>NC_072896.1:29972500-39972500 GCF_027943255.1 Anastrepha obliqua
ATTACTGAAATATGTTTGGTTTGAACCGAATTTAGTACCTCAGCTATTTTTTCAATATTTTTATTACTTGATTTTTCGTCTTCCATAAATCGGATAAATGTCTTTTACTCTTTCAAGGAATTTGGTAGGAATCTTTTCAATAAAATCCCTAACATTGCATGGCGGGACCTGTGTTTTCAAATATAATTGGCGATTCCTCTAATTTGTCCATGTTCTTTCACAAACGAGTGACCTGCGATTTTACACCGCCTCCGAATGGCAATTGGTTTCTTGTGAGAAACTTTTTCATGGCAGACCTACACTCGGAGATTTGCCATTGTCTGCGGAGGGACAACAACTATTCGAAAATACTTTCCCTATCATTTGTTGTGTCATGCCCACAATGAGTTTCGCACTCGTGCACTACCAAATTTTAGTCACGCATCAACCCATTCGGCAAAAGCGACGGTGGTTGAATCTTACCTTCGGGAAAGTAGCGCAGCTAAAAAGAGGAGTTCTACAGGAAAGTGCCTGTGCAATAACTATCAAAAGTTGCAGCCGGTAAAGCTTCCCGACCACTTCTCCCCCTGTACCACTTCAAATCCTGTCAGATTGAATGTTGTGCTTACAGACTCCAAAAGCTTGACTGGAAGGGAAAGATATTTATGCAAATATACTTCGTCCAACTATTTCGGCCGCCGTAGCCGAAGACGGATCTCTCCACCTTAAAAGTCAATGTTCTTGCTCAATGCTTGCTGTTTTGGCATGTATCCCATTTTTTAGTTTTTGTGGTGGGTGAGGAGGATTTAAAATGCCTTCGAACTTACAGCGACCGTCGTCAAGTGCGTGAAATGGTGTAGCCACTAAAACAATCCCTCCTCCTCTTTTGGGGAGTCTTCCTTCCCTTGCATTACTTCGGGAAGGCCCAGAACCGTGTCCATTAAATGGACCAATATTATTCATCCACGTCTGGGTGCACCATATTTGTAGCCAGCTTCATACTATAGGCTCGTCTTCTAATGT
The DNA here is from genome assembly GCF_027943255.1 of Anastrepha obliqua. Taxonomy (NCBI): domain Eukaryota; kingdom Metazoa; phylum Arthropoda; class Insecta; order Diptera; family Tephritidae; genus Anastrepha; species Anastrepha obliqua. The sequence continues at coordinate 29,973,503 of NC_072896.1, forward strand.
CTCAGTGCCGTCATACCAGTGGTATGTGTGGCATGCTCTCAGGTTCCTCTGACATAGGCGTATGTATGTTATACGCTATCGAGGTTTCTTTTGCATCTGCAGCAAAGAAGATGTTGCGGTTGTATTATACCGTCTTATGCCGTCGTGAGCACATGACTCGACCGTCTGTTATTTGTCGTCAGTTCGTAGACAGTCCACCTCCTATCGAGGGCTGATTTGTTTTTCCCTGCGTTTTGCGCTGCCACTCCGCGCATTATCCTCTTTGCAAAGCATTTAACTGCGTTCCAACAGTCATGTGATGTACACATGTTATTGATTAAGCTGTGTGGGCTCAGCTGTTCGCCCAAGACTAACTCAGGCGTCCGGCGTTCTTCGTTGAAACGATCGCAGTAGAAGAACACGTGCTCCGTGCTTTCTATAGCATTGTTGCAGCTTGGACAGAACGAAGTGTCCTCCATGTGAAAACCATTGAGGTACTCCAAGAAACATCCGTGGCCGCTCAATATTTGGGTTAAATAGTAATCTACATCACCGTGCCTTCTGGTCACCCATTGGCTAATTTTGGGGATAAGTCTATTATGGGTCCAACGTCCGTTAACAGACGAGTGCCATCTGTTTTGCCATTTTTCTAACGAATGCAGACGTTCTGCAGCTTTCAGTTCAGTCGTCGGTTTTACTCCTTGTCTATCATAAAGTTGTCCCATTTCCTGCACAAATTTATCTATTGGGAGCTTTCCAGCGATGACGCAAACCCCGTCGTCTGATACGGTCCTGTATGCACACGCGACTCTTAGTGCATTTCGCCGGTGCACTTGAGCTACTAACATTCGATGGCTTAGCTCCTGCCCATATAGCAGCATATAAGATAACTGAATCCACCACACTTGCCAGAAGGTGCCTTCTGGTGCCTTGCGATCCGCCTATGTTTAGAAGAATTCTTGTAAGAGCACCAATGACTGCCGCTGTTTTGGAACCCACAGTTGCTAAATGTTGCTCAAAGCAAAGCCATGCATCAATCATTATGCCTAAATACTTATTGCCTCTTGCGACAGTATTTCATGGCCACCTATTCGCAATTTCATGCACTCTTTTTTTCTTCGTGCAGTTACGAGGACCACTTCTGTTTTTTGTACGGCCAACTTCAGCCCCGCTGCAGAAAGCCATAGGGAGCCTAGCTACCGCATCATTACACTTCTCCTGCAGGTGGTCTAGCTTCTTGTCCGTGACCACGAGAGCGATGTCATCGGCATAGCCTACCAGTATTGCTTTATCCGGCAATTTTAACCTAAGTTCTCCGTCGTACATGTCATTCCACAGTGAGGGTCCAAGGACTGATCCCTGAGGGACGCCACCAGTGACTTTATATGTCTTTAGACCGTCATCTGAATCATACTGCAAGATTCTATCCCTAAAGTAGCTTCGTATTAGGCGTATTAGATATCCACAGACTTCTTAGGGATAGCAAAAAGTTTGACCACCCCGCCGAATTGAACGCATTTTTGACGTCTAGCGTGATAATTGCACAGAACTTCATCCGTGTGTGTCCTCCGCTAATGGCGTCGCGCGCTAAATTTGTCACCGTTCTAATAGCGTCCACAGTCGATCTAGCCCGTCTGAAGCCAAATTGTTTGTCAGATGCGCATGTATCCCTTCTATAAGGGAACGTACAATAGATAGCTAAGGAGACGCGAACTTTCGTTTTACCTTTCCTCCTCCTGGGGTTCCTGCTTATCTAAATTATCTGCCAAGCAGTTTCTTGCAATGCCCGTGTTGTAGGTACCCATATAAGCTTGATATAAAAGTATTCGAGGGCGATCGAAAGGGAAGTTAGTTATTCCCCAAATAGTATCGAGCACACAATCAACAAGTCAAGATCCTGATAGCTGCTCGTATCGCTGTGTCGGAAAGATGTACATACTACTGTGGGCAAAAAGTAAGGTGAATTTATTTGTCAAACTTCGCGGGATTAAAATTTCGCTCTAGTTATTTTTTTTTCATCAGTTGGCAGAACTGTTAATAACATCTGGGCCAACTTTCATATGAATGTCACTATCAGTAATATATTTATGCTCGATTTTTACAATGTCTGATTTGATTGAGCAGAGAAGTGCCATTAAATTTTGTTGGCGGAATGAAATTTCGGCTGCGGAAACGTTTAGCATGTTGCAGAAGGCATTTGGTGATTCGACCATGTCGCAGAAAAATGTTTATAAGTGGTACAAAGACTTCAAAGAGGGTCGAGAACGTGTTGATGACTTGGAGCGCTCCGGACGACCATCGACGTCAATAGATGACCAACACTTCAATAAAGTGAAGGAGTTAGTGCTCAAAAATCGTCGGTCGACTGTTAAAGACCTTACTCATATGATCGGAATATCAGGAGGATCTGTGAAAACCATTTTGAAAGACCATTTGGGCCTACGAAAAGTCAAATCTAGTTTGGTACCGAAAAGTCTCAATTTCTTGGAAAAAGGTCGTCGCGTTGATGTGTGTGAAACAATGCTTTCAGACTATCAGGACAAGCTCAAATGCATCATTACGGGAGATGAGACTTGGATTTATGCTTACGACCCTGAAAAAACCAATCGTGGTGTGGTGCACTATGAATTCCTTCCACCTGTCCAAACTGTTAATAAGGAATATTATTTGACCGTTATGCGTCGTTTACGTGAAGCAATACGTCTAAAAATACCAGAATTATGGGCCAACAACTCTTGGTTTTTGCATCACGATAATGCACCGTCTCACACTGCACTCGTTCTTCGTGACCATTTCGCCAAAAACTCCACGCATATCGTTCCGCAACCACCGTATTCACCTGATTTGGCTCCGTGTGACTTCTCCCTACTCCGGGGAACGCGTTTCGAGTCGATTGAGGAGATAAAAGCTGAATCGAAGAAGGTGCTGATGGCTATACCGGAAATGGACTATTTGGCATATTTCGGGGATTGGAAAAATCGTTGGCATAACTGTATTTCATCGAGAGGGGATTATTTTGAAGGGGATGAAATTGATTTACAAGAATAAATAAAGATTTTTCTTTTACAACCAAATTCACCTTACTTTTTGCCCACAGTAGTAAATTTTCTTGAAAGCAGCCATTCAATGCCACACAATACAATAAGCTCGATAGAGTGTTTCTCGCCAAACACTCAACCATCAACTTTGTCATCCAACTTCGATGTGTCCGTGAACAAGTTTATAGAGTGCTGTCTTTTTTTTGTCAGAGGAGTTAAAATCGAAAATATCAGAAACATCATCAAAGGTGTCGTCTTACTATAACATTCCTCCCTCTCGGCTGCTTCCACCCTGGGACTGCTAAAAGTATTCCATCAAGGAGGAGCCGCATTTTTGCTTTTTAGACACGCCAGAGACCTGCGTCCAGGTTCCTCTTTTAGTAGCGTATGGGAGGTTATACGTTATCAATAACTTCCATTACTACTTTGTGACTAATAGGGCATCGGAAAATTGCAATATCGTTGTGCCGTATCGACTTGTCATCTCTTTGAATTCGTCTTGAATCTTACCTCAGGCATTCGTTCTTGTCGTCTGTTCGTAAATACAATCACCTCCATAGGAGATCTGCTTCCACATGCCTTCTTTGAGACGCATCTGTTAGATGTTCTAGCTCGGCCGCATTCGCCTTGCTTCTGCTTTGCGTTCCCATTCTATATTTCGGAGTTTTATTACAATCCTCGTGGTAAACCTTTTTACTGCTTCCCATCTATGTAACTTTCGAGTTCACCATTTGCGTTACCAGATTATCTGGCATGAGGATGACGACGAGGGCATTTGCGAGCTCGGAGGGCTCTCCGTAACATCTAGCATCTGGTGCTGTTTGCTAACGCTAAAAGACATTCCCTACTCCCGCGATGGCAAATGCGGGGCTTCGATTGTATCCAACGTGGATGTACACTAGCAGATTCCTGAAGTGCTCGTGATCTTAGTCCAGCTTATGGCCCATGCTTCTCAGCCTGATTGCGGTCCAAGCAGCGGAAATTTTGCCTGCGATCTCCACGGCCACTTCATTTAGCGTTGCGTTAAGCGCTAGAGTAAGCGTCGTCCGGTGCGCCACACTGTTTAAAATGAGTGCTATGAACTTTTTCTGACGCCATAGCCAACTTTGCCTTTTCCAACGGCTTCCACCTTACGGACATAATTTCCTTTATAATAGTCTCTTGTTCGTAAATTAGATATAAAAGCATCGCAGAAGAAAGAAAAAAAAAACGCACATAAAAAGCAATAAAGCAAAGGTTTAGCGTTTTTTTGGTGTCCGAATTTTTTATGTGCGCAACTGCACTTAAGCACATCCATGTCATGTGCGGCTGTTCATTGAAAATGTGCGCTGCATATTAAAATAAATTTATTCGCATTAAAAGTAATTCATATTTAAATTGCTGCCTATCCGTAAGTTCCAGTGAGCAGAATTGTTGCGTAAGAAATTTTCGCCTTATTCTTCGTCTTTTATTACTTAACCATATGCTGACGTTAATATGACAGGTACGAGTATGCCGTTGTTTGCCTGTCATTTCATTTTCATCTCCTTTGCTGCTCTCTACTTGCCACTCGACAAGCATGTGAGCGCGAGTATGTGTGACAGGTGTTGAAAATTCGGTTGAACTACGGCAGCATGCCACGGTGCGAAAATGCTGGATCATATCGTTTTTTCATAGCCAGCATAAACCATCAACATCATATCGTTTAAGTGCTTGTGACATTTTCAATGTATCACGTGTTGTTGCTGCTTTTACAACCTCTCTTCTGCCACATGCTTCAATTTAGATTTGGGCTTTTTTTCGCTTCCTCTTCCTCGTTATGACACATAAAGTGCATTTTCGCATCACTGCATGTCCTACATGTGGGAGTGTGTGTTTCTAAGTGTGTGTGTGTTACTGCTCGCAAAGTGCGTTGCCAAATTTCTTGTCTCTCTCTATCTATCTCTCTACCTCAGTCTGCTTTTCCTCTCTCGTACATACTGCGTACTTTGGTTTGATTGATGGAATGCTAAGTATTCACAGCGCATCTATTGATGAGCTAAGTAAAGTTAAAGGCATTACGAATCACTCAACCATTTTATATTGGTAGACAGCAAGCCTCACTAGGTCAGGCAGGCACACTTATATGGAGTTTGACATACATTCCGTTCTAGCTATAGCCAAATAAATTTAGCATTGCTCCACATCAATAAAGACAAAATCGTGTGACAGGAACCCGAATGCATAGGAATCTATTCTCATAACAGGAAGTGAAAGTAACCAACGTAATGGCGTCTTAATTCTTTGAACTAAATTTGACATTGGGCAGCACTTACAGTTCACTAAACACATGTCTTAAACGATAGTAACAAGTGTCACTATGCTATGGGGGAAATGGCAAATGTTTTCCAAACGGAAACTTTTGCCATCCTGAATTTAACCGATTGGATAATCAGGAGGAGATGGAGCGGGAAACAGATTGGAGTTTTCAACTACAGTCAGACTGCACTGAAGACTCTGGAAAACGCGAAGCAAACCTCGAAGATTGTTCAAGAATGTAAGAAGAAGCTTAATTCTGTCGCAAGACAGAAAAGGCTTGTACTTATATCGGTTTCACAACACTCCGGGGTTCAAGGAAAGGAGATTGCCGATGAATTGACCAACCATGAATCAACGGTTCCAGGGACCAGAGCCAATAATCGGAATCAGTTCCGCAGGAATCATTAATTGCATCAGGGATAATGTATGCAATTTACATAAAGAGCGATGGTCCGGTCTAGAACGCTGCAGAACTGCAAAGTGTTTTATGACAAGTCCGAGCAGAAAACTGTCAAACTACCTACTACAACTTGGAAGGAAAGACGTTCGGTTGATGATCGGTATTATTACAGGACACAACCCATTGAGTCAGCATATGACCATCATTGGAATCATTGAGGACCCGATGAGCCTGTCTTGCTTGGAGGAGGCAGAAAGCACTGAACACTTTCTCTGTGAGTGTTCTAGAGCATGGCTACGAATTTTGGGCTCCGATTTGTTCTCTCAAACTGGAGAATATTTACAGATTTGCCAAAGAATTTGGAAAATTCTCACAGGACTAACCAACTTTGTCTCTCTCTCTCTCTCTATTCTTTCTTATCCCTTTCTCTGATACTTTTCTCCTCTCCTCCTTGACTATCTGCCCTCTTTCTAGAGCTCTTAATACAATGGGCTTTTTAGCCTGAGTGTTTTAGGAGCCCCCAAATCTCTTAGTGCTCCTTGGCTCGACCTATTTAAATTTCAAATTTCAATCACATGTCCAATAGTCCAGTATGTATGTACATATAATTGGCACGAACACCCTTTTTGGGTATTTGGCCGAACTCCTCCTCCTAATTTGTGGTGTACGTTTTGATGTTGTTCCACAAATGAAGATACCTACAGTTTCAAGCTGATTCCGAACGGCAGTTATTTTGTATGAGAACCTTTTTCAAGGCAGAAATACACTCGGAGGCTTACCATTGCCTGCCGAGGGGCGACCGCTTTAGAAAAATGTTTTTCTTAATTTTAGTGTTTCATCGAGTTTCGAACCTACGTTCTCTCTGTGAATTCCGAATGGTAGTCACGCACCAACTCATTCGGCTATGGCGACCAATAGTCCAGTAGCTCGCGCTTTTTCCCCCCGTCCTTCAGATGCTGCCTTAAAGTCTGTCTGTAAGTCTCGGGGTTAGTTAACTTTTTCTTAGCCCTCACGTCAACTAAACTCTTATTCAAATTTGTTAGACTTAAGTTAACAAGATAAACCGCCTCCACAGGGTCCTTTACAAGACCTTCGAAATGGCAGTACTTCACAACGGCAACATCAGCGACCCATTCACCACCAACGCAGGCGTAAGACAAGGTCGTCGCCTGTCACCCCTCTTCTTCGCCGTCGTCCTAGATGACGTTATGAGCCAATCAAACCTGCACAAAAGACGCATCGTAAGGAGTTTTAGCAGGCATCTTGTGGACCTGGCCTTCGTCGATGACATCTGCCCGCTCTGTCACAAACTCTTTGACATGCAAGCAAAGGCGGACTGGCACGCTGGTGTTTTCGAACTGCAGGTATGCATCGATGTGAGAGTCAACCACAGCAAAGAGAGAAATATTGATTGACGGGTGCCCGGTGGAATTTCTCGAAAGCTCCTGCTCCCTCGGCTGCACTATCACGACGGATGGCGGAGCAGAAGAAGATGTCAACTGCAGGCTAATAGTATGGGCGAGTTAGCAAATCTCCAGGCGCACTAAACTGTGAATATTCCGCTCATGTGTGGAGTCTATATTCTTAAAACATGGCTGGTCTACAACAACATCACACTGAAGCTACAATCTTTCGTCAACAAATGCCTCCGCATCATCTGTGGAATATTCTGACCGAACACTATCTCCACAGCAGATCAACGAGCCAAGAAGGAGCCAAATCAAATGCAGAAAGTGGCGATGGACACGTCACACGCTTATAAAACCACCAGAAAGTATCACGAGAATGAACTGAAACCCGCAAGGGCGCAGAGGTCGCGGTCGGCCAAGGGTCGGCGCAAAAACAACAGCCCAGAACCGCATACGATAGAGGAGTCTGGTCGAGATCCTATGCTCCCGAGCGGAGTGAAGAAGGATATAAAAAAGCTATCTCGTCTTTTCTTAGACGCTTTCCTCGTATCTTTGTTCACTTTCTTATATCTCGAAACACCATTATGGCCTTGTATCCAGTACAGACTTGTGCTATGCTGTATATTTTGTTAGAGAAATCACAAGCTTTATTCTCCGTACTGTGAGATAGGCGTTATAGACCAACGTAAAGATCCCAAGAGAGTTGGTTTTTGCGTTACCTCAGCAAACCGGACTTATACCCAACTGAACTTTGCTCTTTGAGGTCGCAGTGCTAAATCCCCTCATAATAATAATACAAATAATTATCCAACTGCCCGCTTAAAAACTTTCACAAAGCTTAGAAGGATCAAACTGACCCATTCAAGTAGAAGCGAGATAGTTCAAATCTTCTACACAAAAGTTGCTCACTAAATTTTACTATAGGTTTCTGAAGACCAGAAGTGTATTTGGAATAAAGTTATAAGTAATATTTGAAGTATTTGAAGTAAATTCAGATTAAGGCTTTAACTCTGTCTGAGCAAAATCTTTTTGTGGTTTGACCATTGATACTAACTTTCGGATTTCACTTTATAGCAGCCCTAGAGTGGTTCGCAATTATAGATCCGCAATTATGTTATTAAACGAAATGGAATTATAAGTAATGATTATGATTATAAAGAGATTATTTATTTTATTTTTTTTCTTTTGTCGACATATAGACATGCATACATACACGGATACACGTAGTGCAGTACATTCAAAGTGAAAGTTGTAAGTCAAAATCTAGCCACTCGGTACACATCTTTGTCGGCAGTCTGCAAGTGAGCAGTAACGGTTCGGATTACCACCACAACCATTATAGTGAAAGCTGGCACAATTTCTAGTTGCCGGATTGTACCACCATCTGGTGCCAGGTATACATCCTCTGCCACCGAATCCGCTATGAGGGAGCCCACCACATACGGTGTGTGCTGCGGATTTAATAATTATTTAGAAATATTTATGATTGATCCACTGAGATTTTTATATTACTTGCATATATTTTTTTTTTCACTTACATGGTTGATTCGGGCACTGAGCTTCAGTTTGGTCAAGGAAAACGCAAGCTGCTAAGATCAAAAAGTAAGCAAGAAACTTCATTGTGAACGATCAAAAAAACAGCTCCTGGTATTGGATAGAAGTGATTCCAGTTACTAATAAATTTTAAGTGCTCAGAGGGCGCTTTTATAGGGAAAAATTTTATATTAAATGGTTGACTTACAAAGAGTGAGTTCACTTGTTTTCCTTTTTTTGCAACTTTCATTGCCTTTTTACATTTTTTTTTGTGGCTAAATTTAATCACTAGGAAAATATGTTTTTGAACAAAAGTTGAATATGGCATTAAATAAAAAATGTGCAGTGCGTGAATAAAAAGTTTGCAATATGTGATTCACCCTCTATTCCAAAAAGAAACGAATATTTTTCAATGAGAAAATCCAGTGCATATTTTGTGGGAAATATTTTTTGTTGGTCAGTGAAGGCATTCAGAGTGCACTTGATAAAATACAATCCGATTTTCGATAATAATTTCCATGTATTTTCAAAAGATGATTTTCTTTTAGTTTTAATAAAATCTCGAAACTTTTCAATGCTTCCCAGGGATATTCTACTCTGCGGACGACCTGGCCTTTCATCGTCAGTAACTGCTTCTAAACCCGATTACATGTTTCTCGACCCGATTAACATCGTTTCTGCTATTCATAAATTGTTGCACGCGTAAAAAGTATGCTTCTTTAGGCATTTCATTTGTTTCGGTAAAAATATACTAAGTTCAACAAACAAAAGTCAATCGCAGCTCATTGGTTGAAACTCATTTTTTGATCGCACTAAAGCGCAAACTACCAAGGATGATGCGATAACTAAACTTCTTCTTCTTTCATAGCGTTACAAGGCGGGGTGCGTCAAAGCTTCCTTCAAATTGCTCCTCCAAAGCGGTCTATCTTGAACTGTTGCTTCGTAGTTACGTATTCCCAGCTTCTTAAGATCGTGTCCCACTGCGTCTATCCAACGGTTGCTCGGTCTGCCTTTGGCCTTCATGCCCATTAACTTTCCTGTCAAGGCTTTCTTCACGGTACAGTCAACAGGCATACGGATCACATGACCTAGCCTTCTTATGCGCTGCGCTTTAACAAAACGCACAGCTGTATCGTTCTGAGTTAGATCGTTCAGTTCAGAGTTCAATCGGATTCTATAGGTACCATCATCCATTCTTATTGGGCCAAAGATCTTTCTTAAACTTATTTGCATCCAAATTCCATTATTATTTCGCAGTAGGGTTCTGAGGTAGTATGTATATCGAACGAAACGTTTTTTATAATTTCTTTTATGAACAATTCGGTTTTTTTAGAACACAGGGTGCATTGCCTTATAGGTAATGGACGTTTCAGCCAAGGTGGATTGTTTACGAAAATCTGTTTGAAAAGGGATTTAATTTTATTCAACTCTTCGGCCAGTTATATACATTAGGATGCCTCACCAAACGAAAAGTTAGAGGTTTTCCTTATAAATTTCAAAAACTATTATATTTTAAGATTTACCCAAATTTTTCGGAAAAATATTACGTTTTATTAGAGATGCATTAATTTAAAAATTCCTCTAAAAATCGGGTCTTTTTTAAATAAAATTAGGTTGCAAACATTTTTTCTAAAAAATCTCCTCAGATTATAGGATAGTTCAAGCTCAAAAGGCTTGCATAAAAATGTGGAAAAAATTTATCAACGCAATCAAAATAATCAGATTTTTAGAGATACTTTCAAATCGATACAGCTCCCATAAATCCATTTAACATTTCGAAATATTTTGACGGAAATCTTATAATAAAAGGTGGTTAAATTTTAAGGGCCGATGTTGAATGTGAACCACATCTAAAGGTCAAGTTTTTTTTGCATTTCATTTAACATTTTTCAATTTCAGACTAACTCAATTTGAACCATGGAAAGATACATAATCGAGCAACGCGTTAAAGTTATTTAGGCTTGTTATGAAAACGGGCGATCAAATCAAAATGCATATCGCGCACTTCGTGATTTCAGTGATGGGCACATTTTCACCTCAGTGGATTCGTCAATAAGCAGAATTACCGCATTTGGGCGAATGATAATCCAAGAGTGATTGCCGAAAAACCAATGCCCCCACAAAGAGTGACTGTTTGGCGTGGTTTATGGTCCGGCGGCATCATTGGGCCGTATTTTTTCCAAAATGAGGCCGGTCAGGCAGTTACTGTGAATAGTGTTCGCTAGATGACATCGTGAGATGATAACGAACTTTTTATGGCTTGAATTGGAAGATATGGATGTGTACGATATGTGGTTTCAACAGGACGGTGTCACTTGTCACCCAGCTAACGAAACAATGGCTCTTTTGCCCGAAAAATTTGATGGCCAAATAATCTCACGTCGCGGCGATGTCAATTGGCCGCCAAGATTATGTGATTTGACACCGTTGGACTTCTTCCTTTGGGTTATTTTGAAGAAAAGCTGTATGTCGATAAGCCAGCAACAATTCAAGAGCTAAAGGTTGAGATAATTTGGCACATTAACGGCATAGAACCAATTATGTTTCAGCATCATCGAAAATTTGAACCATCGGATGGAGGTGTGCCGCCGCGGCCATTTAGCCGATATTTTACTCTATACGTAATTGAGCTATACCAATATTATCATAATGAAGAGAAATGATAATCATTTCTTAAAAAAGTTGTATTTGATTCAAAATCAACGCCGGCCCTTGAAACTTAACCACCCTTTATAAGAAACTTTCTAAATCGGACCAAAAAACCCGCATCGATTTTTTTTATATGGAGAGTGGTGCACCCTAATGCGCAATACATACATATTTATATTTATAAATCTGTGTACATAATTAACAATAGTATTAAAATAATTCTGTGTTCATAGCCAGAAAAAGAATTAACAATAATTTTTTCGCTTCCATTTCAACACCTGCAGTCAAACTTTCTAGTAGATAATTAAAAATCAAGCAAGCAATACTTTTTTTTTTTTTTGTAGAAACATTAAAGGTTCCTGGTTTCATTAAATCTTCTAGCATTCGTTTTTAAAAGAAAAAAAAATTACTGGGTACGTGAATGAGTTCCACCTTTTCTTCGCTAAAATTAATTCTTTACAATGAAAAAATTCAGCAATGTGTTCTTGAAAATAGTCAGTTGATCTTTTTTTTGGGGCAGTGTAAAATACAGTACTAAAAAAACAACTCATATTTTGAGATTATTCGCGAATCTTCTCCAATTTGTTGGCTTTATTTTATAAGAAAGATGCTGCTCAGAGAGAAGATGTATCACTGAAAGGAAGAAGTGGAAGGTGAATGGGAAATAAACATTTTCGTTTGAATAGTTTAGTACCCAACAAATCCAAACGTGTCGTCTGGAACACCTCGAGACAAAACGGGAACCCTCGAATGTGGCCATGTTCGGAACACAATTCTTTGAAATAGAAAACAATTCGCGCTTTAGTCGAAATATTTGACAGAGCTTCATTTAAAGGGTTTGAGTTGGCGTAAAATATATTTTCTAAATAGTCCTAATGAAAAATATTGCATGTGGAAGTTAAAGAAGAATGCGTTTGCTTACTGCATCCCTTCACTTAGGTCGCGTTTTCTCTCTTCTTTCTCTTCGAGCTTCGGTAGCGCATGTCGCATTCCCCCCCTTTTTCTTGATGCGCCCTGTAACAACTCGTTGTGGCTCATCGTTAGCCTCAAACTCATCTTCACTGTCGGATGCAGAGATCGGCTCGCCTTAAATTATATAGTCAGTTCATATTCCTATCAAAAATTGTTCAAAAAAAAGAGGTTGTCTATAAAGTCGGTTTACTGACGATAGTTTAACGTGACAACGTCATAAGAAAAGACTGATGTAATGGTTGCATTTTTTTAAATTCTTCAAATAAATCAAATTAATAATCCTCATAGTTCATTACCATGCACACAGGGAGAAGGAATATGCAAATATTTACAAATATGTGAATTTCTATACAAATGCGCATATACATGCATATACATATATGCTCACTCAAGTAGGACAGAGCCAGATGTCGAACGTTGCCGAACGCGGGGGCCGATTGTGCTCTTTGTCGTTCGTTCCGCGCTCTCGCTTGCAGTTCAAGCACATTAGCTTACATTTGCTTGCATACGGAATAGATTCGTATATTTGATATGTCCATATTAGACGGAGAGCTGGCGGCCGCGGAGGTACTGCGATAACTCCTCCGGCTAGAATTTTGAGAAGTGGTTGGGAGAACCATGAAACAGTGCCATTTGCAAGGATTTTGCTCAAAACCCCTGCAAAAAAGACGTCAGACGACTTAAAGTTGCAAAAAAAAGTTGCTAAAAAAATTTTCGTACCTCCGGCTGAAAATTTGTAGGCTTACTGTTTGAAGGTCACAAATGCTGTATATAAATCGTCAGACGTCTAGATCGCTGCAAAAGTAGTGTCAGACGACCCCAAATTTGTAAATTTTTTTCGAAATTTTTTTTTTTTTTTTTACCTCCGTCTGACGGTCTCACATATTATAGTAGGCACTATTTTAAGTGTATATTTAAATCGTCAGACGGAAATACCGCTGCTAAGTCATCCTACAACATCCGTGAAGTTCCGGTCTGCCTGAATTTTTTTTTTTTTTTCGGAATTTATTTTTGTTACCTCCGTCTGACATTTTTACATACTATTGCAAAAAGCATTTCAAGTACACATTTAAATTGTCAGACGAAAATACCGTTGCAAAATACTTATCTCAAGCTAGTATATACTTGATATAGAATGCGGGAAAAAAACAGGCGAAAATCGCATTTGAAATTACGATGAAATCGTGTCAAATATATAAATATGTACGTAGCCATAAATGTGTGTGTGTATATATGTGTCACGAACATACGCAAATGTGTCTTAGGGCCTAGCCGCTATGCCCGCTTTGTATATTGAGACGGGGAGAGGAATAGGGAACAGACTGGGGACTAAATATACTGCGTAGAATGTATAGATATATAGCCATAAATGCGTGTGTGTGCGTGTGTATGTGTTACGAGCATGCGCAAATATGGCTTAGGGCCTATCGCAGAGGTATTTTGCAACGGTATTTTCGTCTGACAATTTAAATTTGTACTTGAAATGCTTTTTGCAATAGTATGTAAAAATGTCAGACGGAGGTAACAAAAATAAATTCCGAAAAAAAAAAAAAAAAAATTCAGGCAGACTGGAGCTTCACGGATGTTGTAGGATGACTTAGCAGCGGGATTTCCGTCTGACGATTTAAATATACACTTAAAATAGTGCCTACTATAATATGTGAGACCGTCAGACGGAGGTAAAAAAAAAAAAATTTTCGAAAAAAATTTACAAATTTGAGGTCGTCTGACACTACTTTTGCAGCGATCTAGACGTCTGACGATTTATATACAGCATTTGTGACCTTCAAACAGTAAGCCTACAAATTTTCAGCCGGAGGTACGAAAATTTTTTTAGCAACTTTTTTTTGCAACTTTAAGTCGTCTGACGTCTTTTTTGCAGGGGTTTTGAGCAAAATCCTTGCAAATGGCACTGTTTCATGGTTCTCCCAACCACTTCTCAAAATTCTAGCCGGAGGTGTTATCGCAGTACCTCCGCGGCCGCCAGCTCTCCGTCTATAATAGGAGAAGGAGCTCAGCCAAACACCAGTTTGAGGGTTTCGCACTTGGAAAGGCAGCAGACTTAGGTCGTACAACTACTAGGACCAACTTTCAGGCTAACTTTTATATAGATAGTCAGGCAGCCGTTAAGGCAATCACACCGTTTAGTATATTATAAAGTCAAAGATAGTTCTTCACATCAGTAGAGAGGTTGACAACGAATTGTAAGCTGCTTTTCTATTGAGTTCCAGACCATAAGGGCATTGAATGAGAAGTAGAGGATTTAGCGAAAAACCGGGTCTCGCTTTCTTCGGATCTTGTTATCAAAATAGAAACATTATATAACGAACAAGACAAGAAATATGATCAGAAAATTCAGGTCAAGTGAAAGAGTCTGCCCACTTGCAGGGGCATGACGATCCTAGACGCACTCGATTTACACTATCACTAACACAAAGTGATTGTAGAACTATGAAAGGCGTGCTGACGGGGCATAGCCCAGTAGCAGCGTATGCTTACAAAATAGGAATCTCGGACAGCGAGGAATGCAGAAAATGTAGAGAGCAGGGTTCAAGGGAAACTGTAGAGCATCTCCTTTGCGTTATTCAAAGCACGCTTAAAATAGCTGGGGTCACAACGGATTGGGTGGATTGGAAATGTTTTCTTAATTTTGCGATAGAAGCAAGCACCATGCGGGTAGACTATTTCAAAACGCATAACTAATGAAGAACTCCATCTGGTATCGCTATGGACCGAACCGGACTACAAGTCAACCAAGTCAACCTAACCTAACCTGTTCTCTATTACAATAAAACTGCGGTATTGACGCAATGGATAAAATGTTGTCTGAACAGTCAACCATAAGAGCAACAACATGTGGGCCTTTGGCGATGTTTTTCAATTTGTTGGACATTTCAGCGCTGGCAGCTTTTTGAACAATTTTTGATAGGAATATGAACTGACTATATAATTTAAGGCGAGCCGATCTCTGCACCCGACAGTGAAGATGAGGTTCAGGCTAACGATGAGCCACAACGAGATGTTACAGGACGCATCAAGAAAAAGGGGGGGGGAATGCGACATGCGCTACCGAAGCTCGAAGAGGAAGAAGAGAGAAAACGCGACCTAAGTGAAGGGATGCAGTAAGCAAACGCATTCTTCTTTAACTTCCACATGTAATATTTTTCACTAGGACTATTTAGAAAATATATTTTACGCCAACTCAGCCCCTTCAAATGAAAGCCTGTCAAATATTTCAACTAAAGCGCGAATTGTTTTCTATTTCAAAGAATTGTGTTCCGAAAGTGAGTCACATTCAAGGGTTCCCGTTTTGCCTCGCGGGGCTCCAGACGACACGTTTGCGTATATTGGGTACTAAACTAATCAGATCAAAATGTTTATTTCCTATTCACCTTCAACTCCTTCCTTTCAGTGGTACATCTTCTCTCTGAGCAATATTTTTCATAAAAAAAAAGCCTACCGATTTGGAGACGATTCGCGAATAATCTCAAAATAGGAGTCTGCATTTTACGCTGCCACAAAAAAAAGATCAAATGGCTATTTTCAAGAACACATTTCTGAATTTTTCCGTTGTAAAGAATTAATTTTTGCGAAGAAAAACTGGAGCTCACTCAAGCACCCAGTAATTTTTCACTTTCAAAATCGAATGCCAGAAGTTTTAATGAAACCAGGAACCTTTAAAGTTTCTACAAAAAAAAAAAGTATTGCTTGCTTAATTTTTAATTATCTACTAGAACGCTTGCCTTCTGTGAACGTTGAAGTGAACTACATGCAACAGGTGTTCCTTTATGGTAAATGCGATTCAGAGTATTTTTAAGTTTGCCTTCAGGTGTTGAAATGGAAGCGAAAAATTGTTGTTTATTCATTTGCTAGCTATGGGTACAGAATTAATTTAATACTATTGTTAATTATGCACACAGATTTATAAAAGTAAATATGTATGTATTGTACATTAGGGTGCACCACTCTCCATATAAAAAAATCGATACGGGTTTTTTGTCCGAATTATAGGTTTCTTATATTTTAAGACTTTCGGCAAAATATTTCGAAATTTTATATGGATTTGTGAGAGCTGGATCGATTTGAAAGCATCTCCAAAAATCTCATTATTTTGATTCCGTTGATAAATTTTTTACATATTTTTATGCAAGCCTTTTAAGCTTGAACCATCACATAATCTGAGGAGATTTCTTAGAGAAAATGTTTGCAACCTAATTTTATTTAAAAAAACACGATTTTTGGAGAAATTTTTAAATTAATGCATCTCTAATAAAACGTAATGTTATTCCGAAAAATTTTAGGTAAATCTTAAAATTTTAATTTTTGAAATTTTTAAGGAAAACCTATAACTTTTCTTTTGATGAGGCACCCTAATGTATGTTTGTATATATATAATTGGCAGAAGAGTTGAATAAAATTAAATCCCTTTTCAAACAGATTTCCGTAAAAAATCCACCTTGGCTGAAACGCCCATTACCTAGAAGGCAACGCACCCTGTGTTCTAAAAAACCCGAATTGTTTATCAAAAATTATAAAAAACGTTTCGTTGGATATACATACTACCTCAGAACCCTACTGAGAAATAATGATAGCATTTGGATGTAAATAAGCTTAGTTTTCGCATCGTCCTTGAGAGTTTGCGCTTTAGTGCGATCAGAAAATGAGTTTCAACCAATGAGCTGCGATTGACTTTTGTTTTTTGAACTTAGTAAATTTGTTCCGAAACAAATGAAATGCCTACAAATGTATACGCTGATGATTGTTTATCCCGTGCCCTAAATTATGAGTGTCACAAGCGATTTTAATTGGGTATAGCAACGCTTGGTGACGATGAAAGGGCAGGTCGTCCGCAAAGTAGAATATCCCTGGAAAACATTGAAAAGTTTCATGATTTTAATATGTAAAACTAAAAAGAAATTGTCTGTGAAAATACATGGAAATTACTCTCGAATATCGGATTGTAGATTTACCAAGTGCACTCTGAATGCCCCTACTGACCAACAAAAAATATTTCTCACAAAATATGCACTGGATTTTCTCATTGAAAAATATTCGTTTCTTTTTGGAATAGAGGGTGAATCACATATTGCAAACTCTTTATTTACGCAATGCACTTTTTTATTTAATGCCATATTTAACTTTTGTTCAAAAACATATTTTCATAGTGATTAAATTTAGCCAAAAACAATGTAAATAAACAATGAAGGTTACAAACATAAAAAAAACAAGTAAAACCCTCTTTGTATGCCAACCATTTAATATAAAATTTTCCCTATAAAAGCGCCCTCTGAGCACTTAAAATTTATTAGTAACTGGAATCACTTCTATCCAATACCAGGAGCTGTTTTTTTGATCGTTCACAATGAAGTTTCTTGCTTACTTTTTGATCTTAGCAGCTTGCGTTTTCCTTGACCAAACTGAAGCTCAGTGCCCGAATCAACCATGTAAGTGAAAAAAAAATATATGCAAGTAATATAAAAATCTCAGTGGATCAATCATAAATATTTCTAAATAATTATTAAATCCGCAGCACACACCGTATGTGGTGGGCTCCCTCATAGCGGAGTCGGTGGCAGAGGATGCATACCTGGCACCAGATGGTGGTACAATCCGGCAACTAGAAATTGTGCCAGCTTTCACTATAATGGCTGTGGTGGTAATGCGAACCGTTACTGCTCACTTGCAGACTGCCGACAAAGATGTATACCGCGTGGCTAGATTTTGACTTACAACTTTCACTTTGAATGTACTGCACTACGTGTATCCGTGTATGTATGTATGTATATATATCGGCAAAGGAATAATAAAGTAAATAATCTCTTTGTAATCATAATCATTACTTCTGATTTCCTTTCGTTTAATAACATAACTGTGGATCTATAATAGCGAACCAAATACCAAACCTTTGTATTAAACTGTGATAGTCAAATCTCAAAAAGATTAAGCTACTTAACCCTTACTTGCAGGTTATGATCATCGTGCAGGATGATCATGGACCGTTGGAAAAAAAACACTTTTTTTAATACGCCAGATAGAGCTTGTTTTATTCCATTTCTATTTAAACCAGTTATTATTGGAAAGTCATCTAAAAGAGTAGCAGAATTGCAAAATGAGAAAGATTGCGAAAAGCGAAAATATTGTCTAAAAAAAACACTTTCAGAACACAGGCCCACCCTTCAATCCCAAAAAAATATTATATTAAACATTCCTAAACCTATTGAAGCTATAGTTGTTCAACATGAAATTTTTTGTGTACCTACTTTCCAATATTGACACGCTGCCTATATCTTAGCCAAGCCCGGGCTCAGTGCTCGAACTCACCAATTAAGTATTCAATTTTGTATGTTATTGGGCCAGAAATCATTGATGGTGCGCTAGAGAAATTAGCGGAAAGGAGACGAGTGTGGGTACGTGAAAATAATATGACGGGAGTACCAACGAGATACTGACTATTGACAACATGGCCAGCAGCTAAGCGGACTCGCTTAACAACTTCGGAGCTGAGATGAGGTAGTGAGAGAATCCATTCCAGAATCCTGCGAAAACTAACGTTTTTACATCGGGAACAGCACTTCTTGAAGGACTTGTGTAGTCTAGGGTCAGAGTTGCTCATCAGTTGAGTGATTTAATTATATGCAAGATTAAAACTGTGGAAACCATATGGCTGGTCCGGTCCGATCTCTAGTATACAAGATCTCGTTGGATGAGAACGAAATTTGTCAGTATAAAGCTCTAACAATGACATGGCGCTCTCCTCTCAGTGTACTTCCGCCATGAAAAAGCTCCTCATGCCATTCGGAGACGGCATAAAGTCGTAAGTCTTTCCATTGGCAGGAAAACATCACGAGGCACACAACAAATTGGGGGAGGAGATCAGCCAAGCCCCATACATCAAAAGATGTTTTCGTGACGAAACCGATATATGTTTCATTAAATTCACTTATATATACAAAATATCAAAATATACTCAGTAAAATAAATACAATTTTTTAATAAATCGCGGTTCTTTTTCTTCATTTTACATAGTTCTACTCCAAATTCCAGCCATATCAGAGAGATTAAGTTGAAATAATTTGCATCGCAGCATTTTAGAGGACAAGTACTGAATCAACCAAAGGGGTTGGTAAGGCGACTATTAGGATGAGTCGCTCTTTTTCGGAAGAGCTTTTTAATGCAATGCGGATGAAATTTCTCAAAAGTATGCATATTCATCTTTACCGACCATTGCTCTTTCTTTAGGTTGAAATACCTTCTGGCTGAGCAGCACTTCCATTCTTATAATAAATACCAAATATTTGAGACGATTCGAGAGTAATCTCAAGAAATGAATCTTTTTTTTTGAAACTGCATTCTTATATGTATATAATTGGCGCGTACACCCTTTTTGGGTATTTGGCCGAGCTCCTCCTCCTATTTGTGGTGTGCGTCTTGATGTTCTTCCACAAATGGAGGGACCTACAGTTTTTAAGCCGATTCCGAACGGCAAATATTTTTATGAGGAGCTTTTTCATGGCAGAAATAGACTCGGATGTTTGCCATTGCCTGCCGAGGGGCGACCGTTATTACAAATTTTTTTTCTTAATTTTGGTGTTTTCACCGAGATTCGAACTGACGTTCTCTCTGTGAATTCCGAATGGTTGTCGCGCACCTACCCATTCGGCTACGGCGGCCGCCTGCCGAAACTGCATTCTTACACTACAACGAAAAGAAAGAAAAAGCTATTGCCTACTTTCAAGAATATATCTCTAGTTTTTTTCATACTCATTTTATTTTCAATTAATTTTTGCGAAGAAAAAGTTTACCTCATTCAAGCTCCCAGTAACTTTTCCATTTTAAAATCGAATGGCAGAAACTTTAATGAAACCAAAAAAATTGTATGTTTCAACCAAAGTAATAAATTGCTAGCATAATTTTTAAACCAAGGATGTTAGATTTGAGAGAAGTTTGCTTTTTAACTATGGTGAAAAAGAAAACTTCGGCTGCCATATCACTTAGGAGATTCGGCTGCCGAATTCTGAACGATCATTTCACATGTATCCAAGGCGAATTTATTACAGGTGACAGCAAACACATATAAGTAAAACCCTACATGTATTTGTTGTTGCGTTTGGTGCAAGCATCATGTCAAAATCAGCAAGCAAATGTAAACATACGAATGTAAACATACCAATATATACAAACAAAGCATATCATTTTGACGTAAGCCATCCCTACGGCGAAAAATTCAGCTGGGTGAATGCTGTCACCTTATTAAATCCATCTTGCATGTATCCATACACTCGTCCAATCATTGATTGATTTTTTTCGTATATCACCACCACAGTCTCAGTTATTTCGTATATACATTCCAAGTGACATCAGCTCATCAGCTGTTTCTGTCGAATTCGCTCAGAGCCGAGTGACGGACTATTAAAGAGCACACCTCTAAAAATATTTTTACCACGCGTGAAAGCTTGCTTTGTGTGCGAGTTGAAGCGAACTACATACAACAGATGTTCCTTTGTGCTAAATGCGATTCAGAATATTTTTTAAGTTTGCCTTCAGGTGTTGAAATGAAAGCAAAAAAAGTTTTTTTTAATTCATTTTCTGACTATGAACACAAAATTATTTATAATTTATAAAATTTATTATAACTCAGAAAAATAATAAGATTTATGAGAGCTGGAGCGATTTGAAAGTATCTCTAAAAATCCCATTATTTTTATTCCGTTGATAAAATTTTTAGTGCACTTTGTTACACTCTTCCATCATCTGAGGCGATTTTTAAGAAAAGTTTATTTATAAAAAACTCGATTTTTTAAGGAACTTTTTACTTGGTCGTATTCTCATAAAACGTAGTTTTTTCCAGAACACTTTAGCGTAAATCTTGAAATACCACCTTGATCAAAAAGTTCCCGGAACAACCGCCAGTTGAAGCTCTATGTCAACCGATTTGCCCTCTTTTTTTTCTTTGTTAGGATACCACATCTCTGATTAAGATTCCTACAAAAATTGTATAGCCATTGCTGACATTTGTAAAAATTACGCAGCCTTGAGCAAATCTTCCTCACGTGCAGATTTTTTACAGTTTTAAAAATGGATTTGAATTTGTAACGAGTTTTCATTCGAATGCGAAAATATTGGAAATGTTGGGAAACTGTATCGGTAATGATAATCTAAAGAAAATAGCCGACAGCCCTTTACGAGTGGCAAGAACACTGCAGAAGAAATCGAGGATGACGGACGTAGAATGCAGCCCGGTGATATCGAAAACTGATGAAAACATCAATAAGGTGAAAGAGAAGTTGACTGGCGCCGAAGTCATAGCATATGTGTGTGCAGACTGTGTAGAGCGGATAGCAGGCAGTCACGTTAACGCCAACATCAGCATTAGCAGCAGTAGTAGGTGAGAGAGTAGCAGTGAATACAACTGTTAGCGCCGAAATTGTATTGTGCGAGTGTGAAGGAGCACTTGACTAAGCATTAGATCAAGATGGCAAATGATTAGCAGCGATGGTCGAAGAAAAGGCAGCATGAGAAATTAACGATGGCGGCGGTGAGCAAGTAGATTCAGCATCTATCACCTCCTTTACTGCAGCATTATCACTACCAAACTTCTCAATAGCAAACCAAATGTAAGAGCGTAGGTTATTAACCTCAGCGGTGAGTAAGGAAACCACATCATCTTTTTCCAGCAGATTTCGCTGCATAGAAAAAAGATCTGAGTGCATGTCCTCAGTTTTAATAACTAGTTTTCTGTTGTCTTCAAAGGAGTAAAATTGAACAAGGAATATTTAATGCACTATGAAATTCGTATAGCAATTCAAAACACGTCCGTTCAGCGCGACAACGAATAGCATATTCCGGAAACTTTTTGATCATTTGTGTCTTCTTTCATAATAAGCTTTAAAATACCTTTGGAAAACTTAGAACCTTTTTTTTTTGGTGAGGCAATACTGAATAGCTCTATTTCCTATTCCAATTCCTAATAAATAATATTTCTCCCAAAATATGCACTGGATTGTCTAATTGTAAAATATTCGGTGCTTTTTGGAACAGGGAGTGCATTGCATATCGTAAACTTCTTATCTACGCAAAGTAGTTTTTTTTATTTAATTAAATATTTAACCTTTGTTCAAAAACATATTTTCCATAGGGATTAAATTTAGCCAAAAAAATGTAAAAAGACAATGAAAGTTGCAAAAAAAGCAAAACAAGTGAACTCACTCTTTGTAAGTCAGCAATATAATATACAATTTTTCCTATAAAAGCGCCCTCTGAGCACTCAAAAATTTATTGGTAACTCTAATTACTTCTATCCAATACCAGGAGCTGTTTTTTTTAATCGTTCACGATGAAGTTCCTCGCTTGCTTTTTGATCTTAGCAGCTTGCGTTTTTTTTGAGCAAACTGCAGCTCAGTGCCGGAGTCAACCAGGTAAGTAGGAAAATATAATATGCTATAAATATTTATAAAATGTTTCGTTATATTTCTAAATATTTATTATATTTATTATATCCACAGCACGCACCGCATGTAGTGGGGGCCGTGATAGCGGAGTTGGTGGCAGACAATGTGTACCTGGCAAAAGATGGGCGTTCAGTACGGCGGCTAGATTATGTTTTAGTTTTGACTATCTGGGTTGTGGTGGTAATGATAACCGTTACTGCTCATTTTCAGACTGCCAGTCCGCTTGTGGACGGCGTGGTTAATTTTTAATTTAATTGAGTTTGAAATTTAAAGAGAAAATTTGTGTAAGAGTCACCCAATTTGAAAAGTTCAATGGCTGAAAGATGAGCTTAATTGTTCACTAAAATTTACTATATAAGTAGTTCTCTGAAGCCAAGAAGTGTATTTAAAATAAAATATGCTTAACACCACACAAAAGAAGTTTTGGTTTTTGGATTGGGATTACTTCATTCTAGCCAAATTTCTGCAGATCTTTTCAAATCTGTGGTCGAAGTTTCTATATCAGCTATGGTTTGGAAAGTATGACACATAGGCTGTTTTACAACAAATCGTCTTTTATTAAATTCTGTTTTTGTTTTTTTTTTGTTATTATTCCACTTGGAAACAAAGTTGTTATGTTAACCGCTTCTTTCTTTACAATATGCCACGTTTGGTTAACTGTTTCTAGTTCACGAAGTTTAAAACGCCTCAAAGTATTTCGTGGACGACCGTGTCGTCTGTGTCCTTGTTGGTTCCATTCCAATGCTATTCTAACTACAAATGCTTTCCCTGTACTTTCTGAGAGTGTGCCCGATTTATCCCCATTCACGATCACTTATCACCTTTTGTGTTGGATCTTGCTCGGTGATCTGCCATAAGTCCGTATTTCGCATAGTGTTCGGCCAAAAAACTTTACATACTATCCGAAGGCATATTGCAGTGAGCTTGATGGTATTAGAAGCCTGCTGGAAATCAATGAACACCATATAAAGAGTGGTGTTCCATTCCAAGGATCGTTCAATAATTATCCTCAGAGTATTCGCCTGATCTACGCAACTCCGGTCGGGACGGAAGCCTGCTTGTTCATCGCGTAATGACATTTCGTCCATCGTTGAAGTCTGTCCAATTTAATAGTTGCAACAATTTTATAAATAGTTTAGAGTAACGTGATGCCTATCCAATTGCCGTATTCCCGAAGGTTGCCTTCTTTTGGCACCTTGATCTCAATGCCTTTCGTCCAAGACGTCGGGAAGTTTTCGCTCTCCCAGGCTGAAGTTGGAAAAACCTCTCTTGCATAAGACTTACTAACAGAACTTGAAGTCAGAGAGCTTTTCTGAATGCTCCAGCAATATGATTACACGACAAAAGAGAATAACCTCGGCAAATGTATTGAAAATTTAGTAGACTTGAATTTGCTTTCAAAGTTCCAAAAACAGAAATCTTTAATTATCAGTTCGGCTTCAGTGGAAAATTTTACAACTTCAGTGGTTCTGGGAATTTGTGAAAATTTTTTGCCTTGTATAATCAGCCATCATGTTTCAGTAGCATTGATAGCATAGCTCTAACGCTATGTTCTTCACTTAGATTACCGTGAAAATAGTCGAGGTGGTTGTGATGAAAGTATATCCAAGCGTTCGAAATTTACTCATTCCTTGTCAAACGTTTCAAGAGGAATCACCACTTTTCTTATTTCCTGAAAACGGTTGAACAACCCAAAGAAAATCATTTCGTGCCTTTTTCTCGATTCCCGTAAAATGTGTGCCCTTTATTAATAATCTTATCTGTGGTCCGTCAAAAGTGTCCGCTATTATCATTTCATTTTGGGACATTTTTTGATAGACATTTTTCTGTTGATTTTTAGCTATACTATCCCACAAACAGGCCTTAGAAACCGCTCGTACCTCTTCAAAAACTGTTCAGGAATGTAAGCTGGGGCTAAACTCTCTGTAATATGAAAGGAGTTTAGACTTATGTGGCTGTTGGGATACTATAGTGTTCAAGGCAACGAACTGGCTGATGAATTTGCAAATTGTGGTTGCTAGGAGTGTGCAATTGGTCCGGAGCGAATTATAGTTCGAAGTATAGTCGGAACAGTCGGGTATGTCAAGGCTCTCAGTAATAAGTCTCATAAGAAACATTGCGACTTGCAAAACAACCAAGCGTGCCCTAAAAAGGGGTCTTTCAAGGTGGCAGCAAAATTCATTATCACACATGAGTAGTGAGCTATGAGCCCTGATAGGACTAACGACGCGGCACAAACCATGGAGACGACATACGGTCAGCATAGGCATCATCGAAGATCCTCTTCTTCTCAGTTCCTGTCATCCTCAGTGGAACATAGGGCATCAGTGCACAGTGAAGCTCCTCTGTGTATTTGTTATTTAGAGGAGAGGATAGTTCAGAGCATTTCTGCTGCTGCTGTTAAGATTTGCCAGACTTAGATGGCACATTTTTTGGTCGGACGTATTGAGAATGGACGACTGCATCCTCTTTTTCGCGAAAAATGGTGCGAGGTTTGTTCTTGAGTAATTCTCCCAGTTTAATTATGGGACTCTTCACTCCAACTGCCCTATAGACTCTTCACTCCAACTGCCCTTTCTTATCTTGTTAAATCCTTTCGCTTAGCCTTAAGTGCAATGGGCAATATCGCCTGAGTGCTTGGAAACAATTCCGGCGATCCACAATTCCATTCCATTCCAAAACTTGGTGTTTTTTGTTAAAACATTCTAGGCAAAAAGTCAGATTTTCCTCGCCATCGCAACCGAATGGGTTGATGCGTGACTAGCATTCGGACATGAAAAACCAAATGTAAGAAAAGGTCAGACCATTAACCGGCTCTCAATGAGCGGGCAGAATTCTTCCCAATGACGTAGCAGCCTTAGTTACTATCACAAATTTGTTTCTCTCCATTGTGGATGGTCAAACCTGGTAATCTATCAACCCTGATATAAATATAAGGCAAGCATTAAAATGCCATTTTGTGGTGCTATCGGACTGTTGAGATGACGATACCCTGTTTTCGTTTCCTCCAAAACGTGCTTCGTACTTAACATCACGACGTCTTGCTTGCCTTTCCATTTTGCCGGCGGGTATGCGTCCAATGAACTCCTCCCTTCGGACCTTGAGTTCTGCCGCGTCTATTGGATTTCCGCACATTGTGTTACGAAAATCGACGCTCTGTGTCAAAAGTCAGACCAACTTATGCTGTACAGCGATGATGCCTATTTTTGGCTTAATGGCTACGTTCATAAGCAAAAGTGTCGTATTTGGGCTTAAGAGCAACCCGAAGCCATTCAAGAATAGCCATTACATCCATTGAATAACAACCGTTTTGTGCGGCCTATGGACTGGAGGAATCATCGTCCCATATTTCTTCAAAGACGAGGCTGACGCCAATGTAACAGTAAATGGCAACCGATATCTCGCCATGATAAACGATCAACGACTTTTTGATGCCGGAAATCTCCACTCTCGGCGAACAAAACTAACACTCTACTAGGCTCTCATCATGCTTGTCCTAATGTATGGCGTACAAGCGTGGACGATGACAACATCCAATGATGCGTCCCTTGGGGTGTTTGAGAGAAAGATGTTGCGGAAGATTTTTGGACCTTTGCACGTTAGCGACGGCGAGTATCGCAGGCGATGGAACGATGAGCTGTACGAGCTTTACGACGACATAGACATAGCGCAGCGAATAAAGATCCAGCGGCTACGTTGGCTGGGTCATGTCGTCCGAATGGATACAAACGCTCCGGCTTTGAAAGTATTTGATGCGGTATCAGCTGGTGGTAGTAGAGGAAGAGGAAGGCCTCCTCTGCGTCGGAAAGATCAGGTGGAGAAGGACTTGGCTGCACTTGGTGTGTGTCCAACTGACGCCGCTTAGAACGAGAAAGAAACGACTGACGCACTTTACTAAACTCGGCCAAAATCGCGTAAGCGATTATCGTGCCAATCAAGAAGAAGAATAACGTTTTAAGCACCACCCGTAACGCTATCGACTTCTTCACAAGCCGCCTTAGAACAATTCCTCGTAAGGGCCTTCCTACCTAAGCTTCGGAGCTCGAGATAGCTACATGGTTGCAGTGTTGTTAGTGAGCAACCTCGTCAGGGGATTTCAATATGTTTTATGTGGAAAATAAGTCACACTGAGGAAGGGTTTCAGAGGTTTCCGAAAAGGCGAAGTTAGTATATTCAAGGTGGTGCAAAAGGCTATGAATCAGCGAAGGACTTTAGGCCAATCAGTCTGTCGTCCTTCCTTGTAAAAACTTTTGAACGTCTTTTATACGACCGGTCGGTTATACGACCAATATTATCGTATGGTTCGGTAGTTTGATGGAAAGTTCTAGGGAGAGATTACAATACCAAATTACTCGGCAGAATACAAAGAGCAGCCTGTGCAACAACGGTCAGTGCTATCAAATAGACCTACATATTAAGAAGAGGGCTACAATGAGTGCATTTAGGTTAAATGAAGCGGGTCGCTGGAAAGAAAAAACTTATGGTCATGCCAGTCTAGTACTGCGACAAACTCAGTAAACCTCGGTGAGGACTGACTACATCGTCCCGACGGTAACATTCAATAGGAATTTTGCCACTATCTTTCCATCTAAGGAGGAATGGTATAAGGGATTCTTACTAAGCAACTTCGACACTACAGTCTATACAGATGGTTCTAAAATGGATTGTGGTGTTGGAGCTGGTATACCATATACATAGGCTTAAAATTGAAGAATCTGTGCGTCCTCCCAAATCCTGCAGTGTCTTCTAGGAGGAAGTACTGGCAATTGGGGAAGCTTGTAGGCTACTTATCGCAGTTTTCTCTTTTAAGGGCAATATCGCTATTCTTTCGGATAGCCAAGCTGCAACCCAGGCACTGGATTTAGCTACTAGAAACTCTATGGGGGTGGAACAAAGTAGGCTCACCACCATGAGTGTAAACCATAAAGTTACCTTAATCTGGGTGCCGGGACATAGGAATATTGAAGGTAACGAAAAAGCAGATGAACTGGCAAGAAGGGGATCTGCCATAAATAACGCTCTTGCAGAATCGGTATTCATACCATTAGGTGATGTCAAGACTACAATTTCCCTAAAATACCTTCGAATCACGGATTGTAGATGGAGAGACCAGAAACAACAACCGGAGAAAAAGGAAACGATCTTCCACTTCCTCTGTGAATGCCCTGCCCTATGGAAGGACAGAATGTTAACCCTGGGTAGGCCGCTGTTCAAGAGTCTCGAACAACTGTCTGGCTTAGATGTCAACAACCTAATAAGATTCTTAAACCGCACAGACTGGATATAGTCATGCAGTAAATAACTGGTAAACAATTTGGTAACGAGGATGTGGCAACAAAATGGTGCAGAAGCGCTAGTTGAATTCTGGAAGAATCACCACAAAACCGAACCAACCTACCGATAGGGTGATTAATTTTGCGCCACCTCGTACAAGCGTATTTATGCACCTTAAAATAAAAAAAAACAGTGCTCCACGAGTAAGTTTTTAACTTTACAAATTAGGACGCCAACAAAGAAACATTCATAGCTAAGTAGTTTAAAAAAAAAATGTAAAGAAATATTTTAAATAAATACACAAAAGCATTTAAAAATAACTTTCAATTATAACTGTAAGTGTACGCACATATACATATATGATTGACGTGATTTCCAGATGTTCCGTCTACTATAAAAACTTGTCATTGTCTTTTATTCAAAAACAGTCGCGCTTCTCAACGCAAAGTTGCCAAAAACGATGGCTTACGCTATGAAATCGGTAATATTTTTCTGCTTCTTCCTGATTGTGTTCAGCCTTAACGCTTACGCCCAGCAGTGTGGACCGCTCAGTAAGTTTATTTTCGCACATATTTGTGATTTTTTGGGCAAATCCGCTTAACTAAGGTTTGTAGGCTATGCATTTCCATTAATAATTCATCATAATTTACCGAAAAAATTAATTTTTTTAATTCAAATTTTATTAAAATGGATTCATAAACTAAGACTCTAAATGATTAACTCTTTAAATACTTCATTAAAACTCTGTAATTTAGTATTTGACCGGTAGAAAGTCCTAAGTTGACTTAAGTTGTTTTATCAAATGTCCACAGATTTGTGTGCACTTCAATCATTTATTTTTTTGTATTATTTTTTTATGAATGTTTTATTTTATTATAACTGTTTTATTTATTAAACTACTAGATTCTCCGACATGCGGTGGATCAGCTGACCCGGGCTACGGTGGTGGCGGCTGTAATGAGGGCGTCAGATGGTATTACAATGGCGGATCAAGACGTTGTGAATCATTCTACTATTGGGGTTGTGCTGGCAATTCGAATCGTTATTGTACCCAATTTGCGTGCCAGCAACGTTGTGAAATATTTTGATGAGAAGAAAATTTGAGCCCCACTCTAATGTTGATGTTCGTGCACGCATAAAAAAGTAATAAAAATTTTGAAGAAATTAATTTACCTTTGAGAAATTTTGATCAACCCACGTATACGCTTTTTCTAGTTCATTCAAAGTTGGGGAGGATTATAAATACGAGGGGTGCCTTTTATATGTCGGGATTAGAGAATTTTAATCATCGAAAATCACTTTATTGTTTTTCAAAATATTCTCCATGAAGATCTATACCCTTTTGCATGCGTTTGAACCAATTGTCGAAGCACTTTTGCCACTCTGAATGAGGTACCTCCAAAACATGCATTCTGAATGCCGCAACCGCTTCTTCAGGTGTCGAAAAACGTTGACCTCTTAGTTTGTTTTTTACGTACGGGAATAAAAAGAAGTCATTCGGTGCCAAGTCAGGACTATACGGCGGATGACCCATTAATTCGATGTTTTGGGTGCTCAAAAATGCCGTTGTTTGAGCCGATGTGTGAGAGCTCGCATTGTCCTGGTGAAGAGTGATCCGTCTTTGGCGATTGGTTTTCCTAATTTCTTGGAAGACAACTGGCAAATAAATGGTTGTATACCACTCAGAATTTACAGTTCTGCGTTGTTCTAGTGGTACGGTTGCGACATATCCAGTTTTTCCGAAAAAACAGGCGACCATTTGCTTGGAAGTGCTTCGTGCACGAACAACTTTTGTTGGATTTGGCTCATCTTGAAACACCCATACAGTCGACTGCTGTTTACTTTCGGGCTCATACGCGTAAATCCATGATTCATCACCTGTCACGATGTCATAGACGTATTTCGAAGCCCTGCGATCGTATTTTTTGGTCCTTCGACCAATCGACGCGAGCCTTTTTTTGAGCGATTGACAAATTGTGTGGGATCCAACGCGAACAAATTTTTTTGACAGTCAAATGTTTACGCAATATTGAATGTATGCTGGTCCCACTAATGCCTAAGATTGTCTCAATCTCACGATAGGTCACATGACGATCTTGCAATATCAGTTCGCGCACAGCATCAATGGTTTTCGGAACAACAACTGATTTTGGACGACCTTCACGAAATTCGTCTTGGAGTGAACTACGACCACAATTGAATTCACCATACCATCGATAAACACTGGTCCTTGATGGAGCTTTATCGCCAAAAAATGAATTAAGTTCATCCATGCAATGTTGCTGAGTTAATCCACGTCGAAAGTTGTAAAAAATAATCGCACGAAAATGTTCACGATTTAATTCCATTTTTGGACCGAGATGAATCTTTTAAGTTACTGTAAACAACACAAATAGCGCTGGTATTTCAAAACGTTCTGAGTACGTAAAAGCCAAAAAATGTCAAACTTTGCGATACAGCTGTCAGTTGCCAGATTGCAACACCAGGGTTGCCAAATCCCGAAATATAAAAGGCACCCCTCGTATATTCTACGATACAGATATCGTAGGCCTTATTTCTTCTTTTTCCTCTCTGCAATGGTTTGTCGCTTTGCTGATACCAAAAAACGTCACCAGTTACCTTATCCCTTACAAAAATACACGCATTTGTTGGTAAAGGTTGTACTGAGCTGAGCTTTTTTTGTGTCCACTTTTTTGTTCTACTGAGCTGAACGTTTTTTGTGTCGACTTTTTGTTCTACTGAGCTAAGTTCTTTTTGTATTCTTCTTTACTGTAAACACCCAGGGGTACTACATTCAAAGATCCTTTCACCGAAACATCTGTGCCAATCCATATGATTTCAGTATCAGCGGAGTCGTTGTATTTTTTATGCGGACAGATCCATAGATCTTGTATAGAATTATTCTCCTGAATGCTTTTGGTGCCGTCTCGTCTTTGCTCGAGATTTTCTACGTTTCTGCGCCATATAAAACTGCACCCATAATGAAATACTTGTAGAAAGGGTTTTTGTTTATCGATCCACTTTACCCTTTTTATAGCCAGACTAAAAAGATATTTATATGTGATTGGCGTTCATTTCCATGAGTGTTTGGCTGAGCTCCTGCCCCTATTTGTTGCGTGCGTCTTGATGTTTTTTCACAAATCGAGAAACCTACAGTTTTATGTCGCCTGTGAAAGGCAGATGGTGTTTATAAGAAGCTTTTTCATGGCAGAAATTCACTCGAAGTTTTGCTATTACCTACCATGGGGCGATCGCTTTTAGAAATATCTTGTGTAAAATTTGCGCCACAATGGGTCTCGAACACGGACGCTACTGAATGGTTGTCTTTCGGCTACGGAGGCGCAAAAAAACGGCGGATTAAGGCGTATGTTTCAGTACACAGAGACCTTTTATACATACGTAAGCTTATTGCAAGGAGGTCTTTGGTTTTTCTCATTCACATCCAATTGCGATTTGAGAAACCCTATAGCAGCTCCTATGCTACTGTCCGGCTCTCTCGAAAACTGGACTATGCTACCTGACCGCTTTCAGTTTTGAAAGGCTAGAATGTATACCTGAACTGAAGTTTGAGCGACTTCTGAAATTCGCTAAAAGAGGACTCTGATCTGGTAGTGCTATAGACTAAAATGGTTTTTGCGTGGCTTCGGCCAGCCAGTATAAATTAACTTGACCTACGCACGTTTTGAACATCCTTCATTATCGTTTTAGTATGTCTAGGGTTAGCTTGATATGGGGGACAAGAAAGCTCACACTACTTCAGAGACAACAGTCCGTTGAGTGTTCATGCAAGTTTTGCATTTTCTTAGCGGAAAAAGAGAATCATTTAAGAAACGGATTGATGCTGGAGACAAGACCTCATGACAAGACCTCATGAGTACCTCAAGTCAAAGTGAGACTTTATGCAGTGGCACAAAGTAAGATCAACATCATCTAAGGAGCTCAAGGTGTCGCAATCGGCTGTACTGTACTCGAGGTGTGCTTCTTTTGCACCATCCTGCGGCCGTTTACAAGAGTCATGCTCCAATTATAAGGGTCATGTGCAAATCTGGAACTGCGCCTTCTCTAAATTTTACACCTTCCAGTTATATTTATTTACTTGATTTTATCAGCGTCCTCGCCCGCACAACCGTAGCCAACAAACTTTTTCCGTATAAGATTTTCCTAAAATTACTTATTCATCCCTTCTACTCAAATATGAACGAGATGGTATCAATAAAACGGTCCGCGGATGACATATGGCAAAAATAAATTTTTTGTTTTTTGGTAGGACTGTTATAAGCTTACATGGCAAATTTCATCGTGATATGTCACATAGTTTGTTTTCTGTGCTACTGTAAACAAGTCAAGCTCGAGTGTGTTCTTCGAATTCTCTTTTATGACTTCAATTGTCTCAAAATGTTTTTCACGGAGCGGCAACTTGAGCTAGGGAAACAGGAAAAAGTCACATGGAGCCATATCAGGCGAATACGGTGCTTGCGGAACGAGGTTAACAAACTATGTGACATACCACGCTGAAATTTGCCATGTAAGCTTATAACAGTCCTACCAAAAAACAAAAAATTTATTTTTGCCATATGTCAACCGCGGACCGTTTTATTGATACCGTCTCGTTCATATTTGAGCAGAAGTTATGTATTTTTTCTTCTCTGGGCTTACGTAAACCTGTTTTCTTACTAAATTTTGGGAGTAAAATATTTTAAATTTTTTCTCAATGTATGTTGTTTTTTCTGGGATGACGCCCGTGGAGCGGAAACTCTCATGAGAATTGCTATACTGGCCATCAGCACGACTTGTAGCCCCACAGCTACACCTACGTACTAAACAACTCTCTACTCTCCCAGGAAGGTATTACCTCACGCGCCTGGTTAGCTTAAAGGCCCCAAGTTATTGTTGACGTCTACGAAACTGCGCGCGTCTCAGATCGTTATGAATGTGTGTTACATGCACGCAGATTCTCTTCCAGATATTAACTGCTTCAGCATATAAACCACAATTTTTTTTCCGCTTAAAATTTTTTTGGTTTCGGGAACATAGCCTGGGCATTGGAACAGGACATGATCAACATCTTATTCCCTCTCCGTGTAGATTGGGCAATTTAGTGAACTGTCATGGCCAAATCAATGGAAGTATTTTCTGAATACCCCGTGTCTGGAAAAGAATTAGGTTAGGTGGTTAGGTGAGGTTTCTGTGGCTGTCGGCTTAGAGTAGTCAAACTCACTTAGACCATGTACGCCCGCTGTGGTACCTCGGTATAACACGTTAGTTTTCATGGAACCAGTTAGACTCTCTTATGAAGCGTAGGATAGGTTTTATCCCAACACCGGATAGTTCCATAAGAGAGTCAAAATGGTATTTTTCCAACAACTCGGATCTACTTCTAGCTAAGGGTGGACAATTACAAAGGAAGTGTTCTACTGTTTGTTCCTCTTGCTCTAGGTGGTAGTAAAAATAAAAATTTAGAAGTATCCCTCTTTGGCTACTAGGATTTACCTATTTTTAGAAGTATGCAAATTATTAAAGTTCTAAAATAACTTTTACGTAGCACCCACAGGGACTGAATTCCATTTATATAGTCACCATAGGCGTCGTCGAAGATCCACTGTGTACATCTTATTTGGAGGATGAGGATAGTACAAAACATTTTCTCTGCCGCTGTCCGGATTTCGCCAGACTTAGATGGTACATTTATGGGTGGGATGTTTTGAGAATGGATGAGCTGCTCAAAGCAAACCTCAAAGATTGTTCAAGAATATAAGAAGAAGCTTAATTCTGTCGCTTGTACTTATATGGGTTCTAGGACACTCCGGTGTTCAAGGAAACGAAATTGCCGATGAATTGGCCAACCGTGGATCAGCAGTTCTCCCACAAGGGCCAGAGCCAATAATCGGAATCAGCTCCGCAGGAATCATGAATTGAATCAGCGATGATGTATGCAATCTACATAAAGAGCGATGGTCCGGTGCAGAACGCTGCAGAACTGCAAAGTGTTTTGTGATAAGTCCGAACAGAAAACTGTCAAACTCTCTACTACAATTTGGAACGAAAGATGTTCGGTTGATGATCGGTACTATTACAGAATACAACTCATTGAGTCAGCATATGACCACCATTGGAATCATTGAGGACCCAGTACCTGTCGTGCTTGGAGGAGGCGGATAGCACTGATCACTTTCTCTGTGAGTGTCTTTGAGTGCCTTTGCTAGAGCACGGCTATGAGTTTTGGGTTCCGATGTCGGGAGAATGAATAATATTCGTTCTCTAAAACTGGAGGATATTTACAGATTTGCCAAAGAATCTGGAAAATTCTCACAGGACTAACTATCTCTATCTCTGCCTCTATTCTTTCCTATCTCTTTCTCTGATACTTTTCTCCTTCCCTCCTTGACTATCTGCCCTCTTTCCAGAGCTTTAAATACAATGGGCTTTTTAGTCTGAGCCTGTTTTAATAGCCACCAAATCTCCTGGTGCTCCTTGGCTCGACCTTTTCAAATTTCATTTCAATAACTCCCCACCTCAACCATCTCTACCTGCCTTTTTAGATCCTATTTCTTGGCCCAAAATGCGATAGGCAATATTGCCTGAGAGCTTGGAAACATTTCCGGCGATCAACAATTTCATACCGTTCCGACTATGTTTTGGAGTCGGGAGACCCTCTGCATCACTGTTTTTTAACAGTTTTTTTTTTTGCTTATGCTGCTTATGCGATTTTCCGTGGTAGATGTGCTACATCGCGTTCGTGGAAAATATCTGTAAAAACATGTCTTGGCTTGGACTTTTGGAGTATTTCTTCTTCAGACTGTGTGACTTGAATTTGTACTGGAATATGATGTCGGCAATGTATACCGATGAAGGTCACGCTGATATTCTAATCAGTTACATACTCTGCAGAGGATAATTATCCAAATTTACAAAATTTCAAGAACAATACCCCACTATACTCTTTTTATACGTTCTTGTAAGAAAAATAATAACACTTTTCCTTGAGCTTAAGTGGGCACTTCCACCGATTTCGTAATTTTCTACTTCTGGGCGTTATAGTTCAATGAATCGCAAAAGTCCTGTTATGAAATGGTTACCCCCTAGCATAAGAGACACACAAAACCTCTTATACGGTCGTCCTGTAATATATCATTAATCCACCACTTCTTCTCAACTGAAAATTAAATCGGCAAAGTATTATTTAATGTTTAAAAATTGCTTGGATAATATGGGTAACACACAAAAAACCATCGCATCCTTTGAAGAATCGGACCACTAATTCGATTTATATAAATATCTCGGCTTCAGCGAGTTCTAGTGGGCCGACATACATTTTTTCTAGACACATTTCTGTTTAGGTGTGTATGTATGTTCGCTAATAAATATGCACAAAATGCTTTGATTTTCACAGTGTTTTTTTGTATTTCGAAGTTGATCTCTCCTGGAAGGTTTTTGATAACAAAAATTTTATAAACTTACTCTTTAACGTGCCAAAATCTGTTGAAAAAACATGAAATTGATTTTCAAACTGCAACACCACAAAAATGCCTCAACCGATTGGGGTATTGTTTTTTTTTTCGCTATAAAACTTTGAAATGTTTACCATGACTCCACATTAATCAAACTTACCAATTATTATTTAAATTTCAATTATTCAAATTTGAAAACAAAAAAATTTTTTTTTTCAAAATTTTTTTCCAAAATTTTATTTTCTTATTTTATTAAATAATTAAAATTTTGAGAACAAAAAAAATGTTTAAACTTTTTAAAAATTTTTCTTACATTTTTAAAATTTTTTTTTTATTCAGTTATTAAAATTTTGAAAACAAAACAGGCTTTTCGAAAATTTTTCGAAATTTTCATCTTTTTTAATTGAATTCTTAAAATTTTGAAAACAAAAAACATTTTTTTCAAAAATGTTTCCAAACTTTTTATTTATTTTTGACGAAGCATTGACAAATTAGTTGAGAGATAGGAGAAATACCAGGCAAATAATTCGAAACTTTGAAATGTTAAGAGTCATTCCTCATTAATTAAATTTAACAATTATTAAAATTTTGAAAACAAAAAAAATTTTTCTCAATTTTTTCCAAAATTTTATTTTCTTTTTTTGTTCAATAATTAAAATTTTGAAAACAAAAAAGGCTTTTCTAAAATTTGTCGAAATTTCTATCTTTTTTGATTCAATTATTAAAATTAAAAAAAAAAATTAAAAACTTTTTCCAAAATTTTATTTTTGTTTTTTATTAAATTCTTAAAATTTTTAAAACACTTTTTAAATTTTTTAAGCAGAAGCATCCGTGATATGCCTAAATCCCCAACAAAATGTATACTGACGGAAGCCGGCCCACCCAAAAAATTTTTTTTAATTTTTTTTATTAAGTTATTAAAATTTTTTGTTTATTCAGTTATTAAAATTTTCAAAACAAAAAAACAAATTCTTTTTATTTTTTATTCAATTATTAAAATTTTGAAAACAAAAAACAAATTTTTGTTGTAATTTTTTTTATTCAGTTATTAAAATTTTGAAAACAAAAAAAAACAAATTCTTTTTCATTTTTTATTCAGTTATTAAAATTTGGAAAACAAAGAAACGAATTCTTTTTAATTTTTTATTCAGTTATTAACATTTTTTGTTTATTCAGTTATTAAAATTTTGAAAATAAAAAAAAAATTCAAATTTTTTATCTTTTTCGATTCAATTATTAAAATTTTGAAAACAAAAAATATGTTTCCCAATTTTTTTTTTGTTTGCCTAAGCATAGGAGAAGTCCCTAGTAAATACTTCGAACAATTTCAAATAATAATCAACTTTATAAAAAATAATAATAAACGTGTTTTATTTCATTTAAAGTTTCAGAAATATACAGCTGATACTTTATCCAACAACTACTCTTGGTCCTGCAACACAATTTCGTTCACATGCAGCTCGCGAACAATAGCGATTCGGATTGCCATCGCAACCCTGATAGGTGAAGGCTGCGCACTGTCTGGTGATCGGGTTGTAGGACCAGCGAGTGCCCGCCACACAGCCAGGACCAGTTCTGCCTGGATCAGCTTGCCCGCCGCATGTAGGATTAGCTATTGAATAAAAGGGATTACAAAAGTAAATAAAAAATTGTAATTTTCAATAATAATAAAAAAATTGTTGATGAAAGGGAAAATTTTACTAGAGGGATTCTTGGATTCAAAGTAAGCATTGGGAGTTTTTTGGCTGTATATTTGAGAAATACAAAATTTGCAAATATGATTTTTGATTTATTTTGTATTAATTAAAAAAATGTTTTAATATTTTTTCATTAAAATTTTTTTTTTGGTATTAAGAAAATAATATTTTTTAATTAAACTTTTTTTTTATATTAAGAAAATCATATTTTTTATTTAAATTTTGTTTTTATATTAAAGAAATAATATTTTTTTTCTTATATTTTTAATATTAAAAAAATATAATTTTAATTACAAATATTTTTTTTGTTTAATATTAAATAATAGATAAATTTATTTAAAAAATTCTTTTTTTTTTAATATTAAAATATTAATTTTAATAAAATATATATATTTTCTTTAATTTAAAAAAATGTTATTTGTTAAATATGTTAAAAATAACATTTTTCTTAATTTTTAATATTTAATTTATTTTTAATATTAAAAAAAAATATTTTTTTATTTTTATTATTATTATTTTTCGTTATTTTTTGCTTTTCATTTATATTTGCTTTTTTTAATAGCCCTTTTCACTACTCACAAAAAACACTTACCGAGCGGTCGGCAACGCTGTGCGTAAGCGGTTAAACTAAATGCTATTAAAAAGCATAAAAGTATTAAAAATTTTATATTTAGTGGTGCCATACCGGGAACTTCGTATTGTGAAAGGTGACTGTTAGTGCAGAAAAGTAGGCAAGTCATTTTATGCAATAAGACTTTTGAGTTATTATTATAAAATTTAATGAATTGTTTTTTAATTTTAACAGGAACAAAATGTAAAAACAAAACACAAAGCATTATTTATTTAAGTTTCGAAAAATAGGGCATCAAGTGAATATACTCGTAAAGGTACATACAAACACACACACATGCATACGTTTAAAAAAGAAGTAATTATTCAAACCACCTGTTTCCATTTATTCAACTTTTTTAAGCGGCATAAGTGCAAATATGTACTTAAGTGTGTTTCATCTCCTTTCCGCTTAAGATTCATCAATAGGCTAAGTCGACAGATTTTGACAGCATTATTTTATGTATTTATTTATTTAAAAAAAAATACCAAATTGTTGGTTTAAATATAGAACCTTTTAGATCCCATGTGAATTTCTGCCCAGTCGTTGTGCAACCGAATTTATCAATTTGACTCTTCGTGAACAGTTCACTTCGAGTTAGTTTAGGTTAGAATGGTTGCCCAAGGAGCCGAATTCGTCCTTAGTGATACCATTGGGAAGGAAATAAGGTGAAGGAAAAAACCGATGGGATGAAAAGAGAGGGCGGAGAGAGGTGGTATGGGATGGTTAGGGGGATAGGTTTAGAGTGTGTGGATTACGAACGATGACTGTGCTGCGTTTGCGTCAACCGCTTTATGCTGCTGATGAAGTTCATTAGATTTTCAATGTCAAGCCCTACTATATCAGCAGGCGTAGCAAAGAAGTAGGCGTCAAGATGCCTAAGTCCACGAGAGCAGGGCAGCTAAGGAGAAGGTGCTGAAATGACTCGAGGTAATTCCAAGTCTCACGGCATGCACACCTCTCGGAAAGTGTCCTGTGAGAAAAGCTATCAGGTTTGAGAGCTGAGATTTTGTCAACCTCAGAAGCTCGCTCGAGCGCCTCCGATTCACATGTGGCCAGAAGGATTTCGCGATCTCACAAGTTTTTGTGCTTGCCCAGCGCTCGCTGAGTTAGTGCGAAGCCCATCTTTCTAGGAGCAGACCGTAGTTAGTCAGAGGGATCCCAATTCTCTCCCTTCGCGGGGAATTCACCTCACATATTCCTGGTCTGGCCAGCTCATTTGCCTCACAGTTTCCGGCAATGACGCTGTGACCAGGAACCCAGAGAGCTTTATGTGAATGAATTCGGATGCAGTCGAAAGTGGGCCAGGCATTCCCTGTCCTCAACTTCGACTTAACTCCTTAATACTTATTTATGCTTCATTTCTACTCACTTTTATTCAACACTGTGGCCCTTTGTTCCTCCCTGGATATATAGGAAATAATAAATAAATAAATATTCAACGCGAGCCAATAATTTCGTAAGCCCTGGTTAATTTTTAACTTGAGTTGAAAACTGTAAAGATTTAAGAACCACCTACTATTTTCAATTATTTTACTTCATTTTTTATGAAAATTTCCTTTTCTATTTGAGTTTTTATTTTATTCCTACATTGAGGAGCGCAATCAGATCGGAGTGCTCGGGTCATAAGCTAGGCTTAAGCTACGGACCCTCTAGTATTTTTAAAAACTTTGAGTTCATCCCCATGTTAAAAAGGATATATTTTATAATTAATTTTTTTTTTTTTTTTTTGTAATATAAAAAATTAAATAATGAACAAGAAAATTTTATATTTAATTGAACTGCTGAAGAAGAATATCGAAATCACCTGTGAATGACAAAAAATCGTTGTAAATTTGTGGCAGCAGCGCGAAAAAGTGATCTGTCATTGTTATATAGGGTGCTTTTTTAGTTGCATGAGAACTATACGATCGCTTTCGTTCGAAAACGAGCAAGCGAATAAAGGAGAAGGAGAAAATACTATGGTTTGAAACCTGAAAATGGCAAAGTATGTTGATATTTCTTTTGAATAAGACTTGCAAAGCCATCATGAATCTTTTAACGTCAAAAGCAACTCTCATTTTGTAAATTTACTTTGAAAAAAATTATATCTATTCGCGAAGTTCATAGAACGAAATGTTGAAGAAGACGCCGAAATGTCGATTCGTCGTCGTTCTTAATTTGCTGGCCTTTGCCCTTCAAATACATGGAAAATTTTACGTAAGAATCTTAGCTTGCGTGCCCATAAAACACAGCTCGTGCGAGAATTCAAGCCAATGACCATCGTTTGAGTCGCACTTTTGCTGATTGGGCTCATTTAGATTTATTATTCAGATTTATTGGAAAAAGTAGTCAAAAATGGAACTGATCGAGAGGACAATGTATAATAAGTCGTAGACGCAGCGGCCATATGCCGGATGTCATATTCAAAAAATAAATGCCATGAAATTATCTAAAAGATTTCAATAAAAAAAAACCGGGTCTCTGCATTAAAACAACGAGATTTGGATCTTTTGAAGCTGTGAAGTAGAAAGGAGCTGACAGAAGAACAGCACCAATACATATTCGACAATTGGCGGATTGGAATGTAACGTTTTAGGGCCAAATAATACGCGTCAGGCTCTTTATTTACTAGTCACATGACCTAGATGGGCTAAATAAAAAAGTTAAGTTCTTATAATATTGATTCACCTTCTAAAACTGGGTGTCATTATAGGGTTAAATGTTGTAATATGCAAAAATGAATTTTCTGGTAATTTTGTAAAACAATCTAACGGAAATCCAAGTTAAGTTGCTGAACAAAGAAAGAAACACAGTGGCTCTAAACCTTTTCAGGGTTCGATCGAACATAATAAAAACTGATACTGGGTTGCAATCCCCAGAAACGGGTGAAGAATATTTGATGGTGTTACAACAACATACTGAACCTTCCATTTTTGGTGCAACGTAAATATGTATGCACATATATGCATATGTACATATCCACCTAGTTGAGGGTAATAACCTTAGTGGCTGCAAAACTTCTATTCTTTGTATTTGTGTTTACAACCATTCACAGTTTGAGGGTCGGTGCTCTAGCTTGTATATCGCTTTTGCATTTGTTTGTACTGGCTGCTAAACTGTTGAATGAATTCATTTTACAAGCAACTGATATTGATTTGAATACCCATACGTAAAATTGGATTCTTAAAAAAATGAATATAGAAACTTGAGAAATAGGCACATATACATACACACATATGCACGTTTAAGTATGTACTATATTCGCTACTTAAGGTCATTTGATGAGTTATATTATTAAAGGAAA
Source organism: Anastrepha obliqua (assembly GCF_027943255.1). NCBI lineage: Eukaryota > Metazoa > Arthropoda > Insecta > Diptera > Tephritidae > Anastrepha > Anastrepha obliqua. The sequence goes on from NC_072896.1 coordinate 30,014,523, forward strand.
ATTAGTGAGAGATGAATTCTTTAACGAGAAAATGAACGCTAGTTGATAAGCTATTTTTCTTTTTAGTTGAGCAAATTGCTTCAAGTAATATATTAAACACATAATTTTAGCAATTAAATTATTTATTATACTTTTTATTTACTTACTAGATTTCTAGTTTACTAGAATTAATACGGTATGCATTTCTTTTCTGCATGCATTTCTATTGGTTTATTAAAATATATTTTCCTGCAAATTCAAAAAATACACAAATATTGGCAACACTGTATTTGATCAGTTGCCACTTCCGCTACATGAAAAACAGTTACTTGCGTTGTTTGTGCTCAGTGATTGAAAAATTTAATAAGTGGCGAAAAATCAAGGAATTTCATTGATATTTCGCGAAAATATTTCATTTTTCAATGAAAATACAAAGAAAAGGTGAAAAGTCGGTTTTACGTTAATGGACAGACCCGAATTTACAACCGGACAAGGACTGTCAATTCGACAGCATTCCCCAAAACTGTGTGGAGAAGGTTTTATGCTGTTACAAGAACAACAACACAATTCTTGAAAATTCAAATGCGATAAAGTGATTTTTTTGAGTTGGTTTATTCCAATTCAACGAATTTCAATGAATTCTTTGCCTTATCTTTAATTAATTCACTTGTAGCTGGGGGAGCTGCTAAGTCTCTGCAATGGCGAAGATTGCTGTAACGTTTATATGTAGATGATGAAGATGATAAATGGGGTGATCACCTTTTTTTTTTTGAAGGAGTAGCTCCTACTGACTATTTTTAAATGACGTATAAAACACATAACCTTTACCTTGTGAGCCCGAAAAAATGACAACCGTCCATAATTTTTTTTAAATATGTTTTAGAACTTTTATTAAAATGAGGCATATATCATACTGAAGGGTAGCTCTCGAAGAATACATTTTGGTGTTTTTATTAAAAAAAAAAATGTTATTATTTATTGTTGAAATCGCCCCTCCCCCGAAATGCCATTTTTTAGAAGAAGGTTGGGGTGATCACGGTAGCGCATGAGCAGCTCAACTGAAATCAAAAAAATTAAATGATTATTGTAGAAAATTAATTTTTAGTGAACCTGCACGTTTTATTTACCCAAAAAAAATTTTTTTTCTCCATATGAAAACCGCTTTGCAACAAAAAAATACGATTTTTGAGGGGTTGAAAAATTTAAAAAAAAAATTGATTCCAGCGAACTATGCAAATATTTATAAAAAGAGAACCGTTAAGATTCACGAGGTTGTAACTTCGAATAAATAAAAAAAAAGTGTATGCAAATCGGTCAAATAGTTTTTGAGAAATAATGATCACCGCGACGGTAATTTTCAAAAAACACGACTTCGAGATAATTGCGTCTAAAGCTTTGCGTGCACTTCTCGTTCCAAGAAAGGTCGCGCGCTTGCACGGTCTGTAACTTTCGTTCTAGTGCTCCGATCTTTATGAGTTTTTGAATTTATATTTTTAAGATGATGTACTTTTAGAATATACTTAATAATATAAAATAACTTATCCGAGCCATTCAGCACCGCTCGAGGTTTCAGACAAGGCGATCCACTGTCATGTAACCTCTTCAACTTCGTGATGGAAGGGCTGCTCCGAAAAGCAGGTGTGCATCGTAATGGCACTATTTTCTACAAATGTGTCCATCTCCTTGCGTACGCCAATGACATTGAAATTATCGGCCGCTGTAAGCGATATGTCATCGCTGCGTTTTCTGCTATCGAAAAGGAATCATCACGAGTGGGTCTGGCGGTGAACGAGGGTAAAACGAAGTATATGCTGTCTACAACGCGGAACTTTTAGAATATGCCATAAAAATTTTTTCGATTTTTTAGTCCAACACAAGGTACCTATATAACCCTTTAAGAATACACACAGAAAATTTAATATCGTTCTAGGGAATATTTTCGAAGTTACACGCAAATTTGAAAAGGCATTTCAGAGTGCTTGAAAGTACAAGGCAAACTTTAAACGCGTTTTTCTCAACATGGTGTTTTCAAAGTCGGTGACCAACATTACTCGAAAACGACTTAACCGATTAGTCCCAAATTTTAACACGAGCTTCTGAAATATATTTTTTAGTAATTAATAGAAGATTTTTTCTCACCGATAAATATTTTTTTTATAAACAATTTAAGGCCGAAAGTTTGGTCAAAAATCGTTTTTTTGAAATGAAACTTGTTAGGCGTCGATGGACGAGCGAGAATGAAGAGTAAAATTTCAAGCCGATGCAACGTTTCGGTCATTTTCGTTCCGCGAGAGAGAAAAAAGATATAACGTAGAGGAAAGGGAGAGAGAGAGAGCTATACTTTATATATATCTTACATACACTTTAGGCTATTTTTCCTGAGTTTTTCCTTGTGGTTGCTAATTTCTAGTGAGAAATAACACTGCCTACTTTTTGGCGCAGCTTGTTTGTTGGTGCAAACTTGTAGGAAATATATTTTTGATGCTTACTTTTTGGCGTTATATTTCCTTGGTCCTACTGTTTGGGGCGTTTTTTGGTCCCAATTTTTTTGGCGTTTTTTTGGTGCCTCCTTTTTGGCGCTTATTTCCGTTTCCTGGCTAGTGCTTGTGCGTACTATAAAGTGCTATCCATTCCGGCGTCGGATTTATTGGTATTGCTTTGCGGTAATTTGTGACGTTGCTGCGCCCCTGGAATCGCTGCGTTTGTGCGGTTGATAAACGCTCGGAGTGTACGCGTTGTTGCCACGGTTCGTGTCCGGCGTTTACCTACACCGGTCGACCCTTCTGCGTTTTTTGTATATTTTGTCTATTTGTATTCTCTGCAAATGTTGTGAATTTATTTAGATATATATTATATTCTTTCTCTCTCTCTATCTCTCTCTCATTCTCTCACGGGTCTCTCCCTTTTTCTTTGTCTGCCTTGAAAGTTTCACTTCTGTATGAGAAATCGCCATTTTGTCAAAAAAAAATTATTTTGTTTACTCCTTCGATTAATTACTAGATTTAACATTACTTTAACGAAATCTGTTTGGTTTTTAAATTTCAGAGGTTCCAGTTAAGAGATATAGTGATCACCGCAAAACGTCTTTTTTGAAAAAAGGTCCCGGAGATCAGCTGTAGCTCCTTTCCAAATAAATATTTTTACTAATACCAAATCTTAAAATACAGTTAAAGGATAACATGATATGTGTACATATTTTTAGAGCAATAAATTTAAAAGTGTTCTCAAAAAATTCTGGAAACTAGCTTTTTTTCGGCCTTCTAATTGTATATAACCCCTTAACCCCATCTGTTGAGATTTTTCTTTAGAATATACCTGGCATTCTCTCTTACAAGTGTAAATTTACACATCCTATGAATTTGTTCCCGCATCCTAGTGAAGTTATTAAATATACCCAATTAGAATCAAATCATCATATATATATATGTGTAATACACATTGTGTATGTATATATATGTGTGTAGATACATATTTTCATGTATCGAATTTACCCTTTAATATCTCTTTTGCTTAAAATTCCTTCCACTTCACTGGTTCGTGTATATTCACATACATATCTACATATATACGAAAGTAGTTAGACAGCCACTTCTCCTAACAATGACAATTTAAAATTTCTCTACATTGTCTGCGCTTTGATCCAAAAATAGCAACATAAACCTAAAGCAAGTTAGAAACTGATATATGTACATACATACATACATACATAAATATTTATAAAATGTAAATTTTACTACTTAAAATGTGACCTAATTTAATGCTACTACAAAACAACAACAAATAAAACAACCTAATTTAATAATCATAATCCCAAGCACACCAGACTTAAGCATGCATTTGAGTCCACTCAAGTAGAAAATGGTTTTTGTTAGTGTATTTTAAATATTCTCTGAGTTTGTGCACACTACGTATCGTAAATTTTTCCCCTTTCTACCATGAACATCTTTAGTGTTGTATGGACCGTACCGATATTACCAAATGAAATTCGATTTGCGTATTATAAAGGGTGGTTAAGTTTCAAGGGCCGGGGTTGATTTTGAATAAAATACAATTTTTTTAGGAAATTATTATCATTTCTCTTTATTATGATAATATTGGTATGGCTCAATTACGTATGGAACAAAATATCGGCCAAATGACGGTATGGTCGGCGGCACACCTCCATCCGATGGTCCAAATTTTCGATGACGCTGAGGAATAATTAAGGTTCTATGCCGTTAATGCGCCGAATTATCTCATCCTTTAGCTCTTGAATTGTTACTGGCTTATCGAAGTACACCTTTTCTTTCAAATAACCCCAAAGAAAGAAGTCCAACGGTGTCGTTGACGTTTAGGTGTGGTTCACATTCAACATCGGCCCTTGAAATTTAGCCACCCTTTATTTGAACTGGAAACTTTTGAAGCAAATTTGAATACTTTGTTTTTGTAGTTTAAATGATATTTATTTAGTAGTGAGTGGTGTTATGTTTGCAACTCTCCATGAAGGTTGTATTCTTCACTCCTTGCTACAAAACTACCAATTTAATGTAATAAAATATTAACAATTTCATTGACCATTTATAAAGGGTTTTCCAATAAGAGGTGTTATTTTGATATTCAAAAAAAAATATTTTTTCCTCGTCGTTAATAGTGGAAAATAACATCAGGCAAATGACCTCCACGACCACGCTTACAGGACAATATGTTTTTCATGAAATTTTCCATAACCGAATTGCAAAATGGCTGCCCTATGTCCTCGATAGCCTCACGAATTCCATCTTTGGGGTCTTGAATGGACCCTGGGCTGTTGGCGTAGACCTTTGCTTTCACGTGGCGCCAAAGAAAAAAGTCACAAGATGTTAAATCACAAGAACTCGGTGGCCAATTGTGATCACTTCTTCGAGAGATAACACGGTCCGGAAACTTTTCCCGTAAAAGATCAATGGTTTCGTTGCTTGTGTGGCACGCAGCGCCGTCTTGTTGAAAATAAACGTTGTCCAGTTCAATACCATCCAATTCCGGCCACAAAAAATCGTTAATCACCTCTCGATAGCGCATTCCATTCATTCATAACAGATGTTATTGGAAACTATTACTATAACTCTGACTGCAATCATTAATTTTCGCAAGAAAGCGTTGTGAGCTTACTTTAACCCTAGAGTACTAATCATATTTTACATAATTTAGTGGGATACGGGATACGGTACACTAGACAGGGCTAGTTTACTGAGGCGGCAGCCCTTGGTCGGGAAAAACCCGAGTCAATCCCGTGACGTAGAACCAGCTATCATAGGAATGTGCATAATTTAGTACTAAAAATCACCTATTCGAGGAATTGTTTTCAAAACTATCCTTTTTTACAAATGGCTAAATAAACTAATGTCACGATTACACTCTTCAGTAAAGAGAAAATGAGAGTGTCAGACGTTAGTGCTCATAAATGCTCATTAATTCTCCGTCGGGCATCCAAGTCTGGCCAGACTTTATCGGCTTCGGACGTTATTTTACATATTTCTATTATAGCTAACGACTTGATCTTCTGGATAGCTTCTTACAATTTAATTTCGTACCGATTTATGGATATAACCTTTTAAAAGGAATACTCGAACAGGACGAAAGAAGGGCAAATCCAAGTGCCTAACCGCAGGTTTTAAAAAGGTACCCAACGGTGGGCTAAATACGCAAAATTTTCAATTTATAAATTTCAATTTTAACTTTCTTCCTTGTAGTTTTGGTAAAAAATATAACTCTCGTCGAAAATATTTGGGGAACGCTGTAGGAATGGCAGTACCTGCACAAAGATATACTCCAGTCGTTTCCGTAGCGTCGACTGTTATTGTTGTAACATCCTAAAAATTCCTCCTATTTTTAGCGTGCGTCTTGACGTTGTTCCACAAATGGAGGAATCTATGGTTTTAAGCCGACTTCGAACGGCAGATATTTTTTGTGGAGCTTTTTCATGACAGAAACACACTCGGAGGTTTGGATTGCTTGCAGAGGGGCGACCGCTATTAGAAAATAACTTTTGCTGTCATTTGGTGTTTCATGCACGGAGATTCGAACCTCTGGAGAAAGTGAAATCCTTAGCTCGATACAACTGCGTGCCGTTCCGGTAAGGTACAGAATGGACTGACGCCTCAAGTGGTTGTAATTGTTGTTGTAACAGCATAAAAACGCTTTGGATATATTTTTGTGGAATGGTCATCATTCTTCTTCTTAATTGGCGCGATAACCGCTTTCGCGATTTTGACCAAGTTTAAAAAGGCGTACCAGTCGTTTTTTTTTCGTTCTAACCGCCGCCAGTTGGACACACCAAGTGAAGCCAAGTCCTTCTCCATCTCCATCTTTCCAAACCAGACCTTCCTCTTCCTCTGCTACCACCAGCTGGTATCAGATCGAATACTTTCAGAGCCGGAGCATTTGTATCCATTCGGACAACATGACCCAGCCAACGTAGCCGCTGGATTTTTATTCGCTGCGCTATGTCTATGTCGTCGTAAGGCTCATACAACTTATTGTTCCATCGCCTACGATACACGTCGTCCCTAACATACAAAGATCCAAAAACCTTCCGCTGAATCTTTCGCTCAAACACTTCAAAGGACGCCTCATCGGATATTGTCATCGTCCACACTTCTGCGCCATACGTTAGAACGGGCATGATGAGAGCCTTATAGTGTTAGTTTTGTTCGTCGATAGAGGACTTGGCTACTCAATTGCCTTCTTAGTCCAAAGAAGCAGGGTTAGGCTAAGGCCTTTATGCACTGCGACCAATTTGACCTATTGTGCGCCCCTAAGTGCTTAATTTTAATTGTTTAGTATTGCGAGGAATCGAACCAGCCCCTTAGGAGGAAGTATTTGTAAGTCTTCACCCAGTATTTTGTGTCTCCTGTGATCTAATGCTTCACAGTTGGTGATTAAGTGTTCCATGAACTCCTCTCCATCACAGCAGAACCTGCATAAACTAGTGCTAGATAATCCTAGGGTTAGGTTAAAGCAGTTGTCCACAGAGGAACATACTTAGGCTCATAGCCCATGAGATGCCGAATGGGGAAGATAGTCCTATTGCATTAATATATTTATTTTAGGCAAAGTGACCTGTAAAGGCTCCGCAAGGTAATCTGAGGCCCTTTTTGTCTAGGGTTAGAGCAGATTTCGCTCTGTCGGTATTCAAGCTCAGGAACATTTTGGAGTGATTAAGGCCATTTGTGCCGTTCCAGTATTCCTTGGTTTTTATTTGGGGTCATTTTTTGATTTCCTGTTTAGGTTGTTTTTTGTTAAAGCCGAAAAATCGCTTTGGGCCAATAAATGGCCCTTCCGCGCCATTTTTGGCATAAAAGTCTGCCTTTTCGTTTCATTCGTGTCCTTAATGTCTCAGTACCCAAATCAGGGAACCTGATTGAGAGTTGCCAGTTTGTTGAGCGCCTCGTTGCGCTCTATAAGAACTTTTGAATTGAACGTAAAGCTATTTAAGCATATTCAACTGGATATAAATGGGGGATCACTCCGGCAACATATAGCTGATTGTTGTTGTTGTAGCAGCGTAAACATTCCCCATACAAATGTATACGGGGAAATCTGCTGAAGTGACGGTCCTTGACCGGATATAGGTTAGGTTAGGTTAACCGGGTTAGCTGAAAACCATGACATAGGCCTATTGGTCCTTACTGATACCAGATGGAGTTTGACTCTTACGTTTCCTTGTAGTAGGCTTGTGGTAATAAGCCTGCGTCTTCTGGTAATAAATTCAGGTCGTTCTGATAACGTAAAACCGATGGTCGTGGGAAGTATAGACCTGCCTGTTAGTCGACGAAGCCAGTTTTTTATCACTTTTTGTGCTGAAATGCTTATAATTCCAAATTTTCATCAAATAAATCGTGTAAATAAAGCATATTTTAAGATAGCGGGAATATTTTTATTCTTCACTAAATGAATTACACTTTCTACGATTTTCGCCAAATAATTTAGGGTTCGGTATTAATTTTTTTTCTATTTTTTTTTTTTTTGTAATATAGCATACACTGCTTTTGTAATATTGTACTCTTCCATTACATACATTTTCGCATACTTCAAATATTGTATTCAAAATCTCTTTTCGCTTATGCTAAACAAAAGATCCAGAACGAACCTTCCACTTTTCATGCACTGCTGCAAATAAAAACATTCATTTCATCCCTTTTATTTATTTTAATTGTTTTTTTTTTTTGTTTTTTTTTTTTTTGGTTTGAGAGGCGAAACAAGCTGATCTCTAATAATTTGTTTTTTTTTTTTTTGTTTATTTTATTTTACTTTATCTCATTTTGAAAGTATTAATGCTTTTATTGTTCTTATATTTTATATACATTAAGAGTTGCTCAGAAGCATTAGTATGCCATGCCTAAATTAATTCAGGGTCTACCGCGTAGTATTAACTGGCGCATTGGTGTTGTGTGCCTCATAATCCATAACTTCTTCGTATATAAGTCGCTTCCATTGTTCGACGGTATGCTCCCTCTCGTCGACGCTATGGTCATATGGTTCGGGTGCTGGTGCATTTACCTCTTCAGCATCATACCAAACATTAATATAACTATGTAATAGTGCTTGTTCCACCGAAATACGTTGTTCGGGATCAATCACCAACATACGACTAAGTAAATCACGTGCTTCGGATGCCTTCCGTCGACTTTGCTCATTATTATCATTTGGAAAGAGTACATCTGGGAAAAGTCGATCGAATGAATAACCGGAATAACGTGGCCGATTTTCAACATAATTACGGACAGTTGGTTGCAAACGTTGCATAAATGATGTAGACGGAGTACCCAATTGCTCAATAATCTTATTCCATTGATCAATATGATCAGTGCCGGGGAATAGAACACCACCCCTTATCATTTCACCCATAATGCAGCCCACAGACCAAATGTCAACATTCTCTGTATAGCCCATGCCCAAAATAACTTCGGGTGCACGATAATAACGTGTGACTACATATGGTGTCATCATGAACGTCGTACCAGCTGTACGTGCCAAACCGAAATCTAATATCTTAAGTGTGCAATCCGCTTTAACCACAATATTTGATGGCTTTAAATCCCTATGTATTATGCCGGCTAGGTGTAAGTGCTTTATGCCGCACAACATCTGATATAGCAAATACGACATACGATCATGATCCAAATCCATTTGTATGACTTGACATAGATTTGCATCCATCAACTCCATAACAAGGTAAACATCTTGAAACTCTTCCAAGCTACGTTGAGGTGTAAATGCATTGAGTAATCCAATAATATTCTTATGGTTTACTAATTTCATTAACTTAAACTCTCTATAAGCCCGCTTAGCATGTGTTACATTTTGGAATGGTCGTGATAGCTTTTTAATGGCAACATTTTGCTCGGTTACGGTATCGTAGGCAGCACATACTATGCCCTGAGCGCCCGAGCCGATCGGTTTCAAATTTGTATACCGATTGAGAATTGTAAAATTCGTATCCCCCACTTCGATGGTGTAATGACGGGAACTCATTGCTTTTGGTTTGGTTTTGCTTCGGTTGCTTCGGTAATGGTTTTGGTGTTTTAAAGTTGATATTTTCAATTCACACGTTCATTTTTCGTTGCTAATTAATAATTGGTTGATTGGTGTGTCACTGAAATTCGTTTGGGAGATGCTGTGGAAAAGTGAAAACGCACTTTAGTAAGATGAATAGTAAAATGGGTATTTTTTCTTTGGAAATAATAAAAGTTAAAAATTTTTTATATATTAGTTTGGTGGAAAAGAAATACATTATTTTTATTTTGCATTTTGCGCAAATGGTTTAAAACTGTTTTATGGTCGATCTTTAGCTCCTGGGCGATGCTACGACTACCAACATCCCGGTCGTCTTCGAAAATTTCTGTGATTTTATCGACATTTTCTTTAACACCAAAAATGCCTGAACAGAATCGACGAAACCAAAACTGTGCTAATTAGCTTTATCAAAGAAAAACTGTAAAATGCAATTTTCTTTTCGTTGACTTGCATGGTAATCACCCTGTAACTCATAACTGAATGGAACAAACAAAAAACAGCAAAATATTTTTTTAAGGGGGCAGCTCCCCCAGCACTTTCAAATTTTCAATTTTTTGCTTTTTAAAATTCATTTACTATCTAAAGAATATCTTTTCAATATTGTATTTTTTAAGCTTAAGAGAAAATCTAAAAAGTCCCTATATAGTCAGCGAAGTGATGAGCGTCGAACGAAAGATGAGTAAGAACGAAAACTTTAATAGCCTTTTTCTCGAAATACGTTTTTTTTTCAACAAAAATATTTTTTTAATCAATTTGTTTATGTGTGTTTTTTCCTTTTTCACTTCAAATTTTCATTTTTTTCTTTAAAAATAGGTAAGTGCAAAACGGAATAACTTATTTTAAAGAAAAATTTTTGTCTGGTTGATTTCAGTTGATTACCAAGAGGTTGTACATTCAACGGCGCAAATTGAAGGAGCCACGACGTTTGAGCTGCTGCAGCGCCGCCATTTTTTTTTTTTCTTATTTAAAAAAGTTTTTGTATATTCATAAAGCATGAGGTTTTCCTATAAGAGGTGTTATTTTGGTAAAAGATCAATTGTTTCGTTGCTTGTGTGGCACGTAGCGCCGTCTTGTTGAAAATAAACATTGTCCAAATCAATACCAGCCAATTCCGCACATAAAAAATCGTTAATGATCTCTCGATAGCGCAATCCTATTCACCGTAACTGTTGCTCCAGCTTCATTTTCAAAAAAGTGAGGTGCAATGACTCCGCACCAAATAGTCACACGTTGAGGATAGAGAGGCTTTTCAACAATATTTCTTGGAGCCCCTTCTGAGCCCCAGATCCGACAATTTTGCTGGTTGACGAATCCACCGAGGTGGAAATGAGCCTCATCACTCAAGATGATTTTTCGATGGAGTTCCGGATCATTTTCATGAATTTCAATGACTCAATCAACAAAGACACGACGTTGTTGATGATCGGCTGGCTTGAGTTCTTGTGTTAACTGGACTTAATAAGTCTTAAGACCCAAATCTATATACAAAATACAGTGTATTGACGTTTGTGGAATGCCTTAATCCAAAGAACGACGGGGAATGGACAAATCTGGGTTTTCTTCAACACTTTCGGCTACAACAGCAATATTTTCGGCTGTTCTTGAGCGACGTGCACGGGTTTTATTCTTCACATCACTAACTTGCCCCAACAGCTCGAATTTTTGTACCAATTTCTGTATAGCGGTCCGACAAGGTGCTTCACGAAGTCCAAAAAATGTTCGAGTTTTACGAACTGTCTCTGCCAAATTTTCACCATTTTTATTGTGAATTTTAATAATTTCAATGCGTTGCTTAGGCGTGAATCGTTCCATTTTTATTAACGGTGTAGTTTCCACTTGTCAAATATCAAAAAATTACAGCTTCAAAAGTGGCACCTACCGAAATAGTGGGCTATTCAAAATAACACCTGTTTTTGGAAAACCCTTTATGTCATTTTTTTTAAGATGATAAATACTCTCAGTTTTTCGCAAAAAATGATTGAAAAACTCGTTGTCTGTGAAATTTCACCTTGACAGCGAGCATAAACTTGACCAATACTTTAGGAGATATCGATCCGATACTTCACGACATATCGATCCTTACATCCATCTAACGAGAAAATAATGGATTTCTTTTTCCCCAAACTAATATTTTACTGAGAAAATAGTATGAACAAAATATTTAAAAAATATTAGATGATGTAAAATGTGCTAATTGTTTTTGTAATAACTGGCCATATTTAGTGAATCAGTTTTGGCTTACAACGCTCCAAAATGGAGGTTAAAAGAGTAGATATTATTCTACTAGTACTACTAGGACCAAGCTGAAAATTCGGAGCAGGGCACCAAACAAACTTGTGCCCTTTATAGCATGAAATGGAGCAACAGCAAATCGGTGATTACAAAAATTTCGTTATGGTAGACCAATCGTCGAAAATGTTGATGAATCATGGAAATCGGTGAGTCGGAAAGGCATGTGAACAATTATTAGTGAGCAAAAATTGAAGATTAGGATTAGGAAGATTAGGAAAACGATTTGGAACCATTTACATCATTAAAAAGGGTCTTTCAAAAGTAACGCCTAGATGACAATAGTGAATAATTCCTAGAAGGTACCTTTCTGTAATGTCATTTTTGATATTTGACAAAAAGCCAGATATACTTAGTCTTGCCATAAAATCTATGAAAAATTTTAGAATGGGTACGGAGACAACAAATTCGCAGAAAAAAGTTCCGTTATTTTTGCTTTTGTTCGTATGCATTGTCTACTCAAAAATCAGTTTCGTGGCAAATTTCGCTTATTAACAATGGAGTGGGAGCTAAGGGAAAGCCATAAAAAAGGGTTTTAATAAGCAAAACGACAAAATGTATGCTAAAACTTCTAAAGACGCAAACAAAGTTGTTCCAAGGGCCAAATGTTGTTCAGCGTGGCCACCATCCAGCCTCCGTAATGGTTTGGTGGGGAGTGTCTTGTAAAGGCGTTATAACTCTTCATATCTGAGAAAAAGGGGTTGAGGCCGGGGCAAAAGTGTACTAGGAAAATGTCTTAGAAGGCGTGGTGAAGCAGTTGAACAGTACTCTCTTCTATGGAGACTGTTGGATCTTGAAGCAAGATGCCGTTCCACCACCCAGCAGTGACTAAAAAAAACAATATTCCTGATGTCAAAGCCGTAGAAGATTCGCCGTCTGGAAGTCCAGATCTCATTCCATGGGATTACAATTTGCTGTCAGAATTAGAAAACATGACCTGTCGAAAACCTCACCGAAATTTGGTGAGCCTCAAACAATATTTGGTTCAAGTAGCGACGTCAATATCCATGGAAACCAATGGCCTCATCATTTTAAGGCTTGTGTAAAGACAAAAGGTTACCATTTCGAATGAAAATTAAAATTTTTTCTTTTATATTTACATAATTAAACAAAACGAACTTCATTAAAAAAATGTAGTATAATTTCATATCTATAACGGACTTAACTTGTAACAGAACTTATGGCAAGACCAAGTATAATATATCTCTAAAGTTAATTAAGCTAAGGAAATGAAATTAGGCATGAATGAAAAAAGTATATATCCCGTTTTTATGGTGAAAAGTAATGGTAGGTATTAGGAAAGGCAGCGTGGCACCTCCCATATAATCTGAAATTACCGAAACGCTTTTCTCCGGAATCGTTTCAGCTGAGGAACCGAAATTTCATAGTTAAATTACGAAATTACAGAAGACGAAAAGCATTACGTATTGCAAAAGGGGTCGTGGCAACTCTGATACAAACTTAAATCTCATATCGTGTGTACAAAATAAATGAATCAACGGAAAATTAAAAATCTATAAACCATTTTTATATGGTTACAATGTACAGCTCAATTGAAATGGGATAAAACCTACTACTTACAGTGAGAATTGCTATTATAAGGATAATTATAACTATGTTAATTTTATCTTCAAATAAAGCGAGTTTTTTTTTTTTTACTTTTTACTTCAGCTAAATCTAGTCCCCATGACAACCTCAACTACTCAACCAAACCGACTATGATTTAGCGTGCGCATAAGAATCGGGTCCATCCAACGTGAGCAGCTAAGATTTATAATGTTCCTGGGACAGTTGGTTCTACGTTACCGAAACGACCCGGATTTATAACTGGCCAAGGACTGTCACTCCAGCAATATTCCCCATAACAGTCCCATGGGGAATGTTTATGCTGTTAAAACAACAACCAGGATTTGAAACTATCGAACAAAGCATTCAGGATATTGTAGCAGCTTAAACATACATACGGGTTCCTTCACATGCCAGACATACTCAACATATGGCGTGTGAAGGAACTCGTACGACACTAATCATCTATTCACGTGCCTCCACAAACTCACTTATCTCACACGACAATTGCGTTGGATTCTCCCTGTCTAAGCAACATATTTCTTGGCTATACTGTTAGATGAAGTTGAGGACGACGAACACGGACTTCATTTGTCCGGCAGGGTTTGATAAACTGCTACAACAACAATGACCATTGAATAAAAGGTTTACTCATTAAACAGCTTTCTCGTTCCCTCTTGACAAATCGGCGCCCTTAGCAAGACGCTAGGTTGCTAGCTCAAGTAATTTAAAATTTTTAGTAGTAAAATTTGTAGAAAAAACATTTCACTTTCAAAATAGTCTGCTTACGAGTAACGACTCACTGAAGAGTTTGTATCGGTATGTGAATATGTCTGACATAGAATGCATCCTGGCTTACCGCTTAAGTCAGGACATAATACGCTAGTTGAGGCCATCCGAGATCGATACATTAATGAAGCAGAAATTCAAATGCTTTATTTCTTATGATGTGGTGATTTTGAAAGAGTTCATGTTTTGCAAAGAGCTACTGTTTCTCAAAAAGTTACAATAGGGAAAATAATTGGATAGTTCCGAGCTCTATCGATAACATTTCAGGCTTCATTATAAGAAAGTTGGGTTTGCCGGAACTTGTTTCCAATGAGCCTACCTTCACATGGGTGGGTGAAGTGTCCAGAGGAGGCTTAGAGTAAAGCACATTACCAGCTTTCTGAGTATTGCTAAAAAATTGGAACTATAATACAAACGTTTTAACAGTACAACTATTCTGCATGCGGCAGCTATTCCGTGTCCAGAGCAAGTGAATGCCAGTGTCGACGACAAGAAGCGTTCCCACGACAGTCGATTCTACGTTACCGGATCAACCCGGATTTATATCCGGCCAAGGACTGTCACTTCAGCAGCATTCCCCTTATATGTATGGGGAATGTTTATGCTGCTACAACAACAACAAGAAGCTTTTTTCAAAACAGGAAAGTAGGAATGTAGTTAGTAATGCAAGAATAACCGTGACTTTGAGGTTAAAACTTTAAACTTACATAAGCAAAGCATAGTAAAATAAGATGTAAATATCTTCTAAGTATGTTTTTATCCAATGATGAATGAATGTATGATGAATCCATTTCTTCTATGAAAGAATTCATGGGAATGGCATATGAAGGCACCCCGCACGACACTAACCACCTTTTCACAAGCCCCATCAAACCCACTCATCTAACACCCCTATCCCTCTGGACCCAACCTGTCCAAACAGCAAGTTTCCGAGGCTGACCGTTAGATGAGCTAGAGCTAGAAATTACGGCCGGTAATTTACACTACACTGACAGGGCAAAGTTACTGCTATAACAATAACAACAACTAAATATGGACATACATACATATATGAAGTAGATTTACATTGCCCATAAAATAGGCTTTCATCAAATCATTTAGGTTAGGTTAGGTTAGGTTTGGCAGCCGCATCGCACATAGAGACAACGATACCACTTAGACACGGAATGGGTCCGTTGTGAGCCGTGGGGGCTGGGCTACATTTCCCTCTCCATATTGAACCATCCTGAGCTTTTGACAAAGCGTAAAAGGTTGTTGATACCTAAAGTGTATAGATTATCTATATTCGTTAAGAAGTAGGAATTTAAAAATCGGTTCCTGCTTCTGGCAAGAGCTGGGCATGTGCAAAAAAAGGTGTTGAATTGTTTCCAACTTCTCCTCATTTCTGCAGCTACGACAGAAATCATGCGTGTAAACGCGTAGTCTCCTTGCATGGTTTCATATGAGACAATGTCCTGTGAGGGCCCCTACTAAGGTCCTGATTTGAAGTCTACTCAGTTTTATAATACTCTTGGACAGACGTAAGTTTAGCCTTGGCAATGTTTGCCTAGAAATTTCGCAGGTGTTAGCGCTAATCCATCTCTGATTTGCAGAATTTATTAGTGCGTCCTTAATGAGAAGCTTACAAGTTGCGAGAGGTATCTCCATAAAATTACTTGTGTCTGGCATACAGGTTCCTTCTCTTGCATTTTATTATTTGATCAAAATATTTGTAGTGAAAACCGGTACATGTGCGACAAATTTCGTTAAAAAAATTATAGCTATTTAACTCGGCTGCTCTTTTTTTTAATTCCGCGCCGTCAGCCAATATTGGGCTGACTAAAAATTTCGTTGACTAAATAATTTGCAAAATTCGGAACATTCGGTAATCAATACGTAGCCCCTTAACTATGGACATTTATTTTGTTTATATTCTCATTAAAATTCTGGCATTTAGTTCACTAATACATGTAAATACGGTTGTTACTATAGATACTAGACCCTATAGATTTCGTATAGATTCGCCTTGGACAAAAATAACAAAGAAATAAGACCGGATATTATCTGACTTTACTAACTAGCGTAGATCCATTAGTGTAGAACCGAATAGAACCATAACACCTCGGAAATGGTCGAGGACTAAGCGAGCTGTAGCTTCTCAAATTTCAGCAAAGACCGGGTGTAGGCGTGTTTTGAGTTTGGGGGACTCTAAGTTGCTACCATCTGGTCAAACGTCTAATTCTGATTTCCAATGTTAATAAGTAATGATATTGAAACATAATCTGAACAATAAAGAAGATTTAGTGTTGTATAACGACCTCATCGCCTTGCTTTTGATGTCTCAGCGTAAAGCGAGAGCCTGGCTGAACAGTTTTGTTGCATCCATCACATATTTGACTTTCCAAGCTTAAATAATTGTTAGTTATTTCATTCTCTGAATTATTCAAAAGATAGTTGATTTGAATTCAAGTGTCTTTAAACGAGCTTGAAACTTTTTTCGGTTAAAATTCGGAACTTGTCTTTTGATGGGTTTGCCAGAAAAATGCCAATTAATCAAAAATTCTCATTTTACATACTTGGTTGTTGTTGTCGTAGCAGCATAAACATTCCCCATACATACTCGTATATGTATGGGGAATGCTGTTGAAGTGACAGTCCTTGGCCGGATATAAATCCGGGTCGTTCCGGTAACGTAGAACCGACTGTCGTGGGAACGCATACTTGGTTTTATAAAGTGCTTTAAAAAATGCTACTAAACGCTGTAGACGGTTTAATATTTAGCGCGTTTTAATTAAATTAAATATATTACTGCAGAGAGTAGTTCCAGATTCGGGCTGGAGTTTAGAACAGTGCCGATCTTGGAATTTCTGGCAAACTATAATGTTTTTTTTAATGAAACTTGGTGGAGATGTTAGTGAGGTGTTAAGTAACACTCTTTATAACTTTAAATTAATCGGGAAATAATAATTTTTTAATTATTTACATTCAAAATGCCCTTGGGAACATCAGTATAATTTGCCACATTACACTCTATATTTTTTAACATTTCACTATAAATCACCAAATATACACTCACACGCGTGTTTGTACCGATTTTTATGCTAATATTCTAATTATATCTATTAAAATTAAATGCAAATTCATTTCCCTATGCAATCACATTCCAATTTTAAGCGCGAACAAGAAGAAGTTGGAATTACAACAGTATGGTGTTGCCGGATGCCTACAAATGAAAACAAAAATTAAGTACTTGAGTTTAGTGTTAATGATGGGAATGGGGGTTATTGTGCCTGCTTACTACATACACGCATATGACGTTTTAATTTTGGGTTCAATGGTTTTAATACGGAAAGGAGTTTTACGCAAAAATACTGTGCATTGCGTAGCCGGAGTTGGACTGATGAGGGTTATTTTTTTGAAGTGCGGCCGAAGGCCGCCCACGCGAAAAGGAGTTTAACGCAAAAATACTGTGGATTGCGTAGCCGGAGTTGGACTGATGAGGGTAATTTTTTTGAAGTGCGGCCGAAGGCCGCCCACGCGAAAAGGAGTTCTACGCAAAAATACTGTGGATTGCGTAGCCGGAGTTGGACTGATGAGGGTTATTTTTTTGAAGCGCGGCCGAAGGCCGCCCATGCGAAAAGGAGTTCTACGCAAAAATACTGTGGATTGCGTAGCCGGAGTTGGACTGATGAGGGTTATTTTTTTGAAGTGCGGCCGAAGGCCGCCCACGTGAAAAGGAGTTCTACGCAAAAATACTGTGGATTGCGTAGCCGGAGTTGGACTGATGAGGGTTATTTTTTTGAAGTGCGGCCGAAGGCCGCCCACGCGAAAAGGAGTTTAACGCAAAAATACTGTGGATTGCGTAGCCGGAGTTGGACTGATGAGGGTTATTTTTTTGAAGCGCGGCCGAAGGCCGCCCACGCGAAAAGGAGTTTAACGCAAAAATACTGTGGATTGCGTAGCCGGAGTTGGACTGATGAGGGTTATTTTTTTGAAGCGCGGCCGAAGGCCGCCCACGCGAAAAGGAGTTCTACGCAAAAATACTGTGGATTGCGTAGCCGGAGTTGGACTGATGAGGGTTATTTTTTTGAAGCGCGGCCGAAGGCCGCCCATGCGAAAAGGAGTTCTACGCAAAAATACTGTGGATTGCGTAGCCGGAGTTGGACTGATGAGGGTTATTTTTATGAAGCGCGGCCGAAGGCCGCCTACGCGATAAAGAGTTCCACGCAAAAATACTGTGTTAATTAATTTAATTTAATTTTAATTACCTTATTATTTTTTGTGATACGCTTAATATCATTGTTTTTAAGTTTAAATGAGTTGTATGTTTTTATTTTCAAATTCATTTCTCAAGTTTAAATTACAGCAAAAAATACTGCAGTTTTACAATGAACCTTCCACTGAACATCCCTGCGTGCGAACTTCGTTTTCATTTCAGGTGTATGGCAACACCAACTTTTCGCTAAATTATAGAACTTTAACATTAAATTACTTAAAAACTATAAGCCTCCGGCAGGTTCTGTTTTCAGTTTTAAGATGGGGATACACCCCTCTATCACCCCCTTTTTACCGTTTTTTCCAAAGCGATCGGCACTATACTAAATTCTAGCCCAGATTCGATATGAAACGAAACATTTAGTTATTTATTTTTCAACACTTTCGCTTGCACTTGCATTTTGCATAATTCTGCTATTTTCCCCTAACGCGGGTTATAATCAATAATACATTTTCACTGCGGTTGCTATCTACTTATCTAATAGTCGTTCATAATAAATATTTTTCACTTACATGCACCTGTAAGTGCACGGATGAAGAAAATTGTCTTTGTTTAGCCACCGTCTGGAAGGAATCTTAACAAAACCATTTCGAAATGTTTGCTTTCTTTGATTCTGCTTAGTTTTGGTAACCCCCACTGATTTAAGATGGGAAAATCTACTGATATGTTCGGCGCCGGCACGTCGTGCGATTGCCCGACTATTTCGTTGTCGTGCCCGCCACTGTATGTATTGTGTGCACAAACTGACAAATTATGATTTTTTTTGTTACTTTGAGGGCAATGCGGCATATCCTTTTGCTGCATTCTCCCCTTGTGACCTTATTTTACAGTAACAGTTCTTACCTTTGATACAAATTTTCTGTTTTTCGCAAAAAAATTGCAACTGCAACGTCTGACTGACTTGATTTGTTGTTATGTTTTGGCTGGGGTGTTAGAATGATGGGTTATTGATTTAGCCGCAAATGCTGAAAGCGCAGCTATGAATTTGTGATTTAGCCAAAAAATGTAGATGCTCTTGGACGTGGTAATGAACGCGTTTTTTGTTTTTTGATGGCCGAATTGTTTGATTTTCTTTTTTCTTGAATTGTTTTTGTGAACTTTTTACTTAACGCTATTTCTTAATTATAAGCCGGGTGCCAACAATATTTTTTTTTTCTTCGCTGGGCTGTAAAGGAAAGGGCGTTAACAACAATAGTATGAAAAGAAATAGTTGCAAATAATGCGACTCAACTTGAAAAATCATATTTACAAGAAATCGCATACAAAATTTACTTCAATAGTCTACGAACCGCTTTTCTCGCCGACGAGTAGAATACCACCGAAAAAAATTGCTATAAACTTTACATGAAAAAATCGATTTTCAATCTGTCACCAAAGACGGTTGCCTGTCTGTCTACGGCTTGCTGCCGTACCTTTTTCTGGTCGTAATAGCCAGATTTAATATACCGCAGAAATTTCGTACATTTTTACACTAGCGCCATTGTAAGCTACAAATATAAAAGTTTTTCGCGAATTCGTTTAAGAAAATTTTATAAAAAAACACAATTTTCTTCCAGAGAGAATACACAAAAACTTGGACAGAAATTGGCACCGCGCTTGTCAATTGGAAAATCTGACAGCAGCTAAAAATTCTTTGACCGCAACTGCGCCGCTGCTGACATTTCGTCGTGGACGTCTGCGAATAGCTGAACACTGTAGTGCGAGGGAGAGAGCAGCTTAGTGGATCTGCGCAATTATGATGCAGTGGTAGTCAAATATCGGTTTCTGTTTCACCGCTTTTCAAATGTTTGTGCATATAATAATTGAAGTGGCGAACGGTCTGATTCGATTTTTCGCTGAAAGTGAAAAACTATTATTAACTAATATTTTCTTCTATAGACAATATTTTAAAGATTTTTTTTGCGATTTCTGGTTTTTGTTAAACACATAAATACGCATATATTTTGCAGAGCGAGCTAATTTTTGTTGCTCAGTTGATAAAAGTTTGAGCTCAGCTTTAAAAAGCGTTTACATATCTGATTGGATATTATAGGAATAAAGGGTGTTTTGATAGCCGTTTGAATAAGTTTCTAAAAATGCGCAAAAATATATTTGGCACTTAATTTAATTTCACTGCAAAACAAAATTTTTGTATAACTAAATAGTCGGAATATTTTTTAAATTATAATTAAAAAAATGGAAATTTTGAGAAAAATATTTGTAAATTTTTTTTAATTTGCACAAAGTTTTAAACTTGTATTTGAATGGATTTTGTAGTAGAATGAACTATATTTTCATGTAAAAATTATTAAAATTGGTTAAGGAATAATTAAATTGCCAAAACTTGTCAAGAAATAACGGTACTATGATACTATAGGTATTTAACCCACTGTATGTGCGTTGGTGCGTGCGTGACTAACATTCGGAATTCACAGATAGAACATCGGTTCAAATCTCGGTGAAACACCAAAATTAAGAAAAAGATTTTTCTAATAGCGGTCGCCCCTCGGCAGGCAATAGCAACAAACCTCCGAGTGTATTTCTGCCATGAAAAAGCTCCTCATAAAAATATCTGCCGTTCGGAGTCAGCTCCCTCCATTTGTGGAACAACATCAAGACGCACACCACAAATAGGAGGAGGAGCTCGGCCAAACACCCCAAAAGGGTGTACGCTCCAATTATATATATATGTGATGTATGTATGTATACTTTAGTATACTTTAGTCCTAGTTAAAAGCCTAAATATTTCCCATGAATTCCGTGATGAAAGGCTCGCTTACTCCCTTCTATTTCTCTATGTCCAGGCAGTCAGTAGATAGTGAATCGTCTGTTTATGCAAAGTGTATCTACTTTGATTTTGCACTGTCACTCACAGTCAATTAGTTGCTAATGAAGATATTCGCATAAGAGTCGAGAGTGATTTATTCGGCTGCCAGCTCCCATTTACCCAGCTATCCAGAGATGATAGACTAAAGTTATCAAATTCGAAAGGAAGTCCAGAATTGAACTGCATTGGTACACAGATGGCTCGAAGACTCCAGAAGGCATCGGCGCTGGAAATTGCGGCACCAAAACCAAGCGCTGTGTGCCGATGGACAGTTTTCCAAGCTTAGATGTATGTCATTTGTCTATGTGCAGAGTTGAACTTAGACAGAAATGTCCGGAATGAGCGAATTTTTATTCTGAGTGACAGTCAGACGGCACTCATGGCCCTATCGTCGTGTGAGATCAAATCCTCACTGCTCCTTGAATGTAACGAGAAACTTAATCTACTAAGAACGCACAATCACATCCGGCTAATTTTGAGAGAGGCTGCGGCCCCGTCTTTAATAGGACCCGAGTCCTTCCTTGCTATGGGATAACACACCATCAAGGAGAAGCTTAGGAGTGAAGAGTTAGGGTTAAGGGAGGTTTGCTGGAACCAAACTATGGGGCTACACCAAGCGAAATATATACATACTGGGAGGGCACAACCAAAGAGGGTTAATAAACTCATAACCCTACCCAGTGATAAACTGAGAATACTCATGGGCATTCTCACAGGCACTGCAGACTGCGTAGTCATCTGCATATGGTCGGGATTTGGTCTAAGCACTCTTGTCGTTTCTGCGACCAATCTCAGGAGACTACAATGCACCTTCCCCTGGAATGTAGCGCTATAGCGCGGATAGGCTGAGACATCTTGGCAGCCAAAAGAGGAGCATATACACCCAGCAATATTCTGAGTTTAATAAGGGAACTGGGTCTGGATGTGGCACTGTGACGAATAGAGGACATAGAAGACCATGAGATCTAAGTGCAAACCTCGTGAAGTATCTATCTATTTGGCTGCAAAGCTCAGTCGCTTTAGCTGTAACGTAGATCTCGGCTGGAAAAAAGCTACAGTGTACCTCGGAATTTGTACGACTGTTGGAGATCAAGTTTGGAATAGAATACAGCGAATCTCATCCCTTCAGTTACTTCAGATCCATGCGCGAAGAAATTATTGATGTGTCGTTGTAGTCGAAGTCTTTTCCTACATCCATCTTGATGTATTGACATTATGTGTGGCCCTTTATTTAGATTTTCTTGAGTAATTACTTGGCCTGAGCTGCGGTTCAATACTGGCATCCCGAACGGCCGTTTTGTCAATTGTCTTGTTATTAAGTCCTATAATAGGCTAAGTGCCGACTTCTCCACTAGAATTTTTGCAATTTAGTTCTTCCAGTGCAGATTCAATACTCATATCCTTTCTAGTGCTGTTGTGAGAGCAGAACATTGTGACAAGTGATCCAGTTATCCAACGTTCTTTTAGCCGTTGCACATCCTCGAGCTTTCTGGAATACATACGTCCTTTTGTCTATCGCTCTTCACTTACTCAGATATCATGACAATCGTGTCGATACTATGTGACGTCTTGTTGTCTACTGCTATCCACAATACTCAGATATAATCATGCAGATACAATATGAGCGTCAGGTGTGTCAGTTCCATGTCTTAGCGAGCGGTTTCTGTAAGCGTATAAGGTGGCTCGCCGGACCATTTTCGTCGACGTTAAATCAACATTCTAGCTAATTATATGGAATGAACCGCTCTTCGAATAATGAGCTCTAGCAGACCACTTCTTTAAGGATCTGAATAATTTAGACACGCGGTCAAGGGCTTTTTGGAATCACCAAAAGATGGAGATGGTTTAAAGGCATGTGAGTAGAACTGGGAATCTATTTTTTTAACTATGAATCTCTGAGGACACTGAGCAGGTCAACTTGACTAAGCTAACCTGGGTGCAAATTTAGTGATGCTATCAGTTATTGGACATTTTGACTGTTTTAAGACAATAATTTTTTCGCGCACATTTTATTTTTGTAACTATTTTCTTCTGCAGCTAGGCAGCCAAGTGAACTTGTTCTGATATTTTTTCGTTGTTCTTGGTATTGTTGTAGCAGCTTATAAAACCCTGTCAGTGTAATGTAGGCTCTAACTCATCAAACGGTAGACCCAGAAAGGGGGATTGGTAGGAGTTTAGTCTGCTACAGAATCCAGAACGTAATTGGACCGAAGTTACGCGGATCTCTCGGAGTAGCTGAAGCTCTTCGTCTGCAATAAGTGGTGATGGGACTCCGATACCGGCATTCGGAGGTTGGGAGTTTAGGAAGGTGGTAAGGGTTTCCCGATGAATGTCGTTTAGTACGAGTATTTGTTTTTATAATGTCCGGTCCAGTAGTTGTAGTTGTATTTTGTCCTGGATCTCGTCAGTGTAGTTTAAGATATGTCTCCTGACATGCCTGGGAGGCGGCTCAGGTTCTAGCAAGTGTCTGCAGGAATGAAACCTTCGGTACCACCTAAGCAGAAACTGTTTGCTGAACATTTTATTGAGCTCCGTGACATTGATGTCTCTTTGTATAGGTGTTGTAGGAGGCATCCCGTGGCTGTCCTGAATGCAGTATTTTGACATGTCTTAAGCTTAATCCACTGCGAATCACTAGTTTCAGGCGACCAGACAGGCGCAGCATAGTTCAGAATTGGCCGGCCAATTGCTTCGAATGTTGCCAGCAACATTTCTTTGTCTTTGTCCCAAGTACTGCCGGCAAGCGATTTGAAGACCTTGTTGTGGTTTTGGACTTTAGTAGCAATTGCGGTTGTATGCGCAGAAAAGGAGAGCAATGGTGTTCCAACGACTTTGACCTTAAGCTGACCTCCTTGTGCAGGTGGTAAAGAGAGTGGATTTAGTGGGGGGAAGTTGGAGTTGCCTCTCAGTGAAAAAGCGAGAAAGGCTGGTGAGGTAACCGTTTACTTTGGAACACAGGCCATCGATGTCATTGTCCGATGACCTTATCGAACAATCGTCAGTAGAGGAGACCGGGAAGACTCTCTCTGGTGGCTGGAGAAGCTTCTATACGTCGAAATTGAAAACCAAGGGTGATAGGACACCATTCTCCGGAACACCTTGCTTTATCCTCCTCTATTTTGTTCCTCTTCTCGTTCTTTAGGCACCAGCAGTTATTTATAAAATTTGTCTCAAAACATTGTGTAATTAGTGACAGTTATGCTGATTGTGCTTCTTGTCTTACTTTACCTTACTAAAAAACAAAAACAAAAATAAAAAAAAAAGGTATTTTGGCTTAAAGTGCGCTAATATTCCACTTTGTTATGAATTCTGAGAGGAATTCTGCATGCGGTTGGTTAGCTGCCCTTCAACTTGCAAAGGTATTTAATGTCTCTGTCGCCAAAGAACGAGTATGAGTATGGATTTCTATGCTTTGCATGCTAGAGAATTTATGCTGACATGCTGACAAGGACATGGTGAGAATTTTACGCATTTTTGTTCTTAATTTCACTGAAGGCAAAATGAAAACGAAAATGCTTTGGCATATTCGTCCGTATGGCATGTGGACAGAAAAAGAATTAGACCAAACATTTATGGAAATTTATGTGTGTAATGGGTGTGTTTAAATATAACACAGGTATGACTGAAGTTTAATGAAATGGTGAAATTTCTAATTAGTTTTATATTGGAATACTTACGAGAGAATTTTCAGCGGGATGTATAAGTAAATGTGTGATATTAAATACTCCAAGACATATTTTTATTGCTGGCATATTTATGTATATAAAGGGTGCATACGATAGTTGAGGACATGAAACCATTAAGTTTCTTTTTGCTCTTTTTCAGATAAAACATGAAGGACTACAACTTAACTCAAGAAATGAAGAGACATGCAGTTATCGTCGCTATATCTCCAAATCACACCAATTTAGAAATCTCTAATTTTTTTAAGTGCGACAGTTCATTTGTTCATTACACTGCGTTACAAAAACGAACTTTTTTTCTGCCCTATGAACCAAATATACTTTTTCAGAAAGGGGAGAAAAAATAAAAATACACGTGTATCGGCAATTTTCATGTACACGTCAGAATTTTTGTTTTTATGTAGTCCGCCTGTGTGAAAAATTTTGAATCAATTTTTAACCCTTTTTCCGTGATCCAATTGCGTTGAATATCTGCAGGCAGACTCATGGAAATGTTTTTATTATGTAAAATTAAAAAAACAAATGTATCAATTTTCAGACTTTCTTGAATTAAAAAAAAAAAAAATATAATGGACTATGAATAAGTTCGTGCGGTTTTTTCGAAATTTGAAACTTTATTGACGTAAAATGGTTACAAATTTAATATTCAAAGTATTGTCCATCGCTTACTACTACTTTTTCCCATCTTTCTGGCAATTCACGGATTCCCTTTGTGAAAAATTCGGTCGGTTTTGCCGCAATCCACGAATCGATCCATTTTTTGACTTCATCGTAATTACGGAAGTGCTGGTCAGCCAGGCCATGTTGCATCGATCGTAAGAGATAGTAATCGGATGGCGCAAGGTCTGGACTATACGGCGGGTGGGGTAGGACATCCCATTTGAGCGTTTCTAAGTATGTTTTGACCACTTGTGCAACATGTGGCCGAGCATTGTCATGTTGCAAAATAACTTTGTCGTGTCTATCGGCGTATTGCGGCCGTTTTTCTCGCAGTGCTCGGCTCAAACGCATCAATTGTCGTCGGTAGACATCCCCCGTAATCGTTTCATTCGGTTTCAGTAGCTCATAATACACAACACCCAGCTGGTCCCACCAGATACACAGCATAACCTTCAGGCCATGAATATTCTGCGCCGACGTCGATGTTGAAGCATGGCCAGGGTATCCATACGTTGCCCGACGTTTTGGATTGTCGTAATGGACCCACTTTTCATCGCCAGTCACAATTCGATGCAAAAAACCCTTTCTTTTGTGCCGTTGAAGCAGTTGTTCGCATGCCATAAAACGGCGTTCAACGTCTCTTGGCTTCAATTCATACGGCACCCAATGGCCTACCTTTCGGATCATTCCCATGGCTTTTAAACGTTTGGAAATGGTTGATTGATCAACTCCCAAAGTTTTTGCAACCTCTTCTTGCGTTTGAGCCGGATCTTGATCGAGCTATTCCTCCAATTCGGTATCCATGAACTTTGGCGGCGCACCCTCGCGTTCTTCGTCTTCCAAGCCAAAATCACCACTTTTAAAGCGTGCAAACCACTTCTGGCACGTTCGCTCAGCTAGAGCATGCTCACCATAAACTTCCACCAAGATACGATGACTTTCGGCTGCTTTTTTCTTCATATTAAAATAATGAAGAAGAATTCCCCGCAAAAACACATTATTTGGCACGAAATTCGACATTTTCAAGTGTGGTAAAAATATTGTTGTTTACGCTTCAAATAAAAAACTTATACTGACGTTTGTGCCTTACGACAGTAGCTCTCCAATGAATGTTTGGAAATGTGGATCGATGGAATAATAATCAAGTTACGCCATCTGTTGTAAAACCGCACGAACTTATTCATAGTCCTAAATTTTCTAAATTTTCGGCATAACTTGAAGGGACTCCAAATTTTTAAACAACTTATTAACCTTTAATTTATTGTTTCATACAACACACTCTGTGCCGTTTGTGTGTTTGTTACAGTTCCGGAAGTTCCGATCATCTGACAGTTCCGCTACTAGGAGACGTATACTTTGACAATTTTTTTAAGTTCTGTTGCGCGAAAACGTCTTTCTGTATATTTCGTCTTACGAAAAATGCAGTGCCCGACTCGAAATAACTTTTGTTACGCTTGCGGCTTATTCGCACCAAGTAAAAATTTTAAAAATATTACGAAAACAGTGGTTAAAATATTCAAGACTGCTTATGTTCCTTACTTGTGGTAGACCCCGGAAGTTGTGTGCGACTATTGCTATAGAAATTTATGCAAGTTTACTGATGGAAGGTCAGCAATAAAGTACTCTGTACCAACAATTTGGCTACCACGTACGGAGCACTGCAGTGAACTGTGCTACTTTTGCGTACTTTGGTTTTATATCTCTATTGTAATGCGGAGTGAAATACCTTTCTTTTGATACCCACATCGGCATATCTCATGCAATTTTTTTTTTAATTTCGAACAGCTGGCAACCCTGTGAAACATTGTCAGTGGCAACACCTAGGTGAAAAGTCTAGAAATGTGATACACTATCTGTGTGCCCAATTTCATTCAAATCCGTTAAGCTAATCCTGAGATCGTGTGGCTATACAGATATGCATACAAGAATTGCTCGTTTAAAGTTATAAAATACAAAAAAAAAAAAAAAATACCAGTCTAACGGTTAGACGCGATAGAAGTGAAACCTTCCGTAAAACAAACTGAGAGAGAATGAGACGAAAGCAGCATTAGGAGCGGGATAATTATAGGTTCCTTATAATATTGCTATAAAGTTCATATTTTATTTTCTTCATTTTATTATTATTCATCCTCAATGTTTTCAATTTCAACAAATGATACGAGTGGCTTATGATAGCTAAAATATGATACAAATGCTTTGGTTTCGATGTTGTCAACATATCTTTGAAATACCGCGTCAATGGTTGTTTTTGATCGTGTTGTCGATTCAGTGCGATTGTTACACATTTTTAAATTGAATGTTGTATTGAGAACGTCAATTAAAGGAACCGCTGTGCCCAATGCAAAATTTACGTTAAAATCGCCACTTAAAATCATTGGAACTTTATTGTAATCTTTTCTAAGTATCCGCGATACTTCTGGTGTATACTTTATTAAATTTTCGTGAATGAATTCCGTGATGCTATTTATTGATTGATTCGGTGAAATATAAATTGCCACAATTAAAACTGTTTTTCCATTGCTCAATCTGGTTTCGCATGCACATATTTCTCCCACTTGAGAGAGCTGAATAGAGAGTGATTCTAGTTGCTGTGCATTCAGATCTATCTGTGGAGTTACAATACGAGCACCGTCATTTTGATTGTGGTATATTGCAACACCGCCTGCTCTCGTTTGTGGTCTTTTAAATTGAACTACAATATCAAATTTTTTCTGTCGAAATTCACGACACTTTTCTGCATTATTTTTCGGCATAATTGCGGTAAACATTTAAAAATGAAAATATTTAAAAAAAAAAAAAAAATAAATAAATAATTGGCGCGTACACTTCTGTTAGGTGTTTGGCCGAGCTCCTCCTCCTATTTGTGGTGTGCGTCTTGATGTTGTTCCACAAATGGAGGGACCTACAGTTTCAAGCCGACTCCGAACGGCAGATATTTTTATTAGAAGCTTTTTCATGGCAGAAATACACTCGGAGGTTTGCCATTGCCTGCCGAGGGGCGACCGCTATTATAAAAATGTTTTTATTAATTTTGCTTTCACCGAGATTCGAACCAACGACCTCTCTATGATTTCCGAATGGTAATCACGCACCAACCCATTCGGCTACGGCAGCCGAATATAAAAATACGGACGCAATACAGCACACGCGGTTGCTATTATGAGCGTTGTAAGGCGTATAATACACAGACGTACTAACATACACGCAAACATTCGTAGGACGCTTGGTTTGAATTTTTTATACATATGTATGTATGCTATACTATGGCCTAGCCTATGTACGTACATACATATTTGTGTTCTGAACTTCCAGCAAAACAATGCTTATTAATATACACATATGCATCTACATACAACCGCACACACAGGCCACTCACTTTATTCCTGTAAATGCGTATGTCGTCCAAAGCTAAAATTCTATGCCTAGCGACTACAAGAACAAAATGCATTAATAGGCGCAGCCGTAGCGGCCATCATCCTAGTTGACATAGCGCTGAACAGTCGCGGCGGCGCCGAACAGTTTCAACTATTGTACTGTGCAACAAAAACTCATCATCAAAAAATTGATTTATAAATTCGAGCTCATAGTTCTAAGAGCAAGTACTTTCATTCATAAAACGAGCCGCCCATATGCTAATTTTCTCGACAATTCGAAAATAGTCAATATTGGAATATTTCGCGTAGAATTATTTGCCAATATGCAATTTTTGTCAAGTCGAGTGCCCGCGGCTCCGTAAATATGTTTGCACCCATATATGTATGTAAAAATATGTTTCTAAATGCTCGACAACCGCAGCTGCCTGTTCAAGGTTACTGTACATTAGGCCGGGTCGATTTGTGGGAAGGCAAAAAAATCGCCCATTGCTCTGTGAAAATCATATTCTAGGGATCAGAATAAGAAATTTTGCCGAAGGAACCATACCTCTAAAACGATTTCTGATGTCCCCCAATATGCGTCGAACTTTTTAGTTTCTTTTCTATAACTCACATTCATTCATTTACATATGTTCTGACTAAATAAATTTCTTAAGAGAAAAAATAGATAATATTATATTGTAAATAAATAAAAATAAAGAAAAAACATAGCCATTTAGCTGATTTTTTCATGTAAAGGCCAAAAATGGTGATATTTTGAAATTGGGGGACATCAGAATTCGTTTCAGAGGTATGGTTCCTTCGGCAAAGTTTCTTATTTTGATCGCGCTGGATTTCTTGAGAAATTTTACCGTATGTTTTGCTGTGGCGAGGCACATATGTACATACACACAACATATATACATATATCCGCATATATACAATACATACATATATAAATTCACAAATTTAAATTTGCTTATGCCATCCTTCTGTGTGCCTGGTAATGAAGCATTTTCTATACATACATATATATACGTATATCTTTTTTCTTCTTCTTCTTGGTGTCGCTTTTTCGTTTCATCGAGTCTCAAATCACTCCCAACGATTCTAAAGAAGTTTTCACTTCAAAAATTGTGACGTGTACATGAAAATCGCCGATACACGTGTATTTTTATTTTTTGTCCCCTTTCCGAAAAAGTATATTTGGTTCATAGGACAGAATGTGTGTAACGCGGTGTTAGGTTCGCCATGAATTGGAAGCATCAGGCGGGGAAGCAGCAAAAAAACGCAAAAAACAAGAGCAACGTTCTAACGCTGTACAAACGGTGGAGTTTATTCAAAAAGTGCAAGCGATCATTGACGAGGACCCTTCGAAATCAATGGGAGCCCTTGCTAGAGAGCTTAAGCTTCTGAGGCTCTTATTGATCGATTTTTCCATGAAGATCTTCGGTTATGTTATGCACAGAAGACAGTTTATGTCGGAGCAAGCACGAGAAGAGCGATTTATACGATCAATACGAGTGGGATACGGTACACTAGACACGGCTAGTTTACTGGGTGTAACCTTGGCACAATTACGTTCTGGATACTGTAGCAGCTCAAGGGGTTATACAGTTAGAATTTTCAAAAAATCGATTTTGTTTTTATTTTATTTTCTTAATGTACAAATATTTAAGAATGCACACAGAAAATTTAATATCGTTCCGGTGAATATTTTCGAAGTTAGACACAAATTTTAAAAGGCGTTTCAGAGAATTTTTGTCCTATGTAGAGTGCTTTTCAAACTTTAAACGCGTTTTTCTCAAAACCGTGTTTTCGAAGTCGGTGGACAGGATTTCTCAAAAACGGCTGAATCAGCGATCGTCTTGAAATTTTAACACAACCTTCTCAGATATATTCTCCAGGTATTAATCGAAGGAATAAGAATTCTAATGATTTTTTCTATTTTTTTTTGGCAATTTTTCGCGAAAATTTTTCGTAGAAAGTTCGATTTTTTTTTCCTATAGCCGCCATAGCATCAAAAATTAAAATTTTGACTATTCCTTCTATTAATACCTAGCTTTATCTATCTACAAAAAGAATCTAACTGCTTTTTCGATAATCCAAACCGGAGATATTTTGTCCCCCGCCGAACGCTTTTTTTCGAGGACGCTTGGGAGATCATCTGCAGGAGCCGTGCAGTTCAATATTCTCACTAACTTTACGTGCTATAATTAACTTTAAAGCAGACATTATTTGAATAATTAAAAATTGTATTGGTTTAATAAAATCGTTCTTTGTAAAAAATTCTCAAACAAACGTGTTTTTTCAGCCATACAAGTGTATATAACCCCTTAAACTCCTACCTATCCAGAATCGATACTAATCATATGTCCGGCATACTAATCATATGTCCCCGCTCGACACTAACCACCTTCCCACATACCCCATCAAACTCACTCATCTAACACCCCTCTCTCTCTCTGGACCCAAACTGTCAAAACAGCAAGTTTCCTGGGCCTACCGTTAGATGAGCTAAACGAAGACGACGGGTGATTACACTACATTGACAGGGCAAAGTTACTGCTACAACAACATCAATACGAGTTATTCTCCTAAACAAAATTAAACACTCTGAAACGCATGACGAAAAAAAGTCCACCAAAACCAAAAGACCAACCGCAGAAATTACTAAATTGACAAATGGCTATGTCGCAATCCTACAGAGGTTCCTGTTGTCATGCATACGAAGTTGCCAGTCATTGTTATGGTTTTGGGTATTGTGGGCAACAAAGGACATGTCGTGCCACACTTTTTTACTCAAGAATTTTGCGTGAATTCTGCTGCCTATATCAAGGTTCTAGAGACCGCAGTGAAATTCTGGCTTGATAGTGCATGCGTTGACAGCCCAGACATCGTTCAGCACTTATACTCTGCCCTTTCACACGAAGCGATGGTTATACAAGATGGGATGGATGAAAATTTCCATGACCACATAAAACCGAACTTATGGCCGCCTAACTCACCAGATCTTAGGTCCCTGATGCTCATAGTTGAGCGTGAAACCAAAAAGCATCCTCATAACCCCACTTCTGTTCTGAAGGCTCCAATTAAAACCGTTATGGTTAATTGATTCGGGCATGCCATCATTTTCGGACCCGGATAGAGTTTATTGTAGCTAAGGGAAATTTTATTGAGTTATTTTATAGATAATAAGTTATTGTTGTGTAAAAAAATCTTGAAGTTTCATTAACGTTTTTCAAAATAAAAGCTAATTAGTTTTACTCTCAAGTTGCCCTCAAATAGCGGACACACCCTGTATATTAGTAAAAAAAAAGTTTAATTCCTTACTGAGATGCTAAAATGTGTTAATTTGAGCTATAAATCGCGAGGTTTTATTTTAACATTGCGGCCAGGACTGTTGAATTGCAGATACCAATCTGCTGAAGTGCCTTAAAATTCAGTGGCATTTGCTTAGTCTTCCTTTTTCTAATATACTCGAATTCTTCTTCTTCTTCGTGATTGGGGTGATAAGCGCTTAAACGATTTTGGCCGAGTTTAACAAAGCGCGCCAGTCGTTTCTTTCTCGTGCTAACCAGCGCCAGTTGGACACACCAAGTGAAATGGGGCAGGGGTTAGAATTTGCTCGAGGTAAGGTATGCCTGTCGTAAAAAGCGACTAAAATCTAGGGTTACCAGTCCCTGAGCAGTATGGAAGCTCAACTGGTAGTGTCCACGCCGAACAGGAGTCCTCAGAGTTCGCTCTGACCTGCTCACGGTAACGGCTCTTCGTGGAGTTTAGCAAAAGCATGTAAATCTTTGCTAGTTAATGTGGAGTTGTATTGAAACCGGCTGCTGGGACCCAAAGAACGGCAAAGGTGTAGATGGGTCTAGAGCCCTACCAAAGTGGTTAGTGTGTCCATGCCCCACTGCCAATTGGTACCAAGACCTATAATTATTTAGATAATAAAATCAAACTTTGAACAATAAATTGATACAAAATTAAATGAAATAAATATCTTGGCTTTTGCTAAATAATATATGTAATAGATTTGTGTGCTTTTAAGCCCCGTGGGTATAGACCGTCGCTGGCAGGTACTCACATAATTAAAAAAAAACATCGGACACCAAGTAAAGATAAGTCCTTCTTCACCTGATCTTTCCTATACGAAGACCTTCCTCTTCCACCATCTGGTACCGCATCGAATACTTTCCGAGCCGGAACCTTTGTATCCTTTCGGACGACGAAGCCATTTACGGTTGAAATACTTATCTGAGTGAATTACCTACATAGTTTGAAATTATTATTATTATATTAATTATTAATGATTGACCTTAAGAATAGTTTACATAATCAAATCTAGATAAAAGGATTAACAATAAAATCAAAATTAAAATTAAGGTTAAAATGATAGCTAGTGGTAAAGAAGTTGAAGTTGGAGAAGATATTAAAAAAGATAAGTAAAGTAAGGAAAGATAAAAATAGTAGTAATAGGAGTAGATTGGATTAATTGGAAAAAGAGATTACTGTGGGCAAAAAGTAAGGGGAATTTGGTTGGTTGTAAAATGAAAAATCTTTATTTATTCTTGTAAATCAATTTCATCCCCTTCAAAATAATCCCCTCTCGATGAAATACCCTTATGCCAACGATTTTTCCAATCCCCGAAATATGCCAAATAGTCCATTTCCGGTATAGCCATCAGCACCTTCTTCGATTCAGCTATTTATCTCCTCAATCGACTCGAAACGCGTTCCCCGGAGTGGTCTCTTGAGTTTTGGGAATAGCCAGAAGTCACGCGGAGCCAAATCAGGCGAATACGGTGGTTGCGGAACGATATGCGTGGAATTTTTGGCGAAATGGTCACGAAGAACGAGTGCAGTGTGAGACGGTGCAATATCGTGATGCAAAAACCAAGAGCTGTTGGCCCAATTCTGGTCTTTTAGACGAATTGCTTCACGTAAATGACGCATAACGCTCAAATAATATTCCTTATTAACAGTTTGGCCAGGTGGAAGGAATTCATAGTGCACCACACCACGAAAATCGAAAAAAACAGTCATCATGACCTTTATTTTTGAACGACTTTGACGTGCTCTTTTCGGTCTGGCCTCGCCTTTAGAACGATATTCGCTTGATTGGTCGGTTGTTTCAGGGTGGTAAGCATAAATCCAAGTCTCATCTCCCGTAATGATGCATTTGAGCTTGTCCTGATAGTCTGAAAGCATTGTTTCACACACATCAACGCGACGACTTTTTTCCAAGAAATTGAGAGTTTTCGGTACCAAACGAGATTTGACTTTTCGTAGGCCCAAATGGTCTTTCAAAATGGTTTTCACAGATCCTTCTGATATTCCGATCATATCAGTAAGGTCTTTAACAGTTAACCGACGATTTTTGAGCACTAACTCCTTCACTTTATTGACGTGTTGGTCATCTGTTGACGTCGATGGTCGTCCGGAGCGCTCCAAGTCATCAACACGTTCTCGACCCCCTTTGAAGTCTTTGTACCACTTATAAACATTTTTCTGCGACATGGTCGAATCACCAAATACCTTCTGCAATATTCTAAACGTTTCCGCAGCCGAAATTTCATTCCGCAAACAAAATTTGATGGCACTTCTCTGCTCAATCAAATAAGACATTGTAAAAATCGAAAAATGCGCTCTTGGTCGTTTGGTAAACACAAGCGTAAATATATTACTGATAATGACATTCACATGAAAGTTGGCCCAGATGTTATTAAAGTGCTCCCAACTCATGAAAAAATAACTAGAGCGAAATTTTAATCCCGCGAAGTTTGACAAATAAATTCCCCTTACTTTTTTCCCACAGTAGTAGATTGAAATAATGAGAAATCATTTGAGTACTTACAGCAATGTTCGGCAAGGTAGCGAGGCAATTCATGTTTGAAACGCGAGCTTTCTTTTATACGTTTAATTTTTTGAGGTAAGGTATTTCAAAGACGGACGACATATTGACGTTCAGTCTCCAAACTATATTTCTCCGGGACTAAGTTCAACGAACGGCAGGACTTTGAAAACATAAGCCGATTTTTGAGGTATCTGGGTTCTTGAGTGTTTATGACCTTCTGGAGTATAAAGGAGAATTTTAAAAGGGATATTTTTGTAGAATATTTTAACTCATAAGCTCCCTAAAAATAGGGTCGTTTGATCCCTTTTTGGAGAACTTTGATAAATAACGCGATTGTAAGGTCACCAGATGATTAAAACTGTATAAATACTTATAGAAAATTAAACCTCGGAAATTTTCACTACAGGTATTCTCAGACAAAATCTTCATAAAAATAACGTAAAAGTCTACAGAAACTAAAAGAGTAAATGTCCTCCTGTTCTTTTAATGCATGCAACACTTTTCTTTTCATTCTTTCACAGACATTTATGCACGTTGCGGGCGAACAAAATATGCCATCTGTTTTGGTAATTGCATTTTTTAGCGCCTTAAGAAAGGCACTGTGTGCCTCTGCGCAAGTCTTAGGGCGATTTAAACCATCTCGGAGTTTGTTCATATTTTCTGAAACTATAGCTATCGAATAATAATTTGACTTGGGTCTTCTCAGGCACAAGCTTTCGGCCATTTACACAAAAGTCCTTAGAGAAAACAAAATTCGCACTACCTTCTGGTCCTATAATAGGAAGCATTCCCGATGCATTTGCCTAAGAAGCCATTTGATTGAGCTAGAAACGAATGTAGGCTACCAAAAAATGCTTGTGGCTTGGCTAATTTTCTCACAACATATTTTTAGAACTCGTTTAATGTTACTATGATTTTTAGATTGTAGTCGAGCTTTTTCGTGGCTGATTGGTATGGAAATTTAGCAATTTTACTATCAGTAATGGTGCTTTAAAGCCCCGAAAACCCCAAGACTTATGGCCAAATAATTGAAATTAAAAAACAAATAAATACACAACATTTTTCAATATGTCGCGCTGCTATTCTTCTGTACACAGCTGCATATGAACTTGTCACAATGCCATCTCACTATGGAAAAAGTTATATTTTATTTTACAAGTGCTCACTTCATTTTGTTGTTTCAAAAATTGTAGGAAAATGTCATAAATATGTTGTTGTAGCTCTCCGCTTAAGCTATTAATTAGTACTTAATTAAATTTTCTCATTTATTGGCCTCCGTCATGTAACCAAAGGCAGTTTAATGATTAATTATTGATAAATTTCTAGAAAATTCAACAAACTCACGCACGTATGTGCTTTCCAAATGTGTGTGTATGTGTGTAGTCACTTAAGTATGTAAGTTTACTTTATTTCCGACCAAACGTACGAAATGCGTCTGAAACTTTGCCGGCTTTCGCAGCAGTTTTAAGGTGTGTGAGTTTGTGGTAAAAATTACATTCACACGAGGAGAAGACTATTGATTTTGAAATTGCCAAGTGAATGGTGGATGCGTGTAAAATAATTTTATGCTACGTGTAAAATATTTTTATTCTTATTAAAATGAAATACTTAATATATTAAACACTTATAAAACACTAAAACGGGCCAACAATTTGTGTTTTTCGTGGAAAGTTTTGTATTTTAATACCCATACATACATACGTGCTATATTTGATTAAAAAAATTTGTTTTAATTAATTTTTAAGTGGAAACACCATTAAAAATACTTTTCCATTAAAATTTTTCAATCATAATTTGGGTGATACCCACATAAAAAAAAATAAAAATAAATAATTGGCGCGTACACTTCTGTTAAGTGTTTGGCCGAGCTTCTCCTCCTATTTGTGGTGTGCGTCTTGATGTTGTTCCACAAATGGAGGGACCTACAGTTTCAAGCCGACTCCGAACGGTAGATATTTTTATCAGGAGCTATTTCATGGCAGAAATACACTCGGAGGTTTGCCATTGCCTGCCGAGGGGCGACCGCTATTAGAAAAATGTTTTTTTTTTTTGTTTTTTATTAATTTTGCTTTCACCGAGATTCGAACCAACACCCTCTCTGTGAATTCCGAATGGTAGTCACGCACCAACCCATTCGGCTACGGCGGCCGCCAATGATATCCCACATCCTAACACTTAATTCATCTGTAGTACAGATTTACTTTGCGCATTAAGATTTAGGTGGCAACACCATTCACAAACAATTTTCTTTCATTATTTTGAAAACATTTTATCGACACCAAAATTTTACCCTCAAATTAAATTTTGTTATTAATTAAAATTTAAAAATAATTTTAGATCAAAGCTTCTTTTAGTTAAAATTTCTTTCATTATTTAGAAAACATTTCTTTGAACACCCAAATTCTAGCCTCAAATTAAATTTTGTTATTAACTAAATATTTCTTTGAAATAAGATGGCAACGCCATTTAAAAATATTATTGGATTAAAGCTTCTTTCATTCTTTTGAAAGCATTTTTTTGACACCCGAATTCTAACCTCAAATTAAATATTGTTATTAATTAAATATTTTGCTAAAATAAGATGGCAACGCCAATTAAAAATATTATTGGATCAAAACTTCTTTTAATTAAAGCTCTTTCATTGAAAACATTTTTTGATACTCGAATTCTAACCTCAAATTTGTTATTAATTATTTCTTTAAAATAAGATGGCAACGCCATTTAAAAATAGTAGTGGATTAAAGCTTCTTCTTCCATTATTTTGAAAGCATTTTGTTTGACACAAAAATTCTAACCTCAAATTAAATTTGGTTATTAACTAAATATTTCTTTGAAATAAGATGGCAACGCCATTTAAAAATATTATTCGATGAAAGCTGCTCTAATTTACACTCTTTCACTATTTTGAAAACATTTTTTTATTATTAATTTATTTTTCTGTTCAATTTCGTAATTTCTAAATAAAAGGTGGCAATACTGGCTTAACATTTTGTTTCATAAAGCTTGTTTAAATGGCTTTCATTCAATATCTGCATTTTAGTATTGAAGTGTGTCACATGATGCGATGATTACAATAAAAATCATGTGGCAACACCAGATGATATATTTTTTAAAGCTTATTTAAACATCTTTCATTTGGTGTCTATATCTTAGTAATGAAGAGAAATTTGTTATAAGTTGCTTTTTTTGGCTATAAAATTCAGATGGCAACGCTACACATTTTTTTTCAAATGTTTCTTAAAAATATTTGCCTTGAAGCCCACTTGTGTCTATTTTTTACTAAATTATTATTTTGACTGCTTCGAAGTAATGCCCTTAGGTATGATATACTTGAGCCAGCGCTTTTCCACTCTCGAAACACTTCTGATAAGCACTTTTTGTTCTTGCCTTCACTTGTTCCAGTGAGCAGTCTTTATTTCCTCCATAGTTGCAAATCTCCATGCTTTCATAGGTATTTTATTTCATATATAATATTATATTTAAAAATGTGTACTAATTCCTTAGTATCTCGGAAATCACTCAAATTAAAGAGATGGAATTTCGAAATATATTCACTATCCCTTACGCGGAGGCCTATCACTTTCCTCCATAGCAAACACGAAGAGAGCCGAGCAAAGCGCTGCCACGGAATACCTCCTTAAGTTTTTTGTGTTAAAGAAAATGTTCACCAAAAAACGTTCCATACAAAAAAAGGAGGGTACGAAACGTGTCGAAAAAATATTTCTACCAACTCATTTTATACCGGCTGAAATGTTTTTCATGTATTGTTGACATTTAGTAGAATAAAAAAAAATAGTCAGCTGCGCCGTAGAGGGGGAAAATACGTCAGCTGAACGCAATGATATATTTTTTCTTCGGCTGACGGTCTTCCCACCGCTATAACCGCAGCTGACCATCATTATTATATTTTCATATCTGTCCAAAATAATGTAAAAAAATTTCAATCGGCATAGAGTAGTTTTACTTTTTAATTTATTTTACAAGTTCGCCTGTTCAGCTGACGTATTTTCAGCCGGTATTAAATGAGTTGTTAAAATATTTTTTTCGACATGTTTCGCAGCATCTCACGCACGTACCCATCTCTACTAGACCAGCTGACGGTTGGTTTCGTCATCCATTAGATGGCGTCTGCCATCAGTATTAAAATCAGTCGGCATGAAATAATGAGGTCAAAATGACCCCTGGCTTCCGGACTATAAGCAAATACAGTAACTGTTCATTGCATTAATTTTTAATGAAAAGCAAAAAACAAAACCTCTACCATCACCCCCTGCGAACACTTCTGCCAAAACTTTTAAATTCATAGATTATTTCAAGTGGCTTTATTCAATCACAAAAGCTCAAAACGAACAAAAAACATAAAAAAACCCAACACTTTACACGGATCAAATACTAACTAACGAAAAAATGGCGAACTTGATTACTGAGCACACAGTTTTAAATTTCAGACGAGAGACGCATGACGCGCACATAAAACCCACAACACTTTCAGGAGCGAAACCAAAAGCAAAACCACAAAAAAATGAAAGGAAATCAGTGAAAATAAAACTGCGGTGTGAGCCATTGAAATGACACATGGGACCACTAATGACGGTGTACCGTAAAGCTCTCTACTGCACTGTCTGCGTCACGGGCAGCGCGCCAGTCGTCATGCAAGCCGAGACACACTAGAACTCGCATAAGCGTTGGTTAGCTAGTTGATGCGTTGCCTGTGCATTTTTCGCGTAGATAAAGTTATCGTCGTTGCTGTTAGTTTGCGTGGAATAAAACCCAATTGGATTTCAATTCGGCTAAATTTTTTTGGAGTAAGTTTTTTCTTACGTATTCACCCATTCAACCCCGCCACCAATCCGAGCGACTAACCACCCAAGTGTCAACTGAGACTGCGGTGCACGATTAATTTCAGCTAAAACAAATGGCTACAAAGCAAACAGATACACACGCGCGCTCAAAGGAAAAAAAATCATGGGATGACGGGCAAAAATCAACATAAAAGAAAAAATGAAATTCCTAAAAAAAAAAAAATATAAAAAAACTACCAATGCATTTGAAACAGTTCAATGAGTTGAAGAAAAATGTGTAAGCCTAGAAGAGATGGCCTGCACTAGTCATAAATTTTGCCGCTTATTTCCTTTGTTGCGTGGAATAGTAGGGTTTGCCGTTGTATTTGTTGTTTTGTATGAATCTTTTTGGTTATTTGCGCCTTTTTACTTTAGCCTCTTTTCAGTGAGAATTTTCGAATTGATTTTATTGGCAAAATTTAAACATTTTGACAGTTAAACTGACAGCCAGCCAAGCCAGTTTGATGAGGGTTTCTCTTTTATATGAATATTGCAGCATATTTAGAAAAGCAATTGGAGAGCTTTATTGGCTTTAAAGTGAGATTGATGTTGGTCGGCTGGTTGTTGGGCAAGAGTAATGATTGGCGGTTCAGCAATTTTGGGCTTTCGAATTGATTTGGATGTTCATCTTTTGTAAGGCAAATTTATTGCATTTGCTTATAGGCAAAAATACAGTGAGTGAGAGTGGGAGAGAGAGAAACAGAGAGAGGGAGAAAGTCTGAGAATGACTTGTCATTTTAATTTAATAATAAAATAAAATAAATTCAATAATTTAGTAATAAAAATGTGAAAGAATGATAGTTTATAAGATTGCGACATAGGTGAGAGTTGCACAGTGCGACCGTTCCATTATTAGTGATTTTTTGACCAAGAACGAAACGAATACCAACCAACAACCATCGAATTCCCCTGATATGGCTTACTGCAATTTTTTAATTGACTCAAAAAACCACTACGCGGAACGGATTTTAACAGCCGCAAAGAAGTAATGGGAAAATCGAAGATGTCTCTGATGGTTACGCGGAAAATTGAGCTCCAGAAATGTTTCGAGAGCTGGATCAAAGGTTGGCATAAGTGCGTTGCAGTTGGTGGGGAGTACTTTGAAGGCGATAATATTACATTTGAGGAAGAAACTTGCATTTGGAACTTTATGAATATATTCCGGGATATTTTTGGCTGTTATTTACAAACTATTTAAAAGCAAAAAGTAGCTGACTTGCGAAAGAACTACTTTTCATCATACATTCTGTCAAAATTTAGTTGGTCGCCTTCAAAATAGGCCCCACTCAAAGCAATCCATGTATGCCAACGATTACTCCAGTCACCAATGTACCTTTTAAACGCGTTTGGACAGATCTTCTTCAGCTACTTCAGCGAATTTGGCTTAATGGCATCTATCGACTTAAAGCGGCGTCCGCGGAGTTTCAATTTAAGTTTTGGGAAAAGGAAAATGTCACATGGGGCTAAATCCGGTGAATATGGTGGTTGTGCGATGATATATATTTGTGGAGTTTTTGGTCAAAAAAGTGTTGACAATAGGAGCCTCGTAAGACGGAGCGTTATCACGGTGGAAGATCCATGAGTTTTCCTTCCACAAATCGGGCTGTTTCCTACACACATTCTCTCTTAAACGTCGCATAGCTTCCAAATAATATTCTTTATTTACCGTAGAACCATTTGGAACGAATTCCAAGTGCACAACACCATGATAAGCAAAGAAAACGAGTAGCATGACTTTCACTTTACACTCACTTTGACGTGGTTTTTCGGGTTTCGACTCATGTGGATAGCGCCATTCAGCCGCCTGTTGACTGGTTTGCATTTCAAACTCATATACCCATGCCTCATCACCTGTTATGATGCGCTGGATAAAAGTTGGGTCCGAATCCTTTTGATCAAGCATGTTTTCAGCCACCTTCTTCCGATGAATTTTTTTAAAGAAATTCAACTCTCTTGGAACGAGTCGAGCAGCCACGCGGCTCATGCCCAATTGATGGTGTAAAATGTTGCGAATTGATTCGTGAGATACGCTAAGGTCACGAACTACCTCTCTCAAACTTAAATGATAGTTTTCCAGCACCATTTCCTTGACTTTGTCGACGTTTTCATCCGTTGAAGTCGTTGATGGGCGACCAGATCGGGGCAAATCTTCCACAACTTCTCGGCCCTCTGCACAAGCCTTATACCACTCATAGACCCGTGTTATTGATAAAGCACACTTGTCATGGGCTTTCTGCAACATTTTCAATGATTCGGCGTACGTAATCCCGTTCAAAACACAAAATTTAAGACAAATTCTTTGTTTGATATTTATATCCATATTGAAAATCGCAGAGCGCATCTGCGGTTGACTGATATAATTAAATGCCAAAAACAAGTTAGTTGACAGATCTGGCTCAAACTCTGCGACACTATAGAGGACAGTTGTACCAATAGTCCAGCAAAAAAAAAAAATTAGTCGTATGTGTAACGCGCGCTTTTTAAGGGAGGGAGCCTGGTTTATGAGGTCTAAAAATTGCATCTCTTTGCGATTTTTTTTTTAAGGAAAAAATTAATTTAGCACTGCAAAGTTTTTTCTATCTTTTAATGAACATTTAAAAAGTATAAAAAATTTTTGTACTGGTTAAAATATGTTGAAAAAAATGTTTAACATAGAAATTAGTAGATACAGCTCGTATTATCTAAAGCAAAAAATTCAAATGGTTTTCTAATTACCATGATTTTTTATTTTAGATGAACTAAGAAAACTGAGAGAAATTCCAAAATTTCAACTTTTTGGAGGTTTTAAAGAAAAAAATGCCTTTCTATAAAAAACAAATTCACTTCAACTTGGTATAAAAATCTTGAAAAAAAAATTTTTTTATCTATTTTGTTAGTTCAAATAGAAGAGAATTTAATACTGAAGGGAGCAAGCTATGATTCATTTCAAAAGGTTCATTAGTTTTTTTTCATTCATGTACGCCAACTCAAAGAAATCATAAAAAAGAAAAGTCGAGAAAAGAAGATAAAGTTTGTACTATAGCCGTCCGGTCACATCGTAACTACCTAACGCTCGCCTACCTTTGGCTTTGTATCTACGGAAATATTGAGAATTAAGCTCTGTAACTTTGTGTGAATATTCTGAAATATATTAGGAATCGCTTAAAACGACCTTTTGACCTTATAAACTAGGCTCCCCCCTTAAATGAATAATTCACTAAAATTTTTAGACAGAATGTATATTAAGGGGGTCTTCTGGTCTCGAAGCCCTGAAATGAAGGGTTTTTTTGGGGATTGATTGTGACAAATCCTGTGAATATTTAAAAAAAAATTTTTTTTATTTTAAAGGTACATGTCTTGGCTTTTAAAAAATGGTTTTGACTTTGAAAAAAATTAACACCCGCGACCTTGAAATGGCGCTGAAGACGTCCACCTCCAAACGAAACAGGTCTCCATTTTGGTCACGGTTTTTCCACCTGGGTAATCAGAAACAAAAATTAGATATGCGTTGTCTTCAGAGTTGCCCTGGTTAAGTTTTCCCGTGACAGATTTTTTTTTTTTAATTTTTTTCAAAAGTTATGCAACAATTTGCAAAAAAAATTTTTTTTTGCTCATTTTTTGAACTTTAAAAGGTTATAAAAATGGAATGAAAAAAAATTTCAAAAATCGTACACGGGGAAACTTAGCGGTAAGTTTTCCGAACCTTTTAAGACCAAAACCATTGAAATCGGAGTATAACTACTATGAAAAGTGTGACCAAAATGCTTAAAAAACACGATTTTCGGGGAAACGCGTTTAAAGATGAAGTTTATGATAAAACGGCCGGAGGAGGGTACACTTCGGTGCCCAGAAAAATGTGAAAAATGCGATTTTCAAAAAATCCTTTCTGTGGCGTATTCTCGCATACACATACAACAAAATTATGCAAAAAAAAAAATCGATTTTTTTTCGCTGGAGACCACAAGACCCCCTTAAGGGTGATCTGATTGGAGGTACTTTTTCGAATAGGGCAGATCACGCGTGACAACTGTCAAACTAAATACATAAGTTTTTTCAGTATTGATTGATATTTCACCATGGAAAGACTTACGCTGCAACAACGTTTATAAATCGTGCTATTCTGTTACGAAAATCGACACTCTGTGAAAAGTTGAGGTGTTCAGCGATGAGGCCTATTTTTAGCTTAATGGCTACGTCAATAAGCAAATTGCCGTATTTGGGCTAAAGACTAGCTCGAAGCCATTCAAGAACAGCCATTAGATCCATTGAAAACAATCGTTTGGGGCGGCTTATGGGCTGGCAGAATCATAATTACAATCTTAGTTTTTTTGTAAACAAACTGCTTCGTGACCCCAGTTACGTCAGCCCCTCAGCTGATTGTGTTAAATTCGCTGAGATCCGGCTCATGGTCTGATATTGGCCACATCTTCTGAACTCTTTTCACCACCTTTCACCATGGCCATCACGCGGCTATGGTGGTTGCCAAGTTTTTAGTATATATTATATATATATATCCATATAAGCACTTTCTGAAGAAGAAGTTAAAGTATAAGACTTTTGGCGTACGTGTGTGTGGCTGTGTGCCCATATGTCCTCCCATGCCGACATTCATTACATTATTGGCAAAGTCAAAAGTTAAAAGACACTTTGCTCCTTTTTATTGGCACAAACACAAATTGTAAAGGACATTTTTTGGACTATTTTTATGCAAATATTTGCATAGAAAACATCAATAAGAATACAAGTAAATCTGTGCTTGAAGTTCAACGCCTTCGTTTGTTTGTTTCTACACAAAAGATTCTGTAGTGTATCTGTGCATATATTTGAGTTTGTGTTTGTGCAAACAAGCCCATCTACAACGGTTACAGAACATACATATGTATATGGAGTATGTGTGTGTGTATATATGAACATATATGTGTATGTATGCGAAAAATTTGTAAGTGTTTACTTATATGTATGTGTTGTGCAGCTAAGAAAGTATGCGGCATTTTGTCTCTGGCTAAGTCACTTTGCGCCGGTGATTTGCAAAAGTTTTTGCTGTTTTCAACTTTTTCTTCTTATTTACGATACTGCAATATAACAATGCATTGTTGCATCTCTTAACTTCCGTTTGTACTCATAAAGGGTGTTTGCATGGAATGGGAAAGTAGATATTAAGAATTTTCACACTCAATTGCGTTTCACATAAAGTAGTAAATCTGCACTTTTTGATTTTCGCCATCAAGTGAGAATTTTTTTACAGACCTCAAAGTTTCAAACTATTTTCTCATTTTTCTCA
The DNA here is from genome assembly GCF_027943255.1 of Anastrepha obliqua. Classification (NCBI taxonomy): domain Eukaryota; kingdom Metazoa; phylum Arthropoda; class Insecta; order Diptera; family Tephritidae; genus Anastrepha; species Anastrepha obliqua. The sequence goes on from NC_072896.1 coordinate 30,059,392, forward strand.
TTCGCGATCTTCACATTCTCTGTGACATGCGTAGCTATCACTATTTTACAGGATCGAGAAGTGTTCCCTCCATTCTTAAAGTATGCTCTGGATGTCAGTCACCAGTCGTCGTCTTTGTTATTACAGGAAAACCCCGGTCTTGAAACCTTCTGTAACCCGCCGAACTTTCTGGTAGAATTTTCGAGCTGTTCCTATTGGCCAGCATCTCAAGCTCTTCGGACTCACGTATTTTGGCCTCTCATTTCTTCTTTCGGATAATACGTCTCTCTGCCTTTCTTAGCTCTCGGTAGTGATCCCACATAGCTCGCGTTGTGCCCGATCGCAGATTGGCTCAATAGGCAGCATATTTGGTTTCTGCGGCAGCATGGCATTCCTCCTCGTATCAACTGTTTTTTCGGGCTCGCCGGAATCCGATTTCTTCTTCGGCGGCGTTCCAGGAAACGAGAAATGTTGCTCCATTGCTCGTGCATGCCGGTTTGTTGGGCAGTGCTCTCTGAGAGTGGCAAGTCTTCTCGCTGTCTGTTGTGATTGCAGCTTTTCGATGTCAAATATTTTTGCGTAGGTAGATGTACTTTTTTTGCTGCACAGAGGCGTATGCGCAGTTTGGCTGCACCGAGGTAATGATCCGTGTCGATGTTGGGTTCTCGGATCGTACGTACATCTAAAACACTAGAAGCGTGTCTTCCATCTATCACAACATGATCGATCTGGTTTCGCGTTTTTCGATCAGGAGACAGCCAGATAGCCTGGGGTATCTTCTTATGCTGGGATTTGGTGCTGCAGACCACTATGTTTCAGGCCCCGGCGAAGTCGAGCAGTCTCTGTCCGTTACCGGAGTGCGGCTGAATTGGACCAAAAATTCCCTCCTTTCCCTCCCTGGCGTTGAAGTCGCCAAGCACGATTTTTATGTCGTGGCGGGGGCAGCGCTCATAGAAACGTTCCAAGCGCTCATTGAAGGAATCTTTGGTCGCATCGTCCTTCTCTTCCGTCGGGGCGTGGGCGCAATTGAGCGAGATGTTATAAAATCGCGCTTTGATGCGGATTATTGGGAGACGTTCGTCCACCGGAGTGAACGACAGTACTTGGCGACGAAGTCTCTCTCCCACAACAAATCCAACACCGAATTTGTGCTCCTATACATGACAGTTGTAGTATACGTCGCATGGTCCTCAGTTTTTCTTGCCTTGCCCCATCCATCGCATCTCTTGAATGGCAGTGATGTCAGCCTTTACTCTCACGAGGACATCAACCAGCCGGCCAGAGGCACTTTCCCCATTAAGGGATCGGACATTCCACGTACATGCTCTGAAATTCTAGTCTTTAGTTCGTTTGCACGGGGGGTTGTCATCAGTATAGGAAGCTCTCATCCGGGGCTTTTTTAATATTTTCATTGGGGGGATTTTAAAGTGGCGGGTTCCAAACCCTGCGCACAACTAGCTATACTACATGTTGCCTCCCTCCCCAACGTGTGTTCGGAAGCTACCCAGAGGATACTTGACCTAGTCCCGGAAGTTGTGAGCTGCTTGGACCGTATGCAGAAGAATCGTCCTGGCCACTCCCAAGTGAATGGCGATCCGTAACTTTCCCCACTTGCGTGTACTCTTCTACATATGGAACTATCCTCCTTTATATTTTACCTTACCTTAACCTATTTCTCTGAACTAAAGTTGAGATAACCAGACAATCCAAATCAGACTTAAAAGTACTTGATTATCGGCGAAATAATAAATTATCGGCTAATTCAGAGTCCTGTATTTGTAAATCCCTAGCAGTGACAAAAATACACTCTCGTGCTAGTTTAAAGAGAAATTCATCCATAATTCTTTGAACTGACTAAGAGCAGGTGATTAGTTATCCTGATTTATAATATAACAAAAGAGCGAAGAGACCAAAAAAGATGTCTTAAAAATAACCGCTATGAGCACGACGAGATGTAAAGAATTCATACCTTATATTTATATCTTCAGCTCTATAAAAGATGTTTCAACAAGAGATGTTTGCCATAGGCACGCAGCTGAGACCTCTCTTTTCCTCTGTTTTATGTGATAGTAAGACTTCCGACGCCTGCAGAATTTGCAGTTAACAGCGCCCGATATCCCACAGATCCCTTCTTTCAATTACTGCAAGACGCACCTCACTCGGTATTGTCATCCCCAAGTTCCCACGTCACCAATAGAAAAGGTATAACGGGAGACTAACCTAACGTAATTTTCACTCCTCGAGAGTGGATTTTATTTTTCAGTTACCACCTTTTAGTCCCAAGGGGCTCTTATTGGTAAGAGTGATGCTTTGTGGAATGTCATCGATGACATTCTTATTCATATTTTTGATCTATTCTTGCTGAGTTTTATGTGTTATAACCTTTTTGCCCCACAAATATAGCGCAAATAGTTCTTATGCATCACCCTGTATCCTTGGTTTGCCATTCATTGCACTCTACACCGATCACAATGTGGCTGAACTATTTTAATTTCATATGCTAAGTTCTATAGAAAGTATAAAAGTTTTGCTAAATTGGTACTTTGCGAAAGTGAAATGAATTTAATTTTCCATTGCAGCCTAGACAAATAGAAAAGTTGGTCACAAGTACAGTAAAAGGTGATAAGGAATAGTTGCGAGTATTTTATTAAATATTTTAAAGACTTTACATGCAGTAAAACTCAGAAGTGGTTTACCTTTTAAAAGTATTAAATTAAGAAACTTTCTAAGGGCAAACTTATCTAATTCCGATGTGTAAAAGACTTAGTCGATGTCGTCGGTGATATTTAGTTGGCTCTAATACGGGGAGATTTAGTACTAAGGGTGAACGATATGAAGTGTTACCAACTTCACACTGCTTGTATCTGTAAAACAGCTCATGGCATCAACGTCAAAATTGTTCTAATGACAGTTCAATATATTGTTTATAAGCCATCAAAAGCATTTGCGTCTCAGTTTTGTTGAATTTTTTTTTTCTGTGATAGAATTCAAACGTAATAGTGTTATTGCGTTATATTTGGCTGGAAAATCACAACCAGCCATTGTTCGTGAGCTCAGTCACCTCAAAGTGAATAAAATGCTTGTGTATCGCACTATAAGACTTTACAATGATACTGGTAGCATAGCAAAACGCTATGGAGGTGAACAAAAAAAAACCGCAACAACGCCAGAAATGGTTCGGAAAGTGAAGGCTCGACTTGAACGAAATCCACGTCGAAGTGGAAGAAAAATGGCCAAAGAACTGAAAATATCGCAAGACAGCATTCGCCGCATATTGAAAAATGAGCTCAAGGTCGAGGCTTACAAGTTCCAAAAAGCACACGATCTTTCACCCAGCAAAAAAAAGTTCGGTGCGAAAGAGCAAAGGAGTTGTTGCGCTTGCACGAACGTGGCGAATTTCCTAACATTGTGTTTTCTGATGAAAAACATTTCCGAATTGAGCAGTTCATAAACAGTCAAAACGATCGTGTTTACTTGACCGAACGCTCATACGAGAATTTGAGATTACGTATGGCCACTGGAAGCAATTTCCCATCGCAAGTAATGGTTTGGGCTGCAGTGACCGCTGATGGACGCTCTCCAATCGTTTTTATCGAGCCTGGGGTCAAAGTGAATGCGACTTATTATCGGGAAAATGTTTTAGAAGCCGTATATGCAAATATTTCGGTCGTAGACTATGGACGTTCCAACTGGACTCGGCACCGTCTCATAAAGCTCGTGTGAATCAAGAATGGTTAAAAAATCATGTTCCACACTTCATTTCGTCCACACAATGGCTTTCGAAGTCACCAGACGCAAATCCGATGGACTATTCCATCTAGTTCATTTTGGTGAGCAAGGTGAGGACTAAAAAATATGCCAGTATGGATGCGCTGAAAAAAGCGATTATACGAGAATGGGCCAAAATAACTCAAGATCACATTCGTGCAGCATCCAACTCACTTTTTGACCGTTTGAAGGCTATAGTCAAGGCAAAAGGTGGTCATATCGAGCTAAAGTGAATATATGCTAAAATTGTAATCATTTTTGAACATCACTTGAATCAATAAAAACTAATTTCACACAAAAAAGTTGTGGTGTTTTGAATAAGTAACACTTCATATCGTTCACCCTGTAAATAAAAAAATAAATACTTACTTTACTTACTTAAGTGGCCATAACAACCCGTTACCCAGTTACGGCCGACCGCACTAGCTCTCTCCAGGCGCCTCTGCTCCACGCGCGCCTTCTCCAATTCTGTACACCAAGCGAGCATAGGGTTTCCTCCTCCTGGTCTTTCCACCGGAGCAATGGTCTTCCTCTGGGTCGGCTCTCTTGGACTTCGCCCTCGAACACCTTCTTTGCTGGAGCTTCTTCACCCGTACGCACGACATGCCCTAGCCATCGCAGGCGTTGGATGGCGATGCGTTGAACTACGTCAATGTCGGCGTACAGCTCATACAGCTCCTGGTTCATTCTTGAACGGTAATCTTCGCCTACGCGCACAGGACCGAAGATCTTACGAAGAACTTTTCTCTCGAACACCCCAAGAGCGGCTGCATCGCTTTGTAACATTACCCATGCCTCTGCACCATAAAACAACACGGGTATGATGAGCGTCTTGTAGTGTGAGTGATTCTCCGTTTGATCTCTAGGCTGATATCGTTGTTGCTGTTAACGGCGGTGCCAAGATAAATAAATTCTGGCACAACTTCGAACGTATAGTTGTCCGCAATGACGTGCGTTCCTACACGCCGTGTGTTCAGCGTTGTAGACAGCATATACTTCGTTTTACCCTCGTTCACCGCCAGACCCACTCGATGATTCCTTTTCGATAGCAGAAAACGCAGCGGTGACATCTCGCTTACAACGGCCGATAATGTCAATGTCATCGGCGTACGCAAGGAGCTGGACACATCGAACGGTATTGAATGGCGCGGAGAGGTTATTTCCTACCTTGACGGAGCTGGTTGTGTTGCTCAACGTCATTCTGCAAAGCCGTATGAGCTTCGCCGGTATACCGAACTCAAACCCTTATCGAGCTATCGAACGCAGCTTTATAGCCGACAAAGAGATGATGGGTGTCGACTTGCTTTTCATGGCGCATGGCGATTTTGCGTAATGTAAAGATCGGGTCGATGGTGGACTTACCACGTTTGAAGCCGCACTGATAAGGCCCGATCAGTGTGTTGGCAAACGGCTTAAGTCTTCCACATAGGACGCTAGACAGGACCTTGTGAGCGATGGTTAGAAGACTGATGCCCCGTTTGGTGTAAATCGTCGGGCCACCCTTCTTCAGTACAGGACAAAGAACACTGAGATTCCAATCGTCTGCTAGCCATATTTTGCAGATGAGCTGTTGCATGCTCCCTATCAGCACATCGCCGCCAGTCTTGAACAATTCAGCGGGCAAGCCGTCAGTGCCAGCCGCTTTGTTATTCTTGAGCCGCTGAATGGCATTTCTAACTTTGTCATGACGAGGTGGTGGAACGTCCAAATTATCGTCGATTGGTGGTATCGGGTCATCTTCTACTGGGGCGGAATTGTGTGCGTCATCGTCAGCAAGTAAATTGCAGAGTGTTCCCTCCATATGCTCAGTTTGGACTGTGTATCCATAACCAGATTTCCGTTTTTATCTCTGCAGGCTGATGCTTCGGTCTTGAAAACTTGTGTCAGACGCTTGACTTGTTGATAGAATTTTCGAGCATCATAAAAAATAAATATGTATAAAAAAATATATAATATAAAAAATAAAAATCAATCAATTAGCTGACGTCGTGTGCTTAGGCATCATTTCCTTTTATGTCTCTTAACTGAATTATATTAAATAAATTTTCCTTTATTCAAAAAACATGTGTACACACCCATCGAAAATAAACTCGTTCGTGAGTTATTATAAATTTTGACAGTCAATTTTTTAAATTTAATTTTAACTAATTTTCAATAAAATCAAGCTTCATTCGTTAACGAAATCCAACCCAACAAATGCACTTGGCGTCAAAGTTCCGAACGTTGCACGAAATTCACAAAAATTCAGAAACATCTTTAAAATTTTGATTAAAAATTCCAAATTTAGAGTTTTTAGAAAACTTTTAAGTAATACATTTATTTTTGGTATAATAAAAAGAAAGTGTCTGCCTCAAAAATCGCGCCGAATTTTGACAATTTTATTTTGCTTACGTTGTTGAACTTTTCCTTCATATAAAATTGTGTTTCTCGATGAATTTTTCGTAATTTCGTAAATAGTTTGGAATCTTGATTTATATGGCTTACATTTCAAAATGAACTTCATAGATATTTTTTTTAAATTAATTAGAATTAATCAAAAAAATTAAATGTCATCATCATCTCTTGGCTCTACAGCTCTTTGTGAGCTTTGGCCTGCTGCACGTGGGACCTCCATACGTCTCGAACGCTTGCGATTTTAAATGTGAAAATTTTTAATCTCAAGGGACGTGAAGTATTTTTGTTTTCAATTGGCCAATTCAATTGTTTGTTAAATCAATTGGCCAACTACGAATCACCGGTTTCCCCACAGGGACAAGAGCCAATAATCACAATCAGTTCGAGAGTAATCATTAATTAGATCAACGATTATGTGTTCAATTTACATAAAGAACCAATGGTCCAGCAATGTGACAAGCCCTAACAGAAAACTGTCGAACTTACTTCTAAGACTTGGAAGAAAACACGTTCGGTTGATGGTCGTACTATTACAGGACACAGCCCACTGGGTCAGCATATCACCACCATTGGAATCATTGAGGACCCGATTGGCATTGTCTTGCTCGGAGGAGACGGATATCATTGAATATTTTCTCTGCGAGTGCCCTGCCTTTGCTAGAGCAAGGGTACGAATTTTAGCTTCCGATGTCAAGAGAACGAGTAAAATTTGTTCTCACAAACTGGAGGATATTTTTAAGCGAAGTTTCGAGATATACCTATAACGGCCCCGATTTCAGTGGTAAAGAGCAATCTGCCAGTACTTTTTCAAACCCTTATCAAATAGTGAAGAAATTTCTCGGCGTGAATTTTAGAATGATTGCGAGTTTCGCGTACTTCTGTCCGAAAATTTATATCATTGCTACATTTAACGGGTACTGGTATTGAATACATGGCGTTAGTGTTGTTCCCGTCTGGGACGTGGTGTCAATGCAAGAGTTATTTAGTGTTTGCGATTAAGAGACTAATACAGGCTTTTTTTGTTTGGCCCTCAGTTGAGAAAAATCAACGCCTCAACGCGAGAAAAGTCATAACAGGTGAGAGAAGTCATGAAAAAGTCAGTATAGCGTAGCGGTAAACCTGTCTCCGTTCGGAGTCAGCTTAAAACTGTAGGTCCCACCATTTGTGGAAGCCACACAACCCAAATAGAAGGAAGAGCTTACATCTTTTATTGGGTGCTTGGCTGAGCTCCGCCTCCTATTTGTGGTGTGTGTCTTCCTGAAGTGGTGGGATCTGCAGTTTTAAACCGACCCCGAACGGCAAATGATTTTTTATGAGAAGCGTTTTTACATTCGGAAGTTTGACATTTCCTGCCGAGGGGCGACCGCTGTTAGAAAAAACGTTTTCTGTTATTTGGGGTCACGCCAAGAAATTCGAACCTGGGCCACGCCAAGAAATTCGAACCTGGGCACTTCCGAATGGCAATTACGTACCAACTCATCCGTGTTGCGTTACCCGAAAATATTGTTGGTTGACTTTTAGGCCTGGTAAGCGCAAGACTTCAACAGAGAAATAGAAAACGCAGGAAAGCCTCTTCATCTAAGCTATAGCTATGAGATGCTCGCTCCTAATTTTTCCCACATTCTTTTTTAGTCAGCGCCTCGCTCTGGGAGTTGTTAGTTTAGATCTAAATGGGAGGCGTTTTTGAAAGTCTTAAGATTAGGAGTTCTGAAGGGATTTCCTTGGGTACTATCATTTAAACCACCAGCTAGAGTAATGATTCCTCTACCAAGACCATAAAACAGATATGTACCAAGACCTACTTGGTTCGTTACCTCGATATTTCGGCGAGCAAAAGGGGACTTAGTAAAATACTAAATTTCCGTTATTTCAACGAAAAATAGTCATCTCATAGCTTGTGGCACATAGACATTTTTTAATGTCATTTTATTAACCTGAAGTAAATATTCATTTAAAGTAAGAAAACCCCTGACGGCTCCAAGATGGAATCAGGAGTTTTTCACGCCATTCAATTTCCAAACTCGTAGCTGTGTTTATCGGTCAGTGAATCACACACGCGAAAAAGCTACCATTTACCATTTAACACCCATTGCAGAATGCCCACAGCTCCTTTTCGAAGAAGGAAACCGTTAAGTACTTGCTCTATAAATGTCCAAGTTTGGTAGCTAGACGATTAAGATCGCTCCTTTCTTTTCCAGCCTGGGGCAGTGTGCCAAACTAAATCCTATCAATCTTCTCCATTACATCAACAGCTCTGGTTGAAGGTCTCAAAATGCTATCAAAGCGTCGATACTTGCGCGCGCTAGTGCTGCTTGGGGGGAGTGCCAAAGTCAACCATTTCACCTACGTCCACTTTTGTTAAATGTTTGGCGAGCACCTTTTCCTATTTGTGGCGTGCGTCTTGTTTCTGTTCCACAAAAGAAGCAACTACAGTTTTAAGTCGACTCCGAATGGCAAATGGTTTTTATGAGCAGCTTTTTCATGGCTAAATGCTCTCGGAGGTATTAGGAAAGAGCTAAGCATCCTTTAAGTAAGTTTCCTTTAAAATACGTGATTTAAAAAGCATTAAGCTAATCTCTTTATAGTTTGCTGAATTTTCTTGGGGGTTTTTTTTTTATTTTATTTTTATTTTGTGGAGAAGATGTAATCCTTTGTAATTTTTGTAATTGGCAAGCAGGTACAAAAGTGAAGGCCAAAAAAGGCCATACCCCAATAGACTACTTGTTGCCAAAAAGCAAAGTACTAACGGCGCCATTTACTATTGATTTTTCATTCCACAGCGCCCATTTTTCTTAATTTTTGGCCTGCATAAGTCTCATTGGTGTAGTGCTCACAAAAGCACGTCCACTTTATTAGCTGTTTTATTATGTTAAAAAAATATTATAATATTCATAAATTACGAAATGTTCGTCTTTTATATCAATTCTTGTTCATTGCCTTAAAACAATCGCTCATTCGAGAGAAGGTCGGCCAAATGTCACTTTCAATAAGAAAAGACACCGGTAAATGAATTTCTAATGTAAAACAGATTTTCTGTAGCGCCAATATGGCACGCAAACCGTGCACGTTGTATGTGTTTTTCAAATACAAATACAAAAACAGTGGGAAAATTGACTTTGCGTTGCTGTTTCAAAAAACTGCACAAGACAAGAATTTCACTTCTCAGTGCGCATAACAACTTTGCAGAGCAACAACTTGCATTTGCACGCAAATTAACGTAAGTTGAGAAATTTCCCTCAGAGAGAGAAAGTTTTCTGCTCACTTGAAATGCAGCGGAAATTTTATTTGCAAACTGAGAGTAGTTTGTTGTTTCTATTGTACGCATGTATGTATGCATGTATGTAGGTATGTATGTATGCCGCTATGCGAGTGTTCGCTTTTTGTTTGCAGTTGTTTGACTTCTCTGCGTGTTTGTTATTGTTGTGCGAGCACAATGTGGGTTAAGCATGTGTTTATTAGCAGCCTGGTGTTTTTGTTGTTGTTTTCGCTCTTTTTTCCAAAAACTATTAAACGAAAATATGTGCAAGTTGCAACATTGTAATCGTTTTACTTGCTCTTGCCTTTTCATTAATACGAGCGCTTACATAGTTTTGCTGCTGTTGCGCTCGCGTATTTCCTAGTAGCAAACAGGTGATCATCGGGACAGCTTTCAGTTGCCTTGATGCAACTTTCCTTTTTCTCATGCCTATTTATGCCTTAAACCCCCAATAAAGTATTGCTTTTTCTATGCCATAAGGAAAAGTAAGTCTCTGTAAATACTCGTACTGTAATTTTTTTTTCGGCAAACATTTGTTGATATTTTCTTATTCAATGCAGTGTTTTTATAGCCGCGTAGCACACACACACACATATACATATACGCTTTTTGTTTACACATTCTCTTTTTCTCATTTTCAACCTCGCCCATCATCATCATTTTTATTGAAGTTGTCAGTTTTTTTTACAGCTGATGCTGCTTTTGCTGCTTTTCACTGATTGATGTGCCAAAGTTTTTTCTACCAGCCCATTCAGTCAGCGCTCTCTGTTGTCTGCTTCTTTATTGCTGCATGTTTTCCTAGCACACTTTTTTATTTGTTTTGCTTTTGCACAGCTCTGCTCTTCTTCTAGCGCCAACCTCGACTTCCTTCATCCTGTTGTGGCACTTAACGTTGCCGTTGTGCTTTGCTTTTAACCACTCATTGTGGGGATAGGTCATGTTTACTTTTATATGTACGAGTGTTATGCGTATGTATTTGTTTGTTTGACTTTTATTGCATTTGAGTGTGTGTGTTTGCGTGTGTGCGTTTACAATATTCCCGAGAGGTTTGCTGATTTGGTTTTTGCTTTGGCATTTTGCCCTCTGCGTTATACTTAAATTGATGCTTTCTGTGAGTTTTCTTATTAATTATGACATCGGTGTTATTAATATTGAATAGAGTTTATATTTTGGTATACAAATAATTGTGCATATGTTTTGTCATTGGAAAAACTTGAATCAAGCTCTTCGATATTTAAATATTTGGTCATTAGGCCGGGTCGATTTGTGGGGAGGCAAAAAAATCGCCCTAGGGATCAAAATAAGAAACTTTGCCGAAGGAGCCATACCTCTAAAACGAATTCTGATGTCCCCCAATTTGGGTCGAACTTCTTAGTTTCTTTTCTCATGTAAAGGCCAAAAATGGTGATATTTTGAAATGATTGTATGGGGAGCCCCCCAGGGGAGGTCCAGGGGGTGTGCCACTGGCATGGGTGGATCGGCCGTCCAAAGTTAGTGGGGATCGGTCATACATTTGGACTCGATTGGAGCACTCTAAATGGGCCAAAGTGGGATTTTTCGTTCGACCCAAATTGGGGGACATCACCATGACCACCTTTTGCCTTGACTATGGCGTTGAGACGGTCCAGAAACGAATCGCAAGAAGCCCGAATGTGACTTGCAGGTATTTTGGCCCACACGCGGACACTGACTTTTTTCAGCGCTTCGAGGCTGGTGAATCTTTTAGTTCGGACTTTTGTCTCCAAAATGGCCCAAAGACAATAATCCATCGGATTTTCGTCTGGTGAATTTTAGAGCCATTGTGTGGAAGTTATGAAGTTCGGAACGTTGTTTTGTAGCCATTCTTGGTTCACTCGAGCTTTGAGAGATGGTGCCGAGTCCTCGGGAATCGTCCATGGTCTGCCACCGAAATGCTTGTCTGCCCACGGCTTCAAAGGAACCTCCAGAATACTTTCCCGATAATATTTCGCTTTTACCTTGACGCCAGGAGAGCGCCCATTTGCGGTTACAGTGGACCAAACCATCGATGACCAATCGATGACTCAAATTCTTTTATGAACGGTCGGTCAAATAAACCCTATCCTTCTGGGAGTTTACGAATTGCTCAATTTGAAATATTTTCTCGTCAGAAAACACTCCAGCAGCAACTCCTTTGCTCTCTGAAGTGTGTCTTGTTGCTGCTTTGTAAGGCTTGACTTTGAGATCATTTCTCAGTATGCGGCGGACGCTGTGGTCAGATATTTTCAGTTCCTTCGCCATTTGATTGGCACTTCGTCGGGGATTTCGCTCAAGTCGCTTCTTCACTATTTTTTGAACCATTTCACGTGAGGACCACCTCCATGACGTTTCGTGATGCTACCATTGTAACGAGTGATGGTGCGATAAAGAAAAACTTTATTTACTTTAAGGTGCTCGAGCAAACGAACAATCGCTGGTTGTGATTTTCCCGCCAAATATAATGCAATTCCACTATTACGTTTGAAACCCATTACTGATTTCCTTTTTTCGCGTTTACTCTCGGATAAATGCATCCGCGTGCTTGTAACCAATACACTGGACTGTCATTTAGCCAACTAATAGACATCTGATACCCGTGCATCAGCTGCGCGAGCGGTCTGAAGTTGCTTATACTTCGCGTGCCGGACCTTGTACAATCCAATCTTGAATCAGTAAAAGAGTCATAGATGACACGATTTCAGATTTGTGGGGGTTGAACATGTCCAAGCACACAGTCAGGAAGGCTATTGAGAAACATCCGGATAAATTACAGTAAAAAGAATATAGAGACGAGATAAATACAATAGAGATGAAAAGACGGATAAAAATTAGGTTGAGTTCACTCTTCCGCGAATCTTTTGCATTCATTAATGTATCCTGAAATGTCCGGAAGTGTAAGAGTATGAACTTTATCCATACTCAGTACATCGAAGCCCAACAGCCAAAGTTTGATTCTAGAAAGCTACAGAAAAAATGCTCTGCAGTATCCTCATGTTCAAGACATAATAAACATATTGGGTTGCCTATGATTCCCATGATATCCTTTTGCTGGCCGCAGGCGTTGTGTCCTGTGACCTCAGGTCCTTCCTTTAAGAGAAAAGGCGTTGATTACTGTTCGTGTCTTTCCCAAAACACCTAGCTACTCTGCAGAAATCCAACTAATACCAACGTTTTCTATGCGTAGACCTCATGAAGTCGTCAATCCCTAGTTGAACCGATGCAGAATTAACACCTAGAAAGGGTTGAGGAAGTGATTAATCTCACCTTATCAAATTCAAAACTTGGGTGGTCAATCAGGAACGGGGAGTCCTTGCCGAAGATTCGTGCTCGGACCACAGGTATATTGAGTTTCAGTGTAGGGAGGAGACACAAAAGCCATTGCCCCCTAGAAACCCCAGAAAAACAGACTGGCAGAAGTTTAGGGGGGCGTTGTGAGACTTTGACGTGACACCACCAAGACTTCGGAAAGAACAGGGTATTGAGCTGGCTGTTGAGAAAGTCAGCGTTGCCTAAGTTGAATGTGTTCAATCAGCCTGTCCAGTTCGACCTCTTCTTGATCGGACTCCCGCTGCGTGGTGAAACCGAGAGCTCCAAGCATTGAGACGTGAGTCGAGAAAACTTCTAAACCACGAGGGAAGCTAAGTCGAAAAGGGGTTCTTTTAGGGAATCCTGCGGCGGGGTTGAATCTCTAAGTGACACGACGAAATTGGTTAGGATACTGAAAAGCAATTCAACCGCAAAGTTGGGGTCACTTAGGAAATCTGATGGCTTCTTCATGGAGAAGCAAAGTGCGACACTCAGCTTACTGATGAACTCTCACTTTCCAGGTAATCAGATAAGCATTGGCTGGCATAAGCTCTTAACGAAAGAAGCTGTTGTCAGAGCTGATGCACCTTCTCGGCGTAACTGGATTTGCCATCGAATATTTTGGTGGCTACAAGTCCCCCGGACCATATGGTAATTATTCTTCCATGCTGAAGGAAGGCATGGAGTCCGTGACTGCAGCCCTGAAGAAAATCTTCACTGTATACCTAGCACTGGCCTATATACCACGCTATTGGAGGATGGTGAGAGTCACCTTCATCCCTAAGGTTGGTAGAGATGACTACAACAGCCTCAAAATCTTTACACTCATCAGCATGACCTCTTTCATGCTGAAAAGTCTCGAATGGCTAGTGGGGATGCTTATGAGTCAGAAGTTGCTGAAGGCTTACCCACTCTTTCCATTTCAGCATGCCTATCAAAGTGGAAAATCCTGCGAGTCGGCACTTCAAAACCTTGTTGCTAGGCTGTCATAGGGACGACTACGCTATGGCTATCTTTTTGGATATAGAGGGGGCGTTTGATAATGCCACTTTCGACAGTATGTGCAGCTCTGCCAGTAGGCTTGGAGTAGACCGGGTGCTGGTGAATTGGAATCGTTAAATACTAGGCCAAAGAATCGTCACGGTGCGGGCGGAGGAGAATCATAGCCGGTGTCATCCGGGGTGGTGTGCTGTCTCCATTGCTCCGGTGGTTGGTGATCGATCCTCTACTCTCCACCTTAAATGATGCTGGAGTCTACACACAAGCATATGCGGATGACGTTGCCTGTTTGTTAACGGGCCTTCGGTTCATAATCGAAAGTGTAGAAAAGCGCAGAAAACTCTGGATATGATTGACACTTGTTGCTGTGCTAATGGGCTATCAGCAAACCCCACCAAAACTGGTATTGTCCTCTTTACCAGTAGAAGGACTACAATAGACTTAATTGTGTCTGAGAGCTGTACTTGCCAGTTGGCCCGCCAAACAAAAAACAAGGGTTCAGGGCCTTCATTAGCCAGTTTATCTGCCAACTCGTTCTGTGTAATACCACAAAGTCCAGGCACCCAAATAAGGCAAACTTTGTTGTAGCAGCGTGGGTTAGTAAAGGCTAAAGAGTCATAAAAACTAAAGATAATCAATAACAAATGCTTGAAGATTTTATAAAAAAAGTCATAATTCTAAATGTCAAATCAAGTTTTGAAAACAATTTTTATTACCCTTTCTCATAGAATTTTTCAAAGACTTTTTTTCTGCACAATAAACCATGATTTAATTTTCCAAAAATATTAAATTTGTTAAGCTCAAGGACAGTTTTTTCCGTTTTCTAACAAAAAAAAAAAAATAAAACAAACGCAAACAAGTTTTGAGTTTTCTCTATTCAGTAGAAGGTGTACGGAGTGTATTATATCCGAGTCAAGTCATGTAAGGAGAAGATCAAAGATCTTGAGTGTGCAGGTAAAATTTCTCTGATCAGGGTTTCAGGACATAGAAGAACATAAAAGGATATGAAATTGCTGACGAGCTTGAAAGGATGGTGACTAAACTGGTCTTAGAGACTTCCTACCCGGTCATCGGCATTCCCCTTCACTGTTGTTAAAGGGGAATTGCACAATTTATTTCTCAGGAAAGTGCAAAAAAGATGAAGCTCCATTTCTTTATGTGCTATTTCGAAAATCCTGTGGCCTCAGTATAAAAGACGAAGGACTCTGAAAGTCCTGGGGACTCCACGCCATTCAATTTCCAAACTCGTAGATGTGTTGACGGCGGCCGCCGTATTCGAATGGGTTGGTGCGTGACTATCATTCGGAATTCGGAGAGAACGTAGGTTCGAATCTCCGTGAAACCCCAAAATGAAGAAAAAGCTTTTTCTAATAGCGGTCGCCTCTCAGCAATGGCAAGCCTCCGAGTGTATTTCTGCCATGAAAAAGCTACTCATAAAAAAAGTTTGTCGTTCGGTGTCGACTTGAAATTGTAGGCCCCTCCATTTATGAAACAACATCAAGACGCACACCACAAATAGGAGGAGAAGCTCGGCCAAACACCCAAAAAAGGGTGTACGCGCCAATTTGCCGGTCAGTGAACGAGAAAAGCTAAGTTTACCATTGAACCCCCATTGCAGAAGCTGTGGGAATCTTTCAGAGAAGGAGACTGTTGAGTCTCTGTCTTTCTCTGTAAATGTCCGGGCTTGGCAAGTAGACGATTGAGGTCACTGGGTGCTTCTTTTTTTGACAACCTGCGGTAGTGTTCCAGCCTAGATCCCATCAATCTGCTAAATTACATCAAATGCTTTGGTCAAAAGCTTTACATCTAAAAATCTCAAAATGTTATCCAAATGGCGCTTTAGTGTTACTTGGGAATCACCACAGCTATTTCACTTACCTACCTAATATATCCAGTCTAATTAACGTGCAGAATTGACCTGTGCATAGATAAGATAGCTTTCCTTTCAACAATGAAAGTGAGGTTTCAGCTAGAAACAAGCTGAGCTTTCACAAGAAAAAATCAGCATTTGCCACTACGCCAACATTTTGATAAGAATATTTCGCTTCACTGCAAAGAACGCATACAAAACCATTCAAGTTGTTTGAAAGCGTAAGAAAAGTCTCGCGGTAGACAAGAAATGTCTAAAATATTTAAAGCTACAAAGGCAACTGATACCTTTTGCTTAAGTATAAGAAAAAGTCTCACATACGCGCCCACCGGTCACGGAGAGTTGCACTTTACTTTCTTCCACTTTCCATCTTCAATATCGCTTCGCCATTAAATCAATTTGTTTCGCTTCCAACTTCGCGCATTCGAACAGGCCATAACAGCTTACAAGTATTTGTAACATTTTCCATATTTTTATTTCTTCATTTACACTCTCCTTATTTCACGTTTACTTTTAATTCTCCCCCCTCTTACCGAAAAAACAGTTCCACCCTCCAGGGGTGCGCGCCTCCAAGTATTTTATTTCGTTTCACAACAATTGTTTTCCCGTTCTTCGTTTATGCAAATTAAGTTTAACACCTCACACACCAATACGTTGCCGTCACCCTACTAGAGTGCAATTCTATACACATACATACATACATACATACATATGTATATGTATACACTTTTACTTGCCCCGCTTAAGCGTTTTTACTTTATTTTCACACTCAATTTTTCACTTTTCTTTTTTTTTAGTTTTTTTCAACTTTCTTTGTTTTTTCATATTACTTTGTAATATATTTTTTTATTTTCATATTTCATTGGCATGTTGGCAACCCTACTGCGCTTGACCCAGTCGCTTGTGGAGCATTATTTTTATGAGTATTGCGCGCTTTTTCTCCGTTATTTTTCCTGATTATTATTATTATTGTTATGTGCGAATGTTATTGTTGTTTCTGCATTGCTGTTTGTTTTTACTTGCGTACATTAGTGTGTGTATGCACACACACACACACACATAGGTGCAATCATGTAATTAGTAAAAAATTTTAACTGCACTTTGTAACGGTATATTGCAATTGTATTCTGATTTTTTTAATGTTTGTTTTCTTGTTGTTTTTTTCTAACTTTTTCTTTACTGTTATTGCTTCGTTTGTTAACAAGTTGCTGCGATTTGTTTTCATTTGCCAAACTTTTGCATTCCTCTTCATATTTGATATTAGCTGCCTTTTTTCTCTTAAAAAAATAGCTTTCCCCCTGTTCACTAAAGTAATTTGCTAAATTGTTTTCATTCTCTCAATAGCGGTACTCTTGTGTGTATGTGTTTGTGAAGAAATGCTGGAATTAGATTTGCAGAATGAATTGTGTTATATTCGCTTCATAAGGACGCAATATTTATTAATTTAAAGCTTTGTAGCCGAGAAAGAAATTTAGTACTCACTGAATGGAAAATCATAAATTTTGCAGTTATGCTTCGAGGAGTAATAACAGGTCAGTCCATAAATTCGTGCGTTTTTTAAAGGTGATTTTAAAATCAATAAAAAAGATGCAACGTTTAGGCAAATTTTTAATTCCGTGCTCAAAAAATTGTTTGTCATTGGAGCCAAAATACGCTTCGATATCCCTTTTTATAGCTTCTTTTGCGGAGTAGTTCTTGTGACTCATATGGGATTGAAGTCCACGGAAAAGGTGATAATCACGAAGTGCAATATCCGGAGAGTATGCTCGTTCAGCTTGCCTAATGTTTGCCTTGCGGTATGAGGTCTTGCGTTGTCGTGGTGAAACAAAACTTCGCGTCTATTCACTAAAGACGGTCGATTTTTTTTAAGTGCCTCATTCAGGTTTGATAGCTGATGGGAATAATAATCAGCAGTAATCTCCTGGTTTGCTTCCAGAAGTTCATAATAAACAAGACCGGCCATATCCCACCAAATAGACAGGAGAATCTTCTTGGAGTGAAGGTCATATCTAGGGTTCTGGGTCGGTTCTGGTATTTTAACTTTATCTAACCATTGGCGTTTGCGAACAGGATTATTGTAAAGGACCCATAAGGATACGGCTCAAAAAACTATCATTTTCAAGCCGTTGCAGCAGCTGAGAACACATTCACTCTCTGCTGAAGGTTGGCGACGGAAAGTCTATGCGGAACCCATTTTCCCAGCTTTGAAACCTTTCCCAACTGAACCAGGTGCCCGTGAACTGTTCCATGCGATGAATTTAACCTCTGAGCTATCGCATCGACTGTCAAATTTGGCTCAGCTTCACGAGTTCGAGCAAGGCGTCGGAGTTAAAGACTTCAGGACGACCAGCGCGCTGGGCATCCTCCACGTCGCAGTTACCACTTCGGAATTTTGAAAACCACTTTTGCGCAGCCCTTACACTCACGTTATCCTCTCCGTGAACGATGTTTATTTCTGCAGCAACAGTTGTTGCATGTTTACCACTTTTATAAAAAAAAAAACAAAATATGCCTCTTATACGCGTTCGAAGATTCCATTTTATTTTTTAACAACACGTGCTTCTATCCGCGATTAAAATCAGTTGTTGAATGCACAAAATATCAAAGAAATTATAAATAGTTCCGTTATATTCCGCGAATAATTTAGTGTATGCAAAAATCGTGCGAAAGTGAAATTATGCGTAAAATACGCGCGAACTTATGGACTGACCTGATACTTCAACGTTTTAATTGGAAAAATTAAAAAAAAAAATTTACTTCTGAAAATGACTTATGCGCACAAATTTTAATAATCATAGCAGTTGGTTGCGGTAAACTGAAATACATTAATCAAAATTCGTACCAACAATAAATTTTTGAAATTCAGAGGTAAGCAATTTCTGTTTCTAAAACATGGGCTAAAAAATCCCGGGCAGTCAAGCAGCTCTAAGCGCTGGATAGCTTCTCATTCCAATCAAGGTCGGTGTGGGAATGTTTTAAAATCCTCAACACCCTAGCATCAAGAAACTCTGTTACCTTGATGTGGGTTCTGGGACATGAGGGGCACGAAGGGAATGAAATTGCGGACAATTTTGCGGAAAAGAGGACAAACACGGTCTTCATAGGTTCTGAACCTTTCTGCGGGGTAAATAACAGCTTCAAAAGTACCTTTCTACGTGAGCAGGAACAACGAGGCCTAATCGATTACTGGAGAGCCCTATAGATCTCTTCAGGTCTCAGTGCACAAACAGCCAATCAGTAATCGAAGAATCATAGCAACCCATGTACATTTATGTCATTCGTTATTCTTAGTATACATAATTGTTCTAGTTGAAATAAATCATTTACACGTGCGTTTTCATTTTAGGACATATAAAGGTAACATAACCCTACAAATAATAATACGTCCTAATACGGGCCCAACACATAGATGACACTAATTTCATTGTATTCACCTATTTTTCAGTTAGTACTAACCTTAAAAAGACAGCTGTTAAAATTTCATGATATTCCTTTCATTAGTTCGTGAGTTATTGTGCTGAGAGTGCAGCTAAAGGGTTTTGCAAGAAGAGGTGTTATTCCCGTAAAAGATCAATGGCTTCGTTGCTTGTGTGGCACGTAGCGTCGTCTTGTTGAAAATAAACGATGCCCACATCAATACCATCCAATTCCGGCCATAAAAAATCGTTAATCATCTCTCGATAGCGCAATCCTTTCACCATAACTGTTGCTCCAGCTTCATTTTCGAAAAAGTTAGGTTCAATGATTCCGCCGGACCATAAACCGCACCAAACAGTCACACGTTGAGGATAGAGGCTTTTCAACAGTAACTCTTGGATTTTCCGAGCCCCAGATCCGACAATTTTGCTTGTTGACGGAGCCACCGAGGTGGAAATGTATTTTTCGATAGAACTCCGGATCATTTTCATGCATTTCAATGACCCAATCAGCAATCAGCAAAGACACGACGTTGTTGATGATCGGCTGGCTTGAGTTCTTGTGTTGACTGTAATTTAATAAGTCTTAAGACCCAAATCTCATCCTCCTCTCCACATGTTGGGCAAAGTGCACTGTCTGAGAAGCCTACCTTTTTCAAGCGCTTCGGCCACAGAAATTGGCCCATCATCAATCCAACCAGCTATCTGGAGTGCCTTCTGCTTAATGACATCAGTTTCGTCCACCTGCAGCCACTCTCAGCCTGCCAAGCTCGTTTGTGGGTTGAAGTAACCGGTTTGTTAACCGCGGCCTTGAAGGCTGCAGAAGGGAGTGGCATAACTGGCTCCGGGTCCATTCTAGTCAGAGGTCTCGTTACCCGCATAGCATAATGATATTAAGTCTATTGACATAGTTCAGCCTGGATTTACAGGACTAAACTACCCTTGAAGTGGTTGCAGACGTACTTGCAGACGTACCGTGTTTGGTGACAGAGGGCATTCCTGAGGAAAGTTGGTATTATCATCGTGTGCTGCTATCTATCAAACGACGGCAAAACAAATTTCAGACTCATTGATAGGTTGGTTTGGATTTGGCAGCTATTCGAGTAAGACGTGTTTCGTGATTTTCACTAAGATGGAAAAAGAGCAGCATCGTTCGGTAATTCGCGTTTTGTTTTTGGATGGGTAAAAATGGGAGGAGATAAAAGCAAATGTTGGATGCTGTCTACGGGACCGCTTCGCCACATATGACCACAGTTAAATATTAAAAATAAAATAAATAATTGGCGCGTACACTTCTGTTAGGTGTTTGGCCGAACTCCTCCTCCTATTTGTGGTGTGCGTCTTGGTGTTGTTCCACAAATGGAGGGACCTACAGTTTCAAGCCGACTCCGAACGGCAGATATTTTTATGAGGAGCTTTTTCATGGCAGAAATACACTCGGAGGTTTGCCGTTGCCTGCCGAGGGGCGACCGCTATTAGAAAAATGTTTTTATTAATTTTGCTTTCACCGAGATTCGAACCAACGACCTCTCTGTGAATTCCGAATGGTAATCACGCACCAACCCATTCGGCTACGGCGGCCGGTTCAACGAATTTAAACGTGGGCGAACATCCGTTTTTGATGAGGAGCGACCAGGATGCCCAGCAGACGTGGTTACCGAGGAAATCATTCAAAAAGTCCACGACATGATTCTCGCTGACCGACGACCGAAAGTGCGCGAAGTAACCAAAGTCATAGTTGTGACGATCGGAATGGCTATTAATATTTTACATGATAAGTTGTGGATGAAAAAATTGTCGACCCGATGAATGCCCCGATTGCTCAAAAGCAACAACAAGCGGATGCGGCTGTTAACTTCGAAACAGCGTTTAGAGCAATTTAAGCGAGATCGGAAGGAATTTTTGCGTCCAGTTGTCACCATTGATGAAACCTGGATTCATCATTACACACCAGAAACTAAACAACAATCAAAACAATGGATTTCTCCCGGTGAATCTGGTCCAAAGAAGGCGAAGACAGTTCCATCGGCCGGAAAGGTCATGGTGACACGTTTTTCGGGATGCGAACGGTGCCATCCTCATGGATTTTTTAGAAAAAGGAAAGACGTTTACTGGACAATACTACAGTGAGTTATTGGACCGCTTTCACAAAAAATTTAAGGAGATATGGACGCATTTGGCGAAAAATGTGGTGCTGTTGCACTACGATAACGCACCAGCACTTTCATCCGGAGTTGTCGCTGCCTAACTGCATGAATTGCGTTATGAATTGCTGTCGCACCCCCGTATTTACCCGATCTGACACCCTGCGATTTTTTCTGGTTCCCTAACATGAAGAAATGGCTCACGGGGGAAAAACTGTAGTTCAAACGAGGAAGTCATCGCTCAGACAGACGCATATTTTGGAGAGTTCGACAGATCCTATTTTTTGAAGGGGTCAAAAATGGCCGGAGCTTTGGGAGAAGTGTATCTTTCTAAAAGGGGACTATTTTGAAAAAAAAATTTTTTTTTTTTGGAAAAAATGGTGTCTTCATTTCTAGCACGGGTGCTTATTGAGCCCCCCTCGTATAACTGTATACTCGTAACCTTTATAAAAATTCTCATGAAATGTTTGAAAATTTGTCGATTTTTTTTTAATTTTCACAGAGTTTGAAATTGAATTGAGCCCCCTCGTATATGCCGCACATCTCACAGTCAACCAATTAGCGGTTCTCGTCTTTCTGTTTTATTCAACCAGACTCAGCCGCATTGAGTGTTGACCAGATGACGACCAGCACTTAATAAAATAAAATTTCCAACAAGCTGTTAAATGCTTTCTATGCCTTTTTCGTTAAATATGCAACATCCTCCACACCTTTAAATCCGCCTACTCTTATGCCAGGAAGAGCTATAAGCATTTACTTCAATTTGACATTCGAATTATGAAGGTGAGTGACGTCTATATTGACGCTTCCAGCCCTGATTGGGGGGTTGGCGTGCGCTGTTCATTCTTACCACTACCGAGAATAATTGGAAAAGCTCAAGTTGCGCTAACAATGCGTACAACACCCAGTTTGGCCTAGGTTAGCAATAAGTTCAGTTGCAAATACTTTGCCAGGCGGGAAGAGAGCGCACGCACAAGCTGAAGTTGGTACAAAAAACCCATTGTTATTGCTGAGACTCGGGCGCGCTCTGCTCGTACTAAGTTCCTCGTAATTTCATTATGTATGTATGTATGTTTGTATGCATGTACAAGCACAGAGGTATGTCTATAATGGATAGTTCGAGGTGCTGGTTAGTTACTTCCTGTGCATTCGAGTTTGCCATTGAAAGCCGCCGCAAGTGACAAGTGCCACGGAAAATGTAATCGAGTGTCGGTCACTGATAACAAGACTATGTAGCCAGCCAGGCAATGCAAGTGAGAAATGGCGTAGGAGCAAATAGAAAAAAGTGAGGTGGCCTGCTGATGTCGGCCAACCAACAGGATAGCAGTTAAGATAAGTTCGCCAAACTGGCAGGATATCTACAAACATAGACATAGACAAACGAACTGCAACTGCTGCTGACTGCATGGCGCGCGCTGGTATTGGTAATGACGATGGTAAATTCCCGCGAAGGGGAAATAAGTATATTCGAGAAAAAATTGCAAAATCGCAGTAAAAGTGCCCAAGGTTGCCACAATAACAAACTGAGTAAGACAAAAAACAAGAAGAAACAAGCAAATGCAAAAAAAAAAAAAAAATTAAAAAAAAAATTGAAAATTGTTTAAAAAGTTAGTGCCTAAAGGACATCGAGAAGGACATTAATGTAGAGCATAGCGCACACGGTATCATTTTTCAAGACGCCAAGGAAGTTGGAAAAATATGCCGCTATATAAATCACAGACCTGATTTGTGTTTGATAAGTATGAGTTAGGATAGCTGGAGCATACGTACAGTGGTACATGCACTCATTGGTCTATATTCATACGCATACACACACACACACACACATACATACATACATTACTTATGTAAGCACTTGGAAATATTGTAATATATCTCAAAGTAACTATGCACCGCAAGCAAGGACTACTCTCAAGACATCTGCATGGCAGGTAAAGTACACCACTGCCACTCGAATTTGCCAGTTCAGCCATCATGAAGAAATGGTATAGAAGCCAAGCAGTCAAGCAGTCAAGCAGCCCCAACAACTAAATGGCCGCAGGACATTTGCATGAACAGTGCAGAGCGGCGCCAAGGAAAGCTCAACGGAATGCATTGCAATTTGCGCAATTTTCACTCGTTTTGTGGTTCAACCTCAACTGCATTTTTGCTATGCGAAATAGCAAGAAAAAGAAGCAGAAGCAGAATGAAAAGTCGGAAAAAAATTAAGTGGAAAATGACAGAAAGATAGACAGATAGCATGCAATTTTCTATTCTTCTTTGACACACTTTGACTTGCTGCCGGCATTTCATTCTTCCGTCGTCGCCGTCACCGTCACCGTCGTCGTCGTTGTCGTCATTATCTTCTCCGGCCAAGGGACTATTTAACTAACAAATTTAAAGGGTCAACGGAAAGGCGCCAACTGTGCGCTAGTAAGCGCAGGCAAAGAATAAGACGAACGACGAGCATCTCTTCTTAGCTAAAGAGGAAAAAATTGCGCAAAAAAATGGCACAAAAAAAAATTGCACAAAAAAATTCTAAAAAAAAAAAATTATACATTAAAAAAATCTCACAAAAAAAACACAAATCGCACAAAAAATTGTGAGCAAAATAGTGAAGAAAGCAAAAGGTGTCAGTTGTCTTTGAAGCTTTAAATATTTTAGACATTTCTTGTCTACTGCGAGACTTTTCTTACGCTTTCAAACAACTTGAATGGTCTAGCATGAATTCCCTGCAGTGAAGCGAAATATTCTTATCAAAATGTTGGCGTAGTGGCAAATGCTGATTTTCTCTTGTGAAAGCTCAGCTGATTTGCAGTTGAAACTTCACTTTCATTGTTGAACGGAAAGTTGTGTTATCTGTTTGCAGGTCTATTCTGCACGTTAATTAGACTGGATATCTTAGGTAGATAAGTGAAATGGTTGAAGTACCAGTCTGGCACTTCCCAAGTAGCACTAAAGCGCCGTTTTGATACCATTATAAGACCTCAAACGGGCTGATATCTACAGCCAATCAGAGCTGTTGATGTAATGGAGCAGAATGATGGGATCTAGGCTGGAGCACTACTGCAGGTTGTCGAAGGAAGAGCACCCAGTGACCTTAATCGTTTAGCTGCCAAGCGCGGACATTTACAGAGAAAGAGAGAGACTCAACAGTCTGCTTCACTGAAAGGTCCCCACAGCTTCTGGAATGAGAGTTAAGTGGTAAACTCAACTTTCCTGCGTATGTGCCGATCATTCAATGACCGGTAAACACAGCTACGAGTTTGGGAATTGAATGGCGTGGATTCCACTGCATCGTAAGTCTATTGCACTGAGGCTACTGGATTTTCGAAATAGCACACGAAGAAATGGAGCTTGAGCTGATCTGCGTGGAAATAAATTGTGCAATTCTTCTCTAACAAGAGTCAAGGGGATACCGATGTCTGTGTATGATTTTGAGTTCACCATTTCGAGTACGCCATTTCCAATTTTGGAAAACTGACACTGTACTTATATTGCAATCAGTCACCCCGAAAACTGCCGATTATGAATTTGTATGAGTTCCCCAACCTGGGAAAGCAGGTGTCCATCGGATTTACTTGCAATCGAGGGTAACTTCCTGTATTTTAGCGGATCACCACACTGATACCAGCTCACCTCAGTGCGTAACTGTGGGCCTACTGTGCCACTGGGGGCTATGTCTTTGTCCCCACACCCATGGGATTATGGAATTATGGACCAAAACTATATACACAAAATAATAAAGTGAACGGTCTGACAAGCCGCATCTCAGCTAGCCGCTTCATTGGAGCTACATTTCCAGGATCGCCAGCTGCTAACTTATAAAAGGAGAGCAACAAGTCTGTCGGAGAGCAAAGATACCAAAGGAACTGTGATAAATATGGATTGGCGCTGACAGAAACTACGGCCCCTAAAGTGACAGACTCATAGAAAGAAAATGCATGACAAGTGGGCTTCAAAAATAATTGGCGCATACACTTCTGTTACCGACTTTTTCCGAAAATAAGACACTCTTTTTTGGTCCAAAATACGCGCTAGAGCTTATTTTCGGGTGAGGGCAAAAATAAAAGTATATTTATGTATTTTTGTTTAATATTTATTTGACACAGAATACCGATATTTAAATTTATTCAATTACAGTCGTGCCATCTTCTTCATGCCAGTCATGCCATCTTCTTCATCGTCATAAATAAAATTCTGAATTATATCATGATTTTCTGCCAAATCTATTTCCTGTTGAATCATTGGTCCCAATCTCTCATGTCTTGCGATCTAGCTATCGTTAAATGGATACTTCTTGTCTAAGTAGACCGTTCGCAGGGCATTGGAAACATCACTATCAGTTATTTTGTCCCATGTATTTTTTATCCAATGCATGGTTTTACAAAATTTCCTCGACGATTTCTCACCATTCTGTTTTCAATCCGCAAATGATCCTTGAATGGCTTGTTTATTGCAATGTCAAGTGTCTGGAGGTAACCAGTCATTCCTGTCGGAATCATTATTTGATCAATCTTTCAGCAAGAATGTTTTTCATGTCTTTAGCGTAGTGAGTACTGGTTGAATCCCAAATTAGCCTATTATGACCCCTCAACAGTGGTGGCAGCATAAAAATGACATAAATTCCTGAAACACGTTAAAACTGGTCGTTTTTACCTTTAGTGATTAAAAATGGCGATACTTTCTTGCCATCTAGACGAATCGCCAAAATACAAGTAACACGTGCACTATCGTAACACGTAGAAGGAACGTAAATTGACGAAGAAGCCTTATGGCGAACCGTCGTTTGAGCTCCTTGGCTTAGGAATGCCGCGATCTCATCCATGACAATCATATTGCAGAGTTGGTATTTTGAAAAATCGATGCCATCAACAAAAAGCTTAAACGCAAGTGCACGCTTAACAACTTCATTGCCTTCCAGCTTAAACAAAGTTATTGATCTGCTTAGAGACAGTTCATATCGTTTAAGGAAGTTGTCCAACCAGTGTGACGATGCCTTGAATTCTTCTGTGGGTATATCGAATTCAATAGCTGTGTCAAGGGCACATTTTTCTCTATCAGCCCTGCGCACAACCAAAGCCATTGCTCTCCTTCCTGCAATCCATTCCCAGATGTAATCTTCCAACTCAGAAAATAACGCTTGCCGACCTGATCCAACTCTGCGTTTTTTCTGATTTCCTTGGTCCACCAGTTGACACAGGTCTAATCGTAGTCTGCACGCCATTTACGAACCTTACGGAGATCCAGCATCTTCTCTTTACAGAATTCTACAAGATTTACCCCTCTGGAATCTTCCACGATTCCCTTTTTGTGCTCGACGGAATAGCTCTTTCGTTTTGTACTCATTTTAACTGGGATTAAAAATTATTCACTTTATTTTTAAACAAAATTACGTATGAGAAAATAATCAGACTTACAAGACTGAAATGAATGAACGTTGTACAGGGTAGGATTGAAAAGTAATGAGCCTTATTTTTTTTAAGCAGTTTTATTAAGTCTTTTGGCTTCTACAGCTAATATTCTTCAAAATAGGACCCTTGATCGTCAATACATCGCTGGTAGCGGTCCTTCCACTGCAGGAAACATTTTTTAAGCTCATCCGCCGGAATCGCGTTCAATTCGGCTGTCACAGTTTTTTGGATCGCCTCGATGCAGTCGAAACGCCCTCCCTTCAGCTTTTTTTTCAGGCGCGAGAACAAGAAGAAGTCCGGAGGGGACAGGTCTGCGCTGTACGGAGGGTGGGGAAGCGCCGGAACCCCCATCTTGGCCAATGCAGAGGTGCAGAGGAAGGCGGTGTGCGTCGGCGCATTGACGTGATCAAGGGTCCAATTGTTGACGAGGTCAGCCCGAACCCGGGCGACACGATTTTTCAGCCGAAGGAGCACTTCTTTGAAAGTGCCGCGTTTACAATGCTTCCTGGAGGTACAAACTCCTTGTGGACCATGCCTGGAGAGTCGAAAAAGATGATTAGCATGGTTTTGACCTTGGATTACGACATGCGGGCCTTCTTGGGTCGTGGCGACTGGCTCGTGTGCCACTGGGCACTGGACAGAGATTGGTGCCCGTAAGCCTCCTTGAGTAGCCCAATGGTTTCGGTACTCGTTTTGTTTAGCTTTACGCAAAATTTGATCGAGTAACGTTGCTCCAACGATCGCTGCATTTTCGCCACTGCAAAATCCTAACACACTTTTAAAACAGCTTTCACGTGCGGAGCGATGTTGACTGCACGGCTGTTGCCAGCGAACTGGACCGGTTTCTAGTGGAAGGCGAAGGTCCAACGATCATTTTCCCCCACCAGCCGATTCGATTGATCGGTTGGTAGACGCTCCGCGCGGGAAGGCTCATTACTTTTCAATCAAACCCTGTATACCTGCACTGTACCTCAATGTAGGCTGCTACCTTATGTGGTATTTTTAAGATAATTCCCAAGAAATAATTTGAAATAATGGTCACATTATTTGAACTAGTGATTATTTTTGGGGGATGTCTTATATTACAAAATGTTCCAAAAATCATGATAGGGCTTATTTTCGGAGGATGTCTTATTTTCGGAAAAATATGGCAGGTGTCTAGCCGAGCTCCTCGTCCAATTTGAGGCGTGCGTCTTGATTTATTGCCAGCCGAGAGGCCAACTTCATTGAAGCTTCAACATAAAAGAGGCCTATCCCAATGCCGAGCACGAGTGCTGGAAAAGCTTCGAAGCTCGTAGCTTCGATGAGGGCAGAAAAATGTCTGATGTGAGTAGCGTAGGCAACAAATGATATTGACGATACCTCAAAGAAGGCTTAACGCCACTTACACAAAGAATGCGGTAATAGAGATGCTGTGGCTGAAGCGACATCGGAGCTAAAAGCGCCCGCAGAAGTTGTGGAAGGCTCAGCTAAGGCAGCAGACAACAATTAATACCCGACGTCAGCACTGGAATCAAACTACCAGCTTACGTAGAGGCAGTGCAGACGTTACGCAGAGTCTATCATCATTTTGATGCACCGCTTGCAGGACAATTTTTTTATTCACATTGATTCAAATTTAATTGATTTGTATATGAGAAGTCAAAAGAAGTACTTCAAAATCATTTTTCCGTCATTTAATTCGCAACTTCGTTCATGCACTGGTGGAGTGATAAAGCATTCAGAAAATCAGGCATGAGTAAGATCAAAGTAAGAGTAAAAGTAATTTGTTGATACCGCAGAATGGTTTGATTATACATACATACATACACACATTCATACATAGGCACATACACACATACACACGTTACACTAAACACGTGACTCACTGAGATCGACGACTTGTAACCACTTATGCGAGTGAATCACAGAAGAAATGAACGGGTTGTTTTGCAACAAACAAGTAATTACCAGCTTAAATAGGATTACTGTGTAAATCAAATTACCGTGAAAGATGAATTTATTGTATAGTTTTGTGTATGTATTACTCAAAGTAATACTTAACGGCTCACTCAAACTTTCGCTTATAATTAATTCTGTCTTCAGTTTACTTGTGCATCTTAAAGCCTATACACACCCAGCAGGAAAAACTGAGCTAGTAAAATAAATTTGCGCATTTTTTCAATACTCAAGCTGCAATTTATTGTGTCATATTAACACTGCCACCTCTAAAGTCGCCTACTGGAGAAGTGGGTGAATAGAAGACACGGCGGCACTGATTATTACATCACCCAACTAAGCACCGGTGACGGCTGTTTTCTGGAATATCTACTTCACTTTCAGCTTACATACAGCCCCTACTGCCCCAGTTGCTCAATTCAATAGAGAGCGCAGAGTTTGTGGCCTTTCACTGCATTCGCTTTAGTGGAGATCGGGCCTTGCTCACGATGGTCTTAGAACACCTGCCGACAGAGATAGAACTTATGCAGGAAATGTGTTCATCCAGTGTTAAATGTGACGCATTAAGAGATCTTAATCATGATGAAACTGTAATACCTTGATTGGGAAAGGAAAGCTCAACGACGAGAACAGCAGCAGCAAACCTCCGGAGACGAACTGCTTTAGACAAACAAACAGTCGAACAGGCGCTTGAGATAAGCACTCACTACAGTATCAGACAGATGACAAGACGATGGCTGGTAAATTTCACAGTATTGAAAAATTTCCGATATACCACTTGCTTCAAAAACACTGAGAAAGAAATAGATATTATCGAAGGCGTAGAGTCTGCATACGCTCACAGGAGACGACCCTGGACACAGGTACCTGTTGTGTCAGCCGACATAAACGTGATTCCACTCTGAAATAATATCTTTAGGTCTCCGAGTGGAATTTAGCCAAGAAGGAGGATTGTTATAGTATTAGTGGGAGGAATCGCTACTTACAGGGTTTGATTGAAAAGTAATGAGCCTTATTTTTTTTAAGCAGTTTTATTAAACCTTTTGGCTTATACAACTATCGTTCTTGAAAATAGGACCCTTGAGCGTCAATACATCGCTGGTAGCGGTCCTTCCACTGCAGGAATCATTTTTTATACTCAAGGGGAAGGTCCAACGATCATTTCCCCCCACCAGCCAATTCGGTTGATCGCTTGGCAGACGCTCTGCGCGGGAAGGCTCATTACTTTTCAATCAAACCCTGTACCACTGGTCTGACGGCGCCTTTGATGATGTTTCTGAGATTTTGATTTAAACATCCTTCCAAAGACAAAACCAAAAAAGAAAATGTTCTCTACTGTGGTTGATCGCGAGTCTATTATTGAAGGCTTCTAATGTATTCGAACACTTCCTCGGCCTTCATGTTCCATATTAGCAATGTATCCAGAGTCAAACCAGCTAGATGAATGAGTATTCATTTGGACAGTTGCACATTCGCAGAGGATGTGCCCTGGTGTTTCATCGCTCAGCTCGCAAAAGCGGTAGACGCTTGATTTTACTAATCCTCGTTTCCTGAAATGATAAATCTTCGATGATGTCCCATATATAGGTTATATCCACTGAGAGTTCATACGACCCCTTTATCTTAATTTAAGGGCTTACTTGACACTCTTCCCGAAAGAATGATAAATTGCTTTACTTCCCTCTTTTCTGAACTTTCCACCCAGTGTCATATAAATTCTGGGTCTTCAACTATTTCTGAGACTTTCCTTCATATGGGCTTTGGTAAACACCCAGAAGTGGTCTGGACCTTGGAATTTTGATGTAATACCTAATTTCCGTGAGCTTTCGCATGTTCGTTGCCATCATGACATATACGTATGTCCTGATACCCAGCTCAGCGAGACGGTGTTCCTTGTTCACGGGGTATCGAGGGTAGTAAATTATTCGTCAACGAGTTTAGTTGCCACTACATGAGACTGAAATGCTCATAGGGCTACTTGGCCAAGCGGCTAATAAAGCAATTATGGCTCCTGGGACTAACTCGGAATGTGTTCAACAATGCATATCCAAACTGGTTGAACTCTGTGGAAATGGGCAGGTCCCTATTTACTGGATACCAGGACACAAAGGAATAGAAGGAAATGAGAGAGCCGATGAGCTCGCTAAGACAGGCTCTTGCGCACCGAGATCGTATACCCGTCAGTCGTATACCCATCACTTCCCCTTTCTGAAAACGGAACTAACTGTGGAATTAACTCTGGACACGCAGACGATATGGGAGCACTCAACATCGAACAAAACCACCAAAATTATTGCTAAACGTTTGGAATACGAAAACTAGAAAAGACCGCAAAATATTGGTTGGAATACTGACGGGACTTCTAGGGCTAACAAAGCCGCGGCTTTCGAATTTGGTAGGCATCCTTACCGGACATTGTCCGTTAGGTGTCCATGCGGGGAGACTTGGTACAGCTTCAAGTCCGTTCGGCAGAAGCTGTCTGGAGGACGAGGTGGAATCATCTTAGCACCTTATTCTCAGCTGCTTTGCTCTCGTCGGGTTGAGGTTTAAACATCTGTAATCTCACTTTTTCGCTACACCTGCGGATATTGCGGGTTTAAATATCAAAAATCTGGTGAAAATCATCAGCAGCTTGAAGCGGTTAACACAAACATAAATCGCCATTCGTTGGTCGTCATCCTCAAATTTAAGCCCTGGATTCTGTCTGGTTCCTGTCCTTTTCCCCTCCTCTTCCCTTGTATAGTATCATAACGGACAAGTTTTAAATTTTTGTCCAAAGGGGCCCCTCGCAAGGGCAGCCATTTAACCTTAACTAACCTAACTGACGGGACACTGTCTCATGGCAGCTCACGCAGCCAAAGTGGGATTAGTCCAGAGTTATACGTGTAACACATGCAACGAAGTGAGCGCTAAGGGTACTTTGGAACACCTACTTTGCCACTGACCTGCTCTTAGTATGACTCGATGAATGTGAATAGGATCAACATATTTTCCATTCTTGAAGGATATTGCTGACAAAAGGCTCAACGGCTTGTTAAAACAACGCGGATCAAGGATTACATAAAATAATAATTTGGCTCCAATTGCATGGTACTGGCAACACAATGGAGCCTAGTGAGATATTTTTTTTTACATACCAGCCAGCACTACCTAACCTAACTTAAAGGGTTGCATACGTTCAGCAGCGCCAAAAAAGCGCTAAAAGGAAAACTGTTTTTAGAAGGGATAACAAGAGAAATAAATATAAAAAAAATTTATACTTTAAATTTTATAAAAAAATCTACTTTAATTTTTCTGTACAAAAAATAGTATATAAAAAATCACGTGGCCCAAAGTACAAAGAAAAAAAAGTTGCTCCACGGTCTGCATCATTTCTCCTTGAAATGTTGATGGATCTGTGATATGTAAAAAAATTCTTGAAAAAAAGTTGTAGTTATAGTCTGAAGTTATAGTTATAGTTTTGAATTTAGAAAATTGCAATTTACGGCATTTTATAAAAAAGTATGCATTTTATGCCACGTTTATTACCAAAAAAATTTTACAAATTTAATCTTCAAAATAATAGCCATCGCTAGCGACACATTTTTCGTCATTTTTCTCAGGCAATTTGTGGATGCCGCGCCAAAAAAATTGGCCGTCTTTGGCCGCAAACCAATCATCGAGCCATTTTTTGGCTTCTACGTGAGAATTGAAGCGCTGCTCGGGAAGTGCGTGGCCCATCGATGCAAACAAATGATAATCGGAAGGCGCCAAATCTGGTGAGTAAGCTGCATGCACCAGCAGTTCCCAATCGTACGTCTCCACCAATTCCCGGGTCGCTCTTATTCGATGTGGCGGTGCATTGTCACATTGTCAGTTCATGCGGCACCCATCTTCCGACCTTTAAAATCATGCCCATGTCTTTCAATCATTTGGAAATCGTTTTTTGGGTCACTCCCAACTGCTCTGCCATCATTTCTTGCTTTTGACCATCATTTTCATCCAACAATGCTTGCAATTCGACGTCCTCAAACTTTTTCGGTGGCCAGTCACGGTTCTCGTTCTCCCCGCTAAAATCACCACTTCGGAATTTTTCAAACCACCTGAAGCACTGTGCTCTACTTAGAGCACGTCCACCATAAGCTTCTATAAGCATTTGATGAGCTTGAGAAGCGTTTTTCTTCAATTGATAACAGAAAATCAACGATGTCCGCAAATCGTAGTTTGAAGGCACGAAATTCGACATTTTTAAGAGCGACAAAAAATGCATTGTTGTATGAAACGTAACAAACAATGAACTGAATATTGTTGACAGATGACAGACGAAAAACACAAGATATTTGGGAAGGTTTAAAAATACTCCTAACGACATCTATGGACTAATAGCTGAAAGTCTCATTTCATAGGTATATACCTGGTACGTCATAAACGTCACACTTTAATTATGTTTATAAATTTTTTTTATAAAAACATCAAAAATCCGGCTCGACAGACTAGAGAGAAAATACTTTCGAATATTTACAAAAAAAAAAAACCGCATCAAAAAATATTAAAAACTGTATGAGTTAAAGTTTCAAGTGCATTTTCGCTGCCTCAAACGAAGGACAGCTCGTCGGGCAGTTACATTTTTTACCACAACTTTGTATTAATGGGGAATTTTTACAATCGACTTCCACGGAAATATGCCTAAAACTATAAAGAATAATAATCTGTAAAAAAAAATCGATTTTTTGAAAATTCTGGACGTATGTAACCCCTTAAGTAGTAATTGAAATAGAACTGCCCCGTTTCGTTGTCCATTATATGAATTTCGAGTGAAATATGTCAAAGAGAAACATTAAAAAAGTTAATGGGACTTATTGTTCGCTATTAAAGAGGGATTCACGAAAAAAAATTTTTTTTTCATAAAATAATATATAAAATATATATAAAAATTATATATATTTTTTCATAATTGGCGTATACGTTAACTCGAAAAGTTATTGGCGGATCGTCTGAAATTTTGCACACAATTTTTTTATGACATTACTTTCTATGTGAATTTAAAATTTTCGAAAATCTTTGGAAAAAATAATTTTATCGAAGCAAAAATAGTAGGAAAATTCGCCCAAAATTCATTTTTTTTTTGAGCATTTTATTCCGCGAATTGTTTTTCAATGTTTTTTTAATTCATATAGAAATTAATAATCAAAAAAATTTTTGGTTTTTTGTATTCACGTCACTGACGCCGATGCTACAATGCTCGCCGATTGAGAAGACCCGCTGCGACCTTTCTGGAAGAATTAAGTGTATATCCGCCATTTCAAAGAATTAAAATAAAAAAAAATATATTATATATATGTTATTTTAATGTATAAATAAACCGTATGCCAATTGTGAAAAAAATATATTGACTTCTTCATTTTAAATAATTATAATGAAAATCAGGGAAAATATGGCCGTTTACAGGTATCTGCCCCCTTAATTAATCTTCTAAGGAATAACAGTTCGTTAAGAGGACACTATAATTGCGCTATTTCTCTGTCCGCATTTATAATTATTCCACCCATCTCTTGAAATCGAATAAAAATGTATATTTATTGCTCCAGCTCATACACTTCATCAGAAAATCGTTCGCCCGTAAAGAAGTGAAAGAAACCATTTCGGGTGTTTGGCATCGTTTGTGTGTTCCTTTTCCATCTAAATAACGACAGCCGGTAATAAAAAAAACTCGTTCTAATATGCAATGAAATACTTCGAAATTAAAATAATTGTATTAATTCAGCATTTACAAAAATGTTTACATATTCAAAGCAGAAATTCAATTCGTTTAAATTAAAATGCCAGCAGACCGAAACATAAAAAAACAGCAAAATAATATCAGCCGTAAATTTGTAAATAAGAACTCTCCACTTGAGTTGAACGAAAGAGTGCTTTGACCGTTTGTTGTCATACACAGCCCACACGCTTTGGTTGGTGAGTTTGTTGGAGAGCAATCAGAAGTTCAGAATTTCGCAAACATTAATACAAAAAACCGGTTTCGCAAATATTCATAACAGCTGCTAATTGATGACACATACAGAGGGTGACTCGATTCGTTTTCTGATGTGGGAAATAGAAATTGCTTTATGTACATATATACATTTTATATAAAATTTTAATTTACTTTAATTCTAATTATTATTTTTTTTTCATTTTGGCATAAACGGAGACTAGTTTCATTAACCCTTTACGGCATGGATTAATAAAGCGTTAAAAAAATTGTTTTACAGTGGAAATAGTTTTATTTAATTATTAATGGAACATATTAAAAAAAAAAATAATGAAAAAGTTTTATTTTTTTTTTGTGTTTTGCAGTAGTATATATAAAAACTAGTTGTAAAGTACAAATAATACTTAAAAGCAGAAAAAATTATTATCCGTCGAGAAAGATGAGTATATCGACTCCAAAACATTTTTTTTGCCAAAAAGTACCTACTCTCCTCCCATATGCGCCAAAGGCTTAATTGATTTTTTTTTTTATTCCACAAGAAGTCTTTAAAGTAATAAATATCCTGAAGCATGAGTGTTTATCTTAGGAAAAGTCGGGACCGGGTTATATTGAGTTGTTTCATTGTCCATTACAATTCTAGAAATAGTTTTTTTTTCTATACATTCTGTCAAAAAAGTACCGGGAATCGTTCAATAAAACGCAAAATAATGGTTTAATCATCAAAATTTCCTTTTTCGCCTTCATTGTAGGCTCTATTCGAAGCAATACACATACATATTACAACGATTAGTCCAGTCATCAAAGCACCTTTTAAACGCGTTTGAAGAGATCTTCTTCAGCTCCTTCAGCGAATTCTCCTTCATGGCCTCTATCGACTTAAAGCGGTGTCTGCGGAGTGGCAATTTGAGTTTTGAGAAAAGGAAAAAGTCACAGGGGGTAAATCCGGTGAATACGGTGGTTGTGCGATGATATTTGTCGAGCTTTTGGTCAAAAAAGTGTTCACAATATGAGCCTCTTGAAACGGTGCTTTATCACGGTGGAAGAGCCATGAGTTTCCGTCGCATAGCTTCTAAATAATATTCTTTATTTACCGTAGAACCATTTGGAACGAATTCCGAGTGCACAACACAATGATATTCAAAGAAAACGAGTAGCATGACTTTCACCTTAGACCGACTTTTACGTAGCTTTTTGGGTTTCGGCTCATGTGGATAGCGCCATTCAGCCGCCTGTTGAATGGTTTGCATGTCAAACTCATATACCCACGTCTCATCACCTGTTATGATGCGCTGGATAAACGTTGGGTCCGAATTCACTTGCTCAAGCATGTCTGCAGCCACCTTCTTCCGATGAATTTTTTTAAAGAAATTCAACAAGAGGGGTTAGGAGCAACGGACACTCAACTACTCATAACTTCGCAAATTTTTTTCCCATCGACTTGAAATTTGGGAATGCTTGAAATGTAAAGCATTCATTAACTGCAGACTGGCTTTTCCGACGTGAATTTAACATATTTCTATTATAGCTAACGACTTGAGCTTCCAGGTAGCTTCCCCAAATTTAATTTTCTATCGCTTTATTGATATAACCTTTTAAAAAGAATCTTCGAACCAGACAAAACAGGCCAGACCCCGGTACACAACCAATGGTTTTAAAAAAGGTGTCCAACGGACGACAACAAAATGTAAAAAATAAAAATTTCAAGAGAGAGTTGTCAGTTGACGAAAATGAATACTGCAATTCTGCCATTTCATTTTCAGACACCCTTTACTTAAAAATACTGACTTACAGTTAGCAGAAATATAAAATGCGACGCTACTTAATGCGATCATCTATAGAATTGTATTCCATTTCACATACTGAAATATATTTCTTATATATACATACATACATACACATGTATGTATACGTATACATGGGAGTGTGAAAGTTTGATTATTTGTAATTTATAAACTCCTCAACCGCACATCCGATTACATTGAAATTTTCGTAAGTTTCTGTGAGTACGTCAGGAAAGGTTTACAAGTTTGTTGGGACCTCTAGCGTATTTCAGGCTGAAATTTTAGCTATTATTGAGGTAGCTGTCTGACTAGGCAAAAATGTGACTACCTTTAAAGAAGCCCGTATTTATTGTGATAGCCAAGCGCCGATTAAGTCCCTTGATGGGGTTATCACAAATTCCGTCATTGCTAGCAAATGCCGGGCAGCTCTAAACGAGATTGTGAAATATTTTCGCATATATTTGATATGGCTGCGAGAATATAGTGGCATACCAGCGAATTGCAAATAAGCGAAAGAGGGCACTAGGGATCACCTCCCTATTGGTAAGGAGATTGTAGCAAATTACGCGGCACAAGTAGTTTTGTCCCTTCAGCCAACACCAGATGGGTTGATAGTCTGATATGTAATGGGCCAAATTGCGACATTAGGCGCCTAAAGGCATAATCAGTCAAAGAAAAATGTCTCTATTTTAGTAGTTTTTATCACAGGCCATTGTCTCCTAGGTCGACATACTCACAAATTGAACGTACTTCACTTCGATTATTCGTTAACTTTTGGTAAATGCAGGGTCCATTTTATAATAAAAACGATCTAAACGTCTCAAATTCACAAAAATGTAAGAAACTTTAAACATTTATTATCAAAATTTTTGAAAACCGCCTGGGTATGCAATTTTCTAGCCCATTGCGTTTTGATATAATAAAGTGAATGTTTAGAGTCACTTGAACATCACGTTAATTTTTGATTTTTTTTTTCCATTTTTGCATACGATATTGAGAATTTTTGAAGTGAAACTTCTTAGGCGTAGATAGACCATCGAGAATGGAGAGTAAAATTTCAAGGCCATGCAACGTTTTGGGCATTTTTGTTCCTCGAGAGAGAAAAAAGATATAACGTATAGGGAAAAGGAGAGAGAGAGCTATACCTTATATATATCTTAGATACACTTTAGGCTATTTTTCCTGAGTTTTTCTTTGGTGCCTACTTATTTCCGTTTCCTGGCTAGTGCTTGTGCGTACTATAAAGGGCTATCCATTCCGGCGTCGGATTTATTGCTTTTGCCTTTCGGTAATTTGTGCCGTTGCTGCGGTCCTGAAATCGCTGCGTTTGTGCAGGTGATAAACGCTCGGAGTAGTGCGCGTTGTTGCCGATGGACTATTCCAGCTAGTTCATTTTGGAGAACAATGTGAGGACTAAAAAATATGCCAGTATGGATGCGCTGAAAAAAGCGATTATACGAGAATGGGCCAAAATACCTCAAGATCACATTTGTGCAGCATGCAAATCATTTTTTGCCCGTTTGAAAGCTATAGGTGGTCAAGGCAAAAGGTGGTCATATCGAGTTAAAGTGAATATATTTTAAAATTGTAATCATTTTTGAACAATTTTGTCTTTGAAATCAATAAAATCTAATTTCACACAAAAAAGTTATGGTACTTTGAATAGGTAACACTTCATTTCGTTCCCCTTTAGTATTAACCATTTAAAACAATAGCCGAAGGCCTTAGCAGCCAGTGCTTGTTCCTTTTTTCCTTACCTTTTAAGTGGAATAATTATTTATAATTATTACTCTTTTCAATAACTAAAATAAATACTTTTCTAAGCTTTAATTTATTTTTGTATTACAGTGCACTCGCGGTAACTCGAATAGCCGCTAAGTCGAACGACGTGCTAACTCGAACACATTTTTTTCCCTATTGACTACTTTGTAACTCGAACAATATTAAAGCGCTATAACTCGAACAAAAAAACAAATTTATTTGTACACACATTCTTTTCAAACATGTACATTTTGTACATACATACATATGTAATAGTATATGTATATAAATGATATGTATACTAGTGTATTGTCCATATGAATATTTCGACGTTAATATCCCGTTAGTTTTATGGGAACATCTTGCATTGACCAAATTGCTTTAAATTCGTCATTTGTAGTGTAACAGTGCACGTGAGTAATGGATCGTAAAAGGTTGAAGTGTTTAACATTAAAAGAGAGGGCTGAAGTCCTTAACAAAATTAAACGTGGACGTAGTGTTACTTCTCTAGCGAAGGAATATGGGGTAGCCAAGTCCACCATAAGTCTTATAAAAAAGAAAGATAAGGCAATTTTAAAAGCAGTAAATAACACGTTTTTGGGTCCTGGGAAGAGGAGAACTTTAAAAGCTTCTGAGTTTCCTAAAATGGAAGCCGCTTTATACAAATGGTTTCTGTACCAAAGAAAAAAAAATTACCCAATAAGTGGACTCATCTTGAAAGAAAAAGCGAAAGCTTTTCATACCCAGTTGTGTGGGGAAAATTCTACATTTTTTGCCAGTGACGGGTGGCTTCAAAACTTTAAGAAACGTTATGGAGTACGCTTGTTAAAAATTTCTGGAGAAAAACTGTCATCACAGCCAGAGCTGGTAGACCCTTTCAAAATGGCTTTACAAGAAAAAATAAAGGAAATGGAGATATGTGCCGACCAAATCTATAACGCCGACGAGTCCGGATTGTACTGGAAACTTCTTCCTGAGAAAACTTATGTTTCGTTGTCGGAAAAACAAGCACCGGGAAGAAAGTCTGAAAAGCAGCGTTTTACATTTATGGCATGCACTAACGCTACCGGCAACCATAAGCTTAAACTTCTCGTTATTGGCAAAGCAAGAAATCCTCGTGTTTTCAAAAATTTTAACGGTCCGGTGGAGTAAAAAAAATTCCAAATCAGCCTGGATGACTTCGGCGATTTTCAAAGACTGGTTTCATAATTCGTTCGTGCCGCAGATAAAAACCAGATTCATTAAAACAATTTTTTTAACCAAGTTAAATGGCTCTAATATTTAGGTAAGAAAATATTTGAAAGAGGGGGGACTACCTGAGAAGGCTCTTCTTCTAATTGATAATGCCCCATCACATCCCAACGAAATCGAATTAAAGTCCAAGGATGGTTTAATTTTAACTATGTTTATGCCGCCGAATGTGACACCATTGATCCAGCCAATGGACCAAAATGTAATTCGTATAACGAAACTATACTACAGAAATTTTCTACTGGCTTCCATTTTCAACAATAATTGCGATATAACCGAATCTATGAAAAAAAATAATTTAAGAGATTCAGTAACTTTATTAGATGCAGCTTGGAGTCGGTTAGAAAAGGAAACTGTATCCAAATGTTGGCAAAACATTTTGAGTTTTGATAACTTAGGTGACTCTGATGAAGATAATATTCCATTGAGCGTTTTAAAAAAACAATTGTTGGAAGAAAACCAGATAGTAACAGACTCTATTCTTAATAAGCTTAACAATTTAGCCCCACAGGTATTCTGACTGGAATATATGTTTTAAAACTTTTACTTCTTTATGAAAAACATAATTTACAGGTCGAATTTACGCTTCATGATGTTAACAAATGGAATGATGGTGCCGAATTTACCGACACAGAAGAAATAATTGAAACTAGTGATTCTGAGTCTGAGTTTAACAACACAACTGAGACATGTGAGCGGATATCATCTGAGGAGGCAGTTAGCTCTATCAATAAGGTAATTCATTGGGCCACAACTGAACAAGTAAGCCCCGCAAAGGTTAACACTCTTCAATTGCTGCGTGAAAAAGCCATATTCAACATTGCTGCAGGCAAGAAAAGACACATTACAGCTTTCTTTTCGGCCTAACTTTTCTGTTAAAGCTGACTTTTTTGTGTAACTAACACAAGGACTGCCAAACATTTGATGAAAAATATTGAAACGGATTAATTATTTTAAACATATTCATGTTCATATCCATATGTAAATAAATAAATAAATTTAATTGAAAAAAATCGATATCGAAGACTGTTTTTTTAACATAGCACACTCTATTGATAAGTCGAACAAATTCGATAAATCGAACAGCGCCTGTTTTAATTAGTTCGAGTTATCGCGAGTGCACTGTATTTAAATTTTTTTTTATATTATTTTATTTATTTATTTGTTTTGGTTTTTATTTAATTTTTTTTTTATTATTTACTTTTTTTAAATTTTTTTAATATTTATTATATTTTTTTAATTTGTTAATTTTTTTTTTTTTAATTTCTTATATGAATTTATTTAGTTTTGTTTTTTATTTTATTTATTTATTTTGTTTTTAATTTCTTTATTTTTATTCTTTTAATTTTTTTATTTCAAATTTTTTTATTAGTTTAGTTTGTTAGTTTTTTTTTTATTTCTTTCATTTTTTATTTTTTTAGTTTTTTGTTATTTTTTTTAGTTTTTATTTTTGTTTTTTTTTTTTTCTTTCTTTTAATTTCTTTTATTTTTGTCTTACTTTTGCTATAATAATGCCAATAGCCATTTATTTCAGTATTAACTGCACATCCGATTCTGACAGAGCGAGAGAATCTCAAAAATAACCAAATCATTTGCCCGCTGGCTCCGTCAACACGTGCAGTGTGTAGACTTAATTTAACAACAAAATGTGGATGCAAAGCCTGCGCTGTTTTTGCTTAAGTAGGCATTTCAAGTTCACAGACAGTATGACATTTTTTTTTGAATTTTAATTACTGAAAAAATTTGATTCACTGAAATATTTACTTTTTTGAATTTCAATGCGTTAAAATGTGAGTCACGCGCGAAAAGTTCAGTATTTTGTTTTTTTTTTTTGAGATTAATGTGCACACAAGTAAGTATGTATGTGTGTGTGTATGTAAAGCAAATAAAAAAAAAACATTTCACCATATACATACATTTTTTGCATTATTTTATGCATTACTTCTTTTCATACAAGTAAAGCTCATTATCGAATAAAAATCATATAAATCCAATTTTCAAATTTATACAAAAATTAGCAAAATTCTACAAATCATTCATGCCAATTCGATATTAATAAGAATTTCTATGAAGGTTTTTGGTATGCAGTTTTATAGCTAATTAAATTTTAGCATAAGAAAGTGCAAGTTTTAAGCTCCTGGATTATTCCATTGATTTTTTATATTTTTTATCCTTGATGGCGTAGCGCTTTTCTCCACATAAAAAAAATACGTGTAAGTACTTTGCATGGAAGGAAAGGCACGACACCTTTGAGTGCGAAAAAAATTGTCAAAAATGAAAGATTAAAAAAAAACTAAACGCCCACAATTAATAAAATAAATAAAAAATAAAACTGCATAGCCAGTAAAAAAATCTAGACGTTCTGATTTTCATCCCAATTCCACGGTATTTAATTAGAATTTTAGAAAGATTTTTCGTATGCAGTTTTATAGCTCTTTAAATTTTATTATAAGAAAGAGCAAGGTTGAACCAGCTGAAATATTCCGTTGATTTTTACAATTTTTTCCTTGACGATCTTGCG
This sequence comes from Anastrepha obliqua, assembly GCF_027943255.1. NCBI lineage: Eukaryota > Metazoa > Arthropoda > Insecta > Diptera > Tephritidae > Anastrepha > Anastrepha obliqua. The sequence continues at coordinate 30,101,116 of NC_072896.1, forward strand.
TGTTTTCTCCATATGAAAAAATGGGTGCAAGTACTTTGTACGGAAGGAAAGGCGAGACACCTTTAAGTGTGAAAAAAAACTATACGGACTACAATTTAATGGGCTATAAAATTGAATAGCCAGAAAAATACTAAATATTCTGATATTCATCCCAATTCCATGGATTTTCATTTGAATTTCTATAAAGATTTTTGGTATGCAGTTTTATAGCTGATTAAATTGCAGTAGAAGAAAGTACGAAGTTTCTGAAATATTCGGTTGATATTTTATAACTTTTTTCCTTGATGGTGTTGAGCACTTTCTCTGTATAAAAAGTAAGTAAGTACTTTGTATGGAAGGAAAGGCGCGACATCTTTGAGTGTGAAAAAAATTGTCAAAAATCAAAGGTATTTTTTAGTTACTTGAAACTTTCACTTTGTTGGACTAAAATTTAATAAGCTATAAAACTGTATAACCAAAAAAATTCTAGAAATTCCGGTGAAAAATTGAAAGTTTTGATGAAATTTAAAAACAATTTCAAAAATTATAAACAAAGTTTGAAAAAATGTGTCAAATTTTAGCGCTACATTGTTTTTATTGTAGTATAAAGTGTATTTTTTATAAATTAATCTTGATGTGTTTAAAATTTTGCAACGGTATGTAAATGAGAAGAGTTCGTAGGGGTTCGATTTTATAGTATTTAGGAAAAGTATTACTGTTTAGCCCCTTTTTGTTAACCCTAACTCACTGTGCACTCTTTGAATTCCGGTAACATTAACAATATTAGAACTTTTCAAACAAATACGCCGTTTTTTACAAATTTAAAATAAGCTCATAATCAGACACCCTTTGTAATGAAAAAATATGCACTTAAAACCTGATACTGGCAAAGTAAAACAAAGCTTACACAACTCGATTCAAATACTAAAGTAATTACATATATTTGAGTTTCTATATAAGCAGTTACAACAAATACTATTTTACATAAGTATGTATGTATGTACATCTAAAACTTTTCTTTACACATATTTCAAAAGCAACGTGAACGGCATTAAAGCCAACAGCCATTGCAGGTGTGTAAATCCAAAATTAGCTGCTGCACTGTAAGCGTGATCGTGATGACTATGGCCAGGTGAGCCTGGCGCTCCGGGTGCGCCACCATTACTACCGCCACCGGGTGCTCCTGGCGCGCCACCACCGCTACCGCCACCGGGTGCTCCGGGCGCGCCAGAGTCGCCGCCCCAACCGCCGTTACCCCCTTGAGCTGCAAATAAATATGCAATTTTTGAGATAATTCTTGCCACATTTACTGTGCAAACACACGCCTGCTATGCAATCGAGGCAATTGCCACACAATTCAACACGCGTGGAATGCATACAAATATTGCGCCCATTTTATTTATTTAACATTTTTATCGGCACTTACCAGTACAAAGTAGAACGCAATTCAATGCGATTAGCAGCAAAACTGCAAGTCTGAGCTTTAGAATCGATTGCATCTTGACACCAACGTCGACAAAAGTTAACTGAGCAAACTTGTCTCGAAGCGGAGAGTTTTTAGCTGAGTTCTTGCAATTGTTGGCTGACTGGCTGTTATTAGTCATTGTTACTTGCTTACTTGCATACTCACATACATACGAGCGTACATACTACATGCATACATACAGGCTTTGTCTCGCCCGACGACCTTTTTTTTTTTTGGTTAATTAAAGTTCATTGCACGTACGTATTTATGCACATTAGGATGGCTGAAAGGCAAAAAAATGTTTTTTCTTTATGCTCCCCTTAAATGTATTCTACGAGTATAGCTAAAAAATGAGATACCTGTGCTTAAATTTTTTTTAAACTTACCTGTGCCTCAACGCACACTGGTTTAGCTCCATAAGTTTTTTGAAGAAAATTAGAAGCAGCAAGCGCAGGGCTTCAATTTTTCGTATGCAAGTTTTGAAGAAATAAATCAAGAAAAAAATGAGAAATTAGTGTGATCGGTTTATTTTAAAGCTTAACTCCCATACAAACCTAACCTCAAAAACGTTTAAAAACGTCATAAAAAACACACCGATGAATGTCGAACTTCGAAGTTTCATCCATATATTTACAATAATATAATAAGGAAACTAGCAAAACAATGTAAAATAATCTATTAACTTTATCACATACCTCTGATGCAAATCTAACCTCAAAATTTTGTGAAAAATTTCGTTCACAGGGGATCGATGAATGTAAGACTTCGAAATTTTTTATCCTCATACATATTTACAATATTATACTAAGTTAACCATAAAAAATGGGAAAAATCTATTTACTTCAACGCATTCCTCTCATACAAACCTAACCTCAAAAACACTTAAAAATGTCATAAAAAGCGAACCGATTAATGTACGACTATTAAATTTCGTCCACATATTAACAATAATATAGTAAGTAAGTCCACAAAAGATGACAAATATATATTTACTTTAATGTATGCCTGTCATACAAACCTAACCTCAAAAAAGCTTATAAATTTTATAAATAGTAATGTAGGGCTACAAAATTGTCTCCTTATATTTACTATGATATAATAAGTAAGTCCACAAAAAATTATTAAAATCTATTTACTTGAACGCCTAACTCTCATGCAAACCTAACCTCAAAAACGATGAAAAATGTCATAAAAAGTGAACCGATTAATGTAGGACTCTGAAATTTCCTCTATATATTTAGAATAATATACCTGTAGTAAGAAAACTTGCAAAAAATTAGGAGAATCTGTTAACTTTAACGCATACCTGTCAAACAACCTAACCTCAAAAACGCTTAAAAATGTCCAAAAAGGAGCATCGATGAATTTAGAGCTACAAAATTGCTTCCATAAGTTTACAATGATACAGTAAGTAAGCCCGCTAACAATAAAAAAATTTATTTGACTTTGACGCATTCCTCTCATACAAACCTAACCTCAAAAACACTTAAAAATGTCATAAAAAGCGAACCGATTAATGCACGACTTCGAAATTTTTTCCATATATTTACAGTAATTTAATAAATTAATCCACAAAAAATTATAAAAATCCATTAACTTTAACGCATATCTCTAAAACAAAACTAACCTCAAAAACGCTTAAAAATTTTATAAAAAGCGCACCGATGAACGTATGATTTTGAAATTTTGTCCATATATTTTTAATAATAATATGGGTAAACACCTGTAAAATGGCTGTAAACGGTTTATTTTTACGTACACCTCCCATACAATCCTAACCCAACCTCAAAAAGATTTAAAAAACCATAAAAAGGTATGGAAAAGTAATCAAACGTGGAACTCGTGCAAGCTAGGTTATATAAAAATGCAAAGCAGAAACTCTGTATATATAAAAATATGTGTAAAAATGGTGTCTTACTATGGGTAAAATTGCTTATCCTTCAAGATTAAGAAAAAGGAATATTTTATTTTTAGATAAAATGCGTCAAATAAAGTATAATTTTAGTTATTTTCAAGCATTTATAGTACAATATTTCGTGATTAAAACAATTAAAATGATCCACACTTCAATATCAAGTCAAGAGAATAGATTAGGTTAGGTTAGGTTGCAACGGCTGTTTACTATGAGTCACAGTCAGGCTCATTACCCATTGTGATACCGCATGAGTAACTTCTACTATATGAAATACCAAGTATCAAATGAATACTTACTTATATGTTTAAAAATAATTGAATTCAACGAAAATATTAGTTCTCTTCTTATCGCCATGCGTCAGCAAGTGGCGAAGGCATGCAGCAATAAATGAACATATCTTAGCAACGCTGGAGTAGAGCTGCCTAAAAGTACATTCGTTTGTGAAATAGTGAATTATACCAGTTGTATGAGGTATGGCCAATCAGCTAGCAGCAATTCGTGCTCGATAACTTTGTTATTGCTTTCGCATGCAAATGTTTCGTCAAGTCAGTCGAGCACATTAAACTTCCTTGCGGTAGATCTGTAGGCAATATATAAGTAAGTCACGGTAAATCCTGGTCACGGTAAAATCCTGGCTGACACTTTGGGGTTTCCCGGACTGGTGGACTATGCACTCCCGCCGATACTTCCCATTACATCGTTTACGTCCCTCCTACACTCAAGGGAAGAGTAAGAACCGGAGGATGTGAGACAGGGCGAGTCCATCCATGTACATATACACAGATGGCTAAAAGCTCGAGGCAGGGTGGGCGGAGGTGTATATTCCGAATATCTGGGGATCTCCTTCAATTTACGGCTCCCCGACTACTGTAGTGTCTTTCAAGCAGAACTGATGGCAATAATAAAAGCCGCGACACTGATACAGTGTGATGCGATATCCGGATATCCATTTTCACTGATAGCCAAGCGGCGATAAAATCGCTCACAAAACAGATGACAACCTCCAAGGTAGCCATGAAATGCCGCACATCTCTTAATGAGACGGCTGAGTCATTTCACCAAAAGGTAACATAGAGTTCCTGGCCATCGCGACATTGAGCGTAACTGTAGAGCCGATAAACTAGTGAGACTCGGCACTAAATTGACTGATAAGTACATAGATAATGACATAGAGATACCCTTACAAACATGTAAGCTACTCATCCTTGAAGAAATTGTAAAGAAATCAAATGAAAGGTGGCATAATTAAGCCAACTGCAAAATCGTACGTCAAATGTGGCCGACTCTAAATGCTAAATGCACAGAATCTCTGCTAAGCCAAAATAAACACAGTCTTAACACATTGATCTCAGTCATAACGGGGCACTGCCTAATAGGTAGACACGCCCAAAGGATGGGTGTGCAAACACATGACTTCTGTAGAAGTTGTCTAGATGAGGACGACTAAGAGACAATCTCGCACCTACTGTGCCACTGTTCTGTTCTATCCAGACGCAGGTTTACTATTCTGTGTAAACAATTTTTTAATGAGTTGGAAGATCTCGGTTCTACATTCTAAAATTTTTGAAAAGCACACACAGGTTTTATGAGAGATAGGGACAAGCTCCCCACGCGGCATCACAATGGGCTATGAGCCTGAGTGTGGCCCACAAGACAACCGCTTCAACCTAACCTAGTCGAGCAGAGAGATAGCGAGCAGAGAAGTGACGAATAGAAGAGGCCGGTTATCTCATAAATACTTTGAAACTTTGAACTTTGAAAATTTTTGCAGAAAAATTAAATTTAAAATTAAATTAAATCTCAGTCGGCGTTATCAACTAGCAAATATTTGACTTCCTCGTTTAAAGGCAAGATTTTTTTTTGCGCATTTACCCTTAATCTTTTAATGTATGGAACCCCACGGTGCAGCATACCACTTTTTGGTAAAGGTGGACAAAAAAATTAAAAAAACAATATTCAAACCGATATAAATTTTCTTGAGAACTTTGTTTTTCTAATTTATTTAAATTAAATATTTGTGTATACTGAGCAGACAATCAAGTAAATTAAGGACATTTTCAATAATTAGATATATCAATCTTATGATAAAAGCTAAATGCTCTATTAGAGTGAAACAAATATCTAAATGGTGGTTAAATTTCAAGGGCCGGTGTTGAATGTGAACCACACCTAAACGTCAACGACACCCTTGGGCTTCTTTCTTTGGGGTTATTTGAAAGAAAAGGTGTACGTCGATAAGCCAGCAACAAGGCAAGAGAAATTGGGACCATCGGATGGAGGTGTGCCACCGAAGCCGCGGCGGACACTTGGCCAATATTTTATTCCATACGTAATTGAGCCATACCAGTATTATCAAAATAAAGAGAAATGAGAATAATTTCCTAAAAAAATTGTATTTGATTCAAAATCAAGACCGGCCTTTAAAACTTAACCACCTTTTATTTTCTAATATATTTTTTTTTGTGTAGGTATTCAGTCCGCCACTTCATTGTCTTGATCAACCAAAGGCTGTAGTATAAGTAATTAAAAAAAAATAAATATAAAATCTGACTAACACAAATATATTTTTCCCTATTCATTAGCCACTGCGCAATGCTTTGAAAATGATTGCCTTCGAGCTTCAATGAAGAACAATGAGTAATGCCGTACATTTTTTTTTATAGATCGGCAATATTAAATCTCCTCTTTTATTTTCCCTACACAAATGTCCCAAAAATGTAACTGAAAAATGAAAAAAAGGAGATCCTAATAGAAAAAATTCAGTACGAAGCATCAAGAAAAAAAATAATTTTTCTTTGCGCCATCCTAATGCACATATATCCATATCTACTAACTAAGCTTCTCTTGTAAATAAATCACAATTTTTAAATATACCTGTTTCTTTGAACCACCATATATACATACATATACTTATATATAAGTGCATACGAAGGTGTTGATATCGATTAGCATATTAATTGCGATTCATGCTTAATAATTTTACTCAGACAGAAGCTTCTCCTATTAAGGTATTAAGGTTTATTAGTTGTTCCTTATATACCTACGTATAAGTCTAAAGTTAGCAGCTGACGCAAAGTCGATACCATTATCCCCTATTAGACAGTTCGAGGAAGCTTTCCATGATTACATTCCTACGGCTGAGAGGCATCGTCTATCTCAAGCAACATAATCGGTCTTATCGTGAATTCCATGTGAGCAAATATTCACATAAATTGCAGTACAATACTGGAACAAATTTTCCAGGTTCTTTTTTTCTTGTTGATTGCGGTGCAATATATGGGAACGATTTGTTCGTGGAATTCGCGATAAGGCCATACATTCCGATTTTCATTAACCCTGCTACTATGTTAGAAAAAAATACACATGTTATGTTCGGGTCTTATTTTGACCCCACATTTTTTTATTGAGAAAATTCAAATTTGCACAGCTCAAAAATATGTGTCGGTGTGACGGACAAACAGGTTCTTTGAAGTTATGCACTCAGTAAAGGTCTTTTTTTCCTTTTTTGACGGGCAAAATTTGCACCCATTCCGTTCACTAGCGCATTTTCGTTTTGGAGAAGGCGAATTCGTAGATGGTGATGCACTGTCTTCTTCTCGAATTTTTCGTACCAATGATGCAGAGGCTTCTGCGCGAGGAAGCCGACTACGCCTCTTGATATGTTCTTGAGTTAAAACTTCACTGAGTTGCTCTAAAAATAGGCGCCTTTTGTGCAATTTATTTTTTTGCCATTCAGGATATATTTCGGTCCAAATTATAAAAGCGTTTAGAGCAGAAATATCTAATAAATTAGAAAACAGGGCAACTGGCCACCGATTGGTTTTCCTTTTGCACGAATATGTACGAACCATTTGGTCCAATGTGTCGACTCCACCTTTTGTCGAGTTGTAGTATTCAATTATTTCCGGAATTTTTTTTGGATGATCTTCCAAAATGTTGCTATTATGGTGAAGGGTGCTAAGCAAATAAATCATTCTGTATTTTTTAGGCACATACAAAACTACAGTTTCTTTTTCATGAAAAAAAAATTTACTTGAGTGTATTGGAAGCTTACGCAATTCTTGTGATGTTGCATGAACCGGCAGAAAACGTTTGTTGTTCCTTACTGTGCCAACAATAGTAATTTTCAGCTTTAGCAGTTCTAATGCAAGGTTATGACTCGTAAAAAAATTATCGGTAGTCACATTTCGTCCACGGTATGAAGGCACTAAGTCTAGAACAACCCGTTCACCTTGATTCCTTTCAGCATTGTCTCCTACTTTGCCCAAGTATATTTGGAACTGTAAGCAAAATGCGGTGTCAGAATCCGCTGCTATCCACGCTTTCATGCCATATTTCCCAGGTTTACTTGGAATGTATACTTTGAAAGGACATCTACCTTGGAACGGAATAAGCTGTTCGTCAATCGTTATGTTAGCATTTGGAAAGTAAAGCAGCTACAAGTTTTGAGTCCATTGCTCATAAAATGTGCGAATAGGAGAAAGTTTATCTCCTCTTTGTTCTGATCTTCTTCTTTGCCTATCGTCAAATGCTAGTACACGAGAAATATTGCTAAATCGCTCCAAAAACATGATTGCTCTCAAAAACGGACGTCCATGAAACTCGTCCCACAGGGAGTTAAGACTTTCACCGTATGACCGGTAGACTCCTAAAAGAATAATATGTCCGTTATACAATTATAATAGGAAAAATATATTGTAAATAAATACCAATAAGTATAAGAAGTCCCAGGTAAGCATCGAACTCAGTAGCATCTATAGCTTGAAAATTTTCGAAAACAGCACTTCCTTGCAAATTGCTGTAGTGAATTATATCCCTTTTCATAGCTTCTGTAAGGCATACATCAAAAGTATCACGAATTTTTGAAATACGATGAATAACATAAGAAATCACTCCAGGTTTTCCGTGAAGAATATTTTCACTTGCTGCAAAGATTAAGACATTGCAAAGAAGGTATTGTTGTCCACTTTATCATCCGATCTTTATCAAAAACTTCTATGCTATTAGTTACGGTCAATGAAATGAAGGTTTCTGTGCCACTGGAAATGGCAAATTAGAATCACAATCATCACTTGCATCGTCTTCAAGGTCACTCAAGAATGCACCAATGTCATGCTCAGTCATTTGTCTACGCTGACATTATGGCCAAGTAAATATAATACAACTACGAATTTTACCGTATAAATACTAGTATGAATTTAGAAAAAAAATGTAGATTATATATACTTACAGTATGTCTAGATTCCATGTTTTATCAAAATCTATCGTCTATAAACTTAGATTTACAATAGCAACTGATCACTACAATATTTAGCACAGAACTGAAAGTATTTGGTTTGGTTGTTATTGAATACAAATATTATATATTAACTGTAAACGCATTCCAGCATTCACAACAGAGAGGTGTTCCAGACGATGACTCTGCAACAGGGGATATTACATTATATATTTACTATTCGTTTTACAAATATTATATGATAGGGGTCATAAAATGACCCGAACATGATATGCGTAAGCACTTGCAATAAACAATTTTCAAAGCCTAAAATGGTGATAAAACTAATTGAATTCACTATATTTCAACAATTGATGCACTGAGTAGTAAGAACTTTCAAATATATTCCACCAGTTAGAAATACGGTGATGTTATATGCAATTTGGGTCATCAAAAGACCCTAACGTAGTAGCAGGGTTAAACATTTGCTCAAGTAACTGATTGACTCCTCAGAATCTCAACAGTCTTAAGAAAACGATGACGTTATCGGCTATCCGACCCAACCCATGTCTAAAGCTAATAACCGGTTCCCGCCCGTCACTCATTCGTCATTCGCTAGCCGATGCCGTGAACCGAATCAGGGATGGTAGAAGGGAAGATTGCGCCTTGAGCGTTCAATTGCTAGTGTATGCCAAAGATTTTGAATGGCCTGAAGAACTCCTATTAGCTAAAGCTAAAGCGAAGTTAAAAAAACGATGCGAATGGGTAAAAAAGCAGCGTCCTCGCGTTTCGACACCAATATTCTTGTCTACATTTATAGTTTTGGGCTAGTTGAGTAGTGCATAATTTTCAGGTAATTTGAGATTAGCGCTTCACGTACTTCAGTAGCAGAATTAGCGCCGTTAATAATGTCAAAAAAATGTAAATTTTCCATTGCCAAGCAGCACTACTTTGGACTGTGTTAGCAATCGAACAGCAAAGTTATCCCGTAAGAAACAAAAAATACACCTTATAAAGGTTGGTTAAGTTTTAAAGGCCGATATTGATCTTGAACAAAATAAATTTTTTTTAGGATATTATTATTATTTATCTTTATTAAAATAATACTTTTGCTATTCAATTACGTATAGAACAAAATATCGGCTAAATGACCGCCGCGGCCTCAGCGACACACCTCTAAAGACCACCAAATGCAAATAGTTCCTTATCTAAAGGGTGGTTAAGTTTTAAGGGCCGGTATTAATTTTAAATAATAAACAATTTGTCTGAGAAAGTATTGTCATTTATCTTTATTATGGTAATACTATTGTAGCTCAATTACGTATAAAATAAAATATTGGCCAAATGGCCGCCGCGGCCTTGGTGGCACACCTCCATCCGATGGTCCACATTTTCGATGACGCTGAGGCATAATAGAGAATCTATGCCGTTAATGTGCCGAATTATCTCATCATTTAGCTCTTGAATTGTTGCTGGCTTATCGACGTACACCTTTTCTTTCAAATAACCCCAAAGAAAGAAGTCCAACGGTGTCGTTGACGTTTAGGTGTGATTCACATTCAACATCGGCTCTTGAAATTTAACCACCCTTTACATAAGTCTCTAGTCGTGTATGGATGACGCAGAAGCTGGAACGGTAATAATATCCAATGAGGCTACCCCTAGAGGATTCGATACTAATATTCTGCGGAAGATCTATAGAACTTTATACGTTAGTAACGACGAATATCGCGGGCTATGGAATAATGAGCTGCATGAGCTTTATTGGGGCACTGAGTCGTGCCACTAACTTTATTTTCCTCTTCAGTCACTTCTAGTTCTGCACTATCTCACAAACAATTTGGTGTGTAGTTAAAGTATTTTAGTTTGGATCTTTTTTACAGCTGATTGATTCCATGTTAAGTGTTCTAAAAATTTTGTACAATTTCGTAATTTTTTGTGAAGATTTGTATATTGTTAGGCTTGAGTAAAATAAGAAGCAAACTGAAAAATAAGACAAAAATTATATTGCCATTTTCAGATTTAGTCAATATTGAACATTTTTGGATGGAATTTTTTAAAGTCAAATATCTAAGGTTCTTTTTTATTATTGAAAAAATATTTTTTTTTTTTAAGTTTATTTTATCCCAAAAAAAATATTTTTAAGATAATAAGAACAACAGATATTTCACTTAAAAGACTCCCTACCAAAAGTTCTGGAATAAAAAGAAATTAAGAAGAAAAATGTTTGGGAAAAAAATGAAATTGAAAAAAATAATAGTGAAAAATTTGTGGGAAACATTTTTTTGTCATATTTTTTTTTTGTTTTGGGAAAAAGGTTTTTGGAAAAATATATAACTTTTTTTTTTTACTTTTGAAAAGCAATTGAAAATTTTTTCGTAATTTTAAGTAAAAAATGTTTGGGAAAAAATTTAAATTGAAAAAAGTAATAGTAAAAAATTTGTGGAAAACCGTTTTTTGTCATATTTTTTTTAAATTTATCGGGAAAAAATTTTTTGGGAAAATATTAAATTTTTTTTTACTTTTTCGAAAAAAACTTTTTGGGGAAAAACTGAACTCTTTTTCGTAATTTTTAGAAAAAAATTTTTGGAAAAAAATTGAAATTGAAAAAAAAATTGGAACATTCTTTTGTCATATTTTTTTTTTAATCTTTTGGGAAAAGTTTTTTGGAAAAACATTAATTTTTTTTTTAGTTTTTGGAAAAAAATTGTTTTGCCATTTTTTATAAATATTCCACCTCTCTCCTTTTTTCATTTCAACTACAAAAGTTATGGGAATACCTCTGTGAAACGTTTAATTTTTATTATATCAAAATTCAGTAGGCTATAAAAGCGCGTAATTGAAATTTTTCAGAAAATCCTCATTAAAATGTTTGAAATTTTGATGGAAACTGTTTAAGTTTTTTTAATTTTGTGCATGCATACATATGTATAGTATGTATGTATGTAGTTTGAAATCTGAAGTTTGTATAGTATTTTCGTTGTAATATGATTTAAAAAATAAAAATAAATAAAAAAATAAAAAATTATTAAATAGTGGAAACTTTGCTTTATGCCGCCCTGTTATTATTAAGCCCACAGTTATATCGGGTGTTTTTTAGCTGCATGAGAACTATCGATATCGACACCTATGATTTGGTACCTGTGCTGACATTTCTGTTCAGCAAGATTTGGCCAGACATCATGAATATTTTAACGCCAGAACAACGCTTCCAAATTGTGGAAATTTACTTAAAAAATAAATAAATTTGTTGGCGAAGTTCAAAGAGCGAAGTAGGGAAGAAGACGCAGAAATGTCGATTCATCGTCGTTCTCAACTTGTTGGCTTTTGTCTTTCGACTACGTGGAAAGCTTTGCGCAAGGATCTTGGCTTGTATGCCATATTCTTCTTCTTCTTAAATGGCGCGATAAGCTCTTACGCGATTTTGGCCGAGCTTAACAAAGCGCGCCAGTCGTTTTTTTCTCGTGCTAATCGGCGCCAATTGGACACACACCAAGTGAAGCCAAGTCCTTTTCCACCTGATCTTTCCAACGCAGAGGAGGTCTTCCTCTTCCTCTGCTACCACCAGCTGGTACCGCATCGAACAGCTCATCGTTCCATCGCCTGAGATATTCACCGTTGCCAACGTGCAAAGGTCCAAAAATCTTGCGCATAATCTTTCTCTCAAACACTCCAAGCGTCGCTTCATCGGATGTTGTCATCGTCCACGCTTCTGCGCCATACGTTAGGACGGGCATGATGAGAGTCTTGTAGAGTGTTAGTTTTGTCCGTGGAGAGAGGACTTTACTACTCAGTTGCCTACTTAGTCCAAAGTAGCACTTGTTGGCAAGAGAGATTCTACGTTGGATTTCAAGGCTGACATTGTTTTCGGTTTTAATGCTGGTTCCTAAATAAACGAAGTCTTTTACAACCTCGAAATTGTAACTGTCAATAGTGACGTGGATGCCGATACGCGATGATATCGGACTAATCCTGGACATTGTGAGCTGCTTAAACCATATGCAGAAAAATCGTCCTGGCCACTCCCAAGTGAATGACGGTCAGTAACTTTCCATATGCCATATTAATATATAAAATTCAACTCGTACAGGCATTGAAGCCAGAGACGTATACGTCGCATTTTCGTTGATTGGGCTCATTTAGAATTATTATTCAGATTTATAGAAAAAAATTGGTCAAAACTTGGGCTGATCAAAGGACCGTGTAATTCACAGCCACGGCAGGCATATGGCGGATGGCCGCCATGAAATTATCTAATATTTTTTTCTTTACGATCATTTTAAGTTTTCTAGCTCTTAAAAGAACACTCGCTATTTATGTATGTATGTATATGATTTTGCGTGAATACATACATATTGAGGAAACATAGCGCATGCATGTAAAAACGTTTTGCTTAGACGATAAATTCTTGAAATAGTGGCGAAATTGATTTATAGCCTTTACTGGTTGTTTACTTTTTATCTGAGTCCTGCGAGTCTCAATGGCCAGTGGTCCATATTTGGAAGGTACATACATACATACATATGCACACATATTGAATAACGTTCAAAAATTTTCAATATTTCCGACCAAAAAAATATTGGCATACTTTAAACAAATATTTTACATAGAAATTCTTCGATGCTGAGTTGTGTGCTCCACTGAGCCGAAATGGTTTTGTTTTTGGTTTTTGTGTAGTAGTATAAGTACACATACACACACATACACACATACATACATACATACACACATACAGACATAGTACAAATGTGTCTCGAAATAGAAGTGAAAATGAAAGTAAAAGCGAAATGGAATTGGAATCGGAAATAGCAAATGTCTGGGCATAGACGTAGAATGGTGTGCAAAGCTCAATATTTGGCGTGACCCAGCCGGCTGGTGTTTATTGTTTTAACCATCCCACAAATGTTTGCACACATGCACACTGCAAGTACATCCACACTGGTATTATTCTCGCTCCTATGCCATTCAATCCAGTTGTAGGTCTACACAGTTGTTTATTTATTTGTGTGCGCTTGTTTATTTATCCTTCACGTCGGCCATTTACTGCCATTTCGTCGACTGGCAATTTCGCATCGGAAAAAGTATGTTTTGTGGTTGGTGCGGTCGCGCGGTTTGCGGTCACTAAAGTGCATGAGTGTGTAAATATTTACTCGCTTTGCTCATTTAATCGATGTGTCACCGGATTTATTACTTTATTTTCAAATAATTTTACATTGAAACAAAAAATATGTAGCTTATAAAATTTATATAAATTTATTTGAAACGTAAGAGAAATATGTGTATGTATGTATATGCACGTATGTACATATGTATTTGTGTGCATCATTTTATGGAAAAAATTACTTATTTGTTTGGTTTTTGCTTCAACTATACAGAAGAGGGCTTACTGTAGTGGAGAAAAATGACTGCTATCCCACGGCAAAAGTGTCAAGCGCCTGATAGTTAACTCTCTTGTAGCGAATATACGAAACCTAAATTTCCAAGCTCATGTCGTCAATGTCTGTGAGATTTTCCTTCTTCTGGATTGCCTAGATGATTTTGGCTACGCTCATCTTTAAGCTAAATGGAACCAATTAGAAACACGAAGTGAAGTCAAGTCCTTCTTCACTTGATTTTTCCCCTTCCCACTACCAGCAGGTATGCATTCAATACTTTCAGAGCTGGAGCGACTTTTTTGGTGGATGTCGTAGGGCTTAAAATGCCTGCGTATTCACAGCGACCGTCGTCTACTGCGTTGAGTGGTGTAGGCACTAAAACAATCCCTCCTCCTCTTCTGGGGAGGCTCCCGGAACTACTTTCTGCATTACTTTGGGAGAGCCCAGAACGGCGTACGTGAAGTGGACCAGTTCTTTTCACCCACGTTTTGGTCCTCTCCTTTTGACACATGGAGATTTTATGTCATCGATAGTCTCCATTGCTCCGCTTTTTGGAATTGGTGGCTGCCATACCCGAATGTGTTGGTGCGTCACTACTAGTTGGTAAAGCCCGGGTTCGCAACCTAGTGTGGGCATGAAGGAACTTCGCCGAAGTGAACTACTTCTTAACTCAGTTCCTCTCGGGCCACGGATACTTCCGAAAATACCTCTACCGCATGGGCAAGATAACCGATTCCAAGTGCATATACTGCGAAGCGCTGAGCGACGACGCTGAACACACGTTTTTTAGTTGTTACAGATGGCTCGCGGAAAGAAATGCTCTGAGGGAGCAGATTGGCGACATCGCACCGAGCAACATAAACAGCAAAATGCGCGAGCGCTAGGACGGCTGGAACGCGATAAAGAAATACATCGAGGACGTACTACGCGAAAAGAGATTGACCTCGACACAATGCAACAAAGCGAAGCCGCACAGATAGAGACACAAGAAGACGAGCCTATAGCATGAAAGCTGGCTACAAATATGATGGATCCAGACGCGGGTGAATAGAATTGATCCTTTATGGATGCCGCCCAGGGCTCTCCCGAAGTAATATTGAAAGCAGTTCGGGGAAGGGTGTCTCCTCAGAAGGAGAGGAGCCATCGTTTGAGTGGCCACACCGCACGATGCATTAGGCGAAGGTCGCTGTAAGTGCGAAAGCATTTTGAACCCATCCTCACCCACAAAAAAAAAATGGTAATGGCACTGCGACCAGATTGATATATTGTGCGCCCCTCAGTGCTTAATTACAATTATTTAGTAGAGTGAGGAATCGAACCACTTTCTTAGGAGGGAGCCTTTGTAAGTTTTCATCCTCTAGTAGGTATGCGGCTAGGATGCTGTGTCTCCTGTAATTTATTGCTACACAATTGGTGATTAAGTGTTCCACAGACAGACTTCTCTTCATCACAGCAGAACCTGCATAAGCTAGAGCTAGGTAGTTCTAGGGTTAGGTTGAAGCGGTTGTCCACAGACCTTGTATCTCTTAGTAAATTTGAGTACGAGTTCCGTGTGGGCATTCACCTGGGCCATACATGCTGCATGTTCAACCCTGTTTAGGATACTGAGTTGTTCAGTAAGATCTCCTGGTTTAAATTTATGTTTCATATGAAAGGTGAGTCTACCGGTGGTACAGTTTTTCATTGCCTTTTTTATTACTGAGTTGAGGGGGGCCTCCCAGGTGAATTTTTTATCCAGAATAATTCCTAGAACTAGATATTTAACCTCTTCCTATAGAGGTACTTAAATTCCATTTATTTCTAGAGTTGTTAGATAAAGAACTTTTTTTCTAGTAAAGGGAACAATAGGGAACAGAAATGCCATAGCAATATTCTATTGTTTTGTACACTTTATTTTTAAGGGCTTTTACTAGGTTGTCAGCCAGTATAGGCCAAACCCGATTGAGATAATTCAACCACCTGTGATTTTTACGCATCAACTGTTTTTAAGGGTCCAGAAAATTTTAAGCTTCTATCTTGGTTTTGAACTGCGGGAACAAGAAATCATAACCAACATAATTCAACAGCGAGCTGTATGAGTTATACCGAGATGTGGACGTAGTGAAGCGTATTAAAATACAGTGGCTGCGCTGGCTTGCCAATGTCTCGAGGATGAACAAAAGTGCTCCGGCACGCCACTCCTTCGAGAGGGCGACGAGGAAGAGGAAGACCTAATCTACGCTGGAGAGATCAAGTAAGGCATAACCTGGCAATATTCGCTGTGACCAACTGGCGCCAGCAAGCCGCGAACCGAGCTAAGTGGCGCAATATTTTAGATTCGGCCAAAACCGAAATACGATTGTAGTGTCAGATCCAAGTTAGGAAGTATCCCCTAAGGAGGTTTCTTCACTTTAGGAATTAGAGGGGGAGCTTGAGTCCAAATTAGTGAATGCTTCTGCACATTTGTGAAGAGTGGGAACCACCGTAACTTAACCTACCCGAACCTAAATTTTTTGTATGACCGAAAGGATTAGATATCTATTTTTTTATTTGCATATTTATTTAATATAATATTTATACGTTCCCACTTTAAGAATTAGAGGGGGAATTTAGTGGATAATCACAATTAGACTCCTGGTCCAAGTGGATTTTCCCTGCACACTTCTGAAGAGTGGCAATCACAGAACCTTCACCTACCTCCTAAATTTGTTCTATGGCCAAAAGAATTAGATGTCTATTTTTTAAATTTTGTATTATTTTTATTTTTTTTTAATTCTTTTTTATTTTTGTTTTTATTTAATATTTACTCGCGCCGTCAGCGCCATAAAAATTAATATACCATTGAACTCTGACGGGAAAAATTTACTTTTCCGTAAATTTTGTAGAAAATGTGCCCAGATCGATATTATTTAATCATCTTTTCTGATTTTCTTTCACACGTGTTCAAAACATGATACCCTAGGTTTTATTTAAAAACAAAAAAATATTGACAATACTGCTAAAAATTAAAAAAAAATCCAAAATAAAAAAATGTATTAAAAATTTAAACAGAAAAAATAAATAAATAAAAAAGTAAAGAAATAAGAAAAAAATTATCTCCTTTTTCTTTAAAAAAAAATAAATTTCAAATTTAAAAATTAAAAAATTAAAAAAATAGAAAACTAATCATAAACAAATAAATAAATTAAAAAAAAAAGTTTTCTTTTTATATAAAAATTGTGCTAAAAATTAAAATATGTATTAAAAAACAAAATTTATAAAAAATTTTAAATTAAGAAAAGATAAATAAAAAATACAAAGTTAACAATTAAAAAATTAAAGAAATTAAAAAAATGTATCTCTTTATTCTTTTTATATAAAAATTGTCTTAAAAATTTAAATATATTATATATATATATATAAATTAATAAAAAATTTTCAATTAAAAAAAGTGAAATAAAAACTACAAAGTTAAAAATTAAAAAATTAAAGAAATTAAAAAAAATATCTCTTTCTTCTTTTTAAATAAAAATTGTGTCAAAAATTTAGAAATTAAAAAAAATTAATTAACAAAAAATAAAAAATTAAAAATTAAAGAAATAAAGAAATTAAAAAAAAATTATCGTTGTTCTCTTTTTATATAAAAATTGTGCTCAAAATATTAAAAATAAAAAAAAACAATAAATAAAAAAATTAAAAATTAAAAAAACCAAATAAAAAATATAAAATGAATAATTAAAAAATGAAAGATATTAAAAAAACATATTATTGCTTTCTTCTTTTTATGCAAAAATTGTGTTAAGAACTTTACAAATTTTAAAATGAAAAAAAAGAAATGTAAAATTTAATAATTAAAAAATAAAGAAATTAAAAAATATCTCTTTTTTTCTTTTCATTTTAAAAATTTAAAATTAAAAAATAATAATAATTAAATAATAGTAATTAATTAAAATTAATAATTCAAAAAATAAAGAAATTAAAAAAAAATTTCTCTTTTTTTCTTTTTATATAAAAATTGTGTTAGAAATTTTAAAAATTTAAAATTAAGCAATAAAAAATTAATAATTAAAGAAATTAAAAAAAAATATCCCTTTTTTCTTTTTATGTACACATTTTGTTAAAAATTTCAAGAATTTAAAAATTAAAAAAAAAAAATAAATAAAAAATAAAAAATTAATAATTAAAATTGTTTCTCTAAATTACTGTTTCTCTTATTTTCTGTTTACTGCTGGCGGCATCAAATTTTAAAAATGAAAAAAAAAATAAATAGCTAAAAAATAAAAAATTAAGAAGTAGATAACGAAATAAAAAACAAATATCTCTTCTTTTTTTTACATAAAAATTGTGTTAAAATTTTTAAATGTAAAAAAAAAACTAAAGAAAAAGCAAAAAAAATTAAAAATTAAAGAAATAAGAAATATTATTACGTTTTTACTTTTTAAATAAAGCATAGGGCGTATTTTTGGGGACCATACGCATGCACCTAGTACAAATGTATGTGCACATTTATGCTCATACAGTTACAAGAGTTTTGTACTAATAGAATTTATACTTTTATCTTCACTTAAATAGCCAATTCTAGCGCCACTTTTTGCCAATCCACTCTAACCAATTTAATTTCCCCTTTTATAAGAGAAATGCTTGCGAGCATTTGATATTTTCGATGAATTTTACGAAGTGATGCTGACAACATAAATGTACAGCTGGAAAAAGTATATTTAAATGTATGTATAGATATTTGTGCGCCTGCATGTGTGTGACTGTGTGTGTGTGCATATTGAGAACACATTTGATTGGACAATATACACAACACAATTACATATCGTCAATGCATGTATGTATATATCTATGTATGTGTATATGTTTGCATGCATGCAGTTGTATTCGTTCAGTAGCAAATACCGCTCTGCGCATACAATAGCAATCGTATTTGCCATTTGTGAATTTCGAAACCACAAGAAAATTTTCGTTTTGTTGTTTTTTTTGCACGCTTTTGCTTTCGTATTTGTCCAACTCCCAAAAAGCATTTGCAGCGCCAAAATATTGCAAGGAAAATCAAAAATATATTTCAAATGGGAAATCGAACTGGAGCAGCAGCAACAGGCCATTGACAAGCTGACAAACGGAAATGAAAGAAATGTTGGAAATCTAAGCAACTTTACCATTTTTATTCAGATATTTAATTTTTTTTTCTTTCATACTTTTACCAAAATTTTGCTTAGAAATTTGTGGTACTCGTAGTCGATCGATTCATGAAATTGTTTGGTGGCTTTGGTGCTGTGTAGTGCGGCCCAAGTATGCGACTGACTTAGTTGGTTGATTTCTGCAAATTTCTACATTTTATTTATCTACAAAGAAGTTAGTTTCCTTCTCCGAATAGATAAATTAAAGAGAATTCTTGCAATACATCACACAAACACTTTTAAGTGGTTTTATAACAAAATGCGGCAGGAATATTTGGGCACTAAAAGAGAAAAATAAAAAAAAATATTTTTTTTATTGGAAAATTTGTTTATCCCAGGTGGCGCAGCTAAATAATTGGGTAAAAAAATGTGATGTGAAGAAAACATTTGAAAAATTTTGTGCGGAAAATTGTGAACAGTTAAGCTTTAGGGTTTGAATTGGCATGAAATTACATATTTTTTTCACTTCAAGCATAATTTGAAAGGCTTGTACGTGACTCTCTTAAACCTCCGTTGGACTCTGTTTTTGAAACCTGCGGCTGGCCAGCTGGGTATGGATACAAAGTTAAGAACCAATTTACTTTTGCTCTATATGACCAATTTTTGCCTTGATTATGACCTTGAGATGGTCCAGAAACGAATCGGAAGCTGCCCGAATGTGACTTGCAGGTATTTTGGTGAATCTTTTAAGTTTGGACTTTTCTCTCCAAAATGACCCAAAGACAATAATCCATCGGATTTGTTCGGGACGTTATTTTTTAGCCATTCTTGGTTCACTCGAGCTTGGTGAGACGGTGCCGAGCCCTGCTGAATCGTCCACGGTCTGCCATCAAAATGCTTGTGTGCCCACGATTTCAAAGCAATCTCCAAAATATTTTACCGACAATATTTTGCATTTACCTTGATGCCAGGCTCGATGAAAACGTTTGGAGAGCACCCATCTTCCATTCTTGGTTCACTCGAGCTTTGTGAGACGGCACCAAGTCCTGTTGAAATGTCCACAGCTTCAAAGCAACCTCTAGAATACTTTTCCGATAAAATTTGGCATTTACCTTGACGCCAGGCTCGATGAAAACGATTGGAGAGCGCCCATCTGCGTCTACAGCGACCCAAACCTTTACCTGTGGCGGGTGCTGCCTCCTGGTGACCAATCGATGACTCAAATTCTCATATGAACGGGCGGTCAAATAAACCCTATCGTTTTGGTAGTTTACGAATTGCTCAGTTTGAAATATTTCCTCGTCAGAAAACACAATTCGGAAATTGACTACATTCGGCCAAGCGAAGTAACTCCTTCGCTCTCTCAAGTCTGACTTGTTGCTGCTGGTGTGAGATCATGCGCCTTTTTGGATCTTGTAAGACGTGACTTTGAGATAATTTTTTAGTATGCGGTGGATGCTGCGGTCAGAAGAAGTCAATTGTGAAAACTCAACGTGCGTATAAAAAATTAAATAAAGAGAAATGTGCGCCTTTTAAGAACACCATTTAACGTTTGTACGAAAAGTTTTCGACTGGTGATGCTCTTTCTAGTCCAAAGAGGCCAAATCAAAACCGACCAAGGCGTCGGCAAGGACATCCCAAAATCGCCGTTCTCAGCAGTTGGGCATTGCTCGGACCACTTTACAACGAATTATCCGCATTGATTTGCACTTATTCCCGTATAGGATTCAATTGACACAAAGATTGTTGCCTGCGGACAAGCCTCGTCGATTAGAATGGGCCCAAAGAGTCATCGAAATCGGTCGGGTCCATCGAATATGGGCAACACAGTAGTTAAAATTGGATGAATAATTTTGCACACAATTTATGCTAGGCGAATAAAATAATAAGCAAGAAACAAAATTTACTCGTTGAGAATTGCATACTGAAAGGCAAGTGAAAAAGTACGCAACGAAACACCAACAAAAATACTTTTTTTCTATTTCTATACTAATATTATAAAGAGGAAAACTTTGTTTGTTTGTTTGTTACGAATAGGCTCAAAAACTACTGGACCGATTTTAAAAATTCTTTCACCATTCGAAAGCTACATTATCCACGAGTAACATGGATTATATTTTATTTTGGAAATATAGGTCAAAACGTGGACCCGGGTAACCTTCGGACGTGTATGTACAATATGGGTATCAAATGAAAGCTGTTGGTAAATGCTTTAGTACAGAGTATTTTTCATGCCGCTCCGTGACTGGGGTCTCGAGATATAGGTCAAAACGTGGACCCGGGTAACCTTCGGATGTGTATGTACAATATGGGTATCAAATTGAAGCTGTTGGTGAGTGCTTTAGTACAGAGTATTTTTCATGCCGCTCCGTGACTGGGGTCTCGAGATATAGGTCAAAACGTGGACCCGGGTAACCTTTGGTTGTGTATGTACAATATGGGTATCAAATGAAAGCTGTTGATAAGTGCTTTAATATGGGGTAATTTTCATACCTATTGATGACTAGGGTCTGGAAATATATGCCAAAACGTGGACCCGCCGTGTCTTTGCACCGAATTAAACCAAACTTACACACATTCTTAAGTAGATATTGAAGATGATTTCCGTATAGTTTGAATACCTATTGGTAGATAGGGTCTCGAGATATAGGTCAAAACGTGGACCCGGGTAACCTTCGGATGTGTATGTACAATATGGGTATCAAATGGAAGCTGTTGGTGAATGCTTTAGTTCAGAGTATTTTTCATGCCACTCCGTGACTAGGGTCTCGAGATAGAGACCAAAACGTGGAGCCTAGAATGTGTTTGTACAATATGGATATCAAATTGAAGCTGTTGGGGAATGCTTTAGTACAGAGTATTTTTCATGCCGCTCCGTGACTAGGGTCTCGAGATATAGGTCAAAACGTGGACCCGGGTAACCTTTGGTTGTGTATGTACAATATGGGTATCAAATGAAAGCTGTTGATAAGTGCTTTAATACGGGGTAATTTTCATACCTATTGATGACTAGGGTCTCGAAATATATGCCAAAACGTGGACCCGCCGTGTCTTTGCACCGAATTAAACCAAACTTACGCACATTGTTAAGTAAGTATTGAAAATGGGTTTCGTAAAGTTTGGTTGTAATTCGGAGCACTGGTACAGCGTTCTTTTGAACCATCCATAATGTCGCTTACTTTTTTAACGCTTGGGGCGGAACTGAACTGTCAAATTGACAGTGTGAGTTACAATGGGTCTATATTTCTTTCTGATTTGGATGCCATAAGGAAAACCCGTAAGTGCAACATGTAAAAATTGTTTGTGAATTTTTTTGGAGTGGATTTTGGAACAGTGAATAATTTCTTACGAAATTTGAGAATTTAATGTGAAATCCGAATGAAATTATGTGTTCGTGAAAAAAAAATTTTTTTCGTTTTTTTTTTTGAAAAATATAAATGGATAATGGTTAAAAAAGCTCCAATGCTTAATAAAACATATAAATTGAAACGAAAAATTCATGGATGATCAGGAAAAAAGACGATTGTTTATTCATATGCGTTGATTTGACATTTAAAAACAATCTTCTTTTTTCCTGATTTTCAATTTATATTTTATATTTACTCAAAAACAAATAGAAAAACAAAAAATATTGTTTATGCCAAAGCGCTTGAATAAATAATAAAGAAATAAATAATATGAAAACCATATATTTTCTGTTCTAAACCATATCTATTCTATTTTAGTGTGCCCAGCGAAAGGGGCCGGGTTTGCTAGTTTCATAATAATTTCACAACGCGGTTGCAAAAGTTACACAAAAGTTAGCTCCTCTATGTTAAAAAAAGTTGTTCATTTTTTCTACGTTGCTTTTCAACTTTCTCTTAAATCAATTTCATTATCCCTGTCTTGTTGTACTTGCACAAATTTTGTTCTAATCCACAACAAAGTAAAGAACCGCTGCCACCACGCAAACTTAAAGCGAGCGCAAAATCTTACTTTGTGTTCCGAGTGTGTACGAGTATGCGCGTTTGTGTGAATGTGTGTGTGTGAGTGTGTGTGGGTGTGAAGGAAACATTTACCCTAAACCCATAAAAATATTTGACACATCAAGTGTGAACATTATCAGTTTATTTATTTATTTTATTGCCTATTTGCCAATGGAAGATTTCCAAGTTTGCCGCAAAGTGTAAGCGAAAGTGTGGTGATCATCGATTGAGTCGGTGGGTGTGTTTTTAAGTATTGGTTGGCAAAAGTTTCTGAAAGGGTTAAAAGCGTATTTATTATTATTTTTGCATCTAAATACAAACATACATACAAAAGTTTCTGTCTAAGTTTCGGTAAAGATTAGCTCGTTCGATTGCTACGAAGCGTAATGTGGAAAATGACGGGGGAATAATAAAAAAAAGTTTATTTTGTGACCCAAATTCATCTCAGCGCTAAATTTAAGATTTAACAGATTTTTTTATTTTTTATTTCCAGTATTAGGATTATAATAGCACAAACACTTCTTATAAACGTTTGGCCGGATATAAATTCGCGTCGTTCAAGTAACACAGACTCGATTGTCGGGGGACTCGCCTTGTTCGATTAGCGTAGTGAAGTTTCCAAGGTCAGTGATTATGGTTTCAGTTTCTCTTATCTTACTGTATTCTCCAGGCTTCAGGCATAAAACTTCCGTCATTCTGTTGTTATCACCTTTTTTCCCCCAAGACTTTTTCCCCAAGACTTTTTTCCCAAGACTACTGTTCTCTTCTTCTTCTTACTTGGCGCGATAATGGCTTACGCGATTTCGGCCCAGTTTAACAAAGCGCGCCAGTCGTTTCTTTCTCGTGCTAACCGGCGCCAATTGGACACACCAAGTGAAGTCAAGCCCTTCTCCACCTGATCTTTCTAACGCAGATGAGGTCTTCAACTTTCTCTGCTACCACCAGCAGGTACCGCATCGAAAACTTTCAGAGCCGAATCGTTTGTATGCATCCGGACGACATGACCCAGCCAACTTAACTCCTGAATCTTTATTCGCTGCGCGATGTGTATGTCGTCGCAAAGCTCATACAGCGATATTCACCGTCACCAATGTGCAAAGATCCAAAAGGCTTCCGTAGAATCTTTCTTGGATATTGTTATCATCCACGCTTCTGCGCCATACCTTTGTTGGTATTTTCATTGTGGAAGATTTTTACGTGGCGGGTCCCAAAACTCAGCGCATAACCAGTTATCCTGGAATGCTTCGCCTTCTCACGTTGGATCGCTCCCGAATGAGTATTCCGAAGCTACCCAGACACTTGGGCTAGTCCCGGAAGTTGTGAGCTGCTTGAACCATATATAGAAGAATCGTCCTGGCCACTCCCAATTGAATGGCGATCAGTAGCTTTACTGTTCGGAAATACTAACAACTGAGGTTAGTTTTTCAAGCACCATCCAAGGGGAGGTGTATGCCATCTATCTATGTGTAGAGATAAACTTAGACAGGAACTTACAGAATGAACGAATTGCCATTCTGAGCGTCAATCAGGCGGCACTGAAGACAATGTCAGCCTGTGAGATGAAGTCTTCAGTGTATCGAGAAACTAAATCTGTTAAGTACGCACAACCGCATCAGGCTAATTTGGGTCCCAAGACACAGGGGTATAGCTTTGAAGGAAGTAGCGGACGCAAGAGAGATTGCGGCCTCGTCGTTACCGACATCAGGACCCTATGCTCTTCCTTACAATGGAACAACACACCCTCAAGGAGAAGCTTAGGAGTGAAGAGTTAGGGTTAAGGGAGGTTTGCTGGCACCAAACTATGGTAGAAGGTTGAGACACCTCGGCCATTTGCAGCCAGAAGAAATACACATACGCTGAGTCCAAGCCAGCGAATAATAAGCGAACTGGGTCTGGATGAGGTACTATGAAGGGTAGAAGACACAAAAGGCCATTAGGTCGAAGTACGTGCTTCCAATAAATATGGAGCGAAAACCTAGCGAGAAAAACGAAGGCGGCTGCGAAAAAGTATCGCACACGCGACGTTTATCTTACACGACCTCACGAATGCCGAGTTTGAAACCACCAAACCGCCAAAAGTCGAAGTTGTCTAGTTGACGACATCTAAAGATAGACAACTTAGCATCTGGGAGCGGTACTACAAGGAATTACTCTCAGCTACACTTTGGCAGCCTTTCCGATCGTGTGGCTGCCAACGCCACCACATAAGACGCCATATACCCACCATCTGCCCTGACGAGTGCGAAATAATCAATGCCTTCGGATCGTTGAAAAACAGAAAACCGGATTAGATTACATCAGCCCAGAACTACTCAAAGTTGATACACGGATAAGCGCGCGGCTACTAATGCCATTACTAAGAGACATTTGGTCCTCAGGAATGAAACTATCGGACCTGGAACAAGATGTAATTACTCTTTTCTCGAAAAAGGATAGTTTAGCCGAGTGCAAAAATTGGAGGGGGATAACGTTGCTCAGCACGATAAAAATTGTAGGCCATATAATTTACAATAGGCTGACCATTTCGCTGATCAAGGATTCACACAAAAAACAAGCCGATTTTTGTACGTTATACGTGAGTGATAGTTGAGCAGTCGGTGGAGTGGCGCTATCCTCCATATCTTTGCTTCATCGATTTCGAGAAGACGGTCGACATTTTAAGGGTTGACGCCATCTGCAGTGCTCCCGCGTGCAAAGGAGTGTCAGAAAAAATAATCAACCTTTAAAGTATTTGTACAAGGCAGCAATTGTTAATCATGAAAATGCTTTGAGTGCCAGCATTGAGGTACAAAGCCGAGGTCAGAAAGGGTTGTGTACTTTTGCCGCCTATTCTTCAATTCTTGCCGTGGTCCAATTTATGCGGCAGGCTTGTGCGCACGGTAGGCAGGAAGCATCGATAGGTTGCACAAAAATGTCGACAAAAACTGCAAACTGGGTTGTATTTGTTGATGATTATAGGTGCAAAATCCGTTGGAATTGAAATCCTACCTGCTCCTTTTCAAAAGTTATTCATATTTTTATATTTCAGGTTGGGACAATTTGGAATAAATATCAAAAGTTATTTTCTAAATAGATATGTAAAAGTGTTGTATACTCAATACATGGTATATAATACGTATATCAATATTATGTAGCTATATTATATATAATAAAAAAGTACAGTTTAAACTATTGATATTAGTGTTTTCTGGCAAATGTATTTTCTAGTTTTAGAAATTCTTATATGCGAAGATTAATTAATAATGAATAGTCAGCTGAATAGTCGGGTGAATAGTCAGCATCCGCTTTATAAATGCAATCATGAAGAAAATCGCACAAAAGTATGCGCTCTTTGTGGGGAAAAAATTATTTCCCAAAATAAACCTTCCCAACATTTCTTGCTATCTGAAAAACATATTGAAGTTATAAAAAAGCACATTAATGGTGAATTTAATATTTATAATAGTAAATTCCCAAAAAGTTTATGTAGCTCTTGCTGACTAACTATAAATGAATATGGAAATGATATTTTCAAAAGACCTTGTCCAACTATGCCCAATTACGAGGATCTTAAATTATCAAAAGAAACAAGAACGATGGGTTGTAATTGTTACATCTGTCTAACAGCACGAGTTACGAGTCATAAAAAACAAAAAAAAGGTAGAGGTCAAATTAGGGATTTCTCTACAAATATTGACGGCAACTAGACCGAGAACTTCTACTGAGTTATGTAACAGTTGTTTTCAACAAATAGGTAAAGGCATATCACATTCTTGCAGAGGTCCTTCTACTTCTAATGCTCGTAAGAATGTTTTGAATATAGTACAAAAGTTACCCGAGAAACATCAGAACCAAATAATAACTAAAATTTTGAAAAAAAAATATCCAACAATGATAACGAAGATAAAGATGAGCTCGTGTTAAATACTCTGGGATCGAAGGTTCGGGTAACTGTTAATAAAAAAAAAGAAAAAGAATTAAGATTTTCTGCCGAAAGATTAGACAATTTCCAAGCTAATACTGGATCGTCTACAAATGATATGAAAAAATTGGCTAACTTCATTCGTAGTTCTGCTGGTAGAAACTCAGTTCCCAAGAATTACAATCAACATTTGTATGAAAAATCTAATATCCTGGAACACATTTATAAAGAAGGTTTCTACGAATTCGAAACATCCCAAGATGGTATTAAACAGAGACCAGTTGTGTATGCTACTGCATCAGAACTCGTAGACTTTATCTTTGAAAATCGAAACATTGAACATATTGAACAATCAAAAATAAAAGTAATGGCAGATCGAGGACAAGATTTCTTCAAAGTTTCTCTTTCAATATCAATTCCAGAAAACGACTTAAAAGAAAATGACTTGGATAAAAGTAAAAATGTTTCAACTTACTCTACTGGTGGAAGTATGGCAAATAAACGTAAGTTGACTAGTGTATTTAAATTGCTTTTATTAGGCATAGTGCCTCGGATTAAAGAGACCTATGATAATTTTAAAATTTTGGTTGAATTGACGAAACTCAATGAGATACCATTTAAATTTGTTGGAGTTTTAAAGCTCGTTCTATTGGTCAATGGGCAGCAAACTGCAACGGCTTTCTACCCTTGCCCTTATTGCTTCGTCACATTAAATGAATGAAAAAGTTATAATAAAATGATTGAGGAAAATTATATAAGCAGTGATGACAAAAATCTTGATTTAAAGACCTACAAGCATTTAAAAGATGACTACTTTAAATTCAAGAGCTTGGGTAATGACAAAAAAAGTCTAAAGAATGTCGCAGTACAGTAAATCACCCTTTATTCATTGAATACGGCACTACTGAAGATGATAACTTGTACGTACTTCAGAAGTGCATTCCTCCTGAACTACACCTATTACAAGGGTTTGTCTACCATCTTTTCTGGGACGGTATAGTTAAAATTGAGGAAATTGGAAAATATAGAGCGTTATTGTGGCCGAATAAATTAGGTATATCTCATAAGAGATATCAAGGAGATATGTTTGAAGGCAATCAATGTCGAAAATTACTTAAAGAGGCCGATAAATTGCAGGATCCTGAAATTTACGAGCTTGCAGGACCATTTCGTTTACAGCCTTATATTGCTGCATTTAAAGCTATGAATAAAATTGTTGAAAAGTGCTTTGCTGCCAAAAAAGCTGATCTTACTGAGTTTAACAAAAATTTAAAAGAACTCCGTGAAGCCTTAAAAAGTACTGAAATTTCTCAAACACTAAAAATTCATATTATCCTGGAGCATTTGGAGGAAGCAATCATATTCTTGAATAATGATGGCTTAGGTTTATGGTCCGAGCAGGCTGGAGAGTCAGTTCATAGCGAGTTCAATTAATATTGGAATAGATTTAAAATAAATTTGCTAGATGAACCATCTTTTATAAGTCGCTTAAAGAAAGCTGTCGTTACATTTTCATTACAGCATGTTTAAATTTACAAACTTAAGTTTACAAATTCTAAATATTGTAATATATACAGAAATAGTAACACATCTTAATATCTAAAAATAAAAAAAAATCTAAAAAAAAACAAAAAAACTGAAAAAACATAAAAAAATAGAAAAAAAAGGTACAAAGTAAGTTACCTCCACGTGGTGTACCTTGGAAACGATTAAAATCGGCTAAAAACTTACGTAAGATTCTTTATTATTTTCTTGCATAATACAAATTCAAACGAGATTATACTTTTGATATTGATTCCAAATTGTCCCAACATGAAATATAAAAATATGAATAACTTTTGAAAAGGAGCAGGTAGGATTTCAATTCCAACGGATTTTGCACCTATAATCATCAACAAATACAACCCAGCTTGCAGTTTTTGTCGACATTTTTGTGCAACCTATCGATGCTTCCTGCCTACCGTGTGCGGTGAATAGTGGCATAGCTTGGGCTCTGAACGGACATCCAGAAGACCTGGACTACGTGGCTGATAAATGCCTGATGGCACACAAACACTCGCATTTACCTTCAAAGTTGCATGCGTTCAACGCTTTGGCAACTTAAACAGGGCTAAAAATCAACATTCATTATCTTTTGGCCCTACAGCTCTTTGTGAGCTTTGGCCTGCTGCACGTGGGGCCTCCATACGTCTCGAACGCTTGCGACTTTTTTCCAGTTCGTTATCCTAAGTTTCTTGATGTCATCCTGTAGTTCGTCGGTCCATCTTGTTGTCGGCCTTCCACTTACTCTAGTGTTGAACGCTCTGGCTTCTACGATTTTCTTCTGCGCCCTCGTACATTCCATTCTTGTAATGTGACCCAGCCATCTTAACCGCTGCGCTTCGATGAAACGTATAACATTTTCGCCCTTTATCAGTTGATCTAGCTCGTCGTTCTATCTTATCCGCCACTCGCCGTGATCTTTGATTGCTCCGAAAATTCTTCTGAGTACTTTTCGTTCGAAAGCTTGCAGTTTTGTTTTATCTGCTTCAATTAATGGGGCGTTAATTGAGTAGTGAAGCGATTATAAAGCCTCTCATATTCAACAGTCAACCTCTCTTACACGCTGGTACATCCTCTCGATAACAAACGAGGCACTGACGACCGAATATGGGCGGTATAACCCTATAACCACTTAGCTGAACTCCAGCCCCACTGACGTAGGGTTGACAACCCATTCAGCGGAAACTTATTGTCATCAAAGCTACACAAAAGCCTCGGATAACAAAAATCAACATTGGGGAAAAGAAATTTATGTGCATTAACACCAACAAAATGCGAGCTGTTCAGATCGCTGGTACCCCCTTAGAAGTACTAAATCAGTTCTGCTATATCGACAGTATTAGCACAAAAAATGATGGTTCAGCTACAGATAATTGCAATCGCATGTCAAAAGGCTGGCGGCTGCCGTAGTCGAATGGGTTGGAATCGGATTTTTCATAACTAAAACAACCTAAGATCAATGCATCAAGACAGAAAAAACAGGCATAAAATGACTGTCTTCAAACTTGTAAACCATACCAATCTGAAGCCTACACACTTGTACTCACACCTGCATATTCTCATATATGAAAGAGGAGATATTTGGCAATTCTCTCACACACCACACGCACACCAATAAGACCACAGTTTGTCGCCTTCGGCTGCACAATAGGACATATGAGTGTTTTTGTGGCCGCTGCTCCGCCGACTTACTTCTCTCCAGTGTGAATGCGGCACGCCGGTAGTGCGAGCGCCGACCACCACAGTTCCAACAACAGAACAACAAGCAATGTTAAACCTGGAAAAAACCAATTAACCGAAAAGAGCAACAAGAACGATAACAGTCGGAAGAAAATATAAAATTGGAAGCCATGTAAAAAAAGCAATAATAAATACACCAACAAAAACTAATAAAATGGGTGCATTTATAGTAGCGAGAATTGCATAAAATCGAAAAATAAAAAAAAGTAAATTTCCAAAAGGTAGCAAAATAACATACCAACACGACTGTTGTGTGAAAATAACAGTGAATATAGCAGTAAAACACAATATGCAATGCCGGCAAAATTTTAATAATGCGAGCACAAAGCGAAAAAAACTCAGTTACACATGAAAACCAAAAAAAAAAAAAAACGAAGAAAAGGGAACGAAAATAAACTGTTTGGCAATAAAGCGCGAATGCGGAGTGAGCTGAAAATTGCATTGTATGTTATTTAATTGAAAACAACAATTTTAAAAGCCGCTAAAGTGCTGGAAAAATATTTGCGTATATGTATTTGCGTGAATGTGTGTGCATGTGTGCACTCATATTAAGCGCTGCAAAAACAGGTGTACGTACACAGGCTCATCAAAAATTGTGTATTGGATTGGTGAGTGCATAAAAATATTATATACACTGCGTTAAACGACTATAGCTCTAGGACTTATTGATACATTTTGACTACTTAGTTGTTTCTTATTTAATTATAGTAATGTTTTTATGGCAAATAGTGCATACTACAAAGACACCCATAAAAATTAAGGGAACAAATATTTGTAAACGGCCATATTTTCCCTGATTTCCATTAAAATTATTTAAAATGAAGAAGTCAATATATTTTTTTCAAAATTGGCATACAGTTTATTTATACATTAAAATAATATACATATTTTTTTTTTTTGTATTTTTATCATTTAAAATGGCGGATGCACACTCAATTCTTCCGGGAAGGTCGCAGCGGGGCTTCTCAATCGGCGGGCATTGTAGCATCGGCGTCAGTGACCTGAATAAAATAAAAAAAATTTTTTTTATTTATGTCATAATTTCTATATAAATTAAAAAAACAAAATGGAAAAAAAATTGCGGAATAAAATGCTTAAAAAAAATGACTTTTGGGGCGAATTTCCCTACTATTTTTGCTTCGAAAACTTGTTAATTCACATAGAAAGTAATATCATAAAAAAGATGTGTGCAAAATTTCAGGAAGATCGGTCAATAGCTTTTCGAGTTATCGTGTACGCCAATTCGAAAAATACAGTTTTGAGAAAAACGCGTCTAAAGTTTGAATACATTTTTGTGCCTTACCGATTAATCAGGAATTCCACCGCCATATAATTGTCCTTCTGAAACTTCGTAGAACTCATTCTGTTCAATTAGTTGCTGTTGACGTACTTTACGCGCTTCATTAGTGGCTAATGAGCTAAGCCGATTTCCATAAATCACTCTCTTTTCGTCCAGTTTTTCGGCGTAAAATCGATGTATGTACATATATCCTTCATTGAATAATCCAACAGCAATGTATGAGACCATTTCAATAATTTTAGATTCGGAATGTAGGTGTTTTGGAGCGAGACGACAAACGGTAGAGTTGAAACTCTCATTTGCGTTTTGCGTGTAACCACCCAAACATCAAACACAATAAAACTATTTTGAAACCCAATCCACGATTGGTGGCCTCCTCGAATTTCACTCACAACAAGTTCTGACAACGCAGTAAACACCCTAAACAACGTAAAAAAATACCAGTCTAACGGTTAGACGCTATAGAAGTGAAACCTTCCGTAAAACAAACTGAGAGAGAATGAGACGAAAGCACCATTAGGAGCGGGATAATTATAGGTTCATTATAATATTGCTATAAAGTTCATATTTTATTTTCTTTTTTAGTTTTATTTTCTTTGCGGTAAATATTTAAAAATGACAATATTTACGAATATAAAAGTACGGACGCAATACAGCACACGCGGTTGCTATTATGAGCGTCGTAACGCGTATATTACACAGACGTACTAACATACACACAAACATTCGTAGGACGCTTGGTCTAAGCAAGTATTATATTAGGTAGTGTAATATAGGTATACATAATGCCTTCTCGCTCACCGTGGCTCCGTAATACACAGGCGCGCACACATACGTACTAGCATACATACAAACATAAATATGTATGTACGTAGTAGTATACATACTACAGTACTCACTATACTAGCGTGGCTGAGCAGTACGCAGCCACACACATATACGTATATCAACATATAACGCTTCGTAGCCAAGAGTGGGGAGGCTACGAAGCACCGCACAAAGAGGCGACCGAGAATAGGGAACGCTGTATAACTGTGTTCTATCTCATTCTCTCGCAGGCTATATACTATAAGCTCTATATGTATGTCTCTTTTTAGTGTCGCTTTTTCGTTTCATCGAGTCTCAAATCACTCCCAACGATTCTAAAGAAGTTTTCACTTCAAAAATAATGAATGTCGTCACTATTAGAACTGGATAATTTTCTCGCATTTGCACTCGACTGATCAGCTTCATCATTTTCAGAACGCCGACTTCCGTAGAATTTACGTTTATGCGGGCGTGACAGGTAGAAGGATGAAGAGATTCAAGAGACAGGCAATGTAACTATAACTCTCCCAGCGCTCGAACGCAAAGAATAGAGTCGTCATGGTTGACGATCTATGTATAATATAAGAAACACTCAAATTTACGTTCTAAAAATTTTTTGACATATTCTTAAAGGATTATATTAACATTTTTTTTTTGAAATTTTTTTTTTTTGAAATTTTACAGGTATCTGTCCCCTTAAACTACTTAACAATTTTGCTTCATTGCTTTTATATCATTGCTTTTTATATCTTAGCTGCCACATTAGACACATGAAGAGTCTAAATCTCAACTTATCTACGGTAATCTGCTGAATAGCTCTTCATAGAACACCTAAGCTCAGTCATTTGCATAATCACATAACGGAAAATGTATGCAACGTGTGTCATTACACATACGAAGCTATAAGGAAAAATCACAACGGTTTGTCGTAACAAGTGGCTAAAGCAGTGTGTGGCAAGTGTGGCCATCAACGGCAATCGTCAGTTAGCAACAGCATTCGTAGCAGAAACAGCCAATGCCAATGGAAAAAAGTTAACAATGTCACGTTGTAGTTGCAGTGCATTTCTTTCCATTTAATTCAATTTCGAGTGCAAATACTTGCGCATTTCAATATGACAGCGTGAGTGCATGTGTGTGTGTGTGTGTGCAGGTACGTAAAAAGAAAAGCTGTGACAGGAGTAAAATAATAAAGAGTGCTTGAAGCTGTTGGTGCATGAAGTGTTAAAGGCAAAAAAAAAAGTGCGACAAGACCAATATAAGGGAGTACTAACCTACGGATGTGCATATTTTCACCTGGGCTCAAAATACATAATAGCAGCGCGGCATATTGCCAATTATGCTTATTTCTTTTCTTTTTAATTTTTTTTTTTAACTTTTTTTGAAATGTAGCTTAAAAAAAGTAAAACTAAAAATTGATAAAACCTTGTTGATGTAATAAAATTGAAAACAAAAAAAAAATTTGTTTATGAAATAAAAAAAAAAAAAAAAAAAAAAAATTACTCCGACTGCCAAAAAATTGTTTTGTTTTTTTAATTAAACATTTTTTTTTTAATTTTGTACATAAACATGTTTTTTAATTTTTTTAAATCAACAAACTTTCATCATTTTTTTTTCATGTTTTTATGCTACATTTAAATAAAAAATTTAATCCGACTGCCAAAAACAAAATTTTTTTAGTCAAAAAAGTTTCATCAAAATTTCAAATTTAAACAAAATTAAAAAAAAAATTTTTTACAAAATTAAGAAAAAAATTAAAAAAGTTACTCCGACGTCCAAACATTTTTTTTAATTAAAATTTTTTTTTTTAATTTTTTTAAATTTTTGTTTTTTAAATTTTTTTAAATCAACAAACTTTCATCATTTTTTTCATGTTATTAAGCTACATTTATATAAAAAAATGTAATCCGACTGCCAAAAACAAAAATTTTTTAGTCAAAAAAGTTTCATCAAAATATGAAATTTAATAAAATTAAAAAAAAAAACTTTTTTTTACAAAATTAAGAAAAAAATTAAAAAAATGATTCCGACTGCCAAACAATTTTTTTTAATGTTTTTTAAATTTTTGCTTTTTAAGTTTTTTCAAATCAACAAACTTTCATAATTTTTATTTTTAATTTTTTTAAGCTTCATTTATATAAAAAAATTTAATCTGACTGGCAAAAAAAATTTTTTTAATTAAAAAAGTCAAAATTTCAAATTTTTTTATAAAAATTTCCAAAAATATTCGAGAATGCAGTTTTACATCGTATTTAATTTTGGTACCCATTAAAGGGGCACAAAATTCGCATTGATTGTTGGTAATTTTTTCTTACTGGCGATCTTCTCCATTTTCCCCTTCTCAACAAAATTTCGATCATTCGTTACATGGAAATCAAAACATAAAAGAAATTAACGCGAGTACTATATTTAACCAAAATTCTATGCGAACTCAAGTGCCTTCCACGATACTAAGCGAGATTTTAATAATGCTCTCTCGGAGACAATCACCAGTTCTCTAATTATAAACTGAGGGAGGGAACAGGTCTTGTCCGATTTTTTCCACAAAATTCTCAGCTATAGGACAGTCCTAGCAAAGTAAGCGGCGCCTCTCTCCGCAGGTAGGTGAGTAGAAACCCTCCACAAAGCGGTGTTCGCTCAAAGTTAACTCCCCTCAATGGCGAGCCTTCCGTTAGTGCTCTAAGATAGGCTGTACTACCTAGGACTAGTCCTTGACAGAGGGCTAATGTGGAAGATCAATAGTGAAGAGAGGTTTAAGAAGGTAGCAGACGCTTTATACGGGCACAAAGATGGGGTATCT
This sequence comes from Anastrepha obliqua, assembly GCF_027943255.1. Lineage (NCBI taxonomy): Eukaryota > Metazoa > Arthropoda > Insecta > Diptera > Tephritidae > Anastrepha > Anastrepha obliqua. Next base: position 30,136,198 of record NC_072896.1, read on the forward strand.
CACCTAGACTTACTATCTGGTTGTATACCACAACTATAAAGCTACTTTTACTGTATTAATTCCTCGTCTCGTGGAACTCGCTGGAGAGGACGAGGCGGTTAAAAAGCTGGAGAGAGTCTAAAGGTCAGCCTTCATTAAAATCAGTGAGGTGCTTCGACCCCAACCTAATCTAGCATTTAACGCAATGCTGAATGTACACCCGTGGACATCACAGATAAAAAATACCCATACACGTACCGCAATTACATTGAGTTGTTCGGGCCACAAGCTAGACTTAAGCTACGGACACTACAGACGGCTTGAAAACTTTGAGTTCATTCCCATTGTAACTGATCAATGCACTTCCTCGCTGAGACCGAGCTCCACCCTTTTCCATTCATATTCCCTCAAGGAAAGAGTACGTAGGGTGCTGGGTGCATTTGTAGAGAGTTACCATGGATTGCCCGAAGTTAGACAGATGAGCTAGGGGAGGAGTATTGTTGAAAAGCTTCTCATCAAGCTGAAAATCAGCCTACCAACCAGGAGGGAAACGCAATCAAAGAAGCAGTGGATTGGATGATTACCCGTGAAAATACGGAAATAAACATTTATTTTGACTGCCAATGGGCAATTGGATCATTAGCCTCGTTGTAGGCACACTCGAAATTCGTCGGAAAATGCCTGACTTTTCTCTCGACTGGATCCGAGTATTAGGCTCATTTGGGAGAAGCTGTTGGGCGGATGAACTAATTAGAAATGGCATCCTCGGGAGCGGCTTCAAGCGAAATGAGAGAATAGGAGAGGACCTGTGTGCTGCTCGAGAGAAGATGGGCTTCACGTTAACTCCGCAAGCTCAGGGTTAGTGCTCAAATGTGCGAACTCTCGATATCCTTCTGGCGACGGGTAGATCGAAGGTGCTCAAGGGAACTTCTAAATCTAACAAAGTGGCAGCTCTCGAACCTTGTAGATGCCCTACCAGACATTGTCCGTTAGATATTCATGCTGTGATATTGGGTATTGCTTCGTATTCTCTCTGCAGTAGCCGTCTGGAGAATGAGGTGAAATACCCTCAGCCCCTTCTTTTCAGCTGTCCCGCTTTCACCGGGCTATGACAAAGTGAACTTGGCACTTACTTTTTTGTTACTCTTACGGATGTAGCAGGATTAGATGTTACACACCTGATGAATTTGATCACTGCTCATCAGCTTCCTCTCACCCAAATACTCCCTTCCGTTTTCCTCTCTGTTTTGTTATTTGCGCTCAGTTTTCCTCTCACAAAGTGCGATTTTGATTTTTACCCCAAGCGGATGTTGCATGGACAGCCATTTAAACTAACTTAACCTAGACTGTATGGGCTACCAAATTCTATACCCATCATTTTTTTAAAGACTCTGACTAAAAAGTGCCACGCTACTACTATATTGAACACAAGTGTACATTTTACCTAATTCATGCATTGAATGTTTTAAAAATGGCCATCTTCCCTTATAATTTCACCAACAAACCATGAACATTTTCTTTATAAGTGATCTTAAACTTCCATATCTAACCTACATTCTATTTACCTTAAAATTTCTATTTAAAAGTGATACAAAGTATTAGTGAAGGGAAAACATTTGTGTTCTAAAAATACACTCAGGAAATAAAAATAAGAAAGTTCCGTAAGTTAATTTTAGAACACAAAAATTTCGTCCCCAGGTACGAAAGTAGCAAATGCATTGCAAAGCTTTTGTTCAACTAAAATTTCATATTTCCTTCCAAACCGCCTACCGATTTCCAATCAAACTTTCGTTCTACACGCTTTTGCATGCACACGGGCACAAAATATGTTACTCATACGCCATGTATGTATATATGCTTGCCTGTAGCTCCAAGTGCTTGTAATTGAAAATTCAATTTTAAATTTTTGATTTGTTCGAACATGTGTGACTATGCAAGGCGCTACACTTTGGGAATTCGGTTAGTTTGCTGATGAAAAGTGAAATTTTCGGTGAAAAATTATGAAGATAAGAACATTAATGGCATATCAAACTTTTGCTACAGTCTATAGGCATCCCTTTAAAGCTAATTGAGCTTTCCTTTATGACGCTTACAAATACCACGGCGAAGGTCATTGTGCAAGGAGAGTGTTCTGAATCATTTCGAATTATATCGGGAGTTAAACAGGGGGACGCTTTATCAGCACTAATATTCACCCTGGTCCTCCAGTTCCAGCTTTGTGAATATGCAGATGATATATCATAGATGCAAGGTAGCGCAAAAGTAACCTTCCGATGTTTTTTGGCTGTAATTTAAAAAAAAATGAAAAACTTTGATTCTTCTTGTGGATTATTTTTATTTGGTCTTTTAATTTTTTTTACATCAAGTCGAGAATATGATGTCATGTAAATGGCCGCCGCCACAGTTGATTGCCATTTGAGCCCTTTTTATGGCATTTTCCATCACTTTGGCCAAAACTTCTGGCGATAGGTCCTCACATTCTTGACGGATATTGTCTTTAAGAGCTGCAAGAGTCTGAGGCTTGTTGACATAAGCCCGCGACTTCAAAAACTCCCACAAAAAGAAGTCTTGTGCGGTCAAATCAGGCGATCTTGCTGGCCAGTGCAAATCGCCAAAACGGGAGATTAGGCGCCCAGGAAATGCATCCTTCAGCATATCGGTTGTGGCACGTGCAGTGTGTGCCGTTGCACCGTCCTGTTGGAACCACATGTTTTTCAATCCCAATTCATCAAGTTGCGGCAAAAAGAACTCGTTGATCATTGCTCTGTAGCGCTCACCATTCACAGTAACCGTTTGGCCGCGACGTCTTCGAAGAAAAAAGCTTCGATGACTCCACCAGCGAAAACAGCACACCATACAGTAACTTTGAGCAGATGTAATGGCTCTTCCTGGGTTACACGCGGATTTTCAGTGCCCCAGAAGCGTAAATTTTGCTTATTTACGTACCCACTAAGATGGAAATGGGCCTCATCACTCATGATTATTTTTGATGAAAAATCATCTTCCTCTTGGTGGTGATTAAGGATGGCTTGAGCGTATGTTAGACGCGATTTTCGGTCAGCAGCTAACAGCTGATGCACCGTCAGGACTTTGTACAGAAACATCTTCAAATCTTGTACAAAAATTCGCTGTAAAGACCGTCGACTGATACCCATTTGCGTGGCACATCGTCTGGTCGATTTCGAGGGCGCTTCCATGACATCCTCGGCTACAGCAGAAATATTATCTGCAGAACGGCTACTCCGGGGTCTGCCACGCCTGGCAGCATCTCGTGTTGTGCCAGTCTCTTCGAGGCGAGCGGCTAAACGTCGCAGTGTTTCACCAGGAGGCGTTGGACGGCGAGGAAATCTGCGACGAAATTCACGTTGTGCCAAAGTCACCGACCGATAATAAATAGTCAACAATATTCCGCGTTCTGGAGCAGTGTAGCGTTACATTGTTTATTAACGTGTATTTCGCATGTGTTTACTACACAAATGTCAAAACAGAACTGACATTAGGGGCCAATCGCAAAATTTATAGCATTTTCTGATAGGAGGATTACTTTAGCGCCACCTGTTACTTATCATGGCATAAGGCAGGAGTGAATTACAGAGTGCGTTTAAAAAACTAGAAGAAAGTACGAAATATCTGGCTGAAATTAATACAGAAAAAACGAAGTTTTTGATACGATCCAGTTCCGATTTTAGACATGATGACCTGCTGATCGGAGACTATGCATTCGAGAATGTGCAAGCCATGATATATCATTGACAATAAATGCTAGAGTATTAGCAGCAAACAAATATTATTTCTCTAATTTGAAACTGCTTAAGTCAGAGTTATTATCTCGCGACCAAAAGTTAAATATATTGGGTGTGCAACTAATTAATTTCGTTTTTGTTACTTACCTCATATCTATTTATGTAGTCAATATTTTGACAGTGACAGTTATTCTATGTTAAAGCACGCCAAAAAATCAAGTAAATTTGATATGCCACAGTGAATATTAGTAAACACATAATTTTTTTTATTAAGTCAAAATGTCAAATTTCCAACAAAACAGCATTTGCAGGGAGGTTTGCTTTTGTTCATATATTTAAAGAAAAGTGCAACAGAAGCACATCGTTTACTCTCAGAAGGTTATCCTGAATATGCTCCAGAGGTTACAGTATGTCAGCAGTGGTTTGCACTGTTTAAAAGTAATGATTTTGACACAGAAGACAAAGAGCGATCAGGTCGATCAAAAAAGTTTGAAGACGAAGAATTTGAGGCATTACTCGAACAAGATCATGTCAAACTCAAGAGGAACTTGGAAAAACATTGGAAGTCACTCAACACGCCATTTCTAAACGTTTAAAAGCAGTCGGATACATTCACAAACAAGGAAATTGGGTGCCACACGAATTGAAGCCGGGAGACGTTGAGAGACGATTTTGCATGTCTGAAATTTTGCTTAATCGCCACAAAAAGAAATCGTTTTTGCCACGTATTGTCACTGGCGATGAAAAGTAGATTCACTACGACAACCGAAAGCGTTAAAAATCATATGTGAAGCCAGGCCAACCATTTCATGGTTTGAAGGTAATGCTCTGTATTTGGTGGGATCAGAAGGGTGTGCTGTACTATGAGCTGTTAAAATCGGGTCAGACGATCACGGGAGAGCTACACAGGCAACAACATCGATACATTTGAAGCAAACAATAGCCGAAAAACGGCCGGAATGGGCGACCAGACACGAGAAATTGATTTTCCATCATGACAATGCTCGGCCACATGTTGCAGTACCGGTCAAAAATTATTTGGAAAATGCCGAATGGGGAATTCTACTTCACCCGTCTTATAACCCAGACATAGCTCCTTCTGCTTACCACTTGTTCCGGTCGATACAGAGTAACATTTCTGGAATACAGTTCACCAATGTTGAATGTATTAAAAAATGGCTTGATGACTTTCTCGGCGCAAAAGATGAGAAGTTTTTATGGAATGGAATCCATGAATTGCCTGAAAGGTGGGAAAAATTTGCCGCTTCCGATGGACAATATTTTGAATAAAATATTTTTTCACTTTTATACTTAAATAAATGGTTTTTTTAACAAAAAAGTACGAAACTAATTAGTTGTACAGCCAATACAAAACCTTGAACCGCCCTGTGCTTACCTATGGTTGTGAACTATGGACGCTAAAAAACACCGACATTAATCAGCTAAAATTTATGAATATATGACTGCAGGATGATAGGGGAAAATGGGGAGTTTTGAGACACAGGGAGTTGTGAGACATTGTTACCTTTCGGCATTATTCATTTGTCTACATTCGATTTTAAGTGTCAACAAGTGTTCTCGATGCGATCTCACTTTTCAGCTAGCTTTGGTCATATTTACACGCATTCGACGCGTCTCTCCAGTTACTGTGTTTTGGAATGTCTCGGTAAGTTTTTTTCATCATTTGTTTTGCGATACATTCGATCAGTTGTTATAGCAAATTGCAAATGTCAATATATACAAATTATTAATTGTCCTATTAGCTTTGAATTTACACATTCACTTGGGCATGAACGTTAGATGTGTTTATGACTACGCGGCCATTTATAAAAAAAACGATTTGGGGAGTTGTAAGACAACAAATGTGGGGAGTTGTGAGACACCGTTTTTTTCAACGTTTTAACGCATCTTTCATAAGTACCTCGCAATATTCATGCATTGTTTGTATATATATCATCTGCAAAGGTGCAATGCCGAAAAAGTTAAGCAGAAACAACTCCATTCATTGCAATGTATGCGATCGAGCTGTGCACCTACAGTGTGCCAATTTACGAACTGGTTATTATACATGTTCTCACTGCGAATCATCAGATTGATGGCATTGCATTTTTTATATACTTTTTTATAACAATTGTCTTTTCTTTTTTATTTTTCATCTTAATAAAGAATTAACAACTAAAATAAGTAATTTTTATTGATTTAAGCCATGGTGTCTCACAACTCCCCACATTTTTGTATTTTGTATTATATTTTATATTATTACATACAATTATAATTTTAAGGAAAATTGTAGTTTTGTTAAATAGGCCATACCAATAGCTTCCAGTATTCATTGACTAAAGATTCCATCGTTGACATATGCAGAATATTAAGATTTTGAGTAATACGGGTCCAAAAACAAAACCCGTCTCACAACTCCCCATTCTCCCTTACTTATCGAAAAAGATATAGTCATGAGCTAGAACTTTTAGCAATATACGAAGTTGCGATAAGATTTATAAAATCACAGAGGATAATATGGCTTGGACACGTGTTTAGAATGCCTAAGAGAGAACAACTCGAAAGTCAATTGAATTACGCCCTGTTGGAGGCTGAAGAAAAGGACACCCGAGAAAGAGATGGCTCGAAGATGTAGAAGTTGACCTTAAAAAGCTGAAAGCGCGGCGGTGGAAGGAAGTAGCCTTAGATAGAGGCGGCTGGCGAAAGGTTGTGAATGAAGCAATGGTTCACCAAGAACTGTGATGCTAAGAAGAAGAAGAAGAAGAAAATTAAATGAAGTAAATCAAGAGTAAGGGCGGCCGCCGTAGCCGAATGGGTTGGTGCGTGATTACCATTCGGAATTCACAGAGAGGTCGTTGGTTCGAATCTCGGTGAAAGCAAAATTAATAAAAACATTTTTCTAATAGCGGTCGCCCCTCGGCAAGCAATGGCAAACCTCCGAGTGTATTTCTGCCATGAAAAAGCTCCTCATAAAAATATCTGCCGTTCGGAGTCGGCTTGAAACTGTAGGTCCCTCCATTTGTGGAACAACATCAAGACGCACACCACAAATAGGAGGAGGAGCTCGGCCAAACACCTAACAGAAGTGTACGCGCCAATTATTTATTTTTTTAAATCAAGAGTAAATTATTTTGCAGTCTTTTTATTAATTTTAAAATGAAGTCTTGAGGGATTTGCAAAAGTTAGCATAACTTATATTGAATTGCGTATATTCAGTTCACTATTACATTCACACTGATGAGTTATCTTTTACGTCTAATATCATATCATCATGTAATACCTTGGAAATGATGGTTCATGCATTCTTAAAGTGAAATTTGAAGTTTCTTTTTAAAAACTCTTAAGTTCTTTATATAATTTTTCAGTAAAAAATATATTTCTAAGTTAAAATATTTGTAACGAATTTCGTTTAATTCGTTGAAAACTTCTCGAAAAAACACTTTCTTACTTTCTCAATTTCTTAGTAATAGCTTAGACTTATCTAATGACATTTAAGTCAATTATTTCAAAAAAGTATGTTGTCCATTTGTGAAACAACAACAAGGCGCACGCCACAAATAGGAGAAGCAGCTCGGCCAAACACCCAGAAAGGGTATGCGCGCCAATTATATATATGTATATATATATATTTATATACATTAGGGCGGGTCGATTTAAAAATCGCTCATTGCTCTGTGAAAATCGTCTTCTAGGGATCAAAATAAGAAACTTTGCCGGAGGAACCATACCTCTAAAACGAATTCTGATGTCCCCCAATTTGGGTCGAACGAAAAATCCCACTTTGACCCATTTAGAGAGCTCCAATCGAGTCCAAATGTATGACCGACCCCCACTAACTTTGGACGGTCGATCCACCCATGCCAGTGGCACACCCCCTGGAACTCCCCTGGGGGTTCCCCATACAATCATTTCAAAATATCACCATTTTTGGCCTTTACATGAAACTAAAAAGTTCGACCCAAGTTGGGGGATATCAGAATTCGTTTTAGAGGTATGGTTCCTTCAGCAAAGTTTCTTATTTTGATCCCTAGAATATGATTTTCACAGAGCAATGGGGGATTTTTTTGCCTCCCCACAAATCGACCCGGCCTAATAAATATACTGTTTGTAGGCTTAGGTATAGCCTGTATTTGACATTTTTTTCTTTAAGTATTTAACATTTTAAGACTTATTCCCTTTTCAAAATACAGATACAGACGTTTTTGAAGTGAACATTTTTTTAGTTTTATCTCCATATTTTGAACTCCTTTATTTAATTTTTCAGAAAAAATATACTTCTTAAATGAAAAAGTTTGATAACTAATTTGACAATTTTCGTCTAACTCGTTCATGGTTTTTCGAAAAAAATTGTTTTCTTTCATACTTAGCTTAGAGTATTCTCGTCAGGTCACCTAAGTGTTTAGTTATTGTTTTTTTTTATTTTTTTATTTATTTTTTTGTTTTTATTAAAAACAAGAAACCTTTTGTTCGTAAGCTTTAACATAAAATGCTAAACTGAAAAATATTTTTTAAAATTTTTATTATTTTATTAAAATATTTTAAATAGATTTGTTCTACATAAGAAATTATAAACATTTTTGTTATGGAATATGTTAGATTCTTTTTAATTTAAAACAAAAGAGTTATTTTTGGTAAAAAATATGATATTACAAGAATATTTAGGCGTAGACAATTTTTTAAATTAAATTTTTTTTTTCCCGAAATAACTTTTTTCAGAAAACTATGATCATATCAAAGTGTTGGCTTAGAAATATTTTCAAATAATTTTTTTTAATAAAATTAGGGTTTTTTGGAAAGAGTAACTTATCCAAAAATTACAAAAAAACAATATTTTTTAAAATAAGAATACTTGATAATATTTTTGAGGGTCATCTAAATTTAAAATGATGGTATAAAAATGTTTGTAGCAAAATACACTACTTTCTTTCTAAATTAAAGGAAAACCCTTCTTTCAGAAAATTTTGATCACATGAAAATTTTGCTATTGAAATAAATAGTTAAAAGCATTGTTTTGGGTATTATAATAATCTCTCGAGAAAAATTAAAATTATGTGTATATTTAAGCGTATAAATTGTTTTTAATTAAATTGTTTTGGTAAAAAGTATAAGTTAAAAATTGAAAAAAAAAATGTTTTTTTTAAATAACAATATTTGATAATATTTTTGCGATTTATGCATTATTATTGGGTATGGGAATAAGTTTCCGCCCTCGTAAAGAGGGTGTCACTGCTGATGCAATTTTTGTGTACGCTCTAATAATATCCTGGTGACTTGAAGGTGTATATGTGAAGGCTCGATCGCAGTAGTTGACATTCATTCGAAGCGTAAAGATCCTCTTTTATCTGACGTCAAAAATGTCTACGTTCGTTCCGAAAAACAGCATTTGTGGGTACTCATGTTTCTTGGCTACCTATTAGAGAAAAGTTCAGTTGAAACGTGTCATATATTGCCCAATTTTCACGGTAATCACACTCCATCAACTACACATCAAACTTGTAAAGAGTGGCAATTCCAAAGTGGCAATTTCGACGCGTGTGATAAATATCGCGAAGGGGCATCGAAAAAATTCGAAGATACTTAACTACAAAAATTATTGGATGAAGACGAATGTGTTCGACATTCTTGATGATTTGTCTGAAGAGTTGAATGTTGACAGATCAACCGTCGGTTAACGTTTCTACCCGATGGGAATGGTCCAGAAAAAAGGTAACTGGGTGCCACCTCAAGTGTAGGAGAGGGATATCGATCAGTGTTGCCAACGTCAATAAATCTGAGTCACTAGGGCCAATATCAAAAGTCGCTAGAAAGTCTCTAACTCCATCAGGGGCGGATCCTAAATTTCATTCTGAGAAATGGATTTAAATTTTATATTTACTTGAAATGAATTAAAAAGTAAGTAAGCTAGAGGATAGTAAACAATCAACTGAGCCGATATCAATTCAATTGTTTCACGTACAGAACATAGTAAAATCCGGGGATTCCCCGACCGCATTGCTCTTATGTGATCAGTGGTAAAAATAATTTGGTTACTCATTACAATTGTGTGACCCAGTGTAATTGAATTGGACTTATTTTATTATTTCTTAATACAACGTATGAGTTTTGTTAATTTCATACAAAATTTTAAGGTAAAAACAAATTTAAAATTAAAATTTTAGATCCATAATTTATCAACGATAACACACCAATAGGTAGTGCGTTATTTTACCTATAGTCAGTAATTTGTTACTCTAGAGTATGGAAGGTAAAGGGCATTCACGGGTAATCAAGTTGACAGAAAAGTATCTATTGCCTAAAACGGTTTTGATTGGCTCTCCAAAAGTCGCCAGATAAGTCGCTAAATCATTTTTGTCGTCAAAACTTTTTTTTTGTCGCCAAGACTCAAGCAAAAGTCGTCAATTCTAGCGACAAAGCCGCTAAATTGGCAACACAGATATCGACAGACGTTTGCTGACGTGTGAGATGCTTCTTGAACGGCAGAAAAAATAAATTTCTGCAGGGCATCGTCACTGACGATGGAAAATGGATTTACTATAGAAACCCCAAGCGTCGAAACTGTTGAAGCCTGCCAGGTGAACCAGGTCCATCCATAGCGAAAAAAAATATTCATGCTTCAAAGGTTATGTTGTGCATCTGGTGGGATGAGAAAGATGTCATCTATTATGAACTCCTTAAACCATCTAAAACTATCACTGGCGGTCATTATCGACTGCAGCTAGTGCGTTTGAATCGAGCTTTCAAAGAGCAGCGGGCGGAATGGGGCAGTAGACATGACAAACTGATTTTGCTGCATGACAACGCCAGGCCACATGTTGCTAAATCGGTCCAGAAATATGTATTTAGAGGAACTGAATTGGAAAATCTTGCCCCACCCACCGTATTCCCCAGACATTGCACCTTCGGATTACCATCTGTTTCGATCAATGCAGTCAGCCCTTATTAGAGAGCGGTTCACTTCTTACGAGAGCATCACTAACTGGCTCAATGAATGGATCAAGTGGAAAGGACTCGAATTTTTCATCAGAGGAATCCGTATGCTGCCTGAAAGATGGAGTAAAGTTGATATTTATTATATATTATCCACTGGCAAATACTTCACATAATTCCATGTATTATTTAATTCTTTGAATAATTCGTAACTGTGGCTAAGAAAGGACGGAAACTTTTTCACATACCCAATATTTTTCAATAAAAACATCTGAAAAAATTTAAAATTTTGGCCGAGGGATTTTTTTCAATTCGATTTGAAAAATTTGGGAAAATAATTATTTGAAATTATATGAAAATTTCGGCACTGACATTTTTTTAAATCTATTTTTTTTATGTAAAAAAGTTGCAGAAAAAATTTAAATAACGAGCATTTTTTAAATTTAATTTTTTAATGTGAAAAATTGTCGGAAAAAATTGTTTTCAATAAAAATACTTGAGAAAAACCATAGATATCGAAAATTTTGGCATACATTTTTTTTTTAATTAAAGTTTTGTAAATTGAAAATTTTGCAAAAAAAATAATTTTTAAATACTTATGAGTTATAATTATATGGAAACGTTGGCATAGAAAAAAGGTTTTTTAAATATAAATATTTGGGAAGCATTTTATATAATTTGTTGTAAATTAAAAAAAAATATTTTTTGCAAAACATTCTCTTTCATATAATTTGTCTCATTTTTGTAGCAATAATTTAGAGCACAAAACTACTCTACTACTCTATTACATTAGTAACTTTCATAATGAGATTCCCAAAGCTTTTCGAAATATTCGCATTTAAAAGCACACTTATTTAGATCTTTATAGATCCTTGAAATAGTCCAGTCCAGCAAAGCACCAACCTCGTGGCCTGAAATTTGAAAAAAGGTCGAGCCAAGGTCGTGACCTACTTCAGCTTGTATACACTGACTGCGAACAGCAAGCGTGCGTACGGCAGCATCGATCGCAAAGAAAGTGATATTTCTTCAAGAAGTTCTAGAGGCTCTTCTTTGGGATATCGTACCCCACGCTTTGTATTTAGCGGACATTCTTTCTCCCGATTATCATTTGTTCCGTTCGCTGATAAGTCTAATTGACTTTGCTACATTGATCCGACTGAATTCAATCAATGGCCTGGGCTATATTGAGCAATACAAGAAAAAATATGGATATCAGAGCCTGTAAATATTGAACCGTACCTATTAGAAAACCCTATACATCATCTTCACCATCTTTATTCTACAAAAAGATTTAGATAATGTCTTTTAATTGTGTAAGAAACCTAAAAAAATTTTAGTCTTCTTAAGTCAATTCCTTATCTGCGATATTAGTACCAGTCATCCTCTCGAATTTTATTCCGCTTGACTTTTCGGTGTCAAAGAAAGATTTTTATGAAATCCTAAACTTTTCTTCATTAAATTATTTATTTAACTATCTGTGGTATTGTAATTTAAGCTCATATTAGCTCTAAGTGCTCTATAATTATGTTTTAGACTTGAAATAAATGAAAACTAAAAAATAAACTTCCTTCTCTTGGATCAACTTGTGAATGTGCAGAGGTATTAGTTCCACGAAAATTTCCACGAGCGCTGCTAGAAAGGCGTTTGCTGTAATTTAAGGGGTAACACCACTGTAGAAATTTCAAAAAATTGATTTTTTTTTATAAGCTTAAAAAATTCTTTGAACCTTTTAAAATACAGAACAAAAAGTTTTATACGTTACCGAAGTCTATTTCATAAATATTTTAAGCTTTTAACCAAGCGTTAGTGACTGCTACCTAACGACTTCTCCAAATTTCCAAACTTTAAACGCGTTTTTCTCAAAACACGTTTTCTGAAATTGGCACGCAGCATAACTCAAACAATTTTAAATATTTTTAATCAGGTTTTTCACTACGTCTGTATAATAACCTTCTTAAGAGAAGAGCGTAGGGCATTTTCGATAGATTAATTTAAACGATTGTTATAATTATTTAAGTGCCGTTTTTTTAGTCCAAAATAGAGTTTTTTCCTTCAAATGCTTGCTAATTCCACAAAAATAAATATTTTTTAAATCCCCTACGTGTTTCTCTAGCTATTCTTATCTAGATTAAGAAAAAGAATGTTTCTTTGTTCCAGATTAAAATTTGCACCCTCTGTGCTGCGTGCCGCGGAGCTCCTTCAAGAGAAACCACATTACAAAAATGTCTCCAATGCCGCCATTTTGTAAAATTTTTCGATCAAACTTTGTAGTTTTGTATTTTAGTATATAAGTAATAACTTCCCAAATCAGAGTGATTGTTTCCCCTTTCCTTCTATACAAAAAAATTCTTTAAAAATCGTGTTTATTTTACGCGTGTACAGTGGTGTTACCCCTTAAGTTATATTTAATACAAGAATGTCGTGCCACACACTTTTTATTTAAAAATATACGAGGGCTTATCCACTATGACTGTAGGTCATGCCAAAAATTTAAATGCCCACTCAGTTAACACTGTCCATTTCATAGTCACAGTTAGGTGAGCGTACTCAGCACTTTCTAACCTGTTACTGAAGCATTTCGAAAAAGAACGAAAGAAAGAAATTTAACACAATTCACAGAGTGTATTGTTGGCAGGCAGGCGACTTGAAGTGGCTTCGCAGTGATTGAGCACTTGCGGGTGAATTGGATGGCATTTAAGAGAACACAACGACAATCATTACATAACTGTGATGATCAGAAAGGTAGGAAGAAGTGGGCAGATGCATACATCCATATGCATAAAGTTAGAATAGATTCACGAAGTGAGCATATTTGGGTCAACATATGGCGAAAAACAACTGGCTGCACTTGTTATGCAATTCAATATTTGATTTTACGATTCACTGCATTGATTGAGTTTAACTGAAAATAACAATGTGATTTTTGAAGTTATTGAACGAATTGCCATTATTAATTCACACAGTTGTGGGGAAAGATGCAGATATACAAATTTTATATTTAATAGCAGTCATACCAATTTCATGGCTACTCACCCCAAGCAATGCAGATGTGGATATACTCGTGCTTATAGACAGTCAAAATGCGGAAATTAATGATTTAATTGCACCAATGAGTAGTAGAAGTGGGAAAGTATCGACGCTACTATCGACTTATCGAGAGTTTTCTCTTTCCAAAAAATACTAACGTTGGTTTAGGACTATCGATGCTGTTGGCGCTACCTATATTGAAATGAGATATGAACAAAAAGTTTAATGTTTTCAATTAATCTTTTAGATAATACCATCGGTTTTTTTGAAAATCTCTATACATGCGACCTCGAAGGCAACTATATTAACTAATTGCGGATTTCACACATAGATGGCTTCAGTTGAATTTTTACGTTTGCAGACGTGGTACAAATCGAAGGTTTTCGAGAAAAGTGACATAATTCAAAAATACAAAATACTGAGTTTGGTCAGTTTTCTAGATAAGTGCAGCGCCAATTCGATCACCTGACAAAACGACACTAACGCCATCTCTCAGAATTGCTTCAAGATTCGCTTATGATGCTTTTCCAGATAAAAATATATAAACTCTGCAGTTGATTTTTGCTTTTTGCGGCAAAACTCGGAATTTTGAGTTAATTTTGAAATGTGTCGCTTTTCTCGAACACCATCGAAATGTAAAACACATTTTGTTATTTGATAGTTAGCAATTCAGCTGCCAATCAGTAAAACAAGTTATTTGATCGGTTGCGTAGTTTTCGTTTAACGTTCGTTGAAAAATGGAAAATCAAAAGGAACATTTTCGTCACATTTTGCTTTTTTATTTCCGCAAAGGGAGAACCGCATCGCAAGCTTATAAAAAGTTGCGAAGCCTTAAAAGAACGGCAGTGTCAAAATTGGTTTGTTAAATTTCGTTCTGGTAATATTTCACTTAAAGATGTAAAACGCTCTGCTCGTCCAGTTGAAGTTGATGACGCCCTAATCAAAGCAACAATCGATTCGGATCGTCACAGTACAACGCGTGAGATTGCAGAGAAGCTTCATGTAATACATCCACGTGTTGAAAATCACTTAAAAAAACTTGGCTATGTTCAAAAACACGATACGTTGGCTCCTCACGAACTGAAAGAAACGCATTTAACGCAACGCACTAACAGGTGCGATTTGCTAAAGAAACGTAATGAAAATGATCCATATTTAAAACGACTGATAACTGGCGATGAAAAATGGGTTGCTTACAACAATATCAAGCGAAAATATCGTGAAGCAGGCTAGGTGAACCAACTCAAACAACATCAAAAGCTGATATTCATCAAAAGAAGGTTTTGTTATCAGTTTGGTGGGATTACAAAAGAATTGTCTACTTTGAACTCTACCACCCAACCAAACGATCAAGTCTCATGTCTACATTGAACAAGTAACGAAATTAAACAATGCAGTTGAAGAAAAGCGACCCGAATTGATAAATGGAAAAAGTATTGTATTCCATCAGGACAATGCAAGACCAAAGATGTACCACTTGGTTGGGTTGCACCATCTGACTACTTTTGCTTCGATCTTTACAAAACTCCTTGAATGGTAAAAATTTCAATAATGATGATGATGTCAAATCGTACCTGATTCAGTTTTTTGCTAATAAAAACCGGAAGTTTTATGAACGTGGAATTATGATACTGCCCGAAAGATGGCAAAACATTATAATGGGAAATATACTTCGACTTGCCATAAATTCTGTAACAAAATTCACAGAAAAAAGTTTTGTTATTTGTGTTTTTGTCCATAGAGAATGTACTCATAAATTATACTCAGTTTCGTAGCAAATTTCACTGGTTAACAATGGAGTGGGGAGCTAAGGAAAATCGCATTGCAGTGTTGGCTTTACAAAAGTATGGAAAAAGTGTAAGTGAGATTTACGAATTGCTGAAAGAACTTCATATTTCTTGAATGTTTGCTTAACGCGCGATCAATCGGTTTTCCCAAAAGTCTGAAGTGTGACAGACAGCAAAAGAAGCAGGCGTCCACGCCTGGTTCGAACCAGTGCAGTCATAAAAGCCGTTCGAGAAAAAATTCGCAGAAATCCCCTCAGAAAGTAGAAAATCATTCCAGGGAAATGAATATATCGACCAGATCTATGCCAAGACTATTTAAAGATAGTTTCCATATGAGAGCCCTCCGTCGCTCAACTGGTTATTTTTTGAAAACGCGCTTGAAAAAAATTAGACTCGACAGATGCAAGCAGCTTCTTCGGTGGCACGCGGTCAACGGCCATGAAAATATTCTTTTCATAGATGAGTAAATTTTCACTGTTCAAGAAGTTTCTAATAAGCAATATGACAAAATCTATGCTAAAACTTCTAAATCGCAAAAACTGTTGTTCCAAGGGTTCAGCTTGGCCATCATTCAGCCTCCGTAATGGTTTTTTGTGGAGTGTCTTATAAAGGGGTTATAGCTCTTCATATCTACGAAAAGGCGGTTGAGGCCGGGCAAAAGTGTACCAGGAGAATACCTTAGAAGGCGTGGTGAAGCAGTTGAGCAGTACTCTCTTCTATGGAGAGTGTTGGGTGGTCCAGCAAGATTCCGCTCCAACCCATAAGGCGAAAACCACCCAGTAATGGCTAAAAACCAATATTCCTGGGTTTATCGCCGCAGAAGATTGCCCGTCTGAAAGTCCAGATCTGAATCCATTGGACTACAGTTTGTGGCCAGAATTTGACATACATGGCCTTCGAAGATTTCACTGAAATTTGGAGAGTCGCAAACAATCTTTGGTTCGAACAGCGATGTTAATATCCATGGAAACCGTGCGTGCTGCAATAGCTGAATGGTCTTGTGACCATTTTGAATGAGAATAATTTTTTTTTAATATTTACATGACTAACTAAAACTTATTTCATTAAAAAATGTGTTATAATAACATAACGAACTTGAATTGTAACAGAACTTATGGCAGGACTAAGTATATAAGGGAGCCTCCGCACCGGATAAGATACTTACATATGTTTCAAATACGCGTTACTAACGCGATTATTTACTTTATTACAGTAACGTTGCGGCTGGTTAAGTCTTAGAGACTTCCAACATTAGTAGCAGCTGTTTGTTGATTTGATGATGCATTTGAAGCCCACCTGAGCTGGTTGTTTGACAAGAGGGAGGAAATTTTTTGAGACAATGAGACAATGGACAAGCGTGTAAGAGTCTTTAAACCCCTTCAATCTCAAAGCAAGCAGACAATGAAAAATCTCCGAGTGTGTTTCTGCCAGCAAAAAGCCTCCCTCGCTGAAATTTGCATAGAACTGTAGGCCTTCCACTTGCGCCCAACATCAAGGCATACGCCATACATTTATTACAAGGGTTGTTAGCTCGGCCTCAACACTTGTCAAGGGTGATAGAGCGCCATTCTATTATTATTATTGTCATAAATATACAAAATATATTAAAGGCCGCTGGTGTAGATGGGAGTATTTATGTTTACTTTCATTTATGTACTCAACTTGGTAGTCCTTTTTTTATATATTTTTTTACTTTTCTTTAGTGCACTAATTTACTGTTTATAATAACGTGGCAAGAATTCAAAGTGAAACTGGGCATTTCAGGGAGCAACTGCAACTTCACAAGCACGAAAGGGTATGCCTTTGCTACTGCACGTTAATGAACGCTATGACAATCACGTGATGCCGGATGTTGGGGTTTTTGGTGTTTCTATTAGGAAATCCTGTGCTTAGTTTATTTGAAAAGCGGGATTAGGTACTAATTTAAATTTTTTGTTTTTTCAGATTAAAGTGTAAGAAATATTTAGAAAAAAATCATTTTTGAAAGGAGATTGGCATTAATTCTGCTATGTTTATAAACACATTTTAAATATTATATACAGGGTGGTCTAAATAAGTAGTAGTCCCCAATTTTCGTATAAAGGATTTTAGCCCAATGGATTCAGATCTGGACTTCCAGACGGGCAATCTTCTGCGGTCATGAACCCAGGAATACTATTTTTTAGCCACTGTTAGGTGGTTTTTGCCTTATGAGCTGGAGTGGAATCTTGCTGGAAGATCCAACGCTCTCCACTGAAGAGAGTACTGCTCAACTGTTTCACCACCTTTTTCGCAGAAATGAAGATATGG
The DNA here is from genome assembly GCF_027943255.1 of Anastrepha obliqua. Classification (NCBI taxonomy): domain Eukaryota; kingdom Metazoa; phylum Arthropoda; class Insecta; order Diptera; family Tephritidae; genus Anastrepha; species Anastrepha obliqua. Next base: position 30,153,950 of record NC_072896.1, read on the forward strand.
CACGCCTTTACAAGGCACTCCCAACCAAACCATTACCGAGGCTGGTTGGTGGCCATGCTGAACACTTGGAATATTTTTTTCGTTGAATTCGATGGCTTTTGAATGGTATTAATGCCTAAGCATATAAATGATGTCCTTTCGGAAAATGGAAAACCTATTAATTATTAGAAAATCGAAAGTTATAGAAACGTTAAAAAAAAGGTGTAAAGAAAGGCCAATGTTCATATACTTATTGCATATGAAGTTATTTTAATTTCTTTTTAATTTAATAAGTTTAGTCAAGTTGAATTTTTGTTGCATACTTTTTTGTTCCTATTTTTCCTAAATATTTATTAAAATTATTGGTTGAGCCTTTCTCCTGCTTCTTTATAGTTTTTCATCTGAAAATACCCTTGCACATATACTTATTTCTGTGAGGTATGTCTTATTTTAAAGTCCAAAAAAATAAAAGCAATTGACTTAGAGCGTCACCTAACGGTTGTTTCGGCAAATTTTTGTACAAGTTGGCATATAGAGCGCTCGAGATTTTTTATATAAAGGGTGACTAAATTTCAAGGGCCGATGTTGAATGTGAACCACACCTAAACGTCAACTTTCTTTCTGCACTTCACTTAACATTTTTCATTTTCTGACTAACTCAATTTGAACGATGGTAAGATACACAATCCAACAACGCGTTATAGTTATTCAGGCTTGTTATGAAAACGGGCGTTCAAATCAAAATGCATATCGCGCACTTGGTTATTTCAGTGATGGGGCACATTTTCACCTCAGTGGATTCGTCAATAAGCAGAATTGCCGCATTTGGGCGAATGATAATCCAAGAGTGATTGCCGAAAAACCAATGCACCCACAAAGAGTGACTGTTTGATGCGGTTTATGGGCCGGCGGCATCATTGGGCCGTATTTTTTCCAAAATGAGGCCGGTCAGGCAGTTACTGAGAATAGTGTTCGCTATCGTGAGATGATAACGAACTTTTTATGGCCCGAATTGGAAGATATGGATGTGGACAATACGTGGTTTCAACAGGACGGTGCCACTTGTCACACAGCTAACGAAACAATGGCTCTTTTGCGCGAAAATTTGATGGCCGAATAATCTCACCTCGCAGATCATGTGATTTGACACCGTTGGACTTCTTTCTTTGGGGTTATTTGAAAGAAAAGGTGTACGTCAATAAGCCAGCAACAATTCAAGAGCTAAAGAATGAGATAATTCGGCACATTAACGGCACAGAACCTCAATTATGCCTCAGCGTCATCGAAAATTTGGACCATCGGATGGAGGTGTGCCGCTGAGGCCGCGACAGCCATTTGGCCGATATTTTGTTCCATACGTAATTTAGCCATACCAATATTATCATAATAAAGATAAATTATAATAATTTTCTAAAAAAATTGTATTTATTCAAAATCAACGCCGGCCCTTAAAACTTAACGACCCTTTAGAAAAAAGCACTGAACACTGTCAGCTAAAAAATTTGCCAAAAATCATCGCTGTTAATGGCACATTTGAAACCTGCATTTTATTGTACTAAAATTTAATGGGCATCAAACTGCCCATGAAAAAATTTAAATATTGATCAAAAAATTTTAAATTTTAATGAAACTTTTTTGACCCAATTAAAACTTGCACTTTACTCTACCAAAATTTAATGGCTTACAGTCTGCACTCTCATACTCGAAGTTTTTCTAAAAATTCCGATTTAAAGGTGCAATTTTGATGAAAATAATAATATAGTAATTAAAAATTAATTAAATTAAATAAACAAATTGTCAAAAATAGTCGAATTTTTTTTTAAATGGTAGAAAATTGACACTGTCAGCTAAAAGAATTGCCAAAATCAGCGCTGTATCTGACATACTTCAAAGTTGCACTTTATTATACCAAATTTTGATGTTTTTACTTATCAAACTGCATACTCAAATTTTTTTCTTTTTTTTTTTTTTGATTACAAAATACTAAATTTTAATGAAATTTTTTTGACCCAAATTCAAATTTTTTATTTAATTTAACCAAAATTTGATGGGCTATGAGAGTGTAGACTTCAAAATTTTGTTTCAAAATTTTGCAATTTTGATGAAAATTTGTTGAATTTATTTTCAGATTTTCACAAAGTTAGAAGCTTGAAACTTTTATGTGGTTGTTGGGGGAGACGGAACTATATTTTCATATAAAAATGACAAAAATGAAAATTAATTAAATTAAAAAATTTGGAATTAATTAATTAAATAAATCAATAATTGGCGCGTATACTTCTGTTAGGTGCTTGGCCGAGCTCCTCCTCCTATTTGTGGTGTGCGTGTTGATGTTGTTCCACAAATGGAGGGACCTACAGTTTCAAGCCAACTCTGAACGGCAAATGGTTTTTATGAGGAGCTTTTTCATGGCAGAAATACACTCAGAGGTTTGCCATTGCCTGTCGAGGGGCGACCGCTATTAGAAAAATGTTTTCATTAATTTTGCTTTCACCGAGATTCGAACCAACGATCTCTCTGTGAATTCCAATAATTAAACTAAAAACTAAAAATTAATTATAAATAATTAAAAATAATTTGAAAGTAATTACATGAATTAAACAAGTTTTAAAAACTAGTCAGTAAGCCCTTGTGCTGCAGTTATTTAAACCAAAATTAATTAAACCAAACTAAATAATTACAATTAAAAAATGTAATTATATAAATAATTAAAAAAATTGAGTTATAATTATAAATAAAGAGTAATAATTTAAAATTAATTAAAATAATTAAAAAAATTTTCAAAAATAGTCAGTAAGTCCTTGTGCTGTAGTTATTTAACGCGTTGTGGTTCCAATTCCACTAAGGCACCAGTAGCTTGCGCTGCCAGCCGTTATGGTGAATGGGCATAAGAATTTATTTGAAGCTTTAATCTCTGCATTATTTTGTTTTAGTGTAATATTTAAAGTCAAACAAAAATAATTATTATTTTTTTATTTTTTTTATTATATTTTTTTATATAGAATATAGCACAGATATGCTAAGTATGAGCGGACGAACACTCAAATAAAACATCAGCGCTACTGTGCCAATTAACGTATTGCCATCCATAGATTCACACATATGTACACATGCACATATATATACATACGCACATATATATAAATTTACATGCACATTAACTTTCCAAGCTCTACGGGCATATCGCAGAGTTCAATAACACATTTTTACCCATCGTGACATTTCAATTGACATGCAGTCAAAGCAAATTCTACTGATTCATGGATTTTCGTTTCATGTATTTACGTATAAGTACCTGGATATGTACTAGGACACATGTAACTGATTGAACAATTATACTATGTATTTATGTATACTCGTACTTGTATGCGTGCGCATGAATGTGCGAGACAAATGCAAAATGAACTGTAGTATTAACGCTTTAAAGTCAAATTTCAATAATTTTCCTATTTCAGCTTTCACATCAGCATCCTTTTTTGTAGTTTTTTAATATAACCCATCCACCTACCGTACTCCATTTGTCTACACCGACATACCTACGTACGTACATACATAAGTATATGCATACACTGCTGCTCATTATTCTTCGCTCAACAGGCAGATAAAATACTACAGTCAGTTAGGAATACAGTCAGATGATTGCCTCCTTGCATACCGCATAGGCTGACACACAGTCGACTTGCTTTATTCGTGCACAGATACATACGTATGCACATAGATAGATCATAGAATACATAACTCTCTGTGAGCTAGTCAAGCGATCTCAGTCGGTGATTGTCGTACATTTTCGCTGCTTCATCTCGTTCATCACCATTATTCAGCCTTTCATTGCATTGTCGGCCTTTAGAACTCTTTATCGTTTCTGCTTTTGTGTAAATGTGTATGCACTTGTGTGTGTTTGTGTGTGTTAGTTTGAGCTTTGGTTTTCTCATCAGCACTCGTGCACTAGGCAGGCAGGTAGCTGTCATTGTTATTATCACCAACCAACTCGTATTGACTTTGTTGATATTTGTTGGCTTGCTGGCATTTTATGGTCGCATTCTTTTTTGGGTCGTTCTTTAGATGCCTTTCTTGCATTCTTCTATTTTTATTCACCTCTTTTTAAGTGGACATTTTCATTTGATTTTGCCTGTTTTATGGCTATGCTGTTGTGGTGTGCACACACCCACACACACACTTACTCCTTACTCCTTTCTCCTACTCGGCGCTCTAATTTATTCTTTTATATTCATTTAAAAAGTCCCCTTCCAGTGTTGTCATGTGTCTCTGATGGCGTTTGGGTGTGCGAGTATCCCTCATACGCCACATTTGATGATTTTAAATTGATGTCTCATCGTTCGATGCGTATCGTGCTCGTTGAAGCCCTTGCATTTTCTTTTCTCCAACGTATAGCTTGCAGCTCCGATGGCTCATTGCTTAAATAGGATAGAAGATGGGAGTTGCTTTGCTGAGGATTTTGTAATTGACTAGTACATTCCGAATATCTTTATGTCGTGTATGAATTTATGTGTATATGTGTATGTGTGCATGTATGTATAATGTATATGTATATATGTATGTATATAAGTGTGCATGTTTGCCTAACAGCAGGTTTGTCAATAAGTCGACGCTTTATTAGTTTGACAGTTGACACTGTACGGTGTTGGCTTTTTAGGCTTGAATTCTGCACACTGTAGGCAAATAATAAGCTACCCTGCGAGAAAGTGTGAGATAAGATGGGATGAGACACAACAGCAAATTAAGAGCTTTATTGCCAAAGATCTCCAATCAAGAGCCCACCACATGCGGTGAACTGGACGGATTGGTTAATCAGGTAACGAAAGCCATGAGTAGTTTTCTAGAAGCTGGTTGCCGGTTGTATGCCACAGAGGAAAGACAAAACCATCTTGGTGGACAAAAGAAATAACAGTTCACTAGACAGAGCTAGTTTACTGGGACGGCAGCCCTTGGTCGGGAAAAAACCCGAGTCATTCCGTTAATGTAGAACCGGCTGTCATGGGACGAAATTCAGCCGACGACATCCAGGACAAAACAAACAGACATCGAATGGACCAGACAGTAAAAAGAGACATACATCAAACAACATTCATCGGGAGCCCATCACCATCTTCTTAAGCTTCTGACCACCGAATGCCGTAATTGGAGCCCAACTACCACCTACAGCAAAGGAAGATCTCCAGCTTCCTAGTGAGACCCGCGTTACACTGGCACAATTACGTTCTGGATATTGTAGCAGGTTAAACTCCTACTTACCTAGAATTGACCCCGACATAGTAAACATATGTTCTGCATGTGAACGCACCTCGCACGGCACTAACCTCATTTTCATATGCCCCTCTAAACGTACTCATTTAACACCCCTCTCTCTCTGGACCCAACCTGGCGAAACAGCAAGTTTGCTGGGCCTATCTTTAGATGAGTTAGATAGACATGCACGAGAAATGAGTCATCTCTATGACAGGCAGGGAGCAAACCCATCAAAGCAGAAAAAGCTACAGAACATCTTCAATCCAGAGAAGAATAGCAACATAGATGGGAGATCAGTCAACGGGTGTTGGAGCTGAAACTGCATAATGAGTGATCAGGAAATACGGCGCCGTGGATTTTTATCTAACGCAGTTTATCAGGGAACACGTATTCTTTCGGTCGTATCTCCACTGTTTTAAGTTGGCAGAACACCCATACTACCCACACTGCTACAACACGATCGAAGATGCAGATGTGATGTAATGTGATGTGATGTGCAGAAGATGCAGGTCTTCCAATGTGACCATTTTCGAGACGAGCGTCAAACACTGGAGATGCTACTTGGCCATCCGTTGCAGGTTAACCATCTGATACCAACTGTGAGTGCATCAATCAATAACTGGAATGCTGTTAAGACATATTCAGCAAAAAATAATGCAGTAACTCCGTTATGCGGAGTGGGCGGCTGAAGAGTAGGTATCAAGAGCTCCTACTAGGTAAGGAGGCACTAACTTGTTCGACTCACGACGATATCAGACAGAAACAAGTCGATACTAACAACTTTGATATCGCATTCTTCCGATGGTCCTTTTGCTTCAAAAATCGGAGAAATTGAGACTATCTAGGACAAGAAACCTACATATGTATATATGTGAAAAGGATACGACGCAGAAAGCAATTGTGGTCAATAGACACAAGCGCGGCATAGATAGGGACGTAAGAAGACGAGCCTATAGCAGAAAGCTGTTGGACCCAGACGTGGGTGAAGAGAACTGGTCCACTTCACGGATTCCGTTCTGGGCCCTCCAGAAGTAGTGCAGAAAGTTGTCCCGCGAAGGGTGTCTCCCCAGAAGGAGAGGAGGGATTGTTTAAGTGGCCACACCACTCAGCGCAGTAGATAGGGTAACTGTAAGTGCAAAGGCACTTTGAACCCTACGTGACCCACAAAAAAAAAAAAAAAAAAAAATAGCCATAGCTAGGAGTACAGAAAGGTTGTTAGGAAAATACTATTTTGACTCACTACGGAACTTCACTACGGTATTGTAATAAAACCTAAACGGTATTGGGAAAAACGCTTCATAAGAAAAGCTAAATGATTCCAATGATGAATAATCACTGAGGTTCCCATGTTACACAGTTGGACCTACGTGGTCTAAGTGAGCTGACTATTCTAAACCGACTGCCACAAATACCTGACCGAACCTATGTACTGAAAATATTTTTTTTTAATTTCGTAAATTTTTTCTACCAGCCACCCTCATAAATAAAAACAATCTTATGCATTTGTACTCCCAGACTAACGAGGAATGTGAAAGCGTATGAATAGCAATATTTAGCAGACTTAATATTCTTCCATACACACATATAATACATATGCACAATAACTGCCTGACTGCTGGGTAAATTCACGCACTGCACAGTAAGTCCAACAGCTTAGCCCGTTTGTGTTGTGGACAAGAGGGAAAACATCTCATAGAAACATAAAAGGATGTATGAATGTATGTACGCAAATACAAATACATACGCATACATGACAGGCAAATACGCAAGCACACATATGTACATACATACATACATACATACATACACAAATACATACATATATATATATATAAGTAGTCACATACAATGGCGAGCAGAACTGGCGAAATGTTTGCCACATTAATGCATTTTTGATTGTTGTAGAATCATTTTATAAGGAAAAAAGATGACTTGAAAAGCTTTGAAAAGAAGCTTTGATTATCTTACAGATCATTTTGTCGGATTTCGTTGACCTAAGCGCATATCCAATAGAACATGTTATACTTCTTCAAGACAGAGACCCGAAACATACCGCGAAAATTGTTGATAAGTGGAAAAAAAGGGATTTCAGGAATTCCAGTTTTCAGAACGACCAGAACAAATCCTGATCCGTGCTGAACTGCATTGGCAGGGGAAGTGGTAGGGAGGCTCAGTGATAGTTATTATTTTCAGAGAGAATCAGAAGAAGTTTTTGCGTTAAGCCCGTGAGGTACCCAGGTTTTTTCGATAGATCTCACTGAATGAAGGTTATGATCGCAATTCATTTCTTCCACCAATTCACGGCTGGTTTGGGAGCCGTTCTTCTTCGAAAGTGATTTGAGATGTTCGCCAGCGAATTCAGAAGGTCTTCCGCTGCGGGACGTGTCTTTGACGTCAACGACGCAATTTTTGAACTTTGCAAACCATTTCCGTGATGTAGATTTCCCTACGAGACCTTCTGTACACACGTCGCAAATATCCCGGGCTGCTTCGGCAACTTTTTGACCTCGATGAAAAATAAAGAAGAGCAGATGTCGAAAATGTTGATTTTTGCCCCCTGGGTATTCCATTTCTAAGCATGAAAACTAAAAAAAAATTAAGTAACTCAAAAATACGATTAACATGGTTTTGTAGAGCTGAAAGATTTCTATCGTATAAAACAAACAAACAGCAAACAAATCGTTGTAAAATAAAAGAAAATATAAAAACGCTATGAATTTATTCCCCAACCCAATACCAGTTATTTTTTATAAAAAAAAGTCGTAGAAATAGATATACTTTTTTTTGATCCGAGAGATCCTGATTTAAGCCCTATTGAAAATTTATGAGCTATTCTAAAGAAACGGCTAATATCTGACGAAATTTCCTCAAAGAGCATCGACGAACTATGATGGTCAAGAATTTAGAAGAAATTGCGTGATCTTCCACACTCAACTATTAAAAAACTGATCGAGGCATGCCAAGACGCATAAAGGCTTAAGGTTTGTGGAGAAATTATTAATATTAAGATTTATGTAATAAAAGTTACCGTCAAGCGAAACTGGCTGAATAAAAATTTTACTTCTTTTTATAATCTCTTTTTCATTTTTAAATATTTTGTGAACTTTAATTAATTATCTATCTTGAATTATTAATAACTTGAATTATTATTTACTATTTCGTAATAAATAAAGCATTTAGCCTGAAAGTGTGTTAACATTAATTTGAAAAATAACTCTACAGCAATCAAAAATGCATGAATCTGGTAAGCACTCAGCCAGTTCTGCTCGCCACTGTACATATACCACAATCGCTCACCAATCCAGGACAAAACACAACGACACATGCACCTACATGAGCACATATGTGTGTCTATATCGCCGTAAAATAGGCAATGAGGCAATGAAGTCACTCAATGAAACAGTCAGACAGCCGTAAAGGCAGGCGACCGGCAGTGAGTTGCTTGTATTGAAAAATGTCATTGACGGCAAAAATGTGTGTAACATCAACGGTTTTCAATTCGCATAATGGGCAGTGAGTTGTATGCGCGCACAAGTGTACAAATAAATAATGCATGCAAATGAACAAACAACAAATTTAACATGGGTGTGCGTTTTTTCTTTTATATGTCAAACGCAAATAGTCTTAACGGAACTGTGAGATGTTTTTTTTATTATAAGTTTAGGTGCGATCAGATATGGCGAGGAAAGTGATTTCTCAACTTAGGTTGCCAACGAAGAAATCTTTAGTCACACGGATGAGTGGTAGTAGGCGATAGTATCGAGTAAGTTATTTTCAGCTTTCCAAAAGCAAGGAAAAATTCTAATCTAATGCAAAAATTCAACTATCGGAACTATAGGCAGGTCTGGAGAGTATAACCAAGCCTTATTGTAGAACAATAAATATCATTGACAGCAATCATTCGGAGATCATGTATGCCTTTCATCGATAAACACAGTATAATACATATAAAAAGGCACAGGAGTGAGTCAATCGTATTTACAGTACTTGCCAAAATGATCGCTCTCTTAAAAGAGCTATACTCGCACGCTTCCAGCCGCGTGAAACATGAAAATGTTTCGAATGAAGGCGACGAAGTTCAATACGGCGTCAGAGAAGGCTGCGTACTTTCTCTACTTTTATTCAGTTTAGAATTGGACCTAATAGTGTGTATAGTAGCCGATAGTAACAGAGGTATTTCCTGAAGTTTGTGTAGTCACCTAGAAAACCTAGACTATGCAGATGACATCTGTTTACTATCCCGTAAATATATATATATATATATATATAATTGGCGCGTACACCCTTTTTGTGTGTTTGGCCGAAGCTCCTCCTCCTATTTGTCGTGTGCGTCTTGATGTTGTTCCACAAATGGAGGGACCTACAGTTTCAAGCCCATTCTGAACGGCAGATATTTTTATGAGGAGATTTTTCATGGCAGAAACGTAAATACTCTCATATATAAACAAAACTAAGAGCGGTAAGCGACTCTGCAGCACAAATTGCAAAAACAAAAGTAATGCGTATCAACACCACCAAAACGCAAGCTCTTCAAATTGCCGGCACGCCATTGGAAGACGTGGGTGAATTTTGTTACCTTGAAAGCATTATCTCAAAAACTTTAGTTCTATAAACATTAGAATGACTTAAATTTTCATCTCTCATAAATTCACATTGGGAATGAGACAGAGAGCAGACTCTATCTGGAGGATGATGAAACCACATATGTAGCATATTTTGTGCAACAGTATTGCCTTGGCATAGACAAGACTGCATCGAGATCAAATGGATCCGAATGAAATCAAAACTATTTCTGTTGCAGATATTCTGAAACTTGAGCGCAAGACGAAAAATGTACTGAAAGAATTAGGCTTTCAACCAATTCCCAATCTGAGATGGCAGAGAACATCTAGGTTAAATAGAACCAGATGTAATGCAATCATTTGATAGTAGTGCTAGTCAATACATCCTAAGGTGTGCGTACATTAGGATGGCCCAAAAAAATAAATTTGTTTTTCAAATTCTATAAAATTATAAATACCAATGCAACTCGAATTATCGTGGAACTTCGCCACATTGATGGGAAGCGAAGGAACGATGCGAGACGAACGCGCAAGCAACCACAACTGTCGCATTGATACAAAGAAGCAAGACGAACAGTAGACGAATATAACTTACGATTGAGTTTATTGCTCACAAAAGACGTAATTAGCAAAACGGTATCCCTGTAGGATGAACCGTGGGACTTGAGTTGCTTTTAGTGGCTTTAAAGTCCCAGCCTTAGTCAGTGGCTTTCGAATGCTTTTACACCTCGTTAAAAAAAATAAAAAAAAGTAAAGTTAAGCTTAGTTAAGATAAGTTCCAAAATTCCACCATAATAAATCAAAAAGTGGAAGAAAACGTTTCACTTGTGTACGGGAAGACCGAGTCCCTCCAGGATCGTCAAAAATCCCTTTCTGTCCTTTCTGTTGGAAGAAATTTGAAAATCCGATAGTACCGAACAGCTAGAAAACGACTTCTGCAAATAGGTTTAAAAGGATGCAAAGCCCGAAAAAAGCCTGTGACTTTCAGAAAAAAGAAACGTTTAAAATGAGCTCTCCGCTATCAACATTTTACAAAGGAAGATTGGTGGCATGTTCTGTAGCCTGATTAATTGAACCTCGAGCGAGGCTTAGTCTGCATCAACATTCGTAGGTTCTTACTCCAGTCCAATTTCGAGGAAATCACACAAATTTTATAAAACGATTTTTTTTTAACAAGAATGTACAGTGTTTTTATAGCAATTGATTATGAAATGCTAGCATTTAATACCATTACTATAATATTATATTTTGGTTATGTGCACACGCATTTTATGTATCTATGTATCCTGTATATTTTACGATATCAGTTGGTCCAATAGAACAGTTAAAGTAAAACTTGCATTACTCCTGTGCTTTGGGGAAACTTCCGAAAAGCTGGTAGGTGTGGATGAGTGTATGTAATAATGAACCCACTTTTGCTTTTGGCTAAGTTTCTTGGTGCTTTTGGTTTTTACTTTCAGCTCTTATAAGTAAGCTTATTTAAGTTAGTTAGCTTTGTTAACAGAATTCGATGAAATTGTTAGCTCAATTATTCGTTCGTATAAATGTCATACCAGAGAATGCATACCTACCTACATATGAAAATATTGGCAAGAATTTCAAGATAATATACGAGTATTTTATGCTGTGTTCAAAAAAAAATACCATAAAGATATGCAGGTGCTAAAATATTCTCGTCAACAACCGGAACCGCAAAGCTCTGTATATGGGAATAAAAATGGTTTGAGGTATTACACTTCAACATCAAATAGTCTAAAATGTCTCCAACTCTGATTTTATTCATAGCAATTACATACATTCACTTATACTCGAAGATTTGGAATTGCCTGCTAAAGAACGACCACTATCAGAAAAAAACGGCTTCTATCATTTAGTGTGTCATGTCTGGGACTTCAAGTCTGGAGACCATCGAATGGTTGGTTAAAGTGATGATTCTTCCAGAATCCAACTAGCGCTTCCGCACCATTTTGTTGCCACATCCTCGTTACCAACTTGTTTAACGGTTATTGACAGCATGACTATATCCAGTCTGTGGGGTTTAAAAACTTTGTTAGGTTGTTGAAATCTAAGCCAGACAGCTGTTCGAGACTCTCGTCCTTCCATAGGGCAGGGCATTCACAGAGGAAATGGAAGATTGTTTCCTTTTTCTCCGGTTGCTTTTTCGTTACCTCCAATGTTCCGATGTCCCGGGACCAAGATTAAGGTAACTGCATGGTTTTCACTCAAGGTGGTGGGGCTATTCCTACTTTTTTCCACCCCTTTAGAGGTTGTTGTATCCGAACCCAGTGCCTGGATTGCAGCTTGGCTATCCGAAAGAATAGCAATATTTCACTTAAAAGAGAAATCTGCGAATAGTAGCCTACAAGCTTCCTTAATTGCCAGTACTTCCGCCTGGAAACCACTGCTGGTATAAGGGATACGCACAGATTTCTCCATTTTAAGTCTGTGAGAATATATACCAGCTCCAACACCACAGTCCATTTTACTGCCATCTGTATTGACTGTAGTGTCTTAAGTTATTTAGACAGAATCCCTTATTCCATTCTTCCTTAGATGGAAAGAGAGTGGCAAAATTCCTATTGAATGTTACCGTCGGGACGATGTAGTCAGTCCTCACCGAGTTTAACTGAGTTTGTCGCAGTAATAGACGTTTTTTCTTTCCAGCAACCCGCTTGATTTAACCTAAATGCACTCATGGTTGCCGTCTTCTTAATATGTAGGTCTATTGGAATGACGTGTGTCAGTGCATTGAGAGCCTCTCTAGGACATGATCTGATAGTACCGACCGTTATTGCACAGGCTGATCTTTATATCCGCCGAGTAATTTGGTATTGTACTCTCTCCCTAGAGCTTTCCACCAAACTACCGAACCATACAATAAAATAGGTCATATAACCGCCTTATACAACCGTAATGTATGCTTAGGTTGAGGACCACATCTTCTTCCTCGCATGCGTTTACAGGCATATAAAGCAATTTCTGCCTTCCTTACACGTTCTTCGACGCTTAATTTCCAGCTAAGCGTGGAGTTCAGAACTACCCTTAGTACTTACTTTGCGCTGGAGGTAGGGTAAAAGTTGGTACCTTATACATGGTGATGAAAAGCACAAGTTCTGTTTTACGCGGGTTTAAACTTAGGTCACATCCTGTGGGCCAAGAGTTAAGCTCACCTAACGCGCTTTGGATGATCTCACTGATCGTATTAGGACACAGTCCTGACGCCATTAGCACATCATTGGCGTACGCCACCGCCACCAACAAATGGTAGTCACGTACCAACCCATTCTGCTACGGTGACCGCCATAACTTGGCTTTGGCAACCTTTGGGATTTTGTCAGCGACAGGTGTCAAGTCACACCTCCTAAGTCAAACAAACGTGTGGCGTCTACGAACTGGAACATCTTTCTCATCCTTAACTTAAAAGTATCGCTCAGAAGAAATAATGAGCTCACACCTCTAGATTGTCGGCATTTGAAGGTTTTGAAGTTTTGAGCTTCCCTCTCATTCCTCTATCTTTTCCAGAATCTATTTTGTACCTCATTAACGTTGTGATCTGTTAACAACTCAATGTCAGTAGAAAATTTTTGGCTGCTTAGCATCAAGTGTTGGTGGTGGTGGAGATGCTGTCTTAGTGACACATCCCAGGCCCAATTAGCACAAAAGATGCCATTTTGATACACAACTTGGAGAGCCACTGCTTTTTATTAGTCGAACCATGACTATAATTTGACTATGAATCTGCCTATGTCGTCTATTCTCTTTTTTGCAATTCGCTTCAAGTTAACCGTTGAAAATTCCCCCGTATTCTGTGTCGTAGAGCACCCGTACTTGGGTACTCACACAGATAGTGAAAGCCAGCGTGAAGTGCTATTTCTCCGCCTAGCCAAATGTCTGCTTGTAAGGTAAAAATCGAGTGTTTCCATCTTGTCACCGCCTATACGAGGTGTGTTCAAAAAGTATCACAAATTTTGTGTTTTTTTTCAAAATTATTTATTTATTCATTAATATCTATTTTGTCCCTTTAAAAGTAATCCCCATGAGATATTATGCACTTATGCCAACGTTTTTTCCAATCTTCGAAGCACTTCAAAAAATTATTTTTTTTTTTATCTTGTTCAGCTCCTCCTTCGATGCCGCCTTTATATTCCTTCGATGCCGTCTTTATCTTGTCAATCGTAGCACAGCGTCATCCTTTCATGGCCCTCTTCAGTTTCGGGAACAAGAAAAAGTCACAGGGGGCCAGATCTGGGGAATACAGTGGCTGTGTGTTGTTTTTGGCCAAAGGGTCCCGCACAAGCAACGATGTGTGAGCAGGTTTGTTGTCGTGATACAGGAAGCAATTTTTGTTCTTCCACAAATCCGGGCGTTTCTGGCGGATTGATTCGCGCAAATTGAGCATAACTTGCAGGTAATATTCATTATTGACCGTTTTACCCTGTGGCAAGAACTCACGATGCACAACGCCCATGCAATCGAAGAAAACGGTAAGCAAAACTTTTACATTCGACCGAACTTGGCGCGCTTTTTTCGATCTTGGTTCGTGCGGCAGCTTCCATTGAGATGATTGAGCTTTGGTTTCCACGTTATAATCATAAACCCACGATTCGTCACCAGTTATGACCCTCTGGAGCAAATTTGGGTCGTCGCGGTCAGAGTCCAACATCTCATTAGCAATCTTCATGCGATGTTGCTTTTGATCGAAATTGAGCAGTTTTGGTACGAATTTTGCGGTGATCCGTCTCATGCCCAAATCATTGAAAAAAATCGAATGGCACGAACCAATCGATACTCGTATGTCTAGGTCCTCAGCAACTTCTCTAACGGTGATTCGACGATTGGTCTATACCATTTTCTTCACTTCATCAATTTTTTAGTCTGTTGTTGAAGTGTTCGGGCGTCCGTCTTTTCGTCGTTCACATCTTCTCGGCCTTCTGAGAACATTTTGTACCACCGATAAACGTTGCTTTGGTCCAAAGTACTCGTAGCTTCTCCGTATGGCACAGTCAACATTCGGAATGCATCCGCGTACTTAAGGGAGGAGCCTGGTTTAGGTAAAAAAAAATCAATTTTTTTTTCGTTTTAAGCGATTCCTAATATATTTCAGAATATTCACACAAAGTTACAGAACCTAATTCTCAATATTTCCGTAGATACAAAGCCAAAGGTAGGCGAGCGTTAGGTAGTTACGCAGTGACCGGACAGCTATAGTACAAACTTTATCTTCTTTTCTCGACTTTTCATTTTTATGATTTCTTTGAATTGGCGTACATGAATGAAAAAAAACTAATGAACCTTTTGAAATGAATCATATCTTGTTCCCTTCAGTATTAAATTCTCTTCTATTTGAACTAACAAAATCAAGATTTTTATACCAAGTTGAAGTGAATTTTTTTTTATAGAAAGGCATTTTTTTCTTTAAAACCTCCAAAAAGTTGAAATTTTGGAATTTCTCTCAGTTTTCTTAGTTCATCTAGAATAAAAAATCATGATAATTAGAAATCCATTTGAATTTTTTGGTTTAGATAATAATTACGAGCTGTATCTTGTACGCGAGTTGCAAACTCCAGCGTTGCAGCGCTCTACTAATTTCTACGTTAAACATTGTTTTCAACTTATTTTAACCAGTACAAAAATTTTTTATACTTTTGAAATGTTCATTAAAAGATAGAAAAAACTTTGCAGTGCTAAATTAATTTTTTTCTTAAAACAAAAAATCGCAAAGAGATGCAATTTTTAGACCTCATAAACCAGGCTCCCCCCTTAATTTTGTGTTTCTCACAAAATTTGATACAGGTTTTTTGATCCATCTTTTTGAATAGGTAAAAAGACGAGCCGAAGCACGTGCAAGCAAAGCAGCTGTCAACAATTAACTGAACATTCAAAATCCCCACAAAAAAAATCTAAATTCGAATATACGTAACCTGCGAAAATTCAAAATTCACGACACTTTTTGAACACACCTCCTTGCAGTGAACTTGCAGGTAGAGAGCGGCATATCTCACATCGCATATCAGATCAACGATATTGAATTGGAAATACCCTTTCGTGCAAGCTCGTTGGCTGGTACGTTGCTGTACTCGTATGTCTGCTACAGTTTTGTAGTATTTGAAGTGTTTTCAGAGCTTCTGGAGTGTCTACAAACATGAGAATGTTGTTGTTGGAGACTATTCAGATATTCTATAGCGGAAGCTAAGCAGGAAGAACGGCTATTGTGTTGCCAGTTTTTTCTAATTAGAAGCCTTTATCAACTCTTATCTCTTGTTTGGAGCGCTTTTTTTAATCAAAGCGCGTTTTGCTTCTTCTTTCAGCTTGAAATCTGCATTTCAACTAATATTTGTGGAATTTTTTTTTTGTATTTTTTTTTTGTGTTTTTGTTTCTTCAACTCACTCAAGTACGATTCCATAACTACGCATAGTCTATTTTTTCCTTGTTAGCGTCAACACTCATTACAAACTCTTGTTATTTATTTGGAGTCGTTGCACTACACGCTAAACATTTTTCGTAGAATCACAATCACCATAATGGTGTTTATTCTGAACACCAGTACACGGTACTGGGCTGTTGTTTTTGCGCCGTCCCACATGATGTCGGCATCTGATAGCCCACACAGCATCGACCTTCGCCAAGTGATCTCTGGCCGACCGCGACATCTGTCCCTTGCGGATGCCAGTCCAGTGCCATTGTCGTGATTTTGCAAAGCTGGTCAATATTTTGGACAGCAAGCAACTGTTAATCATTACTAAGTATCCTCAATGCTTCACTTTTGGTATGTTTAGGTACTAAGCGACAGCAAATCTGCGCTCAGGGCCTTAGATAGCTCTCCAACCACTTGAGGGGTAGTTGAGTCCTGTTGCTAACATGGGTCTCGGGACACGTGTTTTTTTTTCCATGCTCTCTACGCGCTTACTGCGTTTCGAGTAGTTTATTATTTCAATTAATTTGTATTTTAGTGCAAATATTTTTATACATATGTGCAGTTTGACATTCAGATAGGTTGCAAATATTTTCGATTACATATTTTATAGTTTAACAAAGCCAACTGAAACAAAATGCCTGGGATTGGATACAAGCAGTTTATTAGTTATTCTACTATATTACTATTATGATAAAGTCATGAGGTAGGAATGTTTGAAGTATTGAAGTTTTTTAAATTATCGATAATTTTTTTGATAAAATCATTAAATGATGTTATCAAACTAGGATACTTTGAAATTTGTTTAATATTAAATGCTGGAATATCATCGTTTTGTGTCTCTGTCGTGCACTGTGAAAGCGTGGGCAGTCGTGCAAAAGATGATGCATACTCTGCACAGTGAGCTGGTCACACGGGCATTAGTCTTCGTCAATGACCTTGAATCGCTTTAAGTATGCCTTATTGTAACCATGGCCAGTAAAGAGTTGTGTCAATTCGAATGATATCCCAAAGAGTTGTCGGTATAGTTGCGTATCTTCAAGAATTGGGAAGAAAGTCTTCGTAATGGAGCCATTGCGAGCGAAATGCAGTGTATACTCGATCAACTCCTTGATTTGCAGCTTCTTTTGCCTGCTCATCTGCGCGCTCGTTTCCTTCAATTTCGATGTGTGATTTGACCCGGTAAGAGCTAATTTTGTGTCCCTGGCGAAAAAGGTGGAGGTGCTGATGAATTGATGCTATTAAGGGATTGGGATTGCTCCGATTTTGGATCACTTCCAAACAAGAGCGACTGTCGCTATATACTACTTTGGGCAAAAAGTAAGGTGAATTTGGTTGTAAAATGAAAAATCTTTATTTATTCTTGTAAATCAATTTCATCCCCTTCAAAATAATCCCCTCTCGATGAAATACACTTATGCAAACGATTTTTCCAATCTCCGAAATATGCCAAATAGTCCATTTCCGGTATAGCCATCAGCACCTTCTTCGATTCAGCTTTTATCTCCTCAATCGACTCGAAACGCGTTCCCCGGAGTGGTCTCTTGAGTTTTGGGAATAGCCAGAAGTCACACGAAGCCAAATCAGGCGAATACGGTGGTTGCGGAACGATATGCGTGGAATTTTTGGCGAAATGGTCACGAAGAACGAGTGCAGTGTGAGACGGTGCATTATCGTTATGCAAAAACCAAGAGTTGTTGGCCCATAATTCTGGTCTTTTTAGACGAATTGCTTCACGTAAACGAAGCATAGCTCTCAAATAATAGTCCTTATTAACAGTTTGGCCAAGTGAAAGGAATTCATAGCGCAGCACACCACGAAAATCGAGAAAAACTGTCATCATGACCTTTATTTTTGAACGACTTTGACGTGCTCTTTTCGGTCTGGCCTCGCCTTTAGCACGATATTCGCTTGATTGGACGGTTGTTTCAGGGTCGTTAGCATAAATCCAGGTCTCATCTCCCGTAATGATGCATTTGAGCTTGTCCTGATAGTCTGAAAGCATTGTTTCACACACATCAACGCGACGACTTTTTTCCAAGAAATTGAGAGTTTTCGGTACCAAACGAGATTTGACTTTTCGTAGGCCCAAATGGTCTTTCAAAATGGTTTTCACAGATCCTTCTGATATTCCGATCATATCAGTAAGGTCTTTAACAGTCAACCGACGATTTTTGAGCACTAACTCCTTCACTTTATTGACGTGTTGGTCATCTGTTGACGTCGATAGTCGTCCGGAGCATTCCAAGTCATCAACACGTTCTCGACCCTCTTTGAAGTCTTTGTACCACTTATAAACATTTTTCTGCGACATGGTCGAATCACCAAATGCTTTCTGCAACATGCTTATCGTTACCGCAGCCGAAATTTCATTCCGCAAACAAAATTTGATGGCACTTCTCTGCTCAATCAAATCAGACATTGTAAAAATCGAAAAATGCACTCTTGGTCGTTTGGTAAACACAAGCGTAAATATATTCACATGAAAGTTTGCCCAGATGTTATTAACAGTGCTGCCAACTCATGAAAAAAATAACTAGAGCGAAATTTTAATCCTGCGGAGTTAGACAAATAAATTCCCCTTACTTTTTGCCCACAGTAGTATGACTAGTTTTTCCGTTTTCAATTCTTTCTGAGCCCACTTCAGTGCAGCGTCAATTGCTAGAGCTTCAGCCCTTGAAAAAGGTAGGCTTCGCAGAGAGTACACTCTGCCCAGCATGTGGAGAGGAGAATGAGGCGGCTGACCACTTTCTGTGCGTCTACCCCGCCTTCGCTCGAATCAGGCTTAACGTCTTTGGCACTGATGTATTAAGAAGCGAAGACCTTGGCTCCTTTGCACCACAAGATCTACACAGATTCCTTCGAAGGTCGGGTAGATTTAAAGAAAATTACAAAAGGAACCCGAGTGCAGTGCAATGGACTTAATGTTGTCTGAGTGCTGTACTTGCTAGTTTGTCTCCACAAAAAAACAAAAAGTGTGTTTTTGTGGCGCGCTGTTCTGCCCAGAGCTTTTACCTTTAGGCATCGTTAAAAATATCTTTTTTCTAATAACAATTGCAATACATAAATAAAGTTGCATACTTACCGGCGCTTTAGCCCACTAATCACTTCAAATGCACAAGAAAACACATTATTGAGTTTTTTTTTTCTTTTAAATATGTATGTATGCATATTTATATATATCTTTTTATTATTTTGTATTAGAAGTATGTACTCGTATGTATGTATCTTGTGGTATGTACTAGCATATAATTTATAATTATTATTTATATTTCAATGTACACATTTATGCATGTTTGGTATAGGTATTTAAACTTATGGCTATTTCATTAATCTTTATGTAAAATCTAGGTATATAAAGCCTTGCATATTTATAGGCGCACAGACAGGTCAAAATACTAAATCATTTAGATTTTATGAACTCCAAAAACATGTCAATATAGAAACTACATGAAAATGTTTGTTAGATGGAAGTTTACATATGTGTGTGTGTGTGTGTAAACATATATATCTCGTATGTATACAGAGGGCATCATACCAGGCTTAGCAAAAATTGACCAAATTCGTTTTGTGTTGTTTCTCTTTGTGAATATTTTCCTTTAGTTTTTACGTATGTATGTTTTTTGTATGTATTTGAATTTATATTAATTTGTTTGTTAAGAAATTTCTTTAACCTAACTAAATGCGTAGATTCTCTCATTCATATTTTTATTCGTACAATTTGAAAGAGTTTTTCAAGAGTTTCAAGCTTCGCTTGGTTTCTTTGTTTTGCTATTTTCACAAGCTGCTAAATTTTTCATACTTTTTTTACTTTTAAATTTTGAAGTGTTTACACTCAGAACTCATTTTGCAGATTTGTCGATTTGTTGTTTTTTTTCTTTTTATTAAAATTTAAATAATACATTTTTCTGCAGTGTTTGTTGTTAAGTAAATTCTGTTTGATTCGAGCTCATTTATTTTTTTTTTTACTATTTATTATTGCATTAAAACTTTAATTTTCAACTAAAATAAGTCATTTCGAATGCTTTGCAGGTTAGTCAGGGGGGAGCGCAACGCGATCTTTACGAAAGACGTTGCTTGATTTGCGTCGAAAAATTCCTCATAAAAAAAAAATAGAGTTAAACCAAGTCTCGACCAAAATTATAACATCAAAATCACAGTGGGACTTATTGCGAATGCCACCCATATTCTTAAATTAATTTTCAAATCTTTAAAGCAGCTTACCCTATTAGGACTCGTTAGATTTTGTTGTTGGGAAGATCGTCCTTTTGAAAATTTTGAAAAGTGCGAACCTTTACATGAGCTGGCAAGAAAGACGTTCGATTGATGGTCGGTATTATTACAGCACACAACCCATGGGGTCAGCATATGACCACCATTGGAGTCATTGAGGACCCAATGTGCCTATCTTGCTTGGAGGAAATGGATAGCACTGAGAACTTTCTCTGTGAGTGTGCTGCCATTGCTAAAGCAAGGCTACGAATTTTGCGTTCCGATGTCGTGAGAATGAGTAATATTCGTTCTCTAAAACTGCAGGATACTTACAGGTTTACCAAAGAACATGGAAAACTCTCATAGGACTAACTATCTCTGTCTCTGTTTCTATTCTTTCCTATCTCTTTCTCTGATACTTTACTCTTTGACTATCTACCCTCTTTCCAGAGCTCTAAATATGCGCAATGGGCTTTTTAGCCTGAGTGTTTTAGGAGCCCCCAAATCTGTTGGTGCTCTTTGGCTCGACCAATTCAAAATTTCAATTTCAAAATTTCAGTTTCAACTGGCTAAAGCGGGGAATTTGCGTAAAAGCAGATGGCACAAACCCGAGCTTAAAATTAATTCTCTGTAAAGAGCTAACACCTAACACCTTTCTTAATAAGGCTAAAACAGGAAATAAGCGACTTATTGATTTTAGAGTTTTTAACAACATAGTCAATAGTATCTTCAGAAGAAAAGAAAAGCTTAAAAGAGGAGATGTGAATCCATTTTTTGAATGCCCGAACATTCCCTTCAATCCTACAGTTAATACCACATCCGATGACTTGGTTTGCTTTTTAGCCCTTTTACCCGTCACTGTAGTGCATTGTGCTGGAGGCTGCGAGGCAGTGTTTGCACCAATACTACTTGTCAACAGCAGCAGCAGCCGCGAACGATCGAGAGTTGACATCGGCAAAAATATGAGAGGAGTTAGCGTTAACTCCCGCAGCAGAGGATGCAGCAGCAAAGTCAGCAGAGATTTTAGCAGTTACAGAAGTAACAGCGGCAACGGTGAATGAGAGAGAGGCATCATCATCAAGTAATCGCTGACTCCTATAGCAGGAAATGAAGCGGGAAGTGCAGGATAATCAGCAAGAAAATGTGTGACGTTCTGTTATCAGCAGAGAGTAAAGTTTTTTTGGTTTTGCTTCATTTCTTTTTTACTAAAATTCGTATTATGCACACAAGTGCAAGCATTTTCGAGTAGTACTTTAATTTCAGCAGTGAGCGCACATAAGGCTGAGGCCATTTCATCGCAGCGAAAGTTAAACTACAACAACTGAAACTCAGCTTGCATTGCGTTCGTATTGGTTATGAGTTCAATATTATCATCTCGCAACTCATTAACAATAGCAACAATGCGGCTACTCTCAACTCTGAGTGCAGCGATTTCAGGTAATGTAGACCGCAATGTTAGTTGGTCACGCATGTTAACATTATCCATACGTCCGTTATCAATTAATAATTCCTGAGATGGAGAATCAGAATTCAATATTTTTTTGGATGCGGAAACGAATTGCTCCACCTACTACTTTGAACGTGTGCTTGACTATTCAGAGTAGTCAAGCTATTCGGGCAGACAGTTGTAATAGTGCACTTTGCACATTGAACCTTAGGCGACGATCGTTCAACTTAATGACTACACTTTATAGTATTTCAAGAAATTATAATATTGAACTAAACTAATTTTAGAGTCACCATCTCAGTTTTATTTAGAAAATTAATTGCAAATCAGCACTGCACAAAATATTTAAGTGCACACCAAAAGTTAAAACAACTTTGATGGGTCTTTACCGACAATCAATCAATCAATAGGACTTTATACGTACTACGTATAAGTTTTGTAGACAGAATTGCTACAGTCTTTCGCACCTTTGGTATAATATCCTATTCTGTGTCCTCGCCGCAAAAGGATTAAGGGGCAAAATATATTCAATGTACCCGCCCAATAATTTCATTTTTCATACATATATATTTTAAATTTAAATTATTTTTATATAAATAATTGTGGTGTGCATCTAAATGTTGGACCAAACGGCAAATTGGTTTTTTATGAGAAGATTTTGAGTGGGTGCCAGTACATGGGAGTTCAGATTTATAATTTTCTTTGTGCAAGTTTTACTTTTTTGACTTGTAAGTTAAATACTTGCCGGTCTAAGAGAAAAAAATACATATTTTTTATTTTCGATAGAATTTTTTTCGTATTTTACAATAAAAAATTAAACGAAAAATTTCTTTTCCATTAAAATTTATTTTAAAAAATTTGCTTTATAATAAAAAAAAGGATTTGCTACGGTAACATAAACAACTAAATACGCATGCCGTAACAAAAACTACTTCAAATATATAGGCGGCCACTAAATCATTGAATGCGCCTTTACTAAGATTAAAAAATGAACAGTAATTCCGGGCAGCCCTAAACGATATTAGCATCGCATCCAAGGTCAGCCTTATTTGAGTTCCGCATCACAGGGATATTGAGGTAAGCCGATTGTAAAGCCGATGAGTTAACCAGAAAAGTTACTACTCTTCAACAGCTTAATGATAGAAGTACCATACCGATGGTCATGAGCAAATTATTAATTAGGAATAACATATTCAAGAAGCCAATAGGGCATGGAGAGATGAAGATACAGGCTAATGTGGCCGCAAGTAAATAAGAAAAAGACAAGGAAACTGCTGAGCCTTTCCAGAGAGGATATCTCGAAGGTCATGGCTTGTACCCTATGTTCAAAAAGTACCGGGAAGGTGATGTTGACTGTTTTATTCGATTGCTAAGGCGTAGTGTACCATGAGTACCTTCCATCGGGCCAGACAGTCAAAAAAGAATATTATTTATCCGTTCTGAAGCGTTTGAGAGATGCTGTACGTCGCAAACGGCCGGAAATGTGGGCAAACAATTCTTGGATTTGGCATAATTATAATGCACCATCGCACCGAGCCCAAATTGTGCTGGATTATTTGACCAAACTCCAAGTAAATACCATCGTGCAAGCACCATATTCACCTGATATAGCCCCGTGCGACTTCTTTTTGTTTTCCAAGTTGAAGTTACCACTTCGTGGAAGGAGATTTCAGTCAATAGAGGCAATCAAAGAGAATGCGACGAAGGAGCTGAAGGCCATCCATTCGTCGGCCTACCAGGGGGGCAAATGGAAATAAATTTGCCTGAAATTTAACTTTGTTTTCTTTTATTTAAACATTCACGGTACTTTCTGATCATAGGATAAACAGGCTATTTGGTAGGCATGTCTTGAAAATACTTATAGGAGTGATAAAGATTAAACGACGAAACGTCTGAACGTCTAAACATTCACGGCAGTCATAACTGGCTTCCGATCTGTCGCGGAACAAGCAATCAAAAAGGGTAACCCTCACAACACACACTGTCACAGGTTTAAGCAACCGGAGGAGAAGGAAATAATCTTCCATTTCCTCTGTGAATGCCCTGCCCTATGGTAGGAGAGAATGTCTTCCCTTAGCAAACCACTGTTCGAGAGTCTCGAACAGCTGTCTGGCTTGGAGTTCAAGAACCTAATAAGGTTCTTTAAGTGCACAGACTGGATATAGGCTTGCTATAAAATGAGCTCCAAGCAAGTTGGTATTGAGGATGTGGCAAAAAAATTATGTAGAATCGCTAGTTGGATTCTGGATGGTCCAAGTAGGTGCTTTCTCCCATGAATATTGTAGCAGTTGTAGAAATGAGGAAGAGGACGATACAATTGAACACTTCCTTTGCAGTTGCCACAATTATATAAAATTAGAGCAGATTTTTTAGGTAAATATTTTTCAATTATCTTACGGAACTGTAGATGGGATCAATGCCGCGCTTCTTAAGCGCCACAAAATGGTTTCACGAAGAAAAACAAATCAAGTTACCGTGTCGCACAGTGGTATCTCAACGAACCTGTAAGGTCGAAGTGAGTTGGTTGTGCAGACCGGGTACCAACATAACTCAACCTAACCTAACATACAGAAAAAATTCTGTGGAAAATATTTGTGTTTTTTCTCTTTTTCTCTCATTTTAATTTTTTTTTCTGTTTTAAATATTATTTTGATTGAATTGAAATTTTTTTAAATAAACAAACACATATTTTTTCGATAGAATTTTTTCCGTATTTTACAATAAAAAAATACAAAAAAATTTAATTAAAAATTTTTCTTTTTTTTTAAACAATTTAAATTAAAATAAAAAATATTAGTTCTTGCAAAATAAGGAAAAATAGATGTGTTTTTTTTTCTCTTTCACTTACTTTAATTTTTTTCAATATTTAAAAATCGTTTTTGTGGGTTCAAATCCCATGTAAAGCACGGTCAGGCGGCCTCGGTAGTCTAGCGTAAGTGCACCAGCCTGCCACCCCGGAGGTTGGGTGTTCAAATCTCACGTAAAGCACGGTTCTCGCACTTTTCCAAAATTACCTACTTTCCCTGTTTCTGTTTGTACAAAAAAAAAATATTATATCTTTCTTCAAAAACGTATCCTTTCCATCCATTGTGGCAACAAGCAACAACAAAAAGAAATATACAGTTAGAAATTGCATCAGTGGCTCCAGCAAGAGAAAGCAACGACAGATGGGCATTCTCACTATTTAGGACTGATAGTGGCAGGCTAATCACCTACCCTGCCAGACATCAGATTAACGAAACCAACGCAGGACTGAGTCTTGTCGAGGCCCTATGCTCCCGAGAGGGGTGAATAAGGAGAAAAAAAAAAACCGGAAAAAATTCTTTACAAATTATTTTTTTTCTCTCTCTCTCTTATTTTAATATTTGTTTTTGTCTATTTAAAATAAAAAAAAAATTATATTGAAAAACAATTTAATTTAAAATTAAAAAAAAAAATTATTTGTTATTGTAAAATACGGAAAAAATTCTGTGGAAAATTTGTGTGTTTTTTCTCCTACTCTTATTTTAATTTCTTTTTCATTTTAAAAATTTCTTTGTTTTATTTAAATTAAATAATAACTTATTTTTTAATTAAAAAGAAAACATTTTTCTCATTTCTTTCCAACAAATTTTTTTGAATCTAAGCTTTTTTTAAATTGTTTTTTTTTTTTTAAAGACAAAAACAAATTTGTTTGGGGTACGAGTATTAATGAACCCCACTGTAGATATTCTACATATATAAATTATCTTTGTGAACTAAAACCATTTCTTTTTTGTCATATCTTTTTCTTCTCTAAATGTTGTTGACATACATAAGTATGTACATATATATATTAGAATGTCTAGCTTCTATGCCCTTATATAATACAGAAGCTATCAAAGAGAAATGTTAAGCAAAATTGAAAATTATTATAAATTGTATATCAATTTAAATTTTCATATTTTTCCCCTATAGCAAAATATTATAACCAAATTTGTAAGTCTTAACTAAGGTTCAAATGCTTTCTCTTTTTCTAAAGAGGTATTGTCTTTTCTAAATTTGGTAATAGTTATAATAAAATTTCACTCTCAAGTTAATGAAAAAAATTTCGCCCATAAAACTTCAAGAATGCAATTTGTCGCTTACATTACATTTAGCTTTATTACACTCAGACGGATATTTTTCACATCACTAAAAAACTGTTTCCATTTTGACTTGCAGACAGTGCAGTTGATAGGATAAAATGGGAAACAAATTTTAATACTAAGACAGCCAAAAACTAATATTTTTTCATCGAAAATAGTTCATTTCCTATACATTTATTTTTGCTAAAGTAGTTTGTAACTCAAAAAGTTTATTAATGAAATATATGCACATACATTTTTTTTTTAATTAATAGGAATTTAATGTTCACTTTTAAGGTTAAGGATGCTTTTTGAATTTTAATATTAAAGCTTCGAATTTATTGCTCTTAAAAATTGTTCACGAGTTGCCAAAATTCAAAACTAAACTTAATTGGATGAATATAAAAACAAAAATTATTAAAAAAACACTAAACCAAAAATCTCGAATAAAATAGAAGTTCAAAAAAAAAAAAGAATATTAAAATAGAAATCAAAGTAAAGTGAAGGTGAAAATAAAAAGATTTATATCTTAAACGTTAAAATAAAAGTAGAAATAAATATTTAAATAAAATAAATATATTAAACATGAAATTCAAAACACCAAAAAGTCAAGATAGTAGTAAGAAGTAAGAATAAAAATATAATTAGAAACATAAAAAAGTAAAGGAAAAGGAAAAATAAAGAAAAATAATTAAATCTAAATAAATCAAAATAAAAGTGAAAGTGAAGTCATAAACATAAATAAAAATCATAAAAAAATCAGAGCTAAAATAAAAAAATAAAAAATAATAAATTAATATAAACTAAATAAAATAAAAATAAAATAAAAGTACGTTAATAATAAAAATAAAATTTAAAATAAAATAAAATAAAAGTAAAAGTAAAAGTTAAAGAAAAAATTTAAAATAAAAAAGTTAAAATAACAATAAAAATGGAAAAGTAAAAATAACAATAAAATTTTAAATAAAACAAAAGTAAAAGTGAAATAAATATTAAAAATTATAATAATAATAAAACTAAAATAGATAAAAATTGAATAGGAATAAAATAAGAGCAACAGGAAGCGTAAATATTTAATTAAAAATAGAAATGTAATAAAAGTACAAACTAAAAACATTGAACTAAAAACAAAAATAAAAATAAGAGCAAAGGGATAAGTATAAATTAAAATAAAAGCAAAAATAAAATTTGAAATATTATAAAACCAAAAAATTAAAAGTAAAAGTAAAATATAAATTAAAAAAAATGTAAAATAAAATATAAATAGAAATAGAAATAAAAGTAAAAGTAAAATAAAAATAATACATAAATACCCTATGATCAAAAAGTACCGGGAATGTTTAATTTAAACGAATTTTTTTCTTATGTTGGTAGCACTGCAAGGCACACATCTGCCACTTTTTAGCGCCATCGGATCATTAGTGTCTACCTGGGCAGCCGGTAATGTAGGCAAACAATTTTAGGATTTTGCATGATGTAACGCGCCATCGCACCGAGCCCAGCGAGTGCTGGATTATTTGACCAAACACCAAATAAATACCATCGTGCAAGCATTCACCTGATATGGCCCCGTGCGACTTCTTTTTGTTTCCCAAGTTGAAGTTACCACTTCGTGGATGGAGATTTCAGTCGACAGAGGCGATTAAAGAGAATGCGACGAAGGAGCTGAAGGCCATCCCCTCGTCGGCCTACCAGGGGTGCATGGACAATTGGGTTAAACGCTGGCACGTGTGTGTTGCTTCAGATGGGTCATATTTTGAAGGAGGTAAAATAAAATTTGCCTGAAATTTAACTTTGTTTTCTTTTATTTAAACATTCGCGGTACTTTCTGATCATAGGTATTTACTCATTCATTCCGTCATATAACGATGCAAAATGACAGTAGGTGTGGAAATCCGGATCAATACCAGCATCAGACGATGTAAAGAAAACTACTTTTTAATATACAAATACAACAAATGCTTTTTGACGTGCGGCAAGGCAAGTGCATATCTACGCCTCTATCTCATCTAGAGAGAAGCCGCACTAATTTTAACTGCCCGATTTCCTGCTCTATAACCGGCACTCTGAACTTCCTAGGCTAAATAAACTCATTCCTAGCAAAGAGTTCATGAATATTCGATCCACAGCTACCATCTACGTGTACAGGCCTTCATGGATTCGCACGAAGAACATAAATTTAGAATAAATCTTAGGAGTTGGTATGATTAAATTCTAGGTTTTTAAAATAAACGATTTTTTCGTTGTCTACTTAAAAAGTTAGTCCTTTTGGACGCTTTTAATATTTTGAACATTTTAATTCAAAATATATTTTTTTGTTTAATACATAATAAAAACAAAAAATTATGATTCACAACCCACAAATATTTGTAGTTCGATGCCTTTAATTACGCGCAGGGGTATAAATTATTTGCCAAAAATATTTCTAAATATTTCGTAAGGAACTTAATTTTTAGTCTGCCGCGAATGAATTAATGCTTTCTGGAGTTTAGCAAGTGGTTATGAGGAACTATGAATTTTGAGTTTCTTTCGCAGAAATATTTTCTTCTAGACGTACTCCATTTCCTTTGCATGTTTTTGTGTTAATTTTTAAAGCTTTATTTTAATTTTAGGATAATTTTTTTTGTTTTTGTTTTTTTTTTTTCTTTTTGTTTTGAGTTTGTAGCAACTGCACTGTCTGTTTCGTTCTCTTTTTTAAATTTGTTTTATATTCTATGCTAACAACAAACACACAGGCAACAGAGACAAAAGATATACCTAAGTATGATGTCTTGAGCAACTTTCGATTGCTTGTTTAGAATTTCATTTTGAATAATTTTTTATTGTTGTTTTGGTTTTTTCTTTGTTTTACTCGCTCCCCTTTTGTATGTATATATGCACATACAAATATTATCTGTAATAAGCTGGTTAGGAGCGATAAGTTTTTATGATACACCTTCGCTATTGTTGCATATTTTGATATGTTGGCATATATTTATATGGTTTTTATTTGTTTAACGTCCATATCCTTTTATGCTGCACTTACTTTACTTGAGCTTTGGTTAATGTTAAATGTTTGATTTGAGAATTTTCGCCAAAAGAAATTGTACAGAAAAAAAAGAAATTTACATATTTTATTATCTAAAGCAAATTTCTTAAAAACCAAAAAAATAAAAAATATATTTAAAAAGGAAACATTTTTGTTTAAATAAAAAAAAATTTTTTTTTTAAATTTTAATAAAAAACAGTTAAATATTTTACTTTAAAAAAATAACTTTCTTAAGCAAGTTTAAAAAAATGTTTCATATATATTTTTCAGAAATAAATTTCTTAAAAACCAGAAAAAATATTAAGAATATAAAAATTGAAAATTGAAAAATTGAAGAAATAAAAATATTCTTTTAAATAAAAAAAAAACATCGCAAAATAAATACTAATATTTTATTTTCCTAAACAAACAAATGTAAAAAAATATTCATCGAAATATTTTATTCAAAAATATTAAAAAAAAATATTAAAAAAAATTTAATAAAAAAGATTTTATTAATCTAAATTAAATTTCTTAAGCAACTTAAAAAAATACTGTTAAAAAAATGTGTTCAAACAATTTTATTTTTTTTTAATAAAGTCAAATTTAATTAAATATAATAATATTTATTTAATATAATAATATTTATGTTCCTTTTAACAAACTACGTTTTGAGTAGCTTTTTTCTGAAATAAATTTCTTAAAGAATCTCAAAAAAATATTTTATTTTTTTATTATTATATTATTTTCAATAAAAAAATAAAAAGAAATAGTTTATTATATCAGTTTTCTAAGGAAACAAAGGAATATTCTTAAAAAAATTTATTCAAAAAAATTTTATTTTTCTAAAATCAATTTTCAAAACAACTAAAACAGTATATTATTAGAAAAATAAAAAAATTTATGTTTTTCTTATTTTTTTTAAATTTATTAACAAATGTTAAAAAAAATATAAATTTGTATAAAAGATATGGTGTTACAAAACAATGTTAAAATATTGTAATATTTACGTTCCTTTTAAATAACTACTTTTTCAGTAGCTCAACAAAAGCCTTTACACTTTTCGCAAATTGGCACAATAATATTTTTTTTAATGTACATAATTTTTTCTTAAAAACATTCCCCTTTCATGCAAAATCTGCCTTTAAGCAAATGCAGGTAAAATACTTTCCCTCTTCCTCTTGGTTTTGCGTTGTGTTTTTTGTTTCTTTCCTTTGTTTTGTTTAGAAGCAAATTATTCTGTTGCTTAAAAATGTCCATACATTTTACAAATTTGCTGATCATCAAATTTAAAAAAGAAACTATTTTGTTTTACTTTCTCTCTCCCCCACCACTTAAGTGTCCATATACTCGACACGCGCTATCGGCAAACCCTCTTCGTCCTGCTCGAAGACAACAACTTTACGTTTCTTGCGTTTCACTTTGTATTCCGCATGCGTGGGCCTTGCCGTTGGATCGATGCTGTTACCGTTACTTAACGCTGCTGATTTATTTATCGTCGCCACACTATTTCTAGAATTACTGTTATTCTCTCGATCGTTGTCTCGTTTCGATTTGACATTCGCTATGGTTTTTATTCGTTCGTCATCGCTTAGGCTTGCTGTGCGTTTCTTATTCACGCCATTAGTGTTTTTGTTGTTGTTATTATTATTGTTCGCTTTATTATCTGTACCTTGGTCCCTTTCGTTTTCCTTCAACAACTCACCTGTGCTTTGTGATTGCTGCTTTCGTTGTTGTTGTCGCTGTTCTTGTGGTAATTCATTTGGTAGCGCTGGCAGATCGCAACGTTTTTTCAAGTGTTTGTAAACGAGTTCAACTCGTTCCACCAAACGATTTACATATTTCGTTGCTGTTCGATCGACCACTGAGGGCGCCTTGATGCAATCGTTGCCACCGAATTCACAAACCTGTGAAGAAATTATAGACAGGAAAGAAATGTTTAGAATTAGCACTTTTTTGTTGAAGAGAGCAAAAAATAAAGAGCGGGAAGACAGATGGAGTTTTATCTTATCGTGTGCTATCTCAAAAGCAGAAGCAGGACCCTCAAAGTGCTGAAGATCTTACGTCACTCAATTTTCAAACTCATAACGGTGATCACCAGTCACTGGGTGATCGGAACTCATGCGGAAAAGCTTGGATTTCCGTACAACCCCCCTTGTAAAAGCTGTGGGGATCCGGCAGAGAAAGACACTGTTGAACACTTTCTTTACAAATGTATGGGTCTGGGGCTAGGCTCTTGAGGATTCTAAGTGTGTCCCTCGAGGATAGCTTGAGTCAGTTTTCCAGCCTAAATTCCGTTTCTCTCCTCCATTATATCAGGGATGGCTGTAAATGGTTTTCTTCAGTTTTTGGAATTTTTTACAGAGAGTCGTCTACATTATTGTATCAAAACGGAACTCTAGTGCTATTTGTAGTGTGCCCGTGGTACTCTTGCCATTTAACCTACCTACCTAAGGTTGCATTTAGTGATTTCAACCAGTATGTGCATCTGAGCTCTTAAACATGGGGATTATAATCCCCTACCTATAGTATGGTAGTTAGCTTAGTTAGACTTTTGGGATGAACTCCTTTAATTATTTATTGGAAATCATTAGCCCGATATGTGAAGGAGGTTATAGTTTAAAATAGGTTAAATCAAATAGTTCGCAGAACGGATTAGGGTTCGCGAAACGGAGCTTAGATGTTTCAAACAAGCCTTGTGTTAACCGGAAAGTTAAGCAGCAGATATCGAGACGATTTCAACACATCTCCATCCAGACTGATACCACAATGGAGTCTCAAGGTTATGTAGGGTCTCACCGGATAGCTTTTCATTAGCTGTTACCCGGTTATCCACACTACTAGAAGGGGAGCCTGTGGGGATCCGATTAGATTATTTCATAAGCTCGTTCAGAATCTCAGACTTTTGGTGCGAAGGAAACACTGAGCCCACCGTGTTCGTGGACGGCAAAAAGGCCTCGAAGTTATATTGAGTTTCACACCACAGATTTTCATCGAACAGTGCCCAGTTTTCCTTTACGACCAGAGGATACTCCTCTTGTAGCTGTTGAAAAGTTACTCTTTAAAAGTTACAAACGAAGGAATGAACGAACTATCGAAGGTTACCCTCAGTAGGTAGGTAGGTGGTCTGGTGGCTGCTAATATGACACTCTCAATAATCAGGGTTTTTTACAGTCAGTGCTGTCTGTGTGTCATTGATTTGAATGTTGCGTACAAGTTTGATCTCTTTCTCCCTTCATGTAAAAAGAAGTTGATATCATAAGGAAAGAAGTAAGGCGCCTCACAGTGAAGAAGCGAATAAAATCTAATAGCTGACGGTTTACCTTTCTTTTTTGGCGAGGGCACACAAGCACTCATTTTATTACGGACGTATAGAACGGATTATGGTGTTTATGAAACTTCCTCTGGTGGGTCAAGCTTCGAGGTGTAGAACTTGACCAGTACTGGGGAAATAAAACCACCCTGCTATTTGTTAATTCTTTGCTTAGACGTTTGCTATCTAAAAATAATTGATGAGTCCAAACACTTACATAGTTCATCCACCAGCGTAGCAGCATCGATTAAAAATATGAGTTCTCAATGTCGTCTAGTACCGTCGACTATCGACTTGGGGCTAGGGGATAGGTCTAACGCTAATGGGGCAGTTGATATCGACTTTGGTAAATACTGAAAGGGTTTCAAATACTTTAACTCCTACTTAAGAGTTTTCATCATTCCTTTGAGAAGCTGCGGTTTTCTTAGGAAACAGGGAATATAATATAATACCCCCCTGATCAAAGAGTTCCCGGATCAACCGCTAAATGAAGCTCAAAGTCACCTCATTTAAGTTCTGGTTTTTTCTTGTTAGGTTGCCACATCTGTAATAAACCTTCCTACCGAAATTTTATCGCCATTGCTTGACATTTGTAAAAATTACGCCGGCTTGAGTAAATCTCCCTTTTATGAGTCGGACAGGAAACTCAGACATCAGACAAGTGAGTGGAGAGCTTCGAAAGAAGCAAGAAAAAAAAACAAAACACGTCGTTTTCAGTCATAAAAATAGCGATGCTCGCGGTTTTTATGGATTACAACGGTTTTGTACACCACGGATTTTTGTCAGAAGGTCAGACGTCACACGACGTCTACGTAAAGCAATTCGCCAAAAAAGAAAATATTTGCGGGAAGAGAACCCATGGATTTTGTGTCCTGATAATGCACCATTGCACAGTGACGCCATTATCGGCGAATTTTTGACCAAGCACGAAACAAATACGATCCAACATGATCTGACTGCCTGCGATTTCTTTCTGTTTGATCGAGTCAAAAATCACGACGGGGACCGCGTTTAACAGTCAAAAGGAAGTAATGGAAAAATCGAAGACGGCTCTGATGGCTATACCGAAAATGGGGTTTCAGAAATGTTTCCAGGTGAATCAAACGCTGGCATACGTGCGTTTCAGTTGATCGGCAGTACTTTGAAGGTGATAATATCATTTTTTAAGAATAAACTTGTATTTGGAATTTTCTGAATATATTCAGAGAACTTTTTGATCAACGTGCATATAATTCTCTCAAGGTTTTCTCAAAGTTTTCGCGAAAATAAAGTGTTGACATACCACCTGTTTCTGATTAATGCTCTCTAAGTAGTATTTAGTAATAGTAATTTTATCCACTTACCCGATAATGCTGCAAAATACCATCAGTTGGTGGTACATTTAATGATCCTTTTGCCGGCGAAAATTCCCAAACAAAATGGTTGCCAGCTTCGATAACCGACTCGGGCTTACAAATGTATTTAGAACGTTGTTTTTGGGGATGGAGTTTTAGGCGCCTGAAAGTAAGTAAGGAAAGCATAAAAATAAACACCAAGTGAAATAATGGAGTGAGAAAATGCAGAGCTTAAGTAAATTGAGGATTTACAGATGTGTAGTTTTTCAAGAAATTTTCATAGAGATTTCAATTTGTACTTTCTGGAATTTGTATTTCTGGAATTGCTGAAAACCATGGAAATTTACAGGGAAATAAAGGGAATTCGTTAAAAATCAAAACCTGATTTCTTAGTTAAAAGTGTGTTTTGATCCTATACGAAACCTTTGGAAACAAATTAATAGCACGAGGAGGAACTTTTATTATTATTTTAAACAGGAATGCACTGGGTTTCCACAAAAGGCAGTAAAGCCCAACTTGAATACTGATCTTCAGACATGATGTATATCACCTCTTACTGTCCCAGTCCGAACGCTTCGAGCGGTGGAACTGTTAACCCAAACCAGAGACTGGATACCCCACGAAGTGGTAAACTCCGTATGCTAGTAGTGCATATTGTACAAGCGAGACATACTTTACAGCGGAAAATTTCATTAAAGAACCGGGATGCAATGAAATGCAAGAAAGCCTAAAGATATTAAAAAATAATAAGAGTTACGGAATAAATGCAGAACTTTTAAAATATAGTGACGAAATTGACGAGCGAGTAAACGCCACAAATAAAGCTTTCGTCGCTCACTTAAAGCTATTGAAATCTTAACTATCTCTCTATCGAGATCTCAACAGATGAAAATGAATAAATCGAGACCTACACTAACACACAGTAGCGAGGTATGGATACTTAAGGCGGTGTCTTTTGCCTTGTCCAAATACTGAGATCTGAAAAAAGGCAAAAGTATATTTTCTCTTGAGACTGAATACCGAAACATATCGAATCAGATATAATGACGAGATCGATGCAACTGATACCTCAAAAAATGCGATACGTTTCAACAAAAGTGAAAGAATTAGAATGGCAAAAAACAGAACTGTCAGTATAGCGTTCCATAGACTACTCATTGGACGCAGAGGACGAAGGAGGACAAGCAATGCTGACCTGCGGAAAGAGGATCGATCGAAGTGGAGCGCTGTAGTTGCAGAAGCAATGGTCTGCAAAATACTGTAATGCTAATAAGTATAATGAAGGAATGCACTGCGACTACTGATTAGGACTAATATACTTGACTGCCCGCATAAAATTGGTGAATGAATTTGAGTACCTCCGCAGGCTTTTTGATCCATTCTAAATATTATATAAATTTAGCCACCTAGGTGTACGAGTTTTCGCCTTGCGAGTGCTGCATATTCGCAGAGAATGTGCCTTAGAGGAACTACAAGTTCATTAAAGGAATCAGGAGTTTAGTAAATGGTATTTAACTCTTATTTTCCTTTTATTTACAAAGCCTTTTTATTTAAAAGAAATGCATTTGCAGCTTTCGACCCTCGATATCGCCACTCAATTCAACTGATTATGGACTGCTATTGGCATTAAAAAAATACTTCGTTAATTAAATTGTTTGGTATTAAACCACCTCGTCTTTATCAGACCAATAAACTCACTTTAGTAAGACATTATCCCTTTCACTCAGCAAACCCCTCATTTCCACTTAAATTACAATCGCGGAAACCATAATTACCAACACTTAATGTAGTTGTTTATTTGCCGGCTTCTTGCTGAAGTTCTTGAATTTATTAGTCGCAACTCATGCGCCAATATTCGATTGAATGGTGCACAGCTGCATACATTCAAACTTAATCCATTTTTGTACTCACCTGCGTGTCTTTCGTTGTGTCACCAAGGAGGCGCGTAGTCCCGGGTTTTTATGGGCGTATGGCTGTTGTTGTTTTTGTTCCTGCGATAGCATCTGCGAGTGGCTTTGCAATATCAACGGATCGTCGGGGAATTGTAGATAGAAGAAGGCATTTTGAAAGGAGTAGGCGCCAAGATTGCGATAACGGAAGCGATGATTGAGCGAGCTGAACAGCAACAACAAAGTAAATAAGATAAGACATGACAAGTTACAAAATGAGTATTCCATATAAGATATGCTTGTAAGCAATTGAGCGAAGGAGTTGATTTGAGGTTAAGCTGCAAAGCAGGCAGCTCGAAGCAATTAGTGCAGATATTATGTTAATGTTAATAGCCTGTCTGTTTGTGTGATAGGCGGCTACTTCCACTGCCGTCATCGAAGAAAGCAGCGCAGTGATGTTGGCTGCAGCAAGCGCACACACATCTACAATACAAACACGTGCCATGTACCTACGCAGCGCATCAGCTGCTGCTTTATAGGCAGCATATTTGTGCGTATATACATACATACATACATACAGTGGTGTTCACAATAATAGCAGCGCGATGTATTACAAAGTTTTGAATATTTATTTATATGTTGTTTCTTTTTTTGTTATTTTTGTACAAAAATATATTCTACAGAAAAAGCAAGACTTTGTACAAAATTAAAATAAGCAAATTAAAAAAAAAACTGGCATACAAATTTCAATATTTTTAGTCAGAATTTTTAAGAAGATTCAAGATTCTAGCTATGCAGTTTTATAGCCCATGCGATTTTAGTGTAGCGCCAGTTTAAAGCAGCTGAAATATTTCACTGATTTTCGATAATCTATTTTCTTGCATATAACGAATGCTCAAAGTTTTATTAAAATAAAATTGTTAAAAATCAATGCACCAATTTAGCACTTCAAGCTTCCACTTTATTATAGCAAATTCAATGGGCTATCAAGTTGCATACCCAACATTTATCTAAATATGCTGCTTAAAAAATTTTAAATTTTTCAAAAAAATGTTTAACCAATAAAAAAATATTAAAATTTTTTTAAGAAAAAAAATAAAAAATTAAAATTTTTTTAGAAAAAAATTAAAAAACTAAATTTTTTTTAGAAAAACTTGCCACTTAAAAAATTTGAAATTTTTCAAAAAAATTTTTAGAGAAAAAGAATTAAAAAAAAAAGAAATTTTAGGAAAAAAACATTAAAAAAATTTTAATTTTTTCACCAGCTTATTTAGATTTGAAATTTTTTAAATCTTAAAATCTTTAAATCTAAAAAATTTAAGTTTTTTTTCCCAAAAATTTCTTTGCGAATTTTAAATTTTTCTAAAAACAAAAATTAAATTTTTAAAGAAAAAAATATTAAAATTTTCTTAGAGAAAATTAAAACTTTAAAATTTGTTTAGGTAAAAATTAAAATTTTAAAATTTTCTCTAAAAAAATTTTTAAAGTTTTTTTCTAAAAAAATTAAATTTTTTAGATAAATTTCAAATTCTACAAAATATCTTGGGAAAAGAAATTTAATACTTTTTTCTTATTTTTTTTTACTTTTTTTCAGAAAAATTTTATATTTTTAACCAACATATTTAGATAAATTCTGGGTATACAGCTGGTTAAAAAATTTGAAATGTTTCAAAAAAAAATTAACTAGCAAAAAAATTAAAATTGTTTTAGAAAAAACTTAAAAAATTAAAGTTTTTTTAGAAAAATTCGTCGCTTAAAAAATTTGAAAATTTTCAAAAAAATTTAAGAAAAAAAACTTATAAGATTAAAAATTTTTTCGCCAACATATTTAGATTTAGTTGGTTACAAAATTTGAAATTTTTTTAAATCTAAAAAATTTAAATTTTTTTCCCAAAAATTTTTCTTTAGAATTTGAAATTTTTCTAAAAAAAAAATTAAAAATTAAATTCTTTGCTTAGGTAAAAATTAGAATTTTAAAATTGTTTTAGAGGAAAATTAAAATTTTTTAGAAAAATTTACTGGTTGAAAAATTTGAAAACTCAATTTTTCTAAAAAAAATTTTAAAATTTTTTTCTCTATTAAATAATTTAATTTTTTTTTTAGAAAAATCTCAAATTCAAAAAAAAAATGTTTGGGAAAGGAAAATTAGTTTTTTTTCCTAAATTTTTTTTTTTAATTTTTTTCAGAAAAATTTCAAATTTTTTAACCAACATATTTAAGTAGATAAATTCTGGGTATACAGCTGGTTAAAAAATTTGAAATTTTCCTAAAAAAAAATTAAATTTATTCAGAAAAAAGTTTTAAAATTCCTTTAGAAAAAATTTAAATTTTAAAATTTTTTAAGAGAAAAATTTAAATTTTTTAGAAAAATTTGCTGCTTGAAAAATTTGAACTTTTTCTAATAAAACTTTAATTTTTCAATTTTTCTCTAAGAAATTTTTTTTAATTTTTTTCTAAAAAAATTTAATTTTTTAAAAAAATTTCGAATTCTAAAAAAATATGTTTGGGAAAAATAATTTAATTTTGTTTGTTTAGATTCAAAAAAATTTCAAATTTCAAATTTTTTAACCAGCTGTATACCCAGAATTATATAATATTATCTAAATACGTTGGTTAAAAAATTTGAAATTTTTCTGAAAAATATAATATTTTTAGAGAAAATGAATTGGAAAAAAAAAATTTTAAAATTTAAAACTTTTCACTAGTATATTTAGTTAAATTCTGGGTATACAGCTTTATAGCCCATGGAATTTAGTAGAATAAGTGTAAGTATTTTTTTCCTAAAAAAATTTAAATTTTGTACTAAGTCTGAGTTTGAGTCGTTTTTGTTGTAACAAAAAATATAATTAATATAAAAAAATTCGACTACTATTTTTGCTAACACCGCTGTACATATGCACTTGCTTCTGCCTGTCTGCGTGCCTGCCAGCCTAACGGTGTTTGTGCATTTGGTTGTTACTTACTTAATTAATTCGTTGAGCGTGTCGTTGTGGCGTGGCACTATGAATTCATCCAAATCCACCATCGCTAAATATCGGTAGCGATGCATTGTGCGGTAGAGGCAATCGTTGAGTGCCGCGAAGAGTCCCTCTGTGCGTATTTCCTTTTGTGAGCGCATACGCAAATTCCACGGCAGGATATTAATCGTTGGCTTAGCAAAGTGTGTACTTTTGTAACGCCTCACCGGTGGCAATGTTGGTTGTAAAGGTGGTTTTGGTGGAAGTTGCGGTGGTGGTGGTGGTGGTGGTGGCTGCAACGCGCCGGTTACTTCACCTTCAAACGCTGTAGCTGCTGTCGGCCGTGTTTGCAGAGTTGAATCTGAACCTGAGGCAGCCGTGTGATTGGCACTCACACTGTTGCTTTTGTGGTCGACACCATTACCGTCGTTGTCTTTGTTATAATTGTTATTGGTATTGAGATTGTTGTAACCACTAAGCACAGCTGGGTCGTTTATAATTAAGAAAGCCATGGCAAAGAAATACAAAGAACAAGAAAAGATGTTGAGTTTAAATTGGAATTTAAGTTTACGTTTTCTACATCCGTAAATTGATGAAACCTTATAATATTATTCAAGAAGTAATTTCGCTTGAAAGATCCAACATTAAGTTACTAGCAATAATTGAGGATAAGAGCCA
This sequence comes from Anastrepha obliqua, assembly GCF_027943255.1. Classification (NCBI taxonomy): domain Eukaryota; kingdom Metazoa; phylum Arthropoda; class Insecta; order Diptera; family Tephritidae; genus Anastrepha; species Anastrepha obliqua. Next base: position 30,193,073 of record NC_072896.1, read on the forward strand.
ATTTACATGATGACTTTTCACCCTGGATGCTAGTTTGCTTTCACACATTTTCGTATTCTTATTCAAACGGAGTACTTTGGGCTCGCGCTAACGAACGAAAGAACCGCAGCAAATTATCAACAACATCCAAAAAAAAAGCCGGAAACAAAAAGTCATCGCGTAAATTCACGAAGACTTCCGAAGACTTTTTTTCGCAGGTAGTGATCCACATTATGGTATCAAAACGGCACTCTAATGCTACTTGTAGTATACCTGGGGTACTCCTACCATTTAACCTACCTATCTACCTTCGAAGACTTCTTTTAAAAACAATGTGCAAAAAATCCAGGATGAAAACACATTGTGGAAACTCACTCTAGAAAGTGGCTCTGCAAAATAAAGCTACAGGCACAGTAATTCAAAAGAAATGTTACCCGAAAGATTTAATGTGGTGCCATTGGGACTGTTAAGTATAAGGCAGTCCTCGAAAGATGCGGCTCCAAGTAACGAGAACTGACTGACATGAAGTCACTAGGATTGATTCAAGAGGAGCGGTCGCTTGTAAGATTCAGCACGGAGTCACTAAAACTAATTGAAAGCAGATGTTCCTCAACCCATCCAAAAAGAACTCAGTGAGGAGATTTTAAGAGGGGATGGCTTACAATAAAAATTCTCTATGACCGACTTCAGATGAGATGTTGTACAAAAAATCTAGTACAAAGTCATTGCAACTGAAAGATGTTCCTTAAAGGTTCCCAAAAGAAGCCACGTGGGCTGAATCAATATGAGATATACCTCGAAATGTAAACTACTTAGTCACCGTAAATGGTTTAAAGTAAGATACGGATAAAATGATTCGACATAAAATAAATTGGACTGACTAGAGATGAAAAGTTGCTCCAAAGATCTTACCTGAGGTTAATGGACTCGAACCATCCGAAATGGACTCAAAATTACAAATTCCTAAAAATATCCAACATGAAATGTATAATATGAGTTCAAGAGGGGATGGTTCTAAAAAAAAATCACTGGATCTAACGTCAGATAAGAAGTTGCTCCAAAGACCTCACGTCTGGTCACTATAATTCACCTCCGAAAAAGGGCCAATATCTCTAACTCAATACGACATATTCCTCAAAATATCCAGCATGAAATCACTTAGATAAGCTGTTGAACACAAAATCCACGCGAAACCACTGGAACTGCCGGGATGTTGTTTACAAATACAACTCGAAGTCTAAAGAATTGACCCGAAATTAACAGTAGTTCTAAAGGAAAATCACTTGTAATCAATAGAGCCACAAGGACTGATTCAAAAGAGCTGTTGGAAATGGGATCAATCATGCAATTAATAAGACCACAAAACAAGAAGAAAAGTCACTAATTGAAAATGAGATATTTTTAAAAATATTCAACACGAAGTTATTGAAATAATTGGAACCTCCCGAAACTAGGCAACAAAGGGCTACTTCTCAAAGATCACGCGAGATACCTCGGAGTAATACTAGACAGTAAATTGTTGTGGAACCACAATGCTGAGGAAAGGGTGAAAAAGGCCAGTAATACGCATGTAAAAGAATTCTGGGCGCTACTTGGGGTCTATCACCCTCTCTGATGCATTGGTGTTACACGGCAGTAGTTAGACCGATATTGCTGTATGGGGCTTTAATGTGGTGGACTGTGACAAGAAAACTGACATACTTAATGGCACTGGAAAGGATGCAGCGACTTGGTACTCTGGGCATAACAGGAGCGATTAAAACCACTCCAACGGCGGCGCTGGAAATGATACTCAGCATGCCGCCTATTGACCTTATGGCGGAAAACCTGGCAGCGAAATCCGCGAGGAGGTTAGTGGCTGCTGGAATATTCACCTGTAGAACCTTCGGACATAGCTCATTAGGAAAGTGGAGCTCAGGTTGCACAGGCTACATGACTTTAAAAAGTTCAGTTCGCATTTAGCAGTAGCTCGGAAGAGTATAATCATAACTTTGATTAGTTGGGACATTGAAACTGAAAAGGCTTAAGAAAAAAAAAAGGAAGAGGTACCTAAGTTTAATATTCACACGTTAAGAGAGTTCATAAGGTACAATTATTTACCCACTGTATTGAAAACGCGATCTAGAGATGATAGCCATTATAGTTTGTGCATCTAACTATAAACCAGCCCACTTCAAAACACAGGACAAAACCACTCTGCCAAAATGTGTCTGAGAGTGGTCGCCGCAGCTGAGTTGGCTTATGCGTGGTTTATTTGATGTTTGTTCGAAGATGTGAGTTCTTATCTCAACTGCTTGGGCTTTAGTATGACAAAAAAGATCATAGAAGTAAAAACCCAAAAGGAGTTCTCATAGTCTCTCATATTATATTTTACTAGGGAATGGGTATCGAAAGAGGTATTCCCACCAGTAACACTTGGTATCACCCTGGTTTTAGGACAGATAAGGGCAAGTTCCCAGACACCGTATTACCATGAGCTACGAGCTTTAGTGGCCGCCGAATGGGTTGGTGCATGACTACCATTCGGAATTCGGAGAGTGTAGGTTCGAATCTCCGTGCATGAACATCAAATAACAGAAAAAGTTGTTTCTAATAGCGGTCGCCCCACAGCCGGCAATGGCAAACCTCCGAGTCTATTTCTGCCATGAAAAAGTTTCGCATAAAAACCATTTGCCGTTCGAAGTTGGGTTAAAACTGAAGATCCCTCCATTTGTGGTGCAACATCAAGACGCATACCATAAATAGGAGAAGGGGCTTGGCCAAACACCTATCATAAGTATACGCGCCAATTGTTTATTTATTTTTTATGAGCCTGAATAGGAATTTTGCCACACTCTTTCCATCTAAAAAAGAATGGAATAAGGGATTCTCTCTAAACAACTTCGATACCACAGTCTATACAGATGGCAGTAAAATGGATTGTGGTGTCGGAGCTGGTATATATTCTCAGAGACTTGGAATTGAAAAATCTGTGCGTCTCCCTAATACCAGTAGCGTCTTCCAAGCGGAAGTACTAGCAATTGGGGAAGCCTGTAGGTTACTAATCGCAGATTTCTCTTTTAAGGGCAATATCGCTATTCTTTCGGATAGCCAAGCTGCAATCCAGGCGCTGGATGCGACTATAACAACCTCTAAAGTGGTGGAGCAAAGTAGGAATAGCCTCACCAACTTGAGTGAAAACCATAGAGTAACCTTAATTTGGGTCCCGGGACACCGGAACATAGAAGGTAACGAAAAAGCTGATGAACTGGCAAGAGGGGGATCTGCCATGAATAACGCTCTTGCAGTACCAGTACTCACCCCACTAGGTGCGGTCAAGAATGCAATTTCCCTAAAATACCTTCGAATTGCAGAGTGTAGATGGAGAGACCAGACGAAATGCAAAATCAGCAGAACGTTATGGCCCACCTACAACCTCAAGCAATCGTCGACATTAATAAACAAGAAACGACGGGACACCTGTAGACTTACGGCAGTCATAACTGGCTTCTGGTCTATCGGAGAACAAGCCGCCAAAATGGGCATCCCTCACAACACATACTGTCATAGTTGTAAACAACCGGAGAAAAAAGAAACAATCTTCCATTTTCTCTGTGAATGCCCTGCCCTATGGAAGGACAGAATGTCAACCCTGGGCAAACCGCTGTTCGAGAGTCTCGAGCAGCTGCCTGGCTTCGACGTCAACAACCTAATAAGGTTCCTAAACCGCACAGACTGGATATAGTCCTGCTGTAAATAACTGTTAAACAATTTGGTAACGAGGATGTGGCAACAAAATGGTGCGGAAGCGCTAGTTGGATTCTGGATGAATCACCACTCTAACCAACCAACCAACCATGAGCCTGAGTGTGTCCCATAGTAAACAACCCCTTCAACCTAATCTAACCTAACAGTTGATATACTTTTCGAATAAACTGCGCTCCAAACTGTACACTTATTGTAGAACTCTATGCTTTCTATGGGTTTCTATAGCAAAAAAACCAATCGATTCAGATGTATATCGTTTGGACCATCGAAATACACATCGATTTGGATAGTCCGGCGTTGGTGATGTAATCATATAAAGTGTCACCGGGTGCCTAAATATCCTCATTTACTACAAGTAATTTATCGAAATGGTCTATAAATTATCATAGGTGGACTTATAGGTCCTCAATAGGCCTCCATTCATTCTTCTTCGAAATCATCGACCACAACAAATTCTACTTTGAAGCTTCAGCGCTGAGAAAATAAACACAAGAGTCTATTAACAAGCCTTATGAACTCCCTCCAACCCTATTAGTAAATTTTAACTTTCCTTGCAAAGCTTTTAATCAATCCTTTCCGACACATGAATGATAAAGCCTTGTATTTCTGGTATAGTGAACTCAAAAATCGCAAGCTTTAATGTACTTTAATAAAACTCAGCAACCTTCAATCGAAATCAATTGTCCTTAATTGAACTTACCATCCACTTTAGCGGCTTCCTGGCCCATTAGTGAAACACCCTTGCCCATCACTTCTGCCAAATCCACATCCCAGGCCGTCGATGTGTTTGGTATATCGCCGTCAATGTAGTGCTGCAACACACAAGTGGCATGCGGTCCCAAAGTGTGATTGTAGAATGTGAAGTGAGCAACACCCATGAGAGCGTAAAACTCCAGAAACTCCATTAGATACAATGCCTGATCATAATTGAAATGGAAGGGTTTCACACAGACGGCGATTTTATCCGGTATCTGTTCATCGGTGGGTAAACCGAATGGCAAATATTGTGCACCCGCCGGTGACATTGTCGCGCGCATTTGATGTTGCTGCCGACTTGTAGTTGCATTAGTTTGCGCGGCAATGCTGCTATTCACAGGCACCGGTGGGGTGCGGAGATGCGCGAAGTCCGAATCCCAGTCTGTGTTGCGCAGTAGTAAGAGATTACCTGGTGGGGCGCGTAAACGCGCCACAATGCTCACATAATGCGGCACTTCCAGCTCGGCTGGGCGCACTGGACAGAGCACAAAGACTGCGCTGTATTTGAGGTTCCAATTTTCGCGTATAACCTGGAAAGTAAGAAAAGGAGCAAACATTAAAAAGGCGTAACGTAAAGCGAAACTAAGTCTACGTTAAAAGACAGCAAAATCACAAGTCAAAACTTACCTTAACGCGCGCCATCACAGTCGCGGACGCATAGGCCGGCGTATGCTGCTGCTGCTGATGTTTTTGCTGCTGTTGTTGTGGCTGCTGTGGATACCAAAAGCGACACCACACCCGCTCGGGTGTACGCGTCTTTGTTGCGCCTATGACACGCACCAATTTCGCGCCATCACGTCGATCGTAATAGGCCGAAAAGACGAAGAACTTGAACCGTGTGCCATTGACAACCTGCCAAGCACCATCATTTGGCTGCACGCCAAGCGGAAAGTGTGGCAACGTCTCCTCCACTTTTGCGGGCAATATTTTTCCCCAGGGTATGAGTGGTGTGCCCATAGCGCCCGCTCGTACTGCACTTGGTCCCGGTGCACCGCTATCAGCGCTAGCACTATTTCGTGGTGGTGAGGCAGAAACGCTGCCAGAATTGAGTAGAACACCCGCCACACGTCCGTTTGAATCGCCATCGGCATCTGTGCACATGAATGAATGCATAAATAAATTGAATAACCAAATAGAGAGAGAGAGAGAGAGAGCGAGAGAGAGGGAGAAAAGAAACAGAGCTTAGGTGATGATGGCATGACATTCTATTGAATTGACTAGTGGATAACTGCATTTTATCTGTAGACATGCATCGCACGCCAAACCACTAGCCATCGGAGGCAATTAGAAATGTGACCGAAATGTGCAATTTCCGCCTTCACAATGGGATTATTTCACTTATTCACTCATACATATTTATACGTACATATGCCGTTATATGGCCATCGACACAGCCTTGACAATAGTGGTCCTTCAGTTTGCTGAAAGCATTTTGCGGCATTCCTTTCTAACCCTTTCCCCACTTACTGCTTTTCTTTTCGCTATGTTATTGCTCATGATTCATGCACACATACACGCGCACATATGTGCTTTGCGATTTTCAATTATTTACTCACCTTGAATTTTTAATTTATTATCACGAAATTGTACAAATCCCAATTTACTATCAGTCAATAGACTTTCATCCAGTAAATCGTAGTCATCCTGCAAAGAAGGAAATATTAAAATTGTTTTAATTAAAAATGGTATACGACGGTATATGGCAAAATAGGCTAATGTCAAGTGATCCAAGTAATCCAAGTATTTTGGACATTGTCGTAAAATTTTCTGAAAATTGGTTCAATTGTAGGCTTGAGTGTAATAAGAAGTAAGGTGAAGCAATTTAAAAAAAAATCATCATTTTGAGATTTATTCAAAGTTAAAAATTCAGGTACAGGAGCATTGCTTTTTTACCTATTGGCTGTATGTTTCTTACGAGTACACTTACTTCAAAGGTTAATGGAATCTCACTATGAAACTTTAAGGGCTTAATGAGCATAGTGACAGCATTAAAAGAAAAAATAAGAAACAAATCTGCGAGGGAATGGTTTTCAAGAATAACAAAAAAAAAAAATTTTTCCAACAAATTTTTGCCCAAAAAAGTTTGACCCAAAATTTTTTAACAAAAAATTAAATTCTTTAACTAAAAATTAAATTTGTTCCAAAAAAATTCAAAAGTATATTTTATCCTAAAAAAGTTACAAAAACAACTTTAAAAATTAACAAGAATCAAAGATATTTTACTTTCAAGAGCTTGAAAACAAAACTTAAAAAAAAAATCCAGAAACAAATCTTTAAATTGTAAAAAGAACCATAAATATTTTACTTTAAAAAATTCTATAAAAAGAAATTTAAAAACTTTTATTGTAATTTTTTCCAAAAAGTATATTTTGTCCTGAAAAAATTTCAAAAAATTGTTTAATGTTTAAATGAATCAAATATATCATATTTCACTTTAAAAAGTTCTATAAAAAAATTTTCAACAAAAAATTTTAATTTTTTCCAAAAAACATTAAAAAATCCCAAAAATATCTTTAAATTAAAATATTACATTCTATAAAAAAATTTCAAAAAATTATAATTTTATATTAAAGAATTTTTAAAATGTATATTTTATCCTCAAAAAATTAGAAAAAAATATTTTTTAAAGCTTCAAAAACCGAAAATATTTCGCCTTAAAAAGTTCTATAAAAAAATTTTTAGTAATAAAAATTTCTTATAAGGAATTAAATTTGTCTACAAGCATATTTGAAAAATATATTTTGTCCTAAAAAATCAAAAAAAAATCTTTAAGTGTTAAAAAGAATCAAAGATATTTCGCTTTTATAAACTATAAAAAAATTTGAACAAAAAATTAAAATCTTTTTCCAAAAACATTTTTAAAAAGAATTTTTTATCTTAAAAAGCTTCAAAAAAAAAAATAAATGTTAAAAAGAGCGGAAAATATTTTACTTTAAAAAATTCTATAAAAAATGTTGTTAAATAAATTTAAATTTTTTCCAAAAAGAATTAAAAAAACATATATTTTGGCCTAAAAAAAAAACTTCTTAATGTTAAAAAGAGCGAAAGAAATACTTTAGGCACTCCAAAAATAACAAAAAACTAAAATTTTTTTCAAAAACATTTTTAAAAACTATATTTAATCCTAACAAATTCCAAAAAAAAACTTTAAATGTAAAAAAAAACCAAAAATATTTCACTTTAAAGATTCTATAAAAAAAAATTTTCTACACAAAATTTTAATTTTTTCCAAAAAGCATTTTCAAAAAGTATATTAAAAAAAATTACAAAAAAAATGTTTAAATGTTAAAGAGAACCAAGAATATTTCACGTTATAAAAGTATAAAAAGTGTTTAACGAATATCAAATTTTTTCCTAAAAGCATTAAAAAATATATGTTATCCTAAAAAATTAAAAAAAAAAAATGTTTATGCGCTTAAAAGCCCAAAGATACTTCATTTAAAAAAATGCTTTAAAAAAATGTTTAACAAAAAATTAAAATTTTTTTCCAAAAACACTTTTTTTTTAAATAATATTTTACCTTAAAAACATTAAAAAGTACTCCATAAAAAATATTTAACACAAAATTAAAATTTTTTCCAAAAACATTTTTAAAATGTATATTTTATTCTGTAAAATTTCAAAAACAAACAGTCTTTAAATGTTAAAAAGGACAAAAATTATTTCACTTTAAAAAACCTTAAAAAAAATTTTACATTAAAAACATAAAAAAAGAAATTATACATCAATTTGTTGTTTCTAATTTGTTCAGCCTATTTATTATTCTCAAGCCTACAAATAAACCAACTTAAAAAAAAATGTATCTACGGCAATGTTGAAAATACTTGGATCACTTGAAATGGAATCGCTCTATACGGCAACCAGCCACGGACATAGGCGAAGTCACACTTTATGGTGGCATCGCGAGATTTGAGGCGGTATATCTGTTTTGGTGTTCAAACTAAATTTTCATATAAATTTTTCCCATTTTTCCAAGCTCTCTTGGATAAAGAGTAATACGTGTACTAAGCCCATTAAAATATATACATTGTTGATCTGTTTATCATGCGCACGGATGGACAGACATGACTAAATCGACTCCGCTCTTCATTCTCAGCATTTGATGTGCATATCTATCTAACCATATCTATCTCGCTTCATTTATGCAACTCCGAAGCTAATTTGAAGTTTCCGGTTATGACTCCAACTTCTCCGATAGTAAAGGACTTTTTTCGAGCGATTGTATACAGCCACTCAATAGAGAATCCCCAGTTTATTTCTGCCATGAATATGACCAGAATTTTTGAAATAAGGTGCGCGAAGCCTGTTGGGAAAATGCGAATGTCAAAATGTCAATGAATTCTTAATACTCCTGCACAGTTTTGAACAATAAAATCAATTCGCGCTTATGCAAAGCAATTTGCTGTTGCCATAACATATACAACTACCCACAGCCATGCATGTATGTTTGTGTTACGAGTATTTCTTGGTTTTGCATTAATTACCGATTTTAACACAACCTGCAACAATTCACATTGTTGGGACACTAAGTACCCGAAATATGAATGGTAGACTTTTTGCAACCATGAATAAAAGCACATTTTCTCACACATACAAACCGAATGGCAAGAAAAAAATGTTGATAATTCAGAGAAAAAGAGTTAAAAGGAAATCAGCTTTTGTAAAATACATTTACTTGCCTCTACATTTTGCCATTCACAGTCTTTATTAATAAATGCAAATCCATTTTTCGCAAGCGGGGCAGTGGAAAGCAAAGCTTGATGCAGGTGGAAAAGCTGAAGCAAAAAAAAAAAAACAAAAAAAAAATAAAAATTAAGTGAAATTAATGCAATAAAAAGTTGTGCTATCCCACGATACTCGTACACACAGGAATCTATGCAGCCAGATAGTTGCACAAACACACACACACGCAAGCACAACTCGGCGCGTTGGGTCAGGAGTTCGTTGCACACAGGTGAGCTGAGCGCAAAGGGTATAAAGTAACAGGTGGAGGTGGCATGAAAACAAAAAGCATTAAAAACGATAAAAGCAATGAAAGTAGTAAGGGCAGAATTACAAAAACAACTACATGCAATGCATTGCGAGAAAGACTACAACTGCTGTTGAATTATGATTTTGCATAATTTTCAGCGTCGGTGCGACGCGGCGCTTTACCGCTCCTTGCAGTTGCCCCGTTGTTCAGTTGTTGTTTTTCCATTTCGAATTATTGTAATGTTTTTTACTGCGAAAATCCAAAAACAAAAAAACAACACTCAAACTCGCTGCGCTGCAACTCTGCCAGGCTTAACTTTTGCTATTGTTGCAGCGCATTTTAATATTGTTCAACCACATCGCTCGTTCTTAAGCTCGGCGCTTACACACATACATACATGTATGGTATATGAGTACAGCGCGTTTCATAGCTATAGTACAGAGACTTATTGACAAGTTTTGATAATTTATTTGTTTCTCATTTAATTTTTAATAGTTTTTTTTATGAAAATATAGTTCATTCTTCTGGAAGATCTATATAAATCCAAACTTCAAATTTTGTAAAAACTACAAAAAACTCAAAATTTTTAGTCAGAATTAAAAAAAAATTAAAATTTACTAAAAATTCTGGTTAAAAAGTTTAATACAGGGTGGGCCATATAGCGTTTGCTTTTTGAACCACCTATTTTTTTGAGAATGGTAACACAAATGACATGTCAAATGTGTTCATAATTTACTTAAAGGTTTAACATTTACGAAATGGGACGCTATACGCTTGAACAAAATTGGGAAATATTGAAAACCTATTTCCAAAGTGGTGAGTCTTCTTCTTATTTTCTGATTTTCACATCGGTGGCTACGTCAATAAACAAAATTGTCGAGTTTGGGGCTCAGAAAATCCACACGTTACTGTAGAGAAGCAAATGCATCCACAACGAGTCACTGTTTGGTGCGGTTTTGGTCTGGCGGAATCATCGTGTCATTTTTTTTCGTAAATAAGCGAGGAGCCGCGGTTACAGTAAATGGCAAGCGTTACCGTGACATGCTCAACGAGTTTTTGTTTCCAAAAATTGAAGAGGATGATATGGACGACATTTGGTTTCAACAGGACGGTGCAACTTGTCACATTGCCAAAGTTATAGACAAATACTATGCGAACCATCCAAAGACGATTGATGCTTTAAAACACGAAATCGAAGTTGCCATTCATGAAATTGGAGCTCAAACAATCGAAAATGTGCTTAAAAAATGGGTTGATCGAATGGCCGACTGAAAAGCCAGTCGTGGCATTCATTTGAACGACATTATTTTTCATTCATAAATGACAATGTTCAATCTTCAAAATAAAAAAAAGGTTTGAAAAAATATTGATTAGTTTTTTTTTTATAGCCGATTCAAAAAGCAAATTTTACATGGCCCACCCTATATTTTGACGAAAATTTGCTGAATTCTTTTTTTAATTGCCAAATAGTATTAAATTTAGATTTAGAAGCTTTTTGTAGGAGAATTTTCTAGATTTCCAAAAAAAAAAAAATATTGAAACTAAATAAAAAACAAATTTGTGTTCAAAACTTTTCAATAAATCCTTGACGCTGACTTTTTACTATCAAATACTTTTTCTGAGTATTCGAAATTCCTGTGATTCGAACTAAAGCTTTAGGACTTTTAGAACTTTCAAAAACTTAATTTTTGCAATAAATGATAATGTTTCAAAAATATTTCCTGAAAATTTCAAATGAACTAAATAACTGGCTTCCGAGTTATTCGACAATAAGAGCGAGTCCCTCGTGTACCTATAGTCAAGGCGAGTTCTTTAATTTAAAACCCGCTCGATAAGTTTTAAAGGATTTTTTTAAATTTATTGAAAAAAAAAATACTAACAGATCGAAAGATTTATATAATATTTTTGTAAAAAGTTAGGTTAGGTTCACCTGGCTGGCTGGCATTTCATTCGGTTTCTAGCTAATGCAGAGCAAGAATATAGAAGGTATTATTGGGGACAGGAACAGATATCGCGCTGTTTTGAATTCGGAAAAAACAGACACACGGTTGCAGCGGCACATAAGAAGTAGAAGTCCCAGTTCTTCGGTCATCTTCATCTCAAAATTGGCCGAAAATATTTCTCCCGGTAACCCATTTTGTTTTTTAATTTAAGAAAAGGATAAAGTCACAATTTCTGTAAGTCGCGTAGCATGGGAACATCCCATGCTATCCGAGCGGTCCAATCAATCGTCGCTGTCTCTAATACCGGTCGCCCCACGGCATAAAACTTCTTATAAAAACCCATCTACCGTTCGGAGGCGGCATAAAACTGAAGGTCCATCCATTTGTGGACCAATGCCAAGTCGCGTTGGACCCTTATGATAGATACTCTTGTGAATACTTCAATTAAGATGTTGGGCATGATTTTTGAAGATATATTGAGCCGATCTTGTTAAAGTTTTGCACAGTAATTTTTGCAAAACAAAGTTATTAAGGCAAATTATGACAAAAATAACAACTTTTTCTAAAATTCATATTCTAATTTTTTAAGTTTCCTAATTTATATATATCTAATAGATTTTTTTTTTCGAATGGATCCATCGTGAGTTATTCTGGCAACGCCAAGGGAACTTTACTCTGAAGGATCAAACATTTTTAAATTATATTGAGAGTTACTAGTAAAACAATGGACCTAAGAGGTCTAAGTGAGATCTTTTTACAGATCTGCCAGCTCTACCTAACCTAGCCCTATATTTGAGAGAATGGCGTAAATGACGTATTTCATTAGTAAAAATGCTGTATTTTTAGCCTTCAAACTCTATGAAAGGCCTTAATATAGTTTTTCCATCGCTTCAACAGTAAAAAAATATTTTCGTTTGAGAATCAACAGAAAAATATTAGGCTGAAACAATTTTCTTTTATGCATTGATATTTTTTTGCACGCCACTGTATGTATATAGAAACACGCTCGTATGCATGAATAATATTAATGCTGCATTTGCTTATGTCAGTTAGTTATTCTAATATTGGCCCTTTTGCCGTTGGCCTCTGGTAGTTTGCTCTGCCAGAATGTTTAAATATATGTTTTTGGTTTTTCCATAGCAAAAACTTACCTTCACATTATCATAATCCGGCATTGAATCACCCGAACGTGAGCCAAAGTTATTTGCATGCCGCACCACCATCATCCCAACGCGAGAACGGTCGTCGATCATGAACAGCTTTGCCAGCAACAAGGAACCAGAGCCAACCAGAGGTGGAGGAGCCAAACGGTTTTGGAAAAGAAGAGAAAAAATGTGCGACATTATTTTACAATTAAAATGCAATAATGTTGTTCTGTTTTTTTTTTTTTTTTGTTGTTTTCGGTTCAAGTAAAGTATGCTAATGCATTATCAAGTCATAATTAAATAAAAATATGGAAACTGGAATGAGTAGGAAAAAATTCCAAAGTGAAAAGTGTAGAAAATGTCTGGTGACTTATACGAAATCAAGGTAGAAATCATTAAAATGATATTATGAACTTTGTTGCTAATGTCCAGTGCAGGTTGCTGGTTACTGATATGAGATTTAAAAAAGTTTTTTTTCTTTATCTGAAAGTAAGTTTCAAAAACTTTCTTCTTTTAGTGAAATTAAATGCGTAAATTCTTTTCAGTATCGGGCACTTCTTAGAGTTATTTTTTCTACGGAGAAACTCCGCTTCTAAAAAATAAAAAAATAATTGGCGCGTACACTTGTGTTAGGTTTTTGGCAGAGCTCCTTCTCCAATTAGTGTTAAGCGATCTAAAGTTTTAAGCCGACTCGCAAATGATTTTTATGAGAAGCTTTTTTTTTCATGGCAGGGGTCGGTATCCATCTGGTATCGCTAGGGACCAAAAGGTCTATGCGTGGCTTATTGCCAACCAGGCTAACCTAACCTAACCTTTTCATGGCAGAGATACACTCGGAGGTTTGCCATTGCCTGCAGAGGCAGGCATTTGATATTCATGCACGGAGATTCCAACCTTCTCACTCTGAAATGGTAGTCATGCACCAACCCATTCGATAACAGCGGCCGCCATAAACTCCGCTTCTGGTCACAGTCAATTGGTCAAGGGATAACTGGCTTTGGCTCAATAGTTTTCGCCATTTCTTCACGTAACGGTAAGATGAATTTCATCAGTAGTACAAAGTGGTTAATAGAATCTTATCTAACCCCCAACTTCCTTCCTCTCAGTTCCCTCCTTTCTTTTCACTGACAAAGAACGAATTTGTTTTATTTCCCATGTAACCTAACCAAACTTCTGGCCACGATAGATGGTTCTACATTACCGGAATGACTCGAATTTATACCTGGCCGAAGATGTTACTTCACCACCACCAACAACAACAACAACCCAACTCCAGGAGTAGTTCAAATAAGTGCTCGAATCAATAAAAGTAGTGTCGAAGGATACTTTAACTGTGTTCCCTAATCAGGAGCTGCATTTACTTTAGTACCGTCGTTTGCAAACTTTTCGAAACTAAACCTATAGTTATAATCCCTTTCGACAAAAATTTTAGAATGAAGTTTCCTTCAAAGAGAAACTGGAAGAAACAGTAACATAAAGATGTATAAAGGTCTGAAGGTATGCTCCGAGAAACTTAGAGGTTCTCTCGTTCTGAGTACCAAGCTCCACAAGCTCTGTTATGTCTTTCATGCTCAAGAAAGATAAAAAATATACTTGTGACTGGTGATCCGAATTTTATGAGGGTGGTTCAATAAGTACCCGTGCTTGGTGACAAAGGGCGTTCCTGAGGAAAGTTGGTATTAGCATCTTGTGCTGCCATATATCAAACGACGGCATTTCAGTCTGATTAACAGCTTAGTTTGAATTTGGCAGCTATTCGAGTAAGATGAGTTTCGAGATTTTCGCTAAGATGGAAAAAGAGCAGCATCGTTCGATAATTCGCTTTTTGTTTTTGAATGAGAACAAATGCGAAGAGATAAAAGCAAAGTTGGATGCTGTCTACGGGGACGCCATCTATGACCAAAATTAGGTATTGATTCAACGAATTTAAGTGTAGGCGAACTTCCGTTTTTGATTAGGAGCAACCAAGACGCCCGGCAGACTTGGTTACCACTCAAACGTAATATTTTACATCATAAGTTGGCGATGAAAAAATTGTCGGCCCGATGGGTGCCGCGATTGCTCACAAGCAACGACAAGCGGATGTGGCTATTAATTTCGAAGTAGTGTTTGGAGCAATTAAAGCGAGATCGGAAGGAATTTTTGCGTCGAGTTGTCACCGTTGATGAAACCTGGATTCATCATTACATACCAGAAACTAAGCAACAATCGAAACAATAGATTTCTAGCGGTGAATCTGCTCCAAAGAAGACGAAGACAGTCCTATCGGCCAGAAAGGTCATGGCTTTGATTGTTTGGAATGCGAACGGCGTCATTCTCATGAATCCAAGGAGGAACGATCACTGAACAATACTATAGTGAGTTATTGAACCGTTTCACAAAAAAATTAAAGGAGACACGACCGCATTTGGGGAAAAAGAAGCTACCGTTTCACCACGATAATGCACAAGCACATTCATCCGCAACTGACGCCACCAAATGCATGAAATGCATTATGATTTGCTGCCGAAAATCTCTAACATAAAGAAATGGCTCGCCGGAAAAAAAATTACTTCAAACGTGGAAGTCAATGCCCAGACAGAGGCACATTTTGGAGTGTTCGAGAAACCCTAGTTTTTGGAGTGGTTAGAAAACTGGCCGCAGCATTGGGAGAAATGCATCTTTTTAAAAGGGAACTATGTTGAAAAATAAAAAACGCGGTTACTTATTTAATCCTACTTGTAGAGAACTCGATCTGAACTCGCCGGGATAATACGTACAGATGTATGAGAAAAAAAATGCGGCATTATTTTTATTACTCATTTTATGGTTTACTTTTACTCACCTCCATCAGCACGATCATACCGAATACGCCGAAGAATGCAATAACAATCAGAAAACTCATGCCAGCTCGTTCCCGCGGTCCCCAATTCGGCTTCTTCCCGCGTTTGCCCGGCGCATTGCTTCGGCTACCGCCGGCACCATTGTCACTTGCGCCCACACCTCGTCCAACCACATGTGAATGCGCGTGGTGTGAATGATGATGATGGTGGTGGTGATGATGGCCATATTTATGATAGAGCGCATACTCATCATCGTCATCATCTCGGCTCGTTAGTAATGCATTCGTTGAATTTGTTGAGTATACGGACTGCATTGAACTATTCGTACTTTCGCTTGTAGTCGATCGTTTGAGTGTATTTTTTGCACTGCTCAATTTAAGTGGCGCTGAGATGTGTTGTTTTTGTGTTTGTTGTTGTTCATCTTGTTGCTGTTTCTGAGATTTGTCGTTGTGATTCTGTGGGAAGTTACCAGCTGTGGTGTTTTTTGTTGGAGTGGTTAGTTTAGATGCCCCGACTATGGAAGAGGAGGAGCCCATTGTGCTGACTGGGGAACGGTTTACGGTATTTGTTGTAGGCGGTGAAGTTGAGGAAAGTAATGTATTGGAGCCCCCCTTGGTAAGTGGTTTCTTACGCTGTGGGGGGCTCCACTTGAGAGACATTTTTTATGATTTGCCACACTTTTGCGAGACGCTATGAACAAGTTTTTGCGTTAGCGGTAATGCACTTCAATTTTTTTCGGTTCAATTGTCACTTTCACTTTATTTACACAAAATTAATCGCTGAGTTGAAGAATTATACGCAAATTTTTAAAACTGTTTTATAATTTTGCTGAAAACGAAAAGGTTTAAAAGTTGGCATTTGCCATTTATCATCTATAATAAAACTAAAATATCTAAGTCTCTCCCTAAAAAAGGAATGCTTTAGAATGTTAGTAACCAAGGGCCCATTTGTTTTATTTTGCACCAGACTCAGTTTTACTGCTTGCAATCGTATGATCTCTCTCTATTCCTCTGCTATCTGAAGTATTTTTTTGTATCCTTGTTTACTCTGCTCGGGAGCATAGGGCAAGACTCTTCCATCGTACAATGTTCTGGTTCGCGTAGCATTGACCTTCGCCAAATAATACTTGGCCGACCGCGGCTCCCTTGCAGCTGCTGCCTTGCGGGTTAAAGTCCAGAGGAAGAAGTACATTAAAAATAGTGAAGATATTACCTGCATTTTTCAAGTGGAGATTCTGAGAGATATTAAAGAAGATTTCCCAGGGATTATTTATTTAAGATTGATTTACTGAAACTGAAGATCACCCGTTCCCACGGCAGTCGGTTATACGCTACCTGAACAAATCGGAGTTATATCCATACCAAGACTGTGACTTCAGCAGCATTCCCCAAAAATTTATGGGAAAAGTTTACAGTCTTACAACAATAACAATGACTAAGGATCCGCTTCTCCTACAATAGCTGCCCATAAATTCAAGAAGACAGAATAAAAGTCTCCTAAAAGATGTCAGCATGACGAATGTTGAAGCTTTGACTGGCCGCTGTAGGAAAGTGAATATCCACTAACAAGCAAGAAGGCTTACTACTGTACTTATAGGTGAAGTCTAGTTGCTAATAACGAAGTCTTCTTTCCCTGTAATAATGAGTCGAAGAAGTACTGTGGTATAATGAGGAAATTACATTCCTAGGAACTGAGTGTCGCTGCCTGCCGAGCAGAAAACGCTATAAGAAAAACTTTTTTATGAGTTTTCATATCAGCAATGGGCTTCGAACCCGGACCTGGTTGGTCGGTCGGTAGAGATGCTGTCTGAGTGACACAGCCCAGGCCCAATTAGCACAAAAGATCAAGCATTACGATACACCAACCATCTTAATTTGACTATGAATCTGCCTATGTCATCTACTTTATTTTCTGCAATTTCTTTCAAGTTAATCATTGAAAATTCCTACAGCATTCTATGTCATAGAGCACCCAGACTTGGGCACTCACACAGATAATGGAAGACTGTCTCCCTAGAATCTACGGAAATCCCGGTAATAGCTCAAATTCTGAGTTTGTATCCTAAGTTTACTTTAAAAATATACCGAAAATTCGTAATCCCAATGTTTTCCAGGTTCTGAAAATCCCAGAATCGATTTGTACTAATAAATAAATTATAGGTGCGTAAGCTTTTGTTAGGTGTTTGGCTGAGCTCCTCCTCCTATTTGCGGCGTGTGTCGTAATGTTGCTTCACAAATGGAGGGACCTACAGTTTAAAGACGACGCCGAACGGCAAATGGTTTTTTACGAGGAGCTTTTTCATGGCAGAAATACACACGGAGGTTCGCCATTGCCTGGCGAGGGGCGACCTTCATTAGAAAGAATTTGTTCTATAATTTCATAAGTTCTATAATTTTCTGTTTAATAACTATAGCCACCAGTTCATGGAACCTACGGTCTTGCGCATATCACGTACTCGTAGGCACCAGTTACGATCTGTTTTAGAATATATTACATTAGCATTTAAATTGTCCAGAATAATTTGTGCGAATGTGCGGATGCGGGGACCATATGGCACAGAACTTTGGAGCTCACGTTGATTCATACTAACCGACTCTTTAGACTTAGGTTAGGTAGATACCTTAAAAGGTTTGCGCTTCGACTCCATGGTGTTTGGTGCTCTCTACTCATCACAGCACGTCATCCAGACCCAGTTCCCTTATTAAGATGAGATAGAGCTCGGTTGGTTTGACGTTCTTCTGGCTGCAGTTGGCCAAGATGTCTCAACCTTCCCCGCGCTATAGCGTTGTATTCCAGCAGAAAGTGAATTCGAGTATTCTGAAATTGGTCGCAGAAAGGGCAAGGGTCCGCAGATGATTACGCAGCCTGTTAGACTAAGGTTAGGTTAGAATGGTTGCCCTAAGAGCGGGCTCAAAAAATAAAACTCATCCTTTGTGATGCCATTGCAAAGTAAATAAGATGAAGAAAACCGATAGAATGAAAGTAGAGGAAGATGAGGGAGGTGGGAAGCAGATGGCGTTGAGAATTTGTGGATTACGAACGATGACTGATTTGCGGTCGTGTTAACCGCTTTTTGAAGCTGACGAAGATCATCAGATTTTCGATATCAAGGCGTAAGAAAGAAATGGGAAACAATATGTCTTAGTCACGCGAGAGCAGAGCAGCTAAGGAAAAGGTGCTGAGATATTTGCATCTCATCCTCCATAAAGCTGACGCAAAAAAGACGCGAAGTATAATAAATCCAAGTCTCACGGCATGCATACTTCGCAGATAGTGACCTGTGTGGACACCCACAAAATTTGAGAGCTAAGATTTTGTCATCATCATAAGATCGCTCGAACTCCACCGATCCATACGTGGCCAGAAGGACTGTTAAAAGGACGCTTTAGCTTTAAAAAGGAATCATAAATGTATGACTAATTAAATGTAAGATTTAAAAAACAAAAAAAAATACATAGCAAGGACGCGCAGAGTGACTACTGAGAAACTCCATAGGAAGCGCTGCAACCGCTGCAATCCGCATAGCTTAAGTTCATGAAATAACGAACAATTTTTTTAAAGTGTGTTAAAAAGGTGCTGTTTACTCTAAGACAGCAACATATAAAATGCTTACATACACATTCGCAAACCTATCCATGCACACACATACAAGAGTCAAACTACATTAGTTGTCATGGTAAAGTGCAAATAATAGTCACATTAAATTATCGAAATAATTGCATGTCATTCACCCTCAACTTAACTGGCGGCAGCCCAGTGCCAAATGCCCTCAACACCAAAACTACTACCACTACGAGTGTAACCAACCAACTGTTGCCATTCGAATCGCCAGCAGAAAAGTGTCAAGTGTCTTCGAAGCAAGTAAGCAAAAATGCAACAAAAAAATCTTCCATGTAAACAGAAATTGCCGACATTAAAACTTTGTAGGCAAATAGAGGACAAGTGACTACCAAGCCCTTAGAAGGGGATCACCGAAAAAAGCATAAAAAACCCAACGCTAGTAATTCAAATCGTCGAAGACGTAAATGAAAAAAGCAAACTAAAAGGATTGAAAAAACTACAGGTGTAAACAAAAATATCGTGTTGCTTCGTTACAATTACGAACGCACAAAAACAACAGCAACAATGTCAACAAGCAGATGAGCAGAAAACCCGCCATATCGAGACTCATAACAATAAAGTGTCAAAGTCAACTGTTGTCGCCTAAAAATACGTAGCCAAGGGGCCGAAGTGTGTGACGAGCGGGTCGGCTTTGTTTTGAATGGCAAAACGCCGCGCCATGCCGCGTGTGAGCCCAAGCAACACATACACTCATACACACACATACTCCTGAGAGAGCGCACCTGAGAGCAAAGGCGGCGCACAGCTGTGCGAGAGCGCGCCAAAGGCTGTGCTGGCTGTGAAGAAGGAAATTTCGCGTTGCCTGCCGAAGTCAACTAACTCCTCACTTGATTTTGTGTGAAAAATCAATAGGCGGCGACAAATGCCACTGAAAAGAATTGATGATTTGAGTGTATTATATAAATCAAAGCGCTGTTTAATCTGAATTCCTGCATTCTTCAATTGTAATGCACACTTCCGGCTTCGTATAAAGCCTTTAACTTGCTGCTTAATCCTCAGTTGCTGCAATTTACAATGATTTAGCTGTGTGTCCTTGCCGCTAACAAACTCTTCTGGAAGTGAATTTCTGTGTATACCTTTTCACTGAATTATTTACTTTACACTGCAATTAACGCATTCACTTTATTCAATTTTATCACTCGTGTTTTTGCGAAGGTTTTCCTTTAACTTTTGTTACAATACAATTTTGTAAAAATTAGCACTTTTTTTTAATTCACTTCCGCGTTTAGTTTGCTTGTGCTCTGTCTATTTGAAATTTTCGTTTGTCTTTGTCGTTTGCACCTGATTTCATTCATAGGCCACTCTGCCACCAACTGTCAAGTGGTCCTCGTCGTTGCTCAGTGGCGGCAATAACAATCGTGTTAAGGACATGCGCGCTGCTCGCTGTGTCAACTTGGGTGGTATTGCCAGTTGCAAGCGAGCAATTTTGTATATTGAAATTTTCGTTTGTAAGAAAAATTGTGAAATGTAATAATATAAATTGTGACAGACGTCGGCATACTTAAACTTTCAGGTGAATTCGGCATACTTAAATTTTCGATGGTAATTTTCTCAATACTAAAGTTTTCCAAATACGTGATAGCTAAAATTAAATCCATAACTTGCTCCAATTTTTACGGCATACTTAAGAGCGAGCAATTGCAAAGATTTATTGACGGTATAAAACTGGCTTAAAAAGAGGCTTGTGAAAATGAGCTGGCCAAGTAAGCTGACGGCCGCCGTAGCCGAATGGGTTGGTACGTGACTACCATTCGGAATTCAGAGAGAATGTAGGTTCAAAAAAGTTTTTTCTAACACCGGTCCCCCCTCGGCACGCAATGGCAAACCTCCGAGTGTATTTCTGCCATGAAAAAATTCCTCATAAAAAATATCTGCCATTCGGAGTCGGCTTGAAACTGTAGGTCCCTCCATTTTTGGAACAACATCAAGACGCACGCCACAAATAGGAGGAGGAGCTCGGCCAAGCACTCAGAAAGGGTGTATGCGCCAATTATACATATATATAAGTATTTTTCTAATAGGAACGAGTTTTTTTACGAATAGATCGTAGAACGAGGAATATGGGAAAGAATTATCGAACAAAACGGTACATATTTGATCTAAATCATATAATCTAACTATGTTAATTTCATCGCCGAAATAAAACGAAAGGACAAACGCAAAGATATTTCAGTTTTTAATCGGATTCGATTCACATTTCTTCATAATGGGAGAAACAAAATTCAAAAGTATTGTTGTGTCTTATGATTACAATAATTTTTTTTTGATAGAACAATTGCACAATAAGGTCAATTTTAATTTTTTTCACAAAATATTTATTTATTCATCAATTTTTATTTTATCTCCTTCAAAGTAGTGCCCCTCGTATATAATACACTTGTGTCAGCGTTTTTTCCAATCCTCGAAGCCGTTCTGATATGCACTTTTTGGTATATCCTTGAGCTCTCTCAGCAATTCGGTTTTTATCTCCTGAATCAGCGCAAAATACCGTCCTTTCATGGGTCTCTTCAATCCTGAGATCAGGCAAAAGTTGCAAGTCGCCAAATTTGGTGAATACAGTGGCTGTGTGGCATGATAACAGTGTTGTTTCTGGCGAAATAATCTCTCACAAGCAAATATGAGTGAGCAGGTGCTTTATCATAATGAAAAAGCCATGAATATTTATTTTCTACAATTCCGGGCGCTCTTCTAGGTAGATAATACTCATTATTTAGCGCAAAAACTTGTGGTGAGAACTCCTGATGCACTACGCCATGGTAATCGAAGAAAACAGTGACCAAAAATTTGACATTTGACATCGACATTTGCTTTTTTTGGTCTTGGCTCTTCTGGTCTCTAGCATTGGGACGATTGGGCTTTGGTTTCGATGTCATAACCATAAACCCATGATTCGTCACCAGTTATGACCCTTTTAAGCAAATTTTGGTCATCGTTGACGTCATCCAACAATTTCTGAGCGATGCTCATGCGGCGTTGTTTTTGGTCAACTTCGCTGTCACACGCTTCATGCCCAAAATTTTCGAAAGGATTGCATGGCATGAGCAAATCGAAATGCCGATGTGCTGACATCCTCAGCAACTTCTCCAATTGTGATTCGACAATTCTCTATAATAAAATTCTTCACTTTCTCAACATTTTCATCGGTTGTTGATGTGCTGGGGCGTCCAGAGCGAGCGTCGTCATTCACATCGTCTCGACCTTCTTTGAAAAGCTTGTACCACTTATAAACATTTTTTTGACTCAGAGTACTTTCACCGTATGCCACTGTCAACATTTCAAGTGTTTTGAGCACATAATTCCAGTTTTTATACAAAATATGATGTAACATCTTTGATTAATTTTTTTTTTTCGTTAGCAGAAAATCGCCGAGCACGTAAAACACTTGTCTTATTTATGCCTCCCACAAACAAACTAAAAATGCGATATTGCGTTTCAATTTGCGTATACAATATTTCTTATTATATTGATCAGTAGCAGATCGTTTTTTGGGTTGTGCAAGACTGCAATAACAGATTTGCTGTCGCTGCAAATAATATATTTTTTTGCTTACTTAGGAGACAAACATTACCGTTTCATGCAGCTGAGCAGGCAGGGCACCGATTGTGGCATCGGCGCTATTTATCACAGCAAAAGTTGTGCTGGTGTTCGATTTAGATCCCTCTGTGCACATAAGTGCAACATAAAAGATAATGTATTGATGAACAAAATATGTATACACTGAAACAAGGTATAAAATATGTCCCATATTAAATGCTAAATTACCCACATTTACGTTAAGCAACGTAACCACGTGCATTCGTTATACAATTGAGTGTCTATCCCCAATTAGGTAAATACCCTAGTATGAAAGCATTTATTTATAAATGCCCAGGATGGATAAATAGCCAGGCAACTAATTAATCGGCAATCTTCAGCCCCATTACCATTTAAGAGTCATCAAGAGTTTGCTGATCCTCGGTTTAACGGTACCTACCCTTCTCAATCCTTCCTTGACTCTACGAGAGCGAAGAAGGAGCCTCCCGGAACTAGTATAGACGTATACTTCACCGCGGTTATAGTGATAAATTTGAAATTTCTACGAATACTGTAGTGCCCGTAGCCAAAGTGAAGTCTTAAGAGAATTTCTGTTTTAAGAGAATTTGAGTTGTTGAGCGGGAAGCCTTCCTCTCCTCTCCAGTACCTTTTGCTTCTATAAACAAATCGCTATAGCCAGTAGAGCTATTGTTTCCACGCGCCAATAAGTTTCCAGGCAAGTACGGCAGTTAAGTGTTAGATCATCCGCCTTATTCGCCTGTTCTTATGCCGAGTAGCTTCTATCCCTTTTCTTAGGTGAAATTTGTCCGAAACCATTCGGATTCTTATTTGCGTTCGGTTTGGGTTTTCAATAGTTGTTTAGCAAAGTAACGTTAGTCGCCGTAGCCGAGTGGGATGGTGCGTGACTACCATTCGAAATTCGGAGAACGTAAGTGAAAAAGTTTTTTCTAATAGTGGTCGCTCCTCGGCAGGCAATGGCAAGCTTCCGAGAGCATTTCTGACATGAAAAAACTCCTCATAAAAAATATTTGCTTTAGTTCGAAGTCGACTTAAAACTGTAGGTCCCTCCATTTGTGGAACAACATCAACACGCACACCACAAATAGGAGGAGGAAAAACGGTCAAACACCTAACAGAAGTGTACGCGCCAATTACTTATTTATTTTACTTTTAATAAGAAAATAAATGTTGTATGGCGAAATTTTTCCCATAAGGGGAGCTGAGGGTTAATGTTCTCTCTTTAGACTCCTTTTTTAAAACCACGTAAAACAAGTTTCAGGCCACATGAGCCATTTCAAGTTTTGCGGCAAGATTTTAAGTTTCTTTTCAGCACTTTTGGTTTATCGGACCCAATTTTTACCATCTGGAAAGCGATACTATCCTCTCAATAAATAATTGCGCAGGTATTATTCGAAATTTTTATTCAATTTATTATTTGTTTTTATAGCTGAACAGGTTTAGATCTCGACCCTTGAACAACTGCAATCTGTCTGGGTCCAGCGCAAAAGCAAAAAATATTCGTACGCCTTGGAGACTGCGACGAGACCGTCGCACAGTGATTCAGGTATATGGGCTAATCGGACAAAAATCACTACTCCTGTATTACTTTACCGATTTTAATTTATTAAAAGCAGTTGTGTAGCTCATGTATAGAGTTACAACTGTAGCATGAAAAAAAAGTTCTGGGCTAAGTTAGGAGGCAGGAAGTATAAACGAAAAATTTTAGAATATTAAACATTGAACTTTTAATAATATTAATTTATTTAAAACAATAATTTTTGCTATACATTTCAAAAAATCAAAATTATATTTCCTCTTTAATTAGCTAGGAATATTTTTAACGCATTCACCAACTTTATATAATAAATTTTAAATAATAAAATTGAATGAAGAGATGACATCCCAAAATTAAATTTTTCGATTTTAACTGGTTGTTTAAGAACTTCTTTTGTATTCATTTGTTTTGGTGTAGCTCCACAAATGAAGCAAGTTTGAGTAGAATTAGTCTCTGATAAGGTATTAATGCAACTTTCATCAAGCATTGTAAAGTGAAATTTAAAATTTACAGTGTAATTTTTGTTTTGAAAATTTATAGTTATAGGTTTTAAATCGTTTATTTCTTGCTGCAGTCTCAAGCCGGAGGATGGTTCCATGTGTAGAAGTCCACGCAAGTGGGGAAAGTTACTGATCGCCATTCACTTGGGAGTGGCCAGGACGATTCTTCTACATATGGTTCAAGCAGCTCACAACGTCCGGGATTAGCCCACGTATCCTCTGGTTAGCTTCCGAACACCCGTTCGGGAGTGAGCTAAAGTGAGAAGGCGAAGCATCCCAGCATAGCTGGTTGTGCGCTGGGTTTGGGACCCGCCACTTAAAAAGCCCCCCCAATGAAAACAGCAACAAAGCCTCGGATGAGAACTTCCAACACTGATGACGACCCCTGCAAACGAAATAAGGAATACGAATTGAGGGCATGCACCTGGAATGTCCGGTCCCTTAATGGGGAAGGTGCCTCTGCCCGGCTGGTTGATGTCCTCGTGAGAGTAAAGGCTGACATCACTGCCATCCAAGAGATGCGATGGACGGGGCAAGGTAAGAAAAACATAGGACCTTGCGACGTCTACTACAGCTGCCATGTAAAGGAGCGCAAATTCGGTGTCGGATTTGTTGTGGGAGAGAGACTTCGTCGCCAAGTACTGTCGTTCACTCCGGTGGACGAGCGTCTCGCAACAATCCGCATCAAAGCGCGATTTTTTAACATCTCGCTAATTTGCGCCCACGCCCCGACGGAAGAGAAGGACGATGCGACCAAGGATTCTTTCTATGAGCGCTTGGAACGTTCCTATGAGCGCTGCCCCCGCCACGACATAAAAATCGTGCTTGGCGACTTCAACGCCAGGGTGGGCAAGGAGGGAATTTTTGGTCCCACAGTCGGAAAATTCAGCCTGCACAACGAAACATCCGGTAACGGACAGAGGCTGATCGACTTCGCCGGGGCCCGAAACATGGTAGTCTGCAGCACCAGATTCCAGCATAAGAAAATACACCAAGCTACCTGGCTGTCTCCTGATCGAAAAACGCGAAACCAGATCGATCATGTTGTGATAGATGGAAGACACGCTTCTAGTGTATTAGATGTACGTACGATCCGAGGACCCAACATCGACTCGGATCATTACCTTGTTGCAGCCAAACTCCGCACACGCCTCTGTGCAGCAAAAAACGTACATCTACCCACGCAAAGAATGTTCGACATCGAAAAGCTGCAATCACAACAGACAGCCAGAAGATTCGCCACTCGACTCTCACTCCTGCTCTCGGAGAGCACTGCCCAACACACCGGCATGCGCGAGCAATGGAGCAACATTTCTCGTTCCCTACGTACCGCCGCCGAAGAAGAAATCGGATTCCGGCGAGCCCGAAAAAACAATTGGTACGACGAGGAATGTCATGCTGCCGCCGAAAGAAAAGATGCCGCCTATAGAGCCACGCTGCGA
Organism: Anastrepha obliqua; assembly: GCF_027943255.1. Lineage (NCBI taxonomy): Eukaryota > Metazoa > Arthropoda > Insecta > Diptera > Tephritidae > Anastrepha > Anastrepha obliqua. The sequence goes on from NC_072896.1 coordinate 30,219,089, forward strand.
TCGGGCGCAACGCGAGCCATGTGGGATCGCTACAGAGAGCTAAAAAAGGAAGAGAGACGTATTATCCGACATAAGAAACGTGAGGCCGAAATACGTGAGTGCGAGGAGCTTGAGATGCTGGCCAATAGGAACAACGCCCGAAAATTTTACCAGAAAGTTCGGCGGCTTACAGAAGGTTTTAAGACCGGGGCGTTGTTCTGTAAGAACAAAGACGGCGATATGGTGACTGACGTACAGAGCAATCTTAAATTATGGAGGGAACACTTCTCGAACCTGTTAAACGGTGACAGCTGCGCATGTCATAGAGAATGTGAAGATCCCGATACCCCAATCGTTGACGACGGAATTGTCGTTCCGTGACCCGACCATGACGAGGTGAGAATAGCAATATCACGGCTAAAGAACAACAAAGCCGCGGGCGCCGACGGACTGCCGGCTGAGCTATTCAAACATGGCGGCGAGGAGCTGGTAAGGTGCATGCATCAGCTCTTATGCAGAATATGGTCGGATGAAAGCATGCCTGCCGATTGGAATTTAAGTGTGCTCTGCCCAATCCATAAGAAGGGCGATCCTGCAATTTGTGCCAATTACCGCGGGATTAGTCTTCTAAATATCGCCTATAAGGTTCTAGCGAGCGTATTGTGTGAAAGGCTGAAGCCCACTGTCAACCAACTGATTGGACCTTATCAGTGTGGCTTCAGACCTGGAAAGTCTACCATCGACCAACTATTCACAATACGCCAAATCTTGGAAAAGACCCATGAAAGGAGAATCGACACACACCATCTTTTCGTCGACTTCAAAGCTGCATTCGACAGTACGGAAAGGAGTTACCTGTATGCCGCTATGTCTGAATTTGGTATCCCCGCAAAACTAATACGGCTATGTAAGATGACGTTGCTCAACACCAGCAGCGCCGTCAGAATTGGGAAGGACCTCTCCGAGCCGTTTGATACCAAACGAGGTTTCAGACAGGGTGACTCGCTGTCGTGTGACTTCTTTAACCTGATGTTGGAGAGCATCGTACGAGCCGCAGAACTTAATCGCTCAGGCACAATTTTTTATAAGAGCGTACAATTGCTGGCGTATGCCGATGATATTGACATCATCGGCCTTAACAACCGCGCTGTTAGTTCTGCCTTCTCCAAACTGGATAAAGAGGCAAAGCGAATGGGTTTGGTGGTGAACGAGGACAAAACGAAGTACCTCCTGTCTTCAAACAAACAGTCGGCGCACTCGCGTATCGGCACCCACGTCACTGTTGACAGTTATAATTTTGAGGTTGTAAAAGACTTCGTGTATTTAGCAACCAGCATTAACACCGATAACAATGTCAGCCTTGAAATCCAACGTAGAATCTCTCTTGCCAACAAGTGCTACTTTGGACTAAGTAGGCAATTGAGCAGTAAAGTCCTCTCTCGACGAACAAAACTAACACTCTACAAGACTCTCATCATGCCCGTCCTAACGTATGGCGCAGAAGCTTGGACGATGACAACATCCGATGAAGCGACGCTTGGAGTGTTCGAGAGAAAGATTCTGCGTAAGATTTTTGGACCTTTGCACGTTGGCAACGGCGAATATCGCAGACGATGGAACGATGAGCTGTATGAGCTTTACGACGACATAGGCATAGCGCAGCGAATAAAGATCCAGCGGCTTCGTTGGCTGGGTCATGTCGTCCGAATGGATACAAACGCTCCGGCTTTGAAAGTATTCGATGCGGTACCAGCTGGTGGTAGCAGAGGAAGAGGAAGGCCTCCTCTGCGTTGGAAAGATCAGGTGGAGAAGGACTTGGCTTCACTTGGTGTGTCCAATTGGCGCCGGTTAGCACGAGAAAGAAACGACTGGCGCGCTTTGTTAATCTCGGCCAAAATCGCGTAAGCGGTTATCGCGCCAATTAAGAAGAAGAAGTCTCAAGCCTTCTGTTTTAACTAAATCGGAATTTTCTTTAACAAAAATAAATTTAATTGGTCGACAGAAAAATGTTGACGTAGAGCGAGGTTTATTCCAAAAAATATAACCTTTTTCATCTGACAAGTTAAGGGGTGACATGGCAACTAAAAATAAATATTCGTCAGTCATTTCTGTGGAGCTAAATACTTGTTTGTAGGTGCTATGCCCAGAGCTTCCATCGAATCCGTATTTACATGTCAGAGTTAAAGTTTCACTTTTTATATATTCTTTGTCTAATATTGATTTTAAAATGCTTTTTAATGTATAATCAAGAAGTTGTTGTAGATTTATTTCAGATCCTTGTTCTGTGGTTATAATATCTTTTGGTAATAAACTGTCTCGAAACTGTCGCAGTTTATAGATGCTAGGTAAAAATTCTGAATGCACACCATTAATAATTGATCTAAGTAAGTTATATTTTCTCTGAGAAAGTTCTAACTGAAGATAAAGCGCTAAAGTTTCCTGTAAAGTTAATGAATGTTTTTTTAATTCCTTAAACTCAACCTGACTATTACTTTTTTTAGATAATTCTTTTACCACAAAAGAAAGCTCCTCCAAGGTGTATTTTGAGACCAGTTCTTCAATTCGCCTCTTTTTAGTCTTCTCACTTGACTCCCCAAAAGCTACATATGGTCTTCCACGAGAAGTGCTTTGTTCAGCAAAAGTGTTACCTGGAACAGCTGGTTTTCTTAAAATAGCTTTTAGTGATGAGGTCATATATATTTCAGAGTTCAGCCATTTGATTTCTTTGGCTAAAAACTGTTCTTTTCTGCGAAATTTTTTTTCCCATTTAATATTTATTTTTCCACAAAAAATGCCAAAAGACTTTTCAAATTCCCGCTTAGTTGCTTTCGTGACAGTCTGAAGTCTCATTAGGTTTAGAACCTTTTCAACTAACTTATTTTTCCTTTATTTTTTGGGCAATGAAATCCATGTATCCACCAAATCTTTATTTTTTATATTTGACAAAGTACCTAAAAAATAAAAATTCGGAATAAAGTACAACTTTGCGCAAAAAAAGACCTATGCCTTTAAAAACAGAACAGTTTAAAATATCAAATAATAATATCACCTTTTGGCACCTTTTACCAAAAATAGAGTTTTCTAAAAATAATGACTACTTTACAAAAAAAATTAAGAAAAATATCAAACATATATTAAAATATTTACATACCTTACTGAATATTTGCCATAATAAACGAGTCAAACTATAAAATATCGAAACGTTCAGAACGAACTACCATACAATAATAAATGTTGATCAAATCTAAAAAAAACAAAATAGGATTTTATTTAGGTAGACTTTATCATAATTTTACTGATAAGGAAACAAAAAATAAAAATAAACTTAAGGTGATTTTATTTGAGCAATATAATGAAGATTTTATTTCCATTTTAGTTTTTCTAAAATATTGCTTTTAATTTTTTGATTTTTGTCCATTGTTTAAATCACTGTGCGTCGGTTGGGCGGGAGGAAGGCAATCAATATTATTAATAGAGGCAATGAATTACCTTAGGCTAGAGACTGCATATTCTATCAATGGCCTCTCTGATTTACTACAAGTCAATTAATAGATTCGTTTTATTTATCCCCATTTCTATAAAGAATCAGACATAGATTTTCATCAACATTTTTCGGCAATCTAGAATTGCTATTACAAAAGAGCTGAATACATAAATACCCGATATCGCAAAATTTAGTTTTTTATAACTTTTTCATTAAATAAAATAAAATGGTTTTGAGTGATTGAAATCTTTATTTTGACCTTTACTCGCTCCATTGTTTGTTTGTTTGTTTATTGCAGTTGTTTAGTTCATAAGGGTGAAATATGATTGAGATACGACGGCCATTTGAAAAATTATAAATCTTCCGATAGGGTGATTAATTTTGCGCCACCTTTTATTATTCACTAGAAGCTTGAGAACGCCATGCTGAGATATCTGGCCTATGCCGATGACATCTGGTTACTATCATCCAAGTTTTCTGATTTTAAAACTGGGCCAACGACCCTGCATCAGCAACTTCGTTCAACCGGTCGGTTAATGTCGCTAAAACTAAAACACTGCATCTCAACCACTTACCACAGTACCACTTGAAGTCCGAACAGAAAACTGTCAAACTTTCTACTAAAACTTGGCAGGAAAGACGTTCGGTGGATGGTCGGCATTATTACAGGACACAACCCATGGGGTCAGCATATGACCACCATTGGAATCATTAAGGACCCAGTGCGCCTGTCTTGCTTGGAGGAGGCGGATAGCACTGAGCACTTTCTCTGCGAGTGTCCAGCCTTTGCTAGAGCAAGACTTCGTTTCGATGTCGTGAGAAAGAATAATATTTGCTCTCTAAAACTGGAGGATATTTACAGATTCACCAAAGAATCTGGGAAATTCTCACAGGTCTAACTATCTCTGTCTCTGTCTCTATTCTTTCCCATCTCTTTCTCTGATACTTTTCCCCTTTCCCCCTTGACTATCTATCCTCTTTGCAGAGCTCTAAATACAATGGGGTTTGTAGTCTGAGTGTTTTAGGAGCCACCAAATCTCTTGGCAGAGCATTGTCCTCGCTAGTGGAGGCTCTGATATAGATGCTGAGCAAAGAGTATGCAAAGCGAAGTCGGCATTCGGTATTTTCGCGCCTCTATGGCAAAACAACATCACAAGTATTAGTACCAAATTTAGGATAGTCAATGCGTTAAATCTATGTTGCTATATGGGTTTATCACTTGGAAAGTTACAGTAGCAATCACAAAACACCTCCAAACTTTCACCAAACGCCGCTCTCGACGCATACTACGAATCTTCTGGCCGCAACTTCGAGTTGTTTAGGTTACGAAGCAGGCCGAGCTTGCCTGTGGGACGCGAAGAAGGATGAATGGATGGTTGGAAGAAGGACAATGGATTGATCAGTTCAAGTTCGAAAAGATGACGGCCACGTGGCCAAACGTGCGCCACAGTAGGGCCCGTTCCAGCAAGTAGGACGTGCAGTTGGAAGATCTCGTATAACCGGGCGAAAATCAAACGAATCCGAAGTGACAACCCTCGGCTTGTCATGGAACGAGTTCAAGGTCATAGCGCAAAACTGCGTCCGATGGCATTCCGTCGTAGTTGACATCCTATGCTCCACTAGGAGTTAAAGGAAAATACTCCACTAGGAGTTAAAGGAAAAATATGTATTATATTGCTGCACCTTAAGGTCGTCTGAGTATTTACGACACCTTCTTTTTCAATGCGTACGAGTTCTTGAATGTACACATAAAGGGTGATCAATTTGGAGGTATCGGATTTTAAATTGAAATAAAACAAAGTCTTTCTTATTTTTGTATAGAAGCACTCGTGACTTTTGTTTTTTAAAGATAATCCCTTTCAAATGTTGACCACAACTGCGCCAAAATTTGGGCATCCGTAAACACCAATTTTGAATTTTGAATGATTCGCTAGAGGACTTCGGTCGGTATCTCCGAAATAACTTTAGTAATGTTGGCTTCGAATCCATAAACCATTTAGACTTTACAAACGCCCACAAATAAAAGTCCAAAGGTGTCATATCATGCGATCTTGGAGAAGAGAAATAAGGGACGAATATTCCTACAGCCTATACTCCGCACCAAACGGTTGTTTTCAAAGGATGTAAGGGCTATTCTTCAATGGGTTCGAGCTGCTCTTCAGCCCAAATACGGCAATTTTTCTTATTGACTTAGCCATTAAACCAAAAATGAGCCTCATCGCTGAACGGTTATGTAGACCTAAGTTGACCTGAACGCGCTATGAACACTTTTCACAGAGCGTCGATTTTCGTCATACAATTGAACGATTTGTGAACGTTGTTGAGGCGTAAGTCTTTCCCTGATGAAATGTCAGTGAATACTGAAAAAAATTATGTATTTAGTTTGACAGTAGTCACGCGTGATCTGTCAAAACAAAACCCCTATTGGAAAAAGTACCTCCAATCTGAACAGCCTTTACATTCTTTTAAATATTATGGAATTTTTTAAATACTTATCGAATTGTGTAAATATCACGAGATGTTTACCTTGGCGCTAGTTACTATTTCGTTTTGAATATTTTTTTGTAAACAACAAATACATTTTTTATTTTTTTTTGCTACTAAGACTCACTTTCACTGACATTCATTTAACGCGTACATTTTCTAGCACTCAAACTGTTTTTTCTGCCAATAAAACAAAGAAAACTTTTTCATATTTACACCACGTGCGACAAATCATCATAACAACGTGACAGTCGCACAATATTTTCCACCTGAGGAATAGTGGAAATGCAGTGCTCTACCAGAGTTTAATAAAGGGTGTCAACAACAAAGAAAAAATGACAACACACAAATACATACGCACACTTGCATACATTCTTTTGCATGCGCTTTATGTGATATGTTGACAAAACGTGCCAAGCATACGGACGATCAAAAAGTGTGCGCGCACAAATGAAGCTGTGTGACGGTGTGAGTGTGCACAGATGTGTAGGCTTGCAAGCTTCCTGCAGCTATGTACAATTTAGTGCAACACTTGTTTGCCCGTCTAACTTGGCATGCCACACTTTGCCTGTCTTCAGGCGCTTCCTGATTCGAACAGGCAGGACGTACCTGGTGTGTTGGTTGTCTACTTTTTTTTCTTTCCATTTTCATTTACTTTTTGTTATATTAGCAAAGCAATTTTTGGTCGTTTGATGGATAATACAGGACATAAAACTAAATTGATAACGTTAAAGAGATGATGCCGAGATTGTGATATGATTTTTTCCACATATTTCTATCCAACATATTTTGTGTAGCTACTTTTTAAGCTTGGATTAAAGTGCATAAGCATACATGTATACATGCTTATATTTATGTATATGAAAACATGTCCTCTGTTTAGGACATCCTTTGAAATAGAGTCCTTTGAAATTACCACAGCTGAGGCGCAAATAGAAGCTTAAAATTGCTTGGGTTTATTGACAACAGCAATTATTCTTAATAAGGTTTACTTCTCAGCAGCTAAAAAATTAGAATACCAAATATTTATGTATGTATGTATGCTAATAACACAGAATGTTCCAATATACACAGAGCTTCTCGCATTTTAAAGCAAATCTTCCCTGCAAGACTATGTTTTGCTATAAATTATCTAAACTTGCAAAACAGGTGCGTCTTTTAACCCAAAATATTTTAAAAAATCAAAACCTTTATTTTCATACTTCTTCTTCATCTTGATTGGTGCGATAACCGCTCACGTGATTTTGACCGAGTTTAACAAAGCATGCCAGTTATTTCTTGCTCGTACTATTCGGCGCCTGTTGTAAACACCAAGTGAAACCAAGTCCTTCTCCTCCTGAACTCTCCAACGCAGAAGAGATCTTCCTCTTCCTTTGCTACCACAAGCTGGTAACGCATCGAATACTTCCACAGCCGGAGCATTTTTACCCATTCGGACGATTTGAACCAGCCAACGAAGCCGCTGTATCTTTATTCGCTGCGCAATGTCTATGTTGCCGTAAAACTCATGCAGTTCATTGCTTCATCGCCTACGATATTCGCCGTCACCAACATGCAAAGGTCCAAAAATCTTCCGCTGAATCTTTCTCTCAACCACTCAAAGGGACGTCTCATCGAATGTTGTCACCGTCCAAACTTCTGCGCCACACTTGTTAGGACGGGCATAATGAGAGCCTTATTAAGTTTTAATTTCGTTCATCGAGGGAGGACTTTACTACTCAATTGCCTATTTAGTCCAAAGTAGCACTTGTTGGCAAGAGCAAATATCATTGGGTTTCAGGTCACATTTTTTTTGTGGTGGGTGGGATAGGGTTCAAAATGCCTTCGCACCGTCGTTTACTGCGTCCAGTGGTGTGACCACTAAACCAATCTCTCCTCTCCTTCTGGGGAAACACCCTTCGCGGGATTACTTTTTGCATTACTTAGGGATGGCGCAGAACGGCATCCATAAACGGTAAAGTCTATTTACCCACGTCAGGGTCCACTATACTTGTAGCCAGTTTTCATGTTCGTCTTCTTCTGTCTCTATGCGGCTTTACTTTGTTGCACTGTGTCGAGGTCTATCTTTTTTTCCGTAGGACCGCGTTCCAGCTGTTCTCCCATTTTGCTCATTATCTTGCTCGACGCGATGTCACCAATCTGCGTCCTCAGAGTATTTCTTTCCTTAAGTCATCTGTCACAACTAAAAAGCGTATGTTCAACGCCATTATTCGATACTTCGCAGTATATGTACTTGGGATCGGTTACCTTGCCCATACGGTATAGATATTTCGGTAATACCCGCGGCCCGAGAGGAACTAAGTTAAGAAGTAAAATTCCTTTGGACTCATTTGTTTGTTGATGGAATAAGTTTCGCCGTCCATCTGCCACTTGGTTCAGTGTCACATTGTCTTTTCCAGCAAGGTTTGGCATCTCCGTTCCGTGATATTGGCGAGGACGTGTTTCTTCTTGGAGTCCCACGCATTCATTCGTTCCCGGGCCATGAGGTCGACAGGTATCTCGCGGCTGATCACAAAGACTGCAGCACTAAAGCTAGTGCGATAAGCTGAGGCTACTCTAAGTTCTGCTTTTCATTGCACAGCATCCAGTGCTTTGCACTTGGTTTTGCAGTTTAGCGCATTAGCGTCGCTGCCGTACAGGAGAATTGAGTTTGTGGCCGCCATGATTACCCTTCTTTTTCTCTGTGCTAGCCCACCGATGCTTGGCAATAATCTACTTAGCATACCCGTGACCTTTGCTGCTTTGGTAGCCACGTGCCGTATCTGGGCCCAGAAAGTAAGCATGCAGTCAAGTTTAATACCTCGGTACTTCACAACTTTTTGGGGTCTTTAAGAACGTGTCGTCTATTTGCATGCTGACCTCGAGTGGCATGTGTCCTCGTGCTATAAGGATGGTTTTGGTCTTTTGTTTGGCAAGTTCCAGGAGTCCTTAAGCCATATTTGCGTCCTTATCATAACTTGGTTAAGCTTCCTCTGTGTCCTGCTTGGTATAACCGGCGTATATCGTTCGCGTATCCCACTAGATATGTCGTCGTAGCTTAGATTCCATAGGTCGAGGCCGAGAATAGAGCCTTGAGCTGTACCAGACCTTAAGGCTTTTGTTTTCTGGCTATTTGGTGTATCGTACAGCAGTTCACGCGCAGTAAGGTAACTTAGGAGATTCCTTAGCAAGTATGCAGGTATTCGAAACGTTTCTCATAGTGCCTTTATAATGTCTATCTGTCGCAAGCTGTTAAAGGCGTTTCGTACATAAAGCGTTGCCCGGACGGTGATGAACCACATCTGCGTTGAGCGCGGTCTGCGTTGCTTTCCACCTCCTCTATTGCACCAAGAGAAACCGCGTCGGAAACCGTATTGCCTTGCTGACAATCATCCTGCACTCTCAACAGACTCTGCGAACCTGCGCTGTATGAGTTTCTCAAGCAATTTCCCGGCGCTGTTCTAGGTGTTAATGCTGGTTCCTAAATAAACGAAGGTCTTATCATTTGGGACAGAATTGGCGAAATTATTTTTCCCTACTACATGAACGTACAAAGCTGAGCCATTTCCTATCACAAATTACAAAGAAAACTCACTCAAAAACAAAATAATAAATAAAATGTTCGATATAGGCTATAAGTTGGTCGGCTAGCTCGTGCTTCAATCGAGATATAGAGGTAAATTGTATTTCTGGTCTGATTTTGTTCATATTAAAGGGATAAGCAATGATGAGTGATAAGAAGGGAAAAAGGAAGAAAGGATTTTTGGTCGGAGGATGATGATTAAAAGGTGGCTAATGACATTTGCGGTAACCGCTTCAAGCTACTGATGAAATTCACCTGGTGTGTAAAATTTAAACTTACTAAAATATATCCGCAGGTGTAGCAAAAAAATGAGAGCTCAGATGTCTCAATCTTAGTCCGACGAGAGCAGAGCAGTTGAGAAGAAGGTGCTGAGATGATTTCATCTCACCCTCCATACAGCTTCTGCAGAAAGGACTTTAAGCAATCCCAAGTTTCACTGCATGGTTCCGTTCACTAAGTTGCCGAGAGTTCCATCTTTCCAGAAGCAACCAACAGGTTCGCCTATCTTCTCATTATGCCGAGAAACCACCTCGAAAATTCCCTGTCTATCTAGCTTATCCACAATCCATTCTGTTACCACGAATGTCGAAGTATTCGGATGCGGTCGAGGGAGAAGTCAACATTTTCCGACTAATTTCGAGCACAGCAAAAGTGTCAAAGTAAGGTTTTATTTCTCTGACAATAGTTAAACAAGTAAGTAACCAATTAACTGGTTCTTTGATTGCGGCTACCTCCGCTTGGTGATCCGGTAGCCTGAATCTGAGCATAATGGGGAACCCCTCGCCGAATACTCTTTCACCAATTCTTCTGTCCAACTTCGAGCCATCCAAAAGCTGCAGGCCGGCCACGCTTCCTTTAAGGGAATATGAGTGGAAGAAGTCCCGCTCGAACCCAGCGAAAGTCTGTCACCATGTGATGGGTGACTTTTTAACCGGAGTGTCCGGAGCTCTTAAGGCTGCCTTGTAGCTCGAACCCCTCAATCTTATTGCAGATGTCCTGTTTTGCCTGCGATGCCCGCGGGTACTTCATTCAATATTGCGTTAAGCGCTAAAGTGGTTTAGTACGAAGCGTCCCACTGATTGGCTTAAGAACCAACCGCTACTTCCTAGCCGATGTCATCATCTCCAGCGAGCTCCATTAGACGACGTTTACTTTCTAATTCAATACATTTTTTCTCAATAGATTTTTTGTCTTTAATCCTAATTGTAACCAATACTTAAAAGCTAATATGCCATAAGTTTGAAAATATTAAGCTATGTGTAAGTGCTGCTGAAAGTATGCAAAGTTTTGAACCAGCGATTCGAATATGAGGATGGCCTATCAAAAAATAACCATTAAACTCGAATAAAATTCAATTGATTGTGAAATTTGTGCAGCTGAAACTTTTATAGAGGCTGCAATGGGTATCCGCTGCCAGCGGCCTCACTCATTCGTGCCCATGCAAAGTGCCGCATACTAATGAAATGCCGCCTGAGCGTATGCAACACAATCGAAGTGAAATTATAGCAATCCCTGAATTGTAATGTGAAACTTTTGCTTAAAATTATGACAACTTTTCGATGACAATGAAGAAGAGTTCAAGAGGAAACAAAAAATTCAACAAAAAATGCGCCTCCGGCTTGCTAGACAATAAAACGACGGCGGCGAAAGGTATGCAATGAATTGGAATCCAATCGGAAAACGATTAAAGGATAGACCTGGTAAGTGGGCAAAAATACATGCTTTAAAGGGTGTGTATGTATGTGTGTTTATGTTTGTGAAGACACATACATACATACATGTGCCTACGAATGTTAACATATAATACTTTGGAAAAGTTGGCGCCTCAATTTCATGGGTGGAGGCATTCAATTCTCGGTGCCTTCGGCGTAGTTCAGCTGACAAAAGAAATTAGTAATGACAACAAATGGCAAAAGTTGCGAACGAAAACAAAAGCAACATGTTACCGCATAATGCAAACAAAAACACCACCACAACAACAACAACAAAACCAATCAGCGACAACTTGTGTGAAAACAAAAACATGTGGCTTTGTTGTTGCTTTTGTTGCTGCATCTAAACCAAATGCAATTGCAAATGCAACAAAATGTGTGCGGCGGTCAAAGAAGCTACCAAATGAACGCAGACAAGTTTGCTATGTTGGGTCAAAAGTAATGGCAGTTGCAGTAGAAGAGAAAAGAAAGAGGAATGAAAACAAAGGGAAGAATAAGAAACTTTGTTGACTTTTGTTTCCAAAACTCTCTTTCTATTAGTCTCATTCTACGTTTACTATTAGTTTTTGCAAGAAAGTTCTTGCCTCTATGCTTTATTGCAGTTTGAAAGTCTGCAAGCACTCACACACACACACGCCCACATGCACACATGCACATAAACTCAAATATAAACCTGGCACAATCAGCCTACATTGCAATTGAAATGGCAAAAAAAACAACAAAAAAAGAGAACGCGACACAGTCCAACGCTCGCGTTGCAATACCGCCACGGGCTATAGTGAATAAATGAATGCTTGTTAGGTTGGTTGGCTGTGAAGGCCACAGGCAACACTGACGCGCAACCATTCGAAATCAATTGGCATTTCACGCGTCGTAACTCGATGCTCTTGCGCGTTGCATCTGTAACGCCTCGTCTACAAAGTGGAAATTATATAAGAAAGAATGTAATTTTTTAGGGGCTGCAAGCAGAAAAGCTAATAAGAGAATTGCAAGGGCGGTAAGTAGCCTTTAAAAATTATAACCACAAAGTGAATGGATGAATTTATACACGCATCTATGTGCGTATGTATGTATGTATGTGTGTGTTTTATTTACAGTTATTGTTTTGACATATTCCAAATTTTAATATGTTTTCCTTTTTTATTTTTGTCAAAAATGTTGCTCTATATATAAATAAAAAATAGATGGTTCAAAAATCAAACGCTATATGGCCCACCTGTACATTCGTACATCTTAATACATTTACACGCCACAACTTGCAAGAAAGTGTTAAATTCGGTCCTAAATGAACTTTATGTGCCCATTTTTCTCAAAATTTGTTTATTTGTAGGTTGGAATATAATAACAAGTAAATTGAAACGATTTAGAAAATTATTTAATAATTTTGAGATTTATGCAGTTGAAACTTTTGGTATGGAGTTTTCCAAAGCCAAATACCTTTAGTTTATTTTTTAACATTTTTTTATTTTTTTTTTTTTGTTTTGTGGAATTTTTGTTTTTGTAAACGAAATTTGTTAAAAATTTTGGAATTTTTTTTATGAGTTGTGAAAAATACCTACTCAGAATTTCTTCGCTAATAATCCCTGAAACTTTTTCAGTGGAATTCCTTTCACTTTTCTAATTGCATTCAAATACACTCAGCGAATCGATGAAAAATCAGAGCTACCGCACGTATTACGGTTAAGGGGGGAGCCTGTTTTAGAGGCTTCAAAAAATCGATTTTTTTTTTTTGCATAAATGTCTTCCCAAACTATCCAAGAATGTGTCCTCAAAATTTCAGAAGCAAATTCAAAAATTTTCGGAGTTACAGCAGAAATTGTGAGCAAGCATCGAGCAGGCATACGATCGCTCGAAGTGCGATTTCTCGGTTTTTAATTTTTACGATTTTTCCTAACTGGCGCGAAAGATAGGGAACGTTAAACGTCCTAAGAGAGAGATTACATTGATTGTATTCGGAATTAAATTCTCTTCTAGTTTAACCTAAAAGACATTTATGATTAGCCCACTTTTAAATAATCTAAAGTGAACTTGTTTTTCCAAAAAAATAAATTTTTTTTTTAATTAGCGAAAAATTTTTGAATTTATCACTTTTTGTTTAATTTTCTTAGTTTAACTAGAAGCTTTACCATACTGAAATAAATTTTTTTTTTTGGGCTTTTGGTTTCAGATGAAAATTGCGACCTGCATCTTTCCCGCCGCACACACTCGAGGCGCCTCGGCAAAATGCTTGTACCAGGCATAATATGACATATATTTTAATGAAAAAATTTGAGAAGACTGCTGAAATATATAATAATAAAACCTCAAAATTTCGTTTGAATCGAATATTTCTTTCCTTCCCAAAAAAATCCACGAAAAAATCGATTTTTGAAGCCTCTAAAGCAGGCTCCCCCCTTAAGTGAGTCCAACTATCAAAGTTTCAGGGATCACTGAGCCATAGTCTCAGCTAATAATGAAAAACATAAGAAAAAAAATTAATGGGAAGCGTTTTTCACAAATGACTAAAAAAACTGTTTCCAAAAAATAAAATAAATTATGGCCATACGAGGTGTGCTCAAAAAGTGTCGGAAATTTTGTGTTTTTTCAAAAATTATTTATTTATTCATTAATATCTATATTGTTCCCTTCAAAGTAATCCCCATGAGATATTATGCACTTGTGCCAACGTTTTTTCCAATCTTCGAAGCACTTCAAAAAATCATTTTTTTTTTTATCTTCGATGCGGTCTTTATCTCGTCAATCGTAGCGCAGCATCGTCCTTTCATGGGCCTCTTCAGTTTCGGGAACAAGAAAAAACCACAGGGGGCCAGATCTGGGGAATACGGTGGCTGTGGCATCATAAGTGTGTTGGTTTTGGCCAAAAAGTCGCGCACAAGCAACGATGTGTGAGCAGGGGCGTTATCGTAATGCAAGAGCCAATTTTTGTTCTTCCACAAATCCGGGCGTTTCTGGCGGAGTGCTGCGCGCAAATTGAGCACAACTTGCAGGTAATATTCCTTATTGACCGTTTTACCCTGTGGCAAGAACTCACGATGCACAACGCCCATGCAATCGAAGAAAATGGTAAGCAAAACTTTTACATTTCACCGAACTTGGCGCCCTTTTTTCGGGTTTCGCTCTTGGTTCGTGCGGCAGCTTCCATTGAGATTATTGGGCTTTGGTTTCCACGTCATAACCATAAACCCACGATTCTTTATCAGTTATGACCCTCTGGAGCAAATTTAGGTCGTCGCGGACAGATTCCAACATCTCATTAGCAATGTTCATGCGATGCTGCTTTTGATCGAAATTGAGGAGATTTGGTACGAATTTTGCGGCGACCCGTCTCATGCCTAAATAATTGAAAAAAATCGAATCGCACGAGGCAATCGATACTCGTATGTCTAGGTCCTCAGCAACTTCTCTAACGGTGATTCGACGATTGGTCTATACCATTTTCTTCACTTCATCAATTTTTTCGTCTATTGTTGAAGTGCTCGGACGTCCGGCACGCTTTTCGTCGTTCACATCTTCTCGGCCTTCTGAGAAGATTTTGTACAACTGATAAACGTTGCTTTGGGCCAAAGTAGCTTCTCCGTACGACACAGTCAACATTCGAAATGCATCCGCGCACTTAATTTCATTTTTCACACAAAAGTTGATACAGGTTCTTTAATCCATCTTTTTGAATAGGTAAAAATCGAAGACGAGCCGAAACACGTGCAAGCAAAGTAGCAGTCAACAATTAACTGAACATTCAAAATAGCCGAACTCGTCAACATGAGTGAGAGACATGAGTACCAACATATCGCCACAAAAAAATCGAAATTCGAATATACGAAACCTTTGAAAATTAAAAATTCGCTATACTTTTTGAACACACCTCGTATGATGGAAAATCTTACAGCAAAATCCGTGGGAAGATTAGTGTCTGCCGGAGTATTTATTTACAGAATCTTTGGACATAGCTCAACAGGAAAGAGGGGTACAGGTTGCACAGACTATATGAATTCGAGCTTTCATACTAGAATTGAAGAGGATGGATGGCACAAAAGCATGAAGCGTGACCGTAGGACTTTTCATATTTACACAGGCGGCTCTAAGTTCTGGACGTAGTGGGAGCGGGTATTTACTGCTCAAAACTAGGAATTAGACAGCCAATTAAGCTTCCGGGCCAGTGCTGTATTTTGCAAGCGTAAGTTTTTGCTGTTGCAAAAACCGTGGCTTACACAAAAACTGAAAGGAAACGAACTCAGTAGGAAACGAAATACTTAGTAGATGAGATAGCTAAAAATGCTGTTAACCTAGCAACAGAATGACCTACAAAAACCGCTAAATATAATAAACGATGGATATCCCCAAAATGGATCTTCCAACGCTGCTTAGATTTGCTAAAAGCGTTGTGGTATTTTCTTGTCGAACAAGACACCATATGCTGCTTTCCAGCTTGTCATCTGCATTGAATTTGATGTAAAATGCGGTACAAACGTGAAATATTTCATTGTTTGCGTATTTGGCTTGTCATTCGTAATTATTCTTACACAGCCTTTCGATTATTACACACTATTCTTGATAGTATCTCCCATATGAAAAATACATTTTCGCAACAAATCCCTTCTACATTGGCTTTTGCATCCAACAAAACGTTTCAATCATCTTTCACTAAAAAAGCCCATTTATAGTTTGTCTTGAACCATTTTATTGCCGTTTCTTTGCGCTGTTAGAATTATTTTTATATTCCACGACCTTGCTTTTCAAGAAGACGACTTTTTTCGAACCGCGGCTGCTGCTAATTTTTTGTAGGTTTGCTCTTTCTTATCACTCTTGCTGCTCATACACTGTTCGTAGCTGCGAAGTTACTACTCCGCAGTGACACTGCACTAAGGCAGCCGGGAGTCTCTTGCTTCATAACTGTCTTCCATCGTCGCTCCTCATCGTCAATTGTACCACAACTTCGGCTGTGAATTTCATTTAGTTTTTTTCCTCATGACACTAAAAGGGCAGTGCTTAACATGAACGCATGTTGTGCATCGTCAGTGTTCGTAGATTCATTACGATCGTAGAGCAATCGGATTTTGAGCACGGTGGAGAGAATTCAGAAGGTGTAAGCAACATCACACCGTTATCGGCTCTCAGTGATTTTGAAAGAAGCAGCTGATTTGCTGAAGCAACAGCGGAGAACCTGAGATTGTGTTGGTGATATAAGAAAACATAAACGCAGCCACTGCTTATGTTGCTTCGTTACCGAGCAACAACTGATTGGAAGAGCGTAAAAATGCTCGTACGTGTGAAATGGGCAGACGCAATTCTGCTGCCGAATCTCCAATGACGTGGCATTTGAAGTTATTCTCACAATTTTTCTTTAGATGGCCATCAAACCTTGCAACCTATCATCCTTGAATTTGATGGTCAAGGCTACAAGAGTAGGTCTTAAAGTTGCCATTCCCACAAATCATTGGTACTAGTTATGAATAGACCTACAAGTATGTAGATCCTTTGTTGAATCACTCGCCAATGTTACGTATACTTGAGAGACTTGAACGTTTTCATTACAGATGAAAAGCGACTATTTTTCAGAGGATCACCCTAGACTTCGCAACTCCAAATGTATGACAAATTTCACCGAAAAGAGGCTTGAGTGACTTCTCGTTGCTCTTTGTTCATTTTTCAGCCCCATACCTCAAGCACCACATTGAAAATTGGGTAAAGAAGGCCAGTATAGCCTTATACTCCTACAAATCCATATTCGGTAAAAAATGGGGACTCAAGCCACAGGTCCTGTTGTGGATGTACAACGCAGTGGTTTTGCAAATTTTAACGTATGGATGCCTAGTTTGGTGGGACGCTCGTCGGAAGAACTATAATAACACTAAACTGGGGAGAGTGCAAATGACTACATGCATTGTCATCATCGGAGCATGTAAAACTTGCCCCAGTGCTGCTCTGAATGTCCTTTTGCACTTACTTCCCATCGACTTTTCGTTCATGTCCATCGCAGCTCAAAGTGCAGTCAGGTTAAAGGAGATTGGCCTCTGCAGGAAATCTCTCAAGGGTCATGGTAGCATTTTCGGGCAGTTAACACCGTATTTCTCCGAACTTCGAATAGATCTCTCTATCCGCAAACTAGAGTTTGAGGGTCGTGCTAGGGCAATCTTTTCAAATAGGCAGGATTGGAACGAGGGGAAAAACTACACCGAAGCGTGCATCTCTGTCTTCACTGACGGTGCCAAGATGTATTCAGGAGACGGAGCAAGGGTTTTCTCTAAATCAGTCAATTTATCTATCTCCTTAAAACTGCCGAACACTAATAATGTTTTTCAAGCCGAAGTCTTTGCGATCCTGCATGCATGCAACATGCTTAGTGAACGCTAGGGAGATATTAACATTTTCTCCGATAGTCAAGCCGCGATTAAGGCTCTGACGACGCCATGGTGCAGAACGAAACTAGTAAACTTCTGTAAGGAGAAGGTCAAATCTCTTGGGTGTGCAGGTAACATTTCTCTGATCTGAGTTCCAGAATATAGGAACATAGAGGGAAATGGAAATGCTGGAGAAAGAGACTGTGGGGCATTTTCTCTGTAAATGTCCGGGTTTGGCAGCTAGACGACTAAGGTCACTGGGCGCTCCTTTCTTCGGCAGCCTGGGGCAGTGCGCCAACCTAAATCCAATGAATATCCTCTGGCTCGCTGTAAATATCTGCATGTTGGAGGTCTCATAATGGTATCAAAACGGCGCTTTAGTACCACTTGAGGAGTGCCAGATCGGCACTTCGACTATTTCACCTACCTACCTCAAGCACCAATAACAGAGAAGAAAATAGGATTCTTGGCGAAAACACGTCTAAATATAGCGCGATCATGGCAGCCTTCCATGCTTTCCCAGAAGCTGGTTCATGAAAATAAGAAATATATATATAAAGACTTTTCCATTTACCTTACCTGCCGGAAATAGGTATTTAAACAGGAAAGCTACCTATGATTGATATATCACTCATTACAAATTACATACAAGTGCATCTACATTTGTACACAACACTTCAAAATAATTTTGTAAAAACACTTGTCATTGATGTACGAATTTGAAGAACGGTGCTCTATCACAGATTCACATATCCATACATACTTATGTGAACAAATTGCCGTGTATGTATGTGTGTAGGTACAGTTGTAGTCGTTTATGTATGCATGTGGAAACAGGCAGTTATTGAAAATAGTTGAAAGTGCTTTGAATTTCGGGCAACAGGCTAAAGTTTTCAGTATACATTTGCCAAAGGCCATGCAAATATGTGCATGTATGTATGCGTGTAAAAATGTGTGTGTATATGTATTAATAGGCATAGGAGCAATTCATATAAAACAAACGCTGTCAGCAATCACTGCAGTCATCAGAAATGAAAAGTCTTCGAGTCAAGTCAAGTCGATATGCCAAGTCAATGCGCTGTTGAAATTCTACTAAATAAATAAAACGAAATATTTATGCCGAATGAAGAAGAAATTTAGGAAGGTAAAGTTATGCTTTCACTGAACTTTGCATTCACATGAATGCTTATCATAGACAAATGGCCTGTAAGGAATTCCACTAGTCCTCAGTTCACTTAGAACCAGGACTATTTCCTCATCATTTGTTTTTTCATATAAGCAACTTGCATGGCTTCTGGCAAGTACCAAATACTAGTGATAAATTCGATAAACTGTTATCCACCCCACGATGTTAAAGCTGTGACAATTATCAAAAAGATAATAGCAGCGCTTTTGAAACTCTCAATAATGGCTGAGTTAAAAGTCTACGTTGCGTGAAATAGCTATATCACTGGGACTAATCGACAAGTTTTGACAACTAAGACTAAATAAATGCATGTAATCGAGGTACCCGATTCGAACCCATGGCCTTTTGTGTCCTCTACTCCTCATAGAACCTCATTCAAGCCCAGCCTGAACAGAAAACCTAAGATGGAGCTGTGTTGGGCTGAACGTATGTGTCTTTCTTCCGGCCACATCCTGCCGAGATGTCTCAAACTTTTCCTCGCTATAGTATCACATTCGAGAGGCAGGGCGTGACAAACATGTTTACGGATGGCTGGAACTAAAACGGAATAGTTGGTGGGAGAGTATTCTCCGAGGAGCTCCCCATCAAACTCAAATTTAGGCTTCCGATCCACTGTAGTGCTTTCCAAGCGGAAGTAACCGTAATTTAGGAAGCAGTGGATTGGGTGCTCACTTCTGTAATTACAGTAAAGGATGTTAATATCTACTTCGACAGCCAAGCGGCAGTTAGGGCCTTGGACTCGTTGTGTGTGCGCTCGTCTTCCCTCTCGATTGCATCGGAATACTTCGATATTAGGCTCATTTGGGTTCCAAGTCACAGCGACATAGAGAGAAACTGCTGAGACGATAAGCAGGCTAGACAGGGGACCCTTGAGACGAAGATAGATCAGGGGTGCTCCAGAGAACTTCTAAGGCTAAAAAAGTCACAGCTATTGAATTCCGTTAGGTATCCATGCGGTGAGGCTTCGAGCCTTTTCTGCCGAAGCTGTCTGGAGAATGAGGTTGAATCATTTTAGCACCTTCATCTCAGATACCCTGCTTTGGTCGGGCAAAGGTTAAAAAATCTGGGCTCTCACTTTTTCGCTACGTGTTTAAATCTGATGAAATTCATCTGTATCTTGAAGTAGTTAATACAAACGTAAGTCGCCACTGTTGGTCGTTATCCTCTAATTAAAGCTCGTTCTTCCTTTGTTTCATCTTTCTGGTTTCTCTCCCTCTCCTTGACACACTCTACAGACAGATGTCGCTGCTATCTACAGGAATATTGAAGTGGCGCGCATTTGCTAAAATCCTACTAATACGAACCATAAATTTATCCCACTAACCCAGATTTTTCCTGCTGGGTATTTGCATGTGTTTAAGTCTACTTACACACCCATGATTGGTCTCAAAGTGCCAAACAAACATTTGTTGAATTGCAGTTATATTATAATGAAAATAGTTCCGCATATACTTTACGCTCTGTATGCCAATATGATAAGGCAGAATTAAGCTACCAAATTAAACGAAAAGCTACAGGAGGCAGTACTACTGCCTAAATTAATAGGGTAACTAAAAAAATGTAGAGTGGCGTTAGAGAGCTCGCTGAACTTGATAAAGCAAGAAATTTCGGTTTATATGCCAAAACTTCGCTCAATAAAATTTGAAAGTTTGATGTGTGTGTGTGGGTGTTTGGGTGTGTACTTATATGAGATGTGAGTGTTTGTGGCATAAATGCATGCATATCACGCCAATCGTGAAGAGGTCGCTGCCACAACATAAACACAAGTCTTTAATTCGCACACAAATACAAATAAAAACAAGCGAAGCGATAGGTGAAAAGCAAACAAAGTGATGTCGAAAGCGAGAATGAATATGAATTCACATTTCATTGGTCTGTGCGCCATACAACACCGTGCTACAGTAAAAATTGGATGGCCATGAGAAGATTAAAAAAAAAAAAATAGTAGCTGGGTATATCCGCTTTCGTTTCATACTCATATGAATTCCATAAACTTAAATAATTATCCAAAGAAAATTTATTCAAAAATTTAGTTCTTTGACTGCATCATCAATGCACAACTGCAGAAATCTGTGGAGGTATCATGCCGTTGGTTGAGCCCTATCTATGCGAGCTGCGTAGCCAGGAAATATATGTATACCGAGATCATGGACTGCCGTGAGGGTTGCCTTTATACCCAAGGCAGGCAAGAGTCCACATGTCTCCCCTAAGGACTTCAGGCCAATCAGCCATCTTTTTTGCTGAAAACCCTTGAGAGACTGATTGACCTGCACATAAGAAGCGAAATTCCTCGGGGTCGGTTGTCGCATAACCAACATGCTTATTGCAAGGGCAGATCGGTGGAATCAGAGGTCAGTGGGGCGCTTCGAACGACTCCTACTCTGGAGTGCTCAACGCAATGTTAAATGTGGTGCCCGTAGACATCGCAGACAGAATTGCCGCTACACTTATCGCAATCAGACTGAGGGGCTCGGGCTATAAGCTCAACCTCACTCATGGACACTCAAGCATCCTTAGAAACATCGAGTTCATCCCTCTGTCAACGAATCAGTGTATGCCCTCGTTCAGTCCAACTGGAACCTTCTCCACTCATATTCCGTCTAGGGAAGAGTGGACGGAGGGCTACACTTGGGGGCAGGGCCTGGTGAACTTGTTCACGGATGGATCGAAATTGGAAGGAAAGGTTGGCGGAGGAGTCTTTTGCGAAGAGCTTCCCATTAGACTCAAATTCAGGTTACCGGACCACTGCAGTGTGTTCCAGGTAGAGGTAGCTGCAATTAAAGAGGCAGCTGATTGGCTGCTCACATGCGTACTAACACTCAAGAAAGTAAATATTTACTCCGACAGCCAAGCGACAATAAGGGCCCTCGGATCTATGACGGTGCATTCAGAACTGGTCAAGGAATGCTTGACCTCACTTTCGACTGCGTCCGAATTCTTTGACATCAGCCTCATCTGGGTTCCTGGTCACAGCGACATTGCAGGAAACTGTGAGGCGGATGAGCTGACCAGACAAGGGACATGTGAGGTGATTTCGCCGCGAAGAGAGAGATTTCGCCCCTGACTACCTACGGTCTGCTTTTGGAAAGATGCGCATCGCGCCAACTCAGCGAGCGCTGGGCAAGTACACAAACGTGTAAAGTCGCGAAATCCTTCTGGCCACGTGTGGACCGGAGGTGCTCGGGCGAGCTTCTGAGGCTGATAAAATATCAGCTCTCTAATCTCGTCGGTTCTCTCACAGGTCACAATCGCCGAGGAATGCATGCTGTGAGACTTGGAATCACCTCGAGTCAATTTAGCGCTTTGTATGGAGGATGAGGTGGAATCATCTCAGCACCTTCTCCTTAGCTGCCCTGCTCTGGCGGGGCTAAGATCCAGGCATCTTAGTTCCTACTTCTTTGCCATGCCTGCTCATATAGCTGGCGCTGACATTAAAAATCTGATGAATTTTATCAACAGCGCAAAGCGGTTGACGCAAACAAGCATAGTCATCGTTCGTAATCCACACGCTCCTGACCATCCCAGCTCCACCTCTTCCCGCGCTTTCCCTGCATCCCGTCGTCCCTTTTACCTCACGTCCTTCATAATGGTATCACAAAGGAGGAATCCTTTTCTTCGTCCAAGTGTGCTCATTCCCTGGACAACAATACCAACCTAACCTAACCTACTCCTTTGAAACTTGAAGCTCTTTAAAAAATGAAATCGATGCTAAAATAAAAAAGCTGAGTATGACCCGATTTACACGAGGAGACATCTGGAAGGGAGACACTGGAAATTCTCTTTTGATGTTTCATTCGCGTACACACGGGCAAAAATGTTTCCGCGACATTTTGACATTTAATACTTTAGCATCGTCTGGTTCGGATGTATTCTAGCACGCGCTTACATGTAACGCAGAGAGCGTTCGACAACAGTTTCTTAAATATATGAATGAAAAATGCAAACTAGTTAAATAATAAATAATTTGTTATTTTTTTTATTGAAATATATTTATAAATTCTTATACTTGAATAAAAAAAATTAAATTAAAAATACTTCATATGTATGTAAATAATTAACTTAAAATTAACCTGAGTGTCTAGAAATGCAGGGAAAAATTAGAAATCAACATAAACATGTCCCATAACTATTTTAAATTATACCTACTTTACTAGCAAAAATAATCGTGCATTTCTCAAGCAGCGTTCGCATGTTTGTCATCGTTATTATCTTCCGTTTGATTGAAAACCAACACATAACTGAGAACTTTCTTCCACAAAAGAAGAAAACGAATGAAGCAACTGTCAAAAATTGCTTTAAGATAAGAAATACGAATAAGAAGAGCAAAGCGTGTCGCCGAGTACGGGAGACAAAATCCCTTCTCTCTTCCCCGACCGTCCTTCGACCTTGAACAAAATGTTTCCCTTCCAGATGTCTCCTCGTGTAAATCGGGTCTATGCGGCATTACTACATAAAATCTATAGTTTCACGTGCATATGAAATTTTTGCTATATAGCAAAACAAAAAAAAAATATTTTTGTCGCCCAGTGTAATAATCAACTGCAATTTAATAAAAACCAAATGGTGTGCGGATGCTTCTCAGCGTAAGCATTGCTGAAATGTATGAATGTCATTCGTGCGGTGCCGAAATTTCAATTCCCCTACGAAGGTGTTGTACTACGTGACGCGTGAAATGTTCGCAGGAACATCATTTTAACGATTCTCCGCTGTCAGCTTGGCAATTGAAGTTGATGAAAATGATAGTCGCGCTACTCAAGTGCAAGCGCATTCTTACTTACGTATTCTTCGATAGTTGTGGATATATAAACACTTATTCCTGTGTGTTATATTGCCCAGCTGTCGCCTTGGGGATGCAAACGAAATCGGAGTTGTTCATAGTTGAAAAATTTTGATGTTTAACACCTTGGCGGGTATTGTATGCCAGGAATAGGATAGAGAAGAAATGTAGCTGTTAATGTTGTTGTTGCTGTTTTTGTTGTTATTATTGTTGGTGTGACAGCCCAAACGTTTCCTGTAACTGTTTGGGTAATGCTGCTGAGGTGACAGTCCGTGGTCCGTTGTGATTATGTTGAACCCGACTGTCATGGGAACGTAGAGACGTTAATCGTCCACTACAACGTAGGAGTCTGCGGTTTGAGAAATACTAATAAAGGGTGGTTAAGTTCCAAGGGCCGGTGTTGATTTTGAATAAAATATAATTTTTTTAGAAAATTATTATCATATATCTTTATTATGATAATATTGCTATAGCTTAATTAAGAATATAACAAAATATTGGCCAAATGGCCACCGCGGCACACCTTCATCCGATGGTCCAAATTTTCGATGACGCTGAGGCATAATTGAGGTTCTATGCCGTTAATGTGCCGAATTATATCATCCTTTAGCTCTTGAATTCTTGCTGACTTATCGACGTACACCTTTTCTTTCAAATAAGCCCAAAGAAAGAAGTCCAACGTTGACGGTTAGGTGTGGTTCACACTCAACATCGGCCCTTGAAATTTAACCACCCTTTATATTTTATATATCCTTGTTCATTCCATCGCCACTTTCTGCATTTGATTTGCCATAGGATGGGCTCCTAATTCGTTGATCTCCACAGCGCGTCGTTGCTGATTGTGTTCGGCCAGAATATTCTACAGATGATGTGGAGGCATTTTTTGACGAAAGATTGTCTCCCCTGTATGATGTTGTTGGAGATAACGTCGTCTAGGATGATGGCGAAGAGAAGGGGCGACAAGGGCAACCTTGCCTTACGCCTGCGTTGGTGGTGAATGGGTCGCTGATGTTGCCGTTGTGGAGCACTGCCAGTTCGGAGTTCTCATAAATGGCTCTGATAATGGTGTAATATATACTATATTATATAATATAAATTTGTTTTGGAATAACTTTTTTACTAATTGCAAAAACAAAAAATAATTTTAATGATGTACCTTCACGCATTCCACCGCTTGTCTGTTTGCATACGGCAGCTGTCCATATTGCAAATTTCCTAAAAAGCACTTTGACACATTATGATATAGTGAATGTGTTGAATGCAAAAAATGATAAGTCTTGAAAAAGGCTAGTTTCTCCTGATGAAAAAGCGAGTAACTGATGCTTTAAAGTGCAGAGTGTAAATGTCGCATATTCCGGCAGACGACCTTTGAGGCCATTGCCGTGTATTCTTTATTTATTTGTTTAAAAATTATATTCCCTAGTCTGTAAGCAAATATTCTAAACTTTAAATATAAATAAATAACTATTATATTCAGCTATTCTATTCTCCTATTCAATTCTATTGTAGACGTTTGCATAAATTATAAGTCTTCCGATAGGATGGCTAATTTGCGCTACTTGATATTTTGAAAGCCGTTCATTTTCTGTTCGTAAAACTCGAAAACGGCTGTAGCGATTTTTTTCAAATTTTGGTTATTTCGACTCGAAAACAGTTTTACTGATATTTTTTAAACATTGGCTATGAAATCTTGATGATTCTCTCTTTGTCTTACCTTTTTATTAAAAATGGCACTCAAGAACTTTGAAAATCCTATAAAATGTAATATACACGGTCACATAACAACGCTGCTCACCTGCAAATCGCAAATGAGAGCACTCTGCTGCTGTTAATGCATACCGAATGCAGAGAATGTTAATGAAATGAGACGGAGCAAGTGTTAAATGAACTTTTTTCGAGTACTTATTTGTAGAATCGTAGTAAGGGATTCCAAATTTTTACTTACCACGCTAGTAGAGGATTTCACATTTTTTCTGTGTTTACCACACTAGCAGAGGATTTGAGCAGAGAACTCAGACTCAACACATGTAATTTGTGGCGCAGTTGTTAAAGTCGCCGTGATGATTCATGTCGTTTTTGTGGCGCGCGTATTTAATTCAGGTTCAAGTCATGAATAGTCATATTTGTTTTCCTTTTTTCTTTACAATTCAAACCAGAAAAGTTTGGTAAAATTTTTGAGTTTATTTTAATTATAATTGCTTTAAAATAAACTTTTAAGTTATTTTGTATAGGGTTTTTCAGTAAGAGTGCTTCAACTTTTGACCTTTTTTGAATAAAACACAAACGGTTTGACTTTTTTAACTATTTTTTTTTATTATCGAGTTTGACATATACATTTAAGTATGAAATTCGATTTCTTTTGCATGACCACCTCGTGCACGTTTTACGAAGTCCAATCGTTGAACCCAATTTTCGACCACTCTTTTGCATAAATCGGCCGAAATTCCAGCAATTTCGCGTTCAATATTGGCTCTGAGCTCACAAATCGTCACCGGCTTGTTACTGTAGACCAATGACTTCACATAACCCCGAAACGGGACGGCTTGTTAAATGGACCGTAAAATGGCCGTAATGCTATTAAAGTAGCAGCAACAGAACGATTATTTTCATAAAAAATTTGCACGATTTGCAATCGTTGCATAAGTGTGTAGCGTTCCATGATGAAATGTATACTAATGAAGTTTACAAATGACGAGCGAAAAATAAAAAATATTGCGTCGTTCGCCCTCCCTATCGGAAAAAAGTTGAAGCGCACCTATTGAATAACCCTGTATTTGATATTTAGATATTTCTTTAACATTTCTTTTAACATTCTCTGCCGAATGCAACACAAAGCAAGAGCTCTGTAAGATTACATATACATCAATGCTAATGTTAATATTAATGTTGATTCATATTTTAAATTCTTATGTTAAATAACTGATATGCACAGATACAATGATGTTAAGTCGTTTTTGTTATCACAATTGAATATCTGCAACAATAACTAGCATTGCTGTTATACTCGTGTGTAGGCGGCCGCTGTAGCCTCTCGACACGCAATGTCAAACCTTTTCCTATTTCTGCCATGAAAAAAAACTATCTGTGCTTCATAGGCGGCATAAAACTGAAGATACCTCCATTTGTGGAAAACGTGAAGAGACACTTCGCAAATTCAGGGAACAGCTCGACCAAACATCAAACAATGGATGTAAGTGCCTATTATATATGAATTATATAGTATATACCGCGGTCGAATCAACACATCTATGCACCGATCATGAAAAAAATTACGTGATACGCCAATAGTGTAAGCTAAAACGCCTTGAAACCCATGAATACAAACGGATCTTCATTTATTTTTAATTCACAAGTTTCACAATACCATAGATCGTGTGTGTCGGTCTCAATAGTCGCAGAACTGTCAAAACTATTGAAACTATTGAAATTTTGATAAATAAAAATAAAATATAACCATGGATCCGATTTTTATTTTGTATATGAGTTCTAGTGAAAGTGATGGAGATGAAAAAATAATGCGGGGGCAGCTAAGAGAAAGGAGCAAGCCTTTGGCACTCCTAAACACATCATTAATATGTAAATGGTTAAGTATTCTAGCTCATTTACAAGCATTTCCAAGCAACGAGGCCTTTGAATTTGTTCTACAGGAAATAAATTCAACGGAATTAGATGCCACAGTGTTGCCCACAGTGCTACACTTTCACTTTTGGCTAGCTGTGGATACCAGCACCGCGTTGACAGCGACTATGTAATCGGTATGGGTCAGACCACTGTTTCGAAGTTTACATCCCACGTTGTGAAAGGAATAGAAACGAAATTATGCCCCAAAGTCAATAATTTTTGCGCCAGAAGATTCTCTTAGCTGCAAGTAGTGATTTGTCTATTGTCGTACCTCTATGTTGTGCAGTATTCGGCAGTTTATCTTTTGCCAAACTTTTTTGATAAACGGAATGTGAACGGTAAATGACTTTTTCAGACATCAGATATCGGCTAATATATTTCAAAATAGGCAATTGCCTATTGTGAAATGTACTTTACTTTTTATTATTGGAAAAGGTGTAGTAAACAGCATTTATAACCACTATTTTATATAGATATCTGGAACTGGTGAGACCAAGCGAGTAACGAATTTCAGATCAAACTTGATAGCTAATCAGGAACCTCCTAAAAGCTCTTTGCCTTGAAGGTGAGTAGCCCTACCGTTACTGTGGCAATCTGAAGATTTATTAGTATTCCTTGGACTGTGGCCGCTTTAGCCCTCATAATGGCATGCGCCGACTATTACTGCACTTTGCATATAGACTACGCATTCCCTGTTTAAATCACACATTTCGATTTCAACATCAATAATTCAAACCAACGTCGACTCTTTCTTGCTAGTCAGCATAAATTTGTTTCTAATTTTAAAAGCGATTAATTTTCAACTACACTAGACAATTCAATGTGCATAACCTTCAATCTCAATCAAGGCCAATATTTCATGCTCTATTAGCTGAATTTGCAATTTGTCGCCGGAACTCACCAATCGTACTGTATGCGAAAATCGCATACCCTCAACTGCGCTGGTCACTGCCGATGGCAGGCTTAACAAACTATATCGCACGGCATTGACCACTCAGACGACATATTATTAATACGATTTGGTAGTAGTAGACTTTTTATGAGTATGCAACTTTTTTGAATTCCTATCACATTTTTTTATTTCATTATTTCGTTGCATACTCGCCCATACATACAATAAAGCGATGAATTATGCCGGTGCGCTAAGGACGGCTCGTCCAATGGGGGCTTCGACTGAACTTAATACCAAAATATAGCGAAACATTTATTTTCATATGTGTGTGGGTATGTATAGATTTTGGTGTGCATAAGTATGCACTCAGTTGTATTTTTACGAGTGCGGCGCATGAATGAAGGGCTTATGTGGGCTGCAGCGCGCACTCACTCTCCAATTGCTGTGGCTGTCAAATAACTGCTGCCTTTGAGTAGTTTGGGCCGCAGCTGCTGCTGGCTTGAGTATACAAATGAAAGCATCTGCATGCTAACCGCATGCTAAAAGTGCAAGCATGCGCATTGGTATGTGTGTATGTGTAGATGACGTCGAATGGGTGTGGGCTGTGCAGCACCATGAAATGAAAATTGAAAAGCACTTACCGTCATTGCCATGCCGGCAGGGAGTGTGAGTTACAACGAGCAGCCGACTTTACACGTGCGTACATACATATATACATACATGCATACGTACACATGTATATAAACCTACATCATGCCAATCCACCTAAGGGGCATGCCACGTCAAAAGTGCATTTTTAAAAATATTTTCTTTTAATTTCTGACACGCAAAATTTTATTGAAAATATCCAACCTTTTTCTAACTATGTTAAAATCGCAAATCGCTTAGGAAAATGAATTTATTTTATTAAAATTTATTTATTTAAATCTATAAAAAGTTTTTTTCAAAACGTCTAGAACCTAGACTTTAGGTGCACATATCAACTTTTGACTTTAATTTTCGGAGTAGATCGAATGGTTTGAAATGGTAGATCTTGGAATAGAATTTTTTTTTTCACATCGCAAACTTATTAAATCAGAAATTTAAAAATTACTCCCTGCAGCAAAATGGCAAAATGTTTAATGCCTGGTATCTCACAGTATTTTTATGATAGTTTTTGAAAAATAAAAATGTCAAGTTCATATTTGTATGAGTAATTTTTTCACACAATTGCGCCGAAATGGTTTTCGGCTGACATTTTGTCAATAAAATTAATTTTGTACTGAAACCTTTTCGTTTGCTATGTTGGTGTAGCAACTCGTTGAAGTTCATTGTTACAAAAATCAACTTCTTTTAAAATTATTGAAATTTGGTGGGGTTTCTTGTGCAAACCGAACGTTATTTTCTTGTTGTTTGCCTGCTACTGCTTGTAAACAATCAAAATGTCATCAAGTGTTTAGAAAATAAACCCTTAGTCTTCAACCCGTCGGAGAAAATGGAAATGAATATAATTATTTTTCAGCTGTAAGAAGAAATCCGCCAGGAAATCCGTCTCCGCCGCAATTCTGTGCAATTTCGTGATATTAAATGTGATCTAATTTTGACAGCGGGCACCCTTCAAATCATTACCTGCTGTCCACTGCAATTCTATTCAAAGGGTTTCTTCGGAATATTGCTTACATTTTTACCATAAATTTGAACTATAAAACTTAATAGTTCTTACATGTAAAGGCAAAATGTAAAAATGTGGTGCTTCCTCCGATATATACCTATAATGATCTTTTATTGTATATAAAAATTAATGTTTGTTTGTTTTTATGTAATTTAAAAGCTAACAAACCGAACATAGTATTGCAATTAAACTTCTTCAACTTATTGATTGTTATTTCTGGCAGGATATAGGCGTAATAAAATGAATTTAAATTAGGGGGGCGTGGCACCTCCCATACAACTCAATTTTTTAATATTACATATTTTCGGAACCATTCGTGCCTGGATACTGAAATTTGGTACAAGGATATAAAATATGAATACCTTAACCATTTAGAAAGGAGGCGTGACAGTCCTCATATAAACCAATTCCTTATTATTGTATAGTTTCGATACCATTCATAATAGAGGATGATGGCTTATATTTTTTATTTTTATTTTTATTTATCCAGAATCCAAATCTCTTTTTCTTGCTGTTTTACAGAAACGTAAAAAATGTTTAATTTCTTCTCCGATGAAATAAAGTACACACAGTGGGTAATATAAAAAGTCCAAATTAAGAAATTTTTTTTACCAGCTGAATATTCTTTCATCTGATATCCATAATAGTATCTGTTCCTTATATATGTACTTCTTACAATAATATTAAAAAAATGTCTAATTTTTGCAAAAAAAAGAAAATTTTTAAACATTGTAAATATCTTGAAAATATTTAATTTCAATTTTTATCTTTAATTTCATATATCACTTGTATTAATGAGTTAAACGATTCTCCCGATATTATTAATCCAATCAAAAACTACATGATAAAAAAAAAATTTCGGGCCGCGCGCCTGGTTTTACATAGGCACTGGATGTTCTAAATTAGTGCAATTTTGTTGTTAAATATGGACTTGTCCCGAATAAGTGATTTTCTGACTAACATAAGATTTCACCCCTAATTTCATCAAAATCCGATCATATTCACCATTTGAGCCCACATTTTGACAACGACACAATGGAAGAGTCTATACCATCTTTCGGATGGTATACACTTTTCTTCATGTTTCTAAGTAAAACCATTGCTTAAACCGAACTTTATCAAACCATATAACCATATAACTTTCAACTTTTTGCCAACAAAAAGGGTAGATGTCGCAGTACTTCAATCTTTACTGTATTTCAAAACAGCTACTAAGTTACAGCTAAATCGAAGCATGTTGACTAGTTTTGGCCACAACTTGTATAAAGACGTTATACTATGGGAACTGAAAACTACCCAGAGAGACTGGTCCAGAAAATTTAATCCTCAATTGGATAATTCCAAACAAGTTAGTTTCGTGGATGGAATAAACTAGGAAATAGCTCAGGTTTTGGGGAAAAATAAATTAGTTTGGGGAATTATTTCCTCGGTAGATGACCGAAGTGATCGATATCTCGTGAAGTATAAATCAAACAATTTAAAGTTTATACTAAAGTCAAGGTGATATTTCACACTAAAAAAATTCTTTTGCTGTTTTTTTGTTTCTTCCATTCAGTTAGTTACAGGGTGTTACAATCGAAGTCAACAAAGAGAAAATTCGGTACATTTTCCAGTATGTTTTGCAAGCCGGGTCGCTGAAATTCTGAATGGTGTTTATGGTGCCGATACTGTAACAGCCAATTACGTACAATTTGGGAATTCTTGATGTTAAAGAACATGTCGATAATGTCGAAAATGTCGTAGCATCGCTCAGGAGATAAAGATCAACCACAAAATATGGATACAACTAATGGATTTCTCATGGAATGATGGATACTCATCACCGTACCAGGATACATCTGACACTGCGGTGTTGGGAAAAACCGCTTAATTAACCGCAACACAATAAACAACATTTTTCTGTGGAAAGCGGGGCTTCAGTAGGAACAGAAATCTTTGGGCTGGAATATGAATTAAAATTGTATTATTTAGTTCTAAGTAAGGAATAATGACTTCCAAAAGTATATTTTTGTAAAGGAGTTAGGGGTAGTCAGAGTTTTGAAACAAAATTTTAGAGTATAATATCTTAAAAATATTTTGAGACAATTTGAAGTGAATCCGACAAATATTTTCCGAGTTATTCAACAATTCGGGCGCTGTGGAGCGTTCAGAGCCCAGTGTAAGTAATTAAATACTTTGTATATCTCTACATAAATCGATAGCAAGACTTTAAATGCGTTTTTCTGAAAACTATGTTTTTTGAACTGGTGACCACTGTAACTTAAGGGGGGGGTAGGGTCACAAAATCCAAATTTTTTTTCTTCACTCATCTTATAGTAAATCATTTCAAGAATGTTGTGTCAAAATTTTAAGTGGATCGGAGCAGAACTCTCAAAGTTATAGCCTTTGTAGGCACTCTACCTCGAATGCGGAGCATCGATAATTTCTCAGAGTCATTTTTTCAAACGCGTTTTTCCCGAAACGACTTCTTAAAAGTCGGTGCCAATCACAACTCCGAAACTATTCAACCGATTCTTTTCAAATTTGGCACACGTTTTCTAAATCAAAAATACCTCCCCCCTACACTGTTTTTTTTTATTTTTTGCTTTTTAAGGTTGTTTTTCACTTACAAATATGGCGAAATTTTTCGCCAAAAATGCTCGTTTTACGTTTTTTTGCCACCAAAACTACAAAAATGAAAAAAAAAAAATTTTATTAATGTAGGGGGGAGCATTACGTCATACTTTAACTGAAAAATTCGACTTTTTTAGTTTCAGATGATTCTACGACGAATGCCGATTGGCACCGCAGAGCACCTCTCGAAAAACATATCTCCAAAAAAACTCTGTCATGGGCTTATTTGTCAATATTTTACTATTAATTTTTTTTTTAAACTTATTGAAAAGATGTACAATAACATGTAACTGATTTTATTAAAGTATCTTTAGCCATATTTCTGTAAAAAATTCACAAAAAAAGTGTTTTTTTTTAGCGCTAAACCCTACCTCCCCCTTAAAAACCGCTTGGTAGATTTCAATAGAATGTATACTGCTGTTGAAAAACATAAAAAACTCGTGCCTGATCGAAGGATTTTTGCTTTTTCGAAAATTCGATTTTTTTTAATTTTAAATGTCGGTTTTTTCTCGAAAATTTTTAAAATTTTTTCTGAGGCAGCCATATTATTAATTTTAAAAACTGCAAAGCTTCGATAAGGCACAAGATTATCTATTACTCGTAATAAAACTAATTTCTCTTGTCCGATTGATTTTAGCTGAATCTCCCAGGAGAAACGGGCTCCACACAAACAGCGATAACTTTTACAATTATAATATTAATTTTTTTTTTTTAATTTTACTAAAGTCAAGCCGAAACATGATGTATTAATGCTATGTTTTTATTTTTGTAGAGTAAAGCAATTGACTAGCAAAAAAGAATTATTGAAAATTATCATATCTTCGGGCCTTTAACCACCCCTAACTCCTAACTCCTTACATTTGTGTTTTCATAATTTTATAATTTATTATACTTCTACTTATACTTATACTTATACTTATACTTATACTTATACTTATACTTATACTTATACTTATACTTATACTTATACTTATACTTATACTTATACTTATACTTATACTTATACTTATACTTATACTTATACTTATACTTATACTTATACTTATACTTATACTTATACTTATACTTATACTTATACTTATACTTATACTTATACTTATACTTATACTTATACTTATACTTATACTTATACTTATACTTATACTTATACTTATACTTATACTTATACTTATACTTATACTTATACTTATACTTATACTTATACTTATACTTATACTTATACTTATACTTATACTTATACTTATACTTATACTTATACTTATACTTATACTTATACTTATACTTATACTTATACTTATACTTATACTTATACTTATACTTATACTTATACTTATACTTATACTTATACTTATACTTATACTTATACTTATACTTATACTTATACTTATACTTATACTTATACTTATACTTATACTTATACTTATACTTATACTTATACTTATACTTATACTTATACTTATACTTATACTTATACTTATACTTATACTTATACTTATACTTATACTTATACTTATACTTATACTTATACTTATACTTATACTTATACTTATACTTATACTCATACTTATACTTATACTTATACTTATACTTATACTTATACTTATACTTATACTTATACTTATACTTATACTTATACTTATACTTATACTTATACTTATACTTATACTTATACTTATACTTATACTTATACTTATACTTATACTTATACTTATACTTATACTTATACTTATACTTATACTTATACTTATACGTATACTTATACTTATACTTATACTTATACTTATACTTATACTTATACTTATACTTATACTTATACTTATACTTATACTTATACTTATACTTATACTTATACTTATACTTATACTTATATAATATATATTTTTGTCTGTTCGCAAAACTCAAGAATGCCAGTACAGATTTATTTTAATTTTGTTACTTTTATCTTAAATCTTTTTTATCTTAAAAAAAATGTGTTTCGCACAACTGGAACTTCAGGACTTTGAAAATCCCATGAAATCTGACCGCGTTTACTTACTATTGACCAAAAACAAGAACGTGTTGATGATTCTGAGCAATAGCTCATTGAACTTCGAATTGCTCCCACATCCACCGCATTCGCCAAATTTGGCTTCCAGCGACTTCCAGCTGTTTGCAGACTTAAAAATAATGCTCGCCAAAAAGAAATTTCGCTCGAATGAAGAGATTATCGCTAAAACTGAGCCCCATTTTGAGACAAAAGATAAATCGTTCTACAAAAAAGGTATTGAAATGTTAGTGTGGCACTGGAGTGATTGCATTGTTCTTGATGGATATTACGTTGATGAGTAAAGCTAATTTTTAACAAAAAAAATATATGTTTTCTTTGTTAGGTCCGGGTCTTTTGATCCCTTTTATTATACCAGTATGTACATCTAATGCTTGAAGTGTCACTACTCGAAAAATAATATCGAAAAACGGAACTCATGACTGAAAAATAAAAAAGAAATGACAGACTAATCAACAGTCCAACCAGTCTAATTTTTGAATATGCTGGTAAAATAAAAAAGAATTTTCAGCTAAAAATTGCCTTTCCTCTTCAAAAAACTGTAAAGGTCCTAAGTGTTAAATAACAAATAATTTAATTTTATAAGAAAGTGAATGCAAGGGCACCAGCTAGTATACCTCCATAATCTAATAGGCTCCATTTATTAAACGAGTATTCTGTCATTCGCAATTTTAAATATAATAAATAGTAACTCTTCCGCAGTCAAATATGTGGCACATGAACCTGAAATGCCTCTTTTCCAGCCTGCATATCGATACGTGATAGGGGAGCCTGGTGGTGACAATCGTGCCTGTTAAGTGTGATATTTCACGCTTACCCAACCCAATGGAGGCAAAGATGACCAGAACCACCCTATTTGCTGACCATCAGGATGCGCGTTGCTAATAGTATTTTAATTTTGTATCTCTTTTTTACGCTTTTTGGCATTTTGATCTAAAACACCTTTGCTTATGCGAAGCGCGTGGATTGCATGCACTCCATTTCCACCTTTTATTTTACTCGTTTCCTTTTTTTATTTCCACTACTCGTTTTATGCTATCACTTAACCGGCAGTTGCCTATTGCTGACGGTCAGTTGCCTGCACTTTTTTTAGCTATCGCCGCCACCGGCTGACATTGGTTTGCACATTTTTCTGGCTTAGTTGCATATTTTTGCTGCCACAAATACTCAGCTGCATACCACTGCTCAGCGCTTGCTCATGTGATTGCTCCTTTACTGCGCACACTGCCGCAATTGACTACTCTGCACACACACACAAGTATATAAATGTATGTGCAGAGTCTTTTTCACTGCCTGCCGACCATTTTCTGCTAGTGGTGCGGATAGTCTAGTCTGGCCATCGCCAGCCGGTAGTTTTGATGCTTTCATTAAATATTCGCTACATTCATTCCATTTCTAATTTTTTCTCTTAAATGTTCTTATATTTCGTTGGGCATTTTTTTCCACTTCTTACGTTTAATGCTTTATGTTTTTTTGTCTCACTTCTTCACTCCTTTGTTCTTCTTTGCCTTTTGCATTTCGCTTTGCTCTGGTGCTGTTGTGGTTTATTGCGCGCGCGACGATTTATAGCTTGACCGCAGTGGCAGGCAGTATTGCATTCGCTTTCCGACATCAGCAGCTCGAAATCATTCAGTTAGTTGCTCTATTGCACAGGCAACGCGCTCACACTTACTAACATACACACATACACTGTAATAAACCTTCATTCATTCATACATGCAAGTCTTCTATCTCTACTAAGTGGAAACGGTAGTACTGCAGGTCGTATACGTTACGGAAATACTCAAAATCGCTTTTTTATGTAGGTCCTACGTAGGTGTATGTATGTATGGCTGATTGTGCGCACACTCTCAATCGCATATAAATTATTTCAGTCACACTTACAGCAATTTGAGTGCATTGCTTTTCATTTACGATTAGTTCTTCATCTGTGGTGGCTGGTCGCTCGTTGCTGGTTATTTTATGTTGGTTTGCTTTTAGGCATTTTTCGAAAATCCTAGCCGGATTTATACTTTAATTTTTACTTTTTTTAGCAATGAAATTTATTTGCATCGTGACGTCTGAACTCGCATCAGAGTCGAGTCGTAGTCACGCAAAGTAAATCCAATGAATATCCGAAGGAGGAATTTATTCAACGCGCAAGAGTCAATGGCATTGAACGAAAATTGATTTGATGGTTTTAAAATTAATTAATTGGTTAAGAATAAAAGCAAAGGTAGGAGAAAATACTCTACGCAGGGGTTCTATCTGACGCCAGGTATTGGGTCGTAGAGAAGATTATTTGTTACTAAAAGCTTGATACTAAAAGCCTAAATTATATTCTTGATCTATTGTTCTTCTTATAATAAAGATTTGTTCTTTTAGGGCGTTAGGGGTAGTCAGAGGCCCGAAAAAATTATGATTTTTAGTATTTTTTTTTTTGCTACTCAACTACTTTATTTTACAAAAATAAAGGCATAGCATTAATACATCATGTTTCGGCTTGACCTTAGTAAAATTTCAAAAAAAAACTTAATAATTGTAAAAGTTATCGCTGTTTGTGTGTAGCCCGTTTCTCCAGAAGTCCCTTGCGGTGATCATCAGAAGTCCTTGGAGATTCATTTAAAACAAATCGGACGAGTGGAATTACATAGTTTTAATAATAGAAAATTTTGTGCCTGATCAAAACCATTTTTTTTTTAAATTAACAGCGGCGTCAGGATATAAAGGGTCGTTAAATTTCAAGGGCCGATGTTGAATGTGAACCACACCTAAGAGTCAACGACACCGTTGGACTTCTTTCTATGGGATTATTTGAAATAAAAGGTGTACGTCGATAAGCCAGCAACAATTCAAGAGCTAAAGGATGAGATAATTCGGCACATTAACGGCATAGAACCTCAATTATGCCTCAGCGTCATCAAAGATTTGGACCATCGGATGGAGGTGTGCTGCCGAGGCCGATATTTTGTCCCATACGTAATTGAGCCATACAAATATTATCATAATAAAGAGAAATGACAATTATTTCCTAAAAAACTTGTATTTTATTCACAATCAACACCGGCTCTTGAAACTGAACCACCCTTTAGATAAGGAACTATTTGCATTTGGTGGTCTTTGGAGGTGCGCCGCTGACACCGCGGCGGCTATTTGGCCAATATTTTGTTCCATACGTAATTAAGCTGTATCAATATTATCATAATAAAGAGAAATGACAATAATATTTAAAAAAAATTTTATTTTATTCAAAATCAACACCGGCCCTTAGAACTTAACCACCCTTTATTTTTCAGATTTTCGTAAAAAAACCGACAATTGTTAAAAAATCAAAATTTTTGAAAATAAAATCCTTCGATAAGGCACGGGGTTTTGATGTTTTCCAAAAGCAGTATAAATTGTATTGAAATCTACCAAGCGGTTTTTAAGTTACAGTGATCACCAGTTCAAAAACGTAGTTTTGAAGAAAACGCCATTAAAGTTTTGCTATCGATTTATGTAGAGTTATACGAATTATTTAATTACTTACGCTGTGTCTACTATTTCTAGGCCATATAATAGTTCTTCAGCCGTCATAGCAGATTTCAAATTTCTATTTGCTATTGCCTACGTAGCATTCTACCTTCTCGAGTGTTATCGTTAGCGCGCTTATCTGCCACTTTCATACGTGCAGCATCCAGCTACTTGCTCTGGAACGCTTCGAAGCACCCGAGCGCCATTTGTTAATTGTTCAACAACTCACACAATATTTTTAAGATATTATATTTTAAGAAAAGGCAAAAAAAAATCCAAAAATTCTGACTACCCCTATCCCCTTAAGGAATTTACTGGAGGACTGTAATTGTGTTTGTGTTAGTAAATATTTGTTCTCTACAGGTGGCATACAGTGGGCAGTTCCCGAGAAGGTTAGTACCTGAGACTATGATATCTGTGTTGCAAGTACAGGGTTTATGTTATTCATAAGATGTCCATGTATTATTTTCGTGTGCCCTAGCCGAAAACGTTCGAATTTTATAATTTCTACTCGCGTGTGAGTTTTTTAATTTTTTTACCGGTATTGGTAAGCTTCCATTCGAGGTGTTGTTTGTTGTGGAAGTGCTGTTTAGTATGATTTTTAATATCGAGTAAGTTGAAGCTGCCTGTGCTAGTTACTGGACTTTGATGAGCTTGGATTGGTCGGCGAAGCTGTTTCCAAAAATTTTATTTTGTCC
This sequence comes from Anastrepha obliqua, assembly GCF_027943255.1. Lineage (NCBI taxonomy): Eukaryota > Metazoa > Arthropoda > Insecta > Diptera > Tephritidae > Anastrepha > Anastrepha obliqua. Next base: position 30,257,622 of record NC_072896.1, read on the forward strand.
AAGCACCTGTACTTAAATACTTTTTGGGTAGTAATAATTGCTGTTTCTCCATTTCAGCATGCCTATCAAAGCGGAAAATCCTGCGGGTCGGCACTGCAAAACCTTGTTGCTAGGATAGAGCAGGCCATCGACAGAAGAGACCACGCTATGGGCATCTTTTTGGATATAGAGGAGGCTTTTGATAATGCCACTTTCGACAATATGTGCAGCTCTGTCAGCAGACATGGTGTAGACCGGGCTGCCCCTGTTTAATAACGGGCCCTTCGCTCATGAACATCTGTAGAAATGTACAGAAAACACTGGATATGAATGATACTTGGTGCTGAGCTAATGGGCTATCGGCAAACCCTACCAAAACTGGTATTTTCCTCTTTACCAGAAGGTGGAAGCTTAATGGACTCGATCTGCCTAAGCTAAAAGGAGTCACAATCCAGCTATCCAAAGAAATCAAATATCTTGGAATAATCTTCGATAGGGAGGATGGTTCCATGTGTAGAAGTCCACGCAAGTGGGGAAAGTTACTGATCGCCATTCACTTGGGAGTGGCCAGGACGATTCTTCTACATATGGTTCAAGCAGCTCACAACGTCCGGGATTAGCCCACGTATCCTCTGGTTAGCTTTCGAACACCCGTTCGGGAGTGAGCTAACGTGAGAAGGCGAAGCATCCCAGCATAGCTGGTTGTGCGCTGGGTTTGGGACCCGCCACTTAAAAATCCCCCCCAATGAAAACAGCAACAAAGCCTCGGATGAGAACTTCCAACACTGATGACGACCCCTGCAAACGAAATAAGGAATACGATTTGAGGGCATGCACCTGGAATGTCCGGTCCCTTAATGGGGAGGGTGCCTCTGCCCGGCTGGTTGATGTCCTCGTAAGAGCAAAGGCTGACATCACTGCCATCCAAGAGATGCGATGGACGGGGCAAGGCAAGAAAACCATAGGACCTTGCAACGTCTACTACAGCTGCCATGTAAAGGAGCGCAAATTCGGTGTCGGATTTGTTGTGGGAGAGAGACTTCGTCGCCAAGTACTGTCGTTCACTCCGGTGGACGAGCGTCTCGCAATAATCCGCATCAAAGCACGTTTTTTTAACATATCGCTAATTTGCGCCCACGCCCCGACGGAAGAGAAGGACGATGCGACCAAAGATTCCTTCTATGAGCGCCTGTAATGTTCCTATGAGCACTGCCCGCGCCACGACATAAAAATCGTGATTGGCGACTTCAACGCCAGGGTGGGCAAGGAAGGAATTTTTAGTCCCACAGCCGGAAAATTCAGCCTGCACAACGAAACATCCGGTAACGGACAGAGGCTGATCGACTTCGCCGGGGCCCGAAACATGGTAGTCTGCAGCACCAGATTCCAGCATAAAAAGATACACCAAGCTACCTGGCTGTCTCCTGATCGAAAAACGCGAAACCAGATCGATCATGTTGTGATAGATGGAAGACACGCTTCTAGTGTATTAGTTGTACGTACGATCCGAGGACCCAACATTGACTCGGATCATTACCTTGTTGCAGCCAAACTGCGCACACGCCTCTGTGCAGCAAAAAACGTACATCTACCTACGCAAAGAATGTTCGACATCGAAAAGCTGCAATCACAACAGACAGCCAGAAGATTCGCCACTCGACTCTCACTCCTGCTCTCAGAGAGCACTTCCCAACAAACCGGCATGCACGAGCAATGGAGCAACATTTCTCGTTCCCTACGTACCGCCGCCGAAGAAGAAATCGGATTCCGGCGAGCCCGAAAAAACAATTGGTACGACGAGGAATGTCATGCTGCCGCAGAAAGAAAGGATGCCGCCTATAGAGCTACGCTGCGATCGGGCGCAACGCCAGCCATGTGGGATCGCTACAGAGAGCTGAAAAAGAAAGAGAGACGTATTATCCGACAGAAGAAACGAGAGGCCGAAATACGTGAGTGCGAAGAGCTTGAGATGCTGGCCAACAGGAACAACGCCCGAAAATTCTACCAGAAAATTCTACCGGGGCGTTTTCCTGTAAGAACAAAGACGGCGATCTGGTGACTGACGTACAGAGCAATCTTAAATTATGGAGGGAACACTTCTCGAACCTGTTAAACAGTGACAGCTGCGCATGTCGTAGAGAATGTGAAGATCCCGATACCCCAATCGATGACGACGGAATTGTAGTTCCGTTACCCGACCATGACGAGGTGAGAATAGCAATATCACGGCTAAAGAACAACAAAGCCGCGGGCGCCGACGGACTGCCGGCTGAGCTATTCAAACATGGCGGCGAGGAGCTGGTAAGGTGCATGCATCAGCTCCTATGCAAAATATGGTCGGATGAAAGCATGCCTGCCGATTGGAATTTAAGTGTGCTCTGCCCAATCCATAAGAAGGGCGATCCTGCAATTTGTGCCAATTACCGCGGGATAAGTCTTCTAAATATCGCCTATAAGGTTCTAGCGAGCGTATTGTGTGAAAGGCTGAAGCCCACCGTCAACCAACTGATTGGACCTTATCAGTGTGGCTTCAGACCTGGAAAGTCTACCATCGACCAAATATTCTCAATACGCCAAATCTTGGAAAAGACCCATGAAAGGAGAATCGACACACACCATCTTTTCGTCGACTTCAAAGCTGCATTCGACAGTACGGAAAGGAGTTACCTGTATGCCGCGATGTCTGAATTTGGTATCCCCGCAAAACTAATACGGCTATGTAAGATGACGTTGCTCAACACCAGCAGCGCCGTCAGAATTGGGAAGGACCTATCCGAGCCGTTTGATACCAAACGAGGTTTCAGACGGGGTGACTCGCTGTCGTGTGACTTCTTTAACCTGATGTTGGAGAGCATCGTACGAGCCGCAGAACTTAATCGCTCAGGCACAATTTTTTATAAGAGCGTACAATTGTTGGCGTATGCCGATGATATTGACATCATCGGCCTTAACAACCGCGCTGTTAGTTCTGCCTTCTCCAAACTGGATAAAGAGGCAAAGCGAATGGGTTTGGTGATGAACGAGGACAAAACGAAGTACCTCCTGTCTTCAAACAAACAGTCGGCGCACTCGCGTATCGGCTCCCACGTCACTGTAGACAGTTATAATTTCGAGGTTGTAAAAGACTTCGTTTATTTAGGAACCAGCATTAACACCGATAACAATGTCAGCCTTGAAATCCAACGTAGAATCTCTCTTGCCAACAAGTGCTACTTCGGACTAAGTAGGCAACTGAGCAGTAAAGTCCTCTCTCGACGAACAAAACTAACACTCTACAAGACTCTCATCATGCCCGTCCTAACGTATGGCGCAGAAGCTTGGACGATGACAACATCCGATGAAGCGACGCTTGGAGTGTTCGAGAGAAAGATTCTGCGTAAGATTTTTGGACCTTTCCACGTTGGCAACGGCGAATATCGCAGACGATGGAACGATGAGCTGTATGAGCTTTACGACGACATATACATAGCGCAGCGAATAAAGATCCAGCGGCTACGTTGGCTGGGTCATGTCGTCCGAATGGATACAAACGCTCCGGCTTTGAAAGTATTCGATGCGGTACCAGCTGGTGGTAGTAGAGGAAGAGGAAGGCCTCCTCTGCGTTGGAAAGATCAGGTGGAGAAGGACTTGGCTTCACTTGGTGTGTCCAATTGGCGCCGGTTAGCACGAGAAAGAAACGACTGGCGCGCTTTGTTAAACTCGGCCAAAATCGCGTAAGCGGTTATCGCGCCAATTAAGAAAAAGAAGAATCTTCGATAGTAAACTTCTTTAGAAGTCACACGTTGAAACAAAGACTTGCAAAGCACTGACAGTCTTCCGGCAGTGCAAAGGTGTCTTTGGCAAAACGTGGGGTCTTTCTCCTAGCAAGGTCCTATGGATCTACACTGCTATGATAAGACCTATCATCACTTATGCATCAGTAGTCGTTGGAGTCAGAAGGACCTTATCGAGACTACAACACACTGTAGTCATCTGTTGCACCGGAATTTTCCGACTACTTCAGGCCCGGCATTAGATGCTCTAATTGTTTGCCTCCACTTCATGCTTTCATCTAAGAAGAGGCCTTGTAGACCATCTGCAGGCTGAAACACAATGAAAACTGGTACGGCCCATGTCCGGCATTGGAAAACAGAGAAGGCATGGACTTCGATCCAACGATTCTCTCATGCCCCTTGACTCCATGCCATCAAGAGTCGTACTTGAAAAGAGATACAGTGTAGTGCTGCCAGAGGCTCAACTATGGTCAAACTCTAAAAATGAGCCCGCCAAACACTGTTTTCGCATTTTCACGGATGGCCCCAGGGCCGAGCTTGGCTCCAGCTCTAGGGTCTACGTGGAATCCAGCAGGACAAAACTGCATTTTGCTCTTGGAATGCATGCATCTATGTTTCAAGCGGAGGTGTATGCAGTTCAAGAAGCGATGAACTTTGTTGTGGAAAACCGACGGAGAGGCAGATCTACATATATGTGCCTGCAGCGACAGTCAAGCTGCGCTCATGGCCTTAGACAACCCCCAACCACGTCAGGGGTAGTCGAGTCCTGTAAATCTGGGCTGAACTATGTCAGTAGACATAACAGCCTGATGCTAGCATGGGTCCCGGGACACGTGGGTAACAAGACCTCTGACTCCTTAGCAAAAATGGGCTCTGAGCCCAACTTCTTTGACCCGTTTGCCACTCCCTTCTGCGGCCATTAAAGCCACGGTTAGCAAATAGGTTACTACAACCCACAAGCGAGCTTGGCAGGCTGAGAGAGGCTGCATATGGACTAATTTGATGTTACCTGTCATGTCCGATTGACTGTCGCAAGCCCTCCTGTCATTAAGCAGATGGGAGTGCAGAGCTGGTTGGACTGATGACGTGCCACTTTCTGTGGGCGAAGCACTTTCTGTGGGCGAAGCACATGGAAAGGGTGGGCATATCAGACAGTGTACTCTGCCCAGCTTGTGAAGAGGAGGATGCGACGGCGGACCACTTCCTGCGCGTCTGACCCGCCTTCGTTCGAATCAGGTTTCAGGTCTTTGGCACTGATGTGTTAAGGAGTGACCACCTTGGCTCCTTGGCATCACAAGATCTACTCAGATTCTTCGGAGATCGGATAGATTTAAAGAAAATTAAAAGGGAATCCAAGTGTAGTACAATGGACTAAATTAATGTCTGAGTGCTGCACTTGCTCGTTGTCCCGACAAAAAAATATATATATAATGATGATTGCCAGCATTATCAGGGCCGATCTTCTGCGTTGTACGGCTTAGATGTAGACGCGAATTGCTTCTCAGATAGGCAATTATACGTTGCCTATTTCTAGCTCCGCATCCAGGCAATTTTAATATGTACCAAATATGCACCCGCATTTTCCCAGGGAATGGGTGAATAAAAGCATTTCTAAATGCGCAGACTTTCTTATTTAGATTTACCAAACTGTGCCAAAGCACAGCAGTGTGGACGCATGCTGATAGTTTATAAATAAAATAAAAATAAAAAAATAAATCACTCTTTTGTTTAAATCATGTTTATTACATTTTTAATATGAGTATTGTGTGATTACACATTTTTAATAGCCTGCTTGGGGGCTGACTGCGCTCTTTGTTCTCGCTGCATATCGAACTTTGATAATAAATTCGAAGCTTTTCCAAAGTCTTAATAAAGCAAAAATAAATCAAACTCCGCTATTATTAGTGCATTAAAATATGGCCAAACTAAATTATAGTCTCTCACCCGTATTTGTTGTCATAATTGTCACTTAAGTGCACAAACAACCAGTTGAACCAATACAGCAGTGCAGCTATGCACACAACCAAATACACAACATTATTGGCAAAGTCCAATTGTATGAAGTCTGCATTTAGTAGAAAATTATTATCAACTGACAGAAATATGAAAATAAATAGACAAACTACTGAGGTGGGGACAAAAGATGTATGCTTGTATGTGTGTATGTATGCATGTATGAAATTATATATACGAACACTAAAGCAAACATTTGTCTGAACGGCATATTTCCCAGCAATCAGGATGTGTGTATTAGTGAATTAATTTATAGCAGACAGATGCAGTAAACAGCAGCGCATTTTGTAGATAGCAGGCGAGATCGTGCAAGACAAATATTTGTGACATAACTTACGCTCGAAGATGCATGTGATCCGAGTGATGTGGGAAAGTGGAGAGCATAAATTCATACGAATCAGAGCTAGGCCAGGCAGCAAGCCAAAACGGAAACGCAAGGAAATGAAAGGAAAGGAGATTTGCTCGAGCAGCGCCAATTGAAATATTTTGTATTGAAGATGCGTATGTGTGGGCACATTTAGTATTATAAATATGTGTGCTTGTATGTGCGTATTGCTTTTACAGCTGCTTCCATTGATGCTTGGGGCTTGTTTATATTGCCTTTGGCATACCATCGCCACCTCATGTCGAAATGGAAATCTTAATTTAATAAACCCAAACAACTAACACATTTTAACAGATGTTGTCATTATGTCGATACGTATGTATGTAAGCATACAAGCATGCAACAACACTTAATGCACAATTTGCAAAGCTTTAGCTCGGGCATGTCAGGCATGCATATACATACATACATACATACATATATCTATATGTGTGTATAAGTAGAGCAACAAAGTGCGTGTTGGCTTCATTCACTTACCCGCTTGCTTGACTAGTGCACACTTTTTAATATGCATGCATTTGTACGTATGTGTTGTATATGCGTGTGTGAGTGAGTGAGTGAGTGAGTGAGTGACCAAATCATCTGGCTGCTTACCAATCATGTTGTTGTTCATTTGAATTTTTGCTAGCAATAAAATCAGTACAAAATATTTTCTCACTGGTACAGAGCAATTTTATTACGCACACAAATGCATACACTTGGGTTCGCAAGAATAGCAGCGCAATATATTGCACAGTTTGGACTATTTATATATATTTATTTTTTTATTTAATTTTATTTTTATTTTATATTTATTATTATTATATTTAATTTTCTTTCTTATTTTCTATTAATTTTTTTTTTTTAATTTTTTATTTATTTTTTTTTAGTATATTATTTTATAAAATATATTTCAGCACAAATTGTTTGCCCAATGACACGTATTACAATTTATATGTCTTAATCTTTTTTTTTAATAATATATTTTAATCTTGTGTCATTTTTTTATAAATTTATTTACTCGTATTTATCATTTTAAAATTTTTTTTAATATATGTTTTTTAATTTTTTTAGTTTTTTTTATTTCACACACAAATACATACACTTGTATTCGCAAGAATAACAGTGCAATTTATTGCACAGTTTTGACTATTTATATATATTTACTTTTTTATTTAATTTTATTTGTATTTTCTTATTTAATTTTCTTTCTTATTTTTTTCTATTAATTTTTTTTTTAGTTTTTTATAAAATATATTGCAGCACGAAAGATTTTCCCAATGACGCGTATTACTATTTATATGTCTTAAAATTTTTATTCCTGTGTCATTTATTATAAATTTATTTATTTTTAAATTTTTTGTTAATATATGTTTTTTAATTTTTTTAGTTTTTTTATTTATTTCACACACAAATACATACACTTGTGTTCGCAATAATACCAGCGCAACATATTGCAAAGTTTAGACTATTTATATTTTTTTTAACTTTTTTTATTTTTTTTTTATAACTTTTTATAAAGGGTGGTTGAATTTCAAGGCCCGGTGTTGATTTTGAATAAAATACAATTGTTTTAGAAAATTATTGTCATTTCTCTTTACTATGATAATATTGGTATAGCTCAATTACGTATAGAATAAAAGATCGGTCAAATAGTCGCCGCGGCCTCGGCGGCACACCTCCATCCGATGGTCAAAATTTTCGATGACGCTGAGGCATAATTGAGCTTCTATGCCGTTAATGTGCCGAATTATCTCATCCTTTAGCTCTTCAAGTGTTGCTGGCTTATCGACGTACACCTTTTCTTTCAAATAACCTCAAAGAAAGAAGTCCAACGGTGTCAAATCACATGATATTGGCGGCCAATTGTTATCGCCGCGACGTGAGATTATTCGGCAATCAAATTTTTTACGCAAAAGAGCCATTGTTTCGCTTGCTGTGTGACAAGTGGCACCGTCCTGTTAAAACTACATATCGTCCACATCATATCTTCCGATTCGGGCCATAAAAAGTTCTTTATCATCTCACGATAGCGAACGCTATTCACAGTAACTGCCTGACCGGCCTTATTTTGGAAAAAATACGTCCCAATGATGCCGCCGGCCCATAAACCGCACCAAACAGTCACTCTTTGTGAGTGCATTGGTTTCTCGGCAATCACTCTTGGATTATCATTCGCCCAAATGCGCCAATTCTGTTTATTGACGAATCCACTGAGCTGAAAATGTGCCTCATCACTGAAGATGATTTTCTTCGAAAATTGGTCATTCACTGTTGCCATTTGCTGCCACCATTCTGACCATTGACGACGCTTGAAATGGTCAAGAGGTTTTAGTTCTTGAGTCAATTGCACCTTGTAAGCGTGTAAATGCAAGTCTTTATGAATAATGGTCATCAACGACGAGCGTGAGAGGTGCAATTCTTGGGAACGACGACGAGTTAAGGTGGACGGCTCTTCCACCACACGATCGCGAACAGCAGCAATATTTTCTGCAGTACGAGCTGTACGAGCATGCACTGGTATTTTCACATCTCCTACAGAATTTGCTCAAACTTTTGCACAATTTTTCCGATTGTACGCACATTTGGACGATTAAATTGACCCGAAAAAAACACGAAGTGCGCGATATGCATATTGATTTAAACACCCGTTTTTATAATATAGCCTGAATAACTTTAACGCGTTGCTCGATTGTGCATTTTTCCATGGTTCAAATTGAGTTAGTCGAAAATTGAGAAATGTCAAATGAAGTGCAAAAAAAAGCTTGACGTTTAGGTGTGGTTCATATTCAACATCGGCCTTTAAAATTTAAGCACCCTTTATTTAAAATATTTTTTTATTTTATTTATTTATTTATTAGAAATATAATTATAAATAACTATATTACATTACGAAAGGCACTAGTAGCTAGGACTATCGGCCTATTTAAAATATTATAATATTATAATATATTCAGAGAGAAAGATTCTGCGTAAGATTTTTGGACCTTTGCACGTTGGCAACGGCGAATATCGCAGACGATGGAACGATGAGCTGTATGAGCTTTACGACGACATAGACATAGCGCAGCGAATAAAGATCCAGCGGCTACGTTGGCTGGGTCATGTCGTCCGAATGGATACAAACGCTCCGGCTTTGAAAGTATTCGATGCGGTACCAGCTGGTGGTAGCAGAGGAAGAGGGCGGCCTCCTCTGCGTTGGAAAGATCAGGTGGAGAAGGACTTGGCTTCACTTGGTGTGTCCAACTGGCGCCGGTTAGCACGAGAAAGAAACGACTGGCGCGCTTTGTTAAACTCGGCCAAAATCGCGTAAGCGGTTATAGCGCCAATTAAGAAGAAGAAGAAGAATATATTGTATTTAATTTTTTTAGTTTAACTTTTTTGTTATAATTTTTTTTTTTTATTTATTTTATATTTTTATATTTTGATATATATATAGCAGCTTTATTACGCTCACACATACACAAACTCCTGTGTTCGCGATAATAGCAGTGCAAAATATTGCGAAGTTTTGACTTTTTTCATAATTTTTTATTTTTTTTTACATTCTTCTTCATTTTATTTTTATTTTATTCAATTATTTTATAAAAGCATAATTCATACTATACCAAAAACCTTATAGCATAAAGTTTAAAATTAAAAAAAATTCAATAAATTTGCAGCAAAACTTCAAAACTTTTAACCAGAATTAAAAAAAAGGTTTTGTAACCCATTCAATGTTATATAATATTTTGCTAGTTTAAAGAAGCTCAAAAGTTGCGTTGATTTTTGACAATTTTTTGCGCTTGCCGTCCTATACATTTTCTCCACATAAAAGTTTTTTTCGACAATTCCCTATAAGGATGGAAATGCGCCATGTCGTGGTGCTATTATTGTGAACACAGGTGTATCTACACACACATACCTGCAAACACTTGAAAAGGTGAAAATATGCAGAATCATCTTTGCATCATACTTCGCATTTTTATCATGTATACCCTTGAGTTGCCCTTAGAAGTCAAAATATGGCAGCAATAACTTTTAAGAGGTTAGGTGATTCTAGTCATTCTTTAATATATTAGCTAACCACGCCAGAAGGTTGGGACTTCTATACTCCGTTTTTTGTAGAAGCTGTCTTAACACGGAAGAAGAGGAAACAATCAGATACCTCCTATGCGAGTGTGAAGGCTTCGCCAGAAGGGGACTTCGCACTCTTGGTAGAGAATTCTTAACAGATGTTGTGGATACAGCGGATCTGAAATTCGCGAAGCTTTGCTCGTTTATAAAAGCTACATAACGGTTTAAAAAGGGAGGGAAAAGTGCCAGTGGTATCACAAGGGGTCTACGGCAATTCTAAGCGTGTCATTACGACCGCCACCCTACCTACTTACCTACCTATTCTGGAAGAGGGGGCAAGTACTTTTTCGAAAAGGCTAACAGAAGTAGTAATCAAAATTAGTATAACTTGAATTAAGTATTTCCCGAGGGGCTGGAAATGTCAAACACTTGTGCTTCTACAAAGAGGTAACGTAAAGCCAATCAAACCCGCGCCCTACAGTCCGTATGTTTGCTAGACACACTAGAAAAGTTATTTCAGGGAATCATCTGCAACATACGAGTACTTGATTCACACGCTGTAGACAAAGGTATTCTATGGTTTCAGAAAGCTTCATTCACCAATCGACGCTTTCAAATGCGTTGCAAACCTAGCACCAGATGCTTTTCAAGGCAAACGCGGGCGCGCTGAGAAAAATAAATGCTGCACTATAATAGCCCTAGTCGTTAAAATCCTATTATACTCAGCATCGTGGCAGAGTTTACATGAAGCACAAATAAAAGTTAGACGCTCAAAATAATTGGGAGCTACTTTACCAATAGCAAATTTATTTTCAGAAGCTAGAAAGGTCCTGAGGAATACAAAACTTTAGGATCGCTTTTAAAGGCCCTAATCTATGACGGCGCGCTAAGGTAAGACATGCCAGCACTAACTACGATGATAATAAAATTGCCACCTTTGACGAGGCTTAGTAAATGCAATGATCCTGAAAGCGATGCCGGCGGTAACACAGCTACTGGTAGGGCTTCCCAAGCTGCTAAGGTCGATGGTGAGCACCAAACTAAAAACTATTCACCAAACTGCGTCTGACTAGAAAAACTGGGCTAATCCCCGATCTTTTCGAAAGAAACTGATTTCAGAAACCAAAAACAAAGTAAAGAAGAAAAATTATTTTAGGCCTACGTTTCACTCGGAGTTAAAAATATTATATATCAAAATTTAAAACTTTATTTAAGGTATTTCGGATTGTCGAATTTGGGTCAAATATGCACCGTTTTGTTGTACAATTTGTTGCCATTGTTGCACAATGCCTCTCTCACAGAAGTTTCGGTCCTTATTGGCGAAAAACTGTAGTATCTAAGTAATTCTTTCAATCTTCCTTTGATAACAATTTTTTATCACTCAGGAAGTTTTGCAATGAGAGAAAAGGTGGTAATCGCTTGGTGCCAACCTGGGACTTAATGATGGACGCATTAAAAGCTCCATACCAAGCTCCTGGAGTTTTTGGCGAGTCACTGCGGCCGTGTGTGGCCTTGCGTTGTCCTGATAGAGCAAAACCTTTTCTGGCCAATCGCTATCTTCAAACAGTTCACTTGTTGACAGTAGAGATCTGAATTTAGTGTTTGGCTATACGGAAGTAACTATTAATACACGATTCCTCCGAATACACAGTAGAACCTTTCTAGTCGTTTGTCCTGATTTGGCCACCGTTTGAACTGCTTCACCACGCTTTGGCCACGATAGTTTTCACACAATACTGTGAATAAGTACTGTGGGCAAAAAGTAAGGTGAATTTGGTTGTAAAATGAAAAATCTTTATTTATTCTTGTAAAGCAATTTCATCCCCTTCAAAATTATCTCCTCTCGATGAAATACACTTATGCCAACGATTTTTCCAATCCCCGAAACATGCCAAATAGTCCATTTCCGGTATAGCATATCCTCAATCGACTCGAAACGCGTTCCCCGGAGTGGTCTCTGGAGTTTTGGGAATAGCCAGAAGTCACACGGAGCCAAATCAGGCGAATACGGTGGCTGCGGAACGATATGCGTGGAATTTTTGGCGAAATGGTCACAAAGAACGAGTGCAGTGTGAGACGGTGCATTATCGTGATGCAAAAACTAAGAGTTGTTGGCCCTTAATTCTGGTCTTTTTAGACGAATTGCTTTACGTAAACGACGAATAACGCTCAAATAAGTTTGGCCAGGTGGAAGGAATTCATAGTGCACCACACCACGAAAATCGAAAAAAACTGTCATCATGACCTTTATTTTTGAACGACTTTGACGTGCTCTTTTCGGTCTGGCCTTGCCTTTAGCACGATATTCGCTTGATTGGACGGTTGTTTCAGGGTCGTAAGCATAAATGCAAGTCTCATGTCCCGTAATGATGCATTTGAGCTTGTCCTGATAGTCTGAAAGCATTGTTTCACACACATGAACGCGACGACTTTTTCCAAGAAATTGAGAGTTTTGGGTACCAAACGAGATTTGACTTTTCGTAGGCCCAAATGGTCTTTCAAAATGGTTTTCACAGATCCTTCTGATATTCCGATCATATCAGTAAGGTCTTTAAGAGTCAACCGACGATTTTTGAGCACTAACTCCTTCACTTTATTGACGTGTTGGTCATCTGTTGACGTCGATGGTCGTCCGGAGCGCTCCAAGTCATCAACACGTTCTCGACGCTCATTCAAGTCTTTGTACCACTTATAAACATTTTTCTGCGACATGGTCGAATCACCAAATGCCTTCTGCAACATGCCAAACGTTTCCGCAGCCGAAATTTCATTCCGCAAACAAAATTTGATGTCACTTCTCTGCTCAATCAAATCAGACATTGTAAAAATTGAAAAATGCACTCTTGATCGTTTGGTAAACACAAGCGTAAATATATTACTGATAATGACATTCACATGAAAGTTGGCCCAGATGTTATTAACAGTGCTGCCAACTGATGAAAAAAATAACTAGAGCGAAATTTTAATCCCGCGAAGTTTGACAAATAAATTCACCTTACTTTTTGGCCACAGTAAGGGGTAGCCCATTTTTCATACCCGGTTACCATCCGTTTAAGAAACGGGTCGATTTCATTCCGTTTGGCCAAAGCCTCGCAGACGAAAATTCGATCCATCAGGTGTTTTGGTGTTACTTGATGTGGCACCCAAACAACGAGCTTCTTTTTGAATACAGCTTTGCGCAAATGGCTTAATGGTCGATCTTTAGCTCCTGGGCGATGCTGGGGCTAATAACACGTCGATCAACTTCATGATGATTTTTTATTTATGTGATTCTATCGACAATTTCGACGACGCGCCGGCCTGTGCGAGGTGCATCTTTAATATCAAAAATGTTAATTCGAGGAAACCAAAATTGCAAACTTTAAATTGTTTGATCAATACTTTCCGAAATACTTCCCGAAAATAATGGATTTCTTTTCCCCAAACTAATATTTGACACTTGTGAACTAGACAGCTGCAATATTTTTTTTGTCGGGACAAGCTAGCAACTACAGCACTCAGACAACATTAAGTCCATTGCACTGTACGCGGGTCCCCTTTTTAATTTTTCTTTAAATCTGCCCGACCTCCAAATAAATCTGAGTAAATCTTGCGGTGCTAAGGAGCCAAGGTGGTCGCTTCTTAACACATCAGCGCCAAAGACCTCAAGCCTGATTCGAGCGAACGACAGGCAGACGCACAGAAAGTGGTCCGCCGTCTGATCCTCTTCTCCACATTCTGGGCAGGGTGCATTGTCTGAGATGTCTACCTTTTCCATGTGCTTAATGATAGGAGGATCTGCGACAGTCGGTCGGACAAGACAGGTAACATGAGTTTTGTCCATCTGCTGCCTCTCTCCGCCTGCCAAGCTCGCATGTGGCTTGAGATAACTCGTTTGCTAACTGTGATTTTGATAGCTGCAGAAGGGAGTGGCAGAACGGGTTCCGGGCCAAAGAAGTTGGTATCAGAGCTCATCCTAGCTAAAGAGGCAGAAGTATCGTAACTCGCTATAGCCACGTATCCCAGAACTCTTGTTATCATCAGGGTATTATGTCTACCGACATAGTTCAGTCCTTACAGGACTCAGCGACGCTTGAAGTGGTTGGAGGACTGTCTTTAGCTGTGAGCGCAGCTTTGCTGTCGCACAGTTTTTGTCCGGACATGGGTCCTTTCGCAAGTATTTGTGGCTAATGGGAAAAGTGAGCCTACCTAACTGCGTATATGGAGATATTGAGTATGATGATGGAATGCCGTCGGAAATTTTCTTCATAAAATATGACGATGAGTGCTCTGTTATCTTGACGGGTTCTGCTGGTGTACCTCAAGGAAGCGTACTAGGCCCCATACTATACTTAGTATACACAGCAGATATACCAACGCCAACTACTCGAGGATCAATGATAGCTACATTTGCAGACGACACAGTTTTAATGTCAGCTAACCACAATGAAGAAGCAGCAACAAAAACACTGCAAGATACGCTATCAGCTACAACAAAATGGTTTGAAAAATGGGGCATTGAGGTCAATAAAGACAAAACACAACATGTAATATACGCGAAGAGAAAATCTGCAAGATATCCAATCCAAATTAACGGGGAAGACATAAAAATACACTCAAGTGCAAAATACTTAGGCATAACGATTGACTCAAAACTCACATGGAAAAAACACATACTAAACAAGAGAAACGAGATGAAAAACAAATTCCGACAACTCTACTGGCTACTAGGAAAACAATCCACCCTAAGCTTACTTAATAAACAAATGATATACAAATCAATAATCAGACCGACATGGACCTACGGACTAGAAATTTGGGGGACTGCCAGTAAATCAAACCTACAAATCATTCAGAGAAGTCAATCTAAGATGCTAAGGACCATCACAAACGCAAATTGGTACATAAAAAATGACGATATTCACCGCGACCTCGGCATAGACACTGTCACTGAAGCAGTAAAAAGAAGCTGCAGTAAGCACATCTTGCGACTATTAGAGCACAAAAACCATGAGATGAGACTGATACCGGAAATGGAACTTAAACCAAGAAGACTAAAGCGCAAAACACCCACAGATCTTGCCCGTACTGTGATATAAAATAAAATATAATAATATAAAATTATAGAAAACTATGTATTAGTAAAATTGTAACTAAATACCACCAAAGACAATAATGTTCTCTTTCAAAGGGAAGGGACATTTTAATTCCAAACCCTAACACCAATTACTTATTGTTAATACTAACAGATCGTAATTTATAATGGAAATAAAAAAAAAAAAAAAAAAAAAAATTTTGTGGAGGATATTATCCAAAAAAAGAAGCGTGAAATGGAATGTTATGCTGCAGGGCATTGAGCCAAGGTTTCTCAATGCAGGCGACCCTGGACGCAGGGTGAGTAAGTAAGTGTTCTTCTTAACACGCCCTCTTCACCCTCTACCTCGAAGCAATGCGGAAGCAGCCCCGGGGTGGAGGGAAAAATCCAAGAGAAGAGGAGGGATATTTTTAGTGGAATCACGCCACACGTAGTAGCGACGATGGTGCGAAGGCATTTTCAACCCAACCTCACCGCGAAAAAAGAGCAAAATGTAGTTTTGTCACGCTGAATTTCACGTAGACACCAGAGCCGGAACCGTGCTCGGTACTGGAGCCACCCTTGAAAATGGGAAAACAGTGTTTGGCGGACTCATTTTCAGAGCAGTATACAAAGTGTACAAAGAGGGAAGTAATGGAGTGCGTAAAGGCCAAAATAAAGGTTTCCATCACTCAAATCTGCCATGAAAAAGCTCCTCATAAAAATATTTGCCGTTCGGAGTCGGCTTAAAACTGTAGGTCCCTCCATTTGTGGAACAACATCAAGACGCACACCACAAATAGGAGGAGGAGCTCGGCCAAACACCCAAAAAGGGTGTACGCGCCAATTATATATATATTAGGCCGGGTCGATTTGTGGGGAGACAAAAAAATCGCCCATTGGTCTGTGAAAATCATATTCTTGCGATCAAAATAAGAAACTTTGCCGAAGGAACCATACCTCTAAAACGAATTCTGATGTCCCCCAATATATATATATATAAATATCACTCAAAATCATTTCTTTTCATTTAGTAAAAAGTTATTCAAAAACTTAATTGGATGATGAATTTTGCGCCACCTTTTATATAACTGGTTTGTGTGTGCTTAAGATTTCTATACAGCATCTTTCTACGTGCCCACACACACACACAAACGCATGATGGATTATCGTAATGGATTATCAGTCACTCGAGTGTCCGCAGAGTGTCACCCTTTGTATGCATACTTTTCTAACCCTCAACTCTCGATTCACACGAACGTCACCGCCTCATCTGTTCGTCTGCTTGTGAAATATGCATTTCTGACAACTGTTATTCAACTCTCATACATCCATACCTAAGTTTTGTGCACACACAGACCCAACTGGATTTTGATTATTTTCCATACAAATACGAATACATATTTTACTCATACGCTCGGCTGTACAGTTATTGTCATGCACACTAATTGTTGGCTATTGCATTTCGAAATTATTTTTCACATATTTGCACATCGAAAATTTGCATTTCTACAGACACTTTTATGCAGATTTTGTTATTTACAAATGACAATTTAATGAAAGACTTGTTGTAAATGCCAACTCAAGCTGGAAAGTCACTGTGGATTTAGCACTTCTATTCTATTCCATTACTCGTTACACGAAATGTGAGTGCAAGTACACATACGAGTATGTGTGTGTTTTCATGTAAAGGCTGTGTATGCGTGCGTGTGTGTGTGCTTAAAATAAGCTTTGAGTTTGACTATGAAATTAATTGAATATTTTCTTGTGTAAATTTTTAATTTCGTAAAATAATTGCTATAGTTTCAAATACATGCAAACATATATATTTTTTTACAAAGAGATTTTGAAGTTTCCAGCGCTGTAGGATTTTTCTATTTAAATGCACATCTATCGCTGTTATAAAGGACAAATGAACCTTTAAGCGACTACCATTAAATTAAAATCCAAATTTAAGAAATTTTTTAGTAAGTCAATTTGAAAATCTCTCACAGATATTTGAAGAGATTTATTTTAAATAATAATGAAAACTATTTCAAAAGACTCTTTAGAGTTTGTTTCTTTAATTTAATAAAGTTGTTATTTTTTGCATAAATAAATATTTTCCTGTATGCCACAGATTTTATTGTTATACTGTCACTTTTAAACTGAATGCAGTTCAGTGACACTATTAGACTTCTCATCACGCACAGATAAGAAATAATTCAATTAAATAAAACAAAAAAATACTTTTAAGATTTTGTTAATTAAAACACAAACTAATGCGCTTCCTTCACGAATGAAATTCGGCACTATATTTTATATTAAAAACAAAAAAACACAAACGATAACACATCTTCTTTTTGATTGGCGCGATTACCGCTTACGGGATTTTGGCCGAGTTTCACAAAGCACGACAGTCGTTTCTTTCTCGTGCTAACCGGCGCCAGTTGGACACACACCAAGTGAAGCCAAGTCCTTCTCCACCTGATCTTTCCAACGCAGAGGCCTTCAACTTCCTCTGCTAACACCAACTAAAGCCACACAATAAGCGCGCTAGAACCTTATAGGTGATATTTAGATGGCTAATACCATGATGATTAGCACCCTTAAATTCCAATGCATGCTTTCATCCGACCATATTTTGCATAGAAGCTGATACATGCACCTTACCAGCTCTGCACCCTAAGTACGCTCTGGATGTCAGTAACCGTTGCCGTCTTTGTTCTTACAGGAAAACGCCACGGTCTTGAAACCTTCTGCAAGCTGTCAAACATTCTGGTAGAATTTTGTGACATGTTTTCTATTGCCCAGCGTCTCAAACTTCTCACACCTCTCGTTTCTTACATCTCTTTTTCTATTTGAGCACCCGGTAGCGATCCCACATGGCTCGATGTCGAACACTCTTTGTGCAGTTAGATATACGTTTTTTGCTGTACAGGGGCGTGTGCGTATTTTGGCTGCAATAAGGTAATGATGATTCGAGTCGATGTTGGGTCTTCGGATCATACGTACATCTGAAACACTAGAAGCGTGTGGAACCAAAATTTTCCTCTTTGTCCCCCCTGGCATTAAAGTCGCGAAGCACGATTTTTATGTCGTGGCGGGTGCAGCGCACATAGGAACATCCAGACGCTCATAGAAGGAATCTTTGGTTGAAGCGTCCTTCTCGTCCGTCAGGGCGTGGGCGTGATGCGGATTGTTGCGAGGCGCTCGTCCACCGGTGTGAACGACAGTACTTGGCGACGAAGTCTCCCACTATAAATCCAACACTGAATTTGCGCTCCCAAAGGCCCAATGCTCTTCTTGCCTTGTCCCGTCCATCACGTTTCTTGCATGGCAGTGATTTTAGTCTTTGCTCTCACGAGGACACCAACCAGCCGGGCAGAGACATCTTCGTCATTAAGGGGCCGAACATTCCAGGTGCATGCCCTCAAATCATAGTCCTTAGTTCATGTTCAAGAGTCGTCACCAAAATAAGCAGTTCTCATCCTTCATTTGACAGCAAAGTTTTAAATTTTGAATTTAATTATGGCTTAATTCATTTCAGTAATTAGATATGTGACTGCCCCTTGAAAAATATCTAAAAATATCTATTTAAAAACATTTTCTAATTCAAGTGTTCTTAAATATTGTTCGCTTTATACCCATATTACCAGATTTAAATCAAGAAGAAAAAATATAAAGAAACGGAAGTGCGGAATATTGTATGTTGAAATATGTAAGACAGAATAAAAAGTTGAATTAATCAAAAACGAATTATAGATGGCGCAAAAACTTGCAGACGAAATTGCTTCGCACTGTTGCATTTGTCCAACAAATTAAATTGCATAATTAAGTTAATTTAATTTTTCCAATGTGTGGCAACCCATTTAAAAATATTGCTTAATATATGCGTTCTTAAAAATTGTTTTAGACCCACATTACAATATTTTATTTAACTTACAAAATCAATGCATTTTAATTTTTTGGATGTGTGGCAATCCTTTAAAAAAATATTTATTGTTAAAACATTAGTTTAATCCATCCCAATTGGATCATTTATATGAATTTTCTTATTTAATTCTTTCTAATTTTTAATATAACTCATTTTATTTTTTAGATATGTGGCAACCCTATTAAAAATTATTGTTAAAATATACAGTAAATTTGCAGCATTTTATTTTACTCCCATATTTAATTCGTTTGAATTGTTTAGATAGGTGACAGCTCTATTTAGGAATATTTTCTAATTTAAGTCTTCTTAAATGGATGAAGGATCATTTGATAGAAAGTTTTTGAATTTTAAACTTAATTATAGCTTAATTCCTTTCAGTTTAAAAGATAGGTGGCAGCCCTATTAAAAATATATCTAGACATAAGCTTCAGTTTATTACCCATATGGTAGTATTTTAATTCACTTCCATATTTAATTAATATAATTTTAACTAATATATTTAAATAGGCAACTCTGTTAAAAAAATTCTCCTTTGTTTGATATCCAGATTTTAAATTTTTAACTTAAATATAATATAATTTCATTAATTTTAGTTAAATAGATATTTGGCAACCCTAAACAAAATTCTTCCAGATTTAATTCAATTTGTTGCCCTTATTTAGTATATTAGTGAACTTCCATATTTATATCATTTTACAGATTTTAAATTTTTAACTTAAATATAATTTAATTCATTTTAGTGTAATAGATATGTGGCAACCCTAAACAAAATATTTATAGATTTAAAGTTGAATATGGGTAACAAATATTGCAGTATTTTAATTTACTTTCATATTTAATTAATTTTAATTGTTTAGATAGGTGGCAGCTCTAATTGAGAATATTTCCTAATTAAGTGTTCTAAAATATACTTGGTTTGATAGCCGGATTTTAAATTTTTAATTGAATTACAATCTAATTCTTTTTAATTTAATAGATATTTGGCAACCCTAAACAAAATATTTCTAAATTTAATTCAATTTCTTGCCCAATTTAGTAAATTAATGAACTTTCATATTTAATTCATTTTAAATGTATAGTTAGGTGGCAACCCTATTAAAAATATTTCAAAAAATGATTTATAGTTTCATACGCTTTCATTTTATACCAATTTACCTATCTATAGTAATATAATTGTTTTATGCTGACATATGCCTCCTCTCTCACAAACTTTCTGACATGCAAGCGAAGGCGGACAAACTAGTCGCGCTGGCACACACTGTCAGACTGGAGGTCAACATCGTCAAGACCAAGGCCATGAAAGTTAACCACAAAGACGCAAGGCAGATATTGGTTGACGGATGCAGGGTGGAATTTATTGAAAGCTTCCGCTACCTCGGCTGCACCATCACAGATGGCAGATGGTGGAGCAGATGAAGATGTCAACTGCAGGCTAAACTAAGCAAAGGTCTCGTTCCGGCGAATGCTTAAGTATGGGCGAGTTCGCAAATCTCCAGGCGCACTAAACTACGAATATTCGGCTCATTCGTAAAGGCAGTATTGTTGTACGGCAGCGAAACATGGCTGGTCTCTGACACCATCACACAGAGGCTACAATCCTTCATCAACAAATACCTCCGCATCATTTGCACTATATTCTGGCCAAACGCCATTAGTAACGATGCATTCTGGAGATTAACGAACGAGAAACCCATCCTTAGGCAAATGAAACGCAGAAAGTGGCGATGGATAGGTTACACATTGAGAAAAGCACCAAATAGCACCACAAGAATGGCACTGCACTGAAACCCGCAAAGGAGCAGAGGTCGCGGTCTATCAAAAAACACTTGGTCGATGCTGCGCGAACTAGCAGATACCGACATCTCATGGGACGATGCAAAAACAACAGCACAGAACCGTGTACGATGGAAGAGTCGTGTCGAGGCCCTATCCTCCCGAGAGGAGTGAAAAAGGAAAAAAAAGTCTCCCAGTAAATCTAAAATCCCAAAGATCTTAGCAATAAGTTCAGTACCACTAAACACGTAATTTCGTATTTCATAAAGCATAAATGCCCAGATATAGTTACGTTTCCAGTTGACGCGAATCATAAAAATAATTCGCAGTTGCAATATTTAAAATATTACTACTAGTACGACTACTGCCGTTTAATATTGAAAATCACATTACACATATTTTCCATTTACTTGCGATTGACCTTTAACACGCGGACGAATCTGTAAAAGTATATAGCAGATGCGCATACAAATATGATAATAACTCCACTGAATTGAATTTCAGAGCATTCAGCGCATTATTTCAATATCGAATGTTAAATTGTAAGTAAATTTAGTTATACATTTGCACACACTCACACATACACACCCACACGAACGCTTTCAAAGCATTGTTTGTCCGTGAATTCACTCTCATGCAGGCATTAATATTTCAACATCTACGCAAACATACACACTTATGTTTATCCTTCTACGTGTATGCGCCTTCATGTACAGCTATGTCTACTTACATACTTCACATAAAGCGCCTCGTATAGTTGTAAATTCACAGCAAATGGATTTAAACGCTTTTGTTGTGCCGGCATATTACTTAAGTAATTGCTTCCAAGCTGTATAAATGCATGTGTGGCCTTGCAGCTTAACCGGCTCAGCTCAACAGTGAACGGCATGGCTCGACGAGGCAACTTACGTATGTGCATATCTATTAATTTTGATAACGCATACACACACACAAGCAAGCGCAGGTATGCGTATATGTGCATAGACGAGTAAACATGCATGTGCTTAACAATCATCTTATTTAACCTTAAGTGTCCTCATTCGGCAGTAGTAGCAGTAGTTAGGTTTATATCTAGACAAATGCACCTTTAAATCAGTTGATGTACTCAAACTGTTAGTTTCACTTATATACGCACGTACTTGTGCGCAGATGTATGCATTTAATTGAGACATGTACGCATCCATATATACGTATACACACACATATACACATGTGCATGTGTGCATTCTTACAGCATAAATTCATTAACATAAGCTTCATGCACGCATTTAGGTTCGTCTGAAATTCATTTACCATTACCGAAAATCAGTGAAAATTCGCTATTTGCCCGGTTATACCAGAATGGGGAACTGTAGTTAAGTAAATTGTTGACCAAAATATGTTAACGTTCTTCTGTATACATTTACAAACCATTGCATACATGCATGTGTATGTTTAGATTTGTGTTTATTTATGGCAACCTTATTGAAATTTAGTCTTGTAAATGTAACATAAATTCCTGCAATAAGTTGCAATTCCAAAATTAACAGGTTGACAAAGGTAGAAATGTCCAGCAGATAGGCAAATGTACATTGAGCTTAATGGGGTCAACTTAAATTGAAATTGATGGCAACTATTCATGGACGTGAGCAGATTTATAGCAACTAAATAGTATTGCCTGGTGGTTGACCTAATCGGTAAAGTAATCAATTCAGTGCCAGTATGAATTATTATTTAATATTTACAGGAGGGTTTCGTCTACATTAAAATATGAAATGCAGGTAGGAATTAAAAGTAGGTCCCTCCACTTTGCTCTTAATGTATTTTTTTTTAATATGTGCTAAAGATCAACAAGATCTTAGATTTAGGAACCAGCTTTACCATCGATAATAATTTCAGCCTTGAAATCGAATGGAGAATCTCTCTTGCCCAATAAGTGCCACTTTGAACTAAGTAGGCAATTGAGTAGCAAAGTCCTCCTCGATGAACAAAACTCACACTCTATAAGGCTCTCATCATACCCGACCTAATGTATGGCGCGGAAGTTTGGACGATGACAACATCCGATAAAGCGTCCCTTGGAGTGTCCCCAGATCAGAGAAATGTTACCTGCACAATCAAGAGGTTTGATCTCCTCCTTCTAGTAGTTTACTAATTCCGTTCTGCACCATGACGTCGTCAGAGCTTCAATCGCGGCTTGACTATCGGAGAAAATGTTAATATTTCCCTCGCGTTCACTAAGCATTTTGCATGCATGCAGGATCGCAAAGACTTCTGCTTGAAAAACATTAGCAGTACTCGGCACTTTAAACGAGATAGATAAATTGGCTGATTTAGAGAAAACCCCTGCTCCGACTCCCGATTCCATCTTGGAACCGTCAGTGAAGATAGAGGTACAAGCTTCGGTGCAGACTTTCCTCTCGATCCAACCCAGCTTATTTGGAAAGATTGCCCTAGCACGACCCTCAAACTCTAGTTTGCGGATAGAGAGATATGTTTGAAGTTCGGAGAAATACGGTATTAACTTCCCGAAAATGCTACCATGTCCTCCAGAAGCCAACCTCCTTTAACCTGATTGCACTTTGAGCTGGAATGGGCATGACGGAAAAGTCGATGGGAAGTACATGCAAAACGACATTCAGGGCATCACTGGGGCAAGTTTTACATGCTCCGTTGATGCCACTGCAAGCAGTTCTTTGCACCCTCCCCAGTATAGTGATATTGTACCCGTGGCTTGAGACAAAAGAGGATGCAAACTTTTTTGGATTCGTATTCGATGCGGTACCAGCAAGTGTTTGCAGACGAAGTTAAAGGCCTCCACTGCGTTGGAAAGGTCATATGCAGAAGGACTTGGCCTCGCTTGGTATGTCGAACTGACTCCGGTTAGCACGAGAAAGAAACGACTGTCGAGCTTTGAGAAACTCGGCCAAAATCGCGCCAATCAAGAATAAGAAGAAAAGATTTTAAACCTGTATATAGACGAATATTTACATAGAGAAGAGATTTCAAGGAAAACAAAACATTGCTAATATAAAAGAAAATCGAGCTTCAAAGACCCTGTGTTACAAAATGTAGCTGAAATTCAATTTAAGAAAATATTTTATTACTCACAAAAGATATGCCATCAAAATAAAACTTTGCTAAAAACAGAAACTCTAACTTGGAAGACCCTGTGTCTACAAAATGTAACTCAAATTCAATTTAAAAAAAAAAATTTTTATCACAAAAGAGATGCCATCAAAATAAAACTTTGCTAAAAAACAGAAACTCTAACTTGGAAGACCCTGTGTCTACAAAATGTAACTCAAATTCAATTAAAAAAAGAATTTTTAATCACAAAAGAGATGCCATCAAAATAAAACATTGCTAAATAACAGAAACTCTAACTTGGAAGACCCTGTGTGTACAAAATGGAACTGAAATTCAACTTAAAAAAGATTTTATAACTCACAAAAGACATGCCATCAAAATAAAGCATTACTAAAACACAGAAACCCGAACTTGAAAGACCCTGTGTGCACAAAATTTAACTGAAATTCAATTTACAAAGAGATGTTGAAACTATATTTAGATGGATTGACTGATAAAATGAAGAAAAAGTTTACTTGCAGTGGCTATTTAAGAACAATGCGCCCCAAAGTCCTTAAAGCATACGAAATGTTATCAAAATTGTTAGGGGTTTGCTCCTAAGGTTCTTCTAAAAAACTGATAACTATAGATGTTTTTTGTATCATTCTCTCTTTTCATATCAAGTCTCTATATCAAAAAGTTTGTTCAAATTTCGAGCGCCGCTCAGCAGGTTGCCTTTGACAGTTGAAAATGTCTACTTGGTTAAGTTCTGAATTTGCAATTTTTCCTACTTCACATCATTAACGGAATGGAAACATAGTTCCTAGGTGGAATACAGGGTCTAAAATCGGGTCGAATTCACTCGGCCCATAAAGCTTCGTCAAAATTAATTTTTGGAATCAGCGTTCAATAAATGAACACCAAGAGAATAATTTTTAATGTTGTTGTTGTTGTCACTGTATAAAATATGGTTAATTTGCAATGTGGTGCAAAATAAATCACCCTATCGAAAGACTTACTATAGAAGTTTTTCAATTGGCGTCGTGTGTCAATCATATTTGACACTTGTGAACTAAACAACTGAGATACACAGACAAACAAACAATGGAGTGAATGAAGGTCGAAATAAAGAGTTCCATCACTCAAAATATTTTTTTTATTTAGTAAAAAAGTTATTCAAAAATACTATTGAATGATTAATTTCGCACAACTAGTAAATGATTTTACTAACTTGATTTGTAAAAATTGTCAAACAACGAATATATAAGGGTTTTCCAATGACAGGTGTTATTTTGATTTGATTATTGATCGTTAACGATTTTTTATGGCCGGAATTGGATGGTATTGATTTGGACAACGTTTATTTTCAACAAAATGGCGCTACGTGCCACACAAGCAACAAAACCATTGATCTTTTACGGGAAAAGTTTCCGGACCGTCTTATTTCTCGAAGATTGGATCACAATTCGCCACCGAGATCTTGTGATTTAACACCTTGTGACTTTTTTCTTTGGGCCCACGTGAAAGAGAAGGTCTACGCTAACAGCCCAGGGTCAATTCAAAACCTCAGAGATGGAATTCGTGAGGCTATCGTAGTGGCTGCCCTACACTTTGCAATTCGGTTATGGAAAATTTCATGAAAAGGATATCTTCCTGTAAACGTGGTCGTGGTGGTAATTTGCCTGATGTTATTTTCCACTATTAACGGCATACCGTTCCGCTTTATAATGAAATAAACATCCAATCATTTATATTAAAAAATAGCATTTTTCTTTGAACATTAAAACAACACCTCTTATTGGAAAATCCGTAATATACAGGGCCGTCGAGGTAAATCCGGAATGTTGAACTTAAAAACAAAACTATTGGATATTTACTCAAAAATAATTTTATTTGCACTTAACATTGTATAATGTGAGTACACTTATCATAGTTGAAAATTATTCTATGTAACCTCCATCTCGTGCAATTACCTGCTCCAGCCGGGGCCTGAAGCGCCCACATGCGCGAGCTACCTCCTCTTTGTCCATTGTCTCATCACTTCCTCGATGGTTGTCTTCAGAGCGTCCTTAGGGTTATGAGGCTTCGCGTTAACTTTTGCTTCAACTGTGCCCCACACGTAATAATCAAGAGGATTGCAGTCTGGGCTTGAAGGTGGCCAAAAATCTGGTGACCAGTGGTAGGGTAGGTTATTCTGGAGCCAAGCATGAGTCTTCTTTGCCTTGTAAGCAGGTGCGGAGTCCTGCTGAAACACATATTCTCTTCCAGCAGCCACGCGGTCCATCCAGGGTTTAACAACTTGCGTTTTTTTTTGTAACCAAACCACTCAATTATCTCTTTAGGGCTTTTCCGGCGCGAAGTGACTCTAGTATCGCAGCTCTTCTGTCCTGCTCTCGACTCATCGTTTCACTAGCACTTACTCCGGCACTCCAATGTCAATCAGGAAACAACACACTAAAAATATGTCCCTTTATCAGCGGTTTTGGACTTAACGCTAATGCTCGAAAGCTTTCGAAATGTTTTCCGGATTTACCTCGACGGCCCTGTATATAATTGGCGCATACACCCTTTTTAAGTGTTTGGCCCAGCTCTTCCTCCTATTTGTGGCGTGCGTCTTGATGTTGTTCTACAAATGGAGGGACCTACAGTTTCAAGCCGACTCCGAACGGCAGATATTTTTATGAGGAGCTTTTTCATGACAGAAATACACTCGGAGGTTTGCCATTCTCTGCCGAGGGGCGAACGCTATCAGAAAAATGTTTTTCTTAATTTTGGTGTTTCACCGAGATTCGAACCTACGTTCTCTCTGTGAATTCCGAATGGTACTGACGCACGAACCCATTCGGCTACGGCGGCCTTTTTCTCTTACTGATCTTGAAAATTTTCATTTAAACCATTTGCTTACTCATTTCCGATCTTCGGCATGTAATTTAGAAAAGTGCAGCTAATTAAAAGTTATTTATTTAAAAATGTTTACATATTCGTCAATTTGTCTATATAAAGCCCTGGCCAATAAAAAATGTGGCAGTAAAAATTTACAATATTTGAAAGACTTTAGTGTTTGATAATGAAAATCACCATTTTTTCGTAATTGAAGAGTTGGAAAAGGTCAGCCAACTAATTTACAAAGCGAAAAAAATGTACTGTATTCTCCTCAAATTCAACACTATTGACCATTTCCTGAACTTACCACAGCGACTGTTGAAAAGCTCACCCAGGCATCTTAGCAAATCAAAAGTACTCTGTAGTTTTCATATTCACCACCCACCATTTGTAATAGCTGAATGAGCACGCAAGAGCGAACGGTAAGAGCCAAGTAGCTCTTAACTTCTACTTTGTGGTTGAGTTGAAAATCTTTGATTGTGGTAGCGTATGGATATGGGGGATATTAAATTGGTGGCTTTAGACTTTACTTGTAATTTGTGGTGACTTCATACAGTAACAACTTTTTCAGTCAACAGTAAATTAGTGAGGTATGCACTTTTCCCTCGCCAATTGACGAAACCGCTAGGAAACTCATCCTTTTTTATATCAGGCTTTCTTTGATATCGAAATAGGAGCACTGATACTTTTTTTTCAATTTCAAACGTTTATTAACAAAAAATGGTTACAAATTTAATCTTCAAAATAATAGCCATCGCTAGCGACACATTTTCCCGAGGCAATTTGAGGATGCCGCGCCAAAAAACTTGGCCGTGTTTGGCCGCAAATCAATCATCGAGCCATTTTTGGGCTTCTTCGTGGGAATTGAAGCGCTGCTCGGAAAGTGCGTGGCCCATCGATACAAACAAATGATATTCGGAAGGCGCCGTCAAGTCTGGTGAGTAAGCTGTATGCACCAGCGGTTCCAAATCGTACGTCTCCACCAATTCCCGAGTCGCTCTTGTTCGATGTGGCGATGCATTGTCACACTGTCAGCTCATGCGGCACCCATCCTCCGACCTTTAAAATCATGTCCATGTCTTTCAAATGTTTGGAAATGGCTTTTTGGGTCACTCCCAACTGCTATGCCATTATTTCTTGCGTTTGACCATCATCCAACAATGCTTGCAATTCGGCGTCCTCAAACTTTTTCGGTGGCCGGCCATGGTCCTCGTTCTACGCGCTAAAATCACCACTTCGGAATTTTTCATGTCCACCATAAGCTTCTATAAGCATTTGATGAGCTTGAGAAGCGGTTTTCTTCAATTGATAATTCAAATCGTAGTTTGAAGTACGAAATTCGACATTTTTAAGAGCAACAAAAATGCATTGTTGTATGAAACGTAACAAACAATGAACTGACTATTGTTGACAGATGACAGACGAAATAAAACAAGGCATTTGAGAAGGTTTAAAAATACTCCTATTGACATCTATGGACTAATAGCTGAAAGTCTCATTTCATAGGTATATATCTGGTAAACCAAAAAGCACAATTGAATAGAAACTGGCAACAGCTCCGTACAAAAAGTGTGAAGCCAATAAAGTTTACAGTAAGCTAGCGAATGTTTTGTATTGAAGATTGATTTTCACGGAAATAACATTTCGATGCCTGTAGATTATGTAACATCGTCCGGAAAACGTATACTTTCTCTAAAAGTAGGGCTCGGAAAAAAGATACTCGTGCCTGTCTGTTTTTCTAGATCACTTCGCTTAAGTTTTTTATAATAATTCAAATATGATAAATAAAAATTTTTATCTAAATTTAAATATGATAAATAAAAATTTATTTGAAGGCACTCAAAAAATTTAGTTTTTATAAATGAAATTAGCTTTTAAAAACCATGATTCAATAATAAAAGGTTTGCTCAGTAAGCAGCTTTCCCGTTTTCTCTTGACAAATCGGCTCCCTTAGCAAGACACTGGGTTGCTAGCTCTAGAAATTTTGAGTAAAAGTGGAGGAAAAGTAAAATTTGTAGAAAATACATTTCATTTTCAAAATGGTCTGCTTACGAGCAAGAACTCGCTAAAGAGTTCTCATCGGTATGTTCAGGACTATGGTAGTGTTGCATGGAATACATACCGCTTAAGTTAGGACATGAAAGAGTAATTGACACAATCCGAGATCGATGAGTGGTGAATTTACAAAGGTTTATTTCTATGATGTGGTGATTTAGACGGAATTCATGTTTTGCAAAGAGCTATCATTTCCCAAAGAGTTACGACAGGGAGAATAATTGGGTAGTCCCGACGCGATCGATAACATTGCATACCTCATTATAAGAAAATTGGGATTGATCGAACTTATTTCCAATGAACCCACCTTCCTATGGATGGATGAAGTGTCCAGAGGAGGCTTAGCAAAGCACAGTACCGGCTTGAAAAAGTTTCTCATAAAAAACCATCTATCGGAATCGACTTAATTTGGCTTTTATTTGTAGAACAACAACAAGACGCGCGCTACAAATAGGAGGAGGATCTCGGCCAAACACATAACAGAATTGTACGTGCCAATTATTGATTTATTTTTGACAAAATAGTTTCATATTGGCGAAGCTTCGCAACTTCGTGATCGGTTTTAAATTTAATAATTAATTGACAAAACAAAATCTTGGATTAAGAGAAATAATTTCTTTTTTTTGTATTAGACTTGGCAATTTCCGCTAGTACATTCTATTTGTACCATTATTTACATTCAAATATTAATTAAAATTTATCTTTTAAACCGTTCGCAGTTTGTTTCCATTTAAGTAAGAAAATACTTTTTTGCTACCATTTTTACCAAAAAGGATTTAATTTGTTCCACTCTATTCACCTTCTTAAATACAACGTTTTGTAAGGGAGTGTCAAAAATCGAATGTCACTAGTGAGCAAACCTTTAATAATTGAATCATGTTTAAAAACTATTTTCATGAAAAAATCACTACTTACCAGAGCTTATTCAAGAATGTGTGCTAAGAACTGAATGCTGAAGAATTCGGTTGTGTTGTAAATATACATATTTTCCAACAAAAATCAAGCATTTGAAAGGTAAAATGAATAAAAAACATGGCAGGAATAACGTACGCAATATAGGTATAATACCACAAGCGAAAATAAAGTTCCTTTATACCCGGTTCCCAAGACGGATATTCGCAGAAGAAGGTGGGTGGAAATTTGCCACACAAAATTTTAAGAGGAATTCAAGAACACTTCATTGTTTGCAGCCAAGCTGCCACCAAACACAACACTTTCAAAAAATTTTCCTATGCTAGAGGAAGTCCCGAATTAGAGGAAGAATTCTGAAGTGACTTAAACGATAAACATGAAATGATTTAGTGAACTTAAGAATGCATTTGCTTTATGTCAGGCAAGAATTTTGGCCTATGAGAGCTTACGAGAAAATGGTCAGTACACAGCAATACTACGATAACCCTTTTGTAGTAGATAGTTTTTTAAGTTATAAATGCTTAAAGCTGAGTACTTTTAGTGTGTTTTCCTATTCAAATGCAATTTTAGTTACTCATACGTCGCGTATACCCCAAAATGGTGATAAAAATATAGAAAAGGTAGTTGGCTAAGTAGGCAGAAGTGGCAATCGACCTTCAAGTCAACCAACTTAGACCATTGCCGATCCATTGGTATGCCACAGCAGCAGTTTACCTGCTACTCCTCGTTAAACCATTTGACTTTAAGTGCAAACCCATTGATCTGGCTGGCACTCATATCCCTAAGGTCATCAATATTCAAGAACGATGAGCCAGGTATCTTAATCTAGTGGCAAGCCGGTACAATGACAATGACGCGGTAAGATTTTTGATAGACTCTTCTTCCTCCTCATTCTTAGAGCTTTTGCAATAGTCGAAATGAAGTACGTAGGACACAGGAGACTGAGAGGCATTGGATTCTGATCAAAGCAACTAACATAGAGACATTTTCCTTAACGGATTAAGTAACGCATTTGAGCGCTTGGCATCCCAAACTGGCCAAATTATTTATGTGGTGTTACATGCCAAACTACCAATTCCTCTCGTGTTGGCTGAAGGGACAAAACTACTTGTACTACGCAGTGGCGATTAACGTCTGCCTTCCAAACCCGGACATTTACAGAGAAAGACATATACTCAACAGTCTCCTTCTCTGAAAGGTCCCCACAGCTTGTGCAACCCCCAGGGGGTAAACCTAGCTTTTTTACCTGTGTACCGATCGGCAATGACCGGTAACACCCTCCGTATATTGTACTGGGGCCAAAGGGCTTCCGAAATAACACATGAAGAAATGGAGCTCTATCTTTTTTGCGCTTTCCTGAGAAATAGTTTGTGGCATTCCATTTTAAGAACAGTGAGGAGGATGCCGATGACCGGGCAGAAAGTCGCTGAGACCATTTCAGTTCCCATCCTGTCAAACTCATCATCAATTTCATTTCTCCTTGCATTCCTATGTCCTGGAACCCTGATGATCGTCTAGCTGTCAATCGTTCACTTACAGAGAAAGTGCTCAACAGTCTCCTTCACTGAAAGGTCCTCTGAAATGACGATTAAATGGTAAACCTAACTTTTCCGCGTTTATGCCGATCGTCCAATGGCCGGCAAACACAGCTACGAGTTTGAAAATTGAATGGCATGGAGTCCCCAGGACATTCTGAGTCCTCTGTCTATTGTACTGGGGCCAAAGGGGTTTCGAAATAGCACACGAAAAAATGGAACTCCATCTTTTCAGCCCTTTCTTAAGAAATAAGTTGTGCAACACTCAGGGTATGCCGATGAGCGAGTAAGAACTTTCTGAGGCATATTTTCTTTAATCAAAATCATTTATTTTTATGAGTTTTGGCATCGACCAAAAAATGTTAAAGCTTAAGCTGTAGAAATGACAGCTTCTGGCTGTATATATAAGTGCATATATAAATCTTCGGCATCTGATAGCATAAACCAGACTTTCGAGGCAACAAATGACGTCTCTACACTTATCCACTGAAGTTTGTTTTACGCTGCCCTCTGCATGCAAATTGTGTAACTAAAAAATTTAAACCCGCATTCATTGCATGAAAAATGAAAATGATTGCAATTAAAAAAGTTTATAATTTTCCATGCCACATTGTTGCTCTTTCCTCCTCTACCAATACCTGCCCTGCCTTTCACTTGTATTTACATTTTTTTCGTTGAACATTTGCAATTTAGTTAATCGCCTACTTTTTTAATGTGTCACCCATACTACCAAGCAACATTTCTCACATTCAAGCAAATATTTCTAGTTTGCAATTTAGAATAAACATTCGAGTCACACAACTACATGCAGACTC
Source organism: Anastrepha obliqua (assembly GCF_027943255.1). NCBI lineage: Eukaryota > Metazoa > Arthropoda > Insecta > Diptera > Tephritidae > Anastrepha > Anastrepha obliqua. The sequence goes on from NC_072896.1 coordinate 30,289,797, forward strand.
TTCCATATATGACACATACAAGTATGAATGCATATAAGTGTGTATAACTTCATCTACGTAATCTTACATGTATTTCCACTTATTTTTAATTACCAAAATTAATCCCCAATTGACGTTAGGATGTGAGGTTTATAACAAAGCGCTCAGTGTGAGCAGTTGATCTGTGAAAGTGGGAAGCGTTGGAAAATTCTTTGAAATGCATGTCAACCACATTTTGAGGGCATGCAATTTTTACATATTTGCAGATGTTTGTATGTAAGTATTACAGACGCAAATATTAGCAGAAAAAATTGAGATCGGGTTTTCGGGATATTGTCAAGGTAGCGAAGAATGATCGGCATTTTTTTTATATGAAAGAAAATATCCAAAAACGTCAGAAAAAAATTATTGTCAAAAATCAACGCAATTTTTCAGATACTTTAAACTTGCACTTTGTTAAGCCAAAATTCAATGAGCTATAAAAATGCATACCCGAAATTTTTCCAAAAATTCTGATTACGAAATGTGGAATTGTGACGAAAATTTATTGATTCCTCTTTTTTATTTTTCACAAAATTTGCAACTTAAATTTGTATGGTTTTTGTAGGAGCACAAATTATATTTTCATCAGATAAATAATAAAATTAAATGAGAAAAAATTAAGTTATCAAATCTACTCAAATTTGCAGGTTACCCCGAAAAGAAACGGAAAGAGTGGATCTCAGACGAAACCTAGCAAAAGATAGCTGAACGGAAAAATACTAAAGGGTGGTTAAGTTTCAAGGGCCGGTGTTGATTTTAAATAAATACGATTTTTTTAGAAAATTATTGTCATTTCTATTTATTATGATAATATTGGTTTGGCTCAATTACGTATGGAACAAAATATCGACCAAATAGCCGCTGCGACCTCGGCGGCACACCTCCATCCGATGGTCCAAATTTTCGATGACGCTGAGGCATAACTGTGGTTCTATGCCGTTAATGTGCCGAATTATCTCATCCTTTAGCTCTTGAATTGTTGCTGGCTTATCGGCGTACACCTTTTCTTTTAAATAACCCCAAAGAAAGAAATCCAACGGTGTCGTTGACGTTTAGGTGTGGTTCACATTCAACATCGGCCCTTGAAATTTAACCACCCTTTAGTATTTTTCCGTTCAGCTATCTTTTGCTAGGTTTCGTCTGAGATCCAACAGCTCTCAACAGCGCTAGAATTGGACTTAGAATATCACCAAAGAAGCACAAGCGGCAATCGAAAAATAACGCACAAAGGATATGTACCACATATCAGCACAAAAGCGCCTTCCAGGCCAATAAAGACGATTGTGGCAAGCTTAAAAAAATTGTTCAATATTCTTAAATTTCGTAGAATTGATGTCGTTATCGTGTGAACTACGATAATTTGGCAAATAAATGTTTTGGTATTTTTTTCGAACCTTTAAAGTGAAAAAAGGTCATAAAACGGTTTTTCATTTTTGACCGGCCGACAGTTTGTCAATTTTTTTTTTATAGATCGAAGTTCAAACGGTAACGAACTTACTGAACAAGAACCTTTTTGCCTTTTTGATTTCAGACACTTGTGAGTCCCAGAATCCGTGTCGCCAACGACATACCTTTCTTTGTTAGATCAGTTTTTGAAGGCTGACAACTTTTTGAACGTACCTCGTATGGGCAAAAACAAATTTTTATTTTTTAACAATATATCAGAAAATAAAATACTCTAAGCAAATATAAAAAATCTTTATGCGTTTCTGTTTTACATGCTTTTAAAGAAACAACCAAAAGGCACCCTTTCAAATGAGACGAGGACCTTAAGCCAACTAAAGAAAAGAGAGGCATTCCATGGGGCCTAACTGAAAGTCTCGTGGACTTGGACCACGTTAATGGCAACTGCTTTTTAAGCAGCACCACTGCAGATATTAAAAGGAAAATCGAAGTGGTGCTTAATTTTGCAACAAAAGAAGGACTACGGATAAAGGAGTTTGTCAACATTCAAACCTCTTCGAATTAACACCGAATGTAACGAGCACTTTTTCATCTACAATAAGTCGTTGAAAAATGTTGACGGTTTTTGTTACTAAGGCTCCATATTTGACAAAGTGGCGGCTTAATTGACTTGCAAAAGCTAGACAAGCTTTCGACGCCCTAGGCCCAGTGTGGAACTCACGCATCATTTCCCGCCATACAAAACTAAAAATTTTCGAATCGAACGTAAAATCAGCAAAGTTGTACAGATGAAACGTAGAATGCAGCACCAAAAGACAGTACCAGAAAGTTTAAATGTTTGTCAGTAAGTGTCTTCGCCAAATCAACAAAATTTTCTGGCCCAATACAATAACAAATGACAACCTGTGGCACTTGACGCAACAGAAATTGTAAAACCTAAGTGGAATTGGATTGGCTATGCGCTATGCGAACCACCAACGAAATCGCTGGGCTAGCCATTACATGGAACCCACAAGGCAGCAGACGCAGAGGAAGACCAGCTCATGCATGGAGAAGGCAGCTGGAAATAGAAATGGAGAGTCTCCAACTAAGTTGGAACGAGATTAAAACTCATGCAAACGACAGAACAACTTGGAAAAAACTTATTACAGCCCTTTGCTGCTTAAAGGAACGATAGGAACTTATAAATATATTCACTGTACTCTATATAAGTCACTGTAGTCTAGTTTTTTAACATAGTATATATAAGGGGTGGCGCAAAATTAATCACTATACCCAAAAGATTTATCATTTTTGCAAAAGACGTCGTAAATCAATCATTTTTGACAAGAGAGCTGCAATGCACAAAAAGACAAGCAATGGAGTGGTTTAAGGTATTTAAGCGATAAAATTTCGAAAAAAAATTTCAGAAAATGTTAATATAATCCTTTAAGAATGTGTCAAAAAATTATTAGAACGTAAATTTAAGTATTTCTTATATTATAGATCGTCAGCCGTGACGACTCTATTTTTTGCGTTCGAGCGCTGGGAGAGGTATACTATAGTTACGTTGCCGACCTTAGACTCGTTTTTCTCAAAACTATATTTTTCGAATTGGCGTACACGATAACTCGAAAAGTTATTGGCCGATCTCCCTGAAATTTTGCACACATCTTTTTTATGATATTACTTTCTATGTGAATGTAAAGTTTTCGAAAATTTTTCGAAAAAAAATTTTTTCGAAGCAAAAATAGTAGGAAAATTCGCTCCGAAACTCATTTTTTTTAGCATTTTATTCCGCGTATTTTTTTTTCATATAAATTATGACATTAATAAACAAAAAAATTTTTGGTTTTTTGTATTCAAGTTACTGACACCGATGCTACAAAGCTCGCCGATTGAGAAGCCCCGCTCCGACCTTCCATTTTAAATGATTAAAACAAAAAAAAACAAATTTTTATTATTTTAATGTATAAGTAAACTGTATGCCAATTTTAAAAAAAATATGTTGACTCCGTCATTTTAAATAATTTTAATGAAAATCAAAGAAAATATGGCCGTTTACAGGTATCTGTCCCCTAAAGGTCAAAATAAAGATTTTCATCACTCAAAATATTTTTTTTTATTTAGTAAAAAAGTTATTCAAAAGTAAAATTGGATGATTAATTTTGCACCATTAGTCAGTTACTAGTCATTTACTTTTTGTAACTTGATTTCTAAAAAATTCTTAACAACAAAAGCTTACTCCATTCTGAATAAGCTGGTTTATTTTTCTATTAAATTCTAATCAATTTGTAAGTTAAAGTTTTTTAAAACAAATTGGAGATTAAAAAGTTTTTATTGTAAGCAAATTTTGTAATAAACAAGTTTTTCACTAAAATCAATTCAATATTAAAAAAACATTCGGGATACCGAATTTACGGGATTTCGGGACTAAAATCCCTAAAATATGTGCATGTGTATGTCGATTGTAGGTGCATTATTAAATGTGCGTAGATATGTAAATAAGTAAGAAGGATCCCGAGATTTGCGGGATTTCGGGATTGACATCCCTACAATGTGACTGTGTGTAAGTATATAAGTAAATGCATGAATGTACGTGTGCTTGTATGCAAGTTTGTGTAAGCGAAATGCGAATACATTTAAATCCCACCACGGCGACACCAAGTCAGGCGTGAACACAACAAAAGTGTAAGTGATGAGTATGTCCCTGTGTATGTGTAAAATAAAATGTTGTAGTTGGGGTTACATGTAAGAGTATTTTTCTAATATTGCCACCAACAGATGAAATATGCGTCAAGTGCATACTGATAACGTTTGTTTGTATGCAGGCGCAAGTGCACTTCACCGATGAGCTGAGCAAATGTCACCCACCTCGTCATACAAATCTAGGCTGGTGGTGCAACTTGGCAATAGATTTGCGCATGCATTTGCATAGGAATATATTTATGTTCATACATTTCGGTACACATATAAGTAATATGTAAGAAAGGATAGATTCGCAATGTACTACAAATTGTTAGTTGATTTAATTTTTTTTTTTTTTCAAAATACTGTCGAAGTGAGGAGCTCGGCTCAATTCCCCAATGTTTACTAACGAAACTGTAGCAGCACTAAATGGTAATCCGACACCCCTTTATAGATAATATTTAATAAATATTTATATTTAATCTGAGAAGACACATATCGACAGTGAGTAATGAGGAGCCACTTGGCTCGATCACAAATAACATCAGCCGACAAAATTTTAACTCAGTATTAAATGTTAACAATTCTTGATATTGCTTCACTAATGGAGGAAACCACAATTTTATGCCGCCTTCGAAATAGGCTTTTTCATGGCAGAATTACACTCGGAGGTTTGTCATTGCCTACCGAGAAGGGACCGCTATGACAAAAAACTTCTTTTTTTTCCTATTATTTGTTGTTTTGTGCTCACAATGGGTTTCGAAACTAGCCCCTACTGCATGCAAGTCACACAAAAGCCCATTCGGCTATGGGGGTGACCAGAGCATAACGGCGTCATATAAGCCGTGGCTGTAAAGAGTAAACTTGGACGGCTTTCGGTTAAACTTAGTAGCTGCTTTACTTTCTCTTAGGAAAGAAAAAATATGAATGGAAATGTTAAATGTTATCCAATTTCGATGAAATTTAATATAGTTCAGTCATTGGTTTGATAATACTGAACTTTTTTTCAGAAGATTTCATTTCGCATCCTTTACTTGGGGGAATCTTTAATGTCAGTAACTACTAATGAATTTCACACGTAATAGTGTGATTGCATTATATTTGGCTGGAAAATCACAACCAGCGATTGTTCGTGAGCTCGAGCCCCTTAAAGTAAATCAGTTTTTATTTATCCCACCATTACTCGTTGCAATCGCGAGACTGGTCATCAAACGACTGCAACGTCACGTGAAATGGTTCGAAAAGTGAAGCAGCGCCTTGAGCGAACTCCCCGACGAAGTGCCAATCACATGGTGAAAGAACTGGAAGCATCTGACCGTAGCATCCGCCACATAATGAGAAATGATCTCAAAGTCAAACCTTACAAGATCCAAAAGGGGAATGACCCCATACCAAAGCAGCAACAAGTCAGACTTGAGAGACCGAAGGAGTTGTTTCGCTTGGCTGAAAGCGGTCAATTTCCAAACATTGTGTTTTCTGACGAGAAAATTTTTCAAATCGAGCAATTCGTCAACTGCTGAAACGATAGGGTTTATTTCATCGACCATTCACGACGAGAATTTGAGTCATCGATTGGCCACCAGGAGACAGCACCCGCCACAGGTAAAGGTTTGGCCAGCTGTAACCGCAGATAAGCACTCTCCAATCGATTTCATCAAGCCTGGCATCAAGGTAAATGCGAAATATTATTGGGAAAGTATTCTAGAGGTTGCTTTGAAGCCGTGGGCAGACAAATATTTGGATGGCGGACCATGGACCTTTTAACAGGACTCGGCACCGTATCACAAAGCTCGAGTGAACCAAGAATGTTCCGAAATTCATAACGTCCACGCAATGGCTCTCAAATTCTCCAGACGCGAATCTCTTTGGACCATTTTGGAAAGCCGGTCTCGAGGCGCTAAAAAAATCCATTGTCCGCGAGTGGACCAAAATGCCTGCAAGTCACATACGCCCAATGGGATTCGTTTCTGGACCATCTCAAGGCAAAAGGTGGTCATATCGAGCAAATGTAAATTGTTGCTTAATTTGGTATTATTTTCACACATTTTTTATTTCTGAATTGAATAAAAGTGATTTTCCAAACTAAATTTATGGCCTTTTTAATTGGTTTCACTTCGAGTGCCGGACCCTGTAGTATGCTTAACTTTATCAAAGGCTTTCGAAATGTTCAGGTATGCAGCTACACAATATTTTTTGTCATTCATATCGTTAAGTATTTTGTTAGCAGCACTGTGGATTTGTTGGAGTCTTGAGTGTTGTCGTCTAAATCCGAATTGATGGCTTGGAAACACTTTTTTTGCTGTCAAAACTTATTCTAATCGGTCGAACAATATTTTTTGAAACACTTTCGAAAATATTGGTAATAAGTTGATGGGTCGATATGAGGCAGTTTTGGTGGCATCTTTACCTAGTTTGGGCCGTAATTTGAGCAATTTTCCATAGTCGTGAGAAGTATTTAGTCTCTAAAATACAATTAAATATATTTGGTATGTCAATTTTAATAAAAAAAATTAGTTTTTTGTTCCAAATTTTTGGGAAAGCAAATATTGTTAGACATTTTTGCAACAAATAAAAAATTAATGTTAAAAATTACCGAAGTTATTTCTCTATAAAAACCCCCACACTTCACATCTCAATTTTATAATTTTTGTCAGCTTACTTTTTATTATACAGGGTGGGCCAAATAAGACCTACTAATGTTTAACACGAATAACTTTTGCAATAATCATTTCTTTTGGTTAATTGTTTTTATACATCAGACAAATGTCCACCACGATACAAAGCTTGGCACTTTTTAACGCGTTTTCCATTACACCACATAATATTTTTGGTTGAAGGCTCAGTATTTCGTCTCGAGTATTTTGCTTTAGCTGTCTAATAGTCTCTGGTTTATTAAGATACACTTTGTCTTTTAAATATCCCCATAAAAATAAGTCGGGCACAGTCCAATCTGGCGTACGAGGTGGCCAAGGGAAATCCGAATTTTTGGAAATCAGACGTTCGCCAAAAATTTCACGCAGCAGCTCCATAGTTTGCCTAGCAGTATGCGCAGTTGCTCCATCTTGTTGAAACCACAAATTAGGATACTGTTCCGCCATTGACCGCAAAAAGTTTTCAATCAATGTTCTGTAATAGCTCCTGAAATCGATTCCGGAGTTTCATCCTCATTTTCGAAGAAATATGAACCGATAACTCTAGTGGCCATAACACCGCACCAAACAGTACATTTACATGGTGTTGGTTTGTTGCCTTTGGATTTTCAGAGCCCCACAATCTACTAGTTTTTGTTTGTTTACATAACCATTTAAATGGCAATGCGCTTCATCCGACATCAAAACATTTTTTTAAAATCAATTTGTAGGGCTAATTGTGTAAAAGGAATAGCGTATTGTAGTCGTTTTTGGTGTTCTTGCGGTAGGGTTCCATAATAAATTTCCAACAATTCAATTATAACCTACAATTATGTCAAAAAATAAAAAAGTTAATATATTTGTGCTTAACATTAATTTTCAGAAAAATGTTTGATAATGTCCAGAGTTCTTAGATCACTTGACATGGAATCGCTTATTAGAGAAAGCTTGGCTTCACTTTCCAAAAGATAGATATCTACGTTTTTCGAGTTATATTCCTGCCTATGAAGCGCGAGTCTTATTGATTAACTTGAGCTCATTGCAGAACAGAAAAAAATTCTCATCTTTGCCTTTCATTTTTGATTTGATCCGTGCTTTTGCTGACTCTCCGGTGCTTCTCAAGAGGATTTTCTTTAATATCCGGGCCAATGCTTCGTTCGGAGTTCTTCTATGTTGGTATCTCAAAATCTCTTTATTCACGAAATGCTCTCATTACTAGAGTCTTAATAGAGTTTAACAAAATCTCTAAATTTGTTAAGATAGATTTTTCGTTTTCAGAAGATCGCCTATTGAAATTTTTGAATATTTATTATAAATAGTTTAATTGCACTTTCTTTTTTTAATGCCTATTAACCTTAAAATATTTCTACTTAACCTATAAGAATCTATTATATTCATTAGCTTAATAAATAAATTACTGTTATGCTTAGAGGTATATACATGCATATTGAATTTGGAATAGGAACCGCTGGATTCGTTATAATTTTCAATGCGCTACTGGTTGATCAAAGTATCAAAGTATCAGAGAAAAGTGCAATCCATACATGCATTGCAAATACCAGCCTAACTTCGATTATCCAATTGACGTCAGTTGCTCTACACTGGAAAGGCTGGTAGTTGATTTAACAATGCTCATAAGTATATATATTTATATACACGTATTCATATATGCACCTAAATAAATGATCTAAGCGATCCTTTTACCGAAACTTCGACTTTCGGTACACTTGGTAGTCTTTTTATTATTTGCTGCTTGATTTCACAACCATTGACTGATATGCGTTTGCATAAGTACTGTACATACATAGACCCATCTACAGTCATTGCATTGGCATCGCTAATGCTTCTCTACCTTGTTTTTCTTGTAATACTCATTACCGCCTTAGCACGCAACTCCCCATATCCACTCCTTTATGTGTGTAGTGCTTATATACTCTCAATGAGCATATGAAACCTCAGCTTAGTTGTTTAGTTCTCATTATGCCAGTGAGTGTGTAAAGTAGCTGTACTCGTATTGCATTCGGTCGCACACCAGGCTCTCATGCCCTTTAGATGCAGGATACAGAGACGCATCGAACGCACTGCATTTCTTTCTATCCACGGGAATTCAGGCGAACATTTCGTGGCGTCTATTTGGCTGGTTGTGCACGTATGTATGTATCTGTAAGTATTTATATTTGTAGAGCAAATAACATTGTTGCGTTCGGTATTTTCCATGCAGTGACAAGTTGAACTACTCAGCAAACATTCTAGTCTATAAATTGGCACTTTGCGGATAAATGTAGACTAGTTCGAGAGGACCCAGAATTGTAACAGTTACAAAATGAAGAATTAGAGGTATAGGCAAACAAATATGTTTCTATTATATTAATGTAGCGTCTTTTAAGACTCAAATTATTATTACTTTAAAGGCTGTGCGTGCAATTAAACGAAGGGCAAACTAAAGTGAATTGAGAAGCAGAATTTATATTTAAAATTCGAGAAATGTGTAATTTGGCTATATTTAGTCACTTTAAGGTGAACAATAAATTTAAAAGTAACCAAAATTATTAATACATATTTTAATTTATATTTAATAAATTGCATTTATTAATATTTATTTAGATTTGTAACTAGTCCAAAACTGAAGATTTTGGTGAAAATTGGACTAAAATTTTTAGTGCCCATCACAACGCGGCCGCCGTAGTCGAATCGGTTGGAGCATGACTACCATTCGGAAGTACTCGGAATCGACACCCCAGGCGCGAAACACCAAATGGTAGAAAAAAGTTTGCCTTAATAGCGGTCGCTCCCCAGCAGACAATGGCAAGACCCCGAGTGTACTTCTGTTATGAAAAAGCCCCTCATAAAAAACTATCTGAAAACCATCCGAATGGATACAAACGCTCCGGCTCTAAAAGTATCCGATACGATACCAGCCGGTGGCAGCAGAGGAAGAGAAAGGCCTCATCTGCGTTAGAAAGATCAGGTGGAGAAGGACTAGGCTTCACTTGGTGATTCCAACTGGCATCGGTTAGCACGAGAAAAAACGACTGGCGCGCTTTGTTAAACTCGGTAAAAATCGTTTAAACTGTATCGCGCCAATCAAGAAGAAGAAGGAAAAGGTTCTGGGAAGACTTCAGTTCGGCAAGTGTTCGTGGGTTAATTTTGTATGCCCAAATTTAACACAGATAAACTCCGTCAGATCTAATCTATGTAAGCCGTCTTGATGATTAAAATTAAGGTATGTTGTGTTGAAATGGGTTTTTAAAAATTATTTAATAGCGTCATCTGGTATTTTATCGAGTCTTGGTATCCAAGTAAGGATTAGCTTCGGCTAGTAATCAAGAAACTAAAAAAAAGCATTGAAAGATTAGAAGATCACTCATATTTTACATTGGTGAACTAGGGATATGCATAAAAGAGCGCATAGAGGTCAAACTAAAGATTTCCATGACTCAGAATAATTTTTTTTTATTTAGTAAAAAATTTGTTGAAAAACTGTTTTTTTTCGCGACAAATTAGCAAGTAAAGCACTCAGACAACATTAAGTCCATTCTACTGCACTCCCTTTTTAATTTTCTTTAAATCTGTGCGACCTTTGAAGAAATCTGAGTTGATCTTGTGGTGCCAAGGACCCAAGGTGGTCGCTTCTTAACACAGCAACGCTATAGACCTCAAGCCTGATTCGAGCGAACGCCGGGTAGACGCACAGAAAGTGGTCCACCATCTCACCCTATACTCCACATGCTGGGCAGAGTGCATTGTCTGACATAAGGTAGTCATATTCATGAGCTTCGCCTAGAAAGTGGCCCGTCATCAGTTCAACCAGCTGCCTGCAGTCCTCTCTGCTCAATGACAGGAGAAACCGCGACAGTCGGTCGGAGGGAAGTTGGCCTCAGAATCCATCCTAGCTAAAGAGTCAGAGGTCTCGTTACCCACGTGCCCCGGGACCCATGTTAGCATCAGGACTGTATGTCTACCGACATAGTTCAGCCTGGATTTACAAGACTCGACTACTCTTGAAGTCATTGGTGGGTTGTCTAAGGCCATGATCGCAGCTTGGCTGTCGCTGTAGACACATATAGATCTGCCTCTCCATTTGTGTTCCACAACAAAGTTCATCGCAACCCATAAACACGATTTTTATAGATATTTCAACCAACTGTGCCAAGTTAGCGATTACATTTTCTGCAAAAATATTTCTTCTTATGTAATAAATTTAAGTTGATTATTTTAAATGTGGCCAGCCTCCTAACAATTCCAGCCGCAGTTTAAAAATATTTATTTTTAGATAGTAGAGACCTATGGTAAGTGTGAACCAAGCCGAAACATAATAAAACCGGACCGGCCTATACAGTATTAACTTTGTATGTCGTTTTGTAACTGCATTTAAAGTGCTTGATGGAAAAGCTCTTATGGAAAAAGCTCAGTAGTCTGCAAAACTTTGAGTACCAGTGTATTTTGTATCCTTTTTCGGTTGTATTTTGTGCTAAGTTAAGAGTAGCTTTCTAAGATTTCTAAGATTTTACCATTACCTGCAAAACTGTATAAACAGTGAGACATTTTTTAAGTCACATTCCACAAAGTGTTATTTTGATTCCAATGAACTTTTAATTCTCTGGAATGCAAGACAAGCCAGTCACTAGGTTACCATCGTAAGAATGCCAAAAAATATTTCTAGCAATCACCTTTTTTAAGTGCCATCACGCCGCCAAGAAAACTTGCCATTTACTTAATTTTTTTCTAGAATTCAAAATAAACTTTGTTCTAAAAATTAACCGCATGGGAACCAAAAATCCGCGTGTTCGCCATGAGACACTACTCCATCCAGAAAAAGGGGCCATATGACGCGCTGCTTAATCCAAAAATGTGTTTGGACCATAGTTTTTTGAAGACGGCAAAAGAAAAGCATTAACCGCAGCTAGCGAACATTACCGAACTGCATTGAACGAGTTCTTAATAACGAAACTGGATGGGTTGAAGTTTGAGGATGTGTGGTTCCGGCAAGTCAGTGAGACAACCCACATAGCGTGTGAAACCATCAAATTGTGTGAGATTTGCGTGATCGCGGGAAAAATTCCACTAGATATCCGAGCAGGTAAACTAAACCGTCTCTATCCAAGGCAAGGTGCAAAACCTACAAAGGACCAAAAGTTGGCACAGCGAATGGCGTCACTTGACGAATGACAGCGAAGATGTAATCATTATTCTAAAGGCAGCTGGCCGCATGAACTTATCCCTAACCTTGACTCGTGGTTACGACACGGAGGGTGGATTACTTCCTTTCCCAGATGCTGAGCGGACACGAGTGCTTTCAGTATTATCTGTATAGGTTTGGTCTCTCCGCTTGACCACTCTGCCCTACCTGCCAAGAGAATGTTGAAATGAATAGAGGATAAGGACTTAACATTAACAAAACAACAAAAACGTTACTCGGTGATCACAATTGCCCTCTATAATGTTCAGAAAAGGTTTCTCCAGCCCTATCTCTAGATATCCTTAAACTATACAATTTTTTTTTTTTGCGAATCCTACGAAATTGTGTGCTAAGTATCCAGATTGTAGAAGAAATGGTGCTAAAGAAACTGAAGAGCATTCTTCGGAGTGCAAGAAGAGTTGAGTCGACTCTACCTTTTCCTCATCACCATCATCTCAAAGGGAGTCAGTGCATTTCTAGTACTACTATTAATATTATGCTAAGATTTAGTATTGTGACCTGAAAGATCTATTGTGCCTCCTGCATGGATCCAGAGTATTTCCCTGAGCCCAATGTCCTCAATGAATTTTAGTATTGGTCCTGATTTTATTGAGTTTTACTTCCTTCTCTGGTAAAATATATTTACCCAGGTGCTTGTACTAATAAGTATTAGTGCTGGGTACTATGTCAGCACATGTTTGTCGGTTTGATCTTCCTCCCTCCAAGTCCTATTGAAGTATATTTCCATGTTAGATATAGATACCGAATTTTTCGTTACCGTCCATAAATGGAGAAACAGTACCCCTATTGCACGAAGCCAAGTATCTTGTATAATTTTGGCCTCACAGCTTTCTTGGCAAATGGACAGCGAGAAAAGGATAAAGAAAGCTTGTAAGGCCGTCTTTATCTGTAAGATTATCTCTTTGGCATAAACTGGAGCCTGATACCATATATATAGCAGGAGGCGCTAAAGTAATCCTCCTATCAGAAAATGCTATAAATTTTGCGATTGGCCCCTAATGTCAGTTCTGTTTTGACATTTGTGTAGTAAACACATGCGAAATACACGTTAATAAACAATGTTACGCTACACTGCTCCAGAACGCGGAATATTGCTGACTATTTATTTGACCAATAATCGGTCGGTGACTTTGGCACATGGCGAATTTCGTCGCAGATTTCCTCGCCGTCCAACGCCTACTGGTGAAACACTGCGACGTTTAGCCGCTTGCCTCGAAGAGACTGGCACAATACGAAATGCTGCCAGGCGTGGCAGACCCCGGAGTAGCCGTTCTGCAGAGAATATTGCTGCTGTAGCCGAGGATGTCATGGAAGCGCCGTCGACATCGACCAGACGACGTGCCACGCAAATGGGTATCAGTCGACGATCTTTACAGCGAATTTTGGTACAAGATTTGAAGATATTTCCGTACAAAGTCCAGACGGTGCATCAGCTGTTAGCTGCTGACCGCTAATCGCGTCTCACATACGCTCAAGCCATCCTTAATCATCAAAAATAATCATGAGTGATGAGGCCCATTTCCATCTTAGTGGGTACGTAAATAAGCAAAATTTACGCTTCTGGGGCAAATAAAAATAATCCACAAGAAGAATCAAAGTTTTTCTTTTTTTTTAAATTACAGCCAAAAAACATCGCAAGGTTACTTTTGCGCCACTAAGCCACTGGACGTAAAATACGATCAACAGACTCATTTGGCTTATAGAGCTTTCGTGTGGTGAGAGGCGGTGCAGACAATATCCTACCTAAAGAATCTCATAAAAGTCCAATGATTCGCTTGTATAGGAATAATAGGTGCACTCCGATTGACGATGCATCAGTTCTGCTACCTGTGGATAGCCCAAGATAGACTATAAAATGATGAAAGATAGACAAATGAATGTACAGATAGGATTGGCAGGCCAGAGTCACATCAGGTGATAGTGGTCACCCTATCTATGTATACCGCCGGCTGAAAAATAGGCAATAGCACTAGATCGGGAGTGTACTCGAAACGATTACCCGTAAATTGCTCCTCTATACTCCCAACCTGTTGCAGCGTCTTCCAAGCAAAACCATTAAAACTAAAGAGTTTTCCAATAAGAGGTGTTATTTTGATATTAAAAGAAAAATGCTATTTTTTAATATACTTGATCAGATGTTTATTTCATTATAAAGAGGAAGGTAAATAACATCTGGCAAATGACCAACACGACCACGCGTACAGGACAATATCCTTTTCATGAAATTTTCCATAACCGAATTGCAAAGTGGCTGCCCTATGTCTTCGATAACCTCACGAATTCCATCTTTGAGGTCTTGAATCGACCCTGGGCTGTTGGCGTGGAACCTTCGCTTTCACATGGCCTCAAAGAAAAAAGTCACAAGGTGTAAAATCACAAGAGCTCGGTGGCCAATTGTGTTCAGCGAGCAGTAGAGGACATAAGCATTCCACTAAACGAACCGTACACTACGATTGACTTGAGCGTAAGCGAGGAAACCAATAGAAGATGGTCTCTAACTACTAAGCAACTTAGTTACGAAATGGAAATCAAATGTAGGTATCACAGTGGGACTTAAGGCCACCGAGTGTCTTGTCCTGAACAAGCAACCTGACAAATCTATATTCCATTCTTAGTAAGGTGGTTATTCCAGTAATAAATAAAACAAACAATTTTTTGTAATATTTGTTGTTTGTATTTTTTTCATTTTTTCTTGGTTTTTTTATAAGTACCTACCTTGTTCTGTGTGTTGTTGTGGGTATATTTGCCTGGTTTGTTGTTTATGGCTCATATATTAATATGTTAATTAAATTTATATGGCTTCTTAATAGTATTTAAATTACTATGATTTTTAAGTAATTTTAGATCACTTTTAAAAAATTACAATAATATTTTTTTTTATATAATTAAGCATTAGAATTTCATACACACACTGAATTATTTTTGTTTTTTTTTTTCAACTACTTTATATTTCCTTTTTTTTGTTACTGCACTGGCTTTCCATAATATTTTTATAATTAATTTTTCCTTAATCTTTCAATCCACCTTACAATACATGCCTTTTCTCGATTTCTATAAGTCTAGATGCCGTTACTTTTTTCTTTAAATTATAATTAGAATTAATATTATTTTTATATAATAAGTAGCTGCATTACACTCAAGTAAATAATTATATATGTACGTATGTATGTCATCATCAATAGATCAGCTCAGATTATCATTGTAGTAAATGTATTGGTGTGTGTAGGCTCTTACTAAGTTAGGGTGTAGCTATTTGTGTTTATGTGTGTCATCGGTTGCTGCATTGCTTAACGTTGCTTTGTTTTTATGTATATCTTTTTTATTTTTTTTTTTTAATTTTTTTTTTATTTTTTTTTTTCAAAGCTATGCCTGCATGTATTAGTCTCAATACGATTTTCTTAGTCCTATAGCTTTCAATCCATTTGTGGGTTTCATTATATTGTTTGTGTTATTTTTTTTAAATTTGTTAATAATAAATTTTCAAATGGTGCATTTTATTATTCCTTCATGTATATTTATTTTTATTTATTTATTTTCTTATACGCATTTAGGTCTTACTTAAGTGCTCAAGTATGTACTGAGTGGTCGAGTAATGAGGGCATCGACTTTATTACATTTAAATCTATTTTATTCGTGTTT
Source organism: Anastrepha obliqua (assembly GCF_027943255.1). Classification (NCBI taxonomy): domain Eukaryota; kingdom Metazoa; phylum Arthropoda; class Insecta; order Diptera; family Tephritidae; genus Anastrepha; species Anastrepha obliqua. The sequence continues at coordinate 30,305,358 of NC_072896.1, forward strand.
TAGGCGGCCGAATGCTAAGCGGCTCGGCGTGACACGATTTCACTCTACAACTACATAGTTATGCACAAATTTTATTTCTCACACACATACATATATATCTAGACTGGGTTTTTTTCTTGTTTTTTTTTTAATTTTCATACTAATCATTTGCAAAGCGGAGAATAGAAAAACTAAATCACTTGCTACAAAACAAATTTAAAAAAATTTATTTATAATTTTCTTAATATTTTGTTTTTTTTTTTATGTTTAATTTTTTCTTAAACGTTATAAACTTTTTTTTTATACATTTGTTTCAATATTTGTTTTCATATTTTTATTTTTTTTTTAACTACAATTTTTTAAGGGGACAGACACCTGTAAAATTTCGAAAAAAAAATTTTTTTTCATAAAATGTTAATATAATCCCTTAAAAATATGTCAAAAAATGTTTAGCACATAAATTTAAGTATTTCTTATATTATAGATCCTCAACAGTGACGACTCTATTCTTTGCGTTCGAGCGCTGGGAGAGGTATAGCCACGTTGCCGACTAAAAAGCAAATAAAATATTTTTTTTTGTAGCAATTTTTTTTAAATGAATTTTTTTATAAATAGTTTTCGTTATTAATAATTTTTCTTTTTTATAAATTTGTTTGTTATACATAATTTTGTTTAATTCGTTTTTTTTTTTTAATTTTTATTATACATATTTTTTTAATTAATTATTGGTTTAAGTCCTTTTATTATAACTACTAAAGCTGAGAATTGAAAAATTAAATCATTTACTAAACAAGGTAGCCATAAAATGTCTCTTAACGTGATTTGTTGCTGAGTCATTTCGCCTAAGGATAATATGGGTTCCTGGCCATCGCGACATTGAGGGGAACTGTAGAGCCGATAAACTAGCGGGACTCGGCACTAAGTTGACTGATGAGTACATAGACAATGACATAGGCATACCCTTACAAACATGTACGCTACTTATCCTTGAAGAAATTGTAAGGAAAGCAAACGAAAGAAGGCGTAATGAAGCCACCTGCAAAATCGCCCATCAACTGTAGCCGACTCTAAGTGCTAAACGCACAGAATCTTTGCTAAGCCAAAATAAGCCAATCTTAACACATTGATCTCATAGGACATTGTCTAATAGGTAGGCACGCCCAAAGGATGGGTGTGCAAGCACATGGCTTCTTCAGAAGTTGTCTTGATGAGGAAGAGGAAGAGATAATCTCGCACCTACTTTGTCACTGTCCTGCTCTATCCAGACGCAGGTTTACTATTCTGTGTAAACAATTTTTTAATTAGTTTTGGAAGATCTCAGTTCTACAGAAATCAGAGATATTCTAAAATTTTTGAAAAGCACACACTGGTTTTAGGAGAAATAGGGAAAGCTCCTCACGCGGCATCACAATGGGCTATGAGCCTGAATGCGTCCCACAGGACAACGGCTTCAACCTAACCTAACCTAACTTACTAAACAAATAATAAAAAAATAATATAAAAATATAAAATATAAAATAATAATATAAAAAAACATAATATAAAAAAATATTTATAATTTTTTTAATCATTTCTTTTAACTTAAATCTCTTTAACTTGCTAAAAAACAAAGAAAATATTTTTTATATAAATATTTGTTTTTAAAATTTTTTTTTTTTAGGTTCTTTTGTTATAAATAAACTTTGTTTTAATTAATTTTTGATTATGTTTTTTGTTACAAAATAATTTTTTTTTAACTTAAATTCTTTTACCTTGCAAAAAAACTAATAAAATTAATTTTTTTATTCCAGTCATTTTTTTATGAATTATTTTATTAATAGCTTTTTTCAAACGTACTTTATATTTTTTATAAGTTTCTTTGATATAAATATTTTTTAAATTATTTTTTATAAGTTGTTTTATTATAAATAATCTTTGTCTTAATTACTTGTTGCATAAGTTTTGTTTGTTTTATTTGAATTTTTTTTCTAATATTTTTTAACTAATTTTATTAAAAAGCAGTTATAATATTGTTTTTTGTTATTGTTTCTTTATGAATTATTTTACAAATATTTTTCGTCATAAATTTGTTTATTATAATCAATTGTTTTAATAATTTTTTTAATTATTCTTTTTTATAAGATTTTTTTATTATAAACTTGTTTTAATTATTTTTTGTTTAAGCTTTTTTTGTTATAAATTTTTATTTAAATTTTTAATTAATACTAATCCCTTGCAAAGCTGAGAATAGAAAAATTAAATCACTTGCTTAAAACAAAAACAATAAAAAAATTGTTTTTATAAAAAATTTATTTATAATATGATTTATTTATAATATCTTTTTTATTTATTTTATTTATTTATTTATAACTTTTTTAACCAATGTTTTTTAATACATTTTTTCTATAATTTTTTTAACTCAAATTTGTTTAATTTGCTTAAAAAAAAATAAAATATGTGTTTATCGTAATTTTTTTTAAGTTTTTTGTTTTATAAAAAGTTTTCGTTATAAATAATTTTAATTTGTTATAAGTTTATTTATCATGATAATAATTCAATTAAAATAATATTAAAAATAATTTATTTTTAATATTTTTTTATAAGTCTTGCATTATAAATAATGTTTTTTTATTTAATTAGTGTATACGTTTTTCTGTTACAAATAATTTTTTTAATACCTTTTTTTATCATCTTTTCTAACTCAATTTTTTTTAATTTTCTAAAAAACAAATAAAATAAATATTTGTTTCTAATTATTTTTGTTTTTAAAGAACTTTTTTGTATTATAAATAGGTTTCATTACACATGATTTTTATGTTTTATAAGTTTGTTTCTTATAAATAAGTTTTTTAATTGATTTTGTTTAATTATTTTTTTTTATAAGAATTTTTATTATAAATATTTTTTTTGTTTTATTTAATTCTTGTTTAAGTTTTCTGATTATAAATACAGTTTTTTAGTTAATTAAGGCCCTTACAAAGCTGAGTGTAGAAAAATTAAATCACTTGCTAAAAAAATAAATAAAAACAATTTATTTATAATATTTACTTATAAAACTTTTATTACATATTTTTTTAACTCAAATTTTTTTAACTTACTGAAACACAAAGAAAATATTTTTTGTAGTAATTTTTTAATTCAATTTTTTATAAATAGTTTTCGTTATATAAAGTGTTTGTTTGTTATAAATAATTTTTTTAATTAATTCTTTCATAAGATTTTATTATATTCATATACAAATTTTATTTATAAGATTTTTTATTACAACTAATTTTTGTTTAAATGAAAGTTTATATGTTATGAATAATTATTTTTAATTAATTTTAGTTGGTAATTTTTTAAACTAAAATTTTTTTTAACTTGCTTGAAACCAAATAAAACATAATTGTTTTTGTTATTATTATTATTTTCTTAATTAATTTTTTTATAAATAGTTTTCCTTTTTTATTAATTTTTTTTATAATTTGTTACAAATTTTTTCATTAAACCTTTTATAAGATTGTTTATTATAAATATTTTCTTAAATTAATTTTTGTATAAGTTTGTTAGTTATAAATAATTTTTTTTTATAAATTTTTTTATATTTTATTTTATTTTTTTGTTTTATTTTTTTTTGTTCATTTTTTTTTTTTTGTTTTGTTTTGTATACCTACACTTTTTCTTATTTATCATATTTTTCTAATATTTGCGCTGTAAAATGATTTAAGCAAATTAAAATATAATTTTCTTATTTTAGTTTAACTTTTCTTCCTTCATTTATCTAGCACAGGTCTTCAGCAGAAGAAAAGTCCTACTTTCAGCTAAATTTCTATAAAATATTAGTTTGTTTTTTGTCCAAGAACGCCATTTCACTCAATCGGAAAATCTATACCATTTTAACCTTCAAGTTTTTTCAAGATATCGGCAAATAACGGGTTTTGATGCAACCCAAAATTATAATTCAAAAATATTGCTAATATCTGGTAGAATCCTTCACTATTAAAATAAAGTTTTACATCATCTTAAATCATTTAGCTATATTTTATTTGCTTTTCTTTGTATATTACTTTCAATTACGGCTTAAATATTTTAAATATATTTTGGCTTGAAATAAGGTAAAACGAGAGATTCGAAAAACATTTTGGATTTTTTTTGCTCGGAATATCATTTTAACTTGCTTTTTATATATCCGCTTCATATCGGTAATGGATCATAGATCATAAATCGTAGGTCATTTATAATAGCTCATTAATCATAAGACAAAAATCATAGATCGAGTATTGCATATTAGCTAACATAGATCATAATCATAGATCGGATATATGGATAATACAACTGGATCATAAATCATGGATCATAAATATCATACATATATCATACAAGAGATAATAGATCATAGGACATGTATAATTAATTACAGATCATATAGATCATATAATGATTATATCATAGAACAAAATCACTATTCAACAATCATAGATCTTCTTCTTCTTAATTGGCGCGATAATCGCTTACGCGATTTTGGCCGAGTTTAACAAAGCGCGCCAGTCGTTTCTTTCTCGTGCTAACCGGCGCCAATTGGACACACCAAGTGAAGCCAAGTCCTTCTCCACCTTATCTTTCCCACGCAGAGGAGGCCTTCCTTCATCATAGAGCAGCCATCATAAATCGGAAATCTTGCCTGATCATTAATTATTGATCATAGCGGATGAACCGCGGATGAAATCATAGATATTTGATCATAGATAATTCATCATAGATCGCAGATCATAGATCCTAGATCATTACTAATAAGTCCTAGGAGATATATCATAAATATGCATCCTAAATCATAGCTCACAGATCTTTAGCCAATCACGGATCACAGATCGAAATGTTCAATGTTGTATCGCAGATCATTCCTCATAAATAATACATGGCAGATCATATCGTTAATCGCAGATCGCATATCTGAGACTGTAGATCGCAGATTATGGATCATGGGCCGTTGATGATAGAACAAAAATCTAGGCATTTGATGTTACAAAGAACGACATGCAAAAACACTTACCAGCGGCGATATTTATCGAAAATGAGCTCAAGTCAAAATGGAAAACTGGGTATCAATCAGACATGTGCTGCGGAAAGCGCCGTCAAATTTTTAGTGAGTCATAATTTTCAGAATTTAGTACCACAAAATATTGAAATATTTCAACCCTGGTGTTTCAGGGTGACAAAACCTTGTTTCAGAGAGCAACTTTGTGTAGTCACTTTTTCATGTGGCCACCCTAATGCATCTTATATGTAATTATAAACGTGTAGTTTTTGGAAGCTTTTTTCGATTTATTTAATAAGCACACACAGACTTAGATATACAACGATTTTTTAATTTTAATTTTTTTTGTCATAAAAAGCTTATTCAAAAGGCGCTAGAATTCAGATAATAGCATCAGCCACGTACATTGCAGTGTACGGTCGGTTCATTTGAAGCAATGTTATACATAATATATATTTGCACAGTATAAAAAAATTTAGTTTGCTTATATTTTTTGGATGTAATCCCTAAACACTACAAATTTACAAATAACAAAGAAAAATATTAAGTAAAAAAAAATTAAAAAAAACATTGAATTAAAAAAAATTAAAAAGTTTTAATTTCTTCTTTAAATAATTGCTGGGTTGCTTTAGACGTTAAAAATTTAATAACACTGTGTTACTGTTAAAATGTACTTTCTTCAACATACACAGGTGGCGCAAAATTAATCACTCTATGGGAAGGTTTATCATTTTTGTAAATGGTAACTTGCGTCAATCATATTTGACACTGCAGCTGCCTAGCTCACAGGGTACAAACAGACAAGCAATTTTTTTTATTTAGTAAACAGGTTATTAAAATAAAAAATTATGGATGATTAATTTTGCGCCACCTTTATTGTACAACAAATTGAAGATACAATCAAGTAGAAAAGTAACTGCGTACCAAAAATTTTTAATTGTCGCTCGGAATTTGTATTAAGGGCCCAAAAACGTTTCTTCATTGGTTGGCGCTTATAAGAACCCACACGTAACTTTAGGGGATTAGATTAGCGGATTAGGAGAATTTTCGATGGCAAGATTGCCGAAAAATGACAGTTAATATCTTATGCGAATGACAAATAATGAAAGTTTTAAAGAAAAGAATAAAAATTCGAAATTACTTCAATTCTTTTGATATTTCGGAGCGGTTTGAGAAATTACAATTTAAGATTTTTTATAAATAAATAATTATTTCTAAGTATCAGGGCAACTAATGCCCGTATTTGTTGCCTGCGGCCCATCTTTTACTGCCAAATTATCCAATAAGCAAATCAGCTGTTCACTACAACGCGTCACAACCGTCTGTCACACTACAATTTTAATCAGAATTAACCGCGCCAGTAATCCCGATTAACTCCGCCGTCGGTCTAGGCTATAGAGGTGGTATTAGCCGCTTCGTACTGCCGATGAAGTTCGTCAGGTTCGTCAAGTACTGCTATATTGGCAGAGAGATGCACCCCAAGATACTTAAATCTGAGCCCCGCGAAAGCTGGGAACCAAAGGTTAAGGCGCTGAGATGATTTTACTACATCCTCCACACAACTCGCGCAAAACGAACTCGAAGTAATACCAGTCTCACAGCAATGCATACCTTGCGGTGCGAAATTCGAGAGCTGTGGCTTTACCACCACTTTTCCAGGAGTAGTCCACAGGCAGTCAAAAGGATTTTCATCTCCTCATTTTGCGTGGAAGTCCCCGCACAAGACCACTGTCAAGATAATCCATTCGATCGGCAGTTTTCTTCAATGTTCCTGTAACCATATCGAAGAATTCGAATGCGATCGAAAGACAGCCAGGCATTTCGCCGACCAGTATCGAGTGCACCATCATCGAGCCCATGGCCCTGATTGCCACTTGACTGTCTCAATAGATAAATATTTATTTCCGTGACAGTAATTACACAAGCCGCCTCAACCAGCTACTTCTCTGATTGCAGTTATCTCCGCACTACAGTGGTCCGGTAGCCTGAGCTTGAGTTTGGTGGGAGCTCCTCGCAGAATAATTCTCCGCCGAGTCTTCTGTCCAACTTCGAGCCATCTATGAAAAGATTCACGGTGTCCTGTCTTCGAATGCTGCATCCCGCCCACTTGCCCTGTCAGTGGAAAATCTCCCGCTCGGAGAGTGACATTCCTTACCTATGTTTTTCAGTTTTTGAGTGGATATGGATGCTTCAAATCATATTTATACTGGTTCAACTACGACAACAATCCCCATTGCGACTCCTGCGACGAAAACGTTATAGTGGACGTTCACCACATACATATTCTTCACATGTTCGCCGTTCCGTTCTGCAAAAGGAAAACTTCATAGAACCTTTGGTGAACCTCCTTCGCCGAAATCATTCGTGCAACTTATGCTACGCTCAAAGGAAAAGTGGAATGCGGTATGCGACTTGATATGACCAACACAATCTCAGTTTTTTTTATAAACACATCCACAGTAACGTCAGCCCACCAACTGATTCAGCGAGAAAGAGGTGGACCAACTTCTTAAAAGCCAGAAACCTTTACAAAGCTGTGCATCATCACCTGAAGACAGCAGTAAAAGAAAGTTGGCGTCAAAGCTTCCATGATCTGTGCGATGAAGCTGAAAACAATCCTTGGGGGCAGCATACAAGGTGGTGACCATGAAGTTGAAGTTCGCTAAGGGATCAATACCAACATACCCCATCTTTTTCCAGGAAATGATGAACACACTCTTTCCCAAACAAAGCAAGTTGGTTTAAATAATTTGAGATCCACCGCACATCAGTTTCCGCGAATCGAAGCAGACGAGGCTCTTCAAGCTGCAAAGAAACTTGAAGGTCATAAGTCTTCTGACTCAATTGGGGTGCCTAATCAGGTATTTAAACTGGCCTTTGCCCAGGCAACAGCGACTTTCCTACACATATTTAATATATGCTTAGTGCAGGGAACGCTCCCATCGATATGGAAGCGACAAAGCCTGGTTATACTGCCCAAACCCTTCAAGCCTCCCACGAAACCATCTAGCTTTAGACCAATCTCCCTACTCGACTCTGCAGGTAAACTACTGGAACGAATCATCTATAATCGCTTCGAGAACAAGAGCGATTCCGTCAGGGGAATATCTGAAAACCAGTTTGGATTCGGGAAAGGAAGGTCCACCGTTGACGCTGTGAATACTGCCACAAAAAGATGGCTCGAAGATTCCATAGAATACTGCTAAGTAGTGACTCTGAATGTAAAAAATGCATTCAACACCGCAAACTGAGGGAATATTTTCGATGCACTGCACAAGATTGGAGTATCTCCTTACATACGAGCAATTATAAAAAGCTACTTCGAAGAACGCGTACTGGATTACGACACAATAGCAGGCAAGAAGAGTTATAAGGTGTCAGACGGAGTCCCCCAAAGTTCTGTGCTTGGGCCATTGCTCTGGAACTTCATGTACGATGACACCAATATACCAAATGGCGCCAGCATTATCAGGATCGCTGACGATATCTCAATAGTCATTACTGGTAAGCGACTAAACGACATCTGCGAAAAGGCTAATCAGACCATAGCGACCGTTAACTCATGGTTGGTGCAAAACGGCCTTCAATTCAGCGAGTAAAACACGGAGTCCGTTCATACGGATCATATAAATTGGCAATTACAGCATCTCAACAACACAGCCAGCAGTAAAATACCTGAGAATAATGACAGACAGGAGGATATCGTTCAAGATGCACTTGGAGTATGAGACCGAAAAAGCGTCAGGGACTGTAGCAGCAGGCGCGAGGGCCAAAAGAGCGGTGACGCCAACTTCTAGCAGGCATGGTAAAGAACCAAATTCTATACGGTGCTCCTGTCTGGCATCTGGATACGCCATATTCGTCTTATCTCCGCGGCATGAAGGGCAGCATATCTTTCAAAGTGTGCTTCGCATATGCTCCACCTTCAAAACTGTCTCAGAAGAAGCCGCGCTAGTTATCGCTGGAATGCACCCAGTGCGCATACTGGCAAATGAAGCTGCAATGCTAGCTAGAAGTAAAACGCAACGCTTCGTAGCACGGAAAACTACATAGTATCCAAACTACTTAGATGGAACAACACAACGAAGGGCCGCTGGACACATCGCAGCATTCCAGAGTTGCGAAGCTGGTTAGAAAGAAAATATGGAGAAGTGGAGCTTTACCTGACTCACTTTTTAACCGAGCTTCAAAGCCTCCATCGGTTCAAACACGAATCGGATTCCAGTTGTGAATACTGTGGGGAAAACGCGGTAGAAACTGCCCGCCACGCATTCTTCGAGTGTGTACGATTCGATGGCGATCAAATGCGAGATTTGAAGCTTCGCAGCATATTTGGCGAACATGACGACGCTGAGTGATACGTGCAATCCATGCTACAAAGCAGGGCAAATGCATGGCAGCATGCGATGTCGTAGCAGAAATGACGAAGAACTTAAGGAGCCTCGAAAGACTACGGCGTAGGAGCGGCGACTGATTCGCCTTCCCCCCACAATGTAATGCTTGGTGGTATGTAGTACCGTGGATTGGGGTGTTCGATGAAACAACAGATTCGACCTGGTTTCAAAGGGCAACTTGCGGGTATGCGCTACCACAACGCCCATGAAAAAAATACCTAATGAGATCTAAAAATTTTTGATATTGGCTAAATATCACCCACTCAAGAAAATGCACTCGACTATTGGATTGGAGGGAACGTTCTGTCGTATTTTAAATAGGCAGGTAATTTTTCTTGTAAATAAAAAAAAAAAAACATCTGGCTAGTGAGTCATTGAGATTTTGTTTTTTTGGCTTTTTTTACCCGCTGTATAATATAAAAGGAGTCCTTTCTTACCGTTCATGTCAGTAGATGTCAGTAGATAAAGTGCATTTACGACACTGCCTTTTGTATGAATTCCAAAAAGGAAGCAACGTGTCGGTTGCATGTAAAAATTTAAAAAATTTTGTGAATTTTCGCACTTGTCAATGATGGCTTAGCAAATTTCGTTCGAGGGATCTGAGCCTCCAAGAAAGTGATCGATCTGGACGACCATCCTTGATGCAAACTGATGTTTTGCGATTCATGTTGGAAAATAATCCACATGAATTAACGGAAAATAATTTGTCTAATCATGTAGCGGGTCCGGCACTCGAAGAGTAACCAACTTTAGACCGCTCGCACAGCTGATGCAAAAATGATCTCAAAGTCAAGCATTACAAGATCCAAAAGGCGCATGATCGCACACCAAAGCAGCAACAAGTCAGACTTGAGAGAGCGAAGGAGTTTCTTCGCTTGGCCGAGAACGGTCAATTTCCGTGTTCCCAACATTGTGTTTTCTAACGAGAAAATTTTGAGCGATTCGTAAACTCCCAAATCGATAGGGTGTATTTGACCGACCGTTCATACGAGAATTTGAGTCACCGATTGGCCACCAGGAGGCAGCATCCGCCAAAGGTAATGGTTTTCATCGAACCTGGCGCCAAGGTAAATGCGAAATATTATCGGGAGAGTATTCTGGAGGTTACTTTGAAGCCGTTGGCAGACAAACATTTTGGTGACAGACCATGGACGTTTCAACAGGACTTGGCATCGTCTCACAAAGCTCGAGTGAACCAATAATGGCTTAAAAACAACGTTCCGAACATCATAACGTCCACTGGCTCTCAAATTCACCTGACGCGCATCCCACGGACTATTCTCTTTGAGCCATTTTGGAGAGGAAGGTCCGAACTAAAAGATTCATCAGTCTCGAGACGCTGAAAAAAATCATTGCCCGCGAGAGTGTCAAATTACCTGCAAGTTACATTCGGGCAGCTTGCGATTCGTTTCGGGACCGTCTCAAGGCAAAAGGTGGTCATATCGTGCAAAAGTAAATTGTTGCTTAATTTTGTATTATTTTCACACATTTTTTACTTTGAATTGAATAAAAATAGTTTTCCAAACTAAATTTATGGCCTTTTTAATGGGTTACACTTCGAGTGCCGGACCTTGTAAGAATGGGTTCATCACATCTGATTAGACATAAGCTGATTGAAAGTGGATTCTTTACGAGAATGTCAAGAGAAAAAATCTGACAGCAAACCGTTCCTGGCATCGTTCATCAGCGACAGTTCCAAAACCAAGTATCCATCAACGAAAAGTACTGCTTTGTTTGTAGTGGGACAGGAAAGGTCCACTGTACCATGAATTGCTGACACAGGCAAAAACCAGCAGCGCGGATCTGTACTGCAATCAGCTGGATAAATTGAATGCAGCTGTAAAAAAAACAGGTCAGAAAAAGAATTATGTTCCACCACGATAATCCGCGACCGCATACTGCAATGATAACACAACAAAAACTGAATGAGTTAGGATGGGAGGTCCTTAGTCACCCACCGCATTCAGCTGACATTGCACCATCCGATTAAACCTGTTAAGATCTCTGCAAAATTATCAAACGGAAAAAAATACAAGTCTTTTGAAAGTCTTTGCTGACTATTTTAACTCCAAAAGCGAGAACTTCTACCAAACAGCAATTCATAAGTTACGTGAAAGATGGCAACAAGCTGTAACAAATAACAGAGCATATACAAGATGAAGTCCAAAATAAACAAGAGTGGCGGCATGAAAATGTTTTTGATGGCACGATCTTTTTAATGAGTTAGAGCGTTGGGAGTTACATCCCCCCCTGACTTCCAGTGAAAGCTTGGTGACATTCGGTTTAGTGGAAGCGAAGTTATTGCGTCTAAAGTGTTAGTAGGTTTTTGTCGTCGCTACAAAAATTAGTTTCGAACAAAGAGCTAATATCAAATTTGGTTTGAAAATCGGTAAAACGTTTACCCAAACACTTGAATTGATCAAAAAAGTTTATCGCGATGATTGTCTATCTCGTGTCAGAGTTCATGAGTGGTTTACACGTTTCAGAGATGGTTGTGAGGACATAAATGACAATAAATATATGGGCCGTCCAAATCAGTAATCACCGAAAACTCCATCGAAATTGTTCGTAAATTTATAAAAAACTAGCAAACCCAGCCCGCTTCGCTGGGCACACTAAAATAGAATAGATATGGTTTAGAACAGAAAAGATATGGTTTTCATATTATTTATTTCTTTATGCTCATATTATTTATTTCTTTATTCAATACCACGTTTTGGTCTCTATCTCGAGACCCTAGTCAGGGAGCGGCATGAAAAATACTCTGAACTAAAGCATTCACCAACAGCTTCCATTTGACACCCATATTGTACATACACATCCGAAGGTTACCCGGGTCCACGTTTTGACCTATATCTCGAGCCCTATCCACCAATAGGCATCCAAACTATACGTAAACCTTCTTCAATACCTACTTAACAATGTGTGTAAGTTTGGTTTAATTCGGTGCAAAGACATGGCCGGTTAGCGAACACACACAAAAAGTTGACTTTATCTATATATATAAATGTGAAAATCTGTCCCTATGTTCGCTTATAACTCGAGAATGGCTGAACGGATTTATCTTATCTTGGTCTTGAATTATTCGTGGAGGTCTAGGGAAGGTTTTAAAGGTGAGAAAAATTCGAATAATTGCCGGGAAAATGGTCAAAACGTGGACCCGGGTAACCTTCGGATGTGTATATACAATATGGGTATCAAATGAAAGCTGTTGGTGAATGCTTTAGTTCAGAGTATTTTTCATGCCGCTCCGTGACTAGGGTCTCGAGATAGAGACCAAAACGTGGACCCTAGAATGTGTTTGTACAATATGAATATCAAATTGAAGCTGTTGGTGAATGCTTTAGTACAGAGTATTTTTCATGCCGCTCCGAGACTGGGGTCTCGAGATATAGGTCAAAACGTGGGCCCGGGTAACCTTCGGATGTGTATATACAATATGGGTATCAAATGGAAGCTGTTGGTGAATGCTTTAGTTCAGAATATTTTTCATGCCGCTCCGTGACTAGGGTCCCGAGATAGAGACCAACACGTGGACCCTAGAATGTGTTTGTACAATATGGATATCAATTGGAAGCTGTTGGTGAATGCTTTAGTACAGAGTATTTCTCATGCCGCTCCGTGACTGGGGTCTCGAGATATAGGTCAAAACGTGGACCCGGGTAACCTTTCGATGTGTATGTACAATATGGGTATCAAATGGAAGCTGTTGGTGAATGCTTTAGTCCAGAGTATTTTTCATGCCGCTCCGTGACTAGGGTCTCGAGATAGAGACCAAAACGTGGACCCTAGAATGTGTTTGTACAATATGGATATCAAATGAAAGCTGTTAATAAGTGCTTTAATACGGGTTAATTTTCATACGTATTGATGACTAGGGTCTCGAAATATATGCCAAAACATGGACCCGCCGTGTCTTTGCACCAAATTTGCACATTGTTAAGTAAGTATTGAAAATGGGTTTCGTAAAGTTTGGTTGTAATTCGGAGCACTGGCAACGGGTACAGCGTTCTTTTGAACCAGCCATAATGTCGCTACTTTTTTAACGCTTGGGGCGGAACTGAACTGTCAAATTGACAGTGTGAGTTACAATGTGTCAATATTTCTTTCTGATTTGGATGCCATAAGGAAAAAACGTAAGTGCAACATGTAAAAATTGTTTGTGAATTTTTTTGGAGTGGATTTTGGAACAGTGAATAATTTCTTACGAAATTTGAGAATTTAATGTGAAATCCGAATGAAATTATGAGTTCGTGGGAAAAAAATTGTTTTCGTTTTTTTTTTTGAAAAATATAAATGGATAATGGTTAAAAAAGCTCCAATCTATATATATAAATGTGAAAATCTGTCCCTATGTTCGCTTATAACTCGAGAATGGCTGAACGGATTTATCTTATCTTGGTCTTGAATTATTCGTGGAGGTCTAGGGAAGGTTTTAAAGGTGAGAAAAATTCGAATAATTGCCGGGAAAATGGTCAAAACGTGGACCCGGGTAACCTTCGGATGTGTATATACAATATGGGTATCAAATGAAAGCTGTTGGTGAATGCTTTAGTTCAGAGTATTTTTCATGCCGCTCCGTGACTAGGGTCTCGAGATAGAGACCAAAACGTGGACCCTAGAATGTGTTTGTACAATATGAATATCAAATTGAAGCTGTTGGTGAATGCTTTAGTACAGAGTATTTTTCATGCCGCTCCGAGACTGGGGTCTCGAGATATAGGTCAAAACGTGGGCCCGGGTAACCTTCGGATGTGTATATACAATATGGGTATCAAATGGAAGCTGTTGGTGAATGCTTTAGTTCAGAATATTTTTCATGCCGCTCCGTGACTAGGGTCCCGAGATAGAGACCAACACGTGGACCCTAGAATGTGTTTGTACAATATGGATATCAATTGGAAGCTGTTGGTGAATGCTTTAGTACAGAGTATTTCTCATGCCGCTCCGTGACTGGGGTCTCGAGATATAGGTCAAAACGTGGACCCGGGTAACCTTTCGATGTGTATGTACAATATGGGTATCAAATGGAAGCTGTTGGTGAATGCTTTAGTCCAGAGTATTTTTCATGCCGCTCCGTGACTAGGGTCTCGAGATAGAGACCAAAACGTGGACCCTAGAATGTGTTTGTACAATATGGATATCAAATGAAAGCTGTTAATAAGTGCTTTAATACGGGTTAATTTTCATACGTATTGATGACTAGGGTCTCGAAATATATGCCAAAACATGGACCCGCCGTGTCTTTGCACCAAATTTGCACATTGTTAAGTAAGTATTGAAAATGGGTTTCGTAAAGTTTGGTTGTAATTCGGAGCACTGGCAACGGGTACAGCGTTCTTTTGAACCAGCCATAATGTCGCTACTTTTTTAACGCTTGGGGCGGAACTGAACTGTCAAATTGACAGTGTGAGTTACAATGTGTCAATATTTCTTTCTGATTTGGATGCCATAAGGAAAAAACGTAAGTGCAACATGTAAAAATTGTTTGTGAATTTTTTTGGAGTGGATTTTGGAACAGTGAATAATTTCTTACGAAATTTGAGAATTTAATGTGAAATCCGAATGAAATTATGAGTTCGTGGGAAAAAAATTGTTTTCGTTTTTTTTTTTGAAAAATATAAATGGATAATGGTTAAAAAAGCTCCAATCTATATATATAAATGTGAAAATCTGTCCCTATGTTCGCTTATAACTCGAGAATGGCTGAACGGATTTATCTTATCTTGGTCTTGAATTATTCGTGGAGGTCTAGGGAAGGTTTTAAAGGTGAGAAAAATTCGAATAATTGCCGGGAAAATGGTCAAAACGTGGACCCGGGTAACCTTCGGATGTGTATATACAATATGGGTATCAAATGAAAGCTGTTGGTGAATGCTTTAGTTCAGAGTATTTTTCATGCCGCTCCGTGACTAGGGTCTCGAGATAGAGACCAAAACGTGGACCCTAGAATGTGTTTGTACAATATGAATATCAAATTGAAGCTGTTGGTGAATGCTTTAGTACAGAGTATTTTTCATGCCGCTCCGAGACTGGGGTCTCGAGATATAGGTCAAAACGTGGGCCCGGGTAACCTTCGGATGTGTATATACAATATGGGTATCAAATGGAAGCTGTTGGTGAATGCTTTAGTTCAGAATATTTTTCATGCCGCTCCGTGACTAGGGTCCCGAGATAGAGACCAACACGTGGACCCTAGAATGTGTTTGTACAATATGGATATCAATTGGAAGCTGTTGGTGAATGCTTTAGTACAGAGTATTTCTCATGCCGCTCCGTGACTGGGGTCTCGAGATATAGGTCAAAATGTGGGCCCGGGTAACCTTCGGATGTGTATATACAATATGGGTATCAAATGGAAGCTGTTGGGGAATGCTTTAGTTCAGAGTATTTTTCATGCGGCTCCGTGACTAGGGTCCCGAGATAGAGACCAACACGTGGACCCTAGAATGTGTTTGTACAATATGGATATCAATTGGAAGCTGTTGGTGAATGCTTTAGTACAGAGTATTTCTCATGCCGCTCCGTGACTGGGGTCTCGAGATATAGGTCAAAACGTGGACCCGGGTAACCTTCGGATGTGTACATACAATATGGGTATCAAATGAAAGCTGTTGGTGAATGCTTTAGTTCAGAGTATTTTTCATGCCGCTCCGTGACTAGGGTCTCGAGATAGAGACCAAAACGTGGACCCTAGAATGTGTTTGTACAATATGAATGTCAAATTGAAGCTGTTGGTGAATGCTTTAGTACAGAGTATTTTTCATGCCGCTCCGAGACTGGGGTCTCGAGATATATGTCAAAACGTGGGCCCGGGTAACCTTCGGATGTGTATATACAATATGGGTATCAAATGGAAGCTGTTGGTGAATGCTTTAGTTCAGAGTATTTTTCATGCGGCTCCGTGACTAGGGTCCCGAGATAGAGACCAAAACGTGGACCCTAGAATGTGTTTGTACAATATGGGTATCAAATGGAAGCTGTTGGTGAATGCTTTAGTTCAGAGTATTTTTCATGCCGCTCCGTGACTAGGGTCCCGAGATAGAGACCAACACGTGGACCCTAGAATGTGTTTGTACAATATGGATATCAATTGAAAGCTGTTGGTGAATGCTTTAGTACAGAGTATTTCTCATGCCGCTCCGTGACTGGGGTCTCGAGATATAGGTCAAAACGTGGGCCCGGGTAACCTTTGGTTGTGGATGTGCAATATGGGCATCAAATGAAAGCTGTCGATAAGTGCTTTAATGTGGGGTAATTTTCATACCTATTGATGACTAGGGTCTCGAAATATATGCCAAAACGTGGACCCACCATGTCTTTGCCCAGCGAAGCGGGCCGGGTTTGCTAGTCTATATATATAAATGTGAAAATCTGTCCCTATGTTCGCTTATAACTCGAGAATGGCTGAACGGATTTATCTTATCTTGGTCTTGAATTATTCGTGGAGGTCTAGGGAAGGTTTTAAAGGTGAGAAAAATTCGAATAATTGCCGGGAAAATGGTCAAAACGTGGACCCGGGTAACCTTCGGATGTGTATATACAATATGGGTATCAAATGAAAGCTGTTGGTGAATGCTTTAGTTCAGAGTATTTTTCATGCCGCTCCGTGACTAGGGTCTCGAGATAGAGACCAAAACGTGGACCCTAGAATGTGTTTGTACAATATGAATATCAAATTGAAGCTGTTGGTGAATGCTTTAGTACAGAGTATTTTTCATGCCGCTCCGAGACTGGGGTCTCGAGATATAGGTCAAAACGTGGGCCCGGGTAACCTTCGGATGTGTATATACAATATGGGTATCAAATGGAAGCTGTTGGTGAATGCTTTAGTTCAGAATATTTTTCATGCCGCTCCGTGACTAGGGTCCCGAGATAGAGACCAACACGTGGACCCTAGAATGTGTTTGTACAATATGGATATCAATTGGAAGCTGTTGGTGAATGCTTTAGTACAGAGTATTTCTCATGCCGCTCCGTGACTGGGGTCTCGAGATATAGGTCAAAATGTGGGCCCGGGTAACCTTCGGATGTGTATATACAATATGGGTATCAAATGGAAGCTGTTGGGGAATGCTTTAGTTCAGAGTATTTTTCATGCGGCTCCGTGACTAGGGTCCCGAGATAGAGACCAACACGTGGACCCTAGAATGTGTTTGTACAATATGGATATCAATTGGAAGCTGTTGGTGAATGCTTTAGTACAGAGTATTTCTCATGCCGCTCCGTGACTGGGGTCTCGAGATATAGGTCAAAACGTGGACCCGGGTAACCTTCGGATGTGTACATACAATATGGGTATCAAATGAAAGCTGTTGGTGAATGCTTTAGTTCAGAGTATTTTTCATGCCGCTCCGTGACTAGGGTCTCGAGATAGAGACCAAAACGTGGACCCTAGAATGTGTTTGTACAATATGAATGTCAAATTGAAGCTGTTGGTGAATGCTTTAGTACAGAGTATTTTTCATGCCGCTCCGAGACTGGGGTCTCGAGATATATGTCAAAACGTGGGCCCGGGTAACCTTCGGATGTGTATATACAATATGGGTATCAAATGGAAGCTGTTGGTGAATGCTTTAGTTCAGAGTATTTTTCATGCGGCTCCGTGACTAGGGTCCCGAGATAGAGACCAAAACGTGGACCCTAGAATGTGTTTGTACAATATGGGTATCAAATGGAAGCTGTTGGTGAATGCTTTAGTTCAGAGTATTTTTCATGCCGCTCCGTGACTAGGGTCCCGAGATAGAGACCAACACGTGGACCCTAGAATGTGTTTGTACAATATGGATATCAATTGAAAGCTGTTGGTGAATGCTTTAGTACAGAGTATTTCTCATGCCGCTCCGTGACTGGGGTCTCGAGATATAGGTCAAAACGTGGGCCCGGGTAACCTTTGGTTGTGGATGTGCAATATGGGCATCAAATGAAAGCTGTCGATAAGTGCTTTAATGTGGGGTAATTTTCATACCTATTGATGACTAGGGTCTCGAAATATATGCCAAAACGTGGACCCACCATGTCTTTGCCCAGCGAAGCGGGCCGGGTTTGCTAGTTTTATATATAAGATGAACCGAAATCATAGTTGAAATTCATGGAATCGGAGTTGAATATCTCCAAAACATCGATTTATCGCTTTTTAACTGATCATTTGGGCTTACAAAAAGTCTGTGCACTTGCACAAGTTAACTAGGAACCAAAAATTGCTCAGAATTCAACATTCGAAAGACCTCATTAAAGAGGCGAGAAAAGACGAGAACTTCCTTTTCAACATTGAACCTGAAACTAAGCGTCCGAATGGAAGGCCCACCCAAAAAATCGCGTTTGGAGATGTCAAAAATCAAGTCGATGCTCATTTGTTTTTATAATTCCAAGGGAATTGACCACAAAGAGTTCGTGCCAATGAGCCAAACAGTCAATGCAATTTTCTATCTTCACGTTTTGAAGCGTTTGTTGCATCGCATGTCTCGAATTTGCCCTGAATACCGTGAAGGAGGAAGCTGTCGCTTATTGCATGATAATGCACCTTCTCATCGATCCCCTCTTGTGACTGATTTTTTGACTGAAAATCGCATTTTAACCATCAATCACCCACCGTATTCGCCTGATATGGCTCCCTGTGATTTCTACTTATTCGGAAAATTGCAATTGACCATGAAAGGAAAACCTTTGCGTCCGTAGAGACCATCCAAAGGGCTTTTACCGACATCCTGAAGGACATTCCGGTCAATGACCTGAAACACTCTTTCGAAAAGTTTTTAGATCGCGCAAAATAGTGTATCGAGGCCAGAGGGGACTATTTTGAACAAATAAACTCCCAGTTATCAGAACAAAGTTCCTGTCGTTTCTATTTTAGCTCAGTCTTGTTTATTTTGGACTTCACCTTGCATAATTGATTCATATTAAACACATATTTTTATAAATGCAATGAAATATTTTCTTAAAAATACGACAGAACTTTCCCCCCAACTGAAAATAATATACAGGGTGAACGATATGAAGTGTTACCAACTTCACACTGCTTGTATCTGTAAAACAGCTCATGACATCAACGTCAAAATTGTTCTAATGACAGTTCAATATATTGTTTATAAGCCATCAAAATGTTTTTGCGTCTCAGATTTGCTGAATTTTTTTTTTTTTCTGTGACGGAATTCAAACGTAATAATGTGATTGCGTTATATTTGGCTGGAAAATCACAATCGTGAGCTCAATCACCTCCAAGTGAATAAAAGTTTGTGTGTCGCACTATGGAACGTTACAATGATACTGGTAGCATTGCAAAACGCTATGGAGGCGGACCAAAAAAAGCCGCAACAACGCCAGAAATGTTTCGGAAAGTGAAGGCTCGACTTGAACGAAATCCACGTCGAAGTGGAAGAAAAATGGCCAAAGAACTGAAAATATCGCAAAACAGCATTCGAAGCATATTAAAAAATGAGCTCAAGGTCAAGGCTTACAAGTTCCAAAAAGCACACGATCTGTTACCCCAGCAAAAAAAAAGGTCGGTGCGTAAGAGCAAAGGAGTTATTGCGCTTGCACGAACGTGGCGAATTTCCTAACATTGTGTTTTCTGATGAAAAAAATTTCCGAATTGAGCAGTTCATAAACACTCAAAACGATCGTGTTTACTTGACCGAACGCTCATACGAGAATTTGAGCCTACGTATGGCCACTCGAAGCAATTTCCCATCGCAAGTAATGGTTTGGGCCGCATTGACCGCTGATGGGCGCTCTCCAAACGTTTTTATCGAGCCTGGTGTCAAAGTGAATGCGACTTATTATCGGGAAAATCTTTTAGAAGCCGCTTTAGAGCCGCCGTGGACACGCAAACATTTCGATCGTAGACCATGGACGTTCCAACAGGACTCGGCACCGTCTCATAAAGCTCGTGTGAACCAATAATGGTTAAAAAATCATATTCCACACTTCATTTCGTCCACACAATGGCTTTCGAATTCGCCAGACGCAAATCGGATGATCTATTCTATCTGGTCCATTTTGGAGAGCAAGGTGAGGACTAAAAAATATGTCAGTATGGATGCGCTGAAAAAAGCAATTATACGAGAATGAAGATCACATTCGTGCAGCACTCAACTCATTTTTTGGCCGTTTGAACGCTATAGTCAAGGCAAAAGGTGGTCATATCGAGTTAAAGTGAATATATTTTAAAATTGTAATCATTTTTGAACAATTTTGTCTTTAAAATCAATAAAAACTAATTTCACACAAAAAAGTTATAGTGTTTTGAATAGGTAACACTTCATATCGTTCACCCTGTAATCGTTTATTCAACATTTCTTGGAATACCACTAATTATGCCTTTAATGAAACTCTTGTGCGATCTGCGCGATTGTGTAACAATTATTGTAACATCATTAACTTTAATGATAATATTGTAAAATTTAAGCTTGATCTGTTTACCACATTTAATTAAGTGAATTAGTTCGTAAGAACATTTTCTGTAGACTCCTGAAGTAAATAAATAAAAAATAAATAAAAAAAATATTTACTTTAACATACAACAGACCTTTCCCCCCAAACCCAATATAATACAATTAATTCTAAAACGTTTGCGTAGTCATGAAAAAGCATCTCAAAACTATGAACTGCTGCTTGTGCATGGCAAGAAGCGAAATTTGCAGTATTTCAGAACACCTAGAAACATAAACTATCAAAGCAACCCAAACGCTTTACTTGTATGCGTAACCTTTCGTAGAACTCAATTTTCAGAACTATTCAAATTATAGTTTAACAATCAAAAGTGAGCGAAAATAATAATAAGACAGCACAATTATTTTGTTTTTGTATTTTTTAGAACGATTTTCGCTGAAATTTGTTTCTACAATTTTAGCGATTGCTACTTGTTTATTGTTGCGCATATCATACATAATCGATTTCTTCTTACATTTCATTTCAAATTTATTTTTTATATTTATTTATTTTGTGTTTTTTTTGTTTTTGTTTTTTTTTCGCACATTATGCTTATGCTTACAATTGATTATAAGTACAAATACGTGCGTATATTAATTGATTAAAAAATAAAAATAAAAACCAAGTGAAGGAAAAAGTAGTGAATGAGAACTATAATTAAAAAAAAAGAAAAAAGAGCAAAAAGGCGGGGGAAAAAACAAGAAAACGAAAACAATGTTACGCATTGTATTTTGTTAGTATATAAATATTTTGTTTTCTTTGCTTTAACATTAAAACTAATAATTAATTGTTTTCGTTTATTCGTCTTTACATTCTCTGCTATCAAGCTCTGTGTGTGTGTTGTTGCACTTACAAAAACATCATTTTTAACTTTATTCTCCTTAATTATAAAAAATTCAAATATCCTTTCTTCCTTACTTCCTTCTTTAAAACACATCATTTATCATAATCATCATCAAATAAAAAGTGAACTTTAAAGTCAAAAACGAGTTGGCGTTCATTGTCAATGTTAAAGAGTTGTTGTTGTTTTTGTTGTTGGTGTTGTTATTTATATTTCCGCTGTTACAGTTGAAGGTTGATGTAGAAAAGTGTTTTTGGGTGTGTGCGTGTGTGTATGTGTCTGTGTGTTTTAGCGTGCGTGGAAGTACTATTAACAAAGCGCTGACACACATATACACACACACGCGCGCGCGGGACTCACTGTCATGTCCAACAGTTGCGGCGGTTGGAGGAAGAAGAAAAAGCGACAAGCGCGTAGCAAAAGGGTTAGTAAAAATTCCAATCAAGAGCAGAGAAATAGTACAGAAAGGCGTAGTAAGTAGTCGGCGCAAAGTGGCCGAGCGCGCTTTTAGCGATGTTTTGCGCGCCCATTTGTATGCTACAAATTCAAAGCTATCTGCTGCTGTTGCTGTTGCTCTGGTGTTTTTACTGTTGCTGTTAACTCTCAATGGCTCAGTGGCTCATAACTGGCTAACCGAATTCATATTTATATGGTTTAATTGGTTGAATGTTTGCGCTGCTGCCGGCAAGCGGAGAGTTGCGGCGCAGTTACTATTTTCCTCGTTGCTGTTGTTGTGGTTTTTGTTCTTTTTCCGCTGCTTGCTGGTACATATTCTGCTGCTTACTGCCATTAAATGAATTGAATTTATTGCTGATTAGTTGCTGTATTGCATTGTTGCTGTTGCTGGTTGCTGTTTGATGTTGCTGTTGCTGTTGCTGTTGTTTTCATTTATGTATATTTTCACATTTGTTGGTTTTAACTTTTGTTTTGTTTTTCTTCTTTAAAAATGAACACTTTTCATCTGGTGGGAATTTATATGGTTTCGGAAAATCTATTGCACGCAACATGAATTCTTGTGGCCATTTTTGTGCTTTAGCCTTGCCTTGGGCTTATACCGTTCCAAGAATGATAGTTGTTTGGCATTAATGGCGCCTCGTCGTTTGCTGAAAATAAAAATTAAAGAAGTTTAAGTTAATAAGAAATTTACGATATATAAACTGTGCGTCTATAAATATGTATGCATGTATATGCCATTAGAGGTGCCACCTACATATACAGGGTGGCACATACGAGTACAATGTATGTTTTTTAGTCATATGCTATTTTGACAGTTCAGGAAAGGGTTGACCTGCTGGAAATCTTGACAGAAATTCAGCATCATATCTCCACGGTACGAGATGACTTGCTTTACGCTTGAAAAATGCTGAAAAAAATTGCAAACTTAGTTCGGTAGCCAATGTTGGGTGGCCCAAATGCAGTGGAAACTCTCCTAATGGCTTTAGGTTTGAAAAATATTGGAAACAAACGTAAAACATTTCACTGCTGCTTACAGTTAAGGAGAAAAATCAAAATTCAGTAGATATATACGGCTACGGTAATGGTTACGGGGTTATGGGGGGGAATCTATAATCGATTACAGAGATGCCCATATGTTTTATCAGAACAGCTGATTGCTATGGTTACGGTAATGGCTAAGGTACGACACCACTAATCGTAGCTTTGAGCATTTAAAAAAGTACGTATAGCAGTGCAGGTATTCCGCCTTGGCTAAAGCGGTGTAGCAGCAGAGGTAGTACACAACACTATTCACCTACTCCTCGTTGCTGCTGTTATTGTAACAGTATAAATGTTTGGGGAATGCTGCTGGCGGCGTGACAAGTTTTGGCCGGATAAAAATCCGAGTCATTCCGGCAACGTAGAACCGACTGCCGTGGGAACGACTTTCGTTTTTGTTGTTGTAGTAGGTTGCCCAGGGAATGAACACACTTGGACGAAGAAAGATTCGTCCTTTGTGATACCATTATGAAGGAGATGAGGTGAAAGGGAAAGACTGATGGGATGCAGGGAGAGGGCGGGGAGAGGTGGTGCTGGGATGGTTAAGAGCATGAGGATTACGAACGATGACTATGTGTGCGTCAACCGCTTTGTGCTGCTGATGAAATTCATCAGATTTTTAATGTCAGCGCCAGCTATATCAGCAGGCGTGGCAGAGAATTAAGAGCCAAGATGCCTGAATCTTAGCTCCGCCAGAGCAGGGCAGTTAAGGAGGAGGTGCTGAGATGATTCCACCCCATCCTCCATACATCCAGCGCAAAAAGGACTCGAGGTGATTCCAAGTCTCACAGCATGCATTCCTCGCGCATTGTGTCCTGTGAGAGAACCCACTAGATTAGAGAGCTGATATTTTGTCAGCTTCAGAAGCTCGCCCGAGCGCCTCCGGTTCACACGTGGCCAGAAGGATTTCACGACCTTACACGTTTGTGTACTTGCCCAGCGCTCGCTGACTTGGCGCGATGCCCATCTTTCCAGGAGCAGACCGCAGGTAGTCAGGGGGATCCCAATTCTCTCCCTTCGCGGGGAAATCACCTCACATGTCCCTTGTCTGGCTAGCTCATCCGCCTCACAGTTTCCCGCAATGTCGCTGTGACCAGGAACCCAGATGAGGCTGATGTCAAAGAATTCGGACACAGTCGAAAGTGAGGTCAAGCATTCCTTGACCGATTTCGAATGCACCATCATAGACCCGAGGGCCCTTATTGCCGCTTGGCTGCCGGAGTAAATATTTACTTTCTTGACTGTTCGTACGCATTTGAGCAGCCAATCAGCTGCCTCCTTGATTGCAGTAGCTTACTACGACTTTCATATTTGCAGCTGCTGCAGAAATCATTGCATAAAAACCCCTTTATCTTACTGTGTGTATCACTCAGACTCTGCACTACTGATAAAATTTCTACTACCAGCCAAGGAAGTTAGAGTAACGCTCAAGATGTATTCGCGTTTGGGACGCTTTTTCATCAACTTTAATACCCTTAAAATGTAAAGAAATTAAATTTTATTTTAAATGCTATTAAACTTACTCTCTTATCATTTCTACAGCTGCCTCATACTTGAGTCCCAATTCAATCAACGCCAATGCGACCAAAACTGGGGCTCGTCCCAAGCCGGCAACACAGTGTACAGCAACGCAAGCTTCCGGATTTTGTTGGTACCTGCGATGGATGCGAAAAGTTATTTATTTAAATAATAAAAATAAATCAAATGGAATATTAAAAAAAAAAAAAAATTATTTTTTAGTTCGAAAATGTCAATAACTCAAAATAAATTGTGTCCAATTGTGTTTTGCGTTTGCCAAGCGCAGCGCGAATGCTTGCGATAAGTTTTTTTTTCTTCCAAAATTCTTTGCAAATTTTCATGTATGTATGTGTGCATATGTATGTGTATGTATGTATGTATGTTTGTTTGTTTGAGTGTAAAGGCACCTTACCTACAAGTGGCATTTTCATTATCGCATTCATCATTATTAGCATTGGCATTTGCATCGCCTGTCGTAACGGTATCATTATCGTTGGTATTGTTGTTCATTGCATAACAATTATCTAAGTTCTCATAATCATTTCTATGCTTTTGTTTGAGTGAAAACCTCTTATTCTTATAAAATGAAACCGATGCGGATCTAAGCGCCGAAGTACTTGACGAGGGAGTTGCAGTGTTGTTATTGCTAAACCTACACCAGACCATGACCATGTTGTTTTTAGTTGTTGTTGTTGTAGGCGAATATTTTTGTTGATGAATGGAGGGTTACGGATGTGTTTAGCAGATGTGTTTTTCAGTAGTTTATTATTTTTTTTTTTTTTTGATTTTTATTATTTCAAAATTTATGTTTTCAACGTTTCCATGCAATTTTTGCAAATTAAAAAAAAAAGAACGAGAGAAAAAGAAGAAGAACTAGAGTCAACAAAATTGCAACAACTTTTAGTATTTAGTTTGTTAGAGACGCACAACTTAGAGTTGAGAAGTTAGGCAGTTAAGAACACAACGTCATTTTATTGGTAAGAAATAATTGCAGGTAAATTTTTTTTTCTACATAAATACATACAAATGCAGTAATCGTATTAGAGAGTATAAGAAAGTCCAGACAAAAAGCATTTTATAGTATTAAATAATTTCGGGAGCGTAAAGTGTAGCGTGAAATGTTGTTTGCTTGTTATCTTTTGAAATCCAAAATTAAATTCCAAACATTTACCGGATTTTTTTCGATTTCGGACAAATACTGCATCTGCCCCTTTTTGGTTTATGGAACCAGTAAAGAAATAAAATGTGGTTAGTAGAATTGTATTGTGGAAAATTTCATTAAATCGCAAATTCTTTACAAGCGTAGGTTTAGTAGTAGAAGCATTTTTAAGCAAATAAAAGGACGAAGGGGCAACATGCTTTTTTATAAGAATTTGAAATATTAAGCATAAATCGGCTTTATATTTGTGAGAAACGATGAATTTTAAATGAAAATTGTTTTCATGCAAGCTATAGCTGTGTTTTTGTATGAATGAATTGATTAATGTGTTGTGTTTTATTATTTTTTTTTTAATTTTTCTATGAACGAAGGCCGTAGAGTAGTGGAAACTCTATGCGGTTTTAGATGCTAATTGATATGATTATTATAACGTGTGATTTTTTAGCTATTATCTTTTTAAACAGTTGGTTTACACAGCTGACGCACGTTTCGTGTTTTCTTTCACTGTCAAAAATCTTCAGTTTGGTCTATAATTTAACCATGAATCGTCTTACTGACGAACAACTATTGCAAATCATTGAATTTTGTGATAAAAATGCGTGTTCTGTTAAGAAAGTTTATCGCGCGCTTCTTCCATTTTATGGTCAGTTTAATCGACCCACTGAAGCGGCTATTCGAGGAGCTATTGTGACTAAATTTAGAACCAAATTTACATTATTGGACATCAAACCACCAACACGCTTACGTAGAGTGCGTAAGTGCGAACTGAAGAAAATATCGCAGCTGTATCGGCCAGTGTTAATGATGACCATCAATTATCGATTCGTCGCCGTTCGCAGCAATTGGGCCTCTGTTACTCAACAACGTGGAAAATATTGCGAACGGATTTAGGTGTGAAACCTTTCAAAATGCAGTTGGTGCAACAATTGAAGCCGAACGACTTATCGCAACGCAGAATTTTTGGTGAATGGGCTCTTGGAAAGTTGGCCGAAGATCCACTTTTTTATCGAAAAATTGTGTTCAGCGACGAAGCTCATTTATGGTTCAATAGGTACGTAAATAAGCAGAATTGTCGATTTTGGAGTGAAGATCAGCCAGAAGAATTCCAAGAGCTATCAATGTATCCAGAAAAGGTCACAGTTTGGTGCGGTTTATGGGCTGGAGGTATCATTGGACCGTACTTCTTCAAAGATGCTGCGAATCGTAACGTAACTGTGAATGGTGAGCGCTACTGTGAAATGATATCCCACATTTTTTTGCCCAAAATACAAGAGCTTGACATGCATGACATGTGCTTTCAGCAAGACGGTGTCACATGCCACACAGCACGCGTAACAATGGACTTGTGTTCGAGGCGAGTTCGGTGAACATTTTATTTCACGTTCGGGACCTGCCAATTGGCCACCCAGATCGTGCGATATAACGCCTTTAGATTATTTTTTGTGGGGCTATGTTAAAGCTCATGTCTATTCAGACAAGCCTGCTTCAATTAACGCATTGGAAGACAACATTAAAGGATTTATATGTGAGATACCGGCCGAAACATTGGAAAGAGTATGCCAAAATTGGACTAAGCGGATGGACCATTTGAAGCGCAGTCGCGGTCGACATTTGCATGAAATAATCTTCAAACATTAAATTATATAAGGACTGTACTATCGATTTAAATAAAAATTTCATGCATTTTTCTGAATTTTACGTGCGGTTTTTTTGAAAAACTTTCCTATAGCTATTAAAAAATCACCCTTTATATATAAAAGTATGTAATGTGAGAGCGTTTTGTGTTACTTACAGGCACTTGAACAAAAAAAGAAAGTGTGTGGTAGTTCACGGAACCCGCACGATTGAAGTGAAACTTCTTTTATCAACAAATCAATAATTTAATTATTATTTCAATATAATGCATGCAGAAGTCATGGAAAGCATGGAATGGAATTTTATTAAACAGAATTATTTATTTATTTTAATATAAAAAGAAATGAATTTATTGTACTCAATTACATTTGGTTCTCGGCATTGTCATTATCATTATTGGATTCGTTTTCCAAAAATGAAACAAGGGCTTTATGGTAACTGAAATACGTAAAAAATGATCTACATTCTAATCTATCAAGGTATCGATGAAATACTGCATCAATGGTAGTTCCGCATCTTGTTGTTGGTACTACAAATTATCACTTATCGTACAACCGGAGGATTCACTGTCACGGTGTTCAACAGTAGCTCTTAATTTTTTACGCTCCAAATACTCACGTTGCCGTTCAGCACCTGTTTTCGGTTTCCGTTTTTGTTGATTTGATGCCATATTTAACAGAAATCAATCAACAAAACAAAATATGTTTGTAAGATTTGCTCAAAACTACACACACACTCTATGACGCGTCTCGCGTTACTAATAATATTGTGTTTGGGATAACTGTCAACTGTTTCCACCGAAATGCGTTCGCAAAGTGTATGGTCTTTGGTATGGTAAACAGATTTATGATACATTATTTTGCGGCGACAGCACAGCGCGATAGCCCAGCGGCTAGCAATGTGGGCTTCCGATCCGAAATCCTTGGTTCGAATCACAAGAAAATTTTTTTTTTTTTTTTTTTATACATTTATTTCAATTTGTTTTATGATATGTTTATGAGCAGATTTTTTTCATGGCAGAAATACACTCGGAGGTTTGCCATTGCCTGCCGAGGGGCGACCGCTATTAGAAAAATGTTTTCATTAATTTTGCTTTCACCGAGATTCGAACCAACGACCTCTCTGTGAATTCCGAATGGTGATCACGCACCAACCCACTCGGCTACGGCGGCCATCAATCAAATGTCATATTTACAAATTACATTCGATAAGACGACACGCCACGCCAGTCTTTTAACAGATGGCGCTGGCATAGCGTGAGTTTTACGTAGTTTAGCGTAGTTTTACTCCTCACAGCGTTTCATCCACGCCACGCTTTTAACAGATGGCGCTGGCGTAGCGTCACATATCGATGAAACGCTATGGTTTTACTCCTCACAGCGTTTCATCCTTCGAGACAAAAGAAGTTTCACTTCAAAAAAAATCATTATTATTCATATCGAGAATGCGCACAATTCATTTTACTAACTATTTGAAGGAATCAAAATGAAGGCACTAAAGATGACCGAAAAATCGTGATCGGCGAGTCTCTCACAGCGATGGGAAATACTAAATTGCCTTCGTAAACGAAACGAACCGGGTTTTTGTTCGGCCAAGGACTGTGACTTCAGCAAATTTCCCTGTATATATGTATATGGGTAATGTTTATGACACTACGACAACAACAAGAACAACAACTAAATGGCCTTTTCTGAGGTTTACTCAATCTACCTAATGAATCAATACTTGTAAACAATTCTCCCGCAATGTTTTAAATTAAAATCTTCCTAAAGGTGGTGGCCGCCGTAGCCGAATGGGTTGGTGCGTGACTACCATTCGGAATTCACAGAGAAAACGTAGGTTCGAATCTCGGTGAAACACCAAAATTAAGAAAAAGATTTTTCTAATAGCGGTCGCCCCTCGGCAGGCAATGGCAAACCTCCGAGTGTATTTCTGCCATGAAAAAGCTTCTCATAAAAATATCCGCCGTTCGGAGTCGGCTTGAAACTGTAGGTCCCTCCATTTGTGCAATAACACCAAGACGCACGCCACAAATAGGAGGAGGAGCTCGGCAAAACACCCAAAAAGGGTGTACGCGCCAATTATATTATATATAAAGTAGTTCTACATGTTACGTAAAAGTAGTTCTACATGTTACGTATTGGCGTCTGTAGATATTCACTTTTTGCATATCGAAGGCAGTAAACATTGTGTCACAAGGAACAACTACGTCGGAAACAATTATAGAGATGCATAGATATTCGGAAAATAAGAATAATTTCTAGAAAATCGAATTCTCTCCATTAATAACGTGAAATGGTTTAAGTTTTAGTTTGTGACGTAAAACTCAGTGATCTTTGCATGGTGAAAATATGTTTAAAGGTGTCTAATTTAGCAGACCATTATTCGGCTCTCAGCGAATTTGACAGAGACAGCTGATGGGTTGACGTCACTTGGGGTTGGTTTACAAAAAAACTGAGATTAAATTGGTGATATATGAAAAAAATCAACCAATGACATCCCCTGAGTTGCGTTTACAAAAAAACTGAGATTAAATTGGTGATATGAAAAAAATCAACCAATAACAGTTCGATGTCGTCTGAACAACGACTGATTGGACGAGTATGTGAATACATGTGAAATGATCATGTAGTATTCGGCTGAATACCCCTAAGTGACGTGACGCCGAAGTTCCCCTCACACTTCGTTTTCACCATAGTTAAAGAGCAAACCTGGAAAATCTCTAATTATTGCGCTCTTTGCACATCTGTTTTATGTGCAAAATACTCATTTATATAATTTGTGTTTACATTTTCAGCCACAAAAAACTGTAGTTGTTACTTTTCACTTAGAAATGTAATAATGAGACTATTAGAATATTTCCAAGGAGTTGTATTCTCGCGCATTTAGTTTTTCTCGAGAACAAATCCTCAAATTCTAAACTCCAAGAGAGAAAATTTCCTCAAAATTTTAAAAATTAGGAAATTCGAATTTCAAAACAGCTGCATTCTGCATTCTTGACAGTTCCAAGTGGAGTGAGTTGTTTGCAAATTTAAGTTATTTCAAGAAAAGTTGACAAAATAATGGAAAAAAGTAAATATTATTAAGCAAAGCATAGTACGGATTTCTGAATAGTAACAGACGAAGAAATGGCTGAGTTGGGCACAGAAGTAGACACAAAAAAGTTGAAGAAACCAAATTCGCAATCCCTGTGAGTACTAAAACAATATTTTATTAAAGTATCCATTAATGGTCGTCACATGGTGTAACAAAAACCTGTCACAATCGGCTGCAACATCTTTAAACGAAACTGAAGTATTCGACGACTTCGAAGGCGATAAGAAGTAAGAAAGTAAGGTAAATGTTTTTTATATTACATCGACCCGAGTGGTATAGTTAGCTATCGCATACTAAAATATGTCGTGTCTGTGCTTTGATTGGCACCTAAGAGGCTACTTAGGAAAGTATCAAACATCTGGGCGAGATTAACAGTCCCACAGAGAGTTGAAAAGCCATAAGGCAAAGGCTTAAAACTCACTACACCTCCCAGAAAAGAACATCAAAATACGTATTCATGCTTCAAAGGTTATGTTGTGCTTCTGGTGAGATCAGAAGGGTGTCATCTATTATGAACTCCTTAAAACATCGGAAACCATCACTGACGATCGACCGACTGCAGTTAATGCGTTTGAATCGCGCTCTCAAAGACAAACGGTCGGTAAACATTGCAAACTGATTTTGCTGCATGACAACGCCAGACCAAACGTTGCTAAATCGGTCCACAAATCTTTAGACGGACTGAATTGCGAAATCTTGCCCCACTCGCCGTGTTCCCCAGACGTTGCACCTTCGGATTACCATCTGTTCCGATCAATGCAGTCAGCCCTTATTGGAGAGCGGTTCACTTCTTACGAGAGCATCGCAAACTGGTTCAATGCATGGATCAAGTCAAAAGAACTAGAATTTTTCGTCAGAGGAATTCGTTTGCTGCCTGAAAGATGGAGTAAAGTTGTAGTTTTCAATGGCACACGAAGGGATTTCAAATAACAGGTGTTACAGGTGAATGGAGTGAGCTATCGAGAGATGATTAACGATTTTTTATGGCCGGAATTGGATGGTATTGATCTGGACAATGTTTATTTTCAACAAGACGGCGCTACGTGCCACACAAGCAACGAAACCATTGATCTTTTACGGGAAATGTTTCCGGACCGCCTTATTTCTCGAAGAGGTGATCACAATTGGCCACCAATATCTTGTGATTCAACACCTTTTGACTTTTTTCTTTGGGGCCAACAGCCCAGTGTCGATTCAAGACCTCAAAGATGGAATTCGTGAGGCTATCGAGGTCATAGGGCAGCCGCTTTGCAATTCGGTTATGGAAAATCTCATGAAAAGGATATTGTCCTGTAAGCGTGGTCGTGGAGGTCATTTGCCTGATGTTTCTTTTCACTATTAACGGCATATCTTCCTCTTTATAATGAAATAAACATCCGATTATTTATATTAAAAAATAGCATTTTTCATTGAATATCAAAATAACACCTCTTATTGGAAAACCCTTTACTTCACAGAATATCATGTATTATTTAATTGTTCAAACAATTCGCACCTTTGGCTAAGAAAGGACGGAAACTTATTCCCATACCTAATAGTAATAGTCAATATCACAAAGATTCTAACATCCCCCTCCACTTCCAACAGCTCGTTGTTTTCAGGGTCTACCTTAGATGACGTCGATGGCAATACTACGACTGGACTAAGAACCTACAAAATAAAGCTGCTACTACAACATTAATAATAGATAAACCAAATGCGCCCTCTGGGCGTTAAATGAATTCCAATTGCGAACTAATTTTTATTTATTTATTTATTATTTTTTGATTGATTGATTGAAATACTTATATGTATGTATGTATGTACGTAGACTTGTGAATTTTCTTGAATTCTCCCAAATTGATCGCACTTCGTAAAGCACCAATACTTTTAAGATGAATATGCGATGTGATTTTGCGTTTTCGTGCAAATGATTTGCGGCGCATTTAAGCCATTATCACAATGATTAACCACTTGCAGGCAAGCAAAACGAGACAACAAAAATAAGTAGACAAAAATTCAATAGAATATAATAAATAATTAAAAAAAAAAGAAAAAAATGGAAATTACTCACTTTTGCTTCAAAATCTCGAACCACTCATCGACAACTTGCGGTGGCGGAAAAGTGCCATCCTCGAATGCCAAATCCTTAACTGTTATACCCTGAGCCTCCAGCTCATCGGTATTGTAACTGGGCTCACATACACGCACCACCGTGCTAACGTTGTTCTTCTTGAGCTCCTACAGCGGCAGCGGAAAAAAGGGCAATAAATTTATTAAAAGAGTGAAAAAATAAAATTTACTTTCAAAAATTTCTTGACTAACCGTTATGTAATGTTGAATGGTTATATCGGATGGCCGATCGGTGATTAGGAACTTCATGCCCTTGAACTCGATAAGAGCAGGTGCTGGGCGCAAATCCTTTTGACGCATGTTGCTCATTAATTTACGACGCTTAAAAAAAATTTATATATAAAATATTTAAGTATGTGTGTGTGGTTGTGGTTTCTAGTGCGCTTTTAAAGACAGTTGCACGCACACAGGACAGTTGAGTTGTTTTTCTTGGTTTTTGTTTTGTTTTTGTTTTAAGAATTCAAGAGAATATTCTGCTCTTCGGTTTTAAATCGCTGAGGTGTTTTGTTGTTTTTGTGTATGTTTTCTTTACTCTTTTCGACTTGCTGCTGTATCAGTTATTTCACTTTAGAATCTGTTCTTCACCTACTGAC
The DNA here is from genome assembly GCF_027943255.1 of Anastrepha obliqua. NCBI lineage: Eukaryota > Metazoa > Arthropoda > Insecta > Diptera > Tephritidae > Anastrepha > Anastrepha obliqua. The sequence goes on from NC_072896.1 coordinate 30,338,602, forward strand.
GTTTATAATTTTTACAGTGTGTGTGGAAATTTTTCTCCAAATTTCAGAACTTATGAAATTGAGCTTGAGTTTGTTTTTGTTTTTTGCTTTTTCTTTTCTTTTTTGGTTTTTCTTCTCAAATTCAAATATGGGAAGATGTGTTAATAACACTTTCAGCAGTTTATGCTAATTTGCTTGTTGTGTAAATATTTTGTATAAATATTATTTAAGTTCTTAAAGTGCAAATTGAAGCTTATATACGGAAATGGTTTTGTAATTACCGCAAATTTTAAAATTAAGTACAATATTTTTTTTTTTTGTTTTTACTGTTGAAAGTTAATGAGTTTTTGTTAGTTGTGTGTGTGTGATTTTTTTATCTTAAAAATTATCACAAAAAAGTAATTAGAAAAAAGTTTTTCAAAAATAGTATTTCTTGCAGCTTACGCTTTGCTTTGTTTTTGTGTTTTTTTTTTTTCTTGCACAAAACCTACTTGCTTTTCTTCTCCTGGAAATCCCTGTTGATGTTTTTAATTCCTCTTTAACTTTTTTTTTTGATAAATCAACTTTATGATAATTCTTATTAGCCGACTTGGCTTTTCTTCGCTTTCGTTGCTTTTGTTTTTGTTTCTGTTTTAGCTTTAGATTCAAATTCAAATATATCTATTCCTCTGATATGCGCGCTTTTTGCGGTTATTCCCTCTTTCTTTACTCCAGGCAACACTTTCTTTAAAATCCAATTAGAAAGTCGTTAAGGCTTTTGATTTATGTTTCAAAATTTACAAAAATTTTCTCTACAATATTTCTCTTGCTTCCACGTCCCGCGCTATCTCTGCTTTCTCCTGTCTAACTGTCTCCCAACTGGACACGCTGCCAACAAGATCCAACTCCCGGCTTTTTTACGTTTCTTTCGCTGTTTAGCAAACTTTTTTCCCTGTAAAAGAGAAAAAAACTATTAAATGTTTTATTTAGATGGCGATTGTGGAACAAATATTAAGATTTAGAAATGTGTATATTCATAAGTATATCTAATAAAATAAAGGACCAAAAGATGTACACCTGTCTAAAAATAAAAAACTTGAGCGCCTCTTGTTGTATGCTGCATGATTTTGGCATTTTTAATTTTTTTAAATTAAATTTGAAGCAATTTTCAATAAAAATATAACTCATTCTTTAACTAAAGTTATATGAACCACACTTCCCAACTTTATTCGAAATTTATTAAAATTCAGAAAATATTCAACTTTTTAATCATAACTTTTAAAATACTTTTGGGTATGCGTTGTTTTTGAAGCACTTTTTTATTCTTTTTTTTTTGCTTCGGGTGTTGAATTTTTCCATATTTTCCTATATAAAAATTGAGTATACTTCAAACTAGGACCTTAGTAGAGGCCCTCACAGTACATTGTCTCATAGGAAATCACGAAAGGACATTAGGCTTCTAAATGCATGATTTCTCTCGTAGCTGTGGAATGCGGAGGAGTTGGAAACAATTCAACATCTTTTTTTGGACATACCTGGCTCTAGCCAGAAGCAGGAACCGATATTTAAGAACCTAATTCTTAATCCATATGGATGATCTTTACACTTTAGGTATCAACAACCTTTTACGCTTTGTCAAAAGCTCAGGAAGGTTCAATATGGAAGTGGAAGTGTAGCCCAGCCCCTGCGGCTCATAACGGACCCATTTCGTGGTCTAAGTGGCATCACTATCTCTATGTTCGATGCGGCTGCTAAACCTAACCTAACCTAACCTGTATCCCTCCAATTAATGCAATACCTAAAAACATTCACGTGCATGGAGCAACAATAACTCGTATTAAAAAAATTAACAGTACATAAAGCAGTTTGTTGCGCGATCTGAATCCGGTCCAAGTAAAAGAAAACTCTTAAGATTTCAGAGTTTCCAAAAGTGGAGAAGGTGTTGTTCAAATGGTTTGCGAATCAGAGAAACAAAAGCTTACCAACTACAAGATATTTGCTAAAAGAGAAAGCCAAGTTATTACATGGAAAAATTCAGGAAAGGCCAGGAGGTTTGCACGCTGCTATCAAATAAGTGTGACTCCAGCCACCCATTTTTCCACAAATTTAACAAAACAATTATGGATTTAAGTTTGACAAAAGAGCAGATATACAATGCCAATGAGTTTGGTTTATTCTGGAAGCTCTTACCCGATAAAACTCTTGTGCGAAACTTCGGCTTCAGGGCATAAGATCAGTAAGGAGGAAATAACGTTCCTCCTCGTTCGGCGAATCCGCGTTCATTAAAAATTGTGACTGATGTGCCTTTTGTCTACAAAGGAAATAAAAGTGCTTGGATGACTTTAGCTTTATTTGAAGAATGGTTTCACAACAGAACATTTATTCCAGAGGTATGTTCAGTTCTTACCAAAACAAAGAATCTTGTTTTAATCAAAAATTGCTTAAATAAACAGGTAAAAAGAGTGTATTTAATTAATATAATAAAAACAAATAAACTTGAATTTCTACCAGTAAAAAAAAAACTATTTTAGTTTGTATGGAAAAAAATCTCAATACTTGCGACAATTTCGAAACTTGCACCGTGCCCGGCTTTCATTACGTGCAAGCACGATTGCATCCATTTTACGATTGCGTCAAATTTACCTTATTTGTCATTTTATGCGTATATAAAAAAAATTATACTTATGGAATTTATATAAAAATAACCTAAAAGTAAAAATTATTACTACCATCCTAAAATCACATGCGCAAAAAACGACCCAGTGAACGTCTACCTCACCGATCTTTCTTGCTTTTTCACTGCAAAAGAATCTCCAACTATCCCCCAAAAAATGCAACGGCCACCCTCTTTACCACCTAGGCAAAGGAGGTCAAACTGCAACTCAAGGAAAAGTCGATGACACACCAATTCCGACTGTAAACAATCCCAAAATTTTGAATGTAACTTTTGACAGTTTGCTCTCCTTCTCTGCGCACACAACCCCAATCGACACTAAAGTCCAAAAACGTAACAAGGTCTTCAAACCGCCTACCGGCAGCAGTTGGGGCAAAGGGAAAGAAATGTTGCTATCGACATTTAAGGCAATTGGCCGGCCGGTTCTAAACTACGCTGTGCCTGTCTTGTCGCCTGGAACTAGTGACACGCAGTGGATAGAGCTCCAGACTTTCCCGAAACACTGCTATTCGGACAGCGACAGGTTGCCTCCTCCTGACAGATGCTTCCGGTAAAGGAGCACAATAAACTACTTAGCAAACATTTTCTGCTTGGGTACTAGCGCAGGTTTCACCCTTGCAGACACCTGCTTGAGGCAGAACTACCTTCCAGGCACGTCAGGAGACACCTCCTCAATTACGCCGACGAGATCCAGGACAAAACGAACATACATCTACTGGACCAGACAGTGTTTAGACAGACAATAAACGACATTCATCCGAAGACCATCACCACCTTCTTAAGCTCCCGACCACCGATCCGTAATCGGAGTCCAACCAACACAGAGCTCCAGCTTCCCTGTGAGAAACGCGTAACACTAGCACAATTACGTTCTTGATATTGTAGCAGGTTAAACTCCTGCTTATCTAAAATTGACCCCGACCTACTAAACATGTGTCCTACGTGTGAAGGCACCCCGCACGACACTAAGCACCTTTTCACATGGCCCTCCCTCTCCCTCTGGACCCAACCTGTCGAAAGAGCAAGTTTCCTGGGCCTACCTTTACATGAGTTAGACGAAGACGACCGGTGATATACATTACACTGACAGGGCTTAGTATTGCTGCTACAACAACAACAACAACAACCCAGTTTCTCACAATTAAACCAAAGTGGTAAGCCTGAACAAGCGTAACCCACGTATACAACGACTATTCGAGTTTGTGAGAGAGAAAACGGAAAAGTTAGAGTTCGTGAGAGAGAAAAGTAATTCTCTCCATCGTTGAATTTATTTATTTTAAGTCTAAGAGGCATTTTATTATGCAAAAGGTAGCAAGTACTCATAATTTCCTTTTTACACGAATTTTTTGGGAACATATCTATCGTGTAAAAAGAGGTGCATGTATGTTGGATCCCGAGACTTCGGTATGTTAGAGTCTCAAAAACCCAGGAATTATTGATGCAATTATTTTGAGATAAGTTATTGCAAAATAATGAACGCCTCAATTTCGGTATCCCGAAAAATTTCTGATCGTAACAACGCGAAAAAATTAACCTTATAAAATATATTTAAAATTAAGATAAAATATTTCAGATTATCATTCTACAGGGTTTTCCAATAAGCGGTGTTATTTTGATATTCAAAGAAAAATGCTATTTTTTAATATAAATGATCGGATGTTTGTTTCATTATAAAGAGGAAGGTATGCCGTTAATAGTGGAAAATAACATCACGCAAATGACCACCACGATCACGCTTACAGGACAATGTCCTTTTCATGAAATTTTCCATAACCGAATTGCAAGTGGCTGCCCTATGACCTCGATAGCCTCACGAATTCCATCTTTGAGGTCTTGAATCGACACTGGGCTGTTGGCCCCAAAGAAAAAAGTCAAAAGGTGTTGAATCACAAGATATTGGTGGCCAATTGTGATCACCTCTTCGAGAAATAAGGCGGTCCGGAAACATTTCCCGTAAAAGATCAATGGTTTCGTTGATTGTGTGGCACGTAGCGCTGTCTTGTTGAAAATAAACGTTGTCCAGATCAATACCATCCAATTCCGGCCATAAAAAATCGTTAATCATCTCTCGATAGCGCAATCCATACACTTGTTATTGGAAAACCCTTTAGTTATTTCATAGCCACACCTGGTATTTACCGTTTTGGCTTTACTCTAGCTGCGATACTATTAATTTGACTGCTTAGTGCCTTTACTACGCACATTTTTTTCTCGTCACTTCTCTCGGGAGCATAGAATTTTGATAAGACTTGTCTTGAGTTAATTTCGTTAATCTATTTGATTTCTGACAGGGAAGGTGATTAGCCTGTTGCTATGTAGTAAATGCATATATCATTTAGAAGCAGGCAAATTTACGAAAAACTTAAATAAAATCAAAAAATTAAATTTCAGACGAACACCTCAATTAACGACTTCTGGAACAAAGCAGTTTATTAAGATAATAAAACATTTAAATAAACATTTCAACAACTTTTTTTAAATGCCTCTGCATAGATTAAGAATTAAATGTTTAGTGCTTGAGATTATTAACAGGCAATTTAAATTTTTGTTTAAATGCTGAATGACGAAAACCATCTTCACTTTAAATTAGTCAAGAAGAGTAATTTAAATTGTTTGTACGAAGCAATTTGCACTTTGCCTAAAACGTATAAAACCGTTCTAGCAAAAAGTGTTTTGTATGCACCTATTAAAGAATTTTCTTGCAGGCCAGCGCCGAATATACCGCCATAAATTGCAATAACAATAATAAACTGTAATTTTATAGCAATGTGTCAATTGAGTTATTCCCCTTTTGAAGAATTGCATGCGCTGAAATATTCATTAAAATTATAATACACACAATAGTATGAGCGAAATAAAACGAAAGCCTTTCCATTTATATAGAAACAAAAAAAAAAAACAAAGACAAAACAGTAAAAAAAAAACCAAAAAAAAAACCAAAAAAAAAACAATAAAATGCATTATGTAAATGAAAATAGATTATCACAAACGCTTCCACTGTCCGTCGAACGAAATTTCTAATGAATAGTTTTTAGTGTAAATAAATTTCAGCCTTAAATAGTGCATAATAAATTTTGTTCAAATGCTACGCTACGGTACACAAGACTGGCGAAAAGTGAAAATTCTGAAAAATTATGAAAATTTAAGAATATTAATTGAAGCAATATTAAATTGCACTTTGTGCCACAAAATTTACGACTTTGCGAAGCGCTGTAAAATGAAGTGATTTGGCATGTTTTTGGCAAGGATATGAGTCGACATAAATAGTATGAAATAAAAATATATTTAAGTTAATTTTGTCATTCATGTCTTGTCACACGTTTTGCGATGTCTTGGCTCTTAGCTGCCTTTGTTTTCAGCTCAATTTGATTCTGGTGCCATCCCGAGCAATAAACAATTTTTTGTAGTAGGTGTGCAGACTTTCATACAAATGTGTATAAGTATGTGCGGTGAAAAGTTACACTTCGCAGCACAAATTCTAGTAGGTGAAGAGGTATTTCATGGGAAAATGCGTACTAGTTCAAAAATAACTAGTATCGTACTAGTCACAAAATGGGCAATTAGAGGTGGCTGTTAAATAAATAGTATTCTATTATGTTTGTTGCTTTTATTTTGGAAAATAAATGAAATATATGATAATGGAAAAATGCATACTAGTTCAAAAGTAACTAGTATCGTACTAGTTCCAAATTGAGCAATTAGAGTTGGATGCAAAATAAATAGTATTCAATTATTTTTGCTGCTTTTAGTTTAGAAAATAAATGAAATATGTGATAAATAAAAAATCAAAAAACAAAAAAAAATTAAATATTTCAAGTCGAGTAAGAAGTTTGAAGATAACAAAAAAATTGTGTTGTTTTTTATTTCATAGTAAAATATTTTCTAAAAGTTCAATCATCAATTTTTATTTTAACTAGTCCGAAACTGGTGATTTTCGTCACAAATTGGACTAGTTCCTCGAGTGGTATAAGACTAGTGATGTCACTAGTTACTAGTTGGTTAGCAGCTTTCCTGCTGACGCAGCGGCTGAGTTGTACATTAACTGTCATGATGTTGATGCATACTTGCAGGCTGATAATTGACATTTTTGTCAGGTTAAAAATCCTAGCGGCTTGCATTGAAAAAAGTTAAAGGACGAACTACTTCAGCTGATATGCAAACTAGTAGAAAAGTATGTAGTTCAGAGCTACCTCTGTCTGTCTTTTGACTGCTTTCTTACTAATATGTTTTATTTGATTTCCTTTGAGTTGCTGCTGTTCTTTTTTTAGTTTTCGCTTAATTTTTTGCGCATCTATTTTTAAGCTCACGATTTCTTTCAAGTAATCTCCCAATGCGCATTTCATTAGCGATTTTTCCTACAATTTCGCTATCTTACATTTAGCGTTGATAGTTCCTGTCCACTAGCGCACATGAGCCATATAAATACAATATTTATGTATGATTTTATGTATAATGAGACAGCGAAGCTTTGGCGCTCCCACATAATTAGTTCAGAAAAAACATTTTCATATCGTATGCGAAATACACAGCTTCCCAGATTTCAGAAAAATGGTTCAGGTATCTCACCTCTGTATATTATAGAAGTGGGTATTGGTCTAGTATTAGGAACTAGCAGAATTCTCAAATCTAGTACTATAAACGATGTAAGAAACTATAGCCCTATATCTAAACTCCCCACTGACTACGATTAATATCTTCTCGGATAGCCAAGCGACCATCAAATTAATGGAGGCAGTTAAACTAAGATCAAAGGTTACTCAGGAATGCCTGACAGCTCTAAATGATGTTAGCCTCGCCTTCAAATTCAGTCTTATATGGGTTGCGGGGTATTGAAGAAAATTGCAAGACCGATGAGCCAGCCAGAAAGGGTACTAGGAATTGGAATTCCTATGGCAACATGCAAATTAAAGATAGACAAAATAGTACTCTGACGAAAACCAATAGGTCATATGGAAAGAAGAAAATACTTGTGTTACAACCAGCCCAATTTGGCCACAAATAGAAAAGAAAAGGCCAGAAGAATTGCTCAACCTCTCAAGAGAGAACATTTCCAGGTCGTGGCTTGTGCTACCGGTCATTGGATGTTAGGTAGGTACTCTTCTAGGCTACGAGTATTTTCTCATGAATACTGCAGAAGTTGTCGAGACAATATTTTTTTTTTTTTTTTGTGGAAGCTTGAAAAGTTAGGTTTCCATTAATATTTCCTGTTTTTTTTTTGGTCAAGGTCCTACCTCTCTAATCGAACTTCATACGTCGGAACTGACCACTTAATAAGCCGCTTCGATTCACCAAGCGATAGAAGGGTGGCGAATGGATAAAGTCATTGGCATAAATAAACATAAACTGGTATACAACTTACTTTTGTTAGGAAACACTTAATGAGTATTGGAAAGGCCGAGTTCATATAAGGAAACATTTGTTGCTTCAATTCGTTACTTGTGACGCTCGTGCTCTGCCAACACACTTTGTGCTCTCGTTCTTCTAAATGTTTTTGTTGACTGTAGACTAAAATTTATCAATTGCGCAAAGTGTGTGAACACGACGGGAGCATCAAAAAAGAATTCGGAAAGTTGAAGCAATCAAATTGCCACAGTATGAGCGCGGTCTAAAAAATACCGGGAGTTGGCAGCATTGAAAATAGTGAATTACACTATACGAGTTTTATGAGGCATAACCATGATGGAAAGAATAATGAGATAATAATCGTGGTACCGTTATTTTGCTCTCAGCGAATTTGACGATGAGCACAATTGGTGCTCATATGGTGCCAATAAGGCCAGATTACAATTTTCGTAACATGAATTAGAATTTGTTTTGTTATTTAGTCTCGGAGTTTTAGTTCTCTCTTCATGACATTTTTCTAGCCTGTTTTAATTAAAATGTAATTTTTTTATTTTTGTAATAACGCACTCTCTAATGGGCGCAATCTTCTTTCTTTCATTCTTAAGGCATAACCATACTCCCTCGCGACGAATCGTGCTCGATGACTTTGTTATTGCTTTCACATGCAAATCTTTCGTCAAGTGAGCAAAGTCCAGAGATAGCGAGCAGAGAAGTGACGAATCGAAGGCGTCTAATATTAAGTTGCACTTTTTCGTTGCCACATCTGGAGTGGCTCAGAGTTTCATTCCGACATACTAACATTCCTGTCTATTTTTACCATGCCAAATTTCTGCATGCCATGCAAATTAGTTGAAAATTTTCATCAGAATTACTTGGATCTCAAATATTTCGACATTACTTTGAATGCAGTATGAGAAACAAATTGTCGCTTAATATCAGTAAATATTTCCACATGAACTTCGCTTAAGAGCTAAATCCGATTGTCTTCACTTATACCATGTGTAATGTGCGTCTTTCCGCTGTAAATGAATTTTCGGGTATAAGTAGGTCTTGTTTTTGACTTAGGACTTTCCTCTGTTAATCACATTGGTTTCATTATTACTTAGGCCTATTCCAACTTTGGCTTTATGTGACGTTATGCATGAGATTTAAATAATCCTGACACTAGGAAAAACGCTTTATATTTAGAGCACGCCTCAGTCATTTCGAACCCAATTAAAAAAAAAATCCCATAAAATTTCCAAAGGATTGAAAGAGTTCAACGCAGCTTTGTACGGTTTACTCTGCAAACTCTTCATTTTAACGTGACACTTCCGTCTTATGGGGACCGTAGTATGTTTTGATCCTAGATTCTCTTTTTAAAGACAATAAATTGGCAAATCGATATTCTTTACTTCACTCTATTCGACGTTTCAGTCCATTTTGATCCATATACTTTCCTCTCTTGTGCGTCGGAAGCTAGAATATGGTGCCTTTATTTTATTATCATGCATGTCATATTAGAAGGCTTCATCAGCATGTCCAGGAGGTCTTTATCCATTACGCTCTGCATTCCTTGTATTTCACTGACCCTATTCCATTCTCTCTCTCATTCTCGTTATCAATTTGATATGTGGAGCGATTGACTACCCATCGTAGTGGTGGTGGTGGTGGAAGTATTGTCAAAGTGACAAAGCCCAGACCCGATTCGCACAAAAGGTGTATTTTCGATACACCCCAGCCAATGCTTTTTATTAGTTGAACCATCTTGATTTGACTTTGAATTTGCATGTCGTCTATTTCCTTTGTGCAATTTCTTTCACTACAAAAACGTTAGTTAGTATTTTGCAGGTATCCGTGTTAGTCCATCCGTAAACGGCCTACTTCTGGGATAGCGAGAAGATCTCCCTCTTGTGCACGCCTGGGCAACAGCCTACTTCTACCACTTTCTCATTTTGTTCTATGCTCTTATGGCCAGCTACCCAGATGAGAGTGAGATCTGCATTAAGTTCTTTTTGCATTATCAGCCTATTTTTGAATTAGTTATAAGTGACTTCAAAGCTGCTTGACTATACGAAAAAATACATATTTGCGATAGGTGTTGCGGATGGTTTCTATTTATATTAAACTTTATTCTAAAGTCTAGGGTGGCGCCAGTAAACCCTGACGAGTTGTAAGTAAGCAGTTGGCTGTCCGTCGTTACTCGAGAAAATTCATTTGAATACTTCTCAGCGCCCCTGGTTGGCGCAAAAGTTAAATTATGGGATTTTCAATTAATTCTTTTCTAAGAAAAATTATCAAAGCAGACAAATATTTCACTGCAAAAAAGCAATGAAAGCAAGAATCAATTTAAAATTCATCGACTATTCCATTCAACGATTAATTTAAAATAAATTTCAACAGTGAAGAATTTTTGGTTTTTTTTTTTAATTGTCCACAAAATATTACACGCCTAATGAACTTAATTAATAAAAATAGGCGAAAACATAGCGTTTGAAAAAAAAATCATTTTACAAATTAATTGATTTCAGCTACAAAATTACCAGCAAATTTGAAATTTTATTGTAAATTGCCCATTTTAACGTACGGAAATCAAGCACGAAAAAACAAAATCAAAAAATATGAGCGCGTGTCTAACAGCTGCTGTCAAAAACCATCGCTCAACTCAACTGGTTCGACGCGTCAATTTCCATTAACCAAACTCGGCTGGCTGCTTCGCTGGGGGCTGGCTAGAGGTTTAGTTGGGCTAGCAACCAGAAGCTAAACGATTGATGCGAATTGATGTGTTGATCAGCACTCTAGAGAGTTCGACATTTGCTTTTGCTGTTTTGCATGTGTGCGTGCATGTACCATATGTACTATATACATACAAATACACGAATATAGCGAAATATTCGATGGCGACAAATGGCAAATATTCAATTATTTGTCAATTTGCCAAAAAAAGTGATTATCAAAAAATATTTATTAGACTAAATGTAATAAACAAAAAAGAGCGCAAGACTTGAGTGGGAAATTGCGTTTTGTAAATTGCAAATAAAAATATTAAACGAAATGGAGGCAGATCCTATCGTAGGTGAACGCTTTACATATTCGCATCAGTTGACTTTTGTTGACCTCTGGGCAAACTATTTAAAACTTTTATGAATGGTCAAGTGTTATAAATCGAAGACACGAGTAAGTGCTATTAAAATATTGATACCATAGAGCAGACATTAGGTACTGGGCAATTAAATGAAATTAAGATATGGTGCAATAAACAGCAGACATGGTAAAAATACATACCGCAAAACTACTAAAATATGAAATAAAACGATTTAGAAATTTTTCAAAAATTATTTGAAAAAGTATCCAAAAATATTTTAGAGCACGTTGTAATGAAAAGTGAAATGTAGCAAAACAAATAACAATTGCATGTAAATAAAATTTTCAAAATCACAATTTGCATTTATGCACCTTGAATTTAATGCACCCAAAGGTATTTACAGTTGAGCGGCAAACATTTTTGGTAGCCAAAAAATTTCCTGAGATCTTTTTAAGGGTAGGCCAATGATTGATTTTTTTTAAATATGCTTTATTGAAAGAGTAAAATTGGCGATTAATGGTGGAATATAGTAATATAATACTAACCGAACTTAACTAAATCACATAAAATAAATAACGCCCTGAGATCCTAAGAACCAACTAACATTACAAAAACAGCTAATTGCACTATTTTTGAAGAAAAGTGGCGAAAAGTTCAATTATCATGCATAAAACACTACAAATGAAAATTCGAACCAAACAAAAAAAAAATAATTAAAAAAAAAAATACCTAATTAAACAAAAATAATATAAGAATAAATGTATAAAAATAATCAATAAATAAATTTTTAGAAATTATTAAAACATAGTATTAAAAATAGTTAAAAAAGTTATAAAAAATTGTATAAAAAATGAATAAAAAAAAATAATATAAAAAAATTAAATAAAAAATTTTAATATCAAAAATAACATGAAAAACTTATACGACAAAAAAAATTTTAAATAAAAAAAACAAAGGTTCCCACAATGACTTATGATAAGGTGTCAAATTAAGGCGAATTAATATAAAGTGGCTTTACTAGAACAGCTTATGTAGAATAAAAACTTAAAAAAATATACAATATAAAAAAAATAAATGATATAAAAAAATAATTAATTATTAAAAACAAGAGCATAAAAATAAATATATAAAAATAAATAATAATTAAAAAAAAACTAAAAAACAAAAAAAAAATTAAAAATTATTTAAAATATAATAAGTAAAAAACAAGTCAAAATAAAAGAGGGTAAATAAAAATTGTATAAAACATAGTTTTAAAAAATTAATAAATAAAAATTGTATACAAATAGTGCACACAAATTAAAAAAGCTAAATTTTAAAGAAAAAAATTATTAAACAAAATTAATATAAAAAAAATAATATTAAAAAAGTAATATAAAAAAAATAAATACTATAAAAAAGTAATATTAAAAACATTATAACAAAAAATAAAAAAAATTTTAATTAAAAAATTAAAATCAAGGTTCCTTCAATGTATTATGTTAAAGGAGCGAAACAAGGCGAATTATTATAGGGTGGGCCATGTAAAATTTGCTTTTTGAATCGGCTATAAAAACAAACTAATCAATATTTTTCAAACATTTTTTTTTATTTTGAAGATTGAACATTGTCATTTATAAATGAAAAATAATATCGTTCAAATGATTGCCACGACTGGCTTTACAGTAGGCCATTCGATCAACCCAATTTTTAAGCACATTTTCGATTGTTTGGGCTCCAATTTCATGAATGTCAACTTCGATTTCGTGTTTTAAAGCATCAATCGCCTCTGGATGGTTCGCATAGCATTTGTCCCTAACGACTCCCCACAAAAAATAGTCCAACGGGCTTAAATCACAGCTCCGAGGCGTCCAATTGATATCGGAATTTCGGCTGATTATTCGGTTTTCAAAAACGGTAGCAAAAAGTTCGAGTGTAACGCATTGGATGGTCACTAGGCTTCAGTTCTTGCACCAATTGAACTTTGTAAGCCTTCATACCGAGGTCTTTATGCAAAATTCTCCTCAAAGAAGTGCGTGAAATGTTCAATTCTTGAGAACGATGACGAGTTGAGGTTGTTGGATGTTCACGCACATTTTCGGCTACAGCAGCAATGTTTTCGGGTGTACGCACTGTAGGAGCACGTTCACGTGTTGTTTTATCCCTTAACGATCCACTTTCACGAACACGATTAACAAATTCATCCACAAACTGTCTTGTTGGCAAATCTTTTTTTTTTGGAATTTTTATTTTCAAATTTCTCACAGTTTAAGTAGAAGACTCACTACTTTGGAAATAGGTTTGCAATATTTCCCAATTTTGTTCAAGCGTATAGCGTCCCATTTCGTAAATGTCCAACCTTTAAGTAAATTATGAACACATTTGCCATGTCATTTGTGTTACCATTCTCAAAAAAATAGGTGGCTCAAAAAGCAAACGCTATATGGCCCGCCCTGTATAAGGTGGTATTACTACAACTTATTTGTTTATTGTAATTTTTAAGTGTAATTTTTTTATCTCGCTTTGATGGTTTCAAGGTCAAATATATCTGCTTTACTTTCTGATTGAAATTCGTCGAATGTAATCAGCTGATTTTGACATTGAAACCATCAAATTGCAAAAACATAATAGAAGTACATTTTTTTTTATACTACGGCTATCACCTTATATATATTCGCCTTGGAAACAAGAAATAATATCTCCCAAACGCCATTTACATAGCTAATGCTTTAAAGAAGTTTTACTAGCAAGTTTTTACTTCCTTTGATGAAAATATTGTGGCTGATACGATTATGCAACTATGTTATAATACATCCCCGAAATTATTATAAATGTGCCAGGAATTGTAAAGTCAATTGGTCGAACTACTTATTTCGTTTCAATTATTTTTTTATAGAAACGTAATTCATTCCATAAAAAGACCATAAGAATCCGAGTTTCGAACTAACGATTTATAAAAACTCGACACATTTTCTTAAATATTTGGAAATTTTTTAATAGAAAAAAATAAAATAAATATTTTTTATTAGAAAAAAATTAGACAAATTTTTTTTAGTAGAAAAAAATTTATTATTAAAAAATAATAAAACCAATATTTTTTATTAGAAAAAAATAGAAGTAAAAATTTGGGTACCCAGTTTTATAGCCCATTAAATTTTGGTATAATAAAGTGCAAGTTTGAAGTCGCTCAATGTTTTCGTTGACTTTTGTTATTTTTTTGCTTTGCAGGTGTTTCTTCATATTTTGTCTACTCGAAAAAAAATGCGAAACATCGTTAGAGAAAAAGTTACCAAAAATCAACGAAAATTATGGATTTTTATGGCAAATTTGGAAAAATATCTGTCCTTTGCCATTTCAAATTTGTGAAACTTTGATATGTTGAAAAAAGGTTGAATTATACAACGCACTATTTTTGCTGAAACCAGAACTCGCCCACATCCGATTTCATACGATTAAGATACATTGGTTTTTCTAGCACTAGGTATGGGTTTTCTCACCAAGTCCTAGATGCCGAAAATGTTGCTTTCTAATGTGGCCAAAATATGGCTCACTCACAAACTTTTTTTCACTCACTTAAAATCGCAGCCATTTTCCGAGTTGTGCCAAAGCTCAGGCAGAGAACCGATATCAAAGTGGATGGTTGGTTATTTGCTTTCAGTTTCTGAGTTAATTAAATATCAAAAATGAATCAGCTGATTTTTTTACGCTGAACTATTGTAAGCAACGCAATAGTTGTCTGTGTCAAAATGACGTGTTATTATGCATTATCCTTACCCAACGGCTCCAAAAAATAGTGTTGTGCAACAGCGTCAATGCTCAAATACTACGAGAGAAACCTTAATCTCAATCGTGGCGAAAAAGTGTGATATGCCTCGTAGACCACTTTTAAGTGCACATGTGAACGCTGAAGCATTGGCGTTGCTTCAACCAAGTACTCAGCATCTGAAACGCAAAACAATTTTAGACCAGATAGCCACCCAGTAGCAGCCGTACCTTATATGGTATATTTACACATTCATGTTGAATTTAAAACATTCAGGCATATCAGAGTTCTATTATTTTATTTGCTCGTTGAAAATTTCCTGATAGTATTTTTAATTCTAAAAAGTATACATATCTATTAAGAATAGACAAGTCGTTGGCCTACCCTTTATGCCCGCATTGCATTACTCACTTATTGAATCCAAAACAATTGTCTGTTGGATGCCAAAGCTCTTATTTACTTAGATGCATTAGATGGGCTGATAGTCAGATGTTAGTACCAACCCAGTAAACCTTTTGGTTTGATATCAAATTGAGATGCATTTGATAACAAATAATTTTCTTAAACCTCAAACGTTAGTTCTCAGCAGCATCTCAACAAGCTGATTAAAGCGTTTTCTACTTCAAATGTGTTTTATTTTTTTTACGTGGATATTTTTTAAGATATCGAGTTGAGGAACTACAATAGTAAATCACCACTTGACCTCAAAGATATTTCTCCAATTGGTATCAAATGAAATATTTTATTTATTTTATAAATTTAATTGATTCCTTATTTTATTAAATATTTTCAGTATATAATTATATACCATACAACTTTTTAAATAAAAGTTTTGTATATAAAATAAAACGGCAAAGAAAACATAAGTGCTGCCAGAAAGTTCTTAATGATTATTCAAGCATTTTTCTACTCCTGCACCAGTTGATGAATAAGGCTTGAGAAAATTATTAATATCAATCGATGAGGAAGGCTGAAACTCAACTTGAGAACTAAATGTTTATCAAACGTTGAAGAATATTTCTTCCTGTGTTCGCTGGGTATATTTGTGCACATGCCATTGCATATAGTGGATTGAAGTAAATTTAGTTTATAGTATTTTTGTTAAATTATTTTCATTTAATTGCTGCTTTTCGCTCAGTTGACTGCTTAACGAGTATAACGACACGTGAACAAGTGCAAAGTAAGGCATTATTTTAATAAATTTAATATTTAATTGAGGATGTCAGATCTGATATTAACTTGCCAGAAATCGGCACACATGGATACATAGATTTTTGCCTGCCAAGACCTTTGTGTTAAATTTATATTTTATTCAATTTGGATGAGACGTCTTAATATGCGAGAGCTCCAAGGAAAAAAGGCAATAAAATTAAATTTCAAATATTGCTAAGTTCGAAGAAAAAGGGGAAATGAAAAAGTAAGTATCACAACACTTTGGATGCAGAGACGACATGAAAACATGACATAATTATGCTCACCGATTACCTGACAAGTCATAATGCACTATGTTGTTGTGATCTCCAGCGCATAGAACTTTCTATTGAGACAGAAGACGAACTACCATAACTCCCTATACAATAAAACTCCCTTTCAGGTATAAGAAAATTGATTGCCATTGACCATTTAACGGTCAAAAGAGAGTCTTGAAGGCATAGGATACGATTGTCTGTTGCCCCAGAATGCAAATTATGCCCCGAGACTTTACCTTTCAATTTTAAGGAATTCGTCAGACTCTCCATGATCATTGATCCGTCAAGAGAATATGAAGCTATTTGCGTTTCCAGAGTCAATACAAATTTACGATACAAAATAGTTTCCGACTTTATAGTCGCGTTAGCCATTCTTAGCTTCTATTTTTCGGTACTCAAAACTTAGTCATATCACAGCTCAGTTTGATGTGGAGTGCTGAGTGGTTTGATTAGGGATTTAAGTGCACTTTTGAGTAAGCGCCACTATATCTGGGTTGAGGTTAGTTCATGGAGAAAAGGCGGCTAGGAAGTCTTGATGTATTGTATCAAATGGCTGATTTTTATGATGAAATTTTTTCCTAGAAAAATCTGCAGTTGAAGAGAAAACCACTGACTGTTCACGTACCAGCTTCCGTTGCATATCGTTTTTTAAAACCTTCGGTTGGGCACCCAGGTTTGGCCTTTTTACGTCCTGTTCAGATATCTCTTTCACGTCGAAAGCCAAAAAAATCTGACCAGACCCAGGTGTCAAACGGAGGGTTATATGCAAACAAGTGACAATTTTTATGAAAATGTTTTCGTCAATAAAGTGGTGCAAAGGTCAACTAATATATTCAGTATATGGCCACCGCAGACATCAAGGACGATCCTCTGTGTACATTTTGTTAGGTGAATGAGAATAGTACAGAGCTTTTTCTAGGCCACTGTCCGACTTTCGCCCGACATTTTTGGGTTGGATACCTGAGGTTATTTTCATTTTCTTTCCATTGTCAAAATGCTAAATTCTAAAAATTCTTGAGAAAATTTGGGAAGTTTGCACAGGAAAAATTAATCCCCAGTCTACCCGTCTTTGCCTATCCTACAAATATTTTTTAGGTCTTAAGTTGACTGGGTGCTAGGAGAATTTCATACTTTGCTCCATTCCAAGCTCTGTTTAGTGGAATAGGAGTTTCAAAACTAGGAGCAAGTGGCACTCCAATATAAGCGTTACAAAAAAAATCCCCAGCTTTTGTATATTTGTTGAAGATAACCGAACGATGAATGGTGTTAGCCGCTTCGTACTACTGATAAAATTCATCAGGTTTTTAATATCAATGCCTGCTATATCAGCGGGCGTGGTAAAGAAATGAAAGTCAAGATGCTTGAATCTTAACCCTGTGAAAGCAGATCAATTAAGGAGAAGGCGCTAAGATGATTCCACCTCATTCTCCATGCAACTGACGCAAAAAGGAGTCTCACGGCATGTATACCACACGGCGGCCACGGCCTTGTAAGGACACCTACGAAATTCGAGAGCTGAGATTTTGTTAACATCAGCAGATCCCTCGAACGCCTACGATTCACTTGTGGCCAGAACGATTTCGAAACCTTAAAAGTTTGTGTACTTGCCCAGCACTCGCTGAGTTGACGCGAAAGATCCCAATCCTCTCGTTTCGTGGCGTAACTACCTCACAGATCCCCTATCTAGCCAGGTCATCTACCTCGCAGTTTTCTGTGGCATCGCTATGACCAGGTACCCAAATGAGCTTTATATTGAAAATTCGGATGCAATCGAAAGTGATGTCAGGCATTCCTCAATCAGTTTTGAGTGCACCACCATCGAGCCAAGGACCCTGATTGCCGCTTGGCTGTCGGAGTAGATATTAACTTCATGACAGTTATTACACAAGTGAACAGTCGATCAGCTGCTTCTTCAATTGCAGCAACCTCTGCTTGGAATACACTGCAGTGGTCCGGTAACCTGAACCTGAGTCTGATGTGGGGCTCCTTGCAGAATATCTATCATGTAAGTGAATAACCATAAAAAATTCGTTGTATAAAACCCAGTGTCCAGAAAATCCATTTATTTGTAGCTTTATTAAATAGTTTACCGCGAACGTATCGATAATTTAGCGCCATCCAGAAAACATCGGGGATACCAAAAAAATCAAAGGAAATCCGCAAAAATGTATTATTTTGCTCACCATACCCTTGGCAAAAGACAAAAAATGAGATGATTTTTTATATGATACTTTTCTTTTAGATTGATTGATTTTTTTTATAATTCATTGTACATTAGAGTTTTATTTCCGAACACGACAATCGGTATTGAACGGCCGAATAGGTTAACTGGCGAAAATTAAGATTTTAATACAATTTTTTGCATTGCAATACATTACTATAGACATATTTATTTATAGTTAATGCTGCCAAAATAATACTAAAATTTTTTTAATTTTTTGTTAATTATTTTTTTATTTTTTTTAATATTTTGAAATTTTTTCTTAATTTTTTTTAATTATTCTTAGTTTTTTTAATCTTTATTATGTATTTTTTGTATAAAGTGTACTCACTTTTTATTTGTGCTGTGCTTGGCAGTATTCTGCACTGTCTAGGTGAAACTCCATAGATGTAGGAACAGGTCTAGCCAGCTGCAATGGAAGATGGAAAATAAAAACAATTAGAAAAATTGGCACCTTGCAAAACACCTTGCGAAATAAAATTTGATGACCTATTCTACTCGTAAAATAAAATAAGCGTACTTGTATATACCATATATGTACACTTGTGTTCACAATAATAGTAGCGCGAAGTATATTGCAAAATTTTGAATATTTATTTATTTTTTGTTTATTTTTTTTATTTAATTTTTTTATAGATTTTTTTTTTTTAATTTTTTTTATAGATTTTTTTTTAATTTTTCTTATAGATTTTTTTTTTATTTTTTTTTTTTGTATTATTGTTTTGTTTATTTATTTATTAATTTTTTTTATTAATTAATTATTATTAATATATTATTAATTTTTTTTATTAATTAATTATTATTAATATATTATCAATTTTTTGTTGATTTTTTTATTATTATTTTTTTATTTATCTATTCTATTTTTTTTAATTAAAATTTTTTTTATATTCTACTTAATAAAATAATAATATAATTAATATTAGACATTTTTCAATTTTTTTTTATAAAAGCGTACGCATTTTATACTACAATAAAACAATGTAACTTAAAATTTTAAGCTTTGTACAAAATTACAAAAAAGAAAAAAAAATTTTTTTTAATGTTCCTCAGAATTCAAACTTTTTAGTAACAATTTTTCTGGGTATGCAGTTTTGCAACCCATTGAATTCTAGTACAACAAGGTGCCGGTTTAAAGTGCCTACAAATTCGCGTTGACTTTTAATATTTTTTTTTTATTTAAGGTGTTACGTATTTTCTTGCATACAACCAATGCTCGAAAATTTCCTTATGTGGATAAAATGCACAAAAGCACCCGAAAAACAAAAAAAATAAAAAAAAAATATACACGGTTGTCGAGTCACTCAAACTTTGTTGTACCAAAAGTCAAGTGGTTATAAATCTGAATACTGGAAAGTTTTCTAAAATGATTTTTTTTTAATTCTGTACAAAGTTTCAATTTTAAGTTATATGGTTTTATTGTAATATAAAAAGTAACATACAAATGAAATAGAAAATAAATCAATATTAGTATACTTTCGGCGCGCTGCTAATATTGTGCGCACAGGTGTGTATAAAAGGCGCCAATTAGGCAGTAAAAGGTGACCAAATAAGCATAGCCGTAGTAAAGGTGAATTTTGGCAGAAAAATGAAATTAGGTTAATTGTGTGCAATTAAAGTGAAAAAAATTACGACGAAAATGTAGGTAACGAGTAATAAGGAAAAAATTAAAAGGAAGAAGCGAAAGTATGGATTGAGTTCTCTTCTCATTTATTTCGTTTTACTTAGGTAGAGTAAAAAGTTGTGACCATTTTCCACTAAATGTCATTAGAGGGCCATATCTCACTCTCTGCATATACATTGCAACGAGTCACAACACACGGCGATGTAAAAATGGCATTACACTACGAAAGGTTATTCGACAGTTCCAATTGGAAGGGGGAAACAAGAAAATACTACATTGTTCATTATCACTAAGGCCAAAACAAATAGGCAGCGCAAAAAAGCTGGTGTATAGGGAGAATAGAGCAAAGAATGCAAAGAGAACAGCAAAGAGGTGATTCTAACGATTCCGTTCAGGTAATATGAGGATAATTTTTGCGTATTCCAATAGGAAAAATTTCGGCACTTCAAATGAGCAAAAGGCTTTACTTCTTTAGTCAATTTGATATGATGAAGGTGTACGCTGAGAGATTCCGAATGCCTCTGAAAGTTGCACCTATAAGACATTGTTTGGGCTCATTTTCAATTAAACAATGGTTCTGATATTTTCGATACTTGGGACGTTGTTAATGATAAAGGACGGGAATATTTAACCCTCCATTGGTCAGATTTTTTAAAACCTTCAGTTCGGCACCAGTTCAGGCCTTTTTTCGCGCTGTTCGAGGATAAAAGGTTATATCCTTAAATCGATAGAACATTAAATTTTAGGAAGTTGCTTCGAAGCTGAAGTCATTAGCTGTAATAGAAATATGTTAAATTCACGTCCAAAGTCAAAAAAGCCAGTTTGGCCAAACTCGGGTGCCCAGCGGAGGGTTAAAAGTTAATACGTTGCCTTGACACAGGCCATCTTAACTAACTGAATTATAGGGTCGACAGTGACATCCATTCAGAAGTGCTGCAGCTGAGCCCAAGTCTACCTGACTACTGCAGCGTATTTCAAGCTGATTTAATAGCTATAAGAAGCTGCGTTGTGGACCAGGGACTCTTCTGTCTCTAGAGCTATTCTAAATGAGCTGGTTAAGCGGTGCACCACGAATATTGACCGGGTAACTGGACACAGAAAAATTGCTGGAAATTGCATCGCGCATGAGCTCGCTAGAAGAAGAACTGATCTTAAATTAGTCAATTCTGCCAAGTCTGTGGGCATTTCATTATCCTCAAGTAAGTTCAGGTTGGCCTACATCGCGCAAACCAACAGTAGACGAACCATTGAGCCCACTTTATAAGGTAACTAGACAATTCTGGCCTAGTAGGAAAAAATACAGAGCCAGGTCCGTTATATATTTAGACCGACCTTACATTAGTACAGTAGCTAGCACCATAACCAAGTACTTGGGAGAGGTATTGGGTTTCCCTCTAATGACTTCTGTCGAAGCTGTAGGAACGAAGAGGAAATGGACAGCGTTGAAAACTTTCTTTGCCAATATCCCGCCCTTGTCGAACGCATCATCGGACCTGGAATCCGCAACCACTCAAAAATTTGCATCGTTTACCAGAGAGCCGAAGTGCAAACTTGAGCCAACTATACGATGGGTCTCAAGGCTTAAGCGAGTTCCTCTACACTTTCATGTGACAGCCATCAAAATACGACCGATTTAAACGACCTAAAGCTGCAATCATTTACTAAGAATTTCAATAGTCAATTCTAATAATTTTCTAACGTTGTAAGTTCGAGAACGTCATCACGGCAAAAATGTAAAACTTGAATGAATTCTTGATATTGCGGACCGTAAGAAAATTTACGGAGTGTTTGTTTCCATATATAAAATCGTTATGCTCGCATTGAAATCTATCTGCTAGAAGCTTCTTTGTTGTTCACTTTTATTACAATTTCTTTTACTTGTCATTCGTTCTTAACTCAAAGCTTTTTGGTGAGTTTAAGCACTTCTTCCGCCTGTACCTTTTGTACCATCTTTCGGATGGATTAAAGTCAAATTGCATAGGCGGACTAATTTTACTTAAATAACCCAAAAACGTCTCCCTTTTTGCACTTTTAATGACCATTGTTACCATGTTGTTTAAACCTCTGCGAGTTTTCTTGGAATCAGCTTGTCACAACAATTCTCTCAATTAACCCCATACCTTCTATTCCGATTATTTTCCAATGAACTCTGCTCTTGCTCGTTGTCCATACCTCATCAAGTTTTTCTTGGACTTGGAACCATACCAGTTTTGATACAGTTATCCTCTCCAGCCCCAAGCCGAGAAGTATTCGTACAGGCAGCAGTGAATATAGTGACCGAAACTTCTGTCTTTTGAGAAAAATTGAAGGCGCTGCCTTGTAAACGGGTCACTAGTTCAGGCTCAATGGGATTAAATTTGAGCCCACACTTGTTTAGCTAACCTGAAAGCTCTGTAAGTGTTTTCACGTAAATATTTGTGATATTTTTTATTTCCAAAATTATTTTTGAATTTATGAATATCCATCACATTTAAAACACTTCTCTCAGCTGACCTCAAATACTAACTAACTTCGGTTAATAATTCCAACAGACTCATTTTCGGTAGATTTCAAAAAGATTATGCGCGTTTTAAAAAGTGTATTTAGGTTTAAAGTGTGGCCGACTCTCAATGCTAAACGCACAGAATTTCTCCTAGGATGAGATAAGCACAGTATCATCACACTGATTTCAATTATAAGATAGCACTGTCTGAATAGACAAACAGGACCAGAGGATGCGCGTGCAAATACATGACTTCTGCAGGAGTTGTCTATATGAGGAAGAGGAAGAGAAGATCACACGCCTTTTGAACCACTGTCCTGCTCTATCCAGACGTACGAGTAGACTCACCATTTTAGGTATACAATTCTTTAATCTTAGCTCTGTAGAAATCAAGGATCTTCTAAAATTTCTGAAAAATACACACAGGTTTTAGAAGAGATAGGGAAAAGTTCCCCACGCGGCATTACAATGGGCTATGAGCCTAACTATGTCCCCATAGTGGATAAACGCTTCAGCCTAACCTAACCTTGGGTTAAAAGTAAGGTGAAATTAATTAAGATTATGTAAACAAAGAACAGCTTCTCACTGCCAAGAAAATATTGGATTTTTACTCCAGTCTTGTCATAGTCAGACAGTTAAAACACGAAAAGGATTAAGGGAGCCTCTTATCAGTGACTTCAAAGAAATGTGTTGTTTCTCAATTTTTTTTTTGAGGCGAAAAAGCGATACACTGGAATAATTTTTTGCATTTATTTGAAGGCATGATTGAAGAGTAATAAATAATTTTTTAACATAAATAAAAAAACAAAATGGCGGGCATATGAGGGATCTCGCACAGCTTCTCGTTGCGCGCTAGTAAAACGGCGTGTACGATTGCGGTCGTAGTTTTCCCCTGAAGAAAAATATTGTCTTATTCAGAAGGCTTTCCCGCATATAATAGACTACTCCTGAGACTAAAAATACGAAAAAATAAACACACAATTAATTATTGAAAAAAGTGTTTTTTTTTCGCTTTTTTTTCAAAAAAGGTGTTAAATAACATTAAAAAATTATTTTTTTATGAGAAAATGTGTTTCAAAGTTTTCAGAAGGTAGACGAGCTCGCCTGACGAGGTACCGTTCCACAGGCCTGTAACTCCGAAATCACTTTGAATTCCGCTATAAAATTTTGAGAGCATATTCTCCTATAATATATCTATCGATTGCAGTAAAAAAAAATCGATTTTTTGAAGCCCCCTTAAGGGGAATAGTTTATCCGTTAGGTAAGTATAGCTCACTTAATTGGTTAGAAGAGAAAATGTCCTTTAAAGAATTAAGTATATTACGGGTTGGGAAGGCATAAAAGCAAATCAAAAAATATAAAATGTGGCGCAAAATTAATCACCCTATCAGAAGATTTATAATTTTTACAAACAACGTCATACAAGTATGTCAATCATATTTGACACTTCTGAAATAGACAGCTACAGCATACAAACAGACGAGCAATGGAGCGCGTAAAGGTCAAAATAAGGATTGACATCACTCAAAATATTTTTCTTTCAATTTAGTAACAAAAACAAGTATTAAAAAAAAATTGGATGATTAGTTTTGCGCCACCCTATCGGAATATTTAGTTTTTTTTTGCTAACGATTTGCAGTTTTCTTAAATATCTAGTAAAAAAAATGATTCAAAAACATAATTGGATGATTAATTTTGCGCCACCCTATCGGAATAGGTTAAGATAAAGATTGCCATCACTCAATATATGGGTTTTTTTTTTTAAATTTAGTAAAAAACGAAGTATTAAAAAAAAATGGATGCTTAATTTTGCACCACCCTATCGGAATATTTAAATTTTTTGCTAATGATTTGCAATTGTTTTTAGTAAAAAAATTATTCAAAAACATAATTGGATGATTAATTTTGCGCCACTAAAAACAAATTAGCGCTACAAAAATACGAAATTTTATTTTTTTAATTCTGCAGCAACTTTTATGCGACTCAGAGATTTCACAATAAAAATGTAAATAATGACTCATAAATAAGAAGTATGAGCATACAAAAAAAACAAACAACAGAGAATACCGCATAATTCACTATAAAGATACGAAAATGTCTATAATAAAATTATCGGCTGTTTAACTACATATTTACGTTGACTTTTTTATGAAAGTGAACGAGTAAAGATAATGAAAGTAAATAAATTATAAATGATATTTTCATAAAATTGTTTTTATTTTTAATAAAATAAATACACAACACGCGCATTGCGGTTAATACGCGCAAAAATGTGCATACACATCCATTATACTATGTACACCTCAGTTCGAAATAGTAGCAGTGACCTATGGGAAATCAAACCCTGATCTGTTTAGATTTTAGAAACGACTATCATTTAAATTTTTGAACTTCGAAACATGGAGCCCAATGGTACTTATCAAGGCACATTAAAAAGGTAGTGGCAGGAGAGCAGCTAATTTGATTGTTTTATTCTCTATTTAGTTGGTCTCTAAATTGTCAAATTTTGTTTAAATTACTCTAAGCTGTGAGTTTTTATTTATAGATTTTGAGGGATCAAAAGCAAACAAAAAAAATATTTATTGATCTTGTTGTTTTGCTGTACTGATGCTACCTATTCAGGGTGCCTTACTACTAACTTAAAAATATATTTATTTCTGAAAGAAAAAAACAAAACAAATCAGCTGTTTAACCCATACCACCTTTTGTAAATTTGCCTTGAGGGGTCCGCTAGTTTTTCTGCTACGCACGATTGCAATATGTTTTATTAAAAAAAAAATTTTTTTTTGTTAACTTTGATCCGAAAATAAAAGGTTAGTTGCTTTTAAAATTTGGTCAAAATTATGCTCAGTAGGAAAGGCATGCAAGCTTTTCAAAGATTCACTCGATTGTTCAGCTTAAAAAAGTTTGTGGCTTTGATGCAAGAAAATTCCATCTTTTCGTTTAAAAAGTTGAAATATGAAATTAATTTCAATGTGGACTCATTTACTATTAAAAAAGAAGTAACTCAAGCTTTTTGGCAAACAAGTTTTTATTATTAAAAAAGAGGTAACTGAAGCTTTTTGGCAAAGAAGTTTTTTGGCAGAAGTCCCCTAAAAGTACCATCCTTGCAGCCGAGGCAGGAGCAAGTTAGACTAAAATTCGCCAACGACGAGTTCAATTGAACAGCCCAAAAATGGCAGAACATTGTATTGCCCAATGAAACAAAAACTATGTTATTAGTCTCTAAGGGACACAGAAAATATGCCGTGCATAGATCTGCTGATGCTCCATTTGATCCAAAGTAAATTTCTAGGTCAGTCAAGCACAGAGGCGCTACCAAAAAAAAAAACGAAAAACGCTTGGAGATGCTTCTCGTATCACGACACTGGCTCGGTTTGTTTGTTTAAAGTCAATGCGAATACGCAGTTGTAGTTGTACGTATATCTGTGGTCAACTATATGTGAATGTGATTCGCCTTGCTGATTGGAAAATTCCGTTAAACTGCGTTTATCAGTAAGACAACGAACGGGTAGTAGTATAGGATTTTGTATTGACAGTCAAGCTGCACTAAAAGTCTTTGCTAACCCACGCTGCTCTTCGAAATTATACGGTGAGACAAAACTGAGCAGTGTTGCAAAGCATAACAAAATTTGCCTTATTTGGGCGCCTGGACATTGTGGTATTACAGAGAACGAGTTGGCTGTTAAACTGGGTTGGCTGAAGGCTCTGCAAGCATATCATGAAGCCCTTTCTAGGTGTCAATTCTGCATCGATTCAACTATGAATTGACTTCATGAGGTTTACCCATAGAAGACGTTGGCTCTGAGTAGCCAAGTGCTTTGTGAAAGAACCAAACAGGAAACTAGCGAACTTTCTCCTAAAACTTAGTAGAAAGGACCTAAGAATACTGGTGGGTGTTATCACAGAGCACAACGCCTGTGATCAGCATATGGCTGCCATGGGACTTTATAGGTAAATAGAACCCCTCAATTGTAAAAGATTTGTGAGATACAATAAGAAGAGCGTGGTGAGTAATTTCTGGCTAGAAATGCAGACGTTTAGTGCTATCAGTAACTGGTGCTCGGTAGTCACTTTGTTTATTTCTATGGCTTTCGTAATATTATTGTATAATAATTTTATTTCTTTTAATAATTGGTATAGCTAACAGAAATTTTCTGCGTGGAATTATCATCCGAACGGTAGGTTCATACTAGGTTTTTTCGTGGTAGAGAAAGTGTTGAATAAATGTAACTATACGTTTTTTTAATAAAATTTTTTATTTATTCATTTTGTTTTGTTGTTTTTATTTATTTTATTTATTTATTTTTAGTTACTTTTTTCTTTATTTGATTTAATTTTTGTTTTTTATTAATTTTTATTTTATTTAATTATTATTATTTTCTTTTTATTTATTAATTTTATCTTTTTATTTAGTTTTAAATTTTTTTGCTTACTTATTTTTGTTTATTAATTAATTTTTTTTATTTGTTTACTAGGTTTTTCTTGAATTATTTATTTTGACTAATTTATTTACTAATTTTTTTGTTTTTATTTTATTAATTTTATTAATTTTTTTTTATCAATTTTTTTTAATTATTTATTTTGATTTATCTATCACTAAATTCGCTAAAGACTTATTTATTTATTAAATTTTTATTATTTATTTTTTTTTTATTGTTTTATTTTTTTTTTATTTTTTTTTGTTCTAATATATTTTTTTCTTAATTTTTTTTATCTATTGTTTTTTTGTTATATTAATTTCTTTTTTTTAATTAGCTATTTTAATTTTCTACCACTAAATTAGCTAAAAAGTTTAATTTCAAACACTTATATTTAATTAAAAAGTGATTATTTATTTTTATTCATTAAAGCATTAATAAAGACGAAAATAATGCATGCAAAAAAAAATTTTGTATTGTATATTTTCCTGGGTTTTATTTAGTTATTTTTGTTGTTTTTATTTATTTAATTTTACTACTTATTTTTGGTTGCTTTTTCGTTATTTATCCATTTTTATTTTTGTTTTTGTATCTACATATTTTCTATCATTTTTATTTTATTTATTTTGATCTATCGCTAAATTAGCTAAAATCTTCAATTTCAATTTTTATTTATTTAAGAAGTGAAGATTTGATTTTATTACTTTAAACATAAATAAACAAGAACGCATTCGTACAAAAATTAAATCATTTTTATTTCAATAATTTTTTCCCAATCAAAATATCGCCACATGTCACTGCTATTATTTCCAACACAGTATTTATACATATATGTAGGGATGTGTGCACATAACTTGCTTCGATCGAAATCGCATCGAGGAAGCACAAATAACAAACAAGTGCATTGCCCAGCTGCAAAAGTTATGCACTTTTATAGACATGCACATGTGCATGTATGTGTGTATGTGTATAGATTATCGAGTGTCAATATGAGGCGCATACACTTCACTATATGCATATGACGCGGTTTAATTACATTGCACTCGTTTGACGTCTACGTATGTAGGTAGGATATATGGTATGTACATGCATATATATTAAATACAGTGGCGGTCACAATGATAGAAGTGCGACATGTTGCAAAGTTCTCAGAGTTTTCTGTGTTTTTTGTTTACTCAATTTATTTTATTTTTTATTGTTTTTATTTCTTCAATTTATTGTATTCATTTTTTCTTCAATTCAATTTATGTGTGCTTTTTTGTTTTGGTTTACTAGAATATAATTCATACTAAATACAACAAAATTCATATAACTCAAAGTTTTAAATTAAAACAAAAAAAAATTATTTCGAAATTTCACTGTTTAGTGAAGTAAATAAAGAATTTTTTATTTACTAAATTTTTTTTTAATAAAATTTTTTTTTATTAAATTTTTTTTATAAAACTTTTTTTATTAATTTGTTTTTTTTTTTTTGATAAATTCTTTTTATTATAAAATTTTTTTTATAAAATTTTTTTCTTATAACATTTTTTTTTGTTATTAAATTTTCTTTATTTATTAAATTTTTTCATTTTTTTTTTCATTAAATTGATTTATATTTCTATTCAATTTATTTATTGGTCGTTATAAGAATATATTGTATGTAGTTGATACTACAACGAAACTCAAAGTTTCAAATTGAAAAAAAAAAGTCTTTGAAGATTCAGGAATTTTCATGCGATTCAAACAAATTTTCATTAAATTTTTCAACTTTGTAGTCAGAATGTTTGCAAAAACCTTTGTCTTAAATATAACGAATGCGCGAAAGTTTTTCTTAGCAGAAAAACCACAACATTGTGCAAAATAACAAAAAATCAAAAATCAATTGCCTATCCATAATTTCTCTAAAAAAAAATCTGTCTAAATCTTTAAAATATTGATGTAAATTTGTAAAACTTTGTATTTTTTTTTTAATATTTGATACTTGTTTTTATATGGTTTTTTTGTAGTATAAACAACGTTTATGCAGTTGCCTATCCCGAAGTTCTCTAAAAAAAATCTGTCTAAATCTTTAAAATTTTGTTGTAAATTTGTTAACTTTTATTATTTTGAAATAAAAAAATTGAAACTTCGAGTTATATGGTTTTTGTTGTAGTATTAGCTATATTTTATAAAAAAAAATAAAATAAATTGAATAAAGAACAAAAAAAGACAAAACTTTAAAATATGTCGTGCGGCTATTACTGTGACCGCCACCGTTATATTTACGCAAATGTTGGCAGGCAAACGCACGCGCATGTTTCCTATCGAATTACCGCAATGCCTGCTTCACATTCTAATTTTACTCATATTTTTTATATTCACATAGGTTGGTATGCACATAAATATGTACACTTGTGCTAACATCAATAATACAGGCATTTTATCTTTTTACAATATTCGAAAAAATTTTCGTGCTAATTTTTCTTGTTTCATTCATTTTTTATAAAATTACAGTTTGTTGTATGAAAAACAAAACCTTAAAACCCAAAGTTCCGAACTTTGTACAAAATTCATAAAAATTTCATATATTTAAAAAATTTCCCACAAAATGTTGAACTTTTTAAACAAAATCTTCGGAAAACTTAGAGATATACAGTTAACCTATTAAATTTAAGACAAGGCGGCGCAAAAATTATTATCAAATATTGCTTCTGAATAACTTTTTCAGTTAAAAAAAAGAACTGATTTTGGTTGACGAAAATATTTATTTTGGCCTTTACGCTTTTCATTGTTTATCTGTGTGAGTACTGCAACTGTCTAGTTCACAAGTGTCAAATATTATATATATTATTGACGTACGTCGCTATTTTGCAGGATGCTCACAGAGAAAATGTTCAGTGCTATCCGGCTCCTCTAAGCAAGATACTCAAATCGAGTCCGCAATGATGCCAACGGTGGTCGTATGCTGACGCCGTGGGTTGTCTTTTCTTCCAAGTTTTAGAAGAAAGTTCGACAGTTATCTGTTCGCGCTTAGCACAAAAAACTTTGCCGTTCTGCAGAGTTTTATATTGTGGATCATTGCTCTTTATGTAAATTACGTACATAATCGTTGATCCACTTCTTGATTCCTACAGAACTGATTCCGATTATTGGCTCTGGCCCTTATGGGGGAACCGCTGATCCACAGTTGGCCAATTCATCGGCAATTTCATTCCCTTGAACCCCGCAGTGACCAGGAACCTATATAAGTGAAAGCTTATTCTGTCTTGTAACAAAATTAAGCTTCTACTAACATTCTTGAACAATCTTTGAGATTTCCTTTGCGTTCTACAGAGCCTTTAGTACAGCATGACTGCCACTAAAGACTTCAAACAGTTTCCCGCGCCATCTCCTCTCAATTATCTATTCTACTACTTTCAGATTGGTAAAAATTTTCGTTTGGAAAACAGTTGCCATTCCTCTCATAGCATAGTGATACCTATTACTATTGTTTAAGTACCATCCGGCTTCAGAACCTATTTCATTCTTGGACTCATTGGTAAAGAAACTATCCGTCAAATTACTTTGAATGCACTCGGGATTACTCATTGCTCACACAACCAAACATCAAATTTCCTTCCAAATAAAACTATGGATATGAGGTCGCCCTTAGGTGCCAAAAACAGTGGATACTACTCAGATATCATCCTTAAGATTGCTGTGTGTTCCGAAGTTCAGTATAGTGGGCAAAGAGGGTTTAGTATACTGAACTGTTTGAGCGATTTCACATCAAGTGTTCAAAGTGGTTTGGATATTGACATGAATTTTTCTAAAATCTGGAAGGAAACTGAAAACATTGAGATTTATTCAGTAATGAAAATTATTTTAAAGTTTGTCGTGACTATAATAAGAAGGAAACTTTAAAAAATTTTGAGATTTATTCAATGATGAAAATTATCTTAGTTTTTTGTAGTAGAATATTGTTTTTTTTTATTTTTTTTTGTTTTTGACGAGTTTTAATATATATACTTTTTTCATATTTTTTTATTGCATAAAACATATTAAAAAATACTTTTATATTAAAAATACATTATATGTGCATTAATAAAATATATTAAAAAAAATATATAGTTTTATTTTTTGTTCAAATTTAAAAAAACAAAAATTGTTTGTAAATTTTGAAAAACACTCCACCTTAGATATTTTCTTTGTTTTTGTTTCAGTAATAGCTTAGACTACGCGCAGTAATCACTGCAAGTTTCATAAGGAATCTCCTCACTTCGAGTTATATTCGAATACGCACAGCGATTCAGTGAACAAAACTGATGTTACCTGTAGTGGCCGACCAACTGTTGCAGACCCCCCTGTCATTAAGCAGAAGGGACTGGAGGCGGCTGGTTGGACTGATGACATACTTTCTGTTTGTCTGCCCGGCCTTTGCACAAATCAGCCTTGAAGTCTTTGGCACTGATGTGTTGAAAAGCAATCATCTTGGCTCTTTGGTATCACAAGTTCAAGTACTCAGACTTCTTCGGATGTCGGGTAGATTTAAAGAAAATTAGAAATGGAACCCGAGTGCAGTACAATGGACTTAATGGTGTATTGCTAGTGCCGAGTGCTGTACTTGCTAGTGCAAAAAAAAAAAAAAAAAAAAAACTAGGTGGTGCAAAATTAATCACCGCATTGGAAGATTTTAAACTTTTGTAATCGTACGTCACTGATGTTTGACAGCTGCAAAGGTCAAAAAAAGATGTCTACCGCTGAAATTTTTTTTTCTTTAATTAGTGAAAAAGTTATTCAAAAATAAAATTATCCCACCATATCCAAAATATTTGGGTCACTTGACATGGCATCGCGTTATTATATAAGAAAAATATTTTTTCTACGTACCACAAATAATAAAAAAAATTCAAAAATATATGTACTTATGTATGTATTATTTGTTAGTAGAAGTGAAGGTATTAAAAACTCTCTCACCAACTACGGCTACTCTTCTGTCACAAAATTGATTTGCATGTGCAAGGATGATTCCAAATAATGAGGTGTATGCGAGGCGTGGCGTGGTGCTGTTTATGGACGTTGTCGTTTTTGCGTGCTGTGCACAAGCGAAGCCAGTAAAAGATGTTCAAAAAATATGTGTTTATTCAAAAATGTGGTCTATGATATTTACACTGTATGTATTAGTACAACAACAATATGTTCACGGAGGAAAACACTGATTTCTTTGTCTAGCAAGTCAGGCGGTACTACGGTGTTACTTGCCAAAAATATATGCATATATGTATGTATATACTCGTATGTGTGTGTATATTATATACTTAAGTGTACACTTATCGTTTCTGTGCTTTTTTTATATATATATTTTTTGTGTTATGTCAACAAAATTAGCCCGAAAGATTATGCTTTTCTTTCCGCTCTTGCACTTGCTGCTTTAGAAGCGCTATTTTTTGTATGGGTTTTTCTTTGTTTTTTTTGTATTTTACTTTTTCAGTCTTTTTTAGCTTCTCTCCCACTAAATATTTTTTATGCTTTCTTTGTTGTAGTTTTTATTTAATTTTTGTTTGTTATCACCAATCCTTAAGCTGCTGGCTATTGAAAGGAAACGGAAAATAATTCAGAATTTTCAGCTTTTTCAGTGTCACAATGAAATTTAAAAATTTTTTGTGGAAAATATTTTTGAGTTAACAGAAAAAGAAAAAAGAAAACGCACAACAACACAAAAAATGGTGCAAAAAAATTTGAAACAAACAATCGGTTAACTCAAAATGAACTGCCTTCTTTGTATTTTGTGAATGTTCTTTGGCGCTTGAGTGCAATTACGACGAATTGCGTCGATTTGGATTCCGTTTGTAAATAAGAAAATTTCCCCGCCATCAATAAGAAAAACAATATACATATATACATATAAATGTGTACGAATCAAAACGCCGATCAAGGTAAATAAACAAACAAATATTTAATGTGCAATGAATTGACAAAAATTTGAATAATCAGCTTGCAAGTTAAGAACGACAGATTGCAGTAGTGGCATAAGGGAGCTAATGGAAGTTGCTGGGGGAAGCAAAAAGTACTCATCAATGACTTTAATGTAATAAAACGATGTTACTGCTGAAATGGGTGAGTAAGTTATTAAATAATAAATTTATGTATTTTTTCTTTCTTGTTTTCTTCTCGAGAATATAACGTGAAATGACCAAGGCGGCATCGCGCGGTTATACGCATTCGAGAGACGCAATTTTCAAAGGCTGCTGCATAGATCCGAACGAGATTAGGCAATGGTCTGCGCAAAAAAAATTTTACCGCCACAGTTTGTCAACAACGACCCGTGCCTATTAGAAAACTTTATACGAGTATTGGTTTAGATGTATCTGCTCATCGTATAAGTAACGTCTGCACACAAGTAAAATCCTCCAATATTAGTATCCATCCAAAAATTTTCCTAATTCTCAACAAGAGTATCGACCCACATCGGGGATTTCCATATGTCTGCCTGGGACCACATCTTACACACCGACGTTTTCAACATGTATGCTTAGAGCGGCGCATTTCCCCCGATTATCTTTGGCAATAAGATCCCGCAATCTGCCTGATTTTTCTACCTTTGCAGAAAGAAGTGTTCGCTATCTCCAGACGCTGCCGCCTTTTGGAGACTTGTAAGTAATGATGCCTCCGAGACAAACGTATCGCCACGTTTTAAGATAGTCAGCTTCTACTTGACCTTTCGCGGCTTTTAATACCAAAATGAGACCATCTGAATATTATAGAACTAATCTGAATATCGCCTGCATGCAGCTTCAATTTGGGTTCTTGGCATAGAA
This sequence comes from Anastrepha obliqua, assembly GCF_027943255.1. Taxonomy (NCBI): domain Eukaryota; kingdom Metazoa; phylum Arthropoda; class Insecta; order Diptera; family Tephritidae; genus Anastrepha; species Anastrepha obliqua. The sequence goes on from NC_072896.1 coordinate 30,372,358, forward strand.
AGGTTCCCCGAAACGGGGCTGCCAATCAGCTAACCAACTTATTTTATTGATGAGCTTAAATGAAGTTTTTATTCCAGCTCCAGTGGGATTATGAAATGAGAGTATCTACCTTCAACGGCCGCCGTAGCCGAATAGGTTGGTGCGTGATCACCATTCGGAATTCACTGAGAGGTCGTTGGTTCGAATCTCTTTAAAAGCAAAATTAATAAAAAACATTTTTCTAATAGCGGTCGCCCCTCGGCAGGCAATGGCAAACCTCCGAGTGTATTTCTGCCATGAAAAAGCTCCTCATAAAAATATCTGCCGTTCGGAGTCGGCTTGAAACTGTAGGTCCCTCCATTTGTGGAACAACATCAAGACGCACACCACAAATAGGAGGAGGAGCTCGGCCAAACACCTAACAGAAGTGTACGCGCCAATTATTTATTTTTTTTTTTTATCTAACTTCAACTGGCTGCTGCCGCCGTAGCTGAATGGATTGGTGTGTGACCACATAATGATGGAATAGGTTTTTTTTCTAATAGCGATAGCTCGTCGGGAGGTAATGGCAAACCTACGAGTGTATTTTTGTTAAGAAAAAGCTCCTCATAAAAAACCATCTGACGTTCGGGCACGGCATTAAACTTTAGATACTCCCATTTGTGGGAAAATATCAAAACACACACCACAAATAGGAGGAGGAGCAGGAACTCGGCCAGACGCTCAATAAAGGGTGTGAGCGCCAATTATTATTATTATTATCTATCGTTCATTGCACTACTCAAAACGCTCAGTCTCTAAACATCGCAGGATTCCATAAGACGTAATAGAAGTTTTCCTACCCCTTTTCTTAAGAGTCACATCCCAATATAGCCCTGAAATATTTCGATATTCCAACCTACTAAAATTTGTTAACTCTTTTCCGAGCAGCACAGACCGACATGCTCTGATCAAACTACCTTAAAGTACTGTTAGCACACGAATTTCAAGTACGATACAAAAAATGTTGGAAAATGACTACACCCTAGTTTGTTTTGTAGCCATCCAAAGGATAAGAAAAGGGAGTGGGGACAGTATCTTCTAGCAAATCTCAGCCTTGAACCTCGCCTTTCAGTTACTTACATCAGTTTATTGGAGTTGATGGTTCACCGATCATGGACGCTATAGAGCAGCTTGGGGCCGAGAAAGAAAGAAATGTCGTAATCTTTAGCCATAGTCAAGCGACAATTCGAAGTTGGTTTTATCGTCAAGTTCAATTCTGAATCTGAGCTAAACGCTCACCGATCGAAGCTGGTTTTTTCTTCAAGTTTAATCGTGAACCTGAGCTAAGCGCTCACCGATGGCTACGCACGACAAATTCTACTTTAATTGGGGTTTTCATTTCAAAGGAATACAGAAATTGATTGTAGTTTGAACTTTTTTTATTTCTGTAATTTAAATGTATTTAATTAAAATTTTTTTTATTTAAATTTAAATTTCTTAGTTTTTTTTTAATATTTTTGTTTTTTATATTCATTTAAATTTATTTTTAATTTTTTTTTTTAATTTTTATTTATTTATTTGTTTTTTACTTGTATTTATTTTTTTTTTTAACTTTTTTTTTGTTAACAATTTTTTTCATTTCTTTTTTTTCATTTATTTTTTTTTTTTAATTTTGTTTTATTAAGGCAGTAGTCTGCTTTAGAAGCCGAAAAAAGCGTTTTTTTAGCAATTTTTTTTGAAAGGGAAGGAAATGATTGCGGTAAACGGAATTTTAAGACGATAGTGTACTATATTTAAGGTTTAAAAAACAATATTTATTTTTAAAAAATATTGAAATTTTTTAAAGTTGTAAGTATTTTTCTGGAGCGCCTGGAGTCTGCACTTGTAAATCGGTGCCGGTGATGGAGGTCGTGCGATGCATCTGAAACAGTCGAACCAAATTTTTTTTTAATTTTTATAAGTTTCTTTTCTTTATGAACTAAAAAAATACCGAAGAAGTTATAAAATTCCAAATTTTTTCGAAGTTTGAAAAAAAAATTCACTTTTTTAAGAAAAAAAATTGGCTTTAAGTTGCAAAACAAGTAGTTTAAATAATACTTTTGTCCAACTTTTTTAGTTCAAATAGAAGATAATTTAATACTGAAGCTAGATCACTTTGGTTTTTTTCGATCGGACATATATTCTTTTTGCTATCGCCGGCACCGTTTTCTAACACTTGTGAAAATGAAAACTCGAGAAAACGCGCTTTAAAGTTCTGCCTGAGCATTCGCACCTGCTCGACGCTCGGCCACCAAAACTGCTCTAGCTTCGAAAATATGTCGAATTGGCCTCTGGAATTTTAAAGACATATTCTTGGATAGTTTTGGAAGAGATTTAAAACAAAACAAAAAAATCGATTTTTTGAAGCCTGTAAAGCAGACTACTGCCTTAAGGGGGAAGTCTACTGTGACAAGGGGAAAAACAGGCTTATTTTCCGGATTTTATTTCTAACAAAATATTGCTCGTACATAAAATCTATTTAAACTCTTATCTTTATTATATATTTAAATTTTTGAAAAAAAAAATTTTTAAGTCAAAATATTCAAAATGGCCGCTGTGGCACTTCTGCAAGCGCAGGTCCGCTTTTCTTAGGTGCCTAAACGGTGTACATGAAATCTTACGTTTCGGTGATCTAAAACAAAAAAACAAAATATTGTTATCATATACATAGTATTGACTCTCGTCTGACGTAGGATTATGTCGATAAAAAATTTTGGCGTTGAAAAAAAAAATTCTTGAAATTTTTTTCTTTTTTTTTTGCCTAAAATTGATGTTACTATTGTTTATAACAATTTAACAAATAACGATATCAAAAAAATCCTATGTCAGACGAGAGACACTATTACAGAGAATATATAATTAAATTTTTAAGCTGATTCATTTATCAGAACTCGAGATATCGTGTACACCGTATAGAAAAGCGGACCTGCGCTTGCAGAAGTGCCACAGCGCCCATTTTGAATATTTTGACTTAAAATTTTTTTTCAAAAACTTAAATATATAATAAAGATAAGAATTTAAATAGATTTTATGTACGAGCAATATTTTGTTAGAAATAAAATCCGGAAAATAAGCCTGTTTTTTCCCTTGTCACAGTAGACTTCCCCCTTAACAATTTTTTTCATTTCATTTTTTTTTCCATTTATTTTTTTTTCATTTATTTTTGTTTTTCATTTTTTTTTTTCATTTATTTTTTTTTTCATTAATTTTTTATTTCATTTATTTTTTTTTCATTTATTTTTATTTTTCATTTATTTATTGTTTTTGTTTTTATTTTTTGTTTTTGAACAACCCAATTATTGCTGGAAAACAACGCATTGACACTAAAGTTGTTAAAAATAAAAATTTAACAGCTTCGGCTAGGCTAACGCACTGCTTCCACCAAGAACTGAACTGCAATTATAAGCTCTGTTAAGTTTCAGAACTATCAAGCATTTCCACTACAATGCATTTAAATCAAGTAGCTTTGTTTTTTTAACATTGAGGTTTGCTGACAACAGATGGCTAAGAACAGAATTTGGTTTCTATGTAAAGAAGGTAGGTAGAGTCTGCAAGTCTCATGCTGATTATCATTAGCTCTTTTTTTTATATAATGGCGATATTTACTTCGTTTATTACAGGAAATCTACATCGCTGTAAGAAATGAAAAGAAAAATAAATTTTTTGTACAAAAATTCAAGCATACATAACGTGATTAGTGATCTCCCAGTTACTTAGTGAATGATCTGCCTCTTACGGTTCTAGCTACGCTTCTAACTACTCTGCAAACAGTTACAGTTGTGAGCACGGCTACCTAACATTAACATATTGTAACATTTTCTGTTAGTTAGGCCAGTAAAGTTGCGCTAATGGAAGTAAAAACGAGCGTTTACGTGCTTCGATAAAAAAAAAAACAATTTTTGGTAATTTTTCTTTGGCTCAAATTTTTAGATTTCATTATTATTTTAAATACTTTCACTCATAATTTCGTAATTTTTTTTTTGTGATAATTAATATATTTAATCGACCAAACGCTGTTTAAGATAAACAAGGCCTCGTTTAAACAATGGACAATTAGTTTTTCTTTAATATAAAAGTAGTTTTTGAAGCTCAAAAACCAGCTACATATAGACAATGGCCAATTCAAGTCACGTCACGCCAACGCCAACGTCAAGTCAAACGGCCAACCAACCTTACCAAAGAGTCAATTACATAGAGTAGATGCTCAGACAACAATCGTCGGTAAAAGAGCAAACAAGGCAAGTATTTATGTCGATGCTTAAATAAAAACAAATTTAAGTGAGTAGACATGTAGCCAGACAGACACAAAAGCATAGCAGCATCGAAATAAATTTTCAAGTTCAATGTTATTTACTACAGAGGAGGTTCGTTGGCATTTGTGAAGGTGGAATACGTTTGTGTGCATATGTATGCATGTCTGATTGAACAAAGAAAAATTAACAAAGATAAAATGCATAAAAAATTTAAGTAATAAAATAAAAAAAAATATGTAGATGGACACACAGTAGCTTTCAAGTATTGACATCAACGACTGGCTAATATTCTTTAATTTATTTAGATATGCACAAATTCCATCGTTGATAAGGAATATAAAAAACCTAGAAACCATTTCCAAGCAAAATAATTATTGTCTCATTGCTCTGTTCACAAGAAAAATAACGACAAGTCCTAGTAAATATAAAAAATATATATGCAAGTAAAGTAAAGCAAGCTGATTAATATTTATTTCGCTTCAATACTCAACGAATTAGTTACACAGACAATACGCGCAAAAAATTTAATGCACTTTGTCTGCCTTCAGCTGATATACTCGTACATATTTACATGTGTGCGTACATACATACATATATATATACATACATACACATAGCATAAGCAAGCACAAAAGTATATTGCAGTAAAAAGCTGCTCTCCACTTACAGTATCTATACATAAAAATAGAGACCAGCTCGAAAGTCGTAGCCAACAGAATTAAGGCGACAAACGCGCATATTTTGGGCACAAGAGGGCAATCCAACATATTGCAGCTGGCAAGCAAACTTTAAAGGCTCTTGTATCAACAAAAATTGTTCCTTTTAAAAGCTATCTTTAGCAAGGAATGCCGCTTGAACGAATCTTTGATAAAGGTCGAGAGGTAGAAGAGAAAAGGCGTAAAACTGCTTGTGTTCTTCCAATAGAAAAACATCCTTTTTGAGTGATAATTTAGAGCTGTATTTCTAGTGAAAGACTTGGCCCAGTACTTATCGTTGAAGGAACAATGCTCAGAAATCAATATATTTTGGTTCAGTACAATGTTCTGGTACCATAGCTATTCACACCGTACCAAAATGTTTGTTTTATGAGTGGATACTTTCCCCAATTTGGCTCCGCTCAAATTCTAAGAAGACCTAACGAGGTGGCACACATCTTAAAAGCTATGGCAAATCTATTCCAATTAAAGAAAATTCCACCAAATAACTTATCCTCAACCTTTTGAGATTTCATGAAGGTAAACAAAAATTTAAAAGACTACAAAGACAACAATTCGTCATTATCTTTTGGCACTACAGCTCTTTTTGAGCTTTGTCTTGCTGCACGTGGAACCTCCTTCATCTCGATTGCGTGAGACTTTTTTACAATCCCCTCTTCTTGTTCTTGATTGGCGCAATAACCGTTTAAGCGATTTTGGCCGAGTTTAACAAAGCGCGCCAAACGTTTCTTTCTTGAGCTCACCGGCGCCAGTTGGACACACCAAGTGAAACCAAGTCCTTATCGACCTGATCTTTCCAACGTAGACAAGGCCTTTCTCTTCCTCTGCTACCACCAGCTGGTACCGAATCAAATAATTTCAGAGTCGGGGCGTTTGTATCTATTCGAACGATATGACCCAGCCAGCGTAGCCGTTGGATCTTTATTCGCTGCGCTATGTCTATGTTGTCGTGAAGCTCATTGTTCCATCGTCTGCGATGCTCGCCGTCACCGACGTGCAAAGGTCCAGAAATCTTCCGCAGAATCTTTCTATCTTCCTCTCAAACACTCCGAAGGATGCTCATCGAATGTTGCCACCGTCTAAACTTCTTCGCCATACGTTAAGACGGGCAAGATGTAGAATGTTAATGCCTTGTAGAATGTTAATTTTGTTCGTCGAGAGAGGACTTTACTACTCAATTGCCTACTTAGTCCAAAGTAGAACTTGATAGCAAACTAGATTCTCCATTGGATTTCAAGGGATTTCCAATTCTTTATCCCAAGTTTATTGATGCCCTCCTTTAGTTTGTCAGCCCATCTTGTTCTCTGTCTTCGGCTTGCTCTAGTGTTAACTGCTCTGGCTTCAACAATTTTCTTCTGCGCCCTCGTACCGTCCATTCTTGTTATATGACGCAACCGTTTTAATCGGGGCGCTTTGATGAAAAGTGGTCTAGCTCATCGTTTCACTTTATACGCCACTCCACATAATATTTGATTGCTCCAAAAAATTTTCTGAGTATTTCTCGTTCAAAGGTTTGCAGATTTACTCTATCTGTTTCAATTAGCGTCCACCATTCAGCTCCATAGCTTTAGACTGGTTTTATGATGGTTTTGTAGACAAATCAATTTGCATTGTATGTTCAATATTTACGATTTGAAGAGTTTCGTTAGTGACGCGTACGATCGATTCTCTCATCCATGGCGAGAACAAAAAAGGCAATTAATAGTGTAAATAATGCGAACTCACTAATCGTGAATTCGCAATAATAGAGATATATGAGGCACAGAAATACAAAATGAGCTCAGTGTAAATACAGCATTACTGCCTAAACTTATAGATTTTTAAGTAGCCAACTTGTGCTAATGACTGGTCACAGTAGATTACTTATTTATGATTCACAGATGAGTGCTAATTAGCTCGATTTTTATATAATTTTTTCGTGCATTAGATACGCCATATGTACATAAGAATATATGTATGACGAGAAGTTTTACTAGAAACCAGAATATCGACTCAAAACGATGTTTTCCAAAACAGGTAATGTACTTTAAGAAGCTGTGATTTTTTTTTTTTCACTTGTGTTACATAACCTCATATACATATCCAAAATCGCTTTCTTTGCACTTTTAGGTTTAAATATTTTGGAGACCTGTGCCAGCAGAGCAATTTTATCCGGAATTTGGATTCAGCACATCGAAAACCTTTAGAAAAGCAGTATCTGTTATGAAGACCTGATTGTCCAAGTTGGACTGCAGCAAACTTCTGGGAGTGCATAATCTGGTTAAATTTAACCGATTTGAATCGCTTTCAATTTGAAGTTAAGCAGCACTGCTGGCGTCACCCCGGAGATATCGAATAACACAAGGCTACTACCCCATCCCCATTTGCACCTCCCATTGTTCGCGTCTGTTAATCCGCCTTTCATCTTAATTTGGTTTCATTTCCTGCATTTTTTCATGTATCTTAAGATGGCAAATGGTTTTAGCACTTAATTTTCAAAATATCACCAATCATATCAATTCGTTGAGTTTGTATAGAAAAACTGTTAAATCCAGTTGTTAATCTACAGTTCATGTTAAGGCGGCCATGTTAAGGTATACTGTAGACAGAGATGAATTAGCAGTGGAAATTTTCAGTCTGTGACTAACATTTTCGTGTTAACATTATCTATGGGAGGCATACAAGTGCGGTTAAAGAAACTTAAACACGATGGGGTGGCTCCATACGGGTGTTATGGCCTAATTGACCATTGACAAAAAAAAAAAAAAATGAAATTATGAGACAAGCCCACTTTACAGACTTCTTTTGCCGGTTTAGTGCTTAGATCACTGCAAAGTTTTGTGATTAGTCGCGCGAAAACACGCTGCGGACCATCATACAGACCTGATGAACCTGAACGAGCTGTGGCGGAATCGTAAGTGTTTCAATATAGTGAAATTGGTGGAAAATATGCCAAAATATATAAAGAATCATAATCATAAATTCCTAGAGTTCCAGTGTGGAACATAGAGCGACAATGAATTTCTTCCATTCGGGTCTGTTTTGCGCCAATCTTTTCACTTCATTCCAGCTAAGCTGCATGGCACGGGTTGCTGACTCCATCAGTAGTTTCCCGATATTCGCTGGTCTTCCACGTCTGGGCTTCCGTCAATGGCGGTCCCAGTTAAGTCACCATTTCCTCTGCCAATCCAGCGTCATTTTCTCTTTCGAATCTCTAGTAGTATTGGCTTCTGCTGGGTTCTGGCCCATAAAGTCAGCATTTGAGATTATATTTGGCCTGAATATTTTGAGAGTTTTTCGGGGGCATCTTTTTAGAAATCCTTGTAGTTGAGTTTTTTTTAATTTTGTACAATGTAAGAAACTTTGATTTGAATGGGTTAGTTGAGAATGAAATGTATTTCTGAAAAAAATTATTGAAAATTAAATAACAAAAAAAAAAAAATTATTCTAGATTTTGCACAAAGTTTGAATTTTTGAGATATGTTATGTGTTTAAATGATCGAACCCCTTTTCAGATAGAAGAAATCCCCCAATGCGGTCTGCAAAAAATACTTTTAAAAAAAATCAATGGAAATGTTTAGCCACCTCAACGTTGCAATTTTTTATACTAGAATTGAATGGACTATAAAACTGCTCGAGATTTTTCTACAAATTCTGAATACAAATTTTGAAATTATCTTGAATTTTTTTTTTATTTTGCACAAAGTTTGAAGCTTTGATTTGTATGGTTTTGGTTGTAGAATGAAATGTACTTTTATAAGAAATTAGTTGAAATTAAATAAGAAAAAAAAAATATTAAAAAATTGTTTATCAAATCTCCCCATCTAACACGCTCCTATTATTTTGATCACAGGTATATGTACACATAAAAATGTTTATATTATTATTATATAAAAAAAAAATAAAATAAAATAAAATAAAATAAAATAAAATAAAATAAAATATATATAAATATATATATATATATATAAATATGTATGTAACTACACTGTGGGATTTTATAGAACTAAAGCACTAACTGAATATAGTTAGATAACAATTACACGTTGAACTATTTGCAGTGTCCAGATAAGAATATCAAAATAACTGTTTTTTAGTTTCTGTTATTCTTTATACCAGTCTTATACCCAAGAAGTTGAGAACCTCACTAATCTCACTATAGAAATTCTTTCTTTCCGTGAAAATCTTATCTAGAGAGCATAAAACATTTCACATAAATTTTTGTAAACGCTGCTGAAGTGACAGTGCATGGCTGGGTATAAATTCGACTGAATTGCTCCGTTAAAGTAGCAGCGACAGTCATGGCAACGTTATTCAAGGCTTCACTACTGTCTGAGTCTATGAATATCGGCATCGAAACGAATCAAAACTAATTGCAATGGCGCTTCTGAAAATAATCAAAACCTTAAAAAAAACACGATAAAGTAGGTACAAAATCAAGGTTTGATTGTCCCTTTTTTTGTTTTCTGTTTTGTATTGCAATGATTCTCGGTTTGCCTTATTCGCTGTGTACTTCTTTGTAAATTCTGTGAGTAAACTGTAAGTATAAGTCCACGTACTGAACCATTTGGAGAGAACAATCATTGCATGAGACCGAAATTAACAATAAACAACTAATGATTGCTTTACCAAGACACAAGACACTGCATAAGGTAAAAGCCGTTAATGTCGAAGTGGAAATCTCATTTTCATTGAAGGCAATGCATAGGCGCCGATATCTCATCTTGAATGCGAAAATTTTACTTAAAAAAAAATAATAATTGGCGCGTACACTTCTATGAGGTGTTTGGCCGAGCTCCTCCTCCTATTTGTGGCGCTCGCTTTGATGTTGTTCCACAATTGGGGGACCTACAGTTTGGGGGACCGACTCCGAACGCCAGATATTTTTTATGAGGAGCTTTTGTATGGCAGGAAAATTTGACTTAGAGCGATATTAATACGGTTCCGCGAGCTTAGTATTCAACTGGTTTTTCCTGTTCCCCTGACTGAAATTTCGACTGAACGAAAGACATTTTGAGACGATTGCAGCACCAAAAGAGCATTCACAGAAGTAACTGAAGGCCATTTCAAAATCGACCCGAATCGAAGTTAAATGTATTTTGAAGATTGGAAGAAGCATTGAAGTGTGTTAACTGATTGACTAATAATGCAGACCTTTGTTCCAAAAAACGGGTGTCTTTATTCACAAGCGAATTTACAGAAGTAACTGAAAGCCATTTAAAAATTGGCCTTTCAAAAGTATTTTGAAGATTGGAAGAAACGTTGAAGTACGTGAACTGAGTGACTATTTCGCAAATTTCTAGGTTTGCTCCAAAGCACAGGTGACTCTATTTTTTTCGAAAAATATTTATTCATTTCAATTTTTCCCTTTCAAAGCAATTCACTCAGATATAATACACTTGCGCCAGGGGTTTTTTTTTTTTAATTTTCCAAGCAATTCTGGTCCGGAGCTCTCTTTATCATTTAAATTGTGACAATCTCCGACCTTTCATTGGTCCTCTCGGTTTTGGGAAAAGAAAAATGCCTAAGTATGTTGGTTAAGGCATGATTACGTTGTTTGGTCACAAAAAAAAAAAAAAAAAAAAAACTTGAAGGCTGACTGGTATAGCCAAAACATTTCAGGCATTTTAGGCATTTTCATTTTTTAACAATGGATCAAAAAATTAAATACTGCAAACAAAAATAAAAAATCACTTTGCATTTCCGCTTTACACGCTTTTAAAGAAACACCCAAAAAAAACTTCCATTTCAAATGAGACCAGGGCCTTGAGAAAACAAAAAATTTCAGTTAAAATAATTGACTTAAAAAAAAAAAAAATTACATGTGCATTAAAGGGTTAAGTGCACATTTTTAAGGGAGAAGTGATGCCTTGATCTTCTTAAATGAGCGATGCAAAGTTTTCAAACGTATGAAAATAAGGAAAAATCTTAAGAAATTCAAGCAGAAATAGTAATGTCGTATTTTGTCAATTGAGCGCGACATTTAAACACATCTTGCGTTGTACTTATTGCATCGGGTCACACTAAACGGCGATTTGAAGACGACAATCTGTACTACAAGTGTCTCTTTGACAGTGTTGTGATCGTACGTTTCAGTCTTAAGTTATAGCGCGTCAAAGATGGAGTCCACCAAGCAAGAGATTCGTCATATTTTAAATTTTTACTACCTTAGAGGTAAAAATGCAACGAAGGCGGCGGCAAAAATTTGTGAAGTTTATAGGCCTGATACTGTAACGATTCGCACAGCACACCGTTGATTCGATCGATTTCGTTCTGGTGTAGTAGATGTCGAAGATGCATCCCGTACTGGTAGGCCAATCGTCGTAGAGACTGATAAAATCGTTGAAATTATCCAAAGAGACCGGCATGTGAGCATTCGCTCGATTAGTCAGGAACTAGGTGTAGACCACAAAACCGTTTGGAACCATTTGCAGAAGATTGGATTCCAAAAAAAGCTGGATGTTTGGGTGCCACACGTGTTGATGCAAAAAAATCTCTTGGACCGAATCAACGCTTGTGATTGCCAAGCGAAAAAGATCGTGGTCGAGAAGCGGCGAGCCGGCCCAAACCATCGCCAAGCACGGATTGACCGCCAGGAAGGTTTTGCTGTGTGTTTGGTAGGATTGGAAGCGAATTATCCACTATGAGCTGCTCAACTATGGCCGGACCCTTAATTCGGACCTCTACTGTGAGCAACTTGACCGTTTGAAGCAGGCGATTGACCAGAAGCGGCCAGAATTGGTCAATAGGAATGGTGTTGTCTTCCACCAGGACAACGCTCGTCCTCACACATCTTCGATGACCCGCCAGAAGCAACGGGAGCTCGGATGGGATGGATGTCCTATCGCACCCACCACATAGTCCGGACCTGGCACCAAGTGACTATCATCTCTTCCGATCCATGCAAAACGCCCTTGGTGATACCAAGTTGGCCTCAAAAGAGGCTTGCGAAAACTGGTTGTCTGAGTTTTTTGCAAATAAGGAGAGGGGGTTTTATAAAGGGGGGATAATGAAGTTGCCTTCTAAATGGCAACAAGGTTGCGAACCGGTATGGTACGTTAAATAAAGCGTCAAATTTCGATCACAAATACGACATTTCTTTTTCCCCAACCCAATATTTAATTTAAAAAATCATCATTTTGATTCTTTTAAATTAAAAATATAATTTCTAACTAAATTGGAAAAAAAAATTGAAATTAAATTAAAAAAAATATATATTATTTATGATATATAATTAAATTAAAAAATAAAATAAAATCTTTTGCACTAATTATTTTAAAAACAATAATTTCTATAATCACTAGACGAAATAACAATCTTAAAAAAAATTTTTCACTTTACAGGCATCTTAGCCATTGCAAAAAAAAAAAAAAAATATGTATAAGTACATATGTATGTATTTATTTTTTAAAAGGTTTTTATTGTACTTTTCTTTTAATTTATTTTTTGTATTTATTTTGAAGCGCAATTGCTATTTTTGAAATATTTACTTATTTTGCCAAAATGTGTGTGTGATTTGGATTTTTCGCAATTACCTTTTTAACTTTCAAGTGGTTTTTCGTTTAGAAAATTTCAATAACACGGCTTTGCACAATTCGTTCGTTTTCTTTTTGGAACTTTTCGTATGGCTACGCAAGTGACAATTTTTTTATGCTTTGTTTAGTTGCTGTGCTTATAATTTTCACCGGATGCCCATGCACTAAAAATAGCTAACTTTTTTTTACTTTTTCTTAATTCACACTTACACTTATTCGCCTATATTTCTTTGTTTGTTTTGTTCCAATTTTTACTTATTTATCGCTTTTTAGTTGTTTTTTTTCTCAATTTTTGTTATGCTAAGCGTTTTGCTCTAATTTTTTGTTTTTTTGTTTTGTTAATATCTATTCAATTTTATGCGAGGTTAACGCTGACGTCAATTGACATACATACATACACATAGAATATTTGGAAATATATTTTTCGCAAAATTTAAGCGATATTCTCGCAAATTCAAATTTTTTCCTAACCCAACATTTGATGGTGGAAAAATCCGAAATTAAAAATTTTGTTTTTCGTTGCTTTTTATGCACTTGGAACTCTTTTGCTGATGCCTCTTTTTTTTTCTTTATCAATGCGCGCTGCTGGTGTGTTTGCTCACTATTTCCGGCGCTTCACAGCTGCGGCGCTTTGTTCTTGACGATTTAAGCTTTATTTATTTGATTTTTAGTTTTATTTCTTTGTATGCGAAATTTCGCTTTTATTTGTTGGTATTTTCTATTCTCCCGCTAGACGACGCGATTGAATTTCCATTAGATATCGACAGGTGTCAATTCTAAGTCGTTGATCGATCACAACATTCAACAGAGTGGAGTTGGTGCGAGATGAGCACAGTTTCATCATTTGATGGCGACTGATGCGGCCGGTGACGTTCACTTTTAGTTGCTGCCTGCCGTTTTGGCAAACTTGGTAGATTTGCTTGACGACGACCGTCGTGTCTTATCACGTTGTTGGCGCATACATGCGCATGTGTTAGATGTGTGCCGATGAGCGCCACTCAGTGTAGATGTGAGTAAGTATTTGTTCATGAGCGCGCACGTCGGGTGTTGGGTGGTGGTGCCGTGCGTTAAGCTGCGTGCATGTGCGCGTGTATGTGTGCCTTTAGCAATTTAGCAGACAGTAACCGGTTAAATGACAACAACTATAACAAAAGCAAGCGCCGTTTATTGGGTGTGCCGTTTATTGTACAAGTTTGCGTTGCGAGAGCACAAAAATGTGAGCACATCGGCCATATGGAAAGTATTGGTTGCGAAAATACCTCAAATTTGGCAAATAGGAAATGTGGTGACAAGATAAAAAAAAGAACAAAAAGGTGGATTTTGAGTGAAAAGTCTCCCAACACTCTGAAGTGTTGTATTTTGCTTAAACTATTAATTTTGCATTCACTGAATGCAGGAAATTTTTCCCGGTTAGTGTAAGTGAAAATTTAGTCTACTTTTTATTGGATTTTTTAAATCCATTAAAAAATGGATTTTAATGGCATACGTAGAAAAAAAAATTATGTCTTGCCAGAATGTCGTTCATACCATATTTTCATAGGTAAAGTTGAAGATTTAGTTCAATTAAGAAAAATAAATACAAAAATAAATTCAGCAGTTATTTGGTGGTCTAACATAGTTATGGATTTTGATACTGTACAGTTTGCTTTATTGTCTACCTACTATCAAAGGCTTTTAAAATTTTCTGTTTTTCAAAATTTTTACTGAGTTTCGTGTTTATTTTCTGCAAAAATAAGCCATGGGATGGCAACTCAACTGCAATAACCTGATTGGTCGGGCGGTGAGTGGTACTTTCTTCATTTATTCACTTGGTATTACATTTTTCTAGACCCCATAAATTATTGATAAATCTTGCAATAAGAAATTTAATGATACTTTTTCAATTAATGATATTTTTTCATAGCATTGTGGTTCGGCTCCAACAATTTCGTTTTGTTGGCCCAATAATCGAACATGTTGATAAAAAAATAGAATTTATCGAGTCAGACGGGTATATAGGCACTTATTCAACTGCGCAGAAATTAGAGATTAGTCCAAAGTCTGTTTGGAGCCATTTGTGGAAGCAGCAGATACAAATTCCGATACTTTCTTTGAAACCTATGTACTGTGTAAATTTTAAATATCAAACAAGAACTCAATTAATAAATTGCTTGATTAGTATTTAGTTGCTATGAAGTGTATACAATCAGAGCAAAGTCCGTTAAATGAGAAAATGAAGTGTCATGAAAACAAATAAAAGCAAGTAACAGCAAGTTGAAACGCTCCGTAGCCGAAGAAAAAATGGTTGCATTTACATATAGGCTACCTTTTACATTTTGAGCGTTTGCAAAACTATGTGTGGTGAGCTGTAATTCGCTATTTTTATCGAAAGTTTGGTATTTTTTAGCATAAACTTAAATACATAAAACGACACTTACTTGTTCTTTTTTGAGTGAGTGGAAAAATTCACCTCGCCCGAAAGATGGAACGAGCTCGTGAAAATGTTTGTGCGTTGATTTATTACGTTTTTCGGCGTAGATCATCGCGAAAGGAATGTATTGAGCAACTTACTTCGACTTTTGCGCTGCACTTAGCTATTGGTATAGAGGGTTCCAATGTGGACATCGATCCTTGCAGGATGAATTTCGTCAAGGCCGTTTAAAAACATTTGTTGTGACAGAAACAATGGATGGTATGCGTTAATTGATAATACGAAACCGTTATGTGACGTATCGCGAGATAAAGGCATCCTTGAACGTTAGTGTGGCCAGCATACATTCAATATTGCATGATTAGTTGGTCGAAAAAAGATTTGTTCTCATTCCGTACCGCATAATTTGACCATTTCCCAAAAAAAAGGACTCGTTTCGATTGGTGTAAAGAAATATTGAAGAAATTCAGCCGCGGCTATAGCGGGTGACTAATCTTGGATCTACTCATATGAGCCGAAAGCAAAACAGCAATCGATAGTATGGGTGTTCCAGACGTGCGTAATGCAAAAAAAATTGTTTGCGGAAGAAGCACCTCGAAGCAAATGATCGGCTGATTTTTCGGAAAATTTGTTCATGTCACTACTGTACCACTAAAGAAACTTAATATAATTAATTCACAGTAAAACACATCTACACTCAAAAAATCGAATTATGGGGTCATCCGCCTTACATCCCTGATTTGGCACCTGCTGATTTCTTTTTGCTTCCGAACATCAAAAATAAAGTGCGAGGTCAACGTTTCTCAACACTTGAAGAAGCTGTTGAAGCTTTTAAATTGCTCGTTTTGGTGTTTGGTGTTTACTTCTGAGAGGCGGAAGTGTTTGGAAAATTGGTGCAAACGAATGCAAAAGCGTCTTGACTTCCAAGGAGAATATTTTCAAAAACAATAAACCCATTTTTTTTATTATTGGAATGTGCTTTCATTTATCAACATCATTTCGCACTACAGCTGGGTGTGAGCTTGTGCCTGCTGCACAAAATGTCCCTATTTGTCCGATTCTTGGTCGATTCCTTCCAGTTCTTGACCGTGAGTTTCCCCCATGTCGTCTTTTAGTTCGTCAATACATTTTGATCTTGGTCTGCCTCTTGCTTTCGTTGCGTTAGCGTCAATTATTTTTCGTTGAGCTCTCGTGGGGTCCATTGTCATGGTATGACCTTAGTCTTTGAGCTTATAAGTTGGTCCAGTTCATGGTTCCATCTTATACGCCACTCGCCTTTGTCTTTGACTGCACCGAGGATTAGGCTCAACATTTTCTCTCGAATACTTGGAGTTTGTTTTTGTCCGTTTCACTTATTGTCCCAAACTCCGATCCGTAGCAAAGAACTGGTCGGACTGGACTATAGATTTATACAGCGAAATTTTGCAAGGTCTGTTCAGCAGCTACGATTTAAAAAGTTTAACAAGTGAGTAGAATGCTCTATATGCTGCTGTGTGCTTTGGGTGAAAAATTTGAAAGACAACCCCCGTATACGCAGGGATGGCAAGTGCTCTCTCAAAGCTCAATGTCAAATCGCTAAATTTCTTTCACAGCTGAATGACGAAAAGCACAATTTTTTCATAATTCTTTTTATCGCACTAAAAACAATTATACAGATTTTAGGAAAAGCTTTTCAAGACAACAGATTGGAGAAAAAAAGAATCATTATCAGAAATTCCAAGTTAATACACTTAAAAGTATTTAAGGGGACCCGGTGGTCAAGAAATTTCAAAAAATCGATTTTTGTTTTTTTCGATATTTCGAAAGTAAAGTATATTAAGAATATTCTCTGAAATTTTCATGCGGAAATTCCCAATATTATAGCTTCTACAGCCTATTTACTAGGTAGAGAGTGGTACGCGCGCTCCTGTACCTCAAACTTTAATCTCATTTATCTCGAAACGACTTTTTTTGGCCTGGTGTTGTTACAAAAAAAAAAAAAAAAACTATTCAACCGAATCGTCCGAAACTTTAATATGTTAACAACATCAATGGCTATCGCCCGTACTAGAATCACATTATTATTTCAATTATTTCGTATTTTTTTATTAAAAAACTGAAAAAAAACAGATTTTTATTTTCAAATTCAAAACCGCGCCATTTTGTCAATTTTTTTAATTCTAGTAGCGGGACATAGCTACAGTCGTACTGATTAAAATTTGTTTTGATTTTTGTGTTTCAGATAAATAGAAGAGCCAAAATGGATAACACCGTCCAGGTGCAATTTTTCGGGAGGGTTAACTTTAGCGCCAATTTTCAAATTATTAAAATTACAAAAAAAAAATTTCATTTTGTTATGTAAAAGAAGTTAAATAAAAAGCGTAAAAAATTAAAATATCGTTTTTCACTTTTTTTTTTTTTTTGTAAAAAAAAAATCATGAAAATACCTTAAATTTCCTTAAATTTTCGAGCTCTAGGCCCCTTAATGAAATTTCGTGCAAAAACAAATAAAAAATATTATAAATTCCAAGTCAATACACTTAAAAGTATGTATATAATGAAATTTCTTGTTAGCGCAGACATTTGTGAATATGGCAACCACATATTTTTGTAGACATGGAGCAATGCAGCAATACCTACTAAACGCCAAACGGGAGAGAGAGAGTGAGCGTGAGAGATGGTGAGTGTCTGTAAATTACATTTGCAAAATAGCACAATCAAGCACATGCATAAATAAATGGCCGCTCCCGTCCTTCTGCATGTGTGTGTGTGTGTGTGAATAAAAAGTATGGAAGAGGTTTATTCAACTCGAACTTGAACTGCAAAGTGAAAAAGTCGAAAAAATGGAATAAAAAAAACAACAAGAACCAAGCAAACACGAGGGACCAAAAGCGAAAACAAGCACATACACACATACATACATATGGCAGACAAAGGACGAAAAAGTAATGGGAACAAATACAAATACAAGAATTAACCAACGTATGCATGTGTGCATGAACAAATTAAAAGCAAATTTCTGGCCACAAAAACGTGTTTACACTTTGCTGAGAAGGAAGGCAGCCGCTCTGTTAAGTGGAGGTAAAGTTGTTGCAGTAGACTGAGCAACAGACATCGCAGCCGACGAGCGGGCTGATGGACGATAAAAGAGTAATCTGATTGAAGTGCACAGCAAGCAGGAATTTAAAAAAGTTAATGAATTAAAAACAAAAAAAAAAAAATTGCATGACAGCAAATAAATAAAACAAAACACAAAAGCAATTTCGGGACAGAAAAAAATTTCATGGCAGAAAAAAAAATTGCATGACAAAAAAAAAATCATAAAAAACTACAACCGAAAATATAATATGAAACGCCCAAGAGCCTTTGCAGTCACTTAATGAAATGTCCTTGACGGATAAATGGCGTAACTTCCACTCTTCCCTTGCACACACACACACACACATGCAAATGGAAAAGCCCGCAGCAAACACGCAAACTATCGATTGTAATCGTAGACGACAATTTCTAGGAAATTATTAGGTACGCCAGTGTAAACTAATAAAAAACTAATTTCAACAGCAAACACTTCTAAAGAAACGTAGCAAAACAAAAAAACCAAAAAAATATTTACTACAAAATCGCAGATGACAGAGGAAAAGAAACAATTTTGGAAAGACAGAAAATGGTGACCAACCCAAGCACAGAGCAGCGAGCAAGCAGTGAAGGACACGCTTCCGCAGGAAGTTAGTCAGAATTAAGTTTGCTGTGTGGTTGGAAATGCAGCCGCCGAAGGATGACTTCAAATACTTGGTGACAAGGTCCTTGCAACTAACAAATATTACAGTGCATTTGCTATAATAGAAAATAATAGAACTTATAAATACTCGCTCAGGGACAGCGAAGTGACATTGAAAGTAAAGCATAAGGATGGCTTATGCGATGGGAGCTATTAGTGCGGGCGAATATATCAGCTGAGCGGGCTAGTAGCCTTCAATTTAAAGCGTATTGACGAGCATGTAATTTTACCAAAGCATTTTGCTTTTATTTATATAAATAAAAATACATAATTGGCGCGCACACTTCTGTTAGGTGTTTGGACGAGCTCCTCCTCGTATTTGTGGTGTTAATGTTGTTTCACAAATGGAGTGAGCGACAGTTTAAAGCCTTTTAAAGATTTTTTATGAGGAGCTTTTTCATGGCAGAATTACGCTTCGAGGTTTGCCATACCCTACCGAGGTTATGAAAAAACCAGTGTTAGAAAAAACGTTTTTATCATTTAGGGATGCATCATACTTTTCTCTATTTCTACTATCGTCTCTCAATAGCCAACTGTCAAATTTTGAGCAGACCGCGTCATTTAAATGGTTTTTTACAGTTATTCAAAACAGACGACGTAGTGAATTACAAAGACAATGGAAACAAAGTGAAGGCCCATTAAGCATTACTTTTTGAGTACAAAACAAAACAAACAGCACCGAAACCAACGAAAAACTTGGTATTGGAAACTGGTATTGTCCTCTTTACCAGAAGGAGAAGCTTGATGGACTTGTTCTGCCCAAGCTAAAAGAAGTCACAATCCAGCTACCCAAAAAAATCTATATCTTGGAGTAATCCTTGATAGTAAGCTTCTCTGGATATCACATGTTGAAACAAAAACATCCAAAGCACTGACAGCCTTCTGGCAGAAAACCTGGGGTCTCTCTCCTAGCAAGGTCCTATGGATCTACACGGCTATGATAAGACCTATTATCACCTATGCATCAGTGGTCTAGATGAGTAGACTCTCTCTCGTGGGAGCCAGGGGGACCTTATCGAGACTACAACGCACTGTGGCCATCTGTTGCACCGGAGCTTTTCCGACTACTTCAGGCCCGGCATTAGATGCTCTGATTCGTTTGCCTCCACTTGATGCTTTCATCCAAGGAGAGGCCTTGAAGGCATCTACAGGCTGAAATACAATGGGAACTGGTACGGCTCGTGTCCGGCATTGGAACACAGAGAAGGCATGGACTCGATTCAATGATTCTCTGCCCCATGCCCCTTGACTCCATGCCATTCAGAGTCGTGCTTGAGAAGAGATACAGTGTAGTGCTGCCAGAGGCTCAACTGTGGTCAAACTCAGAAAATGAGCCCGGCAAACACTGTTTTCGCATTTTCACGGATGGCTCCAGGACCGAGCATGGCTCCGGCTCTGGGGTCTTCATGGAATCCAGCAGGACAAAACTGCACTTTGCTCTTGGAATGCTGCGGAGGTGTATGCAGTTCAAGAAGCGATGAACTTTGTTGTGGAAAACCGATGGAGAGGCAGAGTTATATGTGCCTGCAGCGACAGTCAAGTTGCGCTCATGGCCTTAGACAGACAGCCCCCAACCACATCAGGGGTAGTCGAGCCCTGTAAATCTAGGCTGAACTATGTCGGTAGACATAATTGCCTGATGCTAACATGGGTCCCGAGACACGTGGGAAACGAGACCTCTGACTCCTTAGCCAAGATGGGCTCTAAGGCCAACTTTTTTGGCCCAGAGGCCGTTTTGCCACTCCCTTCTGCGGCCATCAAAGCCACGGTTGGCAAATGGGTTACTAGAACGCACAAGCGAGCTTGGCAGGCTGAGAGGCGCTGCAGATGAACTAAACTGATGTTACATGTCATGCCCGATTGGCTGTCGCAAGCCCTCCTGTCATTAAGCACATGTAAAAGGTAGGCATCTCAGACAGTGCACTCTGCACAGCTTGTTAAGAGGAGGATGAGGCGGCGGACCACTTCCTGTTCGTCTGCCCCACTTTCGCTCCAATCAGGTTTGAGGTCTTTGGCACTGATGTGTTAAGAAGCGACCACCTTGGCTCCTTGGCACCGCAAGATCTAGTCAGTCTAGTGTTGTCTAGTCAGATTTCTTCGGAGATCAGGTAGATTTAAAGAAAATTAAAAGGGAATCCAAGTGTAGTACAATGGACTTAATTAATATCTGAATGGTGCACTTCCTAGTTGTCTCGACAAAAAAAAAAAAAAAAAAATGAAAAAGTTGGTAAATATTATCATCAATTCAAATGGCTAAAAATTTCAAGCCATCCAAATCATCACCCCAGATATTGTCTATAAGTGTACATGGAATGTTATTGGACAAAAGGATAAACAAAGTGCATGAGTAAGGTGAAGCTATATACATAAATATTTGGACATGAAGGAATCTATGTGAATAACAGCGCGTGGAAAATCGCATAACAACATAAAATTACCACCTTCGAATATAATGAATTTAGAGCTTTTTGATAGATTTGACTATGGTTTTAAGCAAACATTTGACGGAGGGCAAAAAGCGCCTGTTTCATCAAGTCAGCAGACCTGCACCGTCAGCCTACTTCATCCAACACATTCTTCAGATTTAGCCCCCCTGCGAGTATTTTGTATTTTCCAAGCTGAGGAAACGGCTGGATGGTAAAAGATTTGGGTCAAATCAAGCGGTCATCACTAAAACAAACGAACTTAAGAAAACCTATCATTTGGGGACGATGAATTTAGCCATTAGGTTAAGCAAAATTTAAGGAAACGCTGAGCTAAAACGAAATTACCTTAAAAAAGTGCGCATTTTGACTAAAACATTACCTGTTTGGACGCGTCCCATTTTCGGTCTCTGCGGTCATGCCAATTGGCCGCTGCAATCGTGAGACTTTACAACCCTCGGCTATTTTCTCTAAGGCCAAGTCAAGTCCTTAATGTACACTAATAATATAACAAATGCTTGCAAGCTCAAGGCCAACATTCGAGACGCTAGTGCCAGATGAACGTTGCAGGTAGCGGACCGAGTCATAAAAAATTGAGCCGGCCAATTGAAATAAACTTATTCCAACGAGATTCCATCCCTGAAGTGAGAATATGAAAGAGCTGCAAAATACGCTCCGCAGCTGTTATGTATGACCTCATCATTTGATGAAAAACGCGTTCCTCGCATGAATCTTTTTAGGTTTGGAAATAGATGGAAGTCGCTAGGGGCCAAATCTGGTGGATACGGTGATGCTCCAACAATTCGAATTTTAATTTATGGATTTTAGCCATTGTCATAACGGTCGTGTGCCACCGCGCATTGTCCTGATGAATAATATATTTTTTTTCTTTATGAAATTGGGTATTTTTTCACGAATTTTTTCCTTCAGCTGATCAAAAAGGTTAGAATAATATTCAGAATTTATTGTTTTACCAGTTTGCAAGTAAACCACAAACAAAATTCCTTTCGTATCCCAAACAACTGATGCTAAAACCTTCTTGGCTGATTTCTGGACATCAACTCGTTTCGGAGCCGAAGAACCAGGTTCACACCACACTTTAACCTCTTGTTTTGATTTAGGATCATAGTGATAGACTCAAGGCTCATCCATGGTGATGAATCTACGCACAAAATCCATCTTATCCGTTCAAAAATGCCCAAAATGTTGCTGAGAAAGTCACATTCGAATGTGTTTTTGTTCCATTGTTAGCGAATGCGGCACTCAGCTCTGCACACAGCATTCTGAAACCAAATACTTCAGGTAAAATATTGCTTACACTGTCCAATGAGATGCCTAGGACTTCTACTAAATCTCTTTCAGTCACTCGACGATTTTCCGATACGATATTCTGTATTTGTTCTTCGATTTCTGGTGTTGTTGCTGTTTTTGGATACTCTTGACGCCCACCTTTAAAGTCAGCTGCCCATCTTTCTACTGCACTAATTGATGGCGAAAAGTCCTTATATACTTTCGCCAAATTCGTTATTTTGTCGGTGGTAATAATTCTCAGAAGCAGTCGACAATACAAAGGTTGAGGAAAAATTTCAAGAAGCTGGTTCTCTCGAGCATAGAACTTGGGCTGACAAACCAAAATTTTATTTAAAACAACATCTAGGCGCGTCGATTGAAACACACTTTATGTAAAAGGTGAAGTCCAAAATAAACAAGGTTGGCGTCATAAAAATGTTTTTGATAGCGTCATCTTTTTTTCTCAAATTACAGTTACAAAAACCATTTGAAATTTCAACACAGTTTTGTTTGTTTGTTTTTTTTTTTATTATTTATTTATTTAGTTTATTAATTTTAGTTATTTCTTAATTTTATATTATATATATATATTTTTTTTCATTTTATTTAATTTAATGTATTTTTTATTTAATTTGTTAATTATTTATTTATTGTATTTATTTTTTCCTTTTTTTATATTATTTTATTTTACTTTTTTTTGTTTTATTTCATTAAATTAATTTTTTATTTTATTTTTGTTTTGTTTTATTTTATTAACTTAAATTTTTTTAAATTTAATTTTTTTATGTTTTTATTTATTTATTTTTATATTTTTGTAAATTAATTTTTTTTGATGTTTTTTTTTAATATTTTTTTGTAGCGCAAAATTTTATTTAAAACAACATCTAGGCGCGTCGATTGAAACACACTTTATGTAAAAGGTGAAGTCCAAAATAAACAAGGTTGGTGTCATAAAAATGTTTTTGATAGCGCCATCTTTTTAATGAGTTAGAGCGTTGGAAGTTACATCACTAACTGACTTCCAGTGAAAGTTTGGTGACATTCGGTTCAGTGGAAGCAAAGTTATTGCGTCTAAAGTGTTAGTAGGTTTTTGTCGTCGCTACAAAAATGAGTTTCGAACAAAGAGCTAATATCAAATTTTGATTTCAAATCGGTAAAACGTTTACCGAAACATTTGAATTGATGAAATCAGTTTAAGGCGCTGATTGTCTATCTCGTGTCAGAGTGTATGAGTGGTTTACACGTTTCAGAGATGGTTTGTGTGCCCAAAATCAGTAATTACCAAAAACTCCATTGAAATTGTTCGTAAATTTATTATATTCATGGTTGAAATTCATGGAATCGCAGTTGAATATCTCCAAAACATCGATTTATCGCATTTTAACTGACCATTTGGGCTTGCGAAAGGTCTGTGCACATTTCATTCCGTACAAGTTAACTGAGGACAAAAATTGCTCAGAATTCAACAGTCGAAACACTTCATTGAAGAGGTGAGAAAAGACGAGAACTTCCTTTGCAACATTGAACTTGAAACTAAGCGTCCGAATGGAAGGCCCCAGACGAACCACCACCCAAAAAATCGCGTTTGCGAAAGTCAATAATCAAGTCGATGCACATTTGTTTGTACGATTCCAAGGGAATTGTCCACGAGGAGTTCGTGCCAATGAGCCAAACAGTCAATGCAATTTTCTATCCTCACATTTTGAAGCGTTTGTTGCATCGCATTCATCAAATTCGCCATGAATACCGCGAAGGAGGAAGCTGTCGCTTATTGCATGATTATGCAACATCTCATCGATCCCCTTTTGTGACTGGTTTTTTGACTACAAATCGCATTTTAACTATCAATTTCCCACCGTATTCGCCTGATATGGCTCCTTGTGATTTCTACTTATTCGGAAAATTGCAATTGACCATGAAACGAAAACGTTTTGTGTCCATAGAGGTCATCAAAAAGGCTTGTTCCGACATTCTGAAGGACATTCCAGTCAATGAACTGAAACACACTTTTAAAAACCTTTAACATCGCGCAAAACAGTGTATCGAGACCAGAGGGGACTATTTTGAATAAAAAAAATTGAAGTCATCAGAACAAAGCTCCTGTCGTTTCTATTTTAGCTCAATCTTGTTTATTTTGGACTTCACCTTGTATAAATCAAGTCACCCGCATACATCGATACCTTGTTGTACCCTCCAAAAGTCTTATCTTGTAACTCGTTAACGTATTCCAGGCGGAGAAAGAGTCATCAGCTGTAAATCGCTGGTAGTAAATTCTAGTTTGCAATGCTTGAAACAGATAGCGATCCATTTATCTGATTGCAATAAAGCAGATTGCAAACTGAGGTTATTTAGCACTTTTTATTATTGTACTAAATTTAGTTTACAGCAAAAAAGTTTACATTATTTTGAATATATTCCAAGGATTTTGTTAAATTGGATTACGCCTGTTGTTTAATCCAATTTGTTGCGGCAGATAAATTTAATAGATAAATTAAAGTCTGTATACAAAAATAAATTTCTGTAAACTGTAAATCGTTTGACGTTGACAGCGCGCATAATTGTTTACACGAATTTGATAAAAACGGAGTATTTTATTTATTTTATGAAGGTAACAGCAATGACGTTCGCAAAAGTTCTTGGAAAATGCCGTGCTGTCAAGCGAATTATTGTGAACAAATAAACACGAGTAGTGCAATAAAAGTTCGAAAGTTGTAAAAAAATATACATATACACACACATACATGGTGGTGTGGACTCCCACAAATTGTCGTGACAAGTAAATGCCATACGCGAATCATCTCCGGTCGACGTTTATGCATAACAAACAATTGCTACGGCTAAAAATAAAATAAATTATCATGCATACATGCATATGTATGTATGTAAGCGAGCTCAGCCCAAGCGAATGTAGTTATTTGTGCTTTCCGATTTTTTATTTAATTAATTTGCCATTGGCATGCAATACTAAAATGCTGGTGTGTGTGTGTGCGTGTGGGTGGGTGCGGGGCGACGAAGTGACAATTTGTTACATTGCAAATTATAGGGGGAATACGGAGTGTTTGTCAAATGCACTTGTGCGCACTCAAAAATGTCTGTTTGCTTTGCAAGTTGTCAAGAAAGCGAGCGCTGAAGCGCGGACTCTGTTGGCGCAGTTGAGGAGCAAATCAAGCTCCTCCGGCTTATGTGAGCACTATCGAATGTTAGGCAAGTCGTTATTGTATAAGAATTGTCAATAAATGTAAATACGTGCATAGCAATGTACATACCCGGCAGTAAATTGTACTACTTCACGTCATATGCAGAACTAGTTCATTTAGGTTGAGTACTAGCCCTTTTTTAAGTGGCTATTTTCGCACTTTGCAGCCATTTTGCGCTCATTTGGAGGCATTTACGGTCATATAAACTTCGCTGCTGATGCACTAACCGCATTTGAAGTATACATTTTGTATCCTTGTTGGGGTAATTTTTTCCGTGGTAAGCTTTTTAAGCGATTTATGCTGTTTGTCCATTATTTCATGCTTTCAATTTACTTCATAGCTTAAAACTTCGAGATAACGTGTTACAAGTCGTTACAATTTACTTACTTTGCCTCTTTAAGTAAAAGTGAATACACATTTTGCGGAAAGCTTCCTTTGCGTTGGTAAGATCAGGTGCAGAAGAGCTTGACTTTACTTGTTTCCAACTGACATCGAGAAAGAAACGATTGGTGCGCTTTTTTAAACTCGGCTAAAAACGCTTAAGAGGCTTATCGCGCTACTCAAGAAGAATAAGAAGAGATTCAGCGGTTGGTATTTTGGTCTTGGTCAAAATTGTTTTCCTCAGAAAACAACCATAAAATCTCCGATGCCGGAATTGATAGCACTTTATAGTAGGCAAAAGCACTAGCCAGGAAACGGAAATATAACGCCAAAAAGTAGGCACCAAAAACGCCCCAAAAAGTAGGCACCAAGGAAATATAACGTCAAAAGGTAGGCACCAAAAGTATATTTCCTACAAGTTTGCACTAACAAACGAGCGCCAAAAAGTGGGCAGTGTTATTTTTCCCTAGCATTAGCAACCACAAGGAAAAACTCAGGAAAAATAGCCTAAAGTGTGTCTAAGATATATATAAGGTATAGCTCTCTCTCTTATTTTCCTCTACGTTACATCTTTTCTCTCTCTCGCGGAACGAAAATGCCCAAAACGTTGCATGACCTTGAAATTTTGCTTTCCATTCTCGCTCGTCCTTCGGCGTCTAAGAAGTTTCACTTCAAAAATTTAAGATTTGCACACATAGCGATTGTTTATACTCCTTTTTATGCTGCACCTTTCTCAAATTACAGTTACAAAAACCATTTGAAATTTCAACACAGTTTTTTTTTGTTTTTTTTTTATTATTTATTTATTTAATATAATTTATTAATTTTAGTTATTTCTCAATTATATATATATTTTTTTCATTTTATTTTATTTAATGTATTTTTTATTTAATTTGTTAATTATTTATTTATTGTATAATATTTTTTCCTTTTTTATATTATTTTATTTATTTATTTTTTTTTTTTTGTTTTATTTTATTAAATTAATTTTTTATTTTATTTTTGGTTTGTTTTATTTTATTAACTTAAATTTTTTTAATTCAATTTTTTGTTTGTTTTATTTTATTAAATTAATTTTTTATTTTATTTTTGTTTTGTTTTATTTTATTTGCTTAAATTTTTTCAATTTAATTTTTTTATGTTTTTATTTATTTATTTTTATATTTTTTTTTAATTAATTGCTTTTGATGTTTTTTTTAATTTTTTTTTAAATATTTTTTTTTTCAATTTTTTTTTTTTGAATTTTTTCATTCAATTTTTTAAATTTTCTTTTTAATTTCATTAAAATTCATTAAAAAACTGATTCTCGAACTAGTTTGAAAACATCTATGAATTGTCTAGTACGAAACCAGTCCTTAATGCAGACTCTAAAATTTTGTTGCTCCAGTTCACGAAAGTAGATATGCGACAGCCACTTGAAAATTAAGCTTCAGTAGCAGTGCATTGCTGTCACACTTGCAACTTGTCGTAAATCTGATGGCTTCTGTTACTGAACTGTCGATGCCTGCCACTGGCATATTACGTATCGCTGACATCGTTGCGTATTGTTTGTTGTTGCTGCAACGTGCTTCTTTTGATTGTCGCAAAAGGAAATAGAAAACTTATAATTTACTTAAGAGCCACTAGAACATAGTTTATATGAGTATTTTTTTTTATTTTACTATTATTTCAGCAATTGTTGCAGTGACAGTTACTTAAACCAAGCCTCCGTGATTTGCGTGGAATTTATAGATTTTATTCATCGATATTCAATATTTTTGCCTTATGATACTATTGTTCTTAACGATAACCTTTTACTCATTTTACGATATCCTGTTGCTTAAAGGTCCAGTTTTTTGCCAATTTAATTTCACTCCCTACATATGGATTTTAATTCTATCACACCACTTTTTCTCAATCCAAGTACAATATTTAAATTCAAGTTTTGCTGGCTTCAAAAATTTACCTTTCACGTCACAATCTGACACTTAGCAATCGTATAAATAAGTATGCAGCAATGCTTACCTGCAAGTAAAGAGAGAGAAAAAATAAACGATGAGTCAAGGTTTTCAACATAGAGACCAAATGGTAAATGTGAAATATGAATTAATTTATTTTTTATTTTTTTATTTCTGTTCTACGACGGCGTGTGCGACGGTGACGTCTTCCGCGACACAAAATTGCTACGCTAACAGAAATATTGCAATGAAATCGAAACCAAATCAAAGTGATCGCGTGCGGTTAAAGTCTCACGCGGTGAACGGAGCATTTGAGACGCCAGCGCCTGTCGCGATGGTGGTTGTGCTCATGCAGGTTTTGTGGCGAATAAACAATATTAAATTTTGTTTGTTATTCAATAAGAATCACGCGTCACAAAGCGGCGGTTTACGCAAGAGTAAGCAGAAAATTACAAAAGCAAAAGCCACGCTGAAATACTCTTCTGAAGCAATGCAGTTTTGGTTGATACTCAATGAGCGGAATGGGGTGGATGAGACGGCGACTATTAGAAAGGGCCACGAGTCTATTGAATATGGAACAAAAAAATTGCACAATTGCAAGTGAAGTGCTGAAATGGATCGTAGCAAACTTAGATAATATCAGCTGTATAAATTTATTAAAAAAATTTGAAGTGCTTGCGCTAAGCAAAATTGATAAAAGCGTTGATAAGGCAAGCAAACAAGTATTCAGCAAAAGGAAACGAAAAAAGAGTAAAGACTTGTAGAGGAGAAACTTTGCGTTATAGAAAAAAAAAATCCAAAGCAAATAAGTAGAACTTATTGCAGTAAAAATGAAATAAAATAAAATCAAATAAAACAAGCGAATATTTTGTGGCGTCTGAAACGGGCGCATATCGAATTTACGCTACAAACGATTGACGACATGCACACACAACGTATATACGAGGGGTCGTTAATACGTTCGCGGCTTAAGCTACTTTCTGAATGAAAAGTATGAGTTTATATATTTCAAATTTTTTTTTTTTTTAATTATCATCCTCAAGTTAAAAAGCACTTTTCAGCTCATGGATATAATAACTTTATGGTGAGATTTGTTATTCAACTTCTTGTTTAGATTGATTTTCAAAATGGTTTTCTTTAGTCGTGGGGCAGTGAATCGATGCTTTCACCCCGTAACTTCATCATGGAAGAAAAGCAAGAGACGATGGTAATCGCTATCGCTATCAAGGCCACGATTATTTCGTGCGTCTATAAGGTAACCACGCCATCTGGGACTTATTGCAATGTGATCAACTTGGTTTTCGATTTTGCGATCGGGTGAGGTCCATGTTATTTTGTGAAAACGCTTCTAATTAAATATTAAGTCACCAATGTCAAGATTGTTGTTAGAGCTCAACTCGGTGAGCATTTCACTATTTTCAATAAGCATCTCTAAACAGTGCTCTCCCATCGTTCCATATTGCCTAGGCCGACTAGTGCATTCATATCTCCCATGAGAATAAATTTGTCGTCTCTCTTGAAGTCGTTCATCATCACATTCGTAAGTCTGCAGTAAAAGGTTTATTTGGCATCGGGTCCCGATATTTCGGGATTCCGACATAAAACCTTAAGATAGACCATAAATTGTGATGAAACGCAGTTTGACAAAATCGATTAGGAGGGAACAAGCCAAGGATATAGGTATGTACATATTGACCGAATCCATGACAAATGAGGATTTGATTAAGTTAAGGTGAACCGAACTGTATACATATATCCTGGTAGTGTTTTCTAATTTTTTATATGTATGTATCACAAACTTAATCTTTTATGCAAACTTTCAGCAGTTTAAAGGTGACTCCAAACAGCAGATATTTTTTTTATGAGGCGCTTTTTCATGGCAGTAATACACTCGAAGGTTTGCCATTGGCTGCCGAGGGCGATCGCTATTAGAAAAAACGTTTTCTTCGTTTTGGTACTTCACCGAGATGTGAACCTACCTTTAAACCTTCTCTCTGAATTCCAAATGGTAGTCACGCACTAACCCATTCGGATACGTCGACCGATCTGTTAACTACTGTTAATTTCTTGATGGAAATAACCTATTATAACTCTATAATAAACCTTTTTCAATAGCAATCGCCCTTATAACAAGGATTAGGCGGATACCAAGTTTCACAGAGAAATCTCAATTTGTTCTCCAGTTTTTCCAGTGTTTTATCCGAGTCTACTTAAGTCGATTTAGTTATACATATACTCTAGTGGTCAGTTTATTGTCTGTTTTACAAAAATTCTAATGGATTGTTTTTTTTTTCTTATCATCCTTCATACGTAATATTTTGTTAGAATATACTGAAATATCGTATTTTTTGCACATGCCAAACCTTTGGTTCGATATCGCAATTTTTACTCGTATCATCGTTCATCGAGTCATTCTCATCATTCTGAGTAGGTTTTCTTTAAATACATATTTATACTGCTATTTGCCGTTATGTGAACAAATAAGGTAGAATATGATACTCTAATCAGTTCGCTCGAGAAATTAAGATAACTCTGACAGGAAATGCAATTTCATCAAGCGAAATGGTCGAATTAGAGGTCAGTGGGCGATCTACCGCAAACGTTCAGATTTGTGAGAAGACAATAAATGATTTTGTATTTTTTTTTTTTTTTTTTTTTTTTAATTTAAAGAATGTGAAAAAATATATGACCAGGTTTGCAATTAGCCAAATGAAAATGTATGGAGAATTGGGTTACGTGCCGGTCTATTTACAAAGAATGCGGAAGAAATTGATGACCAGCCCGCAATGAGCTAACTAAAAATTTATGGAGAATTGGTTGATGAAGCGCGAGTATATTTACACTGACAATGAAAAAAATAAATGTTATTAAACATTTAAAATATGTGTTTAGTAGACAAAATCTGAGTACTTTTCACCCAGATAGTGAACGAAAATATGCACATACATACATACATACATATTCAAGTCACACATGAACGAATTACAGGAAATCATTACTGTTTGTCACCAAACGAGCCCTGAGTATGTGGACAGAGCAGCCCGTTTGTGTTCTATTTGCCATTTGATTAGTGCTTGGGCGGCGAGACCTCATTCAGCGAGCACGCGAAATTGTCGCGCATCGTTGCATTTTCGTGTGAAACGCAAATAAAATATATTAAATTCAAACAATTGCGTTTTCAATGTCAAAGTGGCGATCGGGTTTATGTGCGGCATATTTTAATTGAGGTTTTAATTCAGATAAATTAATTTAAATTTCTTTACACATGCATATAAAGCAATAATGCTGAAAGGTGTTGGAAATATAAAAAAATTTAGAGAAAAAATAAAATTAAATAATATAAAAAAAATATTTCAAAAATATATAAAAAATACAAAAAATAAAAATTATATATCAAAAAAATATTAAACAAAAATACAAAAAAAAAATATTAAAACAATTAAAAATAAAATTACAAAAAATTTAAGAAAAAAAAAATTAAATAATATATAAAAATATTGAAAAACAATATAAATAAAAACAAATATTGAAATATTAAAAAAGATTAAAAATTAAACAAAGAATGAATGAATTAAAAAAATATTAAAATAAAAATTTAAAAAAATAAAACAAAATTAAATAATATAAAAAATATTTAAAACGTATTTTAAAAATATTACAAAAAAATACAAAAAATAAAAATTATGTATCAAAAAATATGAAACAAAGATACAAAAAAAAAATATTAAAACAATTAAAAATAAAATTACAAAAAATGTAGAAAACTATATACAAAAATAGGTAATAAAAACATTAAATAATATAAAAAATATTGAAAAACAATATAAATAAAAAAATATTGAAATATTAAAACAGATTAAAAATTAAACAAAGAATGAATGAATTTAAAAAATATTAAAATACAAATAAAAATAAAAAATTGATATATTAAAAAAAAAAATTAAACAAAAAATGAAAGAATTAAAAAAATATTAAAAACATAAAAATATAAATAAAAATTGAAATATTAACAAAAAATTTAAAATGAAGGAAAAAATAAATGAATTAAAAAAATGATTAAAGAATTAAAATATAATAATTACAGAATTAAAACATAATAATAATTACAGAATTCCAAAAAATTATTTTTTTTTTTAATAAAAGAATTAAAAACTAAATTAAGAGTTCCCAAAATATTTCGTCATGCTTGCATATATAGAAATAATGTTGAAAGTGTTTGAAATTAAAAAAAAATATATTAAAGAAAAAATGGAAAAATATTAAAAACATATATAGAAAATAAATAAATTATACAAATAGAAAATAAAACAAAATTAAAAATTAAACAAAAAATAGAGGTTAGTTCCTTAAATTAAATTAAATAATATGAAAAATATTAAAAAACAATGTAAATAAAAATAAAATATGTATTGAAATACTAAAAACAAAATTAAAAATTGAACAAAGAATGAATGAATTAAAAAAATATATAAAAAATGTTTAAAAAATATTAAAAAAAATTTAAAATAAAAAATTGATATATTAAAAAACAATTAAACAAAAAAATTAATTAAAAAAATTAAAAAATAAATAAAAATGAAAAATATATTAAAGAAAACAAAATAAAAAAAATTAAAAAATATAGAAAATAAACAAATTATACAAATATAAAATTAAAAAAAAAAAATAAAAATTAAACAAAAATATGTGAACTAAAAAAATTAAAGAATTAAAAAAATAGTTTAAGTATTAAGGGGTTAGGCCACTCTAGGATTTTCAAAATATCGAAATTTTTTTTTTTGCTTAAAAGATGCTTTAAACTCTTTAGAATATAAAACAAAAAGTCCTATGCGTGAAAAAAATGTTTATCTCTAATATTTCGCACTTTTGCGCGAGCGCCTCTGACGTCTCTGAACCGACTATTCAAATTTAAACCGTGTTTATCTCAAAACGTGATTTTTCAAAACGGCAAGCAGCATAACTCAAACAATTTTTAATATTTTAACTTGTAATTGTACAAGGATCTTTAGAACATTATTCCGCACTGAAATACGTACGGATTTTTTTATTAATTAATTAGAAAAATTTTTATAAACAATTAACGGTTCCATTTTAGACGAAAAATTCTACTTTTGACTTCAAACATCTGCAAAATACACAAATTTCAATATTTCTAAAATCCCGTACGTATTTCTACAGCTATACTCACGTCGATTGAGAAGAATTTTTTTAATTTGGTTTAGGTGGACATTTACGTCAGTTGTACTGCTTGCCGTGAAGTGCCTTTTTCGCAGGGCGCGTTCAGAGATTCACTCCAAAGGCGCCATTTTGTAATATTTTTCAATAAAAATATTTATAATTACACTTAAATACATGCTTAATAATATACTTAAAAAGTTTTTTCCTAGCACCTTTCTTTCAATGTAAAAAAAATCCTTAAAAAACTGTTTTTTTACAGTAGCTAGAGTGGCGTAACCCCTTAAAACAAAATTAAAAAGATAAAAGTTTAAAAATAAAAAAAAATTAAATTAAAAAAATTGAAACTTAAAAAATTAAAAAAAAGCAGTCACACAAATTTTTATAGCTTTTTCTGGTAATAACTCAATCAGCAAAATATGCACGCCCTTAAAAACTTATCAACTCGTTCAATATCGTAAACCAATAACCGGTTTGTTTTAGTATTTTTCATTTTAATGATCGAAAGATTTTCCGGAATAACAATTACTTATCATCAAAAAAACAAAAAAATAATAAAAAAAAAACAAACGGAGACAAAAAATTCGTCAAAATAAATGTCGCCTCAGATCCGGCTGTAATAAATATTCATGACTGATGATTTCAGGTTAATGACCAAACTCGAATTCTAAATGTGGAGCTTCAATTTGAGCTTTGGCTGTTCGCGGCAGGTGAAGACGACAGTATTTCAAATTTTATTTATTTTCATCCAGGCACTGCATGGCAAAAGATCACTCCCGGTCAATGCCAGAGTCTGGTGCACTTCATTAGTAAGCGACGTGCGAAAGTTATGAGGCATAAGCGGTATCCAACAAAATATTTGCAGTTCAGGGCATAGTAGAGCCAATCAAAATATAAATAATTTTGTAGGAACAAGCATTTTTTTCATTTGAAATTGCTTCTTATTTTTATTTTGGATGAGGTTGTGAAGTTTCACAAAGGTAAAAAAGAAGAAGTTTCACAAAGAAGTAAAAAAGAATCATTAAAATTCTGAATATTTAAAACTGTATGGCTATATGTCATATGGAAAATCCTGACAATTGGGAAAAGATGTTACTTTGTTACTGACTCAAAAACGTAATCTAATAAAGTCTCCTTAAGTTTCTTCGAAGGAAGTATGTAATTCTTTTGTCTAAAAAACTATATGCAACAGATTTTTTTTCTCTCATCCAGTTTCTGAAACTATGAAACACAAAATTTAAAAAAGAAAAATTAAAAAAAAAATTAATAAGAAACAAAAATTAAATACCAGAAAAAAGACAACAAGAAATAGAAAAATAAAATTGAAATATAAAATATATAAAAATAAAATTAAAAAAAATTAAAATTAAAAAAAGTATTTAAATACAAATAAAAAAAAACCATAATAATTAAATGAAAGCCAAATATAAAAGACTGTAAAATTACAAAACAAAAAAAAAAATTAAAGCGACACAAAAAATTTAAATTAAAACTAAAAAACAAAAATAAAACTTAAGAAATATTGTTTTTAAGGGGGGAAACCGGTTTAGGAGGCTGACATTTTGTGTTTTTCGTGAACTTTTTTAACAAGGAAGGAATAATCCGAAGTTGTTTAAACTTAGAGGATATTTTATTAATATTTTGAAGTACACTTTTAAATTTTTCCAAGTTATTTCCGCCGGAAATAGTGGCGTTAGAGCGTGTTGTTCATGGACGATCGCCATCCGAGTATCTGGCTGGTGGGTATTGCTGAAGTTGTAATTTTTCTCTGTAATCAACAACAATTTGTTTTTTCATTCACAACATGTTTCCTAAGAATATGAATCTAATTTTGATAAAATAATATTGAAAATTGCATGTTTTTGAGGCGATTGAACACAACTTCATACCATATTTTTTCATTTATTTTGCTTAAAAAAATATTTTTAATGTTAATATAATCCAAGAATTAGGTTCATATAAATAAGAATTGAATAAAGAACACTCCGCAAAAATTTCATAACGGATGGTCGATAACTTTTTGAGCTAGAGTGCCCACCAGTTGAAAAAAAGTCATTTAGAGAAAAACTCCGTTCTAACTACCGCGCGCCACGGTGTCGAACCGAAGGACGTTCACTTAAGTGCTCATAGAATCGGGAATAATGCGAATTTCATTTTAAAATTTTTTACAACATATTCATATATATATCATATTAACAATTTATGCAATAAAAAAGTCGATTTTTTGATCAGTCTAAACTGGGGGGACCCTTAAGTTTTGAGTACCGTCGAAAAATTAAAAAAAAAAAACTTGAAAATAAAACTAAAAAAAAATATATTTTTTTAAGTTTTGAGTTTCTTTGAGAATTAAAAACAAAAAACATATGTCAGCGTGCACTTCTGCTTTTTGGTGTGCAAATTTCTGCAAATATTAGACCCGTATTAAAAAAAATTAAAAACAAAATGCAAATTAAAAAAAAAAACGGAAACTAAAAACAAGATTAAAAAAGAGAGAAAATGAAAAATAAAAAAAAACGAAATAAAACTTCACAAAAGAAAAAACTGCTTAGATCCTCATTAAAAAAAATATTTTTTTTAAGATTTGAGTTTCCTTCGAAATTAAAAAAAATATCCGAAAAAACTATATCAGCTTGTAGTTTTGCTTTCAGGCGTGCAAATTTCAACTTTCTGTCGTAATTTCAACTTCTAGACCCTTATTAAAAAAATGGAGAATTAAAAACAAACGGAGAATTAAAAAGAAATTAAAAGAAAAAAAATTAAAAAAACTTAAAAAAGTTAAAAAAAAAAAATGAAAAAAACTTTTTAGGTCCTCATTAAAAAAAATAACTTTCTGCAATTATCAAATGGAACTAAAAATAAGAAAATCCAAATAAAACAATTTTTTTAAATTAATTTTTAATTACTTTTAAATCAAATTTTTACTTTTAAATTTTTTTGTTTAATATTTCCTTTTCATTTATATTGCACTAGCTTCGACTAACAACTCAAATTTTGTTTGGTTACACTGTATTAACGCATACTTAATTTTTCCATTGCATTAAATCTATAGATCTCGAGAATATATAAGATTGGGTGGAAAAAGTTTTAAATGATTGTGAAAAATTGAATTTTTTACCACATATTGAGCTTCGCTAGCAGACGTTCCTATTTGCATAGTCGCTGAGATGGTCGCTTCGTCCGAAACTTATTTCCAATTTCGAACGAATTTCATAACGTATCGTGGAATTATGATACCGAGTTCTGAGTAAATTAAAAAAGAACCAGTCGATAGTGCTTTAAAATTATATTATAGGTACATATACTATATTTATGTATAAGGGATATGTTTGATATTTTGAAGATTTCGTTTTTTTTTTGCAAAAGCGACACACTTTATTCAGTCCAGAATAAGCGGAAAAGCAGTTCGAATGTCCATCTGTCTTGGCCATCTGTTTTAGGCATTGAAGTATAGAAACATCGATATATAAATACTTTAATTTTGACGTATTCTTGTAGGCAAGCGAAATGTGCACAAAAGAGTGCATACATCCACACTTGTCCATCTTTACATATATGTACACATACTACAAAATTCACACACACACATACCCATTTGTAGTACGTAAATTGCGTGACTCAATCACACCCAACAAAGCGACTAATTTTGGTTACTAAGCGAACTTTTCTATTCGCTGTGCTTAACTAATTAAATTTCGCGTACTTCTGTATTTATGATTTAAATGGTGATAATTACAAAGGCGCATGGAAGGGCAAATAGTAAAGAAGCCAATGTTGTGGGGAATTCCGTAAGTTTGGCAAAACAATAAATAAAAAAAATTGTAAAGAAAACTAAGAGGAAATTTTATATTGTAGAGTATTATTATAAATGATAAGTTGTATGCAGATAACAGTTGAGGAATGTGAAAACTGTCAGAGCGTCGTATGCGAGGAGGTACAGTGAGTATCGCTAGAATTCGTACAGCTGTAAATTTGAAATGTTTAAAGTTTATTTTTTGGTTATTTTATTATTAAACGAAGACGATATAAATCAAAGTATTAATAAAAAATAAATCAGAAAAAAACAGATTTTTGTATAAAAAAAATTATAAAAAACATAAATAAAAAAAAGTAATAAAAAAATGTAAAAAAAATAATACAAAAAAAATATTATAAAAAACAATTAATAAAGAAAAGGAAGTAAAAATAAAATGAATAAAAAATATTAATAACACAAAAAATGCATAAAAAAGGAAAAAAATAAATGAAATGAATCAAAAAATTTGTAAAAAAAATTTAAAAAAATTAATAAAAACAAAACTATAAAAAAATATTTTTCTAAAAAAACAAAAATATTGTAAAAAAATGTTGTATAAAACAAAATTATGGTAAAAAAAAACTTATTGTAAAAAACAACTGATTGTATAAAAAAAACTGATG
Organism: Anastrepha obliqua; assembly: GCF_027943255.1. Classification (NCBI taxonomy): domain Eukaryota; kingdom Metazoa; phylum Arthropoda; class Insecta; order Diptera; family Tephritidae; genus Anastrepha; species Anastrepha obliqua. The sequence continues at coordinate 30,409,827 of NC_072896.1, forward strand.
TTTTCTTAATAAAAAAACATGAATAAAACAAAAGTAGTAAAAAAATTAATAAAAAAAATTAAAAACACAAAAAATAAAAAAAGAATTATAAAAAAAACTAGGAAAAAAACTATAAAAAAAATAAAAATAAGGAAAGAAATTACAAAAAAAAAACAATATACTACAAAAACATTCATAAAAAATTTAATAAAAAAAAATTAATAAAAAAATTATTTAAAAAAATGTATATAAAAAAAATTTTAAAAAGAAAAATGTATTAAAAAATAAAAAAAAATTATAATTATAAATAAAGGGTAATCAGATTGGAGGTACTTTTCCAATAGGGGTTTTTTGTCACATCAGTAGTCGCTGTGAAACTAAATACATCATTTTTTTTCAGTATTCATTGACGTTTCATTATGGAAAGACTAACGCCTCAACAACGTTTACAAATTGAACAATTGTATGACGAAAATCGACGCTATGTGGTCAACTTAAGGTCTACATAACCGTCCAGCGACAAGGCCCATTTTTGGCTTACTGGTTTCAATGAGCAAAATTGCCGTATTTGGGCTGAAGAGCAACCCGAAGCCACTCAAGAATAGCCATTACAACCATTGAAAACAACCGTTTGGTGCGGCCTATGGGTTAGAGTAATCATCGGTCCATATTTCTTAAAAGACGAAGCTGGCGCCAACGTAATAGTGAATGGCAAACGAAATCGCGTCATGATAAACGACGTTTTGATGCCGGATGTCGGTGATTTCCACAACATTTGGTTCCAATAAGACGGCGAACAGTGCTACTTGCCATACAATGCGTGAAATAATGGATTTACTGTGACGTCGTTTCGGTGAGAAACTTGTCTCTCACCTCGGACCCGTGGATTAGCCACCAAGATCGTGTGATTTCGCACCTTTGGACTTTGTGGGGGTATGCAAAGTCTAAATGCTTTGTGGATAAACCAGCTTGAATTAAGGAATTCGAAGCCAACATTACTAAAGTTATTCACGAGATGCCGAGCGAAGCCGTCCAGCGCGTCATCCAATTGGTTTACGTGTTTATGGATGGCCGAATTAAGGCGCAGTTGAGGGCAAAATTTGAAAGGGATTATCTAAAAAAAAAATATATGAGATGAATACGAAGAAATAAAATTTGAATTCTCGTTTTCAATTTAAAATACGATACCTTTAAATTGATCACCCTTTAAAATGATAGCAGTATTAGTTGTTACTCAATAACGCAAAAACTACTGAATGGATTTAGATTAAATTTTGTTTGGTTTATTGACTAGGGGCGTGGTCCTGACATAGGCTACAAACTTATGCGCTAGAGGATGCTGCTGTCGGGATATTTAGAAAAATCGTATTTGTGGACAGATTTGGATAATTTTCTGGCAAGTTGTTTCGTGCACGCTCAACCGTATATCGCTTGCTCTATATATATATGAGTTAGGGATGACAAAAGTTGAACTTTTTTCGAAGGAAATTTTGTGAATAAAATTTTTTGCTGTACAATTTTTTTCTCTCTTTTTATAATTTCTCTTCTTTTCACAAGTTTGTCTTCAAGAGTTAATTCAATTTATTTATAACTAGGTTTTATACTACGCCTTTTTATTACTATTACTACTATATTTTTAGCTGGAGATAGAAAAACTTTAAATATCGTTTTGAGGTAAATTTTGTTATCAATTCAATTTTTTTTTTGTCTTCGAGAGTTAATAGAATTTACCTATTTATAAGAAAATTGCATTTTAGTTTTTATATTACACCTATTTATTGCTATTAACGCATTAATGACCCATGCTTTTTCTGGAGATGGAAAAATTTTAAATATCGTTTTCAGCGAAATTTTGTTAATAAAAAGTAAACAGTAATTTTTTTTGTTGTAATTTCTATTCTCTTTAAAAGTTTGTTTAGTAATAAGGAAGTTGCGGTTTCTTTTTTTATATTATACCTAATTACACCTCTTAACCCGTTAGTGACAAGGCCTGATATATATGCCTTTCACCACGAACGCATCACTTGAAACATTTTTTTGGAACCTGAGAATTGACAGTCTGATATCACTTCAAATATGTACTGAAAATTGTACTTCAATGGGTTCTTTGTGCGAGCATTAATGAGTTAAAATATAAATTCGATTTTTTTACGCCAGAGGTGTAACAATACGTTCAGCAAGAAAATAAGTTTACATAGAACAAAGAGGACCAAGTGGTGATTGAGCCCATGAGTATTAGGAACATATTTGGAAACATAGAAAAAATTTGTTTGTTCCGTTCGTGTTATGCTACTGAAAAACACTCTGCTTGCGGAGCTCTGGATGAAAATATTTTAGCCTGAATTTCGGTCGAAAAATATATCTCCATTAGGGCGGGTCGATTTAAAAATTGCTCATTGCTCTGTGAAAATCGTATTCTAGGGATCAAAATAAGAAACTTTGCCGAAGGAACCATACCTCTAAAACGAATTCTCATGTCCCCCAATGTGGGTCGAACGAAAAATCCCACTTTGACCCATTTAGAGTGCTCCAATCGAGTCCAAATGTATGACCGACCCCCACTAACTTTGGACGGCCGATCCACCCATGCCAGTGGCACACCTCCTGGAACTCCCCTGGGTGGTTCCCCATACAATCATTTCAAAATATCACCATTTTTGGCCTTTACTTGAGAAAAGAAACTAAAAAGTTCGACCCAAATTGGAGGACATCAGAATTCGTTTTAGAGATATGGTTCCTACGCCTACGGCTAAGTTTCTTATTTTGATCCCTAGAATATGATTTTCACAGAGCAATGGGCGATTTTTTTGCCTCCCCACAAATCGACCCTGCCTAATCTTCATATTACTTTGAATTCTTGAAGTCAATATATCAAAGTAACTATCAATACACTCACTCGTTTAGTCCCTCCTTAACGTATCTTCTCATAACTCGAAGCTCCACTACCCGCACAAAAGCAAAAATCTATTCCGCATAAACGACCACTATCCAATGCTCTTGGCTAATTTGATTCAGCCCCGTATATGGTTTACTGAAAAAAGCCAAGCAGCAGTTGACGCTGGAAAATAATAGTCGCAATAAAATAAAAACAAGCTGAACTCCAAAGGAATATGCCATTGAGATGCCAAAGGCGAATAAGTAGCAAATTCAAATGTACTGACTTTAGTCTGAGTCTTTTGTGACAATAACTACAAGAAAGTGCCAGACGACACCAAACGCTGTCCAAAACATGAACAAAAACTCACTTTCCGAATAGATATGACGGGAAAAACTAAAATAGAAAAGTCGCAGAAAACTAGTTGAGGTTGAGGTCAAGGCATAGAGGGTGGTGTTGAACACCGACAAAAGACATTAAACAACCAACCACAATGAACCGCTTAAGTGGCCAATAAAGTGGAAATAAAAAGCAAGAAAAAAATCGAATAATTTAAAGAGCAACAAAACCGCAACTACAAATTCGCACAGATAACGAAAGACAATTAATGTGCGCGGCCAACGGTTTGAGGTATAACGAGAATCGAGTATAAGTTTTAGAGCATCAACGCCGCCACCACAAACAGCAGTCATAGTAATTAGTGCGAGCATAAGCGATAAAATAGTTAAAGTACATGACCAAAAGGCAAATGTGAAAATGGCAATAGAGCAGCAATGAAAACAATGCAGTCAAGAAGGGAGCGACGAACAACGCAACACAGACGATGGCAGTAGCCATAACAACCGGAGCAGCGTAGCTTGGGAGCGGCACAAATACAGGGATAATTTTTGAAGCAGAGGTACGACAAGGAGTGAGCCTTCAATTGACAATGACGTGGCTGCGTCGCAGTTGGTACTTGGAAGGGTGGACAGAAAAAAACAGCGGAGGCAGCTGTTGGATGTCTGCTCTAACAGACGATTAGACAGTTAGGCGGGCAGACGTGGCAAATTGTCAGTAAAGTTGATTGCCCTCCGCTGAGTTAGTCAAGGCAATGGCAGAGTGATGTGCAAGGCAAAGCCATATGCAGGACCTAGTAAGCATTGAACAAAAAATAAGCTGGATACACGGCGCAGGGCATGCGCTAGGTTTAGTTCATCATTTTATAAATATGTTTGGTTCATAATAATAATAATTTGAGATTTCTTAAGACCTCGAGCCATAAGCGACCCTTAGGTTTTACTGAGGCCAAAAAAAAAAACACTAATCTTTGACCCACTGTCTAATATGAGATCTACATTGACACATACATCAAAAATTGATATCTAAGCTTTAGCCAGTCAGAAGAGCACCTATATGGTTGACGGGTGTTCAGTGGAATTTGTCGAAAGCTTCTGCTACCTCGGTTGCACTATCACGACAGACGGTGGAACAGATGCAGATGTCAACTACAGACTAAACAAAGCAAAGGCGGCGTTCAGGCAAATGCATATAGTATGGGTGAGTTTGCAAATCTCCAGGCGCACTAAACTGCGAATATTCAGTTCATCTGTGAAGTCTGCATTGTTTACGGAAGCCAAACATTGCTGGTCTCCAACACCATCACACAGAGGCTACAATCTTTCTTTAACAGCTGCCTCCACATCATCTGTAGAATATTCTGGCCGAACACCATCAGTAACGACGCGCTGTGTGTCCATCCTATGGCAAATCAAACGCAGAAAGCGACGATGGATAGGTTACACACGAAACCACCAGATAGCATCGCGAGAATGACACTGGACTGGAATCTTCAAGGAAGCAGAGGTCGGCGAAGGTCGATGTAGCGCGAACTAGCAGATGCCAACACAACATGGGACGGCACAAAAACAACAGCCCAGAACCGTGCTCTCGAGTGGAGTGGACAAGGACATAAAAAAGGGGCAGTCAGAATGCAAAATTGAACGATAGTTCCACAAATGGAGGGGCCTACAGTTTTAAGCCGACTCCGAACGGTAGATACTTTTTATGAGGAGCTTTTTCATGGCAGAATTGCACTTCGAGGTTTGCCATTGCCTGCCGAGGGGCGACAGTTACACTTGTTTATTTTTCTGTTTTCTCTGTTTTTCTTCTTTTTGGTGCTCACGTCTTCCGAATGGTAGCCACGCACCAATCAATTTATTTCATGTTCAGCAAAAACGATTTCAAATGCAATCAAATTTGTGGAAAAAAGAGGAGTAAAACGAGACAATCGCAGAATTCTGCTCCAAAGAAGATCCCACGAAGTCAGCCAAAGAGCTGTCCAAAATGTGTAGACGAGTAACAATCAATATCTTTGGGAAATTGTTAAAGATGAGTGACTGAAGATTCCGAAGCAGCGAAGAGATGCCGCAATAAAAAATTTGGAAAATTCAAATTACGTTAAAAATTAGTTACAACTTTGTATCTGCAAACTTTGTCAATGCAGTTTTTTTTTAATTTTTTTATAAACTTCATCAGAACGCGTTACTTATATGACCACAGCTATTTGAAGGTTAACCCTTAATTTCTATTTTTTGTTATAAAAAGTTTTGTTTTTCGTTATAAAATTGATTGAAATGTGTGTTCAGTCAAGGAATATAATAAATTATATTATAAATAATAATAAAAACTACTTGATCACAACATAGATTAAAAATTTTTTGCAAACATCTAATATTTTTTTGGTACTGCTGCTTTCCTGCTCGCAACTGTATATACACTTTCGACGAATCAGTTTCTATTTAAACATTGAAAACTCCCACTGGGCTGAACGGCATATCACTCGATGTTTGCTTTCATTTTGACGAGTGTATGCGCCCCAGAGGATATAGCCTTTAGTGGGACGACACAGGGTGAATATGAGAGCTCAATTGTGGCGCATGAGAATTGCACCAAACATTGAATGGACATTCCGGAAATTTGCGGACAACATATCAGTTATCAACTGCGTATTTCATAAAGTAGAATTTATTTGCCAATTTAGTTAACCACCCCCGCACCAATTCTCTTTCAGCCGCACCACCACTTTCAGCTTTGATGTTCTACGTACAGCACTTTGAGCTTCAATTATGGGATTTTAAATGTGGCATTCCTTAGTCAGAGCAGACATAAATGTGAATGTAGAATGTGTGAGTAAATGTACACCTGCGATCACAATAATAGCAGCGCGACAAAGTTTGGACTATTTATTTATTTTTTATTTAATATTTTTTATTATTTAATTTTTTTATTTATATTTAATTTTTTTATTCATATTTAATTTTTTTATTTATATTAAATGTTTTTATTTATATTTATTTTTTTTTTAAATTTATATTTCATTTTTTATTTATATTTAATTTTTTTATTTCTATCTAATTTTTTTGTTTATATTTACAAACATTTTTTTTATTAATTTATTATATTTCCTATTTTTTATTTCTATTTAATTTTTTCATTAATTTTTATTTTTTTATTTTTAATTATTATTTTTTTTTTTTATCTTTAATTTTTTTTTTTTAATTTATATTTTGTTATATTTAATTGTTTTTTATTTTATTTAATTTAATTTTTTTTATTAGTCATACTTAATTTTCTTATTTATTTAATTTATTTGCTATTTATTTATTTTTTTTTTATACTACAATAAAAACCTCCTGCAAAAAAAATATCAAAAATCAAGACGATTTTGAGCTACTTCAAACTTGCACTTTATCATACTAAAATTCAAAGCGCTATAAAACTGCATATTCAAATTTTTTTATAAATTCTGATAAATTTTTTTTAAATTTTGGAGAAACTTTGTGAATTTTTTTTTTTTAATTTTGTACACAGTTTGAAACTTTAACTTAGTTTTCGTATAAACTATATACTTATAAAAACCTATAAAAAAATTAAACAAATGGTCACCACTCTGCAATCTGTCACTATTATTGTGAGCACTAGTATGTGCCCATCTCTCTTTCGGCATGTTTCCCCTTCAACTGGATGACTTGGTGTGTTTTTGTGTGTGTGTGTGTACTGCAGACAAATGTTGAAGCGCAGACGAAAATACTCGTATGTGTATTCATAAAGGTGTGTAAGGATTGGATTGGTACTTATAGTCTTTATTTTTGGTAGCCGGTTTTCATGCGAAAAATTCAAACAAAGGAAGTTCAACAGACGTCTGAAGTGTTGTGGGAATTGTGTTGCAAGCAGCTTACTAACAGCGCTACTAAATCTACAAACACACGAACATACATAAATGCTAGTTGACAGCTAAAAAAAAATAAGGAAAAAATCTAAACTGCAAAACAACAATAACAAAAAAATAAATCATGGAATGCAAAAAGAAAGCCCAAAAGGAAGCTGCATAAACAGACCAAGTCATCATCGGCAAAATGTTGGCGATTAACAGCAACAATAGCATTTTTAAAAACTATGTAAGAAAGCTAGGGTCTTATCGTGCTCGATTTTTGTATCTCGCTTATGTGTGTGTGTGCGTGTGTGTCGTCAGTGTGTAAAGGGTTATCGATCGCACAAATCGGCTAATGTGTGCAGCAAGAAGCAATAACCTTAACCCTTTGCACTCCAGCCTGGTAATGCATAGAGGCTACCAGCAACTCCAAAACAAAACATATTCTAACTTATATTATAAAAGAAAAACATAAATTTAGGACTTAAAATTTTTTTAAGTGTGATATCTTTCGAAAGTATTGCCCATATGCATTCGCGGTTTACCGGGACAAGTATCACAGTATTCCAAAGTTTCGCGCTTTTGTGCCTTTTCTTGTCTATTAGAACAAAAAAACAATCTCTCTTTTTGCCTCACAGCAAGGTCCTGACACTTAAGTAGAGTACTTTTTACTCTTATTACAATGTAAGCATAATAAACGTATCATAAACACTATAAGATAAGCACAGACTATTTTGCTTACCTAACTGTTAAGGGCGCCGAGGCAGCAAAACAACCATGTCGCCGCTACGGCGACAGCGGATTTACTGTTAGCATTTTAATGTCGCAAATACGGCGACAACGGAGTGCAAAGGGTTAATATGCGTTTGCTGTGCGCCATCTTGCCTTCACTGCTTTTTGATGTAGTTTACATTGTATGTTGTTGTTGTTTTTATAGTTCAAGGACCCCAGACTTGCACGCCAGCGGATGTCATGGCCTGACGCGCCAGTTCATGAGCAGTGAAACAAAAACTTCTTGCAAAAATTTTAAGAAGAAAGGATGTCATTGCAAAAAAATGTGCGCTTGGTAGTCACTCGGCGTGTTTAAATGGCGATTAATGGTATGTTAGATATTTTGTTTTTATTGATATGCTGATTCAACCTGCTGGGTACTTTTAGGAAGAATGGATATGAGGATAACAAATCAAACAACACAAAACTAAAAATGAAATCAGAAGAAAAAAATGCAAAAACACAAAAAGCAAAATAGAATTATAAAAAGTACAAAATGAATTTAAATAAGAATAAAAAAAGTTATTATATAAAAGATAAAAAAATTATAAAAAAATTAAAAAATTATAAAATAAAATATAATTATGAATAAAAAAAGAACAAACTTATAATGAAAAATAAGAAAAAATATTAAAAAAGAAAAAAATAAAATAAAATAAAATAAAATAAAATAAAAAAAATAAAATAAAAATATAAAATATACAAAAAAATTTTAAATTTATATAAAAGAAAAAAAAAGACTTTTTAACACAACAAAAAAAAAATTTTTTTTTTTAAATAACAAAAACAACACGAATTATGTATCCCACACAAATTATAAAAATCGAAAAAATTTAATTTAAAATTGTATAAAAAAATTACAACAACAAAGTAAAACACAACAAAAAATAAAAAAAAAGTTATATAAAAAAATTTAATATATAAAAACAAAACAAAAAAAATTTAAACACAATAAAAATATATTGTAAAAACAAAAACAACATCAAAACAGTTTTAGATAAAAAAAATTAAAAAAGTTATTTAACACAATAAAAATTATATAACACAATAAAAATTATTTAACACAATAAAAATTATTTAACACAATAAATATAAAAACTAAACCCAAACATAATTTATTTTAAAACAATTGTATAAAAAAATTATATAAAAAAAAAACAATTAAAAAATGTATACAACAAACACATAGAAACAAAATAAAAAAATGATACAAAAAACAAAAAAATTATTGAATACAGTAAAACTTATTTAACACAAAAAATAGCAAAAACTTTGTTGGAAATATATAAATGTGGCAACACTTCCCATCACTATTTTATTATCCTCATCTCTTTTTTCTCTTCCTGTATTCATTCCTGAATTCATATACGCGCTTGCTTATGTTTTTAGTCTATTTCAATAAATCAAACCAACAAACTTTTATAAAAAAAACAATAAAAAAAATATAAAAACATAAAAAACCAGATTAAAAAAATATAAATAAAAACAGAAAATATATAAACAAAAAACAAAAAAATATTAAATACCAACAAAAATATAAAAAAAAAAACTTAACAAAACGAAAAAAAATAATTATTACAAACAAAATAAAAAAAAATATATAAAAACAAAAACCAAAACTAATTTATTTAAAAACAAGTGTATAAAAAAATTTTATACAAAAAACAACAATTAAAAGAAGTATACAACAAACACAAAACAGCAAAATAAAAAAAAAAATTAAAAAAAAAACCAAAAAATTATTGAACACAAAAAAAACATATTAAAACAAAATGTAAAAAAAATTATAAAACAGAAACAATTTAAAAAATATAATAACACAAAAAACCAGAGTAAAACAATATATATATAACAAAAACAGAAACAAAATATAAAAAAAGAAAACAAAAAATAATAATTATTAAATAACAATATTAAAAAAAAATATATAAAAGCAAAAACAAAAAATAATTTATTTAAAAATAATTGTATACAAAAATTATATACAAAAAAACAAAACAATTAAAGAAAGTATACAACAAACACAGCAAAACAACAAAATAAGAAAAACAAAAAAAAATTATTCAGCGCAATAGAAATTAGTTAACACAAAAAAATATAAAAACAAAAACGAAATTAATAAAAAAATTTCTAAAAAAAAACAATTAAAAAAATATAAAAAAACAAAAAACCAGATTAAAAAAAAAGTTATAAAAAAAAAACAAAAAATAATAATTATTAAATAACAATGTTAAAAAAAAATATATAAAAGCAAAAACAAAAAAAAATAGTACACAAAAATTATATACAAAAAAACAAAACAATTAAAGAAAGTATACAACAAACACAGCAAAACAACAAAATAAGAAAAACAAAAAAAAATTATTCAGCGCAATAAAAATTAGTTAACACAAAAAAAATATAAAAACAAAAACGAAAAATAATAAAAAAATTTCTAAAAAAAAACAATTAAAAAAATATAAAAACACAAAAAACCAGATTAAAAAAAAAGTTATAAAAAAAGCAAAAAATAATTATTCAAAAACAAAGTTTAAAAAAATATTAAAAATACAATTATTGACAAAAAAAAGGTAAAAACAAAAACGTTCTGACCAGGTCTGAAGATAAAAAAGGACATAGAATAATATAATATTTGCCAAACACCGTTTTTAAAGTCTATCTAAACAAAATATTTAGGGAGTATTTAAAGTTTAACATTTCTTGAAATAAAATGTCATACCAAACCACAAGATCCTTGCCACTAAGGTGGCAAATACATATGTATGTTCAATATGATAACCTGTTTGGAACATTTTAACCCTCTACCTTTTTAACTTATGGCTCCATTCAAGCAATTAAAGGTGTAAAGCGGAAAATATCTTCAACAAATTTATGCAGAATATTTCGTGGATACTCTTCCTGGAACACTTTAACCCTCTATCCCCTTCACTTATAGGTATATTTCGACCCTTTCAGCCAATTTAACTTATGAAAACTATTTCGAGGGTACTCTTTTTGGAGTATCCTTGATTTATGGGAATACTATATAATGATTTTTTCAGGCAATATAGGGTAAATGTTACTAAAACAAGTTCCTGACGGCTCAAAATAGAGTAAACAAATATTTTTCATAAAATTTCGGTACATATTTTTTGTAGACATATTGAGAATAAATTTTTGTATCATCAGCTAACATTTTTATTCGCAATATGACTGTTTTAAGAACTTTTAAGATCCAAATAGACCCATTGAGGGTTAATATAATAAGTATGCACACCTGTGCTCACAATAATCGCGCTGCTATCATATTCCAAAGTTTTTCCCATTTATTAATTTTTTATTTAACTTTTTTTTTTATAAAATACGGGTTATACTATAACAAAAACCATATAACTTTATTTTTCATACGTTGCACAAAATTTTGGAAAATTCAAAAAGATGTCTTTTTAGTATGAATTTGTAGTAAAGCTCTGAGTATATAGTTTTTTACCCCTTTGGATTTTATATAATAAAGGGCAAGTTTAACCCACCGTTGGACATCATTTTTAAAACCTTCAGTTGAGCACCCGGGTCTGGCCTTTTTTCGTCCTGTTCGAGGATCTTTTTTAAAAAATTATACCCATAAATTACATTTAAGGAAGCTACTTGGAAGCTAAAGTCGTTAGCAATAATAGAAATATGTTAAATTCACGTCCAAAGTCGAAAAAGCCAGTCTGGCCAGACCCGGGTGCTCAACGGGGGAGGGTTAAGTAGCTCAAAAATCGCATTGATGTTTAAAATTTTTTTTTCGCTGTTGTTTTGTGTACTTTTTCCTATCTAATATAAAACATTTCAAGCATTCGTTATGTCGTTCGGTCGTAAGTGGTAAACTGTGACCTTCCTAAAAATGTTTAAGGGGTAACACCACTGTAGACGCGTAAAATAAACACGATTTTTAAAGAATTTTATTGTATAGAAGGAAAGGGGAAACAATCACTCTGATTTGGGAAGTTATTACTTATATACTAAAATACAAAACTACAAAGTTTGATCGAAAAATTTTACAAAATGGCGGCATAGGAGACATTTTTGTAATGTGGTTTCTCTTGAAGGAGCTCCGCGGCACGCAGCACAGAGGGTGCAAATTTTAATCTGGAACAAAGGAACATTTTTTTTCTTAATCTAGATAAGAATAGCTAGAGAAACACGTAGGGGATTTAAAAAATATTTATTTTTGTGGAATTAGCAAGCATTTGAAGGAAAAAACTCTATTTTGGACTAAAAAAACGGCACTTAAATAATTATAACAATCGTTTAAATTAATCTATCGAAAATGCCCTACGCTCTTCTCTTAAGAAGGTTATTATACAGACGTAGTGAAAAACCTGATTAAAAATATTTAAAATTGTTTGAGTTATGCTGCGTGCCAATTTCAGAAAACGTGTTTTGAGAAAAACGCGTTTAAAGTTTGGAAATCTGGAGAAGTCGTTAGGTAGCAGTCACTAACGCTTGGTTAAAAGCTTAAAATATTTATGAAATAGACTTCGGTAACGTATAAAACTTTTTGTTCTGTATTTTAAAAGGTTCAAAGAATTTTTTAAGCTTATAAAAAAAATCAATTTTTTGAAATTTCTACAGTGGTGTTACCCCTTAAACGTAAACTTTAAGCACGCCGTATGCCAGATATTACTCCTTGATCCGCCTTGGTACATTTCATTGGCGGAACCCTGTTATTGTTTGTAAATGTATTTTGTTTTGTAAAAAGTTGAGCTTTGTCGTATAACACAGCCGTTAGCAGTAAGCCATAAAAACAAATCTAAAAATATGGAAAATTCTCATTGTGCTAAAATAGTAGAGCAAATAGCTTTCAATTATTAATTGTGCTTTTGATACACTTTGTTGAAATTAACTGTACCTTAATGCAAAACGAGTCCCAATGTAAAAGTTGGTATCCAATTACAATTTTTACCTTCAACTCAGCAAAAGACACACAAAAAAAAAAATTTTTGCAAACACAATGGCGGAGTTGTATAACTTCACTCTCTTAGCGCAACAGCAACCACTGCATACATACAAACATACGTACGTGTACGTGTGCATACAAGAATGTCCATACAGCCTATCATGGCTGACCAAACGTGACCTCGGTCAAGGGAAAATGTACTGTCCGTCCGTCCCATCAGCCGTTTGCTTGCTGCTACACAGCCAAACAATCAACCAGTTTGCAGTAAATAAATAAAAGCTGAGGAAGACTAACAAATAAATCACCACAAATAATAACAATACTCGTGCAACATCAGCGGCAATAACAAAGAAGAGTGCAGTAGTAGCGCATGAGCATCAGCAACAGCTACAAAAACAATAACAAACGTATACGCCATGTAACAATGCCAGTCAAACACAATTAACAACAGCAGAGTGGCGCATAAAAATTGCAACAAAACAACAATAAATATGTATGGAAGTGTATGTGCAACCAGAATTCCAACAATGCTTTTGGCTACACAACAAAAGGAGGGCAGAGAAAAAGATACGTATTACTACTGCGGTAAAGGCCTTTGCCAGACAGCAGACAACGTTGTCAGTTGCATGTGGAAGGAAAGGAAATACCGACCGTCGTCAGCAGCTGTGTTTGTGTTGCAGTGGCAGCAAAATGAAAGGCAAAGGCAACAAAGTGCTCGATGGATGTAGCAAAGCATACTCGTACATGCAGCTATGGCAGCATTTACACTTGTACATGTGTGAATATGTATGTATGTATGAATGTCGATGAGCGCGGCAAGCGAAAGAGCAATGACTTCTGTGCGCCGTGGCGTTGTTGCTGTTGCGCTGTTCCCGTTCGCTGTGCATGCATTCGATGCCAAGTGTAGATGTTTAGATGCATGTGTCTGCAACATTGTATACGGAACGTGAATGTTGAGGTAATAAAGGTGCACAAAATTAAAACAAAAAAGGAATTTATAACAAAATTGAACATTTCTTAACAAAATAGCATTGAATCCCAGAGAAAATCATTGGCTCAAAAGTTAATTAAGATAGAATAAACGAAAGATAAGGAAAAGTAAAAGGAAATGGAAAAGGAAAGAATTGAAAATAAAAAGATACATTACGATAGGGAAGATAAGATACAACAAAAAAGAATTGCGAAAAAGATAATATAGAATATAAGAAAAAATAAGATATTATGAAAAATAGGGAAAAATGGGAAAAGCCCTGATAAGATGAGTTAAAGTAAGGTGGGATGGGATAAGGTAAAAAGGGGCAGAGACAAATACGAACAAGAAGCATGGATGAAGCAGGATTTAATAAATAAATTAAATAACAATGAAACGAAAATATAAAAAATAAAAAAAATTAAGAAAATAAAAAAATAAGTAAAAAAATAAAAATAAAAAAATATAAAAATAAAAACAAAAACAAAAAAAAAACATAAATAAAAAATAAAATAAAATGAATAATAAAATAATTTACATTGAGTTAAATGAAAAAATAATTATTAAATAAAAAATAATAATAAATAAATAATATTATATAAATAATAATAAATAAATAAGAAAAGCAATAAAACAAATCCCTTTGGTTGGGCACCTATTGCGGCGCGTCCCAGGTGGTGGATAGGGTACGCCACAGTTATCTTCTGTGGTTAAGTAGGTCATAGCCTTGGTAAAAGCCTAGTCGCGAACCAGCCTAGTTCTCGTCAACCAACAACTATGGTAGGGGGAACAACATGTAGTGCAGTGTTACTGCACGCGTGCCGTAACTGCCATAATTGCTGGCAGTGCCCCATATCCACTTCGGTGGAAGGCGAGAAGCCACTCGTATTAGTAGGTCATGTCTCTGCTAATACGAATGGAGTAAACATGGACTCACGGGGAGAAGGCCACTTCCTTATATCAAAGGCTACCAATCCAAGGTGGAACAGCATACGCCGAGGGATGCATGGCTTAGGGTGAGCTAAGTCGCTAGTATGCGGACTCTGGGGCACCTGTCGCACCCCAGTTTAAATCCGACTTACCACGGCATAGGGCTCTGGCGTGGCGAACCCCATTATTTCCCTACGAATATCTCTGGTTACGACTGCTGACTCGTCAGCTGAGTGACCGCCCCGCAAAAAAGAATGAACAAAACTAACACAAAACAAACAACACAACAAAAAATTCCTTCCCGACGCGGAAGACCCGTTGGCTCCACCAAACTTATGGCGGGGTCAAAAACCACCCCTTCGGTGACTAAAGTGCTCACTAAGAGCAAGACCGTCAAGGAGACACCACCGCACTCCCAGGTGGCTTCTACTTCCTCCAAAACCGATTCGGCTGCGGAGAAACAATCAATAACCAAAACTGTTTTGCCAGAAACTGGGAAAACTAATCGGACAGAAGTCTCCAAAAAACCTGTCCCTCCTCATCTCCGTCGATATAGAGGCAAAAGACGCGCCACTTTCCTTATGGAAAAGCTCGGCAAAACCCCTGAGGAGGAGCTGTCCGACCAACAAAAGGCAACTCTCGATTGGGCCCGGGAATTCCTTCGGAAGTATGAGGCGTCCAAAGAAAAACCGAGTGCAGCTAAGCGGCAGCGGTCTTCAGAGGATCCTCATAGCTCCAACGACCCCAAGAAGCACAAAGCTTCCTCTGAGGTCAAAATACGCAAGTTCTGCGAAGTTGCCAGAGATAGTCTGGTCATGGCGGTGGTGGATAAGAGCCACCCTGACGGTTTCATCTCTCCATCAAACTGGAAGATTGTGGAGAGAAAACTTCAGTTGGGATACCTGGACGTTCTGAAACAGAACCCAGGGCCTCCTCCTTTCTGCTCTGACGCGGGATGGTTCCAGGCAAGGGTCAAGTTGATCGCGTGCTCGGATCAACGTTCTGTCAGCCTGTACGGCATGGCCCTCGACCGACTCGGCGAGGTATGGCCCGGGGCGAATCTTAAGCTCGTCAATAAGAGCGAAATTCCAAACCAACCACGCGGCAGAGCAAGTATACCTCTAGAGCCATCCGATCCGGAAACTATTCTGGAGCTACTGAAGATCGGAAACCCGAACCTACCCACCGAAAACTGGAGGGTAGTTAAGGTGGAAGAGCCTTCAGGAAACTCCAGACATATCACGCTGCTCCTGGACCAGGAAAGCGTTAAAGCACTGGACGACCGCAAGGGGATTGTGGCGTTCGGGTTCATCACCACTACCATTTGGACCTATCAGCCGAAAAATCTCCTCGCACCCAGCCAAGAGAGTACGGCGGCCCCCAAGATGGAAGTCGATAAACCTCTCTCACAAGCTTCGACGATTGAGTCCGACTCGGAATCGAACAGCGAACTTGTGGGACACTTATTTAACATTCAACTCGGGGACGAGGATAGACTTCTAGATAGCAGTGATGACGCGAACGACACAGTCATTGAATGTGCGTCTAAAAGTGCTGCAGATTAATCTGCACCACTCTAAGGCTGCCTCGGCAGCCCTCATTCTTCGTCTCTCTGACCTCAGAGAGGACATCATTCTCATCCAAGAACCTTGGATATCAAACAACAAGATATGCGGCCTGAAAGATAGGCACTACACCTTGTTTCAAGGTGAGGCTAACGTTAGATCGCGCTCTTGTATTCTCATTCGAAAACATATTAATGCTTTTCTTCTTCCCTTTAGCAACGCTGACACCACTGCCATAGAGGTTGAAGCTGTCCACGGCCCGATTTGGATTGTGTCGGCTTACATGCCTTACGACGCAGCGGAGGCGCCTCCTCCTGAAGCAGTGAGAAGGCTCGTCAATACGGCGCATCTGAAGCAGAAACGCATCATCATTGGAGCAGACGCTAATGCCCATCATATTGTTTGGGGTAGTACAAACAACAACACACGAGGTGAGCAACTCTTTGACTACATTCTAGCGAATAAGCTTGATATATGTAATAGAGGTGATGTCCCTACGTTTCTTAACTCGTCTAGAAGAGAGGTACTCGATATTACTCTTGCTAGCGAATCATGTACACAACTGGTGCAGGACTGGAGCGTTGATAAACAGCACTCTTTTTCCGACCACCAATATATAACATTCACTTTAAAAGCCGAAACGGCAAAACCCATGAAGTACCTTAACAAAAAACGTATGAATTGGATCAAATATAAAGAACATCTTGCCAATGGACTTCCTGATATCAGGCAGTTTGAAATGGCAAATAAAAACGATATCGAAAACGCTGTCAACATGATAACGAAGACGTGTCAAAGCGCAGCACGACAATCTTGCCCCCTGACGAAAACAGGAGGTAAGCATAAACCTTTTTGGTGGACTCCAGAAATCTCAGAACTTCGCAATCGAACTCGGAAACTCTTTAACCAATCTAAAATAACAGACGAATGGGAAGAATATCAACAATGTCTCAAAGACTTTAAGAAAGCTGTCAGAAGTGCAAAACGCACATCCTGGCGATCATACACTCAAGAATTAGAGAACACTTCAGAAGTAAGCAGACTACGCAAGATTCTTGCATCAAACCCAGTCTCTCCCAGTTTTATCATGACTCAAGATGGAACTTGGACTACTTCAACTGACCACACTCTTAGAATACTTCTAGAATCTCACTTTCCAGGCTGTGTTGCCAACTTACCTGCACTTCCCAGTACTCTTCAGAGTAATTATGGGAATAGATCAGATCTAATCAGCTCTAATAGCATCTCTACAGCAATACTAAGCTTTAAAAAATTAAAATCACCAGGTCCTGACAACATCATTCCAGCAGAACTTCAAGAAGGACTGGAAATTCTACTGCCTTGGTTAACAAGGATCTTTAACAAGTGTTTAAATCTCTCTTACCTTCCGACAATTTGGAAGAAATCGAAGGTAGTATTCATTCCGAAAACGGGGAAGCCTTCACACTGCAAACCAAACGACTTCAGGCCCATTAGCCTAACCTCTTTTTGCTTAAAGGCTTTTGAAAAAGTCTTAGATGAGCAAATAAAAACCCAACTTGATACTAAGTTGATCTCTGAGGCACAACATGCTTACACTAAAGGGAAATCGACTGAAACGACACTTCATTCACTGTTGCAAACAGTGGAAACTTCCCTTCACAATAAGGAGTACTCTCTTGTCGCATTTATGGACATAGAAGGTGCTTTTAATAATATTGAACCCAACGCTATTTTGTCTGAAATTGCCAAATTGGGTATTAATTACTCCATCCGAAAGATGATCGAACAAATGCTCCAAAATAGAATAATCACTTCAGAGCTTGGGTTAAGCCGCATGAGAATGTACGCCGTCAAAGGCACTCCTCAAGGCGGAGTACTTTCACCCCTTCTCTGGAATCTCGCTGTAAACAGTTTGCTTCGAAATCTCGAAAAAGCAGGCTGCAAGGTTGTAGCCTATGCAGATGATATTGCACTCTGCGTGTCAGGCAAACACCTGAATACCCTCACTGAGCTCATGCAACGCTCAATCAATATTCTGTCAAAATGGTGCACCGAAAGCGGACTAAATGCGAATCCAGCAAAGACAGATCTTGTTCTCTTCAATAGGAAACAACAATCTCCTCCACTGCAAACAATAACCTTAAAAGGGGAATCATTACTCCTATCTGACTCAGCTAAATATCTAGGAGTTATTCTAGATAGGAAGTTGAGTTGGAAATTGAACATCGAAAACAGATGCAAAAAAGCCTTCATAGCTCTTTATACTTGTAAGAAAGCTATAGGCAAAACCTGGGGTTTTTCACCTCGGATCATTTATTGGATATGTACCTCGATCATCAAACCGATACTCTTCTACGGTGTGGTTGTATGGTGGACAGCACTCGAAAAACGGTGTAGAGTAGCCACAATTGATCGAGTTCAAAGAACAGCCTGCCTCCTGATAACAGGATGCTTAAGTACAACACCTACTAAGGCTCTAAATACGTTGCTCCACTTGTTCCCTATCGATCTGGCTGGCAAAGCGATTGCAGCGAAAGCAGCGACACGCATGAATGCTATATCGAAATGGAATAAGTATCTTGGCCATTCGGCCATACTGAACAGGAACACTGTTATCTCTTCCGACATAGACTATCTTCCATCACCACCCTTGCTATTCCCCTGTTCACTACCAACTAGGGAAGAATGGAAGACAAATCTAACCGAAATCGATGGCCCACTGATTATATATACAGATGGTTCAAAACAAGACGGTAAAGTGGGATTTGGAATCTTTTCCAAATCCCCTCACATCAATCTATCATTTAGATTACCCGACTACTGTAGCGTATTCCAAGCGGAAGTATGCGCTATCTGGTATGCTGCGAAAACTCTCTTAGAAAATAGAATATCACTAGAGGATATCCGCTTTTTTACCGACAGTCAAGCGGCCGTTCGAGCACTCAGCACTCAGTGTTCAGAATTCTGTCCAAGTTATCTGGATACCGGGTCACAGTGGATTCGAAGGCAACTGCAAAGCTGATGAGCTCGCAAGAGCTGGAGCTGCGCAATCAAATGTTAGTGACCTACCCACAATCCACATTCCGCTCTCAACATGTAAAATGCTCATCGATCGAGAATTTCACAGCATTGCTGATCGGAGGTGGCGAGTGGAAACTACTTGCGTTACGACCAGACAAATCTGGCCATCCTACAATCTGAAACAGACAAAAACCCTTATAAGTCTTTCGAAACACGAACTAAGGCATATAACATCTCTTATCACCGGCCACTGCGTTTTGGGCACTCACGCACGTCGGCTCGGGGTTCCTCAGAACGACCTGTGCAGATACTGCGAGGACGAAGATGAGGAAGTATCGAGCAGACATTTGCTGTGCAGTTGTCCGGGTCTAGCCAGAAGTCGACTCGCTCTTCTAGGCTCTCCAACAATTGACAATCTTTCAGTACTCTCGGACCTGAAAATCGAATCTCTCATCAAATTTTCGAAACGAATTAATATCTTTGATCAAAATCTACAATAAAAAATCTCGGTTAGGTGGGGAAATCATTTAAAATAATGAGCTCTAGGGCAACACAACGGACCCAACTTGCGGTCTACGTGGTACTCCGATGCGGGGTCACCCTTAAACCAACCAACCAATAAAACAAATAAAAAAATTAATAAAAAATAAATAATTCAATAAAAATAAAATAAAATAAAATAAAAATAAAATAAAATCAGAACAAACAAAACAAAAAAAAAAATAAATAAATAAAAACAAAAAACAACATAAATAAAAAATAAAATAAAATGAATAATAAAATAATTTACATTGAATTAAATGAGAAAGTAAAAAGAGTGATAAGGAAAAAAAATTATTAAATAACAAATAACAATAAATAAATAAGAAAACAAATAAAACAAATAAAAAAAATTAATAAAAAATAAATAATTCAATAAAAAAAGATATAAAACAAAATAAAAAACGAATGAAAAACAATTAAAAAAAATTTTAAATAAAAAATAAATAATAAAATAATTTACGTTGAATTATAAAAAATAAATAAAAAAGAAATAAAACAAATAAAAAAAATAATGAAAAAAAAACTTTAAATAAAATATGAAATAAAATAAAATATAAATAATAAAATAAGTTTCATTGAATTAAATAAGAAAGTAAAAAATGTAGAAATGAAGTGATAAGGAAAAAATTAAAAAATAAATAATTAAATAAAAAAGTAAATGAAACAAAATAAATAAAATAAAAAATATAAAAAAATAATTTACATTGAATTAAATATAAAAGTAAAAAGAGTATAAATTAAATGATAAGGAAGAAAAGAAAGCTCTCTAAAGCATTCAAGAATCTGAGAAATGCCTTCGGGTCTATGACAGCATCATTCGGGTCTAATGACAGCAAATTTCCTATCAACACCTCTACGTCGGTAGAAATCAATAATGATTAGAATGGCTAACGTTGAATAGGGGACCAATAAACATCGGAATCAGTGATCCAAGCTGGTCAGAGAGCAAACTATTGTCTCGAGGTTGAGAAATTCCCCTTGAAGGCGGAGGAATAGCTTCGCGCAGTCAACAGCATTGGAATCGATCGGAACGGATCTAGTCAGACGAGAAAAGGTCATAAAAAATCCAACTGAACAAAGCCAGCAACTTACTCAGAATAACAATTGCCACGGATATGAAAACTAACAACATTGATGGCGACCTGGAAATGAAAACTTGCCAACGATCATGGAAACGAAATATTAAGAAAAGTACGCTGCGTGTGGCATGTTAGATTACGTTAGGTTAGTCAAGATTCTGGTTTAAGACAAGACACTTGGAGGCCCTAAGGCCCTTTGTGATACCTGCATTTGTTTTCCTTCACCTAACTAATTTGCTTAAATCACTTAGATCTTTTTAGAAGGTAAGTAGTCCCTCCTGTGAGAAGTATGGCAAATTTCCCAGGTCCTCAAGGAAATAATCACCAAGACATTTAACGGGGCCTCTTTGTAGTGCAGAACATTGACAGGGGAGGTGTTATGCTGACTCAATTTTTTCTTCATCTTCACAGCTTCTGCAGAAATCATTGTGGTCGCAGGAAGTTGATCTGTTGAATCCAAGCAGGCATTTTGTTCTTTTAAGATTCCTTTTAGGCCAGAGACCTTAGTAGTCAGAGACCACCTTCTATTGGTTTCCGCGATTATGCTCAGGTCAAGCGCAGTGTATAACTCGTTTAGAGGAATGCTTATGTCCTTTATCATTGTACACTCATCCGCTCTTTCATTTCTCTCTTCTCCAGAGTGGCGGGGAACCCAAAAAATTGTGATGTTTTGTTGTTGGATGAGCGATAGCGACCTCCTGCATTCTCTATCATGGCATTTTGGAATGTCAACAAAGATCAAGACCTCCTAATAGAGATGGATAGACACAAAGTAGACAATATGCGCTCTCTTTCTGAAACGAAGAAAAGGGGAAAAGGTAATGAGATTTAAGGCAACTATATCCTTATTTACACCGGTAAAGACAAGGAACAACGAGTATTATCTGGCGTAGGTATGCTAGTCCACACTAAGTACCAGACATCACCAAGTCGAAACAGGAGAAAATTGAGTTCTATAGTGCACTTCATTCATATTTGCTATACGGAAGAAGAAAAATAAGTTATGTTGACTAGAAAGCAACGAGAAACCGAGTCAATGATGCTACAATTAACAACAAAAAGAAGGGAATTGGGAGCGCTTCTTTTCGGAAATGGAACACGACTTACATGGTGCAAAAAAGATGTACGTTATGGAACATGCTGAGGAACCTAAAGGAACCTATAAAAGTATAAGTTAGCTTTGCCAACATCCTAACGAAATAATGGATGAATATTTTTAGCTACGTTAACGTAAAACGAGCAAGAAGATGAGAGACGAAGCGGACAAATTGAGCTACAGACAATTGAACCGCGACCTTCTGCCCATTCACAACATTGGTGTTTAATCTAATGTAACGAAGCTAAAAATCTGAAAATCACCAGGTCCAGATCGTATCAACAATGTAATGCTAAAATATGGAGGTGACGAAATGCACACTGAGCTCAGTTTTGAGGCTTAGAAATCGAATACCCAAGGGAGCAAAAGTCAACATTTTCGACACCTGCTCTTCTTTGCAGTCCGGGATATTTGCGCCGTGTATGGAGAAGGAGTCATAGGCGAGCCTACAGCACGGAAATAGTTTGCAAAGTTCAAAAATAGCGACTTTGACGTCGATGACGCGTCCCGCAGCGGAATTCGATGAAGAATGTCTCGAATCACTTCCGAAGGAGAACGGTCCCCAAACCAGTTGTGAATTGGCGGAAAAATGAACAGCGATCATAAAACAATTCCCAATCACCTTCATTCAATGGGGTATACGGAAAAATTGGGAGCCTCGGTGCCCCACGAGCTCAACGAAAAAAACTAAGAAAATTAGCTTCAAATTCTTCTCAGCATCTCGCCCAATATCGAGTAGCACGCAGTCATAGACAGCGGTTTTTGTACCGAATCGTCACGAGATGAGAATTGGTGCCTAGACATTGATATGAAGCAAAGAAAGGAGTGGGTGACTATAGGAGATACGCCAAAGCTGATAGTCAAGCCGAATCTTCATACAAAGAAGGTCAGGATATGAGTTTGGTGGGACTGGGAAGGCATGGTGCACTGGGTAATGCTCAAAAAGAATGCCACGGTCACCAAGGAGCTCTACATAGTCCAGTTATACCGCGTGAATGAAGCTATTCGACTGAAAAGACCTGATCGACAAGGTTAAATCATACTCCTTCATGACGTAATACGACTCCTCCAGGCCCCGTGTTGCACAAGTCGTCAAAGCCGCACTCCAAGAGCTCGAATGGGAGGTTCTTCAGCAACCGCCGTATTCTTCCGGATTACCATCTTTTCCGTTCTCAGTCAAACCATATGAAGGACGTTACCTTCGATAACAAAGAGGTCCTTAAAAACTGGCTTAACAACTACTCTGACACCAGAACAAGCGATTTTTGGCGGAACGGCATCAACAAATTTATCGAGAGGTGGAAAGAAGTTGTAAACAACAACGGCGAATATATAATTCATTAACTTATTAATAAAATTTTTGTTATTTATTTAAATAAAGTATTCAGTAAAAACGCTCGAATTTATTCCCCCAACCCCATACTTGCCAACGTAATTGAAGAAAGTGGAATATTAGAGAAACATAAAAAGAAAAATAAAAAAATTAGATTTCAAAGACTAAAATATGTTTCCCACTTTACAACTTAACAACCACTCTTTCTAAATTTACGCAATTCCAACGCATTTCTCATACTAATACCAAGAATCATCAACACTGGGAGGAAGGAGAAAAATGCAGCGCAATTACGTCCACAACCCCTACACTCCACTCCAGAAGCAAACAACCTTCGCAGTGCAATCCATGGTCAAAAGCATTAAAGAGAAAATTTTCCAGCATTTAGCGGCATACACGTAGATTCGTTTTTCTTACAGCCCTTCTTGTTGGTTTTTGATTTTCGCATTGCATGCATTTGCAACACGTGTCTACATTTGAAAGCAATTGTTGCTGCAGGCGCTTGAAATTGCTATCGTTAGCCAATGTTTATTTTCAGCCTGAAAGTATGCTGAGGCGTACACGTACAGCTAACAGAATTAGTTAAGTTACCAACTGCATTCAATGAAGTGCCTCCAATGCAGCGTTAAGCGCCAACGTCGCATCTTTCGATGCACCTACAATTCTACCAATAAAAAGTCAAATTGAGGGAAAGGAAAAACGTGGCATTTTAATGAGTTACCGCTGTTGGCGTTATCATGAATTTTACGTTTTTATTTAAAACTTTAAAATATGAAAAATTAATTATTCATTCATTTGTTTGTATTGGAATGATATTATTTTTTGTTAATAACAGTGATCGAGCTTCTCAAATGAAACTGAAATTCATATTTATATCGATTGTGTGCGATGTGCGCCAGCTGTTTGCTGATTCGGCTCTTCATCTGCGGTTTTGGGTTGAATGCGTAATTTTAAGTTAATTATAGCGAAACAGTTTTTCTGTGTCAGGCAGAATTCTGGTAAAAACGCATACGTACACACACACAAATTTGAATTAAATTTATTTAAAATAACCAGTTAATGAGTTAAAGTGGCCAAGAGCATTTCTGGAATTGAAAACCGACTATTGATGAAAAAAAAGCAATGAAATTCCATACATATTTGAAGCATTCTTAAGTTTATCAATTTTTGTAAAAATTCTGGATATACAGTTTTATAGCCCATTAAATTTTACTATAACAAAGTGCAAGTTTCAGGTGGCTCAAAATTGGGAATGATTTTTAACAATTTTTTTCGCTGAAGTGTTGCGCATTCGTTTGCGCGAAATTTTTTATATGACAGAAAAACTGCAAAAAAATTATGGAAAATCAAAGTAAATTATGAGGTAATCAATTAACAAATTCTAAACTGTTATTATACCAACTATTGTACTAAAATATTGCGGGCTATGAAATAGCTTATTTAGAATTTTTCAAAAAGTTCTGACAAAAAAAAATAATTTTTTATGAAAATTTTTTGAACTTTGTGAAAAAAAACATATAAGCAGGAAACTTTGAATTATACGGTTTTTTGTTTTATCAAAACAAGTAAAACACAAAAATTGCATAAAAAAAAAATTTTTTTTAAATTGTTCATTAAATAAAATGTAAAAAAAAACAATTGAGTTAAAAATATGCAAAAAATATTATTAAACAATACAAATAAATATAACAATCAAAAAATGTAAATTTTAAATTCAAAAAAAGTACATTTAAAAAAATTAAATAAGAAATAAACAAATAAATTAAAAAGTAGCATTTAATCAGAAACATAAAAAAATATATAAAAATAGTAAAAAAATATTTAAAAAAATGGTGTCCTAAAATTAAATCATAAATAATAAAAATTAAACAAAACATAATAAACTTGAAATAAAAAATAATAAATGTTGCATAATACAACATAAAAATTAATGTATTGTATAAATTTTCATAAAAAAAATATATATATATAAATAAAAAATAAAAACAATTTTTATAAGAAATAAAGAAAAACTATATAAAAAAAGTAGAGAAAAATTAAAATAAAATATAAAAAACAAAATTAAAGATAATATAAAAAATAGTGAAAACTGCTTATGTCGCATTTTTATTATATAAGGTTGTCAAAAAAGTCTTGCGGTATTTTTATTGAATTTTCAATTGTTCATAAAATTGGTTATAATAATGCGATTTACGTCAAATATGTGCCGTTTGGTTCGATGACGAGTTCCCAACGAGATGCCAACTTCATAATGCCCCTCTTATAGAAGCTCGCTTCCCTATTGTCAAAAAACTCGGAGATCCAATTTTCACAGGACTCTCTTGTGGACAACTTCCGACTACCAAGCTCGTTCGCCATGGACAGAAATAGGTGGTAATCACTTGGTGCGAGATCCGGACTATACGGTGGATGCAAAAGAACCTCCCATCCGAGCTCCCGGAGCTTCTGGCGCGTCACCAAAGATGTGTGTGGCCTGGCGTTGTCTTGATGGAAGACAATTCGGCCTCTGTTGATCAAAGATGGCTTCTTCTGCATGAGTGCTGTATTCAAGTGGTCCAGTTGTTGGCAGTACAGGTCCGAATTGAGCGTTTGGCCATAGGGGAGCAGCTCATAGTGGATGACTCCCTGCCAATCCCACCAAACACACAGAAGAACCTTCCTGGCCGACAATCCAGGCTTGGCCACCGCCTGGGCAGCTTCACCGCTTTTCGACCATGACCGTTTGCGATTCAAGTTGTCGTAAGTGACCCACTTTTCATCGCCAGTCACCATCCGCTTAAAAAACGGATCGATTTTGTTGCGATTCAGAAGCGATTCGCTTGCATCCATACGGGCAAAAATGTTTTTTTGCGTCAAGTCGTGTGGCACCCATACATCGAGCTTCTTTTTGAATCCAAGCTTCTTCAAATGGTTTATAACGGTTTTATGACTCATGCCCAGCTCTTGGCCGATGCTACGGCTGCTACTATGCGGGTCTCTTTCGATCAGTTCAGCGATTTTATCGCAATTTTCGACGACAGGCCTTCCGGACCGTGGCGCATCTTCGATCACCTCTGCACCAGAACGAAAACGTTGAAACCATCGTTGTGCGGTGGAAATGGAAACTGTATCGGGTCCATAAACTGCACAAATTTTATTGGCAGCATGAGATGCATTTTTACCTTTATCGTAGTAGTACTGTAAAATATACCGTATTTTCTCTTTATTTTGCTCCATGTTTGCGACGCTATAACTCACGAACGACTAAAAACAAACAACAATTAATCAAACACGTGTTAGCACGTGAAAAGAGCTTTCCAAAAAGCTCTAGCGTGAACCGATGCGACGAATACAACTAGAACTACGCGCTTGCAAAGACAAGCTTGCAGAAATACCGCAAGACTTTTTTGACAACCTTATAATATTTGGAACGCCTCTGAATACTCGTATCTGTTTATGGGTAGGCGGAATCGCTTTTGTGTCTTCGGTAATTATCACTCAATTTTTTTACAGAAGATTTTCGCGGAACACTTTAGTCCTCAAACGTTCAACTTAAAAGTAATTTTTTAAAAATAACTTAAAAATCATGGGTCAAATTGACCGGTAAAGGAAAGCTGGGCAGTTAAAAAGATTTTTTCGCAAAATTCCACGGCCAAAAATTTACAATAATATTTTTATCGGAAGTAGACTTACAACAGAATATTTTACATGTAAAATATATTAAGTATTTCTAAAGCGAAATTTAGAGGTTTTAGCCTACCTTAAAAAAAAATTGAGACGTCCTAGACTCTAACTTTGCTCTATAAAAATGATCTACTTATGATGTGGTGGCTTTTCAGTGCGAATCAAAAAGTCTAAATTTCATGTACTGTGTAATAAAAAAAAATAAAGTTTTTTGCAAATACAATTTTATTTTCTTCCGTACTCGGTCAAATTGATATGAGCTTCGCCTGGAAAGATGATTTTGTCACCGTCGGTAGTCGATTTTTAATATTTTAGGAAGTTTCTCGAGAGAAATTCAAATTAATTTTTTTTGAATGTGAAAGATCTTGTGTACCAAATATATTTAAATGTAACTGAAAGAGTATTAAAAAAGAACTTTATGCCTTAAAAAAAGAGATGCTATCCATAACAAAACACTTCTTAAAAAAGAAACTCGAACTTGAAAGACTCTTTATATTAAATATTTCAGATACATTAAATTTAATAATAAAATGTAAAACTGTACATAGACGAATATTTACATAGAGAAGAGAAGAGATGTCAAAGCAAACAAAACATTGCTAATATAAAAGCAAATCGAACTTCAAATACCCTGTGTGTACAAAATGTAATTGAAATTCAATTTAAAAAAGATTTTATAATCAAAGCCAAAGCTTATAATCGAAGCCATCAAAACAAAACATTGCCAAAAACCAGAAACTCGAACTTGAAAGACCCTGTGTGTACAATATGTAACTGAAATTCAATTTAAAAAAGTTTTGTAACTCACAAAAGAGATACCAGGAAAATAAAACACTGTTAAAAAACCGAAACTCGAACTTGAAAGACCCTTTACACTCAAAATTTACCTGAAATTCAATTTAAAAAGGATTTTAAAGATCACAAACGAGATGCTATCGAAAATAAAACATTGCTAAAAACCAGAAACTCGAACTTGAAAGGCCCTTTACGCGCAAAATATACCTGAAATTCAATTTAAAAAAGATTTTGTAACTCACAAAAGAGATACCAGACAAATAAGACACTGTTAAAAACAGAAAGTCGGATTTGGAAGACCCTTTACACTCCAAATATATCTGAAATTCAATTTAAAAACGATTTTAAAGATAACAAACGATATGCTATCGAAAATAAAACATTGCTAAAAACCAGAAACTCGAACTTGAAAGACCCTTTACACTCAAAATATACCGGAAATTCAATTTAAAAAAGATTTTGTAACTCACAAAAGAGATACCAGAAAAATAAGACACTGTTAAAAACAGAAACTCGAACTTGAAAGACCCTTTACATTCAAAATATATACTGAAATTCAATTTAAAAAAGATTTTAAAGATCACAAACGAGATGGTTTTGAAAAAAACAGCATTGCTAAAAAAAAACTCGAACTTGCAAGACCCTGTGTATTTAATACGTAACTGAAATTCAATTTAAAAACAAATTTTGACCCTTTACTTCGATAGCTTTTCCTGCCATTAATTTCACCACCAGAAATGAAGCACCGAAAATAATTAAAAGTACCACCAAGAAAGAAGCAAGCAGATTAAGAACATGAATTCAAATTTGCACCTTTTCTGGGTATAGTTTACAAAATCCTTGAACTCCTTTGAACTCTTTTGAACTTTTGCACACATACGTGCTACTAAAAAAAACTCATTATTACCGCCAACTTAGAGGCAAAAATACAAATAACTACAAGGATACAGCGAAATCAGTTCATCGCCGTGCGCCATTATAAATAAACAAGTAATTCGGCAATTTTCACCCCAAATCCAGAAGGTAAGTAAACAGTGGCGACACACCACCACGAGTCAGCGAGGCAGTCAAACAGCAGCATTAGAATTAGCAAAATGCAAATATAAAATGCGGGAACGAGCACAATCATTTATTGTTATGATGCCGTGCCAAATGTCTAGACAGCGCAGTATAAAAAATATATAAAAAAAACGGAGTGCTAAAAGTTGACATTGAAAAGCAAGTAATGCCTAAAGAATTATGTCTGCAGATATGGGCTGCGCATATGTCTCAAGGACGTTAGCAAAAGTTATGAGGGTTAGTTTTGGTATATACGCATATTTTTGGGAATCATACACACAATTTTGTTAGCGTCAGTAATTGGATTGGTTGGAGTAATTTGCAAACCAGAATCCAAAAATGTTTGCAATAAATCTATTACCCAAACAAAATATTACCTTTCATTACTTCGTACTCTCAATTTATTCTAAAATATGCAAAGGCATAAAAACTTGCACCAGCCAGCTTGGGCCAAAGCTTTTCAATAGCAAGCCTATTTTCAGGCGCTCATAACTTTAACTTTCCCTAATTTAATTGTCATCGCTTTTTTTATAATTTTTTAAACTTCTTTAATTGATTAAATTTAAAGTTTTAATTAACACTAATGGCTCACGCCTAAAAGTAGACACAATTTGAGCAAGTGGAATTTGCAATATCCATTCGTTTTGTTCACTTAACGCATGCAAACTGAAATGCAATAAACAGTTAAAAGCTTCATACACTAACACAACAGACACACATATCCGCACTAACGCATGCATCTATGCTATACCCAATTTATGACTGTATACGTGCACATAAATTTTATTTATGTTACCACATTTCTCATACGAAAGCTTAAGCCGAAGTGAAGGCTATAAATTCGAAAAGCAACAGGAGTGGTCGAAGGCGCGTGGCAAACACATCAGTATGCGCATATGTATGTATTTGCGGCCACATATGATGCGTGCATGTGTGCACTACGTGACCACTTCTGTTGCGTTATTTCATGGCTAGGATGGACACGTGTTGAGTGAATGAATTGCGATAATTTCTATATCCGCAGGTAGAAAAGACTGCATTTGATATACCAATAAAAAGCGGCATTCAAATATTTCAATCAGATAAAAATACAACAAACGTGCGATTGCGACGCAAAATATGCAACGTGTTTTGAATTAATACCAATCCAGCAAGCAACAACACTAGTTTAAGGTGGAAATAACTTTTGAGTTAAGGGGGGAGCCTGCTTTAGAGGCTTCAAAAAATCGATTTTTTCGTTGATTTTTTTGGGAAGAAAAGAAATATTCGATTGAAACGAAACTTTCAGGTTTTATTGTTATATATTTCAACAATCTTCTAAAATTTTTTCATTAAAATATATGTCATATTATGCCTGGTACAAGCGTTTTGCGGAGGCGCCTCGAGTGTGCATGTGTCATGCGGCGGGAAAGATGCAGGTCGCAATTTTCATCAAAAACCAAAAACCCAAAAAAAATTTTATTTTAGTATAGTATAGCTTCTAGTTAAACCAAGAAAATTAAACAAAAATCGAGAAAATCAACAATGTTTCGCTAATTAAAAAAAAAAATCATTTTTTTGGAAAAACAAATTCGCTTTAGATTGTTTAGAAAGGGGGTTAATCATAACTTTCTTAAGGTTTTTTAGGTTTAACTAGAAGAGAATTTAATTCCGAGTATAATCAATGTTATCTCGTTTCGGTAGGACGGTTAGGTTAACTTTTTCCCTATCTTTCCCGCCAATTAGGAAAAATCGCAAAAATAAACAACCGAGAAATCACACTTCGAGCGATCCGGCCGCTCGTATACCTGCTCGACGCTTGCTCAAAATTTCTTCTGTAACTCAGAAAATATTTTGAATTTGCTTCTGAAATTTTGAGGACACATTCTTGGATAGTTTGGGAAGACATTTATGAAAAAAAAAAACATTTTTTTGAAGCCTCTAAAGCAGGCTTCCCCCTTAAAATGGTTTACAATAGCAGCAAAGTTTCCAATATTTATTTATTTCTCATTTAATTTTTTTACATATTTCTTTTATAAAAATATGATTTACACTACAACAAAAACCATACAAAGTTATTTCAAATGTATACAAATAAAAATTCAACAAAGTTTCATCAAAATTTTAAACTTTTTAATTGGAAATTTCAATAATAAAGTGCAAGTTTGAAGTATCTCAAAAAATGTATTGCTTTGGGCATTTTTTTACGGTTGTCTGATGCACTTGCTACATATAAACAAAATTCCGAGCACTCATTAGGTGCAAGAATCAAATTTTTGACAGAATTCAAATTTCCATTTTGAATGCGCTGTAAAACTGCATAGCCAGAAAATTTATAAAAATTAGAATTTTTTTTTTAATATAAGATTTCTTTTGAAAATTTTAATATTTTGATAAAAATTTTTTTTTTTTTTTGAAATTTAATATTGCACTTTGATACTAATTTTCTGAAATTTGTAAAATTTTTGTGAATTTCGCATGAAAAATAAAGTTGTGACTATTTATTGTGCATACTTTTTTTTTATAAAAATTAATATAAGAAAAAAATTAATATTTTAATATTTACCTTTAAATGTATATTAATTGAATATATTAAATAAAAATAATAATAAAAAGTTCACAGTACAACAAATAAAACTTAATTTCAAGTTTTAAATGTAAATTTACGTTACCCAAAATTCAATAAATTTTTGCAAAACTTCAAATTACAAAGCAGAATTTTTAAACAAATTTCTGGTATGATGTTTATGATATACAGGGTGAACGATATGAAGTGTTACCTATTCAAAACACCATAACTTTTTTGTGTGAAATTAGTTTCTATTGATTTCAAAGACAAAATTGTTTAAAAATGATTACAATTTTAAAATATATTCACTTTAGCTCGATATGACCACCTTTTGCCTTGACTATAGCCTTCAAACGGTCAAAAAATGAGTTGCATGCTGCACGAATGTGATCTTGAGGTATTTTGGCCCATTCTCGTATAATCGCTTTATTCAGCGCATCCATACTGACATATTTTTTAGTCCTCACCTTGCTCTCCAAAATGGACCAGACGGAATAGTTCATCGGATTTGCGTCTGGCGAATTCGAAAGCCTTGTGTGGACGAAATGAGGTGTGGAACATGATTTTTTAACCATTCTTGGTTCACACGAGCTTTATGAGACGGTGCCGAGTCCTGTTAGAACGTGCATGGTCTACGATCGAAATGTTTTCGTGTCCACGGCTCTAAAGCAGCGTCTTAAACATTTTCCGACAATAAGTCGCATTCACTTTGACACCAGGCTCGATAAAAACGATTGGAGAGCGTCCATCAGCGGTTACTGCGGCCCAAACCATTACTTGCGATGGGAAATTGCTTCGAGTGGCCATACATAGGCTCAAATTCTCGTATGAGCGTTCGGTCAAGTAAACACGATCGTTTTGAGTGTTTGTGAACTGCTCAATTGGGAAATTTTTTTCATCAAAAAACACAATGTTAGGAAGTTCACCACGTTCGTGCAAGCGCAACAACTCCTTTGCTCTTTCGCACCGAACTTTTTTTTGCTGGGATGAAAGCTGTTTTACAGATACAAGCAGTGTGAAGTTGGTAACACTTCATGTCGTTCACCCTGTAGTTCACAATATACTAAAACTTATTGCGCAATTTGGGCTCAAAGAAATACTATGAATCCATGAAGTGGACACAATAGATCTTTCAGATCGAAGTGTGAAATCCCATCATAGTTCACCAAAACCTATAAAACGCAAAATTTCAAACTTTGTATAAAATTAAGAAAAAACAATATTTCAAAATTTCATTAAAGCTTTTTATTTAACCCGAATTCTTGGAATTTTTCTGAGTATGCAGCTTCATAGCTTATTGAATTTTAGTCTCTCAAAGTGTAAGTTTAGAGTGAGGCCAAGGTACGGTTGATTTTGGATGATTTTTTTTTTCGCTGAGCTGTCGCGCGTTTTCTTCCATATATTTTCCATACTTCTTTATATGGAAGGAAAAGTTTATGGAAGAAAAAACCTATGGAAGACAAGCCTATGGCAGAAAAAGGTTATGAAAAAAATAAATAATTAGAGTAAAAACTGTGTAGTATGTCGCGCTGCCATTGTTTTGAGTGCAATTGCAATTGTATTAAAACAAATGAAGCATTTATTTAAAACATTTGCACTAAGGAATGTGTATATGGATATGTAGATGTATACAATTCAAGCCATAAAAGCGAAGTGAGCAATTAAATTTGATTTACTGATTATACGCGTATAAAAGGAAATCACAAAACACAAAAAAAAAACAAAAACAAAAAAAATTATTCAACGCAAGGTATGCAGTGAATTCCCTATTATTCCATGTGAAAAAATGTGAACCATTTAAATAAAAGAAATGGTATTGCCGCCTAAAAGTGCGCCACATAGTTACGCAACCGCACGTGGGCGCAAATAATGCCCTTTTCCATTGTTATGCTGCCTACTGACAATTTAATTTAAAAAAAAATCAGTTGAATTTCACAATGTGGTGAAATTGTAAGTTCCTGCAAAGCTGTTGGCGTAGCCACACCAGTCGCCCACGTCGGAGGTCAACATTTAAAGTGCTATGTGGCTTTTGTAGGACGCCCTCAACTCCTACAAGTACAGAGCATTTCTTTTTATTCACTTAAGTTTATTTAAAAATTAATAGTTTAATAAATTAATTCCTATCAAATTGTATAAATGAATGAGCGACGATATTTAAGATAATTTTGTTTTTATTTGCCTACAGTAATCCACAGGTATTTACGTATAGCAGTCGTTAAATTTTTATTGCTGCCACACGTGACTTTATGAATATTTAAGTCATTGTTACACGCATGCATACACGATACATAGTATTAGATATACTTATGTGCTTACGTGGAAATATAGGCGCAACGCTATTTGAATTGTATTAGTAACACCCAACACCCCCAATAAAGTCAATGAACTTGACGCGTGTATACCTTTAGTTCTCTCTTGCTTCCTCTCTCTCTGCCACTTGTAGATGGCGGCTTCGGCTGGAGTGGTGTAGCGGCGTAATTGTGTTGCGGTGAGATTAGGGAGCACATTCACATTTGACTTATAAAAGCTATGACTGCCTGTCTAATCGAGGTAGGCCTCGTGCAGCTATTGATTTTTTCTCTACACAAAGGCATTCACATAGCCATACACACACACACACGCATACTTACATTGAGGATATACAAGCAGCAGTAGGTGTGCGTATGTTGCTTCCTGTTCAAGTCGCTTTCGTGGTTATACATACATATTTTTCACCTATTCCCTACACTTAAATTTATGGGACTTTTATTCACAAATTTGGTGAGTATCCACTTGCAAATATCAGCAGTTTTTTTGTTGTTTGAATATTAGTAAGCTTGTAGCATGCTTTTAGATGCTAACAGTTTAGCTGCAGTTGCTCTTTTTCCAAGAAAGTCAAAAGAAATATTTTCAGTTAAATAAATTTCGCTCGCAATGTAGCCAACTTTTCCTTTAATCCTTGCATACATTTAGCAGGCGATCTGTCATACGGACTAAATGCCCAAATATTAATAATGACAAGCAGTAATTTTGACAGCTTCAAGGAAGAGCACGCAAAAGTGTGCAAACGCGATTTGTTTGGTGAAAGTTTGAGCCACGTGACAGATGCCTTGTCATTACTTTATTTGTTTTCTTGTGATTAGTTGTTAACTTATGATGAATATACATATTTATGAAATGTACGTGTACGGGTGACAGCAATGTTTGCCTAATGTGGATCGCCTACGCCCGGATCAAAGTAAGAAAAAGAATAAAATAAGTAGAAAAGTGTGCAGAGAACCAAAAAAAATAAACAAATAAAAATTGTTTATCTTAAATTTACAAAAAAAATGTATGAAAATTAAAAAAAAATGTATGAAAACTAAAAAAAACTATATATACAATATAAAAAAAATATATAAAATATAAAAAATATATATACATGTATGAAAGTTTAAAAATATCTTTCAAAAATGGAAAAAAAATATTTTTCAAAAATGGAAAAAAAAAATATTTTTCAAAAATGGAAAAAAAATATTTTTTCCCAAAAATTTTTAACAAAAAAATTAAATTCCCTTCATTAAAGTTTTCAAAACACAAAAAAGTTAAAATCAAAAATAAATGAAAAACACAATCAAAAAATTTTTAGAACTAAAGATATTTCTCTTTTAAAACTCTACACCAAAATATTTAACAATGAGAGAAAAAACTCTAAATTTTTTCCGTTTGAAAACAAAAAACAAAAACAAAACAAAAAAACAAAACAAAAGTGTTTTAAAAAAAAAATTAAATTTTTCAAAAAACCAAAAGGTTTTACTAAAAATATTTCATCCAAAAAAAAACAAACGAAAAATTCAAAACTGAAGATATTTCGCTTTAAAAACTACACAAAAATTTTCGACAATAAAAAAAACTCAGAAGTTTTTTGGTTTGGAATTTTTTGTTTTTTTTGGACAATTTTTAACAAAAAAATTAAGCTTTTTAAAAACCAAAGTTTTTAACAAAAATATTTCATCCCAAAAACAAACAAAAAAATTTAAATCGTATTTTTTTTTTTTCAAAATTAGAAAAGACCCGAAGATACTTCACTTTCAAAATTCTACACCAAAATTTTCTACAACGAAAAGCAAACTACAATTATTTCTTTGTGAAAAAAAAATATATATATTTTTCCCCAAGAAGTTTTAACAAGCAAATTAAATTTAATTAAAATTCTAAAAAAAAAAATGTCTTTAAGGCCATTTTTTCTTAACAATTTAAAAACGGTTTATGAAAATATTTTTTCCCAAAAATTTTTCAAAAACCGAAAAGTCTTTAATAAAAATATTTTATCCAAAATTTGAGAAAAAAAGTTTTAGAACCGATACTTTCAAAATTCTACCGACACTTTCAAATTCTGACACACGAACACTTTGAAAATTCTATACCAAAATTTTCAGCAATGAAAAACAAACTGACATTTTTTTCTTTTTGAAATTCCCAAAAAAAAAACAGTTTTTAAGAAACATATTTCTTCCAAGGCGAATTTATTACAGGTGACAGCAAACACATATAAGTAAAACCCTACATGTATTTGTTGTTGCGTTTGGTCCAAGCATCACGTCAAAATCAGTAATCAAATGTAAACATACGAATGTAAACATACCAATACATACAAACAAAGCATATAATTTTGAGATTTAAGATAATTTAAAGATTTCAACTCAAAATATTATTTTAAACAGTTTTCTAGATGGTATTTTCGGAGGGATTAAACAAATTACAAAAATTGGGGGAAAATCGTAATGACCTAAGTGGCCCAGTGCATGAACTTTTCACCTTCAGCGAAAGAACTGCAAAAGCGAATGTCTGCGAAGGTATTTCTACGGTTCCAAGAAAGGTTTCCACATATTGATTCCGGATATATATATTGGTAAACACTGGCTCGTAGGTCAATGAGGAGACGAGCACAAGACCTGGCACCAAACTTTACAAGGCACGCCGTGCATCAGGCTGAGCATTCTTCTGCATCCGTCCAAGCTTTGAAAAGGGTTTGAAGGACGCATACGTATACTTATATATTTTTGACGTATTTTCAAAGAAAGTTAGGCGTTCATCATGACACTCTCTAATTGTATGAGCAGGTCCAAGCTTGAGTGATAACACACAGATTCGCTTTGCCAAAAAAGCACACTTCAGCTGTGCTAAATAATTGACCATCGCGAGTCTTCGACAAGCTGGAAAGAGGTGTACCGACGATTGTCTCAATGGAACCGCAACCTGGTCATGACCTTACTGGTCATCCGGCATGACTAATAACTGCCTAACTAAATTCAGTATGGGGGCGGCCTCAGACAAATGAAGTTTTTTAGTTATTATAATATTTCAGATAGTTATGTAGTTTGGGGCGTTAGAGGTGGCGCCAGTTTGCTCACTGCTTGTAGTGCCGATCACAATTGACCGCTTTCTCATATACACTAGTTAGACTAGTCCACTGAAGCAGATTGCCAGCTTAATCAGTGTATGTTAAGACGCCTGGCCATATGTGATAGTACTCGGTATTTGTCATAAAGCTCTTCGTTTCCCTTCGACTAACACCTGTGGGCAGGCATTTTAGATTCCTTTCGCTTTCTTGATAGTTTTGAAAAAAAAAAACACGGAAATATTAAGCCGCAAAGACCGCAAACAAGCAGCATTTCGCGAGCTCTTTCAATGTCTTCCAGTCATACTCTGGAATCCACTATAGTTTTACCTCACTATGGGCGCCCCATTGGTTCCGAAGAGTTTTGCAGTCGTCGTTTGCAAGCTCGAATACCCCTCTTATAGAGCAAAGGAGGGCCTTTACAGCAGACTGACTATCCCAGATGACCTGCAGTCTGGCCCCATTGCTACCCATTTGCGGTCACATAGGTATATAAGTTGCGTAAACCTCTGGCTTGTATACGTTTCGGCTAGCTCACCTTTTCGGGAACCTTAGTTCGAATATTCCTATTCTACATAGTATTCGCAATTTTCAGCTTGAATACATCAGCATACCAAATTGGGGACGCTTCACCCATAGGTGCTATTATCTCTTCCGGTGGTCGCTTTCAGGAATTATGACCTCGTAGATCTTATTGAAATATGTATATAAATAAATTTGGAAAGATAATGTCCGAGCATTTGATATAAGGATCATTAAGAAACTCTTATATGGTCAAAGCTCCGCAAGCATTAAGAATTCGTCTAGCGATAGAGGGCATTTCTTAGGGAGTCCTCAGTTATATATATATAATTGGCGCGTACACCCTTTTTGAGTGTTTGGCCGAGCTCCTCCTCCTATTTGTGGCGCGCGTCTTGATGTTGTTCCACAAATGGAGGGACCTACAGTTTCAAGCCGACTCCGAACGGCAGATACTTTTCTGAGGAGCTTTTTCATGGCAGAAAAACACTCGGAGGTTTGGCATTGCCTGCCGAGGGGCGACCGCTATTAGAAAAATGTTTTTCTTAGTTTTGGTGCTTGGTGGCAGTCACGCACCAACCCATTCGACTACGGCGGCCTCAGTTGCAGTACTTTTTTATCAACCCTCGCATTTGTTGTATAACAAAAATTCGTTCGACGCAAAGAGCCTTGGAAATGTTTGCAATAACTTTCAATTTCTGGAAGTGACACTTCAATACTTTATTCTTATGAGTTACAAAAAAAAAAACAAGGCACATTCTTCTCTATTTGCAAGAAATTACAATTGATTTAAATTGACCCAATTTTAAAAGGGTACACATGACTCAAGCAAGAACTGCACTGGCCGTCTTGAAGCGAACTTCAACATCAAAGGGAAAATTGCAAACTAACACAAGTGTTATTTATTTGTGTTGAGAACGGTAAATATGTAAGTGTGTGCAAGTGTTGGTTTTTGCAATGCCATAAACAGAAGAAACAAAAGCAAATACTTATGTAAGTATGCATGTGTGTGTGTGTGTGGCAGAATTCTGTTAGGCAGACAATGCGCACTAACAATGAGAAAGTTTCAGTTTAAAGTTTAATAACTTTCACTTTGGTGGAAAATCACTTAAAATTAGAAAAGAAAAAGAAATTATGAAAGAAAAGGGAAACAATGCAGTAAGCTGAAGTGAATTAAAACTTGAAGTAGAAAAAAGCGAAAGCTCTAAACAGGAGATTTCACTCTTACAACAAGCGTAGATACAAACATTTTAAAAGAAATTTCAAAATGTGTTTGCTAATAGAAGTTCCAAGCCGTAGAAGCACAGCGAAGGCAAAACCCGGGCGCATTCAGCAAGCTGAAAAGTCTCAAAGTCGCCTGGGAAAGGCTAATTAAGTTTTGCATTTGACGATGTGGTATAGGAAGAAAGGCTGTAGCGAAACATGTAGAATAAAGGCTGTTAGGGAATCATTTTTTCTTACCACCCAACACACCGGTGAAGATTAAAGGCAACCACGCAACCCCGTAACTTCGGCTCTCCACGAGTCAGTTGAGTTAATGTAAACATGAAATTTAATCAGCAAACCAGCAAGCCTTATGCAGCGTACAAATACCTATATGTACATACAGCTGTGCTCACAATAATAGCAGCGCGACATATTGGCAGATTTTGAATATTTATTTATTTTTTATTTTATTTTTTACTACATTTATTTTTCTTATTTTTTTTATTTATTTATTGTTATGTAATTTTTTTTTTATTGTTGTTTTAATTTATTTTTTTTTTTTAATTTATTTTTTATTACTTTTTTATTTATTTTTATTTATTCTTGTTTTAGTTATTGTTTTCTATTTATTTATTTATTCCTTTTATATTTTTTATATTAATTTTTTTTTGTTTATTTTTTTTTTTTAACCTTTTTCTATTGTATTTTTTTTATTTATTGTTATGTAATTTTTTAAAATTTTTTTTATTTATTGGTATGTAATTTTTTTTTATTTTTGTTTTAATTTACTTTTTTTAATTTATTTTGAAGAGGCTATAAAAATGCATACTCAGAATTTTTCTTAAAATTCAGGCTAAAATGTTTTGATGCACATTTTTAATTTATTTTTTATTAATGCTGCACAAAGCTTAAAGTTGTAAGTTACATGGTTTTTGTAGTATAAAATATATTTTTAATTATTATTAACAAAATTAAAAAAAAAAAAACAAAAAATTAAAAAAAAACTTAAAAAAAAATATAAATAAAAAATATGCAAAATATAAAAATGTATAAAATACAAAAAAAAAAAAAAAATACAAAAAAAAAAAAAAATACAAAAAAAAAATACAAAAAAAAAATAAAAATATAACAAAATAAAAATAAAAATTAATAATATAAAATAAAAAACAATTCCTAAAAAAATGAAAAAATTTATAAAAACAATTCCTAAACAAATAAAAAAATGTATAAAAACAATTATAAAACAAATAAAAAAATTCATAAACAAATTAAAAATACCAACAACAAAAATCTATAAAATCAAACAATTAGTCAAAACCTTGCAACATGTCGCACTGCTATTATTGTGAACACAGGTGTATATGTATGTGTGCATACACCCCAACATCGATGCAAGTTTCATATACCATAGCCGCACTTTCAAGTAGCCGCTATAAATGGTGGCAACAGCACCAGCAGCAATGCGCACATACTTACAACTCTGACGCCACAAAGTATGCTTCAAAATATTGATTTTCCTCCACCCACACACACACGAAAAATATGATGCATATGCAAAAGCACCACAGCGCCACAGCGCTCCATCACTAGCATCCACATCCCTCGCAAACGCATCCATTTTGTGCCCTTTTATGGAGAAAAAGCCAACACAAAGCGAGCAACCGTGCGTTCGACCCACACCCGCACGCATACAGGAAAGCAAGCAGCAGCCATGGGGTGACTGCAAGTTGTGAAATGCAACGAGAATGGCACTTGTGCAAGTAGAGCCAGTGCCAGCAGTGTAGTCGGCAGGCGGCAGCCTGCATTTTCTGTAACAATCCATTTCATGTTGTCGGAGCATAGGGTTGCATCGGCCATACACGCGCAGAGTATGGCTTGTGTATTGGTGCACGTGCCTCTTTGTTGAGCATACTGTAGTAGTAGTAGTAGTAAAGTATTTGGCGTGTGCATGGGCTAACAAATTTATGTTCCACTGCCAAGGAGGTGGTAGTGCATTTGAATATCCTGCATACTTTTGGGTTGTGGCTTTAGTTAAACAAATTTAAGTCATCATGTGGGCGTTTAAACTTGGTTAAATTTATTTCATTAGCAGTTCAAAGGTCAGGTATTATTAAGTTTTTTAACTTTATTTTAACTTTTTTAGCGGAAAAGCAAGTTTTATTTGTCTTGCTTTCATTTATTTTCGCAAAATTTATCACCCTATCGGAAGATGTACATTTTTTGCAAATGACGTCGTACGTCAATCAAATTTGACATTTGTGAACTTGGCTGTTGCAGTATACAAACAGACGATAAGCAATGGGGCGCTTAAAGGTCACTTGAAATCAGTTGCGTTTTATTTAGTAAACAATATTGGCAACTGGATAAGATTTTTAGATTCTTTGCAGCACACAAGAGACTAGGCTACAGTCGGGACACTGGACCCCTTGGAATGAAACGAGGCCAAACAAGGTCATGAAGGATCTGTCGGTCAAAAAGGTCATAGAAAGAATTTGTTTTTTTTTTTTTTTGGATACGTGCCGGGTCATTCAAAACTATTATTGTGAAGAGGGTCACGCAATCAAATGCGCATATTTTGTATGTCTTTTGAATCGGTAAAAGTTCTCTTTCACTGGTTCCTCAATCAACATAACCATAACCTCCAGAACTATACTCTTACGACTTGCGATTTTCAAATATAAAGAAATGGTTTGGATGTAAGTTATTTGGGACAAGTGAAGAAAACATTGGGGGTCATGAAGGAATCTCGTGAATTAGAAGATAAAAAACATGTTATTTTATTAGTATTTAGTTTTTTATTAATTAATAAAGGATGGTTAAATTTCAAGGCCCGATGTTGAATGTGACAAAGAGTGACTGTTTGGTGCGGTTTATGGGCCGGCGGCATCATTGGGCCGTATTTTTTCCAAAATGAAGCCGGTCAAGTCTTCGCTATCGTGAGATGATAGGACCCGAATTGGAAGATATGGGTGAGGACGATATGTGGTTTCAACAGGACGGTGCCACTTGTCACACAGCTAGCGAAACAATGGCTCTTTTGCGCGAAAAATTTGATGGCCGATAAATCTCACGTCGCGGCGATGTCAATTGGCCGACAAGATCATGTGATTTGACACCGTTGGACTTCTTTCTTTGGGGTTATTTGAAAGAAAAGGTGTACGTCCATAAGCCTGCAACAATTCAAGAGCTAAAGGATGAGATAATTCGGCACATTAATGGCATACACCAACGAAGAATGTAGAAACTCAAATCGACCACATTTGCGTGTGAAGAAAGTATTTTAATATAGTTCGCGACGTACGTAATAAACGCAGCGCAGATATAGGAAGCGACCATCACCTAATTATCGCAGAGCTTTGTATCAAACTCTTCCCGAACACCAGAAAGCGCGCTCAATAAGCTAAGAGATACGACCCTACCAAACTAAAGACCGAATCCATTAGAACAAGGGTTGTTGACAAAATAAATAATATTCGCATAGATACTACAAACCTAATACGCAATACAAGCCATATATGGGCTAAACTTAAAAACGAGTTACAGAAGATCTGTGACGATACGATCAAGGCAGTCCCACAACAGCGTGCAGAATGGCTAAGTCACACAACCTGGAACCTTATAGAAGAACGCAGAAAAGTCAAGGTGTATCTAACAGGATGTTGCAGCAGAAGAAAAAAGACAGAGCTTGACTCTGAATATAGAAGGCTAACTAAATTGATTAAAAAGCAAGTCGTAAAAGATAAACAAGATTTCTATGATGAGCTAGGAAGGAACGCGCAAAATGCAGCTGACAGAGGTAATATAAGAGACGTCTACAAAGCAATTCGTAAACTGAGTGGCTGCAAGGGAACATACGAGTCGCCACTATATGACGAAAACGGCACAATAGAAACATGTAAAGAAAAACAGCTCGCCATTTGGAAAACGTATTTCCAAAAAACTCTCAACTCTGTGTACGGTGATAGTTCAGAAAGTTTCGAAATAAGAACACGGCGTCACCCTAACAGAAATATAAGCGTGCAACCGCCAGATTTAGGAGAGATAACAACAGCAATCAAAATGATGAAAGACGGCAAAGCTACTGGAAAGGACGGTATCCCTGCTGAACTCTTCAAAGTCGATATTGAGGCTATGGCATCCCTGTTGCTGCCACTATTCCAGCAAATCTGGAGAGAAGAAGTGATGCCTAGTGATTGGAAAGAATCTATCATTATTAAGCTACCCAAGAAAGGCGATCGGAAAAAATGCGAGAACTGGCGAGGAATATCTATTCTACCAGCAATCACAAAAATTTTTACTCAAATTATCCTAGAACGAATATCAGCCCCGCTGGATAAACTTATCAGACCAAATAAAATGCATGTATGACGGCTCATGCTGTCGAGTGTTGCACGAAAAACAACTAAGCGAGTCCTTCCCTACTGTATCAGGCGTGAAGCAAGGCTGCGCACTCTCTCCCTTACTCTTCATAACAGCACTGGACATAGCTTTCGAAACTTATAATCGATGTGGTATAAACTGGAAGATGACTCAAAAGCTTGGCGACCTATCATATGCGGACGACGTCGTCCTAATTAGTAACTCTTATAACGAATTACAAACAAGACTCTCCAACACAACAAACGATTGCTTAAAACTTGGCTTACAAGTTAATATAAAGAAGACCAAGTCTATGAGAATTAACGTAATCAACAACACAGAGTTTAAAATAGACGGAGGACAAGTTGACGATGTAAACAAATTTGAGTATCTAGGTAGCATCCTAACCCCCGATGGTGGTACAACGGCTGACATTCAGCGTAGGATATCCATAGCGACGAACACGTTTGCGGGGATGTCACGAGTGTGGTCTAACAAAGCGCTTAAAAGAGACACTAAAATCGGTATATTTAATGCTTGCGTAAAATCTGTGTTACTGTATGGTAGCGAAACGTGGCACATGAAACAAGACTCAACGAGAAAACTACAGGCATTCGTAAACAGATGCTTGCGACGCATTATCGGTACCTGGTGGCCACGTACTATATCTAACCCTCGCCTGTGGCAACTGACGAACCAAAAACCTATTGAAAAGGAAATAATGCACAGAAAGTACAAATGGATCGGGCACACCCTCCGAAAACAACCCGAGGAAATAGTCTACTCAGCCTTACAATGGAACCCGCAAGGCACTAGAAACAGACGGCGTCCCAAAATGACTTGGCGTAGATGCGTTAACCAGGAATCCAAAAAGTCATTCAATGAATTAAAATTCCTAGCCAGCAATCGGAAGATGTGGAAATCTTTTGTAGATAGACTAAGTTCTTAGTACATATACCTATATGTATTGTAATACCTGAACATGTCAATAATAATAATAATGGCATAGAACCTCAATTATGCCTCAGCGTCATCGAAAATTTAGACCATCGGATGGAAGTGTGCCGCCGAGGCAGCGGCGGCCATTTAGCGATATTTTGTTCCATACGTAATTGAGACATACAAATATTATGATAATAAAGAGAAATTAGAATAATTTCCTAAAAAATATTGTATTTTATTCAAAATCAACACCGGCCCTTGAAACTTAACCACCCTTTATAGTCCTGATGTACTTTAGTTCACACTCCGCAACTATTTTATGGTTCGCTATTATCTTATTCGTTTTTTGAAAAAAAAAAATAATAATTTTCTACCTATTTGATGCTTTATAAGAACTTTTTAACAGCAGCAGCAATCGAACTCAGTAACCAGCCCCAATAAGTCGCCTACAAACACACACTTCTTTCACAACGGCCGCGTAATATTTCTGTCTCTATATCTCGTCGTGCTTATCTTATTTTCATATATTTCAAATTTGGTCTTATTTTCATTTTCGCGTTTGTTTTCTTTTGATTTTTATGGTTTTTATTGTAGGATTTAACAACGCATTTGACTGCAATCGCGCCATAAATTCCTAAATTTATTTGCTTCAGAAATAGCAAACATAAATGATGTGCATATTTATATGTGCACGCTGTGCAAATTGGCTTCTGTCATAAAATTCTTTTCTTTTTTTTCGGTTTGCTTTTCCCTCAAAAGTGAATTTTACCGTTTTATGTTTATCACGGGCTTTTAAATTTGTGACGACTGAATGTCGTCAACAACATTTGTGTTTTTAGGATAATCTTTAGGAAAATATGAATAACATACGTATGG
This sequence comes from Anastrepha obliqua, assembly GCF_027943255.1. NCBI lineage: Eukaryota > Metazoa > Arthropoda > Insecta > Diptera > Tephritidae > Anastrepha > Anastrepha obliqua. Next base: position 30,454,407 of record NC_072896.1, read on the forward strand.
ACATACTCGTATATGGGCGGTGCAGTCTGCTGCGCTTGATACCAGATTTTTTTTAAATTATTAATTATATTTCCTAAAGTTGATTGGTTTCACCTTACTGCAACAATAAACCTCTCGTTGCCCAAAATGCATCAAGTTTTTGGCATACAAATTATTTGCATAGTTCCTCTGATTGCGATCTTTACAATCGCAAAATCTACAGCTCGTGACAAACGATAGCATATCAAATTTTATTTTTTATTTAGAATGTTCATTATTGTTGTATAAAAGCGTAGCTCATTGTCGAACAAATCTCTTATACTAGTAAACTCAGTTTTCAAATTTCATACAAAACTTAGAAAAAAATCCATAAACTTTTTCTATAACAATTCCAAATCTACGGATATTTCTAGATCGATTTTTTGTATGTTTTACGAGTTATTAAATTTTAGTGCTGTTTCAAAAATGCTAAAAATTCTCGTAGATTTTTTTTTAATTTGTTTCCAATTTCTGCATGTGGAGAAAGTTTTGCCCTGCTCTGCCTGCCTCGGGCCCGTCCTGGACTTTCCGGCCTGTGTCGTATGAACTCCGTGGCATCCCAGTCGTTGATAATTTACTTAATGTGGGCTTTGGTAAGCCCGCAAAAGGGTTCTGGTCTATGCAATTTTGATGTAACACCTAATTTCGCTAAGCGGTTCGGCTGTTAGTTGCCGTCATGACCTTCATGTCCTGGTACCCAGCGCAGCAACACGATGTTGATTAGGTCTGTGTATTGAGGACAGTGAACCATTCATGAGCGAGTTTAAGATTTATGCGCGTTTGTTGTTTAAATCAACCTGAGACCACATTAGGAAAACTTCAATCTAATTTAAAAAACAATGTGACGTTTAGGAACAAAATGAAAAATGGTCAAATTTTCTACAATTCAATGGACTACAGAACTGAATAAGGAATTTTTCTAAAAGTTCTGATTAAAAAGTTTGACATTAAAAGCATTTTGTTTTTTAATTTTGGGCGAGGCTTGACACTTTAAATAATACGCGGTTTTTTTTGTGGCGCAAAATGAATCATCAAACAAGGTTTGAAATTCTAAATTATATCGTTTTCAGTGGGCTGCAGAACTGCATACCCAGAATTTTTCTATAGTTCTCATTGAAAAGTTTGACATTTTGAAGAAAATTAAAAAAAATTGCTTTTGATTTTTTTTTAATTTTGGGTGGAATTTGAAACTCTAAATTATAGGGTTTTTTTCTGTGGCGCAAAATTATTCATCAAATAAGGTTTGAAATTCTAAATGATATCGTTTTCAATGGGCTGCAGAACTGCACACCCAGAATTTTTCTTTAGTTCTCATTCAAAAGTTTGACATTTTGAAGAAAATTAAAAGATAACTGTTTTTTAAACTAAATTTCTTTTTTTTTTTAATTTTTTTTTTAATTTTTTTTTAATTAAAAATTTTTTTTTTTAATTTTGAAAGTTTGAAACTTTAAATTCCACAGTTTTTGTAGTAGCTAAAAATTAATCATCATACAAAGTATGAAACTTAAAATTATATGGTTTTCAATGGGCTTCAGTATTTCTTTAGGATTTTTTTAAAGATCTCATTCAAAAATTTGAAAAATTTTTAACTGAATTATTTTACTTTATTTTTTTTTAGTCAAAATAATTAATTTTTTTTAATTGTGGACAAAGTCTGAAACTTTAAATTATACGGTTTTTGTGGCGCAAAATTATTCACCCTATCGGAAGATTTATTTTTTGCAATAATAGCTGAAGTATACTAACAGATAAGCAATGGGGCTCTTAAATATCAAAATAAAGGTTTCCATCACTAAAAAATTTTTTTTAGTTACTAAAAAAAAGTTATTCAAAAACACAATTGGATGATTAATTTTGGGCCACCTTGTAGTATAAACTGATTTGTATAAAAAACTAATCAATCTATACTTTACAATATGGTGCGCTGCTATTTTTTGCAATAATAGCTGAAGTATACTAACAGATAAGCAATGGGGCTCTTAAATATCAAAATAAAGGTTTCCATCACTAAAAAATTTTTTTTAGTTCCTAAAAAAATTTTATTCAAAAACACAATTGGATGATTAATTTTGGGCCACCTTGTAGTATAAACTGATTTGTATAAAAAACTAATCAATCTATACTTTACAATATGGTGCGCTGCTATTTTTGTGCTCACAGGTGTACGTCGAAGTTAGAAGCTCGCAAATAATCATCGCATCATAAAAAAATGGCTTTGCGGTTTAGCAGTTTTCTTTTTTCTCACCTTCTGTTTTTTTGTGTAAATTCTAGTCCTCTACTACTTTATTTCACATTCTATGCTATGCAGAATTAAGTTAATTTATAACAACGTCCATAATTAATTTTCATATAAGCATTAGAAAGCGTTTCTAATAATTTCCCCCTAATAAGCAGGCGTAAAATAAATAAGCGATAAGCAGAGCAAATCGATTGCAGCTCATTACACAAACAAGTGACGCTGTAAATACTGAAATACGCTGAATTGACTTTTCATTAAACCTTGTAGGGAAATCAACTGGTACCGAGGTGATTAGTTCCTAGTGAATTTAGAGTCAGGACTAGTTCGTGCTCTAACTTTTTTCTATAAAACAACAAATAAACCTCACGCTGTTATGACCTAAATAGTTAGGAATTAAAAAAACAAAAAAAATTAATTATGCACCGCGGCATCTCTTTTCCGATAGTTGGGAACTAGTACTAAATAAGACAGTTGGAAACTAGTACGCTCTGCACGCCTTTTTCGGTAGTTACGAGTACAAAATCGGAGAATTACATACATATATATTTGCGGAATAAAGCTTTAGCCTGGTGGAAGTTGCCTACGCTGTCCCAGCAGTCGGTAGGTTAGGGTATTCATGTATATGCTGGCAGTAGATCCTAAGATCCTAGGGTTCATTCTTGACATAGGAAAGCCAAATCAATTATTTTTTGCATATTATTGTTTAAATTAATTATTAAAATTCAGATTAGAATTAATTGAAATTTTTTTTTATTCGAAAAATCCCTTGCCAGCAGTTCCTAGGTTTGGTTCTTGGCATTGGCATGCAAAATTACTTTTTGTTGTGTCTTCAAATTATTATTAAGTGAATTGTGGTTACATTTATTTCACTAAGATTCAAATAAGAATTAACTGAAATTTTTTTTAATTACAAAAATCACTTGTCAGCAGTTCCTAGCTTTGGTTCTTGGCAAAGGTAGACGAAATTAATGTTTTTTTATGTATTTATTTATTTATTTCTTTTAAATTATTACTATTATTAAATATATTTTGTTAAAGTTCAATTATGAAATAATTAATTTTTTTTGAATTCGAAAAATCACCAAAAATTTCAGTAATATATTCCGTCAGAAGACGTTAGTCAATTGTTTGAATTTTCTTTCAGCCTCAACTCTATCAGACTCTGAGCCAGATGTCACTCCGCGCAACATGAGCAGAGAAGGGATCGCAATTTTTCGAAATCGTTGTACCCCCGAACCATAAATTGTATTCACTAACTAATTTAGCTTTCCCGCACAACGTAGACACACATCCGCCCACACACGCACACACATTTACCACTACACTACTGTATGTGGTTCAAGGTTAATGTGAGGAGCTTACAACAACTCAATTGATAGTACAGCATTAACACTTAACCGTAAATCGTTTTAACACATTCGAGTGTTAATTGACAGACCCGAGCAAACGGGGGAAGCCATAGGTTGAAGGATAATTTTAATTAAAATTGAGATTGCCGCGCAGGTAGGCAGGTGGAAAATTAGCAGAAAACAAATAGAATTAAAAAATAAGCGCATTGAGGAGGAGACGCAATAATCTGACAGAGGAGTCAGAGATGAGCCACATACATGCATACATGTGCAGGTGCATAGATGGATGTGCGAAAGATGCATGAGTGAAAAATAGTATATCTAAGAGCGGCCGCCAGACTGGCTACCTATAGACGTCACAAACACTTGTTTGCAGGCGTATAGCTAAGATGAGTGGGCGAGAATGATGCAGGTTAGAGTAGGCATAACGTATATACTAGGGATGTAAGTGTTTTTCGATTCACACGATCCCGGAGTTTTCGGGTTCTCGTCATTAATATATCGGAATCTCAGGATTAGTCCCGCACAAAGTAACTTATTAAAAAAAAGGCATACTTATGTATGTATGTATGTATGTATTGCTTTTTATATAAAAAAGCAAAGCAAACACTTTCAAGCAAATCCATACTTTTGAAAGAAAAAAGTCAATCTGTTTTTTCTTTCGCCATAAAATGCAATTTCGTTGTCTCCATTTCATATGCTTGATACGAAATTTAAGTTACTTGCAACAATCTCGAAATTTTCGAGACTCAAAAAATATCGGGTTCCAGTAATACCGGGATAAACATTCCTAGCACACAAAAATAGTATACAGTTTTTGCCCTAATGTATGAAAAACGTATTGGAATGGCAGAGTGGATCAGCGTATAAGTCGCGGAAAGGTGGGCATAGAACCTCTTATACATTTACAAAACAAAAACAAAAAGGTTTATCGGAAAATTCCCACAACCCACGCGATTCGCAACTGCTTCTTGTTTGCTATACAATTGGGCAGCACTCCACGCGCATTACGTATACGCCACGCATTGCAGTTGTTAGTAATTCTTGAAATCTCTGCTAATTCGTATACGCCAACCTCTTCAAAATGCAGCTTTAAATTCAGCTTTAACGCACGACAGTGATTTTAGGTTTTTTTCACTGTTTGGTTTATCGGCATTTTGTGTTGCTGTCGGCACTTCTGCCACAAATTCAATCAATGGGAATATATAGAACAAGAAATGTGTGGGCATCTCAAGTGATAAGTCAGTTTATTTGTGGGCGAAGGCGCCAATACTGCGCGTTACAGCATCCATGGCGTAGGTGTGAAGGATAGTGACAAAAAGTATGGGTGTATAAGTGAAGTAAAACAAAGTGGAACAGAATTATTGAGAAAGCTTTTAGCGTATTTCCAAGTAAATTTTCTTGATTGAAGGTACTGCACTTTAAGATTGAAGCAAGAAATATTGTTTTTTTCTAAAACAAGGAGGAATATTTAAATTTGGTAATTAGTTAGTTTGTTAATTCTCTCTTTCAAACTTAGCTAATGATGAATTATTTCTTTAACACTTTTGACCTATTCCGGCTGAGTGTAGGAGGAAACGAGATATGGTGCGAAGGTAGAGTAAGTTCGGGTATTGTGGGCTATTCGGGAAATGTGGACCCCAGCTGTAACTTTCATAATAAATGCATTGATATAGTGTGCTTGTTTGTATGGTTTGAAATTCACATAACAGTTGTTAAACGGTGTTCGAATTTTGATTTGTATTCTTTGCTTGCTTTTGTGAAGTGCAGTCGACCTGTTTTTAGTGGTGTAATATATTGACGGCGGCCGCCGTAGCCGAATGGGTTGGTGCGTGATTACCATTCGGAATTCACAGAGAGGTCGTTGGTTCGAATCTCGGTGAAAGCAAAATTAATAAAAACATTTTTCTAATAGCGGTCGCCCCTCGGCAAGCAATGGCAAACCTCTGAGTGTATTTCTGCCTGAAAGCTGAAAAAGCTCCTCATAAAAATATCTGCCGTTCCCTCCATTTGTGGAACAACATCAATACTCATACCACAAATAGGAGGAGGAGCTCGGCCAAACACCTAACAGAAGTGTACGCGCCAATTATTTATTTATTTTTTTTTTAATATATTGAAATAATTTTTTAAAAATTTATTATTTAAGAAAAGGCTAAAAACAGGTCACCAGCATTAAAAACTTATACTGAGATTATTTCAGTGCTATTGAAAATTTATCGATTCTTATAAAGTTTGATGTTTTGAAAGTACAAATCTCATTTTTTGCTCCTTTTGAGGTTCATCAAGATAATTGAATCTTCTTTCCTCAACTTTCTTAACATTCAAAGCCTTTTTATAAATTTTAAAAAGCCTACGAATTTACTGAACACGAACTAAAACCATAGGGCGAATTCATAGTAAAAAAAATGGTAATATTGAAGAAACCATAACGACCTTTGTTTCTTCCTTTCTTTAAGTAATTCAATAAAAATTTGATATTTTCGTCTCTTTAAATGGGCATTTTAGTGCTTTTTTATATCCAAAACTAGGCAACACTGCAGTTGTAAGAGAGAGATGTGCCTGCTCGAAAGAGAGCAGGAAGAACAAACTTGAAAAAAAAGAAAACTAAATAAGGCGAAGAAATGTCCCACATGAATAATCACGAACAGCAATTGCAATCGCCAAAAATGTGACCAGATGATAAAAAAAAGTAAAGCCAACTAGAACTGACTGAATTATTGAACTGATTTGCAAAATATTTATATTTTACATAATTATAAACATCACATTTTAATTAAAGGAAGCTCAAAAAATGTCAGCCAGAAATAATTAAAACTCCGGCTGTAGGGAACAAAAAACTACTAAATCAAGTTGCGAAAATGGTACTCTGGTCCTACTGATCACCAATTGCACTAGTGTGACGTCACGAAAATCAGCTGCTGTTGTGAAATTCGCCGTGAGCAAAGTAGCGGTAAAAGGATCGGCGCCACCTTCTTATTCTCTTCATAGCGCATTTTTCAAATAATTTTTAATATTTCTTGTATATCTTTTCTTAGGTTTTTATTTTGAATTTTTTTATTTACTTGATATTTTTTATTCATTTTAGATATTTGATTTATTTCGCTTGTTTTGTATCGTTTTTATATATTTTTTTTGTTGTAATATAAAATTTGTTTTTGTTAATCTTCTTCATTAAAGTTCAATAATTTTTTAATAATTTGCCTTTTTATAGTTTTATTTAATTTAATCTCTGATTAAATACTTTACGGCACATTTTTTACAATATTTATTTTTATTTAATGTTTCATTGTTTTCTAATATTTCTTGCTAACCTGTTTTTGGTTAGTTAGCTTTAACATTCCTAGTTTTAGCCTTAGTTGCTTGATTTTCATGTATTATTTGCTTGATTTTTATGTACTTAATATTTGTGTATTTAAATATTTTTTTTGCTTTAAAACTTTTGTCGAGAATTTTTATATTGTATTAATTTTCTTCCATTTAATCATAATTTACAAATTTTTAGCTAATTTTATTAAAAGTCAATCCATTTTATTATTTCCCAAGCTGTTAGTAATTAGTTTATCTAAGCATATATTTAAAAATATATTTATTTAAACTATCGTATAATATCGTTTATTAATAGATTTCTCTTTTATATCTTACCACACAGCTAACCAACTCAGTGCTGCATGTAAGGGCGGGCGTGGCGCACAAGCCTTGTGGTGTTGTGTTTAGTTTTGTAATTACTGCAGTTTGCACAAAATTAAATTTCACAAGCCCACAACAGCAAAATGGGCCTTGACTTCCGTCGCTCAGCTTATTTGCATAAATATCTCGTTGTTGTCTTGCGTATTAATTTTGCACTTTGCAGTTTACATTTTTTTTTCACGTTTTGTATATTTTGGTTGTTGTGGCGTTATGCATTTGTGTATATATTTTTGTAATTCTTTCTTATTTATTCTTATGAATTTGAATTTACGTTTAGCATATTAGTATATTTCCCGTCGCCATCCACTCTCCCCACCCAATACTTTCTCTACCCACCCGTCTGCTACGCCTCGTTTATTTGGTGCCAAAAAAATTTTGTTATGAAGGTGGATTTATTTTTAAACTATAAAAATATTCATTATCTACAAAACTGTTTTGCACGTTATTAAGCACATACAGACATAAATACATAAATATTTGGGCGCTGTCGTGACTGCATTTTTCTTCTCGTTGTTGTTCCCCTGCGTACTTGTGCACTTTTCAAGGAAAGGTTTAGTGAAATGGCATTGACTAAATCGATTGCTCTTTTTTCAAAAACTCACGCGGTGACCAGAAGCAAATATTAGAAGTGTTAATTTCATTATTAATTAAATGGAAATCTTTCTATATTTTATTCCACAAAAAGCGCTCGACTTTTTTAAATTAATTAGTTTTACTAAATAACTTTAAAAGCACAAAAAGATGTCGCTATCGGATTTTTTTCCAAAGTTGCGGACAAAAAATTGGTGAAATGGAAGGAGTTAAGGCAGAAGACAACGGCGAAACACAGCCCATTTAGTACAAAACATAATGTGAAAAGGGCGACTGCCAAAGCTCTGGATGCTAATAGGGAAGCGACATATCCATCAGGCAATTTGTAGTGGAAGCACCTACAGGCAGGAGTTGGATGAAAGCTAAAATAGAAATAAATAAGTCGCTCTTAACTGCAAAGGACAGAACCGCCGCTCAGTTTAAATTCGCTGGAAAACACGGGGAATAGATACAAGAGAATTGGAAACGCGTTATACACATTTTTTTTATAGGTGGTAAGTTAGGAGTTCTTCTTAAAATCTATGAAGTTATGAAAGCAGCACATTGGCATTTTAAAGCACACCTACTTGCCTTCAAGTATTTGGATGTGAGTCAGGCAACATCCAAATATTTATGCAGAACAAGCCAAGAATTGTAATAAAGTGGCTCAGGAGCAACGGTTTGGGTACTTGAATTAGCCTCAACGCACACCGGGTCTCATTGAAGCAGAAAATGAGTGGAAAATTTCAAACAAAAAAAAAAACATGTTAAAAATATACAAAAAAATATAAAAACACAATTAAAAACAAAAACAATATATAAAAAAAATATATTAAAAACAAAAAAATATATAAAAATAAAATTAAAAACAAATAATAAAAACAAAATGTAAAAAAAATGATAAACACAAAAATATATATAAAAACAAAATTAAAAACCAATTTAAAAAAAATGATAAAAACAAAAATTTATATAATAATAAAATTAAAAACAAATAATAAAAATAAAATTTAAAAAATGAAAAAAAAAACAAAAATAAAAAAATAAAACAAAATAAATAACAAAAATAAATATTACAAAAAAAAAAAAAAAATAAAAAATAAAATAAAATATAAAAAATAAATAATAAAAAACTACAAAAAATTAATAATAAAAAAAATAGTAAAAATATATAAAAAATAAAACAAAACAATATACAAAAATATAAAAAAAAAATAAACAAAAAAAAAAAAACAAATATTAAAAAAAAAAATGAAAAAAATAAAATATAAAAAATAAATAATAAAAAAATATAATACAAAAAAAAATCAATAATAAAAACAAAAATAGTAAAAATATATATATAAAAAAAAAATAAAACAAAAAAATTTACAAAAATATAAAAAAAAAATTAGTTTAAATAAATAGAAAAAATCAAAACAAAAAATTCAAGAAAAGTAAAAAACAAAAAAAAAAACAAAAACAAATTAAGAAAAAGCATTAAAATTAAAAAATTAAAATGAAACAAAATAAAAAAATTTAATTAAAATACACAAACTTAGAAAACCAATTCTACAGTATTTTACAATTTTTTTAATAAAGAAATCAATTTCACAAATTTTTAATAAAACTTCCTAAAAAGGTTGCAGCTTGCCATTAAAACTAAAGGCAGTTGCACATTAGGCAAATAGGTATTTTAAATCTGCAATGGATTGGTTAGTCTCTGGTTTCGGCACCCAACGTGGACGAAAGCCTTGAAAAATATTGAGTTGACCTCGTTGATGCCAGTTTGTATGAGTTTCGATGGATTCAAAGATATTGCGGGCACTCTCAGTTAGCAGCAGAGAGCTCCATGTGGGGTTTGGGCGTTAAGCAGCCGCCAACTTAGAAACTTTCATTGAGCAGATCAGTAGAAACTGTTTTAAAGTGATATCAATAGGGCTTATGAAAGCCTCAACAGGTTAATGTTATGGTGACAACAAAATGTTAGGTTTGCATGGCAGTCATGAAATGGAGTTCAGGCAGAATTTTAGCACGAGCTCTACTAAAGAATATCATAGAACGGCAAAGCTTGCAATCACCTTCTTAGTTGTTTTTTTTTTCAATTGCTGCCAGTTAGCGATTTGAGTACTTAGTAGCAGTTACGAGCTCCAGTTGCTAGACTGTTTTTATCCTTATCATACCTGGAATAGGAAATAAAGAGAGAGAGAGGGAGAGAGCGCGTAAAACTGATGAAATCGGAAAAGAATTGTACAGTAGTTGCAAGCAAGACTGATAGATTACAACCTGAGAGGTAATTCGATTGTGAGAGTGATTTCCGCTGCCACGTCATTGGGAATTCGGCAGCAGAATTGTGGCCGCTCATTTCACATGTATTCTTGCACTCATCCATTAACCAGTCGTTGTACAGATGGGAACGAAGTAACATGAGCAACATAGGCTGCGCTGATTTGTTCTTATCTCACCAACACAACACCATTTTTAACGTACACAACCGCCATCACATCCGATGAGAAATCAGTAAATCAGGTGTTTCCTTCAAAACCGCTGAGAGCCGGTTAAAGGTCTGATGTTGGCCAAACCTGCTGATTTTTTTTTCCATGGTTACAAGTTTATTTACATATTTCATTTTGATATTTTTTCTCTTCACTTTATACTTGTGAGAATTTGGACTTTTTATAATAGGACTATGAATAAGTTCGTGCGGTTTTACAACAGATGGCGTAACTTGATTATTATTCCATCGATCCACATTTCCAAACATTCATTGGAGAGCTACTGTCGTAAGGCACAAACGTCAGTATAAGTTTTTTATTTGAAGCGTAAACAACAATATTTTTACCACACTTGAAAATGTCGAATTTCGTGCCAAATAATGTGTTTTTGCGGGGAATTTTTTAATATGAAGAAAAAAGCAGCCGAAAGTCATCGTATCTTGGTGGAAGTTTATGGTGAGCATGCTCTAGCTGAGCGAACGTGCCAGAAGTGGTTTGCACGCTTTAAAAGTGGTGATTTTGGCTTGGAAGACGAAGAACGCGAGGGTGCGCCGCCAAAGTTCATGGATACCGAATTGGAGGAATTGCTCGATCAAGATCCGGCTCAAACGCAAGAAGAGGTTGCAAAAACTTTGGGAGTTGATCAATCAACCATTTCCAAACGTTTAAAAGCCATGGGAATGATCCGAAAGGTAGGCCATTGGGTGCCGTATGAATTGAAGCCAAGAGACGTTGAACGCCGTTTTATGGCATGCGAACAACTGCTTCAACGGCACAAAAGAAAGGGTTTTTTGCATCGAATTGTGACTGGCGATGAAAAGTGGGTCCATTACGACAATCCAAAACGTCGGGCAACGTATGGATACCCTGGCCATGCTTCAACATCGACGTCGGCGCAGAATATTCATGGCCTGAAGGTTATGCTGTGTATCTGGTGGGACCAGCTGGGTGTTGTGTATTATGAGCTACTGAAACCGAATGAAACGATTACGGGGGATGTCTACCGACGACAATTGATGCGTTTGAGCCGAGCACTGCGAGAAAAACGGCCGCAATACGCCGATAGACACGACAAAGTTATTTTGCAACATGACAATGCTCGGCCACATGTTGCACAAGTGGTCAAAACATACTTAGAAACGCTCAAATGGGATGTCCTACCCCACCCGCCGTATAGTCCAGACCTTGCGCCATCCGATTACTATCTCTTCCGATCGATGCAACATGGCCTGGCTGACCAGCACTTCCGTAATTACGATGAAGTCAAAAAATGGATCGATTCGTGGATTGCGGCAAAACCGACCGAATTTTTCACAAAGGGAATCCGTGAATTGCCAGAAAGATGGGAAAAAGTAGTAGTAAGCGATGGACAATACTTTGAATATTAAATTTGTAACCATTTTACGTCAATAAAGTTTCAAATTTCGAAAAAAAACCGCACGAACTTATTCATAGTCCTAGGTTAGGTTAGGTTAGGTTAGGTTAGGATGGTAGTCGATCTGTATGACTAACTCACTTAGACCCTAAAGGTCCGTTGTGATGCCACTGTGCGACACAGGAGCCTCACTTATTTCTCTTTGTGGCACTTATGAAGCGCAGAATTCCGTCCCCACGTCAGACAGTTCCGTAAGAGAATTGACAAAAAATATTTACCTAGAAAACCTCCTCCCATTTTAGCTAAGGCTGGACAATTGTAGAGGAAGTGCTAAACTTTTTCTTTCTCTTCCTCATCTGTACAATTTCCCTCAAGTGGGTGCTTTATGCCACTCTGTGCCCCGGAACCCAAATAATGTTGACCTTGAATACAATACTAATATAATTTAGGACTGCCACCGGCATTCCTGTGCAATCTTTAATCTTAATATAGCTGCCTTCATTGATTTAGTGGCCGCCTGGCTATCAGAGAATATATTTGTTGTAGTTTTTATTACGGCATGAGTATTAAGGAACGTAGCCACTTTTTTATAGCTAGAACTTCTGCCTGATAGACGCTGCAGTACTCTCAGTAGTCCAACGGATAGTTCAAGTCTGAATTCATTCAGTCATCTTACTGACTAGCTCGGAACTATCTGTATAGAAATTTAATTCCCCACCTTCTCCATGGTCTTGGTGTCTACTATAATCTTCTTGACAGTAGGCTCGTCTTGAAGGCTTTTTATATACTCTCTATCTTAATTTTTATTCATACCGATGATAGGAATCACAAAGCACAAATGAGTATGATGGATTCGTGGAATGCTTTTAAGTCATACATTTTATATATCGCAAGTGTCTTAATTCAAAAACAACAACAAAAATATGGATATATAAATGTAAATATGCAGAAATTACCAGAAGTTCTTCTTTAATGCTGATTGAACAAATTTTTGCTAAAAGTATTAAACGTAAATATGCCTTTACTTTTACTTAAAAAGTCATATCCACTTTAAAAAACCAAGTCACTTCGAAGCCGTTTTCCCCCTATTTAAATTTTTTTTTTAATTATTTATTTTTTTTTCCTTTTTGCATTATGCCACTCTGGCAGCAAATGCGCGATATGTATTGTCCTAGAAGAGTTCGAAAATCATTTTGTCATTAATATAATAAGCTTTCGTGCGCGGCCTAGATGAGTTGGCGGTGGTAGCCCACGTATTAAGATTATTTATGAAGCTCTGGGTGGTAATTTCGCACTGCAGTGCAATAAATAAGTAAATATAACACTTTCTTTTTTTCTGTATTTATTTGTATGCCATTTTCACTTTCATTGTCTACAAGACACATACAGGCGCTTCACCTCGCCCACTTATTTACTGCATTTGCAGAAATTTATTATATGGCGCATTTAGGGGGAACATAAAATGAAAGTAATAAAGGAAAATAAAAAAAGACATTTGACTTAAAAATCACACGATTTTCACCACGTGAGCGGTTGGGAAAGTTGATGGAAATTTTAAAGAAATGTGTGCGCTTTAAATATTACTTTGCTTTTGCTGCTTTCACTTTTTACATTATTCGTAATATTTTTGATGCTAAATTTCCTCGTTAATTTTTTACACAAATCCAATCCATAGTAAAAACCCTGTAAATCAAAGTTCCAAACTTTGTACGAAATTTACACAAATGTAAGAAAATTGGCATCGAAATTTTCAACTTCTGAATCAGAATCCTTCGAAAGCTTCTTAGTTTTATAGCTTCTGAATTTTATAGCCAATTCAATAAAACGTAAGTTTGAGATTGCTAAAACAAACGAGATAATTTTTAACAATTTTTGTTTTTTCTTTGCATACGATACGAGGTGTGTTCATAAAGTGGATTACCAAACTTCGCGGGCTATGTACATTCGACTTTCGATTATTATTATTTTTTTAAGTTGGTACACTCTTCTCGAAGATATGTTCACGGTTTTAGCAAATATAGCAGTTTAGTTTGTTTGTGAGAGGCATAAATAAATGAAATGTTTTGCGTGCTTGGCGATTTTTTGCTATCGAAAAAAATGGATCAAAGAGGTTACATCAAACTTTGTGTACAAAATGGAATTAACTGACACACGCTGAGAGCACTGTGTGTCAAAAAAATTTTTACAAGTGATACAGTGGCTCTTCACAGAAGGTCTTGAAGATGTGAATGACGACGCTCGCTCTGGATGCCGCAGCACATCAACAAGCGATGAAAATGTTGAGAAAGTGAAGAAAATTGTTATGGAGAATCCTCGAATCACAATTAGAAAAGTTGCTGAGGATATTGGAACATCGGTTGACAACCTTTTCGGAAATTTCGGAAATTGCTGAAATTATCCAGATTTGCTTAAAAGTGTCATAATTGGTGACGAATCATGGGTATATGGTTATGACATTGAAACCAAAGCCCAATCACCCCAATGGAAGAGTCCTGGAGAACCAAGACCGCAATGAGCACGACAAGTTCGATCAAATGTCAAGGTTCTGCACACTGTTTTCTTCGAATACCATGGCGCAGATCATCAGGAGTTCTCACCACAAGATTGTACGGCAAAAAAGGAGTATTACCTTGAAGTTATGCACCGTTTGCGTGACGCAATACGAAAAAACGCAATTGTGGGAAAAATATGCATGGCTTTTGCATCATCAGAATGCACCTGCTCACTCATCTTTGCTTCTGAGAGTTTATTTGGCCAGAAAGAACACTGTTTTCATGCCACAGCCACCGTATCCACCACCAGATATGGCCCCTGCGACTTTTGCCTGTTCTCAAGATTGAAGAAACCCATGAAAGGTCGGCGTTATGTGACGAATGAGGAGATAAAAACCGAATCGCTCAGACAGCTCAAGGACATACCAAAAAGTGCATATCAGAACTGCTTCGAGGATAGGAAAAATGCCGACACAAGTGTGTTATATCTGTGGCGGACCACTTTGAAGGAGAAAAAACAGAAATTGATGAATAAATAAATGTTTTTTGAGAAAAATGAAAATTCACCTTATTTTTTTAAAACACCTCGTATTTAAAAAAAAAATTAAAAAAGCAACAGAAGATTAAAAAAGCTCAATAAAAATGATAAAAGAAAAAAAATAAAATAAAAAACAAAATCAAAAAAAAAAAAAAACAAAATCCAAGAAAAAAACAAAAACAAAAAAAATAATAAAAAACAAACATAAAAAAATTAAAACAAAAAACAGAGACAAAATTAAAAAAAATTTATTAATTAAAAAAAACACAAAAACAAAAAAAGAACACAAAAACAAAAATTTAAAAAAACCATTAAAAACAATGAACTTAAAAAATAGTATAAAAAGACAAAAACAAAATACAACAAAACATAATAAAAAACACATAAAAAAATTTTCAAAAACATAAAAAATAAAAATATATTAATTAAAAAAAAAAAATGCAAAACAAAAATCAAAAAAAAAAAAATAAAAATTAATTAATTAAAAAAAATGCAAAACCAAACAAACAAGTAAAAAACATGGGCATGACCACGGCCACTTTCGAGGAGAAGAAAACAAATAAGAGCAAAAAAAAACACACAAACAAAAAAAATTAAATGGGCATTACCACGCTCTCTTCTAGCAAGGAAAATTTCTTTATGAAACTTTACCAAACTTCTGACGCATTGCATTTGACATTAGAAAGCATAATTTATTTTAAAGCCATACAAAGGACCCCTGACCTTCGTAAACAATAAATCTGACTATCAGCATACAAAAATAGTTAAAACAATAAAAAAATTTATCTGTCGAATAAAGTCCAACAAAAATCTAAAGTGGCATTCTCACGCCCTCTTTCGAGTGAGGAAAACTTCTTCATGAAACTTCACCAAACTTTGCCTTTGTTAAAAAGCAAATTAAAAAAAGTTTCAAGTTTAAATTTTTAAAACACCGCTGACTTCCTATAAAATCAATCAGACTAGACTATCTGCTTACCTGATATATTATTTTAAGGAAAGCCAGAACAAATGATCATTTTGGAGTAAGGCAGAATGGTATTCGTATATAAGTGAATAAGTGAAATCGGCCGAACAACGCATGCGACTTTCAAGTTACGATAAGATTCAAATAATAAAAAAAAAATTGAGCTGCAGTCATTGCTGTGAAAAATTGCACAAAACTGGAAGCGGATGATTTTGAAGATAAAGGGTGGTTAAGTTTCAAGGGCCGGTGTTGATTTTGAATAAAATACATTTTTTTTAGGAAATGATTGTCATTTCTCTTTATTATGATAATATTGATATGGTTCAATTACGTATAGAACAAAATATGGGCCAAATGACCGCCGCGGCCTCGGTGGCACACCTCCATCCGATGGTCCAAATTTTCGATTAAGCTGAGGCATAATTGAGGTTCTTTGCCGTTAATGTGCCGTATTAACTCATCCTTTAGCTCTTGAGTTGTTGCTGGCTTATCGACGTACACCTTTTCTTTCAAATAACCCCAAAGAAAGAAGTCCAACGGTGTCGTTGACGCTTAGGTGTAGTTCACATTCAACATCGGACCTTGAAAATTTAACCACTATTTAGAATCACATTTATATACGAGTATTCAATTATTTAAATTTCAACATTTTCGCCTGTTAAGATTAAAATAAATCCAAATTAGAGAAAACCCCCTGATAGTAAAGTAACCCTTCGCGGATTATCAAATTTTCAGCGCGTTCAGCTTATCGATTTACTACTGTACTCGTATACACATACACGTGTACGTGTTAATGAGTTGGTCGTTGGCCAAGTTGTCAGCCAAAGAGCCTCCATCACATAATACACACCTATTTAGGCACTCGCCCGCCCGCCCAACTCCTCGGTGCTGGCCGTTCATATGAAAATTGCGAATATTAATACTTTTTGCCGCCTTCTACAACAGCGACCATATTGGCTGTTGCGCTACTATTTTTAGTCGTTGCCGAAGCTTGCGGTAAATAATAATTATATGTATTTGTATATTGTTGCTTATTTTTCATGCTGCGCGACGTTGGATTTTAAATTAAATAAATAATAAAAAAAAGGAAATAAAATCAGCGAGAAAATGTGGCTAGCTAGGCCACATTTAGTTGTTGTTGTTTCGTAGGTTTTTATGTTTTTTTCTTTTGTCTCGTTTGTAGATGGTTATACCCATAATAATTTATGCCAGGTGCGTACACAGTCGAAGTAAGCCTTGGCGCTTAACAACTTTCCATTTAATACCCATGAATTAATTGTTGTTGCGATTATAGGGATTTTAATGTGAAAATTGATATTTTGCGAGGGTTTAAAGGACTTAAAATATGCAGCGCATGCATAACGAATGCACAAAGCCCAAAAGTAGGCAATTCGCGCAACATAGGGACGCATAAATTTGTTTATATTTTGTACAAGCCCCAAGACAAGAGTAAAAAAAAAAAACAAGCCATAATAGAGCTGAAAATTTGTGAATAGTTCTTCGTTGTTCACAGCTGTCTGCACATATTTACACAAACAATAAGTATACTTACATATATACGAGTATGCAAGTACATTTAGGGCGAGGCAAGCTATCTTTTGACTTAATATTTTCGCGAATTTTTGATAACACAAAGGACTTAGGCCTCATTTTTTGGCACTCAGATTTATTTCTCCGGTGTATATACGTACATATGCATATCTATATGTATGCACCATATACAAAGCACACGGTGTCCTGATTTCTGCACCAACTGATTGCATACTTTTAGGAAAATTACCATAATTACCTAATGACGAACTGCATTTGCCAATGCCCCATAAAAGCGCGCTACAAAACTTGGCAGCGCCACTTTGTGAAGGTAGTTGATGACAAAAAACTTACCTGTAATGAAAAACGAGAGAGAGAGAGAAAAAATTAATAAAAATGTGTCAGTAATTTTAGGTGCTTTTAAGTCAAAATTTACAAATAATAAAAAACCTTGAGTACACATTTTTTGTTCACTGAATATATAAAATGAAAATGATACCTATAAATTGGCGGAAAGTAAAGAAAAGTGAACAGTAAAAAGTACCAAAGAAAAAATCGACTCTCTAAGAAGTGCAAATTTTTATAGTTAACATTTGTAGAATTTTTAGAAAAAAACATTATATATATACATACATAAATATATGTATGCAGTGGCCGACAGAAGTCTACATACACCCCTCCCTTTCGTTGTTTACAAAGTACAAACACTTTGCTTAACCCTAGAAGGGTACTGAGAGTAAAATTTACTCACATAAGGAATAGATTTGTTCGTAAATCTGCAGGTTGGCCACACTGAAAGTCAAGCCACTAGCAGTGCTTGACTTACTCTGTCATTAGTCGGCTGCCGCAAGCATTGAATGGTGTTGTTTGATTTATCGCGCTTGTGGACAATTTAAAAAAAGTTAGTGAGTAAAATTTACTCATCGGTACCCATTACGTACTTATTGTGTGAGTCAAATTTATTTATCAGCAACTTACTACGTGTCTAAAAAATATATTTTGTGCTGAATTATGACAATTATGTTTAAGTTTTGTATTATGTTACCGTAAAGAAAACTACAGAGCATACAAATGGCAGGTCGCGGGCTATCAGAACAAAATATTTTGGATGCAATACTTGAACTAGAATCTGAGAAAAAAGACAATTCGGAGTTGGAGCTTTGTAACTTTGATGAGGATTCTTGGGACAGTGTTGCAGATCCGGAATATCAACCAGAACCGGAACAATTACATGATGTCGAAGAAAACTTGATACACGGAATCATAAATGCAGAAGAAGCTGAAAAGGAAGAAAGGGAGGAAACACCTGGAAGCAGCAAACGTAAAAAACCGAAACTTATTGAGGGGAGAAGAAATGAAAGATCAGCTTCCCAAGAAATTCGTGAAACAGAAGAGGTAATTTCAATTATTACACCTAGTACCAACAATCTGATCTGAAAAGATGGAAATTTTATTTGGAGTAAGGAACCTGTTGCTGCGCTAGGTCAAAAAACTCCCTCAAAAAATATTGTTCACATTCGCCCTGGCCCAACAGCAAATGCAAAAAATTCGTTGTGTCCTGCCAGCTGCTTCAAACTGTTTTTTACCGCAGACATATTGGAAGAGATTTTGGTTTATACAAATAAAGAAATAAACATTCAAAGGGAGAACTATAACGATAAATCTCACGCGGTTTTGTCAAATTTGGAAATGGACGAACTTGAAGCATTTCTTGGTTTGTTAGTCTAGTCCGCTGCTCTCAAAGATAATCACTTGGCAACACCCCCCCTACTGTGGGGAAAGGTACAAGGCAACCATGCCTGAGAGAAGGTTCAAATTTATCCTAAATTTTCTAAGGTTCGATGACAAAGAAACAAGAACTGCTAGAAGAGAAATGACCAAACCAGCTCCAGTTTCTTCTATCTGGGACAAACTTCTAAACAACTGCAGAGTGAACTAGAAGGCTGGAAGCTATATAACCATTGATGAGCAACTAGTTGGATTTAGAGGCAAATGTCCATTTAGGATGTATATTCCCTCTAAACCCAACAAGTATGGCATCAAAATTGTCATGTCTTGTGATAGCGGAACAAAGTATATGTAGGATGCCATTGCTTACCTTGGAAAAGGAAGTGTTCCTCCTGCAATGGCTGCTGGTGAATATAATGTTCTTGAACTACTGAAAAATGTAAAGGACACCAATCGAAATGTCACGATAGACAATTGGTTTACGAGAGTACCACTCTTTCAACGTCTCCGTCATGAATACAAAATAACAACTGTTGGCACAATAAAAAAAATAAACCACAATTGCCTATTGAAGCTACAGATATAAAGTTTCAAAAACGAGCCGCATCCATTTCATTGTTTATATTTCATAAGGATTTGACAGTTGTATCATACAAGCCCAATAATAATAAACTTGTATTATTGGCGTCTAGTATGCACAGTGCGGGTAGTATTCATGAGACCACTGGAAAACCAGAAAGAGTGCATGTGTACAACTCAACAAAAGGAGGAGTTGACAGTTTTGACCAGATGTGCCAAAATATTAACCATGGCAGGAAAACCAGAAGGTGGCCTCTAGCATTTTTCCAAAATATGATGAACATAGCTGCAATAAACGCATACATCATTTACGCGCACAACATGTGTAGCCGTGGGCAAATACCAGAATCCCGACTTAATTTTATGTTATCTCTATACAAGGAGTTAACGGAAGGATTTCAAAGTAAAAGATTAGCAACTAATACAAACATAAGCCTGGCGTTGAAAAAATCCATTCAGAATATTGTAGGCGCAAGCCAAGAGGCCCATAGTGCCGGAGAAGACCAAAAGGGGCCAAGAAAGTACTGTAATTTTTGTAGTTATACCAAACGTAGATACACCACCACTTAATTGTGGATTAGCTATTTGCGGTGAACATGCACACAAAAAGTGCCCTGAATGTGCTTGAAAAACAATTTTTATGTATTCATAATCGTCAAAAATCAATAATAAAATATTATTTTTGCTTATTTTACATATTATAATAAAAAATTACACTTATATTATATTCTGGCTTTAAATTTTTTTCATTTAAAACTACTATTTTACAAAATAAATCAGACAATAACGTAAAAATTCTGAAGTGAGTAAAATTTACTCATCGATACCTTAAGCGCCTACAATTTAACCGTACCCTTCTAGGGTTAAAAATGTGTTTATGCAATTTCATTTGCAATCGTTTTCTAATCGACATAACGAAAACAAATCCATTCTTTAACATAAAACAACACAGTTATGACAAAAGTGTACATACAGAACCGGTTTCCTAGCTAACGGAAAATACCGTTTGTCTATTTCTTTCCTTTTCTTATGTTTGTTGCTTTGCTAATATTGATTTTAGTTGCAATTTGAATACTTAAGCATCTAGAATGGCTCCTCGAAAATAAATATCAGTTGACGTTAGAAATTTAGTTATTCAGCACAGGAAAGAAACAAATGGCGAAATTTCAAAAATCTTAAACTTAAGTCGTGCAACAGTCCAGACCTTTGTAAAAAACTTTAAAAACAGTGGTTCCACCGTAAATAAGCCGCGCAGTGGCTGCTCGAGCAAACTATCTCGCAGAGACGTCAGCTTGATTCTAAAAGAAGTGGACAAAAATCCAAAAGTTTCTGCTCCGAAATTAGCCGAGGATATAACAAGTTCATCCAAGAACAATTCAAAAAGCTCTGAACAAAAACTTTCATAGTAGAACACCAAGAAAAAAGCCTTTTACTTCTGAAAAAACCCGTAAACTTCGCCTGGAGTTCGCCAAAGCACACAGGGAACAGGGGATGGATTTTTTGCAAAAAGTTTTGTTTACAGCGAAGTTTAATATATTCGGCAGTGATGGAAGAGCAAAAGTGTGGAGGAAAAAAAATACTGCACTGAGTCCGAAGAATGTGGTATCCACAGTGAAGCATGGTGGCGGCAATGTAATGGTTTCGGGAGCTGTTGCTGCATCTGGAGTTTGAAGATTAGTATTTATTGAAGGCAATATGGATCGTTATAAACACATCACTATTGGAAGCCAATCTGAAATCTTTGGTGGATGATTTGGAGCTTGGTCCAGGTTGGGTCTTTCAACAGGATAACGAGCCAAAGCACACAGCACACATTGTGAAGGATTGGTTGCTTTACCATGCTCCAAGGCAATTAAATACACCACCGCAGAGCCCAGATTCAAATATTATTGAACATGTCTGGGAAATTTTAGATCGAAAAATTAGAAAAAATCCGATTTCAAGCTTTTCAGTACTCAAAGAACGACTAATAGAAGTTTGGAATGATATAACTTCTGCAGAGTTCACAAATTTCGTCACCTCGATGCCATGACGGCTTCAAGCTGTAATTGATGCTAATGGTGGACCAAATAAATACAAAGAAGCAATATTACTTAAAGTTAAGAGAGGTTTTTCACACTGGAGTAAGATATTTGTGTACTGTATGTAGACTTTTGTCAACGTTGGTTTTATGTTTTTTTGCCATAGTTATGCTATTTTATGTTAATGTATGGATTTTTTAAAGTTTGTAATGATTAGACAAAGCTTTCTAATAAAACTGTGTTAACACATTTTTCAGTAAACTTTTTGAACTTTTAATCCAGTGGAAATGGGGGGTGTATTTGAACTTATAAAGGGGGGATAATGAAGTTGCCTTCTAAATGGCAACAAGTTTGCGAACAAAGCGGGACATATTTGACTTGAATCGGATAATTCTAAGTACGTTAAATAAAGCGTCAAATTTCGATCACAAATACGACATTTCCTTTTCCCCAACCCAATATAAATTATAAAATATTTATTTGTTAACCAAAAGAAGTTACAAGAATATTGTATACTTAGCAAATCTAGCATCCGTAGTGATCTCCAAACTCCAGTTGCTTTTTATTGTCAACTGCTCTGTTCGCTTTCACAGCAGTCAACTCCCACTTGCATAGCAACTGCGAGCGATGGGAATGAGATCTTTGGTGCTAACTGCACTGGCTCTTACAGCAGCCGACTCATACTTGCATTGTAACTTCATTGTATGTAAGTAAATATGTGTATGCTGTTCGCTAGTTGGACATGAGCATATTCGTTTACATAGGTGACCAGCAGTTATTTCTGCTTAACTTCTACTAATAGCCAATAACTAAGTGGGGTCATTTAGTTCCATTGAGTATAGACAACAAGAATTTTATTGCACTTTTTCCAACTTTTTAGTTTTCAGAATTCACCACCTCGAAATTGCAGTACTATTGTTGGATCCCTTTTTATTATTATTTTTTTTTAATGGTTTGCTAATTTTTGTAAATTTTTTTAATTTTTGTTGATAAGTATTTTTACTTTTAAACATTTTAATGTTTAAATAGTTTTTTCTTTTCTTTATTTTTCTTATATAAATATTTTTCTTCATTTTTTTTAATTTTTTTTATAAACATTTTTTTTTTGTTTTTTCAAAAATTGTATTGTTTACATTTTTATTTTTTTAATATTTAAAATTTGTTTAACCAGAAGGTAATTAAGTAATCACTCATAATACCAATCCCTACACTCCTTTTCATTGCTTCCTTTCTACTCTCAACCTACACTCTTCCTATGTAAGATAAATTGTAAGGTTAGATGTCTTGTCATAGATCAGTAGAATAACTATTGCTATACCAAACTTTATTTGGAATATTCAAGTTTCTTTTTACTTTTACTTAATTTCATAGAAATGTAGGAAAAATTAATTAAGCGCGAAAGGGGGGGTTCCTCTAAAATACGTTCAAATTTTATCGCGAGCCAGCGACATGGAGCGCAGGGCAATTATTTTTGAAGGGCATGCAGTAAGACACGAACGAGGTTAGGTAAGTAGTGAAGACAAGAAAAGATTAATTTAAAAAATTCCAGATTGCGTGACGAATACACATCCCTCCAAGCGACGGCGGCTTATCAGTTAGCAAATAAACTGGCGTTAACGTACGTAAATGTGCTTATTTTAACTGAATTTTTTTGAATTGCAAAATTTATACGTGAATGCCAGCGAAGCACTGACGACAGATATACAAATTTATACATAAATACGTACCAACGGCACAATCAAGGAGTTACAGTGTTGTTCATAATAATAGTAGCATTTACATTGAATTTGGTAGGCAAAAAGAAACGATATTTCATTAATATGTTTTGTAGTGGAGTAAAAATTGTAGGCCAATGATTCCTGGAAGGTGCGGCTATTTTTGTGGGAGTAATTAAGAAATTCAAATTTGGAAATTTTTCGAAATTCAAATAATTTTGAGAGCAATTGGTTTTTATTAACTATTAACTTTTTTGGAATTTTTTTTAAATTACTTGCTCGCAGTAATGCTCTTAAATAGACAAATAAACTCGTAAAAGTAGTGAACGGATTTACCGAAAAATGACGAACAAATATTTCTACTTAGTCAGCTAAGCATACATACATAGATAAAAGAAAGCCTGCGGTACATTTTAGTTCAGTGACTTAACGAAACTGATTTTTTTGGAGGAAAGTGTTGCAAGCTTTATTGAAAATCAATAAAAAAAAAACTTATCAATCATCTTATTAATAATCTTATTTGCCATTTTCATCGAGCGTTAACTTCATTTCGCACTTAACCACTTGACAGTCGGGAGTTTTTTTCACAAAAATGTAACCAAAATCAACAGGTTCTTTTTTATTATTTTGTATTTCAAAAGTTTATATTGTTTAAAAACAAAAACAATAAGTGACAAGTTGCGATTGGCAAGTACGATTCGTATGTAATAAAAACAGGTCGAAACCTGCGCGCAGCGCTCGAGTACGTCCACCCCACGCGAGCGCTGTTCGTTCAAAATTATTAAACGGTTAATTACATTTAACGTAGGAATGCACAAATTTTCATGCAATTGTTGTATCAAAGCTCGTCAACTCTCTTTCAGAGCGAAGTTTACTCAACTTTGCTGTCCTAACATAAAATGTTAAGTTAGCAGCGTTAGCAAATGTAAACACCTTTTACATGATGCTTTCAGAAACATGGCTAAAATACTAGTTGAGAAAATTTTCAAATTTGACTTTATATTTATTGTGCCATATGTCGTGCATAATTTTCAGGGAACAGTAAAATTATCACGTTTCATAAAAATTTCACTCAAAATATCACTTTTTCAATAATAATAAAAAAAATCTCTGTAGTGCCATTTTAAATTTATAAGAAATATCTGAACTGTCTAACTATTATTACTCATTTTCACAAACCAAAATAGTCACATTAGTACCTGGCTTTTCGCTTAGAACCGCCAAACTGTTTCCAACGCAATTCAACAGTTCAATGAACTTGACCATAAAGGTGATAATAGTCACCTTCGCAGTCGCCAGATGATCAAAAGGCGAAATAAGCGAAAATGAACATGGTGTTGCAATCTGGCAACTGACAGCTGTATCGCAAAGTTTGACATTTTTTGGCTTTTACGTACTCAGAACGTTTTGAAATACCAGCGCTATTTGTGTTGTTTACAGTAACTTAAGGGGGTAGTATGGTATTTTTTTTTTTCATTTTTTTTTTTTAAATTATTCTATAACATCTTAAGATTATTGTGTGAAAGTTTGAAGTGCATTGGAGTAAAATTGACAAAGACACAAAGGATTAAGTATCTACCTCTCCAACCGGATTTCACGCTGCCGAAATCTTTAAACGCGTTTTTCTCACACTTGCCTTTTTTACGGTCGGTGTCCACTGTAGATTCATATCTACTGCACCGATTCTTTTCAAATTTGGTTTTTTTGTTTCTTTACTTTATTCACGAGGTAATGACGTCGAGTTTTTTTTTTTTTTTTTAATTTTGTCATATTTTAAAACAACAAAGTTTTCAAGTTTTTTTTATGAAAAATCGGTGTTTTGACTTCAAAGCGCTTTAAAAAATTAAAAAAAAAAAAAAAAAAATCGACGTTGTTACCTGCGAAACTTTATTAGCTGATGAAATCAATTTGGTTTTTTGATTTTAGTTGATCCAGTAATGAGTTCTGAGGGACACCGCAATAAAACTTTTTTATGAGACGTCCGCGAAGATTCGCTGCCACCAACTCATTTCTTCATAAAAATCAATGAAAATTTCACACAATATTCTTTAAATATGACTTTATAATGAAGTAATTTTAAAATTTTGAATAAATCAACTGTGTCGACAAAAAAATTTCGAAAAATATGCTTGTTTTACACCGAATTAACCATACTACCCCCTTAAAAGATTCATCTCGGTCCAAAAATGGAATTAAATCGTGAACATTTTCGTGCGATTATTTTTTACAACTTTCGACGTGGATTAACTCAACAACATTGCATGGATGAACTTAATTCATTTTTTGGCGATGAAACTGATGGTCCTTGACAATGTTTATCGATGGTATGGTGAACTCAATCGTGGTCGTAGTTCACTCCAATACGAATTTCGTGAAGGTCGTCCAAAATCAGTTGTTGTTCCGAAAACCATTGATGCTGTGCGCGAACTGATATTGCAAGATCGTCATGTGACCTATCGTGAGATTGAGACAATCTAAGGCATTAGTGGGACCACCATACATTCAATATTGCATAAACATTTGACTGTCAAAAAAATTTGTTCGCGTTGGATTCCACACAATTTGTCAATCGCTCAAAAAAAGGCTCGTGTCGATTGGTCGAAGGAAATGCTCAAAAAATACGATCGCGGGGCTTCGAAACACGTCTATGGCATCGTGACAGGTGATGAATCATGGATTTACGCGTATGAGACCGAAAGTAAACAGCAATCGACTGTATGGGTGTTTCAAGATGAGCCAAATCCAACAAAAGTTGTTCGCGCACGAAGCACTTCCAAGCAAATGGTCGTCTGTTTTTTCGGGAAAACTGGACATGTCGCAACCGTACCACTAGAACAACGCAGAACAGTAAATTCTGAGTGGTACACAACCATTTGTTTGCCAGTTGTCTTCCAAGAAATTAGGAAAACCAATCGCGAAAGACGGATCACTCTTTACCAGGACAATGCGAGCTCTCACACATCGGCCCAAACAACTGCATTTTTGAGCACCCAAAACATCGAATTAATGGGTCATCCGCCGTATAGTCCTGACTCTGCACCGAATGACTTCTTTTTATTCCCGTACGTAAAAAACAAACTGAGAGGTCAACGTTTTTCGACACCTGAAGAAGCGGTTGCGGCATTCAGAATGCATGTTTTGGAGGTACCTCATTCAGAGTAGCAAAAGTGCTGCGACAATTGGTTCAAACGCATGCAAAAGTGTATAGAATATTTTGAAAAACAATAAAGTGATTTTCGATGATTAAAATTTGTTTTTGTTCTCTAATCCCGACATATAAAAGGCACCCCTCGTATTAATTGTGAAAATTTTAATTGCAAAAGAAGAGCTTCTCATTAAGCCTCTTAGAGCGCAGTTACATACAGATGAGAACAAAAAAGTACGGCTGCAAAAATGTCGACAACTCTTTAAGTCGTTTCGCAAATGACCGCTGTGAAAAAAATGTTTTCCCTAATGATAAAAAATTTTTTACCTTATGCAAGTGCACAACCAGCAAAATTATATGGACTGGTCGGCAGAAGCGTCTAGTTCACCACACCTCGCCGAGCATCATCAGAATCCCAAATATGCCCTGGAATTTCTGCATTTTACACAACATTCACCTTTTTTTTTATCAAAAGTACAAAATCAAAACAGAAGTCAGTTAAAATACAAATTACACGAAATTTCTAGTACCAATGCAATTCTATGACGTTTTCCTTAAATTTCTTCGATTCTCTTATTTCTAGTCACGCTGTAATTTACTTAAATTTAAAAGATAAACCCTTGGAAGCACGCCATTATATTCTTATGCCAATATGAAGCATTGAAATAAAAAAAAAATCCTAATCAAATCAGTGTTTGAAAAACCATAAAACGCTTGGTTCCAGTGAAAAGAGCTGCTATTAATATGAACACAATTTGTATGT
Organism: Anastrepha obliqua; assembly: GCF_027943255.1. Taxonomy (NCBI): domain Eukaryota; kingdom Metazoa; phylum Arthropoda; class Insecta; order Diptera; family Tephritidae; genus Anastrepha; species Anastrepha obliqua. The sequence goes on from NC_072896.1 coordinate 30,481,597, forward strand.
ATGGGAAATGAAACGACGTAGCGTTGTTGCTTTGGAATGCTGAAAAAATGGAACAGCAGCCAAGCATTGACGCAAATGGCGAGTGAGATATGAATTTCTTTTTTACTTTTGCTTGTTTTATACATATTTTACTTCAGAATCAAATTGCTAGAATTCCGAAAAGCACTTAGGAGATCGCCAACAACAACAAACGTAAGATATACCGTACATATACCGATAATGTCACAAAGGTAATATAAAGTGCAAACATTTAGATTGTCAGATATCGATAGTAAAATAATGTGTCGATAATACGTTATTTTATAAAAATAAATTCAAAAGCCATGTGTGAACTAGGCACCCTGACACACACATACATACATACATACATACATACATACATACATACATACATACATACATACATACATATAGTACTTATAATAAATACCTTTAATTGGCAGTTTTGGAGACCATGCGGAGAATGAGAAAGTATAGCGCAGAGCAGAGATACGAAGAAAATACATACAGTGACGAACAAAAATATTCCGACAACACTTAATTTTTGGTAATAATTTATTTTTTTTATAATTATTGTTTATTTTTTTTCTAATTTAATTTTTTTAAATTTAATTTGTATTACTTTTGTTCAATAAAATTTGTTTTAAATGAAAAATTTTCGGTAAATTTTTTTTTTTTATTAAAAATTTTAAAATTTAAAAATAAAAAATTTAAAAAATTTAGTACTATGCTTTATTTAAACAAAAACATACATAAAAAATATTAAATTAGAATTTTTAAAGGAATAAAATTATTTGCAAATTTTTTTTAGGAAAAGGAAGGTGTTTTTTTTAAGATACAGTTTTGGAGACCCTGAGGAGAATGAGAAAGTATAGCGCAGAGATACGAAGAAAATACATACAGTGACGGACAAAATTATTCCGACAACAATTAATTTTAGTTAATAATTTACTTCTTTCTAATTATCGTTTAATTTTTTTTTTCTAATTAACATTTTTTTTAATTTTTTATTTTATTTATTTTTTTTTTTATTAATTTTTTTTTATTTATTTTTTTATTTATTTTATTTTTTTACTTTTTTTCAATAAACTCTGTGTGTTTTAAGATACATTTTCTGACATTAAAACACTTAACTTGGCAAATGAAGGCGATTTTTTTATTCAGTGACGTCACGTTGAATTACAAATTCTACTCTCATTCTAATGCTCTTCCACGCTTACATTAGAGCGATTCCATGCCAAGTGATCAGAGTTTCACGATATAGAGAATGCAGAGGTGTGGCCAAGATCAGGCCGTTAACCGGCTTTCATAGATTTTGAAGGAAAGAGCTGATTGGCTGACGTTAGCGAGGTGATGACAGCGGTTTGTTTACGAAAAAACTGAAATTATGTTGGTAATATACGAAAAAAGTTTACACACATTTACATCTTTACTCTTCTACACAACGATTGATGGGACGATTGTGTGAATACGTGTGTAATGAGCGGATAGAATTCTGCTGCCGAGTAATCGGTGACGTGGCAGCTGAAGTTACTCTCACAATTCTTCCTCGGAGAAAAGCCAAGTCAGTGTTAGGGGAATGTCATCAATGTTTCTGAAAATTGGTTTATTGGAAAACTTAACTATGATAAGAAGCAGACTGAAAACATTAAAAAAAATTGATAATTTTAAGATTTTGCCATGGTGGAATAATACCTTCGCATCAATTTGGCTTTCGGTGTAAGCACTCAACCATCGATCAGGTGCATAGAATCACAGCCGAAATTGAAAACTCTTTTGAACAGAATAACGTGTGTTCAGCAGTATTCTTGGACGTCGCACAAGCTTTCGACAAGGTTTGGCATGACGGTTTAAATAACAAACTAAATACCTGCCTTCCAAGCGGTTTTTGCGCCCTCCTAAAGTCGTATCTGAGTGAACGCTACTTTCGCGTTAAACAAGGAAATGAATACTCTGACCTTGAAGAAATAAATGCTGGTGTGCCGCAAGGAAGCATTCTTGGTCCGCTTTTATACCTTTTATACACCAGAGACTTGCCGATACCCTCGAATAGCTTGATCGCCACTTTCGCCGACGACACTGCCATCCTAGCAATTGGAAAAAGTGCTGAAGAAGCTGCAACCAAACTTCAAATTGCAACAAACGCTATTGAAGAATGGACGAAGACTTGGCGCATAAAATTGAACAATACCAAGTCAATACATGTAAACTTCACCAACAAAAAAGTGAATCATTATCCAATAATGCTGCTAGGTGCCGCAATACCACATGCAAACACTGCAAAATACCTTGGCATGACGCTTGATGCTAAGCTTCGATGGAAGGAGCATATAAAACTTAAACGGCATGAAATCCATCTGAAGGTAATACAAATTAAATGGCTAATTGGACGAAGATCAAAGCTATCCATATATAACAAAATAGCGATATATAAACAAATTATAAAACCAGTGTGGTCCTATGGCGCGCAATTATGGGGTTGCGCCAGTCAAAGTAATATAAATATACTTCAACGACTCCAGAATAAAATCCTTCGAGATATTCTCAACGCACCTTGGTTCGTTCGCAATAAGGATATTCATCGTGACCTCAATATCCCTACGGTCGCTGAAGAAATTAAAAAACAAGCAGAAGCCCACTCCCATAGACTTCAAAGGCACGTGAACGAGGAAGCTAGCAATCTGCTCAACACCTCAGGCCTAACTCGACGACTGCATCGAATTAAACCACATGATCTGGCATGATGGCTGTTAACTTAAGGAAGGGACTATGAAAATCTCTTCACAAAATTTTATTTATGTTACCAAAATTGTACTGCTCGTTAGTTTATCTGTAACTAGTTGCAGTGCCAACAAACATTGTTATGTATTTTATATTGTATCTATGTTTGTAATAAAAAAAAAAAAAAAAAAAAAAAAAAAAAAAAAAAATGGTGGAATAATATTGGAATATAAATTTTGTAGCGAAATATCTTCGGTTCTTAGCACAAACCCTGTTGAACAAGGTCAAATGATGTCACGGAGCACCGCTTTCCGAATACTTTTTTTCACTATTTCAAACCAAATGCTTCGAAAGACATTCCAAAAGAGAAAGACTTCCAAGGCTGCAACAGTTTTTGACTTGTCCGCGTAGGCAATGGTGTTAAGTCTCAACAAATTGGCGGTCAGTGTTAAAGAAGACTTTACGGCAATGTCCAAAGTACTTGGATAACTTGACATGCAATCGCATGACTACTATTCGGTTGCACGCAGTTTCTAAACCAGTGTGAATATGAAATAGCAAATGAGCGGTTTTTTCTAATAAGTAGCTTCCTAGTGCATTGCTCCCATGAAAATAACAGATTTTCTTAAGCGTTCGGAAGCGGCAGAAACCTATACGTCGCTTCTTTTATAGTACAAGAATGAGAGGTATATTGCGAATTACAGAAGCTCGACCGACCGCCAAAAAAAAAAAAAAAGATTAATAGGTGGTCATATGCACGTAATTATTTTGCGTAGCTTCAAGTAACATATTCATTAAAGGTGTAAAAATTGTTTCCCCAAAAACCAAAATTAAAACAAAAATGCAAAACAACAATAAAAAAAGTTAAAAAAAAATTAAAAAAAAAGTAAAAACAAAGCAATTCCAAAAAACAAAAAACAAAAAAAAAACAAAACAAAAAAAAAAAAAAAAACAAAAAACAAAAAACAAAACAAAAAACAAAAAAAAAACAAAAAAAAACTTCAAAAAAGCAGAAAAAAACTTAAAAACAAATTCCCTAAAAAACCAATTTTAAGAAAAAAGCAAAATAATTTTTTTTTTTACATTTTTGAAGCAGAGAAAGTATTTTTTTGTTCAAAATTTAAAAAACCAATTTTATATAAATAACATTTTCGAAAAGCAAACGTCTAACAAGGCTTAAGGGGTTACATGGGTTTCGTTAGTTCAAATTTATTTATTTTTTTTTTGGCTTAATAATTTCTACAACATCTCAGGAATATTATCCCAAATTTTCAAGTCGATCCGAATAATAAACTCGGAGATACAGCCTTTGGAATGTGTGCGCTCCAAGCCACTTTTATTGTTACTCAAAACTTTAAACGCGTTTTCGGAACTGTGTTTTGAAAGCCGGTTGTCAAATGTTCTCGAAAACTACTCAACCGATCTTGATGAAATTTTACACAGGTGTTCGAAATACAATTTACTCGTGCTTGAACGAAGGATTTTGCTTTTATTCAATTACAACTATTTAAAAAAAAAAAAATGTCAAGCAAATTTGACCGAAATTTTCATTTTTTTGCAAAAATGTCTGCCAAAATTCCAATTTTTACTTTTTTTTCTTTCCTTCGTTCAAGCGCGAGTTTATGGTCTTAACTAAAGCACTTATTCTTGTTTTCCATTTTTGATGAGCCTGTCAGGAGTTATGCTGACAACGCGGACGCACCTTTTTTTCGAGGGGTCACCGGAAATGACGTCACAATTTTTTTTTTTTTTTTGAAAATTTCAGAAATTATTCTTTAAATATTGTATGTATCTATAAGACAGAAAAAAGTTTGAATTAAATAAATAATTTTCTACATAGAAAAAAATAATTTAAAATAGGCCTTTTTTACCCGACAAAAACCATGCAACCCCTTAAGGGGTTACGCCACTCTAGCTACTGTAAAAAAGCAGTTTTTTAAGGATTTTTTTTACATTGAAAGAAAGGTCCCAGGAAAAAACTTTTTAAGTATATTATTAAGCATGTATTTAAGTGTAATTACAAATATTTTTATTGAAAAATATTACAAAATGGCGCCTTTGGAGTGAATCTCTGAACGCGCCCTGCGAAAAAGGCACTTCACGGCAAGCAGTACAACTGACGTAAATGTCCACCTAAACCAAATTAAAAACATTCTTCTCAATCGACGTGAGTATAGCTGTAGAAATACGTACGGGATTTTAGAAATATTGAAATTTGTGTATTTTGCAGATGTTTGAAGTCAAAAGTAGAATTTTTCGTCTAAAATGGAACCGTTAATTGTTTATAAAAATTTTTCTAATTAATTAATAAAAAAATCCGTACGTATTTCAGTGCGGAATAATGTTCTAAAGATCCTTGTACAATTACAAGTGAAAATATTAAAAATTGTTTGTGTTATGCTGCTTGCCGTTTTGAAAAATCACGTTTTGAGATAAACACGCTTTAAATTTGAATAGTCGGTTCAGAGGCGCTCGCGCAAAAGTGCGAAATATTAGAGATAAACATTTTTTTCACGCATAGGACTTTTTGTTTTATATTCTAAAGAGTTTAAAGCATCTTTTAAGCAAAAAAAAAAAATTTCGATATTTTGAAAATCCTAGAGTGGCCTAACCCCTTAAAAAAAAATAAAAATGCGTTTTTTATCTTATTTTATAGTCCTTATAGCTGTTAAATAATGCAAGAAATATTTGTTGTAAATATATTATTGGTTTTATGCGCATTGTAGGTCTAAAACATTCCTTTGTTTTCATATTCAATTAGAACCGTAAAATTTATCGATTAAAATCTACAAATCTCGAAGCTTCCTGCATGTAAAAAATCTTAAAATTACTCCATGGTATAAATGTGCGAATAATTTTGTTCGCCTCTGTATGTTTTATTCCGATGAGACAGAAAGCTGCGCATAAAAGAATAATTGTCTGGGAAATGGTGGAGAAAATGTAGAAGTTCTCGAAACTTTTTAAACCTCTTTGTTATATAAAACAATTAGTAGCGCACTCCAGAGTTGAATTCATTAACAATTCGCACTACATAAAATTAACAAAGGGTTAAATTTTATTTAATTTTCACAAATTCACTCGCACTTATATAACACATAAGCCTTTTTTTTTCTTGTTTGAAAATTGTTTTCGCAATTTTTTTTAACAACGCAGAAAGTAAGCACTTTTTCTCGTGACAACAACGCGTCCGTCACATTGCCAAGACTACCGGTACTACTCACTTATGGAGAGCCCAACAAACCGTCGAGGCGATGATGCCGTTGATGTTTTCGCATTTCCCTTCGTTTTTTGCAAAACATATATCTTCTTCTTTTATCTTTTTAAGCAGATGAATAATAAAGAAAACAGCAACGTTGATGAAAAAACAAGAGCAATGGTTTATATGAAGTATGTGTGTATGTGTGTATGTTTTGTGAACTCACTTTATTTTTGCTTTTGTTTTTTGTTTATTTTTGTTTACTCGCTTTTAAAATATGATAAAATTTGTTTAAGTAATTCTCAATGATTAGATAAGTTATTTTGTTTGTCGGTCTGAATATTACGTACAAGTGGATGTGGATAAAAGCGGTACGTATGGTGCAGGAAACACTTTTTTTTTACAAAAGTTGCCAGAGGTGCTATTTATATTTTAGAATCGGGCTACTCTACGACAGACCACGTCAAATCTGACAGCTGTCACTTGTAGTTTGACTTTTTTAACTACATAATTTAATTGCTTTATTAGAACGTTTGGACGGTCGGATAAGATTTTTGTTTTCACAACTTGTTGCTATAAGTTTAACAAATAAACAAGAGGTCAAGTTCGGCTGGCATAGCAACCATATTTACAATTCAAGGGGAAAACGGACATATTAATATTGGGTATGGGAATAAGTTTCCGCCCTCGTAAAGGAGGTGTCGCTGCTTCATGTTTCAAAGTATATGTTGTGCAACCGGTGGGATCAGAGGGTATCATCTTTATGAACTCCTTAAACCATCACTGGTGTTCCTTACCGACTGCAGTTAATGCGTTTGAATCGAGCTTTCAAAGAAAAGCGGTCGGTAGAATAGCAAACTGATTTTGCTGCATGACAACGCCAGGCCACACGTTGCCAAATCGGTCCAGAAATATTTAGAGCGACTGAATTGGGAAATCTTGCCGCGCCCTCCGTTTTCTCCAGATATTGCACCTTCGCATTAACATCTGTTCCGATCAATGCAGTCAGCCCTTATTAGCGAGCGGTTCATTTTTTACGAGAGCATTGCAAACTGGCTCAATGAAAAGATCAAGTCAAAATAACTCGAATTTTTCGTCAGAGGAACCCGTATGTTGCCTAAAAGATGAAGTAAAGTTGGAGTTAAGATGGAGTAAAAGACCAAGGCAGCAGGCAACAGAGGTTCTGGCTTTAGTGGTGAGGTCTTTCCTCCTATATGGCGCGACAGACTGGTGCGACACCTTTAAGCACGCTAACTTAACGTACTGCTTGTGTGCCCTTAGAGTCCGCTCTGCCTTCAAAGCAGTATCAGAAGATGTGGCGCACATCACATCTGGCTTATGTCCACTCGACCGGGTAGCGTAGAAGATGTGTTAAGTGAAGCACAACCAAGCTCAAAGCGATCAGTTGGCACACAGAAAAAATCGTAAATCAGCGCTGTGTAGACCAGTGGCAGACATGATGGGAGAGAACAAGAAAAAGACAGGACCCACCGCCTCATCCCCAGAGTTGAAGCTTGGCACCAGATAAAGCACGTGGAAGCAGACTACTAACTCACCCAAATCCCAAGTGGTCATGGCTGTTTTAAAGCGTATCTTTGGCACTTTGGTTACGAAGAGATTCCCTTCTGTGGGCAGTGCAAATCAGCAGTTGACGAAGATGCGGAATAAGTGCTTTTCATGTAATCCCGCTGCAGAAGTCTAAAAGTTAAATTGGAAGATAGCAGCGTCACGACCGAGAATCCACTGCTGCTGATGAGCGAAATGATGCAGCAACTCCGGCACAGCGAGCAGGCAAGGTAGACACCGCGTACACCAAGAAAGTGCATAAACAAGCAAACCTACGTAGAAGTGAAAACGCAGGTAAACGGACGATACCACACTTAGAAATTAACTTTTCGCATGGTGAAAAGATTTCAGAGGCCTGGCTAAGATCAGACCGTTAACCGGTTCTCAACCAATTTGAAAGAATCAGCTGATAAGCTAACGTAACTGGGGTTATAAAAGCGAATTGTTTACGAAAATATTGAGATTATATTGGCGGTATCCAATAAACTCAACTAATGATACTTTTTTGCCGTCTGAACAACGACTGATTGGACGAGTGTGTGACTAGGTGTGAAATGAGCGGGCAAAGTTCTGCTGCCGAGAACTCGGTGACGCGGAAGCCGAATTTACTCACTCAATTTCGTGTTTCATCATAGTTGAGGGACAAACCTGATAATCTATCTTCCTTGAACTTTTCTATGGTATAGACTGGGTTATGGTGAGTTGCGGCATACAGTTCCGACATAGGTGGCTCTCTCCTGAAATGATTTTAACAATGAGTGGCAACAGGTGGATGCAACTTGTGACGTTTTGCGGAGAGGACAGTCAATTACGTTGAACCTAGTGCTTAAACCACCCACCGACGAGATACTTGACGGTAGCAACGAGAGCATCGGGACTCTGACGGTAGGAGGTTTAGTTCGGGTTAAAGTAAGTGTCATACTGACGGGGTGAGGCAACACATGGCAAGCTCAAGGAAAAATAGATTATTAGTTGAATGAAGGATAGTTCGAATTGCATGGAATATTTTCATGGATTCTCGTAAAAGAATTTTTAATTAAAGAAATTTTATTTTTAATTAAAGACATTTTTTTTTATTAAAGAATCTTTTTTTAATTAAAGAATTTTTTTAATTACAGATTTATTTTTTTTATTAAATAAATTTAATTTTTTTTAAAGAAACTTGTTTTTAAAGAGAGTTTTTTTAAATTCAGATTTATTTTTTTCATTAAATAAATTTTATTTTTTTAAAGAAATTTGTTTTTAAATAATTCTTTTTTTAAACAGATTTTTTTTTTTTTTTCATTAAATAAATTTGATTTTTTTAAATTAAATTTTAAATTTGTTTTTAAAGAATTTTTTTTTAAATACAGATTTTTTTTTGTCATTCAATAAATTTTTTTGTTTTTTTAAGAAATTTGTTTTTAAAGAATTTTTTTTAATAGATTATTATAATGGAATGAAGGATTGTTTCGAATTGCATGGAATATTTTCATGAATTCACGTAAACGAATTTTTTATGATTTCACAATTTTTAATGATTTCACGTACATAAAAGAAAATTTGTCTTTGCTTATGCCATCGAATTTTTATTTTTCTTAATTAAAGAAATTTTATTTTTAATTAAAGAATTTTTTTTCATTAAAAACTTTTTTTTTAATTAAAGAATTTTTTTTTAATTGCAGATATATTTTTTCATTAAATGTTATTTTTTTTTTATTAAAGCATTTTTATTTAATTGCAGATATAGTTTTTTTCATTAAATAAATTTTATTTTTTTAATTAAAGAATTTTTTTTCTGTTTTAATTAAAGAATTTTTTGCTTTTTAATTAAAAAATTTCTTTCAACTACAGATATATTTTTTCATTAAATAAGTTTAATTAAAAAAAAAAAAATGTTAAGAACTTTTTGTTATTAATGAATGTTTTTCTTTTTTAGTGAAAGATTTTTTTCTTTTTTTATAAAATATTTTTTTTTTTTTTGTATTTACATAATTCTTAAATAAAGTTTGAAAAAAAACAGTATATATGGTTTTTATTGTATAATGAGTTAAGCTTTTAAAAACAATTAAAATAGCCAAAACTGGTCAAAGCTGATGAATATTTCGCACATTTATTTCATTTTCCATGAGCGCATATCGCAAATCAGAAATTACAAGAGAAAATGCGAAATTATATCAAATATTATGAAACGCGATACGAAAACAAAACTAAAACTGAGGGCATTCGACTTAGAAATTTCATGAACAAAATAACTAACTCAACAGATATTTAAATTGGAATTTTATCCGGAAGCAACCCATAATATTTCCCTTTCTTTTAGAAGGTCGTTAATAAAAAAACTCGAATATTTTTTTTAGTTGATTTATTTACCAAAAAGGCATAAATATTGCACTTAAAGGTTTGCTTAAAACTAAATTCATCAAATAAACATAATTTACATTTTTTGTTTAGTACTCCATTGTTTTTTTTTTTTTGTTTTTTTTTTAAGTAGTACATTTACATATACATATATACATATACATCAACGGCCATCGTTTTCTATCAGCTGTAGTCATTTAGCGCACGACTTTGTCTGAACTTTACATCGTTCGCATTACGTAAATCTTCCTCATGAAGTGCATTACTTCTCCAATGATAGATAGTATGTGGATGGGTTCACGACGCGCACGGAAGTCATTTATGTCGGTGGACGAAAATTTACGTGCAGCAGTAGGTTGGGCGCTGCAAATATCGCACCTTGCGCTCCTTACGCTTGTTTGTAAAATGTACGCCTTTCAAACGTTGTATAATCTCCATATTTTGAACAAACATTAAGAAGTCCTCTTCGGAAAAATACGACGTGTTGATACGAAACTCTGCTGACGATTCGAATTCGGGTATGGAGTAAGCACTGGTATTAGGTTTACTAGTCATCTTGCGTAGTTTTAATTGATAAATTTGATGAACTTGAGAACTTGATTTCCGCGCAAACTGTTGCTTCTGTTAGAAATTTCTGTTTTGGAATGACGCTTCTATAGCAACGCTCGGCTTTTATACATGAGCGTAACGGGTAATCCGCGCAGATCTGCGCAGTCGACATTCGCTTAGCATGCTGACGCGCGCCAATCGTGACCTACCTACCTGTATCGCCGCTTATGCAAATTCGTAAGCCTACCGCTGCGACAGCAAATCCTTTGCTAGTGGCATTGTATAGTTAGACAGATAGGAAAAAAAGATGTTCGGATCAAGAATGGCATAATTATTTTAACACTTTGAACAAATAAGGGTAGTTTAAATTGAAGTGTGTCCTTTGTGTACGCGTACCCATTCACTTAAGACCAAAGGTTTTTTATTGTTTCGCGATTGCGCATTTGTGTTTGAGGAAAAGAATGTTGTTCAGAAGCATTGTGTTTCAGTTGATGGGATATTTTAAATTTATTTATTCATACATAGTTTTTTTGAAAGATATCCTTTTAAATTCTGCGAAAGCCTTTTCAAGGCTGTTAATGTAACACGTGGTACGTTCAAGGATAAATGGATTATTAGTTGAATTGGGTGGAATTGCTTAAATGGGTAACATATGATATTTTTATGAATTCATGTAAATGAATTATAAAAGGTGGTTAAATTTCAAGGGCCGATGTTGAATGTAAACCAAACCTAAACGTCAACGACATCGTTGGACTTCTTTCTTTGGGGTTATTTGAAAGAAAAGGTGTACGTCGATAAGCCAGCAACAATTCAGAGCTAAAGGATGAGATAATTCGGCACATTAACGGCATAGAACCTCAATTATGCCTCAGCGTCATCGAAAATTTGGACCATCGGATGGAGGTGTGCCGCCGCGGCGGCTATTTGGATGATATTTTGTTCCATACGTAATTGAGCCATACCAATATTATCATAATAAAGAGAACTCACAATAATATCCTAAAAAAATTGTATTTTATTCAAAATCAACACCGGCCCTTAAAACTTAACCACCCTTTAGAAAAAATTGCTGAAAACAAGGGAGACATTTGTCTTTGTTATTTGCATTGTCAATAGGATATATTTTTTTTTTTTGCACTTAAAGAAATGTTGTTTGTTTCATTAAACATTTTTTTAGTAGAACACTGAACTTATTTTTTATTTCCTTTTCCTGAAAATCTCGACGTACTTCGTATGGAAGAATATGAGAGGGTGTAGTGTTTAATGAATTTACAAGACCTACTTTGGCATGAAGAAATGAACTTATAATGCCAGTTACAGCGTTGTTTAATAGCAAAGACTGCTAAAAAGTGGTTTTCAAGTTCTAGAAATGTATATGAAACGAAGTGTTGCAGAAACCATTGATTTAGAAACATCTCTGAGTAGGCTTGCTACCTTTATAAATAGTTTAAAAAACTTTATATTAAATCAAATGAAATATACAAAATGGGTACCAAATAGCAAATGCCACTCGCGGGATCCCGAAATCGCGCAGTCCCGGTGTTTTTCCGGATCCAGAAATCCCGACACTAGCTTGGATTCGGAGTTTGTATCCTAAGTTTACTTTAAAAATTTTCCGAAAACCTGGGATCCCAGTGTTTTTCAGGTTCTGAAAATCCCGGATTCGATTTATACTAATCCCGGATGGACTTTAAAAAAATAAATTTAAATCTCTTGGTAAAAAAATAAATAAATTATAGGCTCGACAGGTGTTTGGCCGAGCTCCTCCTCCTATTTGTGGTGCACGTCTTAATTTTCTTCCATAAATGAGGGAACCTACAGCTTTAAGTCGACTTCGAACTTAGATATTTCTTATGAGGAGCTTTTTGTTCTTGTCCTTCAAAACATAGGAATAACAAACTCGAAAAATACATCGAGTAAAGAAAACTACTTGATTCGAGAAAAAGTTCTCAATTGTCAAGTTATCAATAGATGCCACCAGCAGTGTGTCCTAGTCGATTCTAACATAACCCAAACGTCATAAACCAAGCTTAGACATATGGTAAACAAACTGCTTCGACACATTAGTGATTTTGTTTTGGTATCATATACTTTTTGTTTTGTGAAAATGTCTGATTTTGTGCCGAATAACACTAGTCTACAAGGAAAAGTATCCGAAATAATTTAAACTAATATCTGCTTCTCTGTCCATGCAAAATTCGGATTGATAACTAAAAATAATTTATTAGTTTGCGTTTTTACGATAATCGTATCTTTCGTATTTAATGGAACTAGGCCGACAAAATTTAACCAACATTCAGACCCAGAAACCAGACTATATATTTCCGAAGGTTTATGATGCGCTGAATCCAAATCTGACCTCAGAATTGCTCTATCAGCTCTGGTTTTCGAGATATCCTAACCTAAAAGTGCAAAAAATACCATTTTTGCCCATGAAAATTTCAAAATGCGATATCTCTGCGAAAAAAAATGATATTTGAGCAAACAAAACGCCATTTGAAAAAAGAAGGATTGTATTTAAAGATGCCATCCTTTAATTTTGGTGAAAGAAAACATCTGCAAGGCTACATAACCTCAAATATGGGCAAAAATTGTGTTTTTTGCACTTTTATATTAGGTTAGGATATCTCGAAAACCAGAGCTGATAGAGCAATTCTGAGGCCAGATTTGGATTCAGCGCATCATAAACCTTCGGAAATATATAGTCTGGTTTCTGGGTCTGAATGTTGGTTAAATTTTGTCGGCCTGTGTAATCGAAGTGTTGATTTTCCTCTTTCATTCGAAAAAAAACGGCGACTGAAGCGCCTCGAGAGCTACAAAAATTTTATGGAGATGCTGCTTTAAGTGAAACAAGATGCCGAGATTGGTGCCTTCGCTTCAAAGACGGTGATTTTAATGTTGATGTCCGTCCGCGTGAAGGAAGGCCAAAAACCTTCGAAGACACTGAATTGGAGGCATTGCTTCACGAGGATCCGTGTTAAACGCAAGAAGAGCTTGCCTCAGGAGTTATCCGCCAATCCGCCAATCAATTTCCAAGCGATTGCATGCTTTGGGAATGATTCAGAAATAGGAGACTTGGGTTCCTTATGAGTTAAAACCAAGGGATGTTGAACGTCTTTTTTTCACCTGTGAACAACTGTTTTAGCGGCAAAAAAGGAAGGTTTTTCTTCATCGCATAGTGACGGGTGATGCAAAATCGATTCATTACAGCAATCCAAAGAAAATAAAGTCGTGGGGACTGCCCGGACATGCTTCTATGTCGTCGCCTCGGTCGAATATTCACGCTGCGAAGGTTATGCTATGTATTTGGTGGGGCCAAGTTGGTGTTATTTATTACGAACTATTAAAACCAAGCGAAACCATCACTGGGGATCGGTATCGACTTCAATTTATGCGATTGAGCCGAGCACTGCGCGAGAAGCGACCGCAATACGCGGAGAAGCATAAAAAAGTGATTCTACAATATGACAACCTGGAAACATATTGCGCCATCCGAATACCACCTGTTCCGATCGATGGCACATGGTGTAGCTAACCAGCAGTTCCATTCATATGAAGACACCAAAAAATGGCTTGATCCGTGGATAGCCTCAAAAGATGAACATTTTTACCGCGACGGTATACGAGCTCTACCAGAAAAATGGGAAAAAGTAGTAGCCAGCGATTGGCAATACTTTCAATGATTCACTCGTAACCATTTTTTCAGAATAAAGTTGTATTTTCATAAAAAAAAAAAACAAAACAGCGAGAACTTAGTTGCACACCAATATAATTTCCGCTTTCTTCATTTCGCGAAATCTTGAACCTCCCCTCGTATTATTAGTTTTATAATTCTAGTTACTATTTCGTCTTCTGTCTAAATATGGGTATGAATGAGGGCAAAACAAAGCACCTGCTGTCAGCACACAACGAGTCTTCGCCTCTTGAACAATAAGTCAGTGTTGAGAACCAATAATTTGTAATTGCGAAGGACTTTGCCTACCTTGCGACCGGCAATAACAACTGCAATGACGTCAGGTGGGAGATGAAACGGAAAATAACTCTTACCAATAGTGTTACTTTGCGCATAAGAAGACAATTGAGAAGTAAAACTCTCTCTCGAAGGACCAAACTGACAATCTACAAAACGCTCATCATTCCCGTCCAGCTTTTTGGGAGCAAAAGCATGGGTGATGTCAATAGCAGACGAGAAGGTTTTGGGAGCCTTCGAGAGAAAAATTTTACGTACGATCTTTGGGGACTTTCGCGTTAATGAGGAGTACAGCATGCGGTGGAACAGCGAGCTGTATGAGCTATATAGGGACACGGGCATAGTTAAGCATATAAAAATACAGCAGCTACGCTGGCTTGGACATGTTACCCGTATAAAAGAAGACGCTCCAGCAAGGCGAATTTACCTCACGGTACCCCAAAAGGGAAGACGTAGAAGAGGAGACCACATCTGCATTGGGAGGTTCCAGTCAGCACTCGAGATTTCCAACTGGCAGCAGCGAGCGCAGAACAGAAATAGGATTTTGGATTCGGCCAAAACCGACACACAGTTATTTTTTTTCATAACGAAACTGCAAAAGTTGGTTTTATTTCGCACATTTTGTCTATGACTAAAATAAATTATCTACAAATACTGAAGGACCATATTCCTAGAGCTATTGAACGACCATATTCCTACTCGTACAGTTACCAGCAACGTTCACCTTCGAGCACGACAACGACCAATAAAGCATACTGCGCTGATTGCAAGGGAATGGTTGCTGTACAATGTAAAAAACTGCAAGTCTTGTCCCATTCTCTTCAGTGCCCAAATCTCTATCTCATTGAGAAATTATGAGCCCACATTGATAGATAATAGCGCAAGCGGCAGATTAGTGGTTAAAGTTACCTAAAATCAGTCATGAAAGCGATATGGGCAGACATTCCAAAAAATGTCATCAAAACTCTAGTAGACTCCGACCAACGCAGCATCGAAACAACGAAATCCACAGCAGTAATTAGGTTAGGTTAGGTTAGGTTAGGTTTAGCAGCCGCATCGTACATAGAGACAACGATGCCACTTACACCACGAAATGGGTTCGTTGTGAGCCGCGGGGGCTGGGCTACATTTCCCTCTCCATATTGAACCATCCTGAGCTTTTGACAAAGCGTAAAAGGTTGTTGATACCTAAAGTGTATAGATTATCTATATTCGTTAAGAAGTAGGATTTTAAAAATCGGTTCCTGCTTCTGGCTAGAGCCGGGCATGTGCAAAAAAGGTGTTGAATTGTTTCCAATTCCTCCTCATTTCTGCAGCTACGACAGAAATGCCTAATCTCCTTGCATGATTTCCTATGAAACAATGTCCTGTGAGGGCCCCTACTAAGGTCCTGATTTGAAGTCTTCTCAGTTTTATAATACTCTTGGACAAACGTAAGTTTAGCCTTGGCCATGTTTGCCTAGCAATTTCACAGGCCTTAGCACTAATCCATCTTTGATTTGCAG
Source organism: Anastrepha obliqua (assembly GCF_027943255.1). NCBI lineage: Eukaryota > Metazoa > Arthropoda > Insecta > Diptera > Tephritidae > Anastrepha > Anastrepha obliqua. Next base: position 30,497,447 of record NC_072896.1, read on the forward strand.
AACTGATTAGTGCGCCCTTAATGACAAGTTGCGAGAGGTATCTCCATATGGCATACAGGTACCTTCTCTTGCTAGTTGGACTGCCCTACAGTTCACTGGTATATCTCTGTGGCCTGGAACCCAGCATTACACGATATTGCTTGGCCATCTCATTTAGAGATTAATGACACTCCTTGATGTTGTTTGGAATGCATCCAGGGCTCGTAGGGCAGCTTGGCTGTCTGATAGAATGCAGATATCCGTTGATGATATTCTGTTTATCTTTAACCATTTTAAGGCTTCATGAATACCGTTTATTTCCGCTTGAAAAACGCTACAGTGATCCGGTAGTTTAAAGGAGTCACTAATAGAAAACTCTTCGCAAAATAACCCTGATCCTACACCGGTGTCCATTTTGGATACGTCCGTGTAGATCTTAACGGGTGTGTCGGGTGTTGAATCTTCTTCAAGCCATTCCAGTCTAGAATGGATTTTCATTAGGAAATTCCTTTCGAAGCAAAGAATGGGAGGGTGATAATCACAGTCACTGGGTATATCCGTGTAGGAGTCTAAGATGGTTGAATGTCCATGTGTGACAGTTCTCCATTGTGAGCTCGCTTTGAGCCTTACAGCGGAGCAGGCCGCTGAGTATTTGCAGAAGAGATCTAGGGGTGGCAGATGTAGAAAGCTATGGATGGCGTGGTTTTCATGACGCCACATATTGCTAATTCCGCTGATCTCTGCACCTTATTCAATAAATTAGAATAGGTTTTTTTCTGCATAGCACACCACCAGACAACATTTCTATATAGAAGAATGGGTCTGACGACAGCAGTGTAAAGCCAATGAGCAACCTTAGGTTTAATTCCCCAGGTCTTACCTAAAGCTCTCTTACAGGCAAGTCAGTTTCCTATCTTTGTTTAGTCCCAAGTACTTGGCAAAGGGCTACTGCACAAAATATTATATTAGTTCATCAATTTTCCTTTCTTTCCATATTTTCATTACTGTCCCACTTTATGCTCGAGTTGTAAAATTAAGTTATTGTTCCGTGTACTGGAAAACTTCCTAATAATTTAGTTATATTATTTTCGTTTTTTATAATAAAATACTAATTGGAATATTTTACATTGGCTTTAGCCGTTCTCAAGTTATAAAGGATTGATTGATTGATTGGTTCACTGTAAGTAAGTAAGTAAACATGGGCGATGAGAGCAGCATTAAAAAGTAACCAAAATAAAGTTAATGAAACACTAAGAAAAAAAATATAAAATTTGTAATTGAAATTTGTGTAGAAAACCACCGCTAGTTGCCATTATTATTGGTATAGTTACGACTACTCAGGTACTGTGCGGTTTACACAACTGCCAAAAAATAAAGAAAAATAAAAAATATGGAACAGCTGTGTTTGTTTTCTGAATGCCACACAAAAGAAAGAAAAAAACGGTATTTTCAGCTTTTTTGTACATTTTTTACATTTTTTATAAAAAAAAATTAAATAACGCAAGTGACATGTTTAATGTTTTTAACATATACTTCGGACATGTTTACTTTAGTAGATAATTAAAAGTGAGCGTTGATTGGGAGTTCGCAAATGCTGGCAAAATAAATTATATGGGAATAGCAAAGAGATTTAAAAACTTAAGCCAAACAAATCAAAAATGTTTTAGGAGGTTTCATGCATTTCTTAAACACACCGAGAAAAAAATGAAGTTGGTTGTGCACACACACACACGTGCGCTGCATTCCAGTTCCCAGCGCCCTGATTTCGAGCGCCACACCCTTCGTATAGTTGGCCTAATTGCCTTGTCGCGAAAATTGTGTCCGTTCAATAGTAAACCAGGTCAACGTTTGGTAGCTGGTAACGCGCAGTGACAGCACTAGGACAACCTACAAATGCGCGACGTCACAAATAGTATGTACCTATCTACGCCTATACATATGTATGTACGTAAGCATATGTATGACAATTATACAAATTCATGTATAATAGAAAAATTCATTCCTATTTTTTACGGAAAGTTCATGTAAAATGCGAAAACAATAAAATACGAACGAATTCGTCGTGGTGACGCTTTAAGGGGTAGCGTTTATTTAGGCATTCACATACATACCCACAAACACATGCTCGTACATAGAATATATGCACACATACATATATAATACTAGTTGTGCTAACCTTAGCCCGTTAACCGCATTTCATGTTACACAAATGAGAGTGGCAGGAGGTGGAGGAAGGGTGGGTGGCAAGTAAGTAGGTCGCTTATTTACAGTAGTGAGAAAGTTATTTATAAGCTAGACGGCTTCGACAGCGGTCGCCGCATCAGAATGGGAGTGGAGGTTTGTGTGTGAGTATAAAAAGGTTTGGCGCATGTTCGACGCCTACTCAGGGCATAGAACGAGAAATGACAGGAAAAGTTGTCTGTGAGAAGGTGGCGCAAAATTGAGAATCCAATTTATCCAATTGGGATATTTATAAATAAGAAAAAAATATAAAAAAAAGAAAAAAAGTAGTCACAAGTTGGCGCAAAATTCAATATCCAATTTTCTGTTTGAATATCTTTTTTTACTAAATAAAAAAAAATAGTGACAAGGTGGCGCAAAATTAGTTATCCAATTTAGTTTTTGGATATATTTTTCCCCTAAATAAAAAAAAAATTGTGACAAGGTGGCGGAAAATTCCACATCCAATTTTCTGTTTATATATCTTTTTTTACTAAATAAAAAAAAAAAATAGTGACAAGGTGGCACAAAATTAGTCATCCAATTTAGTTTTTGGATATATTTTTCCCCTAAATGAAAAAAAAATTTGTGACAAGGTGGCGCAAAATTCAATATCCAATTATCTGTTTGTATATCTTTTTTTACTAAATAAAAAAAATAGTGACAAGGTGGCGCAAAATTAGTTATCTAATTTAGTTTTTGGATATATTTTTCCCCTAAATAAAAAAAAAATTGTGACAAGGTGGCGGAAAATTCCACATCCAATTTTCTGTTTATATATCTTTTTTTACTAAATAAAAAAAAAAATAGTGACAAGGTGGGGCAAAATTAGTCATCCAATTTAGTTTTTGAATATATCTTTCCCCTAAATAAAAAAAAAATTGAGTGACAAGGTAGTGCGAAATTAATAATCCAATTTAGTTTTTGGATATATTTGTTCCAAAAACAAAAAAAAAAAATTTAGTGCAAGGTGGCGCAAAATTCAAGATCAATAATTTTACTAAATAAAAATAAAAATAAAAATAGTGACAAGGTAGTGCAAAATTAGTCAACGAATTTTGTGTTTGGATATTTTTTTTACAAAATTATTTTCTCCTAAATAAAAAAAGTTACAGAATGGCGCAAAATTAGTCATCCCATTTTGTGTTAGGATATCTTTTTTACTAAAAAAAAATATTTTGGGTATTGAAAATCTCTCTTTTGACCTTTCCACGCCCCATTGCTTGCCTCTTTGTACACGCGGTATACCGCGGTAGGCAGTTGGAAAACCTTTGAGAACGACATAGAAAGCTTCAGATAAAAACTATTTGCTTAAAAATTTAGGCCCCTCCAATCGTAAACTCGCAATCAATAAGTCGCAGAAAATTATCAAATGTCTCAAACTCAATATCTTGCCTAATCGAAAGAACGCGGCTTAATCTTCTGCCTAACCCGCCAAACAGTTTTTTTTTTTCTTGTTAGAACCATTTGAAACAAGCGTCTACGAGCAATTTTAGAAAAACTGAATTCAAGTTCAAAATTTAGGCTAAGGTTTTGATGGTTAACCTCAACATTTCTCTAGGGATCGCTGAGAGCTTATATAAAAACAGCCTTATATCAGAAATTTTGGAATAGAAAACCAATTATAAACATGTTTCTCGCATTTTAGATGCAAAAGAGTATATAAGTTTTAGTGTTTTTTATTTTTGAAAATTTGTTTTTTAATTGTTTTTTGGTTTGTAACATATTTGCTTAGATTTGAACTTCTTTGTAAATAAAATTTGAATGTGTTCTATGTTTTTAAAAAATTCTTCTTTCATTTTTTTTTAACAAATTTGCTTAAATTTTAACTTTTTTCTCAATAACTCTCACAGTTTCCATGCTATTATTCTAAAATTTTGCACAGAACTTATGTTCAATATGCCCTTAGCTATTTCCGAAAATTATCGGGATCGGATCATTTTAATATATGATATAACGTAAAGTTGTACGTAAGCTCTTAGCGGTCCACGGAATATTCTATAATATCCTTATCTCGAAAACAGGAGCAAATATGCAAATATAACGAACAACAAAGTTGAATTTAGAAGACCTCAAGTAAAAACAGTATTCGACTAGTAAAATCTGTGACAAAAAAAATTGTTTCATGAGCCCTTGATCTGCTAAACCAAACCAGAGCTTACAAAATATTATACATCGATTAAAGCCATCCACCACTGATGTACTAAATTTCAATGCGATCGTACGCTGAAGTGACGCAGAAGATTCTAATTAAGATCACCACACCGGAAAAGATCGATAAACCCACGGTATGATACTGAACTATCAGAGAATGAGAACATACAAATTTAAAAAAACGAGAAGATCCATGTAGCATAAAGATTTGAACATGAAACAATTAAAAAAACTCTCACTATCAAAACTCTAACTTTCCGAAAGATTGAAAATCAACTAAATAATTTAATAACTTCTATGCTGGAGAAGGAGATACACAATCGTAATCCGGAGGATTTATGGCATTTCATAGCTGTAGACGAAAAATGGATGCTTCACAAAACACCAAAGACCAAAGAACGTATCAGCACAAGTGCAACGACAGTGAAATTCCCGTGATGGAGAGATGCCGAAGAAAGCCAGTGAGGATCTGTCAATAAGGCCAATAAGGTTATTTCGATAGGTTTTTGCGATGATCGCGGTGTCATTAAGAATAATGACCTTGGAAACGGTAAACAAATCACTGGCGCATATTAAGAAGAGCAGCTGGATCGACTCAACCCGATTAGAAGTAAAACAAAAAATCGCATTTGGTAAAGAAAAAACGTGTTTTTTGATAGCACAATGCCAAAGCACTGAAGTCCATCGCCGAATAGGATTATGAATTGTGTCCTCGTTCAGTACATCCCCGACATTTAACCCACCGGCACTATTTTATGTTTCCAGATCTGAAAAGAGGTATCGGTGATTATGTAGAGATTAAGGTGGAATGAATAATGAAACCGACGTATATTTTGATATAAATAAAATGGAGAAACATCCGAGAATGTGTATGGAACTAAAAAGGGACTACGTTCAGAAAATAAAACGGTTTTTTCACTGAATAGAGAAATCATTATTTCAATACCCAGGAACTTATTAAGGGGTTATATACAGCTAGAAGGCCGAAAATAGCGAATTTTTCAGAATTTTTTCTGAGAAAACTTTTAAATTTATTGATCTAAAAATGTGTACACATATTATGTTATCTTTTAACTGTATTTTAAGACTTAGTATTAGTAATAATATCTATTTGGAGAGGAGCTACAACTAATCTCCGAGAGCTCCTCTCAAAAAAGAGGATTTGCGGTGACCACTATATCTCTGAACTGTATCCTCTGAAATTATAAAACCAAAGAGATTTCGTTAAAGTAATGTTAAATCTAGTTTTTAATCGCAGGAATAAGTCAAATTAATTTTTTTGACAAAATGGCGGTTTCTCAACAAAAAAAATCGAGTTTTGACCAAAATTTCGGCCTTAAATTGTTTATCAAAAAAAAAAATATTTATCGGTGAGAAAAAATCTTCAATTAATTACTAAAAAATATATTTAAGAAGCTGGTGTTACTACTAGACCAATCGGTTTAGCCGTTTTCCAGTAATGTTGGTCACAGACTTTGAAAGCACCATTTTAGAAAAAAGCGCTGTCGCTCCGACCTTGCACTTCCAAGAGCTCTGAAACGACTTTTCAAATTTGCGTGTGACTTCAAAAGTATCCACCGGAATGATATTAAATTTTCTGTGTGCATTCTTAAATATGAATGAATAATTTCAAAACCTATATGCGACCGGTCTCTCCCAACTGATAAAATATGTAAAGAAAAAAAGAGGAAGTTGAATGTTTTTCTTTTTATTTTTATTATGTTTTTTTTTTTTTCAAACAAGTCCACCTATTACTAACATTTGTGCCACACTTTCAGATCTACACGACTTTTCTTCATAGCGTGAATTATTTTCAATTCCAAAATTTGCTTGCGAAAATAATCAAAGGCATTTTTATTTTACGTATGGAAACAGTTTTTCGCTTGACCACTACTACGCCGGTGGTGTCTGTTGCCAAGCGCTTTGCAAAAATGTTGGCGGCCGACAGACGCTGAGCACTTTTATGTTTTATTCATGTATACATATTTGATTTGCATAGAAAGAGAATAAAATAAAAATAACTATGGAATAGAAGGCTTTTTTTTAGTTTCTTGAGCAATTTGCAATGCAAAATTTTAGAGGATACTTCATAGGATAGTTTTCTTTACATGTTGAACCAGCTTATTTCAAGCCATTTACTTGTGATAAATTGAGTTTGCTGGAATAAAAGATAAGCGTTGTTTGTAAAAGTTGAAGGAATTTAAGGCAGTGACCAAAAAAAAGCACCAAATGCGAGAAGTGGAACAGAAAATTTTGAAACTGAAATTGGAATATCTCATATTTTACGTGAAATATATATTTCCGCTTTAGAGTTTTACTCGTATTTGAATATTTTTTATTTATTGTGAGTATGGCTTTACGGTAGAAAATAGTAGTGGAGTAAACATGAACAGAGTTTCGACGCAAACGAGCCGGATATTTTCAGGAATTCATGAAGTGATTAATTTTTGCTGTGAACAAAGGCTTTCTTTATCACCAAACAGTACAGACGGACAACACAAACCTAAGTTTCTATTCTTACGATTTTCGCTTGCCGGGTATTCAAAGGCTTTAAACCATTTTCGATTTCCACAAATTTTAGCAGGTAGGCGAATTTTAAAGCGACAAAAACAAAAGGTTAAAATTCTTGAAGGTACGGGCTAGTGACACACTGGAAAACTTAAAGAAATTCTTGGTTTTTACAATTGTTGAGATAATGGAGGCAGTTATTACCTACCCCAAATATAAACAAAATAGTTCCGCTTTTGCAACAATAGTTAACTCGTTTGTATCACCACTCGAAATGCGCGATGTAGGTAGGTAGGTAAGATGGCAAGAGTACCCCAGGTACACTTCAAGTAGCACTGACGTGCCGTTTCGGTACCATAATGTGGACCACCACCTCTGAAAAGATTTAGGGAAGAGAAAACCTGTCTACAGCCATCCAGTGCTGTTGATGTAGTAGAGGAGAGAAAAGTGATCTAGGCTGGAGGATTTCTTCAAGTCATCCCCAAAGGGCACGCTAAGGAATCTTAAGCGCTTAGCCACCAGAGCGGGACATTGACAGAGAATGTGTTCCACAGTCTCTTTCTCTGCAAGATCCCCACAGCTTCTGCAATAGGGGTTTGTTCGGAATTCCAAGCTTCTCCGCATGAGTACCGATCACCCAGTGACCAGTGAACTCCGCAATGAGTTTGGAAATTGAATGGCGGGGGATGCCCATCACCTTAAGCGTTCTGTTTCTGTCATATTGAGGCCATAGTGTTTTTGAAATAGCACACGATGAGACATCCCTCCATCTGTCTTGCGCTTTTTTTAGAAAGAAATTGTGTAGTTTCCCTTTAACAACGTTCAAGGGGACACCGAAGTCTGAGAAGGGGACAGCTGTTTCTGGGATTCTGTCGACCCCTTCCTGGCAAGCTCATCGGCAATTTTATTTCCCTCTATATTCCTGTGCCCAGGGACCCAGATAAGGGAAATGTTTCCTGCACGTTCGAGACATTGCAGTTCTTCCTTACAGGAGTTCACCAGAAGAGAGTTTCAATACGGCGACGACAGGGCCTTGATCACAGATTGACTATCGGAAAAAATATTAATGTCTCCCTCCCAACAGCGATCCCGAGCGATCCCGAGACGCGAAGACCTCTACTTGAAAAACGCTGCTTGTTTCCGGCAGTTTAAAGGAGACCGAAATGCTGGATGATTTAGAGTAAACCCCCGCTCTCACTCCAGACTCCATCTTGGATCCGTCAGTGAAAACAGAGGTATCTATATCCGTACCGACTTTCCCGCCTTTCCAATCTTTCCTGCTCGGAAAGATAGCGCTAGCACAACCCTCAAAGCACAGTTTGCGGATGGAGAGGTCAGTGCGAAGAACAGAGAAGGAAGGGGAGATCTGCTGCAAGATGCTACTATGTCCTACAGGAAGTTGTCTCCAAAGGCCAATCTACGTGATGTACTCATAGAGTCTTTTACAATTTTTTCCAATGAAAAAGAATGTTACAGGAATACCAAAATTATTTATTTTCCTCAAAATTTAACAAAAAAAAAGTAATTATTGCGGATTGTTCCGTTATTGTTTGTTGTTGTTGAAGTGGTTGAGTATTTTTACTAAAATAATCCTAATTAGCGACTAGCACCGTTTTAACGTCACTGTCCTCATGTGATGATGTCTTGTTTTTTTTTGTTTTTGCTTCTCAGATCCATTTTTTAGATCCAGGTATAGCAGCAAATTCTGTATCGCGATGTCTGAGATCTCGTCCATTTGTCGAGAACCTTTTCTTGCTAGCTCATCCGCTATCTCATTACCCCGCATGTTCCTATGACCGAGAACCCATATCAGAGTAATTTCAAACCAATGACTAAGCAATTCTAGTTTCTCTCTACACTGTAAGACTAGTTCGGATGAAATGGAGTTGGAGTCCGAGGCCTTGAGGGCTGCTTGACTGTCTGAAAAGATAGCTACTCTTGCACCAACTTTCTTGTACAGTTTTAGTGATTTACATGCTTCTCCGATCGCTAGTAGTTCTGCCTGGAACACGCTGGCATAGTCAGGAAGTCAAATTGACTGAGATAGGTTGAGCAGCTCCGAATGGAGGCCAGCTCTCACACCGCAGTTCATCTTAGAACCGTCAGTGTAGATTCCTATATCGTATCTTCCAATCACCTTCCCTTTGCCCCATTCGACTTTCGGTGGAAAACGTACCGTAAAGTTTTTCTTGAAGTTAAGGTCGGGGACTGTGTAGTCTGATCTGTTTTTGAGTAGCGAGGGTCCCTGTATGACGATCTTGCAGTGACCGTACGACCCTGTTGTCCAGCTTCCTATGTCTCCGAGTCTCACCGCGCTGCAAGTAGCGGTTGTATTTATATGTAAGTCTAATGGTAATAGATGAGTTAGTACACTGAGCGCTTCAGTAGGACTGGTTCTAAACGCTCCTGAAGTTAAGATACACGCTGTTATTTGTATCTTGTTCAGATTGGTTTGATTATATTTTTTTTTGCTATTGCGAGCCACAAGACTAGTGCCGCATATGTTAATATCGGCCTTACAATGGCTGTGTAGGACCAATTGGATAGTTTTGGTTGGAGACCCCATTTTTTACCCAACATTCTCTTACACCGTTTAAAGTGCTATATTCGCTTTCTTTACCCTGTCCTCTACGTTGGACCTCCAACTGAGTTGCTGATCTAAGATAGCACCTAGGTAGTTTGCCTGTTGGGTTAGCATAAGACTAATGTCGTTTAATTTTGGGAGATTAAAGTTTGGTATTTTAGTTTTCTTAGTGAATAGCATCAATTCAGTTTTGCTCGGATTTACACTTAAACCACAATCTGCGGCACATAATCTCACTGATTATGGTTGAAAACATTCCTGAAATAAGAAGCACTATATCTTCCGCGTTCGACACTACTTTAATTCTTATAAGAGAGTTTTTGTTCGTGGATTATTATGTCAAAAGATGCAAAAGGATTAATGAGCTGCAGCCTAAAGTTGACATGGCAGAAAACTTTTTTCATTTTTTTTAATATTTCGTTGCTCTTGATGACGAAAACGTAAAGTGTTACTGTTTTTGTCATCATCCCAATGAGTTTCTATTCGCTCTTTTTAAGAGCAACTCGCAAACCTGACCTCAACATTTCGAGCACCTAAAGGCACATTATTTTTCTCGTTTTTTGTTCGTTTAATTCCTTGTCTATGGAAAAATGCTGGCTTAATATGAGCTACTCCCTTCGGTCCTACGTTACCGGAATCCAAATATGGTGTCTCACCAAAGACTGTCCTGCTGAATTCACCGAAAATCTAAAAAAAAATGCTTTATGGCGTTACAACAACAATAATAGCAACACTGTTTTCTTTCATTCTCAATTCTTCATTGGCACACCTGCAAATATTTAGCCGTAAAAGGACCTGTACTGCCACGCACGTGTTTTGCAAACAAATACGCAATTAAAATAAAAATTAATGGCAAAACAAATCTCGCAAAAAATCCTCAGGTGTGCATACCATTTTTGTATTTGGTTGCAACCGCAACCAGCAGATTTGCCTGCATGAAATTAAAATGAAACAAAAAAAATTTTAAAATAAAATAAAAATAAACAAAAAGATACAAAATGAATAAAAAAAATACGAAAGGGATAAAAAACAATATAAAAAAATTCAAAAGAAAAAAAATAAACAAAAACCTAAGAAATAATTAAAAAATAGAATAAAAAATACACAAGGAAAAAATAAAATTACAAAAATACAAAAGGAATAAAAAATAAAATTAAATAAAAAAAAAATATTGTATTTAAGGAAGAAAATAAAAGAATAAATACTAAAAAAATAATGAAAAAACTAAAAATAAAAAATACAAATGGAAGAATTCAAAACAACAATTAAAGTAAAAATACAAAAGAATTAAAAAATACAAAACGAATACCAAAATAAATAAAAATAAAAAATACAAAAAAAAGAACAAACAAAAACAAAATAAAAAAACAACAGAATTTTTCCAAGAATGTAAAAAAATACAAAAGGGATAAAAAAATTAAATACAAAAAAAAACATAAAAAAATAAAAAAAAATTTTTCAAAAATACCTAAGAAGTAATTAAAAAATAACAGTAAAAAATACAAAAGGAAAAGAATAAAAAAAAAAACAAAACACTAAAAGAATAAAAAATTAAATTAAAATTAAGAAAAAAAAGAGAGAATAAATAGAAAAGAAATAATTAAAAAACTAACAATACAAAATACAAAAGGAAGAGTTTGAAATAAAAAATATTAAAGTAAAAATACAAAATAAGAATTAAAACAATTTAAAAAAAAAATAATTTAAAAAAATACCTAAGAAGTAATTAAAAAACAATAAAAAAAAAAATTTCAAAAATACCTAAGAAGTAATTAAAAAATAACAGTAAAAAATACAAAAGGAAAAAAAAAAACAAAACACTAAAAGAATAAAAAATTAAATTAAATTAAAAAAAAAGAGAGAATAAATAGAAGAGAAATAATTGAAAAACTAACAATAAAAAATACAAAAGGAAGAATTTGAAAAAAAAACATTAAAGTAAAAACACAAAATAAGAATTAAAACAATTAAAAAAAAAATACAAAAAAAAAAAATACAAAAAAAAAATACAAAAAAAAAATTAAAAAAAAAAAAAAAAAGAAATTAAAAAAACAAAAAAAAAAAAAATTAAAAAAAATACAAACAGATTACAAAAATTCAAAAAGAAGAATTAAAAAAAGAACAAATTTTTTCCAAGAATGTAAAGTGATGCCGCCCCCAGTCAAACAATTTGCTTTATATGCGAAAAAATAAATATCGCTTGAATGGAGGAGCGATTTCAAATTGTTTTACTGTAAACTACATATTCGTTTTCATCCAACGACCCACCTCTCCTCCACTGCACTTATCTTTAATATTCCTGATTTATTTAAGCACAATTTGATTTACATTGGTGACTTTTTTGCTTTTGTTCAAATAACGTCTATTATCGCTTGGGACTGTGAATAGACAATGCATACAAGAAATAAACTTATTTTCAGCTCAATACTAGTACTTTGCACATTCTGGAGAATCGAGATTTAAGCGCTCAAAAGTATCCTATACTATATAACGAGAAATATTACAAAGGAGGGGAAAAAGTTTACACAAAAATGCTTGCATTTATGCGAACATTGTGGATCATACTACTGTATTGTGTTTTTTGTTTCTCTCGTTGCCAATGATTTATAGAACTAAAGGCAAAAGTAACCTTGAACTTCATTTAACACGTAGCGCATGAGGGAGAAACTTTCGTTGTCGATATGATTCTCAAATATGTTTTTTTTGGCAAATGCATTGCTGTAGCGAGCGCATCATCACTTCACAACACAAACAACATTCCTAAGAGAGAGCTCTTTTGGATGGTTGATTCATTGATAGTTTAGCAGAACCAAACTAACGTGGGGAAAAATGGGTAAGTTGCACAAAATTGCTAAAGAGGAAAGGAAAGTGGAAGTTGTTTTTGTTTTCGTTCACAACGATCGATAAATGGTATATTTTCTATTTATAGAACCATTGAATTTCACAACTTTGTAATGGAAAGGGGGGAGTTTGGGTTTAAGCCACCACCCAATAGATTGGCTGCAGATGACTGCAAGACTTTGTCTGGGGTGCCGTATAAAGGGTGATTCAATGATTCAAACACATACTTTCAGTCATGTGATTTTATCGTCTGGTTAAGATCTTCTGACGAATTCTTCCTGGCTCTTACGAATGCCACGCGCGGGTGATATTTAACCTAAGGGATTATAGGCAGTCAGGATTTGGAAAAATTTACATTTTTATTTAATATTCGCTGTTCATATGAGTACACCTGTGTTCACAATAATGGCAGCGCAACATATTGCAAAAGTTTTAACTACTTTTTTTTTAATATAAAAATATAACTTTAAGTTTCAAACTTTGTACAAAATTAAAAGAAATTCATCAAAATTTTAAAACATCCATTAAAATTAAACAAAAAATATTAACAAAATTAAAAAAAAATAACATAATTTTAGAAAATTCAACAAATTTTTAGAAAATTCAACAAGTTTTTAGAAAATTTAGCAAAATTTAAAAAAGTTCAACAAAATTCCAAAGTTTTTAGTCACAGTTTTTAGAAAAATTCTGGGTATGCAGTTTTACAGACCACTCATTTATTGCATCAGTTCTAAGTGTTTCAAAATACACGTTAATTTTTGATATTTTTTTTGTTGTTGTTCATACAACGAAAACGCTGCTATTATTTTGTGTATGAGGACTTCAAACTTGCACTTTATTATACAAAAACTCAGTGGGCTATTCAACTACATAATTTTTTTTTTAACATTTTGTTTAAAAAGTTTAAATTTTCAAGAAAATTTTTCGAATTTTTATAAATCTTGTACAAAGTAAGAAACTTTGATTTGTACATTTGTTGTAGAATGAGTTTTGTTTTTATAAAAAGAGAATGAAATAAAATAAATATGAAATAAAAATCTTTTAAAAGATATTTTTAGTTGGACGACCCTGTATGAGCATAAAATCGCTCCGTAACAATCAAATGGCAAATGGTGATGGTGATAGAGTGTCAAACCCCAAGTTGCTCGTTGCATGTCAGTTGAACTACTATAACTGTATGTATGTAAGTTTAAACTACAGCACAAAAAAAATGCAATTTGCCAACCAACATACAAATTGACTACTCGTATATAAATTTTAATTGGCCTTGTTTCTATTGTAGTGGCTTGTCATTCTATTTCCCCCAGTCGTATTTGTGTGTGTTTTTTGTTTTTATTTAAAGACTTTTTTTTTGTGACGAATGTCGGTGGCACGTCAAGCAAACGGAAAATCGATAACTGGCGCGTTGTATTTTATGGAAAAAGGGCAAGCGGAAAATAACTGCAAGTAGATGAATGCATGCAAAGCACTACATACATACAGTACGTGAAATGCAGGCATGTGTGTATGTATGTATGTATGAATATGAATATGAGAATGAAATATTGTTAATTTGTAACTGATAAGCGTATGAAAGTCAAGGCCTTCACCTATGGCTGTGCTGTCAAATTGTTAAAGAACGGTTCCAGTTATTTCCCCGCTATTACATCCAGAAATAGTATAAAATGCTGTTTATGCACTCTTCTCGTGGTATGAATTGTAGATAACCTGTTTTAGCGCTGAAGAACTTGGCGCCCAAAGGTTTCGATTCCGAATTGGAGCGGGCAGTGAGTAACGGGTTGACGGGTGATGTTAAAATGTTCTAGAAAATTATTCCTCGGAGAATTTCAATAAGGATCTTCTCAGATAAAATTAGCATAACAAGAGCGTAAAAGTCTACAGAAACTAAAATAGCAAATACTTGTAGTCCTCCAATTCCTTAAAGGTCTGCAACACTTTTTATTCCTTCTACCATCGGTATTTGCGCCGCGAATGAACAACCTGTGCCAGTGATTGCATTTTTTAGTGTCTTAGAAAGGAGTTTGCTTGCTCTGAACTAAGTGTTCAGGATGAAAGCTATTTAAATCAAATTAAAACCTTTTGTTGTTGTAGTTCTAAGCTTTACTCAAATACGTCATTTCATAAACAAATATTAATATTTGAAGGGAAGTATATTTTTGCAAGGATGTCTCTTACTTATAGCCAGGTACTTATGCAAATTCGAAAACGAAAAAAATTCTGAACAAGCAGTTAAGTTAAGAGCAAGCAATCACTTTTCCAAGGTACTGAAAATTACTATTACGGATATATTTTGTTGAAATTGAAAGAAATTATAATTTTTTTTTTAAATATATTTTACTATTCATTTTATAATTTTTTTTAGTTTAGTTTTGTAAGTTTTTTGATAATTTTTAATTTTTATTAATTAAAAGATGAAATAAAAAAATATATAAAAAAATAAATAAAAATAAAAAAAAAATTAAAAAAAAGGAAAATTAATCAAAAAAATGCATAAAACAATAAAAAAAAATTAGTAATAAAAAAATTAATAAAAAAACTTTAATAAAAAAAACTATGTATTAATAAAAAAATAAAAACAAAATCATAAAAAAATTAATAAAAAAAAATTCAAAAAACTTACAAAATAACTAAAAAAAATTATAAAATGAATAGTAAAATATATTTAAAAAAAAATATAAAAACAAAACACAATTTTGGTTAGATTAAAATTAAACAAATAAAAAGAAGCAATATAAAAAATAAAAAAAGAAATTCAAAAAACTTAAACAATGACCCAAAAAAATTATAAAATGAATAGTAAAAACATATTTTAAAAAGCTTTAAAAAATTAAAATAAAACAATAAAAAAGAAATTCAAAAAACTTAAAAAATAACTAAAAAATTATAAAATGAATAGGAAAAAATATACAAAAATATAAAAAACAAATATAAAAAGAATATACAATTTTTTGTTTAAATGAATATAAAAAAAAAATTCAAAAAACTTAAAAAATAACTCAAAAAAATTCTAAAATGAAAGCAAAAAAATATTTTAAAAAATATTTAAAAACAATACACAATTTTTTGTTGAAATTAATATTAAAAAAAAAAAACATAAAAAGAAAATTAAAAAAAGTTCAACCCCGAATCGAACCTTGATTTGCATACACTGGGTGCTGCTAAAACTCAGGCAACTGCTTTTTTGCAATGTTTAAATAAAACAAAAATTAATAAAAAAATTAAAAAATACTAAAAAAATTAAATTAAAAATTATAAAAAAATTAAACTAAAAATTAATAAAAAAATAAAAAAATTATAAAAAATAAAAAAGAAATTAAAAAAACTTAAAAAAAAAATTTATTAAAAATAAGAAGGAAATTAAAAAAACTTAAAAAAAATTGAGAAAAAAACATTAAAAAATATTAAAAAAAAAAACAATATACAATAATATATTGTACAAAATATTAATTTAAAAAAAAAAATATAAAAAAAAATTAAAAAAAAAAATCAACCCCGAATCGAGCCTGATTTTGTCACTAAAACTCGTACAACTGCTATTTTGCAAGGTTTAAATTTGTTTACCTTTGTTTTGTTATTTTTGGCCATAAAAATGCAATTTAAAAACAGTGTGTGATTAAAGTCAAAAACTTAAAAAAAAAACCTAAAAAAATGTGTAAAATTTTATTTCAAAAAAGCGGGTGATAAAAGTCAAAAACTTTTCAAAAAAACTTAAGGGTTATATACCTTGTGTTGGACTAAAATATCGAAAATTTGTGTATGCCATATTCTGAAACTACATCATCTTAAAAATATAAATTCAAAAAATCATAAAGATCGGAGCATTAGAACGAAAGTTACAGACCGTGGAAGCGGAAAAATTATCCATAAATGAAGTGCACGCAAAACTTTAGACGCAATTATCTCGAAGTCGTGCATTTTGAAAATTACCGATTTGCATAATTTTTTTTTTAATTATTCGAAGTTACAACCTCGTGAATCTGAACGGTTCACTTTTTATAAATATTTGCACAGTTCGCTGGAATTAATTTTTTTTTAATTTTTCAACCCCTCAAAAATGGTTTTTTTATGCAAAAGGTTTTCATATCGAGAAAAAGTTTTTTTTGGGTAAATAAACCGTTCAGATTCACTAAAAAACATTTTTCTACAACAATCATTTAATTTTTTTGATTTCAGTTGAGCTGCTCATGCGCTACCGTGATCACCGCCCGCAAGCCTCTTGTAAAAAACGGCATTTCGGGGGAGGGGCGATATCAACAATAAATAATAACATTTTTTCAAATAAAAACATCAAAATGTATTCTTCCCTTCAGTATTATATATGCCTCATTTGAATAAAAGTTCTAAAACATATTTAAAAAAAATTATGACTATCGTCTATTTTTTCGGGCTCACAAGGTATATAACCCCTTAAAGAAATTTGTATAGATTATGAAAAAAATCGGTTTTAATTTTAGTATAATATGTTCTTTTTTAATTCACTCTTACCAACAGTTTGGCAACTACGACTCCCGCCGAAAGTCTTTCACCTTTTCGCCAAAGAAAGAAAAACTATTAAAATGCTTTCAATGGCGAAAGTGCTCAGCGAAAACCCCCACAACACCTAAACCGTTGATAGCAGCCTGTCAAAACTTGCTTCTAAAATTCAATGAGCTACAAAACGGCATAGCCGAAAAAAAATTTAAAAGAATACCATTACAATATTTTTAAAATTTTCATGAAATTTTGTAAATTTTTGTTAAGCTTTTTTTTAAGTTGGGGCTACTTTTTATACTATTTGTGTTAGACTATGCATGTTTTTTCAAGTGCCTTGAAACTAAAAATATCAATTTGACTCAGCATAAAAAAATTAAATTTAAGGAATAAAAAACGGAAGAGTAAGAGAAGTCTGCAATAATTATTGAAAATATATTAAGAAGTAAATACAATATATAATTCATTGTGCTTCACATTTTTCACACAAAATGAAGCGATGTTGCTGTAGTCAAATTGACACAAAGGGCTGATGCGTGTTAATAAATTAGCAAAAAAAGTAAATTTAATATATATTGGAAAGGAAACATAACTACCATTTTTAGTTAAACTCAGTATATAGTATTGTATTTTTTATTTTTATTTTTTTTTTTGGTTTTTTTCAAAACAATTTGTCTTTTTTAGGATAAAAAAAGTTTTTAAGTGCAAACTAAACAAATATTTTGATTGCTTCGCTGATGGCGAAGGCGGCGGCATTGTTTTCCTTTTAATTTGGCGCCTGCTAAGAGGCGCGACATTCAAGCGTGGAGTAAGTAAATATACGCAAAATTTTACTAAAATTTAGCATCATTGCTCAAAAGAGAAAGAACAAAGTGCAAATGCTCATACATACATACACACACATGCACACACATACACACACATTCGTGCATATGCGGCCCGCTAAAAATACTAAGTATTATATGGGTGTGCGGAAAACAGATGAAAAAATCTTGCCAAGCTCGGCTTTCAAGTACTCTTTTATTTATTATTTCAGCGAAACTTGTGTAGTCTAGTCATACATATACATACATAAATGCATATTTACATACATACATACATACATATGCATATTATAAATTCATGTGAAGAAACACATGCAATTGCAGCGAATTGTGAAATTTGTTTTGTCTGCGTTCATATTGCGAAATTACAGTTACTTTTGTGCAAGCTGCTCGTTTTCTCAAACGCGTACACATACAAACACACATGCTTGCAAATTAAGGAACATTCACTAGTAAAGAAATAAACAAAAACTTAGACTTTGTGACATCGATATGACACAATTGTGAAGGTTGTAACTTGAGGATCGAAGAAAATTGGCGCCTTGTTGCTAACTAAATTAGGCGTTAAATAAAAAAAATTAATTTGAGAAGTCGCATCTGCTCTGAAGATGACAAACACTAATGGGTAAAATAAAAGAATCGCGATATTTTGACCAGATTTGAGATTTTTTTTTTTTAAATAAAAAAATAAACATTTAGCGTATTTTACAACAAATTGTATATAAATCAATGTTTCAAACTTTGTGCAAGATCTCATAAAATTCAAAATTTTTTATCAGAAATTAAAATGTAAATTTTAGTTTTCTAGCCCATTAAATTTTAGTATAATAAAGAAATGGCTCAAAATTCTTGTTTATTTTTTATAACTTTTTCTATATAAAAAAACAATCCTGCATTCGTAATATGGAGAAAATAGGCAGCAGTGTCAGCGCGAAAAATGATCAAACATAAGAGTTTAGAAACAAACCAAACTTGCACTTGATTATGATAAAATGGAATGGCCTACAAAACTGTGTACGCAAAGTTCTTGTGAAAATTCTGATTAGAGTTTGAAATTTGGTAAAAATTGATCGAATGTTTATAAATCTTGTACAGAGTTTGAACCTATAAGTGCAAGCTCGAAATGACTAAAAATTTGAGTTGATTTTTCATCCTTTTTCACCGCTGTGTTTCGCGTTTTATCCATATAAAAAAAGTTCTGCATTTATAATAGGCAACAGCGTCAGCGGGAAAAATGATCAAACAATAGAAATTTGAAACAAACCAAACTTGCACTTGATTATGCTAAAATGGAATGGTCTACAAAACTGCGTACGCAAAGTTTTTGTGAAAATTCTGATAAAATAGTTTGAAATTTTGGTTGAAATTGGTCGATTTTTATAAATCTTGCACACCTTGTCTTTTCATAAATCTTGTAAATTTGAAGTGGCTCAAAAATCTGGTTGATTTTTGAGAATTTTTTCAGACTGTGTTGATCATTTTTCCCTACAAAAAAAAAATCGTGCATTCATTATATGGATAAAATAAGCAACAGCGTCAATGAAAAAACGATGAAACATGAGATTTTTGAAACAAACCAAACTTGCACTTGATTTTGCTAAAATGGAATGGCCTAAAAAACTGCGTACGCAAAGTTTTTGTGAAAATTCTGATAAAAGAGTTTGGTCAAAATTTGTCGAATTTTTATAAATCTTGTACAGAGTTTGAAACTATACATGCAAGTTTGAAGTGGCTCAAAATTCAAGTTGATTTTTGAAAATTTGACTGTGTACGCATGTTCTCAATATAAAAAAAAATGTTGTGCATTCGTAATAGAGAGAAAATAGGAGGAAAATGACGAAACATGAAGATTTTGAAACAAACCAAGCTTGCACTTGAGAAATTTTAGTCAAAATTGGTCGAATTTTTATAAATCTTGTACAGAAGTTTGAAACTATGATTTATATGATAATTATTGTAGAATAAGCAATATTTTTATAAAAAAAATGTATTAAAAAACAAAAATGGGCAAAACCGGTCAAAATATTGCGATTCTATTATTTTGCCCATAAGTGTATGTACATGAGTACATTTATGCAAATTTCCGGTAATGAAAGTTGAGATGCGCTATTTAAATAAATAAGCAATACGCAGAACGTGCGCTTCACGACTCAAATCACTAATGACAACCTGAAGATAAGATTTGGTAATAGCTCTGAAGGCGCGGTGCGGTGTCGGTGAGAAGACTTATAGGCATATTAGAGAATATTTTCTCTGGGCTATTCAGAAAACCAGCTACCAGGTCAAAGATAAACGAGCATAAGGATGACCAGTTCTTATAGTTTCGAGAGTTTTTAAGTTGATAAGGTTCCAACGATAATAATAAGTCAGCATTGAGTCATCAAAATTAAGAGAACTTGTAGCAAAACGAACGAGTTCTGTTCGCACTCCTTCGATGCTGGGAGGGTAAATACGATGCTATATGACGGAAGCAAGGATGATTAGATTACCAGGTTTCAAGAATGATGGATTGTCAGGTTTGGCCATCCGAAGCAATATTGTGAGAGTAACTTCCGTTGCCGCATCATCCGGAACTCGACAGCAGAACTTTGCCTGCTCACTACACGCATATTCACTCCCCCAATCAGTCGTTGTTTAGACAGGCTGGAAGCTGCGTTGATTTTTTTTCGTATCTCACCAATAGAATCTAAGTTTTTTCGTAAACAAACCGTTGTCATGACCACGCTTACGTCAGCCAATCGGTTAATTCTTTTAGAGATTCACTGAGAGCCGGTTAACGGTTCCATGGTGGCCACACCTCTGCATTCCGTACATACGCCGAGCTTATGCAGATGACTCAATTTGCAACGATTTGTAGATATTCAAAATTTGTGAGCAGTTTTACATTGTTCTGTGAGAGGTTATGAATTAATGAATGAATGAAAATTAGATATGCACTTCGACCCCACGATCTTCTGTGCCCTCTATCATATATCATATTGCCTCATCCGAACCCAGCCCCTTAAAAACTCTAATATGGAGCTTGGTTGAGCTGAACCTATCTGTCTTTCATCCGGACGATATATCTAATCCTTCCTCTCGCTATATCATCACATTCGAGAAGTAGGCGTGTTGGAGTTTCCGGCGATTGGTCACAGAAACGACAATAGTCAGCGGACCATGCCCCTATCCTGTGCAGAATACTGCGCAATCTACAGTAACCTGTGAGATTGCCAGTACTCAGCATAAATAAGGATACGTCCTTATCTATACAAGACCGTATTCAGGTAGCTAACAGAACATGCTTTGGTCATATCAAATTTATGAAGTCTTTATTGATATCAAAGGAACAAAAAATCCAGATGTACAAAACAATAATAAGACCGGTTCTCACCTACGGCTGTGAAACATGGATAGTTAAAGTTAATGTTATGAATTTACTGATGGCATTTGAAAGAAAAATTCTCAGAAAAATATTCGATTAGAAGACGATACAACCGTATGCGGTATAACCACGAGCTCAGTGTTTTAATCGCGGGAGGAAATGTAACGCGGTTTATAAAGTCGCAAAGATTATGGCTGCATGGAGACGTCCTAAGAAAGAGCAGCGAAAGAGTGACTAAAAAAGTTTTCGAAGCAAATTCCGAAGAAGCAAGAAGGAGAGGCCGGCCAAGGAAACGGTGGTTGCAAGACATAGAAGACGATATACAAAAGAGGAGAATCTCACAATATAGAGCGGAGGCGGGCTGTCGAGACGAATGGAGATGTGTTGTAGAGGCAATGGTCCACCGCGGACTGTAATCCCAAGATGATGATGGTGGTGAGAATGCCAGTGAGCATTCTCTGTTTTTACTTAGAGTGAGTTATAAGTTGCCTAAACCTCTTCTAATTAAATCCCATAGTAAAGATTTTGCCTAGCTTCGCTTTCTATTTTGGTGGCAGCTTACGACTCGTAAGTTAGCTCTTCGCTTCTAAGCTCCTATTTGATGGTGTGTTGTCCCATGACCAAACAGGGCTCGGGCCCTATTAATAACAAGACCGCAACCTCTTTAGACAATGCATCAGCTACTTCGTTCCCTATGTCCTGGAACCCATATGAGCCAGATGCCGGATGGAACTAATTTTCAATTTCTTGATTAACTCAAGAATTAATGAGGATTTAACCTCAAAGGATGGCAATCACTTAAGTGCCACCTAACTGTCGCTCAGAATGGCAATTCGCTTATTCCGGAGCTTTCTATCTAAGTTCATCTCTGCACATAGACAGATGGCATACAATGCTGAGAAAATCACCTATGAGCACAGGCCGCTTTTTTTTTTTTTGAAGCCATATAATCCAGCGCCTGTACCTTCAAGTGTCCGCAAGCCATCTGTATGCCATTGTAGAGTATAGTCAAGAAACTTTCTTTTGAAATCAGGTGAAATCAAGCTTACTCTATCGTTCAGTTCGATACTCAAATTTAATTACGTTAGTGATATCATCCCAGATTAGCTGGGCAAGTCGGAGCTGCTGGCGCAAAGATTCCAGGCTCTTGAATGAGATCTCTTTTCCTTTACCAAAACCTTCTCTAGTCATATTAAAGAGGGTGCGCTTGGCTGATTGTTGAATAACTATGAGAAGCGGTGTCAGCTTGAGCATCACCTTCATCGGACAGGCCAGGAGTGCGCTTCCCTAAGATATGTCAATTAGTTGCTTAAACATTCTCATGTTGTACCCTCTCAAAAAGTTCTTTATCTGGCGTTGGTGTATGCGATGTTGCTGAAGTGATGTCCTTGTAAGGACATAAATTCTGGTCGTTCCGGTACCAAGAATCCACTACCATCTTGCCTGGAGCTCAATTTTGTCACTTCTTATCTAAGCTTCTCGTTGATGGCAGGCCCTAGAGGCGCTATTGCAAAAATATTTCTAGCTAATTTATCCACTTCCTCTTATTTCATTAATTGCCTTTGTGGCCTAACATCCAGCTGTGCGCGGCGCGAGTATGGATGTACTCTAAGAAGAATTTGTTATTTTTGTTTCCAGCATTTTATCCAGCTAAGAATTGGGCTAATGAATCTGAATTTAGTTGAAGAGTGCAAGAGTTAAAAAAAATACTACTTCATTTCGTTCTAATGGCAGTCAGGTCTGTGTTAATAGCTCAGATTTTTATCCGGCTCAGGAACTGGCACACCAAAAATGGCTGTATCTTTTTTCTTATAATACAAAAACGCGCCAAGAGTTGCCTGTTCTTTTGCAGCAAAATTTTATAGATTTCTGTAATCGCAGTTAAAAATTTAATTTCAAAAAACTGTTGCAGCTTGTATTGCCATATTACACTGTACAACATTTTTGAAGTCATCGAATGTGCACTCCGTTTTGACTTCAGTTTCTGAGAGTACTTGTCACAACTAACAAAAT
This sequence comes from Anastrepha obliqua, assembly GCF_027943255.1. Classification (NCBI taxonomy): domain Eukaryota; kingdom Metazoa; phylum Arthropoda; class Insecta; order Diptera; family Tephritidae; genus Anastrepha; species Anastrepha obliqua. The sequence goes on from NC_072896.1 coordinate 30,520,404, forward strand.
TGCACTTGGGTTTTTTTGTATTAGCTCGGATTCCAATTTTATAGTGTTTTGAATATATTTTATCTAAAACTTTATTTTGAGCACTTTCTTCAATGAAAATGTAATTTTTCTCACTTCTATATCGCTTAAACCGATTGCAATTTTATTTTCCTTTCTTCAACATAAATGTAGGTAAAGACTACAAAAAAATCTGTTAAAAAAACTACATCAAATGCCTTAAAAATGAAAAAGTAGAGAGAAGTTAATGTCTATATAATAGTCTAAGCAATCAAAATTTTCTTTTTTCTTTTAAATATTGTAAAAATGATTTGTATCAACAAAAATTAGTGTATTTAAACATATATATAATATTTCGTATAGGCCAACTTAAATTCTTGAGAAAACAAATTTTTTCGTTCTTTTCCTTCAATTTTAGGCACTATATGACCACACACATAACAGAATTCATTTATTTTCGGGCACTTGTTATTTTCCATTTTCACAATAGAATTTCTTAATAATACTAAGTACTAATACAAGTGCACTAATTACAGAAAAAAGATGTTAAAAAAAAAGACGAAAAAAATATCTTAGTCGATGAGTTGCAAATTTTTTCTCTCCTTTCACTAGAGCAGTAAACAAACCGTTCCGAAAAGCTCTTTTCGTACGTGATGAACACTGTACATACTGTACTTTATGTAGCAACTACTTATAATAACGAACTCAACTGCTTGGTAACAAAAGCACGGGAAACATTAATGACAAAAGGTTCGAAAATTGTTAATTTCTCGATATTTGTTCAATTTAAAAGCATTAGATACAGTTTCAGCAAACAACTTGTTCGACACTTTGCCTCCTCAAAGAGAAAACATTGTGATGGTGTCAATTTTTGATTTTCCAAAAATAGTTTGAATCAAATCCTTCTTATCTAAAAATGATGTGTACGAAGTTTTAAGCAAATTTGTGTGTGTGTGTTTGTGTGTGTGTGTGTGTGTGTTTGTGTGTGACACTTTTTACTAAACCAAATATTTAGAAAACGATTTCAATGAAATTTTGTCAGAGTTATTGCCCTCAAAAAAATCTAGAAACGAAAACAGGAATTTTAAGAAATACTAAATCAACAAATTGTGAGCAGATTTTTGTCTCAAAAATAATTTTTGTCTTAAAAATAAGTTTTCTATAAATTCTTTATTTATTCTATATTAAAAGAAATTTTAATTAGTAAGTCAAAAAATTAAATTCCTTGAATAGAAACGAATCGATTGACTTATATAAAGTGTATATTTTACCAAGAACTGATAGAGTAAACTACAATTTTTTATTATTTTTGACATTTAAATTTTGATTCTCAAATAATTATCCACTAGTATTTCTTTTATTTTTTACGCACATTTATGCTGAAGACAAGAAAATAACTTCCAATCATTTTACGATATATAGATGTGAGAAGAATTACGTTTTCTTTAAAAGAAAGACTGCTCAAAATCAAGTTTCAGAGGAAATATTCATGACGCAATAAAATTAGAATCCGAGCTAATCTAGAAAAACCCAAATGAGATTTTGCTAGTTTCGATAAGTACTTTCAGAAACTGAAGTCAAAATGGAGTGCACATTTTATGTGTTGCACTGTGTTATTAAAGCAGGTAAACTCGAAAACTTGCCATAATAATTCTCTAAATTTTGTAAATTTATCGACTCATCTATGCAATTAAATTCTGATAATCGCACACATAAATTTCCGTTCAGTGATTTCTGTAGCAGCAGCAGCAAAAGACGAATGACTGCAATTACAAATAATTTCATAGACACACTTTTAAAATTGACTGCAGTTTGCCTTGGCATAAAAACCTCCTTTTCAGTGTTCAGTTTATTTTTTGTTTGGAATTTTCAACATCTTGTGTTTGTTTTTGTGCAACAGCATGCAACAAATTGAAAATGTTTTACAGAGAGAGAGAGAGAAAAAAAATGCGAACGCAAAATAAAACAAAAACTAAACCGCTTTGCAACCGGATTTTTTCTTATTTTTCTCATGCATATTCTATTATGAATAGCAAAACCAAACGAAGTTATGTAATAATGGCACTGCTTGCCACATGTTAATGTAGGTATATCAGCTAAGTCGGTTTGTAAGCGGTAGCGATATGCGGAAATGCGTTAACGATAGCAGAGATTAATTTCTGCGATCCCCGGTAATGTAATCCCCCGACCAGCGTCGATACTCTGCCAAGTACAGGGTGGGCCATACAGCGTTTGCTTTTTGAACCACCTATTTTTTTGAGAATGGTAACATAAATGACATGTCAAATGTGTTCATAATTTACTTAAAGGTTTGACATTTACGAAATGGGACGCTATACGCTTGAACAAAATTGGGAAATATTGAAAACCTATTTCTAAAGTAGTGAGTCTTCTTCTTCTTTGCCGATTTTCACATCGGTGGCTACGTCAATAAGCAAAATTGTCGGATTTGGGGCTCAGAAAATCCACACGTTACTGTAGAGAAGCAAATGCATCCACAACGAGCCACTGTTTGGGTCTGGCGGCATCATCGGGCCATTTTTTTCGAAAATGAGCGAGGAGCCCCGGTTACAGTAAATGGCGAGCGTTACCGTGACATGCTCAACGAGTTGTTTCCAAAAATTGAAGTGGATGACATGGACAACATTTGGTTTCAACAGGACGGTGCAACTTGTCACACTGCCAAAGTTACACTCGAACTTTTGGCTACCGTTTTTGAAAACCGAATAATCAGCCGAAATTCCGATATCAACTGGCCGCCTCGGAGCTTTGATTTAAGCCCGTTGGACTATTTTTTGTTAAGGACAAATGCTATGCGAACCATCTAGAGACGATTGATGCTTTAAAACACGAAATCGAAGTTGCCATTCATGAAATTGGAGCCCAAACAACTGAAAATGTGCTTAAAAATTGAGTTGAACGATATTATTTTTCATTCATAAATGACAATGTTCAATCTTCAAAATAAAAAAAAAGTTTGAAAAAATACTTATTAGCAGATTCAAAAAACTAATTTTACATGGCCCAAACATCTAAGAGCAGGTTAAAAACCCCTTAATACTCTTTTTATTTGGAAAAACCCAAATTAGATTGAAAATTTTACCTGATATTTGAAGATCTCAGAAAAAATGGCATCGGTCATAATTCAATGGCCAGGCACTGTAATTGGATCGTACCCCCGTTTTTTGGGTGCTTGGCCGAGCTCCTCCTCCTATTTGTGGTGTGCGTCTTGATGCTGTTCTACAAATGGAGGGACCTACAGTTTCAAGCCGACTCCGAACGGCAGATATTTTTATGAGGAGCTTTTCCATGGCAGAAATACACTCGGAGGTTTCTCATTGCCTGCCGAGGAGCGACCGCTATTAGAAAAATGTTTTTCTTAATTTTGGTGTGTTCACCGAGATTCGAACCAACGTTCTCTCTGTGAATTCCGAATGGTAGTCACGCACCAACCCATTCGTCTACGGCGGCCGCCAAAATAGCTTACTTATTTTTTTTTGAACATCAATTGCCAATTGTCAAACAGCTGATTGTATTTTACGAACTAAGAACCAAATTCCCCAGAAAGGCATTTCGGCACTACATTTTTGATGACATTCAATGGTCAATTTCAATGAAATTGTCAATCGAGACAGCATATTGAATGCAAGGCGCATTCATTAACGGTGGTGGCACTAGACCAACAACAATGTGTTTTACGTTTGATTGTCAAAGCAAAGTATTGGCAAAGTAGAAAACAAAGAATGAATTCGCCTTGTTTCATTCTATGCTGACAGCCACATGGACACGGCGAGAAAGAAAAAAAAACAAATCAGCTGAACAAAATCGCCTTGATTGAATGAAGTTGGCAATTTATTATATAATATTTAAAACCATTATTGCCAACATGTGTGAAGCTGTGGGCTGTCACTTTGCCTAATGTCCTTGTCGACATTTTCAAAATGGCGATAGCATAGCACAACAATGCCCACACTTAAAATATTGCCATCAAATTCAAACAAATTTGACAGTCGTCATAAAATCAACAGTTGAGTATCGAGATCATGAGTTATAAAACGTTTCCGCCAAAACCAAATTAATTAAACAAAATTGTGAAGAGCATTTCGGCTGCCACGTCACGGAGGCTTCGCCAGCCGAATTCTGCACGTTCGATTTCACATGTATTCACACTCGCGTCCAATCAGTCGTTGTTCATAGGACGACGAAGCAGCATGAGCGAAGGCTGTGTTGATTCTCTTCGTATATCACCAACACAGTCTCAGCTACAAAGCGCTGTTATGATCCCAACTACGTCAGCCAATCAGCTGATTCTTTCGAATTCGTTGAGAGCAGGTTAACGGTCTGATATTGGTCACACCTTCTCAATTCTTTTCACCATGCCCGGTTGCGTCAACCAATCAGCTGATTCGCTGAGAGCCGGTTATTTATTATGACATAGGCCACACCTGAATTTTTTCACCATGAATGTTTCCAGTGTATGTTTGATGGAAATTAGATAGTCAATCAAATTGTCGCGCTTTTGACAAGCTAGCATTTTTCGATAAGAATGCAATAACCAAAGAGAAAAAATCACGTAAATGAACATCATTGCCACTATTTAAAATTAAAATGCATGCAAGCCAACAAAAACTCACTTTGAAAGATGAGTTTAGGTTACGATATTTGTAAGGGATTTGAAGTATTTAGGCTGGTATTTGCGCTTAAATGCGCTAGTGAGAACAAAAAGAACAACAAGCTGCAGTAGAAATGTTATATTAGGTGATTTCGTTGGATTTACAAAAACAAAATATACGTAAAACTGCCAAAAGCTCGGAGTGAGGTCCTCTATTTACATTATTAATCTTCGTTTATTTCAATAACTTGCATTTCAGATTATAAATTTAGGCATTGTCATAAACGACATTGCATTAGCACCGTTAAACGCCCTCTTGCGAGCGCAATGGAGCCGATAGAAAACATAAATTTGCATGTAAATGTAGCAAAAGCTGAGTAATTGACGTCACATCTTCCTTATTTAAAAATCTAATTGAATTGCTCACATATTTTGGGAATATTTATGCATGACGATGCATGTACACCCATGTTCAAAATGATAGTAGCGCGGCGAATTAATAAGCTTTAAGAATTTTTTTTTTTTTTTTGATGTTTTTTTTTTTATTTCTCTATAAAATTATAGTGCATACTACAACAAAAATCACATACCTCAAAGTTCTAAACGTAATACAAAATTCACAAAAATTTAACAAATTCCAAAAAAAAAATTACTTTTCGACTCATTAAAACTTTCACTCAGAATAATTATAAAACAACAACTTGCACTTTTATAGCCAATTCAAATTATCGCATTATCATAAAAAACAATTTTGAGCCACTAGAAACTTGCATGAGTATGTATATGGTTATAAAACGAATATTAAATGCGATATAAAACTGCATACCCAGAATTTTTTTAAACTGTGAGTAAGAATTAAGAAAGTTTTACATTTTTTTTTTGTTTTTTGAATTTTTTTTAATATTTATAAATTTTTCACACAGTTTCGAGCTTCTAGTTATTTAGTTTTTGTTGTAGTCTGCGCTATAACTTTATAAAACCATAAAAAAAACACAAATTACATACAAAAAAAAAAAATAGTTAAAACTTGGTAAATCGTCGCGCTATTATTTTGCACACAAGTGCAGGTAGAAATGTACTCCCACAAACCATTAGACTACATTAACAGCATATAATTGGGTGTAATATTACAATTTTACTTGTTTTGTCTGTCTGTTTGCGTTTCTGTGTATCTCTTGCTTCAGTTTTGTCCTCTTAATTGCATACCTACGCTCACAGTTATGAACTAAATGTCGATTGGCGTCAGCATTGTGACCTGCTCCACTTGTTGCGCCTACTACAATCGCACTGCAATTTACAGCCTATTGTGCGTTTACATACATAATGACGTCACAGAGAAAATTCACCTACGTAAATATGGAACTTAAGACATGCACGACTTGGAAACAAGCAGGTCGCGGTGTAGCTAGTAAAATGCGTCATCTTCTTTTAAGACGGCAGGATGGCGCACAAGTTACAAACACTGAATGTGTAAAAGTTACGAGTTTATAAAGTCAAAGTATTGCATATTTAATATATTTTCAATAGTATAAAAAAAAACAATAAATTAAAAAAAATTTAATAATTAAAAAAAATATTAATTATTATGAAAAAAAAAATAGTCATTAAAAAAAATATTAATTTTTATAAAAAAAAAAAATAGTAATTAAAAAAAATATTAATTATTATAAAAAAATACAAAAAAAAAATTAAATTAAAAAAAAAATTTAATTAAAAAACAAAAAAAATTAATTAACTAAAGAATTCGATTTTTTTAGTACAAAGATTTTTTCTCTGTTCATTATCTCCTAAAATTATAGAGCAAAGCCATTAATAATTATCATAAAAATATATATGTCGGTAATATAGCAAAATCGGAAGCACTCATCCCAATAGTGAACTTAGTCGACAGCGAAAAACGTAATAAAAAATAAATGAGCGCGCACCGTATACACCAAAATCAGCTGTTGTTAAATGCATGCATACATACATACATACATATGCGTATGTGCACACCGATTTATTGGCAATTTCTATACTATGCAGGATGCGTTTGTAGGCGGGAAGCCGATAAGCTGTGCACAAAAATTGTGCTCGCAAATTGCCGTTCGAAAAGGTGTGCATCTAATACATTAGCAAGGCGAATTTTTAAAAGGTGACTTTGTTAGAGCAACAAACTTATATATGTATGTATTCCTTTTTTTTTTTTTGCAATTTGGTCGTCGGAATGTCAACATTTCAGCTCGAGACTTAATTATTCATTTTATAACTGTAAAATTTGTTTGAATGAATTCGCATTATTTTATATGAGGACATTCCCAAATCTCATCAAGTGAGCTAATAAGGTGTGGCCACACTTTTGCTTGTGTAAAAGCATTGTTTGATTTATATGACGAAGGGGAAAAAGGACACCGAGATTCTGGGCGAATTCTTGTTTGCAAAGAAGAGAAATGCACAGTCTGGCCAAGGTGGATTTATTATAGGTGACAGCATTCACCCAGCTGAATTTTTCGCCGTAGGTATGGCTTACGTCAAAATGATATGCTTTGTTTGTATGTATTGGTATGTTTACATTTGCGATTGTACGTTGACGTGATGCTTGAACCAAACGCAACAACAAATACATGTAGGGTGTTACTTATATGTGGTTGCTGTCACCTATAATAAATTCGCCTTGAGTCTGGCAAACTAAAATTATCAAAGAATCTGCCAATGAGAGCGTCACAAAAAATTTTAAATCTCTGTCATACATGTAAAATAACAGCCCATTGCGTCACACATGTTGGCAATAATGGCTTTAAATATAATAAATTGCTAACTTCATTCAATCAAGGCGATTTCGTTCAGCTGATTTGTTTTTTTTTTTTTTTTCTTTCGCTGTGTCCATGTTTCTGTCAGCACAGAATGAAACAAGGCGAATGCGTTCTTTGCCAATACTTTGACAATCAAAGGTACAAAATATTGTTGTTTGTGTGCCACCTTTAATGGATGCGCCTTGCACTCGATATGCCGTCTTCAATGACAATGTCATTGAAATTGGCCAGTAAATGTCATCAAAAATGTATTGTCGAGACGTTAAGTGAACAAGCAAATGAGACAACAACAAAGAAGCAGAACACTCTTTTACTCATTCAGCCAGCAAATCGCAGGAAATAAATAAAGCAGCTGCTACAGCGAAGTCACCTAATGTGGATTCGTCTTTGATTCTACGGATGTGCGAAACGAAATTTTCCCTCGAAATTACTGATTCTGATGCAAACGAATTTGCACATAAAAAATATTCTGCACATTTCGTCGAGCGCTACATAGATATGCATTAAACCGGTTTTTCCGCACTTTATTGTGCATAGTCTAGAAAGGCCCACTTATTAGCAACAACAGTAACAAAAATGGAGGCACATGCAAAAATTAAAACATTGGATTTTTTTTTTAGATTTATGTTAACTATGTAAAATATTAATCAGCAAAAGTGGCAGTCGTCGCAGATAATTCGAGTTGTTGTTGTTGTAGCAGTACCTTTGCCCTGTCAGTGTAGTGTAATCACCGGTCGTCTTCGTCTAGCTCATCTAACGGTAAGCCCAGGAAACTGGCTGTTTCGACGGGTTAGGTCCAGAGGGAGAGAGGTGTTAGATGAGTGGGTTTGATGGGGCATGTGAAAAGGTGGTTAGTGTCGTGAGGGGTGCCTTCACATGCCGGACATATGTTTAGTATGTCGGGGTCGATTCTGGATAAGTAGGAGTTTAACCTGCTACAGTATCCACAACGTAATTGTGCCAAGGTTACGCGGGACTCTCGGGGAAGCTGGAGCTCTTCGTCTGCAATTGGTGGTGGTTGGATTCTGATAACGACATTCGGGGGTCGGGAGCTTAAGAAGGTGGCCTCCCGATGAATGTCATTTATGGCCTGTCTGTACACTGTCCGCTCCTGGAGTGGTTAGTCTGTTTTGTCTAGGATCTCGTCCACGTAGTTGAGGAAGTGCCTCCTGATGTGCCTGGGAGGTGACTCAGGCTCAAGCAAGTGTCTGCATGGGTGAGGCCTGCGGTGACACCCTAGCAGAAACTGCTTGCTGAAGTTGCAGCTTGACCTCCTTTGTCCAGGTGGTGAAAAGGGTCGCGGTGGATTTAGTGGGAGAAAGTTGTAGGTTTCTCGCAGTGAAGAAGCGAGAAAGGTGGGTGAGGTAGTCGTTTACTTTTGTGCATAGGCCATCAATGTCATTGCCCTACGCCATTAACGTGCAGTCGTCGGCGTATGAGACCAGTGAGACTCCCTCTGGTGGCTGGGGGAGTTTCGAAATGTAGAAATAAAAAAGCAAGGGTGAAAAGACACCACCCTGCGGTACTCCCTGCTTTATTTTTCTCTGTTTAGACGTTTGGTCTCGAAATATCACCGTCGAGTAATTCGAGTATTTATATCTGTATTCTTAGTTTCGAGAAGTTTTTATAGTGGAACTCGCCCATGTACAAAATTATACTTCAAGCATAAAAAAAGCCAAACGGGTTTATATTAACCAAGGCAAATCTACTAAAGGTGGTGTTGTGTCCATGTTTTTTTACTGCTGTGTGTAGCTGTCAGCACAGAATAAAACAAGGCGAATTAATTGTTTGTTATCTACTTCGCTAATACCGAATACAATAAAGGGTACAAAACATTGTTGTTGGTCTAGTGCCAGCACCTTGAATAAATGCGCCTAGACATAAACCCATAAAAAAATTGTTTATTTTCGCTTATTAAATAAGCGTAAGTCAAGCAATTATACAAATTTATTTAATAAACTTTGGTAAACATAAACTGTTTTTTCTTCAAAAACAAAACAAAAAAAAACACAAAACACGTTTTTCAATATTAAATTTCAAATATTTCAAACGACTTGTAATAAAAACCTATAACTGCAAAACTGGCGAACTTTAAATTGTCTATGGAGAGCAGCAATCAGCAGATCGGAGAATTCCACAGATTTCTACACCGGTAGCTGAAACTACACCAAAAATCTGTGTTGTAGAATTTTCATTTTCATCTGGCTTTGATAATGCCATAGATCATGCCAGCTGCTTCGGTTTTACGTTATCGACTAATTTCGCTCTAAGTAATCTTCAAAAAATTCTAAACAATTTCTTTATAGCATGCGACACTGTGCTCACACTGCCTGCATTGAATGCAAATACAGCAACAAATGCAAATGCCATATCTTGTCGCTAGAAGTGGGAGTGAACAAATCGTGCTCAGCACAGTATTACATGTTTGCTGCGCCTTAGCAAGAGCGGTTAAGCACTATGCTGCGCAACGAACAGCACCCAAAAAACTCTATGAATGTTAAATACTTTAGTCAGTTTAATTATTAAAATGTTATATTTATTTAAAGTTATTTTGCTACACTTTTATACTCAGTATTCTCTTCACATGTGGTTTTTCATTTTTTTTTTTTTCACAATACCTAACAGGTTTCATTGTATTTATTGTACTTACCACAATAGCCATACACATTTGCGTCCGTCTAATCACAAGGGACGTTTAATTTATTAAAATTTGATGTCTAGGGGCACCAAAAATTATTTAATGTTAAAGTCGTTGAAAATTATGCGATATAAGTACGATTTTACAGTGGATACTTGTTTAATTAAAAACACTTGCTTGACTTCAACTGTACTGAACGTAATAAAGGCATTAGTGACAACTTTCTTAACACTGTTAGCACTTTTTTTTTTGTTTTATGAGTTCAAATTACGGATGAGTTTATTAGTAACACTTTTTATTCACTAGTGAAATTACTCTATTAGTCACTGCAAAAACTTGCTACCGCTGAGACACTTCAATCGGTACGGTCGTATAACCTCAATTTTCAGCATCAAGTGCTGCAAATTTTTTTTTCAAAAATCTAATTAGCAAAACAGCTTCAAAGGATTTGTTGTAAATTGGCTTCGATTGGATCGCAAGAATACCGTTAGAACTTCTACAAATGCCACATTAACAATTTGGATTCAAATAATTATTTCCTTTTTTTTTCTTGATACTTGTTAAGCGCTGATATAGAAACGCGTTCCAACAAATTCTTGTGAATTTTCCCAAAGTACTAAATTTTCATTAGTTTGACACGAAAGGAAAAAGGCCAAATTTGTATGTAGAAAAACTGTATTCTGGTTCAGCCTGCCAAAAAGAGATAAGTGATGCGTCGCAACTGATAGCATTAAACAGCCTATCTCGCTTGTGCTACACAAAAGCCGGTTAGTGGTGACAAGCCTTTGAAACACAGCCACGCAGCTGTTTTATTGACAGTTTCAACTAGTGATTGCGTGAACATACACAACGCAAAGGGCTGCTGGCAAGGGACAATTGCAAATTTTAATTATTTATTATTTATCATGCTACGCAAATTATGTTATTTCAAGTGAGCTTGTAAATCAGGTACTCATAATGGCTTGGTTTGATTATTAATATTAAAAAAATTTCACAAATTTTACAAATTATATGGCTTACTTTCAGCGCAGGAAACACAGCTTTTATGTCAATGTCAATATGTAGAACTTGAACACATCCACCTTGGCACAAGCACACTTCTTTTCATTTTATTTGCATTACGTTTGTCGGAGTTTGTGATAACGGTACTGTGCGTAATTTGTTCAAACACTCTTTCTTGATAAGCAAATAAAATGTTGGCATCAGTTAAACATTTACTGGAACAAAAACGTATAATATTGGCAAGTAGTTCCCCGCGCCGCCAGGAACTTATCAAATCTATAGTGAGTAAAATAGCGTGTAAATATACTGCATAACATTCAACTGTGCATTATTCCTTTTATTAGGGACTTTCAATAGAATTGTGCCCATCTAGTTTCGAAGAAAATCTAGACTACCGTGATTTTAAGGAGTTTTCGCAGTTTGTAGAGGCCACAGCGGCTGGTAAGGCTGAGGAGGTCTATCAACGCTTGCATGCCGCTGATCCATCGGACGATTTGTTGGTTATTGGCGCTGACACTATGGTCACATTGGGAAAAGAAGTTTATGGGAAGCCAAAAGATGCTGCCGATGCCGTACGTATGCTGACCAAGTAAGTAACGAGTGACGCACGGCAAAGCAAATAAATAAATAAGAGTAGGAGGAATAATTATTTAAGCATTGTGGGTAATAAATAAAACATTACAGTGTCTTTTGTTAAAACATCAAAAAATACAATGAGAATTCAAATTATGCCTATTTCCTAGGCCGTCTTAACATCCTCCGGGAAGTTTGTTTAATCAAGTGTAGGGTAGGAGCAGTTGGCTTATGCACATACATACAGAAAACTCATTCCACGTGCACTTAAATGAAATGTGACACTTTATTTAAAATAATCAATTTATTCATTTAGTGCATTTGCGAGTCTGAATAGCTGAATTATTATTAATTCAAATTTAAAAGCATATCAATCTACATACATACATACATTACATGCAAAAACCACATATTCATAACCATGCCATTCTCCTTCCAGTCTCTCTGGCAAATGCAATCGCACTCATACAGGAATCGCGCTGCGACACAGTAAAGGGGTGCGCCACTTTACTGAAACTACTGACGTATACTTCGGTGAATTGACTCAGGCACAAATACTCGATTATGTGGATAGCCGAGAGCCACTGTGAGTCTTTCAAAGATTTCATTAAAAAATTCTCTAATTATAAAAACTATTTTTTTTTAATTTACAGCGACAAAGCGGGCGCCTATGGTATACAAGGAATTGGTGGCTCGCTAATTGAAAGAATAGATGGAGATTACTATTGCGTAATGGGTTTGCCACTGCACCGTCTGTGTAAAGAGATATGTGCTTTGCTGGAAGAGTCAAATGGCCTGGATAACGGTTGTACCGCCGAAAAGAAAGCAAGAAAATAGTGAATTTGTGAATGAGTTGTTTAGAAACACTTTCCCATGTAGAAGAAATAAAATACAAGCGAGGCTTTTAGTTATAAACTAGAACGAAAATATTTCAACAACTATGCATTTGAAATTAAATTACTTCGACATCATATTTAGTAACATTTTCTCATAGAAAATCATCTACCGTTGAGACTCGGCTTAAAACTGCAGGTTCCTCCATTTGTGGAACAACATCAATACGCAAATATGGGGAGGGTTCGGCCAAACACCCAATAAAGGATGTAAGCGCCAATTATATTCAGTAGAAACTCAATACTTGCGATACTTTTTTTTTCATTGCGTACTCAGTACTCGCCACATTAGCAAATTTGTACCTCGATATTTACAACATTTTTTGTTTTGTCTTTCTCTTTTGCTCTTTTTACGTTACGAAAATAAAACTTGGGGAAGTACCGTCAATGCCATTCTGATAATAACATTTTTTGAATTGAATCAGCTGGAGGAATTGGGGGAAGTACCGACTAAATCATTTGCTGACTTATAACTTTTAGCGTTAACTTTTGCTTTTGGTGTGGTCTCATAATAGAAAAGGAGAATATTTACGCTGTAAGCAGCGGAAGAAGAAATTTCTGAAAAAATGAAATACATTTTTTTTAATAAATTCTTTTTTTATATAAAATTTTGTATTTTTTTTTAATAAACTTGCCACAGGGTTGGAACACAGTGAAGATGAACTGAATGATTAAATAATTTTACTAATCTAACTAAACTTATATAGAATAACTTTTTGAACACATCGGCTCTAAGTTTTTTTATACCCTTGTTCACTCCGCTCGCGAATATAAGGCTTCGACAAGACTCTTCCATCGTACATGGTCCTGGGCTGTTGTGTTTGCGCCGTCTCAAGTGATGTATCGGCATTTGCTAGTTCGCGCAAAACCGACCATCACCAAGTGAGCTTGGGCCGTCCGCGACTTCTGCTCCCTTGCAGGTTCGAGTCCAGTGCCATTCTCGTTGTTGTTGTTGTTGTAGCAGCATAAACAATCTCCATACATATACTGGGAGTGCTGCTGAAGTGACAGCCCTTGGGTCGTTCCGGTTACGTAGAACCGACTGTCGTGGTGCCATTCTAGTCTTACTATCTGGTGGTTTTCTAAGCATGTGACCTATCCATCGTTACTTTTTGCGTTCGATTTGTCGCAGAATGGGCTTCTCGCTCGTTGCTCTCCACAGCTCCTTTGTTTATTAACAGTAATAGAAGCCCCGTCAGTGTATGGCATATCACCGGCCAACTTCGTCTAGCTCATCTAAAGGTAGGCCCAGGAAACATACTGTTTCGACGGGTTGGGTCCAGAGGGAGAGGGGTGTTAGATGAGTCGGTTTTAGAGGGCATGTGAAAAGGTGGTTAGTGTCGTGCGGGGTGCCTTCACATGCCTGACATATGTTTGGTATGTCGGGGTCGATTCTGGATAAGTAGGAGTTGAACCTGCTACAGTATCCAGAATGTAATTCCATTCCCATGGCAGCCGGTTATACGTTACCGGAATGACTCGGCTTTTTCCCCACCAAGGGCTACCGCCCCAGTAAACTAGCCCTATCTAGTGAACAGCATATCTCCACAGCTCGTCGTTGCTGATGGTGTTTGGTCAGAATATTCTACAGATGAAGCGGAGGCATTTGTTGACGAAAGATTGTAGCCTCTGTGTTGCCCAGCAATATTTCGCTTCCGGACAACATTACGGACTTCACGCATGAGCTAAATATTCTCAATTTAGTGCGCCTGGAGATTTGCGGACTCGCCCATACTCTATGCATTCGCTCGAACGCCGCCCTTGCTTTGTTTAGGAGTTGACATTTTCATCTGCTCCGCCGTCTGTCGTGATAGTGCAGCCGAGGTAGCAGAAGCTTTCGACAAATTCCACCGGACACCCGTCAAACATTTTACGTCTTGCTTTATTGGGGTTGACTCTCGTGGCCTTTGTCTTGGCGATGTTGACATCCAGTCCGACACTACGAGGCAGCGTGACTGTCTCATCGCTTTCGTTTGCTTGTTAGTGAATTTGTGAGAGAGGAGGCAGATGTCATCGGCGAAGTTCAGGCCCTCAAGATGGCTGCTGAAACTCCATACGATGCTTGTTTTCTTCAGGATCAATTGACTTATAACGTCGTCTAGGACGATGGCGAAGAGAAGAGGCGACAGAGGATAACCTCGCTGGGGGAGGCCGATTATCTTAGCGGAAACTTCCTTTCTACTCAACGCCATACCTATGCATATATTCTAGACTTGGCCGAAAAAAAAGATACAAAAGTCTCACTCGTATTTAAAGTTTATGAGCGTTTCGTAACAAATTTGAAGTTGCGAGGATTTCGGCACCATACAAACTTTTTTTTTGATATTTCTGAAAACCGCCCAAACTTTTAATAAATTTCAAAGTACTTGAGTTGATGAAACAAAAAAGGTATCTTAGGTCGGGTACAACTTTGCGTAACTGGCCCAACTACTAGCGAAACCGACTTCAAGAGAGCTCAAGAGAGCATAAAATCGGAATATAGAACTCCTTAAGACTAGTAGGCGGCACATTGGTGAAAATGGCATGACAAATGACCAAATCATAATAAAAGCAAAAACATTTCGACTGATTTTAGAAGGATAAAAAAGGTTATGGTGCCAACATAAGCTTCAAATACAGGTGTGGGCTTCTCCAATTTTTTTTTGTATCCCGGCCGAGGGGGCCTAATGAATACCCTGTATACTGGGGATTCGAAAATTACGTACGCATGCATATTTGGTATTTTTATGAAATATTTATAAATATTTTATCTTTTTTATGAAGCTAGTAGTCTAATGAAAATGTATAATAACTAAACGCCTCAAAAATAGATGTATTCATGTGAAAATTATCCAGCAACTTCCCAATAACTTCATTTTCGTGAATTTTCTTTCAAAGAGAAAATATTAAAAAAAAGTACATAAACGCCAAACCAGTAACAGCTGATTAAATTCTTGGCAAGAAAAATAACAAAAAATAAAAAATTCTTCACTTGAGCTACTTCGTATTAAATAAAAAAAAAAATCCAAAATAACGAGCTTCGGTATCACATGATTTCATTTTGTCCACAATAATTTGTTCCATTTAATCAGCGCTGTCAGATGAAGAACATTCCATTAGTAATTGCGAGGTGCAAATTTCAATTCATGTTTATTTTTCATTTTCGACCAGCTATTTTTCTCACTTACAAATTCTTACAAGTAAAAATGTATCCAGGAAAAACTTGCAACTTCCCCTCAAAATAAAATGCTCTCTCACTTTGCAAGTTTTTTGGGTACGTGGACACCAAAACGTGATAGCCTGTAAGAATTGTTACAAACTACTTGCTTCATGAACAGACCTAATGTTTTGTTCATTACCCGCAAGTTTATAGCAGGCTGAAACATGTGTTCCTTTCAGCGCATGAAACACAGCTTTTGATACCAATATTCTACACCCGAACACCTCTAATTTTGTTGGTTTTTTCCAATTTGATAGAATTCTTGGTTTTTCATTTGTTGGAAGCTGTGATAACGGTATCGCGTGCACTTTATTCAAACTGTTTTTTTATTAGAAACACTCATACAAAATGTTGGCATCAGTTAAGTATGTACTTGTCCAGAAACATATAGTATTGGCAAGTAGTTCGCCGCGCCGCCAGGAGCGCATTACAAATATAGTGAGTAGATAACGAGTAATACATATATAGCACAAAAATTAATTGTCCAACATCTCCTTCCACTAGGACTCTCGATAGAATTGTGCCCATCTAGTTTCGAAGAAAACCTAGAGTGTCGTGATTAAAAGGAGTTTTCGCATTTTGTAGAGGTCACCGCGGTTGGCAAGGCTGAGGAGGTCTATCAACGCTTGCAAGCCGTTGATTCATTGGACGATTTGTTGGTTATTGGCGCTGATACTATGGTCACATTGGGCGAAGAAGTTAACGGGAAAGCGAATATTACAGAAAGCCTATGGCGAGAGTGTTTCATCAATAAACACGCTTCTACGAATGTTATAAGGAAGATTTGCTTCAACGGGGTCGACAAAGTCAAAGAAATGGTGCTGGAAAACCGTTATTTAAGTTTCAGGGAGGTAGCTCATGACCTAAGCGTGTCTCACGAATCAATTCGCAACATTTTACACCATCAATTAGCGTGGAGACGCGACTCGTTCCAAGAGAATTAAATTTCTTTCAAAAAATTCATGGGAAGAAGGTGGCTGAAGACATGCTTGAGCAAGTGAATTCGGACCCAATATTTATCCAGCGCATCATAACAAGTGATGAGATGTGGATATATGAGTTTGACATGCAAACCAGTCAACCGGCGGCTGAATGGCGCTACCCACATGAGCCGAAACCCAAATAACCATGTCAAAGTCGGTCAAAAGTGAAAATCAGGGTTTTGTGCACTCGGAACTCGTTCCAAATGGTTCTACGGCAAATAACAAATATTATTTGGAAGTTATGCAACGTTTGAGAGAGAGAATGTGAGTAGGAAACGGCCCAATTTGTGGAAAGAAAACTCATACGTCTTACACCATGATAACGCACCGTCTCTCAAGGCTCATATTGTGAACAATTTTTTGAGCAAAAACTCGACAAATATCATCGTAGAACCACCGTATTCACCGGATTTAGTCCCCTGTGATTTTTTCCTTTTCCCAAAACTTAAATTGCCAAATTTCTAAAGGTCATTAAGGAGAATTCGCTGAAGGAGCTAAAGAAGACGCGTTTAGAAGGTGCTTTGATGACTGGATTAATCATTGGCATATGTGTCTTGTTTCGAATAGAACTATTATGAAGGCGACAAAATAAACTTTGATGATTAAACAATTATTTTGCGTTTTATTGAACAATAACGTCATTGAAAAAAGTATAATTTCATATCCATAACGGACTTAACTTGTAACAGAACTTATGGCAGGACTAAGTATATAAGCAGTCTTTGGGTTATATTGCCGGAAAAGTTTGAACATACATATGTACGTATGTGTGTATGTAAATGCATGAATGCTTTTATTCGAAGAATAGGATATATAACAAAATATATATTTATATATAAAATTGTCAAAAATCAACAGGATTTTTGAACCATTTGCAGTTTATTATATCAAAGTTCAGTGATCTATAAAACTGCATACCCCGAATTTTAAATTTTAAAATTATGAATAAAAATCTGGAAAATTTGCCGAATTTTTACAATATTTTTGAAGCTTGCACCTTGTTCCGAAATTCAGTGATCTATAAAAGTGCATAGTCCAAATTTTTTTTTACATTATAAGTAAAAATCTTCAAAATTTGCCGAATTTTTACACATTTGTACTATGCTCGAAACTTTGCTTTATGTTTTTGTAGTATATATTAACTACATTTTTATAACAAAAAAAAAAAAACGATCAAATTGCAAATAAATAAATAAATAGTCAAAACTTAGCAATATGTGATGTACACCCTGTAAAAGATACAAATGCGCTAATTGCCAATTGCTTTGCAAAGTGCTGAGCTTTAATTTGATGGTGATAATGTATACGCAATGTAGTACCCAGCATTTAAAAACTTTTGCCGCTCATGAGAGAAGTATTTCAAGTTTGATTATTTTTTGTTTATAGTTTTTGTATGTATGTACATAACTGTTACGCTTCAATTGCTATGTAAATAAACTTAGATGTTACGTTCATGCTTACATAAGCACATATGATCCAATTAATAAAATGTAGTGTTTGTATGTATGTCGCACTTTATCGGCTCAAGCATCTGTTGTGTTGTGTTGTGTTGTATGGATGTTTGTATGTACAAGTACATACGTATATATTTAGTGACGAGATAACACGAGTGAAGTCAGCGTGATATGACGTCTTTGAGCATTTTATTTGTTTGCTTTTTGTTAAAAAAAGTAGACATACTATAAATAGAGCGAAAATAAAAAAATGAGGTTATCATTGCTTACTACTGTTAAGTAAATATTTTGGTTTGATGTTGCAAAATCAGAGTCTATTGTTGAGCTTAAAGTTAAAAGAGCAAACTTCTCATAAACATATCACTCATAGAGTTTTATGGAAATGACAAACTTTGCCCCTAAAATATTTTTTAGATTAATACAAGACACCGGCAACAGTAGTAGAGCAGTTGATTTTATTATATTATTATTTTATTTTTGTACATATTTGGACTCGAAATTGTGAAATCTTGTTTAAATTACGCTAAACTGTCAATCAATGTTGATAGATTTTAACAATTTAAGGTTTCCATATGACGAAAAAAACCTTAACAAATTAGGAAAAGAGATAACAGACCAACTTCTAAAGGAGAAAAATAAAAAATTTGCAAATCTTCAAGCTACACACTTTGGTAGGCGACAGAAAAAAACTCCCATCTACATTTACCACCAAAAACAAAAAAAGGCAAATTGAAAATGAGCCCGAACCTCTTCAGAAAAAGCAACCGTGTTAGCTCAATCATTTCAAAGATACATTTGAAAATAATAATAACGTTATAGACTTCACTGATAGAGCAAACGAGGATAAGAAGCAAATTAAAAAAAAATTAAAAGAAAAAATTAAAAAAAAAAAAAAATCATTTCAAAGATACATTTGAAAATAATAATAACGTTATAGACTTCACTGATAGAGCAAACGAGGATAAGAAGCAAATTAAAAAAAAATTAAAAGAAAAAATAAAAAAAAATAAAATAAAAAAAAATCATTTCAAAGGTACATTTGAAAATAACAATAACGTTATAGACTTCACTAATAGAGCAAACGAGGATAAGAAGCAAATTAAAAACAAAATTAAAAGAAAAAATTAAAAAAAAAAAATTAAAAAAATATCATATCAAAGATACATTTGAAAATAATAATAACGTTATAGACTTCACTGATAGAGCAAACGAGGATAAGAAGTAAATTAAAAAAAATGAAAAGAAAAAATTAAAAAAAAAAAATCATTTCAAAGATACATTTGAAAATAATAATAACGTTATAGACTTCACTGATAGAGCAAACGAGGATAAGAAGCAAATTAAAAAAAAAAATTAAAAGAAAAAATTAAAAAAAAAAGTCATTTCAAAGACACGTTTGAAAATAATAATAACGTTATAGACTTCACTGATAGAGCAAACGAGGATAAGAAGCAAATTAAAAGAAAATTAAAAGAAAAAATTAAAAAAAAAAAATCATTTCAAAGATACATTTGAAAATAATAATAACGTTATAGACTTCACTGATAGAGCAAACGAGGATAAGAAGCAAATTAAAAAAAAATTAAAAGAAAAAATAAAAAAAAAAAAAAATCATTTCAAAGACACGTTTGAAAATAATAAAAACGTTATAGACTTCACTGATAGAGCAAACGAGGATAAGAAGCAAATTAAAAAAAAATTAAAAGAAAAAATTAAAAAAAAAAAAAAAATCATTTCAAAGACACGATTGAAAATAATAGTAACGTTAGAGACTTCACTGATAGAGCAAACGAGGATAAGAAGCAAATTAAAAGAAAATTAAAAGAAAAAATTAAAAAAAAAAAATCATTTCAAAGATACATTTGAAAATAATAATAACGTTATAGACTTCACTGATAGAGCAAACGAGGATAAGAAGCAAATTAAAAAAAATTAAAAGAAAAAATTAATTAAAAAAAAAAAATTAAAAAAAATTAAAAAAAAATTAAAAAAAAAAATTTTTTTTAAATATTAAAAAAATTTCACTTACAGAGATAAAACAATTAATAAAAACCTTAAAAAAAACAGCAAATTGCCTAGATTCCCGATCAAATATGTCTGACAAGGCAATCATTTATCGCATTCAAATTTTGAGGTATTTCCATTGCAGTATGCGGTCGAGGGTTATTGTGGTGGAACATTATTCTTTTTCTGGCCTTTTTTCCTTTATATCTTCATTGAATTTATCCAACTGATTGCAGTATAGACCCGTGCTGATGGCTTTTCCCTGTTTCAGCAATTCATGGTACAGTGGGCTTTTCCTGTCCCACCACAAACAAAGCAGTACTTTTCGTTGATGGATACTTGGTTTTGGAACTGTCGCTGATGAACGATATCAGGAACGGTTTGCTGTAAGATTTTTTCTTTTCACATTCTCGTCAAGAATCAGATGTGATGAATCCATTCTTACAGGGTCCGGCACTCGAAGTGTAACCCATTAAAAAGGCCATACAGTTATTTTGGAAAACTACTTTTTTTCAATTCAAAGTAAAAAATTTGTGAAAATACAAAATGAATAATCAATTTACTTTTGCTCGATATGACCACCTTTTGCCTTGACTATGGCCTTGAGACGATCCAGAGACGAATCGCAAGCTGCCCAAATGTGACTTGCAGGTATTTTGGCGCACTAGCGGACCATGGCTATTCTCAGCGCTTCGAGACTGGAGAAACTTTTAGTTCGGACCTTGCTCTCTAAAATGGACCAAAGAAAATAATCCATTTGATTCGTGTCTGGTGAATTTGAGAGCCATTGTGTGGTCGTTATGAAGTTCGAAACGTTGTTTCTTAGCCATTCTTGGTTCACTCGAGCTTTGTGAGACGGTGCCGAGTCCTGTTGAAACGTCCATAATCTGTCACTGAAATGTTTTTCTGCCCACGGCTTCAAAGTAACCTCCAGAATACTTTCCCGATAATATTTCGCAATCACCTCGACGCCAGGCTCAATGAAAACGATTGGAGAGCGCCCATCTGCGTTTGCAGGGGCCAAAATCATTACCTGTCTCGTATGAACAGTCGGACAAATAAACCCTATCATTTTGGGAGCTTACGAATTGCTCAATTTGAAACATTTTCTCATCAGTAAACACAATGTGACCGCTTTCGGCCAAGCGAACCAATCCTTCGCCCTCTCAAGTTTGACTTGTTGCTGCTTTGGTGCGAGATCATGCGCCTTTTGGATTTTGTAAGGCTTGAGTTGGAGATCATTTTTCAGTATGCGGTGGATGCTGCAGACAGATATTTTCAGTTCTTTTGCCATTTGATTGGCACTTCGTCGGTGATTTCGCTCAATTCGCTTCTTCATTTTTTGAACCATTTCACGTGACGTTGAAGTCTTTTGATGACCCCCTCCATGACGTTTCGCGATGCTACCAGTATCACAGTAACGAGTAAAGGTGCGACAAACAAAAACTTTATTTACTTTAAGATGCTCGAGTTCACGAACAGTCGCTGGTTGTAATTTTCCAGCCAAATATAATGCAATCCACATTACTGATTTTCTTGTTTCGCGTTTACTCTCGGCAAAATGCTTTCCTGCAAATGTTACCCAGCCAAATAATATTACCATTGCTGGCCAAACGATTAAAGAAAACCAGCCCAAGAAATACCAATGATGCCTTTGGCGTGGAACTCCAAGGGAATAGACGCAGGGGTAGACCAAGAGGATCCTGGCGACGCAGCTTGCATGACGAAATAACCCGCATTGATTTTACTTGGACTCAATTGAGACAGAACGCAAACGATAGAGTTAAATGGAAGTCATTAAGCATCATTCGCCACATAATCGGCGCTTAAAGCCAAATCAAAATATTTGGACATAACAATCGACTTAAAATTAAACTGGCAGGATCGTATAAAGAAACAATGAAGTGAAGTTAAAAATCATTTTAAGAAAGTGTACTGGCTGCTTGTATCTCAGTCCAAATTATCATTGCAAAATAAAGTACTTATTCAGCGAACGACAATTGCACCGATATGGAAATATGGATTTGAGGTTTGGTGGCTCTGCTCCAAAAAGTAATCTAAGTATACCACAGTGAGTCCAGTCTAAAATACTTAGGTCCATGACTAATGCACCTCAGTACGTAGTTCAGATTTTCATCGCGATCTGGATATCGATACTATTGACTAGACAATGCAAAACGCTAGCAGAAGACACATAAGTAGACTATTGGCGCACACTAATCCTATGAGAAGGAGGCTCCCAAATAAAGAGAAATCTACCCAAAATCGGCTTAACTGTCAAACACCTACTTACTGAGCTGGCAACTACAACCGATGGAAACACCAAGGGCGGTCAGGTCGTAGAAGATTTGAATTTTTAAGCACTATACTACGTCGATGTCGGCGTACAGCTCGTAGTTCGATCTTATTCGATATGCAAATTTCACTCAAATCGGACCATTGATCTTGCGGAGAATTTTTCTCTTGAAAGCTCCTAACAACCACTCATCG
Source organism: Anastrepha obliqua (assembly GCF_027943255.1). Taxonomy (NCBI): domain Eukaryota; kingdom Metazoa; phylum Arthropoda; class Insecta; order Diptera; family Tephritidae; genus Anastrepha; species Anastrepha obliqua. Next base: position 30,543,041 of record NC_072896.1, read on the forward strand.
GAGTTTGTCAATGTCTAGGACTCACCGCCATACAATAAGACCGGGAGGATGAGTGATTGGTAGATCTTTTTTTCTTGCATCGGGAGAGGGCTCTGCTTTTGAATTGTCTATCCAGCCCAAAGTAGCACCTGTTGGGCACGAGTTATTCTTCGGTAGACCTCTACCTCGAGGCAATGTGTAAGCAGTCCCGGGGTTGCTTACGCATTGCTTCGAGGTAGAGGTCCAAGACGGCGTCATCCTGAGAAGGTCACTTTCATTTACTCTCCCTGCGGTAAGGGTCACCTATTTTGAAAAACATTTGCTTAAGTTTACATTCGACGCCTTTTTTTCAGATAATAACCTCGACGAAATTGGCGACGGCATTCCATTTATCTTCGCCCATCATCTTCTTGTGTTAGACGATATATATGGATGGGAATGTTAGAAGATATAAATGGGATGTTGCTGCTGATAACTAAACTTCTGCTTACTGCCACTCTGACATTGCATGTGTGTTGCACAGATTGTAAAGTGTCCCGCCGACATTGCACCCTTAGCGAATCTGCACATATTTCGCATCGTATGCCCATTAATAGTTTTCGCTTGCTCTGATTTGGACGCCCAAGGTTTGCCATGAGCTTACTTAACATGCCACTTACTTTGGCAACTCTTGTGGCAGCATGATTTATGTCCGTCCATTAAGCTAATCTTGAGTCTAGTTGCACTAGACTAGTCACTAGGAAGGGGAGTGAACTGGCTTCAGAGACCTCCTACCCAGGCATCGGCATCCCCTGACAGTTGTTAAAAGGGAACTGCACAAATTATTTCTCAGGAAAGCGCCGAAAAGATGGAGCTCCATTTCTTCATGTGTTATTTCGGAAACCCTTTGGCCCCAGTACAATATACGGAGGACTCAGAAAGTCCTTTGGACTCCTCGCCATTCTATTTCCAAACTCGTAGCTGCGTTTACCGGTCACTGGATGATCGGCACACACGCGAAAAAGCTAAGATAACCATTTAACCCCTATTTCAGAAGCTGTGGGGACCTTTCAGAGAAGGAGACTGTTGAGCACTTTCTCTGTAAATGTCCGGGTTTGGCAGCTAGACGATTAAGATCACTCACTGGGTGCTGCTTTTTTCGACAGCCTGGAGCAGTGCTCCAACATAAATTTCATCAACCTTCTTCTATCAACAGCTCTGATTGGCTGTAGATATCCGCTCGTTGAAGGTCTCACAATGGTATCAAAACGGCGCTTTAGTGTCACCTGGGCAGTTGAAAGTCTGGTACTTCAAACTCAGTGGCTCAGTGCTAAAACAAAAATCATCTGTAAGTCGTGCAACCTGCGTCCCACGTATCGGTTGAGCGGTGGAAGGGTAATCGTTACGCTTAATAATAGTGGCTTGTGGATTATCAGCATGAACCAGTTTTGGTTCTGAAAGATTGCTATGTTGCTCCGGCGATGTTTACAATATATTTCATAGATTTACAGTTTTGTGCTCCATCCTAATGTGTAAGGTGATACTTATTTTCATTTTGCGAGTGTTAATTAGATCTTTATTGTAAGCTAAGTTGTAAAATGGAATTAAATTTTTATTATTCGTTTTTAACCTATTGAAATACATTCTTAGTGAGAAAAGTCCCCTATATCTCTTTGCGTATATATTATATTTGCATTTGTCATCATCACTACATACTTAATAAGAAACTGAATTACTTAAGGTACAACAATAATTTGCTAATCATTTTAGAGCGGAGATAACGCGAGTATCTCCTTGATTTTTTGACTATAACAAGCAATAAGCGGCGAAGCGAACAGTTTCGATCTAAAATTTAAACGGTGCAGATCGTAGTGAGAACGATCGTAAACAAGCGCTGCTGCTGCTGCTCTTTATTAACGATCGAGAAAATTGTGTTGACACACATACACAGCCAACTGCATAACACGAAGCTAGTAGATCTCCTACACAAATTTCCCCTACCCAACCAATTACAATTGACACAATGGCACAACAACTATGGGGTGGTCGTTTCGGCGATGCCGAGGGTAAAACAAGCGAATGTTTGGCTAAATTAAATTGCAGTTTACCACTCGATTCGCGCTTCTACGCCGAAGATATTGACGGCAGCATAGCCTATGCGGAGGGGCTCGCACGTGCCGGTTTGCTTACCAATAAAGAGGCAGCCGACATTGGCGCCGCGTTAGAAGTTGTGCGTCGCGAATGGAAGGATGGTAGTATAAAATTTTTGCCCAGCGATGAGGATGTACACACAGTGAATGAACGTCGCCTCACCGAACTAATTGGCGATGTGGGCAAGCGTTTGCATACCGGCCGCAGTCGCAATGATCAAGTGATTACCGACATGAAGTTGTGGTTGCGACGCGGCATACGTGAAACGGTAGCTGGCTTGCTTGCGGTCATTGGGGCCGCTGTGGCGCAGGCACATAAAAATTTGGGTGTACTTATGCCGGGCTATACGCATTTGCAACGCGCTCAGGCAGTGCAATTCTCACATTGGATGCTCTCGCATGCGTTTGCCCTGCAAGCGGACTGTCAGCGGTTGTTGGAGTTGAAAGAGCGCGCCAATCTATTGCCTTTGGGTAGCGGCGCATTGGCTGGCAATCCATTGGGTGTGGATCGTGAGTGGTTGGCAAAGCGTCTGAATTTTGCCGGTGTGACGCCGAACAGCATGCATGCGGTGGGTGATCGCGATTTTGTGGGTAAGTGAAGGAGGAGGGAGCGAGACTGATAGTTGATAAATTGGAAAAAATATATATTTTTATTAATGTTATTCATATTTTTATACGCTAAAAGAACACACGCATTTCATGTTGCTTGTCTTATAAACTGGTAAATCTCATAAACTGCTCTTTCAGGCAAGTGCTGCGATTACTCGTCAAGACAGACGCACGCACATGCTTATGCCGCGATAAGTATAATCTTTTAATAATACATAATAATACCAGTCGTTTTGCCCATCTCTCACCCAACTGAAACCAGGCGTGTGGTTCGCATGACGTACAGATAATTTTTTTCTGGCGCTGAGCTAAGCAAGGCATGAGCTTGCTAAGCGCCGAGATCTAAAACTGTTCAGCTGCAGATAAAGGCATCCACTGAATAAAAAATTAAATGTATACCATTGTCAATAATTTATTGAGAAAGGATAGTAGCGCTTTCTTGATGGTAAGAAACGAGTTCTATGAATCAAAAGTGCAGGAATGAGAATTAAAATCTTGTTTTGAGATTATTCGGAAAGCCAAAAATGTGTGTGCTAATATTTGGAATGTCGATATGTGTGCCAGACAATTTCTTCGCGAGAGCATCACGCAAAAGCTGCCCAATTTTTCATTTCTTACACCTATGGTAAGCCTGCAGGTCGTAGTTGATTTGTGTGTACCACTCATTTTTGCAGGGTCTTGAGACCTGTTTGAATTAAAAAAATAAAAATTTATTAAAAATTATTGTAGATAAAAGTAACTATTACAGGAAAGGTATCAAGGTAAATATTTTTAAGATATATTTATGCAAAAAACAATTTTTATGATAGGGTTGCCACCTAGATCTTAATGCAAAGCAGCAATAATCACAAATTTCAGTTGGGTATTAAGAAATATTTAAAATAAGTTTTATTGAAAAATATTTTTAAGTTGATGTTGCCACCTGTTTTGTTTTTGGAAATTAAGAAATCGATTATGTCTGCATTTATCAATGTAAAGGTAAATATGACTTTAATTCAATAATATTTTTGAAAGGCGTTGCCATCTAATTAAAAAATGGTAATAAATAACAAAAAATAATAAAAGGTTAGAATATGGCTATTCAAAACTTTATGTATTTAAAAAATTAAAATTTATTAAAAATTATATATGAGTAAATATTAAATAAATAAAAAAAAGGTACGAAGACACATATAATATTTTTAAATATACCAAAAACAGTTTTTATGATAAGGTTGCCACCTAAGACTTATTGCAAAGCAGCAATTTAGCACAAATTGCAGTTGAATATTAAGAAATATTTAAAACAAGTTTTATTGAACAATAGTTTTAGCCGGTGTTGCCACCTGTTTTTTTGATAAGAAACCTATATATCAATTTATCACCAATTTCAGTGGAATATTAAGAAATATTTAAAATAAGTTTTATTCAAAGATATTTTTAGCTGGCGTTGTCACCTGTTTTATTTTTAATTAACAAATGGATTGTGTAGGTGTGCATTTATCAATGTGCAGGTAAACATGGATTTAGTCCAATAATATTTATAAAAGGCGTTGCCATCTAATTAAAAAAAATTTAATTAATAACTCAATTTATTAAGAAGTTAAGATATGGCTATCCAAAATGCGTTTAAAAAAAATTAAATCGAAAATAACTCACCCCACATAACACAGCCAAACTGGTATTAGGCCAGCGCGATACGTGTAACACATGCAACGCAGCGAATGCTGGGAGTACTTTAGAGCAATTACTTCGCCACAGTCCTGCTCTTTGTAGGACTCGACAAATGCGCCTACGATCAACTTATTTTTCATACTTAAAGGATATTACTGACAAAACTCGGAACGGCTTGTTAAAATTCACGAAGACGTGCCTTAAGAATTACATAAAATATTAGTACAACTAATATATTGTAGCACTGGTAACACAATGGATCTTGGTCTAAGTGAGATCTTTTTACAGTTCAGCCCGCACTACCTACATACATAACTTGGTTCCACTAGGTGGCGCTGGAATCGAAGTATTTACAGATATCGTATTATTAATCCATTCCTCAGAGCTCAGGGGTTTTGTTTCCAATGCTAGAAGGTCCAACACTTTGACATTTATTTTCTCTTTAATATACCGGTAAGTAGAGAAGGCTTTGGCAAAGAAAGAAATTTAGCTAGACTTATAGAAGTAAGAAAAAAATTTGAGATACCAGAAGCCTTTTATTCAGACTCAACATTTCCACCCCGGTAGCCATTTGAACCAAGAACCTGAGGAATCTGAGATTGGTATATTTTCATTTAACTGTCGAGAATTGATTAGGCAATAAATAACGCAAGCGGGAATACTGTCGCACACAAATCCTATGATGAGAAGGCTCCCAAATATAGAGAAATATAGTCAAAGGCGGGTTAAAAGAAAGAAAAGTTTAATTGCAAATTTGCACTGCAAAAAATTTGGTTTATTTGCTTTGTTTATTTTGTTAAATTATCTTTTTTTCTTATTAATTAAATTGCTTATTGTCTCATCATGAGATATGTAATATTTTATGGAAGCAAATAAAAAAAAAGGCATAAAAAAGGCATAGTTTTCAATCTCCTTTAAAACTTCCGTTGACCTTCACGACGATTGTGTGTGATTTTTTTTTTTTATGTGATGAAATTGTATGAAGGTGCCGAAAAGGCCGAGTTTCCAGTCTCCCTTGAAACTTCCTTTATCTCTCATGACGATGAGGCTGTACTATAAGCCAAAATGGCCGAGATTCCGTTGCTTTGTGGACGGACTCTCGTAAGAGATGAGATAATTGAGATAGTGCCGTCTTGAAGATGTCTTTTTTTCTCAATTGTGTGTGAACTTCATTTAGAAATCGATTTCGGGCTAGTTTAATGGGATGGCCTTCTAGTATTTGCAGGTATTTTTTGCTCAACCATACTACTATATTTCTCGGTCAAAAACCCATCAAAGAGTGTAAGCGTCAATTGTTATTATTATTATTATTATGCCCACTTCTAACTCTCATGACGCGCGGACGTCTATACCTTCATTTTCATTACGACTTATTAAGTGAAACGTCCAAAGCCCAGTTAAAAGCTCAAATCGAGAGATAATTTTTTCATCAAATATCGTTTTTAACAATTCAATGGTATCACGTGCTACTTTTATATGGGTTGTAGTTATTGTAGCAGCATAAACATTCCGCATACAAGTACGGGGACTGCTGCTGAAGTGTCCTTCCCTTGGCCAGATATAAATCCGGTTCCTTCCAGCAACGTAGAACCGACTGTCGTGGGAACGTGCAGTGGGATGTAGCTTCTCCCTGTTGAGCTTGGAGCAATGTTTTCCATGTTTTGAAATAAAAATCAATGGCTCCAGCAGCATTTCTGAAGAAATAAGTTTGAACGATACCAACAGCATGAAAAATATACCAACAATTAGTTATTCGGGATGTAACGGTGCTTCCAGTATCTAAAAATCTGGAATTTAGTTTGTTAACGAAATCATGCAGCCAAAACAGAGCTCCATCACTGAACACAATTACTCGATACAAATGGGAACTTCCTCAAACTTTTCCATAGGTTTCTTGTTTATGTGCCAGTTTGAAGTAAATTTTAATAATTTAATAAAAATAGAAGCGTTGAGACTTTGAATGCTGAAATGCTAAGCTATAATGAACAAAAAGTCCAACTTAATTGTAGGAGCGGACCGGTTTACCCATGGGAGGCAGAAATACATACAATTGAGAGATGTGTGAGGGAATAACTCCTTAGAAAAAGTGAGATAAGCCCACATTTACATATTTGTATATAGTCAGGCGGCTCCGAAAGCCCTTATTTCAACTATAATCACCTTAAAAATGGTATATGACTGCCTGAGCTATCTCAACATGTCAGGGAACTTCAACACAGTATTATTAAGTTGGGCTCCTGGCCACGAGGGATACGATAGATATAGCATTTAAACGAAATTCGTCTCTCTGATCATATGATCTCTGGGATCATCATCTGTCGATTCTGTGAAATGGGCACTGAAAATTCACAACATGTCCTTTCTGCACTGAGCGGAAAATGGCTACACCACCTGGGTGGTATTACCGTGCATCCATATAAATTATGGAACAATAAGCCTTAGAATCTACATCGTCCCGACGGTGACATTCAGCAGAAATTGTGTCAATCTCTTTCCATCTCGGAAAGAATGGAATAAGGGATTCTCACTAAACAAGCTCGACACTACAGTCTATACAGATGGCAGTAAAATGGATTGTGGTGTTGGAGCTGGTATATATTCCCATAGACTTAAAATTGAAAGATCTGTGCGTCTCCCTAATGCTTGCAGTGTCTTTCAGGCGGAAGTACTGGCAATTGGGGAAGTTTGTAGGCTACTAATCGCAGATCCCTCTTTTAAGGGCAGTATCGCTATTCTTTCGGATAGCCAAGCTGCAATCCAGGCACTTCATTCAGCTACAACAACCTCTAAAGTGGTGGAGCAAAGCAGGAATAGCCTCACCACCTTGAGCGAAAACCATAAAGTTACCTTAATCTGGGTTCCGGGACATCGGTAATGAAAAAGCGGATGAACTGGCAAGAAGGGGATCTGCCATGAATAACGCACTAGCAGAATCGGTATTCACACCATTAGGTGCAGTCAAGAGTGCAATTTGCCTAAAATACCTTCGAATCGCAGATTGTAGATGGAGAGACCAGACGAAATGCAAAATCAGCAGAACGTTATGGTCCACCTACAACCTCAAGCAATCGTTGACATTAATAAACATGAAACGACGGGACGCCTGGAGACTAACGGCAGTCATAACAGGCTTTTGGTCTGTGGGAGAACAAGCAGCCAAAATCGGCATCCTTCACAACACATACTGCCACAGTTGTAAACAACCGGAGAAAAAGGAAACAATCTTCCATTTCCTCTGCGAATGCCCTGCCCTATGGAAGGGTAAACCGTTGTTCGAGAGTCTGGAACAGCTGTCTGGCTTACATGTCAACAACCTGATAAGGTTCCTGAACCGCACAGACTGGATATAGTCATGCTGTAAATAACTGGTAAACAAGTTGATAGCGAGGATGTGGCAACAAAATGGTGCGAAAGGGCTAGTTGAATTCTGGAAGAATCACCACTTAAACCAACCAACCACCAAGCCTCAGAATGTAGTAAAAGTCTTAAAATATAGGGCACCTCAACAGGCTTTGCACAATAGATCGCTTTTGGTTGCAATGCGCAGTAGTCTAATAATAATAATAATAATATTTCTATGGGAAGCTCTATCATTAAAAAAAAAACCCTTTATATGCGCCACCTTTTGACTGCGAAGCGTACAAACAAAAATTATGTTTCCTTTTATTTTTATTTCACAGTCGACTTTATCTACTGCTGCTCGCTGGCCAGCCTGCATCTGTCGCGCCTCGCTGAGGATTTAATACTCTATGCTACTAAGGAATTTGATTTTATAAAAATCGCCGATGCTTTCTCAACTGGCAGCAGCTTGATGCCACAGAAACGTAATCCCGATAGTTTGGAGTTGGTGCGCGGAATTTCGGGCAGTATTTGCTCCTCGTTGAGTGGTAATTGAGTATCATGGCAGGTCTCTGCCGTCATTCAATCATTTCTCTTAACCCCGTTCTACTCATCTTTGTCTTCTACTCCCTCCAGGCATCATGATGACCATCAAGGGTACACCTACCACCTACAATAAGGATTTGCAATTCGATAAGCAATACGCCTTCGATGCTTTTGATCGGCTACAAGACGCCTTAACTGTAGTTGAGGGTGTAGTAAAAACCATGCAACTGAATCGGGAACGCATGGAATCAGCGCTGAGTCCAGATATGTTGGCCACTGATTGGGTGAGCTTCGTTTTATATAAAAAAAAATAATAATTAATTTAATGATCCATAATTAATTCACTTACAGGCCTACTATCTGGTGCGCAAAGGTGTGCCATTCCGTCAAGCGCACCACTATATCGGCGAAGTGGTCGCCTATGCCGAAAAAATAGGCCGGGAACTCACGGAAATTCCGTTGGGTGATCTACAAAACATCTGCGAACACTTCGATGTGGATATAGTGCAGGTGGCAGATTTTGGTGAGAATGTGGAAAAATATGACGTGCCTGGTGGCACAGCAACTAATTCGGTGAAACAGCAGTTGAAGACTTTGCAGGCCTATGTCGATGGGCTCAAGAGGTTCAAATGAATTTAAAAAAAAGTAGTAATAAAAGTTGTAAATAATGCTAAAAAAGCAAATTGAACTGAAATAAGAAATTTATAACTTTTTCAACTTTTTTAATTAATTTCTTTTTAATTTTACTAAAATGCGTTATAAATGTGAAAGTTTATGGGTCAGTGAGTTTGAATGTTTTGTGGCTGAATTACGCGGAAACGAGTGAACGAATTTGCATGGACTTTTGCACAGATAACTTATGGCTTAAGTTGTGAGTAGGCTATTTTTTGAAGAGAGTTACCACCTGTTAAAATTTTAAATTAAATTAAATGCATAAGTCAAATCAAATATTCGAATATGGGTAAGAAATGTCAAAAAGGTTTAAAGGAGCTTAACTTCGAAAATATTTTTAAAAAGGGTTGCCATTAGTTTGACAAATTAAGTTCATTAAAAATAATTAAATAAATGAAATATGACATATAGGTTTCAAAAGAGGTTTAACAAATTTCAATTGGAAATATATTTTTAAATAGCGTTGCCACCTGTTTGAAAAATAAACTAAATAATTAATGAGAAATAATTAAACTAGTTCAGAATGGGTGTCAAGTGAAAGGAATTTTTAGAAATGTTATTCTATAAAATATTTTTGGAAATGGTTGCCACCTGTTGGAAAGAGTTAATTCAATTTAATAAATAAGTTATCTGAAATACATCTATATGAGTGTAAAAAGAAATAAGTGGGAAATCTCTTAATTTGAAACATATATATTTTATTTAAGGTTGCCACCTATTCGAAAATTAAATTACAAAAAAATTGCGAAAAATAATTAATCTACTTTAGAATAGGTGTCAAGTGGAAGGAGTTTAAGAAACCTTATTTCATAAAATATTTTGGAAATGGTTGCCACCTGTTGGAAAGGTTTAATTCAATTTAATAAATATGGTATCTAAAACATTATTATATGAGTGTCGAATGCGTGCAAAATTTTCATTTTCAATATATTTTTGCGTAGGGTTGCCCGCTGTTAAAATACTGAATTGATTGAATACCATTCGGAGATTCTCCAGATTACTCAGTTTGTCAATGCATTTTCTATATAAAAAGAGATTTTGATATCCTTTATTCAGAGTAATTATTTATTAGCTACAGTCAAATGAAGCTTTTTTTCTATGTTCTGCTTACGATTTTTTGGTATTCTAAAAATTACTTCGGGTATTCCAACTATTCAGAACTCATTTAGGTGAGACGTCATTTGAAGTTAAAAAATTAAAAAAAACAGACTTTATGCTTTTCATTTTGGTCTATCATTACCATCATCATCTATTTGCGTTACAGCCCGGCGTGGGTTTTAGCTTCCTCAGCAATCTTCCTCCATTCAATCGACGATCCAGCGCTAGAGATTTCCAGTTTTTGCCTAATTTTTTCAAGTTCTGTTTGGTCTGCCACTGGGTCTTGAGCATAAAGGATTGTAGTACAGCTGAAGTTTTTGTTGCCTACCGCCATTCATGCGGATGTTGTAACCTACCCATCCGATGCATTGTGACTTAATATACCTTAAAATATCTTCGCCATTGAAGAGACTTCATAGCTCTTTATTGGGCCTGATTCTGTACTCGCCATCTTCTCCGTGTATTAGACTTTACTTTACGCAATATTCTTAGGCGGTCTTTGTCTGCAGGATTCATGCGCCAAATGTCTGCTCCGTAGGTTTGTACCTACGTGAGGGAGATATTGATTTCAGGAAATTTATGTTAGCGTGGTATGCATGATTCGCCGCCATTATTCTGGCAGATATACAGTCGTTAATGTTGTTGTCGTTACTTATTAGTACGCCGAGATATGAAAATTTTGACAGACTCTCAAAACTGAAGACCTCGATGTTAATAACGCCAGACATTATCCTCTTAACTCTTAAGATCCTCATATACTCGTAATTCGTTTTGTTTATGCTTGTTGCCAGTCTTACCAATCTCGTATTTTTTTCTATCGCTAGAAAAATGTCGTCTAGGTAGCGTACTGCGGGCGACGATGGCTATATCGTCCGCGTATGTTATAGTCACAGAGGTCCTGGAAAATAGATGCCGCGATCTTGTGAAGTCTTTAATAGTATAATGCAAACCTAGATTGAAGTTGGTTGGTGAAAGGGCATCACCTTGTTTTACACTGCTGTTGGTATTAAATGAGCTGGTCGTATTCTATTGTATAGAAACTCTTCCATTCATGGTTTTAGCGTAAGCATCGTCAAACGAAACAGTTCTACTGGGACTCATGCATTGTGTTGGCGACGGATTCTATATGGATGCTGTCGAACGTTTTCGTTTTGATTGCGTGACGTGTTTTGACATTTGTCTAAAATGTATTTCAAATCAGCCATATCAGTTAGGTTAGGTTAGATTGACCTGGCTGGTTGAAAGCCATCACATACACCTATTAGTCCTTAGTGGTACCAGATGGAGCTTGACCCTTAGTAGGCTTCTTCCAATAAACCTGCTTCTTTCGCGAATTTAAGTAGGCTGTGAAGCTCTCACCCCGAGTGGTATTCTAACCACTCATATTGTGAAGCTTCTAAACATTTCATTCGGGTTTTAGCTACTGCAGGGCATGAACATAGAAGGTATTCTAGAGTTTTTCTCTCTTCCAGTTCATTGCAAAATCTGCAGCTATCATTGCTAGTAATTATTTCCCATACTACATACAATAGTTATGTTTATAAGAAAAGTAGTTCTCCAATACATACTTTTGCAGGTTAATGAAATTCAATAAGGTATAAAAATCTGGCAACATTTTCTCTCTTAAATTTTTGTTATTAATGTTCATCGATCCATATCGTTCCCGCGTTTCCATTTATGTGTTTTTCTAAACATTCTTTGGGCTTCTTGCGGGTTGCATTTTTTAAATTTTAAATATTCCAGGAAAATCTATCTAAAAATCAAAGCTAGAGTTAGGAAGATAGTGAAGAAGTGAAAGTTTTAGGTGATCGATCGTAGGGTTATTATCACTAAATTTAACCCTTAATTCGCTAGAGGAGCTGGAGAGGAGAGTCTGCAAGGTGTTTGCTTACATGGATGACGTGGCTCTTTTTGTCAGAGGAAAATTTTTAGATACTCTCATGGAATTGTTGAAAAATATCTGAATCTACTTGTGAAATAGACCGCAAATGGCGGTCTCTCGATAAATCCTCTGAAAACGGAGCTCATCTTATTTACGAGCAAATATAAAATACCTAGAGTCTTTCTCCTCTCAATAACCTGCACCCTGCTGCTCTCTGACAGGGTAAAGTACCTGGGACTTATTTTTGACAGAGCGTTAACGTGGAAGCCCAGCATTGAGTAGAGAATTAGGAAGGCAACAGTCGCCTTGTATGGTTGCAGGGTGGCTTTCGGCAAAAGATGGACCTCTTGCCTCAAGGTACGTTTTAGCTTTATAAGACAATTAGAAGCTAGAGAGGTTTGCCCTAATTGGAATCAGTGGATCACTTTGGACTAGCCATAGTCTAGCGCTCAACGCTATGCTGAATGTGGCACCCGTGGGCATTGCAGGAAAAACTGCAGCTGCACGCACTGCAAACAAATTGAGGTGTTCGGCCATAAGCTAGACCTAAGCTATGGACCCTCTAGCATTCTTAACAACTTTGAGTTCATTTCCATGGTGCTGGATCATTGTACCCCCACGCTATGTCCGAGTAGAACTTTTTCCACGGGGTGCAACATTTAGACGCAGGACATGGCAAATGTGTTTACGGATGGCTCGAAGTTGGACGGAACAGTTGGTGGGGGAGTATTCTGCGAGGAGCTCACTATCATTCAGTATTCCAGACCACTGTAGTGCTTGCCAGCGGGGGTACCCGCAATTAAGGAAGCAGTGAATTGGTTGCTTACTTCTGAAATTGATGTAAAGGACGTAAATATCTACTCCGAGAGCCAAGCGGCAATTAGAGCCTTGGACTCCTTGTTTGTGTGTTCGTTAGTCGGGGAGCGCCTGATTCTCTCTCGATTGCATCGGAATACTTCGATATTAGACTCATTTGGGTTTCCGATCACAGTCATTTAGCCTAACCTAACACTTAACTGCAGTAATCGATGGTTAAGATATTTAAATATGCCTTAATTTAATGAATTCCATAGAAAAACAAATGGAATGTAGAACATAATTTCCTTTATTACTTTTATTAAGAATTTTAAGCAGGGAAACGCCGAATTACCATTCTGCATAGCATATTCACTTATTTTGAAAGCTCTTGGAAAGGAGAAAATGTGCTGATCCCGCTTATCTTAATGATACCTACCGATAAAAAAAGTCCGCGAACAATCTTTAAATTAGGTTGCATTGAACTTACAAAATCTTTGCTTTTCGTATGGCGAACAATTTATAGCTTACTCTAGACTTGGTATTCCGGTTAAATTTTTCATTTGTCCTCAAGTGGAAAGGCGAAAAATGTTGATATGTAATGTGCTGGGCTGAGACAAAATTTATAAAAATTATTTTGTTTAAACTTTTTCTCATTTATTAGGTTAGACTAGAAGTGGTGATGTGCGACACATTTTGAATATGTGTTGAAGTGCCCATTGTGTATCACGTGGGCAACTTGTCTCTATCTCTCCTAAAACTAGGCTGTGCTTTCATTCGCTGCTCTTACAATTTGCTCAAAGATAAGTAGCTTACATGCCTGTAAGGGTATGCATATGTCATTGTCTGTGTTCGCTAGTTCATCGGCTATGCAGTTACCTTTAATGTCGCAATGGTCAGAGACCAATGTTACCTTTAAATGAAATAACTAAGCCATCTCGTTAAGACATGTTCGGCATTTCATGGTTACCTTGGAGGTTGTTGACTGTTTTATGAAGGTTTTATCGCCGCCTTTCTATCAGAGAAAATGCAGATATTACCTCAAAATATTGCATCACACTGTATCAGTAGCGCGGATTTCATTATTCGCATCAGACACTACAGTAGTCGGGGAGTCGAAAACTGAAGGAGATTTCTAGATGTTCGGAATATATGTACATACACCACTGCCCACTCTGCCCTCGAGCTTTGAGCCTTCTGTGCATACATGGATGGAGTCGCCTTGTCTTACATTGACCTGTTTCCACTCTTCGCTTGAGGGTAGGAGGATCGTGAACGTTGTAATGGCAAGTGTGGGTGGGAGCGCATAGTCCACAAGTCCGGGAAGCTCCGAAATATCAGCCAGGATTTTATCGTGATCGTAGTCCTCGACTTTTACACCAAAGTGATAGTCTGCTGAGATATCTTAGATGAAGATCACACAATGTTGGAAGATGTTTACCCCAGATTGGTATTACAATATCAACGGCATATGAAATTATCTTACCTCGCATTTTTTCAAGTTCCTGAAGAAGATTATTGATAGTCAGTTTCCACAGGTTCCAATTGGTTGCTTTGACTTGGGTTATGGAGGCATAGGCAGATATTAACTACTGGTTTTAATAAATTAAATATTTCTTGTCACTTGAGTAAAACTTTATTTGATATATGATTTGACACAATTTACTTGCTAATACAGTTAAAAGTATATTTGTATGATTATGTACATAATAACTCGTATTCGCACATCTGCACGTATGGATGCAAAAAGTGTACGTATGTATATACTGTCAATATAAAGCTTCAAAGTTTCAATATTACTAGGCATGCGTACTTTACTTGTTTGTATAGAAGAAAGTTAGAAACGAATAAACAAAAAATATTAAAAGACAACAACAATGAGACAAAATACAAATAGAAATTTCCATTTAGGCACTTAAGTGTTGATATACTAGGTGTTGTATGCCATTCTTGCTGTTGGTTGGCATTTATTGCGCCTCTCTACCGCTTTCAAGCACTTAATTCACGCTGGGACTACTTGGCGTATACGTAATGGGATCCTGTTCCATGTAACGTTCCGCGCGCTCCAATTGTGTATAACCATTGATTGGTGAGTTGGTCGGTGGCGCCACTTTTCCACCAGAAATAAGTACGCCCAGACTTTGTTGTAACTGCCAGCGACGTGCGGCGCGTATGGACTTGTTGCGGCGTAAAGTTTTTGCGAGCATAAAGGCGCAAAGAACGCCAAGAATCTGAAGGGGGTAGGGAAAGGATCGAAATTAGTAATGTTTAAAGAAAAGTGGGTATTATATAAAAATTAAATATTTATATGCAGCATGCATATATTCAACAGATTGAGTGTTGTGGAACACTTATAGATTAATTTCACTTTGCTCGCTGAGTGAGTTTTCTACTTTTGAGTTGCTTACTCAACACAAAGCAACACTTTTAGGCAAAAAAAATTGGTGTAAAATGCTGCTTAAAAAAAGTTAAATTATGAAATAAAAATTGCTTTCACCAGGTTTAGCCCCAAGCGACTTTCATCTATTTCCAGACGTAAAAAAATCATTCGTGGAAAGCCATTTTCGTCAAATGAAGTGGTCATAACAGCTGTGGAAGCATATTTTGCAGCCCTTCCTGTACTCACTTTAGGGATGGCATTCATAAATTGGAGTATTGATGTTCAGGGAGACCATACGGAATAATAAAGTATATTTGAAACCACAAAATTCTGTTTTTCTTATCGACGGGAAAATTTATAGAATAACCTTGTATATATCTGAATGTTGTAACTACGAACTAAGACACTAACACGTAAATTTGCCAGTAATTCCATCTAATAAATGAGAGGAGATACCCTCTGTAATAAAGCACTCGCGAGCATAGCTAGAGCCTACAACTACTACCTACAGCTCCTAACGTTTCCTATTTCGAAGGAAGCGAATCTATTCACCAAGTAATGTTATTACTAAACAAGATTATGCAGGTTGAAGTGCCGATTGGCAAGTATAATTTAAGAGTCATGGAAATGCAGATAAGTTGTTTGAGGGAACGAAGAAGAGAGTGTCACAAAATTGCAGATTTTTAAACACAAATTTGGAGTTAGGTTAGGTTAAGGGAGGAGACCGATTTAGGCGGCCGAAATTTTGGTGTTCTTCGTGAATTTTTTAAACCAAGAAGGAATAATCAGAAATTGTTAAAACTTGGAGGGTATTTTACTCATATTTTTCAGTACACTTTAAAATTCTTTCAAGCCATTGCCGCCGGAAATAGTGGCGTTAGAGCGTGTTGTCCATGGACGATCGCCATCCGAGTATCATGCTGGTGGGTATTCCTGAAGTTGCAATTTTTCTCCGTAATCAACAACAATTTTTTTTCATTCACAACATGTTTCTAAAGATATTAAGCTAATTTTGATAAAATAATATTGAAAATTGCATATCTTTGAGGTGCTTGAACACAATGTAATTTTTTCATACCATATATTTTTATTTATTTTGCTTAAAAAAATATTTTTAATGTTAATATAATCCCAGAATTAGGTTCATATGAATTAGGATTGAATAAAGAATACTCCGAAAAAAATTTATAACGATTAGTCGATAACTTTTTGAGCTAGGGTGCCCACCAGTTGAAAAAAGTAGTTTCGAGAAAAACTAACGCGCGCTACGGTGCGGAACCGACGGACAGTCACTTAAGTGCTCATAGAATTGGGAATAATGCGAATTTCGCTTTAAAATTTTTACCACATATTCTTGAGTAGTTATACTAACAATTTATGCAATAAAAAAGAGTCGATTTTTTGATAAGTCTAAACTGGTTTCTCCCCTTAATGTAAGCAAGAAAACTCAGAGAAAGGTTAAAGTTATTGCCAAAAAGAAAAAAAAAATTTATAGATAAATAAAAGAAAATTACAAAGAATTAAACAGAGCTCTACAACTCCACCAGTTCAACACGAGATTTTGTCAAATTCAGTGAGATTCGAGTAGTTAAGCTATTCGCAATAATCTGAAATCGCTCAATTTGGATGTTATTTATTGAGATGTGAGTTTTCAAAGTCATTCTTGCAAGTCCCCAAATACTGACCGGAGTGAATACAAACTTTTAACTATGTATATATGAGTATCACCTAAATCGCTTAATCAATTAAGAGTACGATGCGCAGAATGCAAAAGTGTGGACAACATCAAACCGTTAATCGACTCTCAGCGAATTTGACGGCATCAGCTGATTGGCTGGCGTAATAAGGAATATAATAGCGGTTTATTTACAACAGATGCTAGCGAGAATTGAGATTGTGTTGATCATAGGTATACGACAACGCCTTATTAAAAGAAAGCACACATGTAAAATGAGCGAGAGACCGCCGTAGCCGAATGGGTTGGTGCGTGACTACCATTCGGAATTCAGAGAGAGAACGTAGGTTCGATGAAACACCAAAATCAAGAAAAAATTTTTTCAAGTAGCGGTCGCCACTCGGCAGGCAATGGCAAACTTCCGAGTGTATTTCTGCCATGAAAAAGTTCCTCATAAAAATATCTGCCGTTCGGAATTGGCTTAAAACTGTAGGTCCCTCCATTTGTGGAACACCATCAACACGCACACTACAAATAGGAGGAGGAGCTGGGCCAAACACCTAAAAAGGGTGTACGCGCCATATATATGTATATATACATATATATAACGACGTAGCATCATAAGTTAGGCTCACAATAATGGTTCGAATGCCGAAAGCTTGTAATTTAGCATTCTTGAATTAATACCAATATTTTTCATTTCTCCAACAATATTCCACACTTAGTGTTCGCATACCTGCACAAATGCCACAGTGGTGGCGCCAGTGGCAATCAACATGGTGCTCTGTGAAATGATGAAATCCATGCGTGACAAGCATCCGCTTTCGTAGGGCTGGACACAGTAGTTGATATCATCGAAAGAGAATTCAGCACAGCATGATGATGGCAATTCAATGTTATTATCCACGCTGCTGTCATTCTGACGCTTCCAGTCCACGGGGCTGTTTACGCCGCAGCAACCAAGCTACAAGTAAATTAAATGAAATAAATATTTAATGCACTAACCCGAGATTATAATAAAGGTATCACCCACATAATGACAAGTTTAGACTATTATAAAAATTTAATTTACTCATAAAAAGCACATACTAATCCGAGTCTCAAATTTTGTGCAAAATTTACGAAAATTCAAAAAATATTTGGTACGCAATTTGATAGTCCATTAAATTTTAGTAAAGTAAAGTGCAGGTGTGAAGTCGCTCCAAATTTTTTTTGATTTTCGGTAATTTTTTTTTCCTTGACAATATTTCGCATTTTCACCGTATAAAAAAAATTTCGTGCATTCGTTATATGGAGAAGATGCGCAACACCTTCAGGCTAAAAAATGATCAAAAATCAACGCGAATTTTGAGCTGCTTCACATTTTCATTGATTAACAATTTTAGTTCTTTTATATTTTGTTTGCAACTTGACGATTTTTTATAAATTTTGTACAAATTTTTAAATTTTGAAACGTGGGTTATATTGGCTTTGGTTATAGAATTAAATTAAAAAATTAATAAATAAACAGTCTAAACTTGTCAGTATTTGTCGCTTTTACCATAACTTCGGGAGGGTCTACATATCACATGACTACTTACAGTGCCCTGCATAAAGTCGACACCATCCTGCACATAGACATTGTCATCATATGCCTGTATGGACTCGTTCATCGTGCGCACCAACATTTCACGCACTTGAGTTTGCATCACAAAAGCGGCAATGGCTGCGGCCACCTCGAGGATGAATACCAGGAATAAGCAAAAGCCATACTGCGGATAAGCGGAAGATGGAAGTTTTTAATTACTAATTAATAAATTTAATTACTATTTAAATTTTCTGCCATTTATATCTGCTTACCAAATTGATTAGCATAACGCTCTCCTTGACCGCACCATAGGCACCGAGCGCAGCCACGAGCAATAAAATGAAGCCGATCGCTATGAGTAGCGCTGGCGGAGAAGAAAAGTGCGCATCGAGGAATTGATTGAAGTCACCAAAGATCGCCTGAATGGTAGTGCCGACCATGACAAGCAAAATTGCAGTAAGCTGAGGGAGAGAGAACAATTAGAAATAGATAAAAAAGCGTGGTGAGAAATGATTTCATTTATAAAATGAAGTGAAAAGCTATATAAGCCGAAAAAATAGTAGTGATGAGTGATCGGATAGTAGTGGCTGAAAATGGTAGTTAATGGAAGTTTTTTTATGATTAGGCAACTGCCACAGTTACCAATTTAATATTTCATTATGCACTGTTACATGCTTGCCAAACGTGTGGAAAAAAATGTTTAATTAGAAATAGGCGAGCCAAGAAGCACCGAGAAAATCATCATCATCATCATAGCATCACAGTTCGGGGTGAACCATTGTTTCCATTATAATTCACCCCCATGTCGCTCCATCATCAGCTTTTCGTTTTGTATCAGATGTGTCCATAGCTCCAAAGTCGCCTTCAATGTCATCTCTTCATAATTTTCTCGGCCAGCCTCTTCTTCTGTCGCCTTTTGGGTTTGTTTCGAAGATATGTTGTATAGCTCTATCGCCAGAATGGTAGCTTCTAAAACACTCAAGGTAAAAAGCCCATTGTATTCAAAGCGCTGGAAAGCAAAAGAGTTGATAGTCAACGAGGGAATGAGAGAAGCGAAAGAGAGAACGAGATGGAACAAACTAGAGACACAGAAAGATACAGACATAGCTGTTACTGTGAGAATTTCCCTGATTATTTGCCAGATCTAAAAATATCCTCGAGTTTGAGAAAACGAATTTTACTCATTCTTATGACCTCGGAACCCAAAATTTGCACCCTTGCTTTATCAAAGGCAGACCACTCACAGACAAAATGCTCAGTGCTATCCGGTTCCTATGGCTGTTCGGTATGGCTATTAAATAACAAGACTGAGTCTACCATACAAGCTAATTCTACCACCAGCTGCTTAGTATGAACTTTTCTCTTTCGAATGTGGTACCTTTTTCTTCTGTAAAGAATTTAACATTGCTATAGTCTTCGTCAAAATTAGGGTTGTTTTCTTGTTTCGTCGGTAGAGTTCTAAGTGTCGTAATGGAGTAACAAATTGTTGCGAAGTATCACCTGAAAATTGAGAAAGACGCAGCTCTTGTGAGTTCCTGAAGTTCAAATTATTGGTCACAGTTATTAGCTTAACATTCTTCCTTAACTCCTGGTCGTATATGCGGCCAATCGCAGAAGACTTCAATGTACTTTCTCCTTGAATGCAGACTTAAAGCAGGGACAAGGTTAAGTCATTTCGACCATTTGCAGCCAGAAGAAAGGCGCATACGCTCAGTCCAACCCAGGTTTATCTTAAGTTTAATAAGGAAACTTTGTCTGCTTGAGATCCTGTGATGAGTAGAGAACACAAAAGGCCATGAGGTCGAAGTGCAAAACTAAAATGAATCTGAATCTATATCTAAAATCTTTTAAAGAAGAAGAAAAACCTGACCCGAATTGTGAAAGGGCAAGCCTTGCGTTATCCAACAAGACAATCCCTTAATGTGTGCCAAGAGATTTCTGCTCAAGTACAGTATTACAGTGTTGCCGCATACGTAGTCGACCGATGTTGGGTGAACTAGCAGATGCTGACATAGTACGGTGCAAATATATACAATAGCCCAGAACCAGGTACGATGGAAGAGTCTTGCTGGGATCCTATGCTCCCGAGCCGAGTGAACAAGGGTTTAACATACTTCAGTTAAGTGTTACCTATTGGTGATGTGCGTCTTGATATTGTTCCACAAATAGAGTCAAATCCGACGGCAAATACTTTTTATGAGGAGATTTTTGATGGCAGAAATACACCCGGAGGTTTGGCATTGCCTTTTCTATAATTTTGCTGTTTTCATGCACCGAGATACGAATCTATGCACGCCTGAATGGAAACGACGTACATTCGGCTACGGCCGTCACTTCATTCGTTTCATTAGCTTGCCCTAAATACCCCAGCTCTCATCAGGCTTATGACTGACTTGATGTGTGCCTATAGAGCTAATGGGTTAAGTTAAGTTATAAATTGCAGTCCTAAATTACTAAACTGCAGTGTTTGATATTTTTTTGTAGGAAAATATTTTGCCTATTGAATATATCTCTAAAATTTAGGCGCAGCTGAAACTGGTGAATTTCATTGTAATTACCAAATAAAAAACGCTATGCGCGGCTTACTTTGGTTCACCTTCTTTTGGCCAGGAAAGTTTGGAAAGTTAATCAGCCATTCTTCATTTCACTACTTCTTATATCTTCTTGCCAGGCAATCCCTTATAGAGTGTAGCAAAGCACTCAACAAACTGGCGACTCTTCTTTTCCATGATTTGGGTACCAGGTCATGAGCGACACAAAGGATGCAAAAAGGCAGACTTTTAAGACAAAAAAGGGGCAGAAGGGCCATTTATTGGACCAACCGCAGTTTTGGCTTTAACAAAAACAACCTAAAACAGGAAACCAAAAGGAAAGGCAAGGAATACTAGAATGACACAAACCGGCCTTCATCACTCTAAAAAGTTACTGAACTTGAATACCAAAGAAGCAAACCCTAGACAAAAAGTGCCTCAGATTACTCTGCACTCATAGGCTGAACAATTTAAATTGAAATTTGAAAAAGTCGAGCTAAGGAGCATCAGGAGATTTGGTGGCTCCTAAAACACTCATGATAAAAAGCCCATTGTATTTAGAGCTCTGGAAAGAGGGTTGATAGTCAAGGAGGGAAGGAGAAAAGTATTAGAGAAAGAGATAGGAAAGAATAGAGACAGAGATAGAGATAGTTAGTCGTGTGAGAATTTTCCACACTCTTTCGCAAATCTGTAAATATCCTCCAGTTTTAGAGAACGAATATTATTCATTCTCACGACATCGGAACCCAAAACTCGTAGCCGTGCTCTAGCAAAGGCAGGACACTCACAGAGAAAATGCTCAGTGCTATCCGCCTCCTCCAAGCACGACAGGCACATTGGGTTCTCGTTGATTCCAATGGTGGTCATATGCTGACCCCATGGATTGTGTCCTAATAATACCTAACATCAACCGAACGTCTTTCTTCCCAAGCTTTAGTAGAAAATTTCACAGTTTTCTGTGCGGACTTGTCACACAACACTTCACCGTTCTGCAGCGTTCATAGGCTACTTTGCCAGCAATAAGTGTTTCAATAAAATAGGACTGTCTAGCACCAGTTTATGGAGTTTCTGCTGTGATGAAGAGGATACCATGGAACACTTAATCACCAACTGTGAAGCATTAGGCCATAGAAGACACAGAATCCTGGGCTCGTACCTACTACAGGATGAAGGCCCACAAATGTTCCCTTTTAAGGCGCTGGTTCGATTTCTCGCATTACTAAATAATTAAAATTAAGGACTTAGGGACATACAATAGATCAATTTGGTCGCAGTGCATAAAGGTTTTAGCCTAACCCGTACAACCATGACCAAAGGTGTACGATTTACGATTTAAGACACTGCCGACCATTCTACCGCTCTTTTATAAACTACAGTCTAAGGGCTGGTCAAATGTCAGAGAAAAGCGTTTATGTTGGACTAGCTGCCAATATTAAGTGGGGGCTGTTTTGTATTAGTTTCTTCTGATGCCACTTTGCCAGCTATTTCTTACGAAGGCTTACGAAGTTAATCTCTAATTTCGAAAATTCTGTATAATGAACCTTTTTTGAGTATTTTTGGGTCCAAATTGAAGTTGAAGTAATTTAAGATAGTTATTTTACTTAATTTGCATTTCAATATTGAGTATCTCAAAAGTAATTTTAAGATTTAATAAGATTAATGAAGAAAATCTAATACAGGCGCCACAAACATTTCTAAGTGTACGTCAATTATTCACAAGTGTGTAAAGCTTTATTCATAAAACTCAGCGCACACATTACGGAGAATTGTTAAAATTCCACATAAACCATCTCTTCGCTATAAGCTTTGAGAAATAATTGAAACAAATGCTTTCTTTGTAAATGTTACATAAAGTGTAATACTTAGAAAAAGGCTATAATTCATGTAAACTGATACTAAATGGGCTTCCTCTAACTTTGCAGTCTTCGCATTTGACGGAATTTGAAATGTATAGCAATATAACAGTGACTCGGGAATTCTTTCATTTACTATTAATTTGATTATGTACTTATATATGTAAAAATGCTTACATACATATAATACATATATCAAGCATATACGTACGTCTGCCAATTAAATATTATACGCTAATCACATTGCGACGCCCTACTGATAATGTAGGAAGAAATCCCTCTCGCCTATGCACATACGTTCATACATACATACATACATATGAGCGATTCCATGTTAAGTGTTCCAAGTATAGAATTTTGAAGATTGTCGTTGCTTTTTTTTAAGTTTGTTTTTATATAGGGCTGGTTATAAAAGAAAGTAAGGTGAAAAACTAAAATTTTTTTTAAATTTATAAATTTGAAATTGAGGCAATGCACATTAGGTCAAATGACCGTTTTTGCTGTGCAAAAGTGATAAGAATGAAAGTGCCGTTTTATTTTTGTTGTTGTTGTTTTCTAATTAGAAATACTTTAAAACAAAACACTTAAAAAAAATACCGTTACACAGGCACGCTTCAAAGTCAATCGACGTAATTTTTCGTATAAATTTGTTTGAGAGTTCAGCAGTGCTTGGTGAACTTTGAGTCCGCGTTTCTCGTATTGAGTTGAAAATAATTCATTAGTGTAAAATGGAAAATAAAGAGACGTGCATATACATATATGTATTTAATTAAAATGCTTTATATTTATGTTGCTACATTTGTAAGTAGCTTATTAGCCTACATAACCTTGAAGTGATAAAAGTTATCTTCCACATTGACTTTCTGGAAACCCTATACAATTTCGACCCCATTTGACCTCTTTCAAATTAGAAAAAATAGATGGAATGTTTTTTAATGTGTTATTTACAATTTATTTTAAATTGCGATTTTTTGCGTTTTAAGAGTAATTCCACTTTTTTTAGGCATCCTAGGTATAAAAAAAAACGATTTGTTTTAAATGTTCCCAAAAAAAAAAATAATAAAATTGATGCCGTTTTTAATCATGTTCTTGGAAAAATTAAGGACATTAATCTTTTGATGAAATGAAGAAGGATTTAACACGTTGACTGCCGCGCCGGCACCCATTGCCCGGCGCATGGCTTTTCAATGGCGCCGCGCCGGGCAATGGGTGCCGGCGCATTGTTTTTGGTGTGGTGGTGATGCACACTTGCGGCGCTGTGTGATAACCAGCAAATTTTGCTCGGCAGTCAACGTGTTAATACAAAAAATACATTTTTTTACTGTAAAACTAACGCAAAGGTGGAAAAAATGCCACAGAAAGATAAACGTCTTTAAGCATCAAAATCATGTGTGGCCAAATTCGAAGTTAAAGTTCCCAAAAAAGCAACTAGTACCATTGTTGGTCATCCACGTGTACCATTCAGCGAAAAATCAGAATTTGGCAAAAAAAAGAGGACACAGACCTTTCAATTTTTTATTATTATTTTTATGTACTTTTATTAATTTTTAAGCTATGGATAAGTTCGTGCGGTTTTACAACAGATGGCGTAACTTGATTATTATTCCATCGATCCACATTTCCAAACATTCATTGGAGAGCTACTGTCGTAAGGCACAAACGTCAGTATAAGTTTTTTATTTGAAGCGTAAACAACAATATTTTTACCACACTTGAAAATGTCGAATTTCGTGCCAAATAATGTGTTTTTGCGGGGAATTCTTTAATATGAAGAAAAAAGCAGCCGAAAGTCATCGTATCTTGGTGGAAGTTTATGGTGAGCATGCTCTAGCTGAGCGAACGTGCCAGAAGTGGTTTGCACGCTTTAAAAGTGGTGATTTTGGCCGCGCCGCCAAAGTTCATGGATACCGAATTGGAGGAATTGCTCGATCAAGATCCGGCTCAAACGCAAGAAGAGGTTGCAAAAACTTTGGGAGTTGATCAATCAACCATTTCCAAACGTTTAAAAGCCATGGGAATGATCCGAAATTCAAATTTCGAAAAAAAACCGCACGAACTTATTCATAGACCTATTAAAATTTACTTTTTAAAAATCTTTTGGAAATAAACTTTAATATTTTCTGAAAGATGTTTGGAGACAATTTTTTGTCGTAATTCTCGAAAATTCCTCCTTCAGATTTTTTTGTAACAACTTTTAGCGAAAAGAACAAACTTTATTTCAAAAAAAGAATTTTTTTGTATATTTTATACTAAAAATGTTGAAAATTTTCATATAGAGGGTTTTTTAAGTGTGGTATCTTAGTGTATTTTTAATATTTATATATGTTTCTATTAATTTTTAAACTAAAATGTATTTTTTAAAAATCTTTTGGAAATAATCTTTAATTTTTTGTGACAAATTTTTGAAGACAATTTTTTTGTGGTAATTTTCCAAAATTCCTCCTTCAATTTTTGCTTAAAAATTTTAAGCAAAAAGAACAAACTTTATTTAAAACAAATTTTTTTTATATATTTTATACCAAAAATAAATATAAAAATTTACAAATATCTTGAAAAGGAACGATTTAAAACTTCCTATGCCGTCTGCTTTCTTATTACTCAGATCAAAAATGTCACAAAGATTACCTTCAAAATTTTAAGCAAAAGAACAAAATTTATTTTTAAAAATGTTTTGTTTTTACATATTTTATACTAACAAATAAAACACTAATTATTCACTTCACAAATGAGAAAAACTTTCAAGCAAAAATAACAAGTTTAATTTAAAAAAAAAAATTGTAACATACTTTATACTAAAAAATAATAAAAATGTTCCCAAAAATCTTAAAAAGGAACGATTTAAAACACCCTATACCAACATTTTCGACCATGAGTAAACGTAAAATTATTAAAATTTTTTCAAAATTTTCTGTTTACCCAAAAGCGTGTAGACATAAAGGGTGATTTTTTAAGAGCTATAGGAAAGTTTTCCAAAATAAAATGCATGAAATTTGTATTTAAATTGATAGTACAGTCTATATAATTTAATGTTTGAAGATTATTTACAATTGACAGGTCCCGAACTTGAAATAAAATGTTCACCGAACTCGCCTCTCAACAAGTCCATTGTTACGCGTGCTGTGTGGCATGTGGCACCGTCTTGCTGAAACCACATGTCGTGCAAGTCAAGCTCTTGCATTTTGTGCAAAAAAAAGTTGAATATCATTTCACGGTAGCGCTCACCACTCACAGTTACGTTACGATTCGCAGCATCTTTGAAGAAGTGCGGTCCAATGATACCTCCAGCCCACAAACCGCACCAAACTGTGACCTTTTCTGGATATATTGGTAGCTCTTGCAATTCTTCTGGCTGATCATCACTCCAAAATCGACAATTTTGCTTATTTACGTACCCATTAATCCAAAAATGAGCTTCTTCGCTGAAGACAATTTTTCGATAAGAAAGTGGATCTTCGGCCAACTTTCCAAGAGCCCATTCACAAAAAATTCTGCGTTGCGTAGGTCGTTCGGCTTCATTCGGCTTCTACACCAAAACGTTAACGACACCGTTGGACTTCTTTATTTGGGGTTATTTGAAAGAAAAGGTATACTACGATAAGCCAGCAACAATTCAGGAGCTAAAGGATGAGATAATTCGGCAGATTAACGGCATAAAACATCAATTATGCCTCAGTGTCATCGAAAATTTAGACCATCGGATGTATGTGTGTACGTACTTGAGCTATACCAGTATTATCACAATAAGGAGAAATGATAATAATTTCCTAAAAAATTGTATTTTATTCAAAATCAACACCGGCCCTTGAAACATAACCACCCTTTAGAATGTCATCCCATCTAACATTTTTGGCCGATACTTCTGACTACACCTGGTATGTCCATGATTCAGTTTTACCATGTTTTATGGATTACTGTTGCTGATAAAGCTGCCAAAACAAAGAATTTTTTCACTACACCATATTTGGTTCTTTCGTTTTTAGAAAAATACACTAACACGCCAACTTCAACTGAATTACTGAATGAATGTTTTATAATGAATTGGCAGATAAGAATAAAATTGTTTGTATATTACAATGAAAAATGTAATATTAAAGCCATTTGATCTCAAATTTCGGCAATAGTAAAAAAGTTCTCTAAAATGTGGACTCTTCAATTACAAGTTTCACAAGACTACTGCTTATCCCGAGATTTTTAGGGCAGTTGATTTCGCTAAATTTCTTCAGTTTTTCGGGACCTCTAACGAAATTTCTGCTAGCCATCGCCCAACGCCAAGTGATGACAAACCTCTGAGCGTATTTCTGTTGTTCGCAAAAAAGTCTTATGCCATTTGTAGGCCGCAGAAAACTGAAGGTCGCTTCAGTTGTAAGACAACAAGAAGACGCGCAAATACTTTGAAGAGGGAGCTGAGGCAAATATTTAAAAACGGATGTATGCGTCAATTATTTATCGAAGTGCAATATAAATATTTATATTTAATATATGTATACCTATATTCATAACTAGTCATTTAATTATCATGAAAATACTCAATTTTTTATAGACACTTAAGCCGAATTTCGTTTATTCTCTTCCATTCAAGTTTTCGTCTATATGTTTGGGTTTCCAAAATATATTGCTTGATAAGATATGTTGCACTGGTATTTGTGCAATGATTTCTAAACGTATGGATATATGTATGTAGAAGTCACCTAATTATCGTCACATTTTCAGTACAATATTGGAGTTTTGGTGGCCTAGAAATAATACATACTCTCTGTTATCTGAAAGCTCTCTCGGAACGAACAGATTTGATAAGAGTTTTTTCAAGTATGTGTGTGTAATACAAGATGACGGTAAATAATGTATTCATGTTAAAAGATAAACGTGGAAATATAAATGAGGCGTGCACGCCAGACATTTAGTGATAATAAATACTAAAGAATTACCTCAAAAGGTAGATATATGAGAAGCCAATATAACTGAAATAAATCTAATTAACAAAACAAAAAAAAAATATGGCTAGATACAAAATAGATCACATTTATTTTCCAAACACCCTCAGCAAATATGAATGACATAAGTGCAGTTTCCCTTCTTCAATGGATTGGACGGAGCCACCATAAATAGAGTCAGCACTCTTTGGATTATCGTAGACTATTTGTCAGCCTGTTGCTGCCATATTTTATTTAATATATCAATAAAATATATAAAATATTAATAATAATTAATATCATATATTAGCCATTCATCGGCTACATGGGCTTTATTACTCTTTAGCAGAACTACGTCTTTTCTATTCCAATGGAAATAGAATCCATTGTAGGCGATTGCCGTTTAGGTACTTCATCTTTTTCATTACTACATGTGGCTGTTGTCAATATCATTCCCGCATATTGAAGTGTGCCTTTCATTCACTGGAATTTATACTACTTGGCGACCACCTATGACTCGTCAAAATGTCTGTTTGCGTTGATATTTGCTTCATCTGTAACTGGAGGGGTTAGACCACTAATGCGCTAATACTAAAGGCAATTTATGTATTTTTTTTGTTTCGAAAACCTTAAATGCATTATTTTCAACTATATTTTCGAAGCCGGCTGGACTTTGGTTACGATAGGTTAGCCAGGTTGTTTTGTCTAAGATAAGACACTTAAATTTTAACCGGATGAAAGTGGAATATAAAGTTTTAAAAGTATAAGGAGCATGAAAGTCTTGACAGATTCGACCGGTAAATGCTAGTATGGAAAATGAAATAATCAGCCCTATCATAGAATTTGTCGTAGACTGTTTTTCGTAGAAACTAAGAAATTGTAATCATACAATTCAAATATGTAGCTCCGAACGCACATTCGAAATTCGTAGAGTAGCATTCACTGAATACACTCGTAACGTCAAATGTTGTTTCGTACAATTTTTCTACGACAACGTTAGACTAACGGATAAAAATTAGAACGAGTAATAAAAAGAAAACTTAAAAGGAAACAAATAAGAGAGCTGTAAAATGTAAGTCCTATATTAACTAAACTATAAACAAAAAGGAATTTTTTAAGTATATGTGCTTTTATTTGATTTTCACAGGTATAAAGTTGTAGCAACACGGCAGCAGTATGCCACTCAGGCGTTCTCCAAATGCTCAAAGGAAGAGGTAGCTGAGTTTTGGCAAAATGTTGCAAAGCAGCTTAACAGTATGGGCCCACCAACCAAAGATGTATCATGCTGAAAAAAGGTAATAAAGGGCTGCATATAAGTACATTATTCGTTTGCACAACATATTTTTATTTCAGGTGTGGTTAGATTGGAAGGCTTATATAGGGTCCGCCATATAACTTTACGGAATTAAAAATGCTATAAAAAAGAAACTACTCAATATTTTTCCAAACTGTTTTTTTTTATTTTGAAGTACAATCATTCCGGTTAATGATGGAATACAACTTCATTCATATGGCTGCCTCGGCTAGCCATGCACCATCCCATACGATCGGCCCAATTTTTCAACACATTTTCGGTTGTATGCGGCTGTATTTCAGCTATGACATCGCGTATGTTGGTCTTCATTATTGAGAACGACGGTGAACTGATATTCCTGGTGATTCACGAACACTCTCGGCCACAGCAGCAATATTTTCGTGTGTACGCACAGTTTTTGGTCGGTCACGCTTTGGTTTGTCAATAAGCAACCCAGTTTCTCTTACTTTTTTCGCAAAGTAACGCACATACGCTTCATTCGGTGCTTTTCTTCTTCCCATTGCCGTACGTAATTTTCGTACATATTCTGCAACATTACCATGATTTTCAAAGTAATGTCGAAATATTTTCCAGCGTTCTTTGAGCGTATACACAACCATTTTCGTTCAGCGGAAGAATAAAACTAATTTTCTGTCAAATCAGATGATAGCTAAGTGTTACCATTCTTCAAATAATACCTAGTTCAAATCCGTAACGATAGATGGCGGGCCCTATATAAAGCGAAAATTGTCCGAAAACAAGAGGGAGCAAACAACAACTGGCGGTGGCCGATATAAGCAGCACCGCTTCAATAAAATGGAAGAAGTCATCAGACTGACCGCTTTAGCGACCAGCACCCACTGGAAAAATGTGCGACCTGCAAGTAGCCGACCTGGAAGAAACGCCATAGAAACATGGAGTGCTTGAATGCGGCCAAAAATCAAATAAAACAACAAATGTTAGAAGTAGAAAATAAGAGCCTCGAAGCGTTGTCAAAAAAAAAAAAAAAAAATTTATACACATATTTTATTGAAAAACTTTATACTAGTGCTCTACATATAGATTGTCTAATATTTGAAGCTACATCATTATAAGTGGATGATGACAATTGTTCTTTCTATAACATTTCGAGTCTTTGCGTGTATGTTGTTAAAGTTCATTTCAGGGCTGCCCATTTGAGGTGAACGAAAAGGTGCCATCAGCCAAGATTCCAAGGCGTATCCAGAGTCTCTCGTGCAACAAAGGCAGGCACTTACAATGGTTCGCCCATTCGCCCTGACGTCGCAGTATTGCAGCTCTCTTCTGGTTAACTCCTTTAAGGAGGAACTCAAACGTCTTGAACGTGCAGGAAACATTTCGCTTATCTGGGTCCTCTACACAGGAATATAGAGGCAAATGAAATTGCCGATGAGCTTGCCAGGAAGGGGTCGACAGAACTGCTTTCAGTTGTCCTCTTCTCAGACATCGGTGTCCTCTTTATCGTAATTAAAGCAAACTGTACAATTTCTTTCTCAAAAAAGCGCAAGACAGATGGAGGTCTGTCTCATCGTGTGCTATTTCGAAAACACTATGGCCTCAATACGATATAAACAGAATGCTTAAGGTGTTGGGAATCCCCTGTCATTCAATTTCCAAACTCATTGCGGTATTCACTGGTAACTGGGTGATCGGTACTCATGCGGAAAAGCTTCGATTTCCGTACAACCCCTATTGCAGAAGCTGTGGGGATCCTGTGGAGAAAGAGACTGTTGAGCACTTTCTCTGACCCTGTCGGCTAGGCGCTTGAGATTCTTTAGCGTGCCCTTTGGGGATGGCTTGAGGAAATTCTCCAGCCTTGATTCTTTTTCTCTCCTCCACTACATCAACAGTACTGGATGGCTGTAGAGGGTTTTCTCTTCCCTAAATTCTTTTGCAGGTAGTGGTCCACAGTATGATATCAAAACGGCACGTAAGTGCCACTTGAAGAGTACCTGTGGTACTCTAGCCATCTAACCTACCCATCTACCTACCTACGGATTGCATTTTCTTAGTTTTATACGTTCTTTGGTTTTTGTTTGATGAACAGGAGATACTTCATTTTGACCTCATCCATCATCAGCCTCAGCTGCTTTGCTTCCTTATTCTATTAAGCGCGAGCAGAGCAAAATACGGCATTCAGACAACTTATGATATGATATCTGAGTGTTCGATATGTCTAACATATGAAGACTATCATTATTTCTTGAAATACTAGAATAAACCAACTAATTTAACATCTCTCTCCCATATGCCCTTCTATATTTACGCCCATGTACAATTGAAAAATGTATCATTCACCATCAGCCTCAGCCGCTTTGCTTCAACTTAGAGAGAGCAGAACAATTGATACCAAAACACCCCTCTCCTTATCTCTCGATCTTGCCAACAGAGCATATTTCCAGCATTTACTGGTAAATTACCTTAATGAAAACACTTAGTTAAGCACCGACTCGGGAAGGGCTCAGAATACCTGCTACAACAACAAGAACTTTCGCCAAAAGTATAGCAAAAAATTGTTAGTGAAGATTCAAATTATCTCCTTCCTACGCCAGGTAAAAGAAATCGCATGAAAGAGATTTGAGTGCCTCATTGACTCTCACTAAATATTTCGATACTCTTGAGATAACTCGGAAAGGATGACACGATTTTCGTGATTTCCGTGGCTGTGATTTCCGTGGAATTTCTTGTGACTCCTTCTCAGTAGGTTTGTCTGTAAGTCTATCTTTATATTGACTGTTTCCAGTGAAATTTAAAATAAAATTTTGCAATTCCACGCCAAAAAATTCTAGATGTTTTGGTTTATCAAAAATGTGTTGAGGCTTGCCAATTAAACGAACTTTTATGAGGAACTATTTCTACTTCAATATTGTCGGGGATTTCCTATTTAAGCCAATCACGTTTTTAGATCTTATTTATTTTATAAGCAATGAACTAAAGGCTTGAAACCATTAAATCTTTAATTATTTACATTAGCGCTTTACAGAGGGCAACTACTACAAGTACGCAGTTGAATGTGCATACGTAAGCAGACAAATGGCGAGGCTCTACGTATATTAAGTAGGTGAGTTGAAAGTAGGGATATAAACACCGAAACTCTGGTATTCAGGGATCCAAAATCCCGAAATAAATTTATATAAATACAGAGATAAATTTTTTTGTCAGGTAAAAAAATAAAAAATTTTACTGAAAAAAGTATGAACTTGTGAAGTAAAAAGAATAAAATCTGACTGACTATGAACTTAAGGAATTTGCGCTTTTAGAGGTGGAAAAAAACAGGTTTAGATGATTTATTTGAAGACTCATTTATTTGAAAATTCCATAAACTCTAAATTTAAATTTTTTGAATCTCGTATTAATATTTTTATGGTAGTTATGGTGGAGTTGTTGTCTGAGTGACATAACCCTGACCCGAGGAGCACAATAGACGCCATTTTGATACACCACTTGGAGAACCACTGATTTTTATTAGTCGAATCATCTTGATTTGACTATGAATCTGCCATCTATTTTCTTTTTGCAATTTCTTTTAAGTTAACCATCGAGAATTCCCCCAGCATTCTATGTCGTAGAGCCTGAGACTTGGACGCTCAGACAGATAATGAAAGTCTATTTCCTTAGATTCTTCTTGATTGCAGATTCTCCACCTATCGTTTTACGGTCACCCCATCTGCCTGGTTCGGTCTCCCAAACGCCAGTAGCCGGTTGTTGTTCACGTAATTCGGAATATGTCAGCTCGTGGGTTTCTCAACAACTCCCCTGTTCTGGATTTGTTGAAATGGGGCCACGTTTGTTTAGTATTTTACAGGTATTCGTGTTAATCTATTTGTAAATGGCTTCCTTCTGGAATAGCGAGAAGATCTCCATTTTGCACACGCCTATTTCTACCGCCGCGGATTCATTATAGGATGCCCTCTGTCTTGCAGTTCATTAGTACTCGTATTCTCATTTCATTCTATGTTTCTATGGCCAGGTACCCCGATGAGAGTGATTTCTGCCGTGCGCGCTAAAACATTAAGGTATTTGCATTTTCTGACGATTTTTGAATTGGTTGTAAGTAACTTTAAAGCTACTTGAAAAAACGTATACGTCCGATAGTTGTGTGTGGTTTCTGATATTGCTGCAAGCTTCTCTTATTCTGAAAGCTTCCCTTATTCTGAAAGCTTCCCTATTCCCTTAACTTCTGCTTGAAAAATACTATTCCAACTCCCCAGGCGAAAAGACATGGAAGTTTCGAGGTCTTTAGAATATACACCGGCTCCGATGCCGCAATCTATCTTGGATCCGTCAGTGTAAAGAGCTGTTGTATGTTCTTATTTTTTTATAAGAAGCAGAACTTCAAAGAAATAAGAGAAAATGAATGTTTTCGTCTAATTTTCTAACACTGAACTTAGGCGAATCCCGTCCTTTCGTATGCCGTAGAAGCTTGGACGATGACAACAACCGATGAGGCGTTATTGTTGAAGTGTTAGATAGAAAGATTCTGCGGAAGATTTTTGGACCTCTGCACGTGAACAACGGCGAGCATCGCAGGCGCTGAAATTATGAGCTGTATGAGGTTTACGATCCAGCGGCTACGTTTGCTGGGTCATGCCGTATGAAAGAATATAAATGCACTGGCTCTGAAAGTATTCGATGTGGTACCAGAAGGTGGTAACGAAAGGGGAGGAAGGCTTCCTCTGCGTTGGAAAGATCAGATCGAAAAGAACTTGGCTTCACTTGGAGAGTCCAACTGGCGCAGGTTAGTACATACAAGTAAGAAATGCTTTGCTAAACTCGGCCAAAATGGCGTAAGGAGTTATCGTGCCAATCCAGAAGAAGAAGAAGAAGAAGAAGAAGAAGAAGAGGAACTTAGGCATATAAGATTTAAAAATTGTATTATTCTGTGAGGCAGTACCCGCTTTAAGGATTGTTGGGTTTATATTTAAAAATACATTGCAAATTCACACAAACTAATAGCAAAACAACAAGTTGTAGCCGCCTGCGAAGAAAAAGTTTACCGACCTTATGAAAAGTGACGTGGGAATTCAGGGCTCAACGGTAGGTATTAAAAAGCAGATTCAATGTATAGAAACATTTTATAAAATAATTTGGTTTTTTCTAAAGCGAAAGGCATTTTGAGTTTTCAATAAATTTGAAAAATTTGTATCTCGGGATCCTGAAATTATATTTAAAATATCCCGGAATCCCGAGATCAACAATTATCGCTAATATTGGCATATTGAACTTTTACTAAATTTGAAAAATTTGTATTTCGGGATCCTGAAATTATATTTAAAATATTCCGGAATCCCGAAATCCCGCAATCAACAATTATCGCTAATATTGACATATTGAATTTTTACTAAATTTGAAAAATGTGTATCTCGGTGTCCCGAAATTGCATTTAAAATATCCCGAAATCCCGCAATCAACAATTATCGCTAATATTGGCATATTGAATTTTCACTAAATTTGAAAAATGTGTATCTCGGGATCCCGAAATTGCATTTAAAATATTCCAAAATCCCGAAATCAACAATTGTCTCTACCATTGGCATTCCCAGTTTAGAGGTGTACTACAAATTGCTATCAGTAAGTCAACAATAACTCATGAGCAAGTAGATATTCATATATATGCATACATACTCGTACACACATATATATATATTTTGCTAGGTTAATCAACAATGCATGTGTATGAACGCAGTTTATGCCAGTATGTGTGATTCAATTTCCATGAGTAACCAGGATCGATAAAATTGGACTATAAAAAATCAATAATTTCACAAATTTTGGTAACTAGCAAAGATGAAAATATGAAGATGACATTTGAAATATTTTGTTTTTGTTTTTGTTCACCAACTTACCGCAAACATGAAGCTGACAATGATCAGCATAAATTTTGCGCAACGCATGCTTGAATTCAATTGATCGCGCGCCATTTTATTTTTTTTACATAAAAAATTTACAAAAACTTTAATAGATTTTACTATTATCTCGTTTAATTAGGACCGCTTACGTGTCCGCAAATCGTCAGCAAATCGATTGCTCTGTAAAAAAAGTGGTAAATATGTTTTTAAGTTTCTTTAGTTTCGTTTTCAACACTCAATGTAATAATAAATAGAGTTTTTTTCTGTTGCTATTATTTCACTATGTTGTGTTTATTGTTGTTGTGCACGTTGCCAAAGCATTTGATTTGTTGTGGCCATTACCGTTTCTTAGTGACAGTTAGCAAAAATCTATTTAGTTGTTTTTTTTTCCGGTCCACACCGTTTCAAAGTCACTTCAATACTGACTTGAAAAAGCTCAATGTGTAGCGCACCAGCGGTGGCGGTGGGTCTATGCCTGCCAATACACCTGTATACATATACATGTATGTATATGTGTATGTTTGTTAATGTGTGCACTCCGACTCCGACAAACGTTCAGCCTAAAGCACAGCGCACAACACCTACCTCAGCCACAGTCCTGCTTGCCCTTTCGCCACTGGACGGCTTTTATTTTACTTAACTTTACCTTAGCCCACATACAAACATACTCGTACTTAGACGTATGGTAGTCATTGCTCCTATTTTTAATGTTGTTTTTCATCTGGTATTATAGCGTAAGTTGTTTTTGTTCTACTTATAATATATTTATATGTATGTACGTAGTAGTGTACACCTCTGTTAGAGTTGTGTTTACTTTTGTTGTAATTTCAGCTACATTTGTCATTTAGCGCCTTATCAGTCTGTTATATTTTTTATTTTTTTTGTTGATAATTTTTCCATCTAAGTATTTGCTTGCAAAACCTACACGTTGGGTAGTGTGTGGAAAGGTGAGTGGAGTGTGGCTGTAGGATGGGCGTCAGGGTGTTTGCTTTGTTATCGCGATAAGCGTTACAAATATGATAAGATTTTGCAATACTTGCGCTTCAAGTGAGTTGCTGCGAGTTCTATGCAACTTATAATTGGTTTATATGCTAACAGTGCTTTAAAAAAATATGTTATATTTTTTATAAATCAAGGTCTGCCAAACTACTGTGAACTACGCTGAAAGAGAAATCCACGGAATCAGCCTTACACGAGGTAGTACGGACTGTGGAAAAGTCTCTGGAAGGCAAACAATTCACTTTGGCGGCCTTCATAGATATAGAGGGTGCTTTTAATAACATTAGGGTGGTGTCAATTGTCACTGCGTTAGATAGACTAGGGGTGAAAAGACCTATCTATCTCTGGATCTTGTCCCTGTTTGGCTGCAGGGAACTTAATGCGGTGGCAAGAGGGGCTAAAGTCACTAGATTCGCACAACAAGAAGGCAGCGCAGGGTGGTGTTCTTTCACCCCTACCTCGGATAGTTGCTATTGATGAAGTTCTGATAATGTTAAATAAGGGTGGGGTTAAGATAATAGCTAATTCATTCACTCTCACCAGGGACACCACCATCTTTCAAGCGGAATTATACGCAATAATGGAAGCAGAAAACATCATGCAACGTAGAAACCACAAGAGAGTAAAGATTAGAATACTCTCGGACAGCCAATCAGTTCTAAAAGCTTTAGATACCTATACC
Organism: Anastrepha obliqua; assembly: GCF_027943255.1. Classification (NCBI taxonomy): domain Eukaryota; kingdom Metazoa; phylum Arthropoda; class Insecta; order Diptera; family Tephritidae; genus Anastrepha; species Anastrepha obliqua. The sequence goes on from NC_072896.1 coordinate 30,579,501, forward strand.
TACAACTCAAAAACTGTCTTAGAATGCCAGAAGGCACTCAATAACCTGGCATCCAAAAACAATGTCTCATTAATTTGGGTAGCAGGACATGAGGGATATGACGGCAACGAAAAGACAGACTTTCAAGCCAAAAAAGGGGCAGATGTAAATTTCATCGGACTTAGTCCCATGTTTGGATTTAACAAAAACAGTCTAAAACAAAAAGTAAAATACTGGGCCAAAACTCTAATAAATCAGCATTGGAACAACGTGGAGTGTCTTAGACACTCCAAAAAGTTCTTAAGTTTCAATGCTAAAAGAGCTAGCATGGCCCTCACGTTAAACAAAATGAGCATTCGCACTCTTACAGGCGCCCTCTCGGCTCACTTCACCTGCAACAAACACTTACATAAATTAGGCATAACTAACACCAGCACCTGCAGATTCTGCTGCGAAGATCAGGAGTATATAGAACATCTCATCATCGAATGTCCGGGGATGACGCATAGAAGAAAAAAGTTTTTAAACAAGTTCATGCTTATAGATGAAGACCTACAATCACTCCCTCAGAAGGAGCTGGTACAATTCATAAGCATACTTAACAATCAATAGACAGCATAGGGTGCACAATAGATCAATATGGTCGCAGTACTAAAGGCCCATACCTTTACCCTTTACTACCATTAACCATTAAGGTAATAGCATACGCCGATGACTTGGTCCTAATGGTATCGGGAGCGTTTCCCTCAGTCATAGCTGAGATTTTGGCTGTACTCAGCCGACGGGCTGCCACTTGCGGCCTCCGAGTTAACTCTGACAAAACGGAGCTGGTGCTATTTACCAGAAAAAAGAAACCTCCATCTTTTCGACTTCCCAAATTAAACAACCACGTTCTCCCGCTTTTATCGGAAGTTAGGTATCTTGGAGTGATACTTTGACACATTGAAAATAGTGTAAAGACAGCCAGTACAGCCTTCTACTGCTGCAAATCTATGTTCGGTAAAAAATGGGTACTCAGGCCACTGGTCGTGCTGTGGACGTACAACTCAATGGTTTTGCCCATTTTAACGTATTAATGCCTGGTTTGGTGGGACGCTCTTTGGAAGGCCTATAATATCACTAAACTGGGGAGGGTGCAAAGGACTGCATGCATTAGCATCACTGGAGTATGTAAAACTTGCCCCAGTACTGCCTTGAATGTCGTTTTACACTTACTTTCCATCGACTTTTGCGTTACTTCCATCGCAGCTCAAAGTGCAATTAAGTTAAAAGAGGTTGTCCTCTGGAGGAAATCTCTTAAGGAACATGGTAGCATTTGCGGGCAGTTAACACCGTATTTTTCCGAACTTCGAGCAGATCTCTCTAGCCGCGAACTAGAGTTGGAGGGTCTTGCTAGGGCAACCTTTCGAAATAGGCAGGATTGGATCGAGGGAAAAATCTGCACCGAAGCTTGAACCTCTGTCTTCACTGACGGTTTCAAGATGGAATCTGGACTCGGAGCAGGGGTTTTCTTTAAATCAGATAATTTATCTATTCCCTTAAAACTGCCGAACACTGATAATGTTTTTCAAGCAGAAGTCTTTGTGATCCTGCAGGCATGCAAAATGCTTAGGGAACGCGGGAGCGAGGGATATATTAATATTTTCTCCGATAGTCAAGCAGCGATCAAGGCTCTGACGACGGCATGGTGCAGAACTAGTAAACTCTTGTCAGGAGGAGATCAAATCTCTTGAGTGCGCAGGTAACATATCTCTGATCTGGGTTCCAGGACATAGGAACATAGAGGGAAATGAAATTGCTAATGAGCTTGCCAGGAAGGGGACTAAATTGGCCTCAGGGACCTCCTACCCGCTCATTGGCATCCATCTGAATAGTAGTTAAAGGAGAACTGCACAAATTATTTCTCAGGAAAGCGCCGAAAAGATGGCGCTCCATTCAAGTGCTATTTCGAGAACCCTTTGACCCCAGTGCAATATACGAAGAACTCAGAAAGTTATTTGGTCTCTTCGCCGTTCAATTTCAAAACTCGATGTTGCATTTACCGGTCACTGGACGATCGGCACACACACGGAAAAGCTAGGGTTATCATTTAACCCCTATTGCAGAAGCTGTGGGGACCTTTCAGAGAAGGAGACTGTTGAGCCCTTTCTCTGTAAGTGTCCGGGATTGGCAGCTAGACTACTAAGGTCACTGGGTGCTCCTTTCTTTGACAGCCTGTGGCAGTGCACCAACGTAAATCCAGTCAATCTTCTCCATTTTATCAACCGCTCTGACTGGCTGTAGATATCTGCCTGTTGGATTTCTCACAATGGTATCAAAACGGCGCTTCAGTGCTATTTGAGGAAAGCCTTTCGTATCTATTCAAAAATTGCCCAAGAATGTAAGCCGAGGCTGAACTCTCTTGCAGGATGGAATAAGCTTGAATTTAAATGTGCGCTGGGGTATTTAAAGCAACGAATTGACGAGCTGCGGTTCTGTGGAACATCCAATTGAACTGCAGTAGGGTTCATCAAGGCTATCAGTAATAAGTTTCACGGCAACCGCTGGTACAGTACTGACACCTGCAAAACAATAAAGTATTTCCTGAAAAGACGTGATATGGTAGCAGAAGAATTCAAAACTCAGGCACAGCAGGAGTGAGCTAAAAGCCCTGATGTTACTAATTTGGGGCCGCAACCCATAGAAACGACATATGGTCAGCATATGCCGCATTATCGACGATTCCCCGCATACATTCTTAACAGATGAGAAAATTCTTAAATCAACCGCGAGGAGCAAGAGATTCAAAAAAGTTAAACATTTGCTTATGTCATTGGCAAAAATGACAAAAAGAAGTGACCCTACGATGCTCGCTTGGAGAACACCTGAAGTTGTAACAAAGTGGTTCGAAAAAGCTCCATTAATTTTTACCGCGCACCGTCTACCAATCGAATGTGAGTTAAGCCATTGCAGAAAGGAGGATTGAAAGCCCAAGCAAGCCAACTTGCTTACTAGAATCTCGTGTGAGACTTTGTCAAATGCCTCAGAGAAATCAGTGTAAACGCAATCAACTTGGAGTCCTTTAGAAAACGATGGCAAAACAAATTCGCTAAAAACAGCAAGATTAATAGCTGTAGAAGGGCTAGTTACAAAACCATGACGGCTAATTTCTCTATCTGAATCAACATTTTCATTCAAAATTTTAATTTGACCCTTTTCAATATCAATTAAAAACTTTAGGGAAATATTTTCCATTTTTTTTAGTATTTAATGTAAAAATACTTAATAAAATAAACTTTTTTTCGAAAAAAAAAAAAATATTTTTTATTTACAATTTTTGGCAAACAACCGAGACTATGCTTAGTAATCACTGAAAGTTTCATAGTGGGATTTCATTAGACTCCAGGTAGGTAGCAGTAGAATAGAGGATTTATTATTTTTTGTTGCCATTTGGTGATTTCGATGTAGAAGGGATCTGCTTTCTTTTTCGTTCATATTACCGTAGATATTTTTACACTTAAACCAGGTTAGTTGAGAATAAATGGCTGCCCTTATTTGTCCTTACGAGGAACCCACTTAGAGTTTTGAATATTGACTCATTCGTTGTGTTACCAGACAGGTGGAAAACGGAAGAAAGGGCTTTGGATTAGAGTATGATGACGCTCGTATTAAACGCTTCAAGCTACTACTGAATTTCACCAGGTGTTTGATGTTTAAACCCGCAACATCCGCAGTTATAGCGAAAAAGTGACATCCCAGATGTCCAAACCTTTGCCCGACGGGAGCAGGGCAGCCGAGAAGAAGGTGCTGAGAAGATTTCACCTCTTACTCCAGACAGCTTCTACAGAACGGACTTCAAGCAATCGCAAGTCTCACCGCATGGACACCTTACGGACAATGCCTGGTAAGGATAGCTATCAAATTCGTGAACTGCGGCTTTGTTCGCCTCAGAAGTTACCTCGAGCGTCTCCGATCTACCCGTGCCATTGGCGAAGATCTTTTCGGTAATAGCTGAAACCATCAGAGCCATCAAAATTATCGTTTTTTTTCATCTGAACAAAAAATATTGCGCCAACTCTCCGTCCAACCCAAGTGCTCTTCTGGAAAATTTTAGTCTGGCCACTTTAAGTGATTGAATAAGTTGAGGTAATTTTAAAGGTTTCCTCCATTTTATATTTTAGTCTGCAGATAAAATTTGTTGAACTTTTCATTTCCCTATTGTGGCGCACTGAGTCAATTTTTAGTGGCTTCTTCTTCAAGAATATTGCATTGGCGTCGGGATATTTTTGTATTCCTCTTACTTTCTTTGGGAGAAATGTCATATTTCTCACCTAGTTTAGAAAAACTCTCGCAGCCTTTAGCAATCGATTTATTTTACGGCTAATTTCTCTACCTGAAACACCATTTTTTTTCAAAATTTTAATTTCACTCTTTTCAATTAAATTTCAGTTAAAAACTTATTTCTTGCTATTATTAATTCACCCCTGAAAATATTCTCATAAAAAGTAGTAAATTAAGCTTAACTGTAGATTTGATTTATTGGAGGTTCGCACTTTGCCCTCATGGTCTTTTGTGTCCTGAATGTAAATGATTTTCACAAAAAAACTCAAAAAGCACGGATAATTTAGCATCAGAGCTAGTAAAATAAGACTGCGACCAATCAAATTCCGCACCGTTTATGAACAGATGATGCACATTTTATTACATTGGTACAGTTTATTTATTACCATTTTTTTTAAATAACAATTTTAAGAGTGGGCACATAAAAAGTTATTTTTTCTCAGTCGTTCTTTGATATCGGCAAATTTCGCTCACTGTACTCACCTTCAGGAACTCTTGGCTGTGCCGGGTGACAACTAAATAATAGCAAAAATTAGCGACTAGGTAAGAATTATGAGTGGCATGGCCTTATGCTCATTTATTACGGAACTACATCAAGTATAAAACTACTTTCTCGCAATGCATTTTTTTCATTGGTATGAATACTTTTGTGGCTCAATGTAGGTACGCAAGTATTTGCCATAAAAGTAGATAAATCAAATGTGGATATACTATGCCATATTTCTCTCTGTACAAATCGAAATATGCATGTACAACATATTTTCACTTAACTACTTAGGTACATTTGTATGTATCATACATATGTATGTATGTGTGAATGTACTTATATACGCAATTAAATACTCACCTGAAGCTTTTGCCGTTTTGTAATTTGCGCCAGTTTTTAACGCCTAACCTGTATATGGTTTTATATTCTGTAAACAACTAACAGATGCGCCTGCTTGAATATTCAATTATTTCATATAAATATTTATAAACTTAAGTTATTTTTTAAATTGCATCATGAGTGCTTACAGGTAGTAATTTTAGTTGGCAATTAAAAAGGGATTGAAATTGTCTTTGCTATTTAAAAAAAGACACATACAAACACACATACAAGGTGGCGCAAAAGTAACCTTGCGATGTTTTTTGGCTGTAATTTAAAAAAAAAAAATGAAAAACTTTGATTCTTCTTGTGGATTATTTTTATGTGGTCTTATCATTTTTTTTACATGAAGTCGAGAATATGATGTCATGTAAATGGCCGCCGCCACAGTTGATTGCCATTTGAGTCCTTTTTATGGCATTTTCCATCACTTTGGCCAAAATTTCCGGCCATAGGTCCTCACATTCTTGACGGATATTGTCTTTAAGAGCTGCAAGAGTCTGAGGCTTGTTGACATAAATCCGCGGCTTCAAAAAGCCCCACAAAAAGAAGTCTGGAGCGGACAAATCAGGCGATCTTGCTGGCCAGTGCAAATCGCCAAAACGTCCTGTTGGAACCACATGTTTTCCAATCCCAATTCATCAAGTTGCGGCAAAAAAACTCGTTGATCATTGCTCTGTAGCGCTCACCATTCACAGTAACCGTACCCGCTAAAATGGAAATGGGCCTCATCACTCATGATTATTTTTGGTGGTGATTAAGGATGGTGATGAAGGAAGGACGCGATTGGCGGTCAGCAGCTAACAGCTGATGCACCGTCTGGACTTTGTGCGGAAACATCTTCAAATCTTGTACCAAAATTCGCTGTAAAGACCGTCGACTGATACCTATTTGCGTGGCACGTCGTGTGGTCGATGTCGACGGCGCTTCCATGACATCCTCGGCTACAGCAGCAATATTCTCTGCAGAACGGCTACTCCGGGGTTTGCCACGCCTGGCAGCATCTCGTGTTGTGCTAGTCTCTTCGAGGCGTGCTGCTAAACGTCGCAGTGTTTCAACAGTAGGCGTTGGACGGCGAGGAAATCTGCGATGAAATTCACGTTGTGCCAAACTCACCGACCGATTATTGGTCAAATAAATAGTCAGCAATATTCCGCGTTCTGCAGCAATGTAGCGTAACATTGTTTATTAACATGTATTTCGCATGTGTTTACTACACAAATGTCAAAACAGAACCGACATTAGGGGTCAATCGCAAATTTGTAGCATTTTCTGATAGGAGGATTACTTTAGCGCCACCCTGTATAAGCCGCTAATGTTCATATAATCGAGTGTTCTACATGTTGCATCAAAAATGCTACATAGAAAATCTCTTAGGAAGAGCAGCGCACCACAACTGCTGTCCAGCTTTTAACATTTTTTACATAGTAGGAGAGCCAATGGATCGTAGATGGAACAGCGTAAACTAATTTATTAAAAACTATACATAGTTATTAGAGGATGGATATGAAGGAAAATATCTTTCAGAAAAATCTATTCCTAAATAAATATTTTAATAGCGTTGCCACCTGAATTGTATTGAAAAATTAAATTAATGGTATTTAAAAAGGTTTAATTAAAAAAAATTGTAACTGGTGTTGCCACTTATTTTTTTGCAAGTAAAAATTTAAAAATTAACAACTTGTCAATAATTGCACATGAATATCAAATTAATGATGTTTAAAAAGGTTTAAATAAAAAAAATTATAGCTGGTGTTGCCACTTATTTTTTTGGAAGTTAAAATTAAAAAATTAACTACCTGTCAAAAATTGCACAGGAATATCAAATTAATAGTGTTTAAAAAGGTTTAAATGAAATAAATGGTAGATGGTGTTGCCACTTATTTTTTTAAGTTAAAATAAAAAGTTAACAACTTGTAAAAAATTGCACATAAATAAATAAATTAATACATTAAATATCAAATTAAAGGTGTTGAACAGGTTTAAATAATGCATGCGGTGTTGCCACATGATTTCATGTTGAAAAAGTAGTAATTTAATATACACTTTACTAAAATGGATATCAGATGAAATGTTTTTAAACAGCTTTAATACAAAATTTGTGTAGCTGGAGTTGCCATCTGTTTTTTGGAAGTTAAAATTAAAAAACTGACAACTTGTCACAAATTTCACATGAATATTAATACCTATACACATATGTAAGTATCAAATTGAAGGTGAACAGGTTTAAATAAAAAAATCATTCGATGTTGCCACATGATTTTTTGTTGAAAATTAGCAATTTAATGGTCATTTCATTTGAATACTAAAAAGTGGATATCAGATGAAAGGTATTTGAAACAGCTTTAATAACAAATATTTGTAGCTGGTGTTGCCATCTATTTTTTTGTAAGTTAAAATTAAAAAACTGACAACTTGTCACAAATTTCACATGAATATTAATGTACACGTATGTAAGTACCAAATTAAAAGTGTTTTAACAGGTGTAAAAAAAATCATCCGGTGTTGCCACATGAATTCATGTTGAAAAAGTAGTAATTTAATATACACTTCATTTGAATACTAAAAATGGATACCAGATGATGGGCTTTAATAAGAAATATTTTCGACTGGTGTTGCCACCTATTTTTTGGAAGTTAAAACTAAAAACTTAACCATTTGTCAAAAATTTCACATGAATATTAAGACATACACATTGCGACATGAAATTAACGGTTTTTAAACAGGTTTAAAAAAAATTATCCGGGGTTGTCACATGATTCCAACTAAAAAAACACCGGATATATTGCAATACATAGTAAACACTTGTATTGGTGATGCCGAACACACGTTCTTTAGTTGCGACAGATGGCTCATGGAAAGAGATGCTCTGAGGGAGTAGATTGGCGACATCACGAAGACCACTGTGATCGGCCAGATGAATGATGATTGAAATCGAGGTTAACTGGAACTATGTTAAAAAATACGTTGAAGGCGTTTGCAGTGAAAAAAGATAGACTTCGACTCAGTACAACAAAGAGAAGCCCCCAAATAGACGAGCATGAAACTGGCTACAAGCATTGTGGACCCAGACGTGAGAGAATAAAACTGGTCCATTTCATAGATGTCGTTGTGAGCAATCCCGAAGTAAAGCGGTTAGTAGTCCCGGGACGGCTGCGAAGGTATTTTGAACTTTAATTCAGCCACTAAATAAAAAAAGTTGTAGCAAGCGTTGATGATATGATTTGTTTCGCAAGCGCACAAGTTTTTGATTTTTGAACAACACCTAAGTTTAAAATTTTGCATACAATTTTTTTCTTTTAACATATTACACTGTTTTTAGAAATCCTTTTACATGTATTTTTCACTTTTCTTGCACTGAATATAATTTGCAAAAAAATACCAGAAAATAAAAAAAGTTTACTTGCCCCTTTGTGGGGCTCCTCGGTTTGGCCAGACCTTATTCGAATGTGGACGTTAATTTAAGGGGGCAATACCTGTAAAATTTCGAAAAAAATTTTTTTTTTTTCATAAAATGTTAATCTAGTCCTTTAAGAATATGTCAACAAATTTTTGGAACGTAAATTTAAGTATTTATTATCTTATAGATCGTTAATCGTGACTACTCTATTCTCTGCGTTCGAGCGCTGGGAGAGGTATAGTTACGTTGCCGACTTTAGACGCGTACGCGTTCTCAAAACTATATTTTTCGAATTGGCGTACACGATAACTCGAAAAGTTATTGACCGCTCACCCTGAAATTTTGCACACATCTTTTTAATGATATTACTTTCTATGTGAATTTACAAGTTTTCGAAAATTTTTCGAAAAAATAATTTATTCGAAGCAAAAATAGTAGGTAAATTCGCCCCAAAATTCATTTTTTTTTTGTTTTAAGCATTTTATTCCGCGAATTTTTTTTTCATTTGTTTTTAATTCATATAGAAATTATGACATTAATAAAGAAAAAAATGGTTTTTTGTGTTCAAGTCACTGACGCCGATGCTACAATGCCTGCCGATTGAGGAGCCCCGCTGCGACCTTTCTGGATGAATTGAGTGTACATCCGCCATTTTCAATGATCAAAATAAAAAAAAATTTATACTGTATGCCAATTAAAAAAAAAAATATTTTGAATTCTTCATTTTAAACAATTTTAATGAAAATCAGGGAAAATATGGCCGTTTACACGTATCTGTCCCCTTTAACATATTTCTATTATAGCTAACGAATTGAGTTTCCATTCAGCTTCCTAAAATTTCATTTTCTATCGACTTATCCGTCCAACCTTTTAAAAACGATCCTCGAACAATATTAAAAAGTTACATGCTCATTTGGGCACCCAGGTCTGCCCAGACCTCTATGTATTTTTATGGGGATATGTGACAGATTTATTTATTACTCATTTTTAAGTATCGCAGGTATATTTTATTAATTTCTCGCCTTCTTCATTTGTTTTGGCATGCATTGAGCTACCAACAACAGCAAAAATAATCGAAGAAAATATTTTAGTTAGTGAAAAAAATGAGTTTTTTGTATTGTATTATTCTTTATTTTGACTCATTTCGAAGAAAGGAGAAAAAAAAGTTCTCACAAAAAGTTGAAAGTTCAAATAAAATGTTGATTACAATGAAATTTATGGTAAAATATGAAATTATATTTATTTCTGGATTCGGTGAAAGGCAAACAAAACATGTATAAGAGATTTTTGAGTACTGTTGGCATATTGAATTCTTGCATACAATACAATAAAAAGGAGTTCTCCGACGAAGCTTTTCGCCTCCTTGTAGACACTTTCTCTTCATTGTGAGTTCATCCGGTTGGATGTTTGGTTGGTTGGTGCTCTGCTTGGTTGGTTGGTGGTCTGCTTGGTTGGTTGACTTCAATATTCCCAGGGATAGTAATTGGTTTGTTGAAAATTTATTTCATAGCTGACGAGTAGTGCATCGAGAAATACCGGTTGGGTTATTCATGCGATTTTCGATGCTTGCACAAGGTCCAATGTGTTCGATAAAGTCATCAAAACATTTCGTCTTGCATAATGTTTTCTGAGCCTATCAACTTCATGGGCAATCAGTCTTGCAGCAAATACCTGGGAGTAATAGTGGACAATACATTGACGTGGAAATCCAATGTTGAGCTGAAGGTGAAGAAGGCAACGAATGCTCTATATGCATGTAAAAGGATGCTTGGGAGCACATTGGGTCTCTCATCCGCTCTTATGCACTGGTGTTACACCTCAATCGTTAGATCTACATATAGGGTTTTCCAATAAGAGGCATTATTTTGATATTCAAAGAAAAATACTATTTTTTAATATAAATGATCGGATGTTTATTTCATTATAAAGAGGAAGGTATGCTGTTAATAATGGAAAATAACAGCAGGCCAAGGACCACCACGACCACGCTTACAGGACAATGTCCTTTTCATGAAATTTTCCATAACCGAATTGCAAAGTGGCTACCCTATGTCCTCGATAGCCTCACAAATTCCAGGTCTTTGAGGTCTTGAATCGACCCTGGGCTGTTGGCGTAGACCTTCTCTTTCACGTGGCTCCAAAGAAAAAAGTCACAAGGTATTAAATCACAAGATCTTGGTGGCCAATTGTGATCACCTCTTCGAGAGATAACATGGTCCGGAAACTTTTCCCGTAAAAGATCAATGGTTTCGTTACCTGTGTGGCACGTAGCGCCATCTTGTTGAAAATAAACATTGTCCAGATCAATACCATCCAATTTCGGCCGTAAAAAATCGTTAATCATCTCTCGATAGCGCAATCCATTCCAAAATAACACCTGTTATTGGAAAACCCTTTATATTACTTACCGCCTTTTCCCACACATAAAAAAACATATTTGAAGCTTACCAAATTCAACAACAGCTCTCGAGGCTGTCTTCAGCCTAACACCGATTAATGTCTATGCGGGCAATCGGGCTGCAAACTCAACTGCGAGGCTACAAACCACCGATCAACTTACCTCTAGAGCCCTCGTACATAGCTCTACTACTAGGAATGCTATGTCAGTTCAGAGTATATGGTTCCAGTTACGATTTTTGGAAAACCACTAAATACCATTATCGCAGACAGTGGATGGCGCAAAGGCTTACATCCGCGAAGTAACAACATCAATGTCTTTACTGATGGATCAAAAATGGAAGAGGGGGTTAGCGCCGGCATATATTGCACCAAAAGTCATTTAAACTCTCTAACTATTGTACTGTGTTTGAGGCTGAGATATTTACTGTAAAGAAAGCAGCAGAGCTTGTATGAACAGAGGCAACAATTAACTATGCAATAAACTCCTATGTGGATAACCAAGCAGCTATAAAAGTGATAAGATCATACTGTCTATTATCCAAAAATGCCCATGAATGCAGGGACGCAATTAACAAGCTCGTTCGTAACCGCAGGTTTTGTGTGCATTGGGTTTCGGGACATAAAGGCATAGATGGAAATGAGACAGTGGATGGAATAGCGAAAGCAGGCGCAAGACTTGCAGGGGATTAAATAAGTCTGGTACTTAAACCCCTACGCATAATTCAAAAAGGATTAGAGGGGCACATGTTAAGAGAAGCGAAAGGCAGACGGCTTACTCTAACCAACTGAAAAGTTGCCAAGATCGTGTGTAAACACGCATATGACGACAGGTATACTAAATCGGTTATATCGTTCGATAGAAGGAACTGTCGAACTCTAGTTGGTGTACTAACAGGGCACTGCCTAGCTGCAGCGCATGCTTACAAGCTTAATCTAAATCTTAACGATGCTTGCAGGAGCAACCTTAGAGCATCTTCTATGACACTTTCCGGTTCTTTCAAAAACTAGGTTATGCTAACTGAGCGCTCTCAGTTTTAGAGAAGTAGAATTTATCCCTGAACAGTAGCTTAAGCGAAAGCTAAAACTCGGGAACAGCATGCGCATCTTGAAAGAAGCATATTTTCGCTAAAAAAGAGATTTTAATCTGCTATCGCTATGAACCAAAATGGTTTCGGCATGGCTTCGGCCAGCCAGTATAACCTCACCTAGTTTAACTTCTTGGTTAAATCCGGATGCCCAACGGAAGGTTTTAAAAAGAGTGTCCACCGGAGGGTTAACATTTTAGGATTTCTTATATTTCAGCCATTATACGAGGTGTGTTAAAAAAATAAGGTGAATTTTCAAATTTCGCGGGGTACGTACCACCTTCCGCTCGATTATTAGTTTTGAAGTGAAACTTCTTAGGCGTCGATAGATGAGCGAGAATGGAAAGTACAATTTGAAGGCCATGCAACGTTTTGGGCATTTTCGTTCCGCGAGACAGAAAAAAGATATAACGTAGGGGAAAAGGAGAGAGAGAGGTAAACTATATATATATCTTAGATACACTTTGGGCTATTTTGCCTGAGTTTTTCCTTGTGGTTGCTAATTTTTAGTGAGAAATAAAACTGCCTACTTTTTGGCGCTTGTTTGTTGGTGCAAACTTGTAGGAAATATATTTCTGGTGCCTACTTTTTGGCGTTATATTTTCTTGGTGTCTACTATTTGGGGCTTGTTTTGGTTTCAACTTTTTTGGCTTTTTTTTTGTGCCTCTTTTTTGCGCTCATTTGCGTTTTCTGACAAGTGCTTGTGCGTACTGAGGAATTGTTGAATGACGACAACGATGATTTGCTTGAAAGAGTCATATTTGGTGACAAAACATGGGTATATGGTTATGACATCGAAACCAAAGCCCAATCGTTCCAATGGAAGTGCCCTGGGGAGCCAAGACCAAAACAAGCACGTCAACTTCGATCAAATGTCAAGGTTTTGCTTACTGTTTTCTTCGATTACCATGGCGTAGTGCATCAGGAGTTCTTACCACAAGGTTTTACGGTAAGTAAGGAGTATTACCTTGAAGTTAGGCGCCGTTTGCGTGAAGCAATACGAAAAGAACCCCCGGAATTGTGGAAAAATGCATGGCTTTGGCATCATCAGAATGCAACTGCTCACTCATATTTGCTTCTGAGAGTTTATTTGGCCAGAAACAACACTGTTATCATGCCACACATCCACCGTGTTCACCAGATTTGGGATCCTGCGACTTTTTTCTGTTCCCAAGATTGAAGAGACCTATGAAAGGACGGCATTTTCAGGAGATAAAAACCGAATCACTGAGAGAGCTCAGGGATATACAGGGTTTGATTGAAAAGTAATGAGCCTTCCCGCGCGGAGCGTCTGCCAAGCGATCAATCGAATCGGCTGGTGGGGGGAAAATGATCATTGGACTTTCCCCTTTCACTAGAAACCGGTCCCAGTTCACCGGCAACAGCGGTGCGGTACATATCGCTCCACGCGTGAAAGCTGTGTTAAAGGTGTGTTGGGATTTTGCAGTGGCGAAAATGCAGCGATCGTTGGAGCAACGTTACTCGATCAAATTTTGCGTAAAGCTAAACAAAACGAGTACCGAAACCATTGGGCTACTCAAGGAGGCTTACGGGGACCAATCTCTGTCCAGTGCCCATGTAAAACGGTGGCACAAGTCGTTCAAGGAAGGCCGGGAGGACGTCAAAGACGAACAGCGATCATCTTTTTCGACTCTCGCTGAAAAACCGCGTCGCCCGGGTTCGGCCCGACCTCGTCAACAATTGACCCTTCATCACGACAATGCGCCGGCGCACACCGCCTTCCTCTGCATCTCTGCATTGGCCAAGATGGAGGGTCCGGTGCTTCCCCACCCTCCCTATAGCCCAGACCTGTCCCCTCCGGACTTCTTCTTGTTCCCGCGTCTGCAAAGAAAGTTGAAGGGGAGGCGTTTCGACTCCATCGAGGCGATCCAAAAAACTGTGACAGCCGAATTGAACGCGATTCCGGCGGATGAGTTTAAAAAATGTTTCCTGCAGTGGAAGGACCGCTACCAGCGGTGTATTGACGCTCAAGAGTCCTATTTTGAAGAATATTAGTTGTATAAGCCAAAAGGTTTAATAAAACTGCTTATAAAAAATAAGGCTCATTACTTGCCAATCAAACCCTGTACCAAAAAGTACATATCAGAACTGCTTCGAGGTTTGGAAAAAATGATGGCACAAGTGTATTATATCTGAGGGAGACTAATTTGAAGCAGATAAAATAAAAATTGATGAATAAATAAATATTTTTTGAGAAAATTCAGCTTATTTTTCAATTCAAAAATGTATTCTCTAACGTTTTAAATAATCCAAGACCACTTATGGCTCCATGGTTCCACTTCCAAACATTCATCTCGCCTCCAATTTACTTTTCTGTTCTTTCTTTTTTTTTAATAACAATCAAAATAGCAAAAGATGTCAGTTTACATAAATATATAAGCTACATATATTAAGTGATAAATTTATAAACAAATTTAGATTATGAAAGACGTGACATGCTTGCACGCGCTGTTAAGTGTTTCTACCGCTGACCGGTTTATCCAAAAATACCCGTTATGCCATTACGAATTCTTATCTCACGTGCAATGTAACAGGCAAAGAGTACACCGAAGAACTGGAAAATAAGAGAAAAATAGCAATAGTTTAGCATTACAAAATAATTTATTTGAAAATATTTGCAAAGTTTCCATTCGGCAACGAACCTGAACGATGGCGAGGATAATACCGCACGCGCCCAAGCTCACTGCATGTGCCTCTATGAAACTGGAGAATTTGCTCAAACAACCGTCTGAATGGCGATACGTATTCTCATTGCTGCTTGTACAATTGAATGCGCCGACCACACCATTGGGAATACTACAACAAGACAGAGGCAACTCATCGCCAAATGTGACATTCCAATTCGTGAAGTTAGTTACACCGCAGCAGTCATACTAATTTAAAGTTGCGTATAGAAATGTATTTACGTGTTTGAAATTTGGTATATCAAATTCTAAAAAAAATACTCAAATCATATAATACTTACATTCCGTTGCACATAATCCCATGTGATTGTATATGCATTTGTGGGATCTGACGTGTTGTACAACTTCAGTGAGCCTTCCAAACTGCCTTCAATCAGACTTTCAGCATCTGAGCGCAATACATAACCACAAATACCGGCAGCTAATTCGAGAATGAAAATGAAGCCCAACAGGCCGGAGAATATAAGAACAAGCGTGTAGTTCTCCTTGAGTGCACCCCAACAACCGAAGATCGAGATGAGAATGACGAAGACGCCGATTACGATAAGGAAGCTGGGAACTGAGAAGAATCGAGCGGAAAGCACTGAATCATAGTCATTGAATACAGCGGCCACGCCTACACCGACAGCGATCAATATAATGCCAGTAATCTGAAAAGAAGAAAGAATGATAAAAGAAAATTTAAGAAAATTTCAAATTATTGTTAAAAGACTAAAAAAAATATATTAAAAAAAAAATGTTTCTTCAACGTTTGGGTTGGGAAATAAGTTCATAGCGATTTAATATTCTCTTTTATATTATAGCGATTTGTTGGCTGTGCGTCAGTATTCACTCGATACAACTTTTTCTACTCTACAAAACTATATTATGTTGAAAGTGAAATTTGAAAAGGTCGAGCCAAGGAGCACCAGGAGATTTGGTGGCTCCTAAAACACTCAGGCTAAAAAGCCCATTGTATTTAAAGCTCTGGAAAGGGGGTCAAGGAGGGAAGGAGAAAAGTATCAAAGAAAGAGATAGGAAAGAATAGAGACAGAGAGAGAGATAGTTAGTCCTGTGAAAATTTTCCAGATTCTTTGGCAAATCAGTAAATAACCTCCAGTTTTAGAGAACGAATATTGCGCATTCTTACGACATCGGATCCCAAAGCTCGTAGCCGTGCTCTAGCAAAGGCAGGACACTTACAGAGAAAGTGCTCAGTGCTATCCGGCTCCGCCAAGCACGACAGGCATATTGGGTCCTCAATGATTCCAATGGTGCTCATATGCTGACCCGATGGATTGTGCCCTGTAATAATACCGACCATCCAGCGAACGTCTTTCCTTCCAAGTTTTAGTAGAAAGTTTGACAGTTTTCTGTTCGGACTTGTCACAAAGCACTTTGTAGTTCTGCATCGTTCTAGACCGGACAATCGCAGCCCGGGATATTTGCGACGTGTATGGAAAAAGTGTCATAGGCGAGTCCACAGCACGGAAATATTTTGCAAAGTTCAAAAATGGCGACTTTGACGTCGATGACACGTCCCGCAGCGGAAGGCCTTCTGAATTCGATGAAGAACGTCTTAAATCACTTTTGAAGAAGAACGTTTGCCAAACTATTCGTGAATTGGCGAAAAAAATCAACTGCGATCATAAAACGATTTTCAATCAACTTCATTGAATGGGATTTACCGAAAAATTAAGAGCCTGAGTGCCTCACGAGCTCAACGCAAAAAACAAAGAAAGTCGCCTTGAAATTGCTTCTCAGCATCTCGCCCGCCATCGAGCAATACGCGGTCATAAACTGCCTTTTTTGTATCGAATCGTCACGAGAGATGAGAAATGGTGCCTATACATGAATATAAAGCAAAGAAAGGAGTGTGAGGCTCCAGGAGATACGCCAAAGGCAAGAGTCAAGTCGGATCTTCATCCAAAGAAGATCATGATATTTGTGTCGGATGGGATTGGGAAGGCATGGTGCACTGGAAAATGCTCGAAAAGAATGCCACGGTCAACAAGGAGCTCTACATGGGCCAGCTAGATCGCGTCAATGAGGCTGAAAAGACCATATGGGCATGGTAAAACCATATTCCTTCATGACAACGCCAGGCCCCATGTAGCACAAGTCGTCGAAGCCGCACTCCAAGAGCTCGAATGGGAGGTCCTTCAGCATCCGCTGTATTGCACCGATTACCATCTTACCTTCGAGAAATAAGAGGTCCTTAAAAACTGGCTCAACAACTTCCAAAGTGTTTTGAGTGTTGGGAGTACTGAGGAGCATAGAGGAGCACTTTTTTCTCAGCAGCTTTATTAATAAACGAAATTACCGACTATATAAATAATGAAAGTAATTTAATTATTAAAAATGCAGAGGTAGATAGGTCGTTGTGCATTCCGGAGTGATGGTGCCATTAGTCTAATGGTCCCAAAATGTTACCGAAAATGTCAGTATGAAAATAAAGCCATCCAACTTTTTGTATATGCCGAATTTGAAGGATAAGATTTGAACCCAGTAAGATGTCTAGTCTGCTACATAGTTCATCAAACAATTGAACCTTTGCGCTGAAGTCGGGGAAAAGAGAAACGGTGCAAACCTTTAAAGTGAGAATCGAAACCTAAAACCGATGAAGCCATTTATGAAACAAAGTCAGAAACAGTCAGGTTAGGTTAGGTTGTGGAGGTAATCGGTTTGACTAACGACTCACTTAGACTATACAGGTCTATTGTGATACCACTGTGCGAGACGGGAGCCTGATTTAGTTTTCTTCGTGGAACTAGTTTGTGGCACTTCTAAAGCGTAGGATTGGTCCCATCTCCTAGAAAACCTACTCTGATGGTAAAGGAGAGAAGGCGGCCATCGTAGCCGAATGGGTTGGTGCGTGATTACCATTCGGAGTTCAGAGAGAACGTAGGTTCGAATCTCGGTGAAAGACCAAAATGAAGAAAACGTTTTTTCTAATAGCGGTCGCCCCTCGACAGACAATGGCAAACCTCCGAGTGTATTTCTGCCATGAAAAAACTCCTCATAAAAAATATCTGCCCTTCGGAGTCGGTTTGAAACTGTAGGTTCCTCCATTGGTGGAACAACATAAAGATGCACGCCACAAATAGGAGGAGGAGCTCGGCCAAACACCCAAAAAAGGATGTACGCACCAATTATATGGAAGTGCTCAACTGTTTCTTGCTCTTCTTCATCTCCACAGTCAAGAAGAATATATCTAGTATATAAATAATTGAATATTTAGTAAATCTAATAAATTTCTTGCCTCTTTTGAAGTTTGTCTGTTTCTTTTGTTAATTTCAAAGAAAATACTTTTATGCTACTCCATTCGTAAGCGCGCGCTCACTCATTGTTTGCATAAAATCTACAAATCCAATAATAAAATACGGAAATTACAAAACTACCCAATTATCGTATCGAAGCGTATAAAAACGTTCCTCATGAACAAGCACACCTTAATAGGTGTAGCGATTCTTCGCGCGCATTTCCGACCGGGCTGTTCTTCGTCTCGCAAGCCAAATATGTACCTGCTGCAGATATTTATAAAAAACTATTGCACACCTTTTCTTCAGCTACACTTATCTTTTTTGCAGCTACACTAACCCTGTATAATACAAAGCATATTTTACTTTGATACTTCCAAAAGGGCTTGATTGACGTAAGAGAAAAAATATACACTCCTGTATACATACGTACATGGGTGAAGTGCAGATCAGATAGTGAATTTTATTTGGGATTGTGATGGGTATAACTTCAAAATTCAATAACGATACTGATTTATTGAGAAACCATATTGCTGACATTTTCTTTATTTTTGCTGCATTCATTTGTCAGAATAAAAAAATGTCTAGCATTCGTTATATGGAGGAAAAACCCAACACCGTCAACAGAAAATATTGTCAAAAACCAACATAATTTTTGAGCCACTTGAGACTTGCATATTAATGTATTAAAATTTAATGGACTATAAAGCTGCATACATAGAATTTTTCCAGAAACTGTGATTAAATTTTTTTTATATATTTTGAATTTTTATAAATTTTGTACAAAGCTTGCAACTTTACATTATATGGTTTTTGTTGTAGTATAAACCATAGTTTTATAAAAAAATTATCTAAATTAAAAATAAAATAAATAAATAGTCAAAACTTGTCAATATGTGGTGTAAACTTTCTTTTGACGCTGACTGTATACTTCTTTCATACAAGATTTCAAGTCGTCATGCGCATCAGTTTGGGCGCTATAGAAAGTTATTTGGGAGCTTATTTCTTGAATGAATATTCGCTGCTATCTTAAGATATGTAAGATACGAGCTTCGCCAGAAGAGACAGGTCCCAATTTACTCGGTACCAGGGCACAAGGGAATAGAGGGAAAAGATGAAGTTGACGAGTTTGCTAAGGCAGGTACTCGCTTGCCTAGGTTGAGTACATCGAACATATAAGTAGAGATATGGCCAAGATCAGACCGTTAACTTCAGCAATGTTACAATGATACTGGTAGCATTGCGACGCGTCATCGAGGTGGTCATCAAAAGACTGCAACGTCACATGAAATGGTTCAAAAAGTGAAGAAGCAACCTGAGCGAAATTGCGGCGACGAAGTGCCAATCAAATGGCGAAAGAACTGAAAATATCTGACCATAGCATCCGCCGCATACTGAAAAATGATCTCAAAGTCAAGCCTGACAAGATCCAAAAGGCGCATGATTTCACGCCAAAGCAGCAACAAGTCAAACTTGAGAGGGCGAAGGAGTTACTTTGCTTGGCCGAGAGCGGTCAATTTCCGAACATTGTGTTTTCTGACGAGAAAATTTTTCAAATTGAGCAATTCGTAAACTCCCAAAATAATGGTAGGGTTTATTTAACCGACCGTTCATACGAGAA
Source organism: Anastrepha obliqua (assembly GCF_027943255.1). Taxonomy (NCBI): domain Eukaryota; kingdom Metazoa; phylum Arthropoda; class Insecta; order Diptera; family Tephritidae; genus Anastrepha; species Anastrepha obliqua. Next base: position 30,599,115 of record NC_072896.1, read on the forward strand.
TTTCAGTCATCGATTGGCCACCAGAAGGCAGTACCCGCCAAAGGTAATGGTTTGGGCCGCTGTAACTGCAAATGGGTGCTCCCAACCACTTTCATCGAGCCTGGCGTCAAGGTAAATGCGAAGTATTATCGGGAAAGTATTCTGGAGGTTGCTTTGAAGCCATGGACAGAAAAGTATTTCAATGGTAGACCTTGGACATTTCAACAGGACTCGGTACCATCTCACAAAGCTCGAGTGAACGAAGAATGGCTAAAAACAAAGTTCCGAACTTCATTACGTCCACACAATGGCTCTCAAATTCACCAGACGCGAATCCGGTGGATTATTCTCTTTGGGCCATTTTGCAGAGCAACATCCGAACTAAAAGATTCACTATAGATTCACACAAATAACTGCAAGCCACATTCGGGCAGCGTGCGATTCGTCTCTGGGCCGTCTCAAGGCCATGGTCAAGGCAAAAGGTGGTCATGTCGAGCAAAAGTAAATTGTGGCTTAATTTTGTATTATTTTCACACATTTTTTATTTCTGAATTGAATAGAAGTAAATTAAATTTACGGCCGTTTTAATTGGTTACACTTCAAGTGGTGGAGCCTGTAATAAAAATACTGAAATTTTCTGTAACATATTTGTTTACAAGTAAAAATTTGACATAGTGTCAAACAAAGAATTACAGATAAATAACATTTCTTTCCAGCCATTGGTAAGTATTTATAACAGCATTTAATTTCATTTTATTTTTGCGATAAGCTATCAGTGAATACATATTTTGTTCTTGTATCGAGTGGTTAGCTGTAGGGAATTGCAATTGCTTTTGAAAGGTAGTATTACTGATTACGTAGGGGATGTACTTCTAAAAGTGCAATATCAGTGTGAATTATTTATGAATAGTTCGTGGACTTTACACCTAAAAAAAACGACGTAAAAAACGACTTATAAATAGAATTTCTTTGAAATGTGAAATTTTATGATTAATTATGCTTTATAATTCTTTTAAGTGAGTCAACAAACTATGAAATAGTTATAATAGTGTTTGAAGTAGCAGTTTTGATAATATGCAATATTCAAAGGCGGTCTGGGCGTATGAGTAATATTTGTCTATTGGTTTGTTTCTGAATATAATTGAGAAGTAACAGCATCGGATTTGGGAAGAATGCTTTTTTTGGCTTAAATAGTTGTTTGGGGTGTCTTAAAACAATATCCAGTCTTATATGTATATACATACAGTCAACGTCAAAAGAAAGTGTACACCATATATTATATATATTGACAAGTTTTGAGTATTTATTTATTTATATATATCTAATTTATTCATAAATTTATTCTATGTGAAGAAATTTTAGCCATTTTCCCTCAAAATAAATTGTAGAAGATAACAGCTTAGAGTCGACTGACTCCTTTACTTATACTGAACTGGATTTAACGATTATTTGGGTAACTATTTTAGCATCTAAAAGTCACTTTATCGAACTGACATCAGGCAGAATCGCTAAGTCATTTACCAATAAATATCATTAAAATTCACCCTACTTATATCGTAATTCGCTGTACTGTGTTTCACTTTTCTTGATTAATTCAGAAGAGCACTATTTGAGAGGGATAATTCTATTTTCATTTTTTTTTTTTTTTAATTTAATAGTTCAGACAATACGATCAAAAGGGTGGGTGTGTGGGTCCTGTTTAAAAAAAAATTAAAAAAAAGTTCGTAGAACTTCATGTCAGAAATGCCACATATATTATTTTTTAATAAAATATACCTACTAAAACAGATGAAAAATACATTCACGGAAGATGGATATGCCATAAAGATCATATTCAATAGCCATTTTTTTTTTCATTATTATAAAGTATTTGATTGTATTTTTAGTTCGAATAAATTTTTCGCTTATACCATGATAAATATCACATTAATAGCAAAATGATGATGTAAAAAATATCAAAAAATAAATTCTTCTTCTAACCGCTTACGGTATTATGGCCGATTTTAACAAAGCGCGTTAGTCGTTTCTTTCTCGTGATAACCGGCGCCAGTTGGACACACCAAGTGAAGCCAAGTCCTTCTCCACCTGATCTTTCCAACGCAAAGGAGGCCTTCCTCTTCCTCTGCTACCACCAGCTGGTACCGCATCAAATACTTTTAGAGCCGATGCGTTTGTATCTTTTCGGACGACATGACCCAGCCAACGTAGCCGTTGGATCTTTGTTAAATTACTTAGATAAAAATTTAGAGCTGGGTTGCCAAATATTTTTGTAATAAAAAATAATTACAAAAACAAAAAGTGGGAGAAAGTTAAAAAAAATTGTGTAAAAGAACGCGCCTTTAAAAAAATTAAAAACCGAATCATTTAAAATAGATTTTTACAAGATGCTTTCAGTCAATAAACTTTGCTATCATAAACATTTTTAATGTATAATTTTTGGCATGTTTTATATAATTTTGAGCTTAAATAAAAAATAAGTTTTAAGCCTTAAGATTTATAAAAGCAGAATAAGGAAAATAATAAAGGGTTTTCCAATAACAGGTGTTATCAAGAGAAGATTAACTGGACAACGGCGCTACGTGCCACACAGGCAACGAAACCATTGATCTTGTGCGGGAAAAGTTTCCGGACCGTGTTATCTCTCGAAGAGATGATTCCAATTGGCCACCGAGATCTTGTGATTTAACACCTTGTGAATTTTTGGCCACCGAAATATTGTGATTTAACACCTTGTGACTTTTTTCTTTGGGGCCACGGGAAAGAGAAGGTCTACGCCAACAGCCCAGTGTCGATTCAAGACCTCAAAGATGGAATTCGGAGGCTATCGAGGACATAGGGCTGCCACTTTGCAATTACGTTATGGAAAATTTCATGAAGAGGCTATTGTCCTGTAAGCGTGGTCGTGGCGGTCATATGCCTGATGTTATTTTCCACCATTAACTACATACTTTCCTCTTTATAATGAAATAAACATCCGATCATTTATATTAAAAAATGGTATTTTCCTTTGAATATCAAAATAACATCTCTGATTAGAAAATCCTTAAAAAGATTTATTGTCTAGGAAAAATGCTTAACAGGGTTGCTAAAAATTTATTTATGAAAACAATGTAGTACCTTAAAAGAAGTAATAAAAAGCAAAATAAAATGGATAAAGATGAAATTTATTCAAAACCTTACTGGTAAAATAATTCAAAGGGTAGCCACATATTTTCTATTACAAATATTTTCAAACCAAATGATTTTTGGACAAATATTTGCAAAATGTTTCACGTGTAGTATGATTATAAGTCGGATATGCCTTAACATTAATATTCATAAACATTTTGTTTTGGCTTTTATTTTATTGTCCACTTATGCATTCACTGTGCTGTGCCGTTTTAAATAGAGTATCATATTTCTTAAAAGGTTCATTACACTTGAAAGTAAACGCAAACATAGCTAACGTAATTATTTTATGCGCGGCGCGTGAATGCTAGAATCATATTACACAAGTAAACACCGAAAAATTGTTGTTGGCTTGCATTGATAAAAATTACTATAAAAACGCTTGTACTTAGTATGTAAGACAAGAAAGAAAATAATCGTTTCACAAGCTGGATGACTAGCTTGGAACGACAAATAAATAAATATATATAACTCAAATAAATATACTTTCTTTACATGGCGATCCTGCCAGCTTGAGCATTAATTTTGCTAAGCTATAAAATGCAAGTTTCTTGCACAAACAAAGTGCAAAATATTGCATGAGTGCTGACGATATCTGCACCAAAAATTGCAATATATTTGCAAGTGCCCTAAAAAAGCACAAAATATTAAGTCCTGACGTGATCAGCCAAAACGATCCGTCAGCTGCGGAAGGAAGATGAACAACCCAGCTCAAGGGCCGCAACCAATCTCCTTGGAGGAGTACAACAAAAACCAAAAGAGATTTCCATCCAAAAGAGGGAAATAAGCATACTCATCAGGGAGGTAAGCCAGCAGCCACCACCATCCTGGGAAAAAGCTTGCGCAATCTGGGAGCGCATAACCCAACCGGAATTCCTGCTCCAGCAGAAAAAAAAAAATTAAGTAAATATAGATAAAACACTGTGCATGATTGAATGCAGACAGTTAGAGTCTGTAAGCGTTAACCGCTCGAGACAAAAATAATTTTCTTTTACATAAATTAAAGTTAAACAACTTTGGCTTCTGTTTGCCTTATAAAAAATTTGACTGTAAAAATTACTCAGAAGGTCATTTTTATGAAAATGTTTTAATATGTTAAATATAATATGCTTACTTAATAAATGAATTAACTTGAAAAAAAAAAAAAAAAATTTCGTAAATCCAATGTAAAAACAAAATTTTTCAAAATGTTTATACACACATTGTCGTTTAAAAACAAAAAAAAAAAAAAAAAATATATATATATATATAAATAAATAAATATGTAATGTAAAAAAAAAAATTATATATCCTTACATTATTTGATTTACGGTATAAGGTCCCCAATAGCTAATTTTTCAGTAATGGAAAAATTTTTTTATCAAAAGTGGATAAACCCAATGCCAATGTAGTAAACGAAGTAGTCGTTAATACTGGCTTAAATTTAATCAAAATTTCTTTAATTATAATCACAGTCATAACCTTATTGATATTAGCATTAAAATTATATGCCATGCATAATAAAAAATTGAAGGAAAAGATAATCACGTCGCGGACGCTTTGTCTCGCATTACAATCAATGACTTAAAGGAAATAAATGAAAAGAATCAAAATTTATACAAAATAGTGACTAGATCAATGTCGAAAAATAACAACAGTCCAACTACACAGCAGCACATTAAAACATATGATAAGCCCAAAATATATGTCCCAATTAATAACACTGACGTCAGGAAATACAATAAATTAAAGATTACACCCACGCGATGTTACATCAAACGAGGAAAATCTATAATGGCATATATAAAAATTGATGACTTATTTGTTAATGGGAAAATTGACTTAGGACAATTCTTCTCTAGGCTCGACGAAGTGGCCGACAAATATGGCATTAATAATTTACAAGTGGCACCTAGCGAGAAAATTTTCGAATTTGTCTCGATAAATGACTTTAAAAATAAGGGCAATATGATATTAAATAAAGTAAAAGTAGCGCTACTGAATGAGGTGACCCAAATCAATGATGCTAAAACTGTAATGGACATTCTAAAAAGATACCACGATGACCCTATAGAAGGCGGTCATTGCGGATTAAGATTTATCAACAATAAGTAGTTTTAAAGACCGGTCTAAACTTAGAAAATTAATACAATATATACATAAAATTAAGATTACTCTTATGTACATATTTTATTTTAACAATTCAATGTAAAAGAATGTTCATACAAAAAAAAGTTGTATGAGCATTCTTCCGAAGAAGGGAGGTGTAGTATGATTATAAGTCGGATATGCCTTAACATTAATATTCATAAACATTTTGTTTTGGCTTTTATTTTATTGTCCACTTATGCATTCACTGTGCTGTGCCGTTTTAAATAGAGTATCATATTTCTTAAAAGGTTCATTACACTTGAAAGTAAACGCAAACATAGCTAACGTAATTATTTTATGCGCGGCGCGTGAATGCTAGAATCATATTACACAAGTAAACACCGAAAAATTGTTGTTGGCTTGCATTGATAAAAATTACTATAAAAACGCTTGTACTTAGTATGTAAGACAAGAAAGAAAATAATCGTTTCACAAGCTGGATGACTAGCTTGGAACGACAAATAAATAAATATATATAACATAAATAAATATACTTTCTTTACACACGCAGAAAATTTAAACAAAGAAACTATTTTTAGCTTTAAACATAATAGGGTTGCCACATATTTTTAATGTATTTTGTAGCAGTTATTTAGACAAAAAGTACAAGAAAATGTGATAATAGGAAAGAAAAATTAATGCAGATTAAAAGCAAAAAAAAAAAAATACAAAAAATTAATATTAAAAGTAAATGCTAATTTCTGGGTTGCTATTTTTCCATGACTTAGTGACTTGTTTCGAAACGGAATATTTTAATGAAAAAGAAGAAATTATTCACATTAAAAGAAGATACGAATAGCACGAATGTAAATTGAAAGAAATACGAGTATAGATTAGAAAGCATTTTATTGTTAGATGGAGACATTTCGCAGTTTTTTGAATTAAAAAAAAATATTTCCGAAAACATTTTCGTAATATTAAAAACAGGTATAGGTTAGGTTGCACTGGCTGGCCGAAGCCACGTGGAGACCATTTTGGACCCAAAGAGCTATTTAATACGAATTAAAACAGAATTGGAAAATATTTCATAACAGAGTTGCCACATATATGCTAACATAAGAACAGCAATTGCATAGATTGCATAGATAAAAAATTTAGGAAAATAAGACAGATAAAAGACAAAAAATGTTGTTGGGCAATAATTTAATACATATAGCGTTGCCATAGTATTTTTTTAGTTTAGTTTAGTTTTTAGTATGCATTTTTTTTTGAAGTTATGTAAAGTATAAAGAAATGTGCTTAAAAGGATTCCCCATATTTTTTAATTAAAAGAAGTAGATATTGAAAAAAGACGTACACGAGAGTGGAATAGTATGAATATAAAGTGAAGGAAAGTTAGAAATAACTTTGAAACCAATTTATAATAACATAGAAATAGCTAGCAATTTTTAAATTAAGTATCATTTCGGAAATCATTTGTGCAATAAAAAAATTTTCTATATAAAAATTAAAAAAAAAAAAAAATAGAAAAGATTACATTAATTACATAACACATTCTTTTTGTAAAAGGAGCAGTGTAGAATTGTGAAATGAAGTTTATTAAAATAAGGTTGTTTTAAAAAATAATTAGAAATAGGGTTGCCACATTTTTTTTTTTAGTACACATATGCCTGAACGATTTTTCGACATAATCTCTGTGTATAATTTTGTAGATGAATTTTAAGCTCTTAATTCCTAAGAACAGCGTTACCTCGATAAATTGAAAATAATAATAAACAACAAATTATAAATCAAAAACAAAATAAATTAAAAATAATAATAAATAACAAATTTCAAAACATGCCATGAAAATTTCAAACTTCTTGACAGAAAACTTAAAAAAAAAATGTCAGTAAACAAGCAATAAAAATTCCTCATTGAATTTCCTCATTAGCTTTTTTTTGTTTGTTTCGTGCATATGATGATGAAATTTGTCGATTTTTTCTATATTAATTTTGTGAAAGGTCTCAAATTTATATTTACATATATGGGTTTTGTTAGACCTATACTTGACCTATACCTGACCTATACTTTTATAAAAAATATAATAAACATTAAAAAAAAGAAGGAAAGTAGTCAAAAGGTGGTGGTGCTTTATTTTTTTCGCGGGCTGTACATGCAATGAACTTTTCGACCTGGGATAATAATAAATAACAAATTTCAAAAATTGCCATTAAAATTTCAAACTTTTTGATAAAAATCTTAAAAAAAAAATTCAGTAAACCGTTTTATTGCTCATTGAATTTCGAGTAAGTGGAATTAGTTTTTTTTTCTTGTTTCTTGCGCACGATGATGAACTTGGTCGAGTTTTTTTAATTTTTTAAAAGGTCTCTTATTTATATTTACATATATGGGTTTTGTTAGACAATAAGCTATACTTTTATAAAAAAAAAAAACAATGAAAATTCGAAAGAAAGAAGAAAAGTAGTCAAAAGTTTATGATGGTGCTTAATTTTTTTCGCGGGCTGTACATGCAATGAACTTTTCGACCTGTGATAAGAGCCGAAAATATTTCAGTCAGTAGTATATTCGCCTTTGTCAAGGCACAAGTCTCAGACTTTTGGTATATGTTAATTTCTATTTGCCTAAATTTTTTTTCTTTTGAACTTACCAGAAATACGAAATTGAATAAGAAGAGCACATATTTGATTGTATTCGCACTACCCGTCAGTAGTGACATTTTTGTAGTTTACTCTGCAACTTTGGGTTTACTGCAAAATAAAGGTTGGAAAACCACAAATTAAAAACCAAATAATATTATACACACATGACATACATATAAATATATATATTTTTTATCACTAATCACTTGCGTGCTGACGCGTATGTTATTTTTCGTCTGTTCGAACCGTACGTGTTATTGTTAAATACTAACAAAACTCTTGTTTGGCATATTTCGTTTAAGCAAGAATTATTTTCTTTTGCTTATCCGCAATTTTTGTTTTTTTTTTTTTTGAACTTGAAACAAAGCAAACAACATTTAGTCTCTATAGGCTTATCGTAATTGAATGTAAATGTATATGTAAGTACCTGTGTGTGTGCATAAGCTGTATCTGTAGTCGATAACCGAAACTATGCACAGGTGCACACCACGCATTATCCTCTCTCGCGCCATATCCCTAGACCCCTCGCTCTTTCTGCCTCTCTCTATCCCTGGGCCAGGGTGGGGAAAATAAAATAGCCTAAACTACTCGTAGTTATATTTTTTATTGTTATTACTATCTATGGTATTATTCAGCAGTTTATTGCCACGGTTGCGAGTGGTCTCCAAATGGTCAATGATTATCAGTACAGCGATTATCAGTTACCACTTGATTAGATAGCAGCAAGAGGTCATAAAATTGAGTGTTGTAAAACTTGCAATTTAGTCAGAATGCAGCAGGAAACTTCGTAAATGCAATGTTTAGAAAAAAAATGTGTGCGCAATTGTGAAATAAATTTAACTTTGACAAAAGAGGGTTCCTGCGACGTGCACAAAGGGTTGTAAATCAGCAATTGCCTCGATCAGCCTAATAGGAACAGTGCTCGAGTAAACTAATGAAAGTAAGTATCTGTTACTAAAACTTAGTTGCACATAAAAAGTGCTGAAGAATTATGAAAAAAGACAAATTATGAAGGTACATTTTTTTTCTTTTCTGAGGCTTTGAAGTTTGGCGAAAGTCATAAAGCAGAAAAGTCATAAAATTTTTTAAACATCGCATAGTAATTATAATGGATGCTTTTCATTTCAATTCAACCGGGCTATACGGGACATGTTCTTCGATTTCGATGTAACTCAAATATGTTGCTCTCTGGTGAAAATAATGAGACACCTATTTTTTTGTTCGCCCGAAAAAAATTTTTTCAAGATTTATCGACAATTTTGTTTTTCGGCTCAAAATCGATTTTTTTAATTGCTCATAACTTAGTCAAAAATGAACCGATTTTAATGATTCTGGGTTCATAATGATCGCCATTACTTGCACGAGCGCTTTCATGTACAAACAATAGCACAAATAAAAGTTGAAAATTGTTTATTTTGCAAAAAAAACAAGAAGTGCGAAATTTTTTCGAAATTCAATATTTCAAAAAGTGAATTTTTTTTTCTAACTTTTTCCAAATCAAGAGCACACCTCAAGCTTCAATTGCGCTGAATGTCCAGTAGCTAAAATCGGTTATTTTTGAGTAATGAATTTTTGAGTAAAAAACCTGTTTGTTGCCGATAAATCGTGAAAATTTTTTTTTCGGGCGAACAAAAAAATAGGTGTCTCATTATTTTCACCAGGGCGCAACTTATTTGAGTTACATCGAAATCGAAGAACATGTCCCGAATAGCCCGGTTGAATTGAAATGGAAAGCATCAATGGCCAAAAAAGAGAGAAAAGTGTCTCGGCAAATGTGAGAAATTCGTACTTAATTTTTTTTGTTCAGGCAAAAAGGCTGTAAGGTCCAATTAACAATTTTTGTCTTATAGAACTTAATTAATTTTGTCCAAATCTGTTTGTTTTGCAAAAGAATCTCCAATGTAAGCGCGTAAGAATTTACGAGTGGAGGCCTCGCAATATATCGCACCCTAAATACAAAAGGGTCACAACTCAAAATGTACTTCTACTCAAATATGAACGAGACGTTATCAATAAAACGGTCCGCGGATGACATATGGCAAAAATAAATTTTTTGTTTTTTGGTAGGACTGTTATAAGCTTATATGGCAAATTTCAGCGTGATATGTCACATGGTTTGTTTTCTGTGCTACTGTAAACAAGTCAAGCTCGAGTGTGGAAAATTTTGAGTTGTGACCCTTTTGTATTTAGGGTGCGATATGTACGGGTGGGTGGGTGGTCGAACTACATATGCACCGTGCGCTCTTCGTGAGCTTATATTATATGTACAATTATAAGTATATCTGTGGCCGTATCACTGAATCTAAAAATGTTCTTGTTTCTCAAAGGGATTATCTAGCAATGAAAATTTAATGGCTTATAAAATTGTTTACCACACATTTTTTTTTTAAATTCTGATTAAAAAGTTTGACATTTGGATGGAATTTTTTCAAATTTTTGCATAGAGTTGAACATTTTGATTTTCACGGTTTTTGTTAGATAATGAGCTATACAGTAAAAAGAAGAAATAAACATTAAAAAAAGTAGTCAAAACTGATCAAAATGCTAAGGTGCTATAATTTTTTTCGCGAGCTGCACGTGAAGGACGTAGTCGAGTTGCTTTACAAAAATTTTCTCAGAAAAAACTAATTTACAAACAAATACCCTTTTGGTCTGAATAATTTATGATGAAGTACACCACAGGCAAGCCATTGTGGCTGGTTAACATTAAAAATTAAAAGTACTTGAAAATCAATAAAATAGCGTGACCCTTAAAACACTATAGGATGTTTCAATAGGTATATAACAGATGTTTTCAGATTTTTTGAAGAGCGGAAACGAATAACTTTTGCCACCGCAAATGTTGCAGAGTCTTCAATGTTGAGCTAAATTCAGCTTGGCCACAATGAGAACTATGAGATGGTCAATGAAAGGTGAGTGAAAGGTTAGTGAAAGGCCTATGAAAGGCGTGGAATCGACTGAATTGGCTTATTTTAAGGCCCTCGCCTCATTTGAAATTATGTTTTTTGGGTGTTTCTTTGAAAGCGTGTGAAACAGAAACGAAAAAATATTTTTCATTTTTGTCTCCAGTACTCTATTTTCTTATTCATTAGTAAAAAAACAAATTTTTTTTTTGTTTTAACCATACGAGGTTCATTCAAAAAGTTTTCAGCCTGCAAAATATGGTCTTCACATGGACAATGGATACAGATATAGCCGGTTCTGCTGAACAGATTTTGATGAAATAAAATTTAAGTGACGTGGAATTGGTAACGACAGTGTAAAAACAATTTTTTAGTATTTTTTCGGACCTTTAAAGTAAAAACAAAGAGTCGAAAAGGGTTAAAACATGGTTTTTCATCTTTGAACGTCCGCCATTTTGTCAAATATTTTTTTTTTTAGAGATCGTGATATTAGGTAACCAGAGACCTGCATGGCTCACTGTTTTCTTGAGTTGTTCATACGCTAAATTTCTTGCTCACATTCAGTCAATTGAACCAAAATATTTGGTCAAGTGCAGTCAGCTCATGCAGGCGAACGCGTAGTTCAGCTCAGTCAACACGTATGATCTAATATCTTCGGCTCAAATCTAATCATTGAACAAAAAGCAGCATAGAATGAAATTAACATCGGCCTTTGCGTTCAAACGATCAAACTTGTTCAAAGAAGTAATTGTCATTATTGTAAATAGCACATGTTCGAGCAAACGAGCGTTGGCGTACAATGTACGCTGTAAATTGCGTTTCGTATTTGAAAGGATTAGTTGGTTTCAGCAATGTTTCCTATTTACATTATTTTCTTTCGTGTTTTATTATAAGTTTAAAAAAAAAAAACAAATATGAAAATATAGTGTTTTTGCTTTAAAATTTTGCTTTTACTTTGCTATCGTTACATGCAAAAACTCATGCGGGATCATACGTGTTCAAACCGGCTCATTTGGCTCTATAGCCCTTTTATTCTTGCTCAAAAAAATTAATGTACAGCCGAACGAGCAAGTACCCGAAACGGCTGCTATGAAGACGATTGATGATAACATCGGAGAGCTAAAACGCAGCACATGATTTGATTGAGCTGAAATAAACAATGACAATAACTTATTTGAACAAGTTCGATCGTTTGAACGCAAAGGCCTGTTTTTTTGTTCAAGCGAAGCGTATGAATGTTTTACACTCGACCGGTGCAGTTCTCTGTAGGTAACATAAAACCAAATAGCTTAATACAGACACCCTAAAAAACATTATAACGTGTGAACTACGATCATTTTCAAGGGAAAAATTGTTAGTATTTTTTTCGGACTTTTAAAGTCAAAAAAAGAGTCAAAAAGGGTAAAAAAATGGTTTTTAATTGTTCGCAATTTCGTCAATTTTTTTCAGAGGTCGTAGTTCACACTATAAGGACATTCATACTAAACAAGAACCTTTTTGCCCTTTTTTGGAAGACCCTTTTTTGAAGGCTGACAAATTTTCGAACGAGCCTCGTACGGCAAAAAAGTTTTTTTTTGTTTTTTACGAATGAATTAAAAAATAAAACACTAAAAATAAAAATTAAAAAAACTTTTTTCGTCTCCGTTTTACACGCTTTTAAAGAAACACCCAAAAAAACCATTTCAAATGAGGCGAGGGCCTTAAGCTGCATTTGCGATATCTTCGATACATTCACCAGTTTGTTGTTTCACTGGCATAGGAATATTCAATAGAGATTATGTGGTCTCAAATTTATTCACTGCTGACTTGTCGAATGTCGCAATTATTGCGATCGAAAATTGAAGTAAGTGCTTTTGAAATTGCGAGGAACACCTCAGAAATTCGATAGTTATTTTTAATAATTTTTTAGTGGCTGATTTGATCGCATTAGCATAATAAAAATTTGAATCGTGAAATGAAATTTTTACAGAAACAGCTCACAAACAAATTAAGGGTGCATTTGTTTTTAAAAACAAATCAAAATTGTTAAGCTGCTATTGACACACCCTTCATGCATGGGCGGTTGGTAACAAATGATACTTAATTGACACCAAACTGAAGCACAACACAGCTGTGTACAGTCATGCATGTGAAAAGTTGTATGAAAACTTACCACTATTCCATCATGCGACCAATTTTAAGTGTAACTTCGCGGAATGGACAGCAATCGATAAAACTCATTAGCTTGCACGTATACTCATGGACATTTGTACATGTAAAATCATGGGTGTTCATAATGTAGTTTACAGTGTGTCTATATGCATTTTTCACGGGTAACGTGAATCATGCAATGAAAATTACTTAGGTATTTGCACACTCTCGCATACAACTGTACATGTATGCGTATGTAATAACACATACTTAAGCACACTTGGACTCACTCACTGGCATAAAAAGCTGAAGTGGTTGCAATATTTGGAATATTTTTCATGCTGAATTATTTTCATAATATTTTTATAAAAATATATATAATAAAAATTGTATAAATTATAGTTCCAAGCTTTGCACAAAATTCGCATAAATCTAACAAATTTAAAAAAATTATCGTAAAAATTTTCAACTTTTTAATCAGAGTCTCTTATAGCTCATGCACTTTTGGAACAAAGTAAAAACAGCCTTACCACCTTGAATGAAAACCATAATGTTACTTTGATCTGCATACCGGGACGATTTTCCTTTACCTCTGTGAATGTCCTGCCCTGTGAAAGGAGATGATTCAACCCTAAGCAAATCACTGTTCGAGAGTCTCGAACAACTGCCGGGCTTAGACGTCAATCGCCTAAAGTTCTTAAAACGCACAGACTGGATATAATGCTGTAAATAACCGTTAACCAATTTATTAACGAGGATGTGGCAACAAAAAGATGCGGAAGCGCTAGTTGGACTTTCGAAGAATCACCACTTTAACCCACCAACCTATTGCGAATATTGCAAATGTATGAAGTAAGTTAGATATGTGAGCGCAAGTGTACATAAGTATTGTATATTATATATATAGGTTTTTTATGTGTGCAACTAACCAACTGCCATCTTCAATCTCGGTGAAACAGCAAATTAAGAAAAACATTTTTCTAATAGCGGTCGCCCTTCGGCAGGCAATGGCAAACCTCCGAGTGTATTTCTGCCATGAAAAAGCTCATCATAAAAATATTTGCCGTTCGGAGTCGGCTTGCAACTGTAGGTTCCTCCATTTGTGAAACAACATCAAGACGCGCACCACAAATAGGAGGAGCTCGGCTACACACCCAAAAAGGGTGTATGCGCCAATTATATATACATATATATATATATATCTTGAACTAAAGCTCCTCGTCTATGGTAATTTCCCTTTAAACAGGACACCTGCCACAAAAGTTTCACAAGCCAGTTTATGTACATCAAAGAAAGTATACAAAAATATACTATAATGGCAATAAAATTAAATCTCTTGATAATATACGGCAAAGTAGCATGATAACTGTTCATAACTGCATTTTATAAGTACCCTGCAGGGAAAAATATTAATTGTGAAATGGGAAACGAGCTACTACCACTTTACTTTTCAGCTCAATTAGTTCGTGTTCTATCTTTTTTCCACGCTAACACTCCGATGCCTTACGAAATGTCAATTGTCCGGTCATACAACAGCAAAATACCAGTTAAAATATCCCATTAGTGAAAAAGCTTCAGTTCAATATGTTGGATTATCCAGCTCTGATGTACTTTTTATATTTTCAACAGTTTTGTGTAAATAATATGTCAGTCATTAAAAAAGTGCATATAAGCTACCTTGGTATAATCACGAGTTGAAAAAGTTGAATATTCTAAGAAGTAAATATTTCAAAATGTTTAAAACAGCGGGAGTCCAGTTCTTCTTGGCTTATTAACAAAAATATTAGAATAAACTTAACTGTTTATAGGTATTCCTTTAAAACAAATTACAGTTTTAATGTCGAATCGAAAATAACATCTAATCCAACGATTTTTTGACAGTTTATTAAGTCGAAGAAATGTGGTTCTTGCATACCTTCTGCAGTTTTCTTTTAAGATAAATTTGTTCGTTGTCCTGGTGTTGTCACACGTCTTTTTGCGAAATTCTTTAGTTTAAATTTTAGCTTAATTATGGCATATCCCCACCCGATTGTGGTTTGGTGAAAGATATTTCTAAACTTAAACCTTCTGTAAAAACTGACATTGATGGATTATCCAGGGTTATATTAAAAAAATATCACCCAATAGTTTTCCCTTTGAAATTTATTGTCAAACTTTTTGAAAGTACAGCAGAGATGGCGGGCGCAATTAGCCTTTTATAGCAACCTCTGGGGTTCCTCAGGAAAATATCTGAAACAATCGTCAGGTGACGCTCTAAGTCAACTGATTTGAGTTCTGTTCTTTTGTTAGGCTGCCACATCTGTGGTTAAAAGTTATGCGGTCTTGAGTACGCGCGTGTTTTCGAATTTTTGCAGTTTTTAAACTGGATTTGAATTTGCAAAAGAAAGTTTGTATTCAATTTTGCGTTAAAAATGGATTCAATGTTGCGAAAGCCTTAAAAATGTTGGAAAACTTAGAAATCCCATCAATCTTCTCCATGATTTCAACAGCTCTGGCTGGCTGTAGAAATCTGCCAGTTGAAGGTATCATAATGGTAACGGCGCTTCAGTGATACTTGAAGAGTGCCAGACTAATCTTTCTAACCAACAGACGAATCGAATTAGAAGTAGATATTCAAGTATTTGATGCCACTTTATCGAGAAAAAGAGTGGTAAATATCTAGGAGTGCATAAATCATGCTGCCACAAGAGCTGCCAAAGTAAGCGGCATGTTAAGTAAGCTCATGGCAAACCTTGGAGGTCCAACGCAGAACAAGCGAAAACTTTCAATGGACACGACGAACTCGATTCTCTTATACGGATGCGAAATATGGGCAGATTCGCTAAGAGTGCAATGCCGGCGGAAAACTCTGCAATCTGTGCAATGCACCTGATCTCTCAGAGTGGCTTCTTCATACCGAACAGTATCTGAAGTAGCGGTGTTTGCTATCAGCGGAACCATTCCTATAGATATTCTAGCACAAGAGCGCAAACGGAGATGGGAGGCAAAAAACACAGGAATCCCAGTACCACGCTTCTCCGATATTAGAGTTCAAATGCTCACACTTTGGCAGGCAAGATGGAACTCTGAACGGTACGGTAGATGGACAGCGAGACTAATACCCAATCTAAAAAGTGGGTAGAGGTTAACTATTACCTCACATAGTTTTTGTCCACATACATATATGGAGTTACGAGTATGATGATGCGGAGCCCACCTTTTTTTAAAAACGAGAGGTGGAACATACATAGAAAGAACAGCTCTGCAACGAGCTTTTGGTGCATTTACACCTGAAGAAATAATTGAGAAAATGATGATAGGCGAAGAAAAATGGAGTTCCGTCACAAATTTTGTGGAGGATATTATCCGAAAAAGGAAGCGGGAAATGGAAACTTACGTTGAAGAGCATTGAGCATTGATTTCTCAAAACAGGTGACCCTGAAATCCAAGAGAAGAGAAGGGATATTTTTAGTGGAATCACCACACACGTAATAGCGGCGGTTACTATATGGTGCGAAGGCATTTTTAACCCAACCTCACCGCCGAAAAAAAGGAGTGCCAGATTGGCGCTTCAACCTTTTCATCTACCTACCTACCACAAACAAGTATGACTTCTTCAATTAAATACTATATAGTACTGAACTGGAATGCTTCCATACAAGTTTGGCTTTTCCCTGGATGGTATTTACCCAAAAAGCAAATAAGTACAGTAGCCCTGTACTCTTATCATTACTAGTGATGGCATAAATTAACAGCGAAGCCCGAAAAACAAAGCAAAAACCAAATAATATATAGGAGCTGATATAATTATTTTTCTGATTACACTGCGCAACTTATGGAACTTAGCCAAATCAATTCAACTTGCTGAATATGCCAGCGAGCTCCGGGCAGAACTATTAGCAATCAGAGAAACATGTAAATCACTAAAAGAGTACAAAGAAATTGGTGCAAGAGTAGCTATCTTTTCAGACAGACAAGCTGTCAAAGCCTTAGATTCGAATTCCATTTCATCCATTTCATAGGTTTACAGTATAGGGAGGAATTAAAATTGCTTGGTTATTGGCTTCAAATTATTCTGATATGGGTTCCAGGTCACAGGAATATAGAGGGGAATTAAATAGCAGAGAAGCTAGGAAGAAAAAGTTCGATACTCGACATAACAGAGGCGGTGGTAGTTGG
This sequence comes from Anastrepha obliqua, assembly GCF_027943255.1. Taxonomy (NCBI): domain Eukaryota; kingdom Metazoa; phylum Arthropoda; class Insecta; order Diptera; family Tephritidae; genus Anastrepha; species Anastrepha obliqua. Next base: position 30,616,165 of record NC_072896.1, read on the forward strand.
TACCCCATTCTGCACAATAAAAACATCCGTTGGTTCACATTACTATGCTTTAGCTGAAAGAAAGTGGAAGCAATCAGTTAAATGCACTATAACAAGAAAAACATGGCCCACGAACAACATCCAGATTACGAATTACCTGTTAGGATGCTCTCACCCAAATATTTCACGTATTACTACAACCCTTACAGGCTACCAGAAGGTAGGGGATCATGCAGCCAGACTTAACCCTCCTTTCAATCCCATTTGCAGAGGCTGTCAATCGGAGGGTTTGAAATAAATGTCCAGTTCAAGCTAAAGCAAGACTTCGCTCTTTCAGCCATTTGTTTTCTTGTATGGTCAAAACATTTCGCTTATCTGGCTTCCTGTGCACAGGAATATAGAAGAAAATGAAAATACCGATGAGCTTACCAGGAAGGGGTCGACAGAACCGCTTTCAGCTGTCCCCTTCTCAGACAACGGTGTTCCCTTGACCGTTGTTAAAGGAAAACTACACAATTTCTTTTTAAAAAAATCGCAACACAGATGGAGGTCTGTCTCATCGTGGGAATAGAGAAAGAGACTGTTGAACACTTTCTCTGCAAATGTCTGGCTCTGGCGGGTTGGCGCGTGAGATTCCTTAGCGTACCCTTTGGGCCTTTGGGGATGACTTGAAGAAATTCTCCAGCCTAGATGCCTTTTCTCTCCTCCACTACATCAACAGCACTGGGTGACTGTGGATGGTTTTCTCTTCCCTAAATCTTTTCACAGGTAGTGGTCCACTTCAGTGCTACTTGAAGTGTACCTGGAATACTCTTGCCATCTAACCTACTTACCTAAGGTCGAATTACAACTCACTCTCGTAACTTGCTCACTCCTTTGGAATTCCTCGAATGGCAAGGCGGCACAAAATCAAAGTAAAACGAAGTCCATTTCGACCTAAACGGCCGTTATTATGTGTGACTATAATTAAACAATTGTTAAAGGAAGTTTTCTGTTTTCTGTCCAGAACTGCGCTGAGAGAGAATACCTTGCACTTCTATGTACGCAATTTCAATAAGATGGAACAGGTTAGCATACATATTCAGTCCTGTTATTGGCCAGCTGTAGCGAAAAATCACGATTATTGTCTGAAGAATTCTTATTCGTAGTAATAGAAGCATATTTGTTCTGCATACACCTCTAACTGATAATTTTTCAACTGGTCCGGTTCTAGCCACTCTCGGACTAGTCCATCAATTACCAGTTCATAAGCTCAAATGTTTGCTGAGTAGTTTGTTTGCTTTTTACTGCAGAGTTACTGGCAGAAAACAATAAAGCTCATTTGTTTTTATTTTTAATACGCAATAATCAATAAGCAAAAAAATTAATTAAATTTCTCTCTCTGTCTCTCAGATTTCCTTATCATATAAGATTGTGAAATTGAGCAATTATTTCATTCCAATTGTTTTTTTTTTATTAGAGATTTTAATTAGTACGTAGATGTTCGGCGACATATTTATGTGTGTATGTGTGTACAAATTTATACCCGTGTGTACTAGAATGGTAAAGAAAATGAGCTAAAAAATTTTAGTCTACATTTTGAAGATACCGAAAATACATGACAAGTCTAATACCACTTAACGATTGTTTAAAGCAGTACGCTTAGGAGGGTGAGTAGAATGGACTTAATCATATCTGTTTGCTTTTATTGTTAGCGCGCTCTGTAATAACTGAGATATCTAATCGGTATGTAATTAGTTTGCGCTTAAAATAGGTGACATCAGACATTAATCCGGCGAGCTTTCCACATAAGAATGGTAATCATTTAAAACATCAAGAATGTGATAATACAACTAATTCTTATATGACTTCATATCATTTTGGGTCCAGATAATTTAAAATCTATTATAGTTTGAAAGGTTTGAAGGTTTTTATCGAAAGAAAATATGGTATATTTTTATAGAAATTGAAGCAAATGTGTTTTCTAAATAGATGTTGGCTTTTATGTGATATGAAATGACGAGAAGTCTTTCGAGTAAAGACATCGCCCAAGCTTTGAAATTTGAAGTTGACGATCATCAGGCGGACTTTTGCCGAAGCACGTTAAGATTTTTGCATTGTTCTATAATATAATAATATATTTTTTATAATATAATATAAAATTGGTGACCGAAGGTTACATAGCTTAGCTCTTAATACACTCACGGCTCAAGGTTAGGTTAAGTTTTTGCGGGAGTTGGTTTAGAATAGGCCATGAAGGTCCGTTGTGGTACTACTGTGTAACACAGAAACCTCAGTGTCTATTCATCATTGGAACCATTTAGACGCTTTTATGAAGAGTAGGAACGTTTTATCTCAACACTGGATAGTACCCGTAAGAGAGCCAAAAGAGTGTTTTAATGTTCTACTATCCTAGCTAAGGATCGACAATTACAGAGGAAGTGTTCTGCTGTTTCATCCATTATCCCGTCTCTAAAACTTCTGCAGTATTCATGAGAAAATACTCCTAGCCTTGAAGAGTGCGTACGTAACAGCCAATGGCCGATAACACAAGCCACGACCTTCGAGAAGTTCGCTCTTCAGAGGTTGAGCATTTATTCTGACCTTCTCCTGATTGACTTTCTCCGTCTGGTTGTAACACAAGTATGACACAGAATGACCTATTGGCCTTCTGAAGAATATTATTTTGTATCCTTAATTTGCAAGTTGCCATAGGAATTCCTTTGTTTTCAAGCAGTGGAAGATTAGTACCCTTTCTACCTCTCTCATCGGCCTTGCAAATTTCTTTCAATATCTCTATGTCTCGAAACCCATATAAGACTGATCTTGAAGACGATGCTAATATCATTTAGAGCTAGAGTATAACTGCCTCCGTTGATTTGGCTAAGATTTCTGCATGATAGACGCTACAGTAGTCCGGAAGTCGGACATATAATCTAGTTCTAATACTTTTGAAAAAACTGCATAGCATACTTTATTTTCTAACTTAGATGGAACGATGGGCTGTATGAGGTTTACGACGACATAGACATAGCGCAGCGAATAAAGATCCAGCGGCTACGTTGGCTGGGTCATGTCGCCCGAATGGTTACAAACGCTCCGGCTTTGAAAGTATTCGATGCGGTACCAGCTGGTGGTAGCAGAGGAAGAGGAAGGCCTCCTCTGCGTTGGAATGATCAGGTTAAGAAGAACTTGACTTCACTTGGTGTGTCCAACTGGCGCCGGTTAGCACGAAAAAGAAACGACTTTGTTAAACTCGGCCAAAATCGCGTAAGCGGTTATCGCGTCAATTAAGAAGAAGAAGATCCATTCGTGTATGGTAAAAATTCATTTCCCCTTTCTTACATAGTCTTGGAGTTCGCCACTCTCTCCTTGACGGGATGTTGGTCTTGAAGGGCCTGTCAAATGTGGGTTATGGGAAAGAGTAGTCGATTTCTTGATTATAGCTACTCATAGTACGTAGGGTAGAAGTGTGGCTAAGCCACCGGGTTTTGCATAGTGCCATGCTATTAAGTCTAAACGCTGAAGCGGCGGCCACGTTATTTCCTACAAGATTTAGAATATGCAAGTTGATTAGCAGCTCGAGAGCTTTATTTGGAGTAGTCCTTAAAGCGCCGGCGATGCATAAAAACGCAGTTCTTTGCAGCAGTTTTATATAAATTGCCTTTTGAGTTGATAGCCACCACACAAGTATTTCATACAGGTATAGCAAAATAGGCCGAAGACCCCTAGTGTAAAGCCAATGAGTAATACGAGGGGTTATTTCACGAATGCTTTCTGTCTAATATGAGTCATAAGTATTCAACAATCTCCTTCAAAGGAATTTCCACCACGATAATTAGCGAGGAGACTGTAGGCAGTCTATGTTTTCTCATGGCTCAAAACTTAATTTAAACGCCAGATATAACTTAAAATGAAAAATGTGCACTGTAACTGGGAAACAAGCTTGAGAATACATACAAACGTAATTAACCTGAAACACAGTTTTCTATGCTGATTTATCACAAGAATGTGCAAAGGGTTGAGACTTTCACTCCAACCCTAAACACCATTTTCGGGACCTTGTTATCTTTTTTATGTTGTAAATTTTAATCACATTAAAGCTGATTTTTCGTATGTATACAATAATAAACTGTTAGATAGCTTTTACCTACCATCTAACCTAGCCTACCTTATGCGAAAGCTAAGTAGGCCATTTTATTATAGATGGCATACTTCCTGCATTTTTTTATAATGATAAGGCCTGAGAGTATATGTACATAGATCAGATACCTTTTGCTATATTTAATGTCTGCACATGCTGTTGGGTATCAACACGCAAAGCAATTTTGAAATGCTGTAAGCACTCGCAACGGCAGTGTCGTCGTTTTTGATTTAGATAAGAAAGGTATTCGATGTTTCACGACGACAAACCGAGCTACCAAACTGTTATCAGAAAAGCAGTGAGCGTGTGGAGAGCACATGTAACTATAAGTATCATACATACAGCAGTAATTGTTGGTGGTAGCTTTGGTATGGTGGGCTTATTAATGTAGCAGACTTCATAGAGACTGAGAACTGGTATTAACATGAGAGGTAATATTTTTCTTTGAAATGTAGTAGACAGTCACTTCAGACAACAAATACTACTAAATAATAACGCAAGTAGTAGTTAAGAGAGTAGTGAAGTTCTTTACTAACGAAAAGAAAGCACATTATTTAAACTAATTTTGATATGATAATAATACTGTTAGACACAATTTTTAAGCTTTGTTCCAGTATGCCCAGTTTTGGTTTATTTTTCTCAGCTACTAAAGAGAAAAGTAGCCCTAACTATTAAATAAAAAATTATTCTGCAAAGTGTGAGCATTTGTAAATGATTTTTTTTATACAGTTTGATACAGTGACAGGCAGCTGTGGAATGAGAAATCTGAGATCAAATGCAGTAACTATCTAAGTGTAATAGAAAATCATGTCTTTGAGAAAATCACTGTAAATATCTATAAATTGCAGAAGTACAGTAGAGTGATTCCGCGTCAAGTATTTTGGATAATGCTATAAATTTTTCTGAAAATTGTTTTAATTGCCGGCTTGAGTATAATAAGAAGTGAGTTAAAGAGATTAAAAAAAATACCAGTCTAACGGTTAGACGCGATAGAAGTGAAACCTTCCGTAAAACAAACTGAGAGAGAATGAGACGAAAACAGCATTAGGGGCGGGATAATTATAGGTTCATTATAATATTGATATAAAGTTCATATTTTATTTTCTTCATTTTATTATTATTCATCCTCAATGTTTTCAATTTCAACAAATGATACGAGTGGCTTATGATAGCTAAAATATGATACAAATGCTTTGGTTTCGATGTTGTCAACATATCTTTGAAATACCGCGTCAATTGTTGTTTTTGATCGTGTTGTCGATTCAGTGCGATTGTTACACATTTTTAAATTGAATGTTGTATTGAGAAAGTCAATTGAAGGAACCGCTGTGTCCAATGCAAAATTTACGTTGAAATCACCTCTTAAAATCATTGGAACTTTATCGTATCCGCGATACTTCTGGTGTATACTTTATTAAATTTTCGTGAATGAATTCCGTGATGCTATTTATTGATTTTGGTTCTCCGTCACCTTTGGAAAATGTGTAAACAGTAAGCAAACTTTATTCAAATATTTTCCCTCATTTTTGCATCAGTAAAATTAAACAAACGCCGTAGCCGAATGGGTTGGTGCGTGACTACTATTCAGAATTCACAGAGAGAACGTCAGTTCGAATCTCGGTGAAAACACCAAAATTAAGAAAAACATTTTTCTAATAGCGCTCACCCCTCAGCAGGCAATGGCAAAACACCGAGTGTATTTCTGCCATGAAAAAAAGCTCCTCATAAACATATCATAAAAAAAAAAAATAACTGTATAAAAAAATTTTTTTTCTTGTGATTCGAACCAAGGATTTTGGATCGGAAGCTCACATTGCTAGTCGCTCGGCTACCGCGCCATGCTGTCGGCGCTGGCCTAAAAGTTATTTAGTTCGTCGCTACGTTTATATCAACATATAATATAACGCTTCGTAGCTAAATAACTTTTAGGCCAGCGCCGACAGCATGGCGCGGTAGCCGAGCGGCTAGCAATGTGAGCTTCCGATCCAAAATCCTTGGTTCGAATCACAAGAAAAAATAAAAGTTATTTAGTTCGTCGCTACGTTTATATCAACATATAATATAACGCTTCGTAGCCAAGAGGGTCGCTATTTCCGTTTCACTTTTTCTCAAATCACTCCCAACGATTCTAAAGAAGTTTTCACTTCAAAAAATTAATAATTCTGAGATTTTTACGATGTTGAATTTTCTAGTAGAGACTTCTTTGAAGTGAAACATCAGATTTTTGTTTTTTATACCTACAATTAATTGTTTAGGACAAAATATACTTTTTACAAATATTTATGAGGAAAAATGAATTTGTTTTTTGTTAAAGCTTTTTGAGAGAAAAAATCTACTCTGTTAAGACTTTTTAAAAAACAAAAAAAATTTTCTGAAAACAGTTTTATTTACCGGCTTGAGTATAATAAGGTTGATTTCTTCAAGGTTGAATTTTCTAGTAGAGACTTCTTTAAAGTGAAATATCAGAATTGTTTTTATTTTTATACAATTTTTTCTAAAATGTTTAGGATAAAAAATACTTTTTACAAATATTTATTAGGAAAAAAGAATTTCTGTTTTTGTTAAAGATTTTTGAGAGAAAACAATTTATTTTGTTAAAAGTTTTTGAAAAAAAAAATTTCTGAAAATTTTTTTATTTGCCGGCTTAAAAAGTGAGTTAAAGAAAAAATAAAAATAATACTATGTTGATATTTCTTCAATGTTGAATTTTCTAGTAGAGATTTCTTTAAAGTGAAATATCATTAGATGTTTTTTAAGTTTTTTATATAATTTTTTTTAAGTTGTTAAGGATTAAATATACTTTTCACAAATATTTATTTGAAAAAAATAATTTGTTTTTTTGTTAAAAATTTTGAGAGAAAAACAATTATTTTGTTAAAATTTTTTGAAAAAAAAATTGTTTCTTTTTTCGAAAAATACTCAACAGCTCTGAATAAGAAACACTGCACTGATGTTAAATGCTCGCAGTGGAAGTTGCAACCATGATCCAAGAATGATAGAATACAAGATTGTGCCCGTCAGAGAGGCTTAATGCCACACTGGCGCAATTGCGCGAGAGAAATGTGAAAATGCGAGCAAGAATACAAGAAGAAGAAAAGAAATAAATACAAAATAATTGCAAATATGAGATGTCAAACACACAGCGATTCTGTCGAATTGGCTGAGAGCACAGTAGCGGTACGATGATCGGCGCCACCTTATTATTCTCTCTATTATGCTCCTGATCTAAAACAAGCACAAACACCCTCGGCTACCAATACTCAGGTATCAATTCGGTTCCAATTGGTTATTGCTTTCCCCACGCAGTGAGAGGCAGTGAGAGTTTACATGTAGAAAGCAAAACAGGCCGGGAGTCGCACTTTCTTGTCTTCATACGTTTTCTCTCCCACATTTTCTGAATTCGGTATTAAAGGGTTTGGACATTATTTCGATTCTATTTTAATTCAAAACACTTGTTAAAATATTATCCTGAAAAATATGCAGCGCATATTGAACTGCACCTTACCGCTTTATATGTATGTATTTGTGTATTTGTAGGCAGCCAAGGTTGTGAAATAATTTTTATGGTGCTTGAAGAAGAGAGATAAATTTCGCTTAGATAAGTATTAATTAAAACTTTGCCATGTGATAAACAATATCAGCCACATCAGCCATGGTAATGTGTGGAAAAAATATTCTTTTTCTAGATTTTGATCAAATTTATAGGCAAAATTTTGTCATATAAATATCACAGGTAAAAAATGCTATGCTATAGTTACAGCAAATATGAAACTATAGGAACAAAAAGTAGGTTTAAAAGGCAGCTACATTTTGTTTATTTTTGAGATTAAATTATTTGAACTTTTACTGCTGATTTTTGAAATTATTGTGCATGCATACACATATGTTTTCATATTAGAATGACTTTTTAATAAAAAAATATTCATAGCACTTTTCCTCATTTTGGTATAAAATATTTACCGATCGATATTATTAATCTACTTTTTTAATTACCCTTGACAAAAGTCCAAAAATTATGTTTTATTAAAAAATATTGCTAAATTAAATGTTTTTTTTTACATACAGTCATGGTCATATAAATAGCACATTTAGACTTTGAAGGCAAAGAGTTGAATATGTTTTTAAATAATAAATTTTTTTTTGTGAAAAAAAGCAACATAAAAAATAAAAAAACTTATTTATTTCCACTTTAAAACAAAAAAATGGTCAAAATGAATTTCAGTTCTGATTTAATTTACGAGACCGTTGATAACTCACAAAACCTCCCTCATAAAAATGCCAAATAAAAGCAAAAATAGCAAACAAATCAGATAGTTAAGTAATAATATTGTTTTACCAGATTAGTATTTTGTAGTATATCCACCGTTTTTTAATACTTCTTCAAGCCGTCGCTTCATGCTTTCTACAAGCTTGTGGTATTTTTCCTTTGGAATCGAGTACCAAGCCTCCTCAACTGCGGCCCACAAATCATCAAAATTTTAAAAAATTTTTGTTAGTGATATTGATCTTAACGCCATTCCACAAATTTTCTATTGGATTGAAATCAGGGCTCTGCGTCGGCCAATCCAGTATATTAATATTTTTCTCTTCTGAGCCATTGCTTCACTGTCTTTGTAGTATGTTTTGTATCATTGTCGTGTATAAATGCCCAATTTAATGGCATAAACTCAAACACAAATGGCTCCATTTTTTTCTGGAGTATATCCAGATAGTGAAATCTATCCATTTTACCAACCACGCGAACAATCGGCCCAGCACCACACCAGGAAAAAGTTCCCCAAACCACGATGCTTCCGCCGTTGTGATTAATCGTCGTTTTTGTGAGCCTAGGATTTAGCGCTCAATTTTTTGGACGACGTACCATAGTTTTCCCATCTGGTTCCATTCTATTTATATTGGTGTCGTCGGTCCAAAGTACGTTTTTCCAAAACTGAATAGATTTGCTTTTGTGGGCTTTTGCAAAGGCAAGTCGGTCTGTGATATGTCTTTTTGAGAGGAGTGAGTTTTTTCTGCTTATGCGGCCAAACAGCTGGGCTTCGTTAAGTCGCCTTCCTACAAGCTTTCTGGACACCTGTAGACCAGGTTCTTGGTTTATTTCAAGCATTATTTGCCGTGCCGACTTAAAAGCATCTGCTTTGCTCTTGCTTATTATGGCTCCATCCACATTAGCATCAGTTTTTTGCGGCTTTGGTTTTCTTTCCATTTTTTTGCTTAGATAGGATGAACCTTTCTTAACTAAATTAAAAGCATTATAAACCATTTTCCGAGAGCACATCATCATTTCAGCTATTTCTTCATAGCTTCCTCCGTTTTGACTCATACGGTATATAAGAGCTCTTTTCTCCGGCGTGCAATATTTTCCATGTTCCATTCTTAGTAATTACTTTAAAATTTTATTTAAGAAACAAAAAATTATACTAAAAATCGCTGAAACAATATTAAACTTTTACTCTTCGCTGCACAAGTTAAAATTTGCTATTTTTGTGTCCACTTCAAAACAACAATAAGCATAAATAAAATAACGGGTGATTTTTTAGCTATTATCTTTTTAAACAGTTGGTTTAAACAGCTGGCGCAAGTTTCGTGTTTTGTTTCACTGCATTACAACAACTTCAGTTTGGTCTATAATTTAACCATGAATCGTCTTACAAACGAACAACGCTTGCAAATCATTGAATTTTATTATAAAAATGCGTGTTCTGTTAAGAAAGTTTAACATCCACTTTTTTTATCGAAAAATTGTGTTCAGCGACGAAGCTCATCTTTGGATCAATGGGTACGTAAATAAGCAAAATTGTCGATTTTGGAGTGAAGATCAGCCAGAAGAATTGCAAGAGCTACCAATGTATCCAGAAACACAGTCCAGTCACAGTTTGGTGCGGTTTATGGGCTGGAGGTATCATTGGACCGTACTTCTTCAAAGATGCTGCGAATCGTAACGTAACTGTGAGTGGTGAGCGCTACCGTGCCCAAACTTTTTTTTGCCCAAAATGCAAGAGCTTGGCTTGCATGACATGTGGTTTCAGCAAAACGGTGCCACCTGCCACACAGAACGCGTAACAATGGACTTGTGGAGAGGCGAGTTCGGTGAACATTTTCTTTCACGTTCGGGACCTGTCAATTGGCCACCCAGATCGTGCGATATAACGCCTTTAGATTATTTTTTGTGGGGCTATGTTAAAGCTCATGTCTATTCAGTCAAGCCAGCTTTAATTAACGAATTGGAATACAACATTAAAGCATTTATATGTGAGATACCGGCCGAAACATTGGAAAGAGTATGCCAAAATTGGTCTAAGCGGATGGACCATTTGAAGCGCAGTCGCGGTCAACATTATTATATGGACTGTACTATCGATTTAAATAAAAATGTCATGCATTCAAACACATCTGAATTTTACGTGTGTTTTTTTGAAAAACTTTCCTATAGCTCTTAAAAAATCACGCCGAAAATTCCATCGAAAAAAACGGTAAATTCCTCGCATAAATGTAAGCTTAATAATGGTAATAAATGTAAACAAACAAATGTATTTGATCAAATCAAAGTTCGTACTAAAAACTTAACTTAACACATTTGCCCTATTTATCTGTACATGGCTGTATATGTCAACATAATAATAAATAGCCAATAAAAGCCATGATGCTAGGTCATCTGCATTCAATTATGTCCTGTACACTAAAAAAATAAAAACAAAAAATTGTTTTTTTTTTTTACTGGGTTTCGACACAATTTCTTGGTACATATTTTTCAAAATTAATTTTTCAAATAAATATTTTAGTTAAACAAATTTGTATAAGTTTTGGTGTCAGGATTAAACTCGTTGAATCTGTATAGCTACAATGAGTTATTTATTATTTTAAAAATATGTAACTTTAACTCAATTCACATAAATTCAAAAAATTTAGTTTTTATTCAATTCAATAATTCAATTAATTTTAATTCAATTTTCATCGTTAAGCGCCAATTTTTTCACTGTCATAAATTTTCTCTTCAAGTTCATGAAAAATAATCTTGTTTTTTTATGCCAAGTTTCGAGAAAAAAATCACATTTAGCATACGAGCCAGCTCGCGCTCTCTTATTCTCTTTAATCAAACTCACTTGAAAATATGAAAACTCAAGTTTTTTGCGAAATTCTTGATATATAAGTATGTATGTATATGTAAATAAGTAAATGTATTTTTCTACTTGAAATAAGTAGTTCCGCGCGTAAGAATCGTTTTAACTGTAATAAATTCTAAAACACAACTGACTGAATTTCAGCTAAGATAATTGCTGGTTAGCACCCACTAATGTCCGCGCCCACCCTTTCGCTGCTCACACCATTGCAGCACACTGGGAGAGGCTCATTCATATATGGGAGCATAGAGTGGCGGAGGTGAAAAAATGATATACAATGTTAAATTACTACGAAAGCTCTGCGTTGAAGGAGTACAGTGTTTTGTCACTGATGGAAGCATTCGTGTGTTATTGAATATTTCAGTATGTATGTGCACGTGGAAATAAATTCATATATTCATACCATAAATACAAACAGTGTAGCAAAAAACTGTGTAAATAATGTTTCTTGTTTGTTAATATATCTGTATATGTACATATACTAATTTGCAAAATTATGGAACTAGCAGATACTGACAAGGGGTGACGTTTTATTTATTTCTTGTTTTAATTTCATTTTTGGTTTTATAAAAATGTTGTTTATTCTAAACACACAGACTAAGTTTAAAATTTGCGCTAGATTTAAAAAAATTTGACAAGTTCTCATCAAAAATTAAAATTTTTTAATCAGCATTTTTAGAAAAATTTCGAGTACACAGTTTTTAAGCCCATTGAATTTTAATTTTTGTATAATAAAGAGTAAGTTTGTGGCTTAAAGTTCTCTTTGATTTTTGATAGCTTTTTTCCCTGACGGGGTTCCGCATTTAAAGGGTAGTTAAATTTTAAGGGCCGATGTTTAACGTAAACAACACCTAAACGTCAAGTTTTTTCCTGCATTTCATTTAACATTTTTCAGTTTCAGACTAACTCAATTTGAACCATCGAAAGATACACAATCGAGCAATGCGTTAAAGTTATTCAGGCTTGTTACGAAGACGCGCGCTCAAATCAAAATGCATATCGCGAACGTCGTGAAGAAAATCATCTTCAGTGATGAGGCATATTTTCACCTCAGTGGATTCATCAATAAGCAGAATTGCCGCATTTCGGCGAATGATAATCCAAGAGTGATTGCCGAAAAACCAATGCACGCACAAAGAGTGACTGTTTGGTGTGGTTTATAGGCCGGCGGCATCATTGGGCCGTATTTTTTCCAAAATGAAGCCGGTCAGGCAGTTACTGTGAATAGTGTTCGCTATCGTGAGATGATGACGAACTTTTTATGGCCCGAATTGGAAGGTATGGATGTGGATGATATGTGGTTTCAACAGTACGGTGCCACTTGTCACACAGCTAACGAAACAATGGCTCTTTTGCGCGAAAAATTTGATAGCCGAATAACCTCACGTCGCGGCGATGTCAATTGGCCGCCAAGATCATGTGATTTGACACCGTCGGACTTCTTTCTTTGGGGTTATTTGAAAGAAAAGGTGTACGTCGATAAGTCAGCAACAATTCAAGAGCTAAAGGATGAGATAATTCGGCACATTAACGGCATAGAACCTCAATTATGCCTCAGCGTCATCGAAAATTTGGACCATCGGATGGAGGTGTGCCGCCGAGGCCGCGGCAGCTATTTGGCCAATAATTTGTTTTGTGCGTAATTGAGCTATTCCAATATTATCGTAATAAAGAGAAATGAAAACAATTTCTTAAAAAAATTGTATTTTATTTAAAATTAACACCAGCCCTTGAAACTTAACCATCCTTTATATGTATATACAAATATACATATTTATGATTAGATGTTTGGCTGTGCTCCTCTTCCTATTTGTGGTTTGTTATTTTTTCAGACCCTTAACCGAGTCTCAGCGAATTTGAAAGAATCAGCTGATTGGCTGACATCCCATGGGTCATACAGCAGTTTTTAGGGGGAAACTGAGGTTATGTTGGTAATATACGAAAAAAATCAAAACAGTTTCCCGTCATGTTGCTCCGTTATCGTGTGAACAACTACTGACCGATCGAGTGTGTGAATATGGTGAAACGAGTTCAGAAGGTGTGGCCATTATCAGATCGTTAATCGGCTCTCAGCGAATTTGAAAGAATCAACTGATTGGCTGATGTAATTGGAGCCATGATAGCGGTTTGTTTGCGAAAAAACTGAGTTTGTCTTGGTAATATACGAAAAAAGTCAACACACTTACCCCTCATGTTGCTTCGCTGTCATCTGAATAACGACTGATTGGTCAAGTGTGTGATCGTGGTGAAACGAGTTCAGAAGGTGTAACCAAGATCAGACCGTTAATCGGCTCTCAGCAAATTTGAAAGAATCAACTGATTGGCTGACACAACTGGGGTCCTGATTGCGGTTTATCTGCGAAAAAAATTAACACACTTTCCCCTCATGTTGCTTCGTTGCCGTCTGAATAATAACTGATTTGCGGAGGATAATAATATATGTTTGTGAAATAAGCGATTAGAGTTCTGCTGTTGAATCCGCGGTGACGGGGCAATCGAAGTTACTCTCACTACTTTGCTTTTCCCCATAGCAGATGCCCATAACCTGGGAATCTATCATACTTGGATCAAAGCGAATCTATTAAACTTAGTATCGGTCAAGGCGCATTCATTAAAGGTGATGGCACTAGACCAACAACACTGTTCTTTACGTTTGATTGTCAAAGCAAAGTATTATGAGACTAGAAAACAAATAATGAATTCGCCGTGCCCATGCGCCTGTCAGCACAAAATGAAACAAGGCGAATTCATTCTTGGTTTTCTACTTTACCGTGCCAACCAAACGTAAAAACGTTGCCATCATTCTAGTGTCAGCCTTGCCTTGGATTGTACGTATATATGTCAGAAAATAAAGCGCTTTACACCAAACACATTTTTACCGAGCAGTTGCTTTTTTCTTGAGTGAGTTTTTCAAGAATGAAATCACAAAAACTTGTCACAGGAAACATCTCAAAACTCAGTTTAGCTACATTCAACTGTAATGTCATTTAAAAATAGAGCTGATGAAGTAGGTTCTTATAAAAGATGACAGAAATCAGCAGTTAACAAAGCTAATTTTCCTTAAATAACTAAATAAGCTAATCTTGATGTAAATGTTGCTTATATTTAAGGCAATAAACTTCTTTTATTCAAAGGGAATTTATGTTTTATTTTTGAAGTGAAAACTTCTTTAGAATCGTTGGGAGTGATTTGAGAAAAAGTGAAACGGAAATAGCGACCCTCTTGGCTACGAAGCGTTATATTATATGTTGATATAAACGTAGCGACGAACTAAATAACTTTTATTTTTTCTTGTGATTCGAACCAAGGATTTTGGATCGGAAGCTCACATTGCTAGCCGCTCGGCTACCGCACCATGCTGTCGGCGCTGGCCTAAAAGTTATTTAGCTACGAAGCGTTATATTATATGTTGATATAAACGTAGCGACGAACTAAATAACTTTTAGGCCAGCGCCGACAGCATGGCGCGGTAGCCGAGCGACTAGCAATGTGAGCTTCCGATCCAAAATCCTTGGTTCGAATCACAAGAAAAAAAATTTTTTTATACAGTTATTTTTTTTTTTTATGATATGTTTATGAGGAGCTTTTTTTCATGGCAGAAATACACTCGGTGTTTTGCCATTGCCTGCTGAGGGGTGAGCGCTATTAGAAAAATGTTTTTCTTAATTTTGGTGTTTTCACCGAGATTCGAACTGACGTTCTCTCTGTGAATTCTGAATAGTAGTCACGCACCAACCCATTCGGCTACGGCGTTTGTTTAATTTTACTGATGCAAAAATGAGGGAAAATATTTGAATAAAGTTTGCTTACTGTTTACACATTTTCCAAAGGTGACGGAGAACCAAAATCAATAAATAGCATCACGGAATTCATTCACGAAAATTTAATAAAGTATACACCAGAAGTATCGCGGATACGATAAAGTTCCAATGATTTTAAGAGGTGATTTCAACGTAAATTTTGCATTGGACACAGCGGTTCCTTCAATTGACTTTCTCAATACAACATTCAATTTAAAAATGTGTAACAATCGCACTGAATCGACAACACGATCAAAAACAACAATTGACGCGGTATTTCAAAGATATGTTGACAACATCGAAACCAAAGCATTTGTATCATATTTTAGCTATCATAAGCCACTCGTATCATTTGTTGAAATTGAAAACATTGAGGATGAATAATAATAAAATGAAGAAAATAAAATATGAACTTTATATCAATATTATAATGAACCTATAATTATCCCGCCCCTAATGCTGTTTTCGTCTCATTCTCTCTCAGTTTGTTTTACGGAAGGTTTCACTTCTATCGCGTCTAACCGTTAGACTGGTATTTTTTTTATTTTCTTTTATTCTGAAAGGTAAGCTTAATAATTAGATTTTACGTTAAAAGTAAATCGCGTACATTTTACAACTATTCAATTTTACGAATATATCTGATAAGCAAAGTGTTATTTTTTTAAAGCCCAAATATTTAAATTTATTTTGCCCTTTTTTTGCAATATTTGATTTGAAAATTGTTTGGTATATCGTATATTTAATGCAAGCCTAGTGCGGTGTTCAGATTTTTTTCTGCTTTTGTTAAAATTTGCAAAATTTACCTTTCTATATAAATATACATAATTGGCGCGTACACTCTTTCTGGGTGTTTGGCCGAGCTCCTCCTGCTATTTGCGTCGTGCGTCTTGATGTTGTTCCACCAATGGAGGGGCCTACAGTTTCAAGCCGACTCCGAACGGCAGATATTCTTATGAGGAGCTTTTTTATCGCAGAAATACACTCGGAGATTTGCCATTGCCTGCCGAGGGGCGACCGCTATTAGAAAATGTTTAATGTGTTTGTTTTTTACTTTTCTAGGGCTAATAGTTTTTTGCTATTAAGACAAAACTTGCAATTACCACAAAATTTCTAAAGAATTTCATTTGCTGTGGTATATGAAATGTATATATGTACTTTTTTGTCGTACTGTATGCGTTCATATGTAGTTTATAGTTCTTGTTGTAAAGCTATTTGATATTAAGAAACACGCTTTCAACACACTTTGGTGCTGCCATGTGCCACATTGTTGGTTTACTCTCTTTTGTAGTTATCAGTACGTATCCGTTATTTAAGGTTTGATAACTGGTGTTTTTATTTGTTTTAATTTGTTTTTTTTTATTTGTTTTTGTTACTTAGTTAAGAAAGTGTACGTGGTACTGACTAAGCAGGTGAGTGACTGGTGTTCACTGGCACCGCAATGTTGATTATTCGAAATAGCAATTTTGATTTCGCTGCCACTCTCACTCTCTCTCTCCCTTTCTCTATCGCGCTATTGAAAGTTTAAAGTTTTTGTAACAAAATTTTAAAAATTTTCAAAGAATTTATGTATACATTTGTGTGTTTTATATATATTTTGTAAAATGTTTTAAATCAGATGCCATAAGTGGCGCTTGCATTTCATCATTGTGACATTATTGAGTTGTCGCTGTTTATCTGAAGTTGGCGGATTACTTCGAAGTTAGGTGCTCAATAACTTCAAGTTGGAGCACAGTTAGCTAGAGAATCATAAGTTACGTAGCATTTTTTGTAACTTGATTTACTACTTTGATCCCATATCTATGGTTCTTAATCAGAATTTCTAGAAAGATTTCTTGTGTGCAGTTTTATAACACCTTAAATTTTAGTAAATTAAAATAAGTATGAAATACAGTGAAACTTTTCCTAACGGACACCTCTATTAGATGTACATTTCCCTTGGGTGGACATTTTTTTCTATACCAAGTTTTAAGTATAAATTTCGGAACAAATTACTCTCTCTTAAGCGGGCACTCTCTTGCTTGTATGCGAACAGTTGTTTTTCATAAAATTTGCAAAAAGACCTCTATTGAGCGGACGCGAACTCCTCATAGGCGGACAAAATATATATAAAATGTAAGTGAGCAGTTATAATATGTTATAATTTGAGCTTACCTCCATTTTGGGTGGTTGGCCGAGCCTTTCTTCACATCTGTGGCGTGCTTCTTGATGTTGTTTTACAAATACACAGTTACTTACTTACATATATACTTATTAAACCACTAGTAAGTATATGTATGTACTCGAACCATATGGTATAAATTTGAAAACTGTTATATGAAGACACTTCAAATCATACTTGGCTCCATGACAAACTTTCTCGCCCTTTTTACGCAAATCAAGGGGTAAGTCATGATTCTCTGCTAAGCTCAACTTTGCTCTCTCTGTACTTAAATCATTTATGAGAACGATTTCCCATCTGGTGGAATTAAAGTGCCCAATCTTTATATTAAACTGTTAATGTATGTATGTTATGCCGACGATTTAGTGCTTTTCGCCGAATCTCCGAGTGAACTGCAGGATGTGATCGATGCTATTCGCGATTATAGCATTCAATGTGGCCTTAAAGTAAATTTGCTCAAGTTGAAAGGCATGGATTTTAGAGAGCGTAGCAGAATTTCTTCTACTTATAATTGGAATTTTGACAACGAGAATATCGACATTGTTAGCGAATATAAATATCTGGGCGTGCTGCTTACATACAAACTCTCTTAGGTGAAACACTTAAATCTGAAGTTTGGTAAATTTTTCCGAGCGGCACAAAGAAATCAATGGATAAAGGCAGCGTAACTATGTATTTTAATGAACAGATGTGTACATTTGTGGTGTAAATATGTATTTAAGATTACTTTGTGGAATTTAGATAAGAAATTAGAAATTAGGCTTCTTCAAAGAACTCAGCAGTTGAACACTCCAAGAGCAAAAATATGTTGGAGAAATAGTGATTTAACTACAAAAACGAGCTTTTTAGGAGAGTAAATGGGTATAGAGTAGTCTGGAAATGGCGAATAGATCAGACAGCAAGAAAATGCAATGTAGCTGAAGTTTGTTTTTGTTTTGCTCATAACCTGACACTGGCTCCTCGATGTTTACTTGCACATTTGTCTCTAAATCTATATAAAATGCAGGTATGAACAGCTTTGTCGATTGTCCTACACTCTTAGAAAAAGCAGTGTTCAATACTTGCTGTCGGTATCTACGCCGTGTTCAATTTTTTTTCGTCTGTTTTTAAAAGTCGATTACGCTAAATTTGCTCCCTCGACAAACAGACAACGAACAGATAAGCAGAAAGTTATTCTAAAACAAAATTGGATGATTCATTTTGCGCCACCTTGCATGAAAAAAAATATAAAATAAAATAAGATAAAATAAAATAAAATAAAATAAAATAAAATAAAATAAAATAAAATAAAATAAAATAAAATAAAATAAAATAAAATAAGATAAAATAAAATAAAATAAAATAAAATAAAATAAAATAAAATAAAATAAAATAAAATAAAATAAAATAAAATAACTGAAGGGGTTAAATCCCCAGCAGAAATGATCGCAGCATGGAAGGCAAAAACAATACACGGTGCCCATCCCCATGATCTCGAAATGGAATGGATCGACGCACAATCATCCAATTTATGGTTGAAAAAAGGAAAACTATTTTCTGAAACAGAAGGTTTCGCAATCGCTATCCAAGACCGAGTTATTCCAACAAGGAATTTCCGAAGGTCGATACATGGCGAGGCAATAGAGGATAGATGCCGAAGGTGCGGCATTTACGGCGAAACAATCGACCATATAATTGCTGGATGTAGCGTACTTGCCCCCCGTGAATATGTCATGAGACATAACAATATAGCAAAGATCCTCCACCAACAACTTGCGATAAAACACGGTCTCTTACAAGCAGAAGTCTTGTATTTTAAATATGAACCAAAGGCAATAATCGAAAATGCAAATTTTAAACTGTACTGGGACAGATTTATATCCACAGATCAAACCGCAGCTGCCAACAAACCTGACATTATCTTGTTCGACAAGACAAATAAAACGATCGAAGTAATCGATATAGCGGTGCCCCTTAATCGCAACATCCAAAGCACATACTCCACCAAAGTATCGAAGTATGCTGCTTTGGCCATAGAACTGAAACAGATGTACAAAGCGAGGGAAGTGAATATAATTCCAATAATTATATCGTCCACTGGATTAGTGCCTAAGCATTTAATAAAAAACTTGAAGAAATATGACTGCCAACACCTTTTAGAAGACATGCAGAAGTCGACCATACTGGACACATGTGCAATAGTTCGTAGGTTTTTAAATATTTAAGCAATAGCAATCGCATGGGCGTAGAACTTGGACTACGCTCCACCAGAGCACAATCCCTTGAAAATTTTATCCGGGATGTGTAATCTCCGGCAATAGCCGAGATGGATTAAGCTCAAATAAAATAAAATAAAATAAAATAAAATAAAATAAAATAAAATAAAATAAAATAAAATAAAATAAAATAAAATAAAATAAAATAAAATAAAATAAAATAAAATTAATAAATTAAAAAAATAAAATAAAATAAAATTAATAAATAAAAAAAATAAAATAAAATAAAATAAAATAAAATAAAAAAAAACAAAAAAAAATAAAATAAAAAAATAAAATAAAATTAAATTAAATTAAATTAAGTGAAATAAAATAAAAATTAAACAAAATAAAAGTATTTTGGTATTAAGTCTGTAGTGGTATGGTGAGATATTTCATACCTTAGTTTACCTCTTCATCACCTCTTTCAGCATTTGTCTCAATATTATCCCTGTACGGTTCAATGTCTTCCTCCTCATCACATTTCGCGTGGCTTTCAAAAAGAAGCCGCCTTAGCTCTTTTCGGCTTCAGAAATTTTTCTGAGGTTATTTAAATTCTAAATTTCTTACAATTGCCTTGAATTGACAAGATGAAATAAGCACCCTTTTTACTTTCTATAAAATTGTTTCACTTCTCAAACAAGGCCTAAACACACTCAGGGCTCCAGTACACCCAGTACACAGGTCCAGTTATTTTCACATTGGAGAAAATATACAGAGCTGATTTGATCCATGAAATAATAAAAATAAAAAAAATATTTATATAAAAGTCGAAAAGGAGAAAAAAAAAATTGTTTCCCAAAAACGCGTAGCAGTCGTTTTGAAGGATTTAGGATATGTATATAAACAAATTACAAACAATTATTTCATAGAAAATAAATTTTTATATATTATATTTAATAACCATAATATTACAATACCCGGCATCCGTGGGTATGCCTCGTTGAATAAAATCAAAACAACCAATCAGAAAAATATCAAGCAAAATTATTTTTATTAATTTTCTATATCAAACCGAATGAGAGTGGTGGCGCGGCCTGGGGGCTGTGGGAAGGGAGTTCCATTATAAAAACATGCCTATAACCTTTATTGGGTGAAAATATTAATGTATAACATTTTTTACGTCATTTGGTGTTGTCGTTTCGTAGTGATGCGCGAACAACGTATAGACATTCACCTTTATAGTAAAGATTATATCGTAAGTTTTTAAAAAATATTTAAAAATATTAAATCTTAAAACTATATTTCACCATTGTTTGTAAATATATTATATTCCTAAAAAATGTAAAAAGAATTATAAATATACTTAAAAACTGAAAAAAACTTCACTTTAAAAGGTCCTACAAAACCAAGCTCTTTTAAACCACAAAATATAATTTTATAAATACATAAAAAATGTTTTTTTTTTTAATGTATTTCATCCTAAAAATTATTTCAAAAATTATTTAATATAATATAATTATTATATCCTAAACAAATTTTTCAAATTTTTTTTAGTTCGTAAAAATCGTAAAAATGAATTTCATAAAAGTTTTTTGAAATGTTATATCCCAAAAATACATTAGAAAATTATTTTCAATATATTATAACCTAGAAATAAGTTTCAACATTTTTTTTTAATTAGTATACCTAAAAATAAATTTCAAAAATGTTTTGATATTTATTATATCCTACAAGTGTTTTTCTTTTTAACATATATCCGACAAATAAACAAATTTTTTTTAAGTATTATATCCTAAAACTAATATAAATTTCACAAATTATTTTAAATCCATTATATCCTAAATATGTTTTGCAAATTTTTTTAAATATATTTTATCGTAAAAATAAATTTGACACATTTTTGGTAATACAAAAATAAATTCCAAAAATGTTTTCAAATTGCAAAATTGCAAATTTGAAAATATTTTTTAATTACTGTATCCTAAAAAATATTTCAATATTAAATATACGGTAAAAATAAAAATAAAATTAAATTATAAATATGCTAGAAACCTGAAAAAATTTCAGCTTAAAAAGCTCTGTTTCAAAATTGTTAACATTGAATAAATCTCGAAATTACCAAAATGTGTTTTAGTCCTTCTTCTTTTTATACTCAAACCCCAACCTCGAAATCCTTGGATCACTTGATCAGTTCAGCTACGAAACAGTAAAAAATTTTTCTCGAACGCTTACTTGAGCAGTGTGAACGACGCTTAATAACTGCATGCCCATTACAGAAGTGTTGTAAAGGTTACCAGACTTTTTATGTTCCGATAACATAAGCTCTATTTAACGGCGCGCAATATACCTTTTCTATGATACCAAAATACAATAAAAAACCAAGTGGTTATTAATTTTCGACAAAGTTTATTCATAATTTAAGATAAATTGTATGCATTATTATGAGCTCACAATATTTAAAAATATTTATTAATTACCAAGAAGACAATTCAATGCTTAAAATATTGTAATCTTTCAAAACAAAAAAAGCGAACCAATTGAAAAATGAATTAAAAGATATGTAACGCAACAATACGAGTTGAAGCGCAGCAAACTTATATTACTAAAAATCATATAAAAAACCAAAGAAAGAAAAAAATATGAGTATCATTTGTGGTTATCGAATATCAAATAACTTATAATAATTAATGTGCGCTTAGTTTCGTTGTAGGAAGTGAGTTACAAAAAATTGTTTTAGTAAGAATTAGTAAAAATTTTAAAAAGTCAACAATTTTTTAATACTCGTTTTTGCTTTAAATCTAAAAAAATATATATTAGTATGTAGTAGGTTAACATGTAGGTGTGTGTGTGTGTGTGAATATATTTTATTAGAGAAAATCAATGAAATGCTTTTTGCATATTTAAATTTATAATCATTTAACGGCGTGGCAGACAAGAGGAACTATTTTCTACCGCAGAAAATATAATATTTATTAAGTCTTAGTATGCTTAGTTAACACTGAAATTAGTTCAAGTCATTATCATTGACAAATTTGCATATTTTTATGTAGTTAAAAATCACAAAAAAAAAAAACAAAGAAAAAATCGAAAACAAATTTGTGGGAGCTCAAACCCCATATTCACAAAGCAATTCTTTCAACTTCTATGAATATTCAAAATTTTCGGGACTCACAAAACACTTTGGAGTACCCTTTTGCCATACTCTCCTTTTAATATTCGCTAAATTTATCGTACGTTTAAATAAATCGTATAAATATTTAATACAAAGTACAGGCAAGCCTAAAAGCACGCTATGCTTTTCATACACTTTCCGAAATAACTCCATACTTTCTCCTTCATTTCTTGTTGACGAATATTCGCTAACGTTCTGCATGAAGCGCATTTTTTAACGCCTCACTTTCGCTCTCTTGCCGTATGCTCACTACGCTTTCTATGCGCCGTCGTTGAA
This sequence comes from Anastrepha obliqua, assembly GCF_027943255.1. Lineage (NCBI taxonomy): Eukaryota > Metazoa > Arthropoda > Insecta > Diptera > Tephritidae > Anastrepha > Anastrepha obliqua. Next base: position 30,638,968 of record NC_072896.1, read on the forward strand.
CTTTCGTGTTGGTGTTGTTGTCGTGAGCGCATTTGCGGCGGATCGCTTGACTTGTGATGTCCATCCGTGTGCCCAGTGTGTCGGCCATTTATAATTTGCGAGCTTTTACTATGTCTAAAAGAAATGAGAAGAAAAAAAAGAGTTTTTTTATTTGTATTTGGCAAAGGAAAATTTGCGAGAAATGATGCTACCAGCTACAAAAAGTCGTAATGGAAATGATGACAGTGGCGTAGGAGTGTCCTTATTTTTAATTTAGTTTGATTTGAAATTATTTTAGTGCATATTTGTTCAGTTGGATTAGTGAAAGATTTATACTACAACATTTGTGGTCAGTCGAACATAAACTTGGTGGCGTATCGAGATCAAAGCTGGCATATTTTTAATAGTTCATATGTAAGCCTTTATATGCAATTTCTGAACAAATATAATGGCTCTAAAAGTTTTTTTATAATGATTTCAAAAATATGTATAAAGTATGTGACAATTCTCAAATATCGCTAAATTCGCAAGGTTGGCCCTGAGTTTAGTCGGCTAGTGCTTGCTCACACAAATCGTGTCTTCAATTCAAAAATACTGCAGGTTACTCAAACAGCTTTCCTTCGTTGCCAATATTGCAAGAAGTTATTATATTTAACTAACAAATTTAATTCAACTTATTTTTATAAAGATTGATGGCAACCCTATTTAATTATACAACTGATTTAAAGTGTTCTTAAATATATTTCATTTCGAATTATCTAATTTTTAATATTTATGTGTGCTATTTTATATTAATTTTCAAATAGAGGGCAACTCTAGTACCCATCCAAAAAATTAGACGTATTCAGAAATATGTCTAGATTAAGGACTACTCAAACAGCTTTCGATTGCTGCCAGTACTGTGGAATATTATTTAATAATTATTAATTTAATTAGCCCAAATTTTTTTAGCTAAATGGCAATCCTATAAAAATATGTATATCTGGATTAAAGTGTTCTTCAATACCCCTTGTTTATGAACTTCTATTTATATTTTAATTAACTTAAATATTTAGTTTACTTCTATTTTTTTGATAGGTGCAAATGCTATTCAAAACTATTTCTAGATAGGTGGCAATCCTATATAAATATATGTCTAGAACCAATTATTTTTAAATATCCCTTGTTTATGAACTTCTACAATATTTATATTTAAATTAGCTGGAATATTTAGTTCATTTTTAATTTTTAAATAGGTGGCAACGCTATTTAAAGTAATTTCTGGATAGATGGCAAACTTGTTTGAATACATATCTCGATTAAAGTGTTCTTAAAAGCCCCTTTGCATCCGACCCCTATTCACGTGTTAATTAAATCAAATATATTTATTATATTTAATTTTTTAAAAGGTGGTTACGCCATTTAAAATTATTTCTGGATATATGGCAATCTTATGTAAATATATATCTGGATTAAAGTATCATAATATATCTTATTCTATTATATCATAAATATTCCTTGTATATGAATCGCTATTTATATTTAAATTAAATAATAAAAAAATATTTAGCTAATTTTTATTTTTTAATATAGATAGGTGGTAACTCTATTTAAACATATTTCTAGATTTATCTCTTCTAAATAACTTTCATTTAAGTCCCTATTATAATATGTTATTTGAATTAAACTACAGTTTCTATTAATTTTGTTTCCCGATAGGTGGCAGCCCTATTTAAAGAATATTTATGAAGTTAAATATCCTAAATATTGTTTATTTGCTACTCCTATTATTTACAATTTCATCAATTAACATATTTAATTTAATTAGTTTTCAAACTAGGTGGCAACCCATTTTAGAAATGTATCTGTATTTTATTGCCTTATTAGTTTAGTTTGATATTCATACCATTGTATTTTAATGTTACGTATTTTATTCAATTTAATTTTTTAGTTATGTGGCAACCCTTTTTATAATATCTCTGCGTAAAATATTATCTGTGTGTTATTGTTCAAAATGAATTTGTATGTATGCGTATGAACCATAATACAATATTTTAATGTTGCATATTTGAACCATTTTAATTTTTACAATAGTTGGCAACTCTTTTTCAAAAATATATCTGCATTAAAAAATCCTTAATACTTTTGTTTTATACTCACATCGTAATATTTTAATTTTATATTTTTTATCCATTTTAATTTCTATATAGGTGGCAACCCTTTTCCAAAATATCCCTGCGCTGACGCTATTTTAAATACTTTTCGTTTTATACCAATATTGTAATGCGAGTATTTTTTTTACTTTATCGAAAATAAATGCCAAGTAAAGTTTTAGGTCTTTATGAATTTGATAATCAAGCAAATTCAAATTCAAAGGTTGTGTCAAAATTTCAACTTAAAATAAAAACAGTCGCACATTTAAAATGTGAATCCCAAGGCGCATTCATTGCAGGTGGTGGCACTAGACCAACAACAATGTTCTATACGTTAGATTGTCGAAGCAAAGTATTGGAAAACTAGAAAACAAATAATGAATTCGCCTTGTTTCATTCTGAGCTGACAGCCACATGGACATGGCGAAAGCAAACAACTAACCAGCTGATTTAGCAACTCCACCTTTAATAGATTCGCCTTGATGGACGCTATGGCACAGGTCGCAAAGACGTGCATTAAGAATTACATGAAATAATATCTGCGATTCCATATACAAATCACCGGTAACACAATGGGCCCTAGAGGTCTAAGTGACACCTTTTTTTTTTCAAGATCAGCCAGCACTACCTAACCTAACCTATGGCAGAGTAAATAAGATATTTAGAAATATCTCAAGTTCAATTCAATTTTGGGTTAAAACATTTATTTTCGCGTATTAAATACACAGTGACCCCCAATAATATTCATTTAAAATATGATTTCTATACTTTAAGGTATTTCATACTAATGATCGGACACTTTTTCATTTGTATTCTTATTTGTTGTGGATACAGCCACCGAGTGGTAAACTGATCATGCAAGAAAGCGTACAGGTATAAGGTTAAAAAGCTATGAAATGCCTCGAAGATCTGAATAATATTTAATATATTAACCCAATAGAGAAGAAGAAGAAGTGGATATCTCCCACAACAAATCTGCTGAAGACAAGACAGTACTATTAGAGATGATTGGATCTAAATCACGAGGGTTTAAAATTTTAAATTTTCAGCCGTAAGTGCAATTAATTTACAAAATTTAGGTATAAAACGACTTCAAACAGCTATTTAGTTGTTAGACTTCTATAGTAGAATTTGACGGTTAATTTTCGTGTAGTAGATTTTTACCCTCGCCGCCGTAGCCGAATGGGTTGGTGCGTGAGTACCATTCGGAATTTACAAAGAGAACGTAGGTTCGAATCTCGGTGAAAGATCAAAATTAAGAAAAAGTTTTTTCTAATAGCGGTTGCCCCTCGGCAGGCAATGGCAAACCTCCGAGCATATTTCTGCCATGAAAAAACTCCTCATAAAAATATCTGCCGTTCGGAGTCGGCTTGAAACTATAGGTCCCTCCATTTGTGGAACAACATCAAGACGCACACTACCAATAGGAGGAGGAGCTCGGCCAAACACCCAAAAAAAGGGTGTACGCGCCAATTATAGATAGATAGATAGATTTTTACCCTCTAGCCTACTTAAATGGACGTTTTTGGAATATTCTCATTATCTCTGTATGGAATATGAAAATGGAAATATGTTTTTTTGTGAAAACTTTTGCGGGTCAATGTATTTTCTGAATTTGAATCTAATCAAACTGTAAATGAAATTTTCGGAAACATCTCAACACCAGCATCACCAATCTAATTTTTTTACTACGCACAAACCAAGGCTTCAAACCAAGCATATTAGGTTGTTTCAATAATTTTCGAGTATAGGTATGAAATCTGAATTTCTAAAAAATGTTTATTATAGTACAAGGTGACGCAAAATCAATCATGAATTCTTGTAGTTTTAATAACTTTTATACTAAATAAAAAAAAAATTCTTTATTTTTCAACCTTCACCCGCTCCATTGCGTACCTGCTTGTATACTGCAGCTGTCTTGTGCACAAGCTGCACAAATATGATTGACGTACGACGCCACTTGCAAAAATTTTAAATCTTCCGAGAGGTTATTAATTTTGCGCCACCAATATAGCCTTCTATGCCTGTAAATCTATGTTCGACAGAAAATGGGGTCTCAAGCCACGTGTCGTACTTTAGATGTACAACTTAGTGGTTCTGCCAGTTTTGGCACACGGCTGCCTAGTTTGGTGGGTAGCTTTTCAGAAGGGCTACAACACCACTAAACTAAAGAGAGTGCAGAGAACTGCATGTGTGGGCATCACCGGTGCTTGTAGAACATGTTCCACTGCAGCGCTCAACGTTATTCTACACTTAATTCCTGTGGATCTGCAGGTTAAATGCATTGCTGCTCAGAGTGCTATTAGGTTGAAGGAAATTGGCCTTTGGAGACAACTTCCTGTAGGACATAATAGCATCTTGAAGCAGATCTCCCTTCTCTGTTATTCGCACTGACCTCTCCATCCGCAAAATGTGCTTTGAGGGTTGTGCTAGGGCTATCTTTCCGAGCAGGCAAGATTTCCAATCTTGGGGAGGGGAGAGTCGGTACGGATATAGATACCTCTGTTTTCACTGACGGATCCAAAATGGAGTCTGAAGTGGGAGCGGGGGTTTACTCTAAATCAGCCAGCATTTCGGTCTTCTTTAAACTGCTGAAAACGAGCAGCGATCTTCACGATCCTGCGAGCATACAAAATGCTTCGGGATCACTGTTGGGAGGGAGACATTAATATTTTTTCCGACAATCACGCTGCAATCAAGGCCCTGTCCTCGCCGTATTGTAGCTCTATTCTGGTGAACTCCTGTAACGAGGAACTCAAACGTCTCGAACATGCAGGAAACATTTCCCTTATCTGGGTTCTTGGGCACAGGAATATAGAGAGAAATGAAATTGCCGATGAGCTTGCCAGGAAGGGGTCGACAGAACCGGTTTCAGCTGTCCCCTTCTCAGACATCGGTGTCGCCTTGGCCGTCGTTAAAGGGAAACTACACAATTTCTTTCCAGAAAAAGCGCAAGACAGATAGAGGGCTATCTCATCGTGTGCTATTTCGAAAACACTATGACTTCAACACGATGTAAACAGAACGCTTAAGGTGATGGGAGTCCCCCGCCATTCAATTTCCAAACTCATTGCGGTGTTCATTCGTCACTGGGTGATCGGTACTCATGCGGAGAAGCTTGGAATTCGTACAACCCCTATTGCAGAAGCTGTGGGGATCCTGCAGAGAAAGAGACTGTTGAACACTTTCTCTACAAATGTCCGGCTTTGGTGGCTAGGCGCTTGGGATTCCTTAGCGTACCCTTTGGGGATGCCTTGAAGAAATTCTCCAGCCTCCACTACATCAACAGCAATGGATGGCTGTAGATGGTTTTCTCTTCCCTAAATCTTTTCACAGGTAGTGGTCCACATTATGGTATCAAAACGGCGCGAAAGTGTACCTGGGGTACTTTTGCCATCTCACCTGCCTACCTATATAAAACTCGTTAGAAGGATACTGATAAAATTTTGAAACAAATTTTATAATTTTGAGATTTTTTCAGTATTGAAAATTTTGTTATAGAAATTTTTAAAGTGAAATATTTATCTTCCAATAAAATAACAAATTTTGCGCCACCTTGTTCATATGAGAAACTAATTAGAAAAAAATTTGCACAAAATAAATTTTTATTCGATATAATAATCTAATAGTTATTTTAAGTTACGTACGAGCTGGGTTGAACTTTGACCTCAATACGACTCCATGTCTTTTCCGATCGACCTCAAAGTTTCGAGCAGATTTTTGTACTCTATTTATGTATTAAAAATACTTTGTATTAAAAAAGTGAGCTAAATAAAAACACGGATCAGTCACATAAACAGGATCACTCCTACTACAGTGGTGGTGAAAGAAACATTAAACTACAATTGGAAACATGCCAGTATATAAAAAACGTACTTTCCTCCAATATCGACTCGAGCTCAAGTTAGGTTAAGTTGCGAATTACTTGTAATGAAGTTATGTGATAGTCTATGGTTAAAATGGTATTTATGTATGCAGATAAGCTTTTAATGGAACTGCAGTTAACTACTCGAGCATTTTGGAGTTGATCCACCTTCGTGTGAATCTCAGACTTTACCAAATATACTTGAACCATAATTTCATGCAAAATATAGGTACGTGGGTATGTATGTAGTATAAACAAGTTTCTGCCGTTCATGTGGATAGTTAAAAAGAGAGATAGCGTGGTTTGGCAAGGTTACTTGATTGTAGGGCACAAAATCTGCTGAGAAGAAAAACAGTGGTGCAAAAGTGGACGAAAATATATTAGCTATGCAGTAGATCTTAAGTGATCGTTGTAAAACGAAAATGTTTAACTTCTTAAACTATCCTTAGACTATCCCTCATCTGTCTACTAGAAAGGCTATACCGGCGCGGCTTTGCCTAAACTGTTGAGGTTCTGGAAAGAATATTTCCCCAGAAATCTGAGGCGAATTCTTCGTATTCTTATATAAGAAGTGCTGAATGAATTTCACTGCTTCGTTGTTGTTGTTGTAGCAGTAACTTTGCCCTGTTAGTGCAGCGTACTCACCGGTCGTCTTTGTCTAGCTCATCTAACAGTAGGTCAAGGAAACTAGCTGTTTCGACGGGTTGGGTCCAGAGGGAGAGGGGTGTTAGATGAGTGGGTTTAAAGGGACATGTGAAAAGGTGGTTAGTATCGTGCGGGGTGCCTTCACATGCTGGACATATGTTTAGTACGTCGAGGTCAATTCTGGATAAGTAGGAGTTTAACCTGCTACAATATCCAGAACGTAATTGTGCCAAGGTTACGTGAGACTCTCGGGGAAGTTGGAGCTCTTCGTCTGCGATTGGTGGTCGTTGGACTCCGATAATGGCATTCGGTGGTCGGGAACTTAAGAAGGTGGTGAGAGTCTCCCGATGAATGCCGTTTATGGCCTGTCCGATGTAGTAGCTGTCTGTCTGTTTTGTCTAGGATCTCGTCTGCGTAGTTGAGGAAATGCTTCCTGATGTGCCTGGGAGGTGGCTCCGGCTCAAGCAGGTGTCAGCATGGGTAAGGCCTGCGGTAATACCTTAGCAGAAACTGCTTACTGAGCAATTTGTTATGCTCCTTAACAGGCAGCATAAGGGCCTCATCGTGTAGCTGTTGTATCGGTGACATCATAAGACATCCTGTTGCGGTCCTTAATGCAATGTTTTGGCAGGTCTGAAGCTTCGACCAGCGCGAATCACTGATTCCAAGCGACCAGACAGGCACAGCACAGGTTAGAACCGGTCGGCCTATTGATTTAAAAGTCGACAGCAACATTTCCTTGTCTTTGCCCCAAGTGCTGCCGGCAAGCGACTTGAGAACCTTGTTGCGATTCTGTAGACTTGAGAACGTTCTTGCGATTCTGTACTTTAGTTGCAATAGCGGTTGTATGCGCTGAGAAGGAGAGCAAGCTGTCAAAGGTAACTCCAAATATTTTGGGGTAGTTAACCGTCGGAATTTGTGTATCATCGACTTTCACCTTGAGTTGTAGCTTGACCTCCTTTGTCCAGGTGGTGAAAAGGGTCGCCGTGTATTTAGTGGTGGAGAGTTGTAAATTCCTCGCAGTGAATAAGCGAGAAAGGCTGCTTCGTTAACTCTACTGCTTCTAAAAAGTGCATGGCGTCGTATGTGACCGGCAAATTGGCCAAGTTAGGAGACATTCCATATGTTCGGTTTAGAGAGTCTTAGTAAGTTTTTTTTTGTCACTTATGGAGCATAAATGCGATACTTCGTAACTGGGTCAGATTAGGCTACCTTGCTCATGCTCTCATTTTAAGCATACGAAATCTAGTTACCAGAATTGTATCTAACAAATATTTCGAGCAATGGTTGATAATGAAGATGATATTTCTTGGGAGTACCAGAGAGAAAGCATTTTTTTTCTAAATAAGTACGTGGAATGGTGAAGCTCTGGTGCCTTTCACAATGCAACTATGCTGTGCTTCCGTGCTTCCATACCTTATTTCATAAAATCTCTACCGCGTTATTTGAAAATCATTCGGGGAGGTGCGCTATAGTCTTCCATATTCCAAAGCTAAGATATGTTTCGAGGTTAGACCTAACAGCCAGCTTATTGAGGCACCATTTAATACGGCATTTACGCATAAAAAGAGTTTAGACTATCAAATCTCCTAAGCGTGCTCTGGTACTCTCCATAATGGAGAGCCATTACGATGATAAGATGTACGGAGAGTCAAAGAGTTTCAGTATAGGTTAGGAAATGTTAGAATGAAAACAGAACTAAATACTTCAAACTACAATAAAGACTTCAGTAAGAAAGCCGCTACTAAATATTTGCTAATACGAAAGAGAAAGAGAGAGAAAGAGTTTATACCAACAAAAACTAACTACCGATAGTTAAACGATTCTATGTGAAAAAAGAGCGCAAAAACTACAATACAGGAGTTGATTTAGGAGAACAGGTCTAACTACTGCGTGCTACTGCTACGAAGAGATAGTAACGGTAAATGTAAACTGTTAAATATAAAAACGCTGTCTTACACTGTGAGAAAGTAAAAACACATCCACAAAATTTTGCATTTAACAATGTCGAGAGTGCTGGGATTTTCTACGTGGATATGGCACAACAAACACACACACACACACATTTAATAATTAAAACTGAAGTGCGATTATGGGCAGTGAGTAGTAGATGAGAGCGCACGATTATGTGTACTTTGCCAAATATTATTTTCGAATTTTGAGCATTTTCATAGTTTTTATCAAAAAGTTTCCAAAATGCTGATTATTTTCGTTAGAGAATTTTTTCAGTGCATTTGTGATGAATTTTTTCTTTGATGTGCTGTATTTGGCGAGTGTCATTTCTTTTAGGCAGCGAGGTAGCTCGCTCTTTTCAAACACGTCGGCGTCTATCGTCGCTCACTCCATTTGCTTAGAGGCGTCAGTTAATGTCTTTGAGATCCATTTTATAGGAAGTTGGCCTTTTGCGTCTTCTCTCTTAATTGCGCTCTGTTTCTTTATTTCCTTAATAATCTTTTAGCAACGGCTGTGAGAAGTGGCTTTCACAGCTTTCGTGAGCGCTTCTTACTCACTTGTTCTGCATTTATTTTTTCCATAAATTTCTTCAATTTCTCTCTCGCTAAAACGCTGCCTCTTATTTCGGCATTTCTTCTCTTATTTTCTTTCTCTCTCTCTCTCCCTATCTCTCTCTTTCTTTATCTGACTATGAACATGTACACAACCCGAACGGATGATGCGTCGTTACATGACTTCTCATTGTGCGCTGCCTTTCCGGTCTGTGCGACATATCGGCACGCCAAACGGCAGCCAGCTCGGCTGGGGCGCGTGTCAGACTCACAGGTTGTGCTTTAACCTTAGCCGGTGTCGCGTACAATAAGTAATTATGATAGATATGACTGGCATCTGAAGGTCGCTTACCCGGTGCGGCAGGCAAATAGGGTAGGAAGGCAAAGGATGAGGTTGTAGATTGCGTTTGTGATGGTTTGCGCGCACAAGGAAATGGAATGGGCAGCGGCAAGGCGCTACGTTTTCGTACACCACGCCGCTGCTGTAGCGTACATTTACGTAGAGTCGATTGATTGGAATAGGTGGGTTCGGGTAAATACGATACAGGTGGTATGATTTGGGCATAAATTTGATGCTCGTATGTGATGGGCACTGATGGTGATGGAGTTGATGTTATTGATGTTGGTGTAGGAGTGTTGGGATTAATGGGTATGGGTATGAGTGACCTGATTCGCTTGCGACGTGTGCGCGGTGGTGGTATGGGTGCCGCAGTAAGCATCGCACTATCACCGAGTAGCGGTGAGTATACATCTTCATGTGTTAGACTTGAAAGCGAGCAGGTAGATGAAATATTTGCATTGTCTTGAAGCTCTGATTTCGTTCGCAAATCAGTTGAGCAGTCGTGTGTGGTTTGTGCCATAGTTTCGTTTATGGTTTGCGCCTGTACTATACTCTCACTACTGGCGCTATCGGTTTGAGTATGTGCTAAATTCGTTTCGTTTTCGTATACGTACGTTGTTGTTGCGGCTTGTTCGTGTTGCTTCTGTACTCCAGCCAGGGATGATTTTTTGTGTTCGCGTGTTTTGCTGGACATTGTGCCGCTTTGTGCGGGGAGATGGTGTATGGCAGTGCAGCCAATGCGGTGTTGTTCACTACTGTTGTGGTGCTGGGTTTTGCTGGTTGAGTGACCTGTGAATGGGTGGCATTTGTATAAGAACTGGGTATGGACTATTTTGAAAGGTGGCGCATAGAGGGTTAATTGTATTAGTTTCATGGTTAGACGCTACTTTGAAGGGTTGCAAGTTTTTGATCAGCTATATTGAGTACAAAATTTTCAAAAATCTTGTGCGGTAGTGCATACGAAATTTTTTGCTTGCTTTAAACCAATTTGTGGTGCTCTGAGAGAGTGTAAAATTCTATGTGAAATTCATTGGTAGTACTCAGTTTGTGTTTGCTGCTAACCTAAGATTTTTGTGTAGTGTTTGCGGTTGTGTAGCACCCATTATTAAGATGCCCAAAACAAGCAGTTCTGCAAGAAATATTTCACAGTACAATTAAAAGTAAACGTACAAATGTTACAAAGTATGTGGCTTAAAAAATCCATTCCGAGCGCCGCCTATAGAGTACCTTGAGAGCTGAATAGAAGAGTACAACATTTGGGTACATTTCTCATCACTTACCGCGCGATTTAGATTGCTTATCCTTCTCTCTTTCTTTCTCATGCGCCCTCTCCCGCTCACGTTCGCCCTTTTCACGCTCGCTGGCAGACGAGCGATGTCCGGACGAGCGATGCTGTGTGCTGTTGTGCGCTGCATTATCGTCCGTACGCCCGCGTAGCGAACGCAATAGACGCACACCGGCATTAACGCTGCGTGGCTTCGTTTCCGAGGCGGTACGTGAGCTGGTGTGACGCTCAGCACTACCACCGCTGGTGTTGTTGTTCGACGTGTGCTCTTGACGGCGTTTACTACTGCTACTGCGACCACTACTTGTGGTGCGCTGCTGTTGCGGCACAGTCGCGCACTCAGCGCGTTCCTCTCGCTGAGAGGCATGCGTAGTGCTGCTGGCCGCACGACGCCTTTCCACGTCCCTGCTAGTTGAGGAGTGATGTAGATGCTGACGTTGATCCCCAACACTCTCCTTCTTGCTGCGTCTGTCACCACTACGACTCGGTGTTGCACTCGTAGAATTGGCGCTACGTTTACTCTTCATACGTACACGATGTTCCTCACGTACGTGGACTTCATCTCCGGATGAATACTGTAAACGTGCTGAGCGTTGCGATTCGCGTGAACTGGAACGATGATGTTGCTTTCCAGTGGCTTTTGGTAGCGTTTTCGTGGACGATGTTGTCGCGGTACGCGTTGGTTTTGGTGTGCGTACATTCTCGTATTCACGTTCGCTGGACAACGAACGTGAACGTGCACGCGGACAACTTTCCACTGACGATTGTGATGAGGTACGCACTCGTGTGTGTGTATCGGGTACATTTGGGGAAGTTGTTGTGTGACGTGGGTTGCGTTTCGCCTCGGATGCAAATGTGCCACGTGACATTTTCACTGCAATGCATGAGTCGTTCGCCTTATGGGCGACCATCTTTTCATCGATAGTTTCCAGTGGTTTGGATTCGCGTCTATGGAGCGAGGAGCGTCGTCGTCGCCGGTCTTTATGAGCAGCCTCATCGGAAAGGGCCTGCAAAAAGGGAAGAAGTAATGGATTACAAGAATATATGAACTTGATTGCCTATCTCTGTGGCCCAAATGAACGAATTCTGAAAATCTATTATTAATTGCAGATTTATGATTACTTTATAACTGAGACTGCAGATTTTTTAATTTTATATTCATACAGTTGAATCAAAAGAATCGGTTGCCTGAAAGTCCTTTCAAAACCTATGATGAGATCTTTTAAGTTTATTGGAAATTCCACTAATATCTAACTTTGCTCGGTTTATTTGCATTGTGGGGAGCTACAGAATTTGAAACTAAGAGCCCTGTCCGCGCACACGTTTTTCAGAAGTTCTCTCTAGTCTGCCACTCAGAGTCGCATTCTGGTATTATCAGTCGCAGAGCATTTGCATGTTAGAATGTAGAAAGTCATAAGAACAGGAAGCTTATTCGACCCATTGGAGAAAACTGTACGCCAGGGAAATCGGACCCGTGCAGACCAAAGCATAGAGTTTAGCCATATAAGGTGTGCCGAAATTTTTAAAGCGGCACAAATGCTTGGTTAATTTTCCTCTAGAACAGTGAGTCAATACAAGGATACGACACGGTCTCATTACCATCATCAACATCCTCATCATTTAGCGGTACAACCAGGGGTGAGGATTAGCGCTCTCTACGATATTCCTCCAGTTCTCTCTGTCTCTTGCTAGATATTTCCAGTTGGTTACTTCGAGCGTTCGTAGGTCTTCTTCTCTGCAGTCCATTAGTCACCTCCGCGGGCGACCTTTACTTCTCATTATCAGCTTTGTGCTGCATTACTACATAGTTTCTGAACTCGTGTGTCTTCCATTCTTAGAACATGTTCAATCCACCTTAGTCTTTGCGCTTTGAAGAGCTTGACAATGTCCTCGCCACGCACAAAATGGAGAAAGTCTTTGCTGGTTCGTACTTTGAAATCACCTCCTTCGTTTAGTCGGTGATATACAATATATAAAAGAAAAGTCATTGGGACCTTAGTTCCAAAACGGAGTAAGTGAACAGACCCTCGTCAGTTCAGTTCAGTTCGACCATGATCTATCACTCCTCAGTGGGCATACTGAGGGGAGTGACGTGACTCTTCTAAATATGGACACATTAAAAAAAAAAAATACCTGAGAGAGTACCTAATTTGTTTAAAGCCTCGATAAATGTACAGTAACCCATGTTAGAAGTTCGAGTCAATTTTAACCCCAAAAATAACGAAAACAACCAAGTTAAGTCCAAAAACTCTGAGGCTTCGCGAAGTTTCAGTGTTCCAAGATACAAACAAATCACATCAAAGATAGAATAAAGATCTTCTACTCATCACAATACTTCATTCAGTTCATTAAGTACACCAAATATGGAGCTCGGTTTTTTCAGACCACATTAGGCCTTCTTCTCGCTATGACATCGAATTCGTGAAGAAAGTGTATTGGAGTTTCGGGGTTGATCGCAAAACCGACACGAGTCAATAGATCATTGATGAATCACCTTGTGTGCAGATGGTTGCGTAATCTGTAGTGACCAGTGAGAATGACAGTAAGTACTATCATTTCGTCCTTAAAGAAGCTTTGAGCAGCTTAAAGCTCTTATTTGTATACCCTACCAATAAGTATTTAGCCTGACGTAGCCCCACAGTTTGCTTTCAGCTTGTATCTCGCAGTTTTAGTTCTTCGCTTCCAAGCTCTTCGTTGCTGGTATGGTCACCCAAGGTATGGAAGGACTAAGGTCGAGGTTGCAACCTCTTTAGTCAGTGTTTTCGCTATTTCATTCCCAAATATACCCCTGTGTCCAGTCACCCATATGAGTCGCATTCAAATGTGTGCTCCCAGCAAATTTTACTTTAATACACTGCACTTAATGACTACTGATGTCTTAACCCAGAATGATGACAAAGCCTTACGTGAAGCTTGGTTATCGTTCAGAATGGCAATTCGTTCCTTTCGAAGATTTCTTTCTAAATTGATCGTTGCACATATCTAGAGCGCATACATTACTGGGAATAGTTCCCATCGGCGTAAGCCGTTTCGTTTTGGGGCCATAAATTCCAGCGCCATGTTTTCGAGTGATCTCTCTACCGGTATTGGCTACACTCTTGGAGTTTTCTTTCAAAGAAAGGCACTCAAGTTAGCCTTACTTGGGTAAGCGGAAGCTGCAAGCTCAACGATTTTATGTACTAATCCTCACTAAACCATTTTGTTTTAGGTGCCAAGATTCTAAGCATGCCACGCGGGGCAGTACCAGAGAAGGTGTCTAACGGACTCTTCCTCCTCCTCATTCCTCCTCCTTCAAATGAGTTACGTTAATAACTATCACAAAAAATAGAAGCACATGTTGAGGTTTCCTGCTTTCCTCTTTAGCTTTACTCACAAATAGTTGACCATCGAGCATATTTTTAAGCAGAAAATTTCTTCAAATAGCGCGAAAGGGAGCTTTGGACCTCTACAATTCGTGCAAAACTTACCTTCATAGTTAGATCGGCATTTTCATTCATCTCACTCAATAGGAAGGCGTCACGTTCCACATCCGTTTTACGATCGTATGGTTGTGGTGATTTAACCTTGAAGACAGGTGTAATTTCATTTGTTATATTCTCATAGTAGTGATCCTCCTCCTCATCATCATCATCATCATCAATATCAACATCATCGCCAACATCCGCATCACGCTCGTCATGATCATCATGTAATCTCAATTCTTTTGGAGGCACACGTTTACTGCGCTCCACGGAACTGTTACGTTCACGTGGCTGTATCTCCCCTGTACGTCGTATCAATTGTGGTTCAACAGCAATTGGACTGTGTCGTAGTAGATCGGGCTTATCATTCAATAATTGCCACTTAGTGGTCGTTTGTGCTTTCGTTTCTGCTGTTAATTCATTTGTTGCTGTCGTTGTTTCTACATTATTTGCTTCGTGTCGTCGCATAGACTTCGTATCTTCGTTACCGCTTATGGTTAAACGTTGACGTGACGGTAGTGAACGCTTTGAAGTGCTCACAATGTTAGTGCTGGTATTCGGTAGAAGTTTCGTTTTCGATTCGTGAACATTGTGGTTATGCGCATTCGGTACGCCGAAGTAAGATAGCTCGTGTTCGCGCAATTTACGTGCACCGCGAGCCTCTTTCACAATCTTAAGCGCTTCACGTTGCTGTTCGGTTGACATGCTACGCTCAGCGATGGCTTGTTTGACTGTAGTGGCCACATGAACTCGGGGATGTTCGCTTGAATGGACAGCTGAAACAAGTGTGAGAAAGCGTCAACAAAATTGTGTGGTGAAAAGAGGTGTGGCAGTTCTAATACTTACCACTCGTAGTAGTTCTGGGCTTGGCTCTTGGCGGCGATTGGGTGCGTTTGAAAGAGTCGCGTTTTTCTAGCGAAATTTGTGGTGAGTGGAGCTCGATGCTCATTATGTTGGATTTGGGCAGATCTATTAGAGGAGAAAAAGTTTATAGAGAACATAACTTAATATCTAAGTAATTGCAGACATTCACTTGGTGCTCCATCTAAACTCTTATTGCGGTTGATCTACTTTATTTACTATCACCCGGCTAACTCCCTTGCCCTCTTCCTCCCGCTAATTCTTATACATATTTCTAGCATTTGCGCTTTCAAAGTCTTCATTTCCCTACTTTAATTACCTGCTTTGTCCAGCACTGTTGATTCTCCCTTTCGCTCCTCGGCCTCTATCTTCCAAATAGTCCGTTGCGCCTTCATACGACTCCAACTACCGCTGGAGTATTCTACGGCGCGCTCATCCTCCTGTGACGAACTCTCCAGCGTACCGCCACCGCTATCACTTTGCTCATTTTCTTGCGCACAAAAGTAGCTTTTCACCTCTTCGTCCGCGCTGTCAGCGCCGTCCTCATCGTGGTATTGTGTCGTGGCTGCAATATCGTACATTCGTCGTAATTGTGAGAGTTGTTGACTCACAGACACATCCGTACTACCGAGTAGTTTTAAGCGCGGCGCCACAAGTGGTGCCGGTGGTAGACACAGCGGGGTCACAAAAGCACTTTGGCTCTCAAAAGATAGTCTGCGACTGGTTGTAGTTGCACTCAATGTCGAAGTACTGCTCGTATTAACAACAGTGTGTGTAGTTAGTTCACGCTCTGTGCTTTCCACAGATGTATTGGAATAACGTCGCGTAGTGCCTTGATAGCTATTCGAGCGCAACATTGGCGTGGGCACAACAATGGGTGGTACCGTAGCCGATTCCAATGAAACTATGCTCAGACGTCGCATAGCCTCATCGAATTCATTTGCAGAGCGCATTGTTTTGATGATGAGCGAAGTGGACTTGAGTCCCTCGTCGAGCATACGCTGATGTTCACGCAGATCTTGCAGTATGAGCTCTTGTGCGCTTGGACGTCGATTTGAGACATTGGGATTGGGGTTTCTGTCAGTGATTGGCATTAACGTGGAAGCACCTGAGTAAAAGTGGTAAGAGTTGGTGTTTTGTTTGGCTTGGTGTTCGGAAAAGATTGGTTTAATTCTTATTTATTTGCTGGTTATTTAGTGGTTGGTTAATAAATGTCTCATAAGATTACTAGCAATAGAGTTGGGTGCTTTTAGAAGGATTAAGGCGCAACGGGAAAGTTAAATGGTATTTCGAGTCAGCATGGATTAGGAGTGATTGGGATCGTGGTGCTAACTCATTCAATTAAGGGCACGTTAGAGGTTTCAGCACCGCAAGAAGAGTAAACACCGTCAGTAAAAGCAGTGGATGTGGCTTAGGATGCCGTGTTTTTGAGTGGAGTGCGTGGTAGAAAAAGTATTCAGCATAGCGAGGAAAAAATGTAAAGGTGTATGGGTATGTAAACAATTAGACTAAAATTTTTTTTTTCTACGAAAGTGTTGCAGTGATATTAAAATTAGTAGAAAGAAAATTTATGTAGTGAATTTATTTACAGAGTGGGTAATTGGACGTCTTGGTAAGGAAGAGTGGATTATAGTATTTTCAATGGTCCTTAACATGGGAATTTATTAAATTTTTTCCACAATAAATTTTAGCTTTCGAGTTGTCATAAAGATCACATCTGGAGCCAACGTAATTTTGCATACAGAGACCCCGCATTAACACCGATAATAAAGTCAGCTTTGAAATCCAACGCAGAATCTCTGTTTCCAAAAAGTGCTACTTTGCACTAAGTAGGCAATTGAGTAGTCAAGTCCTCTCTCGACGAACAAAACTAACACTCTGCAAGGCTCTTATCAGGCCCGTGATAACGTATAGCGCAGAAGCTTGACATCCGACGAGGCATCCCACGCAGTGTTTGAGAGAAAGATTCTGCGGAAGATTTTCGGACCTTTGCACGTTGGCAACGGCGAATATCGTAGGCGGGAAAACAATGAGCTGTATGAGGCTTACGACGATATAGACATAAAAAAAAAAAAATAATTGGCGCGTACACTTCTGTTAGGTGTTTGTCCGAGCTCCTCCTCCTATTTGTGGTGTGCGTCTTGATGTTGTTCCACAAATGGAGGGACCTACAGTTTCAAGCCGACTCCGAACGGCAGATATTTTTATGAGGAGCTTTTTCATGGCAGAAATACACTCGGAGGTTTGCCATTGCCTGCCGAGGGGCGACTGCTATTAGAAAAATGTTTTTATTAATTTTACTTTCACCGAGATTCGAACTAACGACCTCTCCGAATGGTAGTCACGCACCAACCCATTCGGCTACGGCAGCGAATAAAGATGCACCGGCTACGATGGTTGGGCGATGTCGTCCAAATGGATACAAACGCTCTGACTCTGAAAGTATTCGATGTGGTACCAGCTGGACGAAGCAGATGAAAAGATCAGGTGGAAAAGGACTTGGCTTCACTTGGTGTTTCCAACTGGATAAAGAAATGACTGTGGCGCTTTGTTAAACTCGGCCAAAATCGCGTATGCGGTTATCGCTCTAATCAAGAAGACGAAGAAGAGACCGAGGCAGATAATCCTATTTTAATTAAAGGGTCTGGGTGGTCTTATTGTGGTTTTTTAACCAGATGATTGTTTTTGACAGTAGCAGCTCTCTCTTGCTGGCAATCTTGACAAAAAGTCGGGATCACATCGTTGCGGAACGAAATTAATCGCTCTATGTTTCAGCAACGTTGCAGTCTTACAAATATATTGCAAACTTATTCCCAACGCCAAAATTGTGTAGAAGTGAAAATCATCTTTTCTGAGGAATCGTATTTTCATTTCAGCGGCTTGTTAATAAACGAAGCTACCGCATCTATCGATCGGAAAAGCTCTGCGCGGGATCTTCGAGAAGCTAATGCATTCCCAGAGAGGGGCTATTTGGTACCGATATTAAAGAAGTGACATCATTGGCTCATTTGTCATTGCAAAAACTGTGGGAAACATGAATTCTGATTAACAGAGAGCGCTACGAGGACGTGCCACAATCGATCTTTTACGCGCCAAGTTCGGTAATCATGTTGTCAGTCGCCTCGGCGATGCCAATTGGCCGCATTGGAGTTACGATTTGACTTATTTGCGAGCTTTTTTGCCATTACGCTTTTTTCTGAGCTGCTTTGAACTACCGATTTTGTGCGAGCAATCCATTAACGATGGAACAGCTCGCTGTATAAGCCATACCGAGATGTGGACATAGTGAAACGTATTAAAATACAACGGCTGTGCTGGCTTGGCGATGCCTCGAGCATGAATGAAATTGAACAGGCACGACAATCCTTCGATAGAGAGTGCACTGGTGAACGAAGAGGAGGACCTAATCTATGTTGGGGCGATCAAGGTAGACGACGCAGTCTTTTATATTCGGCCAAAACCAACATGCATTTGTAGTGTCATCTAAGTAAGTAAGTAATCCATTAAAGATTCAAGTCCATAGAGTGAATAGCGAGCAATCTATTCTTGGATAGAACCAGAAATCGTCACAAAGGTCTTGAAAAACTTAGCTAACAGGATGCACTGCTGCAAAGTTAATCGAGACTGCCCATTGAATGCAATCGTATGCTATAAATAATGGGAATAGGTGTTTGTTAATGTTTTTTTTTAATTTTTTTTAGAGAAATCACTATATGGATCATGTTTTAGTAGGTAAAACACATTTCACGTCGACGTAGTGGAATACAGTTGTTTGTTTCAATGAGCCGCGTAGTCTACTCATGTTTCCGTTTGCTCTCAATGCAGTTTTTTTGAACTGGCTCGCAAGCTTTATATATAGTTTGTCCTCAAAAGTCAAAGGTAATGTACTTAGAATTCGGAAGACACGCTGGTGCTCACCCCACAAATTTAAAGTTATTAAATCTCAACAATTGACTTCTGCAACGTCTCTCAAGCTGAGTTAGTAGCTATAAAAAAGGCAGCGTTGTAGGTGTGGGGCTCATTTGTCGCAACGCAACCAACTCTAAAAGCCAAGCTGATATAAAATCCCCTCAATGTCAGGGTACTTATTTCTAAGGTCACTAGAGGTTTAAAATATTCTAGAAAATTATTTCTCGGAAAATTTCAGTAGGGATCTTCTCAGACAAAATTTGCATAAAAAGAAGGTAAAAGTTTACAAAAAAATAAAATAGCAAATATTGGGTTGGCAACTAAGTAATTGCGGATTTTTTTATAAACTGTGTACTTAGGTTTTCATGGAATCAAATAACTTTATTCTGTAATGTATTGTTCATTTTGATCAAGGACCTTTTGCCATCTTTCAGGCAGCATCATAATCCATAAGCATCATGAAACTTCTGGTTTTTATTAGCAAAAAACTGAATCTGGTACGATTTGACATCATCATCATTATTGAAATTTTTACCATTCAAGGATTTTTGTTTGTTTGATCGAAACAAAAAATAATCAGCTGGTGCCAGGTCAGGGCAATATGGTGGATGTGGCAAAACAACCCAACCAAGCTCTAATAACTTTTGCCAAGTGGTACTTCTTTGGCCTTGCTGATGGAATGCTTCATGATGGAATACAAAACTTTTTCGATTTGTCAATTCGGGCCGCTTTTCTCCAACTGCATTGTTTAATTTCGTTAGTTGGTCAATGTAGACGGCAGAATTGATCGTTCGGTGGGGTGGTAAGAACTCAAAGTAGACAATTCTTTTGTAATCCCACCAAACTGATAACAAAACCTGCCTTTGATGAAGATCAGCCAGGTTCACCTAATATTGTTGTAAACAACCCATTTTTCATCGCCAGTTATCTTCTTCTTCTTAATTGGCGCGATAACCGCTTACGCGATTTTAGCCAAGTTTAACAAAGCGCGCCAGTCGTTTCTTTCTCTTGCTAACCGGCGCCAATTGGACACACCAAGTGAAGGCAAGTCCTTCTCCATCTGATCTTTCCGACGCAGAGGAGGCCTTCCTCTTCCTCTGCTACCACCAGCTGGTAGCGCATCGAATACTTTCAGAGCCGGAGCGTTTGTTTCCATTCGGACGACATGACCCAGCCAACGTAGCCGCTGGATCTTTATTCGCTGGGCTATGTCTATGTCGTCGTAAAGCTCATACAGCTCATCGTTCCATCGCCTGCGATATTCGCCGTTACCAACGTGCAAAGGTCCAAAAATCTTCCGCAGAATCTTTCTTTCAAACACTCCAAGCGTCGCTTCATCGGATGTTGTCATCGTCTACGCTTTTGCGGCATACGTTAGGACGGGTATGATGAGAGCCTTGTACATCGCCAGTTATGAGTCGTTTTAAAAATGGATGATTTTCATTACGTTTCTATAGCAAATAGCAGCTGTTAATGCGTTTCTTTCAGTTCGTGCGGAACCCATGTATCGAGTTTTTGAACATAGCTAAGTCGTTTTAAGTGATTTTCAATTCATGTATGTGTTACATGAAGCTTCTCTGCCAACTCACGTGTTGTATTGTGACGATCCGACTCGACTGCTGGTTTGATAATGGCGTCATCGACTTCAACTGGACGACCAGAGCGTTTTTCATATTTGAGTGAAAAATCACCAGAACGAAATTTGGCAAACCAATTTTGACACTGCCCTTCTTTTAAGGCTTCGTCACCATAAACAGCACATAACTTTTTAAGAGCTTGCGATGCGGTTTTCCCTTTGCGAAAATAAAAAAGCAAAATATGACGAAAATGTTCCTTTTGATTTTCCATTTTTCAACGAGCGCCTGATCAAAAAACTTGTTTACTGATTGACAGCTGAATTGCCAACTATCAAATAACAAAATGTGTTTTACATTTGTACTCCGTCTGCAAACCGAAAAATTCAGCTGAAGCCATCTACGAGTGAATTCCGCAATTACTTAGTTGCCTACCCAGTTCGCCCTTAAGATACAGGGTTTGGTTGAAAAGTAATGAGCCTTATTTTTTTTAAGCAGTTTTATTAAACCTTTTGGCTTATACAACTATTATAATATTCTTCAAAGTAGGACCCTTCTTCAAAGTAGGACCCCATTTTTTAAACTCATCCGTCGGAATCGCGTTCCATTCGGTTGTCACAGTTTTTTGGATCGCCTCGATGGAGTTGAAACGCTCCCCCTTTAGCTTTCTTTTCAGGCGTGGGAATAAGAAGAAGTCCGGAGGGGACAGGTCTGAGCTGTAGGGAGGGTGGGGAAGCACCGGAACCCCCATGGCCAATGCAGAGGTGCAGAGGAAGGCGGTGTGCGCCGGCGCATTGTCATAATGAAGGGTCCAATTGTTAACGAGGTCGGGCCGAACCCGGGCACGCAGTTTTTCAGCCGAAGGAGCACTTCTTTGTAAAATGCCGCGTTTACAGTGCTTTTTGGAGGTACAAACTGTTTAACTTTACTCAAAATTTGATCAAGTAACGTTGCTCCAACGATCGCTGCATTTTCGCCACTGCAAAATCCCAACACACTTTTAAAACAGCTTTCACGCGCGGAGCGATGTTGACTGCACCGCTGTTGCCAGTGAACTGGGACCGGTTTCTAGTGGAAGGGGAAGGTCCAACAATCATTTTTCCCCACCAGCCAATTCGGTTGATCGCTTGGCAGACGCTCCGCGCGGGAAGGCTCATTACTTTTCAATTAAACCCTGTAGTCAACACATTTTTCTTACTTTCATCTTAAGTGTCCTAGAATTGGGTTTTTGCTCCTAACTATGCACTTTTTCAGAACTTTTTTTGTGTGAAAAAATAATACTTTCAGGAAATTTGGGTAGGTAGGAGTAAAGTAGGCTTTAGTAGTTATTTAATTGTTTGTATGGAAAAATCAAGATGTTATTATTTAAGTACTCACAGTTTTAAGCCAATTCAGTCAAAATAATTATTAGCGGTTATCAAAGAGGTTATTGGCATGCAAAGTGTTAAGACGTTTTTAGTAAAAGTTAATCAAAAATTTTCAATAGTAAAACACACAGCATAAACCATAAAACATTAACTTTTCAGCTCAAAATAATACAAAAATTAATTCAATAGGAGGAGAAGGAGGAGTAGTTTAACAAATTCAAAAACTAAAAGGACAACAAAAATCACATAAATAGTAGATCAACCCACAAAAGGAGTAGCTAAGAGTAAAATACATACATACATACATACATACATATAACTACTTAAAATCCCCGACTAGAATAAGAAAAAAAAGTATATACGAGAATTCAAAAATATTTCTATAGTAAGCATAAAACACTCGAGTAGAGAATTTCTCGTTGCGAGAATACAAAAGCACTACAAACAAGTTAACAGATTATACATAGGTTAGACTTAGTGATAGCAAGAACTTGCTCAAATCTGCTCACCTGCGCTTGGCCAATCGACGCGTGTCGACGTCACCGGTTCCTCCAAACTCAAATTGATTTTGGTAGAGTAACCATTTTGCGCCGAGTGCTCATGGCGTTTCTCAACGATGCGTATACGCTCCGCCACGGACTTATTTATACCGGCTGTTGGTGAGTCGTCTAGCGTAAGAGGGAGCAAAAAATACAAATTACATAAGCGAGTAATGACAAGCGAAGTAATACTAAATTCCATACAAACCTTTTTCACGCACACTCACGCCACCGTTACCGCCGCCCGCTACTGGCTTCAGCTGCACGCCCCACAAAGCATCCGCACTATCGATGTTCTCACCCAAATGGTAGGGTTTCGGCTTGATCGGCTTATTTTTTAGTATGCCGCGTATAGCAGCGATTTCGTCATTTTCATTGTCTGTCGTATCGATGCCACTCGTTGTCGAAGCATAACTACCGCGCGAACCTTCCGCATGTGCGTCACCGCTCACTTTCTGCACTGAAACCGTCACATTTGTGATTGCTGGCATTGCTGGTGTATCGCTGACACCTGGTGGCTCCACCAAGGTGGCTTTGTAAGCCACCACTGAACTGGCGATCGTGCGGTGACGTTGATGATCATCACCGAAATGTGTAACATTAGCACTTGTGGTTGTTGTTGTTGTCGCTGTTGTGACTGCCGCAGTGGCGCTTGCTGACTTGGTGAGACTTTGCAGCGGTCCACTCGTGGTGCGCCGACGACGCCGGAAATTGTTTGTCGGTGGTGGCTTACCATCCGTTTCGACAATATTTACACGTCCCGATTCGGCTGCAAAATGCACCTCGGTCTTGCAGAACTCAACACGTTTTTGCGCATTCTGCGTGCGTTGAAAGAGTATAGAGTTGATATTGACGCCCGTGGTGGTGCCTGGATTGCACTCGGCACTACCTTCATAGCGACTCAATTGCATGTTGGGCTTACTTGGGCACACCTCAGGCGATTCGTAGAAACCATTCAGATGCACCTGTGAGGTTTTTCGTAAATTCTCACGCACATATTGACTCTCGTCCACTGCAATCGAATGCCGTTTGTGCAAGTCCTCGTCGGGTGTGCGGCGTGCTGGCGACTTTGCGGCACGATAATGCGGCTGTGTGACAGTTTTGGCCGGCTCGCCAAAGTGTATGACTGTGGCGCGTGCAGCGGCAGGTGTTGTTTCGGTGGGCGACCAGTTGCCCAGCTCGCCCGAACGTCCCAGTCCGCTATCTGTGGAAGCATCCATGCGTAACATGGATTTGCTATCGGGTGGCGACATCTTTTCGAAACCGTACGATTTGCGACGCGAATGCCACTCTGACGAGTTAGTGTCTTTGACTTTTTGACGTGACTCCAAACTGTTGGAGGGATGTTTGAGGTTGCCCGTAGCAGCGTGCTGCGCTAAAGTGCCGCTCTCTGGTGAGGCGCGCTGTGTGCCTACCGCTTTGAAAGCCGACTGGTGGTGTGGTAGTGGTGGTGGTGGTGTCGAGATCTCTGGTGAGCCTTCGGGTGTCAGTTGACGCATTAAAGGTGTGGCTAATTTTCGGCGCACACTCTGCTGCACTTCAATATGTTCATCGGCAGCGGGCAGTTGTTGATATGCAATGAAATCGTCCTTGTACAATGACTCATCCGATAGTTTTTTCAAACGACCACGTATCTCTTTCAGTGACTCGGCTGTTAGCAGCGTGCTATGTTTGCTGTTACCTGTGATTTTGACCACCTCTTTGGGCCCGTGCAGTATACTCTCGAGTGCCGCTAGATCGACGTGATTATTGCGCATAGCGGTAGTTAGACGGCGTCCACTCTCCAGTTCGGCGCGCATGCGTGACACACTCACCGAACTGGCTGGCAAATCGAAGGGCACACGCCGTGCAGTGCTT
This sequence comes from Anastrepha obliqua, assembly GCF_027943255.1. Classification (NCBI taxonomy): domain Eukaryota; kingdom Metazoa; phylum Arthropoda; class Insecta; order Diptera; family Tephritidae; genus Anastrepha; species Anastrepha obliqua. The sequence continues at coordinate 30,663,286 of NC_072896.1, forward strand.
GGCGATTGCTGCTGCGCTTGATCGCTGCTGGTATTGAAAGTATTGTTCGGCGAGGACGATGACTGAAAGGAGCGCCGCAATTTGCTGACACGACGCCACTCATTCGACTCGGCGACCGCTTCGTTCGACTCCCACTCGTTGCTGAGGTCGTCGGTGGAGATAGAATGTGAACGTTGCAGCAATGTCGTGCTGGACGATTGACCACCGAATGGTTGTTGTTGGCGACGTAGCTGGCGTGTGGACAAGCTATTGGTGGTAGTAAAAGTGAAAAAATGTTAAAAGAATTTTCGTTTAAGTGGCAAAAACAAAAAAAAAATTAGTCAACTACTTCACACTTTTTATTGTAAATAGCCTTCTTTTCATGCAAATCTTCCGTAAAGAAAACGAATTATTAATCGGCACGTTGCTTTGCATTAGCACCAGCAGCTGCTCAGCGTTAAATGACAATTAAATTGAATTGAAAACTGCGTTGCGCAGACAACTCAATTGAAATTAATTTTGTTTTTTTTTTTCCAATAATACTTCACATTCAAAACTGTTATTTTCACTCAAATATACTCACCGTAAATCATCGTCTTTGGCGTTGTCATTCGCCGCTGATGCTGCTGCCTGCGTCGTTAGCCGCGCAGCGCCTGCAGAACCCGCGTAATGCCGGAAACTTTCCAAGTCACGTCGACGCGTTGGTGTTGCTTCGAACAGTTCACTTTGTTGGTTTTGTTGTTGTGCTTGTTGCTCGCGCTGGTGGTGGTGGTGATGGTGGTTGTGGCGGTGGTGTTGGTGTTGGTGGCAAGGCATATGCGACTCATCTGCGTCGTCAGCCAAAGCAGTCACAGCCGCACAACAATCATCACAATCAGCGACGCCTACGCGCGATTTGGCTGGATTGCTGTTTTGGCCATATAGAGTAGCTTGTTCCAAATGACGTGCGCTGCGTTGTGGCTGCTGCTGCTGCTGCCATGTTTTTGTACCAGTCACTGTACCATTCGAACTATGCTTTGTTGTTGCTGTGTTGCTTTTTGGTGACTTTATTGCTTCGCTGCTCGTGGCTCGACTGTTGTTGTCAACGCCGCCACTGCCAACAATTGCATGTAGGCTCACCTTACCAACGGCTCGCTTGTGGGTGTTCATTGTTGTTACTGAGTTGTTGCTGCTGCTGTTGCTGCCGCCGCTGCTGCTTTTCTGTACAATTCAAAGAAAGGCAAATTTGGTGCTTGAGTTTTTAATTTTCTTCTGGTTGTTGTTTTATGAAATAAAAGTAAATAAATGGCAATTAACATATTTTGTGGTTGCTTTAGAAGTTTTTCAATGTAAATCGATACTCGAACTTAAAGCAAAGAATATCAGATTAAGAAAAAAACTTATAAATTTTAGTTGCCTTTATTGATTGGCAGAAGATTGATTATAATCTTCTAAGTCATATATTTTATACCTGTTTTTTTTTTCGTTTGTCAGCCAGCCACAACTTTTTCTTATTTTTTGGCTACGTGCTAATACAAATGAACATCGATGGCATAGTTTTGTGGTTGCCCACGCGACATAAGATTTTTAGAAAATTTTTTGTACTGACGTGCAAAGTGAAATTGGCATAATTTGTGGGGGTGAGCTGGCTTTAATAACCAATTATTTGTTTTCAATAAGTCAGTTTTTAAGCAACCGAAATATTTACAAGTTTAAGTGGTGAAGTATGAAATTTTTATGAAAATTCATTGACGCATTTTTTCTTTACACTAAGAAGAAACAAAGAAGAGTTTTCAGTATTCAGCATTTCCGTGGATTGTACTAAATCATATAGTATTTTACTAAAATCCTTATTAAAGTGACCAACAATCGACCTGCGCGAACTCACCTCCAGCTGTACGAGTAAAATACAGTACAACAGCCGAGGCTTAGTCCGAGCAGAATATATATTTTAGATGTACATAGTAAGGATGTCAGGCATTAGCTATTTTTGAAGTTTCGAAAAACTGTGGATTATTTGTGATTTCTTACGAAGCATATGAAACGGAAGCAGAAAAACCCATCATATACAAGGTGAACTCCAAAATAAACAAGAATGGCGCCATAAAAATGTTTTTGATGGCGCCATCTCTTTAATGAGTTAGTGCGTTGCAAGTTTAATCCCTAGCTGACTTCCTGTGAAAGCTTGTTAACATTCGGTTCAGCGGAAGCGAAGTTATTGCGTCCAAAGTGTCAGTATGTTTGTGTCATCGGTACAAAAATGAGTTTCGAACAAAGAGCTAATATCAAATTTTGTTTTAAAATCGTTAAAACGTTTACCGAAACATTTGAATTGATGAAAAAAGTTTATGGCGATGATTGTCTATCTCGTGCCAGAGTATATGACTGGTTTACACGTTTCAGAGACGGTTGTAAGGACATAAATGACAATGAACATATGGACCGCCCAAAAACAGTAATCACCGAAAACTCCATAGAAATTGTTCGTAATTTTATCAAAAATGAACGGAAATCATCCTAGAAATTCATGGAATCGAAGTTGATTATCTCCAAAACATCGATTTATCGCATTTTCATTGATCATTTGGGCTTACGAAAGGTCTGTGCACGTTTCATTCCGCACAAGTTAACTGAGGACCAAAAATTGCTCAGAATTCAACATTCGAAAGATCTCATTAAAGAGGCGAGAAAAGACGAGAACTGGTGTTGCAACGTAGTGTTTTCAACATAAACCTGAAACTAAGCGTCAAAGTGGTGAATGGAAGGCCCCAGACGAGCCCAAAAAAAAAAATCGCATTTGGAGAAGTCAAAAATCAAGTCGATACTCATTTGTTTTTATGACTCCAAGGCAATTGTCCACAAGGAGCTCGTGGCAACGGGCCAAACCGTCAATGTAAATATCTATCCTGGCGTTTTGAAGTATTTTATGCGTCGCATTCGTCGAATTCGCTCTGAATACCGCGAAGAATAATGCACCATCTCATCGATCCACTCTTGTAATTGAGTTTTTGACTAGAAATCGCATTTTAACCATCAATCACTCAGCGTGTTCACCTGATATGGCTCCCTGTAACTTCTACCTATTCGGCAAATTGCTTTTGGCTATGAAAGGAAAACGTTTTGCGTCCGTAGAGGTCATCCAAAAGGCTTGTACCGACATCCTGAAGCACATTCCGGTGAATGACCTGAAACACTCTTTCGAAAAGCTTTTAGATCACGCAAAACAGTGTATCGAGACCAGAGGGGACTATTTTGAATAAATAAGCTCGAAGTTATCAGAGCCAAGCTCCTGCCGTTTCGATTTTAGCTCAGTCTTGTTTATTTTGGACTTCACCTGGTATATAATTGGCGCATACACCCTTTTCGAGTGTTTGGCCGAGCTCCTTCTCCTATTTGTGGTGTGCATCTTTATGTTGTTGCACAAATGGAGGGACCTACAGTTTCAAGCCGACTCCGAACGGCAGATATTTTGTATGAGGAGCTTTTTTCAAGACAGAAATACACTCGTAGACTGCCATTGTCTGCCGAGGGGCGACCACTATTAGAAAAAACTTTTTCTTAATTTTCGTGTTCCACCGAGATTTGAACCTATGTTCTCTGTGAATTTCGAATGGTAGTCAGGCCCCAACCCATTTGACTACGGCGGCCGCTTAGGTTAGGTTAAGTCCTTTGACGTACCTGGGGCAGTCAGCGGGTCCTTATTATACCACCGGAACTATCCTATCCTAACTCTACTTGGTCTTTTGTAAACCAGTTCGTGGCCTTTAAAAAGCTGGGTATATTGGCTAGTTTGGGATTCGTAATATCCGCAATGTTGTTCAGAAAAGTGAGACCGAGCAATCCCAACCGCCTGCTACACAGAGGCATGCCCCGCATAGAAGGTGTGCTACTGTTTCTTCTATTCTATATCCTGGAAGCTTCTAAAATAGACATTAGATGATGCCCCTAATTTACTGGCTTGCCCTTTTATTAGGTAGTGCCTGGATAGGACTCCTACTATGATTCTTAGATCCTTCCTACGTAATTTAGAAGAAGTAGACTTCAAGGTAAACTCTTAGTGCGACTCATGTTCTACTCACGCCACGTTTGTCTACTGATGGCACAGGTGTTTAACTGGTTCCAGTTGGAATTAACAACAGCAATGGAGTGACTGTCCATTAAAAGTTTACAGGTTGCCAATGGAATGGGTATGTCGACCTTTTCTTGACTAATTTGGAGCGAGAAGCCGAGTTTAGCTAACTCATCCGCCTTGCAGTTACCTTTAATATTACTATGTCCTGGGAGGGAGAGTAGCTTATAAGAAGCGACTCCGTTTTCATTGTTTATTACACCATTTTCCCAGTCCCAGAAAATTAATTGTATAGGGCTTATAGAAGGTTTTAGCTAGCTTTTATAGGTATGTATTCACCGAGTCACAAAAGTCGGGGGTGTTAGGAATACCAAGAAGCATCCCAAGTATGCAAGAGAATTGCTGGTAGTTTGTTGTTGTTGTTGTTGTAGCAGTATCTTTGCCCTGTCAGTGTAGCGTAATCACCGGTCGTCTTCGTCTAGCTCATCTAACGGTAGGCCCAGGAAACTAGCTGTTTCGACGGGTTGGGTCCAGAGGGAGAGGAGTGGGCCTGGTTGTTTGTCCTGAGCTTCGGTGATTCCCTTTTAGCACCGCTTTGGTGGCTAGTTGTCTACAATATAGGTCAATTGGCAATAAATACAGATCATATTGCAACGCGCAAAACCCTTTCGTAATATTTGCATAGACCATCCTAGAAAAAGAAGGGATTTTTGAAGCTTTACGATCACAAAAAAGTGGGAAATCTGCCGGCTGAGTGCCTAAAGGCTGATGCGAATGCCACAGTTAAAATAGAATATCCTTTTCGAGATACCTAGAAATTAAGCGATATTAGTAAATCTGCCCAAAAATGGTAAACTCTTGGATTCCAACAACTGGAGGGGTATTGCACTGTTGAACGCTTGTTGAGCCAATAAAGCCAATGTAAGCTAAATTCGAGGAAAACCGCTCCATTAACGTCATGCGAGTGATAATTGAAAAAGCGTTTGACTCTCTCAAAAAAGAATGGCTTTGCTTCAAAGGCTTCCCTCCTTAGAGAGGATGGGTATTCCGAGAAAAATCATAAATTTAATTAAAAATGGCTCTACAATTGTAGAGTTTTTCCTAATGGACAGCTCAGTGAAGCTTTAGTCTCTACTACTGGGGTCCAACAAGCGTGTGTCTCGTCCCCTCTGTTATTTATCGTTGTAGTAGACTAGATTTTCCCCAAAAACTGAGTCGAATATTTACTCATTAAATCGTAGAGGAAATTAAACTTACTTCAGCAAGAGCTTGCAGGTTCTAAATTAGAAAAAAAAAATTTTTTTAAAAGACAAATGAATGCATATCAAAACTCGCAACGCCGCGTTGTTTGCAATGAGAAAAGAAACCATTGCTGACGTTGACAGTTTTTGCTATTTGGGAAGTACCATCTCCATAGATGGGGGTGCAAAAAATGGCACTTACAACCAAATAAAAAAAGCACGTAACTCATTTGCTAGGCTTCGAAATATATGGCGCTCTAACAGCATCAGAACTTGCACAAATCTTACAATTTTTTTAAGCGTGCGTTAAGTCCTTGTCATTGTACTGATCCGAAACTGGGCTTGTGACAGCAACCGCGAACGCAATGGGGCAAACATTCATAAAAAGGTGTCTTACGATTTGGTGGCCAAGAGTAATAACAAACGACAAAAAGCCTCAACAATGAAATAAAGAAGAGAAAATATAGATGGATAGGCCATACTCTGCGAAAGCCTTGCGCTGAAATACCGCATGCGACCTTGACTTGGAACCCACAAGGAACGAGGAGAAGAGGCAGACCACCGATGACTTGGTGTAAGACTATTCGCAATGAAACTGGAAAATGGCTTAATAAACTGAGACTTATTGCTAGAAATAGAAGTGTTTGAAAAGCTTTTGTTGAATTCTTAACCTCCTAAAGGAGTAATGGAATATATAATAATAATATGGTACGGTAGCTTCTCAAACAATATTGCTGCAATTTGTTAAAATTGTTCAACTGTTGCAGAATAAAGAATATCTAAATCCCGTAAACCATTCAAGGATAACGGGATTATAAGTACGGGATCCCGAGCATGCCACGATCGTAATTATAGAGAAAATTTACATCGCTAGCGTAGTTTCAACACCCTGTTTGTCTTCCGTTTGTAATAAATGTGGTGAAGCGTTTTTCTTATTTAAATTCAGCTGTAATAGATGTTACCGAATTCATCTCGCTTACTTAGATAAGCTGCATAAGCCCAAACGGCAATTGAGTTAGTGCACAACTTTCCCGGTGTATCTTCTCAATAATTTTTCTTTTCGAAATCAATAAGAATTTCCGTTTGCACTTTAGTCCCTATTCATCTCTATATATCCACTCGTACCTGAACACTTTTGTGTTTGCTGTTTATATGCGATTAATCAAAACCCCATTCAAATCTTCCCACTAACACGGTAATCTGCATAAACTTCTCTTATGAACTCAACTATAAATAGAATACGTGTTTCATAAAAAGACCAACCGCCAGTTGGGATTTCCATTTGTCAGCGCATCCTACGGTGAACCAACCACCTTTACATGCCCGCGTTTTACATTTAAACAACAAACGCAGCTCTGCCGTCAACTAAATCTTCTTCTTCTTCAAAAAGAGGTGTGCCCATTCAGTCAACACAAACGGCGCTTTCAATTTACTATAACAAAAGTTTTCATTGAGAGTCATAACTTTGAAGTGTCAATGCGTTTTTCTATATGAATTCAATTGTGCGCATGTATGTGTGCATGCATGTGGGAATATTGAATTATTAATCCAAACGATTTATTGCTGTTCATCGCTCGTTGCCTTAATCTCTCTTAATCTCCTTAATCTTTAGAGAGCCTAAAATCACCAACTCATGCTTTAAATTAAACTGTATTAGCGCAATAAACCTGTCGCCACTTAAGAGCCTGTATACTTACATATAATACCAATAAACACCCAGCATGCGCTGCTCTGCCATAACGGAAAGGTATATACGAATGAGTAATGAGCAACGCAATAACAAATCAGCAGATATAGAAATCAGAGAGCATACATTTTCTTCTTTGTTTTGCCTGCTCAGTCTCACTTAGTGGAGTTTTTATTAATGCAGGGTGACAGTAAATTTAATATTTCAAGGTTGTACGGCAAAAATGCTTCGAAAGGCGTGTCATATGGGCCGGTCGTAAGTGGGTGCTAGCTATGGGGCGGTCAAAACAATATATGGCATCTACCACATTCGCTACAACTATCAAATCGAAGAAATTCTCCAAAGATTTACTGTAATCCAACGGATTAGATCGACTGAGCGAAATGCCAGGAAAGCTTTTATTTTAACACCGATTGGAGGACGAAAAAGAGGGCGCCTCCGAAGTAGATATATGTCGTCGAATTAGATCTTAAGGAAATGAACGTACACAACTGGAGAGATATGGATAGGATAAAGTGGAGAAAATCGTTGATGAAGCTATGGTCCACCGCGAATTGTGAAGCTAAGAAGAAGAGAAGATAAAGAAACTCCTATCGGTTGAGTCATTTTTAATAAGTTGCAGTCTGAAAATACCTTGAGAAGAGTGAATACTATCCATGGCGTAAATTCTCCATATGCTCATAGGAGTGGAAACTGGACGAAGAAAGCTATTGTGTCAATAGACATAAATGCAGCTCCACCTTAAAGAAATGCTAGAGTGGCTCCAGGGTGGGCATCTGCCGAGGAAGCGGTAGGGTATAGTGTCAGTGGGCGCATGTACCACATACCAGTGGTGGGATGAAACCTTTCATAGTATTTCTGACATTTTGATTTCAATTTCCTTACACACAAAACAACAAAACAAAAATACTTAACCAGAATTTAAAAAAATTGGTTCACATAGTACAGGGATCAACCATATCATTGAAAATGGACAAGATCGGCGAATAACCCAATTTCGTAATAAAGGTAATTTTAAAAATGCTAAGAATTCAATATTTTAGTTCCTAGAACTCAATATTTTAGTTCGAAGGCAAACCCCCGAATGTGTTTCCCTCATGGAAAAGATCCTCATAAAAACCATTTACATCCCGAGGCGGCGCAAAGCTTAAATCATGCACTAACCGCTCGACTATATTGGCCCCCCAGATTCTTCTTCTTCTTGATTGACGCGATAACCGCTTGCGCGGTTTTGGCCGAGTTTAATAAAGCGCACGAGTCGCTTCTTTCTCGTGCTAGCGAAGCCAGTGAGATACACTCAGTGAAGCCAAGTTCTTTCCACCTGACATTTCCAAAGCAGATGAGGGTTTTCCCCTTTCTCTGCTTCCACCAGCTGGTACCTCAACCAATACTTTCAGAATCTGGGCGTTTGTATTCATTCGGACGGCATGACCTAGCCAACGAGGCCGCTGCGCTACGATTTTGTCGTCGCAAAGCTCATACAGCTTATCGTTCCATCGGGTACGATACTAACCTTCGCCAACTGCCAATGGTCCAAAAATCTTCTGCAGTATCTTTCTGTCAAATATTCTAGATTCCAATGGGCATCAGAATGCCTGCGCAGATACGAGTAGTCTCAAGTTTATTATACCTCGGGAGAGGCTCTCACTCATTCAGAGCTTCTCTTCCTTCCGCAGACAATCAAGCTGGGATGAAAACGGTTCGGTAATTGCCACTAGAGTGTGTTAAAGAATATATCCCTACTATCTGTGCGATAGCAAAACGTTAATCTGAATGGTGTAAGATAGAACTCAGCTAATCGAGTTCAAGCATGCAAGTCGCGCTGGCTTTCCCTGTTTTCAAGTTGGGTAGAAAGATTTTGCAGACAGAAGAGCTAATCTGGACACCTGCAGAATATCGCTTTTTGAGCCACAGTGAAGGGAATTTACTGAATTTACCTTAAAAAACGAATATACGACTCGTCCCCATAATATCAACGAGGTACTGGACTACGTGGACATAAAATTGCCACATTTGGTGCTCCATTGACTTTTTAAGAGACGTAAAGATCGAGAAGAAGTGGCGTGAAGGGCACTGCATGAGTGAATGGCTTGCACATTGAAGAATGCGCTTACAATTCCCTGATAATTGCTTCCTTGAGGAACTGAATAGTTTAGTTACAGTTTCCTGTAGTAGCTTATTGGAATCGCAAAAATCAGGTTGGCTTTACATGCATGTAGAGAAAAGACTGATGAAACCTTTCCTTGGCAGCACAAGCGACCTCTGTGGCCACCGAGTGAGCAAGAAATCTTGATGAAAAAGCAGCCCATCTTGCCTAAGCTAACCTATTACCTGAAGCTTCGTACACACAATAAATTTTACTTTACATTTACTTCTTATACAGAAATTTTCATAGTCTTTTCTCTGACTCTCTGTCACAAGAAAGGCTTTGACTGTATTTGCTTTACGTATTTGGATTATTTCGGTATAATTTCGAAATCATTTCTGGATTATCCACAAAACCTCATCATTTGAGAAGTCGAGCGGGATCAAATAGCAACTGCGCGCCAGCCAATTGATTCTGCAAGCCCGCTTATCAAGGTGACTACCTAACTTCGTGTGGAAGAGAACGGAAGTTTGATGTGCCATGTGGGATGATGAGCCAACTGGCTGAAACCAAAGATCAGTCGACCAGGTTCCTATGATAAATTTCAGTTCACACAAAGTAGGCGATTATGGCTACGCAGCTAAAATGGAGCTTCAGTTAGTAATTCGGAGGAAAAGTATAGACAAATGGTGCCAAAATCCAAAACCTACATCAAATCGGCACGCTGAGTATGTAATAGCCTTGCGAGAGTCATATATTATATATCGGCCGACCGAACCCAGATGCGGCAATTTTTTTTGTTAACGCTCGAGGTGAAATTTTTATGAAAATCCCTGGTCGCTGGTAGCCGCGATAACTTCGTCAATTTAACGAATTTTGTCATGAAATTTTGCAAAGAGTTCTTTGAAAGTATGATAACCAGAATCTTAAAAAAAAATCGATTTTTTTAATCCGGGGAATGGGAATCCCCCTTAACATCGGTGCTGAAATGAGATTGGATATTTTCAACGTAAAGTTTCAGCTACTTTTTCAAAGAGAATCCTGTATATTGAAAATAAATTTGTAATATATTATTTTCCATTGAAGTTCAAGTGCGAAGCGATATATTTCATTCCAAGGAGCTGTAATGCTGAGTGAGCACAGTGGAGCGGAAAGGAGCTGTCACTGTGTAAATGACACATTACTTAGGAATATACCCCTATTTCGTCCACATTCCTCACCTTCCAAGAATATATATCATACTAAGTATATCTTTCTATCTAAAACTACATTCGATGCGCGCTGAAATGACTGTTGTTAATTTTTGTTCATTTTTTCTTGTCTTACAATTCGACTGCTGCTACTTGATTGTTGACACTGCTGTTGGATTATCGTCGCTCTCTGCGTTTTGTTTGTTTTTGTTAAGTTTTGTTTTCGATTAAAGCGGTTGTCGTTAAGCTGGCTGGCTGGTTGGTTGGTTCGTTGCTTGGTTAGTTGGTCGAATGTTGGTCGTTTTGTGCAGATTTGGAGATTTGCGATTTGCGTCTGCGTGATTATGTTAATTCCAACCTCGCAGTCATAGCCGGTCACACAACACCACCATGGCAATGACCGAAAATTGCGAACTGTGTTTGGCCTCAGCAGTGGCGGCAGGCAATGCCCATTCTTCGCCCTTCTACTTCGTTACCCGCACGCCGGCTTTTACGTTCATTTCTGTGCTCACGCTTTTGTTATGCGAATTATAGCCGCCCGCCTTTGACGTTGAAGTGAAAGAATCCATGCTTATGTATGTATGTATGCTAGTATGTCTGTGTTATGTATGTATGTGTGAATTTATACATTTATGTGTGTGTGTGTAGCGTTGAGAAAAGGGCATCTGAACCCGCCTGAAAGAAAGGCAATTTTCTGCGCACGGAACTTGTCGATGATTTGTGTGGGCGTCACACAAAAACCAAAGACAGCAAATTGATGGAGGATTTACAATATCAAAATTTCGTGCGTGGTTAATTAAGTTGCTACAGAGAGAATATTTAATGTTTTTGTGGTTGTTGTTGGTGTTATAATAAATCAAATTTTAATTGGAGGTACTGTAAAATTTCTTGAGAATTGGAAAATTTCCACTTTCTGTAGTTGAATTGAAATTAAAATTTTTTTAGTGAACCATTTCCTCAGAATATAAAAAATTTTAAGTGATATGGCAAGTCGTTGAACTGCTTGTACGTATGTTTGTATGTATATAATTGGGCAGTGATATTTGTATGTCTTTTGAGTTTAGATGCTCATAATTCGGTTTACACATTCATACTCGTGCATTCTTTGTTAGGTGTTTGGGTTGAGGCTCTGCTCTAGTTGAATTTGCCTCACAATTGGAGTGACTTACAGTTCTGTGTCACCTTTGAATGGCAAATTGGTTTTATGAAAAATGTGAATGATAAGGAAAATCATATAATTCTTCGCTGAGTTTTGGACTCGATGGAAATTTCTTTGATTTATATGAATTTATTAGCGAAGTGCTCACTTGGAACTGTATCTTTGGTTGGTTGGAGAGAGTGGAGATATTTCAACTTTTTGCCACTAAGTTCCTTTATCACAATTGGAGGAAGGACTGAAAGATCGAATTTCAATTCCGCGGGCACTTAGAGAGCATACGAGAGTTCTTTACGCTAGGATCCAAAGTCGAAAGTCGTACTTTGTGTGTAGAGTCCTTGAGTATTATATTAGAGAAATACATTTTTTAACATTTTAAAATAAATAATCCTATTTTATTTATACAAAAGTATTTATTTTATTATAGTAAATTATTATTGTTGTAAAAAAAAGAAAAAAAAACAAAAAAATCTTGAACCTTTACAAACTTTATTGATTAATTTTGTTTTGCAAAAAAAAATTAATTTTAAAACAGTTTCTCAGGCACTTCAAAACCAAAAAAAAAAAGTTTTAAAAACCCCAAAAAAATTTTTAAAAACCAAAAAAAAAAATTTTAAAAACCAAAAAAAATTTAAAACCCAAAAAAAAAGTTTTAAACACCAAAACAAATTTTTTAAATTTAAAAAACAATTTTTGAAAACCAAAAAAATTGAAAAAAAACCAAAATAATTTTTTAAATCCTATTTTTTACAACAAAAAGTTCTATTTTATCACACAAAAACATTTCTTTTATATTAAAAAACAAAAAAAAAATCTTTTAAAAACCAAAAAATTTTTTAAAAACCAGAAAAAAATTTCTTCCAGCAAAAAATCCTATTTTATCACACAAAAACATTTCTTCTATATTACAAAACTAAAAAAAAAGAAATCTTTAAAAACCAAAAACATTTTTCTACAACAAAAAATCCTATTTTATCACAAAAAAACATTTCTTTTATATTACAAAACCAAAAAAAAATATCTTTAAAAACCAAACAAAATTTTTTACAACAAAAAATCCTATTTTATCACAAAAAACATTTTTTTATAAAACAAAACCAAAAAAAAAAAATCTTTTAAAAACCAAAAAATTTGTTTACAACAAAAAATTCTATTTTATCACACAAAATTCTTTTATATTATATTAATATACAAAACCAAAAAAAAAATCTTTAAAAATCAAAAACATTTTTTTACAATAAAAAATCCTATTTTATCACACAAAAACATTTCTTTTATATTACAAAACCAAAACAAAAACCTTTAAAAACCAAAAACATTTTTTACAACAAAAAATTCTATTTTAATATATCTACACAAAAACATTTCTTTTATATTACAAAACAAAAAAAAAAAATAATCTTTTATAAATTTTAATTTAAAATTCATCTTTTTTCCGAAAACAGCCAATTGACCCTGCACAAAATAGGCATCGTATGGAGTTTCACCAAACATCTCGGGGATGTGGACTTTGCCGTTGACATCACAAACTCCCTGACATCCAGGCGAAGGCGGACAGACTAGTCACACTGGCACGCACTGTCGGACTGGAGGTCAACATCGTCAAGGTAAAGGCTATGAGAGTCAACCCCAGCAAAGAAAGACCTATAATAGTTGACGGGTGCCCGGTGGATTTTGTCGAAAGCTTATGCTGCCTCGGCTCCACTATCATGACAGACGGTGGAGCAGATGAAGAAGTCAACTGCAGGATAAACAGAACCAGGGCGGAGTTCTTGCGAATGTATACAGAATGGGCAAGTTCGCAAATCTCCAGGCGCACTGCGGATATTCAGCTCATGTGCGAAGTCTGTATTGTTATATCAAAGAGAAACATGGCTGGTCTCCAACACCATCACACAGAGGCTACAATCTTTCTTTAAAAGCTGCCTCCACAACATCTGTAGAATATTCTGGCCGAACACCATCAGCAACGACGCGCTGTGGAGATCAACGAATGAGGAGTGCATTCTACGGCAAATAAAATGCAGAATTTGGCGATGGGTAGGTCAACCCAGGAAACCAACAGATAGCATCACGAAAATATTACTGGATTGGAACCCGTAAAAGAGCAAAGGTCGCGGTCGGCCCAACATTACGATGTTGCGCGAACGAGCAGATGCCGACGTCACATGGGACGGTGCAAAAACAACAACCGTACGATGGAGCAGAGTGAACAAGGATATAAAAAAAGATCTTAAAATAATGGTCCAAGCTATCTTCTTGAGCCTTACTTCATATATATAATTTAAAAACAAAAACACAGTTTTGAAGATTTTATTTAAAATATATTAGAAAGTAAGAAAAAAACACCTAAAGTGCATAAATACAAAGAAAATACGAATCAACTGTAGGCAGGTAGGTGAAATGTTTAAAGCACCAGACTGGCACTTCCCAAGTAGCACTCAAGGGCCATTTTGATACCATTATGAAGAAGGAAGCACTCAGGGCCCTCAATCGTCTTGGTGTCAAACCCGGACATTTACAGAAAAAGTGCTCAACATTATCCTTCTCTGAAAAGTTCCCGCAGCTGCTGCAATAGAGATTAAATGGTAAACCCAGCTTTTCTGCTTGAGTGCCGACCGTCGAATGACCGGTAAGTACAGCTACAAGTTTGGAAATTGAAAAGCGTGGAGACCCAAGGATTAGCTGCGTTATGCATCTACATATCGAAATACCACACAAAAAAATTGTATGTATATATAATTGGCGCGTACACCCTTTGTGGGTGTTTGGTCGAGCTTCTCCTCCTATTTGTGGCGTGCGTCTTGATGTTGTTACACAAATGTAGGAACCTACACTCGGTGGTTTGCCATTGCCTGCCGAGGGGCGGCCTCTATAAGAAAAAACTTTTTCTTAATTTTGGTGTTTCACCGAGGTTCTTACCTACGTTCTCTCTGAATTCCGAACGGTAGTCACGCACCAACCTATTCGGCTACTCGATACTCGGCGGCGGCTACAATACCTTTTTATTATAATGATCTTTTAGGCCTAAGTGGGCCGCTCTACGCCTTCATGGAGAGTGGCAACCACCGTAACCTACTTTAAGTATTTCCAAAAGCTTGGCCAAACATTATTTTGCAGTGTTCTGGCTAATTTTTAGTTCCTGGACCATAAATAAAATGTTCGCAGGCCGATTCGACTCCACGACTTCTATGATTTTATTGATATTTTCGATGATTGCCCTATCAGGTCGTATGTAATTTTCAACGTCAAGTATTAACAGAAGGGAATCGTTGGAATCACCGTTGGCGACTGTTTTGTGTTCATAAACAACAGAATTTTTATGATCACCCGCTTGGGTTTTACGCCGTGGTCCAGTGGTACTTTCTTGAGTTTTATAATATTGAGAATATTGATTTTTTTAATCTTAATTTTGAAAAGCTGTAACACACATTTAGCTTCACCAAATATGAGCCTGCCAAATAGCTATTTTTTTAAGTGTTATGCCATTTTCAAATCGCTATATTTATGCCCCAATGCGATGTTTATATCGTAAGATTTTGCACACTAAAGACATCTAGCGGCGAACACTAAGACCTTCTTGGCTTAAAATATTATAATTATTTTCAGATTCAATGTGAAGTCTTTAAAATTATTAAACTTAACTAAAAGTCATTAATTGCGAACATTTTTATATTATTTTATTTTATTTTTATTTTTTTTTATATTTAATTATTTTTTATTTTTGCGATAATTTGCATTAATTCATTTTATTCAAGTCAAGAAACGAGTTATCGCAGACTTATTTTCTATTCATATTAAATTAACATTTTGCTTTGGCAACACCAATTTCAATTAAAGAGATCTACCCAACGATAGCTGTAGATTACGATAAGCTGTATGGCAAGTCTACGTTTAAGCCGACTTATCGACTGCGCTGCAAGCCCAAGACCAGTGAAAAAAGCGCAAAGTAAATATAAAAAAAATTAAAAATAAAAATCAATAAAAATTCATTAGCTTACCATGAGATTACTCAATTTCAAACTTGGCGCCGTATCTGGTAAGAGTCGCGCTGACGACTGCGAATGCAATGTCGACGTCGATGAGGATGACGACAAAGGCTGTGGCAGCAGCGTCGCAACACTGCTCACCATCTGACCTTTGCTGCCTGCATCGCCTGCATTGCCACTACGACTAATTGAATAATCGCATGGCGCATCGTCATCTGTCTCGCCATCATCAACAATGTATGCTGTCTCAGTCGCTGTCGTGGCATTTGCAGCTGCTACCTTTTCGAGATCATCATCAGTGCTCACTTCGCTGATGTCCACCGTGGCGGCGATGGTTGGCGGCGATAGTTGCAGCCAATGGGTATTTGCTTCAGCTAAATGCTGTTGTAATGTGCTATGAAAATGATTGTTGTTGTTGTTGTGAGTGTGATTGTGATTGTGTAATATGCTACGTCCGCCACCGCTAACGCCACCACCAACACCACCATTGCTTGTCATGCAAATAGGCGATGCCGAAGCGGAAGCTGAGGCAGATGTGGAGGCGGAGTTGGAATTGGACGAGGACCATGAGCGGGATGAGGAGGTTTGTACGGTTTGGGCGCGTATGACTTGAACGGCCCCATTGGGCGTGCGCTTCTGCAACACTTCGAGCTGTTTGCGCTGTGTGTGTTGGGTGCCATTCGGCTGTGAGATGTTTTGGGAATCGGATATCTGGAATGAGCAGAGAGAAAGGATATATGTAAATGAGTAATGATTTTAAATGCGTTTGGGTTGGGATTTATCGAAGGATAGTTTAGGAATGTTCAGTTTATTAAGTAACATACAAAGTAGGTTAAATTTTTTTGATGAAAAGTATTTGATGAAAAAAGTATTCTTCACAATCATTTGGGTATGCACCTGGTCAGACGCCTAATGTGGTAAAAACACGTAACGACCAAACTCAAAAAGCTCGATCAAAAAAAAACTTCTCTAGTATAGTTTATGAATAGAAGTTCAGTGCTGTTTCTAGAGAACAAACTTCTTCTATACAAAGCCCTAATTAAACACATTTGGACTTACGGCATCCAACCATGGGCAGCGGCGTCGAAAACGAACATGGACATCATAGAGAGGTTGCAGGCAAAGAGACTACGAATAATCACCTGAGATTTAATTTGCTCTAATTGATTATGAGCTAATACGCAACAAAACGATGATACCTTCGAAATGGTTGAAGAGCCAGTCTGGCACTCCTCAAGTAGCAATAAAGCGACGTTTTGATAAAACGATTTAGTGCGGTCGTTTGTGAAGCCACCCCAACGCTTTTGCCAAGGCCATAATTCAGCCATATAAAACATATATTATATAAAAAAATTGCACAAAGAGAAATTGCAGCGGTTCGCTGAAAGGATTCTGTGTATGTATGGATTTGATAATTTGAATCATTATATGTTGAAAACATGTGTTGAAATTCTGCTTGTCAGTGATGCTGCTGTATACTGTATAAATGTGAAAGATTTCCGAGAAGCTATCGAAGGAGTCTCGAAGTGTTATACCGTATTAATATAAGACATAAATGCAACAAGGAGGTTCATCGGAGACTTGCACAAAATGAAAAAAATAAAAATTCGAATAAAAAAAAAATAAAATTTTTCTTCAAAAAAGAAAAAAATTTCTAGAAACTAAAAATTTTCGAAAAAAAAAATTTCTAAAAACTTAGAAAAAAAGTGTTTTTAAGAATATTTTTTTTAAATGTTTTTACTAAAAAACACTATTTTTTTTTTTTAATTTAGATTTTTTTAGAAGTTTTTTTAATTCAATTAAACTTTTTTATTTTTATTATTTTTCGGAAACAATTTCTTTTTTATTTCATTAAAAAAAACAAAAAAAGTTTTTCGAAAATTGAAATTTTTTTTAGAAAATTTTCTTTTGACAATCATTAAATGTTTTAAATTTAATTAAATTTAATTTTTTTATTAAAATTTTTTAGAAACAATTTCTGTTTTGGTTTTTTTGATAATAAATAAAATTTTTCTTAAAAGAAAAAAAACAAAATTATAAAAAATGTAAATTTTCTAAGAAATAACTTCTAAAATCTTGTTAAAAAAATGTGTTTTTTATTAAAAAATAGATTTGTTTTTAGAAAATTAAGATTGTTTTAGAATTTTTTTTTAATTAAATTTAATTTTTTTATTTAAATATTTTGGGAATCATTTGATTTTTTTTGTTATTAAAAAGAGATCTAAAAACAGTTTGGAGTTTTTTTTTTTTGAAAAAAATTAAATTTAATTTTTTTATTAAAATTTCTTGGAAACAATTGCTATTTTTTTTTAATATAAATACAATTTTTCTTAAAAAAAAATTGTAAAAAACCTAAATTTTCTAAACAAACAATTTCCAAAATCTTCTAAAAAAATTTGTTTTTAAGAATATGTTTTTAATATCGTTTTTATTAAAAAAAAAAGAATATTAAGATTTATTTAGAATTTTTTTTAATTTGAATTTAATTTTTTCATTAAAATTTTTGTTGCAACAATTTCTTTTTTTTCATTAAAAAAATCTAATAATTGTTTTAGAAAATCTGAATGTTTTTAGAAAATTTCCTTTTGAAAAAAATTAAATTTCATTTGTTTAGAAACAATTTCTTTTTTTTTTTTTGAAATATAAATAAAAGTTTTCTTAAAAAACAAAATTCTAAAATATCTAAATTTTCTACAAAAACAATTTCAAAAATCTTCTAAAAAATGTATTTTTAAAATAGTTTTTTAATATGTTTTTTATTAAAAAAACGAATTTTTTTGAGAAAATAAGATATTTTCAAAATTTTTGTTTTACGTTAAACTTAATTTTTTTATTGAAATTTTTGGGGACACAATTTCGTTTTTTTCATTAAAAAAAAATATAAAAAAGTGTTTAGAAAACATTTGATAAATCTCAAAATTATTAAATTTTTTCCGCTTAGTTCACATTACATGCGCGCATACAAATAAACAAATTTTAGAGAAATTTGCGAAAATGTCTAAAATACATGAATCACTCGACTTGAAATCGCTCAGATTTGAAAATGCCTCTGCTATTTGGCGATGTGGGAGATTACGGTGAATTCGAGACTATAATAAACTTCTATAACAACTTTGGAGCTATTGAAAGAGCAGTAAATGAAAGTAAATTCTTTGAGAGAGGTCACTAACTTCCTGAAAAAATAATTATTTCTTCTTCTTGATTTGCGCGATAATCCATTAAGTAATTTTGGTCGAGTTTATCAAAGCGCGTAGGTAATTTCTGTCTCGTGCTATCCGGCGCCAGTTGAACTTACCAAGTCAAGCCAAGTCCTTCTTCACCTGATCCTTCCAACACAGAGGAGATCTTCTTTTTCTGCTACCACTAACTGATCATCATCATTGTTTCCTTTAATCCCTAGCGGGACATAGGGCACCAACAACACTACGAGTATCTCGTCCTATTACTGCATAGCGCCCTCACCCGCTTCCAGCTTAACCCGACTTGAGCCGCCTCGTGATCCACAGTTTCTTTCTAGGTTTCCCTGGCAATCTACCAGGAGATCTTCTTCTCGCTGTGAGTGGGTTCCATTCTGTCTTTTAATCCAAATATCCAGCGGCTTCATGTTTGCTTTTTCGAGCAACTTCTTGTTTGGCATTATTTTTGCCCAGAAAATTCGCCTTATAAGCCTTAAACAGCGGTTGACAAAAATTTGTACGCGGCTGATTATAGCGGTGGTAATTTTCCAGGTACAGCTATACCTGGAAGCATATTCGACTTAAAGAGCTTAAGCTTTAAACTGGAACCCAGGTTGTTGTTTCGCCATACAGAGTACAACAACTGCTACGGCATCAAATGCCTTCAGAGCCGTCATCAGCGTGCAAATATCCGAAAATCTTTCACAGAACTTTTCTCTCAAATGCTCCAAGAGACGCCTAATCGGATATTCTCATAGTTCAAGCTTCTGATATTGTCATCTTCCAAGCGCTATGTGATAGGACGAGCATGATGAGATCCCTGTAAGGTGTTGGTTTTGTTCGTCAAGCGAGGACTTTCCTTACGAACTACCTACACGAGGTGAACGCGAACTACCGCGCATTCTACCCCTTCCTCAGGCTCATCAGAAGAGGAATTTCACCTGAAATCTTTTTCAGAATTTTAACGAGTGAAGGATTTAACCTGACTCTGTGAACTAAGTTTAGAAACTTTCCAATAATATTACCATGATTAGGTTGTCTTGGATTCCAGCACGCTGACCTTCTTATGTGTAACTAAATATGAGTCTCAGAGCCGTCCAACTTTTGGGAATATTGCCGCAGCCCGGGTTTACTCTGTTTGAGTAAATGGAGCCCAGCATTCTAGAAGTATTTCCAATAGCATTTTTTATCAGGCCACCCAGTGCGAATTAGCCCAGCCCAAGTGTGAAGTGATCCAGACCAAGCCACGCTCCACTCTCCGATGGCCATGAAGTTTAAGTAGATTTAAAAACCGCATTGTTTTTTTTTTTTTTTTGTTGTTTTGTTAAATAGTATAGCCTTACAAAACTTCTACTGCTGTATTAAATGCCACTTTTTGGAAATTAAAAGGGCGAGACTGAAAATTAATTATATTAAATGAAATGTCTAGTGAACTTAACGAGAAAAAAATCTTAACACAATACAGCTTTTCGGGTCACTTAAGCGTCTTTGTTCAGTGACCTCTGCCTTTTGCTTTAGTGCGGCACGTGGCGGTGTACGTATTTTGTCCGAACTGGCGCCTCGCTGCCACCTTCACAAATTCAATGTGCCAAACAATTTATCATTTTCGATTTATGTAATAATTCATAGTAAAAAAAAATTAAAAAAAAAAACGCTCAAGTGATCGATTTGCATGGCAACAATTCAGGAAAGGCGAAAATTATTACACGAAAAAAAAAAAATCAAAAATCAAAATTGTATAAAATGATTTACCAACGATATTTTCAAATATATTATAGATATGTAAGTATGTCCAGTAATATTTAAATGCGCACAAAAAGTCGTGCCACATTGGCACTTGCAACCTGATAAACGAAAATTGATTGGCCGCAAAAGATTAACGAGCGCAGCACAAGCCAAAGCGCAATTGAAGCGGAGTCAAAGCGTAAAGCAGCTAGCAGCTAACAGTCAATAGTCAGCAGTCAACAGTCAGCTGCTAGGCTGAGCTAAGGCGTCATGACTGGACCAACAACGGCGAACGCCATTGCTGTGGTTCTTTTCAGATATCATTGTTGTTGTTGCCGTTGTTCGCGGTGGTGGTGTGATTTGATGTCCTAAGCACAGCGTCACTTTGCCGTGCTTTGATTGCCGTGCTGCGCATGCGCATGCTAAGCGATTTTTATTACCGTTACGCCATGCAGCCGATCGCTGGCCTGCGCCGGCATTGATTATGACAGTCGGTCCAACAGCGGTGGCGATGGCGACGATGACGGCGGTCAAAGTGCAAAATCGTACCAACTTTGCGATTGAAAATGCAAATATGCACAGTGCAGGCAACAACAAAAGTAATAACATAAATATATTACTTGTTTAATATGACTGTGAAATTGTTGTTTGTGTACTATTTTTTGGTAACAGCCAAAGCGGCGAATAAAATAAATTTTTATTGTTATTGCCATGCGATGTTGAAAGTATTGAGGACAACAATTGCAAATGTGGCAGTGGAAGTGTGGCTGTCACTTTGGTTTTGTAGCACAGCGGCAGGAAGATTGCGGTTGGTTGGGTATTTTTTGTTTTTGTTTTTAATCGTTTTTTTTATGCTAATTTTTGCAAAACTG
Organism: Anastrepha obliqua; assembly: GCF_027943255.1. Lineage (NCBI taxonomy): Eukaryota > Metazoa > Arthropoda > Insecta > Diptera > Tephritidae > Anastrepha > Anastrepha obliqua. The sequence goes on from NC_072896.1 coordinate 30,684,435, forward strand.
AACTCTTTTTTTTTTAATTGAATAAAGTTTTGCTGACTAATTTGTTTTTTGGCACACATCCACACACACACACCTACAAGGTGGCACAGTTCTTTACGGGAAATGGTTGCCATAGAGAGTATCTTCAAAGACTCGGCCATGAGGACGCAGCAGACTGCTCGTTCTGCGGCAACGGAAGTGAGAATGCGGAACATATCTTCTTCTCCTGCCCGAGATACGCAACCCCAGGCAACATTGTAAATCACATGCGGCAATTGAAGTTGGTGTGGGCCAAGATGAGAGAATGGTCCGCAAAGGCACTACAGGAACTGCTGAAAAAGGAATGGGACCGCAGTAAAGAAAGAAGACAAGCGAGCAATGAAGTGTAGCTAGAGAAAAAGAAACACATATGAAGAGCCATACTGGCCAGCTTAGGCCCTGCGATGCAATGCTTAAACGGCGGTACTGCAGTGCAAACTAAAGCTATAGAGGTCGACGTTAGGTTTTAGTACGTAGGTATACTGTTTCGCAAGTCCAGTTTAGTAGTAATACTGACTGTGCGTGGTCCCGAATGAGGTGCACCTATAGCGATCAGTGTGAATCGTGCATGCCATCTATGCTGACGGTATCTATGAAAGATTCACCCTTCGGATAAAAAAAAAATAAAATAAAAAATAAAAAAAGAGGTACACGGTGGCGCAAAATTAATCATCCAATCTTGTTTTTGAATAACTTCTACTTACTAAATAAATAAAAAAAGTTTTTGGGTGAAGGAAATCTTTATCATAAAGCTCATTGTTGGCAAGAGAGATTCTTCATCGGATTTCAAGGCTGACATTGTTAGTGGTTTTATTATTATTATTAGAAGGCCATTACGCACTGCGACCAGAGCTGATCTATTGTGAAAGGCCAATTTTTGTAATCCTAGAGTTCCAGGCTTTTTAAAAATTTTCGAACAATTTTGGGTTTGTTGTTCCAAAGATTGCATGGAGATACTACGATACCACCAAGGTGATGAAGTCTCTGCCTGCCCAACGCAGGACATTCACAAAGCACATGTTCTGAGCTTTCTATATCCATTTCGCAAAAGCGGCAGACATTGGTCTCAGATAGACCAATACTATTTAGATGATACCTAAGTCTGCAGTGACCTGTAAGATATCCTTTTAAAAGACGAAGATCTACTCTGCTTAGTGAGAGTAGCTTGTCAGATATTCCTTTGTTGGGACTTACAAATAGTTTGGCTTGACGCTGACCGGCACAGTTTAGCCAGTGTGCGGCAAGTTTTCTTTCTTCCCATTTCCTAAGGAATTCATTAATGTGGCATATTTGCTCCTTGTTTTGCAAGGTCATCAGCCATTTCATTTCCTTCATGTCCTTCATGTCCCGGAGTCCAGCATAGTGTTACTATGTTGAGGTTTCCTAACGTGTTGAGAAGGTTTAGGCAATCATTTACCAATTTAGAGGTGATAGTTGTTGATAGAAGGGTTTTTAGAGCCGCTTGGCTATCTGAAAGTATGTAGATGTGAGTACCTCTCATTTTCCTGCTAAGGCATTCTCTTACACATATTTCAATGGCATGTATTTCTGCCTGGAATATTGTTGGGTAGGATCCCATCGGAATCGGTTTTTGGTGTTAATGCTGGTTCGAAGTCTCTAATAATCTCAAAATCATAACTGCCAATATTTGTACGCTTTTATTAAAAAATCAAAATTAAAAAAACAAAAAAAAATATTAAAAAAATTCCCAGTAGGGTGATTAATTTTGCGCCACCTTGTATTTACACACTTACTTGCTCACACATTTATAATTTAGTTTTCATTGTTTATGAATGGTATATTTTTCATCCAGATAATAATTTCAGATGCCATTTTCAAGCTTTGAAAATTTTTTAGAAACCGTTTTGGGTTTCTTTATTTTTTACTTAATGTAATTTTTTGGCCCAACAATGACTCAACTTTGTGTTTTGTATACATTTTGTCAATTTATCGCTGCGCACTATTTATTTATACACATTCATACACGTGTATGTGCTGGTGGAACCGTTATGGATATAAAAAAAAACGATTGCAAATAAAAAGAATTGTGTTGTTCAAATTCAATTGATCGAGTGGGCAAACAAAAGTAGGCTATGGTCAATAAAATGACTTTCAAATATGAATAATGCAGTAAAAAATGTTCTCCGTTATTTTTCATTTTTTTCGCCGCTTTTTGGTTTTATTTTCTGCTGCTGAAAAGGAAATGAAGTGAATGTGCGCGTTTAAAAAAATCTATCAAAAAAAGCGAAAATACTTGAATCAATTGTGAGAAGAGGTAGGTAAAATTTATAAGGAAAAAATTATATACCGCGGGCTTGAATAAAAAGGAAAATATTAATCGATTGTACGATTGTCTGGAATATCGACAGTGAGGTGAGTGGATCGAAAATGCTGAAAAGATGAGCTTCAAAAAATAATGCCTTGGCCTACCTTTGATACTTATTTAATTTGCTTATTCAAAAAAAAAAAAAAAAAAATTTAGGAGTATACTGCGTTAAATAGCTGGACTGAATGACAAGTTGTGACAATTTATTTGTTTCTTATTTCTTTCTTTTGTTCCCGCTCAATGGAAAGTAAATAGCTTAAGTAAAAATGATCCTTAAACCATGAAAAAGTACTGAGGAAGTCGAATCATATCGTCCCATCAGCCTATTGTCTATTGCCTTTAAAGTCTTGGAATTCATTTTCCTCAAAATAAGGATGCGTATAATTCAAGACTGAAATATAATCCTAAATCACCCCTTCGGTGATTCCATAGACTCATAAAAGCATACACAAAGCGTTTGAATACAAACAATATTGCTTAGCGGCTTTTATCGATATATATATCAAGCCTTTGACAGCGTTTGGCATAATGGCTTCCTCTATAAAAGAAAATATCAGGTCAGTCCATAAGTTCGTGCGTATTTTACCCTTGCTCAAACTCGTGGAAGCTGAGCCAAATTTGACAGTCGATATGATAGCTCAGAGGTTAAATTCATCGCATGGAATAGTTCACAGGCACCTGGTTCAGTTGGGAAAAGTTTCAAAGCTGGAAAAATGGGTTCCGCATAGACTTTCCGTCGCCAACCTTCAGCAGAGAGTGAATATGTGTTCTCAGCTGTTGCAACGGCTTGAAAATGAAAGTTTTTTGAACCGTATCGTTACTGGTGATAAAAAATGGGTTCTTTACAATAATCTTGTTCGCAAACGCCAATGGTTAGATAAAGATGAATTACCAGAACCGACCCCTAGGGATGGCCTTCACCCCAAGAAGTATTGTATTGTTTATTATGAACTTCTGGAACCAAACCAGACGATAACTGCTGATTATTATTCCCATCAGCTATCAAACCTAAATGAGGCACTTAACAAAAATCGACCGTCTTTAGTGAATAGACGCAAAGTTTTGTTTCACCACGACAACGCAAGACCTCATACCGCAAGGCAAAGCTGAACGAGCTCTGATGGGAGATAATTCCACATCCACCACACTCTCCGGATATTGTACCTTGTGATTATCACCTTTTCCGTGGACTTCAATTCTATATGAGTAATAAGAACTACACCTCAAAAGAAGCTACAAAAAGGGATATCGAAGCGTATTTTGGCTCTAAGGACAAACACTTTTTTGAACAGGGAATTAAAAATTTGCCTAAACGTTGGGAAGACATTGTAAATAATGAAGTAAAATATATTAGTGATTAATAAATACTTTAAACATCTTTTTTGGATGGTTCCATGTGTAGAAGTCCACGCAAGTGGGGAAAGTTACTGATCGCCATTCACTTGGGAATGGCCAGGACGATTCTTCTGCATATGGTTCAAGCAGCTCACAACGGCCGGGATTAGCCCACGTATCCTCTGGGTAGCTTCCGAACATCCGTTCGGGAGTGAGCTAACGTGAGAAGGCGAAACATTCCAGGATACCTGGTTGTGCGTTGGGTTTGGGACCCGCCACTTAAAAATCGCCCCCAATGAAAAGTTTTAAAAAGCCTCGGATGAGACCTCCCTATACTGATGACGACCCCTGCAAACGAACTAAGGATTATGATTTGAGGGCATGCACCTGGAATGTCCGGTCCCTTAATGGGGAAGGTGCCTCTGCCCGGCTGGTTGATGTCCTCGTGAGAGTAAAGGCTGACATCACTGCCATCCAAGAGATGCGATGGACGGGGCAAGGAAAGAAAACCATGGGACCTTGCGACGTCTACTACAGCTGCCATGTAAAGGAGCGCAAATTCGGTGTCGGATTTGTTGTGGGAGAGAGACTTCGTCGCCAAGTACTGTCGTTCACTCCGGTGGACGAGCGTCTCGCAACAATCCGCATCAAAGCCCGTTTCTTCAACATATCGCTAATTTGCGCCCACGCCCCGACGGAAGAGAAGGACGATGCGACCAAAGATTCCTTCTATGAGCGCCTGGAACGTTCCTATGAGCGCTGCCCCCGCCACGACATAAAAATCGTGCTTGGCGACTTCAACGCCAGGGTGGGCAAGGAGGGAATTTTTGGTCCCACAGTCGGAAAATTCAGCCTGCACAACGAAACATCCGGTAACGGACAGAGGCTGATCGACTTCGCCGGGGCCCGAAACATGGTAGTCTGCAGCACCAGATTCCAGCATAAGAAGATTCACCAAGCCACCTGGCTGTCTCCTGATCGAAAAACGCGAAACCAGATCGATCATGTTGTGATAGATGGAAGACACGCTTCTAGTGTATTAGATGTACGTACGATCCGAGGACCCAACATCGACTCGGATCATTACCTTGTTGCAGCCAAACTGCGCACCCGCCTCTGTGCAGCAAAAAACGTACATCTACCTACGCAAAGAATGTTCGACATCGAAAAGCTGCAATCACAACAGACAGCCAGAAGATTCGCCACTCGACTCTCACTCCTGCTCTCGGAGAGCACTGCCCAACAACCCGGCATGCGCGAGCAATGGAGCAACATTTCTCGTTCCCTACGTACCGCCGCCGAAGAAGAAATCGGATTCCGGCGAGCCCGAAAAAACAATTGGTACGACGAGGAATGTCATGCTGCCGCAGAAAGAAAGGATGCCGCCTATAGAGCCACGCTGCGATCGGGCGCAACGCGAGCCATGTGGGATCGCTACAGAGAGCTGAAAAAGGAAGAGAGACGTATTATCCGAAAGAAGAAACGAGAGGCCGAAATACGTGAGTGCGAAGAGCTTGAGATGCTGGCCAACAGGAACAACGCCCGAAAATTCTACCAGAAAGTTCGGCGGCTTACAGAAGGTTTCAAGACCGGGGCGTTTTCCTGTAAGAACAAAGACGGCGAACTGGTAACTGACGTACAGAGCAATCTTAGATTATGGAGGGAACACTTCTCGAACCTATTAAACAGTGACAGCTGCGCATGTCACCGAGAAAGTGAAGATCCCGATACCCCAATCGTTGACGACGGAATTGTCGTTCCGCTACCCGATCATGACGAGGTGAGAATAGCGATAACGCGGCTAAAGAACAACAAAGCCGCGGGCGCCGACGGACTGCCGGCTGAGCTATTCAAACATGGCGGCGAGGAGCTGGTAAGGTGCATGCATCAGCTCCTATGCAAAATATGGTCGGATGAAAGCATGCCTGCCGATTGGAATTTAAGTGTGCTCTGCCCAATCCATAAGAAGGGCGATCCTGCAATTTGTGCCAATTACCGCGGGATTAGTCTTCTAAATATCGCCTATAAGGTTCTAGCGAGCGTATTGTGTGAAAGGCTGAAGCCCACCGTCAACCAACTGATTGGACCTTATCAGTGTGGCTTCAGACCTGGAAAGTCTACCATCGACCAAATATTCACAATACGCCAAATCTTGGAAAAGACCCATGAAAGAAGAATCGACACGCACCATCTTTTCGTCGACTTCAAAGCTGCATTCGACAGTACGGAAAGGAGTTACCTGTATGCCGCGATGTCTGAATTTGGTATCCCCACAAAACTAATACGGCTATGTAGGATGACGTTGCTCAACACCAGCAGCGCCGTCAGAATTGGGAAGGACCTCTCCGAGCCGTTTGATACCAAACGAGGTTTCAGACAGGGTGACTCGCTGTCGTGTGACTTCTTTAACCTGATGTTGGAGAGCATCGTACGAGCCGCAGAACTTAATCGCTCAGGCACAATTTTTTATAAGAGCGTACAATTGTTGGCGTATGCCGATGATATTGACATCATCGGCCTTAACAACCGCGCTGTTAGTTCTGCCTTCTCCAAACTGGATAAAGAGGCAAAGCGAATGGGTTTGGTGGTGAACGAGGACAAAACGAAGTACCTCCTGTCTTCAAACAAACAGTCGGCGCACTCGCGTATCGGCACCCACGTCACTGTAGACAGTTATAATTTCGAGGTTGTAAAAGACTTCGTCTATTTAGGAACCAGCATTAACACCGATAACAATGTCAGCCTTGAAATCCAACGTAGAATCTCTCTTGCCAACAAGTGCTACTTTGGACTAAGTAGGCAACTGAGCAGTAAAGTCCTCTCTCGTCGAACAAAACTAACACTCTACAAGACTCTCATCATGCCCGTCCTTACGTATGGCGCAGAAGCTTGGACGATGACAACATCCGATGAAGCGACGCTTGGAGTGTTTGAGAGAAAGATTCTGCGCAAGATTTTTGGACCTTTGCACGTTGGCAACGGCGAATATCGCAGACGATGGAACGATGAGCTGTATGAGCTTTACGACGACATAGACATAGCACAGCGAATAAAGATCCAGCGGCTACGTTGGCTGGGTCATGTCGTCCGAATGGATACAAACGCTCCGGCACTGAAAGTATTCGATGCGGTACCAGCTGGTGGTAGTAGAGGAAGAGGAAGGCCTCCTCTGCGTTGGAAAGATCAGGTGGAGAAGGACTTGGCTTCACTTGGTGTGTCCAATTGGCGCCGGTTAGCACGAGAAAGAAACGACTGGCGCGCTTTGTTAAACTCGGCCAAAATCGCGTAAGCGGTTATAGCGCCAATTAAGAAGAAGAAACATCTTTTTTATTAATTTTGAAACCACCTTTAAAAACGCACGAACTTATGGACTGACCTGATATACTCTACCAATAAATTATTACATATGTATTAAGTTTTACCTCAAATTCCAACACTTCTTTGTCAAACAAGGCGAGGAATAAGTCTAAAAAATCCGAAAATTCAGCTGGTATACCTCGCTTTTTGAAAAAAAGCTTTATCTATCAGTTAATGTCCATTGTCCTACAGTGGCTGCTGTACCACAAAGTACAGCACTTGTACCATACAGCAGAGTTTTCCTTTATTCCAAGTTGCGTGTTTGATTCGCTTTGCGAAAGAACGTTTGAGAATCGCTGCCCTAGACATTGAATATTTTGTGTAATACTTGAGAGAATAGAGCATCATTGAAGCGTTGAAAAGTAAACACTTATTCTTGTATGTATGTATGTATACGTACCGATGCGCACGCATTCGAAAAGAGGTCGCTACCATCGCGTTTATGTAGTTCGTTTTAGTTTTGCATGACTGCCTTGTAATAAGTCGAATGAAGTTCAGCTCAAAGTCAATTGCGTTTATAGATACGAGTATGTAGGTACATATACTTATACATATATACATATACTTAAACTTATATATATATATATGTGCCCATTCATAAAGAGTGTTTGTAAGCGATGTAGGAACATCAATTTAAATAAAAAGTTTGAGCTCGCTAGAGGTAAGAAAGAATTCTTTCCACTCGATAGCTAATTTGTATGAGAATAATTATGAAAAAGATTTCTGAAATCTTCTACTCAACCTTTAATTTGAAAATGATAATAAATTTATTCTCAATTTTCGAGCTTTCCTCAAATATTTTCAATTTATCCCATAGTTAAATAAAAAGTCTTTTATACTTAATAGAGATTTAGAGCTGTTTGAGCCATACATTTTGAATTAATTTTTGGAGCCTTTGAGGCCACATATCACGAAAGGTGCACTCAACTGGTTAGCTAAGCAGCTTTAGCTGTTTTCTTGTTAGCGATGATCAATGGACTTCAAAGAGGCTCACAAAAATATAGACCACAAATAATCAAATCCCTTAAGATCAGTGTACAGTTCCATCACTGCAAATAATCTTAACAATGAATTATTACAAAATAAAAAAAAAATGCAGTTTCGAGAATTGTGGACATAAACTTACGAATTATGAAATTAATTATCAGAGTAGAAAATAATATTTAAAATATAAAAAAATTAAAATTTTATAAATTAATATATATAATACATTTTTATGCATATTTTTTTTATAAAATATTTGTTTTTATATGTATTTTTATTTTTTTCTAAAAAATATTTTTTATACGTATTTTTATTATTATTATATAATTTATAAAATCTTATTTTATACATATTTTTTTTTATAAAATATTTTTTTATATATAGTATATTTTTAAAAATAATAAAAAAATGCAGTTTCGAGAATTGTCGACATAAATGAAAACTTAGCGAATTATGAAATTAATTGACAGAGCAGAAAATAATACTTAAAAAATAAAAAAAATTAAAATATTATAAATTATATAATAAATTTTTTTATGAATATTCTTTTTATAAAATATTTTTTTTGTATATATATTTATTTTTTTCTAAAAAAAATTTTTTTTATACATATTCTTATTATTATTTTTTTTTAATATTTTTTCCTACATATTTATATTATTCATTATCAAAATTATATAGGGAAAACTTCAAGCCACTCTTACATTTGATGAGTTTTTTAAGATTTTTGGATTTATAAAATGAAAAGCAGATAAAAATAAGAAGAAATTTGTATGCATTCTAAAAAAGTCTTCATATATTTAGTTTTTATAAGTCAACTAATAAGAGACATAAGATGTTTTCTAACATGCCCAACAATTTGTTTAATAAAATTGCAGTCATAATCTGAAAATTTGCAAATTTCTTAAACAGTTTGATTTTAAATTAAAATATACTCTGCGTATACGAAGAGCATTAGATGTCATCAACAATAATTAACAGTCCGCTAACAGCGTCATAGCTCATATAAGTATGTATGTATGCATATGTACGCGTATACAAATGAAGTGTTTTTAGAAATTAAACTCCCAATCATCTTGCTTACTCATTTTTCGGCAAGAAAGAATTCTATTCACATACATATGCATTCGCACAAACCACATACATATGTACCTACCTATACGCATATGCACTGCTTAGACATTTAACTTCGCCACGCACTCGGCCCTTCGGCGAACCAGCCTACAAATACAATTTTTATAAGTTCCACTGGGTTTATAAGTGTGTACAAGTATTATGCTCGTCACTTCTGTTCATCCTATTCGTTGTTGCCGACCAGAGAGGCTACTGCTAGAGCTACTGTTACTGTTACATTATCTGTTAATAACAACAAATTGCTGTTTACCAGCATATACATACATTTAGTCCCTGCAACAATTTAATTTTCAACTCGCGCAATGAAGTTTTCTCTTGAAAATACAATTTCATTCACTGGATCATGATGGAAAGAATAATCATTCTTGCACTGGATATATTAGACTCATCAGTTCGTCTTATTCGTTGGTAGCGAACAGAGAGGCTAGAGTAGCTCTAGCAACTGTTACTCATTACAAAACTGCTGTATTTGTATAAATTCTCTGGATATATTGCGATTGTCGCCTCTGTTCATTCTATTCGTTGTTATCGAGCAGAGAGGGTACTGATGTTACTGTTGTTAACATAATGTTACATTCCCTGCTAATATATGTAAGTGAATGGATGCTTACGAGCACATGGGAAAAGAAAGGTTTTTTCACTATTTATACGAATGTCCAGGTCAAGCTAGAGCAAAACTTTGCTGTTAGTCTTCTCTCTCGTCTCTGTCAGTCTTTGTTACTGCAAATTAACGAAATCAGACAGCGAGACAAAATGTTGGCTGTTATACTTGGAAATCATGAAATGGATTTAACGTAAAAAAAAGGAAAACAAGAACAAGACATGACACGAGAGCAGTGGAAGAAAACTGACGATAGTCACTAATCAGGATTATTTCCGTAGAAATACTCAATGACTTCAAAGTGCTTTTTGAACCACCTATTGTTTTGAGAATGGCAACACAAATGACATGTCAAATGTATTCATAATTAACTTAAACGTTTGACATTTACGACATGGAACGCTATACGCTTGAACAAAATTGGGAAATATTGAAAACCTATTTCCAAAAGGGTGAGTCTTCTTCTTCTTCTTTTCTGATTTTCACATCGGTGGCTACGTCAATAAGCAAAATTGTCGGACTTGGGCTCAGAAAATCCACACATTACAGTAGAGAGGCAAATGCATCCACAACGAGTCACTATTTGGTGCGGTTTTTGGTCTGGCGGCATCATCGGGCCATTTTTTTTCGAAAATGAGCGTGGAGCCGCGGTTACAGTAAATGGCGAGCGTTACCGTGACATGCTCAACGAGTTGTTTCCAAAGAAGAGGATGACATGGACGACATTTGGTTTCAACAGGACGGTGCAACTTGTCACACTACCAAAGTTACACTCGAACTTTTGGCTACCGTTTTTGAAAACCGAATAATCAGCCGAAATTCCAATATCAATCGGCCGCTTTGGAGCTGTGCTTTAAGCCCGTTGGACTATTTTTTGTGGGGAGCCGTTAAGAACAAATGCTATGCGAACCATCCAGAGACGATTGATGCTTTAAAACCCGATATCGAAGTTGCCATTCATGAAATTGGAGCCCAAACAATCGAAAATGTGCTTAAAAATTGGGTTGATCGAATGGCCTACTGTAAAACCAGTCGTGGCAGTCATTTGAACGATATTATTTTTCATTCATAAATGACAATGTTCAATCTTCAAAATAAAAAAAAAAAGTTTGAAAAAATATTGAAAATCAAATTTTACATGGCCCACCCTTTATAAATATATTCTATATTAGAAAAATGTCTTGAAAGCCCATCATGAATTTGAAGTACAAAATGAAGCCCTTTTGATAATGAAATTCATTCGGGAGGTCATTAAACTGTCTATTAGTGAATGCGTTCATAATTTTCCTTTATGCGCCTGTTTGCTATTTTATTTGCGTTTTTCAGTGTTTTTTTTATGCTTGCGACCCTACCAGATCGTGACAAAAATAATGCGCATAAAATGTCTATCATTAAGGTGGCAGTGGAAAATAAATGTAAAAAATAATAAAATAGTAAAGCAAGAAGCAAAGTGTGGGCAGCAAGCACACGAGAAAAAAATTAAAATAATATTTCTTGTAATAGCTAGTTCACCACACTACCCGTACATCCTTAGATCAGTGACCTTCTTTCGGTTAGTAATCTCCATGATACCTTATACGTAAGCAATTTGGCAGTACTTTGAAAAAATGTACATACATTAAAGGATGTTGGTGTAGGAGCGAGTTCAGCTTACTGGTCAAGTCAGAGCTAGCGAAAAGTTAGCAGCTTCCTTCACAAGTAAAAATGCTTGGTTTTTTTTGTTTCTCATAAGTCTTTCTGCCGAGCTCATAAATTCACTTGAAAGCAAAAAAAGTCGACAAAGTAGAAATTTATAATAGGAAACAGAAATATCAAAAAAAAAAGAAACTGAGTTTCAAGACGACTTCATCACGATCGCTTGTCCACAGCCTTTGCACTTTGCCAGTTCCACGGCAATGACGCAAACATACATACATACATATGACCATACAATTGAGCTGCAAAAGTTGAAGTTTTGCGGACTTCAAGTGATGCGAGATGGCGATGATGTTGTGGATAGCCAGCGTTGACACTAACACATAATATATGCAGCCGATGTACGAGTATGTAGTCAAGGCAGTTGTGTGGTGCGGAGCAGCGGCAGTGATGCGCAACAGTTCGACTGCTGGCTCAACTCGCTAATGCAACCTTTAACTTGACTTTGTGGCAGCCAAACTGTGAAGAGCGCATGCGAGTATGTGGTCGGTATTGATTTTTTGGGAATTTATTTTAATTTTTATTTTCGCATTTCAATTTTTGTGCATTTGTGGTGCTGCATTCGTTTACCTTTATTACGCTTATGAAAGTCAGTACTTTATGGCCACATATTGCTAAATTTATTATGCGAGTAATAAAAGTAGCATTTAGTTCTTGACTCTAATTGAAAAAAAAAAAATACTGAAAGCCAAATAATTTTCATGACTCCATATTTCAACAATTGGAATTTCAAGTTCAAGTTCTATCGTTAGTTTGCAATTCCATTCGTATTTTTTCCACTCATAAAACTTTAATTAATTTTTGTTCTCATTCTAGGCCAATCGAGAAGGAGTTAAACTGCAAACTTGTTTGAATAAAATAATGTCTTTCAATTAAACACCAAATGCATTATGCAAAAGTTTCTAACGAGCCAGACGACGCTTTGCAGCTTGGAGATCGCATAAAAATTAGTTTATATTAAAAAATCTATCAGACTTATGGCATAAACTTGTTTAAAAACGAGCGTTTGCTGAAAATTAACTTAAAAGTTAAAATAGTCAAGGTTATAAAAAATCAGCTTAATTACTCCTCATGCGACTCTGATTTGTTTTGAGTTATGGTGAACTAACGAAAGTAAATTATTTATTTATTACTTTTATTATCGCTGTTCGTTTTAGCCAATTAGAGAGGTGAGTGTGAAATTATATAATATAATGAATTTATGTATGTACTGTCTATAAAAAACTTCATACATATAATGCCGTAACAAATTTGTGTGGAAATATGATTTGAAAGTTTAGAAAATAAGTATATGCGATAGATTTTCGAACGTCAACACATAAAAATGTGGACAACCGGATAGAGTCAACTTGTTCTTTCATGGTTCTCAAAATTGTTTTATTTATATATTGTAAATATTAATTAATATTATGTAAACTATGTAATTTTTATTTTTGAAGTGAAACTTGTTAGGCGTCGATGGACGAGCGAGAATAGTAAAATTTCAAGGCCATGCAACGTTTTGGGCATTTTCGTTCCGCGAGCGAAAAAAAAGATATAACGTAGAGGAAAAGCTGAAAGAGAGCTATACCTTATATGTATCTTAGATACACTTTGAGCTATTCACGTCTTCCTTTTGTGCGGTCCTTCGTTTTTTCTCCCACTCCTACGCTAGGGCTCTAGTCTAAGTCGGACGACGTTACTTGTATTGTAGGAGCACGAGAGAACCACATATCCATTATTTACAAGGCGTTAGAATATAACAGAGAGAGAAAGAGAGTGACGCGTAAACATATAGCAGCAACGCCATATTACTATGGTAGAGCGAAAGAGAGCAACATATTGTTAGAATAGGATAGATAGTATTGCGCATGCGCGTGCCTTGTTTATGTACGTTATAGTGTTAGACGCTATATGTGCACACGGCTCTAACGTCACGCTAATACATCAGAGCGAGAGAGGGAAACGTTTAGTTAGAATACGACGGATCGTAGTATGCGTGCTGTGGCAGTACGCGTTGGCGACAGACGCTATATAACATATATGCAATTGATATACCATGTGTATTCTTATTTAAATTTTGTCTATTTGTATTCTCTGCAAATGTTGTGAATTTATTTAGATATATATTCTTTCTCTCTCTCTCTCTCATTCTCTCTCGGGTCTCTCCCTCTTTCTTTGCCTGCCTTGAAAGTTTCACTTCTGTTATGTGTACTACGTTACACGCATTTTAATTTTTATTTTTTTAGCGGTAAGAGACTTCCAGACCTTTTGTGTGGTATGCAATGAAATTAGTACGCATATCTATGGAAATTGTGTTTATCCGAGGAGTGAATCTAATATAACGAATTCTCCATAAAATGCATATGCCAAGACTTGGATATATTTACAACAACAACAATATTTATACAAATGATGTATTATGCACATCAACATTTTTGCCACTTTTGACTTTTCTTTCGTTTTCCTTCTTGAACGATGATTATTTTTTTTATAAAAGTACATCATAGAGGGTGGGGCATGTAAAATCTGCTTTTTGAATCGGCTATAAAAAAAAACTAATCAATATTTTTTCAAACTTTTTTTTTATTTTGAAGATTGAACATTGTCATTTATGAATAAAGAATAATATCGTTCAAATGACTGTCACGACTGGCTTTACAGTAGCCCATTCGATCTACCCAATTTTTAAGCACATTTTCGATTGTTTGGGCTCCAATTTCATGAATGGCAACTTCGATTTCGTGTTTTAAAGCATCAATCGTCTCTGGATGGTTCGCATAGAATTTGTCCTTAACGGCTCTCCACAAAAAATAGTCCAACGGGCTTAAAGCACAGCTCCGAGGCGGCCAATTGATATCGGAATTCAAAAACGGTAGCCAAAAGTTCGAGTGTAACTTTGGTAGTGTGACAAGTTGCACCGTCCTGTTGAAGCCAAATGTCGTCCATGTCATCCTCTTCAATTTTTGGAAACAAAAACTCGTTGAGCATGTCACGGTAACGCTCGCCATTTACTGTAACCGCGGAAGAAGAAGAAGACTCACCACTTTGGAAATAGGTTTTCAATATTTCCCAATTTTGTTCAAGCGTATAGCGTCCCATTTCGTCAATGTCAATCCTTTAAGTAAATTATGAACACATTTGACATGCCATTTGTGTTACCATTCTCAAAAAAATAGGTGGTTCAAAAAGCAAACGCTATATGGCCTACCCGTATAAGTCCAATTTTAAAGTTTTCTATAAAAATTAAAAAAGTTCTAGAAAATTTTCATCCTATTGTAATGACTGTTAACCTCAATCTCTGCGCATTTGCTCTCTATAAAAAATTTCGCGCATTCGTCGTATGAAGCAAATGCATAAGATTACGAAGGGAAAATTTATAAAAAATCAAAGGGATTTTCTAGCGACTTAGAAGTTGCACTTTATTACTAAAATTTGATAAGCTATAACTATACTAAGAATCTTTCTAGAAATTCTAGGAATGAATAATACTTTTATAAAAAAAAAATAATGAAATAAAAGCAATAACTTCTTAGGCCAAATAATAATTTTACCATGGTTTTTTTTTACTGATAATAAATAAACAAATATATTTTAAGTGAAATAGTTTTAGTTTCGAGAAAAAAGCGTTTAGAAACTTCTCGTTCGAAATTCAATCTAAGGTACACTCGAAGTGGAACCAACTTCAGACCGCTGTCCGTCTGTTAGTAAGGTAAATAATAGTCCAGAGCATTGTTTACAAGCGCGCGGAAGCATTTTGCCGTGAGTAAACGCGAAAAAAAAAATCAGTAATGGATTGCAATATATTTGGCTGGAAAATCACAACCAGCGATTATTCGTGAGCTCGAGCACCTTGAAGTGAATAAAGTTTTTTTTATCGCACCTTTACTCGTTACTGTGATACTGGTAGCATCGCGAAACGTCATGGAGGATGTCATCAAAAGACTGCAACGTCGCCTGAAATGGTACAACTGAAGAAGCGACTTGAGCGAAATCCTCGACGAAGTGCCAATTAAATGGCGAACAACTGAAAATATCTGACCGTAGCATCCGCCGCACACTGGAAAATGATTTCAAAGTCAAGCGTTACAAGATTCCAAAGGCGCACCATCTCACACCAAAGCAGCAACAAGTCAGACTTCAGAGGGCGAAGGAGTTGCTTCGCTTACCGAAAGCGGCCAATTTCCGAACATTGTGTTTTCTGACGAGAAAATTTTTCAAATTGAGCAATTCGTGAACTCCCTAAGCGATAGGGTATATTTGACCGACTGTTCATATGAGAATTTGAGTCATCGATTGGTCACCAGGGGGCAGTACCCGCCACAGGCAATGGTTTAGGCCGCTGCAACTGCAGATGGGCGCTCTCCAATCGTTTTGTTTCAGCCTGGCGTCAAGGTAAATGCGAAATATTATCGAGAAAGTATTCTGGTCGTTGCTTTGAAGTTGTGGACAGACAAACATTTGAGTGGCACACCATGGTCGTTTCAACAGGACTTGGTACCGTCTCACAAAGACCGAGAATGGCTAAAAAACAACATTCCGAACTTCATAACGTGCAGGCAATGGCTATCAAATTCACCAGACGTGAATCCGATGGATTATTCCCTTTGGGCCGTTTTGGTGAACAAGGTCCGAACTAGAAGATTCACTAGTCTCAAGGCGCTAAAAAAGCCATTGCCCGCGTGTGGGCCAAAATACCTGCAAGCCACGTTCGGTCAGCTTGTGATTCATTTCTGGACCGGATCAAAGTCATAGTCAAGGCAAAAGGTGGTCATATCGAGCGAGAATAAATTGATTCTTAATTTTGTAATATATTATTTTCACACATTTTTTACTTTGAATTGAATAAAAGTAATTTTCCAAACTAAATTTATGGCCTTTTTAATTGGTTACACTTCGAGTGCCGGTCCCTGTAGAATTTCGAAAGGCCCATAAAATTCATATGCCAAGGTTTGGATATATTTACAGCAACAACTATATTTATACAATGGATATATTACATCAATATTTTTACCAGTTTCGACTATTTTTCTTTGTTTTTGGTTTTTTTTGTTGCAATTTCTATATTTTTTTCATTAAATTATTGCTTATTGCCCCACAAAAATTATTACATATATATACAATTGTAAATTTTTATACAAAATTTAAACAAATTTTTCATCACAATTTCACGGCTTTTAACTGAAATCTGTGAAAGGTTTCTGGTACGGAAATTGACGGCTTTGCGCATTTTCTCCTTATAAAAATTTATTTTTTTCTTATTGGCAATAAATAAATATGAATAAATTTCAAGTTAAATGGCCAAGTATTTTTTAATCTATGAGTTTGGCGGACATCGTTTCGACAAAAAAAAACCGTTTAAATTTTTCAGTGTATCGCAGATTTCTTAAAAGACTCTCGCAAGGGACTAAGAGGAGCTGCACCATAACTCAAAATGTGGGAGTTTGAATATCGTTTCTTCTTTATTCTTTAAGTACGCCTTTTTTTAGTATTTATGCATCTCTTAAGCAAAAAAAAATTGATTTTTAATTAGAAATTCTAGAGAGATTTATCTTGCACTTTACTTTACCCAAATTTATATACTTGAAAAAATTTGCAAAAACCTGATCACAATTTTTGGACATTTGTTGAAATTAGCAATTTTTCTTAAGTTCTTTGAAAAGGTTAGAAGTTTAGTTCTACGCATATTTCATAATAGTAGCTATATTTTTATAATAAATTAACAAGAACAAGAACAAGAAGAATTTGCTTAAACAAATTCCTGTGGTTACTCCAAGAAGTTTCCAATAAAAATAGAAAACTCGTCCTGAGCTTTCATATGGCCTGATGATTCTAAGATTTGTTTAGGCGTACAGAGTAACATCTAAGTCGCGTAAGCGATTAAAGCGCCAATTAAGAAGAAGAATGTTTTTGACATCAAAAATTTTTTACAAAAATTTTTAAATATTGTTGTTTCAAAGAAGAAGAGCAAACATAGATAACTACAAGGGTTAACAGATTTTCCAACAATTTTAATCAGAAAATTCCTATAAACTTTAAAGCCCAAGCTATCACAAATAATCAGGAAATTAATTCTACAGAAAACTATTTTCACTTAAAATGGTTTCCCAGGTAAATGCAGCCACTAAATATCAATGAGACTGTGGGAAGCGACTCTTTAACAAGAGACAGTGGGAAGGGAAGCGACAGTGGGAGGGGAAGCTACTCTTTAACAAGAGACAGTCGGAGGGGAAGCGACAGTGGGAAGGGAAGCGTCTCTTTAACAAGCCCTTAATACGATTGCAAAACACTTGTTACAAATTAAAGCCACTTACTTTAACTTGCCATGGAAAATTCCACGGTTCAAGTAGAAATATTTAATTTTCAAATAATTTCCTGGTATGGTGAAAAATGTGATAAAAAAAGTCGGAAAAAAGAATAAAAATCAGGTGCAATAAAAACATGAAAACAAACTTCCTTAAATGCAACTATTAAAATGCCGCAAATATAAAATATTTTTTTTTTTTTTTTTATAATATATACGTACATACATACGTGGAGCATTTTCTGTATACATAGATTCCGTTATTTTTTTTTTTGTAATTTTTTTCATTTTTTTTTTTTGTTGCATTATAGAAAGTGAACGATTTAAGAGATTTTCCATTTTCTCACACAAGACCGCAAATATGTGCCCACACATACATACATAAATACCTACATTCATACAAATAAATGTAGCATTTTTGCCACACAATTGCATGCTCGTATGCATGTGTGTTAGTGTGCTTGTGTGTTTGCCTTCGAGGCCAATAGGTGTTGCACCGGAATGGTTGAGGTTGAAAGAGAAATTGTTGCAACCTAATCGATTGCCGTCGACGCCACCAGCCACCAGCCTCGCTCCAACCCGCATCATTCCCCAACCAACCACTACTAACTGCAACTATACCACAATTTTCTCAATGCCATTCATTGTAATTGTTGTAATTTCTATTGTTGCTCTAATGCTAGTTTTTTTACCCTTATTGTTTTTGTTTTTCTTGTTGCCACATTGCTTTGTTACGCTTTAGTTTGCCACAAGCGTCTACATTTGCAGTTTTGTTGTTGTTAACGTTGTTGTTGCTTTTGGTTAGCGACGCTTCAACTGAAATGTGGCTGTCAGCTCTGAGCAATGCGCGCTTTATAACCGTATTAGCAACAACAACAACAACAGCAGCAGCAGAAGTAAAGAAATAGCCACCATCTCTGCTCGTTAGTTCGCTTGGCAGCCAGCCTTGCTAACTGGCGGCTACTCCACGCTGAAGATGCAAACTATTTTTGGGTTAGTAGGTTGCGCGCATAGCTAGCACGTTATTGTTGTTGTGGTTGCTATTAATGTTGCATTTTGCAAGCAAAACAAATGTATGAATTGCAGTTTTGTGCTACTTGAGTCTAGCGAGCGGGCACTACCGAGACGTCTGATTTCGCGACTGACATTTGTGACTGACCGACTGACTCCTTGATTGCCTGGATGACTTCTAAATGGGAGTAGATATCTTGTTGCAGTTGCATTTAGTAGCAAAAATTCGCTTCAAAATTTAAGCTGCGCAACACTGAGTTTAGGAAAAAATTTCGCGCATTCGTTGTAGGGAAAAAATGCACAACACCGTCAGGGAGAAATAGTATCAAAAATCATAGAGAATTTTTAGTCACTTCAAATTTGAACTTAAATGTATACCCAAATATTTCTTTTAAAAATTCTATTTAAAAAAAAATATTTCTTTTTATAAATCTTCTACAGAGTTAGAAACTTTGATTTACATGATATTTATTGCAACTTAGACGTGAACATTCTGTGCGTCGATTTCAAGCAAGCTTTTGACAGAGTTCTCCAAGACAAAATCCTCAGAAATCCTAGAAGCGCTTGCCGACTTGGATGTCAGCGAAAAACTCATTCAGTTGGTAACGGCAACTCTGACTAACACTACTGGAAAAGTAGTTGTACAACAAACAGTGTCAAAGCCTTTGGAAATTTTCTGTGGCATAAAACAAGGCGACTCGCTTTCTACGAGGTGTGTTCAAAAAGTATCGCGAATTTTGAGTTTTCGCAAGTTACGTATATTTGAATTTTGATTTTTTTGTGGCGATACTAACATATCTCATGTCTCTCACTCATGCCGACGAGTTCGGCCATTTTGAATGTTCAGTTAATTATTGATAGCTGCTTTGCTTGCACGTTTTCGGCTCGTCTTCGATTTTTACCTATTCAAAAAGATGGATCAAAGAACTGTATCAAATTTTGTGTGAAAAACGAAATCAAGTGCACTGATGCATTCCGAATGTTGACTGTGTCATACGGAGAAGCTACTTTGGACCTAAGCAACGTTTATCGGTGGTACGAAATGTTCTCAGAAGGCCGAAAAGATGTGAACGAGGAAAAGCGTACCGGACGCCCCAGCACTTCAATAATAGCACTGGCGTCGTAGCCCTTGAGTGGGACTATTACGCAGCAAAAGGCAGAACGAAATATATCTTGAAGTTACAAGAAAAAACCGGTTCTGTTTTTCTGACACAGACTGTATGTCTAAACTCTAATAACCAACACATAAACTGTTGAGATGTTCTTGAAAACTGAATTCCTAATTGTCATGAGATCAGCTGTATTTTTGCTGAAAAATATCGAGCTTGAAGATCTTTTGAGTACCGTTCCTACGTTAGTCGATTCTACGTTACCGGAACGACCCGAATTTATATCTGGCCAAGGACTGCCACTCCAGCAGCATTTCCCGTATATGTACGGGTCAATACACCAATGACCGCAAAAACCTGCGGCAATGGAAACTCCATCAATTAAGGCCGATGAACAATCTTAAGTCAGTCGACTAAAAAAACAAAAAAAAAAATGTAGCTGCTGTTTGGAACACTTAATGCAGCCGGGTAAGCAACCGCTCATAGGATACTTCTCTATTTATTAAAAAATAAAATAAATAAATAATTGTCGCGTAGACTTCTGTTAGGTGTTCGGCCGAGCTCCTTCTCCTATTTGTAGAGTGCATTTTGGTGTTGTTCCACAAAGGGAGGCATTTCCACAGTTTTATGCCGACACCGAAGGGCAGCTATTTTTTATGAGGACCTTTTTCAATACAATCGGAGCTTTACCGTTGCCTGCCGAGACCATTTCCATCGGCTACGGCGGCCACCATGAGCAATCCTACGTCGGCGACAATCCTCCTTCCTAAACAGATAGCTAACTATTTTTTTGACAGCCGTACAATATTTCTTATTTTCCAAAATTCCATTAAGATAAGACCGCAAAATGCTTGCGGTCCCAAAGGAATAGCGAATGAATGCTTATTTTGCCAGTTCATCGGCATATCAAGCCTAGCCTAGTAAGCTAACCAACATACGGCGTTTCTCTGAAATGGCTTTCATTTACTGGTTTAGATTCACGAATCTCTTTGCTTGATATTACCAAGCCGACAGAGAAGTAGGAGCTTGACTAATTTGTATGCTATAAATGGAGCCTCTGGATTGTTCAGCGCTTTCTCTATTACAGCTGTTGCATAGAGCTGGGATGTCTCGAAAAAGTCATCCATAATGGACAATACCATTTTCGTCTATGCGAAATCTCTACACGCCCGCTTAGGTAGGTAGGTGAAATCCTTGAAGTGCCGGTCTGGCACTCCTCAAGTAGCACTGAAGCGCCGTTTTGATACCATTGTGAGAACTCCAACAAGCAGATATCTACATCTAGCCAGAGCTGTTGAAATAATGGAGAAGATTGATGGGATTTAGGGTGGTGCACTGCCCCAGGCTGTCGAAGAAAGGAGCACCCAGTGACCTTAGTAGTCTAGCTGCCAATCCCGGACACTTACAGAGTAAGTGATCAACTGCCTCATTCTCTGAAAGGAGGTCCCCACAGCTTTTGCAATGGGGGTCAAATGGTAACCCTAGCTTTTACGCGTGTGTGTCGATCGTCCAGTGACCGGTAAACACAGCTACGAGTTTGTAAATTGAATGGCGAGGAGTCCAAAGGACTTTCTGAGTCCTTCGTATATCATATTGGGGCCAAAGGGTTTTCGAAATCGCACATGAAGAAATGGAGCTCCATTTTTTCTGTGCTTTCCTGAGAAATAATTTGTGCAGTTCCCCTTTAACTGTCAGGGGGATGCCGATGACCGGGTAGGAGGTCTCTGGGGCCAATTCAGTCCTCTTCCTGGCAAGCTCATCAGCAATTTCATATCCCTCTATGTTCCTATGTCCTGGAACCCAGATCAGAGAAACGTTATATTACCTGCACACCGAAGAGATTTGATCTCTTCCTTACAGGAGTTTACTAATTTCGTTCTGCACCATGACGTCGTCAGAGCCTTAATCGCTACTTGGCTATCGGAGAAAATGTTAATATCTCCCTCGCTCCAGCGCTCATCTCCGCTCCTCGCACATCTGCTTGAAAAAAACTAGCAGTTCGGCAGTTTAAAGGAGATAGATAAATCGGCTGTTTTAGAGAAAACCCCTGCTCCGACTCCCGATTCCATCTTGGAACCGTCAGTGAAGACAGAGGTGCCAGCTTCGGTGCAGATTTTCGCTTTTCGCTCGCTTAACTTAACTCAAATTTGTTTGCTTTAGTGTCAGGGTTGGCGAGGATAACATCTCCAATATTGGTATTAATGTAACTAATATTTTATTAATAATAATATTCGTATAGATTAGCAGCGTCGAACGGAAATGAGTTATTTGTTTTTCCGCAAAAGCCGGCAAACGCATTTCAATATCATCTACGCGGTTAGCAATAATTTTCTCAGCGATTTTGTTTCGGAAATCACTTTTGCAGTATTCCCCATTTCCCACTACTATTTGTTATATGTGAAAAAAAAAAAAATATATGTATACGTACATACGTTCATCAACAGCCTACATGATGTAAGTCATTAGGCCAATAGGCGTAATAAATTCTTTTTAATTGAGGATGCCGTCAGACACATCGCATCACATCAGACTGCAAAATCAATTCGCCGTAACTCACTTCATTCCAACGAATCACATTTTACACCTATTTCTATCAACTTATGTGTATATACATGTGTGTGTGTGTGTGTGTATGTGTATGTTTCTCCCACCTATTTAAATGACAACTATTAAAAATTGATGACTCGTCACCATCTGGCTCATTGCAATTTACTGCCACGTTGGAGGCACTTTTCACAGACAATTAACTGCTTCCTTTGCGATTGAAGCGATTATGAAAAATATTTAATGAATTTATAAAATAGAGCCGCACAAATATATTTACAACAACAAATGGAGAGAAACTCTAATTTTAATATCTCTATCACTTACGAAGGATAAGTTTGGGAGTTTTGTTATAGCTGGATGATTTTTTTTGGAGATTTGAGTTTATTGGTTGTAGTATCAAAGAAGTTGTGGTTTAGATTAGATTAAATAAGATTTGTGAAGGGTGGGCCAAGTCAGGAAGACCATTGTAATACAACCAGAATAGATTGCAGTAGAAAGGATAGAGAGACAGGATAGATACAAAATTGATGGTAAAACCCTCAAATTGGGATTGAGGCCACTATTCAGCGAATCTCTTAGATTCGTTGTTGGATTTTAAGAGACATGGAAGAGGAAGAATACCAATTTTATCCATACTCAGTACATCGCAACCCAATATCCCACGTCTGATTCTAGAAAACGCCAAAAAGCTATAGAGAAAATGAGCTGCACTGCCCTTATTCTGAAGACAGGATAGGCATATTGGGTCAATGATTCGCATGGTAGCCATATGCTGATCACAGGCGGTGTGACCTATGATTACATCCACTATTACTCTCAGGTCCTTTCTAATATGTTTTAAGAGAAAGTTTGCTAGTTTCCTGTTTGGTTCGTTCACAAAACATTTACTCTACTCTGCATGCGTTCAACTCAGACTATTTTCTTTCATAGGTAGACCTCATGAAGTCGTCAATCCATAGTTGAATCGATGCAGACTCAACACCTAGAAAGGGTTCAGGGCCTAGTGGTATGCTTGCAGTGCCTTCATTAGCCAGTTTAACAGCAAACCTGTAATACCGCAGAGTCCAGGCACTCAAATAAGACAAACATTGTTGTGTTTTCCAATACTTCAGTTCAGTTTTGTCTAACATTCACAGACTAATTTCGAAGAGCAGTGTGGTTTGCAAGGGCTTTTAGTGCAGTTCGACTGTCACTACAAATTTCAATACTACTACCCGGCCACTTTTTTTTTCAATTTGCCAGTGTACTGCAACGGACCTACGCCAGGTCTAAGTGTGTCATATGGGCATTCACCAGATGCTGTATTTAAGCTGGCATAGACTTCCGTTAGTAATATCATAGCGATCTCTCTCATCATCATCACTAGTTTTGGATCCATCGGTGTAGAGAGTATGCTGAAATCCCGTTAATGGGTTCTCCGAACTTACCCATTGATCTCTATCTGGGATCGAAACATCATATTTTCTACCGAAGCTAACTTAAGTAAATTTTGGGGTATTTGTAATATATTATATCTGGGAGTAGAGAAGCATTAATTCATCCGAAAAATCTAATATTTCATATCCGATAGTTCGAATAAATTGGATAAGCGAATGCGGTTAATGTCCGCAGAAATACTTTCGATAAATTTCGGAAATTGAAATACATTTTTTAGCTGAATTACTGCTACCATTTGAAAATGCGCAGGTTCGAATTTTTGCGCATGAAGCACCAAAAGGATTGAACAATTTTTTTCTAATAGCGGTAGCCTCACGCCACAAATGGAAGCAGGGACTCGGCTAAACAACAAAAAAGGGTTTACTTGTAATGTCTCCTAACGTACACTTCTATTGCGGGACTCCTCCATATATATCTATACCAAATCTTATGTATGCAAAAAAGTTACCCTCTTTTGAGTGGACTCGTTGGACGGACAAGGTGAGTGGCAATGAGTATCCACCTAAGGGAGGTTTCAATGTATATATACATTTATATAAAGTTAAAATTTCCTAGCATGCCAAAACAACAAATCAATTTTCTCTTACCCTAAAAGGATGTTGGATGACGTGAGCTATCATAAATAATGGTCTAAAAAAGCCACAATAAATCTTCTTCCACAAAATTGTTTTTCAATCCGTCAGCTCAAGGTTATATTGCTCTAGTAGTGCATAATATTCTTTCAACTCGCGAAATAGTGGTTTCAAAACCTTTGAGAACTTCCTATTACTAGGTTGTTCAATAAGTTTTGTGGTCCGATAGGTGAGATTAGGTTGACCTGGCTGGCTGAAATATGTCACATAGACCTACTGGTCCTTAGTGTTACCAGATGGAGCTGGAGCTTTACGTATCTTTGCCTTATCTGCCTCTTTGGGAATCTAAGTAAATTCTGCAGCTCTAACCCCGAAAGGCATTCTAATTGCTCATATTGTAGAGCTCCTAAGCATTTCATTTGGTTCTAGCTAACGCAGGGCAAGTCGATAAGCGGCAGTTCGATAAGAAAAACTCAATTGTATGGTTTGAACTGTAAGGCGGATGAACTTGCACGAACCGGTACAACGCTCGATCTCGAACCGGATATGGCGCTGATACCCATGCCCATAGCCACTTGTAAATTACTTATAGACAGGGAAACCATCAAAAAGGTAAATACAAGCTGGCAAAACCTCACAACATGCGAACTAAGCAGACAGACATGGCCGAACTGGAACAGCGGTCGATCGAAGATCTTGCTAAGATTTAACAGAGAAGCTATAGGAAAAATGATAGATGTAGCTAGAAGGTTAGAACTCCCGTACTTCGATTTCTGTAGAAGCTGTATTAATACAGAAGTAGAGGAAACAGTCAGACACCTTCTATGTGAGTGTGAAAGCCTAGCTATGAGAAGGCTGCGCACTCTTGATACAGCATTTCTAACCGATGTACCGGACATAGCCGATCTAAAACTAACGAAGCTCTGCTCGTTTATTAAAGCAACCGGATGGTTTGAAAGGGAACACGTAAAGTAAGGATAAGCTCCAGTGGTATCACAATGGGCCTGCGAAAGGTCTAAGTGTGTCTTTATGACAACCACCCCACCTACCTATGGTTTGAAATGCACTTTATTATTCAGTATACAGGTAGGCCCCCTAAACATTAATACACTGGTTTCAACGAGATTCAAATATTTATGAACTCCTTCGCTGAAGTGAGAATCTGGAAGGGCTGCAAAATACGCTTCTTCAACTGTTATGACCTCATCGTTTAATAAAATCGCTTTCCACCTTTGAATTTATTTTTGGCCTGGAAACAGATAGAAGTCATCGAGGGCCAAATATGGTGAATACAGTGGATGCTCCAACAATTCGAACTTTAATGCATGGATTTTTGCCAATGTCATAAAAGCGGTGCATTGTCTCGATAAAAAGGTTTTTTTTCTTTTACAAACTGTGTCTTTTTTCACGAAATTTTCCTTCCTTTTCTAGTCTAAAAAGTTACTCTGATATTCAAATTTTTTTGTCTTTACCAGTTTGCAAGTAATCCACAAACAAACTTCTATTCGCATCCGCAAAAACTGATGTTAACACCTTCTTGGCCCATTTTTGGACACGAACTCGTTTCTGAGTCGAAGAATTAGGTTCGCACCACTTTTGAGTCTATTGCTTTGATTTAGGATCATAGTGATAGCCCCAAGTTTCATCTGTAGTGACGCAAAATATCCACTCTTTCCTTTCGAAAACGCTCTAAATGTCCCTGAACGCATTCGAATGTGTTTTTGTTCGATTGTTAGCGAAGGCGGCGTTCATTGTGCACACCCATTGTGAAACCCAATACTTCAGTCAAAATATTGCTTACATTGCTCAATGAGATGCCTAGGTACGATTTCCTGTATTTTTTCTACGATTTCTGGTGTTGTTGCTGGTTTTGGACGTTCGAGGTCGGTCAAGGTTTTGGTCACCTTCAAGGCTTGTACGACCACATTTAAACTCAGTAACCTGTCTTTCTACTGTACTAATTGATAGCGAAGAGTCTTGATATACTTTCAGCACTCGTTCGTAAAATTCCTTTGCTTTTAATCCTTTCAAAAATAAAATTTGATTTTTCCCGTTGTTGAAAATACTGCGAAAATCGACGTGTGGAATTGTAAGTGGAATGCACAATAAATAAAAACAGGTTGAAATGAAACTTCACATTCGTTCATATGAGGAGTTTACCAACATAACACAAAATAAATTTGGCTGGTAACAACGCACTCGCTTATGGAACCGCAAAACTTATTGAATCACGATTTTTTCAGATATTTTTTTTTTTTTGTTTTTTCTTTTAATAGCTAAATTAGAGATCAATATTCATGCCAATTTCAAATTACCAAAAATTCTGTTTGAGTTCACTTCCTTCAAATTATATCTGTCAGATAAATAAAGCACTTGAAAATCTCACTCTTCATTTATGCCCGATTCTTTAAGTGCATACGTATTTCTACAATCATTACTTCACTTGTAAGGCACTTTATTGAACTTGAAAATTTCTGGGCTTCCCGTCAATTTTCAATTCCTATCAAAGAGCAAAATATTTAGAATAAATTTCCAGCTCCTGTTGCTGTCAGCGGCTACATTTGAAACCCTCAAAAAGGTTAAAGTAAAACAAAAAAAAAAAAACTCTACATATTCGCAACAAGCGAACATTTTGTCAGCTAGTTAAAGCATGACCCGTCAAAATATACAAGAAGCTTCACCCGTTAAAAGAAATTTATCGTGTCGGCAGTGATCAAAGCGTACCGCACAGCATGTGGTATGCTCACATATACACACACACACATACGCATACACATGCAAACTTTCAACCGTAACCGGCATCAAATCACAATCCCAAGTGCCTATTTAAAAAATTTGAAGTGTTCCACTCTGGCAAATACAATGAGGGAGATAGATTTGTTGGCTGGCTGCAGCACTGATATGTATGAAATTCGCTGGTTGTATTGAAGCGAAAAAAGCAAAGAAGTTAAATATTGTAAACTCAATTGGCGCTGATTTGTCGGCATTGGCTGTGATCCGCATGATGGCTACGATGGCGGTAGATAGGAGTCATCGTAAAGAACCGATTGGTTGTGGCAGTGACAGGAGCGGCGCACTATAAAGGCAAAGCAAAGTGTCAGATGTTGAGGTGGTAGTAGGAGAAGAAGAAGACGAAAAAGAAGAAGAAGAAGAGCAGGCAGTGAATAGCCGAATTGATGAAATTGACATTTTTATGCTCGAATTGATTTGGTGCGGCACAGTGGTGTGACTAGTGATTGAGGACGAGGGGCTTTAGTTTTAATGCGTCTTGTGAGTGCAGCGAACACCTAAATGAGTCGTTAACTTTGCCCATTAATACTTGTAAGGTCAAGTATTGTATTTGCTGGGGAGGAACTGAGACCCCATTTAATATTCATACCCTATCATCAAAAAGTACCTGGTTGACTCTTTTCTTGGATTGCCTAGGCGTAGTACACCATTAGTACCTTCTATTGGGCCAGACAGTCAATAAAGGATATTATTAATCCATTTTGAAGCGTTTGAGAGATGCTGTACGTTGCAAACGGCCGGAAATGTGGGCAAAAAATTCTTGGATTTTGCATGAAGATAACGCGCCATTGCACCGAGCACAAATTCTGCTGGATTATTTGACCAAACACCAAGTAAATACCATCGTGCAATCACCGTATTCACCGGATATGGCCCCGTGCGACTTCTTTTTGTTTCCCAAGTTGAAGTTACTACTTCGTGGAGGGAGATATCAGTCGATAGAGGAGATCAAAGAAAATGAGACGAAGGAGGTGAAGGCTATCCCTTCGTCGGCCTATCAGGGGTGCATGGAGGACTGCGTTAAACGTTGGCACATGCGTGTTACTTCAAACGGGTCATATTTTGGAGAAGATAAAATAAATTTGCCTGAAATATAGCGCTGTTTTGTTTTATTTAAAAATCCCCGGTGCTTTCTGATTATGTTAATGATGAGTATAAAAGAAAAAGTAGTGAGCAACTTAATAACAAATCAGCAGTTATAGAAATCAGCGAGTATACCCACAAACGACGATTTTTTGAAAATACCTATACAATTTTAAAAGTAATAGGAAATAATTGATAAACTTGATTGAATGCAGAGTAATTGCAAACATTTTAAAGTTACAACGGACAAAAAATCAGTACGCCTACCGGTTGATCCATCTGCGACTTATTGCAGTTTGAAACAAATATATTTTGCCTTGTAAGCCTAGTTTTTAGTAATTTATGCAATTTATATCCAACAAGAAAACACTCCAGGTGAGATAAGCTTCAAAATATGAAAAAACCTCAAAAACAAAGCGTACTGTGCAAAGTACATACTTTTTTTTGTCGGAACAGACTAGCCAGTGCAGCACTCAGATACAATTAAGCCCATTGTACCGCACTCCGGTTCCCTTTTGAATTTTCTTTAAGTCTACTCGACCTCCGAAGAAATGTGAGTAGATCTTGTGGTGCCAAGGAGCCAAGGTGGTCCGCAGAAAATGGTCTGCCGTCTCATTCTCCTCTCCACATGCTGGGCAGTCTGAGATGCCCACCTTTTCCATGTGCTTTGCCCATAGAAAGTGGCCTGTCATCAGTCCAAGCAGCCCCCCACAGTCCTCTCTGCTTAGTGACAGGAGGAACATGACAGGTAACACCAGTTTTGTCCATCTGTAACCTCTTTCAGCCTGCCAAGCTTGCTTGTGGGTTAGAGTAACTCGTTTGCTAACCGTGGCTTTAATGTCTGCAGAAGGGACTGGCAGAACGGGCTCTGGCCCAGAAAAGTTGGCCTCACACCCCAGTCTGGCTAAAGAGTCAGAGATCTCGTTACTCTGTCCCGGCTAGCATCAGGCTATTATGTCTATCGACATAGGTGAGCCTGGATTTATAGGACTCGACTACCCTTGAAGTGTTCGGGGGAGCAGTCTAAGGCCATGAGCGCAGCTTAGCTGTCGCTGCAGACACATGTAGATCTGCCTCTCCATCTGTTTTCGTCAACAAAGTTACCCGCTTCTTGAACAGCATACACCTCCGCTCGAAACACAGATGTATGCATTCCAAGAGAAGAAAGTGCAGTTTTGTCCTGCTGGATTCCTCGAAGGCCCCAGAGCCGGAGCCGTGCTCGGTTCTGGAGCCATCCGTGAAAATGCGAGCCTCTGGCAGCACCACACTGTATCTCTTGTCAAGCACGACTCTGGATGGCATGGAGTCAAGGTGCATGGCGAGGACCGTTGGATCGAAGCCCGTGCCTACTCTGTTGTAGTGTGCCGTACAGGGGCCATACCAATTCCCATTGTATTTCAGCCAGTGGTGGTAGACTAATCAGAGCATCTAATGCCGGGCCTGAGTAGTCGGAAAAGCTCCGATGTAACAGATGTCAGTACATACTTACTTTGAGACTTTATTTTACAAGAAGTAGGAATGAGTAGCTGAGGGGAAGTGCATTATTACTATTCTTAAATACTTTTTCACGAAGCTAACAAATAAAGATACTGGTTCTTTTGACTTATCACATCACTAAAGCAACGTCCAAGCTGGCTCAGCCTCAAAGAAGTAAGTCAAACCATTGAAAAAACGTATTATTTTTTTGTGTCAGGTAAATTCTTTGGGGCTCTTTCACTTACAATTGCTACACTACTGTTGATTGTTAAATAAAACAGTTTCCATTTGCTGAAACCACATTTCATATGAGCTGACAAGGCGAGGTACGACTAAAATGGGACTAGAAATTAATGAAAAATTTGTACTCCCTATCAACACATGGGCTGAAAGTGCAGTACATTATATTATTTGACACAATCCCGGAAATTTCGGTACTAAAAATCGGGAACTCGGGATTTTCGACCCTAGTGTGCATGTACAAAAAAATTATTTGCAACAATGGCGGAGTTTTCGGGACTAGAAAAAACGGGATCCCGAGGTCGACATCCTTATTGTGTATGTATATACACATACAAACTTCCCTTGCAGTTCCAGCAAATATTTCGAAACACTACAAAATCACTTAAGGGACTATTTTTTAATTAAAAGTCGCAACGCCCTACACCAAAACTCGCACACATACACACACATACATACGAACGTTCCTTATACAATATACCTTTAGAACTATGAGATAATAGTAATATGTTGCAAAAATAAAAAAATAAATAAGTGGAAAAAATAGCGCAAAAATGCCCACAACATTTGATGAGCTGTCAGTGTTTGCCGACTTGTCAGTCAATTCTCGACTGGCTGTGTTGAGCCATACTAGCTCGACGCTGTGAGCCATTCATTTTGTTGTCTATCAAAAGGGTATATTTACAAAGATATATGATTACATACACACACACACGTATGTGACATAAGTGGAGTATATTTATAAGTGAATAGCGTATGAGGTGTGCGTGCAACAGTCAGTCATAAATTGGCTGCAAACATTTTTGAAACCGCCACACTGCAAGCGAGAACTGCAATTAAGTGAGCGCTGCATGCAAGGCAAACTTAAAATTACAAACTTACCCGCCAACAAGTATGTCTACAATAGTTTACGCACAGCAATCAATCAAGTGCAGCACAGCATTTCGCTTAAACAACATTTACTACCGTAATTCTAGCCACAATGTTTCTCCTGCCACACAAACCATAATTACACACGCAAGCACAGCAACTACACTTGCACACGCACACTCGCACGCGCTCACTTATATTGGCCATGTGCTTATTTATATATTAGTGTGATTATTTGTAAGCGCACTCACCTTTCCGTAACTATTCAACGGCCCATTAATCCAGCGATCGGCCTCTAAACGGCCGCTAAGCAAAGCGCCCGTATCTGGATCGATGCGTTGCCATTCACGCACCTCACGTTGAAAGGGTGAACGTGGCGAACTGCTCTTGCCAACATTGCCATTGCCTGACGCATCATCTGTGGCTGTGGCTGGTGTAGTGATTGTGAGACTAAGATTGTTTTGTTGTTGCTGTTGCTGTTGCTGCTGCTGCTGCGGTTGCGACTGCTTAGCCATTGGCAAGCGATGCGCTGGATGATGCAGTTGATGCCCAAGATGATGATGATTGTGATGATGATTGTTTGTGGTGGCTACTTCCATTTTATTATAATTATATTTTCAATTCACAATTTAGTGCTAATGTTGTTGTTGTTATTATTATTCTTTTTGCATGCTACAATGCGTTGATTTGGTATGCCCTGTGCGTTTGCTGGTTACACTACTTCTGCTGCGTTTCTTTTCTACTTTAGTCCGTTGCTTTGCGTTGTGCTTTTGCTTTGCTATCTCTGCTTCTCTACTTCTTCGTTTTGCTTCTAAATTAATGGCAAGCTTAATTTATTATCATAATAATAATTTACGCTACACGCGCATTGCATTTATTTAGTTGAGCGTTTGCGGCTACTGAATCTGTGGCGAGCGAGAGATATGTAACGATGTATGTAGAGTGACGACTGACCAGTTCACGCTCTAATTTTCACGTTTGTTGTTGTTGCTAGCAAAGTTTCTGTAATGAAAAAAATAGAAGAACAGTTAGATTTTATAGAATTTTTAATTCAAAGCACGATATTTATTATAATAATAGAAAGCAGGAAAAGTTAGAAAGACTTAAGGCGCGAACTTCAATCTCACAACTGACCAAAAAGTTAATTAATTTTTGAAGAAAAAGGTAAAACTTCTTTGAAGTCAAAGAAAGTTCATTAATATTCAAGTTTTAGCAAACATTTTATTCACTTATTTATTTTAATTTAATTTTTATCTAATTCATATTCAAGCATATTGGGCTACTCCTGGGATCACAGCACTAGGCGCGTTACATTTTGCAAAGAAAATACAACACATGCAAGTAGGTGTTTGGGAGTAGGGACTGCAGACAGCTAGTTGGACTCATGGCGGGCCACTTCCTGTGGGTGAAGCACATGGAAAAGGTCTCAGTCAGTATACTCTGCCCAGTTTGTGAGAGGAGAATGAGACGGCGGACCACTTCCTATGCGTCTGACTCGCCCTCGCTCGAATCACGATTGAGCTGTTTGGCACCGATGTGTTAAGAAGCGACCTCCTTGGCTCCTAGGCACCACCAGATCTCAGATTTCTTCGTTTTGGAGGTCGGGAAAAGAAAATTAAAAGGGAATCGGGGTGCGGTACAATGGACTTAATTGTGTCTGAGTGCTGTACTTGCTAGTTGTTCTGACAAAAAAAAAATGTTTCTAAGGAAAATATAAGGAAAAGCTAAATCTTAAAAAAAAAGCTAACTCAATGACTTGAGTTGAACAAGTTTATTGTGCTTGCCAAAAGGCGACTGAAGGTTGGGATGGGGAGAAGAAACGCTTTGTTAACTTGTTTTCTATATGGTGGTCACAATACAACTTCGAAGAAATCCTTTCTAGTGAAATCCATATAAATAATATAAAAATATCACTCGCAAAATGCATGGGTATTCCAAATACCACCTCAAAGCAGTTTTTTTTAGTAGTTTTCGATAGATAATATTTTCAGATAACTCCACAAGCACGATTATAATGTTGAGGAAAATATCAAGGGCTTTTTAGCTAATAAATTAATCTAATAAAAAATTTATTTTATTTAAATTCCATAATAATTTTGGCTTTACTTTCAAAATTTCGTAGAAAGTTCTGTTCAAAAGGGCCTCGGAGAAGTCAATAAAACGAAAATTCTTCAATTAATCATTCACTTTTTTCTTTTCAATATAATCTCTAGCGGCCGCCGCAGCTGAATGGGTTGGTACGGGACTTCCATTCGGAAGTTTACGGGTTTGAATATCCGTGCATTAAACACCAAATGATAGAAAAAGATTTTTCTCATAGCAGTCCCATCTCCTGGCCAGACAAGCGATCTGTGAGGTAGTTTCCCCGCTATCTCGGGACCTCCTTGACAATCTGCGCTCTACTCCTGAACCCATAGGCTTCGCGTCAACTCAGCGAGCACTGGGCGAGTACAAAAACTTGTAAAGTCGCGAAATCCTTCTGGACACGTGTGGATCGTAGGCGTTCGAAAGATATTTTGAGTATGGCAAACTTTCAGCTCTCAAACTTCGTGGGTGTTCTCAAGGGTCACTATCCGCGAGGTATATATGCCGTGAATTATTTCGATTCAGCTGTATGGAGGATGAGGTGGAAACATCTCAGCACCTTCTTCTTAGCTGACTCGCCCTCGGCGGACTAAGGTTTAAGCATCTGCTGATATATTAGGCCTCACTTTACTTCTTTGCCTTTGTCTCTTTAGCAGCCTTCTTGCCGACTTGTTTATTACTGGGAGACTCAACTCGGGGGGCGCGCTAAATTGACTGTTTTCATCTTCGGATTCTTTTTCATCCTCGCAATCACTTGAATTAGTACAGTCGTTGGCGGTTTCTTTATCCTGGATATTTTTCATATTTTTGCTTTCGACTTTCAGACTGTGTAAGTACATCACTTTTTTTTGCACATTTAAATTGGAATTTAGACTTAAAATTTTGTGGTAGATGAGATCCTGATTAAGTCCCTTTTTAGCCTTAATTTCATTGTTTTCAAAATGTCGGACTTCATGTAACCTTTTTTGTCCATTGATTTTCAGCTTCATCAATTTTCTCTTCAGTCTTGATCGCATCAAAGTGTCGATCTTTTATTTTTGGTTCATTGATTTTCGGCTTCACCAATTTTCTCCTGAGTCGTGACCGCATCAAAGTCACCATATTTTATCTGCTCTGATATGCGCTTTAGACCTCCATCCATAACCATAGACCTTGGATTTGAAATTGACTGATCTGTAATAAAGTGGAATAGCTCTTTCACGGTCGCAAGAGCTCATTTAGAATGAAACAGAATATTCAGTAGCCTTGACTTATATGTGATTTAAATATTGCTCTCTCGAGGTCTCGTTTTAGCTGAATGCTTGAACTTTTATATTCTTAGTTATACAGTCAAAGTTAAGTCAACTTTCTTCATCAATTTTGTAAGTGTGACATAATCCTAGCATCATTAAATGAATTGAAGGAAAATAAGATATTTCTTTATCTCTTCTATCACCTCGGAATATTCTCTTCGAAAGGGTTACACAATTATGGTAATATCTCAAATCGGTTAGCGCCTTAATGCCTTTCGTATACTTATATATAATATAATTCCAAATGCTGTATATGCAGTTATCTAAAATGAATAACGTAATATTTCTTCTGTTTTTATTGTAATTATCAAAGTTCATTTAATATTTATTAATTAAATCAAATTACCAGCAAATGAAAAATGAAACAGTAATTCATTACCAACAGGCAGCAATAGCCGCAAAAAAGGAAACAACTGCATCAGCAGAGTAAACTAGAAAAACAACAGTTGGCAGCAAGTAGACAACTGTCAAGCATCAACAGCTAGTTAACAACGAGCAAGCGAAAACCAGTTGCTGCTCAGCAGCAGCGGTCGCGCATGCGTTTACGACTACACACACACACATGCAAAAAAGTGGAAGAAACCATGGCATGGCTACAGTAACTCAACGAATAGCAAAAAAAAAAATAGGTTTTCAAATTATATAGAAATACTTTCATTAAATGTCTTTACAAACACACGTACGTACATGTATGCGTGCGTACATTTTCTTGAAATGAGTGCAAGTTCAGTATGGCCTGCTGCGAATGAAATGCACGCAAATGACTAGCCATTGCGCCAAGCCAAAATTTCAAATAAACTTTAAGCTTTCAAGCGATTCTTTCACTGGCCAACGCAACTCAAGGAATTCTTTGTAGGCACCCATTCTTTATGCAAAGGCACAACAACTATTGACCGACCGCTATGTCAGTGAGAACAAGTTTCAGTTTCCGTTGGGTTTTCTTCTTACTACACAGCTCTGGTATGAGATTGCTTTTTTTTACATTTTTCTCTTTCTTTTGAATTTCTATATCTCTTCAATTTCGTATAACCAGCGGCACTGCAAAGACGCATATTATGCCATGAAATAGCCAATAGCAGAGCTAGCGGTAGTTGTTAAGAAAAAGTAGCGCACGCGACTGAATGCTTCGAGCGTTAAAAAATAAATTAGAAAAGAATATTCATTAAAAAATAAAGAAGCAATAAACAAAAGTGCCTATACATACATCGCAATGTAAGGCGTAAGCCACTTATAAAATTTTCTGATTTATTTTTTATGTTGTTGTATATCATGCAAAATGTTATGTTGCCTTCATGCAGCAGTACCGCTATTTATAGATAGTTTGTTGTGAGGAACTTTGGATGTCTTTATTCTATGGGTTTTGTGTGTTTCCAGTTTGCTGATTTGTGCTGATGCGGTGGCCGGCGAATTTCAGATTTTTTTTTTTAAATATTCAAATGGCGGGTTACTGTAGAAGGGGCTTGTGCTTGTACATATATTTTGTTGCACTAAACATAATGCGGCAAATTGATATTTAAAGAGGATATGAACAGTCAAAGCTGGTTCATTGAGAATTTTATTTGTAAGTGGAAAACTTTTGGGGGGAATTGTTAGCTATTAAGCTATATTTGTTCGAGTAGAAGCAAAAGACACCTTGTTTAAGGTTAGACGGTTCACGATTTATTAAATGTAATAACAAAGTAGCAAAAGTTTACAGTATAATATTCGAAAGCGATAACGGATAAACATAATGGAGAATTAGAGTTGTACTTAACATAGTACAGGTATATAATCTTACATATACCTGAGGGCCGCACTTAACATACAGGGTTGCCCTTATTCGACGGTCCCGGCGGATTTCGATGACTCTTTGGGCTCATTCCAATCAACGAGGCGTGTCCGCAGGCAACAATCTTTGCGTCAATTGAATCTTATACGGGAATAAAGGCAAATCAATGCGCATAATTCGTTGTAAAATGGTCCGAACAATGCCCAACTGCTGCGAACGGCGATTTTGGGTTTTGATTTAGCCTCTTTGGATTAGAAAGAGCATCACCAGTCGAAAACCTTTCGTACCAACGTTCAATGGTGTTCTTAGAAGGCGCACTTTTCACATTATTTAATTTTTTATACGCACGTTGAGTTTTCACAATTGACTTCTTTTGTTGAATGTAAATTTCAGCAATTTGGGAGCGCTTGCGTGGCGTGTACTGTTCCATGGTAAAAATCTGCTTGGACTGACGCTTCCAACGCGGTATGTCATTTAGCGATCTAACGTCTCTGTCAAAAGATACAGGGTTGCCAGATGGGTCCGTGGAATATTATATTATTATAATGGATTTTTAGCTATCTATCTTTTCAAACAGCTGGTTTAAACAGCTAACGCACGTTTCGTGTTTTGTTTCACTGCCAAACATCATCAATTTGGTCTATAATTTAATCATCAATCGTCTTACAAACGAACAACGCTTGCAAATCATTGAATTTGATTATAAAAATGCGTGTTCTGTTAAGAAAGTTTATCGCGCACTTCTTCCATTTTATGGGCAGTTTAATCGATCCACTGAAGCGCCTATTGGAGGAGCTATTGTGACTAAATTTAGAACCAAATTTTCATTATTGAACATCAAACCACCAACACGCTTACGTAGAGTGTGAACTGAAGAAAATATCGCAGCTGTATCGGCCAGTGTTAATGATTACCATCAATTATCGATTCGTCGCCGTTCGCAGCAATTGGGCCTCTGTTACTCAACAACGTGGAAAATTTTGCGAAAGGATTTAGGTGTAAAGCCTTTCGAAATACAGCTGGTGCAAGAATTGAAGCCGAACGACCTACCGCAACGCAGAATTTCTGGTGAATGGGCTCTTGGAAAGTTGGCCGAAGATCCACTTTTTTATCGAAAAATTGTGTTCAGCAACGAAGCTCATTTTTGGATCAATGGGCACGCAAATAAGCCGAATTGTCGATTTTGAAGTGAAGATCAGCCAGAAGAATTGCAAGAGCTACCAATGTATCCAGAATTCGTCACAGCTTGGTGCGGTTTATGGGCTGGAGGTATCAGGACCGTACTTTTTCAAAGATGCTGCGAATCGTAACGTAACTGGGGATGGTGAGCGCTACCGTGAAATTATATCCAACTTTTTTTTTGCTCAAAATGCAAGAGTTTGACTTGCATGACATGTGGTTTCAGCAAGACGGTGCCACATGCCACACAGCACGCGTAACAATGGACTTGTTGAGAGGCGAGTTCGGTGAACATTTTATTTCACGTTCGGGACTTGTCAATTGGCCACCAAGATCGTGCGTTATAACGCCTTTAGATTATTTTTGGTGGGGCTATGTTAAAGCTCATGTCTATTCAGTCAAGCCAGCTTTAATTAACGCATTGGAAGACAATATTGGAGCATTTATGTGTGAGATACCGGCCGAAACATTGGAAAGAGTATGCCAAAATTGGTCTAAGCGGATGGACCATTTGAAGCACAGTCGTGGTCAACATTTGCATGAAATAATCTTCAAACATTAAATTATATGGACTGTACTATCGATTTAAATAAAAATTTCTTGCATTTCTTCAGAATTTTACGTGTGTTTTTTTGAAAAACTTTCTTATAGCTCTTAAAAAATCACACTTTAAACAAAAAAAAAAAAATTAAATGAATAAAATAGAAATAAAAATAATAATATAGACTGACCCTAGTCACGTCCCCGCACGGACATCCCTCACCGAGGGGTGCTGGAAGTAACGACTCCACGGCTCCGAAGTTTCAGCGAAGAAGAAAACATACCGCTAAAATGCCTAACATGCCGGCTGTGTGAATGCATGTCTGAAGGACACAGTTAACCCAGAAGGAAATCTGTAAACCACCTGGCAGAAGGTTTAAAATGCAATTACCCGTTTCGAAAAACGGAGAGCCGCATTATAGAGGAATCTAATGATTGCAGCCGAGCGAGGATATTCGCTCAAGTGTCGGCAGAAGCCACGGCTGCCGGCGAGGGCTCTGCTCATCGGCATCAGATAGCGGAGTCGCCAGTGGTACAACAACAACAACACGAAAACCCCAACACTGCGACAAGTGTTTCTCAAGTTAATCTTGGGACCACAAGAGCAGGCCGTGTTAGAAAGCGTATTCAATGGACAACGGAAATGAATGAATATGTCCTGCGCTGCTACTACATTTCCACAAATTGTGAAGAACCGGAGCACATGACGACCTATCGTGAGAGAATGCTAGACCTGTTTCTAAGAAGATATAGACATCTGAATGGAAAGCTAACCGAAAATAGCCTTGCTACAAGAAAAAAAGCAATCTTCCAACACGAATATGTAAGAAAAGAAAAGCAAGAGGAATTTAAAAGTGCAATACGCAACGAGCTACGAGGAGTGGAAGGAAGCGAAGAGGAAATAACACCAGAGATAACCGAGGCACGCAACCCACAGCCTGAAAATTTAGCGGAATTTACCAACGTACAACCTGAAATTAACTTGATCCATGAAAGTATTGAAAGCGATGGTCCAGAAACTAATGAAGAACGGGAGGTGAAAGATATTTTCCTTAATTATCTGACGAATTATGAAGATATGGATCCTTTGCTAAGACAAAGGATACCCCGATTAGGCGAATCGGAAAAATTAAACGAAGTGGTTAAAACACTTAACTCGAAAATTCTACCAGCATATGTCGCCAATAGCACCAACTTGGAATATGTTAACACTCTCTTTTATGTTTCTGCTCTTACTACTGCACGATTACTGGGCAAGCACCCAAAGGTACAGACATTTAAAAATAAAACAACGCAAAAAACGCCAGTAGTCCCCAGGTGGCAAAGAAGACTCGAAACACGAATTGCCGGTCTAAGAGAATCTATAGGGAGGCTTACTTCATTTAAAAATGGGGCTAAGTCTAAAAGGTTATTAAGGCATGTATCTAGAATCATCGCGCCGCTTAAGCCTCAGACTGTGGGTCTTGACCAATTATCAGAGATAATTGATAGGAAAGTACAGCAACTCGCCGCTTACTCAAAGCGATTAAGTAAGCGATACCTCAAAAGTAATCAGAGGCGGAAGGAAAACCAGCTTTTCCACAAAAATCAAAAAAGCATTTATAGAAATCTGCAACAAAACAGCAATGCAGAATCTCAGACATTATATCCACAACAACAAGAGTTAGAGCAGTTTTGGGAGAAAATATGGGCACAAGCAAAACACTTCAATGCTGATGCGAATTGGTTAGCCAAAGAAAAAGAAAAAGCGGATAACGTTGCACCAATGCACTTCTACTACATAACAGCAGAAGAAATAAAGAATAATATATGTACTTCAGCTAACTGGAAATCCCCTGGCCTAGACCAGCTACACAACATCTGGCTTAAAAAGCTCTCAGTAATGCACGAAGCACTCGCAAGATGCTACAACGAGCTACTGAAAAATATAGCTGCTATCCCAGAATTTCTCACTGCCGGAGTAACTTATCTTCTTCCAAAGGACGCACCATCTGCTGATCCAGCAAGATACCGCCCAATTACTTGCTTGAGCACGACATACAAACTCTTGACGAAAATAATCGCTAACCGAATATATGAACACTGTGAAAGTAACAGCATTTTATGTGAAGAACAGAAAGGTTGCAGGAAGCGCACAATGGGCTGTAAAGATCAGCTTATTATAGACACTGTTATCACAGGAGTAGCTCTGAGAAGAAGGCGGAATTTAAGCGTCGCGTTTATTGACTACAAAAAAGCTTTTGATTCAATGCCGCATGATTACCTATTAGAGATATTAAGAATATACAAAATCGATGCTGCCACTGTTGCCCTCTTGGGCCGCATAATGAGCAAGTGGAATACAAAACTGGTTCTAAATGGAACTGTTTCGAAACAGATTTCAATCAAACGTGGTATATTCCAAGGGGATGCCTTAAGCCCCTTATCGTTCTGCATTGGTCTCAATCCACTTAGCAGGCTTCTCACACTTAAACAAAATGGCTTTATACTCAAAACTGAAGTAAGAGAGCACACGTTCAACCACCTTCTCTTTGTTGACGACTTGAAACTGTACGCAAACAAAAAGCATAAGCTATATGAGCTGATTGATGCCACTAAAGCTTTTAGCGATGACGTGGGAATGGAATTTGGACCAGATAAGTGCAAAATAATACATTTGATTAGAGGTCAGCTTGATGAAACCGAAGAAAACTACGCAGTAGACCAAAATATTATTGTAGACAACTTGCATGGCAGTGAATCTCATAAATATTTAGGATTTCTGCAACTTAAAGGAATCAACCACAAGCTAGTAAAACGAAGCCTCATGAACAAATTTGAGGCACGTTTGAAAGCAGTATTAAAAACGAGTTTGAATAGTGGAAACAAATGCAAAGCAATCAATACCTGGGCCACACCTCTTTTGACTTACTCGTTTGGAGTAATAAAATGGTCTCAGACAGACATCCTTCGGATTGAAACGCTGATACGCACCACATTTACAAAGTTCCAAAGCCATTGCCCTCAAAGCGCTGTGGAAAGAATATCCCTTCCTCGAAACGTTGGTGGGAGAGGAATCATTAATATAGCGCGTCTACACTTCTCGCAAACTTTAAAGCTACGTACATATTTT
The DNA here is from genome assembly GCF_027943255.1 of Anastrepha obliqua. Lineage (NCBI taxonomy): Eukaryota > Metazoa > Arthropoda > Insecta > Diptera > Tephritidae > Anastrepha > Anastrepha obliqua. The sequence goes on from NC_072896.1 coordinate 30,725,279, forward strand.
CTAAGCAGCGAGTCCCATCTATTTAAAGCTATAGCTATGGCAGATAACGGCTTTACCCCGCTAAGTCTGATGGACCAGGATTTCCCAGTACCTGAGGGGGTTAAATCCCCAGCAGAAATGATCGCAGCATGGAAGGCAAAAACAATACACGGTGCCCATCCGCATGATCTCGAAATGGAATGGATAGACGCACAATCATCCAATTTATGGTTGAAAAAAGGAAAGCTATTTTCTGAAACAGAAGGTTTCGCAATCGCTATCCAAGACCGAGTTATTCCAACAAAGAATTTCCGAAGGTCGATACATGGCGAGGCAATAGAAGATAGATGCCGAAGGTGCGGCATTTACGGCGAAACAATCGACCATATAATTGCTGGATGTAGCGTACTTGCCCCCCGTGAATATGTCATGAGACATAACAATATAGCAAAGATCCTCCACCAACAACTTGCGATAAAACACGGTCTCTTACAAGCAGAAGTCTTGTATTTTAAATATGAACCAAAGGCAATAATCGAAAATGCAAATTTTAAACTGTACTGGGACAGATTTATATCCACAGATCAAACCGCAGCTGCCAACAAACCTGACATTATCTTGTTCGACAAGACAAATAAAACGATCGAAGTAATCGATATAGCGGTGCCCCTTAATCGCAACATCCAAAGCACATACTCCACCAAAGTATCGAAGTATGCAGCTTTGGCCATAGAGCTTAAACGGATGTACAAAGCGAGGGAAGTGAATATAATACCAATAATTATATCTTCCACTGGATTAGTACCTAAGCATTTAAAAAAAAACTTGAAGAAGTATGACTGCCAACACCTCTTAGAAGACATGCAGAAGTCGACCATACTGGACACATGTGCAATAGTTCGTAGGTTTTTAAATATTTAAGCAATAGCAATCGCATGGGCGTAGAACTTGGACTACGCTCCACCAGAGCACAATCCCTTGAAAATTTTATCCGGGATGTGTAATCTCCGGCAATAGCCGAGATGGATTAAGCTCAAATAAAATAAAATAAAATAAAATAAAATAAAATAAAATAAAATAAAATAAAATAAAATAAAATAAAATAAAATAAAATAAAATAAAATAAAATAAAATAAAATAAAATAAAATAAAATAAAATAAAATAAAATAAAATAAAATAAAATAAAATAAAATAAAATAAAATAAAATAAAATAAAATAAAATAAAATAAAATAAAATAAAATAAAATAAAATAAAATAAAATAAACTAATATAAATGGGCATCCCTCACAAAACGTATTGTCACAGTTGTAAAGAACCAGAGAAAAATTAAACAATCTTCCATTTCCTCTATGACAGGACAGGATATTAATCCTGGGCCAACCTAATAAGGTTCTTAAGCCGCACATACTGGATATAGTCTTGCTGTAAATTACTGTTTCAAAAAGTTTGTAACGAGGATTTGGCAACAAAATGGTGCGGGAGCGCTAGTTGGATTCTGGAAGAATCACCATCCATCCAACCAAACTAACATAAAACAATCACAAATGAAATAAGTTAAATTAAATGAAAACAATTAATAAAAAGAATAAACAAAAATAAATATTATAAAAAAAATTTGAAGAAAAAAGTTTAATGAATAAAATAGAAATAAAAAAATAATATAAACTGAAATGAAATAAGTAAAATAAGATAAAAAAAGAATACTTAAAAAAAATCACTATAAATAAAACCTGATGAACGAAAGAAATTCAAGTCAACGAGTGCTTGTGGGGAACGTGAAACTTATAAATGGTAATTTTGATGTGAGAGATAACTGGGGCAACTAATAAATTTCAGCCATTTACTGAAGATCAATATCGACCGGACCTGATGCTTTTGAGCTGGGCGATAGAAGATAAGCTCAAGCAAACCGAGTGAAGAGGCAATCGCTTGATTTTCGGGCACGACTATAAATGAAATATGTACCATATATGCTCGAATTTCATTATTTTATTGTTGGGGATACTGAATAGAGAAATGTATTTTAATTCTGATTCCATGCAGAACTTCTGTAAGGGCGCCAAGCTTTTGTAATTTATCGTGCCGCCTGTCATTGGATGGTCACTTACAGCTCTCGATCTTTAGAAGGAATTCGTGTCTACTTTAACAGTAGTTTGGTTTCCTTTAAAGCTCCAGTAGCACAGTACCCAAATAATTTGAACCACCAGCCGTAGCAATCAGACAACCCGCTTTGGAACACTGAGTTACGTACTAGAATTTGGATGGCTACTAGATACATTTCTTTTTCTCTCTTTTTTGTGAATACTCAATTCAAAGATTACTTCAGAATATGAGTTAATTTTTCGAAAAGGAATCTGAGAATTGTGCGAGAGATGGACAACAACAGGGTGAAGATATTACTAAGGTTTTAAATAAAAGAATTGGATCAATAAATGCTTTCAGTTATACAAATTTAAGGGATTTTGGGTAGTCAGAGGCCCGAAAAAAGTTTTTTTTTTTTGTTAGTCAATTGCTTTTTTTTACAAAAATGAAAACATAGCACTGATACATTAAATTTCGACTTGACTTTAATAAAATTTCAACAAAAAAATTGATACTTGTAAAAGTTGTTGCCGCTTGTGTGGAGCTCGTTTCTCCAGAAATCCCTTGCGGTGATCATCACAAGTCCTTGGAGATTTATCTTAAATGAATCGGATAAGAGAAATTAGTTTTATTAATAGACAATCCTGTGCCTGATACAAGCTTTTTTTTCAAAATTAATAATATGGCGGCCTCAGGAAATATTTTTCACATTTTCGAGAAAAAATCGAGAATTAATTGTTAAAAAAAACGAAATTTTTCAAAGAAAAATCCTTCGATCAGGCACGAGTTTTTTATGTTTTTCAAAAGCAGTATAAATTTTATTGAAAACTACATAGCGGTTTTTAAGTTGCAGTGATCACCAGTTCAAAAAACATATATATATAAATAATTGGCGCGTACACCCTTTTTGGGTGTTTTGCCGAGCTCCTCCTCCTATTTGTGGCGTGCGTCTTGATGTTATTGCACAAATGGAGAGACCTACAGTTTCAAGCCGACGAACTTTTCCATGGCAGAAATACGCTCGGAGGTTTGCCATTGCCTGCCGCTATTAGAAAAATGTTTTTCTTCATTTTGGTGTTTCACCGAGATTCGAACCGACCTTCTCTCTGTGAATTACGAATGGTAGTCACGCACCAACCCATTCAGCTACGACGGCCGCAAAAGGTTATAGTTTTGAGAAAAACGCAGTTAAAGCTTTGCTATCGATTTATTTGGAGTTATACGAATTATTTAATTGCTTACACTATGTCATCTATTCCTGGGCCATATAATAGTGCTTCAGCCATCATAGCAGCTTCCAAAATATCGATTTGCTCTTGCCTATGTAGCTTTCTACCTTCTCGAGTGTTATCGTTATCGCGCTTATGTGCCACTTTCATATGTGCAGCATCCAGCTCCTTACTCTCGAACGCTATGAAGCGCCTGAGCGCCTTTTGTTAATTGCTGAATATCTCGAAAAGTATTTGTAGGATTCACTTCAAATTTTCACACAATATTTTTCAGATTTTATACTTTAAGAAAATGCAAAAACAAAAAGAAAATCCAATTTTATATGGATTTGGGATATTGGGATTGTTTTTCCAGAATTTCGTCTCATTTCTGTAATTTTTTTTTTATTCCATATTTAACAATGTTTTTATTTAATCTTGCATGCCTTAGCAACCTATGCTTGTTCTGTTTTGTTTTCTCTAATGGAATAATTATTTCTAAGTGGAATAATTATTTACAATTACTACTCTTTTCAATAAATAATTAAAGTATTACTTAATCGCTTTTTAAATTCATCTATTTTTTCATAAATAAACTAACTCATCACATATCCACAAACTCTCCGCGGACGGCAGGAAATTTTCTTTGGCACAAAATCATACTCTTCCTGCTTCGTGTTTCAAATTCACACATCAATCATTTTCATGAATACAATTACGTTTGTATATGCATATATTTCTTGGTGTATAAAAATTGAAATAAATCCCCAACCGCATTAAAAAGTCTCTGTATAGCAGAGGTAGTTAAAAATTGAATTTTAAACTTGATTTGAACTTGACTTTGAATCTTTTATTTTACAAAGAAACGAGTTTTTTGTTTTTTTTTTTTGGCTCGACAGGGAATACAAAAGCACATACAAATAATTATCTTTTTTTGTGCATCGTTCCAAGCATGAAAGCCAAACTTGCGTGTATGATAGAAATGAAGAAAAAAGTGTGCGATAATTTATTAAGCTCTAATTATACCAATTTGATGTAGTTCAGTAGTCGCAAAAAGTGTTGGAGTTGTGCGCATGCTCAGCAAGAAATCTGTAAGTATTGGCTCGCCTGCGCTATATTTTTGTGTGTAAGTCTACATAGTTTTAACTGACAGACTAACTGAATGAGTGGCTGGCTGAGTGGCTGCCTGATTGACTGAGAGACCGACTCTACTTGACCGAAGGTGGTGCAGGTAAATCGAGCGGTTGTGAACAAGCATAGACAAATGTGTAGCAATCAATTTGAATTCTTGGTGCAGATGTAAAAAAATGAGGCAAAAAATATTGTAAAAGTGGGCATAATAAATTATACAAATTTACAAGAGCATTAAATCCTGGTTTTCAAATAAATATGCATTTGTGCTCATGCCATAAAATTGTGAGAGGCGTTGATTTCTTGCTGCCTAAAAAAATCGATAAAAGTAATTTAAAAAAAACTAAGCTTAAAAATCAATTTTTTAATGATAAATTTAAGCCATATGTCGCCTTTACTATTTATTCCGCTTATAAAGGGTGGTTAAGTTTAAAGGGCCGGTGTTGAATGTAAACCACACCTAAGCTTCAAGCTTTTTTCTGCATTTAATTCAAAATTTTTCAATTTCAGATTAACTCAATTTGAGCCATGGAAAGATACACAATCGAGCAACGTGTTAAAGTTATTCAGGCTTATTATGAAAACGGGCGTTCAAATCAAAATGCATATCGCGCACTTCATCTTCAGTGGTGAGGCACATTTTCTCCTCAGTGGATTCGTCAATAAACAAAATTGCCGCATTTGGGCGAATGATAATGGAAGAGTGATTCCCCAAACATCAATACACCCACAAAGAGTGACTGTATGGTGCGGTTTATGGGCCGGCGGCATCATTGGGCCGTGTTTTTCCAAAATTAGGCCGGTCAGGCAGTTACTGTGAATAGTGTTCGCTATCGTGAGATGATAACGAACTTTTTATGTCCCCAATTGGAAGATATAGATGTGGACGATATGTGGTTTCAACAGGACGGTGCCACTTGTCACACAGCTAACGAAACAATGACTCTTTAGCGCGAAACATTTGATGGCCGAATAATCTCACGCCGCGGCGATGTCATTTGGCCGCCAAGATCATGTGATTTGACACCGTTGGAGTTCTTTCTTTGAGGTTATTTGAAAGAAAAGGTGTACGTCAATAAGCCAGCAATAATTCTAGAGCTAAAGGATGAGATAATTCGGCACATTAACGGCATCGAACTTCAATTATGCCTCGGCGTCATCGAAAATTTGGACCATCGGATGTAGGTGTGCCGCCGAGGCCGCGGCGGTCATTTGGCCAATATTTTGCTCCATACGTATTTGAGCTATACTATTATTATTATAATAAAGAGAAATGATAATAATTTCTTAAAAAAATTGTATTTTATTCAAAATCAACACCGGCCCTTAAAACCTAGCCACCCTATGTATTGTAAAGTATTAAATTTATTATTTTTGCAATAAGGCGCTTAGGGTTTTAAAGATATTTTAGGCAGCTTTAAAAACTTGAATCAATCGGCTGACTTTCTTCAGCTAATATTTTCAATGTGGCTGAGCTTTATTTTTTCTGCCACTAAATTCTGGTGTCGACTAATTTAATAGCTGGATCACTCAATAGCTAGAAGGAATGATTTGGCTCCTTATTTTGAGTCTTAGCAACACTGATCGAAAACAAACAATAAGAGTGCTAAAAATAACTTAAGAGGTTAGGGGCAGTCAGAATTTTCAAAAAATTGTATTTTTTTTTGCATTATTTTAAAGTATGCTATCTTAGAAATATTCCGTGAAAATTTGAAGTAAATCCGACCAATACTTTTTAAGTTCTTCAACAATTAAAAAAGGGGGCTCGGGCGCTCCGGAGCGTTCGAGAGCAAGTAGCAAAAGTTTAAATGCGTTTTTCTCAAAACTATGTTTTTTGAACTGGTAGATTTCTATAAAATTTATATTGCTTTTTTAAAACATAAAAAACTCGTTCCTGATTGAAGGAGGATCTGAAGTGTATATATATATGGGGCATTCTTCGCCAACCGGACACCCCCATCTGCCCAGAACAGTTTTTATAAAAAAAATGTTTCCCTATGCCGAAATAAAAGCTTATGTCATGTACTTTAATTTGTCATGTGGCACTTTTTAAATATTCAAGATGGACCTACTTTTCTAAAGGGATTAATGCATCGATCTCTTCTCGATTTTCCCGACATTTTTTAGGCGATAATAGTTCTGAAAAGAACTGTTTGACAGGTATTAGATATTAATTTATTCTTTCAGAATTTTTTATAATAATCTCCAGACAGTTTAACGATTAAGACATATACAGAACTTGTGCTGTCAATAAAACTGTTAAACAATGTTTTACGAAGTTTAGCGATATCGACAACAGATGCGATAATAGTTCTAAAAAGAACTGTTTGACAGATTTATTTTTAATAGTTTATTCGTTTAGACTTTTCTTTAATTTGTTCAAATTATTTCTGTACCGTTTGACATGTGAAATACATCAAGAACTAGTGCTGTTAATGAAACAGTCGAACGTTGCACCAGAATCTCTCTCTCTACTTTTCTTAACAAACTACTTCATTTTTTTTGGTGTTTTCCAACATATTTGTCAATATTCGTCGTCCATCTTGAATATTTAAAAAGTGCCACATGACAAATTAAAGTACATGACATAAGCTTTTATTTCGGCATAGGGAAAAATTTTTTTTATAAAAACTGTTCTGGGCAGATGGGGGTGTCCGGTTGGCGAAGAATGCCCCATATATAATTGGCGCGTACACCTTTTTTGGGTGTTTGGCCGAGCTCCTCCTCCTATTTGTGGTGTGCGTCTTAATGTTGTTCCACAAATGGGAGGACCTACAGTTTCAAGCCGACTCCGAACGGCAGATATTTTTATGAGGAGCTTTTTCATGGCAGAAATACACTCGGAGGTTTGCCATTGCCTGCCGAGGGGCGACCGCTATTAGAAAAATGTTTTTGTAAAAAATAAGTAAAGTTACAAAATAAATAATTTATTAGTCAAAACCCATCATTGATGCGGACTGTGCGCGTTTTATTTTCTGTCATTTCTATTTAGAAATTAAAGTTTATATTTTTCTTCAATTTATAACACAAAAATTTAGCAACAACAGACTTTGTGACAAGTCAGCCAATACTAGTTCCTATTAAAACCATTAGAAATGCACTTACAGTTAGTAACATAAATAAGTATACAGGAGCCTGATTTATGTTATGGTTTGACGCTGACGCTTTCCTTAATATTTAATCAAAATATTTCACACATGGTAATCATGTACTGGGATAAGCCTGCATATGCGTCTTAATTTAGCTGTAAATTTTAGGTAAAAATTAGTATACAGCAAACGATTGTGCAGTCAGCATAACATTTACTTTTACGTATTGATTAAAAAAGTTAAAGCTATTAAAAGGAAATAATTAAAGTGAGTATAAAAATAAAAAGGGAAGTACGTTTTGTATTAATTTTTGCGACATTTTTAGTAATGGCACCAAAGGGAAAAGAGCTTTCTGATGATTTAAAAAAACTGCTTATAATACATCACAAGGAACATAAATCATTGCGAGAAATCGGTCCTTTGATAGATAGGAGCTTTGCTACAGTTCAAAAGATTGTGAATAAATATAAAAGTGTGGGAAGCACCACTAATAAAGAGCGTTGTGGGCGTCCGCCGCTCTTAAGTCCCAGAGAAAAAAGCTTAGTCGTACGGAAAATCAGGACAAACCCCAAAATAAGTGCCACCAAATTGAAATCTGAAGTTGAAAATGAGACTGGTAAACAATTTAGCACCAAAACTATTCGCCGGGTTTTACATAGTGCTGGTTATCGTGGGCGCAGTGTTAGGAAAAAGCGCTGCGTGAGTAGTGTCAGTCGGAGTAAACGGATTTCATTCACAAAAGATCACGATGAGTGTAAGTTCAGTGTCTGTGAATCTGATAGCCGTGAAAACGTTTGGAGAAAATTTAACGCAGAATTGGATCCAAACAATATGACCGGCACTGTGAAGCATGGAGAGGGCTTTGTGGTAGTTTGGGGATGTATGGCTGCGAACGGGGTTGGAAACTTGGTATTTATGGAAAATATTATGGTTATTTAAATATTTTGAAAAATAATTGAAAAGAAAGCGCTACGAAATTGGGCCTTTGAGGATCGTTCTTCTTCTAGCAGGATAATGACCCCAAGCACACATCCAACATTGTACGAGAGTGGCTGTTATACAATGTGCGAAAACAGCTGAAAAGACCGCCACAGTCCCCGGATACCAACCCAAGCGAACATTTATGGGAACATTTAAAGCGGCAAATACGTAAACATTCGATTAGAAATGAGGAACAACTGAAAAACGTCCTTCAAGAGGAATGGAATAAAATATCACCAGCTGTAACTGAAAACTTGGTGAAATCAATGTAATCACGACTTAAAGCGATTGTAAAGTCTAATGGTTATCCTACCAAATATTAGGATTTGATTTTAATTATGTTTATTTTGTTTTTGATTTCACAAATTCATAATATGATGAAATGTATACTTACTTCTGAGACATGAATTTTTATAAAGTTTAATATAAAAAGCTATAATTTTGTTGCTTCTTAAAATTTTGTCATTATTTGGATTAAATATGATTTTTGTATTTAATTCATGTAAATAAAACCCAATTTTGCTAATAATTTAGGTTGTTTGAAGGAATCGATTGGGGGAAAATTGAAAACGTATCCGGTGTATGCTTACTTCTGTTACTAGCTTTAAATAACAATAGAAACATTTCTGGCTTTGACTGTCAAAGTTCCATAATTTGATATAATTTATTTCAGCGAAAAAATGCGATGAGTGTCGACACTTTTGAAAAATTTTGTGTTTTGTTTTTTTGATTTTTTCTTACAATACTTATTGCATGTGCGCAAGTACACATAATTTCAAGCACGAATATAATTACACACTTTGTAAAACCTTCCTTGATATTTCTCAATAAAATCAAAAGAATGAATATCAGCGAATAAAAAACGAGAATATGCAATCAAACTAATAATTTTTGTGAACTTCAACTTGCTCAGAAACTACAATAGCCCCTTGATGACACGCAACGCTGGGTTTCAATATACTTTGCAATCAACATTTAACTTTTGCGAATTCAATATAACAAAAATTATACTTAAAACAGCAACCAGTTGGCCGAGAGTGAATTAGTGACTTTGAATTGAACTGAGTTGATTGTTGTCACCATAGAGGCAATTTAGTTGACTGTTTGGTTATTATTAGCGAATTCAACGCGAAACTATACAAAGACTTAAATGACTGAATGAATGGGTGACTCTCAAGTGGCGGTAAATGGTTAATGAAATAAAAGAACCAACCAAAATGACGAAAAGTGAACGCAAGAAGAAAAAAGCAAAAAAAAAAGTACGTTGCAATACAGTTCACAAGCGTTGCATGCGACTAGCAATGAGGAGTTTAGCCCGCAATCGCCGCCGTTGCCACCTTCCGTCGTCTAACCGTAATTGCATTGACCTTCACTGGGCATACAGTTACACAGCAGAGCACAGCACAACACAGTTGCAGGCGGTTAGGCGAACAGTCACTAAGCGATTGCGTTACGCTTTCAACTGTCATTCGTCACATACAAATAGCGTGCAAATAAAGAAAAAAAGCACTAAAGTAACAAAAAAAAAGATTTAATACAAATACAAATACAAATTGAAATCAAGTTTGCGGTTTAAGTCTTTTGTGCCAACACTTAAATCGCCTGCAAAGCCCCCAAACGCAACGCAATTGTAGAAAAATTAAAGCACATTGTAATTTTAGATGTGAAACAAATAATTTGAAAATAATATAAAACAAAAATTGTTACACAAAACAAAGCAAAAAAAAACATAATTTGTTTATTGCAAAAATTGCTGGGGCGCACAGTGACAGTTGCGGTGGCGGTTGAGATTTGTCTGTCACTGTTGCTGGTGGCGAAGGCGGTGCTTGGGGAAGGTTTTTTACAGCATTAACGTCGCCTACGTAATGCGGTCGTTCTCGGTGTTGTAACAGCAACAACTGTGTGCGCCTTTCCTTTCATTAATGATATCAATTACAAAATTAAGCTGTGCAAATTGGTGGCTGCATGGCTGTAAGCAAGCAGGGAATGCAAAATGGGAACTGAAATGTGTAGGTGGACAGACAGACGGGGTAAGGCATTGATAGACGTTGGCGCAATAAGTACGAGTATTTAAATTACGTGAAATAAAATGATACAGATGAAGTGAGAAAATCGTACGCTTCCTATTGGTAATGTGACGCGTAGGGTAATGCGAACTGGTCGCTTTAAAAAAATTGTATTTTCTATTTACATTTGTTCACTCTTCTAGCACCGATTGGTGTGAAACCTAACCATAGTTAGTTAGCTGCATAAGAGAAGTCCCAGTTCAATTGCACTTCAATGCATGGCTGGTGGTTCGAAGTGAGTTGTGGGCTGAGAGAAAAGCATACATGGTTACTAAAGATATTTGGTCTTTTAAGTTAAATTACGACGGCCCTATCCTAGTCGTTAGATGACTAATTGTTGCTTGGTTGAGCCTAAACATGTTTTGCTTAGTTTTTTCATGCCAGCACTTTTGCAATCAAGAAAGCGATACTAATTCCCCTCAATAAATTAATGATAATGTTATACTATATATATTTCTAGATTTTTTTTTTTCAGTTGATAAATTTGTATATAGAGCTGACGATTTTTAGACCTCGAAGCTTAGCAAACACATACCTTTTTCGACTCAGCGCCAAAACAAAAAAAGAATAAACAAAAAAAGTGATCCGTACGTCAAGCAAACTGCACCTCTCGTGCCAGTTGGGTGGAAGAAGTGTAAACGATGGGTTTAATAATCATGCGTTTGGACTCTAAGTATGCAGCCAGCTATGCTTTTTCTTATCGTTTCTTTCACCGAAGACACATTCCTCACTCTCAAATAGTCAATTGAAAAAGCTACTCTTTCCTATGCACTGCAAGGCCATCCGAAGTTAAGTTTCCAAAGTACAGCCGGAGAAAGGGCTTTATCTCTTTGATCGACGTAACCAAATAGGTTGGTACTTAACTTGGAATCCCGTCCAAGAAAAATCAAATGATAGAAGAAGATTTTTCTTTAAGTCTTCGAGCATATTTCTATCATAAAAAAGTTCCTCATAAAAAACCATCACCCATACGGAGGCCGCATAAAACTGTAGGTTCCTCTAATTATTGTAAAAAAAATCAAAACGTACACCACAAAGCTGGGGGAGGAGATTTTCCGAATAGCCAACAATGGATGGTCAATATTAACGACCAGATTAGACTTCCCCCTCATAAAATTTCAGAAAATGTTAATCGAAATTTCATACAAAAAAAGTTTGGGTGCACAGTTTTATACAAATTACAATTTAGTAAATCGAAATATGAGTTTGAAGTACCTTACCTTTCGTTAGTAATTTCGATAATTTTGTTTTCGGTGTTCGCTTGCAGAAAATGTGCAACATGGTCAGAGGAAAAAAACTATAAATATTAACTAGAATGTAAGCCACTTCAAGCTTTCATTTTATCACTACTTTAATTTTTTCTAAAAATCTTTATTTTGAAATTGGAAATTTAAAAAGAAAAATAGACAAAACTATGCATCAATGATGTGACGTGACAAAAGAATACCTGAAAAGTGCAATCCGGAAAAATTCTAGCTGAAAAAAATGAATCTAATTTTATTTGATTCGAAATTAAAATTAACGGCTATCGGCATATTCGAATGGCACAAACACGTGCACACGGTAGGTAGAGTGTTAAGGTCGACTCCATTCACAGAAAGTATGAATCTCTCACTTTACATTGTGGAACAGTTTTTTAAAATCCTAGGGAAAAAACATTAGTGGCATATATTCTCGAACGGCCTCAGTAGTCTAGCGCAAGTGTAATAGACTACCATCCCAGAGGTTGTGGGCTTGAATCCCATGTAAAGCACGGTCCTCGTACTTTCACAAACTATGTACTTTCCTAGTTTTTCATAAAAACAAAAACAAAAAAATAATAATTTCATTTCTCAACCCCAACAACCTTATCCTTCCACTCCTTTCTCTCGCACAAAAGTCAGCGCATTACTTGCATTGTGGCTGCTAAAACAAGCAAAAAACAAAAGAAAAAGACAAAGTTACACATTGAATCAGTGGCGCCAGCAAGAGGAAGCGAGCAATCGCGATACTAGCGCAGGCACACCAAATTTAGCGAAGTCATCAACCATCTGTGTGATCCTTCTGGCAGAAAAATGTTAAACACAGATGGCGCTCCAAGTAGTAGGAAGGAGTTGTTCCTAAGCAACGACAGGTGGGCATTTCCACTACTTATGACTGGTAGCGCCAGACTAATCACCTACCCTGCCAGCAAGCAAAATAAATTAACGAAACCAACGCAAGACTGAGTCTTGTCAAGGCCCTATGCTCTCGAGGTAGTGAACAAGGAAAAAAAACCAATTCTCAAACGCTAAGATGTGAATGCCCGTTAACAAAGATACAAAATTTAAATTTTCTTATTTTGCATCAATGCCAATTTTCTATGATTAAAAGTTTATTGCAAAGCTTTCCAACACTTTTTCTTGAAGGAAGTTAATAAATAATGCCAGGATTTTTATGAAGTAGTCCCGAATTCAGGACTGTAATTCTCCATACTTATTTTCATTTAACTTGTGCGTACATCCGAGGTCCTTAAATAATTTCTGGATTTCTGGATCAAAACCCCTTGTTGAGTGAAGTAGAATAAGTAGCGGAGATTCACGATGCATATCATATAATTCATTTTTATATTTCCATGTAATAACAACAAGTTTAACTTAGCATACCAAAGCTTTATACCGCAATAATTAAAAAAAATCGATTAGCCCTTCGATTGGGCACCCAGGTCTCACCAGACCCCTATGTAGTTACCTGCATTTGTATTCAAAAATCTGGCAAATGCGCCACATTTATAACTCATTTTTAAGTACTGCAGGTATATTTTTAAATTTCTTGCCTTCTTCATTGGTTTTGGCAAGTATTGAATGTAGAAGGTCCAACATCGTTAAAAAATTTCGTCACGCATCACTTTTTCTGAGCCCATCATTTTCCTTGCAAGTAATAAAAATAAACCTTATTTAATTGAGAATTGTTATTGCTGGAAGTTTTTAAACCGGGCGATGCTAGTTAACCTCTTGGTTACGAATTTATTGGAAAAAAATACTTTTCGGTTGCTTGGAGTAGTATGAAAAAAGTGCACTTTACGTAAGAATTCATTTATTTCTATAATATTATTTTATTTTCAGAGAGAAGAAATCAATTATTTTCGTGGAAACGGTTAAAAACTGCTTTATGGTCGATTTCGATTATTTTTGAGATTTCATGGACATTATCGATATTTTCTGTAACATCTAAAATGTCTAAAAGTAATCGACGAAACAAAAGTTGCTCATAATTAGCTGTTATATTATCGGCACCATAAACACCAATCCCAATTTCAGCGGCCTGGCTTGTATTTTTGCCTTTATTGAAGAAAAACTGTAAATTGCACCAAATTTTCCATTTTTTGACTTCCATTGTTAACACCCTGTAACTCATAACTGAATGGAGCAAACAAGAAACAGCAAAAGAATTTCTTTAGAATAAAATTTCACCTTGACAACGAGCATAACTCTAAATTGTTTGATCGATACTTTATGCGATATAGATCACTACAGCCATCTGATGAGAAAATACTAGATTTCGTTTTCCCTTAACTAATATTAGTGACATTTATAGTATTCAGATGACTTTTCGTAATAAGAATTGCAAAAAAAAAAAATTAATAAAAACAATAAAAATCACTCGCTCCTAGGTCAAACAAGTGCATGACGTGTCTCAGGTGTCAAATGCACCCAAGGGGTTAATATGTACATAAATTTCTCTCTCCAAATAGGGGCGGAATACAAAAAGATGCTATTGACTCATATTAAAAAAGTTTGTTTAAGGGGTTACATATGGCCAGAATTTTCTAAAAATCGATTTTTTTACAGATTATTATTCTTTACAGTTTTAGGCGTATTTCTGTGGAAGTCAATTGTAAAAATTCTCCATAGATACAAAGTTATGGTAGAGAATATAGCTGCCCGACGAGAGTTTGATGTCCTTCGTTTGAGGCAGTTGAAAGTTTAAACTCGTTTTTCTCGAAACTAATTTTTGCGGTATGATAGTTCATACAGTTCTTAAATAATATTTTTTTATGCAGTTGTTTTAAATATTCGAAAGTGTTTTCTCAATATTCGGTCGAGCCGGATTTTTGAACTTTTTTTTCCATTTTATAAACATAATTAAAGTATGAAATTTATGACGTAAAAAGCTTACTTTTTTTAAAATGCCGTAAATGCCGGCTCAACAGACCACAACTATAACTTTGTTTTATAAGATTTTTTTTTTACTTTTTAAAGATCCATCAACATTTCAAGGAGAAATTATGCATACCGTGGAGCAATTCTTTTTCATTGTACTTTGGGTCACGTGATTTTTTATATACTAATTTTTGTAAAGAAAAATTAGAATGAATTTTTTTATAAAATTTAATTACCAATCAACAAAGTATATAATTTGTTTACATTTATTTCTATTGTTATCCCTTCTAAAAATAGTTTTTCTTTTAGCATCTTTGGCGCTGCTAGACGTATGTATCCCCTTAAATAAAGACACATTTTTTAAATGCGTTGCTCAAAAAATATTGTATGCCCATTTTACAGCCAGTCAAATTATTAAAAACGTAAAAGCAGCTCAAAGCTCTAAGTCAGATTGCAGAGTTGAATAAGTGAAACAAAAAATATATTTGTTAGCAACTGTTAAAAATCCATCGAACAAAAGTATTTTAATTGAAATAAATAAACAAATTGTATCACTTGCATATGTATATGCGTGTGTTTCATGAGTGTTATTGCATAATATTTGTTTACATAATCTCTGTGTCTCTTTGCTCGACCCTCCAACACACGCACTCACGCGCTCAAATTCATTTCCTGGAACACCCACTCGCCTTCGAAAAGGTAAAGTAATCACGCGGTTGCAATAACACTTACACAAATAGATTTTGTACTTTGTTTTTGCATAGATATTTGTATGTTTTCATAGATATTTGTATGTTTGCATGGATGTGTGCATGCGTTAGTATTACATTTGCATATCCAGTGGACTATCAAACCACAAAGGCAAGACACAGAGGTAAATCAAATCAGAGTTGTGGTGAACATATCGACATTCGCATTACACAAACATACAAAATACAGACATACATGCACACATTCATATGCATAGAGACTCTTATGCATGAATAAAATTATGTAGGTACTTAGGGTATCAGCACTAAATCAAAGTGTGCTTGTTTTATTTTGTCTTGTAAGACAATTCAAAATAAGATATCTTCCGTAATTGAAATTTAATAATTTTTATTTGTTTGTGAATACAACTTTGTATTACAATTCCAGTTACATGTTGAGTGAAATAATCACTTTTGTTTTTGTTATTTTATGTTTTTTGTACTCTATTTTTTATATGGCTGCCGATGTGGGTGCTATCCGCGCTGGTTGTGCTGATTTTGCTATAAAAGTATTATAATTTGTGCAAAAGGTCACGTCGCGCTTTATTAAACGCACTGGGAAATATAATTTCCTGCTTAATGCGTGCCGTATATGGTGCGCTTAAAAGTTACTAAACAGCATAAATCACTTCAAATATGTTTACGATTTCAGTAGCAATTTCTTGTATCGCTATTTGTAGGTGAAAATTAGACAAATTGTGAAGAGGCAGAGATCAGAAAAAAAGGAGTTCCATATCTAATATTTATTCTAAGGCAGAATTTTTGTTTACAAACAATGTTTAGAATTTATTTAGAATTATTACTAAGACTCCGCGTCCGTGATCTTTAAATCGTTCAGCAGTACGTTCACATGTGCAGTGATTAGCAATACCAGGTATATATCTATGAAATGAGACTTTCAGCTATTAGTCCATAGATGTCGCTAGGAGTATTTTTAAACCTTCCCAAATGTATTGTTTTTTTCGTCTGTCATCTGTCAACAATATTCAGTTCATTGTTTGTTACGTTTCATACAACAATGCATTTTTGTCGCTCTTAAAAATGTCGAATTTCGTGCCTTCAAAGTACGGTTTGCGGACATCGTTGATTTTCTGTTATCAATTGAAGAAAAACGCTTCTCAAGCTCATCAAATGCTTGTAGAATTATGGTGGAAATGCTCTAAGTAAAGCACAGTGCTTCAGGTGGTTTGAAAAATTCCGAAGTGGTGATTTTAGCGTGGAGTACGAGGACCGAAAAAGTTTGAGGACGCCGAATTGCAAGCATTGTTGGATGAAAATGATGGTCAAACGCAAGAAATTATGGCAGAGCAGTTAGGAGTGACCCAAAAAACCATTTCCAAACGTTTGAAAGACATGGGCATGATTTTAAAGGTCGGAAGATGGGTGCCGCATGAATTGACAGTGTGACAATGCACCGCCACATCGCAAAAGAGCGACCCGGGAATTGGTGTAGACGTACGATTGGGAACCGTTGGGGCATGCGGCTTACTTACCAGACTTGGCGCCTTCCGATTATCATTTGTTTGCATCGATGGGCCACGCACTTCGCACGCGCTTCAATTCTCACGAAGAAGCTAAAAAATGACTCGTTGATTGGTTTGCGGCCAAAGATGGCCAATTTTTTTGGCGCGGCATCCACAAATTGCTTGAGAGATGGGAAAAATGTGTCGCTACCGATGGCTATTATTTTGAAGATTATGTATAATATATACAAAAATTAATCTATCCGTTCACGTATGGCAGATCAGCCAAAGACTATTTCGAAAGGTTTTTCTTAATAGAAATTTGTTTGGTGGAATATTCTACTGTTTTTGCTTTGCTTAAGGGACAGATACCTGTAAAATTTCAAAAAAATTTTTTTTTATAAAATGTTAATATAATCCTTTAAGAATATGATAAAAAAAATTTAGAACGTAAATTTAAGTATTTCTTATATTATAGATCGTCAACCGTGAGGACTCTATTCTTTGCCGGCTTTAGACGCGTTTTTTTCAAAACTAAATTTTTGATTTCGCGGACACGATAACTCTTAACATAAGACTTATTTCATGATAACACTTATTTCTTAAAGCGTTGCCAATGGGTCACCTCAAAGCTAAAATGCCAAAAAAATGTATACCTTCCTCACAATTTACAAACCCTTAGAGCCTTTAAAGCGAATATCACCTGAGTAGTGCTTTTTTATTTTAAGATCGAGAATGAGTTAATTTTGAAAAAGCAAAAAAATTGTTAGCAAATAAAATAAATTTACATTTCAGATGCATGCAACCTATCCATTCGCCCATCTACATTTGCTTCATTCCACCATCACGCCAGCATCACATATGTCACGCGATTTATTTTGTATGCCTGACTTGACTGGCGCTGACACAATCAGAGCGATTGCCACCGAGTAAAAAACCATTCACCAAAAAAAAAACGAATATTCTTAGCAAAAAAACGTATGCATGAGGTCAGTTATATAACAGCTTGACGTTGCCTCACTTACAACAGACAAATTGTGCTAAATGCTGTTGCGGCCGTCAAGCTGATAAAAATATTCTCGTGCATAAACAGACAGCACGTTGATACACCCATATGCACATATATACATATGTACGTTTCTACTTTTGTTTATGTATGTGTACACATTTGTACACGAAGAAAACAGAATTTAAATTTTGCATGCAAAACAAAAATCGTGCGTGCGCTGACCGATATATTTATTTAAAATTTTTGTGACATTTTTCACGCGCGCCACGCCACGTCACTTTAAGCTACATATACACACACATACTCGTATACCACCTTGATCGAAAAGTTCTCGAAAAAAACGCCAGGCGACGCTCTAAGTCAATTGATTTGTGTTCTGCTGCTTTTTTTGTTGGGTTGCGACATTTGTGGTTAACATTTCTGACCAAATTTTAGCACCATTTCTTGACATTTGTAAAAGGCACGCCACCTTGAGTTAAGCTACCGCTGCAACTGTTTTCGATATTTTACAGCTTAATTTGCAACAAGCAGTTTGTATTAAATTTTGTGTTAAAAATATATTTAATGGTGCAAAAACAGCCGTTTACGTGTGGCATGAACGCTTCAGAAGAGATCGTGAATTCATCGAGGATGACGAATGTAATGGCATGCTACCGACGTCGAAAACTGATGACAACATCACTAAAGCGAAAGAAAAGAAAAGTAAATAAATAACCACAAATGAACCGTCAAAGAGCCGGATATTTGAACATTGCTTATGGATCCATTCAGGGCATCGTAGTTAATGATTTGGGTTAGCAACCTGTCGCTACAAAGTTGGTCCCAAAGAACCTGAACTTCACACAAAAAAGGAACCGCGTTGATAACGCCATAGACATGATTTCGAAGCCGACCCAACATTTACCAAATTCATCATTACTGGCGATGAGACGTGAGTTTATGAGTACAACACGCAATCCAGATATCAGACGAGTGAGTGGAGAACTCCGAATGAACTAAGAACAAAAAAAACATGTAATTTTCAGTCAGAAAAAAAAGCATCCACGGTTTTTATGGATTACAACGGTAGTGCACACCTTGAATTGTTGTCAGAAGGTGAGATCTTTAATAGGAACTATTATTTGGGGCATTATGAGATGGTTACGTGAAGTAATTCGCCCAAAAAGAAACGATTTGGGGGCAAACAAATTGTGAATTTTCCACCATGAAAACGCACCGTCTCAGTGTGCCTTCATTGGACGTGAATTTTTGAACAAGAACGAAGCAAATACATTCCAACAGCCATCAAATTCACCTGATGTGGCTTCCTGTGATTTTTTTTCTGTCCGATTTAGTCAAGAAACCACTACGGGAATGCGTTTTAACAAGCGAAAGGAAGCAATGGAAAAGTAGAAGGCAGTTCTGTTGGGTGTACTGAAAATAGAGTTCCAGAAATGTTTCGAAAACTAAATCATAGATTCGCTAGATTATGCTGGATTCGCTGGTAGAGTAAAGTCGGGTATTGTGGGCACCATTTTACCTTGATATTAATTTCTGCCAAAATAATCGTAATGAAAAAGCGATTTTTTTTCTTTCTAACAGATCTTGAATTATCTTTACATTTTATTGCAAAATATACCCTAGATAATCGTTTTCGTCTGATAATATAGAAAAACCAAAACCACCTTAAAAGTTGATGAAAAGGGTAAAGTGGGCCACTATATAAAATCACCAAAAACAATTGTAAGAGTTAATAATAAGTCAATGAATTTATTTATATATTTTTTTAAATTTAATTAATGACCTTCTTGGTTGACTATTTGAAAAAAAAAATTATTAGCCTTAGATAAATATAAATCCACATTCTGTATAGCAGATGGTGGAAATTTATGTTCCTCATACTCTTGCTGAAGTAAATCGAAAAACATCTTTACATTTTCTTTTGTGAAACCCATTGCTCTATTAAAAGACGTTTTGGAGCTTGGAGAGCCAAAACTAAGCTCATTTACACAATACCCGATCTTACTCTTTAAGTGCATTGCAGTTGGTGAGGAGCTTTTGAGCGTTTGCATTTTGAATTTTCTAAATATATTCCGGGAACTTTTTGACCAAGGTTTTATACACAACTCTACTCCTTGCCTTTTGCTGTTGGTGAGTGTTGCGCTCTCATTTGATTTTTATGTTTTTATTTCATATCAATTTGCAGTTTGCATGTTGCTCTCATTAAAAATGTGGCGTACAGTAGCTGCTGTGGCAAGCTGTGACACACAAGTGGCGACACGTTCTAATTTATGCCTCAATACGCTGAATAAATGTGACTGCGTGTGTTTTTGGTGTTTGGGGTCTCCGAATAAGACTTCACCTTTTCATGCTTACATATTTACAATTTACACACTTATATGCATTTATGAAATTTTGAG
This sequence comes from Anastrepha obliqua, assembly GCF_027943255.1. Lineage (NCBI taxonomy): Eukaryota > Metazoa > Arthropoda > Insecta > Diptera > Tephritidae > Anastrepha > Anastrepha obliqua. Next base: position 30,745,559 of record NC_072896.1, read on the forward strand.
AAACTCTTCTAGCGATTTAACGCTTTCGACCTGAAAAGACCGAAATCAACAATTTATAAAACAGTATTAATAAAACACAGGCTATAAAATTCTAGTGGCTTACTTTTTATTAAAAAAAAATATATATGTCTTCGTACGATTTTTGTTATATTGGTTTATATCTTGCAGTTTCTTCACAATGCAATAAGGCACAGGGAGAAAGCTTATCTAAGATCCATTGCACCCGCTCGGAGTGTTACTGAGCAGCCTCTCAATTTCCGAATTTCGAGCATCTTAGGTAAATGGATATCAAGAGACAGCAGTCTAAAGACTTTTTGTGCTTTGACAAAAAAATAAATTTTGTATGGCTGCTTTTGGAAATTGGAATGGATTGACCTCTCTTTGTCCCTCAGATTTGGAAATGGAGTAGTTAATTTCTTCGCACGCGATTGCCTCAGACAAAAAACGCATAAACTCAGATGTTATACCCGAAAAGCGAATATTCAGGAATTTAACTGACGGCAATCAAGTACCGAGCTGTAGTGACAAGCACGTTTCATAACCACTTTGTAGTTACTTCTCAAAATAAAAACAAAAACATTCAATCAAGCCAATCAGACTAAGTGCAATAAAAATTATGATTGCTATGAATTTTAATATCAGGTAATGAATTTGTTTGTGTAGTAACACCAACTGGAGTGGCTTGTATCATGGCTTCTATGAAAAGTTAACCTATTTAGAAAAAAGTGGATACAGAAAAACCATTCAATTGTCTCTTTAAAATGCAAATTGTAAAAGTGTGACATTTACAAATTTATCTACGGCAGTTGTATAGCGGTAGCCAATTTGTTGTTATTGAAAGCAGTTTGCTCGCTATTTGCTAAGTGGTTTTATACACTTTCTGCATTGTTTAGTAATAAATTTTCCTATATGATTTTTTTATTTTTTTTTTGCTTGCTTTTACACCTACAGTTTTGCTTTAGTTCTTGTTTATGCAAACCCAATATGTCAAATCATTTTAAAGTCTAAAATAATAAACTCTTTACTTTACCTAGTAAATGAAGCAATAACGAAATTAAATATGCATGAAAGCACAATCCATTTAAGGAGACTGGGTGGTCTAGGAATTTCAAAAAATTGATTTTTTGTTTTTTTGATATTTCGAAAGTATTGTATCTGAAGAATATACTGTGAAATTTTCATGCGAAAATTCATCATATTATCACTTTTACAGCCCATTAACTAGGTAGAGAGCGGTCCGCGCGCTCCTGTGCCTCAAATTTTAAACTCATTTATCTCGAAACGACTTTTTCGGCCTGGTGTTGTGAAACAAAAAAAAAAAAAACACTATTCAACCGATCGTCTGAAATTTTAATATGTTGGTCACCACATCAATGGCTATCGGCCCTATTAGAATCATATTACTATTACAATTATTTTATATTTTTTTTATAAAAAACTGAAAAAACACAGATTTTTAGAAAGTCAAGTTCAAAACCGCGCGATTTTGTCAATTTTTTTCGCCCGGGGCGTAGCGTGTTTCAGATAAATAGAAGAGCCAAAATGGACAACACCGTTCAGGTCCAATTTTTCGGGAGGGTCAATTTCAGCGCTATTTTTAAAATGATTAAAATTAAAAATAAAATATTTTTGTATGCAAAAGAAGTTAAATAAAAGCCTAAAAAATTTAAATATGGTTTTTCATTTTTTTTTTATTGCAAACAAAAATTCATGAAAACACCCGAAATTTTCGAGCTCTGCACCACCGTGAGCCCTTAATTATTACTAACGAGATAAAGAAAAGGCAAATAGAAGCAATAGTTAATTTGATTGTACAATTTGTTGCTAGTAATAGATAGTTGGCGAAAATAGTCCTCTGCAAAGGTTGCCAAAAATTATGGCCGCAAAACGCAAAAGCAATAACAGACCAGAGCGTCTATGGATAAAGGCTTTTTTCTGCAAAATGGCTGTATAATTAATAATACCTAACAAAAATTTTAATAAAATTATGTGTACGAACCATTTTTCTTTGCCAGCATCAATTTTGTTTAGTTTTTACTTTGACGTTTCTCCTTACATTTGTAATAATAATTATCGACAACACAGAAATCACACCGTTGTACAGCAAAAAGTATATTTATAATCTGAGATTATTTTATAATCTCGCCTTTCGAGAAAGAAATTGGAGTTAAGCTGGAAAAAGTGAAAAATCTAGTTATATGTGAACCTATTATTACTCCAAGATCGCAAAAAAAAAAATAAAAAAAATTGCGGCGAGAAATGTACATGATTTTTCCCCGTAAAATTGTTTGTTGGGTTTTTAAAACAACTTTAAACAAATTTTAACAACATCTCTATATAAATATATATTTGAGCGCGGAGAACGCTAGACGGTGGTCAATTTAAGGGGATCCGGTGGTCTAGAGCTCGAAAATTTAGGGTATTTTCAGGATTTTTTTTTACAATAAAAAAATAAAAAACGATATTCAAATTGTTTGGCTTTTTATTTAACTTTTTTTACGAACAAAAATAAAAAAAAAATTTCTTCTCAATCGGCGGGCATTGTAGCATCGGCGTCAGTGACCCGAATACAAAAAACCAAAAATTGGTTTGTTTATTAATGTCATAATTTGTATATGAATTAACAATAAATGAAAAAAAAATTAGCGAAATAATATGAATTGTCCTACTATTTTTGCTTCGAAAAATTTGTTTTTTTGAAAATTTTTCGAAAACTTGAAACACACTCGAACGCAAAGAATCGAGTCGTCACGGTTGACGATCTATAATATAAGAAATATTTAAATTTACGTTCTAAACATTTTTTGACATATCGTTAAAGAATTATATTATATTAACATTTCATGAAAAAAAGATTTTTTTTCGAAATTTTACAGGTATGTGCCCCCTTAATTTCATTTTTTAAAATTTATTTCCTTTAATTCAATTACTTTTTTTTAATTTTATTGCATTTTGTCGAATTTTATTTAATCCATTATTTCACTTTATTTTATTTTAGTTTCTTTCAATTAATTATTTTTTTGTATTTTATTTTACTGAACTATTTAATTTTTTTTCATTTTATTTAATTTTAGTATATTTTCTCATTTTATATTATTTTGTTTAATGATATAAATTTTATTTATTTATTCTTTTTCATTTTGATTAATTTTATTTTTTGCACTATATTTTACTTTATTTTTTATTTTCAAGGATTTTATTTTATGTTGTTGCATTTTATTCCATTTATTTTCTTTTTTAATTCGGTTTAATTTTATTTCACTTTACTTTAGTTATTCTAATTTTATTTTCTCATTTTATTCTATTTTATTTTGTTACCTTTTATTCATTTTTTTTATTTTATTTTTGTTGAGTTCTTTAAAAATGGTTTTTCATTTTATTTTATTTTTTTACTCTATTTTTTCATTTTGTTATTTATTTGTATTTTAGTTTCTTTCAATGTAATTTAAGTTTATTTTATTTGATTTAATTTTGTTTTATCTTAGTGTAATTATTTTGTGTCTGATTTAATATAATCTAATTGAGTTGCATTTTATTTTATTTATTTCTTATTATATTTTATCCAATTTTATTTTGTTTTACTTTATTTTTATTTTATTTTGTTCAATTTAATTTTTTAATACTTTCTGTTGATGTAATTTTTTTCGTTTAATTTAACTTCATTTTATTTTATTTCAAATAAATTTTTTCCATTTTATTTTTTGTTTTCTTATTTTATTATATTATATTTTTATTTCATTATATTCAACTCTATTATTCTCATTTTGTTAATTTTTTCAGTTAATTCTATTTAGCTTTCATTTTTATTCCATTTCGCATAAATCATTTTAAAAGAAAATACCTCCTCCCTTATCTTTTATTCTTCAAATACTTCTAGCCAACGCATGATTCACAATAAATACGTGTAAAATTATATACCTACATACGTATATATATGTGTATGACTACGCTGCCTGTACGCATGCGAGCATACACACTCACAGCCACGTCCATTTCAAATAATTATGTTGATTAACTCACTTCGAACGCACTTCAATGTTCTCGTTTGACATTTATGCCTCAATCATGTTTTTCCTTATTTAAAATTTAAATCAACTTTGCTTCAACCAAATGCGTTCAGCCGTTCATAGTAACGCTTCAGCAGCTTTACGGTGTTGAGGAAACGAGTTCATTTGATTATGCACACGCACATAAATGGGCGATTTAATTTCGTCACAACATGTAAAATAGCTAAGTCACAAGTCCAATATTGACAAACGTCTTTTGTTTTATTTTTCGTTTTTGCAGAAAAGAAATGCTGTAGCTGCTCTCAATAATTATGGGTCTACTATGTGAAAATGCAAATCGATGAGTCAGCTGGTTAATATACATACGCGTGTAACTGCTTGCTTTACCGTTATGACAATGAATTGTACCGCTGAATAAATGCTAAACCAGAAACATGGTATTGGTCTTTTTAGGCGAGAAATGTATGCAGGTTCTGCTTTATGGGGATTTCTATGAGCACTTATAAGTTAAAAGCACCGTTGTGGTGTGGGTATAAACGCATGGATTTAAGTTGCTTCCTAACCTAAGGACAGCGATAAGTTTCTAGAGTTTTTATGAGGAACATTCAGAAAATAGGTTTTAAGTTTGGATCACAAGGAGGAAAATAAAATAATATATTCTACCAACAGTCGCTCTTATGCAGGCAATGAAAAATATCTGCATGTATTTGTGCCATGAATTGCATATTCGAAATTTGCTAAAAAACACCGCTGATTTTGTTATGCACTTTCCTCTACATAAAGTACTACTACTTCTAAATAAAAATAACTTACAAAGCGTAACACTGCCCGCTAAAAAATTAAAAAAAATGTATGGTATTTTTAAGCAACATCAAACTTGCGTCTTATTATACTAAAACTTAATAAGCAGTAAAACTGCTTGCTGAAATTTTTTCCAGAAATTCTAAATAAAACCGTAGAATTGGGATGAAAGTTTTCTGGAATTTTTCTAATTTTGATAAACAAATTTCAAAATTTAGACTTACTCAATTAGGCATTCAGAATGAATGATGAACTCAATTTACTATGTTAAATAAAAAATGTAGATGTTCTTACAAGTTGCTGGGAGTTCTGAAATGCATGCAGGGTATTGTAAAACGATAGATGGAAAATAAATAAATCAATAAATAAATATTTAAATTTAACACACAACTTACCTTCTAACTTATGTGAAATGTTCTTTCGCTTATTCAGTAAAAGTTGTTCCTGAAAGACAAATAGAGAAAGTATAACATTAATTTAAATAAACACGAAGAGCTTTAATATATTGGATTATATTTTATGGATTAGATAAGATTGGAATTAAGTTGATTAGATTAGAATTAAGATGAATTTTCTTCCACTCATGTATTCGCCTACTGGTTGGTACCTATTCACAAGTCCTCACTGATTTATTTATGGCTTAAGAATTTTGCCATTTCCTTAGGCGAGATGGCACCGATGTCTAAGTAGGATTAAGTTAAGATGTGTATGTGTTTTGTTCTCTAGTTTATACTTGTAAATGACATTTTAATCTACGAGTTGTGGGAAAGAATAAATCCGTAACACTCTACGGGGAAATTAACTTGTTTTCTGGCTACTGGACCAAACCAATTTTTTTAAGAAAGTGAATCATAAGTAAAAAAGTAATTTCTCTAATTTTCGAAGTTAGTCTCTGAAATCGAGATATGAGCCTTTGAATTCCGAAATTGGCGCTTTAGTAAAAAATGATTTAAAATTAATGTGTGTAAATAACTATGCCATGAAAAAAGCTCCTCATAAAAAAATATCTACCGTTCGGAGTCGGCTTGAAACTGTAGCTTCCTCCATTTGTGGGACAACATCAACGCGCACACCACAAATAGGAGGAGAAGTTCGGCTAAACACCCAATTATATACGTATATATATAAATAACTAAAAAAAGTAAAAATATGTTTGTGATCCGCCTATTCCGGTTATTTAAAAAGTGTACATTTTTTTTTTGACAACGAATATATTACAGGTGCTATTAGGAATCAAAAATTAGATCGTGTGAACTTTATTTCTTAAAAACTCTTTAACCGATCTTGGTCAGAGAAATGGGTTGGACGCGACTCTTTGTTAAAGGAGCCAAACATTTTGAACATTGTCTTAAATTTGTCTGATTTTCGGTTTATTTGAATAGGTAGCCTTGAGTATAATAGGAGGTAATTTGACACACTTTAAAAAAAATTTCATGATTTCGAGATTTACTTAATGTTGAAAATTTTGGGTTAATGTTTTTGAAGTGAAATATTATCGCTTTCTTTTTAATATTTTCATATTTTTTTAACTTTTTAGAATGAAATATACTTAAAAACATTTTCGAAAAAATTTTTTTTTAGTTTCTTTAACAACTTTTGAAGTGAAACTTCTTAGGCGTCGATGGACGGGCGAGAATGGAGAGTAAAGTTTCAAGGCCATACAACGTTTTGGGCATTTTCGTTCCGCGAGAGAGAAAAGAGATATAACGTAGAGGAAATGGAGAGAGACACCTATACCTTGTATATATCTAAGATACATATTCCTGAGATTTTCCATGTGGTTGCTAATTTCTAGTGAGAAATAACATTGCCTCCTTTTTGGCGCTTGTTTGTTGGTGCAAACTTGTAGGAAATATATTTTTGGTGTCTACTTTTTGGCGTTATATTTCCTTGGTGCCAACTGTTTGGGGCTTTTTTGGTCCCAATTTTTTTGGCTTTTTTTGTGCCTACTTTTTGGCGCTTATTTCCGTTTCCTGGCTACTGCTTGTGCGTACTATAAAGTGCTATCCATTCCGGCGTCAGATTTATTGGTATTACCTTGCGGTAATTTGTGCCGTTGCTGCGGTTCTGAAACCGCGGCGTTTGTACGGGTGATAAACGCTCGGAGTAGTGCGCGTTGTTACCACGGTTTGTGTACGGCGTTTACCTACACCGATCGACGCTTCTCCGTTTTTGGTAAATTTTGTCTATTTGTATTCATGCAAATGTGTATTCTCTGCAAAATTCTCTCTCTCTCTCTCTTATTCTCTCTTGGGTCTCTCCTTCTTTCTTTGTCTGCCTTGAAAGTTTCACTTTTGTTATGTGTACTTTTTTTTTATAAAATTTTTCAAAAAAGTTGTTAGGTATATTTAAAAAAAAAATTTTTGTTTTGTGTATTTTTCAGATTTTATCGTATTTTGGATATTTTTTTATATGAATTCAAAAAAAAATCGGAAAAATAAAAATGATTTAAATTTGGTGACGTGGGAAAATTGTTAGGTGAAATACGGGCGAATTCATGTAAGATTTCTTCGTTACAGCAGTAACAACAATTACATGCGTTTTGTTTTTGCAACTCGTTTGCTTGATTGTCAATATTTCAATGACAATTTAAACAAATAAAAAAGGCAGAAACAAGAAACCAGACCTTTTTTACACAAACCAGCAAATCGCAAGAAAGAAAGCACCATGAAAACTATTGTAGCGAAGTCACCTTGTGTGCATTCACATCGCGTGAAATTACACCATAAGATGTAAACTTCTAAAAAAAAAAATACCAAATTTACATTCATGTACATGTACATATTATTTTTTTCTTCATTGTGTTATCTTTTCCTTTCTTTGTAATAAAATTCGTGGCACTTGTAGTTGGAGCTGGTTTCCTTCCTCGTATTAAGCAACCAATACGTGGAAAATTTTCAGTGCAACTTAAAAAATGTACATTCCCATTGTACGCAATGTTATGACATGAAAATGTATAAGTAAAAGGGGACATGAGCGTTAGAAGCACCCGAAAATTAGTTGCCAAAACAATAACACAAAAAAAACAAAAAGGTGTAAGCAGTGATACGCAATCTGGTGTTTCAAAAGTGGCTTGAAACGCAGAAAGAAGTGTAGAAAAATAGTCGAAATTGAGTGTTTGTTAATAGCTTGGGAATTTAAAATGGTAATTCAAAACAGAAATATTGTGGGATGCTTTTTTTTATTCGGATTCATTCTATGAATATGATATCCGAAATATGTTCGCCGCGTCTACGAGTTACTCTCTATATTCGATCAGTCCAATTTTTTGACTTCTTTTTCCAATAAATCTGGGCGTTTGACGGTAATGGTGACTTGAATATTGCTTTGTTTGATGTGAATAAGAGGTCTGAAGGTGCGATATCGACTTTCTTCCTCTTCTTAGTTTAGGCAACTTCTGCAGAAGTCAAGTGCCTGTGCGCCTAGCCTCTGAGCGTGCCTGCCTAGAAGACAGCGCCTCGTTATAGCATAAATCATTGTACTAAGGCAATGTTTATTTCGGCTTAGCAGGGATACTGTGCCTTTAAAATCTTACTAAGCCATTAAATTCTCTACGATGAGTTGACGTGGGCTTCACCATTTATTGCATAATCAATTGTGGCGCTTCTCCTTGCTTAGTAAGCATCTCAATCGCCAAATTTAGTTTTCTCTATAGCTGATATTTTCTACGCATTTGATTGACTCTCGGCTCTCTCTTGGCTTAAATAAAGCATGTTCCTTATAAATTAATATATTTCCCAGAACAAACGTCTCTTTCATAAATATCTGAAAATTTTTCTATGTTGTCCCGATTGACGTGATTATCGAACATTTTCTCAAATGTTAATGTGATGATTTAACCGAAACTTAGTATTTCGTAGTTGTAATAAGTTGTCAAGTGAAGCAGATTAAATAACAAGAAATGTTCACTCTATCCTTGAACTCCTCTATTCCGCAAACTTTTTGAGTTCCTACAAGATCTGCTACGTAAAATTTCACGCTACTTCGGAACTATCGTACAGGGAGACAAACCAGAGCGATTGAGATTTCATAAATCATCAACATGTAATAATCCACATTTTGCTTAAAAGGAGAAGAGCAGTTACGTGACCTATTCTTCTTACTATTCTGCTTCAAAATTCACCAGAAACACACTAACCAGAAGAGTTCAGCACTAGTTCCCTCCAGGGGTTTTACATTTTAATGTACATAAAGGGTGATTATGGCCCGAATTGGAAGATATGTATGTGGACGATATGTCGTTTCAACAAGATGGTGTCACTTGTCACCCAGCTAACGAAACAATGGCTCTTTTGCGAGAAAAATTTGATGGCGAATAATCTCACGTCGCGGCGATGTCAATTGGCCGCCAAGATCATGTGATTTGACACCGTTGGACTTCTTTCTTTGAGGTTATTTGAAAGAAGAGGGGTACGTCGATAAGCCAGCAACAATTCAAGAGCTAAAGAATGAGATAATTCGGCACTATGCCGTGAACCTCAATTATGCCTCAGCGTTATCGAAAATTTGGACCATCGGATAGAAGTGTGCCACCAAGGCCGCAGCCAATATTTTGTTTTATCCGTAATTGAGTCATACCAATATTATCATAATAAAGAGAAAAGAGAATAATTTCCTTAAAAAATTGTATTTTATTCAAAATCAATACCGGCCCTTAAAACTTAACCACCCTTTTTTATGACTTTTTTGTCTGTAACAATGAAGCTCATTTTTGCTTATATGAACATACAGAATATTCTATCTTATGTGACTAAATTGTACGTAAGTATGTATCTATTCCTAACTGGCACGCTGCGCGGTTCTTGTTTATTACACCCAATAAAGTTGATTATCTGTGGATAATTATGATGGGTTGTTGTTAGGTGGCGTGTCGACTCCACTGGATTTGCCACAAAATTATTGCCGCGAGAAGCTTTAATAACTGTTAGGGCTGCCGCTGATGACCGATCACAGCAAAAACTAAAAAAAAAAAGAAATCTAAAAAAAACTAGAAATATTTGCTGGGGGCTTACAGCTGCTGGGCGTTGTGTGATTTCCTGGCTTCTTGCGCTTTGTCAGCGTTATTACTGTGACGTTAATGATGTTTATTAAAGTGTGATTTATAACCCTCCGGTTTCAGATTTTGTGCGTATGCTCAAATATCTAGCCAGTATATTTGTATAAGTACGTGAGCCAAACTGTCAAATTAATAGTCACAGAAGCCGTCACTCAGACACACAGGCAACACACCAGCTAGTCACCAGACGAGCGGCGGCATGACAAAAAAAAAAAACACAGCAGCATATATTCGTGCGAATAAAAGAGCTTAGCAAGTGATTATGTTTGTATACTATATGTAATAGTGCTGACAGTCCCGGAATCGCGGGATCCTGCAAGTTCACGAAAATTCAGAAATTTTTGATGCTTAAAAAGATTTCGATAAAGTTGATAAAATCACAGAAATGGTCAAAGTTGACCGGAATGTTATAGTTGTAGCATCGCCCAGGAGCTAAAGATCGACCATGAAACAATTTTATATCATTTGCGTAAAACTGAGTTCAAAAAAAAGCTCGATGCCAATTAACACCAAAAAACATGATGAATCGAATTTCTCTCTGCGAAGCCTTGGCCAAACGGAGTGAAATCAACCCATTTATTAAACGGATGGTGACGGGAGATATGGAAATTTTGATTATTGTGAAAAATAGAGAGGCTCTTCAAACGTTTTTATGTGGCTAGGATAAATCAAGGGATATGGAAATTGTGATTCTTGCGAGGAATAGGCAGGTTCTTTAAACGTTTTCATGCGGCTAGTACAAGCTACAAGACCAGTGGACCTCAAGATAAAGAAGAAAAGACGAAATACATGACACGATCCTTTTATGATATCATGCAAGAATTTAAATACTTAGGCGTTGTACTCAGCATAAATAAGAATTCGTTCTAAGCTGATGGCCTAGTCGCTAATGATTTTTAATTCATTGTGATTGTAATTCATTACTTTTCCAATTTTTAAATAAAAAATAAAGAATTCGTTCTTATCAGTACAAGGCAGCTAAACGAGCATACTTTGGCCATATCAGACTTATGAAGTCTTCATTGATATCAAAGGAACAAAAACTCCAATTGTACAAAACAATAATAAGACCGTTGCTCACCTACGGCAGTAAAACATGGGTACTTAAAGTTAATGACGTGAAATTACAAAAGAGATTTGAAAGAAAAATTCTCAGAAAAATATTAGGCCCTTTACGATTAGAAAACGGTACCGGTACACAGTAAATTGCGGGGCGAAATGTAACGCGGTTTGTAAAGTTGCAAAGATTACGATGGCACGGACACGTCTTAAGAATCAGCAGCGAAAGGTAGATCAAAATAGTTTTCGAAGCAAATTCTGAAGAAGCAAGAAGGAGAGACCGGTTAAGGCGCCGATGGTTGCAAGACGTAGAAGACTACATACGTAGGATGAGAATCTCACAACATAGAGCGAAAGCGGGCCGTCAAGAAGAATGAAGACGTATTGTAGAGGTAGCAAGGGTCCACCTCGGACTGTATATGCCAATATGATGATGATGATGATGTCTGGGGATGTGAAATGGATCACATACGATAATATTGTGCGAAAACGATCGCGATCAAAGCAGCTCAAATGGTGGACAAACCAGCACAAATGGCCAGGAAGGTTCTGCTATGCATTTGGTGGGATTTGAAAGGAATTTTTATTATGAGTTGCTGCCGCAACACTAAATTCAGTTATTTACTGCAAACAACTGGACCATTTGAAGCGATTGACCAGAAACGGCCAGAATTGGTTAACACAAGCGGTGTTGTATTTTATTAGTACTCCGCAAGGCCATACACGCCTGTAGTGGCTCGCCACAAGCTCTGGGAGCTGGGTTGGGAAGCTTTTGTGCTTGCGCCATATTATCCGAACCTGGCACCAAGCGATTGCCAACTTTTTCTCTCATTGCAAACCTGTCTAAGTGTTAAAAAATTGGTATCAAGAGAAGAATCTGAAAATCGATTACTGGAGTTTTGCGCCAATAAGCACCGAGACACCAATCCAATCCAGTGAGGCATTATGAAGCTACCTTTGAAATGGCAACAAATCATGCAACAAAACGGTGCATATTTGACCCAAATTGGACAATCCGAAACATCTTAAATAAGGTTTTGAATTTTACGCAAAAATAAGGGATTTGTTTTTCCCTGAACTAATATTTTCACTTTAACTAACAATAATATTGAAAATGCATTTATTTATTATAAAGGGTGGTTAAATTTCAAGGGCCAATGTTGAATGTGAACCACACCTAAACGTCAACGACACCGTTCCACTTCTTTCTTTGGGGTTATTTGAAAGAAAAGGTGTACGTCGATAAGCCAGCAACAATTCAAGAGCTAAAGGATGAGATAATTCGGCACATTACCGGCATAGAACCTCAATTATGCCTCAGCGTCATCGAAAATTTGGACCATCCGATGGAGGTGTGCCGCCGAGGCCGCGGCGGCTATTTGGTCAATATTGTGTTTTATGCGTAATTGAGCTATACCAGTATTGTCATAATAAAGAGAAATGATAATAATTTCTGAAAAAAATTGTATTTGATTCAAAACCAATATCGGCCTTTGAAACTTAACCACCCTTTAGATTAGAACCTATTTGCATTTAGTGGTCTTTGGAGGTGTGCCGCCGAGGCCGCGGCGGCAATTTGGCCAATATTTTGCTTCATGCGTAATCGAGCTATACCAATATTGTCATAATAAGGAGAAATGAGGATAATTTATAAACAAAATTGTATTTTATTCGAAATCAACACCGGCCCTTGAAAGTTAACCGCCCTTTACTTAACATGGTAAGTGGCCTCTTTAGCAATATTATTGGAATTTTTTCTAGTTAAAATAGTCCAAATAGTGAATATCTACACCCCGGACCTAGTTTCGGTATTCCGAAATATCAACACCGAGATGCCGAAAATCCCGGCACTCTAGAAATCAACAAAACTGACATGCCTAGTATGTAATTTTTTTTTTGCCTGTATGTGTGTATGTCTGCATATCTGCGTGTCTGTTGTTTTGCTTGTCATAATTTCTATTATTATCGTGTCTGGAAAATCATTTCCACAATACTAACTCATCTTTGGTCGCGGTCGAAAAAATTGGTGTGAAATTGTTTGCATTCAGCGCATCAAATATAAGATCTGCATATGTGCGAATGTGTGATCACAAGCACATACACATAAATACGTGTATTACGTGATCGCCTGGGTTGCGCTGTACGGCAGAGAGAAACCTCTGTTTGCATTTTTGTTTTGCCTTTAATTTTCTTCCCCATTTTGTACTTCATGCTTGTGCTTTTTATTACTTTTCTAGTGAAAATTGCACACAAAATTATATTGACCGTTAACTCGTAGCAATTTTTCTAGTCATTAAGGTTTTCACAAGCAAACATATGATTATATGTAAGTATGTGCATATATTGCACGTAATAAATACATTTGACCTGCAGAAGGGTCCGTCAGTACATACATACATATACATACATACTTATAACGGCACTTTAAAAGCCATTTTCTTTTGAGCGAAAATAAATATTGTTTTCTCAGTTTTTTTTTCGTTGCATTTCTTTCCACACAGTTAACTTAGTCGAAGCGTAAAATTGCAATTTTTTCCTAAAAAATTTCTACTTTATTTGTTATTTTATGGAAAAATCTTAGTTAGTGGCAGGTTCATGTTTGAGGTTGAGCTGTAAAAATAACTCATCTAGCCGGTTAATAGGCGTTTAACCTAATTTAATGAATGTGTATGTATGTATGTACATTACGAAGACCAAAAACCCAAAATATTTGATTTCTTTTATGCTATCCTTTAGTTTGTGCTATGATCAAAAAACAGTTCTATGACCATGTGCCGTCTACGCTTTGAACATTACTATTGAGTTGCTACTATTAACTTCGACACTATGAGCGCAAAACCGACGCCATAGTCTCTAATAACAATAGTAATTGAATTCCTACGGGGAAACATGCACTTAGCCTGTAATTTGTAGAAAATGTTCGCATAGCGGTGTTATTTAATCTTCTCCTTTAATTTCCCGTCCAAATATTATATTCATACTTTATTATATACTATCTTATATTATTAAGGAGGAGCCTGCCTTAGAGACTTCAAAAAATCGATTTTTTTTTTGCATAAATGTCTTCCCGAAATTTCAGAAGCAAATTCAAAAATTTTCGGAGTTACAGAAGAAATTGTGAGCAAGCGTCGAGCAGGTATATGAGCGGCCGCATCGTTCGAAGTGCGATTTCTCGGCTTTTTATTTTTACGATTTTTCCCAATTGGTGGGAAAGATAGGGAAAAAGTTAAACGTCCTATCGAAAGGAGATTACATTGATTGTATTCGGAATTAAATTTTCTTCTAGTTGAAACTAAAAAACCTTAAAATGTTAAGGGTTAATAATTTTAAACAATCTAAAGTGAATTTGTTTTTCCAAAAAAAATTATTTTTTTTTAATTAGCGAAAAATTGTTGAATTTCTCACTTTTTGTTTAATTTTCTTGGTTTAGTTAGAAGCTATTGTATACTATTAAAATAAAAAATTGTTTGGGTTTTTGGCTTCAGATGAAAATTGCGACCTGCATCTTTCCGGCCGCATGACACATTTGCACTCGAGGCGCCTAGGCAAAATGCTTGCACCAGGCATAACATGACATTATTTTAATGAAAAAATTTGAGAAGACTGTTGAAATATATAACAATAAAACATGAAAGTTTCATTTCAATCGAATATTTCTTTCCTTCCCAAAAAAAAAAACACGAAAAAATCGATTTTTTGAAGCCTCTAAAGCTGGCTCCCTCTTTAATAAAAAATATATCAACTATTTTTTATAGTGACTCGGTTTTTAATTTTAAGAGTTTTCCAGTTCCTATAAAAAATATCAAAATCTCTAAGAAAACATTTTTAGTGTATATATGTGTGTAGTATGTAAATGTATGTGTCACTACCTCCAGTACCTCTTAATAAACCTAATCTCTAATACACATCTTTTATATCCAAATATAATTTTAAATTAGGGGCAGTGGCACTCTTAGTCCCAGTTGCAATGTCCATGCTTGGTTACCTTAATAAGATAACAAATCTTTTTGGAGCCCTCGGTTAAGATTAGATAAACTAAGCGAAATAGATATATGGCACGAACCAACATAATAATTTTTTTTTTCTAAAACAGCTGCATAATATTTTCTTGACGTATAATGTATATTTAAATGTGTTAACGAGCGTTTGTTTGAAATTTGAGTTTCTTGAAGGAAATAGTTATAAGAGACAAGTTTCTTCGGTAAGATTTTATTTCTTTTTATGGCAATTGAGTGATATTTTTAAACACATTTCATAATTTAAAAGATTCCTTAAGGGATTAGGGATAGTCAGAGGCCCGAAAAAATGTTGATTTTCAATCATTTTTTTTTTGCTAGTCAATTGCTTTATTTGAAAACCGCATTAAGAATTCGAAAACTCAGCCTTGCCTTATCAGGCTTGCAATTGCAACAAGTTCCATCCATAATGGAATGGGGCTTGCAATAATGCGACTGAACGATTTTTTTGGATTGCTTAGAGTCATTTGTGGAACAACAACAAGATCTACGCCACAAATAGAAAGAGTTCGGCCAAGGCTGGAGATCGGTTGTTCCGAAGATGTGCACAGTCCTTTAAGTCGACCAAGTCTTATAAGGGGACCAGGGTGTTATAGTGAGCCACTGCGATTCTCTTGTGAAATAATTTGTAGGCAAACTAACCAAGTTCTAGGGTAGCGCAGATGAGTCATCAGAAATTGGTGCATTTAAAAAAAAAAACAACTCAACAACCACTTCGCCGATTTTCAAAAAATGTATAATTTCTGAAACCAATTTTAAAGCGAGTTATGATCATTTAACTTCGATTAGAAAAACTGGTTATGATGTGTTAAATTCTTGTGATTTTCGCTGGAATACTTCCAATTGGAACCTTAACGGTAGCGTCTTGCATCTTTTGACTTGTTGTATGCCAGTTACATTCAGAATCTTTGATATCTCTTGAGCGAAATATCTATCAAATTTTTGAAGTTCTGGACAATCGGGAGGTTACGTTTCTATTCTTCAATATAATTTTTCTCGTACCACTTAAGAGCAACTTTATTGCAATGGCATGCGGCGAGATCAGATCAAAGGAATGTAGGCACGCAATGATGACGTAAAAGTGGCCGAAATTTCTTTTGTAAGCACTTTTTAAGTAAGTTTTTATATTAATAGTGTCGTAGTTATGAAAAATTTACTCTTGGTAAGGTTGGTGAGAAAAGTCGGAAAGCACTCACCTTTCATTGCCCATTACGTAGCATTCATTTATCTGCTTTTAAGCCCATTTCAGGTTATAGATTTTTTTTTACAAATTCCGCATGCGGGTTTTGTGCGCTGCTTATATTTACTGTAAAAAATAACCTATGCTGATGAGTGTCATACAACATAACATAATTTGACATATTTTTTAAAACTAATCTGGGGTAAAAAATTATAATTTTCCTACCTATTAAAAAGTTATATTCGAAAAAAATGTTTAATGCAATTTTTGTTTTTGAGAATTAACCCTACACACAATTCGTGTTATACAGGGTTGCCCATATTCGACGGACCCATCCAGCAACCCTGTAACTTTTCACAATGACGTCAGATTGCTTAATGACATATCGCGCTGGAAGCGTCAGTCCAAACAGATTTTTACCATGGAACAGTACACGCCACGCGAGCGCCCCAAATTGTTGAAATTTACATTCAACAAAAGAAGTCAAAAGAAGAAGAAGAAGAAGAAGAAGAAGAAGAACAAAATCATCATGTCCGATGAGGCTCATTTCTTATTAAATGGGAAGGTAAACAAGCAAAATTGCCGTATTAGCGCCACTGAAAATCCTCACGAAATTAAAGAGGTACCTCTTTACGACGAAAACGTCACCGTTTGGTGCGGCGTTAGTGCGAAAACGATTATTGGGCCGTTTTTCTTCGAAAATGAAGATGGTCAAGCTGTTACCGTCAATCAGGAGCGTTATCGCGATATGATAACCACTTTTGTGATGCCAATTATTCGTCGAAAGCGTATGAAGCAGTTCTGGTTTCAACAACACGGCGCTCCACCACACACAGTTCGCACCACAATCGATTTTTTGAAGAAATTGTTTCCTCGTCGTTTGATGTCGAAAAATGGCAATTTTGACTGGCCACCGCTTCGCCCGATTCAACGCCACCTGACTTCTTCTTGTGGGGATATTTAAAATCAAAGGTTTATATTAATAAGCCAAAGAGCATAGAAGAGCTCAAGAACAACATCCGTGAGGAAATAGCCGCTATTCCAGCCGAAATGTTAGCTAAAACTATGGAAAATGCTGCAAAACGGGCACAATACGCCGTACAGACTCAAGGCGGCCATTTGAGAGATATCATATTTAAAAAGTGATGTCAACAAATCTATTTAAACCAAATCAAATGATTATTATCGTCAACATAAAAAAAATTGTGTTTTTCTTTGATTTAAAAAAAAAAACACATGGGTCCATCGAATATGGGCAACCCTGTATAAGTCAAATGTTTTTCTGAATTTTTCTTCAAAATATTTCTATTTTAACATTTTTAAAATATCAAAGAAAAAGAAAAAAATTATTTAAATTAATTAATAACTCGATTTGCGGTATTATTTAAACGTCGCCAGATATGTACAGGAATGTATCAAATACGAAATAATTATTTCTTAGCTAATTTTACATCACGAAGAAGTTTTGGCCTTTTCTGTCCGCCAATTATCTTGATTAAGATACATATAAGTCATTCTACAATAAGAAGAAGCACCAACCACCGAATATGTTCAAAAGCAATTAGCATACTATATGCGAAGAACAAAGAAAAAATTTACAAGATCCAGTTTTTTATTACTCAGTTGTACTTAAATGCGCTTTCTGAATCTGATATTCAGCTCAGCAAGCGCAACAATCATGTCTTTGAATTTGAAGTGGCCGAAATGTTTTAATTGTCGGTTTCTTTCTATTCTCTATTTGGCAATTCAACTTTTACTTTATCTATCATCTTTTATTGCAATGTTTCCTGAGTTTACTTTTGCTGCAGATACAAATCTTAATAGACGAATGTGTTGCGAGGCGTAACATATAAAATGGACGGGTGTAGTACTTTAGCGAAATTAATTCGACAGAATGGCACATAATTTGGCAATTTCGTGTCAAACTTAGACTTTCCTCAAATGAGTTGCGAATAGTACATTTTTTTTAGTTCTGGGTCTTACTTTTTTATGTAGAAATGCACTCGTTGCTTCGCCTTTGCCTGACGAGCGATGATTGTTATTATTATGCGATATTTAAACCCTTTGCAAATTGCCGCACTTCATTTTATATTTGATGTTTATGAACAGCTGCCGGCCAAAATCGCGTAAGCGGTTATCACGCCAATTAAGAAGAAGAAGAACAGCTGCTGTATACAATCAGAAGAGCAAATGAGCGTGTAACGGTCAAAATAAAGATTTCCATCATTCAAAATTATTTTCGCTTTTATTTGTGCGCCACCTTGTATATTCACATTTGAAGTAAATAAGGGTTGTTTTTACGAAGATGTACTACAAAAATAATATTACACTTTTATTGTATACAGAAGTGTTTTGTCTCACTGAAAAAAACTGAAGTGTTTTGTAAGTTTTTAGTAAAGATATGGAGAATTATGACTAAATTAAAATCCTATTAGTAAGAAAAATTATTCAAACCACAATTGGGTGATTAATTTTGTACCATTGGCATGATTGGCAAAAAATTAGTAAAAATTATGACCATAAAATTTTACATTAATTTTTTTTTTTCCTTTTGAAGCCACTTCATTTGTATGGAGAAACTTTATCACTAGCTTTTTTACCATTTGTATATATTTCTTTGAAAAATCTCAGTGTTTTTTTGAGGTGCGTGGACCATATTAACATACATAAATATATATTTAAAATATGAAAATATATATCAGTCACATTTGAATGTTTATGATAGAAAAACCAAATATTTAACGAATGCGCTGAGCCTTGCAAGTCAGAATGTGAATTTATATATACCGACGGCTCCAAATCAGATACCCACACTACGTTTGCAGTCACAGGCGACCAGAATACCACCATAAAAATTGGCGCTTTGGCACAGTACTGCTCTATATACACAGCAGAGGCAGCGGCACTGCATGAAGCGGTTTCCTTCGTCTCGCGATCAGATACAAAATGTATAATTTGCACACACAGTAAATCGGCAATAGAGGCTTTCCTAAACACGAGAAATAATTCAATCCCCATAGACAATATTCGCGATATCCTATATCGCTGCAAAAGCACAATAAAAATTATATGGGTTCCGGGTCACGCTGGTATCCAGGGCAATCACCTAGCAGACGTGCGGGCTAAAGAAGCAGCCAGAGAACCACTGGAACTGTTAACGTTTATTACAACGAAAAATATTCGTAAGCATGTGGCTAAATACTTCGCTGTTAAACATAATACCGTAAACATAAACACATAAACACAGTGTAACTCAAGCTCCCTAACTGTTATTCACATCCTAGATGAATGTCCTGGTTTGGACCAATTCAGAAAAATTTTATTCGGGAATCTTCAACCATCCAACCTTCTTAAAGCTACCACCTATGAAAACATCAGTGCTATTAACAAATTTATTAAACTATGTAATATTGCAGACATTTCCATAGGCATAAGGTATCTATTATTAAATCAGTTTGTAAACCAATTTTGTATACAACGTAAGGCGAAGGCCTTAACAGGCAGTGTTTATTATCTCAGTGTATCAACTACTTATAGTTGGTTCTCTTGTAAATAAATCAATAAATAAATAAAAATATATTTCTTTGAAAAATCTCAGTGTTTTTTGAGGTGCGTGGACCATATTAACACACATGGCACATTTGAATGTTTATGATAGAAAAGCCAATACATTTGAAGTGATCTTTTGGGGTTTGTTCTTCCATACAATACGACATATTGGAAATTTCAAGAATAATTAGTGCTAAAATTAATAAACTAAAATATTTCGGTTTTCCCACCGGCTTAATAAAAAAACAAAGCTACACTAATTAGACACAGCATTGCATAAATTAAAAATCGCAGCCTAAGGGGAAAATTAAATAGATACAATTTTTGCTCCTAACCCATCTAACTTTCTTTAATTATTTCTCTAATTTATTTTCCACAACCGTTAAATTTAATTAAAGCCATGGTTGGCACTCTTCAGCTTCCTACCTTACGCAACATCAGCAGACAACATCAACAAACAACCAGCGGTGATGCAGCAGCATCATCATCACTACCATCTTGGAGCACCTCAACAGCGGTGTGCGGTGACAAAACCGAAGACTTAAGCAACAAACTAAATATTAGCCAAGTGCGTAACTAAAACGTAAAATGTGAAAAATGAGCAATTAAGAGCACAACGAAAAGCGAAAGGAAGTGCAGAAAATGCAAAAAATACAAAAGTGCACACATGCACGTATGCGAGTGCAGAGGCCTTCATTGGGAAGATGTTTGAGTGTAGTCGAACATACTCACTGGAACATTAAACTCGATACTACGTACATACATACACACATACAAGCATGTGTTATGCAAATGAGCAAAAGCAAAATGATTTATTACTTCCAACTAGTGTCTGCAGTAAAATTGAATGAGTTGGAACGAAAGAAGAAAAGTGTTAAATTGACGTTATTAACAGATGATTATTAAAAAATATTAAGGAAATAATTGGAATGTAGCGTAGCTCAACATTTGTTCACTTCTGTAAGAGAGTGAAAAGGATGTAATGAAAAAGTGAAAGAAAAAGGTAATTAATGGTACGCGCTGATAGCACAAACTGACAGGCTGGTTTTGGTATTTCTTGATAAATTCTACTAAAAAAATATTGTAATTATTATTCAATAAAAAAGTTTTTTGAAATAAATTATTATAAAAAAATATTTCAAAAAAAAAATTATTTCAGAAAAAATTATTTCAGAAAAATATTATTTCAGTAAAATATTATTTCAGAAAATATTTTTTCTTCTAGAAACGATCAAAAAATCGTTTTTATTTAGTTTTCTATAATTTTAAGGTATGTCCATATTTTTAGAAATATTTTAAGATATTTCCAATAAAATTAACTATATAACACAGTGCAACAAGATGACAAAGTTATTTGGCACTGAGGTCTCATAATACTTTTCTGATATGTTAGGGGAAATCAGAAAGCACTTATTTTACCAACTATTTCCTTCATTAGTCCCAACAATTGATCTCATTTCTAGTCCATTTCTTGCCACGTACAATGCCAACTTACAATTCTCATTTTATATGAACTTCTTATCTAAAATCACCCACCACCATCCAAATAACAGTTGTTTTCGAAGTTTCCTTTCAAAAAGTCAGTTGGAAAGAATTTCTATATTTAGTATTTGTATGTAGTAATCTAATGTTTGTTAGCCTCTCCTTCGCTATTGCTAGTTCTTTATAATAAAAACCTTTTCCCAATTCCCGGTCGATATTTTTCAATCAAAAATAACACTTAAATCTTATTTTTTATTCTTCACGAGAAGAAGCACAAGAAAGTTATATTTTAACTTATATATTTTTAGCAAAACGAAAACAAAAAACTAAAAACGATAAAAAACTAAAGCCTCAGTTAGATTTTAACTTATATGTTTGATTGAGAAAATAAAAATCAAATTTTAACTTGTTCTTGACTAAAAACTATCGGTGAAAAACATCAATAATTTCTTAACTCTTAAAACAAAAAGTATAAACCAAAGCATTGCCCTGTCTAAAACATTTTTGAATCTTAAAACAAAAAAATCCAATCCTGTATTTTTTATGGAAGAAAAAGCCTAGCAATGTTAACAAACAAAAATCAAAGAAAAGAACAACAAAAAGTCAGTGATATTTTGATGCCATTTGAAACTTGTACTTTTTTGTATAAAATTACAGGAGCTGTGAAACTGTATACACAAAAAAGTTCTAAAAACTCTGATTAAAAAGTATGGAAAATTCTGATTTAAAATTTTTAGGAAAATTTTGTACAAAGTTTGAATTTTATATAATTTCTGTTGGTAGTATGAAAATCTTTGGTGTGTTATTAACTTTGCAACGGGAGATGTATGCAAAGAAATCGTAGGGGTATGAATTAGTAGTTGTTAAGGCAATCATAATAAATTGTGGTTAAGTTTCAGGGGCCGGTGTTTCAAGGGCCGATGTTGATTTTGAATAAAATACAATTTTTTTAGGAAATTATTGTCATTTCTCTTCATTATGATAATATTGGTATCTCTCAATTATGTACGGAACAAAATATTGGCCAAATAGCCGCCGCGGTCTCAGCGGCACACCTCCATCCGATGGTCCGAATTTTCGATGACGCTGAGGCATAATTGAGGTTCTATGCCGTTAATGTGCCGAATTATCTCATCCTTTAGCTCTTGAATTGTTGCTGGCCTATCGACGTACACCTTTCTTTTAAATAACCCCAAAGAAAGAAATCCAACGGTGTCGTTGACGTTTAGGTGTGGTGCACATTCAACAGCGGCCCTTGAAATTTAACCATCCTTTATATTTTAAGTAATAAAAATTATTTTATTCTTCGATTTTTGTTCATTTTGTTGCATTGTGAAATTGTCAGAGAGCGCATAGTGTTTTTTTACCTTTTTTGCGTTTCTCTTAACTTAAACAGTTTTCAACCGATTGACCTAAAATTTGGTACCTATCCCTAACCAGACTCTTGAGTTTCTATTCGATCTTCTCACTACATAAATTTGCGACAAATTTTAAACAAATTGCATGGCAATCCAACTAAATGTATGCCTACACTGGAAATACTTCAGATTTGGGCATTCGAAAATTCTAAAAACGAATACATAGGCAGCTGAGTTTTTCTGTTTCAGTAATTGCAGCTCTGAAAATAATTTTTCTATAGTAAGCTCAGAAAGATTTTACTGGGATAACATTAAAGACCTTGAACCAGGGTTATCTTCACCGACTGCTAAAGACGAAATATCTGGGTCCGCAATGGCATTCACTCAGAAGTGCTGCCGCTGAGCTTTATTGCATGGCAACCTGACCACTGCAGTGGCTTTCAGGCGAAGCTAGTAGCTGAACAGGCGGCCTTGTGAGCTAGGAACTCACCCGAGCGGCAGATCGGATCACTACTTACTCTGAGAGTAAAGCTACCAGTTAACCTATTCTTTGTTTTTTTTTATTCTTGTTCACTCCTCTCGCATAGTGCCTCGACAAGACTTGCATTGGTTTCATTAATCCATTTGACTTCTGACAGGGTAGGTGGTTAGCCTGCCGCTATCAGTCCTAAGTAGTGGGAATGCCCACCTGTTATTGCTTAGGAACAACGCCTTCTTACTGCTTGGAGCGCTATCTATGTGTCAAATTTTTCTGGCAGAAGGATCGCACAAATGGTTGAGGACTTCGCTAAATTTGGTGTGTCTGCGCTATTACCGCTGCTGCCCTCTTCCTCTTGTTAGCGCCACTTGATGCAATGTGTAACTGTGCTTTTTCTTTGTTTTTGCTTGGTTTAGCAGTCACAATGCAAATATTGTACGGCCGTATGGGTATAAAGGATGGAAAGGAAACGTTTTTGGGTTTGAGGAATGAAATTTGTTATTTTTTTTAGAAACAGGGAAAATAGGTAAATTTGAAAAAGTGCGAGGACCGTGCTTTACGTGTGATTCGAACCCACACTCTCTGGGTTGGCAGGCTAGTGCACTTACGCTACACTACCGAGGCCGCGTTAGCCTATACAATGCACTAATATTTTCTCCAAAGTAGCAGCTGTATATAGAGCCGTTCTAGATGAGTCACCTAAGCTGTGACCCCCGAACGTTCTTTAGGTTCCTGAATACAGAGAAATTGCTGGAAATTATATCGCAAATGAGCTGGCTATGCGAAGAACTGATTCTTGATTCAGTCAACTATGCTCATTATGTGCTCCTTTATCGTCAAGCAAGTTTTCAATCAGGTTCTTTTTCTTTGGGCTGACTAATAATAGATAGGCCTGAGAGCCCACTTCTGAGCTATGAAGACAGGTGGGGTCTAAAATCTATAGAAACAGGACTACGTCCCTCACCAACCTCAATCGGTCTTCCATTTGTTTAGTAGTTGAAATCATCACTCAGCACTGCTTAATGCGATGCGTATCGGATTCCCTTCAATAACTTCTGTCGCAGCTGCAGGCACGGGCAGGAAGTGAAGAGCGTTGAACACTTCATCTTCCAGTCCCCCGCTTTTGCCGGAATGCGACATCGCTTCTTCTTTTGATACTTGGCAGACCTGGACTCTGTAATCATCCAAAAATGTTCATGATTTATCAGAGAGACTAAGTGGTTTCAGCATATTGGGAATTACAGGTGAAGACTTGAATTTAAACAAAGGTTTCACAATGGGCCTCAAGGCCCCTAAGTGGGTCACTCTGTAGAGCAGCAACCAATATAATTCATCCTAACATAACTTAGCTTTATATTCACTGCGTTATTTTTAAACGGTGGCGAGTGTCTCCAGGGCAACTCAATTTTATTGAAAAACTCTCGTTACTACCTTTTTGTATGCCTGTAAATAGTTCTTTTATCTTCCTACGAAATTGTTGCGCGTAAAAACGTATTGCCTCAAGCTGAGAGATCACTTTGTCAAAAGTCAATTTTTCTCTCTTCTTTAAAGTTTATTAGGCACAAAAAAGCTGAATTTTATAGTTTCTTTATACAAAATTTAAAATATTATAGTACAAAATGGTGTTACTTTGTAGCCAGTTGTTCCGTAATTACAAATACTTTTTAGTGATCCTCTGTTTACACAGTTTTTTTTTCATAAACTTTGGTGTGAAAATGCTTTATTGCCATAATAAACGTACAAGCATGCTGTTTTTTTAATTTTTTGTTTATTTTTTGTTCCAGGTAACCATAAAATTTTATACTACAAGCATTACATTCCTATTCTAAAATAAATTAAAATCTGTCTTCTTTGCATTTCCACTTACTAGCTTGTATGCGAAGAGTTTAGCAAGTTTTAAAACCCTATTAATTTTTTAAGCATCTTTACCTATTAGTGGCAGTAGCATTAAACGTTAATTGCCCAAAAGAACCATAGAAAATTTGCCCATAAACATTCGGGCAATGTCCCACTTTTCATTATTTATTTTGTCGATTGTCTCATTAATTTTTTTGTTTTTTTTTTGTACCCAAAAGGGCTTTTAAAAAGCAACAGCTAACAGTACTATAATTAAGTTTTTTGATTTACGGCATAATTGTTACTTTGCCACATTCAAATCTCATAGAACTGGTTAATTTCAACAACATTTTTCTACTTTTTTTTCCTTCACTTCAAATCCTATTATAAGCGGAAGAATTATTGTGCAATAACCTTAGCTACCTTTAGAGGTAGCAGCCTCTTTACGAAAACAGTTATGGATTTTGCACAGCAGAGAAATTTCACACTTTTGCTTTCATTCATTGCACAGCATTAGAGGCGACTGAAGATATCTGCGCGTAAATGAATATTTAATGTGCTTCATTTCGACTGCTGATGGGATTTAAAATGAAATGGAAAAAAAGAAGAAGAGAAAAATAAATAAACAAAGCGCTCATCACAAAGTTCGTTGGCACAATCGTTTGTTTTATTGCGTTTACTAGCGACGACTAGACGCACCTTTGTGAAGCAAGTTCGTTGCTTGAGTCTTTTGTTTGAACAAAGGCTTTTGAAAAATTCAGAAAAAACATAAAAGCCATTAGTATTATTCTTTTTGTTGAAGTTTATTGTTGTTTGTTGCTTTGTTTTTTGTCACTAATTTCTTCTTTTTTTTGCGTATGCGTTTCAACTCATTTCACTTAGTTTAATGACCGGCTTTGCTACAAAGAAATTTTTGCAGCAAATGTCAGATAAATGCAAATGAAAAGGGGAAATTTGTGGCAGCAAAGCGCGATTTTATGATAAGAAAAGAACACAATTTGAAAGGTGAAAATAAAATCGATGCTATCAAAAACCTGTAGAAAAGTCATGTCTGCGCATTGAAAATTTATTTAGAAGAATCATAGAAGGAGATGCAAGGGGTGTAATATAATAGAATATATTTGGATTTGGTTTAGTAATTTTGAATGTTTGAACTCAATAATATGTGCTTCGCTGTGATGCACTATGGATAAAAAGGAAAATCTATAATCCCGGAAACTATTGTATTTTCATGAGGTTTTAACAGGTGGCTAAATGGCAGCCCGGACATAATATTGGGTACATTTTAATAAAATCGGCATATGGATAAAAAAGATATACCAATTCAAAATTTAATGCCGAGAAACTTTGCTGGCAAACTAATTCTTTTGAAAATAATTTAATTTTCTCAACGGTGTTTTTTTTTGTACTTAAATTTTTTAGTAAAAATTTTGGACTGAAATGAAAATTAATGTCATTCGTATGAAAGGCAGGCATATTTTTGAATAGAGGTGCCACCTATCTAAAAAATTAAAAGTAACTAAATTCAATAAAATATTACGATAGAGATAATATTTCGCCATTTAAGTGCCATTTAATAGAGAATTAATTTTCAAGAGGACTGCCATCTATCTAAAAAATTTATACTAATTAAATAAGATAGCTAAAAAAATAAAAATATTATAATGGTGGTATCAAACGAAAGCTATTTGCGAAAGTATTGATTGATATTTATTTTGATAAAGCGTTGCCACCAATTTAGAAATAGTAATTAAATAAGAATAATAATTTAAACTGGAGATGAAACGAAACGTATTTAGGAATAACTTAATTCAGAAACATTTTTGAGTAGGGTTGCCACATAATATAACTTGATTCAGCAACATTTTTGTGTAAGAATGCCACATTATTTAATTTAATTCAGTAACATTTTTGAATAGGGTTGCCACATTATTTAAATTAATTTAGAAAAACTTCTGAGTAGGGTTGCCACGTTATTTAAATTGTTTGAGCAAATTTTTGGAGTAGGGTTCCCACATTTTTTAACTCAATTCAGCAAAATTTTTGAGTAGGGTTACCACATTTTTTAACCTCTTTCAGAAAATAATTTAAGTAAGGTTGCCACACTATTTAACTCAATTCAGCAAAATTTTTGAGTAGGGTTGCCACATATTTAACTTCTTTCAGAAAATATTTCAAGTAAGGTTGTCACACTATTCAACTCAATTCAGCAAAATTTTTGAGTAGAGTTGCCACATTTTTTAAGTCAATTCAGCAAAATTTTTGTGTAGGGTTCCCACATTATTTACATTTTTGTTTTTGTATTCAAACTTTACATCACTAATCACAAAACTGCCTGCAATTGAAAAATATAAAGAAAAATAGCACCTTTATCCAACACAAATCCAGACTTTAATTGAGATGTGAAATAAAATACTATGACGCCTACAACAAAAGTAAAACATTTAGGAATTCATCAAGTCATATGACCTTTTCAAATTAGAAATTATCATTCCTTTGCAATTGGTAACACTCACACATTTAAGCCAAGGGCGCTAGAGCTAAATATCTATTATGATTGAAATTGAATTGAAATTTGAAAAAGGCGAGCCAAGAAGCATCAATAGAATAGTAACCCCTAAAACACTCAGGCTAAAAATCCCTTTGTATTCAAAGCTCTAGAAAGTAAAAGAGTAGACAGTCAAGGAGGAAAGGCGAGAAGTGACAGAAAGAAAGGGATAGGATAGAATAGATACAGAGATAGCTAGACGGAGATAGCTAGACCTGTGAGAATTTTCAAGATTCTCTGGCAAATCAGAAAATATCTTCCACTTTGAGTCAGTCACTATTTTAAAAAAGTTCTGAATGTACTGATACAACTTAACTACAGCTTTATTACAGTAAAAGCATAAAAGACAGCTTGTGTTTAAAATACATATAATCCATTAACTTTGTTAACCAACTAAATATAATCCATTTAATTTGTTATCCAACTAATTTTTTTCCAAAAAGTGTTTTATAGTTGCTATTTTTTTTTTTTTTTTTTTTTTTGTAATCTTCACCTACATAACTTTTTGGGTTACATGCATTTGGGTCTAACCTAATTACTTTCTTATTTTCATTGTTGAAAAATATTAACAAAAATAACAAAAAACCCAAACTCTTTTCTTCTTATCGCCAGAAAAGCCGAGATTTACAAGATCCCCATCTATCTTCATGTTTACATACATTCCCATTCTTTTGTGTTTCTTCAACCAACCAAATTTGTCTGCCGTCAGCTTAGTATGCAAACAAATTACCTACTCAAGCATTTGAATACCTGTTTTGTTGTACTGTTTTTGTTGTAGTCTTACCATATATTATTGGTATAATTGAAAATTTGTTGCTACATTAAACATGAAACGAAATGGAGAATGCAACTTTCACTACACCTACGCTGCCGAGATGAAAAGAAAAGCTTGCCTGTGGCCTACCCACCTAGGCAATGAACAAAAGAATTTGTAAGCAAATAATTTTCATTGTCTACAGACCGGTGTGCGGCTTTAGTTAACTGGCAGTAATGGAGGGATTTGTGGTATTGTATTCTTACATGCATTGTTTTTTTGTTTTGTAATTTTAGACAAAGTTGACGCACTCAACAATTAAAATGTTATTAGGCTCTCCAGTAGTGCATTTAATGATTATGGCGATTTCAACCGATTTATTTGTATGCAATGTTTGTAGCTTCGTTTTGTCACAAACTAATTGATAATCAAATGTTGCTTAAACTTTTTTTGCTAGTCAATTAGTTGATACATAAAATTATACAAATTTTGTTATTTTTTCCTTTTTTTTTTTGATTTTATCAAGTTATGATTATTGCACAATAAAAACAAAATTATCATAAAAGCAAGAAAACGCAGCACTTCTTACATAGGTTTTCGAAATTTACAATGAATATTAGCTTTGTTCGGCGCTTTGATTGCATGACAGTAGTGCAGTAGCTTCACTCGAAGATTAAGGCAGAGAAAATTATTTTAAAATTATAATTTACCGATATCGTACAGGGTTACACATAGTACAGTTACTCCTTAGCTAAATAAATATGAAAGAAATTTAATATTTTCGAATGATTCGTAAAGAAATTGAGACATGGAATACAAACGGGAAAGAACGAATCGAAGCGAATGTTGACTTTTTTCGATGCGTGCATATTTTAGTTTTTTACCTTGAAGTGAATGTTTTTTTTAAGGACCTTAAAACTTCACTGCTGGGTCCTAGCATTTAAGAATTAGGATATCTTCCAAAAGTTTATATGGCATTAAATGAAAGAAAAATGTTACGAGAATTAAAAAATATTTTTTTAAGCAGTCCGTGACAAATGTCTACAAAAATTTTTGCCATATTTAAATGCGCATTAAATGAATCAGGAGGATTTAAACTTTTTTTTTCTAATAGCCCTTCCAAAAATGTGAGAAATGTTTTTTGAAATTTTTTCATACACATTTGGTTATCAAATGTTAAGGGAAAATAATATTTTTTTTAAAACAATCCTTGCAAAAAAAAAAATATGAAAAATGTCTTTTGCACTTTTCCTCATAGATATTTATGTATCAGATATAAAAAAAATACCAAGAAAATTAAAACTTTTTTTCACAGCAATCTTTGCCAAAATATAATATTACGCCGGAAAATCTTAGATAGTAACATTTGAAACTTGCATTTAAAAGATAGACCATACAAAATTGCCAATTTTGCTGAACTAGGCCAAATTCGCTTGGGCGGGTACTGCACCGATAACAATGTCAGCCTTGAAATCCAACGTAGAATCTCTCTTGCCAACAAGTGCTACTTTGGACTAAGTAGGCAATTGAGCAGTAAAGTCCTCTCTCGACGAACAAAACTAACACTCTACAAGACTCTCATCATGCCCGTCCTGACGTATGGCGCAGAAGCTTGGACGATGTCAACATCCGATGAAGCGACGCTTGGAGTGTTCGAGAGAAAGATTCTGCGTAAGATTTTTGGACCTTTGCACGTTGGCAACGGCGAATATCGCAGACGATGGAACGATGAGCTGTATGAGCTTTACGACGACATAGACATAGCGCAGCGAATAAAGATCCAGCGGCTACGTTGGCTGGGTCATGTCGTCCGAATGGATACAAACGCTCCGGCTTTGAAAGTATTCGATGCGGTACCAGCTGGTGGTAGTAGAGGAAGAGGAAGGCCTCCTCTGCGTTGGAAAGATCAGATGGAGAAGGACTTGGCTTCACTTGGTGTGTCCAATTGGCGCCGGTTAGCACGAGAAAGAAACGACTGGCGCGCTTTGTTAAACTCGGCCAAAATCGCGTAAGCGGTTATCGCGCCAATTAAGAAGAAGGGTACTGCACCAATAAAGAATATGAAGATTTTGCGTTGATTGTGAAAATTTTTTTTGCGTATAATATTGAGCAATTTTTGCTACTAAGGCGCAAAAAACCAAAAAACAAAAGAAAAAAAACAAACAATCTATACAAGGTGGCGCAAAAATAATCATCCATTTTTTTTTTAATTTTTTACTAGTTCATAGGTATATTTGACATGATACACCAAGGGAGAAAAGTATTTCTTATCATCATCAAAATCATTTGAAGACGCCTTACTCAGACGGTCTAAGCAAAATACGCCAAACTTGAGTTTTCAATCACAATTCCTAGAGACTTTTGCTCCTTACAATGCTTCGGGATGGAATTTTATTTACAATAATAGATCTAAAACCTCTAAATACACTTCTTTGGCTGTATCTTACGTGATCGATCTTCACTACTAAAGCTTTAGCGACCGACTCAGCCGTCAATTACGCAAAGGAAAATAAGGTACAATTTATTGTACAATTGTACTGACAGCAGATCATGTGTCACAGCAATTAAATCATCAAACAATTCAAATAGAACTACCACACCATTACATCACTTACAATTCACCACATAAAATTAAGATTATGCGGATCCTCGGGCATGCTGGAATTACAGGGCATGATTGCCGATGAGACTGCCAAACGAGTTATTAAGTCCCTTGCACTAATGCTTAAGTGTTTTAGCAGAGCTGATCTCTACAATTTCATTAAAAGAAAAAGAATCCTTGAAAAACTAGGTGATTGGAAAACGCAAGGCCATCATTACTACAATTTAAACCCAAAAGATTGTCACGATGCTATCCTACAAGTTTGTCTCCAAACGTTCTAAAGCTTTACATTCGATTAAAGCTTGGCCATGCGATATTTTTCCACTCTCATCTGCTCACTAGGAAAATCCCATCCTGCTGCGGTGGACCAAACACAGTACGAGTACAACACCTGATCACTCAATGCCCAAACAAAAACAATCGAATATCAGAGTTCTGACAACATTAACCTTAACAGCATTATCTTCACTTAGTTTTAACAATATTCTTGAAGTGTACAATTTTCTAAAGGACAATAATATCTCAAATCTAATCTAATTTAATTGGCTCAATATTTGTAATTTGCTTTTATATTAACTCTGTTTATTTTACTTTTTTATTTTACTGAACTCGAATAAAATAAAAAGTATTATGGCTTATATAATTTGAACTGTAATTTATTATTGTATAAATTATTATAAATAAATAATTAAAATAAATATCTCAACATTGCCGCTATTTAATGGACTAAATTTTTGAAAAATAATTCATATTCATTTACGTAGACGCCTTCGATATATGAGCTAAATGGGATGATCAAAACGAATTTTCGTAATTAAAAAAAAATTTGCTTTCACACGCCTCAAACAGTTTGCTTTCTTTTCGCGAAAGTCCATTTAGAACCGAGGCAGCCATCTCGGGTATATAATCGGACAAACAGACAGACCAGTATACCAACCAAAAAAACCTTTCCACATGTTTCTTTACGTTTAAGCTACTTAGATATAAAAAACTCTGTATTAAAAATCACAGACAGAAAGCTCCATTTTATTTTCACAAATATCCAAGTGCATAGATAATTTCTCAGCGTAGCACTTTTTCCTAAAATTTTTTTCTGACATTCCCTTCGAGCGACCGCCTAAAGTTTATTTCTTGTAAAGTTGTGCTACTAACTTCTATACTTGTGCATATGAAAATAGCTGCCTAAAATAGCAATTCTCATTTGTTTTTATTTTATAATATTTATTTTTTTCATACAAGCAGCAGCCCAAACTTGGGCAAGCATAACAATAGCGCCAACCTTTTTACAAGTAAGCCGCGCGAAGTACAAGAAAAATACATTTGCCTACCAGCTTCTTGCGTGGTCACCCACCAAATTTGGAAAATCTCAGAAAATAATAGTGGATAGTAAAAATGTCCCGTGCCAAAGCGCAAAGAATATGAAAGAAAAAGGAAAACTACAAAACAATGCGAACGACATTTTTTTGTTTAAATTAAAAATGAAAAACAGGCCGCGCTCCACTTTCAGAGAAATAAACAAAAATATTTAATTTGTATTTTGCTTAGCGCAAAAAATTTAGATTCGCTAATTTTTGGTGACTACTAAATGCGAGGGCCGCAGTAGCCGATAGGTTGGTGCGTGACTACCATTCGGAATTCACAGAGAAAACATCGGTTCGAATATCGGTGAAACACCAAAATTAAGAAAAACATTTTTCTAATAGCGGTCGCCCCTCGGCAGGCAATGGCAAACCTCCGAGTGTATTTCTGCCATGAAAAAGCTTCTCATAAAAAAAATATCTGCCGTTCGGAGTCGGCTTAAAACTGTAGGCCCCTCCATTTGTGGAACAACATCAAGACGCACGCCACAAATAGGTGGAGGAGCTCGGCCAAACACCCAAAAAGGGTGAACGCGCGAATTATATAATATATACTATACGCGTTTATGCTTTGTTTTTTTTTAAGTCACTTTAGCATTTTGCATAAAAATTGTGGTGCAAGTGATCGCGAATATTGTAGAGCAAATGAGAGCAGATTTGCGAACTAAAGAAATGTGAATTCAAGAAAAAAAGATTAAATCAAAATAAAAATTAAAAAACAATTATTAAAAAACACAAAGAAAGCAAAAAAAAAAGAATAATTAAAAAATAAAAAATTAAAACATTAAAAAAAATTGATTAACCAAAAAAAAAATATATATTTTCGGCCACCATTACTACCCATAAATTGACTCCTATTGTGAAACTCATTATGAATTGCTAATATTTTTACTGCCATCAGCGCGCCCATTGTAGATAAATCAAATATCAAAACTTTTATGCTGATTCAATCAAAATGAATTCATTTCATCAATGATTTTGTGGTGCGTCTTTGCTTTGTTTATGTTTATATTGCTGTTGTTATTGTTACTGTATTGCGTGCTGCTCGTCATTGTTATGCCAATTCGACCCACTCATTAACACTGCCTTGTGTTGGTTGCTTATATTTATTAATATTTTTCATAATAAATAAAACTAGGCCAATCCGCATTGAAGTGAAGAGTAAAGAAGTCAAGTGAAAATAAAATTTGGAAATGTATGTAAGATCAAGAAGCACAAATAATAAAAAAATACATAAAATCAACGTAAAAAAATTGTAGTGCAAGTGAATGTAGAATATTTTTTGTGAAATTTTGTGATAATTATTGCCTAAAATACGAAATGCTATATTGAAGTTTTTAGAGCGTATCACACACACCATATGCGCGTAGCCATTCTGACACGTTCTACTGAATTAACGGCTAATTATATGTTATTTGTTTATATGTATTTTCAACACCACTTTTGCATTATATTTACGTCTATTAAATGATAAGGAGGATCCAGAAAAATTTCTCCAAATTATTCACAATTTTCATTCGCTCACACTTAGACAACCTACTTACATATTTTGTGCGCATAGATACACATTTACATACTTGAAGTTTTGTTGTTCTTTTCTCATATGGAATATGCAACATTTTCGCAGAGCGTATGACAAATATTTCGTAAAGTTGCCATACATATAATGAAATTACTTTTTTTCAGCGAAGAAAATCCGATTCTGTTTGCTCATGCTGAGTAGGCAGAAGAGGCCGAACAGTGGCTATAAACGCATTATACTCAAATAAATATTAGATATATTGTGATTTCACTTTATACGAATTCACCTATTGGAACCTTTAATGTCAACAAATCACACTTCTATACTTTTAACGTGTGGACAGTTGACCGTACCACCTTTCAAGAAAAAAAGTTGGTCGAACACTACTGAATCTAAAATATTTTTTCAGGGCAATTTCGAAAAACACATTTTTTTTTGCTCACATTTTTACATTTTTCGTCATATCTTCGGCATGTACAGTCAGATTGTAAAGTAGGATATATCGTTCGTTATATATTCACGTTTGGGACCTGTCAATTGGCCACCCAGATCGTGCGATATAACGCATTTAGATTATTTTTTGTGGGGCTATGTTAAAGCTCATGTAAAATAAAATTGGACTAAGCGGATGGACCATTTGAAACGCAGTCGCGCTAAACATTTGCATGAAATAATATTCAAACATTAAATTATATGGACTGTACTATCGATTAAAATAAAAATTTCATGCATTTTTCTGAATTTTACTTGTGTTTTTTTGAAAAACTTTCCTATAGCTCTTTAAAAATCACCCTTTAGTAAATTCCTGTCACCCGAATTTCTGTAAATTAAATCTTGCTAAAAATCATTCAACTTTTGCTAAGAAAGGATTTCGAATCGAAGGCAATTTTATTTTTTTTGGGTTGCTTTTTTTTTTCTTTATATCTTCGGATCTTAAACTATAAGCACTGGGATCTTGAAGTTAATTAACTTAGGCAAGAAATTTTTTCCATGAGATAAAAACACCGTGCAGCCAAATAAAAATCTTGCAAAAATATTTTAGACTCCGCTATTTATGCTATTTTGCACTCTTGCTAGAGCAAAATTTCGCTCCTTCGGTAAGCCTTTCTTACAGAAAATTAGTGAAATCTCAGACATATGTATATATAAAAAGTTTGCTGCTATACTTGGATCCCATGAAATGGATCTACTTAAGAAACGAACCAAAACAAACAAAACACAGACATCACACCAGAAAAGTGTTCGTAAAATGACGTTAGTCGCTAATTAGAATTATTTCAACAAAAATTCTCAACCACTTCAACAATAAATACGACAACCGGGGTGAACAGCGAACTTTTTTTCCGGTACCGTCTTGTGGTTAGTATTTCGAAACAAAGCAAATTTCTTTCGTTCACACTAAAAACCACCAAAACAATGTTTTTCCATACCTTTGGCGACCGATTGAAAGGCTTGTGTGGTGGCTATCTCGAAAAAAAAAAATTTGAATTGAATTGGACCACCATAAAAATCACAAAATTAGATTTTATCATATCTTTGGTATTTAAAGTTCGATTTAGGTGCTTGTTAAAGAGTATATGGAAAAAAGGAAGAAAAAAAATAAATTCATATTAATTAAATGACTATACTCTAACGAGTGCTTACCCAAAGGGAATTTGGGTGTTCGCACGATTGAGCGTAAGTGACGCCGAAAGTGCTGCTTACTCAATTAAGATCGCCACATCAGACATACTCCTTATTTCAGTATCACATAAATATTCAGATAAGGAAAAGTTAGTTTTAACATGTCCGAATCGTTTGAGAGCTTCAGAGGAGTATTTGGAAGTATTCAATCGCAACCCGAACTTTTTTTATTTTTCTAATTTTTTCGACTAATTTTCAAATAAAATATGAGTTGAGGTTACAGCGCAGTTTTTCAATATTTCAATATTGCCATTTTCCAATTTCTCCCTTTGCTTGCATTTAATTAGAAATTTCCTCAACGAGAGGGCAATAATTTAAAAAAATTACTTTAGCTGAATAACGCAATTCACAATCTGCTGTCAATGTGAAAAGCAAACTTCGAATAACTGTAGGACTTAACATTATCATGTGAAATTACTTTTCGTTTCTTCTTACGTCGAATAAATTCTATATATTTTTTTGAGCAAACAAATTTTACTAGGTGAGTGTAAGTATGTATGTCTGTATTGAAATATTCGCTATGAAAGTATTTATAACCTGATATACACAACGTGCATTGCTACGGTTCAAAGTGAGTGCAGTTGAATAGCTCGAATTAACGTTTTGCATAAGAAATTATTCAAATGGGAAATAGTGCAGAAGATTCGTCTTTTGAAAGCTTTCACATTGGAAATGAAGATGTCTAATTTTTTATGAATGAATGGAAGAACTTTGTCAAAATATCAAAAACATATTGTAAGACCCTGTGAATTTCATGAATGCGGACTATCACAAAGCGCAGAACATCATCCCGGTACTTGTCATCGCCAAGGGTCGCTCAATACATAAATATATTCAGTATTTTTGGCGGAGATAATTTTTCTATGAAATGGAGCACAAATATGGCATTTCAAAATATCTTGATTCCAAAGCCAACTAGTAACCCAATTTTTAGTTAGTTTTGTATTTATTTTTAACCAGGCAATATATTTTTGAGTGGAGAATAAACATTTCATAAAAAATTAATCTATAAATCTGCTCAACAAAACTCCTGTATCTATCAGTGAAAATCCTGTTAATTTTTAGTTCTGCATTGAGCGTTTTCATGTCAAGTGATAGAAGTATTTTGGATATTGTATTAAATTTTTCTGAAAATTTACTTATTTGCTGGCTTGAGTACAAAAATTTGAAATAATTTAATAATTCCGAAATTCATTCATTGTTAAAAATTTTGGTATGAAATTATTTCGGTGTTTTTTAACATATTTATTACCTTCTTTTTTAGGATAAAATATTCTTAAAAAAAAATTTTTTTTTTTTTGAAAAAGAAAATTTTTTTCCAAAATTTTATTTCTACAATTTTTTAGGAAAAGATTATTGGGTTGGGAAATTCTTGTTGGTAAATTTCTTTTTTTGTTTTTTATTTTTGTGTAAAATATTCTTAAATAATTCTCATCATGATACAATTTTTTGTTTGTTTTAACTCTTATACTCAAACCCATAAATAAAGGGGGTGTTTTTCATAAATAGCAAGCCAACAAGTTTTTCCCGAAAAATTTTGAGCATAAAATAAAATTTGTTCTCAAAAAAAAATTTGTTTAAGTAAAACTTAGCAAGTACATATACGTAAACAGCCAACAAAAGTTTTAAATAATGACCTTACTATACTCTGTTCTACTCTCAACATCCTCCAACAATATTTTTTCAAAAAATCTTGTAATGGCCACACAGTGAAATGCAATATAGCTTCTTTTTGTGGTAGTTCTTCGAAGCATCTACTGCACAGCTGCCTTTCACTTTCAATTACGCCTAATGCATAGAAAAAGCTCCTCATAAAAACATTTGTCGTTCGTAGTCGGCTTAAAACTGAAAGTCCCTTCATTTATGAAACAACATCAAGACGCACACCACAGCTTGACTAGGTCCGAAAGCCTTTTCCTCGGGAGACAGTTGTTGGAATGTGTATTTCTTATAACATTCGTCAGTTATGTCGTACTAGAAGAAACGAAAAAAATTGGGTATTTTTTGAACAAAAAATTATAGTTTCCACAGCATTATTGACGTTAGTATTGAAGTAGTTAGTTTCCATCTTTGGCCTGATGTGCTTTCAGGCTCGGATATTAGCCGTCTTCGAAATTATCTCTTTACTTCACAGAGATTTCTATCCACAATTTCTAAACCTCATCGGTCAAATATCTCCCTTGTCTCTATCTCTTTATCTCTAGTTTTTCTCTCCATATCTACTTGCAATGCTACTAAAAAAAACGGATTCCATAACATCTTAGCCGCCCTCCTTTGAGCACAACCCCCTAATCTGATCTAAACGTTGTTTCCACTACAGTCGGTTATGGGTTGTCTAAACGGAGTGGATCCATATCCGGGCAAGGACTGTTACTTCAAGGATTTATGGGTAATATTTTTGATGATATTACAGGAGCAACAATTTAAATTAACTGAACCCTTCGTTGAGCAGCCGGGTCTGGCCAGAATGTTTCAACTTAGGACGTAAATTTATTTTATGTATTTGTATATAACTAATGACTTGAGCTTCCAGGTAGCTTCCTAAAATTTAATTTTCTATCGATTTATGGATATAACCTTTTAAGAAGGACCCTCGAACAGGAAACGAAAAAAGGCAAGAGCCGGGTGCCCAATAGAAGGCTTTAAAAAAGGTGTCCAACGGAGAGTTGAAGCGATTCAGTTTCAAAAGGGCTAAATTGGTTGCGTCCAAGCTTTTCTTATTATTTGAGAATCTCTTGGCGCACATATTGGCAAACTTTGCATAGAAAAATTATCTCAAAAAGTGAAACTTTCCCGTATGAAAATTTGATTTGGTTCCTATTGAAAACCCCTTTATATGCGCACAGATTTAAACGATTTGGAACTGCTTTAAATTTCCTCATTTGGCGACCTTCATTTCCATTAAATTTAAATTCTCTTGCAATTTTCTTTTAAGCTATTAAGTTTTCCCCCATAGAGTTTCCCATCATTAAATTGAACCTAAGGGAATGCGAACTCCTTTAAAGGTTTGAACTGCTGTAAATGGAAAAAAATATAAAAGTGAACTACAAGCAAAATAGATTTTCTTATTTGATTAACACTGACACTATGACCATAAATAACTGCCTAAAACATGCACCCCCAGAGGGTTCTACACATTGTTGGTCATGCAGTCGCAAAGCAAGCAATAAACAACAAAGGTAACAATAGTAGGGGAAAAGAGGAACAAATAAATAGTACTACAAGCAGTGGACCAAAACAAAAAGAAGAATTTACAAATACTAAGTCTTATTGGCGGACATGCAAAAGTACTTAAGGAAACAAAGAAATAGAAGTACCAACTGGATGGGGGGAAAAAGTACCTACACACAAATAGGATCACTTTGCAGGAGCACTGGCAGCAGCAGAAATAAACGCTAAAGTACTAAAACGCAAGCAAAAAAGTGCTCAAGAGAAAAAGTAAATGTAAACTGCGCAGGCTGCTTAGTTAAAAAACGGAAATTGACGGCAAGCTTGGCTAACAAGCGCTGCCAATGTCTTTGCGCGCATGACAAGCCAACTAGACAATGTTTCTATCGTTTTTGTTTTTTCATTTTTTGTTTTTTTTTTTGCTTTTTGCCTTCATTCGACTATTGTCCCTCGAGTAGCCTAAAGTGTTTGACCGTGTGAAGGCAGCAGTGGGAGGAGCTGGCAGCGGTGTGCTGCTGGACGTGTAGGCCCTTTGCTGATTTGCTTGGTTAGCTGCTTACCTTACAGCAGCTGTTTGGCAATTTTCTTTAGCAAAGGGCTACCACAGAGGCTACTGCGAGAGGTAGCAAAAACACTACAACTCAACATGCTGCTTTTACAGTTGCCTAACAAAGGGCCAGTTTCTAGCTCTTTTTACATTGTTTTTCCTTTTTCTATTATTTACTTTTGTATGTAAATATACAGCCAGCTAAAGGCATTAGTATGTCTGCCTTTTTCCATGCCTTCTCTTGCTATAATATGCTTTGCTTTTTTCTTAGCGCGTATATACCCTATTTGGCTGTTGGGCGGTTTGCAGTCGTTTGTTGCATCAATTCCACCAAACAAGGCACGACGAAACTGGCCAACACCCGCCACCACTATCAACTGTCAGATCACGGAATGAGGTAAATGACAGAATTATGCGCTGATATGCAAGCAATGGTGGAGCAACAAGGAGCATTGGAGGCGCAAGAGCAATAAAATAGTTGACTTAAGGTGATCAAGGTGACCAGAAAAAATAGTTTTTGAAAATAAAATGCATAGTTTAAGACATATTAAGATGCTTAAAAGTATAAAATACTTTCAGCTTAGCTCATAATTTTTTACAAAAATATGGCAAATGATAAAGAAAGCGAAAAGTGTGAAAGTGTGACAGTCCTTTCTGCTTAATTATGAACGCCGAGCAGACGCACAGAAAGTAGTGCGCCGTTTCATCCTCCTCTCCACATACTGGGCAGAGTGCAGTGACTGAGAAGCCTACATTTTGCATGTGTTTCGCCCATAGAAGGTGGCCCGACATCAGTCCAACCAGCTGCCTACCGTCCTTTCTGCTTAATGACAGGAGGATCTAGGCCAGTCGGTTGGACCTGACAGGTAACATTAGTTTTGCCCATCTGCAGCCTCTCTCAGCCAGCCAAACTCGCTTGTGTGTTGAAGTAACCTGTTTGCTAACCGTGCCTTTAATGGCTGCAGAAAGGAGTGGCAGAACGCGCCAAAGAAGTTGGCCTCAAAACCCATCCTAGCTACAGAGACAGAGATATCGTTATCCGCGATACCCACGTGCTTCGGGACCCACTAGTGCGAGCATATCATTGGCGCGACGGCATCAATCAAATATTTCTGACATTTTTATCCTCCCCTTCCTAAAACAAAAAAAAACAATGTCTACCGACTTAGTTCAGCTTGGATTTACAGGACTCAACTACTCTTGAAGTGGTTGGAGGAATATTTAAGGCCATGAATGCAGCTTTGGGGTCGCTACAGACACAAGCAGGTCTGACTCTCCATCTGTTTTCCACAACTAAGGTCATTGCTTCTTGAATAGCATACACCTCCGCTTGAAACACAGATGCATACATTTTAAGAGCAAAGTATATTTTTGTCCCGCTGAATTCCATGTAGACACCAGAGCCGGAACCGTGTTCGGTCCTGGAGCCATCCGTGAAATGCGAAAACAGTGTTTGCCGGGCTCATTTTCAGAGTTTGACCACAATTCAGCCTCTGGTAGCACCACACTGTATCTCTTTTCAAGCACAACTCTAAATGGTATAGAGTCAAGGGGCATGGAGAGGATCATTGGATCGAAGTCCATGCCTACTCTGTTGTCCAATTCCCATTGTATTTCAGCCTACAGTTGGCCTTCAAGGCCTCTCCTTGGATGAAAATATCAAGTGGTAGTTGACTAACTAGAGCATCTAATGCCTGGCCTGGAGTAGTCGGAAAAGCTCCAGTGCAGCAGATGGTCACAGTGCGTTATAATCTCCATAAGGTCCTCCTGACTCCCACGAAAGAGAGTATATTCATTCAGACCACTGATGAAGGTCTTATCATAGCTATGAAAGGTCTTATTATAGCTGTGTAGATCCATAGGATTTTGCCACGTTCTCCCAAAGACTTCTGCGCTGTCAGACGGCTGTCAGTGCTTTGGATGTCTTTGTTTCAACGTGTGACTTCCAAAGAAGTTTACTATCTAAGACTACTCCAAGATATTTGATTTCATTGGATAGCTGGATTGTGACTACTTTTGGCTTAGGCAGAACGAGTCCGTCAAGCTTCCTGCTTCTGGTGAAGAGGACAATACCAGACTTGGAAAGGTTTACCGATAGCCTATTCGCACAGCACCAATTGTCAATCATATCTGCACTTTTCTACAGATATTCATACGCGAAGGGCCTGTTAACGAACAGGCAACGAAAAATTGTTTCGGCAATTCGAAAGCGAGCACATGGGAATATGGCGCTGAAAACCCCTTGATTGTTCAAGAAGACTTAAAAACCAAGGCTTGCTATATTACAATACCATTTGATAAAAAAAAATTTAATAATAATGAAGAGTTCTTAACGGTTTGTTGATACATACTTACTCATAAAATATAAATATATTTTCGGTTGTATTTACAGATGTGTCAAATTACCTATAAATGAAAAGAAATAATTGTGATTAATATTTAAATTTGTGACTTAGCTGGAACTTAGCACTTAGATAACTTCAAGCGTATAACAGCAAATCCACTTTAAAAATACTTAAAAATATTATAAAACAGTTTTTGATTGGAACGGTTAAACGTTTAAAATATTTAAAAATTTATTTATTATAATACTTTTTTTTCAAGGTAATGGAACCTTTACATACACTTATTTCAGAAACATGCTTTTCATACGAAAACTAGTTTTAAACTCTTTTTTCGTAGTTGATTAACTACTCTGTGGAATTTATGTTTTGTTCACTTACTTAAGTGATTATTCATTGCAACTGCAACCAAAAACATTATTACAATGAATTGGCAACATTCTTTCGCATATCAAATTGCAAACATAAAAGGCCAAGCAAATTACAAAATTTTCCAAAAATATCTTTCAACGATTTTACGCTATGTCAACTGCTGTGCGTGGAAAAATTCGTCGAAATACTCGTGCATGTGAGGGTATGTGGGTACATGAATGTAAGCATATATGAATGCATGTGTGTATGTAGACATGTGTGT
Organism: Anastrepha obliqua; assembly: GCF_027943255.1. Classification (NCBI taxonomy): domain Eukaryota; kingdom Metazoa; phylum Arthropoda; class Insecta; order Diptera; family Tephritidae; genus Anastrepha; species Anastrepha obliqua. Next base: position 30,787,539 of record NC_072896.1, read on the forward strand.
ACGCATGCATATATTCAGCAGGGAAAAGAAAAATTATTCAGCAAATATTATTGTTCATGAACTGTTGCTTGATGGCAGAAGTCATACTAGTTCTTGAAGGGTTAGAATATGACCAGTTGCAAAACGACAATTTTTTTATATTTTATATTTTTTTAAACCTTTATTATTCCACTTAGCAACATAGGACTTCCACAAAATATGGTAAATAAGAGGTGTAAAAATAGAAATATTTTCCTTTTACTGTAAATAATAAAGTTTCAAATGTTAGGAGGATAAGAAAGGTTTTTTTTTGTCAGGACAATTAACAAGTACAGCACTCAGATACAATTAAGTTCATTGTACTACACTCTGGTTCCCTTTTTAAGTTTCTTTATATCTACCCGGCCTCCGAAGAATTTCTGAGTAGATATTGTGGAGCCAAAGAGCCAAGGTGGTCGCTTCTTAACACATCAGTGCCAAAGACCTCAAGCCTGATTCGAGCGAAGGCTGGGCAGACAAGAAATGTTACATGTTGGTGGAGTAGTGCGTAGTGAATCCTAAAAATTCAACTTATTATTACCTGAAAGATTGAGCGTGCGATGAATAAACTGTAAGAGAGCTAAGTATAGTGAGATATATAAGCATTTAAGTGAAAGACAAAATGCTATTGAATAGAAGAATTCAAATTTAAGCGGGTATTCTAGTCTAGAAATTTGAAAAAAACGATTTTTTTTTTTCAAAATTCGATAGTTTAAGTATTCAAAAATATCTCCCTAAAAGGATTTTTCAAAATTCGAATTATTTTCGAAGGTACAACTATTTTAGTGACGCGACAGCTAGACTGGTTGGAGCGGACGTCGAACTATAAACGTGTTTTTCTCGAAACTACTTCTTTCGATACGGTCGGCACGATATCTCAAGTTCTAATCAACCGATTTGCTTGAAGTTTATCATGAAAATTCTTTAAATATATCTCTATCGGATGAGGCACGAAAAACGGGAAATTTCAATTTTTTAATATGTGTAAACAATTCGAGAAAGATTAAAAATTAGGGAAAAATCGAGCTCAATTTTTGAGTAGCCGCCATTTTATGAAAAAAATGTTCCCCTTTTCTTCTGCATCATACGATAATGACATTCATACATATTAATCAAGAATTTGTCATCGTTTCTTTTCAGCTGACCACAAGGGTAGAAATCGTGACGACGAGGACACTGCCTTTTGTTTTCCCCTTCCACTTCAAGGACGCATAATTCCATGAAATTTTGTTTTTTTTTATTAATTTTGTGTGCTTTTCATATATATTATTCACCGTCAAAAAATGCTCCAAGTTCGGACCTTTAGACTATAATTCGCTCTTAAACTTCTGGCTTTTAAAACCAAATTTATTTTTCGACGTACAAAAACTTAGACTTCTGATTTTTAAAATCAAATTTATTTTGCATTGAAAAATATATTTTAAGATAGGCGGTAATGTTGTTTAACGTTTTAATTTACAATAAATAATTCTGGTCTTATTTATTAATTTGTATTATCTTTTCAAATTTTCATTATGTGAGGTCAACACCGGTTAAGACCAATGAAAAACAAATTAAATTACTTCTATTACAATATTTATTTGTCGATTCTTTGACTTCACTTAGAAGTCATCTTCAGGAAAACTAAATATATGTGGGCCATTAAAAAGTTAAAATAAATTTTATTTATATTTTCTAATTGTTCAATTCGTTTAAAAGAAGAAATTTTCGCCACAAATTGGATTATATTATACTTTTTTGCGTGTATTATGAACTAGTTGGTAACTAGTATGAGCAGAAGTACAATAGTTCATTAAATGGATTGTCGTTGATACAGTGGCTGATTAGTTGGCTCGTTAACTGATAGGATGTTGATATAGGGAATTACTATTGTACTTAATTAACTGGTAGGAAACCGAAACACAAGCTGAAAAAAGACCTCTGGTAGGGCATTGCCATGTTAAGCAGCTGCTAAGCTAACAGTGAGAAAAGATAGAGCATGCATTTCTGCAGTCGCGAAACAAACTGGTTGTAAAGTAATCCACAGTTAGTAAATTTGACTACAGATTATGTATCATATGTATGTATGATAGGCATGTATGTATGTATGCATGATATGTATGTATGTATGAGCACCGAAATGTGCATCATGGAAAAGTGATTACACAATTAACAGCCATGCAATGTGCGAAAAAGTTTGCAAAGATGTGGTATTGAATTAAACGTCAGTCTCTCACATTTCACTTGCAACGGCAATAAGTGCATGTATTTTAACTTTTAGTTTTTGCCAGGCATATGTAACAAATGTAAAAATGTATGTTTGTATATTAGGATGCATCATTCTGCGTATAAAAAAATGTGTACTGTTTTTCCAACGAAATTATAAACTTTTATATATCTTAAGACTTTCGCAAAAATATTTGAGACAAATATTAAAATTTACGTAAGTTGGACCTATTTGAAAATATCTCCGAAAATCGAGCTTTTTTATTAATGAAACAATCAAAAAAAAAATTTCATTTACACCAATTTTGAAATATTTTTTTCATTTAAGTTGATAGAAGGTTTGAGCGTAAAGGGTCAGTAAAAAGAAATGTTTAATTTTTCAAACTAATAATATTAATTTTTCGTAAATAATTTCCACCTCATGCACATCCTAATACTTTTCGGAAATATTTTGGTAAGCTGTGCATACATATTTGAGAATGTCTCCGAAAAGCGAGCTTTGAACTTGAGCTTTAAAAGTATTTTTTCACTTAAAAAGTGCAAAGTTTAAATTTAAAAGGGTCTGCCAACAGATTTAAAAAAAAATTGGAAATAAAGATATTTTCGTAGATAAATTCTCATCGGTCCAACTCATATAAATCAACTTTAAATATTTGTCAAAAATATTTTTATTAAAATTTACGTGAGCTGGCCATACATATTTGAAAATATCTTCGAAAAACGGGCCTTAAAAAATATTTGTTTCTCCTAAGTTTTTTGAACGTTTACGATGAAAGGTTTCACACCCTTTAAATATTTAAAAAAAAATTTTGGAAATAATGACATTTTCGTATAAAATTTCCATCTCACGTAAATTAAAATATTTGTCCGAAATATTTTTATTAAAATTTACGTGAGCTGGATGTTTTTTATAAATTAAATTAGAATTATAAATAAAATTAGATTTAAAAATTTTTTTTTGCAAAAAATCACTTCAGATGATAGAAGAGCTAAATGCTAATAGGCATGCATAAAAACGTTTATTTTTTAGTAAAATATTATTTTAAATTTTTTTAATAAAATTTATAACAATAAATTCAAATTTATAAAAAAAGACTTTTTTAAAAAAAATTGAATATAAAGACAGCGAAAAAAATAAAAAAAATTGGTACGCAATTTGATTAGTTTTCGAAGAAATGCAAAGCGCGACAAAATGCGTTTCCATTTATACAAGATGGCGCAAAATTAATCAACTGACAATTGCTTGTCAACACATTTTTTACTAAATAAAAATAAAAAATGTTTCGACTGATGGAAATCTTTGATTCGGTCTTTGCGTACTTCTTATCTGTTTGTATGTATACTGCAGCTCTCCAGTTCACAAGTGCCAAATATGATTGACGTACGGCACCGTTTGCAAAAAGTATAAATCTTCTGATCGAGTGATTAATTTTGCGCCACCTTGTACCTTACAAATCTAAATCGGTCAAAATTTGGATGAGCTCTTCAAGGTTTACTTAAGCCTATCTTCCAGCTAAAAGCTTAATTAATTGATTTTTTCGCAACATTTTCGCGGAAGTCTTAATATGTAAAATTTAATGATTCCATGGAAAAACTGCCAATTTTTTGTGGTAAGGCACTCTAACATATGCATATATTTGTGGTATGTAACCGTAAGTAAATAGCCGCTTTACGTTAATAACGGTAATCCTTTGCTTTGTTTTTCGAATGCGGAAACATTTGTGTTAATGGATGATGCTTTTTTCTCAATTTCATGCATTAAAAAGTATTTGTCGAAATGGTCAAAAGTAAAGTAAACAAAACTAAAAGCTGTCAAAAAGTAAAGGTTGCTAATTTTGTTGGAAACCGAATTATGTACGCACATAAAAACCCATAGCAGATTAGCTGTGAATGTTAATCACTCAGCCAGCAGGAGTAAAGTACTAATTACTGCATTCGTTTTTCTTTTCACACTTTTTCTTTCACTGTTTTGCGTATTGTTATTAATTTTTGAGAAAACAAAAAAAGGAACAAAACAAAAGAAACCAACAAAAAAAAAACATAAAAAAGTAGTCGCTCGTAAGTATCATTTTCGCTCCTTACCCAAATTAAGGCTTTCACTTTTCACTCAGCAATTACAGCTTAGATTACCTTAATGCCCGGCCACCTTTGTCAGCGCAGCAGCAGCAGCAATCGTCACTTCAGCATCAGTAACAATAATTGCTAATTACACACACGATTGCCCTAAGACGGTCATTTGGTATAAAATGAGTGTTAGCGTTACATTGTACGTGCCAGCACGCATACAAGCGGATGCACATAGTTGCAGCGCGCATGTAGGCAGCGGAAGTTGTCGAGCTACACAAAGTTAAAGCGTCAAGTGCATTGGCAATAATGCAGTTGATCAGAAGCGACGAGTGAAATGTTGGAGGTTGAAAGGTGTTTATGAAATGTGGTAATTCTCAGCTTGTTAAGTGTTGAGGTGCAGGTGGCGAACTAAAGTGCGCTATAAATTGCAGCCAGATTTCAATGTGGATTATGCTCCTGGAAACTGTGTTGTTTGTTTTCTTCCATATATGGAAAAAATGTGGAGTAGGGGTTAAATGGAAAAAAATGCACAAGACTGTGATCGAAAAATTTAAAAAAAACCATGTGGTTTTTGACCGATCTAAATTTGCGAGGCTAAGTTAGCTTTGACACGTGTTTAGAATGCCCAAGGAGAGAACAACTCGAAAGGCAGTTGAATTGCGCCCTATTGGAAGCCGAAGAAGAGGACGTCCCAGAAAGAGATGGCTGGAAGACGTTGAAGATGCCCTTGCAAAGCTGAACATGCAGCGGTGGAACTGTGATGCTAAGAAGAAGAATAAACTGTATTGAACCAAAATGTAATGAAACTAAAAATTTGCTTTTCAGAAATTCTAAGCAAAAAGTTTTGAAATTCTGAAGAGTTTGAAATTCTGTACAAAGCTCGAAATTTTGCTTTATATGGTTTTTGTTGTAGTATGAACAACATAAATGAATAAATAGCCAAACCTTTTGACGCAGTCAGTATGGGAATTTTTGTTTGTGTGTTTTTGTTATTGTCTTTAGGATGTACATTGGAGGATTCTAATGACTTAGCCGCGCTTTGTTAGACTCGGCCGAAATCGTTTAACCGGTTATCGCGGCAATCGAAAAGAGAAGGAATTACTCTGAGAACTTCCTCAGGTTTTATGTTCCTTATAGTGATTAGATTAAAAGTGACTCTACCCAAATATACGAATCTTCGTTCTGCGAGAGCTGCACCTCTGCAGAGAATATGCTCTGGCGTTTCCAGAGTATCCAGCTTGGACAAATTTTGGACGGCTACTAATCAATCTGCCAAAATGATAACAAATACTACTACAACATTCGGTATAACAGCCAGTGAGAGTTCGTAAGCCTTCTCAATGCAAATTTAAGGCCTACTTGACGCTTTTCTGGAGAGAATGAAACAGTTTGAATTCCATTCCGAACGGCAGATGGTTTTTTATGATGGTTTTTTTTCATGACAGAAATAAAGCGTGGTTAAATTTTAAGGGACGATGTTGAATGTGAACCACATCTGAACGTCAACGACACCGTTGGACTTCTTTGTTTGGGGTGATTTGAAAGAAAAGGTGTACGTCGATAAGCCAGCAACAATTCAAGAGCTAAAGGATGAGATAATTCGGCACATTAACGGCATAGAACCTCAATTATGCCTCAGCGTCATCGAAAATTTGGACCATCGGATGGAGGTGTGCTGCTGAGACCGCGGCGGCCATTTGCCGATATTTTGTTCCATACGTAATTGAGCAATACCAATATTATCATAATAAAGAGAAATGAGAATAATTTCCTAAAAGAATTGTATTTTATTCAAAATCAACACCGGCCCTTGAAGCTTAAGTACCCTTTAGAAAAAACTTTTTCTATCACTTCGCTGTTTCATATGCGGAGACTCGAACCGACTCACTTCCGAATGATAGTTACGCATCAACTCAGGGTGTTAAGTGTTAAAGCCCAGAAATTGGCACTACTTCATGGTATTTTTGATGTGATCCCTAATTTCGCTACGCAGTCCGCCTACTCGTTACCATCATATCCTGCTCACCGTGCATAGAGAGCGGTGAAGTATTCCACAATGAGTTTAGTTGTTATTATGTAAGATATGCATTTCATATAAAGCTGCCTAACTGTGTGACAAGATGCAAATGCTCTTCGAAGTTACGATCTTTCGAAATCATTATCTGCCACAAACTTCTATGCCATAGATAACAACTTGAAGAACTGTGGAATAAACGTCCATGTGTGTCGAGATTTGAAAGTTCGTCCCAAAGACATCCGCACTAGTTCTACCATACGCAAACTTCGGATAGATCGTCTGTGTACCGGTTTTCTGAGCTAGATTGAAAGCGTAGACTGCCTATCCCCCAAAGCGCTTTCTAGCTGCTGTAGCACATCCCACAGACCAAATTTTCGAAGGCTCTGTTGACAGTTTCTGGTTCTATTTCCCGATTGGCTTAGACAGTATTCGCCTTAAGGGGCTTAGTTATATTTTTGGATTTATTCAAGCGCCAGGCCATTAGTTTGTTTTCACGGAAGATGACGCTGATTGTTAAGACAAGACTTCGAGAACAGAAGAATTGTTAGCGTGAAAAAAAATGCAGATATATAAATTCAACTAAAGTTTTAGTTTAGGCTTAGGAGGCTTGCTAGAAAGGTGTGTGACCGCTATTATAAGGGAGATAAGTGAGCTCATACTAAATTTTTGGAGGATAAGATCTTAAGGAAACATTTTTTATCATTTAGTATTGCTCGCTCGCGCTTAGTATGGATTTCCGTACCAACTAAATGGCTAACCCTAACTTGCGAGTGGTGTTTTAGCAGTAGCAATTGAAAAATATCAACAAAGAACCCAATAACATGAAACTGTCTCCATCGGAAAACCCTGATATTTGTTTAAGTCAATAATAAACTTATTGCAACTCTTTTCTTCCAACGCATCAAACCATCAAGTTCAAAATAGTGGCAGTGTAAAGGTTGTGGGAAAACCATTACTGCGTTTACAGAACGTAAAACTCCGTATGTTGAACCACACTTGCCTTGTAATTGCGACAGCACCTACGTGTCTGATCTGTGGCTACGCAATTTCAATTCCAGTACGTACGAGCAAAAATATATATTATTATGCATAATTATAAATATTTGTGTTGTGCGTGCTGTAATTGCACTCCTGCGTCAAGCGTATGCATGCAGTAAACAAAAATAAAAGTAATATAAACACCTAAAGTGTAAAATACGTGTGTGGCACCCACCTTAACTGAGGAACTACTGGTCTTGACCTTAAAAATTATTGAAAAATAAAATCATTTTCACTGCTGAACGTAAATCAGCCCAGAGCTGAGCGGTGCAACGAGTGCAACCAGTGGCAGAAGCTATGGCGTATGCACGGAACTAGCCCATTCGGAGGTGGTACTGGTCGCAAATTTAAGGAAATTAAATTATTTTTTAGCTTTAAATGATAGAATTAGTTGTGATAATGTGAATTTTGAATAATTTCATATTTAGTGATTCAAGTTTTTAAACACAAAATATATTTACTTAGTTTTAGTTAAGTAGATGTAATATTTAAAATGCTTATTTTAATGTTTCAATAACAATTCGTTTCTTTATATGCTTAGGTATAAAAAAAGTTAAAAAAAAGTGTATGTATTAAAAATTTTGATACATACACATATATTTTTTTAAGTGAAATATCTTCAGTTATTTTTAACATTTTTATAATTTTATTATTTAATTTTTAGGGTTAGGTTAGATTAGGCCCAAATCGCGTAAGCGGTTATCGCGCCAATTAAGAAGAAGGTTAGATTAGGTTAAATGGCTGCCTTAGTTAGGGCACACTTGGACAAATATTGAAAATTCGTCCGTTGTGATGCCATACAGGGGAGAGGAGAAAGGAAAAGGGAAGGAAGAAGGAGCCTTGGGAAGCTAAATGAAAAGAAAACCTGAGACGAAAAAAACCCCACCATCTCACTCAGTAGCTCATTCCTCTGCAAGCTTTGTGCTGAGCATTGTTAAATTTATTTAAATTGTTCGTTAGTTTATAATTTGGAAACGCTCTAGCGTACTTCCCGCCACAAGCAATTCATTCATTTATATGGAGTAAAGTATAAAAATATAGATATGCTTTCCTTTCAAAGAATGCTGTCTTAATCCTAATACTATAGCCGAGGGTCGCCAACAATGGGTTTGATTTTGGAATCTAAGGCAGTGAATTTGACGATTGGTTAGCATGAAAATTTCAGATAAGTAGGTTGCTAGACCGCCTACTACCTACCTAAGCAGGAGTTTGCTTGTTTTTGGTCCGCGTGTTGTATTTTATTTCCCCACCTTGCCTGTGTAACTACCGAAAAGCTCAGCAAAACCATGTATAACTCAGAAAAGAAATTATTAAAATGTACTTGCATTTATTTTACTAAAATTTCTTGAGCCAGTTTAAGGGGGGGTAGGGTTTAGCGCTAAAAAAAACACTTTTTTTTTGAATTTTTTACAGAAATATGGCTTCAGATACTTTAATAAAATCAGTTGCATGTTATTGTACATCTTTTCAATAAGTTTTTAAAAAATATTAATAATAAAATATTGACAAATAAGCCCATGACAGAGTTTTTTTGGAGATATGTTTTTCGAGAGGTGCTCTGCGGTGCCAATCGGCATTCGTCCTAGAATCATCTGAAACTAAAAAAGTCGAATTTTTCAGTTAAAGTATGACGTAATGCTCCCCCCTACATTAATACATTTTTTTTTTTCATTTTTGTATTTTTGGTGGCAAAAAAACGTAAAACGAGCATTTTTGGCGAAAAATTTCGCCATATTTGTAAGTGAAAAACAACCTTAAAAAAAAAAAATAAAAAAAAAACAGTGTAGGGGGGAGGTATTTTTGATTTAGAAAACGTGTGCCAAATTTGAAAAGAATCGGTTGAATAGTTTCGGAGTTGTGATTGGCACCGACTTGTAAGAAGTCGTTTCGGGAAAAACGCGTTTGAAAAAATGACTCTGAGAAATTATCGATGCTCCGCATTCGAGGTAGAGTGCCTACAAAGGCTATAACTTTGAGAGTTCTGCTCCGATCCACTTAAAATTTTGACACAACATTCTTGAAATGATTTACTATAAGATGAGTGAAGAAAAAAAATTTCGATTTTGTGACCCTACCCTCCCCCCTTAAAGCTACGTATTCTAGAATCAGATTTGTTGAGACTCTGAAAATAGATATCGCTGCTTGCAACATGAGTAGCAAAATGAGGTGCAGTATATCAGATATTTGATTCACCACTTTTAAATTTTCCTACCGGGACACACGCTCGCTGTGTGTGTAAGTGCGTATAACGGCGTTGGAGCTGTCGATTTCGTTGTCGATAGTGTTGGCAATGGCACTTGCCTACACGCTTCGTTTGCTGTGTTGATGTAAATACACCTATTTGTTGTTTTTGAAGTTTCTGTTGGTTCATCTATAGTAAAACAACTATTTTTCCACTATTTTTTGGTTATTTGCCATTGTTTGTCTTCACAACTTGGTATGTTTACTAATAAACACTGCCATAAAGGTTCATTATTTTATTTTATTTACAATTACAATCAATTCACATTTGTGTTTTTGTTTCCAAAACGCCCAACAGCATGAGATATTGCAACAATTCCGAAACACATGCAATGCAATTGCATTCATTCACTTGCTACTCCCTCCCTCGTGTGTGTAATGGACTCGGCGATTTCCACGCCGCAAGAGCGTAAAAAACGTGTGATTTATAAAAAAAAAAAAACAAAATAATGTAAAAAAAATAAAAATAAGTAAATAAAAAAATAAGACTAACACAATCCAAGTAGGAATTTTTCTTGGCACGTATGTATGTATGTATGTGCGCAAGTGTGTATGGTAGATAATTTGTTGTGCCTCTACAGCCATTGCAAAATTTTTAAGCTGCAAGCACTTCTGCGCCTACTTTGGCTCGCTACGTACAATTTTGTAATTTTCAAAATTAGTCGTGGGCACTTTTTGTTGACTTGTACGCTGTTTTTTTTTTTTTTTGCTTGCGAAAAGTTCAAGTTTAGATTTAATTGCAAATAAGTAGTTCAAGTAGAAACTAAAACCGTCTACTGGGTGGGTTATTGCGTGAGCGTGTCAATGAAGTGAAAATTATAATAACACTAAATAAAAATTAAATTGAGGATATTGAGTGAAAAAATTGTGAAATATTTAAAGCTGAAAATTACTGCTGTCAATGCAAAGTGTGTGGTATTTTTTCAGCCGATTACTCAATAAGCAATAATACGAGGGTTGCTACTTAGGTTTTGAAATGGATATGTAAAAGTAAATTGTTTAAATCAAAAATTACTTTATTGTTTTTGAAAATATTTTCCATAAAGATCAATGCACTTATGCAGGCATTTGAAGGAATTTTTAATAATTCTTTGCACCAGTGGGCAAGTGTTTTTATTTTTTTTTTGATTGAGTTATTGTCAAATTATGCGGCATTCAATCTTAAGAAATATTTCTGACGGCCAAATTATTCGTCGAAATAGTTATAATTACACAAATTCCTTCCCTCAAAATTACTGTACATCTTTTTCTCGTCCAAAGCTTGAATATGCCGCATTCATCTGGAGTCATAAATTTTCTTTTGATAGAATTGAGTATCGTATTTAAGCGAATTTCAAATAGTTTCCTTAAATTTGCTCTTTCTTCCCGAAATTTTTTCACTTCCATACCTCCGTACGATTTCCGCCTGCATTTGATTAACCTTAAATCCCTCGAAAGCAGAATGACTATTCCTTGTCTTTTGCGAATGGCTTGGTGCAATCGATTGCCTCGCATTGCTGCTAAGTATTCAATTCCTCATTCCTATGAGAACACTTCGTTTTAAATTTCCTCAAGACCCTCAGTACGAATTACGCAAGAAATTCCTCATTAGCTCGTTCACTTCGAGAACTCAATGAGATTTCGAACTCTATTTTGCTTGATTTTTCTTTACCCAAAATTATTGAATTAATTTTTATTTTAGTGCTTTCTGCAAGTTTTAGTCAGTAAGAACCTTTGTATTTTATTGACTTTTTGAAATAAATAAATAAATGAAGTTATCTGAGTAGAACTAATGCCCTAGCATGCCTCCATTTCATGGCAAGCTGAAGAGCTTGCAGTATCAGCACCTCAACCGATTTGGATGACCCTATAAAAACGATCGAAACGCGATCACGCTTCATTTTGGAAAGCCACCGAGCTACTATATATTTGCTTCACATGGTTTTTCGCCTTCAAAAGTCAAAGCGAGTTCATCGACCCACAGCTTACCGTGGGATCAACGTCGAAAGTGATAGAAAATCATCGCATCCAAATGTTTTACGATTTAATATCACTTTTCCCCAACTCGATCTCACAAAAGATTGTAAATATCAGAAAAACTTCTCGCATGGCAAATCGGCGGAGTAAGGCTGCCATGAAAAATGTTCAACTTTACAATGAGAGTACCAGATTTTTCATATTCACACTGGTGTTACCATATCTCAAAGCGTAAGTAATTACCTTCGTAGCCCTGTATCTTAAAAGGACAAAATGTCTGCTTGAATTCAACCGATCAACTACCAGCGTCCTCACAGGTGTTTTAATGGGTCACTGCACTATTGACACCTTAGCCAGTTGAACGGCTGTACCTCTCAAATAATTCTGCAGGTGTTGCGGAGATGAAGAAAAAATTGAGTCGGTACAACAACTCCTACGTGAATGTCCTGCACTTCAAAGGAATCGTGCCAAATAACTAGGTGATAATGTCATTGAAGACCTGGAAAATTTTGCAAAATGGACTGAAAGGACTACTAAGAGGATCTAAGTGGCTAAAGGAACTTAGTTAGGGGATGGAAATTAAATTCAGACATCAAAATGGGTCTGGCTAACCTAACCTGATCTAAACTCGTAGCAAGCTCAATAAGAAGAGCCAAGCCCAATTTTCCTGCATTCATCTTTCTAAAACAGAGGAAGCTTCCTCCTATCTACCACGTCCTATGTATGTTAGATTAGGTTATACTGGCTGGATTATATCGATACCAGATTAGATTCCCTTTTTAGCGCAAATATGCATCACCCAATATGCGAGTTCTGTTGGCGAATTCTAGAAGTCGCTCAATCTCCAGTTTAGGGATAGATTCTAGTCTTTAAAAACTGGGTGCTCTCAGATAGCATATTCTAGTTTTCAAGAGACACAGATAGTAACATAGAAGATGCTCCAGATGCATAACCTAAGTAACACATCGAAAAATTTCATAGTAAGACAGTTTACATCCAAGAGCGCAAAGTGAGCTGGACGTCTTCAAGTAGCCATGTGAATGCCTAAGCTCACTTTTAGAGATTCATAAATACTCCAGGATATCTATCTCTCGAATACTGTTATATATTCTAAATAGTTGCTGAAAAAACTTGGACAAAATGTTCATAAAATTTGCTTATTCGGTGCTATAAAGACCTTTTACTAGTAATTAGACCATTTGAATAGCGAATCCAACAAGCCAGTTCTGAAGCAAATTCTTCGATGGCGGGTTATTCGTGTGTTGAGTACTGAATGCACTCTACCTCTTCCTTCCCTAACTCCACTCTTCCTAGGCCTTGCACCTTTCACATAAATCATTATGTGGAGCTTCGAATCTGAAGGCCAGACATCCAGTGTCACTTAAGCATGCCAGTGAGTTCCACGCTTATCACTCATCGAGCGTTGAGCAAAGCGAACTCGATACCCTGTAGGTACAGCCCACGACAAATGATAGCACAACAACATTACATCCAGTTTTAACTATTTGACTATTTTTGTTATTTTTGCTTGATTTTTCATTCCCGAAACTTCTCATGCCAATTCCACGGTTATTAATTAAAATTTCTGGAAAGGTTTTATGTATGCAGTTTTACTACTGATTAAGTTTTAGCATAACAAAATTCATGTTGGAAGTTGTAAAAAATTCCATTGATTTCATATAATTTTTTTTTTTTGACGGCGTTAGTATTTTCTCATTTAGTCATGCATCTGCTTGAGAAGTTTGTATGCTTGGACGAATTTCTTCATTTCATAGCCCTTTCTCGCGCATTCATCAGTTTCCTCAATTCCTATCTCCTATGATTCATTGCAGTTTAACGCAAATAAATTCGTAGGATATTCATCTAAAAGACATTTTGATTGAATCGTGAAAGAGTCAAATCCTTAGATCGCAGTCTGACTTAATTTTTCAGGAGCCTTGTCTGGTGCAACCTCAGTGGAGCTACTACCAATCTGTATCTTTGAAACTCACTCATAAGATTCTTGCATAATTACACTTTGGACATTGACACCATGAAAAATTATTTGTAGTTGTACATTTACGTGGGAAAATATCTGTATCTCAGACAGTACTCGTAGCAGTCGCGTTTTGGCTATCAATACACCGGAAGCAAGGCACTGCACTCTGGCGTATCTTCTGAGAAATGCGCTCACGTCATTTCATATCATTTTGGTATTCATTACTTTTCTTTCCATCAATCATTTACCTCTTTTCTGCTCCCATTTTATTATATTGTTTATATGCAAAAGCACATTTTCGCTAATGATTAGCTTATTGTGACCTAGAAATTTTTGAAATCCCCTACAGGCAAGTTACGCATGCGCAAAACGTAACAATTTATTGACAAGTTGATTAAAAAAACTATTTTAACATAATTATTTCCTTATGTGGGCAGCACTTACTACCCAACATGCGAGAGTTTAGCGTGGATTGTACAACAGCTTACGTAAATTGGCATTCGCTGCCCTTGACCTGCTCAGGCAGCTGAGTAGAATTCATAAATTTATTGATCTGTTGCGTCACAAACATTTTTCAAAAGCGAATAAATGGGAACAAATTGTTCATTAATTTTAGTAGCTCATTTTATTTCAGGTGAGTTAAAGTTCCAATATTTCGGTCAAAAATATACAATTATTTAAAAAAAAATGTAATTCTTGTTTGTCGAGAGCTAAAGTTAAATTTAATGAAATTTTACTTGAAGAATTTTTCATATTAAATTTTTTCCACTATTGGGTCCTTTTTAGACTTTGTGTAGATTCTAACATATTCTAGGAAAGTTCATCATAAAAGCAATTAGAGAGTTAAAAAACAAATTTTTTAAATAGAAAAGTTTAATAGGGGCCATAAAAATTTAAAAACTTTCAGATGTTACTGAACAAAATTTCAAGTGGAGGTGTTTTTTAAGAAAGACCAAAAAACATTTTTCATTCGAACTTTTAATAAAAAACAAATAAAAAATCCCAAAAAACTAAAAAAAATTGATAAAAAAATTGTTTTACAATATTTACTAGGGGTTATAGAAATTTAAAAACTTTCAGGTATTATTGCGCAAAAATTTAGTAAGAATATTTTTCAAAAAAGCCAAAACGAAATTTTTCCCAAAAACATTTAATAAAAAAACAAATTACGCAAATATTTTTAGCAAAAAAATTTATGTTATTAACATTTTATTCAATTGAAAAGAAATATTTTTGTTAAGATTTTAACAAAAAAAAAATTGAAACAAAATTTTGAAAAAAAAATTATATATGTTTTATTCAGAAAATTAAAAAAAAGCTCCAAAAAATATTACAAAGAACCGAAGATATTTAATTTAAAAAAAATTCGGTACCAAAATCTATTCCCCAAATATTAAAAAAAAATTAATTATATGAAATTTTTTTAATTAAAAACAAATATTTCTCTTCAAATTTTAACAAACAAAAAATTAAAAAAAAAAATTGTGAAAAATATGTCTTTTAATATATTATTAAACTTGCACACTTCAGGAAGGAAAAAAATAGTACTAAAATTTTTTTAGATATAATGTTTATACTTGTTTAGAATATCTAATAAAACTAGGACGGTTTTATCGCGCTTTTCTCGGCAAGTTTGATATATATTTTGGAAAAAAATTGCTTAAGTTTCTAACTCAAAAATTAAATAAATTAAAATTTAATTATTTTTAATAAAAAAGTATTACTTAAAAATAAATTAAATTCGTATCATTTCAAAAAATAATTAATGTTTTGTGTACATGAAATAATTAAATTTTTAAGATAATAAATTTCTTTTTAAGCAATAATCTTTGTTTTTATTTAAAATAATAAATTTTTTTTTTTTTTTTGTATTTTTGAGTTATTTTGATTTTTTTAAAGAATTTATATCAAACTTGCCGAGAAAAGCGCCATACAACCCTACTGAATTCATTAGCTATTTCAAAAAAATTTACATGTGTTCAATTAGTAGGCCTGGAATGTGCAGCCTGAAGACGGCTTAGTTCGTTACTAAACGCTTTCGCCTAATATAAGGGCCTTTGTGCAGCGAAACTCAATCGGTTGCGAAACTCAATCGGTTTTAGCACTGCAAAGTGAAAGCTGGTAGATCATCTTTTTATCAACCTATTAAAAAGGAGTAAGTCTGGTACTGCATCAAAAAGATTCACAGCTTGAAGTAGTAGAAAGTTTTGTAAGTTGAATAAGTATTACTCTTTTGTCTAGTATATGACTTATTCTACTCTTAGAACAAAAAAAATAAAATAAAATCGTTTTAAATAAGGACAGCAAAAAGCTACCCACGCGATCATTCAAGTTTCAAAAAAGGCCTGACTACTCCAGTTAAAATATATTTTTGTGCTCCCAAAGAGAGCAATCCAAGGAAATCAAGGCCAGTAAACAGTATAACAAATAAGGAAATATTACTACGCCGTCAAGAAAATGAGTGTGGCCTGACTTTGACTTCAGTTAATTTAATTTTATTGACAAAGCACTGGTGATAGTATTTTTTACTGAGTCGCTGCACGCAAATATATGGTATTAGAAGGGATTTCGCTTAGAAAATATTCGGTAGCTAATCAATCTGCGCTAACATCATCGCTCGGAACCAAGAGGAACTACTAGCTTCAATATCTTTCGGCCTTTTCTAGTCATATGTGTACTAATTTTGGGTGTGGAAATTGGAATATCTTCGTAGTGTAGAGTCGTTTCATCTAACGCTCATTTCTTATTCTGTGCTTCACTGTGCCTCAAAGCTGGTGGTCTTTTTTTTGTCTTGTCTGCGAAGATACCTAAAAGATAGCTGTGTGCAAAGCTCCTCTTTTTTCTGAGATGTAACCATTTTCCCCTTTCCATAGCCTTTCTTACGCATACAAAGCTAAGCTTTTTGTTTTTCATACTTTTTATACCATTTACCTGGTTGCGAAGAAGTCTGATGGATTTATTTTCAAGTTTGTACGAATCCTCTAGATGGTGCTGGGATGGAGACATTGGCAAATCTCAGAATGATTTGATTTGGTTAATATTCATACATATAGACATTAACGGTTGGAAAGAGGAAATATTTTTGTAATAAATGGCTCCTTTACATTTGTCAATATATTTTGGTAAATCTCTATTTACGACTAAAATTTATGAAAATTGGGTAAAAGCAGGGGTTTAACTCCCAGGTAATGTTTACACCTCGATTAAGAGAAAAACTAATGGAATTGAAGTAAAATCTCTCATATATTTTTATATTCATTTATTACACAGCCCAACAAGACTTTTAGCAAATAAGAAATTCTATGTAATTATTTAATGGGAGCAATTCTGTGTTTTTAGTTACTCATCATTTCAGCAAAATTGTTTTCAAATAACTAAAAGCTTCAGTAAGAATACAGCACTAAAAGCAATTATACGAATTGAAATTTTTTTTTTTTCAGTCATAACAATTCTTGGAAAAAATTCATTAATAACTCAAAAATAACTATCACTTATAGCCTGGTGAAACACGATTCTTCAGCCCCATTTATATTGAGCTATATTTATTCCAAATACCAGCAACTTCACTGCACTAGCGCTCAACCTGTTTATTCTGACTAACACTTTCCTCGGTTTGGCTCGACCGTCTACTTTGTCTCGACCGCCATCGAAAGTCTTCCAAAAACGGTTCGTGCTAAAAAATTTGTTATAATGCCTACTCATATGGCTCCAAACCCGGTTTTCCTTATTTCCAATATGTTTATGATTATAGTCTTCATTTCGAAACTCTTGTTTGGACACACTTTCTTTACTTCTTTCCTTCTTTTTTTCGCTTAACGCTTGCCTAATTTGTAGTTTCGCGTATGTTTGCAAAATTTTTCACTAATTAAATATTTAAATTGGCAAAATGCAAATTTCAGGTTAATGGCAAAATTAGCACTTCGAAAATTGTTCTTTCCTTTTTATATTGCAAATCGTAAAACACTGGGTAGGAAACAGTTTTGGCATTTTTTATGGTTCCCGGTGTAGTCCACTAAAAAAAAATAGATAAAATATATGCAAATTTTCTAGATTTCCTATCAGAGCTATTAAATTTGCTTATTGTGAGATTTTTCACTTGTTTTTCTTTTCATTTCTTCCTCATTTATTTACTTTCTGGTTGCTGACATAACCCCCACTGGTTGATTGATGGTTGGTCATGCTTTATATAGTTCAGCGGACTTGTGTTTTAGCCAAATCTGAAGATCTTTGCAATTTTTTTCCAGCTTTTAAACAACGCTAATTTCCTCTTAAATGGCTATAGGCAATAAAAATCATTGACTGTGTTTCAAATGAAAGATAATAATCTTTCGTTTGATAGTTTTTTGGCTATGCGCAAATTTGTTAATTTGCCAAGAATGGAGCCGCTGTCTTTATACGCGCTGAACGGCGTCATCAAAGGTCAACGGTTAGACATTTTCGAATTTATTCTGTGTAAAGAAACCTATAGGAGTGACATTCAAATAAAAGCCAAAGCGTAGAAAAAACTTAAAAAATTCATTTTTGATTGATCACAATGATTGATTGATTTATTGACCAGTGTATTATATAATTTCTTATCATTTCGCTATTCGCTTTATAAGTCTGCTGGGTGGTTGTATAGGGTTTTTCAGTAAGAGCGCTTCAACTTTTGAACTTTTTTGAATAAAACATAAACGGGTTGCCTCTGGCTCTGATTGGCTCTGAGCTCATAAATCGTCGCCGGCTTGTTACTGTAGACCAATGACTTCACATAACCCCAAAACGGGACGGCTTGTCAAATGGACCGTAAAATGGCCGTAATGCTCTTAAAGTAGCAGCAACAGAACGATTATTTTCATAAAAAATTTGCACGATTTGCAATCATTGCTCAAGTGTGTAGCGTTCCATGATGAAATGTATACTAATGAAGTTTACAAATGACAAGCGAAAAATAAAAAATATTGCGTCGTTCGCCCTCCCTATCGGAAAAAAGTTGAAGCGCACCTATTAAAAACCCTATACATATATTAAATAAGGGAAAGAAGGCAAAGGAGAGTGTACTTAACTACTCCTTTTTAGTAAAAATATGAGCTCAGGGAATCGAGGTGGTCTAGCAGCTCAAGGAATTTGAGTAACAGCTAGCAGGAAAGCTCGGGTGGACGAAGTGCTAAGAGTGTGTAGAAGAGCTTAATATAATAGTAATAAGCAAGCAACAAACAGTTTCAGTTAATAAACTCATTAGAAATTCGAGACGCGTAAGTGAGGTGAGAATATCCACTCTCTGCTGGATTTGTTACAACATATATTAGACATGGCACTAAGAAGACTAGTATAGTAATAGAAGGGAGTACCGGGACGATTCTGAAGAGTACTAGTATTTTGCGTATGGCCGTGACTGCGATTATTTGAGATTATCTCAAAGAAACTCGGTATATACAATATATTACTGGTGGAAATAGATAAAAAAACAACAAACAACTACAAATTAAGTAGTCAATAATTCATAAAGTAATAAAGAACAATTGCTAAAATTACGAACAAAAACGGAATGGGTCGAGGAAGGATTTCGTGCTGTTTATTGCAAGAGTGCCGTCTTCCAAAAAATTATTTTTAGATAAGTATGTCGAAATGAGCGCCAGCATATAAAAAATAAATCATGACGATATCTTTTAACAGTTAATTAGGGAGGTATTGTAAATTGAAATCTTTGAAGTTTTCAAAAAATTTTGAGTTATGACGTTATACGAGCAAATGAGCCATATGATTTCTTAAAAATTGGAAAAATGGGCCATTCACTTTTAAGAAAATGCATGAAGGTTTGCGGATATGAAATCTATGTTTTTATCTATTATTTTTGCCCTTACCTCTGCTTCTCGTAGGATATTTAGTTACCAAAGCCTTATACTTAAAATTTTAAAGTAGGTAAGATCTATGACTGCTATGGACTAGTGTGAATAGATTTAGCAAAAAAAACTTCAATAATTTCGACCTGAAGTGCACAGACTTCACTCTTTGCAGTTAAATTGTAATTTTCTATTTGCAAAACGCAATTTTTATTTGGAAAAATTATAAATTTCACTTTGGCAAAATTCTAAATTTTCTTTGGAAAAGTTCTAAATTTTATATTTACATTTTTTATTTAAATTTGATTTAAAAATTTAGAACTTTTCGAATTCAAAGCCCTCATTATATTATTTCATATTTTATTTATAATATTTGTATTTGTTTTACACAAAGTGGCAACCTGCTACAGATAAAGCACTTTAAAACTTTGCGTTTAACGCCAATTTTGCAATTGTGTTTTAGTGATTGAAAAAAAAAGTCGTAAAATTTTTTCAGGTGGCAACCCTACCCCTGCATATTTAACGATTTTCGCATGATATGCGCATGAAAATAACTTACTTTTCGAATTAGTGTTTCTTAGATAGGTGGCAACCCTAATTAATAGCATGTCTAAATTAAAGCTTTCAATTGACGTCTGAAATCAGCAAACCATCATTTTAGTATTGTTTCTGATGGAGCGGAGTACCCGTAATACTTTCAAAGCCATTGCTTCGCTTGCACGGAATTTTTTCCCATCAGGAAGCAGTGTAAAATTAAAACACGAAATTCTTTTTTATCCACTTTTTTGAAAATAACAAAAGTAGGGCCACTCTTAGCAAAATAACTCACGAGCTAATGAATAGAATATCATGAAATTCTAACAGCTGCTTTTTTAAGGTTAGTAATAACTGAAAAAAAAGTAATTGCACTAAAACGAGCGTCATCCATGTGTTAGACCCGCGACTTTTCAGTCCATGTGTTATATAATTAAAAAGTTTTTTTTTTGTAGAAACTATTGAAAATTATGAAAAAATTGAAATTCCGGTAATTTAGAACCGACTGTCGTGAAAACGATGACGTGATTTTTCTAGGCAAAAGTGCACTCGGACCAGCCGAGGGTCAACTGCCTTTAAAAGAAACTTCTTCTATCATCTGGTGTTCCATGTCAATGGTAGTCACTCACGGTCGCGAAAATGGATACATTATAAAATACTTGTGATAAGACTATATTTTATTATTATACTTTCTAGTATTCTTTTCTTAAATATAACTATTAAGTTGAACTTCGTACCAACGAAGTAGGGGGTATAAGGTTTTGCGAATTCTAGTAATTATCAACTATATTGGGTTGTGTCAAATGAGCTGCTCTTAAAAAGTGCTGACTCAAGAGGTCTGTTGCAGTGCTCAGAAAGGTTTCGGCCGCTCCATTCTTGCATGTTCTTAAAACATCCAGATATTTTGGTGAATCCAGTCAAAGTTTCCAGTGAGACTGTCTCTAATCGTTCAAGAACGAAAAAAGGATTGTCTAGAAAGAGTATTGCCAGCGTATTATACAAAGTGGACTCTTCTGCTTCCTTACATCTGTATCACTATACATCACTGTACATCTGCATCTACCAATCTTACTTATGTCGTATAGCTCAGTGTTTCATTCGCATATCCATTAGTAACCATTTATTAATTATTAAGAACCTTAAGAGCACCCGGCGGTCCAGAAATTAAAAAAAATCGATTTTTTAGCTTTTTCGATATTTCGAAAGTATAGTATCTTAGGAATATACTGTGAAATTTTCATGTGGAAATTCTCAATATTATAGCTTTTACAGCCCCTTAATTAGATAGAGAGCGGTCCGCATGCTCCTGTACCTCAAATTTTAAGCGCATTTCGTCTGAAAATTTAATATGTTCTTCACAATATCAATGGCTATCGCCTGCATTAGAATCATATTATTATTTCAATTATTTCTTTTTTTTTTATTAAAAAACTGAAAGAAAACTCGAGTTTTAGAGTGTCAAATTCAAAACCGCGCCATTTTGCAAATTTTTTTTATTCTAGTGCCAGGGCATAGCTACAGTCATACTGATTAATAGTGTTTTTGGTTTTTGTGGTGCAGATAAATAGAAGAGCCAAAATGGACAACACCGTCCAGGTCCAATTTTTCGGAAAGATCAACTTTTTCGCCTTTTTTCTAAATTATTAAAATTAATTTTTTTCCCATTTTTGTATGTAAAAGAAGTTAAATAAAAAACCTAAAAACTGATAAATATCCTTTTTAATTTTTTTACTGTAAAAAAATTCCTGAAATTCCATGTTGCACTGAAACGGAAAACCAACGAGTGCATGAAAATCGAAATAAAAGTACACGCAAATGGAACATAAACAACCTAAACCCATCGACGCTCCTTGCAACTATTGACGAAAATAAAACGATCTGTACGAAGAGTACAGCAAAAACACTAGTCAAGAGAACAATACGACGCATTACGATGGGTTGCAATGCATTTATGCCTAAAATATTGTAGATAAGAACCCAAAAAGAAATGCTGTATACCGGTGGACACACGAGATCGCAGAACTTAGAGATATGTGCATCCACAAGCGTAGAAAGTATACTAGGCCCAGAGGATTAGGCCCGACGATAACGGAGTCCGAAGAATATAAAAAGAGAAGAAAAGAATGGAGGAAAGCTATAAGCCAAAGCAAAAAAGACAAATGGGAAGAGCTAAGAAACGATCTAAACAGTAACCCATGGAGATTGTGCTACAAAATCGTTATGAAAAAGCTAGGAGCCAAATCCTGACATGGAAACCGAAGTGCTAAGTAAAATAGTCGAGACACGCTTCCCAACACACTGTGTTGAGAGGGAAAAACTTGAGTATGAAGCAACAGAACCTGTTCCATTCTCAGAAGAAGAACTAATAGATGCTGCAAAAGCAATGAAATGCAATAAAGCGCCAAGAGCTGATGGCATAATTGCGGAAATATTGAAACTATTGGCAATCGAACGCCCTCATTTGCTGCTAAACATGTAAAACGTATGCCTAAAAGAAAGAATTTTTTCAGAAATATGGAAAAAACAAAAACTAGTACTAATCAGTAAGGGAAAGGGAGGCCCAACATTAGCGTCCGCTTACAGACAGACCTCTATGTATGCTGGATAGCACATAAAAACTCATCGTATACTAAATTTTCCAGTTGTAGACCGTCCCGTAATAAGCTTCTTGCTCGGCATTCTTCGAGTGGTGGCCAACATATCCATATACGAAATTTTTGTAATTGCATTCAGCGCCATTAATTTTTAAAGTAAAAAAATGCCATACAAGTACTATTTTATGCGATGATAAGTTAATACAAAAAAAGAAAAATTAACACGTTACTCTGTCGGTGTCCAGTTTAATCCACCTTTCAGTCACAATCTTTTCACTGTAACCAAAATCCAGCCACTAAAAATATACCAAAAAAGTTTGAGTTTTCTTGCAACATTTGCCCATAAAAAATTACCATAAGGCACACAATCTCTAACGACTTTCTTTACATTTGATACGTGCACCAGCTATGTAAATTTATACATTCCAACAGAGCATTCATTCGCTTCCTTTCTCCTTCGGCCCCTTTTTGTATACTTTGTTTACAAGTACAATTCACCATACAAAAAAATCCCTTCACTCTCTATTCAAACTCATCAACCATTGTGTGTTCCATTACTTGTATATCTAATCCCTTTTCGTGAAACGGCAACCACAAATTTTGTAATTTGAAATTTAATCTTTAATGCCATTTTTTTATGGGTTGCCAATACAAAAGTTTTTGCTGATGGTAAAGCGGCTTTTTAGCTTTTCGTGCTGCCATTTCAACGACAGTAATAATCGCAAAGAGTCACATTTACAATAATATCATTAAAATTGTAGTAAAAACAAAACAAATAACAAAAAAAAAACACATCGCTGTAGTCCAACGACTTGTAGCGGCTTAAATTTGATCGTCTCAAATGCAAGAGTTTTCAATTGTGATTAAGTTACTTTTTTCTTAGCGTTAGTTGTTTTTTCCAATTCTCGTTTTTCGCTGAAATCTGTCAACACTTCCCCTTTTTTTGGTATTTTCCTCTTTTCCATTTTCTCTTATATGTATTTTTAATTTAATCTTAATTTATTTTCTCTTTAACTCGCACCACTCAAATTGTCATGCATTGAACCACAAATGTAATTACACTTTTCACTTTCTCTTTGAATTGAGTACGACAAACGTATCGTATTGTGGTTAGCTTTTGGCTTATTGAACGCTCGAGTTTTCACTATTGACATTTGCATAATTTCTAATGCGCGTGAACTCATTTTTTTCTTCAATAGCACCAGTAATTTTACATGGTTATTAGACGTGAAATTTTCAATGGAAAATTTTGTAGTGGAAAATTGCAATTCATCCATATAATTCTAAAGATCTATTTATATATAAATAATTTAAATATAAACTATTTCCCTTACGTGCATACTGTAAATTCTTATAAATAAAAAAGTAATGTTTATTCATTCAAAATCGCTAATAATCGAATTTCCTTTTTGTTTCTCCCTGAAAAACAAAAAAAAGACTCAAAAAGGGCCAGAAAAAAAGGTAGAGTGCCACAAAATCTCTACTTTCGTCCCAGTTTGGAACGGACAAACGCCGTATACAAAAGCTTTAGCCTATAAGGGTCGGAGAAATCAGAGTTATGACACCTAACAAAAGCAAGCATGGCGTAAGATTTGGCCATAATTAAATTTATATGACTAGTAAAAGTAAGTTTCGAATCAAATATTACACCAAAATCTTTAATATCACTTACACGTGATAAGACTGTTCTTGATATGTGATAAGAGGAGTCAAAAACAGTGGCACGCTTCGAAAAGGCAATTTGGAAGCACTTATTTATGTTGAGCGATAGACGATTATTGATGCACCAGTTGCTGAAGTTATCTAAATCAAAGTGCAACAATTCAGAGTCGAGGGAGCCAGCAATCGTCGAACAAATCATGACGTCGTCTGCATAAAGCAGGAATCTTGCTGACGAAAAGGAAGAGTAAATATCATTGATAAACAGAGCAAAAAGAAGCGGGCAATTGCGGAACCCCAGAACAAGCAACGAAGGGAAGATACCCAACGTTGTCGACGACGACCAAGCAATGGCGATTCTGCAAGTAAGATGAGATCCAACTGCAGAAGGCTGAGTGGAAGCCAATGCAGGCTAATTTTTTTTATTAGTAATAGGTATATGGGAAACCCGATCAAAAGTCTTAGAGAAGTCGGTATGAACAGTGTCAATCTGGTGCCCTGATTGGAAGGCAGCGATACAATCATTCGAAAATACAGCTAAATTAGACAATATTGAGCAGCCTGTAAAGAAGCCATGCTGTTCCGGACGCACTATGTCCTTGACAGCAAAAAGCAATTTGTCCTGGATTATGGATTCAAAAAGCCTTGCAGTGGCGGAAGGCTTTGAAATAAGCCTTTAGTTACCAATATCGTTTTTATTACCACTCTTGAAAATGGGTGAAATGAAAGTCAATTTCCAGGCATCAATAAAAGTACCCGAAGTTAGCGATTTGTTAAATATTAACAACATAAGGTAAAGTAAAGAATCACACTGCTTGAATAACACCGCAGACAAACCATCAACATCATTGTTTGAAGAAGATTTAAGACGAGTAATGCCTCTGAAGACATCTTTAGTGGACTATACTAGCTTTCCAAAGTCAATAGGTGGTTGTATATTGAAGGAAATATTTTCCTCACTGTCAGAGGCCGATACAAAATTGGACTTAAAGAACTCAGCGAAGAGATTAGCGGCATCGGCTGGAGTATAAGCAGCTTTATCACCGAAAAAAAAAGCGAACGGAATATTGGAAACATACTTCTTCGAATTTACAAAATTCCAAAACGCTTTTGGAATAGATTTTAAATTTTCTTAGAATTTGGGAACGTAGTTTCTGTGTGAAAATGTATCCCAACAGTACCCATAGTAGCCATATTTCTCGAAATTTTATTTTTTACTATGAAAAATAGAGACCCTTATACAACAACACGCTAAAATAACAAGGTGCTTAAGTCCTCATTTCCTCACAGCACATCTCGTCCAAAAAGCCGTTTAGGAGCTTATGTGTGAAAAATTTAACTTTGACACTCGTATTTATACATACATATACAAAAATATACATGCTCACATACATACATATGTACACTCGTATATATATACATACATATATCCAAATATAAACGAAATATTACCACAAACAACTATAAAAAAAATAAACATCTATAAAAAAACTAACACCCACTCACTTCATCACAAAAATCACTTCACTTACACCTAACTTTACTGCTCCCATTTGTGCCACCTCCTCTTTTTGCTGTGATCATACAGCTTGTTCGCGTTTGTATGTAATACTAAGATACAGTAAAAATTCGAAAATATGAAATAATAAAAACTGGAAATAAATCGAATGGCGGCAATTGCATGAGTTGCAGTTGACTTAAGCTAGGAAAAAATTTAGCCAAAGGGGTACGTGAAATACCCTTTTTTATACCACAAAATGTTGAAAAGATTTCTATTTCACAAATAGGTGTCTTATTGCAGTCAGCATTTGTTTGGTACTAAGAACTTTTTTAATAGAATTTTTTGAGGTTACAAAGCCGCATATTTTTATTGCCGCGTTAGAAGCAAATGGAGAGAAGGATGCGATGGCGGACCACTTTCTATGCGTCTGCAGGGACTTCGCACGAATAAGGCTTGAGGTCTTTGGAGGTTGGGTAGATTTAAAGAATATTAAAAAGGAAGCTCTAGTGCAGTACAATGGACTTAACGTTGTCTGAGTGCTGTACTTGCTAGTTTTTCCCGACAAAAAAAAACAAACAAAAAAGTGCGTGTGGCGTAGTACACATAACAGAAGTGAAACTTTCAAGGCAGACAAAGAATGAGGGAGAGACCCGAGAGAGAATGAGAGAGGGAGAGAGAGAAAGAATATCTAAATAAATTTACAACATTTGCAGAGAATACAAATAGACAAAATTTACAAAAAACGGAGAAGGGTCAACCGGTGTAGGTAAACGCCGGACACACACCGTGGCAACAACGCGCACTACTCAGAGCGTTTATCACCCGCAAAAACGCAGCGATTCCAGGACCGCAGCAACGGTACAAATTACCGCAAAGCAATACCAATAAATCTGACGTCGGAATGGATAGCAATTTATAGTGCGCACAAGCACTAGCCAGGAAACGGAAATAGGCGCCAAAAAGTAGGCACCAAAAAAAAAAGCGCCAAAAAATTGGAACCAAAAAACGCCCCAAATGTAGACACCAAGGAAATAGAACGCTAAAAAGTAGGCACCAAAAATATATTTCCTACAAGTTTGCGCCAACATACAAGCGCCGAAAAGTAGGCAGTGTTATTTCTCTCTATAAATTAGCAACCACAAGAAAAAACTCAGGAAATATAGCATAAAGTGTATCTAAGTTATATATATATATAAGGTATAGCTCTCTCTCCCCTTTTCCTCTATGTTATATCTTTTTTCTCTCTCGCGGAATGAAAATGCCCAAAACGTTGTATGGCCTTGAAATTTTACTCTCCTTTCTCGCTCGTCCACCAACGCCTAAGAAGTTTCATTTCAAAAATTGTTATTGTTCAATTAATTGCGCAGGTCCATGCGGATTTTTATTTCGATATGAGTCTGGTGGACGATGTACTTTAGAGTGCTGAATACGATTCTGGGGTCCAAAAGTGTCCAAGAGGACATTGTTTTGCAAATATCGGCGGTAGAAACTCACAGAAATGTATTTTTTGGTGCTCTACTCCTTCTTTTCTCAAAAACCTGACCTGCTATAAACTTAAACTTATACCCAAATTAAACTTTAATAAAAATATTAGCTTTATTGAAAAACAAAAATAAAGAAGTTATAAACAAAAAGGCGTTAGAAATTTAACGCCCACTGAATGCATTCGAATTGCAAATTATTATGAGCTGGGCTCATATAAATGACTACCCCGACAGTTTTTGGGATCACTGCTTCCGAAGCAGAGGTAAATTTTTCAAAATTAAAAATGACGATAATCAGCCACTCCATAAATCTCAGTGTGTTCAGTTTGGTGCCACTTGGTGCCCCTTGTAGATTTTCCGTCCGCCATATTGCCTACGTTATTTTGAAATTTTAAAATTTTCAACGCATTTATAAACAAAGGCCCCAAAAGCTACCGAATAATAATTTGTACAAGCTTAGTTCAGTCACTCGTAATCTGGCTTTCAAGTCCCATATATGTAAACCAAATATCAAAAAAGTAAATTTGGTAGTTCTCTACTATTTAATTATCGTTGTTACCACTACCGAGATTTCACTGTATGTTTGCATAGAGGAATGCCAATCTGTCAATCTCCAGCCTCCACATTTCAACACAATTCTCTTACACTCCCTTCGACTTATGTTGACTTTATTGTCACATTGCCACGTCTGTGCACACTGGCGGCAAGACAAATTCAAACAAATTCAATTACCTTCAATTAGATTTCGCTTGTTTGGAGTCCAAATTGAAAATTTTGATTTGTGCTAGATAAGCACCAGTTGAAAAATCATAGTTAAACAAACGCATTTCAAGGACTTAATTAGTGCCAGTTGTAATGTAGCTTGCAGCAGCAGCGGCGCAAAGCATTTTTGTGAGAAGGCAGAAATGCACTCAGAGGTTTGTCACTGACTGTAGTCAACCGAGCGCTATTAGAGAAACACCCTTCTTCTAATATTTTCATTTTCATTCATGATTGGCTTTGATTCATAATGGGCTTTGAACCTATGGCCAATCGAATTTAATCTTGCATACTGCAACTCGCCTATAGTGACCGCCAAAAAATGAATTAATGACGAAGCGATAAAAGATTAAGCTCAAAATTAATGTAATAATTTAATTTGTTTTAATTTTTCGACACTTCTCTAAAATGATTTATGTTCGCTGAACTCTTTTCTTGTATATTTATGTTAGACAATTTGTAAATAAAAGCCAAAACTTGTTTTATAAAAAATAAACAAAAGCATAGTCTAGCAACATATTGACATTTATCTTAAAGAGCTTATCTGTCCAGAGCGCTAAGTTACAAGGTGGACAAGAGTAGCGGTGATCTAAGTAGCGACTGACGTCATTGTAAAAAAGCGGCCGAACGACAAAAAGCAAATGCAACAAAAATTTATTTATTATGAAAAAACACAAAATAATAATAAAACTATGTAGGAGGATGAAAGAAATACAAAATGAAAGCATTAATAAAAGAAAAATAAAGCTTTATAATTGAAATATTGGTAAAGTTAGAGTTCAAGTTATGTAAGTTTTTTTAGATATCTTAGAATAGAGACAGATCAAACATTACACGAATGATGTGGAAGGCAAATATCTTGTGGACTGCATTAACATTCTGTTGTGCTGCCAAAAATATGTTGCGCTCATACTGTGCAAATACCAACAACTATTAGCAGACCCTTGAGTAAATTGCATACGAGTGGCTGAGCTACTTGTACTTAGGAGCATTAAGGGGGCAGATACCTGTAATATTTGGAAAAAAATTTTTTTTTTTTTGATAAAATGTTAATATAATATAATCCTTTAACTTACACCATATCAAGCGTTAAAAAAAACTGAAGCAGGTGAGGTACCATGAAGTATCAAGTATATCAATGCAAAGTGGCGATACCTTGCGAACGATACACATGAAAGCCAAGTTTTATCCGCTTTTCTTTTGCGTAAAACCTGAAAAACAAATTATTTCCCTATATCTCGAATACCCCTCTTTAGAAAAATAAATTAAACCCATATGACCCCAAATATTTTTCGTGTAAACTAGTGTAATCTAACGAAAAGTTTCAAGTAAAATTTAAAAAAATCGAATTATCTATAAAATCTATAAAAAAACAAATTATAACTAACATTCTAAGACGCAAAGCACTTTTAAAAGCGTGAAAATACATTATTCTAAAAAGTCTTCTATAATCTATTCAGTTTAAGTAAATCAGTAATAATAAAAATAAAGAAAATTAATGTAATATGTATATTATAATCTCAAAAGCATTAATAACAAATGCTCACGATTAAAAATAGGTTAGGTCAGGTGAGCCAGGTTGGCAACAAGCCACGCATAGACCTTTTGGTCCCTAGCGATACCCATGGAGACCGACCTCTATGAATACCGAAAGAAGACATCATGTAGGATGTCAGCGCTTTTGCCGAATCTTAGCAGAGCTGGGAGATCCACTTTTGAGACGTCCTCCAGACCCTCAAACAATGAGGCTCCCAGACATTTTAAACGCGTTTTTAATAATGCCGGACAAACGCACAGAAGGTGTTCTAAAATTTCCTCAACATCCTCTCTACGTTTCCTGCATTTGTCCGTGTTAGCAATCCCTATCTTGTACGCATGTGCAGCCAATAGATTGTGACCTGTTAGCATACCTATGATAATTCTGCAGTCCTTTCGCGAGAGCGTAAGTACGA
The DNA here is from genome assembly GCF_027943255.1 of Anastrepha obliqua. Classification (NCBI taxonomy): domain Eukaryota; kingdom Metazoa; phylum Arthropoda; class Insecta; order Diptera; family Tephritidae; genus Anastrepha; species Anastrepha obliqua. The sequence goes on from NC_072896.1 coordinate 30,817,364, forward strand.
ATTGAGTCAGTTTTTTGTCGTTAGTTCTACACACAACTTTTGCTGTTTTGCATGTAGTCAAATTAGTTCACCTAGCTTCCACTCGCTTTTTCATGTAATCGTCTATTTCATTGTATATTGTATTTAGCGGTTTTGGTATGTCGTTGTCTTGTTCAAAAGGCTAACAGCACTTTTTGCTATCTCATCTACTATTTCGTTCCCCATAATGCCTTTGTGACCAGGTACCCAGTAGATGTGCAGCCTACTGTTTGCGGCTAGCCTTTCTATGGGCTCCCTGCTCCGTCGAACATTTTTGGACTTAATACAATATGAGCTTATTGCTTTTATTGCTGCTTGACTGTTCACGTATATTTTAATTGTTGAGTTCTTTCTTCTTCTTCTGTAGACTAGCTCCGCGGCTTTCCCCACAGCAAAAACTTCCGCTTGGAAAATATTGCTGTTGCTAAATACCCGCTCCCGTACCATCTAAAGTTTTAGAGCCGCCTGTATAGATGTGAAAAGTCCTATAGCCAGGCTTCATGCCTTTGTGCCATCCCTCCTCTTCAATTGTAGTGTGAAACCTTCTCTCCCAATTGAGGTACGGAGTCATATAGTCTGTGCAACCTGAGCTCCACTTTCCCATTGAGCTATGACCGAAGGTTCTGCAGGTGTATACTCCAGCAGCCACTAATCTCCTCGCGGATTCCGCTGCCAGGTTTTCCGCCATAAGGTCAATAGGTAGCATGCTGAGTATCATTTCCCCAGCGTCGCCGTTGGAGTGGTTTTCAGCGCTTCTGTTATGTACAGAGCAGAGCACAGACTTTTCTTGTCGCAGTCCTCCATACTAAGGCCCCATACAGCAATATCGGTCTAACTACTGCCGTGTAGCACCAATGCATCAGAGAGGGTGATAGACCCCAAGTAACGCCCAGCATTCTTTTACATACGTACAACGTGTTACTGGTCTTTTTCACTCCTTCCTCAACATTGCGCTTCCACAGCAATTTTCTGTCTAGTATTAGTCCGAGGTACCTTGCATGATCTTTGAGACGTAGTTCGTTGTTGCCTAGCTTTGGGAGGTTCCACGTCGGGACCTTGTGCTTCCTGGTAAAAAGTGCCATGTCCGTTTTTCCGGCGTTTATCCCTAGCCCTACGCGAGATGTCTATTGGTGTATCATTTTAAGTGTGTTATTCAGCACATTACTGATGGTGTCCAGGTACTTTCATGTAACTACTATAGCTATGTCACCTGCATATGCCACTAGTTTTGCTTCCCCTCCGTCAAATTTCGATTAAAAATAACACCAAGTTAATATTTTTGTGAAAGTAGTTCTAAAAAGCTTCATTTGGCACTCGTGAAAACCAGCAACGATAGCAACTGCAACATAAATTGAAAACATTGATAAAAAATAGGAGCCCTTAGATGAAGCCACCACTTGCGCTACAAAAAGAAGAACAACAATGTAACAAAACTATGTAAAATAAGTTGGATAACAGAAATTTTAGCAGAGGACTGTTATTTAAAAGGTGGGAAATGTTAATTTTGCTCAGCTACTGTAAGTCTGCCTTTGCATGACTGGAGTGCGCATTGAAGCCTGCGCTTACATAGAAGAGAACCTTCTTAGAATATGTCTTACAAATTCCATTATATAGTAGAGGTCCACTGATACTCTACCTCGACAAATAGTTCCGAATTCCTTTATTTACGTTTGATACAACATTTTTTGAATTTTACATTTTCAATAGTGGTATTCTTAACAAGTTTCTAGGTTTGGAGAAAAACTTGGATTGTTTCAAAATATATTTCTCCAACTTCGTTTGCAGTTATTGATTCTCATGGAGCAAGAATCACAGCAGGTATACTCCCCAGCTATTCTTCCGTCTACACAGCTGAAGCTGCAGCAATCTTCAACGCAATCATCTTCGCAGAAAGCAACATTTAAAAGCCGTAATTTGCACCGATAGTAATTCAACCCTACACTCCATAATGAACAGAAAGAACAAATCTTACTTAATCTCCTGCATACGAAGCAAACTGATCCGTAACTGCAATCGTGTGAAACTTATGTGGGTACCAAGACATGCGGGGATCAAAGGGAATGAACTGGCGGACGAAAAAGCAAAGCTAGCCTCAAAGCAACCCCTTATAACCTTTGAATATATCACTAAAAAAGACATATACAACTTTGTATTGCATCACCAACATAACACACTAATGGCATTATGGAGTTGCAACATACACCAATATACCACACATAATCCGCACAGGACAACACCAAACTCTCCAGCAAGCTGCCGTTGCAACGACGTCAAAGCATTCGTCCGCTTACGCCTAGGACATACAAACGCCACACATTCGTATCTAGTACAGCGTTCCAGTTCCAGCCCTCGCATTTGCTGTCACTGCCCGAGATTGGCCTTAACCGTCAACCACCTACTTGACGAATGTCCACATTTCGCAGCAATAAGGAAAAATATCTTCGATAGCTAAACCCCTTCTTCGCTATTAAATGCTACTTCTTCAGAAAACATATTAAAAATATCGGAATACTTATTACGAACAGGATTAAAACCCTTAATTTGATATGGACAACTACATCTTAATAGCTAATTTCATCATACCCTCACTCTTACGTTTAAGTCTCAACTAAATTATCCTTCTTTAATTCCGCATCAGCGAGCCAAAGGCCCTGGCAGGCAGTGCTCATTATTTCGTTTAAAAATAATTTATTGCTTTTCCTCATTATAAATAAATAAATAAATAAATAAATAAAAAATATTTCTTCAAAGTTTGTCTATCGAACTTATTTTATAAATTAACTGTCAATATTAATAATATGTATTATAGTAATAAATGAATTATTTCATTCCCGTGTTAGAGAACAGAAAACCCTTTGAGATGAAGTTTCCTTATAGGAAAAACTCAAGTTGAGACTAAGTAAATGAGGGGGAATTAATTCCCTTGTAAAGGTTGGCCAGATTAGGGTATGGGTTTGCACTTTCAAAAAATTAATTTTTTTGTTGTCTTATCTTATTGTTTAACATTTCAAGAATATATTCCCAAAATTTTAAGCCGATCTGAGCAAAACTTTTGGAGTTATTGTCCAATTAGTCTCGCGTCTTAGCTCTGACAAGTGCGAGCGTTCGGGAAGGCAGCGCGGCTGACAAGTTTTTCTCAAAACTACTTTTTGAAAGTCGGTGATCACTGCCATTAAAAACTATTGTACTTGATCGATTCATTCCAAACTTGGCATACATGCCTGCCCCCAACGCTTAGTTTATATTTTTTTTTGACATGAAGGGGGTTTCCCGCCCACAAAATGGCGGAAATTTTCGTTGAAAATAGAAGTTTTCTCTTTAGACCCCCGCCAAAAATTTTTAAACGAAGAAAAAAATAAGCGGACAACGTTTGGGAAGAAGATTTAATGATGATGATGATGATTTAATGATTCTTTGACTAAATTTGCATTGGTTTTGGTTTCAGATGATTTCCGACCGAGATACAGTGATCACTGCAAAATACTTTTTTTTTCAAGACGTTCCCGGGCATGGTCTGTCACCGGCTTAGTTTTAAGTATTTCCGCATGAAAAAATAACATACTATAGTTAAAAGTATGCTTAATAATGTACAAAAGGCTTTAATAAATTTGCTCAATCCATATTTAAGAAAAAAATTCCCAAAAATAGTGTTTTTTTCCGCTGAAACCCTTACCTCGCCCCTCTTAAAATTTATTTATTGAATTTAGTGTAAATGAATTAGATTAACTATTTATTTGACACTGAAGGTTTTGTGTAAGACAACAGAAAAGATACTTTTCCGTCCAAAAGTTCTTGTAACAGGCAACTTACAGCTACTACTCAACTCAGTAAGCAGAGAACAACAAGCAGCTCACAAGAAAAATTATACATACTTGCTACTGCAAACAAAACAAGAAGTTCGCTATTTCCATTCGATTTGAATGCACTATTCTTACTTGGATACATTTTTAGTGAGACCCTTCGAATTTTCAAATATCAACCAACTTCGTGGCGCTTCCACAAAGTTCAATCTTCTAATACCCGTAAAAGTTTACAATCACCAGACAAATTTGTAATTTATTGTTGGTGTAACTAATATTTTAAATAGTTGTTGCCGTTGTTGTTGTCTATTGCACAGTAACTCCAACACCCGTGCAACATTGTTTAAGCAGTTAAAGTCAGCAATTAAGCGTAGCGAATTGGCAAGCGTGACAAAGGGGGGAAAATAAGTTGGGTAATGGAACTGAACTACCACAGAAAATACAAGTTACATATTTAAACGAGCCAAAATACTTCATATTTAAAAAGCAATAAAAAACTAGTTAGTGAGATTGTTAGAAAAAATGCATTTTTGGCAATTTAAACTGTAATGGCTTTAAAGGCAGCCAAAACTTTGCGCAAAACCTAGACCCTCAAAAAACGTGATTCATTGGCGCTGGCATTGCATAAGTTTGAAATGGTTGTTATGGTTACGGTTAATATTGTTGCTTTTGTCATTATTGCTATACTTTTTACTTTTTTTTTTTGTAGTTTATTTTTTTGTTTTATGCTCTTGCGATATTACTTTTGTTTAATTACAAAACACTTAACTTTAACCATTTTCTCATTTTTCTTTGGCATAATGCAATAAATTTCTGTTTAAAATATTTTCAGAGTGTGTAAGTGGTTAGCGCCTCATTAGTGAGTGATTAACGAATTCTTAGTAAGCTATATATATATATATATATATATAATTGGCGCGTACACTCTTTTTGGGTGTTTGGCAGAGCTCTTCCTCTTATTTGTGGTGTGCCTCTTGATGTTGTTCCACAAATGGAGGGACCTACAGTTTCAAGCCGACTCCGAACGGCAGATATTTTTATGAGGAGCTTTTTCATGACAGAAATACACTCGGAGGCTTTTCATTGGCTGCCGAGGGGCGACCGCTATTAAAAAAATGTTTTTCTTAATTTTGGTGTTTCATCGAGATTAGAACCAACGTTCTCTCTGTAAATTCCGAATGGTAGTGGAAAAATAGTAATTCGAATTAAATTTTTCTTTGTGCAGATGGTAAAAAATTAAAAATTACACGTGAAGATAGGCTGCTAAGGTATTTCATTATTTATAAGGTAGTATTACAAATTTAGAGCCCGCAATTTAGTACCTGCAGTGTACGAGCAGACTATTTTTCAAAACGAAACTAAGCCAAACATATTTGAAATAAAACGAAAAGAGTGAGTACCAAAAATAAAATTAAGAAAATAGAATTATATGCAAAGTGTGAGTTTAATCGGGAAATTAAAAACCAAACGTCAGCATTTAAGCCTAGAATAAATATTTTCTTGTCTAAAAATGGTGATATACTCATTCTACAAACAGACCACGAAATCTTAGAAAGATAGCGTAAACATTTTGATGGTCCTCTTAATAATAAACATGAAGGCGAGTATCCACCTTGGCAACCTTTAGCTACAGTTGAAAACAACAACGTTTTACTAGCATTTGACGAAATTATCGTGGCTCTTAAAAACTGTGAAATGAAAGGGCAAGCGGCAAAGACTCTTTAGGGGCGAAACTCTTAAAAGAAGCCGACGGGAAACTACACAAATACCTTCATAACTTAATAATAAGCGTTTGAGAAAAAGAATCTATGCCAACTGATCGGCCAGTCTGCACAAGCTTTTCAATGCACAAGAAAGAGAGATAAATAAGTGGTTTGCGATATTTATTTTAGTATTTAATCGAAGCTGTTCACGCACGCACAAAATCTTCATGAGGGAGCTTTGGTGCTTTTGAAGTAGTACCACATTTTGAGTACTAGGGCGTTATGTTCAAATAAAGCAAGGATTCAACTCCTGCAGTGAGAGATCGCATCAACGTCGTCAATTTTATGCCTACTTTAGTTTGCTCAAGTTAGGGCTTTTTATTGAAACTACAAAGTTAATTAAGCACAAGGATGTGAGGTGTGGATTCTTAAGTTTGGTGACTGCGCACAGATTGGTAATATGGAGAGAAACAGTTTGAGAAAGATTTTAGAACCAATGGAAATTGATGACGGTATTCATAGAATCGGGTTTAACTCGGAACTAAACGATCTTATTCAGAACGGGACAGCTGTGCAGTTTGTTAAAGCGCAACGCATTAGATGGCTAGGTCACGTTAACCGTATGGCTGCTGACTGTACCGTGAAGAAAGCCATGACAGGAAAGCTAATGAGTGTGAAAGCCAAAGGCAAATCGAGGAATCGATGGATAGATGCAAAAAAAGGATATCAAAAATTTGGGAATATTATGGGGGAAATGAAATGGTTGAAGTGCCGGTCTGGCACTCCTCAAGTAGCACTGAAGCGCCGTTTTGAATTTGTAATTACGCTCCAACGCATCCCGCATTGTAACGCTATCAATGATTTTGAAGAAATAGGGAAGTCGGTGTTATTTTTATTTCAAGTTTTTTGTTTTGACAGACATACAGTAGCAGTTGAATTAGTAGAGCGCAACATATTGCCGAGTTTGGACAATAAATTTTTTTTTTTTAATCTTTTCATTTTGTTTTCTTTTTTTTTCGAAAACATATACTCGCTTTATGCATTTCCTTCTACATAATAAGTTCTCGAAATTTTTTATACAAGAAAATAGGCAACACCGGAGGTGCAAGAAAAATGAAAAATCAATGAAAATATTCAGCTACTTCAAACTTAAACACACCGAGTTTAACAAAACGTGCCAGTCGTTTCTTTCTCGTGCTAACCGGCGCCAGTTGGACACACCAAGTGAGGCTAAGTCCTTCTCCACCTGATCTTTCCAACGCAGAGAAGGCCTTCTTCCTCTTCTTGTGCTACCATCAGCTGGTACCGCATCCAATACTTTCAGATTTGGAGCGTTTGTATCCATTCGGACGACATGACCCAGCCAACATAGCCGCTGGATTTTTATTTGCTGCGCTATGTCTATGTCGTCGTAAAGCTCATACAGCTCATCGTTCCATCGCCTGCGATTTCTGCTTTATACTAAGAAGAAATGATTGCAAGATCTTCCCTCAAAACGCACATTGGTCAACATGCAACTCAACTCACTTAAACCATTGACGCTCCATTGTGACACCGCAGCTTGTCGGCTACTTCTCATTAAACAATTTTATTTTAAGTTTAAGTGCAAACCCATTGATCTGGCAGGCACTTATATCTCTAATTTCATCAGTAACACTCAAGAACGATGAGCTAAAGAATCTGAATCTAGTGACTTGCCCCGCGGTACAGTGACAAACAAGATGTCTCGTGGACCCAACCTGCAAGGGTGCACATACAATTTTCAGCCAGCCCGCGTAGAAAGATCAAGGAAATTCTTGTGGTAATTTCGTATACTACTTTAAATTACATTCAACAGCCAATGTGAACTGAACATTTTCTTTCAGCGAGATACAGGGTACCCTTATGAGCATATAGAGCGCTAAGAGAACTGAGAAGCTTTGGCTGCGGCTTAATATTGACATAAGCTGAGTGAAATGAATTATTGTGTTGTTGAAATCCTATAAATCTTTTGGTCAGAATTTTTCCTACCCAAAATACAGTCAGTAATGGAGGCACATATTATACTACGTCCGCGACTTGCAACTGGCAACTATAAAACATGCCTAAGCCTGGTTACGTCTCAAGTAAGTAATAGTGAATATAGTCTTAAGGTGAGTGGAGTCTTTACGTTCAAAGAATTCAGAGCATATCATGTGAATTATAACGTCCTTTAGGTTCCTAAGCCTTACTTCTTAAAATGCTCTAAACACTTCTGAAATGCATTGCATGCTCAACATAATTTTAGAAATTCTAAGTAAATGTTTAGTTTCAAGCCACATAATTTTAATAATGTTATAATTTACTTTCTTCTTATTTAATTTTAAAAAGTTTTTCCCGAAAATATTTGGGTACATCGAAACATTCATTCTCCTATAACAACCATTTAGATTATATTTTTAAACTATGCGCAGATTTGAAAAAAGTAAAACAGATTTTAGTCAAAATTTTTCGCTTTTTAGTCAGAATTAAAAAAAAAATCGGCTTTTGAAGTACATTGAGTTTTGGTGCAATAAATTGCAAGTTATAATTTACTCACAAATAACGTTGATTATTCACAATTTTGTTTTTTTTTTTTGCTGGCAGGGTTGGGAATATTCTGCCATATAAAAAAATGTAGATCATTCGTCGCATGGAGTAAATGCACTATATTTTCATAACCAATTATTATTAAATAAGAAGAAGAAGAAGAAATTGTTACTAAGTTCTAGTGCTAGCGTTTTTCAACGCAGTGTATATCTAAAAACGGTCGCCTGGTGCTCGCTAGTTGCTCAGTTGCCTAATTATTTAAATTGTTTTCCCCTCAAATTTGGAGAATTTTATATTTTTTAAGATAAAAACTTAAATTAAGTGACTTCCGCTACAAGTCCACAATCACCAAATATATTTAAAGCAACCAAAAATTCGTCTGCTACATTTTTGTGCACCACTACTACTTCACTAATTAACACTTAAACTCCTATGAAGCACTGACTGCCCTTCAGCGTTTGACATTCACTTGCATTGGCGAGGAGATAACAGGCACTACAAGGCAGTCCAAGGCACGGCTACTTTTACGTATATTTAATTTCACGCCAAATTAGCAAAACCTATGACTTTGTGTTGAAACTTTAATTTTATTTAAATTACTTGTTACCCGCAGTATTTTTTTTCTAAATTTGCTTGCAATGCTATGCATTTAGGACTTTACTGTTAGTTGTGTTAGTTTTACGATATTTTGCTTTTAACTTTTAACTTTTGATGAATTTGTTAATTTCTTGTTAAACGCAATGCACATTTAACGCTCTTGACATAATGCGTCAATAACACAGAACAAACAAAAGACTTAAGCAACGAACTTGAACGTATTTCACACTTACGTATGGACGTATGGATGCGGTGGCAGGGTGAAGTAAGAAAATCAGGTGTGACAATGCATAGCAAAATAAAATTTGCTAAAACTTGGGGGGTGTTTGGCGTTTGCAATCTAATCTAACTGCAATTTGCAAGGTGAGGCGGGTGTGGAAACAAAAATTTTAAATGCGTTGCTGATGTATGGATTGTTTTTAGAGTTTTCAATTCTTTACAAAAGTTGTGTTTTGAATAGAATTTTAATTAACAAAAATATGTTATCGAAAATTCTACTACATTGCGTGTTTATTTTAATTTTGCCATACAAAACTTTGGTTGTTATCTGTAAGATTAATTTATGTGCATACGTACACATTTCTCATTAATCAATTGTAGTCTTAGACAAACAGTCAAAACATGTTACATACACATGCATACATACCTACGTGCACATTTATTTCTGTAAAAGAAATATTATAAAGGCACAATAGATTTTAAGGCTGCATAGGCAGGCACGCAAATTCAAACAGTAGCAGAACTGGTGATAAAAAATTGCACAGCAAGAACTCAAAAGCGCTTAATTAAGACAAATGAATGTAAAGACACGCAAGCGCAATGCTTTCAAACTGCAACATGAAGGTAAACTGGCAGTAGATACGTGTGCAAATAAAAGAAAAGTACCCTGCAAGAAAGCGAAAAATTAAAATAGCAAAAAAAAATTCATAGAAAATTTGGTATCAGAACTTTACAGTCGCTATGAAACTCATTCTTATTTATGCGCAGTGGGAGGAATTGGCAATCCGGCGATGCCTTATTAACCCTTTGCGCTCGAGCGGTGCCTGAAAGGCACCACTACATGTGATGCAATAACTCGAGCGGTGCCTGAAAGGCAACATTCAGATCGATGTGTCTAAATGTCTTATCTTTTGTGATTCTATCGCCATAGGAGATGAAAGCTGTACCGCAAACTGTTTATGTCACAGACGCAAGCAACCTTTCAGCCGACAGGGTAACCAATACATAAGTCCCAAACTATGCTTGAATGGTTGCTTAGCGCCACCATACTTAGTCTGCGGCACCACTTTCATCTCCTATAGCGAAGTAGCACTTTGTCTTCGACATCAGTTCGAACTCAGCCTTCTTGGCGATTGCAATATTTCTTTCAAAATTAGTGAGCCCAATAATTATAGTGCACGACGACGAAATTACTTCTGGTGAAGATGAGTTAAATTTTTCTGCAATAACGAACGAAATTATATCGCTCTATGTAGCTCCTGCTTGTCCAGGAGAACGAAGGCAGAGGTGATAAAGATAGCGACCCCGTTACAGGAGTAAGAAGACGAAAAATCCGATTAATCGATAGTGAATCTGAAAACCAAAGTGATTGTACAGAGGAAACTGAACCTTCAGAAGGAACACTGTGCACAGAACCCGAAGAAAGTTAACAATAACGAACTCATGAAATAAGTGGGTGCTGTGAGATTACTCTCGAGTTGCTGGTTCACCCGACAGAAAAGCTCCTCGAGCGGAAAAAGTTAATAATTTCGAAAAAATTACAAAGTTTAATGTAATATTTTTTTGTTTAGTGAAATAAACTATACATTTTTGTTAATTTTCTTGATTTCTAAGAACACTTTTTATTATTATTTTTTTTTTTTCAATTCAATCGCTTTATATAAAAGTATAAAAAAGAAAGAAAACATAGCGATAGCACATTCAACTGGTGGTAAGTGGTTACCACAAACCGGTTCGAACTCAGCTGATAAGCAGAGCAACGACTGATATTTTTACGAGCAATGGAAGCAGCTTGTCTATGGATCAGACAGTGCTAGAGGTACTTTGGTGCGTTTCCTCTGCAGCAAAGATTTCTCTAAGGCGTAGAGCGTATAACAGACTGCATATGGTGTATAGATCACAGCCACCATAGCGAGTGAATCCGGACTTGAAGTTCGACCTAAAACAGAAAATCCGAAAAAAATTGTGTTTAAAGTGGTCGCTTCTCGGCAGGCACTGGTAGACCTCTGAGCGTGTTTTGGACATCTGCCATTGAGTGTACGCCATGAAAATTTAGGTCGCTGCACTTGTAGGACAACATCAAGATTAACCTAACAATTTTGAGAAGGAGCGCGGTCAAACACATAACAAAGGATGCGCGCGAAAACTCTGTTCTGTCGATGGTATCTAGGCTTTTCCAAAATTTTTGAGGATCGATAAGAAAACACACAACTATATAGTTTGAAATACACTTTGTTGTTCAGTACATTCTCCCTGAACATGAATACGCTTGTTTCAATGAAATTCCAATTTATGAGTTCCGTCCGTGAAGTGATAAACTGGAAGGACTGCAAAATACGCTTCCACCGCTTTTATGAACTTATAATTTGATGAAATACGCTTTCCATACATGCTTTTTTTTAGGTCTGGAAACAGATAGGAGTCGGTAGGGGCCAAATCTGGTGAATATGAAGGATGTTTCAACAACTGGAACTTTGTTTAATGGATTTTAGTCATTGTCGAAATACTCTCGTGACATTGTCCTCATGAAAAAGAATTCTTTTACAAAATGGGTATTTTATCACGATTTTTTTTCAACTTTTGTCACAACTTTCATGTTCGCTTTTGCGACTCTATTTTATTTTTATTTACTTATTAGCTGTAACCGGCGCGCGTTGCTACACTAACAACTAAAATAAAGTGCAGAAGTTGCTACTCTGCAGCACCAGTGGCGAGTGGCATCAAACCTTCTCCGTGAAAAAGTACATTTAGATACCAATTTTTATAATAATCGGTCCAGTAGTTTTTGAGTTCATCGATGACATACAGATAAACATTCATTTTTATATATAAAGATACAGGTGGTACAACCATTGGCAGTGAATCTGGCTCTAGCGTCTTCTTTCAGCAAATTTCCTAGCAAAAAGTGGGATTTATACTATTTACATGGCGCCACAGCTGATAATCAAAACCGATTACACGCATTAAAATTCAGTTTTCTTCAGAGGTAGTCAAGCTCCTTTCTTTCTCCTTTTTTCCACCTAATTTCCTACTGGGTGCCTACTATTTATTAAGATAAACCCAACTGCTAGACATGAAACAATTGCTCCACAACCGGAGGTGATTGGCACTTATGCATTCTTTGCGCTAAAAAAGTGGCACCTTTAATTGCAATACAAAACAATGGCGAAACAACAAATACTACTTCCACAGAATTTATTTAGCAGTAAAATAATTATGTTTGACTAAAGTGTGTGTGTATGTAGAAAATTTAGGCGTGGAACACTTGCCTAACTGTCAAATCCTGTTGGGTGTCGGGTGTCAAACAATTAGAAAATATGCATGAGTTTGTGCACACACATACATATGCATGAGTACGCTTATAATAAATTACTGCATAAACTCATTAGTATGAAATTATTTAATTTTTTTGGTTTATGCTTCGCCTTAAGCCGCTATTGTGGCGCACGCGCCACTGGCATTTTTTGGCTTATAATTCCAAGTAAGCTGACCAACTGTGAGGAAATATTAGAAAAGCTACAAATATTGCGAATATTATTGTTTATAAAGATACTACTTTTGGGCAGGTACAGAGAGGTTTAGACGCTGTGGATTTGAAAGGCTTTAAATAGCTTTGTTACACACTTTCTTGAACTCTTTTTTGTATTAAAAATGTGAGCGCTATAAAAAAAAGCATTCATTATTTGTATTTGAAAAAATATGAATTATTTGAATATATAAGCAGAAGTACAAATTACTTAGCAGAAGTCAAAACATCAATATTCCAGTAACTCAAGGTTGCGGCGGACGCCGTAGCCAAATGGGTTGGTGTGTAGTATCCGGAAGTGCCCAGATTCCAATCTCTGGGCATGAATCATCAAATGATAGAAATAGTGATCGCCCCGAGGCAGTGTGTTTCTATATATTTAGCTAATATAACAGTTAAAAAAAATTGTCCGACAAATTTTAAAACTAAGTATCTGATATTCTGAGCAGCAATCCAACCAGTTATGGTTTTTATAATAAAAAAATCGGTAAAAAGTAATTTCTTGACTTTTGTATTATATAAAAAAAAATTATTAAATACTCGAAGGCCTGTAGTTTCTCAGTCAAATATATATATATAATTGGTGTTCACACCCTTTCTGGGTGTTTGGCCGAGCTCCTCCTCCTATTTGTGGTGTGCGTCTTGATGTTGTTCTACAAATGGAGGGACCTACAGTTTCCAGCCGACTCTGAACGGCAGATATTTTTATGAGGAGCTTTTTCATGCCAGAAATACACTCGGAGGTTTGCCATTGCCTGCCGAGGGGCGGCCGCTATTAGAAAAACGTTTTCTTAATTTAAGTGATTCACCGAGATTCGAACCTACGTTCTCTCTGTGAATTCCGAATGGTAATCACGCACCAACCCATTCGGCTACGTACGGCGGCCGCCTCAGTCAAATAATACCAATTAATTCATGTTACCAGAGTGCATTGCATGAGGCATTTCTGTAGCTCAAAAAAATGCATCAAATTGCTTGAATTACACGGAAGTATTATTGGCACTGGTTTTTTTATTTGCTTGTTATGCCAAAGCCATCCAATGAAATGTACTCTATACACAGCTGTGTTCCTATTAATAACACCACAACATATTGCTAACTTTTTTTTATTTTTATTTTTTTATTTAATTTTGAAATTTTATTTATAGAAATATAGGTCATACTACAACAAAACCCATACCCTATGATCAAAAAGTACTGGGAAGGTGATGTTGGCTTCTTCGATTGCCAAGGCGTAATGTACGAGTACCATGAGTACCTTCCATCGGGCCGGACAGTCAATAAAAAATAGTATTTATCCATTTTGAAGCGTTTGAGAGATGCTGTACGTCGCAAACGGCCGGAAATGTGGGCAAACAATTCTTGGATTATGCATGATGATAACGCGCCATCGCAGCGAGCCCAGCGAGTGCTGGATTATTTGACCAAACACCAAGTAAATACCATCGTGCAAGCACCGTATTTACCTGATATGTCCCCGTGCGACTTCTTTTTATTTCCCAAGTTGAAGTTATCACTTCGTGGAAGGAGATTGAATGCGGCCTACCAGTGGTGCGTGGAGGACTGGGTTAAGCGTTGGCACATGTGTGTTGCTTCAGACGGGTCATATTTTGAAGGAAATCAAATAAAATTGCCTGAAATTTAACTCTGTTTTGCTTTATTTAAACATTTCCGGTACTTTCTGACCATAGAGTATAACTTAATGTTTCAAACCTTGCAGAAAATTTTAAAAATTCAAAATATGTTTACCTATGTAAATCTTTAAATTTTTTATCAGATTTTCAGAAAAGTTTCGAGTATGCAATTTTGCAACCCATTCAATTTTGTATAAGTGTTTCTGTAAGACCTTTCTTCCATAAAACGAATGTCACATATTTGTTATATGAAAAAATTCACCACATTATAAATTTTTTCCCCTTTAACTCCTATTGGAGCGTAGAGGGTCCAGATACACCGGTTTGCTAACACACAAAAAAATGCTCAAAATCAAAGCGGTGTTTGAGCCACTCGAAACTTGCACTTTATTATACCGGAAGTTATCGGACTATAATTTTTTAAAAGTTCTAATTAAAAAGTATGAAATATTGGTGAACATTTTTTTAATCTATTTAAATTTTGTACAATGTTAACAACCTCAAGTCATGTGGCTTCCATCTACTTGTGCTTTTCTTTTCTCAATCTTCATCGCCTTTTTGCTACAAATATAGCTTAAACAAAATTAACACAATTAATTAGAGCGTCCTGAAACATTTTTGGCTGTACATATATGCTACTCTGGGAGTGCCAGTCTGGTACTTCAACCATTTCACCTGCCTACCTAATTTTACAGCTTATAGAAATTTACTACAAGGTGGCGCAAAATTAAGCACCTTATAGATTTATATTTTTTGCAAATGAAGGCTTACGTCTTATATTTTTAAACTAGGCAGCTACAGTATACTAACAGGCAAGCAATGGAGCGCGTAAAGGTCAAAGTTTATCACACAAAATCATTTTTTGTATTTAGTACAAAAGTTACAAAAAAGAATGGATGATTAATTTTGCGCCACCTTGCATAATAAAGTGCAAATTTAAAGTTGCTAAAAATTTAGCTTTTATAAAAAAATTTTTGACAGTGTTGCACATTTTCTCCATATAAAAATAATGTCTTGCACTTATATATATGAAAGGAATTTCCTAATGAAAATCCCTTCTAGACAGGAATGGCTTGAAAAAGATCCAACACCCAACACACCCGTTAAGATCTACACGGACGGATCTAAAATGGACAACACTGTACGATCAGGGTTATATTGCGAAGAGCTTACTATCAGTGAATCCTTTAAACTACCGGATCACTGTAGGGGTTTTCAAGCGGAAATAAACGCTATTCAAGAAGCCTTAAAATGGTTAAAGATAAACAGAATATCATCAACGGATATCTGCATTCTATCAGACAGCCAAGCTGCCCTACGAGCCCTGGATGCATTCCAAACAACATCAAGGAGTGTTCTACGTTGTTGCCAATCTCTTAATGAGATGGTCAAACAATATCGTACCATCTTATGCTGGGTTCCAGGCCACAGAGACATACCAGGGAACTGTAGGGCAGACCAACTTGCAAGAGAAGGTACCTGTATGACAAACATAATTAATTCTATGGAGGTATCTCTCGGTACTTGTAAGCTTCTTATTAAGGACGCACTAATCAGTTCGGCAAATCAAAGATGGATTAGCGTCCATACCTGTGAAATTGTCAGGCAAACATGGATAAGGCTAAATCTACGTCTCTTGCGTGAATATTTACAAGAGTTTTATAAAATTGAGTACACTTCAAATTAGGACCTTAGTAGGGGCCCTCCCAGAACATTGTCTCATAGGAAATCATGCTAGGGGATAAGGCTTCTACATGCATGATTTCTGTCATAGCTACAGAAATGAGGAGGAGTTGGAAACAATTCAACACCTTTTTTGCACATGCCTAGCTCTAGCCAGAAGCAGCAACCGATATTTAAGATCCCACTTCTTAAGGAATACGGATGATCTTTACACTTTAGGTATCAACAACCTTTTCGCTTTGTCAAAAGCTCAGGATGGTTCAATATGGAAGGGAAATGTAGCCCAGCGGCTCACAACGGACCCATTTCGTGATCTAAGTGGCATCGCTGTCTCTATGTGCGATACGGCTGCCAAACCTTACCTATATATGGTATATGAATTTATGGGGCTTTTATGCTAGACGATGGGCCAGAGGTTAGCTTAAGTCACGGTTGATGAGTAAAAGATATAGTAGGGGCCTACTTTGTCTGAAGTCTCATAGTGAATCCTTGCAATGATCCATAATTTTATAAAAAAAATTTCGAACATACAAAAAAATATTAAAAAAAATTAGTCAAAACTGAAAAAAAAAACAAAATGGTGAGGTGCTAACGTTTCATGATGGACCGTGTTTTATGGGAGTTCCTAATTATTTATATCCAAAAATGCGGTTGATAAGCAAAAGGTAGACAGATATGTCTAACAGCGTGAGCCGAAAAAATACTCCTTATACTTTTACTGCACTAATAGAGGATATTTATGTGAAGTCAAATTCGTAAACGGAAAATTAGCTAGAAGAAATTATCTATTCACGTCTTGTGTGAAAATTTATTCTATTCAATCAGTTAAGGGTTAAACAAATATACATTTTATTATTTCGTAGAATTTTCTATTTTTCAATATTATTTATTATCGGCCACTGCTACGAAATGCTTCATAATTTTATTTACACACCAAATTTGGAAGCGTGCCTTTGCGATAAGCAAATTCGTAATTTTATAGCAAAAATTATTGCGCCGTTTCATATTCACGGCGGTGCATGCAAAATTCTCATTTTTGTATGTATGCGTGTAACTGTGTTAGCGCATTCCGTTGTTTTTTTTTATGTCTACGCAAAAAGTGTCAACAACTCGTTGAGTAGTCATAAATTTCGTGTACATTTGGCAATGAAAGGCAATTAAAATTATGTACGACAATAGTCAAATAACACAAGACAAAAAACTGCCAAAAATCAGAAAAATAAAAACACAACAACTACAAAAACACACAATAAAGACACAATTAATAGCCCAACTCACTGAATGTCGTATTTTTGCTTATTTGCAGGTATTTAAAATAGTGCGTTGTTATACTACTGGCCGCACGCCACGACACAATCGGCCAACAACAAAACAGGCGCATGCGCACACAACAAAAGCTGGAGCGCCATTGGCTATCAATGATATAAATAAAAAACGAAATTGTAATAAATAAAAGAAGGGTATAAAATTAATTACGTGCCGAGACTGAAGGCGAGCAATGACAGCCTAACTAACGCACCAGCTGACTGTCTGATCGCCTGACAGGCTGGTCGCCCGACTAATATAAAATACGGCAAGAAAAACCTCACGTGCAAAAGATGATTTAGGTCCCAACATGTTTGGCTACCACAAAGTGCCGTTGACTCAGGCCGAATAGTGTACAAATAAGCCTGTGTTTTTTTTATGCTTCTACGCTTTTGCAGGGTTGTCACCGCTTTTTGTGCGCAATTTTTATTTTGAACTCTTTTTGTTTTTCTTTTCTTTTTGCACAACATTGCCCATTTAAATGGCCACTTAAACGCTTGCAATTAGTATGTAATTGAAACTTACAGTTAAGTCAAATAGTCAACGACAATCACTGCCACAGCCAATTGCCGTTGCTGTTGCCGCAGCCAGAACTGTACGTTCACAACCTGAAACACGTCCAAGCAGCTGGTAAATCACCAACTCATTTGCCATAACTGCGAATGCACTTGGCGGGCCTGTCCAACTGGTTTTTATGAGCGCATACATAGTGAGTGTTAAGTTGGCTGAGTGGTGAGTGGTGAGTGCGCCGAGTGCTGATGTAACAAACGGACAAATGAAAGACTTAAGCAACAAACTTGCTGCCTATGGCGTTAGTACTTTCAGCTTAGATTTTCATCAACTTTTGACACTTTGACACTGACATTAGCAATTTTTCGTGCCATTTTACACATTTTTCTTTTTATTTTGCTATATAATTTTTGGGTGTGTTTTCTGTGCGATTTCTTGGAGCGCGTTTAATACATTGTAGCATTGATTGACAGTTATGCTAAGTTGGAGTTCAAATTTAATTGGCTTTGGAAATTTATGGTGAAATTTTGTGTTAAAGGTGAAAACGATAAAAAATGTGCATCTTCTGTGCAAAGAGCATCCACAATTTTGTATAGGAGAAATATTGTCAAACAATTTATTGTAAAAAATTTAGCGGAACATAAAACTGTTAACTCTAAAAATTTTTGAAAATTTTACTTCAAAAGTTTGAAATTTTGATCACATAGAAAAATATGTCAAACAACTTTTTTGAGAAATATTGTTAAACATTTTCTTTAAGAAATCAAAATAGATATTTTCATTATAAATTATAAAATAAGAAAACCAAAAGCTTAATATTTGCACTGTTTATTTTAGCAATTTGTTGGAGAATATATTCACCTATAATCAAAATAATAGGAGCATGACGAAGTACTAAGTTTAAACTACACTTTTTGTAATTCATTTTTTTATATTTTTATAAAAGTTTAGTTCTACTCCGAAAAATATATAACAAAAAACTCAAAACACTCCGAAAATTTTTCAAATATATATTTAATAAATTCCAAAAACTACACCAGAATGCGAACTCCTTATTCAGAATTTTTGGACAAGTTCACCTGTGTTTGAAGCAACAGGAGCGCTACAGAACAACAAATTTTAACAACTTTTCTTGTCTTAATTTTTTTTTTGATTTTTATAAGAGTATATTTAATTTTACTACGAAAAATTTATACCAAAAAACTACAAACTTTGCGAAAAATTTCAAATATTTAACAAATTTCCAAAAGCCACATCAAAATTTTGAACTTCTCACTCAAAATTCTGAGTAGAGATTTAATTTTATATAATATCTAATTTTAGCATAACAAAGTGTGAACTTGAACTTGCTCAAATTTTCAGTAATTTTTTTTAATTTTGTCGCTGAAGTGTCTGATATTTGCTTTCATATAAGAGGATATAAAAGTCTTTCGAATATTGGCTTTCTATGGAAGAAAAATCTCATCATGGCATACAAAAAATTGTTAAAAATCAACAAGAATTTTGAGCTGCTTCAAATTTACACTTTATTACACTAAAATTGAATGGGCAGCATACACAAATATTCTTATTCATATGCTAAAAATTATGAATTAAATTTTTTTTAATATGTTAAATTTTTGTGATTTTACAAAATACGGCTATTAAGCGTATAAAATGTTTGCTATACTAAACTATATATAATATTTTATTAAAAAAATGTATTTTAATAAAAGAAAAGCTAAATACAAGAAGAAAATTATATCAAAAAAAAAAAAAATAATTAAATACAAAAAAAAACATTAGCATACAAAATAAAAGTTAAGTCTTGGTAATTCCTCGGGCTCCTATTATTTTGAATATAGGTGCAAGTAAAATTTTTAGGAACCTTGATATGCGAGCATTTCTCACAATTACTAGTAAATGCTTACATTTAGAACTTTATATGTTTAAGGTTATTAAAATTGTCTCACAAATATCTTCGTAGGACATTACTGAACGGTCTCTTCAATAGGACTTTCCACACTTTAAATATAGTAAAAAAATTAATCTAGCAAAAGCTTACTATGGAACATTCACAATAATATCTCGACTTACACAGCTTCATTTTTAATATGAAGACCTTTAGGACTACAATTATGAAACTTTGATTCACCCTAAGGAAGAAAACTAAGACAAACTTGACTATAACTTTGTTCTACAATAATGATCTACTTATTCTCATATCTACTTGTTTCCACCAAAAAGAGTTAATTTGTCGTGCAGAGCAATAAAACAATATATTTTTTTTCACTTCAGATTGAATAAGAGCAATTTAGACAGTGGATTAAAATAAATAAAAGAATAATTGGTGCGTAATTGGCCTCCTTCTATTTGTGGCGTGCGTCTTAATGTTGTTCCACAAATGGAGGGACCTACAGTTTCAAGCCGACTCCGAACGGCATGTGTTTTTTATGAGGAGTTTTTTCATGGCAGAAATACACTGCCTATAGGCGACCGCTTTTAGAAAAAACTTCTTGTATTATTTGATGTTTGAACCTATGCACTCCCGAATGGTAGTCCATAGGTGGCTTCCATAGATTAAATAAAATAAAAGTATGCAGATGTCTGACAGAATTCGATTTTTACAACACCTATAAAACAGTGCGGCAAATTTAAACTTTTTTTCTTACTCATCGAAATCGGAAATCGATAGGAACGCGATACTTTAACTCAATGGTAGAAATTTTTTTTTTTTTTCTTCATCACATCAGAATCTTTTTGAGGGACTAAAAAGCGTTAAAGCGTTAAAAAAAATATATATGGATATCAAATGAAGGTAGAGTGACAAGAGAATTGATAAATATTTTTTTTAAATAATTCTTGTCAAAAAATGTGAAAAATCAACAATCAGAACTACACTCAATCATTAGTCACAGTGCAATCGATCGCACTGTAAGACGATACGTTTTTTAGTAAGGAGAGAAATCCCTTTGTAGAACGATGGCATCGGAAGCGTATATCAAAATCTTCAGAGTGCTCGAACCATGGAGACGAACAACATCCAAATTAAGTTTGCGCATTGGTGATTAAGGTTGTATTGGAAAATTATAAATAATATTTAAAGTATCAATCTGAGACTGAAATATTATATTCAAGCATATAAAATAAAATTCCAAGAACAATTTTTGCATAAAATATGTTAACCCTTTATTGTCCTTTATCAAGAGATAGAGCTCGACCTTTTATGCTGGAATTTTTTTTTCAAGAACTCCAAAACTTTATTTGTGGCCAACAGTGTTAAGGCTTAGTGGCAGAGAAAACCTAAACAATTCACACTCTGCGGCAACAGCTGTGGCAATATCATTCTGGCATCACTTAAATGAGCCCTTTTGTATTGCTCTTTAATTAGCTTCTCAGTAGGTAATTAATTAATTAATTAGCTCCACAGTAGAACCATCGAATCTGCTTTGTGAAAGGCAGATCACTAAGGATATTCGCCGATTCTAGGATCGCCAGATAGTTAAATATTTCTTTTCGGTAGACAAAAGAATATCATTTAGTCTAGTGTTTCCCAACAACCGAGAAAAGATTCAAATACTTTACTACTTTCTGATTGTTTCTCATCGCTATGGCTGGGACAAAACCCCCTTGATAGAAAATTCATTCTATAGTATAGCAGAATATAGTCAGTAGGATATGTGTCCTGATATTCTACCACGCACTACCAAGCCTATGGATAGATGATCAAGGTTAGTGAACAGCGTTAGATAGTGCCCAAGGGTTGGTCACCGCACATTTGGGTTTTGAGCCCATCAAAAATACGGAATGTGCTCACCTAATTAAGTTACTTTATTTTCTCCAAATTTCTTATATTTTTTTCGAACGTGTTTTGATTAATTTTTTATTATTTTATGCACAGCAAGTACGTCATGAATCAATGTTTCAAATTTAATATAGTACAAAATTTGCAAAAATTTGAAAACTTAAAAAGAAAAATGTGATCAAAATTGTCAACCGTTTCTGCGGATGAAAATTTGTAACCCATTCAATTTTAAAATTATATAATAAAGTGTAAATTCCAAGCCACTCAAAAATCGCGTTGATTTTTGAAAATTTATTTATTTTTTATTGTTTTTTCTAATGATGTGGAGCAATTAATCCACATAAAGGGACTCCAAATATTTGTTAAAAACCAAAATGAATTCTATTATATCATAAGCATAAGTTTTCTAATAAAACTTATAGCAGGAAGGGTACTGAAGGTGAGGTCTCAGAGACCTCCTACCCGGTCATTGGATTTCCCCAACTGTTGTGAAATGGGAATTTCACAATTTATTTCTCAGAAAAGTGCAGAAAAGATGGAGCTCCATTTCTTTGTGTGCAATTTCGAAACCTCTTTGGCACCAGCACAATAGTCGGAGGACTCACAAAGTTCTGGTGACTCCGCGCCATTCACTTGATCAAACTTGTAGGTATGTTTACCGGCCATTGAACGATCGGCATACATGGTGAAAAGCGAGGTTTACCATTTAACCCTCAATGCAGAAACTGAGGGGATCTTTCAAGGAAATAGACGGTTGAGGGGTTTCTCTATAAATATCCTGATTTGGCAGCCAGTTAATTAAGGCCACTGAGTGCTTTTTTCTTAGATAGCCTGGGGCAGCGCGCCAAATTAAATGCCATCAATCTTCTTCATTTCATTAAGAGCTCTGGCTGGCTGTTGATATCTACCTCTTGGAGGTCTCATAATGCAAGCATTTTACACACCAATCTACCTTTAATTTAATTTTTTGTATTTGATATTTAAAAAATCCTCCGAATAACTCACGCTAAAGTCCAAAAATTATATTTTTTCGTATGCACTTTAAGTTCAAAGAGTATTAAATAAATTTAATTCCTCAAAAAAAGAAAAATAAAATAGCAACAAAAACAAATATCCCAAAAGCTATAATTACAATCCCAAATTCCAGTTAAGCCCAAACTTATTATTAATTTTGAAAAATATGTGCATATTTGCATAGAAATATGAGGTGTTTTTGGTTGGTTTCAGAAACATACCCAGGCCATATAATAATACCAATACAAACAATTTCATTATAGTTCTGTTTTATGTGCAAAATCATTTCACGCCCCAAAATACCACAATGCGAAATTCCGCAGAACCTTGTGACGACATTTGCTCAAATCAACACAAAGTTCAAGCAAAATCCTCGCAAAAGAATATGCAAAATTATATGTTTGCATATGATAATTGTATTCGTTTTTTTTTTGTATTGTATTTATTTACATTTTCAAATATGCCTGGTAAGCAAACAAGAATAATACAATAGGAAACGTATTCGTCTGGTTTTTTTCTTCTGAAAATACGAAAAAAAGCAAAAACCAACAAATTCAGAAAATCGTACGAGCGCTATGAAGAATGCAAATTGGCCGTGAATATTTAAGCAGAAATATAAACAGAAATATAAAAGAGCCGAAAACAGCTGTCAAAGCGCAATAAAAATTCAGCAAGTACCCATGCTAAATTTACTGACACACATAGAGATAGACGAATAGGTACTTACACACGCGTATGTGTTGCATGAGTGGAGTTGAAATTTTGGTATGTTAATTATAATTGCATTGTACGCTAGAAGTGGTCTATAAATTAAAGTAAGCACCACTTAACTACTTGCATATACATATATGTGTGTATGTGTGCATTTAACTATCGATACAAGTGTATCTGACAGATCAGCATCGTAAGTAAATAAATAAATTAACTTAATATCTCTCCTTAACAAAAATTACCAACTCATTACTCGTAATCCTACATTATTCTTAACAAATGAATATTGAATGGCAGTTAAAAACATAAAATTTAATGATGCTCCTACATTTCATAATTAAACATTTCATATTCGATTAGTCATTTCTGTACTGTGCTTGTACGGGTATGCATTTTTCCAATGCAGTTACTGCTGTGGTTTCCAAGTTCGTTGCTTAAGTCTTTTGCTTGTAGCAAAAGAGTCATAAAAATTAATGGAATTGACAACTCAAGTAGGTGGCTAAGATCAATGCCATTGGTTGACGTAAAATGCAGAGTCACATGAAGGGAGTTTTTGTGTTTTTTGTTTTTTGGCTTTTTTGCTAAATTATTTTTACTGTTCAATATAATTTGCTGGTGGATTAAAACAAAGAAGAATAACCGAAATTTTATATGCAACAGTGTCATTTGGTGTGAAGAAAACGAAGGTCAGCATTGGAATAAGGCATGCACGTAGTAAATGGTCGTGAAGTGAAGTCGAAAAACATGAAGTGGCTTACATACATACATATATAAGTATATAAAGGGTGGTTAAATTTCAAGGGCCGGTGTTGAATGTGAACCACACCTAAACGTCAAGTTTTATTGTGCTGAGCATTGCTTTTTTTGTTTCGCGGGTTTTATTTTATTTCCCACTTTCCCTGTATTACTACCGAAAAGATCAGCAAAACCCTGCATAACTTAGAAAAGAAATTATTAAAATGTACTTGCACTTATTTTACTAAAATTTCTTGAGCCATGTTATAGACTTTAAAGTTGCGTATTCTAGAGGGTGGTTAAATTTTAAGGCCCAATGTTGAATGTAAACCACACCTAAACGTCAAGTTTTTTCTGCACTTCATTTCACATTTTTTAATTTCAGACTAATTCAATTTGAACCGTGGAAAGATACACAATCCAGCAACGCGTTAAAGTTATTCAGGCTTATTATGAAAACGGGCGTTCAAATCAAAATGCATATCGCGCACTTCGTGATTTTTTCGGTCAATCTAATCGTTAAAAATGTGCGTACAATCGGAAAAATTGTGCAAAAGTTTGAGCAAACCGGGTCTGTAGGAGATGTAAAAACTCCAGTGCATGCTCGTATAGCTCGTACTGGAGAAAATAATGCTGCTGTTCGCGATAGTATGGTTAAAGAGCTGTCTACCTCAACTCGTCGTCGTGCCCAACAATTGCACCTCTCACGCTCCGCTCGTCGTTGATGAACATTATGCATAAAGACTTGCATTTACACGCTTACAAGGTGCAATTGACTCAAGAACTAAAGCCTCTTCATCATATTAAGCGTCGTCAATGGTCAGAATGGTGGCAGGAAATGGCAATAGTAACCCGCTTTCCGCTTAACCACCCTTTATAAAAAAATTTAACAAAGAATAGAGTAACTTAAGCAAAAACTATGAACTTGGTCCAGGTGCTTGTCATTTCTGTAAAAAAAAAATCATCATCATAATCATCAATAACACTAAATTCTTGTGCAGCCCATTGCTTCCGCAAAAAAAAATATGTGAGAATAAAATTCTTACTAATACTCAATATTCAGATTAAGCAGCAAATCGAAACGAAATTCAAAATAAAATAAACATTTTTTATTAGAATAAAACAGTAAAATAACTTACAAGAGAACTAAAAATGCATAGAGATAATAGCGGATAAAAAGGTGGCGCAAAATTAATCACTTTGCCAGAAGATTTATATAATTTTTGCAATTGGCTTCCATCAAATTTAGCTCTTGTGAACTAGAAAGCTGCAAATGACAAGCAGATAAGCAATGGAGCGCTCAAATAAGCAATGGAAAGCTCAAAATAAGGACTTTCATCACTCCAAATATTTTTTTTTTTTTGTTTTTATTCAAAAAACTGTTCAAGGACAAAATTGGTTGACTAATTTTACGCCACCTTGTGCTAATTCATTATTTCACTTACATACACTTGCACATTAAATAATTTTTCTCCATATTTTCATTTAAAAACCTTAGTTCCACCTACCTTTTTTTAGTGAATGTTGTTTGCGCCAAAATGCGTGGTTGCTTTAACTGGTTGTCTTGGCTTATTTCGCCCAGTGCCCCGTTCAAGTACGCAGACACAAATGTAATAACAATAACAGAGTCACGCATGCACAGCGTCACTTAATTGACAGTTAGTTGTAAGTAAACTTTGTATGTAAAATTAATTTTTTGTCAGTACAATTTTTACTGGTTTCTTAGTGCGCACCTTTTTATTTGGCAGCGGCACAAGATGAGATTTTATCGAATGTTTTTTTATTGTTTTATTGTTTTTTATTTTAAGGGATTGAAAAAAGCAAAAAACTTCCGGGACCTAGAGTGCAGAAAAGAAAAAGGGTTGTTTAGTATGATGAGAAATGGAAATAAATTAAGAATTTTTTTATTTTATTATTAATTTTTTTTATATAATTTATATTTGATAAAATTTTATGAAGTTATAATTTGTTTTATTTTGAACTAATGCAACTAAATTAAGTTAAATTACATTTTAAATAAATTTAATTGAATAGAATTTTTTATTTTCTATTTAACACATTTCTGTTTAATTTGATTTGATTTTTTTAAATCATATTTTACCGTAATTTTTAGTTTTGTTTCAACTTTTATTTTGTTTCTGCATATATTTTATTTATTGCTGTTTTTTTGAATTGAATTTTTTTACATTATTACATTTACTGTAACTCAAAATAATTTGATTGACTTTAATGAGATAAAAAATATTACATATACTTTCTTTCACTTAAGGGGACCCGGCGGTCTAGACATTTAAAAAAATTCGATTTTTGGTTTTTTCGATATTTCGAAAGTATTGTATCTGAAGAATATACTGTGAAAATTTCATGCAGAAATTCCCAATATTATAGCTTCTACAGCCGATTAAATAGGGAGCGGTCCGCGCGCTCCTGTAGGTTAGGTTTGGCAGCCGAATCGCACATAGAGGCATGCCACTTAGATCACGTGCACTCCTGTATCTCAAATTTTAAACTCATTTATCTCGAAACGACTTTTTTCGACCTGGTGTTGTCAAAAAAGAAAAACAACTATCCAACCGAATTGTCTGAAATTTGAATATGTTGTTCAATGGCTAACACCCGTACTAGAATCATATAATATTATTAATTCATTTCTTCGTATTTTTTTGATTAAAAAATTGAATAAATAGCCCGATTTTTAGAGTGTCAAATTCGAAACTGCGCCATTGTGTCATTTTTTTTTTGTATTCTAGTACGGGACATAGCTACAGTCATATTGATTAATAAGTCTTTTGGTTTTTGTGTTTCAGATAAATAGAAGAGCCAATATGGAAAACACCGTCGAGGTCCAATTTTTCAGGATTGCAATTTTTGAAATTATTATAAGTTAAAAATTTTTTTTTTCATTTTGGTGTGTAAAAGAAGTTAA
Source organism: Anastrepha obliqua (assembly GCF_027943255.1). Lineage (NCBI taxonomy): Eukaryota > Metazoa > Arthropoda > Insecta > Diptera > Tephritidae > Anastrepha > Anastrepha obliqua. The sequence continues at coordinate 30,844,076 of NC_072896.1, forward strand.
ATAAGAAGCCTACAAAATTTAAATATCAATTTTCATTTTTAATTTTTAGTAAAAAAAAACTCCCGAAAATATCCTCAATTTCCGAGCTCTAGACCACCGGTACGCCTTAAATCAATGCATTTCAGTTTGATTTGAACTAGTTTAAATTAATTCGTTTTAATTACATTTATTTTTCTTTTGTTTTTGTTTTAAATTTTAACTGGTATTACAGTAGAAACTCGATTCTTGGTACTAGCGACACAATTTTTATTTTCATTGCGTACTCGGGCACTCCCGACATTAGGAAATGTTTATCCCTATCCCAATTTTTTTGTTTTGCTTTTCTCTTTTGCTCTTTTTGCTTTATATTTTTAAATTAAAACTCGGTCGAGTCGATGTCATTGGTAATGGTAACTTTTGGATTGAACCATCTGAATTAATTAAGAGGAAGTACTGTTTACTTCATTTACAGACAAAATAACAGTTTTGTATTAACTTTTCCATGGTGTGGTCTCATTATGGCAAAGAGAAAATTTACGAAAAACCTGGTGGCTTCCATGCTAGCAATGGTTGGGTTGCAAACTTTAAAAAGAGGTTTGAAATGCGATGGTTAAAAATTAGAGTAGAATAATTACGAAATAAAAGTGACTCCATCAACCAATTTAAAGATATTTAAATTCAAAGAAAATTACATCAGAGGAGGCAATATTAACATTTAATATATGCTTTGAATGGGTAGAGCAAAACAATACTTGCTTAAACAATGTTAAGACGCTGCAGATGCTCAGAAACGTAATGTGATACTGAAAAAGCGATTATGTACAAAACAAACCACAAACGAAAATTTCTCTAATTTCAAATGAAATTTATTCCTTTAAAGTGTATTAAATTTATTAGTTTATTAATATAATAAAAGCAAATAAACTTGGATTGCTATCAGTATATATACATATGAGCTATTTTAATTTGCAAGGACAACCTCAAAACTTGCACCGAGTCCGGTTTTCATTACATCGAAGAATCAAATTTCTACTGTATACCTATAGAATTTTTATATATTTTTTTTAGGTTTTGTTTTATTTTATATATATATTTCATTTATTTGTAGTTTTTCATGATTCCTTAATTTTTTGTAAATTTTTTGAATTTTTTTATCGAACGTTGTCACATTTTCTTTTACATATTTTTTCGAAATTATGTAATTTATTCTTTTGTATTGTATTTTATTTAATTTTTCTTAATTTTTTTAATCATTTTATACTGCCCTTTTTTATTTAATTTTAGTTTATTTTTGATACTTCATTTCACCTTAGGTTAGATTAGGTTAGGTTAGCCCCTTTCGACTTATTTAATAACATTTCTCATTTTACTTTTATTGTTATATTAATTTTATATTTATTTTTATTTTTAAATAGTATTAAATGTAATTTTTTTATATTTACTTTTTGTTTAATTTAACTTTGTAGTATTATGATTTTTTTTTTTCATTTTTCCATTTTATGTTATTTGAGGTAATTTTTATATCTGATTTCCACTTTCTTGCCTTTTTTATGTTTTTTACTACATATTTCAAACATTTTAAATTTTTTATTTTATATTACTCTGTTATATTTTATCTTAGTTTATGTTACATATCTAATTTATTTTATTGGTATATTTTTGCAATTTGTATGTCATTGAACTATATTTTATTTTAAATTTTTTAATTGGTTCTTTTATTTCTATTTTTTTTAGTATTTCTTTTTTAATTTTTATTTCTTTTAATCATATTTTATTTTCCATGTGTTTTTTTTTGAATGGGTTAATTTATTTCTATTTTTCTAGTTTTTTTTTATTTTTATTTCTTTTAATTATATTTTGTTGTTGTTGTTGTTGGTGAAGTGGTTGAGTATTTCCACTGAAATATTCCTAATTAGTGACCCGCACCGTCTTACTACCACCGTCCTCGTGTGATGATGTTTTTTTTTTGCTCTAAGTCAGATCCTTTTAGTGACGTCCAAGTATAGCAGCAAATTCTTTATCTCCATGTCTGAGATCTCATTAATTTGATGCAAGAAAGGCTTAGCAAAGGAGCGAAGTAGTGACATAGCTAGCCCTGGACATTCACATAAGTAGTGGAAAAGACTTTCCTTCCCCCCTTCCGCTGGACAGCTTCTGAAGATAGGATTGAAGGGTAGGTTGAGTCTAGCTGCATGATCCCCTGCTTTCCAATGGCCTGTATGGGTTGCAGTGATGCGTGAGGCGTTTGGCCGAGAGCATTCTGACAGATCATTCGTCCTTTGGATTTTGTATGACGGCCATGGGTTTTTTGTTGTAATACATGTAGTTAGTTGCTTTCATCTTCTTTCGGCTAAAGCATGATAGTGTGAAGCAATGGATGCTTTAAATGTGTTGAGTGGGGTGGAGAGTGTCACTGTCTCTGCTATTTCTAGTGTCGAACCTTTTCTTGCTAGCTCATCCGCTATCTCATTACCCCGTATGTTCCTATGTCCAGGAGCCCATATCACAGTGATTTCAAGCCAATGACTTAGCAATTCCAGCTCTTCTCTAAGATTAGTTTGGATGAAATGGAGTTGGAGTCTAAGGCCTTTATAGCTGCTTGACCGTCTGAGAAGATAATTATAGTTTACTTTACATTTATTATTTTTTTTTTAATTCGTTAATTTTACTTTACTCATTTTTTCATTTTGTTTTACTCTACACCACGTATTTTATTTCACCTTTATATTTAAATTAATTTATTTTCGTTTGTATTTGTTTATATTTTTTAATTACTTTACTTTTTATTTTTTTCATTTTTATTTCATTTAATCATATTTTATTTTGCATGTTTTTTTAATTGGTTAATTTATTTCTATTTTTCTAGTTTTTTTTTTATTATTATATTTTATTTAACTTTTTTCTTTTTTTTTAATTTCATTAATTTTACTTTACTCAATTTTCGTTCATGTCTTACTCTTTTCCACGTATTTTATTTAACCTCATTTAAATTAATTTATTTTGGTTTGTATTTACTTATATTTTTAAATTACTTTACCTTTTATTTATTTAATTTTTTATTGTTTCATCGTATTAAGTTTCGTTCAATTTTATTTAGTTTTTCCCAGTTTTTTTTTTAATTTTATTTTACTGTGTTATTATTATTAATCTATTTTTGTTTTGTTGATTTAACATATTTTTGTACATTCTTTTATTGCTTTCATATTTTTCTTTCATATTTTATATACATATTTCTTTTACTTTATTTAATTTATTTGAATTTTTTAAAGCTTAAATAACAACAGAATTGTTAAATAAACAAAAAGATAACGCAGCGCTAGCAATGGAGGCTTTCAGCAGTTGATTTTTTTGTTTCACATTTTGATTTTAATTTGCTTAAGGTATTTGCATGTTAATATTTATTTCTGTTCCATTTGATTTTAGTTTATTTCATTTTATTACAGGTTTTCACGAATTTTATTGCAACCTATTTATTAGTAAAAACGCGTTAAAAATGCCTGGGAGCCACCCTGTTTGAGGATCTCGAGGACATCTCAAAAGTGGATCTTCCAGCTCTGCTTAGATTCGCCAAAAGCTTTGACATTCTACATGAAGTCTACTTCAGGTATTCGTAGAGGTCGGTCTCCATCTGGTATCGCTAGGGACCAAAAAATCTGTGCGTGACTTATTGCCAACCAGGCTAACCTCACCTAACCTATTTAATTAGGTTAGGTGAGGTTAGCCTGGTTGCCAATAAGCCACACATAAATTGTTATTTTTATTTAATCGTAAATTTTTTTAGTTTTATTTTATTTATTAACGTATCTTGTTTCAACTTATTTTATTAGAACTAATTTTTTTACTTCTTTTTATTTATTTATTTTTTTTTTTTATTCCTTTATCCATTTAAAATTTAAAAAAATTTAAATTCTCTTCTTATTCCGCTTAGTATTATTTAAATTTTTTTTGGGCCTATATCATGGCGCTTAATATTTTTTATCAAATTTCATTTCAATCGTTTTTTTTATTTTTATTTAATATTTATTTATTGCTTGTCTTTGTATTTAAATTTTTAATACTATTCTTTTTTTGTTTTCTTTTAGTCTATTCAATTTTAGTTTAGCTTATTTTACTCTATTTTATTTCTGTTCATTTGTCATACTTAATTTTAGATTATTTCAGATTTGTGGTTTTATTTTTCCAATTCATGTTATTGAGTTTAGTTTTATTTAGCTTTTGTTGATTTTTATTTTACGTTCTGTTAATTTTTTATTCTACTTTATTTCATGCTATATACTTTTTTTTGTACTACATTTTTTATATATTTTTTATTTTTTTATATTTTAGTTCTTCTTCTTTAATTTGCTTAAATGTTCTTGTATTTTTTTATTATTTTATTTTATTTTTTTAATTTTATATTATTTTCCTTTATTTTATTTTATTATTATAGTAAAATCATTCATATATTCTCATTTATTTTACTTCATAAAAATATCTTGTGTTTATTTTTGGATTTCTAAAGCAAAATGAGCATCGCTGATTGGCACAACTAACAGAACTTCAATACTTCTCATTACTTACAACAACTTATAAAATATTAATAATAATAAATCATAATAATTATATGCCTTTTTGTGTAAGTAGAAAAAATTAAACATTTTCATTTGTGTATTTTTCACACCCTTTTTCTCTATCGCGCTTATTTCTCTACATATTCACCGCCTATCGAACGTCCACCTCAGCGAACAGCTGTTCATTTTAGTCAAACGTAGAAACTCGTTTTATGTGCTGCTGTGTTTTTAAAGCTTTTCAACCGGAAATGTGCGACAGTGACGTAGCCACCGAAAAAAACAAATATTCCTTTACTTCCACTACTGCAGACTTCATAGGAATTTCAGTAGTGACAGCAAAAACTTCTGACTTTGCTTCAGCCATTACCTTCATCCTCGTCTTGTGGCTTCTTTTTGCAACTTCATGAATTTCGTACCTGAGTTGCTACATTTTTGCCCTTTCACTACCATTAATGTTCTGCCGTATTTCTATAGACTTGAAGCATTCTTACGAACGAACTGAATATCAGAGCAATAACACATTTTTTTATTTGCAGATTTTTATACCAAATTTCTTAGCTATGAAAAATAGTTATTTTGTGGCTTGAAAGCGCGCTGCTTTTTGCTACTTTTCTCGAATAATATTTATTTTATATTAACATGCAATTCAACTTTAGTTTATTTACCTAATTTTTTGTTTATTTACTTTTTTACTAATTTTCGCCATTTTTTCTTACATAAAAGAAAATACCTTTTTGTGTTATTTGTACCAATCTCACATTTCAGCCTTTCGCTTTTTTGCACTTTAACGAATGCAATGCATAAAAGCCTCAACACTCGGCGCTCAAAAGCATTAGTGAAATGTGCACAAAATGAGACAATTAAGGTAAGATTGGCTGTCTTTTGGCTTTTTATGTGTCTTGACTTGAATTTCTTTCACTTTCTTCACAATTGAATTGTATGCAGCAGCAAAAGTAGTTGATATATAAATGCCACTGCGACTGCGACGACTGCTTTTGTTGTTGGTCACTACAAGTACATTTTTTTGTTTTCGTTTGTCTTCTACACGCTTTCTTGTTTATTGTGCTTTTGCATTGTTGTATATTTGTTGTATTTTCCTGTCTCGACACACTTGGCTTAACTCTGGGTACTAAAAGGCTGCAAGGCAGTGGTCTTGTCTGTTTCACTTTTGCCACTTTTGTACCTTTATTCACTTTTTCGAAAGGAATTGGGGTGTGGAGGGAAAACGTGTGTATTTTATCTAACCGTCGAGGCTGTGGGCTTTTGTGTTCAGTTTCATACTTTTGGTTTTTCTATAGTAAGTACACATTTTTTTCAAATAATAAATGGTGTTTTAAAGAAGAATCTTACTAATTTACGAGAAAATATGATTTCTATGAAATTATATTAAAGCAAAAAAGCTGTATTGAATTTATATATTTTTGTCTAGTATTTTTCTACGTCTCATCTCTTACGTCTACCCAGACTTAGAGGAAGGGAATGGAATTGCTGTGACCAATTCTTAATGGTAATTAGATACATTTTTTCATTGGTTCTAGACTTATCTCTATTCGAGCGGGGTCAATGGTCACCTCAACGTTCCTTGTATGCCTCTTTGCTGTACTGACCACTTCCTATTGAAGTTCTTCAAATTATAAGTCTAAGTATTCAAAAAAAGTAACTGATTTGAAACATTCGTATTTTGAGAACCTTTACGGCTAAGAAAAACCTGAACAAAATATTTTTAGTAATATTTTTCAGCGTCTATATAATTTTTTTCTCATTTCTTTTTCAATATAAATCACTTAGTCACAGAGTAAATATTAATTTCATTTAAGCTTAATATTTTAATTTAAAAATCAGATATATTTTGTGAGTTAAACTTAGCCGTAGCTTCCTTGTTTAGATATTTATTCTAAAGTACTAAAAGTCTTTCCGTTTTGAACCGCAATTATCCCATATAGCATACAAAGATATGATTTACGATTTCCGGAAGTTCGGCAAGTTAACCCTAAAAGTTTCAGTACAGCGAAGAAAGACTAAAAAGTAAAATATCTCTATCAGACACATTTTGCACTACCTTGGCACCAACTTAAGAAATGTCGAATTTCAACTTTGTCGTCTTAAGCTTAAATATCATCAACAATGTCTTAATAATTCAGAATCAAATTTAAGCCAAGGCTCACTTCATTCTGGCGCTTTTTGCTGAAGAAAAATGCAATAACAAACCAGGCTGAGAAGGTGCCAAAGGCGTTCTAGAGAGCTATTCTCTACAGTTTGTACTTGTACGGGAGAAGATGAAATGAAGAGCAAAAGCTCAATAATAGTTCATTTACTTGATTATATTTTTTATATTTTTATATTATAAATAAATATACAACAAACAAAATTTTACAGCACTAACAAAGCAAAGCTTGAATCTGAGCCTGTTAAAAATAATAAAAATCCATAATCTCAATATCAACAATGATGCTCCATTGATAAGATCACCGGATTTGGCATCCATCAGATCGAAAACAAAACCCATGCCGACCACAACCACTGAAGAGAATAGGTTTAAAATAACATGCTTGCAATAGCAATGAATAGAGCCCGCGAAAAGAATATATCACCGCAAAATTTTGACAAATTTTTACTGATTATTTACTTATTTTTTAATTTAATTTTATTTAATAGGTAAGTTCGTGCGGTTTTACAACAGATGGCGTAACTTGATTATTATTCCATCGATCCACATTTCCAAACATTCATTGGAGAGCTACTGTCGTAAGGCACAAACGTCAGTATAAGTTTTTTATTTGAAGCGTAAACAACAATATTTTTACCACACTTGAAAATGTCGAATTTCGTGCCAAATAATGTGTTTTTGCGGGGAATTCTTCTTCATTATTTTAATATGAAGAAAAAAGCAGCCGAAAGTCATCGTATCTTGGTGGAAGTTTATGGTGAGCATGCTCTAGCTGAGCGAACGTGCCAGAAGTGGTTTGCACGCTTTAAAAGTGGTGATTTTGGCTTGGAAGACGAAGAACGCGAGGGTGCGCCGCCAAAGTTCATGGATACCGAATTGGAGGAATTGCTCGATCAAGATCCGGCTCAAACGCAAGAAGAGGTTGCAAAAACTTTGGGAGTTGATCAATCAACCATTTCCAAACGTTTAAAAGCCATGGGAATGATCCGAAATTCAAATTTCGAAAAAAAACCGCACGAACTTATTCATAGACCTAAATGTTTGCCATTCCAATATTAATTCAAGTTTTAGAGAATTGTACAAATTTTCATAAATATTTCAAACTTTTTAATCCTCCTGTTGTAGGGCACAAAAACGGCCATCATATCGAAGCGCAAACCGCCAATATATCTAGAGCTAAACTTTTTAATCAGAATTTAGAAAAAAATTTGGATGCACAATTTTGTAGTCCAAAAAATTTTAATTAAGTTAATTTTTTTTTTGTTATAAATGTATAGCTCTTTGTCTAACAAAGCTCCACATAAATCCATACGTCAAACTTTATAATAAAATTCGGAGAAATTTGGCAGATCTACGAACAAATTTCAAAATTTTTAGTAAGATTAAAAAAAATTGTTTATCAGATTTAAAAAAAAATGTGGGTACATTGTTTTATAGCCAAAGAAATTTTAGTCTAATAAAGTGCAAGTTTGTAATTGTTACAATATTCAGTTGATTTTTTATCATTTTTTTCGTTGACGATTAGGTCATTTCCGACTTATAAAAAAATGTAGTCGGGAAAAAAAATGATAAAAAATGGCATTTTTTAGCGACTTCAAACTTCCTCTTTATTATACACGCAATTTTTAGGCTATAAAACTGCGCACCCAATTTTTTTCTTTGAATTCTAGTTAATTCTAATAGTTAAACATATTTTTTTTTTTTACTTCTGATTTAAAGCTTTGAATTCTGATGAAAATTTGTCCAATTTTCTAATTTTTGAATAAAGTTTGAAATTTATATTTAAAAGGGTTTTTGTTAGATAGATATTATGCAAACAAAACAAAGGGGCATAGAGAAGAGAAGCGAAATAGTCCGAACTGGTAAACGTTTTGAGGTGTTATATATATTTTTTTTTTGCTTGCTATAGTTGTTGAAATTTTCCAAATACATAAGTGGGGCAAACTGGCAAAGTGTATTGATCCCTGCACTGAACAATCTAATTTCATTTTATTTCGGATAGAAAAAAATTGTATTGTATTAAACTAAGTAATAAAGTGCTGGATTGGAAACCCTTTCCTACCATGCGCAAAAAGTAAAGCTTTGCCAGTGCAGAGAGATTCTACACTTGGAGAAACTTCAAGGCTCAACAACTTCCTCAACCTCCTTTCATACGAGATATAGTCTAGCCATTCCTCATCAGCCGCTTCATTTAAGCTAAGAGCCCACAAAAGTCGTATTCAGTGATAAAAAAAGATAAGCAAAAATGATCACTCCTGAGCTAACAATGGAAAGTAGCCAATGTCAATTTGGGCAACATTTTATAAAAATCTATGAGTTTCATACACCTATGTGACTCTCGGATATTTAAGATCCCGTTTAAAAATTGCAATGGAATATGGGGCTAATACTGTGAATACTGGATGATTATATGAAATAATTAGAATAGCGTGAAAGTTTTTCTGGAGGAGAGTGTTATATGGAGGAAAGTGTTATAAAAAAGAAATTTTAATAATCGTAGCTGAGAGCATAACGGACTTGGCCACACTTACTCTGAAGTATACTCTAATATATTTTCATTTTTATATTTCGGTTGAGTACTATTACTTTCTTATGTGGTTACTGTTTTTTTAACTCAAAGATTTCTACGTTAAAATTATAATCACGCCATTATATTTATGTTTCTTACTCTTCATATTTTTTGTTGAAAAACTCGCATTCGGTTTATTTGATTTATTTTATAAAAATATTTTTATTCATGTATGATCATTTAAATGAATAAAAAAATATTGTAAATAGTTTTGTAAGATTTCCATCAAAAATAAATGAATCTCTCTATATGTTTTTTAAAAACATATTTTTAATTTTTTGATTTAAATTTTTTTAATATTTTTTTTTGTTCCTTCTTTTCCGAAACTCCTTAGACGCATTTTTAAAAGCTCAAATATTCTTTCACTATAAACTAGGAAATTATGAAAATATATTCTTAGTTAAAAAATATACTTTCTATTGTAAGATTTGCAAAACTCTCAACTCAAACTTAACTTAACCAGAGTAACCACATGAAACTGCAGAAAAGAGAAAAAGAAAACAAAATAAACAAAAAACAAAAAACCAAGAGCTGAACTTCTTTACAATTTATCGATTGTTTCTTGATTTTTTGGAGATTTTTTAGAATACAAACTATTATATTTCTTAAATAAAATAAAATCATAAGCATGATGGGATCTTATTACACAAATTGTAACTATAAAAAAATTATATAATTTTCATACTTTCTTGCTAGATGAATATGACATTGAAAAAATCTATATTTCAAAAAGTTTCATTTTTTTTAATTTTGGCAGTTTGTAAAAATATGACAATAAGCACCAATAAAAATCATACTTGAATTTCTTCTTTAACTTCTTTTAAGCTATTTTAAAACTAAATTTTATACTCTAAACAAGCTACAGACTATAGTTTATATTCCATTCCATATTCTAAATTGGATATGACAAAAATAAATATTTTTAAAAGATGTATAATAGTTTCTTCTATTAATAAAAGAGAGTGTCACTAGAAATAGTATTCCCTATGCTTAGGATTTTACTTAATTAAAAAACTCTAGTATTTTAAAAGAAAAACCAGAAAGATCGAAAAAATCTCATGAAAATTGTTCAATTTTTTGTTGTTGTTTTTTTATTTTCTTTTTATTTTTTACTATTTATAGATGTGCAGTTTTGTACCTAATTAGTATTTTAGTATAATATAATGCAAGTGCCATATGGCTTCTCTTAAATGTGTAGGCGTTAAGTTTAAGTTGAGGGTTTTGCTAATCTTCGCTATAAAGCTCACTCTCGTATATTTTTTATATTAAGAAAATTGCTAATGGTAACCGGACTGAATTTGCATAAATTTACCAGAAAATTGCATACCAGAATAGGCTTTAAACTATCCACAAAAAAGTTTTGAAATTTTGATTAAATTTCGTGACTTCTTTATTGAAGATTTTTCAAATCTTTGTGACTTCGATATACCGTATGTTTACTGGCAGTGTCGAAATAGTCTGTTATTTGTTTTTGTTGCTTTAGTTGTGGTTTTTCCAAAGAATTTGAAGCTTCTTCATTAATTCCCTTTAAATGCTGTAAGTAAATATGAATCACTACAAAAAAGAGATTCAAGATAAATAAAGAGTGTAATTTCTATCCAAATCGAACTTGAATTTATTTTCAATGTCAAGACTCATTCCTGACATACTGCACACACTTAGGTATATATGTTTCGCTTTTGTTAGCCATATCAAATATTTTTCGTAAAATGAGTACTTATATTTGTTTCTTGCAAAAGAAGGTCCGTCTATAGTTTTCTTAACAGCATTGCTGCCACACTCTGGCCATCCGTTTTTATCGAAAACATTATTTAAAGAGTATCTACGAGTAAGCTGAATAGGGAGTAGGAAATCCAACAGCTTAGCATAGCCAACCTACAGGTATATAAGTACTTCCTAACTCCTTACATAACTGGCCCAAATTGACTCACTTAACGATTTTTGAATGGCACTCTCTGCTTGCTTTATATATGTTGAGCCATAAAAATCTAGATCAAAATTTGGTTTCCCTGGTTCGTTATAGACTCATTAGTTAGACAAATATCGTTTTCTTTTTCTGTACTTAATTATTTTTGATTTCTACAGAAGAAGGTCTTTCCATTCATTTCTCAATACTGAAACTTTTTTCCAGAGGTTTCATCTGAAAAATTATCTAAAAACGTGGTTAAATTGTGTATAGAGTAGTAAGTCATTCAGCTTGAATGTATTGAAATAAAATACCTAAGAAGATTTAATATACATCCCCTAACAGCTTACCAAATCCCTTAAAATTGTCTTTTCAAGTTCTCAATCACATTCCCACCAGCATTGATTACTCTGAGAAATAATATTGAACTCTACTTAGAAAACAGCGATGCATCTGAACTCTGATGCCTGACTGCTTGATTTTTTCCAGGTATATGTAAATCAAAATATATGAAGGAAGGCTTACAAAGAACATTTTATTTCACAATCTCATTCAAATACAAATCTACGATCGTTAGCAAAGTGAACTAATTAAACTTGACTTGATTTAACTCCAGCAATAAGAAGCTGGCATCAATCACATTGATTTAGCTAGCTGATTCGTTATAATTATTATGACTTTTCACTATTAGGGGTGTTCACAATAAGCTCATAAGTTCTTAAAGTTGATAATTTGAGATATATTTTTTTTAATCCGCCTACAGCAGAGTCAAGTAACGAGCTATGAAAGGGACAAGCTTGCTTATTTGAGTAGTAATAGGCACAATTTCTTTCTTAAAGAAGCGCAATACAGATGGAGTCCTATTTTATCGTAAGCTATATCAAGAAGACTTTCGCTTCAGTACGACAGAAGCAGCACGCTTAAAGTGCTCGGGATCCCAAGCCACTCAATTTCACAACTCATTGCGGTGGTCACCGGTCACTGGATGATGGGGAGAAGCTTGAACTTCCATAGAACCGCAATTAGAGAAGCTGTGGGGCTACGGCAGATATAGAGACTTTCTTTGCAAATGTCCGGGTCTGGCGGCGAGGCGCTTGAGGTTCCTTAGTGTGCTTTTTGAGGAGAGTCTGGGGTAGCTCTTCAGCCTAGAGCCCGTTGCCCTGCTCCACTACATAAACAGCACTGGATGGCTGTAGATGATATTTCTTCCTTTAAGTTTTTGAAATTTTTCGTAGGTAGCGCTCTACCTTATGGTACCAAAACGGCACTCTAGTGCTACTTGCAGGGTACCCGTGCTACTCTTGCTATATAACCTACCTACCTAGGAAAAATATCTATCAGCTGTTGCAAAACTTTACATATCAAATTAGAGTAAGAAATCAGAGCGAGAGAAAGAAAAACAGGATCTGAACAGTTAGAAGATGAGAGATGAGATGGGTGAGAATACCTCTGTTATCATTTTCAGAAGAAAAAATTAAGTTTTGCTTCTTCCAATATTTTATTTGAATTTTTTTTTTTTTTTGGAATTTATAGTTTTAAATATTATTTTTTTCTTTACTGCAAATGTTTTAGCACTAAAATAAATATTTTTTTATTATTATTATTTTCTATGGTTCCAGGGAGGAACGAAGGTCCACATATTTTTCCTAACCACTATTAATTCGTACCCCACGATTTCTTCACATATACACCCCGTTGCAAGATCATAAACACACCACTATTTTTTTGTAAAAATATAATTCACATTACAACAAAAATCAGAGAACGCAGAGCTTCAGACTTATACAAAATTAAAAAAAAAATTGGAATTATTTAAAAAAAATTGTTTTTTAATAGGACTATGTTTAAGTTCGTGCGGTTTTTTTCGAAATTTGAAACTTTATTGACGTAAAATGGTTACAAATTTAATATTCAAAGTATTGTCCATCGCTTACTACTACTTTTCCCCATCTTTCTGGCAATTCACGGATTCCCTTTGTGAAAAATTCGGTCGGTTTTGCCGCAATCCACGAATCGATCCATTTTTTGACTTCATCGTAATTACGGAAGTGCTGGTCAGCCAGGCCATGTTGCATCGATCGGAAGAGATAGTAATCGGATGGCGCAAGGTCTGGACTATACGGCGGGGGGGGGGGGGGGGGGGGGGGGTAGGACATCCCATTTGAGCGTTTCTAAGTATGTTTTGACCACTTGTGCAACATGTGGCCGAGCATTGTCATGTTGCAAAATAACTTTGTCGTGTCTATCGGCGTATTGCGGCCGTTTTTCTCGCAGTGCTCGGCTCAAACGCATCAATTGTCGTCGGTAGACATCCCCCGTAATCGTTTCATTCGGTTTCAGTAGCTCATAATACACAACACCCAGCTGGTCCCACCAGATACACAGCATAACCTTCAGGCCATGAATATTCTGCGCCGACGTCGATGTTGAAGCATGGCCAGGGTATCCATACGTTGCCCGACGTTTTGGATTGTCGTAATGGACCCACTTTTCATCGCCAGTCACAATTCGATGCAAAAAACCCTTTCTTTTGTGCCGTTGAAGCAGTTGTTCGCATGCCATAAAACGGCGTTCAACGTCTCTTGGCTTCAATTCATACGGCACCCAATGGCCTACCTTTCGGATCATTCCCATGGCTTTTAAACGTTTGGAAATGGTTGATTGATCAACTCCCAAAGTTTTTGCAACCTCTTCTTGCGTTTGAGCCGGATCTTGATCGAGCAATTCCTCCAATTCGGTATCCATGAACTTTGGCGGCGCACCCTCGCGTTCTTCGTCTTCCAAGCCAAAATCACCACTTTTAAAGCGTGCAAACCACTTCTGGCACGTTCGCTCAGCTAGAGCATGCTCACCATAAACTTCCACCAAGATACGATGACTTTCGGCTGCTTTTTTCTTCATATTAAAATAATGAAGAAGAATTCCCCGCAAAAACACATTATTTGGCACGAAATTCGACATTTTCAAGTGTGGTAAAAATATTGTTGTTTACGCTTCAAATAAAAAACTTATACTGACGTTTGTGCCTTACGACAGTAGCTCTCCAATGAATGTTTGGAAATGTGGATCGATGGAATAATAATCAAGTTACGCCATCTGTTGTAAAACCGCACGAACTTATCGATAGACCTATTATTTCCTCAAAAAGTTCAGCTTTTAAACCAGATTTTTTAGAATTTTTCTAGTTATGCAGTTTTATATTTTGTAACCCATTGATTTCTTGTACAACAAAATGCAAGTTTCAAGTGACTACAAAATAGTGCTGTTTCTTGAGAATTTTTTTGCTGACGTTGCTCTTCCCTATAAAAAAATCCTGCATGTACTTTAGCTACCAAAAATGGCCATCTGGACCTAATTAGGCCTGCTTCCTGGATACTGACTGGATCCAGCTACTTTACCCTGACCCATCTTTAGTTTCGCCTTAACAAAACCTCACCTATTAACTTCTTTCTCACTTCACACTACTTAGTTCAAGTGGTTATGTTACTTCAGTTCTATGCATTTCTTATATTTTTCATTCGCTGCTGACGTCATATCCCTAGTAAAATTCAATTACTCGCTTCCCAACACACAAAATATAAATCATTTTCAAATCGCTCAGTCAATTAAAATCACTGCAAAAAAATTGCCAACACAAATATCGCTCTGCTTCTCCCCCTTTTGTCTGCCGCTCTGCTCATCATCAGCTAATGCTCATTTTGCTTTGCAAATTTTGTTTCACGCTTTATTATTTTCGAGTTCACTGCTGTCACTTTTATTGAGCTTTTCACATTTTATATGAATTTTCACACACATCCTCAAGTGGCATTACCAATTTGATTTGCAGAAAATATGATAATTTCCAGTCACTTTTCATAAAATACTTGATTTTATACAACTTTTTCGCGTTTTGTAGAATATGTTTTTCTCGTATTGTTGTTATTTTTTTTTTTTTTGCAAATTATTTACACGTATACTCATGCATATATTCCAATAAGTCAAGTTGTGATGTTGGAGGAATAGAAACAGAAAAAAACTTGTTTCACCGTTTTCGTTGCACCTTCGCCAAGTTTTTCTACTTTGAATTTTACTTTATTTTTCGTCGTTTTCTGCGATACCGAACCGTCGCTGTTGCCCGCCAACGCTGTACTAAAAGAGTTGCTTGACTGCGTCGCGCATTAAATAAATTTTCGCCGCTGACATCATCGCTCCGCGCTCACGGGAGGCTCACGGGTATAAGGTGTCTTGGCCGTTGCGTAGAGGCGTTCAAGCGCTCTTTCTTGGCGGCGGCAGCAATTGTTGTTCTCTGTTAACATTTCTTGTTGCTTGTGTGAGTTTGGTATGACTATTGTTGTTAGAGCCACTTTTTTTTAGTACTAAGCCGGCTTTTTTTGCCAAGGTTTGTACTAAATTAACCGGCATTTTAATGTAAAGAGAAATTAAGTTGCAAAGAGAATTGCTGCACACTCTTAAGTACTTGAATGAGATCACATATTGAATTTGAATCATTTTGATTTGACTGAGACGTCATCTCACTTTGAAGTAATCAGCACTAGCATTAATTTAAAGAATTTGAACTCCCTCCTTTTTTCCTGGTGGATTTAGGAGTTGATACAAAAAGTACGTGGAAGAACGCTGTTGAAGGGTTTTTCAAACGACGCGCCTAGGGGGAAAATTACAACATTTAGTTTACTTTTCAAAAAACCGCACAAAAAGTAGTTTAGTGGAGCTGGAACGCGTGATCTAGGAGCCAGTTTATATTGCCATTAAGTAAAAATCGCCCGGGAAATTATTGGGTATATTAATAAGTTTCCATCCTTTCTAAGCCAAAGTGGAAGATACAACTTTACTCCATCTTCAGACAGCATACGGATTCCTCTGACGAAAAATTCGAGTTCTTTTGACGTGATCCATCCATTGAGCCAGTTTGCGAGGCTCTCGTAAAAAGTGGGCTGACTGCATTGATCGGAACAGATGGTAAACCGAAGGTGCAATGTCTGAGAATACAGTGGGTGGGGCAAGATTTCAGAATTCAGTCCCTCTAAATATTTCTGGACCGTTTTAGCAATGTGTGGTCTGGCGTTGTCATGCAGCAAAATCAGTTTGTCATGTCTACTGTCCCATTCCGGCCGCTTTTATTTGAGAGCTCGATTCAAGCGCATTAGCTGCAGTCGACAACGATCACCAGTGGTGGTTTCAAATGGTTGAAAATAATAGGTGACACCCTTCTGATCCCACCAGATGCACAACATAACCTTTGAAGCATGAATATTATTCTTCTCTGTCGATAGACCTGGTTCACTTGGCAGACTCTAACGTTTTCGATGCAATCCAGAAAACCTTTTCTTTTCTGCCGTTCAAGAAGCATCTCGCACGTCACCAAACGTCTTTCTATATCCATCTCCTATCATCCAGCTACCTGCCTTCTACCTGCAAACGTTTTCATCCAATAGTTGGTTTACTTAAACATCTTCGAATTTTTAAGGTGCCCCTTCGTGATCTTTATCACGTAGACTCACGTCGAAATTGCCACGTTGGAAGCATCGAAACCACTATCTACAAGTTGTATTTGATGGAGCCTCATTGTCGTAAATATTGATAAATATACGACACGTTTCAGCTGCACTTTTCTTTAAAAGGTATTAAAAAGCATAACTTCCCACAAACGCTGTTTTTTTCGGAACGAACGTAGACATTTCTGACGGCAAACGCTTCAAACGAATGTCAACTACTACGATCGAGACCTCACACATACACCTTCAAATCAGCAGTATATTACTAAAGTGAACACAAAAATAATATCAGCAGCGGCTCCTCTTTTACGAGGGCGGAAACTTATTTCCATACCCAATAACTCGCAATAGTGCTATGCTTTCCCGTGCTTTGTGACTTGTGGCTCCACCTTGTTGATAATAAAGATCCCCTATGTCTATTTCTTCAAGCTCAAGCCACAAAAATCTTCAATCAATTGTCTATAGTGATGCCCATTGGCAATGACAGCTCATTCGTTTTTATCTTCGAAGAAAGAAGAACAAGTATTCCACCACCTGTTGTTCAACAACACTTTGCGCTACACTTTGCGTTCTCAACAGAACATCCATTTTTTGGTCTGCTAGAATCAGCTTCATGAAATTTTTTCACCAACCTTTGAATTGTTCAATCATTTGGGCCATAGTTTTTAGTAAAAGACTCGCGAATTTTGCGATATGTATGCACTCTGTACTAGAGCATTTTATTTTTGGAACAGAATGCAGTGACTGCAGATACCCTCATAAATGACTTGGTAAGCCGATTGGGAATTGCATTTCCACAATACCTTGATATCAGTCAGAAAATTTTATATTAAAATACGGTTATTCAAACGCATAGTCACATAAACATAGGTTGAAATGGAAGAAGGTAAGCTGTGTGTGAGGTATATTGAGGAGTTGCGTTACTTTTTTATTTCATTTCTTCGAAATGCTTTTGTGCGTGATTAGCGAATGATGACACGGTTCCGTGAGGTCTACTATTCAAAGACTCTGCCACATGTCATAAACCTTCATCTGGAGAAATCCTCACAAGCAAAAGTGCTACCTGGCTTGGTTGCTAACTCACGTCGACTCTGGGCGAGATAATCTTATATCAAATAATTTATAATAAAATTATATGGTTTATAAGTACCATAAACAATGGATTGTACTTATAATAGCTCGGCATCCTTAGCTAGTCCGAACATGGTTGGCGAGGGGAGGTCAGCAAATCTGTAGAAAGAAAAGAAAAATTAAATTATTTTTCCTTTGCGCTATATTCACTATTAAACTTTCTACGATATTAAAGTTAGTTTGCTTATACTAACATAAAATGTTGGAGAATGTCGCCTTGGTTGACTTGCCTGGTTGCTGATCGTTTTCAATAGACTCTACTTTTCTGGAATAGACTATGAAGCTTGCAGATTATTGTTTTCTTTAGACAAGAGTTCTTGCAAATGTATGGCGTCTTTACAAATATATATATTTTTTCAAGTAGCCGTCGACCCCATGACATTTGTCAAGTAGACAGATGTACAATTTTACACATTAAAATTAATGAAACGTCTTATGAAAATGGTCGATCTTGACGGTATTTGAGAGATTGTATATATGTGGCTCAAACTTACCAAAACCATTACTTTTCTTTTTACTCTTTTTCAGATAAGACATGGAGGAATACAATTTAGCGCAATAAATGGAGAGATATGCAGTTTAAGAATCTCTAATTTTCTTAATGCGTTCGCTCATTCGATCATAATGTTCGCTGTGTATTGCAAAACGCTTAAAAGAGGAATGTTCTGATATTTTCCGATTTGTAGAATATTATTCAACAGGTTCAAACAATTTTTGTGGCGTACATTTTGAAGTTTTTCCACAAATGGAGGAACCTACAGTTCAAAGCCGACTGGTAAACGGCAAATGATTTTTATGAGGAGCAGAAATACTCACGGAGGGTTACCATTGCCTGCCAAAGGGCGATCGCTATTAGAAAAAGCTTTTTCATCATCTTGCTGTTTCATGTACAGAAATTCGAACTTGTGTACTCCGAATAGTAGTCACGCATCAACCATTCGGTAACGACCGCTGGAAATTTTTTTTACCAAGACCAAAATACTAACCGCAGAAGTGACTAGAATGAGAGATGGTTGTGTCCCAATGTTACAGAGGTTCTTGCTGTCATGCACACTAAATTTCCCATAGAGAAAATGTAATAAAAAAGTTTTTTTTTTTTAATTTTATATAAAAAATTCTTTTTTTTTAATTTTGCGCAAAAATTTTTAAAGAAAATTTTACAGAAAAATTGTTTTTCCTTCAAAAATTATTTTCCCCAAAAATTAAAACAAAAAATTCAAACAAACAGAATTTTTTGAAAAGAAAATTTTACAGAAAAAAAAGAAGTTTTATTAAAGAAAATTTTACAGAAAACAAATTTATTAGAGAAACTTTTATACAAAAAAAAAATTTTTTAAAGAAAATTTCACAAGAAGACAAAAATTTATTTTAGAGAAAATTAAAAAAAAAAAATTTATATAAAAAAAAATTTTTGTTTTAATTTTACGGCAAAAAAATTGTTAAAGAAAAAAATTTTCCTTATAAACTAAAAAAAAGATCAAAGAAAAAGAATTTTTGTAAAAGAAAATTTTACAAAAAAAAAGATTTTTTATTTCAGAAAATTTTTACAGAAAAAACTTTTTTTGTTTTAATTTTACGGCAAAAAAAATTTTTTTAAAGAAACGAAACTTTTTTTGAAAGAAAATTTTATAAAAAACAAAAAACTGTTTAAAGAAAATTGTATAAAAAAAAAATTTGTTTTAATTTTACGGCAAAAAAAGTTTTAAGGAAAATTTTACAGAAAAATAGTTTTTCCTTCAAAAATTATTTTCCCCAAAAATTAAAAAAAAAATTCAAACAAAAATAATTTTTTTTAAATAAAATTTTATAAAAAAAAATTTATTACAAAATTTTTTTTAAAATGAAATATTGTTTTTTTAAAGAAAATTTTACAGAAAAAATATTTGTTTTTTTAACTTCACGGAAAAAAAAATATTTTTAAAGAAAATTTTACAGACACAACTTTTAGAAGCACTTTCTGTCGCAAAGAATTAAAAAAAAAAAAAGTTTATAAAAATTTATAAAAATAACCTTGACAACATAACCTTAAACAACTCGTTATCTTAAATATACAATATTGAATAAATTTCAAAATTAGCAAAATTTTTGCAAAATTTTTCAGTTTACTTCTTATTATACTTAAGACTCGATTTGGGCATGCAATTGTTTCCGGACCCGAATCGAAAAGGTTATTGCAGCTAGTGAAAATTTTATTGCATGTTTTTTTAGATCCATAATAAGTTAATGTTATGTGAAAAATTCGTGAAGTTTCATTAACATTTATTCAAAATAAAAGGTAATTAGTTTTCCTCTCAAAATGTCCTCAATAGCGTACACAACCTGTATATTTATGCTCTGCCTAAGTAGTCTACAGCTGATAATCGAGGTGATACCAGCGGGTCCCGGACATTCGAAGCTCAGCAGTCAATAAATAAACACCAGCTGACTCCACGAAAACACTATTAGAACTCAATGCACGCCAGGCATTTTAATTCTTCCATTCCCTTCCTAGCAACCACCGCGCCACTCTCACTACGGTTAAATCGTATATTTAGAAACTATACCTGATGATAAATTTGTAATTGTTTTTACTTTTATTTTGTTTGGTTTTATATCCACAATGACCTTCTTTTACTCAATAAGTATTCACACTGTCGTCATTCATTCATTCGGTTTCTGTAACTTAGTTATCCATATGCACATATGTACCTATGTATGTATGTATGTATGTATGTATGTAAGTATGGACGTGCGCTCGAATATTAATTTATTGTAGGTGTGAGGTATGAAATAATATTTCACACTTTGTTGCACTTTTAAAATTTAAATAGCAATTAAAATGTATTAAAAAGAATAGTTGGCTTACTTTACAGGGTGTTATTAAAAACACTTTTTTATACGAGTACTAATGTAATTTATACGCATGTGGGTGTTTGAGTAATATGTCACGTAACATTCGGCGATTGTTGACGCGTACGCTACTTTAGTCTTTTGTTTTTCAAAAATCACTGGAGCAAAGAGAATTGAGCTCGATATGAGATAAACTCAACGTCTGTAGATTTGTTAGTGTAATCATAGTAAAATGCAGTATAGATATATTTCATATTTAGTTTTCGTTCACACAAACAAAAATGTACACATAAGAAGAGGCAGCTATTTAAAAGCTGTATGTAAACACTTTAGAGGTTTTTTTTTCATCAAGGAGTTTACAAAATGCCTCATGCATCTCAAAGGCACCATATACCAGAAGATAAATATCTAGTGGAATATGCGGACGATGTAGCGTCGGTCATACCAGCCCGGGACACTCAGAACGCTAGGAGGAAGCTAAACCAAGTTATGATAAGGACGTGAATATAGCTTGAGAACCATTGCCAGAAACTCGCCAAATATAAGGCCAAAGTCATCCTGATGACACGAGGTCACATGCCACTCGAGGTCAGCATACAAATAGACGACACGTCCCTAGTGACCCAAAAAGTAGTGAAAAGTAGAGCCTAGGTATTCAACTTGATTGCAGGTGTACTTTCTGGACCCAAATACGGCATGCGTCTACCAATGCAGCAAGGGTCCATTCCCGTGATTAGCAGATTAATGGCAAACATCGGTTGGAGAGCACAAGGCCAAAGAAGGCTAAACATGGCTGCCGCAAACTCAACTCTCCTGTATGGCAGCGAAGTATGGAAAGATGCGCTAAACTACAAAGCCAAACGCAAAGCACTGAAAGTTGTGCAACGAACAGCGGCACACAAAGTTGCCTCAGCCTACCGTTCTGGCTCTGACGCTGCAGCCTTTGGGATCAGCTGGGAGATACCCGTCGACCTCATGGCCCGGGAATGAATGGATGCGTGGGACTTCAAGAAGAAACACGTCATCACTAGCGTCACGGAACGAAGATGCCAAATTATGCTGCGGTGGCAAAGCCGGTGGGATACTGAACCGAGTGGCAGATGAACCGCGAAACTCATTCCATCAATAGGCAAATGGATCCAAAAGAAGCTTCGGGGAAGTGAATTACCTATTAAGTGAATTATTATTATGAGTTCCTCTCGGCCCACGGGTACTTCCGGAGATGCCTATACCGCATGGGCAGGGTAAGCGATCCCAAGTACCTATACTGCGAAGCGCCTAGCGATGACGCTGTGCACACGTCTTTTAGTTGCGACCGATGGTTCGCGGAAGAAGATGCTCTGAGGACATCTGAAGCAAAATAATCAGGAAAATGTTCGAACGCGATGACAGCAAGAACGCGATAAAAAGATGCAACGTGAATATAATACGAAAAAAAGATAGACCTCCACACAGTGAAACAAAACGCAGCCTCACAGATAGAAACATAAGAAGACGTGCCTATAGCATAAAGGATGGCTACAAATGCAGTGGACGTGGGTGAATAGAATTGGTCCACTTCATGGACGCCGTTCTAGGTCATCCCGAAGTAATGCAGGAAGTAGTCCCGAGAAGAGTGTCTCTCCAGAAAAGGAGAGAAGGGATTTTTTTAGTGGGCATATCACTCAACGCAGTAGACAACGGTTGCTGTAAGTGCGAAAGCCTTTTGAACCGTACCTCACCCACTAGAAAAAAGGTAACATATGTTTGTATCGCACCCTACTTCCATTCTTCTCATCATTACCCTCATCATAGACTTAGCTCCACCGCGGAATCGCTCCTGTCTCACTTCGGGGTGGAGTCCCCTATTTCACTACGTAGATGCCCAGGTTATACCTATTGATCATGTTACGTTTCTTTCCGCCTAGCAGATTTTTTATAGCGAAAATTTTTGTTTTTTTCATTCATGTTTGAGACTACAATTTCGGCCCTTACATTTCCTACTACGGCTTGGAGGCGTTTGCATTCTTCTTGCCATCTTTAGCATTCAAAATATGTGTGGTTTGCGTCACCTAATGAACTATCAGCATATATACAGTCGGTAGAATCCGCTTTCTTGAAAAGGTATTGGGTGAGAAACTGCCCTATGTAAAAATTTACTTCTTCGAAAAGTCTGCTGCACTAATCTTGGATGTCGCCGATTATTCTATGTATCCATCTTGCCGTAGTTTCCACGTGCTATCTGATTTTATGCTTCTTTATTTTGAATCCAATACTTTTTGCGTTTCAACGCAACGAAGGTCTATCGGGATCGATCCGCTTACGACTAATGCTGCAGCTTCTGATACTATGCGGTATACCGATGTTATTCGGAGAGGAGCAGTTCTTTGAACATTCGTCTAACGGTATGTATTTTCTTGTTAGAATAACCAGGTATATACCTATGAAGTGAAACTTTCAGCTATTAGTCCATAGATGTCGCTAGGAGTATTTTTAAACCTTCCCAAATGTCTCGTTTTTTTCGACTGTCATCTGTCAACAATATTCAGTTCATTGTTTGTTACGTTTCATCCAACAATTAATTTTTGTCGCTCTAAAAATGTCGAATTTCGTGCCTTCAAACAACGATTTGCGCACATTTTTCGATGTGAAATGCCGCTCTCCCGGTTCAAAAGGAAGTCTTTTTTGCATCGAATCGTTACGGGTGATGAAAAATAGGTGTATTTCTCCAATCGCAAGCGTAAACGATCATATGATCCGCCCGGCCACAAGCCAAAAACAACGGCCAAACCAAATCGTGTGTTTTCTGGGATCAGAGTGGTATGATTTGGTACGAGCGTTTAAAACCAGGTGAAACAGTTGACGGTGCACGCTACCAACGACAATTGGCCGATTTGAACAACGCTATACTCCGAAAACGCCCAGAATATGCCGATCAGTGTCACAAAGTAATTTTTCTTGATGACAATGCACCGCCACATCGAACAAGAGCGTCCCGGGAATTGGTGGAGACGTACGATTGGGAACCGCTGGTGCATGCGGCTTTCCGATTATTATTTGTTTGCTTCGATGGGACACGCACTTTCCGAGCAGGGCTTCAATTCTCAAGAAGAAGCCAAAAAATGGCTCGATGATTGGTTTGCGGTCAAAGCCGGCCAATTTTTTTGGCGCGGCATCCACAAATTGCCTGAGAGATGGGGAAAATGTGTCGCTAGCGATTATTTTTAAGATTAAATTTGTAACCATTTTTTGTTAATAAACGTTTGAAATTGAAAAAAGTCTCATTTCATAAGTCTCCTTTCAGTGGTTTCACTAAGCTCATGTGAGTCAAGCGCTAATGCAACACCGCGCTACCTCTTTATCAGAATCTTTAACGCAGAAGTAAAAACAGCTTCAACAATAAACGAAAACTTAAAAAAGAGTTCGGTAGTTATGACCTAAGTAATGGCCAAATTTTATAAAAAAAGATAAACTACCTTAAGCTACCAGTAATAGCATGACACTGGTCGCAATTTACCTAGCGAATTCGCTCATTCGCTTTGTAAGTTCAATGTAGCGCAAAATTAATCATGAATTTTGTTTTTGAATAACTTTTTTACTAAATAAAAAAAAAAAATATTTTGAGTGATGAACATTCTTATTTTTACCTTTACGAGCTATAATGCTTGTGTCTTTGTATACTGCAAGTGTCAAATATAATTGAAATACGACATCATTTCCAACCAGCATAAATCTTCTGAAAGGTGATTAATTCTGTGCCACCCTTTACAATTAATATCTCTTTGTCCTACTATGAGCTAATTACTGCAAGGTTGATTCAAATTCTTTAATGTTCTACAAGGCGACTAAAATCCGGCAGGAGAGGAAGGACTTAAAAAGCCTCATGACTCCGAGAACCTACAGCAGCAGGGTTGTAAAGCTCTTCAAGTTAGAGACCAGTAAGATCCTGTTTATGGTATACTAAATAATGATTTGGATTAAACAGTCTAAGAGCTGGTGAAAGTAGTATTCTATCACCCCATTATTCACCGAAATAGCTGATAGGCTAGTCCTACAATCGCTGCAGTCTCGTTAAACCTTGGTGCGTTTTCAAGTATTGTACGAGGGGGAGTCTTTTAGTGTTCGGACATACCATTGCTACGACGGTAGCTTTGATGATGCATTAGGTATCTTAAACCCCTTTATTCGCAACAACAAAAAAGTCTCTCTTGTTCTAAAGTGTTATCCACAAATAAGTCGAAAGTTTCCTGGGCTATTGGGAATATCAAAGAAAATTAAAGTTTTTTCGGTGAGTCTTTGATATAGACATTTTTTGAATTCCTCTATGACCAACGACCACGAAAGATATTTCTGTTCACAGACCTGGAGTCGACTGTCTCGTTGAGTTTGAAGTAATCTGTGCATAAGTACAGTTACATATTGGTAACTGAAACTCGTTAAACTTGAACCAACGCTGCATAATAGTTAGTCAACAGCCATTGGTACAATAGAATGTCAGGTGGCTACAAAAGCAAAAAAACCAAAAAAATGGAATAACAGATTATTAATCACCCACCAACTTGAAGTAACACGTGCTAATTTTACACCAAACTGACTCGCAACACTTGTATGGAAAAATACGGCAGAAAAAATGAAAAAAAGCGCAGCAATTGTAAACGAAAAATAGAAAAAAATCACAAAACCCAAATAAAAAAGTCTAATCACGCAGCGAAATAAAAATTTAAATAAATCATAAAAGAACTTCTGGAGTAGAAATGAAAATATATTGTTCTCAGTATATACTCATAGAAGTATGGTATACAGTCTGTCTCATGTAAGCGTGACTGACAAAATTCAAACTTAAATGCTGCTAAATAGGTGTTTCTTTTTCGCAATACGCGTTGTAGAATTGGTTAGTTTTGTGAGAAATTTAGAAAGCGTACTTTGTTTTTAGAAAATAAGTTCCACGTATGAAAAACAATGTTTTCATATATACTCGTCTTATAGATCTTTCTATTATAAATTGTCCTTATCCAGATATCGGGATTAGGGAATATTTTTAAAGTAAGCATTTAAACAGATTATTAAATAAAACTATTTAAATTTTAAATCAAACTGATTTGAAATCACTTAAGTATTTACTAATACAAATTCTAAAGAGATATATTTAATGTGCTCTAGGCGTGTATTTATTGACCACTGGAAGCTTCCGTCTGTCACTCCAATCTATATGCATGGAAAAAAAAAACAAGTTAGAAATTACAGACCTATTCTTCGAAAATTTAGTCAAGAATAAATGACTGTTTGCCATCAAAAATGTAGTAGACCTACTTTAGCTTGGTTTTATTTTTAGGTGCTTCACAGTTACCAATCTCTTTTATAAAAGTTGTCAAATCGAAACTATAAGCACATATTTTTCAAAATACTTTGACACTGTTTGGCACAATATCCTATAGGAGAAATTTGAATGCTTAGGTTCACATTAAACTTCCAGATATTGCCAAAGACTTATGCTAATTTAGCATTCCTGAAGCGCTATGCGAGGGATTTTTAACACCCCTATACTAGAAAAATTTTTCATAACTCCGTAGTTTGTTCTAAAGTCGAATATGCATATTTGATTTAGAATCCAATTTGTGTCTGTCATTCAAATAGAATTGAAAGGGTACAATGAAATTTGATCGGATAAGCTCTGCAGTCGCTTAATTCCTATGACCCACTATCATTCTACAGTGCTAGGTTCATGATAATAAATCTGGGGTCCCTTGCCAAGAGACATACTCTTCAAACTTCGGTGTTTAGTTTTGATGTTATTTGTAGATCTGTTTATTGTCCCGAAGTTCTTGTACAGATTGGGTTCAATGTTTCTCACAAAATCTTAAGATTTTACTCAAATCTTACTTTCAAATCAAACTTCTAACGGGCGAACTTTTTCAATAGGACTTTTTGACCGATCACGCGTGACTACTGTCCAACCATATACATAATTGTTTTCAATATTCACTGATATTTCATCAGGGAAAGACTTACACCTCAACAACGTTTACAAACGACAACTGTATTACGAAAATCGACGTTCTATGAAAAGTGTTCATCGCGCGCTCAGGTCAGCTTATGGGGACAGATACCCAAAAAGGGTGTACGCGCCAATTGTATATATATAATATAATCCTTTAAGAATATGTCAACAAAATTTTTAAACGTAAATTTAGGTATTTCTTATATTATTGATCGTCAACCGTGACGACTCTATTCTTTGCGTTTGAGCGCTGGGAGAGGTATAGCTACGTTTCCGACTTTAGACGCGTTTTTCTCAAAACTTTATTTTTCGAATTGGCGTACACGATAACTCGAAAAGTTATTGACCGATCTCCCTGAAATTTTGCACACATCTTTTTTATGATATTACTTTCTATGTGAGTTTGAAGTTTTCAAAAATTTTTGGAGAAAATAATTTTTTCGAAGCAAAAATAGTAGGAAAATTCGCCACAAAATTAATTTTTTTTAAGTTTTGTTCCCATTTTTTTAATTCTTATAGAAATTACGACATTAATAAACAAAAAAAATGTTTGGTTTCTTGTATTCGGGTCACTGACGCCGATGCTACAATGCCCGCCGATTGAGAAGCCCCGCTGCGACCTTCCTGGAAGAATTGAGTGTACATCCGCCATCTTAAATGATTAAAATAAAACAAAAAATATTATATTAATATATATTATTTCAATGTATAAAAAAATTGAAAGCCAATTTTGAAAGAAATGTATTGACTTCTTCATTTTAAATAATTTTAATGAAAATCAGGGAAAATATGGCCGTTTACAGGTATCTGTCCCCTTATGGGCGATGAGGCCCATTTTTGGCTTAATGGCTACGGCAATAAGCAAAATTGCCATATTTAGGTTGAAGAGCAACACAAATTCATTCAAGAACAGTCATTACATCTATTGAAAATAATCGTTTGATGCGGCCTGTGCTGTGCTGTGCTGTGCTGGAGGAATCATCGTCACATATTTTTCCAAAAACGAGGCTGGCGCCAATGTATCAGTGTATGGCGAACGATGTCGCGCTTTGATAAACGACTTTTAGATGCCAAGAATTGAAGCTCGTGATCTCGACAATATTTGGTTCCAATAAGTCGCAGCTACTTGCGATACAGTTAGTGAAACAATGGATTGACGCAGTAGTCATGGTGAACAATTTTTCACTCGTCTCGGACAAGTGGATTGGGCACCAAGATCGTGTGCTACCACAGCTTTGCATTTTTATTTGTGTACTTTTATTTTGCTTTGTGGATAAACCAGGCATTCAATTTAGGCATTGGAATCCAACATTACTAAAGTTATTCACAAGATACCGACCGAAGTCCTTCAGCGAGTCGCGATTCCTTCAAAGTTGGTGTTTACGGATGGCAGAATTACGGCGCAGTTGCGGCCAACATTTGAAAGGAATTATCTTTAAAAATAAAGGTCATAATGGTTCTACACAAAAGTATTATGGATTGCAATTTCTGTTTTTGCCATTCTCAGCAGCAAAACCACAGTTATCGTTATCGATAGTTCTGTTTCCTTTTACTACTATTTACCTCGTCTTAATACAACTTTTCTACACTTTTGCTACGCAATTATTTTCATAAGCAGCCAACTTTGGAAGAAAGAGAAATTTTATATTGGAGTATATGTTAACCACAGAATTTTTCAAACCATTACGCTAGTTAAATCAAAATTGTTGGTATATTTTTTTTCAATAAACTGGTCTACAAAACATGATACTTTAATATTGATTGTACATTGTGGTGGGCTAATTTTTTCAACATTTCTCTATGAGATTCAGACTCCACATAACATTGTAAGAAAAAAAGTCCACTAAAGCACAGCTAAATTCAATTTCACGCCCCCTGCACCCCGCCCCTTGTTGTACTGTTTTGGAAGAAAAGCCTTCACTCTATAGAGCTAGCGGCCGCTAACGTACTTCTTCCATGGAAGCAGCTAATCTCCTTATTTAAAAGTCACATCTTGTAATTGCAGAAAGGAATTCAAAATCTGGCATGTACAATACATTATCTATGTATGCATGTTTCTATATTTTACTATATCTTGTAAATGGCTTAACATTTTTCTCGCTTTGTTCAATTTTTTTTCGATTTTTTTTTTGTTTTGCGATAATTCGACGACAATTTATGATTAATTGTGGGGCAAATAGTCAAGCGTGGAAATTGCGCACAAAGAAACTACTTATAGACACAAGACATAAATATTTGCATTGGTATGTAAATAACGTAAAACATACACACATACATATTTGTGTATATTTGTATGGCAGCCAACTTTGGACATTTTTCATTACACCTTCACTCTTTGTTTGAGTTTGCCTTTCCATTTGCTACTCTTATGACAAATAAGTAAATAAGTCAGTTCACATGTATGCGCTTTAAGGGTCTTTGCTATTAGTGTTTTTGGTTTTTTGTTTTTTGCTTTTTTTCCCCCTACTATGGGCACATGCCAAACGTTTTGTTAGATGTGACAATACGAGGAACAAAAGTTAATACCAAAAGGAATATTGGCAAACTACTGCAAAAGCAAATGTAACTAACGACGCTCTTTGTGCAAATAAAGCAAAAGACGTTGCGGCTTAACACAATCACAGCCGGCTACAGTGGACAAGTATAGCTTCTTAGATTTAAATTTAAAGTGGAAAGGCCTTTCAAATATTTTAAAGGTGGGTGGATAAATTATAGGAATTGTAGTAAAACAGATCATTCATGAAGGCCCAAGCATTCAGACATGAATGTCTATTATTCTTTTGAAACTCTGATGTATCAGTTGTTCCTGATACCTGAATTTGCTATACCCTTCGTTTGTATGTATCTTCGGAAGGTGGGACCGATATTAATCGATATCGTATTTTTGCCCTTTGTTTCTGCTATCAGCAATGCTGGTCATTAAAGTACATTCTGTCAAAAAAATATCTTGAATTTTTCATTTAAAAAGTGCGCGTTACACATATGTCTAAATTTTCTTGCTGGAATGTTGGTACAACTGTCCTCTATAGTGTCGCAGAGTTTGAGCGTGATCTGTCAATTAGCTTGTTTATGACATTTAATTATGTCAGTCAACCGTAGGTGTGCTCTGCGATTTTACTATGGAAAAAAATATCGAAAAAATACCATAATTTGTCCTAAATTTTGTGTTTTGAACGAGATTTCGTGTGTCAAGTCGTTGAAAATGTTGCAGAACCCCTAAGGCGAGTGTGCTTTATCAATAACACGGGTCTGCGAGTGGTATTTGGGGGCTTTGCAGAGGGCCGAAAAATCGTGGAAGATTTGCCCCGATCTGGTCGACCATCCACGTCTTCAACGGATGAAAACGTCGACAAAGTGAAGGAAGTGGTGCTGGAAAACTATTATTTAGTCTTTAGGGAGGAATCTCGACACCTTAGCGTGACTCACGAATCAATTCGCAACATTCTACACCATCAGATTGACATGAGACGCGTGGATGCTCGACTAGTTCCAAGAGAGTTGACTTTCTTTCAAAAAATTCATCGGAAGAAGCAAGTGATGATGATGAGACGTGGGTATATGAGTTTGACATGCCAGTCAACAGGCGGCTGAAAGGCGCTATCCACATGAGCCGAAACCCAAAACCACGTCAAAGTCGGTCCAAAGTGAAAATCTGCTACTCGCTTTCTTTGATTATCATGGTGTTGTGCATTCCGAATTCATTCTAAATGGTTCTACGGTAAATAAAGAATATTATTTGGAAATTATGCGACGTTTGAGAGAGAATGTGCATAGGAAACAATTTGTGGAAAGAAAGCTCATGGATCTTGCATCATGATAACGCACCGTCTTACAAAGCTCATTTTGTGAACACTTTTTCGATCAAAAACTTGACAAATATCATCTTACAACCACCATATCCACTAGGTTTAGCCCCCTGTGACTTTTTCCTTTTCACAAGACTTAAATTTCTACTCCGCAGACGTTGCTTTGAGTCCAATGATGGCCATCCATAAACACAAATTCTGTATGACTCGCGACTCGCTGGAGGACTTCAGTCGGTACCTCATGAATAACTTTAGTAATGTTGGCATCCAATGCCTCAATCGAAGCTGGTTTATTCGCAAAGCATTTAGAATTTACATACCGCCACAAATAAAAGTCCAAAGGTGTGATATTACACGATCTTGGTGGCCAATCTACTGGTCCGAGACGGGAGATAATTACTCATCGAAGCGACGACACGGTAGCGTTCCCCATTCACTGTTACATTGGACGTGAGAAGAAATATGGGTCGATATTTCTCCAGCCCAAAGGACAAATCAATGGATGTTACATCTATTCTTGATTGACTTCGGGTTGCTCTTCATCCCAAATACGGCAATTTTGCTTATTAATTTAGCCACTAAGTCAAAAATAAGACTCATCGCTAAACAAAATTCGGGTCCCCAAAAACGGATCTTCGTCCAATTTTTGAGTTTTTGACGCTTTGGAAGATCGACCGGCTTCAAATCTTCCACTAGCTGTATTTTATATGCTTGTAAACCAAGATTTTTGGGTAGAATGGCGCAAGTAGTGCTATAAGAGCGACGGTCCGGTCTAGAACGCTGCAGAACTGCAAAGTGCTTTGTGTCAAGTCCGAACAGAAAACTGTCAAACTTTCTATGATACCAAAACTTGGAAGGAAAGACGTTCGGTTGATGGTCGCTGTTATTACAGGACACAACCAATGGGGTTAGCATAAGACCATCATTGGAATCATTGAGGACCCAATGTGCCTGTCGTGCTTGGAGGAGGCGGATAGCACTGAGCACTTTCTCTGTGAGTGCCCTGCCTTTGCTAGACCACGGCTACGAGTTTTGGGTTCCCATGTCGTGAGAATGAGTAATATACGTTCTCTAAAACTGGAGGATATTTACAGATTTGCCAAAGAATCTGAAAAACTCGCACAGGACTAACTATCTCTATCTCTGTCTTTATTCTTTCCTATCTCTTTCTCTGGTACGTTTCTCCACCCTCCTTGACTATTTACCCTTTTTCCAGAGCTCTAAGTGCAATGGGCTTTTTAGTCTGAGTGTTTTTTGGAGCCACCAAATCTGCTGATGCCGCTTGGCTCGACTTTTTCAAATTTCAATTTCAAATTTCAGTGTCGTAAGATAGACCAAGTTGTTGAGATCCGAGCCGAATCGATTCTTCCGGATTCTTCAGCATAACTCTCATTTACAGCCCCAATATTTTCATCACTTTGGGTTGTATGGAATCTGATCAGTCAAGTATCATTCAATGATTTAAAATTATTCTCAATTTCGCCGATGGTACACCGAATAGTGCGTACGGTGGGATGGCTATGTACACCATAAGTTAGCCAGAGCGCGCGATGAACACCAAAGCTTCGATTTTCGTAATACAATTGTACGATTTGTAATCGTTGTTGGGGCGTAAGTCTTTCCATTATGAAATGTCAATGAATACAGAATGAAATGTCAATGAATACTGAAAGCTCGATCTCACTCAAACATAATTTTCCTTGAGACTGATCATGACTGGAGCGGGATCGGATTGAACCACATTTTCTTTCTTACCACATCATATTTTAGCTGACCAAGAATGGATCGAGATCACGCACTACTGACAAAAAGTTCTAGTATAAGGAGGATCATTGTTGCTCAACCAAATTAACGCAATATAAGTACCTTAATAGTTAAACCAATAAAACTCGTATACGTTTAAATGCAAGAATTGGTTAACCTTGGCGGCAAGAGAATTCAAATTGATACCTTTACAATTTATTGCAATCAAAACCAATCAACATCAAGTCAGTTATACTTATACATATGTATGTGTGTGCATGCAGGTAAGTTTTTTTTAATTTTGTCATTTACTCAACTGACTTCAAAAGGGCACTTTTTGCAGCCTAAGCCGCTGGAAGCAGCCTTTTCGACTTGATCCCTTTTACTTCCCTACATTTATTTTTTCCTCAAGATAATTGCCGCCTAGCGCATAAAGCTTTACATACTACCACTAACAGCATAACTGAATTGTTTGAAATTTTTTATACTATTTTTCGCTATATACCGATTTGTTATGTTGCTGGAAAACATTTCAACCGCCCGTGATTGTGTCACCCACGTTTTTGAACTCGAAGGGTCACGCGCGTGGACGTTGCACTACTCGACGATGTTTCGCTTACTATGGGTATGTAACAGTATGTTGATTGTGCAAAATGCGCCAAAGAGTTGTTTACAATATATGAAGCTGTTATGTGTTTTTATGTTATATTATTTATGTTAGGGTATGTTATGTATCTATGTTGTTAATGTTTGCTTGTGTAAAAAACGCCAAAAAGCTGTTTATATGAAGCTGTTTGTTATATTTTCTTATGCCATGTTATACTATGTTTTGTTATGTTCTCTTATGTTATGTTATGTTATGTATGTATATACATAGATGGTTGCTTGCGTAAAATTCGCCAAAGAGCTGTTTATATGAAGTTGTTGTGTTATATTTTCTTATGCCATGTTATGTTTTGCTTTGTTATGTTCTCTTATGTTTTGTTATGTATGAATGTTTATACATAAATGGTTGCTCGTGCAAAATGCGCTAAAAAGCTGTTTATATGAAACTGTTGGATTAGATTTTCTTATGTTATGCTATGTTTTGTTATGTTATGTATGTATATACATAAATGGTTGCTTGTGTAAAAAGCGCCAAAGAGCTATTTATATGAAGCTGTTATATTTTCTTATGTTATGTTATATTATGTCATGTTTTGTTATGTATATATGTGTATGCATAAATGGTTGCTTGTGTAAAATGTGCCTAAGAGGCGTTTATATGAAGTTGTTGTGTTATATTTTCTTATGCCATGTTATGTTATGTTTTGTTATGTTCTCTTATGTTATGTTATGTATGAATGTAGATACATAAATGGTTACTTATGTAAAAAGCGCCAAAGAGCTGTTTCTATGAAGCTTTTGTGTTATGTTTTCTTAAGTTATGTTTCGTTATGTTATGTATGTATGTATATATAAAAATAGTTGCTTGAGCAAAATGCGCCAAAGAGCTGTTTATATGGAGCAGTTATGTATTGTTAAGTTTTGCTATGTTATTCAATGTTTTATTATGTTCTGCTATGTTATGTGAATTTGATTGAAATACATAAAGCATCGTTGGAAAATAAGAGTAGAAAAACAATTTTACAAAAAGTGCAAATATACTGGCATGACTGCGAAAGTATGCCCTAGGCTCATGTTATGACTTGCAAAAGTCAAAATATAGCAATAAATAAAAGAGCAACGTGCACGCGCGTCGAAGGGCTGCGTTGAGGAGATGAAAGCGGCACAAGAATAACATCTACATAAATGTTTTGGCACACCGACAACATGAGCGGCAAGTTGAGAGTGCAAAAGCCAACCAAGCGGGCAGGCAGACAAGCGGAGCAGCTAAGCAGACAGCCAGAAGCAAAACAAACAGCAACAATAAAACTGTAGACTTAAGTAACAAACTTGCAAGGGAGCAAATTTAATTGCAATGTTGCTTATGTTTGTATGTATGTTGTGTGTGTAGTACATGCTTGCGACTAGCGAGCGAGCAAAAATTATGTCGATGGCTGCATTTAGAAGCACGAGTAAGTTTGGTTTAGTTTCTGTAACACACAAACACACACACACTGGCTTGTATGCATATGTAATTGTTGGGCTGGTTTGAGG
The DNA here is from genome assembly GCF_027943255.1 of Anastrepha obliqua. Classification (NCBI taxonomy): domain Eukaryota; kingdom Metazoa; phylum Arthropoda; class Insecta; order Diptera; family Tephritidae; genus Anastrepha; species Anastrepha obliqua. The sequence goes on from NC_072896.1 coordinate 30,878,364, forward strand.
GCACACAGCGCATAATACAATTATGAATTGTTGCATGAACAATTAATGCTGCAAGTATGTAGCGTACGTGCTTGTGTTTTGCATGCTAAACTTAGTAAGTGCATAAAAATTATTGTTATTACTATCAGATGGTTTCATTATGTAAGAAAATAAAATTTTTTTTTAATTAGTACATAAAAGTGGATTTATGTGCGAGGCGTAAGGCGAAAGCAAAAATTTTCTGTTGCTAGGCACATAACTGTTAAATTGATTAAATAAAGGGAACTATTATTTATGCAAAATTAGTATAAAAAACTATTTTAGATATGCCTGAGCAATTCATGTTTAGATCTCATTAAGACGATTTTCTCATATCTCTACTAATTTATATGAGCTTCAAACGCTGGCGCCACAGTAGGTATGCACTTATACAGGGCTACCGGGAAAATTGTTCTAGTGTGTCTTGTATCCAGAAACGTATAATGTTGAAATTAAAGAAGTTACCTCTAAGTTACTTTTACTAAGAATTTCTAAGTAAAATAAAGTTGTACACAAAATTAATATACTTAGTCTTACCATGAATTCTGAGACAAATCCGACAATGCATACGCCGAGAACAAATTCGCAGAAAAAAGTTCCATTATTTTGTCTTTTGTACATATACATTGTCTACTCATAAATTATACTCAGTTTTATGGCAAATTTCGCTTGTCAACGATGGAGAGGAGAGCTAAGCAAAATCGCATTGCAGTGATTGCATTACAGAAGTGTGGCAAAAGTGCAAGAGAGATTTACAAATTGCTGAAAAAACTTATCATTTCGAGGATGTTTGCTTACCGCGCGATCAATCGTCTTTACCAAATATCTGAAGTGACAGACTGAAAAAAGGGTGGTCGTCCTCGAGTGGTTGAACCAGTGCAGCTATAAAAGCCGTTCAAGAAAGATTTCGCGAAATCCCCTTAAAAAGCAGAAAAATATGTCCAGTGAAATGAATTTATCGACCAGATCCATGTCAAGACTAATTCGAGATAATCTCCACATGAAAGCTTTCTGGCGCTCAACTAATCTTCTTTTGACAATGCGCATGAAGAAAATTAGTCTCAACAGATGCAAGCTGCTTCTTCGGCGGAATGCAGTCAACGGCCACGAAAATATTCTTTTCACAGATGAGAAAATTTTTACTGTTGCAGAAGTTTTTAATAAGCAAAACGACAAAATATGTGCTAAAACTTCTAAAGACGCAAAAAATGTTGTTCAGCGTTGCCGCCATTCAGCCTCCGGGGGGAGGGAGTGTCTTGTAAAGACGTTACATCTCTTCATTTTTGCGAAAAGGGGTTAAGAATGGGGCAAAAGTATACCAGGAGGACGTCTTAGAAGACGTGGTGAGGCAGTTGGTCAGTACCCCATTCAAAAGAGAGCGTTGGATCTTCCCGCAAGATTTCGCTCCCGCCCATAAGGCAAAAACGACCACCCAACAATGGCTAAAAACCAATACTCCTGGTTTTATAGCGGCAGAAGATTGGCCGTCTGCAAGTCCATATCTGTATCCATTGGACTACAGTTTGTTGTCAGAAGGGGGGAACATAGCCTGTCGAAGACCTCACAGAAATTTGGAGAGTCTCAAACAATCTTTGGGTCGAGCAGCGACGAGCTGCAACAGTTGAATGGCCTAATCGGTGGAAGGTTTGTGTAAAAGCAAATGAGGAAGAGGTCCCGCACCTCCGATGCCATTGTCCTGATCTATCTGGATGAATACTTACTATTTTATGTTGTGCCAGACTTAGATGACTTAGACTTCATATGTGAAAATAAGTCAATCCGGGAAGTATCAAATTTAGGGCACGCCCTTTTTTGTCCTCTTTCCAATTACTGAATTTCGACGTAAAAAAAATTATATACAGAATTAATATAACTTTTTTATATACATATAACTTGGAACCTTTTTCTTAGTAAAAAAAAAAATTAGCAGGACTATGAATAAGTTCGTGCGGTTTTTTTCGAAATTTGAAACTTTATTGACGTAAAATGGTTACAAATTTAATATTCAAAGTATTGTCCATCGCTTACTACTACTTTTTCCCATCTTTCTGGCAATTCACGGATTCCCTTTGTGAAAAATTCGGTCGGTTTTGCCGCAATCCACGAATCGATCCATTTTTTGAATTCATCGTAATTACGGAAGTGCTGGTCAGCCAGGCCATGTTGCATCGATCGGAAGAGGTAGTAATCGGATGGCGAAAGGTCTGGACTATACGGCGGGTGGGGTAGGACATCCCATTTGAGCGTTTCTAAGTATGTTTTGACCACTTGTGCAACATGTGGCCGAGCATTGTCATGTTGCAAAATAACTTTGTCGTGTCTATCGGCGTATTGCGGCCGTTTTTCTCGCAGTGCTCGGCTCAAACGCATCAATTGTCGTCGGTAGACATCCCCCGTAATCGTTTCATTCGGTTTCAGTAGCTCATAATACACAACACCCAGCTGGTCCCACCAGATACACAGCATAACCTTCAGGCCATGAATATTCTGCGCCGACGTCGATGTTGAAGCATGGCCAGGGTATCCATACGTTGCCCGACGTTTTGGATTGTCGTAATGGACCCACTTTTCATCGCCAGTCACAATTCGATGCAAAAAACCCTTTCTTTTGTGCCGTTGAAGCAGTTGTTCGCATGCCATAAAACGGCGTTCAACGTCTCTTGGCTTCAATTCATACGGCACCCAATGGCCTACCTTTCGGATCATTCCCATGGCTTTTAAACGTTTGGAAATGGTTGATTGATCAACTCCCAAAGTTTTTGCAACCTCTTCTTGCGTTTGAGCCGGATCTTGATCGAGCAATTCCTCCAATTCGGTATCCATGAACTTTGGCGGCGCACCCTCGCGTTCTTCGTCTTCCAAGCCAAAATCACCACTTTTAAAGCGTGCAAACCACTTCTGGCACGTTCGCTCAGCTAGAGCATGCTCACCATAAACTTCCACCAAGATACGATGACTTTCGGCTGCTTTTTTCTTCATATTAAAATAATGAAGAAGAATTCCCCGCAAAAACACATTATTTGGCACGAAATTCGACATTTTCAAGTGTGGTAAAAATATTGTTGTTTACGCTTCAAATAAAAAACTTATACTGACGTTTGTGCCTTACGACAGTAGCTCTCCAATGAATGTTTGGAAATGTGGATCGATGGAATAATAATCAAGTTACGCCATCTGTTGTAAAACCGCACGAACTTATTCATAGTCCTATTAATTAAAAAAAAAGATTTATTTACAAGCAAAGCTTCGAATTTTATCGATTTCCCGATAACTGATTTTCTTAGTCAAATTTTTACTCCTATTTATATCAAAATCGTACTACTTTAAACATTTAGACCTACCATTTGTATGGGTAAAGGGAGTGACAGAGAGCCCATCTTTCAGATTTGCATTTTCCCAGATATACAAAATGCCTGAGTCGAATCTTATCCAAATTTGACTATATTCATCATTAACGCCCACAAGTTGCGTAGGCGTGGCGTATACCTATTATTTCCATGCTTAACATTTTTCGTATCCCATATAAAAGTAGATCAAATGTCCAGTTTTAAAAAAATTTAATCACATTTACGATACTATTTTTGACCACAACTTATATGGGTACGTTACACTGTGCGGTGTAATGAATAAGTCCAACAATCATATGCATCACTGTCTGTTGGTCATTTACATCGCGCGAAATACCTTTGCGCTGGCTTACCTGCTTAGGTCCAACCACCAGCAAAAATTGCCAGCAAGAATTAATTAAATTTTTATAAACGGCCATAACGGCGCCATTTTAGATCTATAAAACCTCTAAATTTGAAATTAAAAGATACTTAAATTAACTGGAAAATCACTGAATTGTGAAATTTGCGCAAAATAATCTACAACAAAACCACCAGGGATCTAAAATCAAGCTTTAATTGTATGCAATTGAAAAGAAAAACCGTTAAAAAGAATTAAAAAAATCATAATTTTATTTTTCTTAATTTTTTTTTTATGATAGGTTTTATTTTTTTTCTTTATTTTTTTCGCTAGTTCGTGTTCAGGTTTAAATTGAATGCATGGCAAGCAACACCATTTCTTTTTTTTTACTTGAGTTCGTTCGAATTATAATTCTTTACAAGAAATAATGCATTTACTCCAAGCCTACAACGAATGGCGGCAAGCGAGTAACATCACTTAATAGCGAACCGCTCGCCCGGCATCTTGCAACAGTCGGTTAAGTATTATGCCACATAAACACGGCTGCATTTAGGAATATGTAAATGTATGGGTGCAGTCATGTGTCACCAAATCAACGGCATTTGCATGAACATTATTTTCTAGGCCGTTGATGCTGCTGCCAAGCGATTAAAGTGAACAGCAGCATTGAATAAGCCAACGAATGAGTGATGCAACGTGCAACAAACAGCTGCGGCTGGCGGTATATATTTAAATGCTTTTCATTAACATTTTCAGTGCGGCAGCAACATATGCACATACATAAAAATGTATGTACTTAAGGAAAAAAAATGCAAAACTAAATATTGCATGTCGCACAAGCATTGTTTATGACACCGTTGCTACTACTAAGCAGCCACAGCCGCAGCCGCATACCGCTGCCATGTCGTGCTGAAGAAAAATCAGTCTGAGCATGCCACCGTCAATGACTTAGTACAGTTTTTGAAAGGTAGGCGACAAAATTGATTTTCTTGCTGCCGTTGTCACATACAAAACCGCCTCTTCGCTTTGCCAAGTTTGCCGCTTAAGTCTTTCGTTATCATTAAGCCGCATTTATGGTTTATTGAGTGCGAAAGGTGTGCGATAAAGCAGGCAATTTTTCTTGCCTCTTTTTGTTTCCTCTAGCCATAAAAGTGCAAATGCGCGTGCGCGTGTATGCAAAACGAATACATAAGAAGAAATATTTCAGTAAATTAAAAAAAAAATGAAAAATTAAGTGCAAATTCAAGCGCATTAGGATGGTCAGAAGCATTATTTTTAACTATTTTTATATCGACACTGGGGAAATAGAATGGTTGAAGTACCAGTCTGGTCCACCCCAAGTTGCACAGGCGGTTTTTTGTTTTTAGTGAAACTGGAAACCTCTAAAATTAAAAAACAAATTAAACGAAAACAAACAAATTTTTAATTTTTTTATTTTAATTTTGGTACTTAGCGCACTTGAGAAGAGAACTGAAAAATGGAGACTGAATAAAATTAATCTGTTAAAATTTTTTAGCAAATTTACGGAAAAGTGTATTTCTTCCTACGCAAATCCCATGATAATTTTCGAAGCGCCGCGACATGGGTAAATATTAAATAAAAAAAACAATAAACAAATATATGAAGGGTGGTTAAATTTCAAGAGCCGATGTTGAATGTGAACCATACCTAAACGTCACGTTTTTCTCTACATTTCATTTGACATTTTTGAATTTCAGACTAACTAAATTTGAACCATGGAAAGATACACAATCGAGCAACGCGTTAAAGTTATTCAGGCTTATTATGAAAACGGGCGTTTAAATCAAAATGCATATCATCTTCAGTGTTGAGGCACATTTTCACCTCAGTGGATTCATCAATAAGCAGAATTGCCGCATTTGGGCGAATGATAATCCAAGAGTGATTGCCGAAAAACCAATGCACCCACAAAGAGTGACTGTTTGGTGCGGTTTATGGGCCGGCGGCATCATTAGGCCGTATTTTTCCCAAAATAAGGATGGTCAGGCAGTTACTGTGAATAGTGTTCGCTATCGTGAGATGATAACGAACTTTTTATGGCCCAAATTGAAAGATATGGATGTGGACGATATGTGGTTTCAACAGGATGGTGCCACCTGTCACACAGCTAACGAAACAATGGCTCTTTTGTGCGAAAAATTTGATGGCCGAACAATCTCACGTCGCAGCGCTGTCAATTAGCCGCCAAGATCATGTGATTTGATACCGTTGAACTTTATTCTTTGGGGTTATTTAAAAGAAAAGGTGTACGTCGATAAGCTAGTAACAATTCAAGAGCTAAAGGATGAGATAATTCGACACATTAACGGCATAGAACCTCAATTATGCCTCAGCGTCATCGAAAATTTGGACCATGGGATGGAGGCTACAAATAAAAATGATGACCTTAGAAAAAAAGCATCACTCGTTCCTTTTGTTCCTTTTTTTTGTTAAAAGCGATATTCACTTATTTTATAAAACCTCAAAAGCGTCATAAAATATATTATATTGAATGCTCTCTAGTCCTATACAATCACATACTACACACATTTACAAGTATCTGTATGTATTTTTGCCGATTTCTAGTTGTCGAAATGATGCCATAAAGTCTGTCATAAAAAATGACTCGGCTGCCAAATTACCATCATCAAAGTCAACAAGCCCCTAACCGACAAAACCATTCATCTAACCACTCAAAACGGAAAAAGCATTGCCACCAAACATCACTCAGCTTTCAATTAACACAAAAGTGCAGCCATTACTCGCAAGAGGACCGCAATAAAAAATTGAAAAATGTGCGTGCAAGTGGAAACGCTGAATGAATGCATGAATAAAGGAATGAGGAGGTAGCAGCATATAAATAAAGCTTACACATTTTTTTGGTTTGGTTTTGTGCGTGAGCTGCCGAAGTTAGGACATTTTAGCTCGAGTTGTTAACAAAAAAAAGACGAAAAAAATAAGTTGATAAAAAGGAGCAGCTCATTTCCATTGCACTCGCTGTGAGCTTTTTTCATTTGCCACCAAACAATAGTGATTCTCACCAGCCGCTTTGTTGGATGCCACCAAAAATAATGTCTGCCCGCAATCGGAAATAAGAGAAAAAAATGAAAATACGAAGGCAGTACTGCATAGAGGTTGGCACAATGGCTTACATTTTATTTCGTAATTTGAAATCTTGAAAAACTGAAATCGAAAATGGTTGCCTAATGAAGCAATAAAAGCTGCTGAAATGATGCCACCAGCAGGCAGCAAAAGCATGGCAACACCTTAGCAGACATGCAATACACTGCCATGACAGTTCGTAGACAGTCAACCTCCTGTCAAGGGCTGATTTTTCTCTGCGTTTTTCGCTACCCCTCTGCGCGTTGCAAGTTCTGTATTATCTTTTTCCGAAACTTCTAACTGCGTTCCAACAGTCATTTAATGCATACATGTTACTGATTAAGTTGTCTGGGCTCAGTTGTTCACCCAACATGCGTTAAAACGATCACAGAAGAAGAACACGTGTTCCGCGCTTTCTATTGCGTTGTTGCAGCTTGGACGCTTGAAGCGTCCTTCACATGAAAACGATAAAGATATTCCAAGAAACATCCATGACCGCTCAATGTTTGAGTTAAATAGTGGTATGCGTCTCCTTGTCTTCTGGTTACCCATTGGCCAACTCTGGGGTTAAATCTGTAGGCCGAACCTTCGTTAACAGCCAAGTCCCATCTTTGCCATTTTTCTAACGAATGCAGCGTTCTGCAGCTTACTCTTCAGCTATCGGCTTTACTCCTTGTCTGCCATAAAGTTGTCCCAATTGCTGCACAATTATATCTATTGGGAGCTTTCCAGCGATAACGCAGTTCGCGTCGTGTGATACGGTCCTGTATGCGCATGCGACTCTTTGCACATTTCGTCGGTGCACCTGAGCTAGGGCCCTAATATACGATGGTTTAGCTACTGCCCATATAGTAACAGCAAATTAGATGACTGAATCCACCACCCTTGTCAGGAGGTAACGTCTGGCGCCTTGTGGTCCGTCTATGTTTGGAAGGATTCTTGTAAGAGCACCGTTGACTGCCACTGCTTTGCAACCCACAGTTGCTAGATGTTGCTTAAAGCTGAGCCGTATATCAATCATTACATTTAGATACTTTATTGCTTCTTGCGACAGTATTTCGTGGCAACCTATCCGCAGTTTCATGAACTCTTTGTTTTCTTTGCGCAGTTACGAGAACCGCTTTTGCTTCTTGTACTTGTAATTTCATCCCCGCCGCAGAGAGCCATAGTTGGACTCTAGCTGCTGCAACATCACACTTCTGCTGCAGATGGTCTAGCTTTTTAAGCTTCTTAGCAATTTTAAGCTAAACACTCCATCGTGTAGGGCCATCAACAGCGAGAGTCAAGAACTGATCCTTAAGGGACGCCACCAGTGACTTCGTATGTCTTTAGAGCGACATCCGTTACATACACGCAAAATTCTATCCCTAAAGTAGCTTCAAATTATGCATATTAGATATCCAAAGAATTTGGAGATTTCTTAGTGACAGCATTATGTTGGACCTCTTCGCCGAATTGAACGCATTTTTGACGATTCGGGTGATAATTTTACAGAAATTAATGCGTGTGTGTCCTGCGTTAATGGCGTCGCTCGCTATATTTGTCACCGTTCTAATCGCGTCCACAGTTGATCTAGCCGATCCGAAGCCTAATTGCTTGTCAGATAGGTCGAGTATTCTAGATAGCTTTGTAGCCGTTCGCAAATGCTGCGCTCAAACATTTTGCCTACTGTGTCGAGCATACACATGGGTCTGTATGCCGAGGTTTGGCTTAGAGTAACAGCATTAGTCTTTGCAATTCCCACTTGCGCGGGAAGGTCCCTGCATTAAGACATGCTTCATACATATTTGTGAAGATTTCTGGCGCCGGCTGCACTGCTGTCTTAAAAGCGATGTTAGAAACGTCGTCTGGGTCTGGTGCCTTGTTGTGTTTTATGCACCTCAACATGCTTAAGACTTCTTCTTGTGTAACTAGTGGAACGTAGTCGAAGTCAGTCACCATTTGGTGTCGGTCACTAATTTCCTCCTGCTGGGGGAAAAACTCCCTTACCACTTGGCTGATCGGCATGTGGCATGTAGGTTACGATGCTCGCGGTCATTTTACTTTCAGCAATACCATTCAGATTTCGCCAATTATTCCATATTGACAATTCCATTTCTCGTACTTAATTCTTGTAAGCAATGCCCGGTCGATTCTATTTTTAACTTTTAATTTTTTTTAAATGTACATATAAACGCAAAAATAAATAAATAAATAAATAACTGGCTCGTACGCTACTACAGGATGGGCCATATAGCGTTTGCTATATTTGCTAATGGAAACATAAATGACATGTCAAATGTGTTCATCCGTTAAGGACAAATGCTATGCGAACCATCCAGAGACGATTGATGCTTTAAAACACGAAATCGAAGTTGCCATTCATGAAATTGGAGCCCACACAATCGAAAATGTGCTTAAAAATTGGGTTGATCGAATGGCCTACTGTAAAGCCAGTCGTGGCAGTCATTTGAACGATATTATTTTTCATTCATAAATGACAATGTTCAATCTTTAAAATAAAAAAAAAAGTTTGAAAAAATATTGATTAGTGTTTTTTTACATGGCTGATGTTTTAGATGTTTGGCTGAGTCCTTCTATTTCTGGTGTGCGTCTTACTGTTAATCCAAAAATGGAGAGACCTACAGTTTTAAACCGTCCCTGAACGGTAGATGGTTGTTTTTTTTTACGAGGAACTTTTTCATGGCAGAAATGCCCTCAGATGTTTGCTATTGCCTGCCAAGAGGCGATCCCTGTTAAAAAAAAAACTTTTCCTATCATTTGATGTTTTTTGTCCTCAGAGGGACTCAAGCTCGAATCTTACCGATTGAAAGGCACGAACAATCGCATTGGGCTACGGGCGTACATACAGCTGGCACTCAGCGTGCTAATATAGGACTATAAAGAGAAGGTCATATAATTTTCTACCACCTCCAAAAGCCAGATGGCTTTTCCAATGCAGAAAATGCATTCGATTGTATACCTCTGCATGACGGGGGGCAACCGCTATTAATTAGAAACAAAATTTCTATATCAATCATATTCATCAGAAAGGTTAAAAAGCACAAATGAAATTTAGTGTTTTTATGCATCGATTTTCGTGAAAACTCAACAGCATCATTAGGCACACAATTAAGTGCTCAAACGTCTTTTTTGTTCAAAATCTGAATTTCGGCAATAATTGCTCAATTCGTGCGCGCAATATAACACAATAATTTAATATACAGCCAAGACCTTATTTTGGCCCTTGCCATGCAACACAGAAAATCAGAAACAATTGTCGATGCACACAAACAAAAGTGACACTAATTGACTGCGTGCAAGTACACTTTTAGGTGTTCAAGTAGTAGTACTTGTGTATTGAATGTATGCACACACGTACATACATGTAAGTATATGAATGCATGCATGTTTTGTTTTTGATTTCATGCAATTACAAAGAGTAACACCAAAACACTCTGTCATACCCGCAAACAGTTAATCAGTCAATCAGCCAAACAGTCACTCAGTCAGTCAGTCACTTAGTCAGCTTCACAGCATTCAAGTAGCTGAAGTAGGTGTTTGCCACATTAGAAAATCCAAATATTGCACACAACAATAAAGACAACCTAGTCTTTATTCACATTTCATTTGTTGGCAACGATTCGGTGGTGATATATGAGTATTGAGAAAACGAGGTAGATAAAAGCTCCCTCCTATTGTGTTGACTTGCCTAATTACCTTTTGATATAAATAAAAAGCACGAGCTATTGAAATCGCAGAAACAAAACAAAAGCGAGCTAAAATAAAGAGAAAAATCAAGCAAAGTCAAAAATACGAGTAAAGACAGTACAAGCCACCGCAATTTTTATATATGGATGTACATACTCCTGCGTACAAAATAATAGTAGTGCGACCAATTACCACGTTTTAACTTTTTTTTTGATTTTTTTACTTAATTGTTTTATATTCTTATACATATTTTATTTTTTACTTACTTTTTTTAGATATTTTTTTGTGTATCAAATTTTTTTATATTTTTTATATAATTTATTTTTTTATATATTTTATATTTCATTTTTAAATATTTTTTATTTTTGTTTTTGTACTTCAATTTTTTATATATGACATTTTTGTACTTTATTTGTTTATTTGTTTTTATTTTATTTTTTGTTTTACTTTATTTTTTTATATTTGCTTACATATTTTAGTTTTGTACTCAATTTTTCGATGTTATTTATTATTATTTTTTTTTTGTAATTAAAAAATATAAATTCTGTACTTGGTTGGTTGGTTGATTGGTTTAAGGGTGACCCCGCATCGGAGTGCCACATAGACCGCAAGTTGGGTCCGTTGTGTTGCCCTAGAGCTCATTATGTTATATGATTTCCCTACCTAACCGAGATTTTTATTGTAGATTTTGGTCAAAGATATTAATTCATTTCTGTACTTAATTTTTTTATATTATTTTTATATATTATATTTTATTTTTGTACTTAGTTTTTTTATATTTGTTATTTATGTGTTTTTGGTCTTAATTTTTTTATATGTTTTTCATATATTTAAGTTTGTTTTGTTTTTCTTTTGTACTTAATTTTTAATATTTTTTTATTTAACTTTTTTATATATTTTTGTACTTAATTATTACTCAATATTTTGTATTTTTCCAATTAATTATTTCATATTGTTTTGTACTTAATTTTTTTATATTTTTTACATATTTTATTTATGTACTTAACTTTTTTATTTTTTTATACAATATATTTCAGTTTTGTATCCGATTTTTTTATATTACTTTAACATTTTTAAGTTTTGTACTTAATTAATTATATTATTTATTTTTGTTTTATTTTTTTTTGTACTTAACTTTTTTATATTTCTTATTTATGATTTTTTTTTTTGTATAGTACTTAACATTTTTATATTTTTATTTTTGTTTTTTTTCTATTTTTTACACACATTTTTATACTTTTTACATATTTCAGGTTCTTACGTATTTTTTTTATATTCTTTATTTTATTTTTATTGTACTTAATTCCTATTTAATTTTTTGTATGTTTTATATATTTTATTTTTTACTACATTTTTTTATATTTTTGTACTTATTTTTTGTTTGTTTTTATACTTACATTTTTATATTTATTATAATTCTATAACTCAGGGCCCCATACACCTTACAAAATCTACAAAAAGTTTATAACTTAAAAAAAATTGTCATCAAAATTTTGAACTTGTCAATCAGCACCTTTAGAAAAATTCTAAGTATGCAGTTTAGTAAGGTGTAAGTTTGAAGTAGCTCAAAAATCACGTTATACACAAATACATACAGAAAAAAGTTGTCAAAAATCGAAAAGAATTTTGAGCTACTTGAAACTTACACTTTTTTATACTACCATTGATTGGACTATAAAACTGCGTACTCAGAATTTTTCTAATTTTCTAATTTTTTTCGATATAAAAATGGTAAATTTGTAAAATTTTTGTGAATTTAAGGGGTTATATACCTTGTGTTGGACTAAAAATCGAAATTTTTTATAACATATTCTAAAAGTAAATCATCTTAAAAATATAAACTCAAAAAATCATAAAGATCGGAGCACTAGAACGAAAGTTACAGACCGGGGAGGCGCGCGATCTTTCTTGGAACGAGAAGTGCACGCAAAACATTAGACGCGATTATCTCGAAGACGTGTTTTTTGAAAATTACCGTCTCGGAGATCATTATTTATCAAAAACTATTTGACCGATTTGCATAAACTTTTTCTTTAATTATTCGAAGTTACAATCTTGTGAATCTGAACGGTTCACTTTTTATAAATATTTGCATAGTTCGCTGGAATTAATTTTTTTTTAATTTTTCAACCCCTCAAAAATCGTTTTTTTTTTTGGGGAAAAGCGGTTTTATATCGAGACAAATTTTTTTTGGGTAAATAAACCGTTCAGATTCACTAAAAAACATTTTTGTACAATAATCATTTAATTTTTTTGATTTCAGTTGAGCTGATCATGCGCTACCGCAAGCCTCTTCTAAAAAAAAGCGTTTCGGGGGAGGGGCGATATCAACAATAAGTAATAACATTTTTTAAAATAAAAACACCAAAATGTATTCTTCGAGAGTTACCCTTCAGTATAATATATGTCTCATTTGAATAAAAGTTCTAAAACATATTTGAAAAAAATTATGACCATCGTCCATTTTTTTGGGCTCGCAAAGTATATAATATATATAAAAAATTTGGTGCTTTGAGTAATGGGTTTTTGTTGTAGAATGCACTACTTTTTTTAAGTATTAATAAAAATTTAAGTACAAAACATAGAAATTAAAAATATAACAAACAAAAAAATTGTTAAAGCTTGGTAATTTATTAATTTGAATGACAATTCTTTTAAATTTGTTAAATTTTTGTCAATTTTGCACAAAATTGGGTGCTTCGAGTAATAAGACTTTTGTTGCAAAATGCACTACGCTTTTATAAAAATATAAGAAAAAAGTAAATACTCAAAAAAAAACATAAATATATATAATAAAACATAATACATAAAAAAAACATAAAAATTTAAAATAGGTAAAACTTGGTTATTCATGGGGCGCCTATTATTTTGAACACATTCTGAATGTGTATATAGTCACATACCGATGCTCCCACTACCAACAACACACACTTCTTTACTCATTCTCTCCTTACCTCTCGTACTTATATTCTCACATCTCTTCTTCACGTTTCTTAATTTGCTCCCTTATTAACTAATCTTTAACATTATCTAAACCAATCTCTTCTTACGTAACAACAACAACATTTTGCACTCTCTCCCACCATTAGTTTTAAAGCTCTTCCTTGTTAAATTAGTTGTAAGAATTGTACAATGTTTGAATTAATTAATAAAGTTACCGTCAAAAGGAACGGATCATTATTATATAGATTTATAGCTGAGCAGCTTTGTTAAACTTATGTATGGTTTTTAATCATTTTGCGGCAGTCAATGTTACATGCTTCATTTACACATGCTCACGCGCCCAGTCGCCCTACTTACATACATAAAATTTACGCTATCAAGCTCGTGCTCTAAAGATTTCCAAATCTGTGTAGCTGTAGATGCACTTCTACGTATTGAATATGAAAGACGAAGGCATATATGCGCTCATACATGTATGTATGATGTGTAGTTCATGCATCTCATGCAGGGAAAACTAAACTATTTACTCTTCTGACTTACTTACTCAGCTGGTTCAATATTGCAGAACATTTCTATAGAAGAAAAAAAATTTTATGTGGAAGAAAATACCTAACACCATCAAAGAAAAAAAATGTTAAAAATTAACTAAATTTTTGAGGTTCCTAAAACTTGTATTTCATTATACCAAATTGTATGCGCTATAACTCTGCATACTCGAAATTTTTCTAAAAAATGCTGATCAAAAAGTTTGAAATTTTTTTTAATGAAAGAAAGAGTGAAACCTATATTTATTTTTCTAGAAGATGGATCTTTGTTTCTATAAAACAAATTTGAGAACTAATTATGTAAAAAACAAATAATTTGTCCAAACTTTTCAATAAGTCCCTGTGGTGTAGTCATTCAGTGAACAACTACGGACATCCTCTTGAATAAATTATAAAATATTTATTTATTAAGAATAAGAACTTACAAAGTGGCATATACTTAGTATGGCTAACTTTAGCAACCATAGTGCTCCCGAAATTGGTATATTTGCAACAGAACGCACATTTACAAACTGTAATTGGATGAAGGTCAGCTTCACACTCAATTTCTCTTCGCCGTTAACTCCTTCGGTCGCTCTTACAGCAGTCGACTCACAGTTGCACTGCAACTGCAAGCGAAGTGTGTGATGCTCGCTGTTAACTGCAGTCGCTCTCACAGCAGTTGCATTTCAACTGTTAGAAATGCTGTAAAGTCGTATGCGTTTGATATTCGCTGTTACCTGCAATGACCGCTCTGCCAGCGCTCAGCTCGCACTTGCATTGCAACAGGAAGACATCAGAGATCATGTCCGATCATGTTGGTGGCCAGCAGTTATTTCTGCTTACCTTACAAATGAAAAATTACTCAATGGTGTGGAAACTAGTCCATCCAATTCACATATAAACTAAGTACGAAATTTTACCTCATTTTTTTCTATCAAGTTGGCTGTGCCCTCATAAATCCACTATTTGTTTGGTCTCTCTCGGCCTCTCCGTCCAACTACTTGCCTATGCTAGCAGCTCTCTAGTTGAGAATTCTGTAAATGTGCCCCAGGCGTCTGATTTGTTGACTTTTATAAAGCGTATTGCGTTTCCATTTTGAACTCATGCATCAAGTTTGTAAATCTATCTTATCAGATATGTTCCGTCATCTTAGAAGGGACCATATATTTGTTGGAGGATCTTTCTTTCAATCCTCAGTATTTGGACGATGTTTGTTGTTTTAAGTACCCATACCACGCTGCCGTATGTTAGTATGCGTACAAGCGCTTTATACATTGCAATCTTTTGCTAAAGCTTTTTTGATCTAAGTGCTTACTGAAAAAGCGGAAAAGCTTTTAAAATGCTTATTGGAGCGAAATACCTAAATCGAGCGTATTTAGTGATATTTAAAAATAAGTTACTTCGTGGAACAGATAATGGATTAAATATCTTTAGGGGAAGTGTTGGTCCTTTTATTTCAAAAAATCTGAAAAACCGAATGTGAAAAGTCACTAAACGTTTACGTTTATTTCAGGCTACGGTGATTGCTCCTCTCAAGAAGCAAGTATTGTCTGGAGGCCCATTGCGATATCACTACTTTCGGCTCAAACTCCACTCAAATTTTCAAACCACTTCGCATTTCTGCCAAACGATCAATCTTTTTGGGTGGTTATAGATTCCAAGTCTGTCAGATATCCAAGTATATAAATGTTTCGTTGCTGCAACTTCAGCGGAAGTCATTTGAGGGAAATCCCATATGTTTTCCATGTATACCCATTAGGCAGTGCGAGGTGATGATACCAATTACCGTATTAAAGCAATACCGGTCTGATTGATGAGGGACCTCCCAGACCAAACCGTTCTAGTTATCCCACAAGTGGGTTTCGTGTTCCACCTACTGTTGACTTGCGCGATAAAGGGATGCTCACATAGGGGTCACAATTGACTGATTTCAAATAAATTCTCCTCCTAACCAGCGATATGATTTCCAGGAATGCAAAAGACCGTCAAATGTTTCAGAAAATATATTTTTTAGTAATTATTAACCGCTAAGGTTATAAAAATTATGTCTTGGTTAGGCTTATACAGATAAGATTAATTAAATAACAAGCGTAAATTAGCACATTGGTACCAAAATGATCTTAAACACGAAAACTTTTAGTACTGTGTTTTCAGTTGCAAATTTTGACATTTAACTTTTACATTTTCAACTAAATTTCACAAACTGACAACTCTTCTCAGGCAAAAGTACATAAAATAACTATGTTCTTTTAAAATTCTCTAAATTGCATAAACTTTATCTAATATTATATAATATTTATGGAACTACATTTTTTCTATTATATATATTAAAAAATACATAAACAAATTGTATTCCTCTTTTTAATGCTCCCTCAATTAATCTTTGGAGTCAAAGTTTACATTGTATGCATAGATATCGATTTTCACCTCGCCCGTTGATACTTCTGAGCTATTGCGCAATGGACACGTCATCCATTACCCAAAGATACATAAAAATGACTAATGAAATTATATCTTAATAAAATTGCTAAGAAGCAAAGATCAAATTAAATCTTCCCCACAAGATGCTGCTGGCCTGACAACTGTGGCTATTTGCCACGTACAATTCAAATATGCCAATTTTGGACGAGAACTAGGTAATTGGCATATAAATTGCGAGCGCTTTCAAGCATAGAAGAGAATTATAGCAGCAGCAGCAGCAGCAACGGCAGCAATAACAACAACAATAAAAGCGAGCGATAACAATTTCATTATTGTGGCTGATTCTGTTTTTATATTTCATATACATCTGTAGATATATGCATGCATGCCTTATTCGATTTTGACGATTCTTTATTTTATTTCTCAAAATTTTTTTTTCTTTTTTTTCACAAAAACCAATTTTTTTGCCAATAATTTAGCCAGTGGAGTTCAGTCACTCAGTTAATTGGTAATAAATTATGTTACATACAACATTTAATTGGCATAAAAATGTATTACATAGTTACTATGCATATGTAAGTATGTGTGTATTGGTCTATATATAGCCACCAAAGTGGTATGAAAATCAAATAAAAATTGCTTAAATGCCGAAAAGCAATTTATTCGTTGGAGACTAGAGAAACAAAAGAAGAAGAAGAACGAAATAATAAGAAAAAATGAGGTACGGCTGCCAACTTTAGATCGATGTGCTACAGCTACAAACTGAAGGTGTGTTCAAAATGGTAGCAAAATTGGTAAAAACAATAAATTATAATAAATTTCAAATGTATTGTTCGCGTTGGCAGTGGCTTACAAGCAAAGCGTTGTGCTAAATTTATTGAACAGAAGTTGGTCAAAAATACTTTATTTTGATTTAAGAAAAAATATGTTTGGGGGATTTTACAAAAGTGGTGGTTTTAGTATAATTGGTGAACAAAATTGGAAGAAAAATGCACTAAATTATTACATATAAATGCATATATATATATTTATATAAAAACGTAGAAAATTTCTTCGAAAGATCAGCCAAAAACTATTAGCCTATTGGACAATGATTTGTGTGTAAAACTAATTTTAGCAGGGTGTTGCCCCCTATTTGTGTATCAAAATAATTATTTCATTAAACCATAAATGAAAATAATACAACATTAATATCCATGTAAATATTTGTAAGAATAATCTTTTGCATACAGAATTTTTGGATAGCGTTGCCACCTGTATATTATTGCAAATGTAGCAGCTTGTCACACATTTGTGCTAAATTATAGGATACAGGTATCAAGTGAAAGGTGTTTAAAAAAGAAAAAAAAATTAGCAAGTGTTGCCACCTATTTTTTTTTATTGAAAAATTGATTACAAAATGTATGAATTTCAGAAAAATAAGCACATATTTCACTGTATATGTAAAGATAGCTTTAAGCAAATAAAATTTTAAAATAGGGTTGCCATCTAATAAAAAAATGTGTAATAACAATATTTAATTAACGATTCAGATAGAGATATCAAACAAAATTTATAAAAGAGGCTTGGTGCTGCCACCTGTTTGTATGTAAAAAAGTATGTTGTTAAAAAATAGTTGTAAATAAATATCACAGCATTAATATCCATGCAAATAGTTGTATGAAACATCTGTTCCATATACAATTTTTTGATAGCGTTGCCATAGATATCAAGTGAAAACTGGTTAAAAAATTAAAAAAAAATTGTAGCTGGTGTTGCCACCTATTATTTTTGGAAATTATCAAGTTCTTAAATGGAAACCTATATTAATTTAAAAAAAAAACTGTAAATGTAATCATAATTAGTAGTCAAAAATATTTTGAAATGGTGTTGCCATCTAATTCAAAAAATTCAGTAATAGCAAAATTTAATTAGGAATTCCAATAGGATTAAATACAAAATTTTTTCAAAGGAATGAGCAAAGTTTTAATTAAAATGATTTGTACATGACGTTGCCACCTAACTCTTAAGATGCAAATGGTAAAGAATAGTGCAGATGAATTGAGTATCATATTATGGGCATTACGCAAACTATGACTGAGAACATTTTAATTACAAAATATTTTTTGAACGGAGTTGCAACCTATTTTTAGTTCAAAAATTGAGTGGCTACACAAGAAAGATTTCATATGCTATTGAATCTAAAATTTTCTTTAGTAATTCTGCATACTCAGGTTTTGATTTTCTTGAAAAAAAGGTCAAGCCAAGGAACCCCAGGAGATTTGGTGGCTCCTAAAACACTCAGGCTAAAAAGCCCATTGTATTTAATTTGATTTTCTTACTATTTGTTAAATGGAGCAAATGTGCAATAGCATCAGGAGAAAAAATTATCAAAAATCTACCAAACTTTTGAGCTACTTAAAAATTTTAAAACTTTTATCTATAGATTTTTTCGATTTTGTGCAAAATTTTTGGACTTTTGCACGTTGACAACAGCGTGTATCGCAGGCGATGTAAGAAAGAGCTGTATAAGATGTACGGCGCCATAGACATAGCGCAGCTTATAGGGGTCCAGCGGCTTCTTGGTTAGGTCATGTCGTCCGAATGGATACAAACGCATCGGCTCTAAAAGTATTCGACGCGGTATCAGCACGTGGTAGCAGAAGAAGAGGAAGACCTTCTCTGCGTTGGAAAGATCAGGTGGAGAAGAACTTGGCTTCACTTGGTGTGTCCAACTGGCGCAGGTTAGGCCGAGAAAGAAGCGACTGACGCGCTTTTTTAAACTCAGCGTCAATCAAGAAGAGGAGAAGATTTATAAAATCGAATGCATTTCCAAAAGATATAAGGCAGTAATCATGACCTACATCATACCCACATGCAATAATTATTCCAGTTAGAATAAAAAATATCATCAACTTTTTTTTTTGTTTTTTGTTAGCTACAGATCGCTTGATATTATTTAGTTAATATTAATATTCAATATTACTTTCATTTGTTGTTGGAACCATTCATCATGCTTCATCACTCTCAGCTCCACGATCATCCGGTAAGAAATCCAAATGTGAAGACAAGAAGCGTATATTTAAAATTTGCCTTAAGGGGGAACACCACTGTGAGCGCCTGAAAATTAAGTGATTTTCATGAATTTTTTTTTATAAGTAGGGATGATTATTTGAGGATCAGACAAATTATAATTTATTTAACATGTATTCAACTATACTGACACACATTTTTATTAAAAAATATAAAAAATTACAATTGTTATTAATATTAATGCAATGACGTCATAAAAAACTGATGCACCCTGGTGGCCACGATACAGAGGTGAAAAATCATCTGCAAGCAAAAAACCAAAAAAAAATCTTAGTCTATACATCAATCGCTATCGTCGTAGGAGGCGCTTTTTTTAATTTTTTTTTGAGAAAATGGTGCAGGAGGGCTTGAAAAATGTTAATTTTTAGAATTTTTAAAAATTGTTATGTACGACTGTAGGCAATACTTGTACAAAAATTAAAAAAAAAATTTAAATCGGTTCATACGTCTTCGAGAAATCGAGGACACTGTGTTCGGAAAAGTCGTTGTGAGAAAAACGCGTTTAAAGTTTTCATTGGCCTTTGTAACTCACTACCTGCACTTATTGCATTGGGTATAACTTCGTCAGTTTTCAAGATTTTAAGTTAAACTTTTTTTAACATATTTTTGAATATATTTACTTTAAGTAAATGCACAAAAAAATCGATTTTTTTGTAAAATCACAGTGGTGTTCCCCCTTAACACATTTTCTCTTTAAGCTTCACCAGCTTGTGCCTTCAAACCAAAGACTTAAGCTACGAACTTGACCAGTCATGCTTCTCATTTATGTGGCCAATTGTTAAGCTTCTGTTAGCTAAATTAATCAAAATGAACTTATTTCATATAATTGATTAATTAACGATCTTATTGTGAGTAAGTTATTACGATAACCAGCAAAAATAAATCTTTTTGCCAAAGCTATGACGCAAGAGGAAATTTTCATATTCTACACATTTTGTTTCATACCAAAATTTTTGCATTTTGCGGTTGAATCGCACCATTTTCGTTGCCATAAATAATTTTATAGCCGATATTTCACTTCCATTTTGTTACTCAGAACTTGTTGCTTAAGGCGTTGGTAATTACAGACATTAACCGCAATATGCGTCATTTTTGCATATTAATAAATATGTTTCTGCACTCGCATAAAATTGTTATTAATTCCCAAAAGAAAACAATTGCCAAAAAGTACACTTAAATGCCATGTTCTCTGCCACAAGGTACACAATATTTTTGTTTTAGTCTTTTTCAACTTACAGTGATTGCGGTGGAGTGATTTTTTTCTCTTAATAAGAAAACAAAATAAATTAAATAATAAAAGGATTAAGTAAATTAAAAAGAATTTGCCATTCCTCCAATGTGCGTGTGCGTAAATATTAATGAACGGGAGTTTAAAAATAAAAAAAAAAATCTCATTAAAAATGCACGTTTTGCAGAGGCGAAGTAGCACACTGGGTATACGAAATGTGTAGCTTTTCTGTCTCATGCATTTATTGTAGAGATGTATTTCGACTGCCGGCAACAAAGCCTTCGCCATGCAAAATGCGCTGACGCAGTTACTAAGGACTTGTTTATTCAGGGCAACAATTAAATATGCAAATTATTTGGGCAAACCTTTATAGTGTAAGTCCCCTGTCTCATAGGAGTTTTGCAGCAATTTATTTGCTCCTCTTTTCTTTTCCTCGGAAGGAGTGGCAGCTAGTGTTATTAAATGTCACATGTAGCATAATTATTTATAATTATTTTTCCTTTCAATACATAAATAAACATTTAATATTTTTTTTAAATTAAAAATTAAACTTTAGACTCTAATTTGCTTTCAAAGAAGGGAAAGCAAAAATATTCGCCATTTTTCTCGGCACCATATTTTGAATTATTTTAATTACGAATTAATTCAATCACAAATTTAATCACATATTTTCTCTGATATTTTGGTACTACCCCTGTTTAGGAAAGTCAAGCGAGTTGACTAGTATTTTTAAGTCTTACTGAATAAATAAATATAAAAAAAAACAAGTGCGTGTAGCGTGGTACACATAACAGAAGTGAAACTTTCAAGGCAGACAAAGAAAGAGGGAGAGACCCGAGAGTGAATGAGAGAGACAGAGAGAGAGAGAGAGAGAGAGAAAGAATATATATCTAAATATCAGGCCAGTCCATAAGTTCGTGGCAAGAGGCATATTTTGTATTTTTTTTATAAAAGTGGTAAAAATGCAACAACTGCTGCTGCAAAAATAAACACTGTTCACGGAGAGGATACCGTGAGTGTAAGGACTGCGCACAAGTGGTTTTCAAAATTCCGAAGTGGTAACTGCGACGTGGAGGATGCCCCGCGTGCTGGTCGTCCTGCAGTCTTTGACTCCGACGCCTTGCTCGAACTCTTGGAAGCTGTGCCAAATTTGTCAGAGGTTAAATTCATCGCATGGAACAGTTCACAGGCACCTGGTTCAGTTGGGAAAGGTTTCAAAGTTGGGAAAATGGGTTCCCCATAGACTTTCCGTCGCCAACCTTCAGCAGAGAGTGAATGTGTGTTCTCAACTGCTGCAACGGCTTGAAAATGAAGGTTTTTTGAACCGTATCGTATCGTATCGTTTCAATAATCCTGTTAGCAATCGCCAATGGTTAGATAAAGAAGAAACACCAGAACCGACCTCTAGAGATGGCCTTCACCCCCAGAAGATTATCCTGTCTATTTGTGTGTAATGGCCGGTATTTTTTATTATGAACTTCTGGAACCAAACCAGAAGATAACTGCTGATTATTATTCCCATCAGCTATCAAACCTGAATGAGGCACTTAAATCAAATCGACCGCCTTTATTGAATAGACGCAAAGTTTTGATTCACCACGACAACGCAAGACCTCATACCGCAAGGCAAACATTAGGCAAGCTGAACGAGCTCGGATGGGAGCTAATGCCGCATCCACCATACTCGCCGGCTATTGCAGCTTGTGATTATGACTTTTTCCGTGGACTTAAATCCCATATGAGTAACAAGAACTACTTCTCAAAAGAAGCTATAAAAAGGGATATCGAAGCGTATTTTGGCTCCAAGGACAAAAAATTGTTTGAGCAGGGAATTAAAAATTCGCCTAAACGTTGGGAAGACATTGTAAATAATGAAGGAAAATATAATATTGGTGATAAATAAATACTTTAAACATCTTTTTTATTAATTTTAAAACCACCTTTAAAAAACGCACGAACTTATGGACTGACCTGATATAAATAAATTCACTACATTTGCAGAGAATACAAATAGACAAAATTTACAAAAAACGGAGAAGGTCGACCGGTGTAGGTAAACTCAGGGCACCAACCGTGGCAACAACGCGCACTACTCCGAGTGTTTATCACCCGCACAAACGCAGTGATTCCACAACGATCCTACCGCAGCAACGGCACAAATTACCGCAAGGCGATACCAATAAATCCGACGTCGGAATGGATAGCAATTTATAGTACCCACAAGCATTAGCCAGGAAACGGAAATAAGCGCCAGAAAGTAACACTAGAAAAAAACGCCAAAGAAATTGGGACGAAAAACGCACCAAACAGTAGGCATCAAGGAAATATAACGCCAAAAAGTAGGCACCAAAAATATATTTCCTATAAGTTTGCACCAACAAACAAGCGCCAAAAAGTAGGCAGCGTTATTTCTCACTATAAATTAACAACCACAAGGAAAAACTCGGAAAAATTGCCTAAAGTGTATCTAAGATATATATAGGGTATAGCTCTCTCTCACCTTTTCCTCAATATTATATCATTTTTCTCTCTCGTGGAACGAAAATGCTCAAAACGTGGCATGGCCTTGAAATTTTTCTCTCCATTCTCGCTCGTCCATCGACGCCTAAAAGGTTTCACTTCAAAAATAATAAATCAGTTCGTTGTTTGATTCAGATTGTACCCTTTTTGGTCTTTTGCCAAGTTTCTCCTTCTAGTAGTGGTGTGCGTCTTCATGTTGATTCGCAAATGAAGGGACCTACAGTTTTAAGCAAACCCCAAAAGGCAGATGGTCCTTTATGAGAAACTTTTTCATGGGAGAATACATTTGGAGATTCGAATCTACGCACTTCTGAATGGTAGTCACGCTGCAACCCATTCGACTACTGCGGGCTACAATACTCATTGTATAGCATGCCCCCTTATTCACAAGTTTTCACAATTTATTAGTTTATTATTTAATTTTAATCATTTTTTCATAAAATTACAGGTTAACACGTTTCGAATTTTGTACAAATTAAAAAAAAAGTGTGATCAAAATTTCAAACATCAAACTATAACCCACTTCCTTGATCTCGTTTCCCCGCTTTAAAAATAATGCCAATCTGTGCCCATACAAATTGTTTTTTGGTTTTTTTGCATCGCAGAAGATGACGTGTTTTCAAATGGTTCTTTTTTATTTAAATTTTTCCAAATTCAAGTCTTTCCTCAATGTTGTTTTTTTTTTGTTTTTTTTTAAGATGCGTAGAAATTTTTCTCTTATATTTAAGCCTTCCGGAATAAGCTGACCATGACCATTTTCTAAGTATTAGGTTAAGTAAGGTTGATGTGGCTAGCTAAAAGTCATCACTTAGACCTATTGGTTCTTGGTGTTATTTTCTTAGTGCACTAGAGTGGCAATTTAGGTTCAGTCAGCTGGTTACTTTAGATGAAGAAGTTCCAGTAGTATAAACTTATCTAAGGGCGGTAGTATATTTCATGGCCACACAATCTTTGAAAGGAGTTTTGTGAGCACAGTTTTCACGCTCAAGCCGCAAAAATTGATCCATTAATATAACAACTGATTTCGCTTTGTGTTCTTTCACAGTTTCTAAGGTATAAAATTCTTCGTTTCTTTGATTTCATTCAATTCCTTTCTACGTGGCATGTGATATTGCAGTCAACTTTGCTCAAAGAGTGTTACACTAGCAGAAAAGTCTAAACGAAACTGCTTATAATTTATAAGTTCGTACAATTCCTCTCACAAGCAAAAGCATTACCTTTACTCCTGGAACTTATAATAATTCTCTGGAGATATCAACACAAGTTTATTGCTTGGCTTTGAAAACGAAAAATTTCAATTGTGTAATATCTCCTATTCAGCGAGACTATCATTTGCAGCCATACTACTTAGTTACATGAGCTTATAAATAAATTTGTAAGTAGATTTTTTTTAACAGTAAAAAACTCGACGAGTTTATAATGATTTAAAACACTGTAAACCGAGGAGCCTCCAGCTTGTCTCTTGTGACTTGTACTTGAGTTAGTTTGTTCTCTACACTCTGCTCTGAATCTAAATAATAATAATCGGACCAAAAATATAATAATTTTTATAAACCCTTGTTGCCTGTGAGTGATACTGGGAACTATAGTAACCCTTCAGTAACATTTCTTTGAGAAGAACAAAAACGGGCCATCCTCAATTCCTTTGAACATAAATTTATTGTATACTTACTTTAAATTTTGTGGAATCTGACGATGAATGAGTTGTTGCTAGATTTAGAGAAGAGGAGTATCCAAGTTGTGGCCTACGTGGACTGTGTTGCAATATTATTAAGTGGAAAGTTTCCAGATACTCTCTGTAGTCTAATACAGGGTACTCTAAAAGTCGCAGATACTTGGGCTAAAACATGTGGCTTAAGCCAAAACAGAGCTATTGTTAGCAAGAAACTATTAAACTCCTACCTTCCAACTCCCGATAGTAGAAGTTATGGTTCTCTTAGTCAGTGATAGTGCTAGATACCTTCGCTTAATCCTAAGTAAGATACTTTCATGAAAGCTGAACTTTCTGTTGTGGTAAAGAAGGCTGCTACAGTGCTCTGCTCCTGCACAAAGAACAGTAGACTTAAAATGCGGTCTATGCCTCAAGATAGTTCACTAGCTTTATATAGAGCTATTTTAAGGCCAAAGATGGCCTGCGGAATTCTAGTCTGGTGGTCAACTCTTGACAAGAAAACTTTGAGACAATCATCAATGCTTAAAAGGAATAACAAGAAGCATTCGCGTATTCTCAGGATGTTTCTTTGCATTTCCGTTACCACTGACTTTTACGACTCGCTGGACTTACACAGGTAACAGGCCATATACGATCAAATTTCCATCTCGGGATGATTGGGAAAATGGTTTAGTATTTTATGAAAATGGATTCAAAATATATACTGATGGTTATAAACTCAACGATCAGGTGGGAGGCGGTGTCTATTCGGATACTATGTATAGGCATCATGTCTATTTGGATAAAGGGTTTTCCAATAAGAGTTGTTATTCCCGTAAAAGATCAATGGTTACGTTGCCTTTGTTGCACGTAGCACCATCCTGTTGAAAATAAACGTTGTCGAGATCAATACCATCTAATTCCGGCCATAAAAAATCTTTAATCATCGCTCGATAGTGCAATCCATTCACCTTAACTGTTGTTCTAGCTTCATTTTCGAAAAAGTAAGGTCCTATGACTCCGCGGGACTATAAACTGCACCAAACAGTCACACGCCGAAAATAGAGAGGCTTTTCAATAATAACTCTTGGATTTTCTGAGCCCCAGATCCAACAATTTTGCTTGTTGACGAAGCCACCGAGGTGTGGAAATGGGCCTCATCTCTCAAGATGATTTTTCGATGGAATTCCGGATAATTTTCATGCATTTCAACGACCCAATCAGCAAAGACACGACTTTGTTGATGATCGGCCGGCTTGAGTTCTTGTGTTAACTGGACTTTATAAGCCTTAAGACCCAAATCTATATACAAAATACAGTGTATTGACGTTTGTGGAATGCCTTAATCCAAAGAACGACGGGGAATGGACAAATCTGGGTTTTCTTCAACACTTTCGGCTACAACAGCAATATTTTCGGCTGTTCTTGAGCGACGTGCACGGGTTTTATTCCCCACATCTCTAACTTGTCCAAACAGCTCGAATTTGTTCACCAATTTCTGTATTGCGCTCCGACAAGGTGCTTCACGATGACCCAAAAGTGTTCGAGTTTAACGAACCGTCTCTGCCAAATTTTCACCATTTGTATAGTGAATTTTAATACTTTCAATGCGTTGTTGAACCGAGTATCATTCCATTTTTATTAATGGCATAGTTTCTACTTGTCAAATATCAAAAAATGACAGCTTCAAAATTGACCATATATCGAAATAGCGGGCTATTGAAAATAACACCTGTTACTGGAAAACCCTTTACTTTTCCGTTTACCTGATCATTGCAGTGTATTACAAGCTGAAGTTTCAGCGATTAAAGAATGTCTCTTAGAATAAATAAATACGCAATTATAGTCAGTTATATCTACATGCGAGTATATTTCGATAGTCAGGCAGCTCTGAAATCGCTTCAACCCTGGAAACACTCTTCGAAAACAAAGGACAGATTATTATGAATAATTAATAATTAGCGCAAAGCTTTTCTCTATAACTCTACTCTAGCTGCCGGGCCACAGTAGCATTGTAGGTCGCACAGGCACAGGCAGCTGGATGAGTTAGCTAGACTGTCCACTACGCTCCAAATTACTCAAGACAAGGTTGATATATCCATGCCCTTACCAACATGTAAGTTACGAATAGATAAATACTCCTTAATTATTGCCAACAATCGCTCGAGACAGTTTCATACCTGTTGCAATAGGAGTCAGACATGGCTGGAATGGGATATGGGTGGCACTAATAGTCTGCTTAAGTTTAATAGGAAACACATAAGAATATTAGTATGAATCCTGTCTGGACACTATTTTATAGCAAGGCATGCCAATATAATAGGGACAACATATTTTAATGGTGAACAGCACAGGCAGTCAGGATGTGGGAGACGAAGAGACAGTTGAACACCTTCTATGCGGGTGCACAGAGCTGAGTAGAAGAAGATTGAAATTGCATATTTAAAATTAGCAAGACTAGATTTATAAAGAGGAGGAGAGGAAAAAAATATCAGAAACATTTCGATTAATGCCTTCGCGCCAATGATACATATGTTCCCATACTATCACTAAAACTTACCTACCCTCTTCGGTAGACTTCCACCCCAGGATCGCTTTTGCACTGCATCGAGGGTGGAGCTGTGATTGTGGCTATCAAGCAGAAAAGAAACTTGCATCCAGGCTCTCTATCTATGAAGTTGGGAGGTTATACTTCGCTGACAATCACCTTTATTTTCGTTATGAAGTAGATGGAACTTGGAAAGTGTGTTATAATGTCATGTGCAAGACAGTCATGCACAGTCTGTGTATGATATGGTCGTGAGTCGTTAACTGAAGCACCTGTAATTTTCGTCGGTACGCTGACCTGCTCTGCCACACTGTTTCATGTTCAATTCTTCACTTGTTGGGAAGTTCAGTAAGACAACCACTTTATATAACCCAACTTAGCCGGCTATAAAATTATACTCGATGACAAGCATAAATGGCCATTAGAACTCATCTTTAAGATAGTCAGATTGGTGACTATTGACATTTTTCGGTCACCACATCAACTCGCTCTCAAATGAGACACAAAAAAGCGCATTCAATTGATGTCACCAACATAAACTGTACTCACTTGACAGCATTACACGCAACGGTCATAGCAAATTATGCACACCAAAGTGTTAGTGTCGCCAAAGTACACAAGTACATGCGTATGTAGGTATGGACATATAGCAGGCAGCAGCGACAAGGCGGTGATTAATGATCACACACGAAGATGTGCAACACAAGACGAACGCGCCCCACAAATGAATACACGCCGGGTATACTTTACTCACAATTCAACACTTTATGCCACCAACATATCAAAGAATGAAAAAACGTAAAACTAAAAACCAAAAAAATCTCTATAACAACAAATGACTTTTTTCTTTCGCTTTTGTTGCAAAGTGTTGGTTGCTAATTTATAAACAACGAGGCGTTTTTCAATTTATTTACTCACTTATGTTTCCTTTATTTTATTTGTCACATGCAGCTTAAGCGGACGTCGCAAGCTGTAGGCGTGTGTGCAAGTGGGCGGACGAAAAGATGTATGGAATGGGTTGGGATGGGATGGTTGTTCGTTAACCGTTAGCTGCATACACACACGCACACATGTAGCTTGAGCTCATCAATCTTGCTGCCAACAATGAAGGTGGGTACAATAACAAAAAATAATTAAAGTAAAAAGAGTGCATGAGATATGGGACAGAGACGGATAAGTTGAAAGATAAGTATAAATAAGTATGAAAGTTACAACAACAAAGCGGCGTGTGTAAAACAAAAAGTCTATCACAACAACAATTCGCCTTTATATTGGATTTTTGCGAGACAGCGGCAGACATTTCGGTGCCAGATGGTATCGGCACATCTGCTTGGCAACGCACAAAATTGTGTAGGTTTGTCGCTTAAGTCTTTAGCTTCAATGGCTCATAATTGATTTGGGTTACCAACGAACGTGTGATGGATTCATTTTGAAATAAAGTAGATTTAAAAAGTTTACATATTTTGCCACGAATTTGGCAACTAGACCAGCTGAAATGTAATATATTTAATTTTAATAGATAAGTGTGTGTGTATGTATGAATGGAGGCAAAAATTTGGATTGCAATGCTTTTATTTAGCACTACCTAACAACTCTTTATTGCAATTAATGGTTCATTTGGTGCATTAACCTTTATGATATTACCAGATAAGCAAGTTCATTTGGAAAGAAACGACAACTATGGTGAAATGCTTTTTTTTCGCGTCGAGTTTAAATGCACCTCTCTTTAAGAGAAATTTCACAATGTAAAGTAACGTATTGGCAAGATTAATAATAATAATAAAATACAGGGTTGCCAATATTCGGCGAATCCATCTGGCAACCTTGTATCTTTTGACAGAGACGTCAGATCACTTAATAAAAATACCGCGTTGGAAGCGTCAGTCCATGCAGATTTTTATCATGGAACAGTACACGCCACGCGAGCGCTCCCAAATTGTTGAAATTTACATTCATCAAAAGAAGTCAATTGTGAAAACTCAACGTGCGTATAAAAAATTAAATAATGTGAAAAGTGCGTCTTCTAAGAACACCATTAAATGTTTGTATGAAAATTTTTCGACTGGTGATGCTCTTCCTAATCCAAAGAGGCCAAATTGCTCTTGTACGGACCAGTGTTGAGACGTCGCCAAGGACATCCCAAAATCGCCATTCTCAGCAGTTGGGCATTGCTCAAACCACTTTACAACGAATTATCCGCATTGATTTGCATTTATTCCCGTATAAGATTCAATTGACGTAAAGATTGTTGCCTGCGGACAAGCCTCGTCGATTGGAATGGGCCCAAAAAACACATGGGTCCGTCGAATATCGGCAACCCTGTACACAAAACTCAACACAACACAGAAGAATTTAACAAAACATAGCATTACACAACATAATTGAACATAACATAACATAATCTAGCATTTTGTAACATAACACATAATAGCCTAACATGCACAACATCACATAATATGGCATAGTTGGCATTAACTTATCATAGCAAAACATAACTTAAGCAAAACATAACATAAGCCAAACATAAGATAACAGTAAACCAACCAAAATAAACACAACATAAGACAACTGAATAGCACAAAACATTAGAGAACAATAATAAACGTGACGAAACACAACATAACACAACTCAAAATCCCATAGCAGAACATAACATAATTTT
The DNA here is from genome assembly GCF_027943255.1 of Anastrepha obliqua. Lineage (NCBI taxonomy): Eukaryota > Metazoa > Arthropoda > Insecta > Diptera > Tephritidae > Anastrepha > Anastrepha obliqua. The sequence continues at coordinate 30,908,433 of NC_072896.1, forward strand.
ACAAAACTTAAATTTACATATGCATTACTTCCCCTTTTTTTAAGTCAGGAGATGTAAGTCAAAATGTCTGAAACATCATCAAAGGTGCCGTCGTTCCATTGTATGTGGGGCATGCTCCCACTAACACTATAACATTGCTCCTCCTCTGCTGATTTCCACCCTGGAACCGCGTTAGCATTTCTTCAAGGTGCAGCCGCGTTTATGTCTATTGACACAACAGGTTCCTGCGTCCAGGTTCCGCTTCTGTGGACGTATGGAGATTTTACACCATCGATATTCACTCCTCCCACTGTCTTCGAAAGCGGTTGTGGGAGGAATGAAACATCGGAGAATATACAATAGTCCGACCCTGACAAACTATTGTCTTGTCTTCAGTTTGGTACTGTTGTGAGTGTTTGACTCAAGCCTCAGTGTTTGTCGTTGGTTTGTCTAAAACAGTTTATCTCCACTTTCCACCTGCTAGCAAAGGTACTAAAAACTTTCTAATAAACGAATGGAATTTATATTTATAAGGTTGTTTTGTATTTTGTATTTTTTGCCTTTTTTTTCTCCTAAGAACTGTCGAATTATGACTTAGCTGGATGAAACACATTGCATAAAAAATAACCTAGCTGGTCTTTCTCCCTAATTAATTTAATATTTTAATAGTATTGAATACTTAATCTATAGTTCTGCTTCTACTGCTGCTGCCGCTGTTGTTGCTGCATTTGGAACTGCTGCTGTCGTTTCTGGGCTTTCCTCCCCCAGTCGATGCGGCTGAGCCTCGTCACGGCTGTACGCGAACGTTTTTGCGGCGTCCCATTTAGTGATGGTCGAGCATATATCCTAGACAAATCTTGCGTGGGATGGCGGGTGTTCGAATGCGCCTCCGCCAGCATAGCTCGTTCTTCCCTGAAACGTCTGCAGGGAAAGGCCACATCTTCTGCGCTCTCGACTGTATTCGAGCAACTCGAGCAAAAAGGGCTGTCGGCCAGCTGGAAACGGTGTAGATGTTCAAGGAAGCAGCCGTGTCCGGTAAGTATCTGAGTTAGGTAGTAGTTAATATCGCCAAGCTTCATATTCATCCACCCTTCAAGGTTTGGTATGAGTTTGTAAGCCCACCGGCCTTTGGTTGACTCATCTCATCTTCTTTGCTATTTGACCATCGATCGCGTTCTTTCAACCGCCTTTTCTGCTGTCGTCGGTTTCACTCCTTTTACTCCATAGAGGCGATACAACTCCATCGCATGAATATCTTTCTAGTGCGCTACGTCGGTGGGTGCGAGCTACCTCACGCATATGCCTATGTTTAGCCTCAGCCCATATCGGCGCTGCATATAATTCGATAAAGTCCATCACAGTCGATATGAGTTGTCTCCTCTCTCCTTTCATTACTTTGCCTTAACATAACACAACAAAACATAATATAAACAAAAACAGAAAAGCGAAAATAAAAAACGTAGTACAACATGACACAACTCATCATCATTGCTCTGTGAAAATCATATTCTAGGGATCAAAATAAGAAACTTTGCCGAAGAAACCATACCTCTAAAACGAAGTCTGATGTCCCCCAATTTGGGTCGAACTTTTTAGTTTCTTTTCTATAACTGACTTAAATTAATTTTTTCGTTTACATATGTTCTGACTAAATAAATTTCTTAAGAGAAAAAATAGATATTATTATAAATAAATAAAAATAAAGAAAAAACATAGCCATTTAGCTGATTTTTTCATGTAAAGGCCAAAAATGGTGATATTTTGAAATTGGCGGACATCAGAATTCGTTTTAGAGGTATGGTTCCTTCGGCAAAGTTTCTTATTTTGATCCCTAGAATACGATTTTCACAGAGTAATGAGCGATTTTTAAATCGACCCGCCCTAATATACATACATAACAAACGAGACGGCTAACAAAAGCTCGATAACTTGAGTGAAAAAAATATAACGATATTTTTATTTTGATATTTTTAATCTTCATTATCTCTTATCTTTTCCACATAACGACTACTAAATAGTTTCCATATATTTCCTCAAAATGTTTATCCACTGTTCCTCAGCAGTCCTCAAAATCACGTTTTTGTAGCTTCTTAAGTTCTACATTGACCGCACAAATTATTCCTCTACCTCCATGCATAGTTTTTTCAGCAAACTTTTCTTACTTTTTGGCAATGAGCAGAAGTCACACGGTGCCAGATTTTACCAACATGGCAACTGATGAATTTATCCCATGCCGGAAAGTGCATCAATTACCCCTCCGTTGTGCACCCAGGTCTGACCAGACCATTTTCGACTTTAGACGTGAATTTAACTTATTTCTATTATAGACAACGCTTTGAATTTACACATAGCTTGCTAAAATTTAACATTTTGTATTTGCAAGGAAGTTGATGCGCTCAGAAAAAGTGATGCAAGACGAAATTTTTGACGGTTTCATCGAAATATTGGTCCTTGCGAACAGCGAAAATTGTATGAATAATCTAAGCCGCTATTTCTGAATTTACTACTCGTTTGGCTATGGAAAAAACTTTCAACAAACCAATCACTATTCAATAATAACCTTCAATTTGATGCAGTTTATATGGATTTTTCCAAAGCCTTCGATAAAGTCTGCCACTCAACCGTAATATTTAAATTAAAACGTCTTGGGTTTCCCTCTACTTTCCGTAAATGGATAAAGTCGTATCTTTTCAATCGTGAATGTGCAGTTGTTGTCGATACTTATACTTTTATTGCCTCTTCCGGTGTCGCTCAGGGCAGCATTTTGGGCCCTTTGTTATTTGTAATATTTATTGATGGCATATCCCATTGCAAGACGTGACATTCAAACGATATGCCCGGATGAGAGCGAGATAATAAATGCGATAAAGTCTTTAAAAAACTGCAAAGCTCTCGGGTCGGATAACATCGACTCGGAACTAATATACAAAAAGCTGACCCCAAGGTAAGCGCTTGGATCCTTCTGCCCTTATTGAAAAATATTTGGAATTCTGAAATAATATCATCTGAGTTAAAAGATGGTTCAGCGACTGGAAAGCTCTTGAATGCAAAGGAGTGCCTGAGAAAATTGTCACCATCATAAAAGAATTATACTCGGGCGCTTCATGCCGCGTCAAATACAAATATGCTCGAAGTAGTAGTATCGAAGTTCAAACCGGTGTAAGGCAAGGATGTGTATTATCTCCACTCTTTTTCAACCTAGTTCTAAACCTAGCAATGCGACAAGCGTGTGCGGTCAGCAGGGGCATTTCCTGGGTCTTATGCGACTGGCTTGAAAACCTAGACTATGCGGACGACATTTGGTTACTATGGCACACTCAGATGCATCAGCTAAACTACAAGCGGTATGCCATGCAGTAGCACAAACAGGTCTTAAAATTAACATAGCAAAGACCAAAGTAATGCGGATTAACACCATCGAAACACAAGCCCTTCAAACTACAGAAATGCCGCTTGAAGATGTATATGAATTTTGCTACTTTGGAAGCATAACTTCAAAACTCGGCGGATCAACAACTGACATACGCAACCGAATATCTAAGGGACACGTTGCATTTGGCATGCTAGACAAGGTATGGAGATCAACCCACATCTCCAGGTACACAAAACTGAAAATAGTTGATGCCAACGTGAAGTCGGTATTTCTACATGGATGTGAAATATGGAACTTAACAACAAGCATATCACAATCCTTGCAATCCTTCCTAAACCGTTGCCTACGAAAGATAATGCGGATATTCTGACCTGATATTATAAGCAACGATGATCTTTGTGCGGCAACCGGGCAAACACCAGTTCACATAGAAATTATGCGACGCAAGTGGAAATGTATCGGGCATACATTACACAAACCTCGGCATGGCATCGCAAGGACAGCACTAGACTGGAAGCCTTAGGTGCGGGAGACCAGCCAACACATGGAAGCGACAATAAGCAGCAGAGGCGGACAGAGCAGGCCGCTCGTGGAGTCAAATTAAACATCTAGCTCTAAACAAACGAAATTATAACTTGCTTATTGAGGCCCTATGTTTCATCTAGGAACTATATTCTTCCAGAAGTACCTTGCCTTAAGTCGATTCTACGTAACCGGAACGACCCGGATTTATATCCGGCCAAGGGCTGTGACTTCAGCAGCATTTCAAGTATATGAATGGGGATTGTTTATGCTGCTACAATAACAACAACAACAACAAGAACAGTGCCTCTTGTTAATTGTTGAATAACTCGAAAAGTATTTGTCAGATTCACTTCAAATTTTCACACAATATTATGAAGATATTATACTTTAAGAGAGTGCAAAAAACATCAAATTTTTTGAAAATTCTGACTACCCCTAACCCCTCTCTCTTTTTGGATCATTCTTAGAAAATATTTAGCAAAACGAACTTGAGCTTCTTTCGGACACACATTTAGAAACTATTGGACTCATCGTGCAGAATGCTACGTATACTGTAAATCATTTCACAGTATTCGTGATACTACCATGAATGCACCCAAATCACTACTTATCATTTAGTTTTTTTTTATTTTTATTTGACTTTCGTGGATCTTTGTACATTTTTGCATTCATCATTTAGCTCATCGATCGCAGATTTTAGCTGCCCTTCTCGGGGCTTGTCATCAAACGCAAAAATTTCCATTCTGGAATCTTTGATACCACTTGAAAATGATCTTTAGAGATGCTGCGTTTGCTTTATATGCAGTTTGGAATTTATTGAAATTTTCGTTAGGTTCAAATTATCATCGAATGCCGTAAAGAAGCCCATTGTGAATTTTTTGCTTCGTTGTTAGCGGATTTTCTATCGATCCTTCATCATTAATTTTACCTTTTCTTGTTTCTATTCGTACCGATTTTTCTTTGAGTTTGAACCGAGCATCGTTTTGCTACAAAACGAATACCAATTTTGGGGTATGAAAAATCCAGCCGACTTATCGAACTTTTGCTAGTCCCGCCGTATAACCACAACATAGCGCAATAATAGCGAAATACTGGTCCAAATAACTTTACACCTATTTTTTTGTTTTACCCCTAGCACGTTCCCCATCCAGCGTCACCTAAAATGCTGTCATCAGCTGATGCCCATAAATTGTATTAAACCAGGCGCATAAACACACATGCACATATATTTCTGGTTGAAATACGATTCCATAGCAACAAAAATGGACCAAATTGTGCATACAACACCTCGCACTTACACACTCACATACATGACCGCATACGCGAACGATTGTTACAAATTTTATTTTACTCAACACCTCGTAAACTACATAATTTTATTGCTGTGCTGAACTTTTCAAAAGGTTTAAATAACATTTTACACAAACAACACGAAATTAAAATCAAAGCACTTAATGAAGTACAACACAAATACACACACGAAAAAAATAATCACTGCATCAAAATTTAAGATGTTTAGTAAACCACTAATATTTGCTAAACAAACAAAACACAAAAAAATTATAATAATAAATACTTGTTTGCAATAAATTGTGACGCCAACACTTTTGCAATATTTTGCTAACAGCTGTTTAGCCACTTGACCATTGCGATTCGTATCTGATTTGATGTTGCAGTAGCTGCTCCTTGTCTTTGAAGTTATTTTATTAATAATTTCAAGTGGATCTTTAATCTGATAAAAACACTTCATATGTGCAAGTAAAAAACAAATTCTTAAGAGAATAAAAGGTGATAAAGTAATAGACGTTAGTGTGAGTGAGTGAGCATGCAAATAAAGGGTGGTTAAATTTTAAGGGCCGGTGTTGATTTTAAATAAAATACAATTTTTTTAAGAAATTTTTATCATTTCTCCTTATTATAATAATACTTGTATAGCTCAATTACGTATAAAGTAAAAAATCGGCCAAATGGCCGCCGCGGCTTCGGCGGCACACCTCCAAAGATCATCAAATGCAAATAGTTCCTTATGTAAAGGGTGGTTAAGTTTCAAAGGCCGGTGTTGATTTTGAATAAAATACAATTTTTTTAAAAAATTATTGTCATTTCTCTTTATTATGATAATAATGATATGGCTCAATTATGTATAAATTAAAATATTGGCCAAATAGCCGCCATGGCCTCGGTGGCACACCTCCATCCAATGCTCCAAATTTTCGATGACGCTGAGGCATAATTGAAGTCCTATCCCGTAATGTGCCGAATTATCTCATCCTTTAGCTCTTGAATTGTTGCTGCCTTATCGACGTACACCTTTTCTTTCAAATAACCCCAAAGAAAGAAGTCCAACAGTGTCGTTGACGTTTAGGTGTGGTTCACATTCAACATCGGCTCTTGAAATTTAACCACCATTTATACATTAATTGTGTGCTGGTACTCGTATTTCGAACGTAGTTTTGTTCCTGAAAACAATTCGATAGCTTTTATTAACTGGTAACGGAATTATTATTGTACAATAAAATTATAGGAAGTACAACTGAAGGTTAAGTTTTTATTTTTTATATCTACGCTTCTCTCAGAAAATTTCAGTCAAATAATTTGTACCACATTCACAATTCAAACTCATGCAGGTGGTCGAATCTTCATGTTTTCATTTTTTCATCTTTTTAAACATAGAGGGGGCGTTTGTTAATGTCACTTATGGCGGTATGTGCAGCTCTCCTAGTAGGCACGACGTAGACCGGGTGCTAGTGAATTGGATTTGTTCGATGCCGGCCCAAAGAATCATCACGATGCGAGCAGAGGAAGATCAGCTGGGGTCATCCGGGGTTAATAGAGGTTGATAGAGGTTGCCCCCAAAGCGGTGTGCTGTCTCCATTGCTCTGGTGCATGGTGATCTATCCTTTTCTCACCACCTTCAACGATTCGGGAATTTACGCACAAGCATATGCGGATGACGTTACCTCTTTGGTAACGGACTCATTCTGTCTAAGCTAAAAAGAGTGACAATTCAGCTATCCAATGAAATTAAATATCTTGGAGTAATCCACGATAATAAGTCACACGTTGAAACGAAGGCATCCAAAGCACTGACAGCCTTCTCGCAGTGCAAGAGTGTTTTTGGGAAAACGCGGGGCCTTTCACCTAGTAAGGTCCTATGGATTAACACGGCTATGATAAGACCTATTATCACCTATACATCAGTGGTCTGGATGAGTAGACTCTCTCTCGCGGGAGCCAGGAGAACCTTATCGAGACTACAACACGCTGTGGCCATCTGTTGCACCGGAGCTTTTCTGACTACTTCAGACCCGGTACTAGATGCTCTGGTTAGCCTATAACCACGTGCCAACTTCCTTGGCCCAACGCCCGTTCTGCCGCTCCCTTCTGCAGCCATCAAAGCGATGGTTGGAAAACGGGTTACTCTAACACACAAGCGAGCATGGCAGGTTAAGAGAGGCTGAAGATGGATGAAACTGATGTTACCTATCATGTCCGACCGACTGTCGCAGATCCTGACTATAGATAGCTCGTTGGACTGATAACAGGCCTTTTTCTACATATATCCAAAACACTTGGAAAAGGTCAACATCTCAGGCAGTACACTCTGCCGATCATGTGGAGAGGACGATGAGATGGCGGACCACATTCAGTGCGTCTGCCCAGCCTTTGCTCGAATCAGGCTTGAGGTCTTTGACACGGATGTGTTAAAAAGCGACCATTTTGGCTTCTTGGCACCACAGTAGACTTAAAGAAAATTAAAAAGGGAACCGGAGTGCAGTACAATGGACTTAATTGTGTCTGAGTGCTGTACTTGCTAGTTTGTACAGACAAAAAAAGTGGCCCAACAATGCATGATTCAATATATGATCTGAGGAGTATGTAAAGTGAACTCCGTTAAAGTTTATAGGAAACTTTTAGTTATCCGTTCTTTGAACTTTTTCTTAAGTAGGTTAAAATCGAAACGTCAGAAACATCATCAAAGGAGCCTTCACACCAGTGGTATGTGGGGCATGCTCCCACTAACACGATAACAATCCTCCGTCTTGGCTGAATTCCACCTTGGGACCGTGGTAACATTTCTTCAGAGTGAAGCCGCGTTTATGTCTACTGACACAACAGGTACCTACGTCCAGGTTCCACTCACATAGGAGAATGGAAGTTATACGCTGTCGGTATCCATTGTCCCCACTTCACAAGGGGTTCTGCAGCAAATGGAACATCGAAAAAGATGTCGCAAGTAGTACCGATATGTCATGGTCTAATAACGTCGCTGGCAATTGGCTCAGGCGTTTGTGATTTGTCGTCCGTTTGTAAGCAGTCCACTTCCAGTCGAAAGCTGCTGTTGATTTCTTTGCTGCATGATTCGTAGCCACTCTGTGCGTTGAAGATATAACACTATCATTTTTGCAAAATCTTTCGCCACATACCAGAAAGTACTTGATGCGATAATCTTGGTGATTAGATTTTCCTGGCACAACCGTCCACCCGAAAGTGATTCAAGCATTAGGCGCTCCTCTCTGAAACGATCGCAGTAGAAGAATACGTATTCTGCACTTTCAATCCTGTTGTTGCAGTTTGGGCAGACCGAGGTGTCGTCCAGATTATACCGATGTAGTTACTCCAAAAACACATCCGCGGCCACTCAGTATTTGAGTGAGATAGTAGTCAACTTCTCCGTGTTTCCTGGTCAGTCACTGGCTAATATTTGAGATAAGTCTGTGAGTCCCGTGTCCGTTAGTTAACGAATCCCATCTGCTCTGCTATTCTTCCATCGACTGCAGTCGCTCTGCAGCTTTTTCGCCTAATGACGGCTTAACTCGTCGCCTGCCATAGAGACCGCTTTATTCCTTTACCTGTGCTGCTAGACGTTTTGGCTCTGGCCCATATCGGGGCAGCATAAAAGACTACGGAGTCTACAACCGTCGATAAGAGACGTCTTCTGCTGCCTTGCGGTCCACCAGTATTAGGCAGCATTCGTGTAAGCGATCCGTGGTTGGCATCAACATTTGCGCTTACCGCAGATAAGTGCCGCTTGTAGCAAAGTCGCCTGTGGATTATCACACCAAGATATTTGCTTTTGACTCCTTAGAGTGTATTTCATGGGTGCCGATATGTAGTTTTATTTCCTCTTTTTTTTCTCCGCGCCTTAATAAGTACCGCTTCGGTTTTTTGGACTGTCAATTCCAATCCGGCCTTTGCCAACCATAGTCTCACGCTTGCTGCTGCGTGATTGCGTTTTTGCTTCCAGCTGGTCTATGCATCTATCCGTAACTACAACCCAATCTTAACCGCATAGCTTACAATACATAGTATCTCCCTCTGGTAGTTTTAGTTTGAGGACCCCGTCGTTCATGACACTCCAAAGTGTTGGACTAAGGACAGATCCTTGTGGAACCCCGATAGTGATTCGGTATGTTTTTTGGCCACTGTCTGTGTCGTGTTGTAAAATTCTGTAGGTGAGGTAACTACGAATTATGCACTGTAGATAACCCGGTGCACTTAGTTTTCTAAGAGACAGTGTTTGAATATTGCCCCACTCTGCAGAGTTCAATGCATTTTTGATGTCCTGTGTAATAATAGCGCAATGCTCACCGCTGATTGCTTCGAGCGCAATGTCTGTCACAGTCCTGATTGCATCTATCGTTGGCCTCGCCCTTGGAAAGCCATACAGATTGTCCGATAGACCATTTGGGCAACCATAAGAGGTTTAGAAAACTCATAACCCTTCCCAAGGATGAACTGAGAATGCCCACGCACATTCTCACAAGTCACTGCAGCCTGCGTAGTCAACTGGGCTTGATCGGAATATGATCTGAGGCACTTACGCTCCATCCAACCCAGCTCTGTCTTGAACTGGGTCTGGATGAGGTGCTGTATTGAGTAGAGGGCACAAAAGACCATGAAGTCGAACATTTTTTTTTTCCTTGTTCACTCCTCTCGGGAGCATAGGGCCTCGACAAGACTTGTCTTGCGTTGGTTTCGTTAATCTATTTTGATTTCTGACAGGGTAGGTGGTTAGTCTGCCGCTATTAGTCCTAAGTGGTGGGAATGCCCACCTGTCGTTGCTTAGGAGCAATGCCTTCTTACTGCTTTGAGCTTCATCTGTGTCTCACATTTTTCTGGCAGAAGGATCACACAGATGGTTGAGGGCTTCACTAAATTTGGTGTGTCTGCACTATTATCGCGATTGCCCGCTTCCTCTTGCTGGCGCCACTGATGCATTGTGTAACTGTGTGTTTTCCTTTTGTTTTGCTTGTTTTAGCAGCCACAATGCAAATAATGCGCTGGCCATTGTGCGGGGGTAAGGATGGGAAGGATATGTTTTAGGGTTTGAGGAATGAGATTTTTTTGTTTGTTTTAGAAACAGGGAGAGAAGGTAAATTTGGGAAAGTGCAAGGACTGTGCTTTACGTAGGATTCGAACCCACAACCTCTGGAATGGTAGGCTAGGGCACTTACGCTAGACTAGAATACCTAATTGCTTCCAATTACAGGTAATAAAATTAAGGTGTTCACATTTCAAACCCTTTTTTTGTCAAACCTTCAGCGAAGTTTATTTATCTGCTATAGTTGGCGATGTTAAACAACTTCCGGTTTCCAGCAAAGAATAGAATTTATCTGAATTTAAAAAAAGCTAAATCCTGAAAGCAGTACCAATATACCGGGATTGCATTACAAATCCCAAAATCTCTCTACGAACTTTTACTACTTAACATCCTTTAATAAATAATTTTTTTTTTTTTAAATCTATAATAGATTCGTAATTACTAAATAATACCGGTTTGGAATTCGCCCTAAACTAAAATTGAGGTTCGCACATTTTCAGTTAAAAAAACCAAAGCCTACAACTCGAATTCTAGCGGAAATTTTCAGATAATTAATCCATTTGAGCTACGCCATTTTTGCCCTAATATGGTTTAATTTAAAAAACTTTTAGCGACACTTCTCTTTCAAACAAAAAATATTAAGCAAATTTATTAAGCAATTTTTCAAGTAGATACAGCTTTTTTCCATGTCGCTATTTCAGACTTTAAATTAAATACAAAATATATGTACATATAATACGATTGGAGATGGCTTAAGGCAACCGAACTCCGACAATCAAGTCATTGAATGACATCGCGCGTGAGTTGATTTTGACAAGCGAACAAATGCGTCGCCGGCGAGCACCTGCTTGCAGACAAGCAGAATCATAAGAGGAAGACTCACACAATACGTACATACAGGGATATACAATATTTATATACAAGTATGCATGTATGCATGTGTGGATGTATGCAAAGGCAACAGCCAAAAGCGCTTGAATTGCTGTTGCTTTTGTAGTTGATTCCATTGCAAGAAGCCTAAAATGGTGTTGAATTACCTTTTAAAGTGTAGAACTAAAACATTGATTAATTGTTAACAAGATAAATTTGCAGATTTGCATGGCTGACTAACAAACTGACTGGCAGGCTGACCGTCTGACTGGCTTCATAGGTACATAAGTAGTTAATTGAGTGACTACAGAATATATGTGTGTGTGTGTGTGCGTGTGTGAATATAACAAATTGAGTTCTGCTTTGAATTGAGTTGTTTTATATTTTTATCTATTATTTTTTTATATTTTCCCTTTTTTTGTAGTTGTAATTCAAACTTAAATTTGCATTGAATTGAAATAAATTTTCATAACAATTTGTGATCAACACGCGTAGGATGAAAGTACAAGACAGTTCAAGTGCATAAATCTAAGTATTTACTATTTAGATACTTCGTAAGAGTAGTAAAACAACAACTATTGCATCTAAATGAAAAATAATGGCGGCATACTATTGATAACACGGGCCGACACGAGCTTTGAATCAAGAAATAGCTAAACTTTTTCAAAGGGTTTTTTGCTATACGGAATACGAGTATGAGAATATCTGAAAGACAATTAAGGATTTCCTTATGCAAAGTGGCGCGAAATTAATCACCCATTTTTGTTTTTATAACTTTCTTCATAAATATAAAAAAACCCGATTTTGAGTGATAGAAATTTGTATTTTATCTTTTACGCGGTCCATTGCTTGTCTGTTTGTATACAAGTGACAAAACTAATTGACTTAAGACGCCACTACAAATGACGAAATTATAAATTTTCTGATGGGGTGATTAATTTTGCACCACCTTGTATATGAAAACCTTAGAAAATGTTTTATGCTGTTTTCCTCATGCCAGTGAACCTTTTAACTGTATATAACCTCAAATAAAGCCAAAAACCACAGTTTTTCAACTTCTATTATGGAATATCTCTAAAACATTAACTTCTGTGACTATTGTGAGCTCAGAATCGCACTCAGCACATCAAAAACCATGGGAAATTTGCAGACTAGACTGGAGTGTTTTTGAAAGTCAATCAAATATTGTCGATCTTAAATTAAATTATTTAATTTAAATTATTACTTTACAAATATAAAAAAAAATTAAATAAAAATAAACCATAGTAACCCAAGCTGCACTGAAAGCCCTTGCTAACCCACGCTGCTCTTCGAAGTTAGTCTGTGAATGTAAGACAAAAACAGGGAACGAGGTGGCTGATAAACTGGCTAGTGAAGGCTCTGCAAGCATACCACTAGGCCCTAAACCCTTTTTAGATGTCAATTCCGCATCGATTCAACTATGGATTGACGACTTCATGAGGTCTTCCCATAGAGGACGTTGATCTGGGTTGAACTCGTGCAGAGTAGCCAAGTGCTTTGTGAAAGAATCAAACAGGAAAATAGCGACCTTTCTCCTAAAACTTAGTAGGAAGGACCTGAGAGTACTGGTGGGTGTAACCAAAGAGCACAACGCTTGTGGTCTGCATATGGCTACCATGTGAATGATTGGCAATCCTATATGCCTATCCTGTCTTGAGAATGACGACACTGCAGAGAATTTCTCTGTAGCTGTCCTGCATTTTCCAAAATCAGACTTAGGATATTGGGTTGCGATAAACTGAGTATGGACAAAGTTCATACTCTTCCTCTTCCGAATCTCTTAAAATTCATCAATGAATCCAAGAGATTTGTGGAAGAGTGACCTCAAACTAAGTTATCTGTCTTAACACCCACTTTGTATCTTTCCTATCTGGACTGTTGTTGGACTTGTCCAACTCCCCACAAATCTCACCTAATCTAATCTAATCTAATCTAACCCAAGTTTTAGTCTTTCTGTAAAAACAGTTTCATAGCCTTTTAATGTTTAGTTTAACAAAGTGTAAGTTTGCAGTCGCTCAAAATTCTCATTAATTTTAGATAGTTTTTTTCCATTGAAGGTGTTGCTCATTTGTCCATTTTCTCATCATTTTCTGCTCATAACGAATGCACGACTTTTTTTACGGTTTACAGACATTTTGGAAGATTACTATTAGATCATCGATTTTTAAGTTCAAACATCAATTTTTAAGGCGTAACCGGAGCGAACCGAATTGTGGTCAATTTCAGGTAAAGCCGAACTGAAATAATAATAAAAAAGAAATGATATTTCAAAAATCTAGTATTTTTATTAACAAAAAGCAAAACTAAAGGTACATAAGTCTCAAAGATATTAATGTCAGCTCATGACATAAATAACAACAAACCACTTGTAAATTCATAGTTCATATTCGTAGTTGCCTAATTTTATACTGTGATGTATCAGCTAATGGTAGCAGAGGAAGAGGAAGACCTCTTCCGCGTTGAAAAGATCAGGTGGAGAAGGACTTGGTTTCCTATTGTGTGTCCAACTGGTGCCACTTAGCACGAGAAAGAAACGACTGACGCGCTCTCTTAAGCTCGGCCATAATCTCATAACTGGTTATCGCTTCAATCAAGAAGAAGAAGAATGTAAAAGTACCAAACTATTGCTCACTAGCCACGCTCGACGGAGAGGCGGATGATTTTTCAAGGTAAATTAAAAAAATTTAGGTTCAGATACTAGTATTCGAAAAATGTTACAAAAACTAAAAGTTGATACTATTTTTGAATAAAAAAATTTATTGAAATATGCTGCCAAACTTCGGCTTTTTTGGCCCTAGCCATACCGCAACCGTACTGGAATTGTGTGGCCGAACATGACCGGGGCCGATATATATATAATGGACGCATACACCTTTTTGGGTGTTCGGCTGAGCTGCTCCTCCTCTTTGTGGCGTGCGTCTTGATGTTGCTCCACAAATGGAGGGACCTACAGTTTCAGATATTTTTTATGAAGAGCTTTTTTATAGCAGAAATACACTCGGAGGTTTGCCATTGCTTGCCGAGGGGCGAACGCTATTAGAAAAAATTGTTTCTTTATTTTGGTCTTTCACCAAGGTTCTCTCTGAATTCCGAGTGGTAGTCACACATCAACCCTTGAGGCTACGGCGGCCGCAGTTTGGTCGTGCTTTAATTAGAACTACTTAAAAAAATGTTTAAGTATAAATTAGATCTGAAATATAGGAATGAATACCTAACACGATTAATTTGAAAATGTTCATATAATATAATTGATATAGCGTTCAGATTTCTTCCGTGCTTGAAGGACATATTAACACTTATGTGCTAAAGGATAAGAATATTGTAACATTTTCCTTGCTTATTCGTTATCATCCTATGCCATATGAAAGTAATAATGAAAAACATAAATGTCACGTTACAGTTTATTAACATTGGACTAATCTTTAATTATTGCCCAGAATTTCAGATCCTCCTCATACAGTAAAAAGTCGCCATTAATGAAATGGACAAATGGCTGTGGACCTAAAACGCCTCCTTGAAGGACCCCTGGCGAAGCGAGAAAGGGCTGAGAAGATGCATTTTTTGCTATTACCACACAGCATCGGTTAGAGAGATATTTCGAGACTTTATTGAATCCAAAAACACGTGTAAAATCCTACATTGGAAAGTTTACTAATACGAATTTTATGTGACACAGTGTCAAACGCTTTACGAAAGGCTGTATAAATGCAGTCCACCTGGTGACCAGCGGAGAAGCCAGAAATGCAGTATTCAGTGAATAGAGAAAGATTTGAAACGTGGCATTTGAGATTCATAAATGATTTAATTGCAAAGCATAATTTTTCAAAAGAAAAAACGGACATGAATAATTTGGAAACAGTCGAAAGATTTGAGAAGGCCTTTAACTCTTTACCTAAATTTTTACCATTCTTGTGAACTCTTGTAATGGGCTCCACTAGAGACTTATTGAACATGATTTTAAGAGGCCGAGTAAAGGCCGGACAGTTTTTCAATAGCTCAGAGAAACCATTCCCATTGTTGTGTACGGAGAGATTAGCAATATCTTCGAAAGATAGCATTAAAGAAGCAAAAATAAGAAGCAAATTAAGAAACTGAAGAAAAACTTAGTAAATAATCTGTATCGTCATGAACTTTGCTCATCTGAGAGTAGTCAACGAATAGATTAGCAATATTTGATGAATTCTCAGCGATATTTTCGTCCAAAAAGGCTGATGTAGATAACACAAAACACGACCATTTCTAATGTTTAACTCAGCATTACGAATATATCTATGTACTTTGTCTTGCCATAAATTATGTGAAACATTTTAAAATCCATACGGCGAGAAGAAATTCGCAGAAAAAAACTCTGTTATTTTTACTTTTGTTCGTATGCATTGCCTACTCATAAATTTAACTCAAATGTCGCTTTTTAACAATGGAGCTAAGGAAAATTGCATTAGTGTGGCAAAAGTGCAAGTCAGATTTACGAGTTGCTGAAAAAACTTAATACTTCGAGAATGTTTACTGACCGCGCGATCAATCGTCTTTATCAAATGTCTGAAGTGATAGACAGAGAAATAAGTGGTCGTCCTCGCGTGGTTCGAACCAATACAGCCATAAAAACCGTCCGAGAAAGAATTCGCAGAAATCCCCGTAGAAAGCAGAAAAGCATGCCCAGGGATATGAATGTAGCGACCAGATCCATGTCAAGATTAATTAGAGATGGTCTCTACGTGAAAGCAACCCACCTGGTCATCTTTTGACAACGCGCTTGAAAGAGGCATGCGGCCAACGGCCACGAAAATATTCTTTTGGCAGATGAACAAAATTTCACTGTTGAAGCAATTTTTAATAAGCAAAACGACAAAATCTGTGCTAAAACTTCTAAAGACGCAAAAATGTTGTTCCAAGGGTTCAGCGTGGCTACCATCCAGCCTCCGTAATGGTTTGGTGGGGAGTGTCTTGTAAAGGCGTTACAGCTCTTCATTTATGCGAAAAAGGGGTTAAGAATGGGGTAAACGTGTACCTAGAGGATGGATTAGAAGGCATGGAGAAGCAGTTGAGCAGTACTCGCTTCAATGGAGAGCGTTGGATCTTTCAGCAAGATTCCGCTCCCGCCCATAATGCAAAATCAACCCAGCAGTGGCTAAAAAATAAATTTCCAGGGTTTATAGCCGCAGAAGATTGGCCGCCTGGAAGTCCAAATCGGAATGATCAGGGATGGAAAGCATGACCTATCGAAGACCTCACAGAAATTTGGAGAGTCTCAAACAATCTTTGGTTGGAGTAGCGACGTCAATATCCATGGAAACCCTGCGTGCTGTAATAGCTGAATGGCCTAATCGTTTGAAGACTTGTGTAAAAGCAAAGGATGACCATTTCGAATGGAAGTTAAATGTTTTTTTATATTTATATGATTAAATAAAACTAACCTCATTAAAAAAAGTATTATAATTTTATATCTAACAGAATTTATGGCACGACTAAGTATTGTAAAGGAGATTTAAAATCTGATATTGTTAAGTTTTAGTGTTAGTAGTGAGGAGAAATTTTATTTCAAGTATACTAATATATTCGGTAAATTAATTGAAATTTCCACCAAAACGTGAAAACTTTAACTCTTTCTAAAAAAAAAAACGAAATGCGACCTCTCGAATCTTCGACAAAGTTGCTCTGAAACGCACCTTCTTCATACTCGTAGTTATTAACATTTTTTCATGTTGTCTAACCACAGTCGGGCAATAGCTTAATGTATGAAGACAGTTGTAATATAAATGGAACGAATAAAAAAGAACTTTTGGATCGTCTCTAGATAACATAACATATAATGTACCCATAACAACAATTAACAAAAAAATTTCGGCGAAGTCAAATCGCAGCATCTGTCCTATTGTTTGTACGATCGAAGATTTGGCAAAATTTAGTCAGAATTTTTCATTCAAAAATGTCATTCTTACTTAGTTCTTACTTCAAGCTCTAAACTCCGGAAGGACCACCCTGTATACAATCAAACATTTTTTCCTACAATTTTTAAACTTTTATAAAAAGTCATAACTTATTAAATGTCGTAGTAAGTGACTTGCGTCAAACGAATCTCGTCAAATTCAATGCGATATTAGAAGCTTTGCTAATTAACTTAATTAAAATCCTATTCATAATTTCACTCCATACCTTACTGTATTATTTAATTGAAATTTTTTTAATACTTAAATTGTTTTCATATCTCGCTTACCGCACAAATTTAGCCATTTTCAATTAACTCTTGTTAACACAAATATTTGCATTCGCATTAAAGTTTTGAAATGTATGCAGATAGTCAAGCATGTTTGTGTGCGTGCAAGCGAGCATTTCTGGTATTCTGTTGTTATTGCCTTTTAATGCTTGTTGTTGCACACCTAGTTTTTACCATTTACAGCATTTGACAATTTCCGTTCATGTTTTCAAGTGTTTACTTGCTACTTAAATCAACGCTTTGTTTTGTTTTTTTGTTTTCTTTATTTAAAATTTATTGAAATGCTAATTTGTTGTGAAAAACTTTTAAGCATAATTTTTTAATTATTTTAATTTGAAATTCTCTAGATTAGTTTATAATGATTAGTTTATTGTATTGTTGCACGGACCAAATCGGTTGACAGCAGGAAAATGTGCGCGACAACTAAATGGTGCCGTTTTTTAGCTGTAGCTGCTGCTACTGCTTTTGGAAAAAACGCTATTTCCATATATAAAAGTATGAAATAATTAAAATTAGTAACATTTCATTAGTCATATGAGAACAACCAAATGTTTATGTAACTATGCCTGTCACTAGAAGTCGCAAAATTTTTCAAAAAAATTCAGTAAACACTTTTTTTACGTTTCATGGATAGGAAAAGTCTCTGATGGCCTTTCACTTGAGATTCTTGAGACTTGCTGATTCTTGTGCTTACAGTTCTAGCGTTGCTTAGTTCATAACCTCAAGGTTTCATTCAAGTATCTACTGAGTAGCTCCCGAACAACCGCTACTTGCCATACAGCTCGTGAAATAGTGGTAAAACTGCGTCGCCGTTTCGGTGAGCAATTTATCTCTCGTCTCGGACTGGTGGATTGATCACCAAGGTCGTGTAATATCATACTTTTGGACTTCTATTTGTATAGGGTATGTAAAAAATCGTGGAAACAACGCGCACTACTCCGAGCGTTTATCACCCACCGCACAAACGCAGCGATTCCAGGACCGCAGCAACGGCACAAATTACCGCAAGGCAATACCAATAAATCCGACGCCGGAATGGATAGCACTTTATAGTACGCACAAGCACTAGCCAGGAAAAGGAAATAAGCGCTAAAAAGTAGGCACTATAAAAACGCCAAAAAAATTGGGACCAAAAAACGCCGCTAACAGTAGGCACCAAAGAAATATAACGCCTAAAAGTAGGCACCAAAAATATATTTCCTACAAATTTGCACCAGTAAACAAGCGCCAAAAAGTAGGCAGGGTTATTTCTCACTAGAAATAAGCAAACACAAGGAAAAACTCAGGAAAAATAGCCTAAAGTGTATCTAAGATATATATAAGGTATATCTCTCTCTCTCCTTTTCCTCTACGTTATATCTTTTTTCTCTCTCGCGCAACAAAAATGCCCAAAACGTTGCATGGCCATGAAATTTTACTCTCTATTCTCGCTCGTCCATCGACGCCTAAGAAGTTACACTTCAAAAATAAATATCATGAATGGTTTTACACAAAAATAATACTGATTGCCCAATCAATTTGATACCGTTAAATTGATCATCCTTCATATGCTATTTAAGCGCGCCTAACCTATTCGACACTAGTTGTGATTTCCCGCATCATGAAGGTAAGGAAGGGTCAGAGATAGAACCAGCTCAATAATCACCAAGGAAACTTTAAGCTCTACAAATATATATGTACAAATATACAGTTCCATTTTATTTTTCTGTCAGAACACTTCTTCGAATTCTTGAGCAGTCTTGAGCCTTTGAGATTTTCGATTGGCATAAACAATTCATAATTTAAGAAAACTTACAACTTTCTTATATTTCTGAAACCCACTGAAATTGGTATTCAAATTAGACATGTAAAAAATGGAGATTTCAATCTACATAAATAAAATTACTAGTTTTAATGCCTTGCATCGTAATTTTTCGCGATGATTTGTGCAAATTTACGAACTGTAACCAATAGATTTGACTACTGTAGATTCATTAATAGCATACACGCCATCAAAGTTCAAGCGCTTCCATTGGAAATTACGGCACATGTAATACTTTTACTTTACTTATGCACTTATACTGGGCAGCAACCCACGCCTTAAAAACTCATAAAATCGAACATTAACAATTTTAGCAACAAAGTATACCACAATCATGAAAAAATATCTAAAGTAATCGGCAGGCACTTCACCTTGACCACAGATGCTATTCACACTGAGCAACCAGCAGCAATAACACAACAACTACCAACTAACCTACAATTTTCTTAACTAAGCACTTAAGCACCACATTGACCGCCACTAAATACCATTTTCTAACACTTCAAGTGCTGGGCGAAAATCATTAAAAAGAAATAGCAAACTTTGCAGGCAAAATATTTCGCACTTGCAATGGAATTTTTCTGAATATGACTAAAATATTACAATGATATGGCTAATTTAGCGCAAAGGCTACACCCGAAGCAAAAAGTGAATTAAAAAAATATATGAAAAAAAATTTCACCCCACGTATTTAATTTTGCGTTTCTTATGCTCATACCGACGTTTGATGATTTAGAGCGAAATATACTGAAGAATTGCACAAAAAGGAAAATCAAAATACATCAGGTGCTGTAATAAATGTATTTTATATGCTACTGCCACTGCAGACATCGCCACCCAGGTGCTGCCAGATAGCTCAACATGTTGCAAATGCATAAATTTCATTGTAATTACCGCTGAAATGTATGCTTAATGAAGCTGCTTAGTCAAGTCGCCACTGTCTGGGTAGCTCAATCGTTTTTCTCTTTAATGTTTCTTGTTTTTCGTTTTTTTCCTTTTTGTATTGCGTAATCTGTGTCAATAGCTGAGGTCAGTATTGTTGTCAATGTACTCGTCTATGATTTACGCAATGAAATTATGCGTACATGGAAGTGCGTTTTAAAACACGCATTTGTTCATATGTATGCCTGTATGTAATCGCTAATTGAATTAAAGCTTTCATTACGCATGGGCAGTTTTGTTGCGTAATCAAAAGAGGAAGGAAATGGCAGTGGCGAATATGAAGAGTTTATGATGAGGAAAAGTATGTTCGTCGTGGATGGTGTATGGGTAAATAAATTTATTGGCGGTTATAACACAGCTTTTACAGGTTGGAGAAAAGTAAGAAACCATGAATACAAGAATGTAAATTTTTGAATTAATTAATTTAGTCAATAAATTTTTATCTTCCCTGCACTGTGAGTGAGAAGCCCTCAAAATCTCTGAAACAGCAAATATAGCAAGCATTTTGAACTCAGTTCTCCAAAACTCTAAATGGCTGATCTAATGGACGACTTTAAAAAATAATCATTCAATTTCAATTTACCTTCGCATAGGGGGATTTTTGAGATCGCTTATTAGGAATCTAAAGTTAGGTGTATACCTATGAAATGTGATTTTTTTTCAATTTCAAACGTTTATTAACAAAAAATGGTTACAAATTTCATCTTCAAAATAATAGCCATCGCTAGCGGCACATTTTTCCCATCTCTCAGGCAATTTGTGGATGCCGCGCCAAAAAATTGGCCGCAAACCAATCATCGAGCCATTTTTTGGCTTCTTCGTGAGAATTGAAGCGCTGCTCGGAAAGTGCGTGGCCCATCGATGCAAACAAATGATAATCGAAAGGCGCCAAGTCTGGAGAGTAAGTCGCATGCATCAGCGGTTCCCAATCGTACGTCTCCACCAATTCCCGGGACGCTCTTGTTCGATGTGGCGGTGCATTGTCATCAAGAAAATTACTTTGTGACGCCGATCGGCATATTCTGGGCGTTTTCGGTGTATAGCGCTGTTCAAATTAGCCAATTGTCGTTGGTAGTGTGCGCCGTCAACTGTTTCATCTGGTTTCAATAGCTCGTACCATATCATACCACGCTGATCCCAGAAAACACACAGCATTGCCTTGCGGCCGAAGCGATTTGGTTTGGCTGTTGTTTTTGGCTTGTGGCCGGGCGGACCATACGATCGTTTACGCTTGGGATTGGAGAAATACACCCATTTTTCATCACCCGTAACGATTCGATGCAAAAAAGACTTCCTTTTGAACCGAGAGAGCAGCATTTCACAAGTGGTTTTACGATGTCCGCAAATCGTAGTTTGAAGGCATGAAATTCGACATTTTTAAGAGCATTGTCGTATGAAACGTAACAAACAATAAGCTTAATATTATTTACAGATGACAGATGAATAAACAAGACATTTGGGAAGGTTTAAAAATACTCCTAGCGACATCTATGGACTAATAGCTGAAAGTCTTATTTCATAGGTATATACCTACCACTTAGTAATTTTAATTTAATTCGTATATGGGAGCTCATGGAATCGCTTATTACGAGGATGAATTTAGTTCTTCGTAATTCAAAATAGCAGGTACCATCTGCCGGACGAGTATTAAAAATAATCATCCGATTTTAACTTTGTATGCGGTGGTTCTTGGGGTCACTTATTCTGAAGTTAGTTTTTCAAAACTCAAAATAATGCACCCTATATGGCGCACGACTTTCAAAACGCTGACCGACATAGAGGAGGAAATACGAAATATTCACGAAACTGTAAAAAAATCAGTAAATATACATATGAGTACCTATTAAAAACAGGCAAATGGAGTAAATATATATTAATACAATAAATTACAAAAAAAGTATGGCAATCGTAAAATCAAAAAAGGAGTCCAAAAACAATATATTAAATTTAAAAATACCTAAAAAATGTATAAAACTGAGAACGAATAACAAAAATGTAAAAAAAATACAATAAAAAAATAGTAAAAAAACCAAATCATTTTAAACTAAAATTACGAATATAACAAAACTAAAAAACACGAATAAAAAAAGGCCAGAAAAAATTGGAAATAATGTATGGTAAAAAAAAATAAAACAACAAAACAATTCCAAAAAAATTAAGGAAAAACGGGCAAAAACTCATAAATAAAAAAAAAAAAACTTTACATTATAAAAATAAAAAAAAATTAAAAAACAAATCCAAGTTTAAAAAAAATTAAAAAAGAAACCCAAGTTTAAAAAATAATATATAGCGAAACAGACTTAAAAAAATTATAAAAATGTACGAAATAAAAAAACTTCAAAATAAAATAAAAGAGAGGCTCAAAAAATAGTATGAAGTAGTACTAAAAATAGTAAAACTTAAAAAACAAATTACAAATTCTAAAAAATTTTAAAAATATAACAAAAATAAATAAAATAAAATAAAAAAATTTAGCCCATAAAGCGGTCGAAAATAGTCTGAAAAATAATGTGTAGTAAATTAACAAAAAATACTTAAATTTAATATTAAAAATTAAAAACCCCAAAAATTAAATAAAATCGGTCAAAAATAGTATAAAATAACGTATAGTAAAAAATCAAAAATTTTTAAAAATTCAATTCAAAAAAGTTAAGCAAAAAATGATCAAAAATAGTAAATGTATAATAGAAGAAACAAATTTCAGTTAACAAAAATAAAAAAGGAGTCTGAGCTTAAAAAATAGTATAAAATAGTACACAAAATAGTAAAATATCAAAACCATCTTAAAAATTTAAAAAGTATAACAAAAATAAACGAAATAAAAAAATCAACAAATAAAGCGGTCGAAAAATAGTATGAAATAATGTAGGTATAGTAAAAGAACAAAAAAATTAAAAAAATTAAAAACTCTAAAAACTCTAAACCGGCCAAAAATAGTATAAAATAATGTATTGTACAAAATCTAAAATTTTTTCAAAATTCAAAAGAACTAAGCAAAAAACGGTCAAAAAATCGTAAATAATATAGTACATCAAATAAATTTAAATTTACAAACCTAAAAAACTCCAAGCTTAAACAATAGTATGAAATAGTACAAAAAAATATTATAAAAATTAAAACTAATTACAAATAATGTGGTCGTAAAATAGTATGAAAAAGTATTAAAAATAGTAAAATATTAAAATATTGTATTAAAAAGCAAAATAAAAAATTTAAAAGATATTCAAAAAATATAACAAAAATTAACAAATAACGGGGTCAAAAAATAGTATGAAGTAATGTATTTGGCGGTAGCCGAAATGAGTTGATGCATAACTACCACTCGAAATTCAGATGAGCGTAAGTTCGATTCTCGGTGAAAGACCAAAATGAAGAAAAAGTTTTTGCTAATAGCGCTCTCCACTCGGCAGGCAATGGCAAACCTCCGAGTGTATTTCTGCCATGAAAAACTCCTCATAAAAATATCTGCCGTTCGGAGTCGGTTTGAAACTGTAGGTCCCTCCATTTGTGGAACAACATCAAGACGCACAACACAAATAAGGAGGAGGAGCCCGGCTAAAAAAAAACAATAATAAAATACTAAATGTTGGCTTATCCACACATATCGTTTTTGAAATAAAAAAATCAGTAAAAGAGCGTTATATTAAGGACTAGATCTTTATGTGTTAAAAAAGCATGCCCTGGGGAAGTGGTAACCGACTTAAAAAGTTTCATTTTGAAAAGTAATCAATAAGAACACTTCTTTAGGTCCCTCGCCTAAAGTGCTATTTCTCATTAAAGTTTGGTTTGTTTTAATAAAGCTAATTTTTTTCGGACATGGCCAACGTAGTGATCGGAATTAATTTCCGTAGAAGAAGCAGTGATGCATAACAAGTACGCTTATGAAGGATAAATAAGATTTATTAATTCTATAACTAAATACAGTATAAAATTAGTATGGCTCCTTACTGTGGTAGCTGAGACTAAACGTACAACTCCAACGGGTTAAATATAGTTCTTAAATTGAAGCGAAAATTGTTGCCTTACGAAGAAAACAAAACACAATAGTTACTTAGTTATGTACATATCGAGTAAAGTGACTTAAGGTGTGCCGAAAAAGAGTAGTCGCATTTGTTTAGTCGAAAAATAGATCTTCTTCTCGAAACAGCAGTTTCTCATGCCGCTGCAATCATAATGAGGAAACTTGTCAACTGATTGCGGTTAAACTTATATGGCATGTTATCTGCATACACACGTTAGAGCTCTTGAAACCCGAGTTACTCTTTTGTTCCCGGGGTTTGTTCACCGCAGACCTTTTTTAATGCAGTATCATCCGATTTGTTTTCTAGATTAACGGAAGGCTTCGCAATCTGCTCCTTGGACACTGCGAATACCAAAGACATATCCTCTTCATCCGTGGTATAGACTGCGTTGCCGACCACTGTTCGATCTGGTAGCCACTTTTGGAATCACTCCTAATTTTTGCCTGCCTTAGGACAGGTTGTTTTACCCCAGTAGTTTGCCCATTTTTCAGACCGGTAACCTGAATCTGAACAACCGCGGCTTCAGTAGCATGACCATCGCTTGTACCTGGGTTCTGCACACTAACGACTAGGTCTCCGGAGATTTTACAATCCTCTTTAGCCGGATATTGAGAGCCGAGCCTACTAGACATTAGACAGGGGGGAAGATAGGTTGCATTTTATGCCTACTGTCAGGTGTAGATAATACTGCCACCCCACTGGGATAAGACACAAACCAGGGAGCCGCTCACTATGGGACCGACGTTTCTGGATTTACGGACGTTGATAACCTATTTGAAAGTTGCTCAGCAAGTTAGGCAAAGCTTCCGGTTTCAACCATGAACGGACCTGTTCCTGTCTTTGACTGACATCTGCAGGCTAACCTCTCCAACAGGGGGAACCCTCTAGAGACCTAAGCACTCCTTTGGTACAGCCCAGCTTTTCACAGATGCAGGCAAACCAGACCACACCCTATATTGGGTGGTTGGTCAAGCTCCTCCTTCTATTTGTTGTGTGCGCTTTGATGTTGTTCCATAAATGGAGGGATCTACAGTTTTAAACCGACTCCGAACGGCCGACAATTTTTTATGAGATTTATTTACTTCCTGAGAAAAAATAAAAAAGGAATAAAATATAACCCTCACGTAGAATGACCCCCTTAGTTCGATTGTAAGCTCGACGTAAAGTTTCGCTGGTTGTGGGTTTATTTTAATATAATAAGAAAAGTTCTTCAACACCAAAAAAATTATGTATAAAAAATTGTTCCTCCTTCCATCAACATATTCACATTTTCATAAGCGAAGTAATATTTTGATTTATACAAGCTGCAAAAATATGCCATGCCGCAGCCAGAAGTAAAATACGCGAATTCGCGAAAACATGAATTCTTCAAAATAAAGAAATGGTAGAGTATTTACTTACTATGTTGACATACAAATGTACGCATGCCAAGTAATGCTCTGTATTGTAAAGCAAGCGCTAAAAAAAACTATGTTGTCGAATACATTGTTCAACATATTTTGTTATTCCTACTGATGAGGTGTCGGCCAGCAAAAGCAGCAGTTTCTCCTCCCCTTACTTGAGCATTTTGTCTTAACAAACAAGAAGGGCCTTCAACTTGACACTTTAACGCTCGAGTGGCAAGTCACGTTTCATGTGTGTGGCAGGGTGAAGGTGGCGGCAGCGACAGAGAGTAGCCACACTTTGTACAATGTAGGTATGTATCTAAGTATGTATGTCTGTATATTGGTAAACGCAGCATCACAAACCACTTCAGCTCATCTCCTAACCACTAGTCAGTAGCCAGCGCAGTCATGGTGTCAATGGCACACAACAGAAGTATTCAAGTCAACAGTCGTGATGTGGATAATGGAGGAAAATAAAATACAAACAAAAGTATTCTCGGACATCGTGTAAAAATAACACTTTTCAAAAGAAGGAATGTCTATACAATGCTGCTGCACACGAAGTTTTCTGAAGAAAATGAGAAAAAAGATTTTCGGTGGCTTTTTTTTGGCAGCGTTGCTGTAGACTTTGAATGCTGAAATTATTTACTTAGGTTAGGTTAGGTTGAAGCGGTTGTCCATTGTGGACACACTCAGGCTCGTAGCCCATTGTGATGCCGCATGGGGAAACTAGCCCTTATCCCTCCTGAAACCACAGTGTACTATTCAAAAATTTTGCTAGATCCTTGATTTCGACAGAGCCGAGATCTTCCAGTTCATTAAAGAAATGTTTGCCCAAATTGGCGAGTCTACGTCTGGATAGAGCAGGACAATGGCACAGAAGGTGCGGAATCGTCTCTTCCTCTTCCTCGTCTAGACAACTTCTGCAGAAGTCATGTGTTTGCACACCCATTCTCTGGGCGTGCCTACCAATTAGGCAGTGCCCAGTTATGACTGAAGTCAGTATGTTGAGACTATGTTTGTCTCTCCTTAGTAGTATTTCTGTGCGTTTAGCATTGAGAGTCGGCCACATCTGTCGGGCTATTTTGCAAGTGGCTTCGTTTCGCCATCTTTCATTCGCTATGCTTACAATTTCCTCGTGGATATGTAGTCTACATGTTTGCAAGGGTATACCTATATCAGTGTCTATGTGCTCATCAGTCAGTTTGGTGCCGATTTTCGCGAGTTCATCAGCTCTGCAGTTCCCCTCTATGTCGCAATGGCCAGGAACCCATGCTATCGTTAGGTGAAATGACTCAGCCATCTCGTTAAGAGATGTGCGGCATTTCATGGCTACCTTAGAGGTTGTCGACTGTTTAGTGAGGGATTTTATCGCCGCCTGGCTATCAGTGAAAATGTAGATATCATCACCAGATATCGCATCACACTGTACCAGTGTCACGGCTTTCATTATTGCCATCAGTTCAGCCTGAAAGACACTACAGTAGTTGGGGAGCCGAAAACTGAAGGAAATCCCCAGATGCTCGGCATACACACCCCCGCCCACCCTGCCATCGAGCTTTGAGCCATCTGTGTATACATGGATGGACTCGCCCTGTCTTACCACGTCACGCTCCCACTCTTCCCTCGTGGGTAGGAGGGTCACGAACGTTGTAGTGGCAAGTGTAGGCGGAATTGTGTAGTCCACCTGTCTGGGAAGTCCCAACGTGCCATCCAGGATTTTGCCGTGGCCATAAATTGTGTTTGACCACTTACTTAAAGTGCTCAGCCTTATTGCTGCACTGCGCGCCATGTACTTTGCCTGCAGGTCTACTGGAAGGAAGTTTAGTATCACATTTAGTGCTTTCGACGGTGTGGTTGACATTGCACCGGTGATAAGAACAGATGCAAGTCTTTGGACCCTGTCAACCCTTTTGATGTTCACGCCCTTCTCCAGGGCGTTCCACCATATTGCAATACCGTAGTAGAGAATTGGCCTAATTACTGCTGTGTACAGCCAGTGTATCATACTGGGCTTCAAACCCCATTTTTTCCCAACGAGCCTTCCACAGGAGTATAGCGCCGTCGTAGCTTTGCGTACTCTGTCTGCGACTGTGAGTCCCCAATTTAGCTTCCTATCTAGTACAAGTCCTAGGTATTTAGCGTTTTCTGTTACTTTAAGGGGTTTTCCCCCCAAAAGAATTTGTTGAAGAGCAGGTGTTTTGTGTTTCCTGCTAAACAGTATCAGTTCCGTTTTTCCCGGATTTAAATTATTTACTTGTTCATTTAAATTTTATTTTGTTTATATTTTGATTTATTTCTTTGATTACATAATTCATAAATCTACTGTAATTGAAGTCTACACCTCGAACCCCTTCAGCCGCTAAGTTCTGTTTTATTGCTATTTTTAGTTTATTGTTTTACTATTTTAAGATTATTTTTTTGTTGTGTTTTTTTTTCAAAATAAACGTTCAACTATTATTTTTCTTAATATTCAAAAATTACCTAATTGATTGAAATGGCACTGGTGGTGGTGGCGTTGCTGATAGCAGGCAGCTTAGGCTGCGCCTCATGCGCTTACTTAGTGCCAAAACAGTAGACTTAAGCGACAAACCTGCTTGATCATTATTTTTTTTACACTTTAACCCATTACACTTTTTTTTTGTTTTGGTCTTAATAATTTTTATTACGCGCTGACATTGAAATTCGTCAAATTATAAATTTTCAATGTTAATTGGTGTGAAAAAAATTTCAATTGTGCGAGTGTGCAATGGCCGTTTTCTAATTTTGTTATTTTTCCAATTGCTCCATTTTGCTGATCGAATGATATAAATATATCTCAAATGAACGGAAGTTGTGGGTAAGGTAAGCATTAAAATGCTTATAAAACGAAAAAATAAAAGAGTAATATTTTATAAGCGCATTTTTTGTAGCAACTTATTTCTTTTTCAGGTACGTAAGTATTTACAAATTTGCTTATGTTGGTGGTTGGTAAAAATGCAAAGTTTCATGTAACGAATTTTATAAATTTCTTAATGTTTATTTAGCCTTCATAGAAAGCAGGGCGACCAAAAATAGAAAGATAAATAAGGATTGAACAGAAAGTTTAACGCAATACTCATACCCATAAATTTAATACTTATAATATATATGGGCAGTTTTATAGCAAAGGGAAACGGTTGATCACTGATTTTTATTAAATTTTGTATCTTTATTAGTCCGGGAGCCAGGGGTCGATTTTGGACTACGTTTTTATACCGTTAAATTCTTGACTACACTTGTGATTTAGCTTTCATGAATAACGAAAATGAACGTCAGCAAACGCACCCGCGGTGGGTGTGATTTTGGGAAGGTACGAAACGTGTCGAAAAAAATTTCTACCAACTCATTTTATACCGGCTGAAATTTTTTTCATGTTTTGTTGACATTTAGTAGAATAAAAAAAATAGTCAGCTGTGCGGTATAGGGGAGAAAACACGTCAGCTGAATGCAATGATACATTCTTGCTTCAGCTGACGGTCTTCCCACCGCTATAAACGCAGCTGACCATCATTATTATATTTTCATATGTGTCATATGTATGTTTGTATTTTATTCAAAATCAACACCGGCCATTGAAACTTAACCGCCCTTTATATTGTACTCAATTCTACAATTAAACTAATTTTGAAAAAAATTACGCTAATGTCTCAAATACTTCGATCCCTTGACTTAGAGATTGCCAATGTACATATTTGTATTTGTAAGCAATCAAATAGCGCACGGGGCTTAATTTGATGATTGTTTTAGTAACAAAACCCCGAATCTTAATTGATTCCGGATCCCCGGATATCGCTAAATGTAAATATATAAGAATTTTAATTGAGCTTTCTACTTATACATACATACATACATACATACACGAAGATTCATGTCGAATTTTATACTTTTCTCAAATTTTATGTACCAGAACATTTGTAAAAACTCAAAGCAAAACAGCTTTATCGATCAAATAAAATGTATGTGAACCTTGTCAGACTCATTAGTTGTACCTGTGAATGCCGAGACATCTGCAAAGAACAGCAACATCTGTCAAGTTCGCTGCTTAAGTCTTTTAAAATGTCTGCCTATCAATTTTCTTGTACACGACAACTATGTATTAACTTCCGCGCACTCAACTACACCTCAAACCTATATTATCAAAACTAATTTGCATTCTTCGCCGCAAGCGAAATGTATGTATGTATGTGTGTATGTATGACATATGCAATTTATATATGTACATATTTCTAATTAATAGCGCCGAACAAACCAAAGTAATGAAATCAATTGCCAGCACAAATTGACTCATAAACGCCGTAAATTGCAAATTATCTTTGCATCGATCAAAGTCGCATCACTCGCGGCGCATTCATACAGCAAAGACAGGCGAATAAGTGAAGTTGCTATGAATGTTGACAGCGTTGAATTACTTCCTGTAATCAAGCATAAATAAATTGAATGCAAACAAAAAAATTTAATTAAAAATATTGTTCAAATTTTTGCAAACGTTTGCGCTAAGATTCCTCTTTTTTACATAGCTTTGATGTGTTAAGAATTTCAAAACAAAAGAACAAAAAATAATGGGCAAAGCATGAAATACATCTAAGCAATGGCAGCGACAATTATTGTAGCAACTGAAGTGCCGAAGTGAGTTAAAGATGTGGTTCGCTAAAATTTTTAATATTCACGTAAATATTTTATTTTTGCACACGCACTTGCTGGTGTTTTGAGGTAATGAAAAAATTTGAAATAAATTGAATAGAAATACGTATACGAAATAGTAGAAATTGAACAAAAAAATATTGAATAAAAAATACACACGCGCGCAAATTTAATACGAAAAAAATATAAAGATTCACTTTCAATAAAAAGTGTGCAATGTTTGAAGAGAAAATTAAAGTAAAAAAATAAAAATCATTTTTTTTTTATTTAAATATTTTTGTCCATTATTATAGGTATTAATATACGCAAACAATAATTTAGTATAAATTCATGATGTCTGTCTCTTTTTTAATTCAAAAAAGATTTTTAAATTAAATTACTTTTATATCTAAGCACAGATTTGTATTTCTTCTTCTTCACTATTTCTTCTTATACATAAGTATGTATGCACTAATGTTATGATTATTGTGGCATCATTTTGCGTAATTTAATTTAATTGCTCATATATTTTGTGGCAAGTATATACAAATGTATGTGCGTGCGTACGGCTCTTGTGCTTAGGCCGTCTATAAATCTTTGACTTTAATTACCGGTTACTCATACGCAATGGATGGCTGATTGTTTATTTGATAAAAGAATGAATAGCCATGAAGATTTAATGAGAGAGTTAGAAGACTATTAAGATTCGTTATTTAGTGAAATCTGCAAATAAAATATAAATATATTTTTTTGATTTAATTGGCGCTTACACGCTTTTTGGGTGTTTGGTCGAGCGCCTACTCATATTTGTGGCGTACGCATTGCTGGTTTTCCACACTTTTACGCCACCACCGAACGGTAAATGGTTTTTTATGAAGAATTTTTTTATCGCAGAAATATAAGCGAAGGTCGACATGGCCTTCTGAGGGGTAACCGCTATTGAAAAAGCGTTTTCTTTAAATTAGTGTTTCGTGTCCGCAGTTTCAAACCTGCGTACTTCGGAACGGCAGTCTGTAAATTAAAATAATTAATATTAAGTACAGAAAATACTAACTCGTGAAGTATTGAGTTAGAGTGCCGAACAAATATCATTTTGAAATGTCACATAAATTCACTGGAAAATACTTAAAAATTATACCCAAATTACGGCCTTTTTTGTAATAAAATATAAAAAAACATGTCTTGCATATTTTATGAATTTAATAAATATTTAAAATGGTTGAAGCCCCGGTCGACACTCGTCAAGTAGTACTAAAGCGCCGTTTTGATATTAATAGATATTTAGTTAACAAATTTTTTTTATTTTTTATTTTTTGTTGTAAAACACTCACTTTTACCTCACTTGAAAAATAAAATAACTAAGAAAAATATTAAGGAACGATTCAAAAACTTACTAGTAGAAGATGGCTAATCGAGAACTATGATCAAATTGCTATTCGGGGGGTATGCTTTAGTTCATTGCCTTGCCATTTCCATATTACTGATACATTCCCTTCAGCATGTGAAAGCTGAAGTATTTCAAGATCATCACCATCATCATCATCATCATTTCCCTTATCCCCCATTGAAGCATAGGACCTCAAAGTAGTAGTGGGAAGTACCTCAACATACTTGATGACATCCATTTTAACTTCAAACCGATAAATTGGCCCGTCACCGTTCCACTCAAAAGCCGATTTTTGGTCAACACTCGTCTTGTTCGTGAAAAAAATAGCACTTCAACTTTTTGAGAAGTTTCAACTATTATTTATTTACTTATTTGTTCATTTAATTTACTCTTTTATACAATAATAGTTTATTCTATGTATAATAATTCCATACTAAGCCAAGTTTGTGCAAAATTATTAAAAAATCAACAAGTTTTCATTAAAATTTCAAAATTTTTAATCACAAATGAAAAAAATTGGATACGCGGTTTTATATCCCATAAAGTTTTAGTATAAAAAAATCAAGCTCAAAGTAGCTCAAAATTCCGGTTTATTTTTTATAATTTTTTTCCTTGACGATGTTGCGAATTTTCTCCGAATAACGAATCCACGAAATTTATTTTGATATAGAGAAAATATGCTAAATATATGTGGGCCTATATTCTTTTCGCAGGCTGTACTTACTGGTCCCGATCTATTAATCATCGCAGAATAAATTATATTTTGTCCCTAATATTGAGTTTAAAGGATTTGTTCTAGGCCAAATTCTGTTCTGTGATGTCATTAATGCTGTAATTAATAGTTTCATGGGACCCAGTAGGCTGTGAAGCGCAACTCTGTTTTTCGAAATGCAACAAATCTTTTCATGGTAGATTTTTCAAAATTGAATGTCAGCAGAATTTTTCCTAGGATCCTGCTTTCGGAAAATGAACATTCCTTTATTTACCTGTAGCTACTTTTTCATGCTTTTTTCACCTTTCGCCATTTTCGTCAATTTTAAACTAAGAAAAATATTTCAGAGCATTAAGAAGCGCCATTTATTGAAGCTTTAAGATTACTTTGGGTGAATGGGCGTGCAATTTTTTCATTTTTTTACTACTAAATTCCTTCATTTGAAGCAAATAACTTTAATAAATACTGAAAATCATTAATTCGTCAGTTATGTTAAAATACCTTACAAAACACAATTTTGGCAATAATTGAAGAAAATCGAAATTGTTTTGGCCATTTTCGGCACTTAAATATGAATTCTTCCACGAAAGCGGAAAATTTTAACTTCACTTCAAAAAAAGAAAAAATTAAATTTAGTCCTTTTATTAAAATTTTTAGTCAACTGAACATTACAATAAAATTAAGAAGTTTTATTCTAGGAAGATAGAAAATGCTAAATTAACTTCAGTTGGTTCGTCAAAAATTCAAGTCAATTAATTTCTAAAATGTATTAAATAAATTAAAATATTAGAGGGTAAAGTTATTCATAATGATTAAAAAAAGTTGATTCTTTGATTCCACTATGCACACCTTCGTCAAAATTTGAAACCTACTAACTACAATAATGCATTCTTTAAGTGAATCGTCAAAACCTTGGGCTCTTTAAATAGGCTCTTATCCTATTCGCTCCTGCTCCCTGTGGTATATCTGCCGAGATCTCTAAAACGAGTGGAAGAATAGCTCTAAGGTTTATATAATTATCAACCACCTGGAATGAGGGAAATCAATATGAACGGAGTTTTATTTTGAAATGGTCAGCGAATTGACTTTAAAACCTTGCCAGTTAAAGGAATCCCAACTGATGTCAAACTTACTGCGATCAAAGAAAGTGCACTTAGCTACATACCAAAGATCATATCGAAACTGCACTTAAATAACAGTAAAATTTCATATGAATTAACTCATTAAAGTTACTGCCAACGATTTGCCGATACATACAAGCATCACACACATCTTATTTCTGCACATAAAAAAACTGTCCTTCATCTTCAACCTTTGCCAACATTATAAAGTTGCACCTATACTATATTACCAAACTATCCCATATATCACAAGGATGCAAATGTATGTATGTACATATCTTCCCTGATGAGTCAAAAACTAAAAACTCCACGTCTTCGCCGAAGTTGATTTCAGAAAGTATATATCACCTGGCAACGTTGATATGGAATAGTGAAATACTGTCAGGGGCCTGGAACACAGTATTCCATCCACAAGAAAGGTAATAAAACAAATGGAAAAAGTATCGCCGGATTTCCCTTCTTAACACAACGTGTAAAATCTTCACAAGGATTGTAAGCAACGGACCACGCGGAAAGATTTCTTCCGGAGTACCAATGGTGATTTCGATCTGGAAGGTCAACAATAGAACAAACTTTTACTCTCAAGCAGTCCATGGAGAAATATTTTGAGCCCAACATTGGGCTGCAGATGCGGTTTATTGATTTTAAGCAAGCTTTCGACAGCTTCAACAGGAAGGCTAGCCCAACGAGGATAAGATGAAATTTATGATGAAGTTAAGACAAAATAAGCCAAAATCGGACAATCTGAAAATTGGCGATTCTTTTGCAATCGTGGCATCCTTTACCTACTTACTCCTCAAACTGAGTAGAGACATTTCAACAAACCTCACCATCGATGAGGGAATTCAAACAGCTAACAGATCGTGCGCGTCAGTAGCCCAAACTCTTCAAAACGAAACTAATACACAGGCAATTTGCAAATTGATTCGGTACAAAACCATCAGTAAGCCAGTCTTATGCTCTGGAGCTGTATCGTGGACGCTAATTGAAGCAGATAAAGTAAAACTGTAAGCCTTCGAATGCAAAATACTCAGAACAATTTTAGAAGCAATCAAAGATCACGAGCTATACCATCTTATAAATGGCGAAAATGTTATACGTTTCATCAAAACGCGCTGGTTAAGATGGCTGCGACATATAACAAGATTGAACGGTACGAGGGCGCAGAAGAAAATTGCAGAAGCTAGTGCTTTCAACACTAGAGCAAGAGAAAGACCGAATACAAGAAGGACCCATGAACTAGAAGAGGACATCAATAAACTTGGGATAAGAAATTGTAAAACAGTCGCAAGCGATTGAGATGTATGGAGGTCCCTCGTACAGCAGACCAAAGCTCACAGAGAGTTGTAATGTGAAAAGATGATGATGATGATTACCTTCTTTACAACAAGTGAAGCCAAATCTTTCGCACCTGATCTTTCCAACGTAGAGGAAGCCTTCCTCCTAAAAGCTAAGACAAAAGCCAAGCCCTCCTCTTCCTCTGCTACCACCAACTGGTACCGCATCGACTATTTTCAAAGCTGGAGTGTTTGTATCCATTTCGATGACATGACTCAGCCAGCGACATCAATAAACTTGGGATAAGGAATTGTAAAAAAATCGTAAGCGATCGACATGTATGGTGGTCCCTCGTGCAACAGGCCAAAGCTCACAGAGAGCTGTAAAGATGATGATGATGATTACCCTGATTCTAGTCGTTTTTTACTCATGCTAACCGGCAGCAGTTGGATACACCAAGTGAAGCCAAGTGCTTCGCCACCTGATCTTGCCAACGCAGAGGAAGCCTTCCTCCTTAAAGCTAAGACAAAAGCCAAGCCTTCCTCTTCCTCTGCTACCACCACCTGGTACCGCATCGAATATTTTCAGAGCTGGAGCGTTTGTATCCTTTCCGATGACATGACTCAGCCAACGAAGCCGCTGGATGTTGTTGTTATTGTAGCAGATCCGCTGGATCTTTCCCTGCGCTATAATTAAAACCACCACACTCTAAATCTTCTAAGACTCTTCAGTTGGAGCTCTTTGTCATTCCACTGCTGCCACCATTTAAAATGCATTCTAAAATAAGAGGAAAATATTATAATAAACTATTGACTCAGAATAGAATTGTGAACTTAAATTTTCGTAATTAAAAAATATACAAAAACCACAAGCGATATTCTTATACCAAAAAAAAACAAAAAAAAAACAGCAGTGACAAACCTCATTTATTTAAATTCTCCTAGTTAGCATTCAAAAGGCTTGAGATGTATTGACCTGTCATACAAGCCAATTTATTCAAATTCAGTAGTTTAGCATTTAACATCATTTTAGTGGCTACATACAGACATACAATCGTACAACATAAATCTTTATCCATAACCCAGTTTTCGGCCTCACCTTAAACTTTAATTTTCAACCAAAGCAGATAAAAGCTAAGACAAAAGCCAAGAGAATAGCAACAAAACTAAGCAAGGTAATTAATTAAACGCTAATTTGGTTAAGTAATAAATTACACTAATAATATAAACAACAGATAAGCAAATTGAAGTACACGTACAACATTTGCATTCATGCATCGATTCAGTCATTCATTCATTCATGCGGCCATTGGAAATCACTAACCACCTATCCGCAAGTACAACAATGAACTCAGGCAATTTTCTGCCGCTACTTACTTCAAAGAAATTCAAATTTAATTTAAAATGTTAATTTTTTGCGAACAATGTTAAAACCAATAGAGGAAAAGCATATCAGAGCTACATTTGTAAAAAGATAATAAATGAATAATGGAAATTTATAGAAAAGATAACATAACATGTGTTTTGCGGCATACAAGAGCACCTTAACATATACCTAAATACTACATAATATCTATATATGTGTGTATGTGTGGCATGTATGCTGCTTATTTACAAACATAGTTTTACATACGGTCTCATATGCACATACATATGTACGGAGTTCAGGGTACAGCAAACAATTGTTGCGCATACCAGGCGTCACATAACAAACGCCCCAGGTGGGCAATTGGGCCCGACTCACCAGCTGAACGGTAAATGCATAGTAGGTAATGAGTAACAGGGAGTAGAAGTGGAGCAGTTAAATATAAGTAGTTAACACATTTATGATTTATTACAATAAATGCGAAATAACAGTTTGCTGTCAAAAGGGGTCAATGCTGTAGAAATTGAAAGTTGGGGAAGCAAAGCAAAGTAACAGTTGAAATGTGGGAAAATTAGTATGCAAGAAAATTTAATGTAATTAAATAAAAAATAAGGTGAGATCAAAATTTAATAAAATTAAATTAAAGCAGAATCAAAATATGGAATTAAATAAGAAAAAAATTATATTATATATATAAAATAGGAACAAAATATTTAAATAAAAAAATAAAAATAAAATATTTTAATTAACAGAAAATAAAATAAAATAAAATAAAATTATCCGTGGGGAGTTTTCAATCCGTTCTCCCATCGGACGCTTCCCCGGGTGGCGGATAGGGGAAAGTTCTGTAGATATACAGGGTAGGCGGGAAATAAAATACCGCTCGCGGACCAAAACCAGGAAATCTAAACCCTGCAGCGACTGAACCAGATTAGGCGGCTCTCCGGTCGGCGTCTGTATTTCAGGTTAGAAGCGGCTGTTAACCCATCTGCCAGCAGGTATAAATGGAACCATTATAAAAAATGATCTTAATTCTAATACAACAAATAATCTTAATTCTAATCATACATTTCTGGAATGTGGTCCAGCTCGGTCCCAGACTGATCATACTCCAGATACAAACAACAACTCTGGGGATAATAGACAAGACATTTTGCAGCCGGGGACTGATTCGCAAGCATCGCATGCAGCGACCAGCCTAGTTGTAGCAACTAGACAGCGTAAAAAATGAACATCAGAAATTAACAAATTCTTATTACGCACATTCCTACAGATCACTGAATTAGAAACACACAGAACCCTTTTCCGAAAACGTTTACGTGAAAAGTTTGTAGAAAAATATCCGCAAATGAGCGTGTCAGAACAAAACTTGTCTGATCAATTAAGAGCAATACGCAGACATGATTACATCACAGAAGTAAAAAGGGACGAGATTACTCAGAAGTGGTGTGAGAGCTCAGTAACAACTCTGGAGCCGCAGCAAGTCCTTTGCAACCAAACAACACACCACAGGATAGTGGTATGGATGCAGAGAACGAACAAAAAAAAAATTAAATTCAAAATTAAAAACATTAATTAATTAATAATAATTATCGCTGTTTGTGTGGAGCCCGTTTCTCCAGAAGTCCCTTGCGGTGATCATCAGAAGTCCTGGAGATTCTTCTAAAATCAATCGAACAAGAGAAATTAATTTTGGTAATAAATAATATTGTGCCTGATTTTTTTTCAAAATTAAAAATATGGCGGCCTCAGGAAATATTTTTAAGCTTATCGTGAAAAAAGTCAACAATTAATTGTTTAAAAAAAATTGAAATTTTTGAAGAATAATCCTTCGATTAGGCTCGAGTTTTTTATGTTTCTCAAAAGCAGTAAACATTTTATTGAAATTTATTTAAGTTACAGTGATCACCAGTTCAAAAAACATAGTTTTGAGAAAAACGCATTTAAAATTTTACTATCGATTTATGTAGAGTTATACGAATTATTTAATTTCTTACACTGTGTCATCTATTCCTGGGCCATATAATAGTTCTTCAGCCGTCATAACAGCTTCCAAAATATAGATTTGCTGTTGCCTATGTAGCATTCTACCTTCTCGAGTGTTATCGTTAGCGCACTTGCACTCGAAAGCTACGTGACGCCCGTGCGCCCTTTGTTAATTCTCGAATAACTCAAAAAATATTTGTCGGATTCACTTCAAATTCTCATGCAACATTTTTAAGATATTATACTTTAAGAAAATGCAAGAAAAAATCCAATTTTTTTGAAAATTCTGACTACCCTTAACCAT
This sequence comes from Anastrepha obliqua, assembly GCF_027943255.1. Taxonomy (NCBI): domain Eukaryota; kingdom Metazoa; phylum Arthropoda; class Insecta; order Diptera; family Tephritidae; genus Anastrepha; species Anastrepha obliqua. The sequence continues at coordinate 30,946,684 of NC_072896.1, forward strand.
TTAAAATAAAATAAACAAATGTGATATTAAAAAACATAGTTAAAAATATGAAAGAGAAGAAATAAATTAACAAATCAGAAATGAAAAAAGATTGAATTTAATAAAAATAAGAAATAAAATTTAAACAAATTAAGTAAAACCAAATACAATAAAATAAAAATTAAATTGAATAAAAATATTCAATGAAACATAAATGAAATGGAATTAAAAGAAATAAAAACATCAACTAAAATTAAATCAAATAAACAAACGAAAAAAATATACGCATATCTTCATAAGTTAATACAATTTAAGAGTTTACTTTAAATTATGTTGAGTAAAAAAAATAATATTAGGGGCGCAACTAAGTTCCCGATGTTTGCTCATCGATTCTAACATAAACTAAATGTCATAATCCAAGCTTAGACATGTGGGAAACAAACTGCTTCGACACATTAGTGATTTTGTTTTGGTATCGTATATTTTTCGTTTTGTGAAAATGTCTGATTTTGTGCCGAATAATCGTCATTTGCCGGAAAGCGTTGATCTTCCTCTTTCATTAAAAAAAAACGGCGGCTGAAGCGCATCGAGAGCTAGAAAAAGTTTGTGGAGATGCTGCTTTTAGTGAAACAACGTGCCGAGATTGGTTCCGTCGCTTCAAAGACGGTGATTTTAATGTTGACGACCGTCCGCGTAAAGGAAGGCCAAAAACCTTCGATGACGCTGAATTGGAGGCATTGCTCAATGAGGATCCGTGTCAAACGCAAGAAGAGCTTGCTTCAGTATTAGGAATTACCCGTCAATCCGCCAATCCATTTCCAAGCGATTGCATGCTTTGGGAATGATTCAGAAACAGGGGACTTGGGTTCCTTTTGAGTTAAAATCAAGGGATGTTGAACGTCGTTTTTTCGCCTGTGAACAACTGCTGCAGCGGCAAAATAGGAAGGCTTTTCTTCATCGCATCGTGACGGGTAATGAAAAATAGATTCATTACAGTAATCCAAAGAAAAGAACGTCATGGGGGCTTCTCGGTCATGCTTCTACGTCGTCACCTCGGCCGAATATTCACTCTGCGAAGGTTATGCAATGTATTTGGTGAGACCAGGTTGGTGTTATTTATTATGAACTGTTAAAACCAAGTGAAACCATCACTGAGGATTGGTATCGACTTCAATTGATGCGTTTGAGCCGAGCAGTGCGCGAGAAGTGGCCGCAATACGCGGAGAGGCACGAAAAAGTGATTCTACAGCATGACAACGCTCGGCCTCACGTTGCCAAACCCGTCAAAACCTACCTGGAAATACTGAAATGGAAAATCCTACCCCACCCGCCATATTCTCCAGATATTTCGCCGTCTGGTTATCACCTGTTCCGATCGATGGCACATCAAAAAATGGCTTGATCCGTGGATAGCCTCAAAAGGTGAACAGCTTTACCGCGACGGTATACGAGATCTACCAGCCAGCGATGGGCAATACTTTCAATAATTCACTTGTAACTATTTTTTCAGAATAAAGTTGTATTTTCATCAAAAAGACAGCGAGAACTTAGTTGCGAACCTAATAATTGTAATAAAAACACAAATAAAATAAAATATAATAATAAATAATAATAATATTATATTAAAAAAATAGTTGAAATATAATTTTTTTTGTTTTTTGCTTTTGGTGATAAACGGTTCACTAGGCTTCTAGTTTACTGGGATGGCAGCTCTTGGCCGGGAAAAACCCGAGTCATTCCGGTAACGTAGAACCGGCTGCCATGGGAATGGTCGTTTATTTTGGCCGTCTTGGTTGCCGTGATCTACTGTGTCGTGTGGTGTGGCCACTAAAACAATCCCTCTCCTCTTCTGGGGAGACTCCCTTACGTAACTATGACACTTTCTTCACTTTCTACTTCGGGAGAGCCCAGAACTACTAATTCTATACTTGTAGCCAGCTTCATGCTATAGGCTTGTTTACTTATGTCTCTCTCTTTGTGGCTACACTTTGCTGTACTACGTCCCAACATGCACCCGTTCTCGGGCCATGAAGTCGATAGGTATCTCCCCGCTGATCACAAAAACTGCTGCCCCCGAGACAGTGCGGTAGACTGAAGCAACTCTGAGTGCCACTATTCGTTGTACAGCCTCTAGTGCATTGCGCTTGGTTTCTGTAATACAGGAGTATTGCGTTTGTGGTAGTCATGATCAATTTTCTTTTACTCTGGGTTGGTCCACCGATGTTCGCCATTAGCTCCTGTGATCTTCGCTGCTTTAGTAGCCACATACCATATCTGGGTCCAGCCGGCAATGTAGTTGAACGTTTATGCAGTTCACCGCTTTTTGAGTTACTAGGAATGTGTCGCCTAATTTCATGCTGATCTCGAGTGGCATATGCCGTCAGGGTTACTTCGGTCTTATGTTTAGCGAGCTCCAGGTCATGATCCTCAAGGCAAAATTTGACTTGATATGATCGCCGCTATATCGTCCGCGTATCCCACTAGACATGTGTCTTCTCGCATTTTCATACTCAATAATTTCGTCGTAGCTCAGATTCCAAAGATCGGAGCCGAGAATAGATCTTTGGGCAACGCCAGACGTTACCGCTTCAATTGTCTGACCATCCGGTGCGTCGTCCAGAAGTTCACGCTCGCTCAGGTAGCTCTGGAGGATCCTTAGCAGGTATGCAGGTATTCGAAACCTTTCTTGCAGTACTTTTATTATGTCTGCCCATCGTAAGCTATCAAAGGCGTTTCGTACATCAAGCGATGCCTAGACGATAATGCGCCTCGGGTAGGAGCGTCCGCATTGGATGCATTCTACGCTGCTTACCACCTCCTCTATTGCGCCGAGAGTCGTTCTTGTACGTGGAAAGCCACATTGCTTTGCTGACAGTCCTGCGGTCTCAACAGACTCTGCGCATGAAATTAAATAAATTTCAATGAAATGAAACAAATTAACGAAAATAGAAACAAAAAATTGTTATAAAAAGTTGAATAAAATTAGAAAAATGAGTAAAACTAAATAAAATAAATTAAGGTAAATACAAAATTAAATTAAATATTCTATATTTCGTTCTGATGCCGTGTTTAGCTCCGAAGTCGTTTTCACGTAGTAGGGTCAGTTACCCAGAGTTGTACATTCCCGGAGGTTTAAGGGAGTAACAATTTGTCCGCTTATGAGAGGTGTTCGCTTATAAAAAAAAATGTAAAAAGAATAATCGATTGGATTCACGTCTGCTGAATTTGAGAGCCATTGTGTGAATGTAATGAAGTTCGGAAAGTTGTTTTTTAGCCATTCTTGGTTCACTCGAGCTTTGTGAGTCAGTGCCGAGTCCTGTTGAAACGTCCATAGTCTGCCACCGAAATGTTGCCAACGGCTTCCAAACAACTTCCAGAATATTTTCCCGATAATATTTTGCATTTACTTTGACGCCAGGCTAGATGAAAACGTTTGGAGAGAACCCATCTGCGGTTACAGCGGCCCAAATCATTACCTGTGGCGGGTGCTGCCTCCTGGTGTCCAAACGATGAGCAAATAAACCTTATTAGTTTGGGGTTTACGAATTACTCAATTTGAAAAATTGTCTCGTCAGAAAACAAAATGTTCGGAAATTGACCGCTTTCGGTCAAGCGAAGCAACTCCTTCGCTCTATCAGGTCTGGCTGTCTGACTTCTTACTACTTAGGTGTGAGATCATGCGCCTTTTAGATGTTGTAAGGCTTGACTTTGATATTTTTAGTTCTTTCGCCATTTTATTGGCACTTCGTTAGGGATCTCGCTCCAGTCGCTCCTTTACTTTTTGAACCATTTCACGTGACGTTGCAATCTTTTAATGACCACCTCCATGACGTTTCGGGATGCTACCAGTGTCATTCTAAGGAGAAATGGTGCGATAAACAGAAATTTTATTTACTTTAAGGTGCTCGAGCTCACGAACAATCGCTGGTTGTGATTTTCCAGCCAAATATAACGGAATCACACTATTACCTTTGAAATCCATAACGGATTTTCTTTTTTGTGTTCACTCTCGGCAAAATGCTTCCGCGCGCTTGTAAACACTACTCTGGACTGTCATTTAGCTAACTAACAGACAGCTGATGCCTGTGTATTAGCTGCGCGAGCGGTCTGAATTTGGTTATACTTCGAGTGCCGGATCCTGTACCTTAGAGTGTTGAATAAATCGTATGATGGCAAGTTATCAAATCTAGCTAAACTTAAGTTAAATTTCTATAAAATTCTAAATTTTGAAACTCGAATTGTTTTTAAAAACCTGCTTCAAAAGTTTGATATTTTTTCAATAGCAACGATGAACGGTCCAACTTATGGCAAGCATATGAATATCGATGGATAGGAAAAATATAACAAAAAAGAGGTCATTTTAGCAACGTTTCGCATGAATAAAAAAAATTTCGCTCTATGAATTAGGAGCAAATAACTTTTGTCATGAAATTGATATCAGAAATTGTGTATTTCTTATGGGGTTTTACTTTTTTTTAATTATTTTTACATATGGAAATATGGATACAATATGGATGGTGGCGCAAAATTTACCATCCATTTCTTTTTCCTATTTTTTTTTAATAAATAACAAAAAAAATAAATCATTACCTGACCATGACCTTGAGATGGTCCATTGCTTGTCTGCTTGTACACTGCAGCAGAATGGTTCACAAATGTCAAATATGAATGGCGTGCGACGTCATTTGCAAAAATTATACCTATATCTTCCAATAGGGTGATTAATTTTTCCCCATCTTGGGTAATATTGTGCATATTTCAATCTTTATGCGCTTACTTTGATAAACTCAATTAACTAATTCACTTTATTAATTTCAGTCTAAGTGAAGACAATTGAAATAATCAGCCCACGTCATCTTTTAGCGAAGAGTTGTTACACAACCAATTAGTTTCAAACCAACTCAAAATATTACATGAGCAACATTAAAACTAACTAAAAGTCAGCAATAGACTACATTACATGCTTTTAGTAGTCGAAGGAAGGAAAAAATCACTTAAAACAATATGGAAGCTACCACACCCGTCTGCCACTTAAAATGAACTAGAAACCTCACCTCCCAAAGACAGCAGTCAAACAAGCCAATTGAAGAAGCATAAGCACACTCACACATATGTGGATCACCAAAACGAGATGTCGAAATTGTAATAAAATCTTGACAGCTTGCCTCAATTTTAATGAGCCACACATGTGTAGTCTGCTAAAAAAATAAATTTCCATGTTTGAAATTGCATTGCGAGAAACGAAATTGTGCGGGCGAAAGTAATAAAGCGAAATGGCTGAAAATTGTCTATTGTTTTGGGTTTTTTTGCTCACTTTTTCGAGCGCCAAAAGGTGTGTTAAAGTAAATTTTTTTACGTACTAGGCATAGAGTTTTTGAATGTTACTATGCAAATTGCATGTGCGGGGGCTGCACGCCTTTGTTATACCCAATACGCAAGTGGAGCAAATGTTAGGGATATAACTTCGATGTATAACGACTATAACGGATAATTTAAATGCATAGAAAGTACGTATTGCTTTCTTCTTTCTTTTTTTGAAAGGGCAGAATTCAAAGTGCGCTGGACGTTTGTTCTTTATTCCGATTAGCACCCTATTAGAAAAAGGAGCCAAGTTGTGCTCCACTTAATCTTTCGAAAGCAAAGACGGCCTTTGTCTGCATTTGCTATCATTGGAGCATAACAAATCGAATACTTTCAGGGGTAAAACATTTGTATCCACTTGTATTTATTATTTATTTGTCAGTTACTTCTGTTCTCGCTTCAATGATTTTGATGGAGTTTAACAAAACGCATCAGTTGTTTCCCTCTGGTGCTAACCGGCGCCAGGTGGACATATCAAGTGAAGCCAAGTCCTTCTCCACCTGATCTTTCCAACTCAAAGGAGGCCTTTCTCTTCCTTTGCTACCACCAGCTAATACCGCGTCGAATACTTTCAGAACCCGAAGCCGCTGGATCTTTATTTGCTGCGCTATGTCTATGTCGCCGTAAAGTTCATACAGCTTATAGTTCCATGGAGACATTTTTATCAGCGTTAATGCTGGTTCTTAGATAAACGAAGTATCTTGTGGATTAGGCAGAGCTTACTTAAATTCCTATAGGCAGGCTTGCTTTCATCCGACCATATTTTGCACAGGAGCTAATGTATGCACCTTACCACCCCTTCGCCCCTATGTTTGAATAGCTCAGCTGGCAGTCTGTCAACTCCTGCAGCTTTGTTGTTCCTTATCCGCTTTATCGCTATTCACACCTCGTCATGGTTGGGTAGCAGAACGACAGTCCCGTCGTCTACAAGTAGGGTATCGGGATCTTCACATTTCCTGTGACATGTGCAGTTGTGACTATTTATCAGGTTTAGGAATTTAAGCAAGCTCTGGATGTCAGTCACCAGATCGCTGTCCTTGTCCTTACAGAAAATCCTCCCGATCGTGAAGCCTTCTGTAAGCTACCGCATCATGCTTTTTTTACGCAGCATCATTACATTCCTCTTCGTACGAATTGTTTTTTCGGGCTCGCCGGAATACGGTTTCTTCTTCGGCGGCGGTAGAAACGAGAAATAGTGCTCCATTACTCCTGTATGCCCGATTAGTGGGCAGTATTCTCTAGGAACAGGAGTGAGAGTCGAGTGACGAATCTTCTGCTTGTATGTTGTGATTGCAACTTTTCGATAGCGAACATTTTTTGCGTAGTTAGAAGTACGTTTTTGCTGTACAGAGACGTGTGCGTAGTTTGGCTGCAACAAGGTAATGATCCGAGTCGATGTTAGCTCCTCGGATCGTACATACATTTAATACACTAGAAGCGTGTCTTCCACCTATCGTAACATGATCGATCTCGTTTCGCGTTTTTCGATCAGGAGTTAGCCACGTAGCTTGGTGTATCTTTTTATACTGAAATCAGGTGCTGCAAACTACTATGTTTCCAGCCCCGACGAAGTCGGTCAGCCTCTCTACATTACTGGATATTTCATTAGCCACCCTCGCATTCAAGTCGCCAAACACTTTTTTTATGTCGTGTAGGGGGCAGAGCTCATAGGAATGTTCCAGGCGTTCATAGAAGCAATATTAGATCGCATCGTCCTTCTCTTCCGTCGGGGCGTGGGCGAAATGAGCGAGATATTGAAAAATCTCGCTTTGATGCGGAGTTTTGCGAGACGCTCGTCCACTGGAGTGAACGAAAGTACTTGGTGACGAAGTCTCACTACCACTATATATCCAACACCGAGCGCAGCTGTAGTAGGCCCAATGTAGTCTCAAGGCCCAATGCTCTTGGAATAGTAGTGATGTCAGCCATTGCTCTCTCGCGGACACCATCAACCAGGCAGTGGCACCTGCTCCATTAAAGGACCTGACATTTCAATTGCATGCCCACAAATCCTAATCCTTAGATCGTTTGCAGGGGTCGTCATCAGAGTAGGTAGTTATCATCCGCGGCTTGGTTTTTTTTTCATTGGGAACCATCCTCCATTCATTTTCATTAGATTGTTTAATTTAAATTGGTTATACCTCAAAAAACTGGTACAACTCACTATTTTTAATGCTGCCAACTCTCTTTCAAGAGAGTTTTATTATACCGCGTTCATACAGGGCGACTTTTGTTACTTCAACTTTTCGAATTCTCTTTTTATCTTACCCGTCATGTTTAGGAACCTTATATGTGTTAGTTTTTGTCTACAGTCAACAACAACATTCAGAAAAACGAGAGCGCAAAGAGAGTTGACAGAGTACAAGCATCACAAGTAACAAATTGAAGCAACAAAATTTGCCCTGTGTGAACGCGGTCTTACTAATACTCATTAAGTGCTTCCAAATAATTGCAATTTTTCGCTACTCCTTTCTACTCGCTAACGCTTGGCGAGTTATGGCGACTTTCGCTGAAGTGAACTGTACAAATACTTGGAGTTAACACTGCGGCCAAATTTTTCAATAATTAGGCCACATTTTTCAAAAAATTCGCATAACCACCAAAAAAGTGTGGTGTTTATGGCGAGTTAAAGGGAAATTATTTGTATGGTAGAGTCCGTGTTTATGAGTAGAGTTTAATAGTAAACTCAAAAATAGACCATAAACACGAGTGAACATAATTTGATGTGCACTCTTTTGATAACTTAAACATATTCCGCTTTGATTTATTTATGGCATGAGGCATAGAGGTATCAATCTTTCATTTGCTTAGTTAAATCGAACGTACGTGGAATGACTGATAAGTAAAAATATTTTTCAATTCGGTTCTCATGGGTAGCTAAGACAAGTACGAACATTCGCAAACATAACAGAAGCAAAGGCACCAAGCTTTGAAGCCCCTACCTGTACTTGGCACTCAACTTAGTAAAAGGAAAAATGCATCTGCTGATGTTTATGTTTTTTGGTCTCTTGCTAAACCAAAAATTGCTAGCAGAGTCACACTAGAAGAAAAAAACGTACGCCGGGTATTCTTGTATAAAATTCGAATCCAACCGCAGTTGGGTATTCCTATGCTTGTATGTTTTCTTTTTTTTTTAATTTTTGTAAGCATTATTACGCTAAGTTCACTTAAATATTATTGTTGTTTTTATGTTATGTGTGTGGTTTTACAATTTATACATTTTTGGTTGCGGAAAATAATCAATCATAAACATTCGGAAAACATTTGCGCTGTGAGTGCTTCCTATGCGCTGTACTGCAGCTAAAAATTGGCATATCTGCGCATGCGAAGGCGGGCGTATATATGATAATGTAACGCTTTTGTCATTTTATTGCTTGATTTTTATGTGCGCATGGGATTTCTAAAACTGTTTTAAATTTTTTTGTTTTGTTTTTTTTTTCCTTTTTGTTTTGTTTTTTTTTTCTGTTTAATTAATTAGACTATTTTATTATTTTTGGCTTGACATTGGCTATAGGCTCATGTTATATGGGCAGATTTTCTTGGAACGAAAGCATGTCAAAATCCATTTTTAGTAGCCATATGCCTTACAAGAAAATGCTTAATGTAGGTAATAAAATGGTAAAAATGATAAATAAAGCATAAAATTAAAAACCGCCTAGTTAAGAAAACTATTAAAAATAAAAATGTAATTAGATAAGCTTAAAAATTAAAAAACAAAAAATAAAGACAAAAAGTTCTTTAGAAACAATAAAATTTGAGTTTCAGTTTCACAAAAAAAATTCTTGAAAAAATACTTAATTTTCTGTCTGCTGATAGATATCATTTTAATATGTCGATAAAATCGGTAACAACCTCTCTCGTTTCATGTTTCGCCTTCGTGAGCAGCTCACTGTTAAAACCACACTCACGCTTATGCTACTCAAATATTTTTACGTTTCAACTTCAAAAACTTGCCGCGCCATTGAATTTTCGTACTTGAAATGTCATCACATCAAAATGGCACATATTTCAATATTTTGTCAAAGTGTTTTATGCCTTATGCATTAAGGCATGCAAAAATCGCCAAAGAATCGGCGTGTCGGTGGAAATGATACTAAAATATTAATGCTGGTATGACATTTCATGCAATATTTCAATGCAACATAATGAATACTCTGGCTATTAATATGTCAAAGCAACGCCTCAACGAATTATTTATTAATTTTGTTTATAGTTAATTTTGCTACGAAAATGCCATTGAAACGGAAATGTCTGTATGTGCGGTTGATTAACTGCTGACAAATGACAAGCCAAAATGTTTAAACAACTGTTTGAAAGGTATTTATGGAATTGATTGAATACCGTTGAGACTTTGTTGCATATATCCGGTGCTTTTTCTTTAGTTGCACGAGAACTATCGATATCGATAACTGTGGTTTGACAGCTGCGAATGGCAAATATTGACAGTGTTGACATTACTGTTCTGCAAGGCTTGGCAAGTCCTCATGAAACGTTTAACGCCAGAACAATGTTTCCAAATTAAGGATATTTACATTGAAAAAAAAATAAATCTGTTAGTGAAGTTCATAGAACACTGGGGGCATTATCCATCCTTATTTCTATCGAATTGAGAAAGGAGCTGCCGTTACGGTGAATGGTGAGCGCTATCGAGCCATGCTGACTGAATTTTCGTTTCCAAATTAAGGATATTTACATTGAAAAAAAAATAAATTTGTTAGTGAAGTTCATAGAACACTGGGGGCATTATCCATCCTTATTTCTATCGAATTGAGAAAGGAGCTGCCGTTACGGTGAATGGTGAGCGCTATCGAGCCATGCTGACTGAATTTTCGTTTCCAAAAATTAATTAGCTAAACATCGACGACATTTGTTCCCAATAATTCCAACAAGGCCGCCGTAGCCGAATGGATTGGTTGCGTGACTACCATTCGGAATTCCCAGAGAGAACGTTGGTTCGAATCTCAGGGGAACACCAAAATTAAGAAACACATTTTTCTAATAGCAGTCGCCCCTCGGCAGGCAATGGCAAACCTCCGAGTGTATTTCTGCCATGAAAAAGCTCCTCATAAAAATATCGGCCGTTCGGCGTCGGCTTGAAACTGTAGGTCCATCCATTTGTGGAACAACATCAAGACGCACACCACAAATGTGAGGAGGAGCTCGGCCAAACACCCAAAAAGGGTGTACGCGCCAATTATAGGTATATATAAATATAATTCCAACAAGACAGGGCAACTTGCCATACAGCGCTGTTAACAATCGATTTATGGGGTTAGGAGTAGTCAGAGACCCGAAAAAAGTATGATTTTCAATCTTTTTTTTTTTGTGCTAGTCAACTGCTTTATTTTACAAAAATAAAAATATAGCATTAGCACATCATATTTCGACTGGACTTTAGCAAAATTTCAACAAAAAAAAATTAATAATCATAAAAGTTATCGAAAATTCACAAATTTATTTATAATTTGGTCGTCAATACTCAATCCAAATACCTCAGCAGCAAGTGCAATCTCCTGCATTATCAATTATGGCGTGGCACCGTCGGGGCATACTATCCACTAATTTTTCTGCATATTCTACCGGAAAAGACCTCAAAATTTTCCGAACATGTCGAGAAAGTTGATCTAAATTACATGCCTTGCGTCGGCGAAACTGCATTTTCATTATAACCCACACATTTTCTATGCGATTTGCATCCAGTGACTGAGATGGCCAATCTAAAGTGACAACTCCGTTTTGCGCCTTCCATTCGCTACACGCTCGACTCCGATGTTTCGGATCGTTGTCCTCTTGAAGGATCCACCTTTCATTTTTCTTGATATACGTTGCTCCAATCGCGGTCCAAGCTTTCCTTCGTTCATTCCACTCGTTTTTCAACGTGTTTTGCACTTAATATTGCTTTTTCCAAAGTACTGCGATATTTCAGTTTATTGGCAAGCAAGTGCCTGCGAATCGTTCCGTAAGATGTGTCAACACCTTTTGCTTTCAATTTCACAGCAGCTCCATGTAAAGTCAAAGTTGGATCTTTCGAGAGCAATGCGAGAATCTTTTTTTTCGTCTTTTTTTGAGACTTTGCTTGCACTTCCGCGATCAGGAAAATCATCAACGTTACCGACCTTTTTATAGCGATTTATCCACTTGCTAACGAACTGCTTCGACTTTCCCATATATTTTGCAGCAGCAGTTTGCGTTAATTTGGGTCCTTTTTCATGCAAACATAGAAAAATTGCCTCAAAGCGTGAGGCGTAAACAGCACTCATTTCGAGAAACCACTCAATTGAAGACTAAATTTGACAGACAGCTGACTTTTTACAAAAAACATGAAGGACTGAGGTACCCTCTATGTCATAGAAAAAAAACAGAACGCTCTGATTTTTTATCTACGTGTAACAGTGACCACGCTCTTATGTAACAGACCGTAGATCACCAAACCTTTTTTGGCAAAATTAACAATTTGGTCTCCTTCGAGAAAAAAACCGACAATTAATTAATTGTTTAAAAAAATTGAAATTTTTGCAAAAAAAAAAAATCTTTCTATTAAAAGCAGTATAAATTTTATTGAAATCTACCAAGCGGTTATTAAGTTACAGTGATCACCAGTTTAAAAAGCATAGTTTTGAGAAAAACACATTTAAAGTGTTTTTTCCTCTGATAATTGTTGAATAACTCGAAAAGCATTCGTCGGATTCACTTCAAGTTTTCACACAGTTTTTTAAGATATTATACTTTAAGAAAATGTAAAAAAAAAATCAATTTTTTTTTAATTCTGACTACCCCTAACCCCTTATTGCAAAATCAATTTATTGACAACTTTCTTTCCAGAAATGGTCCCATTCACTGGTCCCCTCGCTCGTGCGATCTAAAGCTTATGTAATACTTTTGATGGCGCTGTGTTAAGTCATTGGTTTACGCCGCTATACCCGCAACCCTTGAAGCATTGGATGCCAATATTCAAGCCACGATTGATGCCATGCGGCCAGATTTATTGAAAAAAGTAGTCAAAAATTAGACTGATCGACTGATCGAAAATTCCCATGCAGAAAATAAATGCCATGAAATTATCCACCAGGCTATAGTAAAAGAAAAATTCATTTCAACAATAGTTCTGTTTTTTTTTTAAAAACATCCTATACACTCATAACTCCGAATACTGTTTAGTTAGATAACCTAATCGGCAGCTACCAAGAGAGTGGGAAGAATGTTTTCTTATAATTAGTTGTTTATTGAACAAGCAGTCCACTACATCCGGTTCAAGCTATTTTTAAACTTCCAACTTCCGATTTGACTCAAAGTTAACAAAAAAATCGTGACGATGGACCTAACCAGAAGCTGAAAGCCGTGTAAGGTGCCTAATTCACAGTTTAGCGAGTCCGTGTCAAGTTATACAAGAGGGCGCAAAATTAATAATCTAAGTTTGTTTTTGATTGGCATACGACACCATTTGCAAAAATTATGTATTTTCCAATAGTGTGATTAATTTTGCGTCCTTGTACAGCTATTTTGGACATTGTCATGAACTTTTTGTTTTTAATTGGTTTATTTGTAGGCTTGAGTATAATAAGAAGTTAACTGAAAAAACTTTGATAAAGTTGAAAATGGAGTTTTTTAAAGTGAAATATCCCGTTCCTATGTTATTTAATTTTTTTTTAAATTTAAGTTTTTGTTTTTTTAACTTTTATTTTTTGTTAGGATGTAATAAATGAAAATTTTAACAAAAAAATTTATATCCAAAAAAATTTTAATTTTTAATTTTTGTTTAACTAAAATTTAAAAAAATTAAAAATAAAATTGTTTGTTTGTTTAACTAAAATTTAAAAAAATTAAAAATTAAACTTTTTTTGGAAATAAACTTTTTTGTAATTTTCAAAAAAAAGTTAGGAAATTTTGGGAAGGAATTAAAATTTTTGAAAAAAAGCTTATTTTGTAATTTTGAAAAAACTAAACACTAAAACTAATTTGTTAAAAGTATACTTCATCCTAAAAAGTGAAGAAAAGTTTTTAAAAATTAAAAAAAAAGCCGAAGATATTTGACCTTTGAAAATGGCATATCAAAAAAAATGTGGGGAAGTTTTAGCCATTTTTGAAAAGCAAAACAAAATTTTTTCTAAATTTTCATCCTAAAAAATAAAGAAAAGTTTTTGAAAATGTTGAAAGGAAGCGAAGTTGTTTGTTTATAGGAAACGTCATATCAAAATTTTCCACATTGAATAAATCTCGTAAGTTGTAAAACATTTTTTTTTTTTTAATTTTATCTAGCCAGTCTAGCGAGTTAATATAGAAAAAAATGTTTGAACTTCAGGAAATGCTTTAGTTCATAGACGGATACCTGTATTTGTGAAAACAATTTATTCTTCGAGCTGAGAAGTATCCAAAAGAACAACAAAAATTTAGAGGAGGCACAAAAAAAGGTTACATGCAGACAAGATTGAATGCCTGGGCATTCACCTTAAGCGTTCTGTTTCTATCGTATTGGGGCCATAGTGTTTTCGAAATAGCACACGATGAGACAGACCTCCATCTGTCTTGCGCTTTTTTTTAGGAAGAAATTGTGTAGTTTCCCTTTAACAACCGGCAAAGGGAAACCGATGTCTGAAAAGGGGAGAGCTGGAACCGGCTCTGCCGACGCCTTCCTGGCAAGCTAATCGGCAATTTTATTTCGCTCCATATTTCTGTGCCGAGGAACCCAGACAAGGGAGATGTTTCCTGCTCGATCGAGATGTTCGAGTTCCTACTTACAGGAGTTCACCAGAACAGAGCTGCAATACGGCGAGGACAGGGCCTTGATCGCAGCGTGACTATCAAAAAAATATTAATGTCTCCCTCCCAACAGCGATTCCGAAGCATTTTGCATGCTTGCAGGATAGCGAAAACCTCTGCTTTAAAAACGGTGCTCGTTTCCGGCAGTTTAAAGGAGACCGAAATACTGGCTGATTTAGAAAAAACCCCCGCTCCCACTCCAGATTCCATCTTGGATCAGCAGTGAAAACAGAGGTACCTATATCCGTACCGACTTTCCCCTCTTTCAAGTCTTGCCTGCTCGGAAAGATAGCCTTAGCACAACCCTCAAATCCCAGTTTGCGGATGGAGAGATCAGTGGGAAGAACGGAGAAGGAATCTCCCCTTCCTGCTTCAAGATGCTACTATGTCCTACAGGAAATTGTCTCCAGAGGCAAAGCTCCTTCAACCTAATAGCACTCTGAGCAACCATGGATTTAACCTGCAGATCCACAAGAAGTAAGTGCAGAGTGACGTTGAGCGCAGCAGTGAAACATGTTCTACAAGCACCAGTGATGCCCACACATGCAGCTCTCTGCACTCTCCCTATTTTAGTGGTGTTGTAGCCCTTCTGAAAAGCTATCCACCAAACTATGCAGCCGTATGTCAAAATTGGCAGAACCACTAAGTTGAACATCCAAACATGTTTAACAAAAAAATTATCTTTTTTCCAAAAAAAATTCTTTATATAATCAAATATAATTTTTAAAAACTTTTTATAGTCAAATATCCTGCGTATTTCTGAATTATGCCTTCAACTCAAAGACTATTAATGAAAAAATTAGGAAAAAATTGAGGGAGGGCGTTTTTCAAACACTGACAATTTAATTCCCAAAATTTTTAACAAAAAATAAACTTTCAAATAAAAATAAAAAGTTTTTATCAAAAATTACAGAGAAAAAAATGTTTTTCTTATTTATTTCCCAACAATTTTTAACAAAAAAATAAATTTTTTTTCCATGTTTCCAAAAACATTAGATTTTGTTCCAAAAAACAAATTTTTTATTTATTTTTTGGAATAAAATATATTAAAAAAAAACTTGTATACTCGTTTATCGTAACCATTTTCTGAATTACCCCTTTAACTCAAAGAAGTACGCTGTAATGTGTTTTGCGAAGCTCTCATCGTCCAGCAGGTATCTGCTGTGGTGATCCCTGCTGCTGCACAACAAAAATGGCTTGCAGAAGCATAAGAGTCTTGCTATGAAGGAAAGATGCATCAGAAATTGTTACAAAATTCGCTATCAGGGTAGACAGACTTTTCCACTAACAACTAACTATTAAATGAACTTCACCGTTCCTATGGCACTCAAGACGGCGCTATCGAAAGACCTCTTAAATTTATAAATTGAAGTTACTTTTACTTTTTTAAGTCATTTTTATTCCGTAAAGCCGCATGCCTTCCGTAAATATTATAAATATAAAACTGGATAAATCTTATGGTGCCTAACTATACACGCCTCATTCTCCCAAACCTTTTTCGCTCTTTACCTTGTTTTTTTCTATTGTTTTCATTCTCCCTCTTCCCATTGCAATGGTATCGCAAAGAACGGATTTACTTTTTCGTCCAAGTCAGCTCTCTCATGGACAATCGAAAAACCTGCCTTAGCATCTCTCGGAATACTCCTTCGGTTTATAATTTGAATTTTATAAATTTTTTTTTTTTTTTTTTTTCAAATTGCTTTTAAGCTGAAATAAAGGGTCATAAATGAAATTAATTTCAGGCAAGAGTGATCAGAACATGAGTTCACTGCAAGCTTTGATATCAATCATTGCTTTTGGAGCTGAATTTTATAAGCTTTTGTAGAAAACTTTTATTTCTTTATTATTCTGCTTTGGCCAAAAAAATTAAGTAATTTATCTTTGAAATGTCACATTTTGGAGAGTATTTTTAAGGAAGTATTTCAAATAAAGTATTAAAAATTTCCGTAACACTACCATCTGGATTGTGAAAAAAGGAAATAAAGAACTGTGATTTTTTTCTAAAACTAATTCCTTCACTTTCCACAGTCGCAAACAACAATTGTCAACACATTACGAATATCTAATACTTAAATGAGTTCATTGCGAGTATTTCAACAGTTGTCACACCCCATCATTTAATGGCTAAAATAGCCGTGCACTGGTGACACTCAACCCAATTCTAACGCCTTGTGTGTGTGTGGCATAATTGCTGAGCGGTGCGACAAAGCAACTGAATAATCACCTACACACGCAAGAGATAAGCCAACTGTGAACGGACTATAGTGAGGAATATAAATGGACTGGCAAGCAGGCAGTCAGTGTGACGATTGGTTAGATAGGGGTGTAGAGTGTAGGGGCGCCAATGGCTTAGAAATGTGATAAGTCAGCTATAAAATGAAGACTTAGACAATCTTTTGGCAGATCTGTGAGTTGATGGAATCGGCAACTTCAGCAGGAGTAGAATAAAATTATATACATATATGCATGTGTATATGTAAGCTTTTGGTCACATAATTAAGTAGCTTTATTTTTTGACAATATTCGCAATATTTTTGATGCTATTTTTTTTTAAATTTTTTATATTGTAATAATAGAGTTCGTGGCATAACTAAAACTGCCTAAATTAAAGTTGCAAAATTCACAAAACCTAACAAATTTCAAAATGTTTGCATTAAAATTTTCAACTTTTTGATAAAAATGTTTAGAATCTTTAAAAGTACGCAGTTTTATAGTCCATTAATCATCATCATGATCATCTTAAGCTCAACATGAACACGCTCCAAATGATCGCAGCTCGGCTTGCCAGGGGAAGGGTGATGTCCATTGCCCTCTCAGCACCGACAGGGAGGGCTTGAAAATGGTTGTTGAAAGGGCATCACCTTGTATTACACCGCTGTTAATATTAAATGGGCTGGTCATATTTCGTTATATAGACACTCTTTCTTTCGTGCCTTTCAGCGTAAGCATCGTCAAACGAGCTTTGATGGGATTTCTAAATCATGCATTTCGTGGGCGGTGGATTCTCTATGGATGCTGTCAAACGCTTGTTTGACGCCAATAAATAAGAAATGAACGTCAAAACCCGATTCAAAGCATTTATCGATATTTTGCTTAAGTAGAAAAGTTTGGTCTACTGTGGATCTGTTGGCTTTAAACCGCATTGATATTCACACAGTACCTGCTCGGCTAGGGCTTTAATGAGCGCCGATAACAGCGTTGAAAACAATTTGTAGCATACGTTCATTGTTATGCCCCATACAGTTGCAGCTGCAGTTAGTTTTGTCCACTTTTTTGTGAATTGCTCGCCATACACGTATCAAACGCTCTCAGTAGTTCTGAAGTGATGGAGTCCTCGCCTGGAGCTTTATTAGTTTTAGGTCTATGGACCAATCTGTCTACTGTCCGTTCACTTAAGTTGTGCAGCGCATCTGCTGGGGTATTAGGTGGGCGCAGTTCAGCATTGGTGCTTCCGGTAGGCACAATGCACATTAAGTTTTAGTATAATACTGGGTTGGGGAATAAGCGTTTTTATATTTTCTTTTATTTTACAACGATTTGTTTGCTGTTTCTCGGAGGGTAAGTATTCATTCATTCGATACAACTGTTTCTGCTCTACAAAACTATGTTAATTATATTTTTGAGTTATTTTATTTTTATTTTTTTGTTTTGAGACTATTTTCAACACCTGCTCTTCTTTGCTTTTCATAGAGGTCAAAAAACTGCCGACATTTGCGACGGTATAGAGAAGGTGTGACAACCGAGTCTACAGCACGGAAATGGTTTTGCAAAGTTCAAAAATAGCGACTTTGACGTGAATGACGCGTCCCGCATCGGAAGGTCCTTTGAATTCGATGAACAAATCACTTTTGAGGGGGAACGGTCGCCAATCCAGTCGTGAATTAAAGAAAAAATGCACTGCGATCATAAAATGATTTTCAATCACTTTAATTCAATGGGATTTACTGAAAAACTTGGAGCCTCACGAGCTCGATGAAGAAACCAAAGAAAGTCGCCTTCAAATGGCTTCTCAGCATCTCGTCCGCCATCGAGCAAAACGCGGTCATAAACAGCACTTTTGTATCACGAGAGATGAAAAATGGTGCGTATTTATCAATATGAAGCAATGAAAGGAGTGGGTAGGTCCAGGAGATACGCCAAAGTCGAGAGTCAAACCGAATCCTCATCCAAAGAAGATCCTGATATGTGTTTGTTGGGACTGGGAGGGCATAGTGCACTGGGAATTGCTCGAAAAGAATGTCAAGGAGCTCTACATTGCCCAGCTGCACCGCGTGAGTGAGACTATTCGACTGAAAAGGCCTGATCGCCATGGTCAAACCATACTCCTTCACGGAAACGCCAGGCACCATATTGAACAAGTCGTCAAAGCCGCACTCCAACACCTCAAATGGGAGGTCCTTTAGCATCCGCCGTATTCTCCGGACTTTGCACCGAATACCAACTTTTCCGCTCCCTGTCAAACCATATGAATGGCGTTATATTCGATAACAAAGAGGTCCTTAAAAACTGGCTCAACAACTTCTTTGACACCAAAGCAGGCGGTTTTTGGCGGAACGGCATCAACAAATTGGTCGAGAGCTCGGAAAAGGTTGTAGATAGCAACGGCGAATATGTAACTGATTAACTTATTGATATAATTTTTTATTATTAAATAAAAGTCTTCGGTAAAAACTCCACGAACTTATTCCCCAACCCAATAAATAATTAACTATAGTTTTCTAAAAACTATAACAAACAAAATGCAAATAATTGCCAGAAAAATATTGCGAACATTACAAAAGGATAAAGTGACTTAATTATATGCGCACAGGCATATACGAGGTGTGTATTGCGAATTTTGTGTTTTTTCAAAAATTATTTTTTTATTCATTAATATCTATTTTGGTCCCTTCAAAGTAATCCCCGTGAGATATTATGCACTTGCACCAACGTTTTTTCCAATCTTTGAAGCACTTCAAAAAATATTTTTTTTTTATCTTGTTCAGCTCCTCCTTCGATGCCGTCCTTATCTCGTCAATCGTAGCGTAGCGCCGTTCTTTCATGGGCCTCTTCAGTTTCGGTAACAAGAAAAAGTCACAGGGGGCCAGATCTGGGGAATACGGTGGCTGTGGCATCATTAGTGTGTTGTTTTTGGCCAAAAGGTCGCGCACAAGCAACGATGGGTGAGCAGAGGCGTTATCGTGATACAAGAGCCAATTTTTGTTCTTCCACAAATCCGTGCGTTTCTGGCGGATTACTTCGCGCAAATTGCGCATAACTTGCAGCTAATATTCCTTATTGACCGTTTTACCCTGTGGCAAGAACTCGTGATGTACAACGCCCCTGCAATCGAAGAAAACGGTTGGCAAAACTTTTACATTCGACCGAACTTGGCGCGCTTTTTTCGGTATTGGTTCGTGCGGCAGCTTCCATTGAGATGATGGAGCTTTGGTATAACCATAAACACACGATTCGTCACCAGTGATGACCCTCTGGAGCAAATTTGGGTCGTCGCTGACAGAGTTCAACATCTCATTAGCAATGTTCATATGATGCTGCTTTTGGTCGAAATTGAGCAGTTTTGGTACACATTTTGTGGCGACCTGTCTCATACCAAAATCATTGAAAAAATCGAATACGAGGAGCCAATCGATATGTCTACGCCCTCAGCAACTTCTCTAACGGTAATTCGACGAGTGGCCAATATCATTTTCTTCACTTCATCAATTTTTTCGTCTGTTGTTGAAGTGCTCGGGTGTCCGGCGATCCATCTTTTTGAATAGGTAAAAATCGAAGACGAGCCGAAACACGTGCAAGCAAAACAGCTGTCAACAATTAACTGAACATTCAAAATGGTCGAACTCGTCGGCATGAGTGAGAGACATGAGTACTGACAACAAAATCGAAATCCGAATATACGTAACCAGCGAAAATTCAAAATTTGCGATATTTTTGAACACACCTCGTATATATACATGCAAGCATGTATAAGTATATGTCCTATTAATGTATGCTCTTACTTACTAGGTACTTAGTTCATGCTATAGCTGATGCTTAGGCACCACAGTTGCTCTTTTTTCTATAGTTTTCCACGCACCTTTAGATGCCTTTGCTATGCCCGAATGTGCGTTACCTACAAAAGCAATTTCTTACACTAGTTTTTTCTTCAACCACTCACTCGTGTGTTCTGTTTATTTTTCTCATTGTTTTTGCTTCTGCTTTAATAGTTTCTTATATAATAACAATATCAAATTACGCCATCTAATGACTTAAGACATATGTACATATCTTCGGTATGTATGGACGGGTGTGTATGTATGTAAGGTTACATAGAACCGGCATGTTATTAACAGCAGCAACAACAAATATGTTAACTTCACTACATGAATGTACGGGTACACGGTAATGTTATCTAGCGAAGTCAAAATGCTGATGACCTTCACGCTTTTGCCAAAGAATATTTATTACGTCAAGTTGGAGTGTTCTAAAAAAAAACCAAAAAGATAAGTAAAAGTTGTGAAAATACATTTATATGAATATTAAGGTGTTCCGTCCATCCATCAAATACACTTTGTAAAGCGTGGTTCGACGCTTCCAAAATGGCAATTTCGACGTGAGTGATAAAGATCGCGAATGGGCACCGAAAAAATTCGAAGATACTCAACTGCAACAATTATTCGATTAAAACGCATGTCGAACCCTTGATGATATGTCTAAAGAGTTGGATGTTGACAAATCTACCGACTTAGTCGTTAAACGTTTACACCCGATGTGAATGGTTCAGAAAGCAGGTATTTGGGTGCAACAGCAATTGAAGGAGAGGGATATTGAGACGCGTTTGGTGACGTGTGAGATGATTCTTGAACGGCTGAAAAGATAAGGTTTTCTGCATCGCATCGTCACTGGTGATGAAAAATGGATATATTATGATAACCCTAAGCGTCGAAAAAGTTGGAGCTTACCAGGTGAACTAGGTCCATCGACAGCGAAAAAAAATATTCATGCTTCAAAGGTTATGCATCTGGTGCACCTGGTGGGATCAGAAGGGTGTCATCTCTTATGAACTCCTTAAGCCATCTGAAACCATCTCTAGCGATCTTGTCGTTCTGAGTGACAGTCAAACTGCACTGAAGACTTTGCCATGCCATGTGATTAAGTCCTCACTGGTCTTTGAGTTATCGAGAAACTGAATGTGTTAGGAACGCACGATCGCAACCGGCTAATTGAGATTCCAGGGCACAGGAGTATATCTGGTAACGAAGTAGCAAACGCATTGGCGAGAGTGGCTGTCTCCTCGCCTGTCATAGGACCCAAACCTTTCCTTGCTATGGACAACACACCCTATCCAGGAGAAGCTTAGGAGTGCAGAGCTAAGGCTAGAAAAGGTTAGTTGGCACCAAACAATGGGGCTACGCCAGGCAAAATCATTACTGGAGTCTACAAGGATAAACCGAGAATGCGCACGAGCATTCTCACAGGCCATTGCAGACTGCGCAGTTATCTGCACATGATCGAGATATGCTCCACTGGCGACTCCAATGCACCTTCTCCTTGAATGCAGCGCTATAGCGCGGAGAAGGTTGAGACAAAAGAACAATCCTCTGGTACTTCCAAACGCAGCGTAAATATGTAAATAGTTGGTTATTCCAGCTCATTTACAAACTTTCCTTTGCAAATTCCTGAAAAAGACAAACAATAAGGACCAATTCTTCTCTGAATTCTTCTCGAAATCGAAAATATACTCTCATGTACACATACATATGCAATCTTGTGAATAGTTTTTAAAATATGTTTTAAGTGAAATGGAAAGCCTTAATTATAAAACTCATGTTTTATTTATTAATTAATTAATAAGTTCGAGATTCTCGAACTGCTGTCGGGCCAGGGTTAACATTCTGTCCCTCCATAGGGCAGGGCATTCGCAGAGGAAATGGAAGTTTGTTTCCTGCAACCTGTTTTGGTTACTTGTTCTCCAACAGACCAAAAGCCAGTTATGACTGCCGTTAGTCTACAGGCGTCCCGTCGTTTCATTTTTATCAATGTTGATGATTGCTTGAGGTTGTAGGTGAGCCATAACGTTCTGCTAATTTTGCATTTCGTCTGGTTTTTCCACCTACAATCTGCGATGCGAAGGTATTTTAGGGAAATTGCACGCTTGACTGCACCTAATGGTGTGGATACCAATTCTGCAAGTACGTTATTCATGGCAGATCCCCTTCTTGCCAGTTCATCCGCTTTTTCATTACCTTCAATGCTCCGATGTCCCGGGACCCAGATTAAGGTAACTTTATTATTTTCGCTCAAGATGGTAAGGCTAGTCCTGCTTTGTTCCACCACTTCAGAGGTTCTTGTCGCCGAATCCAGTGCCTAGATTGCAGCTTGGCTATCCGAAAGAATAGCGATATTGCCCTTAAAGGCGCTCTTAGTAGCCTACAAGCTTCCCCAATTGCCAGTACTTCTGCCTGAAAGACACTGCAATCATTAGGGAACATTAGGGGGGGGGTTGAGTTTATTAAAATTCATCCTATAATAAATTTATTACAAAAACCATAACTAATTTTATATTTTTACAATTTATTTACATCTTTGGTTAAATTCGATATTTTACGGGCGGCTGCCGGTGTGCGAATGACAGTTCGATCAAACGAGTACGTTCAGCACTCGTTCACTTATGTCATTGTACGAAATATGCACTTTTCGGTAACGAGTGAGACGTTTGCTGATGTGATGATTCGACCCCAGAGTTTTGTTAACTGCCATAACAAAACTAAGAGCTTCCTGTTTGGGCCCATCAGGATCGACTAGCTGTAGTTTGCCAAGATATTGACGTCACCAGGCTTCTTCCTCACGACGGCGAAAACTTTTGGCACCAGGACTGACCTAACGCTGATGTTTTATTGGAGGTCTTTCGAATACCTCATAGAAATAACTAAAGGGTGATTTTTTAGCTATCGATATTAGCTATGGGCCAGTGTTAATGATGACCATCAATTATCGATTATCAACGTGGAAAATTTTGCGAAAGGATTTAGGTGTGAAGCCTTTCAAAATACAGCTGGTACAAGAATTGAAGCCGAATGACCTACTGCAACGCAGAATTTTTGGTGAATGGGCTCTTGGAAAGTTGGCCGAAGATCCACTTTTTTATCGAAAAATTGTGTTCAGCGACGAAGCTCATTTTGGATCAATGGGTACGTAAATAAGCAGAATTCTCGTATTGGAGTGAAGATCAGCCAGAAGAATTGCAAGAGCTGCCAATGTATCCAAAAAAGGTCACAGTTTGGTGCGGTTTATGGGCTGGAGGTATCATTGGACCGTACTTCTTCAAAGATGCTGCGAATCGTAACGTAACTGTGAATGGTGAGCGCTACCGTGAAATGATATCCAACTTTTTTTTGGCTCAAAATGCAAGAGCTTGACTTGCATGACATGTGGTTTCAGCAAAACGGTGCCACATGCCACACAGCACACGTAACAATGGACTTGTTGGGAGACGAGTTCGGTGAACATTTTATTTCACGTTCGGAACCTGTCAATTGGCCACCCAGATCGTGCGTTATAACGCCTTTAGATTATTTTTGGTGGGGCTATGTTAGAGCTCATGTTTATTCAGACAAGCCTCCTTCAATTAACGCATTGGAAGGCAACATTAAAGCATTTATAAGTGAGATACCGGCCGAAACATTGGAAAGAGTATGGCAAAATTGGACTAAGTGGATAGACCATTGGAAGCGCAGTCGCGGTCACCATTTGCATGAAATAATCTTCAAACATTAAATTATATGGACTGTACTATCGATTCAAATAAAAATTTCATGCATTTTTCTGAATTTTACGTGTGTTTTTTTGAAAAACTTTCCTATCGCTCTTAAAAAATCACCCTTTATATGGACTGTACTATCGATTTAAATAAAAATTGTATGCATTTCTCTGAATTTTACGTGTGTTTTTTTGAAAAACTTTCCTATCGCTCTTAAAAAATCACCCTTTACTTATTTCTGTGGGGTTACAATCGAGGCGTTGGACGAAAATAACTATTTACGAGTATCCAGTGAAATTTAATAGTGATTCTGCTAAAATCAAGCAGTAGTGGTTTAATAAAAAAAAAACTATTTAAATATTTCTTTAAGGAAATTTCGAAAATATTAGGCTTAGTTGAGGAAGCTTACCAAATGGCAGTTTTCCCATATAGGTAATAATATTTTTAAGAATCAAGCCACACTTGTCTGTGACTCTGGCAATTGCCTTGAACGCTGTAGTAATTTTTAATTTAATTTATTTTATTTAATGTTTTTTTATTTCTGTTTTTTTTTTAACAGGTTCGTTGTACTGAAAGTTGTTTATATCGCATTGCAATTAAATTCAAGTAATTAAGAACTCTAAAAATAATAAGCAGGATAGTAAAAAAGAATAAAACAAGTAATGCCAATTAATAAAGTTTCTTAAATTTTGCGAGAAACCACCAAAGAATATGAAAAAATGTAATTGAAGTACAAAATAAAAGTGCAAAAAGAGAACTGCCGGTAAGCTAAGAGCCAACATTTTAAGCACACAATAGCAGGTGATTTGTAGAATGACTCAATGGTACTCATATTTTTGTATAAAACTATATTTTTTCATGCTGCATAATTTTTTTTTTAATTTTGCTTTACTTTTTCAGGCTATACAATCCTGTATTCGTTTGTTGTTTGTTTTTTTTTTTTTTGTTTTTTTGCTCCTAACGTTAAAAAAACATGCGTTTTTTAACAACTGCCGGCATTTGGAATGTTTTTTTTTAACGCGCTTTCGATTAAAATCTGGCTGTTACGCGTTTGCGCATGCGCACATAACCGCCTGGCTTTTCTTCCAACGCTTGTTGTTCTTGCTGCTGACAAGTACGTCGTGGCTGTGCGGCTAATCTGTTATTGCTGGTTTTGTGATGTGATTGTTTTTTTCTTCTTCTTTTTTGGTGATTATTTTGTTACTCAGCAAAAGAAGGAAGTAAGTACAACAAGAAATTTTAATGTTCAGTTGTTTTTTGTTTTATTTTTGTTTTTTTTTTTGTTTTTGTATGTACGCTTTTGATTTGTGAGCCTCAAGATGCCATTGATCTTTTATAATTTTAGGAAATGATATCTCGAAATCAAAAGTCAAACAATTTGTTCGCCAACCAATTACTTAGATTGGTGAGTCGGTATTGATGGTGGATGAAACTGGAAAAACAAACGAACTTCAAGTAATCTGTATTAAGGTTTTAGGAATTGTAGATCAGTTATCAAATTATTTGACTATTGTAAATTTTAGTTTAAGACAGTTTTGTGCCAAAAATTATTTATTTCCAAGCAAAATTTTATCACTCCTTTAAATTTTAGAAGCCTTAAGCATGCATGTCTATTATGAATGCATATTTTTTTGATTTTAACAATCACGAGAATTTCGGGATTTCGTTATTTCTCTTTCGGGATCCCGAAAGGTATCTAAAATTTGCTAGAAAGTTGAAGTCTAGTCGATTCGTAAATACTAAAAATACCGAAAATCTCGGTATTGTTTGCAAATAATGCCGGTATGCCGGGATCCCAAAATAGACATCCCTAAGGGGTATATTACAAATTACATGGAGAGATCAAAAAGTGCACGGCGGAACGTAGAATTTTTAGAGAGCGCTACTTAGCGACTTAAGGTGAAATATTTCTGTACAATTTCCGAAAAATTTATTTTTTCTATCAAGTAATATTTTTATACCAAAAGTCACAGCCCCCTTGGAGCTATAACCGGCAATGCTTCAGCCACGAGCACAAATTTTAAAATTTTAAATTTAAATGGTGTTTTCTGAAAATTGAAAAAATGAACCTCCCACTTCTCACTCAAATGTATCCTCGCTTAAGGGGGTATTCTAGTGTAGAGGCATGAATTTTGCCCGTTTTTGAAGCGCTATACAAAAGAAACAAAAAAAAATTTACCATCCATTTTTTATCATTTGTTTATTGATTATTAATGATTACATTAAAAAATAACCCAAAAAAAAATTAAAATTAACAAAATTATGCGCAGCCAAAGTAGGGGCTCCATAAAAAATAGGGGGTCCTGGCGTGCATGATTCCAACGCTCCTGGTGATCTGAAAAATAAAAACCGAACGGATTCTTAATTATTATAGATGCCGCTATCGAATGAGCCTTGAGCCTATAGGCGGCTGTTTGAAAAAAATTTTTTTTTGCATATTTTTTCAACAATTCCGATATTTTTGTTAAATACTAAATGAAAAGCTATAGTTACGAGCTAGGGTCATCCGATGAAAGAACATGCTCCCTAAATTTGAATTAAATCAGTCCATTAGAACTCGAAATATCCTTATCGCAAGCTCGAGAAAAGTAGTTTTGAGAAAAACGCGTTCAAAGTTTTCAGACAAGACAGATAGGAACCGATGTCATGTCACCAAAACGAATATAATTCATGAAATAATAGGAATTTTAAAAAATCCTCTTAATGACATATTCGTAAATGTTTCAACTTTGAAAATATGTAAAAATAATAATTTCGATTTTTTCAAAATTCTATACTAGAATACCCACTTAAAAACTAATTGACGAAATAGGCATGCTCGTAAATGAATATACATATGTATGTATATGTAGTTTTAAAGTTTTCCGGCTAAAAAACTATTTTATCAACGGTACTCCTTATTGGTTATTTGCAGCTAATCTTCATATCTAATAGCCTAGACAGTTGGTGGCATTAATCGGGATTAAAGACTTAATCCGGAATTAAATGCTTCAAAATGACCCGTCCGATTGTCTATCCACTTGAACAGAATTTCAGCGCTGCCAAAATTAGAATGCATTTAAAAGATGAAATTGCGCAGACTTGCACAGAATTGCGGCGAGGATGGATTTCTTGTTCTTGGTTATTTTTCCGGCGGCAAAATAATTAAAATTGAAATTTGAAAAGGTCGAGCCAAGGAGCACCAGGAGTTTTGGTGGCTCCTAAAACACTCAGGCTAAAAAGCCCATTGTATTTAAAGCTCTGGTAAGAGGGTAGCTAGTCAAGGAGGGAAGGAGAAAAATATCAGAGAAAGAGATAGGAAAGAATAGAGACAGAGATCGAGATATTTAGTCCTGTGAGAATTTTCCAGATTCTGTGGCAAATCTGTAAATATCCTCCAGTTTTAGAGAACGAGTATTACTCATTCTCACGGCATCGGAACCCAAAACTCATAGCCGTGCTCTAGCAAAGGCAGGACACTCACAAAGATAGTGTTCAGTGCTATGCGCCTCCTCCAAGAACGACAGGCACATTGGGTCCTCAACGATTGCAATGGTAGTCATATGCTGACCCCATGGGTTGTGTCATGTAATAATACCGACCATCAACCGAACGTCTTTCCTTCCAAGTTTTAGTAGAAAGCTTGACAGTTTTCTGTTCGGACTTGTCACAAAACACTTTGCAGTGCTGCAGCATTCTAGACCGGACCATCGCTCTTTATGAAGATTGCATACATAATCGCTGATCCAATTCATGATTCCTGCGGAACTGATTCCGATTATTGGCTCTGGCCCTTGTTGGAGAACCACTGATCCACGGTCAGCCAATTCATCGGTTAAGGTAAAATAATTAGATTCATTTCCATTTTCTCCGACGGGTTGAAGAGTCAGGGTTGCTTTTCTGATTACTTGATGACAATTTATTTGCTTACAAGCAACAGCAGGCAAATAACAAGCAAATAATATTCGATTTGCACAGGAAACCCTGCGAATTATCAATAATTTTGAAATAAGTTTTTTTTTTTTTATTTTGCTAACAATGTGCCTCAACGAGTTGCCTCACAAATATAGCAAACGAAAATATTTTACTAAAACACTAATTTTTTTTAATCCCAATATGTCAGCTGAGAACCAGCCCGTCGAAATTGTGTTTAGCCGACCGAATTTCCCGATAGAAGTGGATCAGCTGATCACCACCCGTCAACCCGTTACCAGCTGTTCCGCTGCGATTCTGTTCCGGCATTCGTAAAATATCTCTAATTCCGTGAACCACAGACGCTTTCTCGAATGGGAGATAAAGAAGTGGTATGGACGGTGATTTTAAAGATCAGAAAATTCTGCATAATTCCCAGAAAACTTTTTTTAATATAGTAATCTTCAGTTCAGAAGTGAATGACATTTGAAAACTAAAACGAAAATTGAAATCGTGATAATGTGGCAACCAAACTAGACTAAAAAATTTGGGTACATTTCATTCCTAGGTGGCTTTTTCTGATAATGCCCGTTATATTAAATTTAAATTATTTTAATGTGTCAGTTTATAGAGCAACTTAGTAAAAGAAAATTATGATTGTTTCATAAAATTAAGTCACTCTTAATAATGTTTTTTTTTTGTTTATGTTTTTAACGCTACCGAAAATATACCAAATGTACGCAACAACAAACACAAACTAAATCAATCAAAACTCATTTCGATATACATAGGTAGATATGTATGTTCTTTCAAAATGCACGTACATAGATATATTATACATACATACATATGTACATATATGAACGGACAAATGAATGTAGGTGCCATAATATTTATATGCTGTTATTAACTTCTTTAACACAAAGCCAATCTACTATCATAAACGGATTTAGAGCCGCTATATTTTTCTCCAAAATTTGATAACTTAATTTCAAGCAATCAATTAGCAGTAGCTGAATAATAAAGAATATAAATAAAATGAAAGGAGGTACTCGTATGTGTTTTAGGATGTTATTATACATATATACTTATAACTCTATAAGCTATCCATATAAATGAAGAATTAGAGCAAAAAGTGTATCCAATCATAGGATGATTATTATGTATTCATGCATACATACATATATACATACACACATACATACATACATAGGTACATACCTACTTGTATATAAATGATTTGTTGTTAGTTTGTAGGCACATAACTCTCGAAAGTCTTAACGAATTTGCTCCGTTTTTTATTTTATTTTGTGTTTTCTGTCTCTATAGGGCTCAAAAAAATAGAAAAATGGTGTTGAAAAATGTCTGACATAAAAAATTAAAAAAAAGTTTATCCAAATGAGTTCAGCATTTATTGAGAAAGTAAGAAAATATTTATTTAATGCAAAAAAACATTATAGAGTTACCACCTCTCGAGAAAAAGAGCAAAGATATTTACTCACACAGCATAAGAAAGCCGCTAAGAAAACCTGTTTTAAAGCGTTATTTTTTTATAAGATTTTTAAATTAATATGTTTGATTATCAGATTGTCCAGTTTTTAGTCTGCCGGTCCTTTTTCTATTCTCGAAAGAACCAGTTTCTTGAAAATTGTTAACTAACCATGGAATTGTCGACCTGTTCGGACGATTATTTCCGCTAAAAAAATCTCGAATTTTGCGGTATGCTGTTCTTAAAGTTCGAGCATTTTTATAAGGGAGCGTGTCATTATTCTGTTTTACAAAATTCTGGATGACAAAATTCTGTACATTGCAAAAAAAATCTGCTTTTTAAAGTTCTGCTTTCTAAAATTCTGCTTTTTCAAAATTCTGCATGTTTAATGCGAAAAATTCTGCTTTATTCAAGTTTTGTGATTTTCGTCATAAAAGAAGTAACAAAATAAACATTTAATTCATAAATATACATATAGGTATGTTTAAGCGATAACAATATTTTAGTTTAGCCAATTACAATATTTTTTGCAATTCTTTTTAAATATGTAGTGTGACTTAATTCATTTCTTTTTTTAATAATTCTTCGCAGCTGTTCGTTTTTTTTAGAAGAGTTCTACGCAAAAATACTGTGGATTGCGTAGCCGGAGTTGGACTGATGAGGGTTATTTTTTTGAAGCGCGGCCGAAGGCCGCCCACGCGAAAAGAAGTTCTACGCAAAAATACTGTAGATTCTATCGAAACTGAAGAAAAAATTATTATTATTATTTTTTATTTAATATCTCGAATAATAATAAAAAAAAATAATAATAATAAATTAAATAATTACATTACCTCTTTAACATTGTCAACATTGTATTTTAATACAGAATTTTGTAATACAGAATTTTGAAAGCAGAATTTTAGAAAGCAGAATTTTAAAAAAGCAGAATTTTAAAAAAGGAGAATTTTAAAAAGCAGAATTTTGTTTTTAGAATTTTGTACAGACAGAATTTCGACACCAACCCTTTTTATAATATGTTTCAATAATTTTAGTGCGTTATTCTATCATGTAAAATTGTACATCTATCTGGTTGACAAATGTCAAAGATGATGTAAAAAGAATGTACCGCCTAGGAACTATTCACTATTAAAATCTAGGCGTCACTTTTGAAAGGCCTTTTACATACACTTATGGACAATATAATTATTATAGCTATTTTGCTATTGTGTTGGTGTGTTCAAAAAGTATTGCGAATTTTGTGTTTTTTTTTTTCAAAAAATATTTACGACTGTGTAAAATGACAATGAGCGCTAAGGTAGGTTAGATTGGTATGTATGGTTGCCCAGGGAATGTGCAGACTTGGACGAAGAAAACGGATTCGTCCTTTGTGATACCATTATGAAGGAGGTGAGGTGAAAGAGAAAGACCGATGGGATACAGGGCGAGGGCGGGGAGAGGTGGTGATGGGATGGTTAGGAGGGTGGGTTTAGAAGGTGATGAAATTCATCAGATTTTTAATGTCAACGCCAGCTATATCAGGCGTAGCGAAGAAGTGAAAGCCAAGTTGCCTGGATCTTAGCCCCGCCAGAGCAGCATGACGCTAGCCTAGAGATTAAACGAAGCATAACTCTTACCAACAGGTGCTACTTTGGACTTAGTAGGCAAATAAGAAGTAGAGCCCTTTCTACAAAAACAATAATAACGCTGCACAAAAGCCTAATCATCCCCGTCCTTGTAAAGGGTGGTTAAATTTCAAGGGCCGATGTTGAATGTGAACCACACCTAAACGTCAAGTTTTTTTTTGCATTTCATTTGACATTTTTCAATTTCAGACTAGCTCAATTTGAACCATTGAAAGATACACAATCGAGCAACGCCTTAAAGTTATTCAGGCTTATTATGAAAACGGGCGTTCAAATCAAAATGCATATCGCGCACTTCGTGAAGAAAATCATCTTCAGTGATGAGGCAGATTTTCACCTCAGTGGATTCGTCAATAAGCAGAATTGCCGCATTTGGGCGAATGATAATCCAAGAGTGATTGCCGAGAAACTAATGCACCCACAAAGAGTGACTGTTTGCTGCGGTTTATGGGCCGGCGGCATCATTGGGCCGTATTTTTTCCAAAATGAGACCGGTCAGACAGTTACTGTGACTAGTGTTCGCTATCGTGATATGATAACGAACTTTTTATGGCCCAAACTGGAAGATATGGATGAGGACGATAGGTGGTTTCAACAGGACGGTGTCACTTGTCACACAGCTAACGAAACAATGGCTCTTTTGCGCGAAAAATTTGATGGCCGAATAATCTCACGTCCCGGCGATGTCAATTGGCCGCCAAGATCATGTGATCTGACACCGTTGGACTTCTTTCTTTGGGGTTATTTGAAAGAAAAAATGTACGTCGCTAAGTCAGCAACTATTAAAAAGCTAAAGGATGAGATAATTCGGCACATCAACGGCACAGAACCTCAATTATGCCTCAGCGTCATCGAAAATTTGGACCATCGGATGGAGGTGTCCCACCGAGGCCACGGCAGCCATTTGGCCGATATTTTGTTCCATACGTAATTGAGTTATACCAATATTATCATAATAAGGAGAAATGGCAATAATTTCTTAAAAAAATTGCATTTTATTTAAAGTCATTACCGGCCCTTGAAGCTTAACCACCCTTTATAAGGCGCATACGCTTGGACGATGACGGCAACTGGTGAGAGAGTACTGGAAGCGTTCGAGAAAAAAATTCTCCGAAAAATCTTTGGTCCTCTTCGATTAGGCGAGAATAAGTTCTTTACCGATGGAACAGCTAAATCGAGATGTAGGCATAGTGAAGCGTATTAAAATACAAAAGTTTGGCTGTCTTGGCCATATATAGAGGATAAACGAAAATGCTCCGGCACGGCAATCCTTCGACAGGTAACCTACTGTGGGACGACGTGGAAGAGGAAGACCTAATCTACGTTGGGCAGATCAAGCGAGGCATAACCTGGCAGCACTCGGTGTTACCATTTGACACCAGTAAGCAGCAAGAGAAAATGTAATTAATTTTCCTACAAAGGGATTACTGTTGTTATTGAAATCTTACTAATATAAAAACAACGGATTTCAGTATTTGAGGCTGCAGCCCAAAACACAATAGAAATAAGAATTAGTAGTCAAACTGGGGTTGGTAGGTATATAGGTAGTTGAAATGATTAAATGCCGGTCTGGCACTCCTCAATTAGCTCTAAAGCGCCGTTTTGATACCATTATGAGACCTCCAACAGAAAGATATCTACAGCCAGCCAGAGCTGTTTATATATAATGGAGGAGATTGATTGGATTTAGGTTGGCGCACTGCCCCAGGTTGTCGAAAAAAGAAGCGCCCAGTGACCTTAGTCGTCTAGCTGCCAAACCCGGACATTTACAGAAACACTGCTCTAAAGTCTGCTTCTCTGGAAGGTCCCCACAACTTCTGCAATAGTGGTTAAATGGTAACCCTAGCTTTTCCGCGTGTGTATCGATCGCCCAGTAACCGGTTAACACAGTTACGAGTTTGGAAATTGAATGGCAAGTAGTCCAAAGGACTTTCTGAGTCCTTCGTATATCGTATTGGGGCCAAAGGATTTTCGAAATAGCCCATGAAGAAATGGAGCTCCATCTTTTCTGCGCTTTCCTGAGAAACAATTAGAGCAGTTCCCCTTTAACAACTGTCAGGGGGATGTCGATGACCGGATAGGAGGTCTCTGAGGCCAATTCAGTCCCCTTCCTGGCAAGCTCATCAGCAATTTCATTTCCCTCTATGCTCCTATGTCCTGGAACCCAGAACAGATCAAAGAAATGTTACCTGCACCCCCAAGAGATTTGATCTCTTTTTTACAGGAGCTTACTAGTTCTGCACCATGGCGTTGTCAGAGCCTTAATCGCGGCTTGACTCGGAGAAAATATTAATATCTCCTTCGCTCCCGCGTTCCCTAAGCATTTTGCATGCCTGCAGGATCGGAAAGAATTCTGCTTGAAAAACACTAGCAGTTTTCGGCAGTTTAAGGGGGTCTTCTGGTCTCGAGGCCCTGAAATGAAGGGTTTTTTTGGGGATTGATTGTGACAAATCCTGTGAATATTTAAAAAAAAAAATTTTTTATTTTAAAGGTACATGTCTTGGCTTTTAAAAAATGGTTTTGACTTTGAAAAAAATTAACACCCGCGACCTTGAAATGGCGCTGAAGACGTCCACCTCCAAACGAAACAGGTCTCCATTTTGGTCACGGTTTTTCCACCTGGGTAATCAGAAAGCAAAAATTAGATATGCGTTGTCTTCAGAGTTGCCCTGGTTAAGTTTTCCCGTGACAGATTTTTTTTTTTAATTTTTTTCAAAAGTTATGCAAGAATTTGCAAAAAAAATTTTTTTTGCTCATTTTTTGAACTTTAAAAGGTTATAAAAATGGAATGAAAAAAAATTTCAAAAATCGTACACGGGGAAACTTAGCGGTAAGTTTTCCGAACCTTTTAAGACCAAAACCATTGAAATCGGAGTATAACTACTATGAAAAGTGTGACCAAAATGCTTAAAAAACACGATTTTCGGGGAAACGCGTTTAAAAATAAAGTTTATGATAAAACGGCCGGAGGAGGGTACACTTCGGTGCCCAGAAAAATGTGAAAAAATGCGATTTTCAAAAAATCCTTTCTGTGGCGTATTCTCGCATACACATACAACAAAATTATGCAAAAAAAAAAAATCGATTTTTTTTTCGCTGGAGACCAGAAGACCCCCTTAAAGGAGATAGATAAGTTGGCTAATTGGCTGACGACCCTCAAACTCTAGTTATAGAGAGATCTGTTCGAAGTTCGGAGAAATGCGGTGTTAAATGCCCGAAAATGCGACATGGTAGATTGTCTTCAGAGGCCAATCTTCTTTAACCTGATTGCACTTTGAGCTGCGATGGAAATAACGGAAAAGTCGTTGGGAAGTAAGTGCAAAAGGACATTCAGGGAAGCACTAGGGCAAGTTTTACATGCTCCGGTGATGCCAATGCATGCAGTCCTTTCCACCCTCCCCAGTTTAGTGTCATTATAGCCCTTCCGAAGAGCTTCCCACCAAACTAGGCGTCCATACGTTAAAGTTGGCAAAATCACTGCGTTGTACATCCACAGCACGACCTGTGGTTTGAGTCCCTATTTTTTACCGAACATAGATTTGCAGCGGTTCTAGGAATACCTGCCAAACTAATAAGGCTCGCTAGCACAACGCTCACAAATACACAAGCAAAAGTGATCATTCAAGGGAAGCTCACAGAGTCGTTCCCTATTGAAACAGGTGTAAAACAAAGCGATGCCTTATCAACAGTCATATTCAATTTGATGTTCCACTTTGTCGTAAGGGAAGTCAACAAAGGCGGTACCTTGATGACTAAAACAACCCAAATATGTGCTTATGCAGATGACATCGCTATTCTCTCAAGAAATAGGAATGACTTAAAAGAAATTTTCTTAAAAATTAACAAAATTGCGAACGATATTGGACTTTTTGTAAACAAGAGCAAAACCAAATATCTGTTGAAATCGAGGCGGCCTGCACAGATGCCAAATTTCCATGTGGAAGCCTATACTTCCTGATTCAACTTCCGGCGTCAGGGATCGCATCAACGCCGCCAACAAAGCGTATCACGCCCACCTTAACTTGTTCAAGTCCCGACTTTTGTCTAAAGCTACAAAGTTCACTATGTACAAGACCCTTATTCGACCAATCCTAACATATGGTTGTGAGGTATGGACTCTTAAGGTGATGATTGTGCTCAGATTGCTCGCATGGAAATAAAAATTTTAAGAAAGATCTTTGGCCCGATAAGAATGGATGATAGTACCTATAGAATCCGATTGAGCTCGGAACGAGACAGCTCTGTGTTTTGTTAAAGCGCAGCGCATAAGATGGCTTGGTCATGTGATCCGTATGCCTGTTGACTGTACTGTGAAGAAAGCCTTGACAGGAAAGCTAATGGGCGTGAAGGCCAAAGGCAGACCGAGGAACCGTTGGATAGACGCATTGGAACACGATCTTAAGAAGCTGGGAATACATAACTACGAAGCAACATCTCAAGATAGACCGCTTTGGAGGAGCATTTTGAAGGAAGCTTTGACGCACCCCGCGTTGTAACGCTATGAAAGAAGAAGAAGAAGATTTTCAGGGGTAATTTTAGCTGGGGTAATTCTAATTACTTATTCTGTTCATAGGTTTCACTGTAAAATTAATCGGTTCTTGCCTATTTATATTTGAGTAACATTTTAGTTATTTACAGACCTTAACTTTTTGATTTTACAGACTTTAACTTTACCATTGACCTCAGAAACAGATATTTAGTGGCATTTAGCCGTGTCCTACTGTATATTTCACCTTACAAACTGCGCTTTTGTTGTTTTAGCAAAATAACGGGTGAAGTTTGTATATAAAACACGATCTTCGTCCTAACCTTTTCCATTCTGCACGTCTGGTAAGCAAAACTATTGAATTTGTAAAACAAAAACTATTTTCTACTTTCGCTAAAAACAAAAATGCCGAGTGAGATAATAACATTGCAGCTGGGTCAATGCGGAAATCAAAGTAAGTATGTAGGTACGAAGGCTTATGATTACAAACCAGTAAGATAAATGTGATGAGATCTCATAATTTTGCCTTTAATCAAAATCACTTTCAAAGTTGGTTTCGAGTTTTGGAAGCGGCTGTGCCTGGAGCATGGCATTTCACCAAGCGGTATGCTAGAGGACTACGCCAGCGATGGATTAGATCGCAAGGATGTGTTCTTTTATCAGGTTTTTGCTTTTTGCAACAACAATACAAGTAATATTTAATAAAAATTAAACTCAACACAGGCCGATGATAATCATTATATACCACGCGTAGTCTTACTCGACTTAGAGCCTCGCGTGATTAATACTATAATGACCTCCTCCCATGCCAAGGTAAGAGACGAGTTTTTCTCAATCCAATCTACTTTTTCTCAATTCACACTTTGCCCTCGATGTAATTTACACAGCTGTACAATCCCGAAAATATCTACTTGTCCAAGCATGGTGGCGGCGCAGGCAACAATTGGGCTTCAGGTTTCGGTCAAGGTGAGAAGTTGCATGAAGAAGTTTTCGATATAATCGACCGCGAAGCAGATGGTAGTGATTCGCTGGAAGGTTTTGTGCTTTGCCACTCCATAGCCGGTGGCACTGGATCGGGTATGGGCTCATACATTATGGAGCGCTTAGCAGACCATTTCCCCAAAAAATTATTGCAGACATACAGCGTATTTCCGAATCAGGATGAGATAAGTGATGTTGTCGTACAGCCGTATAATTCATTGCTTACACTGAAAAGGCTCACAAACTGTGCCGATTGTGTTGTCGTATTGGACAACACTGCCTTGAATCGCATAGCCGCCGATCGTTTGCATATAGAAAATCCAACGTTCGCACAAATTAATAATCTAGTCTCCACTATAATGTCGGTGAGCACGACCACCTTGCGTTATCCGTCTTACATGAACAATAATCTGATTGGATTGACGGCTCCGTTGATACCAACACCACAATTACACTTTCTAATGACGGGCTATACGCCTTTGGCCACTGAAAATGATGTGAGATTTACAATGCACTTGCTTGGGCATCTTTAAACATTTATTTACAATTACAGCCAAATGTGAATGTGCGCAAAACTACTGTGCTGGATGTGATGCGTCGTTTGCTGCAGCCGAAAAATATGATGGTATCTTCGGGACCAGATAAGACTAATCATCATTGCTATATCTCCATACTGAACATTATACAGGTACGCGTACGCACCCGCACATCTTTCTTACACTCTAAAATTGTAAATGTGAATTTTTATTATTTCCCTTCCAGGGCGAAGTCGATCCCACAGAAGTGCACAAATCACTTCAACGCATACGTGAGCGCAAGTTGGCCCAATTCATACCGTGGTGTCCAGCTAGCATACAGGTGGCCTTATCACGCAGCTCGCCATACGTGCAAAGTAATCACAAGGTCTCCGGGCTAATGATGGCCAATCATACTAGCATAACCTCACTTTTCTATCGTGCTTTGGCTCAGTATGATAAATTGCGGAAACGTGGTGCTTTTTTGGATCAATTTCGTCGGGAGGACATATTTAAGGAAGATTTGTCAGAACTGGATAATTCAAGGCAGGTGGTTGATTGCCTTTCGCAAGAGTATGAAGCCGCTACTCGTCCAAATTATTTGCAATGGAGCCCAAAGGATATGGTACAAAGCTATCAATTTTCGCGCTTAACTTGAACCTTTGATGTTAAATGTAAATGTTTATGGAAGCAGGAATGGTTACTATTAGTGAAATTCATTAGAATACCACAAATTGTCTAAATCGAAAATATATACAAAAAAGAGAGATTAAAAAGTGATTAATACAAAAGTATTTGTACATATGTATGTATGAATGTGTGTACGTAAAGTAGGCTACAGACGACGAACATATGGCCTCTGGTAACGGTCGAGCATTGTTTGACAAGAACTTTATATGTGTGCGCGTCGGGTGCTTGACGCTAATATCTAAAATTTTTGATTTTTACCGACAACAAGTATGTGTGGCACGACGCCACCCGACTGCACTAACACATACAAAGCGCAGTCAAGCATGCTGTATCGTTACCAGAGGCCAATACGCGCTGTTGTTTGCCACAGACGGCGAGCGGCCAAATGTGATTTAGTGCTAATAGCGTAGAGAGGGCCAGTGTTGCCAACGCCCATAAATCTGAGTCGCTAGGGCCAATATCAAAAGTCGCTAACTCCATCAGGGGCGGATCCTAAATTTCATTTTGAGAGATAGATTTAAATATTTTATATTTACTTAAAATGAATTAAAAAGTAAGTAAGCTAGAGGGTAGTAAACAATCAACTGAGCCGATATCAATTTAATTGTTTCACGTACGGAACATAATAAAATCCGCGATTCCCCGACCGCATTGCTCTTATGTAATCTGTGGTAAAAATAATATGGTTACTCATTACAATTGTATGAAACAAGCCGTCGATCGCAAGCTACCGGTAGCTCGCAAAGGCAATTCTGGTAGCTCGCGCTGCTCACGTTGCAAAAAATCCAAAAGTCTGAAAATCATACCAGTATTAGCAAATTTCAGAAATTTTCATAATAAATAGATAAACAGCGGCAACACTGCGGTAAGCGATTTCGCGCCGACAAACACGACGCGAAGTCGCGTCTCCGTTCTAGGATCGGCTGGAACCGATTAGCGTGTTCGAGAATTTTTTGACTTTCTATATACGCAATGCACGTCGACATTGCGCTCAGTTTAATACTGAACGGCATTATCAACGTTCTGCGTGCAGCGGTTGGGTTAGAGTTCGAAACATTATGGCAAGTAGTAGAAAGAAGCCGAAGACATACCATTTCCATTCGGAATGGGAAGAACAATACTTCTTCACAGAAGTTAAAGGCAAAAGTGTTTGTTTGTTATGTAATACATCTGTGTCAGTTCGTAAAAAAGGAAATATTGAGAGGCATCATAAAACTGTACATTCGAATTTTGAGAAGGCATTCCCGTTAAATTCTGCCACCAGAAATAAAAACTGAAACATTAAAAAATCCAGTTAATTGGACAACAGTCAATATTTTTGAAAACAATCGACAAAAATAAGGCTGCAACTGAAGCATCTTATCGTGTTTCCCAGATAATTGTACAAAAGAAAAAACCTTATGAAGACGGGGAAATCATAAAACAAGCATTTTTGGAAGCTGCAGATTCTTTATTCGCCAACTTTAGAAATAAAGACGAAATAGTGTCTGCTATAAAATCTATGCAACTTTCTGCTAATACAGTGATGAGGCGAGTAGAAGTAATGAGCAATGATATTTTTTTACAGTTAAGAAGTGACTTAGATAACTGTATTTATTTTTCACTGCAACTGGATGAATCAACAGATGTAGTTGACACCTCACAGATGGCCATATTTGTCAGGATGGCTTTTAGTGATTTTACAATTAAAGAAGATCCTTTGAAGTTTATTCCACTCAAAGGACATACTACTGGGCTAGAGCTGTTTTCTCATTTAAAAAATCTCATCTCTTCTGAGAAAATTCCAATATCAAAAATGGTAGGCCTGACAACTGACGGTGCTCCAGCTATGGTGGGTTGTGATAAGGGGCTCGTGGCGCTATGTCATAAGGATGAAAGTTTTCCACAATTTCTTAGTTACCACTGTATTATACATCAGCAAGCATTATGTGGAAATTTTCTAAACTTGAACAACGTTATGAAACTGGTGGTGAAAATTGTGAACAAGATTAGAGCTCAAGCGTTACAAAGAAGATTATTTAAAACCTTGGCTGATGAAATTGACTGTCAATACGGAGAGCTACTTCTTCACTCTGAACTGCGATGGTTAAGCAGAGGACGAGTGCTCAAACGTTTCAATGATGTCCTGCCTGCTATACTCCATTTTTTTAAAGAACGCGATGAACCGATTCCTGAACTGGAAAATTCGACTTGGCTCAGAGATTTTGGTTTTCTTGTGGACATTACAGAGAAATTAAATGAGCTTAACTTGCAGCTTCAAGGCAGGGATAAAGAATTAGCGGAAATGATTTCTGATATAAATGCATTTATTACAAAACTTGAATTTTGGGAACAAAACCTAAAACACCGCGATACTAAGCATTTTCCTATTCTTTCCGAAAAGATATCAAAAAATCTATTAGAGCCCTATGACAGTAAATATCATATGGAAATAGTTTCTAACTTGAAGGAAAACTTCAAAAATCGTTTCAAGGATTTCAGCAAAATTGCTTTAGTGACGTTGTTTCACCCTTCATGGACATTGATATACAACAGTTTGCAACTTGTGTTATGAACAACTTTGGCGAAGACATTGCTGTGACAGAAATTTAACTGATTGCTTTTCAAAGTGACTTGACTTTAAAATCTTTAGGTTCAAATACAAAATGTAGGTATATGGACTTTAGTAAGTAAAGATAAGTATTCAGTTTTATGTCGTGTTGCGTTGAAAGTGAAAGCGTTATTCAGTTCAACTTATTTGTGTGAATCTTCTTTTTCCAATATGAAATTTATTAAAAATAAATACCGCAATCGGCTTACAGATATACATTTGGATAACTGTATTTGAATGACTGTATCAAATTATACTGCAAATATTAAAAAAATTATCGATGAGTCAGAATGTCAACCTTCTCATTAAATATGCTCTTCTTATCTGCCCATATTTTATTTATATAATAATGTACTATTACTGTTTTGTTGTTTTTTTAAGTCGCTTGTGATTTGCAATTATGACTGCAAAAAATTTTGTTACGATTGATAGGTGTGAACATGGATGTAGTTATGCATAAGTATAAGCACTATAAGTCATAAGTTTATTATATATAGAACGTATATTAGTAAAATAAATAAATGTATTGTAAGTCGAATATAACTGTGTATTATTTAATTTATGTTGGCTTGTGCAAGTAGCTCGCTGTTTATTTCAAAATCTTGAAAGTAGCTCAACACATTGAAAAGGTTGGCGACCACTGCTCTAGAGTATGGAAGGTAAATGGCATTCACGGGTAATCAAGTTGACAGAAAAGTGTCTATTGCCTAAAACGGTTTTGATTTGCTCTCCAAAAGTCGCCAGATAAGTCGCTAAATCATTTTTGTCGTCAAAACTTTTTTTTGTCGCCAAGACTCAAGCAAAAGTCGTAAATTCTAGCGACAAAGTCGCTAAATTGGCAACACTGAAGAGGGTTAGCACAAACGCGGAAGCAAAAGCAAAACGCAAAAAGCATGGATAAATGAAATTATAAATATTTTGCGTATGGACGTTGAGATTTATACAGTAGGTTCTGTTTTTATGCGGCTTTTTTTTATGCGGTTTTGAAATAGTGCGGTTTATTTTAAATTAAAAAATGCATGTCGACCTATCGGGAATTGCACATATAAATAAGATTCTAAACCAGCTAAGCAAAAACTCATCACAGATTACATCAGAAATGCTAACCCTGCAAGTATGGAACCGCCTGCATAACTATCTAGATCAGACGTGTGCATTTCCTCAAGTGACGGAAGTGATTTTACGCCAAATCCTAAACGAACGCGCAACATGTGGGTATTGTCTGATTCTATTTCTGTATAATTTTCAAAAATACAATATTTTGTTTATGCGATTTTATTTAATTATTTCAGATCCATGCGGTCTATGGAACGTATCTATAGTTATAATGTGGGACTAGTGCCCTTTTTTATGCGATTTTATTACATTATTTCAGATTTATGCGGTTTTATCATTTGAAACGTATCTATAGTTTTACTATAGAACTAGTAGCTTTTTTTATGCTGTTTTTTTATGCTGTTTCTTGCGGAACGTATCTACCGCATAAAAACAGAATCTACTGTAATTGCATTTTCGAATTGATAACGCCTGCAGTCGATTAAACAAATATATTAATGCAAAACTCGGTTGCGCCAAACGAGACATTATCCGGTACGTTAAGATTCCGTGCATCACGAGAAAGCTACGACGACTTGAAATTCTTGACAAATATTTCACCCCAGTCGTTCAGCTTAATAGTAGTAGACACATGTTCGGCAAACGTTTCTGCATTAAACCCATTTTATCCTATCACATGCTCTGGTTTTTTTGTTTTATTTATTTTTTTCTTTTCATATTATATTTTCCTAGCTTGTGTTCCAGGCACTCAATTAACTGCACTATTAATTTTTGTTCCAAGCTATTTTTTTTCGCCGATGTGCAAACTTCAAAATCTACATAAAATGCGACAGTTGTAGCAATGTTCGCGCACCCTACCACAAACGTGAAATTTGTGCGCGAGCCGCTCGCTGAAAATCTCACTTATTTAATTTTTAGCCAACAAGCCCACAGATGATGAACACGCAGCGGAGCGCGAGCGCATGCGTTATCTGTAGCCTATTTAAAGTGCATATATATAGAGAAAAGATTTGAAAAATGTATTCTTGGTGTATATAAATTCCGAATTTGTTCGAGTTTGCCTGGAAGTTCTTCAAAACTTTACTGCTTATGAAACAAAGCTGTGGCATGCAACCTTGCATATTTATTGTGGTATATATCTGTCTGTCAACTGTCTAATGTGACATTTCCACTGTGGGTGGTGTTTTTCATTGAATGTTGTTTTTGTTGGCTTAAATACTGATAAATTTAATGAATCAGCGTCACCGTCAGTGGATATAAATTATAAAAATATTTTTAACAAAATACCAATTTGCAAATAAAGTTCTTACACTAAACGCTATGGCCGCCACATTAAAGCCCTACTTGACTGCCGTGCGTCATTCGCTGACCGCTGCTATGTGCTTGCAAGATTTCCCCTCGCAGGTTGTCGAACGACACAACAAACCAGAAGTGGAGGTGTGCTCCAGCAAGGAATTAGTGCTAACTCCAGTAGTAATTTCGCGCAATGAACGAGAGCGTGTTCTCATCGAACCATCTATTAATTCCGTACGTGTGAGCATTGCCGTGAAACAAGCCGACGAAATCGAAAAGATCCTTTGTCACAAATTTACTCGTTTCATGATGCGCCGTGCCGAGTCGTTCATCATTTTGCGCCGGAAACCAATTGAGGGCTACGACATTAGCTTCCTGATCACCAATTTCCATACGGAACAAATGTACAAGCATAAGTTGGTGGATTTCGTTATCAGTTTCATGGAGGAGATTGATAAGGAGATAAGTGAAATGAAATTGGCGGTGAATGCGCGTGCACGTACATGTGCAGAAGAGTTTCTCAAGCGCTTTTAGAGATACATTGAACGTCAATACGTCATTATCATTTGCATTTAATTTAAGGTGTTATTCTAAAAGTTAAAAAAAAAAAAAAATCACTTTGTATTCCAGTATGCAATATATGTATGTTTTATGGAAACACGAAAGAGGTGCACGCTAACATGGCCAGCCAATAAAGTATTCAGCATTAAGTTCACCAAGAGATATATACAGGGTTTTATTGAAATGTAATGAGCCTTGCCGCGCGAAGCGTCTGCCAAGCGATCAACCGAATCGGCTGGTGGGGGAAAATGATCGTTGGACCTTCTCCTTCCACTAGAAACCGGCCCCAGTTCGCTGGCAACAACGGTTCAGTCAACATAGCTCCGCGCGTGAAAGCTGTTTTAAAAGTGTGTTAGGACTTTGCAGTGGCGAAAATGCAGCGATCGTTGGAGCAATGTTACTCGATCAAATTTTGCGTAAAGCTAAACAAAACGAGTACCGAAACCATTGGCCACTTAAGGAGGCTTACGGGGACCAATCTCTGTCCAGTGTCAAAGTAAAACGGTGGCACAAGTCGTTCAAGAGGGGGGTTCCGGTGCTTCCCCACCCTACCTACAGCCGAAACCTGTCCCCTCCGGACTTCTTCTTTTTCCCGCGCCTGAAAAGAAAGCTGAAGGGGAGGCGTTTCGACTCCATCGAGGCGATCCAAAAAAACTGTGACAGTCGAATTGAACGCGAATCCGGCGGATGAGTTTAAAAATTTTTTCCTGCTGTGGAAG
Organism: Anastrepha obliqua; assembly: GCF_027943255.1. NCBI lineage: Eukaryota > Metazoa > Arthropoda > Insecta > Diptera > Tephritidae > Anastrepha > Anastrepha obliqua. The sequence goes on from NC_072896.1 coordinate 30,990,416, forward strand.
GACCGCTATTCTTGAAGAATATTAGTTTAATAAAACTGCTTAAAAAAATAAGGCTCATTACTTTTCAATCAAACCCTGTATGTTTCACTATTTCTTGCATTCTTAAACTTCATATTTTACTTCAACTTAAACTTTAAAATTTTTGTACAATTTTGTTTTAAATTAAACAAATAAATATAAAACAAAGCATTATTGTTTATGTTGTAGCAGCAAAAACATTTCCCATACATGTACGGGGAGTGCTGCTGAAGTGATAGTCCTTGGCCGAATATACAGTAAATCCGGGTCATTCCGGTAACGTAGAGCCGACTGTCGGACGATGCGCACTGCTTTCCATATGCATTCACAACAATGCTATTTGACTTAGAGTAAATTATCAGTCTCACCATCATCCACTACAGATTTACCAATCCACCAAAACCTGAGCGCATTTTCATAATTTATAATTATCTCAGCTTGCTCTGATTTCGCTTTAATTATTTGCAAATCTTCATCCTCTGCAGAATCCACAAAGTGGTGTTGTCCGGAAGTGGTAGCCAATATTGGTAAGCTGGGATGGAAGTTAACACCATTACAACAATCGCCATGTAGCGGTACCTGCAAGGTTTTTATTATCAAGTTTATTAAAATATTTCCCATGAAAACTGTATTTATTACCGCTTCATCAATATTGTTGTGTAAATCCCATATTCGCAAATTCCCTCCAGTTTCGCCGCTCACTAGCCACCGCTGCTCTGGTGCACTCAAATCGAAATATATACGTTGATTAGTTTCAACAGTGCGTCGAAATTCTCTAACTGGCTTTAAATAGTTGCGCATATCCCATTCTAAAATTTTATTATCCTTACGAGCGCCACTGTATAACAACCAACTGTCGCTTTCAGTTAAAGCTGCATAACGTAGCCATGTAATGCCACCAGTATGTCCGCCCAGCGTAAATAGTGGCCCCAATTTTGGTGCGCGTAAATCAAAATGGTTGATAAAACCGTTCCAAGATCCCGTTGTAACAGTGCTATCATTATCTGTGGTGAGCGCAAAGCAAGAGACAGCTTGTTTCACACTAATGGAGCTCAAGGCACGTCCAGGCCTGAAAATAGATAAAATATATTTTTAAATCGCTGCTTGATTCTAATAAGATCAGCGATATCAGAGTTTTACGTACACATTCGTATCAAATAGTTTAATGGATTTCTTATAACCACCGATAACCTGTTCACCATTGTTGGAAAATGTTATAGCTATAGCCGCTTCTACTTCATCCACGCTATCATAACCACGATAGGTGCAACGTAGCTCACCGGTAAATGCATCCCACATGTGTATAGGTTCATGTTGCCGTGATGCCAACCAACTATGGTATTACAAATATTGTTAGAACAAGCCAATTTAAACATAACTAACTATGTTCAAAGTTATAGGGTACTTACCAGCAAGTTTCGGGCGCTAAACTACTCATGAAAGGATACCAAACATAATCATAAACAGTACCTCCCTCCCTTACATGCACAGCCGTATCTAATTTACTTAACGCGCGCGTCGCTGACATCGTTCGGGCCAAATACAAATCACGCGGCAGCTCAATAACGTGCATGCCTTTAAATAATAAATTACGATAATACGGCAAATTTCTAATAAATTAATTATATTTTGTTTTACCATCTAAGTGCACCGGCACCAATATGCAAGTGCCATCTGGTGACCATAGACAGCCTTTTGTGTAGTGTTGTTTTTCTGGAGAAGATTTCCACAAACGACGTCCCAATTCGATTACAGCATCTTGAAACAATTCGCTTTCTTCCATGAGCGTTGGAGCTTCATCGATGGCTTCAGTAGCGGTATTCTGCTCTGTACCATTTAGTATAGAAATTTGTTCCGAACTTTCCTCCACTTCCATGTTAGCGAACGAATATATTTAAAATTAAAATATAAAATCGATGGCTGGTTTGATTTATTTCAGGAAACTAATATTGTTGACTATCGTCTGAAATAATCAAATTTTACCGGCAACATGTACATTTCATGTACTAATAAAAAACAGTTGATCAGAATAAACGGCTGTTGGCTGACGTAGAGTGTGCATGGTTGCATGGAGAAAGTTTACATGACAGCGTTGCCAACTATGCCAAATCTGTATAAAAGGCCTCTTATATACGCCACTTCTCTGCGCGCAAGGATTATAAATTATAGGTTTGATCAATTATTGTGGGGGAAAACAAAACTGCACAATCTGCACAATCATTTCACACAAGGATGAACAGATTTGCTCGATAGGTATGGTGAAAATTTAGTTTGTGGCAAAGATGTAGGATAAATATCATCATAGCCAATGCTCATACCATTGGTGCATTAAAATGTGCAAAGCTGCGAAATTGTGCGCGAATGCTGCTGCGTGGTTAGCTAATTGCGAAAAAGTGTGTGTTTTAAATTAAACTTAACTTTATTTGAAAATCAATTAAAATATAAATTTTAATTAAACAAAACAATTAGAAGCTTTGCACATTTGTATTCACCTTATTCGTAAACAAACCAATGATATGATGGTATTCATCAGCACCATAAGCTTCATTTTATGAAACACATCCCGAGTGACGTCGGCATATCTGTGCCATCATGACGAGTTTGACTTGCCGTATACGCCATTTCCCCGCTTTCTATCTCTATGCTCGATTAACTTGACGCAAAATTTGCATGCGAAAGCAACAACCAAGTTATCGAGTAAGATTCGCCGCTAGCGAGTATGGCTATAGCGTCTTTAGACTGGTACAATTCACTGTTGTACAAACACATGTAATTTAAGGCAGCTCTATTCCCGCGTTGCCAATATATGTTCATTAATACAACTTGCTTCATCTATTCGCCGCTTCCTAACGCAGAGAACGTTAACGTATTCATTCTTTCGCTAACGCTTGGCGAAAATAAAAGGCCTTGTAATACAAGAAATTAACTAAAATGCAAAAAAATACACAACATTAAATTTAAAATTAAATTTAGTTCAAGTAAAATCAAAATAAAATTACAATAAAAAAATTGAACAAAATTTATTAGAACTAAATTAAACAAATAGAGCAATAAATTAAAATAAAAAAAGTTTAAATAAAATAAAAAAGATAAATGGAAGCTAAATGAAATATTGTATTAAAACTTTTAAAAATGTTTTAAAATATTGCGTTGGCAGCTAAGTAATTGCGGATTTCACTCACAGATGGCTTCAGTTGAATTTTTAGGTTTGCAGACGTAGTACAAATGTAAAACACATTTCTTTTTTTGATAGTTGGCAATTCAGCTGTCAATTTTTTAATCGGTTGCATAGTTTTCGTTTGGCGTTCGTTGAAAAATGGAAAATCTAAAGGAACATTTTCGTCATATTTTGTTTTTTTATTTCCGCAAAGGGAAAACCGCATTGCAAGCTCATAAAATGGTGTGTGCTGTTTATAGTGACGACGCCTTAAAAGAACGGCAGTGTGAAAATTGGTTTGGCACTTAAAGATGAAAAACGCTCTGGTCGTCCAGTTGAAGTTAATAACGCCCTAAACAAAATAATAATCGATTTGGATCGTCACAGTACAACACGTGAGATTGCAGAGAATCTTCATATATCACATACATGCATTGAAAATCACTTAAAACGACTTGGCTATGTTCAAAAACTAAACAAATAGTTTATTTTTTATAAATATATAAAAATATATCTGTTAAAATGTCAACATAAATATTTTTTTTTTCTAAAATTGCGAAATAAAAAAATTGATTTAAAGCTTTTTATTCAACTTGACTCTTGTTAGTTAAAGGCTCATCAATTAGTATATCCCTTCGACACTTTCGTAAGGCCTTTCGCATTAGTAGTTCTTGCAATTCCTCCTCCTTGCGTCGTTCTTCTTCCTCCAACTGTCTTCTATACTCATTTGCCTCCTCTTCGGCTTTCGATGATATCTCATTCACCAAATCCAAATTCGCCATTATACCTTTGCGCATTAGGTATGCAAAATTCATAGCTGCAGTATATTTAATTTCCATGCCACCACGGCTCGATAGCTCTTGCCAATGCATGAAAAGCCAATGTTCATTCTTCAACCACTTGATGCACTGCCACACCGGCACAAATTCATCACATTTGATCAAATAAAACTGAGCCACTTCTTGAATTTCGGGCTTCTCGGAGAAAATCGCATGTGCTTCCCACAAAGATTTACGTATATCCTCAATGGAAGCCCAGACTTCATCCAAGTCAATATTAACGAGCGGATTACCGACGGTCGCTTCTTCAAGCTTCAAAAAGTCCAAGCAAGTCAACCACAATTGGCGATAGGGTGTGAAACCGGTTACAATACTTTCGAGAAATTCCAGTGAAAGTTCCTCTAAATCGAAAAGTGTCTGCCGATATTGCAGAGTCTTGCCGAGTTTCTCGATTTCTTGTATTTGCTTCCATGTCTTTTTAACCTACAATAGAAATGAGGTAGAAAACAAAAATGAAAAAAATATTTAAGGCGCGTGGGTAGCTTTTGACGTGATAACGTCTTATAATTCGATTTAACAGGCTGCACGCACGAAAAAATGTGTCGTTACCTTGCTCATTAGTGTTACCTTGCTCATATGTCGTTACCCTGCTCATTGCCGTTACCTTGCTCATTTGTCGTTACCTTGCTCATTGCATTGAATGAACTGCAAGCGAAAGCGCGGAACGAACGACAAAGCAAACGAACGGCAACGTTCGACATCTTGCTCTCTCCTACTTAAGTGAGCGTATATATGTATGTATATGCTCATATGTACATATATAGATTCACGTATTTGTATTTGCATATGCCTTCTTATTGATTATTATTAATTTGATTCACTTGCAGAATTTAAAATAAAACCAAGTTTGTTAATAATACCTGTTGTTTTAATGTTATTATTATTAATTTTTTTATTACATATGAAGGAAAAAATGTATGGTAATATTTACCATATACCTTATAAGATATGTTGTCTAGTCTAATATTATAAAGAGGAAAACTTTGTTTGTTTGTAATGAATAGGCTCAAAAACTACTGGACCGATTTTTAAAATTCTTTCACCATTCGAAAGCTACATCATCCACGAGTAACATGGATTATATTTTATGTTGGAAATAGGGCTCGAGCTATAGGTCAAAACGTGGACCCGGGTAACCTTCGGATGTGTATGTACAATATGGATATCAAATGGAAGCTGTTGGTGAATGCTTTAGTCCAGAGTATTTTTCATGCCACTCCGTGACTAGGGTCTCGAGATAGAGACCAAAACGTGGACCCTAGAATGTGTTTGTACAATATGGATATCAAATTGAAGCTGTTGGTAAATGCTTTAGTACAGAGTATTTTTCATGCCGCTCCGTGACTGGGGTCTCGAGATATAGGTCAAAACGTGGACCCGGGTAACCTTTGGTTGTGTATGTACAATATGGGTATCAAATGAAAGCTGTTGATAAGTGCTTTAATACGGGGTAATTTTCATACCTATTGATGACTAGGGTCTGGAAATATATGCGTCGTTATCTTGCTTATGCGTCGTTACCTTGCTTGAACAGCATGTTATGTTATGTTATGTTATGTTATGTTATGTTATGTTATGTTATGTTATGTTATGTTATGTTATGTTATGTTATGTTATGTTATGTTATGTTATGTTATGTTATGTTATGTTATGTTATGTTATGTTATGTTATGTTATGTTATGTTAAAGTATATTATGTTATGTTAATGTTAACTCATTCTCTATATCCATACAAAATATCTATCAAACAAATAAAATTAAAATTTTCTTTTGAAAAATGCAACCATTCAATCAGTATTTTCTTATGACGTTATCACGTTAAACTATCGTCAGTAAACCGACTTTACAGACAACCTCTTTTTTTTATGGTAAATTCTTCAAAGAGGATTATAGTTACGCTTCTAGAACTTAGGAGGATAAGAGTTGATTACGCGTACAGAAGTCTAAACAGGGAAACGATTGCCTATGGGGAAAAGAGCTTTCCATTTCAATTAAAATTAATACAAATCTCGGAAGATACCATACATTTAATTGAGGACCATGGCAAATGCACCAAACTTTGATAACTCTATGGGACTTAAAGGCCTTTGAGCGCTAGTGGCAGGGAACACCGAAAACAACGCTGAAGTCTTTAGGAGTTTAGGAAATTATCGTTAGAGTCGACTGGTTGGCTTGAGTCGGCCGAATGTGGGCAAAACCCATTTCACTACGTACGTGGCTCTGGGTATAGTAAATTAATACTTGGTACGTATACTTCTGTTAGGTGTGTTTTGGCCGAGCTTCTCCTCCTATTTGTGGTGTGCGTCCTGATGTTGTTCTCCAAATGGAGGGACGTTTTTCATTGCCTGCCGAGGCGCGACCGCTATTAGAAATAACCTTTTCTATCATTTTGCTATTCCATGCACGGAGATTCGAACTCACCCACACGGCCGATTGTAGTCACGTACCAAGCCATTCGCCTACGGCGGCCGTCCGGTACAAGATAAACAAATTTCGCAAATTTCTCCACTGCAAATTTACGCCAGTCATTCATATTATGTGCAGACTGGTTCCACTGAACTTCCAAACGTTCTAAAGTTCTTTGCGCCAGAACAATATCATCCTTACATAGGTCAGGGCTAAGGCTATGCTTTCTTTGTAGAAAGCTACTAATTCCTATTCATTTCCATCTCAGCAGCTTCAACAGTATTCAGCACTAGCTACACCGCGCCCTCGGGTGGGGGTGCCTATATGGCAATGACTATTAAGAACTGTGTTGAGTATCAAAACATGACACCTGGATTTCAATGTATAGATTGGTGCTGAGAGACTTCTGTATCAGTTTCCCATTCAAAAATGGTTCGTCCACTAACTACTTTTTGTACAAAAGTTTTAAATAACCACCCCACAAGAACTTCTTCACATGGCTCTTGTAATCTCGCCTGATATTTACAAGTACAAAGTCTGGTAAAGTGCGGCCGATGTACCCGAATGGTTTTGTATGTGACTACTACTCGGTAGAGAATGAGTTCGATGCCCACTGTGGGCGTGAAACATAAAATCGCCCCTCGGCAGGAAATGACATAACCTCCGAGTGTATTTCGGCCTGGAAAAAGTTTCTCATAAAAACCATTTGCCGTTCGGAGTCAGCTTAAAACAGTTGCTCCCTTCATTTATGGAACATTTGATGATAGAAGGCGTTCTTGAGGGATGTTCGTTTTAGCATCGTGTGCTGCCATCTATCAAACGACGGCAAAACAAATTTCAGACTGATTGATCAGTTAGTTTGGATTTCGCAGCTATTCGAGTAAGACGTGTTTCGTGATTTTCGCTAAGATGGAAAAAGAGCAGAAACGTTCGGTAATTCGTTTTTTGTTTTCGGATGGGAAAACAGATAAAGGAGATAAAAGCAAAGTTCGATGCGATCTATGGGGACGCTTCGCCATCTATTGGTTCAACGAATTTAAACGTGGGCGAACATCCGTTTTTGATGAGGAACGACCAGGATGCCCGGCAGACATGGTTACCGAGGAACTTAATCAAAAAGTCCACGGCATGACTCTCGCTGATAGACGAGCGAAAGTGCGCGAACTAACAGAGGCCACAGGTTTGTCCTCCGTAACGGCAATCAATATTTTAAATTATAGGTTGGCGATGAGAAAATTGTTGGACGATGGACAACATGCGGATGCGGCTGTTAACTTCGAAGCAGTGTTTGGAGTAATTTAAGCGAGATTTTTGCATCGAGTTGTCACCGTTGATGAAACCTGGATTCATCATTACACACCAGAAACTAAGCACGAATCAAAACAATGGATTTCTCCCGGTGAATTTGCTCTAAAGAAGACGAAGAAAGTCCCATCGGCTGGAAAGGTCATGGCGACGATTGTTTGGGATGCGAACGGCGTGATTTTCATGCATTTTTTAGAAAACGGAAAAACGATCACTGAACAATACTACAGTGAGTTATTAGACCGCTTTCACAAAAAAGCCGCATTTGGCGAAAAAGAAGGCGCTGTTTCACCACGATAACGCACCAGCACTTGCATCCGGAGGTGTCGCCGCCAAACTGCATGATTTCGTTTATGAATTGCTGCCGCTTTTCCCGTATTCACCCCATCTGGTTCCCAGCGACCCTTTCTTGCTCTCTAATATGAAGAAATGGCTCGCGGGGAAAAAATTTAGTTCAGACGAGGAAGTCATCGCCGAGACAGAGAGGTATTTTGGAGAGTTCCACAAATCCTATTTTTTTAGGGGGGGAGGGGGTTATAAAAAGGCCGGAGCGTTGTGAGAAGTCTATCTTTCTAAAAAGGGACTATGTTTAAAAATAAAAATTTTTTTTTTTGAAAAAATGGTGACTCCATTTCTAACATGGGTACTTACTTATTGAACCCCCTCGTATATTACCAGGTGTATAAGCTTAAATCCGCTGATTGCTCGTAGATGGCGTTAGTGAGCATATCAAGTTACCATAGAAATGCCATATTCTTTTTTGCATGGGTTCGACACCTGTTTACATCAATCACTGCACATCATCAGTGATTTCATACAGCAACACACTTTTTTCCTTGCGTAATCATGTCTAATTTTGTGCCAAAAAAAGAGCATTTGCGGGAAGCTCTACTTTTTTGCTTTAATTTGAAGAAATCGGCTGCCGAATCGCATCGAATGCTTGCGGAGGCCTATGGTGACAGTGCATTATCGGAAACAACTTGCAGAGACTGGTTTCGTCGGTTCAAAGACGGCCATTTTGACTTGAGTGACAAGAAGCGTGAAAATCGGCCCAGAAAAGTTGAGGACCATGAATTGCAGGCTCTTTTGGATGAGGACGATACCCAATCGCAAAAAATGCTTGCCGAGCAGTTAGGTGTCACTCAACTAGCCATTTCCATGCGTTTACGTGCCATGGGAAAGGTCCAAAAAGTCGGAAAATGGGTACCCCATGAATTGAACGATAGACAGATGGAGCGACGCCAAAACACATGCGAAATCTTGCTGGCTAGGCATAAAAGAAAGTCGTTCCTGCATCTTGTGGTGACTAGCGATGAAAAGTGGATATACATTGAGAATCCTAAACGAAAAAAATCATGGGTCGATCCCGGCCAACCATCAACTTCTTCATCAAGACCTAATCGCTTTGGACGCAAGACGATGCCATGCGTTTGGTGGGATCAGCAGGGTGTCGTTTACTATGAGCTGTTGAAACCTGGTGAAACTGTTAATTCTCATCGCTACCACCAACAACTCATCAAATTGCGCCGTGCTTTGCGTGAAAAAAGGCCTCGTTATGAACAAAGACATGAGAAGCTGATTTTCCTCCACGACAACGCCCCATCGCACACGTCAAGAATGGTCCAAAACTACTTGGAGACAATCAATTGGGAGGTGCTACCTCATCCCGCTTATTCACCAGACCTGGTCCCTTCGGACTATCATCTGTTTTCATCGATGGGTTACGCGCTCGCCGAACAGCACTTCGATTCGTACGAAGACGTCCGGAAATGGCTTGACGAGTGGTTCGCCTCGAAAGATGAAGAATTCTTTTGGCGTGGTATACACAAATTGCCCGAGAGATGGGAAAAATGTATAGCTAGCGAGGGCAAATACTTTGAATAAATTATTTTTTTGCTTTCTATAAAAAAAAGGGTTTTTTTTAATAAAAAACAGCGGATTTAAGCTTATACACCTGGTATTTAGTATGCGTTCTTCGCTGATAGTGCCTACTATGCTCGTACTCACCTCCACAGCAGTCTCTGTCACCTTATTTGGATCGAATATTAGCGAGAATGCTTGTATCTCTTCGTTTAATGATTCCAAGCGCTCTTCGAAACTAATGCATTCACTGGAATGTACACGTCGAAATTCCTCGATATCAATCTTTTGCTCCTCCCGCAAGTTAGTTAGACGAGACGTGATATTATGTGGCCAAGCGTAGACCTCCCATTTCATGCTGAATTGCGTATCGCTGAGATTATAGAAGAAGCTGTCCAACATTTCATATTCCAGCCACATTATTTGTATATCAGCACGCAGCTGTTCGACCACCTCTGGCACGGTGGCGGCAAAATCGCGTATCTCATAGAGATGTTCAATACTTTGCGGGCGATCCGTAATTTTTTTATGTATTTCTAAGCACTGTTCCAGCAGATTTTCGTTTATGTCCCACATACGTTGTATATAGTATTCGAATAGCTTCTTAACGATCTCAATGTGTTTACGAATCATCAAATGTTTCATTAAGTCGACATTTATTAGAAACGGACCGATCGTAATGTAAGCCGGTAATATTTCGCGTAATTCCTCTTTTTGGCGCTTGTGCTCCAAAATATCATGCTTCACCTCGGACGAGGAATGCTTTACAGATTCATAATCTCGCATGAAGTCAGCCACATTTAATAGGTAGAAATCGATGAAACGCTCAAAAAGGCGCGCATAAGAGTTCAATGGTAGCGCGCCCTGAGTATAACAACGGCCTAATAGGTCATTCCGTTTTATGAATAAATCTTCAATTAGTTCAACAGTTTCGATATAAAGATTAGGCGCAAACTTGAGATTCAGTAAAGTTTCTGCCTCAATGCAACGCACTCCGCTTGTCTTTTCCAATGCTTTCTTGAAAATGTCCGTCAATTGTGGGGCGAAGTCTTCTGGTGTGGTTGTGTAAACCACCTTTTTGGCCTCCGATATGCTGATGATTAGATAGAAAATCGGTTTGGCATAAGGAAATTCGGTCTCAATATAATTACTAGTCCACTTATAGTCCGGTTTGAGATGCAAGAATTGCAAGCAAGGATCGGTCAAGTAGGTAGTGAAAGCGTTAATGGACTTCTCTAACAGTACTTGCATGGACTCCTGCATGCGAAATTTTGTTTGCAATATAAATCGTGATATCTTGCACATTTGATAAACACTCCATTTGTTCAGACTGATGTCCAGCCAACCTTTGCCGAGCGCGCGCAATACCAACGATATGCCCGCCGAAATCTTTTGTGGCCAAAAATTCTTCAAATAAGTAGCAACATTATTGCTAATCGATTGCTGTGATTGTAGAAAATCATTAAGTGACACCGGTTTAACGAAACCAGTCAAAAAAATGGACAAAGTTTCGACATATTGACACTGATCAGCCACATTGCCCATGGCTTCAATGCCGGCACCGATGTAGAATATTGTCGCACGTAATAGAAGGTAGCGCAATTTTTTTATATCAATCTTGTAATTCTTAACACTCTTCGCCTCATTAATATTCTCTATAGATTTAAAGGCACGTGGCAAGGAATTCGCTATGAGATCACCACCAAAAGTGGGAAATTCATTTGGCATAAGTTTGACAAATTTCTCAAACTCATAGCAGGCCATTAAGTGTTCAAATACCAGATATACCTCGGTACGCATTTGAAGTTGAAAATGTTCGTTGCATTTGCCGATCATCTTCTGCAGCAATTTATCGATGCGTTTGTTTGGCATAAAGCGGTCATCTTCCAAATCCTGCAGCAACACACAGTCCACAATCGATTCCATTTGGATGAGACGTTCGCCAATGTTGCGTTCGTGTACGGCTTTTTTGAGACGTTGCACGAACACCTGTGCATCGTCAGCGAGAAACATTATCTGTATAGTGGGCACTTGATATTCGAATTCGTCATTCAATCCCAACACAGTCCATTTACGTGTCTCATTATTGTAAGCGGTCACTGCGGCAAATTGCCACGAGTAATCTAATAGACTTTGCGAGTTTGGTAGATATACTTTGGCTGGCAATGCGTAGTCACTCTCTTCCACCCTAGCCAAGGCCAACCATGCGGCCGGTGAGTTTGTATCGAAGTCGGAGTCATCAAAGAAACTCAGCGGCAAAAAGTGCTTACATGCATTGTCCGAGAGCGTATAATAAACCTCTTCGGTGGGCATGAGATCGTCATTACTTAAGCCAGCATCCTCCAACATTTCCAACAAATTGAGTTTACCATATTGCCGTCGACGCCGATCGACTTCAACATCGCGTGGCAAATGCTTCGGTGGCACTGTGCGCATCATCTGCACTTTCGGCAATATAGTTTGTAGTGGAAATTTGTGCTGGCGTCCATTTTTACCTGGTAATATAAGCCATTTCTGTGCAGTTTCGATCTCGTAGCGACCGGTAGTTAAGGTCTCCGGTGCAATGATTATTTGTGGAAACTCAGATGGACGTTCGACGGCGATCGGCTGACATAGACTTCGTTTACGTTCTTGCTGTAATTCGTCTTTGGATGATGGTTCCTTGAGTATGTTCGTGGAGTAGATGCGACGCATTTTTAATTGTGCGGAGAGTGGGTTCAAGCAGATGTATATTTGTATATATGCAGGCGTTCTACGAGTATAAGAGTTGAACCTTTTTTCGTTTATAAGTTATGAGTCTTTAATAGTTTTCTTTGATGGATTTTTTCTTGTCTGATTTGAAGTTGATATTTGATGTCTTCTGAATGCCTCATTAATTTTTGACGTGATAACGTCTTATAATTCGATTTAACAGGCTGCACGCACGATAAAATGTGTCGTTACCTTCCTCATTAGTGTTACCTTGTTCATTAGTGTTACCTTGCTCATTTGTCGTTACCTTGAATGAACTGCAAGCGAAAGCGCGGAACGAACGACAAAGCAAACAAAGCAAACGAACGGCAACGTTCGACATCTTGCTCTCTCCTACTTAAGTGAGCGTATATATGTATGTATATGCGCATATGTACATATATAAATTCACGTATTTGTATTTGCATATGCCTTCTTATTGATTATTATTAATTTGATTTACTTGAAGAATTTAAAATAAAACCAAGTTTGTTAATAATACCTGTTGTTTTAATGTTATTATTATTTTTTGACGTGATAACGTCTTATAATTCTATGTAGCCAGCTGCACGCACCAAAAAATGCGTCGTTATCTTGCTTATGCGTCGTTACCTTGCTTGAACAGCAAGTTATGTTATGTTATGTTATGTTATGATATGTTATGTTATGTTATGTTATGTTATGTTATGTTATGTTATGTTATGTTATGTTATGTTATGTTATGTTATGTTATGCTATGTTATGTTATGTTATGTTATGTTATGTTATGTTATGTTATGTTATGTTATGTTATGTTATGTTATGTTATGTTATGTTATGTTATGTTATGTTATGTTATGTTATGTTATGTTATGTTATATTATGTTATGTTATGTTATGTTATGTTATGTTATGTTATGTTATGTTATATTATGTTATGTTATGTTATGTTATGTTATGTTATGTTATGCTATGTTATGTTATGTTATGTTATGTTATGTTATGTTATGTTATGTTATGTTATGTTATGTTATGTTATGTTATGTTATGTTATGTTATGTTATGTTATGTTATGTTATGTTATGTTATGTTATGTTATGTTATGTTATGTTATGTTATGTTATGTTATGTTATGTTATGTTATGTTATGTTATGTTATGTTATGTTATGTTAAAGTATATTATGTTATGTTAATGTTAACTCATTCTCTATATCCATACAAAATATCTATCAAACAAATAAAATTAAAATTTTCTTTTGAAAAATGCAACCATTCAATTAGTATTTTCTTATGACGTTATCACGTTAAACTATCGTCAGTAAACCGACTTTACAGACAACCTCTTTTAATAAGTATTCCTGAGGTACATGGAAAATAAAAAATAAGAAATAATACCGGGAAATTGTTGACTCTTTAAAGGTCAATTAGCCTTCAACCTCTAATTTTCTAACGGTGTGAAACCAAAGATCGTGTAAAGCCAAAAAACTGCAGTCCCTTTCTCGTTTCGCTTCTTAGATCATTTGGCTAATTTCTCCTGCATATTAAAACTGGTAGATTTTTGTGCCTGAAGAAATAACCTAAGTGAGCTTAGTTAGTAAAACGGGATTATAACATCATAAACATTACTCATCCAGAAACGGGGAATGCTGTTGAAGTGACCATCCTTGGCCGGATATAAATACGGGTCGTTTCGGTTAGTAGAACCGAATGTCGTTGGAAGGATAGTGAAACGGGTTGGACCTACTGCTTTTTGTCCTTGTACGTTCTTTGGTGGAACCTTTTGGACATTGCCGAAATAAAACATCTTGGATCTGGAGGCGCGTTGCAGGAAAAAAAAATTTGCATACATATCTCGCGTATCGGCACTCACATCACTGTTGACAGTTAAGATTGTGAAGTTGTAAGGGACTTTATTTATTTAAGAACCAGTATTAACATCGATACTCATGTCAGCCTCGAAATCCAACGGAGAACCTATCTTGCCCACAAGTGGTACTTCGGATTAAATAGGCAATTGAGTAGTAAAGCTTTCTCTGGACGAACAAAGCTAACCCTTTCCAAGACTCTCATCATGTCTGTCTTAACACGTGTGGCGCAGAAGCTTGGACGGTGACAATATCCGATGAGGCATCCGTTGGAGTGTTTGAGAGAAAGATTCTGAGGAAGATTTTCGGACCTTTGTACGCTGGCGACGGCGATTATCGTAGGTGATGGAACAAAGAGCTGTATGAGCTTTACGTCGACATAGACATATCGCAGCGAATAAAGATCCAGCGGCTTCGTTGGCTGGATCATGTCGTCTCAATGGATGCTAACGCTCCGGTTGTGAATGTATTCGATGCGGTACCAGCTGGTGCGGTACCTCCTGTGTACTGAAAAGATCAAGTGGAGCTGGAGAAGGAAGTGGTTTCTCTTGGTGTGCCCAATTCGCCCCAGTTAGATCGAGAAAGAAACGACTGGCGTGCTTTGTTATACTTGTTCGCAATCGCTTAAGCGATTATCGCCTCTATCAAGAATATCTTCGCTGAAAATAGTGAATAAATAGTCTAATTTTAAAGACTTACTTTATGGCTTTAAAGATGCGATATGTCTCGACTTATAATTCTTGGGAAAGCTTCCTCCCGACTGCATCAAAACTGTTTCGAGTAAAATAAAAATATTACTAGTTACCATAACCATTCCCAACTCCCTTTCCGAAAACTTTACCTTCAGAAATACGAATACTAATAGGACTATGAATAAGTTCGTGCGGTTTTTTTTCGAAATTTGACGTAAAATGGTTACAAATTTAATATTCAAAGTATTGTCCATCGCTTGCTACTACTTTTCCCCATCTTTCTGGCAATTCACGGATTCCCTTTGTGAAAAATTCGGTCGGTTTTGCCGCAATCCACGAATCGATCCATTTTTTGACTTCATCGTAATTACGGAAGTGCTGGTCAGCCAGGCCATGTTGCATCGATCGGAAGAGATAGTAATCGGATGGCGCAAGGTCTGGACTATACGGCGGGTGGGGTAGGACATCCCATTTGAGCGTTTCTAAGTATGTTTTGACCACTTGTGCAACATGTGGCCGAGCATTGTCATGTTGCAAAATAACTTTGTCGTGTCTATCGGCGTATTGCGGCCGTTTTTCTCGCAGTGCTCGGCTCAAACGCATCAATTGTCGTCGGTAGACATCCCCCGTAATCGTTTCATTCGGTTTCAGTAGCTCATAATACACAACACCCAGCTGGTCCCACCAGATACACAGCATAACCTTCAGGCCATGAATATTCTGCGCCGACGTCGATGTTGAAGCATGGCCAGGGTATCCATACGTTGCCCGACGTTTTGGATTGTCGTAATGGACCCACTTTTCATCGCCAGTCACAATTCGATGCAAAAAACCCTTTCTTTTGTGCCGTTGAAGCAGTTGTTCGCATGCCATAAAACGGCGTTCAACGTCTCTTGGCTTCAATTCATACGGCACCCAATGGCCTACCTTTCGGATCATTCCCATGGCTTTTAAACGTTTGGAAATGGTTGATTGATCAACTCCCAAAGTTTTTGCAACCTCTTCTTGCGTTTGAGCCGGATCTTGATCGAGCAATTCCTCCAATTCGGTATCCATGAACTTTGGCGGCGCACCCTCGCGTTCTTCGTCTTCCAAGCCAAAATCACCACTTTTAAAGCGTGCAAACCACTTCTGGCACGTTCGCTCAGCTAGAGCATGCTCACCATAAACTTCCACCAAGATACGATGACTTTCGGCTGCTTTTTTCTTCATATTAAAATAATGAAGAAGAATTCCCCGCAAAAACACATTATTTGGCACGAAATTCGACATTTTCAAGTGTGGTAAAAATATTGTTGTTTACGCTTCAAATAAAAAACTTATACTGACGTTTGTGCCTTACGACAGTAGCTCTCCAATGAATGTTTGGAAATGTGGATCGATGGAATAATAATCAAGTTATGCCATCTGTTGTAAAACCGCAAGGAACTTATTCATAGTCCTATTATTACTATAATTTTATCGCTATCATTACAAACACAAATACTATTGCCCTCCTTCCAAACCTTTACACCAAAACTACCATTACCGTTGGTGGGCATCTCATACAGTGTAGTCTGCCCAGCTTGTGAAGAGAAGAATGAGGCGGCGGACCACTTCCTGTGCGTCTGCCCCACCTTCGCTCGAATCAGGTTTGAAGTTTTGGGCACTGATGTGTTAAGAAGCGACCACCTTGGCTCCTTGGCACCACAAGATCTACTGAGATTTCTTCGGTGATCGGGTAGATTTAAAGAAAATCAAAGACGGAACCGGAGTGTAGTAAAATGGACTTAATTAATGTCTGAGTGCTGTACATGCTAGTTGCCCCGACAAAAAAAAAAAAAAAACAACACCATTGCCGTTACAATATCAACGTCACCATTACCCTTTCCGTTACCTTTACCATTACTGTTACCAATTGCTAAAACTATTACGACTGCGCTATCACTAATACAATTACTACCATTACCATTAGCATTACAAACAATAATACAATTACACCTACAAAATCTCCCCATTAATTCATTACATTGAAACTACTATTATAATTACTAATATCTTTTCCATTACCTTTACCATTACTACGAGTATTTACCAAAACCATTGCACATTTCCTTCTCGAAGGCATTACCATTAGCAACACTAACAGCATTACTACCACTTTACCACCATCATTACTATTACCAACCTAATTACTATTACCATTACAATTACGAACTCGCTCTCAAAAATCGTTACATAAAAAATACCATTACATTATCAACGCTCCCATTACCTTTTGCGTTGTCTTTACCATTGCCATTATTATTACCAATTAATATAACCTTTGTGAATTTTTTTTCCGAAAGCATTATAATCAGTTATATCAGTACAATTAGTGCAACTTTATCATTACCCTTATATTTGCATTACAAACACAATTACCATTACCATTACGAACTCTCCCTACAAAATGATTATATTAAAAATACCACCATTACCTTTGCTCTTACCTTTACCATTACCAGTTCCAATTACCATAACTATTTCCCCATTTCCTTTCCGAAGACATTACCCTCAGCAATACTCAGACTATTTATTGCTATCACTTTACCATTACCACTAGCATCAGCATTATGGCAATACAATTACCATTACCAGTACGAACTTTCTTTCGAAAATCATTACATCAAAAATGTCAGTATCATTACTGGCAGCATTCAAATTACCATTATCAATTCCCACACCAATGGCCAAATACGTTTACGAACGGACTACCATTAGCAAGGCTAATACTATTACCTTCACATTACGCCTTCCAATCCTTTTTCCCAAACCATTACTGTCAGCCATACCAGTACTATTACCTTCACATTACCACTTCCAAACCTCTTTCCAAAACCTTTACCGTCTTCAATACCAGTACAATTACTTTCCCATTACCAGTTCCGATTCTCTGTCCATTACCGTTTGCAATGCCAGTACAATTACTTTTACATTACCACTTTCAATACTCTTTTCAAAACCATTACCGTCTTCAATACCAGTACAATTACTTTCCCATTACCACTTCCGATACTCTTTCCAAATCCTTTACCGTCTTCAATACCAGTATAATTACTTTTACATTACCACTTTCAATACTCTTTTCAAAACCATTGCCGTTAGCCATACCAGTACTATTACTTTCACATTACCACTTCCAATCCTCTTTCCAAAAACTTTACCGTCTTCAATACCAGTACAATTACTTTTCCATTACCACTTCCGATTCTCTATCCAAAACCTTTACCGTCTTCAATACCAGTACAATTACTTTTACATTGCCACTTTCAATACTCTTTTCAAAACCATTACCGTCAGCAATACAAGTACAATTACTTTTACATTACCATTACCAATACTCTTACCAATACCATTACTATTCCATACCATTATTCGTACGCTTCCCCTTACCATTTTCATCTATTATACATTATTATCTATTATTATTATAACTTTCACCAGCTCCAATATTCTTACAGTTACGAGTATCATTACGAGTACCATTACCAGTACCATTACCAGTACCATTACCAGTACCATTACCATTACCATTACCAATACCATTACCAATACCGTTACCAGTATCATTCCCATTATCGTTACCACTACCTTTATCATTACCATTACCAGTATCATTACCAATAGTTATTCCCCTTAATGTAACCAACTTATAATATAAAGAATATTCATTCATTGCAAGTTCTTTATTTGAATTGCTTTTTTAATTACTAAATTTCTAAACTACTAAATACTACTAATATAATTATTATTGAAATACTACAAAAGTACTCAGACCACTACAAACTAATACCTAACAATAAGTAAATAATCATTTAAAGTACTTGTATGAGTATCTGTATAAGCCCACTAGGCTCAATAGTATAATATGCCACTTCACATCGACATCGTTTCTCAAAAGCCCCGTGTTAGACGCATCTTTGGAATAATCGAAGAACATCACCGATACCATCAGCGGCACCTCGATCGCCTCATCCATTTCGAATTCCAAGTCATTACGTTCGCCAAAGACGAGTGTTGCTTGCTTTACCAACGCCTGTTGCCGTATACCCGCCTCGGTGAAATGACCCACTAGGAACTCGTAGGCAATATTGAGCAGCATATTGCGGCAACTGAAACTTTGCGCATGCGCATTAAATTCACCGCTTATGGGTGCGAAATCGTGATTGCGCAGTTGTAGTAGCGTCCATTTATCGCTACGATTTTCCGGTCGCCCCAGCTGAGAGATGTAGAGATCGGGAAATTTCTGACCAAACTGGAAAATATTAGCACTAAAGAACTGTGCGACGATTTCCGTTTGTAATTGAATGCAAATATTAGTGAAGTTACGTTCACTTTGTGGTAATTTCACCAAGCTCTCGTTGCTGAAGCGCAGCTTACATTGCTTCCAAGTGCTGATGCCATAATTTATGAGATTTGCAGTTTTAGAGTCGCGCGCGCAAAATTGCTGGCGTGTGGTGAATAACGAAAATGTGTGATTTGCCTGCGATTTTGTTCTATTAATGTGAAAATAATCCAATACTTGATTTGTGGGCGATAACACTTCACTTTGATTGTTTGCTATAAAACGTGCTATAATTATGGGTTTGCCTTGTAGGTAGCCCAATGGGCCAGAGCTGAGTTTGGGTGCATTTTCGTTGTTGTCGGATGTTTTATTTAGTTCTTTGCTTACATCATTTACCGTTATGTTTTTGTAAATATATTCCACCTGGTATTTTTGCCATAATTCTGTGTTGTTGTGCGACTCGTGCTTGTCGCTCAACTCGAGCAAGCCGCCAAAGAGTTGTGTGTAGTTGTGTAGCAGCTTGAATTTGATTTCTGTGGCATAGAAATGCTGGTTGAGGTGCAGCTCCAAAGCGGTGCTGTTCTTTAGTGGCACAATCACACATCGTTGTTTTTGACAAATATTGATGGTGAAGTCACTTAAAATATGCGCCAAATTTTCCAGTTCGTTGGCTTGCTTTAATGGTTTTAACAGTAATTTGTTGGTTTGTATAAAAGTTAGTAGATTTCTTGCGTTTAATTTCAATTCTTCAATTGTGTCTAGTAAACAGTTGGTTTTGTATGACTTTAAAAATTTGACAGGCTCCTTTATTTGACAGTGTGGCGGTTTAAAGGTATGTGGAAGATCTGTCGTGCGAAACAGAGAGGCGACGGATAGCGAATAGCGTACACTAAAGAATAGATTCATAAACACTCACCGAATTGTTTGAGCAACATGGTTTTCATATTTAGAAATTGGAGTGGTTCTCCGTATTTATAGTGGTCAATATTTTCATCATTAGAATCTTGTTCATAAGCAAAGTCCCAAACAGGCGTTGGCCATTTGTAGTAGTGATTTGTATTCAAGTCAATAGCGGGCGCCTTGAATGGAAGAATTTTTGGAAAAATAAAAATTATTAATTTATTTTGTATGCAGTATGCAAGGGAAAGGCAAAAAATTGTGTAACCATTGGCATTACCATTACAGAGCTACTATTACTATTAGCATTAATACTACCGTGACTATAAAATATGTCAAAATAATTATTACCAATACCGTTACTTTACCTTAATAAATACACTATCATTGCTCTCACTCCAGCTCAGTCAGAGCACTACTCAATTCGATGAGGTAACCGCGCAGTGGAACGTCATCTCCTGCAGCATGCGCACCGCTGCTGAGACGGTAGTTGCCTTTCATCGCTAACGACGCAACAATTGGTAAGACGACGAGTGCCGTAGCGTCAAAAGACTCAGCATACCGGGCTACACCGCGGTCGGCTTCAACGCGCGCTACAACAGAGAAGAGAGGCGTCTTTTCAAGCGCAAGAAACGGGAAATGGAAAAACGTGAGTGCGAAGAGCCAGGGATTTTGAGTGACAGAAACATAACCCAAAAATGTTTCCAAATTTAAGCACCAAACTGAAGGATTCAAGATCGTGGCCAGTTCTTGCAAAGATAAAAACGGCAATCTAATGACAGATGTCTAGGGAATGCTTGGGTTATGGAGGAATCACTTCGCACAGCTGCTAAACCGTGGCAGTAGCAGTGTGGACAACGAAGTTGAGACAGATACCCCAGACGGAATAGTCGTAACACCAACCAACCTTAAAGTGGTTCGAATAGGGATATCACGGCTATAGAAAGACAAATCCGCAGGAGCCGACGGACTACCGGCAGAGCTATTCAAAGCTGGAGGCGAAAAGCTAGCACACCGCATGCACCATCTTCTATACAAAATATGGCCGGATGAAAGCATCCCGAACGACTGTGGTGGTGATCCTACAAACTTTGCAAATTAATGTCGGAATAGTCTTATTAATGTCGCATACAAAGTTTTATCGAGCGTATTATGTGACAGACTGAAGTTCATCACCAAAGAACTCATTGGACCTTATCAGTATGGTTTCGGGCCTGGTAAGTCTACTATTGACCAGATCTTCACAATTTGCCAAATCCTGGAGAAAACTCATGAACGACAAATCGAAACACACCACCTCTTCGTCGATTTCAAATCTGCATTCGATAGCACAAACAGGAACGGCCTCTGTGACGCTATGTCTGATTTTGCTATCCCCGCAAAACTTATACGGCTGTGTAAAATACCGTTGAGCGCTACGGTATGCTCCGTCAGGATCTCTCTACGTCGTTCGATACCAAGCGAGATTTCAGATAAGACGATTTCATTTCGTGCGATTTCTTTAATCTCCTACCGGCAAAAAAATTATTCATGCTGCTGAGTAGAACCGTATATACTGCAAAATTGTGATGCTATTAGCGTATGCAGGTGATATCGATATGGTCGGCCTGAACAACTGCGCCGTATGTTCAGCGTACTCCATTCGGGAGAAGAAAGCAGAAAAAGTGGGTTTTGAGGTGAACGAGTACCAACATATGAAAAGTTCTCGCGTCTTGGTCAACACGTCACTGTTGGCAACCACGAATTTGCAGTTGTGAAGGACTTTGTTTATCTAGGAACCAGCCTAGAGATTAAAAGAATCATAGCTCTTACCAACAAGTGTTACCTTGGTATCAGTATGCAATTGAAAAGTAGCGCTCTTTCTCGAAAAACGAAAACAATGCTGTACAAAATCTTAATCATACCCGTCTTTGTATACGGTGTAGAAGCTTGGACAATGACGACAACTGATGAGAGAGCACTGGGAGCGTTCGAGAGAAAATTTCTCCGAAAAATCTTTGGTCGTCTTCGCGTAGGCGCGAATGAGTTCCGTATCTGATGGAATAGTGAATTGTATGAGCTATACCGAGATGCGAACATAGTGATGCGTATTAAAATTCAGCGCTTGACCTGGCTTGACCATGTCTCGCGGATGAACGAAAGTGCTCCGGCACGGCAGTTCTTCGAGAGGGAACCCACTGGTGGACGACAAGGAAGAGGAATACCTAATCTCCGTTGGGGAAATCAAGTGAGGCATAATCTGGCAGCACCCGGTGTTACCATTTGACGCCAGTAAGCAGCGAACCGAGGTAGATGGCGCAATGTTTTAGATTCGGCCAAAACCGACATATGTTTGTAGTGCCATCTAAGTAAGTAAGTATCATTACCATCACGTCCCTACTGTGATTGCCATTATTGGAATTACCATGGCAATTATTATTTCTATTACTCTTACTATAGCCGTAACGGTTAAAATTATCATTACCAATACTAATAACATTACTATAATACTCGTAAATAGCATTACCATAATAAATGCACAACTACTACTAATACGACGAAATCTGATCACTACATAACCATGTCGATTGGCATTATTGGCATTACCACCGTCATTACTATCATATTTCCATTACTTTTACTATTACATGCCCATTAAGATTATCATTACCATTACCAATATCATTACCATCATAAATACCACTACCATTACCAGTACTGTTAAAAAGTATCAATATAGGTATACCTGTTACAATAATAATAGATGCTTTCCATTTTAATCCAACCGGGCTATTCGGGTCATGTTCTTCGATTTCGATGTAACTGAAATATGTTGCTCTCTGGTCAAAATAATGAGACACGTATTTTTTTGTTCGCCCGAAAAAAAATTTTTTCAAGAGTTATCGTCAATTTTGTTTTCCGGCTCAAACTCGATTTTTTTTAATTATATAAGAAAACATTTTTTTTTAAATGCCCATAACTTAGTCAAAAATGAACCGATTTTAATAATTCTGGGTTCAAAATGATCGTAAATACTTACACAAGCGACTTCATGTGGAAACAATTGCAAAAAAGCAGTTGAAAATTTTTTATTTAGCAAAAAAGAAAAAAAAATTGAAATTTTTTCGAAATTCAATATTTCAAAAAGTGTATTTTTTTTTTATAACTTTTTCCAAATCAAAAGGACATCTCAAATTTTAATTAAGCTGAATTTCCAGTAGCTAAAATGAGTTGTTTTTGAGTAATGAATTTTTGAGTAAAAAACCTGTTTCGCACTTTTTGTTTTTTGCGAAATAAAACATTTTCAACTACTTTTTTGCAATTGTTTCTACATGAAGTCGCTTGTGTAAGTATTTACGATCATTTTGAACCCAGAATTATTAAAATCGGTTCATTTTTGACTAAGTTATGGGCATTTAAAAAAAAAAATTTCTTATATAATTAAAAAAAATCGAGTTTGAGCCGAAAAACAAAATTGACGATAACTCTTGAAAAAAATTTTTTTCGGGCGAACAAAAAACTACGTGGCTCATTATTTTGACCAGAGAGCAACATATTTAAGTTACATCGAAATCGAAGAACATGACCCGAATAGCCCGGTTGAATTGAAATGGAAAGCATCAATAATAATATGGGAGAAGGTAATGAAGAAAACTTTCCAATATTTACTGATTGCAATACCTCATTTTAAAATTTTAATAAATCAATTTCTAAAATAAGAATACTCAAAATACTCATAGTTCCTATCTACTCGAAAGAGTATGTACACCTGTACTCTTACCTTCTGTCGCTCCTGTCGCGTATTCGTCCGAAACACACACAACCACCCATCATTCACTTTACACGATGGCAGTCCATGCTCATATTGAAAGTCCTTCAAGCGATTTTTCAACTGCGGATGCTTTGGGGCAGCATTACAATTGAAGACTTGTAGCGCTTCCGGTGTACAGTCTCTATCACAGCAACAATTTAAATCGCAAGCGTCCAACAACAAATCACAATCGCAGTAGTATGAGTTGTCATTTGAAGCTGTCTTAGTTAAGTGGCTACCCTCTGGAGCAATCGTATTTAGGGTTGCATTGGGGACCGCAGTACTCACAGTGGTTGATGGTGTTGTAGATGTTGTTGTAGTAGTTGTTGTAATTTTTGGTGCTTTCGTTGGCTTTAGACGTGGTGGAAATATGGCGATGGTGAAGTTGGGCTTTATCGTAGTTGGTTTGGCTTTTGTAGTTGTTGTGGTTGCTGTAGTCGAACTCTCAATATCTATTTCGGTGCTATCGGACACTAAAGTGCTATCTTCCGAAGTGGTTGCTGTTGCGACAGCCGTTGTTATTGCAGACTCAGTAAAAGTCTCAGATGGCCGTTGTGTGGACGTAGTTGTAGACGTACTGCTGGTGGTTTCCAAGTTTACTCTTGAAACGCCTATTTTTACAGCTGCCACAATTTGTAGTAGCAGCAATATCAACGCAGCCGAAAGCGTTTTCTTCATTTTGCTAGTGTTTTGTTGGTATTCACTTAAACTCAACGCCAAATTTAGCGAAATTGCGAAAGATCAAATTGAGATCGATGATAATTTTTCCAGATGAACGCGTTTGCAGTTTGTATCTGTAAATAATAATAAGGTTGTGTACTGTAGATAAGAAATTCCGAGATGGATGAGGTGTAATATATAATTTTATTACAATATTAAGAGACTATTGTCTAACAGCAAGACATATGGAATGGATAGGGGCACTTTTACAAAAATGATGTAGGGTCTGTATGAACTGTAAAGGGAAAGGAAAAATTCTTCATTCTTTATGTAACGATTATTCGCTGGATAAAATCAGTTTGTTGTACCTGGTGTCCCTTTGTCTGTACTTAAAACGTCTGATTGGATTAGGGCTGAAATGGCAAGGAGGGAATGCATCGAATGGAGGTATTAAAACGGGCACTAAAGGGGAAATAATACTTTGAGCTATACAAAATCGGGTTGTGGTACCTGGCGTCTCCTTGTCTGTACTTAAACGGTCTGATGAGATTTATCAGCGATGACTGGAGAAGGGGTGAATGAATGTAATTGAGGTACCCAAAGGGGCACTAAAGAAGACTGACTCAATACTCCACACAAAGAAACAAAATTGAATCATACAGCCAGCATAAGTCTCATAATGTTTTATGGTGTACTGGTTTGAAGAACGGCAGTAGATTCAAAAAATACGAGGCCAAGAAGTTGGAAGGTGCACAGAGACTTGCGTGCTGCCTAAAACTGGGTCTGAAGTTTTTTTTTGTCGAGACAACTAGCAAGTCCAGCACTCAGACATTAATTAAGTCTAGTATACTACATTTGGATTCCCTGGGGCAGACGCACAGGAAGTGGTCCGCCGTCTCATCCTCCTCTTCACAAGCTTGGCAGAGTACACTGTCTGAAGCTTGCTATCAAACGATATTTTCAGTTATACAAAGTGGTTTAATGTGAAAAATATTAGGGACGTCAATCCCGGAATTCCGAGGTAGGTCTCGGTAATGTTTCAGTCCCGAAACTTCCGGAATTGTGATCAAATAATGCAGAAATTTTTGGGAGCCGTAATTTACGAAGGATATGAAATGGAGGCCTTTTATAGCAAAGAACGCAATATTGACTTTAAGTTTTAAGGAAAAAATTATTTTATAAATATTTTAATCTGAGGTTAAATGATGAGTGACTTTTTTTAGTCGGTAAAGCACTCAGACACTATTGAGCTCATTGTACTGCACTCAGGTTCCCTCTTTGATTTTCTTTAAATCTACCCGATTTTTAAAGAAATCTGAGCAGATCTTGTAGTGCCAAAGACCCCAAGCCTGATTCGAGCGAAGGCCAGGCAGACGCATAAAAAGAGGTCTGACGTCTCATCCTCCTCTTCAAATGCTGGACGGAGTAGACTGTCTGAGATGCTTACTTTTTCCATGTGCTTCGCCCATAGAAAGTGGCTCGTCATCAGTCCAACCAGCCGCCTACAGTCCCTTCTGCTTAATGACAGGATCTGCGACAGTCGGTCGCACATGACAGGTAACATCAGTTTTGTTCATCTGCAACCTCTCTCAACCTGCCAGGCTCGCTTGTGGGTTAAATTAACCAATTTGCTAACTGTGGCTTTGGTGGCTGCAGAAGGGAGTGGTAGAACGGGCTCCGGATCAAAGAAGTTGACCTCAGAGCCAATGCTGGCTAAAGAGTCAGAGATTCCGCTACCCGTAATACTTACGTGTCCCGGGAGCCATGATTTACAGGACTTACAGGACTCAACTACCCTTGAAGTGGTTGGAGGGATGTCTAAGGCCATGAGCGCAGCTTGGCTGTCGCTGCAGATACATATAGATCTGCCTCTCCATCTGTTTTCCACAACAAAGTTCAACGCTTCTTGAACAGCATACATCTCCGCTTGAAACACAGATGCGTGCTTTCCAAGAGCAAAATTTAGTTTTGTCATGCTGGATTCCACTTAGACACCAGAACCGGAACCGTGCTCGATCCTGGGGTCATCCGTGAAAGTGCGAAAACTGTGGTTGCTGGGCTCATGCAGCACCAAACTGTATCTCCTTTCAAGTATGACTCTTGATGGCACGGGCTCAAGAGGCATGGCGAGGATTATTGCATAGAAGTCCATGACTTCTCTGCTGTCTAATGCCGTTACGGGCCGTACCAGATCGCATTGTATTTGAGCCTGCAGATGACCTTTAAGGCCTCTCCTTGGATGAAAAGATCAAGTTGTGGTAGACTAAGCCGAGCATTTAATGCCGAGCCTGAAGGAGTCAGGAAAGTCCGGCGTGACTTCCAAAGAAATTTTCTATCGAGGATTACTCCAAGATATTTGATTTCTTTGGATAGCTGGATTGTGCCTCCTTTTAGCTTAGGCAGAACAAGTCCATCAAGCTTCCCCCTTCTGGTAAAGAGGACAATACCTGTCTTGGTAGGGTTTGACGATAGCCCATTCGCACAGCACCAAGTGCCAATCATATCGAGAGTTTTCTGCACTTGAGTGACTCACTTCAATTTTTATTTTAACAAAAGTGAAAGTCTCCATGGCAGGAGGCTTCTGAAAAGTATTAATGTATTTTTTTACTTAAATTGTTGCAAAATAAATAACACTGTGCGACAGTGAAATTATACTTTTATGGAGACCTAGCACAACTTGTAGGTATAGTAAAACTAAGAAAAGTGGTATAGGAGAAATTTCCAATACACCCCCAAAATCTCATTTTATGGCCATAAAACCGTTTTTCAGTAAGTTGATGTGAAGAATAACTCCTAACTTCGCCAATTCCCATCCGATTTCGAATTTGCTTTTTTAGTTCGAAAGAACAAAAACAAGCCTTTTTGACAGTGTGTTGACAATTTTTCTGAAATGACAACTGACGAGACTGTAGACGGAAGTATTTGGCATTTTTTTATTTTTTTTCTATTTTATCAACTTTGACATAATTTTTACGATATTATCCGATATTGAGGATTTTTTTTTAGTACACTACTGTTATAGTAAATTTAATTTTGCGTCGAATGAGCTATATTTGACTGTAATTGCATTAAAATTAATAGAGTTGTATGGGTTTTAAGATTTTATTTTATTTTTACTAATTTGGTATGTAGGTATAACTTACGCTAAATGGGAATAAGGACGTGTCTTGATGCGTTATTATAGATACGTAATATTTATTGGAGTATATATGTATACATAAGACTACACTGTACTGCATACAACAGAACTGGTTAGAACTTACGAAAATATCTGACATATTATAGCACTTTTTTTTTAATAGAAATATGAAAAAGCTCCCAAGTGTACCAAAGTTCACACTGTACATTGATTAACAAAAGAAGTTTGTTATTATAATTTAACTTTATTAAAACGTCAAAGTTTTATTGCTTGTTTCATTGAAATTCAAGAGATATAAATCAAAACGTTGCCAGAAAAGTCGAATTTCTCAATATTCTCCGATGATGTAGCATCATCAGCCTTATCATAAACCAGATGATTGTTATTTTTGTAAAACGGACGTAAACGGTCATCATTATAAAACTCGAAAGCACATAAAGTATGCTGATGTTGCAACTGTTAAGAAGCCCGTAGTCTTGGAAGATATGATTGACTCAACTGCAGGTCATGAACTGAAGGAAGTTCAACTCATTGCTGATGATGATTAAACTGATAACAATAAACCTGATGATGAAGAGTACTTTCCGTCTGGTTCTAAGTCTTCAGAACGACACATTGTATCAAATTCAGATTTTCAGGATCTTTCTCGTGATTTACTTCTATCGGGAAGACAATCTGAAACGCTCGATTCTCGATTTAAACAATGGAATTTAGTTGATGACGACTTCAGATGAATGATGATGATCGAATTTCTTACAGAGAAGTATTCAAAACTGATGAAGAGAATGACAAATGTACCGTACTATACTGAACTCCAAAGGGCCGTTTCCAATGCATTTTTAAGTTTGGAACCAGTTCCGTGGTGTACTGCACCGTACCATACCGTACAGTGCTGCACTGCACAATACTCCAATAAATATTGTGTGTTTATAATGACACTTATTATCATTTTCATGCTTCGAAACGCATACCAAATCTCGTAGTAAAAAAAAAAATAAAATCTTAAAACTCACACAACTCTATTAATTTTAATTCAATTACAGTCAAATATAGCTCATTTGACGCAAAATTAAATTTACTATAACAATAGGGTACTAAAAAAAATCCTCAATATCGGGTAATATCGTAAAAATTATGTCAAAATTGAAAAAATAGAGAAAAAATAAAAAAATTCCAAATACTTCCGTCTACAGTCTCGTCAGTTGTCATTTCAGAAAAATTGTCAACACACTGTCAAAAAGGCTTGTTTTTGTTCTTTCGAACTAAAAAAGCAAATTCGAAATCGGATGGGAATTTGCGAAGTTAGGAGTTATTCTTCACATGAACCTACTGAAAAACGGTTTTATGGCCATAAAATGAGATTTTGGGGGTGTATTGGAAATCTCTCCTATACCATTTTTTTTAGTTTTTCTATAGCCACAAGTTGTGCTAGGTCTCCATAAAAGTATATTTAATTTTTTTTTTTTTAACACAGTGTAATAGATTTCTAAATCCCGGAACTATCTCTAACACTCACGAAAAAATTTTGAAAGAAATTCAATAATTTTGAGATTTACTCAATATTGAATATGTTAGAATTCTATTATAATATTTTCAATATATTTGTAATTTAGGCAAAACAATTTATTTTTTGTTCAAAAAATGTTGGTAAACAATTTTTTTGTAATTTTTAAGAATACGCTCTGCTGTTTCTTAAAAAAAATGCGGAATAAAAAAAGGCAGTAAGCCCTATATTGCATGGTGAAATAATTGCGAAGGTGTGTTCAATAACAGACCGTTATTCGGCTCTAAGCGAATTTAACAGAATCAGCTGTTCGGCTGACGTCACTTGGGATGTAATTACAAAAAAAAAAAAACTGAGATAATGTTGCTGATATACGAAAAATCAACCCAAAGTCACATCGTTGCTGTCTGAATAACGATTTATTGTGCCATACGGCTGCCGAATCCTCTGTGACGTGACAGCGGAAGTTCCCCTCACAATTTTTTTTTCACCATAGTAAAAGAACAAGGCGGCCACTGTAGCCGAATGGGTTGGTGCGTGACTACCATTCGGAATACAGAGAGAGGTTGGTTTGAATCTCGGTGAAACACCAAAATGAAGAAAATTTGTTTTCTAATAGCGGCCGCCCCTCAGCAGGCAATGCTAAACCTCCGAGTGTATTTCTGCCATGAAAAAGCTGCTCATAAAAAATATCTGCCGTTCGGAGTCGGCTTGAAGCTGTAGGTCCCCTCATTTGTGGAACAACATCAAGTCACGTACCACAAATAGGAGGAGGAGCTCTCCCAAACACCCAGAAAGGGTGTACGCGCCAATTAAGCTCAATATTTTGGTGCACACATTTGGACTACAAAATGAAAAAAAGTTTATAATTAATTATTATCTTCCTTTTCTACTACGTTCCCTACGCTGGACCACCACAAACACCAACCACCGTCATATCTTTTGCTGCAAATTTCACGCAACGCTTTGCTCATATTCGTACATATTAATCAACTCACCTCTCCACGCCTGTATATATTAAATCTGGTTTACTAAGACCCACACCGCCACCACCAAATTTCTCACGCACACTATCGTACCAAGTAACAGGCGCCAATTTCCAAGTCAACAGCTCTAAGCGATGAACGCCCGGTCGGCTGGGTATATGCGCGAAACCGTAACCCACCGGCCAACTGTTATGCAACACATTCACCGCATGCACCTCCACGTGCAATTTTGGCCAACCCTGCACTGAGGCAGTGGCCAGGTGAATATCCAAAGGATGCGCGAAATCCGATGATTGTTGTAGGCGATGTGAACAGACAATTGTCTGACCGGCCACTTCGCCTTGTACGAGTTTCCAAGCGCTACCTAAAAAACACATACAAGAATTTGATGACGATTAAGTGAGATATTCTTGCATCGAAATGCATGAATTGCTTGCTTTACACACCGCTTTGTAGGCTCCACTTGCAGTAGATGTGTGGTTCGGCGAAATCAACGGCTTTTAAAATTTGCCCGATGATATGCACTTCCGCCATCAAAAGAATTTATCCGCTTCAACTCGTACACGTATTCGCATAGCGCATAACTGTTTTTTTTTTATTTTTGGTTCTACTTTTTATTAATTTTTTCCCTTTTGCAGTTTATTTCATTCAATAAATGATTTTTTAAATAAATTCATTCGGTGCTTTTTCACACGTGCTTTTTTGTTGAAAAAAATGTACCGTCTAATTTAACTTTTTCTATTTTCCTTTTTGTTTGCCGCCAGTGATCGTCTTGGTTACAGTTAAAGATTGCCATAAATTTGAAAAGCGTAAAAAAACTACCCTTACTAATATTTGTTTTTCACTGTTGTTACCCTGTGTGGTGTTTTGTCTGTTATAAAGGCAATGTAAAACTATGCTTAGGGGTTGAATTATTTGGTGCACCTGACAAATTCAACTTTTTGCTTACGTAAAAGATTTATTATTTATCAAGATTATTTCTCCTGTGCCAAAAATAAAAAAACTCCTTTCTTGAAAAATTTTGAAGATGTCAAATGGTGTTGACAAATAAAAGATTTATTCAACGCTTTGATTATTTTGGAAAGTTTTGTAAACTATTTTGCGAAAATGGAAAAAAGATAATTGACTTTTAGTTTTATAGTTAGACGAAGAGAAAAATTAGATAGAAGATACCACCACCACCTCCTTTCCTGTATAGTGCAGGACCTTCATGAAGATTGTGTTCTGAATTTTCAGTGCCCATTCCTATTCAAAACACCATCACTTTTTTGTGTGAAATTATTTTTTGTTGATTTCAAAGAAAAAATTGTTCAAAAATGATTACAATTTTAATACATATTCACTTTAGCTCGATATGACCACCTTTTGCCTTGAATATAGTTTTCAAACGGTCATATAATGAGTTGCAGGCTGCCCGAATGTGATCTTGAGGTATTTTGGCCCATTCTCGTACAATCGCTTTTTTCAGCGCATCCATACTGGCATATTTTCTAGTCCTCACCTTGCTCTCCAAAATTCTCCAGATGGTATAGTCCATCGGATTTGCGTACGAACTGAAGTGTGGAACATGATTTTTAACCATTCTTGGTTCACACGAGCTTTATGAAACGGTGCCGAGTCCTGTTGGAACGTCCATGGTCTACGGCCGAAGTGTTTGCGTGCCCGATAATAAGTCGCATTCACTTTGACACCAGGCTCGATAAAAAAGATTGGAGAGCGTCCATACGTAGGTTCAAATTCTCGTATGAGTGTTTGGTCAAGTAAACACGATCGTTTTGAGTGTTTATGAAATGCTCAATTGGGAAACTTTTTTCATCAGAAAACACAATGTTAGGGAAACTCGCCACGTTCGTGCAAGCACAACAACTCCTTTGCTCTTTTTTTTGCTGGGGTGAAAGATCGTGTGCTTTTTGGAACTTGTAAGCCTTGACCTTGAGCTCATTTTTCAATATGCGTCGAATGCTGTCTTGCGATATTTTCAGTTCTTTGGCCATTTTTCTTTCACTTCGACGTCGATTTCGTTCAAGTCGAGCCTTCACTTTCCGAACCATTTCTGGCGTTGTTGCGGTTTTTTTTTGGTCCACCTCCATAGCGTTCAGCAATGCTACCAGTATCATTGTAACGTTTTATAGTGCGATACACAAACATTTTATTGACTTTGAGGTGGCTGAGCTCACGAACAATGGCTGGTTGTGACTTTCCAGCCAAATATAACGCAATCACACTATTACGTTTGAATTCCATCACAGAAAAAAAAATTCAACAAAACTGAGACGCAAATGCTTTTGATGGCTTATAAACAATATATATAGAACTGTCATTAGAACAATTTTGACGTTGATGTCAGGAACTGTTTTACAGATACAAGCAGTGTGAAGTTGGTAACACTTCTATCGTTCACCCTGTAGATACCTATTTTGTTTATTGATACCTTAGGCTACAGTGGCCTGTAAAGTAACCAGTTAAAAAAGTCTTAGTCTAGTCTGCGCTGAGCGAAAGTAGCTGATCAGAAATTCCTCTACCCGGCGTTAGAGTTGATTCGTTCATCGCTGACCGATAGAATTCGCCAGTGTTTAACGAATTTATGCTTGTCCCACTTTTTGGGAAATTCAGCTATATAATTTTTGTAGGTCCACAGAAAGGCTCAGGATCAATTAGAGGCATGTTTGCCCCTTTTTTAGTTAACTGATCGAAGTTGAACGGAAAAGTTGGCGGGGAAGTATTTCCCATCTCAAATTTAGACTTCCGGACACTGTAGTGTTTTCCAAGCGGAAGTAGCGCAATTAAGGAGGCAGTGGACAGGTTGCTCGCTTTTGCAATTACTGTAAGGGAGCTAAATATCTACTCCGACAGCCAATTGGCAACTAGGGCCTTGGGATCGTTCTTTGTGCGTTGGAAATTAGTCGCGAATACCTGACTTCTCTCTCGATTGCATCGGAATATTTCGATATTATTAGGCTAATTAGCGTTCCCGGTCATAGCGGCATGGAGAGAAATTGCTTGGCCGATGAGCTGACTAAACAGGTGACCCAGGAGATGGCTTCATCATAAAATGAGAGGATTGGAGTTCGCTTGAGAACCTGTGATCTGTTACTGGAAAGATGGGCCTCGCGTCAAATCACCGAGCGCTGGGCTAGTGCCCAAACGTGCAAAGTTGTGTGATCCCTCTGAGCACGGGTAGATTGGGGGCGCTCGAGAGAACTTCAAAGGCTGTGAAAGCCGCAGCTATTGAATTTGGGAGCTTTCCTTACCTTTCCATTGCCCGTTAGGTATCCGTGCGGCGAGACTTGAGATTGATTCAAGTCCTTTCTGCAGAAGCTGTCTAGAGGACGAGGCGGAATCATCTTAGCACTTTCTTCTCAGCTGCCATGCTCTCGCCTGGCAAAGATTCAGACATCAGGGCTCTAAATTTTTCGCTACACCGGCGGATATTGTGGGCTTAAATATCCCATATTTGGTGAAACTCATCAGTAGCTTGAAGCGGTTAATACAAACGTAAATCGTAACTGTTGGTCGTCATCCTCTAAACCAAGCTCTTTCTTCATTTTTCTTCCACCTGTCTGGTTCTTTCCCTTCTTCTCTCTCCTCCCCCTGTATGGTATCATAACGAAAAAATTTAAAATTTTTGTCCCAGTGGGGCTCTCGCAAGGGTAAATCGCTTCCTAACCTAGCTAAATGATCAGCCATTTCATTTTTTGTCAT
The DNA here is from genome assembly GCF_027943255.1 of Anastrepha obliqua. Taxonomy (NCBI): domain Eukaryota; kingdom Metazoa; phylum Arthropoda; class Insecta; order Diptera; family Tephritidae; genus Anastrepha; species Anastrepha obliqua. The sequence goes on from NC_072896.1 coordinate 31,024,252, forward strand.
ATCCCTCATGGTCCGGACCTCTATCTAATAATACTGAGTTGAAATTCCTTAAAGTGTTAAAAAGGTTCAGGCAGTCATTTACTATTTTTGAGGTGATTACAGTTGATAATCTTAAGCTTTCAAAGCCGCCTAACTGTCCGTCCCATTTTCTTACGGCATTCTCTCACACATAACTCGATGGCATGGAATTCCGTCTGGAAGATTGTTGGGTAAAATCCATTGGAATCGATGTTTTTGATTTAAGCTTATTGATTCCCACTCCTGTCCCACCATCATCTAATTTCGCCCCATAAGTGAACCATATCCGGGAGCCAGGTTTGATGTTGATATAATTATTTTCCCGCCGTACATTCATTTTTTATGAGCAGTTGAAAGTTTCTGGAGAGAATAGGTTTGGGTGATAGTGTATCAGTCCCATGAAGAATAGAATTCCATCGAAAGTCTTTTAGGATCTTGAAATGCCCTTTCATATGACTAATTTTTAGATCGGAGATACCTTTTAGCCTTAAAGTTCTCAAAGCAGCTTCTTTTTCAATTAAAATGGGAAGCGGTGGTTCATTGCTTCTGTTATACTGACACCGACGAGACGATGATAGGGAAGTGGAAGACATTATGGGTTTAACAACTATAGTGAATGTCCAGTAAGTCATTCAGTCCCCAATTTTTTCCAAAAAACCTTGTACAGGCAAAGAATGCGCTTCTGGCTTTTGCAGTAATCTTAGAAACTTTACTATTTGTTCTTTTTAGGTACAAGAGATTCCGTCTTCAAGATTCCTGCTCTGCTCAGATAACCTGAAAGTTTTTTCTACGGCAAACATTGCCATTGCCACAGTTTGTCTTGCTATCCTCCCTCTTGAATCCACCTGTGTTTCTTATGAAATTCATTACACTCTGTAAAGTAATATGATGTTGGAACTCGACTTTGAGGATCTAAGAAATATGCTCATATATGTACAGAGAAGTCTGCTGTGTAGAATAAAATTTTAGAAAAGGCAACAATCTTCAAATTTATCTTTTAGGCAGTGCTTTGTACGGGCTCCAGTGGCAATGCATGTATATAAGTGATTCATTTTCGGAGTGTACAAATCTCATGTCTATGTATGGCACGATTTCGGCTGACTTTGTTTTCAGATCCGAAGCTGTATTTTGGTTTTCACGAGCTTGCCGAAAGAAAATTCCACAAACAGTAGATTGCAAGTGAAAATCTTTTACAGCGAGAATCAAAAAAATAAATAATTAATTGGCGTTTTAGGTATTTGACCGACTTCTTCTCCTATTTATGGTGTATGTTTTGATGTTGTTCTACAGCGAGAATCTGCTTGATCGTATTTTATCTTGTGAATTCATCTGGCATGTGATTTCCCTCTAAGAGCCTGAGACGTGGTACCCAAGTCAGTGGGTGTGTGCGCTATATAGTAATCTCTTCAGCAATCGGCAACAGTCAGACGCAAGTATGAAAGCGAAAGAGTTCAGAGCTCTAATTCTAATCTAAATATGCTGGCATCTCTTTGTGGTGGTCCAATTTTAAACTGCTATGCAGCATCTATGAAGGCCGACATTTCAGTTTAGAAGACGCAGTGTTTGAGTAAGCGATAATAGACATTTTGGGTGAGATGCCTGAGAAGACATATCCTTTTCCAACCAGAAATCAAGCGCATAACCATTAGACCGGTTCGGTCGCCAACCAAAAAACTGAAAGTTTGAAAAAGTGTACCCCTTTATTTAAATCTTATGTTGAGAGAATTGCGGCACCATAAAAACATATTTTTTTGTCCTTCTGAAAACCGTCGAAAGAGTATTTTTATTATAACTCAGCTACTTGACATCCGATTTTAAAAACCGACGTGTTATTACTCTAGTCTTGAGGAGGTCTGTATTGTTCTTATTTTATTTTGCGGTCCTTCACGACCTTCACATATTTGGATGTATTACGGCGGCCGCCGTAGCCGAATGGGTGGGTGCGCGGCTACCATTCGGAATTCAGACGGAACGTAGGTTCGAATCTCGGTAAAACACCAAAACGAGGAAAACATTTTTTCTAATAGCGGTCGCCTCTCGGCAGGCAATGACAAACCTCCGAGTGTATTTCTGCCATGAAAAAGCTCCTCATAGAAAATATCTGCCGTTCGGAGTGGGCTTGAAACTGTAGGTCGCTTCATTTGTGGAACAACATCAAGACGCACTCCACAAATTGGAGGGAGAGCTCGGCCAAATACCCAAAAAGGGTGTACGCGCCAATTATATATATATTATATATATATAAACCTAGAGTTGTACTCCTCTATGAGAGCCTTCTTGCATCATCGATCTCAAGTGCGCAAAAATTCTTTAAAAGTTTGTCTTTAAACTGTTTTACTACATTCTTAAACACAGGAATTGTTCCTCCTACATTTTCTACTTTGAATTTTTGTGTTAGAATTTGGCTCAGAATTCTAGATTCAATCACAGCGTTCTGCACTGCACGGAATACAGCTAAACCTCTTAAGTGTGCACAAGTCTCAGCTAGCAAGAGTTCCCAATTGATATTCCGCGATGTGTGGGCGCAGCAGATTGAAAATGACGCTTAAAGCTTCACATAGTTTGCTCCTGGTCTCCTTGTTTAACACAAGTCAAACTGTATTTTTGCACTCCACATAAGCCTTTTGTGAATATAAAATGCATCACTGCCTTTTAAGCATTCAAAGTAGTTTTCAAAAATTCAACGAAAGCAAAACCTTGTGGAGAATCACAGGAAATACCTTTTTAAATGTCAGGAACATTTCAAATCTTATCTATTTTATTTTATTTACATTTCTCAAAGTATGAAAAAAAATCTAAACAAAAAAATTACAATAAGTTAATTCAATCTCTTTTCGTATAAATTAACAATACAATCTTCGAAATTTAAGTTAAAGAAAACAGGACGTACAAACCTGCAATCATTCTGAGCGCCAAAATAAGCGCACCGGTACTATTTACTCTTATTCGCCAAACAGAACCAAGCCCGGTCAATCGGAACTATACTCGTACACTCAATTTCGATAGCTAACTATATTTCTCGTATGTTTTGTCAATGCAAAAGTCGCAAACGTTTTTGGGAACTTAGAAGGACAGAGCCGTAGGTCGGTGATCCTGTTCGGGTATGCAAATGCCAACGGAAGAAAGTTCAACGAATAGTTCGGCAAGCAGAATTCTGGCAAATATAAAACTCGATGCAGTTGACAGTAACAACAACAGCGATCACATTGACTATAAGCTAAATATCAACGACGTATTACGTCGGCGTGGCGGTGCATCTAAAGATGGGAATAGATCAGAAGCTTCTGTATCGGTGCGGCGTCAAGGATCGTCACTCTCTGTAGGTACCGAAGCAAAATCTTATAATGAACCTACCGCTACTGTCCGTCCAAAAACTATACTTGAGGATCATGGCATTGTGCTTGGTAAAGTGATTGGTACGGGTAATTATGCCAAGGTAAAAATTGGCTATTCGGAGGAATATGGCAAGCGGGTGGCGGTTAAAATAATATCAAAAGTGAAAGCGCCAGCAGAGTATACGCAAAAATTTCTGCCACGTGAAATCGAATCGGTGAAGGGTTTGCATCATGAGAACTTGATAACCTTCTATCAAAGTATCGAGACCAGTCATAGGTATGTACGCACGTGCATGGATGTGTTTGTATGCGAGTGAATGAGAAAGAAAATTGCATTTTATAAATATAAAGGTGCGTCAGGAGATTTTATATCAAATTGTGGGTTTGAGTTTGCTAAATTGATTAAAGCTTTACCAGTTTTTTTTTTAATTTCTTGAGAAAGCTTGTTTTTTTGTTTTATTCATTTCAAGAAGTCGGGAAAACATCGACTTTAGCAGGCAGTTCATCAGTTTAAGCGTATTTATTGGTTTTTTTGTTGAGCTGTTGCAACCTATCGGCGGCCGCCGTAGCCGAATGCGTCAGTGCGTAATTACCATTTGGGAGTGCTTAGGTTCGAATTGCCGTGCATTAAACAGCAAAATGTTAGAAGAAGATTTTCTAATACTTAGCGATCGCGCCTCGGAAGGCAATGATAAACCTCTGAGTTGATTTCTGTATTAAAAAGCTCTTCATAAAAAAAAAACATCTGCCGTTCGGAGTCGGTTTTAAACTGTACGCACGTCACAAATAAGAGCTGGAGCTCGGCCAAACACTTGAAGTACACAGTAGTGAACGCGCCAAATATTTTTTTCTTCTCTTTAATCTGATGATGCACTTCCTACGGCAAAAACCAGGAAAACCACCAACGCTGGTGCGGTCATGCAAAGAGAAGACCAGAGGATCACGCAGTGAGGCAAATGTTGCAGATGGAGGTAGCGAAAAGAGGGCCAGGCAGACCACCAAGAACCTAGAAAATTACCATTGAAAATGACATGCGATGCAGAAACGTCAGCGAAGAGACGACTCAGAACCGCGTGACCTGGAGATTTCGCACTAGGAGAGTCGACCTGAAATAGGACAAGGCTAGGTTAAAGAAGAAGAGCCATAAATTAGCAAAGTGAGTGATGGGTGTTACCACTGAAATGGAAGTTTCTAAATTCATTTTGGCTACGGGCGGATCAGTGGCGTTCGAGAGAGCTAACAAAGTTTGGGGCTTTTTAACAAGACTTTGTCCGAGGGAACGTAAACTCAATATAGCCTTTCCGTATGGTAGCTGTTAGGAGAGCAATGAGGTGGTATCACCTCAGCTCTCACGTCCCAGCTGCCCTGTAGTTGCTCTTGACTCACACTTTTTAAGCTATCAGCCGGCACTGGCAATTTCTTATCTCCTATCCCATCCGCCAATAGTAGTCGTGGTCATTCGAATAGGTTATTTTTCCCTTCTAAGTGTTCTATGAAGGAGTGTTTCTTTTTTAATGCAATTACCCTGCAAGCCAATTTCCTTGGACGACACCATGTAACTGAACTTAGCTTTTTCCATTTTCTCAAAATTTTTTAGGATTAGAAAAATTTTTTTAATGCATTGAATGATTTAGTAAAATAATTTTCCTAAGCTTCAAATACTGATGTTTACTTACTTAATCGCTCTTGTTTCTTCCAGGGTTTATTTAATCATGCAACTAGCGGAGAATGGCACACTTCTCGATTATGTTCGAGATAAGAAATTTTTAGAAGAACCACAAGCTCGCAATATATTTAAGCAATTAATTAGCGCCGTGGAATATATACATTCAAAGAACGTGGTCCATCGGTAAGCGTTTAACCCTACAGTACCCAGTGTGAATCAAAGGTGACGGAAGCTTAAAAAAGGAAGGGAAAGAAAAGAGTTTGGGGAAAAACTGATTCTAGAGTAGCAAAGCTGTTGGTTATAACTTCTGTGCTCCTTTATCAAAAAACCTGTTTTTAAAAATGAAAAATATCCATTATTCTTATCCGTAAAATTTCAGTCAAAAAAAAAATACGAAAATTGGTGCCCAAATTTTTTGGAAAAGGTATTTTGTTTACTGGTTCACTGCTCACTGACTTACAAATAATTAATCAATTCCTTTACCGAAGAAGCGAAAGGAAATCATGATTTACTAAGTATTTGTATTTTTCGTTCAATAAACCTGGTTAACAGCAAAAAGCGCCAAGAACCACTCAAAGACCCAATTCCTATCCGCAATCGGTCGCTGAGTCTGAAAATTCATATATTCTCCAGATATTAGAAATTTGTATGGTCTATTTTTTTATCTCTAATACAAAACCTTTATTTGGCGTTATCTTGAAAACTGCAAGACAGAAAAAAAAATTATGAGAATTTCGGAATGATTTTACATAAGAATTGGATGGCCTGGTTCTTGAGTTTTGTTTTTGCTGTAAATTAGTGTTATTGAACAAAAAATGGTGCTTTGCTTGCGTTTTTGATAACTGTTTAAAAAATTGCCTTGAAGCCTAAGTAAAATTTTTAGACAACAAACGCTTTAAAAATAAAATCATAAAAAAATTAAGATTAAAAAAGTTCTTAAAAAATTTTGGTAAAAATTAAATTTTTGCCACTCATTTTTTTCTCAACTTGGTTTGTCTTATGAAATGAAGAGTTTATGAATTTGCGGCGAGAAATTACTGAATTAATTTGAAGTCCCATTCTCTTTACAGTGACATAAAATGCGAAAATCTGCTACTCGATGAAAATTATACCTTGAAGTTGATTGACTTTGGCTTCGCGCGCAAAGATACGCGCAACAGTGATCAGGAAGTGATTCTGTCGAAAACCTTTTGTGGCAGCTATGCCTATGCCAGCCCGGAAATTCTCAAAGGTAGCTCACGCCGTACAGTCCATTCAATTTGCGTTTGTCATTTAATGAATGCAGCTTTCTTTCCTCCCACAGGCATTGCCTACGATCCATTCATGTCCGATATCTGGGCATGCGGTGTTGTGTGCTACGCCATGGTTTTCGGACGTCTGCCCTACGATGGCTCCAACGTCCATGTGCTACTTAAACGCATCAATGCTTCGCTTGCATTTCCAAAGAATCCGACGGTTAGCAACGAATGCAAACAGTTGATCGGGAGTATATTGGCACCCCTCAAAGTACGCTATACTATACCACAAATCAAAGAGGAAACTTGGTTTAGAAAAAGTTAATGTGGAAAGATGAAACTTTACACGTAAAAAGTATATTTTTTTTCTATCTTTTCTAAAATTATTTGAAAATTAAGCAAGAAATTTTAGTTTAGTATGAAATTAAATACTGATTTCATAAAAAAAAGGAACAATTATTAATATTGAAAATAAATGAACAAAAAAAGTGGAAAAATAAGATGTCTTAGAGGTGGTTATTTAAAAAGAGTTGGGCGTATTTATAAATGCAAGGTGAAGTTGCGGTAAGTGCGCTTCCGTAGTCGTTCTTGGATGTCATGTGAGTTAAGACCTAACATGGGCCATGCGAAAAACGTTAAACGAGAAACGCCAACTTGAGTACGTACAAATTGTTTTTTCACACTTACAAACTTAATAATTGGGAGTTAACGCTGACACGTGCGCTATTTATATATACCGTTAGCGTCAAAATAGTGATAAGTTTTGATTTTTTATTTATTTATTTTGTATTAAATTTAATTTTTTTTTATAAAAATACATTTCATACTGCAACAAAAACCATATAAAGCAAAATTTTGTAAAAATTCAGCAAATTTCCATCAATATTTTAAACTTTTTATTCAGAATTTCTAGAAAAATTCTGGGTATGCAGTTTTATAGATCATTAAATTTTGGCATAATAAAGTGCAAGTTTTAAGTAGATCAAAAATAACCCTGATTTTTGAGAATTTTTTTCGTATGCGGTCTTGTGCATTTTCTCTAATTAATGCCTACTCCACATTTTTTATATGGAAGAAAATACCCAACACCGTCAGCAGAAAAAATTGCCGATTTTTGAACCACTTGAAGCTTGCACATAATTATACCAAAATTCAATGATATATAAAACTGTGTACCCTTTAATTCTTGACAATTTTTTCTGCTCACGGTGCTTGCTTTCATATAAAAAAAGTGGAGTAGGCGTTAAAAGAGAAAATGCACAAGACCGCATGCGAAAAAAATTCTTAAAAATCAGTGTGATTTTTGATCTACTTCAAACTTGCATTTTATTATAACAAAATTTAATGACCTATAAAACTACATACTCGAAATGTTTTTAAAAAATTCTAAGTAAAAAAATTGAAACATTGAGAAAAATTTGCCGAATTTTTACAAATTTTATACAAAGTGCAAAACTTTACTTTATAGAGTTCTTGTTGTTGTATGCATTATATTTTCATAAAAAAATAATTGAAATTACAAAATAAATAAGCAAATAATCAAACCGTATAAATATGTGGTGTACACTTTATTGACTGTATATTTTCCAGTTTTACTGTTTTAAGTTTATATAGCAGCGGTCATAAAAATGTAGTTAAGGTCAAAAAGAAATAGTTTATAAAATTTTGTTAGATATAGACATATTTTCTGTTTTAAAGAGAAAATTTGTAGTATCCACAATTCTGTTCGCAATAATAGCAGTGGCATATAATACAAATTTCTACTGAAGGAAAAATAACTCAGAACGAGGTTTCATTTATAGTATAACCTTTATTTTGCTTCGTTGGCTACATTTCCGTTTAATAAAAAAACAGTCATCAAAAAAACAAAAAAGAAAAAAACAAAAAACACCGTTTTTTATAAAAATAATCAGGGGTGCAACGAAACATTTTGATCGTTATTAAAAAAATAGTGGCCAGCGTTTAATTTACATTTAAGTTATCAAAATTTGGCCCAATGGACCAACGAGGCGTAGAGTCCACCAAAAGTCTACACCTTTCGCCAGGAATAATCTTCTACTTCTTTCCCACAGCTTTCCAGAGCTCTTTGATATTTGTGGGATTCGCTTTGCTTACAGCTCCTTTGATATCTGCCCAAAGACTTTGAATGGGGTTAAGGTCACATTGTTAAACCGACCAACTCTTGAACTTAACCTCATTTGAAGGGAACCAATTTCTCCTAAACTTGCTGATATGCTTTGCGACGTTGTGTTGTATACCCAATTCAGAGGCATTTTCCGCTCCGTATTGACTATATTATCTTCAAGTACTACTTGGCATTCATGACTTCTTTTATCCAATATACGGGACCGCCGTAGCCGAATGGGTTGGTGCGTGACAGAGAGAGGTTGGTTCGAATCTCGGTGAAAGACCAAAATGAAGAAAAAGTTTATTCTAATGGGCGTCGCCCCTCGGCAAGCAATGGCAATCCTCCGAGTGTATTTCTGCCATGAAAAAGCTCCTCATAAAAAATATCTGCCGTTCGGAGTAGGCATGAAACTATAGGTCCCTCCATTTGTGGAACAACATCAAGACGCACACCACAAATAGGAGGAGGAGCTCGGCTAAACACCTAACAGAAGTGTACGCGCCAATTATTTATTTTTTATTTTTTTAAAAAAATTGCATAAAAATCTAGTATCGCGGAATTGTGGAGTTTGGTGGAAGCTGAGCTGCAGGCTAGCGGACGGATTACAGGCTGCGGTTAGTGGTATGGTCTTCAGATATGAAGGAAGCTGTGAAATAAGCAGTCTCGAACAGGCGGCGAGTAGGAATAATGGGTGTATATGGTCTTGTCTGTTGTATGGGAAGTTCTTTAAATAACCCACAACGTCCGATTATTTTTACTGACAAGGCGAACAAATGTTTTTCTTTTAATTTTTTATTGGGAGTTGTTATTTGAATAAAAAAAATCGAATATTTCTTTTATACATAAGTCACTGCAATTTTTCGAAATAGAGTTGATGCTCCGCTGAATATAAGCTTTTTTGATCTCCATAATCTATTTACAATGCCAGGCGTCTCGGCAGACAATTACAAACCTCCGAGTGTATTTCTGCCATGAAAAAGATCCTCAAAAAAAAAAAAAAAAAAAAAGTAACTGCCGTTCGGAGTCGACCTAAAACTGTAGATCTCTTCATTTGTGGAATAACATCAAGACGCACGCCAAAAATAGGAGGAGCTCGGCCCAAAAAAGGGTGTAAGAGCCGATTATTATATTGAGCATTAGAAAAATTATTTTAAAAATATGATAACAAAACGGCGGTGTGGATATTCACCCACCTAGCTATGACAAGGTCAGTTCCGCTATTCAGCGACCGAAGAACAATAAATCAGCCGGAGCAGATAGACTCCCAGCAGAACTGTTCAAGGCCGGCGGCAATGGACTGATTGGGTGCATGCATCAGCTTATGAGTAAAATATGGTTAGGAGAAAGCATGCCCAATGATTGGATTCTCAGTGTCCTTTGTCCTGTCTTGAAGAAAGGCGACTCTACTATATGCGCCAACCACCAGGGGATCAGTCTTATCTCATTCTCATTCTGTCGAACGTATTGTGTGAAAGACTAAAACCATACACCAGCTCACTTATTGGATCTTAGCAGTATGGTTTTAGACCTGGAAAGTCCACCATCGATCAGATCTTCAGACTACGCCAAATTCTGGAAAAAACTCATGAAAAAGATAACAACATAACTCATAATCTTTTTGTAAGTTATAAGGCTGCTTTCGATAACCCGATAAGGGATCGCCTACATGCCACAATGTCTGAGCCCTGTATTCCCGCAAAACTGATTTGACTTTGTATAATGGCATTGAGCAACAGGTTCAGCTCTGTCAAGGTAGAAAAAGACCGTCCCGAACCTTTCAATACCGAGCGAGGTTTCAGAAAAGGCGATCTACTATCGTGCGACCTCTCCAACTTCCTCTTGGAAACGGTACTGCGGACAGCCGGCACTGACTAGCAACGAGGGCAAGACGAAGTATACATATGCTGTCCACTAGAAAAGAGACACGGCGTTTTGGATCCAGCATTTCAATGAACAACTATGCTTTTGAAATCGTCAAAGAATTTATATATCTTGGCACCGCCGTCACAACAACAAACGATGCCAGCCTGGAGATAAACCGACGAATCAAACTTGCTAATGGGTGTTACTATGGTCTTAGTAAGCAAATGTGTAGCAGAGACCTCTCTCACTCGACAAAACTAACACTCCAGAAGACGCTCCTTTTGCTCGTATTCGAGAGAAAGATACTTCGGAAAATCTTCGGTCCTCTTGGTGTTGGCGATAACTACTACCGCCGAATGAACCACGAGCTGCATGAGTTCTACGACGAGGTGGACATAGTGAAGCGTATCAATATTCAGCGTATGGATGCAGAAGCTCCAACAAAGAACGTGTTCGGATGGCAAGTTATAGGACAACGGCCTAGGGGAAGACCATGCTTCCGATGGAAGGATCACGTTGAGAGAGTCATATCATCACTTGGTGTAACAAAGTAGAGAAGGCGATCGCGCAAAGCAGACACGCCTGGAGAGACATGTTACAGTCGGCCTTAATACGGTAACGGGTTATGATCCTTGATCATATAGTAAGTAAGTAAAGTAATAAAATAGTCAAATATACCAGAGTTTTTCAATGCAGACTGATGCAGCTCCAGTAAAGTTTTGTAAAACAAGGCTTAAAATAAGATGTATAACTTGATAAAAATTACAAGAAAATTAGTTCGCTATATAGCTTCTGGGGGCCTTGTGTTATTTCAAACCAGGAGTTTCTTAATTCGACCATAGAACTCCCAATCGAGCTCATCATCAAACGCAGACGATTTGGCTGGATAGACCACACTTTGAAAAAGATCCAGGCGAAATATGCAGGGCTATTCTATGGTGGAAACTGCAAGGTATTAAGAACTATGGAAGACCAAAAACCTCCTGGCGACGCATGGTGGAATGGACTTATCAAACTCAAATACAACCTGGAATTCTGAAAAATAAAATGGCTCACAATCGAAATGATTTCAATACTTTTGTTCTGGCGCTACGCTCCAAGCAGAGTTAAAGTAAATCATATACACTTATATAGCTTCTAGAGCTCACCTCTCCATTGTGGCCAACACAAAAAAGTCTACACGCCCTCCGCAGAATCTTTCTCTCGAGCATTCAAAGTGTCGGCTCATCGGATATTATCTTCGTTCAAGCTTTTTTAATGAGATAAATATTTCAAGGCTGATTTTGTTATCATTGATTCTTTTATTATCATTATTTCTTTTATTGAGTAAACTTTTATAAATTTGCTTTCTGATTAAAAATTTCTGATTTCTGCTTAATTTGTTTATTCTTTTTATATAAATTGCCACGCATTTTTTTTTGCCATACAAGTACGTCCGCTCTAATTCACAGATTTGAAATTACTTGCAGAAGATTTCCTTCTGAATATTATTGACTTTTTGACAAAATTAATATTCATAGAAGAGAAGTAGCGACTTTGCTGATTAAAATTCAATATTTAAGTTTCAAATGGAGCAATTTGCATTTGCATAGAAGCGCACTTCCGCTTAACCCACGCCCACACAGCATCGACAAACATTTAATATTATAAGCTTATACCTACACTCACACATATACATACATATCTAGTTTGCTCCACACATGTACATACATCTATTTAAATAAGCGGTGCCAATATAGGGTGATCCATATGCAGACTTCCCTTTGAATCATAGATTTTTATACCATATCAGCAATTTTCCGCTCGAAATTTCGATTGCCAGTCAGCTGTCATTCTTGGGAAATGCACGCCAATTTTGGAGGAGGTCGAATCGAATTTCCTACGAACTGCCTGAATGTTAGCTATAAGTAATAAAGTTGACGTAGCTGGTGATTGAAAAACCCGCAAGTGATTATGAAGAAACCTGAGCATCGGCAGTAAAGTGAATTTGTTGAAAGTCTTGGCAAACTGAATTTTTCTATTTCAGTCAACAGGCTGAGAGCTATCCCACGGATCTTCAGGGACTGAAATTGCAGGCCAGAGCTGAGATGATCTTTGGTTTCGGCCAGATGGCGATCATGTAACATAGTCATGAAAGATTGATGTTATGCGGATCATTCAGAAAGACGTCAGGTTCTTATGGTCCGAGAGATTCGTATGCAAATAAAACTGAACATTTGAGCTGACAAATAGGTAAAAAAATGAGGCAACTGCTTGAACAAAATTGCTTTTCATAAATATTGAATTAATTTAATATTTTATATGCTTTTTCCCCTTTTGGTCGTTCTAGCCGAATGAGTTATTGCGCGACTATCATTCGGAAGCGCACAGCTCCGAATCGCCGTGTATGAAATACCAAATGGTAGAACAAGTTTTTACTAATGTGGCACCTTTTCTCTATTACCTCGCCATGTGTCGAAAATAATTTTCCTCTTTTCAACCACAAATTGGATGATTGAGGGTCTATCCATTCCATTTCAAGATCATCGGGATCAATACCGTGCATTGTTTTTGCCTTCCATACTTCGATCATTTCTGCTGGGGATTTAACTCCCTCAGGTACTGAGAAGTCCTGCTCCATCAAACTGAGCGGGGTGAAACCAATATCTGCCATAGCGATTGCTTTAAATAGATGAGACTCGCTGCTAAGAAAATATGTACGTAGCTTCAACGTTTGCGAAAAGTGTAGACGCGCTGTATTAATGATTTCTCGCCCACCAATGTATCGAGGAAGCGAAATTCTTTCCACAGCACTTTGAGGGAACTTAGTAAAAGTGGTGCGTATCCGCGTTTGAGATCATTTTATTACTCCAAACGAGTAAGTCAAAAGAGGTATGGCCCAGGTATTAATTGCTTTGCATTTATTTCCACTGTTCAGAGTCGTTTTTAATACAGCTTTCAATCGTGCCTCAAATTTGTTAATGAGGCTTTGCTTTACTAGCGTGTGGTTGATTCCTTTAAGCTGCACAAATTCAAAATATTTATAAGATTCGCTGCTATGCAAGTTGTCTATAATAATATTTTGATCTATTGCGTAGTTTTCCTCGGTTTAATCAAACTGACCTGTAATCAGATGTAATATTTTGCACTTATCTGTTCCAAATTCAATTCCCACGTCATCACTAAATGCTTTAGTGGCATCTATCAGCTCATGAAGCTTATGGTTTTTGTTTGCGCACTGTTTCAAATCGTCAGAAGATGCTTATGTGTAAGAAGCCTGCTAAGTGGATTGAGGCCAATGCAGAACCAGAGGGCAGTTAAGGCATCCCCTTGGAATTTACCACGTTTAATTGAAATCAGTTTTGAAACAGTTCCATTTAAAACCAGTTTTGTATTCCACTTGCTCATTATAGGGCCTAAGAGGTCAACAGTGGCAGCATCGATTTTGTATATTCTTAATATTTCTAACAGGTAATCATGCGGAATTGAATCAAAAGCTTTTTTGTAGTCAATAAACGCGACGCTTAAATTTCGCCTTCTTCGCAGAGCTACTCCTGTGATTACAGTATCTACAATAAGCTGATCTTTACAGCCCATTGAGCGCTTCCTGCAACCTTTCTGTTCTTTATATAAAATGCCGTTAATTTCACAGTGTTCGTATTTTATTTAAGATTTATTTAATTTATTTATTATTTGAATTTTTATTTATTTAATAATTGATTGTTTTAATCTAATTTATTACAATTTATTTAAGTTTTCTTTTATTTTACGGTATATACCTATAAAATGAGACTTTTTTTCAAACAAAATGGTTACACATTTAATCTTCATAATAATAGCCATCGCTAGCGACATATTTTTCCCATCTCTCAGGCAATTTGTGGATGCCGCGCCAAAAAAAATTGTCCGTCTTTGGCCGCAAACCAATCACCGAGCCATTTTTTGGCTTCTTCGTGAGAATTGAAGCGCTGCTCGAAAAGTGCGTGGCCCATCGATGCAAACAAATGAGAATCGGAAGGCGCCAAGTCTGGTGAGTAAGCCGCATGCACCAGCGGCTCCCAATCGTACGTCTCCACCAATTCCCGGGTCGCTCTTGTTCGATGTGCCGGTGCATTGTCACACTGTCAATTCATGCGGCACCCATCTTCCGACCTTTAAAATCATGCCCATGTCTTTCAAACGTTTGGAAATGGTTTTTTGGGTCTCTCTCAATAACTCTACTGTAATTTCTTGCGTTTGATCATCATCTTCATCCAACATCCATGCTTGCAATTCGGAGTCCTCAAACTTTTCCGTTGCCCGGTCACGGTTCTCCACGCTAATATCACCACTTCGGAATTTTTCAAACCACCCGAAGCACTGTGCTCTACTTAGAGCCATCCATAAGCTTCTATAAGCATTTGATGAGCTTGAGAAGCGTTTTTCTTCAATTGATAACAGAAAATCAACAATGTCCGCAAATCGTAGTTTAAAGGCACGAAATTCGACATTTTTAAGAGCGACAAAAAAGCATTGTTGTATGAAACGTAACAAACAATGAACTGATATTGTTGATAGATGACAGACGAAAAAACAAGACATTTGGGAAGGTTTAAAAATACTCCTAGCGACATCTATGGACTAATAGTCATACATATGGTACATACCTGGCATAGTGTTTTATTTAATTTAATTTTTTTTATATCATATTGCTTTAATTAATTTAACTATAATAACATTACTGTATTTTCCTTTATTTTATATTATTTTATTTATTTAAAAAAAATAGTATTACTTCATTTTCTTTTTCTCTTGTTGTATTTAATTGAAATTGTGATATTTATTTTCTGTTATTAAAAAATTTTATTTTATTTTAGTTTACTATATTTTCTTATTTGTTTGCCTTGATTTTATGCTAGTTCATTTAATTTCATATTTTTTTAAATTACACTTTTTATTATATTCGTTTTATTATTATTTTTTTTTTACATAAGTTTTATATTTTATTAATTGTTGCTTATTTAATTTTATTATTATGATTTTATTTCATAATATTTGTTTTAATTAATGTTTTTGCAACTATTTTTCAATTTTATTTATTTAATGTATATTTATTATTATTCTATTTCATTTTATTTATTTTTTTTATTATCGCTGTATTTATTAAATTATATTTCATTTTCCATCTTATTCTATTTTATTCCTTTATTTTATTTTATATTTTTTCTACTTTTTATTTTGTTTATTTGATAATATTTTACTTATTTACTTATTTAATTTTTTTATTTTATTAAATTTTCTTATTCTCTATTACTTGACTTTATTTTGTTTTACTTTATTTTATTTTTTTCATATATTTTTTTTTTATTTTCCATTCTTTATATTTCTGTCGCTTTATTATATATTTTTTAAAGAATCAACTTTTACTTGAACCACCCTTTCTGTGAGATTAGACGTACAAGTGGACGTCCAACCATCTGTGTGTTTACATTCGAGTATTTATTCAATAATTTTCCAAATGATTAATTTTGAATGCATAATTTGCAACAACAACAACAGAATCACAAACAAATTAAAGTGAAATGCTACGCACATTCAATAACAAGATGATTTAATATGCAAATGCTTATGCAAAAACTTAAATATTATAATCGGCTTCGCACTTCATTCCCACATTTGTAAGATGAATCACAATCACAACGTACTGCCTTGGTCCACTGGATGCGCACTGCCAAAATAAAGCCATTGCCAGGCGTATGTGCAAAAGTAATAATACTCGTATGATGAACTTCCATAGTCGAATAATGGCGCACCAAGAACAAGCACGTAAATGCACTAAAATAGTAGAAATTTCAGTTGACATTTTGAACTGTTCGCTGGAGGCGAGAGTGGAAGCGTTGCTTTGCAATATATTACTATAGGACGACCTACATAAGTAGTGGAATTAAGCAAACTCAACAGCCGGCAAGCGGCAGATAAACAACATAGAGTCCAACACCAAATTAGCGACAATTGACATCTACAAAATGTTCAATTCCCACAATGCAATATGCAAATTTGAATGCAAACACCTTCATATTTGACAAAGCACAAAGCTAAATGTACTTGTTTATGTGGATGCTGGTGTTTACCATTGTAAGGCAATGACATTTGTGCGCTTGATCGTGTCAACAGCTCTGTGGGAGGCGTTGACTTTGGTATTTGCGCCGAGACTAGAAATGCTCTTTGGTCCGCCGTCCAACTATGTATTTGTGCGTGCCATATCGTATGTGCTATGCGTGCTATATGTCTTCAAATTAGTATATCTTGAATGGATGATACATATGTCCACACAAATTTAATCTCAACTCAGCTACGCACCTGTTAGAAGTGGCTGCTTGTGTTTGGGAATCAATGGGGTTCTCTTAAATTAAATGAAGCTGCGGAATATTTGGACTACAAAAAACGTGGATTGAAAGAATTGTTTGAATCTATCCTACGTCATTTATTTTTAAATGATTTTAACTTAAAAAAAGGCGCACGTCATTCATGATTCACCTAGGTTTTTCTTAAAAAAGTTTCTAAAAAAGAATGGTTTGATTTGAAAAAGATATCTTAGTTGCAAACATTTTCTCTTTCCTTCCATTTAAATATAAATATTACAATATGTAAAACATATTAAAACACCCTTGTTATAGAGTAGTTCCATTATAATAACTGAGTCTAGTTTTCGACATGTACGACAATAAAAAAAAACTGAGAAAATGTCACCTGCAACTCGAAGTCTTGGAAAATGTTAATTGTATTACAAAATCATGTTTTCGATCCTTAAAAGTACAGCTCCCTAAGTCAAAACTAGATTAAAGAATACCGCTTGTCTTGATAACTCCAAACTTCAGGCTGCAAAAAGAACTACTTTAATTATTCTTAAATATTTTCTTAATTAACTATTAAAGTTTAGTTGCATTAGATTGGACTGCTAGCATAGAAGTGATTACCCCGGATAGAATAAGTTTTTTGCCTTACACTTTACGGCTCTCAAAAATATAGGCTGAGAAGCCAAAAGAGTACCACTGTTAACCTCTTCGCGATCTGTAGAAGCTTCTGTGATCTCATGTCAATGGCCGACTCCAAACAACCTGAGATCCACATCATTTGCTGTCTATGCACTCTCAAAGTTAGTTGGAGCTTCGTTGGACTGGTAAGCTAAGAATTCAAATTGGATTCAAATATACCGAATACGTTGTGTTACCAGTCAAGAAGGTATTAGATTGTTAGTCAATCAATTATAATCAGTGTTATAGAATTTCGCTGTATTTCTGATGTATTGAAATGACACTTGATTTCAGGTTTCTTGCCAATATCGTATCTCTAAATTGAGTTGAGCTTTGCTATCAGTTGCATGTAGAATACATCTTTGTCTACACAGTCGGTGTCTTCTGTCGGCGCACAGGATTACCCGATGGTAATATATCGATGCGCGTTACTACAGAACTATGCCAGAACTATACGGTCTGAGATTGGATTGCAAGATAGTGCGCCTTACCTTGGATATTATGAAGCCAACGCCTATTTCCCTCCTCTGATCTTTTCCGCTGTGCAATTCCGTGCTGCCGTTTGTCGCCGCTGCTATACTCGTAGCATTTCATTTCGCTTACTCCATATATTTCGCCATTTGAGCTTCATGTTGTGCTTGTCTGGATGCTTCCTTAAGTGTTCTCATGCTTCATTGAGCAATTCCTGTTTCGGTTCGTATGCCAAAAGTCGTCATCTTTGACGTGACTATTGTCCGAGGATTTTTCTTGTTTTGGTTTCGTTAATTAGTAAAGGGTCGGCCCTGCTGTTGCCAGTCCCAAGTGAGAACAATATTCTCACCTAATGCCGTGCAAGGAAGGTCGCTCCTAACTTTTAATTTTTTGTAGTAGTAGAGGATACCCTGCGTTTTTTTCTATTTCGCTGTTTAAATGCCATTCCATGAGCTCCTCAAGCAACACATTCGTGCCAGCATTACTAATAATACGACCAGCGGCATTTGTAGATTTTAAGGCCCGATATTTATTTGGAGGCGGCATCAATTCCCATGTCAGTGACAGTTAGTGGTAATGTGGGTTCTTTGTGGCCGAGCTGTAATGATGGCCATCGTCACGGCCTTCCACACCCTAGCTGGATATCACAAACTATCCGGGACTGCATATTTCTAAAAATTTATTCGTAGTTGACCTTTATATCTAGAGGACTCTCACTATCTGCAACAGAACTCCGTTTGATTCTACGAACCGGAAATAAGTTGCCTTCTTAAAAAGGAGTACAGTAAGCTGTAGTTTATGAACCATTTGTGCTCATACGCATCATGCCATTGCCATTCTTACGTCCTTGCGGCATCGATCCCAACTGTTGTCTTAAGCAGTCATTCTCAGGCAGGGGAAGTAGTCCACCTACCTGGCTATAAATGATGTTATATTATTGTTCCCGAATTACTTTTAATAAATTTTAGGGTTTTGAGGGTTAAAATGAGTTTGCTAGGTATTGAAGTTGTATATTTGGATTCTCTCCAGGGAATTTTTGTAGGATGAAACGTTCAGACATCTAAAAAGGCTATAAATAATCTAGGACATCGACTCTCAGCACATTCAACTTTCTGTTGGTCTCTAAGTTATGACACTGAGAAATTTACACTAAATAAATTAAAAACTACACAGAAGTGATAAAAGTAATTCTATCATAAAAAAAAGGTGCACAGTGTATATGGTAGCCTATTTAAACGACCAGGCGTGAAGTAATTAAATAGAAAGGCAAGCCACTGAAGTCAATTCTGCATCGATTCAATTATGGATTGACGATTTCATGAGGTCTACCCATAGAAGGGGTTGATTTGAGTTGGACTTCTGCAGAGAAGCTCAGTGCTTTGGAAAAGAACCAAACAGAAAATAAGCGACCTTTCTCCTAAAACTAAGTAGGATGGACCTGAGCGTACTGTGGGGTGTAATCACTGGGCACAACGCCTGTGGTCAGCGTATGGTTACGATGGGAATCTTTGGCAACCCCATATGCCTATCCTGTCTTGGAAATGAAGACACTGCAAAGCATTTTCTCTGTAGCTGTTCGGCGTTTACTAGAATCAGACTTAGGTTGTTAGGTTACGATATACTGTTACTCTTATGACTCACCAATGAATCAGAAAGATTTGCGAAAGAGTGAGCTCACGCCATCCATATTTTAGCTATCATGTTTCACTATTCTTCCTACTGTAATCTATCTGGGTGTAGTACGATGCAGTTCCTGCGTGCTTAGACTTGTCCAATCCCACACAAATCTAATTTTATTTAATCAAAGCCAATCTCCATTGCCCAATGCTTACACCATAAGGGCAACAAGCGACATTGTGCCTCAACATTCTTCATATTAACCCAAGTTATGTTGATTACTGCTTTCATGTCTCTTTAAAACTTTGAGCGTACTTCTCTTTTAAGATTTTTAATGACCTTAATGAAGTCTGTATGGGACCAGAACTCTTTCTACATTTTCCAGATAACGCATGGCTAGGAAAATATAACTAGGCTATACTATTTTAGTTGATTGACTCCAAAAGAAGGGTACTAACATAGACGGTGACTTAAACTTGTCCATTGGTGGGGGAAAAAAGGAGGCGATATCTCCCTAATATCTGACTATGGCAATTAGAAATTACAGACGGAAATACGCTGCTCTGTATTGCGGAAACTCCGCTAGCGGTTACTATCAAAGCCCGAAAGGACTGTATATAAAAGGTGAGAACCAAGCTTTCTTTACCTCGTGAAAGGAGTGCAACTGAGGAGTAGATATTGTTGTGGCTTCCGTTCATGATTTTCCCGACAGCTAAAGCAAAAGAAAATTGAAATTACATATATTTTATCGCATGAATTTCTATTGGAGAGTTCAGCTAAGACATCTAGCACTATCTAAAACTAACCTTTGAAGCTGACATGATCGTTTTCGATCCACAGGTAGCTAGATAGACGTCGCTGCATTGTATGACATCATTTCCTCTAGCGATCGCTGAGCTGATTCGGGATTCATCTATTGGCCATATGTAGCGAAGGTAACCAACACTTTGCATGGAGAAACCCTCCAATGGAACTCTACCCAACCTGTGCAACAGTCATACTTGCAACTTCGGATGAGATGTAATCCACAGGAAAGTTAATCATATTTTTGTTTACCCTCCTTACTACCAGAATATATAGGGCGTTTCATAACTGTAGATCAGGGACTTATTAACAAGTTTTGAAAAATTTTTAATGCCTTATTTAACTTGTATAATATAAAGGGTTTTTCAATAAGAGGTGTTATTTTGAGGAAGGCGGCCGCCGTAGCCGAATGGGTTGGTGCGTGACTACCATTCGGAATTCACAGAGAGAGCGTTGGTTCGAATCTCGGAAATCTCGGACCCATCAAGACGGGTACGTGCCAATTATATATATATATAAGCCGTTAATAGTGGAAAATAACATCAGGCAAATGACCACCACGACCACGCTTACAGGACAATATCCTTTTCATGAAATTTTTCATAACCGAATTGCAAAGTGGCTGCCCTATGTCCTCGGAGCCTCACGAATTCCATCTTTGAGGTCTTGAATCGACCTTGGGCTGTTAGCGTAGACCTTCTCTTTCACGTGGACCCAAAGAAAAAAGTCACAAGGTGTTAAATCACAAGATCTCGGTGGCCAATTGTGATCACTTCTTCGAGAGATAACACGGTCCGGAAACTTTTCTACAGCGCAATCCATTCACCAATAACACCTGTTATTGGAAAACCCTTCAGTTCATTCTCCTTCAAAAATTTTATACATCCAAGTGTAAAATTTTGTTAAAATTAAAATAAATAATAACTAAAAATTATAATAATAAAGTTTTTGAAACATTGAGAAAGGTTAAAGATTAGAGATTTTAATCGAACCTTTTTACAGCAGCTGCCGCTGTTACGTTGGTGCGTGATTACCATTTGGTAAGGGCCCGGTTCGTAACCCAGGGTGCACATAAAACTCCAAGTGACAGAAAAAGTTTTTTCTAAGAGTGGTTGTCCCTCGGCTGGTATTGGCAAACCTTCAAGTGTATTTTTGCCTTGAAAGAGAAAAAAGATATTTCTGTTAGAAGAAGTTATCTCCAGCTCAGAGGCGGCATAAAACTGTAGGTTCCTCCATTTAAGAAAAACATTAAGACGCACACAACAAATTGAAGGAGGAGCTCGGCCTTTGCCGGGTGTCCTTGTCGCCTTGTCCGCTTTGTTCGAGCATTTGTTATACGCTCGGTGAGCTTCTTGCAGAAAGTTTCTTCATCAACGTTTCGAACTTCAAGCTTCTTGGCAATAAATTTTCGACACTTCTGCTCAAGTCCAAAGCAATCGATTTCCTTTCAAGGAAGTATCAAACTGTTTGACTGCTAAGTTTGTGAGTGTAAGCAGTATCAAGCAATCCATGATTTCCAAGGAATTTGCATTTGTGCCACCCTGTATGTATGCGGAACGAAGAGTTTGCTTTGAAATGAAAATGCGTGCTTTTAATTATTACAAACGCCTTTGATCGGAACAATAATCAAGCGCAAAATGCTATGAAATACTTCATGTACTAAAATTGCTTGCAAGCCTGGAACAAATATTAAATTCTGTAAACAAATTGAAATAATAAGTAAGTATGGAACGATGATTTTATATAAAGGGTGGTTCATAAAGTGGACCATTGAGAATAAGTTATAGTTATATTTTCTGATGAAGCGCATTGCTGTCTCTGCCGCAGTGCTAACAAGCAAAACTGTTCCATCAAGGGATCGGAAAACTCGAACATGGCCATCGAGGAGCCAATGCATCCTCAGAAGAGAGTGACAGTTTGGAGCGAATTTCTTTTCGATCGACGCCTCAGGCGGCGCTGGATGTGATCCTATATTTTCCACCCATTGATATATATGTTAAAGGGATAGCGGCCAAATCTGCTTCCAGGATTAAAGCAGCAGGCTTCCTAAAACAAAACACGCACGGTCATGCATCAGTTCTACTATCTGTGGAACACTTGCAAGATGCAACGAAAACAGACTACCTGGTTCCCAAGATAGATCTGATAAGAGAGTATAAAATACGAATATCCGACAGAAAGGAATGAACTGACGGCTCAGAAATGGACAATGGAACTGGGTCAGGAGTTTATTCGGAACAATTATCTTTAAATTGCTTAGACTAGTGCAGTGTCTTCCAAGCTGAGATCTACGCTATAGACAAAACAGAAAAAACGATAAGGCTGATGGACTTACCTCCAGAAAATCTTACTATTTTTGTTGATAGTTAAGGGAGGGGTCTAGGGTTTGACTTTCAAAAAATCGATTTTTTGGAAATAGCTTTTTCTTATAGTAAATCATCTCAAAAATATTGTCCCAAAATTTCAGCTCAATCGGAGCAAAACTTTTGGAGTTATAGACGTTTTTGTCCCCACTCCTCTGCGACAGCTGCGAGCGTTTGGAGCGGAGCGTTTTTTTCAAACGCGTTTTTCTCGAAACCACTTTTTCAAAGTCCGTGACTATTAGAACTTCAACAATATTTAACCGATCCTTTTCAAATTTGGTATACAACTTCTATATATAAAATACCTCCCCCCCACTGAGAGATTTTTCACTTTTTTGTTTTACATTAAGGGCGGTTTCCATTTATACAGCGAAAAAAACAGTGAAAATCGCACTTTTTGCTTCAAAAACGCGCTGGCAACGTAAAAATGAAAAAAAAAAAATCGGAGCCAGTGGGGGGGAGGTTTTGGTGATAATTTAACCAAATAATTCTGTTTTTTTTTATTTCAGGTGATTCTACAGCTAGATACGATAGTCAGCGCAAATCACCTTTTGGAAAAGGCGTTTTCGGAAAAGTTACCTCACCGGCTTATTTCCCGATATTTTCTCACAAAAATTTAGTACAATATTGTTGAAATGATGCTTTATAATGTACAAAAAGTTTAAATACATTTTCACTATTCATATCTCTAAAGCAAAGTCTCAAAAATTCATTAAAAAAAATGCTCAAACCCTAGACCCCTCCCTTAAGCAGCGATCAAGGCTCTGACCTCAACGGGCATCAATTCAAGATGTGTTAAAGAATACAGGAGGTCGCTCTCGTTCATTCAACAAAACAACACCACAGTTTGTTGGGTTCCCGGCCACTCTGGATTGAAGGGAAATGAAAAAGCGGATGAGTGTGCAAGGAAAAGCTCTGAGCTTCACCTTCAGCGAGCGGTAGAGGACGTAAGCATCTCTCTAAATGAGTGCGATTGACCTGAGCGTAATCGCGGAAACCAATAGAAGGTGGTCTCTAACTACTAACTGTAGGGTCTTCAAAGCGCTCTGGCCAAAACTGAATCTTAAAAGGACAACATTTCTACTTTGATGCAACAGATCAACTACCAGCGTCCTCACCGGTGTTATAACGGTTCACTTCGCTATTGGCACCCTAGTCAGTGGAATGGGTGTACCTTACAATGCCTACTGCAGAAGTTGTGGAGTCGAAGAAGAAATTGAGTCGGTACAACATCTCCTCTGTGAATGTTCTGCACTTCAAAGAAGCTGTGCCAAATATCTTGGCGTTTACTTCTTTGAAGACCCGGGAAATTTGCAAAATGTCTCTGTGGAGGGACTAGTTACCATCTTAAAAAGATGTAAGTGGTTTAAGCAACTTAGTTAGGGGAAAGAAAATAAATGCAGGTATCACAATGGGCCTTAGGGCCAACGAGTGTCTTACCTTAAACAAGCAACCTGACTAACTTTACGTAACCATAGTGGCTACATAATTGGCCCATTTTTCTTTGAAAATGCTTTTGGAAACACCATTTCGGTTAACAGTGAGGGCTACAGAGACATGTTTTGGTTTTGGCACTCAAGTTGTCACTTTGAGCACGCCTTAATCAATCTTTTGTGCGCCAAGTTTGGTAATTGTGTTACTATTCATCTCGGCGATTCCAATTGACCACCTCAGAGTAGCGACTTTACGCTGTTAGACTTTTTTGTGGTGTGCCTTGAAGGACCGTTGTTATGCGAGGTGGTCTATGTAGTAGATCGTTATTCGGCTCTGAGCGGTGACAGAATCGGCTGATAGGATGACGAGGAGGATAAGTGACGTGGCAGCCAAATTCCCCTCAAACATTTTTTTTTCATCATAGCTATCAAGCAACCTTTGAAATCGACCATCCTTGGGAATATCGGGCGAGCCATTCGTGAAATTGGGTTAGAATCCGTCACCAAGGCCTTAGAGAACTAACTCAGTAGAATGCGACTCTGCGAAAAATATCCGGTAAGGTTAGCCTAGCTAGTAATAGTTGCCCAGAGAGCGGGCCCACTTGGACGAAAGAAGTTTCGCTCATCCTATGTGATACCATTGCAAGAGGGAAAGAGAGGTGAAGAGAAAAACGATAGGACGAAAAGGAGGGGGGTAGGAAGGGTTGAGTATTTGTGAACTATGAACGGTGACTGATTTGCGGTTGTGTTAGCCGTTTTATGTTGCTGATGAAGTTCATCGGCTTTTTGATATCAAGACCTGCTGTATCAGCAGGCGCAGAAAAGAAGTGAGAACCAAGATGCTTAAATCTTAGTCCCGCGAGAGCGGGGCAGCTAAGGAGCAGGTGCTGAGATGATTCCACCTCATCCTCCATACAGCTGACGCAAAAAGGACTCGAAGTAATTCCGAGTCTCATGGCATGTATGCCCCGCGGATAGTGCGCCGTGTGGATGCGCACAAAATTTGAGAGCTGAGATTTTGTCATCCTCAGAATATTCATCGAACGCCTCCGATCCAAGCGTGGCCAGAAGGACTTCACGACCTTACACGTTCGTGTACTTGCCCAGCGCTCGCTGAGTTGGTGCAAAGCCCATCCTTCCAGGAGTAGAGTGCAGGTTGTAAAGGGGATCCCCATGCTCTCCTTTCGCGGGTACACTACCACACAGGTCCCTTGTCTGGCCAGCTCGTCGGCTTCGCAGTTTTCAGCAAAGCCACTATGGCCAGGTAAACCTATCCGGACAGTCACATAAATGAAATCATGTCCCATAAGTAATTTGAATACTCACCATTTTCGAATAAACCAATAAATATACCGAAAAAAATTGATTTGTGCTAATTTTTTTTTAATAACCCAATATATGGACCATCCTGTACATTAGGGCGGGTCGATTTAAAAATCGCTCATTGCTCTGTGAAAATCGTATTCTAGGGATCAAAATAAGAAACTTTGCCGAAGGAACCATACCTCTAAAACGAATTCTGATGTCCCCCAATTTGGGTCGAACGAAAAATCCCACTTTGACCCATTTAGAGTGCTCCAATCTAGTCCAAATGTATGACCGACCCCCACTAACTTTGGACGGCCGATCCACCCATGCCAGTGGCACACGCCCTAGAACTCCCCTGGGGGGTTCCCCATACAATCATTTCAAAATATCACCATTTTTGGCCTTTACATGAGAAAAGAAACTAAAAAGTTCGACCCAAATTGGGGGACATCAGAATTCGTTTTAGAGGTATGGTTCCTTCGGCAAAGTTTCTTATTTTGATCCCTAGAATATGATTTTCACAGAGCAGTGTTCGATTTTTTTGCCTCCCCACAAATCGACCCGGCCTACTGTACGTGCTATGAGTTTTTAATGACAATTGCGGCCAATTTTTTCAAAGTGCTAAGATATGCAACAAAAAGTAGTAGGCGATAGTTTGCCATGACGTCCCATGTATTTGCATACTAAATTTTTTTCCAAGCTGACCGCTTAAAATTGATATAATTATGTACTGCCATCAACTTAAATACCTGCACTTGCTGTTGTTTGTTCATCCTCCTGTTAAACGGCTGTTCCATACTAACCGTATGCAGAATTACATGTCAATGTCTAGACATGAGGAGCGCAGCGTATAATTAACTGTGCATGACAGCGATGCCGACAATTAGTATTTGACTTCTACAACAATTTCTGCCACAGCACACACGCATACATATGTATGTATATGTGTGTGTAACTAAATATACAGGTACACTAATTTCACTACACCAGCGTCAGAAGCAACATCGGGCCGTGCGAATCATGTCCACTATTTGAGTACCGTTTGTGCGTTCAAAGAGATGTAAAGCGTTGGTAAGGAGCAGGGATGGCCTACCTACGCATTTTCCGCTTTGCGTTCATTGCAACGTCACGTCACGTAACATGGCGAAATTCCGCTAACTACAAATGTCAAATGCAAATGCAAGTGCACAATGAAACGTGGCTAGTCGTGTGGAAGTGAGCTATGGTCATGATGTTGACAGCGGTGGTGATGTGGTGGATAGTGGGGTGCTAGCTTTTCTTTGTTCGTACTTTTCATTAGATACTTTTTTGCGAATATATTGCAGAGATATTGAAGAAAATCCTGTAGTACGAATAAAAATATAAAAAAAGAAATTTTACAGTTTAGAGGCTTTAAGGTTAGGTTTTGTGTACTTATCACTGAATATAAACTCACGTAGGTGTCGTGCAAGAGCTATGCCAAAGTTTCCCCATCCGTTCTGGTATTTCCTCATATGTTAGTCGGCGAGAAGTAGGAGAATATTTTGTAGCATTTTTGATTTCAGCGAAAATAACCATCACAGAAAATTTCTTTCTCGATTTTAAGCCCATTTTAACAAAACGATACGGAGTCTGGATTTTAGTATTCCCTTAAAACTTAGACGACTGTGTAAAACAGCATTGAGCAATACCACCAGCTCCATTAGAAATGGGAAGGAATTCTCTATAAGCCGTTTCATATCGAATGATTTTTGAAGTGAAAACTTCTTTAGAATCGTTGGGAGTGATTTCAGAAAAAGTGAAACGAAAAAAGCGACACTCTTGGCTACGAATATTGCATATAAACGTAGCGACGAACTAAATAACTTTTAGGCCAGCGCCGATAGCATGGCGCGATAGCCGAGCGGCTAGCAATGTGAGCTTCCGATCCAAAATCCTTGGTACGAATCACAAGAAAAAAATTTTTTTATACAGTTATTTTATTTTATTTTATGATATGTTTATGAGGAGCTCTTTTTCATGGCAGAAATACACTCGGTGTTCTGCCATTGCCTGCTGAGGGGTGAGCGCTATTAGAAAAATAGTTTTCCTTAATTTTAGTGTTTTCACCGAGATTCGAACTGACGTTCTCTCTGTGAATTCTGAATAGTAGTCACGCACCAACCCATTCGGCTACGGCGTTTGTTTAATTTTACTGATGCAAAAATGAGGAAAAATATATGAATAAAGTTTGCTTACTGTTTACACATTTTCCAAAGGTGATGGAGAACCAAAAAAAAAAGTCGATTTTCAAACAAATACGAGTGCATATGTGTAATTGTGTTAGAGTTTCGGTCACGCCCCAGCAAAACCTGCGTGCATATGTGTTTGTAACATTCAAAAAAATGTAATTGTGTGTGTCACCTGCGTGACCGGTTTTGCTGGGGACGCTCATAATAGCAACCGCGTGTGTATTTTTATATTCGTAAATATTTTCATTTTTAAATATTTACCGCAATTATGCCGAAAAATAATGCAGAAAAGTGTCGTGAATATCGACAGAAAAAAAAATCAATAAATATAATAGCATCACGGAATTCATTCACGAAAATTTAATAAAGTATACACCAGAAGTATCGCGGATACTTAGAAAAGATTATGATAAAGTTCCAATGATTTTAAGTGGCGATTTTAACGTAAATTTTGCATTGGACACAGCGGTTCCTTCAATTGACTTTCTCAATACAACATTCAATTTAAAAATGTGTAACAATCGCACTGAATCGACAACACGATCAAAAACAACCATTGACGCGGTATTTCAAAGATATGTTGACAACATCGAAACCAAAGCATTTGTATCATATTTTACCTATCATAAGCCACTCGTATCATTTGTTGAAATTGAAAACATTGAGGATGAATAATAATAAAATGAAGAAAATAAAATATGAACTTTATAGCAATATTATAATGAACCTATAATTATCCCGCTCCTAATGCTGCTTTCGTCTTATTCTCTCTCAGTTTGTTTTACGGAAGGTTTCACTTCTATCGCGTCTAACCGTTAGACTGGTATTTTTTTTTTAATAAAATGCCGCAAAAGATTATTACAGCTGAAGAACTAAAAAGTACACGCAACATTCTTACAAAAGCGTAGGTACAATTAGTGGATGTTTTTTTAGTTAGATAATGAAGCAAAGCGAAGGCAAAGCATTTTCATCGCGGGAATCGCACCAATATTTATATCATAATTCTAATTTTGAAGTAATAGAGAACTTCGCTTATTTGGTAGCCAGTATTAACACTTATAATAATATCAGGTATGAAGTTTCCTTTGCTTAAATGAATTACTTTGGACTAAGAACGCAGTTAAGTGCTACCGATACCAATTTAGCCTATTCTTTTGTTGTATATCGATATATCTTTGAAATTATACTGAATTGCTATTTAAAAATCGTGACTGATGATGCCGCTTGGTCCAGAATTGTCAAGGTTATTCCATAATTCTCTTGATCAGATTGAGATGGTACACCTTTCTTCTTCCAATCTTTAATTTTACCTACTCATTTGCTTGTGATTACGCCAATATTACCAGTCAGTGGATTTTTTTTGGAGGTGAAGTAAATTTAATTCTTCTGCAGATAATTCTTGCAAATTATATAACTTTACGGAATTAAAAATGCTATAAAAAAGAAACTACTCAATATTTTTCCAAACTGTTTTTTCATTTTGAAGTACAAACCTTCCGGTTAATGATGGAACACAACTTCATTCATATGGCTGCCTCGGCTAGCCATGCACCATCCCATACGATCGGTGCAATTTTTCAACACATTTTCGATTGTGTATTTCGATAGCTGTATTTCAGCTATGACATCGCGTATGTTGCTCTTCAGTGCATCAATTGTTGCTGGTTTGTTGGCATAACACTGGTCTTTGACGGCACCCCAAAGATAATAATCCAACGGCGTCAAATCGCAGCACCGAGGCGGCCAAACGATATCAGAATTTCGACTGATAATGCGATCTTCGAAGACAGTGCGCAAAAGATTGATCGTGGCATTCGCTGTGTGGCAAGTAGCGCCATCTTGTTGGAACCAAATGCCACCAATATCCTCCTCTTCAATTTCTCGGAACAAAAATTCGTTCAACATGGCCCTGTAACGCTCTCCATTGACGGTTACGGCCACTCCTCGCTCATTTTCCAAGAAAAATGGCCCGATGATGTCGCCAGATCAAAATCCGCATCAAACAGTGACTCGTTGTGAATGCATCGGCTTTTATTCGAGTGCGTGCGGGTTTTCTGAGCCCCAAATGTGGCAATTTTGCTTGTTAAAGTAACGCACATACGCTTCATTCGGTGCTTTTCTTCTTCCCATTGCCGTACGTATTTTTCTTACACATTCTGCAACATTACCATGATTTTCAAAGTAATGTCGCAATATTTCCCAGCGTTCTTTGAGCGTATACACAACCATTTTCGTTCAGCGGAAGAATAAAACTAATTTTCTGTCAAATCAGATGACAGCTAAGTGTTACCATTCTTCAAATAATACCTAGTTCAAATCCGTAACGATAGATGGCGGGCCCTGTATAAGACCCAATGTTTGGTTGAAGCTCTGTTACTACTACGAAAACTTTATTTTATATTTTGTTCATTTGTTTAGGTAGAAATAAAATTGGTATTTGTAGTTTTGAGTATAATAAGAAGTGAAAAAATCAAAAATAAAAAATTGAATAATTTTGAGATTTATTCGAAGCAAAAAAATTTTGGTTTAGAGTTTTTTTGAAGCGAATATGTTTTTTTTAACATTAAATTTGTTTTTCAAAATTTTAATTTAAAAAATACTTAAAAAAATGTTTAAAAAAATATGGGTATAGAATTTTATGAAGCAATATATCTTCGGTGCTATGCAATTTTTTTTTATTTGTGTTTAAAATTAAACATACTTTTAAAAAAATAATGTTTTAAAACAATTTTTTTGAACATTTTGCGCTAATAAAAAATTCTTAAAAATTTAAATTTCTTACCAAAAAAAAAAAAAATTTTTCAAAAAACAAAAAAAAAAAAATAAAAGGTTCAAATAAAGAGCAATATTAAAAATGTTAAAAAAACCGAAGATATTTCAGTTTGAAAACCACCTTTAAAACTTTATGCTAAAATTTTGTTGTTGTAATTTTAGAAGAGCACACCTGTCTCAGCTATTAATGAAAAATTTCGCAAAAAAGAGTTTAAAAAAAAAAAAAAAATTTATCAAAAAAATTAAATTTTTTTCTAAAAGAAACTTTAAAAAATCAAAATAACGAATAATTTCAAAAATGTAAAAAATGAAAAATATTTCAGTTTAAAAAACGTTGTATAAAAATTTCGACATTGAATAAATCTCAAAATTATTAATTTTGTTTTCGAGCCTACAAACAAACCAATCTTCAGAAAAATTTAAGACCATGTTCAAAATCCTTGGATCACTCGAGAGGGAATAGCTTCAGAGGTAGATCTAAAAACTTTTGTACTCAAATGTAAATAATCCTAAGAATAGAGCCAAGTTTTAAGAGAAAAAAAAGTTAAATAAAATATGTGGATTACTATATTCCATTTAACTTTTTTTTGATAGGTAAATTTATTGGTTATGTTTTCCAAGTAATGCTCTTTGAACAAATCATTAGGTGTCCAACGTTGGAAAATATTATTTCCGTATTTAGTATTAAGTGCAATATTATGTGACTAGCAGGCAGTGAACATTTACACTCTGGGTGGGTGGTTGGGGCAAACTTTCCATTTAAAAGATGCTTCCGTTTGATTTGTGGGTCTCTTAATCACAGTCTCGTCCAGATTTTGGCTGGTTGATTTGGATTTATAAATTTATAAACATGCTGATTAGATAGCAAGTCGTCCATTAATTTACATTGCACTTTTTGCAGAAGTTTTAAATTTTCCTTGCGACATCCCATTTAACAGATTTATTAAAAATGAAAGTTGTTTTGTACTTTAAACGTTTTGCTACTTGATCAGCGTGTTTACTGTCGGTAATTCCATAGCATCCTGGAACTTGCATTTTTTTAATCTTGAAATTGATTTTGTTGAATTTAGAGCATATGGTTTCTTTAAAGTTTGGTTATTCTTCGGATTTCGAATTTACAGGGTGTCTAAAGGAAGCGTGACCGGCAAAATTCTATTTTATAGTTCGATAACAAAAAAAAAATGATATATTGCTAAATAGGGGTATCCTTTTAGCAATACGCGTTGCGCGGCTCTTATTATCACACATTGAGAATGAACTTGCAAGGGCTAAGGCAAGTTCAGAACGGAGTTGGGTATTGTAATATACAGGGACGAATCTTCTTTTTGAACGAATAGTTGTACACGTCAGTCCTGGTGTACTGCTGATAATCGGTAATATCAACGAACTGTTAAACATCCAGTTGAGGTTCATGCTTGGGACTGCTTCTCTCAAAAACGATCTGACCGTTTATTTGTATTTACAGCCCATTTGATGCAATTTTGATGAATAAAATTTACCAAAAAGCATTATTACTGTGGGCTACCATGGATTTTACAAGAAGACAACGATCCCAAGTATCGAAGCCAAATATGTATGGAGTGGAAACATCGAAACGGGATTGAAATGCAGGATTGCCCTTCACCGTCGCCTGATGTCAAATGTTTGGACAAAAGTTCAGGGGACAGACACCTGTAAATGGCAATATTTTCCCTGATTTTCATAAAAATTATTTAAAATGAAGAAGTCAATATATTTCTTTGAAAATTAGCATACAGTTTATTTATACATTAATATATGATAATATAAATTTTTTTTATTTTAATCACTTAAAATGGCGGATGTATACTCAATTCTTCCGGGAAGGTCGCAGCGGTGCATCTCAATCGGCGCGCATTGTAGCATTGGCGTCAGTGACCTGAATACAAAAAAAACCAAAAAAATTTTTTATTAATATCATAATTTCTATATGAATTAAAAAAATGGAATAAAATAAATTTTGTTGCGAATTTTCCTACTATTTTTGGTTAAAAAAAATTACTTTTTCGAAAATTTTCGGGAACTTTTAAATTCACATAGAAAGTAATATCGTAAAAAAGATATGTGAAAAAATTTTAGGGAGATCGATCAATAATTTTCGAGTTATCGTGTAAACCAATTCGAAAAATATAGTTTCAAGAAAAACGCGTCTAAAGTCGGCAACGTAACTATACCTCTCCCAGCGCTTGAACGCAAAGAATAGAGTCGTCATGGCTTACGATTTACTTAAATTTACGTTCTAAAATTTTTTTGACATACATATATAATATTAACATTTTATAAAAAAAAAAAATTTTTTTCGAAGTTTTACAGGTATCTGTCCCCTTAAGTAAAATTTAAAGCAAAACAATTATGGACGGTCAAATAGTCTTCAAGGCGAATTCGGTAAAGAAAAAGGCAAAGTATTGGCCGAAGTTTAATGATCTTAGTTAAGGGGTTACGTACGTCCAGAATTTTCAAAAAATCTATTTATTTACATATCATTATTCTTTATAGTTTTAAGCGTATTTCTGTAGAAGTCGATTGTAAAAATTCCCCATAGATACAAAGTTATGGTAGAAAATGTAACTGCCCGACGAGAGTTTGATTCGCACAAGTGGCTGTCCTTCGTTTTAGGCAGCTGACCGTTACTTTTGGAGCATTTCAGCCTGTCGGTTCTTTTGTTATTCTAAAGTATGTATAGGAACATCAATAAAACATTATGAGAGTATGTGTAGGGTCGATATGCTAATATAAGTTGGTGTTATTTATTATGAACTGTTAAAACCAAGCGAAACCATCACTGGTGATCGGTATCGACTTTAATTGATGCAATTGAGCCGAGCACTGCGCGAGTAGCAGCCGTAATACGCAGAGAGGCATGAAAAAGTGATTCTTCAGCATGACAACGCTCGGCTTCACGTTGCCAAACCCGTCAAGACCTAGAGACCGTCAGACAGATATTGCGCCGTCCGGTTATCACTTGTTCCGATCGATGGCACATAGTGTAGCTGACTAGCAGTTCCATTCATATGAAGACATCAAAAAATGGCTCGATCCGTGGATAGCCTCAAAAGATGAACAGTTTTACCGTTTACAGATCTACCAGAAAGATGGGAAAAAGTAGTAGCCAATACATACAATATTATTATAATTTTTTATTTAAAATGCATAAAGTGAATTAACGTACGCACATAAATACTTTATATATAAAAATAAATAAATAATTAATTGGCGCGTACACTTCTGTTAAGTGCTGGGCCGAGCTCCTCCTCCTATTTGTGGTGTGCGTCTTGAAGTTGTACCACAAACGTTCCACATAAATACTGTACGTAACATACTTATATACAAATAAATACAATTTCATGGTAGTACTTAACAATTATCTGCTATGTGCGCCTTTATCGAACGCATTCACTGCGGAAGAAGATCAATAAAGAGATTTAAAGATGATAAATGCATGTACATGTTTGCATTGTTTTATCTGGGTGTTAATGCATTAGGATGGGTTAATTCCAAAATTAAATAAAATTAAATTAAACATTTTCAGAAAAAAAGCTCATTGAAACATAGAGAGTCACAGTCAAAGTGAGCCACCAGTTCCTAAAAGATATATGTTTAAATAACTTTTGTATTTACTTCCGCACATCCTTTTTTTGTCAACTTTATAAAGTGAGTATGCTTGCGTAATCTAACTGCATTTTTTCTGTTTTTCGCTGCCGAAGTAAGAGTAATAATGAACAACTTAAACGATTGAACAAATTTATGTCACACTCAAAGTGAGCCACCTAATATTGTTTCTGTTAAAATAACAGGATATCTAATTTTGGATATTGATTTTTGCTTGCATCTTATTCTCAGTGCTTCAGTTACTTATTATCAAGCGGGTAATAAAGATGGGTCGACAAATAAGTGTTGAAATAAGGCAGTTAATAATTGATCTTTACAAAAAAGGGAAATCCCAAAGAAAAACTGCGGAATATGTAAATAAAAGTCGAGGAATTGTCTAGCACATCATACATCGCTTTACTAGAAGAGGAACAGTAGCAAACAAGCAGAAGAAGAGCAAAAAAAGCGTTTTGCAGATAGGGACGAGGCGTTTATTGTCCGGGAAATATAGAAAAACCTTCACCTTAGTGCTCGGAAATTGACGAAGGCGGTTGAGGAGCAATTAAATATCTTCGTTAATCCCGAAACTGTACGAAGAGATCTAAGAAAGCATGGTTATAATGCTCGAACAGCCAGAACCAAGCCATTTATTAACAACAAAAAATTGAAAAAAAAGGTTGGATTTGCACGGAAATGTGTTCATAAGGACATGAGTGTTTGGCAAAAGGTTCATAACGGTGTAATGCGTTGTAGAGCTTATAATAATGTTTTTTTAGGTTCTATTCTATTAGGTCTGACGGTAAGAGGATGGTATGGCGAAAACTGAGTTTCAGCAGAAAAATCTCACTCCCAGTATGAAGCATGGCGGTGGCTTCGTCATGGTTTGGGGCTGCATGGCAGGTGGTGGAACTGGAAATCTTCAACATATTCCAGGCATAATGGATAAATACGTTTATATAGACATTTTAAAGGGAAATCTTAAGCCAATTGTCGAAAAAGTAGGGATCGAAGGCGACTTTTATTTTTACCAGGACAATGATCCCAAACACAAATCGTTTGTTGCGCAGGAATTTCTATTATATAATTGCCCCCACGTATTGGAAGTACCACCGCAGTCTCCAGATATAAATATTATTGAAAACTTATGGTTCCGTCTTGACCAAAACCTACGGAAACATAGCATTTCGTCGAAACAAAACCTTTTAGATGCCTTACAAGACGAGTGGCTTGCAATTCCTTCCACATATACCTGCAATTTATTAGAATCAATGCCGAGACGTTAACAAGTTATTATTTCCGCCAATGGTGGCCCAAGCAAGTATTAATTTAATATTTAAGTTTATTTGAGTTAAGGTGGCTCACTTTCACTGTGAGACAAATTTGTGGATTATTTTAATTTTTGTTCATTTCTTGTAATAAACAAAGGAAGTCCTTCATGTACGCGATGGGTTCTTGAAGCTTAATATTCAAACAATAAAAACACATACAAATTGTTTCCAACCTGTATTCTTTTTAAACAATTTTCCAGTAAATCTGATAATTAGATAGTGCGGCTCACTTTGACTGTGACTTACTGTAGCTCTATAGTCAAATTCCGGCACCTCAAATTTAGAAAGGAGCTACTTTTAATTAATAAGAAATTAAAGACATACAAAAAAGTGAAAATATTCCCTCTTCTTATTAAAATATTTAAAAAATTTCAATAATTTTCTTTATAGCGCCATCTTGGGTTTTTATTTTTAATAAAATGTTAGACATCAAAAATTGTGCAAAATCATTCCATACAAACTGACCCGCTCTAATAATCTTATATGCTTATATGCGCAACTCAACGTTAATCGCCGATTGATAGACTTCAAATATTTAATAATTTCAATAACACATGAAAGTAGCCATGCTGAGGTCCAGTATGAAGCTGACTTCATACCTCATTGCAGCTGAAACCAATCAGCGGCAAGTACAAACCGCCATGAATCAAAAAATATGTACCATACATATGCATGTATAATTTATAAGTATGTGTGCGTATAAGTGATAACGCCAAAGCACCTGCCTCCATGTGTGAGAGTGTGTGCGTGTGTGTGTGTGTACTTTGTAATAAGTACAATATTTATTCATTTCATTTAAGAAATTTTCATATCCTGTTAATTTATGCAACATTTCCGGTTTTATCTGTCAAAAAAGAAAGAAATTAATTCAAAGTGAAGAGAAGACAGAAAGAAAGAAAGAAAAATAATTGCACAGAAAAAATGCTGAATACACTTCATATGCGAAATGTATGCATTTATAATTTATGTAGAGGCTACTTGCTTTTGTAGCCAATTTCTGACTATTCAAACTGCGGGAGATGGAAGTGATGGGCTCACAAGCAATGTATATACACATATATGCTGTTGTACGAGTGTATTAACATGCAAGTGTGTATTATTAGGGGGGTACTTATGCTTCATATACAGATTTTAAATTATGAAATATGCCAAAAAATACGCGGCATGCGCTGCTACACTGTTACATCAAATTAGTGGGAAAGAGTAGTGAGCAACACAATAGCAAATCAGCAGGTATTGAAATCAGAGCGCACGCATTTTTCATCTTTACTTGTGTGCATATTTCAGCTTAGTGTACTTTGACAGGCAACAATAAATTTTTTGAGAAAATGTTAGTTTTGTTTTCAAAATTTTACTAGCGATACGAAGCAATTTGAAAATTCGATTAATGCAGAGCGTTCATAAACATTTCAAAGTTTTATAGCGGAAAAATAATACTCCAATCTCTTCAGTCATTTTTGATTTGTTGGTGTTTGAAATAAAATTTTATGATTTTTCACCTTATTTTGGTCTGTAATCACTTCCCTTTCGCAAATGTGCGCTATGCAGTAACTAGTCGGTAAGTAGTCGGCAACTAGTCAGTAACCAGTTAGTAACTAGTCAGATAACATGTGCACTGGATAGATGTGTTGGTAATTTTTAAAATTACAAAAATGTAGTTTTTCGGCAACTAGTTCGTGACTAGTCGGTATTTATTCGGCAACTAGTCAGTAACTATACAGTAACTAGTCGGCATCTAGTCGGCAACTAGTCAGTAACGAATCAAGAATCAAGTTATACAAGGTAGCGCAAAATTAATAATCAATACATTTTTTTACTATGTATATTAAAATTTTAATAAATTTAAAACAAAATTATAATTGAGTAATGTAAATATTTATTTAGACCTTTACGCACTCCGTTGCCTGCCAATTTGTATACTGCAGTTTTCTAGTTGATAAGTGCGAAGTATGATTCAGGTACGACACCATTTGCAGAGATTATAAATTTTCTGATAAGGTGATTGATTTTGCGCCACCTGTTAGGAAAACAATGGGTGTGTCAAAATAAATATATAGTAGAAGTTAATAAAATGTATTAAATGAAGCATCGATTCCGCCCATCCACCATACAAAAGGTCTTTTTATTTCTATCCGCCCCTCTGCACGAAAAATTAAATAAATTAAAATGCAAATATTCTATTGAAATTTGATATACTCTTGTATACTCGTACATATCGTCATATAAAATCGTCGAAACCTGTGGAAACATCGTCCCTCAAATGCACGCAATATACTTAAAGACTTTATAAAATTATATTTTTGCAGGACAGCGCTCACCAACATTTTGCAAAAGTCGTTAAAGAAACTTGGACGGTGCTTTAATAGGAAGTCCTAATCCATCCGCTCTATGCACCAGACATTGCTGCTTCCGACCATCACTTGTTCCAATCAATAACTCGCTATCTTGATGTGCAGTAATTCATTTCTTTCAGAAAAGTCAAATATGCAATCCACTCAAAAGATGAAAATCTTTGTCTACGCGGAATCCTTATGCTGCCTTAATGGGATTGAGGAAAAGTCGTAGGTAATAATGGATAATATATTGAATTAATTAAGAATAAAGCTCAAAAGTTATAAAAAAAGCGTATACAAAATATGGATGCATATCCTCAATGTATAATATGTGATATACTTTGATTTATTAGTAATATAAAAATTCAAAAATTACAGAATATGACAGAATGTCAATAGGAAGAAGGTGCACGTTGCTACGGTATTGCCAGATTTCAACACTCCTTCTCAACATGGATGCTTCTTTTACATTTAAATTATGATTACAAAATATTCCGTTGGGCAATATGATAAAACGATTTTACCGGCGTTTACAAGTTCGCGTATGTGATGATATCTGACATCGATATGCTTAGTTCGGTTGTGGTACACAGGATTCATTGCCAGCTTCTGTGCACCTTCGTTATCGATATGTAAAATAATCGGTTGATCTTTCCAGAAACCTATCTCAATCAATATAAGCTGCAAATAAACTGCTTCTTTGGCGGCATTAGGTGCAGCCATATATTCGGCCTCTGTGCTGCTTAGAGCAATAGTAATATGCTTTTTGGACTCCCAGTATATGGCACTATTCCCATAGAAAAATACAAAGCCAGTATATGACTTTCGGTCGCGAGGATCACTACCCCAATCAGCGTTTACGAAACCTTTTACACCTTTACTACCTGCTTTGTATGAGAGTTTAAAATTCATGGTAGCTTTCAAGTACCTTAAAATATGTTTCGCCGCAGTCATATGTTCAACATGTGGATTATTGTTCCTCTGAGATAACTTCGAAACCGAGTGCAATATATCAGGTCGAGTTGTTATGCCCAAGTGCATAAGCGCTCCTATGAATGATTGATATTATTAAATATCTGCTTTATTTTTAATGTGCCAAAAGATTATTATTAAAAATTATCACGCATTTCCATTGCTATGATGCAATTCATTCATACGATTTGGGTAAGCTTAATAATAAAATTATATATTATCTTGTATAGAGATTCCGGTTTCGGCCAACTTATCTGCTACTTCTGTAAATAAATTCAGAAACACGAGCACATTATCTTCCTCACGCATTTGCTTGCCTAAAAGTTGCTTGTACAAAGATACTTTTTGCTCTGACCCTTGAGGTTTATGTACTTCTTTCGATTTCTGCCATATTTCCGATGAAGTCTTGCAGTTTTTGATGTAATTAAGTTGGTTTGATTTCACACCAAGGAGAATAATTGCCAACGCCTTTTCGTCATTTTAGATCCATAACTCTAATTCCGCTGCATTTGAAGGCTTAACCTCAGTCACCGCCTTCCACAAATTACCATGGATCAGCACGCTCCTTATTTGCACTGTCTAAGTCCTGTAGTTGGACACATCAAACTTCTCTATTGCGTGAAGTGATGATGTGCCATTTTCAAGATAACTTTTTTAATAATAAAAAAGTCATAAACTTTTTGCACGGAAACTTCTGGGTCCATAACCTAATATACTTTGATTTATTAGTAATATAAAAATTCAAAAATGACAGAATATGACAGAATGTCAATAGGAAGAAGGGACACATTGCCAGATTTCAACATATAACATAAAGGCTAATACCAAACCAAAAAAAAAAAAAAATTAAATAATATGTAATAGAAAATCCTTCTATTAAGCGCACCCATATGTTAGCCAAGTTGCTTGTATAAGACAAGACACTCGGCGCCCTTAAAGCCCATTGCGAAGCACATCCCTAATCATATAATTTATTTGACTGTCAATCAGTAAAAGTTTATATATTAAAAAAATAACAATAAAGTTGTACGCAATAAAAAATCGATACTCTTATTACATCCCTAATGTACGTATACGAGTATGTCTCAGTGGATTTGTATGCTCATTGCACTTACCTATACAAATATGTAACAACAATGCGAACTGTAGTTGTAGTTGTAGTTATGTGTATTTCCAGTGAAACTTTTGTAGCATCCAATAACGACAGCCACAATAAGAACGATATGCCTTTGTGGTTTGCTGTTGAATTTCGGACGGCCATTTTCACCGGAAATTCGTTGTCTCCCAAGCGCCAGTCAAGCGCAGTTTCATTGTTTATGTGTATACGTCAATACATACGTGCTAGCGGAAATACGTAATATGATTTTACGTACGTAACTTTATACATAGTAAATATTGTATATAGATATGTTTTAATATATAAAGTGAATGTGCAGACATAAAACACTTTAATTTATTTAGTATTATTATTTTTTAATATACTCTCTATAAGTAAGTAAGTAAAAATGAAAACTAAAATTTTAAAATATGCGAATATCGATATTTTTTAAATTGAGGCACATATTTTCTTTATAAAATATATCAGACTCATCCTCCCCTTCAATCCCGTCTGCAGAAGCTGTCAAGTGGAAGGGGTGAAGGAAAGTCTTTTCCACTACTTGGCGGCCGCCGTAGCCG
Organism: Anastrepha obliqua; assembly: GCF_027943255.1. Lineage (NCBI taxonomy): Eukaryota > Metazoa > Arthropoda > Insecta > Diptera > Tephritidae > Anastrepha > Anastrepha obliqua. Next base: position 31,064,383 of record NC_072896.1, read on the forward strand.
AATGGGTTGGTGCGTGATTACCATTCGGAATTCACAGAGAGGTCATTGGTTCGAATCTCGGTGAAAGCAAAATTAATAAAAACATTTTTCTAATAGCGGTCGCCCCTCGGCAGGTAACGGCAAACCTCCGAGTGTATTTCTGCCATGAAAAAGCTCCTCATAAAAATATCTGCCGTTCGGAGTCGGCTTAAAACTGTAGGTCCCTCCATTTGTGGAACAACATCAAGACGCACACCACAAATAGGAGGAGGAGCTCGGCCAAACCCCTAACAGAAGTGTACGCGCCAATTATTTTTTTTTTTTTTATTTATGTGAAAGTCCAGGGCTAGCTAGGGCACGACCCCGTTCCTTCGGTAATCCGTTCTTACAGCACATTAAGAAAATCTCAGACATAGAGATAAAGGATTTGCTGTTATACTTGGACCTCACGAAATCCATCTGAAACACAAAGAACAAAACAAAAAAAAAAAACAAAAGAAAGACATTATCACAAGAGACAGTGGTGGTAAAACGGTGCTGGTCACCAATTAGGATTATTTCAGTGGAAATATTCAACCACTCCTAGAACAACAAATTTGCACTCTGTTATTATAAAATTTAATGGGCTATAAAACTGCGCAGTAATATTAAAACAAGCTATTTAAAAATTATTGAATTTTTATGAAAATGTATCGGAATTTGACGATGCTCTAGCTCTCTCAAAAACTAATGCTACCTGGGTGCTCTCAGTTTGAAAGTGCAAGTCTAGAATCTATCCCTGAACTGCAGCTTGAGCGACTTCTAAAATTCGCGAACACTACGCGCATCTTGAGTGATGCATATTTTTGCTAAAAAAAATCTGGTATCCTGCGTGGCTTCGGTCAGCCAGTATAACCTGACCTAATCTATCGAAATTAATTCAAGAGAATAAATAAATCAATACATAGTTAAAACCTAAAGTGTGGGGTGTTTTTTATAATTTTGACAGCACCATTGTGATCTGAACAGTCAATGCCAAAAGATATAGTACACAGCACGTTAGAATATTTTATTAAAAATAGAACTACAGTCAGCGTCAAATTGAAGTGTACACCATATATTGTTAAGATTTGACTATTTATTTACCTGTTTACTTTCAAATCTCCACTAATTTTTATTTTTTAAGTATAGTTCAACTACAACAAAATCCATATTCGAACTTTGTATAAAACTTGTAACAATTCGGCAAATTCTCATCAGAATTTCAGATTTTTTACTAAGAATTTTTAGAAAATTTTCGGTGATTTAGTTTTATAGATCATTCAATTTCAAGTTTTAAGTTCATTCCAAATTACACTAATTTTTGACAATTTTTTTAGGAATCGGTCTTGCGCATTTTCTCTATTCGACACAATTTCTTATATGGAAAAAACATCCTAAAAATTTGTCAAAAATCAACGCAGTTTTTGAACTACTTGAATTTTGTATTTTAATATACCAAAATTCAATAATCTTCAAAACTGCGTACCTGAAATTTTTCTATAAATTCCTAGTAAAAATTCTGACATTTTGCTGAAAATAAGTAAACAAATCTGGTGTACACTTTATTTTGACGCTGACGGTATGTGGTCTCCCAACAATGATTTCTAACTCTCGTAATAATCCAAAGCGTTAGGTCTGTATCCCTTTGACTTATGCAGAGTCTTAAAATTGGAAGACATTTTTTAAAATTGTTTTAGAAAATAAAAAGAATTGTTTTTTGCCAATTGGTCACTAGTTAGAATTAATTTTTTTGAAAAAAAAGAAAGAATTACTAAATGTTTATATAATTACTTATTGAGCAAAATTAAAAAAAAAAATGGTAAGTAAATTTTCTGAAAAAATGTGAAAAAAATTCCTTTTTGAAAAATTAAAAGTTTTTGCTTTCTTCCCCAAATTAGTTTTTCACCAATTTTTTTTTTTACTTTTTCAAAAATAAATTTTTTTTCAAATTTTTTTCAGAATTTTTTTTGCAAAAAAGATTTTTTTTTGGAAAATTAAAAAAAAATTACCAAATTTTTGCATCATCAAATTAGCAACCTACTTTGGAAAAGAAAAAAAATTTGCTTCATGTAATTTTAAATGCTTACTTAAAAACTCTTGGGATTAAACCACTCTAGTAGAGAAGCTTAAGCTATTTTTTGCACACTTAAGGTTTTATTTAAAGGATTGCAAGTGAGCAGCGGGGTATTTGTGACAAAGCCACGCTTATTCGAGTACTTTAAAGGCTTAATATTGGAAAATGTTTTTTCTTTTTTAACACTGCATTGAAATAGTTTCAAATCCAAAAATCCATTATTTTTGCATACAATTTAAAACTTTATTTAGGATGTTTCGGATTGTCCAATTTGGGTCAAATATGCATCGTTTTGTTGTATAATTTGTTGCCATTTTAAAGGTAGCTTCACTATGTCTCTCTCATAGAAGTCTTGGTCCTCTAGTAATTGATTTTCACAATCTTCTCTTGATACCAATTTCTTATCACTCAGAAAGTTTTACAATGAAAGAAAAAGGTGGTAATAGCTTGATGCCAGGTCCGGACTATATGGTGTATGCATTAAAACTCATCAATCAAACGCCCGGAGTTTTTGACGAGCTACTAGAGACATATGTGACCTTGCGTTGAGCTGATGGAAGACAACACCTCTTCTGTTGGCCAACTCTGTCTCTGGTCAATCGATACCTTTAAACGGTCCAGTTGTTGACAGTAGAGATCTGAATTTAGTGTTTGGCCATACGGAAGCAACTCATAATAAATAGTAGACCCTTCCTCGCCGTCCGTCCTGGTTTGGCCATTGTTTGCGCTGCTTCGTCATGCTTTGACCGCGAACATTTTCGCACATTACTGTCGTATGTGACCCATTTCTCATCCTCAATCAACATTAAGAAATGAGTCGGTTTCATTCCGTTTGGCCAAGGCTTCACAGATGGAAACTCGATCCATCTTGTTTTTTGGTGTTAATTGGTGTGACACCCAAACAGCGAGCATCTTTTTGAATCCAGCTTTGCGCAAATGCTTTGAAACTGTTTTGTGGTCGATCTTTAGCTCCTGGGCGATGATGCTACGACTGCCAACATGCCGGTGAACTTCGATTATTTCTGGGATTCTAACGAATTTTCGACATTATTAACATCAAAAATGCCTGAACGGAATCAACGAAACCAAAATTGCACGTAATTAATTGGTACAGTATAGGGACCATAAACACTATTAAAAATTTCAGTGGCCTGGTTGAATTTCCGGCTTTATCAAAGAAAAACTGTAAAATGTACTGAATTTTCTCTTGGTTGACTTCCATTGTTAAAACCCTGAATGGAACAACAAAAAACGAAACCATTTTTTTTAACCTTGACAACGAATCTAAACTTATTTGACCGATTCTTCATCGATCAGTACAGCCACATACCGAGAAAATAATGGATTTCTTTTTCCCTAAACCAGTACATACAGCCTGTTACAAGAGATGGCATATCGATATTTATACTAAGTTTCAAGCTTCATACAAATATTGGATAGAAAAAATGTCTTAAACTTTTTATCACAATTCCACGCTTTTTAATAAGATTTTCTGAGGTATGCAGGTTTAAAGTTGCCGTAAAATTCTGTTGACTTTTAATATTTTTTTCCTCGACGATGTTATGGATTTCCTTCCATAAAATGAACATTCGAAATATCTTTGTGAGAAAATGCAAGACGGTCATCAAAAAAAAAAAAACAAAGTGCGTGTAGCGTAGTACACATAACAGAAGTGAAACTTTCAAGACAGACAAAGAAAGAGGGAGAGACCCGAGAGAGAATGAGTGAGAGAGAGAGAGAAAGAATATATATCTAAATAAATTCACAACATTTGCAGAGAATACAAATAGACAAAATTTACAAAAAACCGAAAAGGGTCGACCGATGTAGGTAAACGCCGGACACAAACCGTGACAACAACGCACACTACTCCGAGCGTTTATCACCTGCACAAACGCAGCGATTCCAGGACCGCAGCAACGGCACAAATTACCGCAAGGTAATACCAATAAATCCGACGCCGGAATGAACAGCACTTTATAGTACGCACAAGCACTAGCCAGAAAACGGAAATAAGCCCCAAAAAGTAGGCACCAAAAAAAAAACGCCCCAAATGAAGACACCAAGGAAATATAACGCGAAAAAGTATGCACCAAAAATATATTTCCTACAAGTTTGCACCAACAAGCAAGCGCCAAAAAGTTGGCAGTGTTATTTCTCACTAGAAATTAGCAACCACAAGGAAAAACTCAGGAAAAATAGCCTAAAGTATATCTAAGATATATATAAGGTATAGCTCTCTCTCTCCCTTTCCTCTGCGTTCTATCTTTTTTCTCTCTCGCGGCACGAAAATGCCAAAATGTTGCATGGCCTTGAAATTTTACTCTCCACTCTCGCTCGTCCATCGACGCCTAAGAAGTTTCACTTCAAAAATTCCAACAATTAACACGGTTTTGGAGTCACTTTAAACTGGCACTTTGTTATGTTAAAATTTAAAGGGGCTATAAAACTGCATACTCCAAAGTTTTTTTAAATGCAAATTAAAAAGTTTTAAATTTTTTTAAATTTAGTGAAACTTCGAAACTTTAAGTTGTGTGGTTGTTGTTATAGTATGAACTATATTTTTTATAAAAAATAAATAAATGAAGTAAATAATCGAAACTTTGCAATATCTTCTTCTTCCCCTTGATTGATAATCATTTTTAATCTTATTTTAAATCAATATATGTAATTTGAATTTGATTTGTTTTGTTTTTAAGTTTTCTTTTTTGACTGTTTGGTTTTTGTTTATTTTTTGTTTTTGTTTATTTTTCTTTTTTTGTGTTTGACCGAGTTTAAAAAAGCGCGAGTCCTTTCTTTCTCCTGCTAACCGATGCCACTTGGATACACCAAGTGAAGCGCAAGTGCAAATGTTCAAAAATCTTCCGCAGAATCTTTCTCTCAAACACTCCAATGGACACCTCATTGGACACTGTCAAGCGTGAGGACGAGCATGATGCAATATCCCGCTGCTTTTATTATGAACACAAGTGTATGAAAGCTTCCAGTTCCAATCAATTTAAAACTGAAATACTTTAACAATGAGCAAAAATGCCTTTAAAATTACTTTAAAACTATGCCTTTGATGTAAAAGCACACACATTTTTCTCAGTTGCAGGCACTTCATTTAAGATGCATTTCCTTCTGACACCACTTCCTTTAATGACAATAACTCTCACTATGGCTGGATTGTCGCCAATGATGGAAAAAATTTAATTTTAAAGTACTTTTACTTAACTACCCCCATTTGCTGGCCGCTGCACAGTCCATACACCAGCGACCCTTGACATCCATTTTAATTTTTAGTCTGGTGCAAACGCAGCTGCACATAAATAAACAACGTCGTGCGTGAGTAAGCGAAAGAGGCTACTTCATTTATGTTAAATACCTACATACCGCAAAAAGTGCCATAAAGCACCTTCACGTGTCCATGTGTGAGAGTAGTGCTCTATTTTCTGCGCCTCCGTCGCCCACTTGGCCCACACAGACAAACACTTCGATGATTACTCAGCGCATATGTGCCACTTTTTGTGCTTGCAAGCGCGCGTATGTGGGCATGTGTGCGTGTGTGAAAGGAAATGCATCTTTGATGTGCTGATTTTTGTTTTTTATCTACTCTTAGTTGCATCCTCTCTTTATGCTGGCACATTGGATGCATTTTTAATTTCTGATACGAAACTCGTTAACGACCGAATTCACAATCGCCTGCACTCTGCTTGACCAGTTCAATGCACAATTCGGCAAATGGCTATTTGAGGCGAGGCTGCACGCATGTTTTTTCTTCTTGTTTTTGTTTTTGTGTTATTATTAAAAAGAAAATGTAGAAAAGTATGACCAGTGTAGTTGGGGGAAAAAATCCCGTCAAAAGTACATATAAAAACACTTCACGCTAAAGTGTCGATTTTAATTGCCCGAGATCGTTGCGAAAAGAGGTCACCAGGCATGTTAGCCACATTGATGACATTTTAAATTGGTGGCAACGTTTGGCGCTGCCACTTTTTATAACAAATACACACCTACATATACGAATGAATAAATATGTACATGTAAATATGCGAGTATGTTGAGGTGTGCTGATATGCTGCGCCATTTATCGTCGGGATTGGAAAAGTTACAGGATCAGCAAACACTTTGCGGCAAACGAAGTTATTTTTTCCGCTGTATTATGAATTGGCTTATGGTGCGCTTGGGTGGAACTGGTTTGTGTGCTATGAAGCGTTTACAGGCAAGCCTACATGAGCGTAGACCTATTTTCCAACATTTTCCGATAGGTGTTTATTTGTGTAATGGTGGGGTGCAGCTGAAGAGACAATGCGCGTAAAAATTCCTCAAAAACCATTTAACTGTAAATGGAGTTAACAGCTGATACAGCGCCGTACGGCGAACACACACAGGTAATGTGATTTCATCAAAATCTTTCAAAAAGCACCAAACTGCCGGGTGCTCCACAAAGGTGCGTTATCGGAGCTTTTTCGAGTTGATAGAGCAGTGCGTTAAGCGTGTATTTTATCGACAATTCTTGGTGACCTCTACTTTTCCTCTATATTCAATGTAAACTTGACAACACCAATCTGAGATACCCGGCCTATGCCGATGACATCTGCTTACTGTCACTCAAGCTTTCTGATCTTAAGGTAACGAGCTTCCGACAACGACTCTGCATCAGAAACTTCGTGCGACTGGACTAAAGATTAATGCAGCCAGCGACTTATTATTATTTTTTGTTCTTATTTTCTTTGTATAGCTCTGGTTTCCTTGTCTGTGTTGTTTGATTGCCTATTAAAGCGGCTCGTAATGGTAATGGTTGTACGGCTTATGCTAACGCCTTTATGCACTGTGACCAGATTAATCTATTGTGCGCCCTAATTATTTAGTGCACCGAGGAATCGAACCAGCTCCTTAGCAGGGATCAATTGTAGGCCTTCCTCTTCTAGTAGGTACGAACCCAGGATTCTGTGTCTCCTGTGGCCCAATGCCTCACAGATGGTGATTAAGTGTTCCATAGACTCCTCTTCATCACAGCAGAACCTCCATAATCTGGTACTTGATAATCAAATTATGTTAAAGTGTTTATTATAGGCAAAGTGACCTGTAAGTGCTCCACAGAGCAATCTGAGGCCCTTTTTTCTAGAGTTAGAGCAGATTTTGCTCTGTTGGCATTGTAGTGATTAAGGGGTAACACCACTGTAGAAATTTCAAAAAATTGATTTTTTTTTTATAAGCTTAAAAAATTCTTTGAACCTTTTAAAATAGAGAACAAAAAGTTTTGTACGTTACCGAAGTTTATTTCATAAATATTTTAAGCTTTTAACCAAGCGTTAGTGATTGCTACCTAACGACTTCTCCAAATTTCCAAACTTTAAACGCGTTTTTCTCAAAACACGTTTTCTGAAACTGGCACGCAGCATAACTCAAACAATTTTAAATATTTTTAATCAGGTTTTTCAGGTTTTGTATAATAACCTTCTTAAGAGAAGAGCGTAGGGGATTTTCGATAGATTAATTTAAACGATTGTTATAATTATTTAAGTGCCGTTTTTTTAGTCCAAAATAGAGTTTTTTCCTTCAAATGCTTGCTAATTCCACAAAAATAAATATTTTTTAAATCCCCTACGTATTTCTCTAGCTATTCTTATCTAGATTAAGAAAAAAATGTTTCTTTGTTCCAGATTAAAATTTGCACCCTCTGTGCTGCGTGCCGCGGAGCTGTTTCAAGAGAAACTACATTACAAAAATGTCTCCTATACCGCCATTTTGTAAAATTTTTCGATCAAACTTTTTAGTTTTGTATTTTAGTATATAAGTAATACTATACCATATTAAATTAGGTAGCTTGACACAAAAGATCTTTTAGGTCGCAGTGTCGGTCATTGGACCACCTACTAGGATAAATTATTATATAAGTAATAACTTCCCAAATCAGACTGATTGTTTTCCCTTTCCTTCTATACAAAAAAATTCTTTAAAAATCGTGTTTATTTTACGCGTGTACAGCGGTGTTACCCCTTAAGGTCGCTTGTGCCGTTCCAGTGTTCCATGATTTAGTTTTGGATCCTTTGGATTACTTTTGTTAAAGCCGACAAATCAGGTTGACCCAATAAATGGCCCTTTGGCATAAAAGTTTATCCTCTCATTTCCTTCGTGTCCCTCATGCCCTGGTACCCAAATCAGTCAGCTCAGAAATAAATTGTGATTCCGAAATATATATATAAGGATTAGTTTAAACTATTGTGTTCTAGCCGTTTTTGACCTACCATCATAAAACCAAAGGGTTTTTTGAAAAAATCTTCCTGCATGCTCGCCTTCAAATACCTTTAAAGGTAGTTAATAATCATGTTTTTTTATTCAACAAATCAAAAATATGTCGATGTATTTTTGATGAATCTCAACTAAGGTCTGTTTCAAACTTTACTATGTGACCAGAAGTAGTGGAAATATAATTTATATTTAGACTTTTCCTCCTTTAGCTTACCTGCTCATATTTAAACCGTCTTTTCCGTTCTTACTTTGTCCTTTTTTGTGGGCAGCAAAAATCTTGATACTCTACCTTTTCTAAGTCTAATTTTCAGAAATTTCGCACATTATTATAGATTCTGAAAAACTTTATTAATCAACTTACTTCGACTTGAATCACCACACTTATCCACAGTAAAACGCTGGTACAACGAGCTCCTCTTAAGATGAGTTTCGTGAATAACATCCAAAAATGGTTGTTTTGCCGGAACCAATTAATGCTGTGCCACGGAGGATTATCATGTGACATATTGCAAGATAGAGGCATCTTTCGCCATTTTATGTATTGTATGAAAATTTGGTCGCCAAGAAGATTTGCTCTATTTAGATACCGCATAATATGACCAAAAAAGAACTCCAAGAAATGCAGTCGCGATAATTCAAAGCACTTGTATGACATCGTAATAGGTGGCGAATCTGGGATCTATGTATATGAGGCGAAAATTTAACAGCAATCAACAGTGTACGATCAATACGAGCTTAACCTGACAAACGTTGTTGGCGGAAGAAGCAGCTCAAAGCAAATGGTCGCTTCTTTTTTCGGAAAATCTAATCATGTCGCAACTGTACGAGTAAAGAAACTTAAAACAGTTAATTCTGAGTGGCACGCAATCATTTGTTTGCCAGTGAGTTAAGGAAGATTAACCGCCAAAGACGAATCATTCTTCCCCAAGACAATATTAGCTCCCACGTATTACCTTACACGTAAGAGTTTTTGAGCATTCAAAAGATTGAATTAATGGGTCATTCACCTTCCAGCTCTGATTTGACACCCAATGACTTCTTTTTGCTCCCGAACATCAAAAGTGAAATGCGAGGCCAACGTCTGACGAAGCTTGAAGGAGCTGTTGAAGAAGCCTTTAAACAACTCGTTTTGGAGGTATTTTCTGCAGAGTGGCAAAAGTGCTTTGTAGGGATTTCCAAGGAGAATATTTTGAAAAACAATAAAAGGATTTTCATTATTATTTTTATGTGTTTTCATTATTTAGCGCAAAATATAAAGGCAACTCTCGAGCAAACGCAAACTCAAAGCGAATGTTTCTTCTTTTAGGCCCTGTTCTTCGTCACTCTAGTCAGTTACGTGAGGTTTTCGTTCATCTTCCGTCCCCCGACTGTCGGTGCTATGTTGCCGGAACGACCCGGATTTATATCCGGTTAAGGACTGTCACTCCAGCAGCATTCCCAGTGCATGTATGGAGAATGTTTATGCTGCGGCAATAACAACAACGTGAGGTCTTAAAAATACTAAAGCCTCCTTTGAGATCGAGGGTGTCTTTCTTTTAACAAAGCATCTGAATAAAATATATAAGTAATTTGCGCGTACCCCACCTATTTGTTCCACAATTGCAGAAACCTATACAGGTAGTTTTAATTCGATTCCGAACGGCAGATATTTTTTACGAGGAGTTTTTTCATAGCACAACTACAGTCGGGGATTTGTAATTGCCTGTCGAGGAGCGATCGCTAAAAAAAATTGTTCCATCATTTGATGTTCCATGCATGGAGATTCGGACCTACGCACTCCCGAATGGTAGTCGCGCACCAACCCAAACGGCTACGGCGGCCAGGCGTGCTACTCAAAAATGGATCCGACGTCTGTAACAGTCTGTTTAATATCTCGTAATTGCACTCAACCCTAGAAAATATCAGAACGAAGCTGCCCGGAAATCGAACAGCATAGATCATTATCTGAAAAAGTCCCTATAAATCCAAGTTAACAACTTTTTTTCTAAAAATTCTACAAACTGCCACTAAATGGTGGGGCCGCCAGTTTTATGCCACCTCAGAACGGCAGAGGGTTTCTTATGAGCAACTTTAGGTATTAACAAAAATATTAAAAAAAAATCTGTTTTTAAAGACATGCGCACACATGTTTTCTACATTCAAGAATGTTAACCGAAAACTACACAAAAGTGATTGTTCTCTACATTTTGTTCCCACTATTCTCAGCTTTCTTTATACTTCGCATATTTTTAAGATGTTTCTCTCATCTCTTTCACTTACAATTCACTGCATACCTGCAGGCGTTTGCATAAAATTTTCGTAGAAAATTAAGATGCGGAAATGTCGGCACAGTTGCCTAAATAATCGTCATTTAAAATGCACAACAAAAATATTTGCGCCTACAACGCAGCTATGGTGGGTACAAATTGTTGAATGGAGGCACCTAGAAAATGAATAGTTGCAATAAATATGTACGTATGTATGTAAGTAGAATAAAGCAGCAAATGTTCTAATGTAAGAAAAAAAAAAAAATAGCGCAAAGCAACAAAAAGGTGCAACTGTATAAGCGCCTTAAGCAAAGCAACACATCACCAGTCTCTCTCAACTCTTCAGCGACTAAGCGCTACTGTGACGCCACTTAAGTTGGCATTTGCCTACAAAAGTACCCACTTTGTTGTGAAAGGACAAACTAAAAAGATTTTAATTAATTTTCGCTTTAAATTCACCGGCGGGCCATTTTTGCATTTTAATTACAAAATAATAGCATACATTTGAGAGCAACGAAGCGAGTTGAACAGTTTTTCGTGTCGTTTCGTTTCGTTTCTTTTTAAGCTGCCTGGTTGAGGTCGAATGTGGTGTGTGCCCCTGTGTGTGTGGGTGTGTGTGTGTATTTTATACTATGCCGAATGTATGTCTGTTTGTGTGTATTACAGACACAAAAGTTTCCAGTGTAGTCAACTGTTTTGGTTGGTTAGTGCTGAGCTGACGCGATTGCCGCTGGGCATATTTGCATTTCCGCTTCGACAAGCGCAACGCTCAAATTCGCTTGACAGCGAACGCTGACGGGTTGGTTTCACCAATTTGCTTTTTTCGTTATTTTTTTAAGTGCATTGTAAACTGTTTATTTTATTTTATTTTTCTTCATTTTTTTACTCCTTTCCTGTTCCTGTTTCTTTTTCTTCTGATTTGCTTTTTTTTTCTTTTTATTTTTTTACATTTTTGTTATTTATTAATGTTTTTTTTTTGTATTTGTTGAAGGCACACAATAAATTGCTGCATGTCAGCGCCTAAATGCATGCCATAAAAAACGTTGCACACAAAAGCCGGTTAGTAAAAGTAACTAAAAAAACAACGTTCGCTGCGCTTTTGAAAAGCTCTTCAGCTCACCACTCGTTCGGTCTGGAGTCAAATATCGGAAATGCTGTCATGCTCTTGCGCTTCACATACTTTTTACGAATTGTTTTTTCGACTTTTTTTGTGTTTGTAACTTGACCGGCAGGTATTCATGCTTGACAAAAGCTGCCAAATGTTTTTTGTTGTGCATTTTTAAGCTTGTTAAAAACTAACAACAACACAAACAACGAAATCAACCACAACTCAGTTATGCGCCGTCATCCTTGTCAGCGACCACATGAATGGATTCATTGGACGCCGCCGCCATAGCTTCATGAGCAGTATTTTTGTTGTTTATCTGCGATTTAGGTTTTTCTATGCTTAAAGCCGTTTGTATGGTGGAGTTTTTAATTGAATTTATTTAGCCGCAGGTTTCCATGAAGCTTCCGTGTAAATGCATGCATAATTATTGCATATTTACGGGCGTAGTTAGTCTCGTAGGAATTTGTGAATCAAAATTTGGCATTAAAAGCTAATGCGGTAAATATAAATTTTGCTCTAACTCTACTCTGAATTAACTAAATTTTGTCAATTGGGTGGTTATACACTCTTGCAATCACAAACTTTGAAGGACTACTGTTCTAGGCATAGGAGAACCTTGATAATTTGCAACAGCTATCAACACTTTGAGGTTTTTTATGATAAGACGGTGAAAGTCACATTCAGACTCCAAGGAACGCATTGGTATGACTTGGAGTAAGGTGAAATCTTTAAGTTGCTATCTGAGCAGTATCCACTGTGTTTGGCACCTAAAGACGACCTGATACCCACAGTTTCAGTTGGAAGGAAATTTGATGTCAGATTGCGTGAGCAATGGAGCAATCCAAAATGCATGCAGGGAGGTTTGACGGATATTTTCTTTACCGATGGGTCCGAGAATGAAATAGGGTCTGGAGACGAATGGTACTTAAACGTAATAAGTATCACTATGCTATGGGGGAAATGGCAACTGTTTTCCAAACAGAAGTTTTTGCCATCCTGAAAGTAGCCAAATGGATAATCGAGAGGAGATGGAGCGGGTAACAGTTTGGAGTCTTTAGTGGCAGTCATGTGCAGCATGAAGGCCCTGGAGAACGCGAAGCAAGCCTCAAAGAGTGTTCAAGGATGTAAGAAGAGGCAAGACAAAAAAGGCTTGTACTTATATGGGTTCCGGCACACTCCGATGTTCAAGGAAACGAAATTGCCGGTGAAGTGGCCAACCGTGGATCAGCGGTGCCCCCACAAGGGCCAGAGCCCATAATCGGAATCAGTTCCGCAGGAATCATGAATTGGATCAGCGATTATGTAGGCAATCTTCATAAAGAGCGATGTCATGTGAATGAGTAATATTCGTTCTCTAAAACTGGAGGATATTTACAGATTTGCCAAAGAATCTGAAAAATTCGCACAGGACTAACTATCTCTATCTCTGTCTCTATTCTTTCCTATCTCTTTCTCTGATACTTCTCTCCTTCCCTCCTTGACTATCTACCCCCTTTCCAGAGCTTTGAATACAATGGGCTTTTTAGCCTGAGTGTTTTAGGAGCCACCAAAACTCCTGGTGCTGCTTGATTCGACCTTTTCAAATTTCAATTTCAAGGTGAAGTCAAAATCACTGGTGTGCAAGATACAAAAATTGATATACTTGCATTTTTTTAAGGCCTCACGGCAGGAAATTTCCTGTTTACATATAATATTTGGATCACTTTTACCGCCATCTTTTTACATACCATCTCTTTTGGGGGCCGCCCGGATTATCTAGTATGAGTTTTTCAGTCGTTGATCGTCATACATACTATGCGTTCGCTCGACACTATGCAAAAATGATCTCTCCATATTTTTCTTCTTCTTCTTATCCACCGGCTTACATGTTTTACATCACAATTTTTTCTAATTTCGTCTCTCCTTCGGGGGAGCTTGTAATCCCGACAGAGCGCGTCCCCAGGTGGCGGATAGGGCATCCCTATCTAGCACAGCTTGGTGGGTAAACGGAAAAGAAATACCTCTGTGGACCAACAAGTCGAGCAGACAAGATCGTTAAAAAAAATCGCTTAAGGGAGGCCCGCAACCTGCCTAAACGTATAGTTATGCTCAAAGTCAAACAATATATCGAGGATAGATCAAAAACAAGAAAATGAATATTGTGCTCTCTTCACTGATGCTTTCAACACCCACCCCCATTCATAATTTCATATTCAATTTCAAGGGAAATGTGGTCGACTTAATTTTTCCGGTAGTATGAATTGGTGTTTTAACCCGACGTATTGTATGATATTTAAAAAAATGCTAAGCACCTACCCTGCCAGAAAAGCAAAATAGATTAACGAAACCAACGCAAGACTGCGTCTTGTCGAGGCCCTATATACCCGGGTGCAGTGAACAAGGCCATAAATGTTCTATGTTGTGGAAAACATGTGAAGAGGCTGGAACATACTAGACTGTAGTCGAGCTGCCCGAATCACATTGACCGACCTTCTACTTACTTTAGAGCTCTACATCTCGGCAATGTACTTCTATATCATGACTGAATCGTGTAGTTAAATATAAAAATGTCGTCCAACTATGAGTACCTGGTTACACACGATTGGGTTGGGCAATAATTTTTTGCCGAATACATTTTATTTAAACAAAACCCAAAAATTATATCAATAAGTTAATCAATTACATATTCGCCGTTGCTATCTACAACCTCTTCCTCTCGACCAATTTGTTGATGCCGTTCCGCCAAAAATCGCTCGGTCTGGTGTCAAAGAAGTTGTTGAGCGAGTTTTTAATGAACCCTTTGTTACCGAAGGTAATGCGCCCTTCATATGGTTTGACAGGAAGCGTAAAAACGGACCACCCATTCGAGCTCTTGGAATGCGGCTTTGACGACTTGTGCAACATGGCGCCTGGAGTATGGTTTGACTATGTCGATGAGGTCTTTTCCGTGGAATAGTCTCATTTACGCGGTGTAGCTGGGCAATGTAAAGCTCTTTGTTGACCGTCGCAGTCTTTTCGAGCATTTCCCAGTGCACTATGCCCTCCAGTCCCACCAAACACATATCAGGATCTTCTTTGAAAGACGATCCGGCTTGACCCTCGGCCTTGACGTATCCCTTGGAGTCACCCACTGCTTTCTTTGCTTCATAGTGATGTATAGGCACCATTTCTCATCTCCCGTGACGATTCGGTACAAAAAGCGCTGTTTATGACCGGGCGAGATGCTGAGAAGCAATTTAAAGGCGACTTTCTTTGTTTTTTTTTTTCGGCAAATCCCATTGAATGAAGGTGATTGAGAATCGTTTTGTGACCGCAGTTCATTTTTTCTGCCATTTCACTACTGGTTTGGCGACCGTTCTCCTTCAAAAGTGATTTGACGCGTTCTTCATCGAATTCAAAAGGCCTTCCGCCGCAGGACGTACCATCGACGTCAAGGTTTCCATTTCTGAACTTTGCCAACCGTTTTAGTGCCGTACACTCGCCTATGACATCTTCTCCATACACGTCGCAAATGTTCCGGGTCAGGGTCGGTGGAAGAGGAAAATTCCGAGTATTGGGCTAGCGAATTATCGGCTAAATTTGTTTATTTTTTATTAAAACTTATTTGACATTTTTTATTTGATACTTCTATCCTAATATTCAAGAGAGATTTGTGCTGAGTTGATATAATTGAAATACAATTCAGGTGGCAACGCCAGCTATAAATATTTTTTTAATAAAGCTTGTCTAAAGACCTTTCATTTGATATCCATTTTTTAGTATTCCAATAAAATGTCTCATAATTTGCTATTCTTGTAATAAAATTCTGGTGGCAACATCAGCTAAAATTTTTTTTATTAAAGCTTATTTAACACTTTTCATTTGATACCTTTATCCTATAATAATATTTAAGTGAGATTTGTAATAAGTTCATATATTTAAAATAAAAATCAGGTGGCAACGCCAACTATTAATATTTTTTTATTAAATCTTGTTTAAAGACCTTTCATTTTATATCCATTTTCTAGTACTCCAGTGAAATGTCTCATAGCAAATTATTAATTATATTCTTGAAATAAAATTCAGGTGGCAACACCGGCTACAAATATTTTTAATCAAATTTTGTTTAAAAGCCTCTCATTTGATATCAATTTTGTAGTATTCAAATGAAATGTCCCATAGTTTGTAATTTTTGCAACAAAATTTAGGTGGCAATACCGGCTACAAATATTTTTTATCAAATCTTGTTTAAAAGGCTCTCTTTTGATATCCTTTTTTTAGTATTCAAATGAAATGTCTGATAATTTGTAATTTTCGCAATAAAATTCAGGTGGCAACGCCAGCTAGAAATATTTTTTTTTTATTAAAGCTTGTTTAATGGCCTCTCATTTGATACCAATATCCATTTGATACCAATATTAAAAAAAAATATTTATCATAAGTTGCTATATTTGAAATAAAATTAAGGTGGCAACATTAAATAAAAACATTTTGTTATTAAAGCCTGTTTAAACGCCCTTTCATTTTATATGTTTTTCTTACTACTCCAGTAAAATGTGCGGTAAGTTGCAATTTTTGCAAAACAATTCAGGTGGCAACGTTATAAAAAATGGAATGGGATACCCATGCTGCAATACATGTGGCCGTTTTGTAATAAATTATTTTTGTTCAAATGAAAACATGTGGCAATGCCCTGTTAAAATAAGTGTAACGCACAAACCATCTGCGGCCCATAGGCTTTCCAACACTGCAAAAAATGTCAAAATCGAGGCAGTCGTTTTTTATGTAGTGATGTTTATCGAAGACATTTTCTGTGTTTTTTTTTATAAATGTAGAGATCCAATTTTCTCCAATGTGAATTATGCACAAATTTTCGTGACGGCTGATATGTTTGAGAAAAGCTTAAAAAGTTACAAATCCGCTGCAGGTATATTTGCAATATATACTCGCACACACACATATATATACATATCAATCAATTAAACCACCCAATAAGTGACCCTGACATGCCTTCGTACCCAGCCACTCGCTAGTCATTAGTGCTGCACCAGCACACATTAAAAAATCTATGAACATATGTATGTGTGTGTGGGTATTTTTGCGCATATACAGAAAATTCATTTACACATCCATCAGTGTTTGTTTGCTCCGCTATTAGTTGGTTGATAATTTGACTGGCAGCCGCCAACGGGCAAGCATTGTTGTTGTTAGTTGTACTTTCAATTGCTGCAAGTATATATTATCCTTGTTGCTGTTGCTGTTTTTGTAGTTACTGTTTTTGTTGTAGTTGTTGTTGTGTTTGTTGGTACCGCTGCGCTGTCGCTGGCGGCACTACTGGGTGTTTTCGTTTGTATTTTAAACAAATACACTTTCGGTATAAATTATGAAAGTTTTAAACAATTTTCACCTTCATTATTTAGCGATTTTGTGGTGTTGACGTGAATGTTGAAAATATTCATACAAAAATATGTATACGCTTGTATTTGCACGCGTGTGTGGTTGGAGCTGTATTTTAGTTACGTTTTTGTTTTTGGTTTATGTTGAAAAACTTTTTCCTCATTCATTCTCTTTACTTTAGACTTTTTATTTTTTTTTTATAATTTTTTTTTTAATTTTTATTATTTAAATTGGCGTTTGTTTGTGCTTACATTTTAATAGTTAACTAACAAACACCACAGGCGTTTCGCTGTTAAAGTTTCATTTACAAACTAATTCACCTGTAAAATTCTGATCTTTTTTGTTCTGTACAATAAAAATTTGGTATGGCAAATGAAAGCCAGTTGGGTACTTAGTTGGAATATGGAGCAAAAATTGTGCATAATAGCACGAAATGTATTTGTTTGACATGATGAGTGAATAGCTGAACAGAGATAGAGCCGTCAGCGTGAAAAAAGTTCACTTTGTTTTGTATCAAATTATTATCAGCTTCATTGAAATATAGAAGATAAATAAAAGTTTGGAAAATTATTAGCTGGAAACTGAGCTTTTTTTGGGGATGTTTTGTATATTTCGTGGATCTTTGATATTTTGGCTTGCAGCGATGATAGTTTTTTTCAAAGTCCTTTTGATTTTAGCTTAGATTATTTCACTCTAGCATTTTTATTTTTATTTTTAGATTTTTAATGAAATTTCATAAATTAATACTACATTTTCTTTTCACTTGATAGATATGGGTCAAAATTTCTCAGAAATGTTAAAGTTGGCACGAAGTATTCCAATTTTGGGTGAAAACTGGAAAATTGTAAGAAGTACCCGAGTATGTACCGGGAATGTTTAAATAAAACAAAACAGAGTTAAATTTCAGGCAAATTTATTTTATCTCCTACAAAATATGACCTATCTGAAGCAACAAACACGTGCCAACGTTTAACCTAGGCCTCCAAGCACCCCTGGTAGGCCGACGAAGGGATGGTCATCAGCTCCTTCATCGCATTCTCTTTGATCTCCTCTATCGAATGAAATCTCCTTCCACGTAGTGGTAACTTCAACTTGGGAGACAAAAAGAAGTCGCACACGGCCCCATATCAGGTGAATACAGTGCTTGCACGGTGGTATTTACTTGGAATTTGGTCAAATAATATGGGACAATTTATGCTCTGTGCGATGACGCGTTATCATCATGCAAAATTTAAGAATTGTTTCCCCACATTTCGGGCCGTTTGCGGCGTACAGCATCTCTCGAATGCTTCAAAACGGATAAATAATATTCCTTATTGACTGCCTGGCCCGATGAAAGGTACTCTTGGTGCACTACGCCTTGGCAATCGAGGAAAACAGTCACCATCACCTTTACTTTTGAGCGATTTTTTCGATTTCGGCTCGTCTTCGAAGCGCCTCTCAGGCGGTTGGTTTTACTTGGTTTCCATGCCAAATTCATAGACCCATGTCTTGTCGCCAGTAATTATCCGTTTCATGACGATTGTATCACTTTGGGCTTCCGAAATCATCTCCTCAGCAATTGTCTTTCGGTGGTGTTTTTGCAGCAATTCAGGTCCTTCGGAACGAGCCTGGCTGTAACGCGTCTCATACCCAAAACTTCAACCACAATGTGTTGTGCCGTTCCATATGAGACACCAAGTTCACTGGAAATCTTTACTAAGCTGGTATGACGATTTTCAAGCACGATTTCGTTCACTTTCTTCACGTTTTCATCGGTGTTCGACGTCGATAGGATAGGATTTTGATCATAGGGTGTATAAATATTTCTTCAAATATAAATATGATTCGTCAAGATTTTTAAAATTTTGGAAGAAATAATTTTAAATGTGGATTTTTTGTATAGTCACTACTTTTTTGATATTTTAATAAATGTTGATGGTTAGACGGTCTAAAACTTAAAAAATAATCAAAGTTAATTAATTAAGTCTTCCAGATTTTAGAAAGCGACCTTCGGTGGGGCCTATTTTGACGAATGAAAATACAAATTTGTTTTCGAACTCAATCATTTCTAATATAAAAAAGTAAGACACTCACATTTATGTATTGAAAAAAAGAAACAAGCATTTATTTTCATTTGTGTAGATGCTTTTATTTTAATATAGAACAAATTTGTGTCGGAAAACTTTTAAATTTTTGAGTGCGCCGATTGTCAAAGAGCGCTAACAAAAAATTAAAATACTTTCTTGCGTTGTGAAAAGCAAACGAGGGCGCCATGCGAGTCTGACACCCTCCGTTAATATGCATTTATAGACACCGCACGAAAAAATTATAATAAGGAGCCAATTATGATGAAATCTACTAAAGCAATAATGAAAGAAAATAGCCCAATATCGTTTCATAACGCAAATTATACCGCTCTTATTGCTTGGCTAATTTCTTGTTTCGTGCAAAACTAAATAATTAAAAGATTTGCCTGAATTTAAGCAGGGACTAATTTTAGCATGAAGAGAAGGAGAGACCTTACAATGCCAGAGAGTGCCTCAAAATGAAAAAGAAGCAAAAATTGGTTTTACATCACCTGATGGGATGGACTAAGAGAAGTGGTAGGTAGATGAAAAGTAGATGAAATAGTTGAAGTGCTAGTCTGGCACTCTTCAAATAGCACTGAAGCGTCGTTTTGATACCATTATGAGACCTCCAACAGACAGGTATCTCAAGCCAGCCAGAGCTGTTGATATAATGGAGAAGATTGATGGGATTTAGGTTGGCGCACTGCCCTAGGCTGTCGAGGAAAGAAGCGCCCAGTGACTTTAATCGTCTAGCTGCCAAACCCGGACATTTACAGAGAAAGTGCTCTACAGTCTCCTTTTCTGAAAGAGAAGTGCGAGAAAACCTTTAAAATAGAAAAAATAAAAATAAAACTTTAAGCTATAAATGAATCAAATGGCTCTGCTGAAATTAAATGCTCCCTTAATTTGGAGTTCGCCATCCGTCGTGTGCAATAAATTTTGCAAGCAGATTATAGTCTAGAATATGTAAAACGACTTCCTAAGCCTAAGTTAATCGCACGACACAAGGAGACCAGATTGGCATTTGCGGAAAACTATCAATTTTGGGAAGGTGAATGGGAAAGAGTATTTTAAAAAATTTTTTTTATATTTAAAAAAAATTTTATTTATTTTAAATTTACTAGTTTCAAAGTAAAATTTTTTCTGAATTTATTATATGAGGTACATACAACAGTTAAGGTGTGATATTTAGTCCATTAGGTCTTTGGGTTTTTCTCATTTAAATCTTCTTCTCCAATTAGTTGCATTAACAAGAATAGAGGCCTTCGTATTGACGTGGCTTATTAATTTTTCATCGCGGGTTTTTGGTGCGATTATTTTGTCGGCTCAAGAGTCAGGTCACGCTCGGGATCGGAGCTACATTTGTAGTTAGTTTGAGTGGATAGGATAAACCAAGAAGCACCGATTGCATATTTCATAATTTTATTCTGGAACCTTTGTATAAGTTAAATGTTACTTACCCTTTAACTGTGCACCATACGACCATATCATCTAAATGAAAAAAGAAAATCAATCTGAACAGACCAGACGATTCCCAAACGGTTCCTCCCAAAACGAGGAGAGAATGGCTTGCATTTTGCCAAGGTTTTGGCAGCCATTAGTGTCGCAGGTAAAACACCTTTATGTTTCATATTCACAAAAATGGAAAGGAAGTATTATATTTAACAGAACTGGTAGACGCAGTATTTTATATTTTTTATTTTATGATAATTTCGATGAGGCGTAATCTACTTCTTCCAGCATGACAACGCAGCCATTCATGCTTCCAAGGCAACAAAAACAGCGAAAAAATACCAATTTTAGAATAGCCTGCCCATAGCCTTGATCTTAACCATGATCTTAAAATGTATGGATAATAATTTCTCAGTCGGTTTTCAAAAAAAGGAAGACAGTTTCATGACGCTAAGAAATGCGATTAATGTCGTCGAATGGTTAAAAGTTAAACAAAATAATAAAAAAATATGTAACCAAGTGGATGCCTCTACGACTTCAACAAGTTTTATTCAAAGGAGGATCCAAAACAAATTACTTAGTTCCAAATTAGAAAATAACCCCAAGAATTCTATTTCTTTATTTTAAATGAAGTGTGAAGTCGGTATGGTTGTGCGGAAGCGAAACATGGCTGGACTTCAACACCATCACACAAAGGCGACAATCTTTCGTTAACAAATACCTCCGCATCATCTATAGCCTATTCTGGGCGAACACCATCAGCAAACACGCGCTGTTGAGATCAATGGTTGAGGATCCCATCCTATGGCAAATCAAATGCAAAAAGAGGCAATGGATAAGTCACACGTTTAGAAAACCACCAGATAGCATCATAAGAATGGCATTGGAGTGGAACCCGCAAGGGAGTAGAGGTCGCGGTGGCCCAAAGATTACTTGGCGAAGGTCGATGTTGCGCGAACTAGCAGATGCCGACATCACATAGGGCGGCGCAAAAACAACAGCCCAGAACCGTGTACGTTGGGAAAGTCTTGTCGAGGCCCTATGCTCCCAAGCGGAGTGTACAAGGATATAAAAAAAAGATTTTATATATATTATAAAAATATTGGTCTTATACTTATGTTGTTCTATAGATTTTACTTTTCTTAGTAATTAATTAAAGTTTTGTGAAATGTGTGCTTAAAAGTTTAAATATTAAAAACATAAGTTCTTAAATCTAAACCGATAATAAAAATATAAAAACTTTAGTTAGCCTCATAATTTTTTCGTGTGGTTTTTATTATTGGCGTGCGTCCACGTTTCTTCCACAAATGGAGCGACCTACAGTTTTAAATCGATTCTGCATCGCCTATTCGACTACGGCAGCTTTCGTTAGAAAGAAATTAGCTAGGGATTTCTAGAGATGTCTGTGAAAAAAACAGAAAATTACTCGCGCTGTACTTTTGTTTTCCTCTGGAAATCCTTTTAAAGGACTCAACAAAGGCTTTAGTTTTAATTTGTGGGTTTTCTATTTGTCACAAAATACAATAATTTTAATGGCAAACTTGTACAGCGCAATATATATAATAATATTAATTCTTTATATGATTTTTATATATCTTTATTTACTGTATGGAGTACATATTTCTCGGTCTAGTCCACATTTCGCATAATCACCTCAAACAGTAAAGTGAATCAAACGCATTTTTTTATTTCTTTCAAAAAGCTGTTCCACAAATAATATCAAAATAGGTGCATAAATACATAAATATACATAAATGTTGCACTGAACGCCTCGGAAAAGACGCAGCGCAAAGCGAATAAATGGGGGGAATCAACTTAAAACAACAAATGCTAGAAAAGCAATGCCAACTGAAATTCATAAAGGCATAAAAATCATAACTTTTGACCTTAACATGCTTTTCACCCGCATACAAGCAAGTGGCAACACGTCTACATGTGCATGTATGCGCACATATTCGCGTGTATAGACGAATGTATGCATTTACGTATGCTGCTAAGTGGCTTTGCTTTGTATTTGTATGTATGTGTACTTGTGTGCATATATGTTTGTTGCTGTACAAGTGCTTTCTACGGCTGTTGTTTAGCGCTTCAACCTCTTAGGTGCATGAGCGTTTCCCCTTGCCATGGTAGCCAGCAGCAGTACCAGGAGCCAATTTCGAGACCACCACCGCGTATGTGGAACATTCTCAAGCGTTTGTTTATTTCGAACTTATATGTTTGTGTGCATGTATGTGTAGGTGTACAGTCGTGAATATAAAAATCTAGAACGTTAGTTAACTTAAATTTAAGGATTCAGGTGCTATACTTAGATGTTACGCTTGTTGTGAAATATGAGATTTTTGAATTGCATTGTGGAAAGTGATTGAGAAATTAGAGCTTAAAGCACTCGCATCATTTGAAATGGTGCGTTTTGGATGTTTCTTAAAACGGAAACGAAAAAAGACTTTTTATTTTTGATTTTATTTAATTTTATTTTGATCTATTTTTAAACAATAAAAATTTTTGTTTGGCCATACGAGGTTTATTCAAAAAGTTGTCCCTATTATGATATGATATATGATTATTTTTAAATACAGGGTGACAAAAAATAACTGTATACAAACTTTTCTGTGCAATTAGAATAATGTACATTTTTTTTTACCGAAATCTCTTATTTTGTGATCGTTGTGTGTGATCTGACGTTCAAAAAAAGTATTAGTTTTTGTTCCAGCTTTTTTTAAATACTTTGTGTAATGATGTCAAGTAGTCACTCAGCTATTATAGCCCTGCATCAGCACGGAAGCTTGGAATTGCACGTTCATTGGTATCTCGTGCAATCAAACGATTTAAGGAAGAAAATGAACTGCTAACACTTCCAACAACCGAAAAATCATAAAAAAAAGAGTTCAACGAAATTCTATCGTCTCGATGAGGAAAATTGCTCATGAGACAGGCACCAATCGTGAATCAGTTCGCCTTATAGCGAAAAAAGAACTTGGACTTAAGCCTTATAAATAATGCCAGCTGCCCACGGATGAAAAAAAAGTAAGACTCGAAAGATGTCACTCGCTCCAACGTGGGAGCGCAGGTGTGGGCTGGAAAAAAATCATCTTTACGGATGAGAAACTGTTTACCGTTGAACAAGCTTACAATCATCAAAACGACAGAAATCGGTCTACAGAAGCCCTTGGACCTGTGTGGACGTTTCAACAGAACTCGGCACCAGTCGACAGAGCAAAAACTATCCAAGAGTGGTGCAAAGCCAATTTCCCCTCTTTTATTACTTCCCAAGAATGGCCACCCTACTCACCGGATCTGAATCCTCTTGATTACATCATATGGTCGATTTTGGAAGCATGTGCAAAACGCCACAAAACTTTGGAGTCCCTGAAGCAAGCGTTGCGTCGAGAGTGAGATCGCGTAACGGTAAACGAACTACGGCCTATAGCCCAAAATTGTTTGGAACGTTTGAGGTTGTGTATTCGTGCTAAAGGTGGCCACTTCAAAACTGGCTGAATATAATGTTACTTAAACATTGTCTGTAAAATTTCACAATTTATTTTGAGCCTCTATCAGTGATAAATTTTTTCATTAAAAAATGTTGTATATACTTATTTTTTGTCGTCCGTATTAAGTATTTTTGTGCTATTATAAGAAAGAATATTGTTCATTCGAATAAATAAATAAAAAATATAAAAACATAAATCAAGTGCTTTTGCCTATTTAATGCTGACCTGCGCTGGCAATTAAGTGAGCCATGCTGTTTTGTAGTTGTAGCAGTTTCTTATTGAGCCATCACAGGTATAACTGTGTTAGTATGTAGTTCCAAAAACTAAGTTACTTGTTGTAGTGCGGTTTTTTATTCCCTCAACTGTATATGCTTACATGTATGTATGTATATGTGATAGTACATAAGTACGTAAGTCATATTTGTGGTTGAACATTTTCATTTCTGAATTCATTTTTATGCTTTTACATCTGCTTGTTGGTGCTTTTCAAGCGCAAATCTTTTCCATAAGAAACTTTTCCCCATCTATGCAATCACACACTCACACATACCAGAAACAGTAAAACGTATTTGCCTACATAAGCGCCTTTGCATATGCAATGTAAAATGGTCAGGCAATTTTGGCAGTAAAGTGCATACAATAGCTTATGAAGGGTATAAAGAAAAAATGCTATTAAAAGCCAAAAAAAGATTTACATCAACATCAAACAATGCCATCTCGGCCGATCTTCTTTTGACTGGCAAGAAACGAAAGAAAAAAAAAACGTAGAAGTAAAACAAAAACCAAAAGCCTTTACAACAACATTTCCTGTGTACGCTTTCAACATAAAATTCCTGGAATTTTTTAACGAAAATTACATAAAAGCATATAGCATAATTCTTCAAAGTTTCGGTTTAAACATTCTAAAAGTAATGCAACAACTACAACATCGTCGTGCATCCTTCAATGTTGGCTAGTCACACATACACTTATACACATAGGTGTGATTACTTATAGACTTATCGTCATCAGCTCGGCGCTAGCCAACAACTTTTTTGTTTGTTTTTTTTTTATATATGTATATTTATATATATTGTTGTATATACATACAGGCATATATATGTATATGTATGCGTATGTGTGAGCTGCTTAAACTTGTCCTGCATGCAAATAGCAGTCAGTAAAACTAACAAGAACAACGACAAAGTAACGACGTCTACACTTGACCATGCGTCTGTTGCACGAGTGCCACTCTCTAAAAGTAACTCATACATATGCAAAGTGCCTTTACATGCCAACATATATTTGCACACTATTTATATACTATATACATTTGCCACTGATGCTATTTTTATTACGGTTCACCTATTTTTGTACCGTTATTTCGTATTTTATATTTGTCACAACCTCAATTCTAAAGCTATTTTAGGTAATATTTTAAACTTTTAGTCATACGAGGGACATTTCAAAGTTTGCTGAACTTTTTTTAATACTCAGAAAAAAAAATTAATTCCAATCAGTCGTTTTAGGTTCTCTACAGGGTTTGGCGATACTCGAAAGATGGTAGAATGAGTATTTTAGAGCTTCATTCCAGAATATTCTTCAAAAACATGTTTATTTTTGTTTCTTTGTCGGGGCAGGCTAACAAATGCAGCACTCAGACAACCTTAAGTCCATTGCACTTCACTCTGGTTCCCTTTTTACTTCCGATGCGAAGAAATCTGAGTAGATCTTGTAGTGCCAAAAAGTCAAGTTGGTCGCTTCTTAACACATCAGTGACAAAGACTTTAAGCCTGATTCGAGCGAAGGCCGGGCAGACGCACAGAAAGTGGTTCGCGGTCTCATCCTTCTTTCCACATGCTGGACGGAGTGCACTGTCTGAGATGCCTACCTTTTTCATATGCTTCGCCCATAGGAAGTGGCCCGTCATCAGTCCAAACAGCTGTCTGCAGTCCGTTCTGCTTAATAACAGGAGGATTTGCGGCAGTCGGTCGAATATTACGGGTAACATAAATTTTGTCCATCTGCCGGCTCTCTCAGCCTGCCAGGCTCGCTTGTAGGTTAAAGTAACCCGTTTGCCGTGCCTTTGATGGCTACAGAAGGGAGTAGTAAATAGGGCTGCGGACCAAAGAAGTTGACACCAGATCCCATTCTAGCTAAAGAGTCAGAGCTCTTGTTATCCGCGATACTCACGTGTCCCGCGACCCATGTTAGCATCACAATACTATATCTACCGACGTAGTTCAGCTTGAATTTACCGGACTCAACTGCCCTTTAAGTGGTTGGAGGTTCTGGTTGAAGTGTTGCTGTCCACACATACCGATCTGCCTCTCCATCTATTTTCCACAGAAAAGTTCATCGCTTCTTGAATAGAATAAATAAATTGGGGGATTTGCAACACTTTTTCGGAACAGATTTGACAGTTTTGTTGTTTGAGAACCGATTTACATGATTTTTGTACATTTAGAAAGGCTGATGCTCTGCGTGTCGAAATTTCAAGCCAATCAGAGCAAAGCTGAGCGAGTTATAGCCCTTTTACTGGTGGGTAATACGTCAAGGTTTCAGGCCAATCAGAGCAAAATTGAGGGTGTTACAGCACTTTTTCAGAAGAGATTTGACGGTTTTGTTGTTTGAGAATCGATTTTAATGATTTTTGTACCTGATGCTTTCCATTTCAATTCAACCGGGCTATTCGGGGCATGTTTTTCGATTTCGATGTAACTCAAATATGTTGCTCTCTGGTCAAAATAATGAGACACGAAAAAAAATTTTTTCAAGAGTTATCGGCAATTTTGTTTTTCGACTCAAAATCGATTTTTTTTAATTGTATAAGAAAATTTTTTTTTAAATGCCCATAACTTAGTCAAAAATGAACCGATTTTAATAATTCTGGGTTCAAAATGATCGTCATTACTTACACGAGCGACTTAATGTAGAATCAATTGCCCATGAATCAGGTAATCAGTTTCTCATGTCTACCGTCCCAGTCCGACCGCTTTTCTTTGAGAGCTCGATTCAAACGTATTAGCTGCAGTCGATAACGACCGGCAGGAATGGTTTCAGATGGTTTAAGCAGTTCATAATATATAACATCCTTCTGACCCAACCAGCTGCACAACATCACCTTTGAAGTGTGAATATTTTGTTTCGCTGTCGATGTACCTGGCAGCGATTCACCTGGCAGGCTTCAACATTTTCGACGCTTATGGTTATTATAATTAATAGATTCATTTTTCATCCCTTTCGCCAGTGACGATGCGATGCAGAAAATCTTTTCCTTTCTGCCATTCAAGAAGCATTTCACACGTTACCAAACTTCGCTCGATATCGCTCCTTTCCTTCAATTGATGTGGCACCCAGTTACCTGCTTTCTGCTTTCTGGACTACTCCCATCGCATGCGAAAGTTTACCGACGGTTTATCTGTCGACATGCAACTCTTTAAACATAGCATCCAGGGTTCGACATGCGTCTTCATCCAATAATTATTGTAGTTGAGTATCTTCGAATTTTTTCGGTGCCCCTTCGCGATCTTTATCACTCACGTCGAAATTGCCACTTTGGAAGCGTCGAAACCACTCTTTACAAGTTGTATTTGTTGAAGCGTGATTACCGTAAATATTAGTCCATACACGACACATTTCAGCTGCACTTTTCTTCAAAAGGTAATGCTGAGGCATGACTACCCGCAAACGCTTTTTTCGGGACGAACGTAGACATTTTTGACGTTAGATAAAAACGCTTCTTTTTCTTTCAAACGAATGTCAACTACTGTGATCGAGACCTCACATATACACCTTCAAATCACCAGTACATTACCAGAGCGAACACAAAAATAGTATCAGCAGCGACAACTCTTTTGCGAGGGCGGAAACTTATTCCCTTACCTACAATTACTATAATTTTTTCCATAAAAAAAATTTATCATGAAAAACATTGCGAATATTGCAAATAGATAAAGTGACTTAATAATGTGAGCACAAATGTACATTTGTATGTGAATGCGCTTAGTGGCTGAAGTGCAGCGCCTATTGAGCCATCATCCTTGCTACTTGGCTGCCAAACCACCAAAACCATATTTCATGTGCACTATTTTTAAACGCATCTCATGAGTCAGGTTTTTTTTATACACATTTACAAACACACACTCATATGTTCACACACACATACACACCACACACTGACTGCTTAATGTCTACTGATTTTATTTTACTTTGATGCGCACTGCTTACTTTCCTTTCCATGCAAAAAAGGGAAAATAGAAAAAATTAAAAGGAGGGAGAAAAAAATTTAATCCTTGAACTTGACAAAGGCACAAACAGGATATGCGCTTGCCAATGCGTTTTTTGTTTTCTTTGGGCTTTGCTTTAGATGGGTTTCAAATCGTACTTTCTGCTCGCTCTTTGCATGCAACTTTCGTTGGTCAATGTTGCAATGAGCTTATGATTTTTCAACAATTTCTTATTCGATATTTCACTTTGGAAGCTTTGTTTTTTCTAGATTTCATTTTTTTCTGAAGCGCGTAATAGCAAATTTGTAGCCAGTAGTTGTAGTTGGAAAGCATGGGAGAAAGTGCCATTAAATTGCGGCGGTGGAAAAGATATGTTTGCAAATACACACATAAATATAAACATATACATGCATGGATACCTATACACAAGTTTTTTGTTGCATGCGATTATTTACTTGTGTTGGCTCTAAGAAGTTTCGGTTTTGGACTATTTCCAAATTTTGCACTGTTGATTTTTTTATGTTTTTGTCTCTACGTATTTATGTATTTATGTGCGGATGAGTCGCTACAGCTTTGTAAAGGATTAAGCTGGAGTTTGCTTTATGTCGCCAGAATTGTACAAAAAAAAATTTCTTATATACGAATATGTATGTGTGTGTGTACACAAACACTTATACTGCGTTAAATAACTATGACACAGGGACTTGGAGAAAAGTCTTTACTATTTATTTGTCGCTTATTTAATTAAAATAATTTTCTTAAGCAAAAACAACTCATTCTCCTACAAAAACCATACAACGCCAACTTTGAAATTTTGCGCAAATGAAAAAAAATCCCAATACATTTTTAATTTCAAATTTTATAATAAAAATTTCTAGCGAAATCCGAGTATGCAGGTTTATAGCCTAGTTAACTCTAGTACGTATTTAATTTTAATAATTTTTTTAAGAAAATATTTTTTCATACTCCTATAAAACCCATATAAATCCAACATTCAAGTTTAAGGATTTACTAAAAGTATATAAGAGAAAGATACGTAAAGCCAAGAGAGAATCTTGGAAAGACTTCTGTAGCAGTATGGAAGACACTAACGAAGTGGCTAGACTTAGGAAACTGTTATCCAAGAATCCGTCTATGCCAAGAACAATACGAAAAATTAACGGGGAGTGGGCTGACAGCTGTGAGGACTCTCTAGAAGACCTAGTCAGCACACATTTTTCAGGGTGTGCGGATACTACCGATCTCGAACCTAGAGGAGATATTGTGCACGACATCCCGACGAACGTATTTACGTCGAACAAGATAGAATGGGCTATACAAAGTTTCGACCCATATAAATCGCCAGGACTGGATCTTCCCAGCTATGCTCCAAAAGGTAAGCCATCCTGTGGCACCATGGTAAAGAACGATATTCAGGGAATGCTTGAGGTTCAGCTATGTTCCTGTATTGTGGAGAGAAGCGAGAGTTGTGTTTATTCCAAAAGCTGGAAAAAGCAACCCTCTCTACTCGAAGGAATACAGGCCCATTAGTGTGACCTCATTTCTCCTGAAAACGTTAGAGAAGATTCTAGGCACATACATTAGAGATACAATTGCATTAGAGATATTATCAAAGGTGCAGCACGCCGACACTAAAGACAGATCTACTAAAACTGCACTTCACTCACTTGTACTAAACATAGAAAAGGCGTTAGAATATAAAGAGTACGCTCTTGGAGTATTTTTAGATATATCAGGGGTCTTTCACAACGTGACGAAAGGTGCTATTTTTAATAGCATATGTAGAGTAACTCAATGTGCAACCCGCGGTTTATCTATGGATAAGGCAGCTACGAGGGGTGCCTTTTATATGTCGGGACTAGAAAATAAAAACAAATTTTAATCATCGAAAATCACTTTATTGTTTTTTAAAATATTCCCCATGAAGATCTGTACACTTTTGCATGCGTTTGAACCAATTGTCGAAGCACTTTTGCCACTCTGAATGAAGTACCTCCAAAACATGTTGTTGTTTGAGCCGATGTGTGAGAGCTCGCATTGTCCTGGTGAAGGGTGATCCGTCTTTGGTGATTGGTTTTCCTAATTTATTGGAAGCCAACTGGCAAACAAATGGTTATGTACCACTCAGAATTTACTGTTCTGTGTTGTTCTAGTGGTACGGTTGCGACATGTCCAGTTTTTCCGAAAAAAACGGGCGACCATTTGCTTGGAAGTGCTTCGTGCGCGAACAACTTTTGTTGGATTTGGCTCATCTTGAAACACCCATACAGTCGACTGCTGTTTACTTTCGGGCTCATACGCATAAACCCATGATTTATCACCTGTCACGATGTCATAGAAGTGTTTCGAAGCCCCGCGATCGTATTTTTTGAGCATTTCCTTCGACCAATCGACACGAGCCTTTTTTTGAGCGATTGACAAATTGTGTGGGATCCAACGCGAACAAATTTGTTTGACAGTCAAATGTTTATGCAATATTGAATGTATGCTGGCCTCACTAATGCCTAAGATTGTCTCAATCTCCCGATAGATCACATGACGATCTTGCAATATCAGTTCGCGCACAGCATCAATGGTTTTCGGAACAACAACTGATTTTGGACGACCTTCGCGAAATTCGTCTTGGAGTGAACTACGACCTCAATTGAGTTCACCATACCATCGATAAACACTGGTCCTTGATGGAGCTTTATCGCCAAAAAATGAATTAAG
This sequence comes from Anastrepha obliqua, assembly GCF_027943255.1. NCBI lineage: Eukaryota > Metazoa > Arthropoda > Insecta > Diptera > Tephritidae > Anastrepha > Anastrepha obliqua. Next base: position 31,095,314 of record NC_072896.1, read on the forward strand.
TTCATCCATGCAATGTTGCTGAGTTAATCCACGTCGAAAGTTGTAAAAAATAATCCCACGAAAGAGTTCACGATTTAATTCCATTTTTGTACCGAGATGAATCTTTTAAGTTACTGTAAACAACACAAATAGCGCTGGTATTTCAAAACGTTCTGAGTACGTAAAAGCTAAAAAATGTCAAACTTTGCGATACAGCTATCAGTTTCCAGATTGCAACACCAGGGTTGCCAAATCCCGAAATATAAAAGGCACCCCTCGCTAGGCAACAACCTCCCAAAGCTAGGCAACAACGAACTACTTCTCAAAGATCATGCGAGGTACCTCGGAGTAATACTAGACAGTAAATTGCTGTGGAAGCGCAGTGTTGAGGGGTGAAAGGGTGAAAAAGGCCAGTAATGCGCTGTACGCATGCAAAAGAATGCTGGGCGTTACTTGGGGCCTATCACCCTCTCTGATGCATTGGTGCTGCACGGCAGTAGTTAGACCGATATTGCTGTATGGGGTCTTAGTATGGTGGACTGCGACAAGAAAATTGACAAAATTAATGCCACTAGAAAGGATTCAACGACTCGCTGCTCTGTGCATAACAGGAGCGATGAAAACCACTCCAACGGCGGCGCTGGGGAAATGATAGTCAGCATGCCACCTATTGACCTTATGGCGGAAAACCTGGCAGCGAAATCCGCGAGGACATTAGTGGCTGCTGGAGTATACACCTGCAGAACCTTTGGCCACAGCTCAATAGGAAAGTGGAGCTCAGGTTGCACAGACTAAATGACTCCGTACGTATGGGCGAGAAGGTTTCGCAATACAATTGAAGAGGAGAGATGGCACAAAGGCAAGAAGCCTGGCCATAGAACTTTTCACTTTTATACAGATGGCTCTAAAACTTTAGATGGAGTGGGAGCGGGTATTTACTTCTCAAAGCTAGGGATAAGGCAGTCTATCAAGCTGCCAGACCATAGCAGTATTTTCCAAGCGGAAGTTTTTGCTGTGGGGAAAGCCGCGAAGCTTGTCTACAGAAGAAGAAGAAAGAACTCAATAATTAATATATATATACGTGAACAGTCAAGCAGCAATAAAAGCAATTAGCTTCTATTGTATTAAGTCCAAAAATGTTCGACGGAGCAGGGAGGCCATGGAAAGGCTAGCCACAAATAGTAGGCTGCACGAAACAGTAGAGAACGAAATGGTAGATGAGATAGCAAAAACAGCTGTTAGACTACCTTTTGAGCAAGAGAACGGCATACCAAAACCGCTAAATACAATATACAATGAAATGGACGACTACATGACAAGGCGAGTGGAAGCTAGGTGGACCAATCTAACCACATGCAAAACAGCAAAAGTCATGTGTAGAATTAACGACAAAAAACTGACTTAATTCGTACTTACGCTCTCGTTAAAGGACTGCAGAACTATCACAGGTATGCTATCAAGTCATAATCTATTGGCTGCACTTGCGTACAAGATAGGGATTGCTAACACGGACAAATGCAGGACATGCAGAGTGGATGTTGAGGAAACTTTAGAAAACCTCCTGCTGGGTTTTTCCGGCATTATTAAATTATTAAGAACGAGTTTAAAATGCCTGGGAGCCCCACTGTTTGAGGGTATGAAGGACGTCTCAAATGCGGATCTCCCAGCTCTGCTTAGATTCGCCAAAAACGCTGTCATCCTACATGATGTCTACTTTCAGTATTCATAGAGATCAGTCTCTATCTGGTATCACTAGGCACCGAAAGCTCTATGCCAACCGTGCTAACCTAACCTAACATTCAAATTTTGTGGATATTAAAAAGAAAGTCAAAAAACTTGATGAAAGTGCCAAAATTTTTAATACGGATTTTTAGAAAAATTCTAGGTATATAATTTTATAACCCATTTAATTCTAGCATAATAAAGTACAAGTTTCAAGTTGCTAAAAAATCGCATTGATTTTTGACAATTTTTTATGCTAACGGTGTTAGGAGCTTTCTTCCATATAAAAAAATTTCGCGCATTGGTTGTACGAAGAAAGTGCAGAAAATCGCCGCAAAAGAAAAACAAATATCAAAAATCGAGCCTTTTCAAACTCGCTCTTAAAAAAATTTGGTATTTTAAACAACATTTTTGATTTTATTTTTAATTTTCACAAAAATTTAATGTTGGGTTTTTATGGGTTTTTTTGGAGCATGAAAAATATTTTCTTAAAAAATCATTAAAATTAAATGCGAAACAAATAAATTAGGCTATAAAAGTACATAACTAAAATTTTTCTAAAAATTTGTATTAAAAAATTTGGTATTTTTATGAAAATTTTTTGATTTTATTTTTAATTTTCACAAAATATTTTCTAAAAAATGTATTAAAATTAAATGGAAACAAATAAATTGTAAAAGCTTGTCGCAAAAAGCTCGCGCCATAGTTGTTTAACACCCTGTATTTGTGAGATATTTATGCTGTATGTTTTGTTCTCAACTTCGCACAATAAACAGTGAATGCAACGGGAAATAATACTTATTAAGTTGTTAGTCGGGTATGGATACCAATTGGCATTTAGCAACAAAAAATGGCTTATGCGGTTGAGTTGACAATTTCCACTAAAATATTGCCGGGGAAAATGAAAGAGAACTACGTGGGCAGACTTGTAGATATTGCATGTCACATTTTTTTTAAGTATTTCGTTGCACACTGGTGGGCGATGACTTTGCAATGCAACTCTTTATTGACGATTCAACTTTAAAGTATATGGAAAACGCAAAAATGGTAATATTTTGTAGTTTTTATTAAATGCGGCAACCGATTTTTGTTTTCAGCTCGATTGTTGTGCTCTTTACATATTTGAAAAAGTTGACGCTTCCGTAGGTTTGTGTAAAAATTTCAAGCAAATCAGATGAAAATTGAGGGAGTTATACAAGTTTGACTGAGATGACAGAGCGAGTGGGTGCTGGCAAGGCTTTCGGCTAATTTGAACGATTTTATGTAGTTTTGTCATCATCCACATCTAAAGCTGCAAATTTGTTTGCAGAAGAAGTTCCACTCATCCAGTAGTTTGGCAGCTTACTTTGACTCAGGGCTGATGTTGCTTATATTTTTTTTGTTACTGGCAGTCGATGTTGAGACTCTTGTAGCTGAGTTTCGTGCTGCAAGTTAGACACTTAGAGAGGTCCTATCATACTACCTTCAAAGTGGCCGGTTCAGTATCCTTTAGCAAGAAAGGCTTACCTCCCTGGTGGAGCAAGACCCTGACCAACTTGAAGGAGAAGGTTAGGAGAGTCTTCAATAAATGTTACCAAATATGGAACTTTCTAGATTACCGAGAAATTTTGAAAGAGTATAAGAAAGCCATTAGAGATGCGAAGCGCAACTTTTGGAAAGAGTACTGCGAATCCATTGAATCCGTAAAAGACCGAGTCAGACTCAGCAGGATCCTATACAAGGACCACTCTTATAAAACTCTTGTCAAAACAGAGAATGGGGAGGGTGTTTGAAAGAGTAATCGACTACCACATCCGAGAGCACTTGGAAAACAGACTTTCTCCAGTCCAACACGCTTACCTGAAAGGGAAATCAACCGATTCAGCCTTACATGAGGTAGTAGGGACCGTAAAAAAATCTCTGGAGGGAAAACAATTCACTTTGGCGGCCTTTATAGACATAGAGGGCGCCTTTAATAATATCACGGCCGAGTCAATTGTCACTGCTCTAAATAGGCTAGGGGTGGAAAGACCTATCTACCTCTGGATCTCGTCTCTGCTTGGTGGTAGGGAAATAAATGCTGTGGCAGGAGGGGCTAGAATCACTAGATTCGTACATAGGGCTACACCGCAGGGCGGCGTTCTCTCTCTTTCCTTTGGCTAGTTGCTGTGGATGAAGCTCTAACTCGCTTAAACAGGGGTGGGGTAAAGGTGGTACCATATGCCGATGACTTGGTCCTAATGGTCTCAGGTGCCTTCCCATCAGTAATGGCTTGGAAGGTGCTCTGGCTACAATCAGTAGATGGGCTGCCAGTTGCGGTCTCAGAGACAACTCTGACAAAACGGAGGTAATGCTATTCACCAGAAAATACAAGCCTCCACCATTTAAGCTTCCAAGACTTAACAGCCAGTGTCTTACTCTTTCATCGGAAGTCAAGTATCTTAGTGTAATACTTTACCCCAAGCTCCACTGGAAGCTGCACATATAAAATCGAGTTTAGAAGGCAGTATAGCCTTCTACGCCTGTAAATCTATGTTCGGCAAAAAATGGGTCTCAAGCCACGTGTCGTACTTTGGATGTACAACTTAGCGGTTCTGCCAATTTTGACATATGGTTGCCTAGTTTGGTGGGTAGCTTTTCAGATGGGCTACAACACCACTAAACTAGAGAGAGTGTAGAGAACTGCATGTGTGGGCATCACTGGTGCCTGCAGAACATGTCCCACCGCTGCGCTCAACGTTACTCTGCACTTACTTCCTGTGGATCTGCAGGTTGAATCCATTGCCGCTCTGAGCGCTATTAGGTTGAAGGAGCTTGGCCTTTGGAGACAACTTCCTGTAGGACATAGTAGCATCTTGAAGCAAATCTCCCTTTCCTTCTCTGTTATTCGCCCTGACCTCTCTATACGCAAACTGTGCTTTGAGGGTTGTGCTAAGGCTATCTTTTCGATCAGGCAAGATTGGAAGGAGGGGAGAGTCGGTACGGATATACATACCTCTGTTTTCACTGACAAACCCGAAATGGAGTCTGGAGTGCGAGCGGGGGTTTTCTCTAAATCAGCCAGTATTTCGGTCTCCTTTAAACTGTCGCAAATGAGCAGCGTTTTTTAAGCAGAGGTCTTCTCGATCCTGCAAATATGCAAAACACTTCGGGATCGCTGTTGGGAGGGAGACATTAATATTTTTCACGATAGTCAAGCTGCGATCAAGGCCCTGTCGTCGCCGTGAACTCCTCTTCTGGTAAACTCCTGTAAGGAGGAACTCAAACATCTCGATCGAGCAGGAAACATCTCCCTTATCTGCGTTCCTGGGCACAGAAATATAGAGGGAAATGAAATTGCCGATTAGTTTGCCAGGAATGGGTCGGCAGAACCGGTTCCAGCTCTCCCCTTTTCAGACATCGGTGTCCCCTTGGCCGTCGTTAAAGGGAAACTACACAATTTCTTTCTAAAAAAAGCGCAAGACAGATGGAGGTCTGTCCCATCGTGTGCTATTTCGAAAACACTATGGGCCAAATATGACAGAAATAGAACGCTTAAGGTGATGGGAACCCCCGCCATGCAATTTCCAAACTCATCGCGGTGTTTACTGGTCACTGGGTGATCATTACTTATGCGGATAAGCTTCCGTACAACCCCTATTGCAGAAGCTGTGGGGATCCTGCAGAGAAAGAGACAGTGGAAAAATGGCCGGAGCGTTGGGAGAACATAACACATAATCGAGCAAATACCACAATTATGATTATTTGAAGTTTATCTTTTTATAACGCGCCCTTTTTAAAGCTTTAATTGAACTTCCTTGATTTTAAATGTGCGTTTTATTTATTTTAGTTGGCGAAAAAAAAAATACTTTTAACTTTGTCAAAACTTAATACTTTGATAAAATATGAATTATTGTTGGTTTATTTATTCTGAGTTTTTCACTATGAAACCGCAATTTTTCAACAGCCACTAATTACGCAGGAATCACAAAAATATTGCATACACAAAAAATATGATTTAAGTTTACTTTCACGCGCCTTCAAGGGACCATTAAATATTTACTGCAATTTACGCAACGACGCAAATACAATTTAAGCGTATTTACGCATAAAATGCATTATAAGTTACTTATTGTATTTGAAATTAATTTCTTCATGTTTTACATTGTTTTTTGTCATTTGCGCAAGCGAACAAACGCCACTCAACTCAATTTAACTGGCTGAGCGGGCGACTTTTCAAAGTTTTAAAAACCACAATATTTTAAAATTTTATCAGATATGCCAACAAATATTTACTGCTATTTGATAGTGACTTATAGTTTTTTGCAAATTTGCGCGTTATTTTTCATAGAATACAAATTTTCATACCTTTTGAGCCGGTTTGATGCGAATATTTTAATTCTTTCGTTTTTTCAACAGGCTTCTTTTTTATTTATTTATAAATTTTTTATATACTTTTTTTTGCTGTTAAATTTATAACTGCAGCCAAGCAATGCAATCGCAATTGAGTGCAGCTGAAAAAAATAAAATTCAAAAAAAAAAATGAAATATGTAGAAAAAATAAATATGCAACACAAAAATGTCGGCATATGTTGCATGCCATATGAGCCACAGCCAGAAGTGGATTTTTTGCGCGCTTGAATTGGAGTGGAAAAAAGCGCGCAAGTCAATGCAAATACCGAGCGGAAACATATGTACACTATCTGGAGCTGAATATGGCTTAGAGTAGCATATGGATCGTTCAACTGGCCGGCCGACCGACTGACCAACGGACTGATCGCCCGATCATTTGTGTGCTTGGGTGTGAAGTCGCAGGCATACCTACACTCATACACATAACTATGTGGTAAGTGTGCCTGCGCAAAAATTCATTGGTCATATGTGTGTGTGTGGATGTGCGTAATACCAACAGCGGTTGGCCGAAATTAATATTCAGATAAAAATGTGAATATTTTGCGCGAATGCACGCTGCCGACATTGTAGATTTTTATTTTTATATAAATTCATACGTACGCATACATACACATTTATATATATATATATTTTATATAGGGTGGCTAAATTTCAAGGGCCGTTGTTGAATGTGACCACATCTAAACGTAAACGACACCGTTGGACTTCGTTTTTTGGAGTTATTTGAAAGAAAAGGTGTACGCCGATAAGCTAGCAACAATTCAAGAGCTAAAGGATGGCATAATTCGGCACATTAACAGCATAGAACCGCAATTATGCCTCAGCGTCTTCGAAAATTTACACCATCGGATGTCGGTATGCCGCCGAGGCTGCGACGGTCATTTGACCGATGTTTTATTTGATACGTAATTGAGCTATACCAGTATCATCGTAGTAAAGAGAAATGACAATAATTTCTCAAAAAAATTGTATTTAATTCAAAATCGACACCGGCCCTTGAAACTTAGCCACCCTTTAGATAAGGAACTATTTGCATTTCGTGGTCTTTGGAGGTGTGCTGCCGAGGCCGCGGCGGCTATTTGGCTGATATTTTGTTCTATGCGTAATTGAGCCATACGAATATTATCATAATAAAGATAAATCACAATAATTTCTTGAAAAGATTGTATTTTATTCACAATCAACACCGGCCCTTGAAACTTAGACACCCTATATATTATATATATGAGTGTGCGTGCATGCGCTCGTTTCCATTCATAGGTGCTCATGCATATGCACACATGTAAATAAAGTGGAATATCAACATATGTATGCATGCATGAGTGTGTGTATACGTATGTGTGCCTGTACTTTTTTCGGCCACTGCACATCGCTTCGCAAAATTCGGCGAAACCCGAAAAAATCGGAATTTATGCATTTTTTACTTCAAATTTATTAAATGTAAATTGTCCAGTTGAAATGTAGAGTAGCGTATGCGTGCGTGCATGTGTATGTGTGCGTGCGCATATATCACTTGCGTTGCTGGCAAAATATTTATGTACGCACGCATAAACATATGTACGTATGTATGTATGTAGCCCTCATTCTTACTTTACTTTTACCTTTTTTCGATTTTTATGTGGAAAATATTTTATCGCATTGGAATTTGTTGCTGTAGCAGCACGTTTTCGGTGCTTGTTTGCATACTTCATGGAAGAAAAAAAGAAGAAAAAAATGTACCCAGTAACCATTTGCTGTTAATTTCAATTAAATGCTTATGCATTTACACGCACACAGGCGCAGCAAATGCTTTACGTTATTTATTGTACTCATGATATGAAGGGGCATTCACTGGCATTACGTTCGAACATTCGGTACCAAAAATTAAGAGTAAAAATCTGACTTAAATTGATAAGGTAAAATTCTATAACAGAGTACCCCATGGCGTATGAGTAACTAAGGTCGGTGTGGAGTATTAACAAGTGTCGGTGGAGTCGATACGAGGCGATCTACAGCAAGCACTGCAGCCCGTTTAATGACTATAGCTCAAAGACTTATTGACAACTTTTGATTGAACTAATTTGTTTGTTATTTAATTTGTTTTATTTTTTGTAAGCAAATAATATTTGTTCTTCTACAAAGCCCACATCCATTCAAGTTTCGGGCTTTGTAAAATTTAAAAAAATTAAATTCAACAAATTTCATAATCCATCAAATTTCAAAATGTTGATTTATAGAAAAATTCCCATTAAATTTTAATGTAACAAAGTGAAAGTTTCAAGTGGCTGGAAATTCTCGTTGATTTATTATAATTTTTCTCTGATACGCATACCTATTCTCTCCATACGAAAAAGATGTCGTGCGGTTATTATATGAAAAAAATGCGCAATACCGTCAAGAAAAAAATTATTTAAAATTAGGGAGTTTTTTCCGGAATTTTAAACTTGCACTTGTATTAAAATTTCATAAGCTATAAAACTGCCTACCAAAAATATTTCTAGTAATTGCATTTGAAAACCGTGAAATAGTGAGGAAAAGCTTGTAGAATTTTTCCAATTTTTAAATGAAATTTCAAAATTGGATTTGTGTGATTTTTGTTAGTGTTAGGCAAAAAGCTATGCTTTTATACAAAAATATGGAATATCAATGAAGGCGGGGTTCAGGCTCAAGTCGAATGAAGTCTGTGGAAATGAGGAAAATATTGGTTACTGTCAGATATCACACCAGTTGTAGGAGCGATGCCCAATCGGGTGACTTACATTCGTTTCGGTAGAAAGTATGACGTTTTCATCTCAGAAAGAGATCAACAGTTATAGTTATGGGGGAAATGACAACTGTTTTCCAAACAGAAGTTTTTGGCATCCTGAAAGTAGCCAAATATATAATCGAGGGGAGATGGAGCGGGAAACAGATTGGAGTTTTCAGTGACAGTCAGGCTGCACTGAAGGCCTTGGAGAACGCTAAGCAAACCTCAAGAATGTAAAAAGAAGCTTAATTCTGTAGCAGGATAAAACAGGCTTGTAATTATAAGGGTTCCGGGACACTCCGGTTTTCAAGGAAACGAAATTGGGAAACCGTGAATCAGTGGTGCCCCACAGCGGTCAGAGCCAATAATCGGAATCAGTTCCGGAGGAATCATGAATTGGATCAGCGATTATGTAGGCAATCTACATAAAGAGCGATGGTTCGGTCTAGAACGCTGCAGAACTGCAAAAAGAAAACTGTCAAACTTTCTACTAAAACTTAGAAGGAAAGACGTTCGGTTGATGGTCGGTTATTATTACAGGACAGAACCCATGGGGTCAGCATATGACCACTATTGGAATCATTGAGGGCCCGGTATGCCTGTCATGCTCACTGAGCACTTTCTCTGTGAGTGTCCTGCCTTTGCTAGAGCACGGCTACGAGTTTTGGGTTCCGATGTCGTGAAAATGCGTAATATTCGTTCCCTAAAACTGGAGGATATTTACAGAATTGCCAAAGAATCTGGAAAATTCTCACAGGACTAACTACATTTTCTGTGTCTCTATTCTTTCCTATCTCTTTCTCTCATGATTTTCTTCTGCCATCCTTGACAATCTACCCCCTTTCCAGAGCTTTAAATACAATGGTCTTTTTAACCTGAGTGTTTTAGGAGCCAAATTTTTTGAAAATTCTGACCCTCTGACCCTAACCCTTTAAGTCCAGAGGACGTATTCACGGAATTTCAGAACACTTTCTGCACCGACGGATCCAATACCAGTGATGGTGATTAGGTAGCAGATCTGGGTGGTACTTAGATGAAGCTTAGTGTCTTCTACTTTTACTTCTACTTCTACTTTTACTTCTACTTCTACTTCTACTTCTACTTCTACTTCTACTTCTACTTCTACTTCTACTTCTACTTCTACTTCTACTTCTACTTCTGCGCTACAGTACAGATGGCTGCGTTGTTCTTAATGGAGCTCTATGCCATCTTGAATGTAGCATCTGGTGAATGCTTATATGACTCACTTAGACCTGTCGTAGTTTGTAGTTTGTAGTTCAGCATACTGGCTAATTGAGAAAAAGTGGCGTGGCAGCCGTGCTGCTCTGAGGGCCCTTGCTAATCCGCGCTGCTTAAAGTTTGTCTTATTTGGGTGCCTGGACATTGTCGTATTGCAGGAATGAGTTGGCTGACAAACTAGCTAATAGCTCTGGCCCTGACTCCGTTTTAGGTATCACTTTTGCATCTTTTCAGCTATGGATTGACAGCTTTATGTGGTCTACCCTTAAAAGGCGTTGGTCTGAGTTGCACTCCTGCAGAATAGCCGAATTATTTGTGATATCTAGAACCAAATAGAAAATTGGCGACTCTTCTCCTAAAACTTAGTAGGAAGCACCTTAGAGTACTGGGGGTGTAATGACACAGCTCAATGCCTGTGGTCAGCATATATCTACCATGGGAATCATTAACGACCCAATATGTCTATCCTCTCTTGAGAATGAAGACACTCCAGAACATTTTCTTTGTAGCTGTTTGGTGTTTTCTTGAATCAGACTTAGGCTGTTGGGCGGCGATGTACTGAATGTGTATAAGGTTCATGCTCTTCGTCTTCTTCGTCAATGAATCTGAAAAATTTTCAGAAGAGTGACCTTAACCCAATTTTTCCGTCATACCATCTATATTGTATTTATCTTGTCTCTCTATTCTTTCCATTGCAATCTATCCGGGTGCAGGTAAGCGAAATGGTTGAAGTGCCAATTTGGCACTCCTGAAATAGCACTAAAGCGCCGTTTTGATAATATTATGAGACTTCCAAAAGGCAGATATCTACAGCCAGTCTGAACTTTTGATATAAAGGGAAACATTTATAAGGTTTAGGTTGGCGCACTGCCTTAGGCTGTCGAAGAAAGGAGCACCCAGTGAGCTTAATCGTCTAGCTGCCAAGCCCGGGCATTTACATAGAAAGTCCCCACAGCTTCTGCTTCTGGGTTAAACGGTAACCCCAGCTTTTCCGCGTGTATGCCGATCATTCAGTGACTGGTAAACTGAGCTTGGAAATAGAATGCCAAGAAGCCCAAAGGACGTTCTGAGTCCGTCGCATGTTATAATGGGGCCAAAGGGTTTTTGAAAGAGCCCATGAAGGAATGTAGATCCATCTTTTCTGCATTTTCCTGAGAAATAACACAGGCCTGCGAAATCTCGCTTTTTTACAGTTTCTACAACCGCTATGGGTGTTTCTTGGAGGTTTTTTTCAGCATAAAAAATCCTTCAAGAAACACCCATAGCCGTTTTAGAAACTGTACCTCGCAGGACTGTGAAATATATCCGATACATTTTGGTACATAAACTTTATTTTTACTCAATTGTAAAATGTGAAAAATTGATGGCTGATATAACTTTTTAATAATTTTTTTCGTAATCAGGACACCAAATTACAAAGTAATTAGTTAAAATTATCGAAATAATTTTTTGGTTGTTGGCCTGTGTAATTTTTGCAATTCCCTTTTAACAACTGTCAGGGGAATGCCGATGCCCGGGTAGGAGGTCTCTGAGGCCAATTCAGTCCCCTTCTTGGCAAGCTCATCAGCAATTTCATTTCTATCTACGTTTCTATGACCTGGAACCCAGATTAGAGAAATGTTACCTGCACACCCAAGAGATTTGATCTCCTCCTTACAGGAGTGTACTTATTTCACTCTGCACCATGGCGGCGTCAGAGCCTTGATCGCGGCTTGACTATTGCAGAAAATGTCAATATCTCCTTCGCTTTCGCGTTCTTTAAGCATTTTGATGCCTGCAGGATCGCAAAGGCTTCTGGTTGAAAAACACTAGCAGTATTTGGCAGTTTAAAGGAGATAGATAAATTGGCTGTTTCAGAGAAAACCCCTGCTCCGACTCTCGATTCCATCTTGGAACCGTTGATGAAGACAGAGACGCAAGCTTCGGTGCAGGTTTTCCCCTCTATCCAAACTCTAGTTTGCAAATAGAGAGATCTGTGCGAAGTTCGGAGTAATACGGTGTTAACTGCCCGAAAATGCTACCTTGTCCCTTGAGCGACTGCCTCCAGAAGCCAGCTTCCTTTAACCTGATTGCACTTTGAGCTGCAATGGAAATAACGTAAAAGTCGATGGGAAGTAAGTGCGAAAGTACATTCAGGGCAGCACTGGGCAAGTTTTACATGCTTTGGTGATGCCAATGCATGCAGTTCTTTGCACATTCCTCTGTTTAGTGATATTACAGCCCTTCCAAAGAGTTTCCCACCAAACCAGGCATCCATACGTTAAAATTGGCAAGCCACTACGTAGTACATTGGCAGCACGACCTGCCGCTTGAGTCCCCACTTCTTACCGAACATAGATTAGCAAAAGTAGAAGGCTATACTGGCATTCTTTACCTGATTTTCAATGTACTATATAGCTTGCAATGGAGTTTGGAGTCAAGTATCGCTCCGGGTGTAGTATAATGATATTCCGGACTGAGTGCTTGGGCTTGTCCAACCCTCCACGAATCTAATCTAATCTAATGTTATGAATATTCCAAAAAGAAAAGAAAAATAGTGAACACTGATCAAAATATTGAGGTGCTATTTTTGTTTCGTAGGCTGTATGTTTGCTTCTACCTTTCACTACTTATACCATTTAACTCATACGCCCCGACGCACATTATTATGTGCTCATAAGTACACAATCTCCGTGGACACATACAATGTTTACTATTCAATCAAATGGAAATGCACACAATTTTAATGCTCTCTAAACACAATACAATATCTTACTCTAATATCTCAATGCTCCAGTTACTAATGCAACTAAGTGCTTAGTGTTGCACATACATAGGCACCGTAATACTAAGTATCCACTGCGGAACGCTAATGGAATTCAATATTGTAGTCGAATTTCATAGTTGGTCACTAGTTGCCAGTCGTTGGTCACGGATCACCAATGGTAACTTGAAGGCAATCAGTTAGATAAAACCGACAAGCTTTATTGCAATGCCAATTTCCGCAATGCAAGCGACCACCCCACCACCGATGTTACAACTGCTGCTCCACCACAACTGCTACTATAAGTACTAATATAATAATAAGCAGCTGTGTCGTTCAATTCACCATAACTCCTTTGTACTCGTCGACTTCAGCACCATTGCTCTTATTGGCAACATTGGACAGTACAAAATCATTCATTCACGTAGACGCACACACACACACATACGAGTATACGTAAGCCTGTGCGGCGAAGGAGAATGACCCAACCACACAACCGTGAATCAATCAATTCGGCATTAACTAATTGCGTAAAGCAACATTTATGAATAATTAATGAGCTCATAATGCCGGCTACTACCGTTACGGCCACTCCTAAGCCAGCCACAATGCTACGGAGGGGAGGGAGAATAAGTGAACGCTTGCGAAGGATGGGTGCTAGTGGCGCTAAGCGTTTTCTGATGTCACAATTCTCGATACTCCTGCCAGCCATTTCAGTGGTGTCGAACTGCTTGGAAATATGAACATGCAAATTTGAATAATAAAATAGAAATATAGTATAAAGTGAGCTTTAAAGGAAGCGGATATGTGAAGGCTTAAAGGGCAGTCTAAAAAATAAAATGTTATGAAAGTATGAAATAAACTTATGGATATTCAGGCTGTTCAGGTGTATGTAAGTATGCAAGTTACTAGTCGAATGGTTTGGGCGCCGCATTTCTATACTGGTTTAACATACACACCTCGGTGGCTGCACTCACACTACTGAATAGTTTGTTGTAACTATAATTATGACAGTAGAATATATTTCAAAAGACAGTTGCTGACGTTAATATCCAGACAATTGGTTGGCCAGTATTTTGAACGGTAACAGGTTTGTTTTTTACCCTTTATTATTGTTTCTATTTCAACTTAAAATATTTACAATTTTTCTTTCTTTTTGTGTTTCAAATGTATTTAGAAGCCAATACCACTATATGCATTGAGTGTATTGACGCTCAAGGGTCCTATTTTGAAGAATATTAGTTGTATAAGCCAAAAAGTTTAATAAAACTGCTTGAAAAAAATAAGACTCATTACTTTTCAATCAAACCCCGTAACTTTTCATTAATTTGTAGTCTGTTGGTAAATAAGTTAAGAGTTTTTGTAGAAGTCCTGCGTGCCATACTGTGTCTAAAGCTTTGGCTACGTCAAGATATACTGCTTCACACGTTCGTTTTTTATCGATGTCTTCTAAAATTCTGTTTGTATTATAACTTCGTGAACTTGTTGGATGGTGGAATGTTTTTGACTGAATCCGAATTGGTAGAAAGGTATAATTTTTTCTTTTTGTATAATGGGATCGATTCTGTCAAAAAGTAACTTATTAAAAATTTTTGAAAATACTGGCAGTAGACATATAGGTCTGTACGAAGTTACTTACGTAGGCTCTTTGCATGGTTTTGGTAACAGGCTCTAAGTGATATAAAATTCAGTAGTTGTTCTACTTTTTAGTATAAATAGCAGCTATAGAACATAGTTTCTGTCATTTTTCGATAGTTACCTGCAATGGCGAACGTCAGTAGGAATAGAAATACTTGAAGTATTACCCAGTAAGTTTGGCCATCCCAATCCCACATTTTAGAATCAATATTTCTTCTTATATATAATATTTGGGATAATTTATTTGCAGAAATTTACGCATCTAAAAGTTTTTCTGCCTTTAAGTCCATTTTGCCTAAATTCTGCTTGGATAATTTTCCGGTCAGAAAGAGAGAAGTTAAATCTACTATGTAAGAATCATTTCAATTTCATTAAATATAAACGAGCCTTAAGGGGTAACACCACTGTAGAAATTTCAAAAAATTGATTTTTTTTTTATAAGCTTAAAAAATTCTTTGAACCTTTTAAAATACAGAACAAAAAGTTTTATACGTTACCGAAGTTTATTTCATAAATATTTTAAGCTTTTAACCAAGCGTTAGTGACTGCTACCTAACGACTTCTCCAAATTTCCAAACTTTAAACGCGTTTTTCTCAAAACACGTTTTCTGAAATTGGCACGCAGCATAACTCAAACAATTTTAAATATTTTTAATCAGGTTTTTCACTACGTCTGTATAATAACCTTCTTAAGAGAAGAGCGTAGGGGATTTTCGATAGATTAATTTAAACGATTGTTATAATTATGTAAGTGCCGTTTTTTTAGTCCAAAATAGAGTTTTTTCCTTCAAATGCTTGCTAATTCCACAAAAATAAATATTTTTTAAATCCCCTACGTGTTTCTCTAGCTATTCTTATCTAGATTAAGAAAAAAAAAATTTTCCTTGTTCCAGATTAAAATTTGCACCCTCTGTGCTGCGTGCCGCGGAGCTCCTTCAAGAGAAACCACATTACCAAAATGTCTCCAATGCCGCCATTTTGTAAAATTTTTCGATCAAACTTTGTAGTTTTGTATTTTAGTATATAAGTAATAACTTCTCAAATCAGAGTGATTGTTTTCCCTTTCTTTCTATACAAAAAAATTCTTTAAAAATCGTGTTTATTTTACACGTGTAGAGTGGTGTTACCCCTTAAGGGATTTCACCTCTTTAAACAATTATCTCTATGATACCGATATTAATCGTATGGAGTTAAATATTAAAGCAAATCCCAAAACCTTCTCGTAAAACATAAAATCTAGAAGGAATCATGCCAGTGCACCCATTGACATCTTTTTAGACAATAGTCAAGTTCGAAGAGTCAAATGAAGCGGCAAATTTATTTGCTGAGTTTTTTAAATCTAATTTTGTTGATTGTTCTTCCGTGCGACTATACCTCGCATATTAATTATTCCTTGAATTTTCGAGCCCTTTGTCTTTCTGCTGAGGATATTGTTAATGCTTTACTTAAACGAAAATCTTTCCGTCAAACTGATGCTGATGGACTTTCAGCAGTTTTGATAAAAAATAAATACCAGTCTAACGGTTCGACGCGATAGAAGTGAAACCTTCCGTAAAACAAACTGAGAGAGAATGAGACGAAAGCAGCATTAGAAGCGGGATAATTATAGGTTCATTATAATATTGCTATAAAGCTCATATTTTATTTTCTTCATTTTATTATTATTGATCCTCAATGTTTTCAATTTCAACAAATGATCCCAGGGGCTTATGATAGCTAAAATATGATACAAATGCTTTGGTTTCGATGTTGTCAACATATCTTTGAAATACCGCGTCAATTGTTGTTTTTGATCGTGTTGTCGATTCAGTGCGATTGTTACACATTTTTAAATTGAATGTTGTATTGAGAAAGTCAATTGAAGGAACCGCTGTGTCCAATGCAAAATTTACGTTAAAATCGCCACTTAAAATCATTGGAACTTTATCGTAATCTTTTCTAAGTATCCGCGATACTTCTGGTGTATACTGTATTAAATTTTAATGAATTAATTCCGTGATGCTATTTATTGATTGATTCGGTGAAATATAAATTGCCACAATCAAAACTGTTTTTCCATTGCTCAATTTGGTTTCGCATGCACATATTTCTCTCACTTTAGAGAGCTGAACCGACAGTGAATCTAGTTGCTGTGCATTCAGATCTATCTGTGGAGTTACAATACGAGCTCCGTGATTTTGATTGTGGTATATCGCAACACCGCCTGCAATTGCGGTAAATATTTAAAAATGAAAATATTTACGAATATAAAAATACGGACGCAATACAGCACACGCGGTTGCTATTATGAGCGTCGTAACGCGTATATTACACAGACGTACTAACATACACACAAACATTCGTAGGACGCTTGGTCTAAGCAAGTATTAGGTAGTGTAGTATAGGTATACATAATGCCTTCTCGCTCCCCGTGGCTCCGTAATACACAGGCGCGCACACATACGTACTAGCATACATACAAACATACATACGTATGACGCTTGAACTAAACACCAAGGCAAGTAATAGGCAGTGTAGTATACATACGACAATACTCACTATACTAGCGTGGCTCAGCAGTACGCAGCCACACATATATACGTATATCAACATATAACGCTTCGTAGCCAAGAGTGTCGCTTTTTCGTTTCATCGAGTCTCAAATCACTCCCAACGATTCTAAAGAAGTTTTCACTTCAAAAATTCCCCCCTGAAAGTTATATTCAACAAATCTTTATCGTCGGAGAGTTTCACTGATGCATGGAAGATTTCTTATTTTGCACTCTTATTTATAAAAATAAGGTTAGACCTACTTAAAAGCTATCGACTATTTCCAAAATTGTTGAGCACGCGATCAATGCATAATGGAGCTTTCCGGTTAAATCTTTAATTTGCCCAATTCGGCATGGGTTTGTTGCCGACAGATCTGAAGTATCTAATCTGGTTGTTTTTATTGAACAATACATTGATTATTACTCGGATGATTTCCAGGTCGACTTTCTTTATATTGACTTTTTGAAAGCCTTCGACAAATTTTCTTATAGAATTCTAATTAAAAAATTAGCTTGTTTCGGCTTTCATTCTGCTTTTCTGCAATGGATAAACTCTTATTTTTGAAACAGAATTTGTGTTGTATCCTCTGATGCGGTTCCTCTGATGTTCCGGAAAGAAATATCTTGGGAGTTCTTTTATTTGTGTTATTTATTATTGGGATCAAAAGTTTTTTTTTTCATTTGTTAACTTTTCGCTTTATGTAGATGACCTTAAGGGTCCTGATGGCTTACAGCTCAAAAATTTAGGGTATTATCAGCAATTTTTTTCACAATAAAAAATGAAAAACGATATATAAATTGTTTAGGCTTTTGATTTAATTTCATTTACATATAAAAATGAAAAACTAATTTTAATAATTTAAAAAAAAAGGTGCTGAAGTTGACCCTCCCCAAAAATTGTACTTGGACGGTGTTACTCACTTTGACTCTTCTATTTATCTGAAACACAATAACCAAAATTTGTTAATTCCGTAATCGAATAAAAAAAATTTGACAAAATGGCAGGGTTTTGAATTAGACACCCTTAAAACCGGACTTTTTTTAGTGTTTTAATAAAAAATACGAAATAATGGAAATAGTAATATGATTCTAGTAGATTCGGTTGAATATTTTTTTAAGTTTTTGAGCACACCAGGCCGAAAAATTTGTTTTGGGATAAATTAGTTTAAAGTTTTGAGAGTGGTCGCGTTACGAATCTGACTCTATCTGCTAAAACGGTTATAGAATCGAAAATACGTGGAATATCCTTAGAAAAATTGTACTGCATATTCTTAAAAGCCTATTCTTTGATCGATGTTTTGAAAATTCTAGACCACCGGGATCCCTTTAGAACTTCTCAGCGATTAAGACTCAAAAGGATGCCATTAATCTTTAAGCTCTTATAAATAGGCTTCACTTGTGGTACCAAAATTCACATCTTTCTCTGAACCTATCCAAGTACTTTCAAATGTGTTAGTCGAAAAAATCTAACATTGTGTATACTTAGTAGAGTATCTAGTACAGTTAGCGAGTTTAAGAACTTTGGCGCTGTCTGTGATAACTATATTTCTTCTAATAACCACATAAGTTATATTGCTTCAAAATCTTTCTCGATGTTGGGCTTCGTCAGACGGAACGCTACTAAGTTCTCTGATCCCTATACTATTAAGTTACTCTATACATCTTGTGTTAGATCTCATTTAGAATATGGTGTTTTTATTTGGAGACCATGTAGTCAGCAAGCTTTCTATTGAAAGAATCGGGCGTGTTCGAAAACATTTTCTCAAATATGCCCTTCGGTGTCTGAATTTGATTGATCCCATGGCATCATTTTCTGCTCCTCTCATGCTTATAAGTCTAAAGTCCTTAGAAATTCCTAGGTCTATATATTTAAGTACTATACACACAAACTTCATTAAATAAGTATAGCACAGAGAGTTATTGGCAAAGCTTTTTATTATGTTTTTTTTTTATGGAAATAAATTTAAAAAAATTCTAAAAAATTTCAAAAAAATCTCAAAAATAATTCAACAATTTTTAATCCGAATTTTGGAAGAATTCTTAGTATTCAGCTTTATAACCTATTGAATTTTCATATAATGAAATGTAAGTCTCAAGTGGCTCCGTAATCTCGTTGGTTTTTGACAATTTTGTGCCTGCCCTGACACCCTACAATGTTGTCTTACATAAAAAAAAGTTCGCGCATTCATTATGTGAAAAAATATACGCGATCGATATTCGAAAATTTTGGTTTTAAATCAATGTGCTTTTTATGCCATATCACACTGGAAATTTTTAGGAAATGCATATTTTCGGCTTTAAGTCGAAGAAAACTTTGGCTACGACTCATCGAATACTTTTAAATACTCACGGTGTGGTGGAAAATAGTAAAAAATTGTATCGTGAGTAATACGAAGCTTCACAGAGTACTGCTTTTGATCAAACATAGAACATTTTCAAAGATAAAGAACTGGAAGGACTTCTTAAAGAAGAGGCATCACAAGAAACTGGTGTCGAACGCAATTATTGCGGGCAATGAAATAAAAAAGGTTTCGGTAGTAAGAGAGACACAATAAAGTTGTCCTTCCGCTCGGCCTTATGTCTCAAAAAAGATGAAGGCATAATAAGAAATTCTGAAAAGACCGGTGTACACCTCGCCTCCCTATCTCAAAAGATTCCTTTTTCTGAATCGCCTCAAAATACGCTTCCGACTCGGAAAACTTGCGCTTCCTGAAGTTCAAAAAAAAATATTAGCAAATGACAATACTTTGAAATATAAATATTTAATCACTGTTTTAAAATAACACCTGAAACTTTGTGGGAAAAACGCGGTTGCAATTTGATACACCTAATAGAGTTTTTAAGACTTTAAAATATGTAAGTATGTATCACAAGTCATTCGTGACATCTTATATATAAAATAAAGTCAACTTTTTGTGTGTGTTCGCTAACCGGCCGTGTCTTTGCACCGAATTAAACAAAACTTACACACATTATTAAGTAGGTATTGAAGATGGTTTACGTGTAGTTTGGATGCCTATTGGTGGATAGGGCTCGAGATATAGGTCAAAACGTGGACCCGGGTAACCTTCGGATGTGTATGTACAATATGGGTATCAAATGGAAGCTGTTGGTGAATGCTTTAGTTCAGAGTATTTTTCATGCCGCTCCGTGACTAGGATCTCGAGATAGAGACCAAAACGTGGACCCTAGAATGTGTTTGTACAATATGGATATCAGATGGAAGCTGCTGGTGAATGCTTTAGTTCAGAGTATTTTTCATGCCGGTCCGTGACTACGGTCTTGAGATAGAGACCAACACGTGGACCCTAGAATGTGTTTGTACAATATGGATATCAAATTGAAGCTGTTGGTGAATGCTTTAGTTCAGAGTATTTTTCATGCCGCTCCGTGACTAGGGTCTCGATATAGAGACCAAAACGTGGACCCTAGAATGTGTTTGTACAATATGGATATCAAATTGAAGCTGTTGGTGAATGCTTTAGTACAGAGTATTTTTCATGCCGCTCCGTGACTGGGGTCTCGAGATATAGGTCAAAACGTGGACCCGGGTAACCTTTGGTTGTGTATGTACAATATGGGCATCAAATGAAAGCTGTCGATAAGTGCTTTAATACGGGGTAATTTTCATACCTATTGATGACTAGGGTCTCGAAATATATGCCAAAACGTGGACCCGCCGTGTCTTTGCGCCGAATTAAACCAAACTTACACACATTGTTAACACTTGATGATCATGAAAAAAGAAGATTTTTTTTAAATTTCAAATCAACGCAAATGAATAACTCAGAAACAATCGTCAAAAAGAAAAAAGAAATTTATTATTTTTTCAATTAACAATCGCTCACGTGCTTATATTTTTTTTATACATTTAGGAATTTTCACGTGGCCCAGCGAAGAGGGCCGGGTTTGCTAGTTCTTAATAAAGAGAAATTCTTCAGTCTCTGAAAATATTCGATATAGAAAGTTTATCTCGTATTATCTGAGATCTTTAAATATCTATTATGTTTTTATGAAATAGAAAAATATATGAACTTTGCACTCTTGCTCCTACAGCAGAATATTTCTTCCAAAAAAGTGCTGCTGCAGTAAAAAATGTATTTTTGCTTGCGTTGTCTAAGTTTTTATGTCAGCAACTGTATTCACTCAAGTAAGTCATTGGCTTGAGTAAATCATTGTGGTAAATTATGCTAAACTTTATTCCAGTGACGGCTTAAGGTGTTGCGGTGGGAATTAAAATGGTTTTAAGTTGATTCATGGGTCGGACAGCTTACTTTGTGTAATTACGCATACATAAATGCGCGCAGTTACATATAAAATTTAGTGAATGAATTTACTTTGCACAAAATGGTTTAATTACTTTAAACTGCATGAGTAGGGATCCATGTGGCATACATGGGCATATAAGGCACCAGTCGCCGCTATAGCAATTTATTATTTTTTTTTTTAAGCAAGTAAAAATTGGACTTGTAGCTTAAGCCGGGTCGATTTGTAGGGAGGCAAAAAAATCGCCCATTGCTCTGTGAAAATAATATTTTATGGATCAAAATAAGAAACTTTGCCGAAGGAACCATACCTCTAAAACGAATTCTGATGTCTCCCAATTTGGGTCGAACTTTTTAGTTTCTTTTTTCATGTAAAGGCCAAAAATGGTGATATTTTGAAATGATTGTATGGGGAACCCCCCAGGGGAGTTCCAGGGGGTGTGCCACTGGCATGGGTGGATCGGCCGTCCAAAGTTAGTGGGGGTCGGTCATACATTTGGACTCGATTGGAGCGCTCTAAATGGGTCAAAGTGGGATTTTTCGTTCGACCCAAATTGGGGGACATCAGAATTCGTTTTAGAGGTATGGTTCCTTCGGCAAAGTTTCTTATTTTGATCCTTAGAATACGATTTTCACAGAGCAATGAGCGATTTTTAAATCGACCCGCCCTAGTGTAGATGTAGGCTCTGTTTAAGGTGTTGCATTTCAATTGGAAAATATATTTTTATTACGATTGTAAATTCTGAGAATTAAAAAAACTAAAAACAAAAAAAAAACAAAATTCAGCCTGCATTTGCATTGAAATTTGTTACGTATTTTTTAAAAAAATATTTGTTTGTAGTTTTGAGAAAATATCATTTTACGCTATAACACACAAAAACAAAAAAATAACAACTTCCGTAAATGGGTTTCTGGTAGAGGGAAGTAAAAAAATATACTTACATTGGCGATTTGCAAGTTTATGTCAGAACTTATTTTAGTGCGGGCCAAAGTTGTCACCCTTTTGCACATGATTATGGCAAATTGGCATATGAAACTATATCTTCTTCTTCTACAGGTCCTTAAGCCCTCGTGGAGCATAAGACACTATATCAACCATGCCTGCGCGCCATCTTGTACTCCAATTGGCTCCAGCTCGTTCCCATGCTTCCAGCTACCCTTTCAACTGCTCGCCTCCAAGTTTCCCCGGGGTCACCCCGGCTTGCGACCAGCATTCGTGAGAGGGCTTCTGTTCAATGCCTTTCGTGGAATGCATGCATTGTTGTTTGCGCACACTTGGGCACACTCTATACCGCTCCATTGTTGAGCATTTCGATAGGCTGCATTTGCGTCTATTTCAGTAGAACTGAGTTCAAAATTGTTTTGGGCCAACGCCAATGAGCCAATGCGGAAGATGTTCCTCAGGCAGCGATTTATAAAACCTGAAGGCTCGTAGTGATGGATTTGGTCACTTTTCGTGTACAGCACGCAAAAAGTAGAACCAATACTATGCTGGATTTGAAAATTTTAATTTTTGTGTGAACGCTGATGTTGTTATTGCGCCTCACGGAAGACATCATACCAAAGGCGGCTCTAACTTCACGAAATCGAGATTTGACCGAGTACCACCAAAAGCTACTATCTCGCCACCAAGATATGTAAATTTCTTAACACATTCCACTGGTGCAAATTTGCACTGAAAATATTTACGGTTGCAGTTGAGTTGCTAGACAAACTTAAAATTTTTGCATTACTGCAATTAATTTTTTAGCCGGCAGTTATATCATTTTTCTCTAGAGGTTCCACCATTCAATTCCGGTATTTCATGCGCTAGGAAGCATACGTCGTCAGCATAATCGAGATGTGGAGGATAGCTAAACATATCCCATCTCAGTCTGCAGCTTCAATGCGATAGCAGGGCAGCTTCCAAGACATTACCAATAACCAGCAAAAACAGCACAGGTGATAGGATACACCCTTGGCGAACGCCGCTTTGTATAACGATGGGGTCAGACAGTCTCCCTTTGCAATATATTGCATATTTGCAATCAACGTAAATGCAGTATTAAGTATGCAATGGAAATTTTTTTATAAATTCAGATTTGGATAATGCGAAATCAAGCAGGCTAGAATTGAATAATGAATTATAATTTCGATGTGCGCGACCAATTGCTTCTTTTTTGAACATTAAAGCTTATCCGCTCAAGTTGAACCGGGCAGGTGTCGATGCCATTAACAACGCTGAAAATGAATAAAAGTGAAAGGACTGTTAATTTCTTTTCTAGAGATTGTGCATTAATTAGTTTTAGCCATGAGGCCCCATGGAATGAAATAGGGGCCTCAAGTCGTAGGGAACGTAATGCCTGCAGAAACTCAGATACATACGACGAATGAAGCCTAGAACCGAGTACGATTTTGAAAGAATAAATTAATGTGACCACTGAAGAAAAATTTCATATCCAATAAAGCTCCAAGAACCTTAAACCCCGTTACACTTTATAGTTCAGTATTAGAAATGTTGAAAATGTATTGACGAATTGAAAATATAGGCTAGGTTAGGTTGAAGCGGTTGTTCTGTGGAACACACTCAGGCTCATAGCCCATTGTGATGCCGCGTGGGAAGCTTTCCCTATTTCTTCTAAAACCAGTGAAATTTTAGAGTACCTCCTATTTCTGCGGAACTGAGATCTTCCAATTTGTTAGAAAATTGTCTGCCTTGAATAGCAAATCTCCGTCTGGATAGAGCAGGACAATGGTGCAGAAGGTGTAAGATTGTCTCTTCCTCTTCCTCATCAAGACAACTTCTACAGAAGTCATGTGCTTGCACACCCATCCTTTGGGCGTGCCTACCTATAAGCCAATGTTCCGTTATGACTGAAATCAGTGTGCTAAGACTGTGTTTATTTTGGCTTAGCAGAGATTCTGCGCGTTTAGCATTTAGAGTCGGCCACAGTTAACTGGCGATTTTGCAGGTGGCTTCATTACGCCATCTTTCGCTTGCTTTCCTTACGATTTCTTCAAGGATAAGTAGCTTACTAGTTTGTAAGGGTATGCCTATGTCATTGTTTATGTACTCATCGGTCAACTTGGTGCCGAGTCTCTACAGTTACCCTCAATGTCGCGATGGCCAGGGACCCATATTATTCTTAGGCGAAATGACTCAGCCATCTCGTTAAGCGATGTGCGGCATTTCATGGCTACCTTGGAGGTTGTCGACTGTTTTGTAAGGGATTTTATCGCCACCTGGCTGTCAGTAAAAATGTAGATGTCATTTCCGGATATCGCATCACACTGTACCAGTGTCGCGGCTTTCGTTATTGCCATCAGTTCGGCCTGAGAGACACTACAGTAGTCGGGGAGCCGAAAACTGAAGGAGATCCCCAGATGCTCGGAGTATACACTACCGCCCACCCTGCCCTCGAGCTTTTTAGCCATCTGTGTATACATGTATAGTAGGGCGGGTCTATTTAAAAATCGCCCATTGCTCTGTAAAAATCATATTCTAGGGATCAAAATAAGAAACTTTGCCGAAGGAACCATACCTCTAAAACGAATTCTGATGCCCCCCAATTTGCGTCGAACGAAAAATCCCACTTTGACCCATTTAGAGTGCTCCAATCGAGTCCAAATGTATGACCGACCCCCACTAACTTTGGACGGCCGATCCACCCATTCCAGTGGCACACCCCCTGGAACTCCCCTGGGGGGTTCCCCATACAATCATTTCAAAATATCACCATTTTTGGCCTTTACATGAGAAAAGAAACTAAAAAGTTCGATCCAAATTGGGGGACATCAGAATTCGTTTTAGAGGTATAGTTCCTTCGGCGAAGTTTCTTATTTTGATCCCTAGAATATGATTTTCACAGAGCAATGGGCGATTTTTTTGCCCTCCCACAAATCGACCCGGCCTCATATATAGACTCGCCCTGTCTTACATCGTCCCGTTCCCACTTTTCCCTTGAGGGTAGGAGGGTCGTGTACGTTGTAATGGCAAGTGTGGGCGGGAGTGCATAGTCCACCAGTCCCGGAATCTCCGAAGTGATTGAAAATGTAAATGAAGACATTTTTTAATATTCTAAAACAGACGCGACTCCATGCACAGTTGATAAAGATTGTTCAATTCGAGTTGAAGCTTCTAACCATCCGATGAGTCCCTTAGAGATGAGAAAACGTAATAATGATTTGTATAGATTTAGCTTAATAATTTAAACAGAATTTTATTTAATACAAGTTGGTGACGATACATACATACATACATAGAAGGTAAGGCAATAGATAAGTTGATTTTTCTCAGTGCACCAGCGATGGGTTAGTGTTAAGATGCAATGCCTTGACATAAGAAATTTTTTTGTAATTATTTTCTTAAAGTTTTCTAATTATCTTTTTTCACAATTTGTGCTTTGAAATAAATAATAATAATAATAATAAAAAATGAACTAAATAAATCAATTCTGCAGCATTCCCCTTTGCACTAAGCTTCTTAAGTAAGTTGCAAATGGGTGCTTAGCAGTGCGTCCGATTGCATTTGGGGTCTACGGAAGTTGTGCATATTGAGCTAAATATGCAGAGGTATTTACATTTCATTTGAATTGCTATTATAATTTTGGAGCTTAGTGACCGTATATATATATATACATATGTACTCCTATAAATATGTAACTAAATGACATATAAGAATGTACGCATACTCTGCAAGAAAAAATTCTGGTCTAGAAAGGTTCATTTCTAGTAGGTTTGGAACCACAACTGTTTCACGTTCCTTGACTTTTTCACATAAGTAATCGGAAAGTGCTGGATACCCTCGAACCGGTGATATGCTAGAAGATAATAATTGACTCAGGTGAACGCCTAATTCGATTGCTGGGAAGCTGCGCACGTTTATACCCAAGAAAATGAATACAATTGTCGGTTGGACCTACTACTTCTAAAATGGACTCCGAAACTTGTATCAAATCTTCTTTTGGTATACATCTGTCGCTTGTTTCAGGGTACCTGCAATGCAATCAGATTGAAGGAAATTCAGCATTGCAGAGACGCTGGAGACTTAATAATGCTATATGCCGTTCTAGGTACCTTATTTCTATATTTTTTATTTAAGTCAACGGCAACAACTTAGATTTAGATAGTTACATAACAAAAACGTAAGAACTATTGTAAAATTAAATAAAGAGGGACCTTGACGCCGCAAAATCAAGATTAAGACTTCTTCAAGTCCTCTTGTAAGAGGAGCGAAAATAAAGTAATTAGATTTGGGAACTTCCCCATAAAATGGATCACAAGAGCGAAGTGCTCTATTGGAAACGTTGAAACTTACATATTATTATTTTTTGATAACAAAGAAGGAAGAGGAATGAATGGGATGTCTCTAAATGGATTAACGCCAGAGTATATATTGGGATACACTCCAATACTTTCTTATCCAAGTTGAACCCACAACAGTAAAAAAGCGTAGTTTTTGGCTCGTAATTTCTCATTTGCTCTGGAAGCTCAACAGGTATTAAGCATACATACAGGAAAGGGAAGGATTGTTTCGTATGTAGTGAGGAAAGTCTCAGTTCGGCATTCACTTAGAAATGCCCAAGACGATCCTTTTGCTTATGGTTCAAGCAGCTCCTAACTTCCGGACTTCGCCCAAGTAGCTTCTGTGTAACTTCTAAAACACCCATTTGAGATCGAGCTAATGTAGAAAGGCGAAATAGCACAAGATATTTGATTTCTGTACTGGGTTTGGGACACGCCACGCAAAAATCCTTCCCCAAAGGAAAAGTACGCAAAGTCTCGGAAAATTCGGCCAAAATCGCTTGAGTGGTTATGCGCCAATAAAGAAGAAAAAGTAGAGGAAAGGTCAGAATGGTGGAAGGGTTACCATTCGATACTTCCTCCTTTGTTTAGGGCGTGAATTATACCAAATGATAGAAAAATGTGTTTCTCAATAGCAGTTCTCACTCGGTAGGCAATGGAAGACCTGTGAGTATATTTTTGTCATGCGATAGCTTTTCATGAAAAGCATCTGTCTTTCGGATGTGGCAGAAAATTTTGCAATGTACACATATCTTGCCCGTTTTCCTAGGACGACAGGTAAGTAAATAGAGTAGGTCGTTAGCACCATTCAGGAAGCTTGGACAAATAAACAAAAATTAAATTTTATAATATGTATGTAAACTAATAACTAAGCATAGAATACTCCGCTTTCCACAGTGTTTAAAAGAGCCATGTCTATGTTAAAAATTAGTACAATTTTTTTTCAGATTGTAACAAAACAAAAATCACTCAACCAGTTGGAGTGCTGCCTTTTTGCTATAAAACTTTGAAATGTTTATAATTTCTCTCTTTTAATCGAGTATATTCTATTACTACTAAAATTTTGAAAAACAAAAAAAACATTTTTTCAACAAAATATATAACATTTAAAATAAGTTTGCGGTGTGCCAAACTTCACTAAGCGGAAGTAAGCAGACAAACCAAAGATGAAGAAATTATGCTCTCTGATTTCTATAACTGCTGATTTGATATTGTGTTGCCCACTACTCTTTCGTATATACTTTGGCTTATCGGCATTCTTAAGAGCGGCTTGGGTATACAGCGCTCAATCGTAGGGTTTGAGTCGATTCTAGTTCAAATTAATTGTAATGCCTTGAAACTTATACTGAAATTATAGAAATCTGATTCAATAAATAAATTGTGCAAAAAACCAAAAAAAAAAAAATAATAAAAATTGGCAGAGTTGCTCGAGTTTGATATTTTCTATTACTTTGTAAAAATCCTTTAAATTTAAATGTTATCAAAACTCCATAATTCCACTGTCAATCACAATTTCAATATTCCATAATAACTTAAAATACTTTTTTTATCGGCTTTGAAATGGCCACGCTAGAAAGATAGGTGTCACTACTCGCGACTTGAGTATCGAAGTGCTTCTCAGCTGGTGAAATCGCGCAAGAAATTCGTGCATTAGTAAATTTTTTCCCTGCAGGGGTCCACATGTATGCATATTCGTATATGCGTGGCATAAAAGCATTCTAAACTATACTCACACGAACATATATCCACACCAATGGAAAGTTGTGTATGTGGCGCATTGGAAATAGGTTGAAGGCTTTTACTTTGGCTTCAAGAGAGGCGTGCAGCCTTGCACGTAGAAACCTCCTAGAACGCTTTGGCATTAGTATAAAGATACATTAATTTATTGTTGGACAAAGGCATTTTAATACAAAATTTTGCTTCAATACCGGGCAGTTAAGTACTTGGCTAATTGAATAATATTCTATACCTTCCTGCTGTGCCACAACTGCGCTTGCATACGTACATACATACAAGCCACATATCTTATTTCACATTTGTTAATGGAAATTCCATGCATCCGATACAGAGTATTTGATCAATATTAAATGGTGTGAGTAACCCAGTACTTCAACGGTACTCCCCATATGCAAAATATAGTAGGTTGGATCGAAGCGTTTGCTTGAAAAACTTTGAAATCCTCTTTCCCATTTCTCATTTCCCATTTGATATTGAATTATTAATTACTTGGTGAAAATGTGGAGTGGGACGTAGTCCTACTTAGAAGCTTAAGATATATCAACATATGCATATATGCAAATCAAAAGGAATTAAAATGTAATGTGATATTTTAGGCAGTAAGGCAGCGATTAATGTGTGCAAATAATTTGTAATTATATTCAATTTGTAAAAAATGTATTTGGGTAATAATTCATAATCGATTGCCGGAAAATTGAATTCGGTATTAGTTCAGTAACACTGTGCGACAGTAAAAGTTATGGAAGAAAAATTGCATATGCACGAGCAACTATGGATTTTACATAGTAATGGTGCAAGTTCAGTTTTTCATTTGCTCATGCATTTCTTTTAAGTTCTCAAAATTTTCAAAGGGTCGAACTTTCCAAAAACGATTACAAATACTTATACGCACTTCATCATATTAATGTGGATATCGGACGAAAGAGGTTGTGTTTACTTTCGCTAGGCGAAATATAGCTCTATAAAGTACTTTGAAGTATTTATCCTTGAAATTTTCTACTGAATCATTTTGAAAAAATCTGTGTTAAAGATATATATATGATTAATATATATTTATAGTATTAATTTATGAAAACGTGAATAAAATTAGTTTAAATCCTCTTATGAAGTAAAGTATACGCAGTGGATACCTCTGCTTAGGTTTGCTCTAATAAAATTTTGAAGTCCGTTAAATATGAAATTGATAAGAAAACTAAAAACTGAGCACGCAGTATTGCAGTATACAATTTATAAAGGGTTTTCCAATAAGAGGTATTATTTTGATAAAAGATCAATGGTTTCGTTGCTTGTGTGCCGTCTTGTTGAAAATAAACGTTGTCCAGATCAATACCATCCAATTCCAGCCACAAAAATCGTTATTCATCTCTCGATAGCGCAATCTATTCACCGTAACTGTGTGTCAGCTTCATTTTCGAAAAAGTAAGGTCCAATATAAGAACAAAGACGATCTGGTGACTGACGTACAGAGCAATTTTAAATTATGGAGGGAACACTTCTCGAACCTGTTAAACGGTGACAGCTGCGCATGTCATAGAGAATGTGACAATCGTTGACGACGGAATTGTCGTTCCGTTACCCGACCATGACGAGGTCAGAATAGCAATATGACGGCTAAAGAACAACAAAGCCGCGGGCGCCGACGGACTGCCGGTTGAGCTATTCAAGCATGGCGGCGAGGAGCTGGTAAGGTGCATGCATCAGCTCCTATGCAGAATATGGTCAGATGAAAGCATGCCTGCCGATTGGTATTTAAGTGTGCTCTGCCCAATCCATAAGAACGACGATCCTGCAATTTGTGCCAATTACCGCGGGATTAGTCTTCTAAATATCGCCTATAAGGTTCTAGCGAGCGTATTGTGTGAAAGGCTGAAGCCCACCGTCAACCAACTGATTGGACCTTATCAGTGTGGCTTCAGACCTGGAAAGTCTACCATCGACCAAATATTCACAATACGCCAAATCTTGGAGAAGACCCATGAAAGGAGAATCGACACCATCTTTTCGTCGACTTCAAAGCTGCATTCGGAAAGGAGTTACCTGTATGCCGCTATGTCTGAATTTGGTATCCCCGCAAAACTAATACGGCTATGTAAGATGACGTTGCTCAACACCAGCAGCGACGTCAGAATTGGGAAGGACCTCTCCGAGCCGTTTGATACCAAACGAAGTTTCAGACAGGGTGACTCGCTGTCGTGTGACTTCTTTAACCTGATGTTGGAGAGCATCGTACGAGGCGCAATTTTTTATAAGAGCGTACAATTGCTGGCGTATGCCGATGATATTGACATCATCGGCCTTAACAACCGCGCTGTTAGTTCTGCTTTCTCCAAACTGGATAAAGAGGCAAAGAACGTAGAATCTCTCTTGCCAACAAGTGCTACTTTGGACTAAGTAGGCAATTGAGCAGTAAAGTCCTCTCTCGACGAACAAAACTAACACTCTACAAGACTCTCATCATGACCGTCCTAACGTATGGCGCAGAAGCTTGGACGATGACAACATCCGATGAAGCGGCGCTTGGAGTGTTCGAGAGAAAGATTCTGCGTAAGATTTTTGTACCTTTCCACGTTGGCAGCGGCGAATATCGCAGACGATGGAACGATGAGCTGTATGAGCTTTACGACGACATAGACATAGCGCAGCGAATAACGATCCAGCGACTACGCTGGCTGGGTCATGTCGTCCGAATGGATACAAACGCTCCGGCTTTGAAAGTATTCGATGCGGTACCAGCTGGTGGTAGTAGAGGAAGAGGAAGGCCTCCTCTGCGTTGGAAAGATCAGGTGGAGAAGGACTTGGCTTCACTTGGTGTGTCCAATTGGCGCCGGTTAGCACGAGAAAGAAACGACTGGCGCGCTTTGTTAATCTCGGCCAAAATCGCGTAAGCGGTTATCGCGCCAATTAAGAAGAAGAGAAGGTCCAATGACTCCACAGGACCATAAACCACGCCAAACAGTCACACGTTGAGTATAGACACGCTTTTCAACAACAACTCTTGGATTTTCTGAGCCCCAGATCCGACAATTTTGCTTGTTGACGAAGCCACCGAGATGGAAATGGGCCTCATTACTCAAGATCGTTTCTCGGTGGAATTCTGAATCATTTTCATGCATTTCAATGATCCAATCAGCAAAGACACGACGTTGTTGATGATCGGCCGGCTTGAGTTTTTGTGTTAACTGGACTTTGTAAGTTTTAAGACCCAAATCTATACACAAAATACGGTGTGTTGACGTTTGTGGAATGCCTTAATCCAAAGAACCACGAGGAATGGACAAACCTGGGTTTTCTTCAACACTTTCGGCTACAACAGCAATATTTTCGGCTGCTCTTCAGCGACGTGGACGGGTTTTATTTATCACATCACTAACTTGTCCCAACAGCTCGAATTTTTTCACAAGGTGCCGAAATAGCGGGCTATTCAAAATAACACCTGTGTTTGAAAAACCCTTTAGTTTGAAGTGCTTAAGAAATTTTTTTAGGAAAAATAAAAATGAGCTTTGTCGTACGGTGTAATCATAGACAGGCAAAAAAAATGTACACAATAAAATTTGTGTATGGCTGAATAAATGCATGAATGTTAAAACAGATGGGGTTGTCATCGCAATTTTCTTGTGAGGATTTGCTTTTGTTATTAATCTATCAAATAGTTTTATTGTGACAGCCATTTGGAAAGGATGCCTGCGATAAATTTTGTAAAAATGGTATGAAGTACATTATAATTATATACTGTACAAAAAATTAACCTATATACAGTATATAATTGGCGCTTTCAACATGTCTGGTTTTTGGCCGAGCTCTCCCTCCTATTTGTGGTGTGCTTCTTCATGTTTTTTCTCAAATAGAGAGGCTGACAATTATGTGCCGCCTCCGAACGGCAAATGGTTTTTAATGAACCAACTTTTTTTTGAACGGAAATACTTTCGGAGGTTTGCTACTGCCTGCCAAGAGGCGACCGCTATTGCAAAACACTTTCTTATCATTTGGTATTTCATGCCCGGTGTTTCAAGCCCGAGTACTACCGCACGATAGTCACGTACCAACCCATTCGGCTACGGCGGCTGCTCAAAAAACCTTCATCTAAACCAAAAAAAGCGCTTGGAATGCATTATGGCGACTCTTTACCGTCATTAGGAGCCATCCATCACTGCTTTACTTACTACAGCCGGCGGCAAAAGTGACTTAAAATGTTCTCGTGACCAATTGCAATTTGTTTTTTTTTTAATACTTGTATATCGATTGTTATTTGGAATATGCTTTATATCAATTATCCTGGAAAGGGTGAAATGTTTATATCTCGCACCAATTCAAGGCCGATTTGATGTACAAATTTCCGTATTTAACCAGAAAAACGATTAACTTCCATCGATGTACAAGCCCGCAAATGAAATAGCAGCTAATCAATTAGCTAAGACTTGTTCTCTCATCCGGGATACTCTTATGCCTGAAAATACTGAATTTGAATTTTTCACTAAAAGATATTTAATTGGCTTTAAAAGTGACTGCTAAGTAAAAGGGTGTAATATCTTATATAGCCAGGGTAGAGGTACAGTCGTTAAATATGCCATTCACTTTGTGTAGAACTGACACCGGTTATTATATTGCAGCTGCTAATGAAACCATTGTACGCAAATGTTCGGATACAAGTCACACAATAATTCTAATAGGCACTAATAGATCATTAATAATGACAAGCGACAGCTGCGTGAAAATTGGCAATGGCAAAGAAAAGTGTAAAGATGAAATGGGTCGACTTAGAGCGTCTTCTGTGGATACATTGACCGATGGAATACTTTACGGTGTTACTGAAATAATTTTTTGATCAAATGAAGTCGAGACAAAAATTATTTACGGTTGATTTAGAAACTTAAAGCGATTCTGAAGGCTGCCTTTGTTGTGTTTCCATTATTTTTGTTCTCTTTTCTTTTCGCTTCTTCCTTTTGACTTGTTATTAGAAATTTATACAATATATAATATTATATATATATAAGAATATATATAAATATAATATTTATATAGAGAAACTTCCCATTTCCAACGAAATAAAAACAGAGTCTACTTCCAAGCCCTTCCTCTAAAGGAGAAGTTTGTTCGGGGTGCAACATTTGGATACATGCAAACGAATTGTTTCACGAAAGTTTTGAAAATGGATATGGAGCTAGATGGGTGAAGAAGTTTTTTGCATTGAAAGTCTTCAAATATGGGCTTCCAAATGGAATCAGACTTAGAGTGAGTGTTTTCAAGCAGAAGCAGCCGTTAATAAAGAAGCAGGCGAGAAGGATTTCTGCCCCAGTTTGATACCCTTTGAGCAATAACAATTTATTCTAATAGCTATTGGGCATCTTCTGCGGGTGATTCAACTATTTTGGGTACTGATGTGAATTTTTATTATAAGAAGAAACGAAAAAAATTTTGAATAGAAATTAATTATTTTGGGATTTATTCAGAGTTCAAAAATTTTGGTATGGTTGTTCGGTTCTACCTTGCAACTGCTTACTAATATACGCGGCGACGCTTCGATCAATTTACAAACGGACGTAACATACGAGTACGCTTCACTTTAGGTGCATTTTGAACAGAGTTTTCACTGGTTCGCTGTACGTATTTGTTTATAACTCAAAAAGTTAATGGAATACCACAATGAAACTTTGCGGAATGACTGGGTATAGCATCACCTATTAATGAAAAAATAGGAAAATCATCTGAGAGAGAATGTTTTTCAACAACGGAAAACATTTTTTTTTGGGACAAATTTTTGGGACAAAAATGTTTTTGGGACAAGATTTTTTTGAGAGGTTATTTTTTCCAAGAATTCCAAAATATTGAGAGAATTGTTTGGGATAATAACTTTTTCTGAAAAAAACCTTTTTGTCAATAGTTTGTGACAAAGAAGTTTTTGAGACAAACATTTTTGAGACAAAAAAGGTTTTGAGACAGTAATTTTTTGTGACTAAAAGTTTTTGGGACAACAATTTTTTGGGACAAAAATCTTGAGCAAAAAAATTTATTTTCTTCTAAAAAGAACTATGGTATTTAGCACATTTTATACTAGAAGATAAAAAAAAATGTGGAAGTGTTAAAAATAATCGAAGATTTTTCACCTTAAATATCTATACCAAAATTCTTAATATTTAGTAAATCTTATATTTATAATTTTTTTTTTCAAAATTTTCGAAGTTAACTTCTTAGTTTACACAAGCCCAACGTGTCCGAAATACTTGCATCACTTGTCGAGGAATCGCTCATATGCAGGCTACCAATTTAACTCTTCAATGAGTTTTAAATATTTGCCGCTTTACTATGTGTACACATTCATAGCTATTTTCAAGTATATCTATGTACGGATGTATGTAACTATGTGTGTATGCATGAATTTGCATGCTGTATTTTATGCAATGACAATAGCTTTGTTGGCCTCACCACTGTTGGTAGTTTATAAATCATTCGAGATAAGCTCAGGCACAACGTGCAACACCTGATGCTACGACGGCACTACGGCCTGACTGTTCCGTGTTTGGCCGGGACGGAGGATGTTTTTTGTTTTCTTTACTATTCATACTTATAAATTTACAGCTATGAAGAGTGAAAAAAAACTGTAATGCAATACTTTGTAGCCTGCTTGCTGAATTCTTTTTACAACATTTTGTTTCGAAAAAATGGGGAAAAATATGCGAGCAGCGATAGAGTAATGGTAGTAGCAGCATCACCAAAAAGAACGTCAACATAAGCAGTGAGAGGAGCAATTGCAACACACAACAGCATCACCGGCAGAAGTAGCACCACTTCGTAAATATTGGAACGTTCACCGGGGCGATACGTAACCAATGGGGACTGGTAAGGTTGTAAGCCCAACTACAGCATGAAGAGTGTAAAGAAATATGTGTACATATAATAAAATGTGAGTTATAACAGAGCGCAAGAATGACAGTGCAGCAGGCAGATAAAGGGACAGTAAGAATGGAAAAATTGAAACAAGGAGGAAATATAAAAATACAAATATGATAACAACAGCAAGCGGTTGTACAAAATGTGGAGTGAGGGAGAAAAGGTAGGTGAGGTAGTGGAGCACAAAACTAGGTACACTGACAGCGAGGTGGCAAGCCTCATCGAATAAGCATTTAGCTGATATAAAGCTTTATAGTGACATGTTATGTCCATTGCTGCTGCTGCTGCTGCGTCACAATAGCGCAATAAGCAGCAGCGCAAATATGCAACGACAGCATTTTTATGCTGAGCGCTACAGTTTCAACAAACAAATATGTCATCACTTTTGTTTTGCGTCTAAATTCGTATTTACTTTTTTCTGTATAAAAATATTATATCAATATCTACCCGCTCTGCCGCTGCATTGCGCTTAGCTGCCAAACTGTCTAGTTTTCAATGTGACAACAAAGTCAATTGCAATAAATATTGAAATTGTTATTTTAACTGACATTTTCATGTGTTTTTTCCATAAATACTCATATGCATATACACCTAATAGCAAGTAGCAATGAATA
This sequence comes from Anastrepha obliqua, assembly GCF_027943255.1. Classification (NCBI taxonomy): domain Eukaryota; kingdom Metazoa; phylum Arthropoda; class Insecta; order Diptera; family Tephritidae; genus Anastrepha; species Anastrepha obliqua. Next base: position 31,131,046 of record NC_072896.1, read on the forward strand.
TTCATACTAAAACGATAAACTGCAAGTGATGTTTTGACAAAGTTTAAGAAGTGCATGGAAGGGAACGGGCTCTTCATTGCAAAAAATTATGACATTTGAGATTCGAATTTTAATGGCAGTTAACAATAACAGTTGTAGGTGAATAGAAAACCATTTGGTGAATGGAAGATTGTAATTCGCATACCAGCTTTTTAAACAATCAGCAGCAAATAGCCACTGCATATTAAATCTGACAAAAGGTGTTGTTCAAGCTTTGAACCTGGGATGTATTTATCTCAAAACTGAAGGAAATGGGCTAACAAGAATATTTACAAAAAATTTACAGAAGTTATGGAGGAGGCAAAAATTATAAGAATTGATTTACTTATTTGAATATCACTCGACGATTTAATGGAACTGCACTATGAAACCTTTAGGGTTTGTTGAAAATATGTTCAGTTATTTTTGAAAAAATAATAGCAACATTTTAAGGCAAGGTGGTCTTCACAAATGACAAAAAGATAAATGCTCCCCCAAAATTTTTCAACAAAAAATTAAAAAAAAAAATTCCTTTAACCTTCTATTGGGCACCCAGGTCTGACCAGATTTTCTTCGCCTTTGGGCGTGAATTTAGCATTTAATTTAGAATTTAATTTCTATTGTAGCTAACGACTTGAGCTCACAGGTACCGTCCTAAAATTTAATTTTGTTTCGACTTATAAATATAACCTTTTAGAGAGCATCCTCGAACAGGACGAGAAAAAAATGATTTGGAAAGTTATACCTTCGGTTGGATACCTCGGGTCTGACTAAATCCCTATGTATTTACATGCGTTTGTACTGTTGATGTAGTGGAGGAGAGAAAAGGGATCTGGGCTGGAGAAGTTAAATGAAGTATGAAATTTGTTGTATTTAAAATGGGTATTTTAGTGAACTACTTTCTGATTATTTTATTGCTTGTTTTTTTTTAAGTGTATTCTTAACAAAATTGAGCTCAATCAAAAAATTATACTCGTCGGTCTTGGAATTTGAATCGACCAGTCCCGGTATTTTCGGTATTAAAACGTTACCGATCCCGAATTCTTGGCACTCAGGGGTCCTGAGGGTTATATGCATGGCAAACTCGTTATATCCCTTTCCATTTCTTACGAATTTCTTCTTTGATGCCATGCAGCCGCCATTTCATAAATAATCAGAAAATTAAATCAGAATCTGCAATCTCTTCGTGAGTTTTCGAAAATTGCTTTTCATTCTTTCATAAAGAAACTTATATTCTTCTCGTTTGTTCCATTCGCTATTGATATAAATACAAAAGATTTATTAACAATTCTTTACAATGTAAAGTCCGGTTACTTGATTGAAGACAATCATTTATATCAGCCCCTCAGAGGGACTTTCAAGTCGCCAAGTGAATTTTTGCATGAGATAAAGTGCCTCCTATGGCAGAAACTACAAAGGCTACAACTGTGACGGCTTTAAAGCCACAGAAAATCCGCAAAAATCCTTAGAATTCCATTAAGGAAATGTTAAACGCTGCAGCCAGCAAATCCACTGTTCGAGCGCTACATCAGACGCATAAAAAATTACTAAAAAAGGTTTAATAAATTTCGCAAAGAAGGCCATTTAGTGAAATAAGTTCAATCTGGATGGGTCGGATGGATGCAACTACTCTTCATGGTTTAAGAAAAGAGGAAAGGGACTCGAGTTGACATCACAGCCGCGTACATAACACAGTATGGGAAGTGATATCGTACTATGACACGTTCGAATTGAAAATTGTAGACTACTTAAAGACGGGAAAGAGGTATAAAAATCTGATGGAAACATCCTTTCGCGGGATTCAAGAAATATTTGGACCACCTAATTGGACCTTTCAACAGGATAAGGCACCTGCACACACTTCAAGTCAAAACTTGGAAACTTTAGAATGGAACCGCATTGAAAATCTATGGGGATGGCTTGCCGTAAGGCTTATAAGAAGGGGCAACAATTTTAGGTCAAAATTTCCTTAATTCAAATCATTAAAACGGCTGCGTCTGAAATTTCATTAGGATATCTAGAGAATTTGTACAAATCCATTCATCAACGTGTTAACAAAGTAATTTATAAACAAGGTGGTTTGTTTTACGCAGTAGTTTTTGGTCGGTGTCCTTTTAAATATGGAGAGAAATAAGCAGGATTTTTGTCATATTTTACTTTTTTACTATAGAAAAGTAAGTGTTTAAGCCAGAAAGAAATTAACCGATGTGTATGGAGAATATGTGTTGATAATACGCCAGTGCCAGAAGTGGTTTGCAAAATTTCGATCCGGCAATTTTGATGTCGAAGATGCACTGGAAGGCCGGTTGAAGCTGATAAGGACGCGATAAAGGCATTAGTTGCTGCAAACCGGCGAATAACAACACGTGAGATCGAATTCAACTGTTTATGACCCCCTGTAAGGCCTGGACTTAACCGCGAAGCTCGATATGTCTACAGAAAAATGAAATTACTTTCCGAACAACCCAATATTTTTAATCATTTTTTATGAAAATTTACTTAGTTCATTCACCTAAAAAACCATTTAAATCAAAGTTTCAAGCCCAATATTTTGAATAATTTTTTTAAGAAAATTTATTTAGTTCATTCACCTACAAATACCATATAAATCAAAGTTTCAAACTTTGTGCAAATTGAAAAAATAAAAATTCATCTGATTTCCATCAAAATATTACACTTTTTAAAGAAGAATTTTTAGGAAAAGTAGCTTTTTAGCCCATTAAGTTTTTATATAATGAAGTACAAATTTCAAGTGATTCAAAATTCCCGATGTCTTTTTAATTTGTTTTTTTTTGCTGGTGGTGTTATGAGCACCAACTTATGCTGAAATCGCACCGAGCAAGCCAAGGGAAACCTTTGATTGAAAAAAGATTTAAAAAGTATATTGCAACTAGTTTTTCAGCACTACTTGCCATATCTCTTTAGAATCATTAAATAATGTGGCTACTCTGAAAATATAGCTCGTCCGCCTTCTAAAGTTTCTTGAGAAACAAACACTATGCATTGGTATTGAATCTCGCACTATTAGAAGAAAATGTGGAGTCCCTGAAATCATTCGAAAAAAGGCACAAAAATGACAGGAGTTTCACTACTTTCTTCACGTTTGACTTGATTTATTCATAAGGTTTACCACCTTTTCCCAGCAATTCCAGTTTTTTCCTAGCATATAAACTATATTTTATTTTATATATTTTAGTACCCAATGTACTTGTGCTTGTATGAATTAAAATATTCTATAACCCACACGTGGCATCATCTCTCGTTCGTAATGTACACAGTGCGAGTGAATTGCCGTAAAAAGAAGAGTGAAGAACGTACAAATAGTGCCATAAATAAATTGAAACGATTTTGTGCAGTCATGCTTAGAAGTCGTGTTTCGAATTATGTCATTGTGTGCGTGCGCCAATATACGAGTATGGTTGGTTGCACAAAGAAATACTTTAATATGTAAATACACATAACTGCAGTATAAGACACACGTGCGCATGCTGCATATTAATACGCAGCACTTTTTTGAAATGTAAAAGTAACCGATATGTACACTGGTGGCCACGTATAATTTAACGCTAACATTTTTTAGCATTTTTAAATTTATTTATTTATTGGTTAAATTCTATTTTATTAAAGGCTAGTTCAAAATATTGTTCTGCGCCCAGCTTTATAAATAAATTATAGTATTTGTACTATTTCCTTCAGTTTTATTTCTTCCTCTTTTAAAAAATGTTTACCCAGAAGCTTGAGCTAATTATGCAACACTGCTTGGTACAGTGCTATATTTTACGATGTCATCATCCTCTCTACAGAAATTACAAGTTCGATTGGAATATATTTTTTCAATGGAACTTGGCAAATGACGGGATGTATGGGATTTAGCAATATAAGGCAACGGCCTTGACTGGGTTTAACATGGCAAACTACAGGGATCTATCCTTGTCACTTGCTTTATCCAAGTCGACACACAGCCCCCTGGAATTGATCCAGTCGTTTCATTGGCCATCCCGGATAGCTGCTGAGCACCCGCCGGGCAGTGAACGAATGTGTGAGACGAATGCCCTCCCAGGACATTAAATTTGGGTTGTGCGCTGGGTTTGGGACCCGCAACGGAAAACAAAAAAACAACCGCAATAGCCTCGGATGAGGGATTGTCTGTACGCCACCATGTCTGAGTTCGGTATACCAGCGAAGCTCATACGGCTTTGCAGAATGACGTTGAGCAACACAACCAGCTCCGTCAAGGTAGGAAATAACCTCTCCGAGCCATTCAGTACCGTTCGAGGTTTCAGACAAGGTGATTCACTGTCATGCAACCCCTTCAACTTCGTGATGGAAGGGGTGCTCCGAAAAGCAGGTGTGCATCGTATTGGCACTATTTTCTACAAATGTGTCCAGCTCCTTACGTACGCCGATCACATTGACATTATCGGCCGCTGTAAGCGAGATGTCACGGCTGCGTTTTCTGCTATCGAAAAGGAATCATCACGAGTGGGTCTGGCGGTGAACGAGGGTAAAACGAAGTATATGCTGTCTACAACGCGGAACACACGGCGTGTAGGAACGCACGTCATTGCGGACAACTATACTTTCGAAGTTGTGCCAGAATTTATTTATCTTGGCACCGCCGTTAACAGCAACAACGATATCAGCCTGGAGATCAAACGGAGAATCACTCTTGCTAATTGGTGTTACTATGGGCTAAGTAAGCAATTGAGTAGTCGAGCCCTCTCTCGCATGACCAAACTAAGACGCTTATCATACCCGTGTTGCTTTATGGCGCAGAGGCATGGGTAGTGTCACAAAGCGATGCAGGCGCTCTTGGGGTGTTCGAAAGAAAAGTTCTTCGTAAGATCTTCGGTCCTGTGCGCGTTGGCGAAGACGACCGTTCAAAAATGAACCACGAGCTGTATGAGCTCTACGCCGACATTGACGTAGTTCAACGCATCGGCATCCAACGCCTGCGCTGGCTAGGGCATGTCGTGCATAAGGATGAAGAAGCTCCAGCAAAGAAGGTGTTCGAGGGCGAAGTCCAAGGGAGCCGACGCAGAGGAAGACCATTGCTCCGGTGGAAAGACCAGGTGGAGGAAACCCTATGTTCGCTTGGTATACAGAATTGGAGTAGGCGCGCGCGGAGCAGAGGCGCTTGGAGAGAGCTAGTGAGGTCGGCCGTAACTCGGTAATGGGTTGTTATGGCCACCTAAGTAATTAAGTAAGTGCAGTTATCTATCTATCTACCTATCTCAAAGCTTTTTACTGCATCCAAACTGTTCGAAGAAATTGTAAAAGAAACAAATAGAGGTGTTATTTTTATATTCAATTACATTATACATTCCAATAAGAGGTGATATTTTTATATTCAAAGAAAATGCTATTTAATTAAATGATCGGGTGTTTATTTCATTATAAAGAGGAAGGTGTGCCGTCAATAGTGCAAAATAACATCAGGCAAATGACCACACGAGCACGCTTACAGGAAAATATCCTTTTCATTAAATTTTTCACAACCGAATTGCAAAGTGGCTGCCCTATATCTGTCTGCCTATAGCTGTCTTGAATCGACCCTGGGCTGTTGGCGTAGACCTTCTCTTTCACGTGGCCTCAAAGAAAAAAGTCACATGGTGCTAAATCATTAGATCTCAGTGGCCAATTGTGATCTCCTCTTCGAGAGATAACACGGTTATGGTTTCGTTGCTTGTGTGGCACGTAGCGTCGTCTTGTTGAAAATAAACGTTGCTCAGATCAATACCATCCAATTCCGGCCATAAAAAAACGTTAATCATCTCTCGATAGCGATGGACAACACTTGTTATTGGAAAACCCTTCATATGTGGAATCAGCTAGATTATTATCCGAATAATCGGGGTAATTACCACTATCCAAATGTTTTTATTATTATATTTCAGCGATGAATTTCTCTATCTTTGGCTCATTTTGATAAACAAAATGCTATGACAGAAAAACATACTTTTCGCCTTTTAAAGTTTTTTTTGCTTTTTAAGAAAACATGTTTATTTGAAATTTATTACACTTGCAAACATACATTTGCTTAAAAAGCTACAGTGGTAAGTTATGCGTGACCGCCAGTGTTTGTATGTACGTACACACCAGTACATAGAAGAAATATACATCCACGTTAAGAAAGCAGCTTCCGCTGGTAGGCGACCAGTGTCTTTCTTTTGTTCCTCGAAGCAATAAAATTTGAAGAACACGTAACTGAGTAAATGTTACTTTTTTCATGGGGCATGAGTGGGACATTTTCTTACACGCTGATGCTGTTACTACTCCCTCTGCCTCACTGTCTCTCTTTCTCTCTCTCGCTCTCTCTCCTACTTAAACATTTACCTCATACTTACTGCACTCAATTTGTTGCCTACTTTACTTATTATTGTATTCTTTTATTGCTTTATTTCTTAACGTTCGAGAAGTGGTGCCGCCTGAGTGAGGTGACACAGCTGACGGGTATAAAGAAAATGAATACTAAGCAGCAGCAACAACAAAAACAACAGCCAGAACCTGTCCAGGTCGAGCGTGTTTTGTGCGAGTCAACCAGTTGGACAGGTTGCCACTTATGCCATTTTTCGTTGGCATAAATTACAAACAGTTACAATAAAAAATGCAACGTATGGCATTTACATACGCACATCTACATATTTGCATGTGTTCACATGTATGTGTGGTGTGTGGCGTATTGGTATTAAAAGCAGAAAATATTATAAATGCATACAAAAAGTAAGTAATACTTATAAATATTGAAGAGGCAAAATATATTGAGTGAGTTGGGCGATTGGGTGCAAATGTGAGTAGGCTGTGGCGTATGAGTAATTGAGAGATTAATAAATAAATTACTTGAATGTGTGTTGTGGTGGATGTGAGTAAAATGACTCGAATGCTGATGTATGACTAAAATAAATGTTTTGTTTTACGTCAAAAGCCTTCTGATCCATTCTTTGCACGTCAGAAATAAGGATACCAAAATAAATATAAAACCTTTCATAGCGGATGCACTAAAAATAAGCCAAATTGATGTGCGATTTTCGGACTGCGGTGCTCTGCTGTTAAGGCAAGGTATCTGCGAAAAAGTAGTAACCAACGTAATTACAAACGATCATATATAGAAATCAAAGTGCATACATTTTTCGTCTTTGCCTTGCCTGTTTATTCCCTCTTATATGGCATCTGGAATCCGGCACTCAATGAACATTTACACAAAGAGCAATTTTTAAAAAATTTTTTTTCAAAATTTTAATACGAATAGTATTAGGTAAGTGGTGCATTTGATTTATGCAGAATATGTATATGTATATATTTCAAGGACTTATTGCAAAAAACATCAGGATGAAAACAACAAATAGGAGGAGGAGCTCAGTAAAACATCAAAAACAGGGTGTAAGCGAAAATCACTGCATATTCCAGTCGGTTCAGTCAATTTTGATTTGATGCAGTTTAAAAATTAATTTTATTTGAAAGAAACCAGTCCAAAATACTGCTCTAGCGAAGCGCTAGCATGCATATACGTATACTTCGCCCATTTGCAAATCGGTCGAAGTGCCGCGACTTATAAGCAGATTCCCAATATTTTTCACTGTTTCGCTGTTCGTAATTGTATATAACTCGAGAAGTTAGGGGAATCCCAGCATGCAACTTTCAGGGATTGCTGAGCATACTCTCTATTAATGGAAAAAAATCTAAAAAGGACGGTATTCAAAAATCATACAAAAGATTTGTCATCAAAATTTCGAAAAAACATAAGCAACTTTTTCGCAAAAAATCAAAAAAAATTTAGAAAGCATATTTTACGAAAAAAATTTGTTCTCCAAAAACGAAAAATGTTTTGAAAGCGTAGATATTTTTCCAAAAAATGAAAAAAAGTTTAAACATTTCAAAAAACAAATACAATAATATTTTCCAAAACAAAAAAAAATATAAAAGCATATTTTTCCGGAAACAAAATGTTGCTCGGTGCGATGTCGCCAATCTGCTCCCTCAGAGCATTTATTTCCGCGAGCCATCTGTCACAACTAAAAAACGTGTGTTCAGCGTCATCGCTCGGTGCTTCGCAGTATATGCACTTGAAATCGGTTACCTTCCCCATACGGTATAGGTAACTCCATTTGTCAATTTATGGGATAAGTTTCCGTCCATCTGCCACTCGGTACAGAGTCCCATCGGCCTTGCCACCGCAACAAGGTTTGACGTCTCTGTTCTGGGAAGCTAGTGATGGCGTGTTTCTTCTTGGAGTCTTCTTCTTTCCACGCGTTAGGAGTGAGTGATGAAAATATCTTCATGGCGTGCACTATGCTTTTACCTTATTATCAAAGGGATATACTAAGATTTTCTTCGTAACCACAAATTAGATACAAAAGATTTTCGAATCATTTGAAAATTTTGCAAAATTCGCTCTGAAAATATGAAGTCGCTAGCTCTTGCGATTTTCGGTTAACATTCCCCGAACCCATCGTGCGGAAAATTAATTTATGTTAAAATTTTCGAGGAAAGTATTTTGTATGCTACCAAAGGACATCAATGTTATATTAACCAAATTTTTTATGGTCACTCTTCGGCCACCTAATATAGTTTCTGCGACATTTTCAACATTACCCCCTATTGGGACGTGGTTAAATGACCGTAGCGATGTTCGTGTATAAGAGAAGATTTGTGCAGCTGAAATTCCTTGGATTTGCAATTGTAACACTGAATATGATAGAGATGAATTCTTCAATTTCTCCACTAAGATTAAGTTCGATTGAAACGGTTATCCACTATGAGAATCACTCAGGCTCATTGTGATGGGGAACTTGTCCTTATCTCTCCTAAAACCTGTGTGCACTTTTTTGAAAATTTTTCAAGAACCCTGATTTCCACAGTATTGAGATCTTCTGATTCAATAAAAGGTGTTCTTCCTAAAATGGTGAATTTACGTCTGGATAGATCAGGACAATCGCACAGGAGGTGCGAGATCGTTTCTTCCTCTACCTCATCTAGGCAGCTTCTGCAGAAGTCACGTGCGCGTTTGCTTTTATTGGCTTAGCAGAGATTCTGTGTGTTTAGTATTGAGAGTTAGCCCCAATTGTCAAAAAATTCTAGAGGTTCATTCTTTGTGCTATTTTTCCTTCTTTATTCCTACAAAATTTTCAAAAAGAAGTAGCTTACAAGTCTTTTTTTTCAAAAGCCTATGGCTAAAGTCATGTTGTGGGTCTCCCTTATGTTTTCGCCAAACGCTCCCCCAAGCATATTTCGCTCATTAATGAACCGCGGGTATTGGAACAAGATATGCCTCGCCGTTTCTTGTTCTTCGGGGCACTGCGGGCAGTGCGGGTCGTTCTCAAGATGGAAACTGTGTAGGTATGCTTTGAAGCAACCGTGCCTAGTCAGCAACTGTGTGATACAAAAATCAATTTCTCCGTGTTTTTGCTCAATCCACTTCGAAATGTTTGGAATCAATTCAAAGGCCATCTATCTTTCTCGGATTGCTCCCATCGTATCTGCCATTCTTCAATTGTTCGTAGCATTTCTTCTTTTTTACCCACGTTCGACGGTTTCTGCCCAATGGTATTATGTAACCTATACATCTCAACCGCGAGAAGGTCGATAGGCACCATTCCTGTTATCACATGGATTGCGTCATCTGAGACAGTGTGATAGGCATTGGCTACTTGCAGGGCGCCAAGTCTGTGTGTGGCTCGTATGTGTTGAAGGTACGATGGCTTCGTGTTTGCCCAGATTGGTGCTGCGTACAGAATCACTGGGCTTGTGACTGTTAACAGGAGTCTCCATATACTTGCGCGAGGGCTGCCAATATTACGCATTAGTCTAGTCAACGCGCTATTTATTCTTACGGCTTTTTCACTGACAGACTCTAAATGATGCTTAAAGGTCATTTTCGACTCAATGAGTACTCCCAGATATTTGATATATGGCTGCGACCTTATGTCATGGTCAGCTACCGTAATCACTAACTCTTCACGTACCCGTCGTATTGTCAGTAATACGACTTCAGTTGTTTGAACTGCAAGTTCTAACTTCACATTTTTAAGCCATCTTCTAATTCTTACAATTGCATCGTTGTATAACGCTTGCAACACGTCCAGATGCTTTCCCACTACCACCAATGCAATGTCGTCTGCGTATCCAATGAGGGTAGCATCTTCAGGAAGCTCAAGCTTGAGGATATCGTCATACATAGCTTTCCAAAGTGTTGGGCCAATCACCGAGCCTTGTGGGACACCGCCAATTACTGTTACCTGTTACCTGTTTTCAAAGTAGCTTGATATGATTTTTTGCAGGTATTTCGGCACCGCGAATCCTCTCAGTGCACTCATAATCTGTTGCCAGCTTGCAGAATTGAACGCATTTTTTATGTCTAAGGTAACAACAGCGCAGTATTTCTTCGTGCCACCTTTCCATTTCCTGCCGCTAGTGACTTGACGAGCAATACTCATTACAGCTTGTATTGCGTCCACGGCTGAACGGGCTTTTCTAAAGCCGTATTGGTTTGGGGAAATCCCTATTGGTTTCTCTAGAAACTCTTGCATTCTGTTACATATGATGCGTTCTAGTATTTTGCCGAGTGTATCTAGCATACAGAGTGGACGGTATGACGATGGATGGTCCGGCGGCTTTCTTGGTTTGGGTAGCAGTACCAACCTCTGTTTCTTCCACACTTTTGGGGAAACGCCTTCGTTGAGACATGTGTTGTATAATTTAGCAAAAACCTCGGGAGTTGATTTAATTTGGGAAGCCATCTAAGCCCGGAGCTTTGTTATCCGCAATGCGCTGTACTGTGGAAAGCACTTCTTGTGTGGTGACTTCTGGGATGTCAACCGCCATCACCCGTTGTGTCTGTCGAGGATTTGACTCCACCTGATATGGAAATAATGTGGAAACCATTATTTGCAATAGGGCTGGGCCCGTTGGCTGTGGTCCTCTTGGATTCTTCATAATTCTCATTACAACCTTATATCCCATTCCCCACTATTGAGTATCCTCTTTCGGTTTGAAAAGTGAATTTACCAGGCACATTGAGCAATTCCAGGTCAAATGGTGCCAGGAAAATCTGTCCTATGTTATTGTCTGGGTGGTCATCAGTCAACTGGGAGCTATGTATCGCTAGTTAATCCATGTTACCTTTGGGTGAAATGACTCAGCCATTTTATTAAGAGGTGTGCCGCGTTTCATGTCTACCTTGGGGGTTGTCGAGAGATTTTCTCGCCGCGTGGTTATCAGTATAAATGCAGATATCATCTCCAAGTATGATATCACACTGCAACTGTGTCACAGCCTTTATTATTGCCATCAGTTCAGTCTGAAAGTCACTGAATCCACTAGTTCGGTGTTTATTTATTTCGTACGCAGGTTTTTTAGGGAAGAGGTACTTACTGACGGCTCTCACTTCAATTTTATTCTTGGTAGGATTCAATGTATATTAATAATTGGAAAATATTTATAATTAAATCCATATTTTTTAAAATATCTTAATAATTTAATTACAACAAACGCTTTAGTAGCCTTCATTCACCTACATCCAGAAACATTTCTCACTCGCTTATGAGATTTTTACCCATCGACTACTTACATCTGAATGGATTTCCCTTCCAGAATGCAGGGTTCATGGAAGTGAAACTCCAGTACTTTAGTTAGTTAAGCTCATTTTACGTACCAGCTTATTATTATTTGTTGATTGCCCCTCAAAACAACTTGAATCTCTCTTACGATAGTAAGCCATTCCTCCACGAGTATGCATAAATTGCTCCATAAGCATTATATTAATTGCTTATGCTTCTAAATTTTATTTAAATCAAACATTCAATAGTCGTACACAATTACCTTCGAATTTATGGTAGCGTAACGCCCATATAACCATAGAAACTTACTCACTTTCAGATTAAATAACTGAGTGGCTTCTACGGCATGTGTGTGAGTGTATTTTACTTACAATTACTTGATAAGTGCAAGTCAACCATTTTCACAATCATTGAGCCATTGAAAGTGCTCATCATTCATTCGAAATCATTTGTTTGATTGAAAAAATTTCAAACAATCGAAACAAACAAGTTAAAAATGATTTTATCAACACAAAATGCCGGTGAAATGCGACACAGCATTGAAGGGGAGAAGAGAAATCGAAAAATTCGCACATTTTGCTGATGCGGAATCTCTGTATTTGTACCTGTGTGTGTATGTATGGGTCTTTCCAGGGAAACGCGAACCACGGCTATTAATATAATCATTATTTCCAAATTTTCTCTGTGACATGCGCAGCTGTCACTATTTAACAAGTTCGAGAGGTGTTCCGTCCATAAGTAAAGCACGCGCTGGATGCCAATCACCGTTTTGTTGCTACGGAAAAACGCCCCGGTCTTGTAACATTCTGCAAGCCGCCGAACTTTCTGGTACAATTTTCGGGCGATGTTCCTATTGGCCAGCATCTCAGGCTCTTCGCACTCACGTATTTCGGCCTGTTGTTGCTTCCTTCTGATAATACGTCTCTCTTCCTTTTTCAGCTCCCAGTAGCGATCACACGTGGCTCGCGTTGCGCCCGAACGCAACGTGGCTCTATAGGCAGCATCCTTTTTTTATGCCATTCCTCGTCGTACAAGCGGTTTTTTCGGGCTCGCCGGAATCGGATTACTTCTTCGGCGGCGGTACGTAGAGAATGAGAAATGTTGCTCCATTGCTCGTGCATGCCGTATTGTTGGGTAGTAATCTCCGAGTGCAGGATCGAGAGTCGAGTGGCGAATCTTTTGGCTGTCTGTTGTAATTGCCGCTTTTCGATGTCGAACATTCTTTGCGTAGGTAGATGTACGTTTTTTGCTGCACAGAGACGTGTGCGCAGTTTGGCTGCAACGAGTTAATGATCCAAGTCAATGTTGGGTTCTCGGATCGTACGCACATCAAAAACACTCGAAGCGTATCTTCCATCTATCGTCACAAGAGGATCTATCTGGTTTCGTGTTTTTCGATCAGGAGACAGCCAGGTAGCTTGGTATGTCTTCTTATGCTGGAATCTGGTGCTGCAGACTAGCATGTTTGGCTCCCCGGGGAAGTCGATCAGCCTCTGTCCGTGACCGGATGTTTCGTTGTGCAGGCTGAATTTTCCGATTGTGTGACCAACAATTTCCTCTTTGCCCATCTTGACATCCACAGGGGGAGTATTATCTCCACTTCTTTGGATATGTGTGAAGAGCAAAATCTTAATAAAACTTAATAAAGGTGGGTTAAAAGCGGTGGCGTACGCTGATGATATGGTGCTAATGATGTCAGGACTGTGTCCCAATACGATCAGTGGGATCATCCAAAGGGCGTTAGGCGAGCTTAACTCTTCCGCTACAGGATGTGGCCTTAGTTTAAACCAGCGTAAAATAGAAGTTATGCTTTTTACCACCAGATACAAGGTACCAAATATCAACGGACAAACTCTTTCACTTTCACCCAGTGCAAAGTACTTAGCTGCAATCCAGCACTGGATTCGGCTGCAACAACTTCTAAAGCAGTGGAACAAAGCAGGAATAGCCTTACCACCTTGAGTAAAAATTATAAAGTAACCTTAATCTGGGTCCTGGAACACCGGATCATTGAAGGTAACGAAAAAGCAGATGAACTGGCAAGAGGAGGATCTGCCATGAATAACGTTCTTGCAGCACCGGTATTCACACCATAAGGTGCAGTCAAGAATGCAATTTCCATAAAATACCTTCGAATCGCAGGTTGTATAATACATGTAGAGACCAGATGAAATGCAAAATCAGCAGGACGTTATGGTCCACCTACAACCTCAAGCAATCGTCGACATTGTTAAACATGAAACAAAGGGACGCCTATAGACTAACAGCAGTCATAACTGGCTTTTGGTCTATCGGAGCACAAGCAGCCAAAACTGTCATAGTTGTAATTAACCGGAGAAAAAGGAAACAATATTCCATTTCCTGTGTGAATGCCCTGCCCTATGGAAGGACAGAATGTTAACCTTGGGTAAACCACTGTTCGAGAGTCTCCAGTAACTGTCTGGCTTAGACGTCAACAGCCAAATAAGGTTCCTAAACCGCACAGACTGGATATAGTCTTGCTGTAAATAACTGGTAAACAAGTGAGTAACGAAGATGTGGCAACAAAATGGTGCGGAAGCGCTATTTGGATTCTGGATGAATCACCACTCTAAGCAACCAACCAACGATCCTGACATTGAAGCCGCCAAGCACGATTTTGATGTCGTGGCGGGGGCAGCGCTCCTAGGAACGTTCCAAGCACTAATACATAGATGCAATCTTTGATCCTCCTCCTTCTCCGCTCGACGACTGAAGTGAACGACAGTACTTGGCGACAAAGTCTCTCTCCGACAACAAATCCAACACCGTTTGTGCGTTCCTTTACATGGCAGCTGCAGTAGACGTCGCAAGGTCTTATGTTTTTCTTGCCTTGTTCCGTTCATCGCATCGCTTGAATGGCAGTGATGTCAGCCTTGACTCTCATGAGGACATCAACCAGCCGGGCAGAGGCACCTTCTCCATTAAGAGACCGCACATTTCAGGTGCATACCCTCAAATCGTTATCCTTAGTTCGTTTGCAGGGGTCGTCATCAGTACAGGAGGCTCTCATTCGAGAATTTGTTCGTGTTATCATTGGGTGGGAGTTTTTTAGGTGGTGGGTCCCAAACCCAGCGCACAACCAGCTATCCTGGAATGCTTCGCCTTCTTACGTTGGCTCGCTCCCGAACGGGTCTTCGGAAGCTACCCAGAGGATGCTTGGGATAATCCCGGAAGTTGTGAGCTGCTTGAACGATATAAAGAAGAATCGTCCTGGCCACTCCTAAGTGAATGGGGATTAGTAACTTTCCCCCTTTGCGTGGACTTCTACATATGGAGCCATCCTCCTTTGTAACATGAAAATTTATTGGTCTATAAAATTGCATACCCAAACTTTATTTTTTTAATTTGATTAAAAAGTTTGATGAACATTTTTCAAGATTTTATAAATTTTCTACAATGTTTGATACTTTGTTTTATATGAAATTTGCACCAAAATGTATTATTTTTTAGCAAAAATTATTCAGAATTAAAAAGAGAAAGCGAAAATATGTAAAATATTGAGATACTATAGATTTTTCGTAAGCTGTGTAAGTTGTTACTAAAATATTTTGTTAAGGAAAAATCTGTCACGTTCGATACTTTGGTTCAAAGGAAATCAGCAAAAATTTGCTTCCCATTAAATATGAATTGGTAGTTCCGCGCCAAAGTTGAGTTTGGTTTAAAAAAATTTCCAGAAAAAACCTCACAAGAACCGCAGAGTTTTGCCCATTTTTAGATGTACCCTGAAACAAATTCCGGTTATTATCACGCTCGATATCACCTCGTTTTCTCCGATTTGCCCAGCACAAAAGTTTCAAGCGCATCTATTATAATTTTTATTTTAAGCCATTCAGCATTTTTTATTAGTCCCTCCCATTTCAATTAGATTTATTTAACTCTAAAGCCATCCACTAGCGTGGAATTTATGGAAATACCCCTCTGCAAGTGCACATAAGTAAGTAAGTATATATATAAGTAAGTATTTATATAGTACATGAAACGGTATACATTTGCCGGCTGGTAGCAACAATTTAATTACAAATAAAGTAATTTTTAATTGAATAACCACCAAGCGCACACAAATAGCGCGTCAAGCGCTCCACACATAAGTAATTTGTTAAACCATTCA
This sequence comes from Anastrepha obliqua, assembly GCF_027943255.1. Lineage (NCBI taxonomy): Eukaryota > Metazoa > Arthropoda > Insecta > Diptera > Tephritidae > Anastrepha > Anastrepha obliqua. The sequence goes on from NC_072896.1 coordinate 31,146,748, forward strand.
TTGCATGTGTGTGTGTGTGTGTGGCGATGTGACGCAGTGTTGCATGTGCAGTGGCAGAAGAGCGAATTACATTTTTTTCATAGCCGCTTTGTTTTGTCGAAAAGCTTTCTTTTTTTTTGCTGCTACTGACTGCATCATCAACTTTTTCGTTGTACAAATTTATACGAGAATACTCATATGTGAGTGTGTGTGTGTGCGCTTTTGCATATGTCCAGCGCGCAGCTGTTGCATTTGCTATCCCATTGCACACACAAACATACCCACCGAAACAAATAAACAATTAGCCACAAAGGCTACACTACGATTTTGCCAGCTCTGTAAGCACACACTGTATACACACACACTCATGCTTACTTACGTGTGTTCGGGTATTAGTGTATGCGTGCCTATCTACGCTCACTTGACGTGGTTGCAGGGTGCGCGGTCGAGAGCAATTGTTGCACAAAGGCATTATTGTTTTGCGCGTACGAATGTATGGATATGTGGATCTTGTTGTTGTGGTTGTTGTTGTTGTTATTGCCTTTGCCTTTTGTTTTGCTTGTTGTTGGCGATTTCGATTTTGCAATTGCAAATGCATCGATTTAATTGCAAATTAATTGCTGCGTCATTATCGTTAAGGGTTGCGGAGTGAGTGGTGGGGTGGTATGGTGGTGATGCGTGGCATGATTGCGGGTGGTGTCAAGTGTGGCAGCGTGGCTTGCGCAGTACAATGTGCAACAGCTGTTGGTGCTGAAGCTTTTGTGGGCGCTAATTTTATGGTTTGAGTGATTGAAGTGTTTAAAGCCAAAAACAAAAAAAGAATAAAAAAATAAATATGGCAAATTCAATGGTAGTTTGTTTGTTGACAGTTCGCCGCTGAAACGAGTTACACACTTATACATGCACAGTGCGTCAAATAACTATAGCACTTGGGCTCGATACGTTTGGAGCATTTATTTATTACTTACTTAATTTTAGTTATTTTTTCTGAACTTTTTTTTCATTATTTTACAAAAATTATAATATATTATATAAATCCAACTTAAAAAAATTTTTAAAATTTCATCAAAATTTCAAACATTTCAATCAGAATTTCTAGAAAAATTTTTGGTATGCAGTTTTATAACCTACTAAATTTTAAATAATGAAGCGCAAGTTTCGAGTTGCTTAAAAGTTGGTGTTGACTACTTTCGTCCATGTAAAAAAAATGTTGAGCATTCGTTGGTCTTCTAACCTAGTCTTAGTAAAGTATTTTCAGGACTTCGTCCAAGTGTTAACATTATTAGCTTCGGTACACCACTACATCCATTTGTTAATGAAAGCCTTTCACTTCTTCAGATATTTTGCTGAAGATGTAGCGCATAATTCCTGATCAACAAAGCAGTCATTAAAAACAAGGGTCGAATCACCCCATCCGTGCAACGATCAAAAACCTTACGAAAGAAAATTACGTCGTACGTCAATCGTATAAGCTGAATCGGAGCCAAACCAACGAGTGAAAACTGATTGTAACTTATTTTCAATTCGTAATAGTTTTCTAGTTTCACAATGACGTGGAACTGCAAAAATGTTGTAAAATTTAATAAATACAACTTAAATATAATATAATATACTCTGGATCCTACTTTGTTTTATATATGAGTTCTAGTGAAAGTGATGGAGATGGAGTTGAAAAAATAATGCGGAGGCAGCTAAGAGAAAAGAGCAATCGTCTGACAATCCCAAATAGAGCGTAAATATGTAAATGGTTAATTATTCTAGCTGATTTACAAATTTTTCCTTGCAGATTCTTCAAACTATTCCGCCTGATCAAAGAGGCCTTTGAATTTGTTCGACAGCACATAAATTTAACGAAATCAGATGCCAAAGCGGTGCCTCCAGTATTACAATTGACAGCCACTCTTTCGCTTCTGGCTAGCACCAGTCTGTCCAATTGTGAATCCAAGCTCCTTTGGAACTCAGACATTGATTTAAATATTCTTGCAGTAGCGCGAGCTTCTCAATATTCCCACTATTTTTTCGGGTGTTCTATTCCATGGAGTTTGGGTGCGAACAAGAGAGTATGTTAACGTCGATGGGCCTGGTAAGGAGCTACGACAAGAGTTTACCTCTTCATTACTAGAATCACTGTTCTACGAAAGGAGAACCAAAAATTGCTCAGAACTCAACATTCGAAAGAGGCGAGAAAAGACGAGAACTTCCTTTACAGCATCATAACTGGTGTTGCAACGTGGTGCTTTCCACAAAAACCTGAAACTAAGCGTCAAAGTGCAGAATGGAAGACTCTAGATGAGCCAACACCCAAAAAATCCCATTTGGAAAAGTGAAATACCAAGTCGAAGCTCATCTGTTTTTACCATTCCGAGGAAATTGTCCGCAAGGAGTTCGGGCCAACGTGTCAAACCATCAATGCTATTTTCTATCTTGGCGCTTTGAAGCGTTTATTGCATCGCATTCATCGAATTCGCCCTGAATACCCCGAAGGTGGAAGCTGGCGCTTATTGCATGATAAAGCACCATTTCATCGATCCACTCTTATGACTGATTTTTTCACTATAAATCGCATTTTAACCATCAATGACTTACCTAACCCTGTGACCTACCTATTCGGAAAATTGCATTTGGCCATGAAAGGAAAACGTTTTGCGTACGTAGATGCCATCCGAAAGACTTGTACCGACAGCATGAAGGACATTCCGGCCAATGAAACACTCTTTCGAAAAGCTTTTAGATCGCGCAAAACAGTGTATCGAAGCCAGAGGGGATAATTTGGAATAAATAAACTCGAAGTTATCAGAACAAAGCTCCTGTCGTTTCTATTTTAACTCAGCCTTGCTAATTTTGCACTTCACCTTGGGTGATTTTTTCAGAGCTGTAGGAAAGTTTAAAAAAAAAAACACACGTAAAATTCAGAAAAATGCATGAAATTTTTATTTAAATCGATAGTACAGTCCATTAAATTTATTGTTTGAATATTATTTCATGCAAATGTTGACCGCGACTCCGCTTCAAATGGTCCATCCGCTTAGTCCAATTTTAGCATACTCTTCCCAATGTTTCGGCCGGTATCTCACACGTAAATGCTTTAATGTTGTCTTCCAATGCGTTTATTGAAGCAGGCTTGTCTGAATAGACATGAGCTTCAACATATCCCCACAAAAAATAATCTAAAGGCGTTATATCGCACGATCTGGGTGGCCAATTTACAGGTCTCGAACGTGAAATAAAATGTTCACCGAACTCGTCTCTCAACAAGTCCATTGTAACGCGTTCTGTGTGGCATGTGTCACCGTCTTGCTGAAGCCACATGTCATGTAAGTCAAGCTCTTGCATTTTGGGCAAAAAAAAGTTGGATATCATTTCACGGTAACGCTCAACATTCACAGTTACGTTACGATTCGTAGTAACTTTGAAGAAGTACGGTCCAATGATACCCCCAGCCCATAAACCGCACCAAACTGTGACTGAACTGTGTTTCCGGATGCATTGGCAGCTCTTGCAATTCTTCTGGCTGATCTTCAATCCAAAATCGACAATTCTGCTTATTTACGTACCCATTGACCTAAAAATGAGCTTCGTCGCTGATTACAATTTTCCGATAAAAAAAGTGGATCTCTGGCCAACTTTCCAAGATCCCATTCACCTAAAATTCTGCGTTGCGGTAGATCGTTCGGCTTCAATTCCTGCACCAGTTGTATTTTGAAATGCTTCACACCTAAATCCTTTCGCAAAATTTTCCACGCTGTTGAGTAACAGAGGCCCAATTGCTGCGAACGGTGACGAATCGATAATTAATGGGCATCATTAACACTGGCCGATACAGCTGCGATATTTTCTTCAGTTCGCACTCTACGTAAGCGTGTTGGTGGTTTGATGTCCAATAATGTTGGTTCTAAATTTAGTCACAATAGCTCGAATAGCCGCTTCAGTGGGTCGATTAAACTGACCATTAAATGGAAGAAGTGCGCGATAAATTAAATTACAGAACAAACCGAAGATGTTTGACAGTGAAACAAAACACGAAACGTGCGTCAGCTGTTTAAACCAATTGTTTAAAAAGATAATAGCTAAAAAATCACCCGTTATATAAAATATAAATGCAATAAAGCATAGGCTATCATTTTTGAATGTTTGTGAAAAAAAACTAAATGAGGATAATCTGCTGCTAATAATATCGACTACATTAAGGACTTTATACGAAATTTGTGGAATCGCAGGTGACGCGAGTAAATATTAACAAAAAAAAAAAAAAAAAAAAGGGACTAATTTTTTTGGCCATAGAACAAATTTTGGAAAAAAAAATTGTTTTGCCAGCAAAATACACCTATATGTTACACATATATACATACATTGTTACATAATAATTTGCACGTGTGCCATGACACCTTTGCACTCACAAGAATAAATTTATTTGTGTGTATTTACTCCAACCTTCAATATCATGCACTAGTAATTCTATAAAAGTAACCACTAAATGCTTTTACTTTGCCCGTCCAACCATATAAAATCCTTTTCTCACTCATTGACCGCTTCTTCAAAAGGGGTCAAGTCGGGCAAAGTGCTCAATGCCAGCATTTGATTCATTCATATATGTACATTTGTATGTGTAGGTGCATAAGTAAGTGTAAGTGATCAAATGCCAGAGAAAGGCATCCCACATACACACCTACTTCCATTTGGATTAATGGGTGCTCTTTTAAAGGCATAGTATTTGCGATAGGGACTTCTAACAAACCAATTGTCGATGGTGTTTTTTGTATACAATAAATTGTATGTAATATAATGCAGTATACATAATATTAAAAAATCGGTACACATTTATTTTCAAAATCATTTTTCAGTAAGGCACTAAAAGCTGAAATTTAGAGGTTTTAAATTGCAGTTCCAAAATTGCGGGATTGTTCGGGATATTAAAGACATATTTTTCATTAATTTTTTATTAACTAGCGGTTTCAAAATGTAATCCCGAAATTTCGGTATTTTTTGGGATGTTTTAAATAAACCAGTTTTCATTAAATTTTATATAAATTCATATTTTAAATTGCAGTACCGAAATTTCGGGATATTATGAAACATACTTTTCATTCGTTTTTATATGAACGCACAGTCTTAAATTGCAATCCCAAAATTCCGGGAATTTTCGGGACATTTGAAGAGCTACATTTCCATAATTTTTATATGAAAATAACTAAAATTAAATATGAGCCTTTTAGAAAAGTCAGCAAATGAAATTGCGAAAAATTGTGAGCAGTCATCCGTTTTATTCAACCGAAATGGGGTTATTATTATGTACATATTTCACAAAAGCATTTCTAAAAATCTTTCCACACATACACTTTAATTTTCACGATTACACTTAAGGCATTTAAAAAAAAAATTATCTGGTTCGCTGTACGTCTTTCAGTACAGCTCGAAAATTTATGGGAATCCCGCTATGAAACTTTGAGTGATTACTGAGTACAGTCTTCCCTATTAATGAAAAAAATCAGGAAACAAAATCTGGAGGTGGCATTTTTCAAATGTGACAAAAAATTTTATTCACAAGTACGAGTATTAAAAAAAAAAATATATGCAGTTTTTTTTCAAAGAAAATGTTGTATACAAGTTTATTTTATTCTAAAAAATTAAGAACAAGTTTTGTAAAAACGATGCAAAGAGTCGACGATATTTCTCCTTAAAAAACGTCATATTAAGACTTTCAACATTGGGTTTACTTCATATTAAACTCAACCATATAAATAAACCAATTTTCAAAAAAATTTACAACATTGTACAAAAGATCGGAACATGGAATTGCTAAGATGATTGGTCAACTAAGACTCTGTCCGGCATAGTTGGTATTACGGAAGCATTATTTAAAAATTTTTGATTAATCCCACATTATCATCAAAGGTGAGCGCTACAGACGAACTATTCTCGACTTCCCGGCTTCGGTTTAATATGAATATATCAGTTAGAAATATTTCCAAAAAGTGTGGTATGAGAATAGCGATCATCCTAGCCAAATGGATGTTGATGACTACCGTTCGGAAACCCGTTGTTGCCACGAAATTCCAAAATAATAGGAAATGTTTATTATAAAAGCGATCACCCCTCTATAGGCAATGGTAGACATCCGAGTGTATTTCTGCCCTTGAAAAGATCTTCATGAAAAACCATTTGCCGTTCGGAAGCGTGTACCATAAAAAAAAAAGATTTCTTTATCATCCACCAACATTAAAATTCAAAAAAGTCTGCTTATACTGAAATATTCTTTACACAAATGAATCTGCCGAATAGTTAATACATCAGTTTTATATGTGTAGTAGATATATTGATTAAACTCCTTTCTCAAGATGGACGTAAACCCAAAGTGTCCTTAATAATAGTCCTCATTTCGTTGGATGCGCTGAGAAAAAAGATTGTAGTGCTTTCAGTTTATTTAAAAAAAAATTCCTAGACGTACTAAAATTTAAAGCAGATATTTTTGATGGATACCAGTTTTTGAATTCAAATTTCTTAGGCGTCGATAGGCGAGCGAGAATGGAGAGTAAAATTTCAAGGTCATGCAAAGTTTTGAGCATTTTTGTTCCGTGAGAGAGAAAAAGATTTAACGTAGAGTTAAAGGAGAGAGAGAGAGCTATACTTTATATATACAATATATTAGATACACTTTAGGCTAGGCTCGACCCTTTTCCGTTTTTTGTAAATTTTGTCTATTTGTATTCTCTGCAAATGTTGTGAATTTATTTAGATATATATTCTTTACCTCTCTCTCTCATTCTTTCTCGGGTCTCTTCCTCTTTTATGAGGGGCCTCTCCCTCTTTTTATTTCATGTTTACACAGAACGAGAATCGATCTCCAAAGTTATGGCTTTTGAAAATATCTTGAACCGAGCATCATCTGCTTTGTTGTTTTTTTTTTTTTTTGTTTTGCATGCATATTTGTTCTTATCTAAACTATAAATGAATATGAACTATATTGAACCCAAGTGCCGTTTTGAGGATATAAACTACGAGGTTAAACTCCAACCTGCCTAGAAAATGCCTTCACATTTCAGTGAAAGTGTCGTCAAATTAAGTTCGTATATTAGTGAAATTCGCTTGCTTAAAATGAAGAAAAATTGGCCCACAAAGCGTATAGGAAATAATCTAATTATATTCTGCACACTCTTCATATCAAACAAAATTATTATTTTATAATGCTTTATAATACCTACAAGCGCCACAGTCATTCAAATAATAATAATTATAATACTACAGATAATACCCGTATGTCTCTAAAATAAACACCCATTACCTACATGTATTCACAACTAATACGTACACACTCTTATGCTGCTTTTTTTAAGGAAACCAGTGCCATTAAGTGACCATTGAAAATTGAGGAGCAGTAAATGCAAGGAAGGCGGCAATAGGAAATATTGAAATAAAATTTACATTTTACATTCTTCATCAGCAACAGCAGCAGCAGCAGCAGCATCAAACAACTAGGCAGTGTCAGTAGCATTTGCATTAGCTTGGTCACTTTGAGAGGGTAATTGAAAAATCGAAAACTAAGAGGAGTGACAGAGACCTATTATACTCATATATGTATGTATGTATGCATGTAAATATAAATACAGATATATGATTGATGCACACGACCTTTGTTAAACATTTGGCCACACTTTTGCTCGAATTTCTGGAGTGCACCTTAATATGGGACTTATGAAACGGAGAGCCTCACGCCTTTATGCTGCTTTTGAATGGTTAAGGACGAGCTTTTTCTTGATGGCAATCCACTTAGGGGTTTGAAATGACTTGCTCTTATAAATATTTTCTCTCATTTCAAGTGTCATTTATACATTGAGCATCGAATCTGGTACCAACTAAACAATGGTCGCACACAACTTACTTGGCTACAGCGGCCTCACGGAGAGCTATTGGTATTGTGCCCATCGAAAGTAGTCGTACAGTGGCACACATATTTATGCAAGTACATATGTAACTCTTTAGTTACCGCACATCGTGTGGTTTTCTCCATTGAGCAGCTATGCGTTCAAATCAGAAATTGTGTGCCATTACCCAATGACTAATCAAATTTGTTTACAAGTTCAAGTGACTTGTGTGTATGCCACATGGAAATTCATGCAAGAATTGCTAATGAAAATGATGGTTATTGTTTTTCGGTAAGTATTGCTATGCTATGTGCAATATTTTGTTGGCAGGTTTGCTGTTAGTTGGCACGACGGTGATGTCAATGTTGACCGCTTCAAAGATTTCCTAGAAAACACCAACTGAAATGCATTTTTCTCGGCATGGCAACGGTCACAGGTAAGAAGCCTCACTGAGAAATATTCGCATAAATATTTGAAAGATTGACCTAGAAGATACTAAATGATAATGGGAATATGGGGAAAGGGATGCAGTCATGAATTCAATGCTCGATAATAAAGGGTGGTTAAGTTTTAAGGGCCGGTGTTGATTTTGAATAAAATACAATTTTTTTTTAATTATTGTCAATTCTCTTTAACATGATAATACTGATATAGCTCAATTACGCATGGAACAAAATATCGGCCAAATGGCGGCACACCTCCATCCGATGGTCCACATTTTCCATGCCGCTAAGGCATAATTGAGGTTCTATGCCGTTAATGTGCCAAATTATCTCATTCTTTAGCTTTGCTCGTTCGTCGATAAGCCGCGACGTACACCTTTTCTTTCAAATAACCCCAAAGAAAGAAATCCAACGGTGTGAAATCACATCATCTTGGCGGCCAATTGACAAACCGCGACGTGAGATTATTTGCCCACCAAATTTTTCGCGCAAAAGAGCCATTGTTTCGTTAGATGTGTGACAAGTAGCACCGTCCTGTTGAAACCACATATCGTTCACATCCATATCTTCCAATTCGGGGCATAAAAAGTTCGTTATCATCTCACGATAGCGAACACTATTCACAGTAACTGCCTGACCGGCCTCATTTTGGAAAAAATACGGCCCAATGATGCCGCCGGCCCATAAACCGCACTAAACAGTCACTCTTTGTGGGTGCATTGGTTTTTCGGCAATCACTCTTGGATTTAAAATTTCGCTCAAGTTATTTTTTTCATGAGTTGGCAGCACTGTTAATAACATCTGGGCCAACTTTCATGTGAATGTCATTATCAGTAATATATTTACTCTTGTGTTTATCAAACGATCAAGAGTGCATTTTTCGATTTTTACAATGTCTGATTTGATTGAGCAGAGAAGTGCCATCAAATTTTGTTTGCGGAATGAAATTTCGGCTGCGGAAACGTTTAGCATGTGGCAGAAGGCATTTGGTGAATCGACCATGTCGCATCACAATGTTTATAAGTGGTACAAAGACTTCAAAGAGGGTCGAGAACGTGTTGATGACTTGGAGCGCTCCGGACGACCATCGACGTCAACAGATGACCAACACGTCAATAAAGTGAAGGAGCTAGCGCTCAAAAATCGTTGGTTGACTGTTAAAGACCTTACTGATATGATCGGAATATCAGAAGGATCTGTGAAAATCATTTTGAAAGAAAAGTCAAATCTCGTTTGGTACCGAAAACTCTCAATTTCTTGGGAAAAAGTCGTCGCGTTGATGTATGGTAAGCAATGCTTTCAGACTATCAGGACAAGCTCAAATGCATCATTACGGGATATGAGACTTGAATTTATGCTTACCACCCTGAAACAACCGACCAATCAAGCGAATATCGCGTTAAAGGCGAGGCCAGACCGAAAAGAGCAAGTCAAAGTCGTTCAAAAATAAAGGTTATGATGACAGTTTTTTTCGATTTTGGTGGTGTGGTGCACTATGAATTCCTTCCATCTGGCCAAACTGTTAATAAGGAATATTATTTGAGCGTTATGCGTCGTTTACGTGAAGCAATTCGTCTAAAAAGACCAGAATTATGGGCCAATAACTCTTAGTTTTTGCATCACGATAATGCACCGTCTCACACTGCACTCGTTCGTGGTGACCATTTCGCCAAAAATTCCACGCATATCGTTCCAAAACCACCGTATTCGCCTGATTTGGCTCGGTCTGACTTCTGGCTATTCCCAAAACTCAAGAGACCACTCCGAGGAACGCGTTTCGAGTCGATTGAGGAGATAAAAGCTGAATCGAAGAAGGTGCTGATGGTAATACCGGAAATGGACTATTTGGCATGTTTCGGGGATTGGAAAAATCGTTGGCATAAGTGTATTTTATCGAGAGGGGATTATTTTGAAGGGGATGAAATTGATTTTCATTTTACAACCAAATTCCCCTTACTTTTTGCCCACAGTAGTATGTATGTATATATAATTGGGGCGCACACCTTTTTGGTTTGACAGTTTCAAGCCGATTCCGACCGGCAGATGTTGCTTATGAGGAGCTCTGTCATGGCAGAAATACACTCGAAGGTTTGCCATTGCCTGCCTTTAACTTTGTTAGAGTAATTCAAAAGAAATGTGTCGCCGAGGGACTTGTGAAATTTACTGAACAGTTGCTATTAGGCAGGTTCGTAATTTCGACGTTGGGCCCCTCGACGAAACTCAGATCCATCAGAAGGGGTACCCCTCAGTGCGGTGTACTTTCTCCTCTGCTGTGGGTACTGGCAATGAATCAATTGTTAAAGAATCTAGAGGAATGGAGGATACACGTAGTAGCCTACGTATATGACGTTGCATTATTAATAAGAAGAAAATGCGTTGAACGATGGGCTATATCGAGTGGCCTTGGGGTGAATCCCAACAAAACACAACTAATCATGCTCACCAGAAAACACAGGATACGTGTTCTAAGCCCCCCCTACCCTTGAGGGAATCACAGTGTAAATTGGGGAATAGGCAAGCTACCTAGAACTAGTATTAGATAGGAAGCTCTCGAGGAAACAAACGATTAATATGGAAACAGCACTCTATACATGCAAAAGAGTTGTGTGAGCAAAATTGGACCTAACCCCAAAAATAGTACACTGGCAGTGGTGAGGCCTATCATGACATACGGTGTCTTAGTTTGGTGGCCAACAACAGTCAAATGCTTAGAAAGTATTCAAAGGGGTGCTAGTCTCTACGCTCACGGCAGCGATGAATGTCACGTTGCACTTATTACCGATTGACGCATATAGCAAACAGCTGGAGGCGAAATAGGCACTTAGGTTAAGAGAATCTTCTAACTTAGCCACTAACAGAAGGGGTCACGCAAGAATACTACTCAAATAACCCTTCTTACATCAAACGACAGACTTTTATAACTCAGTAGAGCTGCATGTAAACACATCCTTTGTCACAACTTTCCCAACGAGAGAAGATTGGGACAATGGGGTAATGGGCAATAGAAGCGGAATCAGTATATATACTGATGGTTCCAAGCTAAATGAACAAGTAGGCGAGGTCTTCATTCTGAAGGAATGAATGCCAATATCTCATTCCGGTTAATTGTGGCTATCATAGAAGGCCTGCTAGTCCTAAGTAAAAGTGTCCTCACCACAAGAGATATACACATATATTCAGATATAGAAGCTTTAAAATCGCCTAATATTAACTTAAATACAGTACAATAATGTATCGACCGTTTGACAGAACTATCACAGTACTTTGTAATAAATCTGTTCTGGGTGCCGGGTCATAGAGATAGAGAAGGCAACTGCAAAATAGATGAACCAGCGAGATTGGGTACCACCAGTGTTGCCAACGCCAATAAATCTGGGTCGCTAGGGCCAATATCAAAAGTCGCTAGAAAGTCGCTAACTTCATCAGGGGCGGATCCTAAATTTCATTCTGAGAGGTGCACAAGAGGCCAGCTGCGGACTTAAAATTTTTAGATGAATAATAATTAAACCAGTAATACCAACTCTACTCAAATTTGAGATCAACGGAAGTTAGTTTCAATCTCCTGAAATACTGTTTTTTTTTGTCATGATTCGACAAATCTACTAAATTTTCTAACGCTTTGTTAATTTGTGTCTTTAAAATATCATTGGAAAGCATGAGTGATTCAAGAAATGTTGAAAAAGTTATTTTCGAAGATGATCCAGCACTTGATTGAAATGGAAATTTGAAATTTTATAAAATTAATAATATTAACTATTACGCTTTTATAATAAAACCAGGCAAATCATACAACAATTTACTATATTATTATTAATTAAAGTCTTGAAATGGATTTATAAAATAAATTTAAGAATACTAAAGAAAAATTGGCATAAAAACGCTTTAAGGGGGAACACCCCTGTGACAGCCAAAAAAATAAGTGATTTTTTTTAGGGGGAAAATGAAGGAATTTGTGGATCGGATTTTTTTATTTTATTAAGTGTCCATTAAATACAGTCATCCTAAACTTTTATGGAAAGATATTAATTTATAAAAAAAGTTATAAACAATCACGTCGAGCATTTCCTCCTCCATGGTCGCATCGATTACTCAAAAACGGATCATCTTTAATTAAAAATTGAAATTGCTTGTTAATTTTTATAAATGTAGTTATCTTTGTACGTACGGAATTTTGAAAATTTTCATTTGAAAAAAAGGCGACGGATTGCGTTAGTTTATCTATAGTCAGTAAATTATTACTCTAGAGTATGGAAGGTAAAGGGCATTCACGGGTAATCAAGTTGACAGAAAAGTATCTATTGCCTAAAACGGTTTTCATTTACTCTCCCAAAGTCACCAGATAAGTCGCTAAATCATTTTTGTCGTCAAAACTTTTTTTTTGTCGCCAAGACTCAAGCAAAAGTCGTCAATTCTAGCGACAAAGTCGTTAAATTGGCAACACTGGGTACCACATTACCGATCCATCCAGACAAAGCAAACATACCTATTGTAACTTGTAAGATGCTTATAGACAAACACACTATCAGAGCTGCCAACAGGCTATGGACTCAGTCCTAGACCTGTGCAATAAGTAGAATGACGTGGCGGGAATGGAATATGGGCCGCACAAACCGACTGTTGAAACTTAGCAGGAAAAACATGAGAAATCTTCTCGGGGTCCTAACAGAGCATTGTCTGATTGGCAGGCATGTCAGTAAACTGAGAGCACCCTATAACGACTATTGCAGAAGCTGTAAACGACATTGAAGCAGAAGAGACTATAGAGCACTTTCTATGCGGGTGCATGGCTCGGATAGAAGAAGGTTCAATATTTTCAGAAAAAGTTCCCTGAATAACTTGGCAGAAGTAGCCGATATAAAAATAACAAGTCTTGTTAGATATATTAAAGCTACAAGTTGGTTCAATGAGGACAATGTAGAGTGAGGAGAGGGGACAGCTCTGGTGGTATCACAATGTGCCTACAGCAGGCCTCGGTGTGTCACCCGACTATACCTACCTACCTATAATTTTAACCATCTTTAGTTTTTAACTTTTAAAAATTAACTTATTAGCTCTAACAGCGTTGGAGTAAATTAAAAGAAATATGTGATTTTAACCATATTTGGTTTTTAACGCCAGTTAAAAATGAACAGTTTATGCTAACAGCTTTGCTCTATATCAAAACAGATTTGTAATATGAGCAGAAGTGAACTATTTACACTTTTTAGTCCTACCTGTGTTGGATCAAAGTGGAAATAATGCGAAATTTCGATATTAACTCAAGTTAGAACTAAACTCTTATGCTTATTATACCAACTTGAATTGAATATTACTAAGTAAAAATAAATCATAAAGACGATATAATAAAGGCAATTTAAAGCATTTGCTTCTTCCTTAATTCCCTCCTCCTTTAATTATAATAAATAATTATCTATCATCCCTCAACATCAACTTAAGTGAACTGAAACCACTTCAGGTAAGCAATGCGAATGAAGATTTCTACAACGCCACTCAACCACAGAGATATTATTCAAAAGCACAAATTATATGTACAAATACTTGTATGCATTAATTTACACATTCTTAAGTGCATATAATTTTATGTGCACATGCATAAGAATGTATGTATATGTATGCGTAAATGAATAAACAGGTAAATATAATGTAAAACGTGTGTATTATGCAAACAAATGTAAATAATAAGTAAGAGGCAAAAACAGCGCAGAGATCCGAGTGATGTGGGCAGCCACAATCACAAAATTTGTGTACTTGTATTTGTAGCAGGAGCGTAATCGAAAATTAGTTGAAGGGGGTTCAGTATTAATGCAAAATTAGGTGCTTGATTGACTAAAATATATTTTATGAAAAATCAGTTTTTATGAGGTTTATATAAATAAGCCGTAGCCACTCAGTCTCTTCTGGCTGATAGACGAAAAGGACTATTCGCTACTCCGGGAGCTAATCTGGGAGCCAGGGGTAGATTTTGGACATCATTTGGGCATTTTCCTAAGAAATGTGTGATGTCTTCTAACTCATTTAAGTTACATAAAGTGCAATTTAAATCCCTTTAGCTTCCCAAGTATATTAAATCACATCTGGCTTTCATAATCCACATAATTTTATAGATTCCAGTATTATCGTTTAAATAGCTTCTGGCGTTGTTATGGTCTAATTACTTATATATTCGGGTGCTTCGGTGTACTCTTTCCCATAAAGTTCGAATATTCGAATCATGAAGATTTTCTAGTATTCAAATTATATTTCTATTCCACTCTCTTTTATTTGAAGTGCCCCAGTTACATGTTATATTTAACTTTTGTGCCAGATTACTAATTTCTTCAACCCAAAATATCTGTTTTTCTAAAATCTTTTTTGATAGTATACGAGGCAATCTATTATCATATTCAAATAACGTTTTGAATATATATTTTAAATGAAGCTGCAGTGTATACAAATGAAAACTTGGAACATTTGTCTCCAAGAGAATGCAATAAGATGGCGTATTACTCGGGAGATGAAGTACCCTTTTTAAAAAATAAAGTTGAATTTTGTCTAATTCTTCAAACAACGAGTTTCCCCATACCTGAGCAGCATAACTCTGGATTGCTCTGGTCACCGCTAAAAACAGTTTCCATTTCGCCGACAACTTAATTTTATTTTTACTAAGAAATTTGCGCCAAGTTGCATTTATGCTATTTTTCGCTAGAACATTTCTATTTTCTATATGTTGCTTGAAACTGAGTTTTGATGTTAGCTTTACACCCAAGTAATTATATTCTTTCGTTATTGGTATAACTTCGCCGTGAAAAAACCACTTTTCTTTTTCTGCTATTCTACCGCCTCTCCGAAAAATCATTATAGCTGACTTAGATAAGTTTACTTGCATATTCCACTTTTCGCAGTATTTTGCTAAGTTGCTTATCATTTTTTGAAGAGCACTAACCTCATCTGCCAATATGACGATATCGTCAGCATATAATAGCAAATGGATATTTAGCTCATCTATAAAAAGTCCCCCCTCCAAGCAGTCATGCAGGTCATTCAAGTAAAGAGCAAAGAGCAAAGGTGAAAGCAGGCACCCTTGCTTTACTCCTGACGATATTTTGAATTTTTCACTCATTTCATCTCCTACTTTTACTATCGAACATGTATTTCTGTAATAACTTTCAATAGTGTTTGGCATTTTGGTGGATATTTCTATTTCACGAAGCTTGTATAGCAATAGTTGTCTAGGGACAGTATCAAAAGCGGCTTTAAAGTCCACAAAAAACGCGTACACTTTTTTCTTCTCCCTAAACTTAATATGGATTATTGCTGCTAGGTTATATACTATAGGTATGTTATCTACAGTTGAATGTCGCTTTCTGAAACCTGCTTGAAATTCTGTTATAATATTTTTATCTTCTATCCAGCTTGTGAGTCGCTCATTTAAAATGCCCATCATTATCTTTGCAACACAATTCATGAATGAGATACCTCTATAATTGGAGGGAGATTTCCTATCGTCTTTTTTAAACAGCGGATATATCAGACTTGTTTCGAAACATTCAGATACCTGGCCCATATTATATAGCCTATTAAAAACGTTTGCCAACTCAACAAGAAACCGGTCATCGGCATTTTTAAAAAACTCATATGGAACCTTGTCTGAGCCTGGAGCTTTTCCACATTTCGTTTTTTGTAACATCAATCTGATTTCATCTATTGAGATTGATCTGTCTAGACAATCATCCCTTACTAAATTTGCCACATATTGTATACATGGTGCACAGCGATTTGGATTTAATAATGTTTGAATATTGCTGGCGATACCTCTAGACAAGATTCTGTAACTGAACACCGAAGGACTTTGACCATCTTCCACCAATGCTTACTGTTATTAACCTCATTTATTCTGAGTTCAAGATTGTCATAGTAATTCTTCTTGCTCTCTTCACATAGTTTCTTGTATTTTCTATTTGCTGAATATATTTCTTTTCATCACTTCCACTTCCGTCATTATTATATTTTCATATGAGTCCAAAATTATGTAAAAAAAATTCAATCGGCATAAAGTACTACAGTTTTACTTTTTAATTTATTTTTCAAGTCCGCCTTTTCAGCTGACGTATTTTCCCCCTTCTACGGCGCAGCTGACTACTTTTTTTACTATACTAAATATCAACAATACACAAAAAAAATTTCAGCCGGTATAAAATGAGTTGGTAGAAATTTTTTTTCGACACGTTTCGCAGCATCCCACGTCCAAACCCTCCGCTACTGGACCAGCTCACGGTTGGTTTCCTCATCCATTGGATGGCATCTGCCTTCAGTATTAAAATCAGTCGGCATGAAATGATGGTCAAAATGACCCCTGGTTCTCGGACTATACTTATGGTGGAATGCTTTGCGTGAACGTTTGGTGAAACTATGGAATTGCATTACTGCAATGGTTAAACAATTTTTGAAGCATAGTTGTTAAATTAGTCTACCAAAGCTCGATTTTCGGCACACTGATTGCAAATATCCAACGCAACGAAGAATAGTCGCATGTTTCGCAATCAAAACCTCTGATAAGCTAAGAGACGACGTGACACAGAAATTACTTGTTGAGTTTATCCAGCATTCCGTCCAATCATCCAAAAACATATTTTTAAATATTGGAGCAAGTATTAGCACCCAGTAGCACCAAGAAAGAAAATTAGTTAATTTAAAAATATTTTTTTCCTGTTCTCCTCTATTTTCTGAATTAAAAAACACTCGTACAAAAATATTCGTCAAAACAAAAACTTGACTTAATTCTTGTTCAAATGCTAGGTTGTTCAATAAGTTTTGGATTTCGATAAGAAAAACTCTAATTTATGGTTTGAAGAACAATTTATTATTCACTACAGTTTCTCCCACTCACGTCAATGCACTTGTTCAATACCCCAAATTCCAATTTATGAATTCCATCCCTGAAGTGCGAATTTGGATGGGCTGTGAAACACGCTTCTACAGCTGTTATGACCGTATCATTTGAAGAAAAACGCTTTAAACGCATGCATTTTTTTAGGTCTGGAAAAAGATGGAAGGCGCTAGGGAGTACAGTGGATGCTCCCACAATCATATTTTAATTAATAGATTTTAGCAAGTGTCAAAATGCTCTTGTGACACGGTGCACTCTGTTGATGAAAAAAAATGTTTCTTCTTTTGCAAACTAGGTATGAGCTATATGAGTAGTATCAGCTTTAAGACGACATAAACATAACGCAGCGAATAAAGACCCAGCGGCTCCGTTGGCTGGGTCATGTCATCCGAATGGATGGAAACGCTCCAGTTCTGAAAGTACTCGATGCGAAGAAAAAACTGGGTATGTTTTCACAAATTTTTCCCTTCAGCAGGTATAATAGGTTACAATAATATTCAAAATTTATTGTTCTACCACAAACGAAATATGTTTCGCATCCAAAAAAACTGATGCTAACACTTTTTTGGTCTCATTTCTGGATACGAACTCGTTTCGGAACCGCAGAATCTGGTTCACACCACTCCTTAGCCTCTCGTTTTGATTCAATATCATGGTGAAAGTGTCAAGTCTCATCTATATTGATGAATCGATGCATAAAATCCTTTTCATCCTGAGAAAGTCACATTCGAATGTGTTTTTGTTGTAGCAAATGCGGCACTCATTGTGCGCAAAGCTTTCTGCAACCCAATACTGCTGTCAAAATATTCCTTACACTACCCAGTGAGATGGCTAAGTCTCTTTAAAATTAAGTAATGTGGGGCGCACAATATATCAATCTGGTCGCAGTGCATAAAGGACTTAGCCTAACCCATTACCAAGTCTCTTCCCATTCCCAAGTCTCTTTCAGCCACTCGACGATTTTCCAATACGATAGCCTGCTGTTTTTTCTGCGATTTCTGATGCTGGTGCTGTGTTTGGACGTCCTGGACCTGGTTCGTCTTCAAGCTTGCACGCCCACATTTAAATTCAGCAAACCATCTTTCTACTGTGCTAATTCATGGCGGAAGTCCTTATAGACATTCCACTTTCATCCATAAATTTTGTTTGCTTAAGTCTTCCAAAATTAAAAATTCAATCTCTGCTTGATACTTGATTTTTTTTCCATTGTAGAAAATGCTATGACACGTCGATGATAAATGGCTTGTAAACAAAAAACGAATTTGACAGATTGAAATTAAGCTTCACATACTTCCAATTGAAGAGTGTACAAACATAAAAAAAAATATGCTACCACCTCTCTTATCGAGCCCCAAAACTTATTGAACAACCTAGTATATTCGGTTTGTAAGGGAATCATCCATAATCTCTTATGTATTAAGTGAATGCGATGTGTAGTGAAGTTAGATGTTAAGCTTGAACTATTCAACAACGTGAACTTGAGCGTATGAAGAGGCTACGCTGACCCACATAAGAAATTAGTTCTCTATCTTAAACTCGAAGCTTACTTCAAACAAAAGCATTTTTACTTTAGAAAATTAAAAAAATATTGGACAGCTCTTCGGCTTCAACTTCTACAATAAAATCCTCTCTTCGTTCCCTTGATCTTTAATGCTTACTAACATCGGTAACATAATTTTATGAACGCATCTTTTAAAGGCTTAGTCATTTAGCGTTACACTCAGAATTCGAACCGTTATTTAAGACTGTAACTCAAAATTCCTTTAATATAACTCTTTTACTATCAGAGGTGGGTCGAACCCCTACAACTTACCTCCTTCCCTCTAAGATTATATGATACATTCCCTCTTAGGTTTGCACTTCGACCTTATGATATTTTGTGACCTCCTTCCCCCTTAAAGACGCCCCTGATTTGTATGTCTGTTTAATTGTGGAATAGGTTTTAATAAACTCACTATGCTACTGTTGTTGTTGTTCTCTGATTATTTTTCGTTTCGTTTTCCTTTCTTCATGTTTGTTTAAAATTTAGCTGTTGTTGTAATGATAAAAGGCTGCGTTCGTGCACGCTGTGTGTAGAATTTTTCGCTTAGCTTATGAGAAAGATGCTGCGCTAAACTGCTAGGTAGTAAATTTTAGTGCTGTAGGCTCGTGCAAAGTTTACTTGAATAGATAAGTAGAAGTGAAAATCACTCTACTGCATTTTACTTTGGAACCATATTTGTGGTAAGACGCTCACCAACTTTACAAATTTTCGTCACATGAATACCGTATTCAGAAACCAAGCACCCTCCATTGCAGATAGTCTCAGGTGACCCGACTTACACTAGCTCAATTACATTACTGATATTACTGACAGTTAGGTGGCTTTTAAAGGACGCAGACAGAACTAATTTTTTGTGTCATATATTTGATGCGTTGGTACACCGTTTTCAAAGACGGGCTTGCCATGACGTGATCAACAACAATAAAACAAACAATACGAGACAGCCGTGCCTAGATTTCGGACCAGTTTTCCAACTTAGGTTTGCCCCGGTTTGTTAGTTCGTCCATCAACGCAGTTTACAGGTGATCCCGTGCCTCCTCATTTAACGCGCGTACGGCTGGCTTACGCGTCGAAACAGTATGTGCCATTTTAAGTATGCTTTTTCGCGGTTTCGCCGCCTTTGTCCTGCGAACGATTACGTTTTACAATTTTGCCTTCTGGGCGGCCTGGAACGCCAGGTACTCATCGAATACCTTTTGGCACCTTGCCTTGTAGGCCACGTCTTTGGGCAGAGTTTTACCTTCGGCCTCATTTTTGCTTATTCTGCCGAGAATAGTGAGAAACCTCTGGTAAAGCTTATACCAAAACGGGCATCAGCGGATGTAGAAGGTTCATTTAGAGTTGATGGTATGCTGTGGCTAATAGCTTTGCCATCAACTGTCTTTTGACTAGAGGCGAAGAGCTCACCCTCTTAGGGAGTTCTAAGCTTTCCAGCTCATTTGTGTCCATCCATTTGTCCATCCGTTATGCCGTTAGGTCCGTCCGATTGTCCATTTGCTTGTACGTCCGACTGCCCGTTCGTTTTGTCTTTATGTCAGTCCGTTTGTCCGTCTACTTGTTTGCCCGTTTTCTTGCGCTATCCGATTTATTATGTTTTTGTTTGTTCATACTGGTTCTTATGGTCGCCTGCCCTTTCGGAGTGCTGCACATGTCTCCGTGTTCGGTGACCAAGGAGGATTTTTGGGAATAAACGGGCCGCCATGGCAGCGTCCCATACCATCGTAAGGCCACCGTTACAACTTGGGGCGGTCTAATATCAGGAGGGCTCCGTTAAGAGAAAGCCTAATTTTATCCCATGACTGCCAAACCCACCCAATAAGCACGGGTCGTGTTACACCTTGGGAGTTTTTTTTAACAAAGTTTACGTCTTCGACCTGTGTGGTTCGCGAGAGATAATTATTCTCCTACCCCCATTTCTGGGAAAGCTTCCCTTATCCACCACCTGGGGACGCGCCCTCTAAGTATAACTGAGAATGGCAGGTTGAGAGATGCTGCATATGGACAAAACTGTGGTTACCTGTCATGTCCGACCGACTGTCGCAGTTCCTCCTGTCACCAATCAGAGGAAACTGTGAACAGCTGGTTGGATTGATGCCGGGCCACGTTCTATGGGAAAACACAGGAAAAGCGTGGACATCTCAGACAGTGCACTCTGTCTAGCATGTAGAGAGGCAGATGAGACGGCGGACCACTTTTTGTGCGACTGCCCGGTTTCCGCTGGAATCAGGCTTGGGGTCTTTGGCACTGATGTGTTATGAAGCGGCCAACTTGGCTCCTTGGCAACACAAGATCTACTTAGATTTCTTCGAAGGTCGGGTAGATTTAAAGAAACTTAAAAAGGGAGCCCGGTTGTAGTGCAATGAACTTAATTGTGTCTGAGTGCTGTACCATACTTGCTAATCTGTCCCGACAAAACAAACAGAAACAAAAATAAAAATGCTCGTGAGTCAAACCACGTCAAGTGGGCCCCGAATTTTCCATCAAATTCCCGATTTTATAATCAAATGCATTTTTGGATAGAGAATTTGTCACATAATAATTGCTGTGAATAGTTTTTTTTTTATTTCGCTTTTTGTTTATGTTATTAACAATTGAATTTTTTTGCATGATATTCTTGTAAAATCTATATCTCAGAAACTACAATTGATATTTTGATGAAATTTATTTCGGTTACCGAAAAATGTTTACTCTACCGATTTAACGTCCAAAGACTGTGTATTTGTTGAAACAATAATTTTTAACAATGATTTTTATGAAAAATCGCAATTATTTTTGCGTTCTTCACGCTCTAAATGGACAATATTACAGTCAGATTAAGCGTACAATGCTCACCTTTAATAATCTGTAAAAAAAACTTTGTTCATCCAATCCGTTCTGAAATATTTGAAGAAATATTTTTTTAAGTAATTTTGTGCATCTAGAGTGTTGAAATACCCCCTCTTTTCGAACATTCAACTGTACCACTCTGCATCCTTTTTACACCACTTTGCAGCCAATCACTAAAAGAACATTACATAACTAATTATTTTTCCTCGAGCTTAAATCAGTAAATTCAAAACAAATATGTCTCGCTTTTCCACTCATTCAATCAGTGCAAAGAAGCTGCAGAGATTTCTCATTGAATTTTTTATTTTTGCTTTTTAAGAAAACGAAAATTAAATGAAGGCATAATGGAAAAAATATGCAAGATGAAATGAATATAAATGTTGTGAGTAAGCAAGCGCTGAAAAAAGAGCAAATGATAAATAAAATGAGGGTGGAGGCATTGTAAAAGGAAGAAGGTGGAGTAAAAAGATAATTTTATTTGGTGATTAAGATGCGCGTATAAGTGAGTAAGTACCTGTGTAAGTAAGTAAGTATATTTCCGTGCTGTATTTATGTATGTATGCGCATAACAATATGCGTAAATGCATAAATGCATAAATGAGCAGATAGCTGGGATAATACTTTTTCGACTCGGCAGCAGGTTAAGGAAATGAAGATGGAAAATTAAATAATTTTTTATTTATGTAAGAATGCACATTAATGCATGGCTCTGTAAATATATACACGCGTAAGTAAGTACGCTTCAGAAATTGTATTGGATAGTGGCTTCTTTGTTGTGATGATCTTTTGTTAACCTAAATGAATCTCTATAATTTATCACTAGAACTTAAATTAATAAGACTTGACATCTACTTTGCTGCTTACTTAATTTTAGTGATTTTTTAATGAAAACACAATTCTCTCCATGAAGCGCTTCTACCAAAATCGTATAAATTCTAGTTTCAAACTTTGTCTAAATTTAAGAAAAATTCAACAAATTTCCATCAATATTTCACACTTTTTAAACAAAGTTTTAAGAAAAATTACGGGTATGCAGTTTTCTAGCTCACTGAATTTTGGTATCAAAAAGTGGAACTTTAAGTAGCTCAAAAATTGCATTGATTTTTAAAAGTTTTTTTTTTTACTCACACAACAAATGCTCGTAATTTTTTAGCTAGAAAACCGTGGTTCTACCATTTGCTGGGTTCAAAAAGGCTTGTTGTTGTTGTAGCAGCATACAAACTCTGTCAGTGCAATGCAGATAACCGGTCGTCGTCGTCTAGCTCATCTAAAGGTAGGCCCAAGATACTTGCTGTTTCGACAGGTGGGGTCCTAAAGAAGAGGGGTGTTAGATGAGTGGGTTTGATGGGGCATGTGAAAAGGTGGTTAGTATGTTATCGTGCGGGGTGCCTTCACATGCTGGACATATGTTTAGTATATCGGAGTCAATTCTGGATAAGTGGGAGCTTATCCTGTTACAGTATCAAGAACGCGGCCGCCGTAACCGAATGGGTGCGTGACTACTATTCGGAATTCAGAGAGAACGTGGGTTCAAATCTCGGTAAAACACCAAAATAAAGAGAAAGGTTTTTCTAATAGCGGTCGCCCCTCGGCTGGCAATTAGAGCTGGGAATCCATCGATGGTTGCTCCACTCGATATTTTTTCCATCGATGGAAAAAACCATCGATACTATCGATGGTTCCATCGAAAATTTAAACGAGTTATTCAACATATATATTTTGGTGTCGTTTTTGAATATTACAAAGTTTCAAATATTCAAAAAGGGTCAACCAAAAGTATCAGAACTCATGACCTTGTCTATAATCATCGATACGAATTATCTAGCGTATAATTTAACTACTATAAGTTAGCCCTTTATAAATTAATTCCATCGAAAATATATTAAAATGATTTTAGCTTGTAATTTGTGAATGTTCTGATGTCTATGGATAAGTTCGTGCGGTTTTACAACATATGGCGTAACTTGATTATTATTCCATCGATCCACATTTCCAAACATTCATTGGAGAGCTACTGTCGTAAGGCACAAACGTCAGTATAAGTTTTTTATTTGAAGCGTAAACAACAATATTTTTACCACACTTGAAAATGTCGAATTTCGTGCCAAATAATGTGTTTTTGCGGGGAATTTTTTAATATGAAGAAAAAAGCAGCCGAAAGTCATCGTATCTTGGTGGAAGTTTATGGTGAGCATGCTCTAGCTGAGCGAACGTGCCAGAAGTGGTTTGCACGCTTTAAAAGTGGTGATTTTGGCCGCGCCGCCAAAGTTCATGGATACCGAATTGGAGGAATTGCTCGATCAAGATCCGGCTCAAACGCAAGAAGAGGTTGCAAAAACTTTGGGAGTTGATCAATCAACCATTTCCAAACGTTTAAAAGCCATGGGAATGATCCGAAATTCAAATTTCGAAAAAAACCGCACGAACTTATTCATAGACCTATTATAAAAACAAAATTTATAGTTTCAAGTTAAACTTGAAGATAAAAAAAGGGTGACTTCTCGTCCTAAGTCCAAAAAACGAAAACAAAAATCTCTCTAAGCAAAAACAAAACAAAAGGCGATTTCCAAACTTAATGCTAATGAGAGGTCCTTATTGTACTATGCAGCGGATAGCTGCTACTCTTAAATACTACAAAACAAAAGGCGATTTCCAAACTTAATGCTAATGAGAGGTTCTTATTTAAAAAAAAAACAATTCGTTCCAATATCACAGTTATTTTAAAGTAGCCATTGATTTTTGTTAATAAAAACCAATGTGTTCACTTGTTTAGGTTTTAATCATGCTCTCCGTTCCGTCACAATAGCTCCTGTTTTACTAAATGTGCGCTCTGATTCAGCTGAACTTGCTGGTATACACAAGAATTTTATTGCGCATTGTCCAAGTGCAAATAAATGTTCTTTGTTAATCTGTATTGTAGAAAGTACAATTATGAAAGTTGTTAAAAAAAACTACACTTAACTTACCTGCCAATATTGGAGCGGATCGCTGTCATGAAGAGCATTGCGCTGCTCCATATATTGGCGAATGGTAATAATTGAGTCCGCCCGTGAACTTTTGTTTTTTTCTTTTATTTTTCCTGCCATGCATTTAAATAAAAATGGAGTCTCCTCATTCCTTGGCAGTTCCTCTGTGGAATTTATAGATCTCACGTCCTGTATTATATTATGAACCTCTCCCTCCAACATCAACATGGCCTGCTGGGCATTTGACGGATTTTGGAAACCCGCCTTTTTGAAGCGTGGGTCAAGAAGAGTTCCAAGGCGTGGTGCTGATCTATTCTCATATGAGAAGAGCCTTTTTTTTACGTTGCTCTGTAAAAACTCGCAAGTTTCTCTCCCTACAGGTGTTAACATCTGCTCATGGAGCTCTTCCAAACTTTGCGATAAGGCGAAAATTGCAGGAGCAATTAATGAAATTGTAACGCCCTTTGCAGCAGACGCATGTTTTGTGGCTTTTTCGAACGGTTCCAAAAGCGAGGACAAATCCTTCAAAATCCGAAATTGATCCTCTGACAGTGGAATCGGAGCATTATGGCATCTTAAAAGGGTGCCAGTTAGGGGCTCTCTTGTCCGCAACACTCTCTGAATCATTTGTAATGCGCTGTTCCAGCGAGTAGGGACCTCTTGCAATAGAGAGCAAGGATTTTCGGTGCCTTGGGCATCTTTGAACTTTGCATAAGCAATAGCGCTACTCTTAAAATAAGACACTATTCTTTTTGTGATTTTTAAAACGTTTTGCACATTTTCCAGATTTAAAGCATCTTGCACAACAAGATTAAGAGTGTGCGCAAAACACGGTAAGTGTTTCTTTTTCAATAATTCGCACGCTTTAATCATAGATGCTGCGTTGTCGGTCACAATGGTGTGCAGTTTGTCGAACACTTTCCACTCATCGCATATTTCACGCAATGTGTTGGCAATATTTAGACTTGAATGGTTTGTCTCATCCATTAGTGGCTTTGTAGATAGCACTGCCGTCTTAAGCTCGAAATTTAAAATAAAGTGACACGTTACAGTTAGATAACTAACATTTGCACGAGATGTCCATGCATCTGTTGTGATAGCGCACGAGTCAACGGAGTCAAGAATGCCCTTCAATTTCTCCGTCATACTCTCGTTCATATTTTTAATATACGTGTCCCGCAGAGTTTTTCGACAGGGCATGACGTATTTAGGGTCCACCACCCTCATCAAGTTTCTAAGTCCAATATCTTCGACAACGCTAAATGGTTGCAAATCCGTTGCGACCATTGCAGCAATGGCTTTGTCAATTGCTTCCTTTTTGGAAGATGTTGGACCGTAAACGTCTGTCCGTGTAAAATATCGCTCTAACTGAGAAGACGTAGTTTCGTTATTAACTTGCTGGGCAAGAGGGTGGGCCCGTTTTAAGTGCTCTAACAAGTTGGACGTGTTTCCGCTTGTCTTATATTCTTTGCCACAATAATGACATTTTACAAGTTGTTTGGTTTGCAATTTGTCAAAATGTGTCCACACTGCGGAAATACACTTTTTGCGCTTAGGCTCCGGTTCAGATTTTGAACAAGATGGTTCATTTGATGATGTTGGAGAGGTATCATGATCTTTTTCTAAAAAAAAAAAAAAATTCTTAAAAATTGTCCTGTATTGTTTCTTTTTAAAATGCTTACGGGATGAGGTCAAAAACTTGTCCATTTTACCAGAGGAACTGCCAGGGTACTCTAATAGAATAAAAGTAGACCTCTATGTAAAGAAAGGCAGAAAAAATTAATAATAACAAAATCTTACTATATATTGCAATTTACTTACACACGTGTTGGAACCAAAAAGAAATTCGATATATCGACATCGAAAAATTTCCATCGATTTATCGCACTCCATCGGTTCCATCGATAATATCGATGGTGCCATCGATGGTTTTCCCAGCTCTACTGGCAATGGCAAACCTTCGAGTGTATTTGTGCCATGAAAAAGCAAGACGCACGCCACAAAGAGGGGGAGGAGGTCGGCCAAATACCCAGAAAGGGTGTTTATGTATATATATATATATATATATATATATATATATATATACATATATAGTATCCAAAACGTGTTTGGGTGTTTCACTAATGAGTTAAGTCAATACTTTGTACTGCGACTCTTTGCTGATGCGAATGGTAATTGCTAATGGAAAAATTACCGAGAAATTAACAATCGAAAGCAGTTGTGGTCAAATTGCGGTGGCCAAGCGTGCAATAGTGGACAGGAACGTTTAGTATGCGGTGAGTCTGGAAGCAATACATTGACCATGAAAATAACGCTCACTTCAAAACTTTCTCAACATTAGACTAGAATAAAGTGGACGATCGGACAGAAGAGTCCATAATTGTCGTCAGTCTTTAATGACGCAACAGAACCTTCGAGAGTTCAAACGGGAGTTTTTATAATGACCCCCTATGGCACTTGAACGCCGATGTACCGAGTCAGAATAAACAGAACTATAAGAATCTTTATTTTTTAGAAAAGAAGTTTAGAAAAAAATAAGACATAACTCAAGAATTTAACTCGACTTAAACATATCCTGGTTCTGTGGATTTATTAATCCACAACAGAGTGCAACAAAAACTATTTCTTGTTATTAAACAAAAACTAACTATTTCTTGTATATTCGCGTGAAACTATGGATTTTACAAAGTAATGCTGCGTACTCAGTTATTGTTTTTTTCAGCAATTTGACTGTTGAAAAGACTTCAAATTTTCATTAGACATAAACGTAAGCAGAGGTACCCACGGCGTATACTTTATTCCATATGGGAAAACCTCTACTCTTTTTTCACAAGCAAGCAGAAACAGCAAGAAGAACGAGATCGATGTGTGTTTCTTTACCTATTTATACCTTTAACATATGTTTTCTTTTTCAAAATATGTCATTTGGAAATTTCGAGGATATTAAAAGATATATTAGGTGTGCAACTAAGTTTTCGCTGTTTTTTTTTTTGATGAAAATACAACTTTATTCTAAAAAAATGGTAACAAGTGAATCATTGAAAGTATTGCCCATCGCTGGCTACTACTTTTTCCCATCCTTCTGGTAGATCTCGTATACCGTGGTGGTGAAACTGTTCATCTTTTCCACGGCTATGGCTATCCACGGATCAAGCCATTTTTTGATGTCTTCATATGAATCGAACTGCTGGTCAGCTAGGCCATGTACCATCGATCGAAACAGGTGATAATCGGACGGCGCAATATCTGGAGAATATGGCGGGTGGAGTAGGATTTCCCATTTCAGTGTTTCCAGGTCGGTTTTAACGGGCAACGTGAGGCCGAGCGTTGTCATGCTGTAGAATCACTTTGTCATGCCTCTCCACGTATTGCGGCCACTTCTCGCTCAGTACTCGGCTCAATCGCATCTTGCACAACAAGATTAAGAGTGTGCGCAAAACACGGTAAGTGTTTCTTTTTCAATAATTCGCACGCTTTAATCATAGATGCTGCGTTGTCGGTCACAATGGTGTGCAGTTTGTCGAACACTTTCCACTCATCGCATATTTCACGCAATGTGTTGGCAATATTTAGACTTGAATGGTTTGTCTCATCCATTAGTGGCTTTGTAGATAGCACTGCCGTCTTAAGCTCGAAATTTAAAATAAAGTGACACGTTACAGTTAGATAACTAACATTTGCACGAGATGTCCATGCATCTGTTGTGATAGCGCACGAGTCAACGGAGTCAAGAATGCCCTTCAATTTCTCCGTCATACTCTCGTTCATATTTTTAATATACGTGTCCCGCAGAGTTTTTCGACAGGGCATGACGTATTTAGGGTCCACCACCCTCATCAAGTTTCTAAGTCCAATATCTTCGACAACGCTAAATGGTTGCAAATCCGTTGCGACCATTGCAGCAATGGCTTTGTCAATTGCTTCCTTTTTGGAAGATGTTGGACCGTAAACGTCTGTCCGTGTAAAATATCGCTCTAACTGAGAAGACGTAGTTTCGTTATTAACTTGCTGGGCAAGAGGGTGGGCCCGTTTTAAGTGCTCTAACAAGTTGGACGTGTTTCCGCTTGTCTTATATTCTTTGCCACAATAATGACATTTTACAAGTTGTTTGGTTTGCAATTTGTCAAAATGTGTCCACACTGCGGAAATACACTTTTTGCGCTTAGGCTCCGGTTCAGATTTTGAACAAGATGGTTCATTTGATGATGTTGGAGAGGTATCATGATCTTTTTCTAAAAAAAAAAAAAAATTCTTAAAAATTGTCCTGTATTGTTTCTTTTTAAAATGCTTACGGGATGAGGTCAAAAACTTGTCCATTTTACCAGAGGAACTGCCAGGGTACTCTAATAGAATAAAAGTAGACCTCTATGTAAAGAAAGGCAGAAAAAATTAATAATAACAAAATCTTACTATATATTGCAATTTACTTACACACGTGTTGGAACCAAAAAGAAATTCGATATATCGACATCGAAAAATTTCCATCGATTTATCGCACTCCATCGGTTCCATCGATAATATCGATGGTGCCATCGATGGTTTTCCCAGCTCTACTGGCAATGGCAAACCTTCGAGTGTATTTGTGCCATGAAAAAGCAAGACGCACGCCACAAAGAGGGGGAGGAGGTCGGCCAAATACCCAGAAAGGGTGTTTATGTATATATATATATATATATATATATATATATATATATACATATATAGTATCCAAAACGTGTTTGGGTGTTTCACTAATGAGTTAAGTCAATACTTTGTACTGCGACTCTTTGCTGATGCGAATGGTAATTGCTAATGGAAAAATTACCGAGAAATTAACAATCGAAAGCAGTTGTGGTCAAATTGCGGTGGCCAAGCGTGCAATAGTGGACAGGAACGTTTAGTATGCGGTGAGTCTGGAAGCAATACATTGACCATGAAAATAACGCTCACTTCAAAACTTTCTCAACATTAGACTAGAATAAAGTGGACGATCGGACAGAAGAGTCCATAATTGTCGTCAGTCTTTAATGACGCAACAGAACCTTCGAGAGTTCAAACGGGAGTTTTTATAATGACCCCCTATGGCACTTGAACGCCGATGTACCGAGTCAGAATAAACAGAACTATAAGAATCTTTATTTTTTAGAAAAGAAGTTTAGAAAAAAATAAGACATAACTCAAGAATTTAACTCGACTTAAACATATCCTGGTTCTGTGGATTTATTAATCCACAACAGAGTGCAACAAAAACTATTTCTTGTTATTAAACAAAAACTAACTATTTCTTGTATATTCGCGTGAAACTATGGATTTTACAAAGTAATGCTGCGTACTCAGTTATTGTTTTTTTCAGCAATTTGACTGTTGAAAAGACTTCAAATTTTCATTAGACATAAACGTAAGCAGAGGTACCCACGGCGTATACTTTATTCCATATGGGAAAACCTCTACTCTTTTTTCACAAGCAAGCAGAAACAGCAAGAAGAACGAGATCGATGTGTGTTTCTTTACCTATTTATACCTTTAACATATGTTTTCTTTTTCAAAATATGTCATTTGGAAATTTCGAGGATATTAAAAGATATATTAGGTGTGCAACTAAGTTTTCGCTGTTTTTTTTTTTGATGAAAATACAACTTTATTCTAAAAAAATGGTAACAAGTGAATCATTGAAAGTATTGCCCATCGCTGGCTACTACTTTTTCCCATCCTTCTGGTAGATCTCGTATACCGTGGTGGTGAAACTGTTCATCTTTTCCACGGCTATGGCTATCCACGGATCAAGCCATTTTTTGATGTCTTCATATGAATCGAACTGCTGGTCAGCTAGGCCATGTACCATCGATCGAAACAGGTGATAATCGGACGGCGCAATATCTGGAGAATATGGCGGGTGGAGTAGGATTTCCCATTTCAGTGTTTCCAGGTCGGTTTTAACGGGCAACGTGAGGCCGAGCGTTGTCATGCTGTAGAATCACTTTGTCATGCCTCTCCACGTATTGCGGCCACTTCTCGCTCAGTACTCGGCTCAATCGCATCAATTGAAGTCGATATCGATCTCCAGTTATGGTTTCGCTTGGTTTTAACAGTCCACAATAAATAACACCAACTTGGTCCCACCAAATACATAGCATAACATTCGCAACGTGAATATTCGGCCGCGGCGACGACGTAGAAGCCAATGACTTTCTTTTCTTTAGATTGCTGTAAAGAATCCATTTTTCATCACCCGTCACGATGCGATGAAAAAAACCCTTCCTTTTTTGCCGCTGGAGTAGTTGTTCACAGGCGAAAAAACGACGTTCAACATCCCTTGGATTTAACTCATAAAGAACCCAAGTTCCCTGTTTCTGAATCATTCAAAAAGCATGCAATCGATTGGAAATGGATTGGCGGATTGGCGGGTAACTCCTAATAATGAAGCAAGCACTTCTTGCGTGTGATACGGATCTTCATTGAGCTATGTCTCCAATTCGGCGTCTTCGAAGGTTTTTGGCCTTCCTTCACGCGGACGGTCGTCAACATTAAAATCACCGTCTTTGAAGCGACGGAACCAATCTCGGCACGTTGTTTCACTGAAAGCAACATCTCCATAAACTTTTTGTAGCTCTCGATGCGCTTCTGCCGTCGTTTTTTTCCGAATGAAAGAGGAAAGTCAAAACTTCCCGCAAATGACGACTATTCGGCACAAAATCAGACATTTTCACAAAACCAAAAGTGTATGATACCAAAACAAAATCACTAATGTGTCGAGGCAGTTTGTTTCCCATATGTCTAAGCTTGGTTTATGACGTTAAGGTTATGTTAGAATCGACTAGCACTCACTGCTGGCGGTATCTATTGAGAACTAAGTTGCGCACCTAATATTTTTCTAGGGGGATTTTTCTCTGTATGTGTTTCGGTGAAGATTAAACAAAAAATCTCTTTAATAGCTGATTATATTCTCTTTCTTTTGATCTATATAATAATATCATAAAGTGGGTAAAAGTATTTAAAACAATTTTTTCAAAATTTATTTCTTCGAAACTCCTTTAAAAATCAAATTAATGAGGAAATGAAAAACTGAGTATGAGGCATTACTATATAAAATCCATAGTTCCACTTGTATGCAAAAATTTTTCCTGTCGCACGGCACTTTTATTATACATTTTTATGTTTTTCCACACTTAGTCCCTTTTCATTTTGCATTCATTATCTCTCTTCAAAATCGCATTCGTCCTCAAGGTTAAATTCTTTACCATCTTGTCATTTTAAGTGGCTTCTGCTGAATCTCGCTATGTATTTATGTACACTTGACAATCTAATTACCTGACATTTCTTTGCGTTGCTTACATTTACATTACATTCCAAGTGCAGGTAAGCAGTCAAGTGGAAGGCAAAATACAGGAAGTCAAAAAATAAATAGAAATAAATTAATAAAAAAATCTGCCAACAAAAAAATGTAACTCAAGTAAAGGTTAAGAGAAATGTCAAGTTGTTGTGTGTGTAGATGTGTGAAGACATTCGAGTTCGCATGCACGGAAATGAGCTTGCCAAACCTTTTCGTCTCACCTACACTTCCTCAATCACTTCTCTCTATATCTTCACTCAAATCGAAAATGCGCGCACACTAATGTACATTTGATGTTCATTTCTGTTGCGTACACTGATGAAGATAATGTTGTTGTTTTTTGTTGTTGTTGACAATGGAAAAACATTGCAAGTTGTACACATTTTATGCATATATATTCGTAGGGGGCGTAAATGTGAAGTAATTGGAGTAGCTGCAGCTTCCACAGTTCTGATGAGTGCCGAGCACTGAGCTGTGTCACGACTGACAGCTGACATCCTGCCACTGTCAAAATAAATGTGTGCGTTTAGACTTTCGTGATACACTTGCTTAGATTCTTGAGAGAAATATATTCGTACTTCAATGTCCTCGTGCACTTGCATCTGTCTAAGTGCTGAGGTTTAGTGGTATTTGTCAAAAGCTGGTTTGCATAGCTGATTGTCAGCCAACGTTAACACTAATGCGCTGGATGAGTATTGTGGGGTTTGCTGACTACTGAGATATGTTCTTGGATAGATTGTTGGATAGATAAATAGCATTAGATAAATAGCGTTAGTTAGTTTGTTCTCTCATAATTGGTAATAGAAACCGAAACGATCTTAAGGAAGATTCCGCTTTGGAAAGTTCAAAAGTAAAGCTTTTTGGATATTTTCTAAGAAGAAAATTAGCAGGTTTTACTTGCTTTTTATGAAACTTTTACTAATATTTAAAGTATTTCTGAATGTATAAAAAAATGGCGCTGCAATTCTCTTAATACCTTCCAAATTGAATACAAATACGGTGACCAATATGGAGATCTCAATTACTGCCTGAAATTTTCACAAAAACTCCCCTCAAAAAAAAAAACAGAAAATTAAATCTGTAACATATCTTTTACGTGAATTAAGCAAAAACAAATTGTGAAATTAAAATTTTTTCAAACGCCTGGAATTTTTAAAAACATTCAGCTCATTTAAAAAGACTGTAGGCATAAATTATGGATTCTTTCATTTGAGGAAACATGTCAGGAAGCACAATATAAGTTGGAGAAGCAGCTCCGTTAAGGGGGGAGCCTGGTTTATGAGGTCTAACAATTGCATCTCTTTGCGATTTTTTTTGTTTTTAAGGAAAAAATTAATTTAGCACTGCAAAGTTTTCTCTATCTTTTAATGAACATTTAAAAAATATAAAAAATTTTTGTACTGGTTAAAATAAGTTGAAAAAAAATGTTTAACATAGAAATTAGTAAAGCGCTGCAACGCTGGAGCTTCCAACTGGCGTACAAGATACAGCTCGTAATTATTATCTAAAGCAAAAAATTCAAATGGATTTCTAATTATCATAATTTTTTATTCTAGATGACTAAGAAAACTGAGAGAAATTCCAAAATTTCAACTTTTTGGAGGTTTTAAAGAAAAAAATGCCTTTTAGTAAAAAAAAATTCACTTTAACTTGGTATAAAAATCTTGAAAAATTTTTTTTTATCTATTTTGTTAGTTCAAATAGAAGAGAATTTAATACTGAATGGAACAAGGTATGATTCATTTCAAAAGGTTCATTAGTTTTTTTTCATTCATTTACGCCAATTCAAAGAAATCATAAAAATGAAAAGTCGAGAAAAGAAGATAAATTTTTTACTATAGCTGTCCGGTCACAGCGTAACTACCTAACGCTCGCCTACCTTTGGCTTTGTATCTATGGAAATATTGAGAATTAGGTTCTGTAACTTTGTGTAAATATTCTGAAATATATTAGGAATCGCTTAAAGCGAACAAAAAAAAATTGATTTTTTTGACCTTATAAACTAGGCTCCCCCCTTAAACACCAAATAGAAACACCAAATTAAAGGTTATTTTTCCAATAGGGTTTTTTTTGATAGATCACGCATGACTACTATCTAACTTAGTACATAATTTTTTCAGCATTCATTGGCATTTTATTATGGAAAGACTTACGCCTCAACAACGGTTACAAATCGTACAAATGTGTTACGAAAATCGACGCTCTGTGGAAAGTATTAATCGCGCGCTCAGGCCAACTTATGGTAAACATAACCATCCTACTGAACGCACTATTCAGCAAAGCAGTGGCAAAATTGAGAATAGATTTACATTATTGGATTATACTCGACTGATCAGATTACATACAGCCCGAAATGAAGAAAATATTCCGGCTATAAATGAGAGTTTTTCCAAAGACCTGGAAGAATCGATTTGGCACCGATCTCAACAACTTGGCCTAACTTATGGCACTACTTGCGCGATTTTACGCAAATATCTTGGTTTGAAAGTGTACAAAATACAGCTAGTCCAAGGTTTGAAGCCGGCCGATCTTCTAGCGTCATAATCTCAGTCGTCGGG
This sequence comes from Anastrepha obliqua, assembly GCF_027943255.1. Taxonomy (NCBI): domain Eukaryota; kingdom Metazoa; phylum Arthropoda; class Insecta; order Diptera; family Tephritidae; genus Anastrepha; species Anastrepha obliqua. The sequence goes on from NC_072896.1 coordinate 31,181,097, forward strand.
TGCTTGAAGAACTCACCGAAAATCCGCATTTTGGGACCAGAATTTTGTCCAGTAATGAGGCTGATTGTTAGTTTAATGGCTACGTTAATAAGCAAGATTGCCATATTTGGGCTGAAGAGCAATCTAAAGCCATTCAAAAACAGCCATTACTTCCATTGAAGACAACCATTTGGTGTGGCCTATAGGCTTAGGGCCAATATTTATGGCCAATATTTCTTCAAAGTCGAGGCTGGCGCCAATGTAACAGTGAATGGCGAACGCTATGAGACATGATAAACAACTTTTTAATACCGGAAATTGAAGCACGTAATCTCAAAAATAATTATTTCAAACAACTGTTATACGGCCTGTGAAACAATGGACTTACTGTGTCGTCGTTTCAGTGAGCAATTCATCTCTATCCTCGCACCACTGCATTGGCCATCAAGATATTGTGATAACACAATTTTGGACTTTTATTTGTAGGTTGTGTGAAGTCCAAATGCTTGAAGGATAAACCTGATTCGATTGAGGCATTGGAAACCAACATTACTAAGGTTATTCACGAGATACCAATCGACGCCGTTATTCAAAATTGGTGAGCACGGATAGCCGAATTACAGCAAAGTTGCGGCCAACATTTAGAAGGGATATGTCTAAAAAATAAATAAAATAAAAAATAAGATAGAAGCATTCTCAATCAATTTGAATTTTCGTTGTTTTATTTCAGTTTAAAATTCGATGCCTCTAAATTTACCACCCTTTATAGTCTGCTGTCTGAGTGTAAGTTTAAGTCGAAAATTTGCGATATTAAAATAACTGAAAATATCATTAACAAAAATACTGAAAATACAGTGTATCTCCCTGGAGGCCACCAGTGGAAAAAATCAATGAAAAGAAGAAAGATTAATCATAAAATTGTATTATATAAAAAATGTTACGCTACTGTAAAATTTGCCTGACAAAATGCCTGGCTACTTTAAAAATAGTATACTTAAAAAATTATTATTATTTTTTTTTAGTTGCTATCGCCCCGGCTTTGGGCGCATAGGGCCAACTGGTTTCCTAATAAATTTTCGTTTATTTAATAAATCTTAATCAAGTGCGACAGTTTTTTAGCCAAGGATCCCTATCTGCACGATGTGACTGCCATCTTAGATTTAACTGATGGAAGCAGCCTTCGTTTTTCAGGCGCTTGTTGTAAGACAGACGCTGTGAACTAAATGCTTATTGAAAGGTGGGACTTCCTCGGTTTTTGCGCAGATAGATTTGAGGTTCTACTTTTTTATAAGATAGCACAAAGCCCATTGTCCAAGCCTTCATGTCCATATCTACCACCCGGTATTCGGAACTGCTTACGACGCGAATTTATAAGCATTTAGACTACTCAAATGGGGAATCATATATTAAAGGGGAATCATATATGCTGACATCATATAGCTGACATTACAACAATTTTCAGAGCAAGAAGAAGTTTACTAAAGCCCGTAAATCACGTATGGAAATGCTTAGAATATATGCACCCTCTGCAATTTAAACGAAGAAGAAGATATGCAGCACTTCTTTGGAAGATGTCCGGTAGTGAAGGAGATCAGAGTAATAATCCTAAACGCAGCGAAGCTAAATGAAGCAGAAGTAATAGATATACTTAATGGTCACAATTTGAAAAGACTAACTTGCTTTATATGCTCAGCCTTACGCTATAGAGAATTTCTTATTGCAGAGTTTAATTTAATAAATAAAATAATAAATAAAGAATTACTAAAGAATAAAATAATAAATAATTATTACTATTTTCCTCTTAAAGTATGTCCTTGTAAATAAATTTATCCATTTTATTGGTTATGAGGTGAATAGGTGCTACACCATAACAAGAAAAGCATCCTCAAGTTATTATTTTGGCGCCGCCGTTCTTGCCCTATCAAAAGGGTACCCTATGCAAGAGTCACAATTAAATTATTGGTAGTCGAAAAAGTCTTTTCGTATTGCTTATCAAACTTCATTTCATTTTTTTTTATATTTATAATGAACTTTATTAAACCAAATATGTACCATTTTGGTCGACCACCTTTTGCCTTTTTTCTTCTAGAGACATTATCCCATCAGTGTAAAACTTTTGTGGTTTCTCGGCGAAAAACTGCGACAAGTAATTTCCACAGGCTTCTCTTGAAGCCAACTTTACTCCATTACGGGGGCTCTGCATTGACCGAAACAAATGGTAGTCCGATGGTGCAAGGTCAGGGCTATATGGTGGATGCATCAAGACTTCCCAGCCAAGCTCTCCCAGTTTTTGCCGAGTCGTCAAAGATGTGTGGGGCCTAGCGTTGTTCTGATGGAAGACGACGCCCTTTCTGCTCATCAGTTCAGGCCGTTTTTTTTCGATTGCTTGCTTCAATCTCATCAGTTGTTGACAGTAAAGTGTAGAACAGTAAAGTTGCAGAGCAGCTCATAGTGAATGATTCCTTTCCAATTCCACAAAACACACAGCATAACCTTTCGAGGCGTCAATCCTGGCTTTGCGACCATTTGTTGATCTTCACCACCCTTGCACTATGATCTTTTTCGCACATTATTGTCGCATTTGATCCACTTTTTGTCTCCTGTTACCATTCGCTTCAGAAATGGATCGATTTGATTTCATTTCAGCAAAGAATCGCAGATGTTAATTCGGTCCATTAAATTTTTCACAGACAATTCATGTGATACCCAAACATTGAGCTTCTTTTTGTAACCAGCCTTTTTTAAATGGTTCAAAACCGTTTGGTGATGAATGTTTAGTGCCTTGGCGATGTCGTGGCAGCTAATGTGACGGTCTTGGTCAATCTTTTCCATAATTTCATCGACTTTTTCAACGATAGGTCGACCGGAGCGAGGTGCATCTTTCACATCGAAATTTCCAGAACGGAAGCGAGCAAACCATTCTTGTGCTACACGAACTGATATAGCATCGTCTCCGTAAACTTCACAAATTTCATTGGTGGCTTGCGTGGCATTCTTCCCTTTTTTATATATTACAAAAATTTCAAAATATACCGAATTTCTTCATTATTTTCACTTATTTTTGAACAGCTATAACTTTTTTTAACTTCTCCGAATTTAATTTTTTTTTTGGTTAAATGAAGCTTAAAATGCCACCTTTCTAACACCATAAGATATGGCACAATATGAGTGGTAGCACTGGAGATAGATGACTCCAACGACATCTATTGACAAAATACGAAAAGACTTTTTCGACTACCCAATATTACAATTATTACACTAGTACAAATCGTTTTATTTTCGCCCCCACATTGTTCTATGGATTATTTTGGGCTTAGGAGCATTCATGTTGGACCGTCCAAATGACAATATTTTTCACTTAATTTGTTAAAATGCAAGAGTTGTTCGCAAAGTTCCTCTTTTAGTGGCCACACGAATTTACACTCTATAAAAATAACCTAATCTGTGCAACTAATAACGCAATGGAGTATAATGAAATTTCAATAATAGCCTTAAATATTTCCGTGCGGCACAAAGAAATCGATAAATAAAGCCAACACACCTATTTTCATGAACATATTGGTATATCTGAAAGGAAGTATATTCTCACTGTCAAGTAGTGCGAATTATATAAAAATAACTCCATTTTTAGTGCCTCTCTTTAAATTTTCTCTTCAATGACGTACTTATGTCGAGCTCTTAGAGGCAAAGTGCGAGTAGCACTCAATTAGTCTCAAAAAAAGTACCTACATTGAAACATATTTTCTCCACTCCAATGTTTACAACTACTTTTGTTTTCCTCTTCACTTTTTCTTAATTATTTAAAGAAGCGACGCTTTGTAAAACACTTTTGCATGAACATTAACGCGCCTTCAACAATGTCCACTTGGCTGCTGTGCACTAATTAAATGTCACTCATACGCCAGGGTGTACATTTCAGGGTGAACATTCACTTGCACATGAGTATGTAGATTTTGTGGTGCAAGTTTAAAAATATATAGTTATGCATGGCAAGGGCGGTGTGTTATAGTTAAGGTAAATTTTTATGCGTACAGTTGCTTAAAAAAGTATAGAGCCAAAGCAGCTTACTTTTAACACTCAAAATCTACCAATGCAGTTGTGGTTTTTTCTTGAAAAATTTGCGCTCTTAATTTTTTGGCTTAATGGCAAGAAAATAAATGTAGATATATATAGACAATTAACTTTAAATGTTATAAATGATAGTTTTTTGTTTTTTTTTTTAATCATCCTTCTTTCACCACCTTTCTTTCAAAGCCGCAGCAAAACGAGTTCTTCGTCTCACTCTTCGATATGCTGGCTATTTGTTTTGCAATATTTCTTTTATTTTGAATGAATTGCATATAAGGGTGGCTTAATGAAGTTGCAGCTTACTGTTTTTTATGCGTTTGACATGCATCCGCATAGATACATTACACACTTACATGCATACATGCACAAGACTTGCACAACTAACTTCAGAATATTTTATATTTAAAGTTCTTTCTTTTTTGCATTTATATATATTTCTCCTTTTAATTTCGAGTAGCATTGCAACACCAGCATCATCAGCTTTTTTGTTGTTGTTAGTATTTTATGCTGTGCTGCCTGTTGTTGCTTTTAATGCTTATAAGCACGTCAAGTGAAGTGGGCACAGGCAGTCAGTAAGTTGCGCCTATGATTATGTGCACTTAAAAATCTGAAAGGTGAGCCAGCCAAATAGCAGGTGGGACTTTCCAAAGGAACTCTGTACACCGGAATACTCATAAACACTGTACGTGTATGTGTGTATGTATATAATTGCATGCAGTTTATTTATAAACTTCTAAAGCCAACACTTTTGCATAGCTGGTGTAGCGTTATGGAGTGCTGGTACGTACCTACATTTGCACTTATAAGTGAGTAAGTACTCAATGTGAGAGCAAAGCTTTCATTACTGTCAAATACGCGGAAGCGCTGCATAAAAACTGGAGAAAAATATTTTTAGTTAGTCAGTGTTAAAATTGTTGAAAGAAAGTGCTTACTTATTTGATTCTTACTACTCAAGAAAAAATCAATAGTTTGCCTTAATTGGAAGTAGCGGGATTTCATTTTTAATTACAAGAAGCTTAAGGAAGGTGTATTTTTAAAGCGAAAAATGTGTTTGTGTGATTGTTCGGCAAATTCGCAGAAAACTGTGATCGGCGTAGTTGAATGGTTTTTGTGTGAGTATCATTCGTTTGGCGTAGGATTTGAAGCGCATTGAATAGACTTTGGATGTTTAGGATATCATAAACCGCTAGGCGCTCTCTATGGGAGTAAAAAAGCGACATTAAACTAATAATGATTTTGTAACTGTAGTTTGCACAATGCCCGACAAGTCGACTTCTAACAGTTTTTGTGTCCTACTTCATGTTTTAGAAGTAGTTATTTAATACTAGGCCTTTTACCTGGCACTACCAACATTAAACTAATTACATCAGGTTCTGCCTCAGGTTGGAAATTGCTTGGAAACCCTTGAAATTTAACTACCCTTTATAAAGAGACCAAAATTAGTCTATAGATTTATAATATTTACAAATTAAGTAAAGGTCAAAATAAAGATGCCCATCACTTATTTACTACAGTGCATTACTATTATAGCAAACACTTCAAGAGGACACTGGACTTGATCTTAAAAAATGATCGGAATTCTTATCATTTCAAAAAGAAACTGGCTGGTAAGAGGGACGGAGGTAAGAGGTATGTGGCACACATGGCTTCTCAATAAGTTGTACGGACAAACTGTACAAGGAGCGCGACAGCCACCGAATGGTTTGAATTTTTCTGCGTCTACAGAATTTGGAGTAGTTGAACAGTCTGCCATAACTCCTACTTGTTGTGGATGCTTGTTTGAAAGAGCCAGCAAATAAAATTTAATACGAATATATTTACCAATAAGAAGAGAATCGCCGCTATTGCCCAATTCACGAAATAAGCTACTACTTATACATACTAATGCAACAAATACTGAGTTCGGGTCTATAACAGTTACAGCGGTCAGACTCACGCACTAAACACACTAAAAACGCACAGATTCACTGCAGTAAAAATTTATTACGCCATGTAATTCATTGTTTTTTTTTATAAACTCCAATAGTAAATAGTAATTAGTGTAAGTGTTTTTTATTGTCGGCTGCAATATACCAAATTGCAACAAAGCCTCATTTTTTCGATACAATTAACATTTCGAAAAAAAACATACAAATTAATTAGCATACTTTTAGGCGCATAAAATCACTGCAGCTGTCAGCTTTAAACCACCGAATGACAAACAAATTAAGCTAGTTTTTGCAACTAAGTATATTTATGCGAACATTTCGTGTACATGCACATTTTTCATTCCGGTGTTTTTTCCGCCTAATAATGCCGCTAATAGTGGAAATAACATAAATCAATGCTACCGTTGCGTTGGCTGGTTGTTGTTGCTTGTGTGGCGCAATTAACGCTGGAATATTATAAAGAGCAACGTATGCAGCTGAGCTGAAAATTGGCGACAAAATAATCTCCAAAAATTGATATGATAAGCTCAATGCAATTAACGGCATTGTGGGAAAATTGGAATAGAGATTTGTGCAAGTAGGCAGAAATTTATTTAAAATTAAAACAGAAGCCCCTTTTGCTCTTTATGCATAATTTAAAATGAATATTGTAGGTAAATGGTATTGCATTTATGAAGGGAGGTGGATAAGTATGCGGAATTAAGAGGAAGAGGTGTGGAATTAAATATGAAATTTTGTTTTCTTTTCGAAATAATCCCATTTAAGGCTAAAAGATTCTCGGATCTTTAACAAAATCCACTTAAATCACACAAAAAAATTGTATTACCTTGGCCTTCAAAATGAACAGGAATCATGAACGTCTGACAATGTCTTATGGGAAAACAAGAAAGGGAATAATCTATTCCTTACACCGCTTTGATAGTTTGCGTTTGAATTTTTTTATGGATAGTCAAAATTGATCACTTCTCAGAACTAATATACAAAATTACAAATTTCTTACACCGTAGATATAGACTATGCTCAACAATTTAATGTAGAATACTACGATTTTTTTTGTCCAAAGGGGGTAACTTCTCTCTTCATATATGAGCCTATTTGCCTCTTTCTCGGAAAGTTAAATAATTACAGTACATAGAACAGGTATATAAAAGCTTAAGCTCTTAAACCATATATAAAAGTAGTTTAGAGAACCCTAAATCGTTCATTAAATTGTGAGTTGTTGTGTGCATGCCTGAAGGAATTCACGAGTCTATTTGGACCTACTAGGTTTTGTAGTCATACTCAGGGCTTTCATATACACCTCTCGATTTCGTTCGCACATATTTGAGCAGCCCGAACAAATGAGCAACGAACACTCGTAGACCTGTTCGATGATCATCACCCGAAAATTTTCATGCATGAATTTTCAATGAAATTCTGTTAAGTTTTTGTTTTGTTAGTCTCCACAAAGTTTCAGAGAGGGATTTATACGGGTTTTCGTAGGAGAATGAACCATAAAATAAAAATAAATAATTGGCGCGTACACTTTTGCTAGGTGCTTTGCAGAGATTCTTCTTTTATTTGTGATGTGCGTCTTGATGTTGTTCCACAAATGGAGGACCCTACAATTTGGTGTTTCATGCATGGAGATTAGAACCTACGTGAACTATACCTTCAAAAAATCTTGCTAAAATAAATAAGAAACAAGCAAATTAGATATCACAACTTGTCAATTAGTCTTAAGTTAATAGTTATTTAACGTAGTGTATGCCGTAGAATTTGGAAAGAATGTAAAGATGCTCTGAAAATCTATAAGAGGGAAATAAAAAATATTCTTATACAATATTGGAAATCCTTGAGAACCACTACAGAGATGTGAAGGTACATTCACAAAAACTAGTAACTAGCCTTTAGAACGGTTACTCACCACTTATGTTCCAGACTGCTCAGACATTACTACTACTACCTGGAAGTTACAGAACATTGTCGTGAAGTCAGAATAGACCCTATATCTGAACACCGACTCTTATAGGCTATTCAAAGTTTCAAACTGTTTAAATCATCGGAACAAGATGGTATTTGTCGAGTGGAATTGCAGAACGTTACTGGATATTTAACACACTGGCTACTAGCAATCTTCAGAGGTTGCTTTTTTTAGGGTCATATACATTTTAAGTAGAAACAAGTCAAAATTGTTTTCATTCCAAAAGCTGGTAAAAGCTAACATACTCAACCAAAAGACTTAAGACCAATATCTCTTTCTTCTTTTCTACTGAAAACTTTCGAGAGACTGATGGAATTTCACTTAAGTCTGACTATAGATAAAAATCTTATCTCTAAGGCACAACATGCCTATACGAAAGGGAAATCAGTAAAGACAGTTCTACTTAACCTTATTTACACAGCAGGGAGTTCATTGCGCAAACAGGAATTTACTTAAGCTGATTTTCTTCATATTGGAGGAGCCTTTAATAAGATTGAAGGGGAGACAATCACTGCAACATTCACTGATCTTGGGGTAGAAGCGAGCTTGGCAGGCTTCATGGCTTCAAATACCAAATATTTGCAAAGTCATTGAAGCAAATCTAGGAGAATGGGTACTCAGGAGATTGAAGACTAGAGGTACACCCCAAGGCGTACTATTCTCATAATTTTTATGGAACTCAGTTGTGAAAAAACTTCTGTTAAGTCCAGAATCGGGGATATTAAGGTGCTCGTTTACGCCGATGATGTTGCTCTTGTGGTCTCTGGTAAATTTGTATCTACATTAAGGGACTTAATACAAAATGCTCTAGATATACTTTCTAGGTGGGCAGAAAAGTGTGGTCTAGAAGTCAACCCAGGCAAAACAAAACTCATATTTTTCAGTAAGAAACATAGAATCTCTCAGCTGAGTCCAATTATGCTCAAGCAGGAAGATCTTGTGATTTCGGAAGAAATCATGTACTTGTAAGGATTTAGCAACATGCGGCGTCATGAAAACCACGTCATCAATGGCTTTGGACATCATGTTACATCTGTCATCCCCTGGATCTCTTTTGCAAATACTTTGCGACCTGTTCCGCTTTAAGGCTCAAAGCGAGCTCGCAATGGAAGACTGTTACTCATGGACATTCAACTATATCCTATACAGATATACCCAGTGATTGTGATTATCACCCTTCCATTCTCTGCTTCGAAAGGAATTTTTCAGTGAAAATCTCTTCCAGACTGGAATGGCTTAAAGATCCATCACCCAACACACCCGTAAAGATCTACACGGACGGATCTAAAATGAACACCGGTGTAGGATCAGGGTTATATTGCGAAGAGCCTTCTATCAGTGAATCTTTGAAACTACCGGATCACTGGAGTGTTTTTCAAGCGGAAATAAACGCCATTCATGAAGCCTGAAGATGGTTAGAGATAAACAGAATATCAGAAAAAGATATCGGCATTCTATCAGGCAGCCAAGTTGCCTTAAGGTCTCTGGATGCATTCCAATTAACATCAAGGAGTGTATTACGTTGTCGCCAATAATTAAATGAGATGGCTTAACAGTATCGTATTATCCCATGCTGGGTTCCAGGTCAGGGATGTACCAGGGAGCTGTGGGGCTGACCAACTTCGACGAAAATGTACCTGGATGCCAAACATAAATAATTTTATGGAGATACCTCTCGTAACTTGTAAGCGTGTTGTTTTGGACGCAAAGATGGATTAGTGCCAATACCCGCGAAATTGCTAGGCAAACATAGCCAAGGCTAAATTTACGTCTATCCAAGGATATTATAAAATTGAGTAGACTTCAAATTAAGATATTAGTAGGGGCCCCTACAGGACATTGTCTCATAGGAAATCACGCAAGGAGATTAAGCGTTTACATTCATGATTTCTGTCGTAGCTGTAGGGATGAGGAGGAGTTGGAAACAATTCAAGACTTTTTTGCACATGCCCGGCTCTAGCTAGAAGCAGAAACTGATAATTAAGATCCTACTTCTTAATGAATGTATGTAGCCTATACACTTTAGGTATCAACAACCTTTTACGCTTTGTCAAAAACACATGATGGTTCTATATGGAAGGGAAAATGTGCGCCTCACACCGAAAATGTGCGCCTCACTACGAAATACGAGTCTAAGTGGCATCTTCTTTAACAGACACATTTTCAACTGTTTATTCTTAACCAACCAGTATGCTGCCAAACGCAGTAGCCATTGTATATACAGCTGATTGTAATACTTTGAACTTCTTAAGCGGTTCTGCATCGTTTTTTCCCCATCTATTCAAGTTCATCAATTCAGGTTCAAAGTAGTGAGCTCAATCTACGTCTCCAGAATCAATCCAGTTCATAAATTTAAAATTGTTTTTGCCTCATTCTAAAACAGGTGAAAATTCACCGCATCACCCATTTCACGCTGACCCTAGATCTGAATCTTGACACTCGAAAGTTTATTATGAGCATAAATGGTATTTGCTCCAAAGATTTTCCTGATTCATTTATTTTCATGCTTTCATGATCGTCTTAAATTTATATTTTTCTTTATTTGAGTACGGATATGCCACTTATAAATTATTATATTTCCTGGGTAAATATTCCAGTGAACAGATTAAATTTTCTTTGTAACCAGGTTCGTTATTTCTCTTTGCTTAGTATTGAAATTCAGCTCATAACTTAACTTAATTATCTACAGTTTTGATATTTGCTTCCTTATGTGCGTTTTAGTCCGATGATATTTCAAAGATTCAAAGACAATTTAACTAAATCTTGTAATTTATAGCCACATTGATCAGCTAAGTAAGGCTAAGAAAAGACAAAATGAACTCTCTTTGTGACCACCTATCGTTTATTACTTTAATTGAGTTGGGCGACCAAAAGCATAAGCCAAAATATGTAAATACAGATAAAGTGAATTATAGCTTCCCACTACTTTCAAAAAAATATTCACGAAAATACACACAAAAGCTCATGCGTGACTCCCAATTAGGTTAAGGAAATTTTTCTATAAGAAATGCTCGCCAACAGAAAGCGCAGTGTGATGACGCACTAAAAGCTTACAAAGAGTATAAAAAATACAAAGAGTATATAAAATACCGAACTTCCGGCTTTCTGTTAACATAATCATAAACTAGAAGCTGACAAAAGACTTTTCAAAAGTATACAAGCAGCGCCTGCGAACAAAGTGGGATAAAATGGGATGCACTAAAACTTATTTGGCGCAACAAAAGGAAAAAAGTGCAGACAAAAATATGCAAATAAATACATAACTGGCAGCAAAAAAAGAGTAAAAGCGTGTGTGAGAATTTTTCGCTCAACAAATATTTTCCAACAACTATAATGCCATTAAGTGGCTATAAGAAAATATCGATAGTAAGTAAGCGCATGGAGGGGAAATATTTTAAGGGCTGTTGTAAAAAGCATTTCCGAAATGCAAAAAGGGTGCAACGATGAAACATTTTAGAGAATTTGTAGGGGAATTGATCATATTTCTGACTTTTTTGAATTAAGAGATATAATTTTAAAATATTTACAATAGATAAAAATAAACATCTAAATTTTTCTAAAATAAAATCATCCAGTAATGTTTTTTGGTGAGTTTTTGCCTCAAATAATTCTGTTTCCAATTTTGATGTACAGGGCAAAACAACAAAACTCTTTTTTTGAGGCACCTCCGGAGATTCAAAATCGACGTGAGTGATAAAGATCGCAAAGGGGCACCGAAAAAATTGGAAGATAGTCAACTACAGCAATTATCGGAGACGCATGTCGAACTCTTGAGGATATGTCTAAAGAATTGGATGTTGACAGATCAACTGTCGCTAAACGTTTGCACGCGATGGGAATGGTCCAGAAGGTAGATAACTGGGTGCCACATTAATTGAGGGAGAGGGATATCGGGAGACGTTTGGCGACGTGTGAGATGCTTTCTTGGATGGCAGAAAAGAAAACGTTTTCTGCATCGCATCGTTACTGACGAAATGGATGAAAAATGGATCTTTTATGATAACCCTAAGGTCGAAAATGTTGGAGCCTGCCAAGTGAACCAGATTCATCGAAAGCGAAAAAAAATATTCATATTTTAAAGGTTACGTTGTACATCTGGTGTGATCAGAAGGGTGGCATCTATTAAGAACTCCTTCAAACATCTGGAACCATCACTGGCGACCATTACCGACTGCAGCTAATGCGTTTGAGTCGAGCTCTCAAAGAAAAGCGGTCGTAATGGGACGGTAGACATGAGAAACTGATTACCTGATTTTGCTGCATGGCATCGCCAGGACAGACGTTGCTAAATCGGTTCAGAAATATTTAGAGGGACTGAATTGGGAAATCATGCGCCACCCGGCGTATTCTCCAGACATTGCACCTTCGGATTACCATCTGTTCAGATCAATGCAGTCAGTCCTTATTGAAAAGCGGTTCACTTCTTACGAGAGCATCGTAAACTGGCTCAATGAATGGATCAAGTTAAAAGAACTTGAATTTTTCGTCAGAGGAATCCGTATGCTGCCTGAAATATGGAGAAAAGTTGTAGCTTCCAATAGCACATACTTGACATAAGTTCATGTTTTATTTAATTATTTAAATAATTCGTAACTTTGGCTAAGAAAGATCGAAAACTTATTCCCAAGCTCAATAGATATTGACTAACTGCGGACCACTTCACCAAAGGAATTCTGACAAATATCAGATCCATTGAGATATTTTTTTTGCCCTAAAAATTATGGATTACTTTCATCATTCCTGAATTCCATTATGATAATTGGCGAATTCGAGTTGAGCGGTTTTTTGGTGTTATGAAAGCTTTGATTAAGCCAGTCTATTTGGATATTTTAAATTCGACTCTTCACTCAAAATTTGCTGTAGACTCTTCATAGCATTGACAGAAAGTTCACATCTAATTTGGTTAGGGCTGATGTTTTTTATTGACCAACCATCTTATTTCTCTCTTACACCTGTCATCAGTCCAAGGCTTAGGTTAGTTAGGCATAGTAGTCGTTCGTACGACCAACTCAGTAAGACCTTACAGGTTCATTGTAAGACCACTGTGCGACACAGGAACTTTATTTATTTTTCTTGGTGGAACCATTTTGTGCCCCTATTGAGGCAAAAGATTGGTTCACCAGGCCAAGCAGTTTCGTAGGAGAATTGAAAAACTGAAGGGGTTTCCAACAACAGGTGTTATTTTGAATAGCCCGCTATTTTGGTTGATGTTACTTTTGAAGCTGTTATTTTTCGATATTTGACAAGTAGAAACTACACCACTAATAAAAATGGAACGGTACACGCTTAGACAACGCATTAAAATTATTAAAATTCACTATAAAAATTATGAAAATTTGGCAGAGACGGTTCGTAAAATTCGAACATTTTTGGGTCATCGTGAAGCACCATGTCGGACCGCAATACAGAAATTGGTGAAAAAATTTGAGCTGTTGGGTCAAATTAGTGATGTAAAGAATAGACCCCGTGCACGTCGCTCAAGAACAGCCGAAAATATTGCTGTTGTAGCCAAAGGTGTTGAAGAAAACCCAGGTTTGTCCATTCCTCGTCTAATTCTTTGGAATTAGGCACTCCACAAACGCCATTGCACCGTCTTTTGCATAAAGATTTGGGTCTTAAAGCTTATAAAGTCCAGTTAACACAAAAACTCAAGCTCGCCGATCATCAATAACGTCGTGTCTTCGCTGATTGGGTCATTGAAATGCATGAAAATGATCCAGAATTCCATCGAAAAATCATCTTGAGTGATGAGGCCCATTTTCACTACGGTGGAGCTCAGAAAATCCAAGAGTTATTGTTGAAAAGCCTCCAAAAATCCCTCTGATTTCTGCTAAGGCTGGAAAATTGCAAGGGAAGTACTCAATTGTATCTTCCTAATCTCTAGAACTTCTACAATATTTATTCACCATTGTCTTTTTCTTATTTATTTGCGGCGTAACGTAACCCAATGACTAATACCGATAACAATGTCAGCCTTGAAATCCAACGTAGAATCTCTCTTGCCAACAAGTGCTACTTTGGACTAAGTAGGCAACTGAGCAGTAAAATCCTCTCTCGACGAACAAAACTAACACTCTACAAGACTCTCACCATGCCCGTCCTTACGTATGGTGCAGAAGCTTGGACGATGACAACATCCGATAAAGCGACGCTTGGAGTGTTCGAGCTCTGTTCCGGCTCTGAAAGTATTCGATGAAGTACCAGCTGGTGATAGTAGAGGAAGAGGACGACCTCCTCTGCGTTGGAAAGATCAGGTGGAGAAGGACTTGGCATCCAATTGGCGCCGGTTAGCATGAGAAAGAAACAACTGGCGCGCTTTGTTAAACTCGATCAAAATCACGTAAGTGGTTATCGCGCCAATTAAGAAGAAGAACGTAACCCAATGGTACTCCTGTCACTGACAAAGATGTTACATTTTCTGGTTACCTCATCGGCTTTAGAATTTTGCTCAATATCTTTGTGCCTCGGAGCCCTTTATTTGACTTTGAATACGACACTAATATCATTTAAGGCTGCCCGGAATTCCTATTTAGCTTTTGACAGTCTTAGGCGTTGAAGTATTTTTTTTCAATTTTTCCATAACCATCAGGATTTTTCAAAAATTTCTTGACGGTATTTTTATTTCGATTTACTTTTGGCGTATTTCGCAAACCGCGACTCTCGATTCTCTATGTTAATTTCCTTAGCGCGCAATACGAAAAAGAGCGGAGCCAGAATACTGCCCTGAGAGACGCCGGACATGCACGGAAGGGTTCAGATGACACGCCGTCCATAAAATCGACACAGGTGGTGCTTAAATATGATGTAAGCCATTGTAGAACAATAGAGGGAAAGCCTAGGCTAGCTAGTTTATAAGTCAGCAACTTAGAAAAGAAGTCTTTATCGAATGCTTTGGGGAGATCTGGGTAGATGCAGTCGACATCCAGAAGAAATTTATGTGTTATATTATTTCTAAGCCGTTGACATTGTTGACCTCTAAACGCCGAAATTTTTCTTCGTTTTCTTATTCCTATACTCTCAAAATGTTGTACTCGTCCTTTGATCGATCCAGGTTAGAATACGCAGTATTCGCTTGGAGATCGTTTCATGCGTTCTATATTAATAGATGAGAGTCTTTTTAGATAGCTTTTGGGCGCTCTGCTTTGCGTTCGATGAAATTCTAAGATCACATTCTATTCTATAACTCTAGCACACACAAGATCTTTTTTTCCGATCAGGAGGCTTAAATGCCTAATGCATCCTCAAAGCTGCCGTCATAGCAATGTTATGTCCGGATACTAAAAAACTCCTCCTCTTTTGGAACCGTCGCCCACCCTGGAACCCTTTTCGCATTACTTCAGAGTGGTGTCCCATCTTCCTCATTACGAAGGCACACCACAGATACAAAACCAATCCTATCGCTCTCGTTACTTACCAACAAAGCTGACGCCCCTAGACTCTAGGCGTGTTCTGTTGTCGATATGTTTTGTCTTTTGTCTGCTCAAGAATATTAGTTTTTTCCTCACGCATTTTCCGTTGTTATGAATTCTTTATTGCGGGTATAGCTAAACTTGTCTATGGAATAAATTCTCCTTTAAGGAGGATCCCAGCTCAATTTTCATATTTTTAGGCATGTTTTTCTTGCCTAGACTTTGATTTTTCTTACTTTACTTTCCTTTCTAGTCTACTTTTAAAAAGTTACTAATAAAATTCTTGTCACAAAGTCTCTGTTTGTATGTATCTATAAGTATCCTCTTTGTTGATTAATAAATAAAATAAAAATAAAATAAATAAATTATTCAAAGACCAAAAATATCAACCGCTATCCCACTCCAACCACCCTATAAGTGTATTTATGTACTTTCGCACTTACTACAGCCTATAATTTTCAGATATAAAAAAAATCATTTCCACAACAATAGAGATGAATGGGCAAAGCATGGAAGTACCCTCACATGTGCAGGGACAAAGAAAATTCCGCAAACTGCCTTGCATAGTTATGGGCGCACAAGTAAGTGTAAAGTACATTCAATAAAATAAAATTGAATATATTAGTAAATATATTTTATGTCATAGAAGACCAAACAAGCCGCAGGCAAAGTGCGAAAAATGAAATGATAACAACAGCAACAATTTACACACCCAAAAAAAAAAAAATAGACGACGAGACGGAAAATAGATGAAAAGTGGGATGTCACATAATAGAGGAGCGGAAGGGCAGTACAAAGGAGAGTTATCTGCTACAATGTAGTGTGACATAATAGAATTAGAGTATGTTAGAAGGAGCGAAGAGCAGCACGTCTGTAATAAATGCATCAAATGTGCAGCTCGCTTTAAGTGGGGAGAGGTAGAGTAAATAAATATGCGAGAACTTATGAAACAGAGTGCCGGTAGGAAAGAGCGAAGGTATGTAGTGAAAATTGATATGAAATGCCTGGCTTCATTTTAAATAAATTTGTACAAGGTTCTTAGTAAACAAAATTTTCTTTTTACAAAATATTAAAATTAAATTAAATTAATTAAATAGGCCAGTCCAATAAGGGCGATATAGTTAAAAAAAAATCCTCCAATTTCATTCCTCAACCCCAAAAGCTTATCCTTTCCATCCTTAAAAATCCACCTATCAAAAAAAAAAAAACAAAGAAAAACACACAGTTACACAGCGGGAAGCGGACAACCGCGGTAATAGCGCAGACATACTAAATTTAGTGTAGTCTTCAACCATCTGTGCGATCCTTTTGCCAGAAAAATTTCAGACACAGATGGCGCTCGAAGCAATAAGAAGGCGACAGGTGGGCATTCCCATTACTTAGGTTAGAAGTTGGGCTGAGGTGAATACTCTGAGTCCCTAAAGGGGCGCTAAATATGTTTTAGACTTTTTAATAATTAAAGTGCATTAATTAAAATGCACTGTAGACATACCCGAGCTACAGTCGCCTTTTACTATAAACTTAAAATTTCCAAGGCTGTTAGCAAATCTAGTTAGTAATCAAAATTTTCGAACTCATAATTTTATGCATCATTGCATTGTTTCTTCCACCAAACCTACTTGTTTTGGACTACTTTACTACCAGTTGACTTCTTTAGCTAAAGTAGTTCACCTTCCACCATTTGAAAATTCAAACCCATGGAAAATTGTCAGCATCTGCATCACCTTCATACCATAACGAACTTTTTAGCTTCTATATCAGCATTCATTCACTAAGGCTATAGTTACATAAAAAACCTTACATACCAGACTCGACTTAGCAGTAATTCTTACTGGCTAGATCTCTACTACTAGAAGATCTCGAATCAAAATCATCACCTTTCAAAAGTCGCGCCTAGATGGGGTTCTAAAAAAAAACATGTAAAACTTTTGATTATTTCAAGTTTTACTATTTTTATTCAAAATAAGGCCCTTAAAAATTAAATGCAAAAAATTACATCATTTAAATGTCCGTCAGGTAAAATCCGCCTAACAGTCGATGCCTGAATGCCTAATTGTTGACCACGTCGATATCGATGTTGAAGGCTGTTCAGCAACACTTTGCGCTACGGCAGCAATATTCTCGACAGAACGTCCAGTTTTTGGTCCGCTTCAATAGAACCAGTTTCTTGAAATTTTTTCACAAACGTTTAAAATGTCAACTCAACTGACGATTATCCCAGGGACGAAAAAAATCACGAATTTTGGGATATGCCGTTCTTAAATAGCGACCATTTCACAATAAGTTTCAATAATTTTAACGCCTTGTTCTATGGTGCAAAATTGTATGTGCATCTGTTTACTGGACAAATGTTAAAGATGGCATAACAAAAGGCACCGTCTAAGAATATTTCACTATTGACATCTAGGCGTTACTTTTGAAAGACCCTTTATTTAGAGAGATTTCGGAAAAATTTACTTAGACGCTCAAAAATTCATAAAAAATGCTTCAAAGCATTCGAATTAGATGGTACTGATTTCTTATTCTCGGTACCCAATTGACTTAGCCACTGATGAGTTTATATGTTTTATAAAAATATTGAAAAAATTGCCTACATGCCCTAACCACTGCTAATTCATACCACTATTTTTTATACAAATATCACACTACAAAAAAACAATACAACGCAAAATGCTCACCATATTGTTCACAATTCCATCAAAGCTTCTAAATTTTTAATTAGAATTGTTAGAATATTTTTGTGTATGCAGTTTTATAGCACCTCGAATTTTTATATAATTAGTGCAAGTTTCAAGTGACTGCACTCTTTCTCTGTGAAAGCTTTATTTGCCACCAAATTTTCATGCATAAGGCGTCCCATAAGGTGTTGAACTGTTCACGAACTTAAATGTGCAATTTCAGCTATTTTACGATGCAGCGTTCTTTTTCTGAAATGCTCCAAAACTACCTTACGCTTTCCTTTTCCCCTTCATGAAAAACAGTGCTATGAAATCTAAATTTTCGAGTTTTTCGTAAATTTTTTCCATTTCCTCAAAACAGAAGTGAACATTTTTGCTAAATATTATCAATACGCAAACTTACAATTCACAAATTTTCAAATATTCACACTTGAGCTTCCATTTCTGTTAGTAGCAGTAAAAAGTTGAAAAGCAAAACCAATTTCGCCCTTTTCAAAAACAAAAAACTGAACGCATAGTGACATGTGTCAGGCGTAGCTGGTCCGTAATAAAATACTAATACTTTTATTTCAAAATATTATTTCCCATTTTCTCATAACTACTTATTGCAAGTACTTTGGGTAAGTGCGCTTCGGTTGTCCATTTTCATGTTGCATAGTAGATGCACTTTGCATACGTACTTTGCCACACGCATGAATTCGGCTCTAATATGCTTTACATAAATAATAATAATGCCATTATGCGCTTATGTGTCTGCCACTTTGTGCATTTATAGATGAGTATTTCATGAGTTCGAACGCGTTTGTGTGTGCTGGCAGAAGTTTTGTATGCATTATTGGTTTCACTTGATATTGACGACAATGACAGACAAAACAGCAACAACACGGACATAAGTGCGGCTATAGTGACATGTTGTCGTAGCCATACAATTTTGTACATTTCAAGCACAAATATGCAATGACTTGAAGTATCCCTGCAGGAAAGTCCAATCGGCAGGCATTGAAGCCCCTTTAGAGATTTTAGAGCAATGACTAGTGCCTGTGCCTTTTTCTAAGAGTAGTTTTGATTGACTGTGTATATAACTATGTGATATGCCAATGAATAATCGAATCAGCAAAACATTTTTCAAACTCACTTTTCTGAAGCGAAAGTAATATATGTAGAGAATCAGGTGAATATGGTGGAACACGATGATATTTAATGACTTTTCAGCCATAAACTTTTTGATAATGATAACTTTGTGAGGTGATGTGCTAATATGGAGCACAATCCCTTACTTATATTTTTCCAAAAATGACCTCATTCAATGTATCTGCTCTAACCAACGCGCTTTAACAAAGGCTTCATAACTATTGGGTATCTGGTCACAAAGGCATTGCGTGAAACGAAATAGTAGATGAGATAGCAAAAAGAGCTGTTAGATTACCATTTGAAAAAGCGAACGACATACCAAAACCGCTAAATACAATATAGAATGAAATGGACGACTACATGAAAAGGCGAGTGGGAGCTAGGTGGACTAACGACAAAAAACTAACTCAATTCGTACTTACGCTCTCGCGAAAGGACTGCAGAGCTATTACAGGTATGCTAACAGGTCATAATCTATTGGCTGCACATGCGTACCAGATAGGGATTGCTTACACGGACGAATGCAGGAAACGCAGAGAGGATGTTGAGGAAACTTTTTACACCTTCTGTGCGTATGTCCGGCTTTATTAAAAACGCGTTTAAAATGCCTGAGAGCCCCATTGTTTGAGGACCTGGAGGACGTCCCAAAAGCGGATCTCCCAGCTCTGCTTAGATTCGCCAAAACCGCTGACATCCTAAATGATGTCTACCTTCAGTTTCATAGAGGTTAGTCTCTATCTGGTATCGCTAGGGACCAAAAGGTCTTTGCGTGCCTTATTGCCAACCAGGCTAACCCAACCTAACCTAACGCATTTATTATATTTTTTACACAGCGTCTGATCTTTTTTTGAATTTTTAATTTTTCAAATTATCAATTCCTGGCACTTTATTGATGAAATCAAATATATACCTATATACAAGTATAACTGACATTGGAGGAAGAGCTCGGCTAAACACTTAACCAAACTGTACGCACTAATTATTTATTTTTATTTTTACATAATTGGCACTTACACCCTGTTTGGATGCTTAGACGAGCTCCTCCTCCTATTAGTGGTGTACATCTTGATGTCATTCCAAAAATAGAGAAGCAGTTTTAAGCCGACTCCGCAGGGCGGATGTTTTTTGTGAAGAGCTTCTTCGTGGCAGAAATACAGTCAGAGGCTTGCCCTTGATGAGAATGTCTGCTATTTGAAAACACTTTTTCTATCATTTGATGTTTCATACACGGAGATTCGAATCTGGTTACTTCCGAATGGTAGTCACGCAACAACCCATTCGGATATGGCGGTTGTGAAAAAAAAATCACAGAGTGAAATAATGTTCAGCACGACCTGACTCTGTTTGCGGTACCTTTTAATTTGCTGTACTTACACCTGTGTCTACAATAATGGCAGCGTAACAGCTTGAGATGCTGGCCAACAGGAACAACGCCCGAAAATTCTACCAGAACTTTCGGCGGCTTACAGAAGGTTTTAAGACCGGGGCGTTTTTCTGTAAGAACAAAGACATCGATCTGGTGACTGACATCCAGAGCATACTTAAATTATGGAGGGAACACTTCTCGAACCTACTAAATGTGACAGCTGCGCATGTCACAGAGAACGTGAAGATCCCGATACCCCAATCGTTGACGACGGAATTGTCGTTCCGCTACCCGACCATGCCAAGGTGAGAATAGCGATAACACGGCTAAAGAATAACACACACCATCATTTCGTTGACTTCAAAGCTGCATTAGACAGTACGAAAAGGAGTTTCCTGTATGCCGCGATGTCTGAATTTGGTATCCCCGCAAAACGAATACGGCTATGTAAGAGGACGTTGCTCAATACCAGCAGCGTCGTCAAAATTGGGAACGACCTCTCCGAGCCGTTTGATACCAAACGACGTTTCAGACAGGGTGACTCGCTGTCGTGTGACTTCTTTAACGTGATATTGGAGAGGATCGTGCGAGCCGCAGAACTTAATCGCTCAGGCACAATATTTTATAACAGCGTACAATTGTTGGCGTATGCGGATGATATTGACATCATCGGCCTCAACAACCGCGCTGAATTGGAAGTTTACTCTCAGATCCGGTCGATGTTCAAGTTTGGAAAAAATTGTTCGCGCTGCCTAGCTAAACCGCACTGGTATTATCTTCCACAAGAGTACTTTGCTACAAGCATAATCCGATGACATCGACGTTATTGGCCAAACCAATGGCGCTGTGTGCTCAGCATACCCCAGCTTAAAGGAAGTGGCGAGCAATATGGGTCTAGCGGTGAATGAGAGCAAAACAAAGTACCTCCTATCAACGGAAGTCTTCGCGTCTTGGACAATATTGACAGTATTGAAAATCAGCAATACGAAGTTGTAGACGTTAATGATGTCAGGCTAGAGATCAAGCGGAGATTAACTCTTCTCTTCTTCAACAGGTCGTACCTTCGGTTTAGTAAGTAATGGAGAAGTAGAGCTGGCTTTGAAAGAACCAAACTGACTTTTGTAGAGTCTCTCATCATTCCCGTTCTGCTATATGGTGCAGAAGCATGGACGATCTCTACAGCAGCAAAGAAAGTTTTGAGAGCTTTGAGAGAAAAATTCGCTGCAAGCTCATTGGGTGGGGGAAGGCCACATTATCGGTGGAAGGACGAAATACTGCAATACTTGTCAGTGCCAGGGATTTCTAACTGGCACCAGCAAGCACAGGACAGAATAAGCTGGCGCGCTCTTTTGGATTCGGCGAAAACCGATACGCGGTTGTAGCGCCACATAAGTGAGTAAATAAAATAAGTAATTCTTTCTTAATTTAGTTTTTAATTCCTAGTACTGCCAACGGACACCCTGGACATACGGCATTGAAATAACTAAAGATATATAAAATTTTTACTTCATGCAACGAAATCTGAATTTTTTGGCACTTGATGTTAGTGTAGACAACTGCATATTTTTTATTCATATACGAGTACTACCGGATTACATATTCGAGTTGTGGGCATAAGTGAAAGTCCCCGCATAATTACAAAAAATTTTAATTCCAAAATACATATATACATATGCGTACATACGAGGTGTGTTCAAAAAGTGTACAGAATTTTGTGTTTTTCAAACATTATTTATTTATTCATTATTATCTATTTTGTCTCCTTCAAAGTAATCCTCGTGAGATATTATGCACTTGTGCCAACGTTTTTTCTAATCTTCGAAGCACTTCAAAAAATCATTTTTTATCTTGTTCAGCCCCTAGCAGCTCCCCAGCTCGTAGGGTAGCGTCGTCCTTTCATGGGTCTCTTCAGTTTCGGGAACAAAAAAAGGTCACAAGGGGCCAGATCTGGGGAATACGGTGCCTGTGGCATCATTAGTGTGTTGTTTTTGGCCAAAAAGTCACGCACAAGCAACGATGTGCGAGCAGGGGCGTTATCGTGATGCAAGAGCCAATTTTTGTTCTTCCACAAATCCGGGCCTTCGGGCGGATTGCTTCACGCAAATTGCGCATAACTTGCAGGTAATATTCCGTATTGACCGTTTTACCCTGTGGCAAGAACTCATGATGCGCAACGCCCCTGCAATCGAAGAAAACCGTAAGCAAAACTTTTTCGCTCGACCGAACTTGG
Organism: Anastrepha obliqua; assembly: GCF_027943255.1. NCBI lineage: Eukaryota > Metazoa > Arthropoda > Insecta > Diptera > Tephritidae > Anastrepha > Anastrepha obliqua. Next base: position 31,203,849 of record NC_072896.1, read on the forward strand.
CGCGCTTTTTTCGGTATTGGTTCGTGCGGCAGCTTCCATTGAGATGATTGAGCATTGGTATAACCATAAACTCACGATTCGTCACCAGTTCTGACCCTATGGAGCAAATTGGGGTCGTCGCGGACAGAGTCCAACATCTCATTAGCAACGCTCATGCGATGCTGCCTTTGGTCGAAATTGAGCAGTTTTGGTACGAATTTTGCGGCGATCATGTGACGGCCTCATGCCCAAATCATTGCAAAAACTTTAATGCCACGAGCCAATCGATATGTCTAGGTCCTCAGCAACTTCTCTAACGGTGATTCGACGATTGGCCAATACCATTTTCTTCACTTCTTCAACTTTCCGTCTGTTGTTGAAATGAATAGGTAAAAAGCGAAGACGAGCGGAAACACATACAATCAAAGCAGCTGTCAACAATTAACTGAACATTCAAAATGGCCGAACTCGTCCGCATGAGTGAGAGACATGAGTACCAACATATGGCCACAATCGAAATTCGCGATACTTTTTGCACACACCTCGTATGTACACTTTCTGCTTTTATCCCACATATTTTTGCCTCACAAAATAAATCATCATTAGCGCTTTTCACCGAAGTGGATGGAAAAGATTTCAAAAGAGAATTAAGTTGGTATTAATATTAATGCCAGCGATGGATCAAAAGAGGCCAAATAGGCTTTGTAAATTAAAAAAAAATTAAATAATTTTTAAGTACATTTTAAAAACGAAAGCTATAGTAAAATATATGTAAGTCCAAAAAAGTGATAGCAATCGTTGTTCTGATTTTAAATACAAAAACAGTTGCCATTGTTGGCCGTACAAAAGTAATTATTCTTCTTAGTTGTGAGTAAAATAACTGTTGTACATACATACAAACATATGGAAGTGCATTAACATTAATTTATCAACAACAATAATTCGTTATCCAACAACAATAATGAGCAACACAAATGGTGAGTCGATTCACAACTGAAGCAAATCACTTTTGTGCAAAATGCAATTTATTGCGCTCGCATAAGCAGCAAAAAGAAGTTGATATTTACGAGTATTTATTTACACATACACATGCACATATAAGGTTGTATTTAATATTTAAATAATGTATGCATTTAATGATGCATGTGGCTTAAGTACACGTAAGTTAATTAAAATAAATTTCATACGTTTTTCCAAAAGTGAGTAGCGCGCGATTCCATGCCAAGTTGTTAAAATATTCTGTAGGCTTTATTAAAATTACAAATTTGCTGGAAATATATATTTTTTTATTTTTTTTTTATGCTAAATAAAGTTGAGATTTATTAACTACTAAAAATTATGCCATAAATATTCTTAAAGTGAAGTATCTTAGATTATTTTTCAAAGAAAAAAATGTTTACCCAAAGTATTTGTGAGATTTTTTGTAATTTTTGAAAAATGATCCCTTTTTTCTGAAGTTTCTTGGATTTTCTTAGTAATATCTTCTAACATGCAAAGTCGGGAAATATTTCCGACGATGGGTTGATCGGGAACGCTTGAGGGAACTTCTAAGGCTTGCCGGGCATTTTCCGTTACATGTTCATGGGGTAAGACTTGGAATGAGAGGTGGAATTATGTCAGCACCTTCTTCTCAGCTGCCTTGCTCTCATCGGGGAAAGATTTAGACATCTGTGCTCTCACTTTTTTGGTTTAAATATCACACACCTGATGAATTTCATCATTAGCCCTTTCGCTACATCTTCTTATTGCGCCATCCAAAAAATCCAAATTTTTGTCTAAGTATTTATTTTAGGACCAATAACAATATCTACAAATACATTTTTTTTTTTTTTGTTAAGTGCTTTTTTTTAATGTTGCCATATGGCAACAAATGTTTTGTATTCGTTTCAATCGCAAACAAACTTCTTCTGCAATCTAATGCAATTTAACACCTTACGAGAAATTTGTTGCCATATGGCAACACGCTTAGTTTTAAAAATTAGCACAGCTTTTAAAGCTGCGAGCGAAAAAATATTTACATGCCAAATGACAGATTGAACATTTTTCTATATACTTTATTCAAAAACAGTTGAAAACATTTGCCCAAAATGCCTCAAAAATCGAAAAATGCAAAATACAAGTTTCTTTAAAAATGTTGTATTACCGATATATAATGGGCGGTTATTATTTATTTTATTTCTGTTTAACCATTAAACTTCAATTTTTGAAAATATGTAACAAAAAAGTTGATATTTTTTACAAGAGAGTATTGACGGCCTTTTAAAGTTTACTGTTGCCATATGGCAACAATATCGCGAAAGGGCTAGCTTAACACAAATGTAATTAACTACTGTTGGTCATCATCCTCTAAAAGAAAACTCCTTCCTAGTATTTTTAACTTTTTGTTTCTTTTACTTCTGCGAATTTGATTATTTATCGAAGTGGGGCAAATATTTGTCCCAAATATTTATTTATTTATTTATTTAAGCCTATGAACAGAACTTTTCATCATCATCATATTGGCATTACAGTTCAGGGTGAACTATCGCGACCATTGTAACACGCCTCCATTCTTCTCGACAGCCCGCTTTCGCTCTATGTCGTGAGATTCTCGTCTTACGTATGTCGTATTCTACGTCTTGCAACCGTCGTTGCCTTGGGCGGCCTCTCCTTCTTGCTCCTTCAGGATTTGCTTCAAAAACTTGTTTGTTCGCTCTTTCGCTGCTCATTCTAAAAACATGTCCATACAACCGTAATAAAGCGTTTTTCAGTAAGAGCGCTTCAACTTGTTTTTGAATAAAACACAAACGGTTTGACTTTTTTAACTAATTTTTTTTTTATTATCGAGTTTGAACATATACATTTAAGTATGAAATTCGATTTCCTTTGCATGACCACCGCGTGCACGTTTTACGAAGTCCAATCGTTGAACCCAATTTTCGACCACTCTTTTGCATAAATCGGCCGAAATTCCAGCAATTTCGCGTTCAATATTGGCTCTGAGCTCACAAATCGTCGCCGGCTTGTTACTGTAAGCCAATGACTTCACATAACTCCAAAGAAAATAGTCTAGAGGCGTCAAATCACACGAGCGCGGCGGCCATTCGACCGGCCCATTTCTGGAAATAATGCGCTCATCGAACTTACTCTACAACAAATCAGTTGTAGCGTGTGCTGTGTGGCTTGTGGCCCCGTCCTGTTGAAACCACATGTCGTCTAAGTCCATACCATTCAATTGCGGCCAAAAATAATGGTTTATCATGTCGCGGTATCGATTTCTATTCACAGTAACGTGGCGATCGTTCTCGTCAACGAAAAAATATGGGCCAATTACGCCGCCGGCATGTAAACCGCACCAAACAGTGATTTTTTCGGAATGCAACGGTGCCTCATGAATCACGTGTGGATTGCTTTCTGCCCAGTAACGCATGTTTTGCTTGTTGACAAAGCCATTGAGCCAAAATTGAGCTTCATCACTGAAGATGATTTTTTGGAAAAAATGTGGATTAAAGTAGCAGCAACAGAACGATTATTTTCATAAAAAATTTGCACGATTTGCAATCGTTGCTCAAGTGTGTAGCGTTCCATGATGAAATGTATACTAATGAAGTTTACAAATGACAAGCGAAAAATAAAAAATATTGCGTCGTTCGCCCTCCCTATCGGAAAAAAGTTGAAGCGCACCTATTGAATAACCCTATAGTAATAGTCAAGTAGCATTGAGAGCCTTTGTGAATGTAAGATAAAACCGAACAGTGTTGCAAAAGATAACTAAGTTTGCCTTATTTGGTTGCCTAGATTTTTTGGTATTGCAGAGAACGAGTTGGTTAACAAACTGACTCTGCAAGCATACTACTAGGCCATACTATTAGTACCCTTTCTAGGTATCAATTCTGCATCTATTCAACTATAGATTAACGACTTCATCAGGTCTACCCATAGAAGATGTTGGTTTGAGTTGGACACCTGCAGAGTAGGCAAGTGCTTTGTGAAAGAACCAAACAGGAAATTAGCGACCTTTCTCTTAAAACTTAGTAGGAAGTACTTGAGAGTACTGGTGGGAGTTATCATAGGGCACAATGCCTGTGGTCAGCATATAGCTACCATGGGAATCATTGGGAACCCAATATGAGGAGACAATGCTTTGAGAACGAGGACACTGCAGAGCATATTTTGTAGCTGTTCGGCGTTTTCTAAAATCATACTTAAGCTTTTGGGCTGCGATGTACTGAGTATTGATAAGGTTCATATTCTTTTTCTTCCGGATTCATTCTTAAGATTCATTACTGAATTTGCGATAGAGTGTCCTCAAACCAATTTTTTCGCCTTACCTTCCATGGGTCAAGGTATGCCCTAAAGCGCGACTTATTTCAAAGCTAAGCCAATTTAATTATTTAAATTAAATTTTTTTTATAAAAATGTATTTCATACTGCAACAAAAACTCTTATATTTTTCTTACAACAAAATTATAACACAATTTTACAAATATTCATCAAAATTTCTAAATTTTCAATCAGAAATAAAAAAATTGTTAATTTTGCAGTTTGGTACTCCATTAAATTTTGGTGTAATATTACGCTTATACAAAAAAGCTCAAATTTTCCTTTGAGTATCGATACTTTCTTTTATTCGCTGTGCTTGACGAAAATTTATTGATTTTTTTTTTAATTTTGAAAAAAGTTAGAAAATTTAAGTTATTGTTTTTTGTTGCAGTATAAACTTCAATTTTACACAATGTTTAATATTTAAATTTAAATAAGCAAAAGAATATAACTCAGTAAAATAAATTAAAATTTTGTAATATGTCTTGCTGCTATAATTGTGCATACACGACATGTAGGCACACTCGTATGTATTTTCATATCATTAAACATGTATATATATAATTATGTACCCACAATATTCTTCAACAAAAACAAAAAGAAAAACTTCACATACTAAAAAAAATCACATACGCTTGATTTAATATCCGCAATATGACAGCAATCAGCATTTTCACGCACGCTGGCATGTACACACACACACACACACCTACATATTCACACACCATTTACAGCCGCATTAATATTCCACATTCAGTAATCATAAAGCAAGTACATTTCTGCCATGCCGGTAAATTACTTAATATTTATTATTAATGTCATGAATATGATGAGCATAGCGCACTTCCGCTGCATCCAAAGTTGACGCGCAAAAGTATGCTTCAATATGCTCTGCTCTCGGTCGTACTGTATGAATTGGTGCGCCTGCGGCAAAATTTTAAGTTGTAATGCAATATTAATAAACGTTGCGCTTAAGTAGGCTACTGAGTTTTTAATACACAAACCGCAAATATATACCCTCACACGCACACACACACTCACGTACATACTCGCATACCTGATTGCTGTAAATGACAATTGACGTTGATGTTGTGCAATGCCGCCGGTTAATTGTGCGGTAAACAGGAGAACATGCAAGCATAAATACTCTTTTGACTCGCCGCCGAGTGCATAAATTTATGTGGTTCAGGTTTAATTTTAACTTTGATATACAATCGCGTACAGGTTTTAAATTTAAGTAGTCTTTAGTGAGCGGCTGAATGTTTAATAAATCTATAAAAGTGGCACCTTACAACTTTTGATTTGTATTTCTTCCTTTGGTAAACGAAGAGTAACTATTTGAACTGTAATTGATATGTAAGTAATGTGGAAGTATTTATGGAGGTAGCGTACACCTACAGAGTTACAAAGTTGTGCACACTAAGTAAAACTCACGCGCACTGAGTTAATGAAATTATAATTTTTTTTTAATGATATGCAGACTATTGCGTCCAGATACTCAATTGTCAATTATTTTTACTGGAAAAATTATGGCATACATCAGACATATGTATGTAAGTACTGAGTTGAAGTTATGGCACACTATTTAGTTATATTGCATATAAGAAGTAAAATTTCGGATGAGTTTGAGTACGCCTATCTCAACCGCCCATATCACCTCCTATGGGAAAGTATAAGAATCGCTCGTGTAAGTAATTACGATCATTTTGAACCCAAAATTATTACAATCGGTTCATATTTAACTAAGTTATGGGCGTTTAAAAAAAAATGTTTCTTATATAATTAAAAAAAATCGAGTTTGAGCCGAAAAACCAAATTGCCGATAACTCTTGAAATTTTTTTCGGGCGAACAAACAAATACGTGTCTCATTATTTTGACCAGAGAGCAACATATTTAAGTTTCATCGAAATCGAAGAACATGACCCGAATAGCCCGGTTGAATTGAAATGGAAAGCATCTATATCTTTTGCTGATGATTGATGTTCGAAACCACTTGCAAGGTAGGTAGGTAAGATGGCAAGAGTACCCCAGGTACACTACAAGTAGCACTTATGTACGTGCCGTTTTGATACCATAATGTGGACCACTTCCTGTGAAAGTATTTAGGGAGGAGATAAGACCGTCTACAGCCATCCAGTGCTGTTGATGTAGCGGAGGAGAGAAAAGGGATCTAGGCTGGAGAATTTCTTCAAGTCATCCCCTAAGGGCACGCTAAGGAATCTCAAACGCCTAGCCGCCAGAGCCGGATATTTGCAGAGAAAGTGTTCCACAGTCTCTTTCTCTGCAGGATCCCCACAGCTTCTGCAATAAGGGTTGTACGGAATTCCAAGCTTTTCCGCATGAGCGCCGATCAACCAGTGACCAGAAGCCACTTGCAAATATTAAAAAATTTCCGATAGGGTGAATAATTTTGCGCCACATTGTACATCGCGGATATTAAGAACATGACTAAAGCGTGGAAATTACTAATGCCTGTGAATAGCTCAAAATCTCGATTAGAAACTAAAGTAGCAACTTAGATGTCGAAATGTGATAACTTGGCGCCACCTTATATATGTATATTATGTATATACCTTCTGCTCAAATATGAAGGAGACGGTATCAATAAAACGGTCCGCGGATGACATATGGCAAAAATAAATTTTTTGTTTTTTGGTAGGACTGTTATAAGCTTACATGGCAAATTTCAGCGTGATGTGTCACATAGTTTGTTTTCTGTGCTACTGTAAACAAGTCAAGCTCGAGTGTGTTCTTCGAATTTAACGATGGAAATTCAAGTTGAACAAAGAATTTGTTTGAAATTTTGTTATTCCAACAAAATATCGGCTTCAGACGCCTTAAAAATGTTGCAGACAACATATGGGGACTCTGCTCTATCGCGTGCACGTGTTTTCCAGTGGTACAAATCGTTCAAAGAAGGCCGTACATCGGTTGAAAACTTGCCTCATGAACGTCGTCCAGCAACATCAGTAAACGACGAAAACATCGGAAAAGTAAAGGAAATTGTGCTTGAAAATTTCACAAATTGCAAAATCGGTTAACGCTGAATATTATTTAGACGTTTTAAAGCGTTTACGCGAGAACATTCGTCTTAAAAAGAAGGAATTGTGGGACAACAAGTCATGGTTCTTGCATCACGATAATGCACCAGCTCATACATCATGTCTTGTTCGCGATTATTTGAACAAAGATAATGTTAATATCGTTCCGCAAGCACCGTGTTCGCCTGATATGGCTCCATGTGACTTTTTCCTGTTTCCCAAGCTCAAGTTGCCGCTCCGTGGAAAACATTTTGCGACAATTGAAGTCATAAAAGAGAATTCGAAGAACACTCACGAGCTTGACTTGTTTACAGTAGCACAGAAAACAAACTATGTGACATATCACGCTGAAATTTGCCATGTAAGCTTATAACAGTCCTACCAAAAAACAAAAAATTTATTTTTGCCATATGTCATCCGCGGACCGTTTTATTGATACCGTCTCGTTCATATTTGAAATAAATAACAGTTATCCCCAATAATATTTCCATACAGAAACAAAGTATGCAAATTACTTGAGGCAATTTTAGTGCCATATCCAAATTGAGTTTGAATCATGAAGCACCCAATGACAGCAAGACAAATCAACACCAGCAAAAATAAGAATTCAGTTGCTGCTGCTCTGAGACAGAGCTCACACCTCTACACGAGGAACAAAGCTACAACTATAAAATTATATGTATGACAAGAATATTACCAACAGCAAAAATTAAAAGTTTTGTAACCAACAAAATAAAAAATAAAGAAAAAAACCGATATAACGAAAGTCCTGCCAGCTAGAGAGCAAGAAGCAGGACCTCAAAACACCAAAGCAAAAATTAAAAATAAATAAATAAATCGATGAATCGACGAATACTTGGTTGATGCTGTCTGACTAACTGACGGATGGCATATTTGTATGACTGACCGCTGGTTTGTTTGTATGATTACTCGTTGGCTAGACGACGACGACGATGATGACGATGACAGCAAAACATGAAGTGGAAAACTTAATATACAGAATTGCACCGCATGGCTAGCGCACAAGAATTGGCTAGTGGGCGTTAGCTCATTCGAAGCCATTCGATCTGATTGGCGGTGGTATACGAGTATGTTAACATTTCCGCAACACTGGCAGCTTCCGTGGAGAGTTTAATTAAAAATTACATTTTTGCTGTCAATTAAAACGAACACAAACAATTAAAAACAATGTGCCACAGAAGCAACAACACCAATCACAATTCCTACAAATATGCAAAAACACAAAAAAGTAAACGAAAATAAATAAATAAAGAATAAAAAATATAAAATACAAAAAACATCGAAAAAGTTGTAAATGAATTTATTACAGGTGAGTGGGAAGCGATTTTATTTGCGCGCTGTAGTAGCTGTAATGCCTGTAAATAGTGGTTTATCAACTCATACTTGAATATATGGCAATTTTTTTATTATTTGAAATTTACTTTTATTTTTTTTTCATTCTTATTTAAATGCTGTTATTTAAATATTGTACATATATTCGAATATTTATATGTAAATAGGTTCATTTAATTAACACACAGTGAGCGCAAGCGATCTGTCATGAATGATTACTGTGCCGACAACAGTTGTTGCAACAAAAACAAAACAATATGAAGCATAACAATTTTGCATTTAGAGATGCCACTGAAGTGAATTATTTTCCATCATTGATATGCAAAAATCTCCCTGAAAGGAAATAAGTTTATCAAGCAGTGGCGGATCCAGGATTTCATAAAGGGGGGGGGGGGGGGTCCGGGGTATTTTAGAAGGGTGTTTTTATTAAAATCAATTTCGTGAATAAAATATGGCATTATTCGCGCTGCATGTGGTGACTAGCCGATGAAAAAACTAATAGCTCTAGATATTTTGTAAAAAAAATTCTAAAAATAGTAAAGGACTTTGATTCAAAATTACAAGAATAATTGGCGGTTTTTATACATAGTGGGACACCTTCATAAATAATTACGCCTATTTAAGATACAATATATTATAACATGTGTTGGAGCCAACTTGCAATTCAACCATGTATAGTTTAAGTACGAAAAAAATATCAACCCTGTTTGTAACTTCTTTACTTCTTCTTCTTGTATTAATGCTTACTGTGACTCAATTCACTCCAATAAAGTTCTTCAAACGAAACGGTCGTGTTTATATATAATATTATATATTTAAATGCGCTTTTCTCTAACAACATGTGTTGCTATATAACGGCAAGAAAGTTACCATGAAAGAGCCGTTGCAGCTTTTCCTTATCGTAACGGCGACACCCTGTGTACTGTTAACTCGAAATTTTAAATAGCGATGACGGCGCCGAGTGATTTTTCCCTAAGTTTTTTTGGTGAATAACTAGGCTATCTTTAAACATGCATGAACATGCTTCTATTCTTTTGTTTCTTTCAACGAGCAGAATACATTGTGTCGAGCATTTGTTGACAAGTAGTTAATGTGATTGTTAATACGCCTCCTAACATGAAGAGAACATTATTTTCTTATTTCGAGCGCCTTGATCCAGAATCAGAACCAAAAATAAAAAAGAAGGAAAAACAGGTAAAGTTAAAAATTTGTATCCAAGAACAGTCAGTGTACAGTTGGTGCTCAAATTAATAGAATCACTATGAAAAATTCAAGTTTCAGCCATTTAACTGATAATAATCAAAGAATAGTATATTTTTAATATGTTGTTTATTAAATTTCTATAATACGACAAAAACAATATTCAAACCAGTCTTTTATTAAAAAAATATCGAAAAAAAAATCAAAAAATCAATATTTTGCGTGAGTACCTCGTGCAGCAATTAAAACCGGAATCCTTTTGGGTATGCTTTCAACGCATTTTAAGCGGTTTGTTTTATTGGTCGTCATTTTTCCAAATATTTTGCAGTCTTTCGCTCAGTTGTTCTTTATTTGTAATATTATCTTTCGATATTTCTGTCTTTGTTGACTCTTAAAGGTTCTCAATTGGATTGAGGTCTGGTGAGTTTCCTGGCCAATTAAGAACCTGAATTTTTTTTGAGTAAGGTAAATATTTTTTTTTATTTTCCACAACGGAATCGCAAAGTAATACTCTGTAGCTTTAAAATCCATTTTTTAAAAGACTTCTAGGATGAATGAAAAAAAAGTTATACTATTTTGAATTTAAGACTTTTAGACATGCAAATTCATTTTCTTAACGCCCTCTTTAATGGCGCAACAGATGCTTAAAAAACTATGTATGTTCGACATTGGTGTCGCTGATTGCGAATCTGATGTTAGTTTTTTTAAATTCAAAATGGCTGATCCAATATGGCGGACGATCTTTCGAAAATTTAATGTAATTCGCTTGAAACTTGTTATTGGATCTGCCATTTTGAATTTTAAAAAACTAACATCAGATTCGTAATCAGCGACACCAATGTCGAACATACATAGTTTTTTAAGCATCTGTTGCCCCATTAAAGAGGGCGTTAAGAAAATGAATTTGCATGTCTAAAAGTCTTAAATTCAAAATAGTATAACTTTTTTTTCATTCATCCTAGAAGTCTTTTAAAAAATGGATTTTAAAGCTACAGAGTATTACTTTGCGATTCCGCTGTGGAAAATAAAAAAAAAAAATTACCTTACTCAAAAAAAATTCATAAAGATGTCCAAAATCGGCGTTTCTTGACTATTTAACCACAAATTGCCAAAAGTCCTGACGTGCTGGAGCATTTTCAAGATCAAATTCGTTTTCAGCACAAAAAAAACTTCAAGAGACACTCGTAGCCGTTTTAGAAATTGGAAAAAAATGAAATTACGCAGGCCTGTGTAATTATTCAAAATTTTGAATTGCGTCCGTCGTATTATAATTGTTTTTATTATAAAATAAATTAAAACTGGAAGAAAAATCTAATAAACTAATGCATATAAAAAAAGATTGTTTTTTTTTAACTTGACTCATACAGAATTGAAACATAAAATTTTAGAGCATGATTCCAATGGGTGGGGGGGGGGTTGGGGGTCCGGACCCGAAAACCCCCCCCCCCGTGGATCCGCCACTGTTATCAAGGCTTGTACGCCTCATCTTGGCGGGATTTTACTCAGTGTTTTCCAGGTATTCAAAGGCTCTCTAACAAAAGTAATTTTATCTAACGTTGAGTCTTCTGTTTAATTTTAATATAAATCGCGACCAACTAGGGATACTCAACAATGCTCAAATAAAAATGCTGATAGAAACAAGATTGCGCCCATCGTAGAGTGCGTGGCGTCACATTGCTGTAGTTGAGCTGTGTTGCTAACCCTTTGCTCTGCGCAATAAATTTATTGCTTTTTTATACCCAAAATGAGACAATTTTTTACTTTGGGGTTTATTTTTTTAATTATGCAGGGTGGTTAAATTTTAAGGGCCGATGTTGAATCTAAACCACACCAAAACGTCATTTCATTTGACATCTTTTAATCCTAGACTAATTCAATTTGAACCATCGAAAGATACACAATCGAGCAACGCGTTAAAGTTATTCAGGTTTATTATGAAAACGGGCGTTCAAATCAAAATGCATATCGCGCACTTCGTGAAGAAAATCATCTTCAGTGATGAGGCACATTTTCACCTCAGTGGATTCATCAATAAGCAGAATTGCCGCATTTGGGCGAATGATAATCCAAGAGTGATTGCCAAAAAACCAATGCACCCACAAAGAGTGACTGGTTGGTGCGGTTAATGGGCCGGCGGCATTATTGGGCCGTATTTTTTCCAAACTGAGGCCGGTCAGGCAGTTACTGTGAATAGTGTCCGCTATCGTGAGATGATAACGAACTTTTTATGGCCCGAGTTCGAAGATATGGATGTGGATAATATGTGGTTTCAACAGAACGGTGTCACTTGTCACACAGCTAACGAAACAATGGCTCCTTTGCGCGAAAAATTTGATGACCGAATATTCTCACGTCGCGGCGATGTCAATTGGCCGCCAAGATCATTTGGAGTTATTTGAAAGAAAAGGTGTACGTTGATAAGCCAGCAAGAATTAAAGAGCTAAAGGATGAGATAATTCGGCACATTAACGGCATAGAACCTCAATTATGCCTCAGCGTCATCGAAAATTGGACCATTGGATGCAGGTGTGCCGCTGAGGCCGCGGCGGCCAATTGGCCAATATTTTGTTCCATACGTAATTGAACTGTACCAGTATTATCATAGTAAAGAAAAATGACAATAATTAAAAAAAATGTATTTTATTCAAAATCAACACCGGCCCTTGAAACTTAACCACCCTTTATAATAGAATCATATCATCATTTCGAGCATTCTAAAGGATCGCGAGTCTAATGAAGGCTAACAGTCAGAGATCCCAGGAGCAAGTGAAGAAAAATGCGTTATTACTCATAGCTTAATAGAATGGCAGATCTCAAAAAATGCCTTGTTTAAATATACTTATAATACATCATAAGTCTTGATATTGTCATACCATATGGAGCACTTTTGATGCTCGATTACAATCTCGATGTTTGCTTTCCCAACGTACATAAGTAAAAAATCAAAAGAGAAAATTGAGAAAGCACAAAACAAAATGGTGAGAAGTAAAAGTGGAAAATATTACCAGTGGAAACTTATTCGCAAATTTTATTGCGGCCTTGGAGCTACTGCAAATATCATTTTGCCGGGCTTTGCTTCTGTTGCGCAAAATACTTCTCAGTATTCTTTTAATTTTTGTAGGCACGTTATTTTTTGATAACTTTAAAGAGCTCCAATATATTCATCCAACAACGATACAGCGTGATATTCCAAGTGAGTAGCCTGCATGTGTCCAAACGTACTCCCGTTATTAAGAATTTAAACTGTTTCAGGTCCATCAGCCCCAAGGAATTATCATATTATGCTTTTGCCTGCCAGTTTTGCCCAGCAGCCACTTTTAATCAATGTACTAATCTAAAAAGGCTTACATCCGAAAAAAAATCCGTCATTCCAGCAAGTCAAAATTTTTCTATGAAAATTAAACAAAAAATCACACATAGTGGCAACTCTCTTTGCAAGCTGTTACAAACGGCAAAAAACAAAATTGCTGCTTGTGGCAAATAATAAACAAACAACACAAATTAAATAAAATTGCACTTTATTCAATATTCGCATATTGATTAAATTATACCAACAATATATAAAAAAAAAACAAAAGAATGAAAATGCGAAAAAAACCAAAATCTGCGTCACCTGTCGGCCTGGCGAATGAGTGAACTTTTGTCCCCGGAATGCGCTGACGGCGAGCAACTGCTGTTGAAAAACCGCTTTTATTCAATATTTAATATTTGTTTACGTTGTTGTGTTAAACAATAACTTCACTAGTAAAAGTGTTTTATGCGCACTGAGTATTTATTTGTTTGCCAATATTATGTAATCGATAATTAAATATTTATTAATGTACAATACTGACATTCAATAAATATTCATGCAATTGAAAAATCATCTGTTTGCTGTTGCAAGACACAAATAATGCACAAAATTTCAAAAGGTAATAAGTAGAACAACATCAAAGACACAAAAAAAGACAAATAGAAAGGAGAGCTCGGCCAAACACCCAATAAAGGGTGTAAGTGCCAATTATATACATAAGTATATTAGTTTGGGGAAAAAGAACTCCATGATTTTTGCGTAAAATTTTTTTACAAATGGCTTAAAACTGCTAAAACTACAACCTAATATATTTATAATAAGCAGAAAAGTAGTAGATTGAAAGAGCTTAATGGGTTAAGATCTTTTCAGTTTCTTGACTAACTTTACTTGACCTTCAAATAAAATTAAAACAAAATTTAGATTCTATTATAGTAGTTCAAAATGCTTAGAATCTCGGCTCGTAAAGACGTGACCGCCACAAACCCATATTTTTATTCGCTACGCCTTGAGGAAGTGTTCCCATTTCAATCTGAAGCTCATTCTTCTAAGGGCAAGACAGCCATGTGTACATAAAGTATTGAATTGTCTCCCTCTTTAACTTCCTTATGTCTATCGCTGAAGGTCTGAAATTTATTTTAACTGGATTTGACAAATTTAAATGAAAATTCCATCAAGTAAAATATTCGAACTAAAATTCAAATCGATGCAATTAAGCAACATACGCACATAGTGTTCCCAATTTATATAAAAACTATTTTAATTTAACCAAATATGCCAAAAATATTTTCACGCATACAAATCTAACTCTTACAATTGTAGCTAAATGCAATTTGTGTACGAAATTAGAACTTTAAATGAAAATAAGTCAGAGTTATCGAGAAAGCGTCCGTCACATTGCCAAATATGCTGCCAGGAATGTACACTTCCTTTGAATGTGTGTAGGTGCACATGCATTCGCACAGCAATTCCTTAAGCCAATTGTTGCTCAGAACTGCTGGTCGTTGTTTGTTTTTGCTGTTTTGATAATTGAAATATGCAATTTAACTTTCTGTCAAAGGAGCAGAACTTTCCAAATGAAAAATCAAATACAATTCCACTGATTGACGTACATACCCCCACATGGATTGAGGGGCACAGCACCGGCGCATGCAGTGGGCAAACAATACCAGCAAGAAATGGTAAGTAGACATATGAGTTGAATTTGCTACATTCGAAAAGGTGTATGGAAAAACAGGTGGGTAGAATATTCAATTGTAGTAGAGGGGAGCAAAAAAAAGACAAAAATTCACAGGCACCAGCAGTAATGAAGAATGATGTGATATGTGGCTCGATGTTCGCGCGCGCCGTTGATGGAATGGGTAACGATCAGTTACCGACAAGTAGAGTAGCAGGAAAAAAAAAAAAAAAAAAAACACGAAAACAACAATAAAAAACATAAGCAAAAATAATAATAATAATACAAAAAAAAAAACAAAGTAACTGACAGTTAAATGTGTATGCGAGTGTGTGTGTTTATGTATGTAAAAATAAGCTAACAACTGCGAGCGGAAGTGCGCCATATTTGTGCCTTGAACAAAAACAGTCATTTCTCATACACATTTCTGCCAACAAATATTCATTTGGCATACACACATGCACACATATTTACATATACCCTGCAGTTATACATGAAAACCATTTCTTAAAGAGGTGGTCACGTGCGGTACATCTAATGACTATAGCCGAAGTAGTGGTGCTAGGTGAATGCAGAGCGAGCCAGTGGATGACCGAGCATCGCCATTTATAAACAAGTAAGCCAATCCTTAACACAATTTTCAGATTCATTTTAAGAAACGACCTCAGTGCAAGCAGTGAACTATTTTTCATGCCTTCCTTCAATTGAAAATCGGTGCAATGAAGTACTAAGTTTTCTACTTTTGAAAATAGAAAGAATTCGGTCCACACCTGATAAGTTGAGCTGTGACATTTGGTAGGCTTTTTGGCCAGACATTAATTCACGATTGTAGAGCAATTTCTCGTCCCGTCATACTAGTATTTTGGACATGCTCTTAAGTTTTTAAGAAAATTGGTTTATTGCAAGCCTACATAGAGAGAAATTTAGAAATTTTTGACTTGGTATGGACTTTTTTATTTTTATATATTTTTTTGATTTATTTCTTATTTTGTATATATTTAATAATTTATTATTTATAATTTTATTTATTAATTTCTTTATTCTATTTTTATAATTTTAGTATGGAGATTTTTGCAGTGAAATATCGTCATTTTTTTATTATTTTTCTGGTTTGTTTTTCGAAAAACAATTTTTTGCCATTTCGGAAAAAATAATCCGCCGTCATAATTTCTTACAAAAAAAAACTTTTTTTTAGTATTTCTTACAAAAAAAAATGTGTGTATATTATTTTTTACAAAAAACAAAATTGTACATAATTTTTTACAAAACAAAAATGTTGTACTATTTAAAAAAAAATTCAATTAAATTTTGAATACAATTTAAAAAAAATTTTTTTTTTATTATAGTTTTGTATATTATTTTAAAATTTTTTTATTATAGTTTTTATAGTTTTTTTCTACAAAAAAAAAAAATATATGCAGGGTTGCCCGTATTCGACGGACCCATCTGACAACCCTGTATCTTTTGACAGAGACGTCAAATTGCTTAATGACGTACCGCGTTGGAAGCGTCAGTCCAAGCAGATTTTTATCATGGAAAAGTACACGCCACGCGAGCGCTCCCAAATTGTTGAAATTTACATTGAACAAAAGAAGTCAATCGTGAAAACTCATCGTGCGTATGAAAAGTGCGCCTTCTAAGAACACCATTAAACGTTTGTACGAAAGGTTTTCAGCTGGTGGTGCTCTTTCTAATTCAAAGAGGCCAAAACAAAACCGACCAAGGCGATCGGATGAGAATATTGCTCTTGTACGGGCCAGTGTTGAGACGTCGCCATAGACATCCCAAAATCGCCGTTCTCAGCAGTTGGAACGAATTATCCGCATTGATTTGTATTTATTCCCGTATAAGATTCAATTGACGCAAAGATTGTTGCCCGGGGATTTAAAAAAATACACATGGGTCCGTCGAATATGGGCAATCCTGTATTATTTTTCATAAAAATGATAAATGTATTGTTTTACTTATTAATTTATTTATTATTTTATTATATTTTTGTACTTTATAATTTTTATAATTTTGGTAAGGAGTGTTTTAAAGTGAAATATCTTCAGTTATGTTTAAAATTGTTTCAATTTTTTTAGAGAAGCTTTTCGAAAAAACGTTTTTTTTGCCATTTTGGAAAAAAATCCGCCTTCAGTTTTTTTTCTGATTTTTGTTTCTATTTATAGCTGGGACTATGCTCGTTAGTACCTGAAAGTTCCAAAGAGATATAAAAATCTGAGCAGAATTATTTTCTTAACATTACAAAAATAACACAAATTCACAAAAATTTTCAACAAAAAAATTCCCACAAAATTTGAACACAAAAAAATATTAAAAATTTTAATATTAAAAAGTATTCAAAATCAAAAAATTGTTGATATTTCTTTGTTCAAAAGTCTAGAGAGCGCACTGTACATTCTTCATAAAATAAAATATTATTTACGAAAAAAAAAATTTAGTAGGTACTTTTTTTTTGTAAAAAATTTTTAAGAATTTTGTTTGTAAAAATAGTATTTTTGTGTTCAATATTACAAAAAATTTATATTACACAAAAAAAGATTCCAGTAATATTGACCAAAAACCATATTATTTTTTTGCCTAACCAGACAGCTACCTCGTTAATGGCTAGAATTTCAGCCCGAAATACACTACAGTGATTACGAAGACGACTCAAAACGCTTACTTTTGGCTTCTTACAGTAGACACCAAAGCCAGTTTTGAGCCATCGATAAAATACCTAGGCAGTTTTCCGACCAGATATATTTTCAACCCACTCAACTCTAGCTGGAATTCTAGTACTAAATAACCTGTTAAAGTATGCTTCGTTCAAACAATAGTCAATAGGGCTGTTTGTACCCAGATCGAGTACTATGGCCGAAGGTACAACCCCTAAATTGTGGCATTGATTAGTTGCGGCAAGCCGAGCAGCATTGTTGGCTGCATGAAATTGAAATTTGAAAAGGTCGAGCCAAGGAGCACCAGGAGATTTGGTGGCTGAAAAGCCCATTGTATTTAGGGCTCTGGAAGGAGGGTAGATAGTCAAGGAGGGAAGGAGAAAAGTATCAGAGATCGAGATAGGAAAGAATAGAGACAGAGATAGAGATAGTTAGTCCTGTGAGAATTTTCCAGATTCTTTGGCAAATCTGTAAATATCCTCCAGTTTTAGAAAACGAATATTACTCATTCTCATGACATCGGAGCCCAAAACGCGTAACCGTGCTCTAGCAAAGGCAGGATACTCACAGAGAAAGTGCTCAGTGCTATCCGCCCCCTAAAGGCACGACAGGCACTTTGGGTCCTCAATGATCCCAATGGTGGTCATATGCTGACCCCATGGGCTGTATCCTGTAATAATACCGACCATCAACCGAACGTCTTTCCTTCTAAGTTTTAGTAGAAAGTTTGACAGTTTTCTGTTGCGACTTGTCACAAAACACTTTACGGTTATACAGCGTTCTACACCGGACCATCGCTCTTTATGTAGATTGCTTACATAGTTGCTGATCCAATACATGATTCCTGCGGAACTGATTCCGATTATTGGCTCTGGCCCTTGTGGGGGAACCGCTGATCCACGGTTGGCCAATTCATCGGGAATTTCGTTTCCTTGAACACCGGAGTGTCCCGGAACCCATTTAAGTACAAGCCTGTTTTGTCTTGCGACAGAATTAAGCTTCTTCTTACATTCTTGAACAATCTTTGAGGTTTGCTTCGCGTTCTCCAGGGCCTTCAGTGCAGCCTGACTGTCACTGAAAACTACAATCTTTTTCCCGCTCCATCTCCTCTCGATTATCCATTCGGCTACTTTCAGGATGGCAAAAACTTCTGTTTGGAAACCATTTGCCATTTCCACCATAGCATAGTGATAATTATTACTATCGTTTAAGTACCGTCCGGCTCCAGAGCCTATTTCATTCTTGGACCCATCGGTAAAGAAAATATCCGTCAAACTTTCCTGCATGCATTCTGGATTGCTCCATTGCTCATGCAAAGGAAATCTGACATCAAAATTCCGTCCAGATGAAATTGTGGGTATCAAGTCGTCGTTAGGTGCCAAAAACAGTGGATACTGCTCAGATAGCAACTTAAAGATTTCTCTGTGTCCCGAAGTTCCGGCTTCGTGCCAGAAACCATATGTATGGAGTCTACACATTGCTTTTATTGCCTCCTTTTGTATTTTAAAATCCAGGGGGAGCATATCAAGCATAGCATTTAGGGCATCACCAGAGATTGTTGCCTGCATTCTGTTTACCAACCAAATCGAGGGGAGTTAAGAAGAATAGAGTATTCAGAGCATTAGAGGATGCAGTTCTAAGAGCGCCGCTGATTCATATAAGCGTCCTACGTTGAAACCTCTGAAGCCTGGTTTTTAACGTTTTCGGAAGTCGTCCACCAGACTATAATCCTGTGAAGGAGGATAGGTCTAATAAAGGTCCTATACGGCCAGTGAGTGTTCTTCGGAGAAAGACTCCGCCTGCGTCCTATGGCCTTTTTGCAAGAGAATAGATCTACGGTAGCCTTCCTTACGCTGTCCTCTACATTCGTGTTCCAATTTAGTTTATTTTCGTGAATTACACCTAAATATTTGATGCTATCTCTTACGTCTAGCCTTATACCATTTAATGATGGCTGTACAAATTGTGCAATTTAATATTGCCCAGAGAGCAGCACAAATTCTGTTTTCTGAGGGTTCCCGCCCAAACCGCTATTTAGAGTCCATCTAGACAACTTAATAAGAGTGGACTGCTTTAGATCGCTTAGAGTTGAAAGACATTTGCCACATGTGGCAACAACTATGTCGTCTGGGTAAGTATTTACTTTACAGCCTCTACCATCGAGCATCAAAAGCAGATTGCTGAGAAAGAGATACTAAATAAACACATAAATACACAGACCTCCTTGCTGACACAAAAAATTGAGAAGAAGGCTTAAGCGTAAAAATATTTTATTTATTTCCATAATATTTAAGTAGAGTATCCGAATACTAATTTGCTTCTTAAAAGCACTAAAAATTCCTCGTTAATTTTAAATATTTTATAACTAGTCGGAATGAAAACCTGATAAAAAATATATACATTTCTGAATATAATTTCGAAGACTGTTAATAATAACAACTCACAGGCGCCAGGATAAGACATTCCAAATACATGGAGTCCACTTTGCTTTCGTCACTCAATCGTACTGCCATGTGCCGCGATATGAACTATCCAAAATAGAACCAGTTCAGAATTAATTTTAAAGTACTGTAGAGATTGGCCAATACGACCTCGTAAGGTATCATCGCATAAAAATTGAAACCCAAAAGCAAAACATATATAGCGCATGACCAGTACCAGCCTCCAAGGAACTACTCTTATGATCGGAGCTCCAGTTCAGGGTACTCCAGTTTGCATACTCCACTCGCCCCTACTGCACTCACGAACAAGTTAAGTTCATCAAGTTGGCATAACATTCAGTTTGCAAATTGCTTTATCATGTCATTTTCATTTTCATATATATACGTAGGTATACCGTTACAAAAGTAATATTTTCACGAATTTCCGTCAATGTCAATCAGTGGATGCTGGAGTCCCAGCAAGTCAGGGGGAGTGGAAGGCAATCGTATGAGCGGATATAAATAAACTTACATACACGCGTAGGCGGACAAAGTGCGACTTCAGGCCAACAATGCTGACTAAGTCAACAAACTCATTTCCGTTGTGGTATTGTATGAGAAGTTGCATATGTGTAGGTGTATACATACATACATACATACTTTTATAATACAAATTCATATTTACCGAAGCAACATTGTACATTTGTAAGGTACATTTATTACTACTAATATGGCTGCATATATTATTTAATTTGGAAAAGTGATTTCGAATCAGAATCATAGTTGGGAGTTTCTGTTACTGATACTCCATGAAAATGCGAAATAAATTTATATTTCCATAAAGTTTACTGCACCTTTGCCAACATGAAGATTAACTTCTTCGCTGATTACCTGGATTAGTATATTACATAGTTTATTTAGTACAAGCAATATTCAATTGTTTCTTTTGCCAACTTCTGTTGCCTTCCCTAGAGGCTCTGCGCAACATTCTCTTCGACTCTCACGAGGAAAACGGCAGACAGCAAGTGTCGTTGTAAATCGAAAAAAATATAGCTTTCGCAGCAGTCTACTTCTTCTTCTTGACTGGCGCGATAACCGCTTACGCGTTTTGGCCGAGTTTAACAAAGCGCTCCAGTCTATTATTTCTCGTGCCAACCGATGCCAGTTCAGTATACCAAGTGAAGCTAAGTCTTTCTCCACCTGATCTTTCCAACGCAGAGGAGGCCTTGCCCTTCCTCTGCTACCACCAGCTGGTACCGCATCGAATACTTTCAGAGCTGGAGCGCCAGTATCCTTTCGGACGACATGACGCAGTGAACGTAGCCACTGGATCTTTACTCTCTGCATTATGTTTGTGTCATCGTAAAGCGCATACAGCTCATTGTTCCACCGTCTGCGATATTCCCCGTTGCCAACGTGCAAGGGTCCAAAACTCTTCCGCAGAATCTTTTCCTCAAATACTCCAAGCGTCGCTTCATCGCATGTTGTCATCGTCCACGCTTTTGCACCATATGTTGGGACGGACAAGATGAGCACTTGTTGGCAAAAAAGATGCTCTACTGGATATCAAGGCTTACATTGCAGCATTGCAGCAGTCGCTAGATCCCTTCGCTCTGTGATTGATGTTCTATGATTGTCCTTTTCGTCGCACGCTGTTACATGAAGCAAGTGGACTTGCTTACGAAAAGCCTTACTCTACTTTTCACACCTTAGCGCTCTTTATCTGAATCGCAAATTTTTAATTTGGTATTCAACTTTGTCACCTTCGAAATTGACACTGGTCCAACTATCTTCATGAAGAGCATCATATTTGAATGCTATACTGACAATTTTGCTATTATTGCAAGAAAACCGCGCGCACTTGCCGGCTGCCCGTTAAAACTCATTAAAAAAGAAAAGTTAGGAGGTCGGGAAGTTAACGTCGAAAAGACAAAATACTTTGTTAGGTAAAGCTTTACCACTCGCTACATCAACCTGGAAGTTGATCCACATACTTTTCAAGAGTGGAAACCTTCAAATGGGTATACATCGTAGCAGCATAGCGGTCCCCTTAATATGTCATTGTCGTGTAAGCTGAAATCTATAAGACTTTAATAAGACCAATTGCAACTTTGGGGGAAGTCATAACCACCAATATTAAGAGCCACCTCCTATGCTTTGAGTGGATGATACTGAGGAGAATATTTAGTCTAGTAAAGGAAGCCAATGGGACTCTTAGGATAAGATATGCAACGAAATCGGAACAAATAACCAGCCAAAACATATGCGCTTTGCTAAGACACAGACATCTAGCGACAGGATAGCGAAAAAGGCCTTCAACTCTTATTTGATGGGCAGTAGAAAACGCTGTAGATCCCCAAGAAGATTGATAATTTCCAAGAACACAGACTATGCATAAATGCTAGAAGGAGCGATGCAATGAACGGAGATATGTGGAGAGGTATTATAAAAAAGCACTAACTCTTCCCGAGTGGTGATTGCTATGATGATGTTGATGAAGTCTGAATACTCCCTTTGGTTCTTTTCTGGAAATTGTATTACGGATAAGCCTGCGAAAAAGGGAACTGTTCTTCGATCAGTCTATCCTGTCCAGTACGTGCGCACCCATTTATCCTCATGCAAGGCCCCATTTATCCTCATCAAGTCAGTCTGAATCGTGTAAGCCTATAATAGAAGAAACACAAAGCTCACTTGTTAGTTAATTAAATAAATTTGGCATAGAAGAAATGAACATAGATCTATGTCCTTCAACAATCTAGACCAGCACTTCATTACTACAATAGTTGGTATCAGGGCCGTAGAGAGCATATCCGGACCCCGGGGGAAAATTGCAAATGCGGGCCCTTTCCAATTATGTCTAATTCATATAAATACGTATAATCTCCAGTCCGTGCCCCTCTGAAAACTCCGGGCCCGGGGGAAAAAGTACGATTCCAGTAGCTTAGAATAAAATGCATCTTTATGATGACAGCCCTTACAATCAAAATCTGAATCTTTAATCCAAATCTTGAATTTTTATAACAACTTGGATTTTGTATAGTCTTGGCCACGAAGCAGTTTGTAAGAAGAACTGGCGAAAATCTTAACTGTAATCAAAAAAAGTTTTATTAAATGGGGCAATTCAATTAGACAGCCACGAAGAATATCAACTAAAAGTACAAACTAAAATTAGCATAATGCATATAGAATAGAAGAAGAGGATGAAATCTAACAAAAAAAAAAAAAATAAGCATTGCACTAAGGAATGAACCAGCCAGCCAACGCTGGCCAACTTATTGATATAAATTTTTTAATTAATACTAAATGCAAATTACGAAGTTTAAGTGATGCAATCGAGCAACTAGCTTTGAGTGCAGCAAATAAGGAGCAGCGCTGCTGGCCAACGTAAAGCAGAGATAATTTTTTAGCCACAAACTGCAGGATTTTGCCGTACACGTAAAGTAAAGTGCGCGTTGCACTTTTACGCTCAACTTGCAACGACGAGATGTAGCATAAAAAGTTTATGGCAAGGCTGTTTTGTTGTTGGTTAGCCCAATGGATCTGAGATAAGAAATATTTGCTTCGTCGACCTATTCCTTCGCTTCTCTTTACTTATGCACGGCATCCGCATTGGTGTTGCTCGGGCACGGAAGGCAATGATAAAAAATTTCAGAGTTGCTTAGACAAAACTTTCCTCAAGGTACTTAACTATTTCGTTGGTTACCTGTCGAGAGAAAACAAGTTGTTGGATCAGTGCTAATACAGACATACATACATATATGTGCGTAAAAATCAACCTTTGTTTTGCTTGCAGCAGAAATTTCATATGCACGTGAAACCATAGAATTTATATAGCAGGCTGTATATTCGGTTCTGCATTTGCTCATCAATTTACTTTTTTAAAGGACTTCAAAATTTTAAAGTGGAAACGTAAACCGAGTTAGCCATTGCGTATACTTTACCTCACACGAAGAAAGTTCAACTATTTTTTTTAACATTTTTATAAATAAGTGAGAAGGATGAAGTTGAAGTATGTATTGCTTGCCCTTAACATCTATTAAACCTGCATCTATAAAACTTTTAACTATTAATATAGTATTTCACCAAGAAATTTTCATGACATTTGCGAAAAATTTTTTCAAAGGACACTTTTATCTAATATTTGTTCTAACGAAAAGTAAGAAAAGTAAGTAAAAGTATTTAAAACAATTTTCTGAAAATTGTGTACTTTAAATATTTAAAGGCCTTTAAAAAATATATTTGACGAGAAATTGAAAAACTGAGTATGCAACATTACTAAAATTATCAATTACCAAATCTATAGTTTCACGTGCGTAAGAAAGTTTTCCTGGCTAACTTTTGCTGCCGTACGGTGTTATTTGTACTTGCAGTAAAAAAGTTATTTGGTGAATTTTTTCTTGCCATTAAAATGCAGATAACTACTGCATGTTTCTTGAGCATCAGACTGCTTAAATTTTGGAAAACTTAAAGAATTCAAAACCCAAAAAAAGTGTATTTTTCTGAGCGAACATAGGGTTGAGTACTAGAAATAAATACATTTTTGAAACAAATTCAGCAATAACAATAGAACTACGAGCTTAAAACTATGTAAAAGTCCAAGCGTTAGTAATATTTTAAGTGAGTAAAAATTTAATTCGGCCACCGTAGCCGAATCATCATCATCTTTTGGCTCTACAGCTCTTTGTGAGCTTTGGCCTGCTGCACGTGGGACCTCAATACGTCTCGAATGCTTACGACTTTTTTCCAGTTCGTTATCCTAAGTTTCTTGATGTCGTCCTCTAGTTCGTCGGTCCATCTTGTTCTTGGCATTCCTCTTGCTCTACTGTTGAACGCTCAGGCTTCTACGATTTTCTTCTGAGCCCTCGTACCGTCCATTCTTGTAATGTGACCCAGCCATCTCAACCGCTGCGCTTTGATGATACGTATAACATTTTCGCCCTTTATCAGTTGATCTGGCTCGTCGTTCCATCTTATCTGCCACTCGCCGTGATCGTTGATTGCTCCGAAAATTCTTCTGACTACTTTTCATTCGAAGGCTTGCAGTTTTGTTTTATCTGCTTCAATTAGCGTCCACAATTCAGCTGCATAGCATACTACTGGTCCAATGATGGTTTTATACAGAGTCAATTTGCATTGTCTGTTTATTAGTTTTGATTTGAAGAGTTTCGTAAACGACGCATACGATTTGTTCGCTGCTAAAATTCTTTCATCATTGGTGAGGTGCATTGAATTGTCTCTACTCAGTTTGAAGCCTAAATAGGTGAAGGACTCAACGATTTCAAAGGAAAAATCGCAAATTTTCAGTTTGCCTGATGTTGGTTTATTTTGTCTGGACATCACCATATATTTCGTCTTATCTTCGTTGATTTTAAGACCAATTTTACTAGCAGCAATTTCAACATCAGCGAAGGTTTGGGTTAGGGCGTGGATATT
Organism: Anastrepha obliqua; assembly: GCF_027943255.1. NCBI lineage: Eukaryota > Metazoa > Arthropoda > Insecta > Diptera > Tephritidae > Anastrepha > Anastrepha obliqua. Next base: position 31,229,205 of record NC_072896.1, read on the forward strand.
TTTGCTGACAATGCGTATGCGAATAATTGGGTAGTTCTGTTTAAAATATGTCCAGTCTTTTTTACGTCACTTACTTCATCGAGGGCACAGCATAGCATAAGGTTGAAGATTGTTGATGAGAGCGTATCCCCTTGTCTTACTCCAGTTATATTTCTGAAGGGGTCGGATTTTCTATCTTGTATCATTACTTTGGATACAGTTTCTTTCAGAGTCATCATCACTATTCTGGTTAGTTTGTCGGGGATTTTGCATTTATGAAATATTGTGGGGATAGCCCTCCTGTTGATGCTATCGAAAACTTTCTTGAAATCAACAAACAGCATGTGCAGCCCAATGTTATGCTCAAAACATTTTTCCATGGACTGTTTGAGAGAAAAAATGTGGTCTATTGTTGACCTTCCAGGTCAAATCAGCATTGACACTCTGGAAGTACTCTTTCCGAGTGGCCTATAAGTCTTTTGTTAACAATTCTTGTGAAAAATACGTTGTGTTGAGTAGGGAAATCCCGCGATAGTTTTTGCAGTTTCATTTATCGCCTTTCTTGTGAATGGGGAGTATTATTGCTGTGTTCCAGTGGCCTGGCAGTGTTTCATTGTTCCAGATCAATGTGGTCAGGTGATGCATTCTTTCAATGTAACTAGTGCTTGCGTTTTTTGGGAGCTGAACTGTTATATTGTCTTCTCCAGGCGCTTTGAAGCTTTTCATATGGTTGACTGCGTCTAGTATTTCTTGTAATGTGGGTTGTTGTTCGTCAGGGTGGTCTAGAACTGTGTTGTTGTTCGCATGAATTATGTTAATATCTGTAAAAGCACCAATTTCACCAGCATTCAGCAGCTCTCTAAAGTACTCGACTCACCTTTCTACTATCTCCTGCTCTTCCGTAAGTATATCACCATTTTTGTTCTTGCATATATTTGCCCTTGGTTGAAATCCGCGCTTTTCTGACTTAACTTTGCTATAAAATTTGCGGGTTTGCTTGTCATTTATGCACAGGTTCTCTATCTCCTTTTTCATGTAATCTCTTTTCTTTCTTAGGCACATTTTCGTTGCTGCGCGCCTTTTTTCAATGTATATTTCTTCAGCGACACGAGTTTTCTTCAGCGACCATTTCTTCTTCGCTTCATGTTTTAGGTCAATCATCCTCTTGCATTCTTTATCGAATCATTCTGAGTTTTTAATTTTAACTTCGCGTCCAAGTATAGAATCCGCTACGGTTGTGATTGAGTTCTTTATGCATTTCCATTCGTCTTCTATACTGTCGATGTTTTTTGTCCCCTTAGTTTTTGACAATTTCTGTCTGGAATGAAGTTTTGACCTTGAGATTCGCTAGTTTATTAGTGTTCCATTTTATTCTTTTTGCTCCTTTAACTTTCATGACGTTCGAGAGCTTATGTCTCATAATCATCCTTACTAAGTAGCGACCATTACTCTGTCGTAATTTGGACCTCTAAGACTGCGGACATCAGATATGTTGCTTTTTCTTCGTAGGTTGATAGGAGCATGATCAATTTGATTTGCTTTGGTGCTTCCGGGTATCTTCCAGGTACCTTTGTGTATTTTTTTTATGTGGAAATGCGGTGCTCGCGATATATGTTGTCGTGGAGCTTGCGAAATTGCAGAGGCGTCTGCCATTATCGGACGTTCTCTCGTGAAGCGAATACATACCAGCTACTTTCCTGTTGCAACTTTCGTTGCCTATTTTTGCATTAAAATCTCCTAAAATCAGCGTTGTGTCATGTTTGCCGTAGCCGAATGGTTGGTGCTATTTCGGAATTCAGAGGGTGAAACACCAAAATTAAGAAAACATTTTTTCTAAAAGCGTGCGCCCCTCGGCAGATAATGGCAAACCTCCGACTCTATTTCTACCACGAAAAAGCTCCTGATAAAAAATATCGGCCGTTCGGAGTCGGCTTGAAACTGTAGGTCCCTCCATTTGTGCAACAACATCAAGGCGCGCGCCACAAATAGGAGGAGGAGCTCGGCCAAACACCCAGAAAGGGTGTACGTGCCAATTATATATATGTATATACATATATAAATTTAAGTGATGATTTTGGTGAAAATGTTGGCCGGAGTAGATGCAGGTGTTTATTGCGCAGAGCTAGGCATCAAGCGGTCATTGAAGCTCACTGACCACCGCAGTATCTTTCAATCAAAAGTCTTTGCTGTAGGAGAGTCTGCAGAATTAGCAATCGCAAAGCCATCGAGTAACTCCAAAATAAATATTTACGTTGACAGTCAAGTGGCGATAAAAGTAATAAACTCATATGAAATTTCATCTAAAACGTTCTTAAGAGCTCCAACTGCTTAATCTCAAAAATTTCATAGAGAGACTGGCCGCAGACAGACCGCTGCACATCGATTGGGTACCCAGTCATAAAGCCATTGCAGAAAACGATACTGAAGATGAGATTGCCAAGAGCGCTATTTATGGTACATACCATTTGAAAGAAAAAATAGTGAAACCTTTAAATACGACATACAACGGCATCGGATAGGAGCAACCGATAGGAGGTGCAACCAACCACTTGCGAAACCGTGAAAATCATGTGTACACAGAAGGCATAGAAATACGCCAGATTCGTACTAGTCCTGCTTAGAGAGTAAAGCTGAACTGTAGTAGATAAAGTAACGGGCCACAATTTGCTAGCGGCACACGCATACAAAATAGAAATCTCAAACAACGATAACTGCAGATTTTGTAATGAACTAGAAAAGAGTGAAACTCTAGAAGACCATCTAAGCTCTTGCCGTGCATTAGCTAGAACCCGAATGGAATGTCTAGGAGCTCTATATAATCTCAATATAAGAAGTTAATTAAGAGTTACGGTTTGAGCTTCAGGTCTTACTTAGATTCGCAAAGTCCAATCTCTATCTGGTACCACTAAGGACCAATAGATCTACAAGTATGTGATGGCTTTCAGCCAGCCAGGGGAAGTTAATCTAATCTAACCATGACAATGTAAAAATGAGCTTGAATAAATACTTAGGGTTACTTTTAAGATTAAGATTAAAATTGCTGATTGTTTCATCAGTCATGCTCAGACAAGGTAAGGTCAATTAGTTCCGAAAATTTAGTTACCACTCGGAAGTTGGAAACTTTGCGTAAGCTGGAGCTGGAGCTAAAAATAGCCTCATTTTTCAGTAGTGGAAGAAGCTGACGTTTGTATGAAAGCCTTATGGAGGATTAGGTCAAGTTTTTCGGACTTCTCAAAAAAAAAACAAAAAAAATACAAGTTAACACACTGCGGCAGTCCTTTTCTTACATGTATTAGAAGAAAACTAATGACACTTTCGGAAAATAATTTTCAAAAATATTTTAACTTTAGACCTTTCAAATTGTTTTTTTTTTCAAATTTAAAAGAAATACCAGAGAAGTTAAGTCAAGTAGAAGAGTTAAGAAGTTAGGTTTTTGGAAAATAATTTTCAAGATCATTTTAACCCTCTAACGGCCTTTCACAACATTTTTTTTTGCAGAATTTTCAAAACACAAGGTTCCGAGAAAACCTTTAGCGATATTTTCGGAAAATAAATGTCTAGAAAATATTAACCTCGCAAAATAATTTTTTTTCAGACTTTTCTAAAAAGAGGTTTTTCAAAGCCTTAGTGGAATTTTCGGAAAATATATTAAATGTTATTTTGTTGAAAGTTTTACCCCCTAGTGACTTCTCGAATAAATTGTTTTAGGATTTTCAAAACAAAAAAACTGAGAAAACTTTAAGTGTAACTTTTGGAAAATTAAATATGTATATAGAAAATTTAACCCTTTAGCGACTCTTCAATTAATTCTTTTTCCGTTAAAAAAAAAATCAAAACACCCTTTATTGAGTACTTCCTTAAGATAGCATTTTAAGAGCTTTTTTTGAAAAAGTCTTAAAAAGTGAACTGAAAGTGAAAAAACTTGGAAAATTTAATACACAGTTTTGGAACTTTCATTCTGAATCAGAAAATAATGAATATTTTTACTCTATTGAATAGTAGAAAAACTGATTATCAAAAAAAATTTAGTACTTAACTTACACGACTAATCGAATAACCGCACAGCTTTAAAATTTTGCTATGTGTTTTATTAAATTAAATCTTTAGATATTTTAAATTAAATATTTATTTCACCGAAACACAATATTTTCTCATACGTTTATATGTTGTACTATGCTATGTTGTGTTATGTTAAACCATGTTAAAAACATCCGTTATAATTAAATTATTTGCAAGCATTCTAATATTTATTAAAAACTCTGTTGAATTTATACACATTTTTCTTAATATTAATGCTCGCGCAAAAAAAAATTTAATTTGGCAGATTGTTTTGAAAATATGCGCTTAGGATATTTGTCACAGCAACAACAATGAAAGCAATGTAATGCGTATTTTCACATACACATACCTCGACAGTATTCATGCATACAAAAAATGGAAATTCATCAACTTTGCTTTAATATTCAATTTGTCAACTCAATTCATTTATGTTAAATCTGAATAGAGAACAAAAATGTAATAATAAATGCGGCATGAAGTTGTTTGAAGTTACTAGGAAATATGGAAAAACACGGCTCTATATATTTTCTTTCACACATTTAGGTCACTCACACAAGCAGTAGCAGCACATGTTGTTGTTGTCGCAATTGTTGCCGGTGACTCTGGTGACTACCATTTCCATTAGCAACTAATGAAGCATTAAATGGAAAGTTAAAAATCATTGAAAAAATTACTAAAAAAATACTATAAAAAAACGAAAATAAAAGGCGCAGCAAAGTAGGAAATAGAATATAAAGAAAAAGACATAGCCAGTATCAACATCAATGGGATGGAGTAGCGTGTCGAGCAGTGTGCAAACGGGATAAGCGCCATTCCACCATCCCTCCTTACTGCTCTCTCAAGTAAGGTATTTGTCGTCTGCGGGGATTTTGACGAAAAATGAAAGGAAGTGGCGCGCAACATTACAAATTAAATACCTTTTAGCAATTAATCAGCTTAGCTAATGGACAAATTAAATGCGAATTGTATCCACGGCAACCATCCCTGTCGACGCCGTAGTGACCAGCGGTCGTGAAAGTATCAGATGGTAGTGGTGTGAGCTCTTGGTTTGCTGAGAGGCAAAAATATTTTATCCGTAAGAGGAGATAAAATTTTGCATACTTTAATGCATTTATGAATTGCACGCTTTTCTCTGCTATGGATTTAGTGTAAAATGTTTCTGGGGAACTGGGCTAACAATCGTCACAATATGGGGAGCAGATTTTGTGATGTCTTTTCAGCGATATGTCATTTAAATTGTACCTCTTCCAAGTCCAGAAACAAAATTAATTTTTTGCTGCTTTTAGTGGCATCTGTAAATTATTGTGTTAAGAAAATATGGGTCAGGATTTTAGATTCGAAAACATAAATTTCTCTATATGTACTATTTTGTCAAAAGTAGCATTTTTCTATGAGGAATAGAAAAACCTACTGATTCTCCAAAATCTTACAGACCAATCAGTCTATCATCATTTATGTTAAAGGCAATGCAAAAACTACTTGAATACCATCTAAGAGAAGAAGTAATCTTCAAAAAACCCCTCCATAAGCTGCAATTTGCTTACCAAAAAGGTAAATCCACAGTCACAGCACTGCACACGCTCGTTGTCAATATAGAAAAGGCTCTAAATCAAAAAGAAATATCCCTCTGTTCCTTTATGGACATAGGAAGAGCCTTCGACAAAGCAAATTACAAATCCATGGAAACAGCGCTCGAGAAAAGAGGTGCAAACCTTATAATAACACATTGGATAAGCCAAATGCTTAATCAGAGGATTATTAAAGCCTCGTTAGGCTAAGCTGAACTTAATGTAACAACTGTAAAGGGATGTTCGCAAGGAGGAGTTCTTTCTGCTATGGTTTTGCTATGGTCCGTACTAGTTGATGACTTCGTGCAGCACCTAAACAATAAGGGATTTATAACCATTGGTTATGCAGATGAAATATCTGTTATAAGAAAAAGCAATCATGAAAGGACACTAACAGAGTTAATACAAAATGCCTTGAACGCAACATGGGAATGGTGTAAAATGGAGGGGCTGTCGATCAACCCTAACAAAACCACAATTATTCCCTTCACAAGAAAAAGAAAGTTGGAGTTTCCTATATTGAAAATAAATGAAACAGTGATAGAACTAAAGGAAGTATCTAGGTTTAACCTTAGATAAAACACTCACTTGGGAGTCACATATAAATAATATAACAAAAAAAGCCACGAAATTTTTGGGTGTTTGGCCGAGCTCCTCCTCCTATTTGTGGTGTGCGTCTTGATGTTGTTCCACTAATGGAGGGACCTACAGTTTCAAGCCGACTCCGAACGGTAGATATTTTTATGAGAAGCTTTTTCATGGCAGAAATACACTCGGAGGATTGCCACTGCCTGCCGAGGGGCGACCGCTACTAGAAAAATGTTTTTTTTTGATTAATTTTGGTTTCACCGAGACTCGAACCAACGTTCTCTCTGTGAGTTCCGAATGGTAATCACGCACCAACCCATTCGGCTACGGAGGCACTAGTATGGTGGAGCAAATCGATTCGAAAAGCAGCGGTAACCAAACTGGGAAAAGTACAAAGGCTTGCTTGCCTATGCATCACAGGGGCTATGAGAACTACCCCAACAGCTGGCATGGAAGTACTCCTTAATCTCCCACCACTTCATATAGCAATCCAAGAGGAAGCAGCTACGCAAGCACTCATGCTACACATGAAAGAAAATTTCAAATTAGGCAACCTCACCGGTCACCTAAGTATCCTAAATAAAATCAAAAACACCATAAGCATGGCTCAAGTTTCAGACCACATTGACCCAACCCTCTGTTTCACAAAAGGATACACAGTTACTCTTCCTGAGAGGAACGAGTGGAAAACAAACGGAAAATGGATGAATGATGATACACAAAAATGGTACACTGATGGATCAAAAACACCTTATGGTGTAGGAGCAGGAGTAGTGAGGCCCAGAATCCACAAATCATTCACTCTCACCAGGGACACCACCATCTTCAAAGCGGAATTATCCGCAATAATGGAAGCAGCAAACATCATGCAACGTAGAAGCCACAAGAGAGTAAGGATTCGAATACTCTCGGACAGCCAATCAGTTCTAAAAGCTTTAGATAGCTATACCTACAACTCAAAAACTCTCTTAGAATGCCACAAGGCACTCAATAACCTGACATCCAAAAAGAATGTCTCATTTATTTTGGCACCAGGACATGAGGGATATGACGGCAACGAAAAGTCAGGCTTTCAAGCCAAAAAAGGGGCAGATGTAAATTTCGTCGAACCTAGTCCCATGTTTGGATTTAACAAAAACAGCCTAAAACAAAAAGTAAAATACTGGGCCTAAACTCTAATAAATCAGCATTGGAACAACGTAGAGGGTCTTAGACACTCCAAAAAGTTTTTAAGTTTGAATGCTAAAAGAGCTAACATGACCCTACGTTAAACGAAAATAGCATTCGCACTCTCACAGGCGCCCTCACGGGTCACTTCACCTGCAACAAACACTTACATAAATTAGGCACAACTAATACCAGCACCTGCAGATTTTGCTGCTATAGAACATCTCATCATCGAATGTCCGGAGTTGACGCATAGAAGGAAAAGGTTTTAAAACAAGTTCACGCTTATAGATGAAGACCTACAATCACTCCCTCAGAAGGAGCTGGCCCGATGTTGCCAATCTACTTTCTCAGAGCATCTCTTTCTACGAGCCATCTGCCGCAACTAAAGAACGTGTGTTCGGCGCCATCGCTCGGTGCTTCGTAGTATATATGTACACCTCGGGTCGCTTATCTTATCCATGCGGTATAGGTATTTCCGGGGTCCTGACCCATGAAACAGCCTACTTTGCGGTCCATCTGCCAATCGTTTCAGTGTCCCATCGGATTTGCCACCGCTGCATGGTTTGGCATCCCCGTTTCGCGTCGTTAGTGGTGGCGTGTTTTTTCCTAGAATCCCACGCATCCACTCATTCCCGGACCACGAGATCGCTAGGTATCTCCTCGCTGATCATAGAAACTGATGCGCCTGAAACAGTGCGGTAGGCTGAGGCAACTCTGAGTGACATGATCGGCCTTCTTTTATTCTGGTTTGGTCCACTTATTTGTGAGTAAATTTGTCATCTTTTTTGAAAAAGAATCCATTTTATACTACTCCTTTTAAATAGTAGATTAGAGAACTAAAATGTGCTACAAAAATATTTGTCAACAAATTTCAGAAGACATAAAAGCCGACAATATAAGCGTTGCCTCTAATCGACACAAATACTAGCTTCTCCATTAATAATGTTGCGCCGATTGGATCCCAGAAGTCACACCTATTAACAAACCTGCTTATCTAAACGTCCAAGCGATTAATATTTGTTTTCAAAAAAAAATTGTAAATTTACCAAAATGGTACCATTTTCATTTGCCTATTTCTGAAATCAAAATAAGCCATAAAATATTTTTTTTTGCATGGATATGAATATATATGAATTCAACTAGAATGGTAACATATAATTTTTATAGCTTTTGCTGCAAGATGCCGTAAACATTTTGAAATTTGCTATGCTTGACAAAATTCAACGAAAATGGGAATGGAAACTAGGCGAAAAAGGTAAATCACACAGCTGTGAACAACTCTGAATGAGAACGCATACACAGCCACAGGTATGTATATATGTCTGTGGCTATCAAAATATTATATTATTGTTTTACAATAACAATATTTACCAATGGATTATATTTGCTTCACACATACATAAATATACAGATGTTGGTCACGGGCTTTATGCGAACCCTTAAATCGGTTCAGCGCCTAAGTATATGCAATGCACTCATAAAATTGCTTTGTGTCAGCATTTATGCTAATCTTTTTATTAATTTCATTGCGTCTATGCATGAGGCAGTGGGCGTGCCTTACGAGTTAATAAAAAACAGCACAATTTTTGGAGTGTTGTTATGGGTTAGAGCTATAAAAATTACAAAATTCAACATCATGTAAATAGATACATATAAGGAATTGGGTGTAGCAGCATGAAAGCTTCGCGCTTTCTAACTTAAAAATTATTTTTATACCTGTGATTACGCCCCTAAGTTTGAATGCTAAAAAATCTTGCGCTACTTTAGTGAATGCTAAAAGCTTATTCATCCCAGTATCGAAATACTTCAACCTCTCTGTGATCAATGTCGAACATTGGGATGTCTCATCATCCTCTAAGCTAGTCCGTAATTTTTTTTCAATTGTTGAATTTCAGAAGGCAATTGATTGTGACCGGTTAGCTAATTAGCGCGCAACTTAAGGCGGATCCTGGCAATGCTCTTGCTATTGGAATGGTTAACCAAAGAGGTTCGCCTTTTTATAGTCCCTATCATTCGCCGGAGCTAATTTTAAATTGAATTTACCCACTCCGTAATTAGACATTAGGAAGGTGACCAGTTAAGACCACAGAGTGGTTCTCATGCCATAAAGACGGTTCCCTAACGCCGTGATAAATACCCAGCACAGCGTCGCTAGGTTTTTTGCTGCCGGGCGAATGTGAACGGTTACAAATCAAATGATCCACGAATTTCCAAAAATTTATTCATTGCCATTATCTGGAGAGGCCCGACCGCCATTAGAATAATTTTTCTCTCTCAATTGAGGTTTCGAACTTGGGCACTTCTGAATGGCAGTCACGCACCTATACATTCGGCTACGGCGACCGCTTAGGCTTAGTTTGTCTTAAGGAAATAAAAATAAAAGATTAATCTTAAAAACCTTTCCTGGGGCAGCAACCTTAACGCGGTGAAGAGACTTAATCAAGTCTGAAACCAGATCCAGATACCGAGAATAATTGTTCTTAGGCAATATATGTATATATAACCAGGGAGTTAAGCGTTACCGCGCCCATTGGATGATTAGCACCAAGAAAGTTAATTCGGTTGCTTTACAATGTCGTCTTCTCAACACCGAGCCGAATTGAGGAGTAACGGTTACCTGATCCCGACAAGGAGCGCTGGCACGGCGGACCAAATGAGATTCCCAAAAAATTTGAAGGCTGCTGAGTTTGCCTCGTCAAGCAAGCAATCGTGGGAACGAGACGAATACGAATACAACAACAACAACAAAATAATAACATTAGCTATAATAAGACGTCAGAACTAGGAATCTGTGTAAAAGGGGCCTCGCGGAGCTCTCGGAGGAGAAGGTGGAGGTATTACTCTTCAAGGAACACGCCGGCAAGGATGATTAGCTCTCTATCAACCATGCAGTTTACCACGACCTGGTTCTAGATGCCTTGGGATTGAGTTAGCTAATCGTACGGGCTCAGCATACAAAGCGGCACAGCGAGGAGACCTTCGATGATCGAGCGGTTCACACCAAGGATCACCGTCGCCGTTGCTACCAAGCTCAACATCTGATACTGGTCGGGCTAGTAACCGAGCACAGCGAGCAGGGCAAATACCCAGGCAAATACGCTCAGCCCAACCTAGCTTTTTCTTAGTTTTATTAAGAGAACTGGGTTTGGTTGAGTTACTGTGATGACTAGAGAGCACTAAAGAACATGAGGACGAAATGCAAACCTCAACTTAATTCATTCAAATGTTAAAAACTACCGAAGAAATTTCACTTTAAAAAACTCTATGCCAAAATTTTCAGCATTGAATATATCTAAAAAATTTTTTTTTAATTTCAAAAACAAAATTCATTTTGAAAAACACTATACCAATATTTTCAACATTGAATATATTTAAAAAAAATTTGTTTATTTTAATTTAAGTATTTTTTATTTTTTTTTTACTTTTTTTTATTTTTTTTTTAATTTCAAAAACTGATTTTTTTCTATACCAATATTTTCAACGTTGAATATATCTAGAAATTTTTAAAAATTTTTTGGGAATTTTTTTTTAATTTTTAAAAGTTTTCTTTTTAATTTTATTTAAGTGGCCAGTTGCGGTCTCAGAGTCAATTCTGATAAAACGGAGTTGATGCTATTCACCAGGAAATACCAGTATCCGCCCTTTAAGTTTCCAAGACTAAACAACCAGTGTCTTACACTCGCATGGGAAGTCAGGTATCTTGGTGTAATACTTCACCCCAAGCTCCACTGGAAGCTGCATATGGAAAATAGAGTTAAGAAGGCCAGTATAGCCTTCTACGCCTGTAAATCTATGTTCGGTAAAAAATGGGGTCTCAAGCCACGTGGGACTTGACTGAGGGTTGTGCTAGGGCTATCTTTCTGAGTAGGCAAGCCAGGAAAGAAAGCAGAGTCGGCACGGATATATACACCTCTGTTTTCACTGACGGATCCAAGATGGAATCTGGAGTGGGAGCGGGGGTTTTCTCTAAATCAGCCAGCAGTTCGGTCTCCTTTAAACTGCCGGAAACGAGCAGCGTTTTTCAAGCAGAGGTCTTCGCGATGCTGCAGGCATGCAAAATGCTTCAGGATCGCTTTTGGGAGGGATACATTAATATTTGTCCGGTAAACTCCTGTAAGGAGGAACTTAAACGTCTCGAATGTGCAGGAAACATTTCCCTTATCTTGGTTCCTGGGCAGAGGAATATAGAGGGAAATGAAATTGCCGGTGACCTTGCCAAGAAGGGGTCGACAAAACCGGTTTCAACTGTCCCCTTCTCAGACATCGGTGTCCCCTTGACCGTCGTTAAAGGGAAACTACACAATTTCTTTCTAAGAAAAGCGCAAAACAGATGGAGGTCTGTCTCATCGTGCGCTATTTCGAAAATACTATGGCCCCAACACGATAGAAATAGAACGCTTAAGGTGATGGGAATCCCCCGCCGTTCAAATTCCAAACTCATTGCGGTGTTCATTGGTCACTGGGTGATCGGTACTCATGCGGAGAAGCTTGGAATTCCGTACAACCCCTATTGCAGAAGCTGTGGGGATCCTACAGGGAAAGAAACTGTTGAACACTTTCTCTGCAAATGTCTGGCTCTGGCGGCTGGGCGCTTGAGATTCCTTAGGGGATGACTTGAAGAAATTCTCCAGCCTAGATTCCTTTTCTCTCCTCCACTACATCAACAACACTGGATGGCTGTAAAAATTTTTCTGTACCCGAAATTTTTTAAATAATTTTTTTTTTAAATTTATTTAAATTTCAAAAACAAATTTCATTATATACCAATATTTTCAACATTGAATATAAGAAAAAAAAATTTTTTTTTTTTTTAATTTTGTGTTTAAAATTTTTTTTTTTAATTTTTTCATTTTACTTTGTATTATATTCAAACCTACAAATAAACTAATTTACCGAAAATATATGTCAATGGATTGAATCACTTGACATGGAATCGCTCTGAGCGGACAAGATTAGCGTTTTAGAGCGCTTCGGGTACACGAATTTTTAAAAGTCCTTTCGAAAATAAGACTACGTGTGGGCGTAAAAGTCAGCTGGAATCATTTTGAATCCAAAGCCCCTTTGTTTTCAATATTATGAAGTTCCTCACACCTCGCCTTTACGATTTTTATTTTCTTTCAGTTTTATAGCCTGGTTTTGATATTCCTTTCCACCGACTAATATTTCATCCTTCGCCTTTCGCTTTTCTATTATTGTTTTTTTTTTCTTTCCTCGCTGTAAAAAACAAGGAAATTTGCATATTTCAAAGCCAAAAGGGAAACGGAATATTATTACTTTATGTTGTAGCTCGCCAAAGGCGAGTGGCTGGTTGGTTTGCAGGCAGGCATGTAAGGTGTGTGTGCTGGCGGCGGTAAGTGACAAAAGTGGCAGAATGTGAAGGTATATGTATGTATGTATGCGCATGTGTGTGTGTCTCCCAAATCGACCACCTTCAATTTGTGGCCGTGTGTGTGATTTGCCACAAAACAAAGTAATTTCATTTGTAGAACCCATATGTTGCATGTCCGCAATGGAATTTTGATATTTTATTTTCCACCACTAACCCTACACTTTCGCTTGAAGTTCAAGATAAAAAACAAAACCGTAAAAGAAAAAAACAAAAATTGTTGTAATTTATTGCCCACAAAGCAAATATAGTTTAATATTTATTTGCTATAGCATTCAAATTCGTGCCAATTTCGAAGTTTATTAAAAAACTGCACGCTTATTGTTTTTATTTTTGTCTGGAAATGCTACCCTTTTCCGCAGCACTCAGCTGTTGCATGCGCAAGGTGTAATGTATATAAATATTTTCATTTTTTATTTTTACAAATTCGCAATTTTTGCATATCCTTACAACTCTGCAGTAAATGTTTAATGTTTTTCAGCTCGTATTGGTTGTTTTTTTACCTTTTCCCGTAAAATTTGGTTTTATTTGACTGATGCTTTGTATGCATTTCATCAATTTTATATTCGCTGTTTTATTTTTAGATTGCGGAAATATACCGTCTTGCGCGGTAACTGTGTTTGGGTATGTGTAGCATGCCACTAATAGATCGTGTGCTCGTCTTCACTGCGTACATAAAACAGTGATAAAGTTTTTTTCTCATAGCAGCCGCTCCACAACAGAGAATGGCAAACCTCGTTGCGAAGTTCTGTCATTAAGAATCTTCTATTCATCAAAATAACCTGCTATTTAGAGGCAGCATAAAACTATAGACCCCCTTCCATTTCTAGAAGAAACAACGAAGCTGCAAACTGGAGCAGAAGCTAAGCATAAACATCTTTCAGGCACCTGAGTACTGCACAAATATTATTGGTGTTATTGCTAATACTATAGGGATATAAAGGGTTTTCCAATAACAGGTTTTATTTGCGAATGGTTTGTGCTATCGAGAGATGATTAATGATTTTTTATGGCCGGACTTGGATAGTATTGATCTGGCAAACGTTTATTTTCAGCAATACGGCGCTACGTGCCAAACAAGCAACGAAACGAAGGGGTGATCACAATTGGCCACCGAGATCTTGTGATTTAACGCCTTGTGACTTTTTTCTTTGGGGCCACGTGAAAGTGAAAGTCTACGCCAACATCCCAGGGTCGGTTCAAGACCACAAAGATGGAATTCGTGAGGCTATCGAGGATATAGGGCAGCCACCTTGCAATGCGGTTATGGAAAACTTCATGAAAAGGATATTGTCCTGTAAGCGTGGTGGTGAATTGTGTGATATTATTTTCCACTATTAACAGCATACCTCCCTCTTTTTAATGAAATAAACATAAAAAATTGCATTCTTCTTTGAATATCAAAATAACAGCTCTTATTAGATTAGTTGGGGTCATCATGCACAGGTTGTGGGATATATCTGAAATACGATATTTTGCTATGGTCAGTAGTATTCTGCTGATGTGGTATTCCTGATTTCGTGGGACTGTGTAGCGAGATGTAATTATTATCCGCAGCTATACCAGCTCTGCACAGTTCAGATTGGAACACTTTTGTTGAAAATATCCACTGATGTTTAAGATTAGTCTATTGTGGAGGGATTCAACATCAATTTGCTCCACTTGCATCCTTGAAATGGCAGAGCTCTTCGGATGACGTGCATTGTGATTAGTTATAATTGTAAGTGCTATTCGCTGCAGAATTTCAATTTCAGTAGATGACCATTTTACAATTCCGATGCTATACGTTACCACCGGTATGACAAATGAATTGGTAATGGTAATGGTAATAGTTGTACGGATTAGGCTAAGGCTTTTATGCACTGCGACCAGATTGATCTATTTTGTGCCGCTAATTACTTAATTATATTTATTTATTGTAGTATACCGAGGAATCGAACCAACTCTTTAGGAGGGAACAATTGTAGGTTTTCCTCCTAAAGTAGGTACGAGCTCAGGATTCTGTGTGCCGTGTGGCCTAATGCCTCACAGTTAGTGATTAAGTGTTCCATAGACTCCTCTTCATCACAGCAGAACCTGCATAATCTTGTACTAGATAACCTCATTGTGTTAAAGTGTTTATTACAGGCAAAGTGACCTGTAAGTGAACCACAGAGTAATCTGAGGCTCTTTTTCTCTCGGGTTAGAGCAGATTTTGCTCTGTCGGCATTGAACTTTTTGGAGTGTTTAAGGTCACTTGTGCCGTTCTAGTATTTCCTGATTTTAGTTTGGATCCATTTTTTTGGTTTCCCGTTTTATATTATATTTGTTAAAGCCGAAAAATGGGATTGGCCCAATAAATAGCCCTTCTACCCCTTTTTTGGCATACAAGTCTGCATTCTCGTTTCCTTCGTGTTCCTCATGTCCTGATACCCAAATCAGTGAGACCTGATTATGAGTAGGCAGTTTGTTGGGTGCATTGTGACAAATGAATTTACAGCGTGCATTTGGTTTTTTCCATTTGCCAATAGATTTTTTCTCATTTGCATAACTCCAAGATACTTGTGTACCTCTGCCGGCTCCATTTCTCTTATGTTGAGATCACCAATTTTTTCAAGGATATGTCGAGGAATCACTTTTTCTTTAAGTATTGTGATCTTTCTGCACTTGTCTGGTCCGATGGGCACTTTAATATCTTTAGAGAAAGTCTCGACACATTTTAAGAGATTTTTAGATGGTTTGGTTTGCTGCCATAAGGCTTCAAATCGTCTACGTAGAAAAGATGGCTCAGCTGGCAGCTTCCAGAGTGTCCACGCTTTAGCATAAAACCATACCCCGCCTCATTCTCATATGGCTCACGGGAATCATACTGAGTACAAACCAGAGTGGATTCAATGAGTTCACTTTGAAAGATGCTCGTTCGAATACTGGTTTCGCTTGTATATTGAACATTTTCAGAGCCGGAGATTTTTATTCTTGTTCTTCAATATTGCATAATTTCTTCCAGAAAATTTATGACATTGGGTTTGAAGTTATAAAGATGAAGTACTTCTATAAACCAGGAATGTGCCACTTAGAGGATTCTGTTGCTCTTTGCATCCTTTTTTGCTCTTTTGCAATGAGACTGTCCGTTTCGATATGCTCATAAAAGATGTTAGATTAGCACGGAGTGAGTATTTTATAAATAACAGGCAGACAGGTGACTGGTCTGAATTTTGAAAGGACACTTCTTTCAACATTTTTTCACATATATTTCATACATATGTTGTGCCAAGCGCTGCAAGATCTGACATTTCTTCATCGTGGAGTGTTTTTATTTTAAATTTGGTCTGATCCGACCGCAAGTGATAAAATATTGATATGGATAGGGTGGTAAGGGACTATCAAAAATAAGAGGTTGAGATGCAAAATATGCAAATTTTCTGATTCTAAGAGAATATGAGAAACTCAACGGATTTTAAATGACGGATGCATACGACATCATTAAACAAAAAATAAATAAAATTATGTGGTAACTATTACGCAAATTATTTAAAAAATAAGAATAGAAATAATCTAATTAAATACTGTAGATTAAGCAAGTAGTCCAACATAACCAAACATTTACTCCAACCGCAACTTGGACAGTTCGTGGCAGAATTTAAATAATCGCTAAAGATCGAGTGAACATTTCTTTTAGGATCGGTAGATCCCATACGCAAGAGGCATGTTTTCCATTAATTCGAGTAAATTACTCCTTAAAAAAAATTTCGTAGTTCACGCCAACTTAAACAGAAATACCCTTAAGCATCTAGGACGACTTTCCCGTTAAATACACAATGTGAAGGGTCTTCCAAAAGTGACGCCTAGAAGTAGGCGTAGGAATAATTTCTAGACGATGCCTGCATATTTTATGTCATTTTTGAATTTTGTGAAGTAGGTAGATATACAATTTTGCACCGTAAAACAACGCGTTAAAATTATTGAAATTTATTTTTAAGAACAAACTTCGTGATTTTTTTTTTTGTTTTAGTGAAATTAAGCGGCTGAATGGGTCGACAATTCAATGATTGGCGGAAAAAATTCCACGAAACTGGTTCTAGAGCTAAAATATCTCGACGATCTTAACAAATAAGCTTTCATGAATCGATTGTTTGGTGGAGTTTACCTATAGACGAGCTCGTGGTGGACATTTAGATGATGTAGTTTTTCACATACATTGGTTAAGCGACGTATTTTGAGTAGAAAATAAGCCTGAAAGAATCTAAATTTTTCCATGTATTATTTTGAAAAAAACGTCTACGATTGTCGTTTGAAAACTCTTTGCAAAGTCAGAGAGATGATACTACTGGCACGTATCGAGGTTGTATTTAGTTATTGGCATCTCTTGGAAGAAAGCGAACCAACTTTCAGCCAGATCGGTATATTTTTTTGTGTTTGGCATTCGTTTGAATCGAGGAAGTCGAGTAATTTTCCTTCCTAATTTTCACGACAACGCACCAACCCACGCCTCAGTAGCTGTGTTTGCAAAATTAATGGAAATAGGGTACCAACTAATTCTCACATCCTCTCTATTCTCTAGACTAGGCTACCTTGCAAGGATGTCCCCAAGGGGGTGTTCTTTCTCCGCTGCTGTGGTGCTTCGTCGTGCGCTAACATCGGATAAATCCTTAAGGAGGCTTTGCACGAAAGTGCAGAGGATTCTTGACAAAATCGATGACTGGTGCATGAGACAAGGTCTTTCCGTTAATCCGAACAAAACAACCATAGTCTTGTTTACGAGAAAACGGAAATTGGATGGTCTCAGTCTTCCAACACTGAAAGGTGTGACACTTGGTCTTTCCAACGAAGTTACAATAAATATCTAGGAGTAATCTGGGATAAGAAGCTGACTTGGGAGACACACGTTTTACTGAAGGTGAATCGTGCATTGAAGATTTTTCAGCAATGCCGTAGAGCCTTTGGCAAAACCTGAGGTCTGAAACCTGCTGTGGTTCTATGGATATACACAGCACTTATCAGACCAATCATCACTTACGCTTCTGTGGTCTGGTGGCGACGGAGCATGGTTAAGTCTACAATCCGGGAACTATACAGGCTGCAAAGAAGTGTATGTTTATGCATCACGGGTGCCATGAGTACAACCTCTGGTGATGCCCTAAATGCTATGCTTGATTTGCTCCCCCCGGGATCTTAAGATACAACAGGAAGCAATAAAAGCAATGTGTAGACTCCATAAATATGGCTTTTGGCACGAAGACGCAACTTCGGGACACAGAGAAATCTTTAAGTTGCTGTCAGAGCAGTATCCTCTGTTTTTGGCAGCTAAAGATGACCTGATACCCACAGTTGCATTTGGAAGGAATTTTGATGTCAGATTTCCTTTGCGTGAGCAATGGAGCAATCCAGAATGCATGCAGGGAGGTTTGACGGATATTTTTTTTACCGATGGGTCCAAGAATGAAATAGGGTCTGGCGCCGGATGGTACTTAAACGATAGTAATAAGTATCACTATGCTATGGGGGGAATGGCAACTGTTTTTCAAACAGAAGTTTTTGCCATCCTGAAAGTAGCCGAATGAATAATCGAGAGGAGATGGAGCGGGAAACAGATTGGAGTCTTCAGTGACAGTCAGGCTGCATTGAAGGCCCTGGAGAACGCGAAGCAAACCTCAAAGATTTTTCAAGAATGTAAGAAGAAGCTTAATTCTGTCGCAAGACAAAACTGGCTTGTACTTATATGGGTTCCGGGCCACTCCGTTGTTCAAGGAAACGAAATTGCCGACGAATTTTCCAACCGAGGCCAGAGCCAATAATCGGAATCAGTCCCGCAGGAATCAAGAATTGGATCAGCGGATAGCACTAAGCACTTTCTCTGTGAGTGTCCTGCTTTGCTAGAGCACGGCTACGAGTATTGGGTTCCGATGTCATGAGAATGAGTAATATTCGTTCTCTAAAACTGGAGGATATTTACAGATTTGCCAAAGAATCTGGAAAATTCTCACAGGGCTAACTATCTCTGTATCTGTTTCTATACTTTCCTATCTATTTCTCTGATACTTTTCTCCTTCCCTTCTTGACTATCTACCCCCTTTCCAGAGCTTTAAATACAATGGGCTCTTTAGCCTGAGTGTTTTAGGAGCCACCAAATCTCTTGGTGCTCCTTGGCTCGACCTTTTCAAATTCAATTCATTCAAGGCTACCTTGGATCGCTCGGAATACTATTTGTTCCATAATTTGAAGAAATGAGTGGCGTGAGAAGTATTTTATTCAAACGAGGAGGTGATTGTAGAAAGAAATGGCTATTTTTCAGACTTAGACGAATCGGTAAACTAGAACAGCACTGGACGAAATGTATAATGAGTGGCATGAGAAGTATTTTATTCAAACGAGGAGGTGATTGTAGAAAGAAATGGCTATTTTTCAGACTTAGACGAATCGGTAAACTAGAACAGCACTGGACGAAATGTATAATCCTAAAAGGAGACTATGCTGTAAAATAAAAATTTAACAATTGAATAGTTTCTACTTTTGCATGGACTGTTTATACGTCCCTCCTATGAAAGTGAGTCTTTTGAAAGCTCCTTTATAACAATAAGTCCTCCAACTTCGACTTCCCCGTTTTACGATAGGGAAACTCGTGCTTGAGTCTGTGTATCCGAGTGTATACTCGAGGGTGTGAGTACTTCTAAAGTAGCCACAGCCCTCGAGTCAAGTAAACACCTAGTGATGCCGTCGTCGTATGCAGTTTGCAAGATGAATAAAAGTATAAGTAAAGACTTAAACATTTTTTATTTTTAATACTTTGCAGCTTGTGATATGCCATTCCTTCAATTAGTTACCTTTTCATAACTTTGCTGTTTTTAATTTTCTCCTAAGCACTTTCCTTTGTTTTTAATCCACACAACATGACTGTATTCATGCGTATTGCTTTCAATTTCTGGTAATTGAAATTGCGACTTTGGCAAAAATCGTAAAGAAAACTTGTAAAAAGTGTAATGTTTTAAGAATTTACTACGAATATGCATGCAAACATATGAGCACACATATACATGCACACAAAATTAGGATGCTACCTATTTTAGGAGGTAGCCTCAACACCACACAAAACCAGAAGCAACAGCGAAGAGGTTTCATTCCGTATGGTAATGTCCCTCTTCTCGTCACTCTCTACAAGGTGGCGCAAAATTAATCATCCCATTTTCGTTTTGAATGACTTTGATGGAAATTTTTATTTAGGCCTTTAGTTCCACAGGCGCAAAATGGCTCCTCCATAAGACTGTTGCGCCTATCGGATAAAAAACAAAAAAAAACAAAAAATGTTTGCCGAAATTAATTAGTTCCCAAGCCGAGCTCATATGAGACAAAAGCACTCGAAAAATCAAAAGAAACTTCATTTAATAAATGAAAACGAAATGCACTAAAAGAAGTATTAAACCAGCGATTTGAATTAAAAATAACTAAACTCAATTTAAGTTCCCGAATCAGGCTGATTTCTGCGCTTCTGCATCCACCTGTCGCCTCCAGGTGTTGGCTGGTCTGCCGCGTCTGCGACTCGCTTCGGGATTCCAACCCAATGCAGTTTTTGTGATATCGTCTAGGGGCTTCTGTAGTGTATGGCCGATCCACGTCCTTTTGATATGCGATTGCGAATATAATACTATTCGAAAGGGTGATTAATATTAATTTGAGTGAACAGATTATAGGGATTTTTTCCAAGTTTTTTTGACAGATCAGTACTCATAAACAAAATACATACATTTTTTTCAGTATTCATTAACATTTCATCATGGAAAGAATAACAACTCAACAAAGTTTACAAATCGTTCAATTGCATTATGAAAATTGACGCCCTGTGAATAGGATATCGCGGCTGTAACTGAGAGTTTTGCCGAAAATCCGAAAGAATCGATTCGGTGCCGATCTCAACAACTTGGCCTAACTTATGTCACAGCTTGTGCGATTTTACGCAAAGTTCTACAAAATCGTGAAATGTAAAATACAACTAGCCCAAGATTCGAAGCTGACCGATCTTCCAAAGCGTCAGTATTTCAGTTGTTGGACTCTAAAAAACTCGCCAAATATCCGCATTTTGGAACCCGAATTTCGTTCAGGGATGAGGCCCATTTTTGGCTTAATGGCTACGTCAATAAGTAAAATTACCATATTTGGGCTGAAGAGCAATCCGAAGTCATTTAAGAACAACCATTACATCCATTGAGAAAAACCGTTTGGTTCGGCCTATGGGCTGGAGGAATCATCGGCCCATATTCCTTTAAAGACGAGTCTGGCTCCACTGTAACAGTGAATGGCGAACGCAATCGTGCCATGATAAATGACTTTTTGATGCCGGAAATTAAAGCCCATTATCCCACAATATTTGGTTTCAACAAGTCATAAATAGATCTACACAAAAATAATAAAGATTGCCAAAGTAATTTGAAGTGTTATTGTTTTATTTCAATTTAAAATCCGATGCCATCAATTTAGTGATCACCCTTTAGATATTATACCATAGTCTTTCTAGAACATCAGAGGTACGAATTGGTTAGTGTAAGGTGATGTCCCACAAGAGTTTGGAACCAATCAACTAAGGGAGGCGACAGCAGAGCCAAAACCAAAACACTTAATATCTCATTGAAGCTCTTTTATTATAATTTACTACGACCTTATCACTCTTAGGAGCTGACCTAGTCGATCTCGGGCTCATGTGAAATATTAAATGTTGAAAAAATAATTAATATCAGTCAGCCTCGGCAAAAATAGCAAAGGCCGTATATATTTCTGATATAAAAAAACATCTCACAAAAAATTATCGACCTTTCGATTGGCATAAATTGCAGGTTCCTCCAGTTGCAGGGCAATATGAAGGCGGGCAACACGAAGTGAAGCAGAATCTCTACCGAACATCTATTAAAGATTATATAAATATATGACCGCTGTAGCCGACTGGGTTGGTGCGTCACTACCGGGTCCTCTCTGTTCATGAGACACCAAATATTAGAATGTTTTTTCTAACAGTAGCTACTCCGCGTCAGGCAACGGCAAACCTCCGAGTGCATTTCTGTCATAAGATAGCTCCTCATAAAACACCTTTCTGTCCTTCGAAGGCTGCATACAACTGTAGTTCCCTCTATTTGTGAAATAACAATACGACGCATTCCACAAATAGGAGGAGGAGCTTGGCCAAGCATCCAACAAAGAGTTTTAGCGCCAATTATCACAATATAACAACAACAGAGTAAGGGTAGTTATTTGTCTTTAATTTTTTTAATGTGTTAGATATTTCAAAAGATAAGACGAACTATGAGTTAAGAGTCCGGTTAGCAGTGCCATTGCCCTATAGATCTCTAGCACATCGGATGTAGAAACTCCCAAAAATAGTTTTTTATGCCTTCTGACTCTTCACTTTTCTAAAAACCATGACACATTGGGCGTCACTCTTACGTAAAGACATAAAGAAAATATAAAATGTTCTAACTGAACATAGGGCATCAACAAATTCTTTCCATCAAACTCTTTTTTTGACTTAGGTTTTAGCCTAGTTGCAGGATAATTGGGTTGCTTCCAATTATATTTTGGTATGGCAGATCCATGTCTTTCGTGGATGTCCCCATCTGGCTTGCCCTTGTGGGTTCCAGTCTAACACAGTTCTGGCGATCTCGTTATTTGCTCAACGTGAAATAATTATGGATTAAAATTTATGCGTTTCTTCTAAAACAACTATGCCCCTGGCTGAAATTTGTCTAATCTTAGGGTACTGTTTTTCAAAATGTGTCTTAAAGAGTGTTATTGAAAATCAAAGCCTTGGGGTAATTTTCGATAATGGATCCCCTTTCTACTAAGCATATTAGCTGCATAACATGGAGACCCTAATTTCAACTCGGTATTGTAAGACGTAATGCCTCTAAATATTCTGATCCATATACCTTTGAGCTTCTCTTTTCACCATTTACTGGGCCACATCTTAGATTTGCTGTTTTCACATAGAGACCAACCAATCAGCTCGCCACCACAATGATGGAAGGTGGATGGAAAGTGTGCAGAAAATATTTGTTGAATTCACTCCTCACTCTTGGGGCTTTTAGTGGAATGTCTGTTACTCACAAACTTTAAATCTCTTAAAAATAATCGTATCTAGGTTTTTGTTGTTGTTGTTGTTGTAGCAGCATAAACATTCCCCATACTTACATACGGGAAATGCTGCTGGGGTGACCGTCCTTGGCCGGATATAAATCCGGGTCGTTTCGGTAACGTAGAACCGACTGTCGTGGTAACGTATCTATATTTTTCTTTTTATTTAGTATTGATGCTTTCCATTTCAATTCAACCGGGCTATTCGGGTCATGTTCTTCGATTTCAATGTAACTCAAATATGTTGCTCTCTGGTCAAAATAATGAGACACGTATTTTTTTGTTCGCCCGAAAAAAATTTTTTTCAAGAGTTATCGGCAATTTTGTTTTTCGGCTCAAACTCGATTTTTTTTAATTATATAAGAAACAAATTTTTTTAAATGCCCATAACATAGTCAAAAATGAACCGATTTTAATAATTTTGGGTTCAAAATGATCGTAATTACTTACATGAGCGAATTCATGTAGAACCAATTGCAAAAAAGTAATTGAAATTTTTTTATTTAGCAAAAAAGAAAAAAAATTGAAATTTTTTCGAAATTCAATATTTCAAAAAGTGTATTTTTTTTTTTTATAACTTTTTCCAAATCAAGAGGACACCTCAAACTTCAATTGAGCTGAATGCCCAGTAGCTAAAATGAGTTGTTTTTGAGTAATGAATTTTTGAGTAAAAAACCTGTTTCGCACTTTTTGTTTTTTTGCAAAATAAAAAATTTTCAACTACTTTTTTGCAACTGTTTCTACATGAAATCGCTTGTGTAAGTAATGACGATCATTTTGAACCCAAAATTATTAAAATAAGTTCATTTTTGACTAAGTTATGAGCATTTAAAAAAGAAATTTTCTTATATTATTAAAAAAAATCGATTTTAAGCCGCAAAACAAAACTGCCGATAAAGCTTGAAAAAAAATTTTTTCGGGCGAACAAAAAAATACGTGTCTCATTATTTTGACCAGAGAGCAACATATTTGAGTTACATCGAAATCGAAGAACATGACCCGAATAGCCCGGTTGAATTGAAATGGAAAGCATCTATTTTAATGCAATGCAATGCGCAATGAAGCCCGTTTAGGCTTCTCAATTAATACAATACTTGGTTTTCATTTGTTATTTTCTTGACTATATAATTTGATACGAGATGCCAATATATTGCCAATTTTACATTTTGCCATGGCTTCAAAATGAAATGATAAATGGCAGCGGTTTTCACTAAAATGACAACTGTTTGTCATAAAAACTATCGTAATAAAAACATGAAAATCATCATAAAATCAGTCTACAAAACCTCTTTCCTTTCAAGCAGTGCAGTTTTAACTGATAAAAAATTTTATTTAAAAAATAAATTTTTTTTTTATTTAAATAAAAGACAATAGGATTGAAAAGCAACAACATTTTACAGAGTTTTATTTTTTATTTTTAAAAAGCAGATTTCAACAGTTTTCGTATTTACCCCTGACCCGTCTTAATGCAAATACAAATTTGTATTTTTGTGTAACTGAACTCACGTATAGAAATTCCAACACAGGAAAGACAGAATAAAGTTAAAAAAATGTGTAAAAATTCAAGTTTTATGTACTCCAACAGTTGGGCAAGCTGTGAAATCAACTTTTGGCCATTAGCTTTATTAATGCAATTTCGTTGTTACTTTGTTTTAGCGAACAGCAAAAACAAAAAACGAAAAAAAAAATCGTTTGAAAAGTTTAGTTCCCAAAAATTTACGTTTGCTTTCTAGTAATGGTTACAAATCTCAAATCTCGCACAAACAGTGGGTGGGCGGGAGCAACAATCAGCGTAAAGTTGTTAGAGGGGCTAAATATTTTTCAACCTATGAATCTGTTAGAAAATAAATAAGGATCTAAGTGCACATAAATGTTTTGTAGCCAACTTCTCATTACAAAACAAAAACTTTAAATAAAAGGTGACTAATAAATAAATAAATGAATAAATAGATAAATAAATATTAATAAAGATGTGTGTGTGTGCGAATGTGTGTAAGTTCGCTATGGACTCCGAAAATGCGTCACCGATTTTGATACGATTTTCAGGAGTTTACTAAATTTGGGAGTGCTTCTGTAAAGTAAACAATGGGTCTGCAAACAAAAAAATTGCCACTTATAGTATTTGCAAAATGGTCAAATGATTAGCTCATTTAAACCTAACCCATTCGATTACTTAGTATTTGCGGAGTTTTAACTCAACTCTGGAAAGGATGCTACTATGAAATAAAGGGTGGCTAAATTTCAATGGCCAATGTTAAATGTGAACCACATTTAAACGTCAACGACACCATTAGAGTTATTTGAAAGAACCACCTTTGAGGTTATTTGAAAGAAAAGGTGTACGTCGATAAACCAGCAACAATTCAAGAGCTAAAGGATGCGATAATTCGGCACATTAACGGCATAGAACCTCAATTATGCCTCAGCGTCATCGAAAATTTGGACCATCGGATGGAGGTGTGCCGCGGAGACCGCGGCGGTCATTTGGCCAATACTTTATTCCATACGAAATTGAGTCATACCAGTATTATCATAATAAAGGGAAATGACAATAATTTCTTTAAAAAATTGTATTTAATTCAAAATCAACACCGGCCTTTGAAACTTAACAACCCTTTATTAAAAAAAAAATCAATTTCCATTACGCATTTTAGAGCAGGTTTGTGCTTATAATATTTGGGGAAAATTTCATTTAGAATCATAAAATATGCCATTCTTGATATTCTGTACCTAACAAATACCTCCATCTATTAGTATTTTCTCTCGAGGGGTAAAATTGAAAATTACCTCATTTTATTCTAATGATTTATTTGTAACCAACATTTCAATAACGGTTGGCCAAAACGTAATTTCTTAGGCAAGTGTGCCCACACCCAGCTTTTGAATATACCCTGTAGGGAAAATTTGAACTAATGGCACAAATTTATCGGACGATTTCATCAATTGTGTTGTGTGCCTTCAGAGTTTAATAGTGTTTTTGAAGTGAAACTTCTTAGGCAACGATGGACGAGCGAAAATGGAGAGTAAAATTTCAAGGCCATGCAACGTTTTGGGCATTTTCGTTCCGCGAGAGCGAAAAAAGATGTAACGTAGAGGAAAAGGAGGGAGAACGCTATACCTTATATGTATCTTAGATACACTTTAGGCTATTTTCCCTGAGTTTTTCCTTGTGGTTGCTAATTTCTAGTGAGAAATAACACTGTCTACTTTTTGGCGCTTATTTGTTGGTGCAAACTTGTAGGAAATATATTTTGGTGTCTCCTTTATTGGCATAATATTTCCTTGGAGCCTACTGTTTGGGGCGTTTTTGGGTTTCAATTTTTGTGGCGTTTTTGTTTTTTTTTGTGCCTACTTTTTGGCGCTTATTTTTTTGGCGCGTATTATAAAGTGCTATCCATTCCGGCATCGGATTTATTGGTATTGCCTTGTGGTAATTAGTGCCGTTGCTGCGGTCCTGGAATCGCTGCGTTTGTGCGGGTGATGAACGCTCGGAGTAGTGCGCATTGTTGCCACGGTTTGCGTCCGGCGTTTACCTACACCGGTCGACCCTTCTCCGTTTTTTTGTAAATTTTGTCTATTTGTATTCTTTGCAAATGTTGTGAATTTACTTAGACATATATTCTTTCTTTCTCTCTCTCTCTCTCATTCTCTCTCGGGTCTCTCCCTCTTCCTTTTTCTGCCTTGAAAGTTTCACTTCTTTTATGTGTACTACACTACACGCACTTGTTTTTTTTTGTTTTTTATTTTATAAAGGTTTTCAAAATAATTGAATTATTATATAAACTGATATGGTAACGCAGCGCTAGCTTCTGATGCAGTGAAAGCCTTCTAATGTTTATTTTTGCAGCATTGGAGGCTTTCGACTCTGCTTAATAGTGTTAAATCAAACATGTTACACATGACGGCCCTGCCTACGATTTCTGATGCCCAAGGTGGCGCAAAATTAGTCATTCCATCGAAAGATTTATAATTTTTGCAAATGGCGTCGTACGTCAATCAAATTTTACACTTTTGAATTAGACAACGTAAGCAGCGTAAAACGTAATGAGGACGATAACTTATCGCAGCCGCACCAGTTAGCGTAATTAAATATTACGGCCCCTACCATGGAAGAAGTTAAGTCTGCTAAAATATGAGAAAAGTAAGTGGGAATATGGCATCGCGGCCGAATTAATTGAATACGGCGGGTCAACTGTCGAAACTGCACTAACAAAGCGTGTACAAAAAATTTGGAAAATGAAACAATTACTCGAAACTGGCAATCCAGTTCAATACTTCCTATTAATCAGAAAGGAGACAAACGAGTCTGCAACAATTTGAGAGGTATAGTCCTTTTAAGCTCTGCATGCGAGACTAATATACTCGCCAAAAATATTAATTTCCTGTGGCAGAGGATATTCTGGCCATATATTAATGTGGATTTCGAGCAAATAGATGAGCGACAAATCAGTGTTTCGCAGCAGTGTTTTGCAGCAGAAAACACAGTTTTATTTTCCATGGACTTAATTTCTCCAATTCAACACTAGTTCTTAACTATCGAAAGAGGAATGCAGCGTGAACCAGTTCTGAACTGTCAAATTTAGTTCCAGTTGCCAAATACTGGGAAAGATTGTTACGTGGGAAGCTTCGAAGTTTTGTATAGAAACTGAATAAAATAAGTTATGTACTGGAACGCAAGCTAGCATAAATTTTCCATCGTAGTACATAACTTATTTTATTCAGTTTTTATACAAAACTTCGTAATAAATTCAGTGGAAGTAAAGACATTGGGTGCTAGTGGATTTCCCTACAGGGTAAACATACAAATGTTTAGAAATGCCTATACACATAAGTACTCGTAGTATGCACTATATTACACTTACATATGCACTTATATCCGAAAAAGAAATTTCAGTTTAATTTCTTCCATATTTATACATCTCCAGAGATTTTGCTGCACTGTTGGATTATAAAAGTTTACCAATAGTTATTTATGGCATCTTCATTGAAAATTGTAAGTATTTTCACGGGAGTGCGGCATGAATACTTTTTGGGCTTGCTATGTTTTATTTAAATATTTATTTGCAATTTTATTCAAGTCTTTTAGACTCAGTAGTTTATTTGGCAATTCCCATTTCCCATCGCTTACTATTTTTACAAATATTTATAGCTTCTAATGCATTATAAATTGTATTTGTAGAGCTGAAGACTGCTAGCGGAAATGAAATTGAATTCTCTCAATGTGACAAAACGGAATGCTCGCAATCCTGTGAAGCAAGCCGCGCTGGAGGCGGGTGGAAATTGATATTATTATTAACTTGTGTTCCAATATGTGCGACGAATCAGTGAACAATCAGTACAAAATAACGCTTTAGCGAGGCGCCAGCTAACGTATTTGTACTTCTTCTTCTTCTTAATTGGCCCGATAACAGCTTACTCGATTTTGGCCAAGTTTAACAAAGCGCGCCAGTCGTTTCTTTCTCGTGCTAACCGGCGCCAGTTGAACACACCAAGTGAAGTCAAGTCCTTCTCCACCTGATCTTTCCAACGCAGAGGAGGCCTTCCTCGTCCTCTGATACCAAATGAACTATATACTTAGTTTTTTCTGCCTTTACAATTAAATTACACTGTGCAACAAAAAAAAAACGAAATACACCTGAAAAATTACACACTGTAGGTTGTTTATATGGTCGAATAATGCATAAAAATATTTTTGTTATATTTTTTGTACCCTCCAATTTTTATTTATTTATAAAAAACCGTTTTTTCAGACTTTGCGCGGTAATCTACGGATATCTCAGTCATTTTTTCACCGATTTTCAATATTTTATATGTTTTGAAAAGGATATTGTCAAACCTTTCAAATGATGTACAACAAGTAATTATTCAAACTAGTTAGTTCTGATTTTTATTTGATTAAACCTGGAGAAAGTGCTTTTTTTTATCATTTTCTTAATTTTAACAATTTTTTATTGCATAATTTTACAACAAAATTAAAGATGTTTGTTAATATTCTTTGAGTGGATTTATTAACGAAGAAATTAATGTATTACTTTCAATAATCGGACAAAAATTGCGTAAACTACGCTAGTTTTTCGTTAATAGAAAATATGGGCCATCATGTGTATTGCAGTGTGTACAATGTATTGGTCGTTTTAAAGAAGAATCGCTCGTCTCGCGTTTGAGCGACCAACAGTAATCCGCCAACATATGTATTTTGTTTTTTCCGAGGAAACGTTTTTCAATTGACGCAATTTCTTGATGAAACCTTTCCCCTTGTTCATCGCTGAATTTTCCAAGGTTCTCCGGAAAGAAATCTAAATGTGAATGCAACAAGTGAATTTTGATGGACATTCTACATCGCATGTCTCCGTAGGCCCGTAAAAATTCATTCACGACGGCAACGTAGTTGTCACTTCTTTTTTTTCCCAAAAAGTTTTCACAAAGAGAAATGAAACTCATCCATGCTCTTCTTTCCACCGGATTCAGTTTCTCAGTGAAATTTCCATCCTTCATGATTTTGCGAATTTGCGCTCAAAGTGAAGATTGCATGCTTCGACCACGATAGTATTTGTTTTTAATTCACGGCGATGTTGTTTATCAAGAAATAAACCGCAAACGTAGAAGAAATTATTGCGTTTGTCACACATCTTTAACTAACTTATAAACAATTTTAACAAAAAAACACACTTGAGAAAAACGCGATTTTGGAAGAAGGAGATAAAAAGGCACTGCCAACCAAAGACTGGTCTAATAGCTGTTTCAGACTAAGGTGCGTTTCATAACTATAGGACACATAACATGAATATTTAATCTTTACTCCAAAAATATGTAGGTACTGTGTAAAAATAAATGAATATTTGGAATAATACCGTTATTCTTCTTAGTATCAATAAACAACAACTTTTCATCGTGTTGTTTTTGTGTTTGTTTGTACCGTTACTTTGAGCACGGGTCAGATCAATTCGTTACTACTTTTGCCGTTTCATAACTATAGAACGCATTAGGAATTGAAGCTTTAAAGTACATTTATGTGTTCGCTGAATACAACTTTTAATTTAAATCGTTTTTTAAGTAAATAAATATCAATATGCCACGCGGTTCAAAACTTACCGAATTAGAGAGAGGTAAAATTATTGCGTGGGAGGAGGAGGGTCTCTGCGCCTCAGAAATCGCGCGAAAATTATGTCGCAAAATTATGTAGAAACCTTTCATTTGTAATTTATGATAAATTGTCATTGTCAAACATTTATTGTCAATACATAAAGAATGCAGTGATTTTTCCAAGTACATATAGTAATCATTAAAGACAAAAACTATGGTTCCACAAATGGATAGATATTCAAGGCATTTTTTTCTATTTACGGAAAACTAGCGTAGTTTACGCAATTTTTATCCGATTATTGAAAGTAATACATTAATTTCTTCGTTAATAAATCCACTCAAAGAATATTAACAAACATCTTTAATTTTGTTGTAAAATTATGCAATGAAAAATTGTTAAATTTAAAAAAAATGATAAAAAAAGAACTTTCTCCAGGTTTAATCAAATAAAAATCAGAACTAACTAGCTTGAATAATTACTTGTTGTACATCATTTGAAAGGTTTGACAATATCCTTTTCAAAACATATAAAATATTGAAAATCGGTGAAAAAATGACTGAGATATCCCTAGATTACCGCGCAAAGTCTGAAAAAACGGTTTTTTATAAATAAATAAAAATTGGAGGGTACAAAAAATATAACAAAAATATTTTTATGCATTATTCGACCATACAAACAACCTACAGTGTGTAATTTATCAGGTGTATTTTCAGTGTTGCACCGTGTTATTTGTGCGAAGAAAAAATTCAAAACACGAAATTAATAACAAAAAAGCAAACAAAAAATATGTACATATATCCATTTTCATTTATATCCATATATACCCATATCTCATTGGACAACTTTCATACCCAAGAAATTAGTTTGTCTTAATTGAACTAGTGAACATTTTTTAAACGAATTAAAATGTAAAATTCTCGCGCAACACCGAGTAGACAAATTTGTGTAAGTGCGCCTAAAAGTCCATTAGACGTTTGTGACAGCAAGAAATTATTCTCTTGAAAACTAAATTGAAAAGGGCATTCAACATGAGAAAAAAATGCGCGGCCTAAAAGGTTCAAAGAATTAAATAATGTATAAACAGGTAACGCAATAGGGCTGCTAAATTTATGGGTGGGAGTAGCTTTTGCAACTGAGAAGCTTGTGAAAAGCGTTCTATTAGATTGAATGGCCAAATGGATGGGCAGTTTTTCACTTGATTTGGCACTCGTAGAATTTTAAGCTCAAAAAAATAAAAGTTTCTAATTTTTTTGCTAGTCTAATGCTAAGTTTCCACCGCAGCCGCTATCGTGTTCTCTGCCGCTATCGTGTTCTTAGCGCAAACACGAAACAAAACTCCTGTCAAATCCCATACAAAATTAAAACACAACTCCATACCTAAACTCACTTTTCAAAGCGTGTTTTGTGGGTTTGCGTCTAATTTAAAGCGTGTTTTGTTGGGTTTGCGTCTAATTTAATTATTAAGTGGTGGCAATGTTGCTCATTTTCCTCATTTATTATTGCATTCTTATCGAAACATGGCAACAATGATTGCAATTTGTCAATATGACATTTGATTGACGGCCGCCGTAGCCGAGTGGGTTGGTGCGTGATCACCATTCGGAATTCACAGAGAGGTCGTTGGTTCGAATCTCGGTGAAAGCAAAATTAATAAAAACATTTTTCTAATAGCGGTCGCCCCTCGGCAGGCAATGGCAAACCTCCGAGTGTATTTCTGCCATGAAAAAAATCTGCTCATAAACATATCATAAAACAAAATGAAATAAATGTATAAAAAAAAAAAAATTTTTTTGTGATTCGAACCAAGGATTTCGGATCGGAAGCCCACATTGCTAGCCGCTGGGCTATCGCGCTGTGCTGTCGCCGCAAAATAATGTATCATAAATCTGCTTACCATACCAAAGACCATACACTTTGCAAACACATTTCGGTGGAAACAGTTGACAGTTCTCCCAAACACAACTCCTGCAAACACGGTGTTTGCTTTTGGTGGAAACGTAATATAAGCTGAAGTGAAGGTCAAAGACATTTTAGGTCTATGAATACATTAATGAGTACTGAAATGAATAGATGAAGCAAACAGTGCACAAGTAAAAGTGTTTTCGTGTTTTTCGTGGGTGTTACTTAGAAGTTGGCTGCTGGGAGAGTCATATTTTATTCATTAATAAAATTTTGAAAATCCACATTTGGTATTCTAACAAAAAGCGTGAAAAGCAAGAAAGTTAGAAAGGTTGAAACCTGCTTCAGCTTGTAAGCTAACTTCCACATAACTGCGGATGGGTGTAATATAAAAATAGACTTGCCCTTTTCGCTATTCAGCTGGATTTAATGCGTGCATCAATAAAGCCATTACTCAAAGTGCGTTTGTAGAACTACTGCTAAAAAACACAATTTTAAATAAAGAAAATAAGAAGAACTAATGGCCCCATGTTTTGGATAAAGTTTGTTTAGTGTTGCCCTACAGTAAAAGTAGGATATTTCAAAGTAAATATTTATACGTTTTTGTACTTTTTTTTAAAGGGCTGAGGTTAAGTTAAGATAACTGGCTGCCCACGCAAGCGCCCACTTGAAAAACAAGTTCAATTCATCCATTATA
Source organism: Anastrepha obliqua (assembly GCF_027943255.1). Lineage (NCBI taxonomy): Eukaryota > Metazoa > Arthropoda > Insecta > Diptera > Tephritidae > Anastrepha > Anastrepha obliqua. The sequence goes on from NC_072896.1 coordinate 31,261,727, forward strand.
ATGCCATAAAGAGGAAAAACAGAGTGAAAAGAATCGTATAGGTGGAAAAAGAAAAGAGGGGCTTTGGATTGGAATATGACGACCAAACGCTTTAAGCTGCTGATGAAATTCACCAGATCTGTCATATTTAAGTAGCAAAAAATGAGAGCCAAAACGTGTAAATCTTAGCACGGCAAGAGCAGAACAGCTGAGTAGAAAAGGCTCAGATGATACCACCTCATCCACCGGACAGCTACTGCAGAAAGGTCCCAACTCTCACCGTATGGATACCTAACGGGCAATGTCCGGTAAGGATGCCCACAAAATTCAGAAGCTGCGGCCTGCTGTTAGCCTTGGAAGTTCCCTCGAGAGCCGTAGCCAGAACGACCTCGCGACTTTTCACGTTTGCGAACTAGTTCAGTGCTCGCTTAGTTGACGCGAGACCCATCTTTCCAGGAGTGGCCTCATAAGAGCTCACATAATAAAAAAAATTATTACATATTACACTGCGTTGCATAATAAAGCCAATTCTGTTATATGGAGTCACTGTCTGGTGGAACTCACTAGAGAGAACGACATCAGTCAAAAAGCTAGAGAGAGTCCAGAGGTCTGCACTCATCGGAATCAGTGGGGCGCTTCGAACTACTCCTACTCTGGCGCTTAACGTAATGTTAAACGTGGTACCTATAGACATCGCAGGCAGAACTGCCGCTGCTCGTACCGCAATCAGACTGAGGAGCTTGGGCTATAAGCTCAATCTCTCATATGGACACTCAAGCTTTCTCATTGAGTTCATCCCCTCGTCGACGGATTAGTGTGTGCCTTCGCTAAGTCCAAGTGGAAGTTTCTCCACCCATATTCCACCAAGGGAGGAGTGGACCGGGGGCAACACCTGGGGACAGGGCCTCGTTAACCTGTTCACAGATGGCTCGAAGTTGGACGGTAGGGTTGGAGGAGGAGTATTCTGCAAAGAGCTCCCCATCAAACTCAAATTCAGGCTACCGGATCACTGCAGTGTGTTCCAAGCAGAGGTGGCCGCAATTAAAGAAGCAGCTGACTGGCTACTTACTTGCGTAACAACTGTTAAGAGGGTAAATATTTACTCCGATAGCCAAGCGGCCATCAGGGCCCTAGGCTCTATTATGGTGCATTCGAAGCTGGTCAGGGAATGCCTGGTCTCACTCTCGATTGCATCAGAATTCTTCGACATAAAGATAATTTGGGTACCTGGTCACAGTGACATTGCAGGAAACTGCGAAGCCGACGAGCTGGCCGGACAGAGGACCTGTGAGGCAATGTGCCCGCGAAAGGAGAGGATCGGGATCCCCTTGACAACCTGCGCTCTACTCCTGGAAGGCTGGGCTATGCACCAACTCAGCGAACGCTGGGCAAGTACACGAACGTGTAGGGTCGCGAAGTCCTTCTGGCCACGTTTGGATAGGAGGCGTTCGAGGGATATCCTGGGAATGACAAAATGTCATCTCTCAAATTTCGTGGGCATCATCACGGGGCACTGTCCGCGAGGTACACATGCCGTGAGACTCGGAATCACTTCGAGTCCTTTTTGCGACAGCTGCATGGAGGATGAGGTGGAATCATCTCAGCATATGCTCCTTAGCTGCCCTGCCTTCGCGGGACTAAGATTCAAGTATCTTGGTTCTCATTTCTTTTCTGCGCCTGCTGATATAGCAGGTGTTGATAACAAAAATCTGATGAACTACATCAGCAGCATAATGAGGTTAACACAACCGCGGACTAGTCACCGTTCGTAGTCCACAATCACTCACCACTAGCCCATCCCTTCCCTTCCTCCCCCTTCTCTGTCCTTAAATGGTATCACAAAGGACGAACCAAACTATTTCGTCCAAGTGGGCCCTACTCTCTGGGCAACCATTATAACCTAACCTAACTGCGTTGCAACTCTGCATCTAAACTGGGTTTCAAGCAAAGACCGCAAACTTATTTTTGTGTTCTCGATAAATCTTTTACTGAAAAACATCAAATGCTTTAAAGAGGATATGGGCATAATTACACTATACAACAACAATAAAGAAAAATAACAAGCGTTTCTCGTAGAGACTAGCAAAAAAATGTACGCTTTTTAGCGATTTGAACGTTTGCTTTTAAGTTTTATTTTAGAGGGGAGCAAAATGTTCACTCTTTTGCTTCTTTTAATGTGTTTTTTTTTTTTAAATATAACTAAAAAAGTTCTGGGAGTCCCACTATGCAGCTTTCAGTGATTACTGAGTAGAGTCAAATCCAAGGCGGGATGGAAAATATTTTTCTTTCAAATATTCACTCCAAAAAAAAGATTTCTTTCCCAAAAATTACATTTATTTAAAAAGTATGTTTTTCCTACAAAATTAAGAAAAACATGTTTTTTCAACAAAATAATATTTTAAAAAGTATATTTCTCCTAAAAAATTGAAAAAAAAGAAATTTTTAAAAGAGTATTTTTGCTAAAGGATTAAAGTACAAAATTTTTGTCAAAAAAATAATAATTTTTTAATAAGTATACTTTCCTAAAAAATTAAAAAAAAAATTTTGAAAGTATATTTATCCTAAAAAATTATAATACAATTTTTTTATAAATAGTTTATTTTTCCTAAAAAATTAAAGAACAAAAGTTTTTTTTCAAAGGATATTTTTGCCAAAAAATTAAAAACCAAAATTTTTTTCCACACAATATTTTTTTTATGTATTTTTCCTAACAAATTTAATTTATTTTTTTAATTTATATATTAAATTATGTTTTTCCTAAAAAATTGATAAACAAAATTTTTTTCCAAAAAATTGTTTTTTTAAGGCAGATTCTTCTTAACAAATTCAAAAAAAAAAAAAATAATTTTTAAATATATTTTGCCTAAAAAATTATAAACAAAAATATTTTTCCAAAAATAATATTTTTCCTAAAAACTTAAAAACCTAATTTTTTTCCAAGAAATAAATAATATTTTTTTAAGTATGTTTTTCGCAAAAAATTAAAAAAAAAAAAATTTTTTCCAAACAACATTTTTTTTGCTTTTTTACGTATGTTTTTTCTAAGAAAGTAAACAAAAAAATTTTTTTTTCAAAGTACATTTTTCCATAAAAATTAAAAAACAAAATTTTTTCCAAACAATATTTTTTTTTTACGTATTTTTCCTAAAACATTTAAATTTTGTTTTTATTTATATATTAAAGTATGTTTTTTCCAAAAAAAGTTTTTTTTAAGCATATTCTTCCCAAAAAATTGTAACAAAAAATTTTAAATAAATTTTTCCTAAAAAATTAAAAAACAAAATTTTTTCCAAAAATAATAATTTTTTTAAAAATATAAATTTCCTAAAAAATTAAAAACCAAAATTTTTTCGAAGAAATAAATAATATTTTTTTTAAGTATATTATAAAAAAAATAAATAATTGGCGCTTACACTTCTGTTAGGTGTTTGGCCGAGCTCCTCCTCCTATTTGTGGTGTGCGTCTTGATGTTGTTCCATAAATGGAGGGACCTACAGTTTCAAGCCGACTCCGAACGGCAGATATTTTTATGAGGAGCTTTTTCATGGCAGAAATACACTCGGAGGTTTGCCATTGCCTGCCGAGGGGCGACCGCTATTAGAAAAATGTTTTTTTTTTTTTTTTTTGATTAATTTTGCTTTCCCCGAGATTCGAACTAACGACCTCTCTGTGAATTCCGAATGGTAATCACGCACCAACCCATTCGACTACGGCGTTTTTAAGCATATTTTTCCCAAAAAATTAAAAAACAAAATTTTTTTCCAAACAATATTTTTGTATGCTTTTTTAAGTATATTTTTCCTAAAAATTTAAAACCAAATTTTTTTTAAGTTATATTTTTCCTAAAAATTAGAAACAAAACTGTTTTCAAAAAAATCGTAGTTTTTTAAAAAGTATATTTTTCCTAATTAAAAAAAATGTGTAAAGTATACTTTTCCTAAGAAATTAAAAAATAAAATTTCTTTCGAAAAAATTAAATTAAAATTCGAAAAAATAAAACTAAATTTAATTTCTTAAAAAAATTAAAGAGAACATTTTTTTATTCTAATTTTTTATGAAAAATACACTAAAAACAATATTAAAGGGAACGCAGATATTTCACTTAAAAACTTTGTACCACCATAAATTTCAGTAATTAATGGCATAGTCTCAGCTATTAATTAATATATAGAAAACAATTTTAAGGAGGATGTTTTTCAAAATTGACAAAAAGAATTCGTTCCAAAAAGGTTTAACGAAAACCAATTTTAAAAATTATAAAAATATTAAAAAATTTCTAAATGCAAAAAAACCAAATATATTTCACTTTACAAAATAAGAAAAAAATCTTAACTGGCATAAAAAAACACTTTGTGTTAAACATTTTGTGCAAAAAACACACTTAAAAAAAATTTCCATCAAAAGTACACTTTTCTTAGAAAACAAAAAAAAATTTAAAAGTGTGAAAAAGTAGCGCAGATATTTCACTTTAAAAACTTTATACTAAAATTAAGCAAATACTGGAATATTCTCAGCAGAGTCTCATTAATAAATAGAAAAAAAAATTTAAGGTAAGAGGTTTTTCAAAAAACAAAAGAGTTTCCGAAAAATTTTCAACAAAAAATTATTTTAAGAAGGTATATGAAATTATGAAAAAATTTAATGGAAATGAAAAACCGGAAGCAATCCACTTTAAGAAACTCTACACCAAAATTGTCAACATATAATTAATTGATCTCAAATTTGTTAATTTCATTTGAAAAAATTTTCAGTTTACTTCTTATTATACTTCAGCCTACAAATAAAACAATTATCGGCAACATTTACGACAATGCCCACAATACTTTAGTCACTTGACATGGAATCGCTCGCTGGTATGTGATGTTGCGCCTCTATGTGGAGGCTCGTTTTATTAGCGATTCATAATCAATTAGCCGTATGAATGTTGTTGCCTGATGGTACCCTTGGTATGGTGAGTCTCTCTTTGTTGCCAGAAATATGCTGAATTCGCTGTCTCCTGCCCAAAGTGTGTCATATTTACCCACACAAGCAAAATCTTAATACAATGACGGGAGGCGCAGCGCTTCTATACTTCCTTTAGGTGCGCATAGCCCCTTAGGACTTACCCTTTCCATAGATTAGTTTTATAATTTCACTTTTGGACTCCCTTTTTTGCACTAAAAACTGTGCAATCACAGCTGGGGCAGTTTGCAAAAACAAACAAGGAATAAAAACGAAAGTAACATGCGGAACTAAGGACAAAATAGCAGCTATTAAAATTAAAAATAAAAAGTAGTTTTACAGGCAAATACGGCAGGATGAAACTTTTAATTGCATTTAATTAGAACATTAAGCAGATCAACTGATGTAAACAATACTGCACAAAAGCGGAAAATAATTACCCAACAAAAGGTGGCATTGAAAACAGCTGGAGGGTTTTCAGAAAAAAATTGAAATATTGTTGAATTTTTGGTTTTGGTTTGGTTTGGTTGCCAGATTAGATGCTAATTGTAGGGTTAATTCAGCACAGCAGGACGATAGGACTTGGGTAGTCTTCTATACTAGAATCTTAGCCATTTCCATTTGATTAAAAATTGTAAGGATTTTCCCTAAATGTCTGTGATGAGCAGAAAATCAAATTATACGTAAGTTTATCGAGACCTGATTGCAGACGCTATTCAATAGAGTTTTATTTTGCTTTACCAGTATTGGTTTGATTGTTTAGGACTTCAACATAAAAACGCGCCTCGACTGCCACAAAACACAATTGTCGACCTACTCCTCTTGAGTGACTAAGGTGACGTGACTTACAACGTTTTGAAGGCAGCTGCCTACGGCGATAGCAAACACTTCCACTTGAACACTTCTACCTTGAAAACGAAATACGAGAGTCGTGAGAGATGGCACTACTGACGCGTATCGAGGCTATGTTTAGTTAGTAGCATCTCTTAGAAGAACGCTTACCAAGCTTCATCCAGATAGCTCTATTTCTTTCTGTTTAGCATTCCTTTGTATCGAGGAGGCCAAGTGATTTTACTTTTCCATCAGGACATCACACCAGCTCCACCCTCAGCAGTTGTGGTCGAAAAAAAATGGAAATAGGGTTCCAACGTCTTTCACATTCCTCCTGTTATTTGGACTTGACTCCCTAGGGCTACTATTTGTTCCACAAATTGCAGAAATTGCTGGCGGGAAAAATATTTTGTTCAAACGAGGGGGTGATTGCAGAAACGAATGGCTATTGTTTGGACTTAGACAAATTATATTATTCAGAGGGAATCAACGAACTAGAATAGCGTTGGACGAAATTCTTAGCCTAAAAGGAGACTATGTCGAGAAATAAAAAAAAAAACATTACCTCAAGCAATTAAGTAGTTTTTACTGCAGCGCAAACTTTTCAAACGACCCGATTGTGGCTCGGCTGTCAGTCAAATAATTTTACATAAAATAAATGAAGATATAGTCGGATAGAGAGATCTTCGGCCGCCGTTGCCGAGTGCGAATGTGCGTGACTGCCACGTGGTTGGCAAAGACTAAAACCACTACTAAAGCCACGAGTGTATTTCTGCCGTGCAAAAACTTCTCATCAAAATCTATCTGCAGTTTGGAGAAGACATAAAACTGGAACGACTTCCCTTCATAAGACAGCATGAAGATCCCCACCTCAAGATATAGAAGAAGCTCCACCAAACATCTAATATTTAGATGATTATCTCCAAGTAGGAAATTAGAAAAGTTAGAAGGCGGTGGCCATAGTCAATTGGGTGGGTGCGTGACCAGCATTCGGTGTCCAGAAAACGTAGGTTCGAGTCTCCGTGAAACATCAAAACGAAGGAAAAGTTTTTTCTAATAGCGATCGCCCCTCGGCAGGCAATGGCAAACCTCCGAATGTATTTCTGCCATGAAAAAGCTCCTCATAAAAAAAAATATCTGCCGTTCGGAATCGACTTGAAACTGTAGGTCCTTCCATTTGTGGAACAACATCAAGACGCATACCACAAATAGGAGGAGGAGCTAGACCAAACACCCAGAAAGAGTGTAAGCGCTAATTATATATATTGGAAGTTAGAGCAAATTCCGACCCCAATCCCACAATTGTTCTCATAGCGCAGCGTTGGCGTATAAATGATGGCTTCAGACAATAGGACACATTTGCTGACGTTGATCCAGATCTAGACAGCAGAAGAATTCCGCTTCCAATCGCATATGTTTAGTGACTTGCCTGATCGTGCCATGTCTCATCATCATTTCCTTTCATTCTTGGGAGACATTACCATTGTGTACATTATTTCAGGATCAACAAGAAGAGATGCGCACTCACACACTGTAAATGTGTAGCTGCCTTTCGCACAGAAGAGGTGGATTGTGCTATGAACACGGTTGAAAAGAGCTTTTAAGATTATTTAAGAGATTTAAGATACAACTAAGACATGCCATCTGGTAATATAATATACAATACGAGTTGGTTCATGGATGGCTAGTTAGATGGATATGAGGTGTTTTCTCGCGAAATTTATATTTGAAATTCTCTTTTCCGTACCCCCAGTTCGACGTTTCATAAACCACTGGTGCCTAAGTGTTGCTAAGAGTCGAAACTCTAGGAAGAAATATCTTCATCCTCGGTGTTCAACAGATGGCAGCTAGCGGTCTGGACAAGTTAACGATGGACTTCAAATTTGCTCAATAGCGCAGACCCTATTCGTAGAGGAAAGCTCTATTTGCAAGACAAGGTATGACCAAGAAAATGTTTGCTGGCAAAGAATGCGTTAGTGTTATTGTTGTGTGTCATTTGCGAGTACCTTTTTGTTGGCGGTGAGGTTGGGTTGAAAATGCTTTCGCACCATATAGGAACCGTCGTTACTGCATTTGTGGTGATTCTACTAAAAACCTGAACCCCGGTACCGCATGTGCATTGCTTCAAGGCAGAGGCCCAAGACGGCGTCCCAAGAAAGATAAATTAACTTAGGGTTTTGTGGCAGTCGGCTTAGAGCAGTCACTCAGTAGGTCCATTGTGGTATCACTATGTAACACGGGAACCGTACTGTTTACTTTTCATGGAGCCCGGTAAATTCTCTTATGAAGTGTAGGATAGGCTTAATTCCAACACCGGATAGTTCCGTAAGAGATTCAAAATAGTATTTTTCTAACTACCTTGCTCCTGTCCTAGCTAAGGCTGGACAATTACATAGGAAGTGTTCTACTGTTTCTTTCTCTTCCTCGTCTCTACAACTTCTACGGTATGAATGCGAAAATATTCCTAACCTAAAAGAGTGCCCACCTAATACCCACGACCTTCGAGATATTCTCTCGTGAGAGGTTAAGCAATTCTCCTGAACTTTTCTTATCTATTTGCGGCCAAATTAGCCTACTTGTAGAACACGTATTTTCTTCTCTCCATGACCTATTGGCCTCCTGGAGAATAATATTTTTTACACATTTACTTACTCACCCTGCATCCAGGGTGGCCCATTTTGAAAAACATCTGCTTAATGCTCTTCAGCAAAAGTTTCCATTTCACGCCTCTTTTCGGATAGTATCCTCAACGAAATTTGCGACGGCATTTCATTTTTCTTCGACTATCATTATTTTCTTCATTATGTCTTCAGGTGTACATATAACGATAGCTCGTTGGAAAGCTGCTCTTTCTGTGTTCCACCTCCCGCATTTGAAGGTCGGCATCATCGTATTCAGTATCTCCTCAAATGCAGGTGCACATTTTCCATTCGCCACAAGTTCTTGCGAAAGGACCCGTTTTCGGACAATAACTGTGTGAGGTAATAGTTAACTTCACTGTGTTTTCTTTCTACCCACCTTTTTAAATCGACTTTTAGTCTCGCGGTCCATCTACCGAGCTATTCAGAGTTCCATCTTCGAACTAACTTTGGCAAGCTCGTGAAAGAAGGTATCAAAAGACAGTTTAGGATCTCAAGGCCAACTGACCGAAATGGAGCCAAAAGAAAACTTTGGTGTGGCGAATATGATGGGCAATTCGTGAAAAATAGAGACAAAGCGTGGGTAGCAGGATCGAGAAGGAAATTGAAAAGACGTACGCACTCTTTTAAAATTAGGTTGGTAGTAGTTTTAGTATTGCCGGAGCTTGAATGTAATGAAAATATGTAGAAAAATTCAACTGGTGTGGGAACACCTGGTTGGTTCTGCACGGGAGCCAAGTAAACTTAGCAGTCGCATCTCAATAGGACTATATTTTTAACGGAAGCAGCAGTTACATTAACCTAACCCGAGTTCAGAAAAGTACAACAACACAAACCACTATAAATAGTAATTAAATTAGTTGTTTATAGCGTGAAAATAATTCCATTAGTTTTGGGCATACGCACAAAATTGATAATTTTTTTTAACACATATACACAAAAACACATATACACGAACAAAATATTCATACTAACGAGACTGTGCATTTTTAATTAGACTGTCTCGCTGCTGAGTGCATTTTCATGCCAAATTATTTCACATGGAAAGTATTTACTTACAAACACGAAATATTACAGTTCATAGTCTGAAAGTAATGAAGAATGGCTAAAATGACATTGACACTCATAATTAATATCGTAGACTACTGAATAAATGAACAGTTGCTTAATTGCAAGCCGGCAGAGTTCGATTTTGATATGGAATGCAATTGAATTGCAGTAGATTCAGTGAGGACAAACAACGAAGGTAAAATTAAAGAAATATAAAAATGCAATTTTATGAAAGAGACAAAACCAAGATGCCATATCCTACTTCAAATCTACTTATATATCTTTGGAATGTGTGCCGAAAGTTGTAAGGGCTGATTTGATATATTGCCTTTCCGAATTTTCTCATTTCTTCTTTCTTCGTATAGTTTTGACAGAATTTTTTATGGAAGAGCTTGAGTCAAAGCGCGTGGCTCCTAAACATAATATCGGAGTTTGCCAATTCCACGGTGGTATATGCTTCCAACGAGACGCAATAGGGCTGGCACTAACTAGAAATGGTGTTCCCGCCAAGATAATCCGCCTCATCAAATATCTCTACGAAAACTCCGAACTGGCAGTGCTTCACAAAGACGATATCAGCGATCTATTCACTAGCAACGCAGGCGTAACCCAAGGTTGTCCCCTTCTCTTCGCCATCATCCTTGATGACGTCATGAGCCAACTGACCCTGCACAAAAAAGGCATCGTATGGAGTTTCACTAGACATCTCGAGGACCTGGACTTCGTCGATGACATTTGCTTCCTTTCTCACAAACTCTCCGACATGCAAGCGAAGGCGGACAAACTAGTCGCGCTGGCACGCACTGTCGGACTGGTGGCCAACATCGCCAAGACGAAGGTTATAAGAGTTAACCACAATAACGCAAGGTAGATATTGGTTGACGGATGCCCGGTGGAATTCATTGAAAGCTTCTGCTACCTCGGCAGCATCATCACGGTAGATGGTGGAGCAGATGAAGATGTCAACTGCAGGCTAAGCAAAGCAAGGGCGGCATTCGGGCGAATGCATACGGTAGGGGGGAGTTCGCAAATGTCCAGGCGCACTAAAGTACGAATATTCGGCTCATGTGTAAAGGCAGTATTGTTGTACGGAAGCGAAACATGACTGGTCTCTAACACCATCACACAGAGACTACAATCCTTCGTCAACAAATGCTTCCGTAACGACGCACTGTGAAGATTAACTACGAAGGAACCCATTCTTAGGCAAGGCAAATCAAACGCAGAAAGTGGCGATAGATAGGTCACACACTGAGAAAACCACCACATAGCATCACAAAGATGGCACTTGACTGAAACCCGCAAGGGAGCAGAGGTCTCGGTCGTCGAAAAAACACTTGGAGAAGGTCGATGCTGCGTGAACTCGCTGATACCGGCATTTCGTGGGACGGTACAAAAACAACAGCACAGAACCGTGTAAGATGGAAGAGTCTTGTCGAGGCCCTATGCTGCCGAGAGGAGTGAACAAGGAAAAAAATATGCTCCGACTCTCAGGGCTTATACGTGCAGAGAGATGTTGTGTTAGTAGTTTTTTAGTATATCTTAAAAATGTCATATAAAAGAATGCCACCAAAAAAAAACTTCTAAACTACAAAATGCATTTCAAATTGGTCCGGCGGAGGCGCTCTTCAAAAATAATTATTGATTTGAAAAAAAGTAATTATTATTATTTTTATACAAAGTCCTGTTAGATATTTAAGGATGTTGTTATTAAGATCAGTATATCACATAGTTCCTAAAACTTGATAATTTTCGAGTTATTCGATTTTAAAAATTATCTTAAAAAAATTTTTTTTTTGCTTGAGCGTCGACTTACAGAATATTTATTTTTCTTTTCCTCGAAAATATTTATTTTATCTTAAAAATGCGCTATTTCGTGAATAAATAGATATTAAAAACAATTATTTTGATTACCTTAAATTAAGAAATGCCACGGTCGTTGGTCCGTGGCAATAAAGCACCTTTTTCGAACTATGGATTTTTTTCATTGCAACACTAGAAAAAAATGCCCAAAGTATGCTTTCATAATTCTCAGCCTGTTAAAACGCCACCTGGAAGAAACTTTTAGCTCCTGCCAAGCTAGTTTACGCAGAGGCTCCTTCTGTGCCGACCAAATAAACACCCGCAGAATTGATATCGAGCAATGTGGTGAATTTAAGTCTAACCTACATCTGTTGTTTTTCAACTTTGCCTAGCGGGAAACCATCTGGGCTGCGATGAAGAGAAGAGGTATGCCTGAAAAACGTTTTGCATTTATAAGGGAGAACTACAATGGCGCAAGTTGCTACGTCCTTTGTAAAGGAAAACTGTCGAATCCTTTTCACGTGCTAAGTGGTGTACGACAAGGCTATATCCTGCCACCAATTCTCTTTCTTCTTGTCATCGAAGACGTCTTGAGCGCTGCCTTTAGGAACGAAAACCAACAGAGAGGCATTTAATGGTATATAAACCACACATTCCTCAGGTGCCTGGAACACGTTGATGACATCTGTGCGCTCGCCTAAAAGTTGTGTGACCTCAAATTGCTGAAAGAAGCCATGCAGGAGAAATTGAAACTAACCCGCCTCAAAGTCAACGTCGGAAAAACGAAAGCGCTGCATCTGAACCATATCGGAACTACTGATAGTGGGTGCACAACAGTTCAAAACCGTTGACGAATTCTATTACCTTGGCTGTAAGGTCACACCGAATGGCGGTTCTGAGTTGGATGTCGAATATAGAATTAGCAAAGCTAAACCATCTTTCGGCATCCCCGCTCCGATGTGCCAAAACAACAGTATCAGCTTTCACACCAAGCTGCGCATCTTCAGCTCGAATGAGAAATTTGTTCTATTTTATGGTTGCACCACCTGGAAAGTAACTACGAAGATCGCAAAGCGCCTGCAAATATTCATAAATCGGTGCCTTCGTCGAATTTTGCGAATTTTCTGGCCGGACAATAACCAACGCCGAGTTGTTGGCGCAAGCTAATCGAAACTGAAATGAATTATCTTGGAATTATCGTGGAACCAACTAATATCCCTATCAGAAAACCGTCTCCATTGGCGAAGAGGAGTGGTTGACGCCCTATGCTCGAAATACGAGTTACAGGATCACATATACCATATATATGTATACAAGTATGCTTAAAGGTCCGCTATGGTCCACCTACCCTTTAAATAACGAATCTAACCCATAAATGGCAAAAGTCAACCGTTTAAAATAGTACATCTTGATTAAATAAAGTTTATTAAAAGAAAAAATATTAATGCAGTATTCTTTTTGAAAAAACCTATATTTCGTTATACGAGGGTGGTTTGAAAAGTCCGCCCGAACGTGGCGAATTTCCTAATATTGTGTTTTCTGATGAAAAAAATTTCCCAATTGAGCAGTTCATAAACACTCACTGTTTACTTGACCGAACGCCCATACGAGAATTTGAGCCTAGGTATGGCCACTCGAAACAATTTCCCATCGTAAGTAATGGTTTGGGCCGCAGTGACCGCTGATGGATGCTCTCCAATCGTTTTTTATCGAGCCTGGTGTCAAAGTGAATGCGACTTATTATCGGGAAAATGTTTTAGAAGCTGCTTTAGAGCGATGGACACGCAAGCATTTCGGTCGTAGACCAGGGACGTTCCAACAGGACTCGTCTCATAAAGCTCGTGTGAACCAAGAATGGTTAAAAAATCATGTCCCACACTTCATTTCGTCCACACAATGGCTTTCGAATTCGCTAGACGCAAATCCGATAGACTATTCCAACTGCACCATTTTGGAGAGCAAGGTGAGGACTAAGAAATATGCCAGTATGGATGCGCTGAAAAAAGCTATTATACGAGAATGGGCCAAAATACCTCAAGATCACATTCGTGCAGCATGCAACTCATTTTTTGACCATTTCAAGGCTATAGTCAAGGCAAAAGATGGTCATATCGAGCTAAAGTGAATATATATTAAAATTGTAATCATTTTTGAACAGTTTTGTCTTTGAAATCAATAAAATCTAGTTTCACACAAAAAAGTTATGGTGTTTTGAATAGGTAAAACTTCATATCGTTCACCCTGTAGGTATATGTATATAATTGTTGTTGTAAACATTTTTTATTTTTTTTTTTATGCTTTTATTCTTATGCACTTCCCCCAGTGCTGTTTTAGTAGGTTGTTGATCCCCTCCGAATAATAAAATTTGCCTAAGTTTGAAAAATATCCCATTGTTTCTGCTATCACATCCTCGTTTTTAATTTAGGGAATTAATAGTAGTCCGAGAGATCCGACGAGAACAAGTCTAAATAATAAAATGGATGTAAAACGAGTTGGTACCCTATTTCCATTAACTTTTGTGAGTTTTTGATATTTACGCCCGTATCAAAGCAGAGGTGCAAGGCATTGAAAATCAGTTTGGCTTTGTAAGCGGCAAACCTACGATGGATGCCATTCACATCTTGCGACATCAGATGGACAAACCTCGAGTGCAACGTAAAAATCTTGTTTTTATATTTAAAGCCCTGGAAAAGTCGTTCGATCGAGTTCCAAGAGACCTAGTGTGGATGCTTGACAAAATAAAATGCCACAGTGGGCTGAAGCCCTGAAAACAAATGGCTTAAGCATAAGCAAACAGAAAACAGAGCACGTCACTTTCGCGTTGAATGATAGTGACCAGATTCCAAAATATCATATCGTTGCTGAAACGGTATCCACGTCTGAGAGTTTCAAACATCGTGGCTTCATTGTAAGCGCTGATTGCTTGCTAGACAGCGAAGTGATGAACCGCATGCAAGCAGGCTGTCAAAGTTAGCGCGCAGTATCAGGAGTCCTGTGTGATAAAAATATGACAATAAAGTTAAAAGGCAAAATTTATAAAACTGTGGTTAGCCCTTCAATGGCGTCTGCCTCAGAACGCTGGCCGCTGTCTGCTAAATAGGAACAAAGTGTCCATGTGGCGGAGATGAGAATGCTGCGATGGGCATTGGGCGTAACAAAACTGGATAAGATAATCAATAAACACATCAGAGTGGCACGCAGTCATGTGGTTCCAATAATTGAGAAATAGAGAGAAAATCACTTACGCTGGTATGGGCGCATTATGAGAAGACCCGCACAGCATGCAACAAAAGAATTGGTAACACAGCCGCTACCATCATTAGAACGTGACCAACCAGTTAAATCCTGGCTAAACACTATTAAAAACGATATACAGCAAAGTGAAGTCCACGAAGAGGGAACCCAAGACCAAGTAACCTAGTGATTGCGTTCGAGGAGAGCCTACCCCAATTAAGGGACCATAGTGAGGACAAAGAAGACTCGACTTCCTCGATTCAAACGAATGCCAGACACCAAGAAATGGACCGATCTGGCTGGAACTTGGTGTGGGTACTTCCAAGAGGTCTATTATTATTAGTATTTACTATCGCACAGGCTGGGGTCACAAAGTGCTAATACAAATAAATTCTATTGGGGTCGATTTGCAGCTTTTGACTTTGTCTGCGACTAAGTGAGCGAGTCGTCACATGTCGTAAATTCATCATACAGGCTTTGTCTCCATGTTCCTTTCGCCCGTCCTCTTTGGCGGGAGCCTTGCGGATTCCAGCCTAGGGACATTCTGGTGATGTCAGTCACAGGTTTACGGATTGTATGACCTATCCATTTCCACTTTCGTTTGCGTATTTCAATCTCAACCGGACTTCGTTTGCCTCGAGCAAGGAGCTCGTCATTAAAGATCCAGTTATCCATATGCACAGTATAGCTCTTCCAAGAGGTGCTACTAAACATTTCCTCTATACGCGCTGGCACTACTGGCGTCTATCTGACTTTGCACAGACTTTTCAATCGACCCTTGTATTGCTACAATTTAAATTGCAAAAGGTGTGCAAAGCGTCTCAGCCTCACTGAATTAATTTTGTCCATTTGTTTTTTTTCTCTTATTTGTATTTTTTCAACAACCTTAAGCCGCTTATAAGTGAAAAGCTTAACGAAAGTTTGCGGACATCGTCGGAAGCGCTTTTTCCCAGCCCATTTTTCAGATTTTTTCCCAATTAAATGAAAATCAGCCAATAAAGGAAGTTCCGCAACACATACACACACACACATACACATGCAGGAAGACAGATTAACAATACCGGCGACAGAGTTGCCGAAATAAATGCCAGTATTTCCGCAAACCAAAAGGCGGTTCGCGGTTTCCACCTCTTATCCTCTGAGTCGCTCGGTCGAATGACAACATATAAACTACAACATTAACTTCAACATCAACTCCATCAACAGCCGCACCAACTCCTACCCCAACACAGGGATCGCTAACTATCCCGCAAGCAGTATCAGTGGCTTGTGTCCGCTGCCAGTCATCATCAACATCAATGCCAACATTACTAACTAGCAAATAAGAAAAAAATAAAACAAACAAGCAACACAGCATACAACAACTTTGATCGATGCGTGGCGAATGTCACTACCAACATTTTGTGTTTTGTTGTTTTTTTTTCTGTTTTTCGTCTTCTTGTATTTGTATCACTTTTGTTACTTCATTGGCATTGGTTTGGTGGTCGAAATGGCCAAAAGCCATTAATAAACTTTTTTGAAGTGGCGAACACTAGTTATCTCCCTGCTATCACCTCATACACAGCCTCGACTTCCGTAGCGCCCGACTACCGGTTGCAGCGACGTCACTGGTACGCAAGTAACTTCATAAGTATTTTCATTTTTCAATAACATCACATCACGTAGACGCCGTGACGAAAAAAAAATGCCCTACCAACTTCCGTTATCTCCCTTTTTTCGTTACCATTTGTATTATTCGTATATATTTGAATTTCTAGTAATGTGGCCATCGTAGCTGAAACAGCACCAACTTCAAGTAGCGGCTAACCATTTGAAAGCGCCGGATTCGCCACTGGCTTTTTGTACTTGGAATATCAAATTGCTGGAAAAGCATTTCTAAAAGCAATTGCCAAAGAGCTGATCGTTTTTGTACTACCTATAAAAAACATCTTTCCTCCATCATTTTGCATCGCACTAGTTTGGCAAAAAAAAAAATCCTATGTACTTCCATTCGCTGGGCGCAAAACAAACAGCTCCTGTAAATGCCATGGCAGCGCGGCCTAAACCTGTCAAGTTGTTGCTATTGCCGTCAGTGATATTTCGCGTTCGAGTCTGTTGATCTGATGGAAGTCGCCGACGCATCGTACTGATTACCGGCATTTCCGTTGTTGAAGCGTAAATGCGAAAGAAGTTAAGGGCAGTGAGGCCATTGTTTGACGTACACTTGAAGAAAGAGTGTACACTGAAAAGACTGGAAGTGGACATATCTGTAAAATCAATCACGCAACTGGGAGTAGAAATGAAGTTCTGCGTTTTGTAATTTTTTTGAGATATATGCAATACAAACCGCGTTAAATACCTGCAGCACTGGAACTTATTGGCGATTTGGGACAATTTTCTTGCCTCGTAATTAGTTTTAATATTTTTTTGTGAAAATGTAGTTCCTTCTACTGCAAAAACAAAACAATATTATTAATAAAAATTTCACACTTTTTAAATATTTTTTTTGTTGTTCACTCCTCTCGACAAGTCTCAGTCTTGCGTTGGTTTCGTTAATCTATTTTTGATTTCTGATAAGCCTGCCGCTACCAGTCGACTGAGTCCTAAGTAATGAGAATGCCCACCTGTTGTTGCTTAGGAACAACGCTTTCTTACTGCTTGGAGCGCCATCTGTGTTTCACTTTTTTCTGCGAGAAAGATCGCACAGATGGTTGAGGACTTCACTAAATTTGGTGTGCCTGCGCTTTTACCGCGATTGCCCCGCTTCTTCTTGCTGGCGCCACTGATGCAATGTGTAACTGTGTGTTTTTCTTTGTTTTTGCTTGTTTTAGTAGCCTGAATGCGCTGCTTTAATAAGCATTTCTAATGAGTATTTTGAGGAATTTTTCGACTGTGCAGTTTTATAGCCCTTTGATGTAATTTGAAGCAATTATATTTTTCAGCGGTAGATCTTGTTACTGAACTTTCCGATTTACAATCTTTATTTGAGCCACAGTGAAGGCCTTGTTTCCGCAATTAATAAATAAGTTATATTCCGATTATATTCGCCTGCTGAGCGCGAAATATTGGGCGGTTATTAATTACCGTAGTCAAAAGTGTTGGTGGGTGACTAGCATCCGGAAGTGCATAGGTTCGAGTCTTCGTGAATGAAACACCAAAATGACAGACAAAGTTATTCTAGTAGCAGCCGCCTCTAGGCAGACAATGGCATGTCTCTGAGTGGAATAGTAGATGACCGAAATGCAGCCGGAGATTTGACATTGCCTGCCGAGGATGACCACTTTAAAAAGAAGAAGTTTTCTATAGTTTGATGTTTTATATCCACAATAGGCTTCAAAGCCGGACCCACTAAATGACAGTCATGACAACCCACTCCCATACGAAGGTCATAGCTATACTGATGTAACAGCTGTAGAATTTGGCATTCATACTTCTGATATGCAGTTTTTCGTTGGGAAGCTCGTTCCTATAGCATAAACCTCACTACAATGGCAACGCTCGTTTCACAACGGTAATTTCTTATGCGGTTTCGTGTGAGTGGGAATTAATTTGGAGCGTACACCCTTTTTGGGTGTTTGGTCGAGCTCCTCCTCCCATTTGAGACGTGCGTCTTGATGTTGTTCCACAAATGGAGTTACCTACAGTTTCAAGCCAACTCTGAACAGCAGATATTTTTTATGAGGAGCTTTTTCATGGCAGAAATACACTCGGAGGTATGCCATTGCCTGCCGAGGGGACACCGCTATTAGAAAACACTATTTCTTAATTTTGATCTTTACCGCCACTAACACAATCCCCCCTTTCCTTCTGGGGAGACAACCTTCCCGGAACTACTTTCTATATTACTGCGGGATGGCCCAGAACGGCATCCATAAAGGACCAATTCTATTCACCCCAGACGAGGGGTAGCCAGCTTTCATGCTATAGGCTCGTCTTCTTGTATCTCTATCTATTTATCGTTGGCTTGTAGACGAAAGTAAATGGTTACATCGCGAATTTTTCATTTTCCTTCAATGCAGGGAATCTCATACTTCGTTCTTCAAAATCTACAAGAATCTTCTTACCTCATGAAGGCAAGATATCAAGTTTGAACCTACTATTCACGCCGTTAGTCGTCCCAGCAATTTCGATTGTGAATAACCTCAAAATACGCGGACATCATTGAATAGTTTACTCTACTTCTGCATGGTCACTTGGACCACCAAAGTGCCGAGCCATAATAAAGCATGTCGTTAGCTTGCAACAGTTGGGCCAAAGTCGAAGAAACGTTGCTTATGCTCGTATATACAACCTACCACGGTGGGTATTGACCTACGCTTGAAATGAACTGAGATTCTATACTTTTTAAAAATATAGTTCATGACAAAGCGGATTTGCTGTTCTGCTTGTTTCTGATTTTTGCTGACTGAAAATTAAATGCTTCTCTTCGGCACATAAACTAATAATCCAAAGTTGATATGCAGATATCTGCATATGATGGCGTTCTTATTAAATAAAGAAGTACCCAGTGACGATATAACAAGTGGCTAGTGGTATATGTAAAGGCCCTCACTAGAAAAATGTGGTTCAATACAAAGTTAGTATATTTTTGGTTAACATGGTAAACTATGTCCGTCAGTGAGGTCTGTTATGGCCCCATTGAGCCATTGGTGGTTCATGCCTAGCTATAAAAAAAATATCTGAGTAAGCAGTGCCCGTGGTCTAGGCGTTTGTATGTGCCTGACTACGAATTTGCAGATGTAGGGCGCAATGCGCACTGAAGGCATGAAACAACAATTAAAAGAAATCGATTTTTTTCAAGCAGTAGTCACTTCTCAGTAAGACAAACCACCAAGTGTATGCACTGCCACAAAAAGCTGATAATAAACGCATATCCTTTGTGACTAAAAATATATTTTCGCGTTTTTTACTATATTTCGGCACTGACATTAACTTTGTTGGGATTCTCTTAATTGGATTAAATGTGCAATGTTTTATTCGATAACTTTTGTCAATTGTTATGGTCCATCAACAAAATTTCACAAATGCGTGGGAAGGTTATATCTCTTTATTTTTGTTGTTGCTAAGGTGGTTAAGTATTTGCTTTAAATAATCTTAATTAGCGTACTTTTATTACCACTGTTCTTGTGTGATGTCTTTTTTTATGACTTTTTTATTAGAATAAATCAGATCCCTTTCGTAAGATCAAGATATAACAGCAAATTTTTTATCTCTATATGTCTGAGATTGAATTAATTTGCTGTAGAAAGGGTTTACTGGAAGAGCGAAGTCTTGTTCTGGCTAAACGCATAAATAGTGGAAAATACTTTTTTACACCCCCTCCGCCCAACAGCTTCTGCAGATGGGATTTAAAGGAAGGTTCAGTGTGGCTGCATGATCCCTTACCTTCCAATGACCTGTAAGGTTGCAGTAATACGTGAAATTAAACCCCTATATGATAACCTCTTTGTCTCAGTTCTGAGCTAAATGGCGGCTATCCGACTGCTTGGATCTTCTGGTGGGCCATTAAAGATGTATGCGGTTTGGTGTTGACTCACAAAGTTTCCTAATTGGAAATTATTGCATCTATGTATTGGGCGATCTCTTGCTTCAATCTATGTAGTTATTTGTTGAGAGTATAGACACTAATTAATGACCCTTTTCGCTATTCGACTTCGCATATGATGCACTTTTCATCGAGAATTCAGCTTACAGTGTTTTTTGCGTCAATTAGCTTGGCACTCATACAGCCAGCTTCTTTTCTGAGACTTGCAAATTATTCCAAACAGATTTCTGACTTATTTTCATTTCTTTGGGGGAATGGAATAAGTATTCAGTTGCTAGTTCTGCTATATGATTTATATGATTTTCTCGACAGATTTGCTATTACATTCAATTTTGAGTTGGACCCATCAGCAGCATGACCTTTCACTACTCACTTTGATTCTTGTAGTACTGAAGAATGTATCGAATTTTCTTTTCCTTATCTCCATTTTGCAACGCTGTAACAAACACGTTTTGCCTACACCAAACAAAAAAATTCTCAGTGAATTTGTTTGAAGCTTAAGGTATCCCGGTGGTCTAGGATTTTCAAAAAATCGATTTTTTTTCTTGATATTTCGAAATTATAGGCTTTAAAGAAAATACTGTCAAAGTTTTGAACGGATTTTCATAGTATTTTCGATTCTACCGCTGTTTTAGCAGATAGAGTCGGATTCGTCACGCGGCGACATCAATGGAAATTATCCACTCTCAAAACTTTAAACTCAATTACCTCAAAACTATCGGCCTGGTGTTGTAAAACAACCATTCAATCGAATGGTTTGAAATTTTAATTTGTTATTCACAACATCAATGGCTATCACCCGAAATCCGGCTAACACTAGAATCATATTATTATTTCAATTATTTTTTATAATTTTTTTTTTATTAAGAAACTGAAAAAAAACCCGATTTTTGGAGTGTTAAATTCAAAACCGCGCCATTTTTTAAATTTGTTTTTTATTCTAGCAGCGCGACATAGCTACAGTCATACTAATTACTACTCGTAATTTTTGTGGGTTTTGTGTTTCATATAAATAGAAGAGCCAAAATTGACAGCACCGTCCAGGTCCAATTTTTCGGGAGGATCAACTTCATCGCCATTTTTTAAATTATTAAAATTAAAAAAAAAAATTTTTTTCATTTTTGTATGTAAAAGAAGTTAAATAAAAAGTCTAAAAACTTAAATATCTTTTTCATTTTTTTATTGTAAAAAAAATTCTCAAAATACCCTCAGTTTTCGAGCTCTAGACCACCGGGACCCCTTAATGTCGCTCTTAAATCGCAATACTTATATTGTGTGAGTAGATTTTTTATTAACAACATTTTTAACATTGACGCTGGAGCAATATTTTTGCTTCAGCCTATACATTATTTTACTGCCATTTGTGCATATAAACGAATATTATTTTATTTAAGATTAATTTAAGTAGAACACTTGCGCTTCCATAGGGAAATTAAGGTAACAGCAGCCGAAAAACTATAACTAATGTATACACGCGCTTTTATATAGGTATATTTGTGTATGTGTGAGTATATGGATACATACATATACATGTAGGTATGTATATAAATAAACAACATATATTGCATGTGTGTATCCGTAAGTATGCGTACTTTTACATGGCTGAGGGGAGCGCATGCGAGTACATCGACAGTCAGTCACCCAAGAAAGTTACAAACGACTCTGGCTCATTTAGTATTAATGTCAATTTCCATTTCGACTTGTGCGTGTGCAGACGTAAATACATGCATACATAAATACATACATATGCATGTAGGTATAGTATGACAGGTGAGCATTATTTAAGCCAAACAAGAATGGCGCAAGTGTTAAGTAAGCAAATCCCAAGAGGAATCTTTAGCCTAAGCAGTACCATTTTACTGTTACTAATACATTTTGGTTGTAATGTTGTGTTGTAATATAGTTGTTGCTTTACGTATGTTTTTGCTTTTTTTTTGTTTTTGTTTTTTTTTGTTTTTGTTTTCTTTTGATTTTGAAGTTTGGTAAGTCCAATCCACAGGGAGGTTAATGATATATTTTCGAAAGTTCATTTTCCGCTGCGATCGGTTTTTGGTCCTTCGCTATGGCTTATATTGAAACAATTGGGTTGGGTTTGCTGTTTGGCAAAGGGTAAGAAATCATTCGATGGATTTCTTTCTGCTCTACAAAAACATGTTATTTGGGTTTTTAAGTTATTTAATTTTTTGTTAGTTTCGAGGCTTGGAAATGGAATATCCAGGAGGCAAAAATCAACATTTTCAACACCTACTCTCATCGAGGTCAAAAAGCTGTACGGAGAAGGTGTCATAGGCGAGTCTACAGCACGCAAATGGTTATCAAAGTTCCGCAGCGGAAGGTCTTCTGAATTCGATGAAGAACGTTTCAAATCACTTTTAAAGGAGAACGGTCGCCATGCCAGTCGTGGATTGGCAGAAAAAATGAACTGCGATCATAAAACTATTCTTAATCACCTTCATACAATGGGATTTACCGAAGAATTGGGAGCCGGGGTGTCT
This sequence comes from Anastrepha obliqua, assembly GCF_027943255.1. NCBI lineage: Eukaryota > Metazoa > Arthropoda > Insecta > Diptera > Tephritidae > Anastrepha > Anastrepha obliqua. Next base: position 31,284,223 of record NC_072896.1, read on the forward strand.
CGCGAGCTCAACGAAAAAAACAAAGAAAGTAACCTTTGTCCCGAATAGTCCCAGGAGATGAGGCAAATATGAGCAATATGAAGCAAAGAAAGGAGTGGCTCCAGGAGATATGCCAAAACTGAGAGTCAAACCGGGTCTTCATCCAAAGAAGATTATGATATGCGTTTGTTGGGACTGGGAGGACATGGTGCACTGGGGACTGCCAGTCCATGCCACGGTCAACAAGGAGCTCTACATTGCCCAGCTACATTGCGTGAATGAGGCCATGCGACTGGAAAGACCTGATGGACATGGACAAACCATACTCTTTCACGACAACATCAGGCGTCATGTTGCACAAGTCGTCAATTGCGCACTCCAAGAGCTCGGTTGGGTGGTCCTTCAGTATCCGCCGTATTCTTCGAACCTTTCACCGACCGATTACCATCTTTTCCGCTCCCTGTCAAACCATATGAGGGGCGAAGACCTTTACCTTCGATAACAAAGAGGTCCTTAAAAACAGGCTCAACAACTTCTTTGACGCCAGATCAGGCGATTTTTGGCGGAGCGGCTTCAAAAAATTATCAGGAGGGGAGAAGAGGTTGTAAACAGAAACGGCTGATTAACTTATTGGTATGATTATTGTTTTTTGTTTAAGTAAAAGTCTTTGGTAGAAACACTACGAACTTATTCTCCAACCGAATATGTTTTTTTTTTTTGTTTGTTGCCCTCTACCAAAATCCATTGTCGGACCCTTTTTATTTTACTATGCTGTGCAATGTTTTGAAGCCATTGAAGTAGTGTATCTTGCCCTTAAGTCTGTGTGAATAAGTGTGCATACTTAACGAGCGCTTAAGTGTTCATGTGAGTGTCGGAAAATATTTGTGTGTCATTGTATAAGTTTATGTAAGTACATTCCAGTTCATATGTACACACATCTATACATTTATCGTATACCTTAAGCTGAGGATGCAGCTATCACCTTTGCACAGCCTTTGTCAACTGCTTAGGCAGGGATCTCAATGGCTTACCAAAGTATGTGTGTGTGTATCTAAATATATCATATATAAGTAATAATGTATGCGTTGGCACATATGTGCTTATATTTCCACATAACTGCTAACCCTTGTGGCATTTATTTATGGCATAAAGTTTTTAATGAGAATGTGCATACTTAATTGAAAGAAACTTAATTTCAAAGATGTCGACAATCTTCTGGCATTCCATAGACTCCTTCGTACGGATGCAAGCTCAAAAGCATACATGAAGGCGTGTATAAGTAAAATATAATAGCAAGTGCTTATGTATTAGTTTGTATACATATTAATCAAAAACTCTTAGAGTTTCTTAGAAAAAAGAAGATGGATGCAGAAGACTTTTCCATGCAATGCAAGAGCAGAGAATCTTTTAAATATCTTCTATGTAGCGAAAAAAGCAGAGTGAGGCATAAAGAAATTGATGGCTTAAGGTGGATAAGAAAAATGCTAGCTAGAAGTGTACTAGACATGTTTCAGGTTCAAATGCTCTAATGCTGATATTCAGACAGCAGGTATTACTTAGTTACTATTAGAGATTGCTAATACACTTATGTGTTTACTGACTGCCGGTGACTACTAACTAGCGACCGTAATCATACCCGCAAGGGCATCTCCCTCAAGGAGGTGACAGATACGACGACCCCGCGGACCCTAGTTAAGATGTCTCTCGTTTCAGCGAGATTATAAAATTTAGCAAGAAAGTTAGGTGACAAAATCCAGTATATGTCTGTTCCCATATTGGGTGGTATCTTGGTCTGTGTCTGTTCACCATGTTAGGTGCGACTGTTTATGTAAAAATCATGATCAGGCGCACTGGGAGTCCCTGGATAGGTCGCTAGGGCTTTCCACCTGCGACCTTAAAGTGGTGATGTGAGTTCGCTCTGCCGATGTACATATATAGGTAACCAGCCGCGTTGGACCCTGATCAGGAAGTGTTCATTGGGCGAAAGAGTAATAGCTTTCGTTGCTCCGGGCGAGCGCCGATCCGTTCGTGTTTTTCGGGATCAGGTAAAGCGTATATCAGGTTACAGTGAACTGGGGTAGGAGCATTGCCTGCGAGGCTACACCCATTCTTGATTACTTCGGCCTGCCCCCTGCACACGATGCGCTGGTTAAATAAAAAATTATGGATAAAATTAAGGAAAAAGGACAAAAAAAAGACAAATAGCAAAAGACCATTAATGGTGGAGATCTAGAACAAAGCCCTTTGGTAGGGAAACCACAATTGCTTTGCTCGCCACCACAAAAATCTAATACACCTCTTACGAGCGGATTATTGCCAACTATAGAGAAATCAAAGACGGTCAATGAAGGAGATTTTAAGGTATGTTTTCCACCGAGAGCCGAATGGAACAAAGGGAAGGTGATTGGAAGATACGATATTAAAATCTATACTGACGGTTCTAAGATGAACTGTGGTGTGGAAGCTGGCTACCATTCGGAGCCACTCAACCTATCTCAGTCAATTCGACTCCTTGACTATGTCGGCGTGTTCCACGCAAAACTTTTAGCGATCAGAGAAGCATGCAAATTACTACAACTCTACAAGGAAGTTGGTGCAAGATGGTGATTAATTTCTGGAAAACGAAAACTGAGACACAATGGCACAATGGCTCGATGGCGCTCGGCATTCACCATACCGGCATCTCCTTTCTCATTTCGAAAAAAATAACAACCGATGATGGCGGCTGTATGAAATTGGCGAAAATAATTCTTTTTTCTTCAAGGTAAATTTCCACAATTTCGAAGCGTTGTTCTGGCGTTAGCCGATTCATGATCACTTGCCAAACCTTCTTCTTCTTAATGGGCGCGATAACCGCTTATGCGATTTTGGCCGAGTTCAACAAAGCGCACCAGCCGTTTCTTGCCAAACCTTACTGGAAAGAAATGTCAACACCATTTGCCATTCTCTGCTGTCAATGGTTCTTAAGGGGGGGTAAGGGATAAAAATCGATTTTTTTTTTTGCATGTTATTGTAGTAAAACATTTAAAAAATACCGTGTTAAAATTTTAAGTCAATCCGAGCAAAACTTTTTAAGTTATAGAGCATAAAGCCGAGCCACCTCAAACATCTGCCGAGACGCAGCAATTGCGCGCGTAGTCCGTTACAAATTTTAAACGCGGTTTTCTCGAACCTTTTTTTTTAAAGTGCGTAGTCATTGGCATTTAAAAACTACTCAACCGATCCTTTTGAAATTTTGCACACATATTTTACATATAAAAAACCTCCCGCCAACGTTTTTTTTTCGCCATTTTTTTTTATATTAAGGTGGTTTTACACCTACAAAATGGCGGCATTTTTTCCTCAAAAATCACTTTTTACTTCAAACGACTACCAAATGGCTGAAAATGAAAATAAATCATCAAAATAAACGTTGGGGGGAAGTTTAACTCATACTTTAACTAAATTATTCGATTTTTTTGATTTCAGATGATCCTACGCTGAGATATGCTGACTACTGCAAAATGTATTTTTAAAAAGACGTCTACGTAAATGTGCTCTAATTCGCTCATTTTGCAATATTTTTACATGAAAATTTTATCAAATATTTTTGAAATGTTACTTTATAATATGCAACAACTTTTAATAAACTGACTTGAACCGTTTCGCTACAATAAATTCATGAAAAAAGTTTTTTTTTTTAGCGTTTATCCCTTACCCCCCCTTAAATTTATCTCGCAAAATCGTTGGTTCTCATGCAGCTAAAAAACACCCGTTAAAAAGGGTGATTTTTTAAGAGCTATAGGAAAGGTTTTCCAAAAAACACACGTAAAATTCAGAAAAATTCATGAAATTTTTATTTAAATCGATAGTGCAGTCCATATAATTTAATGTTTGAAGATTATTTCATGCAAATGCGCTTCAAATGGCCCATCCGCTTCGTCCAATTTTGGCATACCCTTTCCAATGTTTCGGCCGGTATCTCACATATAAATGCTTTAATGACACGAGCTTTAACATAGCCCCACAAAAAATAATCTAAAGGCGTTATATCGCACGATCGGGGTGGCCAATTGACAGGTTCCGAACGTGAAATAAAATGTTCACCGAACTCGCCTCGAACACAAGTCCATTGTTACGCGTGCTGTGTGTGGCACCGTCTTGCTGAAACCACATGTCATGCAAGTCAAGCTCATTTCACGCTCATTTCACGGTAGCGCTCGCCATTCACAGTTACGTTACGATTCGCAGCATCTTTGAAAAAGTACGGTTCAATGATACCTCCAGCCCATAAACCGCACCAAACTGTGACCTTTTCTGGATACATTGGTAGCTCTTGCAATTCTTCTGGCTGATCTTCACTCCAAAATCGACAATTCTGCTTATTTACGTACCCATTGATCAAAAAATGAGCTTCGTCGCTGAACACAATTTTTCGATAAAAAAGTGGATCTTCGGCCAACTTTCCAAGAGCCCATTAGCCCATTCATCAAAAATTCGGCGTTGCGGTAGGTCGTTCGGCTTGAATTCTTGCACCAGCTGTATTTTGAATGGCTTCACACCTAAATCCACGTTATTGAATAACAGAGGCCCAATTGCTGTGAACGGCGACGAATCGATGATTGATGGTCATCATTAACACTGGCCGATACAGCTGCGATATTTCCTTCAATTCGCACTCTATGTAAATGAGTTGGTGGTTTGATGTCCAGTGATGTAAATTTGGTTCTAAATTTAGTCACAATAGCTCGAATAGCCGCTTGGGTGGATTAAACTGACCATAAAATGGAAGAAGCGCACGATAAACTTTCTTAACAGAACATACATTTTTATAATAAAATTCAATGACTTGCAAGCGTTGTTCGTTTGTAAGACGATTCATGGTTAAATTATAGACCAAACTGAAGATGTTTGACTGTGAAACAAAACACGAAACGTGCGTCAGCTGTTTAAACCAACTGTTTAAAAAGATAATAGCTAAAAAATCACCCGTTATAATACATATACGTATACATTTACTATTAAATACCCGAAAAAAGAGAATACAACTTGAATTATTTCAAAAATTTGTACATTTTTTTCATTTAACAATGCATCTAAAAAATTTCCCAGAAACAGCCATTTTCAAAGTAATTATTCTAATGTCAATATTATGTTAATAAATTCGCAGACATTTACCTATGTATGTATATGTGTAAGAATACGCGTTTTAGTAGCATGCATACATACTTTCATATCTCCTCTTTATTAATGATTGTCTCAGTGGCAAATTTGTTAATTTTAATATTTTAAACTGTAGTCATGTAGAATGTGTTAACACGTGTGTATGTGGCTCACATACGTACATTCATACATATGTGATCTTTTGATAAATTTTACATTACGTTCTATTTAGAGGAAACACATGTACATACATATGTTCCATCAATATCACTTTCGTACTTGAATTTAGAACAGGTCTTTAGCCTGCACTGCTAGTGGCCTTGATTATGTAATATGATTATTTCTGATTATATTTCGAGTAGATAAATAAATAAATAAATTAATTAAAAAATAAATACTTCCATCTGCACACATATGTCCTTATGTAACTGAAAAATAAATGAATGTAATGGTTGGTGGTCACAATATAACATCAACAGATACCAGAAAATATCTAGGGGTAATGATCGACAGAAGCATCTGGAATACGCAAGTACGAAAGTTACAAAAATCCTGCACGGCTTTATCGTCACTGATGCCCAATGTGGGTGGACCAAGACAACAAATGAGAGTATTGTTAGCAAGCGTCTGCAACTCGATCCTGTTTTACGCTGTGGAAGTGTGGTTTGACGTAGTGAAATATCCCAGCTACTTGAGAGAGGCTAAACGGGTGTACAGCTTATGCAATGTCAGAATCATTAGAGGCTGTAGGACCATATCTGACGAAGCAGCAGTGGTAAAAGCAGGCAGAATCCCCCTCGATAAAAAGGTAAAATGCATGAAACAAAAATACCACCATGCAAAAAAGGCGTGGGTATCTGGTAACAAAGCCTCACTGAGGGACGCCCTACAGAGGATCGATGATACCGTTCTGCAAAACTGGCAGACCAAATGGGACGATAGTGGGAAGGGAAGAACCATTTTCACAATGATCCCCGACATACAGAAATGGATCCGGAGAACACATGGAAACGTGAACTTCATGCAGATACAGTTTTTAACTGGAGATGGCTGTATCAGGCAGTATTTTTACAAACACAAGCACACTTACTCCTCATTTTGCCTATACTGCCAAGAAAAATATGAAACGCCTGAGCATGCCCTGTTAAAATGCTCTAGATTTGATAGGGAACGAAGCATGTGGCGCTCAAATTTCGGCGAGAGCATGACTGCTGCTAGCCTAGTACAATACACATATGCTAGAATCTGAAGAAATGTGCAACTATGGTAGTAACGTAGCCTCAACAATTATGCGAAGGCTGAGACATGATGACAATAAACGCAGACAAATGAGTGAATAAGCATATCCTGCCACCTATCTTAAATATCTTAAGTGGTAATACCGAGGGCAAAAAGCAGAACAGCGAGGCGAGGGGGTGGTTTGGTCCGCAGGTACTACCAAACTCAGTTCAAAAAGAGCCGGGGAATATCGCATGTGAATCGAGCATACGTATGAGTCGGCTCTTAGAAAATTTCACCTCCCAGGTCGGCATACCAAAAAAACAAAACAAAAATTAATACTATTGTCAAGAAAATTCCACAAGAAGCATTTAGTGAGCCTCAATGGCTAGAAGGTTCCAACGGGCACAGCTTAGTAATAGTCTTGAATGTGAAACATGCCGCAAACTGAGCGAAAATTGTAGGCGCACTGGACCATATGGGAGTACCCTCCCGAAATAATGCAGTAACTTTGGTATAGCGCGCAGGCAAAGCAAAGATGCGAGCGCCAAAAAAGCGTATACGCTATTAAACTGACGATATCAGACATAGAAACTTACCTTTCTATGGCATAGAGAGAAGCATGGCAGGCGAGGGAGAACTGAACTAATAGGGGTTGCTCTCTCATCAAATTATTTAAACAGTGGGTGGTAACAAGCGGGAACCAGTATTAACATCGATAATAATGCCAGCCTTGAAATCGAACGGAAAATCTCTCTTGCCAACAAGCGCTACTTTGGACTGAGTAGCCAATTGAGTAGAAAAGTCCTCTCTCTGCGAACAAAACACTTTATAAGGCGTTCATCATGCCCGTTATATCGTATAGCGCAGAAGCTTGGACGATGACAACATCCGATGAGGCATCACTTGGAGTGTTCGAGAGAAAGATTCTGCGGAAGATTTTTGAACTTTTGCTCATTAGCAACGGCGAGTATCGCAGGCGAATGAACGATGACCTGTGGGAGTAAATAAAGATCCAGCGGCTATGTTGGTTGGGTCATGTCGTCTGAATAGATGCAAAAGATCCGACTTTGAAAGTATTGGATGTGGTACCAGCTGGTGGTAGCAGAGCAAGAGAAAGCCCTATTCTACATTCGTAAGATCAGATGACTTAGGACTTGGCCTCACTTGGTGTGTCTAACTGGCGCCGGTTAGCATGAGAAAGAAACAACTGGCGCCTTTTCTTAAACTCGAGCAAAATCGCGTAAGCGGTTATCACGCCAATCACGAAGAAGAGGAAGGTAATAAGCTGTTTCGGCTTTCGACGTATTACATCAGAACAGAACCAGACATAGATACTAGTTATCAATTATCAAACCGCCTCTCGACTTAACGGTAGTACAAATGGAATTGGTACTGTGACGGTAGAAAGTTTAGTTCGTGTTAAAGTCCCACACTGACGGGGTTAGGCTTTCAATGCTTCCTCCTCATAAAAACAAAAAACAAAAGGCCAGCATAGCGTATACTCTTGGAATTAAGTAGTTTATATTGTTACTGAATGTGAGTTTAGAGTCGAAATATACACGTAGATCTTTAATATGGCCTACAGTGTTTTGTTTACACTTCGAAATATGGTGTGTATAATATATAGGTTTTGGTTTTCCTGAAAAAAATTGCTTGCATTTGTCAACTGCTGTTTCTCACACCGGGAATAAATTCTGTCTAAGGCAGATTGCAATAAAACTGAATTTTACACGTTCAATATGGCGGAGTAAGTTGTAAGATCAACACCGTAAAAAAGAAATTTCAGAAAGACTATAATAACAATACGTCTAGTTTCATAAATTCGAGGAATTATTGAACTCGGACAAATTTCTATTAATTGTTGACCAAGCCAACATACTTCACATCATAGTACAGCAATCAGTTAAGTCGCGTCCCAATTTCGCATACCGTTCGTTGACTTTTAGGAGGCATTCGACACAATCAAGCGAGACTCAATATGGCTGGCGTTGAGTCCACATCAGAGTCCTTTACGAGAACTACAAACTAGCAGCGCTCCACAACGGCAGCAGCGCTCCATAAGGCAAGGTTGTCGCCTGCCGCCCTTCTCTTCGCCAACATCCTAGACGACGTTATGAGCCAACTGACTCTGCACTAAAGAGGCATCGCATAGAGTTTCACCAGACATCTTGAGGATCTGAACTTAGCCGATGACATTTGTCTCCTTTCTCACAAAGTCACTGACATGCAAGCGAAGGCGGACAGACTAGTCACGCTGGCACGCACTGTCGGACTGGAGGCCAACATCGCCAAGTCGAAGGCTATAAGAGTCAACCAGAATAAATCAAGACATATAATGGTTCATGGGAGCCCGGTGGAATTTGTCGAAAGCTTCTGCTACCTTGGCTGCACTATCACCACAGACGGCGGAGCAGATGAAGATGAAGAGCAAGGCCGGCGTTCGCTCATGTGTGAAGTCAGTATTGTTGTACGGAAGTGAAGCATGGCTGGTCTCCAACACCATCACGCAGAGACTACAATCTTTCTTTGTAGAATATTCTGGCCGTATACCATCAGCAACGACGCGCTGTGGAGAACAACCAATGAGAATCCCATCCTAAGGCAAATCAAACGCAAAATGTGGCGATGGATAAGTCACACGCTTAGAAAACCACCAGATTGCATCACGAGTGTCATTCTCTTGCCTGGAACCCGCAAGAGAGCAGAGATCGCGGTCGGCCAAAGATTACTTGGAAAAGGTTGGCAGATACCGACATCACATCAGAGAGCGCCAAAGCAACAGCCCAGGACCGTGTACTCTTCTAGTGAAAGGTTCTTGTCGAGGCCTTATGCCCCCGAGATGGCTGAACAAAGGTACCAAAAAAGTAAAAACAAAAAGTATCGCAACTGCGCATGTTTCTACATGGCGCATTAATATCAATGAACCCACGAAGGGACGTCCCCGATTTTGTTAGAAAAGATATCGAGAATAAGTGAAAAAGTCAGAAGAGATCACATTTTAATTAAAGATAGTAAGCCAAAAATTTTGGCGACGTGAGTTATAAGATGAAATCGTTTCAGAAATATTTGAAGGAGTGCAAAGCAAAACTATGATGATATCCAAGATAAGCCTTCGAAATGTCAGTGCAGATAGCATTCACTTGATAGCCGCCAACCTTAAAGCTATCGATACATACGGAACTATGATAAGCAGACAAGGTGATCAATGCAAAATGTAACATTTTCAAAAATCTATTTTAAAGAATGCCACCAGTTTTCCTTTTTTTAGCTGATTCAAAATTCGCGCTGGCCGGTGCTGGCGCTACGGTAACATTTCACGTGAGCAGCGCCCGTTAATTTGTATCTAATAGCTTTCATATGTATATACACACATACTACGCACATGTATCTCTCTATCTGTGTTCCGTACTTATCTGTACACATATATCTATGTACGCCTGCATGTGCACATTTTAATTACTTAAAGACCACAGAAATGTTTGATATCGAACAATTTTTGATATTTAACAAATGATAAAATTGCATTACCCTCACGCCGCTGCTGCAAATGATTTTATCCATGAGTTGATTTCGTATATAAGAGAGCGTATTTCGCAAGCTGTCTCAAAGTTCAAGCCCCGGTCTCATTGCCAACACATTAGCATTGTCATTTTCGGCTAAGGCAAAGGATATTAAGAATAGTGTGAAAGTGGTGTAGTCCAGCAGCACAAGGCAGTAGGATGAGTAAAACTATCGGTAAGTTCATAAGTGTCCATGCTTACATACATACAAAGCAATTGAGGAGCGCAAGGTTGTGTTGGTTGCGTGTGATGCGCACACACTTCTGAAGGAAGTTTGAAGCAACTTTAGTTCTCAGTACTCGTACAAAGAGACTGGGTGATGCCGAGGCATTTTCAAAAATATTGGAATGAAATTAGTGTTTTTTTTCATACCAATCCCAACTTTTTTTTTACTTTCAAAGAAATACTAGAATTTTTCCTATATAAAATTACAACTAAACGAATGTGCGTAATTTGCGTGTCTTAGATCCTGAACGCGATCATAAAACATAGAATGTTTTTTCTATTAGTCGACAGCCTTTGCTGTGCAATTCTCATCCTCATCCAGTATGTGAAAAAGCTTCTCATAAAAACCACCACTGTACTGTGAATATGAAGAGCTCAATTAAGATTTTCAAGCAACTTAGTGGAAAAAACTGTGAAAGACGCACTTAGAGCAAAAGCACGACATTTATTTTTGTATAGTCAAAATGATGTTGCAGAGGATAAAATTATAAAAAAGTAACGCGAATGTCTAGGCAATTTCCAAGTGGCTTTATTAGATTAAAATTTAAAGGGCTTTAAAATGCTAATCAAATTTTTTTCTAAAAATGCCTGTAATGTAAAACTGTAGAACTTAAAGTTCCAAACTTTTTTATAAAATTTTAAATCTGGGTCTACAGGATTTTTGTTGGACAATGAAATTTTCTTTTTTATATCCTTCTTTACTCCGCTCGGAAGCATAAGCTCTCAACAAGACTCTTCCATCGTACACGGCTGTTGTTTTTGCGATGTCGCACGTGATGTCGGCATCTGCGAGCTGGCGCAACATCAACCTTATCCAAATAATCTTTGGCCAACCGCTGCCTGTGCTCCCTTGCGGTTTCTAGGCGAGTGCCATTCCCGTGATGCTATCTGGTAGTTTTCTTAGCGTGTGACCTATCCAACGCCACTTTCTGCGTTTGATTTGCCATATGATGGGATTCTCATTCGTTGCTCTTCACAACGCGTCGTTGCTAATGCCACTCGGCCACAATATTCTACAAATGATGCGGAGGCATTTGTTGACGAAAGATTGTAGTTACTGTGTGATGGTGTTGAGGACAAGCCATGTTTACAACTATACTGTCTGCACCATGTGTGCTGTATATTCGCAGTTTAGTGTACCTGGAGATTTATGAACTCGCCCATACTGTATGCATTTGTGCGAACGCCGCCCTTGCTTTGATTAGCCTGCAGTTGACATCTTCATTTGCTCCGCCGCCTGTGGTGATACTACAACTGAGGCGGCAGAAGCTTTCGACATATTCCACCGGACAACTGCCAACCATTAGAGATCTTGCTTTATTGTGGTTGACTCTCATAGCTTTCGTCTTGGCGATGTTGACCTTCAATCTGACAGTGCGTGCCACCGTAACTAGTCTGTTCACATTCGCTTGCATGTCCGTGAGTTTGTGAGAGGGGTGGCAGATATCACCGGCGAAGTCTAGATCCTCGAAATGTCTGCTGAAACTGCATACGATGTAAGGAAAGTGTAATGCATTCACTAACAGGCCGTGCTCGGGATTTCGGGATTTGAAAATAGCAAACCTGAGATCCCGATATTTGTCGGGATAAAATACTCATGTCTGGCTGAATTTGATCGGGTTCATCGGGTTTCAAGAACAACTAAAGAACTATGTACTATAAAAAATCATCTCCCTGCAGATGTTATGGCTCCGAATCAGAGCATGCGGTGAAAAAAACGATATGCGGGCAAATTATTTATATCAATACTAGAAATATTTCGGATGCCAGGTTGTTAAAAGTTTTATTGTCTGCGAATAATTAAATTTTAACTGAATTCGGAAAACTTGCCATTGATGCACGGAAAAGGATAAAAAAGAAAACGGAAAAATCTAGAGGAAGGCTTAAAAATCAAAGAAGGGTAAAACGCAGGCTTCAACCCGGGAGTTTGGAGACACAGATATCGGAAGAATGTGCTTCTTATAAAAATGATGTCTGAGCCATTTAGTTCTGCAGCTCGAAAAATCTTTTCCAGCATCAGCTGGAAAAAGTCATACGGCAGGTATTCACCCTGGTGGAAATCCCCTTTATTCGTATTCAATCATCTCGGGGAGGTATTTCTTAGCTTGAGCTGAGAAAATGCCGTAGGGATACGAATTTCATTTAACGCAGCAAATAGAAAACTCCTTTTAATGGACTCTTAAAATATATAAGGTGCTTACGTATGTCGGTCTTTACCACTTGTATATCTCTTTACGCATTTGGCAGCTCTAAAACTACATTGATAAGGTTAAATGCGTTCATGAACTATAGCTAGAGTTCATGAAAATACGCTAGATACAACCTTATAAGTCACATCAAAACTCTTAGTCTCTCGCACCTTATCCGTCAATCAATCATTCGTGCACGCATATATCATACTTACCAGTATCTCTAGACTTGCGAATTTGTTGTTTCGTTTACGGCTGAAACTCCGGGTTTTCACATCATCTGTTGACGACGCATGCGAGAAGAATGGAGAACTGCCTTACCCTTTCAGTCGGGTCTAATATTTTTCTTATATCTTACTTAAATATATCTTTTCTAAAATCACCGAAATATGTCTCATTTTAATACTATTTCCCAAAAACAAACAAGTTCTTTACATTGCATATCTCCAATTTTTAGAAAGCCTTTGATATCGTCTATGCTTCATCCCTCATATCAGACATTCCATTTTTTTTTAGATTTTTTGAAAATACTCGTACATACATATTAATTTAATTTTTTCTTTGCGTTTGTAGTATTTTTAAGCGCCTTATTGGCCTTGACAGCTATTGTAAATGCCGCCAGTTTGAGTCAGAATGCACGCGCCGTCGACAATACTTTGTATAGCCGCTTTTTATGCCGCAAAAAGGTAAATGGTTTCAAGGCCATAGTGCCCGGAAGTTGCTCTAGATATTATCAGTGCTACAATGGTGCAAGCGTTGAGTTGGAATGTCCCAATTATTATGATTCTGAGAAAAACACATGTGTCGATCAGAATCCTGGATGTATTGAGGATCGCGAAATGTTTGCTGTTCCTAGACCAGCTGCTGCCAATGCACCGTGCGCAGGAAAAGCTAGCGGCTATGTTGTGGGCGAAAATCAAGCGGAGTGGTACAAGTGCTGTGATAATAATGTAATTGCCTCGGGTGTATGCCCAAGTGGGCAGGAATATAATTTGGCACTACTGAAATGTGATATTAAATCGTCGTGTGGTGGAGATAAGGAGCCATGTACAACAACACCAGCGCCATGTACTACAACAACAACAACATGCACAACTACAACCACAGCATGCTCAACAGCAACGACAACACCAGCCCCCACAACAACAACAACATGCACCACAACACCAGCCCCCACGACAACAACAATCTGCACAACAACAACACGCACAACTACACTAGCCACCACGACAACAACAGCATGCACCACAACACCAGCCCCCACGACAACAACAACACGCACAACAACAACACGCACAACAACACCAGCCACCACGACGACAACAACATGCACCACCACAACAGCAGCTCCCACAACAACAACAACAACAACACTAGCTACCACGACAACAACAACCTGCACAACAACAACACGCACCACAACACCAGCCACCACGACGACAACAACATGCACCACCACAACAGCAGCTCCCACAACAACAACAACAACAACACTAGCTACCACAACAACAACAACCTGCACAACAACAACACGCACCACAACACCAGCCACCACGACAACAACAACCTGCACCACCACAACACCAGCTCCCACAACAACAACAACACTAGCTACCACAACAACAACAACCTGCACAACAACAACACGCACCACAACACCAGCTACAACGACAACAACAACATGCACCACCACAACACCAGCTCCCACAACAACAACAACACTAGCTACCACGACAACAACAACCACACGCACCACAACACCAGCCACCACGACAACAACAACATGCACCACCACAACACCAGCTCCCACAACAACAACAACACTAGCTACCACAACACCAGCCACCACGACAACAACAACATGCAGCACCACAACACCAGCTCCCACAACAACAACAACACTAGCTACCACGACAACAACAACATGCACCACCACAACACCAGCTCCCACAACAACAACAACACTAGCTACCACGACAACAACAACACGCACCACAACAACAGCCACCACGACGACAACAACATGCACCACAACAACAGCCACCACTACAACATCCACATGCACAACAACAACACTAGCTACCACAACACCAGCCACCACGACAACAACAACATGCAGCACCACAACACCAGCTCCCACAACAACAACAACACTAGCTACCACGACAACAACAACATGCACCACCACAACACCAGCTCCCACAACAACAACAACACTAGCTACCACGACAACAACAACACGCACCACAACAACAGCCACCACTACAACATCCACATGCACAACAACAACACTAGCTACCACGACAACAAGAACATGCACCACTACAACAACAACATGCTCAACAATAACTACAACTACACCAAAACCATGTACTACCACGCCAGAACCATGCCCAACAACACCACCCCCAGTGTGTAGCTCCTCAGCAGATGCAAATGATATTAAAATACAAGCATCTGTCGTAACGATAAAACCAAATGTTTTTGTGCGACCTGCTCAAGAACCAATCAATACTATTTCCGTGTTACCACCGCAATCGCATGAATCCAATGTAGATTTATATATACGATACGCTTGTCGGGGCAAAACGAACGGTTTTATGCTAGCCTCATTAAGAAGTTGCAACGAATACTACATTTGTCGCAACGGTGACGCATTGAGAGTTAGCTGTGGTGACAAATATTTCAACTCTTTGAAGGGTCAATGTGATCTACCAGAGAACACCGGTTGTATCCAACCTTATCAGCAGAAATTCTGAATTTAGGCATTCTGACATTACCCAGAAGGGGAAATGTAAACGGAAACTATGACGATAGAATCAAAAAAAGCAAAAAAAAAAAAATAATGATTGTAAAAAATGCCCATACTAAATATATTTCTGTACGTATGTATGTACTCATATAGATTATAAAATTATTAAATATGTTTATGAGCAAATCAGACATGTGAATGTATTGTAAATATGGTTTTTTTCTTAATATCCTGGCTGGGGCTGCAATAAAAGTCACAAATGTGATTTGAATTTGTAAAAAGGCTAAAGTTCTATTACGACGTTTCTCTCCTACTAGAAAAAGCAAATAGAAACGTAAAGCCATTATCCATTTCTTATGCTTCTAGATTCACTTCCACTTATGGTACTTTTGCTAGAAATACCGAATTCCAGACAGACTATGCGCTCGAGTAAATTGAGCAAAGCAAAATTCGGTCGAAAAAGCAAACAAAGACTTGTTGAAAAATCTACTCGTACAACGCACTCAAAAGTCGAAAGTTGTACAGAGTGCGCCATCTTTTATGTCGGTATGTAAACGCTGAATAACTTTGTCATTTACCAACCGATCGACTTCAACGTATATGTTTTCGATACGTCAATTCAGTACAATTTCAACCATGGATCGTTTTACCGTGAAACAACGCGAAATCGATGCTACAAAATCGCAGCTTGTGATTGCTAATAAAGGTGGTCACTTGATTGATATTGTATTCACACACTAGTTTTAATAAATTCTAAATAACCAAACCAAGTAAAAAGCTCGTATTAATTGTGCGTTAAAAATAAACTCGGAGGTGAGAAAACCTTAGAAATGTTGGGAAACTGTTGCTGTAATAGCACTCTAAAGAAAACAGACGCTTACGAGTGACATGGGAACAAGAATAAAGTGAAAGAAAAGTTGATCAATAACCGCAAATCTATCAAAAGTACTGCCGCAAAACTGGTCCCAAAGAACCTAAATTTCATGCAAAAAATGGACTTGGTTGATATCACCAAAGACATAATATAATTTCAAAGGTTGAATCCGACCTACATCCAACATTCACTAAACGGATCATTTTTTTTTTGTGGGTTTTTGTTTTTTTGTCGGGACAGACTAGCAAGTACAGCGCTCAGATAACATTACGTCCAATGTAGTGCACTCGGGTTCCCTTTCTCATTTTCTTTAAATCTACCCAATCTCCGAAGAAATCTGAGTAGATCTTGTGGGGCCAAGCAGCCAAGGTGGTCGCTTCATAATCATCATCAGCGCCAAAGACCTCAAGCCTGATTCGAGCGAAGGCCGGGCAGGCGCCCAGAAAGTGGTTCGCTGTCTCATCCTTCTCTCCACATGCCGGGCAGAGTGCACTGTTTAAGATGCCTACCTTTTTCATGTGCTTCGCCCATAGAAAGTGGCCAACGAGATGCCTATAATCCCTTCTGCTTAACGACAGGAGAATCTGCCACAGTCGGTCGGGTATGACAGGTAACATCAGTTTTGTCCATCTGCAGCCTCTCTCGGTCTGTCAGGCTCACTTGTGGGTTAATGTAACCCGTTTGCTAACCGTGGCGTTGATGGCTACAGAAGGGAACGGCAGAACGGGATCTAAGGCCAACTTCTTCCTAACTAAAGAGTCAGAGATCTCGTTACCCGCCACACCCATGCTTACCGGGACCCATATTAAAAAAAAATAAATAATTGGCGCGTAAACTTCTGTTAGGGGTTTGGCCGAGCTCCTCCTCCTATTTGTGGTGTGCGTCTTGGTGTTGTTCCACAAATGGAGGGACCTACAGTTTCAAACCGACTCCGAACGGCAGATATTTTTATGAGGAGCTTTTTCATGGCAGAAATACACTCGGAGGTTTGCCATTCCCTGCCGAGGGGCGACCGCTATTAGAAAAATGTTTTTATTAATTTTGCTTTCACCGAGATTCGAAACTACGTTCTCTCTGAATTCCGAATGGTGATCACGCACCAACCCATTCGGCTACGGGACCCATATTAGCATCAGGATATTATGTCTATCGACATGATTCAGCCTGGATTTACCGGACTCAACTACCCTTGAAGATTTGCGTGCGCTGCTGACACATACAGATCTGCCCTTCCATCTGTTTTCCACAAAAAAGTTCATCGCTTCTTGAACAGCATACACCTCCGCTTGAAACACAGATGAGTGCATTCAAAGAGCAAAGTGAAATTTTGTTCCACTGGATTCCACGTAGACACCAATCTTGCTAGGACAAAGACCCCACGTTTTCCCACCGACACCTGTGCACTGCCAGAAGGTTGCTAGTGCTTTCTGTGTCTTTGTTTCAACGTATTAATTTTAACACTAGAAGGGTCGCGTATCTAACTATACCTTCAAAGACCGCAGCCGTCAATTTGACGGTATTAGAGATTCAATCAGAATGCACATGAAATTATTGTATATTTTGCTTTGAAATTAAACAAAAATATTTAAAATTTTATTTTTATTAATAGTTACAAATTAAGAATAGTACTTAAGTCGAGTAACATTTGTAACAAATAATATTTTTTTTAAATCTTTTATACATTTACCACAAACAGCTTTTTTACATATTGCGCAGTTTTCACACATTCTATTTTTTTTACAATTATGATTGACTTGACATTGCCGCCTCTTATTGTTTGTAGTAGATTGTTCACTTGTTTCAAAATTACTTTCTTGCCTTTGAGTCGTAGCTGAAGTAGTTCTTTTTTTCAAATAATCTGCACGTAGATCGTTCACTAATTGTAGACAATAAGAGTTTTATTAGTCTCTGATTTCAGTATAAACGATTCATATCGTGTGGTACGAATATTTTTACAAATTGGTGGTACTTCTCGTCTTGCACGCCGCATTGTTCTAACAATACTAGTCTCTTCGACCATTAGTTTTTTAGCCAGATTTATCGACGTGAAAAAGTTATCAGTGGTAACGTTTCGCCCTTTTTTGAAATAGGGTTGTACTAGTTTCAAAACCACATTTTCGGGTAATGAAATATCGTTCGGACGGTTTTCGTCTTTTCCTAGATAAGAGAATCCACCACATAGATACATACTCTCGACATCCACCAACAGCCAGAACTTTATGCCAAATTTATCCGGTTTGTTTGCAATATATTGTAAAAATGGACAGCGAGTTTTTGATGGAAACAACTGCTCATTGACTGTCAAATTTTCTCCAGGAATGTAACACATTTGACAATTATCTATAAAGAAGTGACCTGCTCCGGCTGAAATTCTGCACCAAGGTTTTCAGAGAGATTCATTGATAAATCGTCAAAACTCTCATCACCTGATACATCTTCTTGTGCATCACACAATCGCGACAGTTCTTGTTGTATTTGGGAAGTAGTGAGACAGCGATGCATTTTTATAACCCACTAAAATATACCAACGTTTACAGTGTATGGAAAAGAAGCCAAGCAATAAGAACTTACACAGAATTCAAATACTAAATCACGACTGCCCACTAAAAAACACCAACGACTACTGAATGCGTTTTTCTCATATTTTAGTTTTTTACTCTATTCTTCCCATTTCTCCGATTCCAATTGAACACCTGTTTTGCTCCCTTTCTCGCTCTCAATTTTGTCGATTTGCATTGAATGCAACAACAATTTCTGTCAGTCTGCATAACAACCACTAAGTTTAATGTAAACAAGCAAGACAATAACAAATTACACAGAATTCAAATTTGAAATTAAACGGATACTTAGTTCGTAGAAAGCATTGTTTTCTACTATTATCGCTGCCGTCAAATTGACGGTATGCGGTCTTATTAGGTATTTCTAAAGGAATTTCATAAACCACATATATACTAAAAGTTTTCTATAGTTATTTGAGCAAACAATGACAAATTAGGAAAAGTAATAAAATATGAAAATGAACAAAAACATATTTTGCAAAATATTTAAGAATGAAATCGAGATGCCGTCAAATTGACGGCTTTGGTCTTTCTAGTGTTAAAGGAGTTTACTATCGACGATTACTTCAAGACATTTAATATCTTTGGATAGCTGGATTGTGACTCCTTTGAGCTTAGGCAGAATAAATTCATCAAGCTTCCTCCTTCTGGAAAGAGGACAACACCAATCTAGGTAGGGTTTGCCGATAGCCCATTCGCACAGCATCAAAAGTCAATCGTATCCATATCATCGAGCAAAATCGCGTAAGCGGTTATCACGCCAATCACGAAGAAGAGGAAGGTAATAAGCTGTTTCGGCTTTCGACGTATTACATCAGAACAGAACCAGACATAGATACTAGTTATCAATTATCAAACCGCCTCTCGACTTAACGGTAGTACAAATGGAATTGGTACTGTGACGGTAGAAAGTTTAGTTCGTGTTAAAGTCCCACACTGACGGGGTTAGGCTTTCAATGCTTCCTCCTCATAAAAACAAAAAACAAAAGGCCAGTATAGCGTATACTCTTGGAATTAAGTAGTTTATATTGTTACTGAATGTGAGTTTAGAGTCGAAATATACACGTAGATCTTTAATATGGCCTACAGTGTTTTGTTTACACTTCGAAATATGGTGTGTATAATATATAGGTTTTGGTTTTCCTGAAAAAAATTGCTTGCATTTGTCAACTGCTGTTTCTCACACCGGGAATAAATTCTGTCTAAGGCAGATTGCAATAAAACTGAATTTTACACGTTCAATATGGCGGAGTAAGTTGTAAGATCAACACCGTAAAAAAGAAATTTCAGAAAGACTATAATAACAATACGTCTAGTTTCATAAATTCGAGGAATTATTGAACTCGGACAAATTTCTATTAATTGTTGACCAAGCCAACATACTTCACATCATAGTACAGCAATCAGTTAAGTCGCGTCCCAATTTCGCATACCGTTCGTTGACTTTTAGGAGGCATTCGACACAATCAAGCGAGACTCAATATGGCTGGCGTTGAGTCCACATCAGAGTCCTTTACGAGAACTACAAACTAGCAGCGCTCCACAACGGCAGCAGCGCTCCATAAGGCAAGGTTGTCGCCTGCCGCCCTTCTCTTCGCCAACATCCTAGACGACGTTATGAGCCAACTGACTCTGCACTAAAGAGGCATCGCATAGAGTTTCACCAGACATCTTGAGGATCTGAACTTAGCCGATGACATTTGTCTCCTTTCTCACAAAGTCACTGACATGCAAGCGAAGGCGGACAGACTAGTCACGCTGGCACGCACTGTCGGACTGGAGGCCAACATCGCCAAGTCGAAGGCTATAAGAGTCAACCAGAATAAATCAAGACATATAATGGTTCATGGGAGCCCGGTGGAATTTGTCGAAAGCTTCTGCTACCTTGGCTGCACTATCACCACAGACGGCGGAGCAGATGAAGATGAAGAGCAAGGCCGGCGTTCGCTCATGTGTGAAGTCAGTATTGTTGTACGGAAGTGAAGCATGGCTGGTCTCCAACACCATCACGCAGAGACTACAATCTTTCTTTGTAGAATATTCTGGCCGTATACCATCAGCAACGACGCGCTGTGGAGAACAACCAATGAGAATCCCATCCTAAGGCAAATCAAACGCAAAATGTGGCGATGGATAAGTCACACGCTTAGAAAACCACCAGATTGCATCACGAGTGTCATTCTCTTGCCTGGAACCCGCAAGAGAGCAGAGATCGCGGTCGGCCAAAGATTACTTGGAAAAGGTTGGCAGATACCGACATCACATCAGAGAGCGCCAAAGCAACAGCCCAGGACCGTGTACTCTTCTAGTGAAAGGTTCTTGTCGAGGCCTTATGCCCCCGAGATGGCTGAACAAAGGTACCAAAAAAGTAAAAACAAAAAGTATCGCAACTGCGCATGTTTCTACATGGCGCATTAATATCAATGAACCCACGAAGGGACGTCCCCGATTTTGTTAGAAAAGATATCGAGAATAAGTGAAAAAGTCAGAAGAGATCACATTTTAATTAAAGATAGTAAGCCAAAAATTTTGGCGACGTGAGTTATAAGATGAAATCGTTTCAGAAATATTTGAAGGAGTGCAAAGCAAAACTATGATGATATCCAAGATAAGCCTTCGAAATGTCAGTGCAGATAGCATTCACTTGATAGCCGCCAACCTTAAAGCTATCGATACATACGGAACTATGATAAGCAGACAAGGTGATCAATGCAAAATGTAACATTTTCAAAAATCTATTTTAAAGAATGCCACCAGTTTTCCTTTTTTTAGCTGATTCAAAATTCGCGCTGGCCGGTGCTGGCGCTACGGTAACATTTCACGTGAGCAGCGCCCGTTAATTTGTATCTAATAGCTTTCATATGTATATACACACATACTACGCACATGTATCTCTCTATCTGTGTTCCGTACTTATCTGTACACATATATCTATGTACGCCTGCATGTGCACATTTTAATTACTTAAAGACCACAGAAATGTTTGATATAAAATTGCATTACCCTCACGCCGCTGCTGCAAATGATTTTATCCATGAGTTGATTTCGTATATAAGAGAGCGTATTTCGCAAGCTGTCTCAAAGTTCAAGCCCCGGTCTCATTGCCAACACATTAGCATTGTCATTTTCGGCTAAGGCAAAGGATATTAAGAATAGTGTGAAAGTGGTGTAGTCCAGCAGCACAAGGCAGTAGGATGAGTAAAACTATCGGTAAGTTCATAAGTGTCCATGCTTACATACATACAAAGCAATTGAGGAGCGCAAGGTTGTGTTGGTTGCGTGTGATGCGCACACACTTCTGAAGGAAGTTTGAAGCAACTTTAGTTCTCAGTACTCGTACAAAGAGACTGGGTGATGCCGAGGCATTTTCAAAAATATTGGAATGAAATTAGTGTTTTTTTTCATACCAATCCCAACTTTTTTTTTACTTTTAAAGAAATACTAGAATTTTTCCTATATAAAATTACAACTAAACGAATGTGCGTAATTTGCGTGTCTTAGATCCTGAACGCGATCATAAAACATAGAATGTTTTTTCTATTAGTCGACAGCCTTTGCTGTGCAATTCTCATCCTCATCCAGTATGTGAAAAAGCTTCTCATAAAAACCACCACTGTACTGTGAATATGAAGAGCTCAATTAAGATTTTCAAGCAACTTAGTGGAAAAAACTGTGAAAGACGCACTTAGAGCAAAAGCACGACATTTATTTTTGTATAGTCAAAATGATGTTGCAGAGGATAAAATTATAAAAAAGTAACGCGAATGTCTAGGCAATTTCCAAGTGGCTTTATTAGATTAAAATTTAAAGGGCTTTAAAATGCTAATCAAATTTTTTTCTAAAAATGCCTGTAATGTAAAACTGTAGAACTTAAAGTTCGTGGAATTTTCCAAACTTTTTTATAAAATTTTAAATCTGGGTCTACAGGATTTTTGTTGGACAATGAAATTTTCTTTTTTATATCCTTCTTTACTCCGCTCGGAAGCATAAGCTCTCAACAAGACTCTTCCATCGTACACGGCTGTTGTTTTTGCGATGTCGCACGTGATGTCGGCATCTGCGAGCTGGCGCAACATCAACCTTATCCAAATAATCTTTGGCCAACCGCTGCCTGTGCTCCCTTGCGGTTTCTAGGCGAGTGCCATTCCCGTGATGCTATCTGGTAGTTTTCTTAGCGTGTGACCTATCCAACGCCACTTTCTGCGTTTGATTTGCCATATGATGGGATTCTCATTCGTTGCTCTTCACAACGCGTCGTTGCTAATGCCACTCGGCCACAATATTCTACAAATGATGCGGAGGCATTTGTTGACGAAAGATTGTAGTTACTGTGTGATGGTGTTGAGGACAAGCCATGTTTACAACTATACTGTCTGCACCATGTGTGCTGTATATTCGCAGTTTAGTGTACCTGGAGATTTATGAACTCGCCCATACTGTATGCATTTGTGCGAACGCCGCCCTTGCTTTGATTAGCCTGCAGTTGACATCTTCATTTGCTCCGCCGCCTGTGGTGATACTACAACTGAGGCGGCAGAAGCTTTCGACATATTCCACCGGACAACTGCCAACCATTAGAGATCTTGCTTTATTGTGGTTGACTCTCATAGCTTTCGTCTTGGCGATGTTGACCTTCAATCTGACAGTGCGTGCCACCGTAACTAGTCTGTTCACATTCGCTTGCATGTCCGTGAGTTTGTGAGAGGGGTGGCAGATATCACCGGCGAAGTCTAGATCCTCGAAATGTCTGCTGAAACTGCATACGATGTAAGGAAAGTGTAATGCATTCACTAACAGGCCGTGCTCGGGATTTCGGGATTTGAAAATAGCAAACCTGAGATCCCGATATTTGTCGGGATAAAATACTCATGTCTGGCTGAATTTGATCGGGTTCATCGGGTTTCAAGAACAACTAAAGAACTATGTACTATAAAAAATCATCTCCCTGCAGATGTTATGGCTCCGAATCAGAGCATGCGGTGAAAAAAACGATATGCGGGCAAATTATTTATATCAATACTAGAAATATTTCGGATGCCAGGTTGTTAAAAGTTTTATTGTCTGCGAATAATTAAATTTTAACTGAATTCGGAAAACTTGCCATTGATGCACGGAAAAGGATAAAAAAGAAAACGGAAAAATCTAGAGGAAGGCTTAAAAATCAAAGAAGGGTAAAACGCAGGCTTCAACCCGGGAGTTTGGAGACACAGATATCGGAAGAATGTGCTTCTTATAAAAATGATGTCTGAGCCATTTAGTTCTGCAGCTCGAAAAATCTTTTCCAGCATCAGCTGGAAAAAGTCATACGGCAGGTATTCACCCTGGTGGAAATCACCTTTATTCGTATTCAATCATCTCGGGGAGGTATTTCTTAGCTTGAGCTGAGAAAATGCCGTAGGGATACGAATTTCATTTAACGCAGCAAATAGAAAACTCCTTTTAATGGACTCTTAAAATATATAAGGTGCTTACGTATGTCGGTCTTTACCACTTGTATATCTCTTTACGCATTTGGCAGCTCTAAAACTACATTGATAAGGTTAAATGCGTTCATGAACTATAGCTAGAGTTCATGAAAATACGCTAGATACAACCTTATAAGTCACATCAAAACTCTTAGTCTCTCGCACCTTATCCGTCAATCAATCATTCGTGCACGCATATATCATACTTACCAGTATCTCTAGACTTGCGAATTTGTTGTTTCGTTTACGGCTGAAACTCCGGGTTTTCACATCATCTGTTGACGACGCATGCGAGAAGAATGGAGAACTGCCTTACCCTTTCAGTCGGGTCTAATATTTTTCTTATATCTTACTTAAATATATCTTTTCTAAAATCACCGAAATATGTCTCATTTTAATACTATTTCCCAAAAACAAACAAGTTCTTTACATTGCATATCTCCAATTTTTAGAAAGCCTTTGATATCGTCTATGCTTCATCCCTCATATCAGACATTCCATTTTTTTTTTAGATTTTTTGAAAATACTCGTACATACATATTAATTTAATTTTTTCTTTGCGTTTGTAGTATTTTTAAGCGCCTTATTGGCCTTGACAGCTATTGTAAATGCCGCCAGTTTGAGTCAGAATGCACGCGCCGTCGACAATACTTTGTATAGCCGCTTTTTATGCCGCAAAAAGGTAAATGGTTTCAAGGCCATAGTGCCCGGAAGTTGCTCTAGATATTATCAGTGCTACAATGGTGCAAGCGTTGAGTTGGAATGTCCCAATTATTATGATTCTGAGAAAAACACATGTGTCGATCAGAATCCTGGATGTATTGAGGATCGCGAAATGTTTGCTGTTCCTAGACCAGCTGCTGCCAATGCACCGTGCGCAGGAAAAGCTAGCGGCTATGTTGTGGGCGAAAATCAAGCGGAGTGGTACAAGTGCTGTGATAATAATGTAATTGCCTCGGGTGTATGCCCAAGTGGGCAGGAATATAATTTGGCACTACTGAAATGTGATATTAAATCGTCGTGTGGTGGAGATAAGGAGCCATGTACAACAACACCAGCGCCATGTACTACAACAACAACAACATGCACAACTACAACCACAGCATGCTCAACAGCAACGACAACACCAGCCCCCACAACAACAACAACATGCACCACAACACCAGCCCCCACGACAACAACAATCTGCACAACAACAACACGCACAACTACACTAGCCACCACGACAACAACAGCATGCACCACCACAACAGCAGCTCCCACAACAACAACAACAACAACACTAGCTACCACAACAACAACAACCTGCACAACAACAACACGCACCACAACACCAGCCACCACGACAACAACAACCTGCACCACCACAACACCAGCTCCCACAACAACAACAACACTAGCTACCACAACAACAACAACCTGCACAACAACAACACGCACCACAACACCAGCTACAACGACAACAACAACATGCACCACCACAACCACAGCATGCTCAACAGCAACGACAACACCAGCCCCCACAACAACAACAACATGCACCACAACACCAGCCCCCACGACAACAACAACACGCACAACAACAACACGCACAACAACACCAGCCACCACGACGACAACAACATGCACCACCACAACAGCAGCTCCCACAACAACAACAACAACAACACTAGCTACCACGACAACAACAACCTGCACAACAACAACACGCACCACAACACCAGCCACCACGACGACAACAACATGCACCACCACAACAGCAGCTCCCACAACAACAACAACAACAACACTAGCTACCACAACAACAACAACCTGCACAACAACAACACGCACCACAACACCAGCCACCACGACAACAACAACCTGCACCACCACAACACCAGCTCCCACAACAACAACAACACTAGCTACCACAACAACAACAACCTGCACAACAACAACACGCACCACAACACCAGCTACAACGACAACAACAACATGCACCACCACAACACCAGCTCCCACAACAACAACAACACTAGCTACCACGACAACAACAACCACACGCACCACAACACCAGCCACCACGACAACAACAACATGCACCACCACAACACCAGCTCCCACAACAACAACAACACTAGCTACCACAACACCAGCCACCACGACAACAACAACATGCAGCACCACAACACCAGCTCCCACAACAACAACAACACTAGCTACCACGACAACAACAACATGCACCACCACAACACCAGCTCCCACAACAACAACAACACTAGCTACCACGACAACAACAACACGCACCACAACAACAGCCACCACTACAACATCCACATGCACAACAACAACACTAGCTACCACGACAACAAGAACATGCACCACTACAACAACAACATGCTCAACAATAACTACAACTACACCAAAACCATGTACTACCACGCCAGAACCATGCCCAACAACACCACCCCCAGTGTGTAGCTCCTCAGCAGATGCAAATGATATTAAAATACAAGCATCTGTCGTAACGATAAAACCAAATGTTTTTGTGCGACCTGCTCAAGAACCAATCAATACTATTTCCGTGTTACCACCGCAATCGCATGAATCCAATGTAGATTTATATATACGATACGCTTGTCGGGGCAAAACGAACGGTTTTATGCTAGCCTCATTAAGAAGTTGCAACGAATACTACATTTGTCGCAACGGTGACGCATTGAGAGTTAGCTGTGGTGACAAATATTTCAACTCTTTGAAGGGTCAATGTGATCTACCAGAGAACACCGGTTGTATCCAACCTTATCAGCAGAAATTCTGAATTTAGGCATTCTGACATTACCCAGAAGGGGAAATGTAAACGGAAACTATGACGATAGAATCAAAAAAAGCAAAAAAAAAAAAATAATGATTGTAAAAAATGCCCATACTAAATATATTTCTGTACGTATGTATGTACTCATATAGATTATAAAATTATTAAATATGTTTATGAGCAAATCAGACATGTGAATGTATTGTAAATATGGTTTTTTTCTTAATATCCTGGCTGGGGCTGCAATAAAAGTCACAAATGTGATTTGAATTTGTAAAAAGGCTAAAGTTCTATTACGACGTTTCTCTCCTACTAGAAAAAGCAAATAGAAACGTAAAGCCATTATCCATTTCTTATGCTTCTAGATTCACTTCCACTTATGGTACTTTTGCTAGAAATACCGAATTCCAGACAGACTATGCGCTCGAGTAAATTGAGCAAAGCAAAATTCGGTCGAAAAAGCAAACAAAGACTTGTTGAAAAATCTACTCGTACAACGCACTCAAAAGTCGAAAGTTGTACAGAGTGCGCCATCTTTTATGTCGGTATGTAAACGCTGAATAACTTTGTCATTTACCAACCGATCGACTTCAACGTATATGTTTTCGATACGTCAATTCAGTACAATTTCAACCATGGATCGTTTTACCGTGAAACAACGCGAAATCGATGCTACAAAATCGCAGCTTGTGTTTGCTAATAAAGGTGGTCACTTGATTGATATTGTATTCACACACTAGTTTTAATAAATTCTAAATAACCAAACCAAGTAAAAAGCTCGTATTAATTGTGCGTTAAAAATAAACTCGGAGGTGAGAAAACCTTAGAAATGTTGGGAAACTGTTGCTGTAATAGCACTCTAAAGAAAACAGACGCTTACGAGTGACATGGGAACAAGAATAAAGTGAAAGAAAAGTTGATCAATAACCGCAAATCTATCAAAAGTACTGCCGCAAAACTGGTCCCAAAGAACCTAAATTTCATGCAAAAAATGGACTTGGTTGATATCACCAAAGACATAATATAATTTCAAAGGTTGAATCCGACCTACATCCAACATTCACTAAACGGATCATTTTTTTTTTGTGGGTTTTTGTTTTTTTGTCGGGACAGACTAGCAAGTACAGCGCTCAGATAACATTACGTCCAATGTAGTGCACTCGGGTTCCCTTTCTCATTTTCTTTAAATCTACCCAATCTCCGAAGAAATCTGAGTAGATCTTGTGGGGCCAAGCAGCCAAGGTGGTCGCTTCATAATCATCATCAGCGCCAAAGACCTCAAGCCTGATTCGAGCGAAGGCCGGGCAGGCGCCCAGAAAGTGGTTCGCTGTCTCATCCTTCTCTCCACATGCCGGGCAGAGTGCACTGTTTAAGATGCCTACCTTTTTCATGTGCTTCGCCCATAGAAAGTGGCCAACGAGATGCCTATAATCCCTTCTGCTTAACGACAGGAGAATCTGCCACAGTCGGTCGGGTATGACAGGTAACATCAGTTTTGTCCATCTGCAGCCTCTCTCGGTCTGTCAGGCTCACTTGTGGGTTAATGTAACCCGTTTGCTAACCGTGGCGTTGATGGCTACAGAAGGGAACGGCAGAACGGGATCTAAGGCCAACTTCTTCCTAACTAAAGAGTCAGAGATCTCGTTACCCGCTACACCCATGCTTACCGGGACCCATATTAAAAAAAAATAAATAATTGGCGCGTAAACTTCTGTTAGGGGTTTGGCCGAGCTCCTCCTCCTATTTGTGGTGTGCGTCTTGGTGTTGTTCCACAAATGGAGGGACCTACAGTTTCAAACCGACTCCGAACGGCAGATATTTTTATGAGGAGCTTTTTCATGGCAGAAATACACTCGGAGGTTTGCCATTCCCTGCCGAGGGGCGACCGCTATTAGAAAAATGTTTTTATTAATTTTGCTTTCACCGAGATTCGAAACTACGTTCTCTCTGAATTCCGAATGGTGATCACGCACCAACCCATTCGGCTACGGGACCCATATTAGCATCAGGATATTATGTCTATCGACATGATTCAGCCTGGATTTACCGGACTCAACTACCCTTGAAGATTTGCGTGCGCTGCTGACACATACAGATCTGCCCTTCCATCTGTTTTCCACAAAAAAGTTCATCGCTTCTTGAACAGCATACACCTCCGCTTGAAACACAGATGAGTGCATTCAAAGAGCAAAGTGAAATTTTGTTCCACTGGATTCCACGTAGACACCAATCTTGCTAGGACAAAGACCCCACGTTTTCCCACCGACACCTGTGCACTGCCAGAAGGTTGCTAGTGCTTTCTGTGTCTTTGTTTCAACGTATTAATTTTAACACTAGAAGGGTCGCGTATCTAACTATACCTTCAAAGACCGCAGCCGTCAATTTGACGGTATTAGAGATTCAATCAGAATGCACATGAAATTATTGTATATTTTGCTTTGAAATTAAACAAAAATATTTAAAATTTTATTTTTATTAATAGTTACAAATTAAGAATAGTACTTAAGTCGAGTAACATTTGTAACAAATAATATTTTTTTTAAATCTTTTATACATTTACCACAAACAGCTTTTTTACATATTGCGCAGTTTTCACACATTCTATTTTTTTTACAATTATGATTGACTTGACATTGCCGCCTCTTATTGTTTGTAGTAGATTGTTCACTTGTTTCAAAATTACTTTCTTGCCTTTGAGTCGTAGCTGAAGTAGTTCTTTTTTTCAAATAATCTGCACGTAGATCGTTCACTAATTGTAGACAATAAGAGTTTTATTAGTCTCTGATTTCAGTATAAACGATTCATATCGTGTGGTACGAATATTTTTACAAATTGGTGGTACTTCTCGTCTTGCACGCCGCATTGTTCTAACAATACTAGTCTCTTCGACCATTAGTTTTTTAGCCAGATTTATCGACGTGAAAAAGTTATCAGTGGTAACGTTTCGCCCTTTTTTGAAATAGGGTTGTACTAGTTTCAAAACCACATTTTCGGGTAATGAAATATCGTTCGGACGGTTTTCGTCTTTTCCTAGATAAGAGAATCCACCACATAGATACATACTCTCGACATCCACCAACAGCCAGAACTTTATGCCAAATTTATCCGGTTTGTTTGCAATATATTGTAAAAATGGACAGCGAGTTTTTGATGGAAACAACTGCTCATTGACTGTCAAATTTTCTCCAGGAATGTAACACATTTGACAATTATCTATAAAGAAGTGACCTGCTCCGGCTGAAATTCTGCACCAAGGTTTTCAGAGAGATTCATTGATAAATCGTCAAAACTCTCATCACCTGATACATCTTCTTGTGCATCACACAATCGCGACAGTTCTTGTTGTATTTGGGAAGTAGTGAGACAGCGATGCATTTTTATAACCCACTAAAATATACCAACGTTTACAGTGTATGGAAAAGAAGCCAAGCAATAAGAACTTACACAGAATTCAAATACTAAATCACGACTGCCCACTAAAAAACACCAACGACTACTGAATGCGTTTTTCTCATATTTTAGTTTTTTACTCTATTCTTCCCATTTCTCCGATTCCAATTGAACACCTGTTTTGCTCCCTTTCTCGCTCTCAATTTTGTCGATTTGCATTGAATGCAACAACAATTTCTGTCAGTCTGCATAACAACCACTAAGTTTAATGTAAACAAGCAAGACAATAACAAATTACACAGAATTCAAATTTGAAATTAAAGGGATACTTAGTTCGTAGAAAGCATTGTTTTCTACTATTATCGCTGCCGTCAAATTGACGGTATGCGGTCTTATTAGGTATTTCTAAAGGAATTTCATAAACCACATATATACTAAAAGTTTTCTATAGTTATTTGAGCAAACAATGACAAATTAGGAAAAGTAATAAAATATGAAAATGAACAAAAACATATTTTGCAAAATATTTAAGAATGAAATCGAGATGCCGTCAAATTGACGGCTTTGGTCTTTCTAGTGTTAAAGGAGTTTACTATCGACGATTACTTCAAGACATTTAATATCTTTGGATAGCTGGATTGTGACTCCTTTGAGCTTAGGCAGAATAAATTCATCAAGCTTCCTCCTTCTGGAAAGAGGACAACACCAATCTAGGTAGGGTTTGCCGATAGCCCATTCGCACAGCATCAAAAGTCAATCGTATCCATATCATCTTAGAGATGACCCGTGGGTTTAGGAGTACGACACTCAATTCAAACAACGTGCGAGTGAATGGAGAGCTGCAAATGAAGCAAAGCGAGAAAAACGATGCCGTTTTCAGTCAAAAAGAAAGCGATACTCATGGTTTTTATGGATTACAACGGTATTGTATGCCACAAATTCTTAACAAAAGGTCAGACAACTAATAAGGACTATTACATGGGCACTATGAGAGGTTTACGTGAAGCAATTCGCCAAAAAAAGAAAGGATTTGTTGAAAAACCACTCGCACCGACCACATTTTTGCACAAACCACTACGGGGAATCAAGATGGCGCTGATGGCTACACCGAAAATAGAGTTGCGGAAATGTTTGGACAGTTAGATCAAAGGCTGGCATGAGTGCGTTCCAGTTGATGGGAAGTACATTGAAGGCGCTAATATCACTTTAGAAGAATAAACTTGTACTTTGAATTTTCTGAATATATTCCGGGAAGTTTTTTATCTTAGTAATACCGGAATATTTCATAGTATGTGAGTTGTACATTTTGATTTACATAAAAGGTTGTCAGAAAAGTCATGCGGTATTTTTATTGAATTTTCAATTGTTCATAAAATTGGTTATAATAATGCGATTTAAGTCAAATATGCGCCGTTTTGTTCGATGACGAGTTCCCAACGAGATGCCAACTTCATAATGCCCCTCTAATAGAAGCTCGCTTCCCTATTGTCAAAAAACTCGGAGAGCCAATTTTCACAGGACTCTCTTGTGGACAACTTCCGACTACCAAGCTCGTTCGCCATGGTCAGAAATAGGTGGTAATCACTTGGTGCGAGATCCGGACTATACGGTGGATGCAAAAGAACCTCCCATCCGAGCTCCCGGAGCTTTTGGCGCGTCACCAAAGATGTGTGTGGCCTGGCGTTGTCCTGATGGAAGACAATTCGGCCTCTGTTGATCAAAGATGGCCTCTTCTGCATGAGTGCTGCATTCAAGGGGTCCAGTTGTTGGCAATACAGGTCCGAATTGAGCGTTTGGCCATAGAGGAGCAGCTCATAGTGGATGATTCCCTGCCAATCCCACCAAACACACAGAAGAACCTTCCTGGCTTTTCGACCACGACCGTTTGCGCTTCACGTTGTCGTAAGTGACCCACTTTTCATCGCCAGTCATCATCCCCTTCAAAAACGGGTCGATTTTGTTGCGATTCAGAAGCGATTCGCATGCATCCATACGGGCAAAAATGTTTTTTTGCGTCAAGTCGTGGGGCACCCATACATCGAGCTTCTTTTTGAATCCAAGCTTCTTCAAATGGTTTATAACGGTTTGATGACTCATGCCCAGCTCTTGGCCGATGCTACGGCTGCTACTATGCCGGTCTCTTTCGATCAATTCAGCGATTTTATCGCAATTTTCGACGACAGGCCTTCGGGACCGTGACGCATCTTCGATCACCTCTGCACCAGAACGAAAACGTTGAAACCATCGTTGTGCGGTGGAAATGGAAATTGTATCGGGTCCATAAACTGCACAAATTTTATTGGCAGCATGAGATGCATTTTTGCCTTTATCGTAGTAGTACTGCCGTATTTTCTCTTTATTTTGCTCCATGTTTGTGACGCTATAACTCACGAACGACTAAAAGCAAACAACAATTAATCAAACACGTGTTAGCACGTGAAAAGAGCTTTCCAAAAAGCTCTAGCGTGAACCGATGTGACGAATACAACTAGAACTACGCGCTTGCAAAGACAAGCTTGCGGAAATACCGCAAGACTTTTCGGACAACCTTAAATATTCATTACGTAAAGCGAACAGGCGAATGCAATGCACACAATTTCATAAGCATACATTTTAATAATCGGCTCACTTTTGCAAGCTTCGGTTGAGGTGAGTTTTGTACCAAACAAAAAAGAAATTATTTAGCAAAAGCTTGAAGAGGTTACGATCGCGCGGAAGACTATGGTGTATATAGGATGTGTTAGCGTACCAGTGACAATTCAACAATTCTGACCGCCTTTGGTCGATTCAGCTTGGCCAATTATTGACAGCAGTGGTCCGAGTGGAGTGTTTGAATCAATGGAAGTAGCTCATGGTGTATAATTCGCTTCCAGTTCCACCAAACACACAGTCAATAAAACCTACCATTCTCTCAGGCGAAACATTTTTCATAGCCGCTTCATAAATGGGTCGACTTCGTTACATTTCCGCAAAGAAACCCCAACGAAAATCCAGTCCAAAGTGCTATTTTGCGTTTACTACGTATGACTTACTTTTATTCTTTAGATCGGCCTTATGAAAATGACTTCGAAACATTCTGAGCCTCATCTTCAGTTCGTGGGTAATGGAATTAGTGCTCACATGATGATCCGTTTCTACATTTTTCATGATTTTATTGACATTTCCGACGATTGATTGATACTTGAGGTTGCCTCGTAACTAACGTTCAAGTCACCAGCACAAAATCTCTGAAACAACCGGTTTTTTATAAGGCTCGAAACTGTATTAGTTTATTAATAAAATTTTTCGACGTTCTACTCGAACTTTTAAACTTGGTCGTAGTGGTAAAGAATAATTTGTGTAATTTTCCATCCTTTTACCTTCATTTTGGAACAAACGCAAAACTGCAAGGAACTATTATTGGCGCTTATATATATGGTAGGCCATCTATGACTATGAAAATGAACTGAGCTCTGCACTTCAATTCATACTTGGGAGGAGATATAAATTTTGAGCCCTTTTTTCGGCGTCAAATGAATAAACCAATATAACTAATTCAATCATAATCCCTCAAAGCAAGAGTAGGCGAGGAACAGCATATGAAGATAGGGCATGATAAACCATTTCACAGATGGATCTATGTTGATGGAGAAGTATTTTACGAAGATCTTCTCGCTTCGACAGCAATGCGGCAATTGGGGCTCTAGGCTCGTTGTAGGAATTAATCGGCAAATGTCGGCCTCTTCCCTCCACTAAATTCGAGTACTTTACTAACTTTATTATCAGGCTCATTTGTGTTCCTGTTCACAGAGAAATCGGAGGAAATTGCTGGGCGGATGAAACTCCTGAAAGGCGCACGCTAACAAATAAAACTTTGTCATTTACCAGCTGATGCTTCATACCTGAAATGGGTATCGATCATGCGACCAACTGAACGGTACAAATCTACTCATCTTAGCCAGTTTACTTCTTCCTTAAATGTTCTATGGTGATGTATTATTACTTGAATCTCCAACGCTCACCTATACTTCATAAAATTATTTTCCAACGAAAGACAGTGAAGTCTTTTCTGATTGATTTCCTGTTCTTAAAAAAAATTTACTCTTTTCTATCATCAATATAAATTCACTTCTAAAGCAAAGAAGTCTCATCACTTTCGCGCAGCTAAACGCAGCTTTTGTTCTTAGCGAAATAGCCATCCGAACAACAACAAACACTGCAGGTTAATCGCGTGTCGTAAAGCCTCTTATTTTCAATTCACTATCGCCACTTACCATCGCAATGCTGCGGTGTTGAAAACGAAATGAGGTGCTTTAATTTTTTTTTCTCAAAGAAATGAAATGCCATAAAAAGTGAAAAAGATGCCGCGCAACCAAAGCCTAGAAAAAGTACAAAAATGAGATTTCAAGAATTCTTGTTTGATTTCGGCTGAGCAAATTTTAACATTTCTTTTTTTTTTTTATTCGTTTCTCCCCAACGCTATTGCCTAGGATGTTTTTGAAAAGCAATTTCATTTGATGGCGCTTTCTGTGGGTACTGAAAGAGAGAGAAAGAGAATGAAAAGGCAATATGTGCAATAGAAAAACGGAAAAGGCTACAGAGTAGTTAGCTGCAAGGGCAGTCGACATGGTAAGTGAATTCTTTGGTGGTGGGTTGTGTGCCCTTGTAGCTGTGAAGCGGGACAAGAACATAGAAAAGTATTAAATCGAAAAAAATGAGATATGCACTAGCAAAAAACAAAAAACAAAACAGTGAAACAACAAAAAAGAGAAAGTAAATCTTAAAACATGGAACTTCAGCAAAAGTTAGCATTTAGGGTATTAAATAATAAATAATGTGATAAAAACCTTAAGCCTCCAAAAATATTCATCACCGTTTCAAATAATCTGTCTCCAGTGAAATAAATAGAGCTCGAATCGATTTATCACCTGATATCTCAGTGGTTAACTGAAGTGGCTGCATACATTTTTGAAGCTGAACTAAACGTTCTTAACCCAGATGTATCTGAATTTTTATTTGTTTGTATATGTTTTAGCAAAGTTTATTAAACTATGGAAACCGTGCGTACTGCAACAGCTGAATGGCCTAATCGTTTGAAGGATTATGTTAAAGCAAATGGTGACCATTTCGAATGAAAATTTAAAATTTGTTTTCTTGATATTTACATGATTAAATAAAACTAATTTCATTAAAAAAGGGATTATAATTTCATATCTATAACTGACATAACTTGTCACAGAACTTATGACAGGACTAAGTAACGGGTGATCAATTAAGAGGAGTTTTTTTCATTTGCGTTTTTTTTACAGATCGCGCGCGAGTTGTGGCAAACTGTCATCGTGGATTTGTTGAACAGCGTTTGGCATTTCATCATGGAAAGACTCACACCGCAACAACGTCTACAAATTGTTCAACTGTATTATGAAAATCAGCGTTCTGTGACAAATGTTTTTCGTGCGCTTAGACCGCATTATGGTCAACATAATCGGCCTGCCTTAAACACTATTCGACATACCATCAACAAATTTGAATCCGAATATTCATTGGTGGATAATTCTCGACCGAATAGACCACGTCCAGCAAGAAGCATTGAGAATATAGCGGCAGTAGCAGAGAGTGTACGTGAAAACCGCGATGAATCGATTCGGCACCGTTCTCAGCAACTTGGACTGTCGTATGGAACAACTTAGTCAATTTTACGGAAGGATCTTCATTTAAAAGCATACAAAATACAGCTCGTACAAGAACTAAAGCCAAATGACCTTCCTGCACGTCACCATTTTGCTGATTGGGCTCTTGAAAAGATTGAAGAAGATCCGCTGTTTTCGAGCAAAATTTTCTTCAGCTATGAGGCGCATTTCTGGCTCAATGGTTACGTCAATAAGCAAAATTGCTGTATTTGGGATGAAGAGCAACCAGAACAGGTTCAAGAGCTACCTTTGCACCCAGAGAAAACAACGGTCTGGTATGGTTTATGGGCTGGTGGAATCATCGGTCCATATTTTTTCAAAAATGATGATGGCCGCAACGTAACTGTGAATGGTGCTCGCTACCGTACCATGATATCGGACTTTTTGCTACCTGAAATTGAATCTAATGATCTCTACGACAATTGGTTTCAACAAGACGGAGCCACTTGCCATACAGCTCGTGAAACAATGACTTTATTGAGAAGTCATTTCGGAGAGCAGCTGATTTCACGTTTAGGACCTGTGAGTTGGCCACCAAGATCTTGTGATATCACACCTTTGGACTTTTTTCTTTGGGGATTCGTGAAGTCCAAGGTCTATGCTGATAAACCAGCTACGATTGAAGCTCTGGAAGCCAACATTACGCGTGTTATTCACGACATACCAGTCGAAATGCTCGAACGAGTGATTGAAAATTGGACGTTCAGAATGGACCACCTTAAGCGTAGTTGCGGCCAACATTTGAATGAAGTCATATTCAAAAAGTAAATGTCAAAGAATGTCCTTTCAAATGATAAATAAAGGTTTTGAACATAATTTACATTTTTTTTTTTTTTAACTATTGAAAAAAGCACCCCATGATTGATCACCCGTTATATACATAAAATTGACGCTTACTCCCTGTTTGGGTATTTGACCAGCTCCTCCCCCAATTTATGATGTGCGTCTTGATATTTTTCCAATGACCTACAAATTTAAGCCGATTCCGAATGGCAAATATGTTTTAGGAAGAGCTTTTTCATGGCAGAAATACACTCGGAGGCTTGCCATTGGCCACCGCTATTAGAAACAACTTTATTTTCATTTTAGTGTTTCATGGAGATTCTCTCCGAACTAAGAATGGTAGTCACGTACCAAACTTCATTTGGCTTCAGTAGTCACCAGATTATTATAGTTTCATTTCAGATTAGTTGGGTGATGTTCTATGATTTGTAATTAGATACTACTATGTTTTTGTAATAATATTGTAATTAGATACTATAATGTACTGACGGCGCTGCTCGAACCAAAGATTGTTTGAGACTCTCCAAATTTCGATGAGGCCTTCGACAGGCCACGTTCTCCAATTCTGACTACAAACTGCAGTCCAGTAGATTCAGATCAGGAATATTATTTTTAAGCCACTGCTGGGTGGTTTCCGCCTTCTGGGCTGGAGTGGAATCTTGCTGAAAGAGCCAACGCTCTCCATTGAAGAAATTTTCAGCTCAACTGCTTCACCACGCCTTCTAAGGCATCCTGCTGGCACACTTTGCCCCAGTCTTAACCCCTTTGTCGCAAAAATGAAGAGCTGTAGCGCCTTTACAGGACACTCCCCACCAAACCATTACGGAGGCCATGCTGAACCCTTGGAACAACATTTCTTGCGCCTTTAGAAGTGATAGCAGAGACTTTGTCGTTTTGCTTATTAAAAATCTTCTTCAATAGTGAAAATTTTCCCATGCGTGAAAAGGATATTTTCATGGACGTTAACCGCATGCCACCGACGAAGCTGCTTGCATCTGTTGAGTCTAATTTTCATCAAGCGCGTTGTCAAAAGATGACCAATTGGGCGACGCAAGGCTTTCTCGTGGAGATCATCTCTAATTAACGGAACTTTTTTCTGCGAATTTGTTCTCGCCTTATGCACTAGATAGAGGGATCGATTTTATAGGACCATAGACTTCGACAGCGGGCGCTGTGGCCGAATGGGTTGGTGCGTGACTACCATTTGGAATTCAGAGAGAGAACGTCGGCTCGAATCTCGGTGAAAGATCAAAAAAATAAGAAAACGTTTCTTCTAATAGCAGTCGCCCTTTGGCAGGCAATGGCAAACCTCCGAGTGTATTTCTGCCATGAAAAAGCTCCTCATAAAAAGTATCTGTCGTTCGGAGTCGGCTTGAAACTATAGGTCCCTTCATTTGTGGATGTTCAAGATGCACACCACAAATAGGAGGAGGAGCTCGGTCAAATACACAAAAAGGGTGTACGCCCCAATTATATACTTATATATATGTAGACTTCGACCTTATGGCCTCTTGTGCTCTCTACTCATCACAGTACCTCATCCAAACCCAGTTCCCTTATTAGTCTCAAAATAGGGCTGGGTTATATTGAGCGTATGCGCCCTTCCTCTGGCGGCAATTGGCCGAGATGACTCAACAGATGACATTGGGGTCTCCTGAGATTGGTCGCAGAAAAGACAAGAGTCCGTAGACCAAATCCCGATCATGTGCAGATGACTTCGCAGTCTGCCGTGGCCTGTGGGAATGCCAGTGTGCATTCTCAGTTTATCCTTGATGATGTGTTGTGAGTTTTTTAAACCTCTTTTGGTTCCTCTATCAATAATGTAAATTTGGTTCTAAATTTAGTCACAATAGTTCGAATAGCCGCTTCAGTGGGTCGATCAAACTGACCATAAAATGGAAGAAGCGCACGATAAACTTTCTTAACAGAACACGCATTTTTATAATAAAATTCAATGGTTTGCAAGCGTTGTTCGTTTGTAAAACGATTCATGGTTAAATTATAGACCAAACTTAAGATGTTTGACGGTGAAACAAAACACGAAACGTGCGTCAGCTGTTTAAACCAACTGTTTAAAAAGATAATAGCTAAAAAATCACCTTTTAGTTTGAAAACAGTTTTTTGATTTTTTTTTAACATCTTTTCGCGTCAGTTTTGTAAGTGTGAGCCGTTAATGTAAAAAAAAAGACTTTCAAGCTTCAAAATAAAAAAAACTCTGTGCAAATCGGCGCATTCTGTGCCTAGTTATTATGGCACATAAATATTTTGGAATTTTATTTTATTAAATCATTGCATTTACGTTTGACGAAGGTTGCTCTGTTGATACACCAAAGCTGCCACCGTTGAGTCACACTCTCTCTAATCTAACTATTTACTATATTTTGCCATAAATTATGCTTCAAATTTAAAGCTTTTCATAATGCATTGACTTGCCTTAACTAATAAGTTGAATTATGTCAATTGAATCTCAATAATTCCTAAAATTTAAGTAAATACGTATGCACGCACACGTTCTTGTATTACTCTGAATTTTCTTTCTTCTTTTTAGCTACTTTCCCATGGAGCTAAGTAAAAATGCAGCTACAAATGCAGACACTTGCCAGTACGTACACACATACATATTTACTTGCATATGTATACCCTTATATATTTGGATGTACGTGTTCATCCGCATTTATTTTTAAATATCACTTTATTTCATGAATCGGAAATGCTTTTTTGAATTAAATTCTTAATTAAATTCATGAGCAAACGCAAGTTTATTCTTCACCAATAAGACCATCTTTCATTGGCTGCCGATTTCAAAAATCTTAACATGAAAAATGTTAGTCAATATTTGCATTTTGCATCGAATGTACTTTACACTGAGATTTTCGCAAAAATTCTTTTTTTTTTAATAAATTTAAGCAATCAAATATGTAACTTGCTCCATCACATTAATATTTGTATTGGCAGTGAAATAAGGAATAATTTTTTTGCAGATATTTAACCTTCTATTGGATTAGTTCAGGGAGAGTTAGCAGCAAAATAAATTAAGCCGCAAGTAGAAATTAACTTAATACCTCAAACTTCCAAAAACTTTGCTAAATAAAATAGTTGAATAAATTGAGAATACAGTGAGAGCTATGGTTGTACCGGAGCCTCGTAGGTTTTTGTCATGGTTTTTATGAGTGGTGGCAGTCACCATGAAAAAGCCACCACTCATAAAAACCATTCACCATCCAAAGTTGGCATAAAAGTGTAGGTCTCTCAATATGTAGGCCAACATCAGGATGCACACCACAAATTGGAGGCGAAGTACCTTCAAACGCCTAGTAAATTATACCATATATGAAGTCGTTCTAGTCTATAGGTGGGGACTAGAACATGGCTTTTCAGAAGGCAGTTACGGGAAAACTAAATATACCACAAAGGTAATGAACGCACTATTCGGCAAACCATCGGATGATACCCGACCGATTAGACTATGTACAGCTCGAAGTGAAGAGAATATTGCGGCTGTAAATGAGAGTTTTGCCGAAGATCCAGCAGAATAAATTCAGCGCCAATCTCAACAATTTCGCCTGTCTTATGGCATAACTTTGACGATTTTTTCATCCAAGATTTGAAGCCGGCCGATCTTCCAAAGCGTCAGCGAATTTCAGTCGTTGGACTGTGGAAAAACTCGCCGAGGATTCGCATTTTGGGGCCCGAATATTGTTCAACGACAAGGGCAATAAAACTGCCATATTTGAGCTGCAGAGCAACCAGAAGCCATTCAAGAACAGCCGTTGCATCCATTGAAAATAAGCATTTGATGCGTCTTATGGGCTGGAGGAATCATCGGCCAATATTTCTTCAAAGAGGAGGTTGGCGCCAGTGTAACAGTGAAATACGAACGCCATCGCTCCTTGATAAACGGCTTTTTGATGCCGGAAATTGAAGCCCGTGATCCCCATAACACTTGGTTCATTGGTTCCAACAAGACGGCACTATTTGCCATACAGCCCGTGAAACAATGGATTTACTGTGTCGTCGTTTCGTTAAGCAATTTAATCTCTGCCTCAGACAAATTGATTGGCTGTCAAGATCGTGTGATATCACACTTTTAATTTCTAATTTAATTTTCATAAAATAAAATGAAAAATTTCAAATAAAACCAAAATTCCAAAATCAAAAAATGTTTAAAACTAAAAAAAAATTAAAAACAAAACAGTTTTGAAATTAGCAGAAAATTTAAAATTAAAAAACGATTTGAATTTAATTTTCATATTGTAAAATAAAATAAAAAAACTTAAAAAAAAAATTTGGAAATAAAATAAAATAAAAAAAAATTCAAAAAAAAAACATTCCAAATAAAAAAACAAAAATTCAAAATTAACAAAGAAAAACCTAAAAAAAACTGTTTCAAAGTAAAATAAAATAAAAAAATTTAACTTAATTTTCGTAAAATAAAATAAAACTATTTCAAAAATAAAACAAAATTTAAGAAAAAAACTCAAAATTATTGTAAATAAAATTAATTTCAAAAGAAAATTGTTTACTATAATTTTCATAAGGTTAGGTTTGGTTAGCCTGGTTGGCATTAAGCCATGCATAGACCTTTTGGTCCCTAGCAATAGCAGATGAAGACCGACCTCTATGAATTCTGAAAGTAGACATCATGTAAGATGTCAACGCTTTTGGTTTGGGGATCCGCTTTTGAGACGTCCTCCAGACCCTTAAACAGTGGGGCTCCCTGGCATTTTGAACGCGTTTTTATTTTCATAAAAAAAAAATCAAATCGAAAGAAAAAAATTGGAATAAATATTTTCAAAACAAAATAAAATAAATTAAAAAAAAAAACATTTTCAAAATTAAAAATAAAAATTCAAATATATAAAATAAGTTAAAAAAATGTAAATATAAAGTTTTTAAAGTATCTGATTTTATATGCCTTAAAAACTTTGAATTTAATTTTCTTTAAATTAAACAAATTTATATAAAAAAAAATTCAAAATTAAATAAATCTCACAATAAAAAAAAATTTCAGTTTAATTTCCGTAAAACAAAAATAAAGAATTTCAAAAATAAAACAAAACTTTGGAAATTAAAAAAAAAAAATTGTCAAATAAATAAATTTCAACAAAAAGCAAAATTTAATTTAATCTTCATAAAATAAAAGAAAGAAAATTCTATTTTAAAAATAAATTTGCAAAAAAACTTTTCAAAATAAAATAAAATAAATTTCATAATAAAATTTTTAAATCAAATCATTCAAATTAGCGTGAATTAAAATAACTATAATAAAGGGTGGTTAAGTTCCAAGGGCCGGTGTTGGTTTTGAACAAAATACAATTTTTTTAGAAACTTATTGTCATTTCTCTTTATTATGATAATATTAGTATAGCTCAATTATGCTTAAAAAGAAATATCGGCCATATGGCTGCCACGGCCTCGGCGGCACACCTCCATCCGATGATCCAAATTTTCGATGACGCTGAGGCATAATTGAGGTTCTATGCCGTTAATGTGCCGAATTATCTCATCCTTTAGCTCTTGAATTGTTGCTGGCTTATCGACGTACACCTTTTCTTTCAAATAACCCCAAAGAAAGAAAGAAGCCTAACGGTGTCCGCTCACATGATCTTGGCGGCCAATTGACATCGCCGCGACGTGAGATTATTCTGCCGTCAAATTTTCCGCGCAAAAGAGCCATTGTTTCGTTAGATGTGTGACAAGTGGCACCGTCCACATCCATATCTTCAAAGTCGGGCCATGAAAAGTTCGTTATCATCTCACGATCGCGAACACTATTCACAGTAACTGCCTAACTGGCCTCATTTTGGAAAAGATACGGCCCAATGATGCCGCCGGCCCATAAACCGCACCAAACAGTCATTCAGTTGTGGGTGCATTGGTTTTTCGGCAATCACTCTTGGATTATCATTCGCCCAAATGCGGCAATTCTGCTTATTGACGAATCCACTGAGATGAAAATGTGCCTCATCACTGA
The DNA here is from genome assembly GCF_027943255.1 of Anastrepha obliqua. NCBI lineage: Eukaryota > Metazoa > Arthropoda > Insecta > Diptera > Tephritidae > Anastrepha > Anastrepha obliqua. The sequence goes on from NC_072896.1 coordinate 31,326,801, forward strand.
AGATGATGTGCGCGATATGCATTTTGATTTGAACGCCCGTTTTCATAATAAGCCTGAATAAATGTAACGTGTTGCTCGATTGTGTATTTTTTCAAGAGTTCTGAAATTGAAAAATGTCAAATAAAATACGGAAAACAACTTAACGTTTAGGTGTAGTTCTCATTCAACATCGGCCCTTAAAATTTAACCATCCTTTATATGAATGAGTTATGTACCACCCTTTCGCCAAACTAATTTGTATTCAATTTCAGTGCTTACTTTAAATTATCAGAATTATTGACGGAGCTCCGAAAATCAGGTTTTTTGTTTCGATATACATATAAAAAAATGCGCTTTTTCTAGAAATTTCATAATAATGAAATATAAAATTCTAATTAATTTCTCTCAGCCGTTGCCAAGAAAATCTATTAATTAAAATGAATCCTCCGACATTGCCGCATATATGCACAACTGCAGCTTGTATCGGCGGTCATAGGTCGTTGGCAAATGTCAAGATATTTGTTTAAAATATTTAGAAAAGGTAGAAAAAATGTATGCAGAGGCACTTGTAATTAAAATCATCAAAAATTCCCTCAAAGTGTCGCACAACCTTTGTTAAACGATCTTCAGCTGGTTTTTTGCCTGCTGCCAGCCACCTCACCACCACTCACTTCTGCCTCGCTGCATGCTTGTGGCTTTTTGCGCCACTCATTTCCTTTATACGCCAGCATCATCTTAACTTGAAAATTTTTAATTTCGTTTTTCTTATAAATTGGCTACTTGTTTGTTAGCCATCAAGAGTAAGGCAGAGCGAGGGAGAGTGGCTACACCAAAGTGTGCAGAGACAAAAATAAATCCTTTGCCACTGAAGCCTTTTGCCGAGGCGCTGGGCGGGTGTGGAAGGCAGAGGCTCCAGTAGCATGTGCAAACAAGCGTATTAATTGCCAGAAGTGGTAATAGGTAAGAAAGAAAATTAAAGAACTTAAAAGAGAAAGAAATCCACATTCAACAGGAAAACTGTAAGGTGCATCAAAACTTAAAAAGTACAAAAAAAAGGCGAGTTAGGCCAAGCAATGCGGTCATTTACGAGTGAAAAGAAGGAAACAAATTTTTGCTTTTGCGTCCATTTTGTTCTCCATTTTTTCTAAAGCTTACCTGCGCCAATTAGAATTTAAGCTTATTAATGGGAATTGTGCTGACCAACAAGCAAAAAAGAAAAACCAAAAAAAAAAAAAGAATGTATAGATACATACACCTGTGCAGCATCCTCAAACGCCTTGAAGCACGCTTTATTGTTAGCTCTTTCAAGTTATGCTGTTATTTTTGCCAACTGCGTCTTTACAACAACTAAGATACTATATAATATTATTTTCACTTGTGGTGACGTAATGGCGGATAATTGCAACTAAACTGCAGTTGCGGATGCGTTAAATTTATTGAAGACAAATTCCGCTGGTTTACAAATAATAAATTATTTTTTTTACCGAAGAAAGCAACAAACAAATTGCTGGGTAAAATTGGTCGGTGAATCCGAAAATCCACATATTATTTTTTTTTAATATAAAAATTAGTCCTTTATATTTTACAGGAAATTTTATTTTTAAAGAAAACGATTTTTCCGATTAAATTCCTGAGTAAAATAGGTAATTGGACATGAAAACCTATATAATTCTTTTTTTCTGACCTTTAGTTTGCGAGGTATCATCAAACAGCGATTTCAAATTCAAGGCAAAGAAAAGATATACAAATTTATAAAATCTGGAGAATGCGTTAACCGATCAAACTAAATAATTCCAAGAAATTTACCAATTAAGAAAATAATTTTCCATTTATGCTAAAAAAATGTACCAGGTATATACCTATGAAATGAGACTTTCAGCTATTAGTCCATAGATGTCGCTAGGAGTATTTTTAAACCGCAATGGTCTTGTTTTTTTCGTCTGTCAACTGTCAACAATATTCAGTTCATTGTTTGTTACGTTTCATACAACAATGTTTTTTTGTCGCTCTGAAAAATGTCGAATTTCGCGCCTTCAAACTACGATTTGCGGACATCGTTGATTTTCTGTTATCAATTGAAGAAAAACGCTTCTCAAGCTCATCAAGTGCTTATAGAAGCTTATGGGTGGCATGCTCTAAGTAGAGCACAGTGCTTCAGGTGGTTTGAAAAATTCCGAAGTGGTGATTTTAGCGTGCAGAACGAGGACCGTGGCCGGCCACCGAAAAAGTTTGAGGACGCCGAATTGCAAGCATTGTTGTATGAAGATGATGGGCAAACACAAGAAATGATGGCAGAGCAGTTGGGAGTGACCCAAAAAACCTTTTCGAAACGTTTGAAAGACATGGGCATGATTTTAAAGGTCGGAAGATGGGTGCCGCATGAACTGATCAATTCTCACAAAGAAGTCAAAAAATGGCTCGATGATTGGTTTGCGGCCAAAGACGGCGAATTTCTTTGGTGCGGCATCCACAAATTGCCTGAGAGAAGGGAAAAACATGTCGCTAGCGATGGCTATTATTTTGAAGATTAAATTTGTAACCATTTTTTGTTAATAAACGTTTGAAATTGAAAAAAAAGTATATGTATACCTTCATAGGTATATACCTGGTATAGAAAACGACTTTCGACCCGTAAAATCATTCACGGGCTTCGAAAATCCGCATAATTTTTTTCTGGTGTTTAGTTTTCAAGACATCGCCAAATAAAAATTTCAGATTAAGGACATAAAAATTTTTAAAATCTGGAGAATCCGCTAACCGATCAAACAAACTGATATATCTAATATATATTACAATCAGGCTTTATTTTCCATTAAAATTAAACGATTTCAAGACATTTACAAACTTAAAAACAAAAAATTGTAAGGGGTGGTCAGAATTTTCAAAAAATTGGATTTTTTCGGTTACATTTTCTTAAAGCACAATATCTTGACAATATTTTGTAGAAATTTGAACTGAATCTGACAAATGCTTTTCGAGTTATTCCACAATTAACAAAGACCGTCGGGCGCCCCGGAGCGTTCGAGAGCAAGTAGCAGAACTTTAAATGCATTTTTCTCAAAACTATGTTTTGTGAACCAGTGATCACTGTAACTTAAGTACCGCTTGGTAGATTTCACTAAAATTTATAAAGCTTTGAAAAACATAAAAAAATCGTGGTTGGTCGAAGGTATTTTTTTCCAAAAGTTTCGATATTTTTTTAACAATTAATTGTCGGTTTTTTCTCGAAAATCTAAAAAATATTTCTTCAGGCCGTCATATTGTTAATTTTGAATAAAAAAAAGCTTCAATCAGGCACAAAAATATCGGTTACAAAAACTAATTTCTCCTGTCCGACAGATTTTAGATGCATCTCCAAAGATTTGTGATGCTCACCGCAAGGGACTTCTGGAGTAACGGGCACCACCCAAACACCGATAACTTTTACAATAATTAATTTGTTTTTTTGTTTTGAGATTATGCTTAAGTCAAGTCAAAACATGATATATTAATGCTATGTTTTCATTTTTGTAAAATAAAGCAATTGACCAGCAAAAAAAAAATACCAGTCTAACGGTTAGACGCGATAGAAGTGAAACCTTCCGTAAAACAAACTGAGAGAGAATGAGACGAAAACAGCATTAGGGGCGGGATAATTATAGGTTCATTATAATATTGATATAAAGTTCATATTTTATTTTCTTCATTTTATTATTATTCATCCTCAATGTTTTCAATTTCAACAAATGATACGAGTGGCTTATGATAGCTAAAATATGATACAAATGCTTTGGTTTCGATGTTGTCAACATATCTTTGAAATACCGCGTCAATTGTTGTTTTTGATCGTGTTGTCGATTCAGTGCGATTGTTACACATTTTTAAATTGAATGTTGTATTGAGAAAGTCAATTGAAGGAACCGCTGTGTCCAATGCAAAATTTACGTTGAAATCACCTCTTAAAATCATTGGAACTTTATCGTATCTGCGATACTTCTGGTGTATACTTTATTAAATTTTCGTGAATGAATTCCGTGATGCTATTTATTGATTTTGGTTCTCCGTCACCTTTGGAAAATGTGTAAACAGTAAGCAAACTTTATTCAAATATTTTCCCTCATTTTTGCATCAGTAAAATTAAACAAACGCCGTAGCCGAATGGGTTGGTGCGTGACTACTATTCAGAATTCACAGAGAGAACGTCAGTTCGAATCTCGGTGAAAACACCAAAATTAAGAAAAACATTTTTCTAATAGCGCTCACCCCTCAGCAGGCAATGGCAAAACACCGAGTGTATTTCTGCCATGAAAAAAAGCTCCTCATAAACATATCATAAAAAAAAAAATAACTGTATAAAAAAATTTTTTTTCTTGGGCGCTGGCCTAAAAGTTATTTAGTTCGTCGCTACGTTTATATCAACATATAATATAACGCTTCGTAGCCAAGAGGGTCGCTATTTCCGTTTCACTTTTTCTCAAATCACTCCCAACGATTCTAAAGAAGTTTTCACTTCAAAAATTATTGAAAATTACCATATTTTCGGGCCTCTGACTACCCCTAGCCCCATGAGGAGTTTTTTTTTCATTTTCATAGCTAAAATAACATGCGTGGTGGGTCAAATATTTAATTTATGGTTAGGCATTTAAAATATGTGTGGCTTTTAGTTTGAAAAAAAGTTGTGAAATATTAAAAGTATTAAAAATCTTCGAAAACTGAATAATCAACCGGTGATATGGTGATGCCAATTAACTGCCAAGAAGTAGTGATTTGGCTCCCTTAACTTTTATTTTATTCAATTAAAAAATTGAACCACAAAATCACAATTGCCATTGGTGAGATAAGTGCTAAGAAACTTGAGAAAATGCCAATCTAAATCAATTTTTGTTCTTTGTTTAATGCCAAAGTTTACTTTTTCATATAAAAAAAGTCATTGAAAAAGATTGTTTCGCCCGTTTTTTATAGCCGAATAAAATTAAATTCCCAACACTGGACTTTGGTTACTTACATATATTGAAATTTAACGTACATATTTACATTTAACTTTTCAATACCCACTAACGAAGTTAACCCTTACATATTTTCCATTTCGACTTATTTCAGCCTTTTGAGTAAATTTTGAGCTTTGGTGTATTAAGAGACTTATACTGGGTTGCCCATATTCGACAGACCCATTTGTTCTTTTTTTATTTTTTTAATCAATTTTTTTGATGTTGACGATAATAACCATTTATTTGGTTCAAGTAGATTTATTGACATCACTTTTTGAATATGATATCTCTCAAATGGTCGCCTTGAGCCTGTACGGCATATTGTGCCCGTTTTGCAGCATTTTCCAAAATTTTAGCTAGCATTTCGGCTGGAATAGCGGCTATTTCCTCACGGATGTTGTTCTTGAGCTCTTCTATGCTCTTTGGCTTATTAATATAAACCTTTGATTTTAAATATCCCCACAAGAAGAAGTCAGGTGGCGTTAAATCGGGCGAACGCGGTGCCCAGTCAAAATCGCTATTTTTCGACATCAAACGACGAAGAAACAATTTCTTCAAAAAATCGATTGTGGTGCGAGCTGTGTGTGGTGGAGCGCCGTCTTGTTGAAACCAGAACTGTCTCATACGCTTTCGACGAATAAATGGCATCACAATTTTCTTCTTTTCTTCTTCTTTTCACAATTGACTTCTTTTGTTGAATGTAAATTTAAACAATTTGGGAGCGCTCGCGTGGTATGTACTGTTCCATGGATAAAATCAGCTTGGACTGACGCTTCCAACGCGGTATGTCTTTAAGCGATTTGACGTCTCTGTCAAAAGATACAGGTTTGCCAGATGGGTCCGTCGAATATGGGCAACCCTGTAGTAGAATTTTATGACAAATCTTTTCGTGGTACACTTTAGCACGCTATATCCCTTTGTTATCAGTACTTTTTGACCCTTTCTTCCAAAAGTGGGCAGTTAGAGGGTTAAAATGCTCCACAAAAATGCTCCTCGTTACTTTTTCCGTAGAGCTGATGAACATATCGGATATCCAAATATAAGACTGACATAATTTTTCATAGCCGATATAACAAAAAAAGGTACACAGGAGTGAAGGCTTTGATCTTCCATAAAAAATTGGACATGAACTTTAAAACCGCCAATGCAGCTATATATTTTATGGACACCTATACCAGATTTATCTAATAGCGAACGCCCCTCGGTAGGCAATGGCAAACCTCCGAGTGTGTTTCTGCCATGAAAAACATTCTCATAAAAATTTCTGCCAGTCGAGGCCATACCTTCGTCGGCCTACCAGGGGTGCATGGAGGACTGGGTTAAACGTTGGCACTTGTGTGTGGCTTCAGACGGTTCATATTTTGAAGGAGATAAAATAAGTTTGCCTGAAATTTATCTCTGTTTTGTTTAATTTAAGCATTCCCGGTACTTTCTGATCATAGGGTACTATACCATAAATAGCGAGTATTCGTAGGAAAAACATATCTTGCAACATGTTGGGGACATACAAAATTTACATTTTTTATTTGTCACAAAAGCAAGCGTAAAGTTTTGATAAAAGTTTGCTAAGGTCATTGAAACTGTTCTAAAATTCATAATAAATATCTTTTTTTTTTACCAAAATGGAAAAATTCTTAAAACGATGTTCGAATTTATGATTTCCTTCTGCCTAATATTTCAGATTTTAATTAACATATTAGATTAAGCTAACAGTAACTTATAAAAAATCGTTCATCGCTCAAATGTTCGCTCAGATCAACGCAACATTTCCAACCCCAATCATTTAACGCACTTACCAACAGCAACACCTGCGTGCCAAAAATTATGGAGAATCAACACAAGATGTCACTATTTGTTGATTATTATGACGTTTATGCATATTTGAAATTATTTACTTCATTGTTGTTGTTGCACGTTGTTTATTGAACGCCGCAAGCGCTGCTGTTACATAACTACATTACTTCGTACGTATCTATACATAAAAGTACGATAACAATAACTACCGAAAAATACTCAGTGCGTCACTTGTTGTTGAATGGCAACCGAGCAGACGGGCCTTTCAATATTTCCATTGGCTTTCAGCATTGAAGTGGAGGATTTGAATTACTAAGCTTTAGCGTACGTTTGGAGAGTGAGATGAATGATATTTTTGAGCAGCGGGTTTGTGTGGCTCATTTAATTTTCATTCGCTTTAGAATCTTTTGAAATGCAAGCGCTCTAACCCCCACGCGGGCTGACACATTTAATAGCCAGCATATTTTAATAAGCGACGCTGGGGTCGCAAAGGAGAATCAACAGCTGAGCTGAATAGCTAAGGTTTCAAAGCTAAGGAGATTAGGCAGAAGACAATCGCTGCTACACAACTGTATGGGTCTGTAGATGTTTTGTTGTTGCTGCCATAGAATTTAGCGCGCTCTTCAACACAGCGAGCAAAGTGGCCAATTTGGATGGTTTGCCTTTATTTATTGCGGCTTTCGTTAGTAATATTAAAATTTGGGTTCATTTGCTGTAATCCAGTTAAGGCAGCCCTTCTGCAGCGGGGGTACAAAAGGTAAAGGAGAAGCGTAATTGAGGTGGGGGAAATGGGATGAATAATGAATAGTGAATAATGGGAAATAAATAATGAGTAATGAAAACTGAAGGAGAAAACGTGAATAATGAATAATGAATAATGAATAATGAATGATGAATAATGAATGATGACTAATGAATAATGAATAATGAATAATGAATGATGAATAATGAATGATGAATAATGAATGATGAATAATGAATAATGAATAATGAATAATGAATAATGAATAACGAATAATGAATAATGAATAATGAATAATGAATAATGAATAATGAATAATGAATAATGAATAATGAATAATGAATAATGAATAATGAATAATGAATAATGAATAATGAATAATGAATAATGAATAATGAATAATGATTAATGAATAATGAATAATAAATAATGAATACTGAATAATGAATAATGAATAATGAATAATGAATAATGAATAATGAATAATGAATAATGAATAATGAATAATGAATAATGAATAATGAATAATGAATAATGAATAATGAGTAATGAATAAAGAATAATGAATAATGAAAATGCATAATGAATAATGAATATACCGGAACTAAACTCGAGCGCGATGGACGATATCGTAAAAGAACTCTTTCCTAGTCGCGAATCCAGCAAAGGTATTGATTGTCAAATAAACGCGACCGGAGAGCTTTCAATATTCACCAGTGAGGAGCTCCAGTCAGCTGCGAACAAACTCAAAAACAACAAAGCAGCGGATGGAGTGCCCGCAGAAGTTCTCAAGGAGGTCGCAAAAATGCGATCACAAGTCTTACTAGACATGTACAACGCCTGTCCAAGAGAGGGAACTCTCCCAGAAATATGGAAAAAAGAGCAACTCGTGCTAATAAGTAAGGGGAAAGGCAGTCCGAACCTCCCATAAGCAAATCGGTCATTATGTATGCCCGACACAGCAGAAAAACTCCTTGAAAGACTGATCAAGCCTTGACTGGCCGCAGCCATAGACAACGTAGGAAATCTATGAGACAGACAGCATTGCTTTAGACACGGAAATTCTACAATAGCGGCAATCGAAACTGTCAGAAACAACGTAGGAGCAGCGCAATAGGGCAGCAAAATAGTCCTCCTTGTCTCCTTAAATGTAAAGAACGCTTTCAATTGCGTAAGATAGGCGGAAATATTATCCGCCTTAAGGCTAAGCTTCAAAATTCCGGTATACCCACTGCGCATAATTAGGAACGACTTGCGAGACCGCACACTGGTCTAGGAAACCTCAGAGGGTTCTCATTGTATAGACTTCACATCCGGAGCGGCACAAGGATCAATTCTCGGTTCCAAATGCCGGAACTTTATTTGTGAGAGATATCCAATATAAAAATGGCCGATAGCCTGGACTCAAATTAGCCAGAGAGAAAACGGAGCTAATACTTCTAACCAAGAAGCACATCTCGTTAGAAGTTAGCATGCAAACTTGCTCAAAATAGACTAACCACAAAAAAAGGTTCTAAAGTACCTAGGCATAAGACTGGGCTCAAGACTAACCTTCTGGACCCAAATAAAGCTCGCAGTAGAGAAAGCCGCTAAGATGGCATCCCTACTCAGTAGACTGATGGCAAACATTTGTAGTCCAAACCAAAGGAAACGAGAAGTAATGGTGGCTACCACGCACTCAGTTCTGTTACACGGAGCTGAACTGTGAGTGAATTCGCTAAAAGCGGATCATCGGGATTGAACCGCTTATCACATCGTTACAACGAGAATTGTATCTACTCTGAGAAATGTATCTGCTTACCGCACAGTACCATGTCCATCTGTTCAAGTGATAAGCGGTTCAATACCGATAGATTTACTAGCTTTTGAAAGTAAAAAGTTGTGGGCAGTAAAGAAAGAGGGAATAGAAGAAAGAGCTAGCAAACCTGCAGTGCGCGAAATAAGGGATGAAAGGCTAAGGCTATGGCAAGACCGCTAGATTAACGAAACACGCGACAGATGGATGGCTAGACTCATAAAAGAGGTCACCACATGGAACAGCAGGAACTTCGGAGAAATCTGTTTATACATTCCAAATGCGTTCGAAGAACGGGGTTTATTTGATTCTAAATATTACACTAACTGGGTTTTACTACAGTGTCAATCTTGAATCTCGAGCATATAGTGAATTGCCGATAATGCCAGTAGTGAACGTAATCATCCCCATGATTGGTCGCCCCATAGTTAGTCCTATCAGCAATTATAGGTCACTCCTTCTCTGTCTAAGAAGGAATTTTGTCACCAATCTGCCAGGTTCTTTCAGCAAACATTTCATTGCTTTGCAGGCGTCAGAATAACACCAACGGCTCTCATGAGCTTTACTAAAGAACGACTTGATGTACCCGACTATTCACGGTACGTTTGACTATAGAATTGGCTCTTGTCTAACTGAAGGCTCCAAAGAGCCACAGTGCGCCAATTTATCAGTCCGTTTATCGCCTTGAACATACCAGTCTCGCGAGATTCAAGTAAGTTCAAGCTTATTCTAGCTTGCAAAGGAGTTTAGTCGTAACTTGCATTAATAGACTATTTTTAAAATACTACGAGTGGTTTATAAGGCCTTTAGAGCAGCCTGATTCTCACTAGCTTTAATTTTAATTCCTCGCCGCCTTTTGCCAATTATAAAGTCTGTTAGTTTAAGTCAAGCAAAGGCTTCCGCTCCAGTACCTCATCGCTGAGCGTAAATACTAAAAGAGGTGCCGGAGCGGAGGCCTTTGCTTAACTTAAAGTAAAGGTTCTGAACAAGCTTCCTAGAAGTGTATATAAGACTCTTCATTGCTCTCTTGGCTAATAACATATTTTCCTCGCAAACAGCCTGTCAAACAACTCTCTTTGCCCAGAGCTACGATCGTCTACGTGTGAAGCAACTCAATTAAAGCTCAACCAAACTACAAAACGGGCATGTCGCACTTCACTACATACAACTGACTAAAAATCTACTACAAGCAACTGAAAAATCTATCTTTTAAAGCTTAAATTCATTTACCTTTAACTTTAGTCTTACTCGTTACAAAATCCTGCCCTGCTGCAAGTATCCTCTCCATTCACCTTGGTGACTTTCTAATTTTCTGCTTTCAGGTTGTGTCCTTTTTTCTGTGTATTGCACTTCGTATTTTTTATGCTGTGAATGACACTCTTTTGTTTTATAATCTTGTAAAATTTTTACAACTTTTTCAAGGTATGCAGCACTCATAGCCCACGCCAGAGGTGCAAACAGAGGACAAGACGGCATCACAGATAAATGGGTATGCAAAAAGAAAGAAGTAGTAAAATGTTAAATTTTATTGCTGCACTCTCCGCTAAAGAAAAGCAGAATATAAAATATCCACACTTTCTTATGCATCTACATTTTTGCTTAACTCAACTCACCTTGTTGTCTAAGGCGACCAGTTGCTGCCAAATGCCAGGAGGCTGCAAGTCTCTTTAGTTTTATTTCTTTTGCGAACAGTTGAAGAATTTGAAAACGAAAAGAAACAAGTTAAAGGATAATGAGCACGAAATTGATTTTTCTTTTGTTGTAATTTTTCTCGCATTTTATTTGATATGTTATTCTTTTGAAAGCGTTGAATGTTCTTGGAGCTGGTGTTGCTACGGACTTATTATTGAGTATACGAAGTACCTCGGATACCCGCTAATTATTCATAAAGTTTCTTAAAATAATTTGTAACTTAAGTGAAAATTATATAGTGAATACAGTTACTTTTCGTATCTTCAGAAGTGTCGCATATTTTCATACTGAAATGAGTATCTAAGATTAGCATTCACATTATTCGGGCGCTTCAAAAGATGCCAATTTGAAAATTTCCTAAACTACAGGAATCGGTAGCCGAATGAGTTGGTGCATGACTACCTACCATTCGGAATTCAGAGAGAACGTAGGTACGGAGCTCGGTGTTAATACCAATACTAAGAAAAATTTTTTGCTAATAGCGGCCGCCCCTCGTCAGGCAATGGCAAACCTTCGACTGTATTTCTGCCATGAGAAAGCTCGTCATGAAAAATATCTGCCGTTCGGAGTCGGCTTAAAACTGTAGGTCCCTCCATTTATGAAACAACATCAAGACGCGCATTGTTCTACCTCATCTCAAACGTCCTTCTTGACGGCAAACGCTTATAGAATATTTACAAAGCTTGGTTATGAGGAAATTGACTGAATTGCAGGGTAATTGGTACTGAGGTTATACTCACATTGCACCTAATCGAAGTAAACAGATTTGGGCACTCAAAAATTCTCAGAGCTTTTCCGAGAACACATAGAGAGCACTGCTTCACAATTCTATTCTGAAAAGAATTTTTCCGCGAGAATCTCAAAACGGTGTAAATGGTGTAACTTTAAGGAACTTAACCTAGGCTCAGTGACTAACTTTTCTAAAGACTCAAGACTTAGTAATGGGGCCGGCGATGTGAATGAGGTAACGTTGAAAAATTTAATCGAGGCTCATGACTAACTTTGCTGAAGGCTCAATACTTAGTCATGGGGCTGGCGATGTGAATGAGGTAACGTTGAAAAATTTAATCGAGGCTCATGACTAACTTTGCTGAAGGCTCAAAACTAAATAATAGGGTCGGCAGTGGCCTCCACTTAGAAGAGCTGTAGCTTAACCACTGCACTGCCTTTCAAGCTGTGTTAAGGGTTTTAAGAAAAGCTGAGTTATGCGTCAAGGATTCGTCTATTGTAACACAACCAATAACGATCTACTGTGACAGTAAAGCTGTCATAAACTCCCTACAGTGCAATAATACCTCCTCCAAAGTAGCAGTTGGATGTGGAGCTATTTAGTCCTACGAAATGAGTTAAGTGCATAACGAATGGTATCTGGGTTACTGGACACCGAGGCATTTCTAGAAATCGCATCGCGGATAAGCTAGCAAAGATAAATCAGTAAACTCTGACCAGTATTCGAACGCCCCTTTATCCTCAAGCAAGCTCTGGGTCAGATCGGTCTACAAAAGCAGAGCAATAGAACACGAAGCGCATTTGTGAGATAACTTAACAGGTCTGACCTGAACAAGTGAACACAAAATTAGGTTTCTCATCATCTTGATCGAGCTTTCATTAGTACAGTGTTTGGTACTGCCTAATGGGAACCCACGGGAAGCGTATGGGGCTTACCTTTAATGGCTTGTATCGCAGTTTCAGAAACGATGAAGATGTGGAGAGTGTTGAACACTTTCTCTGCCGCCGTTCTGCTTTAGCTGAACGCGACAACCCGTCTTAACTCTTACTTCTTTGGATGGCAAATAGTCTTGGAATCGGCAACCATCAACAGTATTTAATCGTTTAACCGAGATACGGACAAGTTTCACCCTATTGGTAATTAAAGGGCTTATTTGAGTCCAAATTAATCAAATGGACCTCCCCTCTACATACTCATGAAAAGTAGAAACCACTATAACCTAACCTATCCTAAACTATGGAACTACCAGAAAAATTTGGAAGCACGATCCTGGCTCCGTCATGAAATTCCCACCTCATTTTTTTTTATCTTCGAAGTGTACTAATCCATTCTCTATGTACAAGTATAGGTATTCGAAGGTCTGTAGTCATAGCCTCGACGGTAAAGTGTAAGCATTCTTGAACATTTTCCTAGTAACGATAACATATTGCAGTGGGAGGAAATTTATTTTATTCTAGGATGAATCTCAGAGTATTCACGGCCGTGTATTGAAATAAAAAACACGTGATTTGAAGTTTCCACTTTTGGGAGGCCAACGGTTGCGCTCATTCGGAGAGTTAGAACAGAGAAGGTAATAACTTCAATTGGGTTTCCAATCAAATTCTTGCGCCTCTGTATCGCCTCTACTAATGTCAACAAAGTATTTTTCGTGATACATATTAGCTCATCTGAGTAATGCCGAATAAAGCTTTTAGTAATACGATCTTAAATCGATACGATTTGAACTGTTCGTATTTGAGAGAAATGTCTATGTCGTTGTAAAGTTCATATAGCTCATCGCTCAAACGCTCCGGCTCTGAAAGTATTCCATGCGATACCAGCTGGTGATAGTAGAGGAAAAGGAAGGCCTCTTCTACGTTGGAAAGATCAGGTGGAGAAGAACTTGACTTCATTTAGTGGGACCAACTGGCTCCGGTTATAACGAGAAAGAAACGACTGGCGCGCTTTGTTAAACGCGGTCAAAATCCCGTAAGCGGTTATCTTGCCAATCAAGGTAAAGAAGACGATTTGAGAGAAATGCTTTTCCTAGTAAAAGCTTCCTCTTTACATAGAGGGGAATATCCGTATAAGCCTGGGAAAGAACTTCGAAATAAGAGCTCAAGACTTATAAGCCCAAAAAATTTTAAATCTTGCAGGTTTCACAGGATAAGATCAAATTTGTATCACTCATCCATCGGTAATATCAGATAGTGTTGCCAAGCGAACCAAAAAATTCATAATGCATAAACATATATCTATTCTTTATTTGGTTTTGAGACTCAGCATTGAATAATGTGCTTGGAAACCGGTCCCACAGACCTTTACTATCTGTTACTTTCAAAGTTTTTCACATTTATTTAGTCTATTTGGTGTCACTTATAAATTATGCAAGTCATTATTTGTGCTCTATTTCTTTGCCTTTGCTTGGGTGTTTCTGCTGCTTTAGTTATTACCAGTTACTCTTTGGCACTTTCTTGTTGCACCTTGCTGTCTCGCCTACCCAAACAATTAAACACGAAAAAACACAGTCACTGGTATTCACACATAGGAGTATGTACATACGTCTTGATAGTAGTAGAGCCGTGAGGACTTGAGAAGCGCGAAGCAATCCAATCCAAAGCTCACTGCAAAAATAATATTATATTAGCTACAACAATAACAAAGACACTACTATTGTCAAGTTGAAAATGAATCGCGTAATTAAACAAAACAAAATTACCCAATTTGTGTTGCTGGCAGAGTAAACCAGACGAGTAACCTCTTGTACGTACATATGTGCATACTCGTACTCTGCTGCACATTCGACACTGGGACAGAAATACATACATACACACTTAAAATAGAAATGTAAGCGAAGGGTTTAATTCACTTGAGTGTTATAGAGAAGGTAGTATATAGAAAACAAGGCATGATAGTTTGAAAACAAGGTAGTGTGTAGAAAGCACACACACACACGCAATATGCAATACATTTTCATTAACTGACTAGAGCTATTCCATGTCAAGTGTTCGGAACACCTTGGGCATTGGGCTACATTTTCCTGAAAATTGGTTTATTTGTGGGTTTGAAGAGAATACGAAATAAACTTCTTCTTCTTCTTAATTGGCGCTATAACCGCTTACGCGCTTTTGGCCGAGTTTAACTAAGCGCGCCAGTCGTTTCTTTCTCGTGCTAACCGGCGTCAGTTGGACAAACCAAGGGAACCCAACTCCTTCTCCATCTGATCTTTGCAACGCAAAGAGGGCCTTCTGCTACCACCAGCTGGTACCGCATCGAATACTTTCAGAGCCGGAACATTTGTATCCATTCGGACGACATGACCCAGCCCACGTGATATTGGCCGTTGCCAACGTCCGAAGGTCCAAAAATCTTGCGCAGAATCTTTCTCTCCAACACTCCAAGCGTCGTTTCATCGGATGTTGTCATCGTACAAGCTTCTGCGCCATACGTTAGGACAGGCATGAAGAGAGTCTTGTAGAGAGTTAGTTTTGTTCGTCGAGAGAGGACTTTACTGCTCAGTTGCCTACTAAGTCCAAAGTATCACTTGTTGGCAAGAGAGATTCTACGTTGTATTTCAAGGCTGACATTGTTATCGGTGTTAATGCTGGTTCCTGAATAAACGAACCTCAAAATGATAACTGTCAACAGTGACGTGGGTGCCGATACGCGAGTGCGCCGGCTGTTTGTTTGAAGACAGGAGGTACTTCGTTTTGACCTCGTTCACCACCAGACCGAAATAATACGAAAATGTACTGGAAAAATTAAAAAAAGATTGTGTTTTTGAGATTCAGAAAATTTTGAAATATTTTCGTTTTATTTTTGATTTTAATTTTTATAGTTTTTTGTTTGTTTTAATTTTTAAGATAAAATATACGTTTTGAAAAAAAACTTATTTTTGCTATATTTTTGCATTTTAAACAGCAGCACTCGTTTTTCACTTTCCTGTAAGTGTTTGAATATAACTGCGTTACGTTTTTGGAATCGCGCTATGAAACTTTTAGTTACTACTGGTCTCAGATATGAATGAAAATAATAAAAAATTATAACCAGAAAATCCGATGGGCTAGATTTTTTAAATATGACAAAAAAAATCCCCAAAAATAGTTACCAAAAAAATAAAATATTATTATTATTATTTATACGAAATATATACAATATAACCCTAACTTAATTAGCACACTGGCGACTAGGGCCTTCAGTGCTCCCCAAAAATAAAATAACTTCCCATAGTCTCAGCTATTAATGAGGGAGAAGAAAGAAATCTGATGGGGCGGATTTTTTAAATATGACAAAAAAATATTTTAAAAAGGATATTTCTATCTAAAAAATAACAAATGAATATTAAAAAAGAGTTTCAAAGTTATTGAAGTGGAGCGATTCCGTACAAAGTGATTCAAGCATTTTGGACCTTCTGGTAAATTTCTCTGAAAAGTGGGTTTGAATATAATACAAAATAAACTGCAAAAATTTAAAAATGATTAATTTTAAGATTTATGCAGTTTCTAAATACCTCCTGTTCCTTTTAAAATCTTTTTAATTTTTTTCTTCAGTATTTTTAAATTTTAAGCTTAAAAAAATTCCAAAAAAAATATTGTTGTTGCAAATTTCCTATAGTTTTTTTTCGTATTAGATTTATTTTTTACTGATTCGCTGATTCAACTGTTTCTTTTTTTTTTAATTTTTTAAATAATATTTTAACCTACATAATTAAAAAACCAAAGTTTGTAAGTGTTAAAAAGATCTTAAATTTCTTCATCATTAAATAAAATTTTCCAAAATCTAAATTTTGTCTTTGTAAATTTTCTGTTTTTTTTTTCATTTTAGACAGCAAACTTTGTATTCATTTTTCACTGATTCACTGTACAGGGATTGCTGAGCATAGTCTCAGCTATTAATGGAAATAATAGGAAGAATATCTGAGGAGGTAAATATGGCAAAAAAGTGCTTCCAAAAAATTTTGAACAAAAAATAAAAAAACATTTCCAATAAAAAAAAATGTAAAAAAAAAAATTCCAAAATGTTCCGAAAAAAAAACTTTTCAAGGACAAAAAACCAAAATATGTTCCGAAACCAAATTGTTTTTATGATACTTGGGCGTAGTACTTAGCATAAATAAGAATCCTTCGTTCTCAATATAAGGCAGCTAGCAGACCATACTTTGGCCGTATCAAACTTATGAAGTCTTCATTGATATCAAAGGAACAAAAGCTCCAGATGTATGAAACTATAGTAAGACTTGCTTCTCCGCCCTTAAAGTTAAAGACATGAATTTACTGATGCGATTTGAAAGAAAAATTCTCAGAAAAATATGCGGCCGTATACGATTACGAAGAAGGTACATACCGTATACGGTATAGCCACGAGTTCAGTGTTTTTAATCGCCGGACGAAATGTAACTCAGTTAATAAAGTCGCAAAGATTACGATAGTATGGACATGTTCTAAGAAAGAGCAGCGAACGAGCGAGCAAACAAGTTTTCAAGTAAATCCTGAAGGAGCAAGAAGTAGACGCCGGCCAAGGCGATGATGGTTACAAAACGTGGAAGACAACATTCATAAGAGGAGAAACTCACAACATAGAGCGGAAAATCTTAATCATGATTAATGTAATCCTTCATTTGCCATACTTCCTTCTCACGATCATCACCTTAAGAATCCAATGCGAAGTATTTCTTCGAACTCACTCGCTTTTAAAGTGATTAACTGTAAATATTTTAATGAGATTTTAATTTTTTTTATAGAATTGCACAAAGCGGCCGCGTCGGGATGTTGCTTCGACGGCTTCTTAACCCAATTTCTGGAAACAGAAAGTATGAAGCGGGCAAAAATATTCATAGTGAAGACAAAGATTAACGCTCACTGATTCTCTGCGTTATCTTTTAAATTAAAGTAGTTTAACAAAATTCCCAGTTTTTGTCATCAGGCCTCGCATACGTATGTGCCAGCTGCCATACAAATTTTACGACGTCATTAACCCAACAAGTGTAACACCTCATGCACCGTCTTCTTCGCCGCTCCTAAAGCTTTTCCAAAAACACTTCCAACTCTTTTGAATTTACTATTGCAGCAACAAATCACGCTGTCGTACAATTTTCACGCGCTCTACGTCACTCTTACTCTCCCCTTCCTACTTTGTTACAACTGTAGGTATGACCGAAGTACTTCATTTCAGTCGCCTTCGCTTTTAACGCACATACACACACACATACGCCCACAACCGTCCTTCCACGGGCACTCTTTCACAGTCGCTGCACTTGAGCATTCGCGCCTGAATTCATGCTAAGCTTTGGGCGGCCATGGCGTATGCGCCCAAGCGCAGTGATTATGTTAGTGTGTGTACATATGTGAGTGTGTGAAAGAGCGTGCATAACCCGCTCTAAGCATTGATTGCATAGGCAACAATTGAAGAGTGCATAGAAACATTTGCTGCAGGAATAATAAAGACAGCAGAATCAGTGGCAGAGGCAACGCATTGGTGCAAGGACACTTGTGACATAGGAGGCATGCAGTCAGGCAACAATTTTTCGCCTACCTTTACTCCTATTTTTCGACTTTGATGCAAAATTTGTTTTAGTTTTTCTTGTTGTTTTTTTTCATGCAATTTGTCGACATATTTTCGTTTGCATATTTCTTTGCCTAAAAAATAGTGCGCTCAGTGAGCACAGTGGCGGGTATAACTGAGTGCGTGATGATTTTGTTTTTAATACTTAAAATATTTTTTGAGTTAAAATTAAAAAAAAATTTTGTTTTTAGTATTCTTCATTTTCGGACCCAAACCATACAAATCAAACTTTCAAACTTTTTATAAAATTTAGAAAAATGCAATAAATTTTCATCAATATTTTGTAATTTTTAATCAACACTTTTTAATCTAAATCTTTGGAAAAATTTTGTGCTTGCAGTTTTGTAACCATTGAGTTTTCTTATAATAAAGTCCAAATTATAAGCGGCTAATAAATCGAGTTGATTTAAAAAGATCTTTTTTTTTGATGGAGGTTCTTGAAGATTTTTTATATGACAAATGCAATTTAAGAAAACTGAAGTTTATTTTTTTTTAATTTTTTGTTACAAACGCTCTTGCGCACAAGAAGTATTGAATTGGCAACTAAGTAATTGCGGATTTCACTCATAGATGGCTTCAGTTGAATTTTTTAGTTTGCAGACGTAGTACAAATGTAAAACACATTTTGTTATTTGATAGTTGGCAATTCAGCTGTCAGTCAGGAAAAAAAATGTTTTTATCGGTTGCGTAGTTTTTGTTTGGCGTTCGTTAAAAATAAAAAATCAAAAGGAACATTTTCGTCACATTCCTCTTTTTTATTTCCCCAAAGGGAAAACCGCATCGCAACCTCGCAAAAAGTTGTGTGCTGTTTGTAGTGACGAAGAATTAAAGAAGGGCAGTGCCAAAATTAGTTTGCGAAATTTCGTTCTGATGAATTTTCACTCAAAGGTGAAAAACGATCCAGTTGTCGAGTTGTCGTCCAGTTCAAGTTGATGGCGCCCTAATCAAAGCAATAGTCGATTCGGATCGTCACAGTACAACACGTGAGATTTTTAAAACGACTGATAATTGGCGATCAGCGGATAAGGTATCAAGCGGAAAAGGTAGTGGCCAGGTGAACCAACACAAACAATATCAAAAGCTGATATTCGACAAAAGAAGATTTTATTATCAGTTTGGTGGGATTACAAAGGAATTGTCTACTTTGAACTCTTATCACCCAACCGAACGATCAATTCTGATGTCTACATTGAACAACTAACGAAATTAAAGAATGCAGTTGAAAAAAAGCGGCTCGAAGTGACAAATCGGAAAAGTATTGTATTCCATTATGCTAATGCAAGGCCACATACATCTTTTTCCACTCGGCAAAAATTATTGGAGCATGGTTGGGATGTTTTGCCACATCCACCATATAGTCTTGACCTTGCACCATCTGATTACTTTTTATTTCGATCTTTACAAAACTCCTGGAATGGTAAAAATTTCAATAATGAAGATGATGTCAAATGGTACCTGATTCAGTTTTTTGCTAATAAAAACTAGAAGTTTTATGAACGTGGAATTATGATGCTGCCTGAAAGATGGCAAAAGGTCATAGATCGCGCCAGTCAAGACGAAAAAGAAAGTGTCATCAGAAAAAAAAAAGAAAATCCAAGCGATTTTTTAGCCACTTAAAACTGGCACTAATTTTACTAAAATTTTATGTGACATATTACTGCATATCAAGTTATGCTTTCAAAATTCAGATTAAATAACTCCAATTTGAGACAAACATTTTTTGATTTTTTTTTTATACAGGAGCATACAGGATTTACGAATGAAAAATACTCTAACTCGAAAAACATTTTAATTTTTTTTTCTTCACTCATCTTATAGTAAATCATTTCAATAATGTTGTG
Source organism: Anastrepha obliqua (assembly GCF_027943255.1). Classification (NCBI taxonomy): domain Eukaryota; kingdom Metazoa; phylum Arthropoda; class Insecta; order Diptera; family Tephritidae; genus Anastrepha; species Anastrepha obliqua. The sequence goes on from NC_072896.1 coordinate 31,346,881, forward strand.
TCAAAATTTTAAGTGGATCGGAGCAGAACTCTCAAAGTTATAGCCTTTGTAGGCACTCTACCTCGAATGCGGAGCATCGATAATTTTTCAGAGTCATTTTTTCAAACGCGTTTTTCCCGAAACGACTTCTTAAAAGTCGGTGCCAATCACAACTCCGAAACTATTCAACCGATTCTTTTCAAATTTGGCACACGTTTTCTAAATCAAAAATACCTCCCCCCCCCACTATTTTTTTTTATTTGTTTTTTTTAAGGTTGTTTTTCACTTACAAATATGGCGAAATTTTTCGCCAAAAATGCTCGTTTTACGTTTTTTTGCCCACCAAATGCACTACGTCATACTTTCACTGAAAAATTCGACTTTTTTAGTTTCAGATGATTCTACGACGAATGCTGATTGGCACCGCAGAGCACCTCTCGAAAAACATATCTCCAAAAAAACTCTGTCATGGGCTTATTTGTCAATATTTTATTATTAATATTTTTTAAAAACTTATTGAAAAGATATACAATAACATGCAACTGATTTTATTAAAGTATCTTAAGCCATATTTCTGTAAAAAATTCAAAAAAAAGTGTTTTTTTTTAGCGCTAAACCCTACCACCCCCTTAAATATTAAACAAAAAGCATCAAGCACTCAGTTATGCTCGCCATTGTAGTTCCGAAAAACAGTAAAGAGTTTTAAAAACAGTGTTCATATTGTATGTGTGTTAGTGTGAACTCTCACAGCTGTGCAACAGTTATTTTTACCGTTGGTTCGGGAGTTTTTAAGAATTTCATTTACAGCGCTTTGGCTCTCGTTCAGGCGCAAGTGCAGCTATAAGTGCATGGATGTGGGCCCTGTGTTACACCTAGAAACGACGTGAAAATATATATATCGCACCCTAAATACAAAAGGGTCACAACTCAAAATTTTCCACACTCGAGCTTGACTTGTTTACAGTAGCACAGAAAACAAACTATGTGACATATCACGCTGAAATTTGCCATGTAAGCTTATAACAGTCCTACCAAAAAACAAAAAATTTATTTTTGCCATATGTCATCCGCGGACCGTTTTATTGATAACGTCTCGTTCATATTTGAGCAGAAGCGACATTTTGAGTTGTGACCCTTTTGTATTTAGGGTGCGATATGTGTATGTGGGTCCGTATGGTCGTATATGTTTATAAAATTTTGCAGTCAAGCCTACCAGTTCTGAACTACTTTGTTACTAGCTTGCTATGCAGCTGAAATATTTCCTTTTCTCACTTTTCTCATTGCCAGCAACTAATAGGGCGCAAAAACACTTTACGGCATCTTTTTTTAACCAGTTTTGACTAAATTTGTTCTGTTTTTTATTATTTTTTATTTTTTGATATTCATAATTTTTTATAAAAATATAGATCTTTTTCAAGAAATATAAGGTAAATCAAAATTCCATTTTTTTGTATAAAATTTAAAAAAATTCAAAAAATTCCTATACAAATTTTAATTTTTTTCTTATAATTTTTTCCCTTGGCGGTGTTACGCATTTCCTCCATATAAAAAAATGTCTTGCATTCATTCCATGGAGAAAAGCCCTACAAAGACAGGGAAAAAATATTAAAAATCATCTAAAATTGTTAGCCACTTCCAGATTGCACTTTCTACACTAAAATTTAATGGGCTATAAAACGTTGTTCCACTTTTTTTTGTAAATATTCTGAATTACTTTCATCATCATTGTTTCCTAGAATCCCTAGCTGGACGCAAATCACGAATTACACCTCTCATCTGGTTACTGGATAACGCCTTCACGTGCTTCCAGCTTAACCCGAGTTGAGCCGTCTCACGATCCCCAGCTCGTTTTTTGGTTTCCGTGGGCCTGCCTGTCGCTCTTCCTCTCGCTGTTAGTGGATTTCATTCCATTGCCTTTTTCGCTATGTGACCGACTTTTTTACGTAAAATGTGTGCTGCTCCATGTTTGTTTTTCGAGAAATTCCCTGTTTGGCATAATTTTTGGTCAAAAAATTCGAAATATAATCCATAGACAGCGGTTGACACACTTTTGTAAGCGCCGGGTTATAGCGGTGGTGATTTTTCATGTAGAGCTACTGTAAAGCAGTACCGACAGCTCATTCCACTTGAAGAGCCTAACCTTTAAACTGGAACTCAGGTTGTTGATTCGCCATACAGAGTCCCGAATCTCCCTCTGGATTTTTCGATTCGGCAGCGTATGCTGACATCCGTGCTATCACCCCGGGCTATATTACTTTGCTGCTGTGGTAAGTAAATTCCTACACTATTTCGATAGGATTACCTAAAATCTTCACACATCCACCCATCTTATTTCCCAGACTCAGCACCTTTGAAGATTCTGAATAAAAAGGTTACAATATTGCTCAAATTTTCTTTAATTTAAAAAAAAATTTACAAGATAACTTTTTATTCTATACAGCATAGGCTAAGAACTTGACTTAGGTAGGTAGGTGAACTGGTTGAAGTACCACTCTGGTACTCCCTAAATAGCACTAAAGCGCCGTTTTGATACCAATTGAGACCTTCAACAGGCAGATATCTACAGATACCAAGAGCTGTTGGTTCAATGGAGAAGATTTAGGATGTATAGAATTTAGGTTGTCCCACTGCCCCAGGCTGTCGAAGGAAGAAGCACCCAGTCACCTTAATCGTCTAGTTGCCAAACCCGGACATTTACAGGGAAAGTGCTCAACAATATCCTTCTCTGAAAGGCTTCTGCAATGGGGGTTAAATGGTAAACCTAGCTTTTCCGGGTGTGTACCGATCGTGCAGTGGCCGGAAAACACAGCTACGAGTTTGGAAATTGAATGGCATGAGTCACAAAGACTTTTTGAGTCCTCTTCCTATTGTACTGGGGATAAAGAGTTTCCGAAATAACACATGAAGAAATGAAGCTCCACCTTTTCTCAGCTTTTCTGGGAAATAACTTATGGAATTTTCCTTTAGCATTAGTTAGGGGGACACATAAGACCGGGACCGTTTCTGAGACCAATCCAGTTCCCTTCATAGTAATTTCATTTCCCTCTTTGTTCCTATTTTCTGGAACCCACATCAGAGAAATGTTACCTACACATCCAAGAGATTTGATCCCCTGTGTGTCCACAGCTCGGACATGTAGATTTTGTCGAGCTCCAGCCACAGAAAGTTGGTTAGCGTTAGATAACTGATGGTGACGGTGTCTTCTTTCTTGCTCCGATGATGCCGCCATGCCACAAATTACACCAGAGAGTAAGTATTTTTGGATCCATTCAGGCTTGGTTGAACACTTATGAATTATGCTCGCTCCATTTATGGTAATTCTGCATTCTGCTATAGCTATAAAGCCGAAAGCAGGACTCGTTCGAAAAGATAATTTTTTTAAAAAACCCGAAGTGAACTCTAGTGAACTCATGGCGTTATTTAAAGTCGCCAGCAAGCAATACTTTCATTAGTTCAATTCAAAATGGATGCTAGCCTAATCAGATCAAAGCATTAATTCTCATTTCCTTCAAGAGAAGAATATTTTTGCGACCGTTTCGCAACTGGTACACTTCTGGTCACTTTCGAACTAGTACAACTTCTTCCATCTAATACCAGTTCATAGACTAGAATGCTCGCTGTGCAGTTTAGCTTTGCACTGCAAGGAATATAAGCGTGTTGGTTTGTGTATGCTTGGCAAGTTAATGAACTTTTCTTCAGCTGCTTAAGGCACCTGAAATGCGCACCAAAAAAAATTGTTTCATCCAAAGCAATATTTTATATGTAACGAAAAGTTCACTGAAAGTGCTGCTGCAGATTAAACCAGTTGCTTTATGCTCACTTTTTATTTCAGTTATATGTTTTATTGTTACCTACTGCTAAGTGATGGGTCCAGCGCGATTGTGAGAAAGCTGCAAATCTTTTATTTCAAATTTAGTAGCATTTCACCTAGCAGAAATGGCAGAGTGAAGAATGAAAGAAAATTGGGTATTCTTGAGGGCCTTTCTTCTAGTTATTTAAAACTGGTTCGATTTTTAAAGGCATAAACTTTCATATAATATATAATTTAATAAAGCGATAGGAGCGATTTGCAGAATTTTTACAAAATTTTCATTTATGTACGAAAATGGTATTAAATTTTCATCTTTTGAATGTCGCTAAGAAACATTAGATCTTTAAAAACTTATTAGCAACGACGCATACTTAACCCCACATTCTTAGGTGAGGAAGATCTGGGACCCATTGTTGAGCATAGAATAGAATATAAAAGGTACAATACAGAAAAAATGTCAATAACTTAATGAAATGGTTCTATTCATTTCTGGTTCTTAACTAAAAGATTTCACACCAGGGTTTTTCCGACCATTTCGCTATCTATTATAGTGACGATTGTCTTCATAGTGAGCTTACATTTTTTTAATTTATTTATTAAACTACCTGTAGTAACTTAAGCTCAGAGTAAGCAGTTCTCATACGAAGCTTTGTTATCGTTTTCATTGATGAAGGATTTTGACGTGGCGCAGAATCAGATATCCTGGGATGCTTCACCTTCTCATATTGGCTCGTTCTCAAACGGATGCTCGGGAGCTACCCAGATGATACTTGGGAAAGCTCGGAAGTTGTAAGCTGCTTGGACCGTATACAGAAGAATCGTCCTGGCCACTCCCAAGTGAATGACAATTAACTGGATCATGTCGACTGCATAGATACAAACGCTCTGGCTTTGAAAGTATCATATTCCGCGCGGTTACAAAGAGCAGATGGAAAAGGACTTGGTGCCGGTTAACACGAGAAAGAAACGACTGGAGAAGGAGCGCTGATTTTTACTACGCTCTAAAGAGGGCCCTGTTGAAACTTGAAAGCATATTTACGTACCATGTGGTCCATATAGTATTTGTTGTTTTAATAGTATTTTAGCTTGGCAGAAACATCTCTTTCCCGCTGGATATTTAGACTCAGTGTAATATCTACGGGGAACGAAATAAATCACTTTTTGCTTGAAAAATATTGGAAAATATTGCAAACTTCTTTCCAAATCTAATGTTGGGTAGCCAAAACAGTGCGTTTCTAGCATGCGGCGGTTATTTTACTGGGCATCTATACCTGCTATGGACACTCTTATACGATACATCGTAAGGGATATATGGCAGGTGTATACCGTTCATGGCAAAAGGTATATGCCAAGTAAGCTTTTGATCGCATTCAAATTCAGGGTTTGACAGCTAACACTGTGCGACAGTGATTTTATACTTTTATGGAGACCTAGTACAACATGTAGGTATAGTAAAACTAAGAAAAATGGTATAGGAGAAATTTCCAATACACCCCCAAAATCTCGTTTTATGGCCATAAAACCGTTTTTCAGTAGGTTGATGTGAAGAATTACTCCTAACTTCGCCAATTTCCATCCGATTTCGAATTTGTTTTTTTAGTTCGAAAGAACAAAAACAAGCCTTTTTGACAGTGTGGACAATTTTTCTGAAATGACAACTGACGAGACTGTAGGGGAAGTATTTGGAATTTTTTTATTTTTTCTCCATTTTTTTAACTTTGACATAATTTTTACGATATTATCCGATATTGAGGATTTTTTTTAGTACACTACTGTTATAGTAAATTTAATTTTGCGTCGAATGAGTTATATTTGACTGTAATTGAATTAAAATTAAAAGAGTTGTGTGAGTTTTAAGATTTTATTTTTTTTTTTACTAATTTGGTACGTAGGTATAACTTCGCTAAATGGGAATAAGGACGTGTTTTGATGCGTTATTATAGATCCGTAATATTTACTATATTATAATTTTTTTTTTTGTCACACAGTGTAATTCGTCAAATTTACTTTCAAGTCGATGTAGCGGGAAACAGTGAAATTCGCCGAACATTTTTGAGTTAAAATTCTGTAACATACATTCCGCATACCCTAATGCTTCCCTACCTTAATGCTTCTCTGTAGCTCGTTGGAGATTTCAATCCATGTGTTTTTTTTTTTTTTTTAAACTCTAATCGTCTTGCAATGCTTTGATTGTATTGTATTCAGGCAACGAATTACTTTAATCAACGACAAATTTTAAATGAAATCGTATGCGATTAAATGCACACGAAAAGATGATCTCTTTACTTGCGATCGGCAATCACAGGGATAGATGTGCAGTGTACAAGAAAAACTGGGAAACCTTGGATTGGAAACCCATCAATCGTCGAGAAGCCACATCTAAGTATACTCAGCGAGTAACAGTTGGGTGCGTAGTTTGGGGTGGTGGCATCATTGGCTTTTATTTTTTTTGCTAAAAATTGAAATTGCTAAAAAATGAATTCGACGATCTTTAGTTTTGGCAGGATTGCTATTCATTTATTTTGACTTTTTAAAAGTTAACCACTTTATGGACTACACTGTATTGTATGAATGCATGATGCAAAGAATAATGAGATGGCGCCTATCGTGGTCCCGTTACTTTGCTCTCAGCGAATTTGACAACGAGTTACGTGGTTTTAGCTCCAGTATGGCGGCCGCCGTAGCCGAATGGGTTGGTGCGTGATTACCATTCGGAATTCACAGAGAGGTCATAGGTTCGAATCTCGGTGAGAGCAAAATTAATAAAAAAAAAAAACATTTTTCTAATAGCTGTCGCGCCTCGGCAGGCAATGGCAAATCTCCGAGTGTGTTTCTGCCATGAAAAAGCTCCTCATAAAAATATCTGCCGTTCGGAGTCGGCTTGAAACTGTAGGTCCCTCCATTTGTGGAACAACATCAAGACGCACACCACAAAAAGGAGGAGGAGCTCGGCCAAACACCCAAAAGGGGTGTACGCGCCAATTATATTATATATATACATATATTTATATACATATATTTATATATTTTTTTATATTTACATCCGAATAGTTTCCTATATTTTTGTTTTTGTGTTTTTGAGCAAATTGTATATTCGGACCCACCACCTCATGGTTTGGAGAAAATTGTGGGTAAAACCCATATAAAATTGAATGTTGGGGACATTTAGTTAATACGATGTAAATGTTCCGCTAATTCTGCATGATATATTTTTGCTATAGAGAAATAAAGCCAATTGTAATCAGCGACTCCAAAAATTTCAGACCTTTCCGTTTCATGACCTTTGCTAAAATTTTTGATTTTGAGACTCTAAAGAAAAATTGGTACATATGTAAATATACTCGACACAAAAGCAACAATCAGTTAATGAGTTATTGCAGTTTCAGGTCCTCCATATTAGCTCATGAATGCCATGAAAGAGTTCAAAAAATGTTCGCTATGGTGTGTGTGTAGATATAAAATATCACTGAATTCGTAATGATTAATAAATTTTTAGCATTTGATTTTATTTTGTCTATGTAATAATATTTTTAAAATAAAATTAATTATCAAATTCAAAAGCACATAGAGGTTTTTCCCTTTATCATGTGTGCCAGGAGCATTAACTTTAGCTGTTGCACATGGAATATTCATTAATCCCATCCAAATGCATTTCGATTATTAAATTTTCATTGATGTGACATTAAATTGTCAAAATATTTTTACAGCTGCACATTTGCAGTATTTCGGTTTAAATACCTTTTACTTTTATAAGCGCGTAAGCAGAGACTCAACTGTTGGCAGTTGCGTACAAATTTCAGTAATATGAATAAATGCTCGAGTTTATACATACATTAGGGTGATTCATTTTTCTATTAAATTAAAAATTTGAAAATTAAAAAGGATCCCCCAAAAAAGCAGAATTTTAAACTTGAGCCGGTCTCCCAAGAAATATCTGGGTCAAATTGCAAGCAGCTAAACAATTTCTAGTAGGCCATTAGGCCAGTAGTGGAGCATTTTGCCGTGAGTAAACGCGAAAAAAGGGGATCAGTAATGGATTCCAAACGTAAAAGTGTGATTGTATTATATTTGGCTGGACAATCACAACCTGCGATTGTTTGTGAGCTCGAGCACATTAAAGTAAATAAAGTTTTTGTTTATCGTACCATTACTCGCCACAATGATACTGGTAGCATCGCAAAACGTCATGGAGGAGGTCATCAAAAGACTGCAACGTCCAGTGAAATCGTTCAAAAAATGAAGAAATGACTTGAGCGGAGTTCTCCACGAAGTACTAATCAAATGACGAAAGAACTGAAAATATCTGACCTTACAAGATCCAAAGGGCGAGCCTGGCGTCAAGGTAAATGCGTAATATTTTCGGGAAAGTATTCTGGAGGTTACTTTGAAGCCGTGGGCAGACAAATATTTCGGTGGCAGACCATGGACGTTTCAACAGGACTCGACACTGTCTCACAAAGCTCGAGTGAACCAAGAATGGCTAAAAAACAACGTTTCGAACTTCATAACGCCCACACCATGACTTTCCAATTCACCAAACGCGAATCCAATGGATTAGTCTCTTTGGACCATTTTGGAGAGGAAGGTGAGCCAAAATACTTTCACATTCGGGCAGCTCGCGATTCGTTTCTGGACCGCGTCAAGGCCATAGTCAAGGCAAGAGGTGGTCATATCGATCAGAAGTAAATTAATTCTTAATTTTGTAATATTTTAACATATTTTTTACCTTAAATTGAATAAAAGTAACTTTCTAAATTAAATTTATGGCGTTTTCAATTGGCTACACTTCGAATGCAGGTCCTGTGGGCAAAAAGTAAGGTGAATTTGGTTGTAAACTGTAAAATCTTTATTTATTCTTGTAAATCAATTTCGTCCCCTTCAAAATAATCCCCTCTCGACGAAATACACTTATGCCAAGGATTTTTCCAATACCCGAAACATGCCAAATAGTCCATTTCCGGTATAGCCATCAGCACCTTCTTCGATTCAGCTTTTATCTCCTCAATCGACTCGAAACGCGTTCCCCGGAGTGGCCTCTTGAGTTTTGGGAATAGCCAGAAGTCACACGGAGCCAAATCAGGTGAATACTGTGGTTGCGGAACGATATGCGTTGAGTTTTTGGCGAAATGGTCACGAAGAACGAGTGCAGTGTGAGACGGTGCATTATCGTGATGCAAAAACCAAAAGTTTTTGGCCCATAATTCTGGTATTTTTAGACGAATTGCTTCACGTAAACGACGCATAACGCTCAAATAATATTCCTTATTAACAGTTTGGCCAGGTGGAAGGAATTCATAGTGCACCACACCACGAAAATCGAAAAAAACTGTCATCATGACCTTTATTTTTGAACGACTTTGACGTGCTCTTTTCGGTCTGGCCTCGCCTTTAGCACGATGTCGCTTGATTGGTCGATTGTTTCAGGGTCGTAAGCATAAATCCAAGTCTCATCTCCCGTAATGATGCATTTGAGTTTGTCCTGATAGTCTGAAAGCATTGTTTCACACACATCAACGCGACGACTTTTTTCCAAGAAATTGAGAGTTTTCGGTACCAAATGAGATTTAACTTTTCATAGGCCCAAATGGTCTTTCAAAATGGTTTTCACAGATCCTTCTGATATTCCGATCATATCAATAAGGTCTTTAACAGTCAACCGACGATTTTTGAGCACTAACTCCTTCACTTTATTGACGTGTTCGTCATCTGTTGACGTGGATGGTCGTCCGGAGCGCTCCAAGTCATCAACACGTTCTCGAGCCTCTTTGCAGTCTTTGTACCACTTATAAACATTTTTCTGCGACATGGTCGAATCACCAAATGCCTTCTGCAACATGCTAAACGTTTCCGCAGCCGAAATTTCATTCCGCAAACAAAATTTGATGGCACTTCTCTGCTAAATCAAATCAGACATTGTAAAAATCGAAAAATGGACTCTTGGTCGTTTGGTAAACACAAGCGTAAATATATTACTGATAATGACATTCATATGAAAGTTGGCGCAGATGTTATTAACAGTGCTGCCAACTCATGAAAAAAATAACTAGAGCGTATTTTAATTCCGCGAAGTTTGACAAGTGAATTCCCCTTACTTTTTGCCCACAGTATATATAGCAACCCACTCAAACTGAATCACCCTTATCCATTTACATATTTTATATGTAAATATCTATGAAGTAAAATTGAAAACCTGTTACATTCGCACATTTATTGCCTTGACAAAGAACCATTTCGAAATCACAGCATGTCATTACATTTTGCATTAACATTTCATAATACCAGCACAAATCAACATAATTTTACTAATTAAAAATTCCCTAAGTACGCCAGTAAAAGTCTCTGCGGCTTGCTTGTTGTTATTTTATCACTGCTGTTTTCATGTACATACATACATACATACATACATAAATTTGTTATCTTTGCGCATGGAATTTGTGGCTTTAACTAATGGCAGCAAGCAAGAATACTTTGAGGCGAAAAAGATAACTGGCAGGAGATATTAAATTATTCGGTAAATAATGAGCACAGGGTGTTTGCTAAAGGCCGTAAAAATTCCATAGCTCACATATATGTATATAAGTAAGTGTGTATGGGGTATCACACCTCAAAAAGACGCTCGGAGCGAATGACACTAGCGAATGCGCTGCAAACACACACACACACATACTCATGCATGGCTTGCTTGCTGCCGTCTGTCTCCAACTTGTCAAATGTCAAAAATGACATATTTTACCTAATTACAAATTCAAATTAAATCACAATACATGTATATTTATACAAACGCACGCACTTATGTAGTTGTATGTGTACGTGCACGCAAAGCGTTCAACAAATAAACTTTAGACATTTATTTTTATGTGCGCTTGGAAATGCGTGTGAAAGTATTTACAAAATAAAATTAAGCACAATCACCCACAGCGTATGCAACCTCGTACATTTCATTTCATATACATACATACATACATGCATTCATACACATACACACATGCACGCATTCACATACACACATTCATGAATTCACATATACACGGCTGTATGTGGAGAAATTTGTAGCAGAAAACGCGCTGCGAGACTTCCTAGTCGATGGTGTGGCGGCTGCTAAAGGCTATAATTTATTTGAAAATTTAATTTTTATGATGGACTTTCTGTGTACAAACATACATATGTACATACATATGTAGTTACCTCTTTTTGTTATCTATTTGTAGGTTTGTCTGTTTCTTTTGGATGTCAGTTGCTAACAAAATCCCCCACTTCACAACCTTAGGTAATTTCAGCTTTCGCGCCATATTCGTGCGTACCCTCGACATTAGCACTTAATGTGACCACATTAAAAGTAAAAGCACTGCGAAAGATGCCTATTTCATTTTTCATAAATTTTTCCTAAACAGAGGAAAGGATTTACATATTACTTCAGCTTCGTCTGCACTGCATTAAGAGGCGAAATAATGGAGCTGGAGGTAAATGAGAAGTAATCAAACAGCATCCAGCGTGCTCACCTCTCGGAAGCTACGTCACTGTTGACAAGTTTGTGCGTATTTTACCCATAATTTCACTTTTGTACGATTTGTTCATACAAAAAATTATTTGCTGAATACGGTATTCGTGTTCTTAAAATATCATGCGAAAAACTGTCTTCGCAACCTCAGCTAGTGGATCCGTTTAAAGAAAAACTTAAAGCTAAAATGGCCAAATTGGAGTTGTGCAACGATCATGAGTAGGGGTTATTCTCGAGACTTTTGCCAGAGGAAACGTACGCGTCAAATTTGTAGAAGAGAGCCCCAGGGTTAAAGTCCGAGAAGCAGCGAATCACGTTTTTATACTGTTCAAACGCCACTGGATTCCACAAGCTTAACCTTTTGGTAATTGGAAAGGCGAAGAATCCACGCTGCTTTAAAAACTTTCAATGTCCCACCGACTATAAGAGCTCGAAATCCGCCTGGATGACGTCGGCTATTTTCAAGCAATGGTTTCATGAGTCATTTGTTCCACAGGTGAATATTCCTTTTAAGTTTTGTCCGATTTTTAAGGTTAACTGGTTGTTTTTTAAGGTTACAACGTTATTAAAGGAGAAAGCCTTACCAATTAAAGCCCTCCTCCTAATCGAAATTGCTCCTTCTCACCCAAATGAACCTGAACTGACAACGGAGAATAGGCAAATTTCGGCAATGTTTATGCCACCAAACGTTACTCCCCTCATTCAACGGATGGATCAGAATGCAATAAAAATCACTAAGTTGCATTACAAAAACAGCCTTTTAGGTTCAATAGCAGCGACAAAGTCTGATTTGCTCGAGTCGTTGGAAAAAATTAACTTAAAAACAGCTATAAATCTTTTGGATGCGGCTTGGTTTCGTGTTGGTGAAGCAACATTAGCTAAGTGCTGGAACAGTATTTTAAATATTGCGGTAAACAATGATGATCCCGAAGATGATGTTCCTTTGGCGGTTTTAAAAGAAAAATGGGCAGCTGAACTTCGCACCTTGATGAGCAACACCGTCGATCTCCTTAGTAGTTTAAATCCTGAGATTCGTTCGAGTTCGCAGATATGCTCAAAGATATGTATGTGGGTTATTGAAAAAACTTTTTTTATTAAAAATTTCGATTGAATTCACGTTACCAGCCATTCATGAATGGAACGAAGATAGCGAATAGGGCAATGCGGATGACGATCATCAACAAGAGTACGAATCCGATGATGACAGCGTATCAGAGCAACTGGAGAAAATTAAGAGGACTTAAGCAGTTGAAATTTTCAACAAGGCGTTACTATGGGCTGGTCATGAAGACGACGATCAAAATGATATGAGTGTGCTAAGACGGTTAAGAGAGAACGCTGTGCTTCAAGTTTTAGAAAAACAGAAGATACCAAAAAAGATCACTGATTTTTTTAAACAAAACCATCGTATGATGTAATTTTCAATTAATATGTAACGAAAACAAGAATAAAATGTGAACTTAAATGTGAAAAAATATATTTACTTAGTCTTTTTGGGCATTCCAAAATGTGTACACTTTTGTTAATGTGAGCTGCCTTGGTTTGAATTAGTTCACGTTATCGAGCGTGCGCTGTATTGTGCATTCAACAAGTGATTTTAGTCGCGGATAGAAGCACGTGTTGTTGAAAAATAAAATGGAATCTTCGAACGCGTATAGGAGGCATATTCTGTATTTTTTTTTATGAAAGTGGTAAAAATGCATCAACTGCTGCAACAGAAACAAACACTGTTCATAGAGAGGATACCGTGATTGTAAGGACTGCGTAAAAGTGGTTTTCAAAATTCCGAAGTGGTAACTGCGTCGTGGAGGATGCCCCTCGCGCTGGTCGTCCTGAAGTCTTTAACTCCGACGACTTGCTCGAACACGTGGAAGCTGAGCCAAATTTGACAGTCGATATGATAGTTAAGAGGTTAAATTCATCGCATGGAACAGTTCACAACCACCTGGTTTAGTTGGGAAAGGTTTCAAAGCTGGGAGAATGAGTTCCGCATAGACTTTCCGTCGCCAACCTTCAGCAGAGAGTGAATGTGTGTTCTCAGCTGCTGCAACGACTTGAAAATGAAAGTTTTTTGAATCGTATCGTTACTGGTGATGAAACAAGGGTCCTTTAAAATGGTCCTGTTCGCAAACGCCAATGTTATGGGTAGATAAAGGTGAAACACCAGAACCGACACCTAGGGATGGCCTTCACCCCAAGAAGATTCTCCTGTCTATTTGGTGGGATATGGCCTGTATTGTTTATTATGAACTTCTGGAACGAAACCAGACGATAACTGCTGATTATTATTCCCAACAGCTATCAAACCTGAATGGGGCACTAAAAAAAAATCGACCGTCTTTAGTGAATAGACGCAAAGTTTTGTTTCCCCACGACAACGCAAGACCTCATACCGCAAGGCAAACATTAGGCAAGCTGCACGAGCTCGAATGGGAGCTAATACCGCATCCACCATATTCTCCGGATATTGCACCTTGTGATTATCACCTTTTGCGTGGACTTCAATCCCAAATGAGTAACAAGAACTACTCCTCAAAAGAAGCTATAAAAAGGGATATCGAAGCGTATTTTGGCTAGAAGGACAAACATGTTTTTGAGCAGCGAATTAATGATTTGCCTAAACGTTGGGAAGGCATTGTAAATAATGAAGGAAAATATATTATTGATTAATAAATACTCTAAACATCTTTATTAATTTTAAAACCACCTTTAAAAAACGCACGAATTTATGGACTGACCTGATATTTTCATTGACGAGCTGCCTCCCTCAAACTTAAATGATGGTTTTATGGCTTCCCAGCAACATTGCCTTAACTTGGTCGACGTTTTTATCCGTTGAAGACGTTGATGGGCGACCAGATCGGGGTAAATCTTGAACGATTTCTCGGCCCTCTGCAAATGCATTAAACCCCTCGTAGACCCGTGTTTTTGCTAAAGCAAGCTCGCCATAGGCTTTCTGCAACATTTTCAAAGATTCGGCACACGGAATCCTGTTCAAAACACAAAATTTAAGAAAAATTCTTTGTTCGCTATTTTTATCCATAGTGAAAATCGCAGAGCACGCCTGCGGTTTACTGATATAAGTAAATGCCACAAACAAGCTAATTGAAAGTTCAAACTCAAACTCTGCGGCACTATCGAGGACAGTTGTACAAATATTCCAGCAAAAAAATTTGTGTAACGCGCGCTTTTTAAATGAACAATTCCCGATATTTTTTTGACAGAATGCACTTTCATATGCCTCAAAAAATGTTGGCAGTCATGATTTATACTTCCTAGAGTGGTTGAGAACTGTTTATGCCTCGAAAGCTCCTTAGAGCATTGAATGAGTTTAACCGAATTTTAAGTTTCTTGACTTTTGATTTATCGCTATCTAAATATAATTTCAAGTTATAACTGAATAGTTTTTTAAATATTTTATTTTTACAAATATTGTTAGTTCTATGTAGTCTGTAAGAAACCATGAATTTCTAAATTTACTAAGTGCATCTCTAGCACTCACGCTCTCAATTGTGGAGTTTCCTACCAAGTAGCGCCGTAGTATCCTGGGAGCAGCTGCTGTTTAAAAAAAAAACTTATCAGACGAATTTCAGTCTATTTCTGAGGATTCTGGGAAGCTTCTAAAAGGTATCTGCATATCCATCGATCGAAGTCTCATCTATATAGCTGGAAACTGTCCAGAACCATATTAGTTCGAAATTATTCAATTTCCACACCCTGCATGTATTTGAGCCGAGTATGTTTCTTTTATGGACGTGTCCGAAAGCATTGAAAGCGGAAAAGTTTGAGACTTGTCTTTCAATTCACCCACTAAAAACCCACACCACATCCGTTTGCCTACCGCGAGACAACTGTTAAGTATCAGGTCGAAATCTATCTGTTCATGTTTTCGGTTTATCCATTTAGAGGTATTCGAAATCAATCGATACGTCCATCGTTCGTTCAGGCCTTCGTGCTTCGCTCCTTTTCAGTCTTTCGGCTACTCAGCTGTGCTGGATCCGCTCGGTGTTTTTTATCTCAGCGAATTCGAATGCAGTCAGCTTAACTGCTAGCATACCCGAGCCGAGTATGTGTGTAAGTGTGTGCGTTAATGTAATTAAAGGTTGTTTTCGTTGTTGTGCCTGTTGTATTTTCGTCACTTATGTTCTCTTCACATAAATGCAAGTTTTTTGTTTTTTCTTCAATTTATTATCTTTATTTTTGTTGTATACACAGAGGTAGATATACAGTCGTGTTCACATTAATAGCAGCGCGGCATATTTTGTTTATTGATATAAATTTTATGGATTACAAACGGTGACTTATTTGTGGTTATGTTAGCCGCTTTATGCTGCTGATGAAGTTTATCAAATTTTTGATATCAAGTCGTGTTATATCAGCAGTCGTAGGAAAGAAGTGAGAACCAAGATGCTTAAATCTTAGTCACGCAATAGCGGGCAGCTGAATTGATTCCCCCTCATCCTCCATACAGCTGAGGCAAAAAGGATTCAAGGTAGTTTCAAGTCTAATGGCATGCATACTTCGCGGATAGTGCCCCGTGGGGACATCCGTGAAGTTTGAAAGCTGAGGTTTTGTCATCCCTCGAACGCCTCCGATCCAGCTGTGGCTAGAATGATTTCGCGACCTTACAAGTTTGTATACTTGCCCAGCGTTCGCTAAGTGGACGCGAAGTCCACCGTTCCAGAAGGAGAGCACAAGTTGTCGAGGGGATCCCGATCCTCTCCTTTCGCGGGGAAACTACCTCACAGGTCCCTTGTTTGGCCAGCTCATTTGCTTCGCAGTTTTCCGCAATGTCGCCATGACCAGGTGCACGGATTAGCCTTTTGTCAAAGAATTCGGATTCAATCGAAAGTGAAACCAGACATTCTCTGACAGTTTTCGAATGCACGATAATTCAGACCAGGGCTCTGGTTTTTACTTGACTATCCGAGTAAATATTTATTTTCTGAACAATTATTACGCAAATGAGTAGCCAGTCAGCTGCCTGCAACCCACTGCAGTGATTTGGTAACCTGAATTTGAGTCTGATGGGGAGCTCTTCGTAGAAAACTCCTCCGCCAATCCTTCCATCCAACGTCGAGCCATTCGTGAACATGATCACCAAACCCTGTTCGCAAGTGTTGCACCCATTGATGTAACATGGATGAATAAAGTTCCGCTTGGACTAAGCGAGGGACGAACCCAAGATTTTTAAGAGTACTTGAGTGGCCGTAAGTAAGGTCGAGACTGAGGCCCGAACCTCTCAGCCTGATTGCGGCACGTGTAGCGGCAGCTTTGCCTGAGATGCTTACAAATACCACATTTAATATTACATCAAGCATTAGAGTAGGAGTAGTTCGAAGCCCCCACTGATTCCAACGAGTACAGACCCTTGAACTCTCTCCAGCTTCTCTGCCAATGACATCCTCTCTAATGAGTTCCAACAGACAATGACGCCATTGGACTATGAATAAGTTCGTGCGGTTTTTTTCGAAATTTGAAACTTTATTGACGTAAAATGGTTACAAATTTAATATTCAAAGTATTGTCCATCGCTTACTTCTACTTTTTCCCATCTTTCTGGCAATTCACGGATTCCCTTTGTGAAAAATTCGGTCGGTTTTGCCGCAATCCACGAATCGATCCATTTTTTGACTTCATCGTAATTACGGAAGTGCTGGTCAGCCAGGCCATGTTGCATCGATCGGAAGAGATAGTAATCGGATGGCGCAAGGTCTGGACTATACGGCGGATGGGGTAGGACATCCCATTTGAGCGTTTCTAAGTATGTTTTGACCACTTGTGCAACATGTGGCCGAGCATTGTCATGTTGCAAAATAACTTTGTCGTGTCTATCGGCGTATTGCGGCCGTTTTTCTCGCAGTGCTCGGCTCAAACGCATCAGTTGTCGTCGGTAGGCATCCCCCGTAATCGTTTCATTCGGTTTCAGTAGCTCATAATACACAACACCCAGCTGGTCCCACCAGATACACAGCATAACCTTCAGGCCATGAATATTCTGCGCCGACGTCGATGTTGAAGCATGGCCAGGGTATCCATTTTTTGCCCGACGTTTTGGATTGTCGTAATGGACCCACTTTTCATCGCCAGTCACAATTCGATGCAAAAAACCCTTTCTTTTGTGCCGTTGAAGCAGTTGTTCGCATGCCATAAAACGGCGTTCAACGTCTCTTGGCTTCAATTCATACGGCACCCAATGGCCTACCTTTCGGATCATTCCCATGGCTTTTAAACGTTTGGAAATGGTTGATTGATCAACTCCCAAAGTTTTTGCAACCTCTTCTTGCGTTTGAGCCGGATCTTGATCGAGCAATTCCTCCAATTCGGTATCCATGAACTTTGGCGGCGCACCCTCGCGTTCTTCGTCTTCCAAGCCAAAATCACCACTTTTAAAGCGTGCAAACCACTTCTGGCACGTTCGCTCAGCTAGAGCATGCTCACCATAAACTTCCACCAAGATACGATGACTTTCGGCTGCTTTTTTCTTCATATTAAAATAATGAAGAAGAATTCCCCGCAAAAACACATTATTTGGCACGAAATTCGACATTTTCAAGTGTGGTAAAAATATTGTTGTTTACGCTTCAAATAAAAAACTTATACTGACGTTTGTGCCTTACGACAGTAGCTCTCCAATGAATGTTTGGAAATGTGGATCGATGGAATAATAATCAAGTTACGCCATCTGTTGTAAAACCGCACGAACTTATTCATAGTCCTATTAACAAAATTGGACTTATAATGGTATTATAGAACCAAAATACTGCTCTAGACGAGGGGCTCCATCTTTTGCCAAAAGCACCCTTGCAATCATCCTGGGCTATTGTTGCCTCCCTTACCCTCTCTTCAATGTTAGGGTATTTTCAAGGAGTACGTGTAGGTATTTTACATTGTCAAAAGTACCAAAGGAGTGCCACTTATTGAAAGAAGTTGAGCTCTAGTTATTTTATATTTTCTCGTGAATAAGGCGCGCTTTGTCTTAACAGGATTCACCCACCAGCCGTAGTCCGCTGCCCATCGGACAACTACATTCAGATATCACTGCATCAAATCGTAAAGGGTATCTAAAAACTTTCCTCTAACAATAAGCGCCGCGTCGTCCACGTCGGCAATCATCCTGCAGCCTCTTCTCGCCAGCTACTCCAGCAAGTCATTCATAACGGTAACCCAGAGCAATGGTGAGAGCACACCGTCTTGCTGAGTGCTGCTACCCACCTGACTGCGGAGAAAGATGCCGCAACCATTCAGTCGCTAAAAATTCTGCAAATAAATGTGGTAAGGTTGGTTCCAACCTACTTGATCTTTCCAACGCAGAGGAGGCCTTCCTCTTCCTCTGCTACCACCAGCTGATACCGCATCGAATAACTTCAGAGCCGGAGCGTTTGTATCCATTCGGACGACATGACCCAGCCAACGTAGCCGCTGAATATTTATTCGCTCCGCTATGTCTATGTCGTCGTAGAGCTTATACAGCTCATCGTTCCATCGTCTGCGATATTCGCCGTTGCCAACGTGCAAAGGTCCAAAAATCTTACGCAGAATCTTTCTCTCAAACACTCAAAGCGTCGCTTCATCGGATGTTGTCATCGTCCACGCTTCTGCGCCTTACGTTAGGACGGCCATGATGAGAGTCTTGTGGAGTGTTAGTTTTGTTCGTCGAGAGAGGACTTCACTGCTCACTTGCCTACTTAGTCCAAAGTTGCATTTGTTGGCAAGAGAGATTCTACGTTGGATTTCTAGGCTGACATTGTTATCGGTGTTAATACTGGTTCCTAAATATACGAAGTCTTTTACAACCTCGAAATTATAACTGTCAAAAGTGACGTGGGTGCCGATACGCGAGTGCGCCGACTGTTTGTTTGATGACAGGATATACTTCGTTGTGTCCTCGTTAACCACCAGACCCATTCGCTTTGCCTCTTTATCCAGTTTGGAGAAGGCAGAACTAACAGCGCGGTTGTTAAGACCGATAATGTCAATTTCATCGGCATACGCCAAGAATTGTTCGCTCTTATAAAATATTGCGCCTAAGCGATTAAGTTCCGCGGCTCGTACGATGTTCTCCAACATCAGGTTAAAGAAGTCACACGACATCGAGTCATCCTGTCTGAAACCTCGTTTGGTATCAAACGGTTCGAAGAGGTCCTTCCCAATTCTGACGGCGTTGCTCGTATTGAGCAACTTCATCTTGCATAGCCGCATTAGTTTTGCGGGGATACCAAATTCAGACATCGCGGCATATTGGTAACTCCTTTTCGTACTGTCGAATGCAAAAAGAAGTTACCTATAAAAACTACCTGTATTTATAAAAAATAGTAAAAAATTAAATATAAAAGAAATTATATTCAAAGCTTTGCAATAAGTCGCGCTGCTTTTATTCTGTACACCAGTTGTATAAAAATATGTTGTCTTATTTCGCCACGCCATTGTTTTAATTGCATCTAAGTTATTCATGAGCGACAACGAGTAGCTTTGCTTGGAACATTCGTGACATCGCACACACTCCCATACTTACTCTCACCCTATTAAAGAGAGTGAACATGTATCTTCATACATATGTACATACATACATTCATACATATGTGCCTTTCCATATGCATATTTAACTAATTATCTACCCACCCACTTAAATTGATATTTCTGTCAGAACCATAATTCAAAGGCCACCTGCTTACTTCACTCGACTTCTACTTATTTATGCGCCATGGCGGTGTTCCCGCCAGGAGTATGACATTATTTGGGTACCTGAGCTTTGAATGTTGCATGTAACTGCGTAGTGGGGTGTTTTGGATACACACATAATTACAAGGCGTTCTATTGTTACTGGCACCACGAAAATCTACCAGGATTAGAGCTGTCATTTTTCCTGCTACAATAATATTATTATTTTGTAATTGTTTGGAAATTTTCCTAGTCATTAGTCGCTAACAAATTTTGACGTGATTTATTACTATTTTTGATTTACTTTGACTTAGGTTGATTTAATTTTATCGTGCTTTCAATAATATTAAAAGTGGCTAAGAAATTGGGTACTTTAGTTATCAGATGAAGTGAACAGTGTTGGACAAATTGGAGGCGGGGCTTACTATTAAGCAGAGGTAATAGAAAGACATAGTTAGACGTTTTCTTTTGTCCCAGACTCTGCATATTTACATTAACAAATTACCAAATTCGTGTACGGGCATGCATATGAACCTGTAAATAAATAAATAAATACTAGAAAATTCGTGTAATGTCCTGAATGTTGACTCAACCCAGCTCCATTAAGTACTGAACCTTATCACTGAATCCGAAGTAGAAAAATTATGAATACAACGCCTCGCCACGAGTACAATGAATTTGTTCTGACTAAATTTATGTGAATTCGAAAAGGTGCTGCCAAATTAAAATGAGAAATTTTGATATTTCAACACCAGCTGGTACGAAGTAAATACAGAAATTTTAGCTTACAAATTTAATTCTCTAACATTATTTTGTAATAATTTTTTTTTTCCTTTGCTGGCAATTAAATGAGTTCTATTGGGAGGGTGACAATAGCATTTTTGAATTAAAAAAGCAAACAAAATTGAGGAGCACTTCAAGTGTGGCGCAAAACATTGAGTGATTCCTTTGATCCTTTGGAAATGAGTGACATTTAATAAGGGAGATTATTGGTTATAACAATATAAAATATGCTCTGCTTCCAATAACTATGGCACAGAAACTAATTACCAATCTTTGAGAAATTATTAGTTTCTTAATTATTGGGTTGGGGAATAAGTTTATAGCGGTTTTATATTTTCTTCTTTTTTACAATGATTTCTTTGCTGTTTTGGAAAGCGTAAGCATTTATATAAATAGAACTCTTTCTGCTCCACAAAACTATGTTAGTTGTATTTCTGAGTTATTTAATTTCTTATTAGTTTTGAATGGAAATACCAGGAGGCAAAACTCAACATTTTCGATACCTGCTCTGCCTTGCTTTTCATCGAGATCAAAAAGCTGCCAAAACAGCTCGGGGCATTTGCAACATGTATGGAAAAGGTGTTGTTACCGAGTCCACAGCATGGAAATGGTTTGCAAAGTTCAAAAATGGCGACTATGACGTCGATAACACGTCCCGCAGCGGAAGGCCATCTGAATTCGATGAAGACCATCCCAAATCACTTTCGAAGGCGAACGGTCGCCAAACCAGTCGTGAATTGGCGAAAAAAATGAACTGAGATCATAAAAGGATTCTCAGTCACCTTCATTCAATGGTATTTACCGAAAAATTGGGAACCTGAATACCCCACGAACTCAACGAAAACAACAAATAAAGTCGCTTCTCAGCATCTGGTCGAGAGTGACGATGAATCTTCATCCAGAGACGATCATTATATTATATGTGTTTTGTGAGACTGGGAGGTCATGGTGTTCTGGGAAATGCTTCCAAAGAATGCCACGTTCAACAAGGAGCTCTATGTGCCCAGCTACAGCACATGACTGAGGCTATTCGACTTAAAAGACCTCATTGACATGGTCAAACCATACTCCTTCACGACAATGCCAGGCCCCATGTTGCACAAGTCGTCAAAGCCGCACTCCAAGAGCTCGAACAGGAGGTCCTTCAGCATCCGCTGTATTCTCCGGCCCTTGCACCGACCGATTACCATCTTTACTACTCCCTGTCAAACCATACGAGGGGTTTACCTTCGATAACAAAGAGGTCCTTAAAAACTGGCTCGACAATTTCTTTGACACCAGATCAGGGGTTTTTTTGGCTGAACGGCATCAACAAATTGGTCGAGAGGTGGGAAAAGGTTGTAAACTGCAACGGTGAGTATTTAATTGATTAACTTGTTTTTTGTTTAAATAAAAGTCTTCGGTAAAAATGCTACGAACTTATTCACCAACCTAATAGTTTTAAAAAATGTCTTATGGAAATATAGATCATTCTCCAATAAAACTCCTTAAGTCATGCCGTGTCTTCGATATGTCCTTAAATCTTTAGGTATATAAAATCTGAAAGAAGCTTGTAAAAATTCAGAAACAGCAGATTAACTGGACAAAATTAACTTATAATCATTCGATCCCATGGAAATGAACAGAATAAATTGGGTTTCAAATTGACGAGGCGTACAACTTTGACCTAACTCTATTTCCCTATTTGGTTTCAGCTCTCTTTGTCCTCATGCACGAGGTACCCCTGTCCTGCGTCGTCACATCATCAATGTGCTCTTACGTCCCTTTGTATCCTATTTAGCTTGTTGGCTCAGTTATGTTCATGGCGAGTTTGACGATGCGGTCTCAGTCTCTACGCATTATCATCTTGGCCTGCCTTCTTTCCCTTTCTCCGTACAATGCAATTGGACACTGCAAGGTGGATGGCGAAACTAATTCCATCAATAGGCAAATGTGAACAATTTATCCGAAGTTCCTTTCCCAGAAAGAGAGGCGGGATTGTTTTAGCGGGCACACCACCCGACGCAAAAGACGACGGACACTGTAAGTGCGAAGACATTTTGAACCCTAACTTACTCACCAAAAAAAACCACCATGACGCTAGAATATATTGCCCCAAAATCAAGCGTTCTGTACCGAAGGATAGCTTTCCAAGCATCCTCCATGCGGAGATGTATGCCATTTGGCTATGTGCAGAGATAAAGTTAGACAGATATTTCCGGAATGAATGAATTGCCATTCTGAGCGATAGTCAGGCGGAACTCAAGGCTCTACTATCCTGTGAGCCTTAAGAGAGAGATTAAGCCTTCATTGTTCCTTGGGCGTATAGAGAAACTGCATCTACTAAGAACCCACAATCGTATCCGGCTAATTTCGATCCGAAGACACAGGGTTACAACTGAGAACAAACCAGCGGACGCATTCTCGCGAGAAGCTGTGGCCTCGCCATTAATAGGACCCGAGCCCTTCCTTGCTATGGAACAAAACACCGTCAAGGAGAAGCTTACGAGTGAAGAGCTAAAACTAACGGAGGTTTGCTTGCTCTAAACTATGGGCTACGGCAGGCGAAATTCTTATTGGGAGGATACAACCAAAAGAGGAGGTTATGAACCCTCCCCGAGGATAAACTGAGAATGCTCACGGGAATCCCCACAGGCTACTGCAGACTGTGTAGTCATCTGCACATGATCGGGATAAGGCCCACTGATCCTTGTCGTTTCTGCAACCAATCCCAGGAGACCCCAATGCTCCTTTGACTGCGACGCTATAACTCGGAGAAGGTTGAAACATTTCGGCCAACTGCCGCCAGAAGAAAGCTAATACGCGCAAACCAACTTTATCCTGAGTTTAATAAGGGAACTGGGTCTGGATGAAGAACTGTGATGAGTAGAGGGCACCAAAGGCCATGAAATCGAAGTGCAAATCTCGTTTAATAAAAAAATTATTCTAAAACAGAATTGGATGATAAGTTTTGCGTAAGTTAATTTGGTGGTCTGAGGTTCTTTTTTATGTTGACACAAAATTTCATTAAAGACTTCCATGAAAATTGCTTAGATTTTTTTTAAAGCTTTGAAAACTTCCGTGTGCGCGAGTAGGGGCATTTCTATTTGATTTTTCGATTTTTCGATTTTAGCTAAAAAATATTTCTCCCGTTCATACAATTAATCTGCTAAATTATTTAACCACTTCCTCTGCACTTACCACAAATTATTGCTTAGCTTTCGAAATTTCTTGCTTACACTTTTATGCAGTTTCCCATTTTTTCTTTCTCCTTCTTTGTTTTACAAGTGCTACTTCACTGTCCTCAAGCGCACTTTGCAACAACTATCGGCAAATCAGTGCTAAAAAGCAAAAATTAATCAGTCGTAAGTCGAGTGGAGAATGACACAAATAAATAAATAATTGAAATTTATTGCGCTTTTGTTGTTCAATTACCGTTTGCATTTTGCATCGGCGACTTTTCAAGCTGCAACTCACTCACCCGCCTTTCTTGACGCTCAGAAGTTTGTTGTGTCGGTATTTTCTTTGTTTGCATGTATGTGTGTGTGTGTGAATGTACGAGGGTAAGTATATAGAAAAAATCACTTGCGGACTACTTATTGTGTGCCCTTTTGAATTTCAATTAAATTTAAAGCCATTACTTCATTTTTGTCCAATTTAATAGTAAAAGAATTTCCATTGAAATAAATAAAGAGGAGGGATATGAAGTAAAAACTAAATAAAAAAAAAGTAAAGAAGTCAGATTTTAAATTTTTGTACCCAATGTATGTCCATGCATTTGCACAGTTCCATAGTGTGAGGAAAAATAAATAAAAAATATGAAAGAAAAGTAGTCATGGTGAGGTTATGGTTGGCGAGACGGGCTGCTTTTGAGAGAAGTACAAGGTGGCGCAAAATTAATCATCCAATCTTGTCTTTGAATACTTTTTTTATTAAATAAAAGAGAAGAATTTTATGTGATGAAAACCATTATTTTGACCTTTAAGCGCTCCCCTACTTTTCTGTTGATATACTGCAGGGGGTCGATTTTCGTTCTGCGTTATAGTGAAATGAAAAGCTTCTTCCCGTTTTCATTATACTTTCGATTCGCGTTCCGTGAAAATTAAAAAAACGTAAATACATTTTCATATGAAAATTTTATTTTCACTGACAATTTGTGTATAAATGGAGAAAGAGGTTCATGGCAAGAGTGAAAGTGCCATTATAGTTGCGTGGCTACAAAACTCTATATAGCTGAAAGCTTTCTAAAAATACTTTTTTTAAACTGAAGAATTTGATGAACATTTGAGTGGTTTTCTTAACTAGCACAAAGTTTTAAATTAAGATTTATATGGTTATGGTTGTATTGGGTACAGGAATAAGTTTCCGACCTTTATTAGACAAAGTTACGAATTGTTGTTTCTCTATGTTGAACAATACGCTTAGAAGTCAGGCAAGTCGACAGAAACTGCCATACATAGCCTTACGACCAAGATCGAAAAGGCGAGATTGCGCTCTGTTGACATTACGGGGGCATTCGGCAATGATTCTTTCAGTTCTATTGAGGAAGGTATGGTTAGGAAGGAAATAGATAGACTAATCATAACGTGGGTTCTGAATATGCTGAGGAATAGAATGACAATCTTTGAAACTGAGCCAAAAGATTATGTGTCAAGTCAATCAAAGGATGCTCCCAAGGAGGCGTTTTATCCCCGCTCCTTTGGCTATTAATCATTGACGAGCTCCTACAGACTCTCGACGATCTCGGATACGATGTTCAGGGCTTTGCTGACGATCTAGTCACCATTGTTAGAGGCAAATTTGACTCTACTATAACTGAGCGTATGCAACTAGCTCTCGACATTACGCAAAACAAGTGTCGGGAGAAAGAACTTTCGGAGAAGGAAGTTAAGTCTATGAACCCTTAAACTGGGGGACGCCGACTTAACCCAACATGGGGATATGAAGGTTCTGGGAGTAATCATTGATACAGCCTTGACCTGCAAAATTCAGTTAACGTACATCACAAACAAAGCCTTGATAGCAATATATGTACGTATGCCAAAGGCTTTACGGTAAAACATGGGGTCTGCGGCCAAAGATGATCGCATGATTTTATAAGACCATAATAATGCCAATGATCACCTATGCCTCTCTGGTATGGTGGCCAAAAGTAGACCAAACTAAAGCTCAGATAACACTTAAGATATACAGAATAGCTTGTCTGAGGGTCACGGGAGCAATGCGAACCTGACGCACAGCGGCTTTAGAAATGGTCACTGGACTCATTTCACTATATCTTGTAGCCAAAGCGACGGCAATCAGTGCAGCTCTAAGGCTTTTTAATCTATTTCATCTCACAGAAGGCTTACAAGTCATATAAGGGTTCAATTCTAAACTCTCCGTGCCTGACAGTTCACGACAGGATGAAAAGGAAACTAGAATTATCTAAAAAATTCAAAGTGGTCATTAGGAACCGCGAAGCGTGGAGAAACAATGGAATATTCTTAAAACAAGGCGGACAGTTGTGGTTTATTGATGGGTCCAAAATGGAAGACAGTGCTGAGGCTGGAATTTTCGGACCACATATCAAAAACAAAAATTGCAATGCGAAAAACTACTTCCATTTTCCAGGCGGAGGTCCACACCCTAGAGCTCTGTACCAGAGAATGCCTACGGAGAGGCATGCGCGGTGCCAATGTTAACATTCTCTCTGACAGTCAAGCAGCTCTAATATCACTGGATAGTTCCAATCAAGGTTGGTCTGGGAATGTTTTAAAATCCTCAACACCCTAGAATCAAGAAACTTTGTTACCTTGTTGTGGGTTCTGGGACATGAGGGGAATGAAATTGCGGACACTTTAGCGAAAAAGGGGGCAAACATTCCCTTCATAAGTCTCGAACTTTTCTGCGGTGTAAATAAAAGCTTCAAAAGTGCTTTTTTGCGCGAGGCCTCATCGATTGAATTGAATTGAATTTGAAAAGGTCGAGCCAAGGAGCACCAGGAGATTTGGTGGCTCCTAAAACACTCAGGCTAAAGAGCCCATTGTGGAAGGGGGTAGATAGTCCAGGAGGGAGGGAGAAAAGTACCAGAGAAAGAAATAGAAAAGAATAGATACAGAGATAGAGATAGTTAGTCCTGTGAGAATTTTCCAGATTCTTTGGCAAATCTGTAAATATTCTCCAGTTTTAGAGAACTAATTTTACTCATTCTCATGACATCGGAACCCAATACTCGTAGTCGTGCTCTAGCAAAGGCAGGACACTCACAGAGAAAGTGCTCAGTGATATCCGCCTCCTCCAAGCATGACAGGCATACCGGGTCCTCGATGATTCCAATGGTGGTCATATGCTGACCCCATGGGTTGTGTCCTGTAATGATGCCGACCATCAACCGAATGTCTTTCCTTCTAAGTTTTAGTAGAAAGTTTGACAGTTTTCTGTTCGGACTTTGTCATCGATTACTGGAGAGCTCAATCGGGCATGGGGCAATCAAAAACACTCATAGATCCAGAACGGATAAAGGCCGAAGCAATCCTTAACCTAGGCAGAAAGGACACAAAACTTTACACTGACTCTGCAAAGAGGCACAAGATACAGCAGAACAAGTGCTATGCGACTGCCCAGCAGTGGTACGACGCAGACTAAATTACCTGCGAAATGGGGCTGTAGATCCAAACTTCCTGGTAAAAATTAAGCCTATAACAGTTTCAGGATTTATTTGCATTTAAACAGCCTAAAACTGTTTGAGTAGGCTACATGGCTGCACAATAGATCTATTCAGGTCGCAGTGGACAAACAGCCAATCAATAATAATAATAATAAATGTGCCATTGGAAGCTACAATTTTACTCCATCTTTCAGGCAGTATACTCTGACGAAATATTCGAGTTCTTTTGACTTTTGACCATTCATTGAGCCAGTTTGCGAGGCTCTCGTAAGAAGTGAACCGGCTGACTGCAATGGTCAAAACAGATGGTAATCCGAAGGTGCAGTGTCTTGGGAATACGACGGGTGAGGCAAGGTTTCCCAATTCAGTCCCTCTTAATATTTCTGGATTTCTGAACCAATATGGCAACGTGTGACCCGGCGTTGTCATGCAGATAAATCAGTTTGTCTTGTCATGTCTACCGTCCCATCCCGGCCGCTTTTCTTTGAGAACTCGATTCAAATGCATTAGCTGCAAGTATATTTTTGAAAATATAAACTATCATAACATGAAAAAAAATCCATTTTTTCGAAATTCTAGACCAGAAAGATGCCTCAAACAGAACAAGAATCGAACCTGAGTTGTCTAGTTCACAAGTGTCAAATATGATTGACGTTGGATGCCCTTGGCAAAAATTATATTATATGGTGCCCAAAATTTCCATAGCTAAATTTATTTTACCCTATGCACTTATGCGTTGTGTATAAAAGCATCGTACATCTGTTTACTTTCATTCGCTCTAACAGACTTCCACTGTCAACTCTGTGAAGCGCACTTTTGACCGCATTATGATGTAAGTGTGTATGTAAGTATGTATGTATGTGTGCGCTAGTATCTACATAATCCAGCTAAGTACACATCCATGCGTATTCATATTAGTTTACTCAATGCAAAGGAAATCAATCTTGGTCACAGGGCGGCACACATAAGAAGCAATTCCTAAATTGGATAATCGTTTGAATGCGACTAAACAGTTAATTAACTAGAAATTTCGAAAAGGAGTAAAGGCACTGACTTAAAAACTTATGGATATATGCGTAAATATACATACATTTACATATATGCATATGTATTCTTCATGATAAATTTGATGTTATGATGATTCAAATGCTTCTTATTGTCGTAAAAACATAAAATAAAACCCATACATTTACAGGTCATGCTGCTCAAGTGGTCATATATGAATCCAGAGCGTTTTGGTAACACAATAAAGTAAATAATGTGAAGTTAAATAAAAACAACATAGCTTGGTTTCAAGAACGGAATTAGTTTTGCAGCAACAAAAATGAAATCTGGTACGAGACGTCTAGCTTACAAATGGCATATGCAGGGAATACTCAAACCAAAGGTCATTCAAAAGTAACGCAACGATAGTGCCAATGATTCAATTATAGAAGGTTAGGTAAGTAAACAACTTTCTCGCTTCCTCTTGACAAATCGGCTCCCTTATTTGAAAATATGTTGCTTCTTTACAAAAATATACGTACATGTTTTATAAAAGAACTTTTAATTTGTAGTAAAATTTAAACTTTTGGTGCAAATTATTAGGTCGGCAAAACCCCTTCCTATTTGGACGCTTTGTCTTATTATTATTCGTTGAAAATCGTAAACATTCAAACTGTAAACATTTGAGTGCTTCTTGCTTCTGAAATAGTCGGATAGACAGTTAGCAAAGTCACCTCGGATATATGGAAAAATTTCAAAATAACATGCGAGGACATAAACAGACTGACAGACTGGCGAATACAACTACTCAATATTACAATTATGTGGGCGTCACGAAATAACAAAAAAATAAAGAAACATTTAAAAGAATTAGTTTGGTGGAGAAATTCATTGGTTCGCAGCCGGCAATAGGGTGCAGCTCAATCACGCACAAGACTGTGATCAACCTACTTAGGCAACATAAGTACTATGACTACTGTCATAGTTTCAAAAACTTCGGCAGTCTAAAATGTTCACCGGCGCACAGTGCGGCCGATTCCCAAAAAGCTAGCCAAAAGTCGAAAAAAAAAGTTTCTAGATAGAGTTTTTTTGTCTTTGGGTTGGCTACAGTAATGCCTTGAGTAGTGAAAACCGTTCATAGCAACATCCTGTACCCTAAGTATCCTCTGTATTTTCAGTCGCAACGTGGCCTTCGTTTGAGCATCGTATTACTGTCGACGAATAGTGAAAGTTGTACACATTTGAAAGATTTTGTAATGGAGTAAATTGAACAAAACCAAATGGAATCATCTTCGGAAGGTTAGTAAAATACGAGAAATCTTTAGTACATATCAATACCTCGACACAAAATTTTTAGCTGCAGCAATACGTAGATACATTTTTTGCAATTTTTTTTATAAAATTTGAGTTTTCAAACTGTATAGTAATACAACGCCGTCATATGCTGCTTTGAAACCTATTAAAGGTTACTTAAAAAAGTAATGGTTACTGAATAAAACAAGATTCAGCTGCTACCTCTTGCTACCTTAGCTTTTATGCTATTTTTTGTGTTACATGCATCTTGATTATGTTCTTGAATATACGCTATTTCACGTGAGGGGGTGGCCAATAGGGGTGGAAGGGGGTGGATTTTCAAAATTTTAAGATCAAATTCGTAATTAGCGACCCCGACAACCCCCGAGTAAGAAATTTTGAATCAATTACTTAATTTTGCGGCTGTCACACTGTGCGGCGTCCCACATAGACCAAACTTCTGCTGAATTTCTTTTAACCATTGGCGAACCGTTTTAAGAGTTGCTCTCTAGATCCTAGAAACTGAAGTGAAACTAAAAATTAGGGCTATTGTTGATATAATCAAAAATAAACAATTATGCTTAAATTTTTTAAGGGGTTACATGGGTTTCGTCGGGTAAAGAAAGGCCTATTTTCAGTATTTTTTTTCTATGTAAAAAATTATTTATTTAACTCAAACTTTTTTCTGTCTTATAGATACATATTTATAGAATAAGTTCTGAAATTTTCAAAAAAAAAAAATTAAAACTCCTCCATTCTGTTGTCATTTCCGGTGACCCCTCAAAAAAAGGTGCGTCCGCGTTGTCGGCATAACTCCTGACAGGCTCATCAAAAATGAAAAAACAAAAATAAGTGCTTTAGTTAAGGCCATAAACTCGTGCCTGAACGAAGGAAAGAAAAAAAAGTGAAAATTGGAATTTTGGCAGACATTTTTCCAAAAAAATGAAAATTTCGGTCAAATTTACTTCACATTTTGTTTTTTTTTAAATAGTTGTAATTGAAAAAAAAAAAAACAAAACCCTTCGTTTAAGCACGAGTAAATTGTATTTCGAACACCTGTGTAAAATTTCATCAAGATCGGTTGAGTAGTTTTCGAGAACATTTGACAACAGGCTTTGAAAATACGGTTCCGAGAAAAACGCGTTTAAAGTTTTGAGTAACAATAAAAGTGGCTTGGAGCGCACACATTCCAAAGGCTGTATCTCCGAATTTATTATTCGGATCGACTTGAAAATTTAGGATAATATTCCTGAGATGTTGTAGAAATTAATAAGCAAAAAAAAAAATAAATCGATTTTTTGAACCAACGAAACCCCCTTAATGTATTGTGCTCCTAACAAGTTCAGCCTTAAAGATCTTATTCGCTGTATTAAAGCGATGGTCCACTTGCCCGACCTTCAGAGACTTGAGGAATCATGGGGCAATCTAAACTTTTAGGCGCATTGCTGCGAATTTTCGGGCGTTGTTCCTATTGGCCAGCATCTCAAGCTCCTGGCACTCACGTATTTCGGCCTCTAGTTTCTTCTTTCAGATAATATGTCTCTCTTCCTTTTTCAGCTCTCTGTAGCGATCCCGTATGGCTCGTTTTCCGGCAGCATGACTTTCCTCGTCGTACCAACTGTTTTTTCGGGCTCGACGGAGTCCGATTTCTTCTTCGGTGGCGGTACGCAGAGAACGAGAAATGTTGCTCCATTGTTCATACATGCCGGTTTGTTGGGCAGTACTCTCCGAGAGCAGGAGTGAGAGTCGAGTGGCGAATCTTCTGGCTGCCTCTTGTGATTGCAGCTTTTCGATGTTGAACATTCTTTGCGGAGGTAGATGCACGTTTTTTGCTGCACAGAGGCGTGTGTGCAGTTTGGCTGCAACAAGGTAGTGATCCGAGTCGATGTTGGGTCCTCGGATCGTACGTACATCTAATACGCTAGAAGCGTGTCTTCCATCTATCACAACATGATCGATCTGGTTTCGTGTTTTTCGATCAAGAGACAGCCAGGTGGCTTGGTGAATCTTCTTATGCTGAAATCTGGTGCCGCAGACTACCATTTTTCGGGTCCCAGCTAAGTCGATCAGCCTCTGTCCGTTACCGGATGTTTCGTTATGCAGGCTGAATTTTCCGACTGTGGGACCAAAAATTCCCTCCGTGCCCACCCTGGCGTTGAAGTCGCCAAGCACGATTTTTATGTCGTGGCGGGGGCAGCGCTCATAGGAACGCCCAAGCGCTCATAGAAGGAATTTTTGGTCGCATCGTCCGGAATATTGTGAGACGCTCGTCCACCGGAGTGAACGACAGTACTTGGCGACGGAGTTTCTCTCCCACATCAAATCCAACACCTAATTTTCGCTCCTTTACATGGCAGCTGTAGTAGACGTCACAAGGTCCAACTCTTTTCTTGTCTTGTCCCGTCCATTGCATCTCTTGAATGGCAGTGATGTCAGCCTTTACGAGGACATCAACCAGCGGGCAGAGGCACCTTCCCCGTTAAGAGAGCGGACATTCCAGGTGCATGCTCTCAAATCATACTCCTTAGTTCGTTTACAGTGGTCGTTATCAATATAGGGAGGTCTCATCGGAGGTTTTTTTAATATTTTCATTGAGGGGAATTTTTAAGTGCCAGGTCCCAAACCCAGCGCACAACCAGTTATTCTGGAATGCTTCGCCTTTTCACGTTAGCTCACTCCCGAACGGATGTTCGGAAGCTACCCAGAGGATATGTGGGTTAATCCCGGACGTAGTGTTCTGCTTGAACCATATGCAGAAGAATCGTCCTGACCACTCGCAAGTGAATGGCTATTAGTAACTTTCCCCACATGCGTGGACTTCTACCTATGGAGCCATCCTCCATAGAAAAAGGACTAGCATGCCAAAAACTGGACGTTCTATTGAAATTATTGCTGCTGCAGCCCAAAGGGTTGCGGAACAGTCTTCAACATCGCTATTTCGACGCTCTCAATAATTAGGTATTCATTAATTGATTGTTCGACTGTTTGGCGGATTTTATCTGTGGGACGTGCTCACGGTGTAGATTTAAATAATGTACTTTAATGAATGAAATACCGGGGAATAGTGATACCGGCGGAGGTCTTGAATAGGCACTAAGATCCTATGTCAATATTTGTGTACAAATTTCCGTTTCAACGGTTCAACGAATTTAAATGTGGGCGAACATCCGTTTTTGATAAGGAGCGACAGCAGACGTGGTTACCGAGAAAATCATTCAAAAAGTCCACGATATGATTCTCACTGATCGACTGACGAAAGTGCGCGACGTAACAAAGGTCAAAAGTGTGTCGACTGAAACGGCAATTAATATTTTACATGATAAGTTGGCGATAAAAAAATGTGCAACCTGAGGCGGCCGCGAATGCTCACCTTAGACAACAAACGGATGCGGCTGTTAACTTCTAAGCAGTGTTTGGAGCAATTTAAGCTAGATCCGAGGGAATTTTTACGTCGAGTTGTCACCGTTGATGGAACCTGGATTCAGCATTACACCCCAGAAACTATGAAACTATCAAAACAATGGATTTCTTCCCGGTGAATCTGCTCCAAAGAAGGCGAAGACAGTTTCATCGGCCGGAAAGGTCATGGCAACGATTTTTTGGGATGCGAACGTCGTCATCCTCATGGATTTTTTTTTAGAAAACGGAAGAACGATCACTGGACAATACTACTGTGAGTTATTGGATCGCTTTCACAAAAACTTAAAGGAGGCAGGGCAGAATTTGGCGAAAACGAAGTTGCTCTTTCACCACGATAAAGCACCTGCACTTGCCTCCGGAGTTGTCGCCGCCAAGCTGCATGAATTGCGTTGTGAATTGTTGCCGCATGCCCCGTATTCATGCTCTCTGGCTCGCTGCGATTTTTTCTTGCTCCCTAACATGAAGAAATGGCTCACGGGAAAAAAAAATTTAGTTCAGACCAGTAAGTCATTGCCGAAACACATGCATATTTTGGAGAGTTCGACAAATCCTATTTTTTCGAGTAGTTAAAAATATGGCCGGAGCGTTGGGAGAAGTGTATCTTTCTAAAAGGGGACTATGTTGATAAATACAAAAAAAAAATTTGAAAAAATATTGTCTTCATTTCTAACACGCCTACTTATTGAACTCCCCTCGTATTTGAATATAACTCAAAAATTTAAGGATATCCCACTGAAAAAATTTCAGGATTTATTGGGCATAGTCTCAGCTATTAATGAAAACAATAAAAAGCATAGAAATATTTTTTTACAAGTTTCTTTTGTTTGAATTTTTTTTTATTTTAAATGAATCGAGGATTGTTTGCTTTAAGAAATTCTAAACAAAACTTTTCAACATTGAGTACGAGTGAATCTCAAAACTATAAATTTTTTTATATCAATTTTCCGTTTACTTCTTATTCCTATTATACTTTCTCTCATTATATTTATTTACTTATATTCAAGCCAACAAATAATCCAGAAAAATTTACGAAAAATCCGAAACACGACATGGAATCACTCAGTAAGCAACTTACGCAATTCCGGAATGTGTCTGTTAAGGCTTAGAGTTCAGAAAAATAATAGGTTTTTTTTTATTGTTCACTCCACATGGGAGCATAGGGCCTCGACAAGATGCAGTCTTGTATTGGTTTCATTAATCTATTTGATCTCTGACAGGATAGGTGATTGGCCTGCCGCTACCAGTCCTAAGTAGTGGGAATGCCCCCTTGTCAATGCTTAGGAATAACGTCTTTTTACTGCTTGAAGCGCCATCTATGTTTCACATTTATCTGCCAGAAGGAGCACACAGAGGGTTGAGAACTTCGCTAAATTTGGTGTGTCTGCGCTATTACCGCGATTGCCCGCTTCCTCTTGCTAGCGCCACTGTTGCAATGTGTAACTGTATCCTTTTCTTTTCTTTTTTTTCTTGTTTTAGTAGCCCGAATGCAAATAATGCGCTGACTTTTTGTGCGGGAGTAAGGATTGGAAGGATAAGGTTTTGTTGGGGTTCAGGAGTGAATTATTATTATTATATATTATTATTTTTTTATGAGAAACTAGGAAGGTATGTAAGTTTGGAAAAGTACGAGAAAAGTACGTGCTTTACGTGGGATTCGAACCCACAACCTGTGGGATGGCAGGCTAGAGCACTTACGCTAGACTACCGAGACCGTAGTAATAAGTACCTATTACTTTCTTAAGGGGACAGATACCTGTAAAATTTAGAAAAAAAGTTAATATGATCCTTTGAGAATATGTCAAAATATTTTTAGAACGTAAATTTAAGTATTTCATATATTATAGATCGTCAACCGTGACGACTCTATGCTTTGCGTTCGAGCGCTGGGAGAGGTATAGTTACGTTGCCGACTTTAGACGCGTTTTTCTCGAAACTATATTTCTTGATCGATCTCCCTGAAATTTTGCACACATCTTTTTTATGATATTTTTTTCTATATGTGCTTACAATTTTGCGAAAATTTTTGAAAAAAAAATATTTTTGCGAAGAAAAAATTGTAGGAAAATTCGCCCCAAAATCCATTTTTTTAACCATTTTATTCCAAGAGTGTTTTTTCCATTTCTTTTTAATTCATATAGAAATTATGATATTAGTAAAAAAACAAATTTTTGGTTTTTTGTATTCGGGTCACTGACACCGATGCTACAATGCCCGCCGATTGAGAAGCCCCGCTGCGACCCTCCTGGAAGAATTGAGTGTGCATCCGGCATTTTAAATGATTAAAATAAAAAAAAAAATGTATATTATTTTAATGTATAAATGAATTGTATGCCAATTTTGAAAAAAATATATTGACTAAATAGTTTTAATGGAAATCAGGGAAAATATGGCCGTTTACAGGAATCTTCTTCTTTAAATTGCCTGCTTTTGAGTTATAATACAAAAGATATTAGTTGGAGTAGTGAATTCTGGAATGAAGTTGTACATTTCATTCACCTGCTCTATTCTCTATGCAAAAATCACATGCCTCTTTTTAAACAAATAGTCCACATAATGTATATACATACATAGGTACATACACGATTACCTATAAGCACAAACCTGTTTGGTAGTCCGCATTATTTTCAATCATTTCGCTTTATGGCTGGAGTGCATACCTTCCTTTCATATTTAATTATCGCACATTCATGTTGAGGTAGGTGTTTATCAGGGGCTATCTACTTTATTTCTCTCTCTCTCTCTCTCCCTCTTACTAGAGCTATTAACTTCCCACTTCTCACTTCTCTTAGCCAACCCGCAGCCGGTCTTCCTAGTCTGAATAGATGGATTAAATTTAATATAATGCTTTTATGTTTATAAAGCAGAAGATGCAGTTTTGATATGCATTCAAAGAAAATTTCTTAATTAAAAGAAGAATTCATACCGAAATTCGATGCTGCAGTTGTCAATGTCAGCAATGTGGAAGTCTTAAACAAAGCATCTCCTAGCTGATATTAAACTCAGTGCCTTTCATAGAATATATTCTAAGGCATTTACGTATACTCATACATATGCATACATCACTCTTTATTCGATTAATTGCAAAATGAAGTTTGCTTTCTTTCTGCCAGTTGAAAAATTACACATATCAAACAAATGCCTCTTAATTTCTAATCTAATCATTTTCATCTTTTCAGCTAGGCTTTGTTGGAAATTTCAATTTAGTAAATCATGATTGATATGTAACTATCACTCTATCACTACCGATGTAATACGCAACTATGTATGTTGCACGCTGCTACAGCAAATGTGGTCCTGCAAATATTTTCACTTTATTGAACCACAAAATAGAATTTCCAAACTGAAAATTGAAAAGAAGCAAATAGTAAATGGAATTTATTTGCTACAAATTAAAACCGCAACAGGCTGTAAATGCAAAAAAGCAGAAGTAAACAAAGGTGTAATACGTGCGTGTGTGTGTGTGTGTGTGTGTGTTTATACGGCATATGCATAGATATCGATGCGCTAGTGTGTGTATGTGTTGGTGTTACTGTGTTTTCGTGTGATTGGATTGCACAAATTGCTAGGTAAATGGCAAAAGTTAGCGCCTAAAAGCAGGCAAACAAGCCATCAAATGAAAATAGACAAATACTTAGGCCATAGCAAAAATAGCAACAACAATCACACAACCGCACCAACTAATCCTCACAATGTGTTCGATGCTCACACATTGTTGGTTAGACAAACTCAAGCGCAAACGCACACCAACACCAACACCAACACGTTTGTACTTACAAGCAGTGGAACAAGCGTGCGTGTGCTTTTATGTGTTGCCTTGCTGCTGGCTGTGCGCCATTGTGTAACATTTGCATAATTCAAGGCGCAATTGCCAGTTGTTTTGGCTTATTTGTATTTGTACATATCCATTGCTGATTTCGTGCAAATGTTTGCCATTGCCAGTGCAAGTGTATGTGTGCGTGCGATGGTGTTTGGTGTTTGTGTCACATTGCAACAAGTTTCGCCATTAACGAGAGCCTTCATCCCGGCAGCCGGAAGCAGTTGAGAAGACGACAAGCGCAGGCACACACACACACACACATATCGCTCGCAAGTGCGCAGCTTAGGAAGCTCGTCAAGGTGGAAAAATTCGCAAAGAAAGAAAAAGAAAAATACACTTTTGTTTATCTCTTAGCTTTTTTTATTGTTTTTTTTTTATGTGCTTTGCACGGCTGTTAAGGTTAAGCGGGTCCTGAGGTCATACAACACTCTTGCTTTTGCTTAGATTGGCTTTTATGCTACTTGTCGCATTGCTGATGGCAGAAGACTTGATGAGTGATACTTGTCGCAGGCACACAAGGGCTGATCATAGTTCGTACACCAATACATACACCAACATATGTGGGACCAACCTCGAAGAATGTACTTGATTAACCACTCTAACAAGCAAGCATGTTATGGTACAGGAATGGGAAGTGTTGAGTAGGCCCTCATTCTCTGATCACAGATACATAAGTTTCCAGGATGTATTCCGCTCCAAAAATAAACTTATATCCTTTAGAAATCCTAAGAATACGAACTGGGACTTGTATAGGGATATACTATCAAAAACACCATGTAATCTTCCCAGCCATGCTCCAAAAGATAAGCCATCTTGTGGTACCATGTTTAAAAACGACATTTAGGGTATGCTTGAGGTTCAGCTATATTCCTGTATTGGGGAGAGAAGCGAGAGTTGTGTTTATTCCAAAAGCTGGAAAAAGCGACCCTCTCTATATTTCGTCAAAGACGAGGCTGGCGCCAATGTAACAATGAATAGCGAACGCCGTCGCGCCATGATAAATGACTTTTTGATGCCGGAAATTGAAGCCCATGATCTGAAAAATAATTATTTCCAACAAGACGGCGCTACTGGCCGTACATCCCGCGAAGCAATGGATTTACTGCGACGTCGTTTGGGTGAGCAATTAATCTTTTGTCTTGCCTAGTGGATTGGCGACCAAGATGGTGTGATTTCACACCTTTGGACCTTTATTTGTGGGGGTACATAGCACTTTTACTGAATGGTAATGTGTCAAAGTTTAATCCCAGGGCAAAACTCTAGGAGTTACTGTACCTTTACCGAGGAGATTTGACAGTTTTGTTATTTTAAAACCGATTTTCATGACTTTTGCATATCTAGAAAACTTGACGCTGAAGCTGAGCGAGTTATAGCACTTTTACTGAAAGCTTATACCAAGTTAAGTCTAAATGCTTTGTGGATAAGCCAGCTTTGCTTCAGGCATTGGATGCCAATTTTGCTGAAGATATTCACGAGATATCGGTCGAAGTTCTCCAGCGAGTCATTCAAAATTGGTGTTTACGAATCGCCAAATTACGGCGTATTTGTGGCCACAGGGATTATTTTTAAGAAAAAATGTCGTGAATTTTCGTTGTTTTATTTCAATTTACAATCCGATGCCTCTAAATGAATCCCCCTTTATGATCCACAATTCAAACTGTGTGTCCGATTCGGTGTCTCAAGTAACCGTCCATTGTTTTGGTATTTTTCAGACATTTGCTGAACTAAAGTTGTGCTTTTTGTGTCAGATATGCCTGTTAACCAATCAAATGACGTCATCGGTTACAGCATAACATTCGGCGAAATAGAAAAGGTTGTACGTTCCCGCACAAATTTTAAAACTAATTCACGAAGAAGGTTCATGGATACCACTGTGAATTTTTTATCACATTTATGATACCGAGCAGCTCCCACATTACCAAGAAAATTCAATGCAAAAAAGTGCGAGTGATGAGACTCACAGAATTTAAAAAAAAAGTGAAGAAGCCAAGGGTCCCACGCAACTTGGTTTTAGAAATGGTATCAGAACTCGTGAAGCCCTGTTCTGTGTTTATGTTCTTGTACAAAATTGAAAAGATGGCGCTACCGCTATTCATACACTGAAAGTTCACAAGCCTGGCGTCATATAAATGTTTTTGCGTTGGAAGTTACATCCCTAGCTGACTTCCAGAGAAAGCTTAGTGGCATTCGATTCGGTGGAAGCGAAGTTATTGCGTCTAAAGTGTCATTTATTTGTGTCATCGGTGCAAAAATAAGTTTCGAACAAAGAGTTAATATAAAATGTTGTTTGAAAATGGGTAAAACGTTTGTTTTTATGATTCCAAGGGAATTGTCCACAAGGATTTCGTGGTGATGTGCCAAACCGTCAATGCAATTGTCTATCTTGTCTTGAAGCGTTTGTTACATTGCATGCGTCAAATTCGCCCCGAGTACCGCGAAGGAGGAAGCGGGCGCATATTGCAAGATAATGCACCATCCCATCGAACCACTTTTGTGACTGATTTTTTGACAAGAAATCGCGTTTATTCGGAAAATTGCATTCGGACATGTAAGAAAAACGTTTTGCGTCCGTAGAGGCCATCCAAAAGTCAGTACAATGGGCCAACAGGTTTCAGTGCTGAGAAAACTATTGCTGTAGTACCGGCCCACTCATATACATCCATCCGTCAAACTGAATGGGTTTGAAATATTATTTCCCCCAAAACAAGGCCGACAAAAATTCTTAACCAACCACCTGACTGCACTGCTCCAAATATGAAGGTATTAATATTGGCTAGTGGTCTGAACCATAAGAAGGTACATAATTCCGTCAATGTCGAGAGAAACAATTCTCATTGTTTTTAATGTTGACTTGCTCTTTTACGTTTTTTACAGCTCTCAGTAAAGTTGAGTTCTTCCAGTGCACAGATTCCAAGCCTGCCAAAAATCCAAAGAAATAAGAGTTTATACTGTGATGTGGCGTTCTGACAGTGAGACAATGGCAGAGGCAGTGTTCAACGCTCTCCTCCTCCTTCTATTTTATGCAGCTGCATCAGAAGTCATTCGAGGAAAACCAGATACATTTCCCAAGTCCTCCCATTAGGCATTACCCGGTGATGATGCGAGCAGCCGTACTAATAGAAGGCCGGTCTAAATGATGACAGAAGCAGAATTGTGGAGCAGAGTAGTCTTGAGCTCTATGTGTTCCCGAATGAATTCCGAGAGTCTTCGAGTGCCAAAATTTGGAATATTTCCAAGACAGTCATGCATTCAGCCTGACTAAGTTGCAATTAGCCTAGCATTCACCATAGACATTTCGGAGAGAAGGTCTAGAGTCACAAGCGTCTTGATTAGGATGAAGGCGTCTGTGATGAGCATGGATACTGCCGCTTGTATCTTTTCCATTTTTCACTTAGATACAATGTTTAAAACTGTTTTTTGTTTTTCTTTGTTAATATTTCATATGAGGAGTTTCCACTTGGCAGAAATACACTCGGAGGTTTGACATTGCCTGCCGAGAGGCGACGGCTATTAAAAACAACTTTTTCTATAATTTTGTTGTTGCATGCATGGAGATTCGAACCTACATACTCCCGAATGGTGGTCACACACCAACCCGTTCGGCTACGGCAGCCGCCCTACATGGACATAGTGCATCGAATATAGATCCAGCGGCTTCATTGGCTCTGGGTCATGTCGTCCGAATGCTCAGGCTCTGAAAGATTCCTATGCTGATGATGGCAAAGAGAGAGGAAAGCTTCCACTACGTTGAAAAGATCTGGTGGAGAAGGACTTGCCTTCACTTGGTGTGATCAACTGGTGCCGGTTAGAACGAGAAATAAACGACTGATGACGCGCTTTGTAAACTCAGTCAAATCTCTTAAGCGGGTATCGTACCAATTGAGAAGAAACAAAGTATTTGTTAAGCTCGCTGGGGTATTACTACTGGATAAGTGAACTAATAAAACCTGGTTTTGTGAGGCTGTCGCTCAGTGTTACTATTAAATACCTTCCCTCATCGTTTAAGAGCTCACTACTGGTTAAAGCAGCTATTCAAACACTTGGTAAAAAATTAGAAGAAAAATAGTTTTCAGGATTTTAAGTTGCACCTGAGCCTGTTATGCGAAAAAAAGAGGAAACAATAATATACAAAATATTCCACAAAGTGTTTCGCTACACTCGGCAAGAAAAAGAGAAAAACCGACAAAGATGAAGAAGAAAAAGAAAAACAATGAATCTGGCACGAAATATAAAACTAGCCACATAAGCAGGCTATTTTAACCACAAGTAAGAACAACAAAAGTTAAAACTAAATAAGACAAAATAACAAAAACGTAAAACTTACAAAAAGAAAAAAATCTCTTGCTTGCATACCAGCCGTTAACTGAAACTAGAAAGTGCAAAAGAAAATGAAAAAACCAAAATTTTTTACAGAGGTAGTGGGAAGTTGGAAAAATAGTTGTGGATAGATAGCTGAAACGGATGGCCGGAAATGCGTAACAAGAAGTTTCAACTTTTCCATATTTCCTGCTGAAATTTCCGTCACTTTATCGCAAAGTTAGACCGCTTCTAAAGCCTCACACACACACACACACACTCGTAGAGATCCGAAAATTCAAACAAGAATATGAGCAAAAGTTATGCAGATATTTACCTATATACTTAGGATTTACTCACACAAACACACACATACTAATATTTTATTGTGGCGCTTTGCGGTGGTAACTAAAAG
This sequence comes from Anastrepha obliqua, assembly GCF_027943255.1. Classification (NCBI taxonomy): domain Eukaryota; kingdom Metazoa; phylum Arthropoda; class Insecta; order Diptera; family Tephritidae; genus Anastrepha; species Anastrepha obliqua. The sequence continues at coordinate 31,388,466 of NC_072896.1, forward strand.
TAAAGGGAGAGTGAGCTATGTTGGCCAACAACTTGGCTATCAACAACAAAGTATAAGAGCATTGAGGCAAAGAAGTTGGCCAAGAAAACAAGAATCCGCTTTAAACTTTTCATTTGGCATATTCGAGCTGCAATTCGAATTCATAGATGGCGGTAGCGAGGAAAAAGATAGAAAAAAAAATTATTGTACAATAATAATAAAAAGTAAAAAAGAAACTGGAACTTAGAAATAATAATTTAGCAGAAATGGCCGGCTTTTTAAAGAATAACAAAACAGTCAAGAAGAGGGAAAATAGAAAGAAAAAGAAGAGAAAAAGGAAAAAAAAGATAGTCTTAAAACTTACAATTTTTTGAGGAAAATATGATAGTAAAATAAATTTGTTGAGTTAAGATAGAAAATTACCTTGGAAGAAATGCTCCTTAAAATGGATGCAACACAGTTTTCCAAAGGAGTTTTATGGATGGAGTTAAAATAATTCATTAATACTAATTTTTGATATGCAAAACTCCATGTTTTGTTAGGTTAAATTATAGTGCTTGTTCAAAAAATCGATTCCAACAATATTCCCGGCAGAAATACATGCCATTGAAATATGTGTGAGAGAATGCCTTAGCAGGAAAATGAGAGGTACTCACATCTACATACTTTCAGATAGCCAAGCGGCTCTAAAAGCCCTTCTATCAACAACTATCACCTCTAAATTGGTAAATGATTGCCTAAACCTTCTCAACACGTTAGGAAACCTCAACATAGTAACACTGGCTGGATTTCGGGACATGAAGGAAATGAGGGAAATGAAATGGCTGATGACATTGCAAAACAAGGAGCAAATATGCAACTTACTGGTCCTGAGCCTTTCTGTGGACTGACAAAAGATCACATTAATGAATTCCTTAGGAAATGGGAAGAAAGAAAACTTGCCGCACACTGGCTAAACTGTGCCTGTCAGCGTCAAGCCAAACTGTTCCTAAGTCCCAACAAAGGAGTATCTGACAAACTTCTCTTACTAAATAGAGTAGATCTGCGTCTTTTTTAACCGGATACCTTACAGGTCACTGCAGCCTGAGGTACCATCTAAATAACATTGGTCTATCCGAGACCAATGTCTGCCGCTTTTGCGAAATGGACATAGAAAGCTCAGAACATGTGCTTTGTGAATGTCCTGCGTTGGGCAGACAAAGACTTCACCACCTTGGTGGTATCGTAGTATCTCCATGCAATCTTTGGAACAATAAACCCAAAACTGTGCTAAAACTTCTAAAAAGCCTAAAACTCTAGGGTTACAAAATAGGCCTTTCACAATAGATCAGCTCTGGTCGCAGTGCGTAATGGCCTTCTAATAATAATAATAATAGCGCTTGTCCACTGTGGGAAAAACTCAGTCTTATAGTCCAATGTAAACTCGTCCTTGCTCTGCCAAAATCAATGTGATCCTTTCAGAAACCTTGGAAGATTCCTGATTTCCAGGTCATTGAAAAATTGTCTACCTAAAGTAATAAGAGACGGCCGCCATAGCTGAATAGATTAGTGCATCACTACCATTCGGCATTCAGAGATAACGTAGGTTCGAAACTCGGTGAAAGACCAAAATGAAGAAAAAGTCTTTTCTAATAACGGTCGCCCCTCGGCAGGCAATGACAAACCTCCGAGTGTATTTCTGCCATGAAAAAGCTCCTCATAAATATACAGGTATCTACCGTTCGGAGTCGGCTTGAAACTGTAGGCCCCGCCATTTGTGGTACAGCATCAAGGCGCAAGCCACAAATAGGAGGAGGAGCTCGGAAGGTGCAAAATCATCTCTTCCTCTTCTTCGTCTTGACAACTTCCGCAGAAGTTGTGTCACACTCTAAACAGTGGCCCGATATAACAGTAATTAATGCACTAAGACTATGCTCATTTTGGTTCAGCAGAGATTTTGTACAGCATTGTTCAGCATTGAGAATCGGCAACAATTGTCGAGCGATTCTGAAGTTGTGGTCCTTATGTCATCTTTCGTTCGTTATTCTTACAAATTTCTCCAAAAATAAATAGATTATATGCCTGTAAGGGTATACTAATGTCATTGTATGTGGACTCATTAATGAGTTTGGTGCCAAGTCTCGCTAGCTCAGCTGCTCTTCAGTTCTTCTGCATGCCGCAATGTCCAGGAACCCTTGTTGCTTTTGGGCAAAATGACTCTGCCAGAGATGTGTGAAAATTCATGGCTGCTTTAGAGGTTATCGACTGTTTTGTGAGGGATTTCATAGCCGACTGGCTATCAAGAAAAAAAAATACCAGTCTAACGGTTAGACTTGATAGAAGTGAAACCTTCCGTAAAACAAACTGAGAGAGAATAAGACGAAAGCAGCATTAGGAGCGGGATAATTATAGGTTCATTATAATATTGCTATAAAGTTCATATTTTATTTTCTTCATTTTATCATTATTCATCCTCAATGTTTTCAATTTCAACAAATGATACGAGTGGCTTATGATAGATAAAATATGATACAAATGCTTTGGTTTCGATGTTGCCAAAAAAAATACCCAAACGGACCGAAGAAACAGACTTACAAATTTCTTCCATTTTCGTCTACTTGTATTCATATAAAAATTTATGTCTCTTCCCACCAAAGCTAAATGTATTAGTATATTTCTTCTTGTATTTATTCAAGGCTGAAATGCCGGCGGTACTGCAATACCGGGCCAACCCGTGGCAGAGGTGGAGAGCAAGCCCCTAAAACACTCCGCGCATTTCCAAAAACCAGTTTAACATTTGTTGTCCTCCGATGGAGGATCTATAAGATGTTAAGCTGATAACCACACTACCTAGTCAATATATTTTAAATAATAAACCTTTTGAGAATTACACGCTCACAAAAAAAAAATTAATGTACGAAATATTTATACCGATTCACTTAAACTGACTTTCAGTATCTAAACCAAAAATAGAAAAGCCAAAAAACTGTTTTGAATAAATAATCAGAAATGTCCTACAATGCATATTTCAAAAAAAAAAAAATTTTATTTCTTGTGATTCGAACCAAGAATTTTGGATCGGAAGCTCACATTGCTAGCCGCTCGGCTATCGCGCCATACTGTCGGTGCTGGCCTAAAAGTTATTTAGTTCGTCGCTACGTTTATTATATGTTGTAATTCGTTTCACTTTTTCCCAAATCACTCCCAACGATTCTAAAGAAGTTTTCATCGATTCACTTAAACTGACTTTCAGTATCTAAACCAAAAAACTGTTTTCAATAAATAATCAGAAATGTCCCACAATGCAAATTTCAAAAAAAAAAAATTCCATTTTCGTCTACATGTATTCATATAAAAATTTATGGCTCTTCCCACCAAAGCTAAATGTATTAGTATATTTTTTCTTGTATTTATTCAAAGCCGAAATCCCGGCGGTACTGCAATACCGGGTCAACCCGTGGAAGAGAAGGAGCAAGCCCCTAAAACACTCCGCGCATTTCCAAAAACCAGTTTAACATTTGTTGTCCTCCGATGGAGGATCTATCAGATGTTAAGCTGATAACCACACTACCTAGTCAATACATTTTAAATAATAAACCTAATAAAACTTTTGAGAATTACACGCTCACAAAAATTATTTACATCAACATATAATATAATGCTTCGTAACTAAATAACTTTTAGGCCAGCGACGACAGCATGGCGCGGTAGCCGAGCGACTAGCAATGTGAGCTTCCGATCCAAAATCCTTGGTTCGAATCACAAGAAACAAGAAAAAATAAAATTAATTTTTATTTAGTTCGTCGCTACTTTTATATCAACATATAATATAACGCTTCGTAGCCAAGTTGGTCGCTTTTTTCGTTTCACTTTTCCTCAAATCACTCCCAACGATTCTAAAGAAGTTTTCACTTCAAAAAGTAGATATTACCTCCAGATATCGCATCATACTGTATGAGCCTTAATTATTGCCATCAATTCAGCCTGAAAAACACTGCAATAGTCGCCGTAGTGGTAATAAACTCTAAGTAGACAACAAACTACTGCTTAAGTGACAAGCATGAGTGAGAAGACCAGCAAGATTCGGCGACCCATGAGGAGTTGCCTGATCTCCCATCCGTCGTGTTCTAGGTGGTGAATAGGGAAGCCCTGGCATCACACGTGTGACCTTCCCTGATGGGGTAGGTTCAACACTCGTGTGAAGACTCAAAATTGGCATAGAATCAGGGTGCCATTCGCGAACCATTCCCTGGCTAGGGAGGAGTCCCGAATCAAAACCTTCCTCGACAATGGAAAACAACAAGGATAATACTCCATGTAGAACACACACAAGTGGCAATCCACCCGCTTTGATGGCAGGGGGCCCCAACCATTACTCAAGTCTCTCAGCTGTACGAGCAAGAGCGCATCTTGCTATCGCAATCTCCTCTTCTTCAGAGACTGAAAAACGTTTCCCAGTTTCGGAGCTGGCGGTTATTGCTTGATAATGCACCATCTCAGCGATCCACTCTTGTGACTAATTTTTTGACAACAAATCACCATATTCACCTGATATGGTTCCCGATGATTTCTACCTATTCAAAAAATTGCTTTTAGCCATGAAAGGAAAACGTTTTGCATCCGTATGGGCCATCCAAAAGGCTTGTATCGACATCCTCAGGTACATTTCGGGCAGTGATCAGAAACACTCTTTCGAAAAGCTTTTAGATCGCGCAAAACAGTGTATCGAGGCCAGAGGGGACTATTTTGAATATATCAACTCGATGTTATCAGAACAAAGTTCTTGTTGTATCTATTTTAGCTCAGTCCTGTTTATTTTGGATTGCGATTAACGATTTTTTATGGCCGAAATTGGATGGTATTGATGTGGACAACGTTTATTTTCAACAAGATGGCGCTACGTTCTACACAAGCAATGAAACCATTGATCTTTTACGGGAAAAGTTGCCGGGCCGTGTTATCTCTCGAAGAGGTGATCACAATTGGCCACCGAGCTCTTGTGATTCAACTTGTGACCATGTGACTTTTTTCTTAAGGGCCTCGTGAAAGAGAAGGTCTACACCAACAGCCCAGGGTCGATTCAAGACTTCAAAGACGGAATTCGTGAGGATATCGAGGACATAGGGCAGCCACTTTACAATTCGGTTATGGAAAATTTCATGAAAAGGATATTGTCCTGTAAGCGTGGTTGTGGTGGTCATTTGCCTGATGTTATTTTCCATTATTAAGGGCTTAGGATATAGGATTTTTCTTTGAGTATCAAAATAATACCTCTTATTGGATAACCCTTTTTATTCACGTGTTTTACATTTGATGGTCTGCTTCTGGGGGTATATTGCCTGTAAGTATTCAGAAAAGATTAACAAAGTTCGGGTTGGTGTGAGTTGCCATAAAAATGTCGGACAGTGTAATAATTGCATTTCGAAACGATGTTATGAGTAGTTACGGGTTAAAAGAAAATAATAATCAATTAACGCACGAACTTTCCTTTATTTCTCTTACTCTCTCGCCGTTTATACCAATTCCAGCAGGAGGAGCACAATAGAAAATTGTGACAATCTTTTACTTTTACTGAACTCTCTACCGAATAGTAAAACGTTTCCGCTAATACAGCTGATATCCTGCATCGCAATCTGCCCTACAACAAATAACTAAACACTGATACACAAATATTTACAAAGACACCAGCGTACGGAGTGTGTGGGTAGATGGACAATGTAAGTAAAAGATAAAGAGGCCACTGAATATTCTCACAAGTAAGTTACATAAAATTAGTAAGCGAACTGGCAAAGGAACACCTGCGCAACGGTAGAGAATGCTGGTAAAAGTTTTTATTAAAAAAAAAAAAATAAAAATAAATAAATAAATAAAAATAATAACCGAAAATTTCTAAGGAAAATGTAAACACACACATACACATATATAGATAACTGTAGCCGTGCAATGCAATGTATATGTGTATGTGTGTACGCATGCGCTGCCGTCAAGCGTGTGGAAGCCGCACAGCCATCCATGCTCCCCAAGTGTGTCGGTCGAAGCTGTTTGGAGCAGCTGCCAAAAGTTTTTCGTATACTTGGAATTTTTAATAAACATAAATGCTGGCTCGCGCTGGCTGTTTTGATAAAGAATAAAAGAAAGAACAAAACAAAACAAAAAAAAAAAAAATAAAAAAAAATAAATAAATTTGTTTGCTCCACTTTTTAAAAATCAGTGGAGTATTTTGGTTGATTTTTTTTATTTTCTAGTTTTTTTTTCAAACGCGATTTTTGTTTGGTTTTGGTTTTTTTGTAGCGAAGCAAGTTAAGAATGCTGGGCCGCAAGTGTCCTTCCATCGCCGTAACGGTACTTTTATTATTATTTTTTTTTTTAAGCTTTTTTGTTGTTTTTGTTCTATCTCTGCACGCAACGTAATACACCTGTGTGTACACATACACACACAAAAGAGAAACTCACACGCATACAGGCACGCATTTGCAAAGCAACGCAAACTCAAACCCATGGCCCAGCTATTGTGTATGCATGTGTGTGTATGTGTGTGTATGTGTGTGTGGGTAGCTGGGCTGCTGGAGTTGTTATTTAATATAAATAAAGTTGTGCACTTTTTCTTTTGCTTTGATCTTCATATTTTTTATTGATGTTTACTTTAATTCGCTGAAAGCTGTTCGAAAATGTGCTTGAAGAGAACTTGCGGAAAAAAATTTAACTGATAAAAAGCGGAAAATGATGCGGGAAAAAAGTTTTTAATTTGGAAATGATGTTTATGTAGACATACATACATATGCATAATGGTAAATATGAGGTATTTGACGATGAGAAAACTCATCAGTTGACCAAAAGCCGCCGGTCGGAGTAGGCAAGTGGTATAAAATGAGAATAAAATATGAAATTTCAAAGTATTAAAACTGATTTTTCACAGACTCTGCCCCCCATAGAGGCAATATGCTCAAATATTTCGATTGAAAAATTCATTAAAATCAGAAACCGAACAATCGTGTAACTTGAAGAAAAAAGCACACAAAAAATGTGTCCAAAAAATTTAAAATATAAAAAATAAATAATAAATAATTGGCCCTACACTTCTGTTAGGTGTTTGGCTAAGCTTGGGCGTGCGTCTTGATGTTGTTCAACAAATGGAGGGGCCTACAGTTTCAAGCCGACTCCGAACGGCAGATATTTTTATGAGGAGCTTTGTCATGGCAGAAATACATTCGGAGGTTTGTCATTGCCTGCCGAGGGGCGACCGCTATTAGAAAAACAAAAAGTACGTGTAGCGGAGTACACATAACAGAAGTGAAACTTTCAGGGCAGACAAAGAAAGAGGGAGAGACTCGAGAGAGAATGAAAGAGAGAGAGAGGAAGAAAGAATATATATCTAAATAAATTCACAACACTTGCAGAGAATACAAATAGACAAAATTTACAAAAAACGGAGAAGGGTCGACCGGTGTAGGTAAACGCCTGACACAAACCGTGGCAACAACGCGCACTACTCCGAGCGTTTATCACCCGCACAAGCGCAGCAATTCCAGGACCGCAGCAACGGCACAAATTATCACAAGGCAATACCAAATCCGATACCGGAATGGATAGCACTTTATAATACGCACCAGCCCTAGCCAAGGAAACAGAAATAAGCGCCAAAAAGTAGGTACCAAACAAAAACGCCAAAAAATTGGGACCAAAGGGCGCCCCAAACAGTAGGCACCATGGAAATATAACGCCTAAAAGTAGGCACCAAAAATTTATTTCCTTCAAGTTTGTACCAACAAACAAGCGCCAAAAAGTAGGCAGTGTTATTTCTCACTAGAAATTAGCAACCAGAAATTTGAAATTTTACTCTCCATTCTCGCTCGTTCATCGACGCCTAAGAAGTTTCACCTTAACAACTTTTCCTTTCATTCTGCTGTTTCATGCACGAAGATTCGAACCTACGTTCTCCGAATTCTGAATCATAGTCACGCGCTAAACAATTCAGCTACAGTAGCCGTCCAAAAAATATAGAGTGAGAAAATAATTGACTGATAATATGGAATTTTTTTAACCCTACTCTGCGTGACAAGAAAGCCCCCTCAATATAAATTGCAATGAAATTTTGTTTCATACAGAAGGCCCACTGGGATTTAGAGACCCCACAAATTTGTTTACTGGGTAGTGATTTGTTTACTTTTGCATTTTGTATTTTAGCAGCTTCGATTTTACGCTTAAAATTCACGCGATAAGCCTTTGTCGTCAGTCGTGGTGCATCCTCAATTAGGCAGATCAGTGATTAGGTGAAATTTAATTCAGTCTATTCGCATAATTTTGTTTGCAAAATTTTTATAAAATGTAGGAAAAAATATTCAATGTTTGCGTATAGATTCTGTCAAAAATGTACCGGGAATTGTTTCATAAAACGCAAAATGATTGTTTAATCATCAAAATTTATTTTGTCGCCTTCGAAATAGGCTTCATTCGAAGGAATACACATTAGCCAACGATTAGTCCAGTCATCAAAGCACCTTTTAAACGCGTTAGAAGAGATCTTCTTCTGCTCATTCAGCGAATTCTCCTTAATGGCCTCCATCGACTCAAAGCGGCGTCCACGAACTCGCAATTTAAGTTTCGAAAGTAGGAAAATGTCACAGGGGCTAAATCCGGTGAATACGGTGGTTATTCGATGAGTTTTGACGAGTTTTTGGTCGAAATAGGGTTCACAATATGAGCCTTGTGAGACGATGCGTTATCATGGTGCAAGATCCATGAGTTTTCTCTCCACAAATTGGGCCGTTTCCTACACACATTTCTCGCCTAACTTCCAACTAATATTCTTTATTTATCGTAGAACCATTTGGAACGAATTCCGAGTGCACAACATCTTGATAATCAAACGGAACGAGTAGCATGACTTTCACTTTTGACCAACTTTGACGTGGTTTTTTGGGTTTCGGCTCATGTGAATAGCGTCATTCAGCCGCCTGTTGACTGGTTTGCATGTCAAACTCAAATACCCACGTCTCATCACCTGTTATGATGCGCTAGATAAATATTGGGTCCGAATTCACTTGCTCAAGCATGTCTTTAGCCAACTTCTTCCGATGAATTTTGTTTAAAGAAATTCAACTCTCTTGGAATGAGTAGAGCAGCCGCGCGTCTTGGCGTCTCATATCCAATTGATGGTGTAAAATGTTGCGAATTGATTCGTGAGACACGCAAAAGTCACGAGCCACCTCCCTTAAACTTAAATGATGGTTTGCCAGCAACATTTCCTTGACTTTGTCGACGTTTTCATCCGTTGATATCCGACGTTGATGAGCAACCAGATCGGGACAAATCTTCCACGACTTCTCGAACCTCTACAAAATCCTTATACCACTCGTAGTCCCATGTTTTTGCTAAAGCAAACTCGCCATAGGCTTTCTGTAACATTTTCAATGATTCGGCAGACGAAATCCCGTTCAAAACACAAAATTTAAGTCAAATTCTTTGTTCGGTTTTTTTATCCATAGAGAAAATCGCAGAGCACAGGTATAATTAAATTCCAAAAACAAGCTAATTGACAGATCTCGCTGAAATTCTGCGACACTATGGAGAACAGTTGTACCAACATTACAGCAACAAAAATTTGTGTAACGCGCGCTTTATAAATGAACAATTCCCGATGTTTTTTTAACAAAATGCATAGCCGCACCTGAATTAATGTTCGTCACTGAAGCCAGTTTATCCCTGAAGCAGGAAATTTCTCTAGAAAGTAGGAAATGTTGCTACTTTCAGGTATTCTCGGCCTAATCACCCTATCGAAAGATTTATAATTTTTACAAATGGCGTCGTACGTCAATCATTGCCACTTGTGAACTAGACAGCGGCCTTATACAAACAGGCAGCCAATGAAGCACGTAAAGCTGAAAATAAAAGTTTTCATTTTCCAAAATCATTTTTTTTTTTTTCGTAAAAAAGTTACTCTAAAAGAAAACTGAATAATTACTTTTACGCCACTTCGTACGCCCCAGTTGCACTAATTTATCTTTCGAGGCATAGGTCAAGTATGTGGCAAAGCTGTCATACACAGTTATAACAACAACAAGAAACAACTATAGAATTTGTTGCTAATTGTGAACAAAAGCGCAGCTGAATACAATTATTTCAATATTTGCCAAAGTAAATTGTAAAATTGTTGTTGAAATTATTTTCATGTGTGGAAAAACCAGAAAGTGCTCTGCGTTTACAATCCAACAATTTGCCATTTTTCCAATACCCTCTGGGTGGCTTTGGGGGCTGGTGGTGGCTTAACTCGGCGCTCAACTGCAGCAACAGTAATAATTAAAGATTTAAGTTTGCCTCCCTGTTTTTGTAGCAATGCAGCACCCACTGAACAACAAATATGTGTATTTACTTACAAAATAGAAGCTTACCTCTACACCCACCTACACTTGAAGGCTGTGTTTTCATTTACTTTACACCTATGGCATTTATTAGGCACTTCTGCTACTATTTTTATTAAATGCTTCCTTCAACACTTCTGCCCCGTTCATCCACGTATAAAAATTCACTCACACGCACGTCCTTTTCGCATGTGCTGAGCCGACATTGGTATTATGCAACAATTAAATTCATATAAAGCAATATCCTATGTGGCGGTATTGCATTGTTCAGCTAAGCTTCGAAATAAAATTCCACTGCATTCACAAAAATACATAGAAAATATACCACCACCTATGACCACGTTTGCGTTTAATGCACAGTCGCAGGCACATCCTGTTGTTATGGCCTTCAATGGCCAATGTGCAACAAGCCTTTTCTGCACTCGCTCGACGCCAACAAAACACAATAATAATATGAAATACAAATGAATCTAACAAAAGCGTAAACAAAATGTACTTGAAATGGAAAAAATAATGGCAATAACATCGGCAATACAGCGCCAACAACAACAACTTCTGCATCCATAAAAATTGCACTGAACAGTGGGATAAGGAAACATTTTTAGTGCAAACTTTAACACGACCAAATATTAGCTATCTATGATATCGTAGGTCGAATAGTCAAAAAATGCAGTCTTTATGAACAAACCTCACTGCGAACAACCCATTTCGGGTATGACACACCAAAATCAAGAAAGTGGATTTTCTATCAAAGATCAACCCTCGCCAGGCAACGGCAAACCTCCGGGTGCATTTCAATTACGAGGAGCTTTTTCATGGCAGAAATACACTCGGAGGTTTGCCATTGCCTGCCGAGGGGCGACCGCTATTAGAAAAAACTTTTTATTAATTTTGATCTTTCACCGATATTCGAACCGACGTTCTCTCTCTGAATTCCGAATGGTAGTCACGCACCAACCCATTCGGCTTCGGCGGCCGCTGACATGTAAAAGCTTCTCATAAAAACGGTTTGCCATTCGGAAACGGCAACATCAAGGCGGGCATCACAAATTGCAGCAGGAGCTCGTTAACAGACTGAAACTGACAGGCTTCGATGGAGCTCCATGGTTAGGTTAGTTCAGGACCGTAGTCCGTAGTAGACTAAACTAAGCCAACAGGTCCTTTGTAATACCAGAGAATAGTTTACTTATACAATTCGCCATTGGTCTAAGGTACTCAAAATACAATAGGGCATACAATTCATGGATATTAATAACTGCAGAGATCAGAAAGCTTGTCCATTTGCAGGAATGTTAAGCCTATGTGTAAACATGACGATCTCGATCGCACTCAATTTATACTAGCACTAACACGAAGAGATTGTAAAACTATGATAGGCGTGCTAGCGGGACATAGCCCAGTAGCAGCGTATGCCTATAAGATAGCAATCTCGGACAGCGAGGAATGCAGGATTATAGGGAACAGGGCTCAAAGGAAACTATCTCCTTTGAGGATGTCTTCCGTTATTCAAAACACGCTTAAAATAACTGGGGCCCCACAGTTTAATGGATTGGAAGCTATTTCAGCAATAAGTTGGAAATGTCTCCTTAAATTTGCAATAGAAACAGGCAACATATGTAGGATTACTTGAGAATACAAAAAACATAACTAAAGAACCGTCCAACTTCGAGCCATCCGCTAGCATGTTTGCCATGACTTGTCTCCATGCCATGCTCCGACTAGAAGCGCTAATATGTGCAGATAGATTTTTGAATAGTAATCCTTTAATTCTTAAACAAAAATAATAAAAAAATGTCATGAGCTATCTAAGGTATTTCCGATAACCCTTCCGATAACTAAGAGGCACTCAACAATTGATTTCAAATATTAATTAAAAATTTCCAGATTTTTCCTGAAACAACCCACTGTGCACAGAGCCTTGCAAATTGTAATGGTGCAGCCTATGATACGCGGTAGTTGCACACAAGTACAAGTAATTGCATTCGAGGTTAATACATGTAAACATAGGTATGTAACAGTATATTCCTATGTAAAAAGAAAATGTTTTCAAAAATGAAAAGTTCGCCGGTAAGGTTCTGCTCAAAATATATCTCGCTGGCTATACCTAATAAAAGTCCACCAACATTGGTATGATTTTTGTATACATACACATGGTTGTATGTAATTGTGCATTCGGACAAGGAGTGTCCTGATTTTTAGGATTTCGAATTTAAATTATAAATTTTATGCAGTTTTCGAAAATCATGCTGGTAGCATATCGCCCACTATGCTGTAATAAATTCAATGGGAACTTATTAAGATCAAAACTTCAAAGTTCTCAAACTAAAACTGGTTCATTGCAAAGATGTTTATGCAATTTGGGAACCTTCTTCCGATGAGTGCAGTAGTGTGTGGATGCATGATAAAACAAATGGAGAAGGTGGGACCAATATCAGACCCCTAATCGACTCTCAGCGAATTTGAAAGCATGAGCTGATTGGCTGAATGTTGCAGTATACGCACGTATTTTTGGTTCACTCCGCAGTCTGTGTCCATTTCCTAGCAAATTCGCCAAAATTAATTAGAATCGCGCCTATTTCACGCTTTGAGACAGTAACCCAATTTTGGGAATTAATCCTAGAAAATAAGATAACTAATGAATAAAAGCTGAGTATTTAAGATCATATTCAGAATGCCGCGTGCTTGCGGCTTAAAAGTTGATCGTAATCAACCAAAGGTGTTGTGTGCAAAGCGCCAATGACCTACTTCATTTAAAATGTGTTGACATGTCATTGGCTGATCTTGATTTTCTGCTCTCATCAAATAGACACTACTATTGTAAGTCGTGTTCACTTGAGAGTCGGGCATCTATTCGTTCTCCGCACCCTATTGCTGTCTCTATTGGTAATGAAAACTTCGACAGTAGAAAGCAATTCACGTGATAAATCTAATAGTCAATATAAAACGCTGCTCAATATTGCAAAAATTTTTAATGCTCTCGAAACGCTCCGAAATTGCGCAAATACTTACTGTGGTATATGCTCTGAGTAGTATTAATTCTCACTTATCCCAAAAGTGTGATAGTTTGTGTGCTGAAGTTCGTTCTCTATAAACAATAAACAATGACAACAATGTCGGCATCTCTTCGTTAACTTCGGAAATTACAAGTTTACGCAATGTTGTTGCTAACTCTGCAAATGCAGCCAATCCCAGTGCAGCTAAGAAAGATAAAGCAAGTATTTGACTGCAAAAAAGTAAGCATCAAATCTCTCAAAACAAACACACCAACAAAGGCAACACTTCGAAATCTGAACAGCCCCTCTTGGTTAATTTGTCTCCATCTTCGCCTCTCTTCGTATGGCCTAATGAGAATCGCACTGTACTCAGTGTGTTAAGCTCTAATCCTGATGGCTCCAATAAAGTAGTGCGAGTAAAGACGATGTCAACGTCAGCGTCGGCGCCGGAGTCAGTTGCTGCTACGCCTACTAATACAACTAACGCACCTGTTGGTAATGTTGGATATACGTACAGAGAATATGGGATGCCAGCGAAATTTATGTCACAAAAGTTAGTACACGATTGTTCAGTTAGCATAACATTTACTTTTACGTATTGATTAAAAAGGTTAAAGCTATTGAAATAAAATAATTAAAGTGAGTATAAAAATTAAGGGAAGTACGTTTTGTATTAATTTTTGCGACATTTTTAGTAATGGCACTAAAAGGAAAAGAGCTTTCTGATGATTTAAAAAAAACTGATTTTAAAATATCACAAGGAACATAAATCATTGCGAGAAATCGGTCGTTTGATAGATAGGAGTTTGGCTACAGTTCAAAAGATTGTGAATAAATATAAAAGTGCGAAACTATTCGCCTGGTTTGCTAGTGCTGGTTATCATGGGCGCAATGTTAGGAAAAAGCCCTTCGTGAGTAGTGTCAATCGGATTTCATTCGCGAAAGATCATGAAAAATATGACCAAACGTTTTGGAACCAAGTTATATTTTCTGATGAGTGTAAGATCAGTATCTGTGGATCTGATGACCGTGAAAAAATTTGGAGAAAAGTTAACGCGGAATTGGATCCAAACAATATGACCGGCACTGTGAAGCACGGAGGGGGCTCTGTGATGGTTTGGGGATGGTTATTTAAATAATATTTTAAAAAATAATTTATAAGAAAGCGCTGCGAAATTAGGCCTTGGAGGAACGTTTATCTTCCGGCAGGATAATGACCCCAAGCACACATCCAACATTGTACGAGAGTGGCTGTTATACAATGTGCGAAAACAGCTGGAAACACCGCCACAGTTCCGGGATACCAACCCATTAGAACATTTATAGGAACATTTAAAGCGTCAAATACGTAAACATCCGATTAGAAATAAGGAACAACTGAAAAACGTCCTTCAAGAGGAATGGAATAAAATACCACCAGCTGTAACTGATAACTTGGTGAAATCAATGCCATCACGACTTAAAGCGATTGTAAAGTCTAATGATTATCCTACCAAATACTAGGATTTGATTTTAATTATGTTTTTGATTTCACAAACTAATAATATGATTAACTGTATACTTACTTTTGAGACATGAATTTTTATAAAGTTTAATATAAAAAGCTATAATTTTGATCCTTTTTAAAATTTTGTAATTATTTGGATTAAATATGATTTTTGTATTTCATTTATGTAAATAAAACACAATTTTGTTATAACTTATTTTGTTTGAAGGAATCGATTGGGGGAAAATTGAAAACGTATCCGGTGTATACTTATTTCTGTTACTAACTGTATGCAAAATTTTTAGCGCAGCCACTTGTGAACAAACTAAGCCTAGTACTTTCCCGTGGCCTACATAAATGAATGGGACACTAGTAGTAATTCGATAATTGGAGGCTTTTGCTTATAATATTATACAACGAAAATATTTCTGAAAATTTTACAACTTTCAGCAATGAATGCTGATAACTAATTCGACATTGAAGATGTCATAAATTCTCTACAGTCCAATATGAAAATTTCTTCAATTTTCATTCGTATCCTCTCATGACAGAAAGAAATCGGTGTAAACCTATCCAGATTCGTTGAAAAATTCTGTACTATTAAGAACCCCCCTAATGTGTTAGTTGTGTACTGTTAGAGTTCATGGTCTAAGCGAAGGCGGCGCTAGCTGCAGCATGAAATATGCATCCTTTGTGGGTGATTAAGCGCAAATCCTTGTTAAATCCTTGAATACTTGTAGGTTAGCCACAACAGCACACGCCAATAACTTGTATTCTATTGTAGTTACCAAGTTAACTAACTGGTTGTATCGCAGTTAAATTAAATGCATACATACGGACTGGAATAAATGCGTCTCTATGTGCGTACAGAGGAGGAAAAAGTCTCACTATTGCATATTTTTGAAAAGGAAACCAGACATCACCTTCTCTACGCATTCACATGACTGCCGGGAATATAATAAAAGCAAATGAGAGCATCTCGCGTGAGAATAATCAAAATTTAACACTCAAAATTTTATTGTTTTGGGAATTAGTTATTTAATTAGGAAAGTAAAAGCACTGAAAGTCCATAACTTCAACACCAAGTAGACTCTAAAGCTATCAGGGAACTTACGTAGAAAAATGAGTTCACTTACCAAACTCTACACGAAATTGCTGACTAGGAGTTGTGGTTGTGATGCAAATGCGACTGATGATGCAAAAGAATTCGTTCTGATTTCATACACACGCATTCACATATTTACTTACTACAAAAAATACACCACTCCTCCAAAATGTATTTCTTGTAAAAAATTGTTGATGAACAGGATTTAATTATATAATAAAGAAGAAAAAGAAATCCGCTCCATGCACCTGAACTGGAGGGAAGTGAAAGCTTTGGTCTACAACCGTACCGAATGGAGGTCCTTTGTTGTAAGTAAGTAAGGCTACAACCTTTTGTCCAACTGGAACCTTAGGCTACATATGTATATTGTACTTATACGAGGTGTGTTCAAAAAGTATCGCGAATTTTGAATTTTCCCAGGTTACGTATATTCGGATTTCGATTTTGTTGTTAGTACTCATGTCTCTCACTCATGCCGACGAGTTCGGCCATTTTGAATGTTCAGTTAATTGTTGACAGCTGCTGCTTTGCTTGCACGTGTTTCGGCTCGTCTTCGATTTTTACCTATTCAAAAAGATGGATCAAAGAACCTGTATCAAATTTTGTGTGAAAAACGAAATGAAGTGCTCGGCCCGAGCATTTCAACAACAGACGAAAAAATTGATGAAGTGAAGAAAATGGTAGTGGTCAATCGTTGAATCACCATTAGAGAAGTTGCTGAGGACCTAAACGTATCGATTGGCTCGTGGCATTCGATTTTTTTTCAATGATTTGCGCACGAGACGGGTCGTCGCAAAATTCGTACCGCAGTTTTGATCAATTTCGATCAAAAGCAGCATCACACGAGCATTGCTAAAGAGATGTTGGACTCTGTTCGCGATGACCCAAATTTGCTCCAGAGAGTCATAACTGGTGACGAATCATAGGTTTATGGTTATGACGGGGAAACCAAAGCTCAGTCATCTCAATGTAAGCTGCCGCACGAACCAAGACCGAAAAAAGCGCGCCAAGTTCGGTCGAATGTAAAAGTTTTGCTTACCGTTTTCTTCGATTGCAGAGGCGTTGTGCATCATGAGTTCTAGCCACAGGGCAAATTAGTCAATAAGGAATACTACGTGCAAGTTATGCGCAATTTGCCTGAAGCAATCCGCCATAAACGCCCGGATTTGTGGAAGAACAAAAATTGGCTCTTGCATTACGAGAACGCCTCTGCTCACCCATCGTTGCTTGTGCGCAACTTTTTGGCTAAAAACAACACACTAATGATGCCACAGGCAACGTATTCCCCAGATCTGGCCCCCTGTGACTTTTTCTTGTTCCCGAAACTGCAGAGGCCTATGAAAGGACGACGCTACGATTGCCGATATAAAGACGGCACCGAAGCAGGAGCTGAACAAGATAAAAAAAAAATGATTTTTTGAAGTGCTTCGAAGATTGGAAAAAACGTTTGCACAAATGCATACAGGGTTTGGTTGAAAAGTAATGAGCCTTCTCGCGCGGAGCGTCTGCCAAGCGATCAACCGAATCGGCTGGTGGGGGAAAATGATCGTTGGACCTTCCCCTTCCACTACAAACTGGTCCCAGTTCGCTGGCAACAGCGGTGCAGTCAACATCGCTGCGCGCGTGAAAGCTGTTTTAAAAGTGTGTTAGGATTCGCATGTCGAAATCCAAGGTCAAAACCATGCTGATCATCTTTTTCGACTCTCGAGGCATCGTCCACAAGGAGTTTGTACCTCCAGGAAGCACTGTAAATGCGGCATTTTACAAAGAAGTGCTCCCTCCACCCTCCCTATAGCCCAGACCTGTCCCCTTCGGACTTCTTCTTGTTCACGCGCCTGAAAAGAAAGCTGAAGGGGAGGCGTTTCGACTCCATCGAGGCGATCCAAAAAACTGTGACAGCCGAATTGAACGCGATTCCGGCGGATGAGTTTAAAAAACGTTTCCTGTAGTGGAAAGACCGCTACCAGCGGTGTATTGACGCTCAAGGGTCCTATTTTGAAGAGTATTAGTTGTATAAGCCAAAAGGTTTAATAAAAAAAAAATAAATAAATAATTGGCGCGTACACTTCTGTTAGGTGTTTGGCCGAGCTCCTCCTCCTATTTGTGGTGTGCGTCTTGGTGTTGTTCCACAAATGGAGGGACCTACAGTTTCAAGCCGACTCCGAACGGCAGATATTTTTATGAGGAGCTTTTTCATAGCAGAAATACACTCGGAGGTTTGCCATTGCCTGCCGAGGGGCGACCGCTATTAGAAAAATGTTTTTATTAATTTTGCTTTCACCGAGATTCGAACCAACGACCTCTCAGTGAATTCCGAATGGTGATCACGCATCAACCCATTCGGCTACGGCGGCCGCCAAGGTTTAATAAAACTGCTTTGAAAAATAAGGCCCATTACTTTTCAATCAAAACCTGTAATATCTCATGGGGATTATTTTGAAGGGAACAAAGTAGATATTAATGAATAACTTAATAATTTTTGAAAAAACACAAAATTTGCGATACTTTATGAACACCCCTCGTAAGTGTACGCTAATAACTATTCTAATAACATTCTTCGATCGTGAAGGTTATCTCTCCTGAGAGGACTTTTTTGAGATAAATTGCGTAAAATTACAAAATAGTCGTGTTTACGATTGGAGTAGTGTTTTCGTGCAATAAAACTTTGAGACTGTTAGTACCAATCGGCTTCATCGGGTTTATATATTTGATTCATTACTATTAAAATTTTGCAAACAAAAGGAACCATTTTTCCAAAAATCACTGTTTGTATGCAGTTGTCCACAACCATCGCACCTAATTAGCCAAGTGCTAGCCTGGCTTCAAATAGATACCCATTCACATTCAAAGACGCGCTCTCTTACATATTATATTTCTTTCTATTTTTGCGAAGTATGCATTTAGTTTATTTTTAAATAATTTACATGTACATATTTATATATATATGTATGTATGTGCTTCTACTTAAATTACACGCAACGCATCTACTCTCGTATTTTAAGTGTGCGCGAAGGTATGAAGAGCTTATTTTAGGTCCTCTACGAGGGGAGTAAAAAAAAAAAGGGAACGAAAAGACGTAACCATTGAAATGCGTCGAAAAACGCAACTAAAAGCGGAAGCATGCTTTTTCGCAGCAACAAAAACACAAAGAAACGAAAGCAAAAGTAAAAAGAAATACTTCTGAAAATATTACGTGGCAGGAAGTGTTTATTTGGAGCAGCTTCACTACGCAACATATGGGCCCTTATAAGCACTTCATTCAGTGGAAGCAGCGAAATGAGAAAATGAGAAATAAAATATATTTAAAAAAAAATATATATATATATAAAGCGATGAATGCGAAAAATTATGTAAGTACGTACATATGTGCCACTTAAGCGCTACTTACAAGCAGCATTTTGCACTGACACTAATGCTCAATGAAATTCCCTACTTTTTTTAATTTCTCCCCTTTTCGGTAGCATTTGGAAAATGTGTGTGTGTGCGTATGTGTGTGTAGAATAATTAAGTAGATCAAAGCGCAAAAGCACAAAAAAGCCACTGAAGCTTTTGAAAAGCATAAAGTGGAGGAAGTCTTTCAATAAGAAGTGCGCGCAAAAAATTTGTTGGCTATTAGGATGCATAACCATTGAATTGGCGATAACTTGAATTGACTTAAATGGCTACTTTGAATTGACTTAAATGGCTACTAAACATTTTTTACGCAAGCAATTTCGCTGCACAGTTATGGCTTTCATAAGAAGCGCAAATAATGTCAATTTGAGCGCATAACGTTTCGGCAGAGAGGGGGGGAATGTAAGAAAACTTATAAAATTGTGTAGAGATTTTGAGCTTTTTTTTTGGGCTAAAGTTTCGGTAGTTGAACTGACTTCATTTTTTATATACCTTCACTTCTAAAATCTTTAGAGCGGTTGCTACAAGCATACAGCAAAGGCAAATCAGTGGAAACAGCGCTCCATGAGCTAGTTCACACAGTCGAGAAATCACTTCACTACAAAGAATTCAATAATATATATCCGGAAGCAATTACCACTTCGCTAACGCAAATGGGAGTAAGCAATGCAATAGTCTCGTTTATAGAACGCATGCTAACTGGGCGAACGATAAGCGCAAATTTGGGTGACACATTTGTTAAAAAATTTCCGATCAGGGGTACACCCCGAGGTGGGGTAATATCTCCACTTCTGTGGAACCTAACTGTCAATAATCTTCTACAAGAACTTGAAAAAATTGGAGGTAAAATAATATCATATGCCGATGATATTGTAATAGCAATCTCGGGGAAACACCTTCCAACATTATGTGGCCTCCAACAAAGATCTCTTAACAGATTATGACTTTGGTGTAAAAGTCGAGGACTAGAAGTAAATCCGGAAAAAACGGATCTGATACTTTTTAGTAGGAAACAGAAAACACCTGCTCTTCAACAAATATTCCTAGGAGGGAAACCACTTAGAGTAATAGAAAGGGCAAAATATCTAGGACTTATACTAGATAGGAAGCTAAATTGGGGGCTCAAAGTCGCAGAAAGTGCACGTAAAGCTATGACCACAATGTACTCCTGCGGAAGGCTTATTGGGAAGAAATGGGGATTGGAACCCAGAATGATACATTGGTTCTACACAGCAGTGGTTAGGCCAATTCTCTACTATGGTACTGTAATATGATGGGATGCCCTTCAGAAGGGTGTGAACATCAAGAAACTTGACAAGGTGCAAAGACTAGCATCAGTTCTGATAACCGGCGCCATGTCAACCACACCATCGAAAGCATTATATGCGACATTAAACCTCCTTCCGGTAGATCTGCAGGCAATATATAACGCACGCAGTGTGGCAATAAGGCTGAACACTCTAAACAAGTGGTCAAACACGGATTATGGTCACGGTAAAATCCTGGCTGGCACTTTGGGGCTTCCCGGACTGGTGGACTATGCACTCCCGCCTATACTTGCCATTACATCGTTTACGACCCTCCTACCCTCAAGGGAAGAATGGGAACGGGACGATGTGAGACAGGGCGAGCCCATCCATGTATACACAGATGGCTCAAAGCTCGAGGGAAGGGTGGGCGGAGGTGTATATTCCGAACATCTGCGGATCTCCTTCAGTTTGCGCATCTAATAATTCAGAAAGTCAGTTACAGGAGCCAATTTTTTTCTAGAAAACATAACATTTTTTATAATGCTTTAAAAGTACGAAACTACGGCCCGAAATAATTTTGCATACAGAATTTTAATACCCTGATTATTTATTTTTTTTCTTCATAGAATTGTAAGTTTTTGACTGTTTGGAACTGGTTTCACATTTTTACAGAATTTTGCCCAAAATAATATTGTAGTGCAGGATTTCAGCCTGCATCTGCTTTAGAACAGTTCTTCTAAAAATTGGTTCGTTTGTGAATTGAAAATATTTTCCAAATTTTTTCAAAGTGAAATATCTTCGATTCTTGTTAATATTTTAAAAATTATTTTTTAAGTATTATTATAATTATATTATTATTATATTTTATTTTTATTATGAAAAAAAAATCTTTGGAAAAAAGTTGATTCTGTTTTTTGTTTTTTGGAAGAAAGTTGAATTTTAAAAATTTTGAAGCACTAACTGATCTATAAAAGTCGTATTTTAGAAGTATATCATAAAAGTGGTCCCCCATAGAGGTTGCTTGGTAGTGTAATAAATTATAATTTTGAATTATGTGACTACAATGACAAACGTAGCGAATTAAGGAGATGTATGAGTTGAAAAAATATGACAAATATCCGCAGCCGAAATAAATTCCAAAATAAAATATTAATTTTTCTATATATGTGTGTGTGTTTGTAATCTATCATCGTACCCACCCTTTTGAGAACAAAAGGAGTTCCTGCTGCTTTTAACTTTCACTTAACGCCCATGCAAGTAACATTTTAAAAGACTTTTGCCAAATGACATTTGCAACCGCATGCACGTACAACTATGCGGCCACGTGAGACACACGACCATTGTACGAGTACGTGCAGGAGCCGCCAAAAAATCAAACCGAACAGGAGACCGCCCACAAATACAAGCCACTGTAATACGCGCCATTACCCAACAACAGCGAGCGCCATCCCTCCCGTCGTCCACCTTTTTGCTCAACAAATGAGCTGGGGATAAACTTCATTGAAGCTGCCTTGGCATATTGCAAGTGAAAGCGCGATGGCAGGAGGTTTGAATAATAAGTGGAGGGTGGAGGTGTATGTTGTATGTGTTGGTATGTGATGGCAGACGGTGAGAAATTGTGTTTACTTGAGTGTTTGTGTGATGAACAAGTAACTTGTGATATACGCACAATTACCCCTCGGTCTAATTAAGGTCACGTGACCTGGCGAACTTAAGACGAATGAACAACAATGCACGTCTTTGCTACAGTGCCTCAGTTGACGGCTATATAAGTATGTAATTTGGAAGAAGTAAATACAAGACTAAATTTAGTCAGAAAGAATTTTTGGGCATACAGTAGGTTCTGTTTTTATGCGGCTTTTTTTTATGCGGTTTTGAAATAGTGCGGTTTTTTTTTTTAAATTACAAAATGCATGTCGACCTATCGGGAATTGTACATATAAACAAGATTCTAAACCAGCTAAGCAAAAACTCATCACAGATTACATCAGAAATGCTAACCCTACAAGTATGGAAGATATATAAAGATATAATTTTCAAAGATACAATATTTTGTTTAAGCGATTTTATTTAATTATTTCAGATTCATGCGGTCTATGGAACGTATCTATAGTAATAATATGGGACTAGTGCCCTTTTTTATGCGATTATTTCAGATTTATGCGGTTTTAGCATTTGAAACGTATCTATAGTTTTACTATAGAACTAGTAGCTTTTTTTATGCTGTTTCTTTTTTATGCTGTTTCTTGCGGAACGTATCTACCGCATAAAAACAGAACCTACTGTATATTATTTTTTGGATTGGAGGGGATTAAGCTATGAAGCAAAAATGGTGATGATGATGATCATAGGAGACTTGGAGAATTAGAATCAGCATGCCGCTGCCTGAATCGTGCCGTGAGAATTATTTTATGATGCCGCCTATATCGTAGAGAAGAGAGATGGTTCGCGTCTTTGATCTCTCTAGTTAGTATTAGCTGGCACGAGAAGAGGAACAGCCCAATAGAGGGAGATGGAAAGTATATTGACGGAGGTAAAATAGGATTGGATATGATAACATAAGATAGGGTGTGATGAATATAAAAGATAGGACAAGGTAGCATAGGAAAGGATGGAATGGAACTGAATATAGAGGGTCAGAACTTGACATGAAAGGATAGGAGAGGATGAGATAGGGCAGGAGAGAATGGAATAAGATTATAATAATATATATCAATAGTAAAATGAAATGAGAAAGGATCGGAAAAGATAGAATTGTACAAGATAGTGCAGGATAAGATAGAATAAGTTAATATAGGATAGGATAAGATAAAGCAGAATATGATAGAAATGTTTTAAGAAAGAAAACACGTGGATCGATTTACAACGAATAACTTAAACTTTATTTTCAGGTTTTGACAAGTACATGAATGGTTGCCAGATTTGATAACTACATCAATAGTTTTAATACAAATATTTAGCACTAGATGATGTTAGAATTTACATTTTGATATACATTTTCAACAAAATGGATATAATATAAATAACAGGAAAAAAGAAAAACATGAGAATATGTGATATAAAGGATTTTGGTCTTTCTTTGGTATTTGGCCGAGCTCTTTCTCCTATGGCGGTCACAGGATAGGAAAGAATATAAACGGATAAGATAGATATGATATATACATATATATATGTATATATATAAGTTTCTATGTTTTCGCATAAGGGCACGAAGTGTCAAAACAAGCTACAAGCTTCCTTCATTCGCTTATATCAGGCGCCAGCTACTTTAGTTCGTTCCACCTTTTGTTTGTCCTTGCTATTTGCGTTCCTCTCCAGGTTAGTGATGGTCTACCTCTGCGCCGTCTACCTGGCGTGTTCGGATCTCTTATTAAAATGTGTCCAAGCGCTTCACAATATATACTTTTGCAATCAGTTACCTTGCCCATGCGGTATAGGTATCTCTTGAAGTATCTGCCATATCTGGGCAGATCTAAGTATTTCACTACTTTTTGGGTCACTAAGGACGTGTCGCCTACGCCGCTATCACGTTTCCAGGTCTGCCCTTGTGCATTCGCAATTAGACAGGTCGAATCCGATTGTACATCTCTATGACTATCCCAATAACTATTGAGAACTGGACCTCAAAGGATGAAACGATCTTAGAACGTCAATCGGTTCATATACAGATGGCAAAGACTTCTACTTAGAAGATACTTGGAAACCACATCGACATAAGCCACCAATACATTCAGATTAGACTATACGTGCTTGGAAGCTTACTGCTTTCGGAGCCGTATCAAAATTAAGTAGTTCAAAGGTAATATCGAGCTGATATGATGTGGAATCAGTTCCAGAAGAGATTATATAATAGCCCTACTCAAGGAGGTGACCTATCCCCCTGCTTTGGAATCTCAGTCTTAATCTACCTCTTACTCTACCCTTAAATTGGGAAGGTACTGATGGACGACATAGCATTAACAGCATCCATTTAAGTTCACACTGCATTAGCTATGAACTGTGTTGTTAGGCCCTTCCTCTTCTTTGGGGTCCCTTTTTAGTAACCAATATTGGTAGATATTATTCTAAGAGCTTACTGGAAAAGGGACAACGAGCGGCATAAATAGTTACCACAGGGGCGATGCTTTCTACCTGAAACACTGCTCTTGAGACTCTTATATCTTCTGCCCATAGATATCTATGGCGAATTTCGAGCTAATTGCACCTCAATCCGACTGAATGCCTGCCTATCCTGAAAATATTTGACATCTGGACACTCTAAGCACTAGAATCGGGGGTGATATCCACTTAAAAGTCCTGCAGCTGAACTTAAGTTTAAGGCTACCGGACTACTCAGCATCTTTAAAGCTGAGTTAGTAGCTATAAAAGAGGCTGAATTAGAGGTCTGTCGCAACACAACCAATCACTCTCTATTCTGATGATCGAGCCTACAATGGAAAAATACTTAATCCAAAGTGATAATCAAATGTACAGCTATTCCAAATGATCTGATCTAGCAGTGCTAGAAGGGCAACTGATCTTAAATCATTCAATTCTGCCCAATATGTGAGCATCACCTTATAATTAAGCAAGCTCTGGATCAGTTTGGTCTACATCGGGCAAGCAAACAGTAGGTGAACCACGGAACTCACTTGTGAGGTACCTAGATAGATCTGGCCTAGAAAGAATGAGCACAGAACTAGGGCTCTCATCGATCTAGACCGGCCTTTCATTAGTACAATGGGGAGTCACAGGGCTCTGCCTAATGGAGACACATCAAAAACGTATCGGATGTACAGTTATTCTAAATGTGCTGCCCCAGCAGTGCCAGAAGGGAAACTGATCTTAAATCAGCCAATTCTGCCCAGTAGGTGGGCATTCCTTCATTTTTAAGCAAGCTCGGGATCAGTTGGGTATGCATACATCGCGCGAACTAACACTAGATGAAATGCAGGGCTTCGGCCCAGAAATAATTAGCAAAGATCGATCAGTAAAGGCTATCCATTAATACAATAGGGAGTCACAGGGTTCTGCCTAAAGCGAGCACATCGAAAACGTATGGGTCTTCCTTCTAATGACTTCTATCCAAACGAAGAAGGCGAAGAGCGTTAAACACTTTCTCTGTCTCTATCCCGCTCTTATCAGAATTAGACATTGTTGTCCAAGTTCTTACTTTTTTGGGTGCCTGGCAGACTTAGAATTCCCAGCCATTCCAAATATTTCGTCGTTTATTACAGATGATTATTATTTTTCCTTTCCTTGCACTCTTCTTTTCTCCTTTACAACGGTATCAGAAAATACGAGTTTTTTTATTTTCGTCCAAGTGTAACCTCTCTATGGGCAACCATTTCAACTTAACCTAACCTAACCTACAGAAAAGAAGTGGCTTTGTCACACTGGGAATTAAAGGGGCAGCTTGAGTCCGAGCTAGTGGGATCACAATGGGCTTCCAGATCCTCATAGAGAGTGGCAACCACCGTAGTCTTACCTCACTTATTTAGAGATGTATGTAAAAGAAGTCGGGCACTTCATTACCAATTTAGAGTGATATCTTAATGATAATAAAACCTTACATATATTTTGACTTCAATATCAAATTTCAACTTTCTTCAATGATACTAGAAAGCTGAATAGTCAAAACAAGCGACCGCTTCCTTGTGAATTTCATTCTTAGATTTGTGGAGTGGAACGGACAGTGAAGGAAAGAAAAATTTGGAATAAGACCAAACAACTCCGCTTTTTTATCAATTATGAACTGGGACAAGTTTGATGCTATTTAACAACATACCCCCAAACTGCGGGGCAAAAGTTGTCCACACACGAATTAAGTCGAACAATATGACCACAAATTACACACAACAATAACGCCAAAGTAAACATTTACATTAAAAATGGTGCCACAAATGAAAATCTTTCATCTACAATACACAAATATGCAGGTAGTTAGTACCGGCTTGCATGCAACCGCAGTTAACAATAGGCAACTGCGAACAATCGCGCCACCACGAACAGCTTTGAACATACACCGCTGTCACCAAATTAAAGCACAGGCAGGCTGCTGTTAACTTTGGGGTGCTTTCACTAGCACGGCCAAGGGGGTCTACCGAAATTTTCTTTGTGCTGTAGTTTGTTCAAAGCGACTTTTTAATACAATACAGGCATAGGTACATGTAGAAATGTGTATATGTAAGTGTATATGTGTATATGCGTAAGTGTGTATAGGAATATAGCCTAACATCCACTCTGCTCATTTCTCCACTCGGCGATGCCCAAAAAAGGCCAACTCATGTGCAAAGTGAGTGCCCGTGCACTCGTGTGGTTAATTAGTTGGAAAATTACTTTGGTTGTTGCATGCCGCAATGTCTTTTGAAAATTAAGCATCCTCCGTTGACCACCCTGCACTGCACCATCGTGAATATAATAATAATGCGGGCGCTGCAACATTTGTGGCTTCAGTAATTTTTGGCCTATTGTTATGATGGTTGTTTCCTTCAAATTATTTGGCCTCCAAAGTCGAAAATCGCTTTACTTGTTCACACATATACACTAACAAGTAAAATATGTCGAAAATCTGTTGTTAATTGTTTTCAGTTACAGCAGCAAAGAAGTGAAATATTTCAGGAATTTACAGGAAGTAAGCACACCAATATTTTATACCTTCTGCTCAAATATGAATGAGACGTTATCAATAAAACGGTCCGCGGATGACATATGGCATTAAGGCGTCTGAAGCCGAAATTTTGTTGGAATAACAAAATTTCAAACAAATTCTTTGTTCAACTTGAATTTCCATCGTTAAATTCGAAGAACACACTCGAGCTTGACTTGTTTACAGTAGCACAGAAAACAAAATATGTGACATATCACGCTGAAATTTGCCATGTAAGCTTATAACAGTCCTACCAAAAAACTAAAAATTTATTTTTGCCATATGTCATCCGCGGACCGTTTTATTGATAACGTCTCGTTCATATTTGAGCAGAAGTTATTTACTGTGTTGAAAGAAGAATTCGATGGCCAATTCAAGCCTAATTGGCTTATTGCTTTAATCTTTAATTTTCTACGCTCTATGAAAAATATATGGCACATTGACAGCTGAAGCGCAAAACGAATTGTGGGCACTAAATGGCAACTCACTGGCTTCGGACTGGAAATCCATTATTTTCTCGGTTGATGGCTGCAGTGATCGAGATTTCGTAAAGTATCTATCAAATAATTTAAGGTTTATGCTCGTTGTCAAGCTGACATTTTACAGTCAAAAATGTCATATGTTGTTTTTTGTTTGTTCCATTCAGTTGTGAGTTACAGGGTGTTAACATTGGAGGTCAAAAAACCGAAAATTCGCTACATTTTACAGTTATTATTTGATGGAGTCAAAAATGCCAGCCAGGCCGCTGAAATTGTAAATGATGTTTATGGTGCCGATAAGTGACAGCTAATTACGTGCAATTTCGATTCCGTTTAGGCATTTTTGATGTTAAAGAAAATGTCGAAAAAGATCAAGCTAATAAGGTGGTTGGTCTAACATGAGAATACTGAATTTGACCAGAAATCATTTGACAAACAATGTGGAATATATCTAGCACTCCTGAAGTAGCACTAAAGCGCCGTTTTGATACCATTTTGATACCTCCAACAGGCAGATATCTACAGCCACCTAGAGCTATTGATGTAGTTAGCTGCCAAACCCAGACATTTACAGGGAAAGTGCTCTACAGTCTCCTTCTATGAAAAGTCCCCACAGCTTCAGCAATGGGGGTTAAATGGTAACCCTAGCTTTTTCGCGTGTGTGCCGATCGTCCAGTAACCGGGAAACACAGCTACGAGTTTGGAAATTGAATAGCGAGGAGTCCAAAGGACTTTCTGAGTCCTTCGTATATTGTACTGAGGCCAAAAGATTTTCGAAATAGCACATTAAGGAATGGGGCTCCATCTATTCTGCGCTTTTCTGAGAAATAACCTTCCAGGCAAGCTCATCAGCAATTTTATTTCCCTCTATGTTTCTATGTCATGAAACCCAGATCAAAGAAATGTTACCTGCACACCCAAGAGATTTCTTCTCCTCCTTACAGGAGCTTACTAGTTTCGTTCTGCACCATGGCGTCGTCAGGGCCTTGATCGCGGCTTGACTATCGGAAAAAATGTTTATATCTTCTTCGCTCGTGCATTCCCTAAGCATTTTGTATGCCTTCTGCTTGAAAAACACTAGTAGTATTCGGCAGTTTAAAGGAGATAGATAAATTGGCTGATTCAGAGAACACCCCTGCTCCAACTCCCGATTCCATCTTGGAACCGTCAGTGAAGATAGAGGTGCAAGCTTCGGTGCAGATTTTTCCCTCGATCCAAACCTGCCTATTTGGAAAGATTGCCCAAGCTCGACCCTCAAACTCTAGTTTGCGGATAGGAAGATCTGTTCGAAGTTCGTGTGTCCAACTGGCGCGCTTTGTTTAACTTAGCCTAAATCTCGTAAATGGTTATCGCGCTAATCAAGAGAAGAAGAACGTCTAGTGAAGAATCTATAACTTTCACTTTTTCATTTCGCATCGGCTAAGCAAGGAGAGCTTCACTCAATTCTAGGCTGGTTCAAACTCACAAACTTTTCATAATTTTCAAAATTTGGTACTTTTTAGCATAAACTTACATATAGCGATTTCACTTACGATTTTTTTCGTGAGTTGAAAACTTGGTCTCGTCCAAAAGATGGAATCAATTTGAATCGTAAAAATTTTCGTGCGATGATTCATTACGATTTTCGACGTGGATTATTGAGACAGGCGTGCATTGATCAACTAAGACGAGTTAAAAATGATTTGATGTTTGCACTGCGACCTCATGGTCTTTTGGGACCTCTACTCATCATAGTATTTCATGCGAAAAACAATCGATGCTGTGCGTCAATTGATAGGCAGGATCGTCATGTCCCATATCGCGATATAGAGGCATCTTCGCCATTGGAGGTAGCGGCATACAGTCAATATTGCATGAACATGTGGTCGCCAAGGAGACTTGTTCTCGTGGGATACCGCATAACTTGACAATTGCCCGAAAAAGTCTTGAATCGATTGGTACAAAAAGACAGTGTGAGCTCTTAGGTATCGGCTCACACAAGAGAGCTTTTGAGCACTCAAAGATCGATCCCCCTTACGGCCCTGAGTTGGCACCTAATGATTTCTTTTTGTTTCCAAATATCAAAAATATAATGCGAGGTCAGCGGTTTTCAACGCCTGAAGAAGCTATTGAAGTCTTTGGAAGTGTGGCAAAAAGCCTTTGGTTCAAGAAAAAGCAGAAATGTATTGACATTCAAGGTGAATATTTTGACTCGCTTGAGACCTCAAAACACCTCTTTGATTTGAAGCCCATTTTAAACTTATCCCATTGCACGTCCAGAATGCATTCCAAAGGAATTTATACGTTTCGTTTTATATTTATTACACTTTGTTCTCCCTATATTTTGTTCACTGATGTGACTTTCAGGCTCCATACAATAGTAAAGACCGCACATAGCATTTCATGTTAGGTAACAGCAGTTTTATATTCAATTCTCGGTTAGTTTGAACTTTGGCGCATTTATAGAAAGCATTTCTGGCTATCTCAATTCGGCAACTAATTTCCTTATCCGGATTCCAATCGAGACATTAACCAGCAGCCTAAATATATGAACCAAACTATAGTCGTTAGTTCGAATCTCGGTGAAACACCAAAATTAGGAAAAACTTTTTTCTAATAGCGGTCGCCCCTCGGCAGGTAATGGTAAATTTCTGAGTGTATCTTCCGTTCGGAGTCGGCTTAAAACTGTAGGTTCCTCCATTTGTGGAACAACATCAAGACGCACACCACAAATAGGAGGAGGAGCTCGGCCAAACACCCAAAAAGGGGCACGCGCCAATTATATACTATATATAGATTATAGTCTCTATCCACCGATCATTAAACTTAACGATGGCGCCCGCTTACTGATTTTGAGATCTGCTAAGAACAAAGTTTTTGCGTTGACTTGAAGAAAAAAGTCAATACATTAATTAATTGCAAATCAGCGGGTCTCGTTTTCAGTTATCACGTTTTCAAATATCTTCACCCTTGAGGTGGAGAAGGCTCCTCTTGGACTCACTTTTACATAAATTTACACTGATCAATCTAAACGAGTTATTATTACAAACCGTTCTAGCGAGAGCAAAGAAGGGTAGACTTTGTCCCTATGCAGGTATATCCTGATCGGTTCCCGGAATTTTGGAAACTTGCAGGTCCTTCCACTATTCTATCTTCTTAAGGGGACAGATACCTGTAAACGGCCATATATTTTTCCTGATTTTCATTTAAATTTAACATGAAGAAGTCAATATATTTTTTTCAAAATTGGCATACAGTTTATTTATACATTAAAATAATATACATTTTTTTTTATTTTTCCAATCTTTTTGCTTCGAAAAAATTATTTTTTTGAAAAATTTTCGAAAACTTGTAAATTCACAAAAAAATAATGTCATAAAAAAGATGTGTGCAAAATTTCAGAGAGAAATTCGAAAAATATAGTTTTGAAAAATCGCGTCTAAAGTCGGCAACGTAACTATACCTCTCCCAGCGCTCGAACGCAAAGAATAGAGTCGTCACGGTTAATGATCTATAATATAAGAAATACTTAAATTTACGTTCTAAACATTTTTTGACACATTCTTAAAGAATTATATTATTATTTAAGAAAAAAAAATTTATTTTCGAAATTTTACTGGTATTTGTCCTCTTAATGAACGATTTTTTCCTCAGCTGATTGTAAAAAGACGAGGGCTCCATGAAATATTATTGGCTTCCTGATAGTTTAATGATTGTTTCAAAAAACCTATAAATTACTTCAGGCGAGCAGTCACATCTTCGTACTTTTGGAGTATACAATCCAACGCATAAAGTCCCAAACAAAGATTTCCATCACTCAAAATTATTATTTTTTATTTACCACCTTCTACACATCCATATCCCAAAGTGTTGATTATTTATATATTTTTAAATTATTTTTTTTTTTGTTTTTTTTTTTTTTTAATTAGAATTTACACTACAACAAAAAACAGGCAACCTAAAGTTTTAAAATTTGTAAAAAATTAAAAAAGTCTTCATAAAATTTTCATAAAAATTTTTATTTAGAGCTTTTGGAACAAGTCTTGGTAAGCAGCTTTGTAGCTCATTAAATTTTGGTATAATATTGTGTCAGTTCAAAGTAGCTGAAAATTGTTTGATTTTTTACATTTTTTTTTTTTTTCATTTAACGAGTGCAAGAAAAATTTTTCAAGAATTAAGGCAATTTTTATCAGTTTATTGTAACGAAATTCGGGCCCTATGCACCACGAGGGGAACAGAACTGCCGTAAGTAATTAAGTATTAAAATTCAATGGGCCATAGAACTGCATATACGAATTTTCTGATAAAAAAAAAACTCTGATACAAAATTTTAAATTTTGATTAGAAGTTTGAGAATTTCTTCGATCTTTTTTCAATTTTTGGAATATTGTACAAAGTTTGAGAGATTCAGTTATATCATTTTTGTGGTAACATGATATGTTCTCTTTTATAAAAAAAATAAATAAATGAATATACAAAACTTTGAAATCTGTCCCGCTGTTTTTATTGTGAAAATAGATATTTTATTTTTATAAAAGACTAAAATTCTTTGCATATCACATCTCTATAAATATGTATGCATATGCTTGTACTCATAGCTATTACGCTTGATATTTATATTTTAAACCTATACATGCACATATAAGTAAAAACATGAAAAGTTAAGCTTTAATAATTTCATTCAAATGCAATTTTCATTCTCTACTTGCATATTTTCTCATAATAAACATTAAAATATCAGAATAATGAAAAAATGTTTTGGTTTTGTTTACCAGACTTGTCTGTCAATTCAACTCAATTTCAATTCTGACTTAAAACTCAGCCACAACAACATCACTACAACAAACGCATAATGTGATTAGTTACACTGCATTGAGCAACAATTTCCATTTCTTCTATTATTTTCTTATTATTTCTATTATTAGTATTAAAATACACACCTATGCACACACACCTACACTCATATGTATGTGTATATGAATTAACATCGTAAATTGTCATTATTTGAATGTTTACGAAAACCGTATACGCCTCGAAGGTGTATACATTGACAAGCGAACAATGGAAATGAAATTTGATATCAGAATTAAATGGTTAAAATTTCGAAGAAATGACAGCGCACAGGTAGATTTTTAATTAAGTTTTTCAGTAATTTTCTATGTAAATAAATTTTAATTTTGTTTTGCATACCTTAAGGCGTCTTAGCGTATGACAAAGGTTGTGTGTATGGTGTTGATTACAAAAACAACATATACACAGAATGTTGGGAAATTTGCAATGTGTTGTATTACGACTTGGAGAATTTCTTCGCCATAAAGTGTAAGTAATTGAATGACAAATGTAATTAAATTTCGTAGAATAATAAACTGGCACTTAATTGGCCATATTTAACAATAAACAGTGCAGCAAAAAAAAAGTATTCTACTCTCTATGCTGTCAGCTTGAAAGTTAAACATAAACGTAGGTACTTAGCTCCAAGCAAAAATTTCTAAATTTTTAGATAGAGTGACAAGTGACAATCCAAGGAATAGTATTTTTCCAGCAGTAGTTCTCGGGATAAGAGAAGCTTGCAGGATAATTAAAAACCACCCGCAACAACTATCGGAAGTATGCATTTTTTCAGATAGTCAAGCAGCCATCGTAGCTTTAAAGTAATCTACAACCAATCGCCAGACAATGCAAAACAGAACCCAATACCTTAACGCACACGACAGACATCACTCTCAACTGAGTATCTGACCATAGAAACATAAAAAGAAATGAGAAAGCTAATGAAATGGCTAGGCAGAGGGAATCCTTTAACAAGTCCGAATTTGTAGAAAAAGGCTATCCGAAAGGCGTGCGCAAAAGGTAGATCTTCACGCTATTTCAGTAGCAGGCCGCTAACAGATGGACTAACACGGATACCTGCGAAATAACAAAACAAACGTGGCCCAATTTCAACAAATCCAGAACTGACGAGTGTTAAGAAAACCATGAGCAGACACTTTCAGAATTACGTCAACAATATCCGGCCTATGGCCTTTGTAAGACCATGCCAAGAAGATGGGGTGGCCATAGAACAATAAATGTAGAAGCTGCAACCAATAAAAAGCTAAAGAAACAAGTTTTCACTATCCGTGTGAGTGCCGAAGTCTGGGTGCTTTACGACATAAAATGCTGGGGAGATTCTCTATGGCCAACTTGAAAGAAATTGCAGAAGAGAAAATTAACGATATAGGCAAACCTACACCAACCAAACATCAATTCGTGGATTCTTTCTGCTAGCAAGATACTATGGATCTACACTGCCATGATAAGACCTATCATCATATCTATATATCAGTAGTCTGAATGAATAGACTCTCTCTCACTCTCTCGTAGGAGTCAGGAGTAGCTTATCGAGACTACAACGCACTGTGGTCCTCTGGTGCACCGAAGCTTTTCCGACTACTTCAAAGCCGGTATTAGATGCTTTGGTTAGTCTACCACCACTTGATGTTTTCACCCCAGGAGAGGTATTGAAGGCTATCTGCAGGATGAAACACAATGGGAATTGGTAAGGCTTCTATCCCGAATTGGACAACAGAAAAGGCGTGGACTTCAATCCATCCCTCTATACTCCTTAAGTCCATGTCATCATCGTACCTCCATGAGTCGTACTTGAAAAGGGATACAATGCGGTGCTGCACGAGGCGTGGGAAACTCTGAAAATGAGCCCGGCAAACACTGTTGTCGCATTTTCACGGATGGCTCCAGAACCGAGCACGGTTTCTACGTACCCTGGTGTCCTTAAATCCAAGTAGAGGTGTATTCAAGAAGCAATGAACTTTCTTGTGGAAATCAGATGGAGAGGCAGAGTACTTCGTAAGTGTCTGCAGCGATAGCAAAGCTGACCTCCAACCACATCAAGGGTAAATCCATGCTGTCTCTCTGACTCTGAGGCCAATTTCCCGTTCTGTCACTAACTTCTGCAACCATCAAGGCCACGGTTAGAAAACGGGTTACTTCAACCCCCAAGCGAGCTTCACTAGCTGAGAACGGCTGCATATGGACAAAACTGATGTTACCTGTCATGTCCGACCGACTGTCGCAGATACACCTGTCATTAAGCAGAAAGGGCTGTAGGCAGCTGGTTGGACTGATGGCGGGCCCCTTTCTATGGGCAAGGCACATGGAAAAGGTTGGCATCTCAGACAGTACACTCTGTCCAGCATGTAGAGAGGAGGATGAGACGGCGAACCCCTTTCTGTGCGCCTGCCCGACCTTCGCTCGAATCAAGCTTGAGGTCTTTGTCGCTGACGTGTTAAGAAGCGACCACCTGGGTTCCTTGGCACCACAAGATCTATTCAGATTTCTTCGGAGGTCGGAGTGTATAAGGACTTCCCACCATCAATTAGCACAGCAGAAAGATGGCTTGCTGTATTTAAACGTGCTCGAACAAGCCTTGAAGACGCTCGACATAAGGGCGTACATAAACAGCAACAACACCAGAAATCGTAGAAAAAATACAGGATATCGTATTGGAAAATCGTCGAATGACTGAGAGAGGTTTAGTAGAAGCCCTAGACATCTCATTGGGCAGTGTAATCAATATTTTGAGTAAAGAATAGGTTTTCTGAGAGCTGGGTGATGCATTCGCTAACAATGGAACAAAACTATATTCGAATGGGACATTCTCAGCAACATTTTGAGCGTTTGCGAAAGAATAAAGTGGATTTTGTGCATCCATTCATTACTGTGGATGAGACTTAGATCTGTCATCATGATCCTAAATCACAATAAGAGGCGAAAGAGTGGAGTGAACCTGATTCTTCGACTCCGTAACGAGTTCGTGACCAGAAATCGGCCAAGAAGGTGTTAAGATCAGTTTTTTGAGATGCGAAAAGAATTTTGTTTATAGATTATTTACAAACTGGTAAAGCAATAAAATCTGAATACTATGGTAACTTTTTAGACCAGCAGAAGGAAAAAATTCGTCAAAAAAGACTCTGTTTTCAAAAGAAAAAATAATTTTTCTTGAGGACAATTCAACGAGTCACAAAAACATTTTGACAATGGCTAAAATCCAAAAATTAAAGTTCGAGTTGTTGGAGTATCTACGGTATTCACCAGATTTAATCCCTAGTGGCTTGCATCTATATCGAGACCTAAACAAATGCATGCGTAAAAAGCGTTTTTCACCAAATGATTAGGTCATAACAGCTGTGGAAGCGTATTTTCCAGACCTTTCAAATTCTCACTTCAGGGATGGAATTCACGAAGTGGGATCTCTTTGGAAAGAGTGCATTGATGTTCAGGGACTATACTGAATAATAAAATGTATTTCAAACCATACAATGAAATTGTGTTTTTTTTATAGAACGCATAACTTATTGAACTACCTAGTATTAACAAAAAAAAAAAAAATAATCTAAATGATATTCCCTTGCATGCAAATTTTCTCAAACGAGCGTTATAAGGTCTTTCAACTCAATTATAAGGTCTATCAAATATTTATTACGTATTTCTAGAGAATGACCGAGTAAAGGGCTATAACTCCCTCAATTTTGCTCTGATTGGCCTGAAACTTTGACACAAATTACAAAAGCGTCAGCCTTTCTAATAACTCTTATTATTACTTGCGTGTTATGTACACATTGATTAAGGTTTGTAGCCAGTAAGAATAACTGCTAAGTTAAATTTAGTCTGTGAGATTTTTTATGCAAGCATAAACTTAATGAATGAATTCTGATGCAGAAGCTAAGTAGTTCGTTATGGTATGAAGCTGATGCAGAGCCTGACAATTTTCCATTGGCTTGAATTTTCGAATGATAGAAGGTGAACTACTTTAGTTAAAAAACCCAACTGGTAGTAAAATGGTACAAAACTAGTCGGTTTTATGGAAGGAACTATGAAAAGATGCCTCAATTTTATCACTTCAACCTAGTGACATTGAGGAAAACTGCTAAGCGGAAGAACTGACCATACAAAGCACCTCTATGGTAGTCTCCCCGCGAAAGGAGAGGATCGAGATCACTTTGACAACTTGCACTCTACTCCTCGAACGATGGGCCTCGTGTCAACTCAGCGACCGCTGGACAAGTACACAAATTTGTAATCCTTCTGGCTACGTATGGATCAGAGACATTCGGGGAATATTCTGAGGATGACATAAACTCAGCTCTTAAACTCCTCATAGGGCACTATCCACGAGCTATACATGTCCTGAGACTTGGAATTACTTCGAGCCCTTTTTGCGTCAGCTGTATGGAGGATCAGGTGGAATCGTCTCAGCACCTTCTCCTTAGCTGCCCAGCTCTCGCAGGACTAAGATTCAAGGATCTTGGTTCTCACTTCTTTTCTACGCCTGCTGATGTAGCAGGCCTTTATATTATATCAAAAATCTGATGAACTTCATCAGCAGCATAAAGCGGCTAACATAACCGCAAATTAATCACCGTTCGTAGTCCACGAATACTCAAACCCCTCCTGCTTCCCCCCACCGTCTTCTTTCATCCAATCGGTTTTCTTCACCTCTTTTCCCCTTGCAATGGTATCACAAAGGATGAACTAAAATTGTTCGTCCAAGTGAGCCCACTTTCTGAGCAACAATTTTAACCTTCCTTAAATATCAAAAGTATAAAAATCTTATGGCAGCACTTTCACCCAACAGCTAACTTTACTTTTAATTTTCATAAATTTATATTTTTTCATACATTTAAAATGCTAGTTTTTTCCCAGCAACAGTACGCGCACACTTCCACTTGCTATTCTTTGCATGTTAACACATACATACATATATATGCAAGTGTATGAGCACCTACTCACACATAATGAGATATGCTTGTATGTATGTATTTGAGTGCGGCCGCGCTTTTGCAAACTTTAAGGTCATTTACAGTTACTCGGCGAAAATTACCCAGAAGCAACAGCAACCGGCGCTCGCTTACTCAGCTCAACCGCCCAGCTGCACAAATCAACTACACTCCACCTTTAATTAGTTAGGTGGGCAAAGGCAGGAGAGAGCAAAAAATATAGCAAGTTATATGCCACTGTTTTAGTAATAAGCAGCAACCATAGCAGAGTTGCAGGCGCTGGGCGTGAGCTCAAGTTTGTGTAAAATCATTTGCGCATGAGCGCATTTGTTGAAATAATACTTATGTGTATATGTACATACTGATATGTGTGTGTGTGCGTATGTACGGGTAAATTTAGCAGTAAGTATACCTTAAGGGAATTGAAAAATTAAAAATTTAAATGAAATAGTTGGAAATTAAAACTGTCTATTTAAAAGTTGCTAATGCCTCGAGCAGTATGAATTTCGCTGGCAAGTGAGCTTATATTAGTTCAGTAGTTGCATGAACTGAACAACTGAAAGGGAGAGGGCAACAAAATTATAAATTAAAATAAGTTAATAAATATTTAAGTAGATATGGAGATGGAAGGGTGAAATGGACTTAATTTTTGTCAGAACTTTATTAGCTGAGTGCTGAAGAAACAACTGTACAGGATATGATAATCCATTCTGATTTTAACCAAAGCGCTAGCGGGAGGGAACGTGCGTCTATCAGTATGATTACTATTTTTGTCGAAACTACCTTAACACCTTCCCGCCGGAATGTACCACTAATAGT
Organism: Anastrepha obliqua; assembly: GCF_027943255.1. Classification (NCBI taxonomy): domain Eukaryota; kingdom Metazoa; phylum Arthropoda; class Insecta; order Diptera; family Tephritidae; genus Anastrepha; species Anastrepha obliqua. The sequence continues at coordinate 31,426,690 of NC_072896.1, forward strand.
ACCTGTGAGGCCTGTCCCACTGGACGGCTTGTCCCATTGGTGGTACATACGCAATTGTCTCATCGGGCGGTTTTCTGAGAATGCTGGTAACAGTTTTCTGAGCAAAACGGAGAGAAATAGTTTACATCTAACGCAAGCATAGTCGGCACCTGTCACTCAGTGATATGCAACTACGGTTACAACAGCGCCGATGAAACAATCTTAGAGTTACAGAGCCGCCAGATGCCGAGAACAACAAATTTGGTCACTGGCGGGAACGTGTTAAGGTATCCTGGCATGTCCAACTCTATGCCCCATTTTTTATTTTATGTAAAGGGTGATCAGATTAGAGATAATTTTCCAATAGGGTTTTTTTGACAAATCCCGCGTGACTACTGTCAAACTCAAAATATAACTTTTTTCAGTATTCATTGCCATTTCATCCTGGAAAGACTTACGCCTCAAGTATGTTTACAAATAGTAAAATGGTATTACGAAAATTGACGCTCTGTAAAAAGTGTTCATCGCGCGCTCAGACCAACTTATGATGTGCGTGGCCATCCTACCAATACACTATTCGGTAAACCATCGGCAAAATTGAGAATAGTTTTACATTATTGGATAAGACCCGACCGATTAGACTACGTACAAGAAGTGAAGAGAATATTGCGCTGGAAATGAGAGTTTTGTTGAAGACGCGGAAGGATCAATTCGACACCGATTCCAAATACTTAGCCTATCTTATGGCAATACATTGGCGATTGTACTCAAAAGTTTTGGTTTAAAAGCATAAAAAACACTGCTAGTCGAAGATTTGAAGCCGGCCGATCTTCCAAAGCGTAATAAATTCAGTCGTTGGACTCTTAAAGAAGTCGCCAAGGATCTGCATTTTGGGAGCCGAAATTTTGTCAGCTGTGGAGCACATTCGGCTCAATGGCTATGTCTATAAGCACAATTGCCGTATTTGAGTTGAAGAGCAACCCAAAGCTATTCAAGAACAGTCATTACATCTATTGAAAATATCAGTTTGGTGCGGCCTCTGAGCTGGAGGAATCATCGCCCATACTTTTTTAAATCCGAGGCTGGCTCCACTGTTGCAGTGAATGGCGAGCGCCATCGCGCCATGGTTAACGACTTTCTGATGCGAGAAATTGAAGCCCGCGATCTCCAAGACATTTGGTTCCAACAAAACGCTACAAGGTGTTACTTACCGTACAGCCCGCGAAAAAATGGATTTACTGCGTCGTCGTTGCGGTGACCAATTTATCTTTCGTCTCAGACCAGTGATATTACACATTTGGACTTTTGTTTGTGGGGGTTTGTAAAGTTTAATTGGTTTATAGCTAAACCAGCTTTGGTTGAGGTATTGGAAGCCAACATTGCTAAAGTTATTCACGAGATACCGACCGACGTCCTCCAGCGAGTCATTGATTGGTGCTACATAAAAATAGATAATAAAGATTGCCCAACCAATTTGAATTTTCGTTGTTTTATTTCAATTTGAAATCAGATACCTCTAAATTGATCACCCTTTAATTCCACCTCTTTCTTTATTCTGTCTCCGAAAGGAAATATTTTGGTAATGTGAAGATAAAAAATACACGCAACGGGTATGGCGAAAAATGTCCAATAGCAAAAGATCAGCTTCACAACGGCCTTTGAGAACCAAATCAGAATTACCAGTAAAATCTCTATACCAGTAGGCTATCAACAACATTCAACGAGAGAGTTTTCTTTATAAACTCTCGATTGCCGAATGTTATTATCGGAGTTCAACCATCACCCACTGCAGATCAAGAGATTAAACTTCTATTTATTGAGAATTTATCCCCACATCCTTAGCATGCGAGATTCGGTTGATTGGTCCGTGTAAAAATAAAAACTACTACTCGACTTCCTCAATTCAAACGAACGTCAAACACAAATAAATATACCGATTTGGCTGAATCTTATTCTATGTTCCTTCAAGAGATGTTACTGACTAAACATAACCTCAATAGGGGTCAGTAGTGCCATCTTTCGAACATTGTGAACATTGTAAGCGACTCTCTTATGTCGGCATACCCCGTACTAACCACCTCATTTCCTCTGGCCTACTACTAGCTGATATAGGCAGCTTCGACTTATGCTGTCACTTCTCTGGGTTTAGTTTTGTAAACAGGAACAGCCGGACAAAATTACCCCCAACTGCTTCGACGAAACTTAGTAACAAAATACCTCCTAGTTGAGGTTGGTACTAACCCCATGAAATAAGCACAACTTGAACGGCTTCAAAATTTCCCGAACTATTCTACCAAATTTCGATATTTTCAAACACCAGAAAGAAAATTTTAAAGGAGTGGATATAGTATTGCGAATCCAGTTCCCATAGTTCATGAATTTCTTAACAACAAACCAGCCTTAAGAAAAAGGACTTAGGAATGACCTCAGTGGCTTATTGCGTCTTTCAAAAATCCATATCTAAATGAGGCATGAATCTTTTAGTTGGACGGAAACTTTTAAGCTCTACCTATAATTTCGAGAAGTCATTTGTGAGTTCCCATCTCCATCGTACACCAAAAATTTTTTACTACGGAAACGGTCGATATATCGCATGATATCAGTTACCACAAGACGTGCGTACAGGTTCGATGAGCTCTGGTATTTAGCTTAAAGTGAACATTCTTCTGAGCTATGGAGATGATTGTTTACAAGACAGTATACTCTCCTTTAAGCGGACACCTAAGGGACTGAAAAATTTGTCCGCTTCTGGGAGGTGTCCGCGTATGAGAAAAGTACAAACAAAAGTTAATGATATATTATGGGAGGGTTGTCCACTCAAGGGGGAAAAAATTGATATATTTAGTATATAATGAAAAAAGTATTCGCTTATGGCAGGAAGCAGCTTAAAAGAATTGGCCACTTAAGAGAGAATACACTGTAGTTCGCTGAGTAAGAGCACGTGGATACGAGTAAGAACTCCATCCGAGCATGTTCTCTTTTAGGTGTGAGAATCACTTAAGCGATTTTGACCGAGTACAGCAAGGTGCGCCAGCCGTCGGCATATTCTAATAGAAATTTAATGATTCTTACCCCATCGAGAAAATAAATCTCATTCCGACTGCAAAAATAATACAATCAACCAAACAATAGCAATTGCTAACTAGGACTGTACATCTAACGTAGTCGCTAAATTGCATCCTTTCTTAACGCATTGCGCTAGAGACTTAACAAAAGACTTTTAATACAATCCGTAAAGAATCCAAAATGGAAATGTTGGCTGAACAATGCTCTTGAACAGAGTTCAGAAGAGAGAGTTAGAATGACATAGAAGTTCCTCGAGCTGCTACAAAAAATGTCTGCAGCCACTTCCGTACGTATCATAAATCATTCTAATAAACAATTCTATTAGCTGTTCCAATCAGACTCAGCCAAAGCAGTCTAAGTCCTTACAGAAATGGTCTGCCAAAAATTTAATGAGCATTCTTCGAAAGATGCCCGAAGAGAACTCGTCACACTCTTCAATTATACAAATTAGTCCATCTGCAGTTAATTCGCAGAGATCTTTTCATTTTACAATATGTTTGCAGATCTTTTAACCCGGCACAAAACTTTTCCTTGCACACTCAATGGCTTTCTCATTTCTCGGAACACCACTATGTTCGTAAGACCAGTAAAGATCGAAGTAGTGCTGCTGAAGAGATCAGATTGGAATAGAATTGTGAATCGGTGGAAAGTTTCCTAGTGCTCAGCACTTCAGGTATTGAATTATGGCTTAGAGGGGCACAAAAGATCATGAGGTCGAAGTGCAAACCTGCAACAAATTGAGGGCAAGGAGAGAAAAAAACAGGAAAGGTGGTAAATCATTGTTTCTATGCAAATTTTTCGTATTTTCTTAGAAGTTTATCGAAATAAAAGGGATCTAGCCCGTCCATTCTCAATACATCCAACCGAAAATGTATCCTATAAGTCTGGCGAGCTCCGGACAGTGGCAGAGCAAATGCTGTGTACTATTCTCATTTCGGAAGTAAGATGTACACTGTGTATAGCCGATTATGCCAATGGTAACCATAACTCTTACCTGTGGGTTATACTTTGTAAGTAGTCCTAGCATGGCCCGTAGCTTACAACTGCTGTATCTGAGAAGCGATTTTGCTACCTCCCTGCATTTCTGGAAACTCTTGGTGGTTTTGCAAGTGCCAGTACAGCACCAACGGCTCTTGTGGGGCATGCTCCCACAAATACTATAACATTCCTCGCTCTCGGATTATTCCACCCTGGGACTGCTAAAAGCATTTCATCGAGGGGTAGCTGAGTTTGTGCTTTTTAGACACACCAGGTACTTACGCCTAGTTAAGGTTCCGCTCCTAGTTAAGTATAGGGTTATACGCTATCAATAGCCTCCATTACTACTTTGAAATCCGTGGGGTCCGTCGAATATGGGCAACCCTGTAGAATTCACGTCGCCTACTAACTATTACATTTCAGAATAATCTGACAAGGGCTGGATTAGGTTGATGAACTTTTAAATTACTAATTCTTAAATAATTTTATTGTAATACCGCAAATACCTACATTTCGACTACATTATAAAAATACTCAGTAACCATCACAAAACTCTATTTTTTCTCTATTATTTCTCTTTGCAACACTCCACCTACTTTTTTAATTAATTGTGCACTTCAAAATTGCAACGATGTTGCATTCAACGAATGAGGCGTGCAAGAAATTGCGATTTTTATAGATGTGCATAGGCATATAAAAAATTCTTCTCAACTTGCAACATGTCACAACAACAGTTGCGGCAGCCAGAGATCAAAGCAGGCAATAACTGAGGCGGCTGAAAAAGAAGAAGCAAATACTTAGAGCAACGATGCCAAATGATGGAGTAGGCCTCGAAGACGAAGTTCTTAGTGTGAAAAGGCATAGTGAAAAGACGATGTGTGTCAAAATGAAGGAAAGTGCCAACTGGTCATATACAGCGCATCAACTCAACTCAACTCAGCTGAATGGAATCCAACTCGATGCCTCCTATGAACGACGCCGTGAGAACTAAAAATTTGCAAAATTACGAGCTGGCAAAGTGTTAGGGGAGCGCAAGTAATTGGCACTAAAATATTGCAAAGCAGCGGCAGGTGGCAAAGGGGTGGAGTGTTTAAGTTTTGGCGAAACATTTAATAAATCGCCAAAAGAGGCGGCAACTAAAAATGGCAGCATGAATGGGAATGGGAAAATTTACAAAAAGTAAGTGAAGTAAAATTTAAATTCTTCTTTAAAAAAAGTTGAACAAAATAGTGCCATTTTTTTATTATTGCACTTGTTGCATGTTGCTACACACAACTGTTCGTCACCTCTTTGATTTGTAGTCAAAGCACCAAATCACTTTGATATACAGCATTTGCTTGGTGTTTGTGGCATGCCACCAATTCAAAGCATTAACTGCAATAACGCAGCACTTCCTGTGTGAATATGAAAATGAATTCGAATGGGTAAAATTTTCCTTATAAACTTACACATGCACACACATACATATCGTTAGAAATTTATGAATGCCTTTGAGTGCTGCTTGAAGTTCTATGTTTCATGATTAGGGCGGAAAAGTGAATGAAATTAATTTGAATGGAGTGAAAATTTATAAACGTTTAGATTTTATAGAGTTATTGCATCAAACGGTAAAGATGAAAGTATAAGTTATGTATATGTATGGGCAAAAAGAGATTCATAAAGCGTACCTCAGACTGCCGGTCGATGAGGCGTCCCTTAGAGTGTTTGAGAGAAAAATTCTGCGCAAGACTTTTGGACCTTCGCAAGTTGGTGACGGCGTGTATCGTAGGTGATTGAAAAATTCTAAGCTCTATGAGTTTTACGACGTCATAGACATAGCGCAGCGAAAAAAGATCTAGGGGCTTTGTTGGCTGGGATATGTCATCCGAATAGATACAAACGCTCCGCCTCTGAAATTATTCGATACTGTACCAACTGGTGGTATCAGAGGAAAACTTCCTCTGAGCTGGAAAGGTGGAGAAGAACTTGGCACGAGAAAGAAACGACTGGTGCGCGATGTGAGACTCGACCAAAACCGTTATCGAGCCCAACTAGAAGAAGAAAAGGAAACATAAAAAGCCTATGGCTGAAGCCGTGGTGTGGAACTTAAGCACAACTAAACCCCTCGCATGTCCGGCGGTAACACCCTTGTATCTATGCAAAAGTACACAGAAGTCTACGGACACTGCACTACAGTACTTAGCAACAATGGTGTACCTATGGCGGATAATGTCTAGAAAGGAAGACATGCTCCTCTTCACCAACCCACAAGAGGAAATTAGTGAAATAATTTCGCAAAACCAGTGACCATTCCGCCAAACATCGCCTGGGCTGGTGTCGAAGAAGTTATTGAGCCAGTCTTTGTAATTGAAGATAACGACTTCGCCCTTCGTATGGTTTCATAGGGAGCGGAAAAGGTAGGTGGCAAACAGACGACGCAAACAGACGAAGATGTGAATCGGGTTTGTGAATTTTTGAACATTGACCGTCGTGCCTACGTGAGATCTGTGAAGCGTTAAATTTAACTTATTGCAATGTGCTGGAAATCGTGAAAGCTGAATGGAAGGCGTTTCGTTTCGAGACGATCCAAAAAACTGTGACAGCCCAATCGGACGCGATTCCGGCGGATAAGTTTAAAAAATGTTTCCTGGAGTGAAAGGACCGCTACCAGCGGTGTATTGACGCTCAAGGGTCCTATTTTGAAGAATATGAGTTGTTTAAGACAAAAGGTTTAATAAAACTGCTTAAAAAAATAAGGCTCATTACTTTTCAATCAAACCCTGTATGGTTTGACCATGTTGGTCAGTTCGTTTCAGTGGAATAACCTCATTTACGCAGTAAAGCTGGGCTATGTAGAACTCCTTGTTAACCGTATCATTCTTTTCGAGCATTTCCCAATGCACCTTGCCCTCGCAGTCACCCCAAACACATATCATGACCTTCTTTGGATGAAGATCCGGCTTGTCTCTCGGCTTGGGCGTATCTGCTGGAGCTACCCACTCCTTTCATTGCTTCATACTGATGTATAGGCACCATTTCTCATCTGCCGTGACGATTCGGTACAAAAGCGCTGTTTATGACCATGTGTTGCTCGATGACGGGAGAGATGCTGAGAAGCAATTTTAAGGCGACTTTCTTTGATTTATTCATAGAGCTCGTGGGGCACCGAGGCTCCCAATTTTTCGGTATATCCTCTTGAATGAAGGTGATTGGGAATCGTTTTATTATCGCTGTTCATTTTGCCCGCCAATTCAAGACTGGGTAGCCGACTCTTTTCCCTCGAAAGTAATTTGAGGCGTTCTGCATCGAATTCAGAAGGCCTTCCGCTGCCCGGGACGTGCCGTCGACGTCAAACTCGCCATTTTTGAACTTTGCAAACCATTTCCGTGCTTTAAACTCGGCCATTATTCTTCTCCATACTCGTCGCAAATGTCTCGGGCCGCTTTGGTAGCTTTTTGACCTCGATGAAAAGCAAAGAAGAGCAGGTGTCGAGCATGTTAATTTTTGACTCCTGGGTATTCCATTTCAAAGCCTCAAAGCTAAGAAAAAGTTAAATAACTCAAAAATACAATTAACAATGAATTCTTACGCTTTCCCAAACAGCAAACAAATCGTTGTAAAATAGAAGAAAATATAAAAACGCCATGAACTTATTCCCCAACCCAACCGAATAAAGAGTAATCACACAAGCTGTTTGTTTTACTTAATTTAACAACTCAAAAGCTTTTCAGCCAATACCCTATACTGACATGCCAGTTTCTTATATTTAAAGAATAGCTATGACCTCTGCGTACTCCAGCTACATAAATAATAAACAAAGATTCACATGATTATGTGCGCGGATGAGTATGAGTAAATAATAAATGGACCTACCTGACTGCACCCCAAAATTATTATCATTAAATCCTGCCAATCGGCCGATCGACGTGAGCACACCCACTTAGTTTATCTTTGATTATCTACGTTTGTGATCTCAAAACTTTTAATGACCATTTATGAGTGTTTATATAATTTTTAATTTTCTTCTCCTGCACTATGCCTCTCTTCTCTTTCACCGCCTTCCACAATACAGGCACGGTAAAAGATATGCATGTCTGTGTGTATGTAAGCACGAAAGCGCGCGCATTCGTGCACGTTTCCTCGTTCAAATCAATTTAAATTGGTAAACGCCTTCGCGCGCGCAAATTAACGCGCCAATTCACTGCAACAACCACAACAACAAAAGCAAATAAAACATACACTGATCGTTGCCGATGATTGCACGCGCCGATCGTGCCGTTGATCGTTCCACTTGACGATGACGGGATGTTGCTGACGGCTGGTGTTGCTGGTGATGCTGGTTGCTCGATGCTGCTGCTGCTGCTGCTGCTGGGACTGCTGCTGATGTTGATGTTGTCTCGGTGAGTTGGCCTGTTGGATTGGCTGCTTGTGGCTGGAACTGTGCAGTGCAGGTCTGCAATTATTTTTATGTGCCAACTCGCTGAGCGTATACCTATATATCTTCAAAAATACTTGGCTCCTACTGCAAAAGATGAAAGTAAAAATTATTTTCTTTTTTTTTTGTGACTTATTTTCATTTTGTGATATATATTTTTCTCATCCGCAGCTGCTTTTGATTAAAGCGAAAAAAGAGGTTGATTGCGACAAAAATAATATGTTTTGATCGTGCAACAGATATACTTTGCAATTATAAATACTCGTATTTATGTTGGTGTGTGTAGTAGTAGTTGTGTGCCATGAATTGATGCTCCTTAGCTGCAGCGCATCTTTACGCTTCGTTGACATTAATGGCTGGTGTTTGCGCGAATGCTGCGTTGGTGAATGAATGTTTTGCTTCAATGCAATTTTTGGGGGCGGTGAATCAGAAATATGTACTTAACTATGGATTTGTAATAAGTTATTCCAGTTGCAGTGAATGCTGTCCTGCAGACTTGTAAGCGAATGTTGAGAGAAAAGTTGAGTAAAATCAGGTCAAAGCAAACACGATATTTTGAACAAATTTAGAAAAGATATAAATGGCAACTTTCAGCACCTCAAGAATATCAAATAATGTTGTAGAATTTGACAGAATAATTCTCGCTTCACTCGACGACATTGAATTCAAGTCAAACCGAATCCAAGCAGGTCACAATAGGACGAAGAATTTGAAGTTCTTAACTAAGAGAGTAGAAGAAAGCCGTCGGCTGCAATTATAATAAATAAGAAGCTTGTAAAATTGAAATTGACTTTTATCATAAAAATACATTCTCGAACTGAAAATTCGTATAAGAGGATAGCACTTAGGATAGGCTTAGGATAAATGGCTGTCCTTGCGACGGCCCACTTGGACAAATATCCAAATTTGTCCGCTATGATAGCATACAGGAGGAGGAGGATTAGAGGATAATGACCAACAGTGGCAATTTACGTTCGAAATAAGCGCTTCAAGCTAGTGATTTTTTTTATTTATTTATTTATTTTTTTTTTTTTGTGGGTGAGGTAGGGTTCAAAATGCCTTCGCACTTACAGCGACCGTCGTCTACTGCGTCGTGTGGTGTGGCCACTAAAACGATCCCTCCTCTCCTTCTGGGGAGACACCCTTCCCAGAGCTGCTTTCTATATTACTTCGGGAGGGCCCAGAACGGCATCCATAAAGGACCAATTCTATTCACCCACGCCTGGGTCCACCATATTTATAGCCAGCTTTCATTCCATAGGCTCGCCTTCTTGTATCTGTGCGGCTTCGCTTTGTTGCACTGTGTCGAGGTCAATCATTTTTTTTCGTAGTACCTTCTCGATGTATTTCTTTACCGCGTTCCAGTTGTCCCCGCGTTCGAGCATTTTGCTGATTATGTTGCTCGGTGCGATGTCGCCAATCTGCTCTCTCAGAGCATTTCTTTCTACGTGCCATCTGTCACAACTAAAAAATGTGTGTTTAGCGTCATCGCTCGGTGCTTGGCAGTATATGCATATGGAATCGATTACCTTGCCCATGCGGTATAGGTAACTCCGGAAGTATCCGTGGCCCGAGAGGAACTGAGTACAGAAGTAGTTCACTTCTCCGAAGTTCGTTTGGATGCATTTGTCAATTGATGGAATAAGTTTCGCCGTCCATCTGCCACTCGGTTCAGTGTCCGATCGGCTTCGCCACCGCAGCATGGTTTGGCGTCTCCGTTCTGGGAAGTTAGTGATGACGTGTTTCTTCTTGAGGTCGATAGGTATCTGACCGCTGATCACGAAAATTGCAACGCCTGAGACAGTGCGGTAGGCTGAGGAAACTCTGAGTGCCGCTGTTCGTCGCACAGCCTCCAGTGCTTGACGCCAAGCTGACGGTTGCGCTGGGTCACCCTTACCCTTACTAATCAGCATCAGTTTCTGTATTTTCCACAGCTTAGGGAAGACGCTTTGAGCAATGCAGGCATTGTAAACGACGATCATCACATCTGGTCGGCTTTCAGTCACAAGTTTGAGTGCTTCAGCTTTGATGCCATTTGGGCCTGGAGCTTTGTTTCTTTTGAGGCTTCTTCCTCGGTGAAGGGTAGGAGCATCTCGTCACTTTGGGGGTCTCGGTCCCCGCACTGCATAGGGTGCGTGGGGAGCAGTCTGTTCACTATTTTGCTGATAGCATCACTGTCTAGATGTACGGCCGTGGAGTTGGCGTTTAGGTTCCCCCTTACAATTTTATAGCCCAGACCCCAAGGGTTGCTATTTAGAAATTCCTCCCATTTTGCCTTCTTACTGCCGATGATTGCTTGTTTCAGCTAGTGATGAATTTCACCAAATGTGTGATATTTAAACTGACAATACTCGCAGTTGTAGCGCGAAAGTGAAATTCCAATTGTTTAAATCTTTACCCAACGAGAGCAGGGCAACTGAGAAGAAGGTGCTGAGATAATTCCCTCTGCTTCTGCAGAACGGATTTGAATCAATCCCAAGTCTCTTCACATGGACACCTAACGGACATTTCCCGGTAAGGATGCCCACAAAATTCGAGAGCTGCAGCTTTGTTAGCCTCAGAAGTTTCCTCGAGCGCCCACGATATACCCGTGGCCTGAAGGATCTCGCGCCTTTTCCCGTTTGTGCACTAACCCAGCGCTCGCTAAGTGGACGCGAGACCCATCTTCCCAAGAGCATACCACATATTCTCAAGAGAATAGGTAATGTCACTAGATCAACAACAACTATTTTGTACATTGGAGTGTCACGACAGAAGAAAAAAGAAAGAAAAAAGAAAGAGAAAAGTGAAGGACGAACTGCTTTGAGCAGCCGCCATGCATTAGAAGCTAGAAGCATACGACGATAGTGCGAAGGGAACGTCTTTTCGGTATTTCATTTTGTGTTGGCATCCGAATGTATACCGCGAGAAGTAAGCAGCTGATCTATTGATATCTCTTTAATAGATTTGCCTTGGAAAAATCGGACTCTGAGAAAAAAACATGGTGTCAAAAAGCTGACAAAACAGAATGAGAAATTTTCATAGATACAAATTGAAACAATTGGACATGAGGCAACCAAAAATAAACTGAGTGCTACCAAAATACGAAGAAAGCACGAAACGTGAATGAAAAAAATCTTATGTATTATTGTATATTCTGCGATCGACTCCTTACATTATTCGTGAATGGAAAAAGCCCCTTTACAAAACCGCTCTTAGTTATTGTCCTTATCCTTATATTCTTCATATAATTGAGCGACTACGGTCACAGGTATACAAATTTGCGTCCGCCGTTCCTTCCTCAAAATGCCTTTTTTTCCAAGCTAATTTTTTTTGTATTTTTGAAGTACCTTCCATCGTCTGCCATTACCTTTCAGTCAGCGTACGCATCCCGCGCAGGAAAAGTTCCTCGTCTTTTGAGACGATCCACGAATCAAGCAATTCTAAGAGTGCCAATTTTCATCAGCCAAGTGCCAACGATTGCAACAAATGATATCTGGAAGGAGCGACATCTCAAAGTATCGGCAGGTTAGGCCAGATCAAGACACTTTGGAAAGGTAGTACCAATAGGCCAAAAAACAACGAGAACAGTGTACTTTACTGTTGACTATGGTACCTAGAATGTCAAAATGTATAAATAAAGACTGACTCTATTTGAGTAATTCAGACAAATGTCGACAATTTAGAGACCAAATAAATAGCAAAAGATCTAATCAGCTGCTCTATTGTTACTACCGGTTCAATAGGCCATGGATGAGATCATACATTTAATTGCTTCTAAGTAAGACTTCGGCGGCCGCCGTAGCCGAATGGGTTGGTGCGTGATCACCATTCGGAATTCACAGAGAGGTCGTTGGTTCGAATCTCGGTGAAAGCAAAATTAATAAAAATATTTTTCTAATAGCGGTCACCCCTCGGCAGGCAATGGCAAACCTCCGAGTGTATTTTTGCCATGAAAAAGCTCCTCATAAAAATATCTGCCGTTCGGAGTCGGCTTGAAACTGTAGGTCCCTCCATTTGTGGAACAACACCAAGACGCACACCACAAATAGGAGGAGGAGCTCGGCCAAACACCTAACAGAAGTGTGCGCGCCAATTATTTATTTATTTTTAAGTAAGACTTCACACATGTGACTGATATTTACTCGCAGCCATCCAAAAGACGAAGCAATTTGAGAAATAGAGGGAGAACTTTAGCCTACACTAGTGATATCACAATGTACCTCCGGAACTAATTGGGAACATTTACGCCTTCGTGGAAGGTAGCAATCACCGTAACCTAACCGAACCTACCATTGAAAGATTAAAGGATGAGCAGCGTAGTAAGAAAGAGGAATGGGATTTGTGACCTGCTTATTTGCGGCTGTAATAACCGCTTTGTGTGGGTATATCCGAACCTGCAGGCGTAGAAAAATAGTGTGAGCCAAGATGCCTAAGTCTTAATTTTGCAATATCAAAGTAGCAGAGAAGTAGTAGCTGAGAGGATTCCACCTTATACTTGAGACGATTGCCGCAAAATGGTCTCGCAATTAAGTTAAATCTCAACTCGCGTTTCCCTAACCTACAATGCCCAATTAGAAAACCTACCGCAAGCGGGAGGTGTGAGGTTTAGTTAGTCTAATAAGTTCTCTAGAAAACCTGAGATTTACGTGTGTCTAGAAGGATCTCGCGACCTTACCAGTAGGTGCACTTGTTCATCCCTCCCTGAGGTGAAGCTATCCTTATATATCCTCATATCTCTCTTGGTATGAGGAAATAATTTCGCGCGCCTTCAAGCTCTTAAACGTCTTGTAGCTCGTCATCAGTTACCCACAGTTACCCACATGAGCTTGATACACAACCGAAATCAGCTCGAACTTCATTAATATTTTCGGAAGTGTACCTATCCAGTAATAAAATACTCAATTGATTTGCGAAAGTTACCCCGAATTTTTTTCCGGCCTACTATAGCTTTCATGGGGTACCTGTGGGAGAGATATGCGTAAAACATAGCCAAAACCTACCTTCCGCTAAGCGGAAATCGAGGCTCTGGTAAGACAAGCGAGGCTTTGCTGACGGAGAGTAGGCGATATAGCATCTGGCATCCCCAGCACTCAGACTCGGGTGCGGTAGGCCAAAAACCTGCCCCCCTTAAAAAGTATTGCAACTTCATTAAGTACGAATAAAAACCAGAACCCGATACAGTTGGCAAATTAGCGGCATAAAATCATGCACACGATTTGAGGCCCTCTGTCCCTTATAGAAATAAAAGGCTCAGATTGTATGCAGTTTTCATGTCCTGGTCTACCTGGTCTACTTTCAGCTATTAGTCCATAGATGTCGCTAGGAGTATTTTTAAACCTTCCCAAATGTCTTGTTTTTTTCGTCTGCCATCTGTCAACAATATTCAGTTTATTGTTTGTTAAGTTTCCTACAACAATGCATTTTTGTCGCTCCTAAAAATGTCGAATTTCGTGCCTTCAAACTAGGATTTGCACACAACGTTGATTTTCTGTTATTAATTGAAGAAAAACGCTTCTCAAGCTCATAAAATGCTATGGTAGAAGCTTATGGTGGACATGCTCTAAGTAGAGCACAGTGCTTCAGGTGGTTTGAAAAATTCCGAAGTGGTGATTTTAGTTAGAGGACGCCGAATTGTCAGCAATGTTGGATGAAGATGATGGTCAAACGCAAGAAATGATGGCAGAGCAGTTGGGAGTGACCCAGAAAACCATTTCTAAACTTTTGAAAGACATGGGCATGATTTTAAAGGTCGGAAGATGGGTGCCGCATAAACTAACTTGATGGCAATGCACCGCCACATCGAACAAGAGCGACCCGGGAATTGGTGGAGACGTACGATTGGGAACCGCTGGTGCATGCGGCTTACTCACCAGACTTGGCATTTTCCGATTATCATTTGTTTGCATCGATGGGCCACGCATTTTCCGTGCAGCGCTTCAATTCTCACGAAGAAGCCAAAAAATGGTTGGATGATTGGTTTGCGGCCAAAGACGACCAATTTTTTTGGCGCGGCATCCACAAATTGCCTGAGAGAAGGGATAAACGTGTCGCTAGCGATGGCTATTATTTTGAAGATTAAATTTGTAAACATTTTTGTTAATAAACGCTTAAATTGAAAAAAAGTCTCATTTCATAGGTATATCGTTTTCAGAAAAGGGGTGGGGGCTTGGGGGGATTATAAAAATGAATGTCGAAGCCAAAAGAGAGGTTCCGACATATGCAGTTACATTTTACGGGAAATATTTTCGTTGAACATTTTAACCCATTAGCTGCCATCTAAAGGGGGCATCTCAAGAAATCCCTCAAAAAAAAAAAAAAAAAAAAAAAAAAAACATTGGAAATTTGTAAGAGGACTAAAATGTTTTAGATTATTATTTTTCATAAAATTTTACTAGGTGCTTTCTCTAGCAAAACCTGCCACTGAATTCATCCTTCAGCCATAATCTGGCTTATGGCATCAGAAACTCACTTCTTCTTCTTCTTTCTGATTAGCACGATAATCGCATGAGTGATTTTTCTTTCTCGAGCTAGCAAGCGCCAGTTTAAAACATCAAGTGAAGCTAAGTTCTTCTCCACCAGATCTTTCCAACACAGAGGAGGCCTTCCTATTCCTCTGCTATCATCAGCGGGTACCTCACCGAATACATTCAGAGCCGAAGCAATTGTACGCTCTTATAAAAAATTGAGCCTGAGCGATTAAGTTCTACGGCTCGCAGATATTACCTTAAAAGTTATATCTCCAAAAGTTTCGCCAAACTTACGTACCGCTCTTGAACTCTAATTATCCAAACCGCTCTCACCAAGTTACTTCAACAAGAACTTACAACAACACACCACCAGATCATCTTAATAACGGAGTACACTTGAAGCTAATTGCAGTCCGCTTGCTAGCGTTCGTAAGCCAACAGGTGTACACCTACGAGTACTACTCGTATCGCTACCAAAGGCAATGGCGCTCAAACCGTTTGCGCATGCGCAGCAATGCAGTTGCAAGTAGCCGCCGTAGTCAGTAACCAATTAGAGAACTTGCTGCATGTGCAACAAATTAATGGGATTACGAGAAGACGTGACGGGAAATTTTTATGGGAAATCGAAAATACGAAAAAATGCGGATACTGACGAAGACAGAGCAAATGGTCAGGTGGTGATCAGGAAGAAAAAAGGAGAGCTAAACGTGCAGTAAATGCCCAAGTATTTGTATTTATGAAACAAATTTATGGCAATTTTGCGTGCAAGGCAGATGAAATATTGATTAAAATAACTTCAACTTATTTACCTTTTTTGTTTTTGTAGCACAGAAATTGAATTAAGCTATGCACTTATGTTGCCTCTGCTGGTTGAAATGGCTAATTGAAGGGCAGAAGAAAGTGGCAACAGTGAGTTGTGAGTTGGTGCAAACTTTACGCAAAATTGAAAGTCAATAATTTGCAATACAAACAACAAATAATAAGCAAAAGCGATTCGGTAGCGCGCAAAGTGCAAGGAAGCATTAGCTACTTAAAAGCAGGTGTCTATGTGTGTGTGTGTGTGTGTGTGTCTGGATGAAATGTGCGCAAGAGCAAAAGTTGCATTTCGTAGTTACGTTTCGATATGCCACTTAAGCGCCACTAATGCAGGCTACAAATGCAATACAACAACTACAAAAAAATCTGTGCGAAAAAGGCTGCTTGCGGTGGGTGCAAGGGATAGATATAAGGCAATGGTTAAGTAGTAGACTGATAAACTAGCATAGTTACATTTACACAAATACATACATAAATAGGTGAAGTATCCGCTGTCGGTGGCAATGCTGACTATTTACCCTGTAGGGCAATTCACAGGTCCAAGTATTGGCGTGGTTATCGTAAATGCGCAAGCAAAATTATCCTGCAGTTCGACCTGTGGCAAGATGCCGCTTTCGATTAGTGCTTTCTCAACTAGTCCTGCTACTTCGCTCATTATCAAGCCCTAAGGCGTAGAAAAAGTGTTAGACCTGAGTTGACACGAACCAAGAACACGAATAATTGAGATATACGGTTCACTAGACAGGGCTAGTATACTGGGGCGGCAGCCCTTGGCCGGGAAAAACCCCAGTCATTCCGGTAACGTAGAACCGGCTGCCATGGGAATGTCACAAGGGTCTTCAATCTGTACCTGGCCACTCTCATCATCCCTGACAAGTGGAAAGCAGGGAGAGTGGTCCCACTACTGAAACCTGAGAAACCCGCCAACCAAGGGGAATCTTATCGGCCAATAACTCTCCTTTCCCCAGTAGTGAAGATACTTGAAGCCCTCCTACTCCCACTCTTCACGAAACACCTGGCCCCAGCCACACATCAGCACGGATTCCGACAAGTGCATAGCACCACCACTGCACTCACCGCCATAAACGCCCATATACACCGCGGGCTTAACCAAAACCGCCCCTGCGAGAGGACTGTCCTAGTAGCGTTGGACCTGAAGAAGGGTTTCGATACAGTCAGCCATTCCACGCTACTAGATGATATTTATCAGTCGACACTTCCGCCAGGGCTGAAGAGGTGGTGCGCAAACTACCTGAGCAGTCGGCACTCGTCAGTGATTTTTCGAGATCAAACATCAAAGCAGAGGAAGATTAAGCAAGGTGTACCGCAGGGTGGCGTCCTTTCTTCCTTGCTGTTCAACTTCTACATCTCGAAGCTCCCCCAACCACCAGCGGGAGTTTCCCTGATCTCATATGCTGACGACTGCATGATAATGGCGTCGGGCAATGACATTGATGGCCTGTGTTCCAAAGTGAACAACTACCTCACCGACCTTTCTCGCTTTTTCACTGCGAGGAATCTCCACCTTTCCCCCACCAAGTCCACGGCGACCCTCTTTACCACCTGGACAAAGGAGGTCAAGCTGTCCCTTAAGGTAAAAGTCGACGACACACCAATTCCGACGGTAAATAACCCCAAAATTTTGGGTGTAACCTTCTTCTTCTTCTTCTCTGCGCACACAACCGCAATTGCCACTAAAGTCCAAAATCGCAACAAGGTCCTCAAATCGCTGGCCGGCAGCACTTGGGGCAAAGACAAAGAACTGTTGCTTTCGACATTTAAGGCAATCGGTCGGCCGGTTCTAAACTATGCTGCGCCTGTCTGGTCGCCTGGAACTAGTGATACGCAGTGAACAAAGCTACAGACATGTCAAAATACCGCCATTCGGACAGCGACCGGGTGCCTCCTTATGTCTCCCATTCAACACCTACATAACGAGACACAAATGCTCCCAGTAGTGGATCATTGATCATTGATGAATCTTCAGAGATCCGGAAAAGTATGAACTTTATCCATGCTCAGAACATCGGTCTAAGTCTGATTCTAGAGAACGCCGGACGGCTAAAGAGAAAATGCTCGGCAGTGTCCTTATTTTCACGACAAGACAGGCATCACACGACAAGACAGGTCGACAATGATTCCCACGGTAGCCTTATGCTCTTCACTGGCCTGATTACACCTACCAATACGCTCAGGTTCTTTCTACTAAGTTTTTGGAGAATGTTCGCTAACTTCCTGTTTGGCTCTTTCACGAAGCACTTAGCTATTTTGCCGGAGCCCAACTCAGACCAACGTCTTCCATGGGTGGACTTCAAGAAGTCGTAAATCCATATATAGTTGAATTGATGCAGAAGTGGCACATAAAATGGGGTCAGAGCGCAGTGGTATGCTGAAAGAGCCTTCATTAGCCAGTTTATCAGCGAACTCGTCGCCTTTAATACCACAGCCAAGAGCCGCTTGATCTTTAATCACCGCACTATGTCTATGTCGTCGTAAAGCTCATACAGCTCATAGTTGCATCGTCTGCGATATTCGCCGTTGCCAACGTGCAAAGGTCCAAAAATCTTGCGCGGAGTCTTTCTCTCAAACACTCCAAGCGACGCCTCATCGGACATTGTCATCGTCCAAGCTTCTGCGTCATACGATACGCCAATTTCTTAACCCAATCTAATCGAATCGTACTAACTGGTTTTGCTAAACAATACCATGTTCTACGCCATAAACTCGACTCGCTAGTGTGTGATTTTCTCTATTGGGTAGCAGGTATCCTAGTATCTACTTGCAGCTCATTGCTGCTGGCGCCTTACTTCCCCTACTTCCTCTCTCGAACTTCTACACATTTCACTACTATAGTAAATTACACCGTGTTAGGGGAACACCAACATAGGGTGCTGTCGTACTCATTTACACATAATATACTTACCCTCAACGCTGGCAATGTGCAACCAACAGGCAACAATTCCTATCACCCGTCATCGTCGTAAGTATTCGGCATACAACATCCTGGCTGCAAGAAACTCTGTAGTTCTTGCAACAATTTGCCCTAAAACAAAGTACTGACCTAATTTAGTCAATTAAAGTCTCAAGTTGCTTTCAATTTTGCGCTGTATAAGCAATTTCTACGCCAGCGCCATTCATTGCCAACATCAGCAGCTACTGCTACTAGCAGCAGTGCAACAACAATAACAAGAATAACGAAACAAAAATAGCAACATTTATTCTACCAAGCTGTAATGCAACTTACCAAACTTTCGTTTTAATTGCAGCGCACTTATTTAAGTGGAAAAACTTTCTTACCCCTTACTTGGCGTCCTTTCAATGCAGCAGTGCCGCCTTCTAGCGCTCTATTCTCGTTGTAGGTATGTAAAGTATGTATGGGGTGTATAGCGTTTCGTGCAGCTACTTTCCCTTGATGCCAACCGCAGAGCGCATATCAGTTAACCGGATTGTTGAAACAACACTTAAATGTTGCACTTTCGCGAGCGACACAAGAGGAATCGAGAGAGTTGTTGGTGTTATTGGTTGGGAAGAGTTTTGGTATCATTTTTCTACTCATGTCAATTGCTTTGGCATCGATGAAAGTGGGGCACGTAGTGAAAGTGCGATTTGATAATTATATCCTGTCACTCTCCCAATGGATTTCAATTAAGTGTTTCTAGTTATTTTAAGTATTCACTTCAAAGGATCTAATTTGAGAAACTAAATTTGTCTAAATTTTCAGCAAAGGGAGAAAAATTTGTGAAACCAGAACTATTCTGCTAAGGGAAGAGAAATTCAAAACCGTCATTCCTCATTTACGGATCGAAAGGAGCTCAGAAGTAAGCGGATTTGGTTGAGAAGTGGTAGGTTGCAGCTGTTCTCTAGGATGGAGACACACTTAAGTTAAATGGCTGCCCTTGCGAAGGGCCCACTTGGACAAACTTTCAAAATTTGTCCGTTGTAATACCGGCCGCCGAAGCCGAATGGGTTGGTGCGTGACTACTAGTCGAAATCTAGAGAGAACGTAGATTCGAATCTCCATGCAACGCCAAAATGAAGGAAAAAGTTTTTCTAATAGCGGTCGCCCCTCGGTAGGCAATCGCAAGCCTTCAATGGCAAAGCTCCTCATAAAAACCATTTGCCGTTCAGAGCCGGCTTTAAGACTGTAGGTCCCTCCATGTGTGGAACAACATCAAGACGCACACCACAAATAGAAGGAGGAGCTCGGCCAAACACCCAAAAAGGGCGTACGCGTCAATTATATATATATATATACCATACAGGGTAAGGAGAGGGGAAAACGGAAATAATCAGTCAGATGGAAGCAAGGGAACAAGAGGCCTTAGATTAGGGGATGACGACTTACAGTGGCGATTTACGTTCGTATTAACCGCTTCAAGCTTCTAATAAATTTCACCATACATTTGCATCTACAATATCCGCAGGTGTAGCGAAAAAGTGAGAGCACAGATATCCACATCTTTGCCCGACGAGAGCAAGGCAACTGAGAAGAAGGTCATCACAGCACCTTCCTTCTCGTCCTCCAGACAGCTTCTGCAGAAAGGACTTGAAACAACTACAAGTCTCACCGCATGTTCACCTAAAGGACAATCTCCGCTAAAGATACCTATCAAATTCGAGAGCTGCCCCTGAGCGCCCCCGATCTACCCATGGTCAGAAGGATCATGCGACTTTTCACGATTGCGCACTAGGCCAGCGCTTGTTCAGTTGACGCGAGTCCCATCTTTCCTGGAACAGACCAGAGGTTCTCAGAAGAATCCTGGAGGCACACTTAGGCCCAGTAGATCCAGTGTGATGTCGGTTAGAAATTTATTCGCTGAACTCAGGCTCCTTTCTTCTTCATCTGGGGCAGTACATACTTTTACAGGTTTGCGTCAAGATTTAAAACTTTGTCAATTACCGATGTCCTTTACGAGCTTTGCCAGTTACATAAGCAGGTGCTTTTGTAGCTGGTCTTTCTATTAAGTTAGTTGGGGTCCGAGTGGAATGATCTTTTCTAAGATGTGCCATCGCGTTCAAGTACGACTTGACCAAGTCAAGACTTGACATCACATTTATTTGCATTTTTAAGCGTTGGGTTGGTGCGTGAGTACCATTCTGAGTACGTAGATTCAAATCTCCGTGCATGAAACACCAAAACGAAGAAAAAGTTTTTTCTAATAGCAGGCAATGTCAAACCTCCTCAAAAAAACAAACAGCTAAATAAGTGATAATGATAAAAAAAGGTTTCTTGCCATCGCCAGAATAGAATAGTAGAACAAATAGTATTTGACGAAATGGATTCCTTCGTCCTCGCGGCAGCTGTAACAATAGACGTTTGCGGTAGGCACTGGGTATTGATAAATCTGAACGAAAGAAGGAGCGATCCATGGGAATGTGAAAGTTTATACTTCCTGGTTCACTGGCCAGCTTTTATTTATCCTTTTGAAGATGTTCGTCCTTTGTCAGAGTTTCCAAACAAAAAGAGAATTTGTATGTCAATTCGGAAATTATATTTAGGAGCTAAAAAGTTATCGACTGTGGCCTCTTTGTACTTTTCAAATGAAGCTCGTTGATGATGTATATAGGAAGACATATTCGGTTCTAGAATTCAATACATAGCATCTGGAGCTTCACTATCCCACAAAAAGTATGCCTAAAATAATATGGCCCACGAAGAATTAGTTCCACGCAAGTCTGAACTCAATTCGCGAACTATGATATTTTTGGAAAAAAGGGCAGAATGCACTCCACCTTTTTCTTATCTGTGCAGCTTTTGCATTGGGCTTCAAATTTAGCGGCCATATATATGTATATACAAGAATCCAATTATTATTACTTTCTATAGTTCGAGGGAGTAACAAAGAGCCACAACCAATTCCGTGCTTTCAGATCTGTTCTGCGCCAGTCTGCTTTAGCTTCATTCCAGGTTAAATTCATAGGGCGCGTTTTCACGTCCCACAGACGTTTCCAAGTGTTCGTTGACCTTCTTTGTCTACGGCTCTTTGGGGATTATTATCTACGAAGGACGTAACCAATTCTACCTCATTTTCTTCTGCAGTTCTCAAGCAGTATTGGGGGTTGCTGAATTTTTCTACACAGATCAGCATTCGTGATGGTGTTTGGCCAGAAGAATTTCAGGACCTTACGAAGGCATCGATTAATTAAAAGATATTCGAATTTCTTGAAAAGATTTTGCATTGCTCTTAAAGAGTTTCAACACATTTCGAATAAAACGATTTTGTTATGCTCTTAAAGAGATTCCTTGTAAAGTTTTAAGTAAATGTTATCGGCCTCAGGACTCTAAGTTGAGACAGTTGAAAAAAACATGTAAAACAGAGAAATCGGTTCAATGAAATAAAAATATGGTGCGACAAGTTTTTTTTTATACGGCAATCAAAAGGGGGTACGCAGATAACTAAGAAGTGCTCTGAATTCTAAATTGAGTATCACTTTTCTCATATTAATAGACTTGAACGAATTCAAAAGCATTTTCTGCGTTCCGATCGTAGTAGATGGCGCTACTCGCACTCTGCTTTGTTTTTGTTATTAATGATATTAATTTTGTATTAAGGAGATAATCAACTCTCCAGTTCCCTTATGGCATATCTATTTTGAATTGCCTCAAAAAATAAGCAGAGTTAAGTTCTACTCTTCTTGGAGCGAGTTAGAAGTGTCTATGCCTCTTCTGCTCCTTATTAGAACTTTGAGAGAATTTAACTGAGTTTCAAACTCTGCAGCTTTGGATTTTTTGTTCTAAAAGTAATATTTAAATTATGCAATTAACGACTTATTTAAACAAAAAACTTAATTATGTAAAACTATACGAATTTCCGCTTTTTGTAGCCTTTAAGAAATCAGGTATTTCTGTATTTTCTTGGGAAATAAATAAGTTTTCCCAGCTAAGTCTGTGAGATTTTTGTATCGTGTATCAAAATAAGAATAGAATGAAATAATTAAGTAAATATTTAAATGAAATAATTAAATGAAGCCAAAGTTTGTGATTCCATCCAGCCACATTTTGCACTAAAAATTTCTTAAGTCCAGCTCCACATTTTATTTCATACGAAATGCAACGTCTGTGCTTGAGAATATTTAATTTTGGTACTCTTCATTGATGCATTCGGTATAAAATTCCAACATCTTCAAGTCTCAAAATGACTTTTCCAATACCCAAGTAGCCAGTTCACCAGCTCACTTGTGGGCAGTGAGGCGAAAATTAACACATAAAGATAAACCAGAAGCAGCCAAATGCGTTACGATACGTTGACCACAAACTCTTAATTTGATGAAATGTAAGGTAAATTTTGTGAGAGCAACGAAGAATAAACAAGTCGAAAGTTGAAATGGGTAATGAGGCAATGAGGCAATGATGCCAGGAAGAATGGAAATGCGATCAAAGAGGATGGGCACCAACGAGGCCACATTGAGGCGACAAAGATTGCGCCACGAATGAAACGCATGAATAGTCAATAACGTAGAGCATAAATAAAAACAAAGGGATACACGCCAATACATAAGCAAACAGAAGTAAAATCTGACCGGATGCGCCACAAAAACAATAAAACAAGAATAACACTACCGAAGGCAATACTCGCAATGTAGAAAAGCACAGCAAAATAAACAAATGTAGAGACAACAGAAAAGCAACAGAGGGCAAGTAACAAGCAATAAAAGAAAATACAAAACACAAAACAAAAACAATCAGTGTAACAGAGTTGTAATAAGATATCAATGCCCAGCCAGATAGCCAAGGACACACAGGACTACCAAACTATGCCATTTTTATTTATGTCTCTTCGATGGCTGATTACGTAGATTGGAGAGGGAAAAACGTGTAAATTGCGTGGGAGGAGGAAAATTATGGAAAAAGTAACTGTGAGTAGTTGCATGAAGCATAAAAGGTATTGGGGCCAAAGTAAGTGGGTTGGCTATACAACGTACGAAGTAACGGAGTGGCAATGAACCCATGGAAGGAACCCAGTGAAGGAATATGCAACTGTATATGAATAGCCGGGTTAGGGTATCTCTAAATTTCTTTTTTTAATTTCTTTAAAATGCCATTCGTCTATATCTATAATTCGCCATTTATCTATAAATTGGATTATAGTAATCGAAAACCGAATTAGGTTAGGGTCGAACAATAAAACAAAAAAAAATTTGGGGAACATCGACTTTTATGATTTCTCAGAATTTTTCGCTAAAAAATCTAAAACTTGATTTAAACTTCATGCAGTATAATGGCATGGGTATCAAATGAAAGCAGAAAGTCGCGGCAATTGAGCAAAAATTCCTCCCCAAAGCTTTTCTAAAGCAAGAAAGGCAGAAAATCAAATTTTAAAATTCGTCCTTGAATATTCTTGCAGAAAAACCAAACATTTCTGCCAACAAAAAAAAATATATTTTAATAAATTCAAATCGTGTTGGCTTAAAATCTATTGTAATACCAAAAATTTAACAAAAATGTACAGTAGCTATCAAAATAACAGCAGAATCTCATAGCGCCGCGCATCGCCTATTTATTTAATAAAATATTTTTTTTATATTTTTCTAAAAATATAATTCAGACTATAACAAAAACCAAATTACTCAAAACCAAAATCAATGAAAATTCCAAAAAAAAAATTTAAGTTAAAGCTTAAACTACTTATTTAAAAATTTGTTCCCCATTTTTTATAGAAAAATAGTTCATGCTACAGCAAAAGCCAAGTAACTCAAAGTTTCAAACTTTGTGTAAAATTAACACAAAAGTGTAATAAAAAAAATGAAGCTAACTAATATAATTTAACACCAAACTTTTTTATTGTTTTTTTTATAAAAATATAGTTCTTACTAAAGGGTTTTTCAATAAGGGCGGGTAGATGTTGAAATGGAATAAAATGGCGTTTGCTGTGTGGCACGTAGCGCCGTCCTGCTGGAACCACATGTCGTCTAGGTCCATATGGTTCAATATGGGCCATAAGAAATTGGAAGGGTCACCACGTCTACCGAAAAATGGGCACAATGCCCGCAACGTTTGGGTTAATGAACACTCATTTTGATAATAAAGTTTTATCATTTGAACGTGCTGTTCAATCGTGTAACTTGCCATGATGATTTGGCATAAACAACTGAATAATAAACAAACCATTTGACAGATGTCACCAAAACAAAATGGCTGCCACAGGGCGCCAAAATCGACCCGCGCCAATTGAAAAACCCGTTACAAAATTTATGCACAATTGACAAAAAATATAGAATTAAAATTCAGAAAAATTTTAGTTTACGAATTTCAAAAAAATTTTCTTTATTTATTCTAACTCTTTTTAATTAAATATTTTTTTTTTTAATTAGAAGATTTTCATAAATATTTCAGGCAAAATAATATCAGGGCGATAAGTTTAGACTATTTTTTTTTCTTTTTTTCATACAAATAACTCAAAGCTTCAAACTTTGGGCACAATTAACAAACAAATGGAATAAGAACTCAAAAAAAAAAATTAAGTTTACCAGTTATTTTTTTTATTATTTTATAAAAATGTAGTGCATACTAAAAACGTTGAGCAAAATTAAAAAAAAAAATCAAAAATATTTTATGCTTGTTAATTCAAAAACATTTTTTTTTCATTTATTGTTTTTTTTTTATTTAAATATATATATATATTTTTAAAATTCAGAAAAATTTAAGTTTACTAATTTTTTTTATATTATTTTTTTATAAAAAATTTTTTTTTATTATTTTTTTTATAAAAATATAGTTCATACTACAAAACCTTGTGCGAAATTGACAAAGAATTGAATAAAAATTCAGAAAATGTTTAGTTAACGAATTTCAGAAATTTTGTTTTAATTAAATATTTGGTTATTATATTTTTAAAATTAGCAAATCTTCTAAAATATTTCAAGCCAAATAATATCAGCGCGATAAGCTTAGGCTACTATTTTTCTTCATAAAAATAACTCCAAAGTTTCAAACTTTATGCAAAATTAAGAAAAAAATTAAATAAAAATTAAAAAAAAATTGAAGTTTACTACATATATTTTTTTATTCTTTCATAAAAATATAGTGCATACTAAAAACGTTGAGCAAAATTAGGAAAAAATTCAAAAACATTTCTTGTTTCATTTATTCATTTTTTATTTAATATAAATAATTTTTAAAATTAGCAAAAATTCGAGTTAATTCAAGTTAAGTGAAAATTTTTGCTAACGATTTTCAAATTTTTTTTATTTATTATCATATTATTATTTTTTTTTAATACATATATTTTTCTTAATTAGCAAAATTTTTATAAATATATTTTAAGCAATATTTTTTATCGCGATAAGTTTACACTACTATTTTTTTATTTTTTATAAAAATTATTTTCATACTACAATAAAATCTATATAACCAAAAATTCCATACTCTGTACAACATTTAAAATTCAAGAAATTTCTGTCAATATTTCAAGCGTTTAAGTCAGAATTTTTCACAAATCCTGGGTGTAATTTATAGGAGCTAAAAATTCGTATTGTCTTTTGCTATTTTTTTTGTGACGTTAGTATGCTTTTTTTCAATATAACGAACGCCGAAATTTTTTATGTATGGAAAAAAATGCGCAACACCGTCAACAAAAAAATGGCCAAAAATCAACAAGCATTTCCAGTCACCTTAAACGTGCGAAATATTATAAAAGATTTAATGCTCAACAAAACTGCTTACCCAGACTTAAAAAAGAATCGTACTAAAGAAAGGATACGAAATATATTGGAAAAAAATGAATATACATAAGCTTTTTTATTATTTTTTTTTCTTTAGTAAGCGTTCTATGTTAAACAAGAAACTGATATCGACTGTCCTTGTTATAAACAAAATGGCGCAAATAAGATTTAAATCCTCTCATTAGACGCTAGACATTAGTTTCTGTTACGATATCTGCCGCTATCTGCCAATTTATTTTAACCTGCTGCTAATTTTTAATTCTTTTTT
This sequence comes from Anastrepha obliqua, assembly GCF_027943255.1. NCBI lineage: Eukaryota > Metazoa > Arthropoda > Insecta > Diptera > Tephritidae > Anastrepha > Anastrepha obliqua. The sequence continues at coordinate 31,453,322 of NC_072896.1, forward strand.
TTTTTGGTTTTAGAAATTTTCTTTCAGCCATTGCCCAATATTTTCCAATGGTTCGCAATTGTGGACAGTTTGGTGGGCTGTGGTCCTTTTGAACAATATTTACCCCGTGATTTTCATACTAATTTATAGAAAGGCTAATACGCTGCTAGATGTTGTTTTAGAAATGGCAGCAAACGTTTTTGCAAACACTCCTTCAAATACATTTTTTTTCATGTTTAGTACCCATGGTGATGAACCTATGGTTTTCATACTACACTGACAGAGGCATAGCGAACCAAACATTTGTTAGAACACTTCTCGAATATTTTTAGCTTAAGGGCACCTGCAACTCCTCCTCTCTTCGTTGCAGTATAAAACTCAGCGTACTGAATCTGTTTAAAGTCTGCTTTGACGTATGTTTCATCGTCCACAACCACCCAGTCATATTTATGGATGTCATGACTGCATAATTTTTACGCTCTTCTTTTGTTTATCATTTCGATTCGGTCCCAAAATCATTTTACATGGTCGTACGCCTTCACTTTTGCGCACTTTCTGGTGTTACCTTCGCCGAATATACCCGTTTTGAAGCATCTCGAAGTGAAAGGGCAGCTTTTTTCGAAATGATGACACCATTCTTTGGCTCTTGTTTCCGACACAAATCCTTTTTTCTTCCACTGCCAGGCCCTTGTTCCACCGACAAGACTTCATTAAACTGTTTTTAAGACATAATTTTTCGTACAATTCGGACAACTTAGAGTTTTTGATGTGCCATTTTGCGACAAATTACACTTATCTTACTTTTCGCGCATAATTTTCTCTGCCGACTCGCACTTAACCGAGCACATTTTGAAGCATACATAGAAAGTACAAAAAGTGAATACGCCAAATTCAATATCACAATAAACACTGTGAATATGTATACTTATTTTTTAATTACAGTTAGTTTTACGCAAGTGATGAGTAAACACAATCGACTAGTTTTTTTCGTGTCCATTCTTTAAATAGTTTAAAATTTTGATGAAGATTTTTGAGTTTTTAAAAATTATGTACATACAAAGTAAGTTCAAAATAAACAAGACTGGCGTCATAAAAATGTTTTTGATGGCGCCATCTTTTTAATGAGTTAGCGCGTTGGAAGTTACATCCCTAACTGACTTCCAGTGAAAGCTTGGGGACATTCGGTTCAGTGGAAGCGAAGTTATTGCGTCTAAGGTTGATACCGAATGTCCCCAAGCTGTCTGTATCATTGGTGCAAAAATGAGTTTCGCACAAAGAGCTCAAATCAAATTTTGTTTTAAAATCGGTAGTACGTTTACCGAAACATTTGAATTGGAGTTTATGGAGATGATTGTGCATCTCGTGCCAGAGTTCATGAAATTATCGTATTTTAACTGATCATTTGGGCTTACGAAAGGTCTGGGCACGTTTCATTCCGCACAAGTTAACTCAGGACCAAAAATTGCTCAGAATTCAACATTCGAAAGACCTCATTAAAAAGGCGAGAAAAGTCGAGAACTTCCTTTACTACATTGTAACTGGTCCATACAATTTTCTATCTTGGCGTTTTGAAGCGATTGTTGCATCGTATTCGTTGAATTTGCCCTGAATACCCCGAAGGAGAAAGCTGGCGCTTATTGCAAGATTATGCACAATCTCATCGATCCACTCTTGTGCCTGATTTTTTTACTAGAAATCGCATTTTAACCATCAATCACTCACCGTATTCGCCTGATATGGCTCCTTGTGACTTATACCTATTCGGAAAATTGCATTTGCCCATGAAATGAAAATGTTTTGCGTTCGTAGAGACCATCCAAAAGACATGTACCGACATCCTGATAAATTCTTTAAAAATTGCTCACATAGGGGACACCCTAGTGGTGTATTTCTTTAGGCCAACAGCAATCGCCTCCTGCAATAATCTGCCACCATTTCATTTTGTATACATAAATATTTGTTTGGAGTCTTCGGGATGTGTGAAGAGTTGTCGCACAATAATTTTCATGCGATTTAATACAATATAATTAATGAAGTGCGTAAAGTGATAAGACAACTGGAATGTGACATCGGATGTGAGTGAGATGGCGATTGAGGAAAATATATTCTAAAATAAATAAATAGTTTAAGGTGGTGAAGCAAGATTACTAGTGCTCAAGTTATTCCCTTATATATAATTAAAGCAGTAGTACGCAACTTCTCTCCGGGCCGCTCAACTGTGTCTAAATTAGCTGTATTTTCAGATCGCTGCCTCCCAATCCGGGCACTAGGTTGACACCGTTTATTCCGACTTCTCTAAGGCCTTTGATTGGGTTTCCATATACTACTTATAAAACAATTAGCCTGCATTGGCCTCCACTCAGCCTTCTTAAGTTGGATCTCATCTTACTTGCAAAATTGCCATTGTTTGGTCGTGGTCGTTAGGTCTCTTCCTTTCGTTGCTTACTCTGGGGTTCCACAAGGTACTATTCTTGGCCCGCTTCTTTCTGTTCTGTTTATCAATGATATTCACTCTTGCTTCTCTTCAGCAAGATTCCTGCTTTATGCAGACGACGTTAAGATTTCTTCGAGTCGAAAAGAGTTGATGGAGGTATGGAACCAAATAACGCGGAAGATGGCACGATGTTTTCAATCAGAGATTGTTAACGGTGGTGGATCTACTAAATACTAAAAATATTCAAAAAAGCTGGTTTTGAATTTAATAAATTTGTCTTTTTAAGCTAACTGCACTTTATGTAGATTTCTGTCATATGGATTTTTTATTGTTTTGCTAATTTTCAAGTGAAATAATTTACCAGCTCCTAAGCGAGCTCCTGTGACAATTTTAGCAGTTTCAGAAAAAATACATAAAGCACACCAACTCAACCAGATATAATTTTGAGCTATCAAAAACAAACTAAAAATAACAACCAAAAACCAAAATCCTCAATTCCTGCCCAATGGAATAAGTCATCATACGCGGGTTTTTCAATAAGGGCGGGTAGATGTTGAAATGGAATAAAATGGCGTTTGCTGTGTGGCACGTAGCGCCGTCCTGCTGGAACCACATGTCGTCTAGGTCCATATGGTTCAATATGGGCCATAAGAAATTGGTTATCATCGTTGTGTAGCGCTCGCTGTTGACGGTGACCGTCTCACCAACGTCGTTTTCAAAAAAGTACGGACCAATGACGCCACCGGCCAAAAATCCACACCAAACGGTAACTTTTTGAGGATGCATTATCAGCTGGTGAACCTCGTGTGGATTGGTGTCGTCCCATATACGGCAATTTTGTTTGTTAATACAAACAAAAATGCGCCTCGTCACTAAAGATGATTTTTCGCCCAAAATTGGGATTTTCTTCCAAACGATTCGAAGCCCAGTCAGCGAACAAACGGCGTTGTCTATGGACATCAACTTTGAGCTCCTGGGTTAGTTGGATCTTGTACGGGTGTAGGCCCAAGTCCCGACGCAAAATTCGCCAAGTTGAAGTCTGCGAAAGGCCAAGTTCTTGTGCACGGCGAGGAATAGACTGCCTCAGGTTCTGCTGTACACTTTCACGGACCGCGACAATGTTCTCGGCTGATCTTACGTTCCTTGAACGTACGGGTGTTGGCTGATTGTTTACTGGCCCGGTCGTCTTATATTTGGCCCCAAACGTTGAAGAGTCGACTTTGAAGGGCCACCACGTCTACCGAAAAATGGGCGCAATGCGCGCAACGTTTGCGTTAATGAACACTCATTTTGATAATAAAGTTTTATCATTTGAACGTGCTGTTCAATCGTGTAACTTGCCATGATGATTTGGCATAAACAACTGAATAATAAACAAAAGATTTGACAGATGGCACCAAAACAAAATGGCTGCCACAGGGCGCCAAAATCGACCTGCGCTAATTGAAAACCCCTTTAAATGGCGCGTACACTTCTGTTAGGAGTTTGACCGTCCTCCTCCTCCTATTTGTGGCGTACGTCTTGATGTTGTTTCACATTTGAAGCAGCCAACAGTTTTAAGCCGATTCCGAATGGCAAATGGTTTTTATGAGGAGCTTTTTCATGGCAGAATGCACGCGCCGGTTTGTCATTACCTAACGAGGGCGAGCGTTATTAGAAACCACTTTTTCTATCACTTTGCGGTTTCTTGCGTGGAGATTCAAGCCTACGTACAACGGAATGATAGTCACGCACCAATCTATTCTGAACATAGTGCAAGAGAATTTTCCCATTTCCCTTAGGGTGAGTTACTACGACTTACTATTCCGTCTTGACAAAGCTCATCTACAATAGATAGAACCTCTCCCAGTTGCACCTCTGAATAGGATAATCAACGTGGGAAACAGGTGTATGCACCTTTCATAGTTTAGTGCTTCAGTTTCAGCGTTGGAGCATAAAATATCGCTATTCTATTTTCAAATGATACCCTTTTTTGAACTACATAGGTACGATAAATGGCTGCACTTGAGAGGGGCCCAAAATTCAGAATTTGTTTGCTGTGATACCATACAGGGGAAAGAGAGAGGAAAGAAGATGAGAAAGAACTAGGCAGGTGGAACCAGACAGGAAGAAGAGGCTTTGCATTAAAGGATGACAATCAACGGTGGCGATTTACGATTGCACTAACTGCTTTAAGCTGCTTATAAATTTCACCATACATTTGCACCCGCAATATCCGTAGATGTAGCGAAAAATTGAGAGCACAGATGTTTAAACCTTTGCCCGATGAGAGCAGGGCAACTGAGAAGAAGGTGCTGAGATGATTCCAGCTCGTCTTCCAGACAGAAAGGACTTGAAGCAATCCCAAGCCTCACCGCATGGACACCTAAAGGACATTTTCCGGTAAGGATACTTATCAAATTTGAGACCTGCAGCTTTGTTAGCCTTAGAAGTTCCCTCAAGCGCCACCGATCTACCCGTGGCCAGAGGGGTCTCGCGACCTTGCACGTTTGCGCACTAGCCCAGCACTCGCTGAGTTGACGCGAGGCCCATCTTTGCGGGAGTAGACCACAGGTTCTCAAGGGAATGCCAATTATCTCATTTTGCGATAAAACCATCCCGAGTGTTCCTTGTTTAGCCAACTCCCTCTAATATAATTAAGTTTCAACCCATCGTATCTAAAAAATTTCGATGCCCCTCTCGTCATTTCGCCCTTTGTAAACATTTAATGAGTAACACTTCCAGGAATACAAGTTTTTGGTATGTTAATAAAGAACAAATTTTATTAACCAAGCCCCAAAGAAATGAAGGGTGCTCAGCTGGCAACAACTTCCAATTGTAAATATTTCCACTTTCTTATATTCATTCACTCGAGAGCTCGTTTAAATCTGCAATGCATTAACACGTTTCGCAAAATTCCATTTCAATTAGCCCGAAATGTTTCAACAATTCAACGCAACATGCAATCCTTTGTTTTAACTTCACCCAAACCACTTGGCAACAAAAAGAGTAAATAAATAAACAAAAAAGATTACGGCAAGCAAAACATTAAAGAATTTATGAGTTCAACAGCAGTGTTGCGCAAATGCTTGCAATATTTTGACAGCAGTATGCCAAAAATAAAGAAAAGCAAATAAAAGCAAAGAAACAGAGAAAGAGAAACAATTTAAACAAAAGTTGTGGGTCACTTAATGGCAAAGTGCTGACGCTGCAAATGAAGAAGAAGGCAGAAGAAGCACAAAAGCCTGCTGTGCGACATGCAACGTAGCGCCTGACATGCTGCAAACTCTTACGTAAACGATCACAAAGAACGGAACAATGCAAACGACAATGCAACATGGCATGAAAATGATATAAGAGGCAGTAAGAAGTGCAGGAGTGGAAGAGTGGAGGAGTGCAAAAAAATTCGTAGTAAAAATTCACAAAACGAAAAGAAGCAAACCCTTTTGGCGCACTGGCTCAGGCAGCGACCAATAGGCAACATGCAACAGGGAAGTCAAGTCACGCATGTGTTAAGCGATTTTTGATTTAAGGCAGTACACTGCATCGTTGGTCGAGTGGTACGTATACGCAAATTGCATGCAACAAGACTTCATATGGTGACAGATAAAATGCCTGAAGCATTTGTAGTGGCGGGTCACCTACGGTGTATTATATGGATGTTGCATCCTCAGGGCACTCGTTCAAGAAATTGGAGTACAAATCAATTGCAGTGGCGTTATGTGTCAACGGATTGTATTCGCCTGTGGAGATGATCTTGTGTGCCGAAGTGCGTCATACATGATATCCTTTTTACCGATGTATGTATGTATGCGTGTGTGCGTGCACCAAGTATCATCATTCATAATTGGCAAATATGCCTCCCAGTGAAAAAATGAGTTTGGGTCTTCTCATGCACGCTCCTTCCAGCAAATACCAGCGAACTTACTGGAAGAGGCTTGTATGGGCTCATACAAATCTAGATGGTTCGATGAAATTGAAAATTTAAATTTGAAAGAGACGAGCCTCGAAGCATCAAGAAAATAGTAACTCAAAAAACACTCAGGCTAAAAAGCCCATTGTATTCGAAGTTCTGGAAAGTATATAAAAGGGTAGATAGCTAAGGAGGAAAGGAAAAAAGTCACAGAGAGAAAGAGATAGAATACAATAGAGACAGAGATAAAGGCAGAAATGCTAGTCCTGTGCGAAGGATTCCAGATTCTTTGAAAAATCTGAAAATATACTCCAATTTGAGAGAACAAATTTTACTCATTCTCATGACATCGGAACCCAAAATTTGTAGCCTTGCTCTAACAATGGCAGGGCACTCACAGAGAATATGCTCAGTACTAACCGCATCCTCTAAGTAGGCAGAAAAATCGGATCCTCATTGATTTCAATGGTGGTAATATGTTGACCCCATGGCTTGTGTCCCGTAATAATACCAACCATCAACCGAATGTAGTTTCTTCCAAGTTGTAGAAGAAAGTTCGACAGTTTTATCTCAAGCCACAGTTTTTCATACATTTACTTACACCACATGCATACCCGTCGTCTATATAAATTTTCCATGCGGAACACCCCCTTTTTGAAACTGTGGTGAAACACTCTCAGAAATATGTCTTCATATCATTTCTTCAGGACGCGTGCAGCGTCAATGGACTCTTGTTCCCTTTAATGCAGATTCCATCACTGAAAAGAGATAGAGGATATATGGCGGAAAATCCGACAGAAAACAATTGATCTTATACAGTATGCTGTATCGGCGCACTATCTTTGAAGAGAACCTATTAGTATAACTCCTGTTAATTGTTCCTTCTAAGAGTTCAGCCTGAACACCTTCACGTTCGCACTGAACTAATGTTGGTCTCAACCTTCCTTCTTTGGAGGCATAAATCTAAATTCGCAGAAGTACAATATCTTGGAGCAATTCTAGATATGAAACTGTCATGGAAAACACACGCTGAGCTGACCATAAATCGAGCGCTGCATGTTTTGGGACAGTGTCAGAGAACCTTTAGCGTAGATAAACCGCAGTACCTTTTGTTTTTGGCAAATAATCTGGTATATGTTTTGTAAGAAAGTATGTCCTTTTCCTACAAATGAGAAATTTATAGATCCATGCACTCTCGTGGGGAGCTCGGTAAAAACTTTCTACACCAACGACTCCAAGTCTGAAAATGGGACTGAAGCGGGATGGCGGAAGAATTACGGCTTTAGGTGTAACGATTTTTCAATCGGAAGTCTTCGCAATACTTAAAGTAGCACCTTGAATAATGGCGAGGAATTAAAATCACCATTGAAGCTGCTCTAAATGCCTTAGAAACCGGCCGCACCTCTTTAAAAATTCTTCAGAAATATTGCAGGGTGCAAGGTGGAATGAGCCTGAGCTTGTATGGATGCCTGAACGCTATAATATTGAAGACAATGAAGTGGCTGATGAATTGTGAACTGCGATTTTAAGCCGTTGGTGCAGTACTGATATATAATATTTTCTGAAAAGACCTGAAAGGGTCTTAGCAAAATTAATTCTCAGATAGAGGAGAAACGAGCTATAAGCTCTAATTTAACTGATTATGTGGTACAATGTATGGAATCGAAATATGGTGACCATAGGTACGAGTATCACCGATGATCCGCTGTGTAAAATGCGCTTCTTTTCATAGCGTTACAACGCGAGGTGCGTCAAAGCTTCCTTCAAAATGCTCCTCCAAAGCGGTCCATCTTGAGCTGTTGCTTCGTAGTTACGTATTCCCAGCTTCTTAAGATCGTGTTCCACTGCGTCTATCCAACAGTTCCTCGGTCTGCCTTTGGTCGATTAGCTTTCCTGTCAAGGCTTTCTTCACGGTTTATTCAACAGGCATACGTCCATCTCATGACCTAGCCATCTTATTCGATGTACTTTAACAAAACGCACAGCTGTCTCGTTCTGAGTTAGATCGTTCAGGTCAGAGTTCAATCGGATTCTATAGGTACCATCATCCATTCTTTCTTAAAATTTTTCTTTCCATGCGAGCAATCTGAGCACAATCATCAACCTTAAGAGTCCATACCTCACAACCATATGTTAGGATTGGTCGAATAAGGATCGTGTATATAGTGAACTTTGTAGCTTTAGACAAAAGTCGTGACTTGAACAAATTAAGGTGGGCGTAGTACGCTTTGTTGGCGGCGTTGATGCGATCCCTGACGGCGGAAGTTGAATCACCGCTACATGGGAACATAACTCCTAGGTACTTAAAATGCTGCACTGCTTCAAAAGTGTAGGCTCCCGCATGGAAATTTGGCATCTGTACAGGCCGCCTCGATTTCAACAGATATTTGAAATCAATGAACAGGCAGTGAACATCTACAATGCGCTTAGGCGAGTGAAAATACTACAAAGCATTTTCTCTGTCGCTGTTCGCCTTTCGCCAGACTTTAGCGGTACGTTTTTCAGTCGGATGTCTTGGGAAGGGGCGAGCTACATTTTCTTTCCCTCGGAAAGCAGCTAGGATCCATAAACAATCTGGGAAGTTTGCGGAGGAGTAATGGAACTTCACTCCATTTCTCGCTTGCTTTCCTTTAAAACCAATCTCTTGGCCTTAGGTAGATAGGTGAAATGGTTGAAGTGACATTCTAGTGCTGCCCAAGTGCTTATCCGTTCGTTTTGATACCATTTTGCGACTTCCAACTGAGACCAACCAGAGCTGTTGATGTAGTGGAGAAAATTGGTGGCATTTAGTTTGGCGCACTACCCGAGGCTGTCGAAAAAAGGAACAACCTTAATCGTCTAGCTGCCAAACCCGGACATTTACACAGAAAGTGCTCAAGAGTATCCTCCTCTCACTGGTCTCCACAGCTCCTGCAATGGGGGTTAAATGGTAAACCTAGCTTTTCGGTGTGTATACCAATCGTCTAATAACCGATAAACACAGTTCCGAGCTTAGAAATTGGATGGCGTAGAGTCCCAGGACTTGCTGAGTCCTGCGCCTATTGTACAGGGGCCAAAGGGTTTTCGAAGTTGCACATGAAAAAATGGAGTTCCATCGTTTCTGCGCTTACTTGAGAAATAAGTGGCGTAAAGTTCAATGAAAGATATTGTCTGAGTGCTAGAAAAATAATGTTCGGCCATCCACACTTAGATTCCATTCCAAAATTGGCTAATATTTTTCAATACAGTAAATAAATTTCAGTAGAGATTTTTTCAAGCAACTCTGATACTAAAGCAGGCTATGCTACATTGGTTTGTTTACAGAAACGGGAGGTACTTCACATGTAAGAGAAGGCTTCACGCTAATAGCTGCCGGTCTCTGGAATTTCGAATGTGCGCATTCCTTCTTTAGCAGCGTCCCTCTCGTATATGCTCTACCTGTTGTGGGCTCAATTTCATTTAGTAGGCTCAACTATTGTTAACGCCTTATTGACCTCATAATTAATAGCACTTCCAATGGGACGATAATCAGTAACACAAGAAAGTTCGACTAGCTATTACTGTAAATGAATACTTAACGAGAAAATAGACATCTTCCACTCAAAGGGCAAATATAAAAGTGATCCACTGCTGGCTCCTTTAAGGCATTTAGCAATTTCTCTTTACACTTCAAACATTTAAAAATTCATTTCGCATCTACTTATATGTAGGCGCCTCATCTTCCTCAACGCCAATATCATTAACGCAATCAATTAACGCAATTGCTGGCGCATTCACATCAGCTGTCAAGGTGTACAATTCTTACAACTGTTGTCACACTTTTCACCTTTTTTAATTTGCTACATAAGCACAATTCTTTCACTTGATTAATTCTTCATGACAGACAAATCCAACAACATGACGCAAGTAGAGGCCTCAGGCTCAGCCGCAGCTTCAGCTTCAGTGCCAAATACGTTGTCATCTTCATACATTATGCCACCTTAGTCTTTTGTACTTGCATTATCGCAATGTTGCTACATACAAACATGCATATATACACACACATATGGTCATTAAAATAGGTACGCTGCTTTTATCTATCGATTTCCTTTTGCCGCTCGGAAACAGTTAAAGGTATTATTGAAATTTCGCTTTTTTTATCCTCGAGTCACTTGGAAGGTCCACAGAATGACGTGGTGGCCAAGAGAAAACGACTTACACTACTGATAACTTAAATGCAACTCTTGCCAATAGGGATCCTTTTAAGTCCTCAATGGCCATTGCAGGTGAAATCGACAACGTAGGGTCAGCGAGAACTGTACGGCATCGATTGTAAAGGGTTTTTCAATAAGGGCGTGTAGATGTTGAAATGGAATAAAATGACGTTTGCTGTGTGGCACGTAGCGCCGTCCTGCTGGAACCACATATCGTCTAGGTCCATATGGTTCAATATGGGTCAGAAGAAAATGGAAGGGCCACCACGTCTACCGAAAAATGGGCGCAATGCGCGCAACGTTTGCGTTAATGAACACTAATTTTGATAATAAAGTTTTATCATTTGAACGTGCTGTTCAATCGTGTAACTTGCCATGATGATTTGGCATAAACAATTGAATAATAAACAAAAGATTTGACAGATGTCACCAAAACAAAATGGCTGCCACAGGGCACTAAAATCAACCCGTGCCAATTGAAAAACCCTTTACAACATGAACCTACCAGACAGAATTGCTCGTAAAGTTCCTCTGTTGAAACACGTCTATTTAAGGAAGAGGAAAAGTTTTGCTCAAAAGCCCAAGTCATGGTGTGAACCAGAGGGTATGAAAAAATGGTATAACATTTTTTAGGGCGATGAAACAAAAATACATTAATTTGGATATGATGCCGGGCGAAATGTCAGACGTCCTAAAAGACAACAGTTCTCACAGAGGTTCACAAAAAAAATAGTCGAGCACGGTGGCGGCAACATACCGATTTGGGGATACTTCTCCTGCCATGGGGTAGGTCCTATTCACCTCATAAGCAATAAAATGGACAGATTTATTTCAAGGACATACTTTATTAATTAATGCTACTATCTATTGTGGAGAATATGCGACTTCGGTGGTTTTTTCTGCAATATAATGGACCTAAAATCTCCTCTATGTTAGTACGAGAATGGTTTTTACAAAATAATGTTAAAGTTATGGATTGGTCAGGTCAGTCATCCGACCTAAACTCCATTGAAATCCTTTGGGGAGATTTAAAGAAGCGAATTGGGAGGGAAACACGCAAAAATAAGAAGGATTTATAGCAAAAAATTACGATATTCTACTCCCAATTCTATACCAAATCGAATGTAAAAAGTCATTGACAGTCATGTTGAACACCGGTGGGTTATTGATTAAAATAAAAAATAAATAATTGACGTGTACACTTCTGTTAGGTGTTTGGCCGAGCTCCTCGTCCTCTTTGTGGTGTGCGTCTTGATGTTGTTCCACAAATAATCATACTGCCGTATTAAATTTTCCTTATGACTGTACCTATTTTTATGACCGTATGTATCTCAATATATGGATTTCAATGTATGGATGTCAATGTATGAAGTAGGGTTGCACATTTTTTCCAATTTTCCGAAACCGTGATTTTCGAGACCCCGTTTTTACAATCCCGGCATAGCGTAACTAGTCTAGGGATTTAGATATTTATTATTTTGCAACACATCAACCTGTGTTGTTTTAGGTGCTCTCATACCATAAAATAAATAAATGAGTTTTAAATGTTCTTTTTTTTATTTAAAGTCAAAATTATTTCTTTCGTAACAAAAGAAAAAACAAAACAATAAATTGATTTATACGCATTTAATAATACAGTAGAAACTCGATTCTTGCGACACAATTTTTTTCTTCCATTGAGTACCCAGTACTTGCGACTTTAGAAAATTTTTACCTCCATACTTGCAAAATTTTTTATTTTGTCTTTCTCGTTTGCTATTTTTACGTTGTAGTTTTCAGAATAAAGCTCAGAGAAGTACCGTAGATGTCATTCTGGTAGTGAATTTTTTTTAATTGAATCAATTGAAGAAATTTTGGGGAAGTACCGTCTAATTCATTTGCTGATGAAATGAAAGTTTTGCGTCTCATAAAGGTAAAATTTACGCTACTTACAATAAAAGAAAAAGCTGACATTCTGAACAAATGAAATGTGGGAATTCCTATTAATGCATTAGCTAAAAACTTTCACGTGCATACAACAGCCCATAAAGAAGTTTGTTGAGCGATTTGAAACCGGTCCAGGTAAAAGGAAAACTCTTACGATTTCTGAGCTTCCAAAAATGAAAAAAGCATTGTTCAATAGGTTTGCAGATCAAAAGGCGAAAAACCAACCAACAACAACAGATATAAATTGTGTTCAGCGACGAAGCTCATTTTTGGATCAATGGGTACGTAAATAAGCAGAATTGTCGATTTTGGAGTGAAGGTCAGCCAGAAGAATTGCAAGAGCTACCAATGTATCCAGAAACACAGTTCAGTCACAGTTTGGTGCGGTTTATGGGCTGGAGGTATCATTGGACCGTACTTCTTCAAAGATGCTGCGAATCGTAACGTAACTGTGAATGGTGAGCGCTACCGTGAAATGATATCCAACTTTTTTTCGGCTCAAAATGCAAGAGCTTTAGATTATTTTTTGTTGGGCTATGTTAAAGCTCATATCTATTCAGACAAGCCTGCTTCAATTAACGCATTGGAAGACAACATTAAAGCATTTATATGTGAGATACCGGCCGAAACATTGGAAAGAGTATGCCAAAATTGGACTAAGCGGATGGACCATTTGGAGCGCAGTCGCGGTCAACATTTGCATGAAATAATCTTCAAACATTAAATTATATGGACTGTACTATCGATTTAAATAAAAATTCCATGCATTTTTCTGAATTTTACGTTTGTTTTTTTTTGAAAAACTTTCCCATAGCTCTTAAAAAATCACCCTTTATAATAAAAACAAATAAACTGGGACTGCTATCAGAAAAAAAACCATTTTTATTTGTGTGGAAAAAAACCTCAGTACTTGCGACAACCTCGAAACTTGCACCGAGCCTGGTTTTCATTACGCGCAAGAAACGCATTTCTACTGTACTTGATCGTCAACTTTATATATCTAATCAAGTAAAAGAAAGAAATCAAGAAAAAAGATCGATTCCGGGATCCCGAATTGATATCCGTAGTGGGGAGGCAACACTAGCTTCTGAGTGTTGAGACTCACTTTTGCGTTGGCCTACGCACTTATATCTACATACATATATACTTTTATATGTATAAATGGGTGCGCCTACATACATAGGTATGTATTTGTCATCGATTACATTGCATATTTTAAAATTGTGTGCGATACCTTCATAGCTGCAGGAGTAATGAGTCTTCAGACTCTACCTACTAAGGAATGATATACCCACCGCTTGGTTTCTAGTAATTACTCACATTTATGTAATTTGTCTTTGAACGTTTAATGCCTCATTGGTTAGCGGTTACATCAACACTTCACATACGCACACACACACACACACACATACTTTTGTATCTGATGCGGTGAATTGAGCATTTGTACGCATATCCACATGTAGGTATCTTATGCTTGCCACGCCCTCCAACTCCATCTCTTCACCAAGTGGTTAATCAATCTTTAATGTCTAAACGGCTCATTTAAGTTGTCGGTCTCCGGCAGCACCTTTTGAATGCGGTTAAAAATGTACGTATGTGCGCGTGTGTGCTGCGGGCCTGGTGGGTCCTTCCGTTGTCACTTAGGTTAATTGTCTTTTAGCAAAAGCATTACACATTCAATTCGGTTTTCTTATCGTCAGAATGTTGCGGAGCTAATACCTCTGATTAACGGAAGACAATCCCATTCAATGGTTTGCGGTTACAAAATTGTTTTACTAATTACTTCTCGGCCATTCTGGGATATGCTCCATTGAGCAAGGGTAGGCACTCTATTAATAGTTCTAGATTTTAAGGTGTGCTATTCTGTGTATTGGCGCGTGTGATTACTTTGAATTAAAAATTTTGTTTATGTTAATGTAAAGTTAGTGAAGGGTTACGAATAAAAAAGAATTTGGAGACCGAAACAAAATTCAGTTTTTGATGCACTGTTTTTGCCCACGTCTTGTATTTTTAGTTAATACGTAGCTGCACATCTTCTTCTTGATTGGCGTGATAACCGCTTACGCGATTTTGGCCGAGTTTAACAAAGCGCGCCAGTCGTTTCTTTCTCGTGCTAACCAACGCCAGTTGGCCACACTTTGTGAAGCCAAGTCGTTCTCCGACTGATCTTTCCAGCGCAAAGGAGGCGTTCCTCTTGCTCTGATACCACCAGAACACTTTCAGAGCCGGAGCGTTTGTATCCATTCGGACGACATGACCCAGCCAACGTAGCCGCTGGATCTTTATTCGCTGCGCTATGTCTATGTCATCGTAAAGCTTTTACAGCTCATCGCTCCATCGCCTACGATACTCGCCGTCACCTACGCGCAACGGTCCAAAAATCTTCCGCAGAATCTTTCTCTCAAAGTGGCTACGCACACAAGTAAGAAGGCTTATGAAAAAAATTGCTTGAAGCAAATAGTTTACTAGGAGGGTTCAATAAGTACCCGTGTTAGAAATGAAGACACACTTTTTGCAAAAATGTTTAATTCATTTTTCACCGTAGACCCGTTTTAGAGAGATGCACCTCTCCCAACGCCCCGGTCCTTTTTTTAACCACTCTGAAAAATTGGATTTTTTGAGCTCTCCAAAATACGCCTCTATCTCGGCGATGACTTCCTCGTTTTAACTAAATTTTTTCTCCGCGAGCCATTTCTTCATGTTAGGGAACAAGGAAAAGTCGCAGGGAGCCAGATCGGGTGAATACGGAGGTATAACAGCAATTCACCCAGTTTGGCGATGACAACTCCGGATGCAAGTGATGGTACCTTATCCTAGTGAAACAGCGACTTTTTTTCGAGATATGTGCCCGTGTCTCCTTCCAAATTTTATGAAAGAGGTCCAATAACTCACTGTAATATTGTCCAGCGATTATTCTTCCTTTTTCTAAAAACTCCATGAGGATGACGGCGTTCACATACCAAAAAATTGGCGCCAAGAATTTTCTGGCCGATGAGACTGTCTTCTCTTTCTTTGGAGAAGATTCACAGCGAGAAATCCATTATTTTTGATTATTGTTCAGCTTCTAGTGTATAATGCTGAATCCAGGTTTCATCAACGTTGGCGACTCCACGCAAAAAAATCTTCGGATCTCGCTTAAATTGTTCCAACCACTGCTTCGAAGTTAACAGCCGCATTGGCTTATTGTTCACCCTGAGCAATCGTGCCATCCATGGGACCGACAATTTTTTTCATCGCCAACTTATCATGTAAAATATTAGTTGCCGCTCCGGTCGACACACCTATGACCTCTGTTACTCCTCGCTCCTTCGTTTGTCGATCAGCGAGAATCATTTGTTGAATTAATATCTAACTGTGGCCATGGATGGCGAAGCGTAGGCATACACAGCATCCATCTTTGCTTTTATCCACTTGATCTTTTTTCCCCATCCAAAAACGACTAACCAAACGATACTGCTCTCTTTTCGTCTTAAAAAAATTGTCGAAACACGTCTTACTCGAAAAGCTGCAAAACCCAAACTAACCTATCAATCGCGCGGTGATACTCAGGGACATAGGAAACTGGACACCAAGATCGTACGGTCACAGCAAGATCCTCCTACAGGGACCCCCGCTACTCAAAAACAGAATCAGACTACACAGTCCCCGACCTTAACTTCAAGAAAGACGTTACGGTACGCTTTCCACCGAGCGCCGAATGGGGTAAAGAGAAGGTGATTCGAAGATACGCTATTGAAACCTATACCGATGGTTTCAAGATGAACTGTGGTATGGGAGCTTTCTTCCATTCGGAGCTGAGATAGGTTGACTCAGTCAATTAGACTTCCAGACTATGCCAGCGTGTTCCAGGCAGAACTACTAGCAATCAAAGAAGCATGCAAATCACTAAAACACTACAAGGAAGTTGGTGCAAGAGTAGCTATCTTCTCAGACAGTCAAGCAACTATAAAAGCCTTACACTCCAACTACATTTCATCCAAGCTAGTCTTACAGTTTAGAGAGGAACTAGAATTACTTAGTCATCGGCTTGAAATTACTCTGATATGGGTTCCCGGTCATAGGAACATACGGGGTAATTAATAGGACTATGAATAAGTTCGTGCGGTTTTTTTCGAAATTTGAAACTTTATTGACGTAAAATGGTTACAAATTTAATATTCCAAGTATTGTCCATCGCTTGCTACTACTTTTTCCCATCTTTCTGGCAATTCACGGATTCCCTTTGTGAAAAATTCGGTCGGTTTTGCCGCAATCCACGAATCGATCCATTTTTTGACTTCATCGTAATTACGGAAGTGCTGGTCAGCCAGGCCATGTTGCATCGATCGGAAGAGATAGTAATCGGATGGCGCAAGGTCTGGACTATACGGCGGATGGGGTAGGACATCCCATTTGAGCGTTTCTAAGTATGTTTTGACCACTTGTGCAACATGTGGCCGAGCATTGTCATGTTGCAAAATAACTTTGTCGTGTCTATCGGCATATTGCGGCCGTTTTTCTCGCAGTGCTCGGCTCAAACGCATCAATTGTCGTCGGTAGACATCCCCCGTAATCGTTTCATTCGGTTTCAGTAGCTCATAATACACAACACCCAGCTGGTCCCACCAGATACACAGCATAACCTTCAGGCCATGAATATTCTGCGCCGACGTCGATGTTGAAGCATGGCCAGGGTATCCATACGTTGCCCGACGTTTTGGATTGTCGTAATGGACCCACTTTTCATCGCCAGTCACAATTCGATGCAAAAAACCCTTTCTTTTGTGCCGTTGAAGCAGTTGTTCGCATGCCATAAAACGGCGTTCAACTTCTCTTGGCTTCAATTCATACGGCACCCAATGGCCTACCTTTCGGATCATTCCCATGGCTTTTAAACGTTTGGAAATGGTTGATTGATCAACTCCCAAAGTTTTTGCAACCTCTTCTTGCGTTTGAGCCGAATCTTGATCGAGCAATTCCTCCAATTCGGTATCCATGAACTTTGGCGGCGCACCCTCGCGTTCTTCGTCTTCCAAGCCAAAATCACCACTTTTAAAGCGTGCAAACCACTTCTGGCACGTTCGCTCAGCTAGAGCATGCTCACCATAAACTTCCACCAAGATACGATGACTTTCGGCTGCTTTTTTCTTCATATTAAAATAATGAAGAAGAATTCCCCGCAAAAACACATTATTTGGCACGAAATTCGACATTTTCAAGTGTGGTAAAAATATTGTTGTTTACGCTTCAAATAAAAAACTTATACTGACGTTTGTGCCTTACGACAGTAGCTCTCCAATGAATGTTTGGAAATGTGGATCGATGGAATAATAATCAAGTTACGCCATCTGTTGTAAAACCGCAAGGAACTTATTCATAGTCCTATTAGATAGCGGATGAACTAGCAAGAAAAGGTTCGAAACTAGACATAGCAGAGGCGGTCGCAGTCTCCACTCCACTCAACACAATAAAACATGCATTGCTTCACACTATCATGTTTTAGCCAAAAGAAGATGGAAGCAACTAACTACATGTACTACAACAAAAAACACATGGCCGTCGTACAAACTCTAAAGGACGAATCACCTGTTAGGATGTTCTCGACCAAACATTTCACGCATCACTGCAACCCTTACAGGCAATTGGAAAATAGGGGATCTTGCAGCCAGACTCAATCTCTCTTCAATCCCATCTGTAGAAGCTATCAAGCGGAAGGGGTGAAGGAAAGTCTTTTCCACTACTTATGTGAAAGTCCAGGGCTAGCTAGGATACGACTTCGCTCCTTCGGTAAGCATCTCTTACAGCAAATTAATGAGATCTCAGACATCAAGATAAAGGATTTGCTGATATACCTGGACCTCACTAAATGGATCTGACTTAGAAGCAAAACAAAAAAAAGAAAAAAAAAAGTAAAAAAAAAACCATCACACAAGGACAGTGGTGAAAAGATTTCAAAGTAGGGTGAAAAGATTTGAAAGGTGAGTTATTTAACAACCCGCAATTCGGCTCTGAGCGTAAACACATTTGAGGTGTGTTCACAAAAAAATTGAAATTGTGTTGGTGATATACGAAAAAAATTAGCCAATGACACTTCGTTGCCGTCTGAACAACGACTGATTGGACGAGTATGTGAACTTTTGTGAAATGACCGTGCAGAATTCGACTGCCGAATCCCCAAGTGACGTGGCAGCCAAACTTCCCTTCACAGTTTTCTTTTTCACCATAGCTAAATAGCAAACCTGGTAATCTATCATCCCAGGGCCACACCTTCTGATTTTTTTCACCATGTTGTGAGGCTGCAGTTAACAGTGGTGGTACTCAGTATTTGAAAAACATTTGGGGATGATAATTTTTGTAAGCGGCTTCGCTGAAGAATTATTCTTGAATAGAATAAAAACATGAAAGTTTCTCATCATAAAGGCTGATTCGCTGCCAAGTCACATCTTCAATAGCTAAGGCTATTATTTCCTGTCATACAAAATTACGAATATAAAAACTAAAAGATGTCATTAGGTATTTGAGTTCACTCACTTCAACGAAGTCATATAAAATCTGCAATGGAAATAAATTTAATCAAACCACCGCGCTGAAAACCTTAATGAGAACGACGAGCGCAGACAAAACGGAGCGGAGTGAAGCAAACGAAAAAATTGCATTGGATAAAGGAGGCAAGATTAAAGCGATAAAGTAAATGGCTGACAAGGAGGAGAAGGAGGAGGAGGAGGAGATGCAGGAGATCCCATGCAATTAAGCGCACACACATGCACATTTTGCCAATTAAATGCAGTTAACCAGTTTAGGAGCACATCAAAAAGTATGCATGACTCTTTAGTTCCTTATTTTTATTTTGAAATTGTTTTTGTTATTGTTCTTCATTTTTACAAGGGAGCATGCAAGATGCAGCCTGCAGTCAAAGTTAAGGTTGATTGCGCCAGCTGAAGACGATTTAACTCGATGGGGGAACAAATAAAGCTCAGCCCAACCGACTGACTGGCTGTCTACTCTGCCTGACTACATACATATATGCATACACGCATACATACATACATACATACATACATACATACATACATACCTTCATGCATGCATACGTACATACATGCATTCGCCGACTGCAACTTGCAACAGACAAGCGGAGCCTGCATGCACGCCACTAACCACAGCACGCCACATGTGGTAGACGATTCAAATTAAGTGGCAACCAAAGTATTGCGTTTTTTTTTTGTTCTTTTCATTTCTTTTTTAACATAGAGCAGTTGATGGGCGCAAAAATGCGACAAAATTTCAATTCGATTTTAAAAGTGGCATTAAAAGGCCAACAGACAACAAGGGGGCACACAGCACAATCAACCGCTACAAAATTTCGTATTTATTTGCGGAACGCCGCGAAGACAGACACCCCGGCGTGCAGTTAGCAGCCAGCAGCCACCAGCCGCCAACCAACAGCCAGTCATTCTTCACAGTTTAATAAAACATACAAACAAATAAAATACTAATAACAATAACAATAAGGAAAAAATTAGCACTGCTGCAAAACGCAAAATGAGTTGAAGATGCGCTAATCTGTGACTGGGAATGCAAATAGACGAGCTACCGCGTCGATTGTGCGCCGCTATAAAAAAAAAAACTATAAAAAATTGTAAAAAAAAACTAAAACGAAAATATGAATAAACACGCTCGCACATTTCTCCACACATACATACATATGAATGGTTATTCACAAAAATTACTTAGCGACTGGTGATGAGGAAGAAAAGCAAACAATTGCAATGAATAATGAAAATTGTCTGCTAAAATTTAATAAGAAGCGAAAATGAGCTTCGAACTGCGGATATTCAAAACAAAACAAAAAATGTGGGCACACACCAACAGCGTCAGTCCTGTCAGCTCCAATGCGGAAGGCGGCAGTTAGCAGGCGGTAGAGTCAATTGATTCGTGCGAAAATTGCCAATGGCGGAGAGCGAGAACAGTGAGGCAATCGATTTTGAATATTGAAACACTGAATAGAGACCGCCACCGCTGCTTTAGAGTGATGACGGCATAGGTCTGCAACAAGAATGATAGAAACCAAGAATGATAGAAAGAAGATTGCGCCCATCAGAGCGTCCGTGACGTCACGTTTGCTGAGTTGTGCAGTATTGCCAACCATTTGCTCTTCGCAATAAATTTAGTGCTTTTTTATACCGAAAATGCGAAAATTTTGAAGTTTCGTGTTTGTTTCTTTTTTTTTAATTTAAAGCTACCGAAACTTTAGGTTAAAAAACAAACTATATTATTAAACAAAAAAAGGTTAAAAAAGGTCACTCTGAGAAGATTTTAGTGCTAATGAAAATTAGTTGGTTTTTATAAAATTTGATATTTTGAAAGTGTGAATTTAATTTTTCGCTCCATTTAAGGTTATGCAAAAATATTAAATGCCCCTCTCTCAACTCCTCTTAAGATTGAAAACCTTTTTACACATTTTAAAAAGCCTTTGAATTTATTGAATGCTAATTAAAACCATAGAGGTGTAATCGTTTCTTCCGGTCATCAATTCTTAGTGAGACATAGGACATTAAGAGTTATACTATACTATACAGAAAATACTAAAGAAACCATACTGACATTTTTACAAAAATAGTACCTTATCTTGTTACAGCCCTTAACAAAAGAGTCTCGCTTAAAAAAACTCATAAATTAAATTATACATAAGCATAACACATTTATTTAAGAAAACGCACATTTTAAAGACAATTTGTCACGTATACAAAGTTCTTTAAGTGAATCAATAAAAATTTGTTGGGTTATTTTCTTTGAATGGGCATTTTAGTGCGTTTTTATATCCAAAGCTAGGCAACACTGCAGTAGCGAGAGAGAGATTTGACTGCCGAAAGCAGAAGAACACCAACAACACCTGCAATCGCGGGCAATGCCACCAGATGTTAAAAAAAAGTAAAGCTAAATAAAACTGAGTGAATTATTTAAATAATTATTAAAAAATTTATATTTTACAAAATTATAAACATGACATTTTAATTAGAACAGCTAGAAATATGTCATGAAGAAAGAACTAAAACTCCGAGACAAAAAATAATAAAAATAACATAAAAAAAATGATAAATCAAGTTACGAAAATGGTAATCTGGACATACTGGAGCTAAAATCACGTAACTAATATAGTTGTCAAATTCGCTGAGCGCAAAGTAACGGGACCACGATAGGCGCCACCTCATTATTCTTTTCATCATGGATAGAAACAAGATTGCGTCCATCAGAGCGTGCGTGACGTCACATTGGCTGAGTTGTCACAGTTTTGCCAACCATTTGTTCTTCGCAATAAATTTAGTGCTTTTTTATATGTATATCAAAATGCGAAAAATTTTAAATTTCCGGTCCTCAATCTTTAGTGGGATATAGGGCATCATGAGGTGCATTTATGGTGAAAACAAGAAAAAATAAAAAAACTGAAGAAACCATACTGACATTTTTACAAAAGAGTACCTTATCTTGTTACATAACCTGAAATACAGCGAAAAAGTCGTTGTTGCAAAGAAAAAGAGGGATGAATTCTAATTTTTAATAGCTTCTTTGATTGATGCTTTAAAAGCCCTATAAAGGTATTTATTCTTTTCGTTTTTACATATTTTTTACAATTCATTATTTAATTATATTTAAGTTTTTATTTACCTTAGTTTCCTCTCTAATTCATTATTTTTTTTTATCAATTGGACCTTATAAGTGTCCGTGTGCACCGAAGAAAATGAAATGAGCGAAATAAAAAAGTAAAGCTAATTTATAATGATGCGTGAAAATTTCGCGCAGAGTTCCCTCATTTCGTAAATTTTTAATACAACAGTCGTGCTCTTAACAAAAGAGTTTCTCTTAACAATAAACTCATAAATTAAATTGTACGTAACCATAACACTTTTATTTAAAAAAACGTACATTTTAAAGACAATTTGTCTTGTATACAAAGTTCTTTAAGTAATTCAATAAAAATTTGGTATTTTATTTTCTTTAAATGGCCATTTTATTGCATTTTTATATCCAAAGTTAGGCAACACTGCAGTAGCAAGAGTGAGATTTGACTGCTGAAAGCAGAATCACACCAACAATAACAGCAATCGCGGGCAAAGAGACTAAATAACAAAAAATTGCTAAATCAAGTTACAAAAATGGCCATACTGGTGCTAATACGACGTCACTCATTGTCAAATTTGCTGAGAACAAAGTAACGGTACCACGATAGGCGCCATCTCATTATTTTTTCTTCCATGTGTCTGTTAGTAAATAACATAGTTCTATTAAATATTTGGGTTTTTTAAACAAAGGAAATATGGACTAGTAACCGGACAGCATTTCATTAAGCGGACCCTCGAGCTTGAGTTGGTTTCTATTCTTGATTTAGTTTTATTTTTTAAACAAGAAACGTATTCATAGCCCTAATAAAAATGAATATTATTCAGCAGCGCTTATCTTTCCTTCAAATTTTTTCTAATTCCTTCTTCCCAATCATTATTGCTTCTTTTGCAGGACAGCATTTTGTGTCAATTGATTTTCCTTTTTTTTCTTTTTGCTCATAAATTTCCACCTTTCTTTCGATTTAGCACTACGAGGTCTAAATGCTTTTTCCTTAGAACTTTGACTTAAGTAAATTATTATTTACTAAGTACATTAGAAAATTAATATATGTAGTAAAGGGGGCGCAAAATTAATCATCCAATTTAGTTTTTGAATAATTGTTTTCGTAAAACAACTATATAAAACAAAATTATGTATTATAATTTTGCTGAAAAAAGTTATTTTAATGATGGAAACCTTTATTTGGATTTTACGTGCTCCATTTCTTGTCTGTTTGTATACTGCCGTTGCTAGGTTCACAAGTGCCAAATGTGATTGGCGGTGCCAGACGGTGGTAGCAGAGGAAGAGCAAGGCCTCCTCTGCGTTGGATAGATCAGGTCGAGAAGGACTTGTTTTCGCTCGGTCAAAACCGCGTGAGTGGTTATCAAGCCCATTGAGAAGAAGAAGAAGCAAATTGGATTAAGATTTTTGAGCTTGGTCGTTTTTGCTGGATGGTGGGCACACCACCTACTAGTAAGTTTTAATTAAGCTCTGTTAAATTCTGTTACATAATATCTCTTCGAATTTCCCTCTATATATGACGACTACATCATCAACATAGCCTTGGAATGATAGACCGTTGCGGTCTAATTCCATTAAGAGTTCAACTACTGATTGGCTTCCCAAAGCTTAGTGCTGATAGTACACCTCCTTCCGGGAGCTCATTGCATGTAAAGGGTTTTTCAATTGGCGCGGGTCGATTTTGGCGCCCTGTGCAGCCATTTTGTTTTGGTGACATCTGTCAAATCTTTTGTTTATTATTCAGTTATTTATGCCAAATCATCATGTCAAGTTACACGATTGAGCAGCACGTTCAAATGATAAAACTTTATTATCAAAATGAGTGTTCATTAATGCAAACGTTGCGCGCATTGCGCCCATTTTTCGGTAGACGTGGTGGCCCTTCCAATTTCTTATAGCTCATATTGAACCATATGGACCTAGACGACATGTGGTTCCAGCAGGACGGCGCTACGTGCCACACAGCAAACGCTATTTTATTCCATTTCAACATCTGCCCGCCCTTATTGAAAAACCCTTTATTTGGCGTTGTAACACCTGAGCTGGTTAGTATCTCTACCTTCCTCGTACTAAGCTATTGCCCATCCATTGAGCAAAAGTATTTAAATCCTTCTTCTAACTAGAGCCCTATTTATGGCCTCATGTGTGATATTATCAAACGACTTTGTTTATCCTAGACGGTACATATTGCAGCTTGTTTCTCTTCTATCTCGAGGCACATTCGTTAGTTTGTATAGAGCAGCCTCTGTTGATCGCCCAGCACCGTATGCACGATGGATCTTCACGAAACGCAAAAATCGCAATGAAAGATGCAACTTCCAACCAAAAACTTTACTTATCACCAGGGTTATGGTAATCTATTTTAACAGAACGCCATCAGATTTGCAAATGTCTTACATCCAATCCTGGTCCCTCACACGACACTGTGCAACTCAGTGCGCGACAAGCATAGCAGCAAAGATTAGCATTATTTCTAGTTGTACTGGGATGAGATGGGAATCCGAATACCGAATTTAGGCAGCCAAAAGAGAGAAGTGGCGACTGAAGTCATTCGAAATTATCAAATGAATGGATGAATGGAAAAAAATCGTGACTCGTTTTGATGAGGCGCAAAACTAAGACCCAGAAAACAACAGAAAAGCTGCATGAAAAAAAAAATCGACAACGAAAAACGTCAGCAGCAATTTTAGCCATTAAAACAATTGTGAATTGCGCGCGATGCGCTGAGCCGCAACTCACAGATACATAGTTTGTATCCATGCAGATACTTTTATATCTGCTTAATGCCAATCAAAGCGGCAGGCAGCGGCAGAAATCGCGGTTATTGTAGTCTTTGTTTTTTTTTTCTTTTTTTGTTAGCGCTGATGGTAATGATGGCGATGGCATTCAATTCGCAGAAATACATATAAAAGAATTTCGACGTCAGCGATTGCGCAGCCTGTTTATTTTGAGTGTCTGCAGTTGAGTGGAGTTGAGTCAAAACTGTCAAGCTATAAAAATACGCCGTACGTGGAAATGTTTGCGTTGCGGTAGCAGGCAAAAGAGAAGGCACAGCGTGGCCGAATGGGCCCAAAGAAAGCACGAGAGATGAGCGGACAGATGGACACAGCACAAAATGCTGTACGACGGTGACAATTGCACTTTGCAGAAAGTTTCTGAATGGTTTGAATTTATTTTTGCTGCAAA
Organism: Anastrepha obliqua; assembly: GCF_027943255.1. Classification (NCBI taxonomy): domain Eukaryota; kingdom Metazoa; phylum Arthropoda; class Insecta; order Diptera; family Tephritidae; genus Anastrepha; species Anastrepha obliqua. The sequence goes on from NC_072896.1 coordinate 31,478,512, forward strand.
GTAATTTAAATTTCATCAGCAATGAAAGGAAATAAAATCAAACAAAATTAAATCAACAAATATTTCCTGTTTCACTTTAAAACGAAAAAAAGAAGGGGCTACCAAAGTTAAAATGCAAATTTCAGTATAATTTTTTTTTTTTTGTTTTTTTCTTTGTTTGCCCGCTTGTCCCACAACAGACAGTTGATCATTTGAAGCAACCTGTCGCGCGACTTTATTGTTGTTACAGTTATATTTTTCTTTTGGCGTAGACGGGACTGAGCCATATATGTATGTGTGTGTGTAAGTGTAATAAAAATGATTAATGTGCCACATTCTAATGGGTTTTGTATGTGCGCGCATTGTTGTCATTTCTGTGTATCTTTTCCCGTTGTGTTAGCTGTTGTTGACCAAACATTTAAGGCCCTGTCAGTGTTGTCACCAAACGTAGAGGAACGCGTTGTCAAACCTATACGTAAATGTGTGTTTACATATGTATGTATGTACATATGTATGTACAGGTGCGGTCAAAATAATAGTAGCGCGAATTATATCAAAGTTTTTAATTTAAAGCCTTTTTTTCTTTTTTTACACATTTCGATTTTTTTATATTAAAAAAACCGCAAAAAAATTGTCAAAAATCAGTCCAAGTTTTGAGTTACATCAAACTTGTATACAGGGTAACCCTGAAAATCGTCCCAGATACTTAAGAGCATTCTTGTTAAGGCCAGTTGTGACTAATTAGGTTATATGTCTGATGTCTACGAGGTGTGTTCAAAAAATAAGGTGAATTTTCATTTTCCCAAACAATTTTTATTCATCAATTTCTATTTTATCTCCTTCAAAGTATCCGCCTCACATATAATACACTTGTGCCAGCATTTTTTCCAATCCTGTTCTAATATGCACTTTTTTGTATGTCCTTGAGCCTCTAAGCGATTCGGTTTTTATATCCTCAATCGTCGCAAAACGTCGTCCTTTCATGGGTCTCTTCAATCTTGGGAACAGGAAAAAGTCGCAGGGGGCCAAATCTGGTGAATACGATGGCTGAGGCATGATAACGATATTGTTTTTGTTATTTTCGGCCAAATAATCTGTCACAATCAAAAGTGAGCAGGTGCATTATCGTGATGCAAAAGCCATGAATTTTTTAACTATAATTCCGGGCGTTTATTTCGTATTGCTTCACCCGAACGGCGCATAACTTCAAGGTATTACTTCTTATTTACCGTGCGACCTTGAGGTAAGAACTACCGATGGTCTACGCCATGGTAATCGAAGAAAACAGTGAGCGAAACCTTGACATTTGCTTGAATTTGGCGTGCTTTTTTTGGTTGTGGCTCTCCTAGACTTTTCCATTGGAATGATTTGGCTTTGGTTTCGATGTCATAACTATTCTTCTATACCCACGATTCGCCACCAGTTTGACCCTTTTAAGCAAATCTGGATCGTCGTTGACGTCATTCAACAATTTCTAAGCGATACTCATGCGACGTTGTTTTTGGTCAACATTCAGCAATTTTGGAACGAACTTCGATGCCACGCGCTTCATGCCCGAAAATTTCCGAAAAGATTGCATGACATGACCCAACCGATATGCCTCGGCAACTTCTCTAATTGTGATTCGATGATTCTCCATAACAATTTTCTTCACTTCTCAACATTTTCATCGGTTGTGGATGTGCTGGGTCGTCTAGTGGGAGCGTCGTCATTCACATCTTCGCGAGCTTCTATGAAAAACTTGTAAACATTTTTTTTGACTCAGAGTACTCGTACCGTATGCCGCTGTCAACGTTTCAAATGTTTCTGAACGCTTACTTCCATTTTTTACACAAAATTTGTTGCAACTTCTTTGACCAACTTTTTTCGATAGCAGAAAATCGCCGAACACGCATCTTATTTATGCCTCTCACAAACAATCCAGCCATGCAATATTGATAAAACCGGGAACATATCTTCAAGACGAGTTAACCAATATAAAAAAAAATAACAATCGAAAGTCAAATGTAGGTAGCCCGCGAAATTTGAAAATTCACCTTAGTTTTTGAGCACACCTCAAATGTGTCTTTGTTATGATATCTTAAACCTAAGTGCCTTGAAGATATTCGATTTTAACCGTCCGTTGGTCACCGGGTCTGGCAAGACCTTTTTCGACTTTGAACGGGAATTTATGATATTCCTATTACAGCTAACGGCTTGAGTTTCCAGGTAGCTTCTTACCTTCATTTAGCTTTTTCATTGGTTTTGGCATGCATTGAGCTGCCTACAGAAGTAAAAATGATTGCTGAAAATATTTTGGTTTGTGAAAAGGAGGATTTCTTGTCGGTCAAATAAATCCTATCGTTTTGGGAGTTTACGAATTGCTCAATTTAAAAAATTTTCTCGTCAGAAAACACTGCTTTCGGCCAAGCGAAGGAACTCCTTCGCTCTCTCAAGTCTGGCTTGTTGCTGCTTTGGTGTGAGATTATGCGCCTTTTGGATCTTTTAAGGCTTGACTTTGAGATCACGAACAATCGCTGGTAGTGATTTTCCAGCCAAAAATAATGAAATCACACTATTACGTTGGAAATCCATAACTGATTTTCTTTTTTCGCGTTTACCAATGGCAAAATGCTTCCGCGCGCTTATAAACAATACTCTGGACTGTCATTTAGTTAACAAACAGACAGCTGATGTCCGTTACACTTCGAGTGCCGGACCCTGTAGAAACGAGTTTTTCGACAAAGCTTTTCGCCTCCTTTTAGACAATGACGACGATCTCTCTTGGCTGTGAGTTTATCGACTCCGGTGGGTTGACTACAATATTCTCAGGGATAGTAATTGGTTTGATTGATAGTAATTGAAATGATTCCATAACCAAACGAGTAGTGAATTGAGAAATAACAGCTGGCTTATTCATACGACTTTCGATTGTTGCAAGGATCACCTTTTCTAAACCTATCAACTTCCTTGGAAATAAAAAATTGTGTCAATGCCATGACATCCAACATCCTGCAGGAAGCAAAGGCCATTTGATCCATGCATTCGACGCCGGCTTTGAGGGCATTATAATAAATAATTGCCGATGGTTTTTCTGTTTTTTGTTGTGGTTGATGTCTAAAATTTAACCATTTCCGAGATATTCGCTTTCAGAAAAATATTTTTTTTTGCTTGTACGTCTACTTTTTCATAAATGTTAGTTCAAGAGCCCAATTTTGTTTCGGTTTTTAGTTAAAAAGTATACCAATTAATAAAATCAGGAAAATTAGAGCCCAGCTCTTACAGTTGAAAATGGCTACGTGATAAAATTTTCCATTTCATTTTCTTACTTCCCATCTTACTTATATGGCTTGACTGCAACAAGTCTCACCAGGCGTCTCTGGTTTTCGCGCGTCTCCTCCAACTTGTTACACCAAGCGATGATAGGGCTCGCTCGACTTGGTCGTTGCATTGGAGGCATGGTCTTCCCGTACCTTCTTTGCTGGAGCTTCAGCATCCATACGCTCGACGTGGCACGAGCTCAATGTTGATCCGCCTAACTATGTCCACATCGTCGTAGAGCTCATGCAGCTCGTGATTCATTCGGCGGTAATATTGTAGTTATCGCCGACATGAAGAGGACCTAAGATTTTCCGATGTATCTTTCTCTCGAATACCCCATGAGCAACTGCATCGGTCTGCGACACAACCCATGCTTAAGCGCCTTAGAGTAGCACGGTTAAGATGCGTAAGAACGTCTTGTAGAGAGTTAGTTTTGTCAGCCGAGAGAGGTCTCTGCCACACATTTGCTTATTGAGACCACAGTAACACCTTTTAGCAAGCGTGATTCGTCGGTTTATCTCCAGACTGGTATCGTTTGTTGTTGTGACGGCGATGCCAAGATACTCGTATGTGTATACCTACATTTCTTGACAGTTTCAAAGGTATAGTTGTCGGCGGAAATGCTGGATCCAAAACGCCGTGAATCTTTTCTTTCGTCTTACCCTCGTTAACCGCCAGACCCACTCTAGTTGATTTTCTTTCGATGAAGAAAAATACTGCGAACATCTTGCATGCAGTTCGCTACGCTGCCAATGTCATCAGCATATGCAAAGAGCTGGACGCTTTTGGTGAAAATTGTGCCATTTCGATGAACACCGGCTCTCCGCAGTACTCCTTCCATGAGGAAGTTGAAGAGATCGCACTACTATGATCCTTCTTCTCATCATTAACACAATTATTTGGGAAGTAATTATTTTTATTATTTTAAAACCTACTTTATATTTTTAGCTATCCAAGAAGGTATAACACTTAGTAATAATTGGTAGGTGGAATACGGGTCCAACTAATATGGATGTTAAAATTTTATGAGAAGGAAATAATTAAAAAAAAAATACTTACACTTAAACAAAAAAGATTACAATTTAAAATTTGTTAGATATTATAATTCTTTCTCTACATAACCGTCCTTATTCCTGCTACAGCTACTCATTTCATAATGGCTTTAAGTATGTGGGATGTTTTCCCGGTAATCTTGTGGTATCAAAATTTAATAAGGACTACATTTTTATATAAAAATAAATAAAAGTATATATATAGTCAAAACTTGGCAATTTGTCGCGGTATTATTATTTAGACCACCACTGTATGTATGCCCATGTATGTACGTCTAGTTGTGTATGTACATTTTCTGTATTTGTGTGAAATTCGAGTCATTTGGGAGGAGCAATAGGCGGTGTCAAAGGCTAAAACAAGCCCACAGACCTGCCACATTTTCACATAAATCATCAGACCCATGATTTATATTTGTAATGAAAGCGGAAGAAATATCGAAGCCCTTCGATGGGCGTGGAAATTCTGTAGGATGAGAAAAATGTTGCCTGTCGTTTGAACTTTTTCAATTGCCACCGACCGTGGCTTATGTAACACAGTGATCAACCGAAATGGAGAAGTTCTATATACAACTTTTTTAATATCTAAATTTTTCTTTTTTGTTGGAAAACCAAGAAAATAATAATATTTAACACTTTCTGTTAATTACCGCCGTAAGCAACGCTCTAAAACTACTAATTTGCTTAGTCTCCAAAAGTTGTACTTATTTTTCTAAGAATTTGACTAAAATTGGTAAGTGTATGCATACATACATTCTGAATATCAGCTGCTTTAGGCCATAAATATCAGACACATTGAGCAAAATCGAGTATTAATTGCCTTTACCATCCATACAACGATAATTATTAAAAACATAAAGTATTTTGTTTTAAAGGGTGGTTAAATTTAAAGGGCCGGTGCTAATTTTACATAAAACACAATTTTTTTAAGAAGTCATTGTTATTTCTCTTTATTATGATAATATTGGTTTGGCTCAATTACGCATGCAACAAAATATCCATCCGATGGTCCAAATTTTCGACGACGCTGAGGCATAATTGAGACTCTATGCCGTTAATGTGCCGAATTATCTCATCCTTTAGCTCTTGAATTGTTGCTGGCTTATCCACGTACACCTTTTCTTTCATATAACCCCGAAGAAAGAAGTCCAACGGTGTCAAATCACATGATCTTGTCGGCCAATTGACATCGCCACGACGTGAGATTATTCGGCCATTACATTTTTTCGCGCAAAAGAGCCATTGTTTCGTTAGCTGTGTGACAAGTGGCACCGTCCTGTTGAAACCACATTTCGTCCACATCCATATCTTCCAATTCGGGCCAAAAAAAGTTCGTTATCATCTCACGATAGCGAACACTATTCACAGTAACTGCCTGACCGGCCTCATTTTGGAAAAAATACGGCCCAATGATGCCGCCGGCCCATAAACCGCACCAAACAGTCACTCTTTGTGGGTACATTGGTTTTCCGGCAATCACTCTTGGATTATTATTCGCCCAAATGCAGAAATTCTGCTTATTGACGAATCCACTGAGGTGAAAATGTGCCTCATCACTGAAGCACGAGGTGCGCGAAATGCATTTTGATTTGAACGCCCGTTTTCATAATAAGCCTGAATAACTTTAACGCGTTGCTCGATTGTGTATCTTTCCATGGTTCAAAAAGTATAAGGCCAACTTCTGTCATTTGTACTTAAGTTATTAGAAGGAGGAAAAACTGTTTAACCCCTAACATGCCTATCGTGGCGCTCGGAAGACCGCTGACAGTGATTTTAAGTGATTCTGATTACAACAAAAAATGAACTCTCCTTTTGTCTATGTCATAAATTAGTTAATGATTAATTTCCTTTAGTATGTCTAACATTTTTTCTTTGAAAACACAAAAACCTAAACAAGCATTTGGGAAAGATGACTCCCAACCCCCAGAGGAAGTTTAATTGGCCTCCAGTGCTAACGATTATTTGATAACGCCGTCCGGCAATAACATAGATGGCCTAAAGTGAATGCGGGGATTCTCCAGCTTTTCTCAATGAACCCACGGCGACCCACTTTATCACCTAGACGTAGGAGGTCAAACTGCAACTAAAAGTGAAGGTTGATGATAGACCAATACCGATCGTAAGCAACCCCAAATTTTTCGGCGCACTCAGGCGCAAATACAACTAAGGTCTAAAACTGCAACAAGGTTTCAAGTTGCTACACTTACTGGTAAAACTTAGTGAAAAGACAAAGAATTGTTGTAGGCGACACTTCAAGCAATTGACTGGTCAGTTCTTAATTACGCTGTACGCGTCTGGTCGCCTTCCGCTAATGATTCATAATGGGCAAAGCTTCAGACCTGTCAGAACAGCCAAGGAATGTAACATCTTCACAACGAGGCTTTTCTGCTGCCGTTCAAAGATAAAAACAATGTAACCAACTCAACAAGCAATTCCTACTGGGCTGCTACAGCAGGAATCGCCCGTTCTGGCACTCGCCTGAAGCTGAGCCACCTCCTAGCCGAATTAGGAAAATTAGACTATACCGACGAGATCCAAGACCAAAAAAAAAATCAAAAACGACTGCAAATACTGGATTGGACCATTTATAGACCGACATTAAACGACATTCATAGCGAGCCTCTTACTCCTACCTTAACGCCCGAGCCTCGAAAGCCGCTATCAGAGCCCAACCAACAGCCAGATTTAATTGCCTCTTGAGACCCGCATAACTTTAGCCCAATTACGTTCTGTACACTGCAGCTAGTTAAACTCCGTCCCACCCATATTCGACCCCGTCATACTCCATATGCATATGTCCGTCATTCAAAGGTACCCCGCACGAAACTAACAACCTACTCACACGCCCTCTTAAGCCCACTCACCCAACACCTGTCTTCCTCTTATGACTGCAGTCCGTAGATACATTCTTTTCCTTACCTTACCTAATACCCAGCAAAAGGTTATTAATCACAAATTATTTTGGGGATTTTCGGTGAATACTTTTGGGCAATATTTTAACCCTCCAGCGACCCAAAAACTTAATATTTTTCAAATTTTTGGAAATAAGGGTCCCAATGATCCATACGGGTAATAATTATTAAGTCAAAACATTCACAAAAAGTATGCGCTAATAAATTTTATTAAAATTCTTAAAGAAATTATATCATATATGATAAGTGCAGTTTTTATAGGTTTTTTTTTAATTATTTAGATTAACTTGAGACCAAATTAGGAAAAAAAATTGTAACACTTAAATAGAAAACAGAAAATGGTGGTCCAATATTCTAAAGCTCCTCCTCTTTCATAATTGCTATTACGCATGCTTGCCGCTTGCTTTTCGGCGGAGCAGGGTTTTTCTTTACATCAGCCAATTTATCTATTTTGCTAAAACTGCCGGATGCTGCTAGTGCTTTTCAGGCAGAAGTCTTTGCGCTCCTGTAGGTATGTAAAATGCTTAGGGAACGTGGGAACGAGGGAGATATTAAAATTGTTTCCGTTAGTCAAGCGGGTATCAAGGTGTGGATCAACGACGCCATGGTGCCGATCCAAACTGATCAAGTCCTGTAAGAAGGATATCAAATCTCTTGTGTATGCAGGTAACATTTCTCTGATCTGGGTTCCAAAACATAGGAACATGAAAGAAAATGAAATTTCTGGTGAACTTTCAAGGAAGGGATCTATTGAATTGGTTTCAGAGATCTCCTACCCGGTCATCGGCGTCCCCGTCACTGTTGTTAAAGGGAAATCGCACAACTTGTTTCTCAGGAAAGTGCAGCACAGATGGAGCTCCATTTCTTCGTGTGTTAATTCGAACACTTTTTGGTCTTAGTACAATAGGTTTAGGACTCATAAAGAACTGGGGACTCCACGCCACTCAGTTTTCAAACTCGAACGGCACACACGCAAAGAAGCGGGTTTACCATTTAATCCCCATTGCAGAAGCTGTGTTGAGTACTTTCTCTCAACTTCTTTGGCCCAGAGCCCGTTTTGCCACTCCCTTCTGCGGCTATCACAGCCACGGTTACCAAATGGGTAACTACCACCCACAAGCGAGCTTGGCAGGCTGAGAGAGGCTGCAGATGGACTAAACTGATGTTACCTGTCATGTCCGATCGACTGTCGCAAACCCTTCTGTCATTAAGCAGAGGGGAGTGCAGACGGCTGGTTGGACTGATGACGGTCCTTTTTCTGTGGGCAAAGCCCATGGAAAGGTTGGGCATCTCAGACAGTGTACTCTGCCCAGCTTGTGAAGAGGAGAATGAGACGGCGGACCACTTCCTGTGTGTCTGCCCCGCCTTCGCTCGAATCTGGTTTGAGGTCTTTGACACTGATGTGCTAAGAAGCGACCACATTGGCTCCTTGGCACCACAAGATCTACTCAGATTTCTTCGGAGATCGGTAGATTTAAAGAAAATTAAAAGGGAATGGACTTAGTTAATGTCTGAGTGCTGCACTTGCTAGTTGTCCCGACAAAAAAAAAAAAAAAACTTTCTCTATAAATGTCCGGGCTTGGCAGCTAGACGATTAAGGTCACTGGGTACTCCTTTCTTCGACAACCTGAGGCAGTACGACAACCTAAATGCTATCAGTATTCTCCATTACATCAAAAGCTATGTCTGGCTGTAGATATCTGCCGGTTGGTGGTATCAAAATGATATCGAAACGGCACTTTAAGCGGTAACTAAGCCATTTCACCCACTTACATACCTATTTGTCCCATTTTGTCAAACAGTGTTAATAACGAAATATGGAAAAAAATGTAACGACGGTAGAGAAATGTTGTTTTCGAAAAACTATTTTCTTTTTTCTTCAAAATGAGAAATACTGCACTCTTGAGTGAGCACAGCCCCCAGCGCAGATGGGCTCTGAGGCATTTACGAAGGAGACGAAGAAGATATCCGTACATTATGGAAAGCCATTAACTTACTTTAGTATATCCGAAGAATAAAGCGATTAGAGTAAGTATCAACATTTATTAACCCACACTGGCTCCGTCGACAACTAACCAACTAACTAAGCTAACCGACAATTAAATTGCATCATTTCGTGAAACAAAGCACTTGCCCCAATCGCATCATACACAACAACACTTTTGGTAAGCAATTATGAGAGTATGCCATAAAAATTTCTTTGTCTATGTAATAAACAAATTTTATAGTCATAAAAAGAAGAGGAATTGAATTATACGATTACACACGCAAATGAATGCAGTTTGGCAATACATGCACAGTTACATGTATAGTTACATTTACCTTTCAAATTTCAATTCCATTCGCCATTTGGCATTCGCCGGTAATGTTCACTCACCGTTAATAAATTCAACGCTGCCACAAAAGTAACCAATAAATCCTGGTTCAGTGCTTTACCGCTGCACACACACATACACACGCACACACATTCACTTGAAAATAAACCAAACGTCAATATCTTTCTGTAGATACTGCAGCCAGTGTTTGTTTGAAGTTTTACGCCATTTTTGTTTTTGTTTGTCATATAAAAAATTCATTTGATGCTCACTGTCCTGCCGGCGGGAGCTTATGCGCACACATTTTGGACGGATTGCTGGCCATATCCGGGGGAAAACTACATAGCACATAACGGTAACGTACACATGTGAACGGTCGAAAAAACAAAAACAAAAGATGCAAACAAACAAATAGACTACAATGCATACTAAATATAATAAAAATGAGAAAACAAAGACACAACTGAAATTTATCTACCACTACAAGTCCATTAAATAAATTATTTATGCGCACATTGTGCAACGGGAAATAAACCCGGAAATGGACACAAGTGATCACACATACACAGGTAAGGATTTACCTGCAACTGTATGCATATGTGTGTGTGCTTGTGTTTAGATGCATAGATAGGGAAAATGGAACACACTGGAGCAGGTTTATATGTATGGTAGTGAGTGATGCAAAATAAAAGCTGATGGAGCAGTGTTGCCAAACTAATGGAAGAATTTCGCTATTTTCTATAAGAATTACTCTGCTCTTTAAGGTGATGGGAATCTCCCGCCATTCAATTTCCAAACTCATTGCGGTGTTCACTGGTCACTGGTTGATCGGTACTCATGCGGAGAAGTTTGGAATTCCGTACAACTCCTATAGCAGAAGCTGTGGGGATCTTGCAGAAAAAGAAACTGTTGAGCACTTTCTCTACAAATGTCCGGCTCTGAGGGCTAGGCGCTTGAGATTCGTTAGCGTGCCCTTTGCGGATGACTTGAAGAAATTCTCCAGCCTAGATCCCTTTTCTCCCCTCCACTACATCACTGGATGGCTGCAGAAGGTTTTCTCTTCCCAACAATTTTTCTTTGGTAGTGATCCACATTATGGTATCAAAACGACACGTAAGTGTTACTTGAAGTGTACATGTGGTTGTTGTTGTTGTTGTTGAGGTGGTTGAACATTTCTGAGCTGAAATGCGCCTAATTAGTGACCAGCACCGTTTTACTACCACTATCTCGTGTGAAGATGATGTTGTTGTTTTTTTTTTGTTTTTTTTTCCAAGTCAGATTTATTTAGTGAGGTCCAAGTAGAGCAGCAAATCCTTCATCTCGATGTCTGAGATCTCCTTAATTTGCTGAAGGAAAGGCTTACCGAAGGATCGGAGTCGTGCCCTGGCTAGTCCCGGACATTCACATAAATAGTGGAACAGACTTTCCTTCGCCCCTTCCGCTTGACAGCTTCTACAGATAGGATTGAAGGGTAGATTGAGCCTAGCTGCATGATCCCCTACTTTCCAATGTCCTGTAAGGGTTGCAGTGATACGTGAAATGTTTGGCCGAGAACATCCTAGCAGGTCATTCGTCCTTTGGATTTTCTATGACGGCCATGTGTTTTTTGTTGTAATACATGTAGTTAGTTGCTTCCATCTCCTTTTGGCTAAAGCATGATAGTGTGAAGCAATGGATGCTTTTATTGTGTTGAGTGGGGTGTAGACTGCCACCGCCTCTGCTATGTCTAGTGTCGTGCCCTTTCTTGCTAGCTCATCCGCTATCTCATTGCCCCGTATGTTCCTAAGACCAAGAACCCATATCAGGGTAATTTCAAGCCAATGGCTGAGCAGTTTCAGCTCCTCTCTACACTGTAGGACCAGTTTGGATGCAATGTAGTTGGAGTCTAAGGCCTTAATAGCTGATTGACTGTCTAAGAAGATAGCTACTCTTGCACCAACTTCCTTGTAGAGTTCTAGGGATTTGCATGCTTCTCTGATCGCTAAAAGTTCTGCCTGGAACACGGTGGCATAATCAGGAAGACGAATTGATTGAGATAAGTTGAGTGGCTCCGAATGGAAGCCAGCTCCCATAACACAGTTCATCTTAGAACCATCGGTATAGATTTCGATATCGTGTCTTCCAATCACCTCTCCTTTGCTCCACTCGGCTCTCGGTGGAAAACGTAAAGCCTTTCTTGAAGTTGAGGTCGGTGACTGTGTAGTCTGATCCGTTTTTGAGCAGCGGGGGTCCCTGTAGGAGGATCTTACTGTGACCGCACGACCTTGTTGTCCAGCTTCCTATATCTCTGACTCACACCGCGCTGCAAGTAGCTATTGTTAGTACATTGAGCGCTTCAGTAGGACTGTTGCTAAGCGCTCCTGTAGTTAAGATACACGCTGTTCTTTGTATCTTGTTCAGCTTAGTTTTGTTGTATTTCTTTTCTGTTGCAGGTCACCAAACTAGTGCCGCACATGTTAGTATTGGTCTTACAATGGCTGTATAGGACTAATTGGATAGTTTTGGTTGGAGACCCCATTTTTTCCCAACATTCTCTTACACGTGTAAAGTGCTATATTCGCTTTCTTTACCCTGTACTCCACGTTGGACTTCCAGCTGAGTTTGGGGTCCAGGATAACCCCTAGGTATTTCGCCTGTTTGGTTAGCGTGAGGCTGACGCCGTTTAGTTTTGGGAGATTAAAGTTTGGCACCTTGGTTTTCTTCAGTTATCTTTCTTCAAGAAGGAAGGGCAGTAGTGTTCCTTGGATAAAAGCTTGCCTAGTGTTGCCGTATCTTTGGTCGATTCTATGGAACTACAAAAATCTCTCCAAGCCTCTGTCCGAGCCTCTTTGATTGCTTTCTTATATTCCCTAAGGCAGTCTTTGTGCATGTGGTACTCTTGCCATTTTACCTACCTACCTACTCTGCTGTAGTCGAAAAATGTACCAATGTTTTAGTAAATTCGGTTGATTAGAGGCATGCCTAGTGAGTTGATCCGCACCCACAAAATTGCTTCCTTATCGCGTCAAATTTTCGAAAAAATCGGTTTTTACCATTTCGCCGCTTTTCGTCACTAAAAAATCGGAAAAAATTCACGCAGTATGAGTATCAAGCAAAAGAAGAAAGTCGTGGTAATTGAACGAAATCCGACATTAAATATTTCTAACTTCAAGAAAAGACGATTGTGCCAGACCTTGTCGAATGCCTTTCCTATGTCAAGATAAACTCCATTATAATAAAACGGTCTTTCCTGGAAGTTAGAACGGTTACTGCCAAAAATCTATTTTCAAATTCTAAAAAGTTATATTACTGAACGATACTTCTATGTCAAGGACAATGATGGTAGGTTAACACTAAGGAAGATAAGAGCCGGAATTCCCCAAGGCAGTGTGCTAGGACCACTGCTGTACACATTATATACAAGTGATATCCCAGCACCCAAAGGAGAACATACGATGCTAGCTACTTTTGCAGACGACGCAGTCCTTTTTACTTTCAAAAGTCCCTAGCCACTATTAGCGCATATTTTCAGGAGTGGAATCTTAAAATAAACGAACTTAAGACACTGCAAGAAATATATTTAACAAGACGAATTTTTACTAGCCACAAAATTGAGATGAATGGTTTTGATATCCCCTTAAATAATGCAGCAAACTATTTAGGTATGCAATTGGACGAAAAACTTACATGGAAGCATTAAATAAAAAGGAAATAAACACAAATTAACGTGAAGTTGAAACAACTACTTGAAGTTGAAACAACAACAAATATATTGGTTGTTAAAAAAATCGAAATTATCAATAAATAACAAAGTTCTTATACAGGATGGTTAAGTTTTAAGGGCCGATGTTGATTTTGAATAAACTAAAATTTTTTCAAAAAATCTTTCTCATTTCTCTTTATTATGATAATACTGGTATAGTTCAATTACGTATGGAACAAAATATTGGCCAAATAGCCGCCACGGCTTCGGCGGCACACCTCCTTTCGATGGTCCAAATTTTCGATGACGCTGAGCCATAATTGAGGTTCTATGCCGTTAATGTGCAGAATTATCTCATTCTTTAGCTCTTGAATTGTTGCTAGCTTATCGACGTACACCTTTTCTTTCAAATAACCTCAAAGAAGGAAGTCCAACGGTGTCAAATCACATGATCTTGGCGGCCAATTAGCATCGCCGCGACGTGAGATTATTCGGCCATCAAATTTTTCGCGCAAAAGAGACATTGTTTCGTTAGCTGTGTGACAAGTGGCACCGTCCTGTTGAAAACACATATCGTCCACATTCATATCTTCCAATTCGGGTCCTAAAAAGTTCGTTATCATCTCACGATAGCGAACAATATTCACAGTAACTGCTTGACCGGCCTCATTTTGGAAAAAATACGGCCCAATGATGCCGCCGGCCCATAAATCGCACCAAACAGTCACTCTTTGTGGGTGCATTGGTTTTTCGGCAATCACTCTTGGATTATCATTCGCCCAAATGCGGCAATTCTGCTTATTGACGAATCCACTGAGGTGAAAATGTGCTTCATCACTGAAGATGATTTTCTTCACGAAGTGCGCGATGTGCATTTTGATTTAAACATTCAAATTGAGTTAGTCTGAAATTGAAAAATGTCAAATAGAATGCAGAAAAAACTTGACGTTTAGGTGTGGTTCACATTCAACATCGGCCCTTGAAATTTAACCACTCTTTATAATGCATCTATGTATATCAATTTGAATTAATTTCCATCTTCACGAAATCAGGCAACTCTGACAAGAACAAAACTGCTAACAATGCATTGTTTGCTAAACTATTTGTCTATAGTTGTTTGGAGCAACTGGCAGTTATGTAGCTGGTGCTGTTCTAAAATAGATTTTTCACGCTATTTGGCCATATTGATTGTACACAAGCACACATATGCACCGACACACACACACACCCACATGTAAGTAATAGACTCCGCTCCACCTTTACAAACAACACGCGAGCTTACTTAGCTCTGCATTCAGGTACGAGAAAGCTCATGTAACTGTGACTGCTCGTAAAGGCCATTTGGAACAAACATAAATACAATATGCACACGCACACACACACATTCAAACATAAGCGCTCATACTCATAGAATATTAAATGTAAACGCATTTGAATTAAATATTTATACTCGAATGTCTGTATTTGTATTTTGGCAACGGCAGCGCAGACTCAACGAACGACGAGTCGAAATATTACCAAATAAAACGTAAATAAAGAAATGTATACACATACACACACACACACGCACGCGAATGGAAATGTGAAGTTAGAGAGAGAGCAATAAAAAAAAGCTATTAGAGAGAAAGTATAGCAAATGAAAACAAATAACTAAATTTTATTGTAAGCTGGTTGGGGTCAAAAGAGATGGCAGTGACTTTTGCTGGTGTCATTTTTGCCAATTTTTATGACATTACGGGTATACCAAACAAAAAAAAAATTCAAAAAAATGAAACAAATGCGCAGACACATACTTATGCGCATAGTGGCATATGAATGCTTGTTTTTCTGTTTTTTGTTGCTTCGTTTTTGATTGTGTGACGTTCTATCTGCCGATATACAAATTCGTAGATGTACATCCCCGGTAATACAGGTGTATTGCGTGTTTTCCGCAGAGACATTCGCTTCTTGGTTAGCTGCTGTCTTTGGCTGCCTAGTTGCTTGACTGGCTGACTGACTGCCTCACTGACTGACTGTTCGACTGAGGGGCTGCTTGGTTCCTTGCTTGAGGGCACAAAATTGTTTTTTTTTGCTTTTTCTACCTAAACATACGTATTTATTCCTTGTCGCGTGAGCTTGCTGGCGACGTGTCCATGACATTTGACTGATTGTGAGTTTAAGTGCTGTCGGCATGTCATAAATTTGCATCAGACACGACACGCGAGTGCAAATGTGTAACATTGAATTGCTGCTTTTGATAATTTCAGTAGAAGCTCGTTTCTTGCACGTTTTGAAAACCGGGCTCGGTGCAAGTTTCGAGGTTATCGCAAGTGCTGAGGTTTTTTTTCATACAAATTAAAATACTTTTCTTACTGATGGCAATCGAAGTTTATTTATTTTTCTTTTTACATTAATGAAATACACTTTAAAGCGATAGAATAGATTAGATTAGATTCTCTATGAGCTTTGCACTTCGACCTCATGGCCTTTTGTGCCCGCTACTCATCACAGTACCTCATCTAGACCCAGTTCCCTTATTAAACTCAGGATAGAGCTGGGTTGGATTGCGCGTATGTGCCTTTCTTCTGGTTGCAGTTGTCCGAGATGTCTTAACTGCCTTCGACCTATGGCGCAGCATTCCAAGAGAAGGAGCATTGGGGTCCGCTGAGATTGTTCGCAGAAACGACAAGAGTCCGTAGACCAGATCCCTATCATGTGCAGATAACTTCGCAGTCTGCACTGGCCTGTGAGAATTCCCGTGAGCATTCTCAGCTTATCCTCGGTGGGGGTTATGAGTTTTTTATACCCCTCGCAGTAGGGATTCCGCAGGCTTGCCAATATTTGACGGACCCATCTGGCAACCCTGTATCTTTTGACAGAGACGTCAGATCGCTTAATGACATACCGCGTTGGAAGCGTCAGTCCAAGCAGATTTTTACCATGGTACAGTATACACCACGCAAGCACTCCCAAATTGTTGAAATTTACATTCAACAAAAGAAGTCAATTGTGAAAACTCAACGTGAGTATAAAAAATTAAATAATGTGAAAAGTGCGCCTTCTAAGAACACCATTAAACGTTTGTACGAAAGGTTTTCGACTGGTGATGCTCTTTCTAATCCAAAGAGGCCAAATCAAAACCGACCAAGGCGCCGCCAAGGACATCCCAAAATCGCCGGAGTTGGGCATTGCTCGGCCGATTTTACAACGAATTATCCGCATTGATTTGCATTTATTCCCGTATAAGATTCAATTGAAGCAAAGATTGTTGCCTGCGGACAAGCCTCGTCGATTGGAATGGGCCCAAAGAGTCATCGAAATCCGTGGGGTCCGTCGAATATGGGCAACCCTGTAGTCTGGTGCCAGCAAACCTTCCTTAGCCCTAGCTTTTCACTCCTGAACGTCTCCTTAATGGCGTGTTCTGCCATAGCAAGGAAAGCCTGAAGTCCTATGAAAGGCAAGGCTGCAACCTCTCCCACCAATGCGTCCGCTATTTCGTTTCTAGTTATACTCCTGTGTCCTGGAACCCAATTAGGCGGATGCAATTGTGCGTTCCTAGTAAATTAAGTTTCTCGATACACTCAAGAACCAGCGAGGATTTGATCTCACAGGACGGTAGAGCCATGAGTGCCCCATAACTGTCACTCAGAGTGGCAATTCGGTCATTCCGAATATTTCTGTCTAAGTTTATCTTTGCACATAGACAAATGGCATACATCTCTGCTTGGAAGATGCTTGAACAACTGTCCATCGGTACAGAGCGCTTAGTTTTGGGGCTGTAAATTCCAGCACCTATACCTTCTGGAGTCTTTGAGTCATCTGTGTACCAGTGCACGGTACACTCCTAAAAGTTCTTTTGCAGGTCTACCCCTGCAAATACAGATCTACCCCAGTTTTACCTTTTGTTCAGTTCAATTCTGAACTTCTTGAATAACTCTATTATATGAAGCGGTTTCAGCTCAAGCATCACCTCCATCCCAGCTGTAGGTTAGGTCCGTATCGCTTCGGTCATACATACGCATGCTACGTGCTGAAGTTAAGTTAGCGCTGCCCGCCCCGTCGAGAAAGTCACTCTGAAATAGGAATGATATCATCACAATCCCAGTCAGACGCATGTGCATGACTTTACCTATTTAAAACCGAATTCAGCTGTCTGCAAAGCTTTTACTCTTATGTACCGAGTAGAGTATTAAGAACTCGAGTAACTCAACTTTGTTGTGTAAGACAATCACTAAAGAGCTCTGACTTCAACCCTTTAGCGCTTATTATTCTTCAGGATAGAGTATTGTGACCTTCAGATGAAGTGTACCAGGAGGATGTCTTAAAAGGCGTGGTGAAGCAGTTGCGCAAAACTCTCTTCAATGGAAAGCATTGCATCTTCTAGAAAAATTCCGCCCCGGCCCTTAAGTCAAAAACCACCCAGCAGTGACTAAAAAATAATATTTTTGGGTTCAGAACCCTAGAAGATTGGCCGTCTGGAGGTTCAGATCTGAATCCATTGGCCTACAGTTTGTGGTCAGAATTGGAGAATGTGGCCTGTCAAAGGCCTCACAGAAATTTGGAGAGTCCCAAACAATCTATGGTTCGAGCAGCGTCGCAAATATCCATGGAAACCGTGAGTGCTGCAATAGCTGAAGCGCCGAATCTTTTGAATCCTTTTGTAAAAGCAAATTGTGACCATTTAAAATGAAAATTTAAAATTTTTTTTGCTCATATTTAGATGATTAAATAAAACTAGCTTCATTAAAAAAAGTATTATAATTTCATATCTATAATGGACTTAACCTGTAATTGGTGCCTGCACTCTTGGGTATTTATTGGGTATTTGGTCGAGCTCCTCACCTTATTAGTGGTGTGTGTTTTAATGTGCCACCCTTCAGGTTAAATTTCAAGAGCCGACGCTGAATGTGAACCACACCTAAACCTCAAGTTTTTTTCTGGATTTCATTTGACATTTTTCAATTTTAGGCCAATTCAATTTGATTCATTCGGCCAATTCATTTAGGCCAATTCAATTTGATTCAACGAGTATTCAAATCAAAATGCATTTCGCGCACTTCGTGAAGAAAATCATCTTCAGTGATGAGGCACATTTTCACCTCAGTGGATTCGTCAATAAGCAGAATGGCCGCATTTGGGTGAATGATAATCCAAGAGTGATTGCCGAAAAACCAATGCACCCACAAAGAGTGACTGTTTGGTGCGGTTTATGGGCCGGCGGCATCATTGGGCCGTATTTTTTCCAAAATGAGGCCGGTCAGGCAGTTACTGTGAATAGTGTTCGCTATCGTGAGATGATAACGAACGCTTTATGGCCCGAATTGGAAGATATGGATGTGGACGATATGTGGTTTTAACAGGACGGTGCCACTTGTCACACATCTTACGAAACAATGGCTCTATTGCGCGAAAAATTTGATGGCCGAATAATCTCACGTCGCGGCGATGTCAATTTGCCGCCAAGATCACGTGATTTGACACCGTTGAACTTCTTTCTTTGGGGTTATTTGAAAGAAAAGGTGTACGTCGATAAGCCAACAACAATTCAAGAGCTAAAGGATGAGATAATTCGGCACAATAGCGGCATAGAACCTCAATTATACCTCAGCGTCATCGAAAATTTGGACCATCGGATGGAGGTATGCCGCCGAGGTCGCGCAGGTCATTTGGCCAATATTTTGTTTTGTACGTAATTGAGCCATACCAATATTATCATAATAAAAAGGAATGTCAATAATTTCCTAAACAAATTCTATTTTATTCAAAATCAACACCGGCCATTGAAACTTAACCACCCTTTATAAACGGAGAAACTTACAATTTTATGCCGCCTTCGAACGGCAGAAGGTAAATATTTTATGAGTAACTCGGAGATTTACCTGATTTATAAGATTTACCTGCCGAGGGGTGACTTCTATTATTAAAATTTGTCTGTCAGTTTGTATTCCGTGACCGGAGATTTGCGCTCGGGCACTACAGAATGGTAGTCAAGCTCCATAGTTTGTCCATTGAGATGCACTAAATTGCTACCACGAAATAATTGAGTTAAATGTAAGTCCAACATTTTCCTATTTCACACTTTTTGTTTTTTTTTTTGTATTTTATAACTTTAACGAGCAATTCTTGTATACATATTTGTATAGCCACACGATCTCAGGATTAGCTTAACGGATTTGAATAAAATTGGGCACACAGATAATGTATCACTTTTCTAGACTTTTCACCTAGGTATTGCCACTGACAATGTTTCACAGGGTTGCCACCTGTTCGAAATTAAAAAAAAAATTGCATGAGATATGCCGATGTGGGTATCAAAAGAAAGGTATTTCACTCCGCATTACAATAGAGAATTTTTTTATTAATTTTCTTATATTAAAATTAAAAATTATTACATTAAAAATTTTAATGTTTTTAAAGAACTTAGGCCTTTTTTTTGCGTTTGTAAGCATTTGTGTCAGTATCGCGACAAATAGACCAACAGTATTCCCCAAGCATATGCGTAATGTCTTGTCCTTTAAAGCGCTTTTTAATAGCCGCAGTGTCCTGATGGAACCTTTCGCCATGTTCATCGCTACAAGCTCCTAAATCACCAGGGAAACAATCTAAATGATTGTGAAGCAAATGGATCTTTAGCGACATTAATATGCCCATTTCGCCATATGCCGAAATCATTTCTGCAACAATATTTTTATAATTGTCAGCTCGTTTGTTGCCAAGAAACTGCTCAATAACGGCAACTGTGCCTTTCCATGCACGTTGTTCGATAGCATTCAATTTTGATGAAAATTCATAACTTGCAACTATTTTGTTTATCTGCGGACCACTGAAAACACCTTAAATTATACACATCATTGAAAAAATAAAGTTACTAAAAGCCTTCGTAAAAAAATACCTGCATGAATCTTTGCGCCGCTCAGTTTCGGAAAAATATTGCGCAAACTTGCAATCGCCTCGCCCTCTCGATCCAGTTTTTTAACAAAATTTGATACGACACCGAGCTTAATGTGTAGTGATGGCAAAATGATTTGAGATGGCTGCACTAATGGTAGATTTTCTATACTTTCTACGCCTACTTTGTAGCATGTCGCAGCTTCCACTTAAATTCAGTGTAATGCTGATCTCTTTTGCGACCTTCCCATGTACACAAAAAGCACTGGTGGGTTGGAAATCCACGCTTAACACCCATGAGTAATCCGCACTTATAGATCGCAGCATATTTTCCAATTATGCTCTTGGTAGTTTATCAGCTGTAATATTAATTCCATGCCTTCGTATGTTTCTTTGAGGTTGGTGGCATATGCGATCGGGACATTACCGATATGAAGCAGCACTACTTTAAGGCTGTTGACCGATGCATCGATGAAAAGTCGCCACTCCTCTGAAATATGAGGGTAACCAATTTTTTCAAACATCCAATCAATATCACAACAATAAGCCAGGTTTTTTTGCCGATCTTCGTGCAATTTAAAAAATTCGTCATATGGAATACTGCTACGTCGATCATGAGCGGCTGTTATTTTAAAATCAGCCACCACTATATTCCACTGCTTAAAGCGTGATGCAAAGAGTTCGGCTGTTCTCTTTGACAAATTTCCTTCTCGTACAAGGTCATTGAAGTCGGCTTGCGTTACTATATGCGGCACTGCAGTCCCAAGTTCACTGGGTGTTGGTACAAAATTCCGATACTTCTGGTTCCCCGCATCTCGCATTCGATGCAAGAAATGTTGATAGCATTGTCCATTGAAGCCGCTATACGTTCTTCTGGTGAGTACAGAACCGCTGGAATAACCGATTAGCGTAGCGAATTTTGTTGCGGCGAAAGTATTGGTACCCTTTAGTTTGAGTAAAAGTTACGCAAAGGTAGCACAGCTCACTGCAGTGCTCCGTACGTGGTAGCCAAATTGTTGGTACAGAGTACTTTATTGTTGACCTTCCATAAGTAAACTTGCATAAATTTCTATAGCAATAGTCGCACATTCAAGTTATGCCGAAAATTTGGAAAAAAATTTTTTTTTAGGAAAAAATAATTCAAGAAAATCTGAAAATTGATAAAAATGTTTTTTTTTTAATTTTACATAATAAAAACATTTCCACGAGTCTGCCTGCAGAAATTCAGCGCGATTGGATCACGGAAAAAGAGTTAAAAATTGATCCAAAGTTTTTCACACAGGCGAACTACGAGATCTATATTTTATACATAAAAAAAAATTCTGACATGTACATGAAAATCGCCGATACACGTGTATTTTTATTTTTTATCCCCTTTCCGAAAAAGTATATTTGGTTCATAGGACAGAAAAAAAGTTCGTTTTGTAACGCAGTGTTATCATCAGAAAAAAACACATCACGAGTGTTATGGATGAAAAAATTAATTTATAAAGTTGCAAGAAAGAGCTGATTTGCATGTATAATTTATGCAGCTTACATTACACGCAAAAGCATTTTGGGCACAATCATGGTGAATTGTGGATATTGCGACTGCCTTTATAAAAACAAAATGAAAACTCTTACCCTTGTCACTGATCTTGTCACTCAAGTATACATTTTTCACTTACACGAGAGATAGAAAGTTCCCTCTTTCACCACTCCACTCACACTTCATTTTCCTCAACAGAAGCCAAATCGATCCTGCACTCCACCTCTAGCACGGCAAAAAGGCACACCTGGCCACTACACGCATTAAAAATGCATTTTTCAATTTTCGTCTAACGCGAAACAAAAGCGAAATCCTTTATTGCTTTGTATCATTTGTTTTCTTTGTTTCGACGTTGTTTGGTAAAATTTTCCAGTTACAATTGTGCGGTTTTTCTTTGTATTGCATGCAGCCTCACACCAGGTGGGTTGTTAGATTGCTTTTCACAAGTCAAATGTCAAAAGTCAACTGTCAAAGTCGAACACTTTGAAAGTGAAACCCAAATTCCAACACCTACACACACACAACGCAAATGGCTATTCGACTCGGCGCTCTGAAAGAGAAATGACTTATCGCTTACAAAGCGGCGAATACAGGATCATCTCACATTTTAGGCGCGCAATGGCAAAAAGAAAATAGAAATAAAAACAAAAGCCAGAAAGAAACTAAATGAATGATTGGCAACTGTGGTAAGTCCTTTTAGGTTTTCATTACACACCGTTAACTTTGTTGCAATCACTTTTTAAGTACGGTATCGCGTTCAGGTTCAAGCGCGAGCTGCTGACAGGCCGCCACTTTGGCTGCTAATCTCTTGACACTGGATATTGATTGTCAAACGCACATACACACACACACCCATGCACACTTGGCTTAATAACACTTTGTTTTTAGGATTAAAGGAGGATAAGTGCGCATAAAGGCTAAACGTATTCTGAGGCATCTCAGCGTGCAGCGGCTGGTGAATGTATTGAAAAGTGAGTGGATATATTAAAATTGCGATAAAAGAATCGATGCCTACTCAAACTCGTTTCTATTCGTCTGCCTACTTTGAATATTAACAGTCATTCACACTGAGACTTCATGAAAACATATTTATTTTATATAGCATTAGCCATATCTGGCAAAGTTACTAAGGCTTAAGGTGTTTTTTTTTTGGACTAACTCGAAATTGCTTTTTGCATTCAAAGTTTGGTCTCTTCTTTCTTCTTGATTGACGCGCAACAGCATGACTGATTCCAGTTAAAAAAAATTCCAATGCCAAACGGCGCTAGTTGGATATTTATGTATATAATTGGCCCTCACCCCCTTTACTGGTTGTTCGACTCTGCTTCTCCTCTTATTTATGGTGTTGCTGTTAGTCCACAAATGGAGGGGCCTACAGGTTGAAGCCGACTCCAAACGGCGTATGATTTTTTAAGAGGAGCTTTTCCATGGCATACATAAATGCACACGAAGGTTTGCCATAGCCTGCCGAGAGGCGATCGCTATTAGAAAAAACTCGTTCTATCATTTGTTGTTTCATGCATGGAGATTCTAACCATTTTTAGTCCATTGTTACGCGTGCTGTGTGGCATGTGGCACCGTCTTGCTGAAACCACATGTCATTCAAGTCAAGCTCTTGCATTTTGGGCAAAAAAAAGTTGGATGTCATTTCACGGTAGCGCTCACCGTTCAGCATTCACAGTTACGTTACGATTCGCAGCATCTTTGAAGAAGTACGGTCCAATGATACCTCCAGCCCATAAACTGCACCAAACTGTGACCTTTTTTGGATACAGTGGTAGCTCTTGCAATTCTTCTGGCTGATCTTCACTCCAAAATCGACAATTCTGCTTATTTACGTACCCATTGATCCAAAAATGAGCTTCGTCGCTGAACACAATTTTTCGATAAAAAAGTGGATCTTCGTCCAACTTTCTATTCACCAACAATTCTGCGTTGCGGTAGGTCGTTCGGCTTCAATTCTTGCACCAGCTGTATTTTGAAAGGCTTCACACCTAAATCCTTTCGCAAAATTTTCCACGTTGTTGAGTAACAGAGGCCCAATTGCGGCGAACGGCGACGAGTCGATAATTGATGGTCATCATTAATACGGGCCGATACAGCTGCGATATTTTCTTCAGTTCGCACTCTACGTAAGTGTGTTGGTGGTTTGATGTCCAATAATGTAAATTTGGTTCTAAATTTAGTCACAATAGCTCGAATAGCCGCTTCAGTGGGTCGATTAAACTGACCATAAAATGGAAGAAGCGCGCTATAAACTTTCTTAACAGAACTCGCATTTTTATAATAAAATTCAATGATTGGCAAGCGTTGTTCATTTGTAAGACGATTCATGGTTAAATTATAGACCAAACTGAAGATGTTTCACAGTGAAACAAAACACGAAACGTGCGTCAGCTGTTTAAACCAACTGTTTACAAAGGTAATAGCTAAAAAATCACCCTTTATGTACTTATTTAAAACAATTTGTGTACTTGTATTTGTCGTCATTTGCCATCTGCTCAGCGGGATGCGAAAAATGAATTTTCATTCAAATGTGATTGTTTTTGCTATTTATTTGTCGAACAATGTTTACACTTTGTTTTGTGGTACTGTCTTTCAACTTATTCTCTTTGTTTTTTTGGTATTCCATTTGTTTACTACCACTTCCATACATTTTTTATATGCCAAACTTGGCGGCAAAGTCGGCATACCAACAGTTTTATAGCAAATATTTTATTTCATAACTTAAAAATTTGTACCATGCGTTGCATGCCACCCACTGTGCCTTTGTCGGCCGGAATTTTATTTGATTTTCAATTATTATTTTTGGTATGTAAGTTCATATTTACGTTTGTATGTATGTGTATGCATTTTTTATGCGCTTGCCTTTTACAAATATTTACATATTTGTTTGCGGTGTGCTACTATGCATGTACACACACACATACAAACACACAAACCTATGTTTACATATGACACATTTATATCACCTCTACTTTATTCGTACTTGAAGTATTTTATTTTATAATATTTCACCTTTTTTAGTTTTATTAATTTGACAACCAACAGCTTTTAGTGTTTTCCTTTTTATTTTTGTAAAATATGTACGAGTATATAGGCCTTTCGTATTGGTATGTGATGTGACAGCACCATTTTCAACACCCAACGGCGGCCGCCTAACCAATTTCGTTTGAGAATCATAAAATTTTCATAAACTTGGCTGCCCATTTCGCGGTCGAGCGGTGCACGCACGCGCTCACTTATATTTGCTATGAATTTTAATGAGTAGCATAAAGCCACAGACAAGCTAGTCAACAGACCTCCACTTCACCGCTATTCCTGCAGTCTTCTTGCTTTATTCATTGCATAAAAATAAGCATGACTCCCAACAGTACTTTTGTTGACTATCAGCGCCAGTGGCAGCGGCAGTGCGTTGTTGTCGCTGAGTGGCTGTAAAATACTGTACGCAAATATTCAATCAAAATTTTATGTTATTACCAATAAGTATGTGGTAAAAATTTATGAAAAACAAAAACAAATTAAACTTATTTGTGTGTAAGAATTTACTACTCATACATACATACATACAAATGTTTGTCTCGATTACGAGCGAACGTAGGTGGCTCTCTCGCCGATCTAATGGGTGAATAAATGAATGAATGAATGAAGTGTCTGCGAGTGTATGCCTCTACGTCTAGGTGTTGGTGTTATAATCAAATCACTGTCATTGTCTCGCCATAAAAGCTGCTCATTCAAATTTACTCCTCACTACTGTCTGCCATAAAACGTTTAAATATGTTTTTACCGGCAACGATACTGTTGAAGAGCGCGATTTAATCATTTTTAATTGTTATTAATTTTTCTACTCCAGTCTTGCATATTTATGGACTGTAGAGGTGCGAAAAGAATCAATTGCGGTTAGTTTGGAAAAAAAATTTGATTTGTTTGAACTTCACTTGCATAATTCTCCCCATATAAAATTCATCTAAAGCTTATCAATTTTTCCCTCTTAGGTTAGGTTGGCCAGGTTGCTTGTCTAAGACTAGTCACGCGGCCCTAAGGTCCATTGTGGTACCTACATTTGATTTCCATCCCTTAACTAAGTTGCCTAAAGGTAACTCCCTCTCTCCAGTGAGACATTTTGAAAATTTCCCAGATCAACAAAGAAATAATCGCCAATCAATTTCATTTTGATCTCCACAACTCCCGCAGCAGTCATAGTAAGGTACCCCCGTTCCACTGGCTGGGATGGCAATATTGCAGGGACCCATTATAACACCAGTGAGACGCTGGTAGTTGATCTGTTCACGGTGTTTTGTGCTTTTGAGATTCAGTTTTGGCCAGAGCGCTTTGGAGACCCCACAGTTGACATTGAAATTGAAATTTGAAAAGGTCGAGCCAAGGAGCACCAGGAGATTTGGTGGCTCCTAAAACACTCAGGCTAAAAAGCCCATTGTATTTAAAGCTCTGGAAAGGGGTTGATAGTCAAGGAGGGTAGGAGAAAAGTATCAGAGGGAGAGATAGGAAAGTATAGAGACAGATACAGAGATAGTTAGCCCTCTGAGAATTTTCCAGATTCTTTGGCAAATCTGTAAATATCCTCCAGTTTTAGAGAGCGAATATTACTCATTCTCACGACATCGGAACTCAAAACTCGTAGCCGTGCTCTAGCAAAGGCAGGACACTCACAGAGAAAGTGCTCAGTGCTATCCGCCTCCTCTAATCATGACAGGCGTACTGGGTCCTCAGTGATTCCAATGGTGGTCATATGCTGACCCCATGGGTTGTGTCCTGTAATAATACCGACCATCAACCGAATGTCTTTCCTTCTAAGTTTTAGTAGAAAGTTCGAGAGCTTTCTGTTCGGACTTGTCACAAAACACTTTGCAGTTCTGCAGCGTTCTAGACCGGACCATCGTTCTTTATGTAGATTGCCTACATAATCGCTGATCCAATTCATGATTCCTGCGGAACTGATTCCGATTATTGGCTCTGGCCCCTGTGGGGGCACCGCTGGTCCACGGTTGGCCAATTCGTCGGCGATTTCGTTTCCTTGAACACCGGAGTGTCCCGGAACCTATATAAGTACAAGCCTGTTTTGTCTTCCGACAGAATTGAGCTTCTTCTTACATTCTTGAACAATCTTGGAGGTTTGCTTCGCGTTCTCCAGGGCCTTCAGTGCAGCCTAACTCCAATCTTTTTCTATATTATCCATCCGGCTACTTTCAGGATGGCAAAAACTTCCGTTTGGAAAACAGTTGCCATTTCCCCCAAAGCATAGTGATACTTGTTACTATCGTTAGTAGTACCACAGTTAGTAGTCAGAGATCATCTTCTATTGGTTTCGGCTATTAGGCTCAAGTCAATCGTTGTGTACAGTTCGATTAGAGGAATGCCTATGTCCTCTACGACTCGCTGAAGGTCAAGCTCAGAGCCTGTCCTTGCACACACATCCGCTCTTTCGTTTCCCTCTACTCCAGAGTAGCCGAGATTTCAATAAAGCATATCTGCTGTTTTAATCATGGAAACAGATTTGGCGGCTATCTCTTTAACATATATATCAATAGATGGAATCACTTCCAGCGCCGCCAGAGTCGTCGATCGAAGCGCCTCCCACCGCCTCCCATCACACGAAAGCTCCATAAGTCGAAATGGGTCTGATGATCGCATTGTACGTCCAGTGGCTTATATACCCTGTTTTTTGGCAAATGTAGAGGATTAATAGGTTGCATTTTATAACTACTGTCAGGTCTGGATAAAACAGCCGCCCCACTGGGATGAGACGCAGACTGAGAATCGCTCACTATGAGACAGACGCTTCTGGATTTACCAGCGTTGAAAATCTGCCTGGAATTTGCTCAGGAAGTGAGGCAAAGCTTCTAATTTAAAACACGGACGGACTTTTACCTGCCTTTGCCTGACATCTCCTGCCTGGTTACTCCAACAGAGGTGACATTTCTGGAGCACCTAAGCCCTCTGTTAGCACAACCTAGCTTTTCACTGACGCACGCAAGCCCAGTTGTAGGAAAATGTCTACTTTAGCTGCTTCGATTAAATAAAAGTTTTTGAACATCTATTCTTTGGCAACGAAGTTTTTATCAACTTCAAATCAAACTGCTTCACAAGCTGGGGATTTTCGATGCCAAAAGGAAAACTCCGAAAGGAGCACTTGAGTGGAGACAGAATTAGAAATCGACTGGAATAAACTTCGGAGCATTGGACGTTGATTTTAAAGACTATGTGACAGTTGATGAACGCCTAACCACTACTGGAATACTTTATAGGCTGAAACCATTGACATAACTGATCCAAGTGTAGACAGTTATGATACTTATTTCGCAGATTCAGCAGACCTTGAGACACTCATATAAAATGAAAGAGGCAAAGCAGCTATCAACGCACCACGAACCTACGTTGAAAAATGGCATCCTCGATGGCCGAATGAGTTGGTGCGTGACTACCATTCGGAGTTGAGAAAGAGAACGTCGGTTTGAATCTCGGTAAAAGATCAAAATTAAGAAAACGTTTTTTCTAATAGCGGTCGCCCCTCGGCAGTCAATGGCAAACCTCCGAGTGTATTTCTGCCATGAAAAAGCTCCTCATAAAAAATATCTGCCGTTCGAAGTCGGCTTGAAACTGTAAGTCCCTCCATTTGTGGAACAACATCAACACGCACACCACAAATAGGAGGCGCTCTGCCAAACACCTAACAGAAGTGTACCCACCAATATTTTTTTTATTTTTTATCTTTAATTCTTTTATCTAGAATTCCTGTAAATTCTAATAAACATGCTCTCGGAATAACATATCTCTTTAAATTCGAGTTATCGAATTTCCACTGTATGCATATAAATCTCTTTTGAGAAAATTACATTTTTTTAAGCAAAAAATATTATATTTTTTAATAAAATTCATCTAAATGCCCTTTATCATCTGGCAAAGCACGTACGAAATAAATTGAAAAGTAAATCTGAGTTTTGTCGAGAAAATACTTCATACAAAAACTATACACCCACACATATACAAATTGATGTATGCAAATTGAATATTAATATAAAAGCAATTTTATTAGGTAAGGGCTGAAGAGAAAGCGGATTAAAAATGCCATCTAAAAATGCTCTCCCTCAGCTGCAGCCAAATAATTCCGATGGAGCTGCTGATCTCCAGAGTATACGACTGACGAGCTTAACCGCAAAACTCGATTTTAAATGGATGTAAGGATACCGCAAGGCTATTTTATTTACAGTTAGTTATATCGAATCGGATGTACGTATATATTTACACACACACACGCACACATACACATGCATATTGATTTTACTTAGTTGGCAGTTTTTAACAATTTGCCACATTTTATCAGCAAGAAAATGGAAGTAATTTGTGCATCAGCAGAAAAGCAGGTGGCAACATGCAACACCACAAGACGATGTTGCAATACACTTTTGCAGCAAATGTTATCTGCAACTTAGGTGCATACGTGTGTGTGAGAGCATAAAGGCTAGATTTGTGCGTGTGCAGATGCTAATTTTGCGAACTTTGTAAGGTTGTTGATATGTAACTACATTTGGAAGGGTAAACTGACGAAGGTTTGCTTAATCAGAAAGATCGGTAAAATTTCCAAGAGCAATTACTTAAATGCATACTCGCATGTCTATCTAATGTCCAGGGCGAAATGTCTATGAGAGCTGAATGATAATTTTTCCTAAAAATGGTGATAAAAAAAAAATCGTCTAAATCCGTAAATCAATCGGGAAATGATCGACCAATTGGTGATTGCAGAGCAAAATGGGTTCGAATACTCTTGTTTTCTCTTGCGTTCGCTTCAAATTACACTTTGCGACAGCATTTTTGGGAGATGAGAACTTCCTTAGCAGAGCGAGGGCGTCGGGTGAGTATATATAATAAAAGACCCAAAAAAATTTTGAAAATTTTTTTAGCATAGCATATATGTATATAGCACAAATTTTAAGAAAAATCTGTGATCCACCAGTTTCCTTTCGTATGGAACTGCCCTACTACAAGCGAGAAAATAGTCCATATAAAGGGTGGTTAAATTTTACGGGCCGATGTTGAATTGCTACCACACCTACACGTCAAGTTTTTTTCTGTATTTTATTTAACATTTGTCAATTTCAGACCAACTCAATTTGAATCATGGAAAGATAGATAATCGAGCAATGCGTTAAAGTTATTCAGGCTTATTATGAAAACGGGCGTTCAAATCAAAATGCATATCGCGCACTTCGTGAAGAAAATCATCTTCAGTGATGAGGCATATTTTCACCTCAAAGGATTCGTCAATAAGCAGAATTGCCGCATTTGGGCGAATGATAATCCAAGAGTGATTGCCGAAAAATCAATGCACCCACAAAGATTGACTGTTTGGTGCAGTTTAAGGGCCGGTGGCATCATTGGGCCGTATTTTTTCCAAAATGAGGGCGGTCAGGCAGTTACTGTGAATAGTTTTCGCTATCGTGAGATGATAACGAACTTTTTTTGACCCGAATTGGAAGATATGGATTTGGACGATATTTGGTTTCAACAGGACGGTGCCACTTGTCAAACATCTAACGAATGAATGGCTCTTTTGCGCGAAAAAAATTTAATGGCCGAATAATCTCACGTCGCGGCGATGTCAATTGGCCGCCAAGGTCATGTGATTTGACACCGTTGAACTTCTTTCTTTGGGGTTATTTGAAAGAAAAGGTATACGTGGATAAGCCAACAACAATTCAAGAGCTAAAGGATGAGATAATTCGGCACATTAACGGCATAGAACCTCAATTATGCCTCAGCGTAATCGAAAACTTGGACCACCGGATGGAGGTGTGAAGCCGAGCGGCAATTTGGCCAATATTTTGTTTTGTACGTAATTGAGCCATACTAATATTATCATAATAAAAAGGAATGTGAATAATTTCCTAAACAAATTCTATTTTATTCAAAATCAACACCGGCCATTGAAACTTAACCACCCTTTAAAAGGATTAAACCAAACATTTCTATTTACATAAAAAAGTTATTCGGATTGTACACAAATAAGTTTAAAAACGTACATATAGCATTTATTAACAGGTTCTCGATTATCTAACCCATAAATTTTGGTCGAAAACATTCAATTTAGTAGCAGCTAAGCTGACTAACTAAGTTTCACTCTGTTTGTTTGATCAGCTTTGTAGAATATTTGTGAGTCCCTCCGCTAGTGTTGTTGCACTCAA
Source organism: Anastrepha obliqua (assembly GCF_027943255.1). Taxonomy (NCBI): domain Eukaryota; kingdom Metazoa; phylum Arthropoda; class Insecta; order Diptera; family Tephritidae; genus Anastrepha; species Anastrepha obliqua. The sequence goes on from NC_072896.1 coordinate 31,509,344, forward strand.
GTCAATTTATCTTACTACGCATTTTTATTGTTTTCTCCATCTCATATCTCTTTCTCTCCAACTCTATTGCAAATTGTCACTGCAGGCAAAATTTGTTGCTGTTCTCTTGTCTTTACTTTTGTATAGGTGAAATTCTTTTTTTGATTGTGTGCAGCAAATGCATGTTGCATGTCAAATGTTTTTTTTTTATTTGCTTTTACATTTGTTTTGTTTTTGTACTCTAAATGCCGCAAATATGTAAATGCAAACATTTCCTCCGAAGCTGCCGAAGGCTGGCGGGTGAAAAAGTATTTAGAGTTAAAAATTGTAAGTTCGAAAGAAAGTACGTCACACGAGGGTGTATGTGTGAATGTAAGTGTGTCTCAGCCCGTGTTTAGGTGAAGATAAAATACGAAAATTGACAAATAAGTTTTGCTATGACATTTAATCAACTTACATCCGCTCCGTTGGCGATGATTTTCTCTGCCTCAATGCGGAATGAAATTTATTTACAAATTGTTGTTATGTAGCAAAATAAATTGAAGTTGAATGTATGACCGATGGATTTGTAACAGATACACATGCAGACATACACTTGCACGTAACCCTGCAGGGAAGGACACTGGTATACTGGTACTGGTTCACTTCTAGTCAATTTAGAACCAATTAGGTTGGGTTCACTTGGCTGTTCTACAATATTCTCATATCAGCAGGAACACAAGCGCACCTGAACTGGTCTCTAGTGTTACCTAGAAAGAATACTTGGAGGTGTAGATTTCAGTTCCCAGTCGTGATTTGCACTTCCGTAGGCTCTAACAGCTTGCGGCCTCTCTGATTCGTAATATCCCTCAATGAGGTAAATAACACTGAACGAATGTAGCAGGAGATATTTCTCAACATTAGCTTCGATATAAGCCAGTTAAGCATCGCTCTGTGCCAATTTTAAATTTAAAATTTTTTTTAAATTTTATATAAAGTGTAAGTGGTACTTAAATGCCACCAAAAACCCCTCAAGGCCGACGGTTCATCTAACAGGGATACCGATATTTGGTAATTACGTATGTAGGGCGTCGTGAAAAATCGTCAGTTACATTTACCTGCTATTCGTTTCACTGCATTTTATCAATACGGCAGTAGTTCTATTTTTTAAAAACTGCGTCAGGAAAAGATCTACCCTTGGAACAGTTAACTGATAATTGGTTGTTTTTTGTTGTATATCCAGGGACTAAATTTGACGGAAGTTAATCCATTTCATGAAATGTTTGTCTTCGACATTGTTGCCATGATTAGCTCAGTTTTAAAATAGCAAAGTGGAGCGAATGTGTGCCACGTTGGCCGATGATAAGACAGCATTGGTTTTGGCTAGTATGTGATCCTGCTCTTTTCCTTCTACTCATATTGCTGTATGGCTAGGCACTCATTCGATAGCATGAAAACATATATTATGAAAAAGTTTGTCTCTCAGCGTCGTGTTTGGTTGTCATCCAAGGATCGTGGCTAACTCTTCATGTTTTTTTACGAATCTTGGACAGTAGAAAAGTACGTGCGTCTTCAAACTCCTCTGGGCAGGTAGCGCGGTGCGGTGAAGCTAAAATACCAAATATATGCATATAATACTGGAAGCAGTCGTGTCCGCTCAGCATCTGAGAGAGGAAGTAATCCACTTCTCCGTGTCTTCAACGCAACTCCGTGGCAAGGTTAGGGATGAGTTCCTGTGTCCAGTGGGCTTTAGAAGAAAGATCCTATCTTCGCTGGCATTCGTTAAGTGACGCTATTCGTTATTGCAACTTTCGGTTCCTGGTGGGCTTTGTAATCTGCCTTGGATTGCGATGGTTTAGTTCACGTGATTGGATATCAAGTGGAATTTTTCCCGCAATCGCGGAAATTGCATCAACCGATACTGTCCGGTAAACACAGGCTACTCGCAAAGCACTCACCCTATAAATCTTCCTGGCCTCTCGTATGTGTGTTTCTCAGTCTTGGGACTAAATGGGAGCGGCATATAACAGGATGGCGGCTGTCACAGTAGATAGGAGCCTGCTCCTTGTGCCTTAGACTCCCCGAATGCTCGGCAGCAACCGTGTTAGAGCATTTGTAACTGTGGCTCTTTTTGTATTGACTTTCCCCGCGTGCTCCCTTAAGGTCATGTGCGAGTCAATCATAGCCCCTAAATACTGTATACCCGGTTTAGATTGGATAATGTGAACTTAGACACTTACCGTCAAACCCCCCTCTTCTTCCATTTACTCAACAGCACTGCTTCTATTTTTTGCACTGCTAGCTGGAGTTTGGCATTGTATGAGCAGCGCTCAAGGCTCGCTATCGCATCGTTTCAGGTGAGCTCCACATCAATAACATGTTTCCTCGTTACAATCAGCGCAATATCGCCTCCGTTTCCCACCAGTATACCGTCGTACACTGCGTTCCACAAAGTAGAACCGAGCCTCGCGGTAGAGGGTTAAAGTTCTGGTTCACTATCCTTCTATCTTTCCTGCTTCCTGGTATACGTTTTTAACCCACCTTCGTTCGCCTTACTAACTAGGGTACCATATATCAAATAGACCTTATGGCACCGCTGTAGATCAAAGCCATTGGAGGCTTTCTTTACCTTTTTAGCTACATTCGATCCCCATGTCAGCTTACTGTCTAGAATGATCTCCAGATATTTCGTGGATGATTCCGTCAAAGATATGATTATACTTTTATTTGAAGACTTGGAAGCCTATCTTATCTGGGCACATGCGTAGCGTCGAGGAATTTAGTTACCGAGTTTAGACATCTCCGGGCTAACATCCCATTGACATGATAATGGCCGGGTTGAATTGCCCTAAAATGCCCTAAAAAATGCTGATGTACCGCGCTGTAGCCTTTTTTCGGTGATTGAGAACTAACCTTATTTGATCAAATAGGATTTAGTACGCTCTGAATACGTTTTTCACTAGCTCTGAACAAAGAATGATAGAACGCGAGTAAAACAAATTACCTGCTGTCAACACACAAAGAGTCCTCACGTTACTGTTAGGAACCGCAAATTTGAAGTGGGGAAGGACCAGAACGAAATCAGCCTAGAGATTAATTGAAGGATAACTCTTGCCAACAGGGCAGGACCTCTGGGTTCAGTAGGCAATTGAGAAGTAAAGCTCTCCCTCGAAAAACGAAATCAACGCTATACAAAATCCCAAACATTCCCGTTCTTGTATATAGCGCAGAAGTTTAGAAGATGACGACAACTCTCGTAGACGAGAATGAGTTCCGCATCCGATGGAACAGCGAGCTTTATGAGCTATACCGAGATGTGGACATAGTGAAGCGTATTAAAATACATCGGCTGCGTTGGCTTGACCATGTCTCGAGGATGAACGAAAGTGCTCCGGCACGGCAGTCCTTCGAGAGGGAACCCACTGGTGGATTACGAAAAAGAGGAAGGCTTAATATACGTTGGGGAGGCCTAACCTGGCAGCACTTGGTGTCACCAACTGCCGACAGCAAACAGCGACCCGAAGCACGTTTCAGATTCGGCCAAAACCGACATACGGTTGTAGTGCCATCTAAGTAAGTAAGTAAGTAAGAATGATAGAATACAAGATTTGGTTATCCGAAGAAAAATTGTGAGAGCTCCTTTGGCTACTACATCAGAAGTGAACTCACAGAGAGAATCGCGGCATTTCATACGTATTCTTACGCGCTTCCAATCAGTCGTTGCTCAGGTGGCAACGAAGTAAGATGGGCACTAGTTACGTTGATTTTTCCGCAAGTTACCAACACAATCTCAGTTTTTCCCAGCCTCTCTTGTAAACAAACCACCGTCATCTCCGTTATATATATATATATATAATTGGCGCGTACACCCTTCTTGGGTGTTTGACCGATCTCCTCCTCCTATTTGTGGTGTGCGTCTTGATGTTGTTCCACAAATGGAGGAACCTACAGTTTCAAGCCGACTCCGAATGGCAGATATTTTTTATGAGGAGCCCTTTCATGGCAGAAATACACTCGGAGGTTTGCCGAGATTCGAACCGGCGTTCTCTCTGTGAATTCCGAATGGTAGTCACGCACCAACCCATTCAGCTACGGTGTCAAATCCGTTACAACTTCAGCAAATCCACTGATTCCTTAAAGTTTGCTGAAAGTTGATTAGCGATTGGATTTTGTGTATCATGGCTCTAAACGAATGTTAAATTACTCATTTCTCTACCGGAAGAAAATCCGTATTCTAGCTAACCCAGCCGCCGTAGTCACAATAGCCGATGGATCAAAGTATTCGTATACCATTCACCAGGTCGCGCTTTCGATTCTTGGTAGCGAAGTGGTTGGCACTTGATGAATTTGTATTGCCTCTGCCCCAGAAATTTCTTTCACTATTTCACATTTGCTTCAATTCTTCTCTGCAGGGCATTTCCAATGTCAAATTTTGTTCGTCTGTGAAAGTATATTTGTATTTGTATTTGAATTTACAGTAAATAAATACAAATATTGTAGACCGCAGCTGACAGTGGAATTTGTTTAATTTGCTCACATCTGTATCTACGTATTTATGTCTGTCTATCCAGCTACTCGATTGGGTTCATTGTCTGACGCTAGATGGAAGGCTCGAAGAAAAGTGCAAGAAGCCCATACAGCAATTATTGATTGAATGAAGTAGCAACTATTTGATGTGACTGACCACAGTTTATGTTGCACTTCCTCGTATGGCTGTGCCTAATTGCATCTGCATAAATATACCCAGTAGTAAAAACTGAAATATTGAGAAAAATTTACAAATATATATGAATACTTTTAATAGAAATGCACTGTTTAACTTGATCGGAACTGTCAATATAGGGGTAAGAAAAATGTTGAAGGCAAAGCCATACATCTATTACTAGGCATTAAAGACTATCCATGGAATGCCGTAGGTTATTTGTGTTGTCGCACTTTGGCAGAAAATTGGTATGGAATAAACAAGAAGCTCTAGGAGTCATTTAGTATATAGCCTGTTCCTTTGTAATGTTTGATTTTTTTTGCCAAAGTTAAGACTTTTCCACTTGTTTCGAAGTCAGACTTACAAGAAATAGGGAGAGGGATCACTCAAACTTACGATCGCAAAAAGATTCGTTTCCACGACAGTTGGTTCTATGTAACCGGACTGACTCGGACTTATGTTCGGCCAAGGACCGTCGCTTCAGCAGCATTCCTGTATATGTATGGGGAATGTTTATCTTGCTACAACAACAACATCGCAAAAAGAGTCATCTGCTAACACCATAATTCACCAACACCACCACCGACTGCCTATTACCAAGCCTTTACTTCATTAACGATTGCTCTACAGTATATTCATCTAGGGCAGATTAGATAAGGAGATGAATGTTAAGAGATTTTAATGTGAAAATCTACGCCGACGGGTCCTAGATGGACTGCGGCATCGGGTCGGGTTTCCCTCTACTAAGAATTCCTACAACTATCAAAGTTAGGGTAATCGAGCCAAAATTGGTAGCAATCAAGGAAGCCTGCGCTACCATCTCCGTGGTCATGTAAGCTAGCTATCTTCATGGATAATTAGCCTGGTATAAATGCTGTAAACTTAAACGACATAGCTTCTAAATTTGTAATTAAATATATAGCGCAACTCAACTCACTTAGTCAATCTTTCGATATCACTCTAGTATAGATTCCATGTCACAGAAAATCCTTAAACTATTTTCGTTCTTGCTTGGCGCGATAACCGCTTACGCGATTTTGGCCGAGCCGTTTCTTTCTCATGCTAACCGGAGCCATGTGGAAAGACCAAGTGAAACCAAGTCCTTCTCCAAATGATCTTCCTTTCTGCCAGAGGCCTTCCTCTTCCTCTGCTACCGCATCGAATACTTTCAGAGCCGGAACGTTTATTTCCATTTGAACGACGTGCCGCTGCGCCCTTATGCGCTGCACTGTGTCCATGTCGTCGTATAGCTCATACAGCTCATTGTTCCATCCCCTGCGATACTCGCCGTCGCCAATGGGCAAAGGTCCAAAAATCTTACACAGAATTTTTCTCAAAAATAATCCAAGTGACGCCTCATCAGATATTGTCATGGTCCTCGCCTTTGCACCATACGTTAGGACGGGCATGATGAGAGCCCTGTAGAGTGCTAGTTTTATTCGTCGAGAGGGGACTTTACTAATCAATTGCCTACTTAATCTAAAGTAGCACTTGTTGGCAAGAGATACTCTGACTTCTAGATAAACAAAGTCTCTTAAAACCTCGAAGTCATAACTGTCAACCGTGAAGTGGGTGCTGAAACGCGAGTCTGTTTGTTTTATTACCGGAGATACTTCTTTTTATCATCGGTCATTACCGGACCGTTTCGCTTTGCTTCTTTATCCAGTTTGGAAACGGTAGAACTAACAGCGCAGTGGTTAAGGCTGATGATGCCAATTGTACGCTCTTATAAAAAACTATGCCTAGGCTAAGTTCTACCATTCGCATCAGATTAAAGAAGTCACACGACAAAGAGTCACCCCGTTTGAAACTTCGTTGGGTATCAAAAGGCTCGGAGAAGTTCTTCCCAATTTTGAAGGCGCTGCTGGTATTGAACAACGTGATCTTGCATTGCCACTTTATTCTTGCGGGGATACCAAATTCAAACATTGCGGCATACAGCCAACCTCTTTTCATGCTGTCGAATGGAGCTTTAAAATCGACAAAACGATGGTGTGTGTCGATTCTCCAGTCATGGGTCTTTTCCACGACTTAGTGTATTGTGAATATCTGGCCGTTGGTGGACTTTTCTGTCCTAAATCCAGACTGATAAAGTTGATGGTGGGCTTCAGCTTTTCACAAAATACGCTCGCTAGGATCTTATACGCGATATTTAGAGGTCTAATCCTGCAGGATCACCCTTCTTATGGATTTGGCAAAGCACACTTAAATATCAATCCTGGAGCATGCACCTTACCAGCTCTTCGCCGCCATGTTTGAATAGCTCAGGCGGCAGTCCGTCGGCGCCCGCGGCTTTGTTGTTCTTTAGCCGCGTTATCGCTATTCTCCCCTCGTCATGGTCGTATAGCGGAACGACAATTCCGTCGCCAACGATTGGGGTATCGGTATCTTCACATGTTCGAGAAGTGTTTCCTCCATAATTGAATCACGCTCTGGATGTCAGTCACCAAAAAGACGCCCTGGTTTTGAAACCATCTGTAAGCTGACGAACTCACCTAACTCAGAAAATTAAACAGACAATTTCTCAGAGATAGACAGATATTATTTTAAATTTTAAAACGAATTTTGAATGGGGAGAATAAAGCCATAAATCAAAACTCTTAGCCAAGGAATTGCTTGTTGTTGATAATCGCTCGTGGGACTGTTGTGCAATCGAATTATGAGTATCCCTAAAATATCCACCTGAAGTAAGATTTCCCGACAGGATACTTGTAGGCATACAAGTGTTGCTCATTTGGAGAAGCAATTACGGTTTACAATTCAACTACTAAATACTCGACATTTACTCGCTCACTAAATGCTCTTCAACTGCTAGCCAACACTAAGCCATATATAAATTTTTGTGTCAATACTAGACTGGTTTCTTTTGTTGTTGTTGCTGCTGTCATTTGTAATTGTTATTTGTTGCATATGCACGAATTGCATTTTGTTATCAATTATTGCAATTGAGTGAACCGGAAGTGCTAATATTTAAAAGAGATTTTCTATAAACATTCCAACATACATCTGTCTGTAAATATGTATGTGTATATATGGACATACATGTTAGTTACTACATCTGTCCACTTCAGTCCACAAATTAACACACAAATAAATGGCATTAAAATAGTGCGTAGCCTAAACATTCAAGATTTTGCTGACTCCCATTAAATTTGTATATTCATATACATACAATCAAATTCATGTCTCTACATATGCACGCCTGAATATGTAAAATGCAGTGTAGCTACACTGAAGAGCAAACATCAGACCTCGAGCTTTCTTAAAAATTACCGAGGCAGTTCGAAAACAAAGCTGCAAGAAGCAGCGATTAATAACATCGCTGGCCATGAAATTACCTCAACTACCCAGCTGAAATGCTGAATAGATTTTCAGAGGTGTGCTATTTAGCAGACCGTTTTTCGGCTCTCAGTGAATTTGAAAGAATCAAGCAATGGGCTGACGTCACTTGAGGTGTGTTTATAAAAAAACTGAGATTGTGTTGATGTTATACGAAAATAATCAGCCAATAGCACTTCGCGTTTGAGCAACGACTGATTGGACGAGTGTTTGAATATATGTAAAATGATCGTGCAGAATTCGGCTGCCGAATCCCCAAGTGACGTGGCAGCCAAAGTTCCACTTACAATTTTATTTTTCACCATAGTTAAACAACAAACCTGGTAAATCTATCATCCTTGATTCATACCTGGATATGAATTTTACCATGCCGCGATTTCATGTCAAGTGATCCAAGTAGTTTGGACATTTTTCTGAAACTTTGTTTATTTGTAGACTTGCGTATAATAAGAAGTAAAAGTAATTTTGAAAAAAAAAAATAATTTTGAAGTTTATAATACTTTTATACCAAAGGCAAACCATGGGTAGGTTTTGGATTTGTTGGAAATTGTTAGACGTTTGGTATAGAATTTTAAAAGTTTATTATTTTCTGTTCTTTATACATTTTAAATGTTTTAGAAAAAAATGTGCTACTAAAAAATTTTTTTTCGAAAAACTTATATTTTTTTGTTCGTCTCTCACTTTAAACTTGCACTTTCTTGAACCAAAATTCAATGGACGACAGAACTGCATTCCCAGAAAAATTTAATGAAATTGATGAAATTTTTAAAATATTTGTACAAAGTTTGAAAGTTGCGTTAAATCGTTTTTGTTGTAGAGGATACTATATTAAAAAAACTACTAGGGTGTGTTTATAAATTTGAAATAGGGTATATGTGTATATGGTATAAGAAAAAAAACATGGGAATACGTATGTATACATTTTTTTCGCAGGCGCTATGAGAGCGACATAGTCTCTAGATCTTAAAATCCGGAAGGAAGCAATGAAGGCGGCGTACAGACTCAAGTCAAATGGAGTCTGGGAAAACGCAGAAAATACTGGTCAATGCCAGATTTGCCGCAGATCGGAGTGGTGCACCTTGTTCTCGATGCCAACGCATAATCGAGTGCCTTACGTTAGCTTCGGTAGGAAGTATAGCGTTTTGATCCCAGATAGAGATCAATGGTTAAGTCCCGATAACTCATTAACGGGATTTCAGCAAACTTTTTACACCGGCGAATCCAAAACCAACGATGGTAGCTGATCTGGGTGGTACTTAGACGAAGACTAAGTACTCCTACACTACCGTGCAAATGGCTACGGTATTTTTAACGGAAGTCTATGCCATCTTAAATGCAGCATACTGGCTAATTGAGAAAAAGTGGCGGGGTAGTAGTATTGTAATTTGTAGTAACAGTCAAGCTGCCCTGAGAGCCCTTGCCAACCCACGCTGCTCTTCGAAATTAGTCGGTGAATGTAAGACAAAACTGAACAGTGTTGCAAAACACAACAAAGTTTGTCCTGGTTGGGTGCCTAGACATTGTGGTATTACAGGAAACGAGTTAGCTGATAAATTGGCAAATGAAGGATCTGCAAGCATACCACTGGGCCCTGAACCCTTCCTAGGGGTCAATTCTGCATCGGTTCAACTATAGATTGACGACTTTATGATGTTTTCCCATAAAAGACGTTGGCCTGGGTTGGGCCCCTTCAGAGTAGGCAAGTGCTTCGTGAAAGAGCCAAACAGGAAATTAGAGATTTTTCTCCTAAAACTTAGCAGAAAGCACTTGAGAGTATCGGTAGGTGTAATCACAGGGCACAACAAATGTGGTCAGCATATGGCTACCATGGGAATCATTGACGACCCAATATTTCCTGTCGTGAAAACGAAGACACTGCAGAGCGTTATCTCTATAGCTGTCCGGCTATTCTCTAGAATCAGACTTTTACTGTAGGAGTGCGATGTTCTGAGCATAGATAAAGTTCTTACTCTTCCTCTTCCGGATCTCTTAAGATTCATCAATGAAACCAAAATATTCGCGTAAGAGTGACCTAAAACCAATTTCTCCGTCTTACCATCCATACTGCATCTATCCCGTCTCTCTATTCCTTCCACTGTAATCTATCTGGGTGAGGTACAATAGTCTTCCTAACTGAGTGCTTGTCTGGCCTTGTCCGACCCCCCACAAATCTAATTTAATGTATAAATTGTGGTAAGGGCGAGTAATCTTTGTAATAAAACAAAAAATTCATTGAAAGATAGACAAGCGCCTTTTTACAAGTACTTATGAACCGCGGCCGCCTTAGCCGAATGGGTTGGTGCGTGATTACCATTCGGAATTCACAGAAAGAACGTTGGTTCGAATCTCGGTGAAACCAAAATTAATAAAAAATTTTTCTAATAGCGGTCGCCCCTCTACCATGAAAAAGCGCCTCATAAAAATATCTGCCGTTCGGAGTCAGCTTGAAACTGTAGGTCCTTCCATTTGTGGAACAACATCAAGACGCACACCACAAATAGGAGGAGGAGCTCGGTCAAACACCCGAAAAGGATGTACGTGCTAATTATATATATACGAGTATATATAATATGAATCGAACTAAATTACTCTATTTCGTAGCTAGATTTATTTAATTAGTCATTTTTTTGATGCTACATTTTCCCACCTTAGTGTAATATGTTTGTGTATCCTTCATCATCTCAATCAATCAATCTGCTAAGTGGCTGCCAACTGTCTGATGGCTACTTAATTTAGTATGAAATAAATGCATTTGTTTGTCAGTTGTATGCAAAACTGCCCTCTGCTTTCCACATTTTAGTTAAATTGTTAGAATTGTAGTTTATTTTGCAAATATAAGCTGAAGTTTGAATAGAGTTATTCGAGGTCAATAACATCTGTAGGTATTTTACTTCAATATAACGGTATTTTACTTTTGTCTTTCTTGCCAAGTTTCCAGAAGATGTTTCAATAACTTCTTTGGTATAGAAAATATGTTTAGGATAGAATGAAGAGTTTGTCATCACTACATTTAATATAAATACATAGTTGTGAGCTCTATTATAGAATCCTCCACTGGTCGTTATGAATTCACCTTCCAAATCAATATTCGTTTCTTATTTAGGGCAACAAAAAATGGCGTTCCCAGATTCCGAAGGCTCCTTTTATGCAGAGAGGGGTAGTTGCAAGGGATATATGAAGCTGTTTATTTTTCCAGTGTTACCGAAAAGTCGCCTCAAATACTTAAGATAATATTATTTAGGACATTTTTGCTTAGTTTGATTATGAGGGCGGTTCAATAAGTACCCTGGAAGGGAGATGAAGGAGATAAAAGCAAAGTTGGATGCTATCTATGCGGACGCTTTGCCATCTACAACCACAGTTAGATATTGCTTCGAATATCCGCTTTTGATGAGGAGCGACCAGGACGCCAAGCAGACGTAATATAGTTACCGAAGAAATCATTCAAAAAGTCCACGATATGATTCTCGCTGATCGACGAACGAGAGTGCGCGAAGTAACAGGGACCATAGGTGAGTCGACCGGAATGGCAATTAATATTTTACATGATAAGTTGGCGATGAAAAATTGTCGGCCCAAAGCGAATGCGGCCATTAACTTCGAAGCCATTTCGGATCGCATGCAGCAAGCCCTTACAATAATAAACAAATGGTGCACGGAAAAAGGGCTTTCCATTAACCCATTCAAAACAACTCTTGTACCGTTTACTACGAGAAGGAAAATAAATCTCAAATGTCCGACCCTTAATGGAACAACACTTCAACTCTCGACAGAAGTGAACTATCTTGGCGTCAGTCTTGACAAAACGCTTACGTCCCATATTGAGAGAGTTACTTCAAAAGCCACAAGGGCATTCTTTGCCTGCACAAGTCTTTTGGTAAGACATGGGGACTAAACCCTAGAATGACCTTCTGGACATTCACCACAGTTGTGAAACCCATAGTCACTTATGCATCCTTAGCATGGTGGCCCAAGGTCAAGCAAAGAAAGGCAGCAAACGAATTAAACAAACTGCATCGCCTGATATGTGTTGGTATTACAGGGGCTATGAAAACATGTCCCACGGATGCATTGGGTGTGCTCCTGAACATACCACCGCTTCCAATTCTAATTGAAAGGGAAGCACGCTCGAGTGCCTTAAGACTAAAAGGTATATCTGAACTTAAAAGTGGGGATATGGAAGGACATTTAAAGATCTTAGAAGACTTCCTACATAGTCCAATTCTTCATAGGGATGATATACTATCACCCAAACCAATACTCTTCAGGAACCTCCAAGTTATATATACTTAATGAACGCACAGACTGGAGAACTAATTCTATCACTTTGAAACCTGGGTCCCAGCTATGGTTTACTGATGGGTTCAAATTGGAAAATGGTAGAACAGGGGTAGGAATCAATAGACCTAAATTCAAAAAATCGATTCCGATGGGATTCTACCCAACAATATTCCAGCCAGAAATACATGCCATCGAAATATGTGTGAGAGAATGCCTTAGCAGGAAAATCAGAGGTACTCACATCTACATACTTTCAGATAGCCAAGCGGCTCTAAAAGCCCTTCTATCAACAACTATCACCTCCAAATTGGTAAATGATTGCCTAAACCTTCTCGACACGTTAGGAAACCTCAGCATAGTAACACTGGCTGGATTTCGGGACATAAAGGAAATGAGGGAAATGAAATGGCTGATAACCTTGCAAAACAAGGAGCGAATATGCAACTTACTGGTCCTGAGCCTTTCTGTGGACTCACAAAAGGCCACATTAATTAAATTCCTTAGGAAATGGGAAGAAAGAAAACTTGCCGCACTCTGGCTAAACTGTGCCGGTCAGCGTCAAGCCAAATTATTCCTAAGTCCCAACAAAGGAATATCTGACAAGCTTCTCTCACTAAGCAGAGTAGATCTGCGTCTTTTAACGGGATATCTTACAGGTCACTGCAGCCTGAGGTATCATCTAAATAATATTGGTATATCTGAGACCAATGTCTGTCGCTTTTGCGAAAAGGACATAGAAAGCTCAGAACATGTGCTTTGTGAATGTGCTGCGTTGGGCAGACAGAGACTTCATCACCTTGGTGGTATCGCAGTATCTCCATGCAATCTTTGGAGCAACAAACCCAAAATTGTGCTAAAACCCTATAACTCTAGGGTTACAAAATAGGCCTTTCACAATAAATCAGCTCTGGTCGCAGTGCGTAATGACCTTCCAATAATAATAATAACTTCGAAGCAGTGTTTGGAGAAATTTAAACGAGATCCGAGAGAATTTTTCCGTCGAGTTGTCACCATTGATGAAACCTTTCTTTATCGTTACACACCCGAAACTAAGCAGCAAACAAAATAATGGATTTCTCCCGGTGCAATCAATTTCTCTTTATCATTAACTTTTACCTATTTTTAAATAAAATTTGACCTGTAAATATATTCGTGTTTTTTTTTTTGTTATTCAGCAACGACGAGGCGTAAGCGAAAAATTAAAAAAAGAAGTATACAGATACATCAAGCGTTTTATTAATTGAGCACTTAATATCTCGGAAACTAAAAATAGTAAAAAAAAATTGGGCCGCTATGGACTAAATGCTCAGGCAACTTAAACTAATAAGTGCTAGTTCCAACTTAGGCACTCACTCGTTGAGGTTCCCTAGGCAAAGGAACTTTCACGCAAATGACTAACGCACGCTGCGTCTTCTAACTGTATTTGCGTACACAAACGAGTTCATACTTTGTCGTTATTACTTCAATGCAATGGGGAGAATGTTTTTTTTCTGTTCGCTACTACTGCTAATAACATCGCTTTAACTGTTGGTGTTGTTGCTGTTATTGTTGTTACAGTCATTATCATTACGCTCATTAAAAATTCCCACAATATGCGCGTGTAATGAGAAAAATTACGGTCAGCAACACAGTGCCTTCCCCGCCTACTCTCACTCTCATTCACTCACACACACACATACACACTCCACTAATAAAAGTAAATCCCCACTGAAACAAGCCGCGAGGCCTCATCAACACGTTTTAGGCATTTCAGTTGTTGATTCCTACGCTGTATGCGTGTAGGTGTGAGTGTGTGTTTGTGGAGAGTTGTGCATCGGTTAAATGTTGGGGTGCGCAATGATGACAAATGCGAAGGACACACCGAATGAAAGGGCGATGTTGTAGCCAACCTTAGCGCCGACGGGCTACGTTAATATTTTACTTGGTGAGAAATAGAGAAGGGTGGGGTTCTAGATAGGCTCTGGATGTGGGTTCTATGTTTTTTAGAAACCTCAAATTGAAAGTGAAATCGTGAGTGCTGCAAAGTACTTTGGCTACTTTGTGTGCCAAGAGAAAATTTTTCACTTGGCTTAGCAGCATTTCTTAGTAGGCTTTAAAGCAGTTGACACCATAATCAACATACACACACACACACTCACGCAAACAAATGTTTACAAAGTTTAAATAAAATGTTATAAAATATAACTGCAAACATTTTAATGTTGCCGAGCAAAAACCTCAAAATGTCAATTTGAGGCGAAGGACATGGAGCCAGTTAAAATAAGCGTAAATGTGTGATTGTTCGTGCGCTTGTCGCCCTATTAGTTCGCACGTACTTACTGTGCGTACTTGCAAACTTGAATGTGTATGGGTGTGTTTTAATTAAATTTCAGAGGCTGCTCAGTTATGCTCACTCAGTGCCATTTATCGTATTTTCAAGCGCAAATGGAAGTGGGAGCTCATAAAAACTGACTGAGACCAAACATAGGTGCTAATGAAATCCATCACTGCGTCCCGGAGGCTCTTCTGCTTTGGTCCACTTTCACTGCTTTTGCTAGTGACACTTGACAAATTCAGGCGCATTATTTTGCAGCTGATATCTTGCGGCTTCAATGTAAATAATCATTCGAGTGCACAGGATGGCGAATAATGAAAATATATTTATTCTTAAAATGAGGTCTAACTAATGATATTTTCGCACCAGGAAAGTATCCATAATAATTAGACTAAAGGAGAAAAATTATGATGCATACTAATGGATTTATACATCGGTGATTAAGACACCTTTGGGGAGAAAGTTGGAATAAGAAAAATGTTTTTAACACATTTTGCGCCATCTCGCAGGTTAATGTAGGACATCTAATACATCCTGGAGTGCCAAGTCGTACGAAAACATATGACTGGGGTTGTTTCATATAAGAATTTGTGATGTTTGTGATTTTATTGAAGGCTTACATATTTAGCGCTATATGACGGAGCTAATAGCCGATTGAATTGGTTTCAGAGATCTCCTATCCGGTAATCGGCAACCCCCGGACTCTTGTGAAATAGGAATTGCACCTCAGGAAGGCAAACCGAGTACAACAGATGCAATCGTAGTTGTGATTACCGGTCATTGGACAATCGATGCAAAGTCTCCTTGAAATGATGGGTAAGCTTCTCAAATGGTTTGTATATAATGGAATACTACCGTACACTGATTGCGAGGCGGAACTATCCCCGCACCAATATGATTTCCGAAAGCAAAGGTCTACTGCGGCGACAATACAAAAAGTAGTCTCAATTGCCCCAGACCATTGATGGAGAGGGGCTGATAAACCATACTGTGCACTTGTATCCTTGGGTGTAGAAAATGCCTTCAACTCGGCAGACTGGGGGCACCTTCTAACAACACTCAAAACACTAGCTGTCCCAGCCTATATTCACAATATTATCAGAAGCTATCTGAGTAATCGAATGTTGGAATAAATAAGTAAGAGGTTACAGCAGGTGTGCTGCTGGGATCAGTTCTAAGCCCCCGCGCTGTGGAATATTATGTACGATGAAGTTTTCGCCTCCTATTCCCAACAGTTGTACATACAGGGTGAAGTTCAAAATAAACAAGACTGGCGTCTTAAAAAGGTTTTTGAGGTTTTTTAATGAGTTTGTGCGTTGAAGTTACAACCCTAGCGGACTTCCGGTGAAAGCTTGGTGACTTGCGGTTCAGCGGAAGCGAATTTATTGCGTCTAAGGTGTCAGTCTGTCTGTATCATCGGTTCAAAAGTGAGTTACGAACAAAGAGCGATATCAAATTTTGTTTTCAAATCAGTAAAACGTTAACCGAAACATTTGAATTGATGAAAAAAGTTTATGGCGATGATTGCCTATCTCTTGCCAGAGTCCATGAATGGTCTACACATTTCAGAGATGGTTGTGAGGACATAAATGACAGTGAACATACAGGCCGCCCAAAATCATTAATCACCGAAATTGTTCGTCCCTCGAAATTGTTCGTAAATTTACCAAAAATGGACCGAAATCATCGTTGAAATTCATGGAATTGGAGTTGAATATCTCCAAAACATCGAGTTATCGCATTTTAACTGATCATTTGGGCTTACGAAAGCTCTGTGCACGTTTCATTCCGCGCAAGTTAACCGAGGACCAAAAATTGCTGAGAATTCAACATTCGAAAGGCCTCATTAAAGAGGCGGGAAAAGACGAGATCTTCCTTTACAACCTGGTGATGAAACGTAGAGTTTCCAACATGAACCTGAAACTAAGCGTGTCGGGAATGAAAGGCCCGAGACGAGCCACCACCCGCATTTATATATATATAATTGGCGCGTACACTTCTGTTAGGTGTTTGGCCGAGCTCCTCCTCCTATTTGTGGTGTGCGTCTTGATGTTGTTCTACAAATTGAAGGACCTACAGTTTCGAGCCGACTCCGAGCGGCAGATATTTTTATGAGGAGCTTTTTAATGGCAGAAATACACTCGGAGGCTTGCCATTGCCTGCCGAGGGGTGACCGCTATTAAAAACCACCACCTGCATTTGGAGAAGTCAAAAATCAAGTCGATATTCATTTGTTACAGGGAATTGTCCACGAGGAGTTCGTGCCTACAGGCCAAACCGGCAATGCAATTTTCGAATTCCTCGAATTCGCTCTGAGTACCGTGAAGAAGGAAGCTGGCGCTTATTGCATCATAATGACCCATCTCATCGATCCACTCTTGTGACTGATAAATTGCATTTTAACCATCAATAACTCACCGCAATCGGCTGATATGACTCCCTGTGAGTTCTACCTATTCAGAAAATTGAATTTGGCTATGAAAAGAAAACATTTTGCGTCCGTAGAGGCCATCCAAAGGCTCCTTGGTGGTTAAAACATATAAAAGACCGTACGAGACCTTGTACAGAATTTGCGCACTGAGATAAGCAATTGATAAGCGCCCATACAACTACCTCAGATGAAGCTGCAATGGTGGTCGCAGGCATGATTCCCATCGATTTATTGGCGGAGGAACGAAAAGAGAAGGCTACATTCTTACTAAAATGGCACCAAACATCGAAAGATGGATAAATCGAAGCTCTGGTGAGTTTTATTTCCAGCTTACACAATTCTTGACAGGTCATGGTTGGTACCAGAAGTAAATACATTGCTTTAAGTTACGTGATCGCCTTTATGCCCAGTAGGCCATGAAGAGGAAGTTGCAAGGGATTTGTTTTTTTGTATGCCCACGATTTGCGAATAGCAGATGTGATTTAGCTACACTATCAGAAAATCCGATAGTATCAGAAAATGTAGGCAACATAATGATGGCTTCAAAGGATACGTGGGATAATATTTTGTCAACAATGAGCAACATGCATTCAATCACGCTGTCATGTGAAGAGTAACTGACACTAAATGACTTAGTGCTCAACCACGTCCCGACGAACGGAAGTACCGGGAGGGGATCGGGACATTCACGGTAGGAGGCTTGGTTCGGCTCAAAGCCCCGCACTGACGAGGTTAAGTCTTTCGATTTTTCGTCCTAATAAACAAAACAAAAACACTATAGAATGGTAGGATACGCACTCTAATAAATCTTGTCGAAGAAGTTTGTTCGGCAAATGCAAGACGTTTAACTGCGAATTCCTAGCTAATCGAAGGAGTGCGGAATACGTCTATGTCCATAAATCTTCTCTTTTCAAAGTCATTTCCCTGCCCTAAACACACTTGAGAAAGTGCTTCTATCGATGGATTAAAAGTGATCACTGCCTATGTTGTTTAAGATTTTTTCGCTCAGCTGAGCCAACAGTTGCCAGCTTTTCATTGTTAAAAGGGTATAGTCTCCTTCCCACAAAACCAAGGAACATCAAGGAATTATGGGACAGATCAACGCAGCATACTACCAGGCCACGAGCTCCAGTCGCAAGCCATGTTTCTTACGGGACATTTTCTTGCTAGAGTAGAGAGCTATAATACAATATAGAAAGGACTCAGAAAGTCCTTTGGATTCCTCGTCATTCAATTTCCAAGCTCGTGGTTATGCTTACCGGTCACTGGACGATCGTCACACATGCGGAAAAGCTAGGGTTACCATTTAACCCCCCTTGCAGAAGCTGTAGGGACCTTTCAGAGACAGAGACTGTAGAGCACTTTTTCTGTAAATGTCCGGGTTTGGCAGCTAAAAGACTAAGGTCACTGGGTGCTCCTTTCTTCGACAGCCTTCGGCAGTGCGCCAACCTAAATCGAATCAATCTCCTCCATTATATCAACAGCTCTGGCTGGCTGTAGATATCTGCCTGTTAGAGGTCTCATAATGGTATCAAAACAGTGCTTTAGTGCTACTTGAGGAGTGCCCGACCGGCACCTCACCTACCCACCTACCTAGAGAGCTCAAAGCTTTCAACTCATATTTCAGTAATGGATTGCAAACGTAATACATTGCATTGTATTTGTCTCGAAAATCACATCCAGCGATTTTTTGTGACCTCGAGACAATGATACTGGTAGCAGCACGACTGCAACGTCACGTGAAATGGTTCAAAAAGCGAAGAAGCGACTTGTGCGAAATCTCCCTCAACGAGGCAATCAAATGGCGAAAGAACTGAAAATATCTGACCGTAGCAACCGCCGCATATTAAAAAATGATCTCAAAGGCAAGCCTTACAAGATCTAAAAGGCACATGAACTCACACCAAAGCAGCAACAAGTCAGACTTGAGCGATCGAAGGAGTTGCTTCGCTTGGCCGAAAGAGGTCAGTTTCCGAACATTGTGTTTTTTGGCGAGAAAATTGTTCAAATTGATCAATTCGTGAAGTCCCTAAACGATAAGGCTTATTTGACCGACCGTTCATAAGAGAATTTGAGACATCGATTGCCCACCAGGAGGCAGTACCCGCCACAGGTAATAGTTGGAACCGCTGTAACCGCTGATGGGCGCTCTCCAATCGTTGTCGTGGAGTCTGGCGTCACAGTCAAATCGAGCCTGGCGGCAAGGTTTATACGAAATATTATCAGGAAAGTATTCTGGAGTTCTGGAGTATCAGGAAAGTATTCTTTGAAGTCGTGGGCAGACAAACATTTTGGTGGCAGAACATGGACGTTTCAACTGGACTCGGCACCGTCTCACAAAGCTCGGGTGAACCAAGAATGGCTAAAAAACAACGTTCCAAACTTCTTAACGTCCACAAAATGGCTCTCAAATTCACAGGACGTGAATCCGATGGGCTATTCTCTTTGGGTCATTTTGGAGAACAATGTCCGCACTAAAAGATTCACCAGGCTCGAGACGTTGAAAAATCCATTACCTGCGAATGGGCCAAAATACCTGCAAGTCACATTCGGCCAGCTTGCGATTCGTTTCTAGACCGTCTCAAGGCCAAGTAAGGTGGTCATATCGAGCAAAACTAAATTCATTCCTAACTTTGTATTATTTTCACACATTTTTTACTTTGAATTGAAATAAAGTAATTTTCCAAACTAAGTTTATGGCCTTTTGACGTGATAACGTCTTATAATTCGATTTAGCCGGCTGCACGCACGAAAAAATGTGTCGTTACCTTGCTCATTTGTCGTTACCTTGCTCATTGCCGTTACCTTGAATGAGCTGCAAGCGAAAGCGCGGAACGAACAAAGCAAACGAACGGCAACGTTCGACATCTTGCTCTCTCCCTGCGCATATGTAGGTATATAAATTCACATACTTGTATTTGCATATGCCTTCTTCCTGTGTGCATGGTAATGAACCATTTCTCTGTTGAGAATAGGACGATGATAGAAAAAGTAGAAAATGAAAGGGAGTGTTTCGAGTGTAAAGTGTCTTGAAAAAGGCAAATCGATGATGGTGCCTCTTAGTGTTGTTGACTTATTAACGTCTGAGTAAATGTAACTTGACCTATTCCATTGCAATTCCATTTACCTCCTCCTCTATATCCAAACAAAATATCTATCAAACAAATAAAATTAAAATTTTGTTTTGAAAATTGCAACCATTCCATCAATATTTTCTTATGACGTTGTCACGTTAAACTATCGTCAGTAAACCGACTTTACAGACAACCTCTTTTTTTAATTGGGAAGGAGGTTTGAAGTTAGGAATTTTCCTACTCTTTTCTGTACGAAGGAAGGTAGTTTGGTCTTTGGAGTATTTATGTTAAGGTCACAGTTTATCAACCATCAACTCAGCTCCTTTTCTATTCTCTTTAGAGTCCGACTAATCACATTAGGGCAGAATCTTTATACCATGACTACGGCATACATCGTCCACTACTGACTACCACTATTTAGATATTCTGCTTATATTTTTCCCTTCTTATGTACAAAAGTACACCATTCTCTGTCTTCTCAATTCACGCAAATCCCTTTAGAGCAACCATTCTGTGCAATTACGAATTTGCATATCCTCAGATCTCTTTCAAAAAGCCACTTTCATGGCGCTTACTGAAAAGGACTTCTATTGAAATCTATCAATGAGAAATAATAATGACATTGGCGATAATAGTTTCAAATCGGATGATGTGTTAATTGACCACATCGGCGACGACAGTACTTAGTTGCACACATCCATAACAAACACACTCATGCCAAAGCACGAGTATAAGCATAAAGCAAATACAACAAAAAAAAAATAACAAATCTAACAAAAAGCAACAGGATGAGTTTTGCTGCACTAATCAACTCAACAAACTACCGACAAGCCCTGACACATGAATGGAGGAGCAGGCCAAATACACATACATAAATACGTGAACTGACACATACATACATACACTTATACTGATGGGATCGCCACTCAACTCATTACTACATATCTTGTACGCTTGAATGTGGCACTCAGTATGCAGCAATGATTTCAAAGCAAATCGATACGTTGCTGACTGCTGACATGTTACAAGTTGCATGTTGCACATACCAAGCGAGATGACTAGTAGGAAATATTCCTGGCATAGCGTTTATTATGGCATTTAGCTGGCCACATTTCTTGCTAGTCGTCAAATTACAGAATCAGTGCTTCGATTTCACGCCTGCACTCGAATGCTGACTGCCCCAAGCAAAACTGCCTATTTGGCTACTCTCAGTCGGCCAGTTTAGTTCGGCACAACTCTGGTCAGCCAGCCAAGGCAGTCAGGCAGGCAGTCCAGCCAGTGCTTGTCAGTTCATTTTGCTTCATTTGTACGATCGTCGGCATGTCAGTCAGTTGCCAGTCGCCAGTCAGGACTAGCCAACAACTACAGCAACAACCAGAGCAGCAGTAGCAACAGTAAATCCCTGCAAACTCAATTAGAAATTCCATTTTTGGCTTTAAGCATACGTTGCGTTAGCAATTATTGATTCTCTTTTTTGTGCCTTTGCGTTGTGATTTTTAATCCTAGGCTTGTGTGTGTGTGTGTTGGAGCGATTCGGTTGTATTGGCAGTATGCACATGCGGCACATACTTACATGAAAAGCTCGTTTACATGAGGCTACTCGTATATGCGCGCAGCTTTAGTGCAATGGGATGATGTTAGAAGCTTGTTGCTCTTTTTTTTGTTTTGCTTCTATTTTAATGTGAATTGTTTAGTGCACTGAAATAAATTTTGGAGCCACCACAATTTTATATACTTGGTATTCTACTTCCAACTTCTCTTTTTCGATATGGGTACTTAAGTATGGATTCAGCATCAAGACCACTCAGCAGCCGGTAGATGTCAGTGGGTGTTGATTCTGGCTGTCTTATAAAAAGTAATGTGGTTATTAAAATAAAACATATTGGGTTGGAGAATAAGTTCGTAGAGAGAACAAAAAGAGTACAGAAGACTTTTATTTGAACAAACAAACAATAATCATATCAAAAAGTTAATCAATTTTATATTGGCCGTTGCTGCCGTTGAAGCCGTTCCGCCAAAAATTGCCTGGTCTGTGTCAAAGAAAATGTTGAGGCAGTCCCCTGCGTTGAGACGGACCACTTTGTTATCGAAGTTAACGCCCTTGGCCCTACACATGATTTGATAGGTGCAGAAAAGATGGTAATCAGTCGGTGCACGGCCCAGAGAATACGGCGAATGCTGAAGGACCTCTCATTCGAGCTCTTGAAGTGCGGGTTTGACGACTTGTGTAACACGGGGCCTAACATTGCCTTGAAGGAGTATGGTTTGACCATGTCGATCAGGTCTTATGAGTCGAATGGCCTCATTCACGAGGTGTAACTGGGCAATGTAGAGCTCCTTGTTGACCGTGGCATCTTTTCGAGCATTTCCTATTGCACAATGTCCTCCCAGTCCCACCAAATACATTTCGCGATCTTCTTTGGATGAATATCCGGCTTGACTCTCGGCATTGGCGTATCTCCTGGAGCCACTCACTCCTTTCTTAGATTCATATTGATGTAAAGGCACCATTTCCCATCTCCCGTATCGATTCGGTACAAAAAGTGCTGTTTATGACCGCGTGTTATTCGATGGTGGGCGAGATGTTAAGAAGCAATTTGAAGGCGACTTTCTTTGCTTTTTCGTTGAGCTCGCGACGCAGGCCAGCAATTTTTCAGGAAATCCCATTGAGTGAAGGTAATCGAAAATCCTTTTATGATCGCAGTTCATTTTTTCTGCCAACTCACGACTGATTCTCCTTCAAAAGTGATTTGAGACGTTATTCATCTAATTCAGAAAGCCTTCAAAACTAGTACAAAGTTAAATAAGAACCACTTACGCTATTTGGCCGAGTATAACAAAGCGCGCCAGTCGTTTCTTTCTTGTGCTTACCGACGCCAGTTGGAAACGCCAAGTAAAGGCAAGTTCTTCTCCACCTGGTCTTTCCAACGCAGAGGAGGTACTCCTCTTCCTCTGCTACCAGCATCTGGTACCGCATCGAAAACTTTCAGAGCCGGACCATTGTATCCATTCGGACGACAGGACACAGCCAACGAAGCCGTTGGAGCTAGTCGCTCCACTGCGTCATGTCTATGTCGTCGTAAAGCTCATTCAGCTCGTTGTTCTCTCGTTCTCCTACGATACTCGCCGTCGCTAACGTCTAAAGTTCCAAAAACCTTCCACACAATTTTTCTCTCAAACACTCTAAGGGACGTCTAAGCTTATGCGCCATACGTTAGGACGGGCATGATAAGAGCCTTATAAAGTTTAGTTTTGTTCATCGAGGAGGACTTTACTATTCAATTGCCTATTTAGTCCAAAGTAGTCTAAAGGTCACTGGGTGTCCTTTCGTCGACAGCCTGGGGCAGTGCGCCAACCTAAATCCCATCAATATTCTCCATTACATCAACAGCCCTGGTTGTTTATAGATATCTGCCTTTTTGTAGGTCTCAAAATGGTATCAAAACGGCGCTTCAGTGCTACTTGAGCCAGATGCCAGACTTTGGGCTTCTTCATGCAGAAATACTCCGAGGCTCGTCATAGCCTTCCGAAGAGCGATCGCTAGGTTAGATTAGGTTGAAACGGTTGTCCACTGTGAGATACACTCAGACTCATAGCACAGTGTGCACCCTAGTGAGGAACTTGTCCTTATCTCTCCTAAACCCTGATTTCCACAGTACTGAGATCTTCCAATTAATTATAGGATTATCTACATAAAATAGTAAATCTACGTCTTGATACAGCAGAACAATGGCACAGAACGAGCGAGATCGTATCTTCCTCTTCGTCATCTAGAGAGCTTCTGCAGAAGTCATGTGTTTGCCCACCCATCCTATGGGGGTGTCTGCCTATTAAGCAGTGCCGCGTTGTAACTAAAATCAGAAATACTTACACTCGAAGATTGGGCATGAATTTCATATACAACGTAAAGGTAGAACTGGTGGTAATTTCTGCATAGACGTAAAATAACTTTTGTAGAAACCAATCGAAGAAGATTTGGCGCTTCAAGTGATCACGGGGCTTCACTTTTACAACCATTTGATCTTATTAAGGGTTTGTAACAAGATTTTTTACGCATAATTTACTACTATCAGAAATAAGGGATTCCCAATTCTTAAGCCAACGATTGGGTTTGGGGAAGGAGGACAAAACGAAGTACCTCCTATCATCAAACCAACAGTGGGCGCACTCGCAAATCGACACCCGTTGAGAGTTGTGATTTCCAGATTGTAAAAAACTTGATTTATTTAGGAACCAGCATTAACACCGATAACAATGTCAGCCTTGAAATTCAACGTGGAATCTCTCTTGCCAACAAGTGATACTTTGGACTAAGTAGGCAACTGAGTATTAAAGTCCTCTCGCAACGAACAAAACTAACACTCTACAAGACTCTCATCATGCCCGTCCTCACGCATGGCGCCGAAGCGTGGACGATGTCAACATCCGATGAAGCGACGCTTGGAGTGTTTGAGAGAAAGATTTTTGGACCTTTGCACGTTGGCAACGGTGAATATCGCAGGCGATGGAACGATGAGCTGTATGAGCTTAATGACGACATAGACATAGCGCAGCGAATAAAGATCCAGCGGCTACGGTGGCTGAGTCATGTCGTCCGAATTGAAACAAACGCTCCGACTCTGAAAGTATTCGGTGCGGTACCAGCTGGTGGTAGCAGAGGAAGCCTTCCGCTTCTGAGTTGGAAAAATTAGGTGGAGAAGAACTTGGCTGCACTTGGTGTTTCCAACTAGTGTTGGTTAGCACGAGAAAGAAACGACTGGCATACTTTGCTAAACTCGACCAAAATCGCGTAAGTGGTTATCGCGCCAATTAAGAAGAAGTTTGGAAGAGATTTGGGCATTGCCAGATTATAAAAAATTGTAAGACTACACAATGTACTCTTTCCAAATGGACAGCTTTCTTAAGCGGACAATTTGCTGTACTAACCACATATCCTTAAATTTTTTTCTCTTGAGCGGACAAGCCTCCCATCAACGGCCAATTTTTTCAGTCCGTTTAGTGTCCGCTTGAGTTTTTGAACACAAAGTGATTAGGTCGCCATTAAGGCACCTTTTATAAATGACATTCGTTTGCCCTGAAATGGGACACATTCGTAAACGGTAAGTGATATGAATGAAGTGAATGCCACTGTAATGTTAGACATTGGCCGCGAACGTCGAAGGCAATGACGTTGAACTGTAACATTGAGAAGTTACCGTCTGTGAGTGATGTGAGCGTTTTTGCGTTTTGCTTTTTGTTGTTATTGTACCTGTTATTGTCGAACTACTTTAGGTATTTGTTGCAGTGACATCGATTACCGAAGCACCCATTTTCCATACGATTATCACCCATAACATTAGCCCACACGGCACGGTGATGCCAACCACTAAATGTGGTTAGGACTAACTGAATTCCGGATGCTTCATGCGCTTGCAATATTTTTTGAGTTGCTGTTGATGGCCGAGACGTGGGCGCCAATGCAGAGCAGCACTTTATAGTACCCAGTGTTGATCAGTGATTTCATTGATTTATAGCGAATGGGCGTTTGAGAGTGCGTGCAGTCAGCGTTACTCAATGGGAGTAGTGAGTTTGAAGGTGCGGGTGTGCGTGTGTGTGTGGTCTGGTTGGTAGGTAGGCAAAAGTGCATACGTGCGTTGTATCGCTTGCGTGCGAATTTCGCTTGTGCGTGCGTCTGTGTGATACTTTGCATGCTAAGCCCTTTCCTGATGTCAATTAAAAATTCCATTTGAATGGCGAAAAATCGGATTTTGTAGGCTCCACATGGTGCATTGGTGTCGGAGTAGTGGCGGTAGAGCAAAAATTAAAATAGACCACCAAACAGTTGAGCTGCAATTGCAACTGCACTCTTTGGTGGCAGCTTGCAGTGCCCACTCCTACTATCCAGGGAAGTGACTATGAGAAGTGTATCGAAATCGATTTGCGCCCCACCGCTGCCACAAATGAGCTCAGCTGTAGCAATGAAATTGCGTCGTGCGTGCGTTGCAGCTGCTACCATTTCAATAATACGCTCCTACTCCATGTCGTTTACTTATTGAATTTTCTCTTTTGGTAGTGAGAGTAGGCTCATTGCATGTTGCTGTGATTTCTGGTGTTACAGTTGCAAATGAGTTGTTGCTTGTATGTAAATATGGATGTAGTCCTCTTTTGTGTTTGGTATATTCCATTTCAATAGGCCAACTGCGAGACTGCAGGTGCTTTTCCGTAGCTCATCGGTTATGAGTTGGAAGGTTGTGAATTCGACCTAAGCTTTTCAACTGGAAAAAATCAGTGGTTTTTGGTAATTTTTTTTCATTATTTCGTTAATATCTTCAATGTATGTCTTACATTAAAGGTGCATTTATTATGCTGTCAGCGGCCTCTCGTGAAACCCGCGGTTCGATATGCCTGAATATTTTCAGATTAGTTGATATGAAAAGAAAATTTTGGTTAGGTTCAAAATGAAGAAAAGTCAAGTGTAATCCTTCAATTAGGTGATGAGCGTTTAAGGAAATATTTACTTTATTCCAAATAGATTATAGATTAATATGACTAGATGCTCCTTTGCCTAAAACCTATTTTATAATAGAAAAATATTCATTATTATTACATGTTAAATGTCAATCAAAAAAGTGGTACCCAAAGTGTTTTTTTTAAAGCGTATTTCCAGTGCAGTTAGTAAAGAAAAAATTATTACAGTAAGTGGTAAGTGAAATGGTTGAAGTACCCCTCTGGTACTCCCCAAGTAGCCCAAAAGCGCCATTTTAGTAGTAATTGCTAGCTTTTTTTTTGCATACCTGAAAAAAAAAAATTATTTACGTACAATATAAAAAAATATTACCGAAGAAACACTATTTAAAACAAAAAATCTTCAAAAAATTATGTTTACAAGAATTTGTGATTCTTATTTATTCATTCATTTTGCCAGCAATTAAAAAAAAAAATTTTCTTAATAAAATTAAGTTAAAAAAAATTTGTATTTCTTATTTATTTATTCGTTTAGCCAAAGTGATAAAAAAATGTTTACCGAAAAAAGGCTATTTTTTTATACAATATATTTAAAAAAAAAATTAAGTTTAAAAAAATTTTTCTTTCTTATTATTAAATTTACTCCGATTTACTATTTTTTATAAATTCCTTAAAAAAATTAAGTTTAAAAAAGAAAAGACTTCTTATTTATTTATTCGTTTAGTGAAAAAAAATGTTTACCGAAAAAAGCTAATTTTTAAATTTCTTTAAAAAATTAAGTTTAAAAAAATTTGTGTTTCTTATTTATTCATTCGTTTTGCCAACATGAAAAAAAAATTGCCAAAAAAAGCTTTTTTTTAATTTCTTAAATAAATTAAGTTTAAAAAATTTGTCTTTCTTATTTATTTATTCGTTTTGCCAAAGTGATAAAAAATTGTTTACCGAAAAAAGGCTATTTTTTTTTAAATTTCTGAAAAAAATTAAGTTTAAAAAATTTGTCTTTCTTATTTATTTATTCATTTGGCAACTTGATAAAAAGAAATTTACCGAAGAAACACTATTTATAAAAAACAAATTGTTAAAAAAATTAAGTTTAAAAATTTTTTTCTTTCTTATTTATTTATTTATTTGGCAACTTGATAAAAAAAAATTTACCGAGAACAGGCTATTTTTTTTTAAGTTTTTTAAATTTAAATTTCTTTCTTTGTATATACAAAGGGGCGCGTTGATATCGCCAAAAACATGATTTCCAAGGTCAAATCCGACCCAACATTCCTCAAACGCATCTCTACTGGAGGCCACACTTGATATATGAGTACGACACGCAACCCAGATATCTGGTCAGTGAGTGAAGAGCTCCAAATAAACCAAAAAAATCACGTCGTTTTCAGTCAAAAAAAAGCGATGCTCAAGGTTTTTAAGGGGTATTTTAGTCCGAACTTCGAGCATTTTTTGACGGTGAATAAAAAAAAGCTATTGATATATTTACTACCCATTTTTTTATCATTTATTTATTTATATATTAGGAGCACACAAAATGAATTAAAAAAAAATGTTCATGGAATTATGCGCCCTTGAAGTGGAAGGGGAAAACAAACGGCAGTATCCTCGTCGTCACGATTTCAACCCTTGTGGTCATCTGAAAAAATAAAAACGATGACAAATTCTTAATTAATATGAATGCGATTATCGTATGAAGCCGGAAAAAAGGGGAAAAGGTTTTTTTTCATAAAATGGCGGCTACTCAAAAATTAGCTCGATTTTTCCCTAATTTTTAGGCTTTCTCGAATTATTTACACATAATAAAAATTGAAATTTCCAGTTTTTCGTGCGTCATGCGATAGCGATATATTTACGGAATATTCATGATAAACTTCAAGCAAATCGGTTGATTAGAACTTGAGATATCGTGCCGACCGTATCGAAAGAAGTAGTTTCGAGAAAAACACCATTAAAGTTCGCCGTCCGCTCAAACCAGTCTAGCTGTCGCGTCACTAAAATAGTTGTAACTTCGAAAATTCGAATTTTGAAAAATCCTCTTAGGGAGATATTTTTGAATACTTAAACTATCGAATTTTGAAAAAAAAAAATTTCGATACTTTTAAATTTCTAGACTAAAATAGTCCCTTAAGGACGGTATTATACATTATGAGGCATCTACGTGAAGTAATTCACCAAAAAAGAACTGATTTGTGGGAAATAAACTCATGGATTTTGTACCACGATAAAACGCCGTCGCACAGTGCATCATTGCCTGTGAATTATTTACCACAAACGAAATGAATACCATCCAACAGCCATTGAGTTCACCTAATATAGCTCCCTGCGATTTTTTCTGTTTGATCCGAGTCAAAAAACGATTACGCGTTTTAAGAGCCAAAAATAAGTAATGTAAAGTCGAAGAATGATGGCAATATTGAAAATAGAGTTCCAGAAATGTTTTGAAAGCTGCATCAAACGCTGCTATAAGTCCATTGCAGTTGATGCGGTGTACTTTGAAGGTTGATTTTATCACCTTTTGAGGGATAAACTTGTATTTAGAATTTTCTGAATATATTCCGGGAACTTTTTGATAAATATGGTATTGTTTTCTGATTATCAACAGAGTAAGATAGCAGATGCAACACTAAGCCGAGAGCAGGGCAGAAGAGCCACAATACCAGACTCCAGGGCCGTGGAGAGAGTACTCGGGCCCCGGGGGAAACTTGAGATGCGGGCCCCTTCAAATTTTTTTTTATTTATCAAAATGGATATTATGTTATAGTGATATAACATTTAAACATTGAAAAACTCATTGATAAAATTTTTGATAGAATTAATTATGAAATATTGATTAAAATGAATTTTAGAAAACTCTTCAGCAGATCTGAAATAAAAAACGCAGGGTGCAGAATATTCGCAAAGCAATGCAGATGTTCGGGAACAGAGTATCCAAGTTTTTAGCTGTGACGGCATTCAACAAGTCGAACGGAGGCATATAACATTCCGAATTTCCAGTAAAATTCTCCTTGTACAAGTTAAGGCATGATACCGAAACCTACGAAAGCAACAGCATTTCGTTGTAAAGCCTCAAATACCCTACCGCTCTTTCTATCACCCCAGTGCTGACATCTAAGCTCAGCCGTTGCAGCCCAACACCAACAAGCATGATGATCACTACCTGCGCTCACCTTAGCAACAGCATGCCTGGCTTCACAAAACAACCCGCTGCATAACAACAAACAGTGATCACTGCTTGTGCTTGGCTTGGCAACAGGATGTTAGGCAGGCAGACCAAAACACAACAATTGTTGTCTGGCCCAACTAACCACCGACTGCATAGCAACACAACATGCGTGAGCCTAGCATGCAGATCAACTGCATGACAACAGCTCGATCAATGCATTGCGCCTGCCCTAGCAGCGTCGCGTTGGGTAGGTTGCCCATAACACAACGGTGCTTGCCTGCTTGAGTGAACCACCGCTTGCATAGCAACACATCGTTGACATGCTTGGTAGGCAGGCCAGCGGTACCACTTGTCATGCGCATGCAACAACACAATGCTAGCGGTAGAGTCCAAGCGACCTTTTTCGCGCAACAACACCTACAGGTGATTACCACTGATCGCGAGGGTATAAAAGGCGGTATCATTGCCTGTCGAAGTTCAGTTCTTGATACGCGGCAGTTCTTGTTACGTTTCAGAAGTTGCAGAGTCAACTGAAGTAATAAAGTAAACTTAATAAATAAAGTTATGTATTTAATTAAAACAAAGTGTTGTTTTATTTTATAAGCAATATAACTTGCTTAACTTACACACTCTTCAAGTGACACATCTCAATTGAGATTTCTTCCGACACATCAGAAGGGTATTTCTTAGCAAAATTAAGAGCTGCTGTCTGAAGTTCTGCTTTTTCAATTTTAGGAAATAGCCACAGGAATGAGAAAATGTTGTTTATGTTTTTAATTGCATTAAACCGATTTTAAATACCAATGATAACTGAATCCATGATGACGAGAAATATGTTCCTCTTGAAATCAATTTCTTCGGCGGTCATATTTTCCGCTGGATTCTCAGGTTCTTCATCATTACGTTTCTTCTTTCGGCTTGCTGGCAATGTTGACGAAGTGTTTGGCAAACTTTTTGCAGCAGTTTGACATTCTTTTAAAATCGATCCCCATTGGCTGCGCTACAATTGTAGATCTGCTACTAGGCATTCAAGATTCTTTACCTCGACGTCAATCGTTGCTTCTTTTCTTTGTAAAATCAAACTGATGTAGTTTATTGCTGTGAGAATCTTGAACCATATGGAAGACATTAAGACACATTCAAATTTACTTATGTACTTAATAATTCCATCGACATCGCGTTTCGTTTCTACGGTGAGATTAAGTCCTGTCACTTTTGTAAGAGCTTTCCTCAGTCCAGGTTTGACAGCATCAATTCGAGCAGACCATCTTGTATCCGATAAGCGGTGAAGTGAAGTTGGTACACATTCTTTCAAAATATCCTATCGTACTACTACTGAATATGTTGAAACAATTTTGAACGACTCCAAAGTAATTGCGTTAGGGCAGCATTCAGCGGCATCGACTCCTGCTAAATTAAGAATATGAACTCCGCATGGTGCATAAAGTGCATATGGATGTTTTTGCAAAATGCGACCTTGGGCTCCTTTGTACTCACCGCGGCATTCAAACAGTGAAATCCCATAATTTTCTAAAGATTCACATATTAAATCAGCTATCACTTCACCAGTTTTACCATGACAATCAGTAAAAACCAAAAAACGTTCTTCTATCTGATAGCTTTTTTTCATCAGGTTGCAGTCTCAAATATCGTAAAATGAAAGTTGTTTGCTCTAGGAGACTCGAATCAAGTATCGCATCGACTAAGATAGTATAATACTTGGCCTCTTTTCTTTCTTTTAAAATAACATCGATAACATGACGAGCACAGAGCCTTATAAATTCATTTTGCACATCAGGAGGCAGGTAATGTACTTGCAAACGCTGATGCAACTGTTGGGACTTTCTGACCTCTTCCAAATGCGCGTGAGAATTATTTATATAATAATTAATAATATAATAACATACCCAGTGAAAAATCAAAAATTTCTAGTCTATAAAAAGTATTATTGCTATCTCTACATTTAATTCTTTATCAACGTAAGGACAAATTGTTTAAAGAATAACTACGTTTCAAAATTGGTCTTCATTTAAAATACAACTATCTAAATTTAATCTAATCATCACTATAATTATTAATTACCTTATAAATCAGTAGCATAAAATGTTCCATTTTAATAAGAGCTCAATAATATACACTTTTATATCACCATATTATATTTATTCTTCGTAATCGTGATCATAACATTCGATATGGTGACAACAAAAAAGTCTGTGACGGAACTCTGGTAGAAGTATTATTTACTATATTTTTTCAAGCAGGAAATTTCTTGGAATTACCCTCGAGTCCGGGCCCCTCTGAAAACTCCGGGCCCGGGGGAAAAAGTACCCGACCCCCCTCCCCCCTCTCGTCGGGCCTCTCAGACTCACCTCAAAGCCAAAAATGCCCTGACTAGAAAAAGAAATAGTTTACGAATTGACAAAATAACCTGTGGGTCTATTAATAGGCATATTGATATCGCCATCGGGAGCATATACAAATTTTCGGCTTCATTTATAATACTGGAGGTGGTGCGCAGTCAAGATGTTGATGTTGTTTCATGTTCTTTATTTCATATTGAAAACAAAAATATACGACTATAGCATAAGTTGCCAGCCGGGGAGTATAAAAAATAGATATTTTTCTTTTGTTCTTCAACATTGCGTAGAAAGCGAGTTCCCGCTAAGATAATCCGCATCGTCAGAGCCCTATATGAGAACTCCCAACTGGCAGTGCTCCATAGCCGAAATATCAGTGACTAATTTCTGCCAACGCAGGCGTAAGCCAAAGTCGTTTCTTCTCTTCGCCATCGTCCTAGACGACGTTATGAACCAATTGACAATGCACAAAAGCGGAATCGTATGGAATTTCACCATAAATTTCACATATCTGCTCTCTCACAAACTCACTGGCATGCAAGCGAAGGCGAACAGACCAGTCACGATGGGACGCACTGTCGGACTGGAGGTCAACATCACCAAGACGAAAGCTATGAGGGTTAACCACAATAAAGCAAGACCTATACGTACTAGTTGACGGGTGGTCGGTGGAATATGTCGAAAGTTTCTGCTCCCTCAGCTTAGTATCACCACAGGCACCGGGGCAGATGAAGATGTCAACTGCAGGCTCAACAAAGCGAGGGGGGAAAACATACAGGGTTGACCATATTAAACTGACCCATTGAGTAACCCTATAACTTTTTACTGTAATTTGAAATCTAAGGTTTACGTCAACAAGCCAAAGACACTAGGCGCACTTAAGGCCGATATCCGACGGGAAATAGCCGCCATATCGGCCGAGACGCTGGCCAAAACTATGGAAAACGCCGAAAAACGGGCACATTACGCTATACGAGCTAAGGGCGACCACTTGCGCGATATCATATTCAAAAAGTGATGTAAACGAATCTCCTTGAACTAAATTAAATGTTTTTCACAATGAAACACAAAAAAATGTTTCTTTTTCCATATTTTTTTAATAATCACATGGGTCAGTTTAATATGGCCAACCCTGTATGTACAGTATGGGCGAGTTCGCAAATCTCTAGGCGTACTAAACTCCGAATACTCTTTAATATAATTAAGTTTTCCCTTAAACGACTGTCCCAATGATCCGCCAAAAGTTCGATGCAATTAATGTCCAGTGTTTTCAAGGTCGGGGAGGTGTTTTCAAGGTGTGGAGAGAATTATACTTGTACAAGACCCACAATCAAAAAATTTCTGCGACGTGCTTGGGTCATTATTATGTTGAATTGTTAAATACTTGAGTTCGATGGAACGAAAAATATAGGGTTTTCCAATCAGAGGTGTTATTTTGATATTCAAAGAAAAAATGCTATTTTTTATGATAATATAAATGATCGGATGTTTAGTTCTTTATAAAGAGGAAGGTATGCCGTTAATAATGGAAAATAACATCAGGCAAATATCCACCACGGCCACGCTTACAGGACAATATCCTTTTCATGAAATTTCCCATAACCGAATGGCAAAGTGGCTGCCTCATAACGTGAACATAGCCTCACGAATTCTATATATCTTTGAAGTCTTCAATCGATCCTGGGATGTTGGCGTAGACCTTTTCTTTCATGTGGTTCCAAAAAAAAGTCATAAGGTGTTAAATCACAAGATCTCGGTGGCCAATTGTGATTACCTCTTCGAGAGATAACACTCTCCGACAAATTTTCCCGTAAAAGATCAATGGTTCAGTTGCTTGTGTGGCACGTAGCGCCATCTTGTTGAAAGCAAAATATGTGCAGATCAATACCATCCAATTCCGGCCGAAAAAAATTGTTAATCATCTCTCGTTAGCGCAACCCATTCACCAGTAACACCTGTTATTGGAAAACCCTTTATTTATTAGGAGGATAAAACCCTAAACAACTGACCCAACTAAGAATGTAATAGTGACAAATTGCTTTTGAAAATCATACGTCAAATAACCAAGTCATAATAAAAAACAAATTCACCTTTCGAAGGATCAATAAAGGAATTTGTTCATGGTACGGAAACCCTCTCAAGAGAAGCTTTAATTGCAGGGTTGGACTTTTAATATACAACTTTTTTTTTTTGATTGACAACCGAGCTTTGGAATACAAATTAGTATTTAAAACTTATTTGAGTAGTTCGTGTTGTAAATTTTCCCATTCCTAACACAGAATTTGCACAAAAACTAAATTACCTGTAAAAAATCGTTAAGCGCATTGCGTGGAATTTGCCATAAACGCATTCATGTACGTATGTTTTTATTTTATATACATAGACTGGTAGGCACGTATGTACGTTTAGTGCATCCGTGCAAATTAGTGCACGACTACGTTCTTGTTGTTGTGCGCTGCCACCGGAAACGGATACAAATGCGCCACCGTGCGGTCTAATGAAGCTTTGGTGCACGCACAAACAAGCCAGAATGCACGCATACCACCTTGATCAAAAAGTTCCCGGAATATATTTAGAAAATTCGAAAATATAAGTTTATTCCACAAAAGTGATATTATTGCATTCAAAGTACTCCACATCAACTGCAACGCAGTTATGACAGCGTTGGATATCTCGAGAAATATTTTAAGAACTGAATATTTCTCTGGAACTCTGTTTTCGTTACGACCATCAGAGCCATTACTTCCTTCCGGCTGTTAAAACGCGTTCTTCTCAGTACTTTTTTGACTCCATTCAACTGAAAAATATCGCAGAAATCCAGATCAAGTGAATTCTGTGGCTCTTGGATGGCTTTCGTTTCGTTATTGGTAAAAAATACGCGGATAAAGATGAGATGGTGCGACGGTGCGTCATCTTGGTGCAAAATTCACGAGTTGTTTTCCTACGAATCCTTTCCTTTTTGGCGAGTTGCTTCACGCAAACGTCTCATAGCGCCCAAATAGTAATCCTTATTAACTGTCTGACCCTCCAGCAAAAAATCGTGTTAATCCATTCCAATACCGCTGTAATCCATTCATCCATAAAAATCTTACGCATCGCTTTCTTTTTCGACTCGAAACGGCGTAGTTTTTAAGGAACCCACGTCTTGTCTCCAGTAATGATGCGTTTGATGAATGTTGGGTGCTGGGTGTTAGTCGGAATCAGCCTCGGAAATCATTTCTTTGGTGATATCAACGCGGTTTCAGGAAATTTAGGGCATTTGGGAGCAACCAAATCATTACCTACTATGTTCTGAATGGATCCATAAGCAATGCTCAAGCTCTCCGCCAGCTTCCTGATGGTTAATTTGCGATTATTGATCAAATTTTCTTTCACTTTATTAATGTTTTCCTCAGTTTTCGATGTGGACAGCCTGCCGCTACGTTCGGTACCTCGATGCACTCACTATCTCTTCTGAAGCATTCATGCCACTAGTAAACGGCTGTTTTCTTCAGAGTGGCATAAACGAAACAGTTTCCCAAAATCTCCCAAAATGTAATACAAACTCGTTGTTGCTGGTTGATTGGTTGGTTAAAGTGGTTAGAGTGGTTTGTTTTCCAGTTATTTACAGCATGACTATATCCAGTCTGTGCGGTTCAGGAATCTTATTTGCTTGTTGACGTCTAAGCCAGACAGTTGCTCGAGACTCTCGAACAGCGGTTTGCCCCGGGCTAACATTCTGTCCTTCCATAGGGCAGGGCATTCGCAGAGGAAATGGCAGATTGTTCCCTTTTTCTCCGGTTGTTTACAACTATGACAGTATGTGTTGTGAGGCATGCCCATTTTGGCGGCTTGTTCTCCGATAGACCAGAAGCCAATTATGACTGCCGTTCGTCTACAGGCGTCCCGTCGTTTCATGTTTATCAATGTCGGCGATTGCTTGAGGTTGTAGGTGGGCCATAACGTAGTTGTTGCGAGTCCATTTTTAAAACTTTAAAAAATCGAAAACGCGTGGGGAGGTAGATTTAGTCAAGACGTCGTAACTTCTATATGTGTCAAGCAGTGGCGATACTATTTTGGCAGGAAGGTTACTCACAGATGTGACAATCTATCAAAGAGCAACCTAATAGAATTCAAATCAGTTGACTTATATCGTCACCTGTCGGTGGTTGCGGGAACTTTTTGAGCCAGGTTATATGCCTCACGCATAAAAAAAATATTTATACCAGTGCATATTCACGTAAAGACTCTGCAGACACGTCAACGTATGCAAATTTGCGTGAGCTAAAACAAATACAACGCTGCGCTGAATACAACGCTGTTGGCAGTTGCGCTTGTACAGGCCATTTACAACTCCGATTGCAATTTTATATATGAATGTGTATGTGTGCGTGATATACATATATGAAAGACTCAAAACGGTGCTTTTCTGCGCTCGCCATGGGAAAAGTTTATTGTTTAGTTGTTGTTGTTACTTAACCACTTTTGCATCACGCAATGAGTTTTGCATGCTTTGCTTTTCCTTTTGTTATTGCCGTTACGCTTGTTTAGTCAAAAATCACTGTTCACTGAAATGAACATGTTTTGGGTGTCTCGATGCTATCGAATTCAAACTTGTTTCGCATATTTATTTGTATACCTTCGATTCCTCAAGCTCGGAAATCGACTGAAGTTGCTTATTTGGTTTTCCCTTGTCCCTTTTTCCCCACCTAGGAAATTGAAAACCTTGGACCTAAGAAACAAAACCACAAATCCGCGTGTGGAAATTTTATATAAATTAAGGCATGTCTTAGCGTGAAGTGCCACTTTTGGTTGAATTAGCCGGGTTGCCCTTAAAACCAGTTCAGTTGAGGATCATTGTAGCCTAGAAAAGATTGTCTCAATGCTGTCCCTACGTGTTTGCAAAACAACTCTCTCATTCAGCGAATCAGTCTCCATTGCAAAATTTCACTTAAGCTACCCAAATCTTGAGAGTAATGCCCTCCCAGAAACCAAAACTACTCTCTTATTAGTGTCTAACATTTCCCTTGTATTTACCTTTGCAGTTTCCATAGGAACAGTTATGAGGGTGTCCGAAACCAGCTGTCATATAACCAAAAGTACAGTTCAAGTGCAGTTAGTATTCAGAAGTCCTTACCGAGCGAAAAACCGTCTGCGAGGCATAGAAGCGTTGGGTTTGGTAGAGTTCCAGGTACTGACGAGCACAGTCAACGCCCCCTCCAAAACCGTTTAGAGGGTCATTCCCTCTACAAGTGCACAGCAAGAACGATACGCTGCTGCCACGATAGAAACTAAGAGCTATCTCGGAAGGTTATCTTACGCCAATGAGAGGGTCTCCTTAAAATGAGCCAAAGAAGTTCTCCTAAGGCAAAGTAGGGAAAGCTGACAATAAACATATGCCTCATCTCTAAAGCAAAGTAACTGGCATCTAATAGGCAAAGGTATATGAACAACACCCAGAGTGGACAAGAGACCTCCGCCTTCGGTCCCTAAAACCCCATCAGTCACCCCATAGTCACAGCCCTTCAAAACCTTTAGCGAACCTGGGTGCCATCTGAACCATCCCAGCCGCAAGAAATTTTGAAGCTTATCTAACTTATCAAGGAAAAGCCATACGCCGATGAGTAAAGGATAGTCCAAGTTACGAGGTAAACGAAGCTTCGCCCCTAGCTCTCGCGAACTGTGGTAGAGTAATAAGTTCCATATTCCCAGTTTAGGAAAATGCAATTCACTCAACAATAATCTGTTAGAATTCCTGTGATTACTCTACAGTTTTTCTTATTTAATTCCATCAATGTTTAAATCGATTAAGGTTAAAACTACCGATCCTTGATTTTGATTGCGATAAGCCCAGTAGATTGTTCCAGTGCGGTCTTCTTTGTAGTTCTTCTACTCTCTGAATAAGAGAGAAGATGTTACTCTGTTCTAGGGCCACGAAATGACTATGGGCTATAAGTGAGTAGGCCCCCTGGCCGCATTCATGGCAAATTATACTGTCATTTGGCTCCTAGTAATTCCTATTTGCCCTGGAACCCGAAGGATACGTACCTGGTTATTCTAATCCAAGATATTGAGCTTATCGAGACTTTCCAGCACCGATTTGTATATAACCTGGAACGAGTTGAGAGCCTTGATAGCTGCAGTTCAATGTAAAAGTGAGCGCGTTTTAAGTACATATATTTGTATTCATGCCTAGCGCTCCCGAGTATCTTTTCCCAGGTACGCAGACATCTACCTCTGCTTTTTCCTCGGTGAGGGATCTGTTCGGGAGGCATATTATCATATTCTTGACTGTCTTGTAGGTTTGAGATAACCTTCCCAAGTTTTTGAAGACATGAAAAATAAACTAGTCGGCATCAATTGGCTTAATATTACTCATCATTTTAAATACCCTAGACTGCCAGATACAATTCTACCTTAGATCTCCGTTAATTCCTTTTTATTACCTATTTCAGTCATGGAGCGTTTGACAATTTTGAGTGGTAGTGGAGGCAGTGGTAGCTTTGGTTGTACTTGGGATAGCTCTCCTCGCTTGGACATGAATGTGAAGAGGTTTGTAGGCAGCCATTCTCCAATGACAAAAATTATTCGCTCAAATTGTTCCTTCTAAGCTAGCGTATTTTGACGATGGTTTCAAAAGAATACGTTAAATTTTTCCAATATCTCGAACTCCACTTGTATCTTGCCGGTATAAGAAATACCATCAATTGATAAAGTATGTTTTGATCTACCTCGAAATGGGTAAAATTTTTATCGGATGGCGAGGTGTTTAAGCGGGTGGAGATGTTACGAGCCGAATAAAACTCGAAATACATCTGTGAAAACTGCAGCTCTGTCTGGTTTAAACTTGTTTTTTGTTAAAGGAAATGTCGATAAAATCACAGAAGCAATCGAAGTTGACCGGCGTGCTAGTAGTCGTAGCATCGCCACGGAGCTAAAGATCGATCATAAAACAGTTTTAAAGCATTTGCGCAAAGCTGGATTAAAAAAAATCTTCATATTTGGGTGTTACACCAAAAAATATGATAGATCGGATTTCCGTCTGCAACGCCTTGGCCGAACGTAATGGAATTGACCGAATTCCTAAATGGATGGCGGTTGGAGATGAGAAATGGGTCGCATACGACAATACTATGCGAAAACGATCGTGATCAAAGCGTAATGAAGCAGCTCAAACGATGGTCAAACCAGGACTAACAGCCAGGTGTTTGGTGAGACTTGCAAGGAATCATTTATTAGGAGTGTTGCTTTCATATGGTCAAGCACTAATTTCAGATCTCTACGCAACTGGACCGTGTGAAGCTAGAGATTGAGCAGAAACGCCCAGAATTGGTGACTCGCCAAAAACTTGGGAAGTTTTAATGCATCCACCATATAGCCCAGACCTGACAGTAAGCGATTATCTCCTTTTTCTCTCATTGCAAAACTTCCTCAGTGATAAGAAATTGACATACAGAGAAGATTGGGAAAATCGAGTTACCAGAGTTTTTCGGCAATAACGACCAAGACTTCTATGAGAGAGACATTATGAGGCTATCTTTAAAATGGCAACAAATTATATAACAAAGCAGTGCACATTTAACCCAAATCAGAGAATCCGAAACGTCTTAAAGTTAAAGTTTTGAATTTTACGCAAAAATAATGGATTTCCTTTACCCCAGACTAATACAGGGTTGCCCATATTCGACGGACCCATCTGGCAACCATGTATCTTTTGACAGAGACGTCAGATCGCTTAATGACATACCGCGTTGGAAGCGTCAGTCCAAGTAGATTTTTTCCATGGAACAGTACACGCCACGCGAGCGCTCCCAAATTGTTGAAATTTACATTCAACAAAAGAAGTCAATTGTGAAAAGAAGAAGAAGAAAAGAAGAAAATTGTGATGCCAATTATTCATCAAAAACATATGAGGCAGTTCTGGTTTCAACAAGATGGCGCTCCACCACACACAGCCCGCACCACAATCGATTTTTTGAAGAAATTGTTTCGTCGTCGTTTGATGTCGAAAAATGGCGATTTTGACTGACCACCGTGTTCGCCCGATTTAACGCCACCTGACTTCTTCTTGTGGGGATATTTAAAATCAAAAGTTTATATTAATAAGCCAAAGACCATAGAAGAGCTCAAGAACAACATCCGTGAGGAAGTAGCCGCTATTCCAGCCGAAATGTTAGCTAAAACTATGGAAAATGCTGCAAAACGGGCACAATACGCCGTACAGGCTCAAGGCGACCATTTGAGAGATATCATATTCAAAAAGTGATGTCAACAAATCTACTTCAACCAAATAAAATGATTATTATCGTCAACAAAAAAAAATTGTTTTTTTCTTTGATTTAAAAAGAAAACACATGGGTCCGTCGAATATTGGCAACTCAGTATTTTGATTTAATATAGACTTTTTTTGAATAAATTTGTTTTTTGCTTCAATTTCAATTGATGGATTGCCTGGATTGTCCAGAGGAGGAAATGAAATATCTTTTAAATCCGATAACTATAATCCTTCAAAAATGTTGATTTATGCTCAGTGGTTCTACACAGAACTGGGTGCCTTCGCAGGGGCTAAATAAAACACAGGAGCGTTGCCTGGGCGCCAGTGCCTTTTTGTGGCTTCCAAATAAGATATTAAAAATACACAAAAATATACATATACAAAATAGTCGTAGACACATACAGCTTTGTCAACACACGCAGCAACTGCTTTCCCATGCAATTCGCATGTGTGGCATGTGCAACCAAAATGTTACATTTGCGCGCAAACAAGCATTCAGTCGGATGGCCGGTAGACAGCAGCAACAACATAAGCAACAAATCAAAGAGTAACATTTTCCGGAAATTGAAAACTGTTTGCATAAATAAAAAAATACAAAAAACACCAACAAAGAACAAATATTCATCCAAATTGAAATTGAAAAAACAAAATTGTTCTTCCCTTAAACCTACAAATAATTTGTCATGCAACGCAAATGGAGGTGAACAAACACACACAAAACTTGCTGATAACGATAAGCGGAGTAACAACGAAATCAGCTTACACAAAGGTAAACAGAAAATAGCGCGATCGATCGATAAGTAAAGCGAATGCAAGCGATAATCGGCACACGCACATAAATACTCACAAAGGCCGCCGGCCATCCATCAGCCATACAGTCAATCACTCACTTGATCGTTGAACGCTGGCCATTGAATGGTTTCGTTGAAGTGATCATTATATCCGCTTGCCAGCACTACTACATACACATACATTTACGTGCGCTCACTCATTCATTCATCATCGGCGTAATGCGCCCGCGGCTGTTTGCATTGCGCATGCGCAGCAAACGACACAGCCAGTTCAGGCATATGGAAGGCGTCGCGTCGCCAATCGCAAGTGCGCTTGCAGCCGGTCGTTGTGCGCGCAGCTTGTTTACATTTACTCATAACTTTATCGGCAATTGCATATTGATTTTTTTATAATTTTTTCTTTTTTTGATTTTGTTCATTGCTTTATTGCTTTTTTTTAATTTTTTTTTTGTATTTTGTTCATTGCTTCCCAATGTTTACTTGTGTTTTTTATATGTAATTTATTTTCTTATTTTGCTTTCCTTTCAACATTCTTACCAATCATAAGTAAACATTGAAATGCTAGGAAAATTTCAATTTACGAAAAAAGATTATTATTTGTGTGGTTGTGTGTGTGTGCTTGTATTTACTGCAGACATTTGTTGCACTTATCTATTGCATCGTTGGTGTTTATGAGGACTTAGACAAGCAGTCAGGCAGTCAAGAAGCAGTCCGTCCAGAAGTCAATCACCTACTCACAATCCATTCGTGTAGTTCTTGTGGTAAGTACTTTGAGGGATTGGTGTCAACGTTTGAAGTGCTGACGTGACAACTTCGAGGTCACCGACGTTTATGATAAGACTCTCCGATGTAAGCAGAGATAAGTCTTACCGGGAATATTGGCTATTTTCAATTCATAGTTTCGAAGTAAGTAAATGGATGGGCAGCTTAGTTATTTTTATGATCTGAAATACTACACAATAAACAGGCTGTTCCAGTGAATTGCTGGCGACAATTTATTTTTACTCTTTGGGACTTCATTCCCAAATTTCAATTGAATTAAAAAAAAAATATTGATTATTGCATCTCGAGTATTAAATATTAAATATTGAAAAGCCGCACATTATATATGTGGGCAAAAAGTAAGGTGAATTTGGTTGTAAAATGAAAAATCTTTATTTATTCTTGCAAATCAATTTCATCCCCTTCAAA
This sequence comes from Anastrepha obliqua, assembly GCF_027943255.1. Lineage (NCBI taxonomy): Eukaryota > Metazoa > Arthropoda > Insecta > Diptera > Tephritidae > Anastrepha > Anastrepha obliqua. The sequence continues at coordinate 31,551,646 of NC_072896.1, forward strand.
ATAATCCCTTCTCGATGAAATACACTTATGCCAACGACTTTTCCAATCCCCGAAACATGCCAAATAGTCCATTTCCGGTATAGCCATCAGCACCTTCTTCGATTCAGCTTTTATCTCCTCAATCGACTCGAAACGCGTTCCCCGGAGTGGTCTCTTGAGTTTTGGGAATAGCCAGAAGTCACATGGAGCCAAATCAGGCGAATACGGTGGTTGCGGAACGATATGCGTGGAATTTTTGGCGAAATGGTCACGAAGAACGAGTGCAGTGTGAGACGGTGCATTATCGTGATGCAAAAACCAAGATTTGTTGGCCCATAATTCTGGTCTTTTTAGACAAATTACTTCACGTAAACGACGCATAACGCTCAAATAATATTCCTTATTAAGAGTTTGGCCAGGTGGAAGGAATTCATAGTGCACAACACCACGAAAATCGAAAAAAACTGTTATCATGTCCTTTATTTTTGTACGACTTTGACGTGCTCTTTTCGGTATGGCCTCGCCTTTAGCACGATATTCGCTTGACTGGTCGGTTGTTTCAGGGTCGTAAGCATAAATCTATGTCTCATCTCCCGTAATGATGATGCATTTGAGCTTGTCCTGATAGTCTGAAAGCATTGTTTCACACACATCAACGCGACGACTTTTTTCCAAGAAATTGAGAGTTTTCGATACCAAACGAGATTTGACTTTTCGTAGGCCCAAATGGTCTTTCAAAATGGTTTTCACAGATCCTTCTGATATTTTGATCACATCAGTAAGGTGTTTAACAGTCAACTGACGATTTTTGAGCACTAACTCCTTCACTTTATTGACGTGTTGGTCATCTGTTGACGTCGATGGTCGTCCGGAGCGCTCCAAGTCATCAACACGTTCTCGACCCTCTTTGAAGTATTTGTACCACTTATAAACATTTTTCTGCGACATGGTCGAATCACCAAATGCCTTCTGCAACATGCTAAATGTTTCCGCAGCCGAAATTTCATTCCGCAAACAAAATTTGATGGCACTTCTCTGCTCAATCAAATCAGACATTGTAAAAATCGAAAAATGCACTCTTGGTCGTTTGGTAAACACAAGCGTAAATATATTTCTGATAATAACATTCACATGAAAGTTTGCCCAGATGTTATTAACAGTGCTGCCAACTCATGAAAAAAATAACTAGAGCGAAATTTTAATCCCGCGAAGTTTGACAAATAAATTCACCTTACTTTTTGCCCACAGATACCAGCGCCCATTTTAGTCAAATATAATTTAGACGGGCTTTTACTTTTTGGAATCAAAAAAACTCATCGACAGCGAGAGTTATAGCTCGTACGAGGCAATTCAATAAGTACCCGTGTTAGAAATGAGGACAACATTTTTTTCAAATTTTTTTTTTATTTTTCACTATAGTGCCCTTTTAGAGAGATGCACTTCTCCTAACGCTCCGGCCATTTTTTAACCACTCCACAAAATAGGATTTGTCGAATTCTTCCAAATTCGCTTCTGTCTCGGCGATGACTTTCTCGTTTGAACCAAATTTTTTCCTGGCGAGCCATTTCTTCATGTTAGGGAACAAGAAAAAGTCACAGGGAGCCAGATCGGGTGAATACCGGGGTGCGGCAGCAATTCACGCAGTTTGGTGGCGACAACGCCGAATGCAAGTGCTGGTGCCTTACCCTGATGAAACAGCAACTGCTTTTTCGAGAAATGTGGCCGGTTCTCCTTCCAATTTTTGTGAAAGCGTTCTAATAACTCACAGTAGTATTGTCCAGTGATCGTTCTTCCTTTTTCTAAAACATCCATGAGGATGATGCCCTGCACATACCAAAAAAAGAGGTTGTCTGTAAAGTCGGTTTACTGACGATAGTTTAACGTGACAACGTCATAAGAAAATATTGATGGAATGGTTGCAATTTTCAAAAAAAAATTTTAATTTTATTTGTTTGATAGATATTTTGGAATAGGTCAAGTTACATTTACACAAACGTGAAAAATGACGAAACATTTATCAAATTCATGAAAGATATCTTCAATTTCGATTGTGCATCAGACGTTAATAAGTCAACAACACTAAGAGGCATCATCATCGATTTGCCTTTTTCAAGACACTTTACACTCGAAACACTCCCTTTCATTTCCTACTTTTTCTATCATCGTCATATTCTCAACAGAGAAATGGTTCATTACCATGCACACAGGAAGAAGGCATATGCAAATACAAATACGTGAATTTATATATGTACATATGCGCATATACATACATATATACACTCACTTAAGTAGGAGAGAGCAAGATGTCGAACGTTGCCGTTCGTTTGCTTTGTTCGTTCCGCGCTTTCGCTTGCAGTTCATTCAAGGTAACGGCAATGAGCAAGGTAACGACAAATGAGCAAGGTAACACTAATGAGCAAGGTAACACTAATGAGCAAGGTAACGACAAATGAGCAAGGTAACACTAATGAGCAAGGTAACACTAATGAGCAAGGTAACGACAAATGAGCAAGGTAACGACACATTTTTTTGTGCGTGCAGCCGGCTAAATCGAATTATAAGACGTTATCACGTCAAAATCGTCGCCATGAACTTTCCGGCCGATGGGACTGTCTTCGCTTTCTTTTGCGCAAATTCACCGCGACAAGTCCATTGTTTTGATACTTCGGTAAAAAAAATCATTTATTATCTGTAAGCCAGTATTATTATCAAAGGCTTAGTCATAATCAAGTATTTTCATATCCACCATTGGCTTTTGATCCCATATTTGTGCTGTTATTGTGTAAAATTAAATTTTCATTTCCATTTTCAATGAATTTCCAACTGTTTCAACATTTCGTACTTCCATTTCCCAATCACAATTAGCTCCCTCAATTCGCTGTGCGAGTAATCGACTGCGCTCTTTCTCTTCCATTTTTCATAATTTTTGTTGTTAGCAACTACAGTAACAACATACAAAACTTCGACCAACCAACACCCGCTATATCGCTGATATTAACATCAATATTACTAATAGTAATAGCACAACATTACACTTAAAACAACAACAGCAACACCACAACGGCTAAAGCAGTCGCTGAAGTCGCTGCGAACACCATCGCCAACGCCATCGCCACCACCACTACCACAGTCGCTTGCAGTTTTAATGAGAATGCGCCCCATGCTAGGCCACAAATTAATTATGCGCTCATTAAAGTTTCGAGTGTAAACAAAACTAAAAACTAGCATAACAACAACAACAACAACGCCAACATAAGTAATAATAAGCAATGTATTAAACGTAACAAAAACAAAATAATAAACAAAAGTTTAAACGCAGTGCCGACAGCATTACTGCAACAACTACATGGAGTAATAATAGAGCAGTAACAATGAAGGGATTGCTGCATGCGCCTCAATGTGATAGATAATTGTTGCACAACGAAAACAAAAGTTATCGATTATGTTGGATTTTCATGCTTGAATTTCGAAAGTGGCCAAATCTTTATGATGTGAAATGTAAAAAATTTCAATAGACGGAAATTTAATTCACCCGTAATTCATGTTAAAAATGTGATTATGGATTGTAAATATAAAAGTCACTTCTGGAAAACATGAAAAGTTTCAATTAAAAATAAAAAAAAATTTAACTTTGTAAGTTTCTGTTCGGTGCAAGAGTGACTTTAAACTATTTATTATTTTTATTTGTGCTGATGAATGCAAAGATTGCATTTATGTGAATGCTTATTTTCCAAATATTTATTGTAGCTTGATTTTTTCTTTTCATTCTTGCATCAAATATCTCCCTAAGTGTCGAAAGAGTCAAACTTTAATAGTACATAATTATAGGGTCCACTTAGCTTTTAGAATTCAATATAAGCCAAATTTTAATAAACAATTCAAGAATATTTTTCAATGAATTCTTCCCATTTCAAATAGTAAGTCTTGTTCGTGAAGGTGGATCAAAATTTCATTCAAACTATCTCCACAGCTGGCTACCTCTACTCTGTGAACCCAAATTTCTAATACCTTGTCGCGAGTCTCGGCTCTTATACCATTAATTCTAAATTAGATTTAATGTTCCAACACCTCAATCGACCTTCCATCGCTCAACTGGTCATTTTTTGAAAACGCGCTTGAAGAAAATAAACCCGACAGATGCGAGCCGCTTCTTCGGTGGCACGCGGTCGATAGCCATGAAAATATTCTTTTGGCAGATGAGAAAATTTTCACTTTTGAAACAATTTTTTAATGAGCAAAACCACAAAATCTATGCTACAACTTCTAAAGACGCAAAAAATATTAAGGGTTCAGCCACCATTAAGTCTCCGTAAGGCGTTACATCTCTTCATTTCTTCGAAAAAAGGTCAAGACCGTGGCAAAAGTGTTCCAGAAGAATGTCTTAGTAGATGTATTGAAGCATTTGAGCAGTAATCTCTTCAATGGAGAGCGTCGGATCTTCCAGCGAGATTCCGCTCTAGCCCATAAGGCAAAAACGACCACCCAGCAGTGGCTAAAAACCAATATTCCTGGGTTCATAGCCGCAGAAGATTGGACGTGTGGAAGTGCAGATTTGAATCCATTAGACTACAGTTCGTGGTCAGAATTGGAGAACAATGCCTGTCGAAGAACTCATAGAAATTTGGAGAGTCTCAAACAATCTTTGGTTCGAGCAGCGACGTCAATATCCATGGAAACCGTGCGTCCTGGAAGAGCTGAATGGCCTATAGTATTCGTTTGAAGGCTTGTGTAAAGTGAATGATGACAATTTCGAATGAAAATTATTATTATTTTTGAAGTGAAAACTTCTTTAGAATCGTTGGGAGTGATTTGAGAAAAAGTGAAACGAAAAAAGCGACACTCTTGGCTACGAAGCGTTATATTATATGTTGATATAAACGTAGCGACGAACTAAATAACTTTTAGGCCAGCGCCGACAGCATGGCGCGGTAGCCGAGCGACTAGCAGTGTGAGCTTCCGATCCAAAATCCTTGGTTCGAATCACAAGAAAAAAAAATTTTTATACAGTTATTTTTTTTTTATTTTATGATATGTTTATGAGGAGCTTTTTTTCATGGCAGAAATACACTCGGTGTTTTGCCATTGCCTGCTGAGGGGTGAGCGCTATTAGAAAAATAGTTTTCCTTAATTTTGGTGTTTTCACCGAGATTCGAACTGACGTTCTCTCTGTGAATTCTGAATAGTAGTCACGCACCAACCCATTCGACTACGGCGTTTGTTTAATTTTACTGATGCAAAAATGAGGGAAAATATTTGAATAAAGTTTGCTTACTGTTTACACATTTTCCAAAGGTGACGGAGAACCAAAAAAAAAAGTCGATTTTCAAACAAATACGAGTGCATATGTGTAATTGTGTTAGAGTTTCGGTCACGCCCCAGCAAAACCTGCGTGCATATGCGTTTGTAACATTCAAAAAAATGTAATTGTGTTAGAGTTTCGGTCACGCAGGTTTTGCTGGGGACGCTCATAATAGCAACCGCGTGTGTATTTTTATATTCGTAAATATTTTCATTTTTAAATATTTACCGCAATTATGCCGAAAAATAATGCAGAAAAGTGTCGTGAATATCGACAGAAAAAAAATCAATAAATAGCATCACGGAATTCATTCACGAAAATTTAATAAAGTATACACCAGAAGTATCGCGGATACTTAGAAAAGATTACGATAAAGTTCCAATGATTTTAAGTGGCGATTTTAACGTAAATTTTGCATTGGACACAGCGATTCCTTCAATTGACGTTCTCAATACAACATTCAATTTAAAAATGTGTAACAATCGCACTGAATCGACAACACGATCAAAAACAACAATTGACGCGGTATTTCAAAGATATGTTGACAACATCGAAACCAAAGCATTTGTATCATATTTTAGCTATCATAAGCCACTCGTATCATTTGTTGAAATTGAAAACATTGAGGATGAATAATAATAAAATGAAGAAAATAAAATATGAACTTTATAGCAATATTATAATGAACCTATAATTATCCCGGAAGGTTTCACTTCTATCGCGTCTAACCGTTAGACTGGTATATTTTTTTAATATTTAAATGATTAAATAGAACTAACTTGATCATAAAAAGTATTGTAATTTCATATCTAAAACGGACTTAGCTTGTAACAGAACTTATGGCAAGACTAAGTATATATAATTGCCGCTTAAGCTCTTTTTGCGTGCTCTGCCAAGTTCCTCCTCCTAATTATTGGTGTGTGTCTTGATGTTGCTATAGAAATGAAGAGACCTACAATTTTAAACCGCCTCCGGACGGCACTACCAAAAAAAAGTTTTATGGAAGTTTGCCAGTGCCTGCCGAGGGATGACCGCCATTAGATAAAGCTTTTTCTATCATTTGGTGTTTCGTACCCAGATTTTCGAACCTGTGCAATTCTCAATTGTAGTAACGCAACCACCCATTATGTTACGGCAGCCGCCAATGCTACTCCAAAACAAAATTCTATTCGAGACAAGTTAGAGCTCCAATTGGCTGCACCGTTTGGGCTGAGTTTTCAATTTTCGAAGTTCTTTATACGACAAAGAGGCCCAACAAAATTTCTGACACATCACGGATGTTATTTTACCTTCTCCTTCTTCTTCTTGATTGGAGCGATAACAGCTTACGCGATTTTGGCCGAGTTTAATAAAGCGCGCCAGTCGTTCCTTTCTCTTTCTAACCGGCTCCAGTTGGAATCACCAAGTGAAGCCAAGTCATTCTCCACCTGATCTTTCCAACGCAGAGGAGGCCTTTCTCTTCCTCTGCTACCACCAGCTGGTACCGCATCATTAGATGGTACTTTCAGAGCTGAAGCGTTTGTTTCCATTCGGACGACATGACGTTGGTTGGGTTGACCGCTATTTTTTTATTCGCTGCCCTATGTCTATGACGTCGTAAAGCTCATACAGCTCATTTTTTTATCGCCCACTATACTCGCCGTTGCCAACGCGCAAAGGTCCATAAACCTTCCGCAGAATCTTTCTCTCAAGCCCTCCAAGGGATCCGAGTGTCATCGATCATCGAATACTGACATCGTCAAAGCCTCTGTACTTTATAATACGACGAGCATGAGAAGAACCTCATAGAGTGTTAGGTTTGTTCGTCGAGAGATGACTTTACTACTCAATTGCCTACTTAGTCCAAACTCGCACTTAATGGCTTGAGAGATTCTCCGCTGGACTTGAAGGCTGACATTATTATCGGTATTGACGCTGATTGCTAGATAAATGAAGTCTCTTACAACCTCGAAATCATAACTGTCAACTGGGTGGGTGCCGTGGGTGCCACTACGCGAGTGCCTCCTGCCACTGCCTCGTACACCACCAGACCCATTCGCTTCTTTATCCAGTTTGGAAAAGTCAGAACCAACAGCGCAGTTGTTAGGACGGATGATGTCAATATCACCGGTATATCCCTGCAATTGTATGCTTTTATAACAAATTGGGCCTGAGCGATTAAGTTCTGCGGCTCGTAGGAGCCTTTCCAACATCAGGTTAAAGAAGTCGCACGACAGCGAGTCAACCTATCTGAAAGCTCGTTTGGTATCAAATGGCGCGGAGAGGTCCTTGCGAATTCTGATGGCGCAACTGGTATAGAACAACGTCATCATGCAAAGCCGTATTCGTTTTGCGGCGATACCAAATTCAGACATCGCGGCATACAGGCAACTTCTTTTCGTACTGTCGAATGCAGCTTTGAAGTCGACGAAAAGATGGTGTGTGTCGATGCTCCTTTCATGGGTCTTTTTCACGTCCTGGCGTATTATGAATATCTGGTTGATGGCGGACTTTCCACATCTAAAGCCGGACTGATACGGTCCAGTCAGTTGATTGTTGCGGGGCTTCAGCCTTTCACACAATACGTTCGCTAGAACCTTATAGGCGATATTTAGAAGACCAACCCCGCGATAATTAGCACAGATTGCAGAATCGCCCTTCTTATGGATTGGGCGGAGTAACACTTAAATTCCAATCGGCAGGCATGCTTTCATCCGACCATATTTTGCATAGAAGCCGATGCATGCGCCTTACCAGCTCCTCGCCGCCATGTTTGAATAGCTCAGCCGGCAGTCCGTCAGTATGCTCTAGATGTCCGTCACCAGAAAGCCAATGGCAGCAGGCGTATTTAATAACAAATGGTGTAACTTAGTAAATTATAAACTATTTTGTAAGCCTGCTAAGAATTGCAGACACGTTTGGTGGGCGAAGGAAAAGAATAAGTGTTTAAGCTTCCTCGTTCAATTGAAAACCAATCATTCGCTCATAAATCGATGCACCAGGTGCTAAATATACTTGCTTTAGAATTTGAAAATTCCTAAACCCTACTAAAATGCCTTCAAATATATTCTACTCCAACCAATTTTGAGCAATTCATAAAGCCATTCAATTCACCACAGAACACAAAGCGTACAAAGAGTTCCATTAAAAAGTTATTGTCAAATTCATGCGAAAAATTTCGCTTTCAATTCACCGACGCACGCTCAACTGCTCAGCGAACACGCTTAGTCCATTTAACAATGACGACGACGCTCCCGCCATGTCGTCCCACCAAGCGATGTAAGCTCATAAATATTCGGTGTTGGTAGGTACTACAACTCGTTTACGCACGCCTATGGAGTTACTATGCTCGTACACATGTGTGTGTATGTATGTAGGTGGGTAGGTAGGGGCTCATACTTAAAGATTTGCACTCCCTCGCCTGAATTCGAAATTAATGATTTCATAAAGCGTGGCTACAATCTATCTACACACACACACACATACATAGAATGAGGGGAAGGCAATACTCGTAGTCTACACTGAGAGGCAGAGAGTAGGCACAGAGTGCTGATACATAGTTAGAGGATATGAATGTGGGTATGTACGAGTCGTCTGTCGCTGACAGCAAAGGAAAGTAGTAACTGACATTGGCATTGCCGTGAGATTCGCTGCGAGTAGAAGCACCACAAAAAAAAAAAAGAAAAAAACAAAAAATGAAAATTTTTATGTAATAAATTCTTTAACTTCAAAAAAATACTAAACTTTTTTTGTAACATATTTTTATGCGAATCCTTACACAACGCACGTGCTCGCTGTGCCAACATGAACGGGTGCTTGTGGGTGTGTGCAAATATGTTTGCAAGAACGGTTATGTGATTGCCTGACTGCCCGTCGTCATTCTCAACCTCAAGCCATTGAGTGCTATCGCTCATGTGAAGCCGGGAAATATATGTTTTCGAGTGTATCTACAGTTGCGCTCATAAAAATTGTAGTAATATAGAATAACCACAAAGGTGTAAAGCAGATTTGCGCTTTTAGAGATTTTTACTTTGGTGCATGAAGATTTTGCCTGAGAAGATCATTAATGAATTTTCTGGAAAATTATTTTCTAAAACACTTTAATCCTCTAACGGCATCGAAAATTGGTTTTTTTTGAGAGGTTTCTTGAAGTAAAGGTCAAATAGACACTTTTAAATTGGAGCATATGGGTTAAAGTGTTCTACGAAAAACTTTGCTGTGAAATTAGAATGCCCATGTCTTAAGCTTTGTGGACGCCATAGCTGAATGGATGGGTGCGTGACTCCCATTCGGCATTCAGAGAGAACGTAGATTCGAATCTTGATGAAAGCCAAAAATGAAATGAAAAAGTTTATTCGAACAGCGGTCGCCCCTCGGCATTCAATGGCAACCCTCCGAGTGTATTTCTGCCATTAAAGAGCCCCTCATAAAAAATATTTGCCGTTCGGAGTCGGTTTAAAACTGTAGGTCACTCCATATGTCGAACAACATCAAGACGCACGCCACAAATAGGAGGAGGAGTTCGGCCAACACCCAAAGAGGGTGTACGCGCTAAAAGTTGACTTTTACAAACCCATCGAGAGTTTTATTACCGGGCTGGTTTGAGTTGCCATAAAATTGTCGCACGGTGTTATTGAACCAAAAAATGCGGATATTCTGGCAAATTAGTTTCTCCCAAAAAAATTTGCGCCTGCAATGACCTCTCAATGCAAATCTTCGCTGGACCCGAGCGGCACTTTTTCCATTCATGTTCCCTCAAGGGAGAAGTAGGCAGAGAGCAGTATTTGGAAAGAGGGGCATGGTAAACATATTTGGGGATGGTTCAATGTTGGATTGGAGGGTTGGTGCAAGCCGGACCACTGTAATGTTCTCCAAGCGGAGGTAGCCGCAATCGAAGAAACAGTGGATTGGTTGCTTTCTTCTGTAACTTTACTCCGACAGCCAAGCGGCAATCAGGACTCTGGACACTTTGTTGATGCGCCTAACTACTCTCTCGACCACGTCCGAACACATCAATATTAGTCTCACTTGGATCACAGTGCCATAGTGAGAAACTGGGCGTATGAGCTAGCTGGGCAGGGGGCCATCGAGAGGGCTTGTAAATTAAATGAGAGAATTTGGGGCCCCTTTAAAAACTGTGGTCTTTGACTTCTTCTTCTTGATGGACACGATAACTGCTTATGCCGTTATAACAAGGCGCTTCCGTCGTGCCTTTTTCATACTGACCGGTGCCAGTTGAACACACCAATTGAAACTAAGTCCTTCTCCAAATGATCTCTCCAACGCAGTGAAGGCTTTCCCCAGATGGTGGTAGCATCGAATGGTACCGCATGGTGGTACCGCATCGAATACTTTCAGAGCCGGGGCGTTTGTATCCATTCGGACGACATGGCCCATCCATCGTAGCCGCTGGATCTTTATTCGCTGCACTATGTCTATGTCGTCGTAAAGCTCACACAGCTTATTGTTCTATCGCCTATGATACTCGTCGTGGCCAATGTGCAAAGGTCCAAAAACCTTCGACAGGATCTTTCTCTCAAACACTCCAAGTGACGCATCATCGGATATTGTTTTCGTCCGAGCTTCTGCGCCACACGATAGCACCTGTGGTCTGCTCCTATAAAGTATGATTTCATGTACACTGAACGTGCCGTGAGGTAGTGCGCAAACGTGCAAAGTCGCGAGATTCTTCTGAGCGAATTTTCAAGACGCAACTCTCTACCCCTTACGGTACAATGTCCGTTAGGTGTCCAGGCGGTGAGACTTGAGATTATTCAAGTTCTCTTTGCAGAAGCTGTCTGGAGAATGAAGTTGAATCATCTCAGCCCCTTCTCTCCAGCTGTGCTGCTCTCCATGGGTTAAAATGCGAATATCTCAACGCTTACTTTTTTGTTACACCAGCGGATATAGCCGGTTTAGATATTACACACCTGGAGAATTTCATCAGTAGCTTCAAGCTGCTTACGCATTTGACAGTAGTCATCGTCCGGTCGTCATCCTTTTCTAGCCCAAAGCTGCTCATTCCTTTTTCTCTCCTGCTCTGTTCTGTTCTTTCCCCTTTATTCTCCTCTCTATGGCATCTCAAGAGACGAATTTAATTTCGCAGTGGGCTCTTACATTGACAGTCATTTAATCTAACTCCATTGTCCTCTACTTTTTCATCTTTGATTCTAAAATAAATGTAATCTTTGTCAGGGGGCTAGCAGCTCTAAAAATAAGCTGACTACTTAAAACATTAATATTAAGATAAGCATGTGCCAGACAAAGATAGATATATAATCGCAATGTTTTGTACTATTTTCTGCGTAGGCAAAAAACATACCTTTTTACAGGGTTGACTGCGCAATAATTCGATTTAGTATTTAGTTGTTAAACTGGCCTGAAGTTCACAAAATAAAAATACGAAAACTAAAAATTGTAAATTGAAAAAAAAGAAGAGGGTAGCATAAAACAAAAGTGTTTTTGGGTCATCGTTTGCACATATTATCCTACTTTTTTCTCACAACAGAGTTCTTATAAAGTTGTTAGAGAGAGCGTTTAAAAAAAAGTTGCACTTTTTCCCTGTATTTCATCGAAGATGGTTTCAGAGAAATCGTCTATCTGTGTTTTTATATGAATATAGAGAATCCGGCACTCGAAGTGTAACCAATTAAAAAGGCCACATATGTAGTTTAGAAAATTGCTTTTATTCAATTCAAAGTAAAAAATGGGTGAAAATAGTACAGATTTTTAGAATCAATTACTTTTGCTCGATATAACCACCTTTTGCCTTGAGTATGGCCTTGAGACGGTCCAGAAACGAATCACAAGCTGCTCGAAGTTGACTTGCAGGTATTTTGGCCCATTCGCAGATAATGGCTTTTTTCAGCGCCGCGAGACTAGTGAATCTTTTAGTTCGGACTTTGCTCTCCAAAATGGCCCAAAGACAGTAATCCATCGAACTCGCGTCTGGTGAATTAGAAAGTCATCGTGTGGACGTTATGAAGTTCGGAACATTGTTTTTTAGCCATTCTTGGTTCAGTGAAGCTTTGTGAGACCGAGTACCGAATACTGCCACCGAAATTTTTGTCTGCTCACGGCTTCAAAGCAACCTCCAGAATATTTTCCCGATAATATTTCGCATTTACCTTGACGCCAGGCTCGATGAAAATGATTGGAGGGCGCTCATCTGTGGTTACAGTGGCTCAAACTATTACCTATGGCGGGTGCTACCTCCTCTTATGAACTGTCGGTCAAATAAACCCTATCGTTTTGAGAGTTTACGAATTGCTTAATTTCACAAATTTTCTCATCTGAAAACACAATATTCAAAAATTGACCGCTTTCGGCCAAGCGAAGCAACTGCTGCTTTTTTGTGAGATCATCCGCCTATTGGATCTTGTAAAGCTTGACTTTGAGATCATTTTTCAGTATGCGGAGGATGCTACGGCCAGATATTTTCAGTTGTTTCGCCATCTGATTGGCACTTCGTTGAGGATTTCGCTCAAGGCGCTTCTTCACTTTTTGAACCATTTCACGTGACGTTGCAGTCTTTTGACGACCACCTCCATGACGTTTCGCGATGCTACCAGTATCATTCTAAGGAGAAATGGCGTGATAAAAAAAAAGTTGATCAACTTTAAGATGCTCGAGCTGAAGAACAATTGCTGGTTGTGATTTTCGAGGCAAATACAAAGCAGTTTACGTTTGAAATGCATTACTGATTTTCTTTTTTCGCGTTTACTCTCGGCGAAATGGTGCCTGTAATTTTTGTCCGTAATCTTTTTCTACATATATGTCCTCATATGGTCGATTTAAAGGGAGGTTAAGTTTCAAGGCCCGGTGTTGATTTTGAATAAAATTCAATTTTTTTTTAAACAGAAAGAAATAAAAAGTTCGTTATCATCTCACAATAGCGAACACTACCATATTCACAGTAACTGCCTGACCGGCCTCATTTTGAAAAAAAATACGGCCCAATGATGCCGCCGGCCCACAAACTGCACCAAACAGTCACTCTTTGTGGGTGCATTGATTTTTCGGCAATCACTCTTGGATTATCATTCGCCCAATTGCGGCAATTCTGCTTAATGACGAATCAACTGAGGTGAAAATGTGCCGCATCACTGAAGATGAAGTGCGCGATATGCATTTTGATTTGAATACCCGTTTTCATAATAAGTCTGAATAACTTTAACGCATTGCTCGATTGTGTGTCTTTTCATGATTCAAATTGAATTAGTCTGAAATTGAAAAATATTGAATGAAGTGCAGAAAAAAGTTTGATGTTTAGGTGTGGTTCCCATTAAACATCGGCCCTTGAAACTTAACCACCCTTTAGTATAGTCCTAACTTGAGTCGCATCCCGAAATGGTTCAAAAGAGGCAAGAACTCGGCACGTATTAGTACGCAAAGTGCACCCGACTGAGCTCAAGTTGATCCCGAACTAGTCCCGAATTTACTCCGAATTAATCTCGAAACGGTCCTGAATTTTTATCGAGTTTTCCTGGGCTAGTCCCGAATAGGCCACAAGGACTGGTTCTTTTCGTATAAGCAAAATTAAATTAAACTCATTATGAAGCAAAATTGAGCTATTTTTATTGCAATTGTTTTTTTTTTTCTTACCGAACGTAAGGGTCGCCTTTCTACATGCTTCGTTATACCTTCACCACTGGCCTTCAGAGGCAAGCAAAAGCCGTTTTGTTTAAAGTAAAATGAAATCCATTGCCTAATTATTATTTATTGAAAGAAAAATAAAATTTACGATCTTTGTATTAAAAGCAATTTTTTTGCGATTAAATTCATTACTGTTACGGTCCCTAGTTAGGACCCATCGACACTACTATTTCCATGAGCGCATCTGTACTTCTACTTATGCAGGTATGCATGGACGAGTATCTTTTCTTACTGTAAAATTTTTTTCGCTAAATATTCATTGCACGTACGCACATATCAATTGTTGCTGTGCTACCACATTCAACAGTTTCTTGAGGCGCAACTCAAATTCGTTTATGCATCTGTTTAATTCACTTTCCATGCTAGCAATTTCACTTAGTGAATCTTCCACCACCGCACACACAACTGCACACGTGTCTATGTATATGTATGCATGTATGTATGTGTGGGTACGTACCAATGCATGTGCATAAAATATGGGAGTGCGTGTCTTGTAGAGTATCTTGTAGATTGTAGACGAAATTAAGTTGATAAGATGTCGATATGGAAGACTGTTGCTGCGCGTTCCTCCTTTTAACCTGATACCCAAGAGCCACAACCAAACCACTTACGCCAACAGCAACAATACTAGGCTGTGTCAACTTTGTTTTGCTGCTTTTTTTTTCTTTTTTTATTTTTTCATTTGACTAATATAATTTATGTTAAGCCATCGACGCCACCGTCGCATACTCAACGCTTGCCCTTTGAAAGGGAATCTTAATATTTTCTAGTATGCAAAAAATGAATAAAAATTTTAAAGTGAAAAAAGCCCACAAAAAAAATATGAAAAATTGAGCCAAAGCAAAATTTTGTCATCGCCTTCTTAAAATGCGTATCAGGCTTTCAACAAATGCGCGCAATTCGCTTTACTTTTTCCTTCTGAGCACTGATAGCATTGGGTAGTGGTAAAGTACCCAGCAGGAAAATTTATTGACTCACGGTGAATTTAGGGATAGGGACTCATGAATCTATTCCTGCCACGTAACAAAAAAATGCTGCCGGCAGCTATTGGTAGCACTTTTCGGCACGGCAGCTACAGCTTCTCTCCTCAACACGTTTTTTGGTTGCGAATACAAGGTGGAATGAACATTTTTAGTAATACTAATTTTTGCTAAAAAATGGGTGGTAACATGCGCAGTATACCTCTGGTCTCTGATCCCATACTCCTTTTCTTACAAACACTTCTAAAGTATCAATCTTTTATGTAATTCAGAGTCAGCTCTAAATTTCTATATAGCTACATCTACATTCCTGCTTTTATACTTTGGTTCTACAACCAAAATCTTATAAAAGTCGGTTTATGAAGTATCTCAAGTTTTTCCTTCTTGATTGGCGTCATTACGGCGTACGCGATTTTGGCCGAGTTTAACAAAGCGCGCAAGTTGTTGGACACACCGAGTGAAGCGAAGTCCTTCTTCCCCTGATTTTTCCAACGCGGAGGAGGCCTTCCACTTCCTGTGCTACCACCATCTGGTACCGCAACGAATACTTTCAGAGCCGGAGCGTTTGTATCCTTTCGAATGACATGACCCAACCAACATAGCCGCTGGATCTTTATTAGCTTGACTATGTTCCATCACCTACGATACTCGCCGTCACCAAAGTGCAAAGGTCCAAAAATCTTTCGCATAAACTTTCTCTCAAACACTCTAAGAGGTCGGAGTGTTATCGATTATCGGACATTGGCATCGTCCAAGTCTCTGAGCCATATGATAGGAGGGGCATGTTTAGAGCCTTATAGAGTGTTAGTTTCTCTTAAGCCTTAAAATGTTGAAGGGCTCTAATGGTATTCTTGTATGATACGTTACGTGATATATCAATTAAAGCCGAGGCTAAAAAAAGGTCGATCACCTCATCTCTCCTTGACAAAGTTATGTCACAGTATTAAAACCTGATCAGTCGGTTGACGTTGACTTTCAGTGTTGCGCCCTGTACGATTTACAAATGGATTACAAAAACATACTTAGTTATACCAGCATGCAGCGAATACTTCTTTGCAATATATCCATGTACTCTAAGTCTTCCTCCTTTGTTATAGTAAATATGCGCGTTTGTTTCCGTCTTTCCCAAGGGACCACTCTGAGGCCAATTTGTCCTTAAACTATTTACATTCTCCAATACAATTACTCAAGTCTCCTTTTTCTGAAACCCGAAAAGCCTCTAATTTGTCATACCACAGAACTTCCGTTGTGGATTTCCTTAAGGATGCTGAGTCCAGACATGCACACAGGTAATGTTGCACGGATTCCTTCCTATCATTCAAGTGACAGCTGATGCAGGTTTTGTTATAAGGTAAACTTATTCTTTCAACATCCTTTCCCAGAAGTCGGTGCACCGTAATAGTTGCTAAATTCTAAATAAGTGTACCTTGAGTCTATTCAACCTACCTATTAATTAATATCTTCCATCCAAAGTCAATCCAAAGCTGCCTTCCTATTTTACACACATGGATGCTTTACCATCTTCCCGTAGTAGTCCAAGATAACACAATTGAAATCTTCCTTGGATAAGATGGAGAGAGCAACTTAGTTCTAACGCTACGGATTCATCTCAAGAGATCTATTTACATCTCATTTACTTCGAGATCTTCCAAATATTACGAACCCAGATAAAGGGAATGATCACCAACTAAAGCAGTGCGCGTTATTCCCATCTGCGTTTATCGGATTTTTTTACGTGGACATGATATTGCCTGACTGTTAAAATATATAGCTGCCTTATTTCTACTAAGATCTTGCATGCTTCGCAAACACTTAACACTTTCGCTTGGAGGATACCCACTTATTTAGTTTCCCAGCCGTAATGACTAAGTCATATCAAATTTTTCGAACAGAGAAAAGATACATACCCAAATGCGAGGGTCGTTTGAAAAAACCGTGCAAAGTTTGAGAGATGGGACTACTGGCTTGTATCGAGGCTATGTTTAGTTAGTCACATCCATTGGAAGAACACACACCAAGTTTCAGCCAGATCGGTCGAAACGTTGATAAAATCCATGAAATGGTAATGGATGACAGAAGAGCGAAGGTTCGTGAGTTTGCTAGTGCTGTGGGCATCTCGAATGAACGGGTAAATAATATTTGGCCTCAACATTTGGACATAACGAAGCTATCCCCAAGATGGGAGCTGCAATCGATCACCAAAAACGAAATCGTGTTAAGCATTACAAGGATGATTTGCAGTTGTTCCAGAAGAATCTGCACGATTTTAAGCATCGTTCCGTCTCTGCGGATGAAACATGGATAGATCAACACACTCATCAAACCAGTCCTGAAAACAGTCTAAACAATGGTTTAACATGGGCGAATCTGCACCAAAAAAAGCGAAGACCGATCTTAAAGCTGGAGAGATTAAAGCAACTGCATTTGGGAATTTGCAAGGAATACTCCTCATCAAAAAGTGGCAAACTATTACCACGGACCATGCGAAAACCGAGCTGCATGAAAAACAGCCACGACTGGCCCACAAAAAAGTCCTTTTATATCACGACAATGCATCAGCTCGCGCCTCAGTAGTTGTGGTCGCAAAATAAGTGAAAATAGGGTTCCAACTCGTTTCAGATCCCTCCCTATACTCCAGACTTGACTCCCTCGAACTACTAAATATATTTGTTCCCCAATTTGAGGAAATATATTTTATTCAACCGTGTAGATGATTGCAGAAATGAATAAGTAAGATCATTTAGCGCTACGCAGGGTGTAAAGCAGATCGCCTCCGCGTGGTGCACCCTGGGTAGCGGAAAACAATCTGCAGCCTCAATGGTCTTCCTTGGACTAATGGACTAATTCTCTTACATTACATTTTTGACCCCAGTGCCGGTAGTCGCGGCATTCTGTCACCTGAGTATGTTGAGACAGAAATGGCTGGTGGGCTAATGATGTGACTACCCCCGTCCTGCTAAAACCCTGGCAGGCTTCGGAGTACGTTCGAAACCCGTAGCCATTGGGTTGGCGGTGTACGTGCGGCTGAGACGACTCCCGTCTTTATGTCCGTTCTGGCTCTGAACGCATACCCCATAAGGGCATGCATCTACCCTCACATGGTCTCCTTGCTACGGCACAGACAACCATGGGACCCCTTAAGAACGACTACACACTACGGGTTTGGATAGCGGCTTCGAGTGGGACCTACTCAGTAAAATAATGAACAACAAAAACACAATAACAACAACAACAACGCAACAAACAAAACAATAACTCTAGAGGAAGCCTCAGGGGGTAGCCGTAATTCGGAACCGAATTCAAAAACAACCTCTCAGGACAGGAGGAGCGAAATCGCCTCCTCGGAAATTTTTGATCCGGGGGCAGTATCTAGTGAAGGTAACGCGTCGGAATTGACACGCAAGGCAGCGACCAAGTGAGACACTGAGGGAAAGTCGGAACCGACTTTCAGCATGAATCCGGGGGTTAAAGGTGGGAATCCATATCATATCAATATAAAATTAAAAATATAATAAAATTAAGATTTATGTAACTTTAAATAAAATTTTTATAATTTTTTTTTAATTTCTTAAATTTTCTTTAATTTCTAAAAATTTTATAATATTTTTTTTTAATTTCTTAATACGTCATCTAAAGCCATTTCAATATTATGGCGGCAAATCTAATTCCTTCCAGTCTGGTTTTTATTTTGCAAAATAGCACCAGTTCTTCATAAAAATTAGTTTCACAACTTCACACTTTCCTGCAGGGCACTTTTTCTTATATAAATGTATGTACGCATACTTGTTTATTCAATTTGTTTATGTATTTTAATGTTGACAGCTGCCAATAGGTTAGTTGATTTAGGTGCGAATGTGACTCAATCAGCTACATAAAAAAAATTGTACTCAGAGTTAATAAAGAAATCTGTTTATTAGCGATAGACGACATTTATTCCTTTTTTATTATTTATTATGTATGCTGGGAATTTGTTGTTGTTATATTATATACTGGGCTATTTGCTTACTTCCCCGGAAATGGTGTTGGTCTGCTTAGTAAAATTAAAATATTGGATGGTTTAATTCGCTGAATTTACTCTCGTTACTTAAAAGAATCAGAATTCAGATCAAAACTGAGCATTTAGAAGTTATCCTGGATAATATTGCTATCCTACTAATATTATAACTTACACGGCAAAGTGACAGAAATTTGCACACTGAAATTACATGGCCTGTATTAAAAAATAGGCTACGGAGCTGCTACCTGTGTGAAAAATTAAAGGAAAGAAGTTTGAAAGATCTTAATTTCGGATATATTTTTGAATACTTCTTGGAACACGTGAACACGAAAGACGTCTGAATATCGACTCCGCGATTTGAAGCGGGAATTCGAGTTCCGATAATCTTTTAAATTGGAGGCTTTCACCTGAGTGCAGTGCGATTGTGAGATATTTCGCTTGAGTGACATCGCGAGTATTTTACAAGCGGCACTCTTTATTAAAACAAGAAATTAATTAACCTTCATCAAAGTATTTTGATTTCGCCGGATGATCAAAGCATTTTGATTTCACAGCTCTAAGGCGTGGACCTCCGCCTGGAAAATGGAAGTGGTTTTCCTCATTGCAATTGCTTTTTTAAATGTGGTCCGACACTACCATCTTCCAGTTTGGATCTATCGGTAAACCATAAGTGTGGCGCCCTGTTTTATAGATATTTCATTGTTTCTCCAAGCTGAGTGGTCACTAGTGACCACTTTGAAGTTCTTAGAGAACTCTAGTCTCATTTTCATCTTGTCCTGGACTATCAGGCACGAAGAGTTCAGAATTGAACTGGCTGCCGACCCTTTGGCTACAAGATAGAGTGGAATGAGTCCAGTGACTATTCCTAAAGCCGCTGTGGGGCAGATTCACATTTCTCTCGGTATGCTCAGACAAGCTATTCTGTATACCTTGGTAAGTGTTATCTGAGTCGTAGTTTGGTCTACTTTTGGCCACCATACCAGAGAGGCATAGGTGATCTGTTGGTGATCATTGGCACTATTATTGTCTTATAAGACCATACCATCATCTTTGGCCGGAGAACCCATGTTTTACCGTAAAGCCCTTGGCGTATGTAGGTATATTGCTCAAAGACTTTATTTGTGATGTACGATAAGTGATTTTTCCAAGGGTCCTTTGACTTAATTTCCTTCTTCGGGTGAAGGCTACACATGTTTTTTCAGATTTAACGAAAGTCCTTTCTCCCGACACCAGTTTTGCGTACTGTCGAGAGCTAGTTGCATGCGATTAGTTATAGTAGAGTCAAATTTGTCTCTAATAATGATGACTAGATAGTCAGCAAAGCCCTGAACTTCGTGTCCGAGATCATCGGGAGTCTGTAGGAGCTCGTCAGTGATCAATCACCAAAGGATCGGTGATAAAACGCCTCCTTGGGGCATGCTTTGGTTGACTTGACACATAATCTTTTTGGACCAAGATTGTTGTTCTATACCACAGCATACTGAGAACTTTCAACTCCTTACTCCACCAAGGAGCATTCCTGGCACGCTTCTTCATAATCAGTTCGCAACTGTTCTCGAAGGCTGCCGTTACTGCATTCTCCAGTTTGATAACTTCAAGTTTAAGTTCTTTACTTACTCAGTAATTCTTCCGCTCAGAGTCCCTATATTTCGCTCAAAGTGGAATTGATATGACGATTTTGGGGTTTACTTAATATTTAAAAAAAATGTGTTCATAATTTATTCCATGAGACATATACTTTTGGGTTCATCATAATTATCTTTATACCTGTACAATAATAGTAAGAAAACAAAGTGTATCTGTAGCAAATTTTTTACAACTACTTTTATATGTCAAGCGTGGAAGTAAAAAAGTGTGCACAAACTACTTTGTAATTCTTATCACAAAATAGGTAAACAAAAATTTTCCTAATTGGAGTTTTAGCTTTGAAATGATACAAAAAATTCCAGTTCCAATAGCTTCGATTTTTGCATTTTTGTTCACGTTCGGATCGCTGCGCGGCGGCCGTAGTAGTCGAATGAGTTTGTTCATGAATACCATTCGACAGGGGCTGGATTAGAAATGAGCAGCACTATAGAAATTCCCCGCGAGTTTACTGCCGTAAAAAAGCTCCTCATAAAAAACCATCTGCTGTTCAGAGATGGCACAAAATTGAAGGGCCATCAAGTCGCTAATCACAAATTGAAAGAGGAGCTTGACCGAACAACCAGCGAAGGATGTAAGTGCCAATAATGCATGTACATATATATGTAATATATATATATAAGATATGTATATAGGCGTGTACATATAAGGCCGGAACCTTAGCTATCGTGCAATCAAAGCTTCAAGGCAATCGGAGCAAAACTGAAAGAGGATATTCAGGGCAACTTCAAATTAGAGAGCGTTCTTTCTCCTTCGATTTTGCTGCTATATATATATATATATATATATATATATAAATATGTGTGTGTGTGAGTGTATGTACATGTGTTTTTTTTATGGAGGTGACATAAAGCACTTGGGGGTGGACAGGACGATTCTTCTGCACAAAGCATTGAAAGCCGAAAAGTGTGAGACTTGCCTTTCGGCTCACCCACTAAAAACCCACCCCAGCTCCGTTTCCCTCCCGCGGGACAATCGTTAAGTAGTACTTCACGGGAGGGGGAGTGGCCTATTGCTTCTTCATGAAGATCTGCGCTGTTGTTCAGCGCGAGGCAGTTTGGAGATTACTACTTTTGCCATATTATATACAGCGTACCAATGCTTTTCGGACTCTATCATAATATCCACTAGGTTATCAGCCGTAATTGGCTTCCCCACCCTAGTGCTTAGTTCCTCGCTTTCTAACGCAAATCGCGGACAGACAAACAAAGCATGTTCTGCAGTTGGTGCACAATGAGAACAGTACGGGTCGTATTCGTGCTTAAACCTATATAAGTGGGATTTAAAGCACTCATGTCCTGTCAGTATTTGAGTCAGATAGTAATCTAACTGTCCATGTTCACGGTTAACCCATTTGGAAATTTTGGGAATCAAACGGTACGTCCAGCGGCCGTTGAGGGACGAGCTCCCTTTTAGTCCTGCTATAACCATAATGTCGTCTTCCAATACCGTGCGAAACGCGCAGCACACTCTGAGGGTACTCAATCGGTACACCGATTTCATACACTTCGCATATGAGCTGTAATTTGTGGCTTCCGCCCAAGCTGGAGCTGCGTACAGCAAAATCGATGAGACCACAGTATCAAGTCGTCCCCTTAGTATAACAATAGCCTATGTGCTCATAGGCTATTATTTTTTTATTGAATTTTTGGATTCTCCATCGTCGATTTTATATGTGGTCAAAATATTGTCAAATTCTAGTTCCACAAAGTGGGTCAAAACGTCAGTCAAAAAATAATAAATATTTACAGACATAAGGAGATTTGAGTGAGAGCTACTTTCGACAAAAAGTTTGAAATGCATTTTCTCAAAACATCAAAAAATGTATAGGCTATTTTAATACTAAGGGGACGAAGTAGTCTCCTGCTCTTTTGGCTAGAGCCTCTAATATTCATCATTAGTCGCGCTAGCGCAGTTACTGCTTCTGCTGCCCTGCTGCGCGCGTACACCAAGTGCTCTTTGACATTAAGCCTACGGTCAATTATTACGTCCAGGTACTTAATGAATGGCTTTGATTCTATACCATGATCGCCCACCATAATATTGGCTGATTCCACAATCTTGCTGCTGCTAATTAATACTACTTCAGTGTTATGGTCCGCAAGAGTTAAACCACTATTACACAACCATTTCTTTGCCATGCCGACAGCTTGGTTGCATGTTTCTTCGACTTGACGGTGTGTTTTAGCCACGACCACAACAGCTATGTCGTCAGCAAATCCTATGATCCCTAGAGGCAGATTGAGGCGCAAAACTCCATCGTACATGACGTTCCAAAGTAAGGGTCTCCGGACTGAGCCTTGTGGAACTCCGCCCGTTATTTTGTGCTCTTTTACATAAGCATCGATTTTATAGCGCAGGGTTCTGTCGGACTGGCTTGAAAATGTACCTTCCTTTAGACATGTATTGTAGAGATCTACAAAAATGTCGGTACGACTTTGGATGGCTACTTTTAAGGCCTCGTTGGGGATTCCATCCGGGCCTGGAGCTTTATCATTTTTTATCCGTTTTATGCTCATCAGGAGTTCTTCTTTGTTTGTTGACTGCACATTTTGGTCGCCTTCACCGAGTCTTACCAATTCGTAGTCTCGTATAGTGTCTTGCACGGGGAACAGTGTTTCTACTACATTACGTAGAGTAGCTGGGCATGTTGTTGGAAGTAGCTTTAAGTTTTTTCATAACAAGCCTGTACCCAAGGCCCCAAGAATCATTATCGGAATCGTCGCACAGCTGGAGGAAACACCGGCGTGTTCTGTTTTTGATTGCCTTTTTTAGCGCTTTTCTTCTTTGCTTATATTGGAGCTGGTTTTCTTGGAAACTGTCCCTACCCTTGGATCGTTGCTAGGTTAGCCTGGCTCTTTTACATTCGCTGCGCAATTCTACAATGTCTGCTGTCCACCAGTAGACAGGTTCGCTGTTGTGCCTAGTTTTGGACATGGCTGCATCGCATGCTTCTGTTAGGTGTCTCATTGTTTGTGTTGTTTTCTCAGATGCATGCCCTACGAGAGTTACATCTGCCAGCATGATTTTAATAACCTCAGCCTCCATTGTTTTGACTTTGTACCGCGTGTCGTAGTTCTTTGGGAACCTTTCTTCGCCGTGCTTCCTTATTTCACAAATTATTGCGAGGTGATCGCTCCGAGTGTAATGGTGGCTGACGAACCATTTCGTGACACGAACAAGACTAGAACTCACGATGGTAAGGTCGATTATAGATCCCGTTCCCGCCTTTTGATACGTCTGTTGATTTCCTTTGTTCATTAAGGCTATATCTATCATGGCGAAAGCTTACAGCAGGGTTTGTCCTCTGGGGTTTGTCCGTGGGCATCCCCAGTTAACAGCTCAAGCGTTGAAATCACCGGCTACGATGACAGATCTATGCTCCTTTACATCCTGGGCGAGGTTCTCCAGGACGCCTGTTGCTTCCAGCAGAGTTAAGCTGAGTGGTAGATAGCAGCTGTAAATTGTATGTGCCTTCAACGCGCGCACGTACAAATCCGCGGGCTGCATTCACGCTCATCAGTTCGGATATATTTGCTTCACAGTTCCAAATCGTTGACTTGCCTGTTGTGTCAGAAGCCCAACCGTTACCTTTTTTGTGTTTATAGGGCTCACTAAGTATAGCAACATCTATTTTGTGTTCCCGTATAGTCTGCTCGAGTAGGTCCTGGGCGCTTTCACAGTGGTTAAGATTTAGTTGCAAGATCTGTCGAATTTCTTTAAGAGCTCTCAGATATTGAGGGCACTTGCTGCTGGTCATCGCATGCGCCGTATCGCTTTCCTTTTTCTTCTTGCACATTAAACAGCTTGCTGTTTGTGTGCAGTTATTGGCCTGGTGATCCTTATTACCACATTTGAAGCAGATGTTACTAAGATCAGCTGAGCTTTTACAGCTTACTGCCACATGCCCAATTTCCATGCATTTAAAGCATCTTTTTGGCTCGATATTCTCCTGTATGCGACAAATTACGAGACTTATGCGGATTTTATTAGCTTCCGCCAGCTTGGTAGCAATTTCGGGTGTTACTTTTAGCGTCGCCGTTTGCGTTCCTCCGTAAGCTTTTCGCAAACCCAATTGGTTGAGATAGGTATCTCAAGCTCTTGGAATTGTCTTGCTACCGCCTCGTGAATTTCTTCCTTTGTCGTGATTTCATCGAGGTCACGAATTTCCACCTGCCTCAACTCCGTAAGTGCCCTGACATCTACAGTTTCTCCTAGGGCCGCCTTAACAGCTTCAAAACCTTTCGAGGTATTTGCTTTTGGCGTCGTTATTTTCTACTATCTTATCGTCTCGTTTGAGAGTATTCCGCGTAGAACTCTTTTGATTCTTCTTAGCTGTAACCACCTCCCACTTTTCTGTTTTTGCTTGTTCGTTCGTTTTAACCGGCGTATTCCTTGAATGTACATATGTAGATGTGTGTGTGTGTGTACGTATGTATGTATGTACGCGTTTTTGTACTTGCCTGTGGGAACGCCTATGTCAATTCAATTGCTTAATTGACTCCTTCGATGGCCATATCAAATTATATCGAAAATCAATAATTTATAATATCTATGCACACACACATACATATGTGTGTATGTTTGTATTTTGTGCTTTTTGTTTTTTTTCTTTTATGATTTTTATTACAATGCATTCGTCACAAAATATGACACATTCAATGGCTGCCACTTCACAAACAAGCAATAAAAATATCAAAAAGCCACAACAAAAACTCTCACACAAGAAGAAAATTATTTATTACAAAGTTATAAATTCCCAAAAAAAAAAAAAAAAAAAATACTGCAATGTAGGAAAATGTAGCGAAAGAAAATAATTTGAAAAACTGAAATTGGTGCTGATGTGGCAAGGGTAATAAATTCCAAAGCACAGCAAATAAATTATAATAAAACAACAACAACAGCTCTAATAAAAGATAACTGAAAAATTGTGAAACGTTTTCATTTGAGAAATTGAAGCCAAACAGAGAAAAGTAAAAAAGAAAAATTTGAAAAAGATTATAAAAAAATTTAAAAAAATTTAAAAATTTTTTTTTTTTTTTTTAAATTAAAAAAGTGGAAAAAAATCATTTATGACTTCATCGCTGCATCGAATAAATAGGAAAATGAAGAAAAACATGCATTCCACGCATTTTTTTCAACGCTTGCAGCCAAGCAGCTGTGTCCAGTGGGAATTTGGAACATTTTCACGCTTATCACTCAATAAAAAGCGGCAAATAACAACAACAAAAATAAACGCTGTAATATCAATTTAAAATCCAACATTCCTAACAGCGTAAAAAAATTTCAAACTAACTACCACCACTTCTTATATTATACCAGTCGTGGATACGCCATTCAGCTCAGGCGCGTCAACCCACTGATCTTACAAGGCGACAGCGACAATGCAACCGCGTGCGGCAGCTGGCATGTGCGCCACACTTAAGTAGCTCTAATCCCCACTAATACTCTCCGAATTATGACAAGAAGTGCCGCTAGCACCGGGCACAGTTGGCAGAAGAGCAAAGGCGACAATGACAACGACGACGGCTTGTGGTAGCTTCGCTGTCAACGCGCTCGCTGATCTTCAATCGACCGGTTGGGCGACCAGTTGGCCCCACTCACTAAGTAGATGTGACTCGAATGGCTGCATGGCTGATAGGCCGCCTAACTACATGGCTCCCTCGTCGAAGCTGTTAAGTACAACGCGCATTACGAATGCAACGATAAGAGAATGCGAGTGCCACTGCGAGCGTCACAAATTCACACGCGTCCCATGAACGGACGGACGCCGTGGAGGGGGAGACGCGTATCCAAGCGCATTATGTTGTTTCCAACCGGTTGCATGTATTTATCGCTAAACGCACATTCACACTCACACACACACACACACATACTCAATCACGCTCTTACCATTTCACACTTACCCACAACTTGGAGCCATTATCGCTTAGCGGCACTTATATGCCGCAGCCGAGCTGCCAGGCGTTTATAGGCACACTACTCCTCACTTGTGCCTGATTGACTCAAATCTTGATTAATGCGCTTGCTTTGCGAGGCGATTATCGGCTGTTCATCAGTTTGCTGTGTCGCGCGCGCGCTCTCTCTCGCTTCCCTCGTTGGGTGTTTGTGTGTCAGTGTGTCGCGCCGCGGCATGGGTTTTGTGGCACAGCAGCTGCAATGGTGGGCTCGTACGGCTCAATGATGGCCAAAGTTGTTGACAGTCAAATGGGACAATATTGTGACAGGCGCAGATCAATCTGTGCGATTAAGATTTATGAGATCAGCCACTATGTACAAGTAAGTGGGCAGCATTTGGGTGTTGTTGTTATTGTTGGTGCTGTGTTTTGTTGCATTCGACTGCAATTCATTTGTCAATGAGGTGGTTTTTTGTTGTTATCAAAAAGAATGTTCGCTTTCTACATTTTATAGATTTTTTTTTTCATTTGGCATGGATTCTTTAAATTAGAGCAGCCAGTGGCAAGCAGTTTTTGGTTTATTTTTTGGGGATTTTGAGTATGCAAGGTAAATAAAGTGTGTCACCTGTGTGCATACGTAAATTAAAAGGCTTTGGGCAATTTAGCTAGTGATCTAAATTTGTTTAGTAGACGAACGCGGCCAAGCAATCAACGGCGCTTGCTTCCTCATGGAAACATTAGAATTACTCGAAATGGCAGGTATGAGCTGGGAATGCCTATATTAGCGGCTATTGTTGATTATCAGTTTCGAGATTTCGGGATTAATCCCGGGACATACTTTTTCTTGGATTCAGAGAAAAATTAATAGCCAAAAATAATAAGTCTGGAATGCTAATATTAGCGGTAGTGGTTAATCTCGGGACTTCTGGGTATTTTTTATTAAGAATGATTAGGAGTGGCGCATAAAGGGTTGATTATTGATTATCGACTACATCTGTCTGTAGAGACTAATGGAATAGAATTGCTTATATGAATACCCAGTTTTGATTAGAGTGCAACAACAACATTTAAAACATTGCGTACTCGGCATTTCTACCACTCACCAGGAATATTAGCGATTTGGTAGTATTAGCTGCTTTCGATTCGCCAACTAGCCAGAGAGTAGTACAAAACAAAAATATTCCCTTGAATCCAGCATTACATATAGTATGATTTGGCAGCACTGCATTACTTTTGTTTTGACAGGTTGCCAAAAAAACTTCATGTAATTTTTTAATTAAAGTACAGCAAATCAGATAAAAAACACACACAAATATACAACTGCAAGCAAATATGCAAAAACAGGCGTATGTACATATATATAAAAAAATTTAATAAAATATTTAAATAATATAGAAATATATAAAAATATGCACTAGAAAATAAAAATATAATATAAAAAAATATAATACAATATAATAAAAGTATTTATAAACAAATATTAGTTTTCTCTTTTCAGCAAACAGAATAAGACAAAATAAAACAAAAAAGATTTTATAAAAAAATATAATAAAAAATATTAATATTGTATATAATAAAAACAAAATAGAATAAAACATAAAAAATGTAATAAAAAAATATTAAAATATAGTAAAAAATATAATAAGAGATAAAAGTATGTATTAACAAAAAAAAATATATATATATAACGGGTGATTTTTTAGCTATTATCTTTTTAAACAGTTGATTTAAACCGCTGACGCACGTTTCGTGTTTTATTTCACTATCAAACATCTCCAGTTTGGTCTATAATTTAACCATGAATCGTCTTACAAACGAACAACGCTTGCAAATCATTGAATTTTATTATAAAAATGCGTGTTCTGTTAAGAAAGCTTATCGCGCGCTTGTATGGTCAGTTTAATCGACACACTGAAGCGGCTATTCGAGCTATTGTGACTAAATTTAGAACCAAATTTAAATTATTGGACATCAAACCACCAATACGCTTATGTGGAGTGCGAACTGAAGAGAATATCGCAGCTGTATCGGCCAGTGTTAATGATGGCCATCAATTATCGATTCGTCGCCGTTCGCAGCAATTGGACCTTTGTTACTCAACAACGTGGAAAATTTTGCGAAAGGATTTAGGAGTGAAGCCTTTCAAAATACAGCTGGTGCCAGAATTGAAGCCGAAGGACCTACCGCAA
This sequence comes from Anastrepha obliqua, assembly GCF_027943255.1. Lineage (NCBI taxonomy): Eukaryota > Metazoa > Arthropoda > Insecta > Diptera > Tephritidae > Anastrepha > Anastrepha obliqua. Next base: position 31,580,265 of record NC_072896.1, read on the forward strand.
CGCAGAATTTTTGGTGAATGAGCTCTTGGAAAGTTGGCCGAAGATCCACTTTTTTATCGAATAATTGTTTTCAGCGAGGAAGCTCATTTTTCGATCAATGGGTACGTAAATAAGCAGAATTGTCGATTTTGGAGTGAAGATCAGCCAGAAGAATCGCAAGAGCTACCAATGTATCCAGAACACACCGTACTTCTTCAAAGATGCTGCAAATCGTAACGTAACTGTGTATGGTGAGCGCTACCGTGAAATGATATCCAACTTTTTTTTGCCCAAAATGCATGATCTTGACTTGCATGACATGTGGTTTCAGCAAAACGGTGCCACATGCCACACAGCACGCGTAACAATGGACTTGTTGGGAGACGAGTTCGGTGAACATTTTATTTCACGTTCGGGACATGTTAATTGACCACCCAGAACGTGCGATATAACGCCTTTAGATTACTTTTTGTGGGGCTATGTTAAAGCTCATGTCTATTCAGGCAAGCCTGCTTCAATTAACGCATTGGACGACAACATTAAAGCATTTATATGTGAGATGCCGGCCGAAACATTGGAAAGAGTATGCCAAAATTGGACTATGCGGATGGACCATTTGAGGCGCAGTCGCGGTCAACATTTGCATGAAATAATCTTCAAACACTAAATTATATGGACTGTACTATCGATTTAAATAAAAATTTCATGCATATTTCTGAATTTGATATGTGTTTTATTGAAAAGCTTTCCTATAGCTCTTAAAAAGTCACCCTTTATATATTTAAATATATACACAAGTACAACCTTTTTGGATGTTTGGCCGAGCTCCTCCTCCTATTTGTGGTGTGCGTCTTGATGTTGTTCCGCAAATGGAGGGACCTACAGTTTCAAACCGACTCCGAACGGCAGATATTTTTTATGAAGAGCTTTTTCATGGCAGAAATACACTCGGAGGTTTGCCATTGCCTGCCGAGCGGCGACCGCTATTAGAAAAATGTTTTTCTTTTTTTTTCTTTTTGGGGTTTCACCGAGTTTCAAACCAACGTTCTCTCTGTGAATTCCGAATGGTAATCACGCACCAATCCATTCCGTTATGGCAAATTAAAAATATATAAGCAAGTAAAATTAAAAAATGTATAAAAAATTATCCCTACTTATTTTTTTAATCACCGAGTCTATCATATAAAAAGGTATAGCAAAAAATACAAAGAATAGAATAAAGCAAATAAAAAAATTAGACGAGAAAAAATATAGTAAAAAAAATGTAATAAAAAAATGCGAAATATAATATAATATAAGAAATATACAAAAAATTTAATAAAAACATTTATACAAAAATGTTAAGAGAACAAATATAAAAATTTAAAATATATCAAAAAGAATTAATAAGAAAAAGAAAAAAATATAAGCAAAAATGAACAAGAAAGTATTATAAAAAAATTTTAAAATATAATAAAAGATAAAAATATAAAGTAACAAAATATAAAAAACAGAATAGAACAATTAAAAAAATAAAATGAAGCATTTATAATACAAAAAAATTTAATAAAAAGTATATAAAAATGAAATGCAACAAATAAAGAATAAAATGAAAAAATAGAAGAAATATAAAAAATTAAATAAAAAAAATATAAAAATAAAATGGAGAAACATATTAAAAAATAATAATAAAAACAATGTAGAAAAATATAATATAGAAAATATGTTATAATGTATTAAAAAAATATTTAGAAAAAAACTATATATTAAATTAAAAAATATTAAGAAAAAAATATATAAACAAATATTACAATATATTATAAAACATTTTAAAATATCATAAAAAAGTAAAATAAATAATAAAGAAACATTCCCTACTTAGTTTTCGAATCCCCGAGGCAATAATATAAAAGACTATAGTAAAAAAATATAATCAAATAATATAAAAAATAAAATAATATAAACGAAAAAATTAAAAAAATTAATAATAAAATATATAAAAATAGAATAAAACAAATAAAAAATAATATGTAAAAAATGAAAAGAAATAGAATAAAATAAATGTAAAAATAAAATGAAAAAGAAAAATTATTGTAAAAAAATATAAAAAATATAGTAGATAAAACGTTGAAAAGTATAACATGAAAACTAGTAACTTAGTAGTAGTAACTTACCCACAATCCACATTCCGCTCTCAACATGTAAAATTATCATTGATCGAGAATTTCGCAGCATTGCTGATCGGAGGTGGCGAGTGGAAACTACTTGCGTTACGACCAGACAAATCTGGCCATCCTACAATCTGAAACAGACAAAAACCCTTATAAGTCTTTCGAGACACGAACTAAGGCATATAATATCTCTTATCACCGGCCACTGCCTTTTGGGCACTCACGCACGTCGGCTCGGGGTTCCTCAAAACGACCTGTTCAGATACTGCGAGGACGAAGATGAGGAAGTATCGAGCAGGCATTTGCTGTGCAGTTGTCCCGGCCTAGCCCGGAGTCGACTCGCTCTTCTAGGCTCTCCAACAATTGACAATCTTTCAGTACTCTCGAACCTGAAAATCGAATCTCTCATCACATTCTCGAAACGAATTAATATCTTTGACCAAAATCTACAATGAAAATCTCGGTTAGGTAGGGGAATCATATAACATAATGAGCTCTAGGGCAACACAACGGACCCAACTTGCGGTCTATGTGGCACCCCGATGCGGGGTCACCCTTAAACCAACCAACCAACCATAACATGAAAAATATACGAAAATTTTAAATAATAAAAAAATATATTAAATATATTAAAGGAAAAATATAAACAAATAGTGTAAAACAAATATTATTATATAAGAAAGTTTAAAATAAATTAAAAAATATAAAATTTAAAATAAAATAAAAAATTTTAAATAAAAAACTTAAATTTAAAACAAAAAAAATTTAAAAAATAATAAAAAAAGTTCCCCTACTTATTATTCACAATTTAAAAAATAATAAAATAAATAAATAATATAAGAAAAGTATAATCAAGTAATGAAAAAAAAGAATGGAAAATATATAAAAAAATATTAAAAATTTAATAAAAAAATCAATAGAAATGGAATAAAACAATTAAAAAATAATATGTAAAAATTGGGAAAACTATAGTAAAACTATAGTAAAACTATAATAAAAAAATATTAAAATATAGTAAATAAATTGAAAAAATATATTATATAATAATAAGACAAATATAAAAATAAAATATAAAAAATAGAAAAAATAGAAAAATACATAAAAGGCCTAATAAAAAAACTTAGAAAAATATAAAATAAAAATATATATTACAAAAAAATTTAATAGAAAATATATTATATAAAAAAAATTACCCCTACAAAAGGTGGTCGTTTCAAGGGCTGGTGTTGATTTTGAATAAAATAAAATTTTTTTAGGAAATTATTGTCATTTCTCTATTCTTATTATGATAATATTGGTATGGCTCAATTACGCATGGAATAAAATATCGACCGCGGCATCGGCGGCACACCACCATCCAATGGTCCAAATTTTCGATGACGCTGAGGCATAATTGAGTTTCTATGCCGTTAATGTGCCGAATTATCTCATCTTTTAGCTCTTGAATTGTTGCTGTCTTATCGGCGTACACCTTTTCTTTCAAATAACCCCAAAGACAGAAGTCAAACGGTGTCAAATCACATGATCTTGGCGGCCAATTGGCATCGCCGCGACGTGAGATTATTCGGCCATCAAATTTTGCGCGCAAAAGATGCATTGTTTCGTTAGCTGTGTGACAAGTGTCACCGTTCTGTTGAAACCACATATCGTCCACATCTATATCTTCTAATTCGGGCCATAAAAAATTCGTTATCATCTCACAAAGCGAACACTATTCACAGTAACTGCCTGACCGGCCTCATTTTGGAAAAAATACGGCTCAATGACGCCGCCGGTCCATAAACCGCACCAAACAGTCACTCTTTGTCGTTGCATTAGTTTTTCGGCAATCACTCTTGGATTATCATTCGCCCAAATGCGGCAATTCTGCTTATTGACGAATCCACTGAGGTGAAAATGTGCCTCATCACTGAAGATGATTTTCTTCGAAAATTGGTCATTCACTGTTGCCATTTCCTGCCACCATTCTGACCATTGCTCGATTATGTATCTTTTCATGGTTCAAATTAAGTTAGTCTGAAATTGAAAAATGTCAAATGAAATGCAGAAAAGAACTTGACGTTTAGGTTAGTTTTACATTCAACATCGGCCCTTGAAATTTATTTTATGGACAAACTTTCGGGGCTTAGTGTGGCAAACACTTTGTTGATATTCGTATGTATTCAGATCCAATAGTTCTTCTTACTAAATGATGTCGGTCATGGGGACTTAAAAGACTTGATAACAAGATGCATTTTAATAAAGACGTTTATCGTATCGGATCCCGAACCCACGGCAGATTGACATGACTTGGCTATAGGTTGCCCCCACAAAAGCTTAACCTGCCAACCAATCACTTAGTAGGTTATCGAATCAGTTGAGAAACAGGCTGGTTATGCAGTAATTGTTTCTAAATAAGTTGCGTTAAATTTTACAGATTAAAGCCACATCTCGTTATTTAACTTACAACATGAGAAACCTTGAGCGCTTCTACGATATGTACGGGCAACTTACCCTTGGATGCATACATATGCATGTGTGTATGTATGCATTCATATTAATACAATTCATATAATTTAATAGAGTTGAAGCAGCGAATATTTCTGGCTGAAGTATTCTAACTTTACATGTTCATCAATGCGCAACAGGAAATCGTTTTATCTAGATGAGGAATATATTCAACAGCATTCTGCGTTTATCTGTGTAGCTGTTTCGTATGATTCCAAAATGTTTCGCTGCATTCGAGAGAGCAACTTAACGAATGCAGCTCTTATACACCTGTAAGATAACATTATCTAACACAGATTTTATGTTACAAGTTTGCTGTTAAGGTCTGCAGAATGTTAAGACATAGCATGTTAATGACATTATCAGTGTTTACATTTCTCTGTTAGCATTAACATTAACATTCTAAGATTAATTTTACAGGTAGCAGAGAGTTAATAGATTAACATTCTCTGCAGGTAGCTTGGCATTAGACCCTTCTGTTACGAATATTTTTGTTTTAACAGAGAACCTGTACGAGCTTACATGGCACACAGGTAAATATTCTAATGTTAATTTGGATATTAACAGAGCAACTCAGTAAATCATAGTTAATAATAATCTAAGGTAGGAATGAGATTTGAGGTTGGAAGTAAATTTAACACTACATTGTATTTACAATTCAAATCAGAAAAAGCCTGACCGTACTCAGCTGAAAAACATAGAGTTAAAAGCCCATAAATTCTTAAAGTAAACCAGATAACTTTATTTAATAATAACTACTGACTTATCTATGGATTTTCTAATGGGGCGGGCTCTACATTAAAAAAAAAATTGCATTATTGCCTCAGCCGTCAGTGCAAGAAAGAACTTCTAAGCCCTGTCAAGTAAACAGAAAAATTAATGGGAGTCATTATACGAATATAGTTCGTGCTGTTGAAATAAATCCAAGTTTCAACCTTCATGCAATTCATTCTACAACGATTTGTTTGCTGTTTGGCAAAGGGTAAGCATTCGTTAGATAGAACTCTTTCTGCTCAACAAAACTATGTTAATTGTATTTTTAAGTTATTAAATTTTTATTAGTTTTGGGGCTTAGAAATGGAATAAAACAAAAAAAAAATAAATAATTGGCGCGTACACTTCTGTTAGGTGTTTGGCCGAGCTCCTCCTCCTATTTGTGGTGTTCGTCTTGATGTTGTTCCACAAATGGAGGGACCTACAGTTTCAAGCCGACTCCGAACGGCAGATATTTTTATGAGGAGCTTTTTCATGGCAGAAATACACTCGGAGGTTTGCCATTGCCTGCCGAGGGGCGACCGCTATTAGAAAAATGTTTTTATTAATTTTCCTTTCACCGAGATTCGAACCAACGACCTCTCTGTGAATTCCGAATGGTAATTACGCACCAACCCATTCGGCTACGGCAGCCGAAATGGAATATAGGAGGCAGAAATCAACATGCTTGACACCTGCTCTTCTTTGCTTTTCATCGAGATCAAACAGCTACCGAGGCAGCCAAGGACATTTGCGACGTGTATGAAGAAGGTGTCATAGGCGTGTCTACAACACGGAAAAGGTTTCCTAAGTTCAAAAATGGCGACTTTGACATCGACGACACATCGCGCAGCGGCCTTCTGAATTTCTTTAAAGAACGTCTCATATTCCTCTTGAATTAGGTCGCCAAACCAGTCGTGAAATGGCGAAAAAAATGAACTGCGATCATAAAACGATTCTTAATCACCTTTATTCAATGGGATTTGGGGAAAAATTGGGAGCTTGGGTGCCTCATGAGCTCAATGAAAAAAAAACAAAGAAAGTCGTCTTCAAATTGCTTCTCAGCATCTCGCTCCCCTTCAAAGAACGCGCTTTTTATGACCGCTTTTTGTACCAAACCGTCACGGAAGATGGAAATGGTGCTTATACTGCAACATGAAGCAAAGAAAGGAGTGGGAGATACGTCAACGCCGAGAGTCAAGCCGGATCTTCATCCAAAGAAGATGATTATAAGTTTTTCGTGGGGCTGGGAAGGCATGATGCACTGGAAAATGCTCGAAAAGAATGCCACGGTCAGCAAGAAGCTCTACATTACTTAGTTACACCGTGTGAATGAGGCTATTCGACTGAAAAGACCTAATAGACATGATCAAACCATACTCCTTTACGACAACACCAGACCTCATGTTGCACAAGTCGTCAAAGCCGCACTCCAAGAGCTCGAATGGAGGTCCTTCAGCATCCGCCGTATTCTCCGAACCTTGTACCGACGGATTACCATCATTTCCGCTCCCTGTCAAACCATATGAGGGGCGAAGAGCGTTAGAGGTCCTTAAAACTGGCTCAGCAACTTCTTTGACACCAGACCAGGCGATTTTAACACAGAACGGCATCAACAAATTGGTAGATCTATACAAATTTTCGGTACCCCGGAGGAACTCTGCTGCATATATTGAGGTGTTAGAGGATGGATAGTGAACGCGGTGACAATACATAAATCTTTTTGGAATATCCTGCTGATTCACAAACAGCGATGGCGACACAAGTTTGGATGGCTGAAAATTGCCATGGCCACATAGCACCGAACATATGGCCCTCTAACTCCTTAGAGATTAATCCTCTGGATTACTATGTATAGTTATGTGTGAAACCAATAAGCAACCTCATAACACCATTTCTTCTCTGAAGGCTGCAATTATTTCCCTTATGACCCATATGAATAAGAAGCATTTGATTCCGACATGCAATCGTTTCCGTATCCGGATCCGTTATAGATATATAACAAGTTAATGTGGGGAAAAATTCGTGAAGTTTCATTTAATTTTGTTTTGTTTTAATAAATAATTAGTTTTACTCTGAAGTTGTCCTCAAATACCCAACGTACACCCTCTAATCACAACGGTTATTGATAAACTGCCAACCAGTGAATGTTAATGTTTTTTTTAATGTAATCGAAACATTTTGTAATTTTGCAAATAGTAAAATAGTAAAAAGTTTAATAGAGAAATCTTGAGGTCGGAAATTTCTGGTGTTTTCCTTTTTAGTGTGGTGCAAAACTCAGTGTGGTGTCTATATGGTCGGGGTTCTAAAAGTCCTTGTTAACGACTCTTTCAAATCTCCTTTGAACTAACAGTTACATTTGCGCCTTAACATTGCATTAACATTCTCTGCTGCAATGCTGTAAAACAATCCAAAGCAATCTTCACTGTCCCACACCTCAAGGCGGCAGAAAAATATCTACGCTCTGCAGATAATAACAATGTTTTCTGCTTGGCAGAATTACCAACGGCCTTCGATAAGATATTTCTTCGTTGAACTCTCTGTTTTGGTTGGTCGTTGCATGCAGCTGAGCACTCATAGTCCAATATCTTCATGCTTTCGGATGCTTTTGCTACTATTCACTTACAGTTGCAGAGAGCAAACATTTGAGGAAAATTTGTTAACTCAGCGCAACAATTCCGATAGGAATATTTGTAGCGCTCTCTTCCGCTCCAATTGCAACGACAATAATGATCTACCTACTGCCACATTACAACCGGCGGCTGTAAATGCAATGCACTTTCTCTCCTCACAAAGTAGGGTTTCAAGTGTTTCTCTCAACACCCGGGAGCGCTCTGATGCATTGTATTGCGCACCATCGCCTTGAACGACGACAACAACACAATCCTCGCCACCACCAACACCAACACCACGAATTTCACTACTAATAACATCAACGACGACGACGACTTCATCCACCTAGCACTACATGCGCGCGCTCACCATACATTTGAAGGGCCGCCAGTGAGCCATCGGCCAACTGTAACGTAACTGTGCAACGAATGGACGCACAGTCGCAGCCGAACACTCTACGGAGTCAGAACAAATTTATTTAAAGCGCGCATAAACGTCAGCTACGCAATCAACCGAACGATTGTGTGTGGTGGTACGTCCGTCAAAACAACGGGATTTTTTGGTTTTTATTTTTCGTGTAACATCGACAAGTCGAAGAACAACAACACATTCAAAGTCGTTGTTGGTTGAGGTGTTTTGCCGTTGAGTTGGCGTTGAACGTGTACGGGCGCGTATGAGTGTGCGTGTATGTGTATATTTCCGCCGCTTGGATGTTGATATTCGTTGACGTCGCGTCGTCGCGCAAAACGAACTTTGCATGTTTCGTCGCTGTATTTCCGGCAACAGCGCGCGTACTTTTTTTCTTACGAAAGTATTAAATTATGAAGTAAAGAATTGCTAACGAAATTTTTCGCTAAGTATACAATGTACACACACACACACGCATGCATATATGCTTATGCTGAAAGTGCTAGTGCAAGAAAAATAATGTAAAAATCTTTGTGTGAGAAATATTTCTGATTTATGTATATGGAACAAATTGTTGCTAGTAAAATCTCTGCTGGGGAAAATGCTTAGAAAGTTAAAGTACGATATGACAACGACGATGTTGTCAGTGGTTGCGGTGCGGAGAAGCAACAATTATGTTGGATGAAAAAAAGAAAAACAAAAACACGACAAATGCAATTTAACAAATTTTTATATGGAGGTGTGTAAATATTTGCTATTATCGAAGAAAGATTTTTAAGCAACTGAAATGATTTAACGAAAATCGAACGCAAAAATTAACGAAATTTCACAGCAAAATCACAGTTGGTTTTTTTTTAGCGAAAAATGTGTGACGTTAAAAAAACGTAACGTTTAAGAAAAATGTTTGAGAAAAAATTTAAAATACAAGCAAGAAAATAATAAAAATAAGCAACAGTTGTAGCGAAAATGCAGCTGCATAAATTTATTATAAATATTTTTGCTGCTAACGAGCGTCTACGTTGTTTTAGCTGAAATTAGCAAGAAAAGAAAATTAATGGAAACGTTTTTATGTAAACAAGATCTCGAAAAATTTAAAATACATACAAATTCAATAGTAAGACTTTTCCGAAACTTTTTGTGTTTCAGAAATATTTCAAGGCCGTTTGGCGCATAAGAGAAACTGCATTGAGAATTAATTCGCTGTGGAATGGTGAAAAAAAATCGCATCTCACAAAAGGAAAAAATTTCAAAGTCTTAAATAGCAATTCGTGTAAATTATAAAAGCTTTTTTAAGCAAAAATAAATAAAAGAAATTCTTACTTAAAAAACAAAGAAATTACTGTGAGTCTGTAAAGTACGTGCACATATCAAGCAAAAAATAAAAATAAAAACAAAAAACCAAATAAACAAAAAACAAAAAAAAACAAAATAAACAAAAATAAGCAACAAGCAAAAACAAAACAGATTTTTCCTTAAATCAAAGAAAAGTTAATTCAAAACACAAAACTGATGCTGATAACAAAAGAAAGCAGCCAGTGTGGCTTTTATGAAAAACTAAAAAATAAAAATTAACAACAAAGAAACAAAAGAAAAAAATAACAAACAAACTTTGCTTTGTGTCGTCGCTGTATGCTGTGAATGAAAATTTTTTGCATTTATTTATTATCTAAAACGGAAAAACATAGATTGCGCCTTTAATTCAACTAAAAATTTTACAAAATTACGACTTAAAAAAAAATAAACAAAAAATTTTAGCATTTAAAGCAACGCAACGCTTTGCGTTAAAATTTCAGTGCACACTCGCTAATAAAAAAAAATATAAATTCGTACATACAAATTTGTGTGCTTGCAAATTTTCGTGTTCAAGCAATTAAAGCCAACTTAAAGCCTACAAACCAAGGGGGGCATACCTATTACTCCCTTCACAGCGCATCTGTGGAATTGCTGCATTTTTTAATTTACTTGCTGCTGCCTTCGAAAAGTGTTACACTTGCGTGAGTGTGCTTATATTTTTCGAATAGTGTTCTTGTTGTTTTTGTAAAACTTTTGCTACATGCATTTTTAATGGATTTTTACACTTCAACTACTGCGCTGCTGTGCGAGTCTGTGTGGATTTAATATTGATCACTGCATGTGCATGAAAAAAGTTTACACCAACAACTCTCTATATAAAGGTGAGTGGCGATTTCATTATACTCTCCTACGCCGTATAGCTGGCTTATAATTCATATAATTAATTAATTAATTAATTAAGGGCATATCTGTGTGTTAACTACTGGTCGGATTTTATTTTTTTTTTTACTATGCTTTGTGTGCTTTCGTTTCACTTTTTATGTGGGCTGGCTGTAATGGCCAAATGCGTATCGAATCGAGATTTTCCAGTTGTGTAGCGGAAGAGTAATAAAAAAAGTGTATTGGGTGGTTACGGTAAATAAAATTTTATTCTTATGTTGGCAAGCGAAATTTTATGAAATTATTGAATTTATTGAAAAATTTTGAAATTGCTGTCGTTTTTGCTGATTGGAAATGAAGGGACTCAAAAACAAAAAAAAAACCAAATTAAAAAAAAATTTATTTTGAAATTAATGAATTAATTGAAATCGCGCTGGCTTGCGCCTTTTGCAAATAGAGTGACTAAACAAATTTTAAAAGAAAAAAAAATTAAAAAAAAAAAATATTTTTGTATGAAATGAATTAATAAAAATTTTGAAATCGCTCGTTTGCGCTAATTGGAAATAGAGTGACTAAAAAAAAGAAATTAAAGAAAAAAAACATTTTTTATGAAATTTATGAATTAATAAAAATTTTGAAATCGCGCTGGCTTGCGCTATTTGGAAATGGAGGGACTCACAAACAAAAAAACAAACAAAATTAAAATTTTTTTTTAATGAAATTAATGAATTAATAAAAATTTTGAGATCGCTCGTTTGCGCTGCTTGGAAATAGAGTGACTAAAAAAATTGAAAAAAATTAAAAAAAAAAAATATTGAAAAAAAAATTTTTTTATAAAAAAAATTTCAAATCGGTATTTTCTAAAATGTCGCCAAGTGTTTCAAACTACATATATATACAGCGGTCAAAAAAAAAAATACTCGACATAAGTAATAAAGTTAATTATTTTGTCAATAAAAAACTGTTAAATGTTAAACTTAACAAAAGGAAGGAACGAAAAATTTTATTAAGGAAACAAAATGCAATATTCAATACAAAAAATGAGATTTCAAAACAAAAATGTAAAAAAATTCATGACTTAAAAACTAAATAATAAGAAGCAAGCAAAAAGTATTCATATTTTTAAAATGTATTAATGATACTACAACTTTAGTAGTGAGTTGCTTTTCCTTGTCGGCGTATGACCTCTCTCAAACGATCTGGCATAGATTTGACCAATGTTTGGGTATATTCTGAGTCAATTTGGCTCCATTCTTCCTACAGGATGACTTTCATCTGGTTCTTGTTTGAGAACTTGCGATTTCGGAATTTTTTTTTTCCAAATGACTCCAAAGCTGTTCAATTGGGTTAAGATCTGGGGACTGTGGCGGCGTTTTTATTATTTTTGGACAATTATAGAGCAGCCAAAGCTTTGTATTAATTGCGCTATGTTTGGCGTCATTGTCCTGATAGAATTTAAATCTATTTGACAGACCCAATTTTTCTGCGCTTGGCTGTAAATTTTACTTTAGGAGATCAATATATATTCGGTATATCAATAAATGCTAAATTGCCAACACCTGATGCCGCCATGCATCCCCAGACCATAACACCACCTCCACCATGTTTCACCGTTGGTACCATATTTTTTTTCTTCCAATTCTGTGTCAGGCTTACGGTACACCAGAACTTTGCCATCACATCCAAAAAGGTTATGTTTCCTTTCGTCGGCAAAAATTACATCCATCCAAAACTCAATGAGCTTATTTGCGTGTCCCTTCGCAAAGTCTAATCTTATCTTCCTATATTTCTTCGAAATGTGTGGTTTCTTTCTGGCTGTTCGCGCATGGAAGTCATGTTTTCATAGCACGTTTCTTATTGTTTGGGAAGTAACAGATACGCCTATGTGCTCCTCAGTGAATTTTGCCAAAACCGTGGCATTATTTTTCGGGTCTTTTCTTATTTCCCGCACGATTCGCCGTTCATCTATTTCCGTAAGCTTGCGCGGTCGACCAGTCCTTTCCTTGTTTATCACAGTGTTTTCTGTCTTGAATTTTTTTATGATATAATCAACAACAGTTCTTGGTTTCTGAACAATTTCTACTATGCTTTTTTCGGTCTTTCCTAATTTGTAATGATGTATTATTAAATTTCTTACATCTAGAGACGTTTCTTTGCTTTTACGTAAAATCTTCGTGATCACTTTTACAAAAATGAGTAAAAAATGCTTGTAAATAATAAACAAGAATTCTAACGGTATTTTTACCAACAACAACAAATAATACAAAATACATATTCACTATAAAAGAAAAACAACGGTTGTCGAATACTTTTTTTTGCTTTGGAATTTTTGCGGTCTTATCCAAAAAGATGACTGAGTGTTAAAATGAAATGAAAATAGAAAACACTTTTTCTATCATTTTGCTGAAGGAGATTAGAAGCTGGTAGTCACCCAACCCATTTGACAATCTTTTTCCATGATCGATAGATAGCTGTTCTCCTGATCTGAAAAAAATTGTTCTATCTTACTCGAAAACTATAAGAATGCGGCAGCTAAAATGGGGTATATTTGATTAGGGCAGGACTCCAGATTTCCAATAAATGGTGCAATAAATATGGTTCAGTGGCGCACTAAAAAAAATAAATCCCGATAAAAGCTGTGTAGATTTTGTGGTTGGGTCCGTGAGCAAAAAGCTGTGTAGTAACCGGTATTTCCCTTTATAATACTTGAAAAAAATTAAAAATTACAAAAAAAAAAACATTAAAAAAGTTCATTAAAAATAAAAACAAAACAAAAAAATAAAAACTAAATAAATTTTAAAATTAAAAGAACCACAAAATAAAAATATTAACAAAAAATTAAATTAAAAACTACAAGAAAATAAAAAAAATTAAAAAAAAAAAAAAAAAAACATTAAAACATTAAAATTACAAGAACCAAAAAAAATAAAATTAAAAAAAAATTAAATTAAAAATTACGAAAGCCAAAAAACCAATTAAATATTCAAATTAATTATGAAAAAATTTCAAATGAAATATAAAAAAATTTCAAATTAAATATTAAAAAAAAGTTAAATAAAATATTAAAAACAAAGTTGAAACTGAATATTAAAAAAAAATTCAATTTATATATAAAAAAAAAATTCAAATTAAATACAGTGTACTCTCTCCTAACGGATACAGCTCTTAAGCGCGGACTTCTCCCATACGCGCACCCTTTTTTCAGTAAATACCAAAAATTCTTAGAGATTTTTTAAATTTACTCTTTTGAGCGGGCAACCCTCCCAGAACAGGACGCGGACACTTTTTTCCCTCATCAAAGACATTTAAGTTCTCTCATAAGCGGACAGCCACAAGCTATGCCTTGGAGTTATTAAAGTCAATAAATTTGTTGGATGTTGTTTATTTCATTCACAAAGCGCGGGACCAAATGAGTCTAGCGACAATGAACAATTTTTAGGGAAAGCTGATGTTGGGGGAAAAAACACCTTCCAAATCACCATAGGACGGTTATAGCGCAGAGGATGAGCTTCCATTTAATATTGGTAGTTACTCAGCTCCGAAACAAATTCAAGTTGACATCGAAAATGTCTTAAATTATGCAATCAAGTCTTCATAAATGATGGAAAAGCAAAAAATATCAATACTGAAGTGGCCAGCGAGAGTCCTCAACTCGTCTGAAGATGAACTAGAAAATGAGTTAACTCTTCTTATGAAGCGATTTATTTAGCAACGAGAAAACTAAATACTATTTCTTTATATCGCATTTATCAAAGTGGCACCTCGAAGGCCTTGAATTGTCTACTGATCTTCCACTACACCTCCAAGGGGTTGAAATTAAAGGAAAAACTCGCGAAGCTAAAATTTCTGATCTTCTTTTTAATAAATTTCAATATCTTGCACAACATAATTTGTTTTTTTACATTTCTCGTGTTTCTGCATCGTAATGAAAATTCTGTTAATTTTGTCAAATAAATATCTGCATGTATATTTGTTCTGATTTTGGAAATAAAACTGAGTGATGAATATTTTAAGCTGCAGTTACAAATTATTTTAACTTTTTTGCGCTCTCGACAAATTTTTCAGTCACTTAGGCGTCCGCTTAAGAGAGATTACACTGTATCTATTAAAAAAAAATTCAAATTAAATAAAAAACATTCGATTTAAATATTTAAAAAAAAATCGAATTAAAAGTTAAAAAAAAAAAAAAGTTTAAGCTAAATTATTATATATAATAAAAACTTAAATGTTTGCAAGCATAAATAGAGTAAAGTCGGGTATTGTGGGCACCATTTTACATTGATATTAAATTCTGCCAAATTAATCGTAATGGAAGAGCGACCTTTTTTTCTTTCTAACACATATTGAATTATCTTTACATTTTATTGCAAAATATACCCTAGATGATCGTTTTCGTCTAATAATATAGAAAAACTGAAACCACCTTAAAAGTTGATGAAAAGCAAAATGGTGGGTAATGTGGCCCAGGGTATTCGCGTAAAATGGGCCACTAGATAAAATCACCAAAACTAATTGTAAGAGTTAATAATAAGCCAATGAATTTATTCACATATTCTTTTTTTTATTTTAATTAATGACCTTCTTGGTTGACTCTTAGAAAAAAAATTATTAAACTTAGGCAAATATAAATCCACATTCTGTATAGCAGAGGGTGGAAATTTGTGTTTCTCATACTTTTTCTCAAGTAAATCGAAAAACTTCTTTACATTTTCTTTTGTGAAACCCATTGCTCTATTAAGGAGGGAGCCTGGTTTATGAGGTCTAAAAATTGCATCTCTTTGCGATTTTTTTTTAAGGTTTTTAAGTTGAAGAAAATGTTTAACATAGAAATTAGTAGAGCGCTGCATCGCTGGAGTTTCCAACTGGCGTACAAGATACATCTCGTAATTATTATCTAAAGCAAAAAATTCAAATGGATTTCTAATTATCATGATTTTTATTCTAGATGAACTAAGAAAACTGAGAGAAATTCCGAAATTTTAACTTTTTGGAGGTTTTAAAGAAAAAAATGCCTTTCTATAAAAAAAATTTACTACGACTTGGTATAAAAATCTTGAAAATTTTTTTTTATCTATTTTGTTAGCTCAAATAGATGAGAATTTGATACTGAAAGGAACAAGCTGTGATTCATTTCAAAAGGCTCATTAGTTTTTTTTTCATTCATGTACGCCAATTCAAAGTAATCATAAAAATGAAAAGTCGAGAAAAGAAGATAAAGTTTGTACTATAGCTGTCCGGTCACAGCGTAACTACCTAACGCTCGCCTACCTTTGGCTTTGTATCTACGGAAATATTGAGAATTAGGCTCTGTAACTTTGTGTGAATGTTCTGAAATATATTAGGAATCGCTTAAAACGAAAAAAAATTGATTTTTTTGACCTTATAAACCAGGCTCCCCCCTTAAAAGGCATTCCCGTTGGAGAGCGAATATTAAGCTAATTTTTTGTGCCTGCGCAGGAATCCATGCAGCCAACCTTTCCCTGCAAATTGCTTAAGAGCCGAAAATTTGTTTGGAACTCTGGCAATTCCGTCAATTGAAACGCCAGGGAACGAATATCGTGTCTTGTGAGGCCGCAAAGTCTCGATTCCATTTCTAATGTATATTTTACAAGGTCTTTTTCTGTGGCTTCGTCCAGTATTGGTTTACGTCCAAGTGGGGTTTTTAAAAGCAGGTTAGAGGATGCATTACTCTTTGCCATTCTTTGCAATCTAAAACGCAGCACATCAAAAGTCTGTGATGCAAAAAGTGTGCCCATCTCCTCATTCCTAACAGCTAGAATTTTATAATTCTTTATCATACCGGGGTCCCAAATCGACTGCATTTCACAAAATATTTTGATCAACTGCTTGCTCGTCAGTAAAGAGTCCAATTCAAAAGGCGAGCAGCATAAAACATCCGTTATATGAATTTTTAAGTTCATAAAAAATCTTCTTAGTGTTATTATGAAAAATACAGACATTGACCAGAATTCCCGAATAGCCCACATATTCTTCAAACAAAACAGGCTTTCTCGTCAGTCAGTCGCCTTTTGCTTTTATAAAACTGGGAAAAATAATCCATACATGAATTTATTTCATTTTTCTCACTGAAAACATTTCACAGAATGCCTATTTTCTCGCCGCCAAAGTGCCCCAACCGCCTAAAGGTCTAAAAACAATAGCCGCACTACTCAAACACCTGGCCTATTGCACGCAGTAACTTTCTAACAAATGCGGTTATCGAAAAATTCTTTTACTTACGCATATGCTACAGCTCCTATACATACATAAAAGTATTGCATTTTAAGAAAAACGCAAAAATGGATTTTTGTTGTCAAAAAAAAAAACGCAATTCTATGCAGCCAAGAAAAATTTTTTACAACCAAATAATTTCTTTCAAAACTGCGATTTCCAATTCGAGATATATCCGAAACGTATTGGGCAATTAGAAACAGATTTATTTTGTGAAAATTCTATGTCCAACTTAACCCACTTTCTGCGCAATTTATTTCTTTCACAAAATATTTACTCCACTCAATGCAACTTACCCGCCTGCGAAATAAATCTTTTGTGCAGAACCACTTCACCTACGCCGCTATCTGCAACAAATTATCAGAAGCATTTAAAGAAACATAAAAAATATGCATGTACGTGACACTGCTGTGACTGACTAAGCGGAAAATCTTTAACAGATGGACGTTTAAGATTTTTTTTTTTCACTAAATACATTTTCCTACGCATTCTCACCACCGTTGACCTGCTCCACGATAACGAAAGGCACAACGAAAGAATAAACCACCGACCCCCGAACGTATGCGTATGTACGCTAATTTTATCTGATGGCACGCAGAGAAAAACAACAATAAAATAGAAATTAAGAAAGAAAAAAAAAGATTACAAAGCATGAAAGAGCCGCCTTGGCGCTCCCAATTTCTTGATGCTGGCTGCTGCTACTGCATGCGCATTAATTTCTTTATGTGTCCACTGTGACTGCTGCTCACCTTGGCACATTCATTTTAGACGAAATGGGCGCACATTATGTACATTTCATTTGACATTGTTGCGCTTCATTTGTTTTGTGTTTATATTTTTTTCTACAATATTTTTCAATTATTTTTTAAATGTTTTTTTATTTATTTTTTTTTATAACTTTTTTTTTATAATTTTTTTTTTCTTGTTTGTGAATAGGTTTCCAGTTCTTTCTATCGGACTTTTCAAATCTTTGCTTGCTATGCCAAACGGCTATCTCAGATGTTACCCACCATGCCACGTTGCATGCCTCGCCATAATTTTTCTAAATTATCTCAAACGTTTTTTCTTGCTGTTTCGCTTCTTAGCCCTCACATTGCAATTTGCGTTCTCATTTTATGTTTATTAGTAAAAAAAATTTGAAAAATTATGAGCAGGTAATTATGTGAAAAATTATGTTAGACAATTAAAATTTTTAACATTTCCTTGTTGCCATATGTTTGGCGTTGACACTGCCTTTGATCTTCTACTATCGTTTGCTGGCGTTGAATATTTGCCTCAGCGTCGACAAGTGGCTGTAATAAGCGTGTGGCAAGCATCAAGTGCGTCGCCATGTGGTTGCCACAAGTTTTCCATTGCTTGGTGTGCGCGCTCCTCTTCTGGCCTGACGCCCTCTTCTGCTAGCATGACGCCCCTTCTGGCTTTTATAGCTTTTTTTTCTAAACATTCATTTTCTCTTTCTTGACTATGTTTTCTGCTTGCGCTCTCGTCGTTTTGCGATTCTTATTCTTCTTGAAGCACATTTTTCACTTTTGCTCTGCAATTTTATTAATTTTCAGTATTCGAAGAATTCTTGTGTGGTATTTTGGCGCTTGAAGTTTTGATGGAATAGTGTGTTTGTTGTTTTTGTTATTGTTTCTTGCTTTTGTTATTGTTTTTTCTGCTTTTTGTTTTGTTTTTTTATTTCTTTTTTGCTTTTTTGGTGTTATTGTGAAAACAGATTTTTCTTGTAAAAAATCTGAAATTCCTTTTTCTCGCCTTGATTGATGCTATTAAGTGTGAAATTTGTTGTTGATTTGATTCATCTTGCTGTGTAATGGTTTTTCAATTAACTGTATTGTTTTTTCTTTGTTTGATGATTTGTTTCATCTATTACAAATATTGCCAAAAGTGATGTGCTCGGCAACTGTCTTGTGTGATTTGGCTGTGAGTAATGCGAAGATGCCAAATATTACTTCAAAAGCAGATACACCTAATCTGAAAGCTACTGTGGCATAAAGATGGGCTCTTTCGAGAAACAAAGCTACAAAAAAAGTTGTTCCTTTGCGTGTTATCAATGTAGGAACTACACTCAGTGCCATAAGTCTACGCTCTTTTTTTGGCTAGTTGAAAAAGTAATACGAAAAAAAGCGTTTAAGTTATGTAAATTTTTTTTTTAACTATAAAACGGCCATTGTAGTCGGCTGTGTGGGTGTGTGACTATCATTAGGCAGTGCATAGGTTCGAATTCCCGCGCATGAACTCCAAAAGTCTTCGCTCATTTACAAAAATTTAAAATAGCAAAAAAAAACATTCCCAAAACTACGCACCATTTTAGCAGCTTGCTTGATAGCCACGACATTTCAACACGTCCTTAAGTCATTTGACCATAGAGTTTACCAATTTGGTAGTCTCTTCGTTAGTAATCTTTTCCCCACTACTCACACACAACATTTTTCAAGAGCTCTTTTGGAGCTTGTAATTTGGTGTTTCCTTATACCAGACTTCTTTCCAGAAGCGCCCTTAAGTGTTCAATTGGAATTTAAATCTTGCGATTCTGGAGGTGCTGACAATGCATCAAGTTCGTTGTTGTTATTGTAGCAGCAAAAACATACTCAACACATGTACGGGGAGTGCTGCTGGAGTGACAGTCCTTGGTCGGATATTTACATAGTAAATTCGGATCGTTTCAGTTACGTAGAACCGCCTGTCAGGGGAACGGTTGACAGTCGGTTCCGTTCTGCCATTCGGCTGTACAACGTGGAAGGTCACCGCAATGATCAAAAGGTGCCTCCAATCCAAAAGTGTCTTCATTAATCGCTGCTTGCGCCGCATAATGCGAATTTTCTGGCCTCAAACTATTTTTTCCCCCCTTGTTCACTCCTCTCGGGAGCATAGGGTCTCATCAAGACCCTTCCATCGTACATGGTGCTGTGCTGTTGTTTTTGCACCGTCCAATGAGGTATCGGCATCTGCTAGTTCGTGCAACATCGACCTTCTCCAAGTGCTTTTTGGTCGACCGCGACCTCTGCTCGCTTGCGGGTTCCAGTCGAGTGTCGTTTTCGTGATGCTATCTGGTGGTTTTCTCAGTGTGTGATCTATCCATCGGCATTTTCTGCGTTTGATTTGCCTAAGGATGGGTTCCTCATTCGCTAATCTCCACAGTGCGTCGTTACTGATGGTGTTTGGCGAGAATATTCTACAGTTGATGCGGAGGCATTTGTTGACGAAGGATTGTAGCCCCTAGAGACTAGGCATGTTTCACTTCCTTACAAAAATACGGACTTTATGCATGAGCTGAATATTCGTAATTTAGTGCGCCTGGAAATTTGCGAACTTCCCCGTATTGTATGCTCGAACTATATCTAACTTCAAATTATTGAAGAAGGTTAATCAATCCGATGTGGCGGCTTAAATCCGCAGACGGCAAAGACAATCGATTGGCTACACCCTGAGAAAAACTGACGGCAGCATCGCCAAAAAAGCGCTGCATGGAACTCCTTCCAACAAACAGAACAAAATGTGGGCAGACCACGAATCGCCTGACGCCGTTCAACGGAGGCGGAAATGAGGTCTTTGAAGAAGACTTAAATTAAACTTAGAGCCCTAGCACAAAACCGAGTTCGATGGCGAAGAGGAGTTGTTGACGCCCTTTGTTCCAACTTGGAGTTAGGGGATCTTATATATGTTATAGAGAAGCAATAACTTTACAGGGTCCGGCACACGAAGTGTAACCAATAAAAAAGGCTATACTTTTAGTTTGGAAAATTACTTTTATTCAATTCAAAGAAAAATGTGTGAAAATAATACAAAATTAAGAATCAATTTATTTTTGCTCGATATGACCACCTTTTGCCTTGAATATGGCCTTGAGACGGTCCAAAAATGAATCGCAAGCTGCCCGAATGTGACTTGCGGGTATTTTGGCCCAATCGCGGACAATGGCTTTTTCAGCGCCTCGAGCCAGGTGAGTCTTTTAATTCGGACTTTGCTCTAGAAAATGGCCCAAAGAGATTAATCCATCGAATTCGCACCTGTTGAATTTGAGAGCCATTGTGTGGACGTTACGAAATTCGGAACGTTGTTTTTTTAGCCATTCTTGGTTCACCGCAGCTTTGTGAGATGGTGTCTAGTCCTGTTGAAACGTCTATGGTCTGTCACTGAAATGTTTGTCTGCCCACGGGTTCAAAGAAACCTCCAGAATACTTTCCCGAACCTTGACGCCAGGCTCGATGAAAACGATTGGAAAACACCCATCTACGATTACAGCAGCCAAAGCCATTACCTGTGGCGGGTGCTGCCTCCTGGTGACCAATCGATGACTCAAATTCTCGTACGAATTTTCTTTAAAAATTTTACGAATTCTGGCCTGCTATTTAGCCAACTAACAGACGGCTGATGCGAGAGGTCAAAAGTTGGTTACACTTCGAGTGCCGGACCCTGTACTATATGAGCCGTATGCTTAGTCCCATTGTCTTGTCAAAAGCGGTATTCATTTGATAACCCCGCCTATTCGGTGTCTTGCTTTAAATTTTGTTTCAAAATATGCATTTAAGCAAGCTTATCCATTGTTGAATCAATAAACTAAAATTTTCCATGTCACCAGCTGTGCATACCATCACTCAAACTTCACCAAGTCTCACTTTTGATAATGACTTTTTTTTAATCCGCGCTATACCAGAATTCCTTCACACAATTTTTCTTCTTTTAGTATCAAAAATGCAAAACTTGCTTTCATCCGAAAAAACTATCTTTCATCGACACTTTGAAAGTTTGTCTACTTATTAGGGAAGTAAATGGCTTCCTTCATAGCAACTCTTCTATGATAGGCGGCTTTTCTTAAGACTCTTTTCGCAGTTGAAGCACTAATATCTATTTTCAAACTATTTACTTATTTTATCTTTCACTTTTCACGCAGTTATCTTTATTTCTTCAGAAGCTCAATAATTCTGCGCTTTTCCCTTTCTGTGGATTTTCAAAGACGCTATGCTCTTGGCTTTGAAAATAACTATAATTCCAGTGTTTTCCTAGTTTGGATTACTGTCTATTCTCTGCCTGTTGTGCTCACTATTTTTCGATAGTTTTGACCCTCTTTCCTCAATTTTAGTATGATTTTTCTCTCGCGAATATAAAATTTCTTTTCTTCATTTTTCCATTGTAAGGCTTAGCAAATCATTCTATAGAATTTCATTAACAAATAGTGTTTAAAATAGGAGAAGCGTAAAATAAAAGTTTTCTTTTTTCTTTAGAAGCATAGAATTATTAAACTCACACCTTTTTCATGTAGATACGATTTTTTTTAGTAAATATATTTCATAATATTTTGCGTAAATGGAAAACCAGAGTACTCAGATAATTTATTTATTTTGTTTTATTTCATGTGTCAACATAAAATACAAAGAAGTGTCCACTCATTTCACTGTAATGCAAAAAAAAAACCCTAAACATTCAGAGAATTCACGCCGCCGCCTAAATAAGACAACTTAAAAAAGAGCAACTATTTATTTCTGATTTTTTTTAATTTTAAGGTATTTAGTATTTAGTACTTTGTTGGGCATCCTTTTTCATCAATCAATTTTTTGGACTAATTAAAATATTCACCGGAAAAATTTAAAAAAAATTTATATATATGATTTTGAGATTACTGAATCCGAATTCGTTATTCAATTGTTCTTGCGGGATCAAATTGAAGGTCAGTTCAGGGTCAAACAAAGAATATTCACCTCGTTCCCTTAACGTAGTACCTATTGGTGTAAGAACCAAATGTAGTTCTAAGTCATCACTAAGAAAAATATGATTTTTTTCAGCTTAGTATGGTATGGTCAAAACTAGAGCTACTATTAGGGGAAAAATGTTAAAAGTCAAGGCGCAAATCTTTGTATCTTAAAAATCTATGTTGTGGATTGCGAATAAACGAATCTATCGAAATGCTAAATAGCCCTGCCATAGCTCCTCTTTATAAAAAAATGGTATATTCAGAGATATACGAGTACGATAAGAGCTTCATCGCTTAAAATCGATTTTTGTTTCATCGTTACTACATTCCCACTAATTTCGCATTTTCCCAGATACGGTCACGTATGAGTATAATTATATTTTATATTATATATTATATATCATTTGCAATAGTGTGGATTGTCGTAGTTCAATTCTACGTCATTTAAATTTTATTTCATCAAAATCGGTTCAGTAGAACCGGCTATATCTGTGTCCACTGTGCATGTGAAGACCATTTTTTGAAGGCTGACAACTTTTTGGGCGCACTTTGTATGGCCAAACGAAAATTTTTGTTTTTTACCAATGAATCAAGAAATAAAATACTGAAAACAAAAGTAAAAAATCTGTTTTCGTTGCCGTTTTACACGCATTTAAAGTAACACCCAAAAAACATAATTTCAAATTAAACTTAAACTTTAAAACTAATTTACTTAGGTACCTCAGAATATTTCTATTACGATTTATTATTTACTTATGATTTTTCACCAAATTGTTTGCGGAAGATTTAAAGTAACTTTAAGCAGTTTAAAGCAGTAAATTCTTGCCTTAGCGCCTACAGCATGCGCCTATGTAAATATTATATCTTGAAAATTTATTCATGCTCTAAACTCCCTAAAACTAAGCTCTCTAGCGAAGCGCACATATTTCATACAGCGCTAATGAACTCTTTTCTGTTATCTACTCGGCCAGTTAATCTGATAATCCATCATTTACACCTAGAGGAGGGTACAAATGCACTACTTAACTGAGTTCAACTAAATTCACATATACTCACATATACTCATACAAGTATACATCATACATACGCATTTATATTGAATATGTTTAAGTTTTCCCCGCTCCTACGACTCTCTGTAAATATGTGCAGAGGCTCATGGGACTGTTAAATACATACGCGCATAAAAACATCTTCAAATTCTACAAATCCCTGCACTCTATCTGCTGCATTCGCCACCGCTGATTTCTTGCACTTTTCAAATAAAATAAAAACATTTTATATATGGCTCCTAGTTGGTACATAAATATATATTTGCTTTCGTACGCGCTTCTGCCCGACAATAACTTTCGAAACAGCTACGCACCAGCGAACTCTTTAGGCGGCTTTTTCAGGTGCTAACAGACGTGGCAAGCAGAGTGGTTTTTTAACTTATTCTGTTTACTAGCATTTTTACTTTCGAAAAGTATAGAGCTTGTGAAAGTGTTTGTCAATATTAGGGAAATAAATTTCTAGAGGGAAATTTGCCTAGTCAAGCTGCGTTTAACAAGGAGTAAAAAAATATTTTTAAAATTAATTTCGAGTGTTTAAAAAATATTAAAAATGTTATAAAATTGTCAGTGGGACTCTTGCTTCTAGTTGCGTTTAACAAGCAGTAAACAAATATTTGGAAAATTACTTTCGATTGTTAAAAAAAGATATAAAAATATTATAAAACTATCAGCGAAACTCTTTCTTCTGCGCTGATGATTACATTTGTAAAGGATCTTTTACAGACGGCCCCAGATTACTTTTAAAATAAAAAATGTAAAAATTTAGATTCTTTCAGATTTGATTCCAGAAAATACTCTTAAATAATATATCTGAAAAATTACATAATTTAAATGCCCACTACGAGCAATTCTACAGGCTGTCATATGAGAATTAAAATTTTCAAGGGCTCGCTCAGACATTGAATTCAGTTCATTGTTGTGTTTCAGCTCTAGAATCCCTCCTATTTGTAGTGTGCGTCTTGATGTTGTTCGGCAAATGGAGAGACCTACAGTTTCAAGCCGATTCCGAACGGCAGATATTTTTATGAGGAGCTTTTTCATGGCAGAAATACACTCGAAGGTTTGCCATTGCTTGCCGAGGGGCGACCGCTATTAGAAAAAACCTTTCCTGCATTTTGGTCTTTCATGAGATTCGAACCAACGTTCTCTCTCTGAAATCCGAATGGTAGTCACGCACCTACCCAAAAAACCTCACAAAAAGTAGTCTAGCGAAGTTAGATCGCATATTCAAGAAGGTTTCCAGTTGATGCCAAGACTACGTAAAATTAATCGACGAGGGAAACTTACATAGATCGCAATAATGCAAAGTTTTCCCGTATTGTGTGACTTGTGGCCCCATTCTGGGCAAATAAAGATCGTCTATGTCTATTCCTTCAAACTCAGACCACAAAACATTTTGAATCACTTGTCTGTGTCACGATGTCCATAGTCAGTAACAGCGCTTACATTTTCATCTTCGAAGAAAATTATTTTATTATTATTAGTTGCTAACGCGCCGCCTCTGGTCGCATAGTGCCGGAACTGCTTATTGCTGCTTTCCAATATTGTCTACTTCTCGCTTTCGTCTTAATTTGGGTCCATGAGAGAGTTTCGTCAATTTGTAAAAATTCTTCATTAATGCTATGTCGCCAAATTCCTTTAAGGCGTCTCTAGCGGCGCGATCCTTGTGTGTTCCAGTCCGGTGCCATTCCACTTATGTCAGTCGCTGGCTTGCGCAACGTATGGCCAATTCGGTTCAATTTGCACTCTTGTATTTCAATGTCAATTGATTTATGTCTGCTTAGATTGCGGAGTTGTTCGTTTGAAATGTAATTATCGGGCCACCAGATACAAAGAATTTTTTTAAACATCGGTTCACAAATGTCTCCAGCTTCCGCGTTGCAGATACAGACATCAACCACGAAGAAAAATATGCCAATAAGGCTGATAGAATAGCCGCACCAAACAGTGCATTTTAGTGGATGTAATTATTTTTCTGAAATTACTCGAGGGTTTAGATGGTATGCATTTTCTTTTATTAGCAGACAAAAATGTGCTCAGTCAAACCCAGTCTGTTCGCGGCCAACTAATTTTCTTTTATTTGGTACCCCAAGAAAGAGACTGTTGAACAGTTTCTCTGCAAATGTCCGGCTCTGGCGGCTAGGCGCTTGAGATTCCGTAGCGTGCCCATTGGGGCACTCCACTACATCAACAGCACCGGATGGCTGTAGACGGTTTTCTCTTCCCTAAATCTTTTCACAGGTAGTGGTCCACATTATGGTATCAAAACGGCACGTAAGTGCTACTTGAAGCGTACCTGGGGTACACTCGCCATCTAACCGACCTACCTACCCCAATCCATTTGATTTTCCTAAGTTGTTTTGCTAATAGCAAATTATGACCATTTATGACAAATGAGAAATAATAAAAAGTCTCATTTTCGCAATTTAATTTCAAAAAGTACTGGTGGTTTAGGAAGAATATCAATCTTCATTTAAAAAAAAAATTTCGTAAAATGTATTGCGTGAAAGTGTGAGTTTCAACCCCCTCCTTACGTCTATCGTGCACAAGGTGGCGCAAAATAAATCACTCTATTGGAAGATAGTGTGTCTGTCAATCAAATTTGACACTTGCGAATTTCAAATCTCCCTTTCATCTATCATATAAAAGTGGCGCAAAATTAATCACCCTATCAGAAGATTTCTATCTTTTGCAAATGGCGTCGTATGCAAATCATATTTGACACTTGTGAATTACACCGCTGTAGTATACCTAATGTCAGGCAATGGAGGGCACAAAAGCCTATCTTCCTCGCTTTTATTCCTGAAATTGTAATAAAAGTGGGCCTTCTCATGGGCAACCATATAATTTAACTTAATAAAGCCTAGGAAAAGCCAAAAAGAAGTTTTCGAAAGTTAACCTGCAAGTAAATTTTTGGGAAAGAAAAACTGAACTTTTGCATCCTGCGTCAACTCTTGCAATTACTTGCTGAAACTCTTCCGTCTGTCAAGCTTCCTGAATGCGTTTTACTCGGATCAATTTTCAGAAAGCACTTTTCTTGCCCCATCGGGCGTCTCCTTAAGTTCGGAAGCGAAAAAAAGATGCGCTTGTGCGGAAAATTTCTTCAACAGTTGAATGCGTGGCGTTGAATAGGCTAATAAACAGCGACATGGTTAACTGGTGTTCTGCTACAGCGGAAGATAGTGACAATTTGTTGCAGATAGCGCTGAGCTGCAGCTTACAAGCGCAATACAAAATGCTGTTGCCACACAACTATACTTTGCTGCAAAGCTAAGAAATGGAAAATAAATTTATAAATAGTATTTGGCACCTGCTGGGGTTGGCTAAAGCTTATGCGAAGTGTCTAGTCTTTTTCTGCTGTTCTTGCTTTTTTGTATATTATGATTTTTGTTGGGTGTAAAATTTGTTACAACTCTTTTACTTCTGCGCTCTGCTTTCGCCTAATACAACGTCGCATCTAATTTCGCTCTTAAGCGCGCATATTGCAACAAATCCAATTTTACACTGGCACATATTTTTTTCCATAGCTTCTTTTTTCTATTTTTTTCATTTTTTTGTTTGTTAATTTGTCAGCAGCGCTGTAGCACTGCTCTTTACAGTCAACCTTCACGCTTTACTACTCGCTAATGAAGTTGACGCACAATCAGCACGAGCGTGTGCTTTTGGCTGCTGTGATTTTTGTTGATGTTTCTTTCCAGTTTGTTTACTTAAAAAAAAGACAAAGAAAATTGACAAAAAAAGTACGCCCGAAATAACCAAAAACAGACACATTTTCCTCAGGCGTGTCGGCCTCTTTTTTTGTACGGCATGGCTTCCTCAACAGCTTGGCAGCTGCCAAATGTTGTAAGCGTTGCTCGTGTAAAGGCGACAAATGCTATTAGTATGTTTGTATGAAAGTCTGAAAATATGTATTACTGTATGTTTGTACAGAAGTATGTAAGTGGTAGTGTTTTCAGATATGAAAACTTTTGTTGCTTATCTGCATTCAAAGATGCTTCGTCTCTAGGCCAGCTCCCAAGATTTTGATCTCGTATGTATGTACGTATATATGTTTGTAAATATGTATGTATATACTTATATGTATCTGAGTATGTGTGTTTGAACCTGATATCTACTGCTTGTTTACTGATATCTGCTCTGCATTTAATTTATGTCAACTGGCACATAAATTGCTAGACCTTTTTTTCACGACACGTTGCCCAAACATGTTTCTTTTTTTAACTTTTACTTGTTATTGCTGTTTTTGTGTGGAATTTCTGTCGCTCTTTTTTTGTATAATTTTTTTCTATAAATTTTTCTCCTAAATGTCCCAATATGCAAATATTATACTAAATTAAAAACATAAGTATTTATCTTACCGATACTGAACGATTTTTATACTTATAGGTATATTTAAATTTTTTTTTTTTAATTCTTTTTATAGCTTTTTTTAATATTTTTATATACATTTAAATTTCTTTTATATATGTCTATTTATTTATATTTTTATTTTATTTTTTTAATAATTTTATATATATGTATTTTTATTTCTATTTATTTTTTAATATTATTATATAAAGTTTTATTTTTTGTTTAATATTTATATCATATATACATACATATATATTTTTTCATTTAATATTTTTATACATTTTTTTCTTATTTTTTAATTTTTTTTTTTGTTACAGTTAAAAAAAAAATATACATATATTTTTATTTTTAATATTTTTATTTTATTTTTTACTATTTATGTATATATATATATATATATATTGTTCTTGATATTTTTATATATATATATATTTTTTATAATAATTTTTATATATACATATTTTTATTTATTTTTATTAATTTTTATATATAAATATATTTTCTTTTATTATTTCTATGTGTATTAATATCTCTTTTTTATATTTTTTATTTATATAAAAAAAAATTATTTTTATTTTTAATATATTCATATACGTTTTTATTTCTTTTTCAATATTTTTATACATATTTTTATTTTATTTTAATATTTTTGTTTATATTTTTATTATTACTTTTTATATTTTTATTTTTTTTTCTTTATTTTTAATATTTTTGTATATCTTCCTACTATTTCTTTTGTATTTTTATACATATTTCTATTTTTATTTTTTCCATATACATTTTCCACTTGCATTTTATTTGTTTTTTTAATATTTTTATATTTATTTCTAAATATTTTCTTATTAACACTAAAATAAATTACAAATTCTTTTTATTTTTTGGTTCAGACTATTTACTTCTCTTTCTTTTTTCTCTCTCTCTCTCCCCCTCTCTTACACTATTTTGTTGAATTGAGCGATTCCATGCCAAGTGATTTAAGTGTTTTGAGCAATGTCGCAGGATTTTCTAAAAATTAGTTCAGGCTTGAAAAAAATGTTGAAAAAGTTATTAAAAAATTAAGGTTGAACTGAAAACATTTTGAAATAATAGAGTAATTTTGAGATTTGTGATATTTTGATAATTTTGGTACAGAGTTTTTAGAGTGAAATATCTTCGGTTTTAATATTTCTATAAACTCGTTTATACTTAAAAAATATTTTTTTGGGATTAAATCTTATATTTCTGGTAAAAAATAGTTTGAAAATTTTCTGTCAAATATTTTGATTTTTTTTTTTGTCCAAAATTTTTGCGAAATCATTTTTCCCCCCTTTGAAACTTCACTGAGATTTAAAAATAAATTTAATAATAAACTTGTCAAATTGTGATATTTGTGCTATACGAGTATTGGTAATTTTCGGTATCAACATTTTTATAAAGTTTAATTTTTTTTTAATTTTGGGTTAAGCTAAAACTTTTTAAAAAATATTTTTAGAAAAAAAAATTATTTTTGTGGTACAAATTTTATTTTTCTCGTAATTTTTTCTTGCCAAACAATTTTCATTTCTCTCTTTTTAAAAAATCCTCCTGAGATTTAAAAAACAAAAAAAAAATTATTATTTGCTAACTTTTATAATGTCGTGATTTGTGCCATTTTGGTAAATTTGGTATAGTTTTTTAAAGTGAAATATCTTGGCGGCTGCCGTAGCCGAATGGGTTTGTGCGTGCCCACCATTTGGGATTCAGAGAGAGAACGTAGGTTCGAGTCTCGGTGAAAGACCAAAATGAAAAAAAGTTTTTTCTAATAGCGGTCACCCCTCGGCAGGCATTGATAAACCTCCGAGTGTATTTCTGCCATGAAACAGCTCCTCATAAAAATATCTGCCGTTCGGAGTCGGCTTGAAACTGCAGGTCCCTTCATTTGTGGAATAACATCAAGACGCACACCACAAATAGGAGAAGCAGCTCGGCCAAACACCCAAACACCAATACATCTCCGATTTTAACATTTTTATAAATTTTTTTTTTTTTTGGATTAAAATTTTTTTTTAATTTTTGGGGGAAAAATCTTATGTTTCGCAAATTTTTAGTTTTTTGTTGAACATTTTTGCGAAACAATTTTTGTGCCCTTTTTGAGAAATCCCCCTTAGATTAAAAAACTAATAATAAATAATAGCTTAAACTGAGTAATGCCTGCAATGGGATTCCAATAACTTTTTGTCTTATAATCAAATACGTACAGCGAAATAGCGAAAACTTAGTGCAAACTACTAGTCTAGCGTTTCTAGATTACATTAAGTATAGGCTCAGTTATTAAGGAAAAAATATGAAAAAATTCAATCTTAGCCCCTGTAAGCCTTTAGCTGAAATTAGGTCCTGAAATGTTTTTTTTAATTACCATGCAGTGCCTTTCCATAAGCAACCCCTTCACGTCATTGTTTGCATAGCTTCCTTATCCCTCTTTTTTTCTCTTTCTATTCTTCAATTGCTGCCATCTAACCTAACCTAACTAACATAAGCTTTAACGGCATAATTTTTTTAATTTTTTTTAATTTTTTTATTATTTTTTATTATTTTTGTTTTTAAATATTTTTTTTTTTATTATAATTTTTTTTTTTTATATATTAGTTTTTATATTATTTTTTTATTTTTTATACAATATTATTTTTTCTATTTTTATTTTTAAGTTTTTTTATATTTTTTTTATTTTGTGTTTATTTTTTTAATATTTTTTGTATCTTTTTATATATTTAAAAAAAATTTTTTTATTATTTTTTTTAATTTTTTTTTTATTTACTATTAATATTTTTTTTATTCTTAAATATTAACAATAACTATTCATAGCACACACAATTTTTCTCTTCAAATTTCAAAATTATTAGGTTCGGAATTGTAATTTTTTTCTCATTTAACTCCGTAGAACTCTGTACCACCGCATTTCTTTGTATCGGCTAGTGTTTCGCTTCATTACTGCTGTTGTTTTTGTCATTGCATATGTTACATGTTACGCCCATCATATTTTCCGACATTTCTAATTAATTAGCACACAAAAAGAGTGCCAGCAGCATTAATTACGCACAAAAGAATAAAAGAAAATCGAGTAATACCCACTTACAGTAGCTGTAAAAAGTAAAGTAATATTACGAATTTATTTGAAAACTAACGAGGAATATTTAGTTGTTAAATATCGGCATATTTGTTGATTTATGTGAGACATTTTAGTTAGATTTTTTTTGAATTCCAGGTTTATTTTAACTGCGGCCTTATCTCGCACGAAAAGCAGACTCCGGGTCTGGCCAGATTTCGACTTTTTTTCAACTTTAGACGTGAATTTAACATATTGCTATTATAACTAACGACTTGAGCTGCCAGGTACCTTCCCAAAATTTTATTTTCTAGCGATTTATGGATATAACCTTTTAAAAAGGTTCCTCGAACAGCACGAAAAAAGGCCAGACCCGGGTGCACAACCGAAAGTTTTGGAAAAGGTGTCCAACGGAGGGTTAGACAACTTCGCTTTCTTTTAATCTGGCCCGATCTCACAATGCGCAAACTTTTTCAATTGGTTTCAATGAAGTGGCGCACAAGTTTTTTCAATATTTTCTTTTCATTTTGTCATTTGCGACATAAACAAACTTAACGCTCTTTTTGCCCACTTGTTTTGGCACAACAAAATCTGTATTGCCTGCTAACCTTTTTAGCAAATGGTTGAATTTTCATTTCTGTTTTTTGAGTACTTTTTCTTTAGAATTTGTTCTGAAATAAAAATTATATTCTCTCAGAGGACATCACGGACTTATTAAGGGGGTATTCTAGTCTAGAAATTTGAAAAAATCGAAAATGTTTTTTTTTTCAAAATTCGATAATTTAAGTATTCAAAAATATCTCCCTAAAAGGATTATTTTCGAAGTTACAACTATTTTAGTGACGCGACAGCTTGACTGGTTTGTCCGGACGGCGAACTTCAAACGTGCTTTTCTCGAAACTACTCCTTTCGATACGGTCGGCACGATATCTCAAGTTCTAATCAACCGATTTGCTTGAAGTTTATTATGAATATTCTTTAAATATATCTCTATCGCATGACGCACGAAAAACTGGATATTTCAACTTTTTAATATGTGTAAACAATTCGAGCAAGCTTAAAAATTAGGGAAAAATTGACCTCAATTTTGAGTAGCCGCCATTTTATGAAAAAAAAAACTTTTTCCCTTTTTTTTCTGCGTCATGCGATAGTGACATTCATATTAATTCAGAATTTGTTATCTTTTTTGTTTTGAAATGGCCACAAAGGTAGAAATCGTGACGACAAGAACACTGCCTTTTGTTTTCCCCTCCCACTTCAAGGACGCATAATTCCATGAAAATTAATTTTTTTTTTAATTCATTTTGTGTGCTCTTAATATATAAATAAATTAATGATAAAAAACTGGATAGTAAAAATATCAATAGCTTTTTTTTATTCACCGCCAAAAAATACTCGTAGTTCGGCCCTCTAGACTAGAATACCCCCTTAAGAAGCTCAAGACGTCCAACACAGGGTAAAAAATGGCATCTTCATCACCTTTATATATTAAATATAAATAAATAATTGGCGAGCATTCCCACTTCTGTTAGGTGTTTGTTCGAGGTTAACTCTTAAATGTTCTGAATTTACATTCTGGTACCAATTTGATTCAGTTCTTGCATTACATTATAAGCGGTTAGCACTATATTGCGTAGCAGATATGAAAAAATATTGAATAAAACAAATTTTTATTTACTCATAAAAATAATTTTCATTTTCAAACTCCACTACTTTTAAAAATATCACCTTGTCCACATTTTATTTACACGTACTGTGGTGATAAAAATCTCAGCCACGACTTCTCCAGAAAACAGCAGTTGACAAGTGGACTTGTTTCTTTTCTGTTCGCACAATCTGCCGATTGTCACAAATGGTTTATATTTTTGTTGTTTTTGTTTTCTTCTTTTTTTTCTCTTTTGTTACAGCAATGCGCTTGGCTGCTGCTGTTGGTACTTTGCGAGCCACGTGAGGCCAACATGACTGGCGCTATACACGTCGCGCACACACACACACAGCCGCTGCTGCTGCTGCTGCTATTGCCTCTGTCATCAACACGGCAATTGTCCGTTGCGTTGCGTTGAGTGACGATGTGCTGCTGTGCGTTTGCTGTACAGCCTCCTCCGCAGAGTACAAATAAATCTGCATTCACCTTGTGTTGACGCTTGCACTGTACAAACATACAAGCATACAAACATACAGGCATACAAGCATACCTATTGCATGTAGTTATAACATAGCATGTGTGTGTGTGTGCGTGCGTGCACAGGTTCACAGGTATATTTGCGTTGCTGCATCGCTCGCTCGTTCGCTCTATTGATATCTTCGGCTGACATCTTAGGCTTCGCGTTGCGGTGATTTTTCTTACAATAATTTGATACGTATTGTGAATTTTGTTGTTGTTTTTGCTTTTTGTTTCTTTTCGTTTTATATGCGCCTTATATGCCTTGATTGTTATTGCTGTTTGCCTCTTACTTTTATAAATTCAGTTTTCTTCGCCTTTCCGCCTTTGTAGGCATTTTGTTCGTTGTAGTTGTTGGTCCTAAGTTTATTACCTTTTTGTTTGCTTGTTTATTATCGTCATTTCGCCTGGGTGCCTGTAAATTTTTCATCTATTTTTTGGCTTTTTTTATTTGTATATTTTTAAGTTCTTTAATGATGATTTTCTGCTTTTCTTGCCATATAACTTTTATGCGTTTATTAGTTTGTTGAGAATTTCTTAGTTTTATTGCTTTGTGAAAAATCTCTATCGTCATGGCAAAGGAAATGAAATTAATTGCAGGCTCCCTCGCTTATCATAGTGTTTGGTGTATATGAAGCAACTCTAATTAGTTGGCGCCAACTCTAGTAATTTGCTCTCGAATTTTTCATTGTTAGTAGAATTAAGTTTTCGTGTCGGTTTTGAGCTTCAGCAACTCTTTACATTCATTGTTTTTATTGCTCTTCATTTATTTAAGAATTTAGGAAATGTTAGGAAATTTCCAGCTTTTATTTGCTTATTAACAAATTACAAAGTGTTGCAACCACATAGAAGTTATTTGGGATGAAGATTTGATGCAATCTTCAGTTTTATGTCAATAGCATCTCATTTAGGCCTAGATTTTGAAATATGGCATGAAAGTGTTTGTGTAATTCTATGCATTAGTTACAATTACGAGTCATATTGTTAGCAAGACAGTGACAATTTATTGAGAGACGCAAATTTGTAAACCATTAATTGAATTACTCAGGAAAAACGTTTGTGGCAAATTAAGAACTTGGCTTCTTTTTTCTCGTTTCCACGGCTCATCTCTCTAATGTAAGCTTACTTATAGTATGCAAGGCCACGATATAACTGAATATATAAATACGTGCACACCCACATCTATACATATATCAGCCACGCTACTTTTTTATTTGGCTTGCAAAGTTTTTAGTGGGCATCTTGTCTCTTCTGAACCCGTCAATTCCCAGCGACGAGTAAAAAAAAAAAATTATTTTACAACTTAAAGTGATTTTAGAATAATAAAGACTTGGGCCATACTAATAAAAAGCAACTTTTAATCTTACCATAAAAATTTCAATTGGAGTAATTAATTCCATTGGAATTATCATATTGAAGAGAATTTGTTTTTTTTTTTTTGGCGGTGAAATTCGGTGCCTTCGCACCGTCATTACGACGTGTGTGGTGATTTTACTAAAAATATCCTCCCTCTTCTCTTGGACTTCTTCTTCAACCCCTGTACGGGTAGAGGTCCAAGATGGCGTTCTAAAAAGG
The DNA here is from genome assembly GCF_027943255.1 of Anastrepha obliqua. Taxonomy (NCBI): domain Eukaryota; kingdom Metazoa; phylum Arthropoda; class Insecta; order Diptera; family Tephritidae; genus Anastrepha; species Anastrepha obliqua. Next base: position 31,614,946 of record NC_072896.1, read on the forward strand.
GCAAATTCACTAAGGTAAGGTTAGGTTAGGTTAGGCTTTTGTGGCAGTCGGCTTAGAGTAGCGATAACCGCTTACGCGATTTTGGCCGAGTTTAACAAAGCACGCCAGTCATTTCTTTCTCGTGTAAGCTGGCACCAGTTAGACACACCAAGTGAAGCCAAGTCCTTCTCCACCAATCTTACGCAGAATCTTTCTCTCGAACACTCCAAGCGTCGCTTTATCGGATGTTGTCATCGTCCAAGCTTCTGCGCCATAGGTTAGGACGGGCGTGATGAGAGGCTTGTAGAGTGTTAGTTTTGTTCGTCGAGAGAGGACTTTACTACTCAATTGCCTACTTAGTCCAAAAAAGCACTTGTTGGCATAAGAGATTCTCCGTTGGATTTCCAGGCTGACATTGTTATCGGTGTTAATGCTGGTTCCTTAATAAACGAAGTCATAACTGTCAACAGGGTGGGTGCGCACTCACACGACAGCTAGTCACCCTGTCTGAAACCTCGTTTGGTATCAAACGGCTCGGAGAGGTCCTTCCAATTCTGACGGCGCTGCTGGCGTTGAGCAACGTCATCTTGGATAGCCGTATTAGTTTTGAGGGGATACCAAATTTAAACATCGCGGCATATAGACAACTTCTCTTCGTGCTGTCGTATGCAGCTTTGAAGTCGACGAAAAGATGGTGTGTGTCGATTCTCCTTTCAGTGTTCAATAAGTGTTCCCTCCATAATTTTCGCCGTTTTTGTTCTTACAGAAAAACGCCCCCGTCTTAAAACCTTCTGTAAGCCGCTGAACTTTCTGGTAGAATTTTCGGGCGTTGTTCCTATTGGCCAGCATCTCAAGCTCCTCGCACTCACATATTTTGGTCTCTCGTTTCTTCTGTCAGATAATACGTCTCTCTTCTCGGTCCCACGTGGCTTGCGTTGCGCCCGATCGCCGCGTGGCTCTATAGGCGGCATCTTTGCTTTCTGCGGCAGCATGACATTCCCCCCCCGGACCAACTGTTTTTTCGAGCTCGCCGGAATCCGATTTCTTCTTTGGCGGCGGTACGTAGACAACGAGAAAGGTTGCTCCATTGCTCGTGCATGTCGCTTTGTTGGGCAGTACTCTCTGAGAGCAGGAGTGAGAGTCGAGTGGCGAATCCTCTGGCTGTCTGTTGTGATTGCAGCTTTTCGATGTCGAACTTTCTTTGCGTAGGTAGATGTACATTTTTTGCTGCACAGAGGCGTGTACGCAGTTTGGCTGCAACGAGGTAATGATCCGAGTCGATGTTGGGTCGTCGGATCGTACGTACATCTACTACACTAGAAGCGTTTCTTCCATCTATCACGAAGTGATCGATCTGGTTTCGGATTTTTCGAGCAGGAGAGAGCCAGGTAGCTTGGTGTATCTTTTTATACTGGAATCTGGTGCTGCATACTACCATGTTTCGGGCCCCGGCGAAATCGATCAGCCTCTGCATGTTTCCGGATGTTTCGTTGTGCAGGCTGAATTTTCCGACTGTGGGACCAAAAATTCCCTCCTTGCCCACCCTGGCGTTGAAGTCGCGAAGCACGATTTTTTTGTCGTGGCGGGGGCAGCGCTCTTAGGAAAATTTCCAAGCGCTCATAGAGAGAATCTTTGATAAATTGATAAATTGAATTGGTGATTCCCATTTTTTTCTATTTCTTCTTTTCGTCGGCGAAGCTCTTGATTTGAAGGGTGCGTAGTCCGATCAACTGAAATTTTTAATTTACGGTATAAGAATAATTTCATTTTCGACTATATAAGGAAATAGTTATGGAAGCAGCGAAGGTTTGTTTATTATATCTATTTTTTTATATTTTTTTTATGTATTCATTTTTTTATATTTATTTCTTTTTATATTTTTTTACATATATTTATTGTGTTTATTCTTGTATTATTTTATATATTTATTTATTTTTGTCCATCTTCACAAGCAGCGGATAAACAACTTCATTCCAGAATATTTATAAAAAATTTATATTTCTAACAGCGGCGAACCCTCGATAGGTGCAGGCTAACTGCATTCATTTAGCCACAATTCTGAAGTTGATATTTTCAAAAACATTAATTTACACTAAAGAATGGCTCATTAGAGGTATACCTTGTTAATATGAGTACACCTCAACTAAAGTAGCTAATTACATGCGCCTTTCCTAAATTTAAAATTCCACCCAAAATATTGTTTTGAATATTTTTTGTTTGTTTAATTTCATAATAGCTAAACTCCACTTATACAAATGTTCGCCCAATTTACAAGTAGAAAATTGGCATTATGTAATCATAAACATTTATAGTTTTGTTTATAATTTAACTTTTGAAATATTCCCAATACAAAGGCACACACACTGGTAGACGCAATTTATGCTTACATTGTTAAAGAGCCATTGTAAGCCGAAATCTAATTTTTCAACTACTTTCAAGCGGTCATAACCACCAATTAACCCCGGCATACTGGATGCATATTCATACACTTATATATGTGTGTATGTAGTTTTTGTGCGTGCATTATTTTCTATACTACCCTACAGTGAAAGTTACTAGTTCGGAACTATCTTAGCACTAAACGTTAGGAAACGTTAGAAGGCGAACAACCTTCAGCTGCGTAGAGCAAACCGTTAGTGCTAAGGTAGCTCGTTTGCTCTTCGTAGCTGAAGGTGGTTTGAAGGGACGCGATGTCCTTTAAATTGAGAATGATAAGCCTGTATATTCAAATTATATCAGTAAGTGGAGTAGTCAACCTCAGCATCTGTTTTCGAGCAGTTAAGTGACTAGGTACTTATTAGTGCAAAACACACTAGCCAATTTGTGACGAAAATCACCAGTTTGGGTTGGGTTGAAAAAGTAAATGAAAATGGATATACGCACGCTTTAAAAATCGTTTACTTTGAAATTAAAATATTAAAGAAGATTTTGTACTACATTTGTGTCTGGGTATAGTGAACTAATTATTGTTAGGCCTTTGCACTGTATCTCGGTTGTAAATGCTCATATGTTATAATTTTTTATTAAAAAACTTGATTATGTGCTAAACATATAAATGTGTTGGTGCGTGATTACCATTCGGAAGTGCACAGGTACGAATTATCAAATGATAGAATAAGTTTTTCCCTACAGCGGTCGCCCCTCAAAATGGCAATGGCAAGCCTCCGAGAGTATTTCCGCTATGAAAAAGCTCCTCATAAAAAGGTCATTTGCCGTTCGGAGTTCTAAGAATCTTATTTTTCGATGCTAAACTTGTTTGATGAGAGATAATATTACGTTTCATTTTATTTATTTTTTGTTGTTGTTTAAGCTCTATAAATATTTTTCCTACACTAACGCCTTTTCCGATATTTTCAAACATTTCACATTTTTTCTCTTGCGATCTGAATTCGCTCGAAGGCATGATGGCACTATCAATTTCTTAGCATTTTGAGACTTAAATAACAACAGCTTTTCTATCAATCAAAACCCGAAGTTTAATTTAGGGGAAAATCTGTTTTTATATATCATTATTTTCCTGTTTTCTCGTTGCTTTTTGCTTGAAGCTGCTTTCAAAATGCTATTCGATCTTCGATGTTCTAAAAATTGTCTTCACTATTTCGAGGTTTTCCATTGTTACCTTTTTAGAGTACTCCATGTATGAATTTTGGGAGAGACTATGTCGAGATGTTCACTATATCCATACATAACTGTGTTTTCAAATTTGTTGGCCGCCTTACTGTGATTCTATTTTAAAAACATTGCCGATTTTTTTTTATTCTGAAATAAATAAAAATATAATAAATAAAAATTGTTAAAAATTCCTATTTAAATACATAACAACAACAAAAACTACAAACAATAATATAAAAATATTTATTTTTCACGCATCCCAAATAAGTCATTTAGCAACTAGGACTATTGCGGTCAGTTTGGAACTAGTATACCTTCTGGCATCAAAACGAAGTTCATGGATTACAATGCCTGCTGTGTTGTTTGACTTTTCACTGCAAGTTATATATGCGTTTTTGTGTGTGTGTGTGCGTGCTTTGCTTCTCCCTAAATCGTCAGTAGGGTGTTCAAAGAATTTCATAAAGCCACTGACTGAAAAATTACCAAAAAATACAATACAAATGCAATCCATAAATGGCTTGAAATAATTAGGTCCAGTAATGATAGTTTTGACCGAAAATGGCATTGCAACGAATGAGTTGCATTAACAAATGCGTTTTGGGTTAATTCATATGCAGTCAATGTATAAAAGGCAACCAAAAAAAGATTAAAAAAAGTTAGAAAAAACAATATTGAAAAACATTAACACAATAATAAAAGCAGCCCTAAAAGAGGATGGTTGAAAAAAAATTTTTTTTTTTCAATAAAAAACTATGTAAATATTTTTTTATTCTACTTTCTTTATTTTCTTCTTTCGCTGGAAAGCCAGATAACTTCGTCTTTGTTAACTGACTGACTAAATTACTTTAAAAACATTTTTTTTTAATTATACAAAACCAGAAATTGAACAGTTTTTTTTTCAATATAAAAAAAGTCATTTTTTTTAAGGTCTAATTTTTCTGTTAATTTTTTAATATAACTTTTCTTATTTTTTAATATTAAAAATAATAAATAATAAAAACACCTCTAAAAAATGAGTGGACGGTTGAAAAAGACAAAAAAAAATGTTTTGAATTAAAAAAATACCTAACAAATTTTTTTCCAGTTCCAAATAATGTTTTTGTTTTGTTAATTGACTGACTGAGCTTTTTTTTCGAATACTACAATTAAAAGTAATAATTATTTTTAAATATAAAAAATACGTAAACATTTTTTAACAACTTATTTTGTTTTAAATTTTTAAATATTTTTTATTTTTTAAATTATTATTTTTGTTTTACCTTTTTATTTTTTTTTTATCTTTTTACATTTTTATTTTTTAAATATTTTTTTTATTTATTAAATATCTTTTTAATATTTTAAATAATTTGTTTTTGATATTAAAAAATGCGTAATAGTTTTTTTAAATATAAAGACTACAGGTAATAAATTTTTAATTAAAAAAATACGCAACAAATTTGTTTTCCAATTCCAAATAATGTTTTTGTTTTGTTAATTGACTGACTGAGTTACTTCAGCTTTTGTTTTTTGAATTCTGCAATTAGAAGTAATAATTATTTTTAAATATAAAAAACACGTAAAATTTTTTTATTATACGTAAATTATTTAAATTTTTAACAACTTATTTTGTTTTAAGTTTTTAAATATTTTTTATTTTTTAAATTATTATTTTTGTTTTATTTTTTTTTTATTTTTTTATATTTTTTTTATGTTTTTAAATTTTTATTTTTTAGTTTTTGAATATTGTTTTTTAATTTTATAAATATTTTTTTTTAATTATTCTTTTAATTTTACTTTTGTTATTTCCTACATTTTTTTTTTAATTTTTATTTTTTTTTTTTTAATATTTTTTTAAAGTTTTTAAATATTTTGGTTTTTTTTAATTATTATTTTTGTTTTATGTTTTCATTTTTTTACTTTTTTTATTTTTATTTTTTAAATTTATATTTTATTTTAATATTTTGTTTTTATTTGTTTTGGTTTGATTACAAAAATTCGTAGTTGTTTTTTTTTATAAAATTAAAAAAATACACTTAATAATTTTTTTGTTTTAATTTTCCGTTTGCTATATTTCTTTCTTTCGCTGGAAATCGAAATAATTTCCGTTTTGTTAATTGGGTGACTGAGTTACTTAAAAATGTTTGGGTTTTATTTATACAAAAAATATTAGCTACAAAAAAGACGTGAAAATTATTTTAACAATTTATTATTTTTTTCAAGTTTTGAAACAAAAATGTAATATATATTTTTTTGATGTTAAAAAATGCGTAGTAATTGTTTTCTTAAACATAAAAAAACTTAATAATTTTTTTTGTTTTAATTTTCCTTCTAAATTTCCTTTTTTTACGGTGGAAATCCAACTAATTTCTGTTTTGTTTCTGTACTTAAAGATTTTTTTTTTAATTATGCAAAAAAAAGCGTAATAATTGCTTTTAAATATAAAAAAAATTATTAACTTTTTTTTTGAATGTTTTAAATATTTTTTTTAATGTTCTAAATATTTTGTTTTTGAAGGTTTTAAATATTTTTTTTTTTGATATTAAAAAAAATTCGGAATAATTGTTTTTTTTTAATAAAAAAAAATGCGCAATAATTGTTTTTATTTAGTAAAAAAAAATATGCAATAATTTGTTTGTTTTAATTTCCTTTTTTCTATATTTTCTTCTCCTTTCGCTGGAAATTTCGCAGATAATTTCTGCTTGGTTAATTGACTGACTGAATCACTTTAAATCGGTTTCCTTTCATTTGTCTCAGCTCACTTATCACAGCTGATTGACTGCATTTCCTTCATTCTACTCGAGCTTGACGCTTTCCGCTAATGCGCCTGCCGATTATTTGCCGCTCAAGTGGCTTGTTCACAAGTGATTGATTTGCAAAAAAATGAGGAAAACGCCAAAGGAAAAAAATTAAAGGAAAACCTTTGCAAACAAACCCAAAATCACCCGCTGCGTTTTATATTCGAACAATTTTCATGCGAAATACTTTCGTTTAACATTTGCACACAGCGCCGACCGGGTTTCCTTTGTGCTGCATGCCACTAGAAAATTTGCTTTCGGCTTCACATTTCAACGCCTCTTAAACGAATTTCATTTTACGTTCTCCAATACCATGTAAACTGTGTTTTTTGTTTTTGTCTTTCTGATTTTTTTTTTTTTGCTATCTGCCCTTGTCCACTTGAATGCTGTTGCTGTAACGCTGGTTATCCACATATCATTTCCTGCATGCGAGAGTAAACTGAGCGGACACACATACACACATACATACAATATATTAACGGAGGCGCAATTTCAAGTACCTAAATACATAACTAACTACTCGTATAATACGCTTGAGTGCTCGAGTGGCTGGGTTGGGCGGGCGGCCGGCCAGTTTATGCCGCTCAGCTTGAGCCTGGTAATTTGTGCTGTGCTGCCACTTGAATCCAAGATACTAAGTATATACTCGTATATGTATAGTATGTATGAATGTACTTAGTCGCCACGATTTGGTTCGCCTTTCAACGCACTGTGGCTGCACATACTTGTGGCTGTGACAGTGGCAGCGTCTGGCGGCTCTTAGCAATCAGTTGTCTTCTTGTGCTCGATTAACTGTTGCTGCTGCTGCTGCGGTCGAAGTGGGTGCGACAGCGGCTCCTGCTCACTGACTAATGATGTTCATTGTTTTGTGATGCGTTAAATATTTCCACACATTAACGATTATGGTTGCTCTCTGCTCATCTATTAATAAACAGAAATTTAAATAATGAATTTTGATCTATAAACGAGGAGTGGCTAGTTGCTGGACAAAATGACAGAGTGAAATTAGTTGTTATAAATTAATATGAAAACTACTACAAAATCAGATACAGGAAATTGGTAAAAAAAATATGCTTCTTAGGGCCACTCCATATCATGGTGATGGTCACGGTTTGGCTCAGTTCATGATTCGATTTTCTGGGGCAATGCAGTTCGAAGTTTTATTTGGCTGAAATAAAAATTTCTTTGATGCTGATTGGTGGTTGGCATAGAATCGGACAGAAATTTCACAGTTACGAAGAGTTTGAAAAGGCGCATTTTTTCTTACTTGGCAATAAATTAACTGACTCAGAATGGGGCGAGTGCTAAACGTAATTGGCACAGGTAGATTATTATTATTAGATTATTTGAAAAGGAAATATATTAAAAAAAGTTTAATAAAATTATAAAATTAAATAATTTATATCAAGTAGGCACAATAACTGATTTCGCATAAATATTTCTCTGCTCGATAAGCGACAAAATTTAGTGTGTGAAAACAACAACAGTTCAGTGATGTTCAAGCAGCTTTGTTTTAGCCTATTAACTCAGTGCCATGCTTATGTCGGTGCTTCCAAAAATAATCAGGGATACTTTTTTTATAACATTTTTGTGTCATATTAATTTATTATGTTTTTTTTATTATTCTGTTTATATTTTTCACAGTTTTTATATACACATTTTTTTAACATTTTATTCTATTTTTTACATTTTTTATTATATTTTTTTTAATATTTTATTTAATTTTCGAGTGAAACTTCTTATGCGTCGATGGACGAGCGAGAATGGAGAGTAAAATTTCAAGGCCATGCAACGTTTTGGGCATTTTCGTTCCGCGAGAGAGCAAAAAGATATAACGTAGAGGAAAAGGAGAGAGAGAGATCTATACCTTATATATTTTATAGTAATTTGCCATCATAAATCCATCCATTTTCGGTTGATTATTTGCTGTTGACCGTCTGATATTTGACAGTTTATATTTTGTATTATTTTATTACGGGCATCAGTTACAACGCTCTGTTTAAATATCGGTTTATTTAAGGGTTTTCGCAATGTTAACCCTTTTCGTGGGTTTTCCGAATTGTTGCTGCAATGAATGAAAAGCGTTAACCAAAAGATTTCACTTTTATCAGACTTGAACACAGTGAATATATTTCGACATACTCACAATTTCTTAACTGCTGATGGTCGAGCAATCTTTTTAGTTTTAATTATTTCGTCCAAGCACAGATCCATATTCGTTGCGACCCGGATTTCTTTTTTTCCTCAATAATTGGTTAACTAAGAATTTTGAAACTAATTTACCTTCAAATATTACGAAAAAGAAACAAATTTGTCCCCGTGTACGTCTGTAAAAAAAAGCCGATTGATGTTTAGTGTAAAGTTGGATCTTCTTGCTCTATTGTGAATAGTATGTGAATAGTATGTAAGCAGTGCTATTAGGCAAGACACTTATGAAGCAAATTTTATTTCAACATCGCTGCTAGGTATTCTCAAGGCAGATTCAATTTGAAGAATATTTAGGAATTAACGCAGTTAGGGCCTGCGCACACGGGTCGTATCGTCAGTGGCTTGTCCGCACACAATGCAACTATCTATCGTAAAAGTACGAGTTGGCAATGTGTCGAGCGATGAAGGGGAATTTATTTGTAAATTTTGTCTATTTGTATTCTCTGCAAATATTGTGAATTTATTCTTTCGCTCTCTCTCTCTCTCTCTCATTCTTTGTCGGGTCTCTCTCTCTCTCTTTGTCTCCTTCTCTCTCGGGTCTCTCCCTCTTTCTTTGTCTACCTTGAAAGTTTAACTTCTGTTATGTGTACTACACTACACGCACTTTTTTTAAATTTTTAATTTTGTATGTGAAAGCACCAACAGTTTAAGGATGTTCAAGCAACTTTGTTTTAGACTCTTAGCTTGAAAGCCTCGGTGATTCCAAAAATCAATAGGGATAATTTGTTTATTGTATTTTTTTTTATATTTTTTATTCTACTTTTATATATTTTTTATATAATTTTTTTTTTAATATTTTTTTTATTTTATTTTAAAACACATTTTGTACATATTTTTGCGTCTCTAGGCATACTCGTTCAGTCAGTAAGGATAAAACCAAAAAACAAAAAATTTCGAAAACTATTTTTTGCAAAATTATATTTTATCCTTAAAAATTAATAAAAAGGTTAGAGTGTTAATACGAACTAGAAATATTTCATTTTAAAAAACCTTATACCAAAATTGAATAAGTTTCAAATTTATATTTTTTTTCGAATAAAAAGTGTTTTTTTAATAAAAAGTGTTGGAGTGTATAAAACAACGAGAAATAATTCATTTTAGAAAACCTTATACCAACATTGAATAAGTTTAGAATTAAAAATTTTTTTTTTTAGTTTTCTTTATTTTTAAATATCTTTTCCACAATTTTTTTTTTTTTAATTTTCAAATTTTTTTTTAAATGTTTAATTTTTTTATGGGCTGTAGAATTTTTCATTTTTCAATTGTTTTATTATTGTAACTATTTAATGGTGTTTAAATTTTCAAAAAATTTTAATGTATGTATTTTTAAATTTTCAAAAAATTTTAAGGCATTTTTAAATTTTTTAGTGTTTTTTATTTTTTAACTTTTTTTCAAAATGTTTTTATTTTTTTCAAAATGTTTTTATTCTTTTCAAAATTTTAAAATTTTTTTGAAAACTTTAATTTTTTCAAAACCTTAATTTTTTCAAAACTTAAATTTTTTCAGGACTTTAATTTTCTTCAAAATAATTTAATTTTTTCTAAAGTTTTTTCAAAACTTTTTAATTTTTGCTATGTGTTTTTTTTAATATTTTTTCCAAAATTTTTCCTTCTTTTTTAAATTTTTTCCTTATTTTAAAAATTTTTCAAATTTTTTTTTCACAATGTTTCAATTTTTTATGGGCATTTTTAATTGTTTAATATTGTAATTATTTAATGGTTTTTAAATATCCAAAAAATTTGTATGTGTTTGTAAATTTTTTAGTGTTTCTTTTTTAACTTTTTTTGAAAATGTTTTAATTTTTTTGAAAATTTTTAAATTTTTTTCAAAAGCTTTCAATTTTTTTTAAAACTTTAATTTTTTTTAAAACCATAATTTTTTTCAAAACTTTAATTTTTTTTTTAATGTTTTAATTCTTTCTAAATATTTCTCAAAACTTTTTAAATTCTTTCAAAAGTTTAATTTTTGAAATTTTTTTTAATATTCTTGTTTTTGTTTAAAGTTTTCTTATTTGTTTTTTATATATATATATATATATTTTTCAAAACTTTAATTTTTAAAAATTTGTTAATTGTTTTTGTTTTAAGTTTTTCCCCAATTTTTCAAATTCTTTTCGTAATTTTTTAGTATTTTTCTTCACGTACTCAAGTCCACAAATAAAATCATTTGTAGAGAAATCGATGACAATGCCCAAAATATTATACTTAAATCACTTGGCTTGGAATCGCTCATTGCCTCTGTTCTAGAAGCTTGAGCCAGCTATCAGAATAAATTTGTATTGCCTTAAAGGGTATTAAACTAAAATTAAAACTTTTCCCGAATGCTGCTTTGATAGCGGCTGCTTCTGCTTAGAAAGCACTACTGAGATTTGGCAGCCTAAATTCGAGAGATTTCTTTTACAGAAAACTTCTTCACCCATCAAGCTTTATATCCAACTTCGACTCTTTCGTGAACGGCTTGCTTTGCCATCTATCCAAATGCTGTCCATCGTTTATAGTTCTCTTGAAGAGATGGGGCAGGAAAGTGTAGTCTGTTCTTGTTTAAGCTCAGTGGGGTTGAACAGGAAGTGTCTATGAAGTTCAAGTACCCGTAGTAGCCAGAATCTCTTAAGCTAATCCCGTCGCTCATCAGATCGGGAGACACTTAAGGAAAGTATCATAAATATAACTATTGTATGTAAGTCAAATTTCTTCACTTTGCCCCTCAATCGATAAATGATTCATGCAATAATTGTGATAGACAATGGCAACTCTACGGCTAACATATCTACATTTAAATTTATAAGTATTTATAGCGCTGCCGTCATAAGAAGTATTGTGGCAGTGATAATTAATATTCGCAACCGAGGCAGCTGGTCAATCGAACATACACACATGCAACTGTGTATGTACTACACCCGTAAATATGCGAGTACTTTTATTAACACCCATTACGGGCATAAAAAAGATCTATTACACCACTTCCCTTTTCTAATATCAACCTGCAACACTGCAACAGACAGCCAAATGCGTTCCGTTGGCATAAGACTTGGTTAAATTTAGAAACGCACTTATAAATATGCATATCAACACACACACATAAATGCATAGAAGTGTGTGCATATGTATAAGTATTTATGTATGCATGTATGCACATTAATGTGTGGGCCTGTGCTTGGCATAAAATTAACTGGTGCGAATGTTTGCTGCTGTCTACTCGCATGTCCAAGAATTGGAAGTAACTGCTGGCAGGGCTGCAACTGAGGAGGTACAAAGGAGCTACAAAGTCCACTAAGCAGAAATACAACACAAAAAAACAAAAACGATCACTAACAACAACAAAATCAGCTATTTAAGTGAAGTATAGAGTTGCTGTAAACAGTAAAGCGGGAAGCGTTTCGAACTTCATAGACGATTTCATTTCCGGCTGCTGGTCGCGACGGGCGAGTCTTGGACGCATGAATGGTTGATTTGCATAGGCAAACATTCTTATAAGAGTTCCTATATGCATGTGTGTGTGTGTGCGTATTCATATGTGGTAAAATAAATGCATAAATAGGCGTAACGCATTGAATGCCAACACACAGGCGTTCACATACAAACCCACAAACTCTCAGCTTTGCGAGACATTTCCCCTGCTTTTCTTTGCTGCTGAATCGCTCGGGTTTTCTTTCTCCCTTTTTCTTCGACTTCGTATGCGCTATTGTTGTTTTTTTCTTTGCTATTATTATTATTATGTTGTAGTTTGATATTTTCTCTATGACTTCGTTCCGCCTTAATGCAGTTAATTTTGAATTTTATTATGCAAACTTGATTTAGCTGCATAAAGATTTTATGGCACTTCTAACATTGCTGCCATAAACTCTATTTATGCTTAGTTCTTTTTGTTGTAGGCATTCTAGTAGTTTTGTGCATACTTTATTAATACAATTTTTTCATTATACTCTCTTTCCTTTTGCTGTATTGTATTATGAGTGGTGCCCATTCTCGTGCCTTCAATTCAGCCATTCAACCACAGACACACAGGCAATCATACTTATATATAATTCAATGAAGTTTGCTGTTTGGCATATTTTAATTAGTTGCTTGCTTGCTTGTCGGGCAGCCACTGCCCTGTGCACATCCACACTTACGTACTCATACATAGCCTAGGGTTCGTCAGTGAGGTCAAGCAGTGATTGACAATAAAGTGCGAGCAACTCTATTCATAGTGCGCTTGAAAACTTCGAGGGCACCACTACTCATACGTAAAAAATGCCCAGCCGCAGTGATTTTCTAGCAAATGCTAAGTAGGCTGCCTGATTAAGTGTGTGTGCGTACTAGCGATTGTGCCAGTTTCGGGATCCCGAAAAATTTGAGATATCGTATTGAAAGAAGTAAAAACATGTTTATTAAAAAATTTTGATATCAAAAAAATTTAAATTTCCAAACTATTTAAAAAATTTTTTGTTTGTTTATAAATTCTTAGAAATCAAGCTAAAAAGCCATTACAAATGCATAACCGATTTTCTTTTTAAATTCAATTTTTTTTAATTTTCTTTAAATCTACCCTACGTGCTGGGCAGAGTGCACTGACTGAGATGCCTGCATTTTCCATGTGCTTCGCCCATAGAAAGTGGCACATCATCAGTCCAACCAATCGTCTACAGTCCTTTCTGCTTAATGACAGGAGGATCTACGACAGTCGGCCCGACATGGCAGGTAACATCAGCATAACCGTTACTAGCTGTGAGTTTAACTATACCATCATCTTCATAGCAATTACTACGAGCTGGGCGAACCAGTGCTTCCTTCACAATCGCGCACCATATGACTGGGTTCATTGTGTCGCTTCGCCTATTCTTCGCGATCTTCCACGCTTTCCATTGTCCATAATAAGATAGTCTCTTTCGTAACACCGCTGTCGTCTATCCTGAGTACGTGTCCAAATCATCTCAGCCGGTGGGCTTTAGCGTAACTTGCAATCTTTTCACCTGGTATTAGCTGGTCGATCTCACCATTATATCTGATTGTGTGAGATCCACCAGCTTCCCTTACGCGTCCAAATGTCAGTCTTAGGATTTTACGTTCGAAGAGAGAGAAGGTAATTCTTTATGCTAGATGTCAGTACCCATTTTGTTTGTTTGGTTTGGTGGGTGAGGTAGGGTTCAAAATGCCTTTGCATTTACAGCGACCGTCGTCTACAGCGTCGTGTGGTGTGGTCATTAAAACAACGCCTTCTCCTCTTCTGAGGAGACTCCCGTCCGGGGCCACTCTTTGCATTACCTCGAGAAAGCCTAGAACGAAGTCCATGAAATGGATCAGCTGTATTTACCCACTTCTGTGTCCATCATACTTGTAGCCAGCTTCATGCAGTTGGCTCGTCTCCTTATGCCTCTGTCTTTGAGGCTTCGCTTAGTTATACTGCGTCAAGGTCTATCTTTCTCTCCGCTGTTTGAAAACTATATGGACCGACCTCCAGGGTGTCATGGCACGTGGCGCTTATAGACTTAACGGGGTATTTTGTCTTATCGATATTAACTTCAAGGCCGACTAGCTTTGCTTTAGTTATCAGCCCTAGCGTACAGTCACAAAGTGAGCGTTGGTTTCTAACAACGATAGCGCGGTCGTCAGCATATCCGCAGATCTGGACGCTTTTCGTGAAAATGATAGCTCCAGATCTGTGACGAAATTAAAGGAGTTTGAGGTGTTTCCTTGCATCACCACCTTGGATTTTGTTTCTGCCAGAGTCATTGATACCAAAGACGCGAGTTTGTTCGACACTCCTTGCCGACTTAAAGTATTAAAGGCAGTTTGTTTCTATCGATGCTATCAAAAGCCCTTTTAAAATCCACGAATAGGTAATGAATATCAAGTCCGTGTTCATAAAACCTTTCAAAAATGTGTCACTTTACAAAATGTTGATCAGTAGTTGATCTGTTCGCTCTGAGTCTGTATTGAATATCCTCTGCCACCGGATTAATTCCCTCGACAAGTAAACTAGTGAATATTTTATGGGACGAGTTTAAAAGGGAGATACCTCTGAAATTGTTGCAATCACGCTTGTTTTCTTTTTTATATATTGGATAAACTAAGCTACATTGCCAGTCTTACGTAATAACTTCATCTTCTCAGATGATTCTTATAAGTTTAGTAAGTTTTAATACCACCGCTGGACCGCCGTGTTTAATTAGTTCGGCTGTTATGCCATCTTCGCCGCTTATTTTTCCATTATTTAGTTTTCGTATTGCAGTTTGAATTTCAGTAGGTACTCCAGAAGGGTCACCAATGTTGGAGAGGCTAGCTTGGTGATGTCACACAAAGACAGGTACAAGTCCGTCCGTGTTTTGAAACCAAAAGCTTTGCTTCACTTGCTGAGCAACTTACAGTTAGGTAATCAACGTCTGGAAATTCAGAAGCGCCTGTCTCATAATGTGCGGCTCCCTGGTCTGCGCCTGATTCCAGTGGGGCGGTCGCATTATCCACACCGGACAGTAGGTATAAAATGCAACCTACCTGCGAGACCCATTGTTTAATCTCTGATAACCCCGGTTCTCAGTATCCGGCTAAATAGAGGTCTAAAATCTCCAGAGACCCAATCGTTCGTGTGCAGGACTCAGGCACGAGCGATGGTCACACTACTGAAGCCCCGGTTGCTCAGATGGTTACCACAGGTCTGGAGAATCGGCAAGCTACTGGGGTAAAAAAACCTGCCCTTAGGCAGCCAGAAATTAGGAGTGATTCCGAAAGTAGTCTATCAGATCGAACAGTGGTCGGCAACGCGGTCTACACCACGGGCGAAAAGAATATCACTTGGGTATCCGCAGTGTCTAAGGACCAGACTGCAAAGCCTCGCGCTGATCCAAAGACCAAATCGGAAGATACTCCATCAAAGAGGGCTGCGGTGGACAAAATCCGGGAACAAAAATGAAATCGGAGTTAAGTTTTTGTAGAAGCTGAGCAAACGTGATCTGAATTCTCTTTGCACACGGGATAAGGCGCTGATAAAGAAGCACGCATACAATGTCCCAAAACAAAGGTAAAGCAGTTTGCTTTGAGTACGACGGTAGCTGAATGCGGGTTAGTGAACAATTTTTCGAAAGTTTCTAAGTATGGAGTTTCATACTCCATTGAATTTTGGTTTACCAAAATGGAAGTTTGAAGCAGCTCAAAAATTGCGTTGATTTTTGACAATTTTTTTTCCGGGCAGTCTTGGGCTTTTTCTTCATATAAAGAAACAGCGAGCATTCGGTATATGGAGAAAATGCATTACACTGATTTCACTCATATTAAAGGAGTTATGACCCAAATTTAGTCCGGGACATGTCTTGGGACCCCGAGAGAATCCCGAAATTCGTTTTTTAAAGTTTTTTTATTTTTACTGTTGATTTTTACATTCCTGCAAATATATCAACTTGTACCCATGAGAGCTCATATGTATGTATGTAAGCAAGTTTACGCCCCTAGAAGCAGACATTGCAATTCTCAAGCAAAATTTCTCTCGCTTCAGGGCAAAACTATGGACTATTACTTCATTTCTCGGCTCTAACTTCAATTCGCATGCTTTCTATAATGCATACATACTTACACACATACCAACAACTGTATGTATGTATGTAAATTTGTATACATATTTGATTGTCTACATTTTGATTTCCACTCCATTGCCTTTTCTAGTATCTTTTGTTTGATGTTTGTTGAGAGTTTAGCTTGGCTTCCTTCCTGCGCTGCATTGCTTCTCTCCAACGGCCGTCGACCATCGTCCGTCGTCATCAAACACAACTCGACAAATATGTGCATAGATAAATGTAGGCATGTGCATGTGTGTGTGTGTATATATAAAAACATTCATACTCAGCGCATGCATACCCGTCCAGTTTCAGTTACGTCAACTTCAGTCCACTGTCCGTGCACTCCATCCCTAGACTAGATGATGCATTGCGTTTGATAAGCGCGCCCATCAAGTGTTTATTGTGTATGTGCGTGTGATGTAAGTATGTATGCTCAGACATACTTGTGCAATATCTATAAGTAAATGGGTGATGTGTGAAGTGAAGCGGCGGGGCTGCTTGCTGCATTTTACGCTACAATGGGCGTGAGAAAAATTTTCGTTTGGTAGATAACTATTTGATAAGTTTGCAAGGATTTCGTCTTGAGATGGATTTAAATTGTCGAAGAGATTTTTCTTTCTTATTATTTTTGTTATTTATTAGCTTTTTAGTGTTTAAGTTCTATTAGCAGTGGATACTTGAAGCGTCTTAAGTAATAAATTATTTAAATAGTTTTGAATGGAATTCTGTTATCAACATGGCTTCATATGACTTATTAGTGGTAAATGAGTGCATTTACACCCAGGGTCAAAGTGATAAATACACGATATTTTGAGTAGTTTTGACTGCTGTTATTTTTTTTTATTTTCGTAAATTTTTGCGAAAAAGTATAATTCATTCTACATACAAGAAAACACATGAATTGAAGTTGCATCAAAATTTTCAAAAAAAAAAAATTAAAGACTGATAATTAAAAAAAAAATTTCAAGTACGCAGTTTTATAACCCATGAAATTCTACTACATTAAAGTGCAAGCTTGCAGTTGCGTTGATTTTTTAGAATTTTTTTTCCTCCTGAAGCTGCTGCGCATTTTCGCCATATAACAAATGCACGATAAATTCGTGGACCTTTTCTAATTTTTATATGGCATTTGAAAATTGTATTTATATGGGTTTTCTTAAATAGAAATTTATACTTTCTTATAAAAATATAGAATATTCGAGGAAAGAAAGAAAACTAGTCAAAATTGGTCAAAACATTGCTGTGCTACTAGGAACGATAGAGAAACAGATTGCGCCTTCCGAATTCGCCCTGTCTTAAGAGTTCATCAATAAACCATCAAAAAGGAATAGATTAAATTAGATTAGATTGGATTAGATTTGTGTAGATTAGATTAGATTAGATTAAATTAGATTAGATTAGATTAGATTAGATTAGATTTGATTAGTTTACATTTGTGGTGATTGGACTAGTCCAAGCACTCAGTTAGAAGACCATTGTCCTACACCCGGATAGAATTCAGTAGAAAGAATAGGGGAAATAGGAAAGATAAATTGTGGGTGGTAAGACGGAAAAATTTGTTTGAGGTCTCTCTTCCAAAAATCTCTTGGATTCATTGATGAATTTTAAGAGATCCGGAAGAGGAAGGGCATGAACCTTATCCATACTCACTAAATCGCAATCCAGTATCCTAAGTCTGATGCTGGAAAACGCTGGACAGCTACAATGAAAATGCTCTGCAGTGTCGACATTCTCAAAGCATTGTCTCCTCATATTGGATTGCCAATGATTCCCCTGGTAGCTACATATATGCTGACCACAGGCATTGTGCCCTCTGATTGCACCCACCAGTACTCTCAGGCCCTTTCTGTTAAGTTTTAGGAGAAAGGTTGCTATTTTCCTATTTGGTTCTTTCACAAAGCACTTGCCAGTTTATTAGTCAACTCGTTTTCTGTAATACCACAATGTTGAGGCACCCAAATAAGATTTACTTTGTTGTGTTTTGAAGCACTGTTCAGTTTTGTTTTACATTCACCGACTAACTTCGAAGAGCAGCGCAGGTTAGCAAGGGCTTTCAGTGCATCTTGACTGTCACTACAAAAGGGAGGGGAATTACTTGTTTGTGAAGATGAAGAGTAGGCGAAAGTAATGGAATCAATGAAACACAAGAATTATACGCACACGCACATACATTCTAGCGTAAATCCGTATAAAAACGCAAAAATATGCATTTGGAGACTTTATATTCATTTTTGGTTTAACAGTTTAACACGCGGCACTGCGTTTGCATTAGTTTGTTTAGTTTTAATCTCACAAATCACAATATTACCCAGTCATTGACTGAATTTTCACAAACATGAAATTTCTCCTACTTTTGTTTGTTTTGTTCGTTTGTTTCGTTCGTTTATTTTGTATTGCAACGGGAGCTGACGTCAGAGTGAAGTAAATGTTTTGAATGGCGCCACCTTCCGTACTCAATTCGCTTTACTGTGCTTCCATTTTGTCGCGGGTGTACTTAAGACCGATACCCAGTACTCTCCATTTGAGACCTCTTTCAATAAAGTTTCTTAAATTTTTTACGTACGAGGTTTTATTTTTATAAATTTGAAATGCTTTCAATATGTATCGGTCTTTTTTTATCTAAGAAAACCATATTTTTTTTTATTTCATATACAAAAGTAGATACAATTCGAAAATTCTTCGAGAGAATAATACTTAAGAACGAAGCAAAATAATACTCGAATCATAGAAATGCGTTAATTAATTATTTAATATTTTGTTGAAAATCCTTTAAGCTTTATTACAGCTGCACAACTGCTTTGCACTGACATATTTAAACCTCTACAATGTTCAACTGGGTTGTGGGACCATGCGTTGTGTCCTGTAATGATACCGACCATCAACCGAACGTCTTTCCTTCTAAGTTTTAGTAGGGCGGGAACTATAAGTGCTATGTGTCTCGGCTTTACTTCGAGTCATTTTTACGTGGAAGTTGTGAGGAAGAAGAAGCGGAATCATCCTAGCACATTCTCCTTAACTAAGATTTAAGAATTTTGGCTCTCATCTCTTTGCTATGCCTCTCTTTTTGTTTAAGTGATATTTATACGGAAGATCAAAGTCGGTAGTCCTTATGCGGCATATAGGAATAAAAGGATCAAATATAAGGTCGATATCTACTGCAGACACAGATTTATTAAGCTTTTTATGCTTCTTTGCTCTCTTAAATATTCTACATTCCTCATACAGATGGCAATAGAAATTGATAATAAATAAGAAAAATATCCAGAAAATTATTTTTGTAACAAAACTTCTACTCCCCCGAGTCTTACACACACACCAGCTGGAAGAACAATTAATGACATAAGTAAAGGTCATAAATTATAGCTAAATATCGAGAATATTCAACAGAAATCATTATTCATAGGGCAAATCTTATCACACTAGCAATTACTCCACACTCGGAGCATAGTACTTGCAACACAACAAACTTTTAATAAACATTAATTTTTTCTTCTCCTTTCAGGTACCTACTTATCAATTTTCGTGCGCTTAATTATACCCCAGTTTCATTCATAAGCAATTTTAAGTAAGTAAATATCAACATACATACACACACATACACAATTTTATGCCTGCATAATTAGAATTGCCTTCGACGCCATATAAAATGAAGCAACAATAACGAAAACAAAAAAAACTCGCTAGAAAGCGCTTGAAAGCAGTGCGCGGGAGTGAGTGCGTGAAATGCGCGCCCACCACTACCACCGCCACCAGCGCCTACTCGTATCTGTGAACAATTAATTTCCTTTGTAATTCATCATGGAGCGCATTTTGTTGATAGGAAACACGCGGCAAATACATACATACACCGGTGGTCAAAATAATAGGAGCGTGCGCGGTATATTGGGAAGTTTTGACAATAATTTTTTTTTTAATTTTAATTTAATTTTTTGTAATAATAAAGTTATTTCTACAACCTAAATAATATGAGTAAAAATTTCATATTTTGTGCAAAATTAAAAAAAAGAGTTATTTATTATTTTTTTATAAAAAAAGGTATGAAACCAAAAACATTAATGTTTTTTTTATAAAATTTCTTTGTTTTTTATGAAATTTCCGTATTTTTATCTAGAATAAAAGAAAATTAATAACTTTTTATCAAAACAAAAACAATTAATTGTTGTGAAGTGTTGAAGTGAAACTTCTTGGGCGTCGATGGACGAGCGAGAATGGAGAGTAAAATTTCATGCAACGTTTTGGGCATTTTCGTTCCGCGAGAGAGAAAAAAGATATAACGTAGAGAAAAAGGAGAGAGAGAGCTATACCTCACATATATCTTAGATAGGCTATAGGACATTTTTCCTGAGTTTTCCTTGTGGTTGCTAATTTCTAGTGAGAAATAACACTGCCTACTTTTTGGCGCTTGTTTGTTGGTGCAAACTTGTAGGAAATATATTTTTGGTGCCTACTTTTTGGCGTTATATTTCCTTGGTGCCTACTCTTTGGGGCGTTTTTGGGTCTCAATTTTTTTGGCGTTTTTTTTTTGGTGCATACTTTTTGGGACTTATTTCCGTTTCCCGGCTAGTGCTTGTGCGTACTATAAAGTGCTATCCATTTCGGTGTCGGATTTATTGGTATTGCCTTGCGGTAATTTGTGCCGTTGCTGCGGTCGCGGAATCGCTGCGTTTGTGCGGGGGATAAACGCTCGGAGGAGCGCGCGTTCTTGCCACGGCTTGTGTCCGGCGTTTACCTACACCGTTCGACCTTTCTCCGTTTTTTGTAAATTTTTTCTATTTGTATTCTCTGCAAATGTTGTAAATTTATTTAGATATATATTCTTTCTCTCTCTCTCTCTCATTCTCTCTCTCTCTCTCTCTCTCTCTCTCATTCTCTCTCTCTCTTTCTTTGTCTGCCTTCTGTTAAGTGTACTAAAAATATTTAATTTATTTTATGAACTTTTTTTTTAGCTATTAAACTTTGCACCTTTTATTTAGAATTAACAAGAGAAAAACTAATTAAATTTTTTATAAAAAAATATTAAACAAAAAACATTAAATTTTTTTTTCGCAAAAAAAGTATTAATCGAAAAACATTTCATGTTTTTTTCTAAATTTGTTTGTTACTTTTTGTCAAATTTCGAGCTTTTTCTTTAGAATTGAAAAAAAAGTATACAACTTTTTTCAAAAAACAAAAACAAAAACAATTCGTGTTTTTTAATAATTTTTTTTCTATTTTTATCAAATTTTGAATTTTTTATGTCGAATAAAAAAAAAATGTTTAAACTTTTCCCAAAAAAAAAGTAAAGAAAAAACAATTAATTTTTTTAATAATTTTTTTTTTTTTAATTTTCATTATCTTTTGAACTTTTATTTATAATAAAAAAAAATTTACTAAATTTTTACCAAAAAACGAGAATATTAAACAAAAAATATTTAATGCTTTTTTTGATAAATATTTTTTTTTTAATTTTTATAAAATTGCGAACTTTTTATTTAGAATTTAACAATAATAAAATAAACAAATGTACTAAATTTTTACCGAAAACAAAAAGGAGTATTAGACAAAAAACATTTAATGTTAATTTTTTATTAAATTTTTTTTAATTTTTATCAAATTTCGAGCTTTTTAGTTAAAATTGAAAAAAATGTATTAAACTTTTCCCAAAAAAACAAAAAAATTTAAAGAAAAAACAATTCATGGTTTTTTAATAATTTTTGTTTTAGTTTTATCAAATTTTGAACTTTTTATGTAGAATAAAAAAAAAACTATTAAACTTTTCCCCAAAAAAAAAAAATAAAGATTTAATTTTTTTCATAATTTTATTTTTTTATTTTTATCATCTTTTGAACTTTTTTTTATTAAACAGAAATGTATTAAATTTTTACCAAAAAACAAGAATATTAAACAAAAACTAATATATTTAATGCTTTTTTTGATAAATATTTTTTTTAATTTTTATAAAATTGGGAACTTTTTATTTAGAATTTAAGAAAAGATTTTAATAAAATTTGTATCAAACATTTAGTGTTTTTTTGAATAAATTTTATTTTTTAATTTTTATGAAATTTCGAACTCTTTATTTAGAGCTTATAAAAAAAATTGTATTACATTTTTATCAAAAAAAAAGAAAAATAACAAAAACACATTTAATATATATTTTTTTAATTTATATTAAATTTCGAACTTTTTATTTAGAATTTATAAAAAAGTTCTTAGGTATGCAGTTCTGTTTCCCATCCAATTCTAGCATACAAAAATGCATGGTTTAAGTTGCTAAAAATTTTCGTTGATTTTAGAAAATTTTTTTGTATGCATTTAATCAAAATTTTAAACCTTTTAATTGGAATTACAAAAAGAGAAAAAAAAATTGGATACGCAGTTTTATAGCTCATTCGATTTTAGTAAAATAAATTGCAAGGTTGATGTTACTAAAATTTTTTATTGATTTTTCATAATTTCTTTATATTCATTCTCAGCCAAGTTTCAAACTTTTTAATTAGAATTACACAAAAAAAAAAACTTGGGTACGCAGTCTCTCATGGGCTCTAATGAAATTTTAGTAAAATAAAGTGCAAATTTAAGTAGCTAAACATTTTTAAGTAATTTTTGATAATTTTTTTATGCATTTCAATGAAAGTTTTCAAGTTTTTAATTAGATTTAAAAAAAAGTTGGGTACGCACTCTTAGAGCGAGATTTTTGATAATTTAATTTTTAATCATTCTATATTCTTCTATACAACGAATGTACGAACTCATACTCCTATTATTTTGAACTCCGCTGTATGTGCGTTCCATGCAAGCATAGAAGCAGGTCTTAAATATTAAGCAATTTTTTTCCTAATTTTTCTTGTTTATTTAGTGTAAGCAGGAATTTGATGGGGATGATGCATACATCACAAAATGCTAAAAACAATAACAAAAAAAAAAAATAACAAAAACAAGAAAAAATATTTTAGAAAAATTAAAGCGCAACATGCAAAGCAATTTTTCATTGTAAGTCGCATGTGTGTGAATATGTGTGTGTGTGTGCGTACTGTACTGTTAAGTGCCGCATTTTTGAAAACAAAGTTTTGTTTGTTTACTTTTATTTTGGAATTACTTACGATGAGTGGGGTAAACGTCAACAACACACTTGCTCGTTCTTCATCTCACTCTCCCTTTCTTGCTGGTCGCTCTCATCTGCTTGTTGCTAACAAAATTTTCTAATAGCAGACACTCAGACATTCATTTTTTTCACCCTAACTACCAGGTGTTAAAAAGTGCCTTAAAGTGCTGGCTGCACGCTTTTTAGAGCGAGGGTGCATTGGAAATTAAAAACAAAAACAAAAAAGTAAGAAGAAAAATTAGTAACTAACTTTTTTCGCAGTTGCCTTTAAAGTGCGCGCTTCACTTTCAATATTTTTGGTTGTGTCCTTCCAACATGTCCTGCTGTCGCTGCGCTTGTCTTGTCTGCCAGCTCTGCGTGTCCTACATAATTAATGAAAGGCTGAGTATTTATTAAAAACCAAATTTTGAAAGGCAAAAAAAAATCGAAAATGAGTAACGAAAAATGAAATAAAATACCACAAGAAAAAAAAATGCCGTATAAAAAATAAAAACATACAAGTATAGTAAAGAAGTCATTAGAAAAGAGTTCGGTAAATGGTTGAAGGCGTGCAAAGCGCTACGTAATTGCAATAAATTAGATTTCTTAATTTTTTTCTCGTCACAATGCGCTTTTACTTTCTTCGTAGCCTCGTTTTTACTTCTTAAGCCTCCTAGTATTTTCAGCAGCCGCCTTTGACTTGTGGGTTTGCGCATAACTACCTTTAGTATGGTCTAGAGTGCGATGCCCGTCAAATGCCAAATGTAAGCAAATTTTTTTTCTGCCTACCCTCGCCACTCGGCAGCAAATGGCACACTTTTGAATGCATTTTTGCCATGAAAAAGATTATCGTAAAAAAGATCTACCGATCACTTGACCAAATTGAAGCAGAACCTTGGCCCAACTACCTTTGTAGGATATGTGCACGAAAAAAATATATATTTTCTGCTTTTCCTCTACACTCATCAGCCTTGTCGTTCTATTCACTGCTCGCTTTTATTCGAGCATATTTTCGGTTATTGAAGCACTTCAGCGCTATTTTCGTTAATTACATTTTTGTCACATTTGGTTAAGGGTTAATATGCAAAATGAAGAGTAATGAGTTTGCTCGGCTAATTGGTTGATTGATAAAGGAGGGTGTCTGTAATTTTTACGTATTCTACGAAGGGAGCGTTTGCTCATTAAAATAGAGTATGCAATTAGATACTCAGCGGTCATTAGCAGAGAAAATACGTTTTATTTTTATTGATTAAACATTTTTCAAACGATGACCGAAAGGATAATGAAATGAGAGTTACAATGAATAAATGGGAAAAAGAGTGAAAATACATCTTTTTTTGGAATATTTCTAACCTTCAAATTTATTAGGTTTGGTTTTTGTTAATGGTTTTGTTAAATTAATGGTTTTTGATACGTAAGGACATTATTTATTTGGCCATTTCTGATCATTGGTAGATGTTCTTGTGTAGAGGAGCCAAGTCACACAATCACAAAAGGAGACACACTCCGTGTCACACGGACAAATCGCTTAAGCAGAGTAAAGAAAGAAAAACAAAGTAATGGAATAACGAAAAAAAATATCTGTAAATAAATACAATTTGACTACGTAGTTCAGTGGGTACCAGGCTACAGGAACAACGAAGTTAACGCAAAGGCGGATGAGATGCTCCTTAAGCTGCACCGAAGCAGAATTAGCAAAAACTGCCTTCAGTCGAATTAAGCTAAAGTAGAGTTGCACAGTCGATAAGCTCTGCTGATTGCTATACTAAAAAGTTTTGAGGTAACCTCTAAACATTTGAAAATCTATTAGAAAACCTACAAAAACTGTTATAGGTAGAATAAAACAAAGAGTACGAGATTTGTTCCAAAAAGCTGGTTTTGTATATTTCTCGAAAATTTTATTGTATTTATTTTATCAATATCTACTTTGTCCATTCAAAGTAATTCTTCATCCAGATGTTGTATACTTGTCCTCAAAGCTCTTATCAGCCCTCAAAGCTCTTATCAGACCTCAAAGCACTTATCAGAACCTGCCGGTACGACCATGAGCTTTTCGAGAGATGCGGTTTTAATCTCTGGAGTCGTAGCCAAGCACCGTTCCATCTAGAGGCGTAAGTCCGATGTATACGATGTCTGAGATAATGTTATTTAATATTTTATTTTTAATTTTTTTATTTGATTTTTTTCTTTTAAATTTTTTTTTTTAATTTTTTTCTTTTTAAATTTTTTTTTATTTATTGACGGTACCTGAGATCAAAGCCGAAATTTGAAAACCGGATGTTTGTAGTGCCGAAATTTGAGAAGTCACCCTATATATACCTTTATGGTATGCTGCCCTCGAAAAAAAACAGAGTTACCACAACATTTTGAGAAGTTTTTTTTTTTATTTATTAATTCATTATTTTTTTTAATGATTGATTTTAGTTCATCACATTAATTATTTTTAATTTTTTGTTTTTATATATTTTGCTTTTAATTTTTTTATTTAGTTTTTTTTTATTTTACTTTATTTATATTTAATTTTTATTATTTTTTTTTTTTTTGCTGAAAGCTCAAAACTTCAATTTATATGATTTTTTTGGGAGACTGCACTATTAGTTGCGCAACTAAGTTCCCGGTCTTTGTCAATAGATGCCGCCAGCAGCGTGTGCTTGTCGATTCTAACATAACGCCATTCTAAACGGCATAAACCAAGCTGAGACATATGGCAAACAAACTGCTTTGACTCATTAGTGATTTTGTTTTGGTGTCATATACTTTTGGTTTTGTGAAAATGTCTGATTTTGTGCCGAATAATCGTCATTTGCGGGAAGTGTTGATTTTCCTCTTTCATTCGAAAAAATGGCGGCTGAAGCGCATCGAGAACTACAAAAAGTTTATGGAGATGCTGCTTTAAGTGAACCAATGCGTCGAGATGGATTCCGTCGCTTCAAAGACGGTGATTTTAATGTTGACGACTGTCCGCGTGAAGGAAGGCCAAAAACCTTCCAAGACGCTGAATTTGAGGCATTGCTCAATGTGGATCCGTGTGAAGCGCTAGAAGAGCTTGCTTCAGTATTAGGAAATACCCGCCAATCCGCCAATCCATTTCCAAGTGATTGCATGCTTTGGGAATGATTCAGAAACAGGGGACTTGGGTTCTTTATTAGTTAAAACCAAGGGATGTTGAACGTCGTTTTTTCGCTGGTAAACAACTGCTCCAGCGGCAAAAAGGGAAGGGTTTTCTTCATCGCATCGTGACGGGTAATGAGAAATGGATTCATTACAGCAATCCAGAAAAGAAAGTCATGGGGACTGCCCGGTCATGCTTCTACGTCGTCGCCTTGGCCGAATTTTCACGCTGCGAAGGTTATGCTATGTATTCGGTGGGGCCAAGTTGGTGTTATTTATTATGAACTGTTAAAACCAAGCAAAACCATCACTGGGGGTCGGTATCGACTTCAATTGATGCGATTGAGCTGAGCACTGCGCGAGAAGCGGCCGCAATACGCGAAGAGGCATGAAAAAGTGATTCTACAGCATGACCGAGCTCGGCCTCACGTTGCCAATCCCGTTAAAACCTACGTGGAAACACCGAAAGGGGAAATCTTACCCCACCCGCCATATTCTCCAGATATTGCGCTGTCCGATTATCACCTGTTTCGATCGATGGCACATGGTCTAGCTAACCAGCAGTTCTATTCATATGAAAGCCATTAAAAATGGCTTGATCCGTGAATAGCCTCAAAAGATGAACAGTTTTACCGCGACGGAATACGAGATATACCATAAAGATGGGGAAAAGTAGTAGCCAGCGACGGGTAATACTTTCAATGATTCACTTGTAACCATTTTTTCACAATAAAGTTGTATTTTCATAAAAAAAAAGCGATAACTTAGTTGCACATCTAATATATTTTGATAAAAAGCTTCTTAAAATTGAATAAAAATCAACCAAAATTTCAAAATTTATCAATAAGTCATAGGCTACAGTTATTTAACTCAGTGTAACTGTAAACCAAAATTAGCTGATATGTATTTCATGTGGATTCCCAACGAAGTTTCTGGGAGGTCTTTTCAAATTAGGATTTGATGAAAATCATATAAGTCAAACTATAAGGCGGGAAACTATCTTCGTATAAAAAGGGCAGCATTAATCAGATGTCGAGTAAATGGCTCTCAATAGTCTGAGTTTGCTATACATTTCCCTTATGCTCCGTAGATGCTACTTAGCGAGATACAGAGTGCATGAAATTTCTGATCCAGAACTTACGAACCATTTACTCGCTACTCATGTCGTGCGCAGCTCCACCTGTGGTTTGTCATGCGAAAGTCAACTAAATAAGTAACACACAACTACGAGTATTTAGTTCTAAATTCACTAGAACTGTAACAGTATGATACTACTAGATTTTCTTACAGACTAAGCAACTTATTTTCTTTTCTATCAGTATAGGTCGTCAGTGATTCTGTGCCTCAAAATAACACTTATTTACGCTCACATTTTTCAAGTGACCCTTGGCACCAACTCTGCTCTGGGTTGACTACCTATTGTAGTGCGCTTGATTAATAGGAATCTTACATGGGCCCTAATTCAATTAAATCAAATGAGCAACAACACAAATATTTACGATGGCATCTGATAGTAGTTTCAATCTTTCAAATTATCCATAGCCTTCATACAAATACTCGTACACAACTGAGCGCACTAGAATTATTTGGAGCACACAAAGTGCAATGCAGCGAAGGGAAAATAGCATTGAGTAGATTTCAACGCCTGCTGCTAGATTTTGTGGCATATTTTTAAATGTTTTTTTTTTTTTTGTTTTTTACATTTAAGTTACTAAACTAAAATACTGTAGGTAACCACAAATTAGATACGCTTAATTAATCTTTATTGCATTCACACGAACTTTGCCTAAAAAAAAAACAAGAAAAAAAATAGAAAAGTGGTAAAAGAAAGGAAGCAGATCGCCGGTCAGTCAAGAGTAAAGTAAAAGTAGTATTGGTGAGTGGCTCGCGACAAAATTTTGAAGAGTTTTTATTTTTTCACTGTCTTTTGTATTCGTATGGGAATATGAGTGTGCGTGTGTGTAGTACGCCCGTATTAGAAGATGTCACCAAAGCGTGCAATAGGCGTACAGCGGCATATGGGCACACTCGCATGCATATGACAGCAGCTGGCGGTGGCCGTTCGCTGCGGCTTTTCTATGCATTTCGTGGCGGCGTAATTGAAGTGGTGCCTCCGCTGCATATTATTACGGTTTTAATGGCATGTGTGTGCGTGGTGCGGTGCGGTCAAAGAGGTGTAGCTGAGTGGTTGTGGAAAAAATTAAATGGTATTTCCTTTCTATTCGTAGCACCGCCCACAGGTGTCACGTTTAATACATTTATTTTTTTTTCGACAACTCAAACGACAAAGGAAATTTAAATTGGTTTCAGCAGTTGCTACATATATATTTATGTTCCTTTTTTCTGAACATTTTTTGAGCCTTGTTAAAGAGCGCGGCACTATTTAGAAGCATGAAAAAATATTTTATGAGTTATTGTTGTTGTTGTTTTTTCATTATTTGCCGGTAGCAATTAAGGAAATTATGCGTTATGAGCAACGTTGGCAGTGACAATAAAAAATATGAAAAAAAAATTAAATAAAAATATATGAAAGAAAAATTATATAAAAAAAGTATTAAATAAAAAATATCAAAAAAAAAAATACATAAAAAAATTCTAAATAACAAATAATAAAAAAACCAACACTTCGCATGCGCCCATCAAATTTGTGGCACTATCATAATTTGTATGCAGTCAGCGACTGCAAAAGTAAGAAAAAAGTTTCCTACACGAAAATTGTAAAAAGCACGAAAAACATAAAAAGGAAAAGGAATTAAATAATATCTGTCAGCATTTGTAAGATTTAATAAGTTTATGTAGAATTTATGTTAAAGGCATTGTATGTTGCATACAGAACGTTATAATTAGGCAAAAGTGTACATACCTACATAACAATCAAGTGAGCATATGTTCCTTACGCATTTGTGATGCATTTAAAGTAACATTTGTGGCAGCAAGCCAATATTCGTCATGCTGTGGCACGTACCATGCGGCATTAAAAGTGACAAATAAAATTTTTAGGCTTTGAATTTTGCATTTTTATTGTACTCCGCATGCTGTTCTTTATTCACAATATTCAAATTTATTCTTATCTATATCGATACAGTGTTGGACGAGATAAAGGAAAATGATGATTCTCGCAAAATTTTTAAAAATAATTTTTACTGTTTGATGGACTTGTGGTATTTCATATGTTATGAGTTTACATATTTTACTATGTTCAAAAGGATCTTATACGTTTGATAGCGTTTGCCAATACAGATATCTGAGAATCAATTATAGGAAAACTATGGAAAACTCTCGAAATTATATGAAATCTATTATAATAATGTGATTGGAATAGGTTTTTTTTTACTTTAATGCGCCTATTTTTACTCTTAACAGTAGTTACGTCATTTTTTTTTTATTATCCGTGGTTCTGTTTGAAATTTTGTTTGGAAATTTTTGCGCACCTCGTATACCTAATAAAATCAAAAATAATTATATTTACCACCACTTTTGGCTATCGTTTCTTTTATCGTTTATTTGAAAATTTGTAAAACACTCGATTTTCGAAAAACAAAAGATAAATTAACTTCACTTTTTAGAAAAAAAAATTTAAAAATCGTAGATACGAAAATTTCTTAATCCTAGGACGCTCGCGCCATGAAGATTTTGCTCTTCTCGAGAGATTGCTCAAAAGTGTTAAAAACTTACCTACGTTTTTTCAAAAATTAATATATTTTTCTTGTCTAAAGCTACTTTTTTTTCTTCAAAGACATTTTTATTTCTTCCTCTAGCGTAAGCTTCATTCTGTCCTTATATTTACAGGTTGAACGATAGGAAGTTTTACCTATTCAAAACACCGTAACTTTTTTGTGTGAAATTAGTTTTTATTTATTTCAAGGAAAAAATTGTTCCAAAATAATTACAATTTTAACATATATTCATTTTAGCTCGATTTGACCGTTTGAAGCTAAACGTAATAGTGTGATTGCGTTATATAGTATTTGGCTGGAAAATCACAACCAGCCATTGTTCGTGAGCTCAGTCACCTCGAAGTGAATAAAATGTTTGTGTATCGCACTATAAAACATTGCAATGATACTGGTAGCATTGCAAAACGCTATGTGGAGGTGGACCAAAAAAAACCGCAACAACGCCAGAAATGGTTCGAAAAGTGAAGGCCCGACTTAAACGAAATCAACGTCGAAGTGGAAGAAAAATGGCAAAAGAACTGAAAATATCGCAAGACAGCATTCGACGCATATTGAAAAATGAGCTCAAGGTCAAGGCTTACAAGTTCCAAAAAGCACACGATCGTTCACCCCAGCAAAAAAAGTTCGGTGCAAAAGAGCAAAAGAGTTGTCGCGCTTGCACGAACGTGGCGAATCTCCTAACATTGTGTTGTTTAATGAAAAAAATTTCCCAATTGAGCAGTTCATAAACACTCAAAACGATCTTGTTTACTTGACCGAACGCTCATAAGAGAATTTGAGCCTAGGTATGGCCACTCGAAGCAATTTCCCATCGCAAGTAATGGTTTGGGCCGCAGTGACCGCTGATGGACGCTCTCCAATCGTTTTTATCATGCCTGGTGTCAAAGTGAATGCGACTTATTATCGGGACAATGTTTTAGAAGCTGCTTTAGAGCCGTGGACACGCAAACATTTCGGTCTCATAAAGCTCGTGTGAACAAACTTTGTTTCGTCAACACAATGGCTTTCAAATGCGCCAGACGCAAATCCGATGGACTATTCCATCTGGTCCATTTTGGAGAGCAAGGTGAGGACTAAAAAATATGCCAGTATGGATGCGCTGAAAAAAGTCGATTATACGAGAATGGGCCAAAATACCTTAAGATCACATTCGTGCAACATGCAACTCATTTTTTGACCGTTTGAAGGCTATAGTCAAGGCAAAAGGTGGTCATATCGAGCTAAGGTGAATATATGTATGTTAAAATTGTAATCATTTTTGAACAACTTTTTCTATGAAATCAATAGAAACTAATTTCACACAAAAAAGTTATGATGTTTTTAATAGATAACACTTCATAAAAAAAAAAATAATTTTTACTTTTCACAAAAGATTGTTTATTTTTTGTTGAAAAAATAATGGAAAGAAAATTATAAATATACAGAATTGTTAAAAAAGTAATACTAAAAAACTATAATATTGAAAAAATTATACCAACGCAAATATTAAAAACAAAAAAATAAGATAAAATAAAAATAATATTAACAAAGACAAAAATGATGAAAAATATTAAAAAAACTTATATTAAATACAAAAATAAAAAAAATACCTACTAAAAGAAAATAATAATAAAAAAATAATAATAACTTTAAAAGAATAATAATATTAAGAAAAAAACCATATTAACCCGCTTCGCACAGCAGTCTTGGTATAAAATTGTTTATCGAAGTTGGTTAATTAGGTGATGTATAATTTAAAAATTATTAAAAATCTGAGATGCAATAACAGGGTGGCGCGGTGAGTGATGGTAAACCGTTGTACCACTCGGGATGTTATGTGGTACAAATAAGCACCAGCCGTCTTGTAAAACACAGTTTAGAAATAAGAACTAATATACACAAAAATTTATATTTTATTTATTTAATTTTTTTTTATTTATATTTTTTTAATTGTTATATTATTCAAGAAAATTTTAGTGAAAAATATCTTTATACATAAAATTCACGTATGGTAAGTTGCGAAGCACGTTTTGCAAAGCGGTACTTGGCACTCTTTACATATCGTCTTAGTGCGAGTGTGAATTTTTTGAGAACTGTAGTTGGTGCAACGACGTCGTCTAGTACCTTCAACAGGAAGGTGTATTGCCTTGCGTTGGGCAATTTGTGGTGTTCGTCCAGGTTTTGACTGACGAACGGCTATAGTTTGTAAGCTGTTCTGGATCAATGTCTCAGCTAAATTAACTAAAATCGATTTGAATGGTATATTTTTCCGGTTGAGGTCGTTAATAATAATCACTGCTGTCATCAATATCAGACGGCAAAACACTTTCTTTATCCGATTTCCTATCGTATTCATAAAGCCCAGACATCTGATTAGCCAAGCGAACTCCTCCCATAATCTCCCTATAAAATTTCATTTGACTTCTACATTGCACTAGCATTTTTTCTCCTGCTTTACCGCTGACTGAACTGAACGGGTTAAACGCGTTTTTTCAGAGAAAGAGAAGAGTTCGAATTGATCGCACGGATATCTCAAACAATTTTAGTACGATTGACTTGAAATTTAAACAGTAAATTCAGATATATTTCCTCACAGACATTTTGTAAGGTTTTTGTCTGAATTTGTTTGAATATTTTTTTGTTTGAATGTTTTTCAAAAGCGCGCCATGCGCACTGTTTTATCGATTTGCTCAATTTCAAGAGCTGTGCGTACTAGCGTTGATGGAATTAATGCAAAAATTATGTTATATTTTCCAACACTGTTTCTTCTGTTGTAAAACTCTAATCTCTTCCTTTCCAGTTCCAAATGCCAAGTCTATTTCCTCTACTCTTCCGTTTTTATTGCGTAAAATAATAGAAATTATATTCGCTTTATTGACATTTTTATAACTATCATATAAAAATGCTTGTCACACACACATACACACAATCACACAAACACGTGTCTAAATGCCTATAAATTTTCATGCCGTCACACATTGCTCCAGCCACATCATTGTGGCGCGCGTTCTTTACTTACATATCCTGTGTAGATATATATATTTATGCGTTGCTGTTGTTATTATTGTAGTTGCTTATGGCCAGGAGGCATTTATGGTCATTAAAATTGCGCTGTAATTCATTGCTTTAGCCTTTCAGCGCATGCTCCTCGTGTGACAGAGCATAGCATAACACATTTACGTACGGCATAAAACCTTTCAACGTTTACTGTGTTTTTATTCAAGTATATTTTGTTTTCTTTTTTAATAAATATTACTAAAGAGTGTCTGTAGGTATCCATAAAAATGTCGCAAAACACATAAATGTTTAGTTGTTAACATTTGCTGTGCCTTTCGATAGCAGCCGCGGCGTGTAAAAGAAAATATTAGACAGAAATGAATGGATGTATGTGTGTATGTATGTATGTGTGTGTATATATATGTATGTATGTACGTATGTGTGTATGTATGTATGTGTGTATGTATATAAGTTGTTGTTTTCCGCGTAATGAATTATTGGCAGGATGTTTAATGTGTAAGTGTTGGTATGCGTAATAAAATCTTTCAATCGCTCAAATGAAAAAAAATATATATTTATTGTCACTTTCTTTGTGTGTAAAATTTATGCTTTAACGGTGCTTTGTAATAAATTAAGCGAATTTTTTGAACGCCATCACCACTCTGGCAGCTGGGTAATAATATTTACTAACACATACACACACACGAGTATACTAATATAGTTTTAATTTTATGTTGAACTCGGGCGTCAGCGATTCGCAAATGTGTGACAACAATTCACTTCTGCAAACTTGCGACGCAAAATTGATTTAGCACCTGAGTCAGTAGATGAAATTCGCGGCTCAAAAAATATGCGAACGCAATATCCATATTTTAAAATAAAAGCATTTAGTTGAGTCAGAATTAGGAAGTGTTTAAGTAGGTAAGTATTCTCGCCGGCTTGTTTGCCCTTTTTGTGTTTGCCGAAGGCGACTTACGGGCCTGCGATTACTTTAGCCAAGCCATGTCAATGAACCATACCATTAAACTCGCTGGTATATAAATACTCTGGAGCGAAATATAGTAAATATTCTAAAATACTTCACAACATTGGTTACACTGACTGAAATATTTAAAGTGAGTCCCATCATTAAACTCGCGAGTTTATAAATGTTCGAGTTAAGAATAAATAAAATACAATAATTTAAAACTGGAAATAATTCTGTATAAGACTTATCAGTATAATCAACGCATTCAACTCGCGAGTCAAAAAATGCACAAGAGTAAAATATTTGTTAAGAATACTTCAGAACCAACTTTTGTTCGGAATGAGACATGTCGATTTAATCATGCCAATTGGAGTAATCATGCCATTAACCTCGCGAGTCAAAAAATCCACAAGAGTAAAATATTTGTTAAGAATCACTTTAAAACCAACTTTTGCTCTGAATAAGACATGTCAATTTAATCATGCCAATTCGGAGTTATCATGCCATTAAACTCGCGAGTCAAAAAATGCTCAAGAGTAAAGTATTTGCAACAGATTATTTTAGAACCCACCAAACCTCTGAATAAGATATGTCGATTTAATCAAACCAAGTCAGTGTAAGCATTTGATTAAACTCGCGAGTAAAAAAATGCAATGAAGACTAAAGTATTTGCAACAGATTATTTTAGAACCCACCATTGCTCTGAATAACGAATTCAAATTTATTCCTGCCAATTCAGTGTAATCATGTCATTAAACTCGCGAGTCAAAAAATGCTCAAGAGTAAAATATTTGTTAAGAATCACTTTAGACCCAAGCATTATACTGAATGAAAACTGCGAGTGTAATAAAAACAAATTAACTCGCGAGTGAAAAAGTGCTCGCGAGTAAAAAAAAATGTATAAATTATTTTAGAACATGTCACTTTTATCATGCCACTAAAAAAATGCTTGAAAGTAAAGTTACTGTGAGATGGCGCAAAATGAATCATCCTATCGGAATATTTGTAATTTTATATTTGACACTTGTGAACTAAACAGCTGCATTACATATACAAACAGATAAGCAATTAAGCGCGTAAAGTTCAAAACAAAGACTTCCATCATCCGAAATCATTCTTTTTATTCATTAAAAAGTTGTGCGAAAACAAAATTAGGCGATTAATTTTGCGCCACCTTGTATTTGAATTTTAATTGCAAATAGGAACACGCCATTACTTTAGCTAAGATTTACCAATTTAATATGCAATTAAATTCAAGAGTCGCAAAGTGATAGAGAGTAATGTAACCAAGTACTGAAAAAAAATATCAAAATCGTGTGCAAAATTTTTTGAGCGCTCCCTTCCTAGATAGATTTAGGCAATACGAGAGGCACTATGGAATGGGTACCAAGGAGTGCTTGGAATGTATCGTACCATCTATTATTCGATGGTTACTCAGCATTCTATTCCGTTTGTGCACCAGGGTAGAGCGATTTCTCAAGCATGTACTTAGCAGTTTTGTTCTCTATTGAAGAAGGTAGAATCTGCCGATTTCACTCAAATAATTTTGCAGTTTAGTCAGCTAATAGTTCAGTATGTAATGCCTTATCAGAATTCCAGTAATAATTCTTACGTTAATCTTAGATAATCTCATTTAGCCCTAAAGCGTTTTCGACCAAGGGATGCCATGAAGTGCTTCAAGGCTGGTAGATTCTTCAAGTGTAGTTCTCTATGGGCTTGAAAAGAGGTATGGGTCGTATGGGTAAATTGAAGCTTCCTTCTTTCTGAGCTGCTCAGCAATATTTCTGTGCATTTTTGTGTTACCGCATGGTATGATATCGGCGCACAGTTGATACGTATTTTTAAATACCTTAAAGTACCCCAAAAAAATTAAGCTCTAAGATTAGTTTAACCGCTTTCAAAAGTCAGCAGCTGCCATAGACTAGTTTGTGGTCATAAGTAATAAGCTAATAGCTGTGGCTTAACTTTTCCTAACGGACACCTCTAACTAGCCGGAGAACTCCCTTGAGCGCAAATTTCTTTCTATACCAAATCTACTGTATCGCAAGAAGTTACGGTCTTTTTAGTTGACACTTCTCTTGGAAGGACAAAAGCTAAGTGACGGTGCGTGTCTGGCGAAGAGGTTTCACTGTAATTGATAAATAATACAGAGTTAACGAGTACTAACTTTCTGTGACCATCGCATTTAAACTATTTAATATTGCATTTCATTCTAGTTGCATTTCCTGCAGGGTACCCGACTAATCCAAACATGTTTAATATCAACTGTGTGGTGTGGTAAATATCAATTTTTGAAGAATTTCCACCAAGTTCTTTCTTCTTCCGCTCACCTGCTTTGAAGTTGGAGGGCAGTGCTGTAGTTGCTGAAAAAAAAGCATTCTTGGTGCCATTCAATGAAGGCAACGCAATACAAAGCGATACACCTGCTAGCTGCCGCGCGCGTAAAATGCAAGGAATTCAGTTCAGCGGCAGCTTCTTAAGAAAGAAGAAGAAAAGAAAAACGAGTGAAAACTTGTTAGAAAATAAAATGGAATTTCACCCACACCCACTTCATCTACTATAACCCTGCAGGAAAATTCACAAGTATAGCTTGCACCGAATACATCACCAATTCTATGACTAAGTGGCAGTAATGCCTTCCTCGATAAAAGCAACTGGTGTTTTTTGTGAATTGATGTACCTATTAAAAGGTGACAGTTGTCCTCCGCTTGAAACTAGTGCGCAACTAGTACGAAACTAGTAAGGAACTATTACAAGCCTAGCAAAGAACTTGTCATTAAAGAAGTTGAGAACAAATAGTAAGGAACTAGTATGAAACTAGTTGGGAACTAGTGCAACACTAGTGTGTAACTAGTCAAAAATCAACTAGTTAAAAAGCAACTAGTACGAAACTAGTAGCCCGAGATTCAATTGATCACAACTATTAAGCTTCAAATTACTTATCGATACTTCACAAATAGTCTCAATTCGACTAACTACACTAATCTATGCATTGCATATAGCAGAGAGGCATCGACATAACATTCACGAGGTTCCAGATTCAGTTCTGCAGTAACGAAAAATTTTTTCACTTTTATTTCTTTTCCCAATATATAATTTAATATTTGATTCCAAACCAGAAATTTGTTTCACTAATTTCAGTCTTTCCTGCTGGGTTTTTTTCACATTAACTCCTACAAAAACGTCTTTTGCAACGCCACTTAAACCGACTTACATAAATGCCCAACAGCCATGTGCGAGCGCGCTTATGTATGTATGTGTGTGTGTAGTGGTGTGCGCCTTTGTATGTACGCTCGTGCACTACTGCCTCCCTGTCAATCACGGCCGCTATGCGCAGCAACATATCAAAAGAATTTTTGGCATTGTCATGCACAGCAAGCAACTTAGCGTACAACAACAACAACTGTGGAAACAATAGTATATATGAACTACAACAATTATTGGTAGCAAGAACTCGGTGCAATAGAGGCGCTGCTTTTGCTCTATACACATACGCACGCACATAAAATGGTATCGCTATTCTTGTACGTTTGCTGTTGTTGCTGTTGCGTCTTTCCATTGACTCATATTTTAACCCTTTTATCGTGAAAATGCCGTTTCGGTGCTCGCATGCCAGGATGTTGATAGCCTTTAGGGAAAGCCTTAATGGAAGTAGTGAAGAAAACCTTAAGTTCCTAAGAAGCGTTCTTAGTTTCTGTGAAAAAATTTTTCAACGCTTTCCTTTTTTACTCATAATTCATCATTTTTGTCAGCAAATTTGATATCTGTAATTTGGTATTAAATGAGAATTACTTGTATTTGCTGGTAGGAAAATGAACCAAAATTTATCGAATAAGCCTTTACATCGCTCAGACCTATCAGAAAAAGAAGGCAGTGAACGTACGCTAGACACCAACGCGCCGCATGATGAAATTCAACAATTTTTTTGTTTGGCAAAGTGAAAGAACGTGAATGTTAGTCATGATACAGGATTCGCTCGAAATTCATCACTTCGGCAGTAGTTGCTGTCCCTTAAAAGGCTTTAAATCGGACTTATCTATGCAAGTGAATATAAGTTGAGTTCCGCTGTAATGGTTTTTACGCCCCATCTGCTTTTGACAGTGACAGTGACACTGACAGTGGCTGGTTGCATAGCTGGTCTTAGGACTCGAAAGGATACCATCACCACCCAAAGGGACTACAAGAGATGAATTGATGTAGTAAAACAAAATGTTAAAAATGAAAAAAAAGAAAAAAAAAACGAATTATTATAAAGAGAAAAAATAAATAAAATAAATTAGATTAAAGTAAAACAAATCCCATAAAATAAAATAACACAAAATTATATTAAATAAAGTAAAATTGAAAATAAATCTATTAGAGTAAAATAAAAAAATGAAATACAACTCAAAAAAAAAAAAAATAATAATGAAAACAAAAAAAACAGAGATAAACAAAAACTTAAATAAAGGAAAATAAAATAATAAAAAATAAACGAAAGAAAAATAAAATAAAGGAAATAAGGCAAGGAAAACGAACGAAAGAAAAGGAAAGGTAAAGAGAAAAGGAACGGAAAATAAACAAATTTTATAAAATTAAATTAAATAAAAATAATATAAAAAAGTTCATGAAATAAAATAAAATAGTTTAAGTAAAATATTAATTTTGTAAATAAAAAAATTTAAATAAAAAAAAAGTTACATGAAAAATAAAAATTCATAAGAAATGAAGCAAAGAAAGTGTATAAAAAAAGAAAAGGTAATAAAGAGAAAGGAAAGGAAAATAAAAAAAAATAACTTAAGTAAAATATAAAAATTTAAATAAAATAATAAAACAAAGGAAATATAAATTAAAGCAAAACTTACATGAAAAAGTTAGAAAAAAATAAAGTAAATTAAGAAAAATAAAAATAAATAAAGAAATGCGGCAAAGAAAGTGAATGAAGGAAATGAAAAGGAAAAACAGAGAAAGAAAGCATACAAATTGAATAAAATAAATAAAAAAAGAAATTAAAGAAAAACAGAAGATAGAGAAGGGACGCTAAACGTATACAGAACCATTCCCATTGTCCCAAATAATAGTACACCAAATTTGAAAAAAAAATATCTACTGAAGTCTTCTTCTTCTTAATTGGCGCGACAACCGCTTATGCGATTTTGGCCAGTTTAATAAAGCGCGCCAGTCGTTTCTTTCTCTTACTAACCGGCGTGTTGTTGTAGAGTGTTAGTTTTGTTCGTTGAGAGAGGACTTTACTGCTCAGTTGCCTACTTAGCCCAAAGTAGCACTTGTTGATAAGAGAGATTCTACGCTGAATTTCCATGCTGTCATTATTATCAGAGTTAATGATGGTTCCTAAATAAACGAAGTCTTTTACAACCTCGAAATTGTAACTGTCAGCAGTGACGTGGGTGCCGATACGCGAGTGCGCCGACTGTTTGTTTGAAGACAGGAGGTACTTCGTTTTGTCCTCGTTCACCACCAGACCCATTCGCTTTGCCTCTTTATCCAGTTTTGAGAAAGCAGAACTAGCAGCGCGGTTGTTAAGGCCGATGATGTCGATATCATCGGCATACGCCAACAATTGTACGCTCTTATAAAAAATTGTGCCTGAGCGATTAAGTTCTACGGCTCGTACGATCCTTTCCAACATCAGGTTAAAGGAGTCACACGACAGCGAGTCACCCTGTCTGAAACCTCGTTTGGTACCAAACGGCTCGGAGAGGTCCTTCCCAATTCTGACGGCGCTGCTGGTGTTGAGCAACGTCATCTTGCACAGCCGTATTAGTTTTGTGGGAATACCAAATTTGGTATATCTACTGAAGTATTGGTGTTTAATTTCGTAAAAATACTATTATATGACAAACTCGACGCGTTTTTTATCAGATTTCGTCCATTTTGTGTACCAGACTATCTTAGATTACCCTGCATCCCAATCCTTCGATATTCGATTTTTTACTCTTTCCATCCTAACTAAATTAATACCAAAAGTAACTCTGAATATTTCGATATATGGTAAACTCATATTTGTCTATTTGTGGTCTATGCCTGTTCTGATTCCTTTATGCTGTGGTGAAAAAAATAGTTTAGTACGTTCTAAATAGTTCTGTAGAATTTGGTTTGACTTAGAGGTGACATTCTCCTTAGTTTGATGGTTTTTCAAAGGTCCGGATAATTGTATATAAATTGCAGATGGCTTAAGTTACTGTTGGTACGCATTGGAAGGCTAAACTCGTCATGCTTTAATGAGCTCGCATACGACAGTCACTAACTCCTACGTTTGGCGTGTCTATGTAGAGATAATAATAATAATTGGCACTTACACACCAGCTCCTTTTTGTGGCGTGCGAGGTTTCCCATTGCCTGCCGAGGAGCGACTGCTATCAGAAAAAAACTTTTTCTAACATTGAGTGTTTCATGCACGAAGATGTGGAGATATATCGATTTATTCCTAGAAGTGGACTCTTAAGTAAATGAAGATGAGGTTTAGGCATTCCTTTTTTGCACTACTGGCATTCACATCGTCATGAAATGCGTTGGCCATTTAAGTTCCTATGTCTAAGTGGTTCAAGTGGTGCAAGCTGTTGAAGTGCTGAGGTATTTGGAGGTTTTCGTGGTCTTTAAAGGATGTTTCCTTAGATTTTTTCGCTCAAGTGTGAAAGCGTTAGATTTTTTTTTAACATTTTTTAGTTTCGTCAACTAGTAAGCGCTGCTCATTTTCTAACCAGAGGGTCGCTCATATTATCACGCAATAATTTTCTACATTTCTGGTTGCATTTTAGACTTATTTGCCATTTTTATACTAACGCATAAGCATTAAGCATCCAGCTTTTAACATCCTGTATGTCTTTGGACTCAAATTAACAGGCTGCAGCTAATGAGACCCGATTCTTGAGATACACGCAATACCCTTATGATATACCAGAAAGAATAGTATCGTTTTCTTATCGACGAACAACGTGTGAGTTGAATCAAAGAAGTTGGAGTGAGAACTTAAATGGTGACAATCATTTAATTCATACTTTGCTCTACAGAAAGAAGTCCTAAAATACCTTTTTAACAGAGAAGGAACATCTAGGTTAGCTTAAGGGGGTGCAAATGGAAATGTCCAATAGCACTGCATTTCAGTTTATCTGCTCATGCCTTGCACTCACCTAACCAGCATTGATTATTGAAATTATGCCGCACAGTCTATGGGGAATTCTCTTAACCCAAACGCATCTATAACAGAGCATTTCAGCCAATTGCATGCAAGTCTTCAAAAATTGGTCAGTCTCCGAAAATATGAAACACAAAAATCTCTGTGGAGTAAAAAACATGCAAAGCAGTGCAAAAATATTCTAGCCACTTTTAATTTAGCCCCAAAGGACAGCAAATACACCAGCGCCATTGTCCAACCGCATGTAACGACTAGTCTCCGTCCAAAGCGACTGCCTGGCCAAATTTGCTCATATTTCGCAGGACGATGACAACGACTCTGGAGTATTCTGAAGCAGACGGCAGCAAACATTTGCAACTTTGCTTTTTTTTCTCTACTCGCTGCTGCACTGTTATTTTTACTTCAATTTCAGTTGGGAGAGCTCCGGCAAATTATGGTATTTCACATACACACAATAACGCACACCGACATACACACATGTTCAGTTATTGCTGCAACAAACATTTAGAGACGGCACAACGCCATACATCATTGCTCATCTATCACATTTCCGCTATAAAAGTCCAACGTCGCCGGTTGCTGTGATTTCGTAGCACTGACTCCCCTCGCCTCCGTTGTGCTGGCTCGCTCAACGATAAGGGAGTTGCTTGTCATGCAAAAATATTAAGGGGAGGTGGAAAAAATGGGAAAGTTTTCTATTTTTTCCCGTCCACTTCCGGTTTCCTGTTGTTCGTCGTTCACCGTGTCGTCATTGAACACTTTTCTCCCCTGTGCCGCTTTGGTAGTTGTTGCTAATGTGCTTGTTTTTGTTTTTATTGTTGCTCTAGTCTAGTTACGACTCTCATTCTTCATTTGCATTTTTCATTGCTTTCAAATTTGCAACAACTTTAAGCAGACATACGCAAACACTCGTACACACAGACACAAGAGCAATACTTAGTGGCAAATCGGAACATGCAACACTGTAAATTTGGTTTCAGCGTAGCTGTTTCAAGAGGGGCGAGAGGCGTATGGGGGGGGACAGTGCTAAAGAAGTGAGTTTTTGAGACCTAAACACTTACGCTGAGACACAGAAATTAGGTGACTTCGAACAGGCGGCACACTGGTGTTTTGTAGTAGCCACGTTGAGGGTATGAACGAGAAAAAAATACCGGTGATGTACAGTGAAGTCGAACTGCTAAAGCTGCTGATGATGTGAAAGTGATATAAATAAAGCCAGCTGACAAATAACAACTGAGAGTCGCAAAAAAAAAAAAACACAAGGAAAACATGCCAAAAAATAGCATTTAAGATTTATTATAAAATAAAAATAAAACGGCGTGCTGAAAATTAGTAGCCGAGAGATTATAATTATAATACGTCAGAGTCAAAACATAATATTAAAGAACTCAAGAGTATACTTCAGCACCATATAGCTTGAAGAGGAGACTCCGAAATTGACAAGTTATACCATAGAGGGGAAAATCAATACCCGAGAGTCGAAAAATAATTCTCTATGGTCAAAATTTCATATGGAAGAGTAAAAAATAAAACTCAACAGTATATTTCAGCATCACGCAGCATGAAGGTCAGACTTCGAAGTTGAAAATTGTTGAAAAAACAATTCGGCAGAGTCGAAATATTACGCGAAAGAGTAAAAAATAACACTCAAAAGCTACTTAGCACTCAACGGTTGAAAAAATAGTAGCTGCGAGTCGAAAAAAAAACCTGAAGAGTTTAAACTTAATATTCAAACTTAGTATAAAATCAAAATAGAGTAAATAATTGGCACTCAAAAGTTGAAAGCTAAAATTTCCAAATCAGTATCGGAAAGTGGCGCCTGAGACTGGGAAAAACGCGACTAAAGAGTTGAAGAATAATGCGCAAGCGCCGAAAACTAATACAATGGTCAAACAGTAGTACTCGGGAGTCGAGAAATAAAAATCTGTTGTGGAAGCGTGGAGAAAATTAATACCCTAGAGTCAAATTATAGCACTAAAGTATAAAAAAATAACTCTCAAATGTTTCTGTAGCATTCCGATGTCAAAAAGTAGTGCCAAGGAGTAGAAATATAAAACTCGGGAGTGGAATATTAAAACTCGGTAGTCAGTAAATTATACTTGGAAAGCAAAAATAATATTTAAGATTATCAAATAACTACAGAGAGTGAAAAAATAACACTCGGGAACCGAAAACTATCTCTTTGTCATTGAAAAGTGGCACCTGAGATTAGAAAAATAAAACTTAAGAGCCGAAGTATAATACACAAGCGTCGAAAAGTAAATATTCTTCTCCAAAAATAATACTCAGGAGTCGAAAAATTAAACTCCTTCCTGGTAAAGTGGTAACTGAGAGACGAAGCATAAAACTCGATAGTCGAAACGTTATATCCAGGCATCGAAAAATAAAACTCGCGAGTTAAAAATAATACTCGGCCCTTTTTTGTTTCTACTTTTATATTCAGTTTTTGTTTTTATTTTTAAATTGCTTTTATTTTTTTATAATTTTTTTTAATTTAGGGGTTTTTATTATTTTTTTTATTATTTCGATTCTTTTTGTTTTGTTTTATTATTTTTGTTTTGTGTTTGTTTTAATTTCCGTCTTTTGTTTCTCTATTCTTGTTTTTTTTTGTTTTTGTTTGTATGTTATTTTTAGTTTTGGTTCATAGTTTTTGTTATTTTTGTTTCTTATATTTGTTTAATTTAAGATTTTTATATATTTTTTTTTATTTTTATTTTTTTATTTAAGTTTATATTTTATATTTTTGATTAAAATTTTTATTTATTTTCCATTTTTTATTTATTTTTTAGTTCTATTTTTTCTTATTTATTTAGTTTTTCGCTTTTTATATATTTTTTTGATTTAAGTTTTTATAATTTTTTTTATTCAAGTTTTTCATTTCGATTTGTTTTTTTTTTTTTTTGAGATTTAATTTTTGTATTTTATTTTTCGCTTAAATTATATTATTGTTTTTATTTTAGTTTCTATTTTTAAATTGGTTTTAGTTTTTTATATATTTTTTTTAATTTAGGGGCTTTTATTATTATAATTTTTTTATTTCGATTGTTTTTTTTTTGTTTTGTTTAATAGTTTTTTATTTTTGTTTCTTATATTTGTTTAATTTAAGATTTTTATATATATATTTTTTAATATTTATTTTTTATTTAGGTTTTGTATTTTTGATTAAATTTTTTTTTTTATATTTTTTGTTAAATTGTGTTTTTTTAATTTATTTTTTTTTATGTTTTTTTTTATTTTTCTATTTTATTGTCAATTTTGTATTTTATTTTATTTTTTGTGTGTAATATCACTTACTTTACCACTGTGCTACATCTGACACAATCGCTCTATTTCTGCCGCCAAGGCAAAATCTAAACGGC
Source organism: Anastrepha obliqua (assembly GCF_027943255.1). NCBI lineage: Eukaryota > Metazoa > Arthropoda > Insecta > Diptera > Tephritidae > Anastrepha > Anastrepha obliqua. Next base: position 31,659,336 of record NC_072896.1, read on the forward strand.
GAGGAAATTCAATATCGTGCGCCCTGGTGTATGCTAATGAATACCCACTTTGACTACCAGCAGCGCAAATTGCCACACACAAACACACGCACACACAAGTGCACAAGCAAATATTAAGCGCTCGATTCAAGTGCCAAAATGAAGCGAAATTATTCAAGCACATCTACTCTGCTTCACGCTTCCATTCTCCTCACACTCACTGTACTCCTAAATGATACAAAAGCAAAAACCCAACAAAAAACACGACTTTCACGCAGCCAGTTGAGTAGTTCTACATACATATTCATACATACACACATACATATACATATTAGGTAGTATGTGCTTGTGATTTGTGGGAGTGTTTAGTTGGTTTGCAGCTGCGGTTGTTGCGCTTAAGTAGTTTGTGATTTCCACGTCCATCCAGCACCGCGCGCTGGCGCCGAAAACTATGCCAGCGACGACGACAAATCCTTCTTTTGCCGGAGTCCTTTGGTATTTATTCATTCATTTCGCACTTTCGTTGTGCCAACACTTGCACAATTTAACAAACACACACACATGAGAATCACATGCATACATATATTTATGCAAATTTTTGCTACTCTTTTACATTCCTCGTTTTTTTGTATTATCTATGTGTGTGTGTGTGTTTGCCTTTTGCATGCAATTTTCTTCTGCTCGCAGTTTTTTTGCTGAAAGTGCAATTTTTAGCCCTTGAAGAATACAATTTACTGCTTTACTTGTTTAATTTTTTTTTCAGTTTTATTTTTTACTTTATTTTTATTTCGGGCGTTCATATTACTCTCATGTCTCGTTTTTTTTCTTTTGCGCTATTCTTCCTTGAAGCGATTGTAATAAAAGGGGAATTTAACGCTAAATTAGAGATTAAAAAACGCTACAGTGTGAATTTTAATTCTTATTGTTATGTATATTTGCTAGTGGGAGTGTGTTGGTCTGGGTGTGTTGTCCTGGGTGTGTTAAATAGTGTCTGCTTTTTTTAAATTTAATTTTGTTGAAAAGCGGATTTGGAGTTTGGTAACTAAATAAATTTTTAAAAACAGGGATTTATTTTTTGATTAAAGCAGATACTTAGGGCAGCCTTAGCACCAATTACGTACGTATCGAAGCGTTTATAGTATCTAAGTATGGGGCTTCCCCTGGAAAGCGCGCTTTTCAGTAAGACCGACTGGGAATGAAGCCTCTCAGACTCACATTGAATAATTTGTATTTGTATAAGGGACCAACCTTCGCACCTAATCTTAGAAAAATCTGCAGGCAGTCCGCGTCAGAGAGAGATAAATGGCATTTCTTTCAATCGTATGCACATCTGACGGCTAACAGGACTCAACAGGTTAAACTTCAGGAACTTGCAAAGCAAGTCACATCCAAGCCTATCAGTACCAAAAAAATATGAACAGATGGTCCCAAACTTGACAGGAGGTTCAGTGACGGAAGTTCTCTCCGCAAAACTGGGGCAAGAAGATCGTTTTAGCTTCCTTATCATATTCATCCATGAAGCCAAAGCAGACTAAAGGTCTAAGCAGAAAATTTAATGAGTTTCTTTATTCTGAAAGTCAAAGGGTGACCATTATATAAGTTTATACTAACTTGTATATAAAATAGGTGCATATATCCCTAGTTAGGTATTTGACCTAGTCTTTGCTCGAATTTGTCTTGCTCGCCTTAACATTATCCTACAAAATTGAGGAATCTTCATACTCAAGCCGACTCCGAACCGGCAGATGGTTTTAAAAGAAGCTTTTTCATGACAGAAATACCCTCAGACGTTTTTTATTGCGTGATGAACTTAAGAAAACTTTTTCCTATCATTTGACGTTTCATGCCCACTGCAGGTTCACTTTCTTCTACTCGATTGACGCGATAACCGCTTAAGCGGTATTAGACGAGCTTAGCAGCGCGTCCTTATTAGCAGAAATTATTTTCCTATCATATGCTGTTTCATCTGCTGTTTCATTCGCACAGTAGGCTTCGAACACGACACAAGCCCAACGTTACTCAGCCACGAACTCGAGAGGCAAAGAGGGGAAACACAAGTTGGAGGCACCCTCAGACTTATGAGGTATTTTGTATTCCGTCGCCTTCGATGCTAGAAACCTCGCAGACACCATTAAACTCCTTAATGAATGTTGAGCGTTCCTCTGTATTCCTTATTATCATAGTGTTGGAGATGTATGTATCTATGCCTTAAAGTAAATCTTGGATGTGGAGGAAGAGAAGCATCGAAATGTCCTCTCGGAACCTCACTGTTTAGTCGTACGTCGGGAGGCCGATCTCCCTGGTTCCAGCCAAGCATTAATAAACAAATAGAATGAGTTTACATGCCTCATCGCCACCCAGTTCTAGCCAAGATTCTATCTCAGTAGATTTAGCCGTCGGGTGAGGAGCAAACACGGTCCATTTTTAAAAGATGAAGTAATTTTTGAGTCAAATCGGTTTGGGATTTGTCTATTAAATGGATTTGCTAACGATTTTACTAAACTCTGTCAGTGTGGTGTGTTCACTGATCGTCTTCGTCTAACTCATCAAACGGTAGGCCCAGTCAACGTACTGCTTTGACTGGTTAGGTCCGAGGGGAGAGGGCTGAGTAAGTTTGATGGGACGTAGAAATTTTGTTGTGTGGTGTTCCTGTATATACTGGACATATGTCGGGAATGTCAGAGCCAATTCTAGATAAGTAGGAGTTTATTCTACTTATTCTACTACAATATCCAGAACGTAATTGGACCAAAGTACGCGGGTCTCGTGAGACAGATAAAGCTCTTCGTCTCGTGGTTGTGACTCCGATAACGGCATTCAACGGTCCGAAGATTAGGAAGCTGGTAAGAGTCTCCCGACGAGTGTCGTTTAATGTCTGTCTATCTATATACTGTCCAATCCAATAGTTGTAGTTGGGTTTTGTCCAGAATCTTGTCAGTGTAGTTGAAGACTTCGTTATCGAAGGGAGGGAAGGGACCTTCGAGATCTACAAGTTCAAAAGCAAGGGTGAAAAAACACCACCCTGCGGTACATCTTTTTTTATCCTCCTCTGTTTTGAGTGTTGATCTCGAAAGTTGAATATCATCTCGAATGTAGAATATCACCTAGTCGCGTGGAGCGGCTGACTGTGTCCAAAGCCTTTTTCAGGTCTGGCGCTACTAGAATATACCTCTAGGAGTGGTGATTTTCGTTGAGTCCATGGTGAATGCTGTTTTGGTGCTATGCACTCTGATCCAAGCTGATGCTTGACGGGGGTCGGATTTTTCTTGTGGAATGGGAGTAGGGGTAGGAAGTAGTAGTCGTCGGCTACCTCACTTTTCAATCATCCAGGGATCGGATATCCAACCTGGTTCCTATCTCAGAGAAATAATTAATAAAAATCCTCTGTTGAGTTCGTTGATTATCTAAATTCCCTGCCATACCACAGTGATCACATAACCTTTAAATTACTGTGTTTTTACTTGCCTAGCTTCCATAGTCACTAGGTTATCTGCTTGTAAAGACTTTTTCAAGGTTCGATACTAGACGGTGGATCAATGAAGCTCGAAGTGGGCTGTCAATGAAGCTCGAAGTGGACTGCCTTTCCATCACGCTGATTTAATTAAATTTACAGATATATGTACATATGTATGTATGTATCATATGAAAGTTTGATGGCATATCAAATAATAACTAAATTTATACAAAGTTTGATCCACTTCATGCACTAAAGGAAATGTTAAATTCTAAGGGTTGTTTTTTCACTCCGGTATTAGTTGGACGCATATCAAACTCTTCCAAACTCTACACACTTTCAATGCTCTTCAGCCTACTTACAAATGTTAATATTCACTTACGCATAACAAGTAAAACTTGAAATTTTGCAAAACTTCCTGATTGTCATTTTGACAGCTGTCAAAATACAATAGTTAGAACTGCGACCCAAACATTTGCCAGTGACATTGTCAAAGCTGTCAGAAATTCTCAAAACTCTTTTGCATGAGATGACAGGCAGGCAAAGCACAAAAAGATAATTAAATGCTCAAGGATATTAACGAAATAACAAGATGAAGTTTGAAGGGGGAACACATGTGCACATATCAAATCAAAGATTGAGTAGCAAGCAAAATTTGTGTGAGTTAAGGTGGTGAGAGTGAAGCTGTGGCAGGAGGTGAGTTGCAAAAATTGGCAATACAGGCAATTGCCGATTAAGAATACGTAAGAACTGTTTTTGGGGAGACAAATAATTGCAAAAGAAAAAAGTATTGCATAGGCAGGCGTTACGTTAATTCATTAATGCGTCGATGTCAAAAGTGACATTTTGCATGGCAACTGTGAAAAAACAAACTTTGCTTTTGCTACGACGAAATAGTACACGAGCGGTAAATACCTCTAACCGCTTGACAGGCATTTATGCGGCTGTCAAGCATTACTGGCGCATATTTTCTTTATAGTTATTTGGTTTTTTTTCCAGCTAGCCCATTCTCTCCTCCACCAGTTGTAGCATGCCGCGCTGTCAACAAATGAAGGTTTCGAATTTTTCTATTTATTTATTTTTTATTTTGTTGTTTATTTTGTGGTGGCACATTATTTGATTAAAGCGCTGATGCATTGCTGTCATGTTGGGCATACTACGTGCATACACATATATACACGGCGCATATATACACAGACATATACATTAATATATACATATCTATATGGATGGGGCTACACATACCAAGTTGATTCGCTCAAAAACTTCATCGCTTCGACTTTGATGAAATTTGTTGAAGATGCTTAAGAAGAAGATGAAGAAACATAATTTGTGTAAGAGTGGGGGAGGGAAGTAGTGAGTGCTTGCCGAGATGTAGGGTTAATAATTTTAATTTTTTTGCGCAAGTATTTCTTCTTTGAGTTATAAGTCAAGTAATTGTCAGTCTAAGATAAAACAGTAAAAATGTTCTGAATAGGATTTTTTCTGTGCTTTCCGTTTATAAAAAGAATATAATAATTTTTTTGTTCAATAACTGTTTTTTCGATTATACGAAAAATTCGTTTATAAAAAAAATTTAATTTTTCTTCCAAAACTAAAATTTTATTTTTTAACTTTTTTCTCTTCACACATTTTTTTTAATTTTTTACAAATTTCAACTGTTTTTCTTTTTATTATTGTAAGTTAAATAACTGTCAGTCTACGATAAAGCAAATAAATGATTTCTATTGCATTTTTTCCGTACTTTTCGATTATAAAAAGAATACATTTTTTTTCCTAAAATTTTTGTTTCGATTATAAAAAAAATTCGATCATAAAAAAAAATTTAATTTTGTTTGAATAACTTTTTTTGCTAATATATTTTTTTACTTCATTATAAACCATTTTTCTTCCTAACTAAAATTTTTTTTTACCTTTTTTTTCTTAATACATACATATATTTTAGATTTTTACAAATTTCAACTGTTTTTGTTTTTATTATTGTAAGTTAAATAACTGTCAGTCTACGATAAAGCAAATAAATGTTTTCTATTGGATTTTTTCCATACTTTCCGATTATAAGAAGAATACATTTTTTTCTTAATATTTTTTTTTTTCGATTATAAAAAATATTCGATCACAGAAAAAAATTTAATTTTGTTTGAATAAATTTTGTTTGCTAATATTTTTTTTTAGTTCATTATAAACCATTTTTCTTCCTAACAAAAATTTTTTTTTACCTCTTTTTTCTTAATACATTTTTTTAGTTTTTTACAAATTTCAACTGTTTTTCTTTTTATTATTGTAAGTTAAATAACTGTCAGTCTACGATAAAGCAAATAAATGATTTCTATTGGATGTTTTCAGTACTTTCCGATTATAAACAGAATACATTTTTTCCCTAATAATTTGTTTTAGATTGAAAAAAAAAATTCGATCATAAAAAAAATTTAATTTTGTTTGAATAAATTTTTTTTGCTAATACTTTGTTTTAGTTCATTATAAACCATTTTTCTTCCTAAATATAATTTTCTGTTTTAATTTTTTTCATGCAATTTTTTTTAACTGTTTATAAATTTTAACTGGTTTTCTTTTTATTATTTTAAGTCAATTTATTTTGAAATTTTTTTGACCAATGTTTCTTCCCTATTAAATTTTTTTTCTTTTAAATACATTTTAAAGAATTTTTCTTTCTAAATAAAATTTTCTTGTTGTTTAGTTATTTTTCCTTGTTTTATACAATTTTTTGTTCTTTTTTATACATGTTTTTAAATTTTTTTTTCTTCATAAACTTTTTTTTTTATTTTTTTCAAATTTCAATTATTTTTCTTTTTATTATTGTAAGTCAAATAACTGTCAGTCTAATATCAAGCAAAATAAATGTTTTCTATAAGATTTTTTCCGTATTTTCTGGTTATAAAAAAAATTCGATCATAAAAAAAATTAATTTTTTTTGAACAATTTTTCTTTCCTACTAAATTTTTTTCTTTTAAATTCATTTTAAACCATTTTTCCTTCTAATTAATATATATTTTTTCTTCTTCTTAACTAATTTTCTTTTTTAATTTTTTACAAATTCCAACTGTTTTGTTTTTATTATTGTAAGCCAGTGTCGGTCTAAGATAAAGCAAAATAAATGTTTCCTATAAGATTTTGGCGTACTTTCCGAATTAAAAAAAAAATCGGAGTTGTGAATTTTTTTTTGAACAATTTTTTCCCCTTTTAAATTTTTTTCTTTTATATTAATTTAAAAAAATTTTTCTTGTTAAATAATTTTAATTTTTTTTTTCATTAAATTTGTTTTTTTAATTTTGAACTATTTTTCATTTTATTATTCCAAGTCAAATAACTGTCTATATAAGATAAAGCAAAATAAAAATATTTTTATTGGATTTTTTCCGTATTTTCCATTTTTTAAATGTAATTAAAATAAAAATTAATTTATCTAAATAATTTTAATTAAAAAATTATAAAAATCGAAAATATATTTTAATAATTAAAGTTAGTTTTTAAAACAAAATTTCTTACTAATCAACCTTTTTTATTTTTTTCGGATTTGGACAATTTTTGGTGTTTTTTCGCATTATGCTATTTAAATGAAGGCATAGACCTGTTTCTACATATCTCTACTTTTCCACATTTTTCATGATTCAATTTTGAATTCACATTTTTTATTTTTTTTTTTTCGTGCGAGTCCTTTTGGTCTTTCTCAAATGATAATCAGTCTGAGAAAACAACAAATTTAAAGTTATTTCGTAACGATTTCTATAAAATCTTTTTCATAATTTCTGTTAAGAAAAGCCCAATAAATGTCAAAAAAACTCTTAACAACTTTTTGAATACAACTTTTTGAATACAACTTTTTGAATACAACTTTTTTTCAACAACTTTTACTTCCAAATTAAAAAGAAGGATTATTTTTTGCAAAATTAACTGTTTTTATATACTCTCAAATGAAAGCTTGAAACTTTTACTTCAAATGCTGTATGATTGAATTTATAGCTTAGTTTTGACACAGGCACACTTAACGTGTTTGTTGTAAGTACATACTTAAGTGTACACAAGTCGAAATAAAAAAAATTAAAAACAAGATTTTTTAAATGATAAAAAAAAATTTAAAAAGAAGTGTTAAAATAATTAAGAAAGAATTAAAAAAGAATTAGAGATACACTTTCAGTTTTTTTTTTATTTTATTTGATTTTTTTTTCTGAATTCTTTTCTTGTTTTCTTTTGTTTCTACATATTAATAAATTTTTTAGTTATACTCCAGTGACAGCTCGTAATTTTTCTTTTAAACAGATATCTAACATTTTGTGAAGAGAAAATAAATAATATAACATTCTAATTTTCTTCAATTTTTTTTTTACTTTTTTTATTTTTTCTATTTTTGTTTTTTATTTAATATTATATATTTTAAATTTATAAACGTTTTATTTAATTTTTTTTTTTAATTTTTTGATGTTTTTTTTATTATTTTTATTTTTTTTTTATTGCTATTAGTTTTTATTTTTTTTTAATAAAGTTTATTTTTTTTTAATTTTTTTATGTTTTTTTTTTTTAATTTTGCTTTTAACATTTGAATATCTCCTTTTTTTAACATTTTCATTTTTATTTTGGTTTTTTTTGTGTATGTTATATATTTGTTTTTTTATAATTTTGTGATTTTTTTTCATTTAACTCAAGTATAAACTTCCTTTTTTCCCTTGATGGGAGAGAAAAAATTTCGTGACTGAATTTTAATCATGCCAAGTGTTTACCCCATATATTCGTAATATATATGTATGTATTACACATACTTAAATGCACAGTTTACCATAGATTCCGTTTTCTTAACTTAGATTCTGCTGCCTTTTCTCCTCTATTTGCTTGCCTATAAGAACTGTCAATCGTGTGCCCCAAACCACCACCACCACCAACATTATGTGGAGCGGCTTCTCCGGCAGCGTCACACCCACCACACAAGCGTCAATTATTTACGTGGGCGCCGAACTGGAGCAACAGGGGACATTTACCATCACTCGCTACAGAAGTGTTTTCTCTCAATGCATTCTGGAGACTTGAAGCTTGATGCACATACGCACGCACTCACTCACACACTCATACGTAGTCACACATCAATTGGTTAATTGATCAATTTAATTTGACACTCAGCTGTTGCTCCCATTTTACTGCTTTTATAATAAACGGTAAATATGCGCTTTTACTACTCAACACTTGCGCTCGCTCACTCACTCACTCGATTAGTCGATTGTCGACGGCCACCAATCGTCAACAGTTGCTTGTCGAAAGTCTACTGACATTTGTCTACACATATGTGACACACACGCATACACACATCGATATACAGATATTACTGTATTGAGCATAATAATGACAGTCATGTTGATGTTTGCTGACAGCTGACAGTTATCAATTGTTGATTCAATTGGTAGTTATGCAAATTGTCGTCAGTCAGTCATTCAGCCAGCCAGTCGGTTGGGTAGCCGGTTAGCTATTCAATTACTTGCGATCAGCACTCAGTTAGTCAATCAGTGTAAATATTTTCTACTTTTGTTGGCACTTATTCGTGGAAATGCAAAGATTTGTATAGAAATCGCTCAGCATTAATTTAATTTTTGTATATATTCTCAGAATTTCGTATTTCGGGGCAATGAGATGCTGCTGCTGTTAGCACTTAATAAGGAAGTGCTGTGGGTGATAAAATTGTTTAGATTGCTGTATTTTTGATGATTGGCTGCTGAAGAAGTATTTTTAATAGGGTGACTAAGAAATACTTTTCATGGTTACTTCCTTATTAATTTTTGTCGCAATGAATTATTGTGAAAGGGTTTTATAATGTTATTTGTATGCGGCCATCAAGTTAAGCTAATAAAAAAATGGGAGCCAAAAAAAAAAAAACAATCTTCGTTTAACACAATTTTTCTAATGTCTCTGAACTAAGGCTCTATATCAAACTTAAACTCAAAGATAGCACTTGCCTTTGCTAAATCGTGAGTTATGCAATTGGTATGAATACAAACCGTATCTCAGACTTTAGTTTGAACTAAAACTCACTAAAACATGAAAGAATTGATTTCAAAGCTTGTTCTCAAAGGCATAACTCAAAAAATTATTCTAGTCTAGTACTAATAAACAGGTGAAAGTCATATTTTAAACAATTGTTGGGTCGCTAAAATAAATAAAAACAACCACTAAGAAAAACAACAAAAAACAAAAAAAAAGAAATAAAAATTTTCTTATAAACACCCATCAGAGGCGGCATAACACTGAGAGCCTCTTCATTTGTGGTAAAATATCAAGACGCTCACCACACATTGGAGGAGGATCTCGGCCGAACACTTAGCAAAAGGTGTAAACGTCACTTATCATACAACAGACCCAATAATATAAATATTTGTCGCATAATTTCAGTTGACTGGCTCTATACAATTTATTAATTATTATTTAGTGGTCGTATCTACCGACCATTAAATTGAAAATATATGTGACTGCTGTAAGGGGGGAGTATTTCAGAATATAAAAATGCAGATGGAAGTGAGTTTACCTTCAAAGTATTAAGACAGTGAGACCCAACAAACATTTTGGTGTTAACTCAACTTAAGTTGAGAACTAATGGATTTCTCAAATCTCCAACGTTGTTGCTCAACAGTATCTATCTGAAAATAGAATAGGTTCTCAGATTGAGAAAAAGTTGCCTCTCAACCAGAACTGCAATTCTCTAATTAGTTTTAAACATAACACGGAAATACTGAAACTAAAAGGGGAAAGTAATTTCTATTTTTTTAATATTTTTGAAATAAATTTTTTTTTAATATTCTGCCTTTTGTAATAAGTAGTTAAATAAATATCGAATTATATCAATTCTCTTAAAGATTCAGGGCTTTAATGTTATGTATCTACGCGTCAATTTTATTCAAAGACTATAGATTACCCGGTTTGGCTATCTGCTATGGTAAAAAACAAAAATGTGAGAGTAACTTCAGCTCCCACGTCATCGGGAGTCGGAAGCAGAATTCTGCCCGTACGTATTCACACACTCGTCCAATCAGGTGGCAACATGAGAGGAGGCTGTGTTGATTTTTTTCGCATATCACCAACACAATCTTACTCTTTTCGTGATGCCAGCCAATCAGCTGATACTTTCAAATTTGCTGAGAGCCAGTTAACGGTCTAATCTTGGCTACCCCTCTAAGACCTTTTCACCATGGATTGCATTCTATCGAGTGCAGGTTTTTTGTCAACGCTGGCACTGGCATATTTTTGCATATTGTTGTTGTAGAAAATAGTTGTTCTCAAGCTCAGCTCAACTGGCAGTCCAAGGAGAGCGATGAATTGGAGAATGATGTTGAATATCAATGAATGATATTGATGAACCTGAGAAGCACAAATTTTGCCAGGGTTAGAGGTGAGTTGGTGACTGATTTGGATATCAACGTGAGAACTAACAATTTCTCCAATGGTTGGAGAGCTACCGTGTGTTGAATTATGTTACCGTTCGAGTTGAGAAACAGATTACTTCAACTTTTTCCTAATGAATTTTCGTTGCCAAAGCGAGTAGTTTTATCACTGCAACACATTCACTGTGAGATGCTTTTTGACAGCAAAAAATACACCCACGCGTCAATGCCAGATCGAGATAAGATTTTTAGATTTATGCAAATGAAAGATGAAATATTAAATACTGTGTACATTTTTTTGACTCTGCGTCGCTTTCGGTTTTTTTCTACCAACTCTGTGCATGCCATAGAATCTTAGAAAAGTAAATTTTATGAAAAAATGTAAATTTCTGGTGAACTTTTTTCTCTGATGATTTTTTACAATTTCAAATGTGGCCTAACTCAAAAACTAAGCATCTGACCAAAGAGTTTCAAATTTGTTATTGTTTTTTTTTCAATTTTGGGTAGGATATGAAACTTTAAGTTAAATTGTCTTTCGTTTTAGTAAATAGAAATTATATTTTTATAAAAAAAAAAAAAAATTTTAATATATATTTTTTAATTTTTTTTCTAAATAAATTAAATTGTTTTTCTTAGCAGGAGGAACTATATTATATTTTTTGTAAAAAAAAATTAGAAAACAAACACAACTTTAAATTCCAAAATTTTAACTGTTTATTCACATAAATGCACAAATAACTTTTTTTCTAATTAAAAACACTAAATAAAATAGTAAAAATTTTACAAAACAAAAAATTTTTTAAATGGTATTTTCTCCTTAATTAAAAAAAGTCTGAACAATAAATAAATAAATACTGAAAATGTTGCCAAACAATTTTTTTTTAATCTAAATAAACAAAAATAAGTAGTCAAAATTTTGCTAAAAATTACTTTTTTATGATTAAAAAAAAAAAAACTAAATAAAAAATAAAGAAATAGTCGAAATTTTGCAAAAAAAATTTCTTAATTCTTGAAAATAGTTTTTTCTCTTTAATTAAAGACAAAAACGAATAAAAAATAAATAAATACTGAAAATTTTGCAAAATAAATTAGGTTTTGTAATTAAAACAAAAATAAATAAAAAAAAATTGTCAAAATTTTTCAAAAATAACTTTCTTTGAAATTAAGAAAAAAGAAAACTAAATAAAAAATAAAGAAATTTTCCAAAAAAATTTTTTTTTTAATAATTTTATGTAGTTTTTTCTCTTTGATTAAAAAAACATGAATAAAAAATAAATAGATACTGAAAAATTTGCAAAACATAACTTTTTTTGTAATTAAGAAAAACTTAATAAAAAATAAAGAAATAGTCTAAATTACAAAAAACATTAATAAAAATAAATACTGAAAATTTTGCAAAAAAAAAATGTTTTTTTTTTGTAATACAAAACAACTAAAAGAAAATAAATATTCAAAATTCTGCTATATGCCACGTTGTTGTTGTTGTAAACACAGGTGTGTATATAATTTCATAAAAAAATAAATCAACTCCAACATGAAAGACCCTGTACTAGTTGCACGGCTTTGTTTTTAGAAATATTTGATTAATGTCACCTCAATAATGCCAATGAGACGACGCAACTTCTACTATCCACACATTTGTCGTAGCAAAAACACTCGTGACCTTCTGCGCTTGATTTACCGGAAAGACCAGCAAACACTTGACAAACAAAAAAATGTATGCAGCTGTTCGCAGACCACCCAAGGAGTGCCAGGCCGTCATTTATTGATTAATTATAGAAAAAAAAACTAACTTTAATCAAGAAAGGCATTAACTACTAACTAAACGTTTAACCAGGGAGACGGTGAAACAAGTTTCGCTGCTTCTACAGTAAATGCCATGCATTAGTTATGAGAAAAATTGAAAAAAAACAAAAAAAAAAACAAATACTAATGAGACAAATACTCGTAAAAACGAATACAAAAGAAGGAAATACAAATTGAATAACAGATGTGGAAAATCGGGTGGTGAAAAAAAGTTAATGACAAATACTTGCACAAACAGCCTCCAACCGAAGCTCACCGACGCGACAAAGTGGTCAAAAGCAGGTAACATTACAAGCGGCAGGCCGCTGGCAAACAAAAAAGCGGGAGCATGTCAATGCTGAGGAGTGATAGTGTTTACCAAGTCAAGCGGCGGTGGCGGCGGCGACAGAGGAGGAGGAGGCGAGGCACGCGCAACAAAGGCGAACAAATAGCAACAACAACAAGTTTTATTCATGATGCCGCCAGTAGCATTGGCAGAACAACTGGAAAAGCGACGCGCGGTCACACGCCACAAAGAAGGCCGTTGCCAATGCCGTAAAATGTTGCAAGTGTGTCGCTCAAGCAAAACGAAACACAAAACGACGAAAAGCAAAAATAAAAATAAAAATTTTAAAACACGCACAAAGCAACCAACGACAAAGCAGCACCGCTGGACATGTTGCAAGCACAAGTAGCCAGCCATTCAGCCTCGAAGCGGCGGCCAGCGCTGCAAGCAAGCAGCAAAATGAGGTGCGCTAGCAAATGTGCAACACAGGCGGTTGCCTCGCAGCGCTTTACGCAAAATTGGCGGCCTCAATACGGACAAAATTATGTACATACAGCTGTATTCGCATTAATAGCAGCGCGGCGTGTTCGAAAGCTTTGACTATTGATTTATTTTTTAACAATATTTTTTTTTTTTTATAAAAATATAGTTTATATAATATTATTACAAAAACAACCTGACTCACAGTTTAAAACGTTGCAAAAACATAAGAAAGTTCCAAAAAAAATTTCGGCAAAATTTCAACATTAAAAAAAAATTTTATTATTATTGTTTCAATTTTGTTATTATTTATTATTTCTTTTTTTTTATCTGTTGTTAATTTTTTTTTAATATTATTAATGTTTTTTAATCTTATTTCGTTTAACCTCTTTTTTTAATAAAAAATTTTTATTTTCTTTAATTTTTTTTCAATGTATTTGTTTTTTATTATTTTTTTTAAATTTTTTTATTATTTATTATAACCTTTTTTAATTTTCTTATAACTTTTTTTATATAGTTCTAAATATTTTTTAATGTTATTTTGTTTAATGTTTTTTTTATTAATTTTTTATATTTTTTTTTAATTAATAAATTTTTTATTTTCAATTAAAAATTTTTTTTTATGATTTAATTTTTATTTTCTATTATTTTTTAATTTTTTTATTATTTATTATAACTTTTTTTAATTTTCATATAACTTTTTTATGTTTTTAATGTTATTTTGTTTAATGTTTTTTTATTAATTTTTTACATTGGTTTTTAATTCAAAATTTTTTTATTTTCAATTAAACAATTTTTTTTTATGATTTAATCTTTATTTTTTTAGATTCTTAAGGTACGATTGTGTCTTCAGTGCAAATTACAATAAAAAAAAAATTATATAAAAATAAAATAATAAAAAAAAAATTATAAAAACTTTTTTGTTTTTAATTACGTTTTTGAATTAAAAAAAACCTGAACACATTTTTTAACATTAAAACATTTTTTTTTATTAAAACTTAAAAGTTTAAAATTAAATACATTTTTTTAATTTTTTTTATAATTTTTTTATAATTTTCCTTATACTTTTTTTTATAATTTTTTATAATTTTTTTATAATTTTTTTTTTTTTTTTGAATAATTTTTTAATAATTTTTTTTTATAATTTTTTTATAATTTTTCTTATAATTTTTTTATAACATTTTTATAATTTTTTAATAATTTTTTGTTTTAATTCTTTTATTATTTTTCATATAATTTTTTTTATAATTTTTTTTAATAATTTTTTAATAATTTTTTTTTATGGTTGGTTGGTTGGTTTAAGGGTGGGTTAGGTGGGCTCTGGAAGTCATCCCATTGATGTATATGTTGCAAAGAAAGGCTCTGAACTGGACGTTCGGCAAGTGGTAGAGGGCATAAGCATGAGCGTAATCGCGGAAACCAATAGAAGGTGGTCTCTGACTACTAATTGCAGGGTCGCCAAAGCGCGCTGGCAAAAACTGCATCATGAAAGGACCAAATGTCTGCTTGGACTCAACAGATCAACTATCCGCGTCCTAACAAGTGTCAGAGTTAACGGGTCTCTGCAGTATTGGCACCTTAGCCAGTAGAATGGGTGTACCTCACAAGGACTTCTGCGGGAGTGGGGGGATGAGGAAGAAATTGAGCTGATACCACACCGTCTTGTCTTGCATTTCACAGAAGCTGTGCCACATATCTTGACGATTATTTCTTTAAAGACGTGGGAAATTTGCACAATGTTTCACTGGAGGGAAGGAGTTATCTTCTTAAAAAGATCGAAGTGGTTCAAGCAACTTAGTTAGGGGATGGAAATCAAATGCAGGTATCACAGTGTGCCTTAGGGCCTTCGAGTGTCTTCTCTTAGATAAAACACCTGGCTAACCTAACCTAATCAGAATTTTATGAAAAATTTCATGTATGCATTGAATTTTAGTATAAAAAAGTGCAAGTTGGCAGTGTCTCAAAAATCGTCTTGATTTTTATCAGTTTTTTTGTTTTGCTAGCGGTCTTGTTAATTTTCTTCGTATAAACACAAAAAAAAAATTCCAAAAAATCAACGCGATTTCGGAGCCACTTTAAATTGACACTTTATTGTCCTAAAATTCAATGGGCTATAAAACTGCCTTCCCAAAATTTTCATAAAAAATTTTATTAAAAATTTGGTAGTTTCGATGAAATTTTTTAGAATTTTTTCTAATTTGGACACAGTTTAAAACTTTGATTTAAATAGTTTTTATTGTTATATGAACTATATTTTTGAAGAAAAAAAAAAGCGAAATAGTGCATTTTACAAAGAGTCAAAACTGTGCCGCGCTGCTATTATTACGCACACAGGTGTGCACATACAAACATACGCCGCCGCTTGGGTGTCATTATTAATTTAGCCCATTTTTGTTGAACTGAAGCGTACAACGCATAAAATAGTAAAAGGTCCAATGGCGAAGCCGCAACAGGCAAATAAAAGAGGAAGGAAAAGCAAAAATAACTATGAAAATATGGCACACGCGAAACTGGCTATGCGTTATGCAGCTGGTTATGTTGCAACATTGCCCGTTGCAAAAATAATCGCCTATAAATTGTAAAAAATTTAAAAGTTGCGCATACAAAGCGCTGAAAGTGAGGTACGGGCTAACTGGTGGCTAGTCATGGGGTAAGAAGGCCTGCAGCCAAGTGCGGCGTGGCATAGAAGTTACACTGCAGGCGGCACAAGCTTAGCCACAACTGCTTCTAAGCTAATAATAAATGTTTGCATCTTACCTTTATCGTTGCAATACTTTTCATCTAGAAATGCGCGTTTTTTTTTCAAATTTATTTACTGCCTTCAAACGTGTGGCAAATAAATTATATACAAAATTTTTGCAGCACCATTGGAGCCTTTAAGAGTTTCAGCAACTTCCTACAGCGCTGCAATACACTTATAAATGAGCCTTTACAGCAACCAACCCGCTAACTCACTCGCAGCATACGTTTACCGCCCGCTTAAGGTAGATAAATACATACCTGCATGCGAGTGTGTGCAAGTGCAAAATATCTAACCATCTGTTTTGCACTAGTCACTCGTTTCGTGCGTCTATCTTTATGCCAATACGACCTGTCTCAACTTTCAAAGCTAAAAACGCCGACAAATAGATGATGCAACCTGAGTTGGTGAAGGCTACAAAGAGGCGAACCAAAAAAAAAAAAAAGAAATAAAAAAAAAAGTAGAAATCGAAAAATCAAAGGAGCCTGGCAATCGAAAGCGTAAAATGCCTACTCAGCCTTAACAACGAGCTTCGTCGACTTCATCTCCTCCACTAAATTGTTAGCCTCAGTTGCAGCCTCAGTTTAAGCATCAACCAGAGCTCGCATTCCCCCTCGTGCATACCTTACTTTAGCAGCATAGCAGCAAAATCCGACTCATGCGCAACCTCATCTTCTCCAAAGAGTCACCATCACCATTTGCCGCTAAGATGTAACTGTGATACGACACGACCGCCACTTATACGAATTGCAGTTCATTTCGAAAAACAAAAAAAAAAAAATCAAAAAAAGGGAATCAAAAAATGAACATAAAAACTGATAGTACCGAATGTGCTTTTGCTCCCAGCATTGTTGATGACAATCCACCATCCAGCTGCCATCAGCGTCCATCGCTTCAGGCCATAGTTCGCCAACGAATGTGTAGAATGGCTTAGGCTTGCGCCTGTGCCATGACGTTGTGTTGCTGATTTAGGCTCTTGGTTCCACTTGGAAAGTTGCAATTAAACGAAGAGTTATTGACAGTACTTTGTTCCATCACTTCGCTTTCTTCCCCACCAACTGCTGCAGTTGTTTGCTATTTGCACGTTTGTTGGCTAAGGAAAAATCTGCAAAGTTTTGTTGTTAATTTATTGACTGGGAACATTCATTTTGTAGTAGTAGTAGTAGGTATGCACATTTTTTTTATTGAAAAATTGCTTGAAAAGGTATTGCATGCATAGAAGGTTTGAATCAGTGGCAGGAGTCGCATTCACAACGTTTGATTAACCGCCTATACGGCATAGACTGATTAAGAAGACAGTTGCGAACCTTAAAGAGCGCTGAAGATTTGATTTATGGAGAGAAGTTAGATGTATAGGGGAGAGCTGAATACAAAGCACATAAGTCTTACTCTAAGATGTCTGGTCTGAGGAGTGACGGTAAGAGTGATCCACGAATTGGCGGCGTTATACGAGTATTGTGTCTCTTAAGTTGTGATCTTCAGGTTGCTGATTGCGCAAAGATTGCTCGCATGGAGAGATGGATGAGAAAGATTTTCGATACAGTAAGAATGGATGACAGTACCTGCAGAATCCGGTATAACGCGCAACTAAATGATCTTACTCAGAACGAAACAGCTGTGCGCTATGTTTTAAAACACAGCGCATGAGATAGCTAAGTCACGTTACCCGTATGCCTGCTGACTGTACCGTGAATAAAGCCATGACAGGGAAGCTAATGGGCGGAAAGAGCAAAGAAAGGCAGAGGAAGTGATAGATAGCCGCAGTGGAAAACTATCTCAAAGATTTCGGAATTCCTGGGTTAGGTTATGTTAGCCACTTTGCTAGTCTTGGACAAGACCCTCGGTCGCCCTAAGGCCTATTGTGAGAAAAGAGAACTAAGTTGCTTAAACCACATCGATCTCTTTGAAAAAAGTAACTCCTTCCCTCCACTGAGACGTTTTACAAATTTCGCAAATGTTCGCCAAAATATTTGGCACGGGTTCAAAGAATAATCGCCAAGATATTCGGCACGGCTTCTTTGAAGAGCAGGACATTCTCAGAGGAGATGTTGTACCGACTCAATTTCTTCTTCATCTTCACAATTCCTGCAGAAGTCATTGTGAGGTTCACCCATTCTGCTGGATGGGGTCCCGTTATAACACGCATGAGGATGATGGTAGTTGATCTGTTGAATCCAAGCAGACGTTTTGTTCTTTTAAGACTTCATTTAGTATTCCGAGACCACCTTCTATTGCTGATGATGCTCAAGTCAATTCGTAACTATGAAGCAAAACCTTAAGATCGACTGCTTTGGAGGCCCATAGTGAAGGCATCTGTAACGCACTCCGCGTTGTAACGCCATGAATGTTGCAGATGAAGTCGTAGTTGTTTCCGCATGATCGGCAGGTAATTGAAAATTATCCAGTGTGCTGTTTGGTCTTGACTCAGACCATATAAAAATGTCGTCGTCCTGTAAGAGGAGGAAGTGGGCTTTTTAGAAAGTATTTAATTAATGCTCTTTGTCATTGGCCATGCACGTTTTCATATCGAGCCATCAAGATCCTCTATAGACAGTTGGAGGTATCCGATGAGCGCCGAACCTCTTTGACTTTGACAGTTTGATCGAATCTCAAGTCTTTTCTGGTGCGGTTGCTATACGATTCTGTCAAGAGGTTATTTATTTGAAAGTGGCGAGCGGGACAATGTAATAGACGTTTAAATAAAAAACCCTCGGCGTTCTCTAAGAGCCTTTATTGTATTTCGGCAGTCACAGAACTGTCAAGAGGTTATTTATTTGAAAGTGGCGAGCGGGACAATGAAATAGACCTTTAAATAAAGAATCCTCGGCGTTCTCTAAGAGCCGTTGTTGCATTTCGAGAGTAACAGAACCAGTTTATATAGAAATGCTGTTGTTGGAAATTACAAGTTTGGAAGTAAGAACTAAAACAGTGCGCCTAACGTGTAAATACAAAACCATCAAATTTCTCTGCGAGCAGTTGGAGCTTTCCTATAGGCACCAAACTATTAGGACTATTGGTCTTGGACAAATCACAGGAACATTTATGGGTTTTTTTTCAATACTTGAAAACATTTTTTCCCAGACACTCTTAAATAACGTTGCTTCTCGACAGCCACCGAACCAGTTCGAGTATTGGTTCATCGATTAGAGTCTCCACATCTCGGAATGAATGCATATTTCTTATCCAATTTGCTTTTGGAGGCAGTTTAACTCTCTTAAACTATACAACAAATCGGTCACTTTCAAGCCAGGTTGGTTTTCATATCACTTAGTTTTATTATTAAATGTCTTTAGGCAGCTATTTTTAACGTTATGAGAACTATTACGATAATATTTTGACATCTTTTGATCACCAGAGCTGAGTTTTCGTTGTGAAAATGTATTGTGATCATCTCGGCTGTGTTTAAAACTCCTGTAGCCGTCATCGTTATTCGCCAGCATCTCCAAATTTGATGGCTAGTGAGGCTCACACTCTCACAGAGAGGAAAGATTTTGAGGAAGTCCTCAACGGGATCATATACTGAAGCCAAAACACTAAAGACTGTAATAAGAATAATGAGGACCATTGAAATGATCACCGCCCTATATGACTGTAAAGCAGTTGTGCGTGAAAGAGCTTTCAAAAAGGACCTTATACTGTCACATATCAAAGTCTGGAGAATGCTGCTGAATGTCCGCATGTAAATTCGTGTCCCTTCCCTGACGTAGAACCGACTGTCGTGCGAACGAAGCGTTTATCCGACTCAAAATGTTCCACAGCGTCATCATTTCGTGTCCAGCTTGAGAAGAGATCTCAGCTAGGAACAAAAATGGATGGTATTCAATGGTTGGCATGAGTACTCTGCCCTCACTAAACTTCGTGCATCTCTGAGAGTGGCGAATGTCAAAATTTGATGTACATAAATCCGGGCTACGCTGCTATTTTTCCCGCAAACTCTAAGTCCAATATGTAACGTAGTTAGAGTGTGGTTCCTCTGCAGGAACTCTTACTGACTCCACAGTTTTTTGAGTACTGCAACATCTTCCATGCTGAATTAGCGGTAATTACAGAGTGGTTGCTTTTTTCAGTTGTTCTGTCACCCCTATACAGCATATGAGAAAATACTTGGAGCCAAGTTGGGTTAGAATCTGTATAGTGCACCCAAACCTCCTTAAAGGTGGCAGGTAGGTAGGTAGGAAGGTGGCAATTGAATATCGAAAGTCCTACTGCGTGCTCGCTGCCAAGTGTGCCACGAAGATAGTAAGGCTTCCCAAACATAGAAATATGCCGCAGACAGGCTGGCAAGGAAAAAAGTTAACTGGAAGCAGTAACCTCTTCCCATAAAGGGGGCATTCCTTTGTATTCAAGTAAATTTTGGCCTCGTTTGGCTTGAATCGCCTTTAATTTGAACCAGCAAATAGCAGATGTGTTGGGAAACCTTTCACTGATTAAGCAAAGCAGATCTGTGCAGGAGTCAATGAGAAAATAACTAAATCTTTAATCTCACCAAAACTTTCTTCTATGCCTTATTTGGTAGTTATCACAAAAGGCCACTCACTGCCTTATCGTCGCGAAAGGTAAGAGAATTTTCCATCTCTTCTTCAAGAAATGAGAAGGTTTCGTCATACGCGGACGTAAAATTGGCTCGTCCACTTGGCATGTGACCTAAGTGTATCTCTCTCCAACCTGTGCAGCCACTGCTAGCCTAGGCTTTATTGAATTTCACTAAGTCAAGATAGCAAGCATCCTGGCCCAATAATAGCAACTCCATGACAAAAAACTTGTTGCTTATTTAAGATTTTTCTTTTTCTTAAATGAACTTCCTTGATGTGTGACCACCATTATTACTCGTTACTCTCGGCATCACTCCCTCCCCTACGAATTCTACTACACATTCATGCGCATTCATTCATTCTGCTAATTGCTAACGCCCTAAAAACTGCTCTAGCCAACACTTTAGATGGTTGAATCTACAATACACTCACACACATACTCATGCAGAGGTGTAGATGCCTAACAAAACATGCCATTAGAAAGTTCAATTAAGCCGCCACAATGTAGTCAAGGAAACGAAACGTGTCCGATGAGGAGCAGTAAAGCCTATAGCAACAGTAAAATATATGGCGGGTAGCTGGAGTAGAGGTGGAGTTCCTATTATAGATCGGAATGAATAGGCAGTGGTATGTATAGAAAATTGTGTATGAGTATGCGTTCGCGCTTATGTAGCATGTGGCATGTGGCATGTGGCAATTTCATGCAATTTTCATTCATGCTGACGTTGCGCTTTTCATTCAACTTCATTTTTACTGGTGCATGCTTGATGTCGTCGACAACAGGCGGCCTGGCTGGCGCACTGGCGGGCATTTTCATACAACACTGGTGTGCACATAAAAGCTTCCCAGTTTACCTAAGTTCAACCTTTTTTTTTGAGCGTGTGTTTTTTTTTTTTTTTTTTTTTTTTTGCTGCTCCTTAGTTTCTTAGCTATTGCAAATTTCATACAATTTTTTTGCCTACTTTTCTGAACCAACAGCAGAGCAGTTAGAGCTTGGGAACATCTAAGCTGGGTGGCTGGCTCGCTGACTGGCGTTTTCTCTGGTTTAGCTGGGCTGTTCTTTTGAGTCGCTTTTCCATTATTTTTTTCTTCTTTTTTTTTACAATTTTTTTCTGCTGCTACTGTTGCACTTTTAATAAATACAGCCAAAGCAAACATGCCTATAGAAATTGGGAAGAAAAGAGGTGCCACCGTCACCGCTACCAAAAACAAATAGCTAAACAAGCAGCTAACCTGGTTTGTTGCCATTTCAAGTCATTTGTGTTGAGTGAATAGGTTTCACTGCCTGCCTGGCTGCCTGGATGCGTGGCTGCCTGAATGCCTAGCTGCCAGTTCCCAAGCGGAGCAGCAGCAGCAAGTGAAACAGTCTGTCCGCCAACATTATTCGGTGAGTCAGTCAGTTAGCGTATAAGCGCCATCATCATCATCATCATCCTCTGACCAACAGTTGCTCCATTTACATACACATTTACATACATACATATACACACACATGCACAGGTGTATGTGTGTATATATGCATGAATACATAGTAGCTGCTGAGAGAGTTTGTTGTGCCATTGCTGCTCCACTCTAATTTCACTGTTGCAATTGTGCACAGTGACCGCAACAACAATAAAATTAACAGCACAACAACAAAGCACTAAAACTGGTAGCCAGTCTTGATGGCAGTAAAAATAATGTTGACGTAGAAAAGTGGATGTGGCGCAAAATGTAGGCTAAAAAATGTTTATGTTGGAAAAAAGTTTATGAAAACAAACCAAGAAAAGCAAAATAAATAAAAATGGCAAAAAGTTTGAAAGTAAGTGGGAATAAGGGAAGCAGAATTTACAAAAAAACAAGAATGTAAAGGAAAAAAATGGTGCATAAATAGGGGAGTGGGAAATTGTGTACAGGTGGCTTAAAAATGGTAGTAGAAAAATAATTAAAAAAGAAGAAGAAACAAAATTATGCCAGCAAGTATGCCAAGAAGGTAGTGCACTTGTGACAAAGAACGTCTGCAAAGTCGCTAACGGCGCTGATTGCACTTTTTACCGCACATTCTAAAAAAAAAACAACAAATACAACAAAAAAACAATACAAAACACAAAACCATGCAAAAAGGTTTGCTTTATAGAAAAGTTTTGCCAATTTGCTGCGCATATTTCTGACCGGTTAACTGAAAGATACGTTGCTTTAGTGCTAGCAGCGCCGTTAGAATTGGAAGGGACCTCTCCAAGCCATTTGATACCAAACGAGGGTTCAGGCAGGGTGACTCGCTGTCGTGTGACTTCTTTAACCTGATGTTGGGAAAGATCCTTCGAGCCGCAGAACTTAATCGCTCTGGCACAATTCTTTATAAGAGCGTAAAATTGCTGGTGTATGCCGATGATATTGACGTCATCAGCCTTAACAACTGCGCTGTTCGTTCTGCGTTTTCCAAACTGGATAAAGAAGCAAAACGAATGGGTCTGGTGGAGGAGGACGTGGAAAAAACGAAGTATCTCCTTTCATCACACAAAGAGTCAGCGCACTCGCTTCTCGGCACTGTTGACAGTTATGATTTCGAGGTTGTCAGAGACTTCGTTTATTTAGGAACCAACATGAACACCGACAGCAAAGTCAGACTGGAAATCCAACGTAGAATCTTTCTTGCCAACAAGTGTTACTTTGGACTAAGTAGGCAACTGAGCAGTAAAGTCCTCTCTCGACGAATAAAAGTCGCAGTATAAAAGACTCTTATAAGTCTCTCATCGTCCTCGCCCTATCGTATGGCGTAGAAGCTTGGACGAGTTCCTTGGATTTTTATAGATAAATATTCTGCGGAAGATTTTTCGACCTTTGCACGTTGGCGACCGCGAATATCGCAGGCGATGGAAGAGAGAGCTGTATGAACTTTACGATGACATAGGCATAGCACGGCGAATAAAGACCCAGCACCTTCGTTGCCTGGGTCATGTCGTCCGAATGTAACAAACGCTCCGGCTCTGAAAGTATTCGATGCGGTAGCAGCTGGTGGTAGCAGATGAAGAGCAAGGCCTGCTCTGCGTTAGAAAGATCAGGTGGAGAAGGATTTGGCTTCACTTGGTGTGTTCAACTGGACCTTGTTAGCATGAAAAAGAGACGACTGGCGGGCGCGCTTAGTTAAACTAGACTAAAATCGCGTAAGGGGTTATCTCGCCAATTCACAAGAAGAAACTGAAGGAGTAGCCAGCCAACAGCAATAACAAGCAAGCTCACAGTTTAAGTCTGTCTGTCAATTCAGTTAGAAGAAAGTCAAAGGATTTGCTGATAGGTGGCGCTGGAGTCGAGGTATCTGAATCAAATTCGAACGTAGCTACAGGAAGGGAAATATTTTTATCCCAAAATTGATGCCATCGCAGTGAAGCGTGGCCGCGTGTAGAAGTTATAGGTAAACGCAACAATATGAAGCTTCTGAAAAGACGTTGCTTCTCTTCAGCTGTCTTTTAGAAAAATAAGGTGTATGGAATTTGCTTGCTTATGAAAGATAGTGAATAGATTTGAGTGTTTAGCGCAAGATTAACTTCAAGCTAAATAACAATTACTTAAATGCAAGTGAAATATTGCTTGTGCAATCACAGATCGGCAAGTTATTGGTGAGGAATCTCGGCTGAGACCTCTTACGACTCTTAATGAAGCATTTATACTATGAGCTACGCACTGCGTCTGCTGGATGGTTTCATGTGATTGAAGCTAAACCATAAGAGCGGACAGTTTGCGCCAGTGAGCGCGGAAATAGGCAACCTAATATTAAGTGTAAGATCCTATAAAGCTGGTTTTTAAAGCCCACCTTCCCCTAGATTGGATCTTATTGTTACGGACTGTAGAGTAACAATTCGATATGATCTTGATGCGTCAGTTTTATCTCTGTTGTACTAGCAAACCTTTTTGGGCGAGAGTGTTTTCTTCCAAATACCTACTCAAATTTTGGATAGCAACCAATGTGAACAATACAAGCTTCACAGCACAATAGAACTTAAGATGGAAGTGGCACACCTCTACTTGAGGAAGATGTTTTCTTCCAAAAATGTCGTAAAATTTTGGGTAACTACCAAGGGATGTGGACTGCCATTAACTTATACTTCGCGACACAATAGACCTTAAGATCAGATTGGCACCCCTCTACTTGAGGAAGAGGGGTTCCTTCCAAAGACGTAACTAAAATCTTGGACTGCCACTAAGTATACTTCGCGGCTCAATTGACCTTAAGGTCGAAGTATATACTTCCATATCGGAAGTTATCTGTAACGTAAGTTTCAGCCAAGACTTCTGACCCAGTGTTTTGTTTAGTTATCTAAGTGTCGCTTAGTAAAAAAGACGCTGAATTTCAACTAAAACACAGACCTTAATTTAAGTAAAGTTACATGGTTGTCAATGAGAGGATAAACCTGGACGAGAAATTAAATTCGTCGCTTGTGATACAGTTATAAGGAGGCGAGAGGGAAAAAACAGGAAATAGAAATGAAAAGGACGCAAGAAGACGCAAAGATGACTACTTACCAAGATGCTTAAATCTTAGCCACGCGGGAGAGAAGGTGCTGGGTTGATTCTACTTCGTCCTCCAGAGAGGTGCTGGAAAGTACTAGAAATAATGGCAAGTCTCATCGCGTAGATACCTAACGAACAGTACAGTCAGTGCCCGGAAAGGACATCTTCAAATTTCGAGAGTTGTGGCTTTGTTAACCTTAGAAGTTCCCCGTGGCGCCTTCAATAATACTGGTAATAATTATTCCGACTGGATCACCTCCTAGCGGATCAATTTTGAGATGGCATTTGTTTTTACCTGGTCACTATATGTCCTGAATGCATATCGAATTGGACCAAAACTAAGATTTTTAGAAAGTTCTGGAGGCCAGTGCAAACTGGGAGGGAATATTTTCGCGTTAAAAAAGTAGCTCGTAACCTTTCGAGGAAATTCTTTCACCAGTAAAGTACCATTAAATTCATTTAATTTATTTCGGATATTATCGAGTTCAAGTAGAAATACAGGACAGGCCAGGAAGAATGTAACTATTCTCCATATTATCCGCAAAAAATTTTTTTTTTAATATATCGAATGGACGGACACTATCACCCATAGAAAGGAGAGATTGAGATTGGGAAGGGAAGATATTTGGTTAAGAACTACTCGCTCCTACTTCTGGAATCAATCAAATTTGTTCTGCGTTTCGGTTGTAGAAAAAAAGTTACTTAACCTAAATTTAAAATTCATATATTTCCAGTTCTGTAAAATGTTGCCCCTGTGGAAAGGAAAATATTCGATTTTACTTCAAAACAACACTGTTCCGATCTAACCAGAACTTGTCGTAGCTGTCTGTAAACACTTACTTCTTCGAATGACTAGCAAACTTAGATATTTTATTGTTTATCTGAGAGTCGAGCTGTTTTTTCTACATTGGTATATAGAGAGAAACTTGAGTCCAAGCCAGTGGTATCATAATAAGCCTCCAAGCTTCAGTGGGCTTCCTCCACACACTTATGGATAGTGACAACCACCGTACCGACTTCAAAACAAAAAACGTCCGAAGAAACCAATTTTCTGGCCTGTTCTTAACTCATCATTACACTAGCACCTATGTTTACCGGATTTCTCGGGACGACCCTGTTGAAGTATGACTTGCAGTTGTGCTTGTAATCCGTTTCATGGTCATCATACTACGACAGGCAGAATACATAGCATGAATTTGAATTCACTAGGCTTAGTTTTTTTTTATTCTATGCTGACGAAAGGGAGTTTTAGTGATCGTAGACCAAAGGCTCCTGCTCCCTTGTCATGTCAGGTCACGGGAACTCTGCTGCAATCACCGTAAATTCAAGGCTTCAAGCACTTTTTATTTCGATTGAATCTCATCAGCATTGTCAATTACTTTTGTCACGAATCGAGCTTAGGGCCTTCTTTCGATTTTAGAACGATTTCCATATAAACAAAAATTCTGCACCTCCAAATCCGACGTGTATGCTGCCATAGCAGGTGGATTTTCCAAATTTCTGTGGGTACTACTTGGAAACTTCTTTAAATTCATGTCCAGCTCGCACCTACGTGCGTGAGTCCAAAAGCTTCCTTTCAAAAGGTCCCTGAAAGTCGCAGCTTGTATTGCTCCCAACAATTCTGCGAGCCCTTTTTCTACATATTTAGCGCGATCCTTCATTGTGCTATCACTCCAAGTCTTTGTTTTCGAACTGTACTTTAATGGCAAGCCAAAGAAATAGACAAGAATGCGGTGTATACGAATTATGAAAGAGGAATGGTTGTAGTCATTAAACACTTACCCAATGTCTACATTTTTTTATAGTGCATTGAAATCTTCCTATTGTCGTCTGAAAGTTGATATACATTATTTGGAAAAACTCGTATAAACAACATTTCTCATTAATATTGTCTTTAAGAGTTTATAATAGAACTTAACAGCGCATATTTTTGTGAAACATTTTAGCCCCGTTTTCCTTACCCATGTGGGTCATTTTGACCTTAATTTTTAAAAATTCCTGAAATATTACATTTTTAGGGTCGCTGGAGGGTTAAAATGTTCCGCAAAAATATTCCCCGGAAAATTTCAATAGGGGTCTGCTCAAACAGTAATGTACAAAAGTGCTGCATCAATTTGTTTTCAGGACTTTCTTCTGCAATGAAAAATTTAAAATTAAAAAAATTAAAAAAAAAATAAAAAAAATAAATAAAAAAAAATTAAAAAAAAAAATAAAAAAAAAAATAAAAAAAAAAAATTCAAAAAAACTTTCAAAAACAAAAAACAAAAACAGTTAATTTTTTTATTTAAAGCACACAATTTTTGATGTAAATGCGTAATTTAATTAACAAGAATTTTTTTTTCCTCTCATTTCAGAAATCATCCAAATCGACACTGCCTAATTTTATTTTACTACAATTTTTTCGCAACGAAAAGAAGTGTTAAGGAGCAAACGAAATAATACTGTAAAGCTAAACTGTGAAAAATAAATATCTATGCAATTCTAAAAGCAAAAAAAAAAATCACACTTCTAACTTTAACCCACTCGAATAAAATACAAAAAAAAACGTAAAGATGCAAACTACTACACACAGCACAACAACTACAAATATAAACACAATAAGTAGAAGAAATTCCACGTCTAATCTACACCAACATCATCATCATCAACAACAACACAATCCACACCCGCGCTACAACAACACACGCAAAATGTTCTCCCGACAGTGCCTTTCTTCCCACAACTACAACTATCGACTACTACAATTTGCTCTACTATGCACAGTGGCGCTGCAGGTGGTGCCGGTGGCGCACAGTTTCGATGTTGGTGAGTATTCGAGCCCAAAAATTATATCAAATTGAATTACGAAAAAGAGATATTCACATTACAATTACTTAAACATTTATTTTGAGTTATTTTCAATTAGAAAAAAAAAAACAAAAAATCTTATATTTTAAAGTTATAAACATTTTTGTTACTAATCCCAACCTTGCCGGTCACTCGCAGTTGCTCTTCGATTGCTCGACTAACTGGCTCGCAGAAAGTCCATTGACCGCTACAAGGTGTGTGCAACACTTCGACAATTCTGACTAAAGCTACTTTGAAAAAATATTATCTCTTAAATGGTGTTGGTTGGGGATATCAGGCTTGGCATGCCGCAGCGTCTGAAAATCAGCAACGCATGCACATTAATTTTAACTCTTTGCCACAGCTGTGCTCCTGCCACATGCAGCAGAAGAAGAAGCAACAGCGTGCGCAGTGTCTGAAAATAACACACAGCATGGCATCGAATGTTGCAGCTTCACCATCAACATCAGCCCCAGCAGCAGCAGCATCAGCAGCATGAACATCAGCTTCCTTGTACATTCGCTTTGCCGGCTTCCCTTTGCAGACGCCCCAATTCATAATTTCCAATACAAAATACTTATTGTGCTGCTTGCCTTTTACTTTTCACTGCCAATCCAATCAACAGGAAACCAATCATGCCACCAAATAGTTTAGCCGCACAGTGGGTGCAACAGCTGCGCCAACGCAGAGCGTCATTAATTGACATTGAGGCGTAGCCAAAGAAATGGACGAAAAAATTAAAGAAGCCAGAATTTCTTGTATTAAAGTAGGAGCAGTGCAAGGTACTATTGTATGCACCGCACAGTGGGGCGAAGAGCATTGAGAAGTGAGAGTAGCTCAACGGACCAGTTGTATTATTTCTTCAAACATTTGTATTATTTGCTTAATCGTCAGTAAATTTCGTAAAAATGATATAGGAGATGTGGCTATTTATGGCTGTTAAGACATTCGCCAGGCGAGCACTCAGCTCCTCTTTTACCCACTCAGATGTGGTTCGATCCTGTCTCTTATCTCTTAACGAAATAAGTGTTCAGAATTCTGTCCAAGTTATCTGGATACCGGGTCACAGTGGATTCGAAGGTAACTGCAAAGCTGATGAGCTCGCGAGAGCTGGAGCTGCGCAATCAAATATTAGTAACTTACCCACAATCCACATTCCGCTTTCAACATGTAATATGATCATTGATCTAGAATTTCACAGCATTGCTGATCTGAGGTGGCGAGTGGAAACTACTTGCGTTACAACCAGACAAATCTGGCCATCCTACAATCTGAAACAGACAAAAACCCTTATAAGTCTTTCGAAACACGAACTAAGGCATATAATTTCTCTTATCACCGGCCACTGCCGTTTGGGCACTCATGCACGTTGGCTCGGGGTTCCTCAAAACAACCTGTGCAGATACTGCGAGGACGAAGATGAGGAAGTATCGAGCAGGCATTTGCTGTGCAGTTGTCCCGGCCTAGCCCGGAGTCGACTCGCTCTTCTAGGCTCTCCAACAATTGACAATCTTTCAGTACTCTCGGACCTGAAAATCAAAACTCTCATTAAATTCTCGAACCGAATTAATATCTTTGACCAAAATCTATAAGGGCAACACAACGGACCAACTTGCGGTTTTTGTGGCACTCCGATGCGGGGTCACCCTTAAGCCAACCAGCCAACCAAGACATTCACCAAATGCCAGCGGCCGACAGACCTATACGAATCATTTCTTTCTAGCCCTATTTGTACTACCAAATTTGGACTGGTCAAAATAAGAGAAATCGAAAAGCGAACTATGCTGGCTATTTATGTTACTTGAAGCCAAGTACAATGGAATGAGACCTTCTCTTTCCAAGGCATTCCATCTCGTTTCTGCAATTAAATTAATTCGCATTGAAAAAATATTAAGTGCAATAAATATTTGTACTTATTCTGCATTGTCTGTCAAGTGGTTTCTAGCCTTGTATCATACATACATCATCTCAGTGTTAGTCTATCCGCCTTATTCACCGTATCCTGTGCCGTGCGACTTCTATCTTTTTCCCGAGATGAAAACTGCATTAAAAGCAGTAACTCTCAGCTCAAAGCCTTGGTAGCCTTTTAAGTTGAATAATAACTTTAATACGATTTTTTATTTATACAAGTTTTTTTTAATAAAGTCTTTAGGTTTCTTATTAAATAAAAAAAAAAAAAATTCAACGCACCGCTTCTGTGAAAGCGAAAACGTCATACCTTCTGAGGGAGCTGACACAAAGCAGACTTCGAATAGAAGATTTTTATGGTATTTACTCGTATGTCGCGGTCGCTGCGTGACCCCCTAGCTATAACGTGAATTGCTGCATTTTTTTGTTCCTTGTGCGGTTCACAATCAATGAAGATCGCAAAATGCCTTGCCAACTGGTTCAAAGTATTGTTTCAGAGCTGGCGAACCAAATGGGCGCAGTGATGCTCTCTTCAAAATTTCAATACTCTGCAGCATACAGCCAGACCGAATGCTGGTGTCATAGTAAACGAGAAGACGTGCGTTTAAACAATGGCAATTTTTAGGTAAAAAATTTGTTGTCCATGTTTAAGATATTTGTTAGCAACACTCCAAAATAGAAAGAGTAAAAATAATAGTATCAATTATTTTTCCTTAAATTCTATTGCATTAAATGGTATCAAACATTCCAAATACCAGCACCCTTACCATGCAAGCCGCGTATTAATCGTTTATCGGCTAATAATTTTTATATAGAATTATTTTTTAATCACAACTTTTTTTACCGGTTATCCAGAATGTGAATGATTTTGTTTATTTTTAATCAACTATCGATTTTTATCGATTTTTAGTCTATATCGACTTATTATTTTTATTATCGATTTATTTTTTTCGATTTTTTTATTATTTTCTCAGAATGCGCATAATTTCCCTGCATTTCAATCGGTCACTGATATTCATCGATATATAATTTTATTTATAGCAAGTTTATTTTTTATTTATCGATCATCCCATTAATTCGGGAACACCTTTTTTTAATTTTTATATTAATTTTTAACAGATTTATTGCTTTTACTATCAACTTATGTTTTAATCATCGATTTTTTTATCGGTTATCCAGAATGTAAATGATATTCCTTTATTTTAATCAATTATCGTTTTCTATTGATTTATCATTTTTATTATCGATGTATTTTTTGTCATCGATTTTTCGGTTAATTTCTCAGAATGCGCATGCTTTTCCTGCATTTCAATCGGTTACTGATCTTCACTGGGTTACTGATCTCCATCGGTTTAGAATTTTTAGTATCGGTTTATTTTTTATTTGTCGATTATTCGATTAATGCCTCAGATTGTGAATGGCTTACTTTGATTTTTATCGGTTATCTATTTTAATAGATTTATTACTTTTAATATCGAGTTATTTCAGATTTTCGAGATATTTCATTAATTTTTTTTATCTGTTATCCGGAATGCTCATCATTTACCTTTATTTTAAGCGATCATCGATTTATATTTTTTAATCGCTCATCGATTTATATTAAAAATTATATTTCTTCGATTCGATTTATTTTTTAGTCACCGAGGTTTTTTCTTATCCCGCAGAGTGCGTATGATTTTTTTTTATTTGTATCAGTTACCGGTTTTCATCGATTTAGAAATTATCTACCATTTATTTTTTAATTATTGGATATTCGATTAATTATCCTGAATTTGAATAGTTTTCCTTAATAAATTTTTACCAGATTAATTGATTTTATTATCGTTATATACTTTAATCATACATGTTTTTTATCGATTACCCAGCTTGCGAATGTTTTCCCTTCATTTTAATCGCTTATCGATTTATAATTTTTAATATTTATTTGATTTAATATTTATTTTTTAACCACCGGGGTTTTTACTTATACCGCAGAATGCGAATTATTCACCTTCATTTAAATCGATTATCGATTTATCGTTTTTAATATTTTTTAGTTATCAATTGTTCGGAAACTTTTAATCGCCTTATTAATTGCATAATCGAATTCTTTTTTTTATCGGTTTGTTGATCAATAATAAAATCGATATTGGTTTTTGGTCGCTTCTACAGAATGCAAACAATTTTTTTACTTTTCGATAGGCTATCGATTTTAATTGATTTATTAGTTCAATAACTTTTTTTAACATCTCTTTTTTTTCCTTTTTTTTTAATTTTTGTTATTTATTTATTTAATTTTCGGTCTGTTTTTGATAATGCGAATAATTTTCCTACTTTGTGATGGTTATAGATTTTTATTTTAGGTTCGATTCTTATTTTATTTAGAGGTTTGTTTATTTTAATAATCGTCTTGTTTATTTTAATTACCGATTTTTATATTTTAGCTATCCAGATAATTTTTGGTCACCGGTTTCTTATTTCCTACTCAGAATGTCTATGATTTTCCCGCACTTGTATCGTTAATTTTCGTTTTATTTTTTCATTATCGATTTATGTTTTAAGGACATATTTTTTTATGAATTCATGAGCTTTGTTTTTCTTTTACTAGAATTTACTAGAATTTTTGAGGACAAAAGCTAGGTAGACAATAGCCACTAATAAGATGCCTCCATGGGTGAGACAATACAAAAGGTTGTGTATATCGCCGTACGTTTTTCGCCACTCAGAGAAAATTTTACAGAGTTAGGCTAGTAGATTGCCATGTTTGGCCTTCAGCTAAGGTGAAAAACGAAATTGAGACAGTAACTTCGGCTGTCACGTCACCAGGTTTGCTCTTTAATTATGGTGGTCAAGAAAATTGTGAGGGGAGCTTCGGTGTCACTTGGGAGATTCAGCCGAATTCTGCTCGCTCATTTCACACGTATTCACACACACGTCCAATAAGTCATTATTTAGACATCAAAGAAGCAACATGAACAAAGGCTGTGTTGATTTTTTTCGTATATCACCAACATAATCTCAGTTTTTTTTTTAAGAAACCGCTGATATGCCCCATGTGCCGTCAGCCAATCAGCTGATTCTTTCAAATTCGCTGAGAGTCGGTTAGTCGTGTGATATTAACCACTTCTCTCAAATCGTTTCACCATGAGCTGCTCTTTTGCTGACTTCTTTTTGAGGGATCTTGCTTTAGAATACAAATTTTCTTAAATATTTGATCGAAGCTGTGACGAAATCCGAATTCCTTTAGTTTAATATCTACGTTCCTTGTCCACTCTCTCTTACTCCCACTCTACTTTTTAGTTAATTAACAAAAAGAAAAATAGGAACGACCTGACTTAACCTTTGTACTCCCTTGTCAATCGAAGATGGCTCCGTATTTTTATCTTCTAACCTTCAACCGACACTCTCAATGGGCGAAATAAGCAAAGAAGCCGCAAAAGTGGATGGGCTATTCGTATTTTATGGACTGGAGATTTCAGTCGATGATAATATTCGTACAGCATATCTCATTTACATTTTCTGATTTATTATCAGCTATTTATGTATCCTGCCCCAATGTGCGCCAGTTGATGGGCTAGCAGCTGATTTGGTATTTTTAGCCGTCGCCTCGGTTTGGCACAGTGGCCGACGCCAAGAAGCTCGTGCGTGAAAAAAGCTCACCGCGGGTGGTTTATTGCTGGCAAAAATGTGGCCACAACAAATTCCAGTGGAGCGCACAGTCAATGATCTATCCAGGAGCGACCAGGAAGATGCTGTTGCCTCCTATACACACATACATACATATACAAATGAATGTACATATGTATGTAGATACTTGTATGTGGCAGGCTGGCAAACGGGTACAACACTTACGTTAGCCTTCTTTGAACAGACACTCACTCCGTTGCAAATGCCGCCTGTGGTGCAACTCTGCCTCCATTAGCCTGCCTACTTTTCGAAAGTCTTCTTTATGTAGCGCATATGTGTGAATGTGTGTATGTATGTGTGATGTATTTTTAAGATGCCTATTGCCAATTTAATGAGCTCGTTGTACATTTTTATGCTTCGATTTAATTGAAAAAGAGTTTTAAAGCCATTAAAACCATACAAACGTTCGTTGTAGTTTTTCTTTTTTACTTTTTTTTTAATTTAATTTTTTAGTTTTTTTTGCTTTTTATTATTTGTGCTTTGTTAATTGTTTTCTGTCATTCACACATCATTTACGCACTGCCCTGTTCTCACTGTTCACGTTTTTGTTTAATAAACTCTCAGTTATGGACAATTTGCAATTTCAAGTAAACACACAAAAAAAAAAAAAATATAATAAATGTTTGTGGATGACTTGTAAACAGTTATGAGTGCATAAAATAAATATGCCGATCATTTTTAAATAAACTATTAATTGCTCAGGCATTGATGTGCGTCGTATGGAGTTGTTGGCAGTCAGGAAAGGAAATTGCTCACAGTGTGTCGCGAAATTATGGAAACAGCTTTTGGAGAACTTATAAATAAAATTTGACAATTTAATTGTTGCTCGTTTAATTTTTTTTTATGAAAATTTAATTCATTCTCCTGCAAAAAAAACATATAAATCCAATTTTCAAACTTTGTGCAAATTTCAAGAAAAGTTCCAAAATTCTTTTTAATCAGAGTTTTTAGAAAAATCTCGAGTCCGCTGATTTTTTTAATTTTTTTTTGCTGACGGCGTTAAATGTTTTCTTCCTCTTAAAATGCCATGCATTCCTTTAATTTGGTGAGAAATTAATTTTCTGATGAGCTCACAAGAAGGGCAAGCTGAATTGGGATCAGACCCCTCCTCCCCGGTCATCGGCATCCCCCTAACTACTCTCAAACAGTAAGCTAACGTGGAAGCCCAACATTGAGGAGAGAGCAAGGAAGGCAACAATCGCCTTGTATGGATGCAGGGGCGCAATTGGCAAAAGATGGGGCCTCCCGCCTAGAGTTGTATTTTGACTCTATAATACCATAATAAAGCCAATCCTATTATATAGAGTCGTTGTCTGGTGGAACTCACTGGAGAGGACGACATCAGTTAAAAAGCTAGAGAGAGTTCAGAGGTCTGCACTTATTGGAATCAGTGGGGCGCTTCGAACTACTCCTACCCTGGCGCTTAATGTAATGTTAAATGTGGAACCTATAGACATTGCAGGCAGAATTGCCGCTGCACGTATCGCAATCAGACTGCAGGACTTGGGCTATAAGCTCAATCTCACATATGGGCACTCAAGTATCCTCAGAAACTTTGAGTTCATCCCCTCGTCGACGGATCAAGCGGAACTTTCTCCACCCATATTCCACCAAGGGAAGAGTGGACCGGGGGCAACACGTGGGGACAGGGCCTAGTTAATCTGTTCACGGATGGCTCGAAGCTAGACGGTGGGGTAGAAGGTGGAGTATTCTGCAAAGAGCTCCGCGTCAAACTCAAATTCAGGCTATCGGATCACTGCAGTGTGTTTCAAACCGAGGTGACCGCAATTAAAGAAGCAGCTGACTGGCTACTTACTTGCGTAATAACTGTTAAGAAGGTAAATATTTACTACGATAGCCAAGCGGCAATTAGGGCCCTAGGCTGTTTTATGGTGCATTCGAAACTGGTCAGAGAATGCCTGGTCTCTCTCTCGATTGCATCAGAATTCTTCGATATAAAGATAATTTGGGTACCTGGTCACAGTGACATTACTGGAAACTGCGAAGCCGACGAGCTGGCCAGACAAGGGACCTGTGAGGTAGTGTGCCCGCGAAGGGAGAGAATCGGGACAACCTGCGCTCTACTCCTGGAAGGATGGGGTTTGCACCAACTCGCGAAGTCCTTCTGGCCTTAAAAGGGAATTGCATAATTTATTTCTCAGAAAAGCGTAGAAAAAATGGAGCTCTTTTTCCTCGTGTGCTGTTTCGAAAACCCTTTGGTCTCAGTACAATATACGGAGGACTCAGAAACTCTTGGGGTCTCCACGCTATTCAATTTCCTTACTCGTAGCTTTATTTACCGGTCATTAGACGATCGTCACACACGCGGAAAGGTTAAGTTTACTATTTAACCCCCATTGCAGAAGCTGTGTGGACCTTTCAAAGAAGGAGACGGTTGTGCACTATCTCTGTAAATACCCGGGTCTCGCAGTTAAACGATTAAGCCCACTGGGTGCTCCTTTCTACGACAGCCTGTGGCAATGCGCCAAGCTAAATCAACATTCTCCATTACATCAACTGCTCTTGCTGACTGTTGATATCTGCCTGCTGGGGGAAGAGTACAACCGAGTCTGTTGTATCGAAAATACTTGGACACGTACTGCCATTCCAGTATTATCCAAAAATGTATAATCGTAACGTATGATCAACTCTAAAGAGGGCAAGTACATTCTGATCAATAGAGACGAATAGAGAGAGTAATGTAGCTGGAATTACTTGGAGTTGAAAGATATTTACCTGACTGAATTGTGGCCCAGTGGACATCAGTGCTCTTTATGTCGATCATTAATAATATAGAGACGACAGTCATGGCTTAGGCTTTATGGTAGCTAACCTTTTTTTGGATTGTCTGATAAATCTTTTACAGAGAAAATAATGGAGGAGAAGTCAAACGGAAAATAAATAAGCTACCATTTTCTATTCTAATAGGTTCTAGGCAGACTTCGATATTGGTTTCAGAGTTTATTTCGTGGAGTTTGATGTTACTCATTTACTTCTTTCCTACAGATGAAGAATTAGGAGTGCATCTCCCAAGCCGGGATTAGGTTAGGTTACAGCGGTTGTCCGCCATGGCACACAATCAGGCCCATAGAATTTTGTGATGGCGAGTGGGGAACTTGCTCTTGTCTCTGCTTAAACCAGTGTGAATTTTCCAAAATTTAAATAATCCATGTTTTTCACAGTACTGAGATCTTCCAAATCATTAAAAAAGTCTCCATCTAAAATGCTGAATCTACGTCTGGATAGAGCAGGACAGTGGCACAGGAGGTGAGAGATTGTCCTTTCCTCATCTAGTCAGCAGATGCTGAAGTCATGTGTCTTCACGCCCATGCTCTGGACGTGCCTACCTATTACGCAGTGCACCGTTATAACGGAAATTAGAATACTAAAACTATATTTATTTTGGCTTAGCAGAGATTTGGTGCGTTTAGCATTGCGGCTTGGCCACAATTGTAGGATGATTTTTCAGGTGTGTTTATTACGCCGTCTTTCATTCGCTACCCTTACAATTTAAATCAGAAATAAGTCGGTAAGGGTATGTCTACGTCGTTGTCTGCGACTGATCAGTCAACTTGCTCAACATCGGTCCTGCAGTTCCCCATAATATCGCAATGCCAGCAACCAATTTGGCTTTGGCTAAAATGACTCAGCCATGTCGTTAAAAGGTGTATGACATTTCATGGCTATCATGGAGGTTGGGCGAAATTTTATCGCCACCAGGTATCGCATAATGCTGTACTGGTGCCACGTGCGAGTTATCTTCGAAGCGTGCCAGGCAGGAAGCTCTCTTATAATCTTCTGTCTATGTATGAATAAACTAAAGCGGGAGTCTGTCAAATCTGTATATGGCACTAGCAGGGCTTCCCAAATAGGGGGGACTATTCGAGAAAGAAATTCAATTGCATTTTTTTTGACTGAGAGCAAGAAAATGATCCGATACTCAATTACGTGAAGGCGTAAGAGAGCTTTTGCCTAATTACTGAGAACTGGCTCTTAGGCCCTTTATTGGGTGTTTGGTCGAGCTTCTCTTCTTATTTGTTGTGTGGGTTTTGATGGTTTTCCACAAATGGAGGGACTTATAGTTTTAAACCGAGTCCGAACGGTAAATGTTTCTTCATGAGGAACTTTTTCATGGCGGAAATACACTCGGATGCTTGTCATTGCCTGCCAAGGGGCGACCGCTATCAAGAACAACTTTTTGGCTATGCTGTAAGAATAATGTTTCCCTGCAACCGAAGCTGAGGGAGCTGTCGCCTGGATTGTGCGAGTGTCTAGACTCAGCATCCGCAATGCATATTTCTTTCTCTCGGGAAGTATGTGATTTAATAGTTTACAAGATTCGGTATTCTGAACGTTAGCGAGGAAGCTGTAGAACATTTCACGTGTGAAGGGCCAGTTGCAAATGAAAATTCAAGGTGGCGCAAAATTAATCATCCCATTTTGTTTTGAAACAACTTTTTTTTTAAATAGACCCAAACCTTATGGACCTTCCGATAGGGTGATTAGTTTTGCGCCCCATTGTCTGTATGTAACTCACCTAGGATGCACGTGATTTGACTTATCTCTTTTCATAATAACTGACTTGAGTAAATTTATAAAAAAGCAAAGTGACAAGAAAAAAAATCGCTTTGACTAATTAGCCTTCGTTAGAATTTGGGTTTTATCACCAAAAAGTGCAGCAAAATTACACTAATTGACTACTGAGTATTCACTTGGGAAACTCTACAACCAACCAATCAATAACCATCCAACCAACTTGCGCACTGCGATCAAATCAAATCCATCACCCTGTCACTGAGAGAAGACAATGCAGGAATTAAATGTTCCTTGTGAATTCAAGTAACTGCTTCCTTATTACTGGACTATTGTAGTGAAAGCCTTTGAACAAAGAACAACATATGAGTACATACATATGCATTGCAAAAAAACCAAAAAAAAATCACAACAAAGAACTGAAATTGATCATAAATCAAACGCGCTTTGAAGAGTAGTCGTCTTGCCTTTTCCACAACCACATCACAATCGACGAGTATTTAATTAGATTCGTCGCCGCATTTGCAGAACTCAAATGACTTATTTTCCAACATAACTGTCATTTATAACAATTTATGCTATGGGGAGCTAATAAATAGATATTTGTGAAGAAGTCACCAAAACAGGAGGCGATCACAAGCAGTTAGGCAGGCAGTGTCAGTCAGCCGGGAAAGCAGTCGTAACTAAATCCAACATTTATGTATGTATGTAGCTCACAGCTCATTCAGCGAGCGGGGAGCGGGGAGCGCTACAAAAAATCATCCATCATTTTGTCTATTTGCGCTGTAAAATCACTTCATCATCCGCGTTGCAGCAGTGA
Organism: Anastrepha obliqua; assembly: GCF_027943255.1. Lineage (NCBI taxonomy): Eukaryota > Metazoa > Arthropoda > Insecta > Diptera > Tephritidae > Anastrepha > Anastrepha obliqua. Next base: position 31,698,209 of record NC_072896.1, read on the forward strand.
ATTGACGCATGCGATCGGTGAACGTCGTCAGAGTTGCGCAGGCGCAGTGCAATGCGTGTGAATGTATGTTTGGATGTATGAATGTATATTTGGATGTATGTATGTATATAAATATATATTTTAGGTATATATAAATATGTACACTTGTGTTCACAACAATAGCAGCGCGACTTATTGCAAAGTTTGGAATATTTTTATTTTTTTTTTTATATTTTTTTTTATAATCAGAATTTTTACTCGCGCGACTTATTGTAAAGTTTCGAATATTTATTTATTTATTTGTTTTTTTCTAAATATAGTTCCTACTGCCACAAAACTCATATAAATAAATCAAAACTTCAGACTTCGCATAGAATTAAAAAAAATTCAACAAATTTTCATCAAAATTTTAAACTTTTTGATCAGTATTTTTACTCGCGCGACTTATTATGAAGTTTTTTTTTCTTTTTATATTTTGTTTTTCTAAATATAGTTCATTCTGCGACAAACCCCATTTAGCTCAAATTTGCAAACACACTTTTTTGCACCAAATAAAAAATAAAAACAAACAATTTAATAAATTTTCTTAAAAATTTGAATCTTTTTAATCAAAATTTGTACTCCCGCGACTTATTGTGCAGTTTTGAATATTTATTTATTTATTTCTTTCCTAAATAAAGTTCACACAGCAACAAAAACCATTTAGTTTACATTTTCAAATACATTTTTTGCACCAAATTAAAAAAAAAAAAGTTTAACAAATTTTCTTCAAAATTTAAATCAGGATTTTTACTTGCGCAACTTATAATTAAGTTTTCAATATTGTCTAAAAATAGTTCATACTACAACAAAAACCATATAAATCAAGCTTTAGACTTTGTATAAAAGTAAAAAAAGGGAACAAATTTTAAATTTTTTAATTCGAATTTGTTGAAAAATTTCAGGTATGCAGTTTTGTAGCCCATTCAATTTTGTTTTAAAATGTGCCACCATAAAATGCCTCAAAGTTATGGTTAATTTTTGATATTTTTTTTTTCTGAGCTGCGTTATGCATTTTCGCCATATAATAAATGCTTGACATTTTTTTATAGCGAAAATGCGCACTATTGCCTGCAAAAAAAATTGTCATAAATCAACCGAATATTTAAGCCACTTCGAACTTGCACTTTATTGGACTAAAATTCAATGCGCCACAAAACTGCATACCCAGAATTTTTTTTAGAAATTTTTCTCGAAATTTGCATGAAAATTTCTTGATTTTTGAATTTTTAAGTCACCTCAAACTTGCACTTTATTGGACTAAATTTAAATGCGCTACATGACTGCTTACTCAAAATTTTTTTGAATTTTTTTTTCAGAACTTTGAGGAATTTTTTAAATCTTGGGCAAGGTTTGGTTCCTTGAGTTATGTGTTGTGGAAATATAATTTTATTTTAAAACAAGGAAAAAGTAAATAAAAAATAAGTAAATAGTCAAAACATTGAAATATGATATACCACGCTGCTATTATTGTCAACGCAGGTGTATGCACATATATGTATGTAGGTATGCATGCAAGGCATTCCTTGTGGCGCGTATACGAAATTTCTGTTTTTTTTGCGCTTTTTTTTTAATTTTTTTTCGCTTTGATTTTTTTGCTGATTTTGTTTTTTTATTTATTTTTTTTTTTTTTTCTCCCTTTCTTATTTTTTTCTCCTTTTTTATTTTTATTTTTTTCCCCCTTTTTTATTTTCGATCAATTTCATTTTCATTTTATTGCCACGTCTGCGTATGACGCGCGGCCACTCACTCACAAAAGCGCAGCGGAAGAGCGAGAAGATTCCGCTGATTTGGATTGTTGCTTACTGCAACTCCCTGGGGGAGTTGTCTGTCGCCTGGGAAATGGCAAGGAATGCCAAAAGCACACGACATTGCCGCGCATTGTCGCTGTTGTCTGAATGTCGCTACTGCTGGATTGTGCGCTGTGTGCATTAGCCTCGCACAAGTCGTAATGGGTGACTGGCTTGCTGGCCTGTTGGCCTCTTCGCTGATGGCTGATGGTTTGATGGGCGCGCCATCGTCCATGGCAGAAGAAGTTGTGAATGTGGCTTAAGACGCGCTCTTGAAGTTTTCGAAATTTATTACCTTCCATTCTTATTGCTGATTTTCAACGATTTGTTGCATAAATGCATAACTACATAGGCGTTACTTAAGTGCGTGATTTACCTTTGTATAATAACATAGTACACACACACATACATGTATGCACGTTTAACTATACCTGCGCTTTTTATTGCTGGCCCACAGCACCGAGAATCAATTCAATTTCGACGCATCGGTGTCAAGTCGGCAAGTTGGCAAGGCAAACGGCGGCGTATATATAAATATTTTTCTCGCCTTTTTTTTTCTTTATTCTTCTTGTCACTCAGCGGTGCATTCATTTAGAAATAAATGCAGCTACAACAACAAGAACAATCGCGTAATCTAACAAAAGAATGACAGTAAAGCAAAGTGAGGACTACGAAAAACCGCAATGCAATGCAAGTCATTTTGAAGTTTATAAATAAATTTTCAACTGACATCGAACAATGCTCTTCCTCTTCCTCGCCACTCTACTGCGATGACTTTACGCCACCCCCTTCACCCCATTTTTGCATGCCGATGGCAACTGTAAAATATGCAAAGCGGCAACTTGTAACATTGCGCACATTAAGCGCTCACATGTTGTATGTTGCACATTGCAGTTGAATGGCGTCCACGTCCACGTCCTTGTTGTTATTATTACCATTTTTTGCTGCTTTTTTGCATTTTTTTCTTTTTAAAAAAATTTTTGTTTTTGCTTTTTTTACTATTTTTTTCGTGCTCTCTTTGGTTCTTTTCTGTTCCCACACGCGTTTGTATTATTGTTGCTGATATGTGGCATTTGAATTTGAAGTGGCAGGCGACAGTGCAACTATGTGGAAATGAAGCGCCGTGCAAGCGCCCGATTGCCCAGTGTGGCAGCACCTCCATCAGCAGCAGCAAAAGTCGCCAACGGTGGCAATGATGCATTCATTTGGAAAATTTGTGTTGCATTACTTGTCTTGGCGTCGCTGTTGTGGTCGTCGTCGTCGTCATCATTCGCAATTCGTTTATCGCAGACACACACACACACATACACTTACCTGTATTAACATGTGTTTGCTGGCGCGTGTTCTTGCCAAACTGTATGAATAATTTGTTATTTGTCACAATGTAAAATGGCACACAGCTGCGTGCGACAAATGCACCAACAACAACAGCTGTAGCAGATAAAGATAAATCGCAATTGATTATTTGATTCGAGGTGGGTAAAGATTGTTTGGAGCGTGAATTTATATACACACACGCGCATAAATTGGAATGTTAGGGTAGCTAATTTTCTTAATCATTTTTGTGACGTGATTTTTCTGCTTTCTTACTTTCGGATTTATGTGAATTGACTATTAAGGTGGCTGAAATCGAATGCAGTTAAGTAGTTCGGAGTATAATTTTTTGTTGTTGAAAAGAGTGTAGAAGGGAAGGGTAAGCCATCAGATGGATATTTTTTCAATCGCACGACATTTTGACAATGGCAGCTAGTTCGCGCTCAGAAAAATGGTGCTAAGAAATTACTCTTCAAGTTCCACTTCAAATTCCTTCTTAATTTGCGTGGTCTTGCTTTACATCATCTTTCACCCAGTACTTCAGAAGTATGAGGCACCAGAGTACGAAATAGAGCGTCTATGTCTAAGTTTTGAAGGCTATAAAGTATTAGGTGCGCAACTCAGTTCTCACTGTTTTTTTTATGAAAATACAACTTTATTCTGAAAAAATGATTACAAGAGAATCATTGAGTGAATCATTGAAAGTATTGCCCATCGCTGGCTACTACTTCTTCCCATCTTTCTGGTAGATCTCGTATACCGTCGCGGTAAAACTGTTCATCTTTTGAGGCTATCCGCTGATCACGCCAATTTTTGATGTCTTCATATGAATGAACTGCTGGTCAGCTAGACCATGTGCCATCGGTCGGAACAGGTGATAATCGGACGGCGATATATCTGGAGAGTATGGCGGGGGAGGATCTCCAATTTCAGTGTTTCCAGGTAGGTTTTAATGGGTTTGGCAACGTGAGGCCGAACGTTGTCATGCTGTAGAATCACTTTTTCATGCCTCTCCGCGTATTGCGGCCGCTTCTCGCGCACTGCTCGGCTCAATCGCTTCAATTGAAGTTGATACCGATCCCTAGTGATGGTTTCGCTTGGTTTTAACAGTTCATAATAAATAACACCAACTTGGTCCCACCAAATACATAGCATAACCTTTGTAGGGTGAATATTCGGCCGCGGCTACGACGTAGAAGCACGACCGGGCAGTCCCCATGATTTTCTTTGCTTTGGATTGCTGTAGTTCATCCATTTTTCATCACCCGTCCCGATGCGATGAAGAAAACCCTTCCTTTTTTGCCGCTGGAGCAGTTGTTCAAAGGTGAACAAACGACGTTCAACATCCCTGGGTTTTAACTCATAAGGAACCCAATTCCACTGTTTCTAAATCATTCCCAAAGCATGCGATCGCTTGAAAATGGATTGGCGGATTGGCGGTTAACTTTTAATACTGAAACAAGCTCTTCTCGCATTTGACACAGATCCTCATTGAGCAATGCTTCCAATTCAGCATCTTCGAAGGATTTTGGCCTTCCTCCACGCGGACGGAAGTCAACATTAAAATCACCGTCTTTGAAGCGACGGAACCAATCCCGGCTCGTTGTTTCACTTAAGGCAGCATCTCTATAAACTTTTTGTAGCTCTCGATGCGCTTCAGCCGCCGTTTTTTTCGAATGAAAGAGGAAAATCAACACTTCCCGCAAATTACGATTATTCGGCACAAAATCAGACATTTTCACAACACCAAAAGTATATGATACCAAAACAAAATCATTAATGTGTCGAAGCAGTTTGTTTACCATATGTCTAAGCTTAGATTATAACGTTTAGGTTATGTTAGAATCGACTAGCACACAGTGCTGGCGGCATCTATTGCAAACAGCGGGAACTTAGTGGCGCATCTAAGACTAGAAACTAAACAAAGGTATTTCATTTTGAAAAGCCCCATACAAAAATTTCAACATTAAAGAATTTTGAAAAAAAAAAAAATTTTTTAAATAGTATGTTTTAAAAAATAAAGAAAAAATAATTCGATCCTACGTTCTCTCTGAACTCCGAATGGTAGTCACGCACGAACTCATTCGGCTACGGCGGCCGCCTGAGTGGGTTTGCTGGAGAGTATTAAATTACCATACAATTTTTAAATACTTTGTTATCTCTGAATAAAAAACAGGAAGAGACTTTCTTATCTGCACAAACTCGACTCAACTCGGCTTCAGAGATTTCAATGCAACAGATCTCGAATGTGATGCCGTATCGAGTAGCAAAGATCAACTCCTTTTTTTAATTTGAACAGAGGGCCTCAGTTACCAGAAAATGTTCGATTAGATTTCATAAGAACACTGGCTGCAGACGAATAGAGGTGGGAATAATACATGAATATGTAATTAAATGTGTGCTAGAACTTCATAATAAGATATCTAGAGATAGCTACAATAATTTTCTTTTATCAGCTTTCAGTTTCTTGGGTCCATTGCTAGATGCCACCAATGACAACTCTAAGCGGTTGTCCAACTCTCTCTCATAGACGAGTTTACGCTACCGTAACTACGCGGATTTATAACTGACTAAGAATTTTGTCTCTTGTAGCTTGGACGCAATTTTTTCCGCATGTTGTTTTTTTTTTCGTTACAGCAGAGAAAATAATTTTGAGTTTGGGCATACGACTGAGCACCCGGACTTCAAAATTGTTAGACGGATGCGCGGAGGGTTTTTAGTGAGTTTTTTTCTGTAAGTTTAGGGTAATGACCTTTTTTTCAGCGAACAGTCCGACGAGCTCATATCGTGCGGCCACCCGCAGTAAGGTGGGCCTAATTAATTGCAGCTTCCCATTTCAGTGGGATAACTAACGATTTTTTGTCCTGATTCATTTGATTTGTTTCAAGTAACATGGATTTCTTACATAACTCGAAATATAAAGCAGGAAAAAAAATGAAAAACGGAAAATTAATATTAACACAATTTGACTACCGACAGTAATTTTTTTTTTACTTCAAGCACTCAATTAAGAAAAAAACATCCTTTCTTGGCATCACCACACGCGAAAGCGCCTTCACAACTTCCACTCTTATATGCAGTTGCCGCTCATTAATTGAGAAATTACATTACAAGGCCTCACATATAGGGAAGTAGGAGACTTGTGAATGTATGAATGTATGTATGCATGTATGTGTGCTTGTACATATGTATGTGTGTATGTGAAAGCACAACTCATTAAAATTTTGACACAAAAATTTATTAAACCCGAAAAAATAACAAACAATAAAAGAGAAAAACCAACAACCTATTTACAAGAAAAAACTAAAATAGCAACAGACGTGCAATGCTGGCAATGCTCTTAAAGTTGGTCCCACGAAGATGCAAACATTCGTTTGAGGAAAAAGATGCATGTGAAAGGCTGTCGCGTGCAAAGCAGGGCATTCATTTACATTCACTAAGCATTCACAAAAAAAAAAAACACACAAAAAAACCAAAAAAAAAAATTACGAAAAAAAACACGTAAAAAAAATTACCAAAAAGGGTCACATGAAAAATTATTTTAAGCAAACAAAAACCTTATGCTTTGGCGATACACTGCATAAGTGCAACACTACGTTGCAGCTTGCAGGACAGACAGAACAAACAGACGCGTTAATTAAAAAAACGCAAGCGCACCTACATCGTTGCATTACCCGTGAAAACAAAAATATGTAAAAAATATTTAGAAGTTCGTGGAAAAAATAGTAGAAAATATGCTGTAAATTGGCAGCAAAAGAATTAAAAATTTATTGCGCCACATGCAAATCTATATAAGCACACTGATGGGCAAATAAATAGGAACACTCCATGCCTCTATAGAGATCAATTAAGGTATTCAGTACAGATTAAGGCCCCTTTACTCAATGTATGATATCTGATTTTCTAATTATTCCTGAGATAGTGATTCGTCAATGTCCGGTAAGTGATCTCTCATCTGCCAAGTGTCATCTTTCAATTATCTTCGGATAAGGTTTATTGGAAGATGAGTTGCCAGTTAGCGACGAACCAAAATCAAACCTGGCAGCTAACAGCTGTGGAAATATTTAGCAAGATTTTGTGCTAATGGTTTATAAAGATTATTCCAAGTTATTAAAGTTCTTAATGATTTTTTTCAAATTTATGAAGATTTTTTAATAATGAAGCACTTGAAGTGAAAGGAAGCTAGAGTAAGGAAAAGTCGTAGGCTTTTATAGAACACTGTTCTCATTTAGGAATATAGTTAATAAAAAATTCCGCGAAATATTTTTGTTCCACGTTTTGCACCCTCTATCGACCCTACAAATTTAATTAATATATTTTCAGTTTTTTTTTTTTTTTAAGAGTCAAATTACCCACAATTACCCAATGTTGGGTTTCAAACAACTACAAAAATATATTTAATATTAGTGGTAAGTAAATGCAGTTTTATACGAGTTTTCTTTTTAATAATTTAAATTAACTTGAGACCAAATTAGGGAAATTTCAATGCACTATAAAAACAATTTTGATGGTTACGGACAAACCGCACCCAATTTCCTATAGTTCATAAGCTTTCATAACTGTTATACCTAAGCTTTCATAACTGTTATAGCTAAGTTTTCATAACTGTTATACCACAACATAGTCTTTTCCTTCGCTCCATTTTGACGTACAGTGTTATTAAGAAAAAAACGGCGGGATAAAGTAAAGAGTGATCAGATTGGAGGTACTTTTTCCAATAGGACTTTTTGATAGTCACGAAGGTTAGCCAGGTTAATTGCCTAAGACAGCACACCTTAAGGCCGTAGGGCCCATTGTGATACCTGTATTTGATTTCCATCCCCTCAGTCGCTTAAACCACTTAGATCTTTTTAAGAAGAAAACTAGTCCTTCCACTGAGACATTTTGGAAACTTCCCAGTTCTTCAAAGAAATATCGCCAAGATATTTGACCCGGCTGCTTTGAAGTGCAGGAAATTGAGAGAGAAGGTGTCGTACCGACTACCATGAAACTAAATACATAAACAAAAATAAAACTATTCAACCGATTAAGGTGGTCAAAATGCCTAAAAACTACTCTCTTAATTTCTGCTCAGCCTCACTCAGTCAGATGCAAACCTCACCGAATACTTTAAACGAGTTTTTCTCAAAATCTCAACTTTTTAGTCCACCCCACTTATAAAGCAGTAAATCTTGACCAAATTTGGACTTGTGTTTTGGACCGAAAAATTTTTTGTAAGGAAAACATTTATTCACGATAAATTAAATTATTTCAGTGCAAAAGAGAATGAAAATTTTGAGATTTTGAGCATAAAAATTATTGTTTTTTTAATTTTAATTTTCTTTGGCGCTGAAAATATTTAATTTTTTGTTTTATTAAAAAAAAAAGTTTAATAATAATTTTTATTTAAAAAAAAATTTATATATTTTCTAATTTTTTTTTCCAAAACTCGCCGTTGTTTCGAAAATCGTTTTTTTCATTGATCGTTAAATTTTTTCCAGTGCCAAAGGAAATGAAAATTCTAATATTTTGAATATAAATCTTTTTTTTAGTTTTAATTTATTTTCGCTAAATAAATTTAATTTTTTAAATATTGTTTTTTCTTTTACATATTTTTTTCTTTTATTTAAAACAAAATTTTAATAATAATATTAAAAAAAAAAAATGAAAAAAATTTGTAAGTACATATTTGGTAAACGAGTAGTGTTCCTATTAATTTGTCCATAACTGTATGTATATCATTCACATATGCATCTCCTACACTTGATACAGATTTGAGTAGCACACATCGCGTGCAAATCTTCGAGGTTGCACAGTTGACACCACTCCACCGCACTCAAGACCTCAGGGATGCAACTCGGCGCTGCCTTTTCTATCAAATGCATTCGTGTTTGCGAGATACAAGATGCGTACTAATTTTTTTTTTTTGTTTTCATAAGCTCATCTGTCTTGTCTTTTACTTTAGTAAAACACAAAAAACAAAAATATTCGCTTTACTTGGCAGTCTTTCTCTGCCTTTGTCCGTCTATGTAGCTGCTTCCAAGATTACTTGTCTATCGTTGGCCCTTCTCCCTTTCTCTCGCTCTCTTGTACTATGCTGGCCTATCAGACGTACAGTTTCCACTTTTTATGTTTTATTTATCATTTTATTTTTTTTTTGCAATAAAGTCATGCGAAAAAATCACGCGAACATTCCCGCTAAACAGTGGCAGACTGCAGTATGCATGTCGCCTGTTACGTTGCATTGAGAGCTCTTTGAGCTCTACGCGACATGCATCCGCCCACTACCGATTCATATTCGTATCATCAATGAGCCCAACACTTAACCATCTGTACTCAATTGAACTGTGGCATTGCATTGTCTAGTTGCAAGTTTCAGTTGAAAATAAAAAAAATTAACTCCATTGTACCGTCGACTTTCCACCAGTGATAATTTTCTTTTAGCTCCCATCAGCTCTTCTGTCTGTGCGGCAGCTCTGTTGCGCGCATCAGTTGTTTTGATGCATGGATTTCACAGACTGTGAGCTTTTTATGACATAAATACGGTTCATTTGTTGTTGCTCTTCATTTTTGTTTTGTGCGTGTTCATTTTTTTCAAACTAATAAGTTCTTTTTTGAACATTAATTTTTGTATTTCGTTTCTTTAATAATTACTCTTTTTTTGTTTAATAAGTGACAGCTACTAATGAGCTTTCAAAAATAGCGACAAATGGAGTGGAGTGCTGCGCTGTCAGCTTGGTGTGTTTGGGAATTTTGTACGGGTTGTTGGGCTTTCTGGTTTTTGGAGCAAATCATCTATTATGTTTACAAAAAAGGGAAATAATATTTGTTTCTCACTAAAATGTAAAATACTTTTTTTTCCTTTTTAACTTTTTCCAGTCATTTTTTCCACTGCCACTCAGGCATTTTTTGCAATGCCTCTGAAACTTTTATATTGCTTTTTACTTTTTTTATTAAAAACATTTTTTTTATTATATTATTATTATTATTTTTTTTTTTTTTTTGTTTAGTTAAGAATGTAATAATTTAATTTTAAGTCAATATATCTAACTAAAATTTTTTCTTTTCCTTCTAGCTACTTGCAAACAACCACTGGGCATGGAGTCTGGTGAAATCACAGATGCTCAAATAACTGCCAGCTCAGCGCATGATACAGGCTTCGTTGGCCCACAACATGCAAGGTAAGAAGACATGATACTTTTTTAATTTTTTTATTTTGAAGCACAATTACGGTTTTGTAAAGTTGAGTGTGGGAGACTTTTATTATATACTAAGACACTTTCATAGTGATTATAGCTTTGGAAGTCATATCTATAGGAATTTGTTTTGGAAAGAGCTATATGGGAAAATTTGAGTAAGGCAGCATCAATATAACTTCCACGATTACTGCAGCTGTCATTACAGTTATCATTACCATTACCAATATCATTGAAGTTTTCAGTATCATTGCCAATACCTTCAAAATAACTTTTACCGGAACCCATAATATAGGCATTAACATAAACATTACCACAACAATTATTATAACTATTGCTATAACCATTACCATTATCAATAGGATTATATTACCAGTACTATTGCTTTTACCGCAGCCTCTACCATTAACGTTATCACATTCATTACTATACTCATAACCATTACCATTATCGTTTATTACTATACTCATTACCATTACCATAACCCTAGCCATCACCCCAACCGCAACTAGTACTGTAATCATTACCATAACAATTTCTATACCAATTGCAATAACCATTACCATTAGCAGTACAATCACATTATCAGTACTTTTGCTTTTACCGCAATCTCTACCATTAATGTTACCACATTCATTACCATAATGATTACCATAACCATAAATATGACTATAACTACTGTCAATACGATTATTGTCTTCATTATTATTACCATCACCGTAAGCAGTATAATAAACATTACCATTATTAATTCGATTACATCACCAGTACTATTGCTATTACTATTAACGTTACCCTAATCATTACTAAAATCATTACCATTGGCATACAAATTACTATAGCTGTTATCACTGTCAATACGACTACCATTTCAGTTATACTTACCATTACCATCACCGTAATCATTACCATAAACCATTGCATATATAATATTGCATTAACGTTGCATTATTATTACTGCAACTTCAACAATTAACGCTACTATAACCATTACTATAATCATTACCAGTACTGTAATCATTACCATTACTATAATTATTAGGATTACTATTACGAATAATTTTACCATAACCATTACTACAATATAATCATTATCATTACTATAATCATTACCATTACTATAATCATTCCCATTACTTTAATAATTACCATTCCTAGAATCATTACCACTACTATAATATTTACCATTACATTAATCATTACCATTACCACAACATATAATCATTGTCACTACGATTACAACTACCAGAACTACTCGTATAACCACTTGCAATAGAAAACATGTCCACCATAATTAGCATTACTAAACCAATTGGAGCGAAAGGAACATGCCATAGTTGCTTGAGGACATTTTACTCTGCACGAAATCTTTGTTTTGCGATAGAGTTTTGAACATGAACTATTCTGCGAAAAGAGTTCTCCATTTGGAATACAATTTATAATTAATTTCAAAAGCATCGGTACTATTTATATATATTTTTATTTTTTCTGAGAGCATCAACGAATGAACAACACATGAATGAAAGAAATAAAAATAAATCTTTATTGAATGTCCTCGTTCAAAAACATTAATATTGTGTTAAAAATGATAGATTACCATGTTTGAAAAAACAAAATTGTGCGAGTAATTTCGACTGCCACGTCAAATGGGACTCCGCAGTAGAATTCTGTACGATTATATCGTCCGATCAATCGTTGTTGAGACGGCAACAAAGCAACATGGGCAGAAATTTTTGTTTTTTTTTCGTACATCACCAACACAATCTCAGTTTTTTCATAAACAAACCATTGTCATGACGCTTTTGATCTCCGCCAGTCAGCTGATGCTCGCAAATTCGTTGAGAAATATTTGAGGTATGCCCTAGAACGATGCGCACCCGACTTGTGGTTGTTGGATATTCCTCAACACAATCTCGTATGACTTTGATGTTTTTATCAGGACGTCTTGTTCGTTGACTGTATGCATAACTGGCTTTACTAAGGCTACTGGAACCAGAAAATGTTGCTTATCAAAGTTATGGGGTTGCCTCTTGAACGACCAACCCTGTATTTACACACAAAGTGAAGTATTTTTCTAAGTGGAAAACACTAACAGACTGGCTTATCCTCCTTATACTCATCTTAACTCCCTGAAAAAGGATATCTGTAAACACACTTCAATTTTATTCTATCGTTGAACTTAGTAATTAAGCAGCTGCTTTGTATAATTTGCAATAGCCGCTTTTACAAAGTTATCCTAGACTAATTAAAATCATTAAATGATCTGGGAAATGTAGTTAAAAGAAAGGTGAAAAAAAAAACAAAATAAACCTCTTTAATGGCAACCACACAAAGGCAGCAGCGAAGTAATACAAAGCACAGACGAAGATGAAGCCAAACGATATCAAATAAAAGAAAAAAACACAAAACTCTTTAATATTGCAAGGCATTAACACCTGACAGGAAGGCAGGAAGCGAAAGGTAATAGGATTGTATGTACATAGCAAGTAACTCACCTACATACCGGCCACACACACAGCGACCGCAGCAAAGGCGAGTTTGTGGTGAAAACAAAACCGGAAGTGTCAATGAAAACGGCACCGAATTAATGAAAAAAAAAGAAATTAAAAAAGCGTAAGTACGTAGTTAAAGTACTCAAAGTAAAAGGTAGTGGAAGACCAAAGACGATAGTAAGAAAGGTGGAAAAGTAATTTAATTGCTAATTTCAACCGAAGAGCCACCCAAGTTCATTAACGTCAGCGCTGTGGTCGCTACTGTTGTTTGTTGTTGTAAATTTACACAGCATTAACGAAAGCCACACTTTGGAAAAGCGGAAAGAAAGCGAAATAAAACAAAATATAAACAAAAACATAAACAGCCATTGGCGGCAAATTAAATATTTATTTGGACAGATAGCCACCTAATTTAAATTGACTTAGCGTCAGAGTGCAGCTAACTGTAGAAAAGTAATGTGAATTAAATCTTTCCACAAAAAAAAAAGAACGAAAAAAACAGAAAGGGTTTCGAAAGTGTATCGCTCCGGCCAGACAGTGACATTTCACTGTCGTGCAACGCTTTGTTGCATAATTTCTTGGTAGTCGTTTGAATTTTAATGTGGCCGCGTTGATAAATAATTAAAAATGCGATGACGAGGTTGAAAAACATAGACAGTGAAGTGCCACTGATGTGAGTGAAATGAAATGTAGTGAATTTTAAATATTAAACAAATCAGTTCATGGCAAAGGATCACAGAAATGGGAGATCCTTTGAACTAATTAGTAGAAAACATTGGCTAGAGATAGTCGCCTATGGCCAAGCAAGATGAAGTTAACTCGAGAGTATAGCCTCTCGGCCATTTTATGTGTCAAAACTTCAACGAATTAACTCTGCAAAAGGTTAGGCTATTTGAAAAACAAAATTTTAAAAATTAAAAAATAATAAAAAATAAATAAAAATTTAAAAAAAATAAAAAAGAATAAAAAAAATAATAATAAAAAATAAAAAAAAATATTAAAACATAATAAAAAATAATAACAAATAATAACAAATAAAAAAAATAAAAAATTAAGAAAAAACAATTAAAAAAAATTAAAAAAAAAATAAAAAAATAAAAAAAATAAAATAAAAAAACAAAATTTTAAAAATTAAAAAATATTAAAAAAAAACTAAAAATTAGAAAAATATAAAAAGGAATAAAACATAAAAAAATAATAAAAAAAAATAGAAAAAAATAAAAAAAAATATTTAAGCATTATAAAAAATAATAACAAATTAAAAAAAATTAAAAAATAAAAAAAAACGAAAAAAAATCAAAAAAAAAATAAAATAAAAAACAAAATCTTAAAAATTAAAAAATAATAAAAAAAACATGAAAATTAAAAAAAAAATTAAAAAAAAAAATTTAAAAAAAGAATAAAAAAAAAATTAAAATGTATTAATATGAGTTTCTTGTTTTTAATATAATTCATTCCTCGACAATAACCACATAAATTCAATTTTCAGACTTTGTGCAAATTGAAATAAATTCAACAAATTTTTATTAAAATTCAGAATCTTTAGAAAAATTTTGAGTACACAATTTTATATCCCATTAAACTTTGAAGGTGGTCTAGTACATTTTTTCGATATAAGTAGCTAGGAGAAATGGTTGTAGTACCAGTTTGGCACTCCCCAAGTAGCACTCAAGCGCCATTTCGATACCATTTTGAGACCTCCAATGGGTAGATACCTATGTACACCCAAGCAGAGCTGTGTGTGTAATAGAGAAAGTTGATTGGATTTAGGTTGGGTCACTGCCACGGTTGTCAAAGAAAGGAGTACCCAGTGGCCTTAATCATCTAGCTGCCAGACCGGCGCATTTAGAGAGAAACTGCTAAACAGTCTCCTTCCCTAAAATATCCTCACAGCATCTGCAATGGGGGTTAAATGGTGAATACAGCTACGAGTTTGGAAATTGAATGGCGTGGAGTCTCCAGAACTTTTTAAGTCCTCCGCCTTTTTGTACTGGGGCCAAAGGGGTTTGGAAATAGTACACAAAGAAATGAAGCTCCGACTATTCTGCGCTTTTCTGATGAATAAGTTGTACAACTCTCCTTGAACAAGAGTCACGGGATTACCAATTACCGGGTAGGACACCTCTGAGACCAATACAGTCGACCACTTCCTTGCAAGCTCATCAGCAATTTCATTTCCCTCTATGACCTATATCCTGGACCCCAGATCTGGGAGATGTTACCTGTACGCTCAAGAGATTTGATCTCCTTACAGGAGATGACCAGACTAGATCTGTGCCCTGGCGACGTCAGTGCCTTGATAGCAGCTTGACTAACGGAAAAAATAACAATATCTTCCCCGATCCCACGTTCTCTAATCACTCTACTTGCCTCTAGGCCCGCATAGATTTCTGTCTGAAAAACACTAACGATATTCGGCAGTTTTGAGAAAATAGATAAATTGGCTGATTTAGAGAAAACCCCTGCTCCGACTCCCGTTTCCATTTTGAAACCGTCAGTATAGACAGAGGTACGAGCACCGGTGCAGATCTTCCAACCGCTTCAATTCTGCCTACTTGGAAAGATTGCGGCAGCGCGACCCTCAAAGTCCAGTTTGCGGATAGAGAGATCCGCACGAAGTTCAGAATAATGCGGTTTTAACTGTCACAAATGCTACCATATCCCTTCCTTCAGATATTGCTTCCTGAGGCCAACCTCCTTTAACCTGATTGCATTTTGAGTAGCGAATAACGTAAAAGTCGATGGGAAGTAAGTGCAAAACGAAATGCAGGCAGCACTGGGGCAAGTTCGACATGATTTGGTGATGCCAACACATGCAGTTCTTCCGAAGAGTTTCCCCCCAAACCATGCATCCATCCATACGTTAAAGTTGGCAAACCACTGCATTGTATATTACATTCACAGCACGATTAAGCACGGCTTAAAGTCCCCCATTTTTTTACCAAGCATATATTTGCAGAAGTAGAAGACTATACTGGCCTTCTTTATCCGATTTTCAATGTGTAGCTTCCAATGGAGCTTGGAGTCAAGAATCACTCCAAGATACCGAACTGCTGATGAGGGCGGTAGAACATGGTTATTTATTCAGGGAAGTGTAGACTTCTCGATATAACAAATGCTTGACATTTTTTATATGGCAATAAAAAACCTGACACGGTAAACAAAAAAAAGAAATTTTTAACATCAACGCGATTTTTGAGCCACCTTGAAAATTTCACTTTGTCATATTAAAATATTTTCTAAAAATTCTGATTAAAAAATGTGAAAATTTAATGAAAAGCTATAACTTATGTATAAATTAAATGTATTTTTGTTGTCACTTTCTGGCTTCCACTTCACTCAAAAAAGTAAATTTAAATGCAAAACTCATTTATTAATCGAAATTTATGATTATGACGAAAATGTATGAAAAGGCCTTTATTAAAAAATGTATGAATAAATTTTCACATAATAAAAATGCTATAGAAAACAACTAAGCAATGCAAATGAGTAAAATAGTGATGGAAAGTAATAGAAATGTAGATGAATAAAAAAATAAAATAAATAATGGTAAACTAAAATTGAGTCTGTAGCAATAAACATACATACAAACCTATCGATGTAGATGTGAATATTTTATTAGAGACTGGGAATTGAATTCAAATTCAAATTTAAAGTACATTAATATGTTAAGGTAGGTAATAAAAGAATCAAAAGAGTAAATCCAGGTATAATTGAAAATACATTAAAGTTATAAAAGAGAGCCGAAAATTATGAATATAACATCGCAGATGGTCTGCGGCATAAAGATAGGAGAAATTTAATGTCTGCATCAACTCCCAAAGCCGTTGATCAGAGAAGAAGCTCGTTCAAACACCTGGCGAAGTTAGTGGTGCCCTTTAGAAACACCAATAACAACAACTAAACTATTTAAAAATTTCTCAGTTCATGTTGAACTCGACTGTTAGATCAACAGCACCACGCACTCTTCTGGACTTTTGGCCACAAAATAATAGAATAATTGCTTGAGGTCTGGCGATTAGGACAAAGTGAGGGAATTTTCTGACAATAAAACAAAAACCAAAAAAAAAAAAATAACAAGTCTCCATGGCTTTTTAATTTTTTGTGTTTCTGTTTGTTTTTTTGTTATATAAATTTTGCAAACCTGACATCGGTTTTGTAATCAACGACCCCATAAACCACTGCATAGGCATTTTGAAGGAGTTAGCTCACAATAATTTGGAGTTCAATCGTTATCCTTGTACCTTAAGGAGTTAATTCCATTTTAATCAAGTTGTTTTTTTCTGTTTGGAACTTGAAGCCTTAACAACAGCTTTTATAACTTTGAAGTATAGGTATATATATATGAATGATGAAAGGATGTACATATAAAACTCTCAAAAATACGATTTTTGACCCAATATTTCCAAAGCGATGACGACCTTTGCTTGTGTTCAACGCACAGAAATACTTTGGTAACCAATCTTATATAAAAAAAACTATACAAACCATTCTTATTATCGGGTAAAACATTAAAATTAAAAAACTATAATCGTAACTCGTGAGCGAAAAAATAAAGCTCAAATATTAAATTGATTAAAAAAAGATATAAAAATAAAACAAAAACAAAAATTTATAAAATAAAAAACAAAAATTAAAATAAAAATAAAAATACAAACAAAAAAAATTTATAAAATATTAAACAAAAAATTTAAAAAATTCCAAAAAGAAAATCAGATAAAATTACAAAACAAAACCTTAAATTAAATAAAAATGAATTAAAAAAATTAAAATTAAAAACAAAATTACAAAATAAACTTTAAATTAAATAAAAATGAACTAAAAAAATTAAATTAATAAAAAACTTTAAATTAAATAGAAATGGATTAAAAAAATTAAGTTAATAAAAAAAAAAATACAACAAAAACTTTAAATTAAATAAAACTGAATTAAAAATTTTAAATTAATAAAATAAAACATTACAAAAAAAATTTTAAATTAAATAAAATGAATTAAAAACATTAAATTCATAAAAAAAACTTACAAAACAAACGTTGAAGTAAATAAAAATGAATTAAAAAATTAAATTAATAAAAAACTTTAAATTAAATAAAAATGAATTAAAAAAATTAAATTAATAAAAACAATTACAAAAAAACTTAAAATGAATTAAAAAAATTAAAGTAATGAAAAAAAATTAGAAAAAAACTTTAAATGAAATTAATAAAAAAAATTACAAAGAAAACATTAAATTAAATAAAAATGAATTAAAAAAATTAAATTAATAAAAAAAATTAGAAAACAAACTTTAAATTAAATAAAAATGAATTAAAACAATTAAATTTATAAAAAAATTACAAAAAGAAACTTTAAATTAAATAAAAATGAATTTAAAAAATTAAATTAGTAAAAAAACAATTACAAAAAAAAACTTTAATAAAAATAAATATTCGGGAGCGAAAAAATAAATCTCAAATAATAAATGGAATAATAAAAAATCAAAAATTAAAAAAAAAATATATTAAATTACAAAAAATAAGTTTAAATTAAACTAAAATGAAAAAAAAAAAAAATACTAAGAAATAAAAAATTAAAAAGGAAATTTCAATTAGAACATTTTAAAAATTAAACAATAATTAAAAATTAAAGAAGTAATTAAATACCACAAAGTAATGATTAAATTTTGATTTTTACTAGTTTTTTATTTGAAAATGATTGTAAGATTAAATAAACAAGCTCAGACTTTTATATAGATGTTTTATGACGAAGGCAATGATGGGATTAAAAGTCAAAGTAGAAATTAAATTTGGTTTATATATATTTTTTTTATCTTATAATGGATACCATCCATGCTAATAATAATATTTAATAAATTTCTTACTTCGGTGCATAAAACATTATAAATGTCCTTGATCAACACAAACTTTAAAATCAAGAAACCATTTATAATCCTAAATCGTGAGCGAAAAAAAAAATCTCAAGCACTAAATTGAATAAAAAAAAAAATAATAATAATTAAAAACAAAAAACATTTAAAAAATTAACAAAAAATAAATAAAATAGATTACAAAAATCAAAAAAATAAATCGGAAGTATCTATATTAAAAAAAATAAAAAAATTCGAAAAAATAAAATTTAAATAATGACTAATATACATTTTTGTTTATTACCTTAAAATGAAGGCAATTATAAGGTGAAATGTTTAGAATTCAATTCATATATATATTTTTTATAATAAATGCAGTTATATTATTCAAAGTCAAAGATTAAAAATCAAGAAATAAAAATTAAATTTAACTTAAAATTTATTAATCTTATAATGATTACAACCATTGCAAGTTTTTAATAAATGTCTTAATTGTATACATAAAATATTAATGGCGTTCTTATTAGCCCCACCTCGTAGTGTTCCAATCACCTCCATTTCATCTTTAATAGTCTTATTTGATTATAATCTAACTACCTTAGTATTATTCTCATTAGCATTGCCATTACCAACTATCGCCTTTACCAACTATCGCCACTGCAATCGCTACCCATATATTCCGTCCTAGCACCATTGCTATTCTTTGTACCTTTGCCAATACTATTGTTATTAACATTACCCTTACCATTATTATTTCCATTAGCATTATCATTATCAGCGTATTATCATTGATATTAGCAGTACCGCTACCATTGCGCAATCATTTGAATTACCAGTACCACGGACAATTTCATTACCTGTATCTTCACCGATTATTTATGCCATTTCCATTAAAATTGCATGTAGTATTAAGACTGCTATTAGAGTTAACATTACCCGTGCCATTACGATTACTTGTACGGTATTACTGCATTGCCATTACATCCTGGTCACCAGCCAAGGGTTTTAGCAATGGTATTACTATTACCCGTACCATTGCTATTGTCTATTTGTACACTCACTATTATAATCATCAACACCATTACTATTTGCATAACAATTATCATCACTGTCAATCAATACTACAATACTTTTTTTTTATTACCAGCACCACTACCCGTATGCTTACCATTGCTATTATCGGAAGATTACTAGTACCATTACCATAAATAATAATACCATTTTTGTAACCATCACCAACACTATTTCCAGTGCCATTGCTATTGTCATTACGAGTATGATTATTATTACCCATAATACATATCAGTATTAGTTACCTTAACATAGTACTTACCATTACCATTGCAAGTGCTAACAGCATTACCATTATCATTACCAACACTATTACTACTACAATTAGTATGACAATAACTATTTCAACACCATTACCATCACCATAGCGAGCACGATTAACATTACTGTTCAACCATTACTAAATACTATCATTACCAACATCATTACAATTGCTACTAGCATTGCCAGGCAATTTTACTATTACAACTACTGCCATTTCCATTACTGGTACCACTGCAGTCTTTGCTATGGCCATTACAAGTGACATCGTCATTGCAAGGACGATTACCATTATACTTAACACTTACCATTACCATTGCCACTGCTAGTACTATTACTATTACAATCACATTTTCCATTGTCATTACCAACATGATTACCGTTTTCAATTGCATTGCCATATATAATTACTAATATTTTATATAGTTTCTATTACCATTACCGCTACCAATACAAATATCATTATTGTCATTGCCATTACCGGCATCATTACTAGCCTTATCATTATCTTTGTAATTATTGGCAACATTACTATTATAATATGAGCAACATTACCGTTATAATTACTACTATCTTTTTCATTATAATTTCTAGTACTATTACCATTACCAATGCAATTACTAACACTACAATCATTTCTATTACGATTATCAGCATAACTACATATACTCATTTTTTTATTATAATTACCAGTGCCAATACCATTACCAGTACAATTATCGTTATAATTACTAACACTAAAGTAATTTCCACTACTATTACCAATATTGCCAATACCATTCAAAATTGCCATTACCATTACCATTAAAAATACGTCATCCCAATTATTTCATATTGGAAATAATACCTTTACCATTGCCAGTACCATCCCCATTACCAGTACTATTACCAGTACCATTACCATTACAATTTACTAACACTAAAGTAATTTCCATTACTATTACCAATATTGCCAATACCATTCAAAATTACCATTACCATTAACATTAAAAATACGTCATCCCAATTATTTCATATTAGAAACAATACCATTTAAAATTAGCATTACCATTGTCACAGCTAAAGCGAACACCATTGACCTGGTGCTTTGTACTATCATCACAAGTACTTTTACCGTTATAATTCCAATTTAAACAATTTACTTTTCACATTTCCAAAAAATAGTGTATTTAAAATAAATCAAAATAATCCTAACCAAAAAACTACAGGTATTATTTCGAAATCTGTACGTGCAAAGCCACACCGCGTATTGCCCAGCCTCATTAAATCCGCGCCAGCCAACACACATGTGTAATTGTTGTCACAAAAGCAAAAAAAAACCTTTATCACGCATTTACTCATCAACGGAATTGCACGACAGGAAACGATAGCATGGCAAATCAAAAATTGTAATAAACGCAATCATTTATGTACAAATATCTCAGGCGACTGCCATTTTTTTACACAAATACATTCGTTATTTATTGACGTAAACCACTATGAAACGCTCAACAAAAACAAAAAAAAACGTTAGATAGAGCCGAGTCCAGTTTAGTGCCAGTCTGGCACACTGGTTTCATCTGCCAGACATGCGGGCCTCTAAACAAGCACACGCATGCTCAGACTAACGACACCACCTATCTGTGTAGTTAGCTAAGTATTTGTGCTTTTTGTTTGCTGCTTTTCAAACGTGATTTTTCGTTGACAAAAATTATGTTGGCACTTAAATATTTTGTGGTGCACCAATACATGAAACCTCCAGACAAACAAACAAAAAACAGCTAATAAAAAAAGACAACGTCTACTCGACACTAATTGCATGTATTTGTGAGTGTGTGTGTGTGTGTATGAATAGCCGCTTTAATGAAGCACAAAAAAAGGCCGTACAAAATAACACAACTACTAAACATAGCAACAAAAATGCGACGCAGTGATTGAATGTTGCACAGTAGCTCTCCAAAAAATTACTGCCATTCAGTAATAATTTATGCATGTCTGCGTGTTTGTGACGTTTTAGCGGCGAAAAATCACTTCAACAATTCGTCTGCTGCAATTTTTA
The DNA here is from genome assembly GCF_027943255.1 of Anastrepha obliqua. Taxonomy (NCBI): domain Eukaryota; kingdom Metazoa; phylum Arthropoda; class Insecta; order Diptera; family Tephritidae; genus Anastrepha; species Anastrepha obliqua. The sequence continues at coordinate 31,720,213 of NC_072896.1, forward strand.
TGTCACTCTATTATTACTAGGTTTTTTTTCTCTGCTTTTTTTTATTTTTTTGTTTTTTGTTTTTGTTTTCTGTTAGTGGCAGTAAATGTATTTTCAATTTATTTGTAATCGCAGACACTGTCACTCGGCAATTTGTGTACATAATAAAAATGTTCTGAGTTTTTATTACACTTCGGTTTTAGAAATTTGCAATTAAATTTTATGCTTGAGCTGCAGTTACCAGGAATTTTGGGGATAAGTTTTTTATGATCTGCATGGCGTCGCTTAAGCGCTGGGGATAATTCAAACAATTCAAATTGTCAAAAAATAAATAAATTTTTAATTTTTGTGGCACCCAAAGTGGTTTGTAGTTGGAAACTAGTTTTTGGACGAATAGGTTGCGATTCGCCTTTGGGAATGTCGTTGAAAAATGCATTTAGAGAATGACAAGTTTTAAGAAGGACTTTAAAACATTTGAAAACAACAAAATGCTTCTTATAGCAGTGGAAGTGTATAAGTAACAAAAAACAAAATATTTTCTTCTGTTGTTGTTGGTTATTTATTAAATAAATGACTTTACAGCTGTCTTTAAAATAACTCTGATACTTTAGAGTGATTCCATGTCAAGTGTTCCAAGTGTTTTAGACATTGACGTAGATTCTTCTAAAAGTTATTTTATTAATTTAGTTAACTACTAAAAGGTTTAAACTGAAGATTTTTGCAAATAAATCCAGAAGTTTTGAAAATTTTCAATCTTGAAATTTAAAAAGGGTGGTTAAGTTTTAAGGGCCGGTGTTGATTTTGAATAAAATACAATTGTTTTCAGAAATTATCGTCATTTCTCTTCATTATGATAATAATGGTATAGCTCAATTACGTATGAAACAAAATATCGGCCAAATACCTGCCGCGACCTCGGCGGCACACCTTCATCCGATGGTTCAAATTTTCGATGACGCTGAGTCATAATTGACGTTCTATGTCGTTAATGTGCCGAATTATCTCATCCTTTAGCTCTTGAATTATTGCTGGCTTATCGACGTACACATATTCTTTCAAATAACCCCAAAAAAGAAGTACAACGGTGTCAAATCACATGATCTTGGCGTCCAATTGACATCGCCGCATTTTTCGCAAATTTTTCGCGCAAAAGTACTATTGTTTCGTTAGCTGTGTGACAAGTAGCACCATCTTGTTGAAACCACATATCGTCTACATCCATATTTCCAATTCATGATGCCAATCAATGATGTCGCCGGCCCATAAACCGCACCAAACGCATTGGTTTTTCGACAATCATTCTTGGATTATCATTCGCCCAAATGCGGCAATTCTCCTTATTCACGATGTGAAAATGTGCCTCATCACTGAAGATGATTTTCTTCGAAAATTGATCATTCACTGTTGCCATTTTCTGCCACCATTCTGCCCATTGACGACGCTTGAAATGGCCAAGAGGCTTTAGTTCTTGAGTCAATTGCACCTTGTAAGCGTGTAAATGCAAGTCTGTATGCATAATGTTCATCAACGACGAGCGGAGCGTGAGAGGTGCAATTGTTGCGCACGACGATGAGTTGAGGTGGACGGCTCTTCAACCACACTATCGCGAACATCAGCAATATTTACGAGTACGAGTACGAGCTGTACGAGCATGCACTGGTGTTTTCACATCTCCTACAGACCCGGTTTGCTCAAACTGTTGCCCAGTTTTTCCGATTGTACGCACATTTGAACGATTAAATTGACCGAAAAAAACACGAAGTGCGCGATATGCATTTTAATTTGAACGCCCGTTTTCATAATAAACCTGAATAACTTTAACGCCATGCTCGATTATGTATCCTTCCATGGTTCAAATTGAGTTAGTGTGAAATTGGAAAATGTCGAACGAAATGCAGAAGAACCTTGACGTTTAGGTGTGGTTCACATTCAACATCGGCCTTTGGAATTTGGCCACTCTTTATATGGTATATAATAGGTGGTGCAAAATTAATCATCCTATTTTGCTTTTTGCACAATTTTTTATAATTTTTTGAAGATATATGAAGAGCAGCTTTTCTCATTAGATTTTGTTTTGTTTTTGTTTTTTTTATTGTTGTTTTTTTATTGTTGTTTTTTTATTGTTTTTTTTTTTTTTTTTTGTAAGCCACATGCGTCTTCAATTCTTCAAAAAGCTAAATTCTGCTTGTGGTTGGATATTTGAAGTGCTTTGGTACACAAACAAACATACAGATTTAATTTCATCAATGACCCCCCACCATAATGATCACCAGCAATTAGTTAGTGGTTTTTCATCAAACAAAAGGCCTTCGTATTAAGCAGTATTGAGGCAATACCTAGAAGAATATTGCCATAGTAACTTATTTTCTAACAAAAAGCAGAATACGAGATTAAAACCATTGATAATGAAAAGGTCAAACTTACAATAGAAGAAGACAAAAGTCAGCAACATTTCGAGGCGAGTGGGGCGCTGTGAAATACTTTTTGAAATATAAAAGATCTTCTAATGACTTTAGAGGCAGAATACAGCAATTCATCTTGCACCAGCTTTCATTACAGTTATTGTTCGGGGACTTGATGCAACGAAATGCAGGATTCTTTATTATTTATTTTTTGTTTTTCTTTACTATTTTTGTAACTAAAGCAGAGCAATTAATTGTGCAGTCGATAATGTTTTGTAATAATTACAAAACAGCTCTCAACGGAGCAGCTAAGAATGATAAACAAAGAAAGTATGACAAATTGCTAAAAGAAATGAAAAGCGTGCATAGCTGAGGGGACTAGACGGGAGAAAAGGAAATTAGGCAGAGTTTCGTGTAAGGTTGTAGATTTGTATTGTAGAATTCGTTTCATACAGAAGGTAAAGGAGGATGATATATATTTTCTCTTGACAATGCAGAAGAAATTCTTTGCTAGATGCCAAAGACTATTTCAGTGTATTTTGTGCTTTTCTTTGCTTTCACACATTTTTCTGTTATTTGCTTGTATTTGAATTTCCTCCTACCAGCAGTCTTGTATGATTAGCAGGCTTCTGTTATATAGTTTTCCACAGCCTCTACAAAGATAAACAAACCCTTGACGTTAACTCGCCAGAAATATGAAAGAAGAAAAAGTGTAAATAAAAATTATTACAAATAGCTTTGCCGCAAAGGCAATGTGGTAATGTGCAGAAATCCATGCATACAGTTGGGAACATAAAAAATCGGGCATTTGCATTTTTGCTGCAATACTTTTTTCTTCATAAATAAAGTTTACTTATTAGCTGTGGCCTGTTAAAATAAGTATTTATATATTATTTACTATATATTTTTCTATATAATTTAAAATATATTTTTCCATCATTCCTATTTCGAACATAGGGCCTCATGGTGTCGTTAATCCAAGCGATTTTAAGATAGGTAGGGGACTAGCCTTCCGCATCTGAGTCTGCTTCCGAGATTGCCAACTTTATCTTCAGGCTGGCAAGTAGGCGTAGACTTTTCTTAACGCAGGTGGAAAGATTATACTATCAAAAAATGTGGCTTGGAATAAAGATCATTTGGAACTGTTTCCTAAAAGGCTACATTGATGTAGGCGCTCGACCAGAAACGGCGATTAGGAAGGGCTCACCTCTCTAACGCTGTTTCAGAAGCTCTGTGAGCTGGGAGTGGAAGTACTATTTCATTCGCCGAATAGCCCAAACTTATCGCCAAGCGATTATTATCTGTTCAAGTATTTGTGGAGTCAAAAATCAACCTACCTGCTCAATCTTTTACCCTCCGTACTACCTAATCTATGGCACTTGAAATGCAAACTTCCATCCTATTCGAAATTTTATGCCTGCCACTGTATAAACTTGTAAAACAAATCGCCGCAGGCCCACAGTGAAGTGAAGTGGCTATAAACACGCCAAAGCGGCCATCATCAGAGGCGATGCCGCAGCAGCTTCAGCAATTCGCTGGAAATTGCATGCAGGTATGAAAATGCGCTGTGGCTGCATTTAGAGATGATGAAACGCGTACTTGCAACAGATGCCCAAGGCGTCAACTACGCCCTCTTTCTCCGTTGCCTTCATTGTTTCGCGCTTGTTGGCTTTCTTCGCTCCCTGTTTTCTTCTCCCGTTTATTTCAACTCTTTCATTTACATACATACACACATCCATATGTACATATTTACGAGTGTGTGAGCTGCGCTATTTGACGCTGATTTTGTGCTCTTGTAGTGCTTTCCAGGCGGCTATCTTTGTAGTCTTCAACAATTACATCTTTGTATTTTTCATTGTTTCTAACAGATGCCACAGATTCTTCTTCGCTATTTCAAAAGATTTTTGATTGCTGGCCGATTTAAATGGCTTTTTTTCGAAATAATTTCAAGTGCATCTGGTCAAATTGTTGTTGATGTGTAAATTGCTGAGCGATAATGAGGTCTGGAATTGCGATTGCGTAGTCTGCATATTTTTGTAATATAACGGGTGTTAGGTTGTGACTTAAATGCATGCCTTTTTAGCTGTAATTATAATAATTGGGCAATGATTTTGAGAGTTGGTTAGAAAAAAAGATAAGATCGCAATTGGAAGTGGGTCGAGTTTTAAGCATTGAAGGGGACTCAGTGGAGAGACTTAGATTTTTTTCTTAGATTAAATTTTCAAAAAAATTATTTTTTTCTAAATTTCGAAGTTTTTTTACTTTCGACAATGTACTGTGTGTTTTTTATGATATTGAATTCAGTTTCCAGAGCCTCTTTGGCAAGCAGGAAACAGTCTGAAAACATGCAAATTCATTTATATCAGAAAAAAATGTTTTGAAGGAAAAAACTTTATGCAAATCATTTAAAACTTGAAAGCAATAATTAAGTACATCAGTGGGTAACACCAGGGCCTAAAAAAAAATTAATTTTCTTAAATTCATTTTTTGAAATAAAAAGCTAAAGAAAAATAAACCGTGTGTAAAAAACGAATGAAGAATAGACCAGTGAACAAAACAAATTTTGTTTTCATAAACCCGTTTTTTTTCGTAAAAATCTGAAGAAATGTGAACCAGCGGCTAACACCGGAACGAAAAAAAAATCGTATTTTCTTAAACTCATTTTGTGATTTAAAAAACGAACGAAAAAAATATTCTTAGTACTTAAATTAAAATTAAAAAACAATGAAAATGTTTTTTGGCTCCATCGATAGCTACCACTTACATGAACCTTTTACAAACCTGCCCAAGTAATTTGGCTGAGCTCTTTTACGGCTTCGAGGGTGTTTTGTTGATATTTAGAAAAACAAAGTAGACAAAGTTTTCAGAATTTCGACACTTTTAGCTATTTCGTAAAAAAACTAAAACAATGAGAAAATTAAAAAAACAAAAATTTAATAAAATGATGCCGCTAAATTTTTCTCTAAATCTGTTGAGTTCATAAAAGAATGTTCTACGTAGATTAAAAATTGCTTAGGCTTTATTTTCAATACAAGTGAAAAGAGCCAAAATCTAATCTCCACAAGGTATATTGGTTTGAGGGACACATCTTCCACATGTTTGTTTGTAGTATGAAAATGTTTTTCTAAGCTTTTTAAGTAGTTTTAATACACCTAGAAAAGTAAGAGATCACTTGTAATTTTATTTACCTTTAAATGGCAATAAATTTAATTCATGACTGCTAAACTACTAGAATCATTAATTACTAAGGATTCTAAGGTAGAAAGGAATTATGTCATTAGTTTTCCTAAAAGGGGACAAAGGAGAGATCCAGAGTGCGACAAAAAAACCTTCTACACCGACGGCTCGGAAAATGAAAACAGTACCGGAGCTGTATGACAATTTTCAGATCGCAGTAATTTCAGATACTTTATTGTTATAGCTATAATGACAACTGCCTTTTAATTAGATGTCTTTGCATTACTTAAAGTAGCTGGCGAAAATAAAATCAAGATCTTCAGTAACAACCAAGCTGCTCTAATGGCCTTAGAAACCTATCAAACCTTTTCAAAAATAGTCAAATAATTTAAGTTGAGCCTAATAAAGTGCGTTGCAAGGTGGAAGGAGTTTGAAATTATATGGGTGTCTGGACACTGTGGTGATAAAGGTTGATGAAAACGCGATCTATGGTTCCTTACAGTTTTCAATTAAATCGAAGTCAATTTTAGGGCCCAGCACATCGCGAACAGATGGGTAGATGAAGGTTTTCATTAATAGGTAAAGCCCTTCAGAGCCTGAAAAAACCTTACAAGTTAGTAGAAATTTCCTTTCCAGGCAAAAGATACGAGCCTTTATAGGATTAATTACGGGACACAATCCATAGGGATGGCATCTGGTCACCATAGACGTGACGACATGACACGATTACCCTCGGCGTACATCTGTTTTGGAGAATGGGGCTAGTACAGACTGTCATATTCTATGTAATTGTTTAGCTTTCGCCAGACTTAAACGGAGTCTAAGATTCATAAGAGAGTTGGGAGTTTAGAGGATTCCAATCTATAGCCATCCTTATGATGGTGTGGGCTAGTTTTTTAAGATTTAAGATCTATCCAATATCATTTCCTGCGTTGTTGGGCTCTTCGATTGTTTGTCTCCAGAGCTGTCCGTTAAATATTATTCTGCATATTATCCTCAACCATTTGGTGAAGCATTGAAACTTCTGCGTGATACTTTTCGAAACAAACCACGTTTCACTTCCATATAGCAGCGTCGACTTGGCACATGCCTTGAATATCCTAAGCTTGGTGTTTCTGGAAATTTGCGAGTTTGCTCAAATGTTCCACAGGCGCCCGAATGCAGCCCTTGCCTTGTTCAATCTGTTGTTGACGCCTTCCTCTGTTCAGCCGTCAGCTGCTAGAGTGCGACAAAGGTCTGCTACCTATTAACGACTTCCACTGCTTTGTCATCTATCACTTCGTGTCTTTCTAACTAAAAGTTTTGAAATTCAGAGAAATTGATCTCTAGTTACAAACAACTTCACATTACTTTCTGATGCCACTGCGATAACCATGGTCTTCAATTTGATTTAGCTAAGAAAGAGAACTTCCAGGAAATTGTTAGGTAAACATTTGTAGCACTATTTGCCAATAATTCCGCAGGTTTCGATTTTTTAGTTAGATTAAAGCAAGGCGGAGAAATGTTTAAAAAATAAAAAAAATTGACGATTTTGTTGGTAAGATTTTTGTTGTCGAAGCTTTCCATAAAATCTATTGTATTTGACAGCTAAAAATCTTTGATGAAATCAAGAATGCTTTAGGCAGAGAAGCAATTGTATTTTGAATTTGAATACTTACACAAGCTTTTGGTGCTTAAAGTAAGGTTTTCCACTCCAACTTGCATAAATTTAATAATGCTCGTTTTGCCATACCCACATCACTTTAAAGCCCCAAAATAAAAATTTCCATAGCTATTACTACAATGAAGCAATTAAAAACAAATTAAGTTATTCATACAGAGATTAAAATTCAATTTAAGTTTTCTTTTTGTCTTTTTATGCTTTTGTGAATCTTTCGAAAATTTCAAAAAATTTACCCCCTTCAATATTTACTTATGTATTTCTATACAAAAGTACTAGAAGAATGATTTATTGAAATACGCATATAAATGAATTGAATAACCTTTAATAACGGATTGTGTAATTTTCTAAAAGAAGATACATTTTTGGCTACTTGAAAAACAAATGTAGTAAATATAATAATAAATAATAGTTGACCATCATCGCAGCTACATATATATTTACACACATACATACACATTTACATAAAACTAGACTGTAGGGAAGCATTTGACTACGCAGACAAGATTCTAGTTCATCGACTGATATTTGCGGGAAAAAGTCATTCTAGTTACAAAGTGACTTCAATTACACTAGTTACAGAGATATTGCAATTTTACTAGTTACAAAGTGGCTTGAATTTCCCTAGTTGCAGAGTGAGTTCAATTGCACTAGTAACAAAGTCACTTCAATTGCACTAGTTACAAAGTGATCAGTTCGAACTGTATGCAAAACAAATATTCTGCCATTATCTATGTTGCTTTATGATGATGCTTTAGTGATGTTTTATGTACTAATATTTAATAATTTTTATTTGCAGTCCCTTTCATTTAGTTTTAAAAAAATGTGTGTAAAATTTTTATTTCACTTTTTTTGTTAATATATTACAAAAAAAATTATTTCAAGTCGAATACAAATTTGAAGATAAAAACCATTTTCATTTGTAGTAAAATGTTTGTGATAATTTCAACTATCAATTTTTATTTCATTTTCAACTCGACCAAAACTAGTGATTTTAGCGACAAATTGGACCAGATTTTTTTAACTCTATTATGAGCTAGAGCTTTAACTTCTATAACACTGATGTTTTCTCGTCCATGATGTAATGTGCATACAGGTACCACTAGTTCGTTAACTCGTCCACTATGAACTAGTTCATGCATTGGTATAACAATGACGAATGGGTTAACTGACTAGCTCATTAAAAGAGATGATGTTATTGCCTAGGCTAACAATTGAAATTTCGTGGCACATCGCAATATTAGATATATAAGTAGCTAGTACTGAAAAAAGATAGAACACGAACTACTTCAGCTGCAGAGCAACCTGGTAGTACAGTAATTCAGAACTGGTTGATTTGACCACTGGGTAACTACAAAATCACTATATCTCTTCTATAGATGCATACACATACACACATACATACACACATAAATACCTATGTACAATTAAACGCTGATGAGCAGCAAATCCGTTGTAAAGAAAAATAGGCTTTTAATTTCTGCTTTAAGACGTGGATTTTTTCTTTTTTTTTGTTTTTCTTTTTGGTAATGAAATTAATTGCATGTTTTGGCATGTTTTTATAAGAAACCACAGCGAGGTCGCCGCTTGCTGTTGGCTAAATTCATAATTGAGTTTCATTGTGGTTTGAATGGTCGGTTAGTGGGCTTCGGCGGAACACTTAAAAGAAAAATGAATGTAAATGAACGGCGTTTTTTGTAGTGAAAATAATTAAAACAAACTTTTTTCTCATAAAATATCTTCTTCAATCATTCCAGTTATCGTTTAATGGTTTTAATTGAAAACCAAAAATATTTTATTTTATGTAGTTATGTTTATTGTACTACTTGAATGCTTCAGTGATTGAGATGGTATTCCAAGCCTTCGATTGCTTGATGTAGACCAAAGATGGAGTAATGAAAAAATATGTACTTACACCTGTGTTCATGATAATAGCTGCGCGCCGTATCGCAGAGTTTTTACTATTTACTTATTTTTTATTCTTTTTTTTATTTTCTTATATCTTTTTCCCCTTTTTCCCCCTTTTTTCCTTTTTTTTCATATTTTAATTTAAAAATATTTTTTTGTTTTGTTAATTTTTCTTCTTTTCTTTCTTCTCAATTTTTTAATTTTATGTTTTTATGTTTCATTTTTTTTATTATTATAATTTTTTATCTTTTTTCATTATTTTTTTCTTATTTATGTTTTTTTACAATTATTTTTAAATTTTAATTTTTAAAATTTTGTTTTAATTGTTTTTTTACATAGTTTTTTACATTTATTTTTTTTTATCTTTTATTTTTACATTTTGTTTGATTTGTTTCTTTATTTTTTTCCTTTTTATAACTTTTTTATTATTTATTTTTTAATTTTTAAAATTTTTTTACAACAAAAACCATATAACTCAAAGTTTCAAAACGTGTGCAAAATTGTAAACAATCAAGAAATTTTCATCAAAATTAAAAACAAATCGAAATTTCTGGGGCTCTCATCCAAAACCACCTTCTTAATTAACCTAAGATAGAGCTGGGTTGGCCTGAGCGTATGTGCCTTTCTTCTGTCCGCAATTGGCCGAGATGCCTCAATCTTCTCCGCGCTATAGCGTCACATTCAAGGAAAAGATGTATTGGAATTTCCGGGGATTGGTCGCAGAAACGACACATGTTAGAGACTTCCCATATCCCAATACTGTGCAGATGACCGGGCAATCTGCAATGGTCTGGAGGAACGCCCATGATCTGTCATGAGAAATCTGTATATCCTTTGTGAGGGTTATGAGTTTTCTAAACCGCTTTTGGATGTACCCCCAACGAGGATTGCGCCTGACGTAGTCGCATAGTATGTTGACAGCTAACCTCTGTTAGCCTTCGCTCTTCACTTCTCACTGAGCTTCTCTTTGATGGTGATCCATAGCAAAGAAGGGCTCGGCTTCTATTAATAACGAGGCCGCTGCTTCTCATGCCAAATTAGTCTTACGCCATTGTGCGCTCGTAACAAGTTCAATTTCTTCGACACATTCAAGGTCCAGTTAGGACTTAACCTCACAGGATGACAGAGCTTTGAGTGCCGCTTGGCTGTCGCTCAGAATGGTAATTCGCTCATTAGGGAGATTCCTATCGAAATTGATCTGATAGACAGATGGCATATACCTCCGCTTGGAAGATGCATGGAAAACCACCCATCGGCACGAATGCCCGAGACCACTTACATGCCAACTTTCGGGTTGATTGCTGTTGAAGAAGAGGTCTCATTTGCCAAAGCGAGCTGCTGCCATCGGCCAAGCTTCTACGTCATTAATTAGAATGAATTTCAGGTGGGATTTGAGGGAAGTGTTCATGTTCTTCATCGAAGGAGAACTTTGCTTGTCCAAGGTATCATTTGTCAGGGAGAGAGATTTTCCATTGGATTTTCTGATTGACATTATTAAAGTTATTTATTCTGGTTTCCATGTGAATGAAGTCACCATATATTACTAGTCAAAATCATGATTATTAGGTATTGCGAATGCGGAAAAAGAAAGTTTCCCGGGTTTGCTCTGGACACAGTGTACTTAGGACAGAACTTTAAAGGCGTCAGTTGCGCTGTATCACTGCATGTGGGCAATAAGCGATGGATGGTACCTGTCACCCAGGGTAGGTTCGAAGTTGGATGGAGAGGTTAAAGAGGAATCACCACTCTGTTGAGAGCTCCTTATTAAGCTTGAATTTAGTCTTCCGGATCATTTCATTCAGCTGTCCCCTCAGCATTTTTTCATGAAGAAGCTATATCTTCTTTCCAAGCGTAGACAAACCTTGACAAGGGAGCAGTGTGGTGTAGTGTTATACTGTTCAAATAGACTTTGAAGAATGGGCGTGGTACCGCCCACGCTATAGTTGACGAAAAATTGTGATTTATATAAACTAAAATTCCGCTTGAAGTTAAACTCTTCTGTATTAGTATTTATTGTTTTTTCTTCATAAATTATTTTATAACCAACGGAAATTAAAAACTTCTTCAATGAATTCAAGCAATAAAGTTTGGATTTTTACAATGCCACATCATAATCCGCATGAAATTGACAATCAGTAGTCAGCTGTAAGCAGTCAGCAGTCAGCATTCTTCCTGAACTTCAAATCATTAAAATATAGTTAGCAAGACTAGTTAACGTCAAGTTGTTGTTATTGTGGCGCTGAAGAAGCCGTAAATTGGCCTTTTTTATTTTATGTTCATTTATTGTTTTCTTAACTTCGAACCACTTTGCGTTATTGCAACTGCCTGCAACTGAATTCGTTGATGTGGTTGACATGCAACAACCAACAGTTAACTACATACACATTTACGATTATATTTATGTATGCTATTTACTTCACGACGATTGGCAGCCAGCGTCATGCCTTGATGCTGTTGGCCTAAAGCAACTGACTTTTAGACCATCGATGTTTGTTGTCTGTTGCAAAAGTCTATGGTTAGCTGTTTTATTTTATTTGGCTGTGCGATGCTTCACTTATAACCTGTAGTGATGTAGATGAAAAGTCAATGTTTGTAGTCAGCAGGAATTTCAGTTCATTAACTTGCATTTGATGGAAGGCGCCAAACTGCGCCGAGAGTGAGTCGAATTGTACTAGTTGCAAGGTTACTAGTTGGAGGATTGCGGAAAAAAATATTTTTTTCTATTGTGTTTGTTGTTTATTTTGTTGTTATGTTTTTAAATCGTTTGTGGATATTTAATACTTTTTTTTGAAGATGTTTTCATTTGGTTTCAGAACAAATATACAATTACAAATTTTTGAAACTTTCATTCATAATTTTTTATTATTAATAAAAATTGTATAATAATTTGCCGTAGCTCCCATTTAATTTCTGGAAAAATGTGTAATTTTTAAAATAAAATCTGAAGTAAAAAAAATATATATATAAAGAAAAAAAATTGTTTGTGTTATTTCTATTCTAAATTACAATAAAATATTTGTTTTTTGAATTCAATTATCAGTTTTTTATTACTTTTTAATTTTTTTGCTGATACTTCCACTAATTGAAATTGGTCTATTGTGAACTAGTTCAAGAAGTGGTCCACTATGAACTAATTCGAAAAATGGTCCACAAGGAACTAGTTCAGTAACTGGTCCACTATGAACTAGTTTATTACACGTTGTAATGCTTATGCACAAGCTAACTTTTTCGTTATAAGATACAATTCTATTGCATAGGTGTACAATTGACATTTAAAAATACCACTTCCTCGCATCAAAAAGCGATAAAAGTCGTACTATGATACTTCAGATAAAAAGCAAACTGGTGTCAAGGTAGGTAGTTCAAAATCAGTTAGTTTCTCTGCAGGGTACTTTTGCTGTTATCTCTGTGTGCCTGTGTGTGTATGTAACTTGTGGTCCGTAAAGTTAGCATCTGAATTGCAAAAAATATGCATTGCCTCTCATTTCGACCGTTCCCTCTTCCTCCTCTCTGTCCCACTAACTTTTGCAACTTCACTTTAATTATTGTTATTGCTCAAGTCAACAAACCGGAAAAAATTCAGCTACTGTAGCTGGTTGCGAACGAGGTAGCCCTTAACTTACAACAACTGTCACGAAATCAACGCCAAACAAATAATGCTGCGAGTTAATGTGGCCGCAACATTGACAATGACACAATTGATGTTGCTGCAACATGCAGAAAGCACAACAAATCAACGCACTGTGCTTGCTGAATAATTTTCTCTGCTGTTATTTTTTTTCTTCCTTTTTTTCAGTTATCCTCTTTTTCTTCCCGTTTTTATTTTCCAATTCAGTCACATTTTATTGTGTCCTCCTCGTGCTACCGCATGTCCTTTGCACCAAATACATTCTCATCATCAACCGCCAATTGCTTGCATGCCACCACATCCGTGGAAACATTCTGCTGCTCGCTTCACTGATTTCACTCCATTTTTATGTGTATGCGCTGTGCCATTTGGCAGTAGCAAATTTAATGCACTGTCAATGTGAAGAAAATTTTTATGCAGTGGTAATCACAACATATTTTTGCTAGTTATTTTTGTTGTTGTTGCTTTTAAATATTTTACGTAGTAATTCCAAGTAGCTGAAGATCTACTGAACCACTCAACCAACATAATGCCACTTCTTGCTCGTACGCTCTACATACATTCTTGCATACAACAAAAATCAGCTATTTAATATAAATTCCAACAACATCAACTGTCATTAAGCTAATCTCGGGTAATTCGATAACAGCAGTCGGTATTTGTTTTCCGACATTTTACTGCAGATACCTGCGGTGTAGTAGATGCACTCGTCTTCACTGTGCAGTTAGCTTTTTCTTCTTTTGTAAATTCTGCTTTGGTTTGGATTCTATTTTCTCCCACTTTTTTGCATTTTAATTTTTATGGCAGTAATATTGTAATGAACTTGCCAGGCAAGCAAGCAGACGAGCCAAATACTTTTATGTATTTTTAGTATTTTTGTTGTTACCGCCACAGAAGTTGGACTTTAGCTCCGTTTAACTCCAACCATCAGCCAAACGCTTTCCACAAATTACTCCACATCCATTTATACTCGTTTACTTTTTTCAATGTGTGTAATAAGCACTGCTTGCACTCAGAGCTAATTTCTTGGTTGGCCGTGAAACTTCTACGTGAAGTCATACAAGCCAAGCCAAGCCATAAGCGATAAGGCGGAGGATTTTTAAGCACTCCAAATGCGGCTTTTAAAAGGAAGTAGTATCTATTAGCTGAGTGAACTGCGCCGTCATACTTAAGAAATGGTAATGGAAACCAAAACAAGCAGGAAATTAGAAAAATTAAGAATTTAAGAGTGTCCAGTAGTCAGTTGATAGTATGTCAAATAGGTTAGTTAGAATTCCTGGCTATGAGATGTGAAGCAGACATGAACAGAGTAGGCCTCTTCATAGAAAATGAACTATAATATATTCTCGCCAGTAAAAGGGGGTCAAACTCATAAAGAAAGAGCTCAGTGGTGACGAAGTAAAGCTACGAAACTTAAAATATGATCCAATCAAAGTCTAGTAGAGCTTCAAACATCTCATAAGCCTCGCTAAGGACAAACCGAGAATGGTCAATAATATTCTCGTCTGTCATTGCAAGCTACGCATTTATCTGCACAGTTTCGGTATATGGCCTAACGTCTCTTGTCGATTTTGTAAACTATTATCTCCAGAAACAATCTCACACTTGCTTCTTGAATGTGATGCGGTTTCGGACGAAGAAATAAACAATTCCAAGAAGAAGAAGAAGTAATACGTTCAGACCAACCAAGCACCAGCTTAGTTTCATTGAAAGAATTGATGAGATATTGCGAAGAGTAAAATGCACAAAAGATGTTAAGGTCGATGTGCAAACTGCCATGCTTTCATTCATTCGAAGTGACAACCTAGGCATTCATAGGCCCAAAAGCCTATCTTGGGTTGTCACAGAACTCGATTAAGTGCAACTTGTATGTCTGCATGCATAAATGAATAAGAAGACCCAATATTACTGAGCGAATACATATGAGTTAATAGGCAAGCAAAAACCTTCAGTCGGGGAAATTTCAGCAAGAAGCTCGAAAACACTCCTTAACCTCCCCGGTCACCACGTTAGTGTTGTGAAAAGCTTCCTCACTAGTATTTGCTGAGTAATATAGCAGTGGACAATTTGGGCTGTAGCACATAGGTTTTATTTCCAGCTAAGATTGTATGACGAAGAACAAGTAGCAGGGAAACAGTGTGAAGCCCTTACCAAGCGCAGACTTAAGCTTATAGACTTAAGAGTCAAAGCAAACATTTTTAACAAAAAATTATTCCCAAACTCATTTTATTGATAGCGTTGCCACATGCAAAAATAGCAACTTTTCATTAATTTCACTTGAATATTAAGATATGGGTATCAGATGAAAGGTGTTCAAAGACGCTTTAATAAAAAATATATTTTATCTGGTGTTGCCACCTGTTTTTTTTTTAATTTCATTTGATTTGGGTATGGATATCAGATGAAAGGTATTCAAGCAAGCATTAACAAAAAATATATTTTATCTGGTGTTGCCACCTGTTTTTTTAATTTCATTTAAAATTAAGGTATGGGTATCGGATGAAAGTTATTTAAGCAAGCATTAACAAAAAATATATTTTTATTTGGTGTTGCCACCTTTTTTTTAATTTCATTTGAAATTAAGATATGGGTATCAGATGAAAGGTATTTAAGCAAACTTTAATACAACAAGTATTTCTATCTGGTGTCGCCACCTGTTTTTTTAATTTCATTTGAAATTGAGGTATGGGTGTCAGATGAAAAGTATTTCAGCAAATTTTAATAAAACCTATATATTATCAAGTGTTGCCACCTGTTTTCTTATTTAATAAATTGATTATGCAAATATTTTAACTATGAAAACTGATTCATATACATATAGTAATTTAATATATATATTAAATATATCCTTAATCTAATAACATTTTTAAATGGTATGACCTGAACATCTAATTTTCAAGAAAATCTTGAACTAATACCAAAACTTAATCATTGGGTAGAATATGGGCATTAAAAAAATATATTTAAAAAAATGAACAAAGCTTCAATTAAAATTATTTGCGTATGACGATGCCGCATTCTACTTTTTTAGTAGAATTTAAGAGAGATTGTTTTTACCCTCTATGTTGTACTTCAGTGGGCATTTGCAACCCATTCACATAATAGCTATAATGAAAGGCTATTAAAAAATTATCATCAAAGGGTTAAAATGTTCAAAAGAAATTTTAAGCATATAATTTCATGGGGGTGGCCGCAGACGAAAGACTCGTGCGGGTTAAAATGAGTGCGAAGGGAGCCTTAGTTCCTGCTAAAGGGTACATATTTGGCGTAAAAACATTGCGAACTCTTACACTTATCAGCGTTAGGACGCATGGATTTTTATGGAACGCGATTTGTAGATTTTTTGCATCGCATAGGCCGATTAAAAATGAATTAAAAGTAAATAAATAGAGTCGAGTGCTCCTCGTTACGTGATATACAAATTAATTCGGTGAGGGTTAGGCGATACGAAGGTGATATGTAAAATATAATATTCACCCTTATTTATTATTAGCTGCTATTGGTAAAAGCTGATTAATTTCTAGTGAACTGAGTATAACACAAAGTACGATCGGTTGCCTACAATGGGGGAAATGGTCGCCTGATGGAGATAAGATGCCAATCAGAACATATCAAAGCGGCGGGTAACAGCTCATAAGCTTAATGCGAAAAAAACAACATAAAAATTACTAAATTATTGTTGACAGAGGATTTGTAGATAAGAACGTAAATAACTAATAAACTAATATAAAAATGTAGATAAGGAGATAAGGGGAAAATATTCGATAAAATCATGGGAAATGTTTGATTAGGGCGAAAATAGTTTTGAATATGGCAGCATAGTGCAGAAAAAATATTTTTATTCTACTTATATAATAATAGAAAACAAAGTATTTCCTTAACTCACTAATTAACCTGGATTGATGGAGAGTTATTTTTATTTAGGAACAAAAGTATATCCTGCACTCAATTCCACAGCCTGTTCGATTGTATGATGTATTTATTTTACCCTCACCATGTACTGTCCAATCAAAGCTTCCCCTCACTCTACTCTAGAAAATTTGAGTTAACTTACCAAAGATAGGTTTGTCCATGCTTGGCGGTTTTTTTGTGCTAGTTATTTGCCAAGTGAACCCCCACTGATTCGCTTAAACGAGTAAAGCTATTGATTAAGTTCTTGTTGGTAACAAATTAAACTCAGCATAAACATATTTCATGCCAAAGCCACAACCTGTCTCAACAGCAAACCTCCACTATTTCGAGCAACTCTTGCCACAAATGAAAAAGGGAATTTGTAACATCAATAAAAGGCATACAGGAAAGCGAAAAACGAGTAGATATGATGAAGAGTGAAGGTGCAGAGTAGTTGAAAATGAGTTTAAAAACCGCCAATCGACTTACAGCCAAATGCGTTGTAGCCACAAATGTTGGCAATTAAGCGAACACGCACGAGGTGCTGCCGGATGGATGGCCTTCCTGGTGCGTTCATGTAAATAGTATAAGCTGGGTAGATGGTAGGGTAACCACATGTATCTAGTAAGTGTTGATTACAGTAATGTAATTTAATGGAATAAATAGGAGAGAATTTACCATTTTAAAAGCTTATGCGAAAGAGTTGGGAGTGATCAGTATAATCATAATGATAATGGTAATCGTAAAGGTAATGGGAAGGATAATTGTAATTGTAATGGTAATGGTTGGTAATGTTATTGGGAACAGTAATAACAATGGTAATAGTAATAATAGTTAAAATGGTTGCGATAATGGTAAATGTAATGGTCATGAGAATCAGAATGGGATGAGTAATGGTAATGGTAATGACATAGAAAACAGAAATGGTAACCATTACCACTAAATTTGGGATTATCATTACCAATATCCGTAGTAATAACCAGTACCAGTGGGTAATGATAAAGGTAATGGTATTGGGAACAGTAATGGCAATGGTAATAGTAATAATTGTTATAATGGTTTCGGTAATGGTAAATGTAATTGTATATGTAATGGTCATGAGAATCAGAATGGAAGTAGTAATGGTAATGGTAATGGAATTGAGAACAGAAATGCTAACCATTTCCACTAAAATTAGGATTATCATTACCAATGTCGGTAGTAATCACCAGTACAAGTGGGTAATGAGAATGGTAATTGATATCGTAATGGTAATGCTAAGGGTAATGGTAATGGTAATGGTAATGTCAATGATGATATTAACAATAAATCTAAAAATAGTAAAAGTAATGGGAATGATAATGGTAATTGTAATAGTAATGGTAATGACGGAGGCAGTTTTAATAGCTATGGTAATTATAATGATAATAGTACATGTGAAGGTAAGGTAAGGTGATTGTACTGAGAATCGAAACGGTTATCATAGTTATAATGGTTATGGTAATGGCGATGATTTTTATAAGGTAATAGTAATGAGAATCGTAATAACAATGTTAATGTCTATTATGATAGCGGAGGTAATGACATTACTATGGGTAATGGTATTGGTAATATCAATATCATATTATTAATAATTCCAAAGATTGCATTAACCGCCTGGCTGGAAAGGTAGTCGTAATGGGAATAGTAATGGGAATCAAAATGGTAATGTGGATGGTACTGGTAATTATAGTTATAATGATTATGGTAATGGTGATGATTATCATACGGATAATAGTAATGATAATGGCAAGATTAAAGGTAATTGTACTGATAATGGTAATAGTGAAGGTTATAACATTAGTATGCGTAATGCTATAGGTAATGTCAATGGTCACGTTATTCATAATTCTAAGGTAATGGAAGTGGTAATTATAATGAGAGTGGTTATAGCTGTAGTCACCGTGTTGAGAGCTATTCTGTTAAAGGTAATGGTAATGAGAAACGTAATAACATTAATAACAATATTTTTAATGGTAATGGCAATGGCGATGGTAAAATTTATAATAATTTCGAAGATAGTGTTAACCGCAATTGAAAATGTGATGGTAATGAGAATGAAAATGGTAATGTTAATGGTAATGGTAAATATAGTTATGGTAGCAGTAAGGGTAATGGTAATGGTAATGACCATGAAAGGTACAATGTAAGTACTTAAGGTAGCAAAACCATTGGTATTGCCATTCGTCCGGCGCTAGGCAAATTTCCTTATTTAAAACACTCTCTGCAGATTACAATCACATATTGATGAAATAATAACGAAATACCCGTTTAAAAGCTAACCAAATCGATTATGAGGCCTCGAGGTGGTTTTGCCCGAAACTACTTTTTGTTGTTTTACAACCGATTTTCATAACTTTAACATGTGTAGAAAGGCTGAAAAATTTACTATCGTGTATCAAAGTTTGAGAGCAATCAAAGCAAAATTTGGCGGCCGCCGTAACAGAATGCGTTGGTACGTGACTACCATTCGGAATTCCCAGAGAGAACGTAGGTTCGAATATCGGTGAAACACCAAAATTAAGAAAAACATTTTTCTAATAGCGGTCGTCCCTCGGCAGGCAATGGCAAACCTCCGAGTGTATTTCTGCCATTAAAAAGCTCCTCATAAGAAATGAGAGAATGTGTTTGCTCATTTGATAGTTTTGCTCGATCTTCATAATCTTGACATGTTTAGAAAGGTTGACAAGAGTAATATGAAAATATCTGAGAAGTGAAAAACTGCGTTTTGAGCTAACTCGTCAAGGGGTAGGCAGAAAAATGATTTACTAATACCTGCCGCGTTGACTTGAGCTGTAGGGTTTTAGGGTCCCATTTACTCACTAGTTTTATAATTATAAATGGAGATAGCCCTCCTTGTCAATCCTTCTGGTTTTCAACTGGATTTCTAAGTACCTTGACTTGGCTGTTTATGACACAATGTTTGGACTCCTGCCTCTTAAATTGTATAATATGGATTTCCCACAAAACAAGTGCCCACCGAGGAAGTTAATGTGCTTCGAGTGCCAGCTCTTTACAGTGGATAATATTTTTTTCTCAATAAATCTCCCTCACATACTCTCCTCACTCCCTCAACTTAATCTAACCTGTCTGAGTAACAATTTCTGACTTTTTCGCTGACCCTCTGCCGGTTTTAAGTAAGACAAGCGCTGCTACCGTTGCTGGTAATTGACTTTGGCTAAGATTTGCTTTGCCTCGACGCAATAGCTGGAGCTGGTAATCAGTGCAGAGCACTATGTCATTCAACTATTGCGTGCCAATGGGCTTTTTTTCGCCCCCGATTACCTCAGCTACTGCTCGTTTAGTGCTAATCCAGCGAACCACGCTGCGGTTTTTTGGGATATCAATAAACGACAATTTACGTTCGAGTTGTGGCAGCGGTGGCAGTACATAATTTAAATTAATCCTTAATTACGTAGACAACATCCCGCTGCTACTTGCTGGCTGCTTGACTCCGCATCTATGTTGGTTTAACGAACGAGCTTATTACGGCGAGAAAGTGTAGGTAAAATGGATGGGAGGAGAGGTGGCTGATTGGCTATAGAGGAAGATAGTCATGCAAATACTTTACGCCAATTTGCAGCAAAAACCGCCTTAACCGCATTTAGTTAAGCCATGCCACTTGAAATTGAAACATTCGTGAATACGAGTTTGTTGTTTTTGTTGCTGCCGCATGCGTTCTCCGTTTAAGCGCGCCGAATGCCAAACTCTGTGTGGTGCTGTCATTTAAAGTCAATTAATTTATATATTTTTATTCGTGCACACATACATACATACACGTTTTTGTTGCCGCCTTGCTGTTGCTTTTGGCGTTGTACGTTGCACGTTGCGCGTATTAAAATGTCAGAACAATGTGCTGCATGCCACAAATTTAACGACGACAACGACAGCGCATTCAATAACAGCCGTTGGCCTTAAGAGTTCGATAAAGATTTTTTTTCACGCATACATACACACATAATTGTTGTTATTGCTGCTGTTATAGAGTAGCTGTTCATTACTACTTAACTACTACCTACCACTACCGTTGCGACTACTCGTTACCATGGCCAAAAGCAGACTCCGCCACCATCACCATCACCGTCAGCCAGCCACAGCGACGGCCGCCAAAGCAATCAACAGTAAAAAATGAAATGGGCGGGCGGCCCGATGGCGGCTAGCCATTCCGCATTTGCTACTGTGCGCATATTTCATAGTGGCGGCGGCGGCGATGGCGGTGGCGTTGATGGGAACTATAGCGGATGCTTATCAACGTGCCACCAATCAGCCAAACATTTACCTTAACTTTTATGCATGGCAACGCACAACACTGACTGCGGCGGAGATACCCTAGCGGTAGACGTCGTGCACGCAAATTTTAATTAACGCACAGATTTTGTTTCAACAACTTTTTTCGCTCGTTTTTTTTGTGCCTTTTTTCTATCTATCTATAGCGCAATTATACTTTTATGCTCTTATATGAAATATATATATATATAATATACATACATGCATACATACTTATATGCGTACATTTTCACTTACCTCATTGCAGACTGAAAACCGATAATAATGGCGGCGCTTGGTGCCCCAAACACATGGTCTCAAATGCGTTGAAGGAATATCTGCAGGTGGATCTGTTGCAAACGCATGTCATAACGGCGATACGTACGCAGGGTCGCTATGGCAAGGGTCAAGGTCAAGAGTACACAGAGGCATATGTGCTGGAGTATTGGCGACCGGGATTCACCAAATGGCTACGCTGGAAAAATACACAAGGAAAGGAGGTGAGTACGTGAATACCTACAATTGAATGAAATGTTGTATGCTGCGCGCCAACTTCGTGTAGTTTCATTTTAAAGGGAAAAAGCTTAAGCAAATTTGATTAAATGGAAATTTGGAGTGTACTATTTGTAGGCTAATTGGTTCATAATCGAGGTTAGATTAGGTTTGGTTGGAGCGGTTGTCCTGGGGGACACACTCAGGCTCATAGCCCATAGTGATGCCGCGTGGGGAGCTTTCCCTATCTCTCCTTAAACCAGTATCTGCTTTTCAAAAATTTTAGAACAACTCGGATTACTGCAAAACTGAAGGTGCGAGGTTCCTTCCTTTTCCTCGTCTAGAGAACTTCTAAAGAAGTCATGTGCTTGCACACCCATCCTTTGGGCGTGCCTACATATTAGGCAGTGCCCCGATAGAACTGAAATCAGTGTGATAAGACTGTGCTTATTTTGGCTTAGTAGAGGTTCTGTCTCGGTTCGGCTTTGAAAGTATTCGATGCGGTACCATCTGGTGGTAGCAGAGGAAGAGGAAGGCCTCCTATGCGTTGGAAAGATCAGGTGGAGAAGGACTTGGTTTCACTTGGTGTGACCAATTGGCGCCGGTTAGCATGAGAAAGAAACCAGCGCCGCGCTTTGTTAAACTCGGCCAAAATCGCGTAAGCGGTTATCGCACCAATTAAGAAGAAGAAGAGAGAGGTTCTGTCTCCCTAGTTAATCGTGTCTGTAGTAACTCTCAATGTCGCGATGCCGCGGTTAAGCCAATCGAAAGTCTTCGATAAGTTCAGGTATACAGGCGTAACAAACTTTTTTTCCTGGTTTGGAACTGAAACTAAGCGAATTATCAGTGGCATTTAAAGCTGA
Source organism: Anastrepha obliqua (assembly GCF_027943255.1). Lineage (NCBI taxonomy): Eukaryota > Metazoa > Arthropoda > Insecta > Diptera > Tephritidae > Anastrepha > Anastrepha obliqua. The sequence continues at coordinate 31,742,497 of NC_072896.1, forward strand.
ACGCAGGTTTGCAAGTCTACGACAACCAAGTCGGACCAAGACATAGCAATACGGGCAGCTTTTTTTAAGTCAAATCATGTAAATCTACTCGACCTCCGAAGAAATCTGAGTAGATCTTGCTGTACCTAGGAGTCAAAGACCAAAGACCGTAAGCCTGCTTCGAGCGAAGGCCGAGCAAACGCACAGAAAGTGGTCCGTCGTCTCATCCTTCTCTCCAAATGCTGGGCAGAGTGCGCTGTCTGATATTCATTTATTATTCTAGGCCCATAGAAAGTGGCCCGTCTTCAGTCCAACCAGCTAACTACAGTTATTTCTGTTTAATGACGGGAGTATCTGCAACAGTCGGTCGGCCATGACAGCCCTTCTCAACCTGCCAAGCTCGCTTGTGTGTTGAAGTAACCCGTTTGCTAACCGTGGCTTTGATGGCTGCGGAAGAGAGTGGCAGAACGAGCTCCACGCCAAAGAAGTTGGCCTCATAGTTAAACCTGGTCTTACAGCACTCAATTACCCTTGCAGTTGTTGGAGGACTGTCTAAGGCCATGAGCGCTGATCTGCCTCTCCATCTGTTTTCCGTAGCAAATTTCATTGCCTTAGCATAGACCGCCGCTTGAAACACATATGCGTACATTTCAAAATCAAAGTGTAGTTTTGTCCCGCTGGATTCCACATAGACACCAAAGCCGGAACCGTGCTTGGTCTTGGAGCCCGCCATGAAAATGCGAAAACAGAGCATGCCGAGCTAATTTTCGACAGCGAAAGCCTACTCTCCGGCTCATGGCTTACCAATCGTAAGGTGGAGAGTGGCAAAAAAATTCTCAGCTTCCGGTTAAGAAGCATACGATTATGATTTGCAAGCAATTTCTGCACGATTGCTGTTACAGAGACTACCTGACAGACATCAATATTTGAGCCTGAGTCGCATCTGAGACATTTAAGAGTCCACCGTTTGAGATGGTAGGCGAGATTTAGTAATATGTTAAATACGCCAACTGCTGAACCCGTTGGACCATCGTCAAGAAATTACAACATTCATCGCAGTGCAGTTAACATCTGCCTCAACTGTTGCTCCACGAATGTGAGGATAGATCACGACATACTAAACATATGTCTACTTATAAATGTGAGGAGACCCTGCACAACTCTAAGCATATCTCCAAAAACCAGCTCAGAGCAACTCATCTGATTTGTCTCATCCTATTGGTCTCAGCCTTTCGAAACGTCGTATTTCCTAAGCGTAGGTACCCTTAGATGTCTTAATGCAGATTAATGTGCTTAGTAGAGCACAGACCAGCAGGACTTAGTAGAACTGCTTTGAAAGTAATAAAAAATATTTTCGTCTAACGATCGATATTCAGATGGCGCTTTTTATACCAGCACTTTTTTTATTACCTAGCGGATCTGGTTTCGATGATCGCACATAAACTTGTTAGCTTTATGGAAATAAAAACTGGTTATACTTCCATCAACGGGGTACGGCGTTAACTGAGTCTAAGGAGTGATGTTATAATTGACCCTGTGAGCCTAAGTCTGTCACCTTCCTGGGTAGGAATAAAGGCAGCCCCCGTAACTTAACCTAGTCTTGTGTAATTAAATATGTAGGAGGTTATATCTTTGGATACAAATTCATGTAAGGTCGTTCGTAGTCTATTTGCCACTTCGAGAGTCTCATGGACATTTGACTAGCGCTCTCGGCCTTTCTTAAACTGTAAGATTTTAGCCGAGTAAGTTATTCTATTAATATTTATCAAGTAAATAAGGAAGTGAGGACATTGTTATCCTTATTTTTAAATTTATTTAAGAATTATTTAATATTTCCTTCTTTTTGTTTTCTTTTTGGCTTACCTAGATTCTGCCTGGCAACATCAATACATACAGTGAAGTGGAAAATTTACTGCAGCCGATAATTTTTGCGTCGAAGATTCGTATTTACCCATATGGACAATACGATCGGACGGTGTGTCTGCGGGCCGAGATTGTCGGCTGTCCGTGGGAAGGTGAGTACGCCATGAAATTATATTTCAATAAATATAATAAATTGTTTTAAAATAACATGTAGACGCGTCTTTTGAAAAATCCTTTATATATGGTTGAAAATATATTTTAACTGCTTAAAATTTGATATTATATTTTGAAAAAAAAAAATGTAACTTTTTGATGTCATTGGGCTTGTGTTGCTAAAAAGAAATCGTCTTTATGGCCCAGCTGGGTTTATTTTCCGAATAAAAATTTATTAGTTACGCAATAAAATATATTTTTACGGTAAAAATTTACCCGCTAGATGGGGTGGAGATCGAGATATTGCGAAAAATGATAGTTATTGGCGGATTTGGGATAAGTTATTGGTGGACTCTGGGATTATATCCTAGCACCTTAAAAAGTAATATTGTTGAAAGGATGGGCCCGCTAGATGGCGCTGGCATAGAGATAAACCGAAAAGTCGTATTAAGGCTTCGATTTTTGTTGTTGTTATAGCATTCTCCATACATAGTATGTGCGGGGAATGGTGCTGGAGTGACAAGTTCTTGGCCAATATAAATACGGGTCATTCCGTTAACGTAGAACCGACTGTTGTAAGGATTCTTCCATTTCATACGAAATATTTATGCAGAATATGAAGCTACTGTGGGGTTGGGATAGTTATACGAATCATATTTATGTCTCAAGTGGTGAAAACATAGATTTTCTTTTGGAGGACCTATTCTAAAAACTACTAGGTATATTTTGGCGATTTCCATTTGCACTTGACTTGATATATGATTTGAGGCGGGCAGGGTTAAGGAAATCTCTCGGGGTGGTTGAAGTAGCAGGGATAATAACTTTTGTGCCAGGACCTATCAACTTTGTGACAAGGCTTTTGACCTAAAATACAGACAAAACAGAAATTTGCGAAAAAAAAAATTCTATTAATTTCAAAATTTCAATAGTAATCGGAAATAATTTATATATTTATTACTGTAGAGTGTTGGTAAACACATCAAACTTTTATAGCAAAAATACAACACTTCAATCGGTTGAGTCATTCATCATTGGTTGCAGTTTGAGAACTAATTTTGTGATTTTTCAATACATTTTCGTTCACAGACACGCCTATCTCTTAAATCTGTGTAATTTATGTCACAAAGAACATCGTGGATAAGATTAGCTTAAAATACAAAAAGACTTTGTGTAAATCGGAGCATACAGCGCAAAGTTATTGGCTTACATACAAACATATTTGAGGACTTTCATTAATAAGATGAGGAGATTTAAGTTCTTTTGGAAAAATTTTAGTTGGACACACACAAACAATTTAATTACATTGCATTTGTGTGCATTTTACTTGAATTTAGTTGAGTTTAGTTTAAATTTTCTGCATTCCGCATAGCCTTAAATATTTAGTTTACCGCCAAAGAACTATGTGTGCACGGAGCACCCACCTCCCTTTGACCAATGCGACGAAATGGCGCCAATAATGCGAATTCGAGACAATAAACGCTATCAGAGGGCCCCTTTCGTGTACTTAATAAAATTGTAATTTAAGTCGTTAAGGGGCCGTAAGAGAACCGGAAAAAAATACAACAAAGTACTTGAGTCAACAAAGGCAAAGGTTAGTTGATTGGATTGTGCTGTGTGGTGGCAACAACTAGCCGATGGGAGGGCGGCGTCGGCGGTGGCGTTTTGATATAAATATGTATGTATGTGTGTGAGCAGCAAACATTCGTAGACGTGCAACGCACTCGCAAATCGCGTGCAGACAGCCAACGATGACGGCGACGCCCCAAACATGAATGAATGTATTTATTTTTTTGTGCCTTCATATGTCAATTTCTCGTTGGTTTTGTTGTTGTTGACAGCGACCTTTTTACAGTTGCCGACTGCTAGAAGACGAACGACGACGCCAGCAATGTGATTGTTGCATGCAATTGTTGAGTAGCGCCAAAAACAAAAGCAGGAAAAAAAATAATATGCCAATAACAAGGCTGGCTGTATGTATGGCTGTGTGTGTGAGCGGCAAGAGACAACAATACAGCAAAGGTAGATGAACAGAAGTGCTTAAAAATATTTCCGAAGCGCAAATTGTCGACAAACAAAGCGCAGCTGTGCACTTGCTACCAAAAAATAAACCAAAAAAAAGGTACCATAAATGCGTGCATGTAACTGTCATAAGAGTGCAAATTTGCCAATGTCTAGCATGCTTCAAGGCGCAAAGTCTTTTTGTTTTTGCATATTTATATGGACTTTTGTTTGTATTTTTGAATAATCATTGCAGTGTTAGAATTACACGGCAAAAAGTGAGCAAAGCTAACTGCCAAGCAGCGGATGGAAAACCGCAAGTAATAATCAGAAAAAGGGTTGAAAATTTATTATTCCTTTAATGGCAGCCTTTTTGTTTCAAGTAAAAGAGCTAATCATATTTTTGAAAGAGCTACACTTTAGTGCCAAGGTGGGCGTAACTTGTTTCCGCAGTGATGACACAGAAAAACCATTTAGCAAGCGGCATGAAATATCGTCACATTTCTTTGGCTGTGCAGAGTCAGCCATTCCCCAAAATCACCGAGCACTCATACGAAAATATGCAACTGTACAAAACATATGGCAGCATTCAACTCTAACACGCGTGAAAGGCAAAAATGAGTTTATACTTGTTGTTGCTGCAGTGAAAGCTAGCGGCGGCATGTGGCGGCATTTATTGCTACATTTTTTTTTTTTTTTTGGTTTATTTCGTCATGTCTGCCTATTTTTTGGGAGAGGGTTGCTAATGCAGTGGCAAATACACCCCTTTTCGGGCATATAAGCATGGTGTACTACATGCATACATACATACATACATGCATACATATATACATACATACATATATATATATATATATGCATACATACATATATACATATATATATGCATACATAAATACATACACATATACATACATACATACATATACACATTTACACATATGCTTGCGCTACCATTCCTCCATTAAATAATTCTCTCTTCTTTTCATTGGAGTGGGTCAACTTATGTTGGGTCCGGAAATTACATTTGGGAGTGCAACATTTCGTATGCAAATTAATCAAGATAAAACGTTATTGTGCTTGTTTTTTTTTTTGTATAAAATATTCATATGCATAGGTATGCCGTCTTTGTGATGAGTTACACATATTTGATATATGTGGAATCATTATTTTGAGTTCTACTTGCATATAAATGTAAATACAGGAAGTGACGAGTTAATGCGGACTACAGAGAGAATCCAAAACAGCAGTAAAAAGAGTCCCAAATACGTGGTGTGTCTATTACGTAACGAGACTGATGCTGCTTTTGAAATGGTACAGAAACCAGCGGCCGTCAGCTAGCAATCTAGGATGAAGCCTTCGCTTTTGAGCCATCAGTACTTCGCGCTTTTGTAAACATCTCAGAAACCACAGCCAAAGCGTTTGCTTGTGTTAGAGTTTTTTTGTTTTGTTTTTTGCCGGAAAAATGTTGAGTGGCTCATTCCGCATCTTATATCAACAGGTTTTTAGTCAATTGCAGCATTCCAGGGTTGGACTCCACACGTTGCTCGTCAGGTTTTGTGCCGTGGGTTTGATATCTGTCTCCTGTCGGTATTATTATTGATTTGATTTCAGTGTAATAAAAATACAACAACTTCAATAGCAAACCCCGCTAGCTACCAAGGCCTTCAGTGCTTTTTTAGCTTTTTTTAACATTATTTATTTTTAATCTATATATGTAGATACATTTTTTATATGTTTTTTTTTGTTTTTACATACTTTTCTAAATTTGTATATAGTTTTTTAATTTTTATATATATTTTATTAATTTTTAAATACATTTTTTTTAATTTTTATACACTTCTTCTAGTTTTTATACATTTTTTTTATTGTTCTATATATTTTTTATATATATTTGTTAATATTTTTATTTTTTTTTTAATTTTTGTATGTTTTCTTTTTAATTATTATATAATTTTTTTAATTTATATATATATATTGTTTTGGTTTTTATATATATTTTTAATATTTAGAGATATTTTTTTTATTTGTTATATTTTTTTTTTAATTTTTATAATTTTTTTCTTTTAATTTTATATGTTTTTTTGTTTTCATTTTTACACATATTTTTTGAATTTGTATACGCAATTTTTTTTAATTTAATTTTAATTAATATATTTTTTTTGAATTTTTATATATATTTTTTGAATTTTTTTTATATTTTTTGCATTTTTATATATATTTTCTTAATTTTTATATAAATTTTTTATTTTTATACCTTTAAATACCTTTTCTTTATTTTTATATATTATATATATTTTTTTAATTATGTAAATTGTTTTCATTTTTATATATATTTTTTATTTTTATATAGTTTTTCTTTGTTTTTACGTATATTTTTTTAACGTTTATATATATATTTTTTTCAATTTTTACATATTTACTTTTTTAATTTTATATACATTTTTTTTTAATTTTAATACGAATTTTTTTAATTCTTTTATAATTATTTATTTGTCTAATTTTTTAAATTTGTATATAATATATATTTTTAAATTTTTATAAATTTTATCTATTTTTGTTAATTTTTATATACATATTTTTAAAATTATATTACATATTATTTTAATTTTTTTAAACGCTTTTTAGTTTATTTAATTAAAAAAATTTTTTTTTTCATGAAATACCTATCGAAAAAAAAACACGGAGATTCCTCAATTGACTATGCTCTTATAGGTACAGTGTTCTATTTCTTAAGCGGGCACGTAAAGGAGAAAAGTGCCAAGTTTCTCAGAAAAGTGTAAAATATGTTATGGACAAGTTGTCCGCTCAAGAGAAAAAATCAAAAAAAATGTTGTAAGGATTTGTGGCATGTACTGAAAAAAGTGTCTGCTTATGGGAGGTGTCCGTTAGGAGAGAGTACATTGTATTAAATATTTATAAATGTTTTTAGTAGTTGGATATATTTTATACATTAGCGGTGCTGGCTTTTGACCCAACTACCAAGGTGTTTAATGTTTATTTGTTTTATAGTTTTTATATTTTTTGTGTGTTTTTTATTTTTGTTTATTTTTTTTTATTCTTTTTGTTTTTGTTTTGTGTATTCTCGTTAGTTTCTTGTTTTTCAATTTTGAATTTAGTTTTGAATACCTCTATAAATATCTAAATACTTTAATACCATATAATAAAGTTATGTAACTTTTTTTTATATTTGCCCATATTTAATTTTTTTTTTGTTTTTAATTTTTAATTTTTTATATTATTAATTTATTTTTATTTTATTTTGATTTTATTTTTTAAGTTTTTTTTTAATTTCTTCTATTATTTTTATTTTATTTTTAAAATCACTTAAATAACTCATCTCAATGTTTCGAATCACTAGATACAGTTTCATTATTTAATAGTCACACCACGTACGTGTATATGCAATAAGGTTGTCAATCCCGGTATTAGTGGGTTAAAATTCCGGGTTTGTTGAGTCTAATTTTTTGCATAAGATGAATCACAAAATCATGGAATCAATAAAATCACTAATCCGAAGTAAAATCCCCTCAATTAACTCTCTAAAAAGTTACGAAACACTAAATGGACATTAAAACAAGCTGGGCACTTAACCGAAGCCGCTTAAAAAACTCTTTCAAAACTTGTTGAAACAAACACCTCAAGTGCATATGCACAGCTTCTATGCTATGGAAAACAATGATGGAAGTAACTTAACGACATTTTAAAAGAATCAGAAGGCCGAAAACGCGATTTGCCTCATATAAAAAATTATGAATATTCAAAAAAAAAAAAAAAATAGTAAAAACTGGTAAAAATGTCGAGGTTCTTTATTCGGTTACGAGCTGTAGGTGCATAAAAGCAGGCACATGACTTCAAATTGTTATTATCCGCTTCCACTATCCTCCAATTTTTCCTTCTTCAATTATTTCCCCTTCTTACCGGATTCACTCAAACGTAGTAATCACATATCCCCTGCCTCTGACTCTTAATGCATTCTTTTAATATTATATTTCTCTGCATGCAAAAGCTAACGAATTTCCCAACTAAGTTTTTTTTACGTGGAGATTTTTGTGGTTTGTCTTATGAATTTTTTATTTACTAACTCGTAATTGTATTAGTCTTTTTAGTTTATATTCAGAAAAAAGAAACAATACAGTGAAGGGTTGAAACTAAGTGTGCATATATGATTATATTTTTATAGGAATATTTCAGTGTTCATTTGTTGAAGCATTAGGGCATAAAGTTAATTAAAAAAGGAGGAAGGATTTTGCAATTAATGTTGATAATTTTTTTCATCATTAATGTACGAGAAATGGAAGGTAAGGAGATGTAAGTTTAGATTACTCTAAACATGTATACTAAAAACAGTTTACTTATGTACCTATGTAGGTATTATATAAAAAAAATATTTTATTTGTGTACTAAAAATATGTATTTGTGTACTAAAAATATTTATTTGTGCACTAAAAATATTTATTTGTGTAATAAAAGATTTTTATGTACTAAAAAGTATTTATTCGAGTACTAAAAATATTTATTTGTGCACTAGAAATATTTATTTGTGTACTAAAAGATTTTTATGTACTAAAAAGTATTTATTCGAGTACTAAAAATATTTATTTGTGTACTAAAAATACTTATTTTTGTACTAAAAATATTAAATATTCTAAAAAACGTAAAGGATTTAAATTTTGGTGGTTAAAAACTTTACTTTATCAAACGGCTCTTCTCCAATGGGAGGCAAGGACTAGTAAGATTGCTTGGAGTAGATATACTAAAAACACTTTAGTAGTGTATAAAAAATTATTTTATTAATGTACTAAAAATTTGTTTGTGCACTAAAAATATTTATTTGTGTACTAAAAATGTTTATATGACTACTTAAAATATTTATTTGTGCACTAAAAATATTTAATGTTCTAAAAATCTTGACGGTTTTCTATCGAGATAATCAACCTAAACTGAAGGCTTATAATGGACAAACTTTCCCCACTCTGTATGCGTGTAATGCTATGGTAACACGACTACAAAGTCCTGAAATCAATACAAACAAAAATTTGGAAAATTATTCAATTTTCATAAAAAAAAGCGTATCGAAAACTAGTGAGATGGTGGATAGAAAATTTTCAGTCCAATATCTTTGAAAATTAGTCGAATCAATGCCTCACCAAATGAAGAATAAGCCGCTTATCACGAAATACAAGTTTTGAAATTTTTTTTTATTGTTTTAAGCAGAATTGACTTCCCGAGTTTGACTTGCCCATTAATTTCTCACATCTGTGCTTAATTTGAATTTTTTAATAAATTTGTTTAATATTTTTAATACAATATTTTTCGCTAGAAGAAAATGTTTGCTATGTTGTCCGTTTTCTGCTTGGAGCCACTGTGTACATAACAAAGAGACCTTTTATTAAGCTAAATCAATAAAAATTAAGAAATTCCCATTCACGCCTTTTTCTGAAGTCCAAATTTGGCCCGCAAGCATCGCACTGAGCAACACACTCTAGGAAAATATCCGCTTTCCTCAGATAAAATTAATCGTAAAAGAGTGCCAAAGTTCAGTCATCACAAAGTAATGGCACGTTTGTTTATTTGTATGGTCATATGTAGATATTTTCTGCATACTATGAAATACCAGCTATCATTTTCGTTTATTATTTGCGCAATCAATTAACCTTTTTTTGCTAAATGCCAGACAATTAAAATGAATATAATCGAATTAATGGATAAGCGAAGGTGGCAAATAAATCAAAATAATAAGGAATCGGCCCTGTAGGAAAATGAATTACTAATGAACCGCTGCACTACTAGTGAACACATCAGTGGCAAGCTTCATAGTAGCTGACTGTATAAAGTGGTGCTATGCTACTTTAAAAGCCTTTGAAATCGCTAAAACCGTTTGCTAACTGGAATGAGGTTGCCCTTAACACGTTCACGCCGGCGCGTACCACCGGTGGCTCGCACAAGTCTGCTTCATGGTGCGGCGCGTACCACCGGTGGCTCGAACAAGATTGCTTCATGAGGCGGCGTGTACCAGCGGTGGCCCGCACAAGATTGGTACTTTATTAGACGGTACCTATGAGATGAGAAGCCATAAACGACTACCCTTATGAAAAAATTTCGTTTTATATTATATAACCTGCAATCGCTTCCGATAGAGCAAAAAGATATGAACATATTATTGTGTGTGGTGATTTAAATGTAGACCTTCTTTGTGATAATTTTTCTTCCAGGAGTTTGATAGATAGTTTCCAATCATTAGGAATTTCCTTAATTAATGAATATGCTACTCGCTTTGCACCCCACTGCAAACCAAGTCTTTTGGATGTATTTTGCGTCAGTGACAGAGATTACGTCAGTCATATTGATCAACTTCCTATGGCTGGAGTTTCCGACCACGAGTTGATATTCTTATCTTACAACATCCAGTTCAACAGACACAATCAAGTAAAGGAGATATTTTTTAGAGACTTTAAGCTTATTCAGCATGATCTCTTAAATAAGGAGGCTGCCGATCTTAATTGGAATATGTGTCGGTTATTCACAACAGTGGATGAAAAACTGCAACATTTCAATGCTTTAGTCAGCCATCTATTTGATAGGTTTGTTCCGTTGCGTAAAGTTAAAGTCCACGGAAATAGGAAACCATGGTTTACACGTGAGATATTGTCTTTAATTAGAGAGCGTAGTAAAGCATATAAGAAATGGAAAAATGATAGAAACACTCACTCGTGGCAAAAATATCGTGTAGCAAGAAATAAAGTAACTGCAATCACTAGAGATGCCAAAAGAGCATATCTACAATGGAAGCTCAACGATAGTTTACCTCCGAAAGTCCTATGGAAAAATCTTAAAACCTTAGGTGTCTCAGGAGAGAATAAGTCCGTGTGCAGTTTGGACCCAGAAATCTTAAATACTCACTTTCTAGCATCTAACAGGGCTCCACTCGACATACCTGTAAAAGTTCCTCTACGAGAGCATGTTGATGACGGTGAGTTTGAATTTGTGTCTGCAACTGAGATGGATTTGATACAATGTGTACATACAGTCAAATCTAATGCCATAGGGACCGACGGCATTTGTCTTAAATTTCTTAAAATTATTCTACCATTTGTAATACCATCACTTACGCACATAATTAACTTTTCAATCACCTCGTCTACATTTCCATATCTTTGGAAGATAGCAAATATAATACCTGTGCCTAAAATAAAATGCTCTACTGCTCCTCAGCACTTCAGACCAATAAGCATTTTACCTGCCCTATCGAAAGTATTTGAAAAATTTTTGGCGCGACAAATTACCCGCTACTTGGACAAGAACAATCTGCTGAGTAATTTCCAGTCGGGTTTCAGAAGTCTGCATAGTTGCTCCACAGCTATGCTTAACATTTTTGAAGATGTTCGCTCTGCTTATGATAAAAACTACCTAACAGTGCTAGTATTACTCGATTTTTCAAAAGCATTTGATACTATTGATCACAACATTTTACTGCAAAAATTGTACTATCACTATAAGTTTGGAGCATTTTCTTTGCAACTAATAAAAAGTTACCGTTCGAATCGGCTACAACAAGTTAAGTGTGGTGATAACTACTCAAGTCTAAAACCAATTACGTCAGGTGTGCCGCAGGGCTCTATTTTAGGTTCAATTTTATTTTGCATTTTTATTAATGATATTGTTGAGTGTTGCCAAAATTCGTCGATTCATCTCTATGCTGATGACGCCCAGATCTACCTGTCAAGGCCAATAGGTCTTATTGAAGATTTGATAGCAAGGCTTAATGAAGACCTCACTCGTATTTCTAAATGGTCAAAATCTAACAACTTGAAATTAAATGAGTCAAAGACGAAGTCGATTGCTATTCCTCATTCAAAGTATGACCTTAGCTCTTTGCCGCCAATATTACTTAATGAAGTAAATATTAACTTTGATGACATAGTAACTAACCTGGGTTTCAGAATAAATTCAAGATTATCATGCGTTGACCATGTAAACTTTGTTGTAAACAAGGTATATAATATTCTTAGAAAGCTATATTGTACTGCCTACTTACTGCCACGGCAAACTAAATTAAAACTTGTTAGATCACTCATTGTTCCTCATGTATCATACGCTGAATTAGTATATTGCAGGCTTGATAATAATTCGAAACAAAAATTGCAAACCGCTTTAAATAATGCAGCGCGTTTCGTGTTTGAAAAAAGGAAATATGACCATATATTTATCTACTCAAAACAGATTCTTGATCATAACCTCGACTCGTATCTCAAAATACGCTCTCTTTTGTTCCTGCATAAATTAATATACACACAAAAACCATTGTATCTGTATAAAAATATTAAACAATGCCAGTGCACCCGAACATTGAATCTAATTGTTCCGACTTACACTTACTTGGAATCAGAACGCATGTTCTTTGTTAGTGCCATAAAACTATGGAATTCTATACCAACTACAATAAAACTTATAAAACAAGCAAGGTGTTTTAAAACTGCAGTTTCTAACTACTTCTAACCTTAAATCCCCCTTTCCTTCCCCCATTCCCACCATCTATCTCTTCTTCTCACTTACTACTCTAAGTTTTAGTCTATAAGTTTAATAGTTAAAATAGTATTAAATCTAAGTAGCACTTCTATGTATACCATCCTCGTATTATAGAATTATAAGAAGATGTACTACCACAAGACTCTGTTTAATATGTACAAAACAAATCAAATAAATTGAAATTGAAATTGCCGTATGTGGGCGAAGACCATGAATAACAGCGCCGGCGGGAACGTGGTAAGTGGGAGCCGGCACACTCCGATGTTGAAGGCAATGAACCAGCTGACGGACTACCGAACTGTCGTACTTCGGACAGAAGGCTCCATTGGACTGCCTATGATCGCCATAGACATTATCGTTCATCTACGATGGACGGCTTAATAAGTAAATCCCATCAATTCCAAGTGCGGGTCTTCAGTTCCAGTGTATATGCTGTGCTGCTATATGGTTGCGAGTCCGAGGCCGCTAACATTTGCGTTGATCCGAAACTTAAAACTTGTGTCAACTCTTTACTGCGCAAAGTCTTAAAAATCTGGTGGCCGTATAGCATTTCCAATACAGTCTTATTGGAATCGACCAATGAACTCCCCATCGAGCTAACCATCAAACGCAGACGGTTTGGTTGGATAGGTCATACACTGCGCAAAGATGTCGGCGAGGCCTGTAGGACTGTCATTTCTTGGAATCTGTAAGGTGTGGTGGACAAAAGACCTTCTGCCGACGTATTAAATGCCGATCTAAGAAACTCCAATACTGGGCAGTTTGTATAAGAGCAATGAATTCCGCTCTATCTATCTTCTCCTATTCTTTTAAATTCTTTCTCCATGCAATGCGTGGCCTGGTAAAATAAGGCGGAAGACCTGAGTGCTTGGAAAATTTCAAGCCATCCACTATGCCATCACATTCAATTGCTTTTGAACTGAATTGCCAAGTGTCTAGGTAAAAGCGAACTGGTCCCCACTTGTGAAGTAGTACCTAGAATTTGTATTGTGTAAATATGGAACTAAAAGAACGCAGTTTCTCTCTACGGGACGAGTTTTGCTCAATTTTGTGCTCTCTAGAGGCTGCGGTAAGGACTACGTTACGTCGGTCACCGTTTGCAACATTTCAGCGGCGATGCTCCTGTTTTCTTATATGGAATACACAAAGATTATGAAGCCTACATCTTTAACGTTTAAGCTTTCTCGCAGTGAAAGATTGATCAAATTAAGTCAAGAAATTTCTAACAAAAATGAAAGAAATTTTGAAAAAAAAAATTTATGTTTTTAATCAGAATTTTTAGAGTTAAAAATGTCGAGTATGCAGTTGTATAGCCTATTTAATTTTAATATAAGAAAATGCAGATTTAAGTGGCTAAAAAATCCAATTAATTTTTGATAATTTTTTATGCTGGCGGTCTTGTGCATTTTCTTCATATAGCGAGTGCGCGACATAATTTTTACTTGGTGGAAGTCAGCAAAAAAAAATTGTCAAAAGTCAACGCGATTTTTGAGCTAGTTGAAACTTGCACTTTATGACCTATAAAACTGTATACTTCAAACTTTTTTAATTTTTTTTTTAAAGATGAAATTTTGAAGGAAATTTTTTGAATTTTGTTTAACTTTTTTGATACTTGTAAAAAATTGCAAACTTGAATTTATATGGACTTTGTAGGGGAGATAAGCATATTTTCATAAAAACTGGTTAAAATTAAATTAGAAACAAATAAATTGTGCAGTTATTTAATGCAGTATACATGAATATTACGTTCAACTCTACATTACAATATATCTCAGGTATTGCCATGGCTACATAGATACAATATAACAAAAGTAACTTCAATATAGCAAATGAAGTACCAAAAATTTAAAATTAAAATATTTCAAAATGCAATCATTAATCACAGCTCACAATCAGTTCACATTTTAAGCCACGTTTATTGTACTTGCCAGCACAAACAATAATCAACAAATCGCAAGCAATGCAAGCGCCGCATGACAAATGAAGCAACAATAAGCTAAACAACAAAGCAAGTACAATAACAACAGTTGTAAACAACATTAAAGCGACGTAAAGTGCAGCTTAGCTGAACGTCACCTCGCAAAGCGAAGATGTATGCATGGACACACGATACGTGCAATGATGCACGCATATACAGTGGTGGGTAGAAAAATAGCATAGGTGCTTGCAAAAATGTTTTAAGTCCATTGCTTATTTAACCAAAGAGAGCTAATACAATACTTGGGAGAAAAATAGAATCTGACACCAACCATTTCTGTTTGAAAAAAAAAAAAATAGATTTTCTTGAAGGGTTATTCAGCATAACACTTTAACAGACTTTTACTACTGAAGAATTTCAAGCTAAGAATATTTTCCATTAGGCAACACTTTCCTCTTTCGTTTGCTGCCCATATTTCTATACTTCGAGAAATTTAAAATCTGAAACTAGAACTCCACACCAAGCATCCCAGGCATTATGGCTTACAGCGTCTTAGGTTAAAATGTTTACCTAAGGAGTGAGCACACTTGGAGGAAGAAAACAAATGCATCCTTTGTGATACCATTGTGAGGGAAGTAAGCTGGAGGAAGACCGATGGAACTAAAGGAGAATGTGGAGAAAGGCTAGGATGGGCTGCTTAGGAGGATGGGTTTAGTGTGTGTGGATTAGGAACGATGACTGTGCTGCGGGTACGTCAACCGCTTTTTGGTGCTGATGAAGTTCATTCGATTTTAATGTCAAGGTCTGCTATATATCAGCAGGCGTAGCAACGAAGTAAGAGCCAATATGCATATATCTCAGGTAAGGAGAAAGCGTTGAGATGATTCCACTTCATCCTCCATAATTCCGCCTCAAGAAGAACTCGAGGTAATTCCAAGTTTCACAGCATGCACACCTCGCGCATAGTGGCCTATGAGAAAACCCACGATGAGATTTTGTAGCAGCCTGCACGTGGTCCTCTCTCTTTGCGGGGAAATCGCCTCACATGCCCATTGTCTGGCCAGCTCACCCGCCTCAGAGTTTCATGCAATGTCGCTATGACCAGGAACCAAGATGAGCTTTATGTCAAAGAACTCGGATGTAATCGAAAGTGACGCCAGGCATTCCTTGACTAATTTCGAATGCATCATCATTGACCCGAGAGTCCCAATTGCCCTTTCAGAGCCTTATTCAGCTATAAGGTTTCTCTGCTGAATAAGTACGGAGTTCAAGCTTTAATGATTCTTTACTTGCTTAGTTCCTATCAAACTTTAAAGAATACCAACAAAAAAAAATAATCTTAAATGCTGGTGAGGAACAGAAAACGAGGCATGATTCCATAATCTGTCACTTTTCGTATTTTATCCATAAGCGGGCAAATGCAAGATGAAAATGTAGACTCTCTGAATTCTAAATCAGCTAATTGGTTATTCTATAGCTCACTACTCTTTCGTATACATATAATTTTCCTTAACGGCAAAGCAGCGTAAGTCGAATGTTTGCTAGAAAAATACATTAAAAAAGCCTGCCATTTCTTTGAACACCACTGTAGCTGTCCAAGTTGGCTTGTGTACTGCACACACGCGCGGGCCGCTTTTTATTGCCTGATTGCTGCTGAGTGCTGGCCACATTTAACGTTTGGCTTATCGCCGTCAATGCGTTTCATGCTCTCCGTACAACTACTTACGATTATGATGTGTTGTTGTAGTTATTAGCTTGTTGTTTAGTTTTTGCTAACCATCGCTAGCTGCAGGTCGAGCTCGAAAGTTGAAGCGTGAAAAAGCTTTTAATATGTTAAGAGGTGAAAAATTTTGAAAGAAAAAAAAACAAAAAATAAATAAATTGTTGGCTCGCGCTTATCGCTGCATATAAAAGCATGCATTCGCTGCAACAACAGAAAACACAACTCTGGGACGAAAGAATAATGTGTCCATTTGAACTTGCCTGTGCGCCTGGGTGCGCCTCGCAATGCTGGCAGACAGCGCTAGCCAAAACTCCTTACCTTTTACATACTAGTAATTTTTTTGTTTAATTTTTCTTTGTTTTCCTTCATCCCCTTGTCACTTTGCATATCTTACTAAATTCTCACATTACTCTTTTTTCTGAATTTTTTGTGGTTGGCGCTCTTTTGCCCTCCACATACAAAAATTTTCTTGTGTTACTTTTTTCCTATGGCGCTGCAATTGCATGCCACAAGGCGCTGAAGTGGCTTTGCATGTTGACCTTAGTTATTTATTGTAACCCGCAAATGTATTAGCTATTTTTCTTCTTTTTTCGTTTTTTGCTTTTACAGCACAATTTTAACGATAATGTTTTCATAACGCTTTATGCACTATTTTAATACAGGGTGCGGCTGAATTTTTTTATGATTTTTGCGTGCATAGATAAGTAGTTTTTCTTCTACAATTTCAGCAGTTAACTATTTTTCTAATGCTTGCAAGGAGATCCATTTTTCGCAGACCATTTCTTTGCCTTAAGGGGTGGCCATACTCTAAAAAACAAAAAAGAAATATATAAATTTTTTTTTTAATAAAAAGATGATAAAACAAAATAAACAAAAAAAGGTAAAAAATAGAAATAAGTACAACAATAGTAGTAAAAAAGTGAAAAAAAAATTTTTTAATTACAAAAAAACAAAAAAAAATATAAAAACCATATAAATAAAAAAATTAAAAAACAAATAAAAAACATGTCAACGAATTTATTCTATAAATTCTTAGCAAAACTAAAAAAACGAAATATGTGCCTAAAATTTTAAATAAAATTTCCCATTCGCTCTAAAGCTATCAAAAAAATTAAAAACTGAAAAATAAATAAGTAAATAAAAAAAAATGAAAATAATTAAAAAAATACAAAAAATTAAAATATAATTTTGAAAAATTCTAAAATTTAATAATTAAAAGTTTTAAAAATTAAAAGTAAAGTAAAAAACAACGTTAAAAAAATAAATGAAGAGAAGAACGTAAAAAACATTTTTTTTAAATAAAGGTAAAAGAAACAAATGTTTTAAATAAAAAAAACATGTCAACGAATTTGTTCTACAAATTCTTAGTAAAGCTAAAAAAAAAACGATATACATATGCGCCTAAAATTTTAAATAAAATTATCCGTTCACTCTAAAGCTATCAACGTTTATGCCTCAGTATTTTCCTCTTCTTCACACGCCACAAAGATCTAAAATGCGCATCAGAGATAATAACGGGATTACTATTCAACATAAAATTTCTAGATTTTTTTTCTAATTTCTTCTAAACTTAAAATATAAAAAAAATGTATATTGTTTTCATTGTCGCAGACCATTTCTTTTGCCATTTCAAAAAAAGAAGAAGAAGAAAAAAAACAAAATTTTGCAATGTATAAATAAAAAAAATAATAATATATAAAATTTCTCATGCTCATGTTTTGATTGTTTTTCACAATATTGCTCATGAAGATCAATACTTTTTTTAATACTTTTGAACCAATTTTCGAAGAACTTTTTTCATTCCGATTGTGGTTACTCCAAAAATTTGATTGGGATGCATCAACTGCTTCGTCAGGCGTTCGAAAACGTTGAACTCTCATTTTATTTTTGATCTTGCGTGAATAAGAAAAAAGTCAATGGAGGATTTTAGCTTCCACCAAAGCATACACCAAGCTTCTTGATGCGGTTCTACAAATGGGAGCATCTAGAATTGACTCTGAATCTACTCTGAACAGCAGATAATTTTTATCAAAAGCTTTGTTCATGGCAGAAATGCATTCGCTGGTCTTCGGCTGCCTGCCGAGTGGCGTTGGCTCCTACTATTTGTTGCTTCATATCTACTGCCAGCAGTGAACGTAGCACCAACTGAATAGCAATTATGGCACAAACCCACTTGATCATGGCGCTGCTTCTCCCACTTAATCTGTTTGCCCTCAAAACTAAACTAAAATCCAGCCACCAAACTTTGCCAGTCACACCTTCTGCTCTGTATATTCATTATTTAGCTTAACCCCGTTACTGCAACCATATTTTTCTAACAGTTCCCTTCATTTTTGTTATAGTTTCTTTTGAACATACTATAAGCCCTTAAAATCTTCTGTCGTCAGAGGTCTTACATAAGCTGCGTGGGTTTCCATTTCACATTTTCCTATAATTTATGACTACAATTTGTTAACAATTAGTAATGGCTACAACAATGGGTTAGTTGTTACTTTTGTTAATGCACCTTTCTACATATTCTCATTGCTCATTGAAATTTACTCACACACTCACACCGACTAAAAGGGAGGACGCAATGGGTTTGCCTGCGTGCTGACATTTCGACATAGATTTATGAGTAGTAATTAAAATCGTTTGATTTAATACAACACTTTTCCATTCAATAGACGTAATGATGAACGTGCACACACACATGCACACATACAAGTGCCTGCTTAAAACTAAAATTATATGCATAATGATGCATTTGCGCTTGCTATGGCTTGTTAGCCGTCATTTGCTGGCGCTTTTAATTAAATGTTTACAAAATATTACGTTTCCACTATTTTGCCATGCCCTTCAATGTCGTAAATTTTTGTTAGTATTCACTTTTACTCTGAGTAAATGCCAACCTCTACGCTTCATTTACCAATAATCAATGCTGACTACTCAATGCACTAGAAATCGTGCAGTCTATTGAAGACTAAATCATCTGAAATGCCTGTTAAATCACTGTTATAAATAGGCCATTATAAATACACTGCAAATACACCAGCTATGCAAGAAATTAAGAGCGATGTGTAAAATATTAAAAACTTTAATTTTTATGCATAAAAAAAAAAACGAATGAAAGCTAAATTAGTTGTGTGTTATTTGTTCTGCAGGACTTTTTTAAGTTTTATATTTTGTTACCTCTCGCGCTGAGAAAGCTCACGGGCGTTCTCACTGACCACTGCAGACTGTGAAGTCATCTGTATATGATTGGGATTTGGTCTATGGACTCTAGTCGTTTCTGCAACTAATCTCAGGAGACTCCAATGCACCTTCTTCTGGAATGCAGCGCTATAACGCGAAGAAAGTTGAGAAATCTTGGCCAACTGTAGCCAGAAAAAAGGCACATACGATACATCCAACTCATCTCCTTCCTGAGTTTAATAGGGAACTCTGTCTGAATGAAGTACTGTGATGAGTAGAGGGTACAAAAGACCGTGAGATTGAAGTGCAAGCCTCATAAAGAATCTAATCTAATCGAATCTCTTGCGCGAGTCCAGATTCTGCACTTTAAATACAGCTCCAAATCATCATTGAAGGTGAATACTTAAGTATTGGTGGAACACAAACAGCAATAAATCGATCTGAGAGCTTTAAGACGACAGACGTCACTGAAGATGATATTTAGAACTCAAATGCATCGAAGTCGTTAGTGTTTTTGTTACAAGGCAATTTGTTTTCCAAATTTCTTACCTTCTTCCTTAAGATTGAGCGCAAGTTTTCATGTGGTCTAGCCCGAAAATGATAGCGTTTAAATATATAAGCGGCTTCAAAGCCTCTCGAACTGTCGCCTAGATGTACCAGGTATGTTGTATGGGTTCTTAGTCATTGGTATACCCTCGGATAAGCTGGCAAAGAGAGATCGATTTGCTATTAATGGCAAATACCGACTCAAGCTGACGAAAGGTCGATAAAAACAGGTCTCAGCCGTTAACTCAGTGCGATCGCATTTTCTTTCGCTTAATGGTTAGAGTAATAACTGAACACTTTACAATTAGGATAAACGAAAGAAATAACTTTGTACCTTAAGATCTCTTATTTTATACGCATTAAGTACCTCCTTCTTCTTGATTGGCGTGATAAGCGCTTAAGCCAGTTTAATCAAGTTAAATAAGGTGCAGCCAAGTCCTTCTTTTCAATGCAGTACATGAAAGCCTCGATGGAAGAAGAAAAAGTGGATTTTCGGGGTCAACGATTGATGGATTGGATGGTCTAGGGTAAAAAGATTATTAATTATTTGTAAACCTGTGTAATTGGATACTGTCTATGCCCATATAAAATGGACTGCCCATCAAAGAACACTTGTCACAACCACCGATACGAAGAGTAAGTGGCGAGTGTAGAACATTACCTATGGCACTCTTCCGCGCTGGAACAAAGCGAACCCACCTCGAACAACGTAATAGCTACTTCGAATGCCTGGCGGGTCTAGATTCGGCAGGCATTGGCAACATTTACCACGTTATGGAGCGCGTGGATACACTCAAAAGGAAACTAAAGAAAGAGGGAAGTTGGAAGTCTTTCTAAGCTAGTTTGACAACGTACTCTCTAGCCTATACGTGCCGTATTCGACCAACCTAGTATCTTAACTAAACTAATATAATGAAAATTTCATAGTAAGAAGAATTCAAAATGTTCACTTTGAAGCGAACAGAGAAGATATGAATGATATATTAAATGTTTAAAGTCAGAGATACGCCAGGCTGTAAATGAATTGTTCAATGGAATTGTCTCATCAGACGACGATAGAAAGGTTATCCTCCATAAAGAGTTTGCCTGAAAGTATTTGAAACTAGTTTCGTAGTCTCAATTTTATCAAACTTACAGCCTTTTCCATGAAGTATTTGCAACTTGCCTCGCAGGCCAGATTTTCATCACACACACGCTGAGTGATGTGTGACTGTCGGTATTTCTTGTCGCCCAGACAATGAATTATTACCATATACTTGTATTAAGTCCTACCTCAAAGACCGACACTTCTTTGCTAAACAAGGTGAAGAACAGTCTGAAATATATGAAAGTTTAGCTGGTGTACCTCAAGTCGATATACTCGTAATGGGCCCAATACTTTTCTTGCTTTAGACAAAAAATCTACCAATCACAGAGGAAACTACAGTCGGAACTACTGCAAATAATGCCTGCCCTACTCGCTAGAGACTCGCACCCCGAAGTGCCTTCCCTCAAACTCCAGAAAGGACTTGATAAAATAGCTCCATAGCTGAAAGACTGGAAAATAAAAGCTAACGAGACAAAATGCGCGGTCAAGTTACCTTGACAGTCAAACAATATACTTGCCCACCCGTTTAGCTCAATAATGTAATTATTCCCCAGTCTAATATTACAAAATATCTTGGCATGTAAGATAAAATATCAAGTATGCAGAAATAACTCTCAATCCCATTTCCTTTAACAGACTGAAGAGAAAGTCAACAATGGGCTTATTATGCTAATGAGTAAACATTTTTGGAATGGTTGCACCACTGGGATTTAGGTTGGAGCATTGCCTCAGCGTAATCATCTAGCTGCCAAGCCTGGACATTCACAGAGAAAATGCTCAACAGGCTCTCTGAAAGGTCCCCACAGCGTCTGCAATGGGTGTTAAATGGTAAACTTAGCTTTTTCGCATGTGTGCCGATCATCCAATGACCGGTAAACACAGCACGAGTTAAGAAATTGATTGTGCGGTTTGCCTTTAACAACAGTCAAAGGTATGCCGATGACCGGGTAAGAGGTCCCTGAGGCCAATTCAGTCCCCTTCCTGACAAGCTCATCGGCAATTTCATTTCCCTCTATGTGCCTATGCCATGGAACACAGATCAGAGAAATTTGATCTACACACCCAAGAGATTTGATCTCTTGCTTACAGGAGTTGATCAGTTTGGATCTGCACCATGGCGTCGTCACAGCCTTGATCGCGAAGGTCGTAGAAAATGTTAATATCTTCCTTGCGCCCACGTTCCCTAAGCAACACTAGTAGTATTCGGCAGTCTAACGGGGATAGATAAATCGGCTGATTTAGAGAAAACCCCTACTCTGACTCCCGATTCAATCTTGGAGCCGTCAGTGAAGATAGCGGTGCAGAGCCTCAGTGCAGATTTTCCCCTCCATGAATGTCTAATAAAATTAAGCTTTAATGTCGACAGTTCCACGCGAAGCTTCTGCGCCATCTCATGTCGGCTCAAGTAGGTATTACATGCCGCATATTTCCTTCAACCATATCCTATCTAGGCAACTACTGTACGAGAATAAATTCAACCTCATATTTCTGAAGGAAATCTCGCAGTTTAATACTGCAACTTCCTCTTCTTCTTACGTTTGCGCTATCATCAACGCTTGTGGAGACTTCTTATTACATTTGATTTCATGCCTTTGAGTGTTTATGTGGCGGTTTCCAACAGCTCAGAACTCAGTCCTGGGGTTTTTTAGAAGAACGCATTTATGGTATAAGCCGATTTTTATAGGGCGAAAGCCTCTTTCAACCACATCTACTGATCAACAGACTCTGTGAGTTGTGATTAGGCAAGCTGCTAAAACCAATACAACAACATCGTGGTGGGTGCCCTAAGCTAACTAGGTCAAAATGACAATACTAGAATTCACCTCCTCCCATTAGCTTGCGTTCAAAAGCGCGTTAGGTGTATACCCTGAGCATATTTCACTGAAATCAGTAGGAAATTGTGAGCTGCATGAGTGCATGCGTGTATCATTACGTGTAATTATCTGATTTTTTTGGTAATTATATGAAATTCTGTATCAACGCCAACGCAATTCAATGTTATTAATGGCAAAAATACAAACCTATAAAAACAATGTCAACAACAAAAACCCAATGACAAGAGTTTCTATAAACCTTTAATAAGCGCGCACTGTGCGCGCGATTACTAATTTTAGTCCTCAGTGTGCTTTACACAGGCTCACATACATAGACATTTGATCAAAAATTAATATAGACATATTTTGACCACGTAGATACGCAGGAGATTGCATTTCAACGCATTGGAATTGTTCAGAATTTTCATGTATTCATTCAACTTGAGTGAAATTTTCCCTTGCGCTTAACTAACAAATTTATTATTAACAACTACACTTAAATACACACATACATGTACACATCCACATCCACATACATAAAATATAAATACTAAGCAAGCGGTGTATTCCGTGTTATTACGTTAGGCCCCCTGGCACAGGATATTGTAAATGGCACTCATTAGTTGAGCATACATACATACATACATATAGATATATGTGTGCATCAGGATAATTACGCGGCTCTCTAAATTATATTCATTGTTGTAGCTCTAATATTGTTTTTGTTTTTACTGTTGGCTGCCCTTTTGAAACGTGAATTTATTTTCGGAATTTTCCATAATTTCACGTCGAAAATGTTTAATATGGCTCGTGTATTAGGTCATAATGTCATTAAGCCACCGCATTGCCTATGTATTATAATATATTTATTATTTTTGTTTTTAATTAACACACAGGTGACTAAAATAGAGACGAAACTATAGTAGTTTAATTGCTTGTATGCAAAATTATGTGCAGTTATTATAACGTATTGGTGCTTTATAACTGAAATGTGTAATGAATTTCCCGCAAAGGGGCAAGAGTAATCGTAATATGACGCAGCTGAAAAGCATGTTGGTGAGCTGATGATTATTTGGGAATTATAAATAGGCAATGGTGTTGCATTAGAAATGGTAGCGAATATACTATTTTGGGACATGTATGTATTATTTTTGGATTTTCTGAATAAACAATAAAAATAGTTAAAAAAAAGCCTGCATAGCTAATTTTCTTACAATATGATAAACCAACTATGGCTTAATTTTATTGAAACAAAAAAAGCTTAATTTTTAGCTAGAAAAAAAAAACCGAATTTTGTTTTCAAATAACTTTTAGTCGTCTACTTTTTTCACAAATTTTAGGTACTTGTTTGCAAAATTAATTTTTAATTTCTTTTGCATTAATGTTCTGATATATTACAAAAACAAAAAAAAAACCAATCCGTAAAATTTCCCTTTGGGAAATTCCAAACTTAAGTACAAATATGCAGAACTTTCTTTCAAAAAACTGTATCTTAGTATTGTAAAAACTTCGATTTTTTGTAGGTACATAACCAATTAAAAACTTCCAATTTTAGGGAATTCTTTTTTACTATTTCAACTTGTTTTCCTTATGAAAATATGCCTATATTTTATTACAATAAATGCCTAAATTTAATTGTACACTTTCAGTTGCTTATTTTTCCAAATTTTGCGTTTAAGAAATATTAATTTCTAGTGCAAACGCAGTTTTTCTGGCATAAAATTTTGAATTGATTTTGGGTTAATATTTTGTCACAAAAAAACAAATCCGTAAAGTTTCCCTTTGGGAAATTCCAAATTTAAGTACAATTATGCAGCACTTTCCTCCAAACAACTGTATGGTAGTAAAAACTTCAATTTTTTTTAGTTTCATATCCAATTAAAAATTTCCCATTTTAGGGAAATTTTTCTTAACCATTTTAACTTGTTTTTCTTACAAAAATATGCCTGCATTTTATTATAAAAAATGCCCGAATTTTATTGTACACTTTCAGTGGCCTAGATGTTCCAAATTTTGCATTTTTAAAAACTAGTTTCTGGTGCAAATAAAGTTTTCGTAGCGTAAAATTCGAAATTCTTTTTGCATTCATTTGTTGATGTGAAATTTCCCTTTAAGAAATTAATATACAAATTTCAGTATAAATTTCCAGGACTTCCTCAGTAAAAACCTCAGTATTTCTGTAGTTTAATGACTAATTAAAAATATCCCTAAAAGCGAAAATTTGGTTAACGCATTTTAACCATTTTCCTTTAAAAAATATTCTATTATAATAAATGCCTAAATTTAGTGATAATAAATGCGCACATTTTAATACATAATTTTTTTCCAAATTTTACATGTTGCAAAATTAATTTTTAGTGCAAACGAAGCATAGCATGAAATTGTAAATAATTTTTTGCATTAATGTTTTGATACAAAAAAAAATCTCGTAAAATTTCCCCTTGGGAAATTACGAATTTCAGTACAAATGTGCAGGACTTCCTTTCAAGCAACTATATCTCAGTGAAAACTTCTGCAGTTTCATGACCAATTAAAAATTTCCCTAAAATGGGAAATATTTCCCTAAAGTTAGACATTTTTGTTTTAAGTCTTTTTGTCATGCCTTATAAAAAATTAGAAATTTAGGAAGCATTTTTTAAACATTTTCGTACAGTAACATTTTTGCAAATTGGCAGTTTTTGCTTTATTTTATTTCCCTAAAGTGCGAAATTTTTGGTTTTAAACTTTCGTGGCATGCCTTATAAGAAATAGGTACTTTAGGAATCTGTTTAGAACCAATTTCGTATCACAAGTGTGGGCTGCTTTGCAAATTTACAGTTTTTCTTTTATTGTATAGTAAACAAAAAATTTCCTTAAAGTAGGAAATTTTTGTTTTAAACTTACTTGGCTTTTCTGAACCATGTCCATATAAAAATTGTGAACTTTTTCGTAAATTTACAAATTTTTCTTTATTTTACTGTAAACAAAAAATTTCCCTAAAGTGGGAAATTTTTATTTTAAATTTTTTTTGGCATGCCTTATAGAAATTAGGAACTTTAAAAAACATAGTAGCTGTATACATATAAAATATAGATATTTATTCTTCACTTCTCATCAACATTGCATGAGTTTCAAATAATAAACTAAATTAAACAAAATTCATAAATATTATACTTATACATACCACACGTACACGTGCATATATTTCTGCACATTCATTCTACAAATATTGCTGCAATTATTGTAAAAAAATCAGCTGCAAATGTGTGGAATAAATAAATTATAATCAGCAATCCCTTCACGGACGATTGTGTAAATTTCGCATATGCATGCATGATTTGTATAAGCGTACACATGCATACTTGGCGATTGCTCTGAATATAGGTACATACATATGAATAAATTCATGCATATACACATTGGGTATTCATGCCAAACGAACGGAAGTCAGAATTATTTATGTGATTTTAAAGTGGAAATTACTTATGAAAATTGCAAGCATACCACACTTGACCGCATGAATTAAAAAAATAAAATAATAATAATAATAATACCAACAACAAAATATAACGTAGTGAGGATTTAAGTGTTGTGAAGCATTAAATGCTTTATGATACATTTATATTGTGGTAAGTGTGCGCAAATATTTTCCGTGTGTGTGTGTGTGTGTGTTTGATACATCTAGCTTCCTGCAACAACCCATCAAGGTTGGCGGGTATGAAAACTGGCAGCTTGTATGCTATATATTATTTATTTTAATTAAACTGCAAGTCAGAAAGTGAAAGCTTATACTTATTTAACTCAAGTCAAGAGCTAAGCGTAAAGAAATTTAATTATTATTTAAGAAAAGCAAAACATAATTTCTCAATGCAAATGCAATGATTGATGTAATAAATGGAGTAACTGTGCTTTAACGCTTTATTTTCTACATAATGAATACGTCATAAAAATATGGTTTCCGTAACATATGCAAAAATACAATAAATTATATTGCAGTAACTTAAGAATCCCATGTTCAAATATTTCTGTGTTGTTAAAAAAATTTCCCTTCAGAGGGAAATTTGCAGATCATTATGTTTGTCAGGTTTATATGCACTGGTTTGTCTATTACGTGCATATTTATTAAAATAAAAGATTAACAAAAAAATATACCAAAAGGGAAATGCTCATTTCGAATATAAAAATGCTACATTCATCGGAAATTTGATAATTTTGCTGCAAAATCGCTAAAATACACATGTATGTATAAGTATACCATATATATGCGGAATGTGCATGTGTATACCTCAATATGAATGTCTGTATGTATGAGTTTACATATCTCGTAATACACATTCGACTTTGGGCTTACAGCATGTCTACAGTTGCCTGGCGTTGTTGTTGTCGCCTTGTAGTTATTATTGTTTGTTGTCATTGCTGCCGTTTGCTCGCGCTCTGTCATTTTCATGTTAGCATGCGATTTTATTGCATGTCAACATGCAGAATGGCAGCATTATTTTTCCTGCTCCCTTTAAAACATTTTGTGTTTTTTTTGCAAGTTTTCTTTTGTTTTTGGAGCCTCAACGAGCATTACTAAAGTAATGCCAGTTAAATGTTGTTGCTACTTCGGTAATTGTTATCGTTGTTGTTGTTGCGGTGGCGCTTTGGCTGCCACTGTCATGTCTGTCCTACCACATATTCGACGGCATTGCTTTTGGCGCGCTGCAGCGTAACAAATGAGCGGATTTTGTTGTTCTTGTCGGCACTGTCGTCCTCGTCGTCATCAACGTTGACATAGTTGTTGCTGTGGTTGTGCTTATACATATTATTTTACTGTTATTGTCTTTTAACTGCTAACGCTGGTGGTGGCATTTCACTGTTTGTTGTTATTACCGCTGCTTTTTCATACTTTAACGCCATTTAACCCCTTGCAACATGCGTGCCGCTATATTTTTCGGTCGTACAACAAAAGACTGTCAACCACCAAAAAAATAAACAGTCAGCGTAAAGCGTGCATGCTTTCTTTGTGGGTGTTTCATCATGACAAACCACATTGCCTTATTGTGGCATGTGTACTTTCCGCCAGCATACACGAAGGAAATGAAGAAAATGGAAATTCGCGTTGAATCATTTCAAAAACGTAAATTAAATATAAATCTAAATTTACAATATACGTTTGATTAAAAATGTATACTATTCTGAAATTTTAAAAAATTTAAGGTATATTTAAGATGTATGAAATTTATGAAAAATAAGTTTTTATGATGCATGTGAATCTACTCATAATATTATGGAAAAATATAAATTACCTCTTTTGAAAAATTTAGTTTTTAAAAATCATATTCCAACGTTTCAAAGACATAACATAATAAATAGATATTTATTTGCACGAATTTCGTTTTGTTGGCTAACTACAATTTTCAGTAACCCAAACAGTTTTAATGGGATATTTGTAACACCGGAAATTTTCTTAAATCAGCGTTAATGAAATATTCCTTCGCATGCTTCTTTTTATATTTTTTTTATAAAATTATTGGTAATATAAAAATTTTCTTCTTTTGGAAAATTTCCCTCCTTTGGGAAATTTTTTCGATCGCCCTTTTTGTAACTTTAGTAAAAGAAAAATAAGGAACAAGTATTATTATAGTATAATAGAAAAATTCCCATAACAGGGAAATTTTTGTTCAAGCTTTAATTTCGCGAATAAAACAAGTGCAAAAACTTCCGACATTATATTTGAAATTATTGGATAGTTTTCACTATGAAATTTCGCTTTACATTATTATATTATGGGACATTTTTATTATCGCACTTTTTGTAATTTTGTTAAAAAACGAAATGTAGACCAATTATTTTTAAACTATAATTGAAAAATTCCCATAACAGGGAAATTTTGCTCAAGCTTTAATTTCGCTAATAAAAAAGTGCGAAACCCTCCGACATTATATTTGAAATTTTTGGTTAATTTTCACTAGGAAGTTTGCTTCAAATTATTTATTATGTGTAACGGAATCCTGCTTTTAGTAAATAGGTATTAGGTATTGAACTTGATGAATAATTTATTATGAATTACAAATACTTTTGTATTTTTCAACTTAAATAATTTTAATTTTGCCTTTGCCCATGCTTTATAGAGATTTAAAATTATTTTCTTCCTCAACCAAACCACATAAATTCATGGGTTTTGTACCGCAACGCAACCATAGCAGTGTTCCAAAGAAATATACTCACTAAACTATCAATTTTAAATACGCAGAAATTTTAGTAATTTAATATGGTTTATGAAACATCATCCCCAGCTGCAAATACAAAGGCACAAACGCCAATACCTCCAGTACGTGTACCCACATACTAAGTAAGAAACGTTATCCACCCCCAAAATATTACAATAACTCGTCAGTCGTTTGTCTTCGTCAGCGAGGCGTCTGATGTGTGTATGCATGTAGATATATGCATGTGTACGTGAAACACATGTCCCAATGTCTACTATAACTCACTTGGTTCAGATCTCAAAATGAACCCAAAAAAAGCAACATAAAATATGACCAAATTGTGGTTATTCGACGATTGCTGTTGGGTGGCTCACATGTGCGCCTTATTTTATTCCACAATACATTTTGTATTTAGTAATTTCCGCCTTTAAAGCTGAAAACGCACATTTACTCTGTTTAAATTTAAATTTATGTTTACGCTTGTGTTTAAAATATATATTTCCTTAATTTTTTTGCAGAGGGTATTGTATCGTATAGCATACCGAAAGGCGTGCAACGTGGCATGGAAGTGGATTTGTCAGACAAGACTTACGATGGCTATGAGCAAGGTGATCGATATGTTGAAGGATTGGGCCAGCTCGTGGATGGTCAAAAGGGCAAGGATAATTTTCGCACTGATATACATGGCTATGGTAAAGGTGAGTTTGAAGTGTGTGCATGTAATAAATACTAGGGATTTTTTCTGCATAATGTTGACTCTGCTGACTTGAGTTTTTAGTGTTGCGGTTAAGAAGTTTTTCTTCCTATATTGGCTGGAGATAAACGCGTATACACGTCTTATTATTTTTGGTTTTCGTATTCCATTTAATTAATTTAGTTTTACGCTGTGCCTAGGGAATCAACAAACTTTTCGCGCAATATTACTCAAGTTTTTCTTTTAAACTAGTCCCATTTGTTCTCTAGAATTCTCTATGAGCTTTTGTTTGCTGTCTACTCAACAACGTCACAATATTGTTCGCTTTAAGAAATGCTAAAAAATATCTGCTTTTGGAGGAATTTTATCTCTAAAAAGCATTTCTGAAATGCTTTCTCTATAGCAAAGTGCTCCAAACTTTCTTTTTCGATATTTTGCTCTTAAATTTAGTCATGAGCTATATTTTTAATAAAATTCGTTGTTTACCTACAATTTTTTTAACTTGAAATTATCCTTCCCTTCGAATTTTTAATTAGTGTGGGTCTACTTTGTTTCATTTGTGGTACAACATAAAGACGCACACAACAAATAGAAGGAGGATCTCGGCCAAACACCTAATAAAGGGTGTAAACGCCAATTATATATGTATATATATATATAGGTTCACGAGCATTAAATAATATTTGTGCAACTTAATAAAATTTATATGAGCACGAATTATTTTAAAGAATTTCGTTATTTAAAAAAAATGTCCCTTTGTCATTTCCAAGTATTTTCATGTTTACAATAAAAGTAATTGTCTAGATTTTTATTATCTCTCACTAATTTGAAAATTTCCCTTTAAGGGAAATTTATTTTTATACTTCTGCGCTTTTTGTTTCCCTAGCAACAATAAGGTTATACTAAATTTTCATAAATTTCGAGTGTTTAGAAAATTTCCCTTCGAGGGAAATTTTATTTTTTATTGCTCTTAAATTAAATTTTCCAGTTAGTGATTTATAGCGTAATAAATTAAATTGCATTGGATCATATTTGCTGCAGAGGTTTACCAATATTTACTCATATACGGCGGAGCATAGAAATTTCCTTCCATATAATATACATTAAACTTTAATCCAAGTAATCGCTTTCGCATAGAAATTTCCTTCAATATATATTCAACTTTAATCCAAGAACTCGCTTTTTACCCTGAAATAAACGAATTTTCTTAGTTCATCTACGAATTTACTGCATCTCGACAACCTTCACTCAAAATTGAAATTAACTTAATTCAAGTGCATAAAAGCTGAAATACTTGAATAAATCAAATTGAACAAAGTTTGATGAAAACTGCTTACCTTAACCCAAATGTAATAAAAGCAACACCAGCAAACCAAATCGCACAAATACCAAATATGTATAGTAAGTAACTACCAGTCTCGTATTATAAATGGGTGAAATACGAAGAGAAACTGCTGATGCATGGCATTTCTTAGAAGCTTTGAAAACTCTACCGTCATATCGCCCACATTTCACTTTTCCTTACAGTTCATGAATTCATCTGTATGTATGAGTGTTTGTGTGAATGTATGAATGAATTTTGTGCAAGAAACTCTGAAGGTTGAAGAAAATTGAAAGGATATTCGTCATAGCCAAAAGCAGTTGAATGCAAATTGCTGAGGGCAAACGACGGGGAGCAGCAGCGAAGGGTGAGATGAAACTTATGCACACACACTCATACTCATAAGAGCTAATATATACACACAAACACATTTACTTCATTAAAACTGATTAGTATCAAATAATTACAAAAGTTTACCATAAGTTTAATGGAACTTTTTCGTGTCCATTTGCAATTCTTCCTTCCCTTGTCAAACTTTTGTTTGTTGTTGTACCGGTATAGTAAATGGCATGCAAGAGCAAAATTGCTAATGATAATATACTCGTACACAGCGCCCTGCTGCAATTTTATAGTATAACAGAAAGAAAAAAAAATCCGGAAATGATGAATGTATTGCGGCAGTTAACCCGCCACTGACTGCCATTTGTTTTGTTTACAATATTTAGAATGCATTAAATCGAAACGTATGAACCACCAGTGAACGCACCGAATTGTGCTAACTCAAGCTGCTGCTTATGCTGCTTTTCCACGATAAACTTTTGTTCGCAAAATTTGTCCTTTGCTAATTCACAGCCTGAGCGAGCGGAGTGCAAGAGAGTGTATTTCAGGATAAATTAAAAACTTTCACCAAACAAATACATAAATAATTTCCTCATCAATGAACAAAATACAATTTTTAAGCAGTTGTAAACATAATAAATACGAGCCAAGCCAAATTTACCGTCACTCGAACATACAAATATTTTGTTTGTATGTATTTTCGTTCTACTACGTATTATACGATAGGATAATTTGCAAGGAGTCCAACAGGGAAAAAGCAATAAAAAAGTAAATACCGACGATGCTATAGCAAATGTAAATACAAGCGCATACATATTTGATAATTTATGGCAACACTGACATTCAATTGCAGTCGCACAACAGAAGAAGGACAACAAAGCATGCGGCTATCACAAAAAAAAAAATAACGCCAGTAAAACGTAAAATAAACTACCCAACCACTTTCTCCGCCACCACCGTCGCATTTCATTGGCTTTGGCACGGTGCGCGCCAAAAGTTTGACTCTTCCGCCAATGCGTGTATCCGGTCCCCAAACCGCGTAGCAGCGCTTCACTCTTCGGAAGGAAGGCTGTTTGCTTTCCGTTTGCCTTCAGACAATCTCTCCCAATCAGTACCGTCGCCAAAGCCGCATAAAAAGCAGCCATTTTTGCTCGTTTAATACTTGTACTCGAAGTATTTGGAAATACTCTTCATTTATATTTACATACATGCAAACATTCAAGTGCATACAAATAAATAAATTTCGTTGGCCAGTCGCCAATAATCGAAATTATTGAAAACTTTACATTTTAAGTAGAAAAGTTTCTCATTACTAGTAGATCCTTGGAGGTGGGTGACCATTTTGCCTTTATGGCTCGTACAACATATTTGTAAGTATTTATAGAATGCGTCGTCGCCGTGGTCGTTGGCTCCAACAACTTCAGTGTGCTTATTGCCAATAATAATAATGGCTGGATGTTAGACAACGACTGTTAGTTTACCGTGTAGACGTATGCGCAGACAGACAATAATACTATTTAGCTTACAGTAATACCCAAGTATGTACAAATTGAGAAGTGACGGCTGGTAGACCAAAATACAGACTGCCAAGGGAATTCATAAACTCGGCACATTTCATTGTCACGGCTAGCACTGGTAAGAAAAGTGAGCAGAGACAGTAATCACAAGGGTGGTGTACTCAGTAAAGAACTCGCCAAAAAGAAAATTCTTACTTTTTTTAGTAAATTGAATATAAAAAGCGCTGTTCAGTGGGTGGAGTTAGGCGATTTTCTCATAATAGTTGCTTTAAATAACTATCTGTTGAGATAAGAGAAATGAGTTTGTCTGAAATTTGCCTGGACTCCTTATATCAAACATCGCCTTTATACTGTCAAAGAATCTGTGCTAGAAGATTCTAACAACTCACTTTTTAAATGTCCTCCTCATAACACGAGCAGAACTCTGCTCTTCTTTTGCAATATGGCAAAATTTTTGCTACCTTTTCTTTGTTGCCTCTCTCTCTCTCTCTCCATTTAAAAAGTAGCTCTAAGTAAGCGCTGTGTGCCTTGAATTTTAACAATTATTTTAATATTTCCCTTGAAAAAAATTCTTCCTTTTTATTAGAAATCGCTTTAAGAGACTTTAACGTGAATTGTCTGGAATAGAAAACATACTTTTTTATTTGTTCCCTTTTACGAAGTTTGGGTTTAGTGGCAACTTTCTATCTCCTCCCCTTTGCTGCCTCTCTCTCCTCTTCAAAAGCAGTGCTAGGTAAGCGCTGGGGTGCATGCAATTTCAACAAAAATTTTCATTTCCCGCTAAAAAAAATCCTTCCTTTTTATTAAAAGTCTCTCTAAGAGACTTTGACGTGAAATACCTTTTCTATTTGAAAAACTTTTACTAAATACATATTTGTAATTTATCCTATTGCATAGAATCATAACTAAAAATCAAATTCAATTTGAAAAATGTCCATCTGGGTAAGTTCTGAAAGCTTTTGGCTTTTCCTCTGACGTAAATACATGGATAAGTTTTCAATTGAAAATTCTTAATTTTTAACATTAATAATTTCGCTGTAAAAATTAGTGCAAAAGCAATTTTTATGAACTCTTTAAAATATTCGTAATTAGATAAAATATTTTCGCTTGCGGTCGAGCACAACTGGCCGTCCCAGAGGTCGCAGAATAATTTTCGTAACACATTTAAGGTACTTTCCTCACGAGTTCGTTGAAAATAATATTTTTCTCAGTTATAAAAGGCTGGAAGTAAAAAAGTTGTAAATTTTAGTAAAATTAGTTTGGTGCTTGGTTAATTTTCTAGTCTTTTAAAAATTTCCCTTGGTGGGAAATTTTCAGGGAACTTTTTTTTTGCCATAAAAATTATTGCACAAGCAAATTTAACTAATTTTTTGAATAAAAAAAATGTCTAACATATGTATTTAAAGTATTAGGTCTAAGGGATTAAAAATGTTTTTACCATGTACAATTAATAAAATTCAATTCTTAAATAGTATCAAATTAGTTTGCTGTAGGAATTAGTATAGAAGGAAATTTAATGAGTCTTGTAGAATACAAATATATATGTACACATACATACACATCCATACACATGCAGTTAAAATGCACCCATAACATATTGTAAATTCCACCTAAAACGGCCCTATGCAGAAAAAAATTAATTTAGTTGTTTTTAGTTAAATTCAGTCAAATAATGTCTGCCCGAGAATAATATATATATATGGGAAAATCAAAAACTATATTTTTGCCTTAAGTTTAATAAGTTTGGCAACACTGTGAACTTCGCCTATACTGAAAAGTGAGTTTACATTCTTTTTACGATGTGTCTTTATTTTACATTGTCTTGTTCTTCCTTTATGACTATTGACAAAACCCCGTTATATTTGAATATAATATGCTATTGCTTCCATTCTTTCAAAGTTTCGACATGGTACATTGTAAAATAAAATTTTTATCGATTTTTTAAAACTTTAAAATTTTTGGTCACACCCGTCCCACTAAAAATTGAAAAAGTTCAATTAAATTGGTACTGTACATTATAATCACTTGATACTTTGTAATGATAACAAAGTATGCGTAGTAAATGGTTTGGTGACATTTTACTAATTTTTTATTGGCGTTTTGGCAATTCAGTAATATAAAATAGTTGTACACATTTTTTCAGTTGGTTGTGCATCTCAATTTAAAAATAGGTACAACATTTTCAACATATGTCATGCTCCTAAGGATTTTGGGTTAGAAGTGACATGGAATTTTTTCGCTACAGGCCATGGTAAAGGCGCAGTAGATGGAATAGGGGCAACAGTAAAAAGAGCATTATGGACAGCCATTAAAGCTAGAGAATGTATTATGAAAACACCGCTGGACTGTTTCAAATATCTTGTTGCAAAACACAAATTTAATAAGATCAATGTTTTTTACGCATCAAAATACGACATCGATCAGAATAGTTCTTTCTTAAACGAAAGATGGGAAAGCGTTAAAATGGTAAAGAACCTTCAAAAAATGCATGCCTTTAAAAGAGCAGATGCGGTCTCTGTATATGCTTCCTATTCATATTTATCTGAATTTAAACAAATTTCCTTGCAAAATACAAGTCTATACAGGTATTGTGATGTCAATGATAGCGAATAAAAAAATGAAATTTTATTTTCTGTGTTTTTATTCATAATTGGATTCAATAAAAAATTTTAGTTCAGCAAAATTTTTGAATTTTCACACACCCGTCACATAGAGTGGTCACACCCGTCTCTTTTTTAAACTTTTTTTTAAAGAAAAATATGAATTTTTTCGAAAAGTAAGTATGACATACAAAGCTTGTTGAAAGCTTAAATATGTAAGGTCACACCCGTCACAATCTTCAAATGGCAGCTATGGTCGGAAATGATGCATTTTCAGTATGTACTTGGTATCAAACAAGTTTAATATTCACATGGCAGGGATTAGTGTCCTTTAATTTAAGTAACAGTTTTAAATTCTAAAATTATAACAAAAATTGCCGGTAACACGGTCACACCCGTCACAATGGAAATGACCATATTTAAGGTCACTCTTTTCGTTCCAAATAGTTTTTGCTTTCAGTATGGAAAAAATTACATACTTCCAGTTCTTACTAAAATATCTAGTCCTTTACAAATTTCACTTCTTGGGAAATTTATTTTCCTTGAATTTGAAATCTAATGCATTTCCTTGAAATGCCGTAAATTTTCTAAAACACAAATATCTTTAATTATGTATGTAAAATATTTCTTTAACTTTTGCTCGATTTTAACAAAGCGCGCCGGTCGTTTCTTTCTCGACACACCAAGTGCAGCCAAGTCCTTCTCCACTTCATCTTAGAAATTATTACGAAAGCAAATTGAATTTTCTAATAATATATAAAATATCTCTAAAATAGTTAAAGTTCTAAGGTCTCAGAATTCAAAAAAATATATTTACTAACTTATTAGTTAACTAACGACTTCACTTAAAGCCATCGAGCTGGAAGAAATTCAGTAGATTTATAATTATAAATTGGAGTTGGTTTCCGAAACAAAACAAAAAAATGCCTTTTTTTAATTTTGTCTGACCCAAGGAGTTCAAAAGCATCCAAATGTGGCATTTGTGTGAAGAAGGTAGAAGGTCAATATGTTCTAAAATTCTATAATTTTCCTCAATAAATTTTCGTCAAAAAAAATTCCTAATAAAATTGCTGAACATATTTTATTTCTCAAATGTAAAGTTCTTGTGATTTCGTATGCCATTCCGTTTCACCCCAAGGAAGATAGATTACCAGCTATGGTGGAAAAAAAAATTGTGAGGGGAACTTTGGCTGCTACGTCACTTGGGGATTCAGCAGCCGAACTCTACACTATCATTTCACATGTATTCACACACTCGCTCAATAGCAACGAAGTGTCATTGGTTGACTTTTTTCGTATATCGCTAAAATAAACTCAAGTGACATCAGCCCATCAGCTGATTCTATCAATTTCGCTCAGAGGCGAGTAACGGTCTGTTAAAGAGTTTTCTTAAAATTTTGTCCCCATGGTTTCACACTAAGAAGCGAAAACTCTTTGCCGTCCTGAAAAATTCAAATGTAGCGTTCAAATTCAGTCAAGGTCGAAACTGAGTAACTATTATTCGATACATTTTTAACTACAGGTGCTCGAAGTAGCTAAATTTTGTCAGGTTAAGTATCACTTTGGAATTAAAACATAATTTGCTATTAAGGATCCTTGTGCCTATGCAATAAGGGTTGATTGATTTATATAATTTCTAATTGAAAAAAGAGTAGAAAAGAAAACAAATACTCCAAAGGATGATAACTTTAAAAACGCCCACAAAATTACACAATGGCGCAAGGATTGTGAAAGCTGCCCAATGAATTGCATAACTTTTTGACTTACAAATCATATTAAATCAATTCACTCTGCACTTAAAGTACTCGTACGTACATATTCAACCTCAACGAGCACAATGAAGCCAAGTATTTTTGGGAACAAATATTCTCTTTCCATTCTTCTCCTTTTCTTTTACAATTTTGCTTGCAAAATTTGTCCATTCTATGCGACAACAATCAATACGAACCAGCGGCTATGGCTACCGGAAAGCTTAATGCCAATTCAACTATGCGCTGGATG
This sequence comes from Anastrepha obliqua, assembly GCF_027943255.1. Classification (NCBI taxonomy): domain Eukaryota; kingdom Metazoa; phylum Arthropoda; class Insecta; order Diptera; family Tephritidae; genus Anastrepha; species Anastrepha obliqua. The sequence continues at coordinate 31,779,923 of NC_072896.1, forward strand.
CCGCGCCGCAGGCAAATTTCGAACAAAAGACGCTCAAGTAAAAGTGGCTCTCGTACAAAGCCGCATGGAATGCCTTCTGTGGCATGCTACAAATGTACTTATGTAGTAGTTGAACTCCCACCAATCAGCTACTAATGCTATTGATTTTCAATAAGTCGCGTCATTGTTAATATTATATTTTTGTTTGTTTTTCATATTTGGCGCGCATTGTAAAGATGCGTCTTTCGATAATTTGAATGTGAGTAGTAAGTGCGCCGTACGACAATGTTTCCTTGGAATTGTTAGGAGTATTTCTTTTTGGCATTTTTGTTATCAAATATGCGGATTTTCCCCTGTTCGGGTTCCCCAAAAATTATATTTTGGTGACTTTGTGACATGTTTGCTTGTCTGCCTGCTGCTGCCTTCTGTTTCTTACCTCCTGCCTTTTTTATGTGCATGCGGGAAAGTGAAGCTGTTGGGGAGGGCTATAAAATATTTCCTAGTCAACTTTTTCTTGGGCTTCATTCGTGCTATGGCTTGCGAGTGGTTCTTGTTTCATGCAAGTAGCTGAGCTGCTTAGTTAGTTATGCCTGAAGGGGTTTGAGGGTGTACTGATTTTGAGGCGCGCATTCTCTTCCTGGCTTGTTTGAAAGTTAATATTGCATGACTTCTGTACATAGTAATGACATTCCCTTCTCCACACTTTTTGCTGGCGGACGCAAATAGACCAAATACTTTATGCATTTTCGAATATAATTACATGTGTATGTATGTTTATTCCCTTAACTTATTCTCTCTTTGTTTTTCAGCTTCGTTTCGCCGAGTTTGCTTTTCGTAAATGTGAGCTTGTGGGGTTGTGGGCTCGCTATTATTATTATGCCTTGGCATGTAAAAATATGCAATGCTAATATTTGCGTTTTTATACATAGTTAGTTATTGTTCCCCCTATTCAAAAAATTTGTGCTCTGCCTAGTTTCAATGCCATGCTTACTTTTCCAGCTGCTAAAGCATTTCGTACTTTGACTTTTAGAGGGCCTTTTAAGTTTTAGTACCTATCTTACATATTTTGGAGGGGAATTCATTATCTGCTTTTCTTTTTATATTATATAATTTTTTAGACCTGCAGGATACACTCTTTTAAGGAACTAAAACTGTCTAAGGTTTTCAATCGCTTTTACACCTCGTTGAAAAAAGGAACTAAAAAATCTAAAAAATTTGTCAGCTTAAGAGAGGTGTCCTTTTAAAGAGAGTATATGTATGCATAGCGGGAAAAACTCCTCGTTAAATATATTTTACCACAGGAGGAAATAAAACAAAATAAATATGTACAGGGTGGCTGATGAATTTTGCTACATTAAGAAACTCAAATAACTTTTCTTTTAGTGTATGGAATTCATTTATTTTGTTTTCAAGTTTAAGGTCATTAAATTTTATTAAATTTAACTTAACTAGTTTTAAAAATAATTGAATTTAAATGCCCCCCATGCTCGTTGACACAAGTGCGGAATCTTAGTAAAAAGTTGTTCATTGCTGCTTTGAGAGTTGCGACAGGAATAGCCGCAATTGTTGCCCGAATGGATTGTTTTAGTTCATCCAAATTTGTTGGCTTTGTTTTATAAACTTCTTGTTTACATAAACCCCACAAGAAAAAGTCAGGTGCAGTAAGGTCAGGCGACCTGGGGGGCCAACGAAATTCGGAGTTTCTTGAAATCAGTTTATTGGGAAATTTTCGTCGCAACTCTGTCATAACAGTCTGGGCTATGTGAGACGTTGCCCCATCTTGTTGAAACCACACAGAGTTGAAAGGAATTCTCTTTCGGCGTAGTTCTGGATAGAAAAATTCTTTCACCATTTTCAAATAACGGTCTCCAGTAACCGTAACGGTGTGACCATTTTCTTCAAAAAAATAAGGCCCGACAATACAGCGTGAAGAAACCGCACACCACACTGTCACGCGAAGAGGATGCAATTCCGTCTCGTGGAATATCTGTGGGTTAGAAGTACTCCATATTCGACAATTTTGTTTGTTCACATTGCCGTTTAAATCGAAATGGGCCTCATCAGACATGAAAAGGCAGTTTAACATGTTTTGGTCTTCTTCCACCATTTGCAGGATCTTCTGGCAAAATTCCAAGCGAATCGGCAAGTCTGCTGCATTCAGTTTGTTAACCATTTGAATTTTGTAGGGAAATAAGTCTAAATCTTTGTGCATTATTGTTTGCAAAAACTCTCGGCTGACACCAAGTTGAGCAGATAAGCTTCTTGTTGAAACCCTTGGATTGCTTTGTATAGCTTCAGCTACAGCAGCGATCGTTTCCTCCGTCCGAACTGGTGGGTTTCGATGATAAGGCCTTCTTGCGACTGTTCCTTGCTCAGCAAAATTATTCACCAGTCTCATTATGGTCCATCTGCTCGGGGGATCGCCGCCAAACATCCGCCTGTACTCTCTCTGTAGCAAAACTACGGACTCCAGTGCGTGATAGCGGTGGACTATCCAAATTCTTGTTTGCGTGTCCCAGTTATCAATTTTAATAAATTTTAAAGATCAATCTGCAAATTAAAACAAAAATGGAACAGATAACTTAAAAAGAAAAAAAGTTATTCAATTTTTTTTTGGTAGCGGCTTTCATCAGCCACCCTGTATATACTAAAGTTGATTGAGGAAGGAAGATGGGTTTACAGCTATAAACGGCTTCAAGAAGTTGGGCTTAAAATTTTTTTTTTTCCTTTGCTGCTACAAACGGCTTCACGAAAGAATTGAAAGAACCAAACATTTTTTTTTTTGTACAAATTTCCCTCCTGGGAATTTTTTTGGGAAATTTATTTTCTTACACTTCTGGACTTTTTTTGTTGACAATTTAGTTGGTATTTTTTAAATCTCCCCTCTTGGGAAATTTTTGAGAACTTTATTTTCTTTGCTGATATATTTCCGTTACATTTTTCCACTTTTTTATTGGACACTTTCTTGATATTTCAAAAGTTTCCCCCCTTGGCAAATTTTACGGATTTTTTTATCTGATATACCTCCTTACACGTGTCGACTTTTTTGTGGAGAATTTTGTTAAAGGTTTAAAAATTTCCCCTCTTGGCGAGTTTTAGGGGACCATTTTCTTTGCTGATATATTTCCCTTGCACTTGTTGGCTTTTTTCTTGTGAATTTCGTTGATATTTCAAAAATTCCCTCTCTTGGCAAATTTTAGGGAACTTATAAATAATAAAAAATAAATAATTAAAATAACGAATAAGTTCGTGCGGTTTTACAACAGATGGCGTAACTTGATTATTATTCCATCGATCCACATTTCCAAACATTCATTGGAGAGCTACTGTCGTAAGGCACAAACGTCAGTATAAGTTTTTTATTTGAAGCGTAAACAACAATATTTTTACCACACTTGAAAATGTCGAATTTCGTGCCAAATAATGTGTTTTTGCGGGGAATTTTTTAATATGAAGAAAAAAGCAGCCGAAAGTCATCGTATCTTGGTGGAAGTTTATGGTGAGCATGCTCTAGCTGAGCGAACGTGCCAGAAGTGGTTTGCACGCTTTAAAAGTGGTGATTTTGGCCGCGCCGCCAAAGTTCATGGATACCGAATTGGAGGAATTGCTCGATCAAGATCCGGCTCAAACGCAAGAAGAGGTTGCAAAAACTTTGGGAGTTGATCAATCAACCATTTCCAAACGTTTAAAAGCCATGGGAATGATCCGAAATTCAAATTTCGAAAAAAAACCGCACGAACTTATTCATAGTATTAATATTTTTCTTTACTGATATATTCCCCTTACATTTGCTGACTTTTTTGTTTAAAACGTTATTAGTTTTATAAAAATTTCCCCTCTGGGCAGTTCCAAGGGAACTTTATTTTCTATGCTGATATATTTCCCTTAAAATTGCCGAATATTTTGTTGAAAATTTAGTTGGAATTTTAAAAATATCCCATCTGGGCAAATTTTTATGAGTTTTGTTTTCTTCGCTGACACTTGTTTACTTTTTTGTTGAGAGTTTAGTTGCAATTTGAAAAATTCCCCCTTTTGATTTCTTTACTCCAGGATAGGGGTACAAAATTTTGTTTTCCTTTGCAGTCATAAGCGGCTTCAAGTAAGAACTGAAAAAACCAAAAATTTCTTGTCTCTTACAAATTTCCCTCCTTGGGAAATTTTTGGGAAATTTCTGTTTTTTGATTGCGAAAGCAAATGGAATGAAATTTATAAAACAAAATTATCTAAAAATATTATAAAACATCCCTGTAAAATATTTAAAATCATTTGCTCACCCTTTTCGATCAAATCAATTTTTCTTCGTAGAACGGCTGTGAGTAAAGAAGTATTAGCGTACTTTTAATTTTTAATAAAATTCTCTTTCCCCTTTTGTTAAATTTTCGGGAAATTTATTTTCTTTGCGGTAGAAGTTATTATAAAAATAAATTTAATTCATATCTAACTATATAAAATATCTTTGCAACACATTTCAAAAACTAAGTTTCTCACTTAACTAAAATTTTTCAATTAACTTCTTTATTCCGAGCTGTGTTGAACGATTGTAATAACCGATCCATCATTTTGGCGGTGAATCATAGTTACTTGCATTGGGTTTTCCTGAAATATCAAACTGATAGTAGCATATTTTAAACTTTCTATCTGACATGTGTCACAGAACTATGGATGCCATCAAGACAAATGACTGTAAAAAAAGAAATTCTATCTTGAAGGACCCTCCCACTCTCGCTTCTAATATCATAATTTAAGTAAAGTCTCTTCATTGCAGCGCTTCGTGTTTGTCACCCAAAAATTTAAGTTGCCATATCAGCCTTTTTATTACACATACACATGCACATCCTAATTGGGTGGTACAGCCCGGGAGCAAATAAAAGGCTTAAATGTCGTGACGCACTCGTTTCGTTACAGGCGTTCAATTTTGAGTCCTACCACCTTTACGATGTATGTGTGACAACCACCCCAGCTTGACTTCCAAAAACTTCATTTATTGTCATTTGACAGTTTGTTGCTGACTTTGTTTGCTCCAGTTGTTCATATCAGGGGGGAGGGTGCAAGAAGAAAAGCAAATTATTTTCAGCTGTGTTGTCCCACTTTGCCTACGCCTTCGCCTATGCATATTTGGTTTTCTGTTGTTTTTCCTTTTTTAGGAATTTTACGATGCGTCTAAGGAGCGCACAAGCAACGGTGCGTAGTGCAGGTGAGCTACATAGCGGGAGGCGAGAGGTTGCAAAGGCATTTTACCAAAATATTTAACATGTGCTGGAATTTATGATTTTATTGAAAGTCATTGTTGTCAGCGGGTGGTTGGTATATTGTCGTTCTAAATGAAATATTTAACCTGCTTTCTCCCATATAAAAAAGTGGGAAAAAACAAAAGAACCAAAAAACAAAACAAGTTTCTATGGTGAAAATTCTTCGAGGGCAGCATATTTTATGCACATAAAACATAGCAAGAAATGTAGTTGGAAATTAAATAATATTTGTTTTTAGCATCAAGTTTAATATCCTGCAGAATGTCGCAAAGGAAAAGAAAAGAAAAAAATCAATGAAATTGGTAACATTTTTATGAACAAAATTTTGGGATTTCATGCAGAGAAGTGAATATTAGGAAAAATTCGAAAATTAATGAGTCCAAAGCGAAGAAATATATAATATGTAAGCTACAAACGTACGATGTCTGCATACTCCGCTTTTCCATTTTCGCAAAGTATTGTGAAATATAGAGCAATTAAAAAAAATCGTATCTGTATCAAATAAGTTGTGAGTGACTGTAAGTCTTTACTTACTTAAGAAGGGAAAAATGCCAACAAAGTTGTGACTTATACCATTCACACCAAACACCTTTCTGAGCGATACATTTTTTATTTGTCCGAAGCGCTCTCTCACGCCCACCAAGAAGAAGAACAACAGCAAGCCGCACACCACAAATAGGAGGAGAGCTTGGCCAAACGCCTAACTGAAGTGTTTATTTATTTATTCACGTTTTTATATCGAGAAAACAGTACGTATTTGAAATGTTTTATATATTTTTTTTGATTTTAGAAACTAGAATAACCAAATACTCCTAACTCCGATTGCTCCACCGCTGCTAGAAACTTATTTTCTATTTTAGTTTAAGGGGACTCGGTGGTGTAGAAATTAAAAAAAAAAATCAATTTTTTTTCTGATATTTCGAAAGTATGGTATCTTAAGAATATACGGTGGAATTTTCATGTGGACATTCTCAATATTATACCTTCTACAACCTATTAACTAGGTTGAGAGCGGTCCGTGCACTCCTGTACCTCAAACTTTAAACTCATTTATCTCGAATCGACTTTTTTCGGCACGGCAGGGATGAAAAAAAATTTAACCAAATCACTTGAAATTTGAATATGTATGACTATCATTCGAACTATAATCATCATTTTATTTAAATAAATTACTATTTTTCACATTAAAAAACTATGTAGTGGAGAAATACCCGATTTTACGAAGTTTTTTTCAAAACCGCGCCATTTTGTCACTTTTTAATTTTTTCGATTTGTGCTAATATAGTTCCGACCGTAACTGCACTATTTCTGATTAAGAATCTTCTTGAATTTTGTGTTTCAGATGAGTAGAAGTCTCGAAATCACCTGTACCGTCCGGGTCAGAGTTTTCGAGAGCGTCATCTTCAGCGGCATTTTTATAATAAAAAATATTTTTTTTTAATAAAAAAAAAATTGTATGCTCAATAGATGCAGTAATAAACAGGAAAAGTTTAAATATCGTTTTTATTTTTTATTTTTAATGACAAATGAAATCATGAAAATACGTAAAATTTTCGTGCTCTAGAACACCAGGCCCCCTTAAAATTAAGAAATGAAAAAAAAGAATTAACTAATTTTAATAAAAATTATTGCACATTGCTTTTGCTATAAAGAAGTCAAATGTTTAAGTAGATTTTTAGATCTTCGTATTCTTCGTCCGCTGTTCTATCACAAAAGTATGCTCGAATTTTTTCTCATATGGAAGAAAATAGGCAATACCATTAGCAAAAAAAAAAATTCTCAAAAATCAAACTTTTAGGCACTTAAAACTTGCACTTATACCCAAATTCAATGGAGCTAATGGTCCCTCAACTGCGTATCTGCAACTTTTTTTAATTCGGAGGAAAAAGTGCGATATTTTGCTGAACATTTGCTAAATTTTTTTTAAGTTCACACCACATTTGAAACTTGAATTTATATGGCTTTTATAGCAGAATAAACTCTGTTTTCATAAAAGAAATATTAAAATTAAATGAAAAAAAACATAAAACTTGTCAATAGGTATGTGTGCCATAGTTTTCTAAAGCAGTTGTGTTCCTTTTAAGCTAACGGGTGGTTAAGTTTCAAGGGCCGGTGTTGATTTTGAATAAAATATATTTTTTTTTTTTTTAATTATTGCCATTTCTCTTTATTATGATAATATTGGTATGGCTCAAATACGTATGGAATAAAATATTGGCCAAATAGCCGCCGCGGTCTCGGCGGCACACCTCCAAAGACCACCAAATGCAAATAGTTCCTTATCTAAAGGGGGTTAAGCTTCAAGGGCCGGTGTTGATTTTAAATAAAATACAAGTGTTTTAGGAAATTATTCTCATTTCTCTTTATTATGATAATATACGTATGGAACAAAATATTGGCCAAATGCCCGCCGCTCCCGCGCCGGCGGCACACCTCCATCCGATGGTCCAAATTTTCGATGACGCTGAGGCATAATTGAGGTTCTATGCCGTTAATGTGCCGAATTATCTCATACTTTAGCTCTTGAATTGTTGCTGGCTTATCGACGTACACCATTTACATTACTTCTGCTCATACTTTTTCCTCTTGAAGGCTAGTAAATTTATCGGTATTGAAACGCTTATCACTTGGGTAGCTGGCCTTGATACTGTGCGGTAGGCAGACACAACTTTCAGAGGTGCCGTTCGTTCGTTCTACCGTTGCTAGGAGCTTACACCGGTAATTTGTCTTTAGCGCTTTTGCCAACAGTTCAGCTCATCAGATCTTTAATGTTTATAAGATGACATTGAGCAGATGTAGAGATTATTTACTCGAATGGATACAGTCATGAATCAAAATAGAATTTCTAGTTAAAATCAAAAAGTACTATTCAGTCAACACGTTTTCAATTATCTTAATTTTAGAGCAACTTTTTCACTAAAAAAAGTATTTTGAGTGATGGAAATCTTTACTATTTCACCTTTACGCTTGTCATTGCTTGTCTGTTTGTATTCTTTAGCTGTGTACGAGTATTTCACAAGTGCCAAAAATGATTGACGTGCAACAAAATTACAAACCCTTCGATAGGGTGATTAATTTTGTGCTACCTTTTACTTATACTTGTTTTTTTTCTATTTCCAGGCTACGAGTGGATTGGCTGGCGCAATGATACACCTGATTTAAATGGCAAGCCTGTGGAAATTGTTTTCGAATTCGATGCAGTACGAAATTTTAGTGCAATTATTTTGCACACGAATAATATGTTCACAAAGGACGTGCAGGTAAGAGTAGTTAAGGTATTTTTAAAAAGTTAATTATTTCTTGATTAATAAACGAAAGCAATGCTCACACAAGAATGTCTAGTTCGAATTGTTAGAATTATGATTTTCCAGAGCGCACTGTTACAACAAAATTTAGACAAAACTTAAATAGCTTTTTAAGGCTTACAAGCAGCCTCCGGCAGCATGAAAATTAATAACAAAACAATTCTTGTGAAAATGAATAGTAGCAAATTTAAAGTAGTACTCCAACAAATTTGAAAACATTATTTTTTAAATTTTTTGCAAACGCCTTTAAATACCAAATAGTAAATTAAAAGGATATGAAAATAATATTTCCATAAATTTTCACTTTAATTTTTTGTTTCCTCATTTTTCATATCCATTTTAAGGTATTCGTGCGCGCTAAAGTCTTCTTTAGCATCGGTGGCCGTCATTTCTCCGGTGAACCGGTGCAATTCTCTTACATGCCAGACACCATAATGGATCACGCGCGAGATGTCACCATCAAATTGCATCATCGTGTTGGTAGATATTTGAAAATCAATTTATATTTTGCTGTGAAATGGATTATGCTGTCGGAAATTTCATTTGTTTCGGGTGAGTGAATATAAAAAATGAACTTTGACGTCGGATGTGAAAAACATAAAACCAAAAAAATAGAATAATAAAATGTAGTAAAATAAAATGAAATAAATAAAAATAAAATAAAATGAATCAATAAAATGAAGTAAGACAAAATGGAAATAAATAAACTAAAGTAAATAACAACTAAGCTTAACAAAATTAAAAAAAGATTATAAAAAATTGAGATAAGGAGAACAAATTTGAGCCTCAAAATAAAATAGAATTAAATTAAAAAACAATAATTTTTTTGTCGTGCTTTTTTTGTTGTGCTTTTTTTGTTTTACCTCACATATCGGATAATAGAAAGAAAATATGAATATATAAAAAAAAACTCAAAGCATAATTTAAACTAAACTAATAATATAAAAGAATTTAAATAAAAATTTAGAAGAGATTATCAAACATTTTGAGCATTTGAGACATAAAATAAAGTAAAATTAAATTAAATAAAACTTGTGATGTTTTTTGTTTTTTTTTATTCCTTTTTGTTTTTTATTCTTTTGTTTTGTTTTCGTTTTGATTGTGTTTTCGCTTTTTGTTCTTTTTGCCTCACATATCAGCAAGACCGTTGTTGCAAGTTGGGTTGCATGAAAAAAAAAACATCTCGTTTGGAATTGTTTTGAAAATGAAGTAAATTAAAATAAAAATAATAAAAAATAAATCAACAAAATAAAGTAAAGAAAATGGAAATAAGTAAAATAAATGAAAATAGACGAAAAAACTAGGTTAAATCGAAATTTAAAAAAATATCAAAACAAAAAAAAAATTAAATAAAACATTAAATGAAGAATAACAAACATTTAAAATTTTTGAGGCATAAAATAAAATAGAGAAAAATTAAATAAAATAAAACTTGTTTTCGAAGTGTTTCTATTTTTTTGTTTTGTTTTGTTTCTCGTTGATTTTTTTGTTCCTCATATCATCAAGGCCACCGCCACATTAAATATGTCCCATGGCTTGCTTGACTAAAAAAAGCACCTCGAAAATGTCCCGTTCGAAATCGTTTTGAAAATTAAATAAATTCAAATATAGTAAAACTAAAATAAAATGAAATAAATTAAATCAACAAAATAAACTATTTTACCTTAGTTAGGAAATACGTAAAATAAAAGAAAATAAAAACAAATTATAAAAATAGCAAATATTATCTGGATGTTGCGACATAAAATTAAGTAAAATTAATTAAATATTTTGTGTTTTTATTTATTTATTTTTAATTTTTTTGGTTTGTTTTATTTTATTTATTTTTAATTTTTTTGTTTTTTTATTTTTTCTATTTATTTTTTTATTATTATTTTTTAATTTATTTTGCTTTGTTTTCTTTGCTGACATACCATCGAGCTGCCGTCATAGAAAATATGTCCCATGGCTTGCATGGAGTGGAATGGAATTAAAATAAAAAAGTAATATGAATAAAATAAATCAACAAAATGAATTAAGATAAAATGGAAATAAATAAAATAAAACAAATCAAGTTAAGAATATAAAATAAAAGAAAAATAAAGATGCAAAATAAATAAAGTAAAGTGAGAGCAACAAAATTGTTATTTTCCAGTACACCTACATATTTTTTATGTGTATTTGTGAAGAAAAACAAACATTACAAGCATTTAGGACATAAAATAAAATTACCCGGTTTTGTGCTTTTTTGATATATGGTTTCTTTGTTGTCTTGTTTAATTTTTTATTTTTTTGTATTGTACTTTCTATTTTTTTGGTGTATTTGTGAAGGAGAACAAACATTACACGCATTCAAGAAATAAAATGAAATAACCTTGTTTTGTTTTTTTTTTGTCTTATGTCGTTTGGTTTTTTTGTTGCCTTGTTTTTCTTTTGTAATTTTTTTGTTTGCTTTCATTTTTAATATTTTGAATTTTTTATGCGGGTGAGCCGGTCTTAATGTCACACACGTAATCAATGTCGCCGCCACAGTTAGATAAATTCAGTTTTTATGTACTAAACGATCTCCCCTTGTTTGTAATCATTGTAAAGAAATAAAAAGAAATTCAATTAAATAAAAAAATCTTTTTTTATGAAATTAGGTAAAATAACACAAAATAAAATAAAATAAGCCAAATAACTAAAACAAGCAAAGTGGTAAAAAAAAATTAAATAAATAAATTGAAATAAAAATGTTATATTGTAAAATAAATTAAAATGAGGCTTTATAAAATAAAATTAACTTAAATAAAGTAAAAGAAATAAAATAAATAAATAAAATAAAAAGCACGCAAATTAAATAAAAAACATAAATGAAAATAAAAAAATAATAAATAAAAAATTTGCTAAAAAAAGTAACAATAAGTAAAATAAGGTAAGATTAATAAAAAAAATGAAATAAAATAAAAGAATTATATATAAAACAATGTACAAAAAAATATTTCAAAAATAACAAAATGTAAAAAAATTAAAACAATATTAAAGGAATATACAAAAATGTTAAAAAATTAAATAAAATGAAGTAAGGCCAGCAAAACTATTTGTTTCCCAAGCAGTCAATTAATTTTTGATGATATTAGATACAAACATTTCCAGCATTTAAGATATAAAAATGAAATAAAATAAAATAAAATAAAAAGAAAAATAAAATATAATGATAAAAAAAATTAAATAAAATAAAGTAAGATTAAATGAACTTGCTTTACGACCAGACAAATCTGGCCATCCTACAATCTGAAACAGACAAAAACCCTTATAAGTCTTTCGAAACACGAACTAAGGCATATAATATCTCTTATCACCGGCCACTGCCTGTTGGGCACTCACGCACGTCGGCTCGGGGTTCCTCAAAACGACCTGTGCAGATACTGCGAGGACGAAGATGAGGAAGTATCGAGCAGACATTTGCTGTGTAGTTGTCCCGGTTTAGCCAGAAGTCGCCTCGCTCTTTTTGGCTCTCCAACAATTGACAAGCTTTCAGTACTCTCGAACCTGAAAATCGAATCTCTCATCAAATTCTCGAAACGAATTAATATCTTTGACCAAAATCCACAATAAAAATCTCGGTTAGGTGGGGAAATCATATAACGTAATGAGCTCTAGGACAACACAACGGACCCAACTTGCGGTCTATGTGGCACTCCGATGCGGGGTCACCCTTAAACCAACCAACCAACCAAGATTAAATTAAATCAAAACAAATTAATTAGAATGAAATGAAATGAAATAAAGTTAAGTGAAATGAAATAACATTACATATATTTATATATATGTATATATTAGGGCGCGTCGATTTAAAAATCGCTCATTGCTCTGTGAAAATCTTATTCTAGGGATCAAAATAAGAAACTTTGCCGAAAGAATCATACCTCTAAAACGAATTCTGATGTCCCCTAATTTGGGTCGAACGAAAAATCCCACTTTTACCCATTTAGAGTGCTCCAATCGAGTCCAAATGTATGACCGACCCCCACTAACTTTGGACCGCCGATCCACCCATGGCAGTGGCACATCCCCTGGAACTTCCCTGGGGGGCTCCCCATACAATCATTTCAAAATATCACCATTTTTGGCCTTTACATGAGAAAAGAAACTAAAAAGTTCGACCCAAATTGGGGGACATCAGAATTTGTTTTAGAGTTATGGTTCCTTCGGCAAAGTTTCTTATTTTGATCCCTTGAATATGATTTTCACAGAGCAATGGGCGATTGTTTTGCCTCCCCACAAAATACACTAAAATTTCGAACCAAATTGGGGGACATCAGAATTCGTTTTAGAGGTATGGTTCCTTCGGCAAAGTTTCTTACTCTGATCCCTAGAATATGATTCTCACAGAGCAATGGGCGATTTTTTTGATTCCCCACAAATCGACCAGGCCTAATATATATATATAATTGACACTTACACTTTTTTGGGTGTTTGGCCTAGCTCCTCCTCCTATTTGCGGCGAGTGTCTTGATCTTGTTCTACAAATACTTTTAAATTAATTAAAAGTACCCAAAATGGTGTATTAACCTAGCTATCCAGGTGGTTATTTTTCTATAAGCACCAACTGCCTTTCTCCCTATGTAGTAAAAGCGACTTAAAGTCAATAAATCAATTAAATCAATAATTTCACGATATTTGTATTCGGAAATGATCAAACTAACTACCTCTCACATCTTAAAAAAACGTTTATTCAGAAAATCAAAACTAGGAAAATAAAGCCGACTTAAATTTATGAGTATCGTCTACATATTTTTTCAATATAAAATATTAAAACTAAGACTACAACTAAGATAAATCGGACTGGGCTGCAAAAAATTGGAATTTTTTAATTTGTGATATTTTTCCTTCATGTTTTCTTATTTGGTGCCACTATTTTTTCCATAAAAAAAAAATATTTCCAAATAACCCCGAAATTTGAAAGCTTTTCGAAAATTCTAAAGACAAAAAAAAACAAATGCAATTTACAAACTCCGTTGTAGTTTGTTGCACCAAACAGTCATTGAAAAAAAATTTTGTAAATCAAAATATAGCCCACAATTTCCCGTAAGCGGAATGGATGCAAATAACGAATACTTTTCCCAAACACGCACACATACATACATACACACGTATGTACTTCCCCATATAGAGAAGCTGAAAATGCTCGCATGTAAGTGCCTTTGTATTACTGCAATTGAAATCTGCTTTGGTCGAAATTTGGCATGCATGCAACATACGATTTTTGCTGCTTGCTACATGCAACTTATGCACCAACAGAGTAAAACTCAATAAGTCGACGCCTGATGGAGACTACAAAAGCCAAATGGTGCACGCACGAATGTACACTCATACATGCATAAGTACTAAGTATGTACATATGTGTGTAGGTACACGACGAGTATGGGCAAAAGCATATGAAGAGGTATTTGTGCCAGAAACATTTTTCATTGGAAATTTCCGCCCACCCAAAGATTAAAGCGCAAAAAAGTAACAAAAAAAAAATTGCTAGCACGTACTTGGATTTTTGGTGGTGCATGTGTATTCATAGGTGTATTTTGAAGTGAATGTGCATATGCATGTATGCATGTGTGTGTGCCTCTGCGGCTGAGTGCATTGCGAGTAGAGTGTGCTTTCAAATGCATTTCGAATGGAAAATCATTTTCAGCTTCATTTCACTTTCAAGTACGAATACGTTTACAAATCACAATTCAGCATGCATACATGCATATTTGGGCACATATATGCATACATACATACACATAAGCATATTCACTTATGCCCCTGCAGTCAAACCCACAGTTCTGAGTTCTCAACTACTTTATTACCAGTTTGCTTTGCTGCTGAAGTAGTTCGTGGCCTATCGCTTTTCAGTGCTAGCAACTGGTATTCTAAAAAGGCCATGCCCTACGATATGGGCTATGCATGAGCATCATACTATTTAGTGAACTTTAGTTAACCTCTGCATCAACATTGCCACAGTTACTAAACTATTTCTTAATAGACAAAACAAGTCTGGTCCAACTTGGGCCGAAAATCACCAGTTTTGGATGAGTTGGAAAAATAATTGAAAATAGCTAAAAATAGCTATTCAAGCTTAAAAAATATTGTTTTTGTGAAATAAAGTGCTACCCACAAATCTTTTTCTTATGTAACAAATTTAAGTTTTTCGAATTACTGAAATTTTCTTTTTAAAAATTATGCGTTTAATATTTTTGTTAACAATTTGTTTATTTTTTTATTTTATGGTTTAATATTTTTATTTGATAAATTTTTTTACCTGGATATTTTTTCACCAAGAATTTGTTTTTTATATCTCCTTTTTGATTAAATATCCGCTAGATGGCGCTACAAAGACAATTACACCCATAGGTGTCACACGTCATCCAAGCGACCATTAAAATATTACGATTTTACTATTTTCTTGATTATTTTATTTTATTTCGTTACTGATTTTAATATTTCAATTACGAGTTAAAGAGTATTTTTGTCAGACACGAACAGCTAGAAAAAAATTACTTTCGTCTTTCGGCTAGAAAAAAATGCGTACTATCGAGGTATTAAACTTCGTTGCGAATTGCCGCAATTTTCAACTTATTGAGCTTGGGAGTTATCGCAGCTCCACTGTATATATAATTTTTTAACATTTTGGAAGTAAATGGAACAACATCAAGGCGCACACCACAAATAGGAGGAGGTGCTTGGCTAGACACCCAAACGGGGTATTAGCGGCAATTAGGAAAAAGTTACTGTAATATTTTTATATATTATATAAATCAAACTAAAGGTTATGTTAGGTTAGCCTGGTTGGCAATAAGCCACGCATAGACCTTTCGGTCCCTAGCGATACCAGATGAAGACCGACCTCTACGAATACCCAAAGGAGACATCATGTAGATTGTCAGCGCTTTTGGCGAATCTAAGCAGAGCTGGGAGATCCGTCCTCTAGACCCTCAAAAAATGGGGCTCCCAGGCATTTTAAACGCGTTTTAATAATGTCGAACAAACGCACAGAAGGTGTTTTAAAGTTTCCCCAACATCCGCTCTGCATTTCAGGGATTGCTAACACGGACCCTGCATTCATCCGTGTTAACAATCCATATGTTGTACGCATGTGCCGCCAATAGATTATGACCTATTAGCATACCTATGATAGTTCTGCAGTCCTTTCGCGAGAGCGTAAGTACAAATTGAGTCAGTTTTTTGTCGTTAATTCTACACATGACATTTGCTGTTTTGCATGTGGTCAGATTAGTCCACCTGGCTTCCACTCGCCTTTTCATGTAGTCGTCCATTTCATGGTATATTGTATTAAGCGGTTTTGGTATGTCGTTCTCTTGTTTAAAAAGTAGTCTAACAGCACTTTTTGCTATCTCATCTACTATTTCGTTCCCATAATGCCTTTGTGACCAGGTACCCAATAGATATGCAGCCTACTGTTTGCGGCTAGCCTTTCTATGGCCTCCCTGCTCCGTTGAACATTTTTGGACTTAATACAATATGAGCTTATTGCTTTTATTGCTGATTGACTGTCCACGTATATATTAATTATTGAGTTCTTTCTTCTTCTTCTGTAGGCTAGCTCCGCGGCTTTCCCCACAGCAAAAACTTCCGCTTGAAAAACTCTGCTGTGGTCTGACAGCTTGATAGGCTGTCTTATCCCTAGTTTTGAGCAGTAAATATCCGCGAAACCTTCTCTCCGAATTAAAGTACGGAGTCATATAGTTTGTGCAACCTGAGTTCCAAATTGAGCTGTGACCGAAAGTTCTGCAGGTGGATACCCCAGCAGCCACTAACCTCCTCGCGGATTTCGCTGCCAGATCAATAGGTGGCATCCTGTTATGCACAGAGCAGCGAGTCGTTGAATCCTTTCAAACTAAAACTTGCAAAAAAAAGAAATAGAAAAAATTTGATTATACAAATATTTTTTTTGTAACATTTGTTTTATTCAAATTTTTTTAGAAATGTTTTTATACATAATGGGAAAAGTTACTCTAATTGTTTTTAGTTGTAAATCAAACTAAAACTTGCAAAACAAGAATTAGAAAAATTGTACAAAATTGAAGAAAAAAAAATTTTATTAAATCTTTGGATACAATAACATTTTTTTTATTAAATTTCTTGTCTAATTTTTTTTATATAATTTTGTTTATAAATTTTTTTTATTAAATTTTTTGTATAATTTTTTTTTATTTCCGCTTAACGTATGCATTTTCAATTATTTTGGTTTAGAGCCATTTTTCTTTCAGCACGTGGTGTCTTTTTGCTACTTTCTATCCTTATGCCCATAAATCCCTCTCTATTTTCGTATTAATTCAAGATAGCTTCGTTTTTTAATCAGGTCTCTTGAAATTTACCCTAGAATTTTATGTTGGATCCAAGACTGCTAGGAAAGTTGTGGAAGACAATAATTTCAAGCAAATTGGCCCGCCTTAATGTACATTTTTAATTTTTATTTGTTCTCCAACTTAATGAAGGAGAAAAAAAATAGTGTTTACCAAAATAAATGAATTATTTCAGAAATAAATAAATTAATAAAAAAAATTTAAAAAAAAATTAAAAAAAAAATTAAAAAAAAAATTAAAAAAAAATTAATTTAACAAAAAATTAATTAATGAATAACAAAGGCAACAATAAAAGCATTTAGATTTATGGAAAGCATTTTTTTTTTGCATGGCTATGGCTCCAATCGGAACAAATAAAATTTAATTATTACATAAATACAAATTGACCCGCCCTAATGTAGAGTTTTATTTTTTTATTTGCTCTGATACTTTATGAAGGCGAGTGCAAAAAAAATTAATTATTACAAAACTAAATTAATTATTAGAAAAATAAAATGCATTAATAAAAAATTCAAAAAAATAATTGTTACAAAAAAATGAATTAATAAATATTAATAAAAAATAAATTAATTAAAAAATAAGTAAATTAAAAAAATTCATTTATTAATAAATGCATGATAACAATATAAACAACAAGCATTATGGAAGAAAATTTATTTTGCACGTAGGTCCATTTGGGCATTTTGTAACTAGTACAATTGCGACCACTGTGTAACTAGTATGCCTTCTACCGTCAATACCAAAAAGGGTAATGCACAGTTTTAATTTGTTTATTTGTTCTGAAACTTCGTGAAAGCGAATACAAATAAAAATTAATTATTACAAAAATAAATTATTTCAGAAAAAAATAAATTAATAAAAGAAAAGAAATAAATTAAAAAAATTAATTAATCGAAAAATAATTAAATAAATTAAAGAAAATTAATTAATTAAAAAATAATTAAATAAAATTAATTAATGAAAAAAAATAATTAGATTAACTAAAAAAATTAATTATATTAATTACAACAATATAGTGCAAACAACAAGCATTATGAAAGAAAATTTATTTTGCATGTAACTCCAATTAGTCATTTTGTAACTAGTACGATTCGGCAACTGTGTAACTACCTCCTACCGTCAAATACCAGTACATCAACCAGAATGTCTACCAAGTAGTTTAGCTTTACACCCCAGCGATATTTACTTATGAACTATGAAAGTATGCACGTAAGTTTGTGCGTGTGCATCTGTGACTTTTATATTTGCATACAATGTACATTTGTTCGTGTTAATGCGCTTGTGTGTACATATGTTGTAAGCGGTAGTGGCCATTGTCGGCTAGCAATCGCAATCACAATCGAATTCATATTCATTTGTCGTTGAAGTAAAATAGCGTATACATATAAATATATATTTTTCCAACATTTCACCCAACAACAATCAGTGATGAATTCGAGTGGTACGAGCGAGTGCAGGCGTACCCATTTGCTTACAAATTGACTCGTGCAAATACATTGTAGGATATTGCTGCATGTCCGGTTGTAAGGCGGAAATGCAGGAAAGTCAGTTAGAAGTAAGTAAGTGGAAATAACTAGCAAAAGAGTAGCTTGCAAAATAGTGCCAAAGCAGCCGAAGACAGAATCACGTAAGAGAAAGTCAATAATAAAATGCAAAGAGGGCGATTTCGTATTCGTAAAAATACTGCTTATTATTTGTACTTATCCGAAAGAGGTGGGTACTTATTTAGGTAGAAATATTAAACAGAAAAAAGCACAAGTTTTATAAACCTCAGGTCTTAAATAGTGAAAACGCAAAAGAAATATTCGACATAAAAGCTTTTAGATTACTGGTAATGAAGCAGTGAAGCACTCAGATCTCAAAAAGTAACTATTGGCTAATACGCGCTTGATACGAGTATCCCGAAGTAAATCTCAGCTGACTATACTTAAACCGACCAATTAAGGGTTTAGGAGTTATGACTTTGATATTGAAGACCCTGTTTATTTAATACTCGTGTTAACGGCAAAATTAATTAGTAGAATCATTGCGAGTGACTGAAAAACACCTTTGAAAGCCATGGGAATGATTTAGAAGCAAGAGCACTGAATACCGTACGATTCTTTGCTTGTGAAAAGCTGTTTCGGAAAGGCTTTATACCGATACGAATAAGAGAGACACCTAGGAAAAGTCTAGCAACAAATTTGGAAAATATCAGCATACTTTTGAAAGTTCTTACAAGTAGAAACAGGAAGGGCTATAAATTTCATTGAGCGCTTAAAGGATTCGATTGCATTACCGATCCTCCACCGTCCAATTTCTTCTCAAAACCAAACTCATGTAGCAAAATCCAGCTAGTGACCATCGTTGCTGGCATTTGCGGGTGCTAATTGAGAACCTGAGTCCATTCTGGCTAACTGAAGATTAGTAGAACTTTCAACTTTCAGAACTCCATCTCTAATGCTGCTTTTTGTGGGTCTCTGCGCTAGCTAACTGTGTTAGCTAACTATTCTGCATATTTGCTACTTTCTTACATATGCACAAACCTTCTTAGTCATGTTTACTTACATATGTATGTGGAAGTTCTTGCATGCAGAATTTTCGAGTAGAGCAATTTTTGCAATTGTAAATGCGCATTAAATTAAAAATGTCAATGAATGCATTAAAATTGCATTAAATTAAAAATGTCAATGAATGCAAATATGAGCTAGAAAGAGTTGGTTAGACATGCAGGTATACTAGCAATCATTAAAGCATACTTGCAAAAGCATATACAGGGGGCTTCAATTGGGGCATAGTAATTTTGATTTTTTTATCCATATTGTAAGACCTCATCTGCAAAGGGGCCCCAACAGCGGTATGCTGCTAAGAGGCTATAATAGACGCTAAAAAGCCTGAAGCAAAAAAAATATGGCCACAAACAAGTTCGCCTGAATATAAAATCCATTTTAACAAATTATCAAAAGAAATTAAAATATTAGTGAAAGAGAAACACGGTAAAGAAATGAAACAGTTTCGACGCTGCTTAGACCCAACACTTCCAATCACTCCTTGATTAAGGTCAACAAAAAAGTAAGCGACATACAGTACCGTCCATCGCTTCATAAAAAAGTTGGGTTGAAAACCTCAATTAAGAAATCAGAGCACCTAACCGATATACTGAAGTTAATCCTCATTTTGACACCACTGTCGCTGCCTTTTTATATACGAAGCTCACCAAATGAATCTGCTTTTGATAAAGATAACCAAAAGTGAAATAATTAGCGCCGTTAGAAAAACTAAAAGATCGCAAGACACTAGAATATGATCGCATCACGGCCGAAATGATCAAAAAACCACATCCTGAACCCTTAATTGCATTCTTCTTCTTAATTGCGTTACTCATTTCTTCAATGCCTGCTTAACCAGAAAGATTACTAGCTTAGTTGAAAGCGGCATAAACTAAAATGGTGCTCAGTGGTGCACTAGTTCTGTGAAAAGTGTTTGAAAAAAAGTTTCCCTTGATCTTAGGATTAATATTTCGAAGCATTTATTGGCTATTAAATCGTAAATCTCCCATCTCAATGGACCACACGCTTTTTCTTTACAAAATCTGTGCTCAAACCAGTCTGGATTTATGGAATCCTACTGTGGAGCACAACATCAAATTCAAACTTGCAAATTCTGCAACGTTTTCAGTCCAATACTCTAAGCACACTGGTAACGCTCCGTGGCACGTTGGACTAAAAAATGCCTTTGGGAATAGAGGAACAAAAAAATTAAACCTGAAAGTACCGAGATCGTCTCCAATCACTCCCACATGAATTGGCCTAACATTTAATTTGAACGGAAGCCCTTAAAAAATCATATTTAGACGCCCAGCTAACAACGTTTTGGCTGATTATATTTTCCTTTTTGCATACCCGATTTTAATATTTTCCAAGATGATTTTCTTTAAATTAAAATAAATAAATAATTGGCGCGTACACTTCTGTTAGGTGTTTGGCCGAGCTCCTCCTCCTATTTGTGGTGTGCGTCTTAATGTTGTTCCACAAATGGAGGGACCTACAGTTTCAAGCCGACTCCGAACGGCAGATATTTTTATGAGGAGCTTTTTCATGGCAGAAATACACTCGGAGGCTTGCCATTGGCTGTCGAGGGGCGACCGCTATTAGAAAAATGTTTTTATTAATTTTGCTTTCACCGAGATTCGAACCAACGACCTCTCTGTGAATTCCGAATGGTAATCACGCACCAACCCATTCGGCTACGGCGGCCGCCTTTTTCTTTAAATTGTCTAACAATAAATTGCGCTTCTGGCACGTCAGAGGCATTAATTTAAGTACCTGTCAAAGTGAAGGTGGATAGTTCAAATTCCAGGGGCTAGATTGTCCACACTTTTTGGTGATATTAACCATTTTTGACAAAAAAGTCAAAGACATGGACGAAAGTGATGGACAAAAAATCATTGCTCTCATTTCTTTATGTTCACTCACATCCACATGAATTGCCTTCTACTCTCATGTCACCATTGCGTGTCTTCTTGAGATTGAGAAGGAAAACTCGGATCCAGTTCATCTAAGAGCTACCTATAAAATGTTAAATTTGCTTACTAGGAAGAGTATTTTACAGGAAATGTATATTTAATACTTAAATCAATGCCACTTTTTTAATGTATTCTTAGAAGTATAGACAGAATACAAGATAAAGTGTGGTTAAAAAAAATCTTCGACCTCAAAACCTATTTTCAACAAACATACTTTCTTTTTAAGCTGTCAAGTCCCAGTAGTAATGGAAAAAATATGTGCTTATATAACAACAAATGGCGATAATAACAAATATACGATTTTATGATCAGTTATTTTTTTAATTTTAACTCTTCATTTTTTTAATTTCATATATAAATTAGGTTAACCTACAACAACTGTCATATAAATCCAATTTTAAAACTTTGTACAAAAATTTATAATAATTTGAATTAGAATTAATGAGATAAAAGAATTTAAAAAAAATTCGGTACAAAGTTTTATAGCCCATTAAATTTTCTTGCAATTCTTGATCATTTTTAAAGTACAAGTTTGAAGTGGCTGCAAATTTTCGTTGATTTTTCATTATATTTTTCTTTGAGCATGTAACGCATTTCCTCCTTATAAAATAAAATGTTCATAGCTTTTTCTTTACATTTTGTTCTGAACAACCGGATTTATATTCGTCTGACGACTGTCAAACCAACACCTTTTCCTAAGATTATAGGGAATATTTTATGGTATATGGAATTGTTGGTCTCGAAACTTTGTTGTTAAGGAAACTTTGAACCAAACAAAAAAAAACTTGAATTTTAAAATTTCTACGCGGCCCAACACCAAAAATGACACGGTAACTACTATACCTACAAGACTCAACGATTTAAAAAAAGTGTGCCAGTTATTTATTCATTCTAGTCAAAGTGAATCAAATTGGAAGCTCCAAAACGAAACAAGCTTTCCTATGCTAGACCATACTTTCATTTACTTTGCTTACACTAGATTAGTGAATCTGAGAGTTTGAACTAAATACTCCGTAATTAATATCGGTAGTGTTCCTAGTGTCCACGCAAGTGGGGAAAGTTACTGATCGCCATTCACTTGGGAGTGGCCAGGACGATTCTTCTACATATGGTTCAAGCAGCTCACAACGTCCGGGATTAGCCCACGTATCCTCTGGTTAGCTTCCGAACACCCGTTCGGGAGTGAGCTAAAGTGAGAAGGCGAAGCATCCCAGCATAGCTGGTTGTGCGCTGGGTTTGGGACCCGCCACTTAAAAAGCCCCCCCAATAAAAACAGCAAGAAAGCCTCGGATGAGAACTTCCAACACTGATGACGACCCCTGCAAACGAAATAAGGAATACGATTTGAGGGCATG
Organism: Anastrepha obliqua; assembly: GCF_027943255.1. Taxonomy (NCBI): domain Eukaryota; kingdom Metazoa; phylum Arthropoda; class Insecta; order Diptera; family Tephritidae; genus Anastrepha; species Anastrepha obliqua. The sequence continues at coordinate 31,802,642 of NC_072896.1, forward strand.
CACCTGGAATGTCCGGTCCCTTAATGGGGAAGGTGCCTCTGCCCGGCTGGTTGATGTCCTCGTGAGAGTAAAGGCTGACATCACTGCCATCCAAGAGATGCGATGGACGGGGCAAGGTAAGAAAAACATAGGACCTTGCGACGTCTACTACAGCTGCCATGTAAAGGAGCGCAAATTCGGTGTCGGATTTGTTGTGGGAGAGAGACTTCGTCGCCAAGTACTGTCGTTCACTCAGGTGGACGAGCGTCTCGCAACAATCCGCATCAAAGCGCGATTTTTTAACATCTCGCTAATTTGCGCCCACGCCCCGACGGAAGAGAAGGACGATGCGACCAAGGATTCTTTCTATGAGCGCTTGGAACGTTCCTATGAGCGCTGCCCCCGTCACGACATAAAAATCGTGCTTGGCGACTTCAACGCCAGGGTGGGCAAGGAGGGAATTTTTGGTCCCACAGTCGGAAAATTCAGCCTGCACAACGAAACATCCGGTAACGGACAGAGGCTGATCGACTTCACCAGATTCCAGCATAAGAAGATTCACCAAGCTACCTGGCTGTCTCCAGATCGAAAAACGCGAAACCAGATCGATCATGTTGTGATAGATGGAAGACACTCTTCTAGTGTATTAGATGTACGTACGATCCGAGGACCCAACATCGACTCGGATCATTACCTTGTTGCAGCCAAACTGCGCACCCGCCTCTGTGCAGCAAAAAACGTGCATCTACCTACGCAAAGAATGTTCGACATCGAAAAGCTGCAATCACAACAGACAGCCAGAAGATTCGCCACTCGACTCTCACTCCTGCTCTCGGAGAGCACTGCCCAGCACACCGGCATGCGCGAGCAATGGAGCAACATTTCTCGTTCCCTACGTACCGCCACCGAAGAAGAAATCGGATTCCGGCGAGCCCGAAAAAGCAATTGGTACGACGAGGAATGTCATGCTGCCGCCGAAAGAAAGGATGCCGCCTATAGAGCCACGCTGCGATCGGGCGCAACGCGAGCCATGTGGGATCGCTACAGAGAGCTAAAAAAGGAAGAGAGACGTATTATCCGACAGAAGAAACGAGAGGCCGAAATACGTGAGTGCGAGAAGCTTGAGATGCTGGCCAATAGGAACAACGCCCGAAAATTTTACCAGAAAGTTCGGCGGCTTACAGAAGGTTTTAAGACCGGGGCGTTGTCCTGTAAGAACAAAGACGGCGATCTGGTGACTGACGTACAGAGCATTCTTAAATTATGGAGGGAACACTTCTCGAACCTGTTAAACGGTGACAGCTGCGCATGTCATAGAGAATGTGAAGATCCCGATACCCCAATCGTTGACGACGGAATTGTCGTTCCGTTACCCGACCATGACGAGGTGAGAATAGCAATATCACGGCTAAAGAACAACAAAGCCGCGGGCGCCGACGGACTGCCGGCTGAGCTATTCAAACATGGCGGCGAGGAGCTGGTAAGGTGCATGCATCAGCTCCTATGCAGAATATGGTCGGATGAAAGCATGCCTGCCGATTGGAATTTAAGTGTGCTCTGCCCAATCCATAAGAAGGGCGATCCTGCAATTTGTGCCAATTACCGCGGGATTAGTCTTCTAAATATCGCCTATAAGGTTCTAGCGAGCGTATTGTGTGAAAGGCTGAAGCCCACCGTCAACCAACTGATTGGACCTTATCAGTGTGGCTTCAGACCTGGAAAGTCTACCATCGACCAACTATTCACAATACGCCAAATCTTGGAAAAGACCCATGAAAGGAGAATCGACACACACCATATTTTCGTCGACTTCAAAGCTGCATTCGACAGTACAGAAAGGAGTTACCTGTATGCCGCGATGTCTGAATTTGGTATCCCCGCAAAACTAATACGGCTATGTAAGATGACGTTGCTCAACACCAGCAGCGCCGTCAGAATTGGGAAGGACCTCTCCGAGCCGTTTGATACCAAACGAGGTTTCAGACAGGGTGACTCGCTGTCGTGTGACTTCTTTAACCTGATGTTGGAGAGCATCGTACGAGCCGCAGAACTTAATCGCTCAGGCACAATTTTTTATAAGAGCGTACAATTGCTGGCGTATGCCGATGATATTGACATCATCGGCCTTAACAACCGCGCTGTTAGTTCTGCCTTCTCCAAACTGGATAAAGAGGCAAAGCGAATGGGTTTGGTGGTGAACGAGGACAAAACGAAGTACCTCCTGTCATCAAACAAACAGTCGGCGCACTCGCGTATCGGCACCCACGTCACTGTTGACAGTTATAATTTCGAGGTTGTAAAAGACTTCGTGTATTTAGGAACCAGCATTAACACCGATAACAATGTCAGCCTTGAAATCCAACGTAGAATCTCTCTTGCCAACAAGTGCTACTTTGGACTAAGTAGGCAATTGAGCAGTAAAGTCCTCTCTCGACGAACAAAATTAACACTCTACAAGACTCTCATCATGCCCGTCCTAACGTATGGCGCAGAAGCTTGGACGATGACAACATCCGATGAAGCGACGCTTGGAGTGTTCGAGAGAAAGATTCTGCGTAAGATTTTTGGACCTTTGCACGTTGGCAACGGCGAATATCGCAGACGATGGAACGATGTATGAGCTTTACGACGACATAGGCATAGCGCAGCGAATAAAGATCCAGCGGCTTCGTTGGCTGGGTCATGTCGTCCGAATGGATACAAACGCTCCGGCTTTGAAAGTATTCGATGCGGTACCAGCTGGTGGTAGCAGAGGAAGAGGAAGGCCTCCTCTGCGTTGGAAAGATCAGGTGGAGAAGGACTTGGCTTCACTTGGTGTGTCCAATTGGCGCCGGTTAGCACAAGAAAGAAACGACTGGCGCGCTTTGTTAATCTCGGCCAAAATCGCGTAAGCGGTTATCGCGCCAATTAAGAAGAAGTGTTCCTACTACTATTTTTCCTTGTACATTTTTTACTTGATTTAGGTGAAATTCAAAAATATGCTTGTGAAATTTGTATTAATCAAGCACTTGCTTTATAATAACAGCTTTTGTTTTAAGCTAAATATGCCCTGACATTTCCTAGAAATAATATTTGAAGATTTCAATGTTTTAAATATTATTATTACAATAAATATTGAATATTCAAATATTAAATGATTGATTTCACTATTTATGAGGAACTACTTCAGAGCTGGTGTTGTGAATAACCAGTCGTTTAAATATTACATAAAAAGCAAGAAATTAAGCATAAAGTTCTTAATTGATTTAGGCCATTTTCGAAGAAGCTTACTGACTGAGATTCACAAATAAGTTTCCATGAGAAATAGTTTCAAAATACAAAAAGAAAAAAAAACTACAAAAAAAAACTTTTTCTAAGTTAATGCAATTAATGTCGAAAAAAGCCTTTGAGGAGAGATTAGCTTTAAGTGCAAATCAGAGCATTTTGAGCATGGTTTTGGCGAACAAACATACATATTTTATAAAGTCTAGTTTGGATTAGCTGCATACGCTTTATGACAATATAGACATAGTGCAGCATATAAAGATCCAGCAGGCTCTAAAGATCCAGATGCCTTTTGTGTTGCTTTGGGGGGAAATCGGTGCTTGCTTGCTAGGGATATGAGCGCAGTCGTAAGTTCACAGAGGTGATTGTCATATGTAAAGGGTGGCGCAAAATTAATCGGGTGGCGCAAAATTAACCATTCAACTTTTTACTACAAAAAAAAAATTATTTTGAATGATGGAAATCTTTATTTTGACCCTTACGTGCTCCATTGCTTGTCTGTTTGTATGCTACAGATGTCTAGCTCACAAGTGTCAAATATGATTGCCGTAGGACGATATTTGCAAATATTATAAATCTTTCCATAATTGATTAATTTTGCGCCACCTGTTATGAGTTTGTTAAAAAGCAAAGTGGCGACATATAAATCCGTATCAGTGCTGGTGGAGTTGCGAACTAGTCATAGTACCCAGTTCGCCAGAAATATTTTCGGCTGGGACTATAGAATTTATAGTATTGTTATAGATTTTTATAGCATTCTTGCTATAATGCATTTAGACGCCTACACACATAAACACATATTCACATATTTACGCAAATAGTTACAAATACTTACATGTGCAAATATATCTCCTGCCAAGGCGCCTAGATTTATGCAAATATAAGTGTGGATGTACGTAAAATATACATAAGTGTGTATGTGTATGGGTATGTGCGTGTGTGTATACAAACAGCAAACAACGCACATTGTATAATGAGTAAAGTAGCAGAAAAACTAAGTTACAGCTTTTCCTAAGGTAATGGAATAGTAAAAGCAAATACTTGTAGCAGCTCACAAATACAGATACAATTGCACTTATGCATGCATGCATGCGTGTATGCATTTACTATTGTGCCTGATGCCATATGCAAATATGGCAGGTAAATTCAGTTAAACGTGAAAGGTTGAAGGGCACATCAAGGTAATGACAACTAAGGCAACATGGGCACAACAACAACTTGTTAAATGAAAGCATCAAAATGCTGCCAGAGTTACTTGTAATTTATTTAACAGAACGAAGCAAATTGCACTAGCAAGGTTAACAGACATTCAAGCAGAAGATCTGCTCAAGTCAGTGTTTTGTCGTCTTTATTACGAATTTGCATTATTTACAAAACAAACAAAAAATCAGTTCTTTTTTTAAGGCTGTGCAGAAATGGGGTTTGAAAGGATGTCATTTCTGTGCGATGTAACAGTTGTGCTTTTCGGGTCCTGCACTAATGTGTGCTAGCACTTACACTACAAAGATTGCCAAGGGAGTTGAAATCATCCTCGTAAGCTGGGGACGTAACAGGTGTCGTCCAGCGATAAATATTTGACGGTCACACTGGCTGATACCTAAGCCAAAGTGAAATTTGTATGCGGACCTGAGTATAAATAATGCTTAACGAGAGGACCGTAGAATAAACTTAGAAAAAGCAAAATCTCTGGAAGAAAACTTCGATTTGCGTCCAATATTCATTGCCTAAATAGTTAAGGCGGTGACCTACCCTAGCGATTTTACTCTGCTTTCAAGTAATTTTAAGACCGTTGGTGTAGTATTCTATTTAGCGAAAATTCATATCGAGAGGACTTTTCGATTACCAGACTTGAGCAGTATTTTTTCGCAGGAAACTTTTCTCATCTAAGAGCTTTTAAAATAGGCGCAGAGTCGCAACAACCCTACACTAGTGTTGCTAGCTTTCCGAGCATCCAATAAATAAGTAATAAAGGCTCTCTTGGCACTGTAATATAGAGCCATAGGTACTGGTGGCTAGACGCGAACTACGAACCAGAAACTTTTGACGTAGCTGTGAATCATCAGACGTAGAAGAAACGGTGTAGTACCTACCAAAGTAGCTGAGCATTATGAAGAACTAGATTAAAGTACAATACTATAGAGTGGTTAAGTTTCAAGGGCCGGTGTTGATTTTGAATGAAATAGAATTTTTTTTTTAAATATTGTCATTTCTCTTTATTATGATAATACTGGTATGGCTCAATCACGTATGAAACAAAACATCGGCCAAATGGCCGCCGCGGCACACCTCCATCCGATGGTCCAAATTTTCGATGCCGCCGTTATGCATTTTTGATAGATACACAACTTAGGCGTGTTTTGGTGTGGTTGGTGAGTTTTTGCTATCGAAAAAGTGAATCAAATAATTTGTAGTTTCCGCCCAAATTTTTTTTTTGGCACTTTTTCCTACCCTCAAAGCTGAAAAGAGCTATAAGAGTAAGACGATTTGTATCGACAGAGAAAATAAAATAAAGAGGCCGAGGCCAAGGCCAAAAAGAGCTTAAAGGCTTAATAAAAGCGCTGACACAACTGTACTAGTATATTGTTCGGATTTAGGATTCCTTCGAAGCAGATAATATATTGTATGTATTGATTAAAATATAAATGTTTTTCGAGAAAAAAAAGTACCAGTCTAACGGTTAGACTTGATAGAAGTGAAACCTTCCGTAAAACAAACTGAGAGAGAATAAGACGAAAGCAGCATTAGGAGCAGGATAATTATAGGTTCATTATAATATTGCTATAAAGTTCATATTTTATTTTCTTCATTTTATCATTATTCATCCTCAATGTTTTCAATTTCAACAAATCGCACCCTAAATACAAAAGGGTCACAACTCAAAATACCAAGATTTTCAGGAGAGACGAAAAACGTTTTATGTAAAAATTATTGTAATATTTAAAGAAAATATTGTTCCATCATGAAAATATACAACATTGAAGAAGGTTCTACTATATTTTTCTCAATTTTATTTTATGTTTGCGAAAATAAAACAAAATTTTGATTTATGACTCTTTAACTGAAATTTTTTCGATTAAGTAGTGATATTTTCTTAAGTTGTGCCTTTTTAACTGATAAAATGTTTTAATTTTATAAGTTCCCTAACCTAATTGAACTCACTTTTCACAACTAAAGAGGCACAATGCAAAATAATATACCACGAAATTTATCACTTTTTACAGTTATAGAGGCAGAACTCAAAATAAAACTCTTTATGTGTAATAAAAGTAATCAGCTGTTCTTGAGCCCATTAACGCAACTAAAAATAATTCTCTTTAATTGATCGTGCAAAAGCAACACACTTGACATAAAAATAGACATAACTGTATTTTTCCAGTTAAAGAAGATAGTTATGTGAACGAAATATTTGCAGCAGTTAGAAATGTGTACTCTGAATTAATTTATGCAAAAAACTCAGTTTTGGAAAATTTTGAGTTGTGACCCTTTTGTATTTAGGGTGCGAAATGATACGAGTGGCTTATGATAGATAAAATATGATACAAATGCTTTGGTTTCGATGTTGTCAAAAAAAAATACCCAAACGGACCGAAGAAACAGACTTACAAATTTCTTCCATTTTCGTCCACTTGTATTCATATAAAAATTTATGCCTCTTCCCACCAAAGCTAAATGTATTAGTACATTTTTTCTTGTATTTATTCAAGGCTGAAATCCCGGCGGTAATGTAATACCGGGTCAACCCGTGGCAGAGAAGGAGCAAGCCGCCCCTAAAACACTCCGCCCATTTCCAAAAATTAGTTTAACATTTGTTGTCCTCCGATGGAGGATCTATCAGATGTTAAGCTGATAACCACACTACCTAGTCAATACATTTTAAATAATAAACCTAATAAACCTTTTGAGAATTACACGCTCACAAAAAAAAAATTAATGTACGAAATATTTATACCGATTCACTTAAACTGACTTTCAGTATCTAAACCAAAAATAGAAAAGCCAAAAAACTGTTTTCAATAAATAATCAGAAATGTCCTACAATGCAAATTTCAAAAAAAAAAAAATTTTATTTCTTGTGATTCGAACTAAGAATTTTGGATCGGAAGCTCACATTGCTAGCCGCTCGGCTATCGCGCCATACTGTCAGTGCTGGCCTAAAAGTTATTTAGTTCGTCGCTACGTTTATATGTTGTAATGCGTTTCACTTTTTCTCAAATCACTCCCAACGATTCTAAAGAAGTTTTCACTTCAAAAATTAATGTACGAAATATTTATACCGATTCACTTAAACTGACTTTCAGTATCTAAACCAAAAATAGAAAAGCCAAAAAACTGTTTTCAATAAATAATCAGAAATGTCCTACAATGTAAATTTCAAAAAAAAAAAATTCCATTTTCGTCTACATGTATTCACATAAAAATTTATGGCTCTTCCCACCAAAGCTAAATGTATTAGTATATTTTTTCTTGTATTTATTCAAAGCTGAAATCCCGGCGGTAATGCAATACCGGGTCAGCCCGTGGCAGAGAAGGAGCAAGCCGCCCCTAAAACACTCCGCCCATTTCCAAAAATTAGTTTAACATTTGTTGTCCTCCGATGGAGGATCTATCAGATGTTAAGCTGATAACCACACTACCTAGTCAATACATTTTAAATAATAAACCTAATAAACCCTTTTGAGAATTACACGCTCACAAAAATTATTTATATCAACATATAATATAACGCTTCGTAACTAAATAACTTTTAGGCCAACAACGACAGCATGGCGCGGTAGCCGAGCGACTAGCAATGTGAGCTTCCGATCCAAAATCCTCGGTTCGAATCACAAGAAAAAATAAAAGTTATTTTTATTTAGTTCGTCGCTACTTTTATATCAACATATAATATAACGCTTCGTAGCCAAGTAGGTCGCTTTTTTCGTTTCACTTTTCCTCAAATCACTCCCAACGATTCTAAAGAAGTTTTCACTTCAAAAAAAAAAATAAAAGTCGTCCTTTTTGCACAAAAGAGTATTAGATATAAAATGTATTTATTCCTGCTCTCCGCAAACTCTTCTTGGCTTTGTATTACTTCCTTTATGAGGGCCTTGGTAAGCCTACAAAAGTGTTCAGATCCATTGAAATTTATTATTATTCTGACGCCTAGTTTCGGTCATGTAGACTACTGTTCATTACCATCGTAACTCTCATACACTGGTGCCCAGGCCAACGAAGTGGTGTTCCTTGATTCCAGGGTACTGAGGACAATGATGCATTGCTCAGTGAGTTTGGATGATATTATGTGAGACAGTATTGTACATAAGACAGCCTGCCTGTCTAGCGAAATGCAGATGCTTTTCGAAGTTGTACCTCTTGGAAAGCATTCTCTCTGCTACAGAATTTTTATGTTATGGACTTAAAGTTCAAGCCAAAGAAAGCCGTAAGCCTCGACCCATCTACGTACCAGATTTCCGAGTTAGTTTCCCCACATGTCTTGCAAGAGCAGTTTTCCTCAGTTTTCCTCTGATTTGCTTGAAATTTCCACAAAAAATTACGGAAAAAATACAAAAGTCTGTTTAAAAAACAAAAAATCGGTGAAATGAGCGTAAAGTCTCACTGGTACCCAGTTTCCCTTGCTTAACTCTTTTAGCCAAAGTTCACGTTGGTTTATGAACCTAAATTTATTGGTTAACCAAGCTTGCAATTTGCTTCAAAAATTACTTATCTTAAATATGAAAACATTGACTAGCCGGAACCTAGTAATAAAAATACAAGTAAAACTGAACAGAAGTTGAAACTGTCGGTCAATATTCAATTTCTTTTAACGATGATCTATTGCCTGTTTTGACCTTCAGCAATTGTGAACTTTGGCTGCCATGTCATAGGGGATTGAACAGCAGAATTCTGCATTGGAACAAGGATGATGGATTACTAGGTTTGACCAATAAAAAACCGAATTGTGAGGAGAACTTCGGATACCACTTCACCGGGTATTCGGTAACGGAATTCTGTCCGCTCATCTCACACGTATTCACACATTCTTCCAATCAGTCGTTGTTCAGACGGCAACAAAGCAACATGAACAAAGGCTGTGTTGATTTTTTTTTCGTATATCACTAACACAATCTCGATTTTTTTCGTAAACAAATCGCTGTCGTGGCCACGGAGACGTCAGCTTATTCCTTCGAATTCGCTGAGAGACGGTTAATGGTGTGATCTTGACCACACCTTCTGAACTATTTTCACCACGAATATCTTTACGGTTTAGTAGCAAATAATTTAATTTCGTTTTTCTCTCTCTTTCTCACTCTCTCCTTCTAACTCTCTATTTCGCTCTATTTCTCTCTCCCTCTTTCGCTCTATCTCTCTCTCTCTCTCTTTCGCTCTATCTCTTTCTCTCTTTAGCTCGTTCTCTCTTTCTCTCGCTCTATCTCTCGCACTCTCTCTTTAGATCTCTCTCTCTCGGTCTTTCTCTCTCTCTTACTCACTTCCTCTCCTTCTTTTTCTCTCTCTCCCTCTCTCTTTCTCTCATACAATAATCGCAAGTTTCCATAGAATAAAAATCGTTTCAATTCCCAATGTGGATCCCTTGAAAATCGAAATATCTTTTCACATTCTGGCATGCCCAAAATGTTATGCCACATCAACTGTGTTAGCATCTAATGATAAGCATTTAGGCTATGAAAATATAGAAATCATCAACATCTTTGAAATACAATTTTGTCCTGCCAAAAACCACATTTGAGAGCCCAATTTTCTGTTCATCCTCCAATGCATGTGCGCTTACCTGCTTTCATCTTATAAGCTTCAGCCGAAAGCTGCTGCTTTGTCACAGTATTTAGTATTTCAAAGTTATTCAACCACATGCTGAGACATTTAAGCTGGCAGTGTCCAAAAGTAGCCTACCCAACCAAAAACCACACACTGCTGCTACTGTCATCCTTCTGCTTACCGCTACTTTTGCTTGCCTTCGTACTTCTTTCTGTCTTTTATATTCACTTTTATCCACCTACTAATCCTTTATGTACAACAAATTAGTATTGTGCTCGTATGTGTGTATGTGTGTATGTATGTGCAGTACAACATCCCATGGCGGTTGGACAGAGAAAAGTAAGCGTACGTACATACATATATACATACATACGTGTGTGTGTGTAATTGTATGAAAATGCGTGTACACATTTCCTTTTGATCTGAAATTCCCAGATTACGGTTTTTTCTGCCAACGTGCTTTATGTACGTCAGCACACCGTTGTTGTTGCTCGAGTTGAGATGTGGTCTTTGGTGTGTAGGCTGCTGTTGAAAAAGTTGTTGAGGTGTTGATAGCAGATATGGTTGTGCGGCTGGGCTTCTCTTTGCGGCTTTTGTGTGCATTATCTTGATGTTTTAGGCCTTGCAATTATACGAAAAAGAAAAGTATGAAGAAGAAGCGGAAGAAGTGGGCTTTACGCCTTAGAACACTATTTTCCACTACTTAATCAACAAAATACTTTTTGCGCTATGTTTTCTTTGCTAAGAAATAAAGTGTCGCATGCTCGCTTTAACTCAGTAAATGTGCCTTGGTGAATGGTGTTTTATATACTCGTATATTCGTGGCAATAAATGCAAGAAATTTGATTGAAAATTTGTTTATTTTTATTGGATTTTCGTACCTTTAGAAATATCAGGATATTAAAAAATTGTACACTAAAAAAGTTTTTCTCGCTTAGGGAAGAAATTTTCTAAAATCAGTTAGCGATATTTCCAGAATCCAGTATCCTTTTTGTGGTTGTCTTGGTGGAAATAAAATAATTCAGGAAACTCTTCCGGGAACGTACAGGGAGCTAACTTACATTGCTCCACAAATCCGCTTGGAAAACAATTTTTCTATAAGCATCCTAAGGCGATTTGAATGGGCTGACTTTAAGTACCCTGACCAAGATTCCATTCCTGTCTTCACTGATGGCTGAAGACTAAATAAGAAGGTTGGCAGCGAAGAGTTGCAGTCAGAAGAGCTGCAGATGAATTAAAAAAAAATTGTTCCACAAGAATCTTGAGCGCATTTGAATGGGATGACTTTAAGTACCCTGACCAAGAGTCCATTGCTATCTTCACTGATGGCTGAAGACGAAATAAGAGGGTTGGCAGGGAAGAGTTGCAGTCAGAAGAGCTACAGATGGATTGACTACTGTGTGCTTCAAACTGAGTTAGTGGCTATAAAAAAAGTGGGTCAGGACCTCTTCTGTTGCAACACCACCAATAACCATTTACTGCGACAGACAAGCTGATGTCTACAAAGATAATCAGATCAATTTGAAAATCAATAATGTCTTTAATGGCTGTGTTGTCAATGTTCCAATTAAAAATTTTGTACTATTTTTCTGATTATTTTTACTGTATTTTTATGCTCTTATTACTGTTTCGGCTGTTTTAGGGCCGGGTGTTCTGTATCCAAATGGTTGAAGATTCGCATATAAATATAAAGCTGCTACGTCGTCAAGTACTAAGTAGCAGAATTCTGCTCGCTCACTTCACACGAATTCACACACTCGTCCAATCTGCCGTTGTTGAGACGGCAATGAAGCAAAATTAGGCTTTTTTTCGCATATCACCAACACAATCTCAAGTTTTTCGTGAACGAATCGCTGTCATTAGCCCGCTTACGTCAGCTTATCGGCTGAATTTTTTTCAAATTCGCTCAGAGAATTGGTTAACGGTCTGATATTTACCACACCCCAGAGATGATAGATTTCCAGGTTTGCTATTTAGCTGTGGTGATAAAGGAAATGGTGAGGGGAACTTTGATTTTCACGTTATTTTGGTAGTCGGCAGCCGAATTCTCCACGATTATTTCACATGTCCAATCAGTCGTTGCTCAGACGGCAGCGAATTGTCATTGGTTGAGTTTTTTTGTATATCATCAACACAATCTCCGTTTTTTGTTAAATACACCCCAAGTGACGTCAGTCCGTCAGGTGACTATGCCAGATTCGCTGAGAGCCGAATAACAGCAATCTAAAGCGTAACATCGAAGCATCTTGTCTGCTCTCTTATCTGCGCTCTTACTTAGATTCTCATTCGCTTTTCTACTTTGCTTATAAATAAACGCCGCAGCTTCAAGTGGTTTGATTAACTTGAGTTAATAAAGGGGCGTTAAATAAAGAAATCATTTTGTTGCTCGTATGTAAATTCGCTTATACAGCGAAAGTCTTCTCAATGCGTACAAATGTATCTGTATGCTTTACTTTTCTTTGTCAGTATCAGATACGAAAGCGTAACATCGCAGCCTCCACCTTTTCTCTTCTTCACTTGGAAAAATCAAAAAACAAAAAGCGAAAAAAAGGAAAAAGAAAAAAATTGTAACGAATACTTCCTTCACAGCTGCTGTCTGCTGCTGTCAATATTTTCTTTGACAGTTCCTTTTCGATTTTTTTTAATATTCGGCTGAATTTTGTTTGTTCAGTCATTTGCCATATTTCACCATTTAGTTCCGCAACGAATTAAATTCGTTTTACTTTCATTTTTTAATTTAATTTCTCATTTTTCGTTAACGTTTTCATTTTCAATATCGAAGCAGGAATTTTGCCGCCCAACGCACCATTTCGTATATCGTATTTCCTGGAAAAAACTGTGTTTCCCTTTATACAATTCAATTCACTTTGAGCACTTGGTCATATGTGTCTGTGTGTGTGTGTCTGCTGAATTGTTAGTCGAAGCGTTGCAAAGGCTGTACATTCTATGTCCCACTGTCTCGCTGACACCCTGACAGGCATACAAATAAAAGTCGCTTGAGGTTTACTTACGAGTACTCTTATTTATTGCTCACATTTGTGCACCTCTAATGTAACTAACTGTATACAGATACATACACATATGCGCGTTAATATTTGTTCCATTTCACGCTTACCGCAGTGTGACATAATTTCCTGTTTACAAAGAAGAACTTCGCCTCTTGATGTGGTAAATAAAAGGATATTGCGGTCAGCCCTTAAGTTTACAATTTCCTCAGAACTTCTGGCTCCGATATTTTGCAATGGCATTCAAGAGTATGAAGTTGATTTCATCCCATTTATTTCGCTCTGAATTAATTATGTAAAAGCAAGAGAGGGCTGGTATAGAGCTTTGGATTTTTTGAATTTGATGCGCCGTCACTACGCATAGTAAATTCCATGCATACGTAGATGATGCTTGACACTATTTGCCCTAAGTGTTGTTTTTAACAAATTTTATTATCAAAAGCTCCCAATTCCTTAAGTTTTTCGCAAGTTGTACTGAAGCGTAATGCCATCTGACGTGGTTTTCCAAACTTAAATCCGCCTTGCATCGACTAGAAGTATCATCAATAATTTTACATGTTAAAGGCTGGTACTAACTTCGCAGCAGTGAAAGTTCGCCAGCAACATGCCATGTTGTTTTTTTTTTTTTTTTTTGTTTTGTCGGTGAGGTTGGGTTAGAAATGTTTTCGTACCATATACATAGTAACCAGCGCTACTACGTGTGTGGGCATTCCACTAAAAATATCTCTCCTCTTTTCTTCGATTTTTCACTCCACACCAGGGATGCTTCTGCATTGCTTCGAGGTAGAGGGCCAAAACGGCGTCGCAAGAAGGACACTTACTTACTCACCCTGCGTCCAGGGTCGCCTGTTTTGAGAAACCTATGCTCAATGCTTTTCAACATAAGTTTCCATTTCACGCTCTTTTTTCGGATAATATCCTCCACGAAATTTGCGACGGCATTCCATTTTTCTTCGCCTATCATCATTTTCTCGATTACTTCTTCAGGTGTAAATACACCAATAGCTCGTTGCAGAGCTGCTATCTCTATGTTTCACCTCTCAGTATTTCCATATATGCAGTTTGGTAGGCTCACTTTTCCCATTCACCACAAATACTTGCGAAAGGACCCATGTCCGGACAAAAACTGTGTGAGATAATAGTTAACCTCACCGTACTTTCCTTCTACCCACTTTTTTACATGCCATTAGGTTGCCGTGAAATGTTCCTAGCAGCATTGATTGTCAAATGAGAAGAAACGTCAAAGCATTTATGAGCATCGCCCCAGAAACAATTGGCAAATTTTGTTAAAAATCTCTATATCTTCTGAGTATTCAAACTCAGGCACTTCACTCGCAAACGAACTGTCAATTTTTGTTAAATTTTAAATGTCTCCTGCATTTTAAATAAGTGTGAAAAAATGTGTACTACTTTGCCGTGAGATACATATGAAATTTCACGCATATTTCATGGTAATACAATTTGTATGGATTTTGATGGTCATTTAGCTTGAAACGCGAACTTATTACTATGCCTAATAAGGGCGGAAGTGAAAGAAAATCTTTGTCAAATAATCAACCAATCTTCATAGACCATCTAAGAATATACCTGGCAGTTTGGTAGAGTAAGCATAGCAGAAGAGAGCTGTTTGAGTCCCGCATAATACCTTATGAGAAAAAAAATTGCATACACTTTCTTGTATGTAAATTCAGCACGAGCTCTGGATTTAATAAAGCTAGGAACAATTCGAAAGCAGAAATTTTCCATAGAACCAGTTGCCGTCGTAATTAGAAAAAATACCATCTTTTTTTAGATTGCAGTAAAGACGGCACAGGATAGAGTGCGCTAGCGCTGAAGGTACAACATCCGATGGAAAAGTAAATGGCATAATTATAATTTTTGGTGTCTACGCAAAGATTTGTTTTCCTAATGCGACAAGCATGCTTACACCTTGGCTGTACTTGAAAGGACGCTTATTGAGCACCGTTCTGTAATCGCGTGATCGCTGCATAAGAATTCAGGCAGTTCTGATGATATAGCTCCACCATCAATGCATGGCGAGTGCACGGGCAAAAAAGCTACTATAGATCGGGCAGACAGAGAACATCACTAGATTATCCGCCCAATTGTGTAGATATTATAGCGGACATAATATTGCGCGTATGACGTTGCTCCTTCACGTGTTAGCCGGTGCGTCGAGTCAAAGTATTGCTTATCCTTAGCAAGTGTTGATAGGCGCTTTTTATTTTGTATAGGTGTTGTACAGCGTAAGGGTTGAATACCATGTCTGGGTGTTCCGACTACAGCGTACTGTGTTTAGCCTACTGTTCGAGTCCGGCGTTGGCTCCCCATTGGTCGATCCATTTCTGTAAGGCGAAGAGTATTCCATCCGGCAGGGCGTTGGTTGTGACGATTGCCATACCTTAGGCTGGTGGTGAGGCCGGCGTCCCTGAGTTTACTTTGTCCGACCGTGTGACGTGCAGCTGCTTTTGGGCGCGCCGGTGCGGACTTCATCTCTGCTGCGTTTTGCTAACACCATCATTCGTTCAGTAGGTCATGTTTTACGCATTCGAAAGGCTTTAGCAGCGAATTCGGTAAGCCGTGTTGGGTGTGGAGGGGCTGATGTCCAACGTCGTTAGTCATAGGACGATGACTAAGATCGTTTATCCGGCCGGTAGTGTATGAACATCGATGTCTTTATATATATAATTGTCCAAAAAGGGTGTTTTTGGGTGTTTGGCCGAGCTTCTCCTCCTATTTGCGGCGTGCGTTTGATGTTGCTCCACAAATGGAGGAACCTACAGTCTAAGCCGACTCTGAACGGTAGATTTTATGAGGAGATTTTTCATGGCAGAAATACACTCGGAGGTTTGCCATTGCCTACCGAGGGTCGACCGCTATTAGAAAATTTTTTTCTTCATTTTGGTTTTTTGCAGAGATTCGAAGCACTGTACTCCGAATTCCGATTGGTAGTCACGCACCCATTCATTCGGCTACGGCAGCCGCCTATGAACGTTTCAATTTCAAAATCCGTCCTGAGGTTTCCTCCCTCCGAAGCCGTATGAAGACAGCTGTTGGTGGAGCTGTTGAAATGGGAACGCCATAGGATATGTCGGAGATGACACCACTAGTAAAGAGGAAAACTGGGATAGCAGTTTATTGAAGCAGTTTGTTGTAAAACTCACAAACTACAGAAAAAGTAGTTCGATCGTGGACAGTCGGTAAGGAACTCTGATGGTTTCTGGAAATTATTGAAAGCGATTCCTATCGAACGCTTGCGCACAAATGTGGAAGTTCTAGGCGAATAGTTAAGGGTTCCAAAGCGAGCAACGCTCAGTTGATCCGTGCTGTTCCTGTTATTGAGGGTGTAAGCTAACTGGACGCGTAGAAGCAGCTGGAGCTCTCCTCAAAGTATGCGGATCATCTGATGATGACTATTACCGAGAATGCCCAGCATCGCAGCTAGGTTGTAGTACTTAAAATAAGGGAAGAGACCGTTAAAGGATTAAATTAATGGCACGATTAATGATTTGCCTTGCTTTTGGGCACCGTGCGATAAGGCCGACTTCGGCAGGTACCCACGCAAGGCATTCCGGATGTTGTGCCCAAATGTTATGTGCCCGTATGTGAAGCTTCTCATTTCCGTCCGCCAACGCCTGCACTCTTACTTCATACTTCAATCACACTTCACTCCCTTTTCACACCCATACATTCATAGGTACCCACACATTTAGTGAGATCCTTTTAAGCGTAGTTTCGTTGAAGCTTTTGTCTTTTTCAATGCTATTAAATGTTTTCATGTACATAAACGCATACATACATATGTATTTTAATAGGTATGTATATGTGCGTGCTTGGGACTTCATTGTGTACGCGACACTATCTTGGCACTTTTGTCTCGTCACAAACGCTGGCAGTTGCTGCTGTTGCATGCTTTCCTCCTTTTGCCTCTTTTTCTTTTGTTTGCACTACTAAATAGGTATGTCAAGCTAAGTTTATTTGCCTGCATGTCTGTGTGTGTGTGTGTGTGTGTGTAAATGTGTTTTGAGTGCATATCTAGCCATTCTTTGCCGCAATAAAACGTTTAAAATAATTAAAATGTTTCGTGCCACATTTAACTCATTCACAAGAAGTGAATGGCTCGTCATGCTCTTGTCGGAACTTATGTATGTATGTTTGTATGTATGTAAGTATGAGAGAGCAGCAGCAGCAGCAAAATCAACAGCAATAGCAGTAACAATCCGTCCGCCATACTTCAGCTTTTCATATCCTTTTTGTTGCAGTTGTATTGTGCTTGCTTTTATAGTGCTGCCAAACCACAACAAAGACGCTGTGATTTGCTGTCCGCTCGTATCCTTGCCAACGTGCGTAGTTTGCGTTTTTGTTTTTTATTTTGCGTTGTGGTTTCCCTTTCTGTCGCTTGTTTTCCCTTTGCGCTTTGTTCGGAGCATCTTTTTTTCTATTGTTTGTCACGGTGCGTGCAACTATTTTAAGTATACTCGTAGAGTACGTCGCGCGATGTCATATCTTTTATGTGATTTTTGTTTTCTGCTTTTTATTACTGAAAAATTCCGTTTGATTTTATTTTCTCCCCCCTATTTAATGTTGTATACCTTTTTGTATGCTTTTTCTTTTGACTGTGCGCTCATAACTACTAATTTGCTTTGCTGTTGGCTTTTGTAATCATAAGCGCTGCGGTTGTGCCCCCTATCAGGATATGGCACCGCGTAAAAAAAGGGCTTGTGTTTGTAGTCAACTGTGCGTACAGCCTCCAAATCCTTTCATGAGCCTTTCGTGGCCAACCGTTCGGCTTTCTTGTGAAAAAACCAAAATATAAAAAATGTAAATAAAATAAAACAACAACAACAAAAACATATTGATAGCATGCTGAGATTTCGGTTTTCAATTGCGTCACAGACATAAACAAATTTCACACTACCTTTTATGCCTTCATGGATGCTTACTACAATTTTTCAACAACTCACTCCACTCCGAACAGAGGGTTAGCAGAATGCCTTTAGAAACACCTCCGTGTGACATATGGAGACTTTTGTATTTATACCTATTAAAGGGTGATTAATGTAGAGCTATCAGACTTTAAATTGAAATAAAACAATGAAAATCCCAATTGATAGGACAATCTTTATTATTTTTGTGTCGAACCATTCATGACATTTATTTTTGTAAGATAATCTCTTTCAAATGTTGCTCGCAACTGCGCCGTAATTCGGTCATCCGTAAAAACCCATTTTGAATGACTCGCTGGAGCACTTCGGTCTGATCTCGTGAATAGCTTTAGTAATGTTGGCTTGCTATGACTCAATCGAAGCTGGTTTATCCACAAAGCATTTAGGCTTTACATACCCCACAAATAAAAGTGCAAAAATGAGATATCATACGATCTTGACGGCCAAGCCACTGGCCCGAGACGAGAGATAAATTGAGCACCGAAACGACGACGCAGTAAGTCCATGGTTTCGCGGGCTGTTTGGGAAGTAGTGCCAACTTGTTGGAACCAAATGTTGTGCAGATCACGGGCTTCGAGCTTCAATTTCCGGCATCAAAAAATCGTTTATCATGGCGCAAAAAGGCTCGCTATTCACTGTTACATTGGCGTCAGCCTCGTCTTCGAAGAAATATGGGCCGAAGATTTCTTCAGGCCATGAGCCGCACCAGACGATCAATGGATGTAAAGGCTGTTCATGAATGTCGCCTCGTTGTTCTTCAGCCGAAGTATGGTAATTTAGCTTATTGACCTAGTCATTTAGTCAAAAATGGACCTTGTAGCTGATTAAAGTCTGGGTCTCAAAATGCGGATCCTCGGTGAGTTTTTCAAGAGTCCAACGACTGAAATTATGATACTTTGGAAGCTCGGCCGGCTTCAAAACTTGGACTAGCTGTATTTTATACGCATTTAAACCAAGATCTTTGCACAAGTAGTGCCATAAGATAGGACAAGCTGTTGACATTGACACCGAACCGATTTTTCTGGGTCTCTTTCCTACAAAACTCTCTTTTACAGCCGGAATAATCTCTTTATTTCAGGCTTTACGTGATCTAAGCGGTTGCGTATCATCCAATAATAGAAAATTATTCTCAATTTTGCCGCTAGTTGGCCGAATAGTACGTTCCGTAGGACAGTTACCCGACTAGAAATTTTGGTAAGGCGGTGAATAGGCGCAAATAAGGCAGACCGCATTCCAAATTTGCACCTCATAAGGCAGCCAAACTAAGCCCAAGTCCCGAAAGATATCGCCACACATCTGCCTCATTAGGCGCAGGTTCGAAAAACCGAACTTCGGTAATACTCCAGATGCCCTTCTACAAATCAGTTAGGGATTCCAATTTATGCCTAAGTGAGACACTGCCACAGATTTTCGTGACCACAACCAAATTTGGTATTGTTCTGGCATGCCAATCTTTGCCTTTCCTAACGTGGGCCTGGTAAGGTAATAGTGAGGCGTGCCTCAGTAAGGCCTGCCTAATTCGGGCCTAACTGATTCTTCGGCATGTCTCACTGTTATTTTAGTCGAGTATGTACACCATTAGTTGGTCTGAGCGCGTGTTGAACACATTTCACAGAGCGTCGATTTTCGTAATAAAGTTGTGCGATTTTTGGACGTTGTTGAGGCATGAGTCTCTCCATGATGAAATGGTAATTAATACTGAAAAAATTAACTATTTAGTTCGACTGTAGCAACGCGTGATCTGTCAAAAAACCCCTATTGGGAAAAGTATCTCTCATCTGATCACCCCTTACCTAACGCTTCTGCACCGCACTACCGCTTTTTCACCTTTTCAACCACTTGAAGGCTTTGTTTATGTTCCCTATCTTTATTTACCTTAGAGATTTTCTTATTCCACTCTTTGTTTTGTTTTTGTTTTAGCTATTTGATTGTCCATATTTTTATTTTTTATTATTTTATTTGATGTTTTCTTTTCACTACTAGACAATTTTCAAGTGGTTATTTTTTCACAATTGTGTCGTGCTGCTTATTATTTATCTTCATTTATTTGCATTCTCCACACCACAATGAAAATAACCCCTTTTTGGCTACTGCATTCCCAGCTTTTGCTAGCCTTTATTATTTACAGAACAATGAAGGCAAAGAATAAACGTAACCCGCAGCAGCACAAGCAGCAGCAGCTGCTCCTTCCTCTACAATATCTTCCAGCAATTGCTTGTATCCTTGGCTATTGTGCGTGACAATTTGTTGAGCGGTAATTGCCTCAAGTGCTGTCCCAAATTGTCCCAAATGGTTTTGTCTATTTCACTTTTGAAATGACAATTCACTTAATTCATGCGAAATTTTTGCTTTTCATTGCTTCTCATGAGTTGGTAATGGCTGTTTTTGATATTTCTAATTGCACATACATTTGTTTATACAACATTAGGTAGATATATGTGTATGTCTGTATATATCTGTGTGCTTAAACCATTTACGGGCATACGCATGTGCACATAAATGCATAAAATTAACAACTTCTGTGTCCATAGTTCGAGTCACTTATGACTAAAAACTTTTTAAGCTACAGCATTTAAATAATTTTAATGTGGCTCTAATTGAATCAGTGCTAATTTGCTTGATATCCTATTAGCTGCTATTGTCAGTACTTATAAACATATCGTCCCCTTAGTATTAAAATAGCCTATCAATTTTTTGATGTTTTGAGAAAATGAATTTCAAACTTTTTGTCGAAAGTGGCTCTCACTCCAATCTCGTTATGTCTGTAAATATTTATTATTTTTTGACTGACGTTTTGACCCACTTTGTGGAACTAGAATTTTGACCACATATAAAATCGACGATGGAGAATCCAAAAAGTCAATAAAAAAATAATAGCCTATGAGCACATAGGCTATTGTCATACTAAGGGGACGATATATACCCTGTCTGATGACGCAATATGTGTACCAGCTGGAAAGCTCCCTCCGTACCTCCTTGGCAGATGAAATGAACCAACTCTATAAAATGCAAGAAGCATGGCTCACACCAGCACAAAAAGCAGTTGAGCGATTGCTGACAGTTGGCCGAGGGAATCAGTCACAAAGCGTGCGTTGGACCCACAAACTCATACCTATCACGTGTTGAAGAGTGGTTAGAGAGAACGCATGGAAACACCGACTATCACCTTTCGCAGTGGCTTAGCGGACATGGCTGTTTGGCATGCGGCTTCTCCCTGATGCTATACGTTTGTGGTCGCCGTGTAGAATTTAGCCGAGGTGGGAAGATTACTACAGCATTAGTGGAAGCGTACCCCATATACTATTTGTGTGACGGCACCTTTGAGATATTTCTGACATTTTAATTTAAGCCTCCTTCAAACAAAAAAAAACACTTGCATACCCTTAGCGAAGGGAACGTTTCCATCGATATGGAAGCGACAAAAGCTAGTACTAAAGGATGTCTTACGGTATAGCTAAGGGAATATCTGGCAACCAGTTTGGCTTGAAAAAAGGAAGGTCTAACGTTCACGCTGCGAGTATTGCCACAAAAATTGCACAAGGTTCCAAAGGCTACTGCTTGGTAGCAACTTTGGATGTGAAAAATATCGCAAGCTGGGCGAAAATATTGGACACACAGAACAATATTGAGGTACCCTTTTCTTCTTCGCGATTACCGCTTACGCGATTTTGGCCGAGCTTAACAAAGCGCGCCAGTCGTTTCTTTCTCATGCTAACCGGCGCCAATTGGACACACCAAGTGAAGCCAAGTCCTTCTCCACCTGATCTTTCCAACGCAGGAGTACCATTGAAGTACCCTCTACCTGCAAGCAATTATACGACGTTAATTCGAAGAACCCGTACTGGAATACGACCCAGCAGCAGCCAGGAAGAGTCTTAAGGCATCAAGGCGGGTTCTCTAAGGTTCTGAGCTTCGACCATTGCTCTGAAATGTTGTGTACAATGGCGGTCTGTACCTCAAAATACTCAATGGCTCCAACATTAATGGTTTCGTTGGCGATGTCGCAGTAGTCATTATTGCCAAAGACGTTTGCGAAAAAGCTAACCACCACCATGACCGATGCAAAATAGACCTTAGCTCGCAGGGCAGAAAAGAAGTTGCAATCAGAGTAGAAGTTGCAGTCATACAAATTGGCAATCACAGCACTACAACACTGCCCGCGGGTAAAGTATTTGGGGTATATGATACACAGGAGGGTATCAATCAAACCCTTGAATATGCAACTGAGAAAACATCAGCGCCGGTATCAGCTTTATCCGCGATTACGAGTGAGCCGAAGCAACGGCGGCGCCAACGTCTAGCAGGCGTTGTAAAGAGTGAAATCCTGTATTGTGCGCTTGTCTATCTTCGAGTATGCTGCTCCTTCAAAACTGTGTCGGTAGAAGCAGAGATAGTAGTCGCCGTAATGCATAGGTAAATATATATAATTGGCACGTACACCCTTTTTGGGTGTTTGGCCGAGCTCCTCCTTCTATTTGTGTTGTGCGTCTTAATGTAGTTCCATAAATGGAGGGACCTACAGTTTTAAGCCGACTCCGAACGGCAGATAATTTTATGAGGAGTTTTTCATGGCAGAAATACACTCGGAGGTTTGGCATTGCCTGCCGAGAGGCGACCGCTATTAGAAAATGTGTGAATTCCGAATGGTAGCCACGCACCAACCCATTCGGCTACGGCGGCCGCCGGAATGCATACAGTAGACATAATGACAAACGAAGCAGCAATAATGGTTAAAAATAAAACAATAAATAATTGGCGCGTACACTTCTGTTAGGTGTTTGGCCGAGCTCCTCCTCCTATTTGTGGTGTGCGTCTTGATGTTGTTCCACAAATGGAGGGACCTACAGTTTCAAGCCGACTCCGAACGGCAGATATTTTTATGAGGAGCTTTTTCATGGCAGAGATACACTCGGAGGTTTGCCATTGCCTGCCGAGGGGCGACCGCTATTAGAAAAATGTTTTTATTAATTTTGCTTTCACCGAGATTCGAACCAACGACCTCTCAGTGAATTCCGAATGGTGATCACGCACCAACCCATTCGGCTACGGCGGCCGCCAAAGCAATAATGGTTGGCAGTGTAATAAAACCTTGCGTAATACAAGAAACCAGTACCTAAACTTGGCAGGAGAGACGAAACAGCTCGACAAAACGCCCGTGGACTCAACGCTGCGACCCAAGCTTGAGATGCTGGCTAGTCAAAAAGGATGGAGGAGTGGACTCTAACCTAAGTCAGTTTCTAACCGATCAGGGATGTTTGAAAGCATATGTACTTCCACGGGTTCAAATACGAACAGGGTCCCATTCGCGACCTCTGTGTGCGACAAACGGTAGAAGCTGCGGCTGATACGCCTTTTTTTCACCCACGCCTGCCGGCAACCCCGTGGGGTAAGGCGTTCGTCGAAGCAACAAGCTTAGTCTGGTTTCAAAGGGCTACTTGAGGCTAGCGCGCTACTTCAACGGCCATGAAAAAATCGCATTCCTATTTCATGGCATTAATACATCATCATCATCATCAAGACCTTTTAGCATTCATACACGAGGTCTTCTTAGATATTATCATTCCGTCTTCTTGGGAGTCTTCCGCGTTTTCTGCTGCCCATCATATAAGAGGTGAGGGTCTTTTTCGTTATCCTGTTGTTGTCCATTCTGAGAAGATGCCCAAACCGTCGTACCCTCAGCGTCTTAGCAAAGGGCACAATGTTTTGGCCCGTTATCAGTTGTTCGGCTGTGTTGTTATATCTTTTTCTATAAGTCCAATCAGCTTCCTTTACTGGAACAAATATCTTTCGCTCAAAGCGTAGTTCTCATTTGTGGTTCTTAATGTTGGCGGTCATCCATGCTTAGCAGCCATGCTTGCTATTGGTTTTATTGGGGTCTTATAGATTTGCAGCTGGGACGTCCTTGAGGCAGTTTTTGAGCAGTTCAAGATATTGTATTAAAAGTAACTTCTGTTAGCAGTTTGGATTCATTCGTTTACGTAGATTTGGGAATCCGCTATGTTGCTAAAGTTTATAGCCAGGTATTCGAAGGGCCGCCGCCGTAGCCGAATTGGTTGGTGCGTGACTACCATTCGGAATTCACAGAGAGAACGTCGGTTCGAATCTCGGTGAAACACCAAAATTAAGAAAAACATTTTTCTAATAGCGGTTGCCCCTCGACATACATGAAAAGTATGTATACCAACTTCCAGGTTGTTGTAGCGAGTGATATTACTTGACCTTACGAGGTATTTTTACTTCTCATTTTATTTTTAACTTCCAGACCCACTGGCTTTGCTTTATTAATGAGTTTTAACACGCCAGTCGGCAAGTGAGCGTGGATTTCTTGCACAAATAGTAAGATCGTCAGCATAGCCACTGATCTGTCTTCGTGAAGATAGTTGCACCAAAGTCGATTTCGCAGATGAGAAAGTTTAAAACGAAATTAAAATATATTCGGCAACAATACACCATTGCGTGCTGAACGGCGACGGCTATTGGAAAATACTTTTTCTATAATTTGCTATTTCATGCATGGAGATTCGAATCTGTGTACTTTCCAATGGTAGTCACATACCAACGCATTCATATCCATATCAATAGAATTTTTAAACTTCAATAATTTCCTAGTCCAAAGTCATAGAAAAATAGTCAGACAATGTTATCCCAGCTGGGAAATGCCACCACACAGCCGTCGTCCTATAGACCAATAACCAACTGCCCTGCTTGTTTGAGAAAATGTTGCTGCATCGGTATAGCTCTATTTCCCCATGAACGCAAGTGAACGATATATAAATATATATATAAATAAATGTGGAATAATAGAGCACACCAATCGTTGCACAGATGATGATGATTCTAAATCCATGCACAACTAAAATCAGTGAAGCATTTGAACTCTAGGAGTACTGCTTTAAAATCATTCGCATGTATCTGAAGCTTCTCATAAGGCGAGGTGTGAAATGTTTTTGTTGTTGAAGTGGTTGAGTATTTCTACTGAAATAATCCTAATAACCATTTGACTACCACTGTTCTCGTGTGATGATGGGATTTTTTTTTTAAGTCCGAGCCATTTTGTGAGATGCGATCCAAGTATAGCAGCAAATTCTTTATCTCGAGTCTGAGATTTCCTTAATTTGCTGTAAGAAAGGCTTACCGAAAGAGCGAAGTCGTACCCTACCTAGCCCTGGACTTTCACATAAGTAGTGGAAAAGACTTTCCTTCACCCCTTCCGCTTTACAGCTTCTGCAGATGGGATTGAAGAGGAGTTGCGGCAGCATGATCTCCTACCTTCCAATGACCTGTAAGGGTTGCAGTGACGCGTGAAATCTTTGGTCGAGAGCATCCTAACAGGTAATGCGTCCTTTGGATGTTATACGACGGCCATGTGGTTTTTGTTGTAATACATGTAGTTAATTGCTTCCACCTTCTTTCGGCTAAATGATGATAGTGTGAAGCAATGGATGCTTTTATTGTGTTGAGTGGGGTGGCAACTGCCTCCGCCTCTGCTATGTCTAGTGTCGAACCTTTTCATACTAGCTCATCCGCTATCTCATTACCCCGTATGTTCCCGTATGACCGGAAAGCCATAGCAGAGTAATTTCAATCCAATGACTAAGCAATTCTAGTTCCTCTCTACACTAGTTTGGATGAAATGGAGTTGGAGTCTCCGTTTGATGGCGTTGATGGCTACTTGACTGTCTGAAAAGATAGCTGCTACTCTTGCACCAACTTCTTTATAGAGTTTTAGTGCCGCATATGTTAGTATAGGCCTTACAATGCCAATTGAATAGTTTTGGTTGGATACCTCATTTTTTACCCAACATTGCTTTATTTACTTTCTTTACTCATTAAATGGGTATGAAATACTTTTTTTTTAATTTTTATGAACTTATCCTAGTGCATTTGCATAAAATTTTATCATCTTACTTTTTTATCGATTCGGGATGAAAATATACTAAAATATTTCGAAGAATTTGAAACGAAGGCTTCTGTTTTTCAAGGCAGAAATCAAGAGCCAATGTTATGCTGCTGATATTCCGTGCTCCTGATGAACTTCATCAGTCGTTGAATGGTACAACAAATAATATTTTACTACGCCAACTCATTCCTGTTTCATTCCCAGTGCCTTCAAGCAAAAATATGTCCATATTTACGCTTTCTCTGAACTGAACGGTGAATCTACAACATGATTTGATATAAAATATTCCCTATTCCATACCCAATAACAAAATAAATAGCATAATAAATAAGAATATAATAAATAATAATGCAACAAATTATAATCTACTACAAAGAATAATGAAATACTCCAATGTTTGCAAAGTTTTTGTAGTTACATAATTTTTTTTTTTTAACTTTTACCACTCCCATTACCATTTTAACACTTTTATTACTCTCTTTCACTTGCAGTGCCGGCCGTGGGAAATTTCACAGATGAGTCCGAGCAACGCGCCACGCTGCCACAGGATACACGCGAATATCCATTACAAAGTAATGACTATCATCATGGCCAAAAGAACGGCATGGGCAAAATGGGCACAATGAATGGCGGCAGCATGGGTGACGGAGTAGGCATGGCGGCGGGTGCGGCTGGGGGCGCTGGCCTCGGCTACAATAATGGGCCACAATGTAAGTGACACTGAAACTATGTAAAAGTGCCAAGAAAGGGTAGAAATTAGCAGAAAGTAGGTACAGTTAGTGGCAGATAAAAGCAGGAAAAAAAGAAAAAAAACAGATGAAGATAGTTGAATGAGGACAACAGTAAAAGGAAATAAAAAATATAAAAAAAAAGTATTTTCCTATAACAATTAAGTGCGCGCTTGGCAAATAATTGAAAACATTATTTTCCTTTTAAATATTTATCTTTAATTTAATGCATGAAAGGGCGGTGCAAATTGCACTCAACTAACAGTTCATACAAACACACGTACGTACATAGATACACAGTGTATGCAGGTATATTTGTTATGTAGATATGTATACATTTCGTCTCTTCTCCACTGAAACACATGGCTGCCATTTACTAATATACATTCATTTCATTTCATTTCACTTTATTTCCACAGTAATTGCCCCACGTCCCATCGATCAGGAACCATCTGAGAAATTCTCAATTGGTATTGTTATTGTTATTCTAACGGTGATAATTATTTTCCTCGTTGGCGCCATATTTTGCATTGTAACGCGTACGAAGCGTGCGCGCGGCAGCAATGTCCTGGACGCATTCCAATATAGCTTCAATCCGAATACGCTGGGTGGCAATGTGGATAAACATCGACCCAATGGCAGTGGCATTAAGGTGAGTGCGTTATAGACATACAATATCGTACACCTATATACATATGGTATACCTATACATATACAAAGTTATAAACCATGCAAGCATTTTATACAGAGGTTAACAAAATTATGCATACAACATCGAAATTTTTTTGTTTTTACAAGAAATGAAGAAGTAAAATAGTAAAAAATCTTGAAAGGTACGAATGGGACCAAGAATGTAATTTTAAATAAATGAATATTTAACTGATAATTTTTTAAAGGAATAAATAATATAAAAATAAATGAATAAATATTTAGTTTGAAAGTAAAAATATTAGCAGCATTTTATGGCCTTAAAACTGAAATCTACATCAAGCTGCACACAGGGTAACCGGGAATAGTCGTTCTAGATACTTGAAGACATGATTTCTTAGGTAATTTCTGATAAATTAAAATGTAATTAAATATATGACATCACGTCCGCTTCGGTCGAATTTCCGATTTCTAAAATTATTAAAATTTTTTTTTGCGTGCATCATCATTAGCATAGTTCCTCGAACTCCGTTCCGAATATTTAGCGAACCAGCGAATATTTTCCACTCCGTTGTGTTCCTTGCTTTTGTTTTTACTTGCTGCCACGTCAGGTTTTTAAATTTCGATGCAACGGCGTCATGAGCCCTTAGGTCTGCCTCGGTTTCGCTGACCCTGGGGATTCCAGTCTAGTGTTTGGCTGCTGATCTCCGTGCCACCTTCGCTTGTACTTTCTGATTTCTTGCGCGAGTGGTTTTTGTAAGAATCGTCGGTGGAAGTCGGCGTTCGATATTCAATTGTCTGGCCACCAAATGCCCGGGATGTACCTCAGGTTTCGGTTTACAAACACTTGCTGCTTTTAAATGGTTTCTGCTGATAGACACCATGTTTCACAAGCATAGAGAAGGACATACGCATTTAATGCCACATATTTTGCTTTCTTTACATTGACTTTGAGTCCAGTAGTGTGGGAGAGCCTTACAAGGTCGTTCAGTTTGCTTTGCATTTCTGATCTGCACTGAGAAAGCAGTACTACGAGTATATCGTCGCCTAAATCTGTTTTGCGTACGTCTACTTTTTTGTTAATGTTGGTTAAAAGGCCCGATTGATATTGATGTTTGGCTTTAGTTAGAGAGTATGTCCGCTAAAAAGAATCAACAATAAAATTGGAACTGAGTCCTTGCGGATAAAAATAATCGTGTGTACAGATCAAATGATGATAATTCTCACTATGGAACTCCGAACCACGTAGGCAATGTAAATAAAAAGGTCTAAAAGTGCTTTTAAAGAGGTTTCTACAGAAAAGTCCTATCCTTACATGTTTTGAAATCATTACAATCTTTCGACGCATCCGATTAGCCTCCAGCAAGAATGTGCTTAACTTGGCGTTTATATGGGGCAATTTTCTAAATAGGAATACATTAAGGGGTTATATGCACTTGTAAGGCTGAAAAATCACGTTGTTTTGATAATTTTTTACAAATATTGATTTTATTAAACAAATACAATTTTTAATTATTCAAATAATTTCTACTTTAAAGTTAATTATGGCACGTAAAGTTAGTGAAAATATTGAAGTGCACGGCTCCTCCAGATGATCTCTTAAGCATCCTCCAAAAAAAAGCGTTCGGCGGTGGACACAATATCTCCGGTTTGAATTATCTGAAATCGAAAAACCAATTAAATTCTTTTTTTGGATAGATAAAGATAGATATTAATCGAAGAAATAGTCAAAATTTTAATTTTTGATAAAAGGGAGGGTATAGGGGAAAAAATCGAATTTTCTCCAAAAATTTTCGCGAAAAATTGACTAAAAAAAAGAAAAAATCATCAGAATTCTTATTCCTCTGATTAATACCTGGAAAACATATCTGAGAAGGTTGTGTTAAAATTTCAAAACGATCGGTTCAGCCGTTTTTGAGAAATCGTAAAATAGGTAAAAATTCTCTAAAACGCCTTTTCAAATTTACGTGTAACTTCGAAAATATTCACTGGAACGATATTAAATTTTCTGTGTGCGTTCTTTAGTACATGTACATTAAGAAAATAAAATAAAAACAAAATCGATTTTTTGAAAATTCTAACTTAACGACCTTCGTCAGTGCTTATGATTTTTCAAAGACCGTAAATTTGGCAAATTTGACGTAAGTGGCCACTTCGGCGATGTTTCGATGTAATTCGCAAAAGAAGCGAAGTCAGAGCAAAGGAAATGACACCAATGGTTTAAAAGTGTATTCTTTTTCTGTCTTTGTAACTGTCTGGGCACCTATGCTACTCCTTTGGTTCTTTCTAAGGTTTTAAAATTTTTTAGAATCAAATATACTAAAAAACAATGTTTTTTGTAAATTTATGAAAATCCCCCTTTCTCAGATTTTGTTGTTTTTATATATTTTTTTTTTATTTAAATATTTTGGTTATATTTCCTTATAATTTTTTGTTTTTTTGTTTATGTTTTGTTATCTTTTTTATGAAAAGTTGGGAATACGCTCAGTAATCCCTAGAAACTTCTTAGTGTTTGTTGTTTTTTTTTTTTTGTTGACATTTTTAAAAAACACACCTCAATTTTTTTTTTATTCTTTGTTGTTTTTTTTTATTTAAATTTTTTTGTAATTCGTTTCTTGCTTTTTTGTATTATTTTTTGTTATTGTTTTGTTATCTTTTTCATGGATAGCTGGTAATACACCTAGTAATCCCTAAAGGCTTCATGGCGGAATTGCCTTAATTTTTCGACTTATATTCAAATACATCGCACAGCGAAGCAGTGAAAAATCAGTGCAAAGCACACCCACAGAAATTTAATAAAGGCACCATATATTGAATAGTTTTGACTATTATTAATAATATTTTTAATTTCATTTCATCTTTTGGAAAAAAATATACTTTATTCCATAACAAAGACTATTGTAATCCCATTTTCAAACTTTGTACAACATTTATAAAAATTCAACAAATTTTCATAAAAATTAAAAAGAAAAATTTCATAATTTTCTTAAACAATTTGGGTACGCAGTTTTACAGCCCAGTAAATTTTAGTATAACAACGTGCAGGTTTGAAGTCGCTGAAAATTTTCGTTGATTTTTCAGAGTTTTTTTCCTGACGATATTTCGTATTTTCGCCATATAATTTTCTCTCTGTATTCGTTATATGGAAATAATATATATGA
The DNA here is from genome assembly GCF_027943255.1 of Anastrepha obliqua. Taxonomy (NCBI): domain Eukaryota; kingdom Metazoa; phylum Arthropoda; class Insecta; order Diptera; family Tephritidae; genus Anastrepha; species Anastrepha obliqua. Next base: position 31,833,023 of record NC_072896.1, read on the forward strand.
GTATGAGCAAGGTACATGACCATGGCCAAAATACTTGGATCATCTGACTGGGAATAACTAAAAAAAAAATACTTTTTTCGTTATGTGATAAAACCAAAATTTATTTATATAACTAAAATTTTTTAGTTATTTTGAAATAGGTGAGAAATTTAATCTTCAGAGCCTTTTCCACTAAAAGTCTCTACTGAACATCTCGCGTTGCTTTCGTATTATGGAGTTAGACGAATTTAAAGGGAGGCTCAAAATAACAATATTATTTAATAGTTTTGTGTGTAGTAAGTCCAGTTGTGGTTTACGTTATTCCAAAGTCGAGTTGGGTTAGGTTGAGATAAAAAAAGTCGACGTAAAAAAGAAAAAATGTAATAGTTGGCAAAAATCAGAGCCGGCAGCTTCGGTCTATTTTTGGACCCAGTTTATATGCTTGTGCTGCAACCAAGTGCTCAGAACTTTTCACTTCACTTAATATTTATCAGTTATCAAAGTTATATAACTAATTCGGAAAATTTCAAGAAATACTTTCCCTGAATAATTTTTCCCGGGACTGTTTATAAGTACATGCATGTATGAGTGTTTGATAAGTGTGTGATGCCAGTTTTATTTTAGTTCTATTCACCCATTTGTTTGCATGTACTGTAGTTGCTTTTATTTGAGTACCAACTTTTTAGTTCTATTTTATTTTTCTTTATTTTATTTGTCTTTATTTTAGCTGGCCTTCCCTTACATTTTTTTCGTCTTACTTACATAGGTGTACCTGCATACTTACATATATTTATTTCTGCGGTACTTTAAATGGCTTCGTGCTCTATTTTATTTCTATGCTCTATTTTCTTTATTGGCACTTGTGCTGCGCTATTAAGTAGTGCTTTTAGTTGTGAGTGGCGAGCTTGAACACAACGACCCGCGGATAGTCAGCGGCGCCCCTCTTACTTTTTTGCGTTCCACAGCAAATAGTTTGCTTTACTTTAATGCATTTTAGTGGCTTTATAGTGTCGACTTTTTTGCTCGACTTCTATGTTGTACTACTTAAGCTTAGCTCGCAGGATTATGCACTGCATTAGCTTCAAATTCCAAGTTAGTTAATGACGGAATTTAATGTATAAAAAAGGTAGTGCAACATTTTATGATGGATAAAAATAGTTACACAGATTATCTAATGCCACTTTGATTCACTACGTGGGCAAATTCTTGCCCCAATTCAGAGAGTAAACATTAAAGCTATCTATAAAACATTACTCAGAAACACTCATGCAACTTTAATCTACCGGAGTGTGGTGTAGTTGTTCACCAACACATATAAACTGGTAATTGCATAAATCCGTGTCAGCTGACATAACCTATTTTAGCAGAAATCTGCGGCATATAGATTTTTTTCCTTATAATCGTCTCAGCTGATTACTCTCTTGAGGGTTGACAGGGTTGGTAGTACTAGTAGTAGCAACGTTTGAGTATCTATGTTAGGTTAAGTTAGCCAGGTTGCTTGTCTAAGACAGGAAACTCGGTGGCCTATGGCCCATTTTGATACCAGCATTTGATGTCCATTCAATAACTAAGTTGCTTAAGCCACTCAGATATTTTTAAGCGATTAACTAATCACTTCCGTGAGGCATTTTGCTACCTTCCCAGGCTTCAAAGAAATAATCGCCAAGATGGTTGGCACGGCTTCTTTGAAGTGCAGCACATTCACAGACTCAATTTCTTCCTCATCTTCACAACTCCTGTGAAAGTCATTGAATTACTCGGATGCCAGTAGTGCAGTGAATCTTTGTGTTGATGTGTTAAATCCAGGCAGACATTTTGTCCTTTCGAGATTCAGTTTTAGTCAGAGCGCTTTGGAGACTCTACAGTTAGTAGTCAGATACTACCTTCTATCGGTTTCCGTGATTACGCTCAAGTCAATCGCTGTAAACAGTTCTTTTAAAGGAATATCCTCTGCTAATTCCAGGAGGTGAGGTTCAGAGCCTTTCTTTGCGCACTCATCTGCTCTTTCATTTCCCTCCACTTAACAGTGACCAAGAACCCAACAAAGTGTGGTTTTGTTGAATAAGAGCCAGCGGCCTCCTGCATTCTTCAACACATTTTGAATTGATGTGCGTTGAGGCCTGAGTCCTGCTCTTTGCTTGACTATCAACAAAAATGATAAGGTTTGCTGAAGGTAAGTCCATTGGTCTTATCGTTTTTGCTACTTTGTCTATAGCGTAGACCTCTGTTTGGAATACGCTACGCCAGTCTGGGAGTCTAAGGAGACACGGTGCATTGTCCTGATAAAAAATAATATTTTCTTTAGCAAACTGGGTATTTTTTGATGATTTTTTCCTTCAGCTGGTCCAAAGGTTACAATAATATTCAAAATTTATTTTTTTATCAGTCTGCAAGTAATCCACAAACAAAATTCCTTTCGCATGCCAAAAAACTGATACTAACACCTTCATGGCCGATTTCTGGACACGAACTCGTTTCGGAGCCGAAGTACTAGGTTCCCACCACTCTTCAGCCTCCTGTTTTTACTTAGGATCATGGTGAAAGACCCAAGTTAATCGATGCACAAAATCCACTTTATTTTTTTGAAAACGCTGTAAATGTTTGTTGAGATGGTCGCATTCGAATGTGTTTTTGTTCCATTGTTAGCGAATGCGTCACCTATTGAGACCCAATACTTCAGTAAAAATATTCTTGTACTCCCCAATTAGATGCCTAGGGCTTCTATTAAATCTCTTTTAGTCACTCGACGATTTTCCAATACGGTTTCTTATATTTTTTCTACGATTTCTGGTATTGTTATTTGGTTTGAACGTCCTTGACGTGAATCGTCTTCAAGGCTTGTACGACCACGTTGCAATTCAACCATCAGCATCCATCTTTCTACTGAACTATTTGAAGGCAAACAGTCCTTATATAGTATACTTTGAACATTCCTTCATAAATTTTCTTTGCTTTTAAACCTTCTAAAAATAAAACTTTAGTCGCTGCACGAAACTAAATTTTTTCAATTGTAGAAAAAATAATAAATTCACAGATTGAAATGAAACTTCACATACATACGTTCATATGAAAAGTGTACAAACATTAAAAGGCACAACAAAAAATTAAATTTGCGTCGAACTGCGAAACTGTTTTTAGTTTTATTTGTTTTTTTTTTGTGTGTTTTGTTTTTGTATATCGTAAAAGTCAAAGTCATCCCAACACAGTCATAACCTAGCACCCAGGTTTATTGACAAGTTTTGACAATTTATTTGTTTTAATTTAATTTTAATAGTTTTTTATTGGAAAAACAGTTTATTCTGCTGCAAAAACCATATGAATCCAGATTCAAACTAAGAAAAAAATTTTTAATTAAAAGAAAAAACGACAAAAAATTTTAAAACTAAAAATTGAAAAAAAACGACAAAAAATTTTTAAATTAAAAATTGAAAAAAAAAACGACAAAAAATTTTAGAATTAAAACAAATAACAAAAAAAAATTATTGGGTATTAAATTATTAATTAGAATTTCCGAAAGAATTTCGGGTACGCAGTTTTTTGGCTTATTTAATTTTATCAAATGCAGCTATAAACAAAAAAATTACAAGAAAGCAAAAAAAAATTTTTTGTATAAACTATTAAATTTTTAATCAGGATTTCTAAAATAATTTTGGGTATACGCTTTTATAGCTTATTTAATTGTTGCAAAGGCAAGTTAAAAAAAAATACAACAAAACATTTTAAATTAAAAAAAAACAAAAAAAAATTTATAAAGCACTAAATTTTATATCACAATTTCGGAAAGAATTTGGATAAGCAGTTTTATAGCTCATACAATTTTTCCAAATGCAAGTTAAAAAAAAAATAATTAAAAAAAAGCAAAAAACAATTTTTTTTAAGTATAATATTAAATTTTTAAGCAGAATTTCCGAAAGAATTTGGGTAAGCAGTTTTATAGCTCACTCAATTTTTCCAAATGACGCTATGATTTTTTAATTTGTGTTTTTTTTTGCGGAGCTTGAAAGTTTAATTATTAGTTATTTTTGTTTTTGTTTTTGTGCGAGATTTTACTGATGACTTAATACATTTTTTGAAGCCTTCCATTCGCTCTGACTCAACTATATTTTATAGTCTACACCTTTCCTCATACTACAAAACATAGCACCCAATCTCTATATCCTTCCCCCTTTTATGCAAATATTCCATTGACTTTTAAAATATATGAATTAATCCATCTTCTTTCTCATTTCCTACCACAGGCCAACGTCGACGATAGTGATTCCATTGGCAAGAATAGTCTCTATCACGAGCCATTCAATGTGAATATGTACACCAGCGGCGTCAACGGATATGCGGCCGTAAATGATTTACAATGTAACATGACACCAGACTATACAGGTATGCACTGCATGCATTGCAAATAAAACAAAAATAATTAAACGAAGAATATCGGTTACATTCGTATGAACATACACATGCATAGAAAGCACAAGTTGTGAATGGTAAGCACTAGCAAAATCATAGAACCGCAGGAACCACAATTGGGTTGCTTAGTCGGTTGGGTTGGTGGAGTAATAAGTGGTCGAAACATTGATGGGGGTTTGAGCTGTGTATTGCCACTAAAAAGGGCGAAAAGTTAAAAGCAAAGTGTGGGCGACAAAATAATGAAATGGATAGGAGAGCGGCGAAGTCGTTTAAAATAAAAGGTGGCAGCAGTCAGTTTGGCACGCTCCAACTTGGGAAGCCGCAAAGTGCGTTAATAAGGTCTAGTCCATATGAGCGCATGAATATGTACCCCAAACATATGTGTGTGTAGAAATGTAATACTACTAAGAACCTGCGTTGTTTAAGGGTTGCCAATGGAATGCTTACACTATAATGAAATATTAACTCCAGAAAGGTGAGCCACGTAAATTTTATGAGTTTATGTTAAGCAAAGCAACCATTTTGCTGTGAACATTGTGCCCGGCTTGCAATAGCCCTAGTAAGAACTTCGAAATTTTCTGAAATGCTTCCAAAACAAATAATTAAAAAGAAAATATAAAATAGAACTGCATTTGGTTTTTATTTAGATATAAAAGTACAGTGAAGTAAATAGTCTTCAAATTTTCGAAATTTACTTAGAACGTAACTTCTAAGAGGCACGCGTCAGTAATATGTATGTATAAAGTTCACTTCAGGAACGGAAATTGCTCCATACGCCCTTCAGGCAACTGACCATCAAATGATTAAGCGTCAAATAAATAAGTTTCCCTACCTTTCCAGCACCTTTAAAAACAAAACCTGGTTAGAGTATACTTTAATACTTTTTCTCAATTACATTTATTCTCATTTCACTTTTCTCTCCGTTTTTCCTTTTACCATTTCCACATTATCTTTCGTCTCACCTTCATACTTCCTTACTCTCGTCTTTGCAGATGTACCCGAAGGCGGTTACGCCGTGCCACACATGCAGGATTATATGCCCGCCACAAAGATGTCCATGTCCGGCGGCGGTGTCGTTGGTGGTTATGTGAATGTACGTCGCACCCCACCGCCGCCACTGAGCGCTATTTTTCCCAGGCCACCTTCGGTGCCGCCTCCACCAATGGAGAAGTATTATGCCACCACAGCGATATTCAAGCCAATCAAAGGCCCATCGGGCGGCAGCAACTGTGGCACTGTGGGTAGCAATAGCGGCGGTGGTGGCAGCAGCAGTACCCACAAATCCGGCAGTAGTGTTGGCAAATGTGGCAGCAACAGTGGCATTAGCAGCAGCAGTGAGCATAACAACTACGATGACGGTATGGGCACCATGAATTCACAATCAACGGCGCCGATGTTGAATGCCTACAGCGGCGGAGGTAACAGTGGAGGAGGTGGTGGCGGCGTTGGTGTTGGCATCGACTCAATGCAATTTCAACGCGCCAGAACCTACAACTTCCGCAGCTATCCTGACAATCTTTAGTTTGAAACATTGACGTTGCGCGGCGGTGTTGGGGGCGAAGGGAGTGGCGGCGTGAATGTTGACAGTGAAGATGCAGAGGTGGGTGGTATCAATGGTGGTGGGGGATTATGTGACATGATAACGGGTGGTAATCGATTAGATTGCGTTAGTGGTAGTGGTGTGAGTCAGAAATATATGCGCGCCGGATTGGTTAGCACAATGCCCAAGAAGCAGCAGCAGCAGTTGTTGCAGCAACAACAACAGCACCTAAATCTCGCCGGCACAACGTCAGCAACAACGAAACCCAAGTACAGTTTAACGCTGTTAAATGTGAAAAGTGGTGGTTTGGGTGGGCAGCATCATCATCACAATAACAATAATAGCAGCAACATCAATAACAACAACAATCATAACAACAACATCAACATGGGTGGTAACTGTCAGTTGCATCCTCACCGCAAATCGCCACATCCGCATCTGCAGCCACAATACGCATACTACCAACAACAGCAGCAGCAGCAGCAACAGCAACAACAACAACCGCAACACAAACGCGAACAGCAAAGGCAACAATTGTCACAATCATACTATCATCCGCCGCCACCGCCACGTCATCAGTTACGTGTTTTGCGGCTATCGTCAGCACCCACCGGCGCGCCAGAAGCCACAACAACAGCAAATGGTACAACAACACGTCGCGATGGCGGGGATAGAAGTAGTGGTGAATTTGCCCAACGTAATTCCACACAAATCGAGCAATCGCTTAGGTTGACACCGACTACGCCAACAGCAGCAGCAGTAACAGGAGCAACAACAACTACAACAACAACAAATACAATAGAAAAACATTTAGTTGGCACTACAAATACAGTGGAGTGCGACGATAGTAGCAGTGACAACTCGACAACAGCAACACCAACACCGGCTGGCGTAGCAACAACAACAACAGCAACCAGAGCAACGACGCCCATAGCGGAAGCACCAACCGCAGGAGCAACGTCAAATGTTTTACGAACAACGCAACAACAATTACAACAACAAAAAGCAAATAGGCTGTGGTATCATTGATGAAAACCCAATGGATTTGAGGTGAGCAAATAATATTAATAATGATTAGATAAAAATAAATTTATTTGGAAAAAAAGAAAAAAAAATTTAAGTTGGGTAATGAGCTCGATTTTTCGGGCAAAAAGTATTAGGTTGGGGTATAAGTTAGTAGCGATTTACACAAGACTTTTATTTAAACAAAAAACAATGATTATATCAGTAAGCTAATCTCTTCGCACCTCTCGTCCAATTTGTTGATGCCGTTCCGCCAAAAGTCGCCTGGTCTGGTGTCAAAGAAGTTGTTGAACCAGTTTTTAAGAACCTCTTTGTTATCGAAGGTAACCCACTTCATATGGTTTGACATGTAGCGGATAAGTTGATAATCAGTCGGTGCAAGATCCGGAGAAAACGGCGGATGCTGAAGGACCTCCCATTCGAGCTTTTGGAGTGCGGCTTTGACGACTTGTGCACTATGAGGCCTGACGTTGTCGTGAAGGAGTATCGACATGGTCAGATTAGGTCCTTTCAGCCGAATAGCCTCATTCATGCAGTGTAGCTTGGCAATGTAGAGCTCCTTGTTGACCGTGGCATTCTTTTCGAACATTTTCCAGTGCACCATGCCCTCCCAGTTCCACCAAACATACATATATCTTCTTGGAGGAAGATCCAACTTGGATCTCAGCTTTGGTGTATCTCCTTTAGCCACCCACTCTTTTCTTTGCTTCATATCGATGTATAGCCAACATTTCTCATTTCCTGTGACAATTCGGTAGAAAAAGCGCTGTTTATGACCGCGTGTTGCTCGCTTTCGGGCAAGTTGCTGAGAAGAAAGTTGAAGGCGGCTTTCTTTGTTTTTTTCGTTGAGCTCGTGAGGGACCCAGGCTTCTATTTTTTCGGTACATTCCATTGCATGAGGGTGATTGAGAATCGTTTTATGACCGCAGTTTATTTTTTCCGCCAATTCACTACTGGTTTGGTGCCGGTTCTCCTTCAGAAGTGATTTGAGACGTTCTTCATCGAATTCACATGGCTTTCGGCTGCGGGATGTGTCATCGACGTCAAAGTCACCATTTTTGAACTTTGCAAGCCATTTTCGTGCTGTAGAATCGCATATGGCAGCTTCTCCATTCATGTCGCAAATGTCCCGGGCTGCTTCGGCAGTTTTACCAGCTTTTTGAGCTCGATGAAAAACAAAGCAGAACAGGTGATGAAAGATTGAGGTTTGCCTCCTTCCATTCGGCAGTTTTGGCAGCTTTTTGAGCTCGATGAAAAACAAAGCAAAGCAGGTGCCGAAGTATTAAGGTTTGCCTCCTTCCATTTCTAAGCCTAAAAATAATAAAAAGTTAAATAACTCAAAAATACAATTAACATAGTTTTGTAGAGCAGAAAGAGTTCTATCGAAAGAATATTTATCCTTTGCCAAACAGCAAGCAAATCGTTGTAAAATAAAAGAAAATATAAAAACGCTATGAACTTATTCCTCAGTGGTATCACAATGGACCTGCGAAAGGTCTAAGTGTGTCTTTGCGATAACCACTCAACCTACCTACTTATTCTTCAAACCAATAACACCTCCAGTAATTTATTGAAATCTCAACAATTCTACTCTCGACTGCATATCTGCAGCTGATGCATTTTTTTCTGCAGGCGAACTTTCTTAGACCCTGATGCTTAAAAAGTATATGCCGTCTTGGCTTAGCCCCGCATTCCACAAAAAAAAAAAACTCAAATACGTACTGCGCCTCTCGTGCCAGTTGGGCTTATTAAAAATTCTTAAATTGATCTAAGCGAAATTTTTCTTTTCTCTCTACTTTCAGCGCTTATCTCTCTTTCTACGCAAAGATAGCAGATTGAAAGGAATATGCCAGTGAAATCTATACTCAGAAGTACATACACACCCACATAGAAATTTCATATGCAGCAATAACACAAGCAGCAGAAAGCAATGCACTAAAATCACCGAAATAGTAGCAGCAAAAAGAAGCGAATTTTACAGCAAACAAAAAAAACACTAACACATGTAAGTTTTAAGCCGAAATCGACAGAAAACCAAAACGAAAGAAACAAAGTATAGAAAGCAACACCGAACTGAAACAACAACACAAAGTGATTACATACGTACATATGTATGTACAGTTAGCAATAAGGCAAGATAAAATGGAAGAAATGCATGCAAAATGGAGGACAAAAAAGTTAGTAGTGAACAAACGCCTATTGTAAAAATCTAAGCAGAAATAGCTCAATTTGAATTGAAGAGAAATCTACCAAAATCGCAAGTAAGAAATGTAGCAGGTATACGAATGTATGTATGTAAGAATGTATAGATGCGCTAAAGTGAATTAAAACTGAAATGCCAACGAAATTGAAAAATTAAGCATAGAAACTAGCCAGCAAAGCAACTAAGGAATGCACTAAGCAAAATTGCAAAATCAGCAACAAAAAATCGTACATACATATAAACATACTAGTGCATGCATGTACATAAGTGTCCGAAAAAATGTACTTGTAAATATTTAGTAGCAAACAGAGTCGTGGAGAAGAGAGAAAATGAAAAAACAGAAAAAAAATACGAATAAAAATTCAGAGCAAAAATTTTTGCAACAACAATGTTAGCAAGACTTAGAACGACGACTCGCTTTTTGGTTGCACATTTTTGTTACAACAACAATTTTTTTAGCTAAATTTTAAAGAGCATAAGATACTACCGAATTTAAGAGCATTAGACGAGTAAAATGTTAAGGATATAAATGAGAAATGAGAAAGCAAAAGCAAAATAACAAAAAAATTAAAAATTATAAATAAAAAATAATTGAAATTCAGTAATTGATAAAAAAAAGTGATTTAGCGCACTCAAACACTATTACAGGTAAGATTTTAGATAATACTATACACCGAACGACATACATATATACGTATATACATACACTATTGAGAAAAATAAATGGAAAAATAAATGGAAAATAAATGCAAAAATGTTGAAAATCTAATATTAAAACTAAAATGAAATAAAATCGAAAGTTTGAAAGTGAAAATTAATATTATAATATAAAAAAAACTACAAAAAAACCGAAATAAATTTCCCAATAAATATGTATCTACACAGCGACTTTTGCAATAAACCACAACAAACAACAAACCAGTTATGAAGCAACAAATATTGAAATTGTACGACTTATGAAATATATTAGAAGCTAGAAACGAACACACGTACGTATATACACATATACCTGCACACACATACACACATATTTATGTGGCAGCAACTGGCGCGGGCAATGAGGAGAATGGAGCGTCAGCTTCACCGAAAATATTGCAAATTTTTGACCCATACAAATTTCCTCTGAAACCTATTTAATTTGTATATTTGCAAGCTCCTTGTATATGTGCATGTATGTATGTGCTGCCACTACACTACTTACCTACACACTGCTGCTAGTATTCGTAGTTGTGTGCACTGTAAATTTCTGTAAAATTCTCTACACTAAGCTGCTTCAAAACTTTCTTAGAAAATGTTCCGAAAAGCCTACGAAAAATCACAATTTTTCTAAAAAAATTAAAAAATAAAAATAAAAAAATTGCATGAAGTCTCCAAAAAATCCCTAACGTTATTAAAAATATCCCTGGAAATTATATGTTAAAAATTAGCACCCAGTTGACAAGGCCCCGTATAAAATCACTTTAAAAAAATGTAGTTAAAAGTGAAAAAATTTAGTTCAAGATGTGGCAAAAAATACTTTTAGGCATTTTTTTTTTCAAAATATTCCCATCAATTCGCCACATTTGTGTGCTGAAAGTTCGAAAAAAAGGTGAAATAGTCGCCTCTTGTTATCTTTTCCAGAATTACCTAACACAAATTTTTAATTGAAGTTTCAGAGTCAATCAAATTTTCGACAAAAAACAAAAACTATAATATTAATTGCTTCAAGTTGGAAAAGTTGGATATTTTTCAAAACTAAAATTACTTCGAAAATCAAAGTCTCCACAAAAATAAAAGTCTCCACAAAAGGTTGGATATGCCTTTAAAACTTGCTTGCTTGAAATTGCTTCAAAACCAAAACTCTCCACAAAAAGTCTACACAATTTCAATTTAAAGAATCAGCTAAAATTAGACTCTATTTTCAAAAACAAACAAGCCAGAAATATGAAAATGACAAACTCACCAAAAAAGTCGTCAAAGGACTTAAGTCTTCACCAAAGTTTACAATCATTGTAAAATGCTTAGAGTTTGAGCAAGCAGACAACTGCTAAACAAATTTAAAAGCTTAATCGTTACGTAGTGGCAACTGCGTAATCAATTAAGCGGCAATTCTTTACATTTCATTCATATCACAGTATACATAAATAGAAGTATGCAAATCTCCAAGTGGCTATAAAACTTTTTGAGTACCTTCACTATAAATTTGTGAATGCGTTGCATATGCCCCTCATATAAGAGCTTGCTGCAAGAGTGTTCAAAACTGAAACCGGTTAAAATTAGAGTCTTCTCAAAAAGTCTACACATTAGAGATTTCAACTTTTACATTAGATTACAATTAGTTTCTGGTGTACTAATCAGTCCTAAATTGATAAGAAGTCAAATATAAAACTCTCCAACAAGTCTCAAAAAATTAAAATCTTCATTAAATTTAATCTTATTGCTTAACAATTGAGGAATCAGTCACACTCTCCATTTAAAAAGAAAACAGGCTCAATTAGTCTTCTTTTTAAATTTTATACGAAATAGATATGACGCTTTTACATTAAACTGTGTAAAGAAGAGAGAAATGTCGGTAAATTTGGTACTCAGCTTGAGTGGAGAGCTTAGGAAATTTCGTTTATATCAAACCAGGTACACAAATATGAAAAAATCTCAAACAAAATTTCTTTGCAACCCCGTTGAAAATGTTAAAATGAAAGGGAGGTCGAACAGAGCTCAACGAAAACAAAAAAAAGGCTTTGAGAATAGAAGATCAATACAATTCGAAAGTTTAACAGTCACAAGTTTTCAATAATATTTATATCTCCAAAACTTAAATTTTCAACAAAAAAAAAATATCTAATAGAAACTCCAAAGAAATTCTTAAGGTTGTGTAAAAATTTCGACTGATTGAAAACTAAAAAAATTTCATTAATGCAACAAATTGATTCCCAAAGAAAGTCTGTAAGGTTTTCTTAAAATTTTGACTGATTGAAAACTAAAAATATTTCTTAGAACTTTTTCATAATAATAGTTTAAAAAGCTTTCTAAAATTTAAGTTTCTAAATTATTTTTACGTCTCCAAAACTTTTTTATAGCAAGAATTTCAAAACTCTCCACAAATTTTTTATGTCAGCGATAATACAAACATTTTCTCGAAAAAACTTTTCACACTTAAAACTCAAAAAAATTTATATTAATGTCCGAAATTCAAACTCTCCAAAAAGTTTAATATCAGCAATAAGAGGAAAATTTTCTTGAAACAACTTTTACATTTAAAGCTGAAACAAATTTGTATTAATGTCCGAAATTCAAACTCTCCAAAAGTTTTTATAGTGAAAATTCTGAAAAAGAGTTAAATAACAGCAAAGCAAAACACCAAATCTCTTGAAAGTTCCACGGCGTACAAAATTCATAGTCTCCAATTTTTTATAGTAAGAATCAAAAAACCCCCAAAAAATTTTCATATCAGCAATCAGACAAACACTTTCTCGAAAAAATTTTCATATCAGCAACCACACAAACATTTGCTCCAAAAAATTCCTTATTCCTTAAAGTTGAAAAAAATGTGTATTACAATAATATCCGAAATTCAAACTCTCCAAAATATTTTTATATCAGCAATCATACAAACATTTTCTCTACAAAATTTTTACTTTTAAAGTTGAAAAAAAATGTATTTTTGTCCGAAATGCAAACTCTCCAAAAAATTTGTATAGTGAAAATTCTAAAAAAGAGTTGAACAACAGCAAAGCAACAAATCGAATCCCTTGAAAGTTTATTTACAGTCACAAATTCCACCAAACTAAAACAAAGGCTTTCTTCAAAGCAGTTCTCTATAAAACACCTAAGTCGTTTTGACAAAATCTCGCTCAGAGTTGAACATCAAAAATTGTAAATTCCTTGTATAAATCACTTTTTATATAAACCTCTATACCGCACCACTCAAACTGTTATAAATACTTGTACATGTAAAGACTACACTGAAATATGTAAGAAAACAGAATTAAGAACTATTTAGATAACGCAAGCTAAACTGTCTGAAAATACCTTTGAGAGTGTCCTTGCCGCATTAGAGCCCCTTAACGTACATACATAAATACATTGCACAAATATAAAATATTTTCAAATAATAGAAAAAACACCGAAAAATGCGCATCAATTCCTTTCACATTACATTTGCAAATATGTACATATGTACACTGTAAAAATTAACAGCTAAGCGTAGCAAAGTAAACGAAGCTGAGAATTAAAAATTTATAAAAAATATCATTTCAACTACTCAAAAATGAGTATAAGACGCTTAACGTGTTGATTTGATTATGCAAGAAAGATTGAGCAGAAAGAGCGATCAACATACAATGAAACTGCGCACGAAGCGGACGATAAGCAGCGCCAGTTTCCATCAATGATTTGTGATTAAAAAATAAATAAAAAAAAAATGATAAAAATTAAAGAGATGCAAGAAATGAAATATGAAAAATAAATTAAAGAACTGCATTTTTGACTTTTGTATTTGTAACATAGTTTGCTTTAAGTTTTTTATGTTTGGAAAATTTAAAATTTTTTTATAATATTTTTGTGTTATCTTTATGAAATATTCATAATCATAAGCAGTAAGTTCATTACAAATTTTAATGGTTACAAACTTGAAGAAAAAAAAAAATAAGTCAGCACACTGAAAAAAGTGTATGTTCCTTTGCTTTGAACAAAAAAAAACAAAAAAAATAAGGCACAAAACAAATATCGAAACAAAATTCAATGAGAGTGGCAACGCCACCGATTTCCATAAGCAGCGCATTGTAAACAAGCATTTGTAGTACGAGCACGTAAGCGTAGCAAAAAGCATAATTTTAAGTGAATTTTTATAAAATACAATCGATAAAAAGTAGCGAACAATAGATTTTCTTAATTAAAAATAAAATATTTTAATGCTGAAATAGTAAAAAGTAAGGGTTGGAACCTGAAACTTCAAAACTGATGGAAGAAAAAAAGCTAAAATGACTAACAGCCCACAAATACACACACTTGCGTATTAATACAATACAGTATACGTATTTACAAACATACAGTAGAGCAATATCGGTAATATAGCAACCAAAAAAAAAAAAAATTATATGTATCAGTAAGCGTAGTTTTGAAAAATGACAAGCTAGTATTTTAAAATAGATATTTGTTGCAGCAGTGTTGGTGACATTGAAGCAGGTGCAAAATATTTTTTTTTTTGTTTTTCCCATAACGGCAGCACTTTTTGGGTTAAGTCAGGTGGTCTGCGGGGCCAGTCGATGTCGCCTCTTTTTGACGCTCCCGGCAACTTTTGTTGCAGAAATTCAATTGCTGCATTCGCAGTGTGGTATGGCGCACCGTCTTGTTGAAACCAGTCACCGTTTAAACCTTTATCACGCATTTGCGGGCAGACATAATGAGTCAGCATCCATCTATATCGGTTTCGATCGACCGTTTCGTTTTCTCGGTAAAAATATGGCCCAATGACGGTTTTGGCGCAAATGCCGGCCCAAACAGTTATCTACTTTCCGGTCATACAATGGCGTTTCATGGATCTCGTGTGGATTCTCAGTTCCCCAAATGCGGCAATTCAAATGTTTATTAACGCTGCCGAGGAGATTAAAATGTGCCTCGTCCGTCAGTAAAATTAAAATTTGCTTCCAAAAATTGGGTTCAGTGTCAAGCAACCGAGCGACCGTTTGGCCGTATTCCCAGCGACGTGAATGGTCTGTCGGCAATAATCTTTGTGTCAGTTGCACTTTATACGGAAACAAATTTAAATCAACCTTTAAAATGCGCCGCATTGTGGTTTCACTGACGTCAAAATGCTGAGCGCGACGACGATACGACACTGCTGGCTCCTGGGCAACGCTCTGCTCACTGCTTCAACAAGTTCATTCATTGGAACGTCTTGGTCATTGATGAACGGCATGTTGACGATCTCCTACTGTCTCGTGCTCAAAAAAAATCGAGACCAAACGGCGAATAGTATTGTCAGACGGGCCCTATTTGCCACGATACTTTTAGCGATATGCGCGTTGAGTTAGAACAATAGAACGACTATTTTCGATGTATAGCGTCACTATGTCAGCGCATTGTTTTGGTGTAAAGCGACCAGTGGTTGAAAATGTACTGAATTGACGTATCGAAAACATGTACGTTGAAGTCGATCGGTTGGTAAATGACAAACTTATTCAGCGTTTGCATACCGACATAAAAGACGGTGCACCCTGTATACATAAAATGAATATTTTATTATCATTTTATTTAAAAATCAAAATTTTAAAATTTAAATTTTTTGAAAACTTTCACACATCATTAAATCGATATGTTACATCGACGTCTTTCATAAGAACTTTTTTGGTCGTCCAGTCGTCATATGACATAGAATACCGCCATATAAAAAAAATTCAGTTTTAATTTTTTTTTTTTTTTTCAGAACAAAAATTTAATAATTAATATATTTTTCATTTTTTATTTCGAGACTTAATGTACACTTTTTCTTACAAAAAATTAACATTTCTAAATTTTTAAGCAAAACAAACAACAAAGTTTTCTGAAGGTCGATTCCTGAAAACATTCTCCAACGATCCTACTGCTTCTTCATACATACAAATATCTTTAAAAATTTCATACCTGAGCTGCTCTCTCATAAAATTTTAAAATATTTCAAATCAAGTAATAATTTTTTTATTAAATTTTATAGGTCTAAAAATTTTTATAACAGAGATATTTTACACTTCAGTTAGTTTTTTTAATTTTTTTTCTTAATTTTTTTAATTTTTTTATATCTGTGAAAATTTCATACTTGACCTACTCTCAGTAAAATAACTTTGCTTACTAATTTTTGAATTTAAAAATTTAATTTAAAAAATACTTCAAATCAAGTTATAATTTTTTTATTCAATTTCCAAACTATGAATATTGCAGCATAAAACAAAAACAAAAATATGTTACGAATTTTTTAATTCTTTCAATTTCATTGGAAAGATAATTTTCACAAATGTTCTTAAATGTTGGTAAATTTTCCAACTACCCAACACTACTGCTTCATATCTACTTTTAAATCGCATTGTTGTAGTTGTCTTATTAGGCGAAAAAATTATGCCCCCCACTCCTACGCTCAGCCATTTTTTGCTTATATTAACCGCGCTCTCAACTGCTCTCCTGCTCTTCCACGCTTACTCATGTCATTATATGACTGCCTAGCTTTTCTACAAATACAACTTAATTACCTACATTCACATATACATACATGCAAGTTTTTAGTACCAATCTTTTTTCTTCTTATTTTAAACCAATTCAAATGTATATTTTTCATTGTTATTGAGTAAAATTTTTGTGTAAATTTTTTTGAAATATTTATAGTTCCTTTGTCTCATTTTCAATTTAGAAACTAACGCCTATCACTTGATAATAATTAAAAAAGAAAATTAAAACAAAAAAAATCAACCAACTCACAAGACTTGTAAAAATTAGCCATTAAGTTGTACTTGTAATTTGTAAAAATTTATTAAAAAGAAAATTTATAATAAGAAAACGCATATTTAATTACATTTATGTATATTTAAGGGACCTCTCACACTGTGTACACTGTAAAAAATTTGTATATTTGAAACTACCTACTAAAAAAAAATGAAAAGAAACAGCGTTGTATAGAAAGCTTGTAAGCCTACGAAAAGCTTGTAAACCTACGCTTCAACTACAAAATGTTTTGGGTGAATTTTTTCTTTATTTCATATATTTCTTTTATGGGGAACATTTTTTTTAATTAATTTGTTTTTGTTTTTTAGTTTTTTAATTTGATTTTTTTCATACATTTGTTTTCCAAAATTTTTTTTTTTCATACATTTTTTCAATAAAGTGTTTCTAATAAATAATTTGTTTGAGAACATTTTTTTATTCCAATTTTTATTTTTTATTAAAATAACATTAACATTTTTTTGGCAAAATTTTCTTTACTTCCAATTTTTTATTAAAATTTTTTTTCCATAAAAATGTGAACTTTTTTTTTAATTTATTTTTTTTTTTATTAAAAATTGTCTTTTGAAGAATTATATAACAATTTTTTTTGTATTATAATATTATTACAAAATTAAACATTTGTTTTTTTTAATGTTTTTTGGATACAAATTGTTTTTGATAAATTATTCTGAATAAAATTCATTTAATAACTTACTTGACAATTTTTTTTAATTTTAATAAATTATTTTCAATAAAAAAAAGTGTCTGACAAAAATTTTCATTTTAATTTGTTTTTTATTAAAAAAAAAAATTTCAATAAAAATATGTTTTAATACAATTTTTTGTTGATACATTTTTTGATGATATCTATTTTTTTTTTATTATAAATTGGCTTTTGATTAAAAAAATTAAATTACAAAAAAATTTGTTTTTTAATTTTTTTATGATGTACGGAATTTTACTTTTTATAAAAAAATTATGTTTTTACATAATATTTTGTAATAAGTTTTTTATGATTTCATACGGCATTTTTGGTTTTTAAATATATTTTTTTATTACAAATGTAAAAATTTGTTTCTAAAGTGATTGTTTTAAATGTATTTTTTTAGTACACATTTTTTTGATAAATTATTTTCAATAAAATGTATTTAATGAAGAATTTTTTTGACAAAATTTTTTTATTTCAATTGTTCTTTTATTAAAATAAAATATATTGAATAAAAAATTAGTTTGACAAAAATATTTATTAAAATTTTTTTTTCAATAAAAATATGTTTTAATAAAAGTTTTTTTTGATAAATATTTTGAAGATTTTTAATTATTTTTTATTAAAAATTAAATTGTCTTATTAATTAAAAAATCATTTTTTTATGATTTCATACGGCACTTTACTTGTATTCAAAAATTTGGAGTTTTAAATATTTTTTTATTACAAATTTAAAAAATTTGTTTCTGAATTGATTTTTTTTTAATTTAATTTTTGTAATACACATTTTTTGATAAATTATTTTCAATAAAATGTTTTTAGTAAAAAAATTTGCCGAGTGTTATTTCAATATTTTTTTATTAAAATAAAAATTTTCAATAAAAAATTTGTTTGAAGAAATATTTTCATTTCAATTTTGTTATTAACAATTTTTTTCCAATAAAAGCATGTTTTAATAAATTTTTTTTACAAAATTGTTGATGATTTAAAAAATCGTTTTATTAAAATTTGAATAAAAAATTGTCTTTTGATTAAAAAACTAAATAAAAAAATTTTATTATTGATTTTCTTATTACAAATTTAAAAATTTGTTTTCTTAATTGATTTTGTTATTATTTTTTTAATAATAAATTAATTTTATTTGAATAATAATAAACTTGGTTCTAATAAAAATGTTTTGATCAATTTTTTGAATACTATATTTCTTATTAAAAAATTTGACTAAACTTGTTTCTTTAAATTTTTTTATTTAAATTTTTTTGTATCAATTTTTTTATTAAAATAATTTTTTTCAATTAACATTTTTTTAAATAAAAGTTCTTTATTTCAAAGTTTTTTATTAAAATAAAATATTTTCAATAAAAAATTTGTTTGACAATATTATTTTCATTTCAATTTTTTTTCATTAAACAGTTTTTTGTTAATAAAAATACGTTTCAATAAAAGTTTACTGATAAATTTTTTCATGATTTTTAAAATGTTTTTATTAAATATTGTTTTTTGATTTAAAAATTAAGTTAAAAAAATTGTTTTTTTATTACTAATTATTTTTTTTATTACAAATGCAAAAATTTGTTTTCTTAATTGACTTTTTTTTATTTTATTTTTTTTGTTACATTTTTTTCTTAAGATATTTCTTAGCAAAATTTTTATTTGTTTAACTTTTTTTTTATTTTTCAATAAACATGTTTTTTGATAAAAGTTTTTTTATTTAAATTTTTTTTATTAAAGAAATTTTTTGCCAATAAAAATGTGTTTTAATAAATTTTTTTTTTGATAAAATTTTTTTTTCAAATTTTTGTGTTTATTAAATTTGTTTTTTTATTAAAAATTAAATTTTTTGCATGTGCATTTTGTGTAATTATATTAATGCCTCGAAACTCTATGCACTATTTTCTTTTTTTTATATATCCATACAAATGAAATCTTTATTTTTTTTACCGCGCAGCCCTACTCACTTTCGCTTAATCACTCCAAAACCTTTCACTTTAACTATTCCCAAAAACAAAAAATTGATTGTATATCCAATAATTACTAAATATGTTAGCATAGTTTAATTATGATTAAAAAAATACTATTTGTAAAGAATGAAAAATAGGACATATTTTTAGTAACATTAACAGCTTTTTTGCATTCAATTAATTAAAAACAATATATTATGTATCATGTTTAAATTAAACATTAGGGCAGAGTATATAGAAATTTACTATTAATTACACATTTAATATTAATTGACAGCAAACAAGAAGAAAAGCAAAACAAAAGCAACAAAAAAAAATCATAATAGCAGCAGCATACGGCGGAAGTGTAGCACACGCACATAGATGTGTATGTGTGTGTATATCCCTCACTACACTGCATGCGTGCAAATAAAAACTAAAATTGAAAAAAAAAAAATTAAAAACAAAACAACTAAGTAAATGAATTGAAAATGTATTGCAAAAAACAATCGATTTAGCGCAAAGTGAGAGTAAGTGAGTAATGAATTATGATTATTAAATAAAATCACGTAACGGATAAAATGTAATAATTACAATTACTAATAATTAATTTAATATTGTATTGTATAAGCAAATAAATACTTATCTACACACATGAGATAGTTAAAAGAAAAAAAAAACAACAACAACAAAACTCTATGCATAATGAAACGAAAAAGTAATTTAATTAATATGATAAAGAACACTGATGAATGTTAATGAGCAGAAGCTGTAGAGGAAGAAAAATATGAATACAACCAACACACACACATACACACATACATAACTACACTAAATAAAGACTCATGTGAGTAAGAAGAAACGCAAATAAAACTAAAAAAAATATATATAAAATTTAAAATTTGAGTTTTTCTAATGGTATGGGATTTAGAAAGGTAAGTAATACAAGTTTCATTAGCGTAACGCACATGCCCGCAACTCTCAACCGGCTTAAGTGTTTAGGCCAGTACAAAAAACACTTGGCGGCGGAAAGCACAAAATTATTGTGGGAACTTTTTCAGCGAATCACGAATTAAAATTTCAAAATTTTCAAAAAACAAAACTGAAATTAAAAAAACAAAATAACAAAAAATCGAAAACTAAAAAATCGAAAATATTGGGTTGGGGAAAAAGAAATGTCGTATTTACGATCGAAATTTGACGCTTTATTTAACGTACTTAGAATTATCCCATTCAAGTCAAATATGCCCCGTTTTGTTCGCAAACTTGTTGCCATTTAGCAGGCAACTTCATTATCCTCTCTTTATACACATCACAGTGGATAATTCCCTTCCAATCCCACCAAACACATAGCAAAACCTTCCTAGCGGTCAATCCGGGCTTGGCGATGGTTTGAGCTGGCTTGCCGCTTCTCGAGCACGATCTTTTTTGCTTGGCGTTGTCGTACGGGATCCACTTTTCATCGCCAGTCACCATCGGCTTCAGAAATGGGTCAAGTTCGTGCCGTTTTAGCAGAGAATCACAAGCGTTGATTCGGTCCAAGAGATTTTTTTGCGTCAGCACGTGTGGCACCCAAACATCCAGCTTTTTTTAGAATCCAATTTTCTGCAAATGGTTCCAAACGGTTTTGTGGTCTACACCTAGTTCCTGAGGGAATGCTCACATGCCGGTCTCTTTGGATAATTTCAACGATTTTATCAGTCTCTACGATGATTGGCCTACCAGTACGGGGTGCATCTTCGACATCTACTACACCAGAACGAAATCGATCGAACCAACGCTGTGCTGTGCGAATCGTTACAGTATCAGACCCATAAACTTCACAAATTTTTGCCGCCACCTCCGTTGCATTTTTACCTCTAAAGTAGTAAAAACGTGAAATATGACGAATTTCTTGCTTGATGTACTCCATCCTTGACGCGCTATGACTTAAGACTGAAACGTACGATCACAACAACGTTCTTTTATTATTTTCAAGGAAGGAATGTAAAATAGTGGTTGGAGTACTGGCGGGACATTGTCTCACTCCATATCACGCAGCTAAATGGGATTAGTCCAGAACGACGCGTCTAACTTATGCAAAGAAGAAAGGCGTACGTTAGAAAACCTCCTTTGCTACTACCTTGCTCTAAACTGTTTATTAAAACTCGCCAAGACATGTATCGCGAATTATGTTTAACACGACTCCAACAACATTGGTAACACTACGGATCTTTGTGGCCTATGTGAGATCTATTCAAATCAGCCAGATGTAACTAACCTGACTTAGAGAGGTTTTTGAAGAATTTTATTATTTTGTTTATCTTTCGTTAATTCAATAAATATACGGGAATAATGCAGAAAAATGTATTGTATCTTTACCCACAACTGCCTCAGTCGAATTGTTATCGGCTTATTGTTTATATTCCATTTTATTGTTATGTGCTTCTATGTGCTTTTAACAAGGAAATATTTTATATAGGGTCTTTCAAGAGACGCGCCCGTATTTTATTTTAAAATAAACTATTTAGATTCTTTCTGGATTCACAGCTTTTATTCAAAATACGGCTCTCAACAGTTGTTTAGTCTTGTCATAAATTCTCTGACAAATTTTACAATGCAAACATCTGAAATGACAGACAGAAGCAGAAATAGTCGTCCTCGCCGTTCGAGAAAGAAGTCACCGAAATCCCCTTACAAACCAGAAAATCATGTCCAGGGAAATGAATGTATCGACCAGATGCATGCCAAGACTAATTAGGGATGATCTCCACAGGAAAGCCTTCCGTCGCTCAACTGGTCATCTGTTGACAATGCGTTTGAAGAAAATTAGAATCGACAGATACAAGCAGCTTCTTCGGTGCACGCAGTTAGCGGCCATGAAAATACTCTTTTCACAAATGAGAAAATTTTCACTTTTGAAGAAATTTTTAATAAGCAAACCGAAAAAGTCTCTGCTATCACTTCTAAAGACGCAAAAAATGTTGTTCCAAACGTTCAGCATAGCCACCATTCAGCCTCCGTAATGGTTTGGAGGGAAGTGCCTTGTAAAGGCGTTACATCTCTTCATTTCTGTGAAAAAGGGGCTTAAGATCGGGGCAAAAAAGTTGATCACTACTTTCTTCAATGGAGAGCGTTGGATCTTACAGCACGATTCCGTGCCAGCAAAAGGTAAGGCAAAAACCACCCAGCAGTGGCTAAAAAATAACATTTCTGGGTTCATAGCCGCAGAAGATTTGGCGGCTGGAAGTGCAGATCTGAATCCATTGGTTACAGTTTGTGGTCGGTATTAGAGAACAATGCCTGTGGAAGACCTCACAAAAATTTGGAGAATTTCAAACAACATTTGGTGCGAGCAGCGACATCCATATTCATGGAGACAGTGCGTGCTGCTATAACTGAATGACCTAATCGTTTGAAGGCTTGTGTAAAGTGAATGATGACGATTTCCAATGAAAATAGTTTTTTTTAATATTTAAATGATTAAATAAAATGAACTTCATTAAAAAAAAAGTATTACAGGGTGAATGATATGAAGTGTTACCAACTTCACACTGCTTGTATCTGTAAAACAGCTCATGACATCAACGTCAAAATTATTCTAATGACAGCTCAATATATTGTTTATAAGCCATCGAAGCATTTGCGTCTCAGTTTTGTTGAATTTTTTTTTTCTGTGATGTAATTCAAAGGTAATAGTGTGATTGGGTTATATTTGGCTGGAAAATCACAACCAGCCATTGTTCGTGAGCTCAGTCACCTCAAAGTGAATAAAATGTTTGTGTATCGCACTATAAAACATTACAATGATACTGGTAGCATTGCTAAACGCTATGGAGGTGGACCAAAAAAAAAAACCGCAACAACGCCAGAAATGGTTCGGAAAGTGAATGCTCGACTTGAACGAAATCCACGTCGAAGTGGAAGAAAAATGGCAAATACCAAAGAACTGAAAATATCGCAAGACAGCATTCGACGAAAAATTCGAAAAATGAGCTCAAGCTCAAGGCTTACAAGTTTCAAAAAGCACACGATCTTTCACCACAGCAAAAAAAAAAGTTCGGTGCGAAGGAGCAAAGGAGTTGTTGCGCTTGCACGAACGTGGCGAATCTCCTAACATTGTGTTGTTTGATGAAAAAAATTTCCCAATTGAGCAGTTCATAAACACTCAAAACGATCGTGTTTACTTGACCGAACGCCCATACGAGAATTTGAGCCTACATATGGCCACTCGAAGCAATTTCCCATCGCAAGTAATAGTTTGGGCCGCAGTGACCGCTGATGGACGCTCTGCAATCGTTTTTATCGAGCCGGGTCTCAAAGTGAATGCGTCTTATTATCGGGAAAATGTTTTAGAAGCTGCTTTAGAGCCGTGGATACACAAACATTTCGGCCGTAGACCATAGATGTTCCAACAGGACTCGGCACCGTCCCATAAAGCTCGTGTGAACCAAGAATGATTAAAAAATCATGTTCCACACTTCATTTCGTCCACACAATGGCTTTCGAATTCGCCAGACGCAAATCCGATGAACTATTCCATCTGGTCCATTTTGGAGAGCAAGGTGAGGACTAAAAAATATGCCAGTATGGATGCGCTGAAAAAAGCGTTTATACGAGAATGGTCCAAAATATCTCAAGATCACATTCGTGCAGCATGCAACTCATGCTTTGAGCGTTTGAAGGCTATAGTCAAGGCAAAACCTGGTCAGATCGAGCTAAAGTGAATATATGTTGAAGTTGTAATAATTTTTGAACAACTTTTTCTTTGAAATCAATAAAAACTAATTTCACGCAAAAAAGTTATGGTGTTTTGAATAGGTAACACTTCATATCGTTCAGCCTGTATAAATTCATATCGATAACGGACTTAACTTGTAACACAACTTATGGCAGAACTAAGAGTATGTGAAAAATTGCATTTACAGGTAAAATCCGCCAAACTGTGAGTTCATGAATGCCTAATTGTTGAGATCATATCGTAGTTGTAGGATGTTCAGCAACACTTTGCGCTACAGCAACAATATTCTCAACATAACGTCCAGCTTTTGGTCTACGAGTCCTTTTTCTATACTCGATAGAACCTGTTTCTTGAAATGTGTTCACCAATATGTGAATTGTGCAATTATTTGGACGCTTAATTCCACCAAAAAACGTAGTAGGTTTCTCTTAAAGATCAACCATTTTCATAATAAGTTTGAAGTTTAAGTTTTGGCAAATTTGAGAAAAGACCTGAAAAAAAGGTACCGCCTAAGAATTATTCACTACAGTCATCAAGGCATCACTTTTGACAGACTGTTTATATGCCATCTCAAAACAGCCATATACTACTTGAATCACCCTTTATGTGAACACACATACATTTGTGTGTACTTCCTTGTTTTGCATACAGCCCATCCACTCCCTTGACGAATAAGTTCATCACTTTCGTCAGCCGCATTGTCGCATGTTAAACTACTTGACAGCCATTTGACACTCCATTCAATTGCAAATAATTTCACTTGAATTTGGCAGCATCTGTCAGCCATTAAATATTTTTTTCAGCACTCTTTGGCAAGCACCAATACCCGCCTCCTCCCACAACCAATTCGCTCCTGTGCATTGAGGATTTTCATGTCTTTTTTTTACCTTTGACGATGCGTTTAATTGACACTTTCAATTGATGATGATGTTATTGTTATTGTTACAGAAAAAATATGCCATTTGTTTATTTAAAGATATGTGTCCATACAAAAATCTATAGGCAAGTGTGTGTGTGTGTGTGTAGGTGTTAATGCACTTTGTTATTTGTAATGATGATTATTTGCGCATTTTTGCGCTTTTAGTTCAACTGCGATGTTGTTAGTGTAAATTCGTATTTTGTTTTTTTTTTTGCGAACTGCAAACGCGCAGAAAAGGGGTGAAAAAGGGTTGCAAATGGGGCTTCTGCTTGTCAGGCATAAAATTTCAATTTTCAATTTCGACTTTGCCACATTTAAGCGTATCCATTTTGTGGACCATTAAAATCCTTTACTGCCAATTGATCGGTTGTGTTTTACAAATCCATTTCGCTTTGTTGTTTTTTGTTTTTTCGTTTTTTGCTATATGCTATAATTTATAGTTAGCGACCCCTTTTCCAACTCAAGCACTATGAGTAAATATTTATTTTATGGTTTTCGTCTCTGCTGGCCCTAAAGTGAAGGGGTTTTATTTTTTATGCCATATTTGCTTTTTTATATTTTAATTTCATGCTTTTATTTGCTTTTATGTAGAAATTTGATACGCTGTCATTTTCGTGTTGGCGATTTTATTTGCAATCCATTTGTTGAATTGAAATGTTGCCTCAATTAATTCACCGTCATCAACTACGCATATTCGGAAATTTAATCTACAGAGTTGGGTGTTTTTTCGATTTTTTTTTTTGCTGGGTTCGCAAAACAATAGCAGACACTTTTTAAGGGTTCATTTTTCAGTGATGTGTTTAGGGTAATGAAAAGTAATAAATAATTTTATTCCAACGATTACTGATTGATGACTGTTTTTTAGAAATTACAATAAATTAAAGTCAACTTCCGTGTAAACTTTTTGCATTTTTATCTAATGTTTTCTCTGTTAAATTTGGTGGTCTCCTGGTCTCCTATTGATGATGAACTGTTTGACACATCAGAAGCCGATGGCAAGTGGATGTTGATGGATTCCCAACAAATTTTTTCATAAAATACTCGGCTCTTGGCTATTCACTTCTGTCCTACTGGTCTCAGCTCCCTTCTCCTCAGTCACTGCTGAAATTTTGGAAGAAGCATTGGCTACATTTAGTCGATAGGCTGCCAGTTATGGTCTTAGAGTCAACTCTAATAAAATGGAGTTGATGCTATTCGCCAAAAAATATAAACATCCACAGCAGTCGAGTATCTTGGTGTAATACTTGACCCCAAACTCCGTTGGAATTTGCACGTCAAAAATCGAGTTAAGAAGGTCAGTACAGCTTTGTACTCCTGTAAAGCCACGTTCGGCACAAAATTAAGTCTCAAGCCACGTGTCGTACTCTGGATGTAGAACTTAGTGGTTCTGCCAATTTTCACATATGACTGCCTAGTTCGGTGGGTAGCTCTTCGGATGAGCTATAACACCAATAAATTAGAGAGAGTGCAGAGGACTGCATGCATTGGCATCACTGGGGCGTTTAGAATATGCCCCACTGCCGTCTTTAACTTCGTTCTGGACTTACTTTCCATTGATCTTTAAGTTTAATCCATTGCTGCTCAGAGCGCTATTAGGTTGAAAGAGGTGGATCTGTGGAGGCAATCTTCGTACAGATCTTTCCATCCGCAAACTGTTTTTTGATGGTTGTGCTTGGGCTATCTGTCCAATTGTAAGGAAGGGAGAGTCTGCATGGGAATAGGTACCACTATTTTCTCCGATGGATCCCAGATGGAATCTGAATTTGGAGCGGGGGTTTTCTCTAAATCAGCCAATATTTCAGTATCCGAATATTTCAGTATTAGCCGAAAACTAGTAGTGTTTTTCAAGTAGAGTTGTTCACGATTCTACCAAATGGAAACTGCTTAGGTATCGCTGGTGGGAGGGAGACATATATATCTTTTCCGAAAGTCGAGCTGCGATCAGAGCCCTGTCATCGCCATTTCACAACTCACTCCTGGTCAACACCTGTCAGGAGGCGATCAAACGTTTCGAACAACAGGAACATTTCTCTTGGTTGTAGAGCTTAGGAACAGAGAGGGAAATCAAATTATAATATATATAAGATTAGTTTGCCCGGAAAAGATCGACAGCACCGGTTTCAATTGTTCACATCTCAGACATCGGTGTCCTCTTGACCGTTGTTAAAGGGAAATTGCACAAGTTCTTTCTTAAAAAAGCGCAAAACGGATGGAGTTCTATCTTCTTGCTATCTTAGAAACACTTTGACCTCAATAAGACAATGTCTAAGCTCATCGCGTTCTTTACCGGTCACTGGGCAATGGGAATTCATGTGGAGGGGCTTGTACAACCCCCGTTTCAGAAGCTGTGCCGATCCTTCAGGGAAAGAGACCGTTGAACATTTCCTTTGCAAATGTCTGAGTTTGGCGGCTAGGCGGTTCCTTAGGAACCGCGATTAGGCGGTTAAGGTTCCTTAGAAAGCCTTTTGCAGATACTCTGGAACAGTTTGCCTGGACGATTTTCTCTCCCCTACTACATGAACAGCACTGGTTGGCGTTAGATGCTTTTTCTTCTCTTAAATTTTGTAACTTTTCGCAGATAGAGGTTTACATTATGGTATCACTACTTGTAGTGTACCTGTGGTATTCTTCCCATCTAACCTACCTACTTGATTATCCTATCCTACCTAACCTATTCTGATGATATTTAAGAAATAGTTAGTACGTGGACGATTCATAGATGTCTGAGAATACAAACAACATCGCGAACTATAGGCATATTTACGAATAATCAACAGTTTTAAAGCTTTTTTAGTGTATTCATAAAGTCCTAAAGTTCCAGTGTGAAACTAAGCCTACAAAAAATGTATTCCATTCGGATGTTTTTTGCGCTAATCTCTTAACTTCATTCCAGCTAATGCGCATGGCGAGTCTTCAAGTTTTCACCGCCATTCCCCGTCTACGGCTTCCTTCGGCTTTTAATTTTAATTTGTTGCGGTTAATTCCGATTTTTCCAAGGCTCTTCTGATATCCCTCAAGACAACAATTTGCGCCCTTTTTTCTTTGTCATTTTTATAAATGACATGTCGGAATATTTCCATTTTTCTGAGTTTCTTTTATAAGCAGACGACTTAAAAATGTTTAAAACTTTACTAAGCCTGTCTGGTTCATATAATCTTCAATTAGGCCTCAACAACGTTGTTGCAAGTTGTGATAGGAATCTAAGTCAACTAAATATTAAGAAAGGTTCTAATTTTTCATTTTCTACGTCTAAGCATTTTAGATGGTACTTGCCCTTCTATGCAGTGACATAAAAAAGGTATAGCCCCGAGCTTGGAAAGAAAGGTAAAGCCTTAGAACTTATTAGCGGTTTGGCAGTCTCCTCCATTTTCTGGGGGCATCTTGCTGTTATGCTGCCCCGAACGGCATGAGGTTTATGATAGCATACATATGCTCACAGAAATATATTATATGTACACTACGTACCGAGAAGGGATCGTAATTGGAATAAACTTGCCTATCATTCGGAGTTTGATATTCAAAGTGTGTCTTGAAGATACATATAAGCAGTAATGGGAAGGAAAATGAACTCGAGGTATGCTTTATTTACAAGATAATGCGCCAGTTGAGCAGGACGGTTTTGTCAGTATATGGGATTATAGGTAGTCACAATTTAAAAAATTTTGAGCCATTTTCTTTCGCTTGTTTCAGTATAACTTTTCGAAAATATTCCCTGATTTCGACTCAATTTAATAAATAATTTTCGAGATATGCGGCACTTGGGGAATTTTTTTTACAAGATTGATAAACAAAATTTTATTTTTTTTCCAGGGCCTCGACAAGACTCTTCCATCGTACACGGTTCTGTGCTGTTGTTTTGTACGACCGCGCCCTTGTGGGTTCTAGTCCAGTGGCGTTCTCGTGATACTATCTGGTGGTTTTCTCAATGAGTGACCTATCCATCGCCACTTTCTGCGTTTCATTTGCCTAAGGATGGGTTACTGGCGAAAAATGCTTTCGAATTAACTTTTTATTCCAGTTTTAGCTGTTTTCGGTTATTTATACCTATTTTGAAAGCCCAGACGAAATATAATATATTATTTTGATTTCGATTTATATGATCCTGGAATTTTCGAGCTATTGTAATGCCGGGGTCTCGTAATTTAGATATTTATTTTATTTATTTAATACCATTTCTCTGCCTCCATTTCACGAGCTTCGAAAAAAGTTAGGAATCCCGAAACTCTCGGAATTAATGGACTGCAATCCCGGGATTTTCGAAATTAAAAAATGCCAAAAATTCCGGTACCTACGCATACAAATCCTGAAACACACGGGATTATTTATCTCAATTCCGGGATTTTCGGGATTAAAAAATAACGAAATTCTGGTAGTTAACTACTTCCATTTTATGTCCTTCGTAAAAATTATAAATCCTGAAAATCCCGGGATTACTTGACTACAATCGCGGGATTTTCGGGATTGAAAAATGCTAAAATTCTGATATTTTCTGCTTCCATTTTATGTGCTTTGTAAAAAGTTACAATTCCCAAATACAATTTCGGGATTTTCGGGATGAAGACATACCAAAATTTCGGTATTTTCTGCCTCCATTTCATGGAGTTCCTAAAAAAATTACAAATCCCGATACTCCCGCGATTATTTATTTAAATACCGGAAGTCTCTGGACTAAAAAGTACAGATATTCGGGAGTCCGGGGTTAAGAGGATTCCGGGAGTGACATTTCTAGTACTTTTCGGGTTGCATTAACTTACGAATTGAAACCCACCTTTAAAAGTTCTCCTACATTGAAACTTGCGCCAAGTCTAGTAGAACTAAGTGCCGGTCCTTCATAGGAGTATTTGGCAAACTCGGCATGAGTCTATTCTGCTGAAAGTCTATGTGCGTATGTATGGATGTGTGACCAATTGAAAAAATTCGGCACGGTTTATTGTGAAATGTGTCGACCTGTGGCAGCAACAATGACAAACAAAGGGAAAACAACACAGCAGCAACACAATAACAGTGAAAACTGCAACTACAATGCCAGCAACAACAAAAAGTATGCAAATTAAATAAATAAACGCCTTGTGGGGCAATGCTTATAAACGTGGCAAGCACCATCGGAGAGAGAGGATGCGGCAGTAATTCGGATAATGACAGTGGCAGTGACAGTGACAGTGACAATGTGGCAGGCAGTCAGGCAAGCAGTGAAATAACAAAAGAATCAAACCAATTGAGCCAAGCGCCAACAACACCGAGCAGGTTAGTGAAAAGTGCACCCGGCAGTGGGTGTGGGTGGAAAAGTTATTGATGCTGGATGCTGGTGAAAGTAGTCGCTGTTGTTGGGAAATTGTTATTTAAGCGCTGCCAGCTTTTAAAACAGTTGTTGCATTGTATAATTGCAACTGTGTGTGTGTGCGGCTGCCAGTAAGGCACAACTTTTTGTTCCCACAGTCACGCACGTCACTCTTAATTTATCAACTACCTTTGCGCGCCACGCAAACCCGAAAACCAACAACACACAGGCAGCAGCGCGCTAAGCTCGCCCCCAGGGAATGGCTTGCCATATGAGCGAAATAACGCGTTGCGCTGTGTAATGAATGCACAGCATCGCGAATGAGAGCGAAGGCGAATGAGCACAACTGCGGCGTCAGTGGCGACCAACAGGCAGCAGCATGAATGAAAGCAGATGTCAGGCTGCGGTCAATGATCCTTGAAATGCGCGCTGCGACTATTCACACCAGGCCATCACCGCGCTTCTGCGAACTTTATGCGCAGGCTGCTCCTCAGCTGTTGGCTCAGTTGCTGCACTCAACGCGACGCTGAGCATCAGGTGACCTCACCATCAGCAACATCATCAACAACTAACGAACCAACACCATCAGGCACTCATTTTGCTCTTGCCACTTACAGTTTTCACAATTGCAATTCGTTTACAACAACCCATTTACAGAATCCAACCACCAGCCTTCCTTGCTGCCATTCTAGCCTGCCTACCCTCATCTCATTTGCTGCTTTCCTTCCGCCTTCAATCACTTTATTGGTAGTTGCAGTCAGTAGCTGCTTGGCTGGGTGGCTATGAGATCGTCAGCTCGTTGTTCGGTGCTCAGGTGCATTTAAATACTCGCATTTGTGAGAAAATTGAAAGTTGCATTTAAATGGAAAATGCGAATGGGGAGAAGCGAAGAAGAAGGGTACGGGAAAACTCTTCTGGTAATTGTCGATTTTTCAACATTGATTTCATTTGTTGTTGTTTTTTTTTTCCTTTTTTGGCACTTAATGTTTATCCATTTGGTATTTATTTTATTTTAAGCCGCCGTGGTGTAGTAAGTGGAGGGGGCGGGGGTAAGTTAGTAGGCAGCTTTCCTCGTTTATATTCTCATATTCCGCTCCTTAAGGCTTCTATAGACGCTCAAATCGGCATCAAATTTTGTTCAAATTTTTCATTTCAAATATTTTTTGCACCTATGCTGGGTCTCTGTTGAACACCGGATTTTATTATTTAGATAATTCCTGATTAAATTCGAGATATTTGACTTTAAAGATTATTTAAAAATATAATTTTATTCTGGTACGCCCATTTTTTTTATTGTTAATGCTATATAAGTTGTGTCTCAGCGAAGACACAGGAACTCATTACAAATATTTCTGTATACAACTTTTTTGTCTCTTTCTTCTCATAATGTCATGGTGCTGGAGCATTGTACACCCGCACTAGGTCCGAGCAGAACCTTTTTCATTCATTTTCCTTCAAAGGAAGATTGGACGGGGTGTAACATATGGAGGCCGGGTATGGGAGAAAGATTTACAGATGGCTCGAAGTTGGACGGAAAAGTTTCGTGGGGGAGTATTCTGCGAGAAGCTCCCGATCAAGCTCAATTTTAATCCTCCGGACCACTACAGTGTTTTCCAAGCGGAAGTAGGCCCAATTAAGGATGCAGTGGATTGGTTCCTCGCTTCTGTAATTACTGTAAAGGAGATAAATATCTACTCCGACAGTCAAACGGCAATTAAGGCCATGGGCTCGCTGTATGTGCATTCGAAAATAGTCGAGGAATTACTGATTTCTGTCTCGAATATAGGAATTCCTCAATATTAGGCTCATTTGAGTTCCCTGTCACAGCGGCATAGAGGAAAACTGCTGGGCCGATGAGCTGGCTAGACAGAGGACCCTGGAGGTGGCTGCATCACAAAATGAGAATATTGGAATTCCCTTGAGAACCTGTGATCAGCTACTGGCAGGAAGGGCCTCGCGGTAACTCAGCGAGCGCTGTGCTAGGGCGCAAACGTGCAAAGCCACGAGATCCTTCTGACCACGGGTAGATCGGGGACGCTCGAGAGAACTTCTACGCTTAACAAAGCCGCAGCTATCGAATTTGGTAGGTATCGGACTTACCGGACTTTCCAAGCTTTTGGGCAGCTTTGTGTTTTGTGAGAAGAGTTACATCACTATCATCATAATCATCGGCTCCTGCTTCTGTCATCGAGGTATAGGGACTCAATAGAACACCTCCATCTGGTTCTGTTTTTTGCAAGAAGCTTAATTTCGTTCTATGTCTTTAATGGCGCTTCGACTTGTTTCTGAATCGTTCTGCTCCACAATATTTTTGTTCGACCAACCGTGCGAGAACCTTACGGGAACCATGAATCCACGACCTTATTCTCAGCTCTATCATATTTTTTATCAGTTGTAATTTGCATCTCCTGTACAGATTGTTGTTAGTTATAGTGTTGGGCCACCAGATCTTTAATATCCTGCGCAAACCACTGTTGATACTGCTTTGAAATGTTTAAGTGTTACGACATTACAAAATAAAGGTAAAGAAGGAGGAAATTCGATTTATTTTTCAGTACCACTACGACCGAGGTGAAAAATCGGAGCTGGCGACTAAGAAACTCTTTGCTGTTTAAGGGTACAATGTAGTATTGAATGTAATAGGCATACGGTAGTTCTTTGGTTTTGATTCTGGAGACATGAATGCCGAAGACGAAGCACGCTCTGATAGGCGAATTGCCTAAAAGGTCGATAAAATTATGGAAATCGTGGATTCGCACCGGCATGTGAAATCTTTTGTCCAGAAACTGAAGGCGAGAAAACCACATAATAAAGGGCTGATCCTTGATTATTAAAAAGAAAAAATACAAGGAAGAAAATATTCATAGAGGGCATCGAAAAATTAATTTGAAGATATAACAAGTGCATTGAGATTATGTCTGATTATATTGAAAAATAAAAACAAATTGGATTTCATTCGAGTTATTCTTCATGTTGAACGGCCCTTGAAACTAAATAGGAAAATAGATAAACGTTTAGCCCCCTTTTGGCGCTTAATATTCAATACAAAATCAAAGCAACCACCTCGAAACAATCCAGTCCGCTTCCATACACTAAAACGCTATTACCTTCCGCACATTTTATTACATTTCACCAACAGCTGCACGTGAACGTAAATCAATATGACTCATATCTGTCAAAATCTTGTGAATGGCAAAAGATAAAATATAAATACAAATTCGAGGGAAAATGTCATAAAATTGCTTATAAGTAAAATTAAATCAAAAGCAAATTAAACCGAGAGAAAATGAAAAGTGAGTGGCAGAGCATGAAATGCTGAAATTTGATGATTTAACTTAACCCATACACATCCGCGGTGTCCGAACGAGGATGAATTTAGCAGCAATCGAAATTTTTAAACATTTTGGGTCACATTTTTTTGAACTTAATACACTTATCTGGAGAATCTACAGATTACAAAATGAAAAATATGTTACTATATTTTAATCCTTATATGCCAAACGTTCACCTACTTTTAGAGAATACTGCGCTAGGTTAGGTCAGACTTGGTTGGTCCTGTAGATCACACATTAGACCAGAAATTGATCGATAGTAATATCAAGTGTTAGTATGGAGAGTTTATTTTATATTTTTTCTTTAATACATATTTTGGATAATTTAATAGGCTGCAAGTTTCTTGATCTGTGACACTTTCTAATATTGTAAATGATGCAGAGCCTAAGCAGTTTATTCGTGTTTTGCTGAGTGCAGGGTAGTGTCAGAGTAGGTTGTTCCTATGGCGTTGACTTAGTTACATATTGTGCATGTATCATTTTGTCTAGCTTCAGTTTGGCCGCATAGGATGGAGTGGTGTCTCGCCGGTATCCGCACTACAAGTTTACACTCTTTCTCGCGATACTGCAAGAGCTTGTTTCTTAACATCTTGAGCTCGCTTCTAGAATCATTACTGCATCTATATTCAGTCGTTGTTTGCAGAGAAGCCGTGCTAGCTACAGGAAGACTTACGACTGCTTTGGCTAGCATATCCACTTTCTCGTTTCCTTCAATTCCCTTGTGTCCTGGAACCCAGTAGATGGGGGCTTGTTTCTCAGTTCCTAGGTCATCCATCCTGTTCCGGCATTGTCGTACGCAGTGCGAGTTTGCCATTACAGTTACTATTGCTTGGATGGCTGCTTGGCTGTCAATGTAAAAGTTTATTACAGAGTTCGGAGGAGTGTTCTCTATGGCTAAGTCGGCTGCTTTAGTTGCTGCGTAGATGTCAGCTTGGAACACACTGCAATATTCCGGTAATTTATAGAACTGTTTATATCCTCTGATTACAATTCCGAACAAAATACTGGGGCTCCAATACCCTCTTCCATTTTGGAACCGTCTGTGTATATTTTAAAAGTGTGGTGCGCCATTCGTACTTTTCTAATACTACCTTTGGTTCCCTATTGAAATTAGCTTGAGGAATAACGTAGTCCGAGTTAGCGTTTAAGCCTCTGCATATCCGGCTGTAGCCATAAGGCCTTTGAACTAGTTGTTGTCAACAGCCTAAGTGCAGACTTCTTTGTAGAACTTTGTGCCACTAAGTCTATTGGGTGAAGGTCAAGTATTTTGCCCAGTGCTGCTGTAAGAGTGGTGCGCATTGCACCCGTTATACACAGCTCTGCAACTCTTTGTACTTTCTCCAATTTGTTAGCGTATGTCTGTCTTGTTCAAACTTATCCACCATACTAGAATGCTATAAAGCATTATTGGTCCTACTACCGCCGTGTAAATCCAATGTGAAAGTCTATGTGACTATTTTTTTGCAGGCGTATAAGGCACTGAGTGCTTTCTATGTTCGTTCTTCCATATTGAGCTCCGACGTTAGTTTGCTATCCAACATTACTCCTAGGTACACAATGGTAATGGTAATGGCAATGGTTGTACGGGTTAGGCCAAGGCCTTTATGTACTGCGACCAGATTGAGCTGTTGTGCGCCCCTAATTAATTTATTATAATTATTTAGTATACCAAGGAATCGAACCAGCTCTTTAGGAGGAACGAGTCCAGAATTCTGTGTCTCTTGTGGCCAAATGCTTCACAGTTGGTTATTAAGCGGTCCATAGACTCATCTTCATAACAGCAGAGCCTGCATGGTCTTTTAATAGATAACCCTATTGTGTTAAAGCGTTTATTACAGGCAAAGTGACCTGTAAGTGCTCCACAGAGTAATCTGAGGCTCTTTTTATCCAGGGTTAGATCAGATTTTGCTCGGATGGCTTTGAAATTCAAAAAACTTTTTGAAGTGATTAAGGCCGCTTGTCCCGTTTCAGTGTTTCCTGATTTTAGTTTGGATGCATTTTTTGGTTTCCTGATTTTAAATTATTTTTGTTAAAGCCGAAAAATGGGGTTGGTCCAATAAATAGCCCTTCTGCCCCTTTTTTAGCATAAAAGTCTGCCTTCTCGTTTCCCTCGTTTCCCTCGTGTACCTCATGTCCTGGTTCCCAAATCGGTGAGGCTAGATTATGAGTGGCCAGCTTGTTGACTTTTGACTTGAATGTGATGCTATTGAAAGCTTTGAGAACCGATTGGCTGCTCGAAAGCATTTTACTTAGAAGACTTACTCCAATCGAAATGAAAAAAGTCCTTTAAAAATTTGTTTAAACCAACAAAAGTGTTTTGATCTTCATGAAAAAAAAGAAAATTCTTTTTAAGAAACAATAAATCCATTTTCATTTGAAATTATTTTATAAATATTTATTTACCTAACGCAACTCGCAATAGTGTAAGTATTGTGAATCAGCGGACTTCACTCGCAAGTTCCCTTTATTTATTTTTATTTAAGCTGTAATATATGCAACATAGTGTGTTAGTATAATTAGTAAGGTGCTCGCCACAGACGCACCAACTCGTTTACCACGTGACGCGTCATTCACTTGAGTCACTCACTCACTGGCACTTCGGATGTCATAAATCGGATTTGAAAATGCTTGGCACTAAATGGAGCAGTGGATTAACGTTGAAGGAGTGCAAGGCATTAGTTAAAATACGTATACTCCGTTTAGGGGGCGATGCGGAAGGGTGAATTTGTTTGTGTCTATAAATGGCAGACATAGCGACGATAGCAGTGACTTTGTGTTTAGCTCTTTCTGGCTTGGTGGCTGGGTTGACTTTTACGATATGCAATTAATAATTTTAGTGGAATTAAAATTGGAATTTTATTACGCCACAATGCCATAGCGCACATATTTCTGCATATACAGGCATACATACATATATACCAACACATATGCAGGCATACATACACCAACATTCATGCCATTCAAGGCAATAAACGCATTTAGAATTCAGCTGCAGGCGCAAGGCCTAAGGTAGGCCGAGCCACTAAAGAGTTTTGGCGCACTGGCGATGGGTGCTCGGATGAAGTGTGTGATGCGCATATGTCACGCTTAATGAAGGGGATATATTCTGGGTATGTACGCATACATATTTACCTACATATCCATGTGTAGTTGTAGTGTGGCAGCAAATGGTAACACTTACGGCTAATTAACGCCGCATACTAAGAGAAGCTTACTGTCTCCTCAACTGGATGCTATGAATGTGTGGATGTGTGTACATGTATAAATACATTTACGCATTGAGACATACGCACAAGTGAATGGCGCACTCGCTACATCACTGCTAAACGTAATCTTGCTTTCAAGCTGTCGCATACAGTGGCACTGAAAATTATACCAAAAATTATCTGCTCGAGTTTTCTAGCAAAGCTCGGCAGAGTAAATATGTATATTTCGGAAAATTTAAATTTTTAATAGCATTCAAATTTAATTTTCCGGAAATAAATTTATACGTATACAGGGTATTTCAATAAGACCATATATTTTCTTTTGTAAATAAAGTGTGGTTAAGTTTCAAGGGCCGGTATTGGTTTTAAATAAAATACATTTTTTTTAAGAAATTATTGTCATTTCTCTTTATTATGATAATATTGGTAAGGCTCA
Organism: Anastrepha obliqua; assembly: GCF_027943255.1. Lineage (NCBI taxonomy): Eukaryota > Metazoa > Arthropoda > Insecta > Diptera > Tephritidae > Anastrepha > Anastrepha obliqua. The sequence continues at coordinate 31,870,137 of NC_072896.1, forward strand.
ATTACGTATGGAAGAAAATATCGGCCAAATGGCGGCCGCGGCCTCGGCGGCACACCTCCATCCGATGGTCCAAATTTTGGATGACGCTGAGGCATAATTGAGGTTCCTTTAGCTCTTGAATTGTTGCTGGCTTATCGACGTACATCTTTTCTTTCAAATAACCCCAAAGAAAGAAATCCAACGGTGTCAAATCACATGATCTTGGCGGCCAATTGACATCACCGCGACGTTAGATTATTCGGCCATCAAATCTTTCGCGCAAAAGAGCCATTGTTTCGTTAGCTGTGTGACAAATCGAACCGTCCTGTTGAGACCACATATCGTCCACATCCATATCTTCAAATTCGGGCCATAAAAAGTTCGTTATTATCTCACGATAGCGAGCACTATTCACAGTAACTGCCTGATCGGCCTCATTTTGGAAAAAATACAGCCCCATGATGCCGCCGGCCCATAAGCCGCACCAAACAGTCACTATTTGTGGGGGCATTGATTTTTCGGCAATCACTCTTGGACTATTGTTCGCCCAAATGCGGCAATTCTGTGAAATTTCAAATGACATGCAGAAAAAAACTTGACGTTTAGGTTTGGTTCACATTCAATATCGGCCCTTGAAATTTAACCACCCCTTATAACACAACAAAATTTGTTAAAATGGAGTAAATTTATTTATTTATTTTTGGAAACACAATAACTGTTAAATGCCCACCACGACTTCTCTGATAACAAAGAATTCGCATAACGAAATTTCTCATGACGTTCTGGCATAGTTTGGGCAGTATATTATTTGTATCGCTTATTATTTCGTTCTTCTGCTCTGGAATCGCCTCAAATCTATTAGACTTTGATTTTCACGTGGTCCCAGAGATAGAGTTCCGATGGAGTCAAATTGCACGATATCGGTGGTCATTTCACTTCGTTGTTTCTTGTTTCGTGAGATAATGCGTCCTGGTAATTTCGTTCGTGTGCGTGTCTGGTAGGTGCCACTGTTCTGTTGAAACCACATATTTTCCAAATCAATGTCATCTACTTCAGCGTTCAGCATTTCTCTTATCGGCGTTTCCAGTGTCATTATCGCAGAAGTACGGTCGGATGACCAGGAAGACCACAGCTCAAAAACTACATCCTTTAAGGATGTTTAGTTGTTTCTTGCATTTAATGGGTACCCCAAATGCGGGAGCTGACATATCCGTTTAGGTGAAAGTGGTACGTTATGTTAGCTGAAAAAATCACGAACTGCACAAAATCCACTCCTAGCAGAACAACCGTTTTTGTAGAAAGTTTGGATCATTTTTGCCCGTTTTTCAACTGAGTATCACTCCATGACTATGTTTTCATGTAGTAAAGATTGTCTGAAAAAAAAAAACAATTTAAAAAAATATTAACATATGAGAAATAATTACTATAAATAGCTGCGTTACCCACGAATCTTCCTATGATAGTTGTGAAATCGTAAGTTTTACTTCAAGCCTTATCTTTCGTATGCATCACTTCATACCTCAATATAGCCAAAGCCGTTGCTTGCAGTACTATATTTCGCTTCTTGAGTTGAAGAGTTGATTTATTTAGGACAGGGCGTTTGAGTGGATGATCTTCTTCCTAGTGAACGGCACTAGCGCAGTTTTCAATGGGTTAATAGAGAGCCCTTTCTCGGTGCACCATTTGCTCATTATGCTAAGGGCTTATTGCATATGCTCAAAAAGCATTTTCTCATTTCAGCCGCCTATGTATCCTACCAGGTCATTAGCATAACTTCGAGTGTGGAAAGTTTATTCTTCAATTTGTAGAGAAGTTCAATTATTACTAATGTCCACAAACGAGGAGCAACTCTTGGGGCCATTATAGAATTTGTTGTTCCCCTAAGTTCTGCACTGATGGTTCCAGATTTCAAAGTCCATATAATGCATCTTATGATGAGATAGGGCTTACTTTTTAGATTGGGCATGGTTGATTGCCTCGTAGGATATACGGTCGAAAGCTCCTGATATGTCAATAAAAGCGCAAAGTGCGACTCGCTTAGACTCAATAGCGTGTTCAATAATAGTTACAAGACTGTCCATTGCAGTCTCAGTAGATTTTTAGCGGGAGACTAACTGAGCTTTTCTCCTTTATGTCGAATTGGAAAAAAAGGGCCAAGAACCACCGAGAGAATTTTAAGGGGGGGGGGTAAGGGTTTGTATTTTTAAAAAAATAAAAAAATTTTTTTTCTCTTATCTTATTGTTAAACATTTCAAGAATATATTCCTAAAATTTTATGTCGATCTGAGCAAAAGTCTTGAAGTTATTGTTTATTTAGCCTCTTGTCCTTTATCAGAATATCTCTGGCAGCTACGGGTGTTTTTTAGCTTACAAACTTTCAAACGCGTTTTTCTCAAAACTGCTTTTTCAAAGTCCGTGTTCACTGTCATTTAAAAACTACTTGACCGATTCATTTCAAACTTAGTATACATTTTCTACATATAAAATACCTCCCCCCAACGTTTAGTTAACATTTTTTTTTTAATTTAAGAGTGTTTTACACCCTCAAAATGGCGGAATTTTTTGCGGAAAATTGTAGTTTATATTTTAGATGGCCATAAAAAATTTTGAAGTGAAAAAAAAAATAATCAGAGAACGTTGGGGGGAGGATTTGATGATACTTTAACTAAATTTTAATGCTTTTTGATTTCAGATAATTTCCGACCGAGATATAGTGAACACCGCAAATTGTTTTTTTTTAAGACGTTCTGGGAAAAGCTTTGTCACCGGCTGGTTTTTCAAAATTTTCTCATAAAAAAATTACAGAATATTGTTAAAAGTATACTTAATAATATACAAAAGGTTTTAGTAAATTTGCTCAATCCACATTTAAAAAAAAATTCACAAAAAAGATGTTTTTTTTACGCTGAAACCCTCACCCCGCCCTTAACTCCTAAAACACTTAGGCTAAAAAACCCATTGTATTCAAAGCTCTGGAAAGTATAAGAGTAGATAGTCAAGGAGGAGATGAGAGAAGTGACAGAGAGAAAGAGATAGGCTGGAATCGAGACAGAGATAGCTAGTGCCGTGAGACTTTGCCAGATACTTTGGCCAAAAAATGTCTCAACGAGCTCTATCCGTATCACTCAAGAGCGTTATAAATAGTGGTACTCGATGAAAACGAGGTAAAACTGGGGCCTCCATTCAACGGATTGCTCGACAACAGATGGCATCGAGTCAAGGGGCATGGCGAAGATCGTTGGATCGAAGTCCATGTCTTCTTTATTGTCCAATGCCGGGCAGGGGCCGTACCAATTCCCATTAGGTTTCAGCCTGCAGAAAACATCAAATGGTGGTAGACTAACCATACCATCCAAATCCACAGTATCGGCCGCCGTAGCCGAATGGGGTGGTGCGTGATTACCATTTGGAATTCACAGAGAGAACGTTGGTTCGAATCTCAGTGAAACAAAAAAATTAAGAAAAACATTTTTCTTATAGCGTTCGGAGGCTTGAATCTGGTGGTCCCTTCACTTGTGGTCTCTCCATTAAGACGCACACCACAAATAGGAGGAGGAGTTCGGCCAAAAAGGGTTTACGCGCCAGTTATGTATACAGGGTGGGCCATATAGCGTTTGCTTTTTGAACCACCTATTTTTTTGAGGATGGTAACACAAATGACATGTCAAATGTGTTCATAATTTACTTAAAGGTTTGACATTTACGAAATGGGACGCTATACACTTGAACAAAATTGTGAAATATTGAAAACCTATTTCCAAAGTGGTGAGTATATTGGTTTTTGTTGTTGCTATGCACTTGTATTACTTATATCCGCTCGTATATTTTCTGTAGACCTACGTAAAATCTTTGATCCATGTACAGAAACCACAGACGATTATCGCTGAAGGCCAATGTGTCTCGCGGTCTTCAAAGCTTTGCTGCTCAGACCGACGATATCAAAATTTACAGCTTATTCCAGCAACTAAACACTCCTGTAGAAGCTACACAGTCAAAAATTACTCGGAGAGATCATTCCCAATTCTGATAAAGCTGATGGTACTGCATAAGCGCCATTCTACACAGCCGTTCAAACATTTGTTTTCGCGGGATACCAAATTTAGAAATAGTTAAAAACTAACAGAGAATTGGTTTGTCGATCAGTTTTTCTTACACCAAGAATATGCGTAACTCTTTCCGGCACAGTTTTTCGTTGTAATGGTAGAACCGTAAATTTCAATACAATCTTGCCTACAGGCCCACGTTAAGCCCTGGATGCATTTTTTTTAAATAGATCAGCAGGAGCGTGAATTTTATGGTGGTTAGCAGAGGTAACCACTATGAAATAAGTATACACAATTTTGGAGTTTTTTTATTTATTCAAAACTAGTATTATAAATGTTCATGGTGATAATTAAAACACTCTTTTTCTTCGGTAGCAAATGAATATTTTGCAGCTCCATACTGTACGTACAGGCATATTTTTCATGCTACACACACTGCAGCGCCTCGAGGTGCCCTTTTATAGGCTGATGGTGGATAGCCAGCCTTATTGCTGCCGGTACTTCCGGTTTGTGCTTCTTTATAGGCTTCGCCTAAGCCGAGTTGCTGAAAGAACGCGGTAAGCATTTCGTCTAAAATCCTTGAGACACAACTCCTCTAATCTTGAGATAGGGTGTTTTTGTAACTCTTTATAGATTATAAAAGCATTTTCCACAGTGCAATCTAGAAAATGAAGGAATATTCGGTGCCACCATTTTTTTGATTTGCGGCCAATCGCATAGCTTCCCTTCAATTGGTCAAATTTATCCATGAAATTCATATTTTCATTGTAATCCTTCAAGGATGCAGAGGACATGACACTTCAACTCTCTCCCCAGTTTTTTCTGTTCTTCTTACATTAACCAGATCTCAGGGATCATGAAAGTTACTCAAAATGAAAACGCAACGTTTATCTTTCCATTCCATAAAGGAAACCATTTGATTGTCACTGACTCTATAATCGTATTCCCCGCGATTCAATTCCTTATCGGTTTTCAAGGTGTGGGAGGTGTTTACGATATTCATTTACTGTCCCACATGCATAGACATTCTTCTGACGTAAGTCGACCTGGAGTTCGTAGCTGTTAAAATAATTGTCAAAGTACACTTTATGGTTTTTATTTTCCAATCCCTCACAGAATTTTCTGATAACATTACCCCAAAATTGGTTTTCACCTTGTTTTCGACTTTTCCTAAATATATCTCGAAATCTAAACAGTATCCACTCGAAGCGCATTTTCTCTAGCGGGCTAGTAGCGGAATACCTTCTGTAGTGGGCTGATTACGTGCAAGCAGAAGGGAGCTTCATCGTCAGAGTCAAACTCCTCATCAGATGGAAAAATATTTTCACCAAGTGAAAACTGTTGCGAATCAAGGGGAACGTCTTCCATATTAAGATCGTCTTTATCATATCCATCTCCACCCGCACAGCTATCAGTATCTGAAGGTATATCTTCATATACGAGGGGTGCCTATTATATGTCGGGATTAGAGAACAAAAAAATATTTTAATCATTGAAAATCACTTTATTGTTTTTTTAAATATTCTCCATGAAGATCTATACACTTTTGCATGCTTTGAAGCACTTTTGCCACTCTGAATGAGGTACCTCCAAAACATGCATTCTGAATGCCGAAACCGCTTCTTCAGGTGTCGAAAAACGTTGACCTCTCAGTTTGTTTTTTACGTACGGGAATAAAAAGAAGTCTTTCGGTGCCAAGTCAGGACTATACGGCGGATGACCCATTAATTCGATGTTTTAGGTGCTCAAAAATGCAGTTGTTTGAGCCGATGTGTGAGAGCCCGCATTGTCCTGGTGAAGAGTGATCCGTCTTTGGCGATTGGTTTTCCTAAGAAGACAACTGGCAAACAAATAGTTATGTACCACTCAGAATTTACTGTTCTGCGTTGTTCTAGTGGTACGGTTGCGACATGTCCAGTTTTTCCGAAAAAACAGGCGACCATTTGCTTGGAAGTGCTTCGTGCGCGAACAACTTTTGTTGGATTTGGCTCATCTTGAAACACTCATACAGTCGACTGCTGTTTACTTTCGGGCTCGTACGCGTGAATCCATGATTCATCACCTGTCACGATGTCATAGACGTGTTTCGAAGCCCCGCGATCGTATTTTTTGAGCATTTCCTTCGACCAATCGACGCGAGCCTTTTTTTGAGCGATTGACAAATTGTGTGGGATCCAACGCGAACAAATTTTTTTGACAGTCAAATGTTTATGCAATATTGAATGTATGCTGGTCCCCCTAATGCCTAAGATGGTCTTAATCTCACGATAGGTCACATGACGATCTTGCAATATCAGTTCGCGCGCAGCATCAATGGGTTTCGGAACAACAACTGATTTTGGACGACCTTCACGAAATTCGTCTTGGAGTGAACTACGACCACGATTGAATTCACCATACTATCGATAAACACTAGTCCTTGATGGAGCTTCATCACCAAAAAATTAATTAAGTTCATCCATGCAATGTTGCTGAGTTAATCCACGTCGAAAGTTGTAAAAAATAATCGCATGAAAATGTTCACGATTTAATTCCCTTTTTGGACCGAGATGAATCTTTTAAGTTACTGTAAACAACACAAATAGCGCTGGTAGTTCAAAACGTTCTGAGTATGTAAAAGCCAAAAAATGTCAAACTTTGCAATACAGCTGTCAGTTGCCAGATTGCAACACCAGGGTTGCCAAATCCCGAAATATAAAAGGCCCCCTCGTATTAACAGCTCCGTCAGAGTTAAGGATTTGTTTAAGCTACAGTCGCTTTAAAGCGCAAGGACCAGGAATGACCTTTGCAGGGATAAGATGGAAAAAGAGGTCTTTGAGTTGCTGCATTCGGCAACAATGCCGCCGGTGGAAGGATTGAGCTCTTGTGCTCGTTGAATGCAAGACACCCAGCTCTGAATGTAATCGATACAGTACTTGCTGTACCCCAACCAAAATCGCTTAGCCAGTCATAGAGAAAACTAGGAAGGCGCATTAATTCACGAAAGATCAACCTAAGTAATAATTGGCGAAAAGTCTAACTCTGAAAACGGACCCGGAAAACACTGTTTTCGCATTTTCACGGATAGCTCCAGTACCGAGCGCGGTTCCGACTATGGTGTCTATGTAGAATCGAGCGAGACAAAATAACACTTTGCTCTTGGAATGTACGCATCTGTGTTGTTTGCTGTTCAAGAAGCAATGAGCTTTGTTGCGGGAAACAGATGGAGAGGCAGATCTGTATGTGTCTGCAACGACAGTAAAGCTGCGCTCATGGCCTGAAACAGCCCTCCAACACCTTTAAGGGTAGTTGAGTCCTATAAAGTCCACAAGATCTACTCAGATTTCTTCGGAGGTTGGGTCGATTTAAAGAAAATTAAAAAGGGTACCCGAGTGCAGTACGATGAACATAATGTTGCCTGAGTGCTACCAATTGTCCCGACAAAAAAAAAATAAATACTTGGCGATAATTTCGAATTTTGTGGCAAGATACAACCAAAATGTCTAGAATAATTTATTTACATTGCAGTGATCAGAAATTCTCTTTGAGCGGAACTGAAAATAGCACTGTGAATTTCTTCGCGTTTTAAAATAAATATCAAAGAAATTGCTAGTAAAGCTCAGTTATTCACTTCACTGTGCCACTCTCGCATATGCCACCATACTTGAGTGAAGGTATCTTCATGTGTTCAACTGTAGATAAATGGAATATTGTGTGTACTTTGCTCTGGCTCGGCTTAAAATGAGCCACTCACCAAATGTGCTGGCGATGCTTGTGTGGTTTCCTCGAACAGGAGAAGCGAATCGAATTGGGGGGGGGGATCTTCGATCGCTTGGCTGGCAAATAATTCAATGCTGATGAAGTGGATCCAAAACACTAATTTGGTTGCGGTTGCGCGTTGCCGTCAGCGTAGTCAGCATCGTCATCATCGTCATCAACGCCGTACACGTCACCATCATCCAAGGCCAGACGACACTTGAGTGCAGAGTTTGTGGTTGGTTGAAAGTAGACGACCAGTCGAGTCGAGTGCGTGTTTATGTAAATTATGCTGTGTGAGTGTATGTGTGATTGCATATATGAATGAGTGCGCACAGCATCACACGTGCTGCTTTTGCTGCAACAATAAATCGCTTCATGCCACATGCTACATACACTTTCCCTGCCACTTGCAATGTGCCACACTTGGCGATACCAACAAAAGAAAGTCCATAATTCTTTTAGTTTGAAAGTTTTTCGGTTAAGGAAAATTATTTTTCTGACACTTTTGCGTGTCGCGCGTCTTGTTGATTGCGTGTTGCACGTAAAGCACATGCCACAAACTACACATGAGCACAGCTACTTGCATACCAGAGAACTGCAAGCGGTGGTATTTTTCTGACTTGCGATACACTCGCAAAAAAAGCGGTATCAATATGTACGACCACCGCAAACTAAGCGGTGTTTGCGCTGAGCAGAACCGCAACAGAGCAGTAAATGTTCTATGTATATCGTTTGTACATCCGAGTACTTCTTTGTTCAGTCTTTGCTTCGTTTATAACTACCGCTTGTGCGATCACTTCGGCTATGCGGTGCTGCATATGACCGCTACCGAATGACAAAAATACTGAAAACACCGCCTGCACAAATAGATCATAACACACAAGCAAAATAGTACCGCTAAAAAATATCTATGCCATCGCGCGTTCACTCAATACATAAATGATTAGCACTAGTTAACGACGTTGACAAATACACTACACTACATACATACACTGCAAACATACATTATTATTGTATATGTATATTGAAATACATTATAACCGAAAAGCGAAATAGAATTGGGCCCAAAACAGTTGACAATTTGTTATTTTTGCATTCAATGCATAAAAACTTCAATAAGTTGCAAATGTAAATATTATATTTTCTTTATATCTTAATACATAAGTATCTTTCTTAAAGTTAAAAGAAAAATTATTATTTGTTTTTGTACGATAAGTAATTTGTAAAAGAATGAATTTGGTTCTCAATTTTTATTTTAAAGTTCATTTTATTTTCTGTCATAATTAATAGTAATATACAATAATATAATATCACTGCTTCAATAAAGAATAAAACTTTTCATTTAAAAATACTGCTACATATGTATGTATAAAAATCCTTTTTTTCCGTGCGCTGCTATGAATTATACTGCAGACAATCTCACTATTTGCAAGGGATGACGATGCGGTGTTTGCGGTGTTTTCCTCATTTGACAGAGTTCACACGTCACACCGCTTAGCCGAAGTTGAATATACGATTGCTTTCAAATCTAACACCCGAGTATACGAGATATTCATACACTCAGCAATCGCGGTAATAGCGGTATTGATCAGCACACACACCGCTCTTTTGTTTTCCGCTCAAATGCGTGAAGCAGAGTATTGAAGCGGTGTGCAAGCAGTAGCAGTACACCGCTGCAGTTCTCTGTTGCATACATGCAGAGATACTATGATTATATGGGGACACATTCATGTACATTAGGCCGGGTCGATTTGAAAGGAGTCTAAAAAATCGCCCATTGCTCTGTGAAAATCGTATTCTAGGGATCAAAATAAGAAACTTCGCCGAAGGAACCATACCTCTAAAACGAATTCTGATGTTACCCAATTTGGGTCGAACTTTTTAGTTTCTTTTCTCATGTAAAGGCCAAAAATGGTGATATTTTGAAATGAGTGTATGGGGAACCCCCCAGGGGAGTTACAGGGCGTGTGCCACTGGCATGGGTGGATCGGCCGTTGAAAGTTAGTGGGGGTCGGTCATACATTTGGACTCCATTGGAGCACTCTAAATGGGTCAAAGTGGGATTTTTCGTTCGACCCAAATTGGGGGACATCAGAATTCGTTTTAGAGGTATGGTTTCTCGGCGAAGTTTCTTATTTTGATCCCTAGAATACGATTTTCACAGAGCAATGAGGGATTTTTAAATCGACCCGCCCTAATATATATATATATATATAATATATATATATACACACATACACTGGCGCAGCAGCATCCATTCGTGCAGCCCATGGGCGCAAAAAAAGAAACTCACCCTCTTGCTTTGAAGTGCTCTTGTGTGTTACTGCTTATCAATCCTATTACCAACACCATATTAATAATAATAACAACAAAATGTAATAACAACAAACAATGCAATGGCAGACATGTCCAATTTTCTAAACATGCAATCCAGCCAACTTCCTTTCACAAGCAATTTTCTCCTTATGTTGTACGAAATCTTGCCGGCAGCCAAGCTGAGCGCGGTCGCAACAAAAGCAACAACAATGACAACAATAAGAACAACAACGACTATCAATGCAGTCATCACAATTACACGCAAAGGTATGGAATTATACCCCACTACATAACCATTATTACTACACAGAATGCGGCGTGCCGAGGGGGAGTTAGAAAAATGAAAGCAGATGTTGAAAATCAGAAGCACATTAAACAGCTACAAATAAAAATAGTTGAGGCGGAAATTCTTATTCATTCATTAGATTAAATATAATATTTCGTTAGATGCTGTATGTTTGCTTGCCACACCGCAAGCGCATCTTAGAGGCACGCCACTTGCACCAAATAGTGTAAATAGTGCGCATATGACTTTAATGCAATGTACGTATTTGGGTAAAACAAATGTCACACATATACATGCATATATAGAAATGTCACACACACACCCACTCACACACTTGCATCTCACATTCATGCATCACTTTTGTCTATTAGCTTTGTTTACATTGCCATTTCATGTAGTGCCTTACAAATATTTGCTTGCCTTGCAACAAATACACGCATATATACATACAAACATATATAGTGGCAGAAAACATTCGCATAATTGTAGCAAAATATATATAAATTTTATTTTATTTTTTTCAACCACTAAGTGACTCATTCACCGACTGATTGAATGAATGCAGGAATGAGTAACTTTGGTTTCGGTCGGCTACTCACATTGCAATTTATAAAATTGTGGTCTCGAATGTCACAAAATTTTGGGTTGAAAATTTTGGTAAACACTTGTTTATTTGCCTTCTTATACCCCTGTAGAGAAATCATTTGTGTTAGTGCAATAAATTTCTGTTTTAGAATTAGCAGAATTTCGGGATTTGGTAACCACTTCGCTAAACAGAGAAACATTTAAGATACTATCCATTATTTTAGGCACTTAAGGATGGATAAACGGAGAAACATTTAAGGCACGTAAGGATGGTCATTTGGTAGAGAAATTTGCTGTGAATCCAAAGTAATCCAGAGAGCATTCAAAGAAATTTGACGATTGTCTTTTTAACCGATGGGCCAAGAATAAAAAAGGTTCTCTAGTCAAGCCTCAGGAAATATTTTTCAGATTTTCGTGAAAAAAACCGATAGTTAATTGTTAAAAAAAAAATCGAAATTTTTGAACAAAACAAAATCCCTCTAGCAGGCACGAGTTTTTTTATGTTTTCCAAAAGCAGTATAAATTTTATAGAAATCTACCAAACGGTTTTTAAGTTACGCATTTAAAGTTTTCCTATCGTTTTATGTAGAGTTATACGAATTATTTAATTACTCTCACTATCTATTCCTGGACTATATAATAGTTCTTCAGCCCTCCTAGCAGCTTCCAAAACATTGATTTGGTGTTGCCTACGTAGCATTCTACCTTCTCGAGTGCTATCGTTAACACGCTTATGTGCCACTTTCATACGTGCAGCATCCATTTTTTCAGCATACGAACGCTCCAGAGCGTCCGAGCCTCCTTTGGTAATTGTTGAATAACTCAAAAAGTATTTGTCGGATTCACTTCCAATTTTCACACAATATTTTTTAAGATATTTATCTTTAAGAAAATGAAACAAAAAAACTAATTTCTTTAAAATTCTGACTACCCCTAACCTCTTAAACAAAAGTAATAAGCATCATTACGCTAGTAGCATCGAATTCTTTCAGAGCCGGAGCGTTTGTATTCATTCGGACGATATGACCCAGCCAACGTAGCTGCTGGATCTTTATTTGCTGCGCTATTTCGTCGTAAAGCTCATACAGGTCACTGTTCCATCGCCTGCGATACTCGTCGTCGCGAAAGTGCAAAGGTCCAAAAACCTTGCACAGAATCTTTCTCTTAAACACTCCAAGCGTCGCTTCATCGGATGTTGTCATCGTCCACACTTCTGCGCCATACGTTAGGACGGGCATGATGAGAGCCTTGTCGAATGTTAGTTTTGTTCGTCGAGAAAGGACTTTACTGCTCAGTTTCCTACTTAGTCCAAAGTAGCAATTGTTGGCAAGAGAGTTTCTACGTTGGATTTCAAGGCTTACGTTGTTATCGGTGTTAATGCTGAGTCCTAAATAAACGAAGTCGTTTACAACCTCGAAATCATAGCTTTCAACAGTGACGTGGATGCCGATACGCGAGTGCGCCGACTGTTTGTTTGAAGACAGGAAGTACTCCGTTTTGTCCTCGTTCACCACCAAACCCATTCGCTTTGCCTCTTTATCCAGTTTTGAGAAGGCAGAACTAGCAGAGCGATTGTTAAGGCCGATGATGTCAATATCAACGGCATACGCCAAGAATTCAACGCCCTTATAAAATATTGTGCCTGAGCGATTAAGTTCTGCGGCTCTTACGATGCTCTCCAACATCAGGTTAAAGAAGTTACACGACAGTGAGTAACCCTGTCTGAAATCTCGTTTGGTGTCAAATGGCTCGGAGAGGTCCTTCCCAATTCTTACGGCGCTGCTGGTGTTAAACAACGTCATCTTACATAGCCGTATTAGTTTTGCGGGGATACCAAATTCAAACATCGCGGCATACAAGTAACTCTTTTTCATACTGTGGAATGCAGCTTTGAAATCGACGAAAATATGGTGTGTGTCGATTCACTTTCATGGGTCTTTTCCAAGACTTGGCGTATTGTGAATATCTGGTCGATGGTGGGCTTTGCTGATCTTAAGCCACACTGATAAAGTCCAATCAGTTGGTTGATAGTGGGCTTCAGCCTTTCACACAATACGCTCGCTAGAACCTTATAGGCGATATTTAGAAGACTAATCCCGCGATAATTGGCACAGATTGCATTATAATCCTTCTTATGGACTTAAAATAGCGCACTTAAATTCCAGTCGGCAGACATGCTTTCATCCGACCATATTTTGCATAGAAGCTGATGTATGACCTTACTAGCTCCTCGCCGCCATGTTTGAAAAGCTCAGCTGGCAGTCCGTCGGTATCGGTATCGATTGGGGTATCGGGATCTTCACAATCTCTGTGAACAATATGACCCAAATACTTATAAAATATTGTAACGGGTGATCAATTAAGAGGAGTTTTTTTCATTTGCGTTTTTTTTACAGATCGCGCGCGAGTTGTGGCAAACTGTCATCGTGGATTTGTTGAACAGCGTTTGGCATTTCATCATGGAAAGACTCACACCGCAACAACGTCTACAAATTGTTCAACTGTATTATGAAAATCAGCGTTCTGTGACAAATGTTTTTCGTGCGCTTAGACCGCATTATGGTCAACATAATCGGCCTGCCTTAAACACTATTCGACATACCATCAACAAATTTGAATCCGAATATTCATTGGTGGATAATTCTCGACCGAATAAATCACGTCCAGCAAGAAGCATTGAGAATATAGCGGCAGTAGCAGAGAGTGTACGTGAAAACCGCGATGAATCGATTCGGCACCGTTCTCAGCAACTTGGACTGTCGTATGGAACAACTTGGTCAATTTTACGGAAGGATCTTCATTTAAAAGCATATAAAATACAGCTCGTACAAGAACTAAAGCCAAATGACCTTCCTGCACGTCACCGTTTTGCTGATTGGGCTCTTGAAAAGATTGAAGAAGATCCGCTGTTTTCGAGCAAAATTTTGTTCAGCGATGAGGCGCATTTCTGGCTCAATGGTTACGTCAATAAGCAAAATTGCCGTATTTGGGATGAAGAGCAACCAGAACAGGTTCAAGAGCTACCTTTACACCCAGAGAAAACAACGGTCTGGTGTGGTTTATGGGCTGGTGGAATCATCGGTCCATATTTTTTCAAAAATGATGATGGCCGCAGCGTAACTGTGAATGGTGCTCGCTACCGTACCATGATATCGGACTTTTTGCTACCTGAAATTGAATCTAATGATCTCTACGACATTTGGTTTCAACAAGACGGAGCCACTTGCCATACAGCTCGTGAAACAATGACTTTATTGAGAAGTCATTTCGGAGAGCAGCTGATTTCACGTTTAGGACCTGTGAGTTGGCCACCAAGATCTTGTGATATCACACCTTTGGACTTTTTTCTTTGAGGATTCGTGAAGTCCAAGGTCTATGCTGATAAACCAGCTACGATTGAAGCTCTGGAAGCCAACATTACGACATACCAGTCGAAATGCTCGAACGAGTGATTGAAAATTGGACCTTCAGAATGGACCACCTTAAGCGTAGTTGCGGCCAACATTTGAATGAAGTCATATTCAAAAAGTAAATGTCAAAGAATGTCCTTTCAAATGATAAATAAAGGTTTTGAACCTAATTTACATTTTGGTTTTTTTTAACTATTGAAAAAAGCACCTCATGATTGATCACCCGTTATAAGGCTTTTATCTGTTCCAAACTTGAATACACAGCTTCTATATGGAGGCCCTATCATGCAACCTAACCATAAACCGATTGAAAGGAGTCCATAATATCTTCCTCCGTTCTCTTTACTTTGGGTGACTCTTCCGTTCTACGAATCATTTGTTTTTCAATTAATTAGTTTATTATTTTTAACAGATAGAAGAACTCGCTTGCCAGTTTCGTTCAGTTTTGATCTTGTTTCCGGCAAGTATGGTTGCCCTTTACTTTTTGAATGAATTTATTTTAATGTTTCATGCTGAAAATTCTCACTTAAAGAATTATATTGTTTAGTATAATATTATAATTTTTGGATAGCTAAACAGAGTACTAGTTTGTAAAATAATTTGCAGAGCAGATTCCATAATTAAACATTTTTTTTTATGATGTGAATTAGGAAACTCTTAGAGCGAAGTCGTAAATCAAAAACTTTATCACTCAACCATTTTTAACTGTCAGGGTTTTGGTTCAGATTTTATTGATGATATACATGACATACCCTTTCACAAGAAGCAGAAGAAAAAACCCAGACTCTTGAACTAATATTTAAAAAAGTATACGAGCAAAAAAAAATAGCTTTTCATGTAACCAAATTAATCAGGAATGGCCTAAATATGTAGTAAGTCTAGGACGATTTTTTCCAGTAACCTTTCACTGAGGATAAGCGCTGTTTTGATTCAATTTCACCCATTTTCATTACGAACCTAGCCTATATAAAGAGAAATGCGTGTACCAAGTTTCAACGCGTAAACGATTGTTGAGAGTTGCGCCACACAATTGGAACCACTGTGCAATGCTCTAATTGAGCTACGCACTTTTTTAACAATTTCATTGTTCTTATTTGCAAGTTATTACAGCCAATTACATTAGTACGCATAAAAGGATTTGAAATTTCGGTACGAATGAAATAAATTTTCATTATGGAATGCAAAAAAATATATATGTATAATAGAATAAATTAATTTATAAAAATTGTTTTTAATTGATATTTCCATGCAATATTTGTCAAATTTTACAAAACATGGCAATTTATTATTCCGCATGCTACGTAATGCCACTTTATAAGTGAACGTATGCTGTCTAACTTTAACAAATTTTGTTAATGGCATAAATTTTAAATTTTTCGTAAATTAATCAAAGGATTTTAATTTACTCGTGCGGATGTGGTATAGAATACTTATATGAATAAATTTTATTGCTTCAACAAGCATATTTATATTCAATGCTAGCGTACGAGCAAGCGAACATATACGAGGGCGGGATGAAAAGTTTCTGGCTTGAGCCAGCAAGTGCAAGTTTTTATAAGTTCACTGTAATATTATTACTGACGAGCATGCGTTTCAATTTTCTGGTCAATTGCTTTGTTGGTATACGTTCGATAAGCTGTTGAAAAACAGAACTCGGCTGCTTACGTGAAAATGAAGAATTTAAAGAAACGCGCTGTCATAAACTAACGGGTGATTTTTTAGCTATTATCTTTTTAAACAGATGGTTTAAGCAGCTGACGCACTTTTCGTGTTTTTTTTCTCACTGTCAAACATCTTCAGTTTGGTCTATAATTTAACCATGAATCGTCTTACAAACGAACAACGCTTGCAAATCATTGAATTTTATTATAAAAAAGCTTGTTCTGTTAAGAATGTTTAAGTTGGCCGAAGATCCACTTTTTTATCGAAAAATTGTGTTCAGCGACGAAGCTCATTTTTGGATCAATGGGTACGTAAATAAGCAGAATTGTCGATTTTGGAGTGAAGATCAGCCAGAAGAATTGCAATTGCAAGAGCTACCAATGTATTCAGAAAAAGTCACAGTTTGGTGCGGTTTATGAACTGGAGGTATCGTTGGATCGTACTTCTTCAAAGATGCTGCAAATCGTAACGTAACTGTGAATGGTGAGCGCTACCATGAAATGGTATCCAACTTTTTTTTGCCCAAAATGCATGAGCTTAACTTGTATTATATGTGGTTTCAGGAAGGTGCCACAAGCCACACAGCACGCGTAACAATGGACTTGTTGAGAGGCGAGTTCGGTGAACATTTTATTTCACGTTCGGGACCAGTCAATTGGCCACCCAGATCGTGCGATATAACGCCTTTAGATTATTTTTTGTGGGGCTATGTTAAAGCTCATGTCTATTCAGACAAGCCTGCTTCAATTAACGCATTGGAAGACAACATTAAATCATTTCTATGTGAGATACCGGCCGAAACATTGGAAAGAGTATGCCAAAATAGGACTAAGCGGATGGACCATTTGAAGCGCAGTCGCGGTCAACATTTGCATGAAATAATCTTCAAACATTATATTATATGGACTGTACTATCGATTTAAATAAAAATGACATGCATTTTTCTGAATTTTACGTGTGCTTTTTTTGAAAAACTTTCTTATAGCTCTTATAAAATCATCCTTTAGTTTTATGTGGGAAGTCTACAACCAAATCTAATCAAATTAGAATTTTATTCAACATTAATAAAGTCTTCTCTGCCATATTCAATGGTTAAGGAGTGAGTATAAAAAGGTCGCACTTGCTCTGATGATCTTTGATGATCATGACGAAGACGTCTCCTTGCGGTCATAACCGTCGATGTGATCGAAAAAAAATTATAAAATCATGCTAGAGGACAGATGACTGAAAGTGATTGAGAATACTGAGACTATTGGAATACCAACTGGAAGTTTACGGAGTATTCCATAGTAGAGTGATTCTATGTGAAGTAATCCAAGTATTTGCGACATTCTTCGAAAAATGAGGTACTTGTAGGCTTTAGTATAATAAAGAGAAAACTGAAAAAATGTTTAAACAAAATTTATAATTTAGAGATTATTATGTTAAAAATTGCGAAGAATTCGCAGTCGTCTCAAAATTGTGCGCGTTTTCTAACCTGACACCAACACTAACACCGACCTGTGGGCATTAATGAAGGTGATACCTGCTCATCTTCAAATCCGACGGCGAAAGTGGAAATGGATCGGTCACACTCTGCGAAAACCACATGGATATATCACAAAAGCAGAGCTAGGCTGGAACCCGCAAGGCAGTCGAAAATATAATAGGCCATTTAACACGTGGAGACGACTAATGCAAGCAGAAGCGCTACAAGCAGGTTGCACCTGGCGAGAAATCAAATTCTTAGCTTTAAGGGGGAGCCTGTTTTAGAGGCTTCAAAAAATCGATTTTTTGTTGTTTGCATAAATGTATTCCCAAACTATCCAAGAATGCGTCCTCAAAATTTCAGAAGCAAATTCAAAATATTTTCGGAGTTACAGAAGATATTGTGAGCAAGCGTCCTTCAGGATCGCTCGAAGTGCGATTTCTCGGTTTTTTATTTTTGCGATTTTTCCAAATTGGCGAGAAAGATAGGGAAAAAGTTAAACGTCCTATCGAAGCGAGATAACGCTGATTGTATTCGGAACTAAGTTATCTTCTAGTTGAATCTAAAAAACCTTAAGAAAGTTATGATTAACCCACTTTTTAAACAATCTAAAGTGAATTTGTTTTTCCAAAAAAATTAATTTTTTTTGAATTAGCGAAAAATTGTTGAATTTCTCACTTTATGTTTAATTTTCTTGGTTTAACTAGAAGCTATACTATACCAAACTAAAAACTTTTTGGGTTTTTGGTTACAGATGAAAATTGCGACCTGCTTTTTTCCCGCCGCACGACACATGCATACGCGAGGCGCCTCGGCAAAATGCTTGTCCCAGGCATAATATGACATAATATTTGTATAAAAAAATTTGCGAAGACTGTTGAAATATATAACAACAAAACCAGGAAGTTTCGTTTTAATCGAATATTTCTTTCCTTCCCAAAAAAATTAACGAAAAAATCGACTTTTTGAAGCCTCTAAAGCAGGCTCCCCCCTTAAATAAATCAAATTTTAACTTGTTTATTGAAGCCCTTTGTTCCAACTGGGAACTAAGGGAAAATATAGATATATATAAGTCAAAATAATTGTGTAGTTTTTTTAAGTGAAATATCATCGTGTTTTTTAATTTCTATAAAAAAATTTTACATTAAAAAAAGTTATATAAGAAAAAAGTGATATTTTTCTTTGAAAATTGTGCAGAAAAAAATTGTTTAGTAACTTTTGAAAAACACTCCTTCAGATTTTTCGAATATTTTTTTTTTTGAAAACAAATTCCATAATTGGATTTGCGTCACTTCTCGAGTTATATTCAGCGGCTCGTAATACTTTTAGAGTCAAGGCAATGAACTGGATTGGATCAACCAAACAATTCATAGCCAATTTTATTTGTGAATAGAATTATGGTCACCGTTTTTATGATATGAAGGAGATATCTTTCATCAATACCTTCAGCAGATTGAGCTCAATAAAATCCACAAAGTTACTGCAACTTTTGAGTGTTAAAGACAGCACTAATACGGTGAAAAAACCAATCTTCTTACAGCGCGGCAGCGCATCTTTTCATCTGTTGGACGTTGCGATAGCTAAAATCAAAACATTAAAGTTCGAATTAAAATTCAAACTACTCGCTCCTTCAGCATTTTCATCAGATTTAGCGCCAAACGATTATCATTTGCTTCCTAACCTCAAAAAATGGCTTGGAGATAAAAGGTTTGAGAATAACGAGAAAGTCATCAATGGCTTAAATGCCTATTTTGAGGAGTTTGATACGCGCACAATTTCTACAAAAAATTTTATTACTGGAAAATGGAAATGTGTTTGACTTGATGGACGTTATACATTATTAATGAAAGAAAACAAAAAATTATTATGCCAAAAAACGTTATTCTTTATCAGTCCGAAACTTTTCACGCCGCCCTCGTGTGTATGAATGAAACATTTTTTTTCTTTAATGGATGTAATAATGAAAAATAAAATGAAAAAAATTCAAAACAAAACAATTTTTTTTCTCTATCAGGGCGAAAACTTTTCACGCCGCCCTCGTGTATATAAATGCACAATGAAATGTTGTGAAAAATGTATTAGTTTAATGGATGTAATAATAAATCAAGTAAAAAAAAATTAAAACACAATATTCTCTCTCAGACCGACAACATTTTACGCCACCCTCGCATATATGAATGCACCATGAAATGTTATGAAAAATGTATTAATCCTAATGGATGCAATATTCAAATTATTTCATATAGAAAAATTAAAAAAAATCACCGTAAATGTATTGGTGCGTGAATTTAATATTGAAAATTAATTAATAATAAAAAATTAATCAATAATTGAAGTTAAATTAAATTTTAAAATTGAATAATTGAAATTTCTCCAAATATATGTTTTTACTTTATCAGACCAAAAACTTTCTATACTACCCTCGTATGTATCACATGCATAAATCGCCAGTGAGATACTGTTGAAAAATAATACAAAAATTATCAACAAAAATTATCATCCTTGTCAAGCAGCAAACTTTCTAAGCCACCCTCGTATATATCATAAGTATAGATGTCGATGGAGTTAACATTTAAAAATAATATGAAAAAAAGCAAAAAAATATTTATTTGGGATGAAGCCGTAAACTTTCCGAGCCACCCTCGTACATATTATAAGTATTGATCTCGATGAATTTAGTGTAGAAAAATAAAACGAAAAAATTTCCTCAAAAAATTTTTTTTATGAAGCCGTAAACTTTTCACACCACCCTTGTATACATACCTATACAATGAGTGCATAAATGTTTCCTTCATGAATGGAAACGAAAAACAACACATTTTGCGCTGATGCGCTTTAATGCCAATAAACAATTACCAAAACAAGTGCAACCAGCAGCAGCCGATGATTTAATGCGCATACAAATATACATACATATTTGTGTATGCATGCAAATATTCATGTGTGTGTAATTATGGCTAAATGCAGTGGTACGCAGACATGCGGCGGTGTTGGGCAAAAATAAACAAACATTTTGGATATTTGCAATAATTAAAGTGCAAATCAATTACAACACCGCATTAAAAATAACAGCAAAGCACTTACACATTCGCGACAGAGAGCTGCAGCCCGCATACGGACAAAACAAATGCCATCAACAAATATGGTAAAAAAACTCACACATCAGCGCATCAACCACGCCCACCACTGGTCAAGCAACAGTATAATGATCTAACAACAAAAAAAAGTGAACCGTTTTCGCCAAAAATTTAGCTGAACTGATAAATTGAGAAAGCTGTACACTGCTCTATAAGTTGCGATCAAAAAGAACTGCATTTGAATGAAGATTATCGTTGATGTACTGAAAAAACTGTGACGCATTGGCATCGTTGAAGATTTTATAGGTAGTAGGTAGTAGTACGTTAATTTTCAGTTTTATTTCTTTATAAGCTTAACTCTACTTTCTATTGAAGACATCAGTTTTGAAATTGGCTTCCAATGGTAAGATTAGTTGGTCTTCTGACCTTCTGCGACTCCCAGAACCAGAAAGATGCATTTCCTCTGATCAAATTTCTTATAATTAATCTGAAGTCATGCTAAACCACCTACTAGGTTAGGTTACGTTGAATAGTTGCCCGAAGAGAATCTCCAATTGAACGAAAAAAAAAATACCTCTGTAATTATTGATCTGAGGAGATACCATAATTCTATCTTGGTTAACTCTGGCAAGTTAATAAAAATACTAAATTCAAATCGTTTAGTAACTTCGTTTGCAGCCTTCAGCATCAATGCATCTGTCAATATCAAACAAAAGATGGACGTAAACTCTCTCGGGAACGCACGGTACGTCTATAGGATAGCACATGATTTCCTCGTGATCTCACCGTGATCAATAATAGTCACCTTATAATGGAGTCGCAGGATAGTAAAATGTATTTGCCAACAGCTCCTGGGATGACGAGAAAACCAAATATTTCGGTCAGGATCGATTAAACTGAATACGTAAATGGATTTACGATAATTTTTATAATGAAAGTTAGATAAATGCACACAAATCATATCGTAGATATGAGTGTGACCGAGAATCAAACACAATTTGGGATGTGGCCGTAAATTATAATAATAACAGTTGGCGCTTATATCCTTCTATTTGTGGTGCCCGTCTTGATAATTTCCTCAAATGAAGGAACTTAAAGTTTTAATCGCATTCGAACGGAAGATGATTTTTTATGAGGAACTTTTTCACTCGAAGATTTGCCATTTGCTGCCGAGGGGCGATAGCTTTAGGTATACACTTTTTCTATGATTAGGTGTTTCATGCTCCGGTTTCAGTTTCGAACGTGGGCACTATCAAATAGTAGTCACTCACCAACCCATTTGGCTACGACTGGCCGTCAACTACGTGGACGATTTCCAACAAAGTTTTCGCCTAAACTAGAGCAGGAAACGAGGACATTATATCATAGTTTGGGTCGAATGACGAATAAGCTAAATTTCCAACTTTGGACTGAGAATAATCCTTACGAATAATCCATAAGAAAGCCACTATTTCTCTTGATTTGCTAACTTCAGGCCTGGCTGCTCCCTACTTTTTTTAAACTGAGGTTAGAGCCAATATTACCAACGGTATGCGCTAATTTGGAGTCCACTCGGCAGTACCAAACATCTATGTTTTAAATGGCTTCAAAAGAGTACATCAACTTTGTATTTCAGCATCAATTCTATGACGCTCTCACTTCATTGGCGCGCTCTTTTGTTGACCAAATAATCTAAAAAATGGGGTTGGCAGATATCCGCGACATTTATGTGATTTGACTTCTATGAACTACTTTTTTTGATGACGCTTCTCCGCAAGTCACTAGTCTAAACTATTAAGGCCGGTTCGGTTGAGAGCTCCGAAGACCACATTCGGCGCCTTAGTGACGAGATAAAAGCAGTGATGTAGAAAAAATTGGTCCAAAATATAAGTCATACTTTGAGTATTTGGTGCAGCCGCCTCTGACTCATCAATGATTACTATCTAGTCACATGAAGGATGATCTGCTACCTTTTGTAAAACTCTTCTCAAAAGCACTTACAAGTTCCCAAAGTTAGTACTGTGTGAATCATTGTGGTAGTGTGACTTCGGTGCTGGCAAATGTATCACAAATAAGATTTTTATAATAAGTATCTTAATGGAAATGACCAATAGGTCATGGAGAGAAGAAAATACGTATGTTACAACCAAGCTAATTTGGCCGCAAATACATAAGAGAAGATGAGGAGAGTTCGTTAACCTCTCAAGAGCGAAAATCTTGAAGGTCGTGACTTGTGTCACCAGTCATTGGCTGTTAGGTAGGCACTCTTCTAGGCTAGGAATGTTTTCACATGAATACTGCAGAAGCTGTAGAGACAAAGATGAGGAAGAAACAGTGAAACACTTCCTTTGTAACTGTCCAGCCTTTGCTAGAAGTAGAGCAAGGTTGTTGGAACTCTCTTACGGAACTATCCTACGCTTCATAAGAGCGTCTAATGATGAATAAACACTGAGGTTCCCGTGTTACATAGTGGTATCATAACGGACTTACACGGTCTAAATGGTTTAAAACTTAACCTAACCTACTGGAAATGACTCAAGACACATAAATGTCAAATCTTGAAAAGGCCTGTATTCTCGTAGGGTATACTATTAGTGCAGGGTTGACTACCCTAAATAAATAAATTAATGATTATGCGTATCGGCCGATTTTATAGGCACTTCTGTAGAACGCTACAATCTTCTTCATATATTTGCCTGGCGCACTGCAACTGCTTCAGAGATTTTGGCCGAGTTTAAGAAAGGGTGTGGTCCAGTTGGACCCACCAATTGGAGCGAATTCCTTCTTCACCTAATGGTTCCGACCATCAACTTCGCTAAAATTGGGAAGGAGCTCTCAGGTTCGATTGACACCAAATGAAGCTTGAGACCAGGAAACTTGTTTTCGTACAAATTGGCGCTCAATTCGAATCGTAGCGACGATATTGGCATTGTATGTCCGAGCAACACAAACGATATCGAAAGAATACGAGAAGGTTTATACTTACCCTAAAAGAAGAGAGAACTATTCTTAATATGCATACATGAGCTGCGCGCTAGTTCTTTTGGGGGATAGGTACTGAAAATTATGGAATAATAATTTGTACGAGTTTTATATTGAGAGGGACATTGGTCTTGACATCCTTCTAAAAAAACCTTAAATTTCTTATCAGGGTAGACAATGAGAGTAGGCGCGTTCAGGAACCTAGTTGAAGTGCTTAGTTCAAGAGCATTTGGCGGTATTTTGTTTTAAAGCTGATGGGCTTCAAGAAGTAGCACGAGATGGAGAGTAGCAGCTGGTGAAATGTTTGGTATAGAACTGGACGAATAGTTATGGCTCATAAGTAAATAGAAGCAGAAGTAGGTATTCGGTCACCACATCATCCGGCTTGTACTGATTTCTGTGTTATAAGCACCATAGGCAGGCACCATCTGGATAGCTACATTTTTCTCGATATTTGGGATCATTAAGCGCTTGCTTGATTAATAAATTTTCGGTGACTGGAGAGATCACTCAAAACATTTGAATTTTCAGTTATGCCGTCAAGGTCGCAAACGGTTGTGTTGATTCATTTCGCGAATAACTTTTTTTGCATTAGTCAGAGCGCATGGACGTGGATATAATTCTAAGCATACATAGGTAGCGATTGCGATAATGATTAATGGTGCGAAGCTGGATTCATGCTTTCAGGTCTCTCTTACATGCTAACCTCTCCATATAATGCCTTTGGAACATACGAATTCTAGTAGCAGCTGCAGATGTCATCCACTTTAGAGCGAATGCTGCTTTTGGGGATAAAGCTGATGAAATTTCGGGACGACTAAAGCACATTAATTTTTTTACAGACCAACAAAACTGACAGGCTATTTAATTTTAGGAAGAAAAAAAAAAGATTGATTATAAACAAAAAACTGATTAAGCCAAGAATGAATGGAACCGTAAGAATTTTTCTTGTATGCGTCAGCATTGGAAACGTCCTCTTTTTTCGACATCCATAAAAAAAAAGTTTACGGAAACTGAGCCTACAAAAGTGTAATTACAAATAAAGCGATCAATTAAATGTGTTCGCATGCCACAAAGCTAGCAACAAATGTTGCGGTGATGGCAGAGCAAATGGAATGGCCAGCAGTACGCGCATATTTCCAATTACCAGACCGCGTCAGGTGTTCTGAAAGTGTGTGTTTATGTAGTGCTTATGCGTGTGTGTGTGTCTGTGTGTAATACCTTATCAAAACTATTTTATATTATTTTTCCAGTCGGCAATGAAATGCAAATTTAGCGAAAATAAAAGCTGCAACTGGCATTCCAACATACTACTCACAACAACAAACAACTTAATACAACAACAAACTTAAATTGAAGTGCAATAATGACAACAAAATTAACAAAAGCAAAAAGCACACAGCAAATGAAAATAAATTATCAAATGCCAATTGGGGAACTGCTAGACTCGCGTCAAACAGCACTCGGTGACTGGTAAAACACAGCCGGGTAACTGCCACCTGACAATCGCCATAAAGGCATGCGGGCGTTGAATAACAGTGGCTTGTGGTATAATAACTATAACTGAAATTCCCAGGTATTAGGTACTAGAAGCGTTTTAAGTGATTACGAAACTCAACACTCGGTAAGATATTTTTGAGTTCGTGATCTCTCAGTAAGGGTCGGTCGATGGTGATATACTCGTAGAATAAAACACGAGATGGATGTAAAGTAGTAAGGAAATTACTTTTTTTGTTTTGAAATCTCATGGGTGCCGTTATGTATGGACCCTGCTATTGTGCAAATTCCCACCCAGGCCTCGCAAGACGATATATGTAGATCCGAGAGACCAAATTTTCAAAGACATTCCTCCATAAATCCGGCTGAATTTGAGTAATCCGCTGCTTTTTGTTGATTGTGAAAGCATCGGTCGATGCGGTTTATTGGCTCAGACCTGCGAGCTTAAGAAACTTGCGACCAAGAAGAAGTCTATGAGATCATTTTCAGCTAATGCCCTCAATTATGATGTTACTCAATTATTTTTTGTATATTAACGTACGGAAATGAAACATTTCCATCTTCTTCTATAGGATCAAAATCAAATTTTCTTGGCGGCCAATTCACATCAGCTCGCATACAACTCATATTAATAAAGGGTTTTTCCAATAAGAGGTGTTATTTGCGTAAAAGATCCATGGTTTCGTTGCTTGTGTGGCTCGTAGCGCCGTCTTGTTGAAAATAAACGCTATCGAGAGCAATACCATCAAATTCCTGCCATAAAAAATCGTTAATCATCTCCCAATAGCGCAATCCATTCGCCTGTATTTTTTGCTCCAGCCTCATTTCCGAAAAAGTGAGGTCCAATGGTCCATAAAACGCACCAAACAGTCACACGTTGAGGATAGAGAGGCTTTTCAACAATAACTCTTGGTTTTTCTAAGCCCCAGATCCGACAAATTTGCTTGTTGACGAAGCCACCGAGGTGAAAATGGGCCTCATCACTCAAAATGATTTTTCGATGGAATTCCGGATCATTTTCATGCATTTCAATGACCCAATCAGCAAAGATACGACATTGTTGATGATCAGTCGGCTTGAGTTAATTGGACTTTATAAGCCTTAAGACCCAAATCTTTATGCAAAATACGGTGTAATGACGTATGATGAACGACGAGGAATGGACAAACGTGGATTTTCTTCAACACCTTCGGCTACAACAGCAATATTTTCGGCTGCTCTTAAGCGACGTGCACGGCTTTAGTTCTTCACATCAATAACTTGTCCCAACAGCTCGAAGTTTTTCACCAATTTCTGTATTGCGGTCCGAAAAGGTGCTTCACGATGACCCAAAAATGTTCGAGTTTTACGAACCATCTCTGTCAAATTTTCACCATTTTTATTGTGAATTTTAATAATTTCAATGCGTTGTTTAAGCGTGTATCGTTCCATTTTTATTATTGGCGCAGTTTCTACTTGTCAGATATCAAAAAATGACAGCTTATATAGGCGCCATAGGCAGGGAAAACCTTTCAAAACTTTATGATTTCCAAGTGCTGCTCCATCGCGTAACTTGCCATCGTTGTTTGTTATCAGTTTTTATTATTTCCTATGGTTTTAGGGAGTAACAAGGGCTATTAGCGGCTGAATGATAAACAGCAGATTTAGCAAATGCTAGTCAACATGAAATTTCTGCTCCATGTAGATGACGTGAAAATTGTCAGCAAAGATACCTACATGTTGGATGAGATTATATTAAATTTGATTTGTGGGAGGTTGGACAAGCCTAAGCACTCAATAACGAAGACTATTGCACTACACGCGCATAGATTACAGTGGAAAGAATTGAGATATAGGATAGATACAGAATGGATGGTAAGACGGAAAAATTAGTTTCAGACCTCTCCTCCACAAATCTTTTGGATTCATTGGTGAACCTCAAGAGATCCGGAAGAGGATGAAAGTGAACTTTATCTACACTCAATACTACGCAACTCAATAGACTAAGTCTGATTCTGGAAAACGTGGGACAGCTGCAAAGAAAATACTCTACAGTGCCCTCATATAGACATATTGGCATATTGGGTCGCCAATAATTCCCATGGTAGCCACAGCCGTTGTGCCCTGTGATTACACCCATCAGTACTCTCAGGTCGTTCCTACTAAGGTTTAGGAGAAATATCGCTAATTTCCTGTTTCTGCCACGTTATGCGTGAGAATTTAAGGATTTTTGTACTAGGCAACCACTAAGCCACTAGTTAAACCACAGCTCTAACTTGTAGTACTTCTCAGTAATTTGAAATCCAATTTATTCTAAATATTTATCTCCAAAGGATGAAAAAAATTACCAGCAATCTCTCAATTTTAACGAGCTGTTTCAGATTTTATATATCTTAAGATTTAATAGGAATATAGGGGGAAATGAAATTGTTGATGAGTTTGCCAGGAAGGGGACTGAATTGGCCTCAGAGACCTCTTAGCCGGTCATCGGCTTCCCCTTGACAGTTGCTAAAGGGGAACTGCACAAATTATTTCTCACGAAAGCTCAGAAAATATGGAGCTCCATTTCTTCATGTGCTATTTCGAAAACCCTTTGGCCCCAGTAGAAAAGACGGAGGACATAGAAAGCTTGGATATTCCACGCCATTCAATTTTCAAACAACTAGCTGTGTTTAACGGTAACTGGACGATCGGTTCACAGGCGGGAAGACTAGGTTTTCCGTTTAACCGCCATTGCAGAAGCTGTGGGGGCCTTTATGAGAAGAAGACTATTGAAAACTTTCTCTGTAAATGTCCGGGTTGACAGCTAGACGACAAAGGTCATTGGGAGCTCCTTTCTTCGACCGCCTGGGGCAGCGCGCCAACCTAAATCCAATCAATCGCCTCCATTGTATCAACAGCTTTGGGTGGCTGTAGATATCTGCCTGTTGGAGGTCTCATAATGGTATCAAAACGGCGTTTTAGTGATACTTGAGGAGTGCCAGATCGGCACTTCAACCATTTCACCTACCTACCTACGTAAAAATAAAAAACAAAAATAAATAATTGGCGCGTACACTTCTGTTAGGTGTTTGGCCGAGCTCCTCCTCCTATTTGTGGTGTGCGTCTTGATGTTGTTCCACAAATGGAGGGACCTACA
Organism: Anastrepha obliqua; assembly: GCF_027943255.1. Taxonomy (NCBI): domain Eukaryota; kingdom Metazoa; phylum Arthropoda; class Insecta; order Diptera; family Tephritidae; genus Anastrepha; species Anastrepha obliqua. The sequence continues at coordinate 31,898,277 of NC_072896.1, forward strand.
GTTTCAAGCCGACTCCGAACGGCAGATATTTTTATGAGGAGCTTTTTCATGGCAGAAATACACTCGGAGGTTTGCCATTGCCTGCCGAGGGGCGACCGCTATTAGAAAAATGTTTTTATTAATTTTGCTTTCACCGAGATTCGAACCAACGACCTCTCTGTGAATTCCGAATGGTAATCACGCACCAACCCATTCGGCTACGGGGGCCACCCTACCTACCTTCCTACCTACATAAGATTTAATGGCATATCACCGCACATCAACTAATCTATTGATAAAATCTATTCTAACGACCTTTCTTCGATCGAAACTTATGACTAAAAAAAATCTACATGATCGGTTGGCCTTACAATTTCTGAATGTTTTCATAGTTGTTACCAAAGATTCCATAAGATGGAAATTGACAGTAGGCAACAAGTCGATAGAACCGATTATTGACTTTCGTGTTAAGATTCATCAGCAATGGAGATCTAAGACTAGAAGTGAAACAAGCGGGAAACAAAGCCGCTTTGCTCCCTAAAAACTACTGTATGGAGGATCAAGCACATGAGGACCGAAAGTAATTCTGACGTATGCCGCGGAAACAAGGGCGGCCACGGCTGTAACGCAAAAAGACAGTTGAAATGAAGACACTGGGCGCAATAGTGGGATACACCATGCACGACCGAAAGGCAAGCGAAGAGATAAGAAGCATTGTAAACAGGTTAAAATCGTAAATAAAGGATGAAGAAGAAATTATAATTATAAATAACATTTTTCTTATAATGAGAAGAATAAATGATAAGAATAAATAATAATAATTGGCACCCTTTGTTGGGCGTTTGGCCGAGCTCCTCCTCCAATTTGTGCTATCCGTCTTAATGTTCTTCCACAAACGGAAAGTTTGTGTCGTTCTAGTTTCAGCCGACTCCGAATGGCAGATAGATTTCTGTGAACAGTTTTTTTCTAACAGATATACACTAAGAGATTTGCCATTGTCTGCCACTATTAGAAAACACTTTTTCTATCATATCATTTGGTATTTCATGTCCAGAGTTTAGGATGCTAGTCACGCCCCAATGTACGAGAATGCGGCTAAAGACAGTAGAAACATGTTTTGATAAATAGCCAAAACTGAATCGGTCCAACGTGGTTAACCTGCGAAGTTCCTAATGAAGCATCAATTATGTTGGACGCCCAATTTCTAAAAATACTCTTTATGTTCTATCGCAGAGGTAAGAGAGTCAGCGAACTAGACTAGGTTCATTCGACTGTCGGTTCTATGTTACTGGAACGTCCTGGATTTAAGGCCGGGCAAGTATTCCAAATCTGCTTCCAGGATCAAAGCAGCAGGCATGCTGAAAGAAAAAACACACGGCCATGAATCAGTTCTACTATCTTTGGAGCAATTGCAAGACGCATAGAAAACAGACCATCTGGTTCCCAAGATAGATCTGAACAAAGACTATAAAATACGTATACTCGACACCATATTTATACTGAGCTCAAAGACCGACAATGGCGCTGGATCGGAAGTGTTCTCGTAACAATTACACTTAAATTGCTCCATTTGACTCCCAGGCTGGTGCAGCGTCTTCCAGGCTGAGATCTGTGCTATAAACGATAAGGCTAATAGACTTATCTACGGGAAGCCTTACCATTTTTGTTGATGGTCAAGCAGCGATCAAGGCACTGACCTCAGCACACGTCAATTCAAGATGCGTTAAACAACACAGAAGGTCGCTTTCGGTTACCCAACAACAAAATACTGCACTTTGTTTGGTCACCAGCCATAAGCAGGGTCTCCAAAGCGCTCTGCCCAAAACTGAATCCTAATAGCCCAAAAGGTCTGCTTGGATTCAACAAATCCAGCGTCCTCACAGATGTTGTTACTTTTTTTTTTTGTTTTTTTTTGTTTTTTATGGGAGGGGAGAATAAAAATGTCAGAAGCATTCAATTGATTCCGTCGCGCCAATGATATGTGGGGCACGTTCCCACTAAAACAGACCTCCCCTCTTCGGCTGACTTCCACCCCGGGACCGCATTTGCACTACATCGCGGGTGGAGCCGTGATTGTGGATAACAACCACAAAAGAAACCTGCGCCTAGGCTCTCTACCTTTGACGCATGGAGGTTATATGTGGGTGATAGTTTCCATTGCTCCATTAAGAAGTAAATGGAACTTCCAAAGTGTGCGGTAATGTCGTGTGCATTACCGCCTTGGCTGCGTATGATATGGTCGTGAGTCATTAACTCAAGCGTCCGGAATTGTTCTCGGTATGTCTGAGTCGACCTCCTCTGGAGCACTGTTTTATGTTAGCTTTAACACTTGTCGGGAAGTTCGGTGTGATCAGACGACAAAAAAAGGAAAAATATAATAGACTCGCCTGAATGTTTGAATGAATTAAACTCTCCTTTTCATTTCTCCTCTCTTTTTCATTTTGCTCTCATTTTTATATCCATTGCTTTGTCTATAATTGAGTCCGATTCTGGCTATTTCATTACTTGTGTTTAGTAACGCAGATTCCTTAAGGCAGCCCAAAATTATTTGTTTTTTCATGAAAATACTTCACTGTGTAACAGACGCTCAGAGCAGGTGTTGCAATGAAAACACGCGGCCGCGTGCCATATTTTCTATTTGATTACCTACACAAATAGCATTTAGATGTGAGTATGAGTATGTGTGCATATATGTATATGGAAGTGCTTGGGAGTCCATGTACAGCTATGCTGTGCACTAAGTTATGTATGTACATGAACTATGCGTTTCTTTGTCGATTTGGTGTACAAATTAAGTGAATTCGCGTATTCCAACAGGCGGCAAACATTTTCGGTTTGTATGTGTGTGTGTTGGGTACGCAGGTACGCACACATATGCACATCTGTATGCATACAGCATTCAGCGAATTCGCTTTTTGGTATTTAAATGGAAAATTAACTTGCAACAGCAGTAGCTGTGGCCAGTGCTGCAACATACATTGGCACACTAGTAATTGCAAAAACAACAAATGGCTAAAAGTGCATGCATAAATAAAGTGCAAACACAAACAGCAACAACAGCAGCTGTAGTAGCAACAATTATACCAACAATAATAACAACAACGGTGGCAAGCTATGGCATCAATACAAAATTAAATAAATTCGCAGTGTTAAACAAAATAATTAATTTGCGGAATGGCGGAAGCGCAGGAATTGGCGGCGGTTGGTTGTGTCAAAAAATGTGGCAAATGCAATAAATTCGGTGGTTGTAGGAAATAACAAGAACAACAACACGCGGAACAAAAACAATAACAACAAAACAAGTAACAACAACAACAAAAAGAACAACAACAATAATCATACAAGTAATAATAACAACAAAAACAACACCACAGGCAAGAACCATACAAGTGATAACAACAACAACAACAAAACAGAAAGGAACAAAAACAACAATAACAACATAAGTAATAATAGCAACAAAAACAACACCACAGACAAGAACCATACAAGTGATAACAACAACAACAGCAACAACATTGCCAATGACAGCTGGAACTCTATTAATTATTTGCTTTTGCAATTGCATAAATGCAGCAATATGTTGCACGCATGCATACAATTGAATTCGGCTGCCACATTTCGATATTGCCACTAGCATGTGGAGCAACAAACAAAAAATATGAACAAAAAACGCACAAAACGCGAGAAGTCATGGCAATGGTGTGAGGCAAGATACAAAACGTCAATAACCAACACTACAATAACAACAACAAATACATGTAATACACTCACGTACGCCAATAAAATTGTATTAGCCCATATTCATGCGCTTTGGTTAACTGCATTTTTGTTTTTTGCCGCCATTTGTAGCTGCTGTGCTGCTTTTTCACTGTCGACGTTGCCACATTTGGTGGCAACTCAATTTGCTAAAATGTTTTGCATACCATGGGCATACATACGCAATGGCACACACAAACATGGATACAAGCATACACACATACATCTCCATATGCATAGAGGCGCACTCACAAAAAAACAAGAAATGCGAAATACAACAGCAACATTAGCGCACTCACCCTCGCACAGCATTTCATTCCATTTTAGCAGCAACAACACAATTTGCATGCAACACGCCCGCCCACCAATTGCCAACAGGTGAGCAATAAACACACATGTCTATGTATGTACATAGCATAACACAGCACAGCATAGCATAGCATATATACATACGTTTCTTTAGCGGCAGCAATAAGCTTTTCCATACTTCTTTTTCTCGCCTCACCTCCGCCTGCTTTGTAAATGTTGAAAAAATCCACTCTAATACTTTTATTTTTTGCACCCATTCTGCCATTTTTTCTCCGGTTGTTTTTGTCCATTTCCATATTTTCGAATTCCCCTTTTTGTTGCCCGCCCATCATCATCGTTACTCGAGTGTTTGCGAAAATTTAAAAATTCTGCACACGTAGAAAATTCGTAGCATAAAAAATTCATTCTTCCTAAAAACGCAGTAAATACAGTTAAAATGGGCTGTTAGAGGAAGTAACGGTGGTCGTGGCATGCCGTTGAGTTATGAAGGTGACTATTCACATATCTTTATATACACCTACACACACATACACACCTATGCGTGGCGGCCTTTGGTTGATTGTATGCAAATTTTTGCCAAAAAGTCACTTACTTAACTTTAGTAGCTAGAAAGTAATTTACTGCAATCATAAACATAATAGGAGTTTCGAAAAGATCAGCCATCTATTTTAGTGTCTATTGAAGGGCAAATACTTGAAGAATCAGCGATTGCAATTTTTTTGTTATATTACTTCTTTGAATTATTTAGTGGGTTTTATCCACGGCGGAAGATGCAGGTGACGTAATTTGAGTAAGAGCAGTACGAAAGATTTGATAGTGCCTCACTGGAAATGTGTGACCCATAGATTCTCTAAAAGGGATAAAAGGTAGAAATACAATAAAAGCAATTTAACCTTTGAAGTAGGTAGGTAGGTGAAATGGTTGAAGGGCCTTAAGTGGCACTGAAGCTCTGTTTTGACACTATTTATTATGAGCCCTCCAACAGGCAGATATCTACAGCCAGCCAGAGCTGTTGATATAATGAAGGCGATTAATTCGATTTAGGTTGGCGCACTGCCCAAGGCTGTCGAAGAAAGAAGCGCCCAGTGATCTTAATCGTATAGCTGCCAAACCCCGACATTTACAGAGAAAATGCTCTACAGTCTCCTACTCTGAAAGGTCCCCTCAGCTTCTGCAATGGTGATTAAATCGTAACCTTAGCTTTTCCGCGTGTGTGTCAATCGTTCAGTGACCGGTAAAGACAGCCACGAGTTTGGAAATTGAATGGCGAGGAGCCCAAAGGACTTTCTGAGTCCGGCGTATATCGTATTGGGGCTAAAGGGTTTTCGAAAAAGCACATGAAGAAATGGAGCTCCAACTTTTCTGCGCTTTTCTGAGAAATAATTTGTGTATTTCCTCTTTAACAACTGTCAGGGGATGCCGATACCTGGTCATCTGAGGACAATTTAGTCCACTTCGTGGCAAGCTCATCAGCAGTTTCATTTCCCTCTATGCGCCTATGTCATGGAACCCAGATTAGAGATATGTTACCTGCGCACCCAAGAGATTTGATCTCCTCCTTACAGAAGCTTACTAGTTTCGTTCTGAACTATGGCGTCGTCAGAGCCTTGATCGCGGCTTGACTGTCGGAGAAAATGTTAATATCTCCCTCGCTCCCGCGTTCCTTGGAAGTGACTATTTTGTTATTAGACCTGTAGCCCTATCGCATGATAAATAAGCGATTCCATGTCAAGTGATCGAAGTACTTTTCATATGTCCATCGATTTTTCTGAAAATTGGTTTATTCGTAGGTTTTAATATTTAATTAAAAAAAATAAATTGAATAAATTTTATTATGAGATTTCTTCACAGTTGAAATTTTGGTACACATTTTAATAGTGAATTATCTTCTGCCCTTTTGAATACTTTTATATTTTTTTAATTTTGCAAGATAAATTAAAACATTTTTTTTCAGAAAATTAAAAATTTTTTTAAATTAAAAAAAAATTTTTTTCAAAATACGTGTGGATTTTTTTCATTTCTAAAGTGTCTTTATTTTTTCTTAAATTTTGTAAGATATATTATATTAAATTTTTTTTTTATTTTTTTTTAAATGATTTTTTTTAATGATTTTTTAGAAAATTTTTTTAATTTTTTTTGTAAAGATTTAATTTAATTTTTAAAATTTGAAATACTCTTTTCAAGTAAAATAATAAAAGTGTTAATAATAAAAGTGTTATTTTACTTGAAAAGAGTATTTCAAATTTTAAAAATTAAATTAAATCTTTACAAAAAAAATTTAAAAATTTTCTAAAAAATCATTAAAAAAAATTAGAAAAAAAATCATTTAAAAAAAAAAATAAAAAAAAAAATTAATATAATATATCTTAAAAAATTTAAGAAAAAATAAAGACATTGAAAAGAACATAAGATATTTCACTTTAGAAATGAAAAAAATCCACACGTATTTGGAAAAAAAAAATTTTTTTTATTTAAAAAAATTTTTAATTTTTGAAAAAAAAAATGTTTTAATTTATCTTGCAAAATTAAAAAAATATAAAAGTATTCAAAAGGGCAGAAGATAATTCACTATTAAAATGTGTACCAAAATTTTTTACATTTTTTGAATTTTATAGAATGAAAAAAAATATAAAAATAAAAAATTATTTCGCAGAACTCGCTGAAACTCGCTTACACTAATGTGTGCAATTTCTTTTCGGTATATCATCATCACCATCATCATAGCGTCACAGTTCGAGCTGAACTATTGTTTTCGTTACAATTCGTCTCCACGTCACTCGGTCATCAGCTAGCTCCAAAGTGGCCTTCAATATCATCTCTCCATCACTTTCTCGGCCGGCCTCTTTTTCCGTCGCATTGTGTATTTGTTTCAAAGACCTTTTTTCTAGCTCTATCGTTGCCCATTCGTGGAATATGACTGTACCATCTAATCTTTTGCGCTGTGATGTACCTGTCTACATTTGCACCCCTGATACGAGGGGTCTAAATCAGTTGTTGTTCCGAAAACCATTGATGCTGTCCGCGAACTGATATTGCAAGATCGTCATGTGACCTATCGTGAGATTGAGACAATCTTAGGCATTAGTGACTGTCAAAAAAATTTGTTCGCGTTGGATCCCACACAATTTGTCAATCGCTCAAAAAAAGGCTCGTGTCGATTGGTCGAAGGAAATGCTCAAAAAATACGATCGCGGGGCTTCGAAACACGTCTATGACATCGTGACAGGTGATGAATCATGGATTTACGCGTATGAGCCCGAAAGTAAACAGCAGTCGACAAAAACTGGACATGTCGCAACCGTACCACTAGAACAAAGCAGAACAGTAAATTCTGAGTGGTACACAACCATTTGTTTGCCAGTTGTCTTCTTAGGAAAACCAATCGCCAAAGACGGATCACTCTTCACCAGAACAATGCGAGCTCTCACACATCGGCTCAAACAACTGCATTTTTGAGCACCCAAAACATCGAATTAATGGGTCATCCGCCGTATAGTCCTGGTATACTTGGTATACTTGGTACTGAATGACTTCTTTTTATTCCCGTACGTAAAAAACAAATTGAGAGGTCAACGTTTTTCGACACCTGAAGAAGCGGTTGCGGCATTCAGAATGCATGTTTTGGAGGTACCTCATTCAGAGTGGCAAAAGTGCTTCGACAATTGGTTCAAACGCATGCAAAAGTGTATAGATCTTCATGGAGAATATTTTGAAAAACAATAAAGTGATTTTCGATGATTAAAATTCGTTTTTGTTCTCTAATCCCGACATATAAAAGGCACCCCTCGTAAGTGTTTCTAACTTGCCGTTGTACCGAAAGCGGTAAGTACCGTCTTCAAGTCGTACAGGTCCATACATTTTCCTAAGAATCTTTCTTTCAAAACAATCTTTTCGGTACAGTCATTAATATTTTTTTGTGAAAACATGACATAGATGAAATGAAGATAAAGCAAATTTTATTTCTTTTCATTTGAAGTATCATTATCAATTTGGTCGGTTAATGAATTCTCCAGATATGGGAAATTTTTATGATCTACCATTATTTCTTCAGTGCAAAACCATTATTTGACGATGATGAAAAAAATGATGTGGTTTTTCGTACTCTGCGAATGATTTCGCTGACGAAGAGTTAAAATCAAGTCATTTTTAAGTCATGCCAAAATCACCGAAAAAAAGTTTAATTAAATGCAAACTACTTTTTTCTACATCTATAAAAATATACCTTTTATAAATGGCATTGCATTGGCAATATTTCATTCAAATAAAAATAGAATAAAAGTAAAAGGAGAGAAGGAAAAGCTAAACAGTATTGACCTAAATGAAAAGTAGCATGAGTAAACTGAACTTCTTCATACATACATATGCACCTGTGTGCCACAAAACAAAACAATAGTAGCGTTATATCTACAGAATTCTTTTTTTGATATATCTACATACATACAAACATGAAGTATGGTAAAAAAGTTATTGCAAACAAATGAATGAAGCGATATTTGGCAGCGGTTGACCAATGTGTCTAAATACGAGTGAGGCGAACATAGAAAGCATATCAATCACACATAAATATGTATGTATGCCTACATATAATATATACATACAGACATATATGCAAATATTGCCATAAAAACACACAAAATGGATAGCCCAAAAAGTTGCGGTCTATTGTCTTGCGGCCACAAAGCGAGCCGTCACCGCTGCCGCAGTCATCAGCATTCAGACGTTTGCCGTTTCATTTCGAAATTGGCCAAAATGGCTAAAATAGCTAACAGCTCAGATGGCAGTGTACGCGCTGACAGCTAGCTGCCGCAAGGCCGTTGCATGAGGAGGCACATTGGCGTCAGCAGCGGTATGTGAGAGCCCGCTTCAGAGCTCTCGGAAAGAGTGCGTCTAAAGATTATACACATATAAATGCACATACATACATACATACATACATACATACATACATACATACATACATATACGTATGTGCGCTCATCTATTTTGGCCACGAATTTCGCAAAACCACCATTTATCTAGTTTTTTGGGTTCTCTATTTTTTGCTAAACAAATTTTTGTTAAGTTAAATTTTTATATTGAAATTGCACGTCGTCTCTATCAGCCTTCTGCTGCTATTGCCGCTGCCCCTGCATGTGCACGTGAGCCATTAAAATCACTTAAACACAATTCATGTCACGTTTCGAATGCTCAATATACACCCGGCTTCGACACGCCTTTCCGCAGCCTGCCTCCAGCCCAGCAATGACAAGCGGGCAAATGAAGGTCTGTTCACTCGCCTTATCACATGGCAAACAACAATTATGTGGGAGTGGGGGTGGGAGTGTGTGTGTGTATATGGCTGAGCGTGGCTAGTGAAGTATTTGTGATGCATGACAGATAAATTGACTTGTGCCTCAGCCACATACACAAACACACTTACTCGTATGTACGCGCTCTTAGCCACTTGGTTACTTTGGCGGCGACTATAAGGATTTTGTGGTGAGCTAAGGCGCGTGCTTGTTCGCCGGCTAATACAAATGCAAATAGTTTAAGTACACGCGTATGTATGTAACTATTTATATATGTGTATGTGTAGACCCATATATTTTATATTCAGTGGACTATTATAAGCCCCGTGCGTTGGCATTAACGCGCATTTATATTTATTAGTGTTTGTATCTTCTTGTTTTCCGGAAGCATAAATTGAAGGATCATCAAATGAGCGAAATAGGCAAACCTGCCACACTCACACTACGAATATGTATGCATGTATGGCCAATCAGCTCTCTTATATATCTACATACATGCATGTAAAAATATGCTGTGATTAACCTAGCAGTTCTGTACTACTTTGCTACCAGTTTGCATTGCATCTACAGAAGCAGTTCGTCTTCTATGTTTTTTCAATGCGAGCAACTGGTGATGTGCTACGAAATGCCAATTATCAGTTTCAGCATCATATTGGTTAATGGATTACGTAGTTCTAATAGGCACACAAAAATCTAGGCCAATTAGTGGGCAAGTTTTGAACTAGTTGAAAAAGTAAATAGAAATGAAATGAGTTTAAAGTTTCAAAAATATTTTATTAAGAAGAAAACCATTACAGAAAATTGTTTTTCAGCTCTTAATTTATGGAGAACTAGTTATGGACTAGTCGTAAAAGTATGCAAAAATTCATAATTGAAAGGTTTGTCAAATATTGTATTATAAAATAGAATTTCACTCGAAATTTTTTTTTATCTTTAAATTTATTGTGGATAAGTTGTGGACTAGTTGTAAAAGTTAAGCGAAATGCATCCTTGAAAGTTTCAAAAATATTCTATTATTATTTAAAATATTATGACAAAATTCTTTCTTATATTCAAATTTATTGTGGACTAGTTTTGGACTAGTTAGAAAGTAAGCTTAAATTTATAATTGAAGGTTTAAAAAAAAATATGTTATACTGAATTAAAACTTTACACAAAACTTTTTCTTATCTTTAAATTTTTCGTGGAGTAGTTTTGGACTAGTTAAAAAAGTAAAGAAAAATTTATAATTCAAAGTTTCTAAAATATGTTAATTTGAATCGAAACGTAACACACAATTTTTTCTTATCCTTAAATTTTTTCTGAAGTAGTTTTAGACTAGTCCTAAAAGTGAATAAAAATGTATAACTAAAAGTTTCGAAAGTATTTTATTAAAACAAATTTAAGAAAAATAACTTTAAAGAAAAATCAGTACAAAAATATTCAATTCATTCTAAACCATTTTATTGATTTTGTTTATTTCGAAAAAATTGTGACATTACAAAGTTTCGTTTCAATTCGATGTTTATTGAAGTGCTGTGGGATACACAATATTTCTTGTTTTACCATCTGCGTAGACGAATAAATCAGAAGGTTTTCCGACACGTGAGCAAGCCACAAAGAGCTGTCCATGTGAGGAGCATGGATTCTCCAAATTTAATCCACAAACTTGTAACGATTGTCCTTGTGCTTTGTTAATAGCCATTGCGAAAACGACTCGCACCGGGAACTGTAAACGTTTGAATTCGAAGGGCATATCTGTCCCGATCATTGGGATACGTGACAACAGTACGTCTTCACCTTTGAATTTTCCTGTCAAAATTGTTGCCTCGATAAAATTGTTCATCATTTTCTTGACTGAGAGTCTGGTTCCGTTACAAAGTCGTGGTGGATTTATGTTTCGAAGAAGAATGATGGGTACGCCAATTTTCAATGTAAGAAAGTGCGGCGGCATGCGTGGCAAATCAAGCGAATTCAAGAATTCAGTTGGATAGTTGACAACCTCGTCTTGATTCTCCACAGTATCGATGGACTTATATGTTGTCGTGGCACTGGGTATTCCATGCTGAATGGTAAAGTTGCTGATATTGACAACGATGTTTTTGGCTGCTAATATAGCACGTGTATTGAGCCACTGATGGTTTTCGTAGTTTTGTGCAATGTTTGGAAAAACTTTTTGCACCAATTCGTCGATTAAAGAAGTTTGCTGGCAGAGTGATATACTGTGTAGATTCATCAATTTCCATTCGCTCATTTCCAATATCCAATAATTGTTTTGTAAAATTTCCAGCCGATGCATCCCGTTGTAGTTGTGCACGCATGTTAGTTTTCAAAGTCAATTTCTGTAAATGACGCCATTGAATTGATGATTTAAGACATGCAGTAAGTTCATCAGCGGATGTTGAGCAGGCAGTGTTTGTCGAAAATCACCAGACAATAAAATGAGTGCACCACCGAAGATCCGTTTGTTTCCTCTCAAATCTCGCAGTGCACGATCAAGCGCTTCGAATGCTTTCTTGTGAGACATTGTACATTCGTCCCATAGGATAATTTGAAACGTTTGGAGTACTGTTCCCATTCCAGAGTTTTTACTGATGTTGCATGTTGGTGCCTCAGTGTTTTGCAAATTTAACGGCGAGTTACATTTATGAACAAGTCATATTCGTTTCCTCTGTGTAAAAATGCATGGTCATACTAATTTTTCTGACAATTGGTTGAACGGGGCAGATGTTGCTACTCTACAGCGCCACCTGGTGGCAAGTGGTATCAATGAGCATATTCTACAAACCTTCTCTGTCGAAAAATACATATATATACCAATTTTTATAATAATCGGTGGAGTAGTTTTTGTGTTCATCGATGACATACAGACAAACATTCTTTTTTATATACATATTAAGATTAAGACATCATACAAAACGGATTCTTATCTGTAAGTTTTTTGTGGACTTGTTTTAGATTAGTTGGAAAGTAAGTAAAAATTTATAAGTGAAAGTTTCAAAAATATTTTAATATATTATGAATTTAAGTACTACACAAAATTATTTCTTGTCGTATATTATGGACTAGTTTTGGACTAGGTGAAAAAATAAATATAAATGTATAAGTCAAAGCTTCATGAATAAAAGGTGATCAATTAAGAGGTATCGGATTTTAAACTGAAATAAAACAATGAAAACTCACTCTTTATTATTTTTGTGTAGAACTATTCATGATATTTATTTTTTCAAGATAATCCCTTTCAAATGTTGGCCGTAACTGCGCCGTAATTCGGTCATCCGTAAACACCGATTTTGAATGACTCGTTGGAGGATTTCGGTTGGTGTGTCGTGAATAACTTCAGTAATGTTTAGTTCCAATGCATCCTTCGACGCTGGTTTATCCACAAAGCAGTTAGACTTTACATACATCCACAAAGTCAAAGGTGTGGCATTACATTATCTTGGTGACCAATGTACTAGTCCGAGAGGAGAGTTGAATCGCTCACCGAAACGACCACGCAGTAAGTCCATACTTTCACGGGCTGTATGACAAGTAGCGCCGTCCTCCGTCTTATTGGAACCAAATGTTGTGGAGATCACGGACTTCGAGCTTAAATTTCCGGCATCGCAAATTCGTTTATCATGGCGCGATAGCGCCCGCCCTTCACTGTTACAAACTGTTACAAACCCGATCTTTTACGACCCATGGTTCTCGGATGAGCACGATATCCTCTTCGCTTTCTGCGAGACGGAGGATGAATGGGGCTGAGACCGCCTTACTGTGTTAAGATTGATTTGTACAATCCCCTCCACCGGAGTATATAGCATAACTACTAGTCAAATATTTTAGGATTTCTAAATCCTCTTTAACAGTGTCGTGGATGAAATAATTTTGTTAATGCAATCACCACAACAGGACAAGACAATTGCATTAAATGTGGTGTAAGTAGATGTATTATGCTCGTATATATAATTAGACACACACATAGACGTTTGTGTGCATATGTATATGTGTGTTTATTAACTGCCAGAATGGCTGAGAATAGCAACAAGAGTAAAATACTCGTATGTTGAAATTTAGAGGAGGGAACAGCTAGAGCAGCTAGAGCAGCTAATCTAAAAAGGGAACGGGGGAAGTACGAAGGACTGAGGAGAGTTATGCGAAATTACCTAGAGTCTTGGAAATATATGCAACTTTGGACTGAATAACAGATAAGCATGTGAACACACATACATTTACGCAGTAAAAACAAATACGCTAAGGCTCACACTATGCTTGACCACTGACATCCTTAGGGTGTGAAATTAGAAATCACAGGTAGTATTTTGCAATAACTATTGGGTATGCTTGCACCAACAGCACTGGAGTTCATGGGTAAATGTACATAGTAATGGTTGGATATTGACAGTAGTCAATTGTGAGTTCATAGAATTTGCAAACTCACAATTGATCGCAAGCCAATTTCGGTATGTGGATATATTTTGTTTTCTATGGCGGAGATTGAGTTATCAGTGAGTGTGTAGAACCAACTGGTGAACTGTCTAATTAATTCAATTTAATGTAGGACGAGCGGTAGCAAGTACACGTACACATACAAATAAGAAGCGCATTATATTTTGAGCCACTCTGAGTAATTTTTTTCATTTATTTTGGTAATTTTTGGGAAAGATATTGTTCCTTCTATGATATATAAGTAAAAAAGATGTTCAATTATTTCCGAGTGCAACGAGAATTTACATAACACAACAAATTACAGTATGAAGCAGTATCATGATTTGAGAAGGTTTCTTTTTTTATTTTATGAAGTTGGATCTTAATTTGTATTTTTGATTTATGGAAGAAATCATACTATGATATCTGCGCGAAGATATACCAGAAATGCTTTGGGTCTTCCAACAGAATAATGACACAAAGTTGGCGCTACGGTAGCTACAAAGCCAAAAAATAGAATATAGCTGTGGCCAATGGACCAAATATAATATGATCCAAAACGGACCACCACTAAAATTTTGCCAAACTCGTTGAATTCTTTAATTGGTGACATGCAACATACAACAGCTTTTATACAAAATATGGTCGGATGAAAGCGTGCTCGCCGATTAAAATTTATGTATGCTCCATGAGAAGGGCGATTATGCAATCTGTGCCAATTACCACGGGGTTATTCTTATAAATATCGCGAACGCATTGTGTGAAAGACTGATTGGGCTTTCTCAGTGTGGCTTTAGATCTGGAAAGTCCACAATCGACCAGATATTCACAATACGCCAAATTTTGGAAAAAATCCATGAAAGGAGAATCGATACCCACCATCTTTACGCCAACTTCAAAGCTGCATTCGACAGTACGGGAAGGAGTTACCTGTATGCCGCGATGTCTGAATTTGGCATCCTCAGTCCATAAGTTCGTGCGTTTTTTAAAGTTGGTTTTAAAATTAATAAGAAAGATGTTTAAAGGATTTATTAATCAATAATATATTCCTTCATTATTTACAATGTCTTCTCAACGTTTCGACAAATTTTTAATTCCCTGTTCAAAAAATTGTTTGTTCTTGAAGCCAAAATACGCCTCGATATCCCTTTTTATAGCTTCTTTTGAGGAGTAGTTCTTGTTACTCATATGGGATTGAAGTCCACGGAAAGCTGGTAATCACAAGGTGCAATATCCGGAGAGTATGGTGAATGTGGCATTAGCTCCCATCTGAGCTCGTTCAGCTTACCGAATGTTTGCCTTGCGGTATGAGGTCTTGCGTTGTTGTGGTGAAACATAACTTTGCGTCTATTCACTAAAGACGGTCGATACTTTTAAGTGCCTCATTCAGGTTTGATAGCTGATGGGAATAAAAATCAGCAGTTATCGTCTGGTTTGGTTCCAAAAGTTCATAATAAACAATACTGGCCATATCCCACCAAATAGATAGGAGAATCTTCTTGGGGTGAAGGCCATCTCTATGGGTTGGTTCTGGTGTTTCATCTTTATCTAACCATTGGTGTTTGCCAACAGGATTATTGTAAAGGACCCATTTTTCATCACCAGTAACGATACGATTCAAAAAGCTTTTATTTTCAAGCCGTTGCAGCGGCTGAGAACGCATATTCACTCTTTGCTGAAGGTTGCTTGAAGGTTGGATGGAAAGTCTATGCGGAACCCATTTTCCCATCTTTGAAACCTTTCCCAACTGAACCAGGTGCCTGAATTTAACCCTTGAGCTATCATATCGACTGTCAAGTTTGGCTCGGCTTCCACGAGTTCGAGCAAGGCGTCGGAGTTAAAGACTTCAGGATGACCAGCGCGCGGGGCATCCTCCACGTCGCAGTTACCACTTCAGAATTTTGAAAACCACTTTTGCACAGTCCTTACACTCACGGTATCCGCTCCGTTGAATTTTTACCACTTTCATAAAAAAAATACAAAATATGCCTCTTATACGCGTTCTAAGTTTCCATTTTATTTTTTAACAACAGGTGTTTCTATTCGCGATTAAAATCACTTGTTGAATGCACAATATATCAAAGAAAATATAAATAGTTCCGCTATATTCCGCGAATAATTTATCGTATGCAAAAATTGTACAAAAGTGAAGTTATGGGTAAAATTCGCACGTCCTTATGAACTGACCTGATACTACGGCTATGCTAGATGACGTTGTTCAACACCAGCAGTGCCATCAGAATTGGGAAGGACCTCTCCGAGCCGTTTGATACCGAACGAGGTTTCAGACAGTGTGACTTGCTGTCGTGTGACTTCTTTGAAAGACTTTGAAAGAATTCATCGGAAGAAGTTGGCTGAAGACATGCTTGAGCAAGTGAATTCGGACCAAAGGTTTATACACTGCATCATAACAGGTGATGCGACATGGGTATATGAGTTTGACATGCAAACCAATCAACAGGCGGCTGAATGACGCTATCCACAAGAGGCGAAACCCAGAAAACCACGTCAAAGTCGGTCAAAAGTGAAAGTTATACCTACTACTCGTTTTCTTTGAGTATTTGATTATCATGGTGCTGTGCACTCGAATGGCTCTACGGTAAATAAATAATATTATTTGGAAGTTATGCGATGTTTGAAAGAGAATGTGCGTAGGAAACGCCCCAATTTGTGGAGAAAAAACTCATGAGTCTTGCACCATGATAACGCACCGTCTCACAAGGCTCATATTGGGAACACTTTTTTGACCAAGAACTCGTTAAATATCATCGAAGAACCACCGTCTTCACCGGGTTTATCCCCTGTGACTTTTTCCTATTCCCATAATTTAAATAGCCATTCCGCGGACGCCGCTTCGAGTCAATACAGGCCATTAAGGAGAATTCGCTGAAGGAGCTGCAGAAGATCTCTTCAAACTCATTTAAAAAGTGCTCTGGTGACTGGACTAATCGTTGGCTAATGTGAATTGCTTCGATTTTGGAGGCGAGAAATAAATTTTGATGATTAAAAAATTATTTTGCGTTTATTGAACAATTCCCGGTACTTTTTGGACAGAAGGTAAACTCTCATTTAATGTACGTTGACACTAGCGGAGACCCGTCGAAATTTGTAATTTTTTTATTTGATATCAACATTATTGTGAAGGCTTTAATTTATGTTACTTCAGCAACATATATCTTTGGTTCATTCGTTTTTTTTGCGGTCCTAGTAGAGGCATCGTTTCCCCTTATCAATTAACAGTTGGGTAGAAATTATCGCTGTTTGCTTGAAGAGACTGCATGCACATTCGAAATTTGAACTACAACGGACCATGGATACAATTTTTCGAAATATCTTAATCTTCTTCTTATTCTTAAGTGCCTCTAATATAATATCTAAAGAGGCACACGTTTCGAATTGAAACTAAAACCTCACAAAGTCAAGATTTTTAAAAATATGTTGATACCAACGCCACTTAGATTATAATATATTTCCCCCCTAGCCATTATATTTGTATATGTATATGTATTTAATTGGCGCTTACATCCTTTATTGGGTGTTTAGCAGGGTATCTCTACCTATTTGTGGTGTGCGTCTTGATATTGTTCCACAAATGGAGGAACCGCCTGCAAGCGGCAGATGGTTTTTATGTGAACCGAATTAGATCAGTCAGAGATCTAGAAATATTTATTTCGATGCTAAGTAGTAAAGAAATGTAATATTTTCGGAATTAGAACCACTCTATAACCTGCTGAAAAAACTACGCTAACTATCATTGCAAGCTGACCTAAATTCAGTTCATTCGCTCTGGAGATTAGCGCCTTCGAGTAGAGATATAGGCAGAATAATTTTTTAAGCATATTTTTATTATATTCTCTGGCATTTCCTACATCATCTGCACTATTTTTTTTTGTTGTTTTTAAATACAGACTCGACTGTCCCACAGTTTTATTAAATATTATATTTTAAAATTTAGATTTTACTGAAACTTCTTTTTTTGCATAAAAATACCAAATGTAGTTTTAATGCGATTCCCAGTGCACTTCGTTTGCATTTTTTTTTTTCGAAATCAAATATTTTCCGTTATCATAGCTTTTTTTTTTGCTATAATGCACGTCTCGCTTTGTGATTTAAAATTTATATATTATAGTAATCAATTTTTTTCTACTGCACTCATTTGCTTTAATGCATTTATTTGCATTACAATTAGCGCATTTGTTTGGCATTTGCGGCGATTTACTGCACCTGAGGGAATCATTTCTCTCCCTAGACATTTCAATGCATTTATAATAATGAAAAGTTAATGTGTGTGTGTTAAGGTAATTTTTTAAGCGTAGCAGTCATTCAACTCTGTGACATAAACATACCTTTTTCGCCAGGGAAAAAACAAAACAACAAAAAACAAAAAAAAATCAAAAAACAAAAAGGAAAAAGTAAATGCAACGACGCATCATTATCATTAACGATTTCAATTCAACTGAAAAGGTGTATGTGTGTGTGTGTATTTAATGCAGAGAACAATTTCACACATACTTACTCATTTTATACACATACGCACGCATTGCTTTATTTTTGTAGGGATCAGTTTTTGAAAAATGAATGAATTCATGTGTAAATTCAGAAAGGAAGTAAAGTTGGAAAGTTGGTGGAAAAAATGCAATAAAAATCGCTGCGGCAAACAACTTTATTAGCGAGCCAAGGGAGGGCGAGAAAATGGTGCCTGCACGCACACAGCCACACAATGGCAAATGCAATCACAAAGCGACGGCAGCGTGATATCTGTGCTAGTAAAACAACAACAACACAAAAACAAGTTACAACAACAATGAGGACAACAACAACAACATAAAAAAATAAATAACAATAACAACAAAAAGGCATTTACAACAACAATATATTAATAGGACAAACAGAAACAAAAAACAACAACAACAACAACAACAATAATGAAAACAACAACAACAACACAAAAATATAACTACAACAAAAATATGTTTACAACACCAACAAAAATAAATTTACAACAATAAAACATTTACAGCAACAGCAACACGCAAAAAAAATATAGACCAAGCGCACGGTCACACACACACACACACACAATTTCAGCCTCAACTGGCAATGTGAGTCCATAATTGAGGCTCAGCTTGCTGCGCTGCTTGACACAAATTTGTCTGGCGGCTTAAGCGATTAAAGCGTTTTTGTGGCACGCACAATCATACACACACACACGCACACACATATATGGTAGACACATATCCACACCCAGTTGAACTCATTCAAGCCCGTGTGCCTATCATTTACAGTGATCCTCATGTCTCATACCCTTACGAACGCCAGCGAGGATCCCCCTCCTGCTATGTGCGAGCAAACGATTTCATAAGCCTCGCTTTGCTTGCTGCTATTCATAATTTTTACCCTCTGTTCATGGCATTTGCCGCTTCCCGTACTTACCTTAGCTTCGTCGCCCTCAGCCTCTTACTTTGCTTGCCTTTATCTTTTCACTCGCACTCGTACTTCGTCTATTTCCTTGCTTCAGCGCACTTTTTCTATTGGGGAAATTGCCCTCGCTCACATGTACGTACACTCTCAACACACACACGCACACATAAGCAGATACTGATTCATGTGCAAATGCGATTTTCTCGTTTATGTGGATTTCAGCTTTTTTTTTACTTTCCTGCTTTCCTTCTTTTACCTTTGGCTTTGATTTTTTTTCTACATCGTTTTTGTTCCAATTTATTTCCTCCACCTTTTTGGCATTGCTTTGTATGTTGCGTTCATCCTTTTCATTTTTATTAAAAGTCATAATCATAAAAATAAATAAACATTTGTGCAAATTGCAGTGATTTGATCATCTCTTTCCGTTGCGTCTAATAACAAAGTGTGGGCAACAGAGCGACTCTGTTGAATTATCATCTCTAATTGCGCATACACACACGATTTGTTGTTGTTCGTGCTATTGGAGTTTTTGCTTAGTTAATTTTGAGATAGCTTTAATAATGGTGAAGGTGTACCTTTCAATTTCAATATTTTACTACAGGTTTTTATACAAAATTCCTTCATCAAGCTCTATGCATATTACAGGTAAATATTTTGAGAGAGCAATGAAGGAGGAGCCCACATTATGCCCGCTAATGTGCAAGAAATGGAGTTAGATAGGCCACGCTCTTAGCAAACCACCCCACAGACGCACAAGAATGGCTCTAGATTGGAATCTTCCGGGAAGCATAAGCCGCAGACGGCCAAAGAACAACTGAAAAAGATCCATCCTGCACGACTTTTCCCCCATAAACACAAGCTGGGACAATGTTAAGACGATAGCATCTAGCCGCGTACGTTGGAGAAACCTTGTAGAAGCCTTGTGCTGCTCAAAGGAGTTATGTTAGATTAGGTTAAAATGGTTGCCCAAGCAGTGGGCACACTTGGACGGATTCGTTTTACGTGATACCATTGTGAAGGAAGTTAGATGGGGAAGACGATGGGTCGAAAGGAGAGGGCGGGTCGAAAAGAGTAGGACAGTTAGGAGGATGGATGTAGCGTGGGTGAATTATGAACTATGACTGTGCGTCAACCGCTTTATGCTGCTGATGAAGTTCAGCAGTTCCCCTAAGAGCAGGAGAAGATGCTGAGAGGATTCCACCTCATCCGAAGCAACAAGGACTCGAGGTAATTCCAAATCTCACAGCCTGCACACCTCGCGGATAGTGTACTTTGAGAAAACTCCCAAAGTTCGAGAGCTGAAATGTTGTCCACCTCAGAAGCTCGCTCAAAAGCCCCCGATTCGCATGTGGCCAGAAGGATGTCGCGACCTTACAAGTTTGTGTACTTGTCCAGCGCTCTCTGAGTTGGCGCGAAGAACAACTTTCCAGAAGCCACCTGCGGTCTGGTCAAAGAGATCCCAATCCTCTCCCTTCGCGGGAAATCACCTCACATGCCCCTTGTCTGCCCAACTCATCCGCCTCACAATGTAGCGCAATGTCGCTGTGACCAGGAATCCAGATGAGTCTTATGTGAGAGAATTCGGATGCAATCGAAAGTGACGCCAAGCAATCCCTAACCAGTTTAAATGCACCATCATTTACTCGAGGTCCCTAATTGCTGCTTGGCTGTTGCAGTAAATATTTACTTTCTTGGCTGTTAGCACGCATGTGAGTAGCCAAGCAGCAGCTGATCTTTGATTGTGGCTACCTTTGCTTGGAATACACTGAAGTGTGCCGGTAATCCGAATTTAAGTCTGATCGGGAGTCTCCAAGTGAAGCTTCCCGTTCACTCTTCTCTTAATGGAATGTGAGTTGACAATCTTCCACTTGGACTAAGCGAGAGTGTACAGTGATCCGTCCGCAGAGGGATGAACCCAAAGTTTTTTAAAATACTTGAGTATCCATAAGTGAGGTTGAGTCTATAGCCCGAACCCCTCAGTCTGATGGCTTAATGGAGTAATCAGGAGAAAAAACAAATCGATTGACCATCGCACGTCTCTACTTCTCAATAGATATGTAGGTGTGAAAGAAATTTTGTCTGACGTCTCTAAGTCAACTTTAGCTCTTTCTGGATTAACCGTCCTAATTTTGCCCCCTTCTGGCGGAGGTGTTTCTCTAAAGAAAGAGAAATAAAAATAAGCAAAGCCGGAGAATCCATTTCAAAACGAATAACCATAGATAATGGAACAGCGAATACTTTTTTCACATGTTGATAAATTTTACTATATTAATTACTGAAAATTTTAGAGATTAAAATGAGATTATTGAAATGGCAGCTATAGTTTGAAGTTTGATTTAATAGTTCAAAAAAGTTTCCGTTCCCTTAAATGTAACTAATTTCCCCATGCCGTATTACCAATTTGGGTTTTCCCGTTTTCACTTTCATATAACTACCTTTAGAAACATTCATAAAATATGTTGTATTTTGTTCCTATGCCGTTATTTTATAGTATTTTTTTTGCTCCTGTGTTCCTATATCCCTGTATTTATCTGTTTTGTTGCGGAGCAGCTTTGTAAAATTAATAATTTTACTACTACGTTTTCGAAAAGCTTAAATATTTGACTATTTTTGCAACTACAACAAGTAACACATGCGTGTGTGTATGTATATTAGGACGGTTCAAAGAGATTTGGGAAACAGGTTTCATTTGGGAAATAGGTATTCAAATCCTAAATCGAAGAATATGTGGGTATTGTATAATAACAAAATTAGAACTCTTTCGTACATATATTTTATATGGCACTGAACAATTTTTAGTTGGAGTTAGCTGAAGGAACATACTTTTTTATAAATATCAATAAAAAGTACAGAGTGGGCTATATAGAGTTTGCTTTTTGCGCCACCTATTTTTTTGAGAATGGTAACACAAATGACATGTCAAATGTGTTCATAATTTACTTAAAGGTTTGACATTTACGAAATGGGATGCTATACGCTTGAACGAAATTGTGAAATATTGAAAACCTATTTCCAAAGTGGTGAGTCTTCTTCTTCTTTTCTGATGAAGCTCATTTTCACATCGGTGGCTACGTAAATAAACAAACTTGTCGGATTTGTGGCTCAGAAAATCCACACGTTACTGTAGAGAAGCAAATGCATTCACAACGAGTCACTGTTTGGTGCGGTTTTTTGGTCTGGCGGCATCATCAGGCCATTTTTTTTCGAAAATGAGCGAGGAGCCGCGTTTACAGTAAATGGCGAGCGTTACCGTGGCATGCTCAACAAGTTGGTTCCAAAAATTGAAGAGGATGACATGGACGACATTTGGTTTCAGCAGAACGGTGCAACTTGTCACACTGCCAAAGTTACACTCGAACTTTTAGCTACCGTTTTTGAAAACCAAATAATCAGCCGAAATTCCGATATCACTTGGCCGCATCGGAGCTATGATTTAAGCCCGTTGGACTATTTTTTGTGGGGAGCCGTTAAGGAAAAATACTATGCGAACCATCCACAGACGATTGATGCTTAAAAACACGAAATCGAAGTTGCCAGTCATTAAATTGGAGCTCAAACAACCGAAAATGTGCTTAAAAATTGGGTTGATCGAATGGCCTACTATAAAGCCAGTCGTGGCAGTCATTTTAACGATGTTATTTTTCATTCATAAATGACATTGTTCAATCTTCAAAATAAAAAAAAATTTTGAAAAACTATTTATTAGTTTTTTTTATAGCCGATTCAAAAAGCAAATTTTACATGACCCACCCTATACATTCATGCATTCACTTTATTTCTGTGCGCTCAATATGTAGTTATTTCGAAAGGATTTGTTGTTAATGAGTCTGTCGCCATTTGTAGCTTACAATCATAATTTGCCGTATCTAGCAGACAGATAAATATTTAAATATGTATGCTATATGCAACTATGTTCACGGGTACTATATATTTATATTTATAACAAGGTATATAGCCTCTACAGTTAATCAAACTAACGCAAAACTAGCGCAGTACGAGTTCATTAAGGAGCTGTACTGGTTCTTGCGGTATCCCCATAGGAAGTTTTTAATTGTTTACATTTATACATACATACATGGGGATGTTCTACTACAGCGGGTCTCAAACTTTTTCTCCCGCGTACGCTCTGTGTTCAATGTGGATCAAATGACTACAGCAACCAGGTTACCTTAGAAAAAATTGTTGAGTCCTGTGGTTCAAAAGCTGATCAGAGTTGGTAGTCTTCTGTGAATACTCATTAACGTTGAGTCTTAGCTTAGCTGATGAAATTATTTAAAAATGATATACATACTTTTCTAGTCAGACATTTTCGACTTTGGACGTGAGGCTCCCAGGCTCTATCAATTTATTGATATAATTTAATTTAATTTATTTGATTATAATTTAAAAATGATCCTCGAACAGATCGAAAAAAAGACCATACGCAAGAGCCCAACCAAAGGTTTTAAAAAAGGTGTCCAACGGTGGGTTAACAGATAATTCGACGAAGATGCCATATTCTAAATAAATCGTATTAAACTCAGTTCGTATACTTATTGAAAGGAGCACCACCTTTGTGTGTTTTATTTCACTCAACCTAAAAAATAAATTATTCTTCACATTTATTTTGATGTGTGGAATTTTTTCATTGAAGTGGCTATAGAATAATAATTTCATGCTTTGATTTCAAAGTAACGGAATAAGTAATGCGTAGGGGTTTTGACAATTGATTCTCTAATCTGATCTCTGTACCATATTTTTTTATTATTTTTATTCCTTTTTTAAGTGTTTTTGTTCAATTTACCTAACATATTTTATATCCTGAAATATACTTTTAACGGAACAGATTTTTTTTCAAGCTCAAATGCAAGAAAAGTAGAAAAAACACAACGCAGTATGACTATGCACTTCATAAAACTTTAAAATTGTTCAAATATATAGATTTTTATTTGAGGAAGTTTGCTATCTCTCCTAGCGGACGCCTCCCCATGTGGTAAATAGGGGACAGAAGCGGTAGTGTCTAGATAAAAACGCCAAGAGCTTGATCCGAAAGTTCTAATGTATCCACTGCATAGTCCGAACGGGGCACCAAATGATTGTCACCTGAATTGTTTGATTCTTTGAAATTAAAAAAGATTAATTACACGAAATTCAAATGTCACTGGACTTGACACCAAATAACAGCCATCTGTTCTTGTCTATGGCGAATTATTTTGCTGAAAATCTTATCTTATCTTATATGCCAATAGGGGTAAGGTTTGAAATTAACAAAGACTGGGGAGACATGAAATTCAAGCGCCACTGGGTGAGTAGTCCAGGACAGTAGCAGACAAAATAGTTTATCCTTCCTTATAGTAGAGCATCAAGTAGACTCATACACCTGGATTCAGATGATTTACGAACTCGCACTAGATACTAAACACGGCACTGTAGTCTTCCTTATCATTTCAGAAAACTATGACGAATAGGAAGAAGCGCCTGGTGTTTTTGCGAACTGGGCGATGAAACACCAGAGCATATTCTCTGTGAATGTGCAGCTCTTGCGTGACGAAGACCCGCTTACCTAAATGGTGTGACTCCAAAGCCGAAAGAAGTACTCAAATCCATTAAAAGCCTTCAATTATAGGCTGGTGGTCAATCGAAATAGACGAGTGCACTATGGCCCAACAAAACTAACTATTTAAGTTTATTGAGTTTGAAAAACTTTACTATTCACACTATCACACCTAGAATCTACTGACCGACCTACTGTACCAGTAGTCTTAGACAGCTCACGTAATTACTTTTGTTTTGTGTGAGAAGAGCGATTTCTTACATTTACTTTTCGGTTTCCACAGTCACAGCCAAGAATGGTATAACACAAGAGTATGCAATCTTAATTCATTCCATGCCGAGAGATTTCATGTTTGCATCTGTAGAGCGTCGTCGGCTTGCTGAAAAGAACTCCAGCGCAGGGCCTATTTAGCAATGTCGTCGTCGCTCTTCCTCAGCGTGTGGAGGATAGCGATTGATAAATGTCTGTAGTAGTCTCGTGATCGTTGTAGCTACTTTCCAGGTAGTGGCGCCATACAGAAGCATTGACTTAACACTGGAGTTCAATATGGGTTGGGTTAAATTAATGTAAAAAATTAAGATGATGGAATAGATAATAGAAAACCAAAATTTGTTTGTAAGTGCAAAAATGTACAATGGATTAACCTGTCGAACTCGCTGAGTAGCACGTCGCGATATGCGCAACTTCTGCATTTCATTAACCACCACTCAAAAGTAGACAAATTCAAACAAATTCAAATTCGGTCATAAAATAGCTAGACATCATATTTGATACCTGGCTTAGCCTTAAAATACACTTTGATTACGTGGTTGAAAAAGCCTTAAAATGTCTCACCGACGCTAAAACGAGTTATGTTAAACGTAGGAAGGCGGAAGCAACAACACAGACAAATATACGCAAGCATCGTGTATAGACTTCTGCTCCATGGTTCCGAACTAAGTCCGAGATAGTAGCACTGGTGGTTGTAGAATCGACATACTGGCAATAGTAACTGGCTCCAAGAAAAGATTCAGATGTGTTTTTAGCAATGGCAAGCTAGGCCAGGCTACTACAAGTATATCGAGTATCAAAGCATGCAGCGCGTTTCGAAACTAAAAACGAAATGAAACGCTATTGGCTGCATAACTCTACCCTATCAATATAATGGCAAGAGTAACTGGTACCAGGTCCGCAAATCAAGCGAAGTGTGAAGAAAAAATGCAGAGAAGTCTATAACAAAAGCGAATAAGATGAGATCGCCTAGCCAGCGATCGTTGAATTTATCGCCTGATACCCTCCATTACAAGCTGAGTATGTAGACGGATTTCCACGTGATACATATAATATATTGATGGGACATAGTTGCTTCAATCTGTATAGATTGAGGGCATGCGAGCAATCTCTTCTGAACCTTCTGTTGCAAAAAGCAGTTAATGAAGACACTGAAATCAATTTTTTGTTTGTTCGAAGTTTGTGATCAGAAGCGCTGGATGACTAGAGCAAGAAGAATAGACCAAGCAAGTGGGTAGACAGGCCACTTTCTGTTAAAAAGCTAGTGGATACTCTGCTTGAATCAGTAGAAAGTACACTAAACGAAACTACTTCTTGGCGAGACTGAACCAATTCTTTTGACTACTGTGTAGGTGGGTGCGCACAAGTTTGCTTTCTACAGCTGCCGTATAAATTTATTTTTACACAGGTATGCAGTTTTAAAATAATTAGTCTGTTTTTGCAGAAGCAAACTGCATACATTCACCAAATACAACTATAAATAAATATGCGTATTACTTACGGCGCACAATAAATGCTGGGGATTATAGAAGGGATGGAATAGAATACTGCGATGAAAAACATTTAAGTCTGCATATTAAAAAATGTTTCAAGCTAATGATAAAGCATGTTTTATATGGGTGTTGGAAGAGTGTATAAGGGCAGACAATAGCTTATTAAACGCTTTTAATATATGTAAGTATTTATTGCAACGAGTAAATATTGGTCGTTAAGAATAGCCATAATAATAAAATTCGTTAAAAAGTACAGAAAATCGATAATTTCAAAGGCTTCACAGAACAAATTCTAGGACCAAGCATAGCGGGCACAGAATTTCATTGATAAAGCTCATGGCAGCTATTGGTGCGGTCCTGATACCTGCAAAACAACGAAGTGTTTGCGCTAGCAAAATTTCTTCTCAGAGAGAGATAGAGAAGAAGTAAGATACAAACGCTGATAGGGCTTATTAAGGGGGCACATTCCATGGGGAGGACATATGCTTACCTTAGGTATCATCGGCGGTACACTGTGTACATCCTATATGAAAGATGAAGGTAGTAGGCAAAAATTTCTCGGCCCCTCTCCGGCATTCACCAGATTTAGATGGCACATTTTTGGTCGAATGTATTGAGAATGACCGATTTACATTCTTTAACCCCCGGCTAACTACTAGGATTCATAAACGAGTCTGCAAAGTTTGGAGAGGTGCAATGAATATCCACCTTTTCTGCACCACCTTTTAAATTCGCTCTCATATACCTTGAGTGCACAAGTAATATTGCCCGAGTGCTTGGAAAACTCCGGTCATCTAAAACTCCGTGTCATTGAAAACTAGTACAATCAATTTTCTTGTGGTTTTCACCGGCAACTTGAAACTAACCTATGACGAAACACTCGTGTATGCTTGCTTTAATAAAAATCGATTTTTTAATGACAAATATTACATTCCCAGAAAGTACTGGGAGTGTTTAATTTAAGCAAACCGCGCTCGTGGGAACCGGTCCATACTTTCTTCTTATGTTGGTAGGACTGTAAGACACACATCTGTCACTTTTTAGCGCCATCGCATCATTAGTGTCTGCCTGGTCGGCCGGAAATGTGGGCAAACAATTCTTGGATTTTGCATGATGGTAACGCGCCATCGCACCGAGCCCAAATAGTGCTGGAGTATTTGACCAAACACCAAGTAAAGACCATCGTGCAAGCACCGTATTCACAAGATATGACCCCGTGCGCCTTCTTTTTGTTTTTCAAGTTGAAGTTACCACTTCGTGGAAGGAGATTTCTGTTGATAGAGGAGATCAAAGAGAATGCGACGAAGGAGCTGAGGGCCATCCCTTTGTCGGCCTGACAGGGGTGCATGGAGGACTGGGTTAAACGTTGGCACTTGTGTGTTGCTTCCGACGGGTCATATTTTGAAGGAGATAAAATAAGTTTGCCTGAAATTTAACTCTGTTTTGTTTTATTTAAACATTCGCGGTACTTTCAGATCATCGGGTATGTCTTCACTTTACTTTGGACTCAGTCTTAGCTTGTGCAAGATTGTGTTAGGTAGTGCTGGCTGATCTGTAAAAAGATGTAACATAGACCTCCATAGGCTCCATTGTGTTACCAGTGCTGGGTATTTTGAGTCGAAATTCCTAATGCACGTCTTCGCGAGTTTTAACAAGCCGTTCAGCCTTTTGCCAGCGATTTACTTGAAGGATGAAAAATATGTTGATCTTAATCGTATTTGTCGAGTTCTACAAAGAACAGGGCAATGGCAAAGCAGGTGTTCCAAAGTACCGCTTCATTGCTCTGGACTAATCCCATTTTGGTTGCGCGAAGTGGGGTGAGACAGTAGCCCGCCAGCACTCCAACCAACATTTTGCAGTCTTTTTTAAAGAGTGATAAAATGAATTTGTAGTTTTCGTATTTCAGGTCCTTAGCGTAATTTTGGCACTTTTGTATGAGGTTGAGTGTTCCCATGTCGAACTCATTTAGTTCAGTTTTTTGAAAGGTTAGTGATGAGTGCATATCTGACGTGCTCAATCTCGGCAAGCGAATATCTGCATTAGCGAGCTCATCACCGCTCTAATTTTCTTCTATTCTTTTGTGTTCTGGTATCCAGTAAATAGTGACCTGCACATTTCCGCAGAGTTCATCCATTTTGGATCTGCATTATTGAACAAATTCCGAGCAAGTTCTGATATAGAGGTACTTTTCCCAATAGCGTTTGTTTTGACAGATCACGCGTGACTACTGTCAAACTAAGTACATATTTTTTTCCCCTATTCATTAGAAAATCATCATGGAAAGAGTTACGACTCAACAACGTTTACAAATCGTAGGATTGTATTACGAAAATTGACGCTCTGTGAAAAGTGTTCATCGCGCTCAAGCCAACTTTGGTGTACATAATCGTCCCACCGAGCGCAGTATTCGACACATCATCGGCAAATTGGAAAATAATTTTTCATTACTGGATGACACTCGACCGATTAGACCACGTTCATCCTGAAGTGAAGAGAATATTACAGCTGTAAATAAGAGTTTTGCCGAAGATCCAGAAGAATTGATTCGGCACCAATCTGCTGACACGATTTGGGCAATTTTACGCAAAGATCTTGGTCTGAAAGTGTACAAAATACAGCCAGTTCAAGATTTACAGCCGGCCGATCTTCCAAAGCGTCATAATTTCAGGCCTTGGGCTTTTGAAAAACTCGCCGATGATCCGCATTTTCGGACCCGAATTGTTTTTAGCGATGAGGCTCATTTTTCGCTGAATGGGGACGCTAATATACAAAATATCCATATTTGGGGTGCAGAGCAACCCGAAGCTTTTCAGAACAGCCATTGAAAGTAACCGTTTGGTGCGGCTTACGGACTGAAGGAATCATCGGCCCATATTTCTTCAAAGACGAGGCTGACACCAATGTAACAGTGAATGGCGAGCGCTTTTCCGCCATGATAAACGACTTTTTGATGCCGCAAGTTAAAGCTCGAAGCCCGTGATCTCCACAATATTTGATATCAGCAAGACGGCGCTCCTTGCCATCCAGCCCGTGAAACAATGGATTTACAGCATCGTCGTTTCGGTGTGGAATTTATCTCTCGTCTCGGACTAGTGAATGATCCATCAAGATCACGTGATATCACACCATTTTTATTTGTGTGAGTTTGCCTAAATGCTTTGTGGATAAACCAGCTTCGAAGAATGCTTTGGAACCCAACATTACTAAAGTTATTCTCGAGATTCCGACCGAATTCCCCAGCGAGTCATTCAAAATTGATGTTTACGGATGGTCAAATTACGGCGCAGTTGCGGCCAACATTTGACAGGGACTATCTTTAAAAAATAAATGCCGCGAATGGTTCTACAAAAAAATTATAAAGATTTCCCAATCAATTTGAACTTTCGTTCTTTTGTTTCAATTTAAAATCCGGTACATCTAAATTGATCATCCTCTATTTCACTTGTTCAGAGCAAAATGACAGTATGAAGGTTTTCAAAATCAAACTCTGTTGCGTTTTTTCCATTTTTTTTTTTGCACCAGAGTAAAATGCGAAAAGCAATTCAGAGCTAATCAATGTTTAAGTCAATATTTCTTTATAGATTTTGAAATTGTAGAGACTCAATGCAGAAACAAAATATATTGCTACTTTTTGTTTGCTCTACTCCATCGGGGTATCGCTGATCATAAATAAAAATTAATGAATTTGTAGAAATCAAGCAGCTTCTGTTATACTGGGATCTATTTACTGCTGCATACGGATCTCTGTGCGTAATTCCAATAAATCTTAAAACTAACAAATGAAATGAAAATCAATAATAAAAAAAATGTATCGAAACATATGCAAACACTTCGATTGAGCGGATATATCTAATCCCGGTAAAACCTACACACACACACACACAAAATGGTAATCAATAAAAAATAATGTACACATGCCCTTATGTATGTATGTGTGCATGTAGCAAAGGAAAGTTAAGTAAGCAGTTGAGCGCCTGCAGCTGGGTACATTTCACTACATACCAATTCCTTTTTAAGGTTTGCAATTTTTCGTTTTATTTATTTATGAATTACAAAACTAAATGGTATTTTTTTCGGAGTCATACGGAAATTGCATTGCGCGTAAGCACCCGATTAGGTATTGATATTGAGGTAGACGGATTGAAATGGGTTGAAGTTGAGTGTTTTTATGTGAAGGGATCAATGGAATCCTTTTGTGCTATTTTGCTGCCAACATTTAACCCACTAAATGCAATTGCAATCATTAATAAAAATTTGTTTTCGAAAAAGCAGTGAACTGCAAAAAAATTAGAACAAAAACAAAAAAAAACAAGGTATAGGAAAAGGATGAGAATTGGATGTAAAGTACATGCACGTACGAGGGGCAGCTGAGAATACTATGCTCTAATGGTAACAAGCGATGACTCATCATCTCTCAATACTAATTTTGTTGCTCATTGGCAGTACAAACTGATATATGTAAATGCAAAGGCAACGCGAGAGCAAGGGAGATATTAACATTTTCAACGATAGGCAAGCCGCGTCCATGCTCTGACGACGCCATGGTGCAGAACCAAACTAGTAAACTCCTATAAGAAGGAGATCAAACCTCTTGGGTGTGCAGGTAACATTTCTCTGATCTGGGTTCCAGTATATAGGTACAGAGGGAAATGAAATTATTGATTAGCTTTTCACGAAAGGGACTGAATTAGCCTCAGAGACCTGATACCTGGTCATGGGCATCCCTCTGACAGTTGTTAAAGAGGAATTGTGCAAAATATTTCTCAGAAAAGCTCAGAAAAGATGGAACTCCATTTCTTCATGTGCTATTTCGAAAACCCTTTGGCCCCAGTACAATAGACGCAGGTCTCAGAAAATCCTTTGGACTCCTCGCCATTCAATTTCCAAACTCGTAGCTGTGTTTACCGGTCATTAGACGATCGACATACACGCGGAAAAGCTAGTTTACCATTTAACCCTCATTGCAGAAGCTGTGGAGACCAATGAGAGGAGGAGATTCTTGAGCACTTTCTGCGTAAATGCCCGGGTTTGGCAGCTAGACGACTACGGTCATTGGGTGCTCCTTTCTTTGACAACCTGGGGCAGTCTGAGGCAATCTTTTCCTTTATATCAACAGCTCTGACTGGTGGTAGATATCTTTCTATTGGAGGTCTCAAAATGGTATCGAAACGGTGCTTTAGTGATGGTACTTCAACCATTTTACCTATCGACCTACCTACAAAGTGCGGAAAAATTACAGGCAGATTTATAATTTCTGCACTTGGTTTCGTATCTCAATCACACCATTTATTCCTCAAAAGTGATATTAATGCCTTCTAAGTACTCCCCGCACTTATGTCAGCGTTTGAGCCAGCTCTCGAAACATTTCTGTAATTCTATATTCGGTATTGCCATCAGAGCCGTATTCGATCTTTACATTACTTACTTTCGGCTGTTAAAACGCGTTCCCGATCAAACAGAAAAAATTCACAGGGACCCATGTCAGGTGAATTCGATGGCGGCTGGATGGTACTTGTTTCGATATTGGTCAAAAATTGATTGATAATGATGGCACTGTGAAAATTGTCTATTAACTGGCTGATCTTCTGACAAAAATTCGTGGTGTACAATACTCCACACATTCGTGTGATGTCTAGATTGCATGTCGTACTCATAAACGCACGTCTTGTCTTTAGTAATAGTGCGTTTGATGAATGTTGGGTTGGATCCAGCCTTGGAAACCATGTCTTTAGCGATTAACGATCAATGCGATCCCGTTTTTGCTTGAAACTCAGGTCTTTTGGGACCAACTTTGCTGCAATGCAGAAGCCTTAATTGTTAGATACAAGCCCATAACGGATCCATAGCAATGGTCATGTCCTATGTGAGCTCTTTAGCTTTCTGATGGTAAATTTGCGGTTATTGATCAAATTTTCTTTCATTTTATTAATTTTTTTATCAGATTTTGATATGGATGACCTGCCACTACGATCTTTCTACGTCATCCTCGATGGATTCACGGTCTCTTCTGAAGCGTTTTCATGGCACTCGTAAACGGATGTTGGCTATTACACCCTAAACGTTGAATGCGGTGGAACGGTAAGGCAAATTCAGCGGTTGAGGATGTGAAAGTTAGTTATCTTGTGCTTAGGAAGGAGGGGATCGTAAGGCTAAGAAGGAGTCCCCACGAAGTATTTTAGAACTGACAAATAGAGCTCGATAAGAGAAAGACTGCCAAAAGGATAGAATGCATGCAGGACGTCCACTTTAACATACGAGTGACCTCTAATCTGTGATATTTTTTTTGGCTTAAGGTATCCAAGAAAATCTTGTATAAAACAGGATACCATCTTAAATGAAGAAAAATAACAAGAAGAAGAGAAAGAATACTACTTTCTAAAGATACTACTAGAAGAGTTAGATTATGAGAAGCGCCTTAAAGGCTACGGGATGCATAGAAATTGGCTAATCACACTACACTCGCGGTCTGGCTCCTGGTAGGTTAGGAACAGCGACGCCACCTAGGCCACCGTATGGGTCCGTTGAAGTTTACTCAATTTTATAATATTCTTGGATAGACGTAAATTTAGCATGGGTCATGTTTGCCTAGTAATTTCACAGGTATAGGCCCAAATCAATTTATGATTTACAGAATTGATTAGGGCGTCCATAACCAGAAGCTTACAAGTTGCGACAGGTACTCCCATAAAATTATTTATGTTTGGAATACAGGTACCTTCTCTTGCAAGTATGTCAGCCCTACAGTTCCATAGTATATCTCCGTGGCCTGGAACGAAGCATAAGATAACAGGATACTCTTTAGCCATCTCACTAAGAGATTTGCGATAATGTAAGACACTCCTTAATGTGGTTGGAATGCTTCCAGAGCCTGTAGGGCAGCTTGACTGTTTGATAGAATGCAAATATCTGTTGATGATATTCTAGTTATCTCTAACCATCTTAAGGCTTCATGAATAGCGTTTATTTCCGCTTGTAAAACACTACAGTGATCAGGTAGTTTAAAGGATTCACTGATAAAATCTCTTCGCAAAATAACCTTGATCCTACCTCTACGCTCCTGGTAAGCTAAATAAAAAAAACAAAAAGTACGCGGACAAAGATTTTCGGATTTTAATGAAATGAAAGCTGTCGTAGAAAACCATTTTGAAAAGAAAACCAAAGAATATTTTCTCAGTGGCACAAAAGCATGGCGAGAATATAGCATTTCTCTTAAAGGAATTTACATTGAAAATTAACAAAATGCAAAACTATGTATGTATTTATTTCATTTATTAACCACCTTGGACCGCGAACTTATCCGCCGCCCTTTGTACAAATCGCTTGTTTACAAACGGTACGGACTGAACTATTGAAGTAGCTGCAGCAGTAAACGAGGCGCAAAACCTTAAACAACCCAAAGAGGAACAAAAATTGAGCTAACGACGCAACACAAAGCCGAATAGGGGATATCTGTTGCAATGGGAAGGGTGGCGAGCACCATAAATGCAGCTGAGTTCAAAGATTTGAGCACCACCAAAAAAACAAAAAAAACAGACGAAGACAAAAACAAAAGTGTGGCAAACATATGCGTAATCCGATGCTCGCGCGCACACTCATTAAATGAGAACAATATGTAGCCGGAACAGTTAGTTACAATAGCTACGAGTCCAAGTGCAACAACAAATTGCACTGAGCTCTGGAATAGCAATGGTAAGTGGAAGGATAAAGGCATAGAATGAGGCATAACCATAACCCAAAAACAAGTGAGCACGTTAAGGTGCATTTGGAGATAGAAGGATATGTATACCCTTCGGAATATATTTATATAGTTTGAGCATTGTATTTAAAAATTTCGTTTTGATAGCTAAATTACCATCTAAATTAAATTAGGAGCTAAATTATATTTCCTTTTAAATCGCTAGTGAGTGGAAATCTAATATTGGGAAGAGGATTTAGAAGGCATTGTATAGCTATAGGGCTCATCGACACAAGATGGGTAGGGTCTTTCAACGAAAATAATTTCTTGACTCTAAGAAACTATAATATTAAAAAATTAATAATGTAGGGAAATTCGTTGAGGAAGTGGATGTTAGTTTAGGAGCTGGAAAGAGGAAAAATTACTGCTCTCAATGCCCAGTCGGTGACTTCAGATCACCCATACTCTAGAGCTGCACGTAATGCTAAATTTTCTACCAGTTAGCATTGTAGACAAAACTGCCACTGGCTACGCTGCGATTAGGTTGAGAGGCGTAAGCTATAGGCTTGACTATGGGGACGACCAAATTTTAAACAACTCTGATTTTATCACCGCGTCGTCTGACTGTGTGTACCCACGTAAGGTAAAAATGAATTCTTCTCCATTTACATTTACCCTATGATCAGAAAGTACCGCGAATGTTTAAATAAAACAAAACAGAGTTAAATTTCAGGCAAATTTATTTTATCTCCTTCAAAATATGACCCGACTGAAGCAACATACATCTGCCAACGTTTAAGCCAGTCCTCCATGCACCCCTGGTAGGCCGACGAAAGGATGGCCTTCCGCTCCTTCGTCTCCTTCATCTCCTTCCACGAAGTGGTAACTTCAACTTGGGAAACAAAAAGAAGTCGCACGGGGTTATGTCAGGTGAATACGGTGCTTGCACGATGGTATTTACTTGGTGTTTGGTCAAATACTCCAGCACAATTTGGGCTCGGTGCGATAGCGCGTTATCGTCATGCAAAATCCAAGAATTATTTACCCACATTTCTGGCCGTTTGCGACGTACAGCATTTCTCAAACGCTTCAAAACAGACAAAAAGTGGCAGATGTGTCTTACTCGTACACTCTAAGTAACACAACAAAAAAATATGGTCCGGTTTCCACGTGCGTGGTTCGTTTAAATTAAACATTCCCAGTACTTTTTAATCATAGGGTAGATTACATTTTCCTCTCTTGAGGGAAATTATCATCATGAATTCCTAGAGCTCCAGTGTGGAACATAGGGCCACAACGAATTTCTTTCTATCGGGTCTGTTTTGCGCCAATCTCTTAACTTCATTCCAGCTAAGCTGCACGGCGCGGGTTTCTAACTCCAGCAGTCGTCTCCAGGTATTTGCTTGTCTTCCACGTCTGCGGCTTCCTTAGGGGTTCCAGTCAATGGCGGCCCTTGTTAAGACACCATTTAATATGCGTAGAACATGGCCAATGCAGCCACATTTTCTCTTTCGTTTCTCTAATAGTATTGGCTTGTTGAGAAATTTTGCGTATTTCCGCTGCTTCTCGCGCAGCTTGAATCTTCGCTGCCATGTCGAGATAGTTGTGGAACAGAAGACAGTTGTCATCTGTATAGTCAAAATTCGCTAGGCGATCTTGCAGTCCCCATTTAATAGCAGAAGGCGAGGCGTTTTTCATGACAACGTCCAAAACGATGTTAAAGAGTAGGAGCGAGAGAATACAACTTTGTCGTACACCTGCTAATATTTTGATTTTGTCACCCAGAAGTTTCTCGTGCATTATCCGACAGCTTGTGTCCGTGTAAAGTGACTCGAGTAGTTGAATCCCCTCGATGGGATCCCTTTGCACTCGAGCACGTTACGAATAGCGCCGTGATGTAAAGTGCCTAACGCTTTTTGGAAGTCTATAAAGACGAGATAGAGTGGGATCCTCCACTCAACTGACTGTTTAACGATAACTCGGATACTATTGGTGTGGTCGATGCGTGAATGGTTCGCTCTGAACGCGCCTGTTTCTGTCTGAGTTCTGGTTGCAGCGCCGCTGAAATCTTTCGTTGATGATTTGTAGAAATATTTTGTTAGTCATTTTCACAATGATGCCTTCTTTCAGTTCATCAGGCAAATCGCATTTTGCCGACAGGAGTGGATCTGTTAAGTGTTGGCGAACCTCTTTTGTTATTATCGTCTTATTAGGATTATATGCAATTTTTTCGATTTCTGTTGTGTTTTCTTAGCAGTTGTAGCTCATCAGTATAAGCTTCGATAGATTCTTATGTTAGTCAATGAACGCACTAGGCTCATTCGGAGTTAGTCTTGTGTGACACCACTTTTGTTTCGATCTGATTACTTCGTTTGTATGATTAAATGAATAACAAGTGGCAGAACCATAGCAAAAAACTGCATGGCTGATAATTTCGAGCCCGCTAGAAGCCCATAAGTGGGTTTTCCAAAGACTCAGTGCTTCTTGCGGACAGCGTCTCATAGGTGTCCTTATGGTGAGATGAAAATAACTTAATGTCTGGGAGGGAATCATTTCAGCAGTTTCTTCCCAAACGCATTTCTTTTGTGAGGATAAGTTTCGGACATTTTGGGTCTCACCTTAAAAACTCTGACGTTCTTCTTCCTCTTACCCTCACCGTGACTCATTAGAGGTGCCTTAATGCGATCCACCGTTGCCAAATGGTAGTCGGAGAGTGTCTGATAGGTATCTACATATGTGGTGAGATATAGTAAACATAGCTTGATGTTCCTTCTGTGGTAGCTGTCTGTTAAGGTTAAGATTTAGAAATGTTTGGTCTTGCTTTCTAACGACGCTTTAAAACGATCAACCTTAGACATTATTACTAATCGTCAGCGGTCAAAAATCTTGCTTTCTTCTTCTTCTTTCTCTTTCCCTAACTCATGTAAAGGTACCTTTATGTAAGCCGTCGTAGCCGAATGGGTTACCATTAGCTGATACTCGGGTTCAAAAACTCCGGGCGGACAATGGCAAACTTCCCAGTGTATTTCTGACATGAAAGAGCTTCCTTTAAAATACCACCTGGC
Organism: Anastrepha obliqua; assembly: GCF_027943255.1. Taxonomy (NCBI): domain Eukaryota; kingdom Metazoa; phylum Arthropoda; class Insecta; order Diptera; family Tephritidae; genus Anastrepha; species Anastrepha obliqua. The sequence goes on from NC_072896.1 coordinate 31,935,461, forward strand.
ATTCGCAAGTGGTATAAAATTGTAGGTCCCTCCATTTGTGGAAAAGCAAAAAGACGTCTATCACGAACAGAAAGGAGAAGCTCGGCCGAAGTCTTTGAAAAGAGTGTTAGTGCCAGTATAAACGACGGCTTAAGTTTCCATCCAAGTGACTCCTCCTTCTCCAAGGGCGATCAATCTCTGTAGGCACTAACCTAATTGGAAAAATAATTTTGTATTGCTGTATTTTAATTTTGTAACTGCCTCGTGAGTTTCTTCGCAAGTTTTTTCTTACCATATTACACATACATTCGTCATCAACCTTCTACGAGGGCTCGCCACTCTTTAGTTCAAGCAGTTCTTGACTACAGGGTTGCCAATATTCGACGGACCCATCTGGACCCTTTGACAGAGACGTCAGATCGCTTAATGACATACCGCGTTGGAAGCGTCAGTCCAAGCAGATTTTTACCATGGAACAGTACATGCCACGCGAACGCTCGCAAATTGTTGAAATTTACATTCAACAAAAGAAGTTCATTGTGAAAACTCAACGTACGAAAGGTTTTCGACTCTTTCTAATCCAAAGAGGCCAAATAAAAACCGACCAAGGCGTCGCCAAAGACATCCCAAAATCGCAATTGACGCAAAGATTGTTGCCTGCGGACAAGCCTCGTCGATTGGAATGGGCCCAAAGAGTCATCGAAATTCGTCGGGTCCATCGAATATAGGCAACCGTGTATTCAGGACATAGAGAAACGTCTTGCAAAGTCTAATACATTTTACAATGAAAAAATGTATATTCTTCATTAACCTTGACGAAATAATATTGTTCTTAAAAGGTCATCATGACATGATTGATCACAAATTTTCCATCCAAAATAGCAGGTCGTCGAAATTGCAATGTAGTTGGAAACAAAGCTGAACTGAAATGTATAGGTTAGATCTTTGGTGCATATGCTGAGATCGGACGCCCAATATGAGGCTTGACTCCTTCCGTTAAATGTTTCAGGGTTTAATTCCGAAGACTGCCAGAATTAGAGGCAAAACTGAAACGAAGAGAGACTGATTTCAGGTTTAGTAGAAAAAATGAATGAAACTTGAATGCAACATGTCCAACCTTTCTTTGAACTTTGAATTTAAAAAAGTTTAAAATCAAGTTTGTTCAAAATTCCCTCCTATAGTGAGCATCCAATGCACCACCAAGAAGGTTATAAAAACCAACATCAACACCTTCCGCACTACAATTAGTCCAACCCTTCACCGCTGCACATTCGAGCTGTTATCATAGTTGCTGCTGCTCCTGCTGTAGTTATCGTTGTTGTTGTCTCATTGCAAGAGCTCAATTTCAAGTGTGCAAAGAAAGCAAGAAGCATTCGCGCACAAGAACCAAAGCATCGATGAACCGTTATGCAGGATGGTGATTTTAAATACACTCACACGAAATGCAAGTAAGTAAGGATGTGAGCTCACTCAGCTATTGTTTCGAAATGCTCGAATGCAGAGTTGAATGGGCGAGCACAAAACTGTACGTGCGTGCGTGTTTGTGTGTCCATTTAATCCTGAAATTGATCCTTAATTTGCTCAGGGTGACTGGCTGCTGCTGTTCGTTATTTCAGCAGTGTGTTGCTTGCAACAAACAAGGCTCTACAGATTTTTTGTTTTTTTTTTTTTGTATTCTCTTTTAAGTCCTATTTCTGTTTTACGTTTCAGTTCGTGCTCGCACTTGAATTGGCCGTGGTTTTGATGGTGAATGGCAGACAGTATTTTAGCGCAGTAATGCTCGGCTTAGAAGGCTCAAGTGGGCATAGATAGACGGAGGTGTGTGTATGTGTGTGTGAGTGAATGGTGAGATTTTTTGATTTTTGTGTTTTCCTTCTCTTACTCTCTTTATTATAATTTTTAATTTCACATTTAATATTTTTTATAATTTTTTTTTATATACTTACTGTGCATGGTAAAGTGAGTGTCATTGTCTCATTGCAGTTTTTGTTATTTTTTTTCTGGTTCGGTCATTTACCTACGTGTCTTTGTGTCTCATTTGTCTTGCACAGAAAAAAAATTATAGGATTAATTTCGTTCATTATCCGACTACAGTGCATATAAATATCCGATGAGCGTAAAAGAGTGTTAGTGCCAATGAACTTATTATTTTCTTCAACTAAGCCACTTGGGAGGAAGCCCGAATTTTCACGCATTTTCACTATTGTTATCCAAATTCGTACAGCTGAATTCACACATTGAAGTCCTTTCACATTAACTCACACTCTATTAAACAGGTCTTTAGCAAGTCGGTATGACTAAAAGTGGTTGCAAGGGTTTGGCTATACAACTGCGTATGTGGAATATACGAACGTGATGCGGTAAGTAACCTGCATAGAACAGTAGGGATTAAAAATAAAGTTTTAAGTAGTTGAACTATTATAAGGTAAAATCTGCGGATATTGATCAAGCAACTGATCAAAGAGGCGTCTACCTCAAAGGGTGTAACTTTCACACATAATATATCGGCTTCTTCTTTCGATAACTTTGTTCTAACAGCTGAGGATGGCAAACTGTGTTCACAATTCTGTTCAGTAAGATTTGGCAAATCATCATGAATCGCTTAACGTCAAAACAACCATTCCTAATTCTGGACACGTTTTTTGAAAAAAAAAACAAAAAAAAACAAAAAAGAGACAAATCTGTTCGCGAAGTTCATAGAGCACTGGCGGCATCGTCGGTCCTTATTTCTTTCGAAATAGGGATGGAGCTGCCGTTACGGTGCATGACGAGCCCTATGGAGTTTTTGTTTATTTGATTTTCATATTTATTTACAATATTAATCAAACACACAACCATAAGTTATTTTACAGTGTTTGGCCTTAATTCATAAATTTAAAAAATAACATAAAAAATACGGATGATTTAGGGAAAAGTATTGGAGAAGAGGAGATAGTAGGCTGTAAAAAGTGAATGTAGGAGGAGAAGAACAATGAAGCATTAGAAGAACCTAAATATGTGCATATAGGGAATTTACTGGAAAAAATAATGTGTGAGTGTTCCAAAGACGAAAAGCAAAAAAGAAGAACTGACGTTCAGCTACAAGACGAGTCAAATGAATGCGACGATCTAATGATCATCATTGTGGATCATTTATATATAGGTTTTTGTTTAATAAGAGAAGTCATTTTGATATTCAAAGAAAAATGCTATTTTTTAGTATAAATGATCGGTTTTTTATTTCATTATAAAGAGGAAGGTATGCCGTTAATAACATAAAAATAACATCAGGCAAATGACCACGACGGCCACGCTTACAGAACAATATCATTTTCTTGAAATAACCGAATTGCAATGTGGCTACTCTATGTCCTTGATAGCCTCACGAATTCCATCTTTGAGGTTTTGAATCGACCCCGGGCTGTTGGCGTAGACCTTTTCTTTCACGTTGCCCCAAAGAAAAAAGTCAGAAGATGTTAAATCACAAGATATCGGTGGCCAATTGTGATCACCTCTACGAGAGATTACACGGTCCGGAAACTTTTCCCGTAAACCATCAATGGTTTCGTTGCTTGTGTGGCACGTGGAGCCGTCTTGTTGAAAATAAACGTTGTCCAGATCAATAGCATCCAATTCTGGTCATAAAAAATCGTTAATCAACTCTCGATAGCGCAATCCATTCACCTGTAACACCTGTTATTGGAAAACCCTTATAACACAACCAGTAGAGTACCGAGAATTCAGCCTTGGGGATCACCTTTAGTTACGGGTAAATAGTTAGATATATTGTCACCGGCACAAACTGCTTTTGAGTGATCACTGAAGTACGATTTTATTAAACATAATGCCTATCGACGACAAGTTAAACAAGCTGCAGTCACAAAGCTAGAAGCTCGTCATTGACAGTGTCGAAAGCTTTAGAATGATCCACAAGTGTTAATAAAGTTACACGATCATTGTCAATATTGAGTCTGATGCCATCCTATACCCTAATTAGCGCCGTTACACAGCTTCTTTTAGATATAAATCAGATTGGTACTGATTAGTCATCAAATTTAGACTCAGAAAAGAATTTATCTGAGCATGCACCATGCGCTCAAGTAATTTGGACAAAAAAGGTAGTATTGCGATGGATCTAAAGTCCACATTCGATTTCTTAATTAGAATGATTTTAGTCGACTTCCAGGAGTGAGGAAAACAGACGTGGTTAAAGTGCTGTTTAAGACAAATGATATGTTGACTAAATTTTTGTTTCCAAAAATTAATCAGCTAAACATCGGCGTCTTCTGGTTTCAACAAAACGGTGCAATTCGCCACACAACGCGCTTAAAAATCGATTTACTGCAATGTTAAACCCACCATTAATGCCGTATGGCTAGATTTATTGGAAAAAGTACTCAGCCGCCGTAACCGAATGGTTTGGCGGAATTCAGAGAGAATGTAGGTTCGAGTCTCCGCGCATGAAACAGCAAAATGAAAACATTTTTCTAATAGCGGTCGCTCCTCGGCAGGCAATGTCAAACCTCCGAGTGTACTTCTGCTTTGAGTGAGCTCCTCATAAAAAATAGCTGCCGTTCAGAGTCGGTTCAAAACTGTATGTTCTTCCACTTGTGGAGCAACGTCAAGACGCACGCCACAAATAGGAGGAGGAACTTGGCCTATTAACTAAGAAGAAGTATACGCGCCAATTATTTATTTATTTTATTTTAGTAAAAAATGTGAGCTTATCCAGTGGACCTTGTAATAAATCCTATTAAAGTTATTGACCAGTTAATCATAAAGAAATTCATTCCAACAATATTGCTGTTTTGTGTTATCATTTTAAGCTCTCAAGCTGTTAAAAAAAACTCGCTTTGTCAGTTCCTTGCCATCACTAGAATGGCACTTGACTGGAACCCGCAAGAGAGCAGATGTCGCGGTCTACCAAAAAACACTTGGAGAACTGCGCCAACTAGGTAATTCTGACATCTTATTAGACGGTGCAAAAACAGCAGCACAGAACCAGAAGCCCTATGCTCCCGAGAGGAGTGAACAAGGTAAAAAAAACGTAAGTTCCTTACACTGTGTGATTGAACCCGCAACTCATGTAAGCGACGCCACGACAATATCAATATGGCTGCTAAATTAATATATCAGGTATATTTCTTCAGCTCAATAGTACTAATACGAGTATTACATTCAGCTATTCTCCTCATAAAATGAGTGTCCAGCAAAAACATATCCTCTGGTTTAGGTTCCTCTGGATCTCATACCACAATGCTGCTAGCCACATACAACACGCTCTTCGAAACAAATTATAAGGGTAGCAGGTTGACTCCTGACGTACGCAGAGACACTTACTTGACAGTATGACGAGAAGAGATACCGAACTAATGAGGAGTCTGAAGTTTTCTTACATTCTTTTGACGTCTTTAAGTCACCAGACCCGGATGGTGTATATCCGAAAATGCTTAAGTGTGATCGAGACATGATTTTAGGGACATTTATAAGAGCTTCTATAACTTACTCAGCTTTTAGCCATATTGCCATCCTTTGGAGAAAATTCAAGGTGCGCACGGTATTTCAGGACAACTTGAGCGTATAACAAATTAGCTTTTATTTTGAAGAAAATGTAAAGAATTTTTTACACAACATTAACTTGTTATATACCCATAAAATTTATCAATAAAAGTTGCATTAGCTACAAATATCATACCCAAATCAAATGCGTCTTGTTCTTATTGACCATAACGGTAATAATTGCAGCCTTCAGAGTCGAAATGATGTTATGAGGATGCTTATGGATTTGACTCCAACTACGCCCCAAGGCCTGGTGAGTTAGGCGGGTATAAGTTATCCAAATTATCAGTTATCCAATCTTGTGTCGCCAACGCTTTGTGGGAAAGAGCAGAGTCTTGCCGAAAGATGCATGAGCTCTCTCCATGTAAACACTTCAGAGTGTCACCACTGTCTCTAAAACCCCGATATGTGCAGCAAAATTCACTCGAAATCCTTGAACAAAGAACTTTGCTCACAACACCTAAAACCACAACAGTGGCTGGAAACTTCATGTGGAGGACAACTGGAGCCTATGTAGGATTGAAACATAACCATCTGTCTTTCAGGGAATTTCTGTGGTTGATCTTTCGGTCCTGGTCAACATTTTTTCGTCACAAAAAAGCCATAACATCTCAGACGCTTCGGTGTGCTTAATTTTGTTTAAAAGGCGATCTGATGCGATAACTCGCTGTTCTCGTGCTTGCCCCGATATAAACTGTGCATAAAGTAGGAACTATACCGAAGATCTCCATGAACAAATCGAGGGATAAGACCCTCAGAAACATTAATCTCCTTCGCAAGAGTCTTTATTAATTTGGAGGGTGGTCATCAATGAGCGATTGCACTTATTGAATGAATTCTACAAATCAAGTGCAGGTAGTGGCAAAACGTTCCTCGTGTTTTTGTGTGAGCAACAGGTTCTGCATCGTCGCCTTATGCTTTCAATTCACGGCAAACCTTATGAACGAATGAACTGGCGCACTTAAAAAAAAACGAGGTTTCTAAAGTGTCGTTATTTGTACACATAGCGACGATAACTGCATGTCTCTTCATTTCTTGAACTAAGTTGTAAAAAGAGAAAATTACAACTTACAATTGTTTCGGAAATTATAGCTACATAATTAGCTCCTCAGAAGCAGAGCAGGGATTGTTTTAGTGGCCACACCACTCGACGCCATAGACGCCGTTCGTTGTAAGTGCGAGGGCATTTTTAACCCTGCAACAAAAACAAAAGTCCTGATCTACCTTACGCACCTTATATATACGTATAAATTATATATATACATATATAAATAGGAAGACAACGTAATCTGCGTACAATCTCCTCTTCTGAGATATGAGTACTGAAGCGCTTGTAATAAAATAAAAAATAAAAGGCCAATTCCAAAACATATAAGACTAAGCTAAAGTAGAAACGACAGGAGTTGCTCTGACAGCTTCGAGTTTATTTATTCAAAATAGTTACTGTTTTGCGCGATCTAAAAGTGTTTCAGGTCATTAACCGGAATATCCTTGTAGATGTCGGTACAAGCCTTTTGGATAACCTCTACGAACGCAAAACATTTTCCTCTCATGGCCAAAGGCAATTTTCCGAATAGGTTGAAAATACAGGGAGCCATATCAGAAGAATACAGTGAGTGTTGGTGGTTAAAATGTGATTTCTAGTCAAAAAATCAGTCACAAGAGTGGATCGTTGAGATGGTGCATTATCATGCAATAAGCGCCAGCTTCCTCCTTCGCGGTATTTAGGGCGAATACGAAGATTGCGATGCAACAAACGCTGCAAAACGCAAAGTTTGAAAATTGCTTTGACGGTTTGGCCCGTTGGCATGAACTTCTTGTTCGCGATTTTCTTGGAATCATAAAAACAAAAGAGCATCAATTTGATTTTTGACTTCTCCAAACTCTATTTTTTTGGATGGTTGCTCATCTGGGGCCTTCTATTCGACACTTTGACGCTTAGTTTCAGGTTCATGTTGTTGGAAACACCTCGTTTCATTACGAGTTGCAATGTTGTAAATGATGTTGTCGTCTTTTCTCGCCTCTTTATTGAGGCCTTTCGATTGTTGAATTCTGAGCAATTTTTGGTCCTCAGTTAACTGTGCGGAATGAAACGTGCACATGCCTTTCATAGGCCCAAATGATCAGTTGAAATGCGATAAATCGATGTTTGGAGATATTCGGTTCATTTGGAGATATGATATCGGTTCATTTTTTGATAAATTTACGAACAATTTCGATGGAGTTTTCGGTGATTACTGATTCATTGTGATTTATGTCCTCACAACCATCTCTGAAACGCTTGAACCACTCATGAACTCTAGTACGAGATAGACAATCATCACCATAAACTTTTTTCATCAATTAAAATGTTTGGGTAAACCGTTCACTGATTTTGAAATAAAATTTGATATTAGCTCTTTGTTCGAAACTCATTTTTATACCGATGACACAAATATACTGACACTTTAGACGCAATAACTTCACATCCACTAAACCGAATGTCACCAAGCTTTGACTGGAAGTCAGCTAGGGATATACCTTCTGCTCAAATATGAACGAGACGGTATCAATAAAACGGTCCGCGGATGACATATGGCAAAAATAAATTTTTTGTTTTTTGGTAGGACTGTTATAAGCTTACATGGCAAATTTCAGCTGATATGTCACATAGTTTGTTTTCTGTGCTACTGTAAACAAGTCAAGCTTCCAACGCGCTGCCTCATTAAAAAGATAGCGCCATCAAAAGCATTTTTATGACGCCAGTCTTCTTTATTTTGGACTTCACCTTGTACATGAAGTGAATTGACTTGGCTATGCATTACAATATTTCGATGAGAAAACTTGGCATCCTTTAACAAAAAAAGCAAAGAAAATACGAATCTCAGAGGGACCTCTCTGAGCTGTGGGCGAATAACTAGATCAAGTTCTCAGCGCAGAAATCCAACTGTCAAAGTTCAACGGTATTGCAGGACCAAAAGGAAAATCATCGATTTTTAAATATTTACCGTTAAGTGCTGCTAATGTGGGAAAATCAAAATTACTCACTTTCTATTCATACATACATACATATATAAATAATTTGGAAAAGTGAACTTCCCTGCCACCAATCGCTCTACTACGCCTTATTTTTACTCTTCGCTTATTTCATTGTTTTTGTTTGGTATTTTATTTCTACGCATTACGCGATTTCGAACGATTTTCCCAATCAGATTTCTACCAACTTTCACTTTCACCTTCATTCGCATGCACAATCACAAATTTATATGTAGGTGTGTGTGTGTGTGTATCGCTCGCGTGCATGCTCCTTGACACTTCACACGTGAGAGATTTTTATGAGGTTTTCATTAATCACCTTGATCGATTTTTAAGCACGTCGTGCGATAACCACCACCACCAATCCATTAACAATCTCAGCGGAAATGAATGAATGTGATTTTCCGAAAATCATTTTTTAGCATTAAGAACGCAACACTGTCGGGAATTAGTATTGTTAGTGGGGTTGAAGGATGGAATTCTTGCTTGTATGGTGCTGAACTTTGAGTGTTGCTGGGGATTAATACACTCATGCATATGTATGTATGTGTGTGTGTGAATGTAAGCCAATGCGTAATTTGCGCAGCTGGAAAGAGGAAAATTTAAAAGAAAGTGAAAATTAATTGTAAATTTTTAGCAAAGCATTGCGATTTGGTCATGTTTTTACAAAATAGAAGACTTTATCTTAATAATAAAAAAAAAATCTTCATGAGTCAAACCACGTCAAGTGGGCCCCGAATTTTCCATCAAATTCCCGATTTTAAAATCAAATGCATTTTTGGATAGAGAATTTGTCACATAATAATTGCTGTGAATAGTTTTTTTTTACTTCGCTTTTTGTTTATGTTATTAACAATTGAATTTTTTTGCATGATATTCTTGTAAAATCAATATCTCAGAAACTACAATTGATAATTTGATGAAATTTATTTCGGTTACCGAAAAATGTTTTCTCTACCGATTTAACGTTCAAAGACTGTGTATTTGTTGAAACAATAATTTTTAACAATAATTTTTATGAAAAATCGCAATTATTTTTGCGTTCTTCACGCTCTAAATGGACAATTTTACAGTCAGATTAAGCGCACAATGCTCACCTTTAATAATCTGTAAAAAAAACTTTGTTCATCCAATCAGTTCTGAAGATATCGAATTTTTTGTCAAACTGTGTAAAGTTTTGATGCGCAGTATAGTCTGGTGCAACGCGACGCGCTTCGCAGTTGGCCTTGCATTGTCCCAAGGGATCATACGCTAAAACGTATAGCACTTAAAAAAGACATACAAAAGGATTAAGGATTCAAAAATGAGGTGTTTCATTAGTAGAATTTTTATTACACATCCATATCTACATGAAAACATACAAAATTTAATTAGTAATAATAGTCTCGAAACAAGATGTACCCTCGGAGAAGATTTTACTTCGAATCTTTTTGTTACTTGCAGGTTCTAAGTGATGAAATTGCCGCGTTTTTTTGATAGCTATTGCCTCATTGAAGCGTTTGGAAATTTTTTTTTCATGTGCATCATGATCTTTTTGCGAACAAAAAACAAAATTTATTGATTTAAACGCACCTTTGGCTCACTCGAAAAGAGCTTTAGCATCGCGAATATGATTTCCAGCAACACGCTGCATACTTGCTTTTCGGGCTGGCCTTTTAACTGCTCCGCCGACCCCATCGCACGCTCCCTTGCCATGGGAAGTCGCGAAGAAATTCCATTCGGCTTCGATTCCGAAATCTTTTTTTAGGTAATATAGGTTCAAAAGGTTAGATTTATTCTTGTACTGTGATGCAGCTCCATCAGAAGAATAAGAGAACTTTTTTATATTTCTGGATCCAAATTTGCTTTTAAGATATTTAACAAGTCTTGTGTTGAATAAGTGAACCGAACTTGTATCGTGGGTTAGTTTTTCAGAAATGATGACAAGGCTTAAATGATGCTGTTTACCATCGATACAATAGTAAATTAATACATACGGGTGAATGGTCACTTGTTTCACGCATTTGTTTCAATGTTACCTCATCTGGTACCGTTGTTAAAATTTGAATTTTATCATTTGTATTTTTTTTCTCACGTAAAGCAGACTTTATATTCTCCACAAATGCTGAATTCAATTTTTTTTCCTTGTTTTCTTTCCTTTTTTTCGTTGGTGATTTCTGCTATTATCTCTTTGACATTCATATCACTTAATTTTGAAAAATGTCGTTTTTTTATTGGCGATTCACCAAGTTCCTGTAAAATATTGTTCACCTCTTCTAATTTTAGGTCATTCTGAATTTCCTGGTTTTCGAAATTAGCTGCACTATCCGAACATTCTTCTGCATCAGAAGAAACTTCAGACTCATCATTTTCTGCTCCTTGGTCAGCACTAAAAAAAATTAATCAAAATTTTGAGAACTAATTGACTTTATTTGCCTAAATAATAACTATTCAATGCACAATATATGTATATATGTATATAATTTCAAGATTATACCCACTGTGGACTTGGACGTATGTATTTACGCTGCACTTTCAGTAACACTTCCATCTCTATATATCTTCATACGACATGATTTGCAAACGTATTTACCGATATATTGTTTGAATACTAGGAATCACAGCACACTGACACTAGAAGTTGCGGCGACTGTACGACTCTGCAAAGCCATGTTCATGCAAGTTCGTTTTCGTGCTTAGTGCCTCGACTGACAAAAAATTCGATATCTTCAGAACTGATTGGATGAACAAAGTTTTTTTTACAGATTATTAAAGGTGAGCATTGTGCGCTTAATCTGACTGTAAAATTGTCCATTTAGAGCGTGAAGAACGCAAAAATAATTGTGATTTTTCATAAAAATTATTGTTAAAAATTATTGTTTCAACAAATACACAGTCTTTGAACGTTAAATCGGTAGAGAAAACATTTTTCGGTAACCGAAATAAATTTCATCAAATTATCAATTGTAGTTTCTGAGATATTGATTTTACAAGAATATCATGCAAAAAAATTCAATTGTTAATAACATAAACAAAAAGCGAAGTAAAAAAAAAACGATTCACAGCAATTATTATGTGACAAATTCTCTATCCAAAAATGCATTTGATTTTAAAATCGGGAATTTGATGGAAAATTCGGGGCCCACTTGACGTGGTTTGACTCTCATTGATTTGTGATTTATTACGGCAGAGCCAAATAAAATTGAGGAGATCTTCAAATCCTGCAATAGAGACCTGCCAACCAATAATTGAAAGGTAAAGAATAGAGTACCCAGTAGAAGGCAGGCGACAGGTGATGCTCATCCTCAATGGAGAATCGCTCGTCCCACTCGCGCACAAAAACAACGTCGTGAGGTTCGGGTTTGTTGACACAACCATTCGAGTCTATCGCAGCGACGAGCCAGCTTTGGACTCAGGTGAGGAGAGTGACAAGGCCAGCTTGCGCTGCGAAGAAGGGTTGGCCAGCAGCCAATGCTCAAACGACACGGAGAGGCTGACCGGTGTGGAGCCGCTTTTCAACGAAGAGGATCTCTTTGCTGGCACTGAGGGTGGGGAGATCTCGGAAGAATACGTCGAGGTCACTTGCGCGGACGCAAGTTTAGAGTGGTGGAGATTAATTTGGATCAGCTTCATGTGAATTTGTCCGTTTCATCTCCACCACTCTAAACTTGCGTCCGCACTCCTTCCCGCCCGCTTGGCTGCCAGCGGACTTGACATAGCCCTCATCCAAGAGGGCTCTAAGCTGATTGCCGTACAACACACAGGTAAGATTCGTAGCTGCATCCTTGCAACAAATAATATAAACATTTTCTTGCTTCCACAGTTTAGTAGCGGCGACATGGTGGCGGCAAGCATCGAGCTCGGGAAAACTGGTTTTTGGCTAGCCTCCGTCTATATGGCCTACGATAGGGATGCCCCGCCGAATGAAGTTCGTATGCTGGTGCAAGAGGCAGTCCGGAAAATCAAAGATTTGCTTGTCTTCTGCGACGCAAATGCTCACAACATTCTGTGGTGGAGTACAGCGACACTAACGCTAGAGGGGAGCCACTACTTGACTTTATTCTAGGAAACAAAATTAGTGTTTTGAATTTAGGCTCAGAGCCAACTTTTTTTACTATAAACAGAAAGAAAATTGTGGATATCACCCTGGCTTTCGACATGTTTTCTAACCACATTAAAAGATGGCGAGTATCAAACGAAAGTTCGTTCTCAGACCATCGGTATATTGAATTTGAAATCGACAGTAGATCTCCCCAAGTTAGTCAGTTCTGAAATATATGGAAAACTGACTGGGGAGTTTGCAATATAAAAGTTAACTAAAGCAATTAATAGCTCCTTAACAGCTATCTGTCCGGTTGTCCGACTCAGAGGGAAATTTAAACCACCTACGGGAATCTCATAGAACATTATTTAATCTGGCTAGTGCCACTAGAAAATTATAAAAAAAACAGTCTGAACTGCGCAGCGTGAATCTTGGCAAAATTGTTGCAAGTGAATGGAAGAAATTTCAGAAACGGTCAGATTAAGAAAAATTATTTCAAAGACGCTATGCAACCTAGGCTATCTACAAGGCCAAGGGAATACAATACTTTTTCAATTCACTTACAGAGCTGTATGGCGTGGGGTTTCATAAGAGCCACAAAGTGGTTCCACGAAATATTGTAAATGGGGTTCCCATGGGGGCATAGTGGTATCTCAACGGGGGCATAGTGGTATCTCAACGGACCTGTAAGGTTTAAATGCAGATCGACCACCACCATAACCTAACCTAATCTATTTATTACGTAAATGCATCATCTGGGTAAGCCTCTGGAAAAACGTTTAGCCTTCTATAACTTTGTGTTTCGAAAATCAGTAAAGGTGTATGCTTAGTGTAAAAGGCTCGAAACTTTCACTGAAAGTTAAAAAAAAAAATCAAAAATTAATTATGGGGAGAAAATGCTAAAAAATTATCAAAAATCAATGAACAACATTTTTGTTTCTTCTTCTTCTTAAATAGCGCAATAACCGCTTACGAGATTTTGGCCGAGTTTAACAAAGCGCGCCAGTCGTTTATTTCTCGTGCTAACCGGCGCCAGTTGGACCCACCAAGTGAAGCCAAGTCCTTCTCCACCTGATCTTTCCAACGCAGAGGAGGCCTTCCTCTTTATCTGCTACCACCAGCTGGTACCGCATCAATTACTTTCAAAGCCAGCGCCATTTTATCCATTCGGACGACTTGACCCAGACAACGTTGCCGCTGGATCTTTATTCGCTGCGCTATGTCTATGTCGTCGTAAAGTTCATACAGCTCATCGTAGCTCATTCAGCTCATCGGAGGATGGTTCCATGTGTAGAAGTCCACGCAAGTGGCGAAAGTTACTAATCGGCATTCACTTGGGAGTGGCCAGGACGATTTTTCTGCATATGGTTCCAGCAGCTCACAACGTCCGGGATTAGCCCAAGTATCCTCTGGGTAGCTTCTGAACATCCGTTCGGGAGTGAGCTAACGTGAGAAGGCGAAGCATTCCAGGATAGCTGGTTGTGCGCTGGATTTGGGACCCGCCACTTAAAAATCCCCCCCAATGAAAAGCAAAATTTTGGTTTACATAATATAATAGATAAAAAAAAGATGATGCAGGAGACGAAATATTCCTCAAAATCATATTTCTAGGCCGATTTGGCTTCGTAGTCAGAATGTACAGACTGTCAGACTGTCATAACCTGGAAACTATTTAACCAATTCCCATCTAACAAATTGCATTGTGTGAGGTTATAATTTTTATAATACTCAATATATTCAATAAAATGTTTAGGCACCACCATCAGCTATAATGGCTTCACATCTTTGTGTCATATTTTGTGTTAATTTCTGCAAAAATCAGTCGAATTTGCTTTGATAACTGTTTTCCTTTGACTTTTTGCCTAATTATTGCCCAAATATTTTCAATAGGGTTGACATCAGTCGACTGTGAAGGCCATTAGAATCCCATTTTGCTGTTTCCACTCTATGCACCTCCGGCTCCGAAACTTGGGTTCATTGCCCTCTTTTAAAATCCAAGGTTGTCTAGAACTTTAACGCATCTTTGCAGTTGACAGACCTGGTAGTATACATAGTGGGCTGACCTGAGGAAATCGTTTTTAACCATATGTCCTTTCATAATAAACAAATGATGTAACGACAAAGAGCTCTATATTAATCCATTGAAAACTGCGCTAGTGTCGATCACTCCGTCAACGTCAAGTGTCCTGAACAACTCTTCAACTCTCCACAAAATGAGCTATCTTCGAATCAATCCTTATAAAACGCTGACTTGGAACTCGCATCTTGAGAAAGTTACTGCAAAAGCCACAAGAGCATTCTTTCCCTGCATAAGGCTATTAGTTTTTATGCATATCATCGCTTCCCATTTTTATTAAAAAAGAAGCTCGTTTAAGCGCTTTAATATTAAAAGGCATCCCGATCTAAAAAGTGGAGATATGAAAGGATATTTAAAGTTCTGAGACCACTTTCGGGTAGGCTTGATACATTCTCACCCAAACCCAGTGTCTTCAAAAACTTTCAAGTTCTTATTAATGAAAGTGCGGCTTAGAATAATAATTTTATCATCATTAAACCTGGTTTCCAGATATCAGTGAAACAAAATTGGACTTTCTAAGATCAGCATCTGTTGATTCTGTGAAGGGGGCATTGAAAATTCAGAACATCCTGCACTAGACAGAACAAGGCTACCCCACTCATATAAATTATGGAGCAATGAACTCCAGAGCGTGCGAAAATTTAAAAAAAGCCTTAGATTGTAGCGTAACTCACTCACAATAGGTCTCTTTTGGTCGGAGTTCGCAGTAGCCGAACAATAATAATAATGTGCGCAACTAAGTTCTCACTGTTTTTTTTTATGAAAATGCAACTTTATTCTGAAAAAATGGTTACAAGTGAAACACTGAAAGTATTGCCTATCGCTGGCTACTACCTTTCCCCATCTTTCTGTTAGATCTCGTATACCGTCGCGGTAAAACTGATCATCTTTTGAGGCTACCCACGGAATGGAACTGCTGGTCAGCTAGACCATGTGCCGTCGATTGGAACAGGTGATAATCGGACGGCGCAATATCTGGAAAATATGGCGGGTGGGGTAGGATTCCTCATTTCAGTGTTTCTAGGTAGGTCTTACCAGGTTTGGCAACGTGAGGCCGAGCGTTGTCATGATGTAGGATCATTTTTTCATGCCTCTCCGCATTCGCGGCTCAATCGCACCAATTGAAGTCAATACCGATCCCCACTGAGGGTTTCGCTTGGTTTTAACAGTTCATAAAATATAACACCAACTTAGTCCCACCAAATACATAACCTTCGCAGCATGAATATTCGCCTGAGGCGACGACATAGAAGCATGACCGGGCAGCCTCCATAACTTTCTTTAACTTTCAGTCGAAAAAACGACGTTCAACATCCCTTGGTTTTAACTCATAAGGAACTCAAGTCCCCTGTTTCTGAATCATTCCCAAAGCGTGCAATCGCTTGGAAATGGTTTGGCGGGTAACTTCTAATACTGAAGCAAGCAACTAAAGCATTGCATTTGACAAGGATCCTCATTGAGCAGTGCCTCCAATTCAGCTTGTTCGAATCTTTTTGGCCTTCCTTCACGCGGACGGAAGTCAACATTAAAATCACCGTCTTTAAAGCAACGGAACCAATCTCGGCACGTTGTTTCACTTAAAGCAGCATTTCCATAAACTTGTTGTAGCTTTCGATGCGCTTCAGCCGCCGTTGTTTTCGAATGAAAGAGGAAAATCTACACTTCCCACAAATGACGATTATTCGGCACAAAATCAGACATTTTCACAAAACCAAAAGTATATGATACCAAAGCAATATCACTAATGTGTCGAAGCAGTTTGTTTACCATATGTCTAAGATTGGTTTATGACGTTTAGGTTACGTTAGAATCGACTGGCAAACACTGCTGGCGGCATCTATTGACAAACATTTTGTATGAAACGAAAAGCCCAGCAGAGCCCAAAGACAATGTAATTTACTTATATCCAAATTCGTTCATATGAAACAAAAACTATGAACCGTTAGCGCCTCCAAGGGTACATTTTAAACTACTTGGAGTGGTTTTGGTTCCCATAGCGTCTTACACCATCCTACGTGGAAAAAATTGGAGTGTTGTAGATCGAGGTATGCCCAGCTTGTCAGGAATGCAGTGTTATTGGTATTCTATGCTTCCTTGGTCACGCATAGAGGAGGAATGAGCGATGTCGCGAATAAGACTAGCAACAGCCTATCAAAGCTTGCGAGAGGGTGCATAATGCGTAAGATCTGAAGCTACGCTCCTATACACTCTCTCTTCACAACACCAATAACCAGTACTGGTAAATGTGTGATTGCTGCACTGTAGATTAGCCGAAATAGCCTACCTACTACGCCGTGAAAAAGTTAGCCACAAAGCTCTATAATTTATACTAGTAAATAATACAAAAAAAAATGAAAATTTATATACAAAAAATTATGAATTTACAAAGCCCACGAACTACAGTTAACAAATTGCTTCAAAGCTAATTAAAAAGTGAAAGCATTTTTTGTTTTCCACAAGCAGATATTTTTATACTTCAAATTTTATACTTTTAAATATATCTATGGTACATAACAATATTGCCTACTTCCAGGCGCTAAACGCTTCACTTACGCTGCAGACGCGAACGGAAGCCATTAATTTCACTCTGCTGCAACGAATAATATTTAGCTATCCACTGCATTGTTGCAACGGTTTGTGCAACACACTCGTAAATATAACAGCAAACAATGCCACTGCTACAACTATAGCAGCAACAGCCACTTGCCACTTGGAGCCGGCCGTTGGCGTTGTGGCAGCTGATGTCTGCCACATGCCGCCTACCTTCCTAATGAGCTGTCGCCTTCGGGCTCTCGCTAGCTGCTGGCTGCTGCATACTGGCTGTGGCCTATCTATTTTTGTAAGACGACAAGATTGTAAGTGGTGTAGGTACACATGCCTTTACATGCAACAACAAGCGGTGCAACATGCAATAAACATGAAAGAGCCATTAAGTGACATGTTTTTAATTAAATGCTGGAAAATTTAACGCCAGATATTTTATGAAAAATTTTCAAATAAAAAGACCAACAAAACAACAACTATGTGCATGCAGCCCAGATGAATACAAATAGCGACGTAGTAGGTAAGCCTACATGCATGTGTACATGATTCGTGTGTGTGTGTATGTGGCAGTATATTCCCGCATATGAACAGCGAAGCGCCTTAATAAGTGTGGCAAGACAGTCAAGGCAGCCTGCTTGCAACGTTGCATTCTAATTACGTTGCAGCAACATTACAGCGCGCGACTGGAAAGTGACAACAATAGCAACAAAAACAAGCACAACTACATCACTATCGCAAAGGGGGAAGATGTAGCAGCGACAATTCACGACAAAGCTAGTGACATGCTGCTTGTGCTGGTGCTGGTGCTGTTGCTTTTGTTGTTGTTGTTGTTGTTAGCAACGCTGCACTACACAAGTTCGCATGTTGCACACACTCTGATTAATTGTGTGGCACATAAATCTTTGAACGCAAGTTGCGTGAGCGCACAGGCGCGGGAAAACCCAATGTAAAAGGAAGCAGCAAGAAGAAGCGCTAGAGGAAGACCTGCAGCAGGAAGAAGTCTAAAAGAAGATGAAACTCAAACTAGGTGGAAGAGTGCAGGAAGTGAGCGAGAGGAATTCGTATTCATTTGTTGCATTCGCAGAAAGAAAACTTGGAGACGTTGATGGCAAAAATTAAATTACAGATGAAAATTCCTTTTCGACGAGCATACCAAGGCAAGAATTATACGAATACCAAAGTGCATGTGGCGGCCGTTGTAGTCAAGTGGGCTTGTGTGTTTACCAAGCGGTTGGTCCAAAGTTCGTTGCTCACTGAGGAGCTGAAACAGCAAACGACAGAAAAAAGTGTTCCCCACAAATAAAAGGCACTCCTGATGTTTAACAAAAAGAAAGAAAAAGTTTCTGACAAAGGTATTCAAAGGCAGCAGAAAAACGTAGTTCGCTGTAACATATTTGAGAAGCAGCTCGGCCAAACAGATAGCAAAGAATGTACGTTCCAATTGTAGCGGGGGTAGATGAAGTGCATGCACACAAACGAGGCACATACGAGTATGTTAATGCGTGAGTGTCTACGCAAGGCTCGTAATTTACGTATGCTTTGTAATTGCTGAAAGTACTAATGAAAATCTAAAAAGTTTACGTGAACTTTTTGATTCAGACCTTTAGTAAATAAAATAAGCGAATTTTATAAAAAAATGTCAAGCAAGAAGAAGCGTTTTTGTTTTTGGTTTTTGTAATTTCACTTGAAGTAGGTTAAGGTAAAACCAAGGTGTGGCTATGTCAAGTTAAGTTCGGTTGTTGTGCGACTGCTTCTTTGGAAAAGCCCTGACTATTATTAGACATCCAGCGAGGGGCACTTTTCAGGGAGAGGTCTTCCGCTCTCTATTCTGGAGTCTTATATTAATCACCCCCTTAATCAAAAACTTCCCGGGATAACCGTCAGATGACGCTCTAAGTCAACTGTTTTGAGTTCTGTTCCTTTAGTTAGGTTCCAACATCTGTGATTAACATTACTAGCAAAACTTGATCGCCAATGTTTGATATTTGTAAAAGTTACGCCATCTTGAGTAGATCTACCTTTGCACGAGTTTTCGATCGACATTGAAAACTGATGAAATCATCAATGAAGGGAAAGAAAAGTTAATCAAAATTCAAATATTAGTCATCAGAACTGGCAGAGGTTTTGAACATTGCTTATGGATTCTACCAGGGCATTGTAGTTAGTAATGAAATGTTACCGTGTTGCTGAAAAGTTGGTCCCAAAGGACCTGAATTTCATGCAGAAAAGCGAACGCGTTGATAACGCCAAAAATATGATTCCCAAGGCCGAATCCGACTCAACATTAATCAGGCGAATCTTTGCCAGAGACGAGACGCGGAGTGGAGAGCTCCGAATGAACCAATACTAAAAAAACCACGTCAATGTTCACGTGAAGCAATTCACCAAAAAGGAAAGGATTTGTGGGAAAATGATAGCCGTCGATTTCACCTGAAATGGCTTAATGGAATTTTTTTTCGGCTTGATTGAGTCAAACATATAAAAAAATATTGTACCGGAAAAGAGTTCGAATAATGTTTCGAGAGATGGATCAAACGTTGGCATAAGTAGAATAAACTTTTGAATTTTCTGAACATATTCGCGCAACTTTTTGATCAAGGTGGTATTTTGTACTAAAATTTTAAAAGTATTGGATATAATTTGATCACTTATGCGACCAAAGTTGCATTAACAGCATGTGGAAAGCATCTCCAAGTTCTGAGCGACTTGTTACAAAGCGCTCTCTGTGATTTGAACAACTGGTACAAAGAGAGTACTCCGAAATGGAGCTATTAATGGAGTGCAACTTCCCGAGGAAAAGTACCTCGGGATAATTCTAGACCGCAAACTCAACTAGGACCGAAGCACCGAAGACAGACCCATAACAAAACAGCTATAAAGAAAATATTGGTTTTAAAATCGCGCATTCCTTTACTTTGGGCCTGAAGTACAATGTTACCATTTCATGTGTGCTTCGAAAATCAAGAATTCCATTTACTTCCATTCCGCTCTAGTTGTACATTGCGGCTTTAAGGTCCGTCCTCTTTTACGGTATCACTGTTTGATGGCCAGCGTGGGTATCCAAGAATAAAGAGGGGAAAGCCTAGAGGCAACATCGATGCATTTTACAGTATCGCTGTTCTCTATCCCATCCAATGCTCTTGAGACTGTATTAGACCTTAGATATCTAAGGCAAACGGCGGGATAACTGCACCGAAATCGGACTTAATGTATGTCTACCCCGGAATGATTTCAGACTTGAGCACCCGATAGTTCTCAGAACTCCTCCGGGAGCTCCCTATGCTAGATTACACTGTTCCATAATTCTATTTTCAAAAAAATTGTTCAACATGAATCAAAGAAAGATGTGAACAGAATAACGTTAAGTATTTTGGCCCAAGATCAGTGGGTATCTTCTTCGTTGCTGGTTAGGGACTCATCTATCGATCATTATCTACTCTCAACCGATTGTGAAGTTTTTCTATATGATCTGGCTAAATGGTGAACCCCGAACGTTAAAAAGGCCGTACGGGAAGGGTCCAGCGACCTAAGCGGCTAGAATTTCACCGAAATGGCTTATCAATTTGGTAGTGAAGAAATCAGGCAGTATCGCCATGGTCTGTCAGGAGGCGTGCTTCGCGGCGCCGACACCATGTGCATGTATTGAAGGAAGGATGCTCTCTTATTATTAGCAGAAAATAGTCATTCAGCATGCGCCGAAAGAGACACCGGAAAGTTTACCTCTTCGTGCCCCCATAACTCTGAGGTAACTGCCGTCGTTACTATGTCCAACTAATTTTCTGTTGATATGTTTTATATCTCTAACATCTAAATTACAATTTTTGAACGAGGTCTTTGCTGGTAGCTTTGAGAAAATTTGTGCTTAAAGGTTAGGTCGATGACTTGCAGATGACAGAAATCCATCGTACCATTTAGAGAAACTGTTACTGCGAATTATTCTCAAAGCTTCTTCGGCAGCGTATTGAACCTCGATGACAGTTCCATTACCTGCTGCTTCATTTGCAATTTGATCTGCCTTTTCATTAATGGGTATTCTAGAATGACCCCGTGACCACATCACACGAACATTTGAGAACTCAAAGTTAGTGAGCTTCTCGTGAAACAGAGCGATTCAGCGATTGCTCCAACGATTGTTTTTTAAGAGTTTGCAGGCTGTTTGGCTGTCCGAGAAGATAACAGCCTTGTCCGCGCGTGCTTGATAAGCAACATTTAATGTCTTTAACAACGGTCATAACTCTCTCAAGCTGGAGGACGTGCGATATTCTATTTTAAAACCAAAACTTTATTTTTTGTTCTAATGTCAGACTCCGCTGTCAACTGAGCCAAGAGTTGTTGATCTCGTTGTTGACCAAAATATTTGTTCTACGAGCTATGTGCAGGATGCGCTACATTTTTCTAGATTAAATGACAGACTAAGCGTGTAGGTTACTTTCCGCTACTAGAAAGTCCTTGTAGTGAGGCAAAATGATGAAATCTGACGAAGTCATCAGCAAACTGATACAGGTACGAGTTTTCATCAGGAATTTTGTGTAGTTGCCTCGAACAAATTTTTAAGACTTCTGTCCTTTAGGTGACCAATAACGGCAATTTTGCTTATTTACACTTCAATTTTAATGAGAATTACGTAGGAGATCGCTCCAATATTTCCTCGCTGAAAATTTTCCACAAATTGTAAATTTTAAGCTTAAGCGCTTGCAGGATTTGAATTTTGAAAAGTTGAAGTTCACGAAGCTTCCTTCAGGCTTCCTTCCTTCCTTCCTTTATTTCAGGCACAATCATTTTTGGAAGTCCCAGGGCAGCCGCTCTCTTGCGCATGGACTGACTCGAATTATCGTGCAAACTTCAGCAGCGACGAGTTGAATATTTTCATTTGTTCTCGAAGGTCGGTTGAGCCCCCGGCCGTGGGCTGTTTGCAACTGAACTTGTTGCCTGGAACATTTGCACCTATGAACGAATCAAATCTTCACTTGGGGCATCACGTAAATGCCGAATATCGTAACGTGAACAAAATCTGCGACGAGCAGTTGCACGAAAATTGGCCTTGAAACACACTTCGATTGCAAACGCAGGTTACCCGCCCGCCCACTGCGACATCGTGACTAAATAACCCGTACGAAAGCGTATAACAATGCTAACACGGCTCCCCCCCACTCATATGTTTAGAGGTTAGGCAGAAACTTTATGGTAGATTGAAAACATAATTATGCCCACAACTACCCTGTACTTTTAAGGCCCATAGACAAGATTATTAAATTAAGAAAACTAACTTAATTGAAATTAATACTTCGATATTTTGTATACCTCCCTAATGGGCATGCTTTGGAAATGTTTAGTGTACATTCAACCTTATATTATAAATGAGCGTTCACACGAATGAGTGAAAGTGTGTATGTATATTACTAATGTGTGTATGTCTAACTGAGTAAACGACTGTTTTGCCTAGCTTTGGTAAACATAACCCCATTTTCTTGTCTCATAACTTCATATGCTAAAATGACTGCATAAATGCCTGTGAAAGAGGTGAAACAACAAAGTAATAACAACAACATTGGACACTAAATGGGCTAAATGGCTATAAGTGAAAACCATTTGTGACTTTGTTTTTGCATGTACTTATGTGTGTTTGCTCCTATTTTCATAAAAATACATACATACATACATACACTTCTGCACACAAGCAATGAGGCACATACGTACCCTGCACGAAACATATGAACTTGAAGTGAATTCAATTTCTAATTCAAAGTGATGATGTTTTCATTAATAATTTTGATTAAAGGGGAAAACCGGATTAGGAGGCTAAAATTTTGGTGTTTCTCGAGAATTTTTTGAACAAAGAAGGAATAATCAGAAACTATTTAAGTTTAGAGGATATTTTATTTGTATTTTTAGGTACACTTTTAAATTTTCTTGAAGCTGTTTCCGCGGGCGATAGTGGCGTTAGAGCGTGCTGTCCATGGACGATCGCCATCCGAGTGTCTTGCTGGTGGGAATTCCTGAAGTTGTAATTTTTCTCTGAGATCAACAGCAATTTTTTTTTTTATTATCAACATATTTTCTAAGAATATAAACCTAATTGTAGTAAAAAAATATTGAAAATTACTTGCTTTTGAGGCGCTTTAGCACAAAGTAGTTTTTTATACCATATTTTTTCATCTATTTTGCTTAAAACAACCATATTTTAAGTAATAATATAGTCCCAGAATAAGGTTCATATTAGAATTGAATAAAGAAAAAATCCCGAAAAATTTTAGAATGATTGGTCGACAACTTTTTAAGCTAGAATTCCCACCAGTTGAAAAAAAGAAGTTTCGAGAAAAACGCCCTTCTAACTAACGCGCGTTACGGTGCGGAACCGACGGGCAGTCACTTAAGTGATCATAGAATTGGGAATAATGCGAATTTCGCTTTACAATTTTTATCACATATTCTTGAGCAGCTATACTAACGATTTATGAAATAACAAAATTCGGTAATTCTGATCGATCTCAACCGCCTTCCCCCCTTAATCCTAATTTGTTCCCGAGTAGAGTTTCCCACTACCCAAACAACCTAAATTTTTCCAAGTATTTTCTTCTCATTCTTGATTGGCGCGATGACCGCTTATGCGATTTTGGCCGAGTTTAAATAAGCGTGCCAGTCGTTTCTTTCTCGTGTTAACCGGCGCCAATTGGACACACCAAGAGAACTCAAATCCTTCTCCACCTAACTTTCCAATGCAGAGGAGTCCTTGCTTTTCTTCTGCTACCACCAGCTGGTACCGCATCGAATACTTTCAGAGCCAGAGCATTTGTATCCATCCGTACGACATGACCCAGCCAACGTAGCCGCTGGATTTTTATTCGTTGCGTTAAGTCTATGTGGTCATAAAACTCATACAGCTCATTGTCACATCGACGACGCCAACAAGCAAAACTCCAAAAAATCTTCAGCAGAATCTTTCTCTTAAACACTCCAGAGAACACATCATTGTCCAGGCTTACAAGGATTTTGGTAGTTCAGAAAGAAAGAGTTGTTGGGTTTTAATTTGTGCAAGGCGTATTTTATATCTGTTTAAAGAAGTATTTACCAAACTTATGAACTCTTCGCCTAAATAGCGCTGGAGAGTGATGAATAAGATATTCTATAATCTTAGTTTCCACCTATCTTATAAGCTGCTACAAATGACGCTCCTAGAAGGAACCTACGTATCCAATCTTTCAGCAGGCGAACCAATGAAGCAGCGTCCAGTAGGAATAACTTTTACCAGTATTAAGCAAATGTTCAGTCGACTGAGAGTGGAAAGAGAGTAGAGGTCTCGTTCGTTGAGCACATGGTGAAAAAAAATTTAGAAGCTGTGGCCTAGACCGTTAACCGGCTCTCAGAGAATGTGAAAGAATCAGCTGATTGGCTGACATAACAGCCACCATGATAGCAATTTGTTCAAGAAAAAACTGAGATTGTATTAGTGATATACGAAAAAAATCAGCACAGTCTCCACTCAAGTTTCTTCGTTGCCCTCTGAACAACGACTGATTGAGAGAATGTGTGATTACGTGCGAATGATCGTGCAGAATTCGGCTGTCGAGTACCCAGTGACGACGTGCTGTCTATATGCATAAAAATTTTGCACATCTTTCCTCTGTTGGTTGGTCGAGGAACTGAGTGGAATAAACCAATAAAAATACGCCAAATAGCTCACCGCTAAACTAATTTCTTT
This sequence comes from Anastrepha obliqua, assembly GCF_027943255.1. Lineage (NCBI taxonomy): Eukaryota > Metazoa > Arthropoda > Insecta > Diptera > Tephritidae > Anastrepha > Anastrepha obliqua. Next base: position 31,960,334 of record NC_072896.1, read on the forward strand.
AGTTCGCTTCTCTAAGCTCGAGAGATACTATACTACACCGCTTCGATTCGACATGCGTTAGTAAGTAGCGAATAGATCAGGTAACTGTTATTAATAAACATAGCGCTGGAAAAGAGCTGCTAAAAATTAAATTTACCTGGAAGCAATTAATGAGTATTAGTAAGACCGCGCTCACAAGCTTTGGCGATGCACTAAATGCTATGCTTCATTTGCTCCCCTAGTATCTTAAGATATAACAGGAAGCCATGAAGCCAGGAAGCCATGAAAACAATTTGTAGGCTTTCTAAATATGGCCCCTAGCACTAAGACGGAGTTTCGGGTCACAGAGAAATCTTTAACAAGCTATTTGACCAGTATCCACTGTTTTAGCACCTAAGGCATGTTTTAGCATTGGGAAGGAAATTCGATGTCAAAAAGTGAGCAATAGAGTAATACAGAGTGCATTCAAAGAGGTTTGACAGATATTTTCTTTACCGATGGGTTCTAGAGCCGAATGGTACTTAAACGATATAAAAGTGACAGTCAGGCTGCATTAAAGGCTCTGGACAACGCAAAGCAAGCCTCTCAAATTGCTTAATACTGTTACAGGAGGAAATAAGCAGGTACCTATATAAGTTTCAGGATACTGCGGTGTTGAAGGAAATGAAAATGCCAATGAATTGGCCAACTGTGGATCAGCGGTTGCCCCACAGAGGCCAGATCCAATAATCAGGATCAATTTTACAGGAATCATCAAATGGATCAGCGGTTATACATGCAATTTACATAAAGGGCGTTAGTCCGGTCTAGAACGCTACAGAACTGCAAAGTATTTTGTGACAAGCCTGAATAGAAAACTGTCGGACTTTCTCCTGAAACTTGGAAGGAAAGACGTTCGCTTGATGATCGGTATTATTACAGCACACAATCTATGGATTCAACCTATGACAACCTTTGTAATCATTGAGGACCCGATTTGCCCACCTTGTTAAAAAGAGGCGGATAGCTCTGTGTATTTTCACTGTGAGCGTTCTGCTTTTGCTGGAGGAAGGCTAAAAAGTTTGAGTTCCGATGTCATGATAATGACTAAAATTCGTTCTCTCAAACTGGAGGATATTTTCAGATTTGCCAAAAAATCGGGCAAACTCTCACAGGCCTAGCTATCTGTGTCTCTGCCTCTATTCTATCCTGTCTCTGTCTCTCTGTCACTTCTCTTCTTTCCTCCTTGACTATCTACCCTTTCACTATCCAGAGCTTTAAAAACCTCCATGTTTAAGGAGTCATCAAATCTCTCGGTGATTCTTGACTCAACTTTTCAAATTTCAATTTCAAAGACCGCGTTCATACAGAGAAACATTTGTTGCTTCAACTCGTCACTTGTGATGTTTGTGCTCTGCCAACACCCTTTATGCTCTCGTTCTTCTCAAGGGTGTTGTTCACTCCAGATCAGAAACCAAACAATAGCAAGCAACGAAGCAGCCGCATGTGACGCCTGACGATCAACACCAAAAGAGAACTCGCAAAGTTGAACAGCTAAAGTTTCCTTGAATGAACGCGGTCTAATGAAACTCTTTTGAAAGACAGTTGGCAGCACTAATAATAAGTTTTATGAGGTACAGATCCCAGAGATAGCGAACAGAGAAGTGGCGAGACGAAGGCGCCTACTCTGTTGGGGGAAAAAACGTCTCTTCTTCCTTCTCCTCCCACGTTCTTGCTCAAGTGTCGTCTGCGTCCCAATTGTCTGGGTCCCAATTGACTGCAATAAAATGAATAATTCTCTGCAACAGTGGCACGATACTCTTCATAGCACGAGTACCCGTGGTCTCTGCGTGAGTGGCTGTGTGTAACCACCTCTAACACAGCGCCAGTTTTTCTGAAATAAAGTTAAGGTCCCATTATTTCTTCTTTTACTGAATTTAAAAGAGTTATGCCTTGGGACGAGTCCTGAAAATTCGAACTCGCTCTGGACGTCTCGGCACATCAAGAACCGGTGAAACTGTTGAGAAAGTCAAAAAAATTGTTATGGAGAATCGTCGAATAACAATTAGAGAAGTTGCTGCGGATGTCGGCACGCAATCTTTTTGGGAATTTTGGGCATGAAGCGTGAAAATTGCTGAATTTTGACAACCAAAAACAACGTCGCATGAGCATCGCTCAGGAATTTCTTGAATGACGTCAACGATGATCCAGATTTGCTTGAAAGGGTAATAACTGGTTATGAATCATAAGTATACGAGTAAGGTTATATGGAAGAGTCCAAGAGAGCCAAGACCAAAAAAAGGACGATCGAATGTCAAGTTTATTCAAGTGTCAAGCTTTTGCTCACTGTTTTCTTCGATTGCCATGGCGTAGTGCATCACGAGTTCTTACCACTAGGTCGTACGGTGAATAAAAATTATTACTTTGAAGTGAGGCAATACGAAAAAAACGCCCGGAATTGTGAAAAAAATAATGTCTTTTGCATCATGATAATGCACCCGCTCACTCATCCTTGTCTGTAAGAGATTATTTGACCAAAAACAACGCCGTTATCATGCCTCAGCCACCATATTCACCAGATTTGGCCCCGTGCGACTTTTTGCTGTTCCCATGATTGACGAAAAGGATGGCGGTTTGGGACGATTGAAGAGATAAAAACCGAATCGCTGAGAGAGCTCAAGGACATACCACAAAGTGCATATCAGAACTGCTTCGAGGATTGGAAAAAACGCTGGCACAAGTGCATTATATTTGAGTGGGACTACTTTGAAGGATATAAAATAGAAACTGATTAAATATTTTTTGAGAAAAATGAAAATTCACCTTATTTTTTGAACACACCTCGTATGTCTGTATATATGTAAGTGTTGTGCAATGCTTTTTGTTATTTTTTCCCCTGTTTTCCTGTTGGTTACCAGGGTTTATGCGCGCTTAGAAGCCTACGAACGCTTATTTTTTGCAAATAAAACTTCATACAAATACATTTGGACACACGTACGTGTACGTGTAATTGTTATTGTGACTATGCGTCTATTTTGTGGCTTGTTGTTGCTCATTTGGTTATGATAGCGGTTGGTTTTTGCATTGCACCAGGCAGCAAAACAGCCCGTAAATTCTTTTTAAATGTGGAAATATGCAAACACTAACTTATTTCTGTGAGGAAGCATGTGTTTATATGAATGTATGTATATATATGTAATTATATGTATTTCTATGTATGTATGTGTATAAATAAATACTCGTATGTGGCACACATTCGACATTAGTTGGCAAAGCGTTTACAGAAACTTAACTAAATACGCACACACACACATATATGCATGTATATTGGTATGTGTGTATCCATTATTCTATATAAGTAAGCAACTACACTCGCGTAAAGCTAAGTTCACAACCAAATAGACACATCTGCGCATTCACTTTCCTCGCCTTTAGCTGCCTGCATCGCACACACACATGCACATTTACATGCATACGCACCTACCTACCATACAATGTATTGTATTTGTACACTTAAATATATGTAAGTATGTATGTTCACAATCGTGCCACTAACAATAGTGTGCTTTGCTCATTCCCACTCTAGCCCCCACTTCAACGACGTACGGGCGCGCCTCTCGAAGTCCTCCTTTCAACGCAATCACCTTCAACCAGCTACTTGGCTTAATGTCTTCCGCGCACACATTTCTTTTAATAGCTTGCCGCTTGCCGTTGTTCGTTCTAGCTGTTCGGCTGTTGCTATAGCTGTTGTTTTTGAAGTTGATGTTGATCCTCTGCGGGCGAAAGTATTCTTGCCACATAGTTGAGTGCGCCTGCAAGAGGTCCTTTCGTCGGCAAAAACTGGGTCAACTGACTGCTGCTGAAATGCATTTGGCGCCTTTTCTATGCTCATTGCAACAACAACAACGACAACAACAACAAAATACAATAACAACAAAAACTTTTATTGTTGTTCTTCATTTGTTTTCGCTCCTATGTTGCGTGTGTTGCTGGTTGTTGTCGGCGTCGTTGTTGTTGTTGTTATCGCCTTATATTGCGCTGCGGCATAAACACGTACGCATTTGATTGCGATAGCGCACACACACATGAGTATATACATACATACATAACCCCCAGCGGGTTAAGGGGTTAGAATTTTCCCGCGGTAATGGATGCCTGTCGTAAGAGGCGACTAAAATCCACACCCCAGTCTGTTAGTTATGAGCATTAACTCAACTATAATAGACTGAGGGCAACAGGTATGGTAAACGGCGGGGGGGACCCCATTAAGATCGAGACCAGTAAGATCTTAATTATGGCAAACTGGAATGGAAAGGAATTTAGTTCGACATGGGCTGGTTACTGTGTTATTCTAGGACTTTAGTAGGCAAGGGTGATACCTTGCCGAAATGGCTCCTGGGTTAATGTCACGGTAGCCCCCGTCCCGTTAAAGCCTTGGCAGGCCTCAGGTAACGCTCTCTAAGCGTCACCATTCACTTGGTCGTGTAGGTCCAGTTGAATTTGTTCCTGGTTAGTGCCGACCCGGCTCTGAACACATGTACCCATAAAGACATGTGTCAACCCTCGCATGGCCTCCCTACATAGTATAGACAACCATGGGGTTATAAGGCAACTACACTACGATTAGAGATAACGGATCTGAGTGGGGACCCTTTAAAATGGAGACAAGCAAAACAACAACAAAAACAACAACATTACTAAGTGGCAACGAACCAGACAAAAAAAGCGGCAACAATAACGGCAGTAGAGAAAATGAGGTCGGATTGGCGGAAGTCAATCCATTCCGGAGGACATCAAAAACCCTCAGATCTCCTGTTCTAGCTGCTGCATCGCGCGAAAACGAGACAGAGTTGACGAAAGATAAGATCGTGAACAGCGCGGATAGTAAGCGAACGGCATTTTGCGGGCTAGGCGAGAAAATACGTAGCCTAGTCGAAATGCTGGAGGAGGGTAAAAGGCGCTCTATACACCAGCCTATGCGAGATGCCATAGAGAGTATAAAGGCACTATACGAGCTGGCAGCCATCGAGCAGGGAGACCAAAAAGCCAAGGAGGTCATTAGAAAAAGCAGCGGTTCGCAAACATCCCCATGGCTAAGGCACAACCCAGACCCCAAGAGGAAACTGGATGGTGCGGTTTTGACTCCAAAACCTAAGCGGACCAATTTGGAGAAAAACAGAACTGGCGTACAGCAAGTTACTGGAACACCACCTACCTCCACCACACAGAGGGAAACTAAAACAGTGGATGCAACCGAGTGGACAACGGTGGCTAAGAAGACCAAGCGAAAGGATGCAAGACCTAGGAAAGTTAGACCTGACGCGATAGTGATAGAAGCGAAGGGCGAAACTTCCTACGCGGAAATACTGAAGTCAGTAAAATCCGACCCCAAACTTGGAGAACTTGGGAAAATGGTTTCGAAAATAAGACGAACGCAAAAGGGTGAAATACTCATCCAACTATCAAAAGCGGGCAAACAAACCAAGGAGTTCACCTCAATAATAGGCAATACACTTGGAGAACGAGGGGCGGTACGGAGCCTAACACAAAAAAAGGTTCTCGAGTGTAAAGACATCGACGAGATCACTACCAAGGAAGACATAGTAAGCGCAATATGCGAGCAATTCGACATGGGGGCATCTACCGTAGAAGTAGTAAATATGCGAAAAGCGTTCAATGGCACACAGACCGCAGTCCTAAACCTGACAGAAGCAGAGGCGAATGAAATTCTCGCTGCTGGACGAGTCAAAGTGGGCTGGGTAAACTGTCGGATCCGTGAACGCCTAACACTAACTAGATGCTTTAAATGCTTGGAGTTTGGACACATTCGGCGAGACTGCAAAAGCAAGGCAGATCGTTCGAAACAGTGTAGGAAGTGTGGCGAGGAAGGCCACATCGCAAAAGAATGCAGCAAGGACCCAGAATGCATGCTCTGCAAAGCCAGGGGGGAGTCCAATTTTAAGCATATAGCGGGCAGCGGTAGATGCCCAGTTTTCAAGAGAGCTCTGAGCGACCAAAGGAGATGAGAGTTATCCAGATTAACTTAAACCACTGCGAAGCAGCGCAAGACCTGCTTACTCAGATGGCAATAGAACAGAGAGCAGAGGTAGCCCTAATATGCGACCCCTTTAGGGTTAAAAAGGACGCTAGATGGTGTTGCAGCAAAGACATGGAAACTGTCATTTGGACGCGCAAACACCCTCTCCAAGAGATTTATGATCAAGTCGAGGGCTTCGTAAGAGCTAAAGTGGACAACACTTATATGTATAGCTGCTATGCCCCGCCTAGATGGACGCGAGAGCGCTTCGAAAAGTTTCTGGACGACCTCATGCGGGACGTCGAAGTTAGGTCGCCAGTAGTAATTGGCGGTGATTTCAATGCATGGGCTACCGAGTGGGGCAGTAGACTTACCAACACCAGAGGACGTAGCCTGCTAGAAGCCATTGCGAAAGTAGACATTAGTATCGCAAATAATGGACGCGCGCTTACATACCGCAAGGCCGGTACGGGATCTATTATTGACCTAACACTTGTCAGCAGCTCATTTTTGCAGAAAATCAAGTGGCGAGTAAGTGAGGAATTCACTCACAGCGACCACCAAGCAATTATATTCGAACTGGCAAAGAATAAAAGATTACGCACAACTAAGCCAGTAGGACCAAGGTGGAATGACAGGAAGATGGACACCGAGACCTTTGGGTACGCCCTAAACGACCAAAGTTTAGAGCGAGGTACAGCAAGTGAGCAAGCTCGACAACTAAAGAGCATTTTGTCTAAAGCTTGCGATGCGGCAATGCCAATAAGAAGGACAAATCGACAAGGAGCGCCCTGCTATTGGTGGACTGAAGAGATAGCGCAACTGAGACGGACCTGCCTGCAAGCGCGGCGTAAAATGCAAAGGTCCAGGGGCAGAGCTTGCTATGAAACGGTGCTAGCGCACTTTCGAAAGGCAAGGAAAGCACTACAGGAAGCGATTAAAAAAAGTAAAGTCGAGAGCTTTAAACAACTTTGCAACGATGCGGACATAAACCCATGGGGTACTGCATACAAAATGGTGCTAAAGAAACTGGCGGGACAACGAGCTCCATCAGTGGTATGCCCAGTTATTCTTAATCGAATTGTAGTGACGCTATTTCCCCAGGGACCAAGTATAGATAGATTAGAATCTGCTGATACCGTAAACACCCAACAGATTCCAGTCGTATCCGCAATAGAGATAATGGAAGCGTGCAAGAAAATCGGCGACCGAAAAGCACCGGGGCCGGATGGCATACCAAATGTAGCCCTTAAGGCGGCTATCCGCTTGCGTCCCGAAATATTTGTTGCGGTACTACAAAAATGCCTAGACGAAGGTGTTTTCCCTACACAGTGGAAATTGCAACGACTTGTGTTGATTCCAAAAGGAAAAGGAACAGCCGATGATCCGTCCTCGTACCGGCCGATTTGCTTACTGGACACAACGGGCAAAATACTCGAACGTATTATTTGCAATAGACTATTGCCTATACTAGAGGAGAAGGGAGCATTGAGTACAATGCAGTTTGGCTTCCGGAAAAACCGTTCGACGATTGACGCAGTCACTACGGTTGTCAAAGCGGCTATTAAGGCTATAGAAGGAAAGCGGTGGCGTTGGGGCACCAAGGAATACTGTGCTGTAACCACATTAGATGTCAAAAACGCCTTTAACTCGGCAAGCTGGTCGCACATTCTGAATAGCCTGCACGAAATTGGCATTCCGCCGTATCTTCTCAGGATACTAAGGAGTTACTTCTCTGATAGACAACTGAGGTATGAGAGCAGTGCTGGAACAAAAACGTACAAAATTACTGCTGGCGTGCCGCAGGGATCGGTCCTAGGTCCTGTACTCTGGAATATCATGTACGACAAAGTCCTTCGCTTACCGGTATCCAGAGAGGTAAGAATAATAGGCTTTGCGGATGATATAGCGATAGTGACGGTGGCTAAGCACATACAGGAAGTGGAACAGATCACGAATGGAGCGATAAAACAAGTGAAAGATTGGCTCGAACAGGCGGGACTCAAATTGGCAGAGCAAAAAACGGAGACGGTTCTGATAACAAGTCGGAAAAAAGTCGAGCAGATGAGAATCATAGTGGGAGAGCAAATTGTTCACTCACAACCGGCTCTGAAATACCTAGGAGTTATGATAGATTGTAGGTTAAATTTTAAGGCCCATATTGACTACGCGGTAGAGAAAACTGCTAGCATACAAGCGGCACTCTCAAGGATCCTACCTAACATAGGGGGTCCTAAGTCAACTAGAAGGAACTTGCTTGCAAATGTGGCCACTTCAGTTCTCCTGTATGCAGCCCCAGTTTGGGCAAATGCGGCGGAACTGAAGGATAACAAAAGGAAGCTATTGTCTGTATATAGGCTAAGTGCCCTAAGGGCATGTTGCGGCTACAGAACAATATCGGATGACGCGGCGTTTGTCATAGCTGGTATGATACCAGCGGACATTCTCGCGAGTGAAATGAAGCGAGTATATGACAGGTGTGCAGCGGATGCCGAAATAAATAAAAAAACGGTGAGAGAAGAAGAGCGGCTTGTGTCACTAGCAAGGTGGCAAGACCGATGGAATACCTCCAGTAAAGGGCGATGGACCTATAAACTGATTCCCGATTTGCGACCATGGCTAAATCGGAGTTTCGGAGATACAACCTACCATGTAACACAGTTCCTTTCTGGACATGGAGGCTTTAGGAAATACCTGCATAGGTTCGGGCACGATGACAGCCCCTTCTGCCCTGTGTGCATCAATGTAGAAGAAGACGTGGAACATGCCAGTTTCCACTGCCCACGCTTTAGAACAGGAAGAATAATTCCAAATGCAACTGACGTAGTCGAGTTCATGTTGCAATCGGAAGAAAAGTGGGAGGAGATAGCTGCATACGCTACTAGAGTTCAAAAGGAACTCAGATACATTGAGCAAATGAGACGCATTAACCGATAGACATTGACGAAGCTATATAGCTAACCAGCCCTGCGAAGTAGTACGTTGAAGCAGTCCCGCAGGGAGAGTGGTGGAGGAGACGGAGTTCAAGGGTTTAGTACGTAGGTGTACTGTTTTGCAAGTCCAGACAGTATGAAAATTACTGACTGTGCGTGGTCCCGAATGAGGTGTACCTTTAGCGAGCAGTATGAATCGTGCATGCCGTCTAAGTTGACGGTATCTATGAAAGATTCCCCCTTCGTTAACAAAAAAAAAAAAAAAAAAAAATACATACATATATGCATATTTACATGACGGCACATACATACATACACACATACACATATACACCTATTCATATATTTCTACTCTCACCTTAACTGGCGAAAGTTGCTGGAAAGTCGGCGGCTGCTGGCTCTTCCTCTTCTCTTTCATTTGATCCCCCACTCATTGTTGCAGCATATCTTTGCATGTATGTATGTATGTTTGCATGTATTCTTATGCCTTCCTGGCCTCGCCCCCTCAAGACGTGTCCCTAAGAAATGCATATTTCTCTATTTTTATTTGTTTACATCTTTAACTACTTTTCTGCATTTCTGCATTTGGCAAATACACATTTCCGCCGCCGCCACTATGCCTTTCTCCTTGAAATAATGTTAACCATCCCGCAAGCCCATTTGTGCCACCTTTCACTTTCCTCTTCAAATCGCTTTCCCGCTTTTGTTCTTCCTCACATTTTGCCACATTTTATCTTACTTGCTGACAAATATTTGAATTTTAGCACCTCTGTCGCAAACTTTTATGCAAATGCATCCCTCTCGGTGTGTGTATTTGTATATATGTATGTATGTATGAAAGTTTTTGTTGCTTTCTACTGATAGTATTAGGAAAAATATGCAAATACTAATTCTCAGTTGTTTGAAATTTTCTTTATAAATTTTGTTATAATCGTAAATTTATTCGTAAGCGCAACTTTTACTTGTTTTTTCTTGATTGAATTTTCTTTATCAAAATTATGACTTTTTAAAGAGTTTTAGGAACTTCGCTTAAGCAACAATTTCATTTTATTTATTTATTTTTATCGGTAGTACAGAGCAAGGTTAAAGTCTTTTAATAGTAAAGGAAGATTAAGAAAAAAAGTAGATAATACAGAGAAAAATTGAATGCCCTAATTCAATGCAATCAAACACTTTTAAAATAATCATAGACTTGTGCCCTGTAGTTAAATCTGTTAAGTCCAACATTCAAAGTGTCGGATAATGAGTTCTACACTCTAACAGCGTTAATACACTTGGCTTCACTTCAGGCTTTACGAGAAAGAAACGACTGGTGTGCTTTGTTAAACTCTGTCAAAATTGCGTAAGCGGTTTTCGTGCCAATTAAGAAGAAATGCTTTCAGACGAACTTTTGTAAATCAGGTCTATGACATAGGCCCAGCAGGCTTATCTTGGGTCTATGCATGAGCTGGAAACAAAGCAGCGGCAGTATGGGTCTTTCAAAACGAGCTTAATCCAACAAAAGTTGTTTGCAGAAGAAGCACCTCAAAGAAAATGGTTGGCTGTGTTTTTAGGGAAAATCTGGTCATATCGCAACATGAGTACTAAGAAAATTGAAACAGTCAATTCTGAGTGGTACACAACTATTTGTTTGCCAAAAGTTTTTGGAGAATTAAAGAAACCCAACTGTCGAAGACGAATCATTCTTCACCAAGGCAATGCGAGCACTCACGTATCGACGCACACAAGAGAGTTCTTGAGCACGCAAAAGGGGTTAGAGGTAATCAGAATTTTCAAAAAAACTTGATTTTTAGGTTTTTATCAAAGTATAATATCTTTAAAATATTGTGTGAAAATTTGAAGTGAATCCGACAAATACTTTTCCAGTTATTCAACAATTAACAAAGAGCGCTCAGGCCCTCTGGAGCGTTCGAGAGCAAGTAACAACACCTTGGACGCGTTTTTCTCAAAACTATGTTCTTTGAACTATTGATCACTGTAACTTAAAAACTGCTTGGTATATTTCAATAAAATTTATACTTCTTTTGAAAACGACTTTTTTAAGCAATTAATTGTCGGGTTTTTTCTCGAAAATGTGAAAAATATTTCCTGAGGTCGCCATGTCATTAATTTTGTAAAAAGAGGTTGTCTGTAAAGTCGGTTTACTGACGATAGTTTAACGTAACAACGTCATAAGAAAATATTGATGGAATGGTTGCAATTTTCAAAACAAAATTTTAATTTTATTTGTTTGATAGATATTTTGTATGGATATAGAGGAGGAGGTAAATGGAATTGCAATGGAATAGGTCAAGTTACATTAATCAAACGTGAAAAATGACGAAACATTTATCAAATTCATGAAAGATATCTTCAATTTCGATTGTGCATCAGACGTTAATAAGTCAACAACACTAAGAGGCACCATCATCGATTTGCCTTTTTCAAGACACTTTACACTCGAAACACTCCCTTTCATTTCCTACTTTTTCTATCATCGTCCTATTCTCAACAGAGAAATGGTTCATTACCATGCACACAAGAAGGCATATGCAAATACAAGTATGTGAATTTATATATATACATACATATATATGCTCACTCAAGTAGGACAGAGCCAGATGTCGAACGTTGCCGAACGCGGGGGCCGATTGTGCTCTTTGTCGTTCGTTCCGCGCTCTCGCTTGCAGTTCAAGCACATTAGCTTACATTTGGTTGCGTACGGAATAGATTCGTATATTTGATATGTCCATATGACTTGTATGCATCTTTACATATAGATTTGTTCTTTTTGAAAATTGCGCGAAATTGTATATGTATATGCATGTTTATATACATATATTAGTATACAACATATCTTATAAGGTATATGGTAAATATTACCATTCATTTTTTCCTTCATATATAATAAAAAAAATTAATAATAATAACATTAAGACAACAGGTATTATTAACAAACTTGGTTATTTTAAATTCTTCAAGTAAATCAAATTAATAATAATCAATAAGAAGGCATATGCAAATACAAATACGTGAATTTATATATGTACATACATATGCGCATATACATACACATATACGCTCACTTAAGTAGGAGAGAGCAAGATGTCGAACGTTGCCGTTCGTTTGCTTTGTTTGCTTTGTCGTTCGTTCCGCGCTTTCACTTGCAGTTCATTCAAGGTAACGACAATGAGCAAGGTAACGGCAAATAAGCAAGGTAACGACAAATGAGCAAGGTAACGGCAAATAAGCAAGGTAACGACAAATGAGCAAGGTACCGATAAATGAGCAAGGTAACACTAATGAGCAAGGTAACGACAAATGAGCAAGGTGACGACACATTTTTTCGTGCGTGCAGCCGGCTAAATCGAATTATAAGACGTTATCACGTCAAAAAGTTTGGATCAGGTGCAAGATTATCTATTAAAAAACTAATTTCTCTTTTCTGATTGACTTTAGATGAATCTCCGAGGACTTGTGATGATCACCGCAAAGGACTTCTGGAGAAACGGGATCCACACAAACAGCAATAACTTTTACAATTATTCATTTTTTTTAGAAATTTTGCTAAAGTCAAGTATATTAATGCTATGTTTTTATTTTTGTAAAATAAAGCAACTGGCTAGCAAAAAAAAAATAATGGAAATCATAATTTTTTCAGGCATCTGACTACCCCTAACCCCTTACAGCCTTGGGTGGCACCTAATATTTTATATGTGTTCGTGAACATCAAAAATAAAATGCGAGTTGAATAAGTTTTTCAATGCGTGAAGAAGCTATTAAAATCTCTAAACAACTCGCTTTGCAGGTATGCAGAAGTGTCGATACACTTTCAAGGAGAATATTTTGAAAAAGAATAAAGCCATTTTTATTGTTATTTTACTGTGTTTTCATTATTGAGCGCAAAATATTAAAGAAACCTTCGTATCACAAATGAATGGAAATTTAAAACTGGAAATAAGCATATTGAGAGATTATTTTAAATAACCTTTATTTGTAAAAGAGGAAGTTTTCAGCAGCGAAAAAGGACTGCTATTTTTAAAAGATTCCCATTTCCTGTCATTTGATTATGGCCGTTTTCTAAATACTTTTCTTCTGTAATTTTCCAGCAAAATTGTGTTGGTTGTGGATTTTTCTCTTGAAATATAATATAATACATATTATTGCTGGTAGTGAAATTTGAAAATTCATTTTCTTGAAAATTACAGATAGAATTAAATGAAGCATTTCAAAATCTCGGCTTTCGTTATAAGAAATAGAATTTTAATTATTTTTGAAACTCCAATAAAAGGCAACCAAAAATTACTTTTTGCCAGGGTCGCTTCAAATGTAAAGCCAATGTAAAAATAAAAACTACTTCATTGTTCGAGGTAAACCTTTTTTATTTTTCGACATAGTCTCCTTTTAGGCTTATATACTAAGATTTATTTAAGTCTGAAAAATAGTCCCTTGTTTCTGCAACCACCTCCTCGTTTTAATCAAATCTTTTTTCCACCAGCCATTTCTTCAAATTGGGGAACAAATATGTAGTATTGTGAGCGATCCGAGGGAGCCAAGTGTGGAGAATAGTGGGGATGTAATAGGACTATGAATAAGTTCGTGCGGTTTTTTTTCGAAATTTGAAACTTTATTGACGTAAAATGGTTACAAATTTAATATTCAAAGTATTGTCCATCGCTTACTACTACTTTTTCCCATCTTTCTGGCAATTCACGGATTCCCTTTGTGAAAAATTCGGTCGGTTTTGCCGCAATCCACGAATCGATCCATTTTTTGACTTCATCGTAATTACGGAAGTGCTGGTCAGCCAGGCCATGTTGCATCGATCGGAAGAGATAGTAATCGGATGGCGCAAGGTCTGGACTATACGGCGGGTGGGGTAGGACATCCCATTTGAGCGTTTCTAAGTATGTTTTGACCACTTGTGCAACATGTGGCCGAGCATTGTCATGTTGCAAAATAACTTTGTCGTGTCTATCGGCGTATTGCGGCCGTTTTTCTCGCAGTGCTCGGCTCAAACGCATCAATTGTCGTCGGTAGACATCCCCCGTAATCGTTTCATTCGGTTTCAGTAGCTCATAATACACAACACCCAGCTGGTCCCACCAGATACACAGCATAACCTTCAGGCCATGAATATTCTGCGCCGACGTCGATGTTGAAGCATGGCCAGGGTATCCATACGTTGCCCGACGTTTTGGATTGTCGTAATGGACCCACTTTTCATCGCCAGTCACAATTCGATGCAAAAAACCCTTTCTTTTGTGCCGTTGAAGCAGTTGTTCGCATGCCATAAAACGGCGTTCAACGTCTCTTGGCTTCAATTCATACGGCACCCAATGGCCTACCTTTCGGATCATTCCCATGGCTTTTAAACGTTTGGAAATGGTTGATTGATCAACTCCCAAAGTTTTTGCAACCTCTTCTTGCGTTTGAGCCGGATCTTGATCGAGCAATTCCTCCAATTCGGTATCCATGAACTTTGGCGGCGCACCCTCGCGTTCTTCGTCTTCCAAGCCAAAATCACCACTTTTAAAGCGTGCAAACCACTTCTGGCAAGTTCGCTCAGCTAGAGCATGCTCACCATAAACTTCCACCAAGATACGATGACTTTCGGCTGCTTTTTTCTTCATATTAAACAATTCCCCGCAAAAACACATTATTTGGCACGAAATTCGACATTTTCAAGTGTGGTAAAAATATTGTTGTTTACGCTTGAAATAAAAAACTTATACTGACGTTTGTGCCTTACGACAGTAGCTCTCCAATGAATGTTTGGAAATGTGGATCGATGGAATAATAATCAAGTTACGCCATCTGTTGTAAAACCGCACGAACTTATTCATAGTCCTATTAATATGATTTGGAACCTTATTTCTATTAATTGTGCGACCACAACTGCTGAAACGTTAGCTGGTTCAGATAGTCAATCGGCCCTGAAAGCTTTAAAATCGCAGACAGTAAAAGAATGTATAGACGTTTTGACACAACTACCACAGTACTTTGTAATAAACTTGCTCTGGGTGGCAGGCCATAGAGACATATAAGGCAACTGCAAAGCAGATGAACTGGCGGGATTGGGTACCACATTACCGATCCAACCAGACAAAGCGAACATACCTATACCTTTAGCAACTTGCAAGATGCTTATAGATAAACACACTATCAGTGCTGCCAACAGGCTATGGTCTCAGTCCCTGACCTGTGGAACTAGTAGAATGACGTGGCCGGAATGAAACATGGGCCGCACAAACCGACTGTTGAGACTAAACAGGAAAAACATGAGAAATCTTCTCGGGATCCTAACAGGGCATTTTCTGATTGGCATGCATACCAGTAGACTGGGAGCACCCTATAACGACTATTGCAGAAGCTGTAACGACTTTGAAGAAAAAGAGACTATAGAACACTTTCTATGCGGGTGCATGGCTCTGGATAGAAGAAGGTTCAATATTTTAGGAAAAAGCTCCCTAAATAACTTCGCAGAAGTAGCCAATATAAAAATAACAAGTCTTGTTAGATATATCAAA
Source organism: Anastrepha obliqua (assembly GCF_027943255.1). Taxonomy (NCBI): domain Eukaryota; kingdom Metazoa; phylum Arthropoda; class Insecta; order Diptera; family Tephritidae; genus Anastrepha; species Anastrepha obliqua. The sequence continues at coordinate 31,975,771 of NC_072896.1, forward strand.
GCCACAGGTTGGATCAATGAGGACAATGTAGAATGAGGAGAGGGGACAGCCCCGGTGGTATTACAATGTTTATACAGCAGGCCTAGGTGTGTCATACAACAACCACTATACCTACCTACCTAGCTGGTGCGCTGCGTGATACAAAGGGGAAATCACTCGGCTGCCTCGATTCAAATGAATGTCAAACACTTGGTGTGTTTTCTTCTAAGAGACTAACTAAATATATTCTCGATACATGCCAGTAGCGTCATTTCTTTCACTTTGCATGTACTTTTCAAACGACCCTCGTGTTATCGTTTTTCTTAATTTTCCAAAAATTAATAATTTTTTTTATTCCACAAGAAGCTTGATTACTGATTTAGATGAGTTTAAAATGTATGTATGTATGTATGTGTATACATATACATGTATATGGTGAACAAATGTGTATAAATCTTTAATAAATATCAGGCAGGCACAAACATTGTTGAATACACACTAGACCGGGTCGATTTGTGGGGAGGCAAAAAAATCGCCCATTGCTCTGTGAAAATCATATTCTAGGGATTAAAATAAGAAACTTTGCCGAAGGAACCATACCTCTAAAACGAATTCTAATGTCCCCCAATTTGGGTCGAACTTTTTAGTTTCTTTTCTCATGTAAAGGCCAAAAATGGTGATATTTTGAAATGATTGTATGGGGAACCCCCCAGGGGAGTTCCAAGGGGTGTGCCACTGGCATGGGTGATACTCTAGAGAAATTCCATATCTGTATTTTTTAGTAAAACAAAGAAACTTGAAAAATATTTTAAAAGCTTCCCAGAAAAATACTTTGACTAGATTTATTTAGTTTTTATTTCATACTCACCCAGATATACGCACGACACGTTGTGCAAATAAAATTAACAGCAATTTTCATTTCTCTATCTGACTGCACAAATTTACTGTCCTAAAACAAAGGTGTGCATAAAAGTGCACAAATATACTAACGGGAGGTAAGTGAAAAATATTTCACAGCAAACAGCAATAGGCAAAGTCAGCAAATGGACAAAGTCTGGGCTTGCATGCAGCCTGTGGATACAGTGTGGTAGGCAAGGTGAAATCCTATTCAAAAATATTTTCACCAGGAACACAGCTTGAGATTTAATTTAATTTTGAAACGATTAAATATTATTATTATTATTATTTCCACAGAAATTAAAAAAAAAATTAAAAATTAAACAAAAATTTCAAATAATTGGTAATAAAATTAATGAATAAAATATTATCACTGTAGATTTTTACTAACCTCAAACGAGATATACCCATGATCAGAGAAGGATTGTTCTTCCAAAACTTTCCAACTCCTAATTCTGTTAATAACGGAATCAAAAGCAAAAGTAGTCTAACACTTCCTGTCTATTACTTATGACAAAAGTAGATGTATTACCTTTATTACAAATCTGTAGTTTAGTTCCTGTCAGATAATCAAAGAGACACTCACCTCTAGCGTCAGAATCAGTGCTGGCCCATATCGTGTGATGTGCATTTACATCCACACCAATAATTAGCTTTGCGCCAAGCTTCTGCGCCTGCGCTACCAGATCTTTGAATATTAATCTCGGTAGCTCCTCGTGGTCATGTGCGAGGTAACAGGAAGATAGCCACATCTGTTTATTTCCGGACTCCAGGCTAATGGTCAATTGAGCGGTGTCGCTGTAATTAGAGAGCATGAAAGCATTTATCCCTTTTCTTATTAGTACGCACGGTCTAGGATTACCTTTGTTGCGAGCATACATCAGTTTATATTTTTGAGTCCTTAGTCCGCACACAAGTCCATGTGATACCTATGGTTCTTGAATCAGGACAATATGACATCCACCTTTTGACATTTGGATTATGACGTTGGCGGAGGCAACCATTGAGTGGTGAAGATTAATTTGAAGAACCCGTAACATCATGGTTACTGGACTTCATCTCCATCACCGTTTTGTTAGCATCATCCGAGTCTGATGCCAGCAACTCTTCCTCATCAGTGAGAGTAGTATCAAGTACTCTATCTAACAAGGAAGAGATACTGTCGTCGGCAGATGTCTTTCGTAGCGCTGTCGCAGTGTTAGGACCGGAGCCAGATTCCGCCGTGAGGCCTATTTCAGCTACAACCTGGTCCTTTAAATTAGATGTCTTGTCCTTATTATAGACCCTCAATGTTATGGATGAAAACCCATAGCTTACCACACTGTCAGTGCGCCCAGCGAGTCCTTGCAGACTACGGAAGTAGAGCTTCGGTACTCACCCTTAGGATCGTTCAGCTTTGTCACCTTGCAAGACGATGTAGGAAGCTCCGGATTACATACCCGCAGCATTTCAAGGAACATTGGAGAGTCTGATGTCTCCACTGGTAACTAGGTCCTAGCTCTTGGTAAACTGGGGATGTCATCCCTAGAAATTACCTAGAGTTTAGACCGAGGTTATACTTCGCCGATCCGTGAAATGGCTATTTTATAAAGGTTAGTTGATCTCTGATCGGCACATGTGGCTCTGATGCCATCCACTGGAGCTGAACCAGGATTCTCCTTCAGAATTTGAAAGAAAATGCTTGAGAGCATGGCTTTCACTTTCTTCCGATTGCTAGGCGAAATATTTGCTTTTATCAACCACAGCCCATAGCTGTTGGTCACTGACAGCTTCGCTGTACAAATCTGGAGAAGTCTTGGTGTGCCGGGACTTCTTCAACGTACTAGGGTTGCTGGGTGAGGCATCCGACAACTGACATTTTGGGTTCGGTTCAGAACCCCGAGAGGATTCTGTTTAACAGAATCATTTTTAAGTGTTCTAGTAGCCTGAAGGAGGCACGCTTTCAGCAGAAGTATCAGTCGTTTTTGACTCGTTTTTACCACCTTTTCCAGTGCTAGTCCCTGTATTGGTGGTACAAGAATTTGTCTTCTTGGCCAGAGATATATTGTTTGTACCGCCACTTCTGCTGTTGCCAGGTTTGTTCTCAGCGCCACCTTCTGTCGTACGAAATGGGCTAGCCGTAAAGGGCTTGGATGTACTGACACTTCCACTAGGCTTGAAATTTAACCATCCTTTATATTTTAATAATTGCAAGGCGTTGCTAAATTATATTGTCCAACACTCAAATTGCGAAAGTCTGTATGGATTATAAGAGAAGATTGAATGTTAGGCAAACATATCTTAAAGAGAACAAAAATGTGACCATCGGCTTGATAAAGTCAATTGTAATGCTCGAGGTTACTTTAGAAGGTCTTTGAAGTCTTATCCGGTTTGAAAGTAAAAACCATTACCAACTGCAATTTGTTTGCTATACAAATTTTTTTGCGCACCACTGAATATTTATTTGGTGGCTCAAAACTGACTATGCATTTATAAAGCATACAAAAACATGTAGCTGACCGCTGCTCAACCAACAAGGAAAAATAAAACAAACAAAAAAGAAAACAACTCCTAATAACAGCCGAAAGCAGCTGAAAAGCGCAAAGTTGGCAAACAAAGAAAGTTAGCAATTTTTTAAATTACTACAACAAAACTAATGCATACACCTTGTTGCCCACAAACACGTGCAAACAAAGAATGGAATATGAAAAATTCAGCACACATATGTACATACATATATACATATATACTATTCTTCGTGTACATCCTAAGCTTTGAGGCTGGGTTGATGTAAGCTAGGCGGCAGATATGCACAACTGACCGCTACTGTCGCTGATTTCATAGGAAGTGGCCTATGAAAAAAACAAAAATTCTACTTCAGACTTATACATGCACTTCTAATACTGAAGAGAAGAAGCAGGCACAATCTGCGTACTCTTATTTAGCGCTTGGTCAGCCTTTATTCACCTGCTTTGAATGTATGTATTGTACATATCTAGGGATGTGTGTATGTGTGAAAAGGTATGTATGTGTGTGTGTTTTTCTTCCCTACCCCAGTTCCTTAGTAATAAATTTATAAATGAAAAATTAGCCAACGCGCGTGCTTATGCCACAAGCTCTAGCCGGCTGGCAGCCAAACCGAAGCAAGGCAACCTCACCAACCTCATCAGCCAAGCAAACGACCTTTCTACAAACGCAACTGACGAATCTTCTAACCAGTCTTGCAACCAGCCGAATGAACAGCAAGTCAAGCTGCAATACGTATAAATAATTGTGTTAGAGATGCCAAGATTTGTGGGAAATTTTGATCCCGTATTTTCGGAATATTTAAAAAATAGTCACGGGATTTCGGCACTGGTTACGGGATTCTACTTTGGACGCAACGTTTTTAATATGAGTAAAAATTCAATAAGTGAAGGCATTTCATTATAGTGAGGTAGAACCATTTAAAATAATGATAAATAAAAAAGATGAACTAATTAAACATTTTCTGATAAAAGTCCTAAAGTTAAACTTTTTTAAATTATATTTAAAATTCGTATTATTCAGAAAAATACACATCTCAAATAAGATTGGAAATGCAGGGTACTTTTGAAAGTATTAATTAATTAATTTATATTAGTCAAAAATTATAAAAGAAATGAAAATAAAATAATAAAAATGTATTTCTACAAAAAAAAAATTACAAATCTTAATAAATAAGCTTTTGTAGTAAAAAAAGTACAAAAATAATAATCACGTTTTTCTAGTAAAAACAATCTAAAAAATAATCAAAAAGTTTTTCTACTCAAAAAATTTTTCAAAAATAATAACCAAGTTTGATTAGAAAAAAAAAAAAATTAACAAAAATAATAACAAAGTTTTTCCAGTAAAAAAGATTTTAAAAAATAATAACAAAGATTTTCTAATAAAAAAAATGTACAAAAATTGTAAACAAGTTTTTCTAGTAAAAAAATCTAAAAAAATAATAACAAAGTTTTTCTAGTAAAAAAAGTTTTACAATAATAAGAACCAAAAACAATAACAAAGTTTCTCTATTAAACAAAATCTACAAAAATAATTATCATGTTTTCCTAGTGAAAAAAATCTACAAAAAAAAAAAAAATAACCAAGTATTTCTAGTAAAAAAAATCTACAAAAATAATAACTGAGGTTTTCTAGTAAAAAAGTCTAAAAAACAAAAATAATAACCAAGTTTTGCTACTCAAAAATTTTACTGCAGTAATAATCAAGTTTCTCTAGTAACAAAAAAATCTACAAAAATAATAACCAATTTTTCTCTAGTAAAAAAAATCTACAAAAATAATAACCAAGTTTTCCTAGTATAAGAATCTACAAAAATAATAACCAATTTTTTCGAATAAAAAAATCTATTAAAATAATAACAAAGTTTCTCTAGTAAAAAAAGATTAACAATAATACTAACCAAGTTTTCCTAGTAAAAAAAATCTTGTAAAAAGTCTAAAAAACAAAAATGATAACCAAGTTTTTCTAATAAAAAAAATCTATTAAAATAATAACAAAGTTTCTTTAGTAAAAAATGATTTACAATAATAATAACCAAGTTTTTCTAGTAACAAACAAATTTACAAAAATAATAACCAAGTTTCTCTATTGAAAAAAATCTACAAAAATAATAACCACATTTTTCTAGTAAAAAAAAATTAGAAATAAATTTACAAAAATGATAACCAATTTTTCTAGTAAAAAATCTAAAAAACTAATAACAAAGTTTTTCTACTAAAAAAAATTTGCAAAAATAATAACAAAGTTTCTTTAGTACAAAAAATTTACAAAAATAATAACCAAGTTTTTCTTGTAAAAAATTCTACAGGACTAATAACAAAGTTTTTCCTGTAAAAACAATTTACAAAAATAATACCAAGTTTTTCGATTAAGAAAATCTACAATATAAAACTAATAAACAAGATTTTTTAGTGAAGAAAAATATAGTACAAAAATAATAACCAATTTTTTCTACTAAAAATAATCTAAAACAATAATAACAAAGTTTCTCTAGTGAAAAAAAACTCTACAAAAATAATAACCAAGTTTTGTAGTAAACAAATTATTACTTCTTTCAATCTAGTTCTAACATTTTTCGGGATCCCGTATTGTTCGGGATCTAAAAAACACCGTTAAATCGTAATTCCGGGACACTGAGATTGGCATCCCTAACTTATATGCATATTCGCTTGCCTTTGTGCGCCGGTAAATGTTAACCCTTTAAGCAGGCTACCCATGGCGTATGAGCAACCTCAGCACAATTACAAAACAGGCGATACGGAGTGAAGGCGCTTTTCCGTCCTTGTATTATGGCATTAACAATATTTTTGTAATTTTTGTGTTTTTTTTTTGTTGTTCATTTCATTTTTTCTTTGCTCTCCACTCATTACTTTCAAACCATTTCTTCGTGCTTTTGTTTTTCTTTTTTTTTGCTTTTTGGTTTTTGTATTTGTTTTTTTTGTTTTTGGTCACTATTCACTGTGTTCGCAAATTTGTATGTTGCTAAGCTCTGCTGCTGACCGCTCGAGTGGTCGACGAGTGTATGCAAGCAAAAAGCAGTTAAAAGCAAATTATTACGTCTCACGTGATTAAATCCAACAAACACATGCCACAGCGACAGCAGCTGCGCAATAAAACAACAATAAAAAATATTTACTATGTATATATGTGTGTGTGTACGAGTAAAATACTAGGTGTATGAAAGAAAGTTGGATGGAGGCGAGCTGAAATAAAATATTGCTTCAGTGAAAAAGGTCAGCGCACCGCATAAGTAGCGCCACTTTACGACTATGAATGCCTCGCCTGGGGGAAATATAACTTGTTGAAGAGGGCGAGTTTGCAGGTAGTGCGGTTGGTTTAGCTGCGCTAGTATTGTGGGTTATGCGTTATAATATACAAACCGTATATATATATGTGTGCGTATATATATTTTTTTCACAAGTAATGCGTTTTTATGCGTTGGTTAGAGTGCCAAAAAAAAAAACAAAAAAAAAACGTTGAGATATTAAAAGTAAAACGAAAATGCGCTAAAAGTAAATATGAAGGCAAAATAAAAGCGGTTAAGCAGTTGCAGAAAGTATATTTTTATATTAAGTAGTTAATAAATGAAGCGAAACTAACGCGCCGCGTGTGTATAGAGTGCATGGCACAAAATATTTCTTGATAAAAAAATGATAGCCCATTTCATATTGGACGCTTAATAACACCGCGCAACAGACATTTTGGGGGCTAAATGATATTCTCACCAGCACATTGGCATTTACGAGTGAATTGCGAGTGAATAGGGCTGCTACCCTACTTTTGTTTATGCTGAATAAAATATATACCTGCGTCCACTATTTTCTCTTCCTTCCTGAATTTTTTAAGTTAATTTAAAAAAATTCAAAAGAGAAAAACTAATAACCCATTCACTTTTCCAAAAACGCACCTAAGTTCTCAGGCATATAAACAACGCCATATTTTACAAATCTCTTAATTCGAATTGGTTAGTTAGTAGCATCTCTTGGAAGAACATACAACAAGTTTCAGCCAGATAGGTCTATTCTGTGCGTTTGACATTCATTTAGATTGAGGAAATCGAGTGATTTTCTTTTAACATCACGCCAACGCACCAGCTTTCCCTCAGCAGTTGTGTATTCAATGGAAATAGGCTTTCAACTCGTTTCACATGCCCACTTTTCTCCAGACTTGGCTCGCTTAGATCCCTTAGACTACAATTTGTTCCTCAATTTGAAGAAATGACTGGCGGGAAAGAGATTTTATGTGTAAAGATTCAAAGATTATATTTCATACCTGGGCAAATTCCACTATTGGGAAAGGATTAACAAACAAAAACAGCGTTGGACGAAGTGTATAAGCCCAAAAATGGTTTAAGTGTCACCTTCGAGCCTTAACCCACCGAAATCTTAAGCCAGCCATTTATACCAAAGCGAAGAAGCGCAATCGGAGACCATTCCCCTGCCAAAACTCGAGTAGGAATCAATTAGAATTGATTTAGAAAAAATTTTTTTGGTGCAACGTCGTCGTCAAGTTTGGATAGAGGAGTGAACTTAAATTGCAACTCTTTACGAAACAATTAAATAGTTTTTATTTTTGTATGGACTTTTCAAACGAACTTCGTTAATCAAAAAATATATTGTGATGATTTTCTCAATCGTATCTGTTCAACACGCAATATCAGTAGAGGAGCTGATTTGTAGGTATGGTGTCAGCAGCAAGTGCGCTACGCAAGCGTCAATGATGGTTATTAGTCGCATTAATTTATATTTTTACGTAAATCTCATACTAGTTATTTTTGGTCTAGCCAGCAACTAGTAATTTTCGGTCCGGTTCGCATTTAAATTATTCTGAATGAGAAATTTCTTTGACTATATTTCAGATTTTTCCTGCAAACTGCACACATAAACAATAATAAAGAGTATCTGAAAAGGTGCGCTCAGATGTTGTTCTAAAATAAAACATGTAACAATTTATATTCCTTCAGGTTGCACTATATTTAAATATACGAATTACAGCTTTCTACAGTATGTGAAAAATTATATAATTTAAATTTTCCCCATGAGTACGTTTACGGATAAAACACGCCAAAAATCGATTTTTGAGTGCCTAATTCTTGAGCACGTCGAGATATCGATGTTGTTGGGTGTAGCCTGCTCAGCAACACTTTGCGCTACAGCAGCAATATTATCAACAGAACGTCCAGTTTTTGATCTGCCAGTCTATTGGACTTTTTCTGTCCTCGACAGAACCCGTTTCTTGAAATTTTTTCACCAACCTTTGGATTATCTACTCATACGCATGATTGTTTTCACCAAAAAATCTCTAATTTTGCAATATGCGGACATTTTCGTAATAAATTTCAATAACTTTAACGCCCAACTATCGCGTAAATTAAACAACTGTTTACTTCAGAAATGTCAAAGATGGCATGGAATAGGTATTCCCTGGGAATTATTTACTTCTGACATCTAGGCGTCACTTTTGAAAGATGCTTTACAACTAAACTTGCTAACTTTTAAATAAATCTCATTCTAGTTATTTTTGGTCTAGTCGATAACTAATCATTTTCGAACTATGTATATTTGGTCTAGTCGGCAACTAGTAATTTCCGGACTAGTCCACATTTAAATACCTCTGAAATTAGAAATCTCTTTGATTATATTTCAAATTTTCCTTGCAGACGGTACTTATGCACATATATACAACTACATATAGTAAGGTTGTTAGTATTACACAACAATCTGCGAAATTCAATAGTGTGTGCCAGTCTATGTATACAAGCATACATGTAAAGCAAGGCAATAAATACATATGTTAATGATATATTCATAACCATTTACAATGTAAATAATAAATTAAACATTGCAGTGCGCACGAGAAATTCTGTTAATAAATAAGTGGGTTGAAAGGGCGTTAAATAGCGTTGCCACCTACCAATGGGAAACATCGGGCGTAAGTTAAGTGCTGAAATTACAAAAACAGAAACACAAAACAATAAAAACGGTGGCAAAAAGCAGCAGCTGATATTTAACATTAAATTAAATATGCAAGCGAAGGTATATTTTGCAGAGAAATTACATTAAAAATGCAGAAATACAGGTGTGTGGTGGAAGTTAAGCGTTTGTTAACAATGGCGAACAATAACAACAACAACCAGAGAGACAATAAAAGCGTAATGCATGGATAAATATGAGTAAAAGCAAGCGAGGCGATGTGTGTATGTGTATATGTAAGTGTGCTTGTATAACCACAGAAGCATCAAAAAATGGCATGTAAAAGGAAATTAACTTAATAAGTGGGCGTGTAAATTTACTATACGAGTATATGTTTAAGTACTTACAAAAATCTATAGTGATGAGCAAAGAAAATCCGGAGATCATAAAAATTTTACAAACATTTTTTTTTTAGCCCTTCTAGGTCTGGTCAGACCTTTTTCGATTTTTGAAGCGAATTTAGCATATTTCTATTATGGCTAGCGACTTGAGACTCCTGGTAGTTTCCAAGAATTTAATTTTCTATCGATTTATTGACATAACCTTGTAAAAAGTATCCTCGAAGAGGACGAAAAGGGTTTAAAAAAATACACTTTCGAGTGGCCTTCTCGGGTCCGGCTGGACCCTATGTATTTACATGCGTTATGGGAATATGTGGCAAATGCGCCACATTCATAATTACTTTTTAAGTATCGCAGGTATACCTATATTTCTAATTTCTTACCCTTTCCATTGGTTTTAGCTTGCATTGAGCTACTGCTTTTTTCCTTGTTCACTCCTCTCGGGAGCATAGGGCCTCGTCAAGACCACTATATCTCCTAAAACAAATGGCTTATTGGATTTATGGTGTAATCTAATTTTATACAAATAAATAAATGAATTTCAGACAGCTTCTTCTTGTGGGGACTCCGATACTCCGCTCCATCAGAAACTTGAATAAAATGATGATTTCCTTACTTAAAACATGGTCTTCCTTTCGTACACGGTTCTGTGCTGTTGTTTTTGCACCGTCCCATGAGATGTCGGCATCTTATAGTTCGCACAGCATCGACCTTCCCCAAGTGTTTTTTGGAGACCGCGACCTCTACTCCCTTGCAGTTCCAGTCCAGTGCCATTCTCGTGATGCTATCTAGTGGTTTTCTCAATGTGTGACCTATCCATCGCCACTTTCTACCTTCGATTTGCCTAAGAATGGGATACTTACTTCTATAAATAGTCACTAAAAATACTTTTTGGTAAAAAAAGGATTTTTTGATTCGGTTTTTTTTTTGACTCATTTCGGGTTAAGGTTGAAGAAAAAAAGTTGGTTACAATGAAATTTATGGCAAAATATGAAATGATATTTATTTATGCACTCGATGGAAAGCAAGCAAAATATATGTAAAAGTGACTTTTGAGTGCTTTTGAGTGCTCTTGCATACAATACAACAGAAACGAGTTTTTCGACAAAACGTTTCGCCTAAATTTAGGCGCCTTAACATTACGTTCGGTTCATCCCACAGCGCCAGTTCTGCTTACCACAAGTCGCTCTTGTAGACAAAGATGACAATCTCTCTTGGCTGTGGGTATATCGGCTCCGGTTGGTTGGTTGACTACAATATTCCTAGGGATAGTAATTGTGGCCGAGAAGTGGTCGTCTATAAGCATAATCATAGAACTTTGCTCAGCAGTAGGCATACCCCTAAAGCCAACTAAATATGATATACAACTATCCAACTATCCCCATGCTCATTTACCCCAAAGGCAATTGACCCTACATTACTTATACTCAGCAAGAACAACTCAAACCCTTATAAACTGTACTTTTATTTACACTGATCGCTCTAAGATAAATCAAAGAATATCATATAGGATAACCTTAGAAAATAAAATTATAAAAATATCAGTTATACCATATTTCAGTTCTGTATATCCAGCCGAAATTATAGACGTATCTGAAGCCATAAACATAGTAAAACACAAAAGGAAAAGGGTTGTTATATACTCGTATTCAGACTCACTCTCCGCTCTTAATTCCATGGCCAATATAAATAATAGCAATTATTACACAGCCAATATCAGAAATATTATCATGCAATACTACCCAGAAATTATTTCAGTATGGGTACCTGGGCCCAATAATATTGCTGGAAACAATTTCGGCGACCAATCTGCCAAACAAGCGCATCAAAGTCCATAAATAAAATTTGTGTAAATATGAGAAAGAAAATATGTATGAAATTATCGAGCTTAAGGCCTAGCCGCTATATCTCCTAACACAAATAGTTTATAGGACTTATGTTGTAATCTAATTTTATATAAATAAATAAATGAATTTCACACTGCTTCTTGATGGTGAAAAAAATCCCGTTCAAGCGAAGCAATGGCTTGAAAAGTGTTGTGGGGACTCCGCTACTCCGCTCCATCAGAAAGGTGAATAAAACGATGATTTCCTTACTTAAAACGTGGTCCACCGATGATGCACAACGCAGTGGACGTCCAAATGAGGCTGTAACAACAGGCATCATTGAAAACATCAAAAAAATACAACATCATTTCGATTGATTGAATAGTGAAGTTGCTTGAGTTAGCCGACACCGTAAAGATATCAAAAAAACGTCTTGGCTTTATATTGCATGAGCATTTGACTATGGGAAAGCTCTGTTCAAAGTGGGTGTCGCGTTTGACCAAAACTAAGAACGTGTTGATGATTCGGAGCAATGGCAAAGCTACATAAATGGAACTTTGAATTGCTCTCACATCCAAATTATTCGCCAGATTTGGCTCCCAGCGACTACGGGTTCTTCGCAGTCCCAAAACAAAAAAACGCTCGTCAGTAAGAAATTTCGTTCGAATGAAGACTTTATCGCTGAAATCTGAGGCCTATTTGGGGCAAAAGATAAATCGCTCTACAAAAGTTGTATCGAAATGTTAGAACGCCGCTGGAATGATTGCGTTGCTTTTGATGGAAATTATGTTGATGAGTAAATCAAATTTTCAACAAAAACAAAAAATATTTTCTTTGTTAGGCCCGAGACTTTTCAGCCCATGCGTTATAAGATTAATTTTTCAAGAATCTCACCCATTGCATTTACAAACAAGAGATAAACTCGCCCACGATATTTCTTACGCTTCTTGCTGTTGACTCTTCTAGTAATTTCGTTGAAATAAAATTCGGCTGTGACATTCGTTTACCGAAAATGTATTTATTCTTCTATACTTTTTTATCAAATCATTAAAATGCTCAGGGTTATATAAGTAAATTTTTTTTTTTTTGCAATTCTATCAAAAAGAAAGGACTGACCCGTAGACAGGAAAGATCCGCTACCAAAATACGTGGTGGTGAAATATGTATAAATCGTTTGCTACCAATAACTAATTCCGACGAGCCCATCTCAATTATGTCGTTAGATAAGTTTAGGTTAGGTTAGGTTGGGTGTCACCCCAGAAGGAGAGAAGAGGTCGTTTTAGTGGCCACACCACACGACGCAGTAGACGACGGTCGCTTTAAGTGCGAAGGCATTTGGTACCCTACCACCCTACATAAAAAAAAAACAAAAGGAGCGGTTGTTCACTGTGGGGCACACTCAGGCGCATGGCCCATTGTGATACCGCGTGGGGAACTTGCCCTCCTAAAATCAATGTGTGCTCTTAAAAAATTTTGTAATTCGCTGTGGGCAAGTGGCTCCATTACGACATCTTTCATTCCTTACTCTTACAATTTCTTCGAGGATAAGTAGTTTACATGTTTGCAAGGGTATACCTATACTATCGCCTATGCACTTATCGGTTAATTTGGTACCGATTCTCGCATTTCTTGGCTACCTTGTAGGTTGTCGACTGCTGCCAGTGAAAATGTATGTAGATATCATCTTCAGGTATCGCATTACATTGTACCAGTGTCACGGCTTTCATTATTGCCATCAGTTTAGCCTGAAGGAGATCCTCAGATGCTCGGAAGATACCACTCCGCCCACCCTGGTCTCGAGCTTTGAGCCATCTGTGCACACATGGACTCGCCCTGTCTTACCTCGGCCCATTCCCACCATTCCCTCGTCCCTTCGTCGTCCACCTGTGTCGTCCACCTGTCTGGGAAGCCCCAACCACTTTCTTAAAGTGCTCAGCCTTATTGCTGCACTGCCCGCAATGTACTTTGCCTGCAGGTCTACCGGAAGATTAATATCGCATACAGTTCGATGGTATGGTTGACATTGCACCGGCGATAAGAACAGATGTGAGTCCTTGCACTTTGTCAACTCTTTTAATGTTCACGCACTTCTCAAAGGCATTCCATCATATTGAAATACCGTAGTAGAGAATTGGTCTACTTAGTGCTGTGTAAAACCAGTGTATCATTCTGGGTTTCAATCCCCATTTTTCCCCAATGAGCTTTCCGCAGGAGTAGCTTTGTGTACTCTATCTGCGACTGTGAGCCCCCAATTTAGCTTCCTATCCAGTGCGGTCGCCGTGGCCGAATGGGTTGGTGCGTCACTACCATTCGGAGTTCAGAGAGAGAACGTAGGTTCGAATCTCGGTGAAAGATGAAAAATTAAGAAACATTTTTCTGATAGCGGTCGCCCCTCGGCAGGCAATGGCAAACCTCCGAATGTATTTCTGCCATGAAAAAGCTGCTCATAAAAAATATCTGCCGTTCGGAGTCAGCTTCAAACTATAGGCCCCTCCATTTGTGGAACAACATCAAGACGCACACCACAAATAAGAGAAGGAGCTCGGCCAAACACCCAAAAAGGGTGCACGCGCCAATTATATACATATATCCAGTACGAGTCCTAGATATTAGGCACTTTCTGTTACTTTAAGGGGTTTTCCCCCTAAATATATTTGTTGAAGATATCTTTAGCTAAACGCGAATGTATTATAGTTTCTGTTATTATTTGATTATCAGCTTATTACGAAACATAGTTCAGAAACACGTCAAAGAGGCCACGCACAATTTTCAAATATAATTTCTTTAAATTTCTTACTTCGACCACTTTCACGGGTTAGAGGTAGTCAGAGGCCGGAGAAAACTATGATTTTCAATACGTTTTTTTTAGCTAGTCAGTTGCTTTATTTTACAAATATAAAAACATAGCATTAATACATCATGTTTCGACTTGACTTTAGCAAAAAAAAAAAAAATTAGTAATTGTAAAAGTTATTGCTGTTTGTGTGGGGCCCGTTTCTCCAGAAGTCCCTTGCGGTGATCGTCACAAGTCCTTGGAGATTCATCTAAAATCAGTCGAAAAAGAGATATTACTTTATTAACAGATCAAATCTTGTGTCTGATCGAAACTTTTTTTTCAAAATTAACAATATGGCGGCCTCAGAAAATATTTTCCAGATTTTGTAAAAAAAACCGACAATAAATGTATAAAAAGAATCGAAATTAAAAACAAAAATCCTTCGATCGGGCACGAGTTTTTTATGTTTTTCAAAAGCTGTATACATTTTTTTGAAATCTTCCAAGCGGTTTTTAAGTTACAGTGATCACCAGTTCAAAAAACATAGTTTTGAGAAAAACGTAATTAAAGTTTTGCGCCGAGCGCCTTTTGTTAATTGTTGAATAACTCGAAAAGTATTTGCCGGATGCACTTCAAATTTTCACACAATATTTTTAAGATAATGCAAAAAAAATCCAAGTTTTAGAAAATTCTGACTACCACTAACCCCTTAACGCAAAATGAATTCTAATAATGTTCAAATTACAGTCACCATCCAATGGTTCATTTTTGGCATTAATCGTAAAAACTCCATTGAATAAATTTAGTTTAAAATAATTTGGTGTGAAATAACTGATAAACTCCTTTTGTTCTTTTTTTTTAATTTTGACTCAGACTACTTTCATAATTATGGGCACATTTAATGTTCCGAATTCACAATGAGTTACGAAGTAGGCCCCACCTGTCTGGTAGGCAATTCAAATGCTCTCCGTCGTTGTTTTCCAAATATTTCCCTGGATCTTTTGGATGATCACTGTGAATACATAAATAGTAGCATATTCGCATACACACACACACACACACACTCACACTCAAATACTTGTAAGTGCGTGTAAATGGCAACAATACGTTAATTATAAATTCAACAATAAGAAGCGGAGAAAACAACAGCGCAGAAGTGTACTCAGAAATTTAAAAGGCTAAAGCGAAATAAATTCGCGTATTTATGACATGTTGGCATTTTCACATCACGCACACAAATACATACATACATACATAAGTACTATAAGCACTGTGATATTACTATTTCACGAACGGATAATAAATTTTTTGCAACTATATATCAATCACTGACGGTTGCGGATATATTTTCATTAAATCAAAAACTCTTTTTTTCATTTGGCTCAATTTCGAGCAGTTAAGACTTTATTTTCCGATAGTTTTGTAAGCGCAAAGTGAAAAAAGTGCTATTTTAAGCAAACATTAAATTCGGAATACAAGAACTACACGTTTTTTTAAAACTGATTTATTTTATGCAAAATAATATACTTCCAATATACTGTCGTACAAAAAAATATGTTCAATGATTGTTTCCGAATGTCAGTCGCGAACATCGTCGTATAATCCTTTTGATTGGTTTCTGCGAACTGTGAACAGCAAATTGCACTTCTACGAAGAGCTAAAGGACCTTCGTGCCAAATCAGGCGAATACAGGGCCAGTGATTGACACGATGAATTTCTTATGGGGGAACGCCACTGTGAAAATTCAAAAAAATAGATTTTGATTTTGCATAAATTGTTAGTATAACTACTCAAGAAAATGTCGTAAAAATTTTAAAGCGAAATTCGCTTTATTCCCGATTCTATGTGCACTTAAGTAAGCGTCCGTCGGTTCGCCCCGTAGCGTTTACGATACGATGGCTTATTTCCAACGCGTTTTTTTTTTAAATTACTTTTTTTGATACAGAGGCAACGATTTCTCGAAGTCTAATGAACCGATTTTAATTTTCTTTTTTTTCAAAATTTTTGTTATCGCATTGGCTATCTTTGCACGTAGCCGATTTTCAAAATTTTGAAAATAACTATTTTTTGGTCCTGTTGAAAATCAAAAACACGGTGAGAAGCACACATCGAAATTCAAATCACCACCATTTTGTCAAAAAAAAAAGAAGAAAAAAACGGCTACGTACAACGAAAGCCACTATTGTGTAGATTAATCAAATTTTTGGCTTTTTGATTTCGGATGAATAGTCATTGCTGTATGACGTCATTTTTTTTTAACTCGTTACGTTCATGTACGTAAATTTGTCAATTTTCAATAATTTTTAATAAAAATTTACATCAATATAGTTTAATACATATATAATAAATTGCCTTTTGTCCGATCCTCGAATAACACAGTCCTGCGAGGGTGAGTTTCTAGAATGGCTGTACTTGTTTCTTGTAGTTTTTTATGCGCTGAAAACGAATCTGACCTTCAAAATGCTCCATCACGTCAGGATTTTTGGTAAATGAAGCCTAAATGGTCAAAAAATGGCCATTTTAGCCATTTTTGATAATTTTTTTTGGGATAGAAAATTTTTTTTTTCAATTTTCGACGCAAAGGTCGCATAGTACAACTCTTTAGCTTTTAAACTCATTTTTTTAAATTATTGTACGATTTTTTAAAAAAAAGTTATGACATTTTGAAATTAACAGTTTCAGTTACGCCAATAGACGTTATACCCAACGTATACGTAACTGAAACTGTTAATTTCAAAATGTCATAACTTTTTTTTAAAAAATCGTACAATAATTTAAAAAAATGGATTTTAAAGCTAAAGAGTTGTACTATGCGACCTTTTCGTCGAAAATTGAAAAAAAAATTTTCTATCCCAAAAAAATTATCAAAAATGGCTAAAATGGCGATCATTTTGAACTCAAAATTATTAAAATCGGTTCATTTTTGACTAAGTTATGAGCATTTAAAAAAAATTTTCTTATATAATTAAAAAAAAATCGATTTTGAGCCGAAAAACAAAATTGCCGATAACTCTTGAAAACAAATTTTTTCGGGCATTATTTTGACCAGAGAGCAACATATTTGAGTTACATCGAAATCGAAGAACATGTCTCGAATAGCCCTTTTGAATTGAAATGGAAAGAATCTATATAAGAAAATTTTTTTTTAACATGTCTCGAATAGCCCTTTTGAATTGAAATGGAAAGAATCTATATAAGAAAATTTTTTTTTAATATATTACTCATAACTTAGTCAAAAATAAGCCGATTTGAATGATTCTGGGTTCAAAATAATCGGAATTACTTACACGAGTGATTTCATGCAGAAACAATTGCAAAAAAGAAGTTGAAAATGTTTTAGTTTGCAAGAATCAAAAAGTGCGAAACAGGGTTTTTACTCAAAAATTCATTACTCAAAAACAACTCATTTTAGCTACTAGGCATTCAGCTCAACTAAAGTTTGAGATGTCTTTTTGATTTGGAAAAAGTTATAAAAAAAAAAAAATACACTTTTTGAAATATTGAATTTCGAAAAAATTTCGTTTTTTTTTCTTTTTTGCTAAATAAAAAATTTTCAACTACTTTTTTTGCAATTGTTTCTACATTAAGTCGCTCCTGTAAGTAATGACGATCATTTTGAACCCAGAACTATTAAAATCGGTTCATTTTTGACCAAGTTATGGGCATTTAAAAAAAAAATGTTCAAAAATAATTAAAAAAAATCGAGTTTGAGCCGAAAAACAAAATTGCCGATAACTCTTGAAAAAAATTTTTTTCGGGCGAACAAAAAAATACGGGTCTCATTATTTTGACCAGAGAGCAACATATTTCGGTTACATCGAAATCGAAGAACATGACCCGAATAGCCCGGTTGAATTGAAATGGAAAGCATCTACTATGTTTAAAGTAGTCAATTTTATTTTGATGAAATTTTTAGTATTTTTTATTGAACTTAATAGGTTACATACGTCCAGCAGCCCCAAAAATGCGCTAAAAGAAAAACTATTCTTAGAAGGGATAGCAATCGAAATAAATATAAAAAAAATGTGTGCATTGTTTATTAGTACATACTTAAGGGGACAGATACCTGTAAACGGCCATATTTTTCCTGATTTTCATTAAAATTATTTAAAATGAAGAAGTTAATAAATTTCGTTCAAAATTGGCGTACAGTTTATTTATACATTAAAGTAATATACATTTTTTTTTTTTTTAATCATTGAAAATGGCGGATGAACACTCAATTCTTCCAGTAAGGTCGTAGCGGGACTTCTCAATCGGCGGGCATTGTAGCATCGGCGTCAGTGACCCGAATACAAAAAACCAAAATTTTTTTGGTTTATTAATGTCATAACTTCTATATGAATTAAACAAAAATGAAAAGAAAAAATTCGCGGAACATAATGCTTAAAAAAAAAATTAATTTTGGGCCGAATTTTCCTACAATTTTTGCTTCGAAAAAATTATTTTTCGAAAAATTTTCGAAAACTTTAAATTCGCATAGAAAGTATCAAAAAGATGTGTGCAAAACTTCAGGCCGATCGGTCAATAACTTTTCAAGATGTCGTGTACGCCAATTCGAAAAATATAACGGGTGATTTTTTTGCTATTATCTTTTTAAACAGTTGGTTTAAACAGCTGACGCACGTTTCGTGTTTGCTTCACTGCCAAACATCTTCAGTTTGGTCTATAATTTAACCATGAATCGTCTTACAAACGAAAACCGCTTGCAAATCATTGAATTTTATTATAAAAATGCGTGTTCTGTTAAGAAAGTTTATCGCGCGCTTCTTCCATTTTATGGCCAGTTTAATCGATCCACTGAAGCGGCTATTCGAGCTATTTGGACTAAATTTAGAACCAAATTTACATTGTTGGACACCAAACCACCAACACGCTTACGTAGAGAGCGAACTGAAGGAAATATCGCAGCTGGATCGGCCAGCGTTAATGATGACCATCAATTATCGATTCGTCGCCGTTCGCAGCAATTGGGCCTCTGTTACTCAACAACGTGGAAAATTTTGCGAAAGGATTTAGGTGTGAAGCCTTTCAAAATACAGCTGGTGCAAGAATTGAAGCCAAATGACCTACCGCAACGCTGAATTTTTGGTGAATGGGCTCTTGGAAAGTTGACCGAAGATCCACTTTTTTATCGAAAAATTGTGTTCAGCGACGAAGCTCATTTTCGGATCAATGGGTACGTAAATAAGCAGAATTATCGATTTTGCAGTGAAGATCAGCCAGAAGAATTGCAAGAGCTACCAATATATCCAGAACACACCGTACTTCTTCAAAGATGCTGCAAATCGTAACGTAACTGTGTATGGTGAGCGCTACCGTGAAATGATATTCAACTTTTTTTTTGCCCAAAATGCATGATCTTGACTTGCGTGACATGTGGTTTCAGCAAGACGGTGCCACATGCCACACAGCACGCGTAACAATGAACTTGTTGAGAGGCGAATTCGGTGAACATTTTATTTCACGTAAGGGACCTGTCAATTGGCCACCCAGATCGTGCGATATAACGCCTTTAGATTATTTTTTGTAGGGCTATGTTAAAGCTCATTTCTATTCAGACAAGCCTGCTTCAATTAACGCATTGGAAGACAACATTAAAGCATTTATACATATGTGAGATACCGGCCGAAACATTGGAAAGAGTATGCCAAAATTGTACTAAGCGGATGGACCATTTGAAGTGCAGTCGCGGTCAACATTTGCATGAAATAATCTTCAAACATTAAATTGTATGGACTGTACTATCGACTTAAATACAAATTCCATGAATTTTTTCGAATTTTACGTGTGTTTTTTTTTTTAAAAACTTTGCTATAGCTCTTAAAAAATCACCCGTTAGTTTTTCAAGCATTCCAATTAAGCTCCTGAAGCTAAGTAGTGACTAAAATTTTACCCAAATACTTTGTTAGAGAGTTAAAATCTATCAAGTCTCCTTCATAATCGCAAAAGGTGACAATTAATTATAGATAAACTATGGCAGTGTAATTATTTTCCAAAAACAAAACAAAAAAACAGTAAATAAATTCCTCTAATTAACCACATGAGAACAGCAAATAGAGGTAAATAATTTGTCATCGCTTAATTAGAAGAATCCACTGCCTCCACCAGCGAACGTGGAAGTGTCAAAGAAAAACATTTACTTTCACTCTGTTATCGTTATTAAATTCCCCATAGCTTCACACTCCACGCTCAACGTCACTGCCAGCGCTGGCATGAACTAAATATCATTAAAACTTCTTACTTCTGCTGACATTGCTAGTGAAATTATTACCATGGAGGAAATTTGTCATGAATTTCTTGGGTCTATGAGCGCGAGGTGCAATTATATCTGTCGCATAGTGGCAGTCATCATACCAACATACCAGCATACCTCCACTAATATATGTATGTATGTATGCACATTTGTATTTATATGGAGCATGGCTTTCCATCAAAACAAAAAAAAGCAAAAAAAAAAAGCAAAAACAAAAGGAAAATCATTACCCACATGAATATAAATAATTTGAATGGTTAAGCAACAACTTTTTCGAGAACTTAGTTGCACTCATACTTACATACTTATATTTCAACGTATACAGGTATATATGTTTGTGTGGTTTTTGTTGGTGTACCTTCGAAAAATGAGCGCAACCGCAGACATAGAAATTCACTTTTCGTGACACTCAACGTCATTTACTCCATTAGGAACCTTCGTAACATTTTTATTTTGTCATATTTTTTTTCTCGCTTGTTTGAAAAAGAAAATTAATGTCAAATATTTGATTAGCCTCATTAAAGTGGCGCCTGGCCTATTTTTCCCATACATTCTCAGCATTAACTGGTGCTAGCTGAATTTGTGTGGCATATATTCAGGCGCAAGGCCTCATTTTCCCCTTTTTACTTGTAGCGGGTGTAGGAAAAGATGTTTAAATGTGGTTAGGGATGAGACAGAGAATTTGTTTTTCCTATTAATAAAGCAAGAAGGCGTAATTACATCCATACATTGTTTTTGCCTTCACTTTTCTTTTCAATTCATGGTTCACTTGGCTAAACTTTCGCTAACTTTTGCTATGTTGCGTGGTGCTATTTTTTGTTTATTTTGCACGTATTTCATCCCATTTATAAATAAAGAGATATTTACCTGTGAATCCTTTCGTTTGCACTTTTACTACTTTTTTTTTATTGGTGGCCAGCCATTGTTAAGTAAATGGGAGGAAGGCCAGTAGTAATATTTGAAATCGACCTTTTTTAATTTTAAATTATTTTTTAAGCAGCTCAAAGTTTATCTCTCCTTGGTTGCATCTGAGGCATTCAATGTGTTCAAGAATAGTGTTCCAATTCCTTCGAGGATAGCTCTTTTTCGGCATACCTACAGTACTCGGATGTAAGTACAGAGGTAGGTGCCGTTCTTTTGTACTACATTCTAAGTGCTTTTGTTCTAGAGGGTTAATATATGTCTTCTTTTGGAGATAGAGGGTTAATATATCTTAATATATCTCCACAAAAACTATTTGAATATATTTTTTCTTCATCTTAAAATCCTTGAATTTCTCGATAATGATTGATCCTAAGTAGTTTTGACGGCCTACAAAGCTTAAATATTCGTTTACTACTTCGTTGCACTTTCAAAAAATGAATGCTAAAAGTTCTTTAAATTCATAGGGTACCCATTAAGTTCTGTTTAAATAAAGGGTAACACCTAATGATTTTTGCTTACTTTATATTCCATTTGTTGTACGACAAACAAAAGCAACACCGATCGGCATTGATGAGAGACCATTTGATAACGCAGAAGTTTGAACAATAACAAAATCTGATGGAGCGGAAGTCGGAGTATTTTAAAAAAGAAATGTGAGGAAATACAGAGCTTTCGTAGGCAATGGCGCAAAGAGTTGCATTGGCTTTTCGACGACATAGACATAGGCAATACGTATCCAGCAGCAATGCTGACGAAATAATGCCAAACGAATGTAACACTCACCAAGTAATGTTGAATGATGCAAGTGCTACAATCCTCCATATATTCGATATAATGGTTGCTGGTGCTAGTAGAATAAGAAGAGGATATCCTTTATATTGGATAGTTAAAGTCGAGAACGGCTTGTCATTGCATATTTCGTGTATTTCACGTAGAAGCGACGTCGTAGAAGCATGACCGGGCAGTCCTCATGACTTTCTTTTCTCTAAGTTGCTGTAATGAATCCAATTTTCATCAGCCGTCATGATGCGATGAAGAAAACCCTTCCTTTTTTGCCACTGGAGCAGCTGTTCACAGGCGAAAAAACAACGTTCAACATCCCTTGGTTGTAACTCATTAGGAACCCAAGTCCGCTGTACACCTCCGCTTGAAACACAGATGCATGCATTCCAAGAGCAAAGTGCAGTTTTGTCCCGCTGGATTCCACGTAGACCCCAGAGACGGAGCCATGCTCGGTCCTGAAGCCATCCGTAAAAATGCGAAGACAGTGTTTGCCGGGCTCATTTTCTGAGTCTTCCCACAACTGAGCCTCTGGTAGCACAACACTGTATCTCTTTCCAAGTACGACTCTTGATGGCATGGAGTCAAGAGGCATGGAGAGAATCGTTGGATCGAAGTCCATGCCTTCTCTGTTTTCCAATGCCGGACAGGGGCCGTACCAGTTCCCATTGTGTTTCAGCCTGCAGATGGCCTTCAAGGCCTCTCCTTGGATGAAAGCATCAAGTGGTGGTAAACCAATCAGAGCATCCATTGCCGGGCCTGAAGTAGTCGGAAAAACTCCGGTGCAACAGATGGCCACAGTGCGTTGTAGTCTCGATAAGGTCCTCCTGACTCCCACGAGAGAGAGTCTATTCACCCAGACCGCTGATGCATAGGTAATAGAAGGTCTTATCATAGCCATATAGATCCATAGGACCTTGCTAGGAGAAAGATCCCATGTTTTCCCAAAGACACCTTTGCACTGCCAGAAAGCTGTCAGTTCTTTGGATGTATATTTTTCAACGTGTGATTTCCATAGGAGCTTACTATCGAGGATTACTCCAAGATATCTAATTTTCTTGGATAGCTGGATTGTGGCGCCTTTTAGCTTAGACAGAACGAGTTCATCAAGCTTTCGAGCTTCGTCCTTCTGGTGAAGAGTATAATACCAGTCTTGGTGGGATTTGCCGATAGTCCATTCGCACAGCACCAAGTGTCAATCAGATCCAGGGTTTTCTGCACTTTCCTGCAGATGTTCACAAGCGAAGAGCCCGTTATCGAACAGGGAACATCGTCCGCATATGCTTGTGCGTAGACTCGCGAATCGTTTAAAGTGGTGAGTAGAGAATCGATTACCACGTAGCAGAGCAATGGAGTCAGTACACCACCTTGGGGGCAACCTTTATTAACTCCGGTTGACACCAGCTGATCTTCCTCTGCCCGTACCGAGACGATTCTTTGGGCCAACGTCGAACGAATCCAACTCACTAGCACTACGCCGTGCCTACTAGCAGAGCACTTTACTTAATTTATAATAAATAATCCATCTTATATGTAATTGCACAGCTCATTACCATAAGCGCCGAAATGACTATTAGAATTCCACAAATTGTGATGTTGTGATATTTAAACGATCAGAAAAAGAAACATATACGGCAAATAAAGAGAAGAAAAGGCGTAATGGATTCATTTGGCTCACACATGCTTACATTACGCACATGCAAATGAAATATTTAACAACAACAAAATATTAGGATTTGAATGGGTTAAAGAAAAAAATTCCCATGAAACCCTATCACTCAGCCTTTATGTAAATGGAATGCCCAAAAGTTTTTTACGAAGGTATAATAAATTTATGATAGGCACAGAACTTTGAAATGAATATTTAATTATTTAGTATGAAATTTAATTTGAATTTAATTATAACTTCAATTCAATTTAACCCTTTGTCATGGCAAGCCAGCGTTCTTTGCTGAAGCATCCATAACTTAGGTAATCATAGACAAGAACCCATTTGCCATATTTCACAGGGCAGAACAGAGCATATATTTTCATTTTATTCCCGATTACATGAGTGACAAGCAGCCGAAAGGTATTGCGAAAAGCAACAACAGCAATGCGAATGAGTGAAAAATTCCCAAAATGCCAAAAACGAATTTAATGTAAAATTTTAATTAAAATGAACACTTGTCAATCAAGAGAGCAACCGTAATGATACCGAAAGACTGAAGAACACAGTCAAACAGGCAGATGTGTGTGTGTGTGAGTGAGTTTATGGATATAAGCATGTACATACAAATCTATATGTACGAATGTATGTGTATTTGTATGTGCAGCTGTATGAACAACACAACTCAGAAGCTTCATACATATATCATAAGTGCGAATGTGATGTGGAACCGAACATCGCATGATGAGTCGTATAAGGATAGTGGGAGAGTGAGAGAAAGAGCGAGAGTGTGGGCTGGACGCGGACATTGCAAACGACAGATCGTCTGCCATTTTACAAATAAATATTATTTTGAGCTTCACGCTGTACGGTACTTCTCAATATTCATACTCAAATATTTTTGTTGTTTTTGTTGTTGTGCGCATGAATGTTTGCCTGCTTGTGTGACTGTGCTTATCTTGTACTGTCCTGCCCAATGCATCGCATGTGTGTTAATTAAGTATTTGTACGCACGCACAAGCGAAAAAAGGAGAATACGCAGCATCAACAAATGTACAGGATTTTCGCAGCAAATTAATATTTGTAAATACACGCAAGTGTGTGTGTGTATGGATATGTGACTTTCGAATATCATACATTTGTGCTATTATCTTTCTCAGTAGCCGGTGGAATATACAACTGTTGTGTCAGTGGACGTATGTGTGTGTATTTGCATGTAGCGTAAAAGAAAGTCCACGAAGGACACAACAACAACCACAACACGTAATACAGGTTATGTTAAATAGTGCAGACAGTCGAAATCGACACCCGCATTGGGACCATTAGACCACCTTCATGACGAGGCTGCATGCAATCAAAGGGATTCCTGCAGCTTGACGAAATAGTCACGTATATATATCTCGTATAATATACACACGTACATACAGTGGCTTACATAAGGCCTACATTTCTTAGAAATAGTTAATACTTGCCCTATTGACTGGTACTACTACCGTTAAAGGTACCACATCAGCTTCTATTAAGCCTAGAAGTTCCCTGCCTCAGGCCGTGAATTGGTTGAAGGCCCTCGCCTCATTTGGGAAAACATTCAATTTGTTATTTTTTGTTTATTTATGTAGATTAAATATTCAAAAATACAGTCCCCACCAAACGGTTTTTCCAAATTCTGAATATTTACGGAGATATAGCCATTTTGGTGTCGCAACCTCTAGAAGGAAGACGCAATTTAGTTTTCTCGAAACCAAAATTTTCAAGCTGGCGATACAAATATAGCCGGTTCTACTGCATCGATTTCTATTAAGGGGACAGATATCTGTAAACGGTCATATTTTCCCTGATTTTCATTAAAATTATTTAAAATGAAGAAGTCAATTTATTTTTTTCATTTGAAATGGCGGATGTACATTCAATTCTTCCGGCAGGCATTGTAGCATTGGCGTCAGTGACCTGAATACAAAGCATCAAACATTTTTTTGTTTATTAACGTCATAATTTTCATATGAACTAAAAAAATGGAGAAAAAATTCGCGAAATAAAATGCTTAAAAAAAAATTTTTTTGGGCAAATTTTCTTACTATTTTTGCTTCGAAAAAATAATTTTTTAGAAAACTTTTCGAAAACTTGCAAATTCACATAGAAAGTAATATCATAAAATAGATGTGTGCCAAATTTCAGGGAGATCGATCAAAAATTTTCGAGTTATCGTGTACGCCAATTCGAAAAATATAAAAAAAAAATAAATAATTGGCGCGTACACTTATGTTAGGTGTTTAGCCGAGCTCCTCCTCCTATTTGTGGTGTGCGTCTTGATGTTGTTCCACAAATGGAGGGACCTACAGTTTCAAGCCGACTCCGAACGGCAGATATTTTTATGAGGAGCTTTTTCATGGCAGAAATACACTCGAAGGTTTGCCATTGCCTGCCTAGGGGCGACCGCTATTAGAAAAATGTTTTTCTTAATTTTGGTGTTTCACCGAGATTCGAACCGACGTTCTCTCTGTGAATTCCGAATGGTAATCACGCACCAACCCATTCGGCTACGGCGCACAGTGGTGCAAAACTGGAATTTACTATTCAAAACAGTCTACAGCACACATTTCTTGACCGATTTGCAATTAATTTTTTTTGAATTGCTCAGGATAAAATTGCTAATAACTCTGTCGTTGCGGATTTTTAAAATATTTTGCTAATATTGAAATATTTAAACAAATACATTTAAAAAACAAAACTTACAAACTTACAAAACTTACAAAATCTTTTAAAAATTAATTATTTTTATGAAACTTGGTATCCGGGGGTTTTCTGGGTCGCTGATTGCAAATATGATGTCAGATTGTCAAAATTCAAAATGGCGGATCCAATATGGCGGTCAAAATTTTCTTATAGTTAATTATTGTTTATGAAACTTGATATCCGGGGGTTTTCGGGGTCGCTGATGACGAATCTGATATCATATTTACAAAATTCAAAATGGCGGATCCAATATGGCGGACAAACTTTTTTAAATCCAATCGAATTCGCTTGAAACTTGTTACCTGAGGGTTTTTGGGGTCGTTGATTACGAATATAATGTCAGATTTTTAAAATTCAAAATGGCGGATCCAATAGGGCGGTCGAAATTTCTAAAACTTAATTATTTTTTATGAAACTTGACATACGGGGGTTTTCAGGGTAGCTGATTACGAATCTGATATCATATTTGCAAAAATCAAAATGGCGGATCCAATATGGCGGAGAAATTTTTTAAAATTTATTCGAATTTACTTAAAACTTGTAACTCGGGGGTTTTTGGGATCGTTGATTACAAATCCGATGTTAATATTCCTAAACTTGAAATGGTAGATCTGATACGGTGAAAAGTTGCAAAACAGGGTAAAGGCGAGAAGAAAAGATCTCGAGTCAGTAAAGGTGAGAGGAAAAGTTCTCCAGCCAGTAAAGGCAAGAGGAAAAGATCTCCAGCTAGTAAAGGCAAGGGGAAAAGATCTCCAGCCAGCAAAGGCAAGAGGAAAAAGTCTCCAGCCAGTAAAGGCGAGAGGAAAAGATCTCCAGCCAGTAAAGGCAAGAGGAAAAAGTCTCCAGCCAGTAAAGGCGAGAGGAAAAGATCTCCAGCCAGTAAAGGCGAGAGGAAAAGATCTCCAGCTAGTAAAGACAAGAGGATGAGATCTCCAGCCAGTAAAGGCGAGAGACAAAGATCTCCAGCCAGTAAAGGCAAAAGGAAGAGATCTCCAGCCAATAAAGGCAAGAGGAAGAAATCTCCAGCCAGTAAAGGCAAGGGGAGAAGATCTCCAGCCAGTAAAGGCAAGAGGTCTAGTAATAGTTTAATAGTCTAGTAGATTTTAAGGACAAAGTTTTACATTCTCTTTGATTCAAATTGCTGTATAAGTTCTTCTATTTCGGGATCATTTGCTGCAGAATTGCTTCTCCATTCTTTTCTTAATGAGGCTATGTAAAGGTCTGAAGAAACTAAAAGTTTATGTATTAAGTCTTCATTTGTTATGGTTCGTGACATTTTACGAGTATTGAACTCCCTGAAACGTTTGAAATCCTTATTTCTGGCTTCAGCAGCCTCTTCTGAATATTTCCCTATAGGTAGTAAAAATTTCTCTATTACTTTACCACCATGTATCAACACTTTATGAATAGAAGATGGCATATAGTACCAGGGATAGAGCTTTATGAACAACTCAGCTGTTTTGTAAGTATAGTCGTTAAAAAAGTCTGTTGGTACTTTTATACTTCCACTTAACATTTTTAAAATTATACTGAATCTATATATTAACTCTTTATCTACTTTTGTTATTTCTGATGTTAACTCAATATCCTGAAAAAATGTACGCGCAGTGTTGCCATCATTAGAAGATCCAGAATCATGTGCTGGCTGATCTATTATAAGCCCCATTTTTTCTCTAAACTCTTTACAAATTTTTTGTTTAGTATTTCGAAGAAGCACTTTATGATCATCAGATCTTACACTCCACCGCGGTGCACCGGCAAAAATCTAATCGATATGCTATATGCAAAATGCATTCCATCATTCTTATCCACATGTGCAATACAGAAAGGCCAAATTCAAAAAAACATTGGTTTTCTTTTTTGTTTGCGAGTCTGACTAAATTGTTCATTTCGGATGTTTTTGCTCCACAAATATAGCAAGTTGCTGCTGAAGGTGTATCTGTTAAAGCTTGGCAAACTTTACCATCCACCATAGTTAGAGCCATGTCTGCTTTAACTATATAGGTGCCTTCAGATTTTTCAACTATTATTGGTTGCAATTCTCTAATTTGATTTTTAATGTCATCCACTTTCGACTGAGTCCTTGCCTTTGTTTCTTTCACGAATTCAAAAGAAATTGGAACGCAACGTTTTGGTGACGATGGATGAGGATTTTGCCATACAATTTTTGAATTGTCAGTTGTTTTTAAGCACAAAGGTACCATTGACACTGCAAATATTGATTCATCTGAGGCATTTGATTCACTGAATTTTTGCTTATATATGCTTTGATCGGAAGAACCATCGCATCCATATTTTAAAATGAAATCTAAATTGGAAGTTTTATTTAATTCTTGAAAAGGTGGAAGGGATAAACTAGAATCCTCTATTATTAGCAAGCTTATAGAGTAATAACGTGTAAACTAGTGGAAAATTATGTT
Organism: Anastrepha obliqua; assembly: GCF_027943255.1. Classification (NCBI taxonomy): domain Eukaryota; kingdom Metazoa; phylum Arthropoda; class Insecta; order Diptera; family Tephritidae; genus Anastrepha; species Anastrepha obliqua. The sequence goes on from NC_072896.1 coordinate 32,004,828, forward strand.
CATTTCATGAACATAAAAACGTTATGGTGAAAATAAAAAATTGAAATGTTTCCAAAATCAAAACTATCAATGTGCAATATTTATTCTAATAGACCATTCACTGAAAACTTAAAATTTTTGAAGTCATAGTGAAAAAACGAAATTTTAAATGTTATAAAATATATAATATTGTCATTTTTTCTACAAGCTACTGGCAAAATATATACTTTCTTCTAGGTCAATTGATTTATCTCGATCCAAGGATACTTATTTTTTCATTTATTAAGTCGCATTTCAATTACGAAACAAATTTTATGAAAAAACCGTATTTTTAAAACAGAAAATGGTTCCAAAAAAAATTGAATGATCAATTTTAAAAATATCTACAGACAAGTCGTCATGTTAATAAGTGTCACAAACATATTAAAATCGGTCAAAGTGTTCTAAAGATATCTTTTCGATAAAAATCACACACACACTTTGAAATATTTGCTTTTAACTTTGAATTTATACTTTTTAGATTACAAAGTGAAAACAAATGTTACAAAATGTTGATATTTAGATTTTTACATTCCATAAGGATTAGCAAATAGATCATTTCATTTTTTTTACTTTCTTTCAATGAAACATTATTGCATGTGCTAGAAGAGGACAAAACATTAAAATGAAAAGGTCTATTACTTTTCTCTATACGCAGTTCAATAAAATTTAAAATTGAGAAAAACAAATTTATCAAGTTGATGACCACTAAAAAAATTTAATAAATAATCAAATTTAATTGTTCAAAGAATAGTAAATAATAAAATGTGACTGTGTAATTAATTATAAAATACGGTGAAATCATTTGAAAAAAAGGTTACAACTCAAATTTTATTAAATACATAGTAATGAATCATCAAAAATGAATTGTTTGAATTATAATATCAGATTCGTAATCAGCTACCCTGAAAACCCCCGTATGTCAAGTTTCATAAAAAATAATTAAGTTTTAGAAATTTCGACCGCCCTATTGGATCCGCCATTTTGAATTTTAAAAATCTGACATTATATTCGTAATCAACGACCCCAAAAACCCTCAGGTAACAAGTTTCAAGCGAATTCGATTGGATTTAAAAAAGTTTGTCCGCCATATTGGATCCGCCATTTTGAATTTTGACAATCTGACATCATATTTGCAATCAGCGACCCAGAAAACCCCCGGATACCAAGTTTCATAAAAATAATTAATTTTTAAAAGATTTTGTAAGTTTTGTAAGTTTGTAAGTTTTGTTTTTTAAATGTATTTGTTTAAATATTTCAATATTAGCAAAATATTTTAAAAATCCGCAACGACAGAGTTATTAGCAATTTTATCCTGAGCAATTCAAAAAAAATAAATTGCAAATCGGTCAAGAAATGTGTGCTGTAGACTGTTTTGAATAGTAAATTCCAGTTTTGCACCACTGTGCGGCGGCCGCCTCGAAAAATATAGTTTTGAGAAAAACGCGTCTAAAGTTTGAATACAGCGTAACTATACCTCTCCCAGCGCTCGAACGCAAAGAATAGAATCGTCACGGTTGACGATCTATAATATAAGAAATACTTAAATTTACATTCTAAACATTTTTTGACATGTTCTTAAAGGATTATAGTAACATTTTATGAAAAAAAGAATTTTTTTTCTAAACTTTACAGGTATCTGTCCCCTTAAATACACTTTAAAAGGCGATTTTTTGAAACAAATTTTTGTTTTTATTTTTGTTCTAACCTCTAAAGTCGAAAAAAGCGTCAACAAACAGAACCTTTTTGTCTTTTTGACTTCAGACATCTGTGAGTACCGAGATCCGTGTCGCCAGCGACATACTTTTTCTTGGAAGATCTTTTCTTGAAGGCTGACAACTTTTTGAACGAACCTCGTTTTCGTTTCCGTTTTACACGCTTTTAAAGAAACACCCAAAAAAAAGAAACCATTTCAAATGAGACGAGGGCTTAAAAACTAAATGCTTTCAGCAAATTTTCCGCTTTGCGAACAAATTTCAGAACATCAGCGACAAAATCCTTCTCTATTTCATTCAGATCCATTGAAAGATCTCTCCATTGAAGGATCTCTATGAAAAAAGTGCAGTCTTGTCTTTGCCAACGCAATACAGCTGCGCAAAATATACTATGCGGTTTCATCATCCACCAGACAGAGTCCACACTCTTTTTTTCAGAATGACGCCCGTGAAGAGGAAACTCTTATGGGTATTTTAATATACCCGTCTTGTGGCCTCACAGCTACATCTACGTACTAAACACCCCTCCACAATCTACCACTTTTCCCGCGGAACTGCCAGAAAGGTATTACTTCATGGGGCTGACTAGCTCAAATGTTCCTAATTATTGTTGAGGCCTACGAACCTCCGCGCGTCTTACATCTTTATGAATATGTGTTACAAGCGCCGATTCTCTTTCAGTTATCAGCTGGTTTCACCAAAAAATCTTCAATATTTTCTCCGCTTCATATTTTAAAAGTTTCGGAGCATAGCATGAGCATTGGAAGAATACGTGTTCAATATCTTCTCCCCTCTCCGTGCAGATTGGGCAGTTTGGTCAACTGTCATGGCCAAATCTATGGAGGTATTTTCAAAATACCGCGTGCTCTGAAAGGAGTTTATTTAGGTGGAAGTTTGTTTCCCTTTGGTTCCTTTCTAACCAAGTCGCAAGAATGAGTATTAATCCATGCGCCCTTCTACCTTTCGGTGTTCTGTTTCCACGGTCTTGCCAGTGGGCGGTCGAATGGCACCTTTCTTCTTTTCTTAATAATTTTACGCCTTGCTCTACCACCGTGTCTATCCGAACTTTATATACACTCTAAGTATTTCTTTCGCCTGTCTACCGCGCTTAGTCTTGCAATAATGAAGGAAGCTTCATCCGAAATTGTGCGGAAGCCGCAGATAGTCCGCAAAGCTCTTAGCCGGTAGATGACTATAAGTTTTTTTGTGTAGCTATTTATGTTCGGTGCATCAGCCCAGATCGATGCGGCATACAAGGGAACCGAGCTGACTACCCTAGTACATAGTATTCTTTTGCTGTAGCTAAGGCCGCGGTAGTTTGACATTGTTCGCGGCAGATAGGACTGCACACTCGATGCCTTCTTCATAGAACATTTTAGGTGCGCTTAGTAGGTATTCTTATCGGACATTGTCCAGAAGTTATCTGGAGAACGAAGGGGAATCATCTCAGCACCTTTTTCTCAGCTACCCTTCTCTCGTTGAGCAAAGATTTAGAGAACTGGGCTCTCACTTTTTTGCAACAGCTGCGGATGTTGCGGGTGAATTTTATCAGTAGCTTGAAGTGGTTAACACCAACGTAATTCGCCGCTGTTGATCGTCATCTTGTAATCCAAGGACCCTTCTTTGTTTTTCCACCTGTTTGGTTCTTTTCCTTCTGCTTTCCTCCCCTGAATGGTATTACAACGGGCGAAGTTTGATTATTTGCCCAAGTAGGCCCCTCGTAAGGGCATCCATTTACCGTATCCTATCCTAAATTTAAGCGACCATTTCTCATCACACGAATTGTAGGTCTTGAAATACGCTTCGAATACGAACGCATATTATTCACCCATCCACTGCGATGTAGCTCACCTAGTCCACTGTGACATAACCCGTGCGAATAAATAACCCCCACGAATACGGAAGCTAATGCGATCCTCACATTCATACGCTCAGCCGTTACGCCGAAAATTTAAATTTAAAACCTAATTCTGCCACCGGACACCCTGCACAAGCATCTCTTTCAATATTTAAAATAATAAACACCAGTAGCCGCCAGTTCAGCTAAAAATAAATACACAAAGGAAACTTGTTCGAATATCGGTGTCAAAAATAGTAAGCAAAATACTTCGTTGCACGTGTTTTGTTATAATTACTTAACGGCACAATATTTGTGCTTGCTGACTATCCAATTTCCTTAGGAAAGGCACAGCAATTAAAATGCGAATTTAAAAATAATAAATTCTGCTACCTCGCAAGAAATTTTGAATTTGCTCAGACAAGGAACTAAGCAAAACACTTCTGGGAGCCACTGTATGTATGTATATATGTATGTAGTAATGAACTTTGATACAAGTGCACATGTCAGTTTACGAGTACAAACCCGTTTGCGTGTTTGGTTGATACTTCTTCAAGTGCTTACGTCTTTTTCGATAATCAGCTGGTGATGTGATGTGTTAGTAACACTGTAAAAAAAGTTCCTATATTTTATAAGAATTTAAAATTTTGTAGAATCATAGACAGTTATATAGTATATAGACCTGTCATTGCCTGCTTAATGGCGCGGCTTACCAGAAAAATCCTTGCTATATAATTTGTAGTTTCCTATTTACGGCCCGAAGTCACCCGCATGGCAGTCGCACCTACATATGTATTGTACTTACACATTTTATACAAAGAGCAACTTTTTTTTTAAATATATTTATAACTAAAAATCTGCTAAATATATTTCCTCTTCCAACTTCGAGCCTTTCTGAACAATTCAACTAAATATAACCGACCAACCATTCTTATTTCACCTGCGTTCCCCGAAAGTTCATGAGAATTTCTTATTATTTATTTTTTTTTTTTTCAATCAATAAAATGACCAAACAGTTTTCATTTTAATTTTTTTTTTTGAAAAGAAAGCATTGAAAGCCTAACACCGTCAGTGTGAAACTTCAACCGGAACTAAGCCTCCTACCGTTAAAGTACGATCCCCCAGTTACTCCTTCTTCTTAATTCGCGCTATAAATGCTTACGCGATTTTGGGCGAGTTTAACAAAGCGCGCCAGTCGTTTCTTTCTTGTGCTAACCGGCGCCTACCAAGTGAAGCTAAGTTTTTCTCCACCTGATCTTTCCAACGCAGAGGAGGCCTCTCCTTACCTCTGCTAACACCAGCTGGTACCGTATCGAATACTTTCAAAGCCGGAGCGTTTGTATCTTGCGCAGAATCTTTATCTTAAACACTCCAAGGGACGCCTTTTAAGGCATTGTCATGTTCCAAGCTTCTGCGCCATACCATAGGAGTGCCATGATGAGAGCCTTGTAGAGTGTTACTTTTGTTCGTCGAGAGAGGACTTTACTACTCATTTGCCTACTCAGTCCAAAGTAGCACTTGTTGGCAAGCGAGTTTATACGATGGATTTCAAGGCTGACATTTTTATCGGTGTTAAAACTGCTTCCTAAATAAACGAAGTCTTTTACAACCTCGAAGTTATAACTGTCAGCAGTGACGTGGGTGTCGATACGCGAGTGTGCCTTTTGTTTAATGACAGGAGGTACTTCGTTTTGTCCTCGTTCACCACCAAAGCGAATGGTTTGCCGCTTTATCCAGTTTGGAAAAGGCAAAACTAACAGCGCGGTTGTTAAGGCCGTTGATGTAAATATCATCGGCATACGCCAGCAATTGTTGCCATCGCACTCTCTGTAAAATGAGTTCAGGATAGTGGTCCTGAATCGAATCTGTACGCTCCCACCCACCATGTCCCAGGCCATATCATAGAAAAGTTCGTTTCTAAGGGCAGTATCGTCAGTTTACCTACATTTTCACCTCTGATTGGTTTTCTGGTTTATACACTTTCTTGGCGTTCACGCCTCCGTCTTACCTGCTCGCTGCGCCGGAGCGGCTGTATCAATTCGTCAGCTGAATGTTTGTTCTTTCATGCGTCGTGACCCATCGCAGGCCGCAAGTGGGTTAACTGCTATTTGTGGATTGTGGACATTGAAACTTAAATGAGAACGGAATGAGGGCGACTCTCGCTATTATTACCAGTAGAGACGTTAGGGCAACAAGACGAAAAAGATGGTCATACCAATACACTCAAGTCCATATATAAATAGGAAGGTGCAGTATGAATACAAATTCTAATATCTAAGAATAGTCCTCCTAGAACCTATGAACATTTGTTTTAGGTAATTTCTGGTAATTAAGTAATTTCTAAGATAAATGCCATGGATTAAACTCAGCTGATAGTCCAACATAATGAAATACTGATTCCAAACTGAAACTGTTTAGGACCTGGCATAATTTAGTATTCTCAGTGACATATTTTTTCTAGTTCTTTTCTTCTTACGAAATTTGAAGCTCCAGAAGTTGAGCTCGTAATCCGACCACGGCTTTCGTTTTAATTTCAAGTATTATACCTGTTTGGATAACTTAAAAGGCGCACTAGTTTTCAGAATAATTTGAAGTAAAAAATTATTTAGTGTGTCCGCTGGAAACGATTGGTCAGAAACGTTTTAAAATCATACTGGGTAGTGAAGGATTGGTGTTTGGTGCTTGCGCCTTCGCTCACGTATTGGAGGATGGATGCCACTGAGGAGGTTATTGAGTGACTCTAAAGAGCTCAAAGGAACCCGCGTTTTGTTTCGTTTTCTCATCTTTCAGTTTTTAATGCTTGGTGTTATGTGCTTGTATTAAGTGTGATCGCTGGACACAATTAGTTAGATCCTGTATAATTAAGGGTTAAAAAAATTAATAGTGTGCTAGAACTAAATTCTTTTCTATGTGAGCTAAACTTAAAAAAAGACTTTATCTTCGTATTCTTGGTACAAAAAATTATCATCCACAATTGGTTTTGGTCAATACCAAGACAAATAACAGTGGCACTCAGAGTTGCCTCAGCCTACCGCACTGTCTTAGGCGCTGCAATTTTCGTGATCAGCGGTCAGATACCCTTCGACCTCATGTACCGGGAACGAATGGATGCGTGGGACTCCAAGATGAAACACGTAATCACTAGCTTCCCAGAACGGAGATGTCAAGCCATGCTGCGATGGCAAACCCGGTGGGACACTGAACCGAGTGGCAGATAGACGGCGAAACTCATTTCATCAATAGGCAAATGGATCCAAAGGAAGTTCGGGCAAGTAAACTACTTCTTAACTCTGTTTCTCTCAGGCCTTGGATACTTCCTTATATACCTACACCGCATGGGCAAGGTATGCCATCCTAAGTGCATTGACTGCGAAGCGCCGAGCGATGACGCTGAATGCACGTCTTTTAGTTGTGATGGATGGCTCGACGAAAGAAATGCTCTGAGGAAGCAGATTGGTGACATCGTGCCGAGTATCAGAATAAGCAAAATGCAGCAACGTGAGGACAGCTGGAAGGGAGTAAAGGGATACATCGAGGACGTACTACGGAAAAAAGATAGACCTCAACACAGTGCAACAAATCGAAGCCACACAGATAGAGAGACAAAAAGACGAGCTTATAACATGAAAGCTGATACCAAATATAGGGTGTTTTTTTAGAGGTTAGGTTTTCAAGCTGGCACTACTCTTTTCGTAGATGGTCTTTTTGACAGCTGTCACTTGATTTATGCTCAGTTTGGTTTGCCATTTCATAATGAATAGACTTACACCTGAACAACGTTTGCAAATCGTGCAAATTTATTACGAAAATAATGGTTGGGTTCGCGCGACGCATCACAAGAAAATTTTGTTCAGCGATGAAGCTCACTTTTGGTTGAATGGGTATGTCAATAAGCAAAATTGTCGCATTTGGAGTGAACATAATCCACAAGCCATTGCTGAGACGCCGTGACATCCTCAAAAAGTCACTGTTTGGTGTGCTCTACGGGCAGAGGGAATCATTGGTCCATATTTCTTTAAAAATGAAGCCGGCCATAATGTTACAGTCAATGGAGAGCACTATAGAGCCATGATTAATGACTTTTTCGTGCCTGAATTGGACGATGTTGATGTGGACGACCTTTGGTTCCAACAAGACGGCGCTACATGCCATACAGCCAACGCAACAATCGATTTATTGAAGGAAACTTTTGGTGAGCGCATTATCTCGCGCCGTCTTTCCGTGTCTACGCAAATAAGCCCGAGACGATTGACGTCTTGGAAGAGAATATTCGGCGCGTTATTGCTGACATACGGCCCCAATTGCTGCAAAAAGTGGTCGAAAATTGGGCCTCTCGGCTGGAATTTATTCGAGCCAGCCGCGGCGGCCACTTGCCCGAAATCATTTTTAAAACATAATGGCAAACCCTTATATTTATATATTAATAAAGCTAAATTCTTGGCCATAACATTAAATTATATATGTTTTATTTCATCTTGAAAACCTAACCTCTAAAAAAACACCCTTTACGATGGACCTATACGTAGGTGGGTAGAATTGGTCCTTTATGCCGTTGATGCCATTTTGGGCCCTCCCGAAGTAATGCAGAAAGTAGTTCCGGGATGGTTGTCTCCGCAGAAGGAGAGGAGGGTGAATGGCTACACCACTCAACGGGGTAGACGACGGCCGCTGTAAGTGCGAAGGAATTTTGAACCCTACTTCAAAAATACAATACATCGAGAAAACAAATATCGAGAAAACAAGTTTAACTTTATCGCATTGTGTTATAACACATAATTATAGGCCCTATGGAAACACCCGCAAAGGTAAACTAATGTCAGCGAAAGATATAAAAAATGGCTTGCTGCTATTCCGACAAAATTTTTTGCGTATTCAATGATAAGTTATTCACTGCAAATTTATTTACAGTGTGCTTTCTTCTACACATTCCCCCGCCTCCCATTCACACACATACTTACACCTACAGTGTATATGTAAATATGTGCATGTATTATCAGCCTACTATTGTCCATTTCAATTTGCTTGTCTCTGCACATTTTTGCCTGTGCTCCATGTGCAGCCTTTCAACCAGCCGGAAACATAATCGAATAAATTAATGATTGAAAAAGAAGAATGAAATAAATTCGCAAACGCGCCACCACGAAGCCGCAGCCATGGCGACGATGTCAGTGCGGCATATCCAGGACTCGGACAAAAGACACAAGTGCAAGTGCTAGCAGTGGTAGTGAATGACCGTCCGCTGTTTGGTGGCCATGATCCGGCGGCGATATTGACAACAACGACAGCGACAGCTACCGAGATGAACAAGACGACGATGCAGACCAAACAGCCGGAAGTGCGAACGGCAACGAATGGTGGACAGTGAACCTTTGCCCGGCTGGGCCAATGTACTGATAATAATAGCAGTATGGCCAATGAATGATTAAAATGCCATGCAAGTGATACATGAGCACACAAGCACACATACCAATACAGACTGTATGTAAGTTCAAATATCTATAGAGCAAGGCATACTTACAGGCGTAGCAGCATGAAGTGCTGAAAATGCCGGCATGCCAAAGAGGATATGTTAATGGTAGCACATTCCCTGACTGATTAAAGTGTTTATGAGTGTGTGTGTGTGTGTATGTGCATGTGGGTGCGTGTGTGTGTTTAGTTGTTGTATTTGCTTCGGCAAAATTTGGTGGCTGCTTACGAAAGGCGTGAAAATAAACGCATCCCAGGCATGCAGCGAACCGTTGAGCTATTCGAGATTACTCACTGCCGCTCCGCACTCTTCGCACATTTCAATTATTAAGGAATTTACTCATAATTAAAATGGCAAATGTCGTCAACAATTTAGCTGAAAATTTTGTGGCTGTGCGAAATATTTGAAATTTATGTTTTAATTTTTCATATATCACCAAAAACGCTCTCGCTCTCTCTCTTTGAATGTGAAGAAAAAAATATGAATGAAATATTGATGTGAAAGTGTGTGAAAATATGTACTCGCGCGTATATGGGCTGCATGTAAACGAAAGTGTATTTGAGGCAATTTTAACACATTGACACCACTTCTTACCACAAGCTTTGTTGCGCCACCGCACAGTCGTTGTTATGCCTTGTGTCTTTTACAAGCACCAAAAATATTCACATTTGCGCCGAAAAGAAAACAAAAGGGAGGACAAAAAATTTAGGCAGGTATGTAACGAGAATTGATCTCATGCACTCCGGCAAATGTGCATAAAACGAGACAAATGAGCGTATTTTGTGTATCAAAGTCATCAGGGAAAAACTTTCAGGCCGTGACTTCTTGCCGCGCGCACGAGTTTTTTCCATTATCTGGCGGTTTGTTTTTTCATCACTCATGACTAAGTATGTACTTGTATAGTAGGATAGTACAGCAGTTGTGCTGCTGCACAGTGAAATTTTGAGAGCTACGCAGCGTTAAAAATATATTTGAAGAGCCGTAGGTTAGGTTAGGTTGGGTTGAAGCGGTTGTCTTGTGGGACCCACTCAGGCTCATAGCCCATTGTAATGCCACGTGGGGAGCTTTCCCTATTTCTCCTAAAACCATTTTGCGCTTTTCAAAAATTTTAGAAGATCTCCTATTTCTGTGGAACTGAGATCTTCCTGTGGAACTGAGATCCACTAAGAGTCGGCCACAGTTGATGGGCGATTTTGCAGGTGGCTTCATTACGCCATCTTTCGTTTGCTTTCCTTACGATTTCTTCAAGGATGAGTAGCTTAATGTTTGTAGGGGTATCCCTATGTCATTATCTATGTACTCATCAGTCAATTTAGTGCCGAGTCTCGCTAGTTCATCGGCTCTACAGTTACCCTCAATGTCGCGATGGCCAGGAACCCATATTATCCTTAGACGAAATGACTTAGCCATCTCATTAAGAAATGTGCGCCATTTCATTGCTACCTTGGAGGTTGTCGACTGCTTTGTGAGGGATTTTATCGCCGCCTGGCTGTCAGTGAAAATGTAGATGTCATTCCCGGATATCGCATCACACTGTACCAGTGTCGCGGCTTTCGTTATTTCCTTCAGTTCGGCCTTAAAGACACTACAGTAGTCGGGGAGCTGAAAACTGAATGAGATCCCCAGATGCTCGGAGTAAACACCTCCACCCACCCTGCCCTCGAGCTTTGAGCCATCTGTGTATACATGGATAGACTCGCCCTGTCTTACATCGCCCCGTTCCCACTCTTCCCTTGAGGGTAGGAGGGTCGTGAACGTTGTAATGGCAAGTGTGGGCGGGAGTGCATAGTCCACCAATCCGGGAATCTCCGAAGTGCCAGCCAGGATTTTGAAGAGCCGTATAACACATAGAAATTATCATCATCGTCATCGTTTAGCGTTACAGCTCTGTGTGAGCTTTGGCTTGCGGAACAACATATGCCTATTTGCCCTGATCTTTGGTTGTCTTCCTTCCAGTTGGTTACTATGAGTTTCTTCATGTCTTCGTCCAATTCGCCAATCCATCTTGATTTTGGTTAACCTTTTACTTTCATCGTGCGCTTAAATGCCAATTATTTTTTGTTGAACTCTCGTTGGATCCATGCTCGTGACATGGCCTAGCGATCTATTTCTTAGGGCCTTCCTTCTCTCCTTTTATTAGTTGGTTCAATTCATGGTTCATTTCATGCGCCATTCACAGTTGCTGTCTTTGACTTCTCCGAAGAGTTTTCTCAAGCTCGTACAGCTCGTATTGCAGAAACTATTGCTGCTGTTCGCGATAGTGTGGTTGAAGAGCCGTCCACCTTAACTTGTTGTCGTGCCCAACAATTGCACCGCTCGTCGTTGATGAACATTATAAATAAAGACTTGCATTTACACGTTAACAAGGTGCAATTGACTCAAGAACTAAAGCCTCTTGACCATTTCAAGTGTCGTCAATGGTCATAATGGTGGCAGGAAATGCCAATTTTCGAAGAAAATCACCTTCAGTGCTGAGGCACATTTTCACCTCAGTGGATTCGTCAATAAACAGAATTACCGCATTTGGGCGAGTGATAATCCAAGAGTGATTGCCGAAAAACCAATTCACCCACAAAGAGTGACTGTTTGGTGCGGTTTATGGGCTGCAGGCTTCATTGGGCCGGAAGATCATGTGATTTGACACCGTTGGACTTCTTTCTTTGAGGTTATTTGAAAGAAAAGGTGTACGTCGATAATCCATCAACAATTAAGAGCTAAATGATGAGATAATTCGGCCCATTAACGGCATAGAACCTCAATTATTCCTCAGCGTCATCGAAAATTTGGACCATCGGATGGAGGTGTGCCGCCGAGGCTGCGGTGGCTATTTGGCGGATATTTTGTTTTATGGGTAATTGATATATATCAGTATTATCATAGTAAAGATAAATGACAATAATTAAAAAAAAAATGGATTTTATTCAATATCAACACCGGCCCTTAAAACTTAACCACCCTTTATTAGGGTATATTTTGCAATGAAATGTAAAGATAGTTCAATATCTGTGAGAGAGAAAAAAAGGCAGAAATTAATATCAAGGTAAAATCGTCTCCACAATGCCCGTCTTTATTCTATAAAATTGAATACTCAAAAGTTTTCAAAAAATTCGAACTATATTAAAAAGTTGGAAATTTTCGTGAATTTTGTAGAAAGCTTGGAATTTTAATTTTTGTGACTTTTTTTAAAGAATGAACTAAATTTTTGTAGAAAGTAAGTTAAATGTAAAATAAAAAAAGAAAATCTCAAAATGTATAGCCAATCACAAGAGCTGTTCCCAACCGTTTTATTTCGTCACACAGTACATTTAGCGTCAGCGAAAGGCTTTTCGATAGCTGCAAGACCGAAAATAAAAGCAGTTCACGAAAAAAGTGACAAGGAAAGCAGATAAAAAAAAATGAATCAAAATAACCGACAAGGTAGCGAAAACATGAAATATTTATCGATCGATCAGGGTAGGCAGCCGGCAGTCAGGCAGTCGGCAGCCTAGGAACCGAGTGGCAGTAATCGGAGGCAGGTGCAACATCAAGGTATTTAATATGAGAAGTACACAATAAATGGGCATGCAACACATACACACACCACCAGCTACACGTACTCAAGTATGTGTTGGTATATAACGGGATATAAAAATATGAAACTTCATATGGATGCTTACAACCAACTTGACTGACTGCATTTTGTACATTCGTACATTTTGATAGAAAGGCATGGTTGCGCGCTTGCAATACAAGTCGCGAGAAAATACTTCTACTTACATACAACCCATGAAAGTATTGCCAAAACAGAAAAAAAATCTTAGCTATATCACAAACACAAAAAGTTAATACCCCTTTGTAGTGGTACACAAAAAAAAACATATTTTTATACTCTTAAATGTATGCTTGCAGCTGTGGAAAACCACCAACAGCATAAATGGTTACTTAAACTCAGTACACACACACACACACAATTACATATACCAGGTGAATACGATGGCGGCAGTTTCGTGCCAGGAACAAATTCCACCTGAACGAATTTTTACGATTTTTCGCTTCTTTTATGCGCCCAAAAGCTGACTGCTCGAATGGCTGAGCACCTGAACATCGTGTACTGCTGAAGCTCTTGTGGTGGCGGCGGTGCCGGTGGCGCTGTGCGGAGATGGTTGTGGAGTGCGTCAAAGGTTTTACATTGCATGCCAACATGCTTCAATAGGCAACACTGTCGCCAGTGCGGTACTTATGTACACCTTTAACGATTTTTACACTACGCGTGTTTACGTGCCTGAATGTGTGTGTATGTGCGTGGCCATATGGGCAAAAATTCACCAGTTACCTGGCGTTAACGAAAATGCTGAAATAATTGAAATTCAAAGTGTAAATATTGCATAAAATGTTAACGGTACCGGTACGCTACATTTACAGCCGGACGCCAATGACGTGAATTTGCCCTATAATGGGCCTTTTGTGTGCATTGAACAGGTGAAAGCTGTCAAATTACGAAATTCGCTGTATGTTTGCCAAAATGTTTGTTCTTGTAATATTTCCCATAGAATGTCAATGGGTTATGCGACGCGAACGGAGAAAATTAATGTCAAAAAACCAGGTTAATTCTGATAGGAACAATAAAGTTTGAAAAATGCATAAAATGGATGCGTAGTGCTCATGAGCGTTATTATTGTAAAGTTGCAATAAAAATGGTGCTTTTCAAAGGCAAAATCCTTCCAATTTTCAATACTCTATAAGTAAAGCAAACCCTTTATTCGTATAATTCTTTTATGCTCCAGCTCTATAACTTATGAAATAAAATCCAAAATTATGCACATCCATTTGTTCGCTAGCAACTACGCACAGAATATTCTGATTTGCACAAGGTTTTTTATATTTTAAGTTAATTTCTTCCGGAAGGTTTTTCGCACCATAAATTGCATAAAGTTTCAGAAGAGGCGTGTCTATAACCTAAAATGTGTTAAAAAATCATAAATTTAGTATTCAAACTGCAACAAATCAAAACTGACTAGGCTGATTACATTAATGTTTTTTTTGCTCGGAAAACTCTGAAAAGTTTACTCTCTTTCTACATTAATAGAATTCATCATAGGGTCCGACACTCTGAGTGTAACCAATTAAAATGGCCATAAATTTAGTTTGGAAAATTTATTTTATTCAATTCAAAGCAAAAATGTGTGAAAATAATACAAAATTAATAATCATTTTACGTTTGCTCTTCGATCACCTTTTGCTTTGACTATGGCCTGGAGACGCACAGTGGGTTTGAGCATCGTATTACTGTCGATGAATAGTGAAAGTTGTACACATTTGAAAGATTTTGTAATGGAGTAAATTGAACAAAACCAAATGGAATCATCTTCGGAAGGTTAGTAAAATACGAAAAATCTTTAGTACATATCAATACCTCGACACAAAATTTTTAGCTGCAGCAATACGTAGATACATTTTTTGCATTTTGTTTTATAAAATTTGACTTTTCAAACTGTATAGTAATACAACGCCGTCATATGCTGCTTTGAAACCTATTTAAGGTTACTCACAAAAAGTAATTGTTACTGAATAAAACAAGATTCAGCTGCTACCACTTGCTACCTTGCGACCCCGAAAACATATAAATTTACATGCATCTTGATTATACGCTATTTCACGTGAGAGGGTGGCCAATAGGGGTGGAAGGGGGTGGATTTTCAAAATTTTAAGATCAAATTCGTAATCAGCGACCCCGACAACCCCCGAGTAAGAAATTTTGATTCAATTACTTAATTTTTTGAGTTTTGGCCAGCTTTTCGGGAATCGGCCGCACTGTGAGACGGTCCAGAAACGAATTGCCAGCAACCCGAATTTGACTTGCAGGTATTTTGGCACACTCGCGGACAATGGCTTTTTTCAGCGCTTCGAGACTGGTAAATCTTATAGTTCAGACCGTCCTCTCTGAAATGGCTCAAGGAGAATAATGCTTCGGATTCGCGTCTGGTGAATTTGAGAGCCATCGTGTGGACGTTATGAAGTTCGGAACGTTGTTTTTTAGCCATTCTTGGTTCACTCGAGCTTTGTGAGACGGTGCCGAGTCTTGTTGCAACGTTCTCGTCAGAAAACACAATGTTCGGAAATTGACCGCTTTCGGCCAAGCGAAGCAACTCCTTCGCTCTCTCAAGTTTGACTTCTTGTTGCTTTTGTGTGAGATCATGCGCCTTTTGGATCTTGTAAGGCTTGACTTTGAGATCACTTATCAATTAACATTGAAAAACACAAACTTATCGAAAACTACAATCACAAACTAATTCCGGAAACGGAAAATCAAAGTGGCTTGAATTTGAAAGCGTAATTGTTTGGGCTAATTAAAATTCTCTTTTAGTTTTTAACATCCAAATGTGTGCCCTAGCATAACCCATGAGGATTTCAATTTCTACAAACTATAATAGGAACTCCGGTTTTCAAACCGACTTGGAATGCTGGTTGTTCCAAAGTTTACAAGATATTTAAAATTTCGTCAAAATCCCAGACAAACTAACCAGAATAGTGATGATGACTCTGAAAGAAACTGTATCCAAAGTAATGATACAAGATAAAAAATCCGACCTCTTCAGAATTAAAACTGAAGTAAGAGAAGCGGATACGCTCTCATCAACAATCTGCAACCTTATGCTATGCTGTGTCATCGATTAAGTAAGTGACGCAAAAAGGACTGGACGAACATTCTTTAAACAGAACTACCCAATTATTCGCATACGCAGATGACATAGCAATTGTCAGCAAAAATATCCACGCCCTAACCAAAACCTTCGCTGATATTGAAATTACTGCTAGTAAAATTGATCTTAAAATCAACTCAGATAAAATGAAATCTATGATGATGTCCAGACAAAATAAACCAACATCAGGCAAACTGAAAATTGGCAATTTTTCTTTTGAAATCGCTGAATCCTTGTAGAGGATTGAAACTGAGTAGAGACAATTCAATGAGCCTCACCATCGATGAAAGAATTCTAGCAGCGAACAGATCGTATGCGTCGTTAACGAAACTCTTCAAATCAAAACTACTAAACCGACAATGCAAATTGACTCTGTATAAAACCATCATTAGACCAGTATTATGCTATGCAGCTGAATCGTTGACGCTAATCGAAGCAGATAAAATAAAACTGCAAGCCTTCGAACGAAAAGTACTCAGAAGAATTTTCGGAGCAATCAAAGATCACGGCGAGTGGCGGATAAGATGGTACGACGAGCGAGATCCACTGATAAAGGGTGAAAATGTTATACGTTTCACAGCGCGGCGTTTAAGATGGCTGGGTCACATTACAAGAACGGACGGTACGAGGGCGCTGAAGAAAATCGTAAAAGCCAGAGCGTTCAACACTAGACCAAGAGGAAAGCCGAGAACAAGATGGACCGACGAACTAGAGGACGACATCAAGAAACTTAGGATAACGAACTGGAAAAAAGTCGCAAGCGTTCGAGACGTATGGGGGTCCTACGTGCAGCAGGCCAAAGCTCACAAAGAGCTGTAGAGCCAAAAGATGATGATGAATGGGCTGGAGGTATCACAGGAAGATGCTGCGAATCGTAACGTAACTGTGCATGGTGAGCGCTACCGGGAAATGATATCCAACTTTTTTTTGCCCAAAATGCAAGAGCTTGACTTGCATGACTTGTGGTTCCAGCAAGACGGTGCCACATGCCACACAGCACGCGTAACAATGGACTTGTTGAGAGGCGAGTTCGGTGAACATTTTATTTTACGTTCGGGATTTGTCAATTGGCCACCCAGATCGTGCGATATAACGCCTTTAGATTATTTTTTGTGGGGCTATGTTAAAGCTCACGTCTATTCAAACAAGTCTGCTTCAACTGACGCATTGGAAGACAAAATTATAGAATTGATATGTGAGATACCGGCCGAAACATTGGAAAGAGTATGCTAAAATTGGACTAAGCGGATGGACCATTTGAAGCGCAGTCGCGGTCAACATTTGCATGAAATAATCTTCAAACATTAAATTATATGGGCTGTACTATCGATTTAAATAAAAATCTCATGCATTTTTCTGAATTTTACGTGTGTTTTTTTTAAAAGCTTTCCTATAGCTCTTAAAAAATCACCCTTTATATACATATAAATATATATATAATTGGCGCGTACACCCTTTTTGAGTGTTTGGCCGAGCTCCTCCTCGTATTTTTGGTGTGCGCCTTGATGTTGTTCCGCATATGGAGGGACCTACATTTTCAAGCCGACTCCGAACGGCAGATATTTTTATGAGGAGATTTTTCATGGCTGAAATACACTCGGAGGTTTGCCATTGCCTGCCGAGGGGCGACCGCTATTAGAAAAATGTTTTTCTTAATTTTGGTGTTTCACCGAGATTCGAACCTACGTTCTCTCTGTGAATTCCGAATAGTAGTCACGCACCAACCCATTCGGCTACGGTAGGCCATTAATAGTGGAAAATAACATCGGGCAAATGACCACCACGGCCACGCTTACAAGATAATATCATTTTCATGAAATTTTCCATAACCGAATTGCAAAGTGGCTGCCCTATGTCCTCGATAGCCTCACGAATTCCATCTTTGAGGTCTTGAATCGACCCTGGGCTGTTGGCGTAGACTTTCTTTTTCACGTGACCACAAAGAAAAAAGTCACAAGGTGTTAAATCACAAGATCTCGGTGGCCAATTGTGATCACCTCTTCGAGAGATAACACGGTCCGGATTGAATGTTGACAGATCAACCGTCGGTAAACATTTGCACGTGCTGGGAGTGGTCCAGAAAGCAGGTAAGCAAGCAGTAAGCAGGTAAAAGGTTTTCTGCATGGCATCGTCATTGGCGATGAAAAATGGATCTATTATGATAACCCTATGCATCGAAGATGTTTGAGCCTGCCAGGTGAACCACGTTCATCGGCAGAAAAAAAAATTCATGCTTCAAAGGTGATGTTGTGCATCTGGTGGGATCAGAAGGGTGTCATCTATTATGAACTCCTTAAACCATCTGAAACCATCACCGGTGATCGTTACCGACTGCAGCTCATGCGTTTGAATCGAGCTCTTAAAAAAAGCGGCCAGAATGGGACGGAAAACGTGACAAACTGATTTTGTTGCATGACAACGCCAGACCACATATTGCTAAGCTGGTCCAGAAATATTTAGAGGGACTGAATTGGGAAATCTGGCGCCACCTGTCGTATTCTCTAGACATTGCACCTTCGGATTACACCTTCGGATTACCATCTGTTCCGATCAATGCAATCAGCTCTTATTGGAGAGCGGATCTCTTCTTACGAGAGCATCGCAAACTGGCTCAATGAATCGATCCAGACGAAAGAACTCAAATTCCTCATCAGAGAACTCAAATTTCTCATCCAATAGCACATACTTCACTTAGTGTCATGTGTTATTTAATCCTTTAAGTAATTCGTAATTTTGGCTAAGAAAGGACGCAAACTTATTCGCATGCCTAACACTTTAATACACCAATGATTTAGATGTATTTTGCGAGACATAAATTCCCATTAACTTTTAAATAATAAAGCTATAACAAATAAATGCTAACAGAGAGGGTCCAGATCCCTACTCATAGGCAGCACTAATACTTTGCCGTATGGGACATTTCATTGCTGTATTTACATTACGACGACATTGATGGCAATTGTAAATTTTCCATGCAATTCTGTCATAAATTCTTCATTTTACGCTTATAACCGAAAAGTCGATCCTTACCACCATACCCCGTCTGCCGCTCACACGCTAACTTTCACATAACGTCGCTTCCACGACAATCCACTAGGTAAGCGTGCTTTTAGGTGTATTTGTATGAATGTGTGTGTGTGTGGGCGTGTTTGTGTATTTCTATCGTTGCTTGCTACTGCATTGCATGAATTGGGGATCTCATGAGCACGAAACCCTTAGCATTCATCGTTATTTTTCGGTTTCGGCATATTGACTTGACGTTTTGTGGCCGCTATGCGCGCTGAAGCCATATGCCTTATGCCCTAAAATGGGATAAATATGTACATACGTGCGGATGTACGTATGAGCAAAGCCGCTTGTCGTGGCTGCTTCGCCGTGCCAAAAAACTGACTATGAATAGGGAATATGCAGGTGGATAGAAAAAGTTAATAAAATATTGCAATGCGCTCAATTCCTTCGCTCCGCTACTCTTCCACTCCGCCTGCGTGCAGCAGCGTAAAAGGTACACTTGATGGTTATTATAGTTTTTTATTTGAAGTTTTCGTTTGGCGTAAAAGAAATATTTTGTAGCACAGCTACAGGCGCAGTGACGCGATATTTTGGAATCTCAGCGTTCGCTGCTTTATTGGGCCTGAAACGTGTAATGAAATAGCTTTGCATCGAGCTGTGTATGCGAAAATTCCAACAGGAAAACACAAAAAAAATTACACCCTGAGCACACACTGAAGATGTAAACAATCACAATTGGCGGAATTTTGAGTGAAAAATGGGAAAGCTACCAGATGGTGTGTCAAATGAAAATATATGCGGAAAAATATTCCAAGCCACGTAAATCATAGCCAAATAATGCTAAGGTGTCCTACAAGAGTATCAACATTGATTGCGGGAAAGTGACAGCCTTTTTGTAGTTTTAAGGAAAATTGATGGTTCATAAACAGCATACGAGGGATGCTGTTTGTATTTCTGGTCATGGGCATTTCGAGTGCTACTAGGCATCACCTGACGTTTCCATTGTAAAATTTTACAAATTTTAATATAAACAGACTCAGTTTTTTTAGAGGTTGCGTACAGCGGCTTTAAAAATGGAAATTAGCAAGAAAATGGAATAAAATCGTGAAAATTTTCGTCAGATTTTTTTTTACAATTTTTATGTGGTTTAATAGAGCAAGAATGCAGCGATGAATTAAAATCATTGCACGGCCAGCAAATACTACCATTTAGCAATGAATATTCTCGTGGCTGCTATTTACTATTCCTGTAGAATATTTTGAAAATAAATAAAACCGTTTTCAGCCACCAATGTTTCCCATTTCTTAGACCTGGATGTGACTTCATAGCGGGAGAAGTACTGAAACAACTCCCAGAAGAAGGGAGTCACTTTCCTTACGTACATCTTCAAACTAGAAAAAAGCGCTGAGCAAGTCGAATCATATCGGGGCGAATCAGCAACCCGAGAAAGAATTGAATTGATGCTATTCACCAAGAAAAACAAGGGACCAAACTTTAATTTCCCAAAACTAAACGGTGTCGGTCTCACGCTAACCCAACAAGCAAAATACCTAGGTGTTATCCTAGACCCCAAAATCAGCTGGAAGTCCAATGTAGAGTACAGGGTAAAGAAAGCGAATATAGCACAATGTTGGATAAAAAATGGGGTGTCCAACCAAAACTTCCAATTGGTCCTATACAGCCATTGTAAGGACAATACTAATATATGCGGCACTAGTTTGGTGGCCTGCAACAGAAAAGAAATACAACAAAACTAAGCTGAACAAGATACAAAGAACAGCGTGTATCTTAACTACAGGAGCGCTTAGCACCAGTCCTACTGAAGCGCTCAATGTACTAACACTACCATTAGATTTACACATTAAAACCATAGCTACTTGCAGCGTGGTGAGACTCAGAGACATAGGAAGCTGGACAACAAGGTCGTACGGTCACAGTAAGATCTTCTTACAGGGACCCTCGCTGCTCAAAAACAGATCAGACTACACAGTCCCCGACCTTAACTTCAAGAAAGGCTTTACGGTACGTTTTGCACCGAATGGAGCAAAGGGAAGGTGATTGGAAGATACGATATCGAAATCTATACCGAGAGTTCTAAGATGAACTGTGGTGTAAGAGCTGGCATCCATTCGGAGCCGCTCAACCTATGTCAGTCAATTCGTCTCCCTGACTATGCCTAGAGTGTTTCAGGCAGAACTGTTAGCGATCAGAGAAGCATGCAAATCACTAAAACTCTACAAGGAAGTTGGTGCAAGAGTAGCTATCTTCTCAGACAGTCAAGCAGCTATAAAGACCTTGGACTCCAACTCCATTTCATCCAAACTAGTCTTACAGTGTAGAGAGGAGCTGGAAATGCTTAGTCATTGGCTTGAAATCACTTTGATATAGGTTCCCGGTCACAGGAGCATACGGGGTAATGAGATAGTGGATGAGCTAGCAAGAAAAGACTCGACACTAGAAATAGCAGTGGCACATTAAAAGCATACATTGCTTCACACTATCATGCTTTAGCCGAAAGAAGGTGGAAGCAACTAACTACATGTATTACAACAAAAAACACATGGCCGTCGTACAAAATTCAAAGGACGAATGATCTGTTAGGATGCTTTTGGCCAAACATCTCACGCATCACTGCAACCCTTACAGGCCATTGTAAAGTAGGGGCTCGTGCAGCTAGACTCAATCTACCCTTCAATTCTATCTGCAGAAGCTGTCAAGCGGAAGGAGCGAAGAAAAACCTGTTTCACTACTTATGGGAATGTCTAGGGCTAGCTAGGGCACGACTCCGCTCCTTTGGTAAGCCTTTATTGCATCACAATAAGGAAATCTCCGACATGTTGCTATACTTGGACCCCACTAAATGGATTTGACTTAGAACAAAAAAACAAAAAAACCAAAAACATCATTATACGAGAACGGTGGTAGTAAAACGGTGCTGGTCACTAATTAGGATTATTTCAGTGGAAATACTCAACCACTTCAACAACAACAACGAATCATATCGGTCCTCCAGCCTATTGCCTCTAAAGTAATGTAATGTAATCTTTTTCTCAGAGGAATAATGCCTATAATTGAAGACTGAAATATAAATAATTCTAGATCAACAATTCGGTTTCAAAAACACAGCACCACCGAACAAGTCCATATTCTCATAAATAGTATAAACGAATCATTTGAAAGAAAGCAATATTGCGCAGCGACTTTTCTCGATATATCTCTCGAGCCTTTGAATGCGTTTGGCTTGATGGCTTACTCTATAAAATAAATTATTTTACACATTTATTAACTCTCACCACGAAAATCGATATTTCTTTGTCAAAGAAGGCGAAGAACAGTCTGAACTAACTAAGGGCTCAGCTGGTGTAACCCAAGGCAGTATTAAGGGCCCCATCCTATACTTGCTAAACACATACTATCTACTAGCTTCTGAACGATAGCGGATAAAACTGCCGCACTCACAGTTGACCCCCACCTCCATGTGACCTGCCAAAAACTACAGAAAACTCTTGGTAAAATAACTCATTGGTTGAAAGAGTGGCGCATTAAACCAAGCGAGACAAAATCTTCCCCAGTCACTTTTACTGGTCACTTTACTTAATCGAAAAATATGCCCACCACTTAAGCACAATAATGTAATCATCCCCCAAGCCAACGTCGCCAAATATCTCGGCATGCATCTTGATAGCAAACTTAGATGGAAAACCCGTGTTTTCACCAAACGAAAGGCTCTAGGAATAAAACACAGAAGCCTATGTTGGTTACTACATCGAAATTCTCATGTTTCTCTCGAAAGTATGCTCTCACTTTACTCAGCTATCTTGAAACCGAGCTGGACATCCAACATCGATATACTTCAAAGATCCCAGTCGAAAACAATCACTTGGAGCATTCCATAAATGTATCTTAAATTAATTAAATAGATTTAAGTAAAAATATTCCTTAATATT
Source organism: Anastrepha obliqua (assembly GCF_027943255.1). Classification (NCBI taxonomy): domain Eukaryota; kingdom Metazoa; phylum Arthropoda; class Insecta; order Diptera; family Tephritidae; genus Anastrepha; species Anastrepha obliqua. The sequence continues at coordinate 32,027,501 of NC_072896.1, forward strand.
TAAAAAACAGATCGCAATAAAGCAATAGATTAAAAGAAGATAAAACTTTGTTAGACCAGAAACATCACAAGCAACCCTCCTATGTGTACGAGTAAACAATGCGATAGAAAGTTTAAATTTAACCAAATGAAAACAAAATTGAACTACATACCAGTTTCGGGAGAAAAGTGATTGCCCAAGTGAGACCCAATTCAACGCATAAGGTGCCTTGCGTCGATTTGCCGCTATTTTCTACCCAAAATTGCGCCTCGTCTTGGTTTTATAATGAATTTGAATAGTGTTTTGGCGCAGTGGCTAATTTTCGAAGAAATTTTGAAAAAATTATATAGCTGAAGCGGTCAAATTGGAAAGAAGCATTAGAGCCCATGGCGTGTAAGTTTGGTACAGATCAGAAAAGGTGATTTGAGTTCCTTATCAAAGTAAGTGATAGAATTTGTGTCGCTCAGGCACAATTTTTTATAAGAGCGTACATTTGTTGGCGAATGCCAATGATGTTGTCGTACTAAGTAGGTAATTTAGTAGTAAAGTTCTCTCTTGAGGAACAAAACTAATACTCCATAAGGCTTTCATCATGCCCGTCCTAACAGATGGCGAAAAAGCTTGGATGATGACAAAATTCGATGAGGCTGATTTGAGAGAAAGATTCCCGAAAGATTTTTGAACCTTTACACGTCAGAGACAGCGAGTAACGCAAGCGATGGAACAATGAACTGTATGAGCTTTACAACGACATAGACATAGCGGAGCGAATAAAGATCCAGCGGCTTTGTTGGCTGGGTTACACCGTCCGAATGGATACAAATGCTCCGGCTCTGAATAACAGTTGGTGGTAGCATTGGATAAAAAAGACATCTGCTGCGCTGGAAGGGTTAGGTGGAGAAGAACTTGGCTTCACGCCGTTCTCATAAAATTTCTCATTCTTTTCCTTAAATTACTTTTCATGATGCTTGTTTTTAGATGCTGCGTAATTTTGCCAGCCACGTCAAGTAACTTTAGTTTATTTGGGACATCAACTTTATCGTTCGGAGACATCTTATTGTTTACGTGGCGTTTCATTTAACAACGCACATGAAAATCCATTGGCTATATGTCGTGGCTCCTTGCCAGCCGTGGTATTGGTCCACCATATCCGATCTATTGCTTCGAATAATTATCGAACTTTGCTCAAACATTTCTCCTCGAGTGAGCTTTACCTTATGACAAGTGGCACGTCTTCCATTATTTCGGGTAAGAATAAAATAAAGAAATAATTGGCGCGCACACCTCCTATTCGCGGCATGCGTCTTTAAGTTGTTCCACAAGCGGAGGGACCAACAGTTTTGAGCCGACTCCGCCATATAGTTTTGTATGAGCAGTTTTTTCCTGACAGAAATACATCCGGAGGTTTGCCATTGCCTGGCGAGGGGCGACTGCTATTAGAGAAAAACTTTTTCATTTCGCTGTTTCGCACACGGAGTTTCAAACCTCCGCACTCCCAAATGATAGTTTCGCAGTCCTCGCCATGCAAGCAATCAGGCAAAAAGTATGGCCCAAACAAATACTTAGAAATTATTCCCATCCATACATTGATGCTAAATCATTTTAGTGATCCTTTCGTTTTCTTTTTATTTAAGTTACCTTCGTCTTTCGGAGCCTAATAGTGGGCATTGTTGTTGTAAGCAATACTATCTTTGTCGAAGTTAGACTCAGCAGCCCACAAGGTTTTTTGGAAGAAATATAGATCTTTGACGTCAGCAGTGAGCAAAAATCTGCAGAAGTTTATTCGATTCAATTTATCCCATTTTTCCATCACTATCCATTGGAAATAATTACAAACCACACTTTCTATTCCGACTAGCCCAGCTTACTATTTCCAAGAGGGTTTTTTTGACAGCTAAGTCACGCACAAACTAAATAAATAATTTTTTTCAATATTCATTGGCATTTCATCATGAAAAGCCTTACGCGTTTAGGCCAACTTATGGTGTACATAACCGCCCTACCAATCTTTGTTTGAAAGCTTATAAAATACAGCTAATCCAAGATTTGAAGCCGGCCCATCTTCCAAAGCGTCATAATTTCAGACGCTGGGCTCTTGAAAAACTCGCCGAAGATCCGCATTTGGAACCCGAATTTTGGTTTAATGGAGGCAAAAATAAGGGAAAATGCTTTATGTTGACTGAAGAGCAACCCGAAGCCATTCAAGAACAGCCATTACATCCCTTGAAAACAACCTTTTGGCTGGCGCCAATGTAACAGTGAATGGCGAGCGCCATCGCGCCATGATAAACAACTTTTTCATGCCGCAAATTGAAGCTCGTGATCGCCACAACAACAAAAAGACGAGTTTCAACAGCTACTTGCTATAAAATCCGTGAAACAATGGATTTACTGCGTCGTCGTTTCAGTGAGCAATTTATCTCTCGTCTCGGACCAGTGGGTTGGCCACCAAGAGCGTCTGATGTCACACCCTTGCACTTCTGTTTGTGAGGGTATGTAAAGTCTGCATGCTTTGTGGGTAAATCAGCTTCGTTTCAGGCATTGGAAGCCAACATTACGGAAGTTATTCACGAGATACCGACCGTAGTCCTGCAGCGAGTCATTCAAAATTGGTGTTTAGGTATGGCAGAATTACGGCGCAGTTGCGGCCAACGTTTGAAAGGAATTATCTTTTAAAAATAAATGTCATAAATGGTTCTACACAAAAATAATAAATTTGAGTGTTCGTTGTTTAATTTCAATTTAAAATCCGTTACCACTAAATTGATCACCCTTTGTAACAACATTCGTAGATGTGGTTGGGTCTGCCCCAGAGAGACGTCGTATCTTGTTTCCTTGTTTTTTTCCGACAAAATTACGATATCACCCTGATCGCTAGTACGCCATTCATAACAGAACCAGCTTCTCGTAGTATTTGAAAATTCTTTGAAAGACCCTCACATCGGGTACTCGGCGTGTAGGATACCGTGGCTTGTATTCATCACGAGCTCGGGACGATACTATAACACAATAAGATGTCATTGTTCCTCGTTGAAATACGTTGCCATCTGCACTAGATGAGATCAAAATCCCGTTCACGAACAGAGCCACACAGTCAGAAGAAGAAACGCGCACGGTGTAGCACTTTTACCACGAACGAATCGCATTACCAGACTAAAGAGCAAAAAATTACATTTTTCATCACATTTTTCATTCACTTTCCCAGATCATAATAATCTGATTATTATTTTTCCAATCTATACCACATAGCTATGCACAGTGGGTAAAATAATCAGTGTACAAAACTGAGTAAGATTTTCCTAACAAAATTGATGCTGAAAGCTATAGGCTTAATATACCTCAGCTGCCATAAAAGATAATCAATGTAAACTGCCAAAAGTGCGCTTAGAAACACATGCATATTTACCGATTTATATATGTAAGTATAGAAATGTAAGTCTTGCAGATATCGAAATTTTCAATACTCCAGTTTAATTTTTCTCTTTTGTTTCACAAATTGTTTGTAGGTGTGTGTAAGCGAGCAGCTCTCGAGCAGGCAAAAATTTTAGTATATTACAAAATTCACAAAATTCCTTATTCGCAGCATTGGCATTTGCACAATTGCATTGTTTGGCTGTAGCAACTATCTCTTACTCCTTCTGCCATTGCTGGCTGCTGCGCTGCCTAAACCTTTCCACTACCTTTTCGTTCAGCTACCGGTAAACCGCTTTGAATCACTTCACTACTCATGTGGTTGTACCGATTCATATTAACTGGTAACGCTCGTAGCGCAGTGGTCACACCCACAGTCACACACACACACACACAAACACACTCGCACGTAACATATGCTACAGTATTTTGCATGCCAACAGCCACCCATTGAGGTATTTTCGTACCCTGGTATGGTATTGGTATGGGCCGTCTCGTTCACTAAATAAGCAATTTCAATTGAAATAACCCAAAAACATTCCGAATGTATGCACAGCCATACAAATAAATCTACAAAAGTATGTAAACGAACAGGAAAACAAATTTCACGTAGCATTGTGTTGGTAAGGGCTTGTGGCGCTAGGCAATAAAAATGGTAAGAAAAAATATTTCGAGAATCTCTCAACTTTAATTATTTTACTCGAAAATGCCAATTTGGATGTATTTGTGGGTGTGTGTATGAGACAGGGATACCACCTTCAGTGATACTAAATAGTTCTGATTCATCGTACCAATCGTTCGCTTTGCAAGTAAGTAGTTGATCAGCCACTCACTTGCCCAAATTCGCTTAAGCGGTTAACGCGCGAAGAAGAAGTTCATCATCTATTTCTGCAATGCCAGAAACTCATATTTTTAATATGCAATATTCTACGAAATGTCAAATACCCGCCCCTGCAGTAGCAGCATATCATTTAAGGAGCTAGTCAGTCAACCTATTCCTTATTGTGTTACTACTTAACTAACTACTTCATAATGGACCAGTTAGCACACTAGTGGTCCTCTGTATCAGCATTACTCCAGTCAATGAACTAGTAGGGCTGTGTATTAGTGTCAGAACAGTTAAAGCATCTTCGATGCGCCACTTCTCTACTCGCTATGTTTGGATTCTGCTCGCTTGATGAAAAATTTGCATGTGAAAGCGACAAAAAAGTCACCGAGCAGGAATCGTCACTAGTGAAAATGATTGTGCATCAACGGACTGGTACTACTCGCTATATTCAATATTGTCGCTTTTCTAATATTAGGCAATTTTCATTACTACAACTCATTAAGTTTTTCCAAACAAATGCCTTTTTTTGCTGCTTTTTTGTAGTGCGACCAACTTAAGTATATTTATACCAGCTACTCACTAACGCACGGCGAATCGAAGACGGGTGTAATGAAATAGTTAATAATAGACAAGAAAAAAGAGGTTGTCTGTAAAGTCGGTTTACTGACAACTTCATAAGAAAATATTGATGGAATGATTGCAATTTTCGAAACAAAAAATTTTAATTTTATTTGTTTGATATATATTTTGTATGGATATAGAGGAGGAGGTAAATGGAATTGCAATGGAATAGGTCAAGTTACATTTACACAAATGTGAAAAATGACGAAACATTTATCAAATTCATGAAAGAAACGTTCAATTTCGATTGTGCTTACAACGTTAATAAGTCAACAACACTAAGAGGCACCATCATCGATTTGCCTTTTTCAAGACACTTTACACTCGAAACACCCCCTTTCATTTCCTACTTTTTCCATCATAGTCCTATTCTCAACAGAGAAATGGTTCATTACCATGCACACAAGAAGGCATATGCAAATACAAGTATGTGAATTTATATATATACATGCATATATATGCTCACTCAAGTAGGACAGAGCCAGATGTCGAACGTTGCCGAACGCGGGGGCCGATTGTGCTCTTTGTCGTTCGTTCCGCGCTCTCGCTTGCAGTTCAAGCACATTAGCTTACATTTGCTTGCGTACGGAATAGATTCGTATATTTGATATGTCCATATGACTTGTATGCATCTTTACATATAGATTTGTTCTTTTTGAAAATTGCGCGAAATTGTATATGTATATGCATGTTTACATACATATATTAGTATACAACATATCTTATAAGGTATGTGGTAAATATTACCATACATTTTTTTCTTCATATATAATAAAAAAATTAATAATAATAACATTAAAACAACAGGTATTATTAACAAACTTGGTTTTATTTTAAATTCTTCAAGTAAATCAAATTAATAATAATCAATAAGAAGGCATATGTAAATACAAATACGTGAATTTATATATGTACATATGCGCATATACATACATATATACCCTCACTTAAATAGGAGAGAGCAAGATGTCGAACGTTGCCTTTCGTTTGCTTTGTCGTTCGTTCCGCGCTTTCGCTTGCAGTTCATTCAAGGTAACGACAAGGAGCTAGGTAACTACAAATGAGCAAGGTAAGGGCAATGAGCAAGGTAACACTAATGAGCAAGGTAACTACATATGAGTAAGGTAACACTAAAGAGCAAGGTAACACTAATGAGCAAGGTAACGACACATTTTTTCGTGCGTGCAGCCGGCTAAATCGAATTATAAGACGTTATCACGTCAAAATATGACTAAATTTGGAAGAAAACTACCAGTTTTGAACGAGTTGAAAAAGTATATAAAAAATTATAAACGAACCTCTCGGAACTATTTCATTTCGATACCAAATTATTAAATTAAATTTCCTTTTAATTTTAAAACTGTGTTTTTTTACACCCTTAAAACTATGAATGTAAATGCTGGGACTGTAACTATCAATTCAAAACCTCCTAATAAATACCTACTTGGAACTTTAAAACGCCCCTAGAATAAGACGTCTAGTATACTGTCCTGTCTGTCACGAATAATACCAAACAACGGTGGCTCTAGCCATAACAAAGTAATCCTATATCCAGTCCTTTTGTATGCCGCATTTATCTGGGCTGACGTATTGATCATAAGTGACTAGCACTTTGCGGGCTCTGCAGCTTCCATACAATTTCTCATGATGTTCACTTCATCATTGCAGGACTAATTCCGGTAGACATTTTAATAAAAGTAATGCAGAGGACAAGCGTAGAGCAAGTTGTGGAGATATTGCAGCAGATATAAGGTGTCGTTCAATCGCCCACGGGCAAGACCTGTGGAACAAATCATCTAACTCAATTTCTTTCAGAGACGGGATAATTTGAAAATACCTCCATAAATTTGGCTATGACAGTACCCCAAACTGCTTAGTCTGCACGGAGAGAGAATAAGATGTTGATCACGCCTGGAGAAAACATTGCAGATTTGTAGAAATTGAAATCAGCTGATAATTGGAAGCGAATCTGCCCGCATGTAAAATATATTCAAAATGATTTAAGCTATGCGGACCTTCGCAGATAATAACTAGCAGTATATGAGCTAACCAGCCTCTTGAGGCTTTGAAATGTATACTAAGATCCCTAAAGTTTTCTGATCCTAATCCTCATCTGACACTTCCCGTTAGCAATTTATCAACTTGAAGTCTTTAAGAAGTAAAAGATCGGTTGTTGTTCTCTCGTTTGTTGTCAGCGTTAATTATGGTACGGTGACATTGAGTGCGCTTTTCTGCTTTAAAGTATTAATTCCTTACACCTATACAAATTTTTCGTAGCGCTTTGCCGTTTATGTAAATAAATTTAATACAAATTTTGCTCGAAATGCTCGCTCGTGCACTTCGTAAATTTACCCTCTTGGTAGATTTATACGTTTGAACGAAATAATTTTCTGTACTGACGAACTTTAACTTTTAGTTTCGTTTGTAGTTTAATTAAGTTTTTAATTTAATTATTAATTTTAATCATCAATGTGTAAGCGGCTCTTGTCGACTAGCTCTGTATTTAAGGGGGAAGTCTACTGTGACGAGGGAAAAAACAGGCTTATTTTCCGGATTTTATTTCTAACAAAATATTGCTCGTACATAAAATCTATTTAAACTCTTATCTTTATTATATATTTAAGTTTTTGAAAAAAAAATTTTAAGTCAAAATATTCAAAATGGCCGCTGTCGCACTTCTGCAAGCGCAGATAAGATAAGAGTTTAAATAGATTTTATGTACGAGCAATATTTTGTTAGAAATAAAATCCGGAAAATAAGCCTGTTTTTTCCCTTGTCACAGTAGACTTCCCCCTTAATAGACCTTTACAGACTATGCCTACAAATTCTTCTAGGAAAGCACACTTGAACAAATTCTGATGTATTCAATTACCCTCAAGTGAAGAAAGGAAGGGGAAACATGCGCTATCAATCTCTTGTAATGGATACTACAAACGGTATCCAAGCCATGTCACCAAATTTGCCACTTCCGAGAGAAAAAAATTCAGACAAACTTACAGTAAAAGTGCAGATTCATATTAAGTGCTTTCAAAAAATAGGCAGAGGTATTAAACATTCGTCACAATGTTTTAAGTAGTTCCGAAAATATGTTTTAAGTTATTAGAGAAATTACCAAAAAAAAAACAGCAAAATTAAGTCATACTCTCTACTTTGAAAAGGAGACTTGATATACAAAATAGAAAAATAATGCACGTAATTCGAGTGCAGTTGGTTCTAAATCAACTGTTGTTTTGAACCGAAAAAGGCGGACTAAAATCAGTTTACAGCTAAAGTGTTAGTTAATTTCCGAGTAACCGCTCACGCATCATCAATACTCATGAAACAGATGACCAGTTTTACCAGAAGTCAAGCATTCCGGACTTAATTTGGGTACCTGGTCACAGTGACATTGCTGGAAACTGCGAAGCCGACCAGCTGGCCAGACAAGGGAACTGTGAGGTAGTGTGCCCGCGAAAGGAGAGCATCGGGATCCCCTTGGCAACCTGCGCTCTACTCCTGTAAGGATGGGCACCAACTCAGCGAGCGCTGGGTGAGTACACGAACGCGAAGTCCTTCTGGGCACGTTTGGATAGGAGGAGTTCGAGGGATATTCTGAGGATGACAAAATCTCATCTCTCAAATTTCGTGGGTACAACACTTTGTTGTTTTTGCGTCAGCTGTATGGAGGATGAGGTGGAATCATCTCAGCACCTGCTCCTCAGCTGCTCAGCTCTCGCGGGACTAAGATTCCAGCATCTTGGTTCTCACTTCTTTTCTGGGCCTGCTGATATAGCAAGACTTGATAACAATAATCTGATGAACTTCATCAGCAGAATAAAGAGGTTAACACAACCGCAGACTAGTCACCGTTTATAGTCCACAAACACTCAACCCTCCCCACCCCTTTCCCTTTCGTCCTATCGTCCTTTTCCTTCACCTCTTGTCCCCCTCTTGCAATGGTATCACAAAGGATAAACAAAACTTCTTTCGTCCAAGTGGGCCCACTTTCTGGGCAACCATCACTACCTAACCTAACCTAACCAAGAATTCCGGAGATCTACCTCTACAATCAAATGCATTAAAAGATGTTTACCGCGAAGGCTTATTCGAACTCGATGTAGAAAATGAGCGGAAAGAGAAACGGCCTGTTATTTGAGGGAACACTTAGCAGGCGGACCTCAGAGGCTGTTTTGAGAGTTCGACATCTTATTGGCAACTATAAAATAAAGGTGATGGTTGACGGGAGTGAGGAAGGAGAGTGCCCACTTGGAAGCCTGCTTCCAGCGCTGCTAAAAAGGACTAGTTAACTAGTGTCCGCAGAGAGGACTGTCTTAGTTGCGTTGGACCTGAAGAAAGCTTTCGATACAGTCAGCTATTCCACGCTACTAGATGATATTTATCAGTCGTCACTCCCGCCAGGGCTGAAGAGGTGGTCCGCAAACTACCTGAGCGGTCGTCACTTGTCAGTGATTTTTCGAGACCAAATATCAAAGCAGAGGAAGTTTAAGGAAAGTGTACCGCAGGGTGGTGTCCTTTCACCCTTGCTGTTCAACTTCTACATCTCGAAGCTCCCCCAACCACAAGAGTGCGTCTCCCTGGTCTCATACGCTGACGACTGCACGATATTGGGGTCGGGCAATGACATCGATGGTCTGTGCTCCAAAGTGAACAGCTCACCTCACCGACCTTTCTCGCTTTTTCACTGCGAGGAATCTCCAACTTTCCCCCGCTAAATCCATGGCGACCCTCTTTACCAAACTGTCCCTCAAGGTAAAAGTCGATGACACCCCAATTCCGACGGTAAACAATCCTAAACTTTTGGGTGTGACCTTTGGCAGTGTGCTCTCCTTCACAACGCATACAACCGCAATTGTCACTAAGGTCAAAAATCGCAACAAGGTCCTCAAGTCGCTTGCCGGCGGCACTTGGGGCAAAGACAAAGAACTGTTGCTATCGACATTTAAGACAATTGGTCGGCCGGTTCTAAACTATGCTGCGCCCCTATTCAACACATTCACAATGAGGTACAAATGCAAGCAGTTCGGAGACTAACCACCATCTATTGCAGGTAAAGAGCTCCAGCTTCCCGGTGAGACACGCGTAAGACTGGCACAATAACGTTCTGGATACTGTGGCAGGTTAAACTCCTACTTTTCCAGAATTGACCCCTACATACCAAACATATGAAGATACCCCGCACGAATCGAACCACCTTTTCACATGCCCGCTAAAACCTACTCATCTAACACCCCTCACCCTCTCCCAACGCGTCGAAGCAGCATATTGCCTGGGCCTACCTTTAGATGAGCTAGACGAAGACGACCGGTGGTATGCCCTACACTGGCGGGGCTGCTATTACTGTTAAAACAACAACAACAACAGTATCCGCAGACTGGTGATACTATGCATAGTTCCGAAAATTGAGATATTTTGCGTTTAGAAGAATTTCAAACTAAACTGATTTCACATATATTATATGAGTAACCAGTAACGAATACCCGTTGGCCGGTCAGTATGACATATTTGTCGAGCCCACTTCATGTTCAAGCTCACCGTGTTGTACTACACAATATATCGTGAATGTTCTGATTTTTTTTATTTAAAACAAAGGTATGTTGAATCACGCGGCCGCCGTAGCCGAATGGGTTGGTGCGTGATTACCATTCGGAATTCACAGAGAGGTCGTTGGTTCGAATCTCGGTGAAAGCAAAATTAATAAAAATATTTTTCTAATAGCGGTCGCCCCTCGGCAGCAATGAAAAGGCTCCTCATAAAACAATACCTGCCGTTCGGAGTCGGCTTGAAACTGTAGGTCCCTCCATTTGTGGAACAACATCAAGACGCACACCACAAATAGGAGGAGGAGCTCGGCCAAACACCTAACAGAAGTGTACGCGCCAATTATTTATTTATGTTTTTTTTTTATGTTGAATCACCAGCTGGCATATGAATTTGGTGAAAACTGTGTTGGATTTGCCCTTAATCTCATTATTGGACTTAAAAATTTTAATGCATCATTTTTGCTGTGAGCCTCTGTACATCTTTAAATACATATTTATATCAAATTTTGAATTCAAAATAACAAATATACAGCTACCTAGCTACCAGCTTACCACTAATTCTCTAGACACACATACACACACACGCACACACATGCATATGCCAGCAAATATAATAAATAACTGTTGGAATGAAAAGTAGAATGAACATTAGTGTTGTTTATCCAAAAATGGCTCGGACATCCGTCACTCATACCACCGGTTTTTAAAGTCAATTGCCCACCTCGACACCTGACACCAAGACGCCAAAATACACCAAATATATCAGGTGGTGGCAGAGAAAAAGGCGCCTAGCAAAACGAAAAAAAAAACTATTTGAAATAAAAAACTTCGAAAAACCCCCCAACGCACGGCAGCGGTAATGCTCCGGAAGCGGATAATCGAGTTTTTTTCTCAAAAATAACTTTCGCCTTAATATGGCAGCATAAATGAAGAAAAATTACATTAACGCCAAAGGACTACCCACAGGAAGGGACACATTGTGCTGCCGAGAGCACTAAGAGCTAATATGCACCGCCGCTTTGATGCGTGCGACTCAAAAGGAGGCTGACAAAAAAAAACAGAAGAACACACACGCACATACACACATATACGCAAGCCCATAAAAACCGGAGGCTGGCGAGGTTAATTTGTAACATAAGGAGGAGAAATTACATTTCTTTGTTAAAGAATTCTTTCTTTTCAGTTTTTTTTGTTTGTTTGTTTTTGACAAGAACCTTGAATTTGTTGTTACGTGTGTCGCTCGTTTTCGTCCACCGAACCCTCAGCCGAACAAGCGCTGTAATACGACGCGTAAAGTCAATTACATAATCGCATTACAGCCGCCGTGGTGAGAGTTGAAAGGTGGTTTCCAAAATTACACGCAAACCCAAAACAAAAAAGGAGTTTTTTTTGTCGGAAAGCAACATTTTCGGTGGCTTTGTATCAATAATCATAAGAGTCTTTAAAGTCATAGGCAGCCATGCACGAACAGATGTTGACCTGCTGAAAAGAGCGAAAATGTCGCAATTGTTAGGATAAATCGACTGTTTCACCATCTTTTTGGAATTTGGCTGCCAAATGCAGACACAGACAGTGCTTGTCAGTGGCATATGAATGTGCGTGGATAAGGATGAAGATATAAACGAAACAATACAGTGCTGTGCTGAACATGTCTTAAGTGACATATACATAAGGACCTATCTATTGTGTTGGGGAATAAGTTCATAGCGTTTTGATATTTTCTTTTATTTTACAATGATTTGTTTGCTGTTTGGCAAATGGTAAGTATTCATTCGATAGAACTTTTCGTGCTCTACAAAATTATGTCAATTATGTTTTTGAGTTATTTAATTTTTTATTAGTTCTGAGGCTTAGAAATGGAATACTCAGGAGGCAAAAATCAACATTTTGGCCACTTGCTCTCGAGGTCAAAATACTGCCAAAGCAGCTCGGGAGATTTGCAGCGTATATGGAGAAGATGTCATAGCCAAGTCTACAGCACGGAAATCGTTTGCAAAGTTCAAAAATGGCGACTTTGACGTGAATGACACGTTCCGCAGCGGAGGGTCTTCTCAATTCGAATGAAGAACGTCTCAAATCACTTTTGAAGGAGAACAGGCGCCAAACCAGTCGTGAATTGGCGGAAAAAATTAACTGCGAGCATAAAACGATTCATTTCATTTTCCTTCAATGGAATTTACCGAAAAAATGAGGAGGCTGGGTGCTCACGCGCTCAACGTAAAAGCAGAGAAAGTCGACTTCAAATTGCTGCTCAGCATCTCGCTCGCCATAAACGGCGAATCGTCACGGGAGATGAGAAATGGTGCCTGTACATCAATATGAAGCAAATGAAGGATTGGGTTGCTCCAGGAGATACGCCAAAGTCAGGAGTCAATCCAAAGAAGATTATGATATGCGTTTGGTGAGACTGGCAGGGCATGGTGCCCTGGGAAACGCTCGAAAAGAATGCCACGGTCCACAAAGAGCTCTATATTGCCCAGCTACATCACGTGGATGAGGTAGCCTCTTAGCCTGAAAAGGCCTGGATTGAAAAGACCTGTTCGATATGGTCAAACCACACTCCTTCACGACAACGCCAGGCCCCATGTTGCACAAGTCATCAAAGCCGCACTTCAAGAGCTCGAATAGGAGGTCCTTCAGCATCCGCCGTATTCTCCGGCCCAACCGATTACCATCTTTTTCGTTCCCTGTCAAGCCATATGAAGGGCGTTACCTTCGATAAAAAGGATGTCTAACACCAGTAGCAACTTCTTTTTGGTGGAACGGGACCCACGAATTGGTCGAGTGTTGGGAAAAGATTGTAAGCAGCAACGGCGAAATAAAAATTGATTAACTTATTGATATAATATAATTGTTGTTTGTTTAAATAAAATTCATCTGTAAAAACGCTACGAACTTATTCCCCAACTTAATATTTATATAAATATATACAGGGTGGTCCGCTAAGTATTCGCTTTTTAAATGAAATTCCAGTCCCGAGGTGACCAATTGAAATCGCCGAGACGGCTGATAACCGAACTTGGGGCCTAAAAGATCGATATTTCATGGGCTCTGTGGCATAGCGCGCCATTCTGCTGAGACCACAGATTTTCCAAGCCCATATCTTCAATTTCCAACCACAAAAATCGTTAAATAAAGTGAAAGAAGAAGAAAAATCTGACCTCTGTCCCACTCAGCGTTGGCCAAAATAGCGTTTGCAGTAGCATTTTCAACGAAAAAGAGGCCAAAGATGCCACCACTCCGAAATCCGCATCAAACTGTCACTCTTTGAGAATTCTTTGGCTCCTTGACCATCAGGTGCGACTTTTCGGATTCCCATATGTGGAAGTTTTGCTTGTTAACATAGTCGCCGAGATGAAAGATGATTTCTCAATAAACGTTCTGTTCGAGCTATACAACATTGACCAAGGAAATGAGTTGCAATATTTCCCTATGTAGTTCAATCGCAAACCGATTCATTCCGATTCCATTCTGTCAATATTTCCAGTGTTAAGAGCTGTCACTGCCAAAATATATTAAAAAATCACCATACGGACCACCTTGTAAATATATGACCTTTATATAGGAGCATATTACATTTGTAAAACACTTCCCATGCATTCAAAAACGTGTGGTTTGCGGGCCCATATTTATAAAGATTTCTTCCTTTCTTTTAGTTCCTCCTATTACCATCATACATATTTTACATTATTTTTGAACACCCTGTATATACAATGTACTCCGGCTATGTTTCATAGATGAGAATCTTCATCTCTGCTTGACATAGGTTTAACATGGAATTGTACAAAGCCGCAGAATGCGCAGAAATTTGGAAATTTAGTTTCTAAAATATACTACTGTGGGCAAAAAGTAAGGTGAATTTGGTTGTAAAATGAAAAATCTTTATTTATTATTGTAAATCAATTTTATCCCCTTCAAAATAATCCCCTCTCGATGAAATACACTTATGCCAACGATTTTTCCAATCCCCGAAACATGACAAATAGTCCATTTCCGGTATAGCCATCAGCACCTTCTTCGATTCAGCTTTAATCTCCTCAATCGACTCGAAACGCGTTCCCCGGAGTGGTCTCTTGAGTTTGGGGAATAGCCAGAAGTCACACGGAGCCAAATCAGGCGAATGCGGTGGTTGCGGAACGATATGCGTGGAATTTTTGGCGAAATGGTCACGAAGAACGAGTGCAGTGTGAGACGGTGCATTATCGTGATGCAAAAACCAAGAGTTCTTGGCCCATAATTCTGGTATTTTTAGACGAATTGCTTCACGTAAACGAAGCATAATGCTCAAAAAATATTCCTTATTAACAGTTTGGCCAGGTGGAAGTAGTTCATAGTGCACCACACCACGAAAATCGAAAAAAACTGTCATCATGACCTTTATTTTTGAACGACTCTGACGTGCTCTTTTCGGTCTGGCCTCTCCTTTAGCACGATATTCGCTTGATTGGTCGGTTGTTTCAGGGTCGTAAGCATAAATCCAAGTCTCATCTCCCGTAATGATGCATTTGAGCTTGTCCTGATAGTCTGAAAGCATTGTTTCACACACATCAACGCGACGACTTTTTTCCAAGAAATTGAGAGTTTTCGGTACCAAACGAGATTTGACTTTTCGTAGGCCCAAATGGTCTTTCAAAATGGTTTTCACAGATCCTTCTGATATTCCGATCATATCTGTAAGGTCTTTAACAGTCAACCGACGATTTTTGAGCACTAACTCCTTCACTTTATTGACGTGTTGGTCATCTGTTGACGTCGACGGTCGTCCGGAGCGCTCCAAGTCATCAACACGTTCTCGACCCTCTTTGAAGTCTTTGTACTACTTATAAACATTTTTCTGCGACATGGTCGAACCACCAAATGCCTTCTGCAACATGCTAAACGTTTCCGCAGCCGAAATTTCATTCCGCAAACTAAATTTGATGGCATTTCTCTGCTCAATCAAATCAGACATTGTAAAAATCGAAAAATGCACTCTTGGTCGTTTGGTAAACACAAGCGTAAATATATTACTGATAGTGACATTCACATGAAAGTTGGCCCAGATGTTATTAACAGTGCTGCCAACTCATGAAAAAAATAACTAGAGCGAAATTTTAATCCCGCGAAGTTTGACAAATAAATTCACCTTACTTTTTGCCCACAGTAGTAGGGTATATACCTATGAAATGAGACTTTCAGCTATTAGTCCATAGATGTCGCTAGGAGTATTTCTAAATCTTCCCAAATGTCTTAATTTTTCCGTCTGCCATCTGTCAACAATATCCAGTTCATTGTTTGTTACGTTTCATACAACAATGCATTTTTGTCGCTCTTAAAAATGTCGAATTTCGTGCTTTCAAACTACGACAGACATCGTGAAACCACTTGTGAAATGCTGCTCTCCCGGTTCACAAGGAAGTCTTTTTTGCATCGAATCGTTACGGGTGACGAAAAATGGGTGTATTTTTTGAATCCCAAGCGTAAATGATCGTATGGTCCGCCCGGCCAGAAGCCAAAAACAAAGGCCAAACCAAATCGCTTCGGCCGCAAGGCAATGCTGTGTGTTTTCTGGTATCAGCGTGGTATGATTTGGTACGAGCTATTAAAACCAGGTGAAATAGTTGACGGTGCACGCTACCAACGACAATTGGCCGATTTGAACAGCGCTGTACACCGAAAACGCGCAGAATATGCCGATCGGCGTCACAAAGTAATTTTTCTTGATGACAATGCACCGCCACATCGAACAAGAACGACCGGGGAATTGGTGGAGACGTACGATTAGGAATCGCTGGTGCATGCGGCTTACTCACCAGACTTCTCGCCTTCCGATTATCATTTCTTTGCATCGATGGGCCACGCACTTTCTGAGCAGCGCTTCAATTCCCACGAAGAAGCCAAAAAGGAAGGCTCGATGATCCACAAATTGCCTGAGAGATGGGAAAAATGTGTCACTAGCGATGGCTATTATTTTGAAGATTTAATTTGTAACCATTTTTTGTTAATTAATGTTTGAAATTGAAAAAAAAAGTATCATTTCATAGGTATACAGTACGGTAAGCCTTTGAATATCTTTATTCAGAATGTTTACCAGCTCAAATACCGTAATCTCCCATCACCGTCAGCGAATACAATAAAATCTATCGAGCGGAAATCCATGTCTTATTGAAATTTTTTTTTTTATTCTAATGGAAAATCTTCGTGAAGATGTTCGTTAGAACCCTGTCGGATCCTATTGTCATTGTTCGGCGCTATTGAGCAGCCCAGGAAAATAATTAAGAAGAACTAGTATTTATTTCTCTATAAAGTGCAAATAATATCTTTTTTTCTCTGGATAAGTCACGTCGCTTGGAATATGGATGAAAGGTGACTGAATTCACGCAAAACTAACAAGGTTTCTGGAATCGCATCATGGATGAGACAAATTTTACCTTCAGCGCAGAGGTAAATAAATAAAACTGCGTGAAAAAAATTCAGGAAAATTCGGTTTTTTTCGGCCTTCTAACCGTATATAACCCTTCATGCTTTTCAGTCTCCCGAATTCGTGTCACTTGCACGATATCTGAAAATTTAATGTCGAATGATTTACACCAAAGCAATTGCAGCATATTTTACTAAAAATTAAAGCTCATTATAAATTATAAAAATCTATCTAAAACTGGAACTACTGAATTTCGCGGTAAGAAAGCAAGTAACTTTGATGTAGATCCTTGCCTCAAAGCCGTAAGTATAAGCTAGTAAAAGGAATTTTCAACTTATCCGCATTAATTCGCTTCAACAAATTGTTGAGATGACTTGTCTTTAATTTTCTTAGAATCTATGTACTATCATCTAAAGAATTTTTCACAGCAATTATACCCCAAACCCCAACTAATTCTAATTATCTACAAGCCATTTGAGCACAGTAAAGGTAACTGCCCGAACCAAGTAGTAAAATATGCAACGTGTGTGGCTCCCTGGCTGCCTAGCTACATATTCTGTAGCTACCAAAAATTCATACCTTCGCATTCCACCATCGCCACCGCGCAGCTGTCACGGCTCAATGTTCTTCATAATAATCTTTCATTAATGGAGACTAATGTGACGTTTTTTCAATGTTCTTCTTACCTACTTTAGTATTTACTGTTCACCACATTTTCTTTTGCTCTTTACTTCATGTTACATTTTTTTTATTTACTTTTTTTTTGTGGTGCTGAAAATTTATGACTCGCGTCCAACAGTGGCTGCCACTGCTGTGGCAGGGGATTGAACGTGAAACTAAGCGCGCAACCAATCATCCGACTCGACTAATTCGACCAGCTAGCTGAGCTTAGCCAGCTTCTCGTTCCGTGATGCGCAGCCGTTCGACCGCCCGCTCCCTTTTTCGTCATTCCTCTAGCTGTTGGCTACTCGTAGTTCCCGCTGCGATACCTCAATTTCGGTTGCGGTTGTTTAAAAATTTGTCGGCTAATTTCATTTCTTTTTACTTGTTTTCCTTTTTCTTGTGTTTTTTTTGCTCCTTTTTCTTTAATTTTCTATGCTCACGCCAGGGGTTCAAATGTTGCTGCTGCTGCTCTACCTTTGCTACCCGCATGCCGTGTTGTTGGTTTTTTCCGCTGCCTGAACTAGATCTTCGTCAGTCTGTCATTACTGGCAATCCACCTGGGGTGTTCGTTCATCTATAGTTGTGTTCATTTATGTATGTGTGTATGTATGTGAGTACATATGTTTGCACCATCGCAGTGAATTTGTCAAGTGCCGCTGCTTGCTTTCGCTGTCCTTTTGGTGCCACTCACTGACCGGTTTTGTGGTAACAGGTGCTGCGGTTTTGTTCTAATGAATTCTTTCCTTTCCTTTCTAATTTTTTTTTTTGTAGTCCAGTTGTTTCAAGTAATCATTTTCGTGAGGTTAAATCAATAAATTTAGCGTTTTTTGAAAACAAAGAAAGGTTTTTAGGTTTAGTTTCAGACGGGATTTCTTGACATAAATGCACTCGGAATCTGGCTCTATTTTTTTAGTTCGGGCGATATTAATTTTGAAGGCTTTACTTATTTCTAGATTGTGGACTTGACCTTTCAGAATATTCCTAAGAAAAAAAACAAAAAAAAAAACAAATAACAGCATCAGGTTGCAATATTTCCCAATGTTGTTCAAGCGTTAAGCGATTCATTTGCTTTCATAGGAGTAGGACACGGACTAACAGTGAAGACTTCGTGTTATAAGTGTCAAAATATTAGTCTTAAAATAGTCTTAAAGTTTTTTGACCAGCAACTCAGGTATTTAAATCCTCACTACATTACCGAATTTTTCTCTGTCATAAAAAAACTCCTCATTAAAAACCATTTGCCGTTCGGAGTCGGCTTAAAACTGTGAGTCACTCAATTTATTAAATACCATCAAGACGCTCGCCAAAAATTGGATATCCAAATCTTGAATATGTCCCTATCTGGTTAGTAAATTTTTTCCACACATGCCAGTTATTGTGAATGTATATAAACTAAATCGGACATTAGATATGACTTTTTTTTTTAATGGGTGAGGTAGGGTTCAAAATGTCTTCGCAGTTACAGCGACCGTTGTCTACTGCGTCGTGTGGTGTGGCCACTAAGACGATCCCTCCTCTCTTTCTGGGGAGACACTCTTTCCGGAACTGCTTTCTATATTACTTCGCGAGGGCTCAGAACGGCATCCATAAAGGACCAATTCTATTCACCCACGCCTGGGTCCACCATATTTGTAGCCTGCTTTCATGCTATAGGCTCGTCTTCTTGTGTCTCTATCTGTGCGGCTTCACATTGTTGCACTGTGTCGAGGTCAATCTTCTTTTTCGTAGTACGTTCTTGATGTACATATTTCTTTACCGCGTTCCAGCTGTCTCCATGTTCGAACATATTGCTGATTATGTTACTCGGCGTACTTACTCAGAGCATTTCTTTCCGCGGGCCATCTGCTCAGATTTCAGAGATCGGGACCGAGAATAGATCCTTGAGTAGCGCCAGACAGTATCGCTTTTTTTCTGACCATCTGGTGTGTCGTACAGCAGTTCGCGCTCGCTCAGGTAGCTCTGGAGAATCCTTAGCAGGTATGCAGGTATTCGAAACCTTTCTTGCCTTTATAATGTCTGTCCATCGCAGGCTGTTAAAGGCGTTGCGGTTCGGGTAGTGGCGTCTGCATTAAGCGCTGCTTACTACCTCCTCTATTGCCCTAAGGGTTGATTTTCCGCGTCGGAAACCGTATTGTCTTCCTGACAGTCCTCCTGATCTCTCAACAGACTCGGCAGACTCTACGCTGTATGAGTTTCTCAAATAATTTCCCGGCGCTGTCCAGCATGCAAAGCGGACGGTTGTGCTAGGTCACTTACCCTTACTGATCAGCATCAGTTTCTGTATTTTCCACAGCTTAGGGAAGATGCTTTGAGTAATGCATGCATTGTAAACGTCGTAAACGTCGTAAAAACGTAAATCTGGTCGGCTTTCAGCCACAAGTTTGAGTGCTTCTGCTGGGATGCCATCTGAACCTGGAGCTTTGTTTCTTTTGAGGCTTCTTGCCGCAGTTTTAAGCTCTTCCTCGGTGAAGAGTAGGAACATCTTGGGGGTCTCGGTCCCCGCACAGCATAGGGTGCGTGGGGAACAGTCTGTCCACTATTTTGCTGATAGCATCACTGTCTAAATGTACGGCTGTACTTCCCCGTTACATTTTTATAGCCCAGACCCCAAGGATTGTTATTTAGATCCCTTCGGAGTTCCTCGCATTTTACCTTCTTACTGGCGATGATTGCTTGCTTTAGCGCTCTCGGCTTTTAAAAATATACGGACGTCAAAACCTACTAGTAGTAGTTTCAAGCACACGCGCGAATCCCCGCAAGAATACTCCATCAACTCACTGAAATTTCATACCGATCGAATTGTGTAGGAGAGCATATCCGGCCTCCCGACTACTTCAGGCTGAACTGACGGCAATAATAAAAACCGTAACACTGGTACATTTTCACTAATGGCCAGATGGCGATAAAATCCCTGACAAACCAGTCGAAAGTCTCCAAGTCAGCCTTTAAATGCCGCATCTCTTAACGAGATGGCTGATTAATTTACTCTAAGCCTACATGAGTTCTTGGCCATTGTGACACTGCGGCTAACTGTAGAGTCTATGTACTAGCAGGTCCCGGCACCAAGTTGGCTGGTGAGTACATATCCAATGACACAGGCATATACCTACAGACTTGTAAGCTACATATCTCTGAGGAAATTGTAAGAGCAGGGGATGAAAAATGGCTTAGTGAAACCTCCCGTAGAATCGCCACAATTGTGGCCGACTCTCAATGACAGAATCTCCGCTAATCTAAAATAAGCACAGTCTTAGCTCGTTGTTTTCCGTTTCATTACTTTCTGTTTTCCGCACTGTCTGATAGGCGGACACGCCCAGAGGATAGGCATACAAACACATGACTTCTGTAGAAGCAAGGAAGAGGCGATTGCGCACCTCGTGTGCCATTGTCCTGCTGTGTCCAGACATAGATTTACTAGTTTAGTTAGAACATTTTTTAGTGAGTTTGAAGATCTCAATACTTTGGAAATCAGGGATCTTCTAAAATTCTTAAAATCGAAAGACACTGGTTTTAGGATAGGACAAGTTCTCCACGTGACATTACAATGGGCTATAGGCCTGAGAGTGTCCTACAGCGGACAACCGCTTCAACCTAACCTAACCTAACATACCCGGCTTAGCCCGGAAAATAAATTAAAGATAGAAATGAACGATAAATGAAGCTTTAGTAGACCTGCCTACGAAAAGAAATTTAGAGGGTGTACCCAGCACAGGTATAAAGATGCTATACGAAAAACTACGAAGGCATGAGCGTTGAAATATATAGTCCGAAAAGGAAACTGTCTGCGCCGATGGGTAGTTTCTTTAGCAGCTTCCCAGCGGAAGTCTATGAATCCAAGTTGTTTCATTTAAAAAGGGCTTTCATGTGGTCAAACGCTTTTTTCCAAGCTTTTTGAAACTCGAATGTTGACAACCCTGTCTTCAGCTCATATAGGTGCCAGCTCACAGCAAGAATGAGGTAACTTTGGCACTAGAGAAAATACGCCTTCGTACAACCGGGTCTCATATTCTATTCCTGTTCTGGGACAACATAACATAAGGGAAAATATTAGGAGTGGAGAGCTAACGTTACAAACTCTGGTATCAAACTCTGCAGCTACACTAGGTGAAATACTTATTGCGAAGTTATAACCAAAGGAGATTTAACCTTCGCATAAGTCCCTCTAAGGCAAAATTGAAAATACTCACTGACCTTCTCACAGGCCACTGCAATTTGCGCTCTAAGGAAAATCGAAAATACTCACTAGCCTTCTTACAGGCCACTGTAATTTGCGCCATACTCATCTGCAGAGGTTCCATCAACTCCTGTCATTTCTGCATTCAGTCCTCAGAAACACAAACATGTCTTGCGCCGAATGCGTGGGGAATGAATAGATATTTCAGCATAAGACACATGCGCTCAGAAAGACACATGAGCTCAGTCCAGCCCAATCCAGCTCCATCCTACATTTATTGAGGGAACTAAGCTTCGATAAGGTACTGTGAGGAGTAGAGGGCACTAAAGATCCTAAAACCGAAGTGCAATCAGGATATATCCTTCTTGGCCGGCGCGATAGTCGCTTACGCGATTTTGGCCGAGTTCAACAAACCGCACCAATCGTTTCTTTTTTGTGCTAACCAGCGCCACTTGTACACACCAAGTGAAGCCAAGTTCTCCTCCTCCTGATCTTTCCAACCCAGAGAAAGCTTTCCTATTCCTCCGCTACAACCAGCTAGGTAGGTAGGTAGGTAATACCTCAGCAGATACTTTCACAGCCGGAGCGTTTGTATCTGTTTAGATAACACAACCCAGCCAACGAAGCCACTGGGTCTTTACTCGCTGCACTGTGCGTGACTACCATTCACAATTCACAGAGAGAACGTTGGTTCGAGTCACGGTGAAACACCAAAATTAAGAAAAACATTTTTCTAATAGTGGTCGCCCCTCGGCAGTCAATGGCAAACCTCCGAGTGTATTTCTGCCATGAAAAAGCTCCTCATAAAAATATCTGCCGTTCGGAGTCGGCTTGAAACTGTAGGTCCCTCATTTGCGGAACAACATCAAGACGCACACCACAAATAGGAGGAGGAGCTCGGCCAAACACCCAAAACGGGAGTACGTGCCAATTATATATATATAGCCTAATAAAGTGTTAGTTTTGTTCGCCTGATGGGGAATTGTTTTTTTGTTTTTGGGAAGGCGAAATAAAAATCTCAGCAACATTTCGTTTGATACCGTCGCACCAATAATATGTGCGGCATACTCTTACTAAAACAAACTCTCCCACTTCGGCAGACCTGCACCCCGGGACTGCATTTGTACTACATCGAGGGTGGCGCCGTGATTGTGACTATCAACCACGAAAGAAACCTGCGTCTATGCTCTCTACCTATGACGTACTACTGTGGGCAAAAAGTAAGGTGAATTTATTTGTCAAACTTCGCGGGATTAAAATTTCGCTCTAGTTACTTTTTTCATAAGTTGGCAGCACTGTTAATAACATCTGGGCCAACTTTCATGTGAATGTCATTATCAGTAATATATTTACGCTTGTGTTTACCAAACGACCAAGAGTGCATTTTTCGATTTTTACAATGTCTGATTTGATTGAGCAGAGAAGTGCCATCAAATTTTGTTTTGGGAATGAAATTTCGGCTGCGGAAACGTTTAACATGTTGCAGAAGGCATTTGGTGATTCGACCATGTGGCAGAAAAATGTTTATAAGTGGTACAAAGACTTCAAAGAGGGTCGAGAACGTGTTGATGACTTGGAGCGCTCCGGACGACCGTCGACGTCAACAGATGACCAACACGTCAATAAAGTGAAGGAGTTAGTGCTCAAAAACCGTCGGTTGACTGTTAAAGACCTTACTGATATGATCGGAATATCAGAAGGATCTGTGAAAACCATTTTGGAAGACCATTTGGGCCTACGAAAAGTCAAATCTCGTTTGGTACCGAAAACTCTCAATTTCTTGGAAAAAAGTCATCGCGTTGATGTGTGTGAAACAATGCTTTCAGACTATCAGGATAAGCTCAAGTGCATCATTACGGGAGATGAGACTTGGATTTATACTTACGACCCTGAAACAACCGACCAATCAAGCGAATATCGTGCTAAAGACGAGGCCAGACCGAAAAGAGCACATCAAAGTCGTTCAAAAATAAAAGTCATGATGACAGTTCTTTTCGATTTTCGTGGTGTGGTGCATTATGAATTCCTTCCACCTGGCCAAACTGTTAATAAGGAATATTATTTGAGCGTTATGCGTCGTTTACGTGAAGCAATTCGTCTAAAAAGATCAGAATTATGGGCCAACAACTCTTGGTTTTTGCATCACGATAATGCACCGTCTCACACTGCACTCGTTCTTCGTGACCATTTCGCCAAAAATTCCACGCATATCGTTCCGCAACCACCGTATTCGCCTGATTTGGCTCCGTGTGACTTCTCGCTATTCCCAAAACTCAGGAAACCACTCCGGGGAACGCGTTTCGAGTCGATTGAGGAGATAAAAGCTGAATCGAAGAAGGTGCTGATGGCTATACCGGAAATGGACTATTTGGCATGTTTCGGGGATTGGAAAAATCGTTGGCATAGGTCTATTTCATCGAGAGGGGATTATTTTGAAGGGGATGAAATTGATTTAAAAGAATAAATAAAGATTTTTCATTTTACAACCAAATCCACCTTACTTTTTGCCCACAGTATGAAGGTTATGCGTCGCTGTTAGTCTGCATTACTTTCGTTATGATTCATATGGAACTTCGAAAGGGTGCGATAAAGTCATGTGCATTACCGCCTTGTCTGTGTATGATATTCTCGTGAGTCGTTAGTTCAAGCATTTTTAATTGTCGATTGTACGTCTGAGTCGACCTCCTCTGGAACACTATTTCATGTTCAATTCAGTACTTACTTGTCGGGAAGTTCGGTGTGATCAGATACGATCCAGGGCGTTGGTCTTATTTAGCTCTAGCTGCTGCTGCTGCTGAAACAGCTGTATTGCTCCTCCTCTCGTCTTCTTCTACGCTACGTGAGGTACGCAACTTTTGCTTGGCAAGCTTGCATGTTGCATCCCATTAGTGTTTCTCAGAGTTAAATTTTTCTCACTTGGTTGCCTCCCAAAGATTTTGGATAACTCCTCACGTTCTTTTGCGAACCGTCGATAGTAGAAGAGTTCGTGTCGCGCGTCCTCAAAATGCTTTGCGCAAGAGGTTTTTACTAGTCGAGAGGGGACTTCACTACCCGATTGCCTACTTAGCAAAGTAGCACTTGTTGGCAAGAGAGATTCAACGTTGGATTTCAAGGCTGATAAATGAAGTCTGTTAGAACTTCAAAATCATAACTGTTAACAATGACAAGAGTTCCGATATGCGAACGCGCCGATTGTTTGTTTGATGACAGGAGGTACTTCGTTTTGTCCTCGTTCACCACCAGACCCATTCGCTTTGCTTCTTTATCCATTCTAGAAAAGTCAAAACTAACAGCGCGATTGTTAAGCCTGGTGATGTCGTCGGCATACGCTAGAATTTGTACTTTGTTATAAAAAGTTGTGCCGGAGCGATTAAGTTCTGCGGCTCGCATTATCTTTCCCAGCATAAGGTTAAGGAAGTCACACGACAACGAGTCACCCTGTCTGAAACCCCGTTTGGTATCAAACGGTTCGGAGATGTTCTTCCCAATTCTGACGGGTACTGCTGGTATTGAATAACATCATCGTGTATAACTATATTAAAATATGTTTGTGGGGATACCAAATTCACACATCGCTCATAGGCAGCTCCTGTTAGTGCTGTCGAATGCGGCAAAAATATGGTTTGTGTCGATTCTCTTTTCATGGGTCGTATCCAAGATGTATTGCGAATATCTGGTCATATATTCATATATTTGATTTACGAAAAAATTATCAGCTATGATTTAGTAGAAAAATTTACACAATACTGTACTTATGAAGATATGCGGGAAAGCCTAAAACATCTTAAAAAACATCAAAAAAATCGCACAATTCAAAGAGTAATGAAGGAAATGATGCATGAAACATATAAAGGCATGTCACAAACACACACGTACTTGCAAGCTAAAGCCGCATCACGCCTGTTATCACGAGCTAATCGTAAAAAATATACAGCCTATAAGCATGGGTAGACATGTGCGAGCATATGTGCGTGAAAATTTTATCTTTTTTCATAGTAAAACTCAATTGCGACAGCAGGAGTGTTGATTGTAAGGCTTTTCCATGCGCTGACAAAACACAATCAACGTCAAATCGGCACACAGCAGCAACCAGAAAATATTAGTGGTGTAGAAGGAGCGACTTGGGCTAGCGAAGCGATAAAAACACCATGGAAGGTAAGAATAACTGCGTACACCCATACATAAACATGTAAAAAGTGAACTGTGATCAACAACATTGGCAAAATACTCAAAGGAAAAGTCACAGAAGCTGCTTGTTTGTTGATTATTGGGCTCTAAGCGCCATAACTGCTGCTAAACATAAACACACAGGTGTAGCTGACATGGAGAACGGATTTCGTGCAAGGTTGTGTATCTGCGCCTGTGTGGGTGAATGTGGTAAATATGCATAAAAAGAGGAAATTTAGTATCATTGACTTCACACAACAGCGCATTACTGGCTTTCGTTGTCATTTCGCTTCCTCACACAACAACAAGCAGCTGTGTACGTTTTCGCAGTTATTATTGAAAAATCGAAGTCTACTTTGCGGAGCCCATACACTTATGGCTTGCCGTACTTGCGGGTGTGTGTGTATGTGGATAAATAATAATGATGAAAGGCGCACGGCAATGAGGTAACCAAGATGGAAATCAGTCAAACAGCTGTGCAGCCAAGCAGTCAACCGGCGAGTTTGCCCGTCAAGAGCAGTCACTGATTATGATTATGTTGATGTTTACAAAGTGAGTCCCAGAGAGAGAGAGAGAGAACGACAGTGGGTGGAAAGCGGAAGTGGAGTAGCAAGCGATGAATTAAAAACGAAAGCAGCTGGTGATAGGCAAGCAGTTGTGCCCTTGTCATTATCATAACTGGCGCTTCTGCGAGTGGAGAGGCCACGCTGTATAGACAGCCACTTCATGCTCAGGACGCACGTGTCGCTATCTGTGATTAAATCAAATGGAAATGAAAACGTTAACAACGAATTGTTAGAAGAAAAAAAAAATGGCAAAGGAATGATACAGAAGTTTAAAGCAGACAAAAAAAGAACAAACAGAAGCAGAAAAGGTCGAAGAGCACTTTTGTGTTGTCATTTGCTTTGTTTGGTATTCTTCTAATATTTAATGGAAAATTTTATTATTTCTTTATTTTATTACTATAAAATATGAAAAAAGTATGTCGAAATAATGGTAAATACTTTTTTTTGAAGTTGGCTAAATTTATAATTTTTTTTTTACAAATGCCATACTGAAGTTTTTGACTTTGAATATAACCTGTAAAGTTATGGAATTACTGAGCATAGAAAAAATTTAAGCCAGCTTGTTTTTCAAATATGACAAAATATTTTTGACCAAAAATTATGAACAAAAAAAATTTTTTTCTTTTTACAAAAACTTGTTTTTAAAAGGCATATTTTAACCTAAACATTCTAAACAAAAATTTTTTAGCATTTTCAAAATATTTAAATTTTAAAATATTTTAACCTAAAAATTCAAAAAAAAGTTATGAAAACGTTCAAAAGATCCGACGTATATATCTACTCCGACAGCCAAGCGTCTATTCAGGCCTTGGGCTCGTTGCTTGTGCGTTCGAAATTAGTGGGAGGAATGCCTAACTTCTCTCTCGACTGCATTCGAATACTTCGATATTAGGCTCATTTGAGTTCCTGGTCACAGCGGTATCGAGAAGGGAAACTGCTGGGCTGATGAGCAGGCTATACAGGGGACCCTGGAGATGGTTTCGTCGCAAAACGAGAAGTTTGGGGTTCCCTCGAGAACTTGTGGGCTGCTGCTGGAAAGCTGAACCTCGCGTCAACGCAGCGTTGCGAGATCTTTCTGGCCACGGTTAGATAGGGATATACATAGAGGGAACTTCTAAGGCTAACAAAGCTGCAGCTCTCGAATTTGGTAAGATGTTAGAAAAAAACTCACTTATGCTCATGATGGGTCTCGAATACGGGACCTGCCGAATGATAGATTCGCACAAACAAGTCCAGGACTTTGCCATAGAATAGGCAAATAGGTAGAAAATATTGGTAAATATAAGAAAAGAAAGGGAGATATATTAACTATAATTACCTATAAAAAATAAAAAATAAGATTGAAAGGTGGATATTCTATCGATCGATGGATAAATAAATAATAAAATTGATAAAATGAAGGGTGGTTAAATTTGAAGGGCCGATGGTGAATATGAACCACACCTAAACATTAAGCTTTTTTCTGCACTTTATTTGATATTTTTCAATTCCAGACTAATTCAACCATGAAAAGATACACAATCGAGCAACGTCATAAAGTTATTCAGGCTTATTATGAAAACGGGCGTTCAAATCAAAATGCAAAGTGTGCACTTTGTGATTTTTTCGGTCAATTTAATAGTCCAAATGTGCGTAGAATCGGAAAAAGTGTGCAAAAGTTTGAGCAAGTCGGGTCTGTACGAGATGTGAAAACACCAGTGCATGCTCGTGCAGCTCGTAATGAAGAAAATATTGCTGCTGTTCGCGATAGTGTGGTTAAAGAGCCGTCCACCTCAACTCGTCGTCGTGCCCAACAATTGCACCTCTCACGCTCGTCGTTGATGAACATTATGCATAAAGACTTGCATTTTCACGCTTACAAGGTGCAATTGACTCAAGAACTAAAGCCTCTTGACCATTTCAAGCGTCGTCAATGGTCAGAATGGTGGCAGGAAATGGCAACAGTGAATGACCAATTTTCGAAGAAAATCATCTTCAGTGATGAGGCACATTTTCACCTCAGTGGATTCGTCAATAAGCAGAATTGACGCATTTGGGCGAATGATAATCCAAGAGCGATTGCCGAAATACAAAGAGTGACTGTTTGGTGCAGTTTATGGGCCGGCGGCATCATTGGGCCGTATTTTTTCCAAAATGAGGCCGGTCAGGCAGTTACTGTGAAGTTACAGTTATCGTAAGATGATAACGGACTTTTTATGGCCCGAATTGGAAGATATGGATGTAGACGATATGTGGTTTCAACAGGACGGTGCCACTTGTCACACAGCTAATGAAGCAATGGCTCTTTTGCGCGAAAAATTTTATGGCCGAATAATCCCACGTCGCGGCGATGTCAATAGGCCGCCAAGATCATGCGATTTGAAACCGTTTTAGATAGATGGATGGCGTGGGTGGAGTGATGGGCAGAGAGAACAACTAGTAGAAGAGGAGAAAGAGATATGCCTGTAGATATAAAGATGTACCAGTAGAATTCCGATCCCATGACTGAATTCCCATAATACATCTCTAATTCCAATTGTCACAGGTACCATGAGACCAAATGCATGTTCAAAGGCTTTTAGTAGGCGAGTTTGAAGATAATCTCTGTCTAGCCTAGAGAAGCTTATTTACACTAAATATGCCCAGACCCAATTATTCTCAAGATAAGGCTGGACGCAGAAGACAGACATAACTGAGCAGGTAGACTAACGACCTTAACGTTGCAGCGACTGGAAACGGTTGCTTGCAACAGTCGGAACGGTAGGCGCTATTAACACTAGGGTGGTTAAACATTTACAGGAATTTAGGGTGTGATTCGGCTGCTTTTTTGTGGAGTACTGGTTGGTTTCATGATTTTCTATTCATTACGTTGTGAGTTGTTGAGCGAAGAGTAATGCAACTCTTGCTATTTTCCAAACAATAGATCAGAAAGAGTTTCGTGTTTTAATTTTGCACTGATTCTTGACGGGAAAAATACCGGTCAAGCAACGCAACGGCTGGAAAAGTCTATGGAGACTTCGCTACTCCGCTCCATCAGAAGCGTGAATAAAACGATGATTTCCTTACTTAAAACGTGGTCGTAGAGCCACCGATGATGCATAACTCTGTGGACGTTCAATTGAGACAGTAACACCAGAAAACATCAAAAACTCAACAAAATAGGTTTGAGTGGTCAAAAAATGAAGTTGCCTAAATAAGTTGATATTGTAAAGATATCAAAAGAATATCTTGGCTGTTGACTTTATATTGCGTGATGATTTGCCTCAGAGAAAGCTCTGTTCAAAGTGGGTGCCACGTTTGCTCACTGTTGACCAAAACCAAGAACGTGTTAATGATTCTGAGCAGTCTTTGGGCATGAAATATGAATTGAACTTCGAATTGCTCTCACAACCATGGGACCGATTTGGCTCCCAGCGACTACTGGCTGTTCGCAGACCTAAAAAAAATGCTCGTCAGTAAGAAATTTTGTTCGAATGAAGACTTTATCGCTGAAACTGAGGCCTATTTTGAGGCAAAAGATAAATCGTTCTACAAAAGTTGTATTGAAATGTTAGCGCGGCGCTGGAATGATTGCGTTGTTTTTGTTGGAAATTACGTTGATGAGGTCCGCGACTTTTCAGCCCATGTGGTAGTTTCAAAACTCTCTAATATGCAAACTTAATACACAACTAATATCGGGAAGGCCTGTTACTTACTACCCATATTGAAAGGGTTAGCACTGCAACTGTCTTTTGAGGTTAAATATTTAGGATATACTTACCTGGAAAAAGCACGTCAAGCAGAAGCTCCCTCAAACTCTAAAAGTTTTCTGGCAGTATAAGAGAATCTTTGGCAGGACATGGCGTCTAAGACCGGCGATAGCACACTGGCTGTACATCACCCTGATTAGACCAATTATTACATATGCCTCTGTAGTATGGTGGAAAACCACAATGGTTAATTCCAGAGTAAAACCACTAAACAGGCTACAGAAAAGTGTGTGCTTGGGTATCACAGGTGCCATGAGTACGACATCTGGTGATGCCTTTAATACCATTTTGAACTTGCAACCTCTAGATCTTCAAATTCGAAAGAAAGCAATGAAGGCGGCACATAGGCTCGAGTTAAACGGAATCTGGGGAAATGAAGTAAGCACTGGCCACTGTCAGATATACCACCAGTTGTCAGGGCGGTGCACAGTTCTCGATGCCGGTGGACAATCGGGTGTCTGTCGAAATATGATGTTTTGATCCCAGATAGAGATCAATGGTTAAGACCAGAGAACCTATTAATGGGATATCAGCCCACTTTCTACACCGACGGATCCAAAACCAGTGATGGAAGCGGATCTGGATGGTACTTAGACGAAGACACTAAGTACTCCTATGCCACAGGACAGATGGACACCGTATTCTTTACGGAAGTCTATGCCATCTTGAATGTGGCCATATGCCATCTTTACTGGCTAATTGAGAAAAATTGCCGGGCAACAGTATTGAAATTTGTAGTGACAGTCAAGCTGCACTGAAAGCCCTTGCTAACCCACGCTGCTCTTCGAAGTTAGTCGGTGAATGTGAGACAAAACTGAACAGTGTTGCAAAACACAACAAAGTTAGTCTTATTTGGGTGCCTGGACATTGTGGTTTTGCAGGGAACGAGTTAGCTGATAAATTGGCAAATGAAGGCTCTGCAAGTATGCCATTAGTCCCTGAACCCTTTCAACCCTTTCAATTCCGCATAGATTCAACTATGCAATGACGACTTCATGAGGTCCACCCATAGAGGTCGTTGGTCTGAGTTCAACTCGTGCAGAGTAGCCAAGTGCTTTTTGAAAGAACCAAGCAGGAAAATAGCGACCTTTCTCCTAAAACTCAGCAGAAAGGGCCTGAGAGTACTGGAGGGTGTAATCACAGAGCACAACGCTACCATATAGCATATGGCTACCATGGGAGTCGTGGACAGCCCGATATGCCTTTCCTGTCTTGAGGATCACGACAATGCAGAGCATTTTCTCTGTAGTAGAATCAGACTTAGGATATTGGGTTTCGATACACTGAGTATGGACAAAGTTCATACTCTTCCTCTTCCGGATCTCTTAAAATTCATCAATGTATCAGAGATTTGTGGAAGAGTGACCTCAAACTTATTTATCCGTTTTTACCATCAACCTTTTATCTTTGCTATCTCTATTCTTTCTACTGATATCTATCCGGGTGTAGAACAATGGTCTGCTGACTGAGTGCTTGGACTTGACCACAAATCTAATCTAATCTAATCTCGGGATTTTCCATACTTAAGAAACTTCGCGATTCCGGCATTCTGGGATGCATGAATACACAGTCGCCAATTTAAATGCTTCGTCTTGAAATGCAGCGTTCTAAATTTTAGAAAAGCAAATGCGCATAATCCACCCTCCTCTCGCTTGCCCAACCTGCATCCCTCCCTCATTTACGTTATTGTGCCAAACAAAACTCATTTAGCACTGTCCTTCAATTTGCTTGATATTATTTACTTTCCATTGAAATCAGCATTTCATAGCCTTGCACTTTCTCACGCTCTTCACCACGATTAAGTCATTTAAACGGGGCTGCGCAATTTCGGACATTTTTTGCTCTATTGTGTGCAAATGATTTGTTCGCAATTACTCACCGCAATTACGTATCTCGAACAATAGGCCACGGGGCAGTGGGCAGCGACGTGCTATTGCTACCCTTCGGCTGCGCACGTGTTGCCTACTAGGCTGCCTATACCATGCAGCTTACACGGTGGTTTACACATACATACATACAATATTATGGTATGCATACTCGCCTGTGTTTGTGTGTGTGTTGCAACATAAGGTATTGCGGTATCCTTAATTGCGAAGAAAATTTTAAATAAACGGTTGCTGTTATTGCTGCTGTGTTGCGTTGTGTGCGTCAGTCTGTGTGGTTCGGCAGGCGTGGGAAATGCAAGGTTTATTATCCTATGCAACCACTCACACTCGTGCACATCCCTTTATCCAATAAATGTTAGTGAGGTTGGTTGTTTTTTGTTTTGTGGTTTTATAAAGTTCAGCCGTTGCTTTTCAAGTGCACCGGAGGGAGTTAAAGGTGAACTTCTTTGCTCGGTATAGACTTTGGTAATATCTGTTACTTGGTGAGTATGTGTAGGTGCATATGTATGTATGTATGTGCATTACGTTTTGGCGAAAGTTTTGATGTTTTCGAGATAACGGTATTTGCAAGTGGGCATTGGACTACTGAAAGTTTAATTAGCAAAGACTCTTCATCAAATGTAGAAGTGATTCGATCTTGAAGGTTTTCAGAAATAACTGGAATTATACGAAAAAACAGTGAAACGCAAAATTTTAGCAGAATAGCTTTAAACCTGACGAAGCTATCGACAAAAAAGTTGAAATTTACTTAAATTTGTTACACAAAAAAAAAAAAATAAGAACTTTTTAAAATTTGCAACTTTTCCTTGCTTTGCATCCTATATTAATAAGATATATTCACTCCAGCTACGGTAGTCTAGCGTAAGAGCACTAGCCTGCCATCCCAGAAACAACAACAAATTTTGTGGGGGATAACAGCACCGTTCCCCCAAAGGAAGTACGGAGTGTGGTAAGCTACTGCAATAGAAGGAAGCTACCACTTTCTGATGGGATGTGGTGCCAATGCGCATAAGTAGGCATGGGGAAGCACGGAATGCAACAGAAGGGTGAAAATGCTGGGTGTACACCAACTTTTGTAACGAGAAATAGACAGGAAGTCTTTAATGTGACCCTCAGTAACAAACTGGTGCCATCCTGGAAAGTATCCTCCCAGCCTTCCCTATTAGACCACAAGATCAATCACTTTGAACTGGAAACAGAACTAACTCAAGAAAATTTGTGAAGAAATGCTTATGAGTTTATGAATGTCCCCACGTACTTCATATTACCTTGATCAACACCATTTATTTTCGTTCCATCGCTAAATAAAATATAACGCCACTGATTTTGAGTTCACGATATGTGCTCTCGGCGGCCGCCATAGCCGAATGGGCTGGGGCGTAACTACCATTCGGAATACAGAGATAACGTAGATTCAAATCTCCGTGAAACACCAATATGAAGTAAAAGATTTTTCTAATAGCGGTCGCCCCTCGGCATGTAATGGTAAACCATGAAAAAGCTCTTCAGAAAAAATATCTGTCGTTCGGAGTCGGCTTGAAACTGTAAGTCCCTCCATTTGTGGAATAACATCAAGACGTACACCACAAATAGAAGGAGGAGCTCGGCCAAACACCCAGAAAGGGTATTCGCGCCAATTTTGTATATATATTTGCTCTCGAGCAAACTAAATTCAGCGTTGTCGTTGCGATTCTGTTACTAATGGCTTCTTCCGCGCTAGTTGGCCGTGCAGCCCTGCTTCTGCCAATCGAAGCGCAGCTTTTTCTCCTTCTTGTTGGCGCGACTTTTCGATTTTGGCCGAGCTCAACAATGCGCGGCAGTTGATTCTTTCTCGTACTAACCGGACATACCAAATGAAGCCAAGGTCTTCTCCACCCGATCTTTCCAACCAGAGAAGGCCTTGCTCTTTCTCTGCTACCACCAGCTGGTACCGCATCAAATACTTTCAGAGCCGGGACGTTTGAATCCATTCGGACGACATGACCTAGCCAACGTAGCCGCTTGATCTTTATTCGTTGCACTCTGTCTAAGTCATCGCAAAGCTCATACAGCTCATTGTTCCATCGCCTGCGATACTCGGCGTTGTCAACGTGCAAAGGTCCAAAAGTCATCCGCAGAATCTTTCTCTCAAATACTCCAAGCGACGCCTCATCAGATGTTGGCATCGCCCAAGCTTCTGCGGCATACAAGACGGATGGATGGTTTCTTGTGTAAAAGTCCACCCAAATGAGAGAAGTCACTGACTGATTGCCATTCACTTGAAAGTGGCCAGGACGATTTTTCTGCTTACGGTCCAAGCAGCTCACAACTTCCAGGCTTCGCTCATATATCCTCTGGGTAGCTCCCGAACATCCGTTTGAGAGCGAGCTAATGTAAGAAGGCGAAGCATTCCAGGAAATCTGGTTGTGCGCGGGTTTTAGGGCCCGCCACAGAAAAATGATTTCACAATGAAAACGACAACAAAGCCTAAGAATCGCAGTACATAATACAGCAATAATTTTTTTGTAAAGGTGTATTTAAATCGTTAAAAACCTGATTTGGCGAAAATATGGGTTGGGATCTTTCATAATAAGGTAACTATATACGTTCGAGTATACCACTGTTTGACGCAGCTCATCATAGTGCACCTTCATGTGCTTTATCAGCGCACAGATATACTCATATTTACTTTTATTTTTAATGCAAACAAACTCATCTGCACGCAATTTCGACGTAACCGCCCCCTCCTACTTACTTATTTTTATTACTGTCACCTCAGCTTCAGTGCTAAATATTGCCAGTGTTTTGAAAAAGCATGAAAACCACAGTGAATTGCCGCTAGCTGAAAATAAAAATACATTGCACACAGACACACACAATCATATCTACACATCCACATGTAATGGCGGGTAGTTTATGAAAACAGCACTTTTCCCACAATGCCAATTTGTAATCAAAGTCATTTTAATGCAAATTTTATATGTGGCGTCACGTAGAGTCGGAAAATTGTCACGATATGCTAAAATAAAGCTCAACAAAGGCAAATAAAAAATATGTATAAATGCGCACAAGAGTGTGTGTGTGTGTATGTGCGCAGGCACAGGCCAGCACCAGAGTACTACTTCAAATGAGTGAAAAGTGCTCCTCAATGGGCTTGGGGAAAAATATGTCCGTCCATATACAAATATGTAAACAAAATAAAACTTTCTAAAAGTCAGGCAACCAAACAGCCAGCCGCCAATAAGCCAGTCAAGCAGTTCGTCCGCAGGGAAAGTCATAACTAAATAGCAAATAAACAAATCGTAAAGAAGTCTCTGAAATTTAGGGCAATAGGGGGCGTGAGTAGTGGTCTAGTGTGGAGTGTGAGGCATGGGAGGGGGCGGTGTGACGTGTGGAGCCAAAGGCATAGTGCATTAGTTGCATTCTCTGATAATTTTCTTCGTGGCCACTGACTTTTATGAGTAAACAGGATTATTTATGGCTACAGTTAATCGCCAGATTGACTTGGAAAGTGCTTTGTTGGCCTTGTGGTTTTCTACTGTTGAGCCCTTGCGTGTTTTAGTAAATATACCCACACATTGGGTATATTTGCAAAACCAAAAACTTGTTAAGATAAAATATTTCAATGCTCGTAGCAAAGTACGGGTTTTTAGATATTTTAAGTCATTTTGAAGGAGGTGATCATAAAATAAGAAATAAGACGCACACAAGGTGAGGTCCAAAATAAACAAGACTGAGCTAAAATAGAAACGGCAAGAGCTTTGTTCTTATAACTTCGAGTTTATTTATTCAAAATAGTCGACTCTGGTCTCGATACACTGTTTTGCGCGATCTAAAACATTTTCGAAGGAGTGTTTGACCGGAATGTCCTTCAAGATGTCGGTACAAGCCTTTTGGATGGCCTCTACAGACGCAAAACGTTTTCCTTTCATGGCCAAATGCAATTTTCCGAATAGGTAGAAGTCAGAAGGAGCCATATCAGGCGAATGTGGTGAATGATTAATGACAGGGCCGTAGAGAGCATATCCGGTGCTACCGCCTCGTTGTTGATTTATTCTCATATACCTTGAATTTGAATGAATTTGAAAAGGTCGAGCCAAGGAGCACCAGGATATTTGGTGTCTCCTAAACACTCATTGTATTTAAAGCTCTGGAAAGGGGGTAGATAGTCAAGGAGGGAAGGAGAAAAGTATCAGAGAAAGAGATAGGAAAGAATAGAGACAGAGATAGAGATAGTTAGTCCTGTGAGAATTTTCCAGATTCCTCGGCAAACCTGTAAATATCCTCCAGTTTTAGAGAACGAATATTACTCATTCTCACGACATCGGAACCCAAAACTCGTAGACGTGCTCTAGCAAAGGCAGAACACTCACCGAGAAGGTGCTCAGGGTTATCCGCCTCCTCCAAGCATGACAGGCACATTGGGTCCTCAATGATTCCAATGGTAGTCACATGCTGACCCCATGGGTTGTGTCCTGTAATGATACCGACCATCAAGCAAACGTCTTTCCTTCTAAGTTTTAGTAGAAAGGTTGACAGTTTTCTATTCGGACTTGTCACAAAACACTTTGCAGTTCTGCAGCGTTCCAGACCGGACCATCGCTCTTTATGTAGATTGCATACGTAATCGCTGATCCAATACTTGATTCCTGCGGGACTGATTCCGATTATTGGCTCTGGCCCCTGTGGGGACACCGCTGATCCACGGTTGGCCAATTCGTCGGCAATTTCGTATCCTTGAACACCGGAGTGTCCCGGAACCCATATAAGTACAAGCCTGTTTTGTCTTGCGATCGAATTGAGCTTCTTTTACATTCTTGAACTATCTTTGAGGTTTGCTTCGCGTTCTCCAGGGTCTTTAGTGCAGCCTTGGAAAACAGTTGCCATTCCCCCCATAGCACAGTGATACTTATTACTATCGTTTAAGCACCATCCGGCTCCAGACCCTATTTCAATCTTGGATCCATCGGTAAATAAAATATCCGTAAAATTTCCTTCCAAATGAAACTGTGGGTATCAAGTCATCTTTAGGTGCCAGAAACAGAGGATGCTGCTCCGACAGCAACTTATAGATTTCTCTGTGTCCCGAAGTTCCATCTTCGTGCCAGGAACCATATTAACTCATATACCTTACTTTTCAAAACATCCCAGTTTGGTGTACCAGTCCTTTTTCTATTTTCAACAGGACCAAATTCCTCGAATTTATTCACCAATTTTTTAATTGTCGACTTATTCGGTAGTTTATTTCCAAGGAAAAATATTGAAATATTGAAAAATTAATTTTTTTAGAAGATATATTGTTCTTAAAGACGGACCATTTTCGACTAATTCTAACGCGCTGTTTTATTTTGTAAAATTTTACAGCTGTCTATTTGATAAATTTCAAAGTAGATTATAAAAAGTTGCCGTCTGGAACTATTCGCAACTGTTACCTAGGCGTCACTTTTAAAATACCCTTTAGAAGCTATTATTTTATCTCTGCTTACATCGACTAGATATAACTACACGCAACTTGTGGATCTGCTGACCGGCAAATGGTTCTAATAACCCTTTTGGATTTGAGAGAAATGTGACAGCAGAGTAACCTTTGCACGTCTACACTGCCTTCGCCAATTTTCACTATGAGACTTTTTGAAGGAATTTGCTACACGATTTGAACATACGTCTAATTTAGAATAAAATAAAAGTGAATAGATAAAGCGAGTAGATTTAAAAAAAATATAAAAAGATAACTAAATAAATAAAATCTGCTAATTTATGTGCTTCTTATAAAAGTATATACAGTCTGTGTCAGAAAAAAGAAACCGCGATTATTCATGCAGTATAAAAGATATATATTTAAAATTTTCGCAATAACTCAATCAGCCGTTTAGTCTTCATCGTTGCCGAGTATATCTAGTCCGGCATCTCCTTCATGCTTTAAGGCAGCTTTTCCGCGTAGCTCGTCGACAAGCAGGACTAGATTTTACGAACTTGACTGGCCTTCCGGCAAGATGCGTTTTCATAGTTCCCACACATTTTCAATGGGCTTGGCGTGTGGGGACTGAGAATATCAGTCTAATACTGTGACGCCATTTTCTTGTTTTGTGGTTTCTCAATGTGTTTTTCTGAGAGTAGTGGTTTTGATGATGTGGGATGGTAGTATTTATATGTTCGCCTCCTTCAGTCACCGTTCGATCGTGCTGATACTCACATCTATTCCCTTTTTACTTGGCGTAGTCGCAAAGAAGGGTCCTGCTTAAAAAGTTGGTCAATCACTTTATCCTCCTTTTTTGTCGCCACTCGCTTCAAGCCGCGCTCGGAAAAGTTATCCACATTTTTGTACACCTAAACCAGCGGAATAGGTTCCACATCACAGCAAACTTTTTTGATTTTTTAATTACTTTTGTAGCCGATAAGATAATTTCGGTCCTTTTGAATGCGTGCATAAAAATACCGCCTCAAAACGCATCGCGTACTTTTCACACATTTTGGTTTGGTTGCGTTTACAGGAAAGTTTCGAGCCACACTAATCTGAGTTTACACTGGCGTCATAGGCCAGAAAGAAATATATCTTGGAGTTACAAGAAAAAACCCGGTTCTTTCTTCTGACACAAACTGTATGTACATTCATATGTATATTAGGCTGCACCCAAAAACAAATAAAAAAAAAAACAATATTTACTTTTCTCCATTGGTTTTATAAAGTTTATTATTTTTTAATACTTCTACCAAAATAATTCTGAAAAATATTAAAATTCACTGAATTGAAAGTTCCGCCAAAAATCTCATTATTTTGATGCCGCTTATACAATTTTTGAACACTTTTATGCAGGCATTTTAAGCTTAAACTCTTCTATCTCTCTGCTATCTGAGGTAGTTTTTTATTAAATATTAAAAAAAAAATTAATAGTTTAAAAAAACTAATTTTATTATAAAAAATTCCATTTTGAAAGTATCAAACCGGTCCAAAAACTCACGTAAATCTTAGTATTTTTCCGTTAATAAATTCGGTCGAGAAATCGTAACTCTTTTGAGTGAGACACCCCAATGTATGTACATACATATGTACATATACTATTATCAGAAAGTACCGGGAATGTTTAATTTAAACAAACTGCGCATGTGGGAATCGGTCCACATTTCTTTCTTATGTTGGTTGGACTGTAAGACACACATCTGTCACTTTTTAGCGCCATCAGCTCATTAGTGTCTGCCTGGCCAGCCGGAAATGTGGGCAAACAATTGTTAGATTTTGCATGATGGTAACGCGCCATCGCACCGAGCCCAAATCGTGCTGGATATTTGACCAAACACCAAGTAAAAACCATCCTGCAAGTACCTTATTCACCTGATATGACCCCGTGCGACTTCTTATTGTTTCCTAAGTTTAAATTACCACTTCGTGGAAGGAGATTACAGTCAATTGAAAAGATAAAAGAGAATGCGAAGAAGGAGCTGAAGGCCATCCCTTCGTCGGTCTACCAGGGGTGCGTGGAGGACTGGGTTAAACGTTGGCAGATGTGTGTTGCTTCAGACGGATCATATTTTGAAGGAGATAAAATAAATTTGCCTAAAAATTAACTCTGTTTTGTTTTATTTAAACATTCCCAGTATTTTCAGATCAAAGGGTATATAACTATGTAGTTTCTCACGGCTAAAAAATTCAGAAGGTATTGGCCACACTTCAAGTCATAAAACAGCTCTTAGCGAATTTAAAGAAATAAGCTGCTTTACTGACGTCAGTTGGGATGTAATGGCGGTTTCTTTACGTTAAAACTGAGATTTTGTTGGTTATATAATAAAAATGAACACAGCCTCCACTCACGTTACTTCGTTGCCGTCTGATCGACTAATTGGACGAGTGTGAGAATTCGTGTGAAATGCACGTTTGGAATTCTGCTGCTAAGACCCCGATGACGTGGCAGCCAAAGTTACTCTCACAATTTTGCTTTGCATGACTAAAGCGTATAACCTAAAAGCATATAACCTATTATTATTGTGTTGTTCCCATAAAAAAATTTAAATACTTGTACCAAATGTGGCACATTTTATTACTGTAAAATATTGCATATTTTTATAGTTAAAATAAATTTCATATAATATTGAATTGCTTTAAATATAAAATAGTTTTCCAGTAAATATCAATTCAACCAAATCTCAGTTCAACTCCAGTGGCTTATCGACACCACTCAGTTGGTCACCTCGACTATTTAGCTGTTAATTGATAACACTTCAACGCCCAGCACAGCAGCACCACAGCGAGCTGTGGCACTGGAGTCTCCGTCACCGCCAACAAAACAATGTTTTCTGTCCTTCAGCTGTGCCACAATCGTAAATAACATTTCAATCGTGTACTGCAACATTTTTTTTATTCCTCTTTCAATGTTTACAATTTGTATTTACCGAGAAAAAAAAAGAGAAGAAATGAAAAAGTTTATGAGTCAATAATGAGTTGCTGTTGCAGCGCTGCAGTAAAAGCAACAACATTGAAATCTTATTATAAAAACTGTTAAAGTTTTTGTAAACAAAATGCGACAGCTTTTCTTGGCCCCTAACTGACTGCAGCAACAACAAGAACAGCAAACACAAACAACACTTGCGGATAATTCAAAAAGAATTTTATTTTTTTATTTTCGTTTTCAATATGACTTTGAAAATTGTTTGTTGTTGCTGCCTTGTTTGGATTTATTGTTTATGCTTTTGTTGATATTATTGATACTGTTGCTATTGTTTTAGAGCTATGGTTTTATTGTACTTGTCTCGCTTGTAGTTAAACTGAAGCGGGTACGAGTGTATGTATGTATGTATGTGTGTATGTGTGTGTATATGTATGTATATGAATGTAATGAAACACATTCGGTTGTCTCAAATTAAAATGAATGCGTTCATTGATCTTGAGCCCCCAATGCGTGCACCAATATATACTTGGAGACGGTATTTGTATATATGCATGTATGTATGTATGTGTGCATGAACATGCCTACCCAATAAGTAATGAAATTTGCCATCAATTTGAGTACTAAACAAAAATTTTGAATAAAAAATAGAATGGCTTAGGGTCTCAAATATTTAGAGTAGGTTTGTTGAACTACAGGTGGGGTCTGCATACATATTTGTGTGAGGGAATATCTCCGTAGAAAAATTAGAGGAACTCACATCTACATACCTTCAGATAGTCAAGCGGCTTTGAAAGCTCTTCTATCACCTAAAAAATGGTACATGACTGCTTAAACCTTCTTAACACGTTAGGGAGCTTCAGTGCAGTATTACAGTTTGGGTTCCTGGGTATGGGGGAAAGGAAATGGCTCATCATCTAGCTAAAAGAGGGGCGCATAAGCCTCTAATTGGTCCTGAGTCTTGCTGTGGGCTTATAAAAGGCACATCAACGAAATTCTCTGGGAGTGGGAGATGAAACAGTTCGTTGAACACTGGCGAAACTCTATCGGTCAGCGACAAGTGAACCAATTCCTAACGTCGGACAGAGGAAATTCTGATAACCTACTTTCAGTTTGCAGAGTAGATTTAAGACTTTTAACAGGCCTCTCCGAGATCGGTATCTGTTGATTCTGTGAAGTTGACACTGAAAATTCAGGGTGCAATATTTATGATTGTTCTGCTCTAGGCAGAAAACGGCTACAGTACCTTGGTGGTACTGCTGTACCTCGATATAAACTATGGAAAAATAAACCCCAGGTATGTAGGTAGGTGATATGGTTGAAGCCTCGCACTCCTCAAGTAGCTCTGAAGTGCCGTTTTGATACTATTATAAGACCTTCAACAGACAGATACCTACAGCCAGCCAAAGCTGTTGATATAATGGATAAGATTGATGGAATTTAGGTTGACGCACTTCCCCAGGCTGTCGAAGAAAGGACCTTAATCATATAGCTGCCAAGCCCGGACATTTTCAGAGAAAGTGCTCATCAGTCTTCCTCATGGAAAGGTTCCCACAACTTCTGCAATGGGGGTTAAATGGTAATCCTAGCTTCGCCGCGTATGCACTGATCGTCCAATGACCGGTGAACACAGCTACGAGTTTGAGAATTGAATGGTGAGGAGCCCAAAGAACTTTCTGAGTCCTTCGTATGCCGTATTGAGGCCAAAGGGTTTTCGAAATAGCACATGAAGAAATGGACATCCATCTTTTCTGCGCTTTCCTGAGAAATAATTTGTGAAATTCCCCTTTAACAACTGTTAGGGGGATGCCGATGACGGGGTAGGAGGTCCCTGAGGCCAATTCAGGCCCCTTCCTGGCAAACTCATTAGCAATTTCATTTTCCTCTATGTTCCTATGTCCTGGAACCCAGATCAGAGAAATGCTACCTGCACAACCAAGAGATTTGATCTCCTCCTTAGTGGAGTTTACTAATTTCGTTCTTCCCCAAGGCGTCGTCAGAGCCTTGATCACGGCTTGACTATCGGAAAAAATGTTAATATCTCCCTCGTTCCCGCGTTCCCTAAGCATTTTGCATGCCTGCAGGATCGCAAAGACTTCTGCTTGAAAAACACTTGCAGTATTCGGCAGATTAAAGGAGATAAATAAATTTGCTGATTTAGAAAAAACTCCTGCTTCGACTCCCGATGCCATCTTGGAACCGTCGGTGAAGACAGAGGTGCAGATTTTCGTTTCGATCCAATCCTGCCCATTTGGAAAGATTACCCTAGCACGACCCTCAAACTCCAGTTTGCGGATAGAGAGATCTGTTCGAAGTTCGGAAAAATACGGTGTTAACTGCCCGAAAATGCTACCATGTCCCTTG
Source organism: Anastrepha obliqua (assembly GCF_027943255.1). Classification (NCBI taxonomy): domain Eukaryota; kingdom Metazoa; phylum Arthropoda; class Insecta; order Diptera; family Tephritidae; genus Anastrepha; species Anastrepha obliqua. Next base: position 32,070,186 of record NC_072896.1, read on the forward strand.
AGATATTGCTTCCAGAGGCCAACCTCCTTTAACCTGATTGCACTTTGAGCTGCGATGGAAATAACGGAAAAGTCGATGGCAGCACTGAGGCAAGTTCTACATGCTCCGGTGATGCCAATGCATGCAGTCCTTTGCACCCTCCCCAGTTTAGTTTTATTATAGCCCTTCCGAAGAGCTTCCTACCAAATTAGGCATCCATACGTTAAAATTGGAAAAACCACTGCGTTGTACATCCACAGCACGGCCTATGGGTTGAGTCCCGATTTTTTACCGTACGTACATTAGCAAGAGTAGAAGGCTATACTGGCCTACCTTATTTACCTGATTTTCGTTGTGTAGCTTCCAATGGAGTTTGGAGTCAAGTATCACTCCAAGATACCTAATTTCCGATGAGAGCGGAAGAATGTGGTTGTTTAATTTGGGAAGTCGAAAGAGTGGAGGTTTATATTTTCTGGCAAATAGCACCAGCTCCATTTTGTCGGTGTTGACTCGGAGGCCGCAAGTGGTAGCCCAGCTACTGAGTACTGCCAGTGACCTTTCCAAAATCTCAGCCATATCTGAGGGAAACGGTCCCGATACCATTAGGACCAAATCGTCGGCGTATGCTACTACCTTAACTCCACCCTTATTTTGCATCATCAGAATGTGCTACAATTTTTAAAAAGCCTCAAAATATAGGGTACCTCAACAGGCTTTGCACAGATCTACTTTGGCCGCAGTGCGCAGTAGCCTAATAATCGCGCCAATCAAACGGAAGAAGCTAAATATCAAAGTGAGAACTATCTGAATGACTTGAGATCAATTGTAGGATGAAGTTCGGTATCAATTTTCGAACCATGAATTTCTCAACGATTACTAAAATATTAATTTAGTGTTTGTTGGGTGCACCCGATGTACAACATACTCACACATACGCGTGTATGCAGTCACTTGGATGGGTGTGAGAAAGGGGCGTTACGGATGTAAGCTTTTGCTGGCCTTTCACTTGACAGCGCAGTACCCATCGCCCTCCCATAATAACAAAAGGCGGTTGCCCAAACTTGCCAGTGCCCGTAGTCATACATAATTTTCGGAACTGACACGCGAACATTTCGGCACATACATACACACACACCCATGTATACCACATACTAAAACAGGCATATTCTTATTTATACATACATACATATGGTACATAGATATATGTATATGTGTGTGTTTGTATGCACGTCCGTTGCTGCACTTGGCCGCTCATTGCACGCATTGTTGCCGCATTCTCTTATCGGGTGCTATAAATCTTGATACGCTGTCATGTTCTGTCTAATTAGTAATATGTCAATAAACTTATTGAATTTTTGAATAGGGGAGCCGTACAATCACTTTCCTCTGCTAGCCGTAGCCAGCGTACGTACCTATATATTGCATGCCACACACATACATACATGCATACGAATGTTTATTTACATATGCAGCTCCAAGAACTTTAGTATGTTGCATTTGTTGCATTTGTGCTGCCCTAACTTCAGCTGCACTTTTGTTGTCTTCGATATTCGTGGAATTTAATTTACTGCGCTGCTGCATGCACTTCATAGAGACAGACATACGGTCATACAGCAGTACATATGCAAGTATTTTGTTCATCCATTGTTGCTGTTGCCTCTGTTTGTATGTAGTAGTTGCCTCAATTTTCCCTCATTATTGCCTATAATACGAGTGCGCATGTGTGTGTATGTACATAAATTTATCAGCGCTTGTTTAGCCGCTTGTGTTTATCAATTTTCACTGGAACTGTCACAAGCACAGCGCATCTGCATCGATTTTATGTTGGCAATATTTTCATCTATGTGTGTTTGTATGTAATCTGTGTTGTTCACGCATGTATGCGCATTAGTGTGCTTGAGTTTGTAATAATATTTGTTGATTTGTGACACAAAACTTCATACAGCATTTTAACCGATCGCAACAATTTATGGCCCAGTGTTGGGTGAATCTGGGTAATTAGAGGCGTTTAAAGGCGATTTTCTGGCATTTGTGTCAGTGGTGTCTGCATTTTCAATACAGTACCGTGACTCAAGCTAAATATGTTCATATGTATGTATGTTTGTACATGCAGTAAACGAAAAATTATTTATTCCTTTGTAGAAATTAAATATTTTTTTCACAAAAATTTTACACACCCAAATGTTTTTTTAAGCGTTTAACAATTAAACAAAAAAGTTTTAAAAGATTCAATGGAGTGGATCATGGTTCGCACTAAGAGTCTACTTAAATTAAGTAAAAAGCATCTAAGAATCATAGTAGGTGTCCTATCAGGACACCTTCTAATAGTAAGATATGTCAGCAGAATAGGGGCATCATCCAAAGAACAGTTTGGGAGCCCCTAGTACTTACATATATTGTACTCACTAAGCCTCCTCGTCAGACAAGATGACAATCCCTCGAGGAGAAAGACCTAGAACTGAGCCTTGTGGACACCTGGATGAGTTGATTTATCACTAAGCTTATCAGGGATATTGACTTTTTGAGTTCTATTCGATTATTAAGTTTTGAACCAAATCTGTGAGCATATCAAATGCTCTTGTGATATCAACAAATAAGGCACCCCATCACAGGCTTTCCTATTATCCATTCTCTTATAAATCTATATATATAAAAGAAAGTCATGTTAGTTACACTACTTATAACTCGCGAACGGTTGAACCGATTTGGCTGAAAATTGGTGGAGAGGTAGCCTAGAACCAGGAGACGGACATAGCATACTTTTTATCCCATTCGAACACGTTTCCGTGAAGTCACTATAAAATGTGGTATAACAAAACGCAAATGACAGCTAAACGTAGTTTTGTCTATGGTTAAGTAGAAAATTTGATAATGTAAATTTTGTCAGAAATATATAATCACAGTAATTTGTATTCTCTTTGAATCATCATTATCAATGCCGCGACCAAGACGATCGAATCTTTCCCGACAAAGCCGTAATGCAGTACGAAACATTGCGAATGAAACGACTGAGGAAGCACAAGGAATTACCCGTGAAGAGCGCCGCGACTTCGTGCTTCTCAATCACAAGAGCAAAGCGAGGCAGCCCGTGAAACGGCTCTGTTGGCAATGCGAAATCGTCGAGCGAATAACAGAGATCAACAAGTACATAGATCATTTTCGACGCACAAGAAGAGAATTATCGAGCAGCGTTTCGATATGATTGCAACACTGATTACTGCTTGCATCCTACCGTTTGCACTGGGCCAATGAACGTTGTTTGCGAATATTGTGGCTCATTGAAGTTTTCCGAAGAAACGTCCGGATTGTGCTGCCTTAGTGGAAGAGTGAAATTGCCATTATTGACTCCGCCACCTGAGCCATTGCATTCATTGCTTTGTGGCGAAACACCAGAATCGCGTCATTTTCTTGCAAACACTCAAAAATAAAATGGTTGTTTTCAAACGACCTCATTTGGGGCAGACATTATCGAAGAACGAGGATTTAATCCGACATTCAAGGTATTTATTGATTTGTTTTTGAACTAACTATAATTATTCATACGTATTATGTTTGCAGAGTATAAAAAAAGTGTTTATAAAAAATAAATAATACTGGCTTTGCTTTTTATAGATACAAGGACAGATTCACCATCGAATTGGGTCATTGCAACCTTTCGAAGATGCACAGCATACATTTTTACAAATATACTTCATGGGCAACATGGAAGAACAACTTGATCGACGTCAAGAGATCAATGCAGCAATGAAAATAGCAATTCTTAAAGATCTGCAGCGACTACAACAGCAACAGGCTGTTCAAGAGTGCTTTGGAACGCATGCCAAATGATGACTACAAAGTCGTGATCAGAGCAGATAAACGACCATCTGGAACACACGAACGCACATTTAACGCTCCAACAATAGATGAAATTGCCATCCTGATTGTTGGTGAAAACTTGGAAAAACACGATATCGGGCTTACACGTCGTCATACTGGGCAACTGCAACAAATATCTGCGTTGTTTTTTCTTGCACCTCATAATAAAACAAAAAGTGTCGTGTATCACAAGGTGATTAACTGAAGAGTGCAATCTATTAAAGCTTCATTGAAATACTTGATTAATAAAAAAATTCACTTAATAAAATCAAAAATCTACTTTTTTATTGCCTCTAGGGCGGAACAAAGTTAGCCGGGCCAGTTAGTTATAAATAAAGGAATTAAAGTTTCAAAGAGCATCCTCAGTTGAGATACCAGATCGAAAGAAACTCAAGATATATCGCTGCGTACGAATTTTGGAATATGACAATTACTTACAAGATAATTTGTGGTGGGAAGGCCCTGAAGGAGATCTTAGGTCATACACGCGCGGTCACAGTTACATATCGTGCCAGGCCTGCTGCTTTTCTAGCGACTCGTGCCAAGCACCAATTGGCAATGGATGAAGAAGCAGACCCTTGGCTCGTTAATCGTACGTGGAGAGTATTATATTCACTTGGTATCACTGGTGTAAACTCCGTAGAAGAAATCGTAGAAACTTGACGTCATACAACACAGTTGCTTCAGAAGGGAAAATTCAATACTTAGAAAATTGAGATTTAATGTTCCCGAAGCTTTAGTTGGTGTACCAGATTCTGATTGCGAGCCATTTTTGCAGTTTCATGATGTTACACATGTTACGACGTCTCTTGGTTTAGTCTGGACCCCGAAACATTTGGTAAAGTTATTTCAAACTTTATAACAATCTCGTATCGCATAGTTCACTATTGCTGGGTTTTACGATAAGCGCATCTATCGCTCCGATTGTAACTCAGGCAAAAATCTTCGTTAAGACATCAAAGTTGGAATTAAACTTATGCTGCGCCTCATTCAAAAAAATGTATTTTGCCAAAGTGGAATATTTAAAAATAGTGAAATATTAAGAAATTAAAAAATATCGCAAGTGTGATTGATTACTTACTTTGTTGTAAGGAATTTATTATTTTTTAAAAACGGAAGCTACAGCTAGGAAAATGCTGTCTGCTGGGACGTTGTAGCACAAAATGTAGTCAAATGAATTCAAATCTCAGCTTCTATGCAGGCAAAAGATATCAACATTTTGTCCGCTCATTCAATTTGCCAATGCATTTAGTATTTCTCAACTTTATTTATGCGAAAAGCAAACTAAATTCTCGGTACATCAAAAAAGTTACTTCAGTCAAAGGTTACTTCGGCAAAGAAAAAAAAATTATCGAAAATATATATGTAATTGAAATTCGTAATGGAATTGGAATTCGAAGCTTAAACGCCCTTTTTAACTTATTCTGATAACTTTTTTACCCTTTCTTTTTCCTTTAGATCGTCACAATTTTGGACTTATGTAAGGAAGAGATTCCATTTTACCTCTTTTGATTGATTAAAAAATTATTTAAAACTTCCAATCACCGCATAAGTGAAAACTCGCTTCGTGACCGGTTTATAACTAAACCACTTTCGTATCTAAGATTTAGAACAGCATTTTTGATTTATACAACTCATAAATATTTCAAATTAACTACGAAAGTGTAGTAGATAAAGGATATCAAATGTCTTATCTACGATGGGAAGTTGCCGCACGCACCTTTTTTAATTGCATTGTGTCTCAACACCCTTTCACCGTTGTCACATTTACTAAATTGAATTTTGAGATTATTGATTTGATAACTCCACGACGGCATGCGGGTACAAATTAAAAAAATATTTGTTTGCGATGTAAATAAATGTTGCTCTGCGCGCGCTTTCCTGTTGCATAGTCCAATGGAAATAATCGATTTTAATCAGCAAACAAATAATAGCATTTTTAATAGCCGCTAAATGTCGTTGAAATGCCAAGAAAATTAATTTGTTAGGCAGCGCAAGCGCGCAAGATATCAATCGCAACACGCAACAAGGTGTTTGGGGAGAGTGACACAAAATGTGTAAAAGTTAAAGAAAAATAAAAAAACATTGATTGGAGAAAATGCGCACAAGAATGCAATAAAAATAAGAAATATTAAATGAAAAATATTAAAAAGTTGTTGGAGAGTTGTTTGCTTTGAAGTTGAACTGTTTGGTGCTTTAGATAAGAGAAGAAGCTTATGAACGTAAAATATGATCGAGTATAAAGGGTTAGACTTCAACTCTCTTACAGCTAAGTTGATTTTTCGAAATTCTTACAACTTTTTTTTCTAATGCAAAATACTGTTATAAGGCTCAGATATAAGACGTTTGTAATATATCATAAGGTTTTTCAGTGAGACGTCACGAACTAATAGAGGAAAAAGCAACATGAAATTATTTTGATTAAATTATTAGGTGCGCAACTAAGTTTTAGGTATTTTTTGATGAAAATACAACTTTATTCTGAAAAAAGTGGTTACAACTGAATCATTGAAAGTATTGCCCATCACTTACTAATACTTTTTCCCATCTTTCTGGTAGATCTCGTGTACCGTCGCGGTAAAACTGTTCATATTTTGTGGCTATCCACGGATCAAGCCATTTCAGTGTTTGCAGGTAGGTTTTAACAGGCTTGGCGACGTGAGGCCGTGCGTTGTCATGCTGTAGAATCACTTTTTCATGCCTCTCCACGTATTGCGGCCGCTTCTCGCGCAGTGCTCGGCTCAATCGCATCAATTGAAGTCGATACCGATCCCCAATGATGGTTTCGCTTGGTTTTAACAGTTCATAATAAATAACACGAACTTAGTTCCACCAAATACATAGCATAACCTTTGCAGCGTGAATATTCGGCCGAGGCGACGACGTAGAAGCATGCCCGGGCAGCCTCCATGACTTTATTTTCTTTGGACTGATGTAATGAATAAATTTTTCATCACCCGTCACGATGTGATGAAGTTTTCTTCATCCTTCCTTTTGTGCCGCTGGAGCAGTTGTTCACAGGCGAAAAAACGACATTCAAAATGCCTTGGTTTTAACTCATAAGGAACCCAAGTCCCCTGTTTCTGAATCATTCCCAAAGTATGCAATTGCTTGTAAATGTATTGGCGGATTGGCGGGTAACTCCTAATACTGAAGCAAGCTCTTCTTGCGTTTGACACGGTTCCTCATTGAGCAATGCCTCCAATTCAGCGTCTTCGAAGGGTTTTGACCTTCACGCAGACGGTCGTCAACATTAAAACCACCGTCTTTGAAGCGACGGAACCAATCTCGGCACGTTGTTTCACTTAAAGCAGCATCTCCATAAACATTTTGTAGCTCTCAATGCGCTTCAGCCGCCGTTTTTTCGAATGAAAGAGGAAAATCAACACTTCCCGCAAGTGACGTTTATTCGGCACAATATCAGACATTTTCACAAAACCAAAAGTATATGATACCAAAACAAAATCACTAATGTTCGAAGAAGTTTATTTACCATATATCTAAGCTTGGTTTGTAACGCTTAGGTTATGTTAGAATCGACTAGCACAGACTGCTGGCGGCATCTATTGACAAACAGCGGGAGCTTAGTTGCACACCTAATATCTTTTTCTTTTTATTCCTAAAAACAGTTTTAAAAAGAAAGGAAAACCAAAACTTCAATGCATACAAAATAAAAAAATATTTTAAGAAAATTAAAACACTTAGCAAATTCAAACAACCTAGCAAAATCAAGTAAGTACTTCCATATAAAAATTGTGCCACATCGCTTCATTGGTGGAATGATGAAATACACGAAAAACGTAGACCTTTATCGCAACCTGGGCATACAAATACAAATTCTTGTCGCCATCTTTACGGAATTGCATTGAACCCAACGATGTCGCGAAGTGTTCTCAGTGGGTAGATGATTGTCAATATTCAAAAGGTTCTTTTCTGGCCGCTAAAATGTCTGCTGCCTGTACTATGGGGTATCGACGATTCAGCTATGGTCACTTCTACCAGTGGAAGTATCAGGTCAGTCCATAAGTTCGTGCGTTTTTTAAAGGTGGTTTTATTCAATATTTCTTAGGAATGCAATATTCGAAAAAATATATAATTTAAAAATAGGCGTGAAAGCCCACCCTGTATATGTACTTATTGCATATGTATATCTGTATTTTTATTGAAAGTGTTAAACACCATAAAACAGTTCACACTAAGCAATAAATCAATTGACAAATACACAAATACGGAACGAATGAAGCGAAGGGGTGTTCGAGACAGTGCACTGAATATCGATCGCCATTGAAGGGAATGCGTGAATGCAGTGGGAGTGCATTTTATTTATACATACATATATCCATACAGTAGAGAGCATAACTGAGTGCCTTTTCGAGTTAAATTTTATTTTGTTATAAGTTTTTTGATACTGTTCAAATCTTTACCAAAAACATATACGTAAATTAAATTTAAAAACTTTTCACAAATTTTAAAAGATTTTCATCTGCGAGTAAATTTTTTCGAAAATTAATTTATTCACTTGAAAGGCCATACTTCACTCTACTTGTCTAAATAATTCCCATTACTATTGAGGCATTTATCGTATCTTGGGACCAGCTCTTGTATGCCATTGTCAAAGAAGATTGCCGCCTGATTAGACAACCTCTGTTTCACAGTCGTTTTTCCATTGTCATCATCGGAATGGCGCTGCCCCGCCAGATGCTTCTTCAAGTGCATAAACAAATGGTAGTCGCTCGGCGCAAGATCGGGACTATATGGAGGATGGTCCAATTCATCCCAGCCAAAAGAAGTGATAAGGTCTTGTGTTCGATTTGCTGTGTGTGGACGGGCACTATTGTGGAGCAAAACGACACCTACGCTCAGCATGCCACGCCTTTTGTTTTGAATTGCACGGCGCAGTTTTTGTAAAGTCGCGCAGTACGCTGCTGCATTCATCGGTCGTCGTGATTCAAAAAATCGACCAGCAACACACCCTTTCTGTCCCAAAGCACAGTGCCCATGATTTTCTGAGCCGAAATTGTTTGTTTGAATTTCACTTTCCTAGGGGATGATGAATGTAGCCATTTCATTGATTGCTGCTTCGATTGCAGTGTTTCATCGCCTGTGACAATATGGCTTAGAAGAGCATCACCCTCGTTACTGTATCGTTCGAGAAAAATCAATTGACTACCCCATCCATTGGTTTTGTGCTCATCAGTCAACATTTTTAGCACCCAGCGTGAACACAATTTCCGATAATTTCAACGTTCAGACACAATTTCCTAAAGAACACTTCTTGAGACAGCAGGAAACTTTTCAGCTAAGGACGAAATCGTTAATCGTCTGTTCTCTTTCACTTTACAGTCCACTGTTTGAATCAGTTTTTCGGTAATGACTGAAGGTCTCCCCCTTCGTTTCTCATCATGAATGTTTGTGCGGCCATCTTTAAAGGCCCTAACCCGTTTCCGCATCATTCCATCGCTCATAATGTTTTCACCATACACTTCACTGATTTGGTAATGAATGTCAACTGATTTGAAGCCTTGAGCACAGAGAAACCGTATTGCAGCACGCGCTTCACTGTCGGCGGGACTCTCAATAGATGGAGGCATTTTAAAATCACGCAAACAGATGTACATAGATTCGATCGGATAGTTCCAAAATGGTGTCTGTGGCTTCCCAACAGATGTAGCTACACGACGCGAATGCGTTAAACGGCGGCCGCAGAGCTGCGGCGGTGTAATTTGGAAACTGACTTTAAAAACACGCCTCGTATATTGAACTTGTAATCCGAATTTTTAGAATAATTTCAGGTAGGCCGTTTTCATTATATAGTCCATTGAGCTTTGATACAATGAAGTGCAGGTTACAAGCGGCTGAAAAATCATGTTGATTTAAAAAAACATTGTCTAGGCTTGTGTAGGCCTTGGTGATTTTTTTTCACATAATAATAAAGAAATATTAATAAAGGATAGAGTTGATTCTTTTAAATTTTCTTTCCAAATGGTTTTGCGTATTTCCTCCCATAAGAAATTAATTTTAATATTTTTTTTCTCGTCGCTTTAAATTTGCACTTATTTTATTAAAATTACATTTCATGTAATTCTTTTATTTTACATTTGGTTTCTGTAACAATTTGATTTCGGCGACAGTAGGTTGTTAGCCTAAGGGATTGCCACCTTGAATTTAGCTTGCGGAATCAGCTATTAGTTGGCAGTCGCGCGTTACGAGTCAGACGCTGGTTTCTACCGCTTAATATGATATAAGACAGATGGTGCTTGATTTCTAATTTTGGTCAAGTGGTATTTTATTTCCCACTTGCCCTGCATATCTGCCCAGCTTTCTCTTATCCGACAGACCAGAAACTCCACACAGAAGAGGTGCATCTGCAAATATTCGTACGGTGTGTAAGTCCAAGCAAATGCAAAATACGGATTTTCAACTCCAATGTTAAATCAGTTCTACTCTTAGACTAAGAAACATGGTGTCTGTCTGCGGAAATTGTACAGAAGCTTCAAGTGTTCATCTGGTGGCCAGATAACTGGATATCTAACACCGAATTGCATCGACGATGACATCAAAACCCAATCGCAACTGAAGTAAGAGAACGTAAATGGAGATGACTTGGCCATACCCTACCAAAAGGTGGCACTGAAAACCGCAGACAAGCGCTGGATTTGAACCCCCAAGGGCGGCGCAGAAGAGGCAGACCTAGGAGCTCTTGGCAACGCTGTGTCGAAAAGGAATACAAAGCCGTGGACAAAACATGCTCCGCAACGGAGATCAAAGAATTATGATGTAATTATATACCCGAAACTTTTTTAAGGGTGCAGATTAAAAATTAGCTTAAAAATTTATAATATTTGAAAACTTGTGGAACTTTTCTAAGTTTCGTATATTATTATATAAATTTAGAAAGTTTAATTTATCTAGTTTGGCTTAAAGATTGAAAAAAAATTTTTTTAAGATAAATAACTGCCCTGGCGAGGGGCCCACTTCGACAAAAATTGAAAATTAGTCCGTTGTGATACCATACAAGGGAAAGCAAGAGGAAAGGAGAAAGAAGGAAGGAAGGAAAAGAACCAAACAGGTGGAAAAACTTAAGAGGGGGCTTTGAATTAGAGGATGACGACTAACAGTGGCGATTCACGTTCGTATCGTATTAACCCCTTCAAGATACTGATGAATTTCTCCAGATGTGTGATATTTGAACCCGCAATATCCGCAGGTGTACCGAAAAAGTGAGAGAGCAGATGTCTGAAACTTTTCCCGATGAGAGCAGGGCAGCCGAGAAGAAAATGCTGAAATGATTGCACCTCGTCTTCTAGTCAGCTTCTGCAGAATGGACTTGAAGCAATTCCAAGCCCCACCACACGGACACCTAACGGACTGTGTCCGGTAAGAAGACCTACCTAATTCCGAAGCTGCAGTTTTGTTAGCCTTAGAAGTTCCCTCGAGCTCCCATGATGTACCCGTGACCAGAAGGATCTCGCGGCTTTGCATGTTCGCTCACTGAGTTGACACCCACCTGAAGGCCCATCTTTTTAGGAGCAGATCACAGATTCTCACCCATCCTCTCATTTTGCGATTGAAAAAATATTAAAAAAAGAAATTTTAATTCGAAAAACTCTGTAAATATTAAAAAATTCGTCATGCACTCAGTTATGCTCGCCACTGTACATATTAAATATTTACTTACCTCACTATCAGCATGCGTTCCATGCATTTGGCTTTCGCCAGAGCCTCCGAAACTTGCCCAGTGCTGCGGTGCTGCACTTTTTACTTTAAACGCTTTGTAGTTGTTTACAAATTGTAAATAACGGTACATATTTATAAATATGTCTATATGAAGTTATCAGCCCAATTCAATCGGACAAGCGACGATAATTGGAAATTTAATTAGAAATAGTTTCAACTTTGTAAGATTTGTTCTGTTAAAAATGTTCTAATCGAAAGACAATCTAAACAATGTGCGATATAGAATACACAAATACAGTGACTTAAAAATGTAGCCATACGTATGACGAACAAGGTGGGAGTTTAGATGGATATCTAATGGTCATGCTTCGATAACAAAAGGTTGTGTATAGTTTGACAACTTAAATTGAAAAAAGGTATTGAGAAACTGTTTCAGTAATGACACTCTAAAGAAAAAAGCCATTTACGAGTAGTGTGAACTCCTCAGAAGCGATCGGGAGACCATTGAGGTTGACGAATGCAATAGCAGGCCTTCGACAACGAAAACTGGTGAAAACATCAAGTGAAAGAAGAGTTGATCACTAACCGCAAATTAACAATCAGAGAGCAGGAGAGCTGACAGATAACTTGAGCATTCCTTATGAATCAGTTCATGGCATTGTAGTTAATAGTTTGCAATAATGGTCACAAAGGACCTGAATTTGATGCAAGGAAGGGTCCGCGTTGATATCGATACCAAGACCTCATTTTCATGGCCCACAGAATCATGATTTCTGATCCAACATTGATCAAACGCATAAGCGTCTTGAGACGAGACGCGGGTTTATGAGTTAGTTACTTACTTACCATACTTAGATGGCCCTACAACCAAACGTCCGTTTTGACCGAATCTAAAACATTGCGCCATCCAGCTCGGTTCGCTGCTTGCTGGCGCCAGTTGGGGACAGCGAGTGCTGCTAGGTTATGCCTCACTTGATCTCCTCAGCGAAGAGTAGGTCTTCCTCGTCGTCCACTAGGGGGCTCCCTCCTGAAAGACTGCCGCCCTGGAGCACTTTCGTTCATTCTCGAGAGATGGCCCAACCAGCGCAGCCGCTGTATTTTAATACACTTCACTATGTGCACATATCGGTATAGCTCATACCGCCCGCTTTTCCGTCGGATACGGAACTTATTCTCGCCTACGCGAAGAGTTGTCGTCATCGACCAAGCTTCTGCGTTATACCAGGTCAAGTCCAAAATCAGACAGACTGGCGTCATAGAAATGTTTTTGATGGCGCCATCTTTTTAATGAGTTAGTACGTTGGAAATTACATCCCTAGTTGATTCCCAGTGAATGTGCTGGAATCTGGTGTTGCAGAATACCATGTTCCAGGCCCCGACGAAGTCGATCAGCCCCTGTCGGTTACCGGATATTTCGTTGTGCAGGCAACTGTGGGACCCAAAATTGCCTCCTGGTCACGATCCAGGCGCTCATTGCAGGAATCTTTGGCCGTATCATCCTTCTCTTCCATTGGGGCGTGGGCACAAATGAGCGATATGTGGAAAAATCTCGCTCTGATGCGTATTATTGCGAGGCGCTCGTTCACCAGAGTGAATGACAGTACTTGGCGTCGAAATCTCTCCCACAACAAATCCAACACCGATTTGCGCTCTTTTACATGGCAGCTGCAGTAGTCATCGCAAGGTCCTATGGTTTTCTTGCCTTGCCTCGTCTGTCGCATCTCTTGAATGGCAGTGATGTTAGCCTTTACTCTCACGAGGATACCAACCAGCCGGGCAAAGACACCTTCCCCTTAAGGGACCGAACAATCCAGGTGCATGCCCTCAAATCATATTCCTTAGTTCGTTTGCAGGGGTCGTCATCAGTATAGGGAAGTCTCATCCGAGGCTTTGTTTGTGTTTCCATTGGCGGGGGATTTTTATGTGGCGGGTCTCCAACCCAGCGCATAACCAGGTATTCTGGGATGATTCGCCTTCTCACGTTGGCTCACCCCCGAACGGGTGTGCGGAAGCTACCCAGAAGATACTTGGGCTAATCTCGGAACTTCTGAGCTGCTTCAACCATATGCAGAAGAATCCTGGACACTCTTAAGTGAATCGGGATCAGTAACTTTCCCCACTTGCGTAGACTTCTACATATGGAAACATCCTAATAAGACTAGTCCCAGGGTAATTTGCACAGTTTATAGGATTAGGCAGAGTACTCTAGGTTAAGAGTACGACACGCAAAGCACACATCAGCCAAGTGAGGTCGAGGTTGTGCTGCTGTAGAGGTGAGGAAGTGGATGCAAGATAATTTTTAGCCATTATCACCGTATCGTCCGCATATATGCATACATAGCTGTGTGCGTGATTTATGTCAACGGTGGATTTGCAGTAAATAAAGTGCATAGGGCCAGTCCCATAACACTACCTTACCTAGGCACATCTGCTTCAATTCGGTGAAGAATAGTTACTTCATTGCGCATTTTTACAAGAAAGTGTCTACTTTCTAGGTATGATTTAAGCACCTTGTAATAGCAGAGAGGCAGATTCACTTGGGGCTCGTGTAACAATCCTACATGCCAAATTTCATCAAATGTGCTCTTTTCTTGCGCTTCTCCAGCGAAATTGTAGACAGAATTGACTTGGTCAATGGCCGAATGCTGTTGGCGAAATCCAAACTGGTGTGCCGAAATTAGTTGCCTCTGTATATTAATCGATATGAGTCTTATTAAAAATAGTTTTTTAAAAGGTTTTGAACGAAGAAATCATTTCTAGAGGATTGTCTGGCTTTGGTACGAGGATAATTTGGGCTACTTTCTATTGCAGAGGAAAATACTCAGTTCTTAAAATTAATTGAAAGCGTAGACGATAAATTTGCGGAAGTATAAAGGCAATTCTTTTAGAATTTAATTCGTTATGAGGTCATATCTTCGCGCTTTATTTAACTTCATGTCTTTATTTATTAAATCTTTAACCTTTTTCCAATTAAAGGGTGGCTAAATTTCAAGGATCAATGTTGAATGTGAACCACACTTAAATATCAAGTTTTTTCTTCATCTCATTTGACATTTTCTAATTTCAGACTAATTCAATTTGAACCATAGAAATATACACAATCGAACAAAGCGTTAAACTTATTCAGGCTTATTATGAAAACGGGCGTTCCAATGAAAATGCATATCGCGCACTTCGTCATTTTTTCGGACAATTTAATCGTCTAAATGTGCGTACAATCGGAAAAAGTGTGCAAACGTTTGAGCAAACAGGGTCTGTAGAAGATTTGAAAAAACCAGCTCGTACTGCAGAAAATATTGCTGCTGTTCGCGATAGTGTGGTTGAAGAGCCGTCCACCTCAACTCGTCGTCGTGCCCAACAATTGCACCTCTCACGCTTGTCGTTGATGAACATTATAAATAAAGACTTGCCTTTACACGCTTACTAGGTGCAATTGACTCAAGAACTAAAGCCTCTTGGGCATTTCAAGCGTCGTCAATGATCAGAATGGTGGCAGGAAATGGCAACAGTGAATGACCATCAAATCATCTTCAGTGATGAGGCACATTTTCACATCAGTGGATTCGTCAATAAGCAGAATTGCCACATTTGGGCGAATGATAATCCAAGAGTTATTGCCGAAAAACCAATGCACCCACAAATAGTGACTGTTTGGTGCGATTTATGGGCCGGCGGCTTCATTGGGCCGTATTTTTTCCAAAATGAGGCCGGTCAGGCAGTTACTGAGAGATGAGAGTCGTGAGATGATAACGAAGTTTTAATGGCCCCAAATTGGAAGATATGGATGTGGACGATATGTGGTTTCAACAATACGGTGTCACACAGCTAACGAAACAATGGCTCTTTTGCAAGAAAAAATTTGATGGCCGAATAATCTCACGTCGCGCCGATGTCAATTGGCCGCCAAGATAATGTGATTTGACATCGTTGGACTTATTTCTTTGGGGTTATTTGAAAGAAAAGATGTGCGTCGATAAACCAGCAACAATTCAAGAGCTAAAGGATGAGATAATTCGGCACATTTACGGCATAGAACCTCAATTATGCCTCAGCGTCATCGAAAATTGGGACCATCGGATGGAGGTGTGCCGCCGAGGCCGCGGCGACCATTTGGCCAATATTTTGTTCTATACGTAGTTGAGGAATACTAATATTACCATAATAAAGAGAAATCATAATAGTTTCCTAAAAAAATTGTATTTCATTCCAAATCAACACCGGCCCTGAAAACTTAACCACCCTGCTGCGTAGATCCGGCGTATGATTGGTTGACATTTCTTTCCGTGCACTTTTGCACAAAAAACACGGCAAATAGGATTACAAAAGTAGAATGAAAGCTACCTGGTGTAGTATGGAGCTGAAGCGTTAAAAAAATTTGCTGTAAAAAAATGTATGTACAGAAAATGCTAATTTTCTCAGAAATCTATAGAATGATTCAAGAGAGATGCAGATTTTGGAGAAAAATTAATCTTTCTTTTTCAGACTATTAATACTACAGACTTCGGCGAGCTTAGTCATGTAGCGGTACTCAGTTGAGGTGACTCAAACGTTTTATGAAAAAGTTCATTCTACAAAAAGTGCAACTCGAGCTCAAATGGCGGCTAATTAACTCCATCGTATATTTTTCTTTAGTGTTATGCCAATAAGCTCGAGATGGTGGCAGTGCTGAAGAGCGAAATCATACGCTCTAAATTACATACAGTCCGAACCCGAAAAGACATGGAAAATTTTGGAGGAGTTGTTGTGCGAATTTAATGGGTATACTTTGTTTCATATATAAATTCCTTGCACTAAAATATATGCTGAAATATGTTTTATTTATAAAAGAAAATCTGCAATTTTATTAAATTACTCTGCATGTCATTTAGCTGATTATAGGAAACTTGACAAATCCCTCAATTGGAGTGGAAAAAGGGCTTCGAATATTAGACAAAGCGTATTGATTTTAATCGACAATATTAATATTTTAATAAATAATAAAACCATTTTTTTTATAAATATTTAGTTTTACTTGCCTATCTCGAACTCTAGTAACATTCGCTTTTTATTAAATTTGTATGCAATTTAAACCGTAAATGGCGAGAAAGCCTCGTTCGTCCATGCAATCAATTATTAACGCGCGCAACCTCCTTTCAATGCAATCTTCAGCCTTCTACTTACATTATTAAATGGATGCTATGCCTTTTACATACGTACACACATACACCCATTATTGATACACCGATGGGATCAATGGCCTTAATTTGTACAGAACAAAAGCCACCATTGCGTTTTTCTTTATTTCCGCTTACACCGGAAACAACAGGCCACAACAATATGACAAAAGAAAACAATGGCAAACAGACACATTTGCCGCCATATATTATAATAAAGGTATGTGTGTATGTATTAAAGGTATGTATGTATGCGTGTATACATTTATGAACTTGCTTGACAGGCTTTTACTCATAAGTGTTTAAGCGTACATTCATACAGCTGTGACATGTACAGTCGTGGGCTTTGAAATAAAGGCAGCAGAAGCTGGCAGACGAGCGAGCAAAACTGTATGCGCTAAAAGAGCAGGGTCGAATTAACATATCAATGATCATGAAAACAGAGAAGTCTATATCCGTACTCAAGTAGCTAGAGCGTTGAAAAAACTCCACAAAGGGAAGGTGGACCGATATGCTAACCCAAACATAGGAAAATGGCTCAATCGAAGCTATGGTGAGCTTAACTTCCACCTAACAAAATTCTTCTTTATGGCTGGTACCAGAAATACCTACATCGCCTTGGGATACGTTACTCGCTTTTATGTCCCGGACGATGTAAGGCATGTGTATTTCGCATGCCCACGATTTGCGACTATTAGAAGCAATTTAGTAGCACTCTCACTAGATCTGATAGTACCAGAAAATATAGTCCGCATCATGATGTCTTCAAGGTATGCGTGGGATAAAATTTCGTCGGCGATAAAGTACACGAGGTAAGCGGCAGCTAAACAGACGATACTTGACAAACAAACGGACTCTAAAGTCGAAATGTTACAAGTACGGTGGGAGGGGATGGACAGGCCCAACTGGGATGGTTTCCTTCGGGAATAAACATAACTAGGGGAGGATTTTAAAGTAATATGCAACTTCAACGGACTGCATGTGAAGAGTAACTGACGTAGAGCCTAGTGCTCAACCGTCTTCCCGACGATTTACTTAACTGTTGTACCGGGAGGGGATCGGTACATTGACGGTAGGAGGTTTAGTTTGGGTTAAAGTCCTACACTGACGGCGTACAGGCTTATCATAAAAATAATAATTGAACTCCTATATTATTGAATATGAATTAGGTGGCAACGCTGTTTTAATTTTTTTTATTAGCATTTTTTCGTTCCCTCTAATGATGAAAGGCGCATTTCAATTAATTTAACTGTGTAATATTTTATCATATTCCCATAGAGAGTTAGGTGGCAACACTTTACTAAAATAATTTTTTTATTTGAAGCTTTCATTTTACTTGATTCCTACATATGTATATACTTATATTGCAACATATAGTAAAATTTTCTAGCTAATTTAAAATTTTTTATAAAAATTAGGTGGCAACGCTAAAAGAAATATGTTTATATTAATGCTATCTTAACTATTCATTTCATTTGACAAACATATCCTGATATGGAATTAATTTTTATTTTTTCACTGCCAATAAGGTGGCAACACCATTCAAAGAATTTTTTCTTAAAGCGTTGTTTTAATACTCAGTTTCTAGTGTTTTCAATTGAACATAGTTTTGAATTTAATTTCCTGTTTTCTCTTGAAAATTAGGTGGCAACGCTATCAACATATCGCTTTTGAGGAAAGATTTCTTAAATACCTATGTTTTGACACCCTTATTGTAATATTTATTTATGAATGTTTGTTTTTAGTTAATTACACTTTTCGATTATTGGAAATAATTGGCAGCACTATTCTAGTAGAGTGTTACCTAGAAAATATCTGCTTGTAAAATCAATAATATTTCGAAGAAAGTAAAAATTTTCTAGGTTGACGTAGTTCTTTTTTAAGAAGCCATTTTCAAGGCATATTCCAATTCTTGAGCGTTCATAGCTCATGAGCTGGATTGTCCCGGGCCTAACCCATAGATGTCACTAGTTTTATTGCATTCACCTCTTTTTCAGTTAGTACTAACCTTAAAAGGACAAAAACAAACAATTTTGTAAGCTAAAATTGTTTTTGTACTTCATGCCAGCTGGTGTCGCAATATCACAATTTGGTATTTGCCTTTGGCATTACTTTTTTCTAGTTCATATGGAATCAGTGATAGCAAATTTTCGTTGTTAAAGCAGAGGATTGTATGCGTAACTTTTCTACGACAGACTGGGTGATAAGCCTATTTTAAAGTATTTTCTTTAAGTTCCTAATTACGAGTACAATGGGCAATCAAATTTGAGTGCTTGGTTCTATATAAATTAGCTCCGGACTACTTATATCGACGAGTCATCGAACGAACAAATTTAAAGTAAATTCATGAGAAGGTATGCGTCTCTATTTTATTGCACGCCGCTGTGCATGAAATACATACTTTCGCAAAAATACACACATGAATGCTGCGGTAACATTCGCATTGCAATCAATAATCCCACTTAAACATCACTCATTTATAGGCAGATAAATGTACATAGATTTTAAGCGTAGATATATGCACGGACATAAATACACTGTGCTAAATAACGATGTAGACCTATAATAAATAAAAGGGACTTAATATAACTAGTAGAGACTTATTAGAAAAAATTTGAGAACTTATTTGTTTCTCATTTGATTTTAATACTTTTTTTATGGAAATATAGTTCATTCTTTTACAAGAAACATGTAAACCCAAGTTTTAAACTTTTTGTAAATTAAAAAAATTAATAAATTTCCATCAGAGCCCATTGAATTTTGGTATAATAAAGTGCAATTTTTAAGTGGCTTAAATGTCTCGTTGATTTTTGGTAATTTTTTTTCTGATGGTCTTGGGCGTTTTCTCGCACATAAAACATAAGTCGGGTATACCTTATATGGAGAAAATGTACAACAGGCGAAAACAAAAATTGTCAAAAATCAACGCGATCACTGAACCACTTGAAACTTGCATTTTATTCTATCAAAATTTGACGAGGCATAAAACTGCAAACTCCAGATTTTTTTTTTAAATTCTAATTATTATTAATACAAGAAAAAAGCTTAACATATTTGAGCCAAAAATCCTACGTCGCTTTCTTGAACCGGTGTGGATAGATCACGTCAACTATCGCCTACGTTTCAACGATACGCCTAACTGAGCCAAACGGCTTCCAAATCGTTGGCTACATTAAGCTTCAGCGCCTTAAATGGTCTGCTCATGTTTTAAGGATAACCTAAATAAAATTGCAAAAAAGATCTCCTATACAGGTAGTAAGCTGTGATAATTATTAGTGGCGATCGCGCTGCCTTTGGGCGCATAGTGCCGAAACGAATGCTTTCCAATATTGGCTACTTCTCGCTTTCGTCTTAATTTGGGTCCATGAGTGAGATTTTGAATTTCTAAAAATTCTTCATTAAGGCTACGGCGGCAAGATCCCTTAGGGCGTTCTTGTGGGTTGCAGTCCAGTGCCATTCTACTTATTCGATCGTTGGCTTGTACAACGAATAGCCAATCCAAATCCATTTGAGCTCTCGTATTTCAATGTCAAATGGTTTTGCGTGCGAGTCACAGGTTGCGGATAGTGAACCGCCTTCAGAGGTAAGCTGCGAATAAGTTTTTTCTAACAAATAAGCAGTCCCGGACAAGCAACGGGTGGTGGATACGGCCGTAGTAGGGTGGACAATGGGCTCTGTACAGTCTTAAAAAAGGCTACAAGGTCAAATGCATGCTGCCTTTAGCAAGCACTTAGCCCAAATCAGCGGTTGTCTTGTAGCAAGCGGCTGAAAAAGGCAATACTGCTCCCACCAGCTAAATCTAAGATGGCAGCCCCATCGTGCGGTTAGGTACCGTAGGCTAACAACTAATTAATCTTGAATTAAATCTGTTACTGAAACCAAATCAATCTGAATAAAATGGAATATTAAGCTGTAAGTGCCTTATAAAAGAGGCCGATCGAGGACACAGTTAATGACTTGGCGTCATCTTTGGACTGAAAAACTTTGGGATGTCTGCAAAGAATCGAGATTCTTGGTCGGAACGTCGCGCAAAAAATGATGATGATGGGGAGAGGATTTAGTATTGTGAGCTGAAATGTCTATTATGCTCTCTTCATTGTTTCAGTGAAATTCTCTGAGCCAAATTTCCTCACAAAAAAACAGTGTAGGTATGTCAATTTTAATATTTTTCCATTTTTGGAGTCTATTGAGGAGTTTATGGCATTCCCAGATTCAGATTGAAAAGTTGTAAGCTTTGATGAAAATTTATTGAATCTTTTTTTGATTTTCATAAAATTTCAAACTTGTTTTATCTAGCTTTTGCAAGAGAGTGTAGGTAGGTAGATGAAATGGCTGAAGTATTGCTCTGGCAAGTAGCACTAAAGCGCCGTTTTGATATCATTATAAGACCTACAACAGCAAGATATCTACAGCCAACAGGAGCTGTTAATGTAATGGAGAAGGTTGAGATGGGATTTAGGTTAGCACACTGCCACAGGCTGCCGAAAAAAGGAGCACCCAGTGACCTTAATCGTCTAGCTGCCAAACCCGGACATTTACAGAGAAAGTGCTCAACAGTCTCCTTCTATAAAAGGTCCACATAGCTTCTGCAATGGGGGCTAAACGGTAAACCTAGTCTTCCCCCGTGTGTGCCGATCGCCCAGTGACCGTTAAACACAGCTAGTTGTTTGAAAATTGAATGACGAGGAACTCCAAGTAGTCCGTCTATCCTACTGGGGCCCAAAGAATTTTCAAAATAGCACATGAAGAAATGGAGCTCCATCTTTTCTGCGCTTTTCTGAGAAATAAGTTATGCAATTCCTCTTTAACAACAGTCAGAGTGATGCTGATGACCGGGTTTGAGGTCTCTGAGGCTAATTTAATCCCTTTCCTGACAAGCTCATCAGCAATTTCATTTCCCTCTATGTTTCTATATCCTATAACACAGATCCGAGAAATGTTACCTGTACACCGAAGAGAATGTCTGTGATCGTTATTCCTGGTCAAAGCTATTGAGGCCAAGATCCAAACGCTGATCGTCACGCTAAAAATGTTGATGATGGCCAGAAGATTTCGTACTGAGACCTGAAAGATCTATTTTGCCTTCTTCATGTGTTCAGCGTATTACTCTGAGTCCCAAAATTTTAATTTGTTTATTTCATTTGTCTATTTCATTTTCTTCTCTTTTAAAATCTGTTTCCCCAGGTACTTGTTCCGCTTAGGTATCAGTTTGGAGCACGATGCCAGCATATGTTTGGTGGTTTGATCTCGCTCCCTACAGAAACTGCAAGTTCTAGGAATACCATTGATTCTGATAAAAAAAATTGAAAATTTGTATGACATCTTTTTTTTTTAATGTGCATGAAATTTTTTGTAAGAGAGTGAACTATATTTCCTTGAAAATATTATTAGAGTTCATTAAAACACAAATAAATTATCAATAAAGGACAATCTAGCATTTGCCAACAAAGCATTAATTCATCCTTGTCAGCACGGGTTTGTTGGGGGGCGATCTAATATTCAAATTTAGCCGTTTTTTCCCAGATCTGTGTCTCTGAGTTTAAGAGTAAGTCTCAAGTTGACACCATATATACGGATTTTTCAAAAGCATTTGACATGGTCTCGCACAAAATCCTCCTCTGGAAACGTGAAAATGTAGGCTTCCACTCGGCTTTCTTATTATGGCTAAAATCTGTCAAATAAAATCCCATTTGTTCAAAATGGGAATGCTATCTCACATACATTTGTGTCAACTTCTGGAGTACACAAGGTATAATTTTTTTACTTACCTTGTTTA
The DNA here is from genome assembly GCF_027943255.1 of Anastrepha obliqua. NCBI lineage: Eukaryota > Metazoa > Arthropoda > Insecta > Diptera > Tephritidae > Anastrepha > Anastrepha obliqua. The sequence goes on from NC_072896.1 coordinate 32,092,629, forward strand.
TACATATTTTTCATTAATGCCGTTGGTCGATGTTTCAAGTATATCGGTTACATTGTTATTGCAGGAACATTTGAATGCTCTAAATGACTGGGCTCTGCAAAACAAACAATGTGTTACTAGTATTATATTAAGCGTTACAACAAGACGTTTTCCAACTCCATGAATCCCCTTTCGTCAACTCATTATGTTTCAAATATAACTCTTGTCTCAGTGAATGAAATTCGTGAAATTCTCTTACGTTCACTATCCATACTAACTCCATTATTCCGAAGGAATATGCCAACTTAGCTATTTTGAGACGCTATGCGCTAGTGATTTTCAAGACCCATACACTAAAAAAATCTTACATAATGCTTTAGTCCGTTCGAAGATGAGTATGCCTCCGTCATCTAGAATCTCATATATTCCTGACATTCTCTTAGAATTAAAAGAGCTCAATGCAAGTTTGAACGTTTTGCTCTTCCACATTTACACTTTGATAGTCGCCTGCCAGCCTACAGCACTAGGTGCATGTTTATCAATGTTTTATCAGTTGAGATCCGACGACTTGTTCAAGGTTTAATGTTTATATGCGGTGTAATATCTCGTATGGTTCAGATCTACCCCGCCAAATATTGGGTATGGGAATAAGTTTCCGTCATATCTAATCCAAAGTTATGAATTATTTAAACAACTTTACTCCATCTTTAAGGCAGCATACGGACTCCTCTGACAAAACATTTGAGTTCTTTTGTCCCCATCCATTCATTGAGCCAGTTTGCGATGCTCTCATAAGAAGTGAACCGCTATCCAGTAAAGGGTCACTGCACTAATCGGAACAGATGATAATCCGAAGGTACAATGTCTGGGGAATATGGCGGGAGGGGCAAGATTTTTCAATTCAGTCTCTCTAAATATTTCTGGACCGGTTTAGCAACTTGTGGCATGTCGTTGCAATGCAGCAAAATCAGTTCGTCATGTCTATCGACCCACTGCGGCCGATTTTCTTTGAGAGCTGGATTCCAACGCATTAGCTGCAGTCGGTAAGGATCGCCACTGATGGTTTCAGATGTTTCTTTACAAGTTGTATTTGATGGAGCCTGATTAACGTAAATACTGATCAATATTTGACACTTTTTGCACTTTGCTTTAAAAGGTAATAATGAAGCCTGACTTCCCACTAATGCTGTTTTTTGGGGACGAACCATAACATTTTTGGCGTTGGATAAAAAAGGATCTTTACGCTTCAACTACTGCGATCGAGACCTCACATATACATATTTAAATCACCAGTGTGTATTACTAGAGCGAACACAAAAATAGTATTAGCAGCGATACCTCTTTTACGAGGGCAGAAACTAATTCCCATACCCAATAAGTTTCAATGTTCCTAATAGAGTACTTCGCTCTTATAATCTATTTTATGAAAACCAAGTTGAAGTTCTTAGACCTAATTGCCTTAATTTCGCGCCTCTTACAAGAAGACTTCAAGAGTTTAATCGAGTTCTTCGAAGTCTTGATCTTGATTTTGCGATGTCAAGGCATTTATTTAAGTCACTTATTAAGTATTATTATTTACCAACTAAACTATCTATTTAATTTTAGTAATTAAGTGTTTGTATTTTTACCCTGTAAATCTAGGAAATAAGTTTGTTACCACTGACTTAAATAAATAAGGAACTAAAGTCCTTTAGCTATTGTTTTTTAGCGCAGTGTATTTTTGTTATGCTTTCCCTAGTAACAGAGCCGCTCAAATTCGCTATCAACCCACTGCAAATTCAAGATCGCTTCAGCACTCACACATTTACTCATACATTTACAAAAATCTGTATACGCAGCCGTACATACATACACGTATAAGTATATCTATGCTCTTATATTGACAAAAGCATTTACTGGCGTTGCATTTAAAACAGCGAATGCTTATATTTATAAGTCCAAGTATAGGATATGAGTTGCCAGCAATGGGAAGAGAAAAAAAGTGCTTATTGGTAGCACACCATTTTTCGCAAACTCCTCCATATTCCCTACGTTGCTGTGCAACTATGTATGCTGCCATTCATTGAAGAGTAATACCCTTTCCAATTTTCCCCCGCCTCCAACCACCATTTTTCTCCAACCATTAACCTTAAACGTCTGAAATGTTGAAATTGACACGCCGCCGTGCAATTTGTTTTGTCTGTGCGGCTTTCGATACGTGAGATAACCACAGCAGCGACGACTTTTAGATAAACTCCTTTCGTACAAGTTCAAGCGCAGTGGTGTGGCATGGGTAAACAGCTGCTGGTAGCTAACTGCTACATATTTAGATGCCAATGTTGGTGAATGGCCTGGTGTGAGTGTCTGGCTGAATGATGGGACTTCCAAAGTGGGGTGTCAACGTTGCGCCGTCATACAAGTCACAAACGTGACACAATGACTGCGAGTTGCGCTGTGAATTTTTGCAATACGCGCCATTGCCATTCACTAGTCGCCGATTCGATTCGCTCAGCTCGGATCCATCCATTCATTCATTCATGCGTTCGTCGATTCGTTTGTATGCTTAACTCAAGTCAACTGGAGCATCAGTGATGAAGTGTTGTCTACTGGCAGACATATGTGAGTATGCAGATGCACACTCTATATTTGTATTTGTGAGCTTTTATATGTAAGTGTATGACAAATATGGCGGCAGCTGTCGTCAGATATGGTGTAAGCTTTGACACGTACATTTTAACTTCTCACATAACTCAATGTTTATGTGTGTGCGTGTGTGTGTGTCCGCTTGCATACATGTAATTCCAGTAGTATTTGTTATATTGGCCATGACAATGAATTTAGTACCTAGAAATTTTTATTTGCCTTCGAGTGGACAAGCTGGGGCGTATACGCAATATATTTTATTGCTAGAAGTTTTGTACGCAAGTAAGCTGCTGTGCAGTGCTGCCAGAATCTTCCAAGCTAAAATTGCTAGATTTTTGAAGAAAAATTGCTAAAAGTTGCTAAAAATTTTCTGAAAATTGCTAGAAAAATTGCTAAGCCATTAAAATCTTAATTTTCAACAAATGTACATATTTATTTAATGAAACGTAGAAATTATTACTGAAAACACTTAAAAATAAAAAAAAAAAACCAAACAATTTACATTTAAAATTCATTACTTAATCAATTTATAAACTAAATCAGTCTTAAACTAAAGGATACTTAAAATATTGTCTAGCTCGTCAGCTTCACATACATCAGAATATTTTTCACTGCTTGTTATTTGACTCAAATATTCATTTGGCAGGACATAATTATGGCAACATTTGCCATGTCTTTCTAGTCCATATCTGTAATAATATTCGAAGTTAAATATGTTCCATTTGTATTTTGGTGAAAATTATTTGATAAAAGCAAGCTTTTTACAGCATCTGCTATGGAAATGGCGTCTCCAGCATCGATTTGCTCGAGTCCTAGAAACGTTGATACTAATATACATCCCATTTACTCTTACTGAAGTAACAAATAGCAACTCCTTAAGATTTAACAATATTTACAATTACATATTAATTAACATAAATACATGTATATACAAGCTAATATTTACTTAGAGAAAAAGCTTACCAAGAATTTTTTCGACGCTGATGTCAGTAGACTCGTCCAATAGAAGACTAAAACCTGAGTCTCCGATGTCGCTTCTTAAATCGCTAATAAAATGCATTGCCAGTACATTTTTAATGATGTAGGTGCACTTCGTTCTGCCTAGTTTTATATTTGCAGCAGCTTTGCAAGCTGAAAACTGCTCAACACACAACTTCGACAAATGATCACTTGTCGCAATCGCTGAGTGTTTGGCAATATGCAGACATAGTGCTGCTTCCTGCTCCTGCGTTTTGGTCGACTTTGGAACGAAATGCAACTTATTTTTCTGGGTACATGAGCCCATCACAGCTACATGTTTTTTTGAGGCAGCGTGGTGGCGAATGTCAAAAAGCTTTGCCCCTATTGAGGATTTGCAGTAGGCACAATATGCTCGCGTTGGATCAGTGCAATCCTTGCGAATCCATTGCTTAAACTCCTCGTCTTGAAGCCAGGCATCACGAAAATTTTGCTTGTAGACTTTTGGCATTTTGATCGCTTTGCTATCACCAAACAAATTCAAAGAGTTACCATACACAATAAAGTTGTTCATATAAACGAACCACTGAAATAAATACATGTTCCGATATCTTTGCGAACCGCTTTCATCGTAATTTGTGCAATCGATGACAAAAAGGTATAAAAAATGAAAAAACTCTGAAGAAAAATATAAAATTTGCGTTTTTTATAACAAAATTGCTAAAATTGCTAAGAAAAAATAAAAAGTTGCTAGATTTGTGGCTAATAGCATTTTATAAAGAAAAGTTGCAAATTTTTTTAAAAGTTGCCAGATCTAGCAACTAAATTGCTAAACTGGCAGCACTGCTGCTGTGTGCGAATTGGCGACTGTTTTGCAACTAACTGGTCATGCGAGGACGAGAAAGCACTACTGAAATCACAAAGTATACACTAAGCCATGCAGCCAAATTGAAATCAGGCCATCTTCGCATGATATGATACGAATTCTAATACAGGGTGGCGCACGAACGCACGTGCTACAAAAACAAAACGTAATAACTTTTTTTCTGTGTGAGTAATCGGCTTTTTTTTTTATTTTGCAGATTAGTATTTAGATTTACAAAAAATGGAGGCTTGGGATACCGAAAAGAGGATTTGGATAGTGCAGCGGTACCATGCTTTGCAGTCCATCATTTCCGTCCAAAGGGAATTTAGGCGGGAGTTTGGCGGCACTCCCCCGAGCAGATGGACCATTATGAGGCTGGTGAACATGTTTGCTGAATCTGGAAGCATCGCACGCAGACCGTACCATCGAGATCCCCATGTTCGGGTCGAAGCCACAATCGCGGCTGTAGCATCGTCAATTCAGGCAAATCCAAGAGTTTCGACTCGTAACTTGTCGGCGCAAATTGGAGTTAGCAGACGCTCATTGCAGCGGATAGTTCATGATGACTTAAACTTGTTTCCGTACAAAGTTCAAATCACAAGCAAATTAAACCCTCTGGATTTGCCTATTCGCCTGGAATTTTGCCAAAAAATTATTGAAATGGCCGAAGAAGACAACAACTTCATAAATTGCTTGTTTATGTCTGATGAGGCCCATTTTGATTTAAACGGCAATGTAAACAAGCAAAATTGCCGTATATGGAGTCAATCAAATCCGCAAATACTCCATGAGATGGTACTGCACCCAGAACGAGTCACAGTGTGGTGCGCAGTTTCATCAAGGTGCATTGTCGGGCCATACTTCTTCGAAGAAAACGGTGTAACAGCGACTGTAAATGGGGACCGTTATTTAAACATGTTGAAGGAGTTTTTTTATCCAGAACTGCGGCGAAGACGTATCCCTTTTAACAGCATTTGGTTCCAGCAAGATGGAGCAACTGCACATATAGCCAGACCGGTTATGGAAGAGCTCTAACGAAAATTTAGAAATAAATTGATATCCAGAAATTCCACTTTCCGCTGGCCCCCAAGGTCACCTGACCTCACTGCACCAGATTTTTTTTTATGGGGTTATCTCAAACAAGAGGTGTATAAAGCAAAACCAAGTAATTTGACTGAATTGAAGCAGTCCATCACAACAATAATTGAGGCGATCCCGACTTCAACCCTTCAGTGCGCAATGAACAATTTTCTCATCAGGTGTCGCATATGCGTGAATGAGCATGGAGGTCATTTACGTTCTATTATTTTCAAAACTAATTAGTTAATATACATAAAATAAAATTGAATTATCTATACAATAAAAAAACAAAAAGTTAAATACATTGATTAGAAAAAAAGTTATTACGTTTTGTTTTTGTAGCACGATTCGTGCGCCACCCTGTACTACCGGAACGGTATATGACAATGCAAAGGAAAAATATTTGACAATAGGGTTGACTTTTTTTGGTTTTTCTTTTAGATTTTTTGTTTTTGTTAATGTGGTGCGGTAACGCGCTACTATCAAGTGATACTCTAAAACCAGAATGGATCTGTTTTACCAAGAATTCTTCATCTTCACCTTATTTCTTGGATAGAATGGTGTGTCGTTAATCGCTTCATGGCTGGTTGCTTGAAGTGGTGATTCATACAGAATACAAATAGCGCTTCCGCACCATTTTTTTGCCACATCTTCGCTACAAAATTGTCCAACGGTTTTACAGCATGACTATATCTAGTCTGTGCGGTTTAAGAACCTTATTAGTTGTCTGAGACTCTCGAACAGTGGATTGTCCAGGGTTGACACTTTTTCCTTCCATTGGGCAGGACATTCATACAGGAAATGGAAAATCGTTTCCTTTTTCTCCGGTTGTTTATAACTGTGAGACTGAGGGCATCCCTCATCTTTTGAGCTGCTTCTTCCTGGACAGACCAAAAGCCAGTTATGACTGCCATGAGTCTCCAGGCATCCCGTCGTTTCACGTTTATCAATGTTGACGTTTGTTTGAGGTGGACTACAACATGCCGTCTGGTCTCTTCATCTATAATACAATCCGCAATTCAGACGTATTTTGAGGAAATTGCATTCTTGATTGCACCCAGTGGTGTGAACACCGATTCTGCAAAAACGTTATTCATGGCAGATCATCTGCTTTTTTGTTACCAATGCTCCGATGTTCAGGGACGTTATGATTTTCACTCAAGGTAAGGGTATTCCTGTTAATCGTTTCATACTGTCAGTTAAAATATCGCTCGCTGCCCTCTATTTCCACTCGTTGTCAATTATACAGGGCCCGCCATCTATCGTTACGGATTTGAACTAGGTATTATTTGAAGAATGGTAACACTGACATTTGACAGAAAATTAGTTTTATTTTTCCGCTGAACGAAAATGGTTGTGTATACGCTCAAAGGACCGACCACCCATGGGCTTGGGATCGACTTCATGGGCTTGGGATCGACTTGAAGAAGATGAAGACTTTTACCGAAAAATCATCTTTTCGGATAAAGCTCATTTCCATCTCGGCGGGTATGTTAACAAGCAAAATTGCCGCATTTGGGGCTCAGAAAACACGCACGCACTCGAAGAAAAGCCGATGCATTCACAACGAGTCACTATTTGGTGCGGATTTTGGTCGAGAGGCATCATACGCGATGTCATAGCTGAAATACAACCGCATACAATCGAAAATGTGTTGAAAAATTGGACCGATCGTATGGGATGGTGCATGGCTAGCCGAGGTAGCCATATGAATGAAGTTGTGTTCCATCATTAACCGGAATGATTATACTTCAAAATATAAAAAACAGTTTGGAAAAATATTGAGTAGCTTCTTTTTTATGGCATTTTTAATTCCGGCAAGTTATATGGCGGACCCTTTATTTTGTATCCTCTGGAGACAAACTTACACCAACAAATTGCTAAGGTCTGCTCCTGTTCGCCATAAAGTGTGGGCTCTTCAACAGGTATGATAGACATTCTCGTTATTCTCATTTCCGCATTAGTCGCAGAATGGTTTTCTCATATTTTTGAATAGAGGTAGGATTCAAAACAATAATTGGGTCAAGTATATTAATAATCCACTTCGCCATATATCCCCACTATCCAGACTTAAACGTCGTCGGGTCTAGTAGACATTTGATGAGCTGTTCCATTTTCATAGCATTTCCGGGAGCTGCTTTGCCTCACTACTGCTCGTTGAGCTATACTTATTGAGCGTATTTCGTATTATTAGCATTTGACTCGAGATCTCCGGTGCCGTTTCTTTGATAGAGTTTTAAATGCACAGCGTACTCGGAGTGCCCAATACCGCAACGTTAAATTTATGCTCCAATATTATGATCCATTGACTGCGCACGAATGGAATGCTGAAAAGTGTGAGTTGTTGTAGCGACAATACTTATATTAGGTCCTGCCTAGTGTGGGAAAGTTATCAATCATCCTCGTTTAACTCATTTAATAGAGTGCCCGAGGAATCGCGCTGCTTCGAAAGAGTCGAATCAGGGCGTTGAGTGGGTTTGACTGAGCAGGTAAAGAGTTGATTAGTGTTATGCACGGTACCTTCACCTACCGAACATACATATATATTGAGTATGTCTGTGTCAGTTCTGAACAGATAAGAGTTGAACCTGCTTAAATATCCAAATCGTAATTGTATCAAGGTAACGCGGAACTAACGAGGCAGCTGAAGCTTTGCTACGGCTCTAGGTAGTGCTTGGTCTTCAATAGCGGCATTCTTGAAACGAGAGCCCATGAAGGTGGTAAGGTAAGTGTGAGCCTTGCCATTTGTCTTATGGCACTAAAAACATACCCCAGCTCGGTTGCACTCTATCTGCTTTATTCTCCTATTTATAGATATTAATTTAATTATAGATATTAATTCAGGCTATTGCATTTCTTAGAGTTGTTTCTTTGCTTTTTATTTATGTTTTCAAATACTTTGAATTACTTGATTATCACTTATCGCGATTCTGTCTCAAGTGAACCAAGTATTTTGGACATTACTGTTTATTTCACAAAAAATTGGTTGGTTTTATTTGTGGGCGTTAGTACAATAAGAAGTAAGCTGAAAGAATTAAAAATAAAATAAAATTTTAGATCAAATTTTAATATATATATTTTTGAAGTGAAATACCTTCGGTTGTCTTTAAGATTTAAGCATTCGTCTTCTTAATTTTTTTAAATAAAATATCCTTTTTAAGCAAATTTTGTTGTACTTTGGGAAAAAATGCTGTCTCATTAAAATTCGTACCAAGTGGAAGTATGAAGTGCCACTTGGCGAACTAAGATGTATATATGTCTACCCATCGAATGTATGTCAAAATTACTTGTTTATATACCTTTTCACAAAAAGATGTGCCTTGTCTATGGATAAGTTCGTGCGGTTTTACAACAGATGGCGTAACTTGATTATTATTCCATCGATCCACATTTCCAAACATTCATTAGAGAGCTACTGTCGTAAGGCACAAACGTCAGTATAAGTTTTTTATTTGAAGCGTAAACAACAATATTTTTATCACACTTGAAAATGTCGAATTTCGTGCCAAATAATGTGTTTTTGCGGGGAATTTTTTAATATGAAGAAAAAAGCAGCCGAAAGTCATCGTATCTTGGTGGAAGTTTATGGTGAGCATGCTCTAGCTGAGCGAACGTGCCAGAAGTGGTTTGCACGCTTTAAAAGTGGTGATTTTGGCCGCGCCGCCAAAGTTCATGGATACCGAATTGGAGGAATTGCTCGATCAAGATCCGGCTCAAACGCAAGAAGAGGTTGCAAAAACTTTGGGAGTTGATCAATCAACCATTTCCAAACGTTTAAAAGCCATGGGAATGATCCGAAATTCAAATTTCGAAAAAAACCGCACGAACTTATTCATAGTCCTATTATGACGTTTTTTTTGCTAAAGATTGGGCTCCTCTTACAAACTCTCTGAAGCTCAGATGTTGAATTGAATTGAATTTGAAAAGGTCGAGCCAAGGAGCACCAGGAGATTTGGTGGCTCCCAAAACACTCAGGCTAAAAAGCCCATTGTATTTAAAGCTCTGGAAAGGGGGTAGATAGTCAAGGAGGGAGGGAGAAAAGTATCAGAGAAAGAGATAGGAAAGAATAGAGACAGAGATAGAGATAGTTAGTCCTGTGAGAATTTTCCAGATTCTTTGACAAATCTGTAAATATCCTCCAGTTTTAGAGAACGAATATTACCCATTCCCATGACATCGGAACCCAATACCCGTAGTCGCGCTCTAGCAAAGGCAGGACACTCACAGAGAAAGTGCTCAGTGCTATCCGCCTCCTCCAAGCATGACAGGCATACCGGGTCCTCGATGATTCCAATGGTGGTCATATGCTGACCCCATGGGTTGTGTCCTGTAATGATGCCGACCATCAACCGAATGTCTTTCCTTCTAAGTTTTAGTAGAAAGTTTGACAGTTTTCTGTTCGGACTTGTCACAAAACACTTTGCAGTTCTGCAGCGTTCTAGACCGGACCATCGCTCTTTATGTAGATTGCCTACATAATCGTTGATCCAGTTCTTGATTCCTGCGGGACTGATTCCGATTATTGGCTCTGGCCCCTGTGGGGGCACCGCTGATCCGCGGTTGGCCAATTCGTCGGCAATTTCGTTTCCTTGAACACCGGAGTGTCCCGGAACCCATATAAGTACAAGCCTGTTTTGTCTTGCGACAGAATTAAGCTTCTTCTTACATTCTTGAACAATCTTTGAGGTTTGCTTCGCGTTCTCCAGGGCCTTCAATGCAGCCTGACTGTCACTGAAGACTCCAATCTGTTTCCCGCTCCATCTCCTCTCGATTATCCATTCGGCTACTTTTAGGATGGCAAAAACTTCTGTTTGGAAAAGAGTTGCCATTCCCCCCATAGCGTAGTGATACTTATTACTATCGTTTAAGTACCATCCGGCTCCAGACCCTATTTCAGTCTTGGACCCATCGGTAAAGAAAATATCCGTCAAACCTCCCTGCATGCCTCCTGGATTGCTCCATTGCTCACGCAATGGAAATCTGACATCAAATTTCCTTCCGAATGAAACTGTGGGTATCAGGTCATCTTTAGGTGCCAAAAACAGTGGACACTGCTCCGACAGCAACTTAAAGATTTCTCTGTGTCCCGAAGTTCCATCTTCGTGCCAGAGACCATATTTATGGAGTCTGCACATTGCTTTTATTGCTTCCTGTTGTATCTTAAGATCCAGGGGGAGCAAATCGAGCATAGCATTTAGGGCATCTCCAGAGGTTGTACTCATGGCACCCGTGATGCATAAACATACACTTCTTTGCAGCCTGTATAGTTCCCGGATTGTGGACTTAACCATGCTCCGTCGCCACCAGACCACAGAAGCGTAAGTGATGATTGGTCTGATAAGTGCCGTGTATATCCATAGGACCACAGCAGGTTTCAGACCCCAAGTTTTGCCAAAGGCTCTACGGCATTGCTGAAAAATCTTCAATGCACGATTCACCTTCAGTGAAACGTGTGTCTCCCAAGTCAGCTTCTTATCCAAAATTACTCCTAGATATTTAACTTCGTTGGAAAGACCAAGTGTCACACCTTTCAGTGTTGGAAGACTGAGTCCATCCAATTTCCGTTTTCTCGTAAACAAGACTATGGTTGTTTTGTTCGGATTAACGGAAAGACCTTGTCTCATGCACCAATCATCGATTTTGTCAAGAATCCTCTGCACTTTCGTGCAAAGCCTCCTTAAGGATTTATCCGATGTTAGCGCACAGACGTCGTCCGCATATGCTTGGACATGAAAGCCGAGTTCCTGCATCTCCACTAATAGGGAGTCTACGACGAAGCACCACAGCAGCGGAGAAAGAACACCCCCTTGGGGACATCCTTGCTTGGCCCTGACTGTGATTTGCTCGTCATCGCTCCCACCAGCGGTTAACAGCCTCTCAGAGAGCATGGAGTATATCCATTTTATAATGGCTTGATTAACTCCGTGTCGTTCGGCAGAAGAACATATCGAGCCGAAAGTGGCATTATCAAAAGCGCCCTCAATGTCCACGAACACGCCCATTGTGTATTCGTCAGCTTCCAGCCCAGCTTCAATCTTGCTAACAAGATCGTGTAAGGCTGATTCACATGATTTTCCACTCTGGTAAGCGTGTTGATTTCTACTAAGTGGACTTCTCGGCAATACCCCCACTCGAATATGTTTCTCCACCACTCGTTCCAGAGTTTTCAACATGAACGATGTCAAACTGATTGGTCTAAAACTTTTTGCTAGGGAATAGTCATCTTTTCCTGGTTTCGGAATAAATACTACTCTTACGCGTCGCCATTGGGATGGTATATAACCAAATGCAAGACAGGCTGTAAAGATCCTTTTCAGGACCTCAATCAGCCTGTCTCCTCCTTTTTTAAGCATTGCTGGATATATTCCGTCAGGTCCAGGGGACTTAAAGTTTTCAAAGGAAGATAAGGAAAACCTTATCGATTCCCTTGTCACTATCCGACTAGCAATATACCAGCTGTACCTAGAGGTTCCACCATTGCCACCGTTGTTGTTCATGCCACTCTCACCTTCAGAGAGAGTTCTACTACCCGGAAAGTGGGTTTCGAGTAAAGCATTAAACGTTTCCGATTTGGAAATGGTGTATGAACCATCAGGTTTTCGAATGGAATCCAGCCTTACTGAGCGGTCTAAATGAAGGACCTTACAAAGTCTCGCTGTTTCCCTCATTTCTTCGACGTTACTGCAGAAATTTCTATAGGATTCAAGTTTGGCTTGCCGTACTTTCTTCTTATATTCTCTCTGTGTAAGTCGATGATTGGCCCAGTCCTCTTCTGTTTTGGTCTTCAAGGCCTTATTAAGAAGTTTCCTGGACCGTACACGAAGCTTCGACAGTTCAGGGTTCCACCAAGGAACCGCTTTCCCCTGTCTGCTTTGCCTGAGTGGACACAGTTCCTCGAAGCAATTGATTAAAGTACCTTCTAATTTCTTAGTCGCATCTTCAATCATTTCTGCTGATTTGAGTTTTTTCAGGTTTGGTAATCGCTCTGTTACAAGCTCACCATACCTGTCCCAGTCCACATTTCGAGGATTCCTACCGGAAGGTATTGATATTGTGTCAATTCCCAGTCGGAATTCGATAAGACGATGATCAGAAAGAGAGTCCTCTTCCAAAACTCGCCATCGGTTGATTTGATTTCCAACTGACCTATTGGTAAGTGTTAAATCAATCACCTCTTGTCTCCTTCTGGTCACAAAAGTTGGTTTGTTACCAGTGTTTTGAATGACCAAATCGGATGACAGGATAAAATCCAGTAACTTGAGACCTCTGGGGTTGCATTTGCTGCTTCCCCACACAATGTTCTGTGAATTTGCGTCACAGCCAACTATTAGCCCCAGATTATTGGATTCTGCGTACTTGACCACTTCTCTTAGCTCCCTCGAAGGAGGTGGCTGTACAGAGTCATAGGGTAGGTAGGCCGAAACTATGATAGCTTCGACACTGTTCCCACTTTTCCAGTACTTTATTTTTGCAGCAACGATATCTCCAGAGCATAGCTCTTTTAACATCGTGTGTTCGATCAACCTCGGCATGATAATACATGCTCGCGGTCTCACATTCCCTTCACAATGAAGTATTTGTCCCCACGACATAGCACTTAGACCACAGATACGCTTGTGACATACCCATGGTTCTTGTATAAGTATTATGTGTGGGTTTGTTTGCAGTTTTGCATGCCTACGGCACAAGAGAGCCGTAGACGCTTTGCTATGCTGCAGATTAATCTGTGTAAATATTACTTCAGTCATGAGACTGAGTATATTTACGCTTTGTCCTCCACCTTATCCTGGACGCGGAACTGGATCCGCCCCAGATGTAGGTGAGGACGGCAACCGTACTTCGACTTAAGCACCTTGAGGGACCCAAGATCGATACCCAGTACCAGGTGGGAACCCGTCTCCGAAGTGGTGGCGGATTTCTGCCTGGTGCAGGAGTATACTCTCCAGAGAGTCGTGTCAAGATCCTTGGAACACGGATGCGTTTGAGGAGTTCTGCTGAATTACAGGAAGGACCCGGAATCCAGACACTCGCTCGTACCAGCCTTTCTTTGCTACTCTCAACAAGAATAAACTTGCTGTTTTCGCAGGCTGGAATCTTTGCTATAGCTTTTTCTAGCCATTCTCGGGAAAAAGCATTGGAACAGTGCACCTTTACGATGCCGTCCACCACGCTTTTCCCCTCGAACGTCGGCGCGTCTTTCGACTCACCGATAGCTTTCCAAAGATAGCTATCAAGATAGTCTTGTTGCCCTTTGGACAGTAGACCATTTTGTTTGTCGGTATGTATCTCCACCGTCATTGCCTTTGCTGCCATTCTCGCGAATGATTCGCCAGACGTTGACGGAAGAGTGTCATTCGACATTTGAGGTCCCTTAGCCTCTGCCTTGTCAGGCAAAGGTTTGTCTGCCTTGGATTGGGTCGAGGATGCAGGCATTTCCGAATTCCGTCTCTCGACTTTCCTCTTCTTTGCCTTTCTCCTCTTCCCTGTCGTTGGCACAGACCCCGTTTCGTTTCCGGAAGAGCGCAGCGCTACAGAGGAATCCTCTGTTCTGCCACGCTTTCCCGTTTCCGTTACAGGTGTCGAAGTTGACGGAGCTTGAGTCCTTGCCTTAGCTAGTGCTTCGGCTTGCCTCGCCTTCTGTCTCCTTCGTTTGATCTGCCTTGCGGTTAGACCAACACCTGCGTTCGAATCTCCAATAACTTCGGTCTTTTTACCGGTACTTACCTGATTCGCACCAGGTTTAACCGTTATCAAAGACTTACTCGGTACCAGAGATCCGTCTGAGTCTACTGAGAGATTGTCCGCCATCTCCACATCCTCCACAACTTGTTCAGTTGCTTCAGATAGTTTCGACGGCGGTGTATCACTCACACTCACTCGGCTCTCCATTGGCATAGCCAATGTGCCATGTTTCACCACTAGTAGTTCGCTTCCTCCGGAACCCTGGGTGTCAGTTCCGGTCATAGGGGAATGTGGGGTTCGGGCCTGCACATCCGATGCCCGAGCCGTCGATTGCTCGACGGGAGGATTTCCCAGAAGTGGGTTACCTCGTGCAGAGAGATCCTTGTTGAGCCTCCACATTGTAGAAAAATGCATTTTATACCTCCTGCCAGGTTGTCGGTACGGTACTCTCCACATAGTACTTGGGTGGCCACCAATTCCGCCGTTCCGCGGTTGAGTGGATACCCAATTCCTATGTGGAGCTGCCCTCTTAGTTCGTGGTAAGTTAATCTCCATAGAATGGGGTTAACTCCCCACTTAAGCCTCATCCCCGCGGCAAGGAGACCGACATGACAAGGTAAGCTCAGATGTTTATGGTCATTAACTTTAAAATCCAGGTTCAGGTGGATCATACACGAGCTCAGACGTGAGTCCCAATGTAAGCTTCGCCAATTTAAAGCCCGCGATAAACCGAGTTTTTGTGCAAGATAGCGAATAAACTGCCTTTTAAGGGTCGTAATATGGGTTGCGTTAAGCGCATTATACACTTCTTCACTATTTTACACTCATTTTGAGAATACCATGGTGGATTAGGTATGTGTGACTTAATAATGAGCAACAGTTTGGACAGGAGCCCCCAAAACCACATGGCCGCCGCAGCCTGTCAATATCTACCAGTGCCTATTGGAAAACCATTTATAAGGAAAGAGTATGAGATATTTTTCGTCCCACAAAGTGGAATGTATAAGTGACATGTGAACTAACTTGGAATTATGAATTCTTTGGTACTTATGAAACGTGGGTATGCTTAAGGTTAGATTTGTTTTTCATGTTTGATAAGCTTAAATGTGTATGATTGGGAGAGTTTACAAAAGTTTCGTAGATATTTAAAATTTAAAGAAAATAAGGCCATTAAAATTTCTTTATTGGAAAGAATGTGTGTATGTTTATTGAACGAATTTATAGACATATCGTAAGTCTATCGAGAAATATTTCGAAATCAAATACCTTTCAAATACCTCTCCTTTGTCATACGAAATGTATGATATCTTATAAATTTTATTTGAATTAATTTTCACACAGGTGGCAACACTCTTCAAAAATGTTTTGGAAATTAAGTGAAACATTTAATTTAACATTCAATTTAATTGAATTAAAACAGGTGGCAACACTCTTCAAAAACATTTTTTGAAATTCAGCTTCTAAACCTTCTTTGGTTTGATATAATATTATAATGAAATATTTCATTCCTCTTGAATATATGTACATATGTTATTGTTGTTGTTGTTGAGGTGGTTGAACATTTCTCAGCTGAAATGCTCCTAATTAGTGATCAGCACCGTTTTACTACCACTATCTCGTGTGATGATGATGTTCTGTGTTTTTTTTTTTTTTCTTTTTTTTTTTGTTTTTCCAAGTCAGATCCATTTAGTGAGGTCCAAGTATAGCAGCAAATCCTTTATTTCGATGTCTGAGATCTCCTTAACTTGCAGTAGGAAAGGCTTACCGAAGGACAAATAGTGGAACAGACTTTCCTTCGCCTCTTCCGCTTGACAGCTTCTACAGATAGGGTTGAAGGGTAGATTGAGTCTGGCTGCATGATCCCCTACTTTCCAATGTCCTGTAAGGGTTGCAGCGATACGTGAAATGTTTGGCCGAGAACATCCTAGCAGGTCATTCGTCCTTCGGATTTTGTATGACGGCCATGTGTTTTTTGTTGTAATACATGTAGGTACTTGCTTCCATCTTCTTTCGGCTAAAGCATGATTGTGTGAAGCAATGGATGCTTTTAGTGTGTTCAGTGGGGTGGAGACTGCCACCGCCTCTGCTATGTCTAGTGTCGATCACTTTCTTGCTAGCTCATCCGCTATCTCATTGCCCCGTATGTTCCTATGATCGGGAACCCATATCAAGGTAATTTCAAGCCAATGGCTGAGCAGTTTCAGCTCCTCTCTACACTGTAGGACCAGTTTGGATGAAATGTAGTTGGAGTCTAAGGCCTTGATAGCTGCTTGACTGTCTGAGAAGATAGCTACTCTTGCACCAACTACCTTGTAGAGTTCTAATTAAATTTATTTTTTCAAACAGCTGGCAGCTCTCTTCAAAATTATTTTTGAAATTAAGTGTTCATAAATTTCTTAACTTAATTTCCGTATTGTAATACATCATTAGTTTATCAATGCAATTCAATGTAATTTTGCAAATAGGTGGCAGCCCACCACACTATATTTTCTATAATAAGCTATCTCAAACTTCTTTAGTTTCATGATTATATTTTATTATTTCATTTACCATCTCCATTTAGGTTAAATATATTTTTTAAACAGGTGGCAACCCGCTTCGAAAATATTTTCGGCAGTAAGCTTTCTAAACTCCTTGAGTTTGATACCCGTATTGCAATATTTCATTTATCTTAATACTCAATTTTCGAAACAGGTGGCAACTCCATTTCTTCGTTTTGAGCCATTCGAGTGTTATATGTATATCAAATAAATAAAAAAAATTAAATACATCCACATCGGTCAAGCTGCTCCCGAGTTTTAGCGAGACTTACGAACTGACAAAGAAAGTGCATAACTTTGGTATGAAAATGAGGAGAAACTCATTTCCTGACTCAAGAAACTCATTTCAACTCAAGAAACTCTGCCCTTGTTCGGAATCTCAAACAAACTTCGCTAATACGGCAATGAGTTTGAAGAGTATTAAATATTACAAAATTGTATTTTAAATCTCACCACCACCACCACTTTTAATACCTGATCTAAATTCCTAGCCACGCAAAATTTCTTATTTTTCAGCTAATCAATCAATGCACCCTAAGGCGTGCAAACATATGCGAGCGTTCACCCAAGCATTGGCCTGTTAATATTTTATGTATGCCGTTTCAATTATCCGCTATACGCACACGCTAAGCAGCGATGCAACACTTAAGTTTAAAAGTAAATATTAGTCTAACGAACTTAAAGTAGGTGTGTCTAAAGTATAAACAAAATCATACGCAGAAAGAGTAACCCGGCAGTAAATCGCACTTGTATGGCACCTCACTGCGTCTATGAATTTATATTACGTTAGGTTGCAATGACTGTCGACACTATTTGGGTCATTTCGTAATGCAAAATGAATCCATAATCTTACTCTGGCCTCATTTTTAACGCTACCAAGCACCAATTCCTCTTTTTTGTTCGCCAAGATGCTTGCACTTTCCAAATTACTAGAGAGCAATCAAAGGTTAATGATAAGCCGTCATTATGGCAGCATCTGTGCAAAAAAGGTCATTGTAATGGACTTTCAATCGCTCTACGTATCCACTTAAAGGATGCTGCGCTTAAGGGGTTACATGGGTTTCGTCGGGTAAAAAAAGGCCTATTTTCAATATTTTTTTTCTATGTAAAAAATTATTTATTTAATTCAAACTTTTTTCTTATTTAAAGAATAATTTCTGAAATAAAAAAAAAAATTAAAACTCCTCCATTGTGACGCCATTTTCGGTGACTCCTCGAAAAAAAGGTGCGTCCGCATAACTCCTGACAGGCTCATCAAAAATGAAAAAAACAAAAATAAGTGCTTTAGTTAAGACCATAAACTCGTGCTTGAACGAAGGAAAGAAAAAAAAGTAAAAATTGCAATTTTGGCAGACATTTTTGCAAAAAAATTAAAATTTCGGTCAAATTTGCTTGACATTTTGTTTTTTTTAAATAGTTGTAATTGAAAAAAAAAAAAACAAAATCCTTCGTTCGAGCACGAGTAAATTGTATTTCGAACACCTGTGTAAAATTTCATCAAGATCGGTTGAGTAGTTTTCGAGAACATTTGACCACCGACTTTGAAAAACCGAGAACCGACCGACCGAGAAAAACGCGTTTAAAGTTTTGAGTAACAATAAAAGTGGCTTGGAGCGCACACATTCCAAAGGCCGTATCTCCGAATTTATTATTCGGATCGACTTGAAAATTGTGGATAATATTCCTGAGCAGTTGTAGAAATTAATAAGCTAAAAAAATTAATCGATTTTTTGAACCAACGAAACCGATGTAACCCCTCAAGTAACTTCATGGCCATGGATAGTTCATTCTTATTTAGCATAAGTAGTTTATGTGATCTCCTTATGTTACACTCTGACTATGCGTTTGGATGTATTGCAAGAGCTCACAGAAAGTGGGTGACATGTCGCACCTCTCCCAGGTCGGTAAAAGTGGTATGTTACATTGCATCGGTACCTATAACAGATTAAAGGCGAGCTCTAGCGCCTTGTAACTTCCTCCGAATTGAACTAAACTTTCAAAATCAAATGTCTTGGGAGCATTTGGCTGTCTTAGTTGATAGGTATAGAATTTCATTGCGACGCCCATTTACTTCGCCCTAGCAGTTCTGTTACAAATTAAGTCCCTCACAGACATAAAATTATAGTACTTTGTTTAATGAAGTTAGTTTTATTTAAGCATGTAAATATTAGAAAAAAAAACCATTTAATGTTCATTCGAAATGTCACCATTTGCTTTACTCAAGCCTTCAAACGATTAGCCAGTCAGCAATTACAGCACACACGGTTTCCATAGATTTTGGCGTGGAGATTGTTTGACCACTTCCGACCACAAACTGAAGTACAGTGGATTCAAGTCTGGACTTCCATACTGCCAATCTTCTGCAAGCCTCTGCTGGGTAGTTTTTATCTTATGGGCTGGAACGGAATCTCACTAGAAGAACCAACGCTCCCCACTGACTGCTCAGCAGTACATCCTCCTAGTACACTTTTGCCCCGGTCTTAACCATTTTTTCGCAGAAATGAAGAGATGTAACGCCCTTACAAGACTCTCCCCACCAAACTATTACGGAGGCTGGATGGTGGCCACGCTGAACCCTTGGAACAATATTTTTTACATCTTTAAAAGTCTTACCATAGATTTTGTTGTTTTGCTTAATAAAAACTCTAATTAGTCTTGACATGGATCTGATATATTCAATTCCCTGGATATGACTTTCATCTTCTAAGGGGATTTGTGCGAATTGTTTCTCGAACGGTTTTATGGCTACATTGGTTCGAACCATGCGAGGACGACCACTTTTTTTTCTGTCTGCCACTTCAAACGTTTGAGAAAAACGACTGACCATTCTCGAAATATAAAATTTTTTTCATCAATTCGTAAATGTCACTTGCTCTTTTACCGCACTTTTGTAAGGCAATTACTTCAATCCGATTTTCCTTAGCTCCCCACTCCATTGCTTGCAAGCCAAATTCGCCCCGAAATTGAGTATAATTTATGAGTAGACAGTAGAAACATTTTCTGCGAATCGGTTCTCGCCGTATATATTGTGAAATTTGTCACAAAATTTATGGCAAGTCTAAGTAGTTGATGACGTCGCTAACTCAAAAAGGAGCGTCAACGGTGTCACTCTGCATGCGTTTCATACTGGTTCGGCAATAGTCACAAAGTGTACAGTTCGGGACTAGCGCTTCAAGAGACTGACCCACATTTTTTTACTACAGTAAGACATCTACTTATACACCGAGTTAGAAGCTGATAACCGCGAGCGGTCACCCACACTAACACGATTACTTTGCAGGCACCTTATCTGCGCCTCAGCATATGCAAAGTTTTTTTCCAACTTTCGCGCTGGAGCGTGCGGCACGCATTAAGATAAAGGAGAAAGGCATACAATTTTACGCATAATTTGTGAAAACATAAAATCAAAACCTAATCGTGAATAGGTAGGAGAGCCAAGTAAATGCCGGTTGGAACTTAGTGTTGTTGTGAGTGAACGGAACACTAAAGTGAAGGCAACGCAAAGTGCGTAACTACCAAATGAAAATTAAATATTTTGTAATATTAAAGAAAACAACTAAGCACAGATTTTTAGCCATTAAAGTAAAGTCGCAAAAACCCGCTCAAATATAGAAAAATATTGGCCGCGACTTAAAAGCCTGTCTTCAATAATGTTCAGGAAATGGGGAAAAATCGACAAATGCGGAAATCACACGCAACCACATGACAAAGCCTACAACCTGCACGCCGCTCGCTCTTCGGAAACTGTGCATTCAAACATCTACTACAGATCCTTTTCCACACCTTAGTGGCTCCAGCGGCAATGAAATACATTTTTTTCTCTACTTTTGCTTCGATGCAAAGTGGAGTTTGATGTACTCGTGCCGAACTGTTCGGATTGGAAGCCATATGCGATAAGAAGAAATGTCGTCTGTGTGGCGGAAGTGTGGGTGGATGGAGTTACTACGTGAAGTTTGATTGGAGCAGAGTGCAGATTGGTGTCGTATTGGAGTTTTGCACTACGCTGAAGGCGGCTGTTAGCAGCGCATTTTTGATATCTTGTAATAGGCAAACAATGAAGAGGCATAAAATTTTGTTGCTGTCGTTTGATGAAAATTGCAAATGCCACCGCAAACAATGGCAAGAACAGACGTTATAGAAAAAGGTTGCAACAAGCAGTGGGGTGCGCTTCAGCAGAAGCGTAGTCGAAAGGGTTTAAGTTGAGTATTGATTTTTGAGTAATAATTACGGTTGGTGGATCTTCAGCCTTTCGCATCCGAGTATGTCCTCCTCCAATATAGGGTGTGCGTTCTGATGTTTTTTCACAAATGATGCCGAGAACGACAGTATTATTCCGCCTCCTAACGACAGATGGTTTTTCGTGGGAAGTGTTTTCTTTGTCTGCCAAGGTACGACTTTTTCTGTCAATTGGTGTTTCGTGCTCGGGGCTTCGAAACTGCTCACCTCCGAATGATAACCTCTCACCAACACATTTAGCTCCAGCGAACTCTCAGCATTTAGTAGAGAAAACATTATTAGCTATCATTTTAAAATGAAACCCAGTTAAGGATTTTAATTTTAAATTAAGATCGGAAAATCAAAAAATAATGCCCATTCTGAAAAACCTTAAATGGGGGGACGAAAACCTAACTTTGACAGAGCGAGAACTTCAGTATAACTTTCAAATGCTCACTGCTGCATTTTTCTATTTGCTTAAAACTACCGAATACTGCTAATGTTTTTCAGGCAGAAATCTTTGCGAACCCGCAGTCAAGCAAAATACTTAGTGAACGCGGAAGCAAGGCAAATATTAACATTTTTTTTGATAGTCAAGCCACGATAAACGCTCTGATGATGCCATGGTGCAAATCCACATCGTTCAACTGCTATAAGGAAGGGATCAAATCTCTTGAATGTGCAGGTTATATTTCTCTGATCTGGGTTCCAGGACATAGGTGCGTTGAAGGAAATGAAATTGATGATGAGCTTGCCAGGAAGGGGTTATTGTTGTTGTAGCAGTATACTTAACCCTGTCAGTGTATGGCAGATAACCGGTTGACTTCGTATAGCTCTTCTAACGGTAGGCCCAAGAAAATTGCTGTTTCGGCAGGTTGGGTCCGAAGGTAAAGGGGCGTTAGATAAGTGGATTTGATGGCGCATGTGAAAAGGTGGTTAGTGTCGTACCAGGTGCTTTCCCTTCACATGCTGGGCATGTGTTTTGTATGCCATTCTGGATACAATGGAGTTTAACCTGCTAATTGTAACTGTGCCAAGGTTACGCGGGTCTCTCGGAGAAGCTGGAGCTCTTTATCTGCTATGGGTGGTGGTTGGACTCGGATTACGGCATTCGGGGGTCGTGAGCTTAAGAACCTGGTAAGTGTCTCCCGGTGAATGTCGTTAATTGTCTGTCTAAATATTGCCGGACCCAGTAGTTGTCCATTTGTTTTGTCCTGCCAGGAAGGGATCGACTGAATTAGTCTCTTACCGCTCATCGGTATCCTCCTGATTGCTGTCAAAAAGGAATTCCACAATTTATTTTTCAGTAAAGCATAGAAAAGATGGAACTCCATTTCTTCATGTGGTATTTCGAAAAGCATTTGGTCCCAGTATAATAGGCGCAGAAGGCAGAAAGTTCTGTGGACTGCACGTCATTCAATTTTCAAACTCTTAGCTGTGTTTGTTGGTCATCGGCACCGGGATGATCAGGAAAGCTACCAAAAGGTTTACCATTAAATTTGTAGGAGATGTGGGGACCTTTCAGAGAAAAAGACTGTCGAGCACTCCCTAAATGTCCGGGTTTGCCATTGCAGAAGCTGTGGGGACTCTTCCAGAGAAGGAGGCTGTTTAACACTCCCTCTGTAAATGTGCGGGCTTGCCATTGCGGAAGCTGTGGGGATCTTTACGCGAAGAAGACTATTCGACACCTTCTCTGAAAATTTCCGGATTTGGCAGCTAGATGACTAGTTCACTGGGTGCTCCTTTCTTCGACAACCTAAATATCATCTCAACTTTTTCCATTACATCTACAGCTCTGGTTGACATTTACAGATATCAGCCCCTTGGAGGTCTCATAATGGTATCAAAACGGCGCTTTAGTGCTACGTGAGGAGTGCCAGACTGGTACTTGTGCCACCTACCTACCTTCTAACTACTGCTGCCGCTTTTTTCTGCTTCCCCCCTTCTCTTCCATCCATCCGCGCCCATGCAACAACTGGCAACCACAATATGAAAATTGAATGGCATTTAGCCTGTAGCGTTGTATTGAAAGGTATTGACGTGTTTGCCACTGCCACACTACCACACATTACACTTTAGAAGCCTGCCAGCTATCAGGATTGTCATTTTAACATCTTACCCTTCTTCTCGTCTTCAATATTTGTGTAATTTTTCATTTTTTTGCACTGCAAATACTTTTTTAATATTTTCGCCCACCTTTTTTGTTATTCTCTGCTATTAGCAACAAAGTGACTACGATACTTGACAATCAACGCGACCGTAGCATTCTGCTGAAAGTGCTTCAGTGCCATTTTACCAGAGGGTTGCTGCTCCACCACTTACCCACCTTCGCATGCAGCATATTTGCAAGCAACAGCTTTTACTGAAAGCACAGACACAGCAAAGAAGATAAAAATCAACGCAGACGTGTGCATAAAATATTAATTATCAGTAGCTGATGTCAGCCGAAAGCCAATGGAACAGCATTTTGACTGGCGACTGTCACAGCCTGCCACCGCCAACTAACACCATCCTGTCCAGCAGCCCGCGCCATTTACAATATTGCTCCAATTCGAGTAGTGATTTTAGGAGATGAATTTTTCAATGATATGAAGCGCATTTTGTTCTGCGAAAATGAAGCGTGAGTAAGGTAAAGTCAAGGGGGTAGCTAGTCTATAGACAGTATCATCCATCGAAGTGTCGTCAACAACTTGGCATGGCAAATTTTCTAAAATGCTTTCTTAATGGGAGTGAGGCTATTTGGCTAGTGTGAGATAAGATGATTTTGCTGAGCAGATTGCAGACTTCTCAGAGATGCTCCCCCATCAGTATTTTAAGTGGTTGTCGTCCACAAAGATGGCCATTTTCAATAGAAGCTTCTGCGCTTCATAGGTAAGTAAGTTTGCAATATTTAAAAGCCGTGTGAGAAAGTGAAGTGTAGACTACTTGTAGACGTATAGAAGTATTTGTGTATGCCAGGGAAGGTGTGGAAATGTTGGTAGAAGACATAATTTACTTTGTGGTTATCGTCTGAAATTTAAACGAGTAGCGAAATGATTTTTAAAGCAACATTCCGTAGGAGACTTGATATGACTTTAAAAAATCGGAACTTTTTACATCAAAGTAGCAGAGCTGTAATATTTAGTAAACACAATGTAAATATTTACTTGAGGAGAAGGCTGATATCCTCAGCTGCTAGTTGTCCGGTCCCTGTAATATAAATATTTATAATAATTTTCATATAAAAAAATAAATCATGGAAAGGTCCCACAACTTCTGCAATGGAAGTTAAATGCTAACCCTAGCTTCTCCGCGTGTGCGCCGATCGTCCAGTGACCGGTAAAACAGCTACGAGTAAGGAAACTGAATGGCGAGGAGTCCAAAAGACTTTCTGAGTCCTCCGTTTATTGTACTGGGGCCAAAAGGTTTTCGAAATAACACAGTAAGAAATGGAGCTCGAACATTTCTGCGCTTTCTTCAGAAATAATTTGTGCAATTCCCCTTTAACAACTGTCAGGAGGATGCCGATGACCGGGTAGGAGGTCTCTGAGGCCAATTCAGTCCGCTTCCTGGCAAGCTCAGAAATTTCATTTCCCTCTATGTTCCTATGTCCTGGAATCCTGATCATAGAGAGGTTACCTGCATATCCAAGAGTTTTGATCTCCTCCCTACAGGAGTTTACTAGTTTTGTTCTGCACCATGCCGTCTTCAGAGCTTTGATCGCGGCTTGATTATCGTAGAAAATGTTAATATCTCCCTTGCTTCCGCGTTCCCTAAGAATTTTGCTTGCCTGCGGGTTCGCAAAGATTTCTGCCTTAAAAATACTAACAGTATGCGGCAGTTTAATGGAGATAGATAAATTGCCTGTTTTAGAGGAAACTCTCCTCCGACTCGCAATTCCAACTTGGAGCCGTCAGTGAAGACAGAGGTGCAAGCTTCGGTGCAGATTTTCCTCTCGTTCCAATCCTGCCTATTTTCAAAGATTACCCTAGCACGATCCTCAAACTCTAGTTTGCGGATAGAGAGATCTATTCGAAGTTCGGAGAAATACGGTGTTAACTGCTCGAAAATGTTACCATGTCCCTTACATGATTGTCTCCAGAGACCAACCTCCTATTCAGCTCATAATAGTGATTTTTTTTGTTGGGTTTAAAATGTCTAATGCATCTTCAAGGCTGCCATCGCAGCAAAGGTATGTTCGTAGACTAAACATCTCCCCCTCGTTTGTAACCATCGTCTACCCTGGAACCGCTTTCGCATTGCTTTAGAGAGGCGTCTCATTTTCCTGATTACGAGGTCTATGTTTGTGTGCTTGCGCCCAGGTTCCACTTTTTCATCCGGAGCATTTTTTTCCGCGAAAAAATATATAATTTCCCACGTTTCTTCGCTGTTTAGCATTTTGTCGATTATATTTTCAGTCGTTATGTGACCGACTTCATTCTCCAATGTTTGACGTTCTTGTTCTTAAAGCACGCATTGCCTCGTTTCTCCAGCGGTCTAACCATAGCCTCTTCGTTTCATTCAGTTCCTTCATTAAACTCAAAAAAAGAGCTTGGTTGGGCTGAGGTTATGTGCCTTTCTTCTGGCTGCAATTTGCGAAAAGATAGCTCAACCTTCTCTCCGTTCTAGCACTACATTCAAGGTAAAGGTACATTGGAGTGTCTCGCGATTGGACGCAGAAACGACAAGAATAAGTGAACCATATCCCTCCCGATGATGTCCACATAACTGTAAAGTCTGCAATAACCCGTGAGTATGTCCGGGTGAATGTCCGTCAGAATGCCCGTGACAATACGCAGTATGTCTTGGGGAAGGTTTACAACCTCTTTTGGTTGTACCCCAATAAGGATTTCGCCTAGCGTAACTCTATAGTTTGGTGTCAGCTGACCTCCCTTAGCTCCAGTTTACATTATCATCCAGTTTAGTTCTGAAAGAAAAGAGGTTTCGAATTTGAAGACTCTAGTGATAGCATCTCTGGGTAGCTGGGTAAGTGGGAGCTGCGGACTCAGCAATTCCATGTTCTTAGATGATATCACTTTTCCTCTACCGAAACCTTCCTTAGTAATATTTAATAGGTTACGCTTGGGTGATTGTTGAATAACTATTTGAAGCTGTTTGAGCACCATCTCGATCGCAGCGGTAAGGTAGGTTCGCTTCGTCCGCGTGATGCACACGCATGTCAAGCGCTGAAATTTAGTAAGTGATACCCGCACTGTCGAGAGAGTGGCTCTAGATGCGCAAGCAACCGCTCCATATGTTATCATTGATCTCTTTATCATGATGTACATCTATCTCAGAATTATTTTTCTGCAGCCCCAGGATTTTCCTGCTAGCCATTTGCAGATCCTGAGAGTCTTTGTCCCTTTAGACAAGGTTGCGTAAGCATGCTTCTTCCAATTAAGGCTAGCATCCAGGTCACAGCCAAGATACTTAACTTCGCTAACTAATTCAATAACAGCCCCGTCCTTTCTGATCTCCCTCTTTCCTGGTCAAATTCTTTTTCTCGTGAAAGGAGAGATAGCTGTTTTGAACGGGTTTATACGCAGACCCACCGCAGCACACCATCTCTACGCCAGACTTATAGCTCTTTGCATTATGACGCAAAGAGTGTTCTCAAACCTGCCTCTCGCTATAATTACAACGTCATTCGCGTATCCTTGATAGCGAATTCCGTTGCTTGTCAGTAAGTGAAGCTGGTCGTCAACTATTAAGCTCCACAGGAGGGCTGATAAGGTCTTTTTTGTTTGTAGTTGGATAGTACTGTCCGCTGCTGAGGTTGCAGCTATTATTGTCTATAGCAGACATCCAATCCATTTGCAGATGCGTTTCTGCTCATTTCTGCACGTTTCTCTTCTTTAGTGCGCGACATACCCCCGAGTGACAGGCGATAATAGTGGATAACTCCTGCGTTATCAAGGAAGGCACAGCGAACTGTTTCCTCACAGTCAAAGACATTCTGGATCTCCGTACATAGCTGATACCGAGAGGTGTACAACACATAGTGTTTTATTTGATCTCATAAAAAATAATCTTCTCTTTTGATTTTAATACAAAGAAGGTCTAAAGGACTTTTTTCCTATTTTTGGTGTGCATCTCAACGCGAAACTGCTTGTGTTGTTACTCTCTTATTTCAACGAGATGTGTTGTAATTATGGTAATTTGCAAAAATCGAAATCGTCAAAGAAGTTGTTGAGCCAGTTTTTATGTACCACTTTGTTGTCGAAGGTAACACCCTTCATATTTTTTGGCATAGAATGGAAAAGCTGGTAATCGGTCGATGCAAGGTCAGAAGAATACGATGGATGCTTAAGGATATCCCATTCGAGCTCTTGGGGTGCGGCTTTGATGACTTATGCACTATGAGATCTGACGTTGTCGTGAAGGAGTGTGATTTCACCATATCGATCAGGTCTTTTCTGTCGAATAACCTTATTCATGCGGTTTAGCTGGGCAATGCTGAGCTTTTGGTTGACCGTGGCATTGTTTTCGGGCATTTCCCAGTGCACCATGCCCTCCCAGTCCCACCAAACACATATTATAATCTTCTTTGGAAGAAGATCCTGCTTGAATCTCAGGTTTGGCCTATCTCCTGGAGCCACTCACTCCTTTATTTGCTTCATATTGATGTACGAGTATTGGTGTAAACTCGCTTGTGACATTTGCTCCATACACGTCGTAAGTCACCCGAGCTGCTTCGGCAGCATTTTGACCTCGATGAAAAGCAAAGAAGAGCAGGTGTCGAAAATGTTGACTTTTGCCTCCTGGATATTCCATTTTTAAGCCTCAAAACTAGTAAAATATTAAACAACTCAAAAATACATTTAAGATAGTTTTGTAGAGCAGAAAGAGTTCTATCGAATGAATGCTTACCTTTTGCCGAACAGCAAACAAATCATTGTAAAATAAAAGAAAACATAAAAACGCTATGAACTTATTCCCCAACTGAATAAATATCGGTATTCATTATTTCAGGATTCATTCTGTACATTCAGAAGATTTACTCTGTACACAACATCTAATTAGCATTTTGAAAACAAGCCCCGAAAGTAACTACTGAGCTCATTAGCGGATTTGGGTGTTCATTTACAGCTCAGAAACATCTCGACCGTCCGTCCATCCAAAGACAATGTCTAATCACTTGAATAAGCTATCAATGGTATGAAATTGTCAAATGAGCCGCTTGCTGGGCTGTCAATGGCAGCTAACAAAGAAGTTTAGTGTAATAAAGGCAAAAAAGGAAAAATGAAAGGTTAGACAGATTTAGACAAAAATCCTAAAATCGCAATGTGACTGTTAAATTAACTACAATAACAATAGAAGATTGGCTCGAACAAACAAAAAAAAAAAATAACAAAAATACAAAGCAAACAAAAAGTGCGAGCTAACAAAAAAACTTAAAAAGAAAAAACACTGTACAACAACAAAAGTGCGTAACGATTAATCCGCTAGCAAGCCAATTTACGCTTGACAGTAGAAAATGTGTCAACATGACGTGAGGCAAGTCGGCGACTGCGGTAGGCAGGGGTGCATACGCATATGAATTTAACAGATATATGGCAAATGTATGCATGCACACACATATGCATACACACATATGCACTTATGTATGTATGGTGCATACGTCAGTATAGGATTACGAGACGATTACGTACAGGACCTCTTTCTTTCGACCCATATTGGAGTGCGTTCATATACGTATGTGTGTGTATGTATATATGGATGTGTGTATACAATATTTCAACTGGCACATCAAATTTTGCACTCCCTTTTCGCACACAAAAATGTGGCAAAAATTGCAAACGAAAAGGCAGGCACAACAATGCGCATCGACGTTGCGCCTTGACAACCAAAAATGACTTTGTAAACGGGCTTGTCACTTTCAACAGCCCCAATAACAATGACAAGGTGAGTTGAAGGTTCAGCGAATGCTCCCAAAATGGTCTACTTCTTGCTGATTGCCTTTTTACTTACATATTTTCCACAATTTGCCTTCCTTCCGCATTATTACTGAAATACACGCATACACTCTCGCACACACACACAAACACTTGGTGTTGCCTTTTGTTTTGGCAGCTTGCAATTTACTTGTCATCCGCTGACAATTCATAGACGTACTCAATCGCATATATTCATGCAGAATTGCGGAAGGGGCATATGTAGACATATATGTATGTACATACCAACAATATATACTTACAATACCCTGCAGGAAAAGCTGAGGTAGTAATAGAGATTTGCTTCTTTTTTTTTTAATTGGAATCACTTCATTAATTACGTCGAGAAGCAAAGCAGAAAATCAAATGCATGTGCATGCATACACCCCGCGAAAAAATAGTAGCGCATCAACATTAGAACCAATTTTAACAATTATTATTTATTTTATTTATTTATTTTTTAACTTTTATTTTATTTTTATTACTTTATTTTTTACTTCAATTTTTTTTTGTACAGAAGTATAGCTCACTGTCTATGTAAAGCAACTATTAATTCATTTTAAAAATAAAAATAAAAAAATTAGGAAAAATCCACAAACACTCTAAATGCCAATTCCACGGCTTGTAGTTAGAATTTCTAAAAATATTTCGGGTATGCAGTTTTATTGCTTGAAATTGAAATTGTAAATTGACACAAAAAAGTGCAAGTTTGAAGTAAACAAAATATCTCGTTGAATTTGTATATATTTTTGCTTTAATTTTCTGCATATAAAAAATTCACAACATTTTCTTCATACCGGGAAATTAAAAAAATCAGCGATAAAAGCAACTTCAAGCTTGTCCTTAGGGTAGGTAAGTAGGTCTGATGGCTGCTAAAATTACACACTTAGACGTGGCGTAGGTCCATTGTGATACCACTAAAAATTTTTCCTTATACTAAGGGATCCCTTTTAAGGGGACTGATACCTGTAAGCAGCCATATTTTCCCTGATTTTCATTAAAATTATTTAAAATCAAGAAGTCAATATATTTTTTTTCAAAATTGGCATGCAGTTTATTTATTTTATAACGGCTATGGTCTCGTGAGTAGAGTGGTGTAACCATGGCGAATCCATACAAAGTGATAGTCAGGCTGCGTTGAAGGCTCTCACGACGCTATGGTGCAGATCCGAACTGTTCAACTCCATTAAGGAGGAGTTTAAGTCTCTTGGGTGTGAAAGTAACATTTCGCTGATTTGTGTTCCTGGTCATAGGGACATAGAGCGAAATGAAAGTGCTTATGAGTTTGCCAAAAAGCGGCCAACTGAATTAGTTTCAGAGATATCCTACCCAGTCATCAGCATCGCCCTGACTGTTGTTCATGGGGAATTGCGCAACTTATTTCTCAGAAAAGCGCTGAAGAGGAGGAACTCCATTTCTTCATGCGCTTTTTCGAAAACCCTTTGGCCGCAATAGGCACGGGACGCAGATAATAATGAGGACTCTACCCATTCAATTTGCACACACGCGGAGTAGCCAGGGTTGCCATTCAATTCTTATTACAGAAGCTGTTCGGGCTTGGCAGCAAGACGATTAAGGTCACTTGGTGCTCCTTTCTCTGACAGCCTTTGGCAATGTTCCAACTTAAATCCCATCAACTTTCGCCAATACATCAACAACTCTAATTGGCTGTAGATATCAGCCCTTTTGAGGCCTCCAAATGGCGCTTCGGTGCTACCTGGACTGGGCCAAACTGGTATCATTTAAATTACCTCTTTAACTTGGAAGATAAATAATCGAAGGCCAATTTGAATTGAATTAGCTTGCTTGAAAGCTCTCAGCATAGAAGCATGGGAAGCTTTAACTCACTCTAGAAAGAACGTTTTTAGAAATATGAATTGCAGAAATATGATATACCCTATGATCAGAAAGTATCGGGAATGTTTAAATAAAACAAAACAAAGTTAAATTTCCGGCAAATTTATTTATCTCCTTCAAAATATGACCCGTCTGAGGCAACACACATGTGCCAACGTTTAACCCAGTGCTCTATCCATCCTTGGTAGGCCGAAGAAGGGATGGCCTTCGGCTCCTTCGTCGCATTCCCTTTGATCTCGTCTATCGACTGAAACCTCCTTCCGCGAAGTGGTATCTTCAACTTGGGGAACGAACAGAAGATGCAGGTGCTTGCACTGGGATATTTACTTGGTGCTTGGTCAACTAATCTAACACAATTTGGGCTCGGTGCGATGGCGCGTTACCATCATGCAAAATCCAAGAATTGTTTGCCCACATTTAAACGTATAAATAATATACTTATTGACCGTCTGGCCCGATGGAAGGTACTCATGATGCACTACGCCTGGACAATCGAAGAAAACAGTCAACATCACCTTCCCGGTACTTTTTGATCATAGGGTATACTTGAAATTAGTAGGGGAAGGCCTAACTTCCCTCTCGATGGCATTGGACTACTTCGACGGGCGGTTGCCATAGCTGAATGGGTTGGTGCGTGACCACCATTTGGAATTCAGAGAGAACGTTGGCTTAAATCTCGGTGAAAGATCAAAATAAAGAACAAGTTTTTTCTAATATCGGTCGCCCCTCGGCAGGCAATGGCAAACCTCCGAGTGTGTTTCTGCCATGAAAAAGCTCCTCATAAAAAATATCTGCCATTCGGAGTCGGCTTGAAACTGTAGGTCCTTCCATTTGTTCAACAACATCAAGACGCACGCCACAAATAGGAGGAGGAGCTCGGCCAAACACCCAAAATGAGGGTACGCACCAATTATATAAATATATATATACTTCGACATAAGGCTCATTTGGGTTTCCGGTCACAGCGGCATATGGGGAAACTCCTGGGTCGATGAGTTGGCCAGACAGGGAAGCTTTGACATGGCTTCGTCGCAATATGAGAGGATTGGAGTTCCCTTAAGAACCTGTGGTTTGCTACTGATAAGATGGGCCTCGCGACAACTCAGCGAGCGCTGGACTAGTGCGCAAGCGTGCAAACGCCGCGAGGTTTTTTCTGGCCGCGGGTAGATCGGGGGTGTTCGAGAGAACTTCTAAGGTTAACAAAGCCACGTCTATCGAATTTGGTAGTTATCCTCACCAGACACTGTTCGTTAGGTGTCCATGCGGTGAGGCTTGGCATTGCGTCAAGCCCATTCTGCAGAATCTGTCTGGAGGACGAGGTGGAATCATCTCAGCACTTTCTTCTCAGCTTCCTTCTCTCGTCGGGCCAAGGTTTAAATATCTGGGCTCCCACTTTTTCGCTAACGAGCGGTTATTGCGGACTTAAATAGCACAAATCTGGTGAAATACATCAGAAGCTTGAAGTGGTTAACACAAACATCAATACTCGTTGGTCATCATCGTCAAATCCTCTAATCCAAGCTTTCGATTCTGTATGGTTCCCTACCCTCTTTGAGACTTGCTTCTTTCAATGAAAAGCCAGGAGAAGCAAACTGACCATGATTCTAAGTTCACCAGTTCCGCACTACTTGATTTTCCTGCAGGGTGCGTACATTAATCTGAAATATGTGTTCTCACATATGTACGTATAAGTATATGTCCACCTATAGAGCCGTTAATCGCTTCTTGCCTGATATTGACAGCGCTGTCAATCATTCCCAGTCTGAGAGCCAGCCAATGGAAGCCAAAAGGAGACGTGGCGGTTATAAAAAGCCTGCAAGTATTGACAGTTATATAGAAATGTACACACATACATGAATATACACAAATAAGTAGGTATTTGTAAAAATCGATGTCATCGCGAAATTAGGTAAATGTTTTGTAAAAAGGTAATCGCTTTAAAAGTGCAAAACAAATGGCGAATTCTCACGTATCGAAAAAAGTGTGTACAAAAGCCGTCTGTGAAGTACTTACATATGTATTTGTGTCAATATTTAGAGATGAATGTGCGTATTAGAGTCAGCAGGAAACTCGTAAGCACAAAGGACTAAACTGGATATCGATAAAATGATTTCTACGTCGTAGTCCTCATGTGGGGTTCCCATTCTTCCCTCGAGGGTGGGAGGGTCGTGAACGTTGGAATGGCAAGTATAGGCAGGTCTGTATAGTCCACCTGAGCGGGAAGCCCCAACGCACCATCCAGGATTTTACCGTGGCCATAGTCTGTGTTTGACCACTTACACTCAGCCTTATTGCTGCACTGCGCGCAATGTACTTTGCGTGCAGGTCTACCGGAAAAGAGTTTAATATCGCACACAGTGCATTCGATGGTGTGGTTAACATTGCACTGGCTATAAGACCAGATAAAAGTCTTTGGACTTAGTCGACTCTTTTAATGTTCACGCCCTTCTCAAGGGCATTCCATCATATTGCAATACCGCAGTAGAGAATTGGCCTACTTAGTGCTGTGTACAACCAGTGTATCATTCTGCGTTTCAAACCCCATTTTTCCTCAATGAGTCTCCCTCTTTGTGCGACTGTGAGCCCCCAATTTAGCTTCCCATTCAGTACGAGTCCTTGATATTCAGCGCTTTCTGTTACTTTAAGGGGTTTTGCCCGTAAAAATATTTGTTGAAGAGCAGGTATTTTATGTTTTCTGCTGAACAGTATCAGTTCCGTTTTTTCTGGATTAACTTCTAGTTCTCTACTTTTGCACCACCTCTCTCTTTGTTGGAGATCTCACAGTATTGGAAGGTGTTTGCCCGAGATTGCTATTACAATATATCGTATTAGGTAGCACCGGATACCAGCGAGGGGGCATCAACAACGATATCTGGTTATCTTCTGATCAATCGATGTGATCACAGATTGACCATATCGTGATTGATGGAAGGGAAATCATCATTGACTCGAACTATAACCTTGTTGGAGCCAAGATTCGCACTCGCTTATGTGCGGTAAAAATACGCGAAGGCAAACGCACACTGCTGTGGTATTTGTGTGTGAGGCGGCCGCCGTAGCCGAATGGGTTGGTGCGTGAATAACATTCGGAATTCACAGAGAGAATGTAGGTTCGAATCTCGGTGAAACACCAAAATTAAGAAAAACATTTTTCTAATAGGACTATGAATAAGTTCGTGCGGTTTTTTTTCGAAATTTGAAACTTTATTGACGTAAAATGGTTACAAATTTAATATTCAAAGTATTGTCCATCGCTTACTACTACTTTTTCCCATCTTTCTGGCAATTCACGGATTCCCTTTGTGAAAAATTCGGTCGGTTTTGCCGCAATCCACGAATCGATCCATTTTTTGACTTCATCGTAATTACGGAAGTGCTGGTCAGCCAGGCCATGTTGCATCGATCGGAAGAGATAGTAATCGGATGGCGCAAGGTCTGGACTATACGGCGGGTGGGGTAGGACATCCCATTTGAGCGTTTCTAAGTATGTTTTGACCACTTGTGCAACATGTGGCCGAGCATTGTCATGTTGCAAAATAACTTTGTCGTGTCTATCGGCGTATTGCGGCCGTTTTTCTCGCAGTGCTCGGCTCAAACGCATCAATTGTCGTCGGTAGACATCCCCCGTAATCGTTTCATTCGGTTTCAGTAGCTCATAATACACAACACCCAGCTGGTCCCACCAGATACACAGCATAACCTTCAGGCCATGAATATTCTGCGCCGACGTCGATGTTGAAGCATGGCCAGGGTATCCATACGTTGCCCGACGTTTTGGATTGTCGTAATGGACCCACTTTTCATCGCCAGTCACAATTCGATGCAAAAAACCCTTTCTTTTGTGCCGTTGAAGCAGTTGTTCGCATGCCATAAAACGGCGTTCAACGTCTCTTGGCTTCAATTCATACGGCACCCAATGGCCTACCTTTCGGATCATTCCCATGGCTTTTAAACGTTTGGAAATGGTTGATTGATCAACTCCCAAAGTTTTTGCAACCTCTTCTTGCGTTTGAGCCGGATCTTGATCGAGCAATTCCTCCAATTCGGTATCCATGAACTTTGGCGGCGCACCCTCGCGTTCTTCGTCTTCCAAGCCAAAATCACCACTTTTAAAGCGTGCAAACCACTTCTGGCACGTTCGCTCAGCTAGAGCATGCTCACCATAAACTTCCACCAAGATACGATGACTTTCGGCTGCTTTTTTCTTCATATTAAAATAATGAAGAAGAATTCCCCGCAAAAACACATTATTTGGCACGAAATTCGACATTTTCAAGTGTGGTAAAAATATTGTTGTTTACGCTTCAAATAAAAAACTTATACTGACGTTTGTGCCTTACGACAGTAGCTCTCCAATGAATGTTTGGAAATGTGGATCGATGGAATAATAATCAAGTTACGCCATCTGTTGTAAAACCGCACGAACTTATTCATAGTCCTATTAATAGCGGTCGCTCCTCGGCAGGCAATGGCAAACCTCCAAGTGTATTTCTGCCATGAAAAAGCTCCTCATAAAAATATCAGCCGTTCGGAGTCGACTTATAATTGTAGATCCCTCCATTTATGGAACAACATCAAGACGCACATCACAAAGAGGAGAAGGCGCTCGGCCAAATACCTCGAAAAGGGTGTAAGCGTCAATTATATATATATATAATGTGGGAGTTGCGACAGGACCAGATTTTCCGAATAACTAAGCGCCCATTCGCTGTGAGATGCTTCTTTCGCGTAGCGTAGCTCGTTTTGGAACATCCATACTGGCGATTGCTGTTTTATTTCGAACTCAAACTGATAGATTCCAGATTCGTCACCTGTCACGAAGTCAAAAAATTTGTTTTTAATTTTCAGTCAACGGTTTCCATAAAAGTTCGAAAAGATTGCGGGTCATAGCAGAAAAACGGCTATTAATGCCGTTCTTTCAATTGCGATAAACTTGGGGTTTTTATTCATGCAACAAATTCTAAGCGGCTACTAGAAATTTTGCTATCAAATAATTTTATGTTTATAAGCTCTAACTATTTTATATATCTCATTAAATTTTGACTTCAAACAATCATTCATTTTCTATCAAAACAATTGGGAATCAATAACCGAAACTATTAAATAAAATTTATTGCTGTTAAATGCGGTTAACTACCAACTATTTAGATAAAGGAGTGCGGGAAAATCTATGTGTCTATGTATGTATATGGGACTATTTACAAAATATACGTTTAGCTACAAGAGAGATAAAAACTAATGGCAGATGCCATGTTAAGGCTGCTTTTCATAATCTACTCTTTGGCACTAAAATCGTATGGATTCTGCTGTTGTCGTTGTATGCAAGCAGTTTGCTTTTAATTTTATTCCACGTTTTGTAGCCCTGTTTAGGGAACGCTCGCTCATTTATTCCTTACTCATTGAGTTTTTTCCCAGTTGTTTTTTCTGTTTTTTTTTATTCTATTCTGTTTTTTTTTTTTTGTGTTTCTTTTTTTTGTTTTCTGTTTTTTATAATTTTATGCTTTGTATCTTTTTTGTTTACCCCATTTAAAACCGAACTGTGTTGAGCAGTCTAAATAAAAGATTATTGTTATTTTTATTCTTAGATCTTTCAAGTGCATGGCCGGTCCGTCGTGTTATTGTGGGTACTAAAATTCCTACCGCACACTCTAGAATGCAATCACATTTGGGGTTTTGTAAGTTTTTGTTGCTATATTTTTCACAATTGTCTCAGTTTTACAAGTACATCGTTGGGTTCTGAGCGTGCAACGCCTCTGCAATGCTGGTTTCTTTTATTTATATTCAAGTTCTTTGTGGGCAAAACCAACAATAACAACCAAAAAAAATTAAAACAAGTTACCCTGTTTATAAAAAAATAGATTGAGTGAGTTCTTATGAAAGCAATTATTGATTCAAAATCTATGTCAAAAAGGGGCATTCTGATCTGCCCACACGCCTCCTGTATGTAGTCTCATTATCATCCTCCGCGACTTTTTTAACTTCCCAAATGAGCTCCCACCTCGAATTACACATTTCATCATGGCGACATTTAAATATTCAATTCTTTGCTAAAGTAGCAAGTACGTCTTGCACTTGCGTGCTTCATCCAAGTTTTCAATCGGCTTCTCTTTTTCTCTCATTTTCTTTAAATGTACCCGACCTCCAAAGAAATCTGAGTAGATCTTGTGGTGCCAAGGAACCAAGGTGGTCGCTTCTTAACACATCAATGCCAAAGACCTCATGCCTGATTCGAGCGAAGGGTAGACAGACGCACAGAAAATGGTCCGCCGTTTTATCCTCCTCTTCACATGCTGGGGCAGAGTGCACAGCCTTAGATGTTTACCTTTTCCATGTGATTCGCTGATATAAAGTGAGAAAGTAGGCCGTTATCCGTCCAACCGGCTGCCCACAGTCCCTTCTGCTTAATGACGGGAGGATCTGCGACAGTCGGTCGGACAATACAGGTAACATCAGTTTTGTACATCTGCAACCTCTCTCATCCTGTCAAGCTCACTTATTTAAATATTTACATGTTTCTTTCTTTCAAGAGTTTTTGTTTTAAATTTAGAAGAATGATGACGTAGTGGTTTGTCAATACTTATACATCGGAGCTGTAGAAATGGTCCGGTCAAGTAGAGTCCCGTAAAAATATTGTTAAAACTAAAAATTTGGACCCCAGAATCAAACCTATTTACTTCACTTATTCAAAACCAGTCTAAAAAATGAGAGACGCCAGTAAAGTCTCACATGCTTGGGCAAAAAAAAAAAAGAAATTAAAGGATCTTGACGCATTTTTGTATAAATTTGGCTCCAGAAGATTGGGAAGATCTTAAAGGTACATTTCCGACGCCTTATAATATAGCAAACTAATTTCTCTGATTGAATTTTAGAATGAGTCAGATAGCAGTAGCTATCGAGTACTTCTCTCCGATATTTTTGTGTTACCGATACTTAAACTACCGAAGATAATTCGCCATATCAAGCGAATTCGATGGCTATTGGATGGCATTCCTTTATTTCTTGACCAAAAATGCGACGGTACGTAATCATGGTGCAACATCCCCGAGTAGTTTACGCCTTTTCTTTTGGCGAATTAATTCACGTAAACGGATCATAACGCCCACACAATAGTCTTTATTAACTGTCAGACCTTCTCGCAAAAATTCGTGGTGTACAATACCCCTGAAATCCATAAAAACCTTGAGAATAACTTTTTTTACGGTTTTTTGGTTTTGGTTCATTCGAAGCTGTTCACTCACTCCCCTGATGTCTGCTTTGCGTGTCGTACTCATAAACCCACGTCTTATCTCAAGTAGTGTTGTATTTGATGAATGTTGGGACGGATTTAGTCTTGAAAATCATGTCTTGGGCGGTAGCAACGCCATTACTTTTTTGCTTGAAATTTGGCTCCTGTGGGACCAACTTTGCAAATTATTAACTGCGATCTCCTGAATGGATCCATAAGCAATGTTCAAGTCCTCTGACAGATCTTTTATGGTGAATTTGTGGTTACTGATCAATTTTTCTTTCACTTTATTGATGTTTCCATCAGTTTTCGATTTTAACGGCCTGTTATTACGTTCGTCATCCTCGATGAACTCACGTTCTCTTCTGAAATGTTCATGCTATTCGTAAAAGGCGGTCAGCTGTTTTCTTTAGAGTATCATTCCTGAATTGATTTCCCATAACTCCTAAGGTATTCGCGCCATTGAATCTGCATCGCATTTTTAACACAAAATTTAATACAAACTCTTTGTTCCAAATTCAAATTCTTTTATAAAACTGTAAGGATCCGCAAACACGTGCAGAGGACTGAAGAACAACCCAAAGCCACTGAAGAACAGTCATTAGATCTATTGAAAGCAACCGTTTGAGGTGGCCCATGGGTTAGAGGAATCATCAGCCCATATTTCATCTAAAACGAAGCTGGCGCTAATGTAACGGTGAATGGCGAACGCTAACGACTTAAGACGATAACGACTTTTTGTTGGGGAAATTGAAGCCCGTGATCTCCACAACATTTGGCTCCGACAACACGTCGGACGACGCTTCTTTCCATACAGCCCGTGAAACAATGGATTTACTGCGTCATCGATCCGGTGAGCAATTTATCTATCGTCTCGGACCAGTGGATTAGACACCAAGATGGTGTGATATCACACCTTTGGACTTTTATTTGTGTTGGAGTCTAAAGTCTAAGTGCTTTGTGGATAAATCAGTCAGCATTACAAGTTATTCACGAGATGCCAACCGAAGTCCTCCAGCGACTCGCGAGTCAATCAAAATTGGTGATTATGTTTGCATTGAACAAAGCTTTCTCACGCACTTATCTTAACCCGTTCGAGTTTTTCGTCTTCGGTAACCCCCCATAAAATTGTGTGCTTAAAATCTTCATGGAACATTTTAACCCTCTAATTGCCTCTTTTAACTACCTTTCGTCATAGCTATTTTTAAAAGGGGTCCAAAAAGCCCGTTTAAGTAGGAGTTAGAGGGTTAAAATCTACATCAAAAATTCCTCGTTAAATTCTGCTACAGAAGTCTGATGGCAAAAATTTTATTTGAAATCGTTTTATACTAGATGAAATTTTTTAAAAATTACTTGCATTTTCGGCCGAAGGGCTAAAACTTTAACTAAGAAAAATTCGACCATCTGAACTAGTACTTTCTTCGGCAGAGTTGATCTTAGAGACATCGGTTTTCTTAATTACTAGTTTTTGTTTGTGTTGAGTAACATTTTTGTAAAATTGTTGGACTAATAACACAGTCCTGTTTTAGATATTTAATACAAGAATTGATAACCTCTTCCTTCGATGAAAAATATTTCCAAAAAAACAGGCTCATAAATGTTGATCGCTGTGAGAAATCCATAAAGAAAAATACAAAAATAAAAACCACAAAAGTTATTAAAAAACACACAACAAGCATCATTTTTTTTTGTTTTTCTAACAACAAGAATTTTCGCTTTCCCAATTGTTGCACTTCTTCTTTTCTTATACCCATTCCTTAGTCCAAAACATACATACATACATATACACATACATTAGGGTGGTCCAAAAATGCATGGGAAATAATTTATATTAAAATTTTTATGCTGCCGCCCCTCATAATGGTAAAGAATGAAAAGTAAAAAGACCCGTATTTTTTTTTTTTTTTTAATCAGACCATATTTAATGGTGCCGCCGGGGCTTTGAAATATCCCATGTATTTTGCATGGGAAAAAAATACTTTTTCGTAGATTTCATGTAAAAACCTGGAAAATGAATATATTTTAACCGGATACCTCAGTTTCTCTTCATAATTG
Source organism: Anastrepha obliqua (assembly GCF_027943255.1). Lineage (NCBI taxonomy): Eukaryota > Metazoa > Arthropoda > Insecta > Diptera > Tephritidae > Anastrepha > Anastrepha obliqua. The sequence goes on from NC_072896.1 coordinate 32,132,619, forward strand.
GTCAGGGAATAACAACCAATTATGAAATAATTAATTTTTTTGTATTAACTATTTTTTATAGAACCCCAAAAAGCCCCCATAAAACGAAAATCTAAGAAAAAATCGAAAAACAATATTTTATATTACTTTTATGAAAAAAATTAAAATTAATTATTTCATAATTGGTTGTTATTCCCTGACCAATTATGAAGAGAAACTGAGTTATCCGGTTAAAATATATTCATTTTCCAGGTTTTTACATGAAATCTACGAAAAAGTATTTTTTTCCCATGCAAAATACATGGGATATTTCAAAGCCCCGGCGGCACCATTAAATATGGTCTGATTAAAAAAAAAAAAAATACGGGTCTTTTTATTTTTCATTCTTTACTATTTTGGGGGGCGGCAGCATACAAATTTTTTTTGGACCACCCTAACATACATATACCATTACATACACACCAGTATTGTGCATTTCTTGTGGTGCCGTGAAAACGCTGCTCATTTAAAATGCCTAATGAGGTAATAAATTTTATGGGATGCGTCTCGGTAGCGTCACATAAACTCTCTAGTCTGTCTAACCTGTCCGCCATAGAATTGTTAGCGATGGTGCTGCTCTTGTGGTTCTTCGCACAACAATCGCTTGTCGAGGCGGCTGGTTGAGCGACTATGTCTATCTGTCTAACTATCTGTGTATGTGTTTGCCTGCCTGCCTGCCAGCCTGCTTATTCGACACTTCAATGCCACAGTTTAGTCTAGTTTAAACACATATCGCCCATTTATCCATATACTCACACATACGCATACACATATGCTCGTACTTCTATAGTCATGTTGGTATCGGTCTCGCCTAGTCATTTATGTTCGTATTTGATGGCTATTCCAGCAGCTTGAGTGGTTTTTCGGTTGCAACCCACATACGTGTCGTCTCAACGGTGTAGCGCATTTTCAGTTATGCACCTCAGCACACACTCAAGTGCCTTTGTAACAATTTCCTATGCATGCGTTTAGTGGTATTGGTATTCAGATCCATTAAAAACACAGTTTCTTCATCTGTTTGTAATGACCGCTATTGCGCCAGACGTAATCGGCCAATTTAATAGCGTTTAAGCCGTTCAAAGCAATTCGTTATTGATTTCAGTTTCACGACTTTGTTTTTCTTAGTTTCCATTGCGTTGCGTTGTTTGATTTCTTTTCATTGATTTCGTTCGGAAGTAATTCGTTTTTGTCTTTTTTTTTCTATTCAGTTTCTTTGATTCTTATGCTGATTAAAAGTAATGGCTTGTTAGTGAACCATAAAGCGTCATATCTACTTGGAAAGATCGCTTGATCGTTTGCTAGTTGTTTTAGTAGATTGTGAGGAGTAGTGACATCAATTTTCTGGGGATAAAAAGAATTGATTTTCTCCTTAAGAAGAGGTGTAATTAAAAATAAGTTTAGAAATATGGTCGCCGTGTCCAAATGAATTGATGCGTGACTGCCATTCGGGAGTGCATTGGCTCGAGTCTCCGAATTAAACATCAAAATGAAAAAAAGGTACTTTTTCTGTAACCAGCGAAGTTGATGGTATTACGTTGTCTGCGTCGAATCACAAAACCTTATTAGTACTGCGAGAATACAAAGTTCAGACCTCACGCCATAGCATCATCTAAACATGATCAAACCGGATTAGTGGTTCTGATGGGAAATATTCACGAAGTTTGATGAACTTTTTTGCGCTTTAGCTTAGTGATACAGATCTATCCGTTTCGATCAACCTCGATGCGTTAATCACTCACCAAATTTGCATTCCTTTACACGATAGCTATAGTAAGCCTCTGACTTTGACGTCAGCAAATATCAATCAATGAAGCAGAGACACTTTCCCCATTAAGATGCTGGATATTCAAGTTTGCAGTCTAATCTAAGAAATGGACTTCGACAACCTTTGGTTTCAGCAGAATGGGCTCTATACTACAAATCACATGTCCCAATCAATATTTTTGGCGCTTAGTGCGGTAAACGTATTAAAAACCGTATCAGTGATGTCAATGTTATACCATGCTGTTAGAATTTTCTTTGTTAACGATTTATGTAAATATCGAAGATGTAGGGCAGATCACCTGGTTGCTCCCTGGGTAACGCCGAATGATCTGCGGCCTTAATGGCCTTGTAAGCGTGGGATAATGCCGTGATTGCCCCGTCCCGTTAAAACCCTGACTGAACTCGGAGTATATTCCAAACACCTCGTCATTGAGTTAGTAGTGTAGGTTTGATTGAGATGACTCCCGCTTTGCATCCGATCTGACTCTGAACACATGCTTCATAAGTGTATGCATCAATCCTCGCATGGACTCCCTGCCCTGGCACAGATGGAATCATTTAAGGATGATTAACTTCGGATTTTGGATAGCGGCTCTGAGTGCAGACCCTTTTTAAATAAGAATACCAACAATATTCGTAACAGTAACAATTAACAGGACATACAAACAAACCCAAAAACCTTAGGCTGTAGGGCGGAATTCTGGGAGGAAGTCGTAGTCGACTTTAAGCATTGTCTCAGGGGGTATGAGTGAGAATCCGTTTGACTTAGGTAGGCAGCCACATGCAAAACTGCTTGCTGTTCGTGGTGAAGTAGAGCTGTAGGGGATGGCCAGCACCACTAAGGCTATCTCCCAAAGCTTTCCAAGGCTTCGGATACCTCTCTTCAGGAGTCCTTTGTTAGATCTAAAAGACAGCCTAGAGCAAGAGAGCCATCTTTGATCAGCGTATAGATACAAAGGTTCTGGAAAGATACGGCAACCAAATGCTTCACAGGTACCTGAGAAGTACTCAATGGTGCAGAGAAAAGGTACGTGAAAAGTGTGGGTGCGAGAGTACCGCCATTGGAATAGGCGGTCAAGCGACAACGCTCTCAAAAGGAGTAAGTACCCTTAGTGAAGAAACCAAAGACTGGTGGAGGACCGCCGAAATCATTTAGCGAAGTCACTAAGCGGGCGGGATCTATTACTTTGGGGGCAAATAGAGTGAATGTTGTAACATTGAAATACTGTACTCGTCTTAAAGCTCTTTAGAGACAATCCACCACTTGTATTTCGGCAACTCGAGTCGGTTAGCCCCAGTGATGGTCTAAAATCACACCAAATGTTTGAAGTCCATGAGAAACTTTGCAGCAATTTGTTGCTCTATTTTTTATTTTTTCAACCAAGCCGAAAACAAAAAAGTCGAACTGAAATGAAGTGTATGGCCTCACTGATTTGTTTACGGATGTTTACGGGATGTACGAGGACGCTTCAATAAGTACGCGTATTTGGGGGCGTTTCTGAGGGGAGTTGGTGTTAGCATCGTGTGATGCCATCTATCAAACGACGGCAAAACAAATTTAAGATTGATTAAAAGTTAGTTTAGATTTGGGAGCTATTCGAGTAAGACGCGTTTCGAGATTTTCGCTAAGATGGAAAAAGATCAAGATCTTTCGGTAATTCGCTTTTCGTTTTTGGATAGAAAAAAATGCGAGAAGATAAAAGCAAAGTGGATGCTGTCTATGGGGACGCTTCGCCATCAATGACCACAGTTAGACATTGGTTCAACGAACTTAAATGTGGGCGAACATCCGTTTTTGATGAAGAGCGACCAGGACGCCTGGCAGACGTGGTAACCGAGGAAGTCATTCAAAAAGTCCACGACATGATTCGCGCTGATCGACGAATGAAAGTGCGTGAAGGAACAAAGGCCATAGGTGTGTCGACCGGGACGGTTGATATTGGTTCAACGATTTTCAACGTCGGCGAACATCCGTTTTTGATGAGAATTGTCGGCCCGATGGGCGCCGCGATTACTCACGTTGGACAACAATCTAATGCGGCTGTTAATTTCGAGGCAGTGTTTGGAGCAATTCAAGCGAGATCCAAGAGAATTTTTGAGTCAAGTTGTCACCCTTGATGAAACCTAGATTCATCATTACACATTAGAAACTAAGCAACAATTCCAACAATGGATTTCTCCCAATAAATCTACTCCAAAGAAGGCGAAGACAGTCCCATCGCCCAGAAAGGTCACGGCGACTAATTTTTGGGAAGCGAACGGCGACATCCTCATGGATTTTTTAGAAAAAGGTAGGACGATCACCGGATAATACTACAGCGAGTTATTGGACTGCTTTCACAAAAAATTCAAGGAAACACGGCCGCATTTGGCGAAAAAGAAGGTGCTGTTTCACCCCGATAACGCACCAGCACTTTCTTCTGGAGTTGTCGCCGCCAAACTACTTTAATTGCGTTATGAATTGCTGCCGCACCCCCCGTATTCACTCGATCTGGCTCCCTGTGATTTTTCTTGTTCTCCAACATAAAGAAATGGTTCGCAGGAAAAAAATTTTGTTCAAACGAGGAAGTCATCGTCCAGACAAAGGCGTATTTTGGAGAGTTCGACAAATCCAATTTCTCCGAGGAGTTAAAAAAATGGCCAGAGAATTGGGTGAAGTGTATCTTTCTAAAAGGAGAGTATGCTGAAAAACAAAAATTTTTTTTTTTGAAAAAATAGCGTCCTCATTCCTAACACGGGTACTTTTTGAACCCCCCTCGCACTGCATTCGAAAGAGAAGGCTTCACACTGAATAGCAGTTGGTAGCAGGCGTTCAGCGCATTTATAGTTACTTTTCCTATACCAGCAGTCGTAATCTTATTCAATAGCCCCACCTCGTGTGCCCAATATTTGATCTCTCGTTTTATGAGCAACTACACGTACACATATCCAAATGAATGTATCAAAAGTAACAACAACAATCATAACTACCCAACTTACAGGTTCCTTACTTATAGTTAACGTAAAGCTCATTTTTAGAACAAAACTTTACAGCAGCTTAAACATTTTTATAGGCTGCACATAAATAGACGATATGGTTTATTGCCTCATTTTTTTTCTTCCTTTTTTTGAAAATAAAACAACCCGGAACTGCCAACATTTGTTGACCCATTCAATTGCCCTTAAAAATGTGAGCACTTTCTCAGCTTCAGCTGCTTGCAATAATAAATTTGTTTGCCATACCAATAATATTTATGTACACATAGGAGTACAATCAAGCGAGCGCAATAAACTTGTCTACATATCCCATCAAACAATTCCACCTGCATAGCAAAAAAAAAAAAGAACGAACAAAAAAAAGTAGGCAACTTCAAAGTAAAGCCTGCAGGCGGTGATATGCCACATTGCGCATATGCAAACATACAGGCATGCACACACACACATCCACACATCTACATAGTAAGCATAACGGAGTGTGATGCCTCGACGCGCCCGGCCACTTTAAGGCATAACGCCTGCTGCTGTTGCTGGTGCTGCCGCAACGCCAACATTCGATTTGCTACGTTGCACACTCATTGGTGATTGTCATAAAATTTTATTGCTACAGCAGCAACTAAACTTCATAGGTAGGTATTGACAGCAACAACAACATCAACCAGAGTAGCAGCAGCAAATGTCAGCAATCAGCTGCCAATATCAGTGAATAACTAGGCGTTAGGGGACGCTGTCAGCGACACGCTGCAACAGATGCATTTCTTTCTACGTTGCTGTGCCTTGCCATTTACGAGCGTGAAGAATGTGTGTGTGTGTGCACTTCGATGAGCTTATGTGTGTATTTGTGTGGAGCAATGCCAGTCTAGATTTTTGTTATTGCGCCTTTTCGGCACCATCACTCCACGTTAAGTTACGATTATTTTGCCGACTGTTGCCACTGGCTCCGCCTTGCTGCTGCTGCCAGTGTGGCATCTACATATTAAACGCATACGAGTGGCAACCTGTGTAATTTCACAAATTAAATTTCTATGTGCATGCATAGGTTGATATGTACGAGCATCACCAGTAAGCGTGTGTGCGCGTGTGCGCACTTTTCTTCAACTGCTCGTCAATATTTCTCTTCTATTGATTGCTGCCTGCAAGTTGCAGGTGGCTCAGTTTCCGCTTTTAGATATTCTATTTGACTTTTTTTGCTTTCGATTTTGTGTTTTCTTTGTTTTTATTTTTTTGTTTTCTTTGTTTTTCTTGTTTTTTTTTTTATTTGGTTCATTTCATTCTTCGCCTTTCGCTACATTGACTCCAGCTTTCATTGCGCTTTATCCCAATACTTTCTCACTTTATTTCAACGGTTTATGAGTTTGCTTGTTACAATCGTCGTAAAAGTGACATTTATAGTTAAACTTTTTGTTAATAAAAATATCGGTTTGGGTAATTTCGTTTTAATTTGTGTATTAAAAGACAACCAGATATGAATGGATGAAATTTTTCACACACACACACACAGGTATGATGGGTGGTCAAATTTATTAGTTTTTTTTTAATATCGGCGATTCAAAAAATAGAAAGTTTCCATTGGTACAGCCTTAAAGAGAAACAAACCGATACCAAAAATGTGCATCTAGGGCATTTTTGGCTGGAGAAGAAGAAGAGCGATTGGCTTGCACTACCTTGAAGCGTTTATATGTTTATATAAAATGTTTATTAGAAAAAATACAAAATATAAATTTTTTGTTTTTACACTTAAGATTGCGCTTGCAGGGTTACGGACCTTGTCCATCAAAGTTCAAAGTGAAAAAAAAATTCGTGGATGTGCAGTGCGCAAGGTAGTTGACGTTTAGCAATGGGGAAATAGCATACCCCTGCATGCAAAAAGGATTCAAAATTCATTTCTTCGGATGAAGAGCGCGCTCCTTCTTCTCTTCTTTGTTCTTCCTCTTCATTCCCCTTTTTATTCTTTACTTCTCTTCTTCTTTATATTTTCTTTATTCTTCTCCTTTCTTCCTTTTTGTTCTTTTTAGATATCTTTCCTTCTTCTTCTCTTTCTTTTTTCCTCATCTTTCTTCTTATTCTTCCTATAGTTCTTCCTTTTTCTTCTACATTCTTCTTCTTCCTCTAATTCTTCCTTTTAAACATACCTTTACCTTCTTTTTGTTTATCCTTCCTTTTTCTCTTGCCTTCTTAGTCTTTCATCTCGTTCTTTTTCTTTTCTTTCCTCTCGTTCTTATTCTCTTCTTTCTTCTTCTTCCTTTTTCTATTATTTTTTCTTCTTCTACTTGTTTCTCCTTCTTCTGCCTTTTGATTTTACTCTTTCTTCTTTTCTCTTCTTCTTCTCTTCTTTAATCTTCTTATTTCTTCATTCCTTTCTTCTTCTTTATTCCTTTCTTCTTCACTCTTCCTCTTCTTCTTCTTCTTCTTTCTTCTTCTTATTTCTTCTGCTACTTTCTTTCCCTTTTTTCATGCATATTCTTCTCCTTTCTCCTCCTTATACTTGGTTCTCCTTCTTTTTTTTCTTTTTCTTCTTTTTTCCTCTTCTTCTTTAGCTTTTTCTTCTTCTTTCCTTTTATTCTTCTTCTTTTTTCCAGTCTTCTGCTTGTACCTTATTCTTATTATTCCTTCTTGTTCGTCTCCTCTTTCTTCTTTCTTTTTTTCTTCTTCTTCCTTCCCTACTTCTTACTTCTTCTTCTGTCTACTCCTCGACTCTTTTACATTTCTGTTACTTTTTCTCTATTATTTTTAATTATTTTCTTCTTTCTTTTTTTCTTCCACTTTTTTTTTCTTTCATTTTTTTCTTTTTCTTCACTCCTCCTCTCGAATTTCCAGCTGCCGAACGGAGTATGCCACATCGTATCAAATCATGCGAGCTTTACGACAGGTCGTGTCATCAAACCGCTCGACGACTTCACCAGCGCACTGCTGATGTGCCCGTCAATGTCTTCTATCACATCGAATACCCGGTCTCTGGTCTAAGTGTTGCACTTCGTGTTTTCATCTACAATTATAACGACATCGTCCAGCTATAAGAGTCTCCGTGATTGTAACCACTGCGTATTCCTTCTTTGTCATGGCATATATTCGCACATTCATCGCTTCCATCCATCGCTATTTGCCGGGCGATGCGAAAATGTTCACAAGGTATGGTCGTTTCTCCTTCACAATCACCTTTCTAGTGGATGGCATTTGAGGACCCATGAAAGTGATTTGGCGTCAACGTCTATGTCGTCTATACAAATAAACCGAGAATATTTAAATAATTTGCTTATGCGATTTACCCGAGCTCTTCTGCGAGGTATTCTATTTGGCATTCTCGGGTAATCAACGGATGTTGCTGGGCATTCTCGGAAAATTAGCAATTCGCCACTTGTCACTCAATTCATATCGGCCTGTAACGACGCGCCAAACTCGCTTTGAAGTGGAGGGAGAGGAGCGCTTTTTCATGAACTTCCAATGAAGCTTTGACTCCAATGCCTTAATGCCTTCAATTCACGGCACTCAGTTAAGATGTCTGTTGACTTAAGACATGCCGCCACGCCGGGATCCGATCTATGGAAGTGGAGTCACTAAGCTCCATACGGCCACCTTCACCATTCACATAGCGTGGTTAAAAGGAGTAATCTGTTTTGTACAAGACTCTAACCCGAACCAGTTAATAATAAATTTTTGCTTTGTAGTTAATTTATGGTAGATAAATATTTGTGTGATACTTTTCAACCCATTATATAGTATTCCTCTATTAAGAGTCTTTTTGCCCTTACCCATAAAAGAGGCAAGAAAGGCCCATCTATAGAGATGTCAAAATATTCCACGAAAATTTCCCCCGTTTTATATTCCTACACATAGGACTTTTTATTTCATTGTGTAGGTATATCTGAAACTTCAAGGACCCACTAAAATGATTTTGATCTCTTCAGTACATCAGCAGGTGAGTAGCTAGCTTAAAAAAAATAAGGCTCATTACTCATTAATCAAAACCTGTACATCAAGTTAGTTTACAAAGAATAGAATACACGAAGTAGGAACTGAAGACAGAGAGGAAATTAGGACAAAAGACGAACGGTGATAAATTAGGAATTTCTCAAAATATCCAAATTTTAAAACCCATCAGTTTTAGCTATGTAGGTAGGTAGTAATGGCAGTCGATCTCTAAGCCAGATCATTTAGACGGTAGCCAAGCCATCGGCGTACCCCAGTTCAGTTTTAACCAAAAAATAGAACAGTCTAGGCCTTGCGAGAGCAGAACATCTAACGTGTTCAGATTATTCCACTTCATCATTCGCAATACAGCTTCTTCTCTACTGGGTAGGTAGGTACATAGGTAGGGTGGCTGTCGCAATGACACACTTAAACCTGTCGTAGATCCATTGTGATACCAGTAGAACATATTCTTACAATATATGGGTTCCTTTTTAAACCATCCGATAGCTTTAATAAAGGCAAAGATTTGTTAGTTTTAGATGTGCTATGTCCGCTACATCAGTTAAAAATGCCGTACCAAGAGTGCGGAGCCTCTCACATAAAAGGTGTCTGACTGTTTGTTCTTATTCTGTGTTAAGACAGTTTTTACAGAAATCAATTCTGGCGTAGTTGCCTGCTCCATTAGCTCACAATTATATTGAGTCTGACCGGATTCCCATTAACCCATATCCAGCTAAGGCTCCTCAACTCAACGATACATATATTTCCTTTTATTCCATTGTGAAGCATAGGGATACAAAGATAGACTAGCACTTATAAGCTCCAGCAGATTCCTTGAACACCGCAGAGCTCCCTTAGTAAACCTACTGGCCAATTTTCACTCGCTGGCCGCCGTAGCCGAATGTGTTGGTGCGTGACTACCATTCGGAATTCACAGAGAAAACGTAGGTTCGAATCTCGGTGAAACACCAAAATTAAGTAAAACATTTTTCTAAAAGTGGTCGGCCCTCGGCAGGCAATGGCAAACCTCCGAGTGTATTTCTGCCATTAAAACGCTCCCCATAAAAATATCTGCCGTTCGGAGTCGGCTTGAAACTGTAGGTCCATCCACTTGTGGAACAACATCAAGACGCACACCACAAATAGGAGGAGGAGCTCGGCCAAATACCCAAAAAGGGTGTACGCGCCAATTATATATATATTGTCAAAAAAGTCTTGCGGTATTTCCGCAAGCTTGTCTTTACAAGCGCGTAGTTCTAGTTGTATTCGTCACATCGGTTCACGCTAGAGCTTTTTGGAAAGCTCTTTTCACGTGCTAACACGTGTTTGATTAATTGTTGTTTGCTTTTAGTCGTTCGTGAGTTATAGCGTCGCAAACATGGAGCAAAATAAAGAGAAAATACGGCATATTTTACAGTACTACTACGATAAAGGCTAAAATGCATCTCATGCTGCCAATAAAATTTGTGCAATTTATGGACCCGATACAGTTTCCATTTCCACCGCACAACGATGGTTTCAACGTTTTCGTTCTGGTGCAGAGGTGATCGAAGATGCGCCACGGTCCGGAAGGCCTGTCGTCGAAAATTGGGATAAAATCGCTGAATTGATCGAAAGAGACCGGCATAGTAGCAGGGTTATAAACCATTTGAAGAAGCTTGGATTCAAAAAGAAGCTCGATGTATGGGTGCCACACGACTTGACGCAAGAAAACATTTTTGCCCGTATGGATGCATGCGAATCACTTCTGAATCGCAACAAAATCGACCCGTTTTTGAAGCGGATGGTGACTGGCGATGAAAAGTGGGTCACTTACGACAACGTGAAGCGCAAACGGTCGTGGTTGAAAAGCGGTGAAGCTGCCCAGACGGTGGCCAAGCCTGGATTGACTACCAGGAAGGTTCTTCTGTGTGTTTGGTGGGATTGGCAGGGAATCATCCACTATGAGCTGCTCCCCTATGGCCAAACGCTTAATTCGGACCTGTACTGCCAACAACTGGACCGCTTCAATGCAGCACTCATGCAGAAGAGGCCATCTTTGATCAACAGAGGCCGAATTGTCTTCCATCAGGACAACGCCAGGCCACACACATCTTTGGTGACGCGCCAGAAGCTCCGGGAGCTCGGATGGGAGGTTCTTTTGCATCCACCGTATATATCTCGCACCAAGTGATTACCACCTATTTCTGTCCATGGCGAACGAGCTTGGTAGTCGGAAGTTGTCCACAAGAGAGTCCTGTGAAAATTAGCTCTCCGCTGGGATGACTCTAGGTGCACTGGGGAAAGAACAGGCTGGAGGTAGAAGGGTATAGACTATCACCTTCGATATGTGCTGAATAACCACCTGAAATATGGCCTGGCTTAAAAGCTCAACGGGCCCTCAGTTTCCGTGCACTGTGCTCTCTCACCCATATAAGCTTTATTGCGAAGTGTTCGAATGCGAAGGAAAGGGATACTTTGCTTTTCTCAACTAGTTTCTAATGCACCTACAGTGGGCCTGACTCTGAGTTCTGACTACCGCTTCGTTGTCAAAATAAATATTTATTTTGCTCATGGGTATTTCACTCGTAAACAGCTCCATTGACTGCTCTCTTGATAGTGGAAAACACTTCTACTATATGTATGATGCAGAATTTTATTTTACTTTTACAGCTCCATTTTACATCCGTTTTTTTTTTCAAATTTTTAAGAATTTCCTATGTGCATTAGCAAAAGTCAAATACTGTCGAACTGTGTTATTTATGTGCATGGATATCTCACATTCACCACATTCCCACATTATTCTGACAGAATGTTGGGCAAGGGTTATTGAACGCATTTCTCCACGAATACTAAAAAAAACTCCATTCAGGTACTCGAGTTTCCACAATTAAAAGGCAAATGAAAACAATCAAAAAACGTGACAAAAAGTGAAATGGAAAAGAATGCAGGAAATGAGTTCGAAGTTTGTCAAATTTGACTTGTAAATCAACTGTCAATAATTTGCGCCCCTTTTCCGGACAACGGCAACATCAACACACACAACAACAACAAGATTTATGTACATCACACTTAGTTGCGCTGTTGACAGCCGATTAAAAATGCAACAAATTGACAGAAAACTATGCAAATGACAGGCGCGTGAGTGGTTGGCAGTGGAGAGTGAGCGTGAACGTGTGAAAGCGTGTGTTTCCACTCAACTGTCAAAGCATACACACATACACGCATACATACAAATATTTGGTAGAAACCTGCGCACAGGTAGGCAGATAAGTAGTTGTACGCTGAAATTGCACCTATTTGTGGTTGTTATTGTTGTTGTGCGGATTATTTTGTGCTTTTTATGTAAAGAGTTGACTTTGCGCTTACTACTGCTATTGCTGTTGTTGTTGCTGTCAAATAATTGTCCCCCATATCGCTTCTATCTCACGCAACTTTGACATTTTCAAGACTCCTACTTGCAAGCATATGCAACATTTTGTTGACTGCCTTGTTGTTGCTGTTTATTTTACTCTTATGTGCATAGATGCGGCGTTGCGATAAACGTCGTCGCTGCCTGCCGCACGTACCCATGTCATTTGACAGCTTAACGCGTAATTAACGCACCGAAAAGGCATCAGGCGGCAGTCGGCAGGAGGCAAACGACTGCGGCATTTAATGCGGGGGCGCGCGGTATGCCAGACAAAAGTAAGCGTGAAAAATGCATGCGGCAAGTGCAAGTATGAATACAATCGTTTATTGTGGCATCTTGCATGCTTCTAGTGAACGTATGTACATGTGTAGATATGTATTCGAGCAGCATGACAAGTCAAAAAAGAAAAAGCAAATATCACATTACCTTTGGGAGTATTTTCCTCATCTTCCGATTTCTTCCTCTTCTTCGCTGGCTGTCAACATTTCAATGCCTTCCAACTTCCATATGAAATTTCTTAAGAAAACTCCTTTTTACTCCTTTTTGTATACAACTCAAATAGACATTTGTGGTTGTTCTTAAGTAGGGGGAAAAATTGAAAGTCAATCCCTTCATTATTTTCATCATCGTCTCACTGGCAGCTCCACTGGTATGTCGAAATGTTGAACATTAAGCAAAGTAGTACGAGGAGAGGTTTAAGCAGAGTTCTTTTTATTCATAAAACAAGAACGATATCAACTATATTTAGGACTAGTCTAAAAGTAGTATGAATCACTAGTCCACAACTAGTTATTTTAGGAACGATACGCTTTTCACTTCACGGCTCTGTCGTGTGGCTATTGCTTCGTTCCGTCGAACTTTGGAATAAGTTAGATTAGGTTTGGTGGCTTTCCCAAAAAATTTAAGTACATCTACATACATACATATGTACATTTCAGGAGCACAAGCTGCCTGCGCTGCCACTAGATACAAGGTTGGGGTATAAAAAAGGAACTGAAATTAAGATAAAATAAAGTAAATTCAGCAAAAACAAAATTAAAACAATGAAATAAAATAAATAAAAAATAGGAAAAACTATAAAAAATATAAAATTAAGAGGCAAAAAATAAAATTAAATCAAGAAAGTTTAATAAAAATAGAAAACGAAAATAAAAGAAAATTAAGTTAAAAAAATTAAATTTAAAATTAAAAGAAAACAAAAAAAATAATATGAAATAAACACAGATATAATAAAAAATTAGATTAATTAAAAAAAAAACTTTATATAAAAAGTAATAGTATTTGAAAAAAAAATTTTAATAAAACGAAATAAGGTAGATAAAAAATAAAGAATAATGAAGTAAAAAAATACCATTTAACAAAATAATTAAGAAAAAATTAAATTAAGTAAAATAAAATCAAATAAAGATATATGCAATGAAAAAAATTAAATAAATTAAATAAAAAAGTAAGTTAATTCCCAAAAAGTAAACTGGAATAAAACGAAATGAATTACAACAAAATGAATATAACGAAAGAAGATAAATAAAGAAAAATTAAAAAATTAGATAAAAATCTGAATAAAATTAGGTAAAATCAGTAGAAACAAGATAAGTGAAAACGAAAAAGACAAAAAAAATTACTCAAAATTAATGAAGAAAAAAATAAATAAAATCAAATAACAAATCAAACAAAATTAAATATGAAAAGTAAGGTAAAATGTAAACTAAAATAAAACAAATTAAAAACAATTATGTAAAAAAATTAGAAAATATATGGGAAATGAAATTAAATTAAATGAAAAAAATAATAAATAAAACATAAAGTAAAATAAAATAAAAATAATATAAAAAATAAAATGCAAGAAATAACTAAAGCAAATTAGAATCCTGGCTGTCTTTTCATCTCGCCATTCAAATTATGGTAAAAAACGGTAACTAAAATGAGGTGAAATAAAATAAAATAACAATAGATACAATAAACAAATAAAATAAATTAAAAAAATATAAATGTAACAAAAAAGGCTAAATAAAAAAGTGAATTAAAATAAAATAAAATAAATTAAAACCTAGAGAAATAAATGAATTAAAAAAAAGACATAAATAAGTAAAAATAAATAGAAATTAAAAATAACTTTGAAGAAGTACAGAAAAACAAAAACCAAAAATGAAATAAAATTTGCATAGAACCAAATATAAAAACATTTCAAATAACAAAAAAGTTAAATTAAAAAAAAAATCATAGCATAAAAAAGTAAATTTAATTAAATTTAAATAAGAAGTGAAGAAGAAAAGTGAAAAAGTTAACAAAAAACGTGTAAATAAAATATAAAAAACTTAATCAATAAAGTGAAATAAAATACAAAAAAATAAAGTAAAATAAAACAAAATAGTGAGATTACCAGGAAAAAAAACTTAATTAAATAAAGTAAAATAAAATACAAAAATTAAGGTAAAAAAAAATAAAAATAAAATAGTTAGATCACCGCTGCAAGCCGATAAGAAAATTCCTCAGACAGTTAATACCCACCTGTCATAGATCCTCAGAAGGGTCACGTAGTTAGAAGAACGAACTGAAATAGTTGAATCTTAGTCTAACAAGGTGCAACAGCTAAAAAAATAAAGCTAAGATATGCCTACCTCAACCATCTTTCTTCAAAGAGCTGCCACGAGAGAGTATTTTCAATACAACTGCGATCGTCCATAGTGAGATATATTTATCGCCAGAGACTTTGTGATGCCACAAAGATATTTACACTTAACTCTGTTCCCTAAAATCGATTTTTTCGCTATAGATCATAAGAACCTTAATAATAATGGACTTCAAGAAGTGTCTATCAAGCTTTTTAGGCCTTTGCTTAGATAGATTACAACGATATCACCTTTAAACATATATCTCAAGACGTTACACAACCCCAAATATACATAGTTAAAAATCGTGTGTTTTTTCATGTTAAGACAAGATATTGCGGACACTCGATACTTAAAATTTAGCGCGTAAAATATAGTTAGACTTTTGGTTCGGAAGTATGACCAAATGTTGGCGGTCTGTGTTATTATTTGTATTACTGCACCATTACCATTTTAGCTATTAATATTCCTGTACATTGCTGCTACCATCCTTACTATCATTAATATTATCAATACCATTTCCGCTTCTGTTACTGTTACTATTACTATTTGAATTACCTTTACCACTACTCTTACTACTACTTTTACTTTTCTCATTAAAGTTACCAAATCAATCACCATTACAATCTCTCTCATTTGCATTCCTGGTGCCATTACTAATACCATTAACATCACTTAAAACACTAACTCCATTAGAATTACTTTATATTATCGCTATCAATACTATTACCATTACGGTTCAATTACGAATGGTAATGGTATTATATGTATGATATAATTAGAAAACCATTGATCTGATTATTATATGGATTACTGACTCTTGTCATTATGAATACAATAACATTACAACTCTCATTAAAACAACCATTACCATTACTAAACTATAACCACCACAACTGGTCATTACAAATACTCATACTATTATTATTATCATTAGCATTACGATTACCGTTACTATAATATTACTATTACCATTACCATTACCATTAGCATTACCATTGCCATTACTATTACAGTTGCTATTACTATTAGCATTGCATTACTGGATACCGTCACTTGCCTTACTGGATCCAAAAATATCGCTATATTCCATCTACCATTACTATTGTCAATACCAGTACCATTACCATTACCATTACCTTTACCATTACCATTAAAAATACTATGACTGTATTCATTATCACGAGCATTGCTATTGCTAATACTATTATTATTACTTTTGTCATGGTATTGACATAAAATGGTACCACAATTATTACCATTCCAATGAAAATCACCCTTACAAATAGCATTACCATTGACTTTGACATCACTTGCATTACCGGCACCATCCACATTAGTACTTCTGACACCATACCATTACTACTAATGACTGTCTTTACCATTACTACTACTGACTGTTACCGCCCCATATGTTACTATTACCATTACCATTTCGATTACAAACACCATTGCCGTTATCACTCCCATTTCCAGTTCTAAATATGTTAATGAATATACAAACATAACTGCATATATGTAGAACCTCAAATAGTTACGTTACATCTAATAGCGTTTTGAGCAGACAGATATGATAATTTCATACTAAAACTTTTTTTAATCCAATGCCCCTTACTACTCATTTAGATAAAATATTATATTATTACATTATATTACTAAGCTCTCACTAACACCACCATTAGATTGCAACGACAACCAATAAACGTCCAGTAAATGCGATTTAATTAAATTTGATTTAATACCAGCTACAATCCAACTACAAATTTGCTTCATACTTAGTTGATTTGTTGCCGGTTACAATTCATGCAGCTCTTAGAATATTATTAATTGAATCCATACATACATAAGTACGTGGATAATATTTGCT
This sequence comes from Anastrepha obliqua, assembly GCF_027943255.1. Lineage (NCBI taxonomy): Eukaryota > Metazoa > Arthropoda > Insecta > Diptera > Tephritidae > Anastrepha > Anastrepha obliqua. The sequence continues at coordinate 32,149,153 of NC_072896.1, forward strand.
ATAAGCAGACCAAAAAGCATGTCGCCTATTCGCGTAGACACTTCGTAAATTATTCATTGCTTACAAGTTAAGTGTATATGTAAGAGGTTCACTCAAAAAATAAGGTGAATTTCGTTGGCTACGTACATTCGTCGTTTGGCGATTATTATTTTTTTATGTTGGTACACTCGTCTCGAAGATATGTTCACGGTTTTGGCAATATAGCATCTTTAGTTTGTTTGAGATAGGCAAGAAAACTGTTTTGCGTATTTGGCGATTTTCTGCTATCGATTCTTGGCTCCCCTGGCCTCTTCTATTGGGAGGATTTGACTTTAGTTTCGATTTCATAACCATCCTCCTATACCCATAATTCGTCACCAGTTATGACCCTTTTAGGCAAATCTGGATCATCGTTGACGTTATTCAACAATTCCTAAGCGATGTTCATGTGACGTTGTTTTTTGGACAATTTTCTTCTCTTCCTCAATATTTTCATTGGTTGTTGATGTGCTGGAGCGTCCAGAGTGAGCGTCGTCATTCACTTCTTATCGACCTTCTGTGAAAAGCTTATCCCACTTCTAAACATTTTTTTGACTCAGAGTCCTCTCACCGTTTGCCACTGTCAACATTCCAATTTTTACACAAAATTTGATGCAACTGCTTTGATCCATTTTTTCGATAGCAGAAAATCGCCGAACACGCAAAACACTTGTCTTATTTATGCATCTCACAAACGAACTAAAGATGCAATATTGCTTAAACCGTGAAAATATCTTGGAGACGAGTGTACCAACATAAAAAGAAAGCAATCACCGAAAGTCGAATGTAAAGGATGGTTAAGTTTCAAGGGCCGATGTTGATTTTGAATAAAACACAATTTTTTTAAGAAACTATTATCATTTCTCTTTATTATGATAATATTGGTATCGCCCAATTACGTATGGAATAAAATATCGGCCAAGGGACCACCGCGGCCTCAACGACACACCTCCATCCGATGGTCTAAATTTTCGATGACGCTGAGGCATAATTGAGGTTCTATTCCGTTAATGTGCTGAATTATCTCATCCTTTAGCTATTGAATTGAATAAGTCCAACGGTGTCAAATCACATGATCTTGGCGGCCAATTGACATTGCCGCGACGTGAGATTATTCGGCCATCAAATTTTTCGTGCAAAAGAGCCATTGTTTCGTTAGCTGTGTGACAAGTGGCACCGCCCTGTTGAAACCACATATCGCCCACATCCATATCTTCCAATTCGGGCCATAGAAAGTTCGTTATCATCTCTCGATAGCGAAAACTATTCACAATAACTGCCTGACCGGCCTCATTTTGGAAAAAATACGGCCCAATGATGCCGTCGGCCCATAAACCGGACCAAACAGTCACTCTTTGTGGGTGCATTGGTTTTTCGCCAATCACTCTTGGATTATCATTCGCCCAAATACGGCAATTCTGCTTATTGACGAATCCACTGAGGTGAAAATGTGCCTCATCACTGAAGATGATTTTCTTCGAAAATTGGTCATTCACTGTTGCCATTTCCTGCCACCATTCTGACCATTGACGATGCTTGAAATGGTCAAGAAGCTTTGGTTCTTGAGTCAATTGCACCTTGTAAGCGTGTAAATGCAAGTCTTTATGCATAATGTTCATCAACGACGAGCGGAGCGTGAGAGGTGCAATTGTTGGGCACGAGGACGAGTTGAGGTGGACGGCTCTTCAACCGCACTATCGCGAACAGCAGCAATATTTTCTGCAGTACGAGCTGTACAAGCATGCACTGGGGTTTTCGCATCTTCACAGACTCAAACTTTTGCACAATTTTTCTGATTGTACGCACATTTGGACTATTAAATTGACCGAAAAAATCACGAAGTGCGCGATATGCATTTGTATTTGAACGCCCGTTTTCACGGGCATTTCAACGCATTGCTCGATTGTGTATCTTTCCACAGTTCAAATTGATTTAGTGCGAAATTGAAAATTGTCAAACAAATTTGAAATTTAACCACCCTTTACATAACCCGCGAACTTTAAAAATTCACCTTATTTTTTGAACACATCTCGTTATCACTCCTATATAACTATCAACGAATCAAACGGCGTTGAACAAAACAAAAATAAAAAATACAAGTAATTGATTCATGGCGCATTCCATAGGAGAGACGAATTTTGAGTAATGATGGTCTTGGACGTAATTTCGTTAATACATTTAATTCCGCCGTACGAACCTTCGCGGAAAAATTGAGATCTTTGGCTAGAATAGTTCGAAATTCACTTCATTTTTAACTGTAGAAATTAAGTGCCTGTTTTTTTATCAGTGACGTTTAAAGAATTTGAAAGCATTCAATAGGGGAGTAGATGCTGCGTAAGGCGTACAGAAAAGTTAACACGTAGAAAAGGTCTAGAAGTGTAATAGTGTTGACGAAGCAAAGCGAATTGAGTCCAGTAATTTTACTTAACGATTGTATAATATCAAGCGTTCGTATTTCGTTATGTTGGAAGGCGCTCAGTACTATAACACACACCTATACACTGTTAGATTAGATAAAGGAAACAAATAGATTAAAACTGTCAAAAGTGATCGAGAGAGAAGCCGAAGTAATGTGGAAAAGGATTCAAGAAACTCTGATAATTCTCTTAACCAATTTTGATTTCCTTTGATATTATATTTCAGCTACTTCCTCAACTGAGATTCAATTGAATTTATTAGAAATTAGCAAATCAATAAATATACATACAAAGGCTCATATTTAAGTAGTCATAACCACGTACTGTGTGTGTGTGTGTATAATATCTATATGTGCATTGGATAGATGTAATTGCATAAGATGCCTGCTTAAAGTAGATAAATATTATTTGTGTATGTATGTGAGTGCATGCAACCAAGCGTTAATCATTTACTTAGCGATTTGTCAGCGACAAGCAGTTGTAGATTGTCAGCGGCAACAACAAAATGAAAATTAATTGTTAGCCGCATTGGATAAATGCTTTTAATTTCACAACAACAACAGCAGCAGTGTCTGAGGCGAAAAGTAAGAACAAGCATATGTTTGTATTAACAATAACAAAAATCAATTGCTCATGCACACATACAAATTAAAGTGCATGCCCTGCCGGAAAATTTGAGCATAGATATAATATTTCATATTTCATATTTATTCAATTAGGTATTTATTTATTTATTTATTTAGTCAAACTAACAAAAGATTCTTGCCAACTACTGAACAAGCCTGCTTAGAGTCTTAAATTAGTGGGTATGGACTGTCGAGTTCCTCACTATGATTTTCTCTACCTGCTAATCAAAGCTTTTTTCATTCTGCACATTTGAAGCAGAAATCTGTTTTTCCGTTGTTGTTGAAGTGGTTGAGCATTTTATTACCACTGATGTGATGTGTTTTGTTTTTTGTTTAAGTCATATGCATTTTGTGAGATCCAGATATAACAGTAAATTTTGTATCCCTGTTTCATTAATTTACTGTCGGAAAGATTTACCGAAAGATCGAAGTTTTGTTCTGGCTAGACCTGGAAAAGACCTTCTTTTATCCTCTCGGCCTGACAGCTACTGCAGATGTCATTGAAAAGAAAGTTAAGTTTGGCTGCATGATCCCCTACCTTCCATTGACCTGTAAGGGTTGCGAAAATACGTGAAATGTTAGAGCGCGAGAGCATCCTAACTGGTAATTCGTCCTCTGGATTTTGTTCGACGGCCATGTTTTTCTCTTCTTTTGGCTAAAGCATAGTAGCATGATGCAGTGGATGTTTCCATTGTGTTGGCAGTTGCTAGTTACTTTTTGTTTTTTGCAGGAGGTTAAAATCAAAATGTCAGAAACATCATCAAAGGTGCCTTCCAGGTTCCTCTCGCATGGGCGTATGGAGGTTATATGCTATCGATAGTAGCCATTGCTGCCACTTTATAAGTGGTACCGCAACAAATGGAACACCGGAAAAGGTGTCGTAAGTATTACCAACATGTTGTAGTCTGATACCGTCGAGAGCACTAGGCTCAGACGTTTGTGGTTTGTCGTCAGTCCGTGGGCAGTCCACCTCCAGTCAAAAGCTGCTGTTGATTTCTTCGCTGCATATTGCGTTGCCACTCTGCCCGTTGCAGATATACCCTATCATTGCTGCAAAATGTTTTGCTGCATTCCAGCAAGTATTTTATGCGATCATCTTGGTGATTAGATTTTCCGGGCACAGCTGTCCACCCAGAAGTGCTTCAAGAATACGTGTTTCGCACTTTGCAGGTGCTTCAGAAAACAATGGGTAATATTTGAGATAAGCCTATGAGTCTAGCGTCCATTAGTTGACGAATTTCATCTGCTTTGTCTTTCTCCTATCGAATGTCGTCTCTCTTCAGCTTTTTCTTCTAATGACGGCCTAGCCCGTGGCTAGCAACTGCCACCGCCTCTGCTATGTCTAGTGCCGAACATTTTCTTGCAAGCTCATTTGCTTTCTCATTACCCTCCATATTTCTGTGTTTGGGAACTCATATCAGAGAAATTTGAAGCCAATGACCAAGCAATACTAGTTCCTCTCTACACTGTGAAACTAGTTTGGATGAAATTTAATTGGCATCTAAGGCTTTGATAGCTGCTTGGCCGTCTGACAAATACTAAAGATAACTCTTGCACTAATTTCTTTGTAGTGTTTCAGTGATTTGCAAACTTTCCTAATTGCTAATAGTTCTGCCTGGAACACGGTGGCATAGTCGAGAAGCCGAATTTATTCGGATAAGTCAAGCGGTTTCGAATAGAGGCCAGCTTCCACACCACAGTTCATCGTAGAATCGTCAGTGTAGATTTCGATATCGAATCTACCAATCACTTTCCCTTTCCTCCATTCGGTTCTCGGTGAAAAACGTAACGTAAAGTCTTTCTTGAAGTTGAGGTCGGGGATTGTGAAGTCTGATTTGATAGATACATGCCGATGTTTATATCTTGTTAAGCTTAGTTTGGTTGTAGTTCTTCTCGATAGCGGGCCACCAGACTAGTGCGACATGTGTTACTATCGGTCTTACAATTGCTGAAGACCCCATATTTTACCTTACATTCTTATACACGTGTAAAGTGCTATATTAGCTTTCTTCACCCTGTATTCTACACTGGGCTTCCAGCTGAGTTTGGGATCAAGTAGTATTTTGCTTGTTGGGCTAGCGTGAGACTAACTCCGTGTAATTTTGGGAGATCAAAGTCTGGTATCTTGGTTTTCTTAGTGAATAGCATCAATTCTGTTATATTCGGATTTACCCTTAAAACATAGTCTGTGGCCCAATTGCTGAGTAATCCCAAAGCTCCTTCCATAAACTCGCTGGTTATTGTTGGAAACATTCCTGAAACTAGAATCACTATGTCATGCCCATACACCACTGCTTTATTTCCCTTTCGGTCGAACATGGAAAGTATAATGTTGACTACTACTAACCGTGCCTAACGTATTAAGAGCCTCAGTAATGGAGCTTGTGTGTACGTTGTTAAATGAACCCTTGATCCACATCTTTCTGAAACAAACGGAACATACTTCTTTCATGTACTACAGTTCGCAAATCTCTCTGCAGGGTAGGTGTAAAGAGAACCACGTCGACTTTCAATGCCACAACACAGCTATAAATCAAATGCCACTGCAGCCACAACGAAAATCACATTAAAGACCATTCATTCACAAGCACAGCCGCGAATGTGAGACCCTCGAAGCCACGCGTACGCACACACCCTCGCTCACAAGCGCCCCTATGTGTGTTGGTCCACAGCCAAATATATAGAATGCATGTGCTCACGGGTACAATAACAACAACAATATTAATACAAATTTATAATATTTATTTACCGCTAGACTGGGTGGTGAAGGCAACAACAAGTTTTTGAATGCTGACCAAACAATTAGTGGCACACATGTCAAATCGCAGACACAAACATATTGATTATGTGGCGGTTTCGGCGACATTTCAGTTCGTATGTTGTAGACAAAAGCGTTTATTGAATATCGGCTAGCAGGTATAGATTGATTGAAGTACTACAGGTATGTATGTATGTGTGTGCAAGGATATTCACGAAGGCATGCGCGTTCGGCAGGAAAAATCAGTATCAGCCAGCTCTGTGAAACCACCACCAAGCGTTGCCAGGCACAGAATTATGTGCCATTAGCATTGACCATCATAACCACCATCACGACCATCACCTTCAGCTTCAAGCGGAAACGGCATCAGTGATGCCAGCGCAGTGGCATTGCCGTTGGTGTTGTTTTTGCACTTACTGCTGTATTGATGTTCTCTACTATCGTTACTATTGCTATGACGCACTTATTATTATCTATGCAACGACGCAGCTGCGCAAATCGAATCAATTTAACACCCCCTGCCAATTTGTACGAGTCTACGAGCGGTAGATGGGGCAGGCACGCAGCGCTTGCATAAAAATAAATATACGTACACATTTATCTAAAATACATTCATGCGCATGCATACATATACATATACATTTAAAGCCTCTCATGCACACATTTGTGCGCATTGTATTCCCTTTTGGGAGCTGTTGCGCCTCTTTCGCCCTTAACTCACTTTTGTCCTTTTCTTCAATGCTGCTGATGCTGCAAAAATTGTTTGCTTTTATTTTCATTTAATTAATTTCTGGTGGGCAATTTTTAATACGTACATACCACGCGGCTTGTTTTACAGCAAACAGTTGTACCCATTATTTTCATACAAGCATACTTAAATAAAACAATATTTTTGAAGTGAAAACTTCTTTAGAATCGTTGGGAGTGATTTGAGGAAAAGTGAAACGAACAAAGCGACCAACTTGGCTACGAAGCGTTATATTATATGTTGATATAAAAGTAGCGACGAACTAAATAAAAATAACTTTTATTTTTTCTTGTGATTCGAACCAAGGATTTTGGATCGGAAGCTCACATTGCTAGTCGCTCGGCTACCGCGCCATACTGTCGTCGCTGGCCTAAAAGTTATTTAGTTACGAAGCGTTATATTATATGTTGATATAAATAACACAGGCCAACAAAATCTCGCTTTTTTACAGCTTTTAAAACGGCTATGGGTGTTTCTTCAAGATTTTTTTATGCTGACAACGAATATGACCTTGAAAATGCTCCAGCACGTCAGGATTTTTGGCAATTTGAGGTTAAAAAGTCAAAAAATGCAGATTTTGGCCATTTTTTAATTTTTTTTTGGGCAAGGTAAAGTTTTCTTTTAATTTTCCACAACGGCATCGCAAAGTACTAGTCTTCAGCTTTAAAATCCATTTTTAAAAATATTTTTACGATTAATATAAAACAAGTTATTTTATTTTGAATTGGAGACTTTTAGATATGCAAATTCAACCTTTCTAACTCTCTAACGCCCCTGTAAAGGGCGAATTCAAAATAGTATAACTTTTTTTATATTAATCGCAAAAATATTTTTAAAAATGGATTTTAAAGCTGAAGACTAGTACTTTGCGATGCCGTTGTGGAAAATTAAAAGAAAACTTTACCTTGCCAAAAAAAAATTTAAAAAATGGCCAAAATCTGCATTTTTTGACTTTTTAACCTCAAATTACCAAAAATCCTGACGTGCTGGAGCATTTTCAAGGTCATATTCGTTTTCAGCATAAAAAAAACCTTAAAACCTTAGTTAAAATTATCGAAAAAGTTTTTTGGTTGTTGGCCTGTGTAATTTTTGTGAGCGTGTAATTCTCAAAAGGTTTATTAGGTTTATTATTTAAAATGTATTGACTAGGTAGTGTGGTTATCAGCTTAACATCTGATAGATCCTCCATCGGAGGACAACAAATGTTAAACTGATTTTTGGAAATGGGCGGAGTGTTTTAAGGGCTTGCTCCACCTCTGCCACGGGTTGACCCGGTATTGCAGTACCGCCGGGATTTCAGCCTTGAATAAATACAAGAAGAAATATACTAATACATTTAGCTTTGGTGGGAAGAGCCATAAATTTTTATATGAATACATGTAGACGAAAATGGATTTTTTTTTTTTTTTGAAATTTGCATTGTAGGACATTTCTGATTATTTATTGAAAACAGTTTTTTGGTTTAGATACCGAAAGTCAGTTTAAGTGAATCGGTATAAACATTTCGTACATTAATTTTTGTGAGAGTGTAATTCTCAAAAGGTTTATTAGAAAATCTATTGACTAGGTAGTGTGGTTATCAGCTTAACATCTGATAGATCCTCCATCGGAGGACAACAAATGTTAAACTGATTTTTGGAAATGGGCGGAGTGTTTTAGGGGCTTGCTCTCCACCTCTGCCACGGGTTGGCCCGGTATTGCAGTACCGCTGGGATTTCGGCCTTGAATAAATACAAGAAGAAATATACTAATACATTTAGCTTTGGTGGGAAGAGACATAAATTTTTATATGAATACAAGTAGACGAAAATGGAAGAAATTTGTAAGTCTGTTTCTTCGGTCCGTTTGGGTATTTTTTTTTGACAACATCGAAACCAAAGCATTTGTATCATATTTTATCTATCATAAGCCACTCGTATCATTTGTTGAAATTGAAAACATTGAGGATGAATAATGATAAAATGAAGAAAATAAAAAATGAACTTTATAGCAATATTATAATGAACCTATAATTATCCCGCTCCTAATGTTGCTTTCGCCTTATTCTCTCTCAGTTTGTTTTACGGAAGGTTTCACTTCTATCAAGTCTAACCGTTAGACTGGTATTTTTTTTTTTTAGTTTATTATAATATTTCATATATAGGGTCCGGCACTCGAAGCGTAATCAACTTCAGACCGCCCCGTGCGTCAGCTGTCTGTTAGTTGATTAAAAGACAGTCCAGAGTATTGTTAACAAGTTTGTGCAAGCATTTAAGCCGAGAGTAAATGCGAAAAAAGAAAATCAGTAATGGATTTCAAACGCAATAGTGGTATTGTATTATATTTTGCTGGAAAATCATAACCAGAGATTGTTCGTGAGCTCGAGCACCTTAAATTAAATAAAGTTTTTCTTTATCGCAACATTACTCGTCACAATGATACTGGTAGCATCGTGAAACGTCATGGAGGTGGTCACCAGAAGATTGCAACATCGCGTGAAATGGTTCAAATAGTGAAGAAGCGACTTGAGCGAAATCCCCGACAAAGTGCCAAGCAAATGGCGAAAGAACTGAAAATATCTGACCGTAGCAGCCGCCGCATACTGAAAAATTATCTCAAAGTCAAGCCTTGCAAGATCCAAAAGGCCCATGATCTAACACTAAAGCTGCCACAAGTCCGACTTGAGAGAGCGAAGGAGTTGCTTCGCTTGGCTGAAAACGGTCAATTTCCAAACATTGTGTTTTCTGACGAGAAAATTTTTCAAATTGAGCGATTTGTAAACTCCCAAAACGATGGGGTTTATTTGTCCGACTATTCATACGAAAATTTGAGTCATCGATTGGCCACCATGAGGCAGCACCCGCCCGAGGTTTGCGCCGCTGTAACCGCAGATGGGCGCTCTCCAATCGTTTGCATCGAGCCTGGTGTCAAGGTAATTGCGAAATATTATCGGGAAAGTATTCTGGAGGTTGCTTTGAAGCCGTGGGCGGACAAACATTTCGGTGGCAGACCATGGACGTTTCAGCACCGTCTCACAAAGCTCGAGTGAACCAAGAATGGCTAAAAAACAACGTTCCGAACTTCATAACGTCCAAATAAAGGCTGTCAAATTCACTAGACGCGAGTCCGATGGATTATTTTCTTTGAACCATCTTGGTGATGAAAGTCCGAACTAAAAGATTCAACGCTCACGAGGCGCTGAAAAAAGTCATTGTCCGTGAGTGAGCCCAAAAACTCGCAATTCACATTCGGGCAGCTTGCGATTCGTTTCTGGACCATCTCAAGGCTATAGCCAAGGCAAAAGGTGGTCATGACGAGCAAAAGTAAATTGCTTCCTAATTTTGTATTACTTTCACACATTTTCTAATTTGAATTGAATAAAAGTAATTTTTCAAACTAAGTTTATGGGCTTCATAATTGGTTACACTTCGAGTGCCGGACCCTGTTGAAAACTAAAATGTGGAGTCCTCGAATTGAAAAAGAAGTTAGGTGCGAAGGTAGCACAACACATTTCTACACCTCTTGAAAATGTTCGAGTTTTCTTTAAAGAAAAAAAAAAAAAACAACGCATAGTGTAGGTATTCGTTAGGCAAGAATGATAGAATACTAGGTTTGGTCATGGTGAAAAGATATTTAGGGGTGTACTCTTTAACATACCTTTATTCGGCTCTGAGCAAATTTGGATAGAATCAGCTGATAGGCTGCCAACACTTGGGATGTGTTTTTATCAAAATTTAGCTTGCGTTAGTGTTATACAAAAAAAAATCCACGAATGACACTTCGTTGCCGTCTGAACAACGACTGATTGGACGAATGTGTGAATAGGTATGTGTGAAATGTTCGTTCAGAGTTCGGCTGGCGAATATCCCAATTGACGTGGCAGCCCAATTTTTTTTTTCATCATAGCTAAATAGAAAACCGGTTAATCTATCATCCTTGAGGTTTGGACTTATGCTATGGTGAAAAACGAAATTGAGCTTCAAAACACACCGAGATGCTCCTGGAAAGAAAAATCCGATTGCCCGTCCATTCCAGGAGTTTTTGAACTTGGAGAGTTAAAATTTGCAACACTAAAATCAAGAGATCAGTTATATCATAAAAATAGAAGAATGTGGTGCATATAAGTTCTACATGCGTATAGATGGGAAAGCTGTGTAGAAGATCCAATTTTTATCAATGAAAGTATTAATATCCAGAATATGAATTTTATTACCAAGATTTCTTATAAATTTCTCCTGATCGGTACTTGCAGTTTTGAAGCGATCCTGTAAAATGATGCGCCCCTCCATTCTAAGACTACAGCAGTAAATATTTCAACAATTTTCAATTTTTGAAGCAAAACGGCAAAATATTACATTTTTAAGTCGGTATAATCCAAATAAAAGTCTATATGCGGAACCTCCATGAGTAATCATTTTCCACGTCCACTAATCAATCAGCGCTCACTGATCAACGCCCTAATGACAATCGGTCAAAGTCTGTAAAAATTAGCAAAAATATCGCAGCGAGTGCTGAGCAGAAAGGAAATTTGTGCCTACGAAAAATAAATCAATAAATTAAATTGACAGATGAATTCAATAAACGAATTAATTGATAAATACAATTTGCTAAGCTGCGTAAAACCGTAAAGGACATGCATGAAGTCAAACGCGAAGTGAACGCACACACGCACACACACACAAGCGCAGGCACAGATTAGGAGAATAAGCAAAAGTGAAACCAATGCCAATGACGACTTAGTTGTGCAGCAAAAGCAAGCAATGGATGTGTAGGTTAAATAACACATATATATAAGTATATGTATGTGTTTGTATGAATAAAGAAAGGTGCATATTGCTCGTTTCCATGAAGAAGGTTTTAACTCAAAAATTCAAATCTCGAATAAGTGTTTTAAAGATTTCAACAAAACTAAAAATAAAGAGGCATCTGTTAACAGCAAAAAAATATATTTTGGATTATGACATAATGACAGCATTTTTTAACTTAGTAATCAATTTTCATTTGATAATTTAACTTGTTTTAAGAAAAGCATTTTACAATATAATCGTTATTTTCTCTCCATAAGGTTTGCTACCCTTCCGCATTTTAATCGTCTCCGAGAAGATTTCTGAAGTAAACTGGAAACTAGCCCGAAATATAACTCCCCTATATTCAGAAAAAAGTTGAATATTACTTACTTAGTCTACTAAAAGTTAGTTAAACAAAAAATAAATAAAATACAAACAATTCTTACAGCAAAAATTATTTCAAAGACTAATAAGATTTTAATTTACATTCACTTATATTAAGTTAAGAGTGAGGTGCAGCAGTCAGAGGAAAAATGTCATATATGTCAAAAAATAAAATAAAATATAATGAATTTTCAAATTTCGTGGGCTACGTACATTCGACTTTCGATTATTATTTTTTTAAGTTCATACACTCCTCTCGAAGATATATTCACGGTTTCAGCAATATAGCATCTTTAGTCTGTTTGCGAGAGGCATAAATAAGACAAGTGTTTTGCATGTTCGGCGATTTTCTGCTATTGATAATATTGAGCAAAGCAGTTGCATCAAATTTTGTGTAAAAAATGGAATTAAGTGCTCAAGAACACTTGAAATGTTGACAGTGATATACGGTGAAAGTGCTCTAAGCCAAAATAATGTCTACAACTGGGATAAGCTTTTCCCAGAAGGTCGAGAAGATGTGAATGGCGACGCCCGCTCGGGACGCCCCAGCACATCAACAACCGTTGAAAATGTTGAGAACGTGAAGAAAATTGTTATGAAGAATCGTCGAATGAAGAAGTTGCTGAGGATATCGGTATATCGGTTGGCTCATGCCATGCAATCGCTTTTGGGCAAAAAGCGCGTGGCAGCGAATTTCATTCCAAAATTTCTGTATTTTTACCAAACACAACGTCGCATGAGCATCGCTCAGGAATTGTTGAATATTGTCAACGATGACCCAGAGTTGCTTAAAAGGGTCATAACATTAGGACGAATCATGGCAATGCTCGTATATTATGACATCGAAACCAAAGCCGAATCGTTAAAATGGAAGAGTCCAGGAGAGCCAAGACCACAAAAAGCTCGATCGAAGGTTAAGTTCAATCAAATGTCAAGGTTTTGCTCACTGTTTTCTTCGATTGACATGGCGTAGTGCATCAGGAGTTCCTACCACAAGGTATTAAGTAAGGAGTATTACCTTGAATCTATGCGCCGTTTGCGTCAATCAATACGAAAAAACGCCCGGAATTATGGAAAACAATTTTTGGGTTGTGCATCGTGATAATGCAGCTGCTCACTCATCTTTGCTTAGGAGAGATTGTTTGGCCGCTATCATGCGTCAGATACCGTAGTCACCAGATTTGGTCCCATGCGAAATTTTCCTGTTGCCTAGATTGAAGAGACCCATGAAAGGACATCGTTTTGCGACGATTGAGGAAATAAAAACCGAATCGCTGAAAGAGCTCAAGGACATACCAAAAAGTGTATATCAGAACTGCTTCGAGGATTGGAAAAAATTAGTATATTATATCTGAGGGTAACTACTTTGAAGGAGATGAAATAGAAGCTCATGAATAAATAAACATTTTTTGAGAAACATGAAAATTCACTTGATTTTTTAACACACCTCGTATATTAAAATTTCCTTTATGACCGAAAACATTGAAACGAGACTAGAAAATGAGAAGCTCATCGTTTATTAGATTTAAAATGGGTTTATAAGAATAGCAAAGCATTTAAGGTTGAGTAATCTAATTGAAATTTAAATTTACTACACATAAAATCTGTCAACTCTGGCGGCCGCCGTAGGCGAATGAGTTTGTATGTGACTATCGGTTTCGAAATCTAATATAGATGTGAAACACCAAATTATTAGAGATTTTTTCTAATAGCTGTCACCCTTCGCCATACAATGGCAAGCCTCCAAGTGTATTTTTGTCATGAAGAATTTCTCATAATAAAGCTCGACTACCTTTCGGAGACGGCGTAAAACTATAAGTCCCTCCATTTCTAGAAAAATATCAAGATGCACGCCAAGGAGAAGGAGCTCGATCAAATTGGATTTTAAATTGAAATAAAACAACGAAAATTCAAACTGATTGGGCAATCTTTATTAGTTTTGTGTTGCACCATTCATGACATTTAGTTTTCTATAATAATCCCATTCAAATGTTGGCCGCAACTGCGCCGTAATTCGGCCATCCGTAAACACCAATTTTGAAAGGCTCGCGACTCGCTGGAGGACTAACGGTCGGTATCTCGTGAATAACTTTAGTAATGTTGGTTTCCAATGCCTCAATCAAAGCGCTTAGACTTTACAAACCTCCACAAATAAAAGTCCAAAGCTGTGATATTATGCGATCTTGGTGGACAATCCACTGGTCCAAGACGAGAGGTAAATTGCTCACCGAAACGACGACGCCGTAAATCCATTGTTTCACGAGCTGTATAGCAAGTAGCACCTTCTGCCGTCTTGTTCGCACCAAATATTGTGGAGATCACGGGCTTCAATTTCTGGCATCAAAAAATTATTTATCAGGGGTCACCATTCACTGTTACATTGACGCCATTTACGTCTTTGAAGAAATATGGGTCGATAATTCCTGCAGCCCATAGGCCGCCCCAAATGAATGTTTTCAATGGATGCAATGGCTGTTCTTGAATGGCTTTGGTTTGGTCTTTAGCCCAAATATTATATATCATTAATTAATCATTAAGCCAAAAATGGGCATCGATGCTGAACACCATAAATGGCCTGAGCGCGCAATGGACAGTTTTCAGAGAGCGTTCATTTTCATAATTCAGTTGTACGATTTGTAAACGCTGTTGAGGCGTAAGTCTTTCCATGATGAAAGGCCAATGAATACCAAAAAAGATTATGTATTTAGTTTGACAGGTGTCCCGCGTCATCTGTCAAAGAACCCTTATTGGAAAAAGGGCCTCCAATCTGATCAGACTTTATTTAGTTAGGTTACAATTAGTTAGCTAACTTCTAGCTTAGTTGTAACTTCTAGCTTAGTTACCTAACCACTTTGGACAAGGTGAAGACCGTTATTGCCTGAATAAAGCCTCACAAAACTATCCTGACCCTTTGAAGTACTCGCAGCGAAGCGGAAGCGGCAATTTGAATGGTGTGCCTAAGCTCCTGATGAGCTCCTTTTATCCCGTATACAATGACTGGAATGTAGTTTCCACAGAAAGCCAGAATTAGTTTGATATCTTATACCATTGTGATTCCAAATACTTAAATATATTTTCCTATCGGCCATTGTTGGTTATCCATCCTATGTTCTTCTATGAAGTCCTTCTTTGTAGGGAAATCCCTAAGTAGTAAGACTCGACCAATTAATAAAGAAATACCAACCGGGTTCTGTCTTGCACTATGGTTTCGGTAGTCTGCCTTTATCTTAGAAACTCGCATCACACTGCTGAAACGAGCAGCATGTTGATGTATCCCCACAAACTCTATGGGCTCCTCTCCGAGCTTCACCATTCACACTGACCTTTCTCACTCTCTCTCCTCTCTACTACATTGGCGAATTCTCCCAATGCTAATCAATATGATCTGCATGCTTTAACAAGGAAAATGAAATTATTTCTTACATACCTAACAGTTTTACATCCCTACAAGACTAAGCCCTTTCTATACTCTCATTGTAACTAAAAAAAAGCTTTATACTAATAAAACTGTACACGAAGTAAGTGAAAGTCATACTTTTCCATTTAAAATGTGGCATAATGATAATCACACAATGACCCAGTTATCTGGCTAACTACAAAAGTTACATTACAAATACCAGCTGAGTGCGAAGGACTAGAAAGAATTACTAATTTCGCACTCGTCCAACTATTTAATAAATACATAAATATTCAGTTGGTCTCACGTACCAGGGAAAGCAATGCTCTAAGTAACAGCGAGCCAGGCTCATTTGAATTCATTTGAATGTATTTGATGAAAAAATGCCTTATCCCACCAGCAAAAATGCCTCAATCCACGAGTTAACCATTCGCGCGAAGTTGGCGCCAAAACAAAGATTTAAGAGCTTTCACGCCTGAGATGAGACAAACAGCGTTCATGGGAGAAGAGTTGCTGCTTGTGGCTTTGGACGAGTAAGTACAGTGTTGAGCACAAACTCAGCAACTTTTCGCAAACAATTCAAGACAAGTTTCTAAATCTGTTTAAGTCCGTATATTTGGATTGGTAACTTAGAATAAGTGATTATAAAAAATATAAAATAAATCTAAAAAAATCTGTTCCTTCTTTTTCTTATCTTTATTCCAGAGGATATACGGCGGTCACCAAATTCATTGATTCTCTCACGATTTTCCGGTATGAGAATGGGAAGTTTTCACACATTCAGTGTAGCTAAGTTCAAATGGGATGAGGCGGATAGCGGATTAGAGTATCAGTAGGGTTGTTATAGACATATTAGCAAACACAGGAATTTCCTAAAAAATTATCCAGAAATGCAAGCTCGAACTAAAATCCCTTGCTACGGTGCATAAGTAGGTACATGAGACTAACAGGAAGCTTAAGTGTTCGGAGTAATGAATTGGCTGATAAATTGGAGAACTGTAAATATGCGGCACTAAAGAATTTCTGGCCCGGGTGTTGCAGGAATCGTTAGATGGATCCGTTGGGTCTTGAATAAAAGACAAAAGAACCGTTGGTGTAGCCTACGTGGAATTGAAATACTTGTTCTAAAAGCTGAACAGTGTTTTAGCGGACTTTCTAATCAAGCTTAGAATAAATGAACTGCGATAACTACTTGAATTGATTACGTGGCAAAATGCATTCGACCAACATACTACCAGAGGCAGCTTTGGCAAACTAATATATCCCCTGTAGTTAAAAGGATTATAGTTTAGTATTATCTAGTCTAAGGAGACGCATTTTTGGATCAAATACATTGTAAATGGCCCAGCTACATTCTCCATTATTTAACAAACTTCTCAGGTTTCATCAACTAGTAAAAGAACTCTGAAGAGGAGTTTACAACGTAATATACTCTTCTCTTTCAGGTTTCCCCTATCCTGTCTGCTTTTCCTTTTTTTAAGGCGTAAGCTATCTCACTCTCTCTCGTTTTCTCTATATTCATGATGAAAAAAATTGGGAAGGTGTGGCTAATATCAGACCGTTAATCGGTTCTCAGTGAATTTGAAAGGATCAACTGATTGGCTGACGTAACAGGGGTCATAACTGCGGTTTGTTTACTAGAAACAAAAAATTAGATTGTGTTGGTGATACACCAAAGAAATTATCTCTTACGCTCCTTCGTTGCTGGCTGAACAACGACTAATTGGACGAGTGATGGAATACGTATGAAATAAGTGGGCACAATTCGGATGGCGAGTACGTGATAACGTGGCAGCCGAAGTTGTTCGCTTAGTTTCGTATTTCACCATAGCTGAAGGTCAAACCTGGTACTCTTTCATCTTTGGCTTTTCTCCTCTCTCTCAGGTTTTCCCTATACTGTCTACTTTCTGCCTTTTTTAAGTTGTAAGATCTTCCCGTTTTGCTTATTTAAACTTCCTCTCCTTCTTTTTAGGTCTTAAGTACCTAGACATCTGTACTTGGGTGCTGTGGTTTTCTTTACCGATATCTCGACCTACTCAAATCCATCCGTTCATTTATTGATCTCTTGATTCGGGCATTAATAACCTAAGCAATTTTCAATTAGGTGAACCAATCACTTATACTCTCTAGAGCTGACTACGGCCACTTAGAAATGTCAGATGAGGCCAAGCATCACTATTATTTGGCTTTCCAAGGCAGCAGAGGTCTTTACTTTACTTAATTACCATTGAGTGCCATCAAAGTAAAATTGCTGGATTTCATCTCAAGTTTCGCTTCCGACTTAGGTCCAACAGTAACTCAGATATTTAATAAAGAGACAAAAAAGTTGCTTCACTTTTACTCATTACTGTATGTCTCCATGTAGGTGGTTAGGAAAGTTTTTCTGCTACCCCACACACTTTCCATAGCTGCATTAATTTACGCCAATTTATGAGCAAATTTGAACATTAAATGACAATTTACAACTGAGCTCAAATGACAAGAGAATGGCAACTAATTGAAATGAATTGAAAAAGCGCACGTGAAAGTGATGTTGATGAGAGGCGTGGCTAGTGGCAGTTTGGTGTAGATGAACAGATGAGCAGCTGAGTAAGAAACGCACCAGCTACTAAATAAAAAATGAAAAAACGCGCAAAAATCTTCGCTCAAGCATAAGACTGCAGGCGGCAACGCGCAAACTGGCTGCCTAGAATTTTTAGAAAATAGGTGAAGCGCTCTGCGGCATTGGACGTTGCTGTCGAGCATATTGATTAGAAATTTGCATTGAATTTGAAAAATTAATTGAATTTTCACGCTCTTAAATTTCCCGCCCGTGAAATTTGCTTTGCGGCAAAATGGCGCGTAACGCCAAAATCCCATCAAAGCAAAAAACCAAAAAAAAGACGCGTTGCGCTAAATGTGCACCATTTAAATTCGTCGAGAATATCACGAAAATCGCGTGCTTTTGCTATGTCACGTAGGTGGTCAGTCGCGAGTTGTACGCCGTCACATAGCTGGTACAGCACTTCGCTGCTGCTTATTTCCCCTGCAGCAGAGCAGATGAAGCTGAGAAGCGATTTTGCTCTAAAATGTCACTACGAAATAGCTCTGCAAGGTGATTTCATTTCGGCCATGCTGGTCACGTTGCACGAAATGTAATCGAATCCAAAGTATGCAAGATTTAATCTAAGCTCAATAAGTGTACAGATGGCGTGAAGCAGGCAGACGCACAAATACGGGACAGTTGGACAAACAAACGGGCAGACGGTGTTGAAGATGTTGAGAATGATAATTTACGTAGAAAGATATGGTGAGGTGGCAATCCTCCTTTGACGCTGACGATTCCCATGGTAATTTCTTCGTAACAACAACAACAGGGGGCGCGGGAAATTATAGCAGCATTTATTGCATCGGCGACAATTTGCTGCAGTTTGAGCTGATGCTACTGCTGCTGCCATCTTTATGCCCATTGATTCAATTTGGTGCAGCTACAGAGGGTTGCGTGTGTGCGGAGGTAAGAGTTGTATTGTACTGCAGGGAGACCAACTGATTTCGAATTGGTGTGCTTTTGGTGCATTTCGACTATAGTTCGCGTTCCTTCGCTTTCGATGCAAGCAACGAGTGGAGCGAAGTTCTAGGCAGTAGCAGCTCTTCTAATATGCATAAGTGCGGTTTTTCTCATAGTGAAAAGATGTCAGAGGTGTGGCCAATATTATACCATTAGCCGGCTTTCAGCGAGTTTGAAAGAATCAGCGGATTGGCTGACGTAATCGGGGTTATGATAGAGATTTGCTTACGAAAAAACTTAGATTGTGTGGGTGATATACGAAAAAAATCAACGCAGCCATCACCTATGTTAATTCCTTCCTCGGCTAAGGGGACCTGATTCCACTTTTTGCTTTTTTGTGCTTTGTTCTTCTCTTCGAAAATATCAGAAACATCATCAAAGGTGCCGTCACATCAGTGGTATGTGGCGCATGCTCCCACTAACCCTATAAAATAGCGAGAAAGATACCCCTAAACCTCTTGGCAGATGCAATGTTTCGGCTCTATAACAGACAAGGAACGCGGCCCACACCTGGAGAAAAAGCAGCGGAGCGACTGCTGACAATAGGCCGGTGGCAGCAGCGGTGGGATGAGTCACAAAGCGGACGTTGGACCTACAAACTCATACCACGTGTTGATGAGTGGTTAATGAGAAAACATGGAGACACCGACTATCACCTTTCACAGTTGCTCAGCGGCGATGGCTGTTTTCAGGAATACCTGCACCGTTTTAAGCTGGCAGACAGCCCTTTCTGTCTAAACTGCCCGAATACAGACGAAAACGCAGAACACGTCATGTTTTATTGAGACCGCTTTAGAGAGGAACGAGCTATACTGGAGCAAGCTCTGGGTCATCAACCGTCCTCCAGCACCCTCATACGAGATATGTGCGCAACCAGCGGTAACTGGGAGGCAACGCAAACGTTTGCAGGTAAGATTATTACGCGACTTCTCATCTTCGCTGTGGCACTCAGGGCAGATCGAATTATGTGCGAGATTAAAACGGTGGAGCTACGCAAGAAAGCCACCATGTCCGCTGAGAATTCCGGTTAGATAGATATTTGTTTCGTCACTTTTACCGTCCTTGCTGGCGATCTATCATTCATCGGGTTTCTCCCATCTTTACCATATCTTACAGACCAAAAGTACAGAAGTAATAGTGACAAGCTGGCAGCTTCGTGAGTTGTATCCGAAAATTCTTATGTACTCACTTTATATGTATATTTCTATGTTCGGTCTTGAGACCAAATGACTGCCACCTGTTCATGTCCATGACGAATGATTCTGCTTCAAATCGTCTTAATGGCAAATAGAGAAGATGTTTGAAATTAACACTGATAGGGAAGATAGGATGTTCATACGCCACTGGATGGAGAGTCCAGTAGAGAGGAGAGCAGAGCAGTTTAACTTTCCTTCTAGAAGAGCATCAATTAGGACCTTAAGTCTGGGTAGAGAGGACTTACGAGCTCTCACTGAATAATATACGGGACATTATCGTCTTCGTAACCATTTCAGGAAAGTAATATAAAATAAATAAGTGGCGCGAACAATTTTATTAGGTGTTTGGCCGAGCTCCTTCTTCTATTTGTGGCGTGCGTGTTGATGTTGTTTCACAAACGGAGGGACCTACAGGTTTAAGCCGACTCCAAACGGGAGATATTTTTTATGAGGAGCTTTTTATGGCAGAAATACACTCGGACTTTTGTCAATGCCTGCCGAGGGGCGACCGCTATTAGAAAAAATGTTTCTTAATTTTGGTGTTTCACGGAGATTCGAACTTATGTCGTCCGAAAGTTAGTCACGCACCAATCCATTCAGCTACCGCGACCGTTTCAGAAAAGCAGGATTTAAAATAAAGTATCTACAGTTTTTACGATTTCCAGCATAAAACGTCAGAATACTTCCTCTGTGAATGTGTAGCTCTCGCTAGACAAAGACTCGCACACTTCGCGGTGGTGCGTCTTTAAATCCATATTGAACAAAAAGCCTGATGAGGTGCTCAAACTCATCAGAAACCTTCATTTATATGCTGATGGAGAAGTACAATGGACCACATTGCAGGTAGCAGTGCACTATGGTCCGTTAATAGTAACAATAGTAAAAAGTTCGAAATTCGCTTGATTAAACTGCTAATAGTTCAACTCACTCTAATACTTTAGCAGAATCTCGCATAAGTCGTGAACGTTTTTGCTCAACATTAAATCAATCAACGTTTGCTTCCTTAAGCCCTCGTTCCCTCTGCTCTGTTCGTAATCAATATTAACCAACTTCAATGAAACTCAGTCACAGTTCACGCAGTGTCATCAGCCATTATAAACTCCCATTTGGTCAACAACTTTCTTCTTCGCCAACTCCCTACGTCCCTTGCTTGCGCTGGTGTGTCCTAAGTATTTTTCAATTCTCAGGCGTCTGCTTTCTATCATACCTTAGTTAACATATAATACATACATACATACATACTTATGGAGGATACTTACTCACTTTGCACACAATTCGTATTTGTTTTTTTTTTTTTTGCTCACCTCCTTCATTTCATTGCTCATCAGAACTTGTGATATAATTGATTTTCAACCTAATTGATTTGATTTTGCAGCTGCACTAAAACGCATTGACAGCCACTAGCCACTAGCTACCAGCCACCAACTATCTCAGGAAGCTGCTCAAACCTTTCTTGAACTACGAGTAGGTGTATTTACTTCGCTTCTGTCATTTCCCCCAAACTTCCTATTAAATTTGTGCATTCAACAGTTACCATGCGCTGGCGCCTTCGAGTAGACTGTTGAAAGCGCTGACTGCCCTGGTTGGCAGGCGAATGATATACTCGCACACAGAAGCTACCAGTAAATTGGAAAATGGAAGGCGGCAAGCGGTAGCAGTTGTGTGTTGGTCGCAGAGTGTCTCCTTTATTGCTACAATTGGGTCAACGTGTGTAAAAGTGGGTGAAAATTGTTGAAAATTACACGGCCAGCATAACGGCGTCGGTTGCTGTGCGAGGCGGAGGTGAGGTGAGGCGGCATTGTCGGTTGCCATCGCTATTTTTTCATGCTCTACATTTATTTGTTGGTGTTTATTTTTTCGTATTTTGAGGAAATTTATTTCTTTTCGTTTATTTCTTGAATCCTTCTCCCGCTCTGTTAGTATTGGCCCTGCGAAAAATCTCATTTACCGAAGTATAGCGCATCATATCCGTTGCAGAAGTGCGCAGTGTCGCAGCAGAGGGGGATCGGATGGTCAAAGTAAAATGTGTAGTTCTAATCTCAATAGGTAGGTTGTTCATAAGTTTTAAAATACACAAATAAAAATAAATATCTAAACAGTTAAAGCACTGATTGTCCTTACACTCCGCGTTCTTGCCATGATTTTCTAATCCTTTTCATATGTGAAAATTTTTCTGCCTATGACATAAATGACCGCATTCGATATTTGACAAAACGGGCTCTGCAATGGCTGACTTGCTTCACCAAAAAGAAAATGAACGGGACTCAAAACTTATATGTCGTTGGGCTTTCTGAAATGGGACAGAGAAGTCTTGCATTTATAATGGCAGTAATTTGACACGCGAGTGTCCGAAACTCTTCAAAGCCGAGAACAATAGAGCTAATCATTCTACGAAGGTGAAATTTGCGGCCTTAACCGCGGCTTTCCACAGGCTGCCCTAGTGCGCGAATCGAGTTGCTAAGAAACGCTAGTCGATTCCATCAGAAGCAGCACGTCAATTCATTTTCCGCACCGATTTAATTGGTGGCATTATCTGACCAGATAACACTAGATTAAAATAAAATAAATAAATAATTGGCGCGTACACTTCTGTTAGGTGTTTGGCCGAGCTCCTCCTCCTATTTGTGGTGTGCGTCTTGATGTTGTTCCACAAATGGAGGGACCTACAGCAGAGATAACACTAGATTGCCCACGCAAATAAGTTAATCGTTTTAATGCGGTCAAGAATGAATTCATCGATAAGTCCCTGACTAAATCCAAATGCGACCGCCGTAACCGAATGAGTTGGTGAGTGACTACCATTCACAATTCAGAGAGAGAACGTCGGTTCGAATTTCGATGAAAGACCAAAATGAAGGAAAACATTTTTCTAATAGCGGTCGCCCCTCGGCAGGCAATGGCAAACCTTTCTGCCATGAAAAAAGCTCCTCACAAAAAATATCTGCCGTTCGGAGTCGGCTTAAAACTGTAGGTCCCTCCATTTGTGGAACAACGACAAGACGCACACCACAAATAGGAGGAGCAGCTCGGCCAAACACCAAAAAAAGGGTAGGTAGCCTCTTTCGTGCATCGGATTTGTAGCTGAACGGGCCGCAAACATTTACCATGGTAATGTTGAATGGACATTGATTCCGCACTCGCTCGACCAGTAGATTACCCATGATGTGCCGCATGAGTACTGGTTTTGCGCGAAAGCATCCCAGGTGCTTACTGAGTACACCAGTCACGGTTTTCTTCCTCGAATAGGTCAATACTGCGAGCGAATTGTCACAAGCACCGCTTGAGCACGAGCTTGTAACAGCTTCTGATGAAAGTGTTCATTAATACTATTTGTCAGTGCGTGATGTTTTCTTAACACAATTGGGTTCCTGGCGTTATAACTAACAGCTGCATTCTGAAAACCACAAATGGGTTCAGTGAGTAAAGCTTGCTTGAAGAGCTGACTGCGCGCCCAGCCTTCAGCTAGTTGTATTCGAGACTCCTGATAGCTCTTTACACTATACGAACGATCAAATTGAATGATTGACATTGTCTTGTTCTTTTCTAGTGATGTGTTGTCTACTTGTCTTACTTTGGGCCATCTGGCTTCATCTCCCTTTAAATTAGAATGATCCTTCCTTCCATAGTGGCGACAAATATACTAAAGTTAGCGGCTACATTACTCACCCACTATAGGGTAATAGTGGAATCTGACCAGCAGTAGAACTCCCTCTTAAATGTAACTAAAGCTTGAATGGAATTTAGCAACTCGGCTAACAAAATTGCAGCACACAGCTCTAATTTTTGAATCGAAAGTACTTTGAATGAAGCAACACACGATTTGGAGCAGCGCAGAGATACTCGAACTTCGCAGCCAGTTTGCTATCGAATGTAAGCGCAGGCTCCATAGACTGCCATACTGGCGTCGCAGAATCCGTGTATTTGAATATTATTTCGTGTACAGCCCAACGCAGCGAGGGAAGCTCATTTTTTCTACAAAATTGAAATTCGCGCAGGGTTGGAGGCAAGTAAAAGCTCGCTTGAGCAATGCTTTCGTCCCAGGCTAGCTTCTCTTTTCACAAGCTTTGGAAAAATCCCTTACCCTTTGGCACAACGGGACCAATGGAATCAAGTGGGTCGTAAAATCTAGCAATTATCGATAAAACATAGCGTTTCGTAGCTCGTTCCCGTTCAACAATTGAATCCCAGAGAAAATACCCTATGATAAAAAATTACCGGGAAGGTGATGCTAACTGTTTTCTTCGATTGTCAAGGCGTGCACCCATGGGTACCTTACATCGAGCCAGACAGTCAATAAAGAATATTATTTATCCATTTTGAAGCGTTTGAGAGATGCTGTAAGTCACAACCGGCGGGAATGGGAGCAAACAATTATTGGATTTTGCATGATGATAACGCACCCAAATTGTGCTAGATTATTTGACCAAACACCAAGTAAATACCAACGTGCAATGACCCCGTGCGACTTCTTTTTATTTCCCAAGTTGAAGTTACCACTTCTTGGAAGGAGATTTCAGTCGATAGACGAAATCAAAGAAAATGCGACGAAGGAGCTGAAGACCATCCCTTCGTCGGCCTACCAGGGGGCATGGAGGACTGGGTTAAGCGTTGGCACATGTGTGTTGCTTCAGACGGGTCATATTTTGAAGGGATAAAATAAATTTGCGTGAAATTTAACTCTGTTTTGTTTTATTTAAACATTTCCGGTACTTTCTGACATAGGGTAATCGCATTTAGGATCCCAAGCCATATCTAGTGCCCTGGTGATATCAATGCCATCATTCAACTTCAAGATTTTCTCACGATGCCCGGGGTTAATAGTTTGCAAATGTTTGTGCACCAGTTTCTTAAAACGAAACTCCCCTTTTTAGGAGCTGTTCCATATGCATCACTATTTGCAAAACTTCTTTCTCGGATGATCCGTCTGATATTACATCATCGACATAGAAACTAGACTAGACGCGAGGCTATTTGTGAAGGGTAGTGGGTTGCCTCACACGCCTGGACAGCAAAAAACGCACATCTAACTACGCAAAGAATGTTCGACATCGAAAAGCTGCAATCACAACAGACAGCCAGAAGATTCGCCACTCGACTCTCACTCCTGCTCTCGGAGAGCACTGCCCAACAAACCGGCATGCACGAACAATGGAGCAACATTTCTCGTTCTCTACGTACCGGCGCCGAAGAAGAAATCGGGTTCCGGCGAGCCCGAAAAAACAGTTGGTACGACGAGGAATGTCATGCTGCCGGAGAAAGAAACAATGCTGCCTATAGAGCCCCGCTGCGACCGGGCGCAACGCGAGCCATGTGGGATCGCTACAGAGAGCTTAAAAAGGAAGAGAGACGTATTATCCGAAAGAAGAAACGAGAGGCCGAAATACGTGAGTGCGAGGAGCTTGAGATGCTGGCAAATAGGAGCAACGCCCGAAAATTTTACCAGAAAGTTCGGCGGCTTACAGAAGGTTTTAAGACCGGGGTGTTTTCCTGTAAGAACAAAGACGGCGAACTGGTGACTGACGTACAGAGCAATCTTAAATTATGGAGGGAACACTTCTCGAACCTGTTAAACAGTGACAGCTGCGCATGTCAGAGATAATGTGAATATCCTAGACGGAGAGCTGGCGGCCGCGGAGGTACTACGATAACACCTCCGGCTAGAATTTTGAGGAGTGGTTGGGAGAACCATGAAGCAGTGCCATTTGCAAGGATTTTGCTCAAAACCCCTGCAAAAAAGACGTCAGACAACTTAAAGTTGCAAAAAAAAGTTGCTAAAAAAATGTTCGTACCTCCGGCTGAAAATTTGTAGGCTTACTGTTTGAAGGTCACAAATGCTGTATATAAATCGTCAGACATCTAGATCGCTGCAAAAGTAGTGTCAGACGACCCCAAATTTGTAAATTTTTTTCGAAAATTTTTTTTTTTTACCTCCGTCTGACATTTTTACATACTATTGCAAAAATCATTTCAAGTACACATTTAAATTGTCAGACGAAAATACCGTTGCAAAATACTTATCTCAAGCTACATACAGTGCTACATATTCGTTTAAACGCATTGCATTTTTTTCGTTTACTTTAGAACTGTTTTAAGATTACAACAATAACAACAACAAATATTCTTCCAAACTATTCGTTTAGGTAACAGTAAACCATCGTTGCATTTGTTTATTATCTATTGCTTTTTGTTGTAAAATAACGGGTGTCTATTTAAAATTGTGCTTAGAAATGCTACATATTCGTATAAACGCATAGTTTGTTAAAGAGTGCCGTAGTGAAATTAAAAGTGATTAACTTGTGAATATTGTTTGTAACTGAATATTTTGGTAAATTCTTACAATTTTTTTACACATTCATTCCAATTTCTTAGCTAAATTAAATTTTTTAACCTAATTTCTTCAGATTTTCTAAAATGCCTAAGGCAAAATACTTAAATGATGAGTGTTTACCATGAGGAGGGCTATTCCAATCGTGAAATTGGACAAAAAATTGGAAGATCGGAAGGAGTTGTGCGTGCTTTCTTAAAGAAAGCAGACATTTATGGAATAAAGAAAGCAACAAGAGGCAACACAAAATTGTCACAGCGTGACAAAAACAAAATAAAGTATGAGGCTACGAAAAATTTTTTGAATTGCAAATAAAAAATAAATTGGGTCTTCCTGGGTGTTCCTCATCATTTAAGTATTTTGCCTTCGGATGTGTATGTACAATATGGGTATCAAATGGAAGCTGTTGGTGAATGATTTAGTCCAAAGTATTTTTCATGCCGCTCCGTGACTAGGGTCTCGAGATAGAGACCAAAACGTGGACCCTAGAATGTGTTTGTACATATGGGTATCAAATTGAAGCAGTTGGTGAATGCTTTAGTACAGAGTATTTTTCATGCCGCTCCGTGACTGGGGTCTCGAGATATAGGTCAAAACGTGGACCCGGGTAACCTTTGGTTGTGTATGTACAATATGGGTATCAAATGAAAGCTGTTGATAAGTGCTTTAATACGGGGTAATTTTCATACCTATTGATGACTAGGGTCAGGAAATATATGCCAAAACGTGGACCCGACGTGTCTTTGCACCGAATTAAACCAAACTTACGCACATTGTTAAGTAAGTATTGAAAATGGGTTTCGTAAAGTTTGGTTGTAATTCGGAGCACTGGCAACGGGTACAGCGTTCTTTTGAACCAGCCATAATCTCGCTTACTTTTTTAACGCTTGGGGCGGAACTGAACTGTCAAATTGACAGTGTGAGTTACAATGTGTCAATATTTCTTTCTGATTTGGATGCCATAAGGGAAAAACGTAAGTGCAACATGTAAAAATTGTTTGTGAATTTTTTTGGAGTGGATTTTGGAACAGTGAATAATTTCTTACGAAATTTGAGAATTTAATGTGAAATCCGAATGAAATTATGTGTTCGTGGAAAAAAATTTTTTTTTCGTTTTTTTTTTTGAAAAATATAAATGGATAATGGTTAAAAAAGCTCCAATGCTTAATAAAACATATAAATTGAAACGAAAAATTCATGGATGATCAGGAAAAAAGACGATTGTTTATTCATATGCGTTGATTTGAAATTTAAAAACAATCTTCTTTTTTCCTGATTTTCAATTTATATTTTACATTTACTCAAAAACAAATAGAAAAACAAAAAATATTGTTTATGCCAAAGCGCTTGAATGAAGAATAAAGAAATAAATAATATGAAAATCATAGATTTTCTGTTCTAAACCATATCTATTCTATTTTAGTGTGCCCAGCGAAGGTGGCCGGGTGTGCTAGTGTTAAAATAAAACTACTACTCTTCAAAATAAGATTGAAATGAAATTATTTTTTTTTACAAATAAAATAGAAAAAAAATTACTTTTCTTCAAATAAGATTGGGATGAGATTATTTTTTTTTTGTGTCATGTACCTAGTCATAATATTTTTTTTTTCTTAAACAAACTTACTAAGCGCACAAACTATTCAATAATAATTCTCTACAATACACCGAAATCAGCATTTTTATTTTATTCAGACGAAGAATCTTTTACTTTTTATATGTACGACACATGCGTAAAATTTTCCCTTCAATTGATATTCTTTTATTGCGTATAGTAACTCAACAAAGTATTTCAATAAGTTAAATAAATGATGAAACTGTATTCAGCAATCTGGACTGGAAGTTCGCGATATCGTAGAGGTATTTTGCAACGGTATTTTCGTCTGACAATTTAAATGTGTACTTGAAATGCTTTTTGCAAAAATATGTAAAAATGTCAGACGGAGGTAACAAAAATAAATTCCGAAAAAAAAAAAAAATTCAGGCGGACCGGAACTTCACGGATATTGTAGGATGACTTAGCAGCGGTATTTCCGTCTGACGATTTAAATATACACTTAAAATAGTGCCCACTATAATATGTGAGAACGTCAGACGGAGGTAAAAAAAAAAAATTTTCGAAAAAAATTTACAAATTTGGGGTCGTCTGACACTACTTTTGCAGCGATCTAGATGTCTGACGATTTATATACAGCATTTGTGACCTTCAAACAGTAAGCCTACAAATTTTCAGCCGGAGGTACGAACATTTTTTTAGCAACTTTTTTTTGCAACTTTAAGTTGTCTGACGTCTTTTTTGCAGGGGTTTTGAGCAAAATCCTTGCAAATGGCACTGCTTCATGGTTCTCCCAACCACTCCTCAAAATTCTAGCCGGAGGTGTTATCGTAGTACCTCCGCGGCCGCCAGCTCTTAGTCTATCCCGATACCCCAATCGTTGACGACGGAATTGTGTTTCCGCTACCCGACCATGGCAGCGAGGAGAACAAGGAGAATCGACACACACCATCTTTTCGTCGATTTCAAAGCTAGATTCGACAGTACGGAAAGGAGTTACTTGCATGCCGCGATGTCTGAATTTGGTATCCCCACAAAACGAATACGGCTATGCAAGATGACGTTACTGAACACCAGCAGCGCCGTCAGAATTAGCAAGGGCCTCTCCAAGCCGTTTGATACCAAACGAGGTTTCAGACAAGGTGACTCGCTTTCAGGCACAATTTTTTATAAGAGCGTACAATTGTTGGCGTATGACGATGGTATTGACATCATCGACCTTAACAGCCGCGCTATTAGTTCCGCCTTCTCCAAACCAACGTAGAATCTCTCTTGGACTAAACAGGCAAATGAGTAGTAAAGTCCTCTCTCGACGAACAAAACAAACACTCTACAAGGCTCCCATCATTCCCTTCCAAACGTATGGCGCAGATGCGTTGGCGGTGACGCGCTTTGTTAAACTCGACCAAAATCGCCGTAAACAGTTATCGTGCCAATTAATCATCATCAATTGCGAGCTGCTGCATTTTACGAACTGCCAGAAATGCAGAGGGCTTTTCACCATAAGTAATCGTATCTAGGCCAAGTCCTCCTTAGTGCGCTTTACATTTTCCATAGTGTGTCCTTCTACCTCCCAAAATCATTTGACCCTACCTAAGGGCGCAGTTGGCCCTATCTTTAATAGCAACGGAGTGTACGGATATTTGTGAGTCACGATCGAAATTCCCGGGCACGACTTAACCTAGCCTTGTCTTTTGAAGTACTGGTAAGTTTTTGCTTATGCGAATTTGGCCTACGCATAACAGCTCAAAAAATAAACTAGCGCCGATCAAAAGGTAAGTTTGCGGTTATGTCTGATTGACCAATTCCCGAAATATGAGTAGTAGCTTTTGATTTCTTAATTTGCAACTGCTTGACCACATTTGCTGTTATGCAATGAAATTGCGATGCGGAACCAAGTAGGAGTACGAAACGTACCTTGACGATATATCACCGACATCATAATATAACCTTTAAATCGGCGTACAGTAGGGATCCAAAGTATACCACGTGAAGACCTCTAGCGGAAAATGGTCTGTTTAATTCATCTGAGAAGCACCTCAACTTGATCCCTCTCAAAATTCCCACGTACCACTGCTCTGTTCTTCTGAAGTCTTTTCTATTTTCTTTTGCTCATTGCAAGCTTTCCTGCCAATTTGTTTGTCCACATCGCTGCTGGTATCGACTATTTTCTTCACGTTTTCCCTTAATTTTCTGGAAATTTTTCGCTATCTCTTATAATATCCGAGAGTAACTTTTTCTATTGTTTTTTGTGTAATTGTTTTAAATTAATTTTCAAACTTAACTGGTAATTGTTATCGAACTCAAGTATCTGCAGTGTGTCGATTTCTATGCAATTTGGACGTGTTTCTGTGAACTGTAATTCGCAACGCTCAACACTCAACGCTGGACGCTGTGTACTGAATGCCTTCCGAAATATCACTGTGTGCGTGTGCCTATATATATATATATATATACAGAAGTATGCATGTGTTGGTGTGGATAATTTGCAGTAATACTGCGCAATAATGCAAGCAGATAAAGATTGGAAATCAATTGCGCTCAAGCAAGAATGACCAGGGGGAAAGTTTTTAGGAACAAAAAAAAAAAATAAAAAATAGAAAAACGAAGAATGCTGGAAAAGTAATCGTCACAAGTTAGTTTGAGTTTTTTGAACTCGTTTTTTTTTATTTGTTTTTTTTTTACATTTTCTTGTTTGCTTTTTATAGCGAAACGCGCTTGCGACGTGAGAATGACCTCTTGACGCGTGTCTGGCTAATGCACTTCCACAGTTAACTTTATTACTTATGCGCGCCAGTGTAGCGCACATCTCTATTATGAAAATATAAATACTTGAGAATTTTATGAATTTTCCACGCCCTGCTCGCACGCGTCTAACTGTACTCCTATTTGATTTTTCCAATTTTTTTGCATTTCAATTAAAAATGTTGTAAAAATTCTCCACCAGCTACATTTATCATCTATTCAAGCACAAAATATTATAAAATATTATATCGCTTATCTAGCAGGTATTCACGGTGGTCATGTGCGCCGCCCTTCCCGCCTGCAGGCTACTCACTCAAATGTTTTTAAGTTACTCGCACGCGCTTGCCACATCGCAGCGCGGTCCCAGTGCGGCCATTGCATTTACACTATGACTACACTACAGCTGCGCGTAACGTGGCAACTCCCCGGTGCGATTGCCACAGGTTCTGCGAAACGAGTGCGTGCAACTTGCGTGCCGTAGTATTTTTAGCATTCAATGCTTTGACTATAAAAAAAATTGTGCTGGTGCGTGTACTTGAGGCAAGATGCGGGGCTGGTGCTCGCTGGTCTTGTGTACTTTGCGCTGTTTCAGTGTGGGGTAAAGGGGTGGATTTTTGCGCGAACGAAATATGATTGAATATTACAAGAAGCTAAATATTATTCGCCAAAAACTAAAAATAATGCAAAACCCAGTAGGGATTTGGATTCCTTTACAAGGTTCGGCACTTGAAGTATAACTAATTAAAAAGGCCATAAATTCTGCTCCTTTTATTCAATTCAAAGTAAAAAATGTGTGAAAATAATACCAAATTAGGAATCAATTTACATAATTTCGCTCGATATGACCGCCTTTTGCTTTCACTAAGGCCTTAAGACGGTCTTGTCCTGTCGACGAATCGCAAGCTACCCGAATGTAACTTGAAGGTATTTTGACCAATCGCGGACAATGACTTTTTTCAGCGTCTCCAAACTGGTGAATCTTTTAGTTCGCACGTTGCTCTCCAAAATAGCTCAAAGAGAATAATCCAGCGGATTCGCGTCTGGTGAATTTTAGAGCCATTGTGTGGACGTTATGAAGTTCGGAACGTTGTTTTTTTAGCCATTCTTAGTTCACTCGAGTTTAGTGAGATGGCGCCGAGTTTTGTTGAAACGTCCATGGTCTGCCACCGAAATGTTTGTCTGCACACGGCTTCAGAGCAATCTCCAGAATACTTTCCTGATAATATATCGCATTTACCTTAAAGCCAGGCTCTATCAAAACAATTGGAGAGCGCCCATCTGCGGTTACAGCGGCCCAAACCATTACCTGTGGCGGGTGCTGCCTCCTGGTGGCCAATCGATAACTCAAATTCTCGCATGAACGGTCAATTTATTGTAATAAACCCTATAGTTTTGGTAGTTTACGAATTGCTCAATTTGTGACCGCTTTCGGCCAAGCGAAGCAACTCTTTCACTCTCTCAAGTCTGACTTGTTGCTGCTTTGGTGTGAAATCATGCGGCTTTTGGATCTTGTAAGGATTGACTTTGAGATCATTTTTCAGTATGCGGCGTATACTGCGGTCAGATATTTTCAGTTCTTTTGTCATTTGATTGGCACTTCGCCGGGGATTTCGCTCCAGTCGCTTCTTCACTTTTTGAACCATTTCGCGAGACGTTGCAGTCTTCTGACGACCACCTCCATGAAGTTTCGCGATACTACCAATATCATTGTAACGAGTAATTGTGCGATAAACAAAAACTTTATCGCGATAATCGCGCGAAATAAAAAGTACCTGGTCGAACTGTACCGGCCAAAATCGCGTAAGCGGTTATCGCGCCAATTAAGAAGAAGAAGGTCGAACTTTTATACTCAACATCGAGAAAGGTGCTGAAATCGAAGAACTCAAAATAATTGCCGAAAAACCCAAATATCTGAAGATATCACGCAAGATGGATAGAAGACAGCTAGTCGATATGGTAATTGGCACTCACCACTTCGTGGACATAGAAACGTTTAAGGATCTGGGCGTCACGATGCCAAACGACAATAGCTCACTTGACACTCACAAATGATTGCGGCACGAAATATAGCAAATTTCGCTCATACCAAATTATCAAAATGTAAATTTCTTACGAGAGATTGCCAACTACGTCTATACCAGTAAATAATACGGACAGTTCTTGCATAAGGCTGTGAACGCTGAACAATAACTTCTAAAGATAAATTTTGTCTAAGAGCTTTCGCGCGAAAAGTGCTGTAAAGGGTGTTTGGTACGTCCAATACTAACACGGTTTGAACAATGGACCTGAGGACACTGGGTGTTAGAATTGTTACCGAATTGTTACCAAAAATACATTTAAATCTTAGCTACTTCTTATGAAGTTGGTCTCCTTGCCGCGAGGGTGAGGCTTAAGTGTTGACTTAACCCCCATATCAGGGAGTTTAACTCACCACGAACTAAGAGGGAAGCTTCATATAGGTATTGGATCGATCCGCTCAATCACCGTGCGGAGATTAGCGTACGATCCCACTGCTATTCCTATTCCTATTCCTCCCATTGCCTCTCCTAATCCAGGGAGTTATGCATCCTCGTACCTAATGGATAGTTTGAAGACAGGGGTATCCGGCTGTATTTTAACGGCGCCCTCATGAAACTGGGTCACCTCAGGAGGTAGAATGAACCCTACCCTCTCTAAAAAACTTAGTCCGCCACGCTCTCCACGTCGAGCATCTTGGTCGATTATGAAAAATGAAAATGAACAAAAAAACCTATCCTCGGATAACCAAGGCACAGCAAAATCTATAAATAATCCCTCGAGAAGGTCAAGTCTTTCTACAAACAAAACCATTAACATAAGCGGAGTGAAGCTTGTGGCTAAGCCCGAGCCTAGTTCCCGCTCCGTCCCTTCAGCGACTGCCTCTACGGCAGCGAGGCCTCTTACTGGCCACCATAGTAAGAATGCCAACCCTCTCATAAGACAAGTTGGGGACGACACTCCACGTCTGGTACCAGCAGTAGACTCCCCCTCGAAACACATCTCTTGCCCTGCCAAAAGACAAGCGAATCCCCTGTCACTTCAGGTGACACGGGAATTCCGGTAGGAAAAACACCCACAGCAACGTCGGCAGCATCGGACCACATGGTTCAGCCAATGGCTCCTGGTACCTGCCCTTCTTACACTATCACGGCCACGGGTAGTACCCCTCCCCGGAAGCAAATAAGTGCTTCAGAGCGATCCGCCTTCAGGATCCTGGAGAGACTGGGATGCTTCGTCTTTAGAAACAAATTTACCCATTTCCTCTTTTTCGTAAATACACACGCCAGTTCGGTTTTACGAGGCCAAGAAACTTTTCCATCTCTGATTATGTATAACAACTGAAGCATTTGAACTTGGCCTATTAGGTTCTCAGGTGCCCGTTTCCTTTTTCAACTATGAGTGCCAAACTGATGAAATTTTATTAAGCCAAATGGTGATTAAGCCGACAGAAGCACTCTGTTCTAATAAATAAAATAAATAATTGGCGCGTACTTTTTACTTAGAGGTTTAGTTGAGCTTCGTTTCATATTTGTGGCGTGCGTTTGATGTTGTTTCACCTACAGTTTCAAGCCGACTCCGAAGAAAAGATATTTTTTATGCGAAACTTTTTCATGGCAGAAATACACTCAGAGGTTTGTTGTTGCCTGCCGAGGGGCGACGACTATTAGAAAAAACTGTTTCTATCATTTAGCTGCTTCATGCACGGGAATCGAAGCTACCCATTACAGAGCTCATGTATACCATATCCTCTTAGTCACTTGTCGCCCACTTGGCTAAAAAAAGGTTTTGTGTTGAATAGTACCTACTTTCCAATGCCTTATCTTCCTTGTTTGATATGTTTCATGCGTCCGGGCCATATACTTTATATAAGAACAGAGACTTGCGGAGTGAGGCGCTTCAGCTCCACGAGAGAGGTGTTTTGGCTTTTCAATTGTATACCAAGGCCTACTGCCACCTTTGCGAAGAATCACTCTCCACATGATCTCAAGGCAATAGATGTTTATGGGAGCTCTTGAGGGGTCACATAACCAGATACCTTCCACTTTAGAAATAGTCGCCTGTGAGAGCCGCTTAAAAATTCCTGATCTTTTCCTCATAACTATTAGAAGTTTTGCTTCATAGAGTTCCTAGCGGCCATTGGAAACAAAGTACCCCCAGTTCTTCCTGCAAGGGATGGTGCGTAGCGGCAACCAATTTTTAAAACTTACTTGTGGGTTTTTCAAAACTTGTTCGATGACAACAACAACAACAAAATTGAAAAATCATAACGTTTGTCAATTAGCATAAGACAAACAAAAGAAAATCTTTAAAATGCATTTTGACATGCGGAAAATCCATTTATTTTGGTTCATTTTCACTGCCTCCAAAAAGCTTCTTTACTTAGTATTACAAGCATAAAAAAGCCGCACATTTTATTTTTTGCCAACATTCCACTTTCGTGGGACGTCGTGTCGCGTGTTGAGCGCGTGCTGTGGCGGCGTCACCAGGCAACCCGGCTTCCATTTTAGTCAGTGAGTGAGTGAACGAGTGAGTGCTGGCGTGTATATTAATGATGGGCAGCGGACCTTTGGCCATCCGATGAGCTCGATTACTCCCCCATGGCTTCGAAGCGGGCGTCGGCGGTTGCTTGGTGGCACTGCTGGTGCTACTGGCGGCGGTGTTCGCTCGCATCGCTCTACGCTTAATACGCTAGGCAAATATTATCTTACAATCTGATGAATTATTAAATTAAATATTTGCTTGGATGCATGTCAAGCGTGTAATAACTTGTAATTTAATTAAGTTTTGCATATTTTGTGGGGTGGCATGCCACTCGTCGTTGTACTACCACACCGAGGGGGCGTGTATTTGTCGAAGGTAAATAATGAGTTGGCTAAGGAAAAAGATTTCGTATTTGATTTCAAACTTTTTAATGACGTTGCCATAGTTTTCGGTTAGCTGGGTAGTTTATAAATAAAATTATAGTAAATTATATATATGGGTAGTTTAAAAATAAAATTCCGTGCGCCTAAAATAGTTTCACTTCAATATCAACATTTAATTTGGACGTGGTTTTAATACAAATATTACTGGAGAGGGTTAAAGACAGAGCGCACGCCTATAATAAAATATGAGTGGTAGGGGTACTTAGGCTGAAGATCAGGGTGGCTGCTATAGCCCATGAGGGGCATCCCAAATTGCGATTATGAAATGTCAGTTCACGTAAATATATACATAAATTAGTATGTCAAGGACGTCAGTTACAACAGTTAATAATTCTTCCAACTGGACTCTATAATTTCTCTCTTTTTTCCTAATGGGCGGCACTCTTTTGCTAGCACACCTCTGAACGGATGGATTATTATCAGGTTGATGAACTATTTTATCAATGGTAAGCTAAATTCTCGTTATAATCAAAATTACACAGGAATCAATTTCCGCACCATCTTGATTTGACTATGAATCTGCCTATGTCGTCTATTCTCTTTTCTGCAATTTCTTTGAAGTTAAGCAGCGAGAATTCCTCCAGCATTCTATGTCCTAGAGCACCCAAGATTGAGCACTCACACAGCTAGTGAAAGACTGTTTCCGTAATTATTCTTGATTCCACCTTCTACATCTATTGTTGTCTGGTCACCCCATCTTCTCGGCAATGTGTCCCAGAGACCAGTGGTCGGTTATTTTTGACGTAATTTTGAATGCCTGTCTGCTGGTGACTTTCTTAACAACTCGTCAGTTCTGTATTTTTTTTAAATTGGGCCACGTTTGTTTAGTTATTTTGCAGGCATCCATGTTAGTCCATTTGTCACCGGCCTGCTTGTGGAATAGCGAGAAGATCTTCCTTCTGCGCTCACTTTGGGGACAGTCGTATTTTTATCGTTTCAGATTCCTTACAGGATGCCTCCTGTCTTGCCAGTTCATCAGCTTTCTCAATTTCTTCTAATGTTAGCTATGGTCAGGTACCCAGATGAGAGTGATGTCTGTCGTGCGCGCTAAGTCATTAAGTTCTTCTTTGCGTTGTCTGGCGGTTTTTAATTTGGTTGAAGATAACTTTAAGGCTAAGACGGCTGCTTGATTGTCTGAAAAAATACATGCTTCCGATAATTGTCTTCCGAATGGTGATTGATACAAAGAAAATTCTCTTATATACATTGACTCTAATTGGGAAAATTTTTATGGAACAGCATTGCACCCAGCTCGAGTCAGTATGTGGTATGCAGTTTCTAAAGGCTTCATTGCTTGAAAAAAAAAACAACAGAGAACAGAGAACTCTTTTCGACTTTACTTACTTAGGAGTGCAAATAACACCTCAGATGAATTTTAAAAAACATGTTGAAAACAGAACAGCTGCAGCAAAAAATGGTATTAATGCTTCGTGGAATTGTCTTTTAAAAAAGAAAGAAATTTCAATTGAAACTAAATGGAAACTTTTTCTTGCAGTTTATCGTTCAATACAATCATACGCAGCACAGGTGTGGGGTTTTGAGTGGTTTGAAGAAGTCGATATATTGCAAAAGTATTTCGTAAAGCGAATTCTGAAGCTACCGTCGCATATGCCTACATACATCCTTTTTTTGGAAACCGGTATGCAAGAAAACCCTTTGTTCACTTTAGAACTGTTCCTTAAGTATATGCGCAGAATTTTGTTTATATACTCTGAAAATCGGATGCCACATTATTTGTCCACAATTGTTGTAAAGAAAGAAGTCTTCTGGATTAGAGTTTTAAAGAACTTGTTTAGTAAAAACGATGTCATTTGGCGAACAGATAACATACAATCAGAAAGCTGGATAGAAGATGCTAAATTGCTTTTAACAAACCACAACCAGGCAAGGATGAAGGGGTACATACAAAAAGCCTTAAGTACTCGTAGGGTATATTTAAATAACAACAGATTTGACACAGAAAATAAAAATTGTTCAATGTGTAATTTAGGCGAGCTTGAAAACATAGCACATTTCCTGGCGCGCTGCCCAATATTAAGAGAATACAGAAAAGTCTTTTTCGGAAAATTTACCTTAAATGATTCACAGCTGATTGAGATTCTCAATGGGGAAAATGATCATTGGGATAAACTTTTGCTCTTCATTAAATATGCCTCTAGATACAGAGATTACTTAATAAAAGAATTTAACTGGCTTTAAAAACCGTAAACCAAATAATTGTTTTGTACGAAAATAAATCGACAGACGGCTCATGCCATTGTCGTTAAATTATTGTAATAATTTTCTATTTCGTCCGGAAGGAAATTGTTGACCGTGCCAAGCAGCTGGCGAACCGTCTTACCAAAACGAATAAATGTAAGTTTTTCGCTGTTATTTTTTATTTTACTGATCAACTTATGAAAACTAACTCCAAAGAAAAAATGTATATAAAAAAACTCAGGGATGTGCCGATATGTTTCCAACTATCGCTATGCATCTACCGCTGAAAGAGCTCCAATTCACTTTAAGTCCTATCGTACGGATACCCATGGGTCCTATCGTCGACTTTTAAAATCTCCAACACCTACGCGCTTTGCTGCTTTGTAGGCCAGAAATGATATCCTGTACATAATTGAAACCTTTAAAGGTACATTTCCCTTGAAATTTCGTATTTAATTGAAGGCAGCTCAAATGTTGATATCTCATTTTACCGATTCCTGCTATATCGATTACCATTCCTTTGTCGAATTGTAAATCAGCTTTTTAATAATCGCCATTTTTTCCTGTTACCACAACTCTTTGCCTATCTTCATTATCTTAGGTCATGTGGCCGCAGCAAACAAAAAACCAGAAAAAAAAGGATTGAGACATATCCAGATATACCTACACACATACAGCGATTGCCATTGATTGATGTGCGGAAGAGTTTACAACAGCGAAAATGCACAAATGCACAGAGTGAAATATCAGAAAAGCCACAAAGAAAGAGAGGGATTGATGCGCAGCCGAGAAGAGGGAATTAACGCAGTTGAAGCAGCAAGCGCCAATGGCAGCTTGGATTAAATGATTTTTAATGAAAAGCAACGACAAGCGGCAGGCTGGCAGCAGGCCGGGCAAGGCAACAAACAAGGGACGCAACAAAATGGCAAAAGGCAGATGAAGAAAAAAAAAGCAACATAAAGAGAAGAAACATGGCGCGATAGAATTCTGCTGATAGCCAATGCGACATTTGCGGCATCAGCCGGCGTTTGCTAGCGCGCTTGCTGCGGCCTGGGCAGCGGCGTGTATGTTGCAAAGAAAATTGCATGATTGAAAATTGCACTTGAGGCACGCAACAACTATTACATACAACAACAGAATGGTAGAGTGAGCTCTTACAATGACAACAGCAGCAGCGGTAGCGGCAGCAGTAAAAGCAGCCTCAGCGAAGCCGCTTTTGTAAATGGCAGTGCAGCACAGCGCGTAAGTAGAGCAGCAAAATCAACGGCAATAAGCTGATCAGCGGCGAAAGGAAGCAATCGTAGGTATGTTCGAGTGTAGATTTGTATGCATTTATGTTTCTTTGTCTGTTGGTCCGTGCATCTGATGATAAAGCAACATTTCTGCGCCAACAAAATACTCAGCAACCACATTGTTGTCCTTTACTCTGCATATATGTATGTGTGTGTGTGCCTTGATAAAGATGTGGCGGTGTGTGCAAAGAACGAGTAAGTATCGGTGCAGCATTGCAAACAAGAAAAAAGGAAAAAAAGAAGAAGAAAAATACCGAGAAAGTGGCAACCGGCAAAAATAATGCTAGCCGCATGAGAGAAAATGTCAAAGTACGTACACATCTATGCATTGTGTTTACACATGTACGTCGATAAGATAGTAAAGAGTCTGATATGACCGAAAGGTGACAACAGTCACTTGAGAGCGTGTCTGTTGAGTTGCCATTGAGTGGATAAGGAAATATCGAACAGTTGTTGGTATCAAAGGTGAATAAGCAATAAAAGTAAAAAAATTGGCAGTTACTCGAGGATATTTTTGTAAAAATATGCGAAGAGGAAGTGCCGACGAACAGCTGCTGCTACTAATTAACAGCGCCTTAAAGGTAGTTGCAGTTGTTAGTCCAGTTCAAATTTTATTCTATTCAAAAGCCTATTTCAAAGGAATATTTTCTTGACTTAAAAATCCTAAATTTCACTTTTGATAAACAAGGAAGAACAATATGAGCGTTATTGCTTTAGTGGCCCAACTAAAATAATCCCATTATTATTTTGCTCTATCACATCACTTTTTTTCTATAGTGAATTAAAGTTTCAAGTTTTTGTAAAAATCAATTTAAGCATTTCAAAAAATAATTTTTGTGGAGTATTTTAACCCCTTAGTTTCTACTTGAACGTTTTTGACGTTTTTTTTTTTTCAAAAAAATTAATAAAAAGGAGGGTCAAATTTTTCTACTCAACTTTTAAACGGATAATTTTATCACCCCAGAAGGACTTTTCGGACTCTTCGCAATTTTTTTTTTTCAATAGTGAATTGAAGTTTCAAGTTTAGTAAACATTAATAGAAATATTTTAAAAAATATTTTTTGTAGAGAATTTTAGCCCTTCAGTTTCCACTTCAATGTGTTTTTTAACGTTAAAAAAACTAAAGGGCAGTTAAAGGGTTCAAATTTTTAGCTAAAATTTAAACAGATTATTTTACCATCCCCAATGGAGTATTTATTTGATATATCAAATAAACTTTTATAATTTTTAAGCATCAAAAGAAAAAAAAACAATTTGTTAAACTTTTCGCAAATTTTTTTTATTACAATGGGTTAAAAACTCAATTTTTTAGTCAAAAACTAAAAGTAAAATTTATAAAACTATTTTCTGTAGCGCCTTTTAACTGTTTAGTCTCCATTTGCATAAGTCTTTTTATACGCTTTTTCAAAAGTTTAGTAAAAGTTCATAAAAAAGGCAGTTAAAGTGTTAAAATGTTCTTCAAACATTTTCAGCTGAAAATTTTGACACTGTTTTAATTTGTTGGTATCAAAAACAAAACAAAACAGTTCGTTACAGTGGGTTAAAGCTACAAATTTTTACGTCTAAAACTGAAAGGAAAATTTACAAAACTATTTCTTGTAGCGCATCTTAACCCTTTAGTTTCTACTAGAATGTGTCTTTAGATGATTACAATTTTCTACAAAAATTTTAAACAGCTAATTTTACCACGACGTATGGAGTATTTATGTTATTGTATATACATATCAAATACATTTTTATCATATTTTTGTATGAAAAGTAAAAAAATTGCTAATTTTTCTGAAATTTTTTTTCTACAGTGGGTTAAAAACTCAACTTTTAGTCAAAAACTAAAAGTAAAATTTATAAAACTATTTTTTGCAGCGCATTTTAACCATTGGAATACGTCTTTTTACGTTTTTTTTCAAAAGAAGTTTAATAAAAGTTCATAAAAAGGGCAGTTAGATGGTTAAAAAGATCGTCAACTGCAAAAAAATCTACATCTTTGTGAACACGCAATTGACGTTATCATTTTATGCATTTTGCATGCTATTAGTCCATAAAATTTAAAAGAAAAAAATTTATTTGTTTCATATTATTTTTGCTTCAGAATTAGAATGGCGGTGCAATTCGTCACTGCTTCCATCCTCATAAGAAGTTTTCATTTTATTAGAGGGTTAAACATACTCAGATGTCAGATATGTATATAGATTTAGGGTTTTCAATGTCCAGCGGAATGTAGCCTAAGAAATCAAGAAACATATCCAAAGAAATGGAATTTTTGGTTGTTTTGAAGCCATTGAACTTTATAATGCTCAACGCGTGAACGGTAAGATGGTTGTTCAAGTTTTTTCCATTTAGTTTCAACCAAATATTTTCCTTTGAGCTCCATAACAGTATGAGTATTCATAAAAATGTCCGCAGATTACATTAGGGCCACTAATATATTAAACATTGGAGAAAAATGAAATTTGCAACAAATACATCCTCTGAAACTAAAAACTTAATAGACTAGACTACTTCAACGGCACTCAAAGCACAAAAAAAAGGTGCTTGACTCTTACCATGACTCCGGATGATTGACTAATTTCAAATCAAGAAACAAGGCGGCAATTTTATCTGTGATGCTGCGGTTATCAAATAAACCACTCTGTTTAACTTATTTACGTACATACATATATGTATGTATATACCAGTGATGGTAAATGATTTTTTAAAAAATTCCTACACAGCACCAAAAAAATTCCCTACTTTTCACTACGCTTACAAAAAATTTTCCCTACAAAATTCCCTACATTATTTTTCTCCTGTGCTTGCACTATTATTATATTGTATTATAAACACATATATAAAGAAAAATTCAGCACACTAAAAATTAGACTTTTTCATTACATTCAGTTCTACTTAAAACAAGGCAAACTTTGACATCCACGCACACTATAGAAGTATGTCGCGATGTAACAGCACAAGTAATTAGACTTTTTAATCATATTTTCACCTAAGCCTAAAAATATTTTGATCGATTCTCGTTGGAATACCTGTATTAAAGGTGCTTTCGACTGGAAAAGTGCGTTTAGAGTATTGAAGTAATTGAGTACATACTTGAGGAAAAATAAATAAATCTTATTGCACTGGTTGTTGAGCTCAAATAAAATCGCCTCTGTTGATTTAAATTTTTCCTGCGTGACAGCTTGGTTGAAAAATGCCAATAACACATGCCAGCTTTGTAATACACTTTCGACGCATTTGTGATGAGAGAGCCACCTGGTTGCACAAGTCCGAAGGACTTTCTTTTTCTTCTCGTTATCATTTCCTGCAGAGCTTCTAATTGCGCGCATCTTTTGGAAGTTCTCGAAACGTACGAACCGATTGGCCGCAAAAGATCCTTAGGTCCTCTGGGTAGCGTTAAAATGAAATGATAAATAAATGATGAAACTAAAACAATTGCAAACATACTAAAAAAGTGAAAAGCTCCGCGGGACAACTAACAATTTTCGCGCGAAGAAAAAATCGCGTTAACGTTAACGAAGAAAAAATATAAATGTTGCAGTATTAACGCTTTTAAAAGTATGCTGTCATAAGGAAAAAAAAAGTCTGACATGAAATCTTACTGCAGATTTTTATTTTAAATGAACTTTTTTAATTTTTCCCGCTATTCTAAAATTTTTTCCGTCCTTCTTGAAAATTCCCTACATTTACAGAATTTTAAAAAATTTGTCCTTTTCCCTACACCCACATTTTTCGACGAAAATCCCTACATGTATTGAATTTTTCCTACATTTACCATCACTGGTATATACTCGTATGTTATTTTTACAATAACTGGTTACGGTAGTTGTTACGACTATTTTTTTTTTTTAATTTTTTTTAAGTGTATTATTAACTGACTATACTGATTATTTAACGCAGTGAAATGCAGTAAAATTTTATCAACTTCCACTAGTGACGGTTTTTATTATTTCTGGAAGATGCACTGAACAGGCAATGCCTTGTAAGGTACATACACATAAATTTAATTCCAGAGCAGTGATAGCTCTAACTTTCGTAAAAACACTAAAATTTAAACGAAATACGATACGTCCTGCATATCCTAGCACGCACATAGTCTGTGTGTTCATATGGTGAGTGTGTCGCCCTCATGTCCTTGCGGCAATTAGGACACTCATGTGCAGAATATGCATATGCAGGCATTCGCCGCGCTCAAATTCATATGCATAAAGGAGTAATATGTATTTATATATGTATATATATATATATATGGTATATATATATATGTACGTACGCATGTATGTGTATGTGTATGTCGGTGCATGCGCCGGCATATGTGTGCGTACTCGTATAATGTGCAACGCTTATCAGTTAAACCGAGCACATCATCAGCGGAAAATTTACGCGTAAAATATCTACAGCGCACAGTGGGGTTTCGTCAGTGTTTTGAATATTATTTTTTTATATTTGAATGAAGTTAGCCTCATTCATATATTTTTTATTTAACTTTTTATTTTTTCGAATATGGAATTTTTCATACATAGATACCATCACAAAGATGGCATGCACGATTCATACTACTTAACAAGATACACCTCGTTCGGGACCACGCCCAATCAGTAATTATCTTACA
The DNA here is from genome assembly GCF_027943255.1 of Anastrepha obliqua. Lineage (NCBI taxonomy): Eukaryota > Metazoa > Arthropoda > Insecta > Diptera > Tephritidae > Anastrepha > Anastrepha obliqua. Next base: position 32,192,666 of record NC_072896.1, read on the forward strand.
GTGCTGCACTTGCAAAAAAGTAATCTTGCGTCTCCCCACCACTCTCCCTGCGGTACTGTTTCAACGTTTTACTTCGCAGGGCTGGTTAGTTAGATAGCTTCGTCAATATTTATCCATTGTGTCCTCTCGCCTGCTCAATATATCTTAGCTCCCACTGAGTTCTTGTAACGAATGCAGCTACTTCCTCCCACCTTTCTTCCAGTTCCATCATGTAGCCAACTATGTCGGTTGCATTTGGTTCCTGCCATGACATTGGAAACTGACATTTTCCGCGTCTTCTTCAATGTTGATGCATACAGGGCAGTAAGGGTTATCGTCGTGCCTAAACATATACAGGTATTTTCTAAAGCCTCCATGCCCAGAAAGGAACTGTGTCATATGATAGGTTGTATCACCAAAACTACAATTGAGCCATGGTCGTAACTCAGGAACCAGTTTTTAAGTCCATGGCCCTTTACTGGAGGTGTTCCATCGATCTTACCACCTTGTTAGTGAAACAAGTATTTCCTCTCCTCTCATCGCTTTTTTATTTATTTCGGCATCGGTACATCTGACGTACAACTCGTTTCATTTCGCTCGCGTGTATATCCGCTGGTATTATGCCGGCTATGACAAATGCCGCATCATCCAATATGATTCTGTAGCCACAACATGCCCTTAGAGCTGTTAACCTATATACAGACAGTAACTTTCGTTTGTTTCTTTTCAGTTTCACCGCATTTGTCATACAGGTAAGACTGATATAGCTACGATCGCCAGCAATTTTCGCCTGGTTGACTTTGGGCCACCTATGTTACGTAGGATCCTTCAGAGTACCGCTTGGATGGTAGCCTCACATTCGTGATGAAATATTTGAATAAGAAAAATGCAATGTAATTTTGCAACAAATTGGCAATTTCAATAGAAGCAACAGGAATACACAAGGTTCGGCACTCGAAGTGTAACCAAATTGAAAACACAAATGAAATTGAAAGTAAAAAATGTGTGAAAATAATACAAAATCAAGAATCAATTTCAACTTCAATAAATTTCAACAAAATCAATTAAACTTTTGCTCAATATGACCACCTTTTGCTTTGACTATGGCCTAGAAACGGTCCAGAAACGAATCACAAGCTGCCCGAATGTGACCTGCAAGTATTTTGGCCCACTCGCAGACAATGACTTTTTTTAGCGCCTCCACACTGGAGAATCTTTTAGTTCAGACTTTCATCACCAAAATGGCCTAAAGGGAATAATCCATCGGATTCGCGTTTGGAGAATTCGAGAGCCATTGTGTGGATGTTATAAAGTTTGGAACGTTGCTTTTCAGCCATTCTTGGTTTACTCGATCTTAATGAGACGGCGCAGAGTCTTGTTGAAACGTCCTTGGTCGGCAACCGAAATGTTTGTCTGCCCACGGCTACAAAGCAACCTCCAGAATACTTTCCCAATAATATATTTCGGATTTTCTCATTTACCTTGACGCCAGGCGCGATGAAAACGATTGGACAGCGCCCATCTGCGGTTAAAGCGGCCCAAACTATAACTGCTGCGAGTGCTGCCTCTTGGTGGCCAATCGATAACTCAAATTCTTGTATGAACAATCCCTATCGTTTTGGGAGTTTACGAATTGCTCAATTTGAACAATTTCTCGTCAGAAAGCTCAAAGTTCGGAAATTGGCCTCTTTCGGCTCAGCGAAACAACTCCTTCGCTCTCTCAAGTCTGACTTGTTGGTGCTTTGGTGAGAGATTATGTGCCTTTTGGATCTTGTAAGGCTTGACTGTGAAATAATTTTTCAGTATACGTCGGATGCTACGGTCAGTTCTTGCGCCATTTGATTGGCACTTCGTCGGGGAGTTCGCTCAAATCGCTTATTCACTTTTTGAACCATTTCACGTGACATTGCAATCTTTTGATGACCACCTCCAACAAGGAGGGTGCTTGTAGAGACTGTGTTTTTTTTTTTTTTATTTAAAACTTTATTTTGTATTCTGTCTATACTTACAATTCTTAGAAGACATTTTACAAATGTTTGGTTACATTTAAGAGTGGCTTTGATTTTAGTAATATATTAAAGGAATATTTCCAGTGAAATATCCTTTCTATTAAATAAATTCAATATTTTATAGATGGCTCTTGGACGAGCTGAATTGGTGTTTTTCTTTTCAACCTTAAAAAAACACATGATGGTGACATGAGGGCAGAGGCCAGTTCATTTGGGTGCGATTGAAGTCGATTTCGGTATTTACTGGTTACATTTTGTATTTCCTCTTTTATTGAAGGGATGTCTAGGTCTCGATGAATTTGGGCATTTGTCACGTACCACGGAGCGTTGACTAGGGTGCGTAGAGTCTTGGACTGTAAACGCTGCAGGATTTCCAAGTTTTAATTTGACGCAGTTCCCCACAGTTGGATCCCGTAAGTCCAGACTGGTTTTATCACAGATTTGTAGAGGATAAGTTTGTTGTCCATTGAGAGGGTGGATTTGCGGTTTAGCAGCCAGTACATATTACGAAATATTAAACCTAGAGCTTTTTGTAAAGATATGCGTTTTCCACGTAAGCCGTTTATCCAAATGAATGCCGAGATATTTAGCACTATCACATTGCGGAATTGGAATACGGTTTAAGTTGATTTGTGGGCAGGTGGTTCTTTTTGTGGTAAAGGTTACGTGTTGGGATTTATGTTCGTTTACTTTCAACCGCCAGCTCCGGAGCCATTTGGAGATTTTATTTATGCTTATTTGGAGCATATAAGAGGCTTCTACGGGATCCACTGCTGTCGCCATAATAGCGGTGTCATCGGCAAAAGTGCCAGTTAGTACACCTTTTGTGGTTGGCAGATCATGTGTAAAAATTAAGTACAGGATTGGACCTAATATACTGCCTTGTGGGACCCCAGCTTGAATTTGTTCTAAATTGGAAATTTCATTTTCGTAATTTACGTAGAACATTCGTTGGTTTAGATATGATTTAAGGAGCAAATAGGCATTTAGTGGTAATTTCTTTTTTATTTTAAAAAGTAGGCCTTGGTGCCACACTAGGTCGAAGGCTTGTGATATGTTCAGGAAAACTGCTGAACAGATTTGTTTTCGGTCGAGCGCTGTTTGTATTTTTTCGACAAGTCTATGGACTTGCTCAATTGTCGAATGCTCATTCCTGAAACCAAACTGATGTTTCGGAATTATTTGTTTGCGTTCGATAAAAACCATTAAACGTTTAAGATCTTTTCAAAAACTTTTGACAGTATTGGTAGAAGACTGATAGGGCGATAGGATTTCACTTCATCGCCTGGTTTTCCTGTCTTGAGCACCATTTTAATTTCTGCTACTTTCCATTGAGCTGGGAAAATGTTATTGGTTAAGCACGCATTAAACAAATGGGTAATGAAATTATAGGGTTCAGGAGGTAGTTTTTTGAGAATTTCGGCCGTGATGCGATCATATCCTGGTGCCTTGTGATCTTTTAGCTTTTTAATAGTGCTAACTATTTCACTTTTGGTGAACTTTTTCATCGGTAGCTCCATTTGGTAGGGTTCGTTTAAAAAGGCAGCAACAGTGCTGTCAAAACAAAGATCAGCTTCAGTATCGTTGGGTGTAAAAATATCTTTTAGATATTTAGAACCATGAACCATCTTTTTTACGAAGTGGAGGACGGTGCTCTTTTGTGGTACTTACTTTTTTGCTGACTTTCCACAGGGAATAATTGGTGAGGTGTGTGGGTTCCAAACCCCATAGAAACTGCCTCATTTCTTTATCGTGTTGCTCTTTCAATAATAATTTTATTTCTTTTGATAATTTGTTAAAACGGCTTTAATATTCAGGAAATCGTGTTTGTTGCCATATTTTTCTTGCCTGGCGTTTCTCTTTCAGTTTGTTTCTTAGGAAGATACCGATGTTTGAATTTCTTTGTGTACGAGTATGAGGACTCACATGAGTGGTGGATGACCACGCTGCATCCTGGATGTATTTTGTTAGATATTCGGTAGCCTCGATTATATCTTCCTCGTTTTTTAGAGCAAGTGTCGACGTCAAAATGGTTTTAAATTGAGTCCAATTTGTACGGCTGTTGGTAAGTTGGCAGTTTTGGTTCCTATTTTCGAGTTTACCATTTATTGTGATTATCACTGGCGAATGGTCAGAAGAAAGATCCAGGCAGGATTTACAGGTTATCTGCAGGTACGATAGACCTTTGATGACACAAAAATCAACAAGGTCAGGAATCTTTTTTGGGTCTGAAGGCCAATAAGTTGCGTTGTGCAATTCGCGTCCCTTTGTTGTCGTAAGCCGAGAACCCCATAGTGTATTTTTTGCATTATAGTCACCTCCTGCTATAAAGCGTGCTCCCAGGGTTTTAAAAAACTTAACATATTCTATATTTTTAATTTTGTGTTTAGGTGGACTGTATATTGCAGAAATAAGTAATGCACCGATTGAGTCTTGTACTATGACATTTGTTGCTTGAATTTCCTCTGTTCTATAATGTGTGGATTCATAGTGCTTGATTGATTTCTTTATAAGAATAGCAGAGCCTCCGTGAGCAGATCCGTCAGGATGCATTGTGTGATAGAAACAGTAGAAGGGAATATTGAAAAAACTCTTTTTGGTGAAATGGGTTTCTGATACTAAGAAGATGTCTATATCGTGTTTTTGCAAGAAAATTTTTAACTCATTTGAATGTTGTGACAGCCCATTTGCATTCCACAAAGCAAGGTTTAAGGGCATGGAATATGGCGCTTTTGGACAAGACTTACTAAAAGGTTTGTCATGGCAGTCATTTGGCTCATTACATCTCTTAATAGCTTCATCATTTCCCGGATTTCGCTGATCAAGGCGTTGTTTTCGTTGGTGTTTTGGTTTATTTCACTACTAGCAACTTGTGCATACGATAGCTTTTGTTGGTTAAAATTTAGTTGTACTTGTTGGTGGCTTGGATCATTTTGGGCGCTCTGAGTTGGCATTATCTTCTTCCTTAGTGCAGGAAAGGAGGTTGCTTGCAGCTTTTTATATACGGTGCATCCTTTATAGTTCGCCGGGTGATTACCCTCACACAGTGCACATTTGACGTCTTTGGATCTCGTCTTTCGTTCGCATTCAGATGTTAAATGATCGCCTGCGCACTTAACGCATTTGGCTTGTCTTCGACAGCCAGATTTTGTATGGCCATAGTTTTGGCATCGCGAACACTGTGGCAGGTCGCGTTTTGGCCGGGAGGGTTCAAAAGTAATGCGACTGTGGAGTAAGTTTCTAATATCATAGATTGATTTATTGTTAGGATTTTGCACCATTTCTACGACAAACATTGGCAGTGCTCTTTTGTTTTGAGAGTGTTTCATATTCCAAACATTTGTGACAGAGTGACCATATTCCTTTAATGCAAGTTTGATTTCTTCAGGTTCAACTGACGGATGCATATTTCTTAAAATTACTTTAAAACTTCTTTCATTGTAGAGACTAACTTATTTCTATCACATTTCTAATTTTGATTTACTACCTTAAACTTTCGAACAACTGACTGACTTAAACGTCAAGAACCTAATAAGGTTCTTTAACTGCACTGGTCGGATATAGTCATGCTCTAAATAACCGTTAAACAAGTTGGTAGCGAAGATGAGGCAACAAAATAGTGCGCGACGCTAGTTGGTTTCTGGATGTTTCACCACTTTAACCAACCAACCAGCCAGCTTTAAGCTGCCATGCATTCCAAATTTCAAATCTTTTGAATCCATACAACTTTGGAGTGCCGCGCCCCTTTTTTAAAACTCGTGACAGGCCTCAGAAGTCAATCCAAATATTGAATTCGGACGATTTTTCTTTTCTTATTTCTAAAATATCTCTTCATTTGTATTTTAAAATATTGTAGTATATGAGAAGTAGGCGTGGCTTGGGCCTCATTTTGCCCATTTTCGACACTATCAATGCCTTCCACAACTTATGTACCGAATTGCGTTAAGATACATATATAATTCTTTTCTGTTAAATTAAAAAGTGCACTTACAGTTTTTACTATAAGTCTAAGACATGTACCCCTAGGAAGTGACCGATTTTAGCGAATTTGGAATTTTTCTGAATTAGCTTACAACTGAACTGTGTACAAAATTTCATTAACTCAGTACTTAAGCGTCTATTTTTTCCCCACAAAAAATATATGAAGCCATACCACTGTGCAGCGTGACAGTACGCACGCCTATGCATGCAGGCACACACAAATAAATATCTGCATTCCTTAAGCTAATAGCTAAAATTTTAACATTTTTGAAAAATAACTAGTCCCAAAAAATCCGTTTGTACGCCGAGTGATATATTCAGCTAAGGCGAAAAGTAAAAATACGAAAAGAAAAAAACTGTTGCACTTCCCGCAAAATCACACCTACAATTCCTCACTTGCTTTCCTTTTTCCTTTGCTGACGACTAAGTGACAGCCTTAAATTGTGTGCCTAGTGGATGCTTAGTAGAGATATAGCGATTTGTATATGGAAGGCACGTGAAACTGGAAAGTTAAAAACATTTTGATGCCAGTAAATACTCTACCGCGCTCTACTGTTACCCTAAATATCGGTGAAGTATTTCGTCGGTCGTCAGTGGCATTTGTGAGGATTAGGCTCACAAACCATCAAGCGTACAGGGGCTGTAAAATGTGCTGTGGAGCTGCAAAGAGATATGAAGGGTAGTATCCGACTACCAACTTAACTGCACGATAGGTATTTAAATTAGCCGCTGGTGAAGTGTATTTCTACTTAATTTGCTGAGGATAATAAAACATAACAGCGACAAACGGATGTTCATTTGTTCGCCTGTGATCACAAGCAACTTTTTGGATTGATAAACCGAATCGCCAGCCAGCTGATTGGCACGATCAACCATTTCCTTTCGTTTCTTGAACGATACGACGTGAGTTAATTCACTGAAGAATTCATGATTCATAAATTCTCGAACCTTGTGAACCAAGAACTTCTTGGAACTGATTGCCACCATACGACGTAGCTACATTTTTTTGAATCATAATCAATATTTTGCAGCAGGTACTGCCACAGGCCCTTAAAATGAGGTTGTACTCTGTTATCGATGAGTAGTTCCATATAAATTGATCCAGGCATTTAAGAAATTGTCGTTAGTTCTTCTAAAACCTGGTTGATTTTTATTCTTGATTATGGTAAGAAGTAAATTGAGAAATTTTCAAAATATTTTTAATAATTTTCCGATTAATTTAGTCTTGAAAATTTTGGTATGAATTTTTGTAGAGTGAAATAAATGGTGGTTAAGTTTTAAGGGCCGGTGTTGATTTTGAATTAAATATAATTTTTTTAAAGAAATTATTATCATTTCTCTTTATTATGATAATATTGGTACGGCTCAATTATGTGTGGAACAAAATATTGGCCAAATGGCCGACCGCGGCCTCGGCGGCACACTTCCATCCGATGGTAAAATTTTCGATAACGCTGAGGCATAATTGAGGTTCTATGCCGTTATTGTGCCGAATTATCTCATCGTTTAGCTCTTGCATTGTTGCTGGCTTATCGACGTACACCTTTTCTTTCAAATAACCCCAAGGAAAGAAGTCCAACGGTGTCGTTGACATTTAGGTGTGGTTCACATTCAACAACGGCCCTTGATATTTGCCGTCTATTTTCGGTTCTTTTTGATAATTTTATATATTTTTTTCTAAATTTAAAAAAATTTTAGAAAACAAATGATATATTTTTGTTTAAAATTTTTGGGAAAAAAACTTTGTTTGCCATTTTTAAGAAGCGCTCCCACTGACCGATCACCAAGCATACAATTTCTTTAAAAATGGATCCAAAATGACACGAAGCAGTTGGAGCGGCTGTCCTTTGTCCGCGGTTTGATCTCCAAAAGTCTTTCAGGCTTCCTAAACACTGCAGCATATTTTAAGCTGAGATCTATGCTGTAACCAAAGGAGCTGAATTAGGGTTGAAATTTATATCTCTCGACACTCGCACAAGCAACTTCATCGATAGTCAATTACTAAAGTAATAATGGCTGTAATGACTAGCTAGGAATGCGTGATGCACTGTAGATCCAAAATGGTCGAGCTCTACGAGAATAGATGGGTCACAATTCACTGGATACCAGAGCATAAGGGAAATGAGAGAATTGAAGAACTTGAAAGGCAGGTAACCGCTTGCATAGGTTGAGTACGTCGAACGTCGTATTTCCCTAACTCTCAGTTTTGAAGACGGAACTGGATGAGGAACTAACTCTGGAAGTACGGTCTATATGGGAAGCTCCCGACCTCGACCTCACACGGGATTGCCAAAATAATGCTACCATCTTGCAAAACGAAAACAAATAACCTTATTTTTTCCATTCCCAAGGAAGGAATGTAAAATATTGGTTGGATTATTGACGAGGCATTATTTTACTTTATATCATACAGTTCAAATGGGATTGGTTTAGAATGACGGGTGAAACTTTTGCGAAGAAGAAAGGCGTACGTTAGAACATCTCGGACAGCCTGGGATCGGTATAATTAAGACATATATCACAGCCTATGCTAAACCCGACTCCAACAACAACGGTAACATCATGGACCGATCTAATCTACAAGGTGAAGCCCACAGTAAACAAGCCTGGCGTCATAAAAATGTCTTTGAAGGCGTCATCTGCTTAATGAGTTAGTGCGTTGGAAGTTACATCCTTAGCTGACTTCCAGTGAAAGCTTGGTGGCATTCGATTCAGTGGAAGCGAAGTTATTGTGTCTAAAGTGTCAATAGGTTTGTGTCATCGGTACAAAAATGAGTTTCGAACAAAGAGCTAATATCAAATTTTGTTTTAAATTCGGTAAAACGTTTACAGAAACATTTCAATTGAGGAAAAAAGTTTATGGCGATGATAGTCTATCTCGTGTCAGAGTTCATGAGTGGTTTACGCGCTTCAGAGATGGGGGGACATGATGTGAGGACATAAATAACAATGAACATACGGGCCGCCCAAAGCAGTAATCATCGAAAGCTCCATCGAAATTTCGAAAATTTATCAAACATGAACCGAAATCATCGTTGAAATTCATGGAATCGGAGCTGAATATCTCCAAAACATCGATTTATCGCATTTTAACTGATCATTTGGGCTTACGTTAGGTCTCTGCACGCTTTATTCCGCACAAATTAACTGAGGACCAAAAATTGCTCAGAATTCCACATTCGAAAGATCTCATTAAAGAGGCGAGAAAAGACGAGACCTTCCTTTACAACAATGTAACTGGTGATGGAACGTGACGTGCTTTTAATAAGAACCTGAAACTAAGCTAAGTGCCGAATGGAAGGCCCCAAACCAGCCACCACCCAAAAAACCGCGTTTAGAGAAATCGATGTTCATTTGTTTTTTCGATTCCAAGCGAACTGTCCACAAGGAGTTCATGCCAGCGGGTCAAAACGTCAATGCAATTTTCCAACTTGGCGTTTTGCAGCGTTTGTTGCATCGCAATCTTCGAATTCGCCCCGAATACCGCGAAGGAGAAAGCTGGCGCTTATTGCTTGATAATTCATCATCTCAACGATCCACTCATGTGGCTGACTTTTTGACTAGAAATCACATTTTAACCATCAATAACCCACCTTATTCGCCTGATATGGCTCCCTGTGCTTTCTATCTATTCGGAAAATTGCCTTTGGCCATGAAAGGAGAACGTTTTGCATTCGTAGAAGCCATCCAAAAGTATTGCATCGACGTCCTGAAGAACATTTCGGTCAATAACCTGAAACACTCTATTGAAAAGTTTTTAGATCGCGCAAAACAGTGTATCGAGGCCAAAGGGGACTATTTTGAATAAATAAATTCAAAGTTATCAGAACAAATTTTCTGTCGTTTCTATTTTAGCTCAGTCTTGTTTATTTTGAACTTCACCTTGTATGTGAGATTTATTCAGATCAGCCAGTTATACGTAACCTAACCAAGAATAATAGGGTTTGAATAGGTTTTACATGCACACAGATTATCTTCCAGCTATCAACTGATTTCCTCATAAAATCTGCAATAATTTCTCCGTTTAAACTTTTAAAGGTTCGGTAGTATAGCTTCTTCAAGGTTAATTTAATTTTATTTGTTTATATGAAGATGATGGTTCGCAAATGGAAAGGATCAGTTAGTCTGGTACTTAAGGTCTGACTTTTAAAACCTATAGCAATTTGTACGGGGGGTCTCAACGGCGATAGCCAAAACAACTATTGTACATACATATTATATGTACCATATGTTACCAGTCATTCTATTTGAAGAACAGACCCAATTAGGGTCCAAGAAAGGCCGCATCTGGTGATTGCGCCGCAAGGGTTAGTGTTGCAAGTAGGAAATAATGAGCACCTCTCTGCCTCCTAATAAGAAATTACAACTTTAATATAAAGAAACTATAACCCCGAGCACTAGGCGCGCATTAATACCAACCAGATGTGGACTAATGCCTTCGTAGTCACCATAGAGTTCTGCAACTTACTGTCGGGTAGCATTCCAGCTGCATGCATACATATGTAGACTCGTATGCACTGACACACAAATATCCTTGCAACAATAAAATTGTGTCAACTACAACAACGAAAAAAGAAACACTCTGACTGAAACGCTGTAAGCAATAAATACTTAGCAGACATGGGCGAAAACTATTAAAGCGGTTTTATGGTGTGGCACAGCAAAGTGCATACGCATACATATACATACGTACATATCCATGTATTTGCATATTCGTTTACATGTGAATGGGTGTGTATACCAACAACCATAAGTAAAAGGGGGAAAACCATAAACGTTTAATCGCTAATCATCGTCTTTATACTAGTCCTCGTCTCCGCATCCTGTACGTCAGCAACCCCACGCCAACACTTGAATGAAGTCTGCTGCTTTGCGCTTCGTTTACTAGATAAGTTCTTGCAAGTCCTCGTATATTTTGTGTCTTGTTGTTATTATTATTATTGCTGTTTTTGTTGTTGTTTATGTAGTTGTGATGTACGTTGGCATTTTTGGCGTCATGCCGCCGCACATTAAAAATTCATAATCTCAAGTGGCACAAAGCAATTTTCAGCGACAACAACTAAACGAAAATATCGAGTCAAGAAACAACAACAACAATCACACCAACAACAGTCATAAAACAGTTGACTAGGCGCTGGTTTAAAGACACGCCAAACGGCAGTCAAAGAGAGCGGGACGGACATCAGTGGCAAAAACGCGTAAATTATGCGCTGCAAGCGGCTGTTTCGCAACAATAGCAACAACAAATATGCAAAGACAACAAAAACAATGTTTATAGAGGAGCAACAGCAACAGGAATGCCTAAGTATGCATATGTATGTGTGTGTAAGTATGTATGAGTGTAGTTGTAAGTAGTAGTTGGTTGCCTTTTAGCTCCTTCTAGGGCTCTTCTCCTTACATTCTATCTTTTGAATGGCTCAACATTGGCTTCGGTGTTTTATGTTGCCTTTTTATAAATCGTTTTTAGTATGCAAAGGAAGCATTTTAGCAACATTAAAAGATGCGTGTTGCAAGTGTGTCTGTATGTATGTAGTAGTGTTGTGGCCTTGCCCCATGGAGAGATAGTAAATGTGTTCTTACCGCAATTACCACAAGGTTATATTGTTTTAATAAGCGGTTGCTGTGGATTAATATATCACACTGCTTGTGATGGGCTCACGTGCATACATACATACATACATACGAGCGTGCATGCAGTATCCACCCAACGAATCATGAATGATGAGAAATGTTTATAAACTTTAGCTTAGTTTACTATTGCGGGATGCGCTTGTAAAAAATTAAGTTTTCTTCATTCTTATGTCATTGAAAACTACTTTTTTATAAGGATTTGTTTTCTGTTTAATAAAAGCGGCCATCTTGGACAAGCTGCAGTACGAGTGCAATTTGCGGTCTGTGTGTAAGTCCTCGTAAAACTGAATTTTTACTCTTCCCTTCCACTCTTCTTTTTTCAAGATCAATGCACCAAGTTTCAATTTCCTCAAACTGAAATTCTCGACATCAAACTCAGTTGGAAATACAATATCGAGGAGAGAGCTAAAACAGCAAACATAGCGCCATATACCTGACACAGAATGCTAGGTAAGAAGTGGGCTCTCCGGCCAAAAATCTCCATCTACATTGTAACTTCGAGGTCTATTCTAACATATGGGTCACTCGTTTGGTGGTCTGTAATCGGCACAATCTACAATAAAACCAAACTAGGAAGGATACAAATATCAGCTTGTACGGGTGGGCCATATAACGTTTGCTTTTCGAACCACCTATTTTTTTGAGAATGGTTAAAGGTTTGACATTTACCAAATGGGACGCTATACGCTTGAACAAAATTGGGAATTATTGAAAACCTATTTCCAAAGTGGTGAGTCTTCTTCCGCGGTTACAGTAAATGGCGAGCGTTACCGTGACATGCTCAACGAGTTTTTGTTTCCAAAAATTGAAGAGGATGACATGGACGACATTTGGTTTCAACAGGACGGTGCAACTTGTCACACTGCCAAAGTTACACTCGAACTTTTGGCTACCGTTTTTGAAAACCGAATAATCAGTCGAAATTCCGATATCAATTGGCCGCCTCGGAGCTGTGATTTAAGCCCGTTGGACTATTTTTTGTGGGGAGCCGTTAAGGACAAATGCTATGCGAACCATCCAGAGACGATTGATACTTTAAACACGAAATAGAAGTTGCCATTCATGAAATTGGAGCTCAAACGATCGAAAATGTGCTTAAAAATTGGGTTGATCGAATGGCCTACTGTAAAGCCAGTCGTGGCAGTCATTTGAACGATAGTATTTTTTATTCATAAATGACAATGTTCAATCTTCAAAATAAAAAAAATGTTTGAAAAAAGATTCATTAGTTTTTTTATAGCCGATTCAAAAAGCAAATTTTACAGGGCCCACCCTATATATGTGTACTGAGATAAATACTGAAGAATAGTCTAGCTCTGATCACTGACTTAGTCCAGTGACAAAATCAGTCCAAATAAGATCAGCAGACGGATTACAAAATCTCAATGCGTTTAGCATCACAACGGATGCTCGAGCTTCAAAAATTACAATCTCAAGCAAGAACCAGCAGATCCGCCGCTCAACTCTCACTCCACAGATAAAACTGATATTAACCTTGAAATGCAGCGCTTAATCTTTCTTGCCAACCAGTGCACTTAGTAGATAAATTAAGAGCGAAAAAAATGTTTCGAGTTAAGGCATACCCCAAATTAAAAGGAAATGTAATTCTTTTATGACTTCAGAGTCAAACCTTAGCCATCGAATAAATTAAAGTTACTAATCGTGAGGTAATTCCGAGGTTAAAACTGTTTACTTAGTTTTTTGTGGTACCTACATGCATACATACATATGTTTATTTTTCCTTTTGGTTCTCCCTCAAATCGAACTTGAAACCACATAATTCTACTCAGACGTCAATAGTCCCAATGGTGGCTCCTGTTCGCATTTATTTTTGGTATTTGTGAAGTAATGTGGCGCCAGCGCGACAAAGACAGCGTGAAATGATACATTCAAGTGGTGCGTCTTCCAGGAATGAGGTGTATAATTTCGCTACTGAAAGAACAAATAAAATACCCATCGTACGGATGTAAGCAATTAACAGAACATTTGGCATACCGAAATATGCGCGTACTGTACGATGTACTACCTTATGTTCGAGTACAAATAGTTTAGGTATAATGTACTCAAGTGGTGTTCATACTTGTATCCATATGTATGCACATACTCGTACATACATATACAATTATATGCCTATATAGAGGTGCATATGTATGTGAATAGCTGCTATTTAGGGAGGAGCTGTTCCATTTCTCTTGTCGAAAATACTTTTTCAAGTGCCTTGCTGATGTTGCATTCGCTTTTGTTATATTTTACTTTAAAATTTACGGAATGCGAGTATTATTTCATAGCCATTTTGAGTTTTCGATAGCAATATTTGATGAATGCTTTACTAAAGAAGTTTCCGTATTACAGGTCTTTACGATACCGGCTAGCTTCATAGATTTAACAACGAATGCTGTATATTCCCACTATTGGACCAAGGTGGGCTCAACTGGAGTTAAGTCAGCCAAGAAAACAAGATTTGGTTGCATTCACTTTAACCACCTTCGTTCCCTTTCATTACTTTTCGTAATTAAAAAAAACTTTTAAAGCATCCGATTTAATGGACACTAATATCAGACACCCCAGTTTGGAGTTAAGTTGTTTGTCCTCATGGCATGAGTTATCCGTAGGAATGACTATCACTGCTTGTGGGATCAAATGCAAGGCTTAGATAAGCGCATTACTATAGGTTCCTTCGAAACCTAGCCTCTACCAAGTCAAGATTGTTGGATTAGATTAGATCAGATTAGATTAGGTTAAATTTGTGAAGGGTAGGACAAGTCCAAGCACTTAGCCAGGAGACCATTGTTCTACACCCGGATAGATTTTAGTAGAAAGAAAAGAGATAGGAAAGATAAAATGTGGGTAGTAAGACGGAAAAATTAGTTTGGGTTACTCATCCACAAATCTCTTGGATTAATTGATGAGTCTTAAGAGATCCAGAAGAGGAAGAGTATGAACTTTATCCATACTCAGTATATCGCAACCCAATATTCTAACTCTGATTCTGGACAACGCCGGAGAGCTACAGAGAAAATTCTCTGCAGTGGCGTCATCATCAAGACAAGATGGGCATATTGATGAGTCTTAAGAGATGCAGAAGAGGAAGAGTATGAACTTTATCCATACTCAGTATATCGCAACCCAATATTCTAACTCTGATTCTGGACAACGCCGGACAGCTACAGAGAAAATTCTCTGCAGTGGCGTCACCCTCTACGGCCACCATGGTAGCCATTTGCTAACCACAGGCGTTGTGCCCTGTGATTACACCCACCAATACTCTCAGGTCCTTTCTGTTGAGTTTTAGGAGAAAGATCGCTATTTTTTTGTTTGGTTCTTTCACAAAGCACTTGGCTACTCTGCACGAGTTCAACCCATACCAACATCCTCTATGGGTAGCCCTCATGAAGACGTCAAACCATAGTTGAATCGATGCAGAATTGACACCTAGAAAGGGCTCAGGGCCTAGTGGCATACTTGCAGAACCTTCATTACCAAGTTTATCAGTTGACTCTTTCTCTGTAATACCACAATATCCAGGCACCCAAATAGGACTAGCTGTTCAGTTTTGTCTTACATTCACTGACTACTTTCGAAGAACAGCGTGTGTTAGCAAAGCCTTTTAGTGCAGCTTAACTGTCACTACAAATTCCAATACTGTTACCCCGCCACTTTTTCTCAATTATTCAGTATGTCACGTTCAAGATAGCATAGACTTCCGTAAAGAATATCGTAGCCAAGACTGTTAGTGCCTGGTGAAGAATCAAATCGTGCGCGAGGTGACTCTGCTCATTAACTCAGTAGTATCCCTGTCAAACGGCAAAGAGAGAGATTATTGTGTTAAAACAGAACACTACGGATCTAGACGTGAAATGTCGATAAACTGTGGCTTCCTGGAAAAGTATAAATAGGGCCATTCAGTTACGGAATGAGTGCAAACCAGGACTTTTCTGCACGGAGTATCCACACAAGTGGTACTCCTTCCACTGGTTCTCCAACGGTTTGGGCATCAGATGTGCCGATCCAAAACTTATTTGCTACTAAGAAGACCAGAGTTGGTAATCAGGGCCCTGGAGGAAGCAAGCTACTGGTTGAGGATGGACACCTATTTGACGGTGTATCCTCGCCAAGCTCTATATGAAGCTCTATCGAGAGCCTGTTGCTGGGTGAAAATGAGTTTGACTCAGTGGAACCAGTGAAAGTTATGGAAGTGCAGGTGACCCCTGCCAATCTTGTAGCTGATCCTGCGGAGGCTAAAACAGGTCATTTACGTCTCTGCGGATTGACGCTTTCTTTGACGAATTCGCTAAAATGCGCAGCTGTCACCGTTTAACAGGTTCGAGAAGTGTTCCCTCCATAATTTAAGATTGCTCTGTACGTCAGTCACCAGATCGCCGTCTTTGTTCTTACAGGACAACGCCCCGGTCTTAAAACCTTCTGTAAGCTTCCGAACTTTCTGGTAAAATTTTCGGGCGTTGTTCCTATTGGCCAGCATCTCAAGCTCCTCGCACTCACGTATTTCGGCCTCTCGTTTCTTCTGTCGGATAATACGTCTCTCTTCCTTTTTTAGCTCTCTGTAGCGATCCCACATGGCTCGCGTTGCGCCCGATCGCAGCGTGGCTCTATAGGCGGCATCCTTTCTTTCTGCGGCAGCATGACATTCCTCGTCGTACCAATTGTTCTTTCGGGCTCGCCGGAATCCGATTTCTTTTTCGGCGGCGGTACGTAGGGAACGAGAAATGTTGCTCCATTGCTCGCGCATGCCGGTTTGTTGGGCAGTGCTCTCCGAGAGCAGGAGTGAGAGTCGAGTGGCGAATCTTCTGGCTGTCTGTTGTGATTGCAGCTTTTCGATGTTGAACATTCTTTGCGTAGGTAGATGTACGTTTTTTGCTGCACAGAGGCGTGTGCGCAGTTTGGCTGCAACAAGGTAATGATCCGAGTCGATGTTGGCTCTTCGGATCGTACGTACATCTAATACACTAGAAGCGTGTCTTCCATCTATCACAACATGATCGATCTGGTTTCGCGTTTTTCGATCAGGAGACAGCCAGGTAGCTTGGTGTATCTTTGTGTGCTCGAATCTGGTGCTGCAGACTACCATGTTTCGGGCCCCGGCGAAGTTGATCAGCTTCTGTCCGTTACCGGATGTTTCGTTGTGCAGGCTGAATTTTCCGACTGTGGGACCAAAAATTCCATCCCTGTCCACCCTGGCGTTGAAGTCGCCAAGCACGATTTGTATGTCGTGGCGGGGGCAGCGCTCATAGGAACGTTCCAAACGATTTTTTGGTCGATAGAAGGATCTTTGGTTCCATAGAAGGAATCTTTGGTCGCATCGTCCTTCTCTTCCGTCGGGGCGTGGGCGCAAATTAGCGATATGTTAAAAAACTGCTCTTTGATGCAGATTATTGCGAGACGCTCGTCCACCGGAGTGAACGACAGTACTTGGCGACGAAGTCTCTCTCCCACAACAAATCCCACATCTAATTTGCGCTCCTTTACATGGCAGCTGTAGTAGACGTCGCAAGGTCCTATGTTTTTCTTACCTTGCCCCGTCCATCGCATCTCTTGTATGGCAGTGATGTCGGCCTTGATCTTTATTAGGCAAAAATTTAATGGATTATAAAACTGCATACCCGATATTTTTCCAAAAAGATGTGAAATTTTATTAAAATTTTTTAAATTAAAAAAATTTTTTTTTTTTTAATTTGCACAAAGTTTTAAATTTGGATTTATACGTTGGCTTTAGCAAAGTGAACTATATTCTTATAAAATAATTATTCAGAGTAAATGAGGAACCCATAAATAGTCGAAATTTGTCAATAAGTCCTTGTGTTATTAATTATTGAACGGAGTCTATACAAATCACTACAAATGCCTGATGTTCCAGTAACGCCCGAACTGCACGCCACATTCCACCTCATTGCATTTCGTAGCTTACGTAACCGCATATTTTTAGCGCAAATTCAAATTCGAAATAAATTTAGTGCATTAAGTGCGCTTACGTAGGCATATTTTTGTAGCCATGCATCTCTCACCTCACTATAAAATTGTTCTATTTATTTTCGCAGCTATTCTTTGATCTCACCTGCCCTCCTTTTGGTTCATTTTCGCACCAACTTAGTTAGCCCATCTCATAAACCATAAATTATAATTATGACTAGCGACCTCCTTTGAGGCGTGCAGAGTTTTCTTTCCGCTTCACAGCATTTGGTCTTACACACACCAACACTCACACACATCCACTCGCAAGTAAAGAAGTTTCAGAACGCACATGCAATTTTCACTTCCTTTCCTTTCCTTTTCAATTCATTTCATTTCATTCTAATTTTTTTCCATTTTATTCGGTTTTTTTCGCTTTTTATGCATTTCTACTTTACATCCTTTATAACTACACTTTCATCTAATTTTTTGCATTCAACATTCAATTTATTTAGTTGCCACCTCTAAAGGCGCAAATAAAACCAACAACAGCAGCAGGAACATCGTCAGCAACTGAAATGCCTCATTCTATTAGCGCCATTGCACGCCAGCGCACACACACCCATACACATACACTCATACATACATATAGTCACACATTTATTGACAGCGGCGGTACATCAGGAACGGCGGCAGCAGCGGCAAGGGCCGCCGGAGACACTTTTGTTTGCGATCTCTGCGACGACTGCATTGGCTGTGGTGTCAGCAACGCATTGGCAAAAAGTCTTTGGTGCTACGCTGATGATGACTCCGGCCGCCTTTGTGTGATCTTTCACAGATGTTTGCATTTATTTTGTAATTACTGTCACGCAATGTGACCATAAAAGCAGTGGCAGCCAGATAAAGAAAGGGAAAGAATAAGCGACATAAAAAAAAGAAATTATTTTTATATTGAAATTGAAAAAGATGAAGAGAAAGAAAGTAGGCGGAACTGGCAGCGCAGGAGGCGCACCAGTCAAAAGGGGCAATGATGAAGTGAATAGGAAGAAGTATATAAGTTGTACTTGTATACATACAGGGTGTTTCACGTGCAAGCTTATTTTTAAAAGTGATATAAAATGAATGGCTGAAGTTATTTTAGATCCTGCAAACTATACGCAAAATAGTGCCGCGGGAGATCGTTGTCAATAGTAGGAATAGCAATAGATCTCAATTTTCCTTCAGTAATTTATGACTACGTAAATAATTACTGCACAAACGGCAATTACCTCACCAATCTGGGACTCCGATCATATTTTCTAGCTATACCCTGCGATCAAAAAGTAACGGGAATGTTTAATGTAAACGAACCGCGCACGTGGGAACCGGTCTATATTTTTTCTTATGTTGGTAGGACTTTAAGACACGCATCTGTCACTATTTATCCGTTTTGAAGCGTTTGTGATATGCTGTACGCCGCAAACGGCCGGAAATGTGGCCAAACAATTCTTGGATTTTGCATGATGATAACGCGCCATCGCACTGAGCCCAAATTATGCTGGATTATTTGACCAAGTAAAGACCATCGTGCAAGCACCGTATTCACCTGATATGGCCCCGTGCGACTTATTTTTGTTCTCCAACTTGAAGTTACCCCTTCATGGAAGGAGATTTCAGTTGATAGAGGAGATTAAAGAGAATGCGACGAAGGAGCTGAAGGCCATCGTCGGCCTACCGGTCATATTTTTAAGGAGATAACATAAATTTGCCTGAAATTTTACTCTGTTTTACACATTTCCGGTGCTTTCTGATCATATATTTTTGGGGTTGCTGACTCCGAATTTCATTTATGTTTGCGTTGGTGAGGGTTGGCATAAATTATGCGTTTTTGGGATGACGGCAGAATCCAAATGTGAAGAGATTAAATTAGCAACAGATTCAGAAAAAACGTATGAGGGATTCCATCTTAATCGAACCAATTATTTCCTACAATGTCGTCGTTCTCTAAATTCTTCTTCTTTGTACCCTTGAAGAAATGATTTGAAAAATTTTGAAAAAAGTTAATAACTTTGATATTCATTCATTTTTTAAAGTGAAATATATTCGTTTATTTTTAATAGTTGAACATTTTTTTGTATCTTCGAAAGAAAAACATTGTTTTGCATGAGATAATTTTAGTATGGCTTTTTTTTAGTTTTAATATAAAATTAATTTTTTTGTTAAAATTTGAAAAAAAAAATTAAATAAATAATTTTGAAATTTATTCGGTGTTTGGTAATTTTTGTAAAGAGTTTTTCAAGGGAAATATCTTCGTTTCTTTTTATTATTTAATTTTGAAAAAAAACGGGAAAAAATATTATCGAAATTTGTTGCATATTGATAATTTTGGTATAGAGTTTTTTCAGTGAAATATCTTCCGTGTTTTTAACACTAAATAGAATTTTTTTTATTTTTTAAAAATTCAAAAATAACTAATCTAGAAATTTACTCAGTGCTGATAAATTTTGTAAAGAGTGAAATATCATTGCTTCTTTTTAATATTAACAATATTTTTTTCCTTTCATAATTTTGAAAAAAAAATATCTCTTAAATTTATTCGATGTTAATAATTTTAATGTAGAGCTTTTTTCGGTGAAATATCTTCGAAATTTTTAACATTAATTTTTTTTTTTAATTTTGGCATCAAAAAATTTCAAATAATGAAAAAAACGATGTTGATAATTTTGGTATAGAATATTTTTAAGTGAAATATTTGCGGAATTGTCAACATTAAGCAGAATTTTTTTGAATCTTGAAATCTTGAAAGAAAAAATAATAATTTTCAATTTAATTTTCACACTTAAAAGTTTTGATTTTTTTAATTTTGAAAAAAAAAACAAACACAGAAATAAATACTTTTGAATCTGTTCAATGCTGATAATTTTAGTCTTTTATTTTTTTAATTTTTCAATTTCTTTGAAATTTTGAGAAAAAAATTAATAAATATTTTGGAAATTCTTTGCTGTTTTAGCACTAAACCAAATTTTTTTAATTTTTGAAGAAGTTTAGAAGAAACTTTTCTAAGGGAAGTATCTTCGATATTTTTAAGATTTAAGTGTTTTTTGTGAAGAATCTTCGATTTGTTTTAGTAGTACAACAAATTTTTCGTTTTTTTTATTAAAAAAAAAAACATTTAAAATTTATAATACATATAGGACGCTTATTTAAGGAATAAAATGAGAATTTATATCTGAAACGAGAACGAATTATGACGAATAAAAAAGTGGAAATCGTTAATTTTTTTAGAGAGATATCTGCGGTGTTTTAACATACATTTTTTTAATTTATTGAAAAAAAAAACAAAAATGGATTGTAATTTTTTTTAATAGACAGTAATTATTACTTTTTTTTAGTATAATACTGAAATTTACTCAAGAGATTTATTATTAAAGAGAAGTGAAATATCATCAACTAAAGAACTTAGGATTTGAATTTATTTTTTAATAAAAAAAAAACAATGGATTGTAATTTTTTTTTAATTAAAATAATTATTTTTTTTGTTGAATATGGAAAAACATATAATACTTAAATTTACTCAAGGTTGATAATTTTATTAAAGAGATTTTTGAAGTGAAATATCTTCAGCTAAAGAACTGAGGATTTGAATTAAATTTTTAATAAAAAAAAAATTAAGAATCTTGAAATGTATTCCATATACTGATGCAATATTGATAAAAAAAATGTTTAAATAAACATTTAAACATTTTAAACATTTTTCTTTTCAAATTTTTTCTTATAGAGTATAATTCAAAATTATTTTAATTTTTTAATTATGTTAAAAAATTTTTTTTTCTCCAAATTTTTTACTTGAAATAATACTTTCGGTAGCATCTTTTGAAAAATTGAATTTCGATCCTGACACCTCGAAATTCACACCATATCCTCATTGTGAGCCAATGCATTTGCTTCTCGGCAATCTGGTGCAGATTTTCTGATCGCTGGATTCCGCAAGTTTGTCTTACCATAGTCACAAACGAAAATGCGCCTTCTAAGCTTCTTTTCAATAAGCCCGCAGTTTAAACAACTCATCACTCCTTTCGGCAATAAGTTTTATTTAATGAATTTATTTTTGAAATTCTTCAAACGCAGAGCAGCTCATTTCATTTCGCGCAGATGTAATACTTACTGAAAGTAAAAATTTTTTGCGGTTAATAAGCTAGCAATATTTAAATTTATTCCATGTAATACTCGCATACAGACCACCCTGTATAAATTATCCGTTATACGGGTGTGCAAGTGTTAAAAATACTCTAAGAGACTTTTGCACTCATTTTCCAGCAATAAATTGGGGCCCTCTTTTGAAGTCGAAGAAAAGGAACTACTGCAAAATATACTGAAGTGAAGTGAAAGAAGAGTGAAAACCATAAATTGCAGACAATGTAAAGTTATTGTTCCGATTTCGGCAAATAGTTTTACAGAATAATAATTTTTCATACCGGAAATCCAACCAGTGGAATCAGTTAAATCGGATTTAGATTTGACTGCGAAAACATGCTAATGGATGATTGAATGGCTTTTATGCTAGGCATCCATTTAAAAGATTGGAATGTTGGGATTATTATATGGACTGGATGTACAACGATAACCAACATACTTCGTATTCTACAAGGTGAAGTCCAAAATAAACACGAAGAAGCTTTGTTCAGATAACTTCGAATTTATTCCTTTAAAATAGTCCCCTCTAAGAGTGTTTTAAGTCATTGACCGGAATGTCCTTCAGGTTGTTGGTACAAGCCTTTTGGATGGCATCTACGTAAGCAAAACGTTTTCCTTTCATAGCCAGATGCAATTTTCCGAATAGGTAGAAGTCACAAAGAGCTATATCAGGCGAATACGGTGAGTGATTGAGGGTTAAAATGCGATTTCTAGTCAAAAAAACAGTCTCAAGAGTGGATCTATGCGATGGTGCATTATCATGCAATAAGCGCCAGCTTCCTCCTTCGCGGTATTCAGGTGGAATTCGACAAACGCTTGATGGAAAATTGCATTGACGGTTTGGTCCGTTGGTTTGCGCCTTGTGGACACCCTTGGAATCGTAAAAACAAATGAACATCGACTTGATTTTCGACTTCTCCAAACGGGATTTTTTGGCTCGCGAGTGGCTCTTCTCGGACCTTCCATTCGGCACTTTGACGCTTAGATTCAGGTTTATGTTGGAAGCACTCGTAACTTGACAGCTATATTTTTTAGAATATTCTTTCAACTTAAAAAAATATAAATATTTGTATTTCAATATTTCAATATTTCGATATTCAGGTTAGGTTAGGTAGGTTGGTTGCCCAGAGAGTGGGCCCACTTGGACGAAAGAGGTTTGGTTCATCCTTTGTGATACCATTGCAAGAGGGGGAAAGAGGTGCAGGAAAAAAGACGAAAGGGAAAGGGATGGGGAGGGTTGAGTGTTTGTGGACTATGAACGGTGTCTAGTCTGCGGTTGTGTTAACCTCTTTATGCTGCTGATGAGGTTCATCAGACTTTTGTTATCAAGACCTGTTATATCAGCAGGCGCAGAAAAGAAGTGAGGTGCTGAGATGATTCCACCTCATCCTCCATACAGATGATGCAAAAAGGACTCGAAGTAATTCCGAGACTCACGGCA
This sequence comes from Anastrepha obliqua, assembly GCF_027943255.1. Taxonomy (NCBI): domain Eukaryota; kingdom Metazoa; phylum Arthropoda; class Insecta; order Diptera; family Tephritidae; genus Anastrepha; species Anastrepha obliqua. The sequence goes on from NC_072896.1 coordinate 32,215,784, forward strand.
TGTATACTCCGCGGACAGTGCCCCGTAAGGATGCCCACGAAATTTGAGAGATGAGATTTTGTCATCCTCAGAATATCCCTGGAACGCCTCCTATCCACACGTGACCAGAAAGACTTCGCGTCCTTACACGTTCGTGTACTTGCCCAGCGCTCGCTGATTTGGTGCAAAGTCCATCCTTCCAGGAGTAGAGCGCAGGTTGTCAAGAGGATCCCGATACTCTCCTTTCGCGGGCACACTACCTCACAGTTCCGTTGTCTGGCCAGCTAGTCGGCTTCGCAGTTTCCAGCAATGTCACTGTGACCAGGTACCCAAATTATCTATATATCGAAGAATTGCCGCTTGGTTATCGGAGTAAATATTTACCGTCTTAACAGTTATTACGCAAGTAAATAGCCAGCCAGCTGCGCCTTTAATTGCGGCCACCTCTGCTTGGAACACACTGCTGTGATCCGGTAGCCTGAATTTAAGTTTGATGGGGATCTCTTTGCAGTATACTCCTGCTCCAACCCTACCGTCCAGCTTCGAGCCATCTGTGAACAGGTTAACTAGGCCCTGTCCCCAAGTGTTGAACCCGGTCCACTCCTCCCTTGGTGGAATATGGCTGGGGAAAGTTCCGCTTGGACTAAGCGAGGGCACACACTGATCCGTCGACGATACGTCAAATTTTCTGAGGATGCTTGATTGCCCATATGTGACATTAAGCTTATAGCCCAAGCCCATCAGTCTGATTGCGGTACGTGCAGCGGCAATTCTGCCAGCGATGTCTATAGATACCACATTTAACATTATATTAAGCGCCATGGCAGGAGTAGTTCGAAGCGTCCCACTGATTCCAATGAGTGCAGACCTCTGAACTCTCTCTAGCTTTTTAACTGATGTCGTCCTCTCCAGTGAGTTCCACCAGATAACGACTCCATATAACCAGATTGGCTTTATTATGGTATTATAGAGCCAAAATACAACTCTAGGCGAGAGGCCCCATCTTTTGCCAGTTGCGCCCTTGCATCCATACAAGGCGATTGTTGTCTTTCTTACTCTCTTATTTTGATATACCTAATAAATAATAGTAATAATAACCATTTCCACGTGTACTCAAAATACATATTGTATATCCTAGTCGACTGTGATGGTTGCCTATAATTTATATAAGTTTATATTACTCATTTATTACTTAACCTGCTAATTTGTGGAGCAGCGTGAAAATAGTAATTAAGGGTGGATGAGGGAAGATGTAAAATATTCTGAAATTATCGAAAATAACACATTGTTAATAATCCCTTTTGAAGCGGAGTGAAATTACATTTTATTGAGTGCATATATCGAATTAGAAATAATCACACTCACACAAATTCAATTACATAAATATTTTAAACGAAAAGAAAAGGGACCGCCTACCCAAATAGGTTCATTCATTCATTAACCCAGTTACGCCCACTGTACTAAATAAGCGACACCATTTTAAACGACCTCAAAGATTAAACGTAAGCTGCCATTTTACAGGGTCCCCTATGCAACATTACGTGGGATGAGCTGTAATTCGATGTTTTTAACGAAAAATTTGGTATTTTTTACCATAAACTTACATCAACGTTTTAACTTAGAAGATTTATTTGTTACTTTTTCAGTGAGTTGAAAAATACATCTCACCCAAAGGATGAAACTAAATCGTGAAAATTTCGTATAATAATTTATAACGATTTTCGGCGAAGATTCGACGATCGAGACAAGAGTGCATTAATCAACGTATAGTACTTCAACTTTTGGCGTTGAAGCCCAACACTTAGCCAACGTGAGGCGCTGACACAACGAGCTCCAACGTGGCAGTCGATCCTTGAATTTCGTGAATGCGGTCCAAAATGGTTGTTGTGCCAGAAACTGTCGCATCTGATGATGACACTGTGTGATGTTGTGCGTCAGTTGAAAACCTAAGACCGTCATGTGACATCTATGGTAGATAGAGGCATCCTTTTTTTGTGTTTTTATGGGTAAGGTAGGGTTCAAAATGCCTTCACACTTACAGCGACCGTCGTCTACTGCGTGGTGTAGTGGTGCCACTAAAACGATCCCTCCTCTCCTTCTGGGGAGGCACCCTTCCCGGAACTGCTTTCTATATTTCTTCGGGAGGGCCCAGAACGGCATCCCTAGACGACCAATTCTATTCACCCACGTCTGGGTCCACCATATTTGTAGGCAGCTCTCATGCTATAGGCTCGTCTTCTTGTGTCTCTATCTGTGCGGCTTCACTTTCTTGCACTATGTCGAGGTCAATCTTTTTTTCGCAGTACCTTTTCGATGTATGTCATTACCGCATTCCAGCTGTCCCCACGTTCGAGCATTTTGCTGATTTGTAGCGAAATATTTATGGGCCGACGTCGAGGATGCCATAGCGGGTGGTGCTTAAAGACCTAACGAGGTATTTTAGCTTATCGATGTTCATATACTGATGAAATATATCAATAGGAAGAGGGCAATGAAGAACATTTTCCTACAAAGAGAAGACTTTTTAGTTAGACTTGGACTCACATTCAAAATGAAAACATTGTGCACTTCGCTATTCGTCTTCTCACTTAGCCAATTACACTCGTTTTTCAATTTTTGCCGATCAACTGAGGAACTAAGGACCCATAAAGATTTTTGAGAGATTTTTTGATTATACTGATATACATAACTCCTATGAAATGGTAATACGAAATACGCTATTGTATGCTGGGCAAAATATAGGGTTTTCCAATAGCAGCTGTTCGAGAGATGATTAACGATTTTTTATGGCCGGAATTGGATGATATTCATCTGGACAACGTTTATTTTCAACAAGACGGCGCTGCGAGCCACACAAGCAACGAAACCATTGATATCTTACGGGAAAAGTTTCCGAACCTTGTTATCTCTGGAAGCGGTGATCACAATTGACCACCGAAATCTTGTGATTTAACACCTTGTGACTGTTTTCTTTGGGGCCACGTGAAAGAGAAGGTCTACGCCAACAGCTCAGGATCGATTCAAGACCTCAAATATGGAATTCGTGAGGCTATCGAGGACATTGGGCAGCCACATTGCAATTCGGTTATGGAAAATTTCATGAAAAGGATATTGTTCGTGTCGTGGTGGTGATGTGTCTGATTATTACAATATTAACGGCATACCTTCCTCTTTATAATGGAATAAATATTGTATTTTTGTATTGTATTAAAAAATAGCATTTTTCTTTGAATATCAAAATAACACCTCTTATTAAAATACCCTATAATAAGCATGGACTGGGGCTAGGCAAAGGTGATTTGTATGACAGATTCCTGGGGTTTCGTCTATTATCTCCACGCAGGCCACTTCATACGCGGCGTGTTGTGCTCTACAAACCATTTTTATGATTCTTTGGAAAATGTTTTCTTGCTGGAAAATGCATTTTTCATCCATTTTATCATACAAAAATTAGACGAAAGGATCGTTTAACAAATCCATGTACATATATTTGAGAACTCTTTGTGTTCGACACAAAGCAAATATTTGCTTTTCCTTTTGACGGAAATGACGCCCACACTATAACGATGCCACGGCCAAAGATTCTTATTGACATAGGTACTTATGTACTTCGTTGGCATACATATATACGCAAATCGCACCAATAACAACTGTACGAGTCTGCGCCATCTACGTTGTGCCCCTCGGTTTTTTTTCGATTTTACGTAATCTGTGTTGCCTAAAATGTATGTATGCGAAGGGTTTGGTTATCACTGGAAGACTCAGGTTTTCTTTGATTTGAATCGACTTTAAAAAACTTCTCGTAGCTTCCCTTTTAATTTGGTTTATTTGGTTAGGTGGCTTCTCATTGCCTTTCGTAGGCTTTCTAGCCCTATAATTTCTACCTTAGAAAAGAAAAAACAGAGCGCACCACTACCTCTCACCTTCCGATTCTTTGCCCAATCTCTCGAATTGAATATCCCTTCTAATGGTAGAGATTTATTTGAACCTTTTCAGAATCATTTGCATCACTTCAAATGATAAGATATTTAAAAGCACATCCCATCCAACTGGTTCAATCGGAACAGGTCCAGGCCGAATCAATTACGTGCACGACTCGGGTAAGTCACCCAAGCAGTTACGGTGTGTACTGTGCCATGCACGAGTAAACTGGCAGTGTGTAGGATACCAAGATATGTATTTCATATTATGATTAAGCTTGTTTGACCGCTGTACTAAAAAAAGTTCACCTCTAAAAGATAACTTTGAAGAATTTTTCATTTCATTAGTTTCTTTACAACGACTCCACAAATAAAGGTGGATTGTAAAAAAATTTCAGTGGGTCATAAATATGTATGTATGGAGGTTAATATGGTTTACTTTTATTGTTTCGTTATTATATATTTAAAGAGGTAATAGTACTGCTTCTCGCTCCTACATATGTATGTGTACGTGAGGATACTCCAGTTCGCCAAGAAGTTGAGAGAAGAAGAAAAAAATGCTCCATCTATTCAAGCTGTGCAACTGATTAGGCCAGTAATTGCAGCGCAAATCCGCATTTAAGTGATTTCACGGTATTAAGTACCCACTTGAGATAAAAATCAAGTTATCTACTTATACATCTACATAAATACCATCACTCGCGTTGCTTTTACACAAACGAATTCCCTTCTAAACGTCTTGTGTCTTTAAACGCTTTGACGATTGTGTTAAAATTATTTGTGTCTAAGTATTTCTCTTGAATTTCGGAAATTCATAACAACATATCCTTTAAGTGTGTGTTTGTATGTAAATGTGTGTGAAAATGTAAATTTGTTTAGTAAAGAAAAATATTAGTTTACAACTTGAATTTCGTGACAGAAATCAAACTAGTCCGAAAAAGACCAGAATTGTACCGCTTACAAAACGATTTCTGCATGCCTATTTTGTTTGGCTCCCAAGTTTTAATTTACTTTTACTTTGGGTATTAAACGTATGCAATGTTTTTTACTAATTTTACAATTTTTTTCTTATCTAGTATTATTGAGAAGGATAAAAAATGTATAATTGACTGTACTTGAAATTTTTTTTTTTATTTTTTGTGTGTCATAATATGCAATGATAGATAATTTTATTTAATTTCAGAAATACCAATTTCTTAGATATCAATTTTTAAATATCTATGTATTTATTTTTCCCTTCTATTAATTAATATTTAGAAAATCCAAGTAAAATTTCATTAGCAAATCTTAGGCTGCTAAATTCGAGAGTTGCCTTTTAGATTTTGTGCTGCATAAAGAAAACACAAAAGAAATATTAATGGAAACAGAAAGAAACGTCTTTATTATTTTTCAAAATATTCTTCTTCAAAGTCAGTACACTTCGGCATTCGCTTGCACCAATTTTCAATTCATTTTTGACACTCAGAAGTGGATTCCCCCAAAAAATGCCGTTTAAAGACTTTAGCTTCTTCGGACGTTGAAAAACATAGACCTCGTCGCGTTTTATTCGTGAACAAAAAGAAATAATTAGGTGCCACATCAGGAGTGTAAGTCGAATGACCTATTAATTCAATCTTTTGAGTGCTCAAAAACTCTCTTGCGTGCGTTGGTGAGATATCGCATTGTCTTGATGAAATAGGATTCGTCTTTGGTAGTTGGTTTTCCCTATGTCTCCTCATAGTTATCTTCTGGCAAGTAAATGGTTGTGTACCACTCACAGTTGACTATTTTAAGTTTCATAGTGGGCCAGTAGCGACTTGACCAGATTTTCCGAAAAAACAAAGCGACTATTTGCTTTGTGGTGTTTCCTCCGCGAACAACTTTTGTTGGACTAAGCTCGTTTGGGAACATCCCTACTGTTTTTATTGCTGTTTTGTTTCAGGCGCATATGCATATATCCACGATGCGTCACTTGTTACGATGTCACAGACGTGCTTTCCATCACCGCGGCTAAGTTTCTACAACATTTGTTTCCACCAATCGAAACGAGTCCTTTTTTGGGCAGTTGTCAAACTCTTCAACATTTCTTTACACCACTCGAAACGAGTCCTGTTTTGGGCAGTTGTCAAATTAAATTATGGATGCCTTGAGGCCAAATCTGACGGCCATTGTTTATGCAAGGTTGAACATATGCCGGTCTCAACAATGTCTAAGGATGCCTCTATCTCAGGCATCGATCTCATCGACGATCTGGCGTTAGTTGACGCACAGCATCGATTGTTTCTGCCCTAACAGCCGCTTTGGACGGTCTTCACGTAATTAGTCCTATAAGGATCGACAGCCACACTAGAACTCAATGTACCAGCGTTTCACAGTGGGAAAGTCTGGGGCTTCAATGCCAAAAGTCGAGGTACTATAAGTTGATTAATGCACTCTTGTGTCGCTCGTCGAATATTCGCCGAAAATCGTATTAAATCAACGCACGAAAATTTTAACGAGTTAATTTCAACTTTTGGGCGCGATGAATGTTTTAACTAAATGAAACAATTTTTGATATTTTAAAGTATACTTTATATATATTTTAAAGTAAACTTTATTTTAAAGTATACTTAAAACGCCTAGCTTAAGGTCACCGCAGCCACAGCTTAGATATTTGTTGTAATTAAATTTTAACTATAAGTATAACTTTCTTAATAAAAAAAAAACTTTTTATTGTATATCCTTGAATTTATATCATTTTTTAATCTCAAATTAATAATTTTGGCACATAATTGAACTTGTCCATTTTTCGTCTATTTTGAACTACTATGCGACTAGTACACTTCTGATCGAAATGCGACAATTGTCATCCCATAATATATCGCTATGTAGAATAAAAAGTACCAGTTGCCTGTATGAAGAAAAAGCCATTTGTCTGACTAGTTGGATCTGCGACACGTCCTAGTTGTGAGCTAGTTTACAACTAGTACATTTGACTACAGGGTTTATATTATTTATTTAAGTATGTATGCGTGTAGATATGTAAAATTTGTTGTCTTCTTTTGCCCCTTTCAGTATTGCTTTGTATTGGCTCCTTTGTTGTTGTCCTCTTTCTGTTTGTTTTAATGCATTGCTATTGTTGTTTTCCTGAGCTGTCATTGCCATCAGATGCCTTTGTTCGTTTTTGTGTTAAAGTTTTGTTTTTGTTTTTATTGTTTTCACTTAGAGTATCATTAACGTTTTGAATTACACTCATTAAAATTTAATAATACACATTTTCTTAAATACTCTTGTGCTGCGAAAATGTCGCCTGTAGAAGCGAAGAGCCAAGCCACAAAAAACCAAAAACAATAACAAAAACTAAACTAAATAGGAATAAAAAGTAGTGTCGAATTGCATGCGAGCGAGTTGAAAATTTGCTTTGTTGTTGTTGGCAAACTATATGTCCCGCTGTCAGTCATCAATATTGTAAAAGTCGAGCGCGCTTATATCCCAACAAACATCAACAGAGATTTGATTTTTAGTTCAAAATCCCATTAATCTCAGATTTTGGAGAAATTATAGTGCTTTAGGGATTTCCTCATTTGATATGAAGGCCTAAAGAATTCATAGCTGGCAAGTGGGTATCTAACTGCGATCTCAAACGGTGCTAAATTTTATAGTAGTATAGTGATATCTAAAGTTATTTGGCTTCAAATCTTTGAGAAATTGATAGCTCTTAGTGGCGGTTCAATGGTGTTTTTCAATAAAATCCCGTGCATTGACACATTCTTTGAACTTCACCATTAAAAAATAAAAAATAAATAAATAAAATATGGAAAATTGCCAAGCTTACTTCGATTTCCAAGAATTACTCGAGGGGTTTTCGATCTCATTTCCATCCAATAAATATACTTTCGTCGTTGCCAAGCGTCTTGGAAGAGCTGATGGACATGCAAATAAACGAACATTTTGACAGAAATGCCTTGGAGTGAAGGACCCAAGTCTACATACAGCAGCATATTCCTTATTTCTCAGCAGGTACGCAATAATTGAAAAAATTGGTGATGTTTGTATGAAAATAAAATGCGAACCGGCCGCCCAAGGAAGATGTGCAGAAGATATGTTAGCTCCATTTTAATGGAAATCGACCAAGAACCACTAAGATATGTCTTAATAATAGCGGATATTTCAGCAGGCCACCACGTAGGAAGCCTCTGATTTCAGAAAAAACCGTCACCTTCGGCTTGAGCTTGCACGGCACATTAAATTAGATTAGATTTATTGAGGATTGGACAAGTCCAAGCACTCAGTCAGGAAGACCATTATACTGCACCCGGATAGATTACAGTGGAAGGAATAGATAGACAGGATAGATACTCTGAGCTGTGTCCATGCTCAGAACATAGCACCTCAACAGGCTAAGCCTGATTCTAGAGAATGCCGGGTAGCTACAGAGAAAATGCTTTGCAGTGTCCTCTTTGTGGGTCCAATTTCCATGTAGGCCATATGCTGACCACAGGCGTTGTGTCCAGTGATTACACCTACAAGTACTCTCAGGTCCTTTCTACTAAGTTTCAAGAGAAAGTCACTAAACTCCTGTTTGGTTCTTCCACAAAGCACTGGATTATTCTGCAGGAGTCCAACTCAGGCCAACGCCTTCTAAGGGGAGACCTCATGAAGTCGTCAATACATTGTTAAACCGATGCAGAATTGACCCCTAGGAAGGGTTCAGAGCGCAGTGATTTGCCGAACTCTGCAAAATACGCCTCTGTCTCGGCGATGACTTCCTTGTTTGAACTAAATTTTTTTCCCGCGAGCCATTTCTTCATGTTAGGGAACAAGCAAAAGTCGCAGAGAACCAGATCGAGTGAATACGGGGGTAAGGAGCAATTCATAACGCAATTCATGCAGTTTGGTGGCGACAACTCCAGATGAATGTGCTGGTGTCTTATCGTGGTGAAACAGTTTCTTCCTTTTCGCCAAATGCGGCCGTGTTTCCTTACATTTTTTGTGAAAGCGGTCCAGTGATAGTTCTTCCCTTTTCTAAGAAGTCCATGAGGATGACATCGTTCGCATCCCAAAAAATCGTAGGCCGATGGGTATGTCTTCGCCTTCTTTCGAGCAGATTCGTCGGGAAAAATCCATTGTTTTGATTGTTGCTTAGTTTCTGGTGTGTAATGATGAATCCAGGTTTCATCAACAGTGAAAACTCGACACAAAAAAATTTTTCGAATCTCGCGTATATTGCTCCAAGCACTGTGTCCACCGTGAGCAATCACGGCACCCATCGGACCGACAATTTTTTCATCGCCAACTTATCATGGAAAATATTAGCTGTCATTCTGGTCGACACACCTATCGCCTCTGTTACTTCACACACTTTCGTTTATCGATAAACGAGAATCATGTCGTGGACTTTTTGAATGATTTCCTCGGTAACCACATCTGCCAGGCATCCTGGTCGCCCCTCATCAGAAACGGAGGTTCGCCTACGTTTAAATTCATTGAACCAATATCTAACTGTGGCCGCGGATGGCGAAGCACCCCTGTAAACAGCATCTATGTACCTACCTTCTAGCTTTTATCTTCTCAAACAAAAACAAAAAGCGAATTACTGAACGATCCTGATCTTTTTCCATCTTAGCGAAAATCTCGAAATGCGTCTTACTCGAATAGCTGCCAAATCCAAACTAACTTATCAATCAATCTGAAATTCATTTTGCCGTCGTTTGTCATCAAAACGGGTACTTTTTAAACTGCCCTCGTGTAGCAACTGACGCAAAATCGATAAAGAAGGAGTTGATGGTGACATAGAACCAAATAGCGCTTTTCCAACTAGTTGGATCTATGCCACGACGCCTTCAAGCAGTGATTGGTAACGGTGGTGGACCAACTAAATGCTAAAAGTATTAAAAAAAAACTAGTTTTAAACTGAATAAATTTATTTTTTTAAGCTGATAGAATTGTAAATAAACTTTTGTCATACCGCTTTTTTGTTGTTTTTTTTTAATTTTTTTGTTAAAAAGCAACTACATTAGTAATCATTAGCAAAAGGATATGGTTACAATAGTTGTTCTGAGCTAAGGAACCAGCTTTCGAGGGTTTCAGAAGAATCTATACTACTCTCAATTTTATGTTAGTATTTTCATTAATGACGTCGTTCTCGTCCTCATCCACTGCTGTGGTAGCTTTTCCATACACTTGTGTGCGGGCAATGCCCATTTGTATTTTTTCCGCCCAATTAGTCTCTCTGAGGACTTAATAGCCACAATTAATGATGATCTCCTCTCTACTTCTATTTGAGTCAGGTTAAATTTTTGAAGACATTTACATACATATGTAAGTATTTCACACCAGGATGAAAAAGGCTTTGAAAGTTTTCTATATGATCTGGAGCTTTCATCCTGTATAGAATTATTCCATTGCCCAGACAATGGCTATGAAAATGTTGCACAGTGCAATGATTGTGCCACAAAAAAATTAATTTTTATTTCTGAAAGGACTGTAATCCAATAGGGACTCCGTTCAGAATCCGCATTGGATACTTTTTCTTCTTCTTCCACTTCTTAATTGGCGCTATAACCGCTTACGCGATTTTGGCTGAGTTAAACAAAGCGCGCCAGTCGTTTCTTTCTCGTGCTAACCGGCGCCTGTTGGGCGCACCAAGTGAAGCCAAGTCCTTCTCCACTTGATCTTTCCAACGCAGAGAAGGCATTCTTCTTCCACTGCTAGCACCAGCTGGTACCGCATCGAATACTTTTAGAGCCGGACGACATGACCCAGCCAACGTAGCCGCTGGATCTTTATTCGCTGCGCTATGTCTATGTCGTCGTAAAGCTCATACAGCTCATCGTTCCATCGCCTGCGATATTCGCCGTTACCAACGTGCAAAGGTCCAAAAATCTTGCGAAGAATCTTTCTCTCAAACACTCCAAGCGTCGCTTCATCGGATGTTGTCATCATCCAAGCTTCTGCGCCATACGATACGCGCCATTGGACACTGAAGAACTTTAAAAATAAATTGAACTCAAACTCAAATGTTTACTGGGATGTATGTATGTATTCATTATACTATGTAGTACGTCATGGTTTCTTGTGATTTTGTTGTTGCTGCTCCTGCGTTAGTTTGATTTACTGTCAACATTTCAAATTGCTCGTACAAAAGCCTGTGAGGCAACAACAACAACAAATACAGAAGCAATAATGAGTAATAATAATAATAACAGCAACTAAACGAATAACGAGAAGCGGAGCGGCAGCAGCAGCAGCGGCAACAGGCACAACAACAACAACATGAACAGAGTCGAGCCACAGTCATTCCAATACTCGCACAACAATGCCTACAATAATGAGTAAAATCAACAGCAGCAACAACAATAATGGCTCCATCATTTTACAATGACATTTGTTTGCTGTCCCAACGGACATTTTCACATTTAAATTATTTAGTGCTGAAGCATTTAATTTCTTTGGAATTCAAAAAACTTTTCAATTGTTCTTCGAGTTTTGTGAATTTAAATATAGATTACACATACTTACACATGTACGAGTACGAGAGAATATACATACATACATACATACATACACAGTTGCGTGTCATTATTTTGACAACTATTGGCTTGTGCAGCGCTCCACATGTCCATAGAAGAAGTCGAAGCAGAAGAAGCGTAAATTAATAACAACACAAATACAGGCGCACATACATACATACATACAAATTTATGGGGAAATCCTTTGTTTTAAAAATTGCGTGAGAAATTCGTGTTAATTTGCTGCAAGGAAACGTAGAAAGAAGGGCTGGAATTTAAAACTGTGATTTCTTAATAATTTAAAAGGCTTTAAAATATGCATGTCCTCCTCTACATATGAATATTAGGGTGCTGATGTGCAGAGAGGAACCAAAAGATATCTATTGAGAGCCGGCAAAGTTTGATTAGTTTTCGGAACCAAGAAGCAGACTTGAACTTTCCGAAGGTTCTTAAAATACTGAGTCCAAAACTTTATATCCAGCAGTCCACGTTTTCAGGATGCTTCTAGTCCCACATAAAAGAGCAAAATAAATGCGATTCTTCCCTATATTTAAGGTTATGTAACACCAAGAGGTACTGTTTTTGTTTAAGATCATAACAGTGTCGAAAAGAGCAATTCTTTACCCTTTAAAACCCATTTAATATATAAAAAAATCTTTGATAGCCTCTAAGATATTGCCTATTGAAATTACATGACAATTTTAGGTTAGGTTCGGATAAATGGCTGACGAGGGGCCCACTGGGGCAAATATTCAAAATTCGTCCGTTGTGATACAATACAGTGGGAGGGGAGGGAAAGAAAAAGGAAAGGAGGAAAGAAGGAAGGAGCGGTTTTGGTATTGGAGGACGACGACCAACAGTGGTGATTTACGTTCGTATCGAATTAAATGATTTAAGCTTAGATTACACTTGTCCGAAGTTTGTCGACACGCTAAGCCGGATCTGATGTCTAGGCATGTTATATCAGCAAGCGTAGCAAAGAAGCGAAATCCAAAGTGCCTAAATCTTAGCCTAGAGGGAGCAAGATAGTTAAGGAAAAGGTGCACAGATGACTTGAAGCAATACCAAGTCTCACAGCATACCTCGCGGACAATGTCCGGTAAGGGAACACACAAAATTCGCCTTTGATCTCCACTTGATAAAGGATCTCGTCACTTTACAATATTGTGTACTTGCCGGTCCCCTGTCTATCTAGCTTTTCTGCTACACAGTGTATTGCAATGTCTCTGTGACCAGATCCTGTTATTTTGCAAGTATATGTAGTAGTCTTTAGAGAACCGCGCACAAATGAATTCCTTGTGTTATCTATCAAACTGACGAGACACCCAGGAATCTCTTTACGGCAACTAATCTACTCACCCTTTGTGAGGACACATTGGTTGGCGTTAAGTAACCGAGTTCAGTGTTCAGTGGTTTCTATATGCCGTGAAGGGAAGAAGATGTATCCAAATAAGCCAAAAATCGAAGTACTTGGATGTAATCAAGAAGAAAGTTTGACATTTCCCAACTAGTTTCAAACTTACAAAGACGAGTTCAAGGCCCCTATCACCGTTTGGCTATTGGATTAAATGTTTACTACTCGGAGAACAGTAACGCTACCCTGATTGTGACTACCTCCTCTTGGAACGCATTATAGCCGTCCGGCAGCCTGAAAGTGAGCTCGATAGGAAACTTTTAGCAGAATACTCGTACACCAACTTTTCCTGCCAACTTGGGGCCTTCCTTGTACAGACTCACCTAGCACTGTCTCCAAATTCTACATCCCCCTCTTCACTTCAGAGAATATGGACGGAGAATGTCCGAACCCAGCGAGGGTGTGCAATAATCAGTTACCATCGGGATTAATTCAAATTTCCCAAGGATATTGGAGCGTCCGTAGCTTAGGTCCAACCGGCCTTAATATCTGATTGTGACACGTGCAGCCGTTGTCTTCCTTGTAACGCCCAAGGGTACTGCTCTCTGCGTTGCTTTCAGCGCTAAAGTAGGAGAGGTCGGAAGTACCACATTTTTGGAATCCCTCTAGCTTCTTAAGCGACGTCGTCCACTCCAGCGAGTATAACCAGATGAGGACTCCAATCAACATAATTGTCTTTATAATGTCACAATATGGCAAGAATGTAACTCTAGACCAGAGGTCTCAGCTTTTGCTAATGACGCCTTTAAATTATATAAGGCTACACATCCGAATTCTCTCCTCAATATTCCAGGTTAGCATTCTGTCAAAGATTAGTTTCGGATACTTCACCTTATCAAACACCAGCAGCGAGGTACACCCTGCTGTGGAATACTAAGCTCGAAGTATTTTTATCTCCTCGTGAATAGTAAGAGTTTCGCTTTGAGAGGATTCGCCGATAGGCCGCAGTCCGACTTATTTGCGTTTAGGTAATCGCGTTTCAATTCATACAGAGTATCCAAAAACTTTGCTTTAACAATAAGCACCATCTATGTAAGCAATCACCCGAGAGAACACCGCCTTCCGGAGAGCAACTAGTCACCTGCTGATGGAGAGAGACGCTGCTCCTCTCTACCAAACCCCTTCTGTCCTAAGCATTCTGTGATAAAGTCGCTGAAAAATCTGATAAAGTCACTCTCAAGCCCCAGTTTAACCAAAGACATGGTGATTGCCGTCGGGAGGACATTAATGAAATCCCCTCAATGTCGAGGAAGTTGCCCACCGCGATCTCTTTTTGATATAGGGACTTCTTTATATATAGGGTTATTCAATAGGTGCGCTTCAACTTTTTTCCGATAGGGAGGGCGAACGACGCAATATTTTTTATTTTTCGCTTGTCATTTGTAAACACTTGAGCAACGATTGCAAATCGTGCAAATTTTTTATGAAAATAATCGTTCATTTTACGGTCCATTTAACAAGCCGTCCCGTTTTGGGGTTATGTGAAGTCATTGGTCTACAGTAACAAGCCGGCGACGATTTGTGAGCTCAGAGCCAATATTGAACGCGAAATTGCTGGAATTTCGGCCGATTTATGCAAAAGAGTGGTCGAAAATTGGGTTCAACGATTGGACTTCAAACCGTTGTGTTTTATTCAAAAAAGTTCAAAAGTTGAAGCGCTCTTACTGAAAAACCCTATATTTAAGAATCGTTTGCAGGGCAAATTCTACTGACCTGCCTTTACAGTAAGCGTGCTGGGTGAGCGACAAACGCGCTCCTTATGTACAAAGAAATCAGCGTTTTATAGGCCTTCGGCAAGAAGGATGAAAAACTGATTGACTTGAAATCCTTAGGGGAGGCGGGTGAGTTCTTGCCTTCTGTGGTCCTATTAAAAATAAGAAGAAAATATACTAGTTTAGGATGATAAACTATTTATGTGAATGGCCCCTATGCGCTGTCTTCAACTCATGGCTGTACTTGATAGGCACTGAAAGCTTGCAAGCTGCTCTCGACACAGGAAAAATTGCCATGCCAAAGGCCCTCGCAAGGGAGGAAAGAAACAAAATTTATTGGTAAGTCAAGACACAAGATTTAAATTTTTTTCTGACCGAGACTGAGCCGAGCTAATGTTCGTAATTACTTATACATTCATAAATTATACATTTATAAGATAAACATGTGAATTCGTCAATGCGGGAACGTCGAAAAAAGTTAAAATTACAGATAATTGATTTTGTCAGCTATCAAAATTTTACACAACAATCAGATTATATACATATGTACATACATTCATAAACGTATTTATGCTATTCATATTTGTAGTGATTAATAAATAAATAGTTGTCAATGAGAAAATGAAAATTGGAAAACCAAATAAATTGGCTCGTGTATTTATTTAGTACTATGGTTCATAGATATCTGATATGACAAAACTTGCTGGTATTTACAATACTTAAAGTAGGAAATTACGTTTTCAAATATGACAACCCCAACAAGGCTCTACAGAAAATGCACGTCATCAAATAAAGGCAAAATACTCGAAAATCTGAAAGCCTCCACACATTGCATGTAAATACAAATTGAACGCGTGAAGTATCTTGATTTAATGCGGAAAAGAGTTCAAAGGTGAGATTTTTAACACTTGCGGTGAGTTTACAAAAAAACTGAGATTTTGTTGGTGATATACGAAATAATCAACCAATGACACTTCATTTTCGTTTGAACAACGACTGATTGGACGAGTGTGCGAATATGAGTGAAATTGTCGTGCAGATTTCGGCTGCCAATAAAACTCTGTTAGTGGTATACGAAAACAAATCAACACAACCTTCACTCAATGTAATGCTAAATATGGTACCTGTAGACATTGCACGCAAAGCTGCAATCAGAATGAGAGGCTCAGACTAAAGCTTGACCTCAATTACCGACACTCAAGCATCCTTAGGATCTTTGGCTTCATCCCTTTGGCGATTGATCAAGGCGCACCCCAGCCTAGTCCGAGCGGAACATTCTCAAGGGAAGAGTGAGCGGGGTGCAGTATTTAGTGGAAGGGCCTGGTGAATCTAATTACGGATTGTTCAAATTTCGATGGAAAGGTTGGAGGAGAAGTATTCTGCATAGTGTTTGACCCTTGGAAGCACACAATCTTCAGAATATCGTTCTCCGGCTCTTCTGCGAACAAAGTTTACTTTTTTTGTGACCGTTTCCAATCGGCATTCATCGCTGAAGCTGATCTGTAAGAAGAAAAACACAACCACTAAAAAGTGTGAATATTCACATCTTCTTACTGCTATTTGACAAAGGAAAAAAATGTTTCTTTTTTAAACTTACTTTCCGCGTCGAAGTCTCTGTGAAGTTGTGCCCAAAGTTTCCACCGATTTCGCATACGGAGGGTCAGTATTTGGCTTTTTTGCTGGTCGTCTGCAAAAAAGTCCATTTTCGTATAAGCGTCGTCGTAACGTTCTTTCCGATATACAGGGTTTGATTGAAAAGTAATGAGCCTTATTCTTTTAAGTAATTTTATTAAACCTTTTGGCTTATACAACTAATATTCTTCAAAATACGACCCTTGAGTGTCAATACACCGCTGGTAATGGTCCCTCCACTGCAGGAAACATTTTTTAAACTCATCCGCCGGAATCGCGTTCAATTCGGCTGTCACAGTTTTTTGGTTCGCCTCGATGGAGTCGAAACGCCTCCCCTTCAGCTTTCTTTTCAGGCGCGGGAACAAGAAGAAGTCCGGAGGGGACAATTGTCAAAAGTATTATCCTGTTCGTCACTTTCCAATACTTCACGACTCTTTTTCACACGCAATTGCTTTTGTTCATCAAAACCTTGTCAAAACCTTTGGAACCGATGTGGCTCACACTTTGCGCATTTCAAATTTTCTGGTCACGATTTCCCGCACATTATAATAAGTTAAATTTAACTCTTCACTGATATCACGTAGACTAGCACGACGGTCAATGTTCAAAAATTCACGAACCCGGTTCACATCTTCGTCTGTTTGCGTCGTCGAAGGCCTTCCAGATCGCTGTGCGTTTTCGACGTCCTCCCGGCCTTCCTTGAACGACTTGTGCGATCGTTTTTTTATCTGGGCACTGGACAGAGATAGGTCCTCGTAAGTCTCCTTGAGTAGCCCAATGGTTTCGGTACTCGTTTAGTTTAGCTTTACGCAAAATTTGATCGAGTAACGTTGCTCCAACGATCGCTGCATTTTCGCCACTGCAAAACCCTAACACACTTTTAAAACAGCTTTCACGCGTGGAGCGATGTTGATTGCACCGCTGTTGCCAGTGGGACCGGTTTCTAGTGGAAGGGGAAGGTCCAATGATCATTTTCCCCCACTAGCCGATTCGGTTGATCGCTTGGCAGACGCTCCGCGCGGGAAGGCTCATTACTTTTCAATTAAACCCTGTATTTACTCCAGATTCCTGAACCTCTCTTAAAATCATCCGACTTGAAGCATTTCTGTTCCAGAGAACTGTTTGGCCGATTTTGCGATCCTGCCTGGTTGAGGCGATGCGTTCTCGGCGACAATTTTGGCGATTGTTTGAAGTTACCGCTCAAACGTTGTTGGTATTTTTCAACTTTTTGGCAACATTTACCACAGAGGCCTTGGATATTCGTTTCTTACTATGTCTGCATAGCTGGCTTTCAAAAGAACTGCAATTTGTTGGTTTTGTCTCGATGCCAAATCCGACTTTCGGCCCATTTTCTAAAAAAAAACTGGTTAAATTGAAAAAAAGGATAATCCACCTGACAAATTCAAAAGATATGTACATATATTTTGTACCTACTGTTGTTATATTTCAGATATATGAATATTCACTATTCAATTCTTTCACTTTTCAGACAATTATGCTCCTCAAACAAGATCGAATTAATTCGCACAGCCACTTGCACACTTAACTTTTCACTTATAAGCAAAAAAACTGATCCTTTTCTAATCGTTGCAAGCCAATTGACCAGAAATTCTTAAAAACATCTAAGAACAGGTTAAAAACTCCTTAATACCCTTTTTTATTTGGAAAAGCCCAAATCAGATTGAAAATTTTATCTGCTATTTGAAGTTTTCAGAAAAAATGCCATCGGTCATAATCCAACGGCCAGGTACTGTATATGCGAATATATTTGCAAAACGCCTAAATGTATACTAATCACCAATACCTAAGGAAGTTCTAAAATTGTATAAGTAAATATACTTTCCCAGATTTTGCTAAATCTCACCAAATGGAAAGTTCCAAAAGGATTTGCAAAATCTCGTACATACAAACATATGTCAATGTACATATATTACCAACACACGTACGTAATACATACATACATATATACTGTTACGTTTTCACTCGAACTTTTCCACTTCTCTGCATACAAATATTCACACACACACTCACATAGCAGCAGTTAGCTATCACACAAACAAATTTTCTTGCTATTTCCTTAGCAATTCCGCGTTTGATTGATGTATGCAGCATACAAATACACACGCATACACACTCCCTTACATACATGCATTTCCCGCTGCTACAACCTTTCCTTCTTTATTTTGAATGATAAATTGCAAAATAAATTTGAGTTTCACGCATTCGATGGCGCACTGGAGTTGTTTGTTGTAGCTCGTTTGAGTGCATTTTCGTGCGTTTGCTGTGCAAATCGATTGATAACAAATGCATGCGTGTTTGTGTGTTCACACGTGTGTATGTGCAGCTGCGCGCAATTTTGCGTGTAAGGAAAAAGTAACGTAAAAAAAAAGATTTTAAGTGTGCGTATGTTTTTGTTATTTTTATTATTCATTTTCCTATTTGTTGTCATTGCTGCGGTTGTTGTTATTGTTACACGCATGCTTTTATTTTGATTGCATTGCATTCGGGTGTAGGTACGTATGTGTGTATGTCGCCGCCCATACCAAACAAAACTTTGCATTCACATTCAACCACTTGCCAATCTCCGTCTCATCTCTCTCTCTATCCACCCGAACCCCATCGATTTTGTTACTTTTATGCTGCTTTTCAATGTCTGTTTCAGAGAAGATAATGGAAAATATTTAATGTAAACAAATTGCAAGGGAAAATGTTTGCTATTAGCATCTGCATATCATTTGGTTGCGAGAAAACTATCTATTAATGTAATGGAAAAAAGAAAGTGATTGAATATATTTTTTTTTAGATTAGGGTGGAGTGCATTGCTCTTTGATATATATTTCATGCAGCCTGTTATTTTGTAAGTATGTGTGATAGAATTTAGAGAACCGCGTCCAAAAAAAAATCCATGTATAATCTATCAAACTGTCGAGACACCCAGGAATCTCTTTAAGGCAACTAATCTACTCACCCTCAGTGAGCCCGAAAAAACGGCAAACCTATCGATTCAAAATTAATTCGAACACGTTGTGGTTGGCGATAAGTAACCGACCTCAGTATTTAGGGGCTTCTAGCAACGTGGAGGGAAGAAAAGTGACCTTGGAAGGTATGACTATGCGATGAAATTTTAAGACACATCGTACGCCGCTCGATTCAAGAGTTTATATTGAATAACTGAGTGGAGGAGAAAGAAAGAAATATAGATAGAGACAGAGATAGAGATAGAGATAGAGTTAGAGATAGAGATAGAGATAGTGATAGGGATAGAGATAGAGATAGAGATAGAGATAGAGATAGAGATAGAGATAGAGATAGAGATAGAGATAGAGATAGAGATAGAGATAGAGATAGAGATAGAGATAGAGATAGAGATAGAGATAGAGATAGAGATAGAGATAGAGATAGAGATAGAGATAGAGATAGAGATAGAGATAGAGATAGAGATAGAGATAGAGATAGAGATAGAGATAGAGATAGAGTTAGAATTAGAGATAGAGATAGAGATAGAGATAGAGATAGAGATAGAGATAGAGATAGAGATAGAGATAGAGATAGAGATAGAGATAGAGATAGAGATAGAGATAGAGATAGAGATAGAGATAGAGATAGAGATAGAGATAGAGATAGAGATAGAGATAGAGATAGAGATAGAGATAGAGATAGAGATAGAGATAGAGATAGAGATAGAGATAGAGATAGAGATAGAGATAGAGATAGAGATAGAGATAGAGATAGAGATAGAGATAGAGATAGAGATAGAGATAGAGATAGAGATAGAGATAGAGATAGAGATAGAGATAGAGATAAAGATAAGCTCAGGAAATGCAAATCAGCTTTGAAACGATCGTTACCACACTTTTCCTACCCAGGAGGCATTCACGAATAATATCGCCGATGATCATCAACCTCCTCCAGAATTGAGCGCAGAAGAGATTCCAACCTCATTAGATCGCATCGAGAACAATAAAGCCCCTTGACTGGATGGAGTACCCAACATTGCCGCTGAAACAGCTATCAAAGCAAGGCCAAACGTGTTCGCCACCTTGTTTCACAACTGCCTCCTTGAAGGCGTATTCTCCGACGATTGGAAAAAGCAGCGATTAGTGCTCTTGCTAACGCCGGGAAAGCTACCAGAGCAACCATCTTCGTATCTTCCACTTTGTATGTTAAATGGAAAAGGGAAAATGTTGGAGCAAATAGTGCGCAACAGAATACAGGACTTCTGTAAAAAGCCTGATGGGCTCGCTCCCAACCAGTTGGGCATAAGCATTGTAATGAGCGCTGGTAACACTATACATATATTAAAAAATGCATTCAACTCTGCGAACTGGCGTCAGATAATGGTCGCGCTCGTAGCATTTAAAGTCCCGGCGTACTTACAGCGCATTATTGGAGACTATTTAAACAATAGATTGTTGCTCTACGACACTGAGGCTGGCGTTAAACAATATAAGGTGACCGCTGGTGTGCCGCAAGGCTCGGTACTTGGTTCGACGCTATGGAACACAATGTACGATGGCGTGCTTAAAATGGACCTTCCCGCAGGAGCAACATTTATTGGTTGATAGCAGCAAAAAGGGAATTTTTAGCGCAGAAAAAGGAAGTAGTCTTACTAAACAAAACACAAAACACACGAAGAGATGGTGATCACGGCAGGGGAACACGCCATAAAGTCTCAGCCAAACTTGAAGTATCTAGGAGTCATCATTGACTCAATAATAACAGTCAAGGATTATTGCGAGTCAGTCAGCTGGTAGAGTTGCGAAAACTTATCGCTTGGTTTCAGACGATGCCATAGCAGCTATATCGAGGAAAATCCTTACAGATCTCACGGTCAAACAGCTACAGAGGCTGTATAATCTAAAGAATTTGAGAGGCAGGGAACCATCAGAGTACGGCAACAACGCTGGGACCATTCTGAAAATGGTCGTCGGATGCATCAACCCCTTTGGCCTGGTCTGCCATGCCGAACCAGAGAGTTCCACGCATGTGCTTTTCCAGTGTCTACGTTTGGACACCGAAATATGAGACCTTTGCAGTGTTTTCGCGAGTATCCCACAGAGGTAAATCCTGCAATGCAAATATGCGATAAACCTGGAAAATCGCTAGCACTAAGTGGTGTACCAGCGTGTATTATGAAAGCGCTACTTGATGAAGAATGGGTCCAAAAGGCGAACCTGCGCCATGCAGAGCTTGATCTCTACGCTGATAGAAAGGCTGAGGAGTCGTTGCAAGACGAACTCCGGTCATAGTCTCGTACTGACAGAGACTGACTGATTTGAGTTAACATACTCTAGAACAACCTAGAATTACCTAACGGCAAGTTTCCGGGAGGAGCAAACGTTCGTGATACTGACCGACATAATGGCTACAGGCTTTCGACGCTTTCATCCTACTAAAAAAAAAATATAGAGATAAAAATAGGGATAGAGATAGAGATAGGGATATAGAAGGAGACAGAAGTAGAGGTAGAGACGGAGATAGAGATAGAAAAGGATATGAAAATAGAGAGGGATATATGGGACCGGATACAGAGTACGCAGAGAGCTTGGAACGAATTTGGTGATCGATTTCAAAGTGGGATTTCCTGTTGAATGATCAAGAAGGGGAAATAGATAAAGACAACGATGCAATAGAAAGTGTTACTGTCGGTTGAGCGAAAGGAAATATGGATACAAAGAGCTTATAAAATATTATCAAATCTAGCCCCAATCCTGTGGCAGTCCTCTGTAGTGGAAAAAATACCATAATTATTCAACCAAATCCGCTTGTTCGCGGCAGAGCAGCTATTACGTCTAGGGCAAATATATGTAGCAAAAATATGCTTTACAAAATTTTAGATCTATATTAGAATAAAGTTCAGAGTTAATCCATGGACTTAATAACGTCGTCAGATGAGAAACTTTATCAGTGTTTATTGATCCGCTCTAACATCGAGGAGCATTAGCTTGGGAGAGTGTGAATTAATAAGAAGAGTGAAACAGTTCAGAGAAATAATTCGTTCTTTTTAAAAATATAACCAAGAGCTGATATTTGTATCTGTATTCTTTGGCAGTAGAATGCAAACCTCAGGCAGGACTTTAAATACAGTGGGCCTTACGAGTTCTACAATAAGTACATATGTATATGTATACATACTATATGGATCATATTCAGCAGATTCATTCATGCGAAAATACATGAAGAACTGGAGCCCTGTACTAACTTGTCTCTTGATTGACATTTTTTAGGTTTTGCTACAATATTTTCTTCTCTCCTCATATCCACACAAGTAACTACAAATCCCTACGATGCTTCATTACAAGACTTCTCGGTTGTTGATTATTTGAAATCATTGAACATTCGGAGAAACAACAGCCTCCATAAAGAGCAAATGACAACAATAAATTCGATGATAAGCGAACAAGGAAAGGGTGAATTGTTTGCAAAGTTTTGTTGTTTCTTATGCTACCGGACCTACATGGGATGGAACCTATGATTGTGAGTAAATATATATTTACAGTTGGGGGCACTAAACTGCGAACGACAAAAAGCTTCTGCTGAAAAACTATTTTACATGTTTTGTGAAACTTGTTTAGCTAATTAAATTTTTTGTTATTTAATTTTTTATTTTTTTAATATTTATTTTATTATACAAGTACACTGGTTCTCCTTTTTAATTTTTTTTTAAGAAATGGCTCACAGAGTATCAAAAACCTGACAAAACAAAGTTTCGAACTTTATACGAAAGTCACAAAAATTTAATAAATTTCAAAAAATTGTCGTAAAAATTTTGAAGTTTTTAATCAGAATATTTAGAAAACTCCTCAGAATGCAATTTTATAATCCATTCAATTTTTGTATAACAATGTAAGGGTGAAATCGCTAAAAAATCTCGCTCATTTTTGATAATTTTCTTTGCATACGATGTTGAGAATATTGCGGAAGTCTTTTAAGTGCAGAGGAAGTGCACTTCGCGCATTGGCTAATTTTTTGCTAAAACACATTTTCACTTAGAGCAATGCACGAACAGACAAAATCGCTGCATTTGGCGTACTGCAAATCCACATATCGTTCAAGAAAAAATTATCCACTTAAAACGAGTCACTGTTTGACGTAGTTTTTTTTGGGCTGACAGAGTCAACCGACCGCAGTTCCCCGAAAATGAAGCAGGTAATGCTGTAACGGTGAACCGTGAAAGTTATCGTGAGAAGATGACAAACATTTTATAACCTGAACTGGAAATCGAGGAGAGAAGGCAAATCTAAGTTCGGCAAAAATGGGAACTCAACCCACAGATCGTCCTGTGAGTGTTCAACGTAGTGGTTCTGCCAATTTCAACGTATGGGTGCCTGGTTTGGTGGGAAACTCTTCGGGAGGGCTATAATATCACTAAACCGGTCAGAATGCAAAATACTCCTGCATTGGCGTCACCATCATGTCGAACTCGCCCCAGTGCCGCCCTGAATGTCGTTTCGCATTTATCTCCCATCGGCTTTTACGTTATTTCTATCACTGCTCAAAGTGCAATTAGGTTAAAGATGGTTGGCCTCTGAAGCCAATTTCTCAAGCGCCACGGTAACGTCTTTTAGGCAGTTAAATTAAATTAAATTTCTCTGAACTTCGTACTCTAACCGCAAACTGGAGTTTGAGGGTCGTGCTAGAGCAATCTATACAGATAAGCAGGAATGGATCGAGGGGAAAATATGCACGGGAGCTGGCACATCTGTCTTGGCTGACGGCGCCAAGATGGAATCGGGAGTCGGAGCAGGGATTTTCTCTTAATCAACCAATTTATCGGTCTCCTTTAAACTGCCGAATACTGCTAGTGCTCTTCAGGCAGAAGTCATTGCGATCCTGCAGGCATGCAAAATGCTTGGGGAAAGTGGGAGCGAGGGAGATATTAACATTTTCTCCGATAGTCAAGCCGCGATTAAGGCTCTGACGACGCCATGGCGCAGAACTAAACTAGTAAGCTCCTGTAAGGAGTTGATCAAATCTCTTTGGTGTGCAGGTAACATTTCTCTGATCTGAGATCCAGGACATGGGAACATAGAGGGCAATGAACTTGCTGATGAGCTTGCCAGGAAGAGGACTGAATCGGCCTCCCTATCTGTTCATCGCCATCCTCCTCACTGTTGTTAAAGTGGAGTTGCACTACTTATTTCTCAGGAATGCGCATAAAAGGCTGAACACAATTTATTCATGCGCTATTTCGACGACTCTTTGGCTCAGTTCAGTAGAAGGAGAACTCAGAAAGTCTTGGGAGCTCCACGTGATTCAATTTGAACAGCTCTGACTGGCTGTAGATATCTGCCTGTTGGAGGTCTCATAATGGTATCAAAACGGCACTTTGCTGCTACTTGGGGAGTGTCAGAGTGGTACTTCAACCATTTCACCTACCTCATCTACCTATAACCCGAATTAGATGGTATGGACTTGGACTGAAAATTATGAAATATACCAATAGCGAGGTCGTGCGCGTTAAAAATTATATACAAAGTTCTGCCAAAATTTCTGTTCTAATCATGTTAGAATATAAGGCAACGAAAACACAGGAAAATAAGGACAAACATATTGCTAAGAGAAATATTTGTAACGCCAAAATAAGAAACCTTAAAGAATCATATTGGGAAAAATTTACGAAAAATATGGGGTATGACCTATACGGAGCTCAGAAAAAGATGTCGAGACTGCTACGTAACAGAAAAATAAAAATACGAGAAACAGTAAAAATTAATCCTATTAGCAATGGCGAGTGGACCAACTACTTTCATCAAATATATCACGAAGCACCTGGCGTGCATACAAGTATACCACAAACTACAAATGCGTCCCGTATAGAGGTTAATATAGATGAAGTTAGGATAAAAATAGAAAGGCACTAGGTGAAGACCTTATAACAATGAAATGCTTAAATATGGCGGTAAAAAATTACACCAGCAAATAACAAATTTATTCAATATCGTAATTAAAACCGGTGAAATCCCGCAAGGATGGAAAACCAGCATTACGATACCCATATTTAAAAAAGGTGACAAAAAAGATCCACAAAATTATCGAGGTATATCATTGCTTCAATCAACGCAAAAACTATTCTCAAAGACATTATTAGGCAAACTAAGCTCGTACTTGGACACACAGGAGGAACAACAAGGTTTTCGAGTAAATAGATCCACTGTAGATGCAATATACAATAAATCATTCAACAGATAGTGGAGAAGTCAATTGAATTTAATACACCAGCATATATGTGCTTTGTTGACTTAACAAAAGCATTCGACCGAGTCAAACTGCAAGATGTTTTGAACAACTTGGCCAAACAAGGTGTACCAGCAGACATTGTTATCGTCATTAAAAACCTGAACTGTGATTGCGAAACAAAAATAAGAATAGATGGAAAATATATCAAGGAAGTTCCATGCGCAAGCGGAATACGACAAGGAGACTCGCACTCTTCAATACAATAATGGACCAAATAATAAGAGAAGTCAAGTCATTAGATTGGTATCGTCTTAATAACATGAGGATACCAATTTTATGTTATGCAGATGATGCCATATTAATTGCGGACTCTGAAGACAATTTGTCAAATGCTTGCGCGATGTCCAGGAAGACTGCTGAGCATATGTTTTTCTCTTCGAACGATTTTTCTATTTCAGCTGTAATTCTGTGCACCTGATCTATGGTGGAGTGTTTACAGCGGATTCCAAACTGGTGTGAAGGTATCAGATTGCGAAATTCAATTATTGGTTTTAAGCGATTTAGAATGAGCTTTTTTGTGGCAACAAGGAGATTGGGCGGTATAAAGAAACAATATGCGGATCCTTTCCTGGTTTGGCAATCATAATCATCTCTGCAACTTTCCACAGGCTTGGAACATACTGGAGTCGGATCGACGAATTGAATAGATTGGCTAATTTTACTAGACTTTTGTTGGGTAGTTGCTTTAATACTTCCGCTGTGATTAAATCAAATCCAGGTGCCTTTTTGACTTTTAGTTCCTTGATTTCTCTTTTCAGTTCGCTCTCAGTTATATGTGGGATTAGAGTTGTTTCTTGATCTAAGGAGGGATATACCTAAGTCATCGGATTGGCTCTCGTTCGGTTGAAAGGTGTTGGATAGATGATTTGCAAATGTAATAGCTTTATCTTTATCACTTCTCGTCCAGGTATCATTTGAATTTTTTACTGGCGGAAAGTGACAGTTTGGTCTTTTTAAATATTTTGTGCATTTCCAAAGAGAGTAGTAATTTCTTTTATCAGCTGTCAACTCAGATAAATATCGACTCATTAAATTATTTGTTTCTCGTCTTAGTTCCTGAGAAGCTTTGTTAAGAGTGGCCTTATCTCCAGGGAATCGTGTGTGTTGCCATTTTCGCGGGGAGTTGTCTTTTCCTTGCTATGAGTTGCTTTATTTCTTTGGGATAGTTGGATCCGATTACTTTCTTTTTTAAAAAAGGTGTGCTACTCCACGCGGCTTGTTGAATATCTTGTGTAAACTTGAAAACTTCTACTTCTAGTTGTTCCTCTGTTGTGATCGAGGAATCATTGCATGTATTGCCTTGGATGACTTTCTTAAAGAATTTCCAATTTGTGTGTTTATTGTATAGAGTTGGTGGTTGGTCTTTTTCGACAATTGCTTCGCTGATTGTTAGATATATTGGGGAATGATCTGAGTTAAGATCAGTTCCCTCACTGATTTGAACATAGTTGTGTGATATTTTTTTACTATGAAAAAGTCGATCAATGACTTGACTGCATTAGAAACGAGGTCATTCGTGACGGAACTGGTGTTAATGACGTAGTGAAGTTTATATGAACAAGAAGACGAGCTTGGAATGATCACGTTTCTAGAGCTAGTGATGACAGAATTATCCGAATAGCGAGGGACTATATACCATATGGTAAGCGCGGAGACCTGGAAGACCACCAAAGAGATGGCGCAAAAGCTGGACTGAGACATCAGCCAAAGGACAATAACATTTAGTCATTTTGAATTTTTAAAATACAGGTGAAAACCTATAATAAAAGAATCAGAAGAAAAAGTAGAATTAAAAAAAAAAAAATTTCGTTCGAAGTGGTCATCGTTTGATTTTACAAAAGCCTTCAAACGATTAAACCATTCAGGTGCACGCACGATTTCCATGGATGTTGACGTCGCCTCCACGATTGTTTGATACTCTCAAAATTTCTGTGAGGTCTTCGACAGTCCAAGTTCTCCAATTGTATGTAAAATTGTAAAATTTGTTACAGAATTTATAGCAATACAGCTCGAACTAAGCCAAAAAGTCGTAGAAAATTTTGATATGCGCATTCAGTGTTGCCAGGAAAGTTGTGCTAGGCATTTAATGGTTGTTGTGTCTCATAAATACTGTATAAATGCAGCAGTTGGTTATTTGTCGCTTTATTAACAATTCATAAAAACTTTGAAGGTAAATGGAAACTTTAAGAAATGGTTTTATACGATGTCTACTTCATCTGAAAAGTACAAATAACTATGGTACGGTGTTCTATGTGCAGTTACAATGAGAAAAAATAATAAAAAAATCTACTCCAGAAACGAAGCATTTAGTTTAGCAAGGGACTGGGCTTGCTGGACCAAAGAAAAGCAAGAATAGATTAAACGCATACTTCTTAGGAATATAAGAACATTTTTGGTAAGGCAATAAATTTGTAGTCTTCCGGTATTATTTAGGGATAAAATGTATGCCTGCTAGACCCTATAACCCTTTAAGTGCAAACTTACCACCTGTCCGAATATTTTCGTCCCCAACTGTACATAGCATCTCCTTGTAGAAATGAGGAAATGTGCACTTTGGACTAAAATCAATATTTCCTTTAATACTACGATTTTCTTATTCTTTTCTAAGGTACTGATTGCATTGTTGTATTTGTTGGCATAAAACAAAGCAACAAACCCACCGCTATGCATGACTATTGCCACTTATTGTTGTTGTTATAGATTATTAAAAGCCAATCAAATATCACATGCACAACACCAATGCTGCTGACAGCTGCTCAAAACAACGGACGACAACAGACGGACGGACAGGCGGACAGAGCGTGCCGAAAGGAATAAGGACGAATAATCAAGCTGCCAAAATTGTATTAGACGCCCGTCTGCCCGTTCAGTACACTTCTTTGTGCCACACTCCTTACGTAGTTCACCTTTACTAGTTGGACGTCAGTGCGCCAAGATCGTCAGTTTACACTCGTCAGCGCTGGTGTTGTTTGGCAAGCAAGCATTTCGGTGTGGCTGTTGTTGTTGTTGTTGCTACTTTTGTTACACTGCCAAAGCTTAGCAGCATTGAATTTGTTGTTGGCTTTTGTTTTTCTCACACATTTTTTTTCTTGCTGCTGCTGCTGTTGCTGTTGCTGCTACCAGAGGTGGAGGCGGAGCTGGAGCTGGAGCTGTAGCTGGCGCTGAAGACGTTGTTAGCTTAGTGGCTGTAGTGCGTGCTTGAGTTTGATGACTGGCGTTGTTGTTGTTGTTTCACAGCGCATTCGCTGTTGCCCGGATTAGAGTGAATTGGATTTGTAGTGGCGCTTCAAGTGGGCCTCAAGTGTTGCTATTGCTGCTCTGCTGTGCAATAGCGTGAAGTGTTTGTTGTTGCTGCTGTTGTTGTTGTTGCTCTATAGCAATTGTGTGCCTTGTGCACCTTGAATGCCACCATATGTATGTGCATGTGGGTGTGTGTGTGTGTATACAGGTGCCAGTAAGTG
Organism: Anastrepha obliqua; assembly: GCF_027943255.1. Taxonomy (NCBI): domain Eukaryota; kingdom Metazoa; phylum Arthropoda; class Insecta; order Diptera; family Tephritidae; genus Anastrepha; species Anastrepha obliqua. The sequence continues at coordinate 32,244,611 of NC_072896.1, forward strand.
GGTGTTTATTTACCTTTTGTCTATACACTCTTGCATGTATGCTACCTCACGTGTGTGTGTGTGTGTGTGTGTATGCGTGTTTGCTAATATGTAGTTCTTCACTGGACATGTGTTGTTATAGCTATTTTTACTCCTCCTCTGCATACTCTCGCTTCCTTCCAGTTCTTCTCCTTTGTCAAAGCTTCTATTCTCATCCGTCTCCCCCCTCGCCCCTCAGTTGTTATTACTTATTAATCGTTGGTTATATTTGTTGTGCCATTAAGCATATTGCACTTGACTGCCCTATGCAATTGTTGTTATTGTCATTTATTGTATTGTAGCTGATATTAAATTGTTTAAACGTTCATTTTTGTGCTTTTACTCAATACTTAAATATTTTACAGTTGTGCTCACATAATTAAGTCACTTTACCTTTTTACAATGTTCGCTATATTTTTCCAGCAAAATTTGTTTTATTTAATTTTTTGTAAAAATATACTTTATTGTATGAGAGAAACGTTATCAATCAAGATTCCAAGCCTTGTACGAAATTCTTCAAAATTTAAGCACATTCTTGGTAGTCTTTTATATAGAAGAAAATGCCCAACATCTAACGAAATTTTATTTTTTAAATCATCGCGAGTTTCGAGCTACATGAAATTTCCACTCTGCTATACTAAAATTATTAGGGGCGCAACTAAGTTCTCGCTGTTTTTATGATGAAAATACAAGGTGGCGCAAAAGTAATCTTGCGATGGTTTTTGCCTGTAATTTAAAAAAAAAATAAAAAACTTTGATTCTTCTTGTGGATTATTTTTATTCGGTCTTTTAATTTTTTTACATCAAGTCGAGAATATGATGTCATGTAAATGGCCGCCGCCACAGTTGGTTGCCATTTGAGCACTTTTTATGGCATTTTCCATCACTTTGGCCAAAACTTCCGGCGATAGGTCCTCACATTCTTGACGGATATTGTCTTTAAGAGCTGCAAGAGTCTGAGGTTTGTTGACATAAACCCGCGACTTCAAAAAGCCCCACAAAAAGAAGTCTGGAGCGGTCAAATCAGGCGATCTTGCTGGCCAGTGCAAATCGCCAAAACGGGAGATTAGGCGCCCGGGAAATGCATCCTTCAGCATATCGGTTGTGGAACGTGTAGTGTGTGCCGTTGCACCGTCCTGTTGGAACCACATGTTTTCCAATCCCAATTCATCAAGTTGCGGCAAAAAGAACTCGTTGATCATTGCTCTGTAGCGCTCACCATTCACAGTAACCGTTTGGCCCGCGACGTCTTCGAAGAAAAAAGGTCCGATGACTCCTCCAGCGAAAACTGCACACCATACAGTGACTTTGAGCGGGTGTAATGGCTCTTCGTGGGTTAAACGCGGATTTTCAGTGCCCCAGAAGCGTAAATTTTGCTTATTTACGTACCCGCTAAGACGGAAATGGGCCTCATCACTCATGATTATTTTTGATGAAAAATCATCTTCCTCTTGGTGGTGATTAAGGATGGCTTCAGCTTACGTTAGACGCGATTGGCGGTCAGCAGCTAACATCTGATGCACCGTCTGGACTTTGAACGGAAACATATTCAAATCTTGTACCAAAATTCGCTGTAAAGACCGTCGACTGATACCCATTTGCGTGGCACGTCGTCTGGTCGATGTCGTCGGCGCTTCCATGACATCCTCGGCTACAGCAGCAATATTCTCTGCAGAACGGCTACTCCGGGGTCTGCCACGCCTGGCAGTATCTCGTGTTGTGCCAGTCTCTTCGAGGCGAGCGGCTAAACGTCGCAGTGTTTCACCAGTAGGCAATCGCAAAATTTATAGCATTTTCTGATAGGAGGATTACTTCAGCGCCACCTGTTACAACTTTATTCTGAAAAAAATGGTTGCAAGTAAATCATTAAAAGTATTGCCCATAGCTGGTTATTACTTTTTCCTATCTTTCTTGTAGATCTGATATACTGTCGCGGTAAAACTGTTCATCTTTTGAGCCTATCTACGGATCAAGCTATTCTTTGATGTCTTCTATGATTGCAACTGCTGGTCAGTTAGACCATGTGCCATCGATCGGAAGAGGTGATAATCGGACGGCGGAATATCTGGAGAATATGGCGGGTGGGGTAGGATTTCCCATTTCAGTGTTTCCAGATAGGTTTTAACAGGTTTGGCAACGTGAGGCCGAGCGCGGTCATGCTGTAGAATCACTTTTTCATGCCTCTCTGCGTATTGCGGCCGCTTCTCGCGTAATGCTCGGCTCAATGGCATCAATTACAGTCAATACCGATCCGCAGCGATGTTTTCGCTTGGTTCTAACAGTACATAATAAATAACACCAACTTGGTTCCACCAAATACATAGCAAAACCTTCGCAGAGTGAATATTCGGCCAAGGCGACGACGTAGAAGCATGACCGGGCAGTCCCCATGACTTTCTTTTCTTTGGATTGCTGTAATGAATCAATTTTTCATCACCCGTCACGATGCGAGCAGTTGTTCACAGGTGAAAAAACGACGTTCAACATCCCTTGGTGTTAATTCATAAGGAACCCAAGTCCCCTGTTTCTGAATCATTCCCAAAGCATACAATTGCTTGGAAATGGATTGGCGGATTGACGGGTAACTCCTAATACTGAAGCAAGCTCTTCTTGCGTTTGACACGGATCGTTATTGAGCAATGCCTCCAATTCAGCGAAGGTTTTTGGCCTTCCTTCACGCGGACGGTCGTCAACATTAAAATCGCCGTCTTTGAAGCGACGGAACCACTCTCGTCACGTTGTTTCACTAAAAGCAGCATCTCCATAAACTTTCTGTAGCTCTCGATGCGCTTCAGTCGCCGTTTTTTTCGAAAGAAAGAGGAAAATCAACATTTCCCGCAAATGACGATTATTCGGCACAAAATCAGACATTTTCACAAAACCAAAAGCATATGATACCAAAACAAAATCACAAAAAAAGTTTATTTCACATTACTCTGAGCTACTAGCAGTAACGAGACGTAGTGTGGAGTAGAGCAAAACAGTTGATCAATACATCAAGCCTTGCAAAATGCCCAAGAAATAAGAGTCAACACAAACAAAGCCTTTGGTAAATGCCGCGATATCTGACTCTGATTTACCCTCAAAGCTAACGCAGCTGTTTTAATTAAAGTTGAGTAACACCAGAAACTGCTTCAAAATTGAGAAGAATTTCGGAAATACGGTTGATACCAAACCACATATCTTGGCAAACTGAAGTACTTCCGAGAGTAGAAGAACACTAAGTGGTGAGTTTCTACCAAATCAATGTATCGTACAATCTTTTACTATTTCGACAACTTCATAGAAAGGCAATACGCCGTTCCGCTTCCGCAAAGCAATACCCAGCAGCAGTTTCGCGGAACAAGGACAACCGAGAAAAGGTGGGTTTTATTGTAGTCTCACATTTCTCGGCTTCCAAGGCTGTGTGTCCCTCTACAATTTTAACCAAACTAAAATAAAATACAACAAACCTCCAGAAAGAGTATAGCACTGGGGTAGTTTTCAGTGTGAGCTATTTTTGCAGCAACAAAAAAATGGACTCAAAGTTAACCACTACATATTTAACCGCATGCAAAATATCTATAGCGAATCACCTGAGCCGCGGCAAATTTAAATCATCAATATTTTACTAATAGTGAATTGTACGAGGGGGTATATTTAGATGCAAAAATTTGTATTTGAAGATTTGATTTGGATGCAAAGATTGGTGCTACTGTATGGCAGATTAAGATCAAGCGAATCCAACAATTTTGTAATCTACCGGATTTTTCCCAAAAATATGTTACAGAAATAAATACTATAAGCCGTATAAACATTTTCCATTACGCCAGAGAAATTTTCTTATACAGGGTCTTTCTAGTTCCAGTTTTTTTTTATTAGTATTTTGTTCTGGGAGTTGTCGCAGTTCAATGGGTCTTTTTTAGTAGCAGGTAGGTAGATAGGTAAAAGGGCAAGAGTGCCACAGGCCACTTCAAGTAGCACATACGTGCCGTTTTGATACCATAATGTGGCCCATTACCTGTGCAAAGAAAAATTTTTGGGAAGAGAAAACCTTCTACAGCCATCCAGTGCTGTTGATGTAGTGGAGGAGAGAATGGGGGTCTAGGCTGGAGAATTCCTTCAAGTCATCCCCAAAAGGTATGCTAAAGAATCTCAAGCGCCTAGCCACCCGAGCCGGACATTTGCAGAGAAAATCTTCAACAGTTTCTTTCTCTGCAGGATCCCCACAGCTTCTGCAATAGGGGTTGTACGGAATTCCAAGCTTCTCCGCATGAGTACCGATCACCCAGTGACCAGTGAACACCGCAATGAGTTGAAAATTGAATGGCGGGGGATTCCCATCACCTTAAGCGTTCTGTTTCTCCCGTATTGGGGTCATAGTGATTTCGAAATAGCACACAATGAGACAGACCTCCCATTTGTCTTGCGCTTTTTTATAAAGAAGTAGTAGTAGCAGTAATTGAAAATCTGCGATTTATTTAAGTTTGTTCGAGAACAACTCGATTAATATCCAATTTGGATGGCTTTTTTGTTCTTAAGTGAAGCTGATTTTCTCTGAACGGATTAATAAATGAGCTTAATGGTTCCACATAGTCACCGCGAAAGCTTTGACAATATGTTGAGGAGCCTTTGTATTCCACTTGTGTTACTCGGTAGTACTCAGATGGGGCGATTTGTGATCTGGAGGTTTTGTAGCTGTGAAATTCTTCACCGAGAATGCAGCTATAAATGCGGTTAAAATCAAAACGGATTCCATTTCGCAGATAAGTTAAGAACGTTTCGTTCGACCTATAGTTAATGGTTCGACCAATTATTGATGATATGTGATCCCAGCAAGACCATGCCACATGCCTCACAGCTAAATTAATGCAAAAGATATTTCTTAAAGCAAGGTTTCAAAAATATTCTGAATCATGCTGGTTGTTATTGATCGATCGTTTAACCCTTTTAAGAGCTTTGGCTCTTAATTTCGCTAGCGTAGAATTTAAATACGAAATAGTATAGTTTCTGTGTACAGCAGATTTTTTCATAAGACTTATGACTTGACAGCGCAATTCAAAATGTCATATCCAGTAGGGTGAACGGAAAATATCAATCCAGGACAATATTTAGAAATAAGATTGAAATTACGTTCAAATAGAACCCTTATGGACAACTGAAAAGGTAGTAGTTTCCCAACTTTCTTGCCAATAAGATCGTCTGCCTTCTAATCTATGCTTGTATGTATTTCTATATTCTTCACGTAATTTCCAATTTTGCAATTTATACCTGAGATTCGTGTTTGGAGATACCTGAAACTTTTGGAAACAAGTTTTAATGGGTTTCGCTAAACTCAAATTTAAGATTGGCATATCAAAACTTTAAATTGCAGACATGATTTTAGCGGAAGTTGGCTCAATTTCAATAATCCCCTTCCCCCGTATTGTATAAGTCATTTTGAGTTTTGTAATAACAATCTCAGATTTTCTTTCCGCGAAACTAAAATCTTCTGCAGATGCGGTTTGTAAGACATCTGTCAGTTGGCAAAACTTGCCACTTAAAGGATTAACGCCCACGCGATAATTTTTGAAAAGTCATCTCAAAGTTGGAGTTAATATTGAATAAAAGAGAAATAGTCGGAGTTTTGAAACATAAAAACGTAGTACCTGGAAATATAATGAGCGGCGAACTGAAACAATTTAAAAAAAATCTACCAATTCAATGTAGAAAATTTTGGTACAGCGTTTCTTAAAGTGAGATATAGACGGTTCTTTTTTTAACATTTTTATTTTATTTTTTTAATTCTAATACGCAAACAATAATTTTAAGAACTATTTGCTGTAAAATTGCTAAAAATCATGCTTATTTTTTTTTTTGTAAATCTTGTTTATTATTATTTTTAAATCTTGTGAATTGTTTTTTTTGTTGGGAAATTTTTGTGGAAGTTGATAAGTTATTTATATGAATTCTACTATGAAACTTTCAGGGATTATTGGACTATTAATGAAAAAATAATAAAAAACCTGGTGCGGGTGTTTAACAATGACAAAAAATTATTTTTTTCTAAAAAAATTTTAACAAAAACAAAAAAACAATTTAAACATAATTTTTATAAAAACTGTTTCCAAAAAAAAGCACTATATAATTTTTTAAATATTTTATCTTAGAAAACACAAAAACTGTTTCCACAATTAAAAAAAAAAATATGTTTAATCCTTTTTATCCTAAAAACTAAATCTAAACGTAAAAATAAAAATAATTTTCAAACAAAAATATTCCACGGAAAATTCTACAAAAAAACACTTCCAAAAAAATTTGTTTCCTGATTTTCCAACATATGCTATATATTTTACCCACAAATATAAAAAAACAAATACAACTCGACAAGCTATGGGACCCCACTATTCAACTTCCAGGGATTACTGCGCATAGTCTCAGCTATTAACGAAAAAATAAGAAAAAAATTTGAGGAAGGTGTTTGACAATGACAAAAATTTTATTTTTTCCTTAAAAAATTTTAACAAAATAATCAAAAAAAAAAAATTTAAACAGATTTTTAAAAAAAAATGTTTCCAAAAACAAAAACAAATACTATCCTAAAATTTTATCCTAAAATAAAGGGTGGTTAAGTTTCAAGGGCCGGTGTTGACTTTGTATGAAGTACAATTTTTTTAAGAAATTATTGTCATTTCTCCTTATTATGATAAAACTGATATGAGTCAATTACGCGTGGAATAAAATATCGGTCAATTGGCCGCCGCGGCCTCGGCGGCACACCACCATCCGATGGTCCAAATTTTCGATGACGCTGAGGCGTAATTGAGGTTCTATGCCGTTAATGTGCCGAATTATCTCATCCTTTAGCTCTTGAACTGTTGCTGGCATATCGAAGTATACCTTTTCTTTCAAATAACCCCAAAGAAAGAAGTCCTACGGTGTCAATTGACATCGCCGCGACGTGAGATTATTCGGCCATCAAATTTTTCGCGCAAAAGAGCCATTGTTTCGTTAGCTGTGTGACAAGTGGCACCGTCCTGTTGAAACCACATATCGTCCACATCCATATCTTCCAATTCGGGTCATAAAAATTCCGTTATCATCTCACGATAGCGAACACTATTCACAGTAACTGCCTGACCGGCCTCATTTTGGAAAAAATACGGCCCAATGATGCCGCCGGCCCATAAACCACACCAAAAAGTCACTCTTTGTGGGTGCATTTGTTTTTCGGCAATCACTCTTGGATTATCATTCGCCCAAATGCGTCAATTTTGCTTATTGACGGATCCACTGAGGTGAAAATTTGCCTCATCACTGCAATCTCGAAGTGTGCGAAATGCACTTTAATTTGAACGCCCATTTTCATAATAAGCCTGAATAACTTTAACGCGTTGCTCGATTCTGTATCTTTGAATGGTTCAAATTGAATTAGTCTAAAATTGAAAAATGTCAAATGAAATGCAGAAAAAAACTTGACGTTTAGGTGTGGTTCACATTCAACATCGGCCATTGAAATTCATCCACCCTTTATAAAAACAAAAAAAATATGCTCCAAAATTTTTAACAAAAAATTAAAAAACAAAGTATTTAAGCTTTTTATAGTAAAATATTAAAACTTACTATATATAATTTAATTTAAATCGTTCATAAATTTTTTCGACCACCAAATTGGTTTTTTTGTAGGTATTTGTATTAATTTTCAGATTTATGCAATGTTGAAAACTTTAAAATAGAGTTTGAAAATGAAAACATTTGCAGTTCATTTTAACATTTTTATAAATTTCGTTTTTTATTTCTTTCAGACAAAAAATTCTTTAAAAAAAAACTTTGCGTTAAAATTATCTTGAAAAATAAAATTTTGTTTTGTTTGAATCTTTTTTTTTAATTTTTAGGGACTATATTTTTTGGGGACATAATTTTTCAATAATTCTTAAAAAATACATCGCTCTGATTAAAACAAACACATTTCCATATTTATAAATTTTATTTTTTTTTAATTCTTTCAGAATAAAATTTGTTTTTTTTTTTTGAATTTTTTATTTTTTATTTTTAGGGATAATAATTTTTTGGGGAAAAGTAATTCTTTAATCATTTTCAAAAACTACATCCATCTGAGTTTTCCAAAGAAACTACTATACAATTTTTTTAGTGGATTCTGTCGTACAAAATGAAAAGACACAAGAAAAAAACTTTCTTAATTTTTAACTAAACAAACAGAACAGAAGTGAAACTTTCAAGGCAGACAAAGAAAGAGGGAGAGACACGAGAGAGAATGAGAGAGAGAGAGAAAGAATATACCTATGTCTAAGTAAATTCACAACATTAGCGGAGAATACGAATAGACAAAATTTACAAAAAACGGAGAAGGGTCGACCGGTGTAGGTAAACGCCGGGCACAAACCGTGGCAACAACGCGCACTACTCTGATCGTTTATCACCCGCACAAACACAGCGATTCCAGGAACGCAGCAACGGCAAAAATTACCGCAATACAATACCAATAAATCCGACGCCGGAATGGATCGCACTTTATAGTACGCACAAGCCCTAGCCAGGAAACGGAAATAAGCGCCAAGAAGTAAGCACCAAAAAAAAAAACGCCAAAAAAATTGGAACCAAAAAAAAAACGGCCCAAGCAGTAGACACCAAGGAAATTTAACGCCAAAGTAGGGACCAAAAATATATTTTCTACAAGTTTGCATCAACAAAGAAGCGCCAAAAAGTGGGCAATGCTATTTCTCACTAGAAATTAGCAGCCACAAGGAAAAACTCAGGAAAAATAGCCTAAAGTGTATCTAAAATATATATAAGGTATAGCTCTCTCTCTCCTTTTTCTCTACGTTACATCTTCTTTCTCTCTCGCGGAACGAAAATGCCTAAAACGTTGCATGGCCTTGAAATTTTACTCTCCATTCTCACTCGTTCATGGACGCCTAAGAAGTTTCACTTCAAAAATTAAAAATTAAAGAAAAATTCCCTTATACGTTTTGCCCTAAAATACAAAAATGTATACACAATTATTTATAAATTTGTTCGACTAGGCACGCCAATAGGTGCTGAATAATAATATATTTTTAAATTTTTATTCAAATTAAATTTTTTTCCAAATTTTTCCAGTTTACTTTTAATTATACTTAAGCCTAAAATAACCCGCATTCTCATATTGGCATTACAGTGAGGGGTGGATCATTGCCTCCTCTACAAAACGTCTGCACTCTTCTCGACAGTCCGCTTTCACTCTATGTTGTGAGAGTCTCATCTTTCGTATATCCTAAAAAATCACCTAACTTTCAAAAACACAAAAATAAAAAATTCATAGTGAAAAACATTTTGATCCAATATCTAAAATAATTGGCCCAAAATAATATATTTGAATCACTTGACATGGAATCTCTGATATGTTTAAATGTAATAAAAAAAAAAAAAAATAAATTTGCACTTTATAGACCCTGTTTTCTCTTAACACCAACGCAGCACTTTACTTATACGTGCACTTTCAACTACATCTGTCCATTACATGGAACAATTTTTCAAAGTATTTACTTAAGAAAATCCAACAATTAATCCTACACCTGTCCACAAGCGGTGATGCCGGGGGTTGGCGGTTGGGTGTGGAAGCTTACAATCGATACGCGCGTAATGCCACTTAACCTATCCATCAGCGCATAGCCATGCAATACGAGTACGCGTGTGGACGTGCAACATCTCAATGTCGCTATGATAGAAGCCGGTGGAAAGCATGTGGAGAAAAAAGCAAAAACAAAAAAAAACCAGCATAAAACTTAGTGCAGAGAAAAAGTTGTTAATGTGCACACAATCAGAACAAAATGAGTTTCGGCATTTCCGACATCAAACGCATTACAAAAGTATTATCGACATATTTTTGACAGTTGGATAGGGATTTTCTATGTACAATAACTATCTACCTACCCGGTTACATGCACACATACACACACACACATGCATGCATACATGCACGAATATGAGTAAGCAAGTGATTGGCAAGCACTGGATTATTGGAACAATAAGTAGCATGCAACAGCACGCAATTGCCAAACAATGCAAGAGTACATGTGTGTGTGTGCGTGTGTGTCTTGTTGAGGGTCTTGCTGAGCTGAAAATCCAATTCTGTGCGAAGTAATGCAATTTAAGCCGTTCTGAGTAAATACGATTTATTGACGAATTTTGAGTGATTTTTCCATTTTTATATTTTTGTTTGCTTTTCTTTACTATTCCGGCTTGTTTTCTTTCTACGTTACTGTCTCGCTATCCTTTCTTTTTTACTTCACATATTTTCTTACTTTTCATTTTCCAATAGTTTTACGAACGTTCATGTCATAATTCGCTTTCATTGATTTCAACGCAAATGTCTTCATTCAATTGTTTTGCAACTCAAAATTCACCCGGAGTCCTTTCGCTTGCCTGCTTCCGGACATGTTGCATGGCCACTAAAGTACTTAAATGCATATACGTACCTACCTACGTATGCAAGTGTATACACGCACATGTTGCATGCCACAAGCGTTAGGCAGCTCGTAATGACAGCTCACTGATTTGTGCTGTTCGCCTTTAGAATGCAGCTGTCATATTTATGGATACCTGCCTAGCATATCAAGATTGTTTTTTTTGTTTTTTTTTTTGCTTTTTTAAGCAGGCATTGTATTAGTTGCAGCTAAAGTACCTACGCCGCACAATTGGAAAAGTCAAACGTCTGTTATTTTCAGCACTTTAACACTTTAGAATATTTCATTGTTCATTGTTTTTTTTTCGCTCTTTTTTTCATGTCCTTCACCGGTCATTTTGTGGCTGCCATAAAATTGACATTTCAATTTCTATGCTCGCTTAAACGACAGCCGGACAAGGTTCTTAATACACCCAAAATCAATTTATAGTTTTGAAGTTTTCAGATTTCAGATTTCTAAGGGTAGGCGTTGATAAAGGTTTTTTTTTTTATTTTCCCCATTTGGGAGAACTCTTTCAGTACTTGACTGTGGCTTGTTTGATAACACTAGGCAACATGGATTTTCAACCCGCACAGCCACTATTTTTTTTCTTATGTAGAAAACTTTGAAACCACAAATATAAATAAAAAATATAAATTTTTTAATTTAGTTTTTTATTTTTTATTTCAATAGTAAAATTCTTGTGGTGGAATTCTTTTTTTTTAGTTTTTTAATGTTTTTAGCAGGTAGCTTAATACACATACAGGCATACATATACATTAGGGCGGGTCGATTTAAAAATCGCTCATTGCTCTGTGAAAATCGTATTCTAGGGATCAAAATAAGAAACTCTGCCGAAGGAACCATACCTCTAAAACGAATTCTGATGTTCCCCAATTTGGGTCGAACGAAAAATCCCACTTTGACCCATTTAGAGTGCTCCAATCGAGTCCAAATGTATGACCGACACCCACTAACTTTGGACGGCCGATCCACCCATGCCAGTGGCACACCTCCTGGAACTCCCCTGGGGGGTTCCCCATACAGTCATTTCAAAATATCACCATTTTTGGCCTTTACATGAGAAAAGAAACTAAAAGGTTCGACCCAAATTGGGGGACATCAGAACTCGTTTTAGAGGTATGGTTCCTTTGGCAAAGTTTCTTATTTTGATCCCTAGAATATGATTTTCACAGATCAATGGGCGATTTTTTCCTCCCACAAATCGACCCGGCCTAATCTACATTCATGTATATCCATGTCTCTAGCCATGCATAACTGATTGAAATGCTATTACATCAACTGACCGCTTTCGTGCCTGAACTACTACTGCGCTCCCTTTGAAATGCAAAGGCTCAAAGAAATTCGGTGATTTTTTTATCATTTTACTAGAACAATAATACGACAAAAAAATTTAAATAATATATTTTCGAAAATAATAATTTTTTCCAAAAAAACCATATTGGCTTTACAACAAACAGTTTGTTTTTGCGAATTTTTGTTTTCTAAAAATAAGTATTTTTTCTCAAAATAATATTTTTTGTTTTTCTAATATAATATTGGTATAGTTTTTTGCCTCAAAAAATACGCAAAAAATTTAGCTCAGGCCTGAAACATCACTAGTTCCCATGCAATGGCGAAGTTTTTTTTCATAAAATTATGAAAAAAAATTTTTCTTAAGTCATATTTTCTAAAAATTTTTTGTGCACACTAATAAATTTTTTGGTTTAAAATGTTATTTTCTAAAATTATTTAGTTTGTCTCAAAAAATACGAAAAAAATTATTTTAATAAATTTATTGAATTAATTATGTATTTTCTACAAACATGTTTTTCTTTAAACTTAAATATTTTATTTTGCCTTCAAGCTTGAAATACTTTTTCCCAATATCACTGGCGATTTGTAAAATGCTTTTCTAAAAAAGTATTATAAAATTTTATTCTTAAAAAAATATTAAAATTTTTTTTTTAAGTATTGTATCAGGTCAGTCCATAAGTACATGCGTATTTTACCCATAATTTCACGTTTGTACGATTTTTGCATACAAAAACTTATTCGCGGAATATAACGAAACTATTCGCGGAATATAACGGAACATTCAACAACTGCTGCTGCTGCAGAAATAAACACTGTTCACGGAGAGGATACCGTGAGTGTGAGGACTGCGCAAAAGTGGTTTTCAAAATTCCGAAGTGGTAACTGCGACGTGGAAGATGCCCCGCGCGCTGGTCGTCCTGAAGTCTTTAACTCCGACGCCTTGCTCGAACTCGTCGAAGCTGAGCCAGATTTGACATTCGATATGATAGCTCAGAGTTTGAATTCATCGCATGGAAAACTTCACAGGCACCTGGTTTAGTTGGGAAAGGTTTCAAAGTTGGGAAAATGGGTTCCGCATAGACTTTCCGTCGCCAACCTTCAGCAGAGAGTGAATGCGTGTTTTCAGCTGCTGCAACGGCTTGAAAATGAAAGTTTTTTGAACCGTATCGTTACTGGTGATGAAAAATGGGTTCTTTACAATAATCCTGTTCGCAAACGCCAATGGTTAGATAAAGATGAAACACCAGAACCGACCCGTAGAGATGGCTTTCACCCCAAGAAGCTTCTCCTGTCTATTTGGTGGGATATGGCCGGTATTGTTTATTATGAACTTCTGGAACTAAATCAGACGAAAACTGCTGATTATTATTCCCATCAGCTATCAAACCTGAATGAGGCACTTAATAAAAATCGACCGTCTGTAGTGAATAGACGCAAAGTTTTGTTTCACCACGACAACGCAAGACCTCATACCGCACGGCAAACATTAGGCAAGCTGAACGAGCTCGGATGGGAGCTAATGCCGCATCCATCATACTCTCCGGATATTGCACCTTGTGATTATCACCTTTTCCGTGGACTTCAATCCCATATGTGTAACAAGAACTACTCCTCAAAAGAAGCTATAAAAAGCGTATTTTGGCTCAAAGGACCAACAAAACATTTGCAAATAATGAAGGGAAATATATTATTGATTAACAAATACCTTAAACATCTTTTTTATTAGGATCTAAAAGCCTCATTTTTTTCAAGAAAATACCTAAAATATAGGCGATTCTCTCTTTCCAAAACAATTTCCTTTTTAATTATTTTTTTAAATTATTTTTTAGTAGCATATTTTCTAAACTATATAAAAAAACTAACAATTAAAATAAATTTTCAGTTTTTTTTTTTCTGAGTAGAAAAAATTAAATTTTTTTTGTCTCAAAAAGTACGTAAAACAGTTTGCATCATTTTCGCGTCTTATAATCAATAGTTTAGGTGAAATGACTGAAATTTGGGAATTTTTGAAATTTTTTTCAAAAAAATTATTTTTGAAAATTTGTTTTTAATAACATATTTTCTACAATAATTTTTTTTTAATTAATAAAAAAATTTTTTTGTCTCAAAAAATATGTAAAAAATGTTCAGTTTTCCCTCAATGCAATGCTTGAAGTTCGAAGAATTTTTTAATTTTATATAAATAATAATTAAATAATGAAAATGGAATTTTTTCAATAATATATTTTCTAAAAATCAATTGTTTGATAAAAAACTTTTTTTGTGCTAAAAATATACGTAGACTGAAACACTTTCTCCTAAATGCAGTGAGTGAAATAAGGCGATTTTAAAATGTTTTTCTAAAAAATTGTTAAAAAATTGTTTTTATTTTTAGATACTTGTTTTGATCACGTCAGAAATAGCTAAACAAATTTAAAGACACCTAACATGTACATTTTTATTTTATTTGTCTTATAAATAAATGTAGATCATGAAACCTTTCTAGAGAAAAAAAGTTAACAAGTAAACATTTTTTTGATTGATTTTCTCGTTTTGTGAGTTGAACTACTACTAAGGTATAGTGGCAGTTCGGAAAAGTTTTTTTTAATTTGTTGCCTAGTGTTATCTGCTTCCCGTATGCTGTAGCTACATTCTTCAAATTTCCCACAATTTGTCATGCACACCGCATGCCAGCGATCGATTCCCAGCGTGCGCTGTACTTTTGCCCATTCCCCATTCTCCATTTTCCAGTCTTACGTCTTAATTGAAAGCAAAGAAAATTTGCAATATCATTTTAAAAATAGTTACAACACCAAAATACATACACACATACATCCATACATGCATACATAAATAAATGTTTGCATTCAAGTATACCCATGGCTATGAATTCCGGCATTCCCTTTCTTACTGCAGCATGCAATCCGAATTCTCAACATCTCCTACCTACATTTCGATTGTTTTTATTCTTTACATCACTGTGACTTTGTATATTTTTAATCGTTAGAAGGCCACACGAATTCCTTAACAACGATTTGATGTATATTTTCTTAAAAATTTTCCCAATGACTTTGCAATATCTTTTATTTATTTGTGATTTTTTTAATTTTTAATTTCTCTTATTTTTATTTCATGTTGCAACACTTGAAACATTTTGAGTGTCAGATTGAATGTTTCGTGTAAAATACAAATTCTTCATGGCGTTTTTAATCTCAAACTCAGCTTTGCTTTTGTTTTGCATAGCACGAATTCCGGGTTTTATAGAATATTCTTAACTTTAACGCTTAGTCTGAGGACCGAGAAGCTCGGCTTTCAGCTGCTTGAAATGCCGAGGAGCAGAAACGGATCCAGTTTCAAGAAACAGACGGCATTGCAAAAAAGGCTGCTTCCGTACAACTTTTACGAACCTCGAAGGAATTAGATATGTCTATCACTTCCAGCAGGTTCAGTAGTAAGAAATTTTTTACCAAAGAAGCTGAAAGCGGGCAGGAGATGGACTTTCGTAATAGTCCACAGCTATAATACAGCCAAGCTCATTTGGTGGATGTAGAACAAAATATAATGGCGAAATAAACTCATGTTAGGCAGAAGGGAGCTACGCGTAGCTATGAGCCACTTTAGAGATACACTCAAGGTGACTAGAGCTACACCACAATGGTTTTTGTAGGAGCAGCTATGCCAGAGTAGGGGCAGTTAGTACTGCACTGTGTAGGTGAAAGCAAATATTCTTTTTGTACCGAGCTCTTAAAGGATTTTTCTTAAAGCAACTGAGCACTTCGTCGGAATTGTAAATGTAGTAGCTGCTCGGGTTCCCCGACTCCAGGCTCTGATTTAGCTGTAGTCTTAATCCTAATCTTCTTGATTTTTCCAACACAGAGCAGGCCTTCTTCTCCTTCTGGCAACAGGAGTAGTTATAGCAATAGTACTTTTAGAGTTGGTCAGTGCAGTCTCCATATTTCATTTCGCCATTCTATGGCTTTTTCGGCTTAACCCTTTGCGGTCGATGCCGCCACAGTGGCAGTATTCGCAAGTCGGCGAAAAAGTCGGAGCCACCAGTTTGACGGCAAGAAGTCATCAAGAGGAAAGGAAAGATTTCCGGGATCAGTAGAATTGAGATCCGTAGAAAGCTATAGTATATTGATCCATACCAATGAATTCTGTGTTTCCTAATATCAATACATTTGCTTTAAATCTCTAAGGGAAAAATAACTCAGAAAAGCTATATTTGCTCCGACGAGCTGGTACTCCCATCAGAAAAAATTTGTCGATTGCAAAGAGTCAAAGCTGATACAGCTCATCATTCGTCGTCTTAAAAATGTATCTAAACCGAAGCGCTAAGATCCATGCATCTTCTGCACTTCGCCTCTATCGAACGCTACAAGGGCTGTCTCATCGACTGTTTTTTCGTTGAAACATTGATTCGTATAGTTCACGAGAAAGCCGGAAGGGTTGGATGACGTCATCAAAAGGTAATAAATTTACTTAAGGGGAGGGAAAGCACGATCTTTAAGAAAGTTTAAGTAAAGTAAGAAACAAGACGTCCCCCCTAGCATTTGTTTGTAGGATAGCTTCGAGGCTCCATGCAAATAAAGAAGGACCTGGAAGAACAACATAAAGTAGCAACAAGAACAAAAACCTTGGGTCGAAAGCTGCAAGAGTTGGGTGAAGAAAGTGTACAGCGAAAACTTCATTTTTGATGATAGAGATGAGACGTATATGCCCGAAAAGATCGAGATTATCATAACTGGCCTTTAGAGCAATAGCAGGAGCCGTATGATAATCAATTGAAAACAGATTCAAATTGAGCTGCACCGAAAACTTACTAACTCTGCACCCATAAAAAAAGTTAAATAAATAATTGGCTCTTACACCCTTTGGTAATACAGAAATACACTTGGAGGTTTGCCATTGCCTGCCGGGGACCGACCTCCGAACCGACAACTTACCGAAAATATCAGCAGATTTCTGGAAGAACGATTTAATGATTAATTGAATGACGAGAAAGCCTCCTGAGCGCCAAATGGGCTTGTCAGGCTTTTTTATTTTAAAGGTGACTATCTATTGCTTGTTGATAATATTGGTAATGAGACGAATGGACGAGCAAAAACTTGTAACGAGTTCCATCGTGCCAATGATAGAATATCAATATTGGAGCACTTACAAGGCAATCGTTCAAGACTAGACCGACCCAAGACCGCCTCGAATTGATAAGTTTTATTTGATATTTAATTATCAATTGATACCCTTGTTATGTACTATGGCTCCCATCATGCTGTCTTTTCTAGATTCAGCAAATTATTTGCAGAACTCGGTATATCGCATATGGCGTGGCGAGGGAAATCCTCCGGTTTGAGTTCGAGGGAAACATACCATAAAGATCAAATAATAAAAAAGTGCCTGTAGCGTAGTACACATAATGGAAGTGAAACTTTGAAGGCAGACAAAGAAAGAGGGAGAGACCGAGAGAGAATGAGAGAGAGAGAGAGAGAATATATATCTAAATAACATTTGCAGAGAATGCAAATAGACAAAATTTACAAATAAATTCCCCTTCATCGCTCGACATATTGACAACTCGTACTTTTTCGATAGATAGTTGCATTGCGTGCGGACAAAACACTGACGATACGACCCGTGTGCGGAGGCGCTAACTGCGTTAATTCCTAAACATTCGTCAAATTGAATCTGCCTTGTGAATACCTAGCAGCGATGTTAAAATAAAATTTGCTTCGGCATAAGTGTCTTGCCCTTACCTAACAGCACTGCTTACATACTATTCACAATAGAGCAAGCGCATCTAACTTTGCACTAAACATCAATCGGCTTTTTTTTCACAGACGTACACTGAGACAAATTTGATTTTTTTTTCGTAATATTTCAAGGTAAATTGTTAAAAAATTCTTAATTTACCAATTATTGAAGAAAAAAAGATATACGGTACCCAAAGACTATGGATCTGAGCTTGGACGAAATAATTAAAACTAAAAAGATTACTCGACCATCAGCAGTTGAGAAATTGTAAGTACGTCCCTGTGTTCAAGTCTGAGCAATCTGAAATCCTTTAGTTATCGCTTTTCATTCATGGCAGCAACAATTCGGTAGACCCGCATAAAGGATTAACACTGCGAGAAACCTCAAATAAGCCGATATTTAAACAGAGCGTTGTGACTGATACTCGTACTAAAATAATACGAAAGGTAAACTGTCAAATATCAGGCTCTCAACACCAAATAATCATAAATTACTATGAAATATATAAGATATAGCTCTCTCTCTCTCCTTTTCCTCTACGTTATATATTTTCTCTCTCTCGCGGAAAGAAAATGCACAAAACGTTGCATGGCCTTGAAATTTTACTCTCCATTCTCGCTCGTCCATCGACGCCTAAGAAGTTTCACTTCAAAAATTGGCTCTCCGCCTCAAAGCTAAAAATGATCCGTACCTCATGCGGACTGTGCCACTCATGTGGGTTGGGCGGAAGCAAGGCAATCGTTGGGTTCATTATTAATACCTTAGTCATTGGAGTTTATGAGTGACTATGATTTAGTGGTCTCGCATCCGAGGCACATTGTGGGTAAGAGATATCAAATGGTAAGAAATATGGTCAATCCTTGAAAAGGATTTGTTCAAGTTTTTCTTCTTTTCTGTGAAATCATCGGCTGACGAGATGTCGACGATCGAAGACACAAAATATCCATTTCGATTCAACGTCCTATTTCTCAGGGAGCAGTGGTCGTATCGAGATCTAACAATATAAAAGAAGATATATGACTTCGAACGGCAAATGGTTTCTTATGAGGAGCCTGTTCAAATACACTCGGAGGTTTGCCACTGCAGTTTGGTACTTCCTGCCGAGGGGCGCCCGCTATTACAACAAGTTTTTTCTATAATTTTGGTGTTTCATGCACGGATATTCAAACTTAAGCGCTTCCGAATGGTAGTCGCCTACCAACCCATTCGGCTACAACGGCTGCCGTTGTTGAAGTTGAAGGTGGATAAACCAAATCAAGCAAACAAAAATGTTAATTCCCTCAGCCAAATTTTTTGGATTCTTTCGACAAAAAAACTCGAAACTTAAGAGCTATAGCCCCAAATTTTTTTTTTTTTAATTTCTGATTTTTATTTGATCTGATTATAATTTGATTCAATCTGATGATTTTTAACTGAGATAGATGCAGCTATTCCTATATCCTGAAAAATTTCGGATTGAGATTTTTACAGCCTTCATTCCAAGTAATTGGTTTTGCTCCAAATGAATGCTTTTCACGAAAATATCTTAAAAAGTATTAATAATAATATAAGAAATATACATTTTAAAAAATTTAGAAAAATATACAAAAATTTAAAAAAGGCTTACATACATATAAAGTCTCCCCAAAAATTCCAGTCAGTTAATTTTTAAAGAAAAAATAAAAAAATTGAGGTGGTTCTATTAACATGGGTGCTGCTGTATATGTAATTCTCATTTATTTTATTGATTATATCAATAATTTCTATACACAATAAATATATAGGCGTTCACATTCCACTTTAGTGCAAAATACCTTGCTTTGGCGCCTTTTAGTATGCAACGAAAAAATTCGAGGGTGACATTTTGCTTCGAAATTCATTAATAAACACACTTATAACGCGCGGATATAAGATTTTTGCAGCCCTTATTCCAAATAATTGCTTCAAATAAATGCTTTTCACGAAAATTTCTTAAAAAAAAAAATAATAATATAAGAAACAAACATTTTAAAAAATTTAGAAATATATACAAAAATGAAAACAAAAAATACATACATATAAAAACTCTCCGAAAATTCCGGTAAGCTAATTCTTAAAGAAAAAGTTACAAAAATCGAAGTGTTTATATTAACATGGCCGCTGCTGTTTATTTAATTCTCATTTATTTCATTAATTATATCAAAAATTTGTGTACACCATAAATATATAGGCGTTCACACTCCCCTTTAGTGCCAAATACCTTGCTTTGGCGCCTTTGTGTATGCAATGAAAAACATTTGAAAGTGACATATTGCTTAGAAATTCATTAATTTACGCACTCGTTTCAAATTTTGCATAATACCTTATTGTTGTGAAGCAATTTTGTTTTCTATGACACTTTCACTGCCATGCCTGCCATCCACATACCCCCGCTTGGTTCTAATAAATTTTTTATTATTATTGAACGATACAGTTTGAGGTGGTGGTGTGGAAGTCTCATTGACGTTTAACTAAAAGCACTTTACCTACATAAGTGTCTCCATCTTAATCAATTCAAACTTTCAAAGGCAATATCCTCCAGTTCGTGCACTCCTATAGGCGACCTATTTGTTTGGCGACATCTTTTCACACCTCGGCCCCCCGTTGCTTCTTCCTTTCTCTATCCTTTTCTGAAGTATCTACACAAACACATACTCACATATTCACAGTCACATCACTGCGCTCAGTGTCTTCATTTTCTTGTCTGCAAAGTTTCACGCATCAATACATTTATTATTCCTATTTTTGTCTTCATTTTCACCTTTTGTTTTTTTCTTCTGCCATTTTATGTTTCAAACTTTTTGGTTTTTTTTTTCAATTTGTTCTGCATTTGTACATTTTCTTTGAATTCGTATCAATAATATGAAATTGTATTTGCTATTTTCACTTTATTCCATTTTTTGCAATATTTTCTTTTGTTGTTGTTGTATTTGCCATCTTGCGTTATTTAATTTACGAAATGTTATGTGTTTGAAAAGTGCCAAAAAGGTGTGGGCAGCAATACTCGATCGATTTCGTTTATTTCGCTCGTATGACTGTTTGAATGCGCGCACGTGTGTGTGTGTGCTTGCGTGTGTTTGTGTGTCATGAATAATTTAGCACGCCAGACATGTAAAAGGATACTTTGCACTTAAGTTTGACTTTTTAGGTGGGAGATGCCTTGTTGGCGAAACTTTTGGAGAAGGTTTCCTGCACGAAAAAATTACTTTCTTTCAATTTTGCAGAATTTTTAAAGAACTTATAAATTTCTATCAGTGATACACAAAACAAAAAAGAAAATTGTTACCTGCTGCCAGTTTTGCTGGTATAGCAGTTTTATAGATACAGCCGAGATACGCTCATCGGAGTACTTAGCCTAACTTAAAGTTACTTTGGGTTGTAGTGATGGTCCACTAGGGCACGCAATCAGGCTCTTAGCCCGATGTGATGCCGCTTGCAGAACTTGTTCTTATCACTCCTAAAACCGGTGTGAACTGAAAAATCCCTGATTTCCCCATTGATCAGCAAGATCAAGATCACTAACTAAAAAATTGCCTCCCTAAAATGGTAAATCTATGTCTGGATAGAGCACGACAATGACATAGAAATTGCGAGATCTTATTTTCTTCTTCTTGTTCTCCTTCATTTAGACAGCTTCTGTAGAAGTCATGTGTTGGTACATCCATTCCCTGGACGTGTCTGCCTATTAGGCAGTGTCTCGTTATATCAGAAATCAGTGGATTAGCAGAGGTTCTGTACGTTTAGCATTGAGAGTTGACCACAATTGTCTGACTTTTCTGCAGGTGGCTTCACTAAGCCATCTTTCATTCACTGCTCTTAAAATTTTCTCAAAAATAGGCAGCTCCCAGGTCTCTGAGGGCATGCCTATGTCATTGTCTGTGTACTCATCAGCCTTGTTAGTTCATCGGTCCTGCAGTTACCCTCAATATTACACTGGCCAGAAACCCATGTTATCCTTTCAGTGAAACCACTCAGCCATCTCGTTAAGAGATGTGGATTTTACTGCCAATTGACTATCAACAAAAATGCAGTTATCATCTCCCGGTAGCGCTTTACAGTGTACTAGTGTCATGGATTTCTTATTGCTATTACTTCTGCTTGAGAGACACTGCGGTAGTCGGGGTGCCGAAAGATAAAGGAGATCGCCAGCTGTTCCGTATATATGCCTCCACCCACTCTAGTCTCGAGCTTTGAACAGTCTGTGTATACATGGATGGACTCGCCTTGTCTTACATCATCACGTTCCTTCTCTTCCCTCGAGAGTAGGAGGGCCGTGTACATTGCACAATTGTAATGGCAATTGTAGACATGAGCGCATAGCCGACCAGTCTGAGAAGCTCCGAAATGTCAGCTCAAATCTTATCACTTATGTACTTAAAGTGTTCAACTTTATAGCCACACCGCTAGCGATATATCTTGCCTTCAAATCTACTGAAAGGAAGTTTAATGTTTTTGTATTACCTTTGTTGGCTATTGGCATCCTCTCTTCCACATAGTAGGCACTACTACAGCAATCGTTTCAAGGTAGCTCTGAAATCCGACAGATGGTAAGGTAATCAAGTAATATCCAGTAAGGGACACAAATCACCTCTTTACTGAAAGTTGGCTGAGTTTTATGCTCTAAACACTTACTGGCTGCCAAGGGTAATGCAATAATACCTGCGTTAGAGTTCTTTAGAAATTTCAAGACACCGCTTTAGAAGCCTGGTATTCCATGCATTGAACTTGACTCGATAATCTGGCCCACAGATGAGTCGAAGCTTGCGGTTGTGAAAACTTAAACGGGCGGCTTTTGGTGAACTTTCAAATATCGATACCAATGGGCGGTTATTGGACAATCGTTCAACCAGAGATCCATGGCATAGAAATTTGTAAGACAGAAAATCTGCAAAGAGGTACAACTTCAAACCGCATCTGCATTTCGCCTGATAACCAGACGGCCTTATGTCTACTAAATTCGTTGAGGAATTCTTCATTGCCCTCAATACCTCGGGTGTAGAAAGTACACCGTCTTGCCTGGCTGAGTATCAGGCCGTGAAGGTCATAAAGATAACAAATAAGCGGACTGTCTAGCGAAATTATAATCTAAAGGGTGGTTAAGTTTCAAAGTCCGCTTTTGATTTTGAATAAAATATAATTTTTTTTAGAAATTATTGTCATTTCTCTTTACTATGTTAATATTGATATAGCTCAATTACGCATAAAAAAAATTTCGGCCAAATAGTTGCAGCGGCCTCGGCGGTACACCTCCATCCTATGGTCCAAATTTTCGATGACGCTGAGGCATAATTGAGGTGCTATGCCGTTAATGTGCCGAATTATCTCATCCTTTAGCTCATGAATTGTTGCTGGCGTATCGACGCATACCGTTTCTTTCAAATAACCCCAAAGAAAGAAGTCCAACGGTGCCAAATCACATGATCTTGGCGGCCAATTGACATCGCCGCGACGTGAGATTATTTGGCCATCAAATTTTTTGCGCAAAAAAGCCATTGTTTCGTTAGCTGTGTGACAAGTGGCACCGTCCTGTTGAAACCACATATCGTCCACATCCATACCTTCCAATTCGGGTCATAAAAATTCCGTTATCATCTCACGATAGCGAACACTCTTCACAGTAACTGCCTGACCGGTCTCATTTTGGAAAAAATACGGCCCAATGATGTCGCCGGCCCATAAACCGCACCAAACAGTCACTCTTTGTGGGTGCATTGGTTTTCCGGCAATCACTCTTGGATTATCATTCGCTCAAATGCGGCAGTTCTGCTTATTGACGAATCCACTGAGGTGAAATTGTACGCACATTTCATAATAAGCCTGAACAACTTTAACGCGTTGCTCGATTGTGTATCTTTCCATGATTTAAATTGGATTAGTTTGAAATTGAAAAATGTTAATTGAAATGCAGAAAAAAGCATGACGTTTAGCTGTGGCTTACTTTTAACATCGGTCCTTAAAATTTAACCACCCTTTACATCAATTCCATTCACTAACAGCCTTTTGCGTTTTTACCAAAGCTGACATAAAGGAAATTATCAACCGTTTAGAAGACAAGGAATTCATGTGACACTAAACAGAAAGATCCATTAGTAACATAAAGAGAGCAGCCAAGCGCGCTACTATCAGTCTCGCAGTACGAAATTTACTTATGAGATGGAGGACATTTCACAGTCACCTTTTAAGTCAGTGACGGTTTTTTCATAGAATTAGTAGCGGCGTGGCTGTGGAAATTTAGATTTCCTAGCATGGAGTCACACCCTATTAACTAGTGGCTGGACTTTTGAAATAGCCATCAGGTCAGTCTGAAAGGTGCTACAGTGAGTAAATAGGTGAAAACAGAAATGTATACCTAGGCATTTCAGACAAACACTGCCTCATTCCTACTATCGAGCTCCGACCCATCATTCTTCTTAAACGCACACAATCTCTCTTTACTTGCAGCTTGTAAAAGAACTAGGGTGGACTGAAATCTGGTAGTCGGTTTCCATAGGGTACTACAAGGGTAGATACATTATATTTCTGCTTTGCGAACCAGTCGGATCGGTATTATCTCTTCAGTTCTTACTTCAGGTGATGCTCTATATTCTTCGGCAGTCTTCTTGGAATCTCATACATCCTTCTATGAGCTTTTCACAACCTCCTAAAACATTATATATTCTTCACTTTACAATAAAGACTGCAAGATATAACTGGTGACTAGACAGAAGGTTTGATCAAACTTCGTTTGAAATGTTCTAGAACTTTTCCTTTAGAAACATTCTAGAACTTTACATAAACCTAATAAAGAGTTTCATAAATTTCAGACAATATTCTTGAAATCTTATAAGATATCGAATACCCAGTTCTAAGTAGGGAAAATAGACCGATACAGCAATTGTCTCCACCTCAGTATCCTCTAATCGA
Source organism: Anastrepha obliqua (assembly GCF_027943255.1). Classification (NCBI taxonomy): domain Eukaryota; kingdom Metazoa; phylum Arthropoda; class Insecta; order Diptera; family Tephritidae; genus Anastrepha; species Anastrepha obliqua. The sequence goes on from NC_072896.1 coordinate 32,268,979, forward strand.
TACTTTATCTTGACTGCAACTAAGTCTTGACAACATATCGCAAAAAAAGAAAAAGGCAATCGACTGTTTTTGGCATAATAATACATATACGCGGACGGACCTCTCTCTCCCCGCACAGTATCGGAGAATACTGTATTAGTCCTCGCGGGAATGCTAGCAGTTAAGCTGACTGCAGTCGAATTCGCCGAAATAAAAAAACATCCAGCGAATCCAGCACAGCTGACTAACCGATGGACTGAACGGGAGCGAAGCATCCACACTTGGCAGGAGGAATGGAGGAACTCCAAGAACGGACGATGGACTTATCGATTGATTCCGAATATCACCAGATGGATAAATCGAAAGCATGGACAGATAGATTTCTACCTGACCCAAGTACTTAGTGGGCATGGATGCTTCAAGGCTTATCTGCATAGATTTAAGCACGAAGATGGCTCGTATTGCACCTTTTGCGACAGCCTAATTGAAGATGCAGAGCATGTTTTCTTTGTTTGCCCTCGTTTTGAAGTACATAGAAAGGGAAGATTTGAGCGATAGGGTTGGGAAGCCAATAATGGTTAGTAGCCTAGTAGATATCATGCTTGACTCAGAAAAACATTGGTCAGTAACATGGCAAGAATAGTCATAATTTTACATTACTCCTTACCCATAACTCAATCGAGAACAGTGACGAGTACCCTTCCAAGACGTATATATAGGCGCATTCCATACATAAACCATATGGCCTTCAACGATTCTGGGCCTAAACCAAGAACCAGGTGAGAAGGGTTTCCATATTTACGATCCGTCTCCGCTTTGGTATAGCAGTATGATCTCCAGCGCGTGATATCAGAAGGTCTTGACCTTCGCTCAAGGTATGGATCCTGAAAATGAACGCATGCGGTTCCCATGGAGGCCTATGAATCAGCATACCCACCCTCAACAGTTTTTGAATTTTGTTCGTTTGCTGAATGAAAAACTTACACTCTTCATCCTGCTGGCCCCGCATCCTCAGTTTCTGTTAGCCACTCGAGCGATTGAGAGTTTGAGTATTGTGACTTCAAGATACCGTGCTCAACTCTCATTCTCTTGAATATAGGTACATCCTTCGATTTCCATATAGTTTCCCGTAGTTGACTGTCGACAAAGTCCAGTTGTTTTCGGGGCATTTGGATCTGCGATGGGCACAGATCTCCACCATCAAACCGCATGCTGCTGCAGTATATTTGTCTCCCAAAGACGTTAGTGGATCAGTCGAGTCCGTCTACACGGCACTTGTTCTTCCGGATTTCTTGTTACTACTACCAGATACATAATTGCTGTAAGAGGCTCCTCCTTGGGATTAAGGTTTGTTGTCCTTCCTCCTTTTCTTTTTCCTTTTACCAAACGGTGCGCTCGCCGTTGTCTCATCTGTCAAGTTGACTAGATCCAATAGTTCATCACCAAATCTGTTCCTCTTGACTGCTCCGGCTACAAGGGTGGGCTAAAGCAGAAGACTCCGTCTACACGGCACTCATTCTTCTGGATTTCTTGTTACTTGTTATCTTTTGGTACTTTATTGCTGGAAGAGGCCTCTCCTGCTGTCACTGCAACTTGTTGTCCAAGGTTAATTACTTGGGATTCGGGTTTGTGTCCTTTCTCCTTCTCTTCTTCCTTTTACCAATCGGTATGCCCCCCGTCGTCTCATCTGTCAAGTTGACTAGATCTGATACATCATCACCGGATCTGTTCCTATTCACAGCTTCGGCGACAAGGGTGGACTAAAGCAGAAGAGTGGCAGTTCCAGTTTGAGTCGCAGTCGGCATGGCTTCGTTTGCCGCAGCCATAGCTCCCACTTCTCGCGCCGTGTTCGCGCTCTTCTGCCTTTGTCTCTTTCTCTGCCTTTTGGACAGATTTACTTCTATATTTGGCACCTGTTGGGCTCCGGCAGAGTAGCCAAACGCCTTTTGAAAGAACCAAACAGGAATTTAGCGGCGCTTTCTAGAATCATACGCAAGCTGTCGGGGTGCGTTGTACTGAGTAAGGATAAAGTTCATACGCTTCCTCGTTGGGATATCTTAAGATTCATCAATGAATCCTAAAGATTCGCGAAAGAGTGAAGCCAAACCAATTTTTCCGTCATACCATCCACACTATATCTATTCTGACTCTGATATCTTCGTTAACCGTTAATTTTGCATATCCGTATTCATCAAGAATTGTTAGCTTCCTTTGGTCCATACAATTACCTCGTAAATTGACCGAGCTTCTTATCCAGTTCTTGGTAAGCGCCTTGATATTGTCTTAAAGTGGAGAGGCTGAAAGTTTTATGTCAACTCCGAGCGGCAGATGATTTTTATGAGAGGCATTTTCAGGACAAATATGCGTTAAGAGAATTACCATTTTGCCTACCGAAGAGCGAATACTATTTATTAAAAAAATCAGTTTCTATAACTTCCACTTACCTGCACCTAACCACCTACGTCCTACCTGCAGCTCCTTAAAGTCTATTATTCTCAAATATGTTTTTTTCCTCTTCTTCAAATTCAACAAACTTCACGCTGCAACTTTGTTTATAGAGGTGCAACAACCTCGACTGTGTCCATAGAATTTCTTGTTAGAAATATTTCAGTAAAAATATTTCGATGCATGCGAGTTCCGGCTCATTTGTGGTTAGTAACCTTACACCACATGTAAAATACTTCATAAACTGTCACAAAATGTATGAAATATTTTTGTGCATATTTCAAGTTTTTCTCCATTCTGCTTCTACGGTTTCAAGCACATTAACTTACAAACATACAGACATACATACATACATCAATGTGTATGCATTTGTAAATGTCCTTGCACATAAACTCATATGCCTGGATGACTTCAGTTCGTTCGTTTTTTGCACCTTTGCTGTAGTAATGCAACTATGTACCTACACTCATACATACATATACAATTTTGCCCAGGTTGACACCGAAGTATAAACGAGAGGGTGGCTACCAAGAGCTGCTTTTGGAAGTAAAAATAAGCTCATAAACTTTTCAACCTACCACTTCATGCGTAACCTAACTCCGTAATTACATTAACGCTTATCAACAGGCGGCATTGAAAATGAAAGAAGTGTGTAAGAGTGTAAAAGAAAGATAGATGGAGAGAAACAGAGAGAGAGAGAGAGAGAATCGGAGAAATAACGAAATATTTATCTGCAGACCAGCAAGCTAAAAGTGGGTGAGTAAAACCAATTAAATGAAGCAAGCACTGAGAGAGAATCCCCTTAGATAACAAGGATTCTCGTGTGGTTCACTGTTTCGTGTCGCAATGTTCCGTTTAGTGAAGCAACAATTACAGCTTTATCTTTTACGCTCTCTTGCTCTCTCTCTCCCATTCACTTACTCACTCACTTGCTTGTGTTTTTGTTTTGCTGCTGCTGCTGCTGTTGGTGCTTAATGGCGCCTAACCTGTAATAAAGGTGAATGAAGTAAGCAACAGCGGCGCCGAAGTTGCCGAAGGATATGCTACGAAGTTGCTGTTGCCGCTGAGTATAATTTCCGTTATTTATTTTTGTTTTTGTTTCTTTTTGCTGAGCAACAAAGTTGCGCATTACTCCTTTACACGGTGAGGGCGGCAAGTGAATGAGGGATAGCTACATAGTTCTCGAATAGAAATTTGTGTATGTGTGTGGGTAGGTGTGTATGTCGTCTGGTTAGCGGCAGGCACCTCCCGTTGTAAAGGTGAGAAAAAAGTAGCAAAATGTAATCAATAATTTTAAATATTTAATGTGTAGGTGAAACGAAACGAAAACTGAAATGTTTCTCTTCTTAGCTGCTCTACGGGAAAAAGTGGAATATTTTTTTTGTTTTTGTTTTTTTTTTTCGCGTAGAATTGACAGTGAAGTATGAAGTAGATTAAGGAAAATGAGATTTATATGGCGAACATATTTTTATGTGATGTATGTGAGATATAAAAGTAAAGTGATTTTCTTGTTTAAAGTAATTTAGTAGGTTAGAGCTACTACGCCAAGGCGCGCATATGAAATTAAAAAAATAATAAAAAAAATTCAATAAAATAAAAGCTATTCGAAGGACGAAAGTTTGATTGAAATAATATTTAACTATTCAATTCCCAAGCTCAAATTAGTCAGAGAAACTTTTTGCTTTAGGTTAAATTCCTTTAATAAGTAAAGTTGAAAGCCAAAATAGGAAAAAATAAGAAATAAAAAGGGTAAAAAAACGAAATTTTAACAAATGTAAGCTAAATTGGAAAAAATTAAAACAAAAAAAATTGAAAAAATAATATATAAAAGTACGTAAAAAGTTAAAAGAAATGTTAACAAAAAAAAATTAAACAAAAAAAAAACACAATTAAATAATAATGAAAATAAAATAAGAATAATAAAAGGATTGTTTTTAAATAGCTAGAGTAAATTTGAAGGCAAACATTGAACAAACAAAAAATGGCGAAAATACGGAATTCAAAAAAATTTAAACTAAATTCGAAAAACTTAAAAAAAAACTGAAAAAATAAGCAAATGACACCAGGCCGCCTCAGGTTGTAACGGTGGCCTTACCATGGTATGGGGCGCTGCCATGGCGGACTGTTTATTTCCCCTAAATCCTCATTGGGCACCGCACATGGCGACATGTGCAGCCTTCTGGAAGGGCAGGTGACCGTACGAAACAGAATGAACGAAAAAAAATAAACAAAAAATTTCGGATAAGGTTACAAAGAAGACGGACAAACGGACGGACACAGACCCAAAAGGAACGGATAAACGGACGCACCTATTGACACAACAGTTGGACAAATGGACAACTCGGACCGACACCAACGAACTGAGGAAGTTGGGAACTTCCTCAGAGGACGAACTCTTGGCCTCCAGCCAAGAGACGGTTGATGGCAAAGCTGTGGGCCACAGCACGCCATCAACCACTAATCAACCATCCACATCCGCTGATGCCAAGGGGCAAAAGCGCCAAAACGCTAAAAAAGGCCCGTCCAGGTACAAGCTCTACCAGAGGTCTCTGACTATTCTCGGAAGAATAAGAAAAAATGAGGCTGAAGGGAAAGCTCATCCAAAGGACGCGGTCGATAAGGCAAGGTGCCAAAAGGTGGTCGATGAGTACCTGGCGTTCCAGGCCACCCAGAAGGCAGAAGCCGTGAAACGCAATCGTTCGCAGGACGAAATCGACAAACCAACGAAGAAGCCAAAAGTGTCGGTTCACATAGCTTCAATACCAAAACCAACCAAACGCTCATTTAACGAGGTGGCACGGGATCACCTGCAAATAGCGTTGGTTGACGAATTAACTAACCGCGGTAAACCTGCATCGGATAAGTGGTCCGAAATCGAGGCACGGCTGTCCCGCATTGTCGTCGATCACGTCATGGCAAACCCGGAGGGTCATGTGCCAGGATTTGATTCAATGGAGGTGGTCCGCGGATACAGGGTGATCAAGTGCGACGATCAACTCTCCCTTAACTTCCTGCAAACAGTTGTGGGCAAAATCCAGAGCGACTGGGAAGGTTTGAGGCTCAAACTAATCCCGGCCAGCGAAATCCCTCGACGGCCGAGGGCCCGCATCTGGATTCCAAACATGGAATTTGAAGCTAAGCAGCTTATTCCATACCTGCAGGCACACAACCGCACTGTTCCGATGGATGATTGGAGTATCATCAAAGCGGAGGCTCCGCAAAAGAACAGTGTGTCCTTCCTTCTCCAAATATCGGAGGAGAGCATCGAGCCACTGGGGAAAGTGGACAATAAACTTCGGTTCGGCGTCAGGAAAACGCAACTGAAGATATTCCGATCTGCAAATCCGGAGGATGAACAGGACGAGGTTGACGGCGCCAACGAGTTGCTCACATGCATGCAACTTGACGACGCCGCATCCACCAAAAACGATGGCGCTAATGAGCAGCACCCGGAAGTGCAGCTTGACGACGCCGTCAAATTGTAAAGCGACCAGCAGCATGGGTCTCAAGGTTGTCCAAATAAACTTGCAGCACTCGCGGACTGCAACGGACAACCTAACCGTTCTCCTGGCGGAGGAGGACGTCGACATCGCTTTAATCCAGGAACCCTGGGTGCGGAGCACCGAGGTGAAGGGGTTTACCGGGAACAACCACAACCTTTTCTACAAACGGACTGAAGGTAACCCCAGATCTTGTATTGTAGCTAAAAAACATTTGAATATATTTTTAATCCCATCATATTGTTCACAGGATGTGACGGCTGTGGAGGTAGATGCCGCTAACGGTGTCGGCATCATATTGGCTTCCATCTACATGGCACATGATCGGCCAGCACCACCCGAGGAGGCTCGTCGGCTTGTGCATGAAGCCAGAAACAAGAACCTGCTGCTCGGATGCGATGCCAACGCAAGGCATGCGTTGTGGGGAAGCTCCGAGACAAACGACCGAGGTGAGTCTTTATATAATTTTATTATTAATACTAACTTATCGGTATGTAACAGGGGTAACACTCCCACTTTCACCTTTCCTAGTACGGAGTACTTCAGAGGATGGGAGGAAGTGATTGATGTTACTCTACTGTCTGAAAATAGCTCAGTAAGGGTAGATAATTGGAGGGTATCCAATAAAAGGTCCTTTTCTGATCATAGTTGGATTCTATACGATTTGGATCTTAAGGTAGATCCACCCCTACCGTATCGAAATCCTTTAAGAACCAACTGGAAGAGGTTCAAAAATATAGTAAACAAGAGGATAGGAGAGACTCCTATCCCTCAAATCACTCTCACGGAAAACCTTGAGAGCAGGGTCATAACACTGGAAAAGGCATTTAGTAGGGCCTACAAAACGTCCTGCCCCATAAAATTTAGCAAAAAAACTCACCCTCCTTGGTGGAGCAGTGAGCTCTTAAAACTAAGGGAAAATCCAGATCAACGTTTAACCTCAGCTACTCGACGGGAAATTGGGAATTGTACAGAGAAAGTCGGAGACAGTACAAGAAGGCAATCAGGGCCGCCAAAAAAGAGAGCTGGAGGGAATTTTGTTCGTCAATCGAATCCACCAGGGATTCTGCTAGGCTCAGCCGTGTTCTTTCCAAAGACCACTCAATGGCTTCTTGGGTCAAAAAACCCGATGGAACTTGGACTGCTACAGCAGAAGAATCGCTAGAGCTTCTGCTAAATACGCATTTTCCGGGATGCAGCGCTTACGAAAGTGAGAGGGGAAACATTAGGCGGAGCCAATATAATCCACAGCATCTTGCAAATGAAATTATTACCAAAGAAAAAGTTGCATGGGCAATCAAATCTTTCTCACCCTTTAAATCTCCGGGGCCAGATGGGATCATTCCAAAGATGTTACAGGAAACCTTGGACTGTATCCTACCATGGCTAGAGGAAATTTTTAAAGCGTGTTTAAACTTAGGCCATATTCCAGATAGCTGGAAACTAGTCAAGGTCGTCTTCATACCAAAAGTAGGTAGAAGAGGACATGAATCAGCGAAGGACTTCAGGCCAATCAGTCTTTCGTCTTTCCTGTTAAAAACTTTTGAAAGACTTTTGGATACGCACCTTTAACAATGTTAGCACAGATGCCATCCAACGGGCGTTGATAGACCTGGAAGTGGACAGTTGCATCAGTAACAGGATCATCTCCATGCTAGAAACCAGGATCATCAAAGCTAATATGGGTAATATCAACATAACCAAGAAGGTCCACGGAGGCACTCCACAAGGGGGAGTATTATCTCCACTTCTTTGGCTATGTGTGATTAGCAAAATCTTAATAAAACTTGACGGAGGTGGGGTAAAAGTGGTGGCGTACGCTGATGATGTGGTGTTAATGGTGTCAGGACTGTGTCCAAATACGATCAGTGGGATCATCCAAAGGGCGTTAGGCGAGCTTAACTCTTGGGCCACAAGATGTGGGCTAAGTTTAAACCCGCGTAAAACAGAACTTATGCTTTTTACCACCAGATATAAGGTACCAACTTTTACCCTACCAAATATCAACGGACAAACTCTGTCTTTATCAACCAGCGCAAAGTACTTAGGGGTAATTTTGGACTCCAAACTTAGCTGGAAGTTAAACGTCGAAGAACGGGTAAGGAAAGCAGAAATTGCTTTATATGCCTGTAAGCGTATGCTTGGAAGAAGATGGGGTCTTCAACCTAAGCATACATTATGGCTGTATAAGGCGGTTATACGACCCATTTTATCGTATGGTTCGGTAGTTTGGTGGAAAGCTCTAGGGAGAGAGTACAATACCAAATTACTCGGCAGAATACAAAGATCAGCCTGTGCAATAACGGTCGGTGCAATCAGATCATGTCCTAGAGAGGCTCTCAATGCACTGACACACGTTATTCCAATAGACCTACATATAAAGAAGACGGCAACCATGAGTGCATTTAGGTTAAATGAAGCGGGTCGCTGGAAAGGAAAAACTTATGGTCACGCTAGTCTATTATCGCGACAAACTCAGTTAACCTCGGTGAGGACTGACTACATCGTCCCGATGGTAACGTTCAATAGGAATTTTGCCACACTCTTTCCATCTAAAAAAGAATGGAATAAGGGATTCTCTCTAAACAACTTCGATACCACAGTCTATACAGATGGCAGTAAAATGGATTGTGGTGTTGGAGCTGGTATATATTCTCATAGACTTGGAATTGAAAAATCTGTGCGTCTCCCTAATACCAGCAGCGTCTTCCAAGCGGAAGTACTAGCAATTGGGGAAGCCTGTAGGTTACTAATCGCAGATTTCTCTTTTAAGGGCAATATCGCTATTCTTTCGGATAGCCAAGCCGCAATCCAGGCGCTGGACGCGACTATAACAACCTCTAAAGTGGTGGAGCAAAGTAGGAATAGCCTCACCAACTTGAGTGAAAACCATAGAGTAACCTTAATATGGGTGCCGGGACACCGGAACATAGAAGGCAACGAAAAAGCTGATGAACTGGCAAGAGGGGGATCTGCCATGAATAGCGCTCTTGCAGTACCAGTATTCACTCCACTAGGTGCGGTCAAGAACGCAATTTCCCTAAAATACCTTCGAATTGCAGATTGTAGATGGAGAGACCAGACGAAATGCAAAATCAGCAGAACGTTATGGCCAACCTACAACCTCAAGCAATCGTCGACATTAATAAACATGAAACGACGGGACACCTGTAGACTCACGGCAGTCATAACTGGCTTCTGGTCTATCGGAGAACAAGCCGCCAAAATGGGCATCTCTCACAACACATACTGTCACAGTTGTAAACAACCGGAGAAAAAAGAAACAATCTTCCATTTCCTCTGTGAATGCCCTGCCCTATGGAGGGACAGAATGTTAACCCTGGGCAAACCGCTGTTCGAGAGTCCCGAGCAACTGTCTGGCTTAGACGTCAACAACCTAATAAGGTTCCTAAACCGCACAGACTGGATATAGTCCTGCTGCAAATAACTGTTAAACAATTTGGTAACGAGGATGTGGCAACAAAATGGTGCGGAAGCGCTAGTTGGATTCTGGCTGAATCACCACTCTAACCAACCAACCAACCAAGCAATAAAAAATTTAGAAATACGAAATTAAAAACAAATTAAACCAAAAAATTTAAAATACATTTTTTTCTTTTGAAACTAAATATTTTAGGGAACTTTTTATAAAATAGCTAGAGTAAATTTGGAGGCCAAATTTAAAGTTTCAAAATAAAAAATTTAAAAAATATGAGATTAAAAAAATTAACTAAATTTTAAAAAATTCAAAATAATTGAAACAATAAGAAATTAAAAAATGAAAAAAATACGAAATTAAAAAGAAACAATTTAAATCAAAATATTTTAAATACATTTTTTAAGGAAATTTTTTATAAAATAGCTAGAGTAAATTTGAAGGCGAAAATTGAAAAACTAAGAAATAAAAATTGGAGAAAATTCGAAATTAAAAATAAACTTGAAAAAATTTAAAAACGTTGAAAAATTAAGAAATAAAAAAGGGTAAAAAATACGAAATTAAAAATTAACCATAATTAAACAAAACAATTTTAAATATTTTTTATTTTATTTGGAAACTAAATTTTTTTAAGGAAATTTTTTATAAAATAGTTAGAGTAAATTTGAAGGCATGAATTTAAATAATAAAAAATAGAAAAAGGAAAAAAGACGAAATTAAAAAAACAATTAAAAACATTTAAAAATAAAATAAAATAAAAAATAAAAATGTAGAAATGTAAAAAATACGAAATTAAAAACAAAATTGAACCAAAAATTTAAAATAAACGTTTTTTATTTTGAAACTAAATTTTTGTAAGTACAGTTTTGATAAAATAGCTGAAGTAATTTTGAAGGCGAAGATTGAGAAAATGAAAAATAAAAAAATTCAATAATACGAAATTAAGAAAATTAACTAAATTTAAAACAAAAATTAAAATATCTAAAACAATAAGAAATAAAAAAATTTTTAAAAATGTGCACCAAAAAATATACAATAACATACATTTTTTTAGGAAATTTTTATAAAATAGTTAGTTCTAGTAAATTTGATTAAAAAATAGAAAAAATAAAATATGAAGAAAAGACGAAATTAAGAAAAATTTAAACTAAATGTGGGTCTTTCCGATGAAGTTAAATTTCGAGGAGTAATCTTGGATAAGAAGCTGACTTTGGAGACATACGCTTCACTGAAGGTGAATCGCGCATTGAGGATTTTTCAGCAATGCCGTAGAGCCTTTGGTAAAACCTGGGGTCTGAAACCTGCTGTGGTCCTAGGGATATACACAGCACTTATCAGACCAATCATCACTTACGCTTCTGTGGCGACGGAGCATGGTTAAGTCCACAATCCGGGAACTATACAGGCTACAAAGAAGTGTATGTTTATGCATTACGGGTGCCATGAGTACAACCTCTGGTGATGCCCGAAATACTATGCTTGATTTGCTCCCCCTGGATCTTAAGATACAACAGGAAGCAATAAAAGCAATGTGTAGACTCCATAACAGAAGTTTTTGCCATCCAAACAGAAGTTTTTGCCATCCTGAAAGTAGCCGAATAGATAATCGAGAGGAGATGGAGCGGGAAACAGATTGGAGTTTTCAGTGGCAGTCAGGCTACCCTGAAGGCCCCAGAGAACGCAAAGCAAACCTCAAAGGTTGTTCAAGAATGCAAAAAGAAGCTCAATTCTGTCGCAAGACAAAACAGGCTTGTACTTATATGGGTTCCGGGACACTCCGGTGTTCAAGGAAACGAAATCGCCAACCGTGGATCCGCGGTGCCCCCACAGGGGCCAGAGCCAATAATCGGAATCAGTTCCGCAGGAATCATCAAGTGGATCAGCGATTACGTATGCAATCTACATAAAGAGCGATGGTCCGGTCTAGAACGCTGCAGAACTGCAAAGTGTTTTGTGGCAAGTCCGAACAGAAAACTGTCAAACTTTCTACTAAAACTTGGAAGGAAAGACGTTCGGTTGATGGTTGGTATTATTACAGGACACAAACCATGGGATCAGCATATGACCACCACTGGTATCATTGAGGACCCAATGTGCCTGTCATGTTTGGAGGAGGCGGATAGCACTGAGGAATTTCTCTGTGAGTGTCCTGCCTTTGCTAGAGCACGTCTACGAGTTTTGGGTTCCGATGTCGTGAGAATGAGTAATATTCGTTCTCTAAAACTGGAGGATATTTACAGATTTTCCAAAGAATCTGGAAAATTCTCACAGGACTAACTATCTCTGTATCTGCCTCTATACTTTCCTATCTCTTCCTCTGATACTTTTCTCCTTCCCTCCTTGACTATCTACGCCCTTTCCAGAGCTTTAAATACAATGGGCTTTTTAGCCTGAGTGTTCTAGTAGCCACCAAATCTCCTGGTGCTCCTTGGCACGACCTTCTCAAATTTCAAATTTCAAGAAACTAAATTGGAAAGAAATTTAAAAAATAAGAAATAAAAAAATTTTTTAAAATACGAAACTAAACAAAACTTTAACTAAAAAATTTAAATTACATTTTCTTAATTTTCAGAATAATTTTTTTTTAACGAAATGGTTTATAAAATAGCTTTTATTATTTCAAAACTTTACTATCACGTATAGAATATTTTAAAATAGCAAAACAATCGCAAAAAAAAATATTTTGAATAATTGCACGCTTTCAAAGAAATTTTGGGCACCACTTTTTTTGATTTAAATATCCCTTGATTTTACCTTTTGTAGGCAAAATTAATAGCTATTTTTGTGTTAAATATTAGATGTTAGACTGTACTCTGGAATCACTTTGGATAAAAAAAATTGGTTTTTTTTAACTCTCCGCACCTGTGGGCGACCCTGGAGTATTAATTGTAAATATGTATTTTTTGTTTTTTTTTTTTGGTGAATTGTAGAGCTACATATATCATCTAATTTTTGCAATAGAAAAATTTCAGCCAATTTAATTTAAAGAAACTGACATAAAATTTCAGTTGTCTAATACCTAGAGTTACCAATGTCTCGGTGCTTCTTGGCTCGTCTTTTAAAGTTCACAAAAAAAAAAAAACTTTAAGTAAAAACTGTGCATTGCAGAAAGAAAAAAAGCTATCTCTTTCAGATGCTATTGAGGAATAGATAGCAAAAAGGATACTACCACCGATTTGATACGAAATAATTTGCTATACAGGATATCGGAATTAAAAACCTACAGTTTCAGCTACGTTTTAGAAAAGGAAAATATATTACAATTCCAAGCTATGTTTTAAGTATAAATTTAGTAAATTTGGTATTCAAACGTCTAAAATATTTATACTACTTATATATCATAAATATATCTGAAATGTGCTTTACATTTGTAAATTCACGCTTCTTTTTCATCATCTCCTTACAGACATAAATATGTGCTTTCAAGCGGCAGTGTAACATTAGCAGTAATCTTATAAATAAAAATTATTTTCCCTGGTCTTAGATATTTTTACAGCAATTGATTTAACAGAGCGTTGTATTAGTCTTCAACCAAATAATTTCAGCATCAATAAGATATTCTGTTATTAAGCAGTGTCTCCTAACATACAAATGTTACCGCACAGAAAAGTTTCAACAAATCAGCTACTGCTAATTTCAATGTTAAGTCACACAAATGTAACATTTACATAGCCACTGTTACTCAACAAATAGTAATTTAACAACATTCGCTGACTTAACAGTGCTGCACTCTCGATACGGCATATTTTATTACAACACTCAATGTAGTCACACACACACACTCGTACATGTGAGTGAGTAAGCGCTAACATAATAACATGCACAGTTCAGCGAGCAGATAACACGTACAGCATTAACACTTTAACATTTCTGCTTTACATTATTCAAATGTTTACTATTCAAACGAGAAAATAACTTTATTTCTATGTTATTTAATATACAACAAATTTTTTATGTTGTGCTCTCTGTAAAAAATTACAACAGAAAATTTTTCTTTCAAAGTACTTTACAGCGTTACATCAATGTTACCGTTCATGAACACTCTCTGATTACTAACAGTCACGCAAGAGCTGTTACATAGATTAATAAATAATTCTCTTATACGTTTGCTTATCTAGAAATTTTAAACGAAGGAATAAACCATTTCGTTAAGTGTATCTTTGAAATGTATTTACGTTCTCACTGCCATTTTTCAAATTCTCTTTGTTTTACAATATCTCTACTCACTTCTTCTCTCAGCTAAGCAGCTAACATTGCTAGCTTACAATGTTTATCTACTCTACTGGCCCCCTGCAAAACCACCCAAAACAGAGCGTTATTTTTGCTAGCAGCAGAGCTCGAGAGCGCTACAACGGTAAACACCTATTGCCTTGCTCAATGCAACAGTCGATAGAGCTGCTTTTTAATTGCGTGCTTTAAAGCACCTTTACGTGTTGGCAAATGCGGATTCTTGCAAGAGTGTGGCTGCTGCTGCTGCTGTGTATAACAAAAATAAATACAACAATACTCGTATGCACTGAGTGAGCAACACTTATGGTATTAATGATGTATTTTCAGTTGTTATTATGCTGTAGTGTTATTGCTTTCGGCAACAAGAATTAGCAACAGTAACGGCAGGTACCATTTTTCACCTGCTTCGCAATTCAAACACACACTCTCTCTCTCTCTCTCTCAACTCTCTCTCTCCCACATTCATACACACATTGCCATTACATGCTGGCATTACTTTTGATGTCTTGTGTTTGCGAATAAAAGTAAATGGCAAAAACAAATATTTGCGCTCGCAATTTTGTTTCGTTGAATTCGCTCAGCTAACGTTGTAATTTATAATAGCAATCTCCAATCACACTACACCTACTACACCCCTTTAAACAAGCAATAGTTACATGGAGATTCATGCACAGGAGTACACATTGTGCCATTTTTTGGCGCTCGCCTTTGCCAAAAGTTCGTATAACGTTTGGTCGCGTTGGTCGTTGGCCGTTGCTCGTTTCACTGTTTCGTTGTTTCGATTACATGGGAGCACATCGTTTTTACAGTTATGCCGTGTGGCGCTTAAGTAGGCTTCGTTGCCTCCGTTTGTTGTTGTTGTTGCTCCAAGGAAACGGAAATTGCACGCCAAAAAAGCCAGTCGAAGCGAAACTCTTGACAAAGTTGAACGCGTTTGTGGCCCTCGCGTCGGAGTGCGTTTTGTCGTCGGTTGCGGTATATTTGCGTTTTTTAGTTATTTTCGGGTAGAAAAATCGCGTTCGTACGTTCGTTTGCCGCCTTCTACCGGTCCCATGATGGATGTGTGCGTGTTCATACGTGTTTGTGTGTACGTATTTTATATGCGCCGCTCTGCGAGCGTCTAGACGCAACCCACGTAAATGGAAATTTTCGGCTGCTGTTCGAATATTTGTGAAATTTGCATAAAAATTGCGGTGCTGAAAGAAAAATATTGAATGAACCGAAATGTTACAAATTTAATTGTTGGCGGTATTAAAAGGTGTGCTCCCACATTTGAGTGAAGCATTAAACGATGATACAAAAACAAAAAACTAAAGCATACAGTTTAATGTAATGAAAGTCGTGAATCATATTTGCTTATGTTTAAATGTGTAACTTATTTGTGTGCCGTCGAAAAAAAATCAATAAATGCGGAAAAGTTCTCTGGCAAATGGGCAAAACTTCTGAAATAAATTCATTCAGGGCAAGCGGTGCGAATAGTGAAAGTGACTCATTTTGGGGTAAGTTTTAAACAATTCTTACAAGGCAAGCATGTTTTGGAAATTTTAATTGATAAGCGAAAATACTAACTTCCTTTGAAAAAAGTGCCTAATAAAGTTACATTAAATTTTTTTTATTTTTGTTTTTTGTCGGGACAACTAGCAGAACTCAGACAACATTAAGCCCACTGTACTGCACTCGGGTTCCCTTTTCAATTTTCTTTCAAACTACCCGACGTCCAACGAAAATTTTAATTTATTAAATTATTTTTCTAAATTAAATTACATAATAATTTTAAATTAAATTACACAATAATAAATAAATAATAATCGAAAAAATTTTTGTTTTTTATTTTGGCGAATATTGGCGCGGGGGATAAATTATCATGGGACCTACTGGCAGTGACTGTTTACAACTTCTTCATTTTCTTATTGTAAAGATGTACAATAGATACAAATAATTTCCAAAGGATGATCAATTTAGAGGTATCGGATTTTAAATTGAAATAAAACAACGCAAAATCAAATTGATTTGGCCATTTTTTATTATTCTTGTGTAGAAGCATTCACGAATAACGAATGAGGAACCCATTCTTAGGCAAATCAAGCGCAGAAAGGGGTCATGGATAGGTCACACACTAAGAAAACCACCAGATAGCATCACGAGGATGGCACTTGACTGGAACCGGCAAAGGAGCAGAGGTCGCGGTCGATCAAAAAACACTTGGAGAAGGTCCATGCTGCGCGAACTAGCAGATTCCGACATCCAATGAGACGGTGTAAAAACAACAGCACAGAGAGGAGTGAACAAGGAAAAAAAAGAAGCATTCACGAAATTTATTTTTTAAAGATAATCCCTTTCAAATGTTGACCGCAAAAGCGCCGTAATTCGACCATCTCTAAACATCAATTTTTAATGACTCGTTGGAGGACTTCGGTCGGTATCTCGAAAACTAACTTTAGTAATGTTGGCTGCCAACGCCTCTATCGCCTCTTTACATACCCCCACAAACAGAAGTCCCTAGGTGTGATATAAGACGCTCTTGGTGGCCAAACTACTGGTCCGAGACGCGAGATAAATTCCTCACCGAAACGACGATACAGTAAATACATTGTTTCGCGGGCTTTGTGGAAAGTAGCGTCATCCTATTGGAACTAATAAATGTAAAAAAGTCGTTTATCATGGCCCCACAGTGGTCGCCCTTCACTCTTGCATTGGCGTCAGACTCGTCTTTGAAGAAATATGGGCCGCTAACTCCTACAGCTCATAATCCGCACCAAACGGTTATTTTCATTGAGTTGAATGGCTGTTCTTGAATGTCATCGGGTTGTTCTTGACCTCGAATATGGCAGTTTTGCTTCTTGACGTAGGCGTTAAGCCAAAAATGGGCGTCACTGCGGAGCACCATAAGTTGGCCTAAGCGCGCGTGCAACACTTTTCACACACCGTCGATTTTCGTAATGCACCACAACGCTTTGTAATCTATCACGTGTGATCTATCAAAAAAAAAAACCTATTAGAAAAAGTAACTCCAATCTAATCACACTTGATTAAGCGCTTTGTGAAGAACAGTTTTTATAAACATTTCATTTTATAACTGACAGACGTAAGTAAGGGCTTACCATATTTTATTAAGCTTGATCTACTTCAGATCCAGCGGCTTCCTTGGCTGGATTATGTCTCCGAATGGTTACAAGCTCTCCGGCCCTGAAAATATTCGACGCGGTACCTCCTCAGTGAGATTAGCACGAAAACGAAAGAGAGAAACGATTGGAGTGCTTTGCTAAACTCGGCCAAAATCGCGTAAGCGGTTATCGCTCCAGTCAAGAAGAAGAAGAAGATTTACTGACATTGAAACTGCTCAAAGTTTGCTTTTGGATTATAGAAATCTCTAGTCTCGAAAGATTCTGAACGCGTTCTTTTACTTATTGATCCAATCTTCTCCAAAAATTCGCTCGATCCAAAAATTACTCCAATCATCTAAAAATTATTGGACCGACAGACAATTCAGATAGATCCCCGCTGTGTATCATTTATTATGCTCAAGATTTCGCTCTTCAGCTCTGGAACCATCTCGCGCTTATTGGCATGCTCTATGATCAGAAAGTAACAGGAGTGTTTAAATTAAACAAAACAGTGTTAAATTTCAGGCAAATTTATTTTATCTCCTTCAAAATATGACCCGTCTGAAGCAACACACATCTGCCAACGTTTAACCCAGTCCTCCATGCATCCCTGGTAGGCCGACGAAGGGATGGTCTTCAGCTCCTTCGTCGCATTCTCTTTGATCTCTCCTATAGACTGAAATCTCCTTCGACGAAGTGGTAACTTCAACTTGGAAAACAAAAAGAAGGCGCACGGGGTCATATCAGGTGAATACGGTGCTTGCACGATGGTATTTACTTGGTGTTTGGTCAAATAATCCAGCACAATTTGGGCTCGGTGCGATGGCGCGTTATCATCATGCAAAATCCAATAATTGTTTGCGCACAGGCCGGCCAGGCAGACACTAATGATCCGATGACGCTAAAAAGTGCCAGATGTGTGTCTTCCAGTACTACCAACATAAGAAAAAAATATGGACCGGTGCCCACGAGCGTGGTTCGTTTAAATTAAACATTCCCGGTACTTTTTGATCATAGGATATACCACATTTTCCACGTAAATCCAGAGAAAGAATTGCATTGGTGGCAAATCGCAAGATCTCGGCGGCCATTTGACCTCGTTGCTACGTGAGTTAATGCAACCTAAGAACTTCGTTCGCAATATGACTGTAGCTGCATGCGTTGTGTGGCAAGTGGCACCGTCCTGTTGAAGTCGCATATTATCCAAGTCCATACCATCTGATATGGGTCATAAAAAGCTTGTTGTCCTGTCACGATAGCGTTCATCGTTCACCGTAACAGCGTGACCGGTTATCATACATCATCAAGAAATACGGTTAGAGGACTCCACCAGTTGTGGTAGCGAACTTTTCCCTTGACTGAGATGTGAACTGTCAATTCCAAATTCAACTGTTTTGTCTTTCAACGTATCCGCTTTTATGGAAATCTATCCCACTGTGGAGTCCCAATTGCACTTTTTCTAGAACGATCATTTTCATAAAACCTGTGGATGACATTTACGCGTTTTTCAACTGAGTATCGCCCCATGACTAAGTTTGCCAAAGTCTGTAGCACCCATTTTCTGGAAAAATATAAAAACAGTTAACATATCAGAAGAAAGGATGCCAATGAAAAAAGAGCTTTTCATATCATTATTACAGTTGCGACCTCTCTGTCGAATCTATCCGTTTCCAATGTGTCTTTGGCTTTATCATCATACTTTGGTGCTACAGCTTCATGTGAGTTTTAGCCTGCTGAACAGTATGCCTTCATCCTACTCTATCTGTTGCCGTTTCCTTCCAGTTTTGCCGTTTGAGTTATTTCAGATCTTCCTTCACTTCATCCATCTCGATCTTGGTCTTCCTCTTACTTTATTTCTGTATCCATTAGCCTCCAGTATTGTCGATGAACTGTCCGTTCTCATAACGTGGCTTAGCCATTGTATTCTTTTCCCTTTAGTGTAATGTACTACATTTTCGCCTTTTATTAGTTGCTCCAGTTCATCATTCTGATAAGGAGTTTTCATTTGAAAAGCTCTATTCGTTCTTCTTCGGGAAATTCTAGATATACATTGAAAAGAGATACAGAGGGGTGTTGCTAAAGTCTCAATTGTGGTCTATTTTGTGTGCGTTTTCGCGTTTTCAGGATGGCTCAAAACCCGAGCACGGCCCTAGTGTCTACGTAGAACCCAGCGGGACAAAACTATACTTTGGGCTCGGAATGTACACATCTGTGTTTTAAGCGGAGGTGTATGCTGTTGAAGGTGTAGTGAACTTTGTTGTCGGAACTTTGATGTGGGAGAGGCAGATCTCTATGTGGCTGCAACGATGGCAAAGCTGAGCTCATGGCCTTTGATAGTCCTCCAACCACTTCAAGGGTAGTTGAGTCCTGTAAATCCAGGCTGAACTATGTCGGTAGACATGGTATCGTGATGGTAACATGGGTTCCAGGACACGTGGGTATCGTGGGTAGCGAGATCTCTTACTTCTTAGCTAGGATGGGTGCTGATACCAACTTTTTTGGTCCGGAGCCCGTTCTGCCACTCACTGCTGCAGCCATAAAAGTCACTGATAGCAAACGGCTTATTCCAACCAGCAAGGAATTTTGCAGGCTAAGAGAGGACTAAGCCGATGTTACCTGTCATGTCCGACCGACTGTCGCAGATCCTCCTGTCATTAAGAAGAAGGGGCTGTAGGCAGCTGGCTGGACTGATGACGGGCCACTTCCTAAGAGCACATGGAAAAGGTAGGCATCTCAGCCAGTGTACTCTGCCCAGCATGTGGAGAGAGAATAAGACGTCGGACCACTTTCTGTGCGTCTGCCGGGCCTGCGCTACAATCAGGTTTGAGGTCTTTGGCGCTGATGTGTTAAGGAGCTGCCATCTACTTCTACATGACTACTTCGATTTCTGCGTAGGTCGAGTATATTTAAAGTCAATTTAAAAGAGAACCCGAGTGTATTAAATTGGACTTAATGTTGTCTGAGTGTTGTATTTCTCTTGGCCTCCTATTTTCTACCTCGAGTTCATCTCTCCAGTTTTTCCACCGTGTTGATGGTCGTCTCGTTACTATTTTACTAATTCTAATTCCATTAGTCTGCTACAAGAAATCATTATATGAAGAAGTTTATATTCTTATTCATTTCTACACGAATATTTAAAAGACGCTTCATCATTGGTTAGGTCTCTAACCTAAGTCCTTTCGGAAAACACTCTTGCTAAATATTTTTCTGCTTTTTCATATATCCCCAGATAGATTAAATAATTTGTTTCTTCCCTTATAGTGAGCTCCTTTCAATGGACCAGCGAAAACCTCTAAAAAATTTGCAGGTCTGAAAAACCGCTCATTCCCACATGCGGCTGCATACCGTAAACTGAAGCCATTGGCTTGCCATAGACGTTTCTGGCAGCCTTGTGACGTTTTCTCATTTCCTTATGAGTATAAGCACATTTTCTGTTCATATGCTTACGTAGTAAGTAAGTATGTAGCTCCCCTCCCATGCACCAAAGGCTGCCTCATCGAAATGCCTTCCTCTACTTTCTTCACACACAACTCAAACTGTTGGCACACGAATCGCTTACTCCACATTAGCCGCCTGCTGCCATTCATTGCTTTTACATACATTTCTCTTTCTTATACTTTTTCGTATATGTTTCCATTCAACTTCTGCTTTTGGCTAATTTGGCTTTAGTCCTCCTGGCTGTCTACTTCTTCTCGAGACAGCCGTCTGCGACTTGCCTCAGCAGTCATATTATTTCCGCCATCAGCCAAATGCCAAATGCAACACTTCCTTTCCGCTTTCTGCTCCAATTTCTTGTCGCTTCTGTTTTTTTCTTTCGCTGGAAGGTAAAGTAAACGTTGCCAATGTTATTATGGAGTTAGACATTTGTTATTGGCTTTACTCTTTTCTTCATCTTCACGCATGCAACCCTGGGTTTTGTTTGCCAATTCTATTTGAAATCATATAAGAATTCTCACTTTTATAGTCACAATCCTTTTATGGAGCAACATCGAGACGCAAACCATGAATTGGATGAGCAGCTTGGCCAAAAACATTTAAAAAAGGATGTATGCGCCAACTCGCAATGCTTTGGCCCATAAATTATCATACTTTCAACCATAAACCCCATTTCTCTAGTATCTTTCCTCCCGTTTTTCTGCCTGAATTTCCTTCCCTTATTTGCCCTTGATTCTTACCTCTAGCGTATTCTCTTTTTCTCTCACCAAACTCACTTGTATTCTTCATAGTTTTGAAATTTCTCTAAAGTTTTCCTGCTAGTCCGTGCGCTGCTATAAAATTTAGTACAAATATTAATGTTCACTTTCTCCACATCTCCCTCTTTGCTTGCCCACTGCTTTCACTGTTTTTCGTTTGCGCAATCGTTCGCGCATTTATTTTAATTCCCTTTCTTGTGCACTTGACCTACCCTCCTGTTAGTGTAGCTCATTGCTGGGTTTTTTTGTTTTGTGTACAAATAGTTTGTTTTGACTATTGTCGCCGGTATTTAGACAGTGCGAATTCCATTGCATTTTCTTACTCGTCTTCATCCTCTTCATCGTTGTTGTTATAACCAAATTTGCAGTGCTTAAGCGAGCTTAGCATAGTTAGGGCTGTAATTCTTAACAAGCTAATGAAAAAATGTGTAGTCATAGAGAGTACTTGATTTAAAGGTGCTTTTATGGATCAATTTCTGGTGTATGTGCGATCAGCCTGAGCCGAAGCGTGTTTTGTTTTCAACAGTTGTCAGAACTCTAAGGCTATAGTCCGATGTAGAAACTAGAGCCATTGCATACCGCTTGTGGGTAATAAGGACAGACTATGCATTTTTACATCCAGAAGAATGAAGCTTTAGCACTAAGCCCATCTGGTATTTATCGTGCAGTTCAAATTTAGATGCTCGTCTAGGATTCTGTTGCATTTTTGCATCACGTCAGGCTATTTTCGTGCTCAATTATGGGGAATCTGCAGCTATCAGTTGTGATGGTTCTTAGGTTTTCTTTGGATAAGTTCAAGCGTGCCTTAAGCTTCAATTGGGTAAAATCATAAAATGCTTGATTCTCTAGAATTGCGTTTTCGACGCAAAAAATGAGAAAGAGAGTCAATATTCAACATCGTTCCAAGACAGTATTGTTGGTTTTCATGTAAATAATATTGCAAGTATGCGGAATTTTTCCACTCTCTTTCCATCTCAGAAAGGGATTCTCATTAAAACTATTCCATGCTGCAGTTTATTCAGATGGACCTAAAATTCATGGTGATGTTGCCGAAGGTAAATATTATGATGGATTTAGAATTGAAAAGTCTGTATGTCTTTCTAGTGCCTGCAGTGTCTTTTCAGACGGAAGTACTGGCGGTTGGGGAACTTTCTAGATTACTAATCGCAGATTTCTCCTTTAAAGGCAATATCGCTATTCTTTCGGATAGCCAAGTTGTAATCCTGGTACTGGATTCGGCTACAACAACCTCAAAACTAGTGGCACAAAGTAGGAATATCCTTACCACCTTTAGTGAAAACCATAAAGTTACCCTAACCGGGACCCAGACTTCGAAAGGAAACGAAAAAACACAGTTTGTATCTGTAAAACAGCTCATGACATCAACGTCAAAATTGTTCTAATAACTGTTCAATACATATATTGTTTATAAGCCATCAAAAGCATTTGCATCTCAGTTTTGTTGAATTTTTTTTTCTGTGATGGAATTCAAGCGTAATGGAGGAGGACCAAAAAAAACCGCAACAACGCCAGAAATGGTTCGGAAAGTGAAGGCTGGACTTGAACGAAATCCACGTCGAAGTGGAAGAAAAATGGCCAAAGAACTGAAAACATCGCAAGACAGCATTCGACGCATATTGAAAAATGAGCTCAAGGTCAAGGCTTACAAGTTCCGAAAAGCACACGACCTTTCACCCCAGCAAAGAAAAGTTCGGTACGAAAGAGCTAAGGAGTTGTTGCGCTTGCACGAATAACGAATTTCCTAACATTGTGTTGTCTGATGAAAAAAATTTCCCAATTGAGCAGTTCATAACCACTCAAAACTAGCGTGTTTACTTGACCGAACTCTCATACGAGAATTTGAACCTACGTATGGCCACTCGAAGCAATTTCCCATCGCAAGTAATGGTTTGGGCCGCAGTGGCCGCTGATGGACGCTCTCCAATCGTTTTTATCGAGCCGCGTGTCAAAGTGAATGCGACTTATTATCGGGAAAATGTTTTAGAAGCTGTTTAGAGCCGTGGACACGCAAACATTTCGGTCGTAGACCATGGACGTTCCAACAGGACTCGGCACCGTCTCATAAAGCTCGTGTGAACCAAGAATGGTTCAAAAATCATGTTCCCCACTTCATTTCGTCCACACAATGGCTTTCAAATTCGCCAGACGCAAAGCCGATGGACTATTCCATCTGGTCCATTTTGGAGACCAAGGTGAGGACTAAAAAATATGCCAGTATGGATGCGCTGAAAAAAGCGATTATACGAGAATGGGCCAAAATACCTCAAGATCACATTCGTGCAGCATGCAACTCATTTTTTGACCGTTTGAAGGCTATAGTCAAGGCAAAAGATCGAGCTAAAGTGAATATATGTTAAAGTTGTAATAATTTTTGAACAATTTTGTCTTTGAAACAGGTAACACTTCATATTGTTCAGCCTGTATACTCGTAATATGTATAATTGGCGCTTGCACCCTTTTTGGTGGATGTTCGGCCGAGCTCCTCCTCCTCTCTGGTGCATCTTGATTTTTTACACAAATGGAGGGACTTACAGATTTATGCCGCTTCCGAAATGATAATGGAGGCAGAAATACACTCGGAAGTTTGTTTGCCAAGGGGCGAGCGCTATTAGAAAAAACTTCTTCTATCATTTGGTATTTCATGTCATTGACCTCGAATCTGTACTTCCGAATGATAGTCAAGCATTAACACCTTTGTATAGTGAGATGCAATTCTCGAATGGAAAAAAACCTTGGCATAGGAAAATCTAGGTCAAGTGGACTCGAGATACAATTTAACTCAAAATAGAGGCAATGTTATAGTAGTTTGATGTTTAAGGAATAGTAAAATCATAAATTTATGTGAGGAAAATTGAAGCCAATCTATTCAAGAACTTCGGGACAATCCACATAATTACAACTAACTTCAAATACGAACTTCAAGGACTAATGATGGGTACGCCTGTTGGCAAGGGACCACAGATTTATTTTCATGCAGGTTGGTAAATATTACCAATACCAAATAATACCAAATATTTCTATACCAAAAATTTTACCGATCACTATAGGGTACTATTTTCACAATAGATCAGCTCTGGTCGCAGTGCGTAATGGCCTTCTAATAATAATAGGGTACTATCAGAGAAAAGAAGAGGTTGCAAAGCGAATCGATTAAAATGTCGTTGCATCCTTTCAATTCTATTTTAATGATAGGCATAAATTGGATTCCAATCCAAAAGCGCATATTCGAGCTTCGAACGAACTAGGGAGTTATATAAAACTTCTGTGGTATAGGGTTTTTTAAAATCTCTCGCATTTTGCCTTCGGCAATATATTTCTAATATGGTTTACGAATGTAAAACCAGCGTCAAATGTCAAGTTTGATCAGAAACCACTTTAACCTTAAAATGAAAAACATTTGATAAAGTACAAGAGGAAGGAATAAAATTTAGAGCTTTTGAGAAGACGACATGAAAATATTTGTTTATAGGGAAAAAATAATTCCATTTTTTTAGCGTAAATTTTAGCCCAAATGTTTTAAAACTGTTTTATGGTCGACTGTAGCTCCTGGTAAAGATTCATTTGATTAATATTTAATATTTTAACAAAAACTATGAGGTAAAATATTTTTCAAAAATGAAAAGAAATTTTTTTCGCTAAAATTTTTAATACAGAAATACTGTTTTTTTCTCAAAAAGTGTAAAGTGTTAAATCTACAGAGGCTTAACGCTCATTTTTTACTAGGATTGGCTGAAAACGAGCGGCGAGTTGAAATCAAATTATAAGTAGTATTTTTTTTCTTGCGACTAAATATATTTATTTGTTTCGATGTGAGTTGGATATAATTTTTTTTTATTATTATTTAGTTGTTTTTAATTATGGTTTTTTTTAATAAACTTGTTTTTGAATAATTGTTTATTATAATCTCTATATTTTTTACATTAATAATAGTTTTTTTTACATAATAATACATTTTTTTATAATACATTTTTTTTGTAATACAGTTTTGTTAAATAAATTTTTTTAATAAAGGTTTTTTTGAATAAATGTTTTTTTGTATAAATTTTGTTGTTAAATTGTTTTTCTTAATAAGTTTTTTTAATGGATTTTTTTCTTAAAAAGTTTTTTAACTGGTTTTGTGAAAAAAATTTTTTTTTATACTTTTTTTTTAAGATTTTTATAAGAATTTTCGTTTGATAAAAGGTTTTCAAAAAAGTTTTTAAATACATTTTTTTAAAATAATTTTTTTTTTAATAATTTTTTTTTAATAATTTTCTTTGAAGATTTTTATAAGAATTTTTATTTAATAAATGGTGTTCAAGAATGTTTTTTTAATATAATACATTATTTTTGAAAATTTTTTTCTGAATAAATGCTCTTTAAGAAAGTAGTTTTCTTCTTAATAAGTTTGTTTTTAAAGAATTTTTTTCTTAAAAAGTTTTTTTTAATTGGTTTTTTGAAAGTTTTTGTCTAATAATTTTTTTGTAAGATAGTTGTTTTTTGTCTAATAAATGCTATTAAATTTGAAAAACATTTTTTTTTAATAAAAGTGTTGTTGAAAAAGTTTTTTTAATAAATGTTTTTTAAGAAAGTTGTTTTTAATAAATTCTTTTCCTTAACAATTTTTTTAACAATTTTTTAAGCATTTTTTTTAAGAATTTTTTTTTTTAATAACTTGTTTTGAAGATTTTTATACGAATTTTTATTTAATAAATGGTTTTCAAGAAAGATTTTTGAATACACTTCTTTGAAAATTTTTTTTGAATAAATGCTTTTTAAGAAAGTAGTTTTCTTCTTAATAAGTTTGTTTTTAATGAATTTTTTTCTTAAAAAGTTTTTTTAATTGCTTTAGTGGAAATTTTTTTTTTTAATTTGTTTGGTAAGATTTTTTTTAGGATTTTATTTGTTTAATAAATGGTGTTTAAGAAAGTCTTATTAAATTTTTTTTTTTAATTATTTTGTTTTGTAATAAAATTGTTTTTCAAAAAAGTTTTTTTAATAAATGTTTTTTTAAGAAAGTTGTTTTTAATAAATTCGTTTTCTTAACAAGTTTTTTTTATAATGTTTCTTAAGCATTTTTTTTAATAATTTGTTTTGAAGATTCGTATAAGAATTTTTATTTAATAAATGCTGCTCAAGAAAGTTTTTTCAAAATACATTTTTTTAAAATAGTTTTTTTAATACTTTTTGTTTGAACAATTGTTTATTAAGAAAGTTGTTTTCTTCTTAATGAGTTTGTTTTAATGAATTTTTTTCTTAAACAGTTTTTTTTAATTGGTTACGTAAAAATTTTTTTTTTTAGCTTTTTAGGTAAGATTCTTTTCTATTATAGAATTTTTTGTTTAATAAATGATGTTGTTAACATTTTTTTTAATAATTTTTTTTTTTTAATAAAATTGTTTTTGAAAAGTTTTTTTAATAAATGTTTTTTATGAAAGTATATTAGTTTTTAAAAATATATTTTCTTAACAATTTTGTTTTGATAATTTTTTTTTAAGAATTTGTTTAAGCATGTTTTTTTAATAAATGGTGTTTAACAAAGTTGTTTAATAAATTTTTTTAAATAATTTTTTTTTTATAATTTTCTTTTAAATAATTTTTTTAACAAAGTTGTTTAATAAATTTTTTTAAATAATTTTTTTAATAATTTTTTTTTAAATAATGTTTTTTAATAATTTTTTTTAATAAAGTTTTTTTTTGATAATTTTTTTTTCTAAGAAAGTTTTTTTGCAACATTGAACGTGATTTTATTGCCTTTTTTACTCACATATTAAGTTAGGTACATTTATATAAGTATTTTGAGGCCCTATGTTCCACTAAGGACCCACGGGAAAATAAACATTGTAGTTATATTATATGTATGGATCTTTATGTATGCACATTTTTTTTCAGACTTTTTTTAAAAAGTTATTTTCAGAAATCCTATAAAATTAGACATTGTGTGTATATTTATATTTATGATAGGATTTTACACAAGACCCCCGTAAGGAAAAAATCTGGTTGCGCGCCTGATTTCATCGGCCTTTTTCACACAGAAAATCTCTGTAGCAAGAAAAATTATATTTTTTATTATATTTTTTACTGCACTCAGCTGAGATAAAGACAAATAAAAAATGCAAAAATAGTAAGCCACAGTTTGGGACCTTTTTCACATATTTTTAATTACATTTAAGTGATTTAGGAGCTTACAAACATGCAAAGTGTCAGGGCAAAAGTGTCCCGAAGGATTGACAGGGTTGAGTATCCGTGTTGTAAATTTCCTCTTTAAAGCAATTTGAGAATATCAAAAATATTTAATAATTAAAACACTTCTAATTAGCTCTCTTTCGTATTTTTAAATAATTGCAGGTAAGCCACAATCAACTTGAAAAACAAATACAAGTCGAGGCTAAACAGAATTGAGAAAAATGTTGATGAAAAAAATCATCTCAGCAAAGTAAGCAAATTAGCAGACGTTGCATTAGTATGCAAGGCATGTGGATAAACAAGAAAGTACCGTTAAAAATTGTGTTTAATTACGCACCACAAATACAGGATAACCGAAATAATATTTAAACAAGTCCGGAAAAAAAACAAAACAAATACAGAAATAAAGAAAAAAGTTGCGATAAGCGAATTTTGAGAAATACAAAGAAAATTATGGAAATTAGTGCGGAAAAATATGAAAAATTAAAAGCAAACTGAGCCAATAGAGGAACCCACAGCGGCAAAACTTCTTTAAAAAATAAACACAAAAAATTTGCAAAGCGCGCGCCAACAATTAGTGGCGCATAAGAAAAACGACAAACAAAAATTACCATAACAGAGCGAGTGTGTGTGAGTGCGTGAGAGAGAGAGAGAGAGTAAGGAAAAAACAGTAATAAGAAGTTGATGAAATAAGGAGTAACCAATTAAACATAAACCGCTTATGAAAATAACGAACTTCAGTGGTGGCCAGGAAGAATAAAAAAAGAGCAGAAGCAAAAGGCAAGCAAAGAAGGAAGTTGCGCCAAGAACCTGCCGCGCCAAACACAAAAGAAGAAAAAAAAATCGACCAAAGTAGCAAAGTGAAAAAATGTGCGCTGCTGCGTGCAAAACTTTTACCCGTGGATCCGCCTAGTCAGCGGAAAAATAAAAATTTGTAAGAGAAAATCAATTTCATAAGCAACAATAGCAACAACTCAAACACTACCGAAAAAATATTATCAATCGCAAAGAAAGAAAATAATAAAGATCCCAACCAAGAACAAAAACAAAGACAAGAAAAGCCAAAAACAAGACTAAAAAGAACAAAAAAAAAGAAAAATCACGCGAAAAACGCGCGAAAGAGGCTAAAGTGCGGCTACAAACTTGGCTAAGCTACTTGGCTAACTTGACGTCGGACGCGACTAATGGCAATGGTCGCGCAGCCAAACCGCCAACAACAAAGCAAATGGACAAAAATGATAATCGAAAACTAAGCAGTCACTTTTACGCGGCATCAACAACAAAAGCCAGTCAGCCGTCTATCGATTTTTGTGTGCGACAAGTAAGTACAACAAAAGCAAACAAACTTTTTCACAACAACAATTATAATTATTTGTATGTATGTATATATGTATGTGTGGGCAAACAACTGCCGCGTGTGTGTGAAAAAGTGAAAAAGTGAAAGGGGAAGAGCAAACAAAAGTTTGATGTGCTCATTATTATTAAGCTTTCCTTACAAAACCGGCAATAACAACAACGAAAAAAGGCAGTATAAAGTTTTCCTATCTAAAGATGCTGAAAACATTGAAGATCAGTAAAAACCAGTGCAGTTTGAAATTGATGAAGAGCAAGCGACCAATGATGCATCAGCTGTTGGCGAAAAACTTGGCACGTCGCATATTAAAACTTTTATTGGAACAAATTGCATTTTTATAGAGCTTGCAGAGAAATTTTCTAGCGCTGGCGATTATTGGATTTTTCATTTGAAATGGGTTTGTAAAGGAATGAAGTCAATTTTTATGCCTAAGTGCGCTTAAGACTTCAAACAGGGATAAGTGCGTGAAGAAGTCAGGAGCGGAGGCCGACTTTGAGCCATTAAACCTTTTCATACCTACTTGTTTTTGAAGGCAAATAGTACATCACTTTAATTTATCACTTTTATCTTGGGTTAAGCCGAATAGCTGGGAAAGATATGCTCTTTCTAAAGTCAATGCTAGAGTGCCAATTTTTCATGCCAAGACCTCGATTAAAGACAGGCGGAATTTAGAGAGAACGTGATTCGAATCTCGGTGAAAGACCAATATGAAGAAAAAGTTTTTTCTAATAGCGGTCGCCCCTCGGCAAGCAATGGCAAGCCTCTGAGTGTATTTGTGCTATGAAAAAGCTCCTCATAAGAAATATCTGTCATTCGGAGCCGGCTAGAAACTGTAGGTCCCTCCATTTGTGGAACAACATCAAGACGCACGCCACAAATAGGAGGAGGAGCCCGGTCAAGCCCCCAAAAGAGTGAAGGTCTTTTTCGTAATCCTGCTGTTGTCATTCTGAGTAGGTGTCAAACCATTGTAGTCGCTGAGCTTTAGCGAAACGCACAATATTTTGTCCTGAGGTCAGCTGTTCGATCTCATCAGTGTATATGATTCTCTAAGATTCTCTAAGATGACCCTGCTTGTCAAAATATCCTTCTTAGGACTGTATGCTCAAAGCGGAGAAGGTAGCTCTTTCAGTTAGATGTCAGGAACCACGCTTCGCAGCCATATGTTTCTACTGGTCTTATTAGCGTCCTGCATTTGTGTAGCTTACACGAGCTCTATACTTATTTATTTTAGAGAAGTTTCAGCAAAATAACTTCTATTAGCATCTTCACGCCGATTAAGGGATCTGCAGCGCTGCTAACGTTTACACCCAGGTATTCCAAATGGCAGAAAATGGACGTTAACCTAATTAAAAAGTCCAGAGCTTTTCAAAGATGATAGAAAACTCTAGAGGCGCCACTTCTTACGCCAGATAAAACTGTCACTAACTGTGTCATTCTGAATTAAACACACGCGAGTGAACATAGCGACGAACTGAAGTATTGAGGGATTACGTTGGGAAAGCACTGGGAGTACTGACAGTGGCGACAGTGACAGTCTGCAGGTCAGTGACGTCTGTCAAAGCGAGTAGTGTTGACCCGTATTGGTGCCAGTGACGATGACAGTGATGACGAAAATATATTTATAGCGCGGTAAGTTATGACTGCCTTAGGCGGCGACCGAAATCGAAAGAAGGACCACCATTTCTGAGCAAGCGCCGATGACAGTGATGTAAGAGGCGACTAACATTCAAACAACGACCACCCATCCTGAGCGGAAGCTTAACTGGTAGTAGTTTTGGGGCGAGGTCTTACCGAAAACTTAAAAGCGGTACTGCGGCGAACAGAAGCTCTCGGAGTTTGCTCAGACCTGTTTTTGGGACGGCTCTCCGAGGAGTTTCGTAGTGACTTTAGTTTAATGAGGGTAAAGTATTTTTGGTTCAATGTGGATTTTCATTGCAACCGGATGACGGGATCCAAAGAACGCTACCGGCAGTCTGTTCTACGTTACCGGAACGACCCGGACTTGTATGCTTACGGAATGCTTATGCTACTACAAGAACAAAAAGCAAAAAACCGCAGAGATGAGCTTCGAGCTCTATCAAGGAGGTTAGTGTGTTCATGCCATAATACTAATTAGTATCTTAAATTCTTAGGTTGATGATCAACAGATTTGATTCTTTGAGGTTTGAAGCACCGTGGGGTTTCACACGTCGCCGGCAGGTACCCACATTAAGCACATTGAACGTTGTCCACAGGCTCTTTTGGCTATGTGAGCTGGTGCGTTGGTAGTTCTAGTATCAAATGGACAGAATGTTATGATCCATAGTTAAAGATCTCGTGAAATGTTGTATAAGTTAGCTTTTGGAGTCTATTGGTGCACAACTATGCGGTGTGAATAACTACACTTTCTTAATATACTGAGACTTATAGCTCGTGGCGCTTTGAAAAGGGTCCCTTATATGGGAAAGGTAATCCATAAGCCATTTGAGAAGTACAGAGACTTGCTGGACGAATGAAATAATAAACCAAAGACGCAAATTACTACATAATTACGGATGGGGAGAAAAAAAGCGGTATTCGCCCAAAAGTCTTGAGCTCAGTGAAGTGTTGGAGAAATATTAAATTATAAAGGGGTCTCAAGCCGAGCAAAGTTTTAGATTTAAACCCTACAAACTGAATCAGTTAGAAATCTGGAGCTCAGTGAAGTGTTGGCCGTATATTCAATTACAAAGGGGTCTCAAACTGAGCAAAGCCTTAGATTTAATAGGTCTATGAATAAGTTCGTGCGGTTTTTTTTCGAAATTTGAATTTCGGATCATTCCCATGGCTTTTAAACGTTTGGAAATGGTTGATTGATCAACTCCCAAAGTTTTTGCAACCTCTTCTTGCGTTTGAGCCGGATCTTGATCGAGCAATTCCTCCAATTCGGTATCCATGAACTTTGGCGGCGCGGCCAAAATCACCACTTTTAAAGCGTGCAAACCACTTCTGGCACGTTCGCTCAGCTAGAGCATGCTCACCATAAACTTCCACCAAGATACGATGACTTTCGGCTGCTTTTTTCTTCATATTAAAATAATGAAGAAGAATTCCCCGCAAAAACACATTATTTGGCACGAAATTCGACATTTTCAAGTGTGGTAAAAATATTGTTGTTTACGCTTCAAATAAAAAACTTATACTGACGTTTGTGCCTTACGACAGTAGCTCTCCAATGAATGTTTGGAAATGTGGATCGATGGAATAATAATCAAGTTACGCCATCTGTTGTAAAACCGCACGAACTTATCCATAGACCATTATTATATTAAATTATAAAGTAGCCTCAAACCGAGCAAACCCTTCGATTCAGCCCGTAGTTAGAGAC
Source organism: Anastrepha obliqua (assembly GCF_027943255.1). NCBI lineage: Eukaryota > Metazoa > Arthropoda > Insecta > Diptera > Tephritidae > Anastrepha > Anastrepha obliqua. The sequence continues at coordinate 32,300,752 of NC_072896.1, forward strand.
CTGAATCTTGTAAACATCTGGAGCTCAGTGAAGTGTTGGTCGTATATTCAATTATAAAGTAGTTTCAAACCGAGCAAAGCCTACGATTTAGGCCCTCTACACTGAATTGTTTCAACGTCTGGAGCTCAGTGAAGTCGTGGCCGTGTTATAAAGAGGTCTCGAACCGAACAAATTCTTAGATTTAGCCCCTGTTTCAGGTACTCAAATAGTCGTACACTGGGTTTTTCTGTTCTAATTCCATAGAAGAAATATTATACTTTTCCCACGAAATGCTAAGTCTCTCAGCATTAATTAAAAAATTATTTACCCGCAAGCGCCGTCTACGGCTCACAACGGTATTAAGTTTGCTGGATTTCTGTTGAAGTTATGCCAACACGAGAGCACTTATCTAGACTCGCAGTTATATGTGTGTGTGTGTGTAGGAGTACTCATATAGAGGGACTTACACCCACAAATGTGTGAAAACTTGCAAGCTTGCATTGCGTGTGTGTGCGTGTGTACCATATCCGGTTCCGTGCGGGTGAGTGTGTGTGCGTGCGTGCTTGCTGCTTATCTACACCTACCAACTTTCCAAGCCAAGTCGGTGTTCTACTCGATTGCTGCTAACTGCCAACAGCCAACAGCGACAACAACGACAACAACAACAACACCTCCCTGTCCTCCTATCTAATCCAGCAATTTGTTCAACATCTTTCACTTTACTTGACTTAACTACTTACAAGTATGCATGTGTGTGGGTGTGTGTGTGTATCCACACATGTATGTGTATACATATATAAACTATGGTAACCCTGTTGTCTGGCATGTCTGCTTTCTGCTCGGATTTTCATTTAATTTCCACGCATGTGTTTAATGTGTTTTTAATTTACTTTTTGGTCGATGGGTAAATTGTTGGCGGCCAAAAGCGTTTGCCACTCTCAGTCTTCGGTAAGTAAGGCAACTCAAAAGCTAAGGCTGCAAAATATCTTTCCACTCGACTGTTGGGTGCTTAAAATAGTTAAATAAATACTCGTGCAATGTGAAATCAAATGTGTATATATAAGCGTATCTTCCCTATGCGTGTGTGCGTGTGTGTGTGTGCGTTGCCAGGCAATTGGGGGCAAAAGTTGATCTAAATTTTCGTTTTTTGTTTACATTTAGCTCGAAACTGAAACATCGCTACTACTTACCCTCTGACCCTGTGCCACTTTCCGCTCTCGCCTTCCTGCTTCTGCGCCTGCACCCTCGAAATATGTATTTTCGGCACATACGCTTTGCGTTAACGACATTAGATAAGTTAACGGCATCTAATGTCAATTTAATTATGTGAACTTCTGCTGTGTATCCGTTTCCCATGTGGATTCTTCCTTGCCATATACAAATACATATAAATATATATACATATATACATACATACATACATGTGCTGGTACATGCCACATGGCTGCAATTCAGTTGAAATCGCTCCTCACACCTACCACTACACTATCCATCCATTATTAATGTTTCTTGTTACTTTTCTGTAATTGCCGTTTGTTGTTGCTTGTTTATCTATTTATCGATTTGATTGACGAAATTTGTTCAAATGCAATTTTGTTGACGTAAAAACAATCGCTTTCGCTTATCGACAATTTACCCAGAAAAAGAAAAAAAATATATGCGACTAGGCTGGGAGTGGTCGGTAACTAGTCGCAAAGGACCACTCCCAGATTAGTCGCAAAAGGAACAGATGACGAATAGCATTTTAAATATCTTTTATATGATATGAGCATCGATTTTTTGTTTCAGCATGCGCTTAGTCCAAGATGAAGGTTTGATAGCAAAGGAGTATTGGGTTGCTTATTATTCCATGTTCCATTTTTGATTTCTTTCTCTTTTATACGAGAAAGAAATTTATTTTTAATGGAGAGAGTAATTGTACGTTTTTATTCCCGAACGGGTACAAAATTGGCTGGTCACTCTTTGCACTTATTGGGCATAGTCATCTTTTCTACAATATAAAGTGTACTAGGTGAGACTAGTTGCTATTCGTGCCAATTGAGTATAGTTGTTTTTTGCACTTTTTTAAACTCTTTTCCACATTATTAGAAATTACGTAATCTATGAATAAACCAATTGTGCCTTCTTATACCCAAAAGGGTACTAAAATAGACTAGTCACTTTTTACCCCTATCGGGCATAGTTGCCTTTACTGCAACAAAGGGTGTAGAATAGGGCGGGTCGATTTAAAAATCGCTCATTGCTCTGTGAAAATCTTATTCTAGGGATCAAAATAAGAAACTTTGCCGAAGGAACCATACCTCTAAAACGAATTCTGATGTCCCCCAATTTGGGTCGAACGAAAAATCCCACTTTGACCCATTTAGAGTGCTCCAATCGAGTCCAATTGTATGACCGACCCCCACTAACTTTGGACGACCGATCCACCCATGCCAGTGGCACACCCCCTGGAACTCCCCTGGGGGGTTCCCATACAATCATTTCAAAATATCACCATTTTTGACCTTTACATGAGAAAAGAAACTAAAAAGTTCGACCCAAATTGGGGGACATCAGAACTCGTTTTAGAGGCCTGCGGTAACACCCTAGCAGACACTGCTTACTGAGCAATTTGTTATGCTCCTTAATAGGTAGCATTAGGGCCTCATCATGTAGATGTTGATAGGTGACATCAGAAGACATCCTATCGCGGTTATTAATGCAGTGTTTTGGCAGGTCTGAAGCTTCGTCCATTGCGAATCACTGGTTCCAGGCGACCAGACAGGTGCCCTATACTTTGGGGTTGTTAACAGTAACAATTTGTGTATCGTCGACTTTCACCTTGAGTTGTAGCTTGAGCTCCTTTGTCCAGGTGGCGGAAAAGGTCGCCGTGGATTTAGTGGGGGCCTTGGAGCATAGGCCATCAATGTCATTGCCCGACGCCATTATCGTGCAGTCGTCGGCGTATGAGATCAAGGAGACTCCCTCCGGTGTCTGGGGGAGTTTCGAGACATAGAAGCTGAAAAGCATCTCCTATGCTGCTGTCCGGCTCTCTCGAAAACTAGGCTCCTTGGGTGCTCTCGTCTCAGATTAGAATCTATCCTTGAACTGAAGCTTGAGCGGCTCCTAAAACTCGCGAACAGCACGCGCATCTTGAGTGATGTATGTTTTTGCTAAAAAATAGGACTCTGATCTGGTATCACTATAGACCAAAATGGTATCTGCGTAGCTTCGGTCAGCCAGTATAAGCTAAGCTAGCCTAGCTCTGCGTGGGTAGAAATTCAGGTGTATTTGTGATTGTTTTATCAACTTACAAACAGTTCCACTCAAAAAAGAGTTGATGCGCCAGTTTCTCAAGACTTGATTGAGCACTTAAGGGGGGGGTAACGTGAATTCATGAAAAAAAGGCACATTTTTATGATTTTTTTTTGATGACATAGTTAAAATTTATTCGTCAAATCTTTTACTACATAAAACTATAGCAGTTGAAGTATATTTTGTGAAATTTTCATTCAAAAATATTTAAAAATACGGCAATGGCAGTAATTATTCGGACGCATCTCAAAAAAAAGTAGTTTTGCGGTGCCCCTCATAACTCGGTGTTAAATCATCTGAAATCAAAAAACCAAAGTTATTTCGTTAGATAATCGTTTTCTCCGGGTAACGCCGAGAGGGTTTTTTGAAATTAAAAATTTTTCGATTTTTGGGAACACGTTAAAGTCAAAAACACGATTTTCGCGTAAAAAATCGGTGAATTAGTTACTGTAAAAACAAAAGTATCAACAAATTCGAAAAAAACTCTTCGGCGTTACCTTGTAAAACATCTACAGAAAAAGTGTTCAAAATTTCAAAAGGATCGGTGCAGTAGTTTGAAAGTTATGAGGGGCACCGACTTTGAAAACGTAAGTTGTGGGAACAACGCTTTAAAGTACAAATGGCGCGCGGTTGAGCCAGGTAGGTAGCAACACTTACATGGCTGTATCTTTGTAAGTTTTGCTCCGATTCATCTAAAATTTTCACAGAATATTCTTGAAAGGTTCTTCATTTAAAAAACCAAATAAAAAAAAAATGCACAAAAAAAATTTAAAAACGTTACCCCCCCCTTAACCGGAAGTTAGTCGGTATAACCAGGTTACCCACCGCCAGAAAACCAAGAAAACTTTAAAAATGTGTGATTTTATTAAATATGAAAAGAAAGCATGTGTGAAAATTATAGAAACGGAATTGGACATTCCACAGACAACTGTGTATCGCATTTTGACTGAGTTTGTAGGTTTTCGTAAGCTTCAGTGAAGATTTGTGCAACACAAGCTGGCATACTCGATTGTAATACTCGGTCTCATTGTAAAAAAAAAATAGGAGAAAATAAAATATACACAGGGTGTTCCTATTCAGAAATAGTTATTTTTTGTTTTGTTTTAAGGGAATTAAAGCTGTATAACAGGTAGCCCAACTAATTGCCCAAGTTAAAGATTTTTCGTGGTTTGTATCTTTGCTCTTTAAGCAATCATTACAATTAATCAGGTTGCTAACATCAATCAAATGGAGTTTTTAAAGACTTTGACTGGTCATTTGTTATTCCGCCGCCCGATTCGCGTAAACACGCGGTTGGGAATCGCTTCAGCCGTTTCGGTGTGGTCGTATTAGATCAGGCACCTCTCTCTTTAGCTACAGCTTCGAGCGGTACATTCTGCTGCCTTTTTTTTTAAAGCTCAAGGTTCAGGCTTTGACTTAAAGTCTCGAGTACGTCAAGGTTTTGAAAAATGAGGAGTAAAACACAAAACAACAAGTTTTTATGGGTTTGTACCCCCAATTTTCTCAAAACTACGACACCTTTGGAGCCGAGATTCGTGTTCAGCGCATAGAAACATTTCGGAAAATAGTCTCTTATCAGAAAAAAAAATTAAAAAAGACTACACGACGGAAGTATTTTATTCAACCAATGTTCTGTGTATCAGTTCTTGCACTTTCAGCTATTATTTTATTATCAGCTTTAGGCAATTTTGCATCACTGATGACTTTAGTTTGATGATTTAGTAGTTGTTTTCAACTAGTTTCATTTAAACTGGTTGCCAACTAGTTGCTTTTAAACTAGTTGAATTGAAGTAATTTTATTAAAACTAGTGTCCAAAAAATTTCATTGAAACTAGTTACATACCAGTTACATGTTCAGCGCATAGAAACATTTCGAAAACTAATCTCTTATCAAAAACAAAATAAAAATTAAAAAAAAAAAACGAAACGACGGAAGTATTCTATTCAACCAATAATCTGTGTATCAGTTCTTGCACTTTCAGCTATTATTTTATTATCAGCTTTAGGCAATTTTGCATCACCGATAATTTTAGTTTGATGATTTAGTAGTTGTTTTCAACTAGTTTTCAAGTAGTTTCAGTAAAACTAGTAGTAGTGTCATTGAAACTAGTTACCAACTACACACTTTAAAACTAGTTAAACTTGAGTATTTTCATTAAAACCAACTAGCTACCAACTAGTTACCAACTAGTTACTTTCAAACTAGTTACATTTAAGTATTTTCATTAAAACCAACTTGTTACTTTTAAACTAATTAAATTCAAGTATATTCATTAAAACTAGTGTCCAAGAAGTTTCACTGAAACTAGTTACCAACTAAAACTTATAACCAATTCCTCTTAAAAAAGTACAAACTAGTTTGGCAATAACTGCAATGCATTACCCGGTGTTTGCCCGCATTATTCCTATGAATATTCAAAAAATTCTTAAAATAAATTTTACCCAATTTCATTGTTTAACTATGAATACTTATTTGGTATTAAATATTCCTGGATATTGTATTATATTTTTGTAAATAAGTGGAAGAAACATTCCTAATACAATAAAACGAAAAAAAAAAAATATTTTTCAATATTTCCTGAAACCTCTGCTGTCTATTGAATGAAAACTTCCAGCAACAAGCTGATTTAAATTACCATACCTTTTTTTAAGCCTTTTACGACCACCACTATAATAAAATATACTTGGAATATATAAATAAACTTGCTCCTGTATAAGCCACAAAATTAAATCCCTCTCCTTTTATAGTTTTTTGAACTCATAAACCTTGACCTTAACAAATTTTATACCCAACATAAATTTTATTCTTTTACAAACCACTCATTACCCTCAACACTTGAGTTAACCGAATTGTATTTGTTTTCAATTAAATGCGCGGTAGCTAATTATTTATTGAATAAATCAAGAAGCTATAAAAATTAACGAAATTCATGAGGCCAGGCTGTAGGCGAGAATTACTCGAATTCCCAACAAAATTAAATATCGATGTCTGATGAGTGATTAAATTTTTATAGCTTTTTAATGCAATTAAATAACTATAAAAAGACAGTTTTAAATTTGTGAAAAATAAAGCACACAACCCCAACACTTTAAAGTCATTTTCAAACCAGCGGCTAAGAATTTCTGCTACGCAGCCACCCTGACACAAATGATTTGGCCTTCAGTCTGTTGATTGAGTTTGGGAAGAAATTAGAGCAATCGACAAATCAACCAGATAATGCAGCTGATATCAACATTGTGTGTTAGTGTTGTGCATGTGAGTGTGTGTGTGGGCAATAACAATGCCTTTTAGAAAGGAATAGAATATACTGCATTTTTTATATGGCACTTTTTTTTATTTGTTATAAATAAGGGTAGACAAAAGTTCGTATGTGATGTAGAAAATATAAAGGCGAAGCAGGCAAACAGGCGAGCATAGGAAGAAGTATAAAAACGACCTACAAATGCCATCGAACAACAACTAATGACCTGCATAGGACACATTCAAATGCCACATAGTAGTGTGCACGCACGCACACACACGTAAAGAAATGCCTTTAGCAACCTCACCATCTCACCCATCACCCCTTTCGCCGGTCGCCTTCAATATGTTCACCGCGCGCGCGTGTGTGTGTGTGAGTAGTTTACGCTGCTTTATAACAATGTCCTTGCGTGCTTGCAGCAAATTTTCCTCTTTGGTATTTTCACGATTTGTTTTCTTCTGGTTCCTCCTCCACTTCTTCTTCTTCTTTATTATATGGCATTCTATTCAACTACATATGTGTGTGTGTGTTTTTGATGCAAGTTGGCTTTTATAGACAAACATTTTTTTTGTTATACGTATACATATATATCCAGGTATTTTTGTATGTTTGTCTATAGAAATGTTCCTTTTTATATTTGTGCCTTATTTTCGTAACCCTCTTTCAACGGCGCCATTTGCCCAAACCAACTTGTGCCACTTTACTATTTTTCTCTATAGTAAATTTTTTTTTTCTCTTATTCTTGCTTTTTCTCATTTCACTTGCCTTTTATTTGCAGTATTGCAGAAAATTACGTTAACATTTCCCCAACAATGTTTGTGTGCGGGCGTGCGTGAAAGCAAAAATTGTATTTTATTGAAATCGATTTGCTATAAAATGTGAAATTGGCATTTGGAAGCCGGCACGGTGTAGGTGAAACTGGCGATTTGCAACTATAGTAAAAGCCCTATAGCAGGTGAAGGTAGATGTATTGCTTTAAAAAAATATTGGTTTATGAAAAATTCAATTTGAAATAATCGACTGACCATAAGCTGTACCGTACTTGGGTGTACCACAAGGTCTCTTTCAAGGTGTTCTATCGCGTATCCTTATACAGCTCGTAGTACGATTTTTTTCACTCATAGATCTTTTGAATTCAACATTTTGTTGTTGATAAAACCCGGTTTAAATTTTTTTTTCTCTAATCACTTGGTTAGTTTAAACTGGCTTGTCCTAAAAATTGGTTACTCAGTGTGCTGAGAGGCATTTTGCTACGCCTTTGGAAAGATTTCGGCAGTACTATTCCTGTTGTTGAAGTGGTTGAGTATGTCCACTGAAATAATGCTAATTAGTGACCAGCACCGTTTTACTACCACCGTCCTCGTGTAATGATGTTTTTTCTTTTTCTTTTTTGTTTTGTTTTTTGTTCTAAGTCAAATCCATTTAGTGAGGTCCAAGTATAGCAGCAAATTCTTTATCTCGATGTCTGAGATCTCATTAATTTGCTGCAGGAAAGGCTTACTTAAGTAGCCGAGTCGTGCTCCAGCTAGCCCTGGACATTCACATAAGTAGTGGAAATGACTTTCCTTCGCTCCTTCCGCTTGACAGCTTCTGCAGATAAGATTGAAGGGTATATTGAATCTAGCTGCAGATCCCCTACTTTCCAATGGCCTGTAAGGGTTGCAGTGATGCGTGAGATGTTTGGCCAAAAGCATCCTAACAGATCATTCGTCCTTTGGATTTTGTATGACGGCCATGTGTTTTTTGTTGTAATACATGTAGTTAGTTGCTTCCATCTTCTTTCGGCTAAAGCATGGTAGTGTGAAGCAATGGATGCTTTTAATGTGCCTCTGCTATTTCTAGTGCCGAACCTTTTCTTGCCAGCTCATCCGCTATCTCATTACCCCGTATGTTCCTGTGACCGGGAACCCATATCAGAGTGATTTCAAGCCAATGACTAAGCATTTCTAGCTACTCTCTACACTGTAGGACTAGTTCAGATGAAATGGAGTTGGAATCCAAGGCCTTTATAACTGCTTGACTAGTACTATTCCTACTTGCTTTCGATCTCTTGGCGAATCTAATCAGTACTTCCAACGAGGCTGTACCAAAACTATATGTAGGATTACTTGCTTTTGCTCTGTAATCTTTGCATTCCATCCGATTGGAAATAATCAATTTTAGTCAAGATACCCAAAAAGAGCACTGCAACAAGTAGAAGCATACACATTCTTACCGGCAATTGTTGAAATATTTAATAAAATTATTTTAGACTGAATTGTTGCGCCAATAAATGGTTAACTACGTGAACAACACGTTGGACTCCGACAAAATCTCTCCTGCATTGATGCAACTCTAAGCGAGTGATAATTTAGCAGTGCTGAATGTAACTCTACCCTTGAGATCCTATATGGGACATTCGCTAATAATGAAAAAGAGTTTGTCTCTGTCAAAACAGAATGCTTATGGGAAGCCCCACCTAGGATGGATATACCGAGGCAAATGACAAATTTAATACGAAACAGCTGAAATGGTGCGAATTGCCGAGTTCTTTACAAGGGAAAGCTCAGTGAGGCTTCGGTGTCTAGAAAACTTGTATTGAATTCTTAAGCTCCTGAAGGGGTAGATAATAATAACCTGAAGCGCAATCTTGGAAATATGGGCTACCTCTACTTTACATCTCCCACCGAAATCGTTATGTGGCGTTCCGAACCAGAGGCAATAGTCCAGTGCCCTTTATTATCCTCGCGAGAAGCTGTATATGCCTTTTGGAGAAGCTGAAAGTTCTTCATTTCGTTGAGCGAGTCACCGCTAAAGGCTGTAGGCGATACGTCATAAGGCAGAATTAATAATTCAATCCTGCCGAGTCAAATGTCATTATAGGCTTTTAATTCAGTGCACCTATTTTATCTAATTATTATTAAAAATATATAAATAATTAAAAATGACGTTAGTAAGCCAAAAATTTTAGAGTGTCAAGTTTGGTAAACTTAGCTAAAATTTTTGTCTAAGCATCCGCCATTTAGAATTTTTGAAAATTTACATCGTATTTGTATCAGGTCAGTCCATAAGTTCGTGTGTTTTTGAAAGGCCGTTTTAAAATTAATAAAAAATATGTTTAAAGTATTTATTAATCAATAATATATTTTCCTTCATTATTTACAATGTCTTCCCAACGTGTAGGCAAATGTTTAATTCCCTGCTCAAAAAATTGTTTGTCCTTGGAGCCAAAATACGCTTCGATATCTCTTTTTATAGCTTCTTTAGAGGAGTAGTTCTTGTGACTCATATGGGATTGAAGTCCACGGAAAAGGTGCTAATCACAAGGTGCAATATCGGGAAAGTATGGTGGATGCGGCAGTAGCTCCCATCCGAGCTCGTTCAGCTTGCCGTTCAGCTTGCCAGAAACGCGCTCAGCAAGGCACCAGAAACTGGTCTCATATTAAGAGAAAAGTTTGAAAAGACCGTGAAAAGTCAAAGAGATGGAAATAGGATTCCAAATCATTTCACCGTCACCCTATTTTCGAGACTTGGCTCCCTCCGACCACTACTTGTTCCCCAATTAGACGAAATGACTGGCTGGATAAATACTTTACTCAAACACGTGGACAAATCGTATTACTCGGAAACGTGGTACGAAGTGCGTAAGCCTAAAAGAAGAGTTTGTCGAAAGATAAAAAAGGTTTACCCCAAGCAATTAAGTAGTTTTTATGTTTGCACGGAATTTTCAAACTAGATACCATTTGTTCTGTCGATGAGTTCTTGCATTTTCAGTTGATTTTATTTGAGTTGCATTTTTGCATTCGCAGAAAACTTTTTTTTGAAGTATGTTATAAAAATGACTGAATGTAAAACGATTTCTAACTAGTTTCGAAGTACTTTCATTAAAACTAGTTCGCAACTAGTTACTTTTAAACTAGCTACTTAAAATAATTTTAAGTATTTTATAGCAAATTTTTCTTTAAAAAAATGCACGAACTAGTTTGACAATAATAACTTGATATTTGTCTTCTATGTATCAAACACGTTGTTCAAGCAATGACAGTAAACACTTTCAGCTACAAATATTATTGGAATGGTGTGAAGCAGTTGAAAAGTGTTTATTTATGTGGGCGCTTAAGTGATTGATAGAGTATAAAAGTTTGAAGTTGTTCAAGGAAACTAAAACAAAATAGACTTTGGTTCTCTGAATTAAATTTTTTTTATCGAAATGATGATTTTGCCACCTCTGCCTCTATATAATAATATATAATATCTAGTATAATTGGCACGTATAAAAAAAATAAAAATTGTGCAAAATTTTATGAAAATATGAATGTGGCTAAAAACCAAACTGTTAGCATTATTTGAATCAGTAAACTTACATCATCACTATTATTGCCGTCTCTCTCAATTTTAACTCCCTTTTTTGGAGCACCCAGAAGTAGCAGTGTCTGCATTTTTACGTATTTCTGCTTCTTGTTAATTATCTGCGTCTCTTTAGCCTCCAAACTAACTCCTCTAACTTTTTTTCCTTTGCATCAGGCGGCCGCCGTAGCCGAATGGGCCGGTTGGAATCTCGGTGAAACACCAAAATTAAGAAAAAGTTTTTTCTAATAGCGGTCGGCCTTCGGCAGGCAATGGCAAACCTCCGAGTATATTTCTGCCATGAAAAAGCTCCTCATAAAAATATCTGCCGTTCGGAGTCGGCTTGAAACTGTAGGACCCTCCATTTGTAGAACAACATCAAGACGCACACCACAAATAGGAGGAGGAGTTCGGCCAAACACACAAAGAGGGTGTACGCGCCAATTATATGTTGTATATATATATATATTATATATATCTTTAGTGATAAATTTGTAATAGGAATAATAATAATAACGTCTTTTTTTATAAAAATGCTATTTTTCTTTAAAACATTTAATATAAATATTTTTCTACAAAAGAAAAATTTTAGAAAGTTTGAACTTTCAATGTTTTTTTTATTATTTTGAGAATGTATGTATCTTACGGGTTTGAGGTCGAATAATTAGATGTTTGATGTTTATTTTTACTACTTTTACTTTCATTTTTGGTATTTTTTATAATGTTTCATTGGAAAATTGTATTTATGTAATTTTTTTATAAATTTATTTTTTTTCGTATTTATTAAATATATTTATATAATAGCCGAAGACCTTAGCAGCCAGTGTTTTTTCCTTTTTTTCTTACCTTTTATGTGGAATAATTGTTTATAATTATTACTCTTTTCAATAAATAAATAAATAAATAAATAAATAAATAAAAAAAAATTTTTTATAATATTTTATATTTTATTTTAATATAAATATATTAATTGTTGTATTAAATAATATTATATGTAATTACAAAATTTATTATAATTATTCCTTTGCGCTACCCTGTACTTTACTAAAGTTACACTAGAAAATTCATGCTTGAAATTTCAATCATCGCTCTCAGATACTAATGAATTCCTTATTCATTTTATTTTAAAGACAATTAAATAAAATTTTTGTGAAAAAAAACTCAGTTCAAATATCGTACGAAAAATTAACCTCAACTACTTACAACCCAACTCACACATGCTACCTCCACCTTTGCTCACTAGCAGCTCTATCCTCTTCTCTCTGTCACACTCTGTCCCTATGCTCACTATCAGCCATCTCCTCCTCTCTCTCTCACACTCTCTCCCTATGTCGAGCACGCTTGCCATCCTCAAATTGTAACGGTTTAATGGCGCGCAAAAGTATTTGCAAGTGGAGGGTCTCGGCTATTGGATGATGACAATTGAACGTGACCCGCTTAACACGTTGTCGCGTGCAAAGGCCAAATACGCAAAAATTAAATTTAAAAAAAGTTGCACATCCCTTTGGCTATGCTGCTGACCGTATGAGGACATTTCACAACTTATTGGCAGGTATTTTTTGTTTTTTTCCTTTATTCGTTTTTTTTTTATTTGTTTAGTTTTTTTTTTTTCATTTATTAGTTGGCCTTTTTTTATTACCCATTCTTCGACTTTCGTGTCACCTAACATTTTTGGTAGCACAAGGAAAAAAACAAAAAACAAAAGGCATTCCTTTGGCTATGAACGCCTTCAATAGCATTTATTGATTTCACTCGTTGATTTTGCAACAACACCAATGGTGGCCGTGATGAGAAACTTTTGCACAGGAAGTACGTGAAATGTTCGTGAAATTAAATTAGTGCGTGCGTGCGCTATCTATCGAACGGAACAGGAAAGAGAAAAGTTTGAGGATAAAACAAAACTAGAGATAAAAACCAAAATTATTTGTTCGCCACCACACCCCCCATGCACACCCGCCTCGAAACTACTTAATGGTCATCGTTGTGGACAATTTGCTATAAATTTAGTCCGTTTACCAATTTTATGTGGCAGTTTGGCCAACAAAAATAGAAATAAAGATACTAAAAGTTTTACTACGGTTGTTGTTTTTTGTTTTCCCTCAAATAAAAAGTAAAATATGAGCAAAGTATTTTCATGAATGGATAGCAAAAGATAGTGAAAAATACGCACATTTTTTTTTAATAAAAAAAAATACAAATAAAAAATAAAAATGAAAAAATAGAAATAAAAATGAGAACAAAAATAACTGAAAAAAAATATAAAAAAAATAACACTAAACTTTTCTAATAAAATTTGTACTAACAAAAAACAAAAACAAAAAATATTAATGCCGCTGCTATAAAAATTATGTGCTTGTTCGTTTCTTGTCTCACGTACTGGCTTCACATATTTTTTATACGAATATGTATCACCCTAAAAATTTATCAGTCCACATCGAAAACAATTATTTTCTTTTTTACCCTCAGAGACCCACCCCTTCGACCTTAATTTATGGCTTTCTTGCTTAAGTTTATTGCGTCAAGAATTTATTTATTTTAACAACACATCTCTTATCATCTTTTTCGTTGCTTCTTTATATTTCTGTTGCTTCCTCTCTTTACTTTAATTTACTATAGTTTGCTCTTTCAAAAACTGTCACGCTCATTTGCACCCGACATACAAATTGTTGATTGTATTTCCGTCTGTAAATTTTTATGTTGCAGGTCCGCAACTAACCACGCCTATCATATTTTTGAAGCTAAATGCATAGTTAACATTTAAGCTACCCTCGTGAGGTAAAACCACTTTACTGGCGTATTTTTTATATATTTTTTATTTATTTCTTGCTGTTCCGTGGCCAGTTGCGCCTGAGAAAAAATGAATGAAGCGTGAAAGTTTCCGTGTAGCCGGACTTCTGTGACAGTTGAAGGCAGCCACAGTGTCGCCACGGAACGACAGATTAGTGACCGCTATGAGAAAAAAACAATTACATTTTCTCATCTTATGATGTTTCATCCCTCTCGTGAGTATTGCAAACGGGATCTATGTATAAGTAAAAAGATCTGCCAAATTTTTCGCTTTGTTCGGCGATGTAACCAGCATACGAAGGTTGTTTGAAAACTCCGTGCAAAGTCAGAGAGTTGGCACTACTGGCGCATATCGAGGTTATCTTTAGTTGTTAGCATTTCTTGGAAGAACACACACCAAATTTCAGCCAGATCGATATATATATTTTTTTTTGTGTTTGGCATTCGCTCGAATCGAGGATGTCGAGTGATTTTCATAAAAATACTTTTCCGTCACGACAACGCATCAGCTCACGCCTTAATAGTAGAGGTCGCAAAAGTAATGGAAATAAGGTACCAACTTGTTTCTCATCCCGCCCATTATCCGCACTTGGCTCCCTCGCATCCATCGGACTACTAATTGTTGCCAAATTCGAAGAACTGGTTGGCGTGAAAAAGATTTCATTCAAACCTCGAGGTGATTTCAGAAACGAGTCGCTATTTTTCAGACTTGTCTTCTTCTTCCTAATTGGCGCTATAACCGCAAAGCGCGCCAGTCGTTTCTTTCCCATGCTAACCGGTGCCAGTTGGACACACCAAGTGAAGCCAAGTCCTTCTTCACCTGATCTTTCCAACGCAGAGGAAGCCTTCCTTTTCAGAGCCGGAGCGTTTGTATCCATTCGGACGTCATGACCCAGCCAGCGTAAAGCTCATACAGCTCATCGTTCCATCGCCTGCGATATTCGCCGTTGCCAACGTGCAAAGGTCCAAAAATCTTGCGCAGAATCTTTCTCTCAAACACTCCAAGCGTCGCTTCATCGGATATTGTCCTCGTCCACGCTTCTGCGCCATACGTTAGAACGGGCATGATGAGAACCTTGTGGAGTGTTAGTTTTGTTCGTCGAGAGAGGACTTTACTGCTCAGTTTCCTTAGTCCAAAGTAGCACTTGTTTGCAAGAGAGATTCTGCGTTGGATTTCAAGGTTGACATTGTTTGCGGTGTTAATGATGATTCCTAAATACACGAAGTATTTTACAACCTCGAAATTATAACTGTCAGCAGAGACGTGGGTACCGATACGCGAGTGCGCCGACTGTTTGTTTGAATACAAGAGGTACTTTGTTTTGTCCTCGTTGACCACAAAACCCATTCGCTTTGCCTCTTTATCCAGTTTGGAGAAGGCAGAACTGACAGCGCGGTTGTTAAGGCCGATGATGTCAATATCATCGGAATACGCGAATTATGTCTGAGCGATCAAGTTCTGCGGCTCGTACGATGCTCTCCAACATCAGGTTAAAGAAGTCACACGACAGCGAGTCACCCTGTCTGAAACCTCGTTTGGTATCAAACGGCTCGGAGAGGTCCTTCCCAATTCTGATGGTGCTGCTGGTGTTGAGCAACGTCATCTTGCATAGCAGTATTAGTTTTGCGGGGATACCAAATTCAGACATCGCGGCATACAAGGAACTCCTTTCCGTTCTGTCGAATGCAGCTTTGAAGTCGAAGTTTTCAGACTTGTACATATCCTATTATTCGCAAGGGGCCAACGAGTGTCTTCAGCGTGCACGCGAAACTCCAAATTTTCAAGTCAAATCAATTGTCGGTGCTTTTGTATGGCTCAGAAACCCGACTTAAAAACATCTGGATTGTGAACAAAATTGAATGATGTTTAAACAGATGTCTGCAGTGGATATTGAAGATATGGGGGCCCTATACCATAAGCAATGACGAGCTGTACGAAAGGAGCAAAATTCAACAGGTAGCTGACTTCATAAAGCCGAGAAAGTGGAAGTGGATTGGCCATACGCTTCGCAAAGACGGAAGTGAAATTTGTCTCCAAGTCATGGACTGGAACCCACAAGGTTGGTCGCCTAAAAATGTCATGGAGTGGAACGATTCAGAAGCAAGTCGAAGAGTCTGGAAGACGAAATAAAGCTACTGGCTAAGAACAGAGAAGATCAACGAACTAGAACAGTGTTGGACGAAATGATTAAGCCTAAACGAAGACTATGTTGAAAAATAAAAAAAGTTTACGCCAAATATTATAATTTTTGCACGAATTTTTCAAACGACCCTCGAAATTGGGATTCACCGATTGAGATTAAATAGGTTTGAATATCTTTTCGATCATTTTGAAAACAATTTGATGATTCCGCCATTGAGAAAATCTCCATACCTCTTTTTTTTAATATTTGACCACCTCATTTTCACAAGTCCCTCTAGAGGTCAGTTCTCTAGTACTAAGTAACTTCTCCAAGTCTGTTAAAAAGCTGATAAACACTTGTTACCAAGTCTTAACTAAACGGAGCATGCGTTAGAACATTTCCGCACAAAGTCTTGGAGTTTATTACGCGTCGCTAAAGATGGGTAACACACATCTGGCGTTGGTCTGACATGGAACTCAATACCTTTGCAACTTGCAAATTACAGATATCGCACCCTAAATACAAAAGGGTCACAACTCAAAATGAGCAGAAGCTCAAATATGAACGAGACGTTATCAATAAAACGGTCCGCGGATGACATATGGCAAAAATAATTTTTTTGTTTTTTGGTAGGACTGTTATAAGCTTACATGGCAAATTTCAGGGTGATATGTCACATAGTTTGTTTTCTGTGCTACTGTAAACAAGTCAAGCTCGAGTGTGGAACATTTTGAGTTGTGCCCCTTTTGTATTTAGGGTGCGATATATTTGGTCGATCGTCGGCTTAAATCTCTGCGAGCCGCTTACAGTTGGACTACGTCCTTTTAACCCCAATAAAACTACAGCAAAGCTGTCTTAGCTGATCCTGGCTGGTGTTTCGGCTGCCTCACTTCGGTGCGGTCAGAATGTTTTTCGGCTGTTGTTTTAAGATTATACCTATTTTCTTTTGCTTTCTAAACGGGTTGATTTCGTTACGTTAAAGCAAAGAATCACAGACGTCAATTCGGTTATTTAGCGACAATCCATCGTCCATCCGTACAGCGGATTTCTTCATGAGACCAGTTTATGCAAATGGCTCCAATGGTTTTCTCGTTAATCTTCCGTCCCAGGACCATATAAGGAGTTCTCATTTGCCAGTTCAACTCAATGATTTCCATCAATTTGTCGACATTTTTAACGTTTGGCTTACCAGAGGGTACGTCACATTCAACACCCAAATGACCAGAATGGAGTTATTTGAACTGTTGAATTTTCTACGGTATTATACCCATAAATAGCGCACATTTGCTTGTGCGCCTTCTTTTTCGATATCAGCACTGTCTTCAAGGTCAGTTCTATATGGGTTCCGGGACATAGAGTTATTGAAGGATATTGCAAGGTCGATGAGGTCACCTGAAATGGTACTAGTTTTTCATTTCTTGAAAGCAAAGGTAATATTGGAATACTTGGCAACTTGCAAATTAAGGATGAAAATAATATTCTCCAGCAGGCCGATAGGCCGCGGAGAAAAGAAAATACTTGTGTCACAACCAGGCTAATTTGGCGGAAAATAGACAACAGAAGATCAGGAGAATTGCTCAACCTGTCAAGAGAGAACATCTCGAAGGTCGTGGCTTGTGTCACCGGACATTGGCTATTATGTAGGGACTGTTCTTGGCTGGAAGTATTTTCTCATGAATACTGCAGAAGTTGTAGAGACGAGGAAGCGGAAGGAATAATAAAATACTTCCCCTGTAATTGTCCAGCCTTAACTAGGAGTAGAGCAGGGTTGTTAGGAAAATACTACTTTGACTCTCTTACGGAAC
Organism: Anastrepha obliqua; assembly: GCF_027943255.1. NCBI lineage: Eukaryota > Metazoa > Arthropoda > Insecta > Diptera > Tephritidae > Anastrepha > Anastrepha obliqua. The sequence goes on from NC_072896.1 coordinate 32,318,308, forward strand.
AATCTGGTGTTGAGATAAAACCTATCCCTCGCTTCGTAAGATCGTCTAAATGGTTCCATGATGATAAACACTGAGGTTCCCGAGTTACACAGTGGGACCTCAACAGACCTACTTGGTCTAAACAAAACTAACATAACCAAGCTTCTTTTTTCCAACACTGTAACACACAATTGGCTTCTCCAAACACAAAATTGTCCAGTAATTATTTTGGACTCATGATGCCGCTTTTAAATTGATGAACCGAGAGTGTGACCCCATGCGATACATGTGCATTGTTAGAAATCACTCTCTAAATACCAAACACCGAGCTAAGTACCAAGAAAAAGATACTTTTAATGAGGTTCCTTCGCCGCATTCGGCTTAGTCGTCCAGTAGGGTCTTCAATGTCTATTCAAAAGTGACTATAAACAAGCATCTGCCTCTATTCCCTGTTAAGCGGCACAGAGTGTCGGCCTTACACTGTGCTTGGAACACGCCATATGAATATAAAAGAATTGTTTCAAAAAGCTGTTGAGAATTTGGGGCGCGACCCACTTATATAGCCTTCGGCATGTGAATATCTTTCCGACTAATTTCTTAGTATGCAATTTTTGCGAAACAAGCTAAAAATAAAAATTGAAATAAAAATTGAAATTTTATTTTTCCAACTTGTAATTGGGTCTCGCAAATCATTTTATATGCCAAAACTGCTCAGAATTACTTTTAAGGCGGCTGATGAAAAACTCGTACCCTGTTTTTGTTGGAACTTTAGGTACTTTATTTTATTCAACTTTTTCGGCAAAAATAATACAATACATACATAATGGCTGCTGGGCACAATTCTGTGCTTTTTCGGTTTAAAAAAATTGTATCGCTTAACCAATGAAAAATAGCGGTTTGCTTCGATTTCTTTTCCAATGCAATTCAATTCTCAAATGAACATCAATATCCCATTTAGGTCAATTTTCCGCTTCAAATTTTCACCTTACACATCGCCAAGCAATCAGCATTTAATTCTCCTATTGCAGCACGTAACCTTCAAATTCCCCCAATTCCAATTAGAAAGAAAGAAAAGCAAAAACAGAAACGTATTTTTATAACCAAAATTACTGCTTTTTTTATATATTGAGTAGATTTGGAAACATAGGATTGCTCACATATAAGTACATACATACGTTTTCCACTACAGTATCTGCGCAACGAATTAGGAACGATTGTAAAATATCAGAACTTTTAATTTTTTCGATTCTTTCCCCATCATTGCTGCACTGCTATTAATTCGGTATTGGTTCAGTTTGGCGAGTTTTTTCATACATATTATTTTATTTGAGATAGGTGGCAACTCTATTTCAAAATATGCGTAAGCCAAATTGCTTTCGGCTCATATCCATATTGTAATATGTTACTCTGATTTAATTTACTCATTTCATTTATATCAACATTTTAGGTGGCTGCCTTTTCCAAATTATGTTTTAATTTTTTATACCTTTATTCACTCCGCTCGCGAGCGTAGAGTCTCGACAAGACTTTTCAATCGTACACGGTTCTGGGCTGTTGTTTTGCGCCGTCCTATATGACGTCGGCATTTGCTAGTGATCTTTGGCCGACCGCGACCTCTGCTCCCTTGCAGTCCAGTGCCAATCTCGTGATACTATCTGGTGGTTTTCTAAGCACGTGACCTATTCATCGTCACCTTCTGCGTTTGATTTGCCATAGGATGGGCTCCTCATTCATTGATCTCCACAGCACGTCATTGCTGATGGTGTTCGGCCAGAATATTCGACAGATGATGCAGAGGCATTTGTTGAGGACAGATTGGAGCCTCTATGTGATGGTGTTATAGACCAGTTACCTTTCACTTCCGCACTACAGTACGGACTGCCCAAATGAACTGAATATTCGCAGTTTAGCGCGCCTAAAGATTTGCGAACTCGCCCATACTGTGTGCATTCACCCGAACGCCACCCACTTGCTTTGTTTAGCCTGCAGTTGACATCTTCATCTGCTCCGCCGTCTGTCGTAATAATGAAGCCGAGGTAGCAGAAGCTTTCGACAAATTCCACCGGGCATCGGCCAACCACTGTAGGTCTTGGCTTACTGTGGTTGATCTTAACGATATTGACCTCCAGTCCGACAGTGCGTGCCGGCATGACTAGTCTGCCCGCCTTCGTTTGCATGTCATTGAGTTTGTGAGAGAGGAGGCAGATGCCATCGACGAAGTCCAGATTCTCAAGATGTCTGGTTAAACTCCATACGATGCCTCTTTTGTGTAGGGTCAATTGGGTCATAATGTCGTCTCGGACGATGGCGAAGAGCAGGAGCGATAGGGTACATCCTTGCCTTACTCCTGCGTTGGTGGTAAATGGCTTGCTGATGTTGCCGTTTTGAATTACTGCCGATTCGAATGCCTTCTTAAAGTTAACAAACATCATGCAAATGGAGAACGCCACTAAACTGATAGTTCTACTATGATGTGAAGAGTGTTGGCTTGGTCAACGCAGCTTCGGTGAGGGCGAAATCCCGCTTGTTCGTCTCTTAAGAAACGTTCGATGCATTGGAGTCTGCTTTGTACGACCGTGGCTAGAATTTGGTACAAAGGGTTGAGCAGGGTTATTCCTCGCCAGTTGCTGCAGTCACGCAAAGCGTCTTTCTTGGGCAGCTTCGCGATGTTTCTTCTGGTACAGGCCGGAGACAGCTTTTCATTATCCTAGGCGGCGGAGATGTGGGGATGAAGAATTTCTGCGGATATTTGCGGGTCGGCGATCAATAGTTCTGGCTGCATGCCATCTTCGTACGCGGCTTTGTTGAGTTTCAGCTTCTCGATTGCATCCTTGATCTCCGCTAGACTAAGGTAAGATGTTATTATTTTGATGCCGGTCGTTGATAGGTGGCAGCCTCATTGAAAATATCTCTTAATCTCTGAAAGGCGGCAGCCCTCTTCAAAAATATGTTTGAATTAAAACTACCTCAATCACCTTTGGGTTGTTACCAAACCTGTAAAATTTTATTTTTCCTTAAAATATCTAATAAAATTTGGTTTTTAGATAGATGGCAGCTCTATTCAAAATTATATGTGCAGTAAATCATCCTCGAGTAGATTTGGTTTGATATCAAACCTGTAAAATTTTATTACCTTATTAAATATCCAATGCAATTTGGCTTTTTAGATAGGTGGCAACCCTACTTCCTGAAGCACCTTTTGTTCGGCAACAATATTGTAATAGTTTACTAATTTGTGAAATATTTAATAAAATTCGACTTTTGTTTGATACCAATGCTGTAAAATTTTTATTAGCCTATTAAATATCTAATAAAATTTGATTGTTTAGATAGGTGGCAGCTCAACTCAAAAATGTGTTTGATTTAAGACTTCATCAAGCACGTTTCGTTTGATATCAGTTTTGTAAATTTTTATTACCCTATTAAGTATCTAATAAAGTTTTATTTTTTAGGGAGGTGGCAACCCTATTCAAACATATTTGTGAATTAGAATTTTCCCATCACCTTTCGTTTGATGCTAGTCCCGTAATATTTAATTTGATTTATTAAAAGAAATTTGAACCTTTTATCAAATTCGACGTTTGTTTGATACGAATCCTGTAAAATTTTTATTAGCCTATTAAATATCTAATAAAATTTGATTGTTTAAATAGGTGGCTGCTCAATTCAAAAATGTGTTTGAATTAAAACTACTTCAAGCACCTTTCGTTTGATATCAATTTTGTAAATTTTTGTTACCCTATTAAGTATCTAATAAACTTTTATTTTTTAGAGAGGTGGCAGCCCCGTTCAAAAATATTTGTTAATTAAAATTTCCCCATCACCTTTCGTTTGATACTAATCTTGTAATATTTGATTTTATTTATTTAAAAAAATTGATAGATGGTAACCCTATTGAAAATATTTCTTGAAACCTTGCATTTGACACTCATTTTGTAATAGGACTATGAATAAGTTCGTGCGGTTTTTTTTTCGAAATTTGAAACTTTATTGACGTAAAATGGTTACAAATTTAATATTCAAAGTATTGTCCATCGCTTACTACTACTTTTTCCCATCTTTCTGGCAATTCACGGATTCCCTTTGTGAAAAATTCGGTCGGTTTTGCCGCAATCCACGAATCGATCCATTTTTTGACTTCATCGTAATTACGGAAGTGCTGGTCAGCCAGGCCATGTTGCATCGATCGGAAGAGATAGTAATCGGATGGCGCAAGGTCTGGACTATACGGCGGGTGGGGTAGGACATCCCATTTGAGCGTTTCTAAGTATGTTTTGACCACTTGTGCAACATGTGGCCGAGCATTGTCATGTTGCAAAATAACTTTGTCGTGTCTATCGGCGTATTGCGGCCGTTTTTCTCGCAGTGCTCGGCTCAAACGCATCAATTGTCGTCGGTAGACATCCCCCGTAATCGTTTCATTCGGTTTCAGTAGCTCATAATACACAACATCCAGCTGGTCCCACCAGATACACAGCATAACCTTCAGGCCATGAATATTCTGCGCCGACGTCGATGTTGAAGCATGGCCAGGGTATCCATACGTTGCCCGACGTTTTGGATTGTCGTAATGGACCCACTTTTCATCGCCAGTCACAATTCGATGCAAAAAACCCTTTCTTTTGTGCCGTTGAAGCAGTTGTTCGCATGCCATAAAACGGCGTTCAACGTCTCTTGGCTTCAATTCATACGGCACCCAATGGCCTACCTTTCGGATCATTCCCATGGCTTTTAAACGTTTGGAAATGGTTGATTGATCAACTCCCAAAGTTTTTGCAACCTCTTCTTGCGTTTGAGCCGGATCTTGATCGAGCAATTCCTCCAATGCGGTATCCATGAACTTTGGCGGCGCACCCTCGCGTTCTTCGTCTTCCAAGCCAAAATCACCACTTTTAAAGCGTGCAAACCACTTCTGGCACGTTCGCTCAGCTAGAGCATGCTCACCATAAACTTTCACCAAGATACGATGACTTTCGGCTGCTTTTTTCTTCATATTAAAATAATGAAGAAGAATTCCCCGCAAAAACACATTATTTGGCACGAAATTCGACATTTTCAAGTGTGGTAAAAATATTGTTGTTTACGCTTCAAATAAAAAACTTATACTGACGTTTGTGCCTTACGACAGTAGCTCTCCAATGAATGTTTGGAAATGTGGATCGATGGAATAATAATCAAGTTACGCCATCTGTTGTAAAACCGCACGAACTTATTCATAGTCCTATTAATATTTTACCAATTATACATATTTAATTCATTAATTTATTTTTTTATCTTTTTATATATGTATATGTGGCAACCCTCTTATTTTCTGGCTGAACCTCTTATCAAATTCGACTTTTGCTTGATACCAATCCTGTAAAATTTTTATTAGCCTATTAAATATCTAATAAAATTTGATTGTTTAGATAGGTGGCAGCTCAATTCAAAACTGTGTTTGAATTAAAACTTCTTCAAGCACCTTTCGTTTCATACCAATCCTGTAAAATTTTTATTACCCTATTAAGAATCTAATAAAATTTTATTTTTTAGAAAGGTGGCAACCCTATTGAAAAATATTTGTGAATTAAAATTTCCCCATCACCTCTCGTGTGATACTAATCCCGTAATATTTGATTTTATTTATTTAAAAAAATTGAGAGGTGGCAACCCTGTAAAAATATTTCTTAAAAACTTGCATTTCATACTCATTTTTTAATATTTTACCAAATATACATATTTAATTAATTTATTTATTTTTTATCTACTTCATCACTACTATATATGTGGCAACCCTTTTATTTTATGGCTGGCAAAACATTCCTGAACATCTTATCAAAACTGATTCAACGATTTCGTAGTCGTACGCAAATAACCTCTTGCCATTCTCAATTCATTGGAAAGCTACTGTACTGGCATATGAGCGAACGTGCAACACTTGCAACCACTGCTTCAGCTATCTCTTCATGAATACATTGTGGCGTCGACTAATTGTTATTTTATTAGTAATTCAATGCCGTTGAGTGCGCAAGCCCCAATAAAATACCATTTACTAGCTGTATATATACATATCTATTCTCATATATATTTTAGTCATTCTTGAGTCTTTCAACTAAATGTGCCACATGCAATCGGCAACTATCAGCTGAAGCTTACACAACACAACCAATAGATTTTTATATATTCATTTTTTATAGTACTCGTACAGCTAGCAGCGTGTTTACTGTGTGCTAGTGAAGTGCATTGTTTATTGGGAGCAGCGGCACGTTTTCAATTTCTTCCGTCATTTGGCTCTTTAAGTGTTCCTGCGCAGCACAAGAAATCGCTGAATAAGGAATCGATTTGGTGTCACCCCTACGCCTTGTCTACACATTTGCTCCACCTACAGTTCAGTGTACGATTGGTATTTAGTGTAAACAAATGATCGCCCATATGGGAGCAAAACACACACATTTCGCTCGCTCGCATCCCCACTTCATCCATATGGCAGACCTTCCTCAATACTGCTCCGATGTTTGTGTATGTTGCTGCATAGTTCATAGTTTCACGAGCTTCATAGTTGATACGCTCGTATCATTTCACATTTCGTTCACATCTTGTTTACATACATATTTTATCGTCTTTAGTTACAAAAACGTTTTGTTTTAATTTTATCCGCATTGCATGAAAAACATGCACGTTTACCGTGCTCGTACATGTGTTCGCATGTATGTATGTGTGAGTAGGTGTACTCCTATTAGTCGCATATGTGAGCGTACGTGTTTTGTCAGCCATCATTCTATGGTCCTCTGACACTCTGTTGTCAAATGTATCGCACACATTCGCACACAGCTGATACTTTTGTTGCTTTGCTCCTTGGAGGACGCTCTGAGTCTAGGATCGTAGCTCCTACTGCTTCCGCTTGCTTTCTTATGCAATCAATTGTGTATGTATTTTAAGTTTTGTTTGTATTGTGGGTTACACTCCAACTCGCTTCCTTTTTCTCACACAAAGATTTAGTTACTTGGCATGTTGTTTTAATATTTCTTCCCTTGGAATTTTTGGTAAAGGAATTTGCGGGCAGATACCCAGTGAACAAAGGGGCGGTATTGAAATTTCGTGGAATATTTCGGTTCCTTTGATTACTTTGTGAAGGCAAGGAAAATGATGATAAAGATGTTTCTTATTAATATTAATTTTTAATAATATTAAACATGGAAGTGTCCTAAGAGCTCTGTGGGCAAAAAAACGCAGAGTACTCGTTTAATATCATTAAACTAGAAATCTCTCTGTTTGAAATGAAGGAATGAGAGCTTTATCCTACCTGTTACCTTACATATTCCTGCAGTACTCGTAATATGACCGCTGTAGCCAAATGTGTTGGTGCGTGACTACTATGCGGAAGTACATAGCTTCGAATCTCCGTGCATGTATTACCAAAAATGGTAGAAAAAGTTTTGTTTTATAATAGCAGTCACCCCTCGACAGGCAATGCTTAACCTCCGAGTGCATTTCTGTCATGAAAAAGCTCTCCATAAGAAGCCATCTGCCGTGCGCAGTCGGCTTGAAACTGTAGGTCCCTCCATTTGTGGAGCAACATCAAGACGTACATCACAAATACAGTCTGTTACATAAGAGCGTGGTCAATGTTACTCGTAGATAAAAAATCAGAGCGTCCTGTTTCTTTTTCTATGATATAGAAGGCACCTCAGTCCTTCATGCTTTTTGTACAAAGTCAGCTGTCTGTCAAATTTAGTCTTCAATTGAGTGGTTTTTCTAAATGAGTGCTGTTTACGCCTCTCGCTTTGAGGTAATTGCATGAAAAAGGAACCAAATTAACGCAAACTGCTGCTGCGAAATATATGGGAAAGTCGAAGCAGTGGAAAAATCGCTATAAAAAGGTTGGTAACGTTGATGATTTTCCTGATCGCGGAAGAGCAAGAAAGTCTCAAAAAAAAAGCAGAAAAAAAATTCTCGCATTGTTCTCGAAAGATCCAACTTTGACTTTACGTGGAGCTGCTGTAGCAAAAGGTGTTGACATATGTATATTACACACCCTACCTGTAACATTAGGTCTACGATGAGGAATAATTTTATTTATTTTATGAGAAGTTTTATTTTTTGTGTCATTCTTTTGAGCTTTTTTTCACAGAAGATTATCTCCAACAATTGAATTAGGAGCTTCATGACCACCAGCAGGAATTAAACCTTTCAACCCATTCCAAATTCCTCTATTAAATACAGCTATCTTACTAACCTCGCCAATAAACTGAAATATCGCAGTAGACGAGTGGAATGGGCGAAGGAAAACTTGGACCGCAATTGGAGCAACGTAAGTTTTTCTGATGAATCCTCCTTCTGGGCATTTCCGATCATCAAACACGCCTGGGCAACCTCCACCAGTAGGATGCTTCAATGGACTGTTAAACACCGTTTTAAAGTCCATATTTGGGGGTGCTTTGAGGTTTCGGTACTCTGTTCTTATTTACCGAGAATTGAAATGCCGAAAAAATGAATAAAATATATCAAAAGGCTTTGTTACCATCTGCTAAGCAATGGTATATCAAGAAAAATGAAAGCGGGATCCTTCAAGAGCACAACGATCCGAAACATCGGAGTCGAGCGTGTAACGAGTGGAAGGCGCAAAACGGAGTTGTCACTTTAGATTGGCCATCTCAGTCACCGAATGCAAATCCCATAGAAAAAGTGTGAGCTCTAATGAGCTTCGCAGACGCAAGCCATGTAATTTAGATCAACGTTCTCGACAAATTCGCCAAGTTTGGAGGTCTTTTCCTGTAGAATATGCCGAAAAGCTAGTGGAAAGTATGTCCCGACGGTGCCAGGTTGTAATTGCTTTTTTAGTTAAAATACCTATATTTTTGGTTCATTTATGATTACCAAAAGCTCATGTAGAAGCACCTGTTTCTGGTTCAATAATTTTAGCTGGAGTTATATTAAAGTTAGGTGGATATGGGTTATTACGAGTTTTTTCTTTTTTACAAGTAAGTGGTATTAAATATAATTACATTTGAATTAGAATTAGATTAATTGGGGGTGTTTTAATTAGTTTAGTTTGTTTACGTCAAACTGATTTAAAGGCTTTAATTGCTTATTCTTCTGTTGCTCATATAGGAATTGTTTTAGGGGGTCTTATAACTTTAAGATATTTAGGATTTTGTGGTTCTTATACATTAATAATTGCTCATGAGGTATTTGCATTGAGTATTGACGACCAAATTATCAATAAATTTGCGAATTTTCGAAAAATCAATTGTTATTATTTAACCACACGGTCTTATGTAACAGACTGTAAGATGAGGAGCTCGACGAAATACCCAAAAAAGGCATTCGAATGAACTGCATTTGTTTCCACACTTTAATCACTTTATCACTTTCTAGACAGTCAAGTTTGTAGGCGCAGGCGGCGAATTAGGAGCTTTTATGTATTTGAAATGAAAGCTCAAGCTGAGAGATACGCTGAGTGAGAAATGCACGCGAGCAAGCGTAGTAAAGCTTCAAGATAGTTGGCGTGTCCTGTAAAAAGCGATGAGTTAAAATTTAGAGTTAGCTGAGAAAAAGCTCACACTGGTGAAAGCACGCGTGAAATTTTAAGTATTTTAATGATTTTAGTTAAATATTTTTGGTAAGAAGGATGCGATGGTGTTACGTGAATGAATTAATTGAAAGAAAACTGTTGATTAAAGCCAATTAATTGAGACACCCAGCCAAATACCTAACAGAGCCCAGCCAAATACCTAACAGAGTCTTAGAAATTCGATCCGCTAGTTACAGAAACATCGCATTTATGGAACCCTGGAAATTCACCCCTTAATAGATGGGGGATCGGGGCGTTGCTTTATATGACTTGAAAAACATCTTCTTCGTAGTGCATCGGAGTGGATGGAGTAATACGAGTATATTCTACCTCGGATGGTTCCCTCGATTACTTCTAACGGACTCGGATCTCATATAAAAAGGCGGGCATGAAAAGCAATTTGTATAACGAAGTTTTTATTCACCAAAGGAGCGTACAGCTTTTCAATTGCATTTCGTGGCCAATGTAGAACAAGTTTGGCAAGTTGTTGTTGTTGTTGTTATTGTAGAAACAACAAGCACTCTCCATACTTGTATGCCTATGGAACGTTGCTGGAGTGACAATCTTTGGCCGGAGATAGATCCTGGTTGGTCTGATAACATATAATCAGATGCGAATGCAGTTCGGCAAGAATTATTCCTTGCTTGATTTCAAAGCTGGCACTTCTGGTGATTTTTATGCTGGATTAATATTTTAATTAATTATTTCGTTTATTCAGTCTACAGACTATATTAGACAATTTTTAATTATTAGTTAAAGATTATAAACAATTGTTGCCTAAAATTATATAAGCATAGTCTAAAGTCGAGGCTAGGATAATTGTTGCAGAATCGAATGCATCTCACGATTGGTTCATTGAGGGCATAGATAGTTCTATACCGTTGATCTACAAATAAGCGAACCTGCCTTAAATCATGGTGCTTTGTTTGATATGTAATTAAACTCTGTAACTCACAGCAATTTATATTGAAATTTAAAAGATTATACACGAAGAGAATCGAAAAGTAGATTCGTTTGTCCTCAAGGCTTTGAAGTCCAATCAATTTGCGTCTGCCTATATAACTAGGGAGCCCTTTAGGCCAGCGCAGCTTACACAACGCATATTTGGTAAAGACTTTTTGGACTCTTTCAATCTTATTTATATGACAATGGTAGAATGGGTTCCATATTAGAGAACAATAATCTAATCGGCTTCGAATTAAGGAGACGTAGAGAGCTTTCAAAGTCAAGGGATCTGAAAAGTCTTCCGTATTACGACGTAAAAATCCAATCATAGAAAAAGCTTTAGAGATAATATAATCAATATGTTTCGAGACCATAAGTCCTGAATCGAAGATTATGCCCAAGTCTTTGATTCCCTCTTTCCTACTAAGTATAATATTGTTCAAAAAGTAGTTATAGATGAATGGATTAGGTTTCTTCCTGTATGATACCACGCAGCATTTGTCGGTATTCAAGTGTAGGTGGTTCATGGTACACCAATCTTGAAAATGTTTCAGATCCTTTTGAAGATTGGAACACCTTCGAACTTATAACTTCCAAAGGTGGTGGAGGAGAGCCTTTAAGCAGGAGAATACGGCGCTGATGGCCCTGGTGAAAAGTCTCTAATGTCAGTTTCTTCTGCCATCCACTAACATATTTTTTGTCTATGTCTGGATTATGAGGGGAAGAGATATGAAACATATATCTGGACATTTTAGGGTAATCCTTTCACTCGGATGTTCGCCTTTGTCCAGTCGAACTAATTGGGAGAAAAAAGAACTTTTGCATCGAAAAGACAGTTATAGGTGTTGGATAGAAGAAGGGATTTAGGGTTTAGAGTATGCCAGCTCGAAAGACTCTCAGCATGGAGAGAGAGAACTCTGTTTTTTCAGTCTGAGACACTTGCCACACGATTACAGTGGGTAGATGGACAATGAGGTGGCAAAAATCGTCACCAACAAAGGGCAGTCCATGCATTTATGAACTCTTCGAAAGAATGTTATGAATCTTCATTGGACGAAAGCTGGAAAAGAGTTATATAAGCAAATATATTTTTCTAGTTGCTTGATCGAACTCCTTCTACAATTTGTGGTAAACGTCTTGATGTTCTTCCCCAAAATGTAGGAACATTCAGAAATCAGAGGCGGCAGAGAGGCACATATTCTTTCAAGACAACCCTTTGTATAGCGGAAATATCCTCGAAGATTTGTCATTACCTGCGGAGCTGCTACTGGTATTAGAAAAACCTATCCCATCTTATGGTGTCTCCCGCCCACAGTTGGTTCCGAATCTGGACGCTTCCGAATGGTTGGCGCGGAGGCCGCCATATTACGAGTACTGTAGGAATACGGAAGATAGCAGGTAGGACAAAGCGAACACTTCTTCATTTCACGGCGTCAAAGTTGTAACAGGAGTTTTTCCTGGCAGAGTGCAAAATCCCTTGTCAAATTTGGTCATGGCTCATCTTAACTAGTACGGGTGTGCGAAAGATTATGATATGTGTAATTGTTAAACTCTTACCAGGTACAGGTACGGCGTTTGCTCAGTAATGCAGGTCTAAAGCCGGCAACCCATAAAACCGAGGCTGCGCTGATAAGTGCGCGAAAGAATAAGATGACTATGAAACTCTCAGTTTCAGTGGGCACGAAATACTGACAAAGGAGGCAATAAAATACCTAGGAGTCATGACCGACACGAGATTGACCTTTACGCAACAACCAACAACAGTCAATAGCAATGCAGTGGCTGTAATGGGCGCTCTCACAAAAATACTACCCAATATAGGAGGCCCGCAAGGGTTAAGAAGGCGATTATTAGCAATAGTTGTGGACTCAATCATACTTTACGCTGCGCCGGTATGGGCTGAAGCCAAGAATATCCCTATGAGTAAAGTAGTGCATACACACAGGCGGAGCGCATTAGACCTTTTCCGCCTCTATAGCGAGAAAGGAACAAAACCAACGGCAACAGAAAAAGCCATCGAGAGAGAACGATCAATGTACGAGTGGCAAAGAAAATGAAAAGAGTCATTGACATTTGTGTGATGGACGTACAAGCTAATATCACAACTCGGAGATTGGTTGAAAAGAAAGCCTGGTAATTCTGATTATTACCTTACGCAGATACTCACCGGTGACGGCTGCTTTATGGAATATTTCCACAGCTTTCAGCTGGCAGATAGTTTACCCGTGCTAAGTGGGAGGCGGTTCGAGCGCTTCCTGGAAAAATAATACTACGACCTCAATTCATTGAAAGGGAGCTCAAGACCCAGCAGCAGCAGTTACAGTTGGAAGTATGACATGGAAATGAACTGTTTCTTGACAAGATGACGACAAACTCAGACATTTGAATCAATCAATCACAATAACATCAGACAGAAGACAAGGCGATAGTGCGCAAATATTGCGTTATCGCAAATTTTCCGATGTTCCATTTCCTTCAGAACTACTTATGAAAACAATGGGAGGAGTGGATACTATCGCTGGCGTAAAACCACCTTACTTCCACATGAGAGAGGCCTGGACGCAGGTAACTGAATGTGTCAACAGACCTAAACGCAGCATCACCTTGATGGAATGCTTACAGCGGTCGCAGTGTGGAAATCAGACGAAGAGGAGGAGAATGCTTTACATAGATTTCATCGAGGCGGCCGCCGAAGCCGAATGGGCCGGTGCGTGACTACCATTCGGAGTTCAGAGAGAACGTAAGTTCGAATCTCGGTGAAAGACCAAAATGAAGAAAAAGTTTTTTCTAATAGCACTCGCCCCTCGACAGGCAATGGCAAGCCTCCGAGTGTATTTCTGCCATGAAAAAGCTCCTCATAAAAGAAATCTACCTTTCGGAATCGGCTTGAAATTGTTTGTCCAATTATATATATATAGCTCTTCAGCCTCATGTTGTTGTGTGTCCTACATGCCCCATATACCAGTGGTGATTTTAACCTCCTACCCAAAAATAAACAGATATGGGTTTCACTTCCTTGATTGACACCATGTGGTAACACACAACTGAAAAAGCATCTCGACAAAGGTCCATTTTTTGAAGACTTGTGATCGAATAGAGATTTACTGCATCAGATAAGTTATGATCACAGTGACTAGTGGACCTGCTCGCTCTTCCAAGACTAATCTAATATAATCAGATCCGATAGCGGAACTCTGATCTCAAGACTAATTTGTTCCTGTACAAATACTATTTGAATTTAATGTAAATATTTTGGTCAGCTAGAAGAGCCTTCTCTAAGGTGTAGAGGGACCGATGTAGTCTTTCTTGGATGAGCTACAGCCGTAGAAAAAAAAAACTCGCATCACTTTTCATTACAAATTTTGCATTCATTTCTTTTTTCAACTAATTTTCAAGCGAAATATAGTTCATAGTTTAAGAAAGACATTTCAGACAGGCAGTCCTAGACTTGGTCCTGTGACTTTTTCAACCTCTTACTGGAAAAAATCTGCCAAGCTATTTTCCACAAGTGTACCATTCTGCTAGATGCTCTGCCGATGACATCAACATAATCGGCGAAACCAACCTCGGCATATAAATACTTGGCATACTCCAGCTTAAAGAGAGAGGTGAGCAATGTGGGTCTTACGGTGAATGAGGGCAGAACAAAGTACCTGCTGTCGACATACGAGGAGTCTTCGCGTCTTGGACAATATGTCAGTGTTGACAATCAGCAATGTGAAGCGGTGAAGGATTTAGTCTACCGTGGGACCTGCTTCAACTATCAAAATGACGTCAGCATGAAGCTCAAGTGAAAAATAACTCTGGCCAGTAGGTGCTACTTTGGGCTCAGAAGGCAATTGAGAAGTAGAACTCTCTATTTCCTGTGTCCAAACTGACACTCTACAAAACGCTCCTGATTCCCGTCCTGCTATATGGCGCAGAAGCATGGAAGATGCCAACAGCAGATGAGAAAGTTTTGGGAACGTTTGGTTGAGAGTATAGTATACAGTGGAACAGCGAGCTGTATGAACAATATACGGACATGGATATAGTTAAGCGTGTAACTAGTAACTGGCAGGCTGATAGAGGCTGCAGATGGACTCAACTGATGTTACCTGTCATGTCCGATCGACTGTCGCAAACTCTTCTGTCATTAAGCAGAGGGGAGTGCAGACGGCTGGTTGGACCGATGACGGACCACTTTCCGCCCTTGCTCGAATCAGGTTTAAGGTCTTTGGCACTGATGTGTTAAGATGCTACCATCTTGGCTCCTTGGCCCCACAAGATCTACTCAGATTTCCTCAGGGATCAAGTAGATTTAAAGAAAATTGAAAGGGAATCCAATGAATGGAATGAATGAATGGACTTAATTAATGCCTGAGCGCTGGACTTGATATTTGTCCCGACAAAAAAAAGGGTGTAAGAATACCGCGGTTACGCCGGCTCGGCCATGACACACATTTGAAAGAAGACGCTTCAACAAGGCGAACCTATGAAACGGTACACGGAAAAGGAAGAAGAGGAAGGGCAAGACCATATCTTCGTTGGAAGTATCAAATGCTCCTGGACCTGTTAGCGCTCGGAATTTCTAACTGGCACCAGTGAGGAAAGGACAGAAACAGCTGGTGGACTATTTTAGGTTCGGCCAAAACCGACATAGCGGCAACATACCAACATAGCGCCACCTAAGTAAGTGCGTAGACTATGTACGAGATTCAGAAAAATTAATAAGAATTTCGAACTTTTTAACCAGAATATTTAGAACACTTTTGATTAGGCAGTTTTAAGGCCCAAGAAATTTTAGTGAAGTGCAACTTGGAGATGACTCAAAAATCGCGCAAATGTTTAATACTTGTTTTATGGTATTATGCATTCTTTTATTCATATAAAAAAATTTTTTTATGTGGAGGAAAAGTTCAACACCGTAAACAAAAAGTTGTTTAAAATCAGCACGAGTTTTGAGACACTTTAAACTTGAACTTTATTATACTAAAATGTTATGTGCCATAAAACTACGCACCCAAAGGATGCCTTTGATGTACAAGAAAAAGATTTAAGTGGAAATTAAATTGCTTTCCTCGAAAATACACTCAATTTTGAGAGCAGCTAAGATTCTCCGGTTTCTCTTCAATCTCAGCTCGGTGCTCCACATGGCTAATTAATCATCGAGCATTGCCTGCTGGGTTTTCTCAGCGCCTACTTAATTTCCACCACTAACTATCCAGCCAAGTGCCAGCTATGTGCCTTTGCAGCAAAATGAAGCGGGCGTCTTTTGCCACATTATTTCAGCGTTTTGTTGTTGCAAGTGTTTACACACGTTCATGTTACAAATTTCACGAAAATTTCAACTTTTAAATGCCCTTACCAAATACACATGCTATGTATGTACATGTATGTGTGTGTGAGTGTATGTGTTCGGTTTGCTCGCTTGTTGTTTTTCCTGTGCCTATCTGTTATTTTTAGAATTTCCTTAATTTTATTACTTCTGACTTTGTGCCATTATTGCCGACGGCAGTGCATACTCTGGCTCTCATATAATAAGTATTATTGTTATTACTATTCTTCTTCTTCTCCTTAGTTGTGCTTTGTTGTTGTTGATGTTGTTTTTTTCGTTTTTTCTTGTCTTTTATTACAGTTGTTAGAATAGTTGTTTACAAGTTTACCGCAAATCAGTGAAGCCGCATCATGTTTTTGTGAGCTGTCATATGTATGTATGTGTGTATGTATGTGTAGTGGGTATGTGAGTGCATACATACACATTTATACAATTACATAGAAAAGTACATATTGTTTTTTAATGTAGTGTAAAAGCATTTTGTGGTTAACACTTGCAAGGCATAACTTCCGCAACTTCCGTGAAATTCTACCAGAAGAAATAAATCTAAAGTTTGCCTTTGCCTAATCGCAAGAAATCGTCATGGATTGAAGTTTTAATTTAAACTGTTTGGTAATGTAATTAAATAAAACCATTAAACGTGCTACATGAGTGCTAAGCGGCCTTGTAAAGGGTGTTTCATTTATAACTGACCTTTTTTTTTTAATAAAATGCCAACCCATTGAGTTGTGAGATATTCGGTGAAATAAAAAATTGTAATAATTTTTCGCTAGATGGCTTTAGCGAGCCATATCTCAGGATGTGTTTACCGCATCGGGTTCTTTTATACGGCATTATAAAGATGGAATTACGCTTAAAATCAAATTCTTTGACCGTTTTGTATTTGGTGAGGTAATTCTGTGGTGTAGCGCTCCAAAGTAAAAGGAGAAAAAAATTAAATTTTATAAATTTTTCCATACCACTACGACCAATGATGAAACAATGAGCTGTATGAGCTTGACGACGACATAAACAAAGTGCAACGAATAAAGATCCAGAGGCTACGTTGGCTGGGTCATATAGTCCGATTGGATACAAACGCTGCGGCCATGAAAGTATTTGATACGATACCAGCTAATGGAAGCAGAGAAAGAGGAAGGTCACCTCTGCGTTGGAAAGATCAGGTGGAGAAGGACATGGTGAGTTTGGAGTTTCCAACTATCGCCGGTTAGTACGAGAAAGAAACGACTGACGCGCTTTGTTAAACACAGCCAAAATCACGTAAGCGGTTATCGCAACCATTAAGAAAAATCACTCCACTTAAGAGCATAGGGCCTCAACAAAGCTTGTCCATTTTATGCGATTTGTTGCTGTAGTTTTTGGGCCATCTTACGCAATGTTGGCTGCGACTAACTCACGCAAGGTTGATCTTCTCCAGGTGGTTTTACGTTGAACTCGCGCGCTACTTCCTCGGGGATTCCTGTCTAGAGTAATTCGAGTGAAATGATCTGGTGGTCTTGTGAAGGTGCGAACTATCCATTGCCATTTTCTGCCTTTTAACTGCCGCTTCAGCAGTAAAATTCCACATTACGACATTACTGATTATTTTGGCGGGAATATTCTGCAAAAAATAAATTTTTTATAAATATCGGAAGCCTCTGTGTGATGCTGTTTGAAACCAGCCATGTTTCACTTCCGTACAGCAAAGTCGAGTTCACACATGAGCTAAATATTCGAAGCTTCCTTCGCCTGCCGATGTGTTTGCTTGTCCCAACTGTGTCAACTCGAACGAACACCGTCCTCGTTGAACTCAGTTTGCAATTGAAGTTATTCAACGCGCAATGGTGTGTGCTGTTTAGTTCACTCTCATGGCCTTGGCCTTCGCAATGTTTAACTCCAGTCCGACAGAGCGTGCCGGTGCGACTAAGTCGTCCGCTTTTGCCTGCATGTCGGAAAGCTTTTGTGAAAGGAGACAGATGTCCTCAGGGAAGTCTAAGTCCTCGAGATGGTTGGTAAAGTCCCAAGCGATACCACTTTTTTCCGTAGTGAATTTTCTCATCATGTCGCCTGAACCAAATGCAAAGAAATTCGGTAACAGTGGACATCTTCGACTTACTCCTACTGGTGCTTATAGACCCATTATAAATAGTATCGAAGGTAATAGCAAAGTGGTGAGAATAGTGTTGGTACGGTATAGAGACGTCGAAGATGAGACCCGCTCTGGTCGATGAAATCATGAAAATCATCGAATAGTACTCGCACGGAAGCACTTCTTTTATTACCCAGAAACTGTGGATTATGATAGGTTAGGCTGTAGTGGTTGTCCACTATGGGACAAACTCGGGCTTTTAGTTCGCTTTGATGCCGCGTGTGGAGCTTATCCGTATCTTTCCTAAAACCAATGTAAACTTTTAAAGAGTTTTAGAAGATCCCTGATTTCAACAGTGCTGAGATCTCCGTGTGAATACAACAGGATAGTATCACAAAAGGTGCGAGAACATCTTTTCCTCATTTAGACAGCTTCTACAGAAGTTATGTAACTGTACACTTAGCCTCTGAACGTGGCGGCCTATTAGACAGTGTCCCGTTATAATGGAATTCATTGTGCATATTTTGCCTTAGCAGAGATTCTGTGCGTTTGGCATTGAGAGTCGGTCACAATTGTTGGGCGCTTCTGCCAGTGGATTCATTACTTCATCTTTCATTCAGTCCTTTAAAAAATAAGTAGCTTTCAATTGTGTAGAGGAATATCTATGTCATTGTTTCTGTACTTATTAGACAACTAGGTGCCTAGCCTTACTAATTCATGGACTCTGCAGTTCTCTTCAATGTCGCCATGATCAGTAATCCATATTACTTTTGGGTGAGATGACTTAGCCATCTCGTTAGTGGCTGTGCAGTATTTCATGGCTACCTTTGAGGTAGTCGACTACTTTGTGAGAGCTATATCAATTTCAAGATAAAAGACTTTGAATATTTTACTCCACTCATCTATAGGAATATGACTAACAAAACATACAGCAAATTCCTTTTCCCACCCAACCTACTCAAGAAGCGAGTTCCGCATGGCGTACGGATCGTTTTTGTTGTGAAATGGTTGCTTGGCGTTAACTTTTTCATAGTGAGAAGAGTATCTTAAAGCGTATGTTGCCTTGAAGCTGATTATTGCTTGCCTCTTATCAGTGATATTTAGCCCAGAGATGCGCTTAATCGCGAAATATAATTTTCATTCAAAGGAATTTAGAGAATAACGCGCTTGTTCGTTTGAGGACGATGTCCCGAACGCTGTACAATATACAAAGTTCAGAGGACGTTAGTTATTTAACCGATTGGACTTTGTAGAGGCTGCGGGCGAGACATCTTTTTTTTTGTGGGAAAATAAAAAGACTACTTCAAATATGTCCTGAGCACGAGCTGTAAACTATACAATGTTAGAATGATCTTAGTTTTTTAACCGATTGGATTTTAAGAGTGCTGAGGGCGAGCTCCTTGAGCGAAGTCCAAGTTTTCTTCTTTTTGAGGAAATAAAAGAATGACTGCAAATATGTCCTGAGCCCTAGCTGTAAGGCTTACAATGTTCCAAGGATCTCAGCTCTTTAGTCGATTGGATTTATGGGGTTGAGGGCGAGCTCCTTGAACCAAATCCACATCGTTTTTTTTTTGAGGAAATAAAAGAACGACTTTAAACGATTGGATTTTAAGAGTGCTGAGGGCGAGCTCCTTGAGCGAATTCCATGTTTTCTTCTTTTTGAGGAAATAAAAGAACGCCTTTAAACGAATGGATTTTAAGAGTGATGAGGGCGAGCTCCTTGAGCGAAATCCATGCTTTCTTCTTTTTGATGAAATCAAAGATGGACTTCAAACATGGGTGGAGCTCAAGCTGTAAAGCCTACAATGTTCCGAGGATCTCAGTTCTTTAGTCGATTGGATTTATGGGGCTGAGGGCGAACTCGTTGAACCAAATCCATGTTTTCTTCTTTTTGAAGAAATAAAAGATCGACTTTAAACATGTCTTGAGCACGAGTTGTAACATATACAATGTTGAGAATGATCTTAGTTCTTTGATAGATTGAATTTTAAGAGGGCTAAGCGCGAGCTCCTTGAATGAAATCCATGTTTCCTTCTTTTTGAAGAAATAGAAGAACGACTTCAACCATTTCTAGAGGTCGGTCTGCTAATGCTCGGTATTCAAGTGACTTTAGTTCGGCAAACGATTGGGTTTTATAAGGTTTAAGGTGCAAAACTTGATCAAAATGCGTTGTTTTCAATAGAGTTACCATCTTTTCAATGCATCGTGTGCTTGTTGCTTTGATTCAGTGTTATTGAAATATGGCTTAGCATAAACCATGAAAGCTATCTTTGAAGGCAATTTGAGAAGAATGGCTCTTCTTGTTAACTGATTCTTTCCACGTTTGCTAGGTTAAGCGGAGACTAAACTACTTCGTTAGATACTTCCTATATTGCCAAGATAGCGCAATTTTATTGCCATGTGGGTCGAATTTGACATTTTTTAGCGACGTTATAGCTTTCGCTGTCTACTTATAGGTGCCATATTGGAGCAATCTTCCTGTGGAACATCTTGCCTATGCCTATGGGCAGGTTCGCATAGTTTATCAGTTCTCTGGTATCAGTTGCCGAAGGACAACTTAGGTAGAAAGTGGTGTAGGTTGGGTAAGGTTCGCCACGTTACTTGTCTAAGACAAAACGCTCGGTGGCTCTAAGGCCCATTGTGATACCTGCTTTGGATTTGCTAAGTTGCTTAAGCTACTTTGATCTTCTTACGAAGGTGACTAGTCTCCCCAGTTGTGTACGATAGAATGGAATGAAATCTTCTCAAGATCCTGGAGAGAACAATGGGGTGTCGTGCCGTTAAATAGGCTCTTCTCGGCGCAATATGCCTATACTAAAGGGAAGTCTACAGAAACCGCCTTACACTCACTCGTCGGGTTAGGGGAAAAAAGTTTATCAGACAAAGAGTTTGCATTGGTTGCTTCCGTAGACAAAGAAGTCGCCTTCAACAATATAAATGCAAACGCTATAGTAGATTCAATAGAAGATTTTGGAGTTGAATCACATGCCGTAGCCCTGATAGAAGATATACTCGTCAAAAGAAAGGTCACGGCTAAATTAGGCAGCACTACTCTAGCAGACAGGTCTGTAGAGGCACAACACAAGGAGGAGTCCTCTCCCCACTTCTTTGGATTTTGGCAGTAAACTCCCTATTGCTGACCCTGGAAAGAGGGGGTTGCCACGTCACAGCTTACGCATATGACTTAGCAATTGCCGTTAAAGGCAAATATCCTAACACCCTTATGGATATTCTACGCTCTACTATGGCCACACTTAGAAGCTGGACTGAGAGCAGGAGACTCGATATAAACCCCTCACAATTGAAAAAATTCTCTTCACAAAGAAACATAGGCTCCCTATAATCTCCCCGCTAATTTTTAAGGGAGTGGAGATTACTTTGAAAGAGAATGTCAAGTACCTAGGACTCATATCAGACAGGAAACTCACGTGGAAATCTATTATCGAGGAAAGAGTAAAGAAGGCCAACGTTGCATTATATACTTGCAAAAGAGCGGTCGGTATCAAATGGGGACTAACACCTTGTATTATAATATCTCGAAGGTCGACGCAGGCATTCCTCGAGACTAGAAGTTTTCTTCTATGAATATTGCAGAGATGAGGAAGAGGAAGAAACAGTCGAGCACTTCCTTTGCAATTGTCCAGCCCTAGCTAAAATCAGAGCAGGTTGTCTAGGTAAATACTTTTTTAATTCTCTTACAGAACTGTTTGGCGGGGGGTTGGGATCAATACTATGTTTCATAAAAGCCACAAAATGGTTCCACGAAGGAAGATAAATGAAGTTCCCGTGTAGCACAGTGGTATCACAACGGACCTGTAAGGTCTAAGTGACTTGTTCGTGCAGACCGACTACCACCATAACCTATCCTAACCTATGGTGAGAGATAAACTAAGTAACAGAGCATGGTTTGGAATAGTGGGATGTATTCACTCTTGAAATCATTCTCACCTTCGTTAGAAATAATCCATCTCTATGCCATGCATACATGAAATCTTTAGTCATGAAGACGAGAACTAAAACCACCAAAAATTTAGTTTTTACTTTGAGATTCATTAAACAAATTGGATAGTTCGTATCTGGAAAAAAAATATGATTCAGCGTAGTACAAACAATTTAATAGTAATTTCAAGTCTTAAATCAGTGCACGCCAAATAAGCAAAGTTATCAACAAGATAATAAATTCCGAGTGAACACTGAAAATATATAGCATATTGTGAATGGCAGAGTTTATTTAATTTACTAAAATGATTTATTTGTCTGCAAAGTAAATCTCGTGCATGCCAGGCGCGAAAGGTGGGTAAACCAAAAAACAAAAACTTGAAAAAAAATTAAATTTTATTTCTTTCGCGCAGTTCTCCCACTTCCAGTTTCGCTCAGCAACCATGCAATTCATGCGTGTATATGTGTATGTATGAATGGAGGTATGTGAGTATGTGCGTGTGTGCATCAAAAAGAATTCATCATAAATTAAGTTGGACCCTTCATTGCACCTCATCATTTACAGTTTTAATTTCAGCTGCTACTTCGAACAAGTAAAACGCAATAAAAAGCAATAAAGCAAAAAATAAAGGGAAATTAAAAGAAAAAACTACTTCAACTGGCGCCGCAACAGGTATTATCCTGTCTGTAAATGCTACTAAATGTGCTGAAGGATGCGCCATAAAGGGGAAATTGCAACACAAACATTAAAGTGAAGATGCCTTTAACAAGAAAATAAAAGATATGAACACACAACCATGCACACACACATACATACATATATACGAAGTACGCTCCGCAAATGTGAATCTTTAAAAAGCCAATTTCCTTTTGCTTGACCAGCAATTTTCTCATTCTTACGGACCATTGTCTTATGACGAGCTCAAGCATGAACGTGTGCACACCCGCAACCACAACCTTCATCATCACTACATACATACGTAAGTGAGTGCATTGTTTGTAGAGTCCAACGTCGAGTGTTTGTCGCTTGGCATGACAAATGGTGATTTATTGACCAACTCAAGTGGTCGCGTTATTGGGGTTGTCATCACTGCAGCGGCGACGGTGGTGGTGGCAGGCAGCAAGTTGTGGAAGAAGAAGTGCACGCATACAGGCATGCATACATATATACACATGCATATATACATACATACACACATACATACATATATACGTACGAGTATATTGCATAATTGTAGTCAGTTTGCTGCTCTGCTGTTGTTTATGATATTTTATGTGAGCAAGTGTTGTTGCTTTAATAGCAATTATATTGTTGTTTTTGCTGTTGCTATTCTCATGTTTGTTTTTGGCATTACTCTTATAAGTATTTTCATTCAGTAGACTCCTACTGCATCTTATAAAATATCTTGTATACATTTACATATTTATACATATAGCGGATATTTTTCAAGGGACCCGGTGGACTAATTAGAAATTTCAAAAAATCGATTTTTTATTTTTTCGATATTTCCAAGGCATAGTATCTTAAGAATATACTGTGAAATTTTCATGCGCAAACTCCCAATATTATTTGTGTATACTCTGCCGCCGTAGCCGAATGGGTTGGTGCATGATTACCATTCGGAATTCACAGAGAGGTCGTTAGTTCGAATCTCGGTGAAAACAAAATTAATAAAAACATTTTTCTAATAGCGGTCGCCCCTCGGCAGGCAATGGCAAACCTCCGAGTGTATTTCTGCCATGAAAAAGCTCCTCAAAAAAATATCTGCCGTTCGGAGTCGGCTTGAAACTGTAGGTCCCTCCATTTGTGGAACAACATCAAGACGCACACCACAAATAGGAGGAGGAGCTCTGTACAACTTGATGCAGGGATATCTGAACGCAGTTGTTAGATGGGCAACGGATTGCGGCTTGTCGGTTAATCCTCTTAAGACGAAGCTCGTCTTATTTACGACGAAATATAAAATACCCGGAGCTTAACTTCGCTCAATAGGGGGCGCTGCTCTGATGCTTTCTGAGAAGGTGAGATATCTAGGTATTACCCTAGACAGCAAGCTTACGTGGAAGCCCAATATTGAGGAAAGAGTGAGGAAGGCAACAATCGCCTTGTATGGGTGCAAGGGCGCAATTGGCAAAAGATGGGGCCTTTCGCCTAGATTTGTTGTTTTGGCTATATAATACTATTGTAAAGCCTCTCTTGTTGTATGGAGTCATAGTCTGGTGGAACTCACTAGAGAGGACGACATTGGTCAAGAAGCTGGAGAGAGTTCAAAGGTCGGCACTCATTGAAATCAGTGGGGCGCTTCGAACGACTCCTGCTCTGGCGCTTAATGTAATGTTAAATGTGGTACCTATAGACATCGTAGGCAGAATTGCCGCTACACGTATCGCAATCAGACTGAGGGTCTCGGGCTATAAGCTCAACTTCACTTATGGGCACTCAAGCATCCTTAGAAACTTCGAGCTCATCCCCCTTTCAAAGGATCAGTGTATATCCTCGTTTAGTCCAACCGGAACCTTCTCCACTCATATTCCATCAAGGGAAGAGTGAACTGGGGGCTACACTTGGGGGCAGGGTCTGGTGAACTTGCTCACGAATGGATCGAAGTTGGAAGAAATGGTTGGCGGAGGAGTTTTCTGCGAGAAGCTCTTCATCAGACTCAAATTCAGGTTACCGGACCACTGCAGTGTGTTCCAGGCAGAGGTAGCCGCAATCAAGGAGGCAGCTGATTGGCTGCTCACATACGTACTAACAGTCAGGAAAGTTAATATTTACTCCGACAGCCAAGCGACAATAAGGGCCCTCGGGTCAGTGACGGTGCACTCGAAAAAGGTCAGGGAATGCTTGACCTCACTTTCGACTGCGTCCGAATTCTTTGACATTTGCCTCATCTGGGTTCCTGGTCACAGCGACATTGCGGGAAACTGCGAGGCGGATGAGCTGGCCAGACAAGGGACATGTGAGGTGATCTCCCGCGAAAGGACAGAATTGGGATCCCCCTGGAAAGATGGGCATCGCGTCAACTCAGCGAGTGTATTGCTTGCTATGTCAGTAGGCGTTGACAATAGCAATCTGATGAATTTCATCAGTAGCACAAAGCGGTTGACGCAAACGCAGCACAGTCATCGTTCGTAATCCGCCACCCTCCTAACCATCCTAGCACCACCTCTTCCCGCCCTCTCCCCGCATCCCATCGGTCTTTCTCTCTCACCTCACCTCCTTCATAATGGTATCACAATGGACGAATCCGTGTTTCCTCGTCCAAGTGCGCTCATCCCTTGGGCAACCATACCAACCTAACCTAACCTAACCTCCCAATATTATAGCTTCTATAGCCCATTAATTAGGAAGAGAGCGGTCCGCGCGCTTCTGTACCTCAAATTTTAAACTCATCGATCTCGAAACGACTTTTTTCGTCTAAAAAAACTATTTAACCGAATTATCTGAAATTTTAATATGTTTTTCACAACATCAATGGCTATCGCCCGTACTACAATCATATTTTTATTTCAAATATTTCGTATTTATTTGATTAAGAGACTGAAAAACCCCAATTTTTAGAATATCAAATTGAAAACTGCGCTATTTTGTCAATTTTTTTTTCTAGTACGGGGCATAGGTACTGATTCATTCATACTGATTATTAATTTTTTTGCGTTTCAGACAAATAGTCCTCGAGTAGTTGGCGTTGGTATATCTGTTGTGTATATTATGTATACTATGGGGCCCAGTACGCTACCTTGAGGTACCCCAGCTATCGCCGTCAAGATTTCAGAGCAATCATCGTCGTATTTTATGAAGAAGTGTCTATCAGTCATCTAGCTTTTAAGGATATTTAATATGTTAAGTGGTAAAATGTTTTTTTAGCTTACCTATATAGAAGTCCTTTGTGCCATACTCTGTCAAAAGCTTTCGCAATGTCCAAATATAAACGGCAATGCAATATTTCTTCTTATCGAAGTCGTCTGTAATTTTGTTTACTACTCTGAGAATCTGTTGCACAGTTAAATGTTGTTTTCAGAAACCGAACTGGTGTGAGGGGATCGCGTCTTTTTGTTTTAGAATCGGATCAATTCTGTCAAGCAGTATTATCTCAAACAATTTGGAGAGGATGGGTAGCAAGCTAATTGGTCTGTACGAGCTAGCAACAGTGG
Source organism: Anastrepha obliqua (assembly GCF_027943255.1). Taxonomy (NCBI): domain Eukaryota; kingdom Metazoa; phylum Arthropoda; class Insecta; order Diptera; family Tephritidae; genus Anastrepha; species Anastrepha obliqua. The sequence goes on from NC_072896.1 coordinate 32,344,264, forward strand.
CTTGTAGCATTAATGAGCGCTTTTTTTCTCTCAGAAATAAAAATTATTGCAGCTTTTGGCTCACTTGAAGTCACTTGAAGCCCCCTTGACTGACTTTTCCTCAACTACCCTCACCTCCATCAGTGAATATTATCTATAATTGGCACGTACACCCTTTTTGGGTATTTGGCCGAACTCTTACTATTTGTGGTATGCGTTTTGATGTTGTTCCACAAATGGAGGGACCTACATTTTCAAGCAGACTCCGAATGGCAGATATTTTTATTCATGGCAGAAATACACTCGGAGGTTGGCCATTGCCTGCCGAGGGGCGACCGCTATTAGAAAAATGTTTTTTTTTGCTTAATTTTGGTGTTTCACCGAGATTCGAACCTATGTTCTCTCTGTGAATTCCGCATGGTTGTCACGCACCAAACCATTCAGCTACGGCGGCCTTTTCTATTCATTTTATTGTTGTATTGAAGAAGATGAAATAGTTTTTGAGGAGTAAATAAAAAATTTTTGGGGAAAAATAATTAGTTATCTTTCTTTGAATAAACATCGCGTGCATTTTATTTAGTTTCGAGCAGCACCCGTTTGGAATAAATAGCATTTTTTACATAGTTAAATAATCGCTAAGCTCTTCCTACTACCAGCCAGTTGGTCACGATATCTTTGCCCACTACGGACATGAAGCCTCAAATGATAGGAAAAGTGTTTTCTAATAGCCATCGCCGCGCTTAGTCAAATATCTGGGTAAAAGTTGTATTTTAAACTTAAACTTTCTACCCATTAAAGTTCATTTAACAACTAAGCTAAGGTTTTGTTTTTGTGTTTTTTTTTTCGAAACGTCATGAGGCAATACTGCATTACGAGATTACTATCTCTTGTTACCAAAATCAAAGTGCATTATTTGGACGCATCAGAGCGTTAAGTGCTGCGCTGATATTTCAGAAAAATGCTTCAACTGCATAGATGACATACTAGCACAGGTATATGTACATTGATACATATAAACATATATAACTATTATCTGAGCATTAACATATTTGAGCCTACCTACACACAGATATAAATTCCATGCATTGTGCCCAGCAACAAAACAGCAGCAGCTATTAACAAATTAAAACAAACATTTTTCTCCAACTACCAGTCACAGCAGCCAGCAAAAATAAATATTCATGAGAAATTATTTTCCCATGCTCCCAAATATACATACATAAACTGCTATATTTCAAATCGACGTAATTTTGTTTGTTTATCCGTTACGCTTTTGGTGTAGGCTGCATCGCCTTCCGACACGGCAACTAAATCATATTTAATATATGCAGATTTTACTTATTTAGAGGCATCTTGCGCGCCTCAGCCAACGCAAGTTTGTTGTTGCTAGTAGCTTCAGCTTGGTTTCTTTTTTTTTCAGGTATATTAAAAAAGTAATTTGCTGCAACACAAAACAACCAGACGGCAACATTTGAAATCTTTGATTTTTCTGCGTAAAAAGATAAGCAAAGCGGCAGATCAAAATAAAGAAATAATATTAAAAAAAATTTTAAACAGATTTTATGCAACAATTTTAACGAGAAAAAAAATGAAAAAAGAGGTTGGAAATTGAAATTAAAAAAAGGTTGATTACCACTCATACGCGCGTAGCTCTTCAACATTACATACCCATTTTTGTTCGTTCAATGCAATCAGCGACGATACGAAATTAATTTATTAACTAAATAATTACCTTCTTATGTTAGTGAGTGTGTGTGCGTGTGCATGTATATGACAGTGAGTTAGATGTGCCGCAGCAAAAAAGTTGGGAGAACTTTGTAAGGAACTAGTTGCATATTAGGCATTTCGGGACTAGTCTCGATTTAGTATATAGAGGAATAAAGGAATCGATACATTTCTAAAAATGGTATTAAGAGCCCAATATTCTTTATATTTGGACTACTATTACAAAATAAGCTGTTGCATACTAGTCATTTTGGGACTAGTGTCAAACTAGTATGTAGTGGATCAGTGCACTATTTTTTAGAAGGGAAACTTTAATTTTCCTTGAACAAAAAATACGAAGAACTCGTTGCATATTACTCCTTTCATGACTAGTCTTCAACTAGTATATTGTGAATCAGTGCACTTTTTTACTAGGTAAACATTTTCTTTTCATAAACAGAAAATACGAAGAACTAGTTGCATATTAGTCATTGCGTGCCTAGTTTCGAACTAGCATATAGTGGAAAACCTCACTAGTTTTTACAATTATAATGCACAAATTTGCTTTTCTTAAAAAACAAATACGACATGTGGCGCTGAAGTTGATCTATTTCGAAAAATCTTATTTATCGGCCAATATTCTTCATATTTGGAAAACTTGCTGTTTCCTACTAGTCATTCCCAGACCAGTCCCGAACTTGTGTATAGTGGAACAGTGCATACATTCTTAGACAAATACGTTAAATGACGCTGGATAAATTAAAAAAAATCGTATTTATATACTGTCAAATTTTTCACATGAAAGAGGGTTTGGCTGGATCGGTCCAGCACTGAAGAAGGAAAGAGGCGATTCAACAAGAGCCGCGATTGACTAGGACCCCCGAGGAAACCGCCGGCTAAGCTAACTGTTTAAACTATAAAAACTAAGGCAAATTTGCGAATTTTTACGCAAAATTTCAAACTTTTTAAGGAGAACTTATAGAAAATTTTGTTATGCAGTTTTATTACCCATTCAATTTAGTATGCCAAAGCCTAGGTTGTAAGTGGTTTGATTTTTGAAATTTTTTTTTGCTGACGGTGCTAGCAATACTCCTCCATATAAAACAATGGCCGAACCTATTATGCATGGAAAACACTGTCAAAGAAAAAAATGTATCAAAAATCAACGAGAAATATCAAAGGAAAAGAAGGTATTAAAAATCACGCTATAAAACTTCATACCCGACTTTTTTTTAAATTCTGATTAGAAAATTTAAAATTTTGGTTAAAATTTGGTTAACCTTGAAATGCAAAGAGACACAAGAAACTTATTTTACGACAATATGTTAAGCTTCGATAATACCAAACAATGAAAATTTTATACTAGCATTGCTCTAATGCGTAACTTTACTACTCAATAATAAAATGTCAATAAAAATTTAAATTTCTAAACCAACTGAATAAGGCTTGTAAAGAAAAGTCTTCTCAGCAGGAAACCTTCCTCGTAGGTACATATTCAAAAATTCATTGAGTTCTAAACCGTAAAATCGTACACGAGCTCACCTCTTTAATACGCTCCCTCAAAGCTGAACAATAAATTAAGAAGTTTGTGAATATCGAGAAGATTGGAAGTTTCGTCACTTTCAAATCCCTCAAATTTATTGTAATTAACCAGTTGACCAGGCTGACAATTGTCCGTATAACTGTTCTGCGCAGAAGTAGAAACAAATCAAAGCATTGCGGATCAGTACCGGCTCATCAGGGGCTATTGTCGTTTTAGTTCTCTACCAGTTCAATTTACTGCAGGGCATTTGATGCTGTAGAAAGAATGATGAAGAAGCAAAAGGCAACAGTAAATAACAATTAACGCACAATCAAAACCATTCGATCGAATTCAATTTCAATTCTGTGGCAATTTTTCATTCATTGAGATCGTTTTGAAAGATATGATTATGATTTAATTAAGAGAGCAAATGAAGATTAAATTAAACTGATTACAAAGGGGAAACATTTTAGTGTAGTGAGCAATAAAAATTCTTCGTGCCGCTGTGGGGAGCCAGATGTGAAAGGTTCAGGCTAATTAAAACTGTGTGAGGAGCATCAGGTATTTGACTCTTCGGCTTCCTACTGATCTACGTCATACCTTTGTATGCAATTTTGGGCACAAACAAAGTCGCTTGTGGGCTCTCATCGTAATTGAAGTTATGTTTTTCTCCACTTGATCCGTTCAATGATCCGTTCTTGATCCGTTTAATGACTTTATTCTCCTTGCTCTTTTTCCACCAGGAGGTTACATTTTAGTATCTGCCTTTAGCTTTTCGATGGACCCAGTTTTTGTGTGTGGTGCTTTGAAAGCTAAATCGGCAGGTATCTTCAGCTATGAAATCAACTAACCAGCGGAGCTGTTGGAGTTTTTTTCCCTCCAGTATTTCTTTGTCGTTGTGGGTTCTAATAATACTTATATCACAATCTTTCAACCCTTTCCAAGACCTCTAAGTTTCTGATACTAATTGATTGACGAAAGCTTTCGATGTTCGATTTGTAGCGTTTCTCCTAAAAAACTCCAATGGGCTTAAATTGCAATTCCAATTCTGAATTGATAGCGTCAGTGGTGCTGGTAACACTATTACTGAACACAGCACATCAAAAGTTAATTGCTTGATGGGCTGTGTGGTATTCTTTTACTACTATCTTACTACTAAAAAGTTTGTACCGCCATAGACCTGAGGCTAGAGCAATAAAAGCCAAAAACCAACATCTAGAAATCATAAATCATCAATCATAAACTAGAAGCTAGAGCAGAGAGGCTGAGAATAGAGAAATGATGTCAGGAACCAAAAAAACAGAAACTATAAATCATAAGAAAACAGAAGCCAGAGACCTGAGAGCAGGGAACAGATACAAAAGCTAGAGTCTAGAGACCTGAGACGAAAGACCGGAAACCAGACAAAACCGAGACTAGATACTAAAAACTAGACACCAGAGGCCAGAAATTAAGGACACAGACTTCGGACGTTGACCAAAGGTAAAGAAGATATGGGGATTTAGTTGTTAGTTCGTAGATGGTAGTAGTCCCACACCACGGCTTCGGCCACAGTGACACAAAGGCTACAGACGAGAAACTAGTCTTCAGAGATAAGAAATCCAGACCTATGAAAGGAAATAGAGGTAAAGATCAAATACCACAAAGTAGAGATCAGACACAAAGGATATATACTAGAAACTAGAAACCAGAGACCTGATGTGGGAATAAAAAAAAACAGAGACCAGACAGAAAGGCTAGAAACTAGTAACTAGAGATCAAAAAACAGAAACTAGATACCAGAGACCAAACCCCACAAACCAGAAACCTGAAATGGGACCAGAATCTGCCCAGAGACCTCATGCCTGAGATGGGAACTAGGGTGTGACCAGAGACCAAAGACAGGAAAACAGCTTTCTGACACAAGGGCTGGAGACCATAGATGGAGACCGAGTGCAAAGATCAGAGATCAGAAACAAGACAGCAGAGAACAGACTCAGAGGCTAGTGATTAAATACCCAAATATAACCAAAGACCACAAATCAGAGACCTGAGATGATACCAGAGTGAGATCACAGACCGGAAACCAGAAAACAGATTTTAGACACAAAGGCTAGAACTAGGAAGTAGATACCAGGGATCAGAAACTAGAGACCAGAGATGAATTCCAAGGACAAATATCAGAGACCAGAAACTAGAAAACAGAGATCAGACGCAAAGGTTAGAAACTGGAAACTAGATACTAGAGATCACAAACCAGAGACCTGAGATGGGAACTAGAGTACGATCAGAAACCAGAAACGATTATAGAAAATGGAGACCAGAGAAAAATGAGACTGGAAACTTAATACTGGAGATCAGAAAACAAAGCCCAACGATAGGGACCAAAGGCAAATATCAAGTACCAGAAAAAAGAAATTAAATAGTAGATAGCAGAGGCAAAGGCTAGAAACAGCAATTAGATACCAAAGATCAGAAACCAAAGACCTAATATTTTGACTAAGCGTGAGATTCATAGACCAGAAACCAGAAAGCGGATGCCTTCATGTCTCAAGCTAGAGACTAGAACTCAGATAACGGAGCCCTTGAATAGGGGCCAGAGGTAAAGGTCAGAGAGCAAAAACAATACAATACAGACCAGACTCAGAGGTTAGAGTCTAGAAACAAGAAACTAATTACTAGAGACCTAAAAAGCCAGAAAACAGGCACAAAGGACAGAAACTAGATACCAGAGACCAAGAAACGCTGATGAGAACTCAGAGACCGGAAATGCGAAACAGGAGCAAAAATCTGAGACCAGAAACTCACACTGGCTAATGTAGAAAACGGCTCACTTTCGGAATTTTAAAAAGTCAGGCCATTGCAGCGATGGAAAAATTAGCATGTTTTGCGAATTTTTGAAGCGAGAGTATAAAATAAATGAATCTGTTCTGAAAAGATTTCCTTATCAACTATAAAAATTAATTTTCTTAAAAGAAAAATAAATGAAGTATTTCTGATTATCCGTGTTTGCAAACATTTATTTAGCAAAAAATCTTTTGGCATTAAAAAAAAAATTTAACTATAAAAAAACGCTTATTAAATTTTTTTTTATAAACGAAAAAATGCTTAAATTCTTCCGTACTTCCATGCGGGGAATATTTGTTCGAGGTAAAAGTCCGGTTGACTACAGGGTCCACCACTAAATTAAAATTAATTCCCAGTAAAAAATGTGTGAAAATTATACAAAATTAAGAATCAATTTACTTTCCCTCGGTATGACCAACTCTTGCCTTGACTATGGCCTTGAGACGTTCCAGAAACGAATCGCAGGCTGCCCGAATGTGACTTGCAGGTATTTTGGACCACTCGCGGACAATGGATTTTTTCAGCGCTTCAAGACTGGTGAATCTGTTAGTTCGGACCTTGCTCTACAAAACGGCTCAAAGAGAATAGTCCATCGGATTCGCGTCTGGTGAATTTGAGAGTCATTGTGTGGACTTTATGAATTACAGAACGTAGTTTTGTAGCCATTTTTGGTTCACTCGACCTTTATGAGAAGATGCCGAGTCTTGTTGAAACGTCAATGGTCTGCCACCAAAATGTTTGTCTGCCCACGGCTTCAAAGCAACCTCCAGAATATTGCGGTAACAGCGGCCCAAACCATTACCTTTGGCGGGTGCTGCTTCCTGGTGGCTAATCGATGAATCAAATTCTCGTACGAACTATCGGTTCTGTCGTTTTGGGAGTTTACGAATTGTTCAATTTAAAAAATTTTCTCGTCGGAAAACACAATTTTCGGAAATTGACCGCTTTCGGCCAAGCGAAGCATTTCCTTCGTTCTCTCAAGTCTGACTTGTTGCTGTTTTGGTGTGAGATCATTCGCCTTTTGTATCTTTAAGGCTTGACTTTGAGATCATTTATCAGTATGCGGTTACATATTTTCAGTTCTTTCGCATTTTGATTGGCACTTCGTCGAGGCTTTCGCTCAAGTCGCTTCTTCACTTTTAGAACCATTTCACGTGACGTTGCCGACTTTTGATGACCACCTACACAACGTTTCGCAATGCTACCAATATCATTATAACGAGTAAAGGTCCGATAAAGAAATGCTTTATTTACTTTAAGTTGCTCGAACCCACGAACAATCGCTGGTTGTGATATTGATTTTATTTTTTCGCGTTTACTCTCGGCAAAATGCTCCCGCATCAGCTGCGCGAGCGGTCTGAAATTGGTTACACTGCGAGTGCCGCATCCTGTAGAAAAATGTAGTCTACAGAAAAACGCGTTAAAATTTTCGGTACGATACCCATCTGGCTAAGAAAAAAAGAGAAGGAAATTCATAATAGACATTCATCATTATTAGTTATAAATTTTTCCCCTTACTTATATTTCGATTATGGTATTTTTAGTGTTTGAATTCATCTTTTAAGTAAACACCAAAAGAAGAGTTGAATTTTTGTAATTTCTAGAAAGAAAGTCTTAGTAAGGAAAACTTGACCGTGTTTAGTTAACACACGCTGCGGAAAAAACACCCTTTATGATTCACTCAAAAAGGTGCGAAGAACGCTGAAGGTGGCAATTGAAAAAATATTTATAATATTTTGTATGTTAAATGAATCTTCATTAGTATAAAATGTTACTAAAACCCAAGCACTCAAACTTCTCTACGTAAAAGGCTGCCGTTTACTACTGTCGGCCGTTGCATTGCTGAAAATTTCTCAACATATTTATTTAAATTTTTGTTTTTCGTTGTTTCAACTCCCTACCACCACATGTGATTATTTTGTAATTTTCCTTCTTTATTTCTCTTTGTTCTCTAGGCTTAGTGCTTGAAGTTTTAGGCCGCGTGTGTGAGCCGTAATTTGCCTTAATGACCGGTGGACGAAATCCATTGATTACCGTAAATTCTTACTTTTCCCAGCAATACCTCTTTGTTGCTACTTTTATACTTTCTGTTTTTGTATTGTATTTTACTTTTGTTTTCCAAATTTATGGCTATTTTTGTTGTTTTTTCTTAGTTTCTTCTTCCCTTTTTCAAAATTTCCCGCCCATCTTGCCATCGTTTGGCTGATAAAGTTATGAATTGTTGTGCCACATATCATCGTGCCCGCCTCAAAATACCTACCGCGTTGTATGTTTGTATGTATGTACATATATGTATGCAAGAACAATTGTACACACTTCTACCCTCCTATATCCACCGCTTCAGTGCACTGTGCGTTTCACTCGTAAAGGCAAGCAACTGCCGCTTAAATTATTATAATGCAATCAAGTAAGCGCCAGCAGGTTGGAAGCAGTGAGAAAATACGCTGAAATGTGAATAAATGGTTTCTTGTTTCTCTGTCTTGGAAAATGCACACATTTTTCATAGTAAAGTAGCTACCTTCAAAGGTAAAGATGGTAATACTCGCATATATCCACAGATACATACTTACATGCATGTAAACACTCGAATGGCCATCTAGTTTGTTAATGAAGCAACAAATATTTTCTTGCAGTAACTTCTTACCATCCGTAAGCATCGAATGCGGAAAAAGGCGATGTAGGACACTAATTAACTACAGCATTTGAATCTGTTTGAAAAGGCATTTTGAGTAGTTTTATGGGAGAGTGCGTGTGGTCGGCCGGTTGATTTTAATTTAATTGCTCATCCAAAAGAGATTATTTTTAGTTCGAATTGAAAATCAAATGCTTACATCATTTTTAAATCCGAGATAAAATAAAAATATTCACATTTTTTAATTGTTTGTTTAATGTAATTTAATTTTTATGTAATGTACTTTTAAGTAACGTCTTCTGGCTTTATTGCGCTGTAAAGACACTGTGGAAATTATAAAAAAAATAATGTTTTTTGATTTCAAGATGCGCTAGTACCTCCAAAATTACATGCATGAATGTTTGCAAAAAACGCCTAAATACTTTTTTATTGAAATGCGGCGCATCTCCTTGCACTTTGATGGGTATTTTACCGAAAACTTTTAAAAGTGTGTTTCTTGAAACTAGAGTTTTCAAGTTTTTTGAACAAATCTTGACCGATTGATTTGAAGTTTTCTTTATTTTGACCCTTACGTGCTCTATTGCATGTCTGTTTGTATGCTGCAGCTGTCTAGCTCACAAGTGTCAAATATGATCGCCGTAGGACGATATTTGCAAATACTATAAATCTTTCCATAATTGATTAATTTTGCGCCACCTGTTATAAATTTTGTCAGAAATTTTTTTTTTGAAAAAATTTCTTTTCACAAATTTTTTGGCGAAAATTTTTTTTAAGAATTTGTTGAGAATTTCTAACTCTTTTATTTTGAGAATTTTTTTGAGAAAATCTTTTTTTAGAAAATTTTTTTTGGCAAAATTTCTTTTGGCATAAATTTTTTTTGAGAAAATGTTTTTTAAGAATTTGTTGAGAATTTTTAACTGTTTTTCTTTGAAAATTTTTTTTTTTAAGAATTTTTTGTTGCGAATTTTTACTTTTTTTTTTAGAAATATTTTTTAAAAAGCATCTGTTTTGCGAAAATCGATATACCAAAAAAAATTTTGCTTGAAAGTTTTTTAAGCATGTTTTTTTTGTTTTGGGTTGAGAATTTTTAACTATTTTTTGAGAAAATTTTTTATGAAATTTTTTATTTAAAATGTTTTGTTTGTTTTTTGTTGAGAATTTTTAACTTTTTATTTGAGAAAAAATTTTTAAAAAGCACCTGTTCTGCAAAAATTCATGTAATAAAAAAATTTTTTTTCAGAATTTTTTTTTAAGAATTTTATTGAGGATTTTTGACTTTTTTTCTTAGAATTTTTTTTTAAAAAGAAATTTTTTTGGGAGAATCGAAATAACAAAAAAAAATTTTTTTGAGAATTTTTTTTTGTGTTTTGTTGAGAATTTTTAACTTTGTTTGTTGAGTAAATTTTTTGTTGAGGATTTTAAATTTTTTTTGTTAAGAAAAAATTTATAAAAAGCATCTGTTTAGCGAAATTCGATATAACAAAAAACAAATTTTTTTGGAATTGTTTTTTAAGAATTTTTTGTTGAGAATTTTAATTTTTTTTTTGAGAAAAATTTCTTTGAGAGTATTTATAAACATTTTTTGATTGTTTTTTGTTTTGAGAACTTTTATCTCTTTTTTTTTTAGAAAAATTTTTTGTTGAGAGTTTTTAATTTTTTTTTGGGAAAATTTGTTTAAAAAGCATCTGTTTTGCGAAAATCGATATAAAAAACAATGTTTTTTGAGAATTTTTGTAACAGTTTTTTTGTTTGGTTTTTGTTGGGAATTCTTAACTTTTTTTTTTGAGAAATTTGAAAAAAAAACAACTGTTTTGCTAAAATCGAAATAACAAAAACAAAATTTTTAAAGAATTTTTGAGCCTTTTTTTATTTTCTTTTGAGAATTTTGAACTTTTTTTTTTGAGAAAAATTTGGTTTGAATTTTTTGTTCGCTTTTTATTGAGAATTTTTAACTTTCTTTTAAACGCATCTTGTTTTTTTGAAAATCAATATATCAACAAAAAAAGAAGAAATTATGCCGTACTTCCATTATTCATATGCATAATTGAATACGTTCCAGTTTTCCATCGAAAATTTATAATTCCAGGTGCGGTTTGTCTAGCCCTGCGCGCTTTAAAAACCAAACTTGGTCGAAGAAAAGCTGTTTCTTTTATTAAGTGCGCAACTAAGTTCTCGCTGATAAAAATACAACTTTATTCTGAAAAAAAAAAATTGGTTACAAGTGAATCACTGAAAGTATTACCCGTCGCTGGCTACTACCAAGCAATTTTTTGATGTCTTCATATAAATGGAACTGCTGGTCAGCTAGACTAGGTGCCATCGATCGGAACAGGTGATAATCGGATGGCGCAATATCTGGAGAATATGGCGGGTGGGGTAGGATTTCCCATTTCAGTGTTTCCAGGTAGGTTTTAACGGGTTTGGCAACATGAGGCCGAGCGTTGCCATGCTGTAGAATCACTTTCTCATGCCTCTCCGCGTATTGCGGCCGCTTCTCGCGCAGTACGCGGCTGAATCGCATCAATTGAAGTCGATACCGACCCCCAGTGATGGTTTCGATTGGTTTTAATAGTTCATAATAAATAACACCAACTTGGTCCCACTAAATCCATAGCATAACCTTCGCAGCGCGAATATTCGACCGAGAAGACGACGTAGAAGTATGACCGGGCAGTCCCCATGACTTTCTTTTCTTTGGATTGCTGTAATGAATCCATTTTTCATCACCCGTCACGATGCGATGAAGAAAGCTCTTCCTTCTTTGCCGCTGGAGCAGTTGTTCACAGTTGAAAAAACATCCCGTGGTTTTAACTCATGAGGAACCCAATTCCGTTGTCTCTGAATCATTCCCAAAGCATGCAATCGCTTGGAAATGGATTGGCGGGTGACTCCTAATACTGAAACAAGCTCTTCTGGCGTTTGACACGGATCCTCATTGAGGAAGGTTCTTCGGGCTTCCTTCACGTGGACGGTCGTCAACATTATGTAAAATTACCGTCTTTCAAACGACGCAACCAATCTCGGCACTCTGTTTCAGCAGCATCTCCATACATTTTTTTCGAATGAAAGAGGAAAATCAACACTTACCGCAAATGAGGATTATTCGGCACAAAAGCAGACATTTTCACAAAACCAAAAGTGTGTGATACCAAAACAAAATCACTAATGTGTCGAGGCAATTTGTTTACCATATGTCTAAGTTTTGCTTATGACATTTAAGTTATGCTAGAATCGACTAGCACACACTAATGGCGAAATCTATTGACAAACAGCGGGAACTTAGTTGCGCACCTAATAGAATTGGTAGAAAGTTGATAGGGTGATAGGGTTTCACTTTATCGCATGGATTTTCCGTCTTGAGCCCCCTTTTAATTTCTGCCACTTTCCATTGAGCTGTGAAGATGTTTATGGTTAAGCAAGCACTGTTCAAATGAGTAATGAAATTATTGGGTTCAGGAGGATTTTTTTTTTAATTTCGGCCGTGGTGCGGTCATACCCTGGCGTCTTGTGAGCGTTTAGCTTTTTAATAGTGCTAACCATTTAACTTTTAGAAAACTTTTTCCGCGACAGCTCTATTTGGTAGGGTTCTTTTAAAAAAGCAACAAAAGTGATGTCTAAGCTGGGTTCAACTTCAGTATAGTTTGGTGTAAAAATATTTTTTAGAAAAACGTACTGATTTATTGATTGCAGTATTTGTCCATGAACCACCTTTTTGACGAAGTGATGGGCGTTACTTACTTTTTTCCGACCTTCTACAAGAAATATAGAGAAAATTTGTATAAGAGTAAAAAAATGAAAACCAAAAACAAAAAAAAGGTATAGTCAAAACTTTGCAATATGTCGCGCTGCTATTAATTCGAATACAGGTAATAGTGTAAGATCACTACAGTTTTAATTTTTAATTTTTTTATTTAAGCACTAAGAGTCTAAAACCAGACGCCACTTCTTTATGTAACCCTGCAGCCCAGTGAAAACTACAACGCTTACGAAACTGTGACATGGCGTGGATCGCCCGAGAGATGAATTTCCATAGTCACATCCACGATTCCCACAGAAATAATATTTACGCTTCGTAAATGAGCAAACAAAAAAAAAATTGTATTAAATATTTAATTCCGATGGTCATTTGCGTCCGCGCACCCACTGCCATACAAGCGTGGATATATCAACGATCCGCCAAGTGTGTGTGTGGATGTATATGTATGTGTATGGGTAAGTGTATGTAAAGGGTGGTTAAATTTCAAGGGCCGGTGTTGAATGTGAACCACACCTAAACGTCAAGCTTTTTCTACATTTCAGTTGACATTTTTTAATTTCAAACTAATTTAATTTGATCCATGGAAAGATACACAATCGAGCAACGCGTTAAAGTTATTCAGGCTTATGGCAACAGTGCATTACCAATTTTCGAAGAAAATCATCTTCAGTGATGAGGCACATTTTCACCTCAGTGGATTCGTCAATAAGCAGAATTGCCGAATTTGGGCGAATGGTAATCCAAGATTGCCGATTGCCGAAAAACCAATGCACCCACAAAGAGTGACTGCTTGGTGCGGTTTATGGGACGGCGGCATCATGGGGTAGTATTTTTTCCAAAATGAGGCCGGTCAGGCAGTGAGATCATAACGAACTTTTTATGACCCGAATTGGAAGATATGGATGTGGACGATATGTGGTTTCACCAGGACGGTGTCACTTGTCACACAGCTAACGAAACAATGGTTCTGTTGCTTGCAAAATTTGATGGCCGAATAATCTCACGTCGCTGCGATGTCAATTGGCCGCCATGATCATGTGATTTGATACCGTTGGACATCTTTCTTTGGGATTATTGGAAAGAAATGGTGTACAACGATATGCCAGCAACAATTCAAGAGCTAAAGGATGAGATAATTCGGCACATTAATGGCATAGAACCTCAATTATGCCTCTGCGTCATCGAAAATTTGGACCATCGGATGGAGGTGTGCCGCCGAGGCCGCGCAAGCTATTTGGCCAATATTTTGTTGTGTACGTAGTTGAGTCATACCAATATTATCATAGTAAGGGGAAATGATAATAATTTCCTAAAAAAATTGTATTTTATTCAAAATCAACACTGGCCCTTGAAACTTAACCACCCTTTATATATATATGTAGTTAAGTGTATGTGTCTATACATGTGCATGTATGTGCATATGTATGTGTTAGCGGTCGGTAAATTGCGTGGTGGCGACATGCGTCAGCATTGTTGATAATAAATTCACGCTTACGCGCCAAAAAATATGCAACACTCAAACAACAACTCATACACATATGCATGTATGCGTGTATGTATGTGCTTGGTTAGGCAATTAAATTTATGCATGTCACAGCAAATATGGGCGACAGCTGACGCGCCAGTGTTTGTGGCATTTGCTGCGCATTTTGTTCTTGCTTTTGTTTTTTGTTTTTTTTTTGCTTTCATTCCGTGAGAGATACTCGTATGCCCTCAATTCGCACTTCAGCGCTATCGGTGAAAAACACACATACACACTTACGCATATGGCGGCGGCGGCAACAAACCAACAACTAATGAACCAACTAACAACAGCAACAACCAAAAAGGAATACTATACATCAAGTTGACCATTCAACCGCTAATCGCACGTTGACACTTGCTTTGTGTGCGATTGCATAATTTTGGGCTGATAAATTGAGTGAATTATGCGTACCGCAAAATGTTGTAGAATGTCATAGTGTTGTGATTTCCATTTTTATGTGAAAACAATATGTTTTTTGTTTAGTAAATTCCCTACATTCTCACATACACACATACATACATGCATGCATACACACACATGCATACATGCATCCATTTGCACATTCCAAAGTGCGTCAATATAAATGAACTTGTCAATTTGGCGCAAATAATCCACTTGCCCCGCTAAAGCTATTGCCCCTAGTATATGCACACACACACATACGCATACATCGGTGCAGAATTCTACTTTTGTAGCACTCAATTAATCTAAATAGGCGCTTAAATCATGTCTGATTGCCAGCAAACAACATTTGTAGCATTCGCAGCATTCAGCATTCATTTGCTCCAAGTGATACTCTCCATTCACTTGGTAGATACATGCAAACATACACACACACACACGCACACGTATTCGTTTATTTTTAGTTAGTATATAATAGTAAAAGGAGAAATCTCGTCTCGAAATTGAGTTGAATTGCAATTGAATTGAATTGAATTAATAAAACCCAATGGACGTAAAACGAGCGCGAAGTTGTTGCTTGGCTAGCTGAGAAAAGTAGGGTATTATACTCGTAGAAAAGATAGCAAAAGAAAGGCGCACGCAGAGGCGTAGAAGAAAGGGCTTGAAGGGTTGAATAATCAGCAACTTTATGTTATGGACAAAAAGGAAAGTTCAAGAAGGCTTTAAGAGACTGTGTAAACCAACTTAAAATCACTTTGGATGGAGAGGATAGACGCTCTGCAAAGTATTGGAGTAACTTCTTCTTCTTCTTGTTTGCCGCCTACCCGATTTTGGCCGAGTTTAACAAAGCGCGTCAGTCGTTTGTTTCTCGGGCTAACCGGCGCCAATTGGACACACCAAGTGAAGCCAAGTCCTTCTCCACATTATCTATCCAAAGCAGAGAAGGATTTCCTCTTCCTCTGCTACCACCAGCTGGTACCGCATCGAATACTTTCAAAGCCGGAGCGTCTGTATCCATTCGGACGATATGACTCAGCCAAGGTAGTCGCTGTGTCTTTATTCCCTCCGCTATGTCTATGTTGTCGTAAAGCTCATGCAGCTCATTGCTCCTTTGCCTGCGATACTCGCTGTCACCAACGGGCAAAGGTCCAAAAATCTTACGCAAACACTCCGAGGGACGCCTTATCGGATGTTGTCATTATCTAAGCTTCTGCGCCATACGTTAGGACCGGTATGATGAGAGCCTTGCTAGTGTTAGTTTTGTTTGTCGAGAGAGGACTTTACTACTCAGTTGCCTACTTTATCCAAAGTAGATAGCACTTGTTCGCAAGAGAGGTTCTACGTTGGATTTCAAGGCTGATATTGCTATCGGTGTAATTGCTGGTTCCTAGATGCACGAAGTCTCTTACAACCTTGAAATCATAACTGTCAATACGCGAGTGCGCCCACTGTTTGTTTGATGACAGGAGGTACTTCGTTTTGACCTCATCCACTACGAAACTAATTCATTTTACTTCTTTACCCAGTTTGGAAAAGACGGAACTAACAGTGAGAGTCTCAGCCTGCGCAAAATATCCGTACTCCGTTTCTTTATCAAGTCACATCGTATCAAGGTCGCATCCCAAGCTGTAATGCCCAGCCAGATAACCAGTAATTCAAAAGCTCTATCGGTTAATCTCTAGGAGACGCCTGCTTCTTGCTTGCAGAAGAAGCCAGGCTTCATTTTTATTGCCCTTTTTTCCTGACTTGTATCAGTGAAGAGGCCACTTATAGTAAGTTCTCTGCGTTCAAGAAGAAGTCAAGACCCATTTTCATTGCTCTTTTACCCCTTATTTGTATCAGTGAAGGAACCAGTTAAGTTCTGTCGCTTGGAGAAGAATCCTGGCCTCATTTTCATTGCCCTTTCGCTCCTGACTTGTATAAGTGAAGGGCCAGTTAAGTTCGATCCCTTCAAGAGCGAGCCAGGATCCATTTTCATTACTCTTTTCCCCTGACTTCTTCCATTTTCTTAATATTTAGTTTGGCCACATAGCGCTTGCATGCTTTACAAGAACGTTCTGAGCTGTAGGATGAGATCATAAAAACATTCCTCTTTTAAGCCCTTCATGTGATGCAATATTATTTCACAGTATATTTCCAATCGGCTCAGGAGAGTTTTTCAGCCTTGCACAAACCCCGATGTATTTAGTTTTACATGAGTCTAAGGCCATTAGAACAGCTAGATTAAAGACCCATTGGGAGCAATCGGGAGATCTCATGGAAGGCTGGTAAGAACTTTCTACACTGATGGGTCCAATACTGAAAACGCTACTGGAAACAGATGGCAATTGGACAGTAACTTCCAATACTTTAGTGCTTAAGGTATGATGACAGATCTTTCTATTGAAAGTCTTTGCAATACTTAAAGTAGCAGATTAAATGGTAGCACCGCGAAAGGTGGCGCGGACAGCCTGCAACTCTAAAGACTTGAGAAACCGTTCGCAGCTCTTCAAAAATAGTCTAAGAATATAAGGTAAGGTTGAGGTTTGTTGCAAGTTAGAAGGAGCTTGAACTTATGTGGCTGCTGGGATCCGTGGTGTTCAAGGCAATGAACTGGCTGATGAGTTGTTGATCTGCAGTTCTTTGTAGCGTCCGAATAGATTGAAACCACTTGCAAGGCTGAGTATCGCGCTTACGTAGCCAAATGAGTTGAACCGTAACAATCGTTGGAAGCGTCCAGGTTCGAATCTCCGGGCATGAAACATCAAATGATAGAAACAGTTTTTTCTAATAACGGCTGCCCCTCAATAAGTAATAGCAAAGGGTGTATTTCTGCCATGAAAAAGTTTCTCATAAAAACCAATTGCCATACAGAGGCAGCTTAAAACTGCAGGTCCCTTCTTTTGCAGAAAAGTGTTAAGACGTACGCCACAAATTGGAGGAGGAGCTCGACTAAGCACCCAGTAAAAGAGAGCCGTTGGCGCAGCACTGATACTTGCAAAACCACCAAGTGTTTCCTAGAAAGGCATCAACGAGTGGTTAATAAATTCCTTTTTAGGCAGAGTAGGAGTGAGTTACAAACTGCAAGACCTGCCATCGCACCTGTGTGTCTCTGTCCCTTAAATCCCTCTCTCTCTAAGTCTTGACTATCCGAAATGAAGTCTAATCTGGCTCATTTGGTCCGTCTACGACAGCATTCGCCGCCCGGCGTCTAAAGCTTGAAATTTAAATTATAGGCTCCTACTTTCTTTACGGCCATCTGGGGTCTACTCAAGGCTGTGTGCGTGTCGGGTTAGCTCAGCGGGGACTCATAGGACTTTTCTACCCATGAATGGATTGAAGGAATTCAGGGGAGCTGCTAAATCTAACAAAGTCGGGAGGAGTAGAGTTGCAACCCAGTCATTGTTCGATGACTGCCAATGCGGTGAGATTCAAAATAACTTCAGGTCCCTTGCACGGTAGCCGTCGGGCGGATGAGGAAGTGTCATGACGAAGTGACATATCAACTGCTGTGCTTTCTTGAGGCTAAAATTCAGTACTTTCGGCTGTCGTTCTTTAATTACGCTTGCAGAGCTTTGAAGTTTGGATGTCAGCCGCTGAAGTAATTTTTTTATTAGTAGACAGAGCCTTTCCCTCCAATATTTTTAATAGTCCTTGCGCGATCCTTTCTTCTTCCGCTTTTTATCTCTAACTTGTGGCACCACGATCGACTATTTTGTTTTGTATTTTGTATTTCGGAATGTGTCGTCTTCTTTGGAAATATTAGCTAACTTAAGCTTAACCGAATGGTAAAGCTTAGATCAACTAGGATCTTTAAGGTCTCTAATACCTCACGAAGTTGGTGTGGAATCAAGTCAACGTTGATGCTTTTCAGCCCAAAGTAGCTAAGCAGAAATTTGAGTTCACCTTTCTGCTATTAACCTTTAATCGAGGAAATCAATTTTATTGATCTACCAGCTCCTGTAAAGTACCTCTCCAATTTTTGTCATGCTCCTCCACTGTACGTTTAGTTTTAGCAGATGCACAAGAAAAAAGGAGAAGAAAAAATTTAATCACTGTGCGAATAGTAAATGAGCGAATTGGCAAATCGGTGAATCAGATTGGAAGCACAAAGAATGATTGTAAAGAATTTCGTATTTAGAAAATTAACTGATTGTACAAAAGATACTTGGATTTGATTTAATGGAGCAGAATTGTTTTCAAGTCTGGTTGCCTAACTCACAATTTAGTCACGCACTGAAAAAAGGAAAAGCTGATATAGAGAATAGTGAATTAATTTAATTTTTCTACAACGGGTGTGAAATATATAGTTTTTATACTTATGAAGCCAAGGAACGAACGAAGTAGCGAACGTGCGGCTAGAAGAACTGCGGCCTCATTATGAATAAGACCCGAGTACTTCCTTGCTAAGCGATCACACACCATCAATGAGAAGTTTAGGAGCGAAGAGTTAAGGCTAAGGGAGGTTAGCTGGTACCAAACTATGGGGCTACGCCAGGCTAAGTCTTTACAATCGAAGTCCTGGGTGCAATCGAAAGAGGTTTAGGAAACTGATAACCCTGCCTAATGATAAACTGAGAAATGCTCACGGGCATTCTCTCAGGTAATTAGAGATTCCCTTGTCCTCTGTACAGGATTTGAATATGGCTCACTTCATTTTGTCATTCCTGCGACCAATCCCTGGATACTCCAATACACCTTCTCCGGAATGTGGCGCTTTAGCGGCCAATTGCAGCCATATGAAAGGCATATACATTCAGCCCAACCCAGTAAAGGTACTGCGCTTGGGTGAGTTACTGTGACGACTAGTGGGCACAAAAAACGATGAGGGCGCAGTAGAAACCTGAAATCTATCTTTTCTATCTTTGTTTAGTTTAAGTTCGATGATGAACTAAAATTCAAAAAAATTAAAGAGCTTCCAAAGAATAGGAAAACAGCAGAAACATGCGTCATGTGATCCTCTTGGCATACAACGCTCATGGACAGTACATATGTACACAGATCGCGACTGTCGTTGCTGAATGGGCTTGGGTATGGCTACAATTCTTCTTCTCCTTGATTGGCGCGATAACCGTACACGCGTTTAACAACACGCGCCAGTCCTTTCTTTCTCCATTTTCTCTTGCTAACCGATGACAGTTAGACACATCAAGCAAAGTCAAGTCCTTCTCCCCCTCATCTTTGCAACGCAGAGGAATCTTTCCTCTTCTCCTGCTACTACCAGCTGGTACCGCATCGAATACTTTCAGAGCCGGAGCGTTTTTATACATTCAGACGACATGACTCAACTAACGCATTATGCAGAATCTTTTCTCCACACTTCACACCCGGGACACCTTATCTGATCTTCTCATCGTCCAAGCTTCTGCGTCATACGATAGAACGGGTATAACGAGAGCCTTATATGGTGTTAGTTTTGCTCGTCGAGAGACGAACTTACTACTAAAAGATTGTTCCGTGTGTAGAAGTTCTCGCAAGTGGGGAAGGTTTCTGATTATCATTCACTTGGGATTGGCTAGGGCGGTTCTTCTGCATACAATCCAAGCAGCTCACAACTTCCGGGTTTCGCACAAGTATTCTCTGGGTAGCTTCCGAACACAGAGCGAGCTAATGTGAGATGGCGAAGCATCCCAAGAT
Organism: Anastrepha obliqua; assembly: GCF_027943255.1. Classification (NCBI taxonomy): domain Eukaryota; kingdom Metazoa; phylum Arthropoda; class Insecta; order Diptera; family Tephritidae; genus Anastrepha; species Anastrepha obliqua. The sequence continues at coordinate 32,364,227 of NC_072896.1, forward strand.
ATCTGGGTATGTGTGTTTCGCTCGATCGCCCAAAATTGAGAGAGCTCAAGTTTTTGCCCAGATGACCCGAGACCCTTCTGTTCAAAAGGAGACCTCAGCTAACCCTTTTTGTTCACAACGAACCGATGTTTTGTCAGCTCAACATTTTTCTGCTGTAAATACCAGAAAATGTGGAGTTCCAGCTCATATTGTCGAAGTTGTTGGTGACTCCACAGTCGTGGAGTTGTTGTGTTAAAAAAAATATTATATGACTCCAAATACTAAACCCTGTCCATAAGCATTTTTTGTCTTCCTAGGCTGGGGTAGGTCAGGTTACGACGGTTGCCACGCTCTGTACTGTACGAAAGTCCCCTTAGGCACCGTGGCTCATTGTAATACCACTCAAGTATTTCGCTCAAGTGCCCATCTCTAACTCGCGATGTGGTTTTAAGTATCATATTTTGTCTTTCAGAAAAGCGATGAAATATTGTGTATGTATGCAGATTGTAAGTCTGCTAAGCATCTACAGATGTAAGGGTTTGACGCCGATATCGCGGTCTGGCAAAAGTAAGACAGTGATAAAAAAAAGTTGAAATACTTCCTCCTCGTTTCTGTAGATCTCCTTAGAAGGAACCTAGTTATACCAACCACTTTACTTATAGAATGTCGATCTAGTCAGATGAGGAACCTAGTTCTGTGCTCATTTCCACTAGGCCAGAGCTGTCTAGTTACCTTAGAAAAGAGCTTTGTGACCCATCTACTGTTGGCTTCCGCGATGTAGGCAGAGCTGATCCAGAACTTGCTCGGGAATAAAGGGTTGCACACATACTGGGCAGAGTTGACTTGATTAGCAAATGGTGTCTTCCTTGTCAACTCGTTCAGGATGCAAATTCAGGGAAAGTTTCTATGCCCAGGAACTTAGACTTCATTCGTGGTGCATCGTTTAGCCAGCTCATTAAAAGTAGCTCTAAATTCGATTGCGACTTGAGATGACGTATTTTGACATTGTATACACGGTTTTATGGCAGCTTAACTGTCAGAGTAGATAGTACTCGGTTGTGCTGCAACGGGCGAGTCTCTTACTTAAAATGCAGCCTCTTGTATGAACCCCATTTGATAAACACCGCAGTAGTCAGGCAACCCTAGACTTAGGGTTAGTTACAGCACTTTTGAGTAGATGCCACTGCCGATCCTATCTGTGCGCAAAAAGTAAGGTGAGTTTGGTTGTAAAATGAAAAATCTTTATTTATTCTTGTAAATCAATTTCATCCCCTGCAAAATAATCCCCTCTCGATGAAATACACTTATGTCAACGATTTTTCCATGCCAAAATAGTCCATTTCCGGTATAGCCATCAGCACCTTCTTCGATTCAGCTTTTATCTCTTCAATCGACTCGAAACGCGTTCCCCGGAGTGGTCTCTTGAGTTTTGGGAATAGCCAGAAGTCACACGGAGCCAAATCAAGCGAATACGGTGGTTGCGGAACGATATGCGTGGAATTTTTGGCGAAATGGTCACGAAGAACAAGTGCAGTGTGAGACGGTACATTATTGTGATGCAAAAACCCAGAGTTGTTGGCCCATAATTCTGGTCTTTTTAGACGAATTGCTTCAAGTAAACGACGCATAACGCTCAAATAATATTCTTTATTAACAGTTTGGCCAGGTGGAAGGAATTCGTAGTGCACCACACCACGAAAATCGAAAAAACTTTATTTTTGAACGACTTTGACGTGCTCTTTTCGGTCTGGCCTCGCCTTTAGCACGATATTCGCTTGATTGGTCGGTTGTTTCAGGGTCGTAAGCATAAATCCAAGTCTCATCTCCCGTAATGATGCATTTGAGCTTGTCCTGATAGTCTGAAAGCATTGTTTCACACACATCAACGCGACGACTTTTTTCCAAGAAATTGAGAGTTTTCGGTACCAAACGAGATTTGAGTTTTCGTAGGCCCAAATCGTCTTTCAAAATGGTTTTCACAGATCCTTCGGATATTCCGATCATATCAGTAAGGTCTTTAACAGTCAACCGACGATTTTTGACGTGTTGGTCATCTGTTGACGTCGATGGTCGTCCGGAGCGCTCCAAGTCATCAACACGTTCTCGACATTCTCTGAAGTCTTTGTACCACTTATAAACACTTTTCTGCGACATGGTCGAATCACCAAATGCCTTCTGCAAAATTCTAAACGTTTCCGCAGCCGAAATTTCATTCCGCAAACAAAATTTGATGGCACTTCTCTGCTCAATCAAATCAGACATTGTAAAAATCGAAAAATGCACTCTTGGTCGTTTGGTAAACACAAGCGTAAATATATTACTGATAATGACATTCACATGAAAGTTGGCCCAGATGTTATTAACAGTGCTGCCAACTCGTGAAAAAAATAACTAGAGCGAAATTTTAATCCCGCGAAGTTTGACAAATAAACTCACCTTATTTTTTGCCCACAGTAAGTACTTTTTCAACGATATCCGTACATGGCTACTTTTATTTGTTTTTCTGAACCTTTATTTGGTATTAAATGCGAAAAGACCTGGAAAATAGATTTCTTGTAAGTATCTCGAAAACGCTTTTTAGGAAGGTAAATAAAACTCATTTTCATGTTCAGCGACCCAAAATTAGAAACATTTTGCTAACAAGGTACCACTTTTGAAACAAATATATTCTTCACTGCTCTTGAGCCGTTTTTGTCTTGCTAAATAAAGCAAAAAATAAAATGCCAAAAATAATCTGGAAATTTTTGCTCAGCAAAGAATGCAAAAAAAATGGAAAATTCCCAACTAACCCTTGGGCACGCCTCCAGTTCGAGCATTTAATAAAATATTTAACAAAAGTACAAAGACATTTATTTCGACATTGACTAAGTCTCCAAACTGTCATTCTTCGTCAGCTCGCACAACTACCTAACAGCTCATTGTTTATGCAAAATTCCGAAAGTCTGGTCGAAAAGCCGACTTAATGCCAAGCCAGTGCCAGTAACAGCAACAACTAAGCTATAACATAATTTACATGCATACGCAAAACGACAACTTGAATCCTGCTCGGCTACTGCCATTGCGGAAAAGCAGCAAGCAGAAGGAAATTGCGGGGTTTTATAGTCCACAGCCCAACTGACAGACGACATGAGCGAGTGGAAGAGTGTGTATGAGCATGTGAAAGAGAGTGTGAGTATGTGAGTGGGAGAGTGTGAGTGTGAGTGCATACTAAACATAAATAAACAAATAAAAAAAACCATGCATGTCTGCCTGCTCGTATGTATTTCTGTACAATTGCATACGTTTTCAGTTCAGACATCAGCAAGCAAAAATAACAACAGCAGCGGCAGCAGCGGCAACAAAACTGACAGTCAATATTCGTAAGTGCCTGGCTGGACCGTAGGGACCAATATAGTACAACAACATATGTAGAGGACTAAGTACAAATGTAAAGGAAGTAGCGGTACAAACCAAAATACTACTTCAGTTGCGTCGTCTAAGTGCACGTACACATGAGCTCACATACATAAGTCACTTTAACTTTTTGCGAAATTTGTAATATTTTTCATCACATTTTTTTATCTAACTAAATAAATATTAGGAAGCAAATATATGGAAGAAACTGCTCAAATGTTATATACCAAAAAAATTTCAAAAATCAAGGCGATTTTTGAGCGACTTAAAACTTGCACCTTGTTGATGACATCTAAGCCAGACAATTGAGACTCTCGAACAGCGGCCTGCCCAGGGTTAACATTCTGCCCTTCAATAGGGCAGGGCATTCACAGAGGAAATGGAAGATTGTTTCTTTTTTCTCCGGTTGTTTACAACTGTGACATTGTGGGTTGTGAGGGATGCCCATTTTGGCGGCTTGTTCTCCGATAAACCAGAAGCCAGTTATGACTGCCGTTAGTCTCCAGGCGTCCCGTCGTTTCATGTTTATCAATGTCGACAATTGCTTGAGGTTGTAGGTAGGCCATAACGTTCTGCTAATTGTCTGGTCATTTCGTCTGGTCTTTCCATCTACAATCCGCGATTCGAAGATATTTTTGGGAAATTGCATTCTTGGCTGCACCTAATGGCGTGAATACCGATTCTGCAATAGCGTTATTCATGGCAGATCCCCCCCTTCAATGTTCCAATGCCCCGGGACCCAGATTAAGGTAACTTTATGGTTTTCACTCAAGATGGTGAAGTTATTCCTACTTTGCTTCACCACTTTAGAGATTGTTGTAGCCGAGTCCAGTGCTTGGATTGCAGCTTGACTATCCGAAAGAATAGCGATTTTGCCATTAAAAGAGAAATCCGTGATTAGTAGCGTACAAGCTTCCGCAATTGCCAGTACTTCCGCTTGGAAGACACTTCTGGTATTAGAGAGACGCACAGATTTTTCAATTCTAAGTCTATGAGAATATATAGCAGTTCCAACACCACAATCCATTTTAGAACCATCTGTATAGACTGTAGTGTCGAAGTTGTGTAGTGAGAATCCCTTATTCCATTCCTCCTTAGATTGGCAAAATTCCTATTGAATGTTACCGACGGGACGATGTAATCAGTCCTCACCGAGGCTAACTGAGTTTGTTGCTTAAGTGACTTAACTATGTTTTTTTTTCTGAAACCAGGCTGAGCCTGTTAATTTCCACCATTTCTCGCTGCGGCACAACCGTCAAATATTGCGCCGCTGCTGTGTCGGATTCTTTCCAGACGTCTCATCTCTTTCATAATATTGGCCACTAGAACGCATGCCGCATTCCACTTTTCCCTCGAGCGCAGCATATGATGCACGAATGCTTCCGGTGTAGGAGGTTCTCCAAAGGCTCCATGAAGTTTTTTCTTGCAGAACGGAAGCGCGAGCATGTGAAGAATATGTAATGAGCGTTTTCTATCATGTTTTGGTCGCAATAGGGACTGCCGTCGTCGTTACGCCTGTGTAAATATGCCTTGAAGCATCCACGTTCCCTCAAAAACTGGATCAGGTAAAAGTCCACTACTTCATGTGATCTCGTTGGTCCAAGCTTTAGGCTCCTTTTGTTAATACGCCTAGCGAGCACATGCCAGATATTACCAAGGCTGCATCGTCGGACACCATTTAAAATACGTAGTGCGCACAATCGGCAGTTAGACTGTAGACCTCGAAAATATGATACATGATGCGTTTTGTTCGCCCAAATTGGTGCACCATACACCATTTGGTTTTTCACGATATTAGCCAGAAGCTGACGGCGATTTTGTTTCGGTTCTCGTACATTTAATATCAGCCTCGACAGCGCCGTCGTAGTGGTGGCTGCATTTTCGTTGGTTTACTCGAGGTGAGCTTCGAAAGCCAGCCTTTTATTTATCATTATTCCCCCCGATGGGGAATGAGGAATGGTCGATGTGTTGAAGTCTCCGATTCTAAAATATACCTCTTCTGCTTTTTTTCGGTTAGATATAAGGACTGCTTTGGTTTTTTGTTGCGCTAATTCCGGATTATTTTGTGCTAGCCAAGATTTCACGCTTAAGACTGCATAGATCGCGTTATTGCGGATATCACCAGAATTTTAAGTCGTTACCACAACCGCAAAGTCATCGACGGAGCCAATTACCTTGGTTCCCTTTGGAGTTTTGACACGGAGAACACCGTCGTACATTATATTCCACATGAATGACTCGAGAACCGAGCCCTGTAGAACGCCATTTGTTATTTCAACAGTTCGTTATTTCGTCCTTTTGATGTACTCTAACATAGAATTCGACCATCAAAGTAACTGCGCAATATTCTAACGAACGTTAGCTCAATGACTGAGCCAAAGCCCTTGTGGCTAAAGGTGTGCTGCGTACAAGTTTTGAGTAGGGCTACGTCTAAGCATGCTAAACTTTCGAGAACGGGCTTTACCTCTACGGCTTGCTCTAGGGCATCCCCATTCTTGCACTCGGGCACTAAAGTCGACAGCAATAAGTAATTTATTCCTACTTTCGGTGTCGATAACCAACGGCGTCTTCAAAACAGTCTCCGTGTAGGTGTCAATCGGAGCACTGGGTGTATAGTATATGCAGATAAATCTCGCTTGTCTGGTTTTTGATGCACCACATAGCTGATTTTCCACTGGTGTCTTGCAGCTTCGCAATGATTTAAGTTTAGTTATAAAACGCTCATTGTTTCCTAAGTTTTTGTAAGGCTTCAAGCTAAATGGGGTATTTGTTACTTCCATTCTAATGGTCAGTTTGACTAGCATTCTTTTGAATGCATAATATGCATTTTGAGGAATTGGTAAACGTAACGCAATTATGTTTTTTTTTCATGGGCGTTGTGGTAGCGCGCTACCCTCAAGTGGCCCTTTGAAACCAGGACAAGCCTGTTGTTTCGTCGAAACTCCGTACCTCACGGGAAAATCGCCAAGTATTACATCGTGGGGATAACGGCGAATTAGTCGCCGGTCCTCCGCCGTAGCTTTCGAGGGTCCTTAGTTTTTTCATGGTCTCTGCTATGACATCGCATGCTGCTGTCCATTTCTCCCTGCTTTGTAGCATGGATTGCACGAATGTATCTGGATCGTAGCTTCCATTAAATATGCGCCGAAGCTTCGATCTAGAGCCATAAAAACGCTTGCATTCGAAGAATACGTGGTGAACGTCTTCTATCGCTTTTACCCCACAGTAATCGCAAGTGGGATCCGATTCAGGTCTGAAGCGATGGAGGTATGCTTTGAAGCATCCATGCCCGGTTAAAAATTGCGTCAGATAAAAATCCACTTCTCCGTGGCTTCTTTCAATCCAGCTTCGCAGGTCAGGAATGCAGCGATTCGTCCAGCGACCCTTCGTTGTATTGCCCCATTTTTGCTGCCAAGTTTGGGTACTAGTTTCCCGTGCTACGATGCGTTGCGTTTCACTGTCAGCCAATACTGCAGCTTCGTTTGTTAGTATCTCTATTGGATACATTTCAGCGATAACCAGCGCTGCTTCTTCTGAAATCGTTTTAAAGGCGGAACAGACTCGAAGAAGCAGAAACGCATATAAGCGATACGCTGCCTTTATACCGTGGAAGTATGAAGGATGTTGCGTAGCCATGTGCCAAAAGGGAGCACCATATAATAGTTGGTTCTTCACCACGCCTGCTAGAAGTTAGCATCGCCGTTGTTTTGGTCCGCGGGCACATAAGGTTGCTACAGTTACTGATGCTTTTTTGGTCGTATACTCAAGGTGATTTTTAAAAGATAACCTCCTGTCTATCACTATTCCCAGATATTTAGCTTCTGGTACTGTCGTGATGCTGTGATTGCCAAGTTGTATAGTTACCCTTACATATATAGTTACTTTTTTCCGGCTCGATATGAGAACCGACTCCGTTTTTTACTCGGCGAGTTGAAGACCGTTTCGCACCAGCCATGAATTAACGGACGCTATTGTCCGACTTGCTTTTCCGCAGATGTCGCTCAGTCTCTTCGCCGTAATAACTACCGCGATATCGTCCGCAAATCCGATAATGTTGGCACCATTGGGTATATTGAGGTGCAAAACACCATCGTACAAGATGTTCCAGAGCAGTGATCCAAGGACTGCATCTTGAGGGACCCCGTCTGAAACCTTATAACTATTTCTACCTACTGATGTGTCGTAATCCAGTACGCGGTCTTCGAAGTAGCTTTGTATCATTGCTCGCAGGTTGGGGGATACTCCGATCTCGTCCTGTGAGTCCAGTATTTTGGCCCTGTTTACGGTGTTGAATGCATTTTTTACATCCAAGGGGACTATTAGGAAAGGAAAAACTTATGTGCGCTCTAGTGTATGCGTGCATGTGTGTGTGTGTTATTTTCAGCATCCTGCTATATCCTTTACCGCTGCCGCTCGGTGAAGGGTGATGGAGGCGGAAATGAAAGCTTGTTCAGTTTTGTTTATGTATTTGTACTCAAACTCTAATGTTTATGTGATTGTTTCATTTGCCTTGTTTTTGGCTACTTCCAACTCAATTGCCAAGCCAAATATATTGAGTGGGTAAGTGTGCGCATGTATGTGTGTGTGTATCAGTGACAAGGTCTGGGCCAGTGACACAGGCCAGTCGTACACTTGTCGGCCATTCCAAATATTGCTGCCGACATTTGACCTGTGCGGCAGTTTGCTTCACCGGTTCTATGTACTTCAGTGCTGTTGTTATTGTTGTTGTTGCTCTTGTACGAGTCCTGCCGGATACCGGTTTGCTTGTCGCTCTTGTTGTTTATTATGTCTATCAATATTTTTCCAAGTTTACTTTTCTCACCTCCACTTTTAACATATTCCCGCCCTCTCATCTCCTCCCCCCGCTTGTTGCAATACCTCCTGCAGGAGCTTTTCATGCATTCGAAGGCGTAGAAAAATAAACATTACTGATTTTTGCTAGTTTGCATAATTTAAAGTCACATATGGACTTAACGCCGTTATTTACTTGTGCACACACACATAAAAATGCATCTACATGGAAGTTTTAGTTGTGTTTTTCATGTTTTTATGTTGTTGCCGGGCAACATGAAAACATGCTTCTGTTTAGTTTCTTTATTTCTACAAACTTCAAGTGAAGGGTTTGCTGACGAAGAGCTTTGAAAGTATTTTTCCACAAGAAAAAGTGGACTCACGATGGGATTAGGCTCTTATTGCATAGTTCAGAGTGATCAGAGTAATCAAAAAACTCGAACTTAAGCTCTTTGCCTTGCTTCACCTATTCGAACTCTAAGTGCACGAGTCGAAGCCACATTTGCCAAGCTCTGGATATCGTTACATTACCTTAGGCCTATGGAAGAGACCACTTGGGCTGGAACAGAAGCATCTCCTGGTAACACGCCTTGTGATACCATCCGCCCAGCAGCTTTCAACAATATCACTGTGCCTAGGAATCCAAATGAAGCTGGCGTCGGAGAGTGTTGGGTGTCGTGCAAGATTTTCACGTTTTTCAGTGAGATTTTCACGTTTTTTCGGGCAGTTAACACCGCATTTCCCTGAACTTCTTACAAATCTCTCTATCCGCAAACTGGAGTATGAGGGTCGTACCAAGGCGATCTTTCCAAGTAGGCAGGAGGGCAAAATCTGTAGCGAAGCTGGCACCTCTGTCTTCATTGACGGGCCCAAAATGGAATCGGGAGTCGGAGCAGGGGTTTCCTCTAAATCAGCCAATTTATATATTTCCTTACCGTGCCGAAAACTGTTGGTGGCTTTGCAATCCTGCTGGCATGAAAAAGGCTAAGGGAACGTGGGATCGGAGGGACTGACTATTGTTAAAGGATAATTTCACAAATTATTTCTAAAACAAAACGCAGAGCAGATGGATCTCCACTTCTTCATGTGCTAATTCGAGTACCCTTTGGCCACAGTACAAAAGCAGCAGAACGCAAAAAGTTCTGGGGTCTCCATGCCATTGAATTCTAAAACTAGTACCTAAGCTTACCGGTCATTAGACGATCGGCACACACACAGCAACCCTAACTTAAACATTTAATCCCAATTGCAGAAGTTGGTGGAATCATTCAGAGAAGGTAACATTTCTCCGATCTGGGTTGCAGGATACAGGAACATAGAGGGAAATGAAATTGTTAATGAGCTTGCCAGGAATGGGACTGAATTGGCCTCAGAGACCTTCTACTCGGTCATCGGCATTCCCCTGGCTGTTGTTAAAGGGGAATTTTACAACTTATTTCTCAAAAAAAGCGCAGAACAGACGGATCTCCACTTCTTTATGTGCTAATTCGAGAACCCTTTGGCCACAGTACAAAAGTCAAGGAACGCAAAAAGTGCCATTGAATTCTCAAATTAGTACCTAGGCTGATCGGTCAATAAACGTTCGGCACACACACAGCAACGCTAAGTTTAACATTTAATCTCTATTGCAGAATTTGTAGGAACCTTTCAGAGAAGGAGATTGTTGAGCACTTTCTCTGTAAATGTCCGGGTTTGGCAGCTAGATGTTTAAGGTCACTAGATGCTCCTTTTTCGACAGTGTCCCAGCCTAACTCCCATCAACTTTCTCCACTATATCAACAGGTCTTGTTTGCTGTTGATATCTGCCCGTAAAATCGTATCAAAACAGTGATTTAGTGCTACTTAGGGAAGGCCAGCCTGGTACTTTAACCTTCACTCAGAGATAACAATTCTCTGCTATAGGTTTAACTTTCAAAGTTCTATTCTAATGGCGGAGCGATCTTTCAAATACAGGGTAGGCCATTTAAAGCGAGCCCATTTGTTTCTGAAAAAAAACATTGAAAAAAACATTTTTTTTTGTGTTGATATGAAAAATCATTTATTTTGATTCAAGGAGATTTGTTCCAGCTAGTTTTTGAAAATGATATCCTTCAAATGTTTGCCTCTGGCCTTGATGGCCAAATGTGTCCTTTTTTCGGCGTTTTCCATCGTTTTGGCCAATATTTCGGCCGGTATGGCGGCGATTTCGCGTCGGATATTGTTTTTAAGTTGAGTTAGAGTCCTTGGCTTGTTGATGTATACCTTGGATTTCAGATAACCCCACAAATAAAAGTCCGGTGGCGTCAAATCTGGTGATCTCGGTGGCCACGGAAAATCACCATTTTTCGAAATCAACCTTCCAGGGAACAATGGCTTCAAAAAATCGATTGTAGCGCGTGAAGTGTGGCATGTAGCCCCGTCCTGTTGGAACCAGTAGCCTTCCATGTCATTTTCTTCGATGATTGGCATAACAAAATCGCGTATCATGGCACGATAACGCTCTCCATTGATGGTGACAGAGGCTCCATTTTCATTTCCTCAACACTGGCTCGTACAGCCTCGATATTTTCAGCAGAACGTCGTGTACGTTGTCTGGATGCGTGGCTGGTATTGCTGAGACTACCGTGGTTAATAAATTTTGCGTATAAACGCTGTAAAGTGCTTTTGGATGGCGCACTTTTAACTTTATTTTTTTTTTTAAACGCACGTTGAATTTTCACAATTGAGAAGTTATTTTGGATGTAAAGCTGAATTATTTCAGCGCGTTCTTTTGGAGTGTACTGCTCCATGGTAAAAATTGTCTTGGACTGACGCTTCCAACGCGCTATGTCATTAGTCGATCTGACGTTCCTGTCAAAAGTTATAGGGTTGCCAGATGGGCCCGCTTTAAATGGCCTACCCTGTACTTGAAATAAACGAGCACATGAAAAATCGACATAGCTGGATTAGTTACCGCAGAACCGCAAAAAGTGTAGCGAAGGAAGACGTAACCCCGGAATCCTCAGAACACAAAATTAGAGCTATTCTCGAGAAATATTAAATTGATCAATTTGTGGGGCCATCATTATCATGGTATGAGGCCAGAAGTAGGAGATAATGCCAAATATTTAGGTGTAACTCTCGACAAGAAATTGAATTGGAGCGTTAGTGTAGAGGACGGGGTGAGGCAAGCTACTGCAGCTCTATTTTAATGCAAAGGATCATATGATGCAGGCTGGGTCTTCGTCCGTAGAACTGTATAGGCTGTATAGAACCGTTATCAGACCTATCCTCCATTACGGAGTTATAGTCTGGTGGTCGGCTTGCCACAAGACAACAATTAGAAACACGCTTCTAATGATTCATGTATCAGAGGCACTCTTAGAACCACACCCATTGATGCTCTGAATACTCCTTACTTCTTACCTCCCTTAGACTTGGTTGGTAAACAGAATGCAGGAAACACTGCTGCTCGGCTTTCCACAACTAATTGGCGATTTAGGTGTTGGGACACTCAGCCATAACAATCGGCCTGGGTCCAACTAATCCTCTCCGATAGTCGATTGTTTGGATGAACTATATTTTAGTAAGTCATTCAGTTCTATAATTCCGGCTAGATGTCAGTGGGTTGACAAAATACCTGGTCGGAAAAACTACTTAAGGTTCATTACTGATAGGCCAAGCGTGACGATAAAGTTGAGTTTGACCTCCACTGTAAGAAGCCAAAAATAAGCGCTTCGGCTTGTTTTCCTAATCTTCTTCTACTTAATTGGCGCTATAACCGCTTACGCGATTTTGCCGAGTTTAACAAAGCGCGCCAGTCATTTTTTACTCGTGCTAACCGGCGTCAGTTGGACATACTAAGTGAAGTCAAGTCCTTCTCCACCTGATCTTTCCAACGCAAAGGAGACCTTCCTCTTCATCTGCTACCACCAAGTCGTACCGTATCGAATACTTTCAGAGCCGGAGAGTTTGTCGTCCGAATGGATACAAACGTCTTCCTAATCACTGCAGCGTACCTGTATTTCAGGCTGAAATTCTAGCCATTAATGAGACAGCTGGCTAATTAGGAACTCCGCTTCCATTTGATGTGGGTGCACAGTGACATACCAGAGAGTTGTAAGGCAGACAAATTAGCGACAGAGGGCATTGCCAGTCGCCTCCCTCTTGATATGGAGATTGTTGGTATACCCCTCTCCACCTACGAACTGTGTGGTCCAAGTAGCGATGACACTTCATGAAGAAGCTGCAAGAATGAAGAGGACGCAGAGTCTGTTAGTCATCTTCCTGTCTCGGTTTCACGTGGCATACCACTAAGTTTAGACTCCTGGGCTCATCATTCTTGAACGACACTGATGTCTTTAGAGACATAAGTCTCAGCCAGATCAATGGGTTTGTACTTAAAACAAAATAGCTTAATGAAGAGCAGCACGTAAACTGCTGCCAAAGTCATATTTAGGTGCTTGGCGACGTCTTAATTTGAAAAGCTAAATGAACTTTTAGGAGTTGAGTGAAAACATTGCTCAAATTTGCGGCTGAGCTCTTACAAAATTGGATCTGACTTCATCTGGTATCAAAAGGATACCAATAGGCCCATGCGTAGAAAAAGCATAAACTAACCTGGAGTGAAACCCTTGGAATAGCCTCTCAGAACTTGGCAGCTACGTTTTGTAAAGGAAGGTACATCTATTTTTATTTATCAAAATGTCTATTCATTTAAAATCTTACTTTTCCTACAAAACTTTAAGGAGACTTAAACTATTCCACAAAGTTTAGTTTCTTCCACATACATCTCACATACACACACGTACAGGTCCACCACTCGCACACTCCTCCTTTGACAACGAGCAATTTGTAAAGTGTAATCCAATATGCGCGCTGACCAAGCAAACAGGGCAAGAGCAGCAGAAACAGAACTACAAATTAGAGGCAACATGTAGCAAATTCAATACATCAAGGATTCGGGGCAAAGGATGCTGCGCTCGTGCATTTGTATGTGTGATTGAAGTTGAAGTTTCATGTATGTGGGCAAAAAATCAATAACTCAACGGGAAATGCCTAAACTGGTGAGACAAATTTTGCTGTCACCGTATGCTATTGCAGGCGGAATGGCTTGGGAAAAAAAACGCGTACTTTTGTATATAAAGTTTTGGATCATAGATATACAGGATTTTGTCTTCTGGTTTGGTTCCAGAAGTTCATAATAAACAATACCGACCATATCCCACCAAATAGACAGAAGAATCTTCTTGGGGTGAAGTCCATCTCTAGGAGTCGGTTCTGGTGTTTCATCTTTATCTAACCATTAGCGTTTGAGAACAGGATTATTGTAAAGGACCCTTTTTTCAACACCAGTAACGATACGGTTCAAAAAACTTTAAATTTCAAGCCGTTGGAGCAGCTGAGAATACACATTCACTCTATGCTGAAGGTTGGCGACGGAAAGTCTATGCGGAACCCATTTTCCCAGCTTTGAAACCTTTCCCAACTGAACCAGGTGCCTGTGAACTGTTCCATGCGATGAATTTAACCTCTGAGCTGACATATCGGCTATCAAATTTGGCTCAGCTTCCACGAGTTCGAGCAAGGCGTCGGAGTTAAAGATTTCAGGACGACCAGCGCGCGGGGCTCCCTCCACGTCGCAGTTACCATTTCGGAATTTGGAAAACCACTTTGGGTCAGTCCTTACACTCACGGTACCTGTTCCGATCGATTTTTGATATCATTTCTAGCAAACCTGTTTCATCACTTCCTGCTTCCACCAATAATTCTCTGATGTCTTGTACAGCCATATCGTCAAAACCATCTTCTCCTCGAGACTTAGAAACTTCATTATTGCATCCATTCTGTTTTCTGTTGCATCGATCAAATTTTCCCTTTGAATTGAAATTTTTTTCGAACAACCATTTAATGTTCTCGCTTTTATTTCTCTGATAGATGAGTGTATTAGTTTAGTGCGATCCAAAATTGTGAAGAGTTTCCATGCCTTCTGGAAGTCCATAGATTCATCATCGATTTTGTACAAAATCCATTGTAATGATCTTCTTATGTAATTGGCTTTAAATGTAGCTTTAATTCCTTGGAATTTCCCGTATTTCCCCCCTTAGATCCGCCCTTGGCTGATTGAGTTCAAACACACAACATAAATTTGTCTTCGACCCAGATAGAAGAGAGTCGCAGGAATTTCCAACAGGTGGCACAGTGGTCGAGGTATCTCTAAAAAACTTATTTATGGTACAATTTGGCACAAGCGCAAACCACATATTAGCTACATGAAGGGGAAATATTTTGCTCTAAAATTTACTCGATAGGGGGCGCTGTAGATAAGATAACTCTTTACACTGTATTAATGGACCGATTTGGCTGAAAGTCGAAACATGTTTTAGCTACATCAAGATATTTTATCCCGAAATTGCTTAAGCCACAGCAAAGCGGTGTTGAATTTGCTAATTTTTACATAAAATAACTCAGGCTACTATTCATTTTTTGTGCTATGAGGATCTAAATGTGATCGATAACCCGATTTAACATTCCGGCTTGAAGAGAATTTGATGGCGAAACATTATTTGTGAGTCTAGTTCGTCGTGGTCCAACAATGGGACCCAACAATGTAAGCTTATTTATTAAAAAATGGGGTTGGTTTACAATAAAACTAATAAAGAAATTCAGAGGTGGTTCGAAGAGATTATTTATTTAAATAAATTAAATTTTTGCCATAGAAAAACCGTTAAAAATAAAAATGCGAGACAGATTTTGTGCAACCTACTTATCCTAGGCTAGGTTAATTTGAAGCGATTGTGCACTGTGGAGCATCGAGAGTCGGCCACATTTATTGGGCAATTCTGCATGTGGTTTCCTTACAACATCTTTCATTTGCTGCTCTTAAAATTTCCTCAAGGATAAGTAGCTTTCAAGTCTGTAAAGGTATGTCATTGTATGTGCAGTCAGCGGTCAGTTTGGTGCCGAGCCCTGCTAATTAATTGGCTCTGCAGTTACTTTCAATTTCACAGTGGCCAGGAACGCATGTTACCTTTAGATGAAATGACTCAGCCATCTATTTCTTGACTACCGTGGAGGGTTTCGACTGTTTTGTGAGCGATTTTAACGCTGCCTGGCTATGAGCGGAAATGTAGATATTATCTCCGGGTGTCTCATCACGCTGTATCAGTGTCACGGCTTTCATTATTGCTCTCTCTTGTTCACTCCTCTCGGGAGCATAGGGCCTCGACAAGACTCAGTCTTGCATTAGTTTTGTTAATCTGTTTTGCTTTCTGGTAGGGTAGATGATTAGCCTGCCGCTACCAGCCCTAAGTAGTGAGAATGTCTACCTGTCGTTGCTTAGGAACAACGCCTTCTTACTGCTTGGAGCGCCATCTGTGTTTAAAATTTTTCTCGCAAAGGGATCGCACAGATGGTTGAGGATTTCACTAAATTTTCGTGCATCTGCGCTATTACCGCGGCGGCCCGCTTCCTCTTGCTGGCGCCATTGATGCAACGTGTAACTGCGTGTTTTTCTTTATTTTTGTTTTAGCAGCCACAATTCAAAGAATGCGCTGACTATTGTACGGGAGTAAGGATGTAAAGGATAAGGTTTTGGGGTTGAGGAATGAGAACCACTTCTAATGCTCCTTTAAAGTTGTCAAGCGATTGCTCTGCTCATCATTTATAAACCTTACATTTTAGCGATCTGCTGGACAGGTTCTCATACCGAAATTTATTTACTAAACGGAAATCACCGATCACTGTAGTCTCTGCAACATCGCCAAGCCTCACTTGCTGTTCTTGCAATATCATACAACGGATTTCATCAAACATTTTCGGTATGGTGAACTCCATTGCTTGACCAGACTGCTTGGCCTTATTTGTCTTGGTACGATCCCTATAAAATTGGGTAAGTCAGGAGTGAAGGCCAATTAGAACTGAAGGTGCTTCATAATGGTTTTCTTTCAGCTATTTCTTTTTTTTATTTTTTGCTTTATGTGGTAACTGTTTAATGAACCCACGATCACATAATTTTTACGAAAAAACTAGTAGGTGCCTATTGCAATAGCTTACCATAACAAAACTATTTGCAGTCGGAAAATTAAGATGTGCGCTCCTGACAAATGCTTTGGGACAAATAAAGTGCCGAATTTCCGGTGGCAATGCTACCAATGCTAGTCTCCGTGTATTCAGTGATCCATTGTCATATATCATATTTATTACGATAAGCTAAATTTTAGGAAATCTATTTATTCGAGGCGACTTGAATTTGTGTTGTGTGGCTTAATGTTCTCCCTCCAATAGAGGAGTCCTTCGAACTATAGTCTCCTCTGAGTATCAGCTGGGTTTCATGAGAAACTTTTTTGCAGCAAAAATTCACTGTGCGATTTGCCAATGCTTGTCGAGCGAACCCCGCATTTACAAGTAGAGTAAAATAAAAAAACACTTCATTATCATTTAGTGTTTCATGTCCGTGGCGGACCTCGAAACCAGGTCTAAAAAGTGTTATATATGCGCCATTCCACTTATGTGCCTTAAAAAATAATTTTTTTTAATAATTTCGTGTGTGTGTGTGTATGTGACTAGTTTATATTAAATGTGAACACCTGTACGTATGAGCAACTTTCGCATGTACGCTACAACCTTCACACATTCATGCCTGTGTATTATTTAAGGTATTGTATTGCGGGCTACTTCTTTAGTGTGCATTTGTGTGTGTGCGTATGTATGTGTGCACATTAGCTGCTCTTGCTTTAGTGTTTGCACCTGTTCTTGGCAAGTTTTGTGTTAGCTGTCATTTTGTCTCTTTTTTATTTTGTTCCGCCTTTCAGCTTCCCTCCTCGCTGCTGCACGATTTTTACTTCACATCCCTTAACGCCGGCGGTGATATGGCAGCAAATACCTTGTTTTCTTTTTTCTCAGTCCTCTTCCGCTACAACCATTGCATATCCTTGAAGTCTCTTGCGTGCAGCTTGTACAATTTTCAATACCAGCGGCAAAAATGGATTTCCGTTTTATTTGATTTTTTTTCTATTTCCTTTTACTCGTCATACTTCAATGCCGCTTTGGCTTGCCTGCTACAATGTTTTTGTTTTTTAGTTTTCGTGCGCGATTTTTCGTTTTTTTGCCTCAATTTTTTGCAGGAAGTTTGAAATTTGACATGTTCCAGTAGCGTTATCCTTCAAATGCTATGTTCATCTTGTTGCTGTTGCTGTTACTGAATTTCGAATTTATGCTCTTTCCAACGGGCTCACACACGCGCCTCTTTGGTCCATCCATTGGCCTGCTGGCTGTTTTGTCTTACCTAAGTTTATTGCGCTTTGCAAACGTTGCTCCGTCGAGCAGCTGCTGAGGGTTTCTATGCATTCAACAGCGCCTTGGGTCGTTGCTGGCCGGCAGGAAGCTTTTGTTTTTGTGTTCTTCTGTTCTTTTCAACTTTACCTCTTTTTCGTTTTTTACGTTTTTCGCTTCTTTTTTTCGTTTCTTTTGTAAAGCAAAAGATTTCATGAATTGATGGATTGATGCAGCTAAACAATCAGGATATGTACAGATGTATGTGTATATAATTTGTACGTACTTCGAAGCATTCTGAACTTACGTTAATAGATTTGCTACAGACACAATAACGTGTACGTATGTAAAGGGTGACTCATTGAACAGGAACTTTCACAACTCAGTCTCTCAAATATTGACATTTTTTAGTCACAAAAAAATTCTTGAAAAACAATGAAAAATTTTTAAAATATTTGAGATTTTTTATAACACGACACGAGTCGCACACGGCTCAAAGTACGTCATGCGAAATCTTTTTCCAATCATGAAGCAAATCTGCAAAATTTCGCTACAGAGAAATGGACTGGCACTACCTCTGGTAACAATGGAAAGCATTGTATGGTCGATATGAAATGTGAAACTATGGACATGTCCACGTCCACTCTTCGCAGCGAAGTATGTAGGAGACTATGGCTGCAAAGCCCCTCGCAAATGCGAATATCTATAGAAGTATGAATATAAATACGTATTTGAATATGAAAATGAATATGAAAACTAATAAGAATATGAATAGGAAAACGAATACGAGTATGAATATTTATATCAAGATGAATACGAGTACGAATATGAATATGAATACGAAAACGAATACAAGTATGAAGAAGTAAACGCATACGAGTACGAATATGAATACGAAAATGAATATGAATATGAATATGAATATGAATATGAATATGAATATGAATATGAATATGAATATGAATATGAATATGAATATGAATACGAAAATGAATATGAATATGAATATGAATTTGAATATGAATATGAATAAGAATATGAATATGAATATGAATATGAATATGAATATGAATATGAATATGAATATGAATATGAATATGAATATGAATATGAATATGAATATGAATATGAATATGAATATGAATATGAATATGAATATGAATATGAATATGAATATGAATATGAATATGAATATGAATATGAATATGAATATGAAAATGAATATGAATATGAATATGAATTTGAATATGAATATGAATAAGAATATGAATATGAATATGAATATGAATATGAATATGAATATGAATATGAATATGAATATGAATATGAATATGAATATGAATATGAATATGAATATGAATATGAATATGAATATGAATATGAATATGAATATGAATATGAATATGAATATGAATATGAATATGAATATGAATATGAATATGAATATGAATATGAATATGAATATGAATATGAATATGAATATGAATATGAATATGAATATGAATATGAATATGAATATGAATATGAATATGAATATGAATATGAATATGAATATGAATATGAATATGAATATGAATATGAATATGAATATAAATATGAATATGAATATGAATATGAATACGAATATGAATATTTATGTAAGTATGAATATGAAAACGAATACGAATACCCATACCAGTATGAATACGAGAACGAATATGAATAGGAATAGGAAAACGAATATAAGTATGAATATGAATACTTATACAGGAATGAATATGTACACCGATACGAGTACAAATTTGAACACGAATATGAATACGATAACGAATACGAATACGAATACCTATGCGAGTATGAATATGAATATAAAAACGAGTATGAGTACAAATATGAATACGAATACAAATTCCAATACGAATATGAAAGCGAGTACGAATACAAAAACGAGTACAAATACAAATATCAATGCCAGTCTCTACAATATATAAATACGAATACGAAGACGAGTGTGAATACAAATTCGAATTTGAATACGCATTTGAAATGAACGAATAATACGAAAAAGTAAATAAATACTAGTAAGAAATCAAATATGCATGCGAGTATAAATACTTATATGGATTAGGATGCAAGTATGAATACGAATATGAACGCCAGTATACGCAGTGGAACATTTAAGTTTCGGGAATTTAGTTATAACTCAGAAACTGGACTCACTGCGGTGCTCGCAAATATTCGACTGGAAAAAGGGACCTTCTTTTAGCTTCAACCAAGGTTTGAAATCAATACTTCAATTGATTTGTCATAAAATTTAGCGCAGAACTTAACTTGCTTATAAGTTATTTACAACTTCGCGGAACTTAGGTGCCACACCTTCTAATTGGGAATATGAATGATGAAAATGCAACAGAGAGGGCGATAGGCGACAACCTTGCGTTACGCCTGCATTGGCGCTGAATGGGTCGTTGGTGTTGCCGTTGTGGATGATCGTGGCTAGGATTTTGTAGGTGGAATTGAGTACAGTTATTCCTTGCCAGTTGCCACAGTCCCGCAAATCCCCTTTCTTCACGATAATGCCTTTTATCCCGGACGGAGGCAGCTTTTGATTGTCCCAGACGGCGGTGATGCAGAATTTTCCCTGGAATTTTCGGGTCGGCAAATAGTAGTTCAGATTCTTGATTGCATCCTTGATCTTCGCTTGACTTGGGCAGGATGTTGTGCTGCCCACTTCGAAGCTAGGTTCGCTGGTAAGAGCGATGCTGCTAATTGTTTTCTAAGTGTTCTTCTCATCTACGGGTCTGATCGTCATTGGAGGTCAGTAAAGCACCATTCAGATCTCTGATTGGTTGGTAACTACTACTGGTTTTTTAGGCGGCCAACTATGCGGTAGAGCTGTTTCATATGGTTTGTTCCTGTTGACGCTTCGGCATCCAAGCAAGATCTTCAATGAACTTTCTCTTATCGTTTCCGACCGATCTCTTTACTTGCTTCGCCGCCTATCTGCAGGCTGACCACCGAAGGTAGCTATCGCTGATGATTTGCCTTTTGAATTCATTTCGGCGCTGAGTGATGCCCCAAGTATGATAGTATCAGAGATCCATGATCTTGATCTTGACGTCGCTGTCTATGCCGGCCCTCCGTCTATTCCTGACATCAAGCAGCGCGCCTCATAACATTCGTTATTTGGTTCCACTCATTACTTTCCCTGTAAAAAAAGCACCATATCACTTATCCCGTAACAATTCATTGCAGAAAAAATATTTTCCAAAAGCAGTTTTGAGTTATCTACAGTTACAATGGGGCACCCTGTAAACAACTCAGAAATATACAGATATGCACATCAACGAATTTTATTTTTTTTTTTTGTTTTAGTTTTGCTAGTTGCTGTAATTGCTTTTATCATAGTTTGTGCCCCTGCCTTTGCTTTTTATTGCTTTTTTCAGTTTGCGCCTCGAGCCGACAACAGTCACAGTGAATGTGAGCCTGCACACATACCTACGTTCAATCTCCCAAATGGCATATTGCCAAAAAGACAACCAGGTTCACATACTCGTACATATAACAGTGCATTTACAAAGAGTGGATTAGATATTCTTGAAACAAACAAATGTCCAAATACATTTCAAAGCAGCAAATTGAGATATAAAAAATGAATGAAAACTTCAGCGCTAACTTCAAAGGAGTTTCACTATACATATATTTATCCATAATTCGGTGCTTCATAGAACTTAGTTATGCTAAATTTCGCTCATTTATAATCTATCAAATTTTAATTTAAAGAAATTCCATTTAACTCGTTCTCATTCTAATAGCTCCTGTAGTTTTTCTTATGTATGTAAAAATTTAATAGGACTATGGTTAAGTTTGTGCGGTTTTTTTCGAAATTTGAAACTTTATTGACGTAAAATGGTTACAAATTTAATATTCAAAGTATTGTCCATCGCTTGCTACTACTTTTTCCCATCTTTCTGGCAATTCACGGATTCCCTTTGTGAAAAATTCGGTCGGTTTTGCCGCAATCCACGAATCGATCCATTTTTTGACTTCATCGTAATTACGGAAGTGCTGGTCAGCCAGGCCATGTTGCATCGATCGGAAGAGATAGTAATCGGATGGCGCAAGGTCTGGACTATACGGCGGGTGGGGTAGGACATCCCATTTGAGCGTTTCTAAGTATGTTTTGACCACTTGTGCAACATGTGGCCGAGCATTGTCATGTTGCAAAATAACTTTGTCGTGTCTATCGGCGTATTGCGGCCGTTTTTCTCGCAGTGCTCGGCTCAAACGCATCAATTGTCGTCGGTAGACATCCCCCGTAATCGTTTCATTCGGTTTCAGTAGCTCATAATACACAACACCCAGCTGGTCCCACCAGATACACAGCATAACCTTCAGGCCATGAATATTCTGCGCCGACGTCGATGTTGAAGCATGGCCAGGGTATCCATACGTTGCCCGACGTTTTGGATTGTCGTAATGGACCCACTTTTCATCGCCAGTCACAATTCGATGCAAAAAACCCTTTCTTTTGTGCCGTTGAAGCAGTTGTTCGCATGCCATAAAACGGCGTTCAACGTCTCTTGGCTTCAATTCATACGGCACCCAATGGCCTACCTTTCGGATCATTCCCATGGCTTTTAAACGTTTGGAAATGGTTGATTGATCAACTCCCAAAGTTTTTGCAACCTCTTCTTGCGTTTGAGCCGGATCTTGATCGAGCAATTCCTCCAATTCGGTATCCATGAACTTTGGCGGCGCACCCTCGCGTTCTTCGTCTTCCAAGCCAAAATCACCACTTTTAAAGCGTGCAAACCACTTCTGGCACGTTCGCTCAGCTAGAGCATGCTCACCATAAACTTCCACCAAGATACGATGACTTTCGGCTGCTTTTTTCTTCATATTAAAAAATTCCCCGCAAAAACACATTATTTGGCACGAAATTCGACATTTTCAAGTGTGGTAAAAATATTGTTGTTTACGCTTCAAATAAAAAACTTATACTGACGTTTGTGCCTTACGACAGTAGCTCTCCAATGAATGTTTGGAAATGTGGATCGATGGAATAATAATCAAGTTACGCCATCTGTTGTAAAACCGCAAGGAACTTATTCATAGTCCTATTAGCTAAACAGATTTACTCAATTTCCAAATTCAAGCTGATTAATTACACTCTGGTACAAAAAAAAAGTTGCAAAAAAACTTTGGATCGGACATGGTGAGGGTTGTAGCTTATGAAAAACTGAAAATAATGGTATAGTTGAAATTTGCAATACACCCCCAAAATCTCATTTTATGGCCATAAAACCGTTTTTCAGTAGGTTGATATGAACAATCACTCCTAACTTCGCCAATTTCCATCCGATTTCGAATTTGCTTTTTTAGTTCGAAAGAACAAAAACAAGCCTTTTTGACAGTGTGTTAACATTTTTTCTGAAATGACAACTGACGAGACTGTAGACGGAAGTATTTGGAATTTTTTTATTTTTTCTCTATTTTTTCGACTTTGACATAATTTTTACGATATTATCCGATATTGAGGATTTTTTTTAGTACACTACTGTTATAGTAAATTTAATTTTGCGTCGAATGAGCTATATTTGACTGTAATTGAATTAAAATTAATAGAGTTGTGTGGGTTTTAAGATTTTTTCTTTTTTTACTACGAGATTTGGTATGCGTTTCGAAGCATGAAAATAATAACAAGTGTCATTATAAACACATAATATTTATTGGAGTATTGTGCAGTGCAGCACTGTACGGTATGGTGCGGTGCAGTACACAACGGAACTGGTTCCAAACTTAAAAATGCATTGGAAACGGCCCTTTGGAGTTTAGTATGGTACGGTACATTTGTCATTTCTTCATCAGTTTTGAATACTTCTCTGTAAGAAATTCGATCATCATCATTCATCTGAAGTCGTCATCAACTAAATTCCATTGTTTAAATCGAGAAGCGAGCGTTTCAGATTGTCTTCCCGATAGAAGTATGTAAATCACGAGAAAGATCCTGAAAATCTGAATTTGATACAATGTCTCGTTCTGAAAACTTAGAACCAGACGGAAAGTACTCTTCATCATCAGGTTTATTGTTATCAGTTTGATCATCATCAGCAATGAGTTGAACTTCCTTCAGTTCCTGCAGTTGAGTCAATCATATCGTCCAAGACTACGGGGTTCTTAACAGTTGCAACATCAGCATACTTTATGTGCTTTCGAGCTTTATAATGATGACCGTTTACGTCCGTTTTACAAAAATAACAATCATCTGGTTTATGATAAGGCTGATGTTGCCATATCATCGGAGAATATTGAGAAATTTGACTTTTCTGGCAACGTTTTGATTTATATCTTTTGAATTTCAATGAAACAAACAATAAAACTTTGACGTTTTAATAAGGTTAAATTATAATAACAAACTTCTTTTGTTAATCAATGTACAGTGTGAACTTTGGCACACTTGGGAGCTTTTCCATATTTCTATTGAAAAAAATGTGCCATAATATGTCAGATATTTTCGTAAGTTCTAACCAGTTCTGTTGTATGCAGTACAGTGTACTCTTATGTATTCATATATACTCCAATAAATATTACGTATCTATAATAACGCATCAAAACACGTCCTTATTCCCATTTAGCGTAAGCTATACCAACATTCCAAATTAGTAAAAAAAAAACAAAAAATCTTAAAACTCGCACAACTCTATTAATTTTAATTCAATTACAGTCAAATATAGCTCATTTGACGCAAAATTAAATTTACTATAACAGTAGTGTACTAAAAAAATCCTCAATATCGGATAATATCGTAAAAATTTTGTCAAAGTCGAAAAAATAGAGAAAAAATAAAAAAATTCCAAATACTTCCGTCTACAGTCTCGTCAGTTGTCATTTCAGAAAAAATGTTAACACACTGTCAAAAAGGCTTGTTTTTGTTCTTTCGAACTAAAAAAGCAAATTCGAAATCGGATGGAAATTGGCGAAGTTAGGAGTGATTGTTCATATCAACCTACTGAAAAACGGTTTTATGGCCATAAAATGAGATTTTGGGGGTGTATTGGAAATTTCTCCTATACCATTCTTTTCAGTTTTTCATAAGCTATATTACAACCCTCATCATGTCCGATCCAAAGTTTTTTTGCAACTTTTTTTTTTGTACCACAGTGTTATTATTATTTCTTTTTTCACTAGATATTAACGAGCTGGCTAATTTCTTCGCTTAGAAGTTCCTATTCATAGGTGGCCTCTTTTTTCCTTTGTTGCCCTCAGCCGTGTATCATCAGCAAGTTTGGATTAATGCAATTCGCTCTGACGAAAAGGCCTAGTTAGGGAGCTGCTGGGCCAAAAACAATTTTCATACAACCCTAAATGCGGTCCTATGTACCACCTAAATACTATGGGAAAATATATATTTACATATACATATATGCCTATGTTGCCGGAAAATCAGTATTCTTTGCGTTTCTGAAGGAGCCCATCGAAACATTTTTTAGAACTAATACTTAAGTCAAACGCGATTTCATTAATTTATGCTATTTTTTCAAGAAAAATATATTTTTGACAGAATATTTATAATTTATATTTATCTTTGGGCAGAAAGAAAATTCGAAAGAAGTAGTTAAAAACAAGCAAACTCTGTTGCAAGGAACCTAAAAATGCTATCCTTAGATCATGTGCTGAGTCACTTCCCTGTGAAATAACGAATAAAAAGTGTTGCCTACTTAAGGGAGACTTAGCTCGCCAGTCTTTGCCATTTTGGCATGTGTACACTTTGGTCTGAGAAAACCCCTAGTGAAATTTTCCAAGAAATATTTCTTTAGAATATCTTAACCCTCTGGTGACCTTACAAATACATTCTTTTTCAAACTTCTCCAGAAAAGGGTTAAAATAGCACTTGTTTGATGGAGCTAATGGGTTGAAATATTCTACAAAAATATTCCTTGTGAAATTCTACTATATATGTCCAGACAAAGTGTTTCGCTTATTTAAGTATTTTCAACGTTTCTTCCACTTTTTCGAAATGCGCTCAGGTACTTAGTTAATTGAAAAATGCATTATGCTTTAAAAAACAGTACTACATGGAAATTCAAATATCTCTAGGCATTTCACAATATGACCATTCTACTTTCATGCTATACAGATTCCATTCTGCTTCCTACAATGACCCTGGTGTTGTACGGATTACGGATTTAACATGACGAAAAGAGGGCCCTCTCATCTTCTCACTAAATTGATTATTATTTTAGAACTTTATTTTGTGATTCGTTGGGTCGGAGCCTGAAATTCACGACAACTGTATGAGAGAGGCTGTCAATAAAAACATCAGCCCTAACCAAATTAAATATGAACTTTCTCCCAATGTTACGAAGAGAAGAATACAACAAAGAATACACCGCAAAGAGCTAGACTTGAATTCGCCTATACGAGTAATCATAAGTTCTGGTATGATGAATGCAATCCATCATTTTTAGCGAAGAAAAAAAATTTTACCACATTGGGGCTGATGGTTGTCAGAAATGTTGGAGAGATATTCAAGAGCTACGACAAAGGTGTCACTCCCAAAACCTCCAAGATGGTTCTCTTATGACCTGGATTGTTTTAGCTACCGTGGCAATACCCTTTGCTTAAGGGGGCCTCTTATCAGTGGCTTCAAAAAAAGGTGTTTTTTCTCAATTTTTTTTCGAGGCGAAAAAAGCGTCCCGCAGGAATAATCTTTTGCATTTATTTGAAGGCATGACTGAAGAGTAACAAACAATTTTTTAACATAAATAAAAAAACAAAATGGCGGACATATGAGGGATCTCGCACAGCTTCTCCTTGCGCGCTAGTATAACGGCGTGTAAGATTGCGGTCGTAGTTTTCACCTGAAATACAAATGAAAAATATTGTCTTATTCAGAAGGCTTTCCCGCATATAATAGACAACTCTTGTGAAAAACTGAACACACAATTAATTATTGAAAAAAGTGCTTTTTTCGCTATTTTTTTCCAAAAAAGCTGTTAAGTAACATTAAAAAATGAATTTTTTTTAATTAGTTGCGCATTTTAATAATTATCTTTATAGGGATTATCGGTTTGAAACGATAACTTTCGTCTTTGTTTTTTAAATCTTACACGCCATTTTCAAAAACACGCTATAAAATTTTGAGGGCATATTCTCCTATAATATATGTATATATTGATTACAGTAAAACAAAATCGATTTCTTGAAGCTGACTGATAAGAGGCCCCCCTTAATACCACATAAGACGAATGCAGAAAATTACGTATAGGTCTTAGATAATATTTCATTGAAATTTGTCAAAAAATTTCACGTTGAGTCTTAGACGTATCAACAGGACAAGGTACCAATCCTCAACACTAAGGGTACAAAGGAGTTTTTCACGTCGAAAAATATTCTTATGCTGAAGTGGCCCGCAGTTGGTCGAGATCTAAATCCAATTGAGATCGTCTGAAGGATTTTTAGCTAGTGAATTTATAAAGGTGAACGCAAGTTTATGAAGGTGGACGTAAGGTTATTAGTCTATCCTACCTTTACTACCCTTCGGTGACTTTGAAATTCGATGCCACAACGCCTATTATGAGATACAAGCTATTAAATATTATTATATATTTTTTCTTAAGATTTATTTGCTTTATGCCTTATGCCGAAAGGTAAAAAGATTTAACCTCTGTTTATTTTATTATGCTGTGCGAATGGGCAAACCTTATCAAGACTGGTATTGTCCTCTTTACCAGAAGAAGGAAGCTTGACGGAGTCGTTCTGCCTAAGCTGTTGTAAAGGAGCCACAATCCAGCTATCAAAAAAAACCAAACACCTTGGAGTAATCCTCAATACTAAACTCCTTTGGAAGTCACGCGTTGAAACAAAGACAGCCTAAGCACTTACAGCCTTCTGGCAGTGCAAAGGTGTCTTTGAGAGAACGTGGGATATTTCTCCTAGCACGATCCTATAAATTTGCACAGCTATGATAAGACCTATTATCAACTATGCATCAGTAGTCTGGATCGAGACTACAACGCACTGTGGCACCAGAGTTTTTCCGTCTACTTCATGCATTAGATACTCCGTTTAGTCTACCACCACTTGATGTCTTAATCCAAGCAGAGACCTTGAAGGCTATCTGCAGGCTGAAACACAATGGGAATTGGAACGGCCACAGTCCGGCATTGGACAACAGACAAGTTATGGACTTCGATCCAGTGATCCTCTCTGTATCTTTCGGCTCCATGCCATCAGGAGTCGTGCTTGAAAAGAGATAAAGTGTGGCGCTGCCTGAGGCTCAATTGGGGTCAAACTCTGAAAATGAGCCCGGCAAACATTGTTTTCGTATTTTCGCGGATGGCTCCAGGAGCGAGCACGGTTCTGGCTCTGGTGTATACGTGGAATACGGCGGAACAAAACTACATTTTGCACTTGGAATGTACCCATCCGTGTTTCAAGCGGAGGTGCAATGAACTTCGTTGTAGAAAACAGATGGAGAGACAGATCTGTATGTGTTTTCAGCGGGAGGAGAGCTGCGCTCATGGCCTTAGATAGTTCTCCAAAGTCCTGTAAAGCCAGGCTAAACTATGTCGGTAGGCATAATATCATGATGCTAACATAGATCCCGGGAAACGTGGGTATCGTGAGTAACGAGATCTCTGACTCATTAGCTAGGATGGGCGCTGAGGCCAACTTTTTTTTTCCGGAGCTCGCTCTGTCACTCTCTTCCTCGTCCATCAAAGCCACTGTTAGCAAATGGGTTACTCCAACCAACAAATGAGCTTGGTAGGCTGAAAGGGGCTGCAGATGGACAAAACTGATGTTGCCTGTCATGTCCGACCAACTGTCGCAGATCTTCTTGTCATTAAGGAGAAGGGACTGTATGCAACTTTTTGGACTGATGGCGGGCCACTTTCTATGGGCGAATCACATGGAAAAATAGGCAATACACTGTATCCGGCATGTGGAGAGGACAATGAGACAATGGACCAGTTTCTGTGCGTCTGCCCGGCCTTCGCTCGAATTAGGCTTGAGGTTGAAAGATTTAAATAAAATTAAAGAGGGAACGCGTGCGTAGTACAATGGACTTAATGTTGTCTGTGTGCTGTACTTGCTAGTTTGTCCCGACAAAAAATGTTATACAAAAATTTTTTGTTCGGTGTCTCATATAGCTATTTCGCTTAGTGTACTTAGACTAGAACAGCACGATTTCATGGACGTTTAAGAGCTCAGCTGACTGGTATACCGATAGTCCCCCGGCTTCTAGGACCTGGCTTGAGTAACCAGATACCAAATTCGTTCCCAGGTACTATAAGTACTGCAGGTTCTTCATCTTCAAAATCATCACTGGTGTCACCTTTAAATTGTGTTGAACAGTATTCTCCCCACATTTTCAATCATTCGCTTCTATTCAGGCCCTGCTTTCCTGATTTTTCTCCTTCTTTCCTGCTTTATTCCTTTCTTTCCCTCCTTATCCTTTTCTTTTCTGCTTTAGCTCGCCTCCAACACTCGAACCGCTGGTTTCGTCTCCCAAATATTTGTTTACTCTCCTTTCTCAGTTAAATGGCAATCAAAAATTTATCGCACCTACGTAAATCTCTGCACATGAAACCTTTTAGTAAACAAAGAACTCCAAACTGCCATCAATGAAAACTAATTATCTACTCTGAAGTACCAAATTTCATTTGCTCAATATATTTTTTGTTTGTAAACGGTTGATTACATGCTCTCTCTTGCCTATTCAGTTTCAAAATATTGAGGTTATATTGATATGACCTGAATAAATATTGACCTACACATAGCTAACTGGCCTACAAAACGGCAACTAATCAATAATTGGAAAGCTTGCACATACACTGGTATGTGCATGTGTATGAGTAAGAGTCTAATGAGAAATATGTATGAGGGAAAAAATATATTTTGATACATGCACACATAGGTACATTCACTTGAGCTGGCATAAAAAGGTTACAATTTATCTTTTGACAATATTCGAAATATTCTATTTTTCGTCATAATTTTTTTCCGTTAATTTTTTATGAAAATATATAATAATAGTTCACTAAATTACAAAAACAATATAATTAAACAAATGTCAAAAAATAGTGATATATATTTTCAACTTTTTAATCACAATTTTCAGAAAACTTTTATGTACGCAATTTTATAGCCCTTTGAATTTTAGTAAAGCAAAGTGAAAGTTTGAAGTCGCGCAAAAATTTCGTTGGTTTTTGAAATTTTTTTTTTTTTGCATACAACATTGGGCGATCAGTTGCAACAATAATGAGCCTAAATTTTTTTGTGGAAGAAAATGATCAGCAACCTATAAAAAAAAACTCTAAAATAAATGCTATTTTCGAACCACTTCATTAAAATATTGTGAATATTGTAAAAGATAAAATGACTGAGTACGGCATTAGTCGTAAGGAAGCAGACGAGTAATATTATTTTTGATCAAATTATATAGAATTTCTCACTTTCTTCGAACAAGTCCTCTTAAAAGAGATATTGTACGCTTTTATAACCGAACGGGTGCGAAGAGGGACTAGTCGTGTGAACCTAACAATACAGAATGAGACTAGTCGCTTTTCTTGCCAGTCGAATATACATAGTTCCTTTTCATGTATTTTTAAATACTTTTCCACAACATTATTTTATATCTTAAGTTTTGCATAAGATGCTCCATTGGTTACAATATTAAAGTAGTAAATAAAAAAAATAGTATATGATTTAAAAAGACTAGGTTAGATTACGTTGAAGCAGTTGCCCAGTGTGAGGTACACTCAGGCATTTAACCCATTGTGGCATGGCATGAACTACCCAGTATGTGTGGAGAGCTTGTCCTTATCTTTTCTAAACCCAGTATGAAATGGTTGAAGTGCCAGTCTGGCACTCCTCAAGCAGCACTAAACTCAATGTCTACTTTTCAAAAATTTTAGAAGATCGCCAATTTCCACAATGAAAAATTGTCTACCTTAAATGGTGAATCTACTTCCGGATAGAGCAAACTTTTCTTCAGTTTGGCGTTTCTTCAGCTGTCGAATAAATCTTTCGCCTTTTTACAGTATGAGAAAAGTTGCTTTTTATACCAGTTGCCTTTTATGCCACAACGAGTACAGAATGAGACTAGTTGCTTTTCTAGCCAAGCGGGTATAGTTGCTTTTCATGCATTAGTATTTTTCAACAAAATTATATTTTTATACATATATTCTATGTTTTTCATAAAATGTGATATAGCCAAAACATTTTGTTTTGTAATTTATATTCATTTCATAATTAAATTTTTTAATTAATATTCCATAATTTGTTTCCTTTATTTCTATAACTAAAATTTTAGTTAGAATTCATAATAATTATATATTAAATTTAAAGATATTATAATTTTTCAAATGTCTTTACACTACAAAAAAAAAAAAATATTTCGGAACAGAAGCCTCAAACTGCCAATTGCACTTAACAAGGCGTCCTCATGAATATTTTAATAGTTCTCAAACAAAACATGTTCTGTACACATTATTTGAAACCTTATTAATTATGTCCCATTGAGACTAGTCCAGGTCTAGTCTGTGACCACTTTTATTATAGTGTCTTTTCATCCTTGTTCGGGTCTTATCTTTTCTTAGACTAGTCCGTATATAGTATCTTTAAAGACTAGTGCAACTCTAGTCTCTTTAGAGACCAGTCGCAAAATTTATTTTAATAGTTCACACACATTATTTGCACCCATATTACTTATATCCCATTGCGCCTAATCTGGGTCTAGTCTCTTTAAAGATCAGTCTGTTTCTAGTCGCTCCTCAGACTAGTTCAGTTTTAATCTCCTTTGAGACTAGTATCTAGTATCTCTGAAGTCTAGTCCGAGTCTAGTTTCTTTAGACACCAGTCATAAAATTTATTGTAATAGTTCACAAATATGACAAATTGTACACACATTATTTGCAACTATATTACTACGTCCCATTGAGCCCTATCTGGGTCTAGTCTCTTTAAATACCAGTCTTTTTCTAGTCGCTTTTCAGACTAGTACAGATTTAATCTCATTTGAGACTAGTCCGTATCTAGTAGCTCTAAATACTAGTCCGAGTCTAGTTTCTTTAGACACCAGTCGTAAAATTTATTGTAAAAGTTCGCAAACATGACAAGTTATGCATTTATTATTTGCAACTAAATATATTATTATATTCCATTACGACTAATCTGGGTCTAGTCTCTTTAAAGACCAGTCTGTTTCTAGTCGCTTTTCAGGCTAGTCCAGTTTTAATCTCCTTTGAGACTAGTCCGTATCTAGTATCTCCAAAGACTAGTCCGAGTCTAGTTTCTTCGGAGACCACTCGCAAAATTGTTTGCAAGGAATAAACAACAAACTATACGCTCCTATGTACATATGTATGTATCTGTAAACAGAATGTAGGCCATATGCAAATAAAGTGGCTTTCCAAATTTTAATTAAAAATCGCTTCTGCCTATACATACATACATCTCTTTTTGAATTGAATCAGTAGCTATTGAGTTCATTTGTATAATTATATTATTCGGCGCCGAGAATTCAATTAATTGTTAGCACGGATTACAAACACTTTAAGAATGGTGAATGCCAAAAGCACACTTTGGCTATTATATACAATAAATGTATTGTTAATTATTTCGTTTTCTGGAAAATAGTTTTCGAATTACGATTTAATTAATGTAGATATATGAAAATAAATTAATAGAAACCACTCTTGGACACTGTCAAATGCATTTTATTCCATTTACCAGTGGCTTATAATAATTACTTATTTAATTGAATGATTATTTCAGTGAATTAACTGCTTTTTTGGCTAAATGTGTAAAGAAATAATTCCTTTCCATTGGTCACGTCGCGTAGAATTTCATGTAATTATCTTGATGATATATTTTTTAAATTTTTTATTTTCCAAATGCTTTTAAGCTATTTCACTTCCTTTCTTACTAATAACAAATTGCAGTAAACAATTTTTACTTAACATAACATTTGTGCAGGCAAATTATATTGAAAGTAATATGCCATGGAGTTCCCTGTTATCATAGTCACATTAATAATCGCTGCACTTCTATGGATAGAACACTAAAAGTTAGGTAATCCCATTAAGAAACTTTCAATGATTATTGATAACCGCCTCAGTTGTTAGCGGAAAAAATGAGAAACATCTGAACAGAGTTGTTATTTAAAAAGGACAAAACAATATTTTCGCAAAAAATTTCAACCGAAAATAAAATTTTTCTAAAATAAATAGTATATTTTATACTAAAAAAAACACAACACATTTTTTCAAAAAAAAAAAAAAAAATCCGAGAAACCAAACTAAATAAAAATATTTGACTCTCGAGTGCTTAGAATATTCCAATATTTTGGAAAAAAATTTTTGCAGGTAGGTGTATTTATCCTCGAAACTCAAAATATGAATTAGAAAAGAGTATTTGACCTTAAAATACGCTATACCAAAATTCTCAGCACTAAAAAAATTTTGAAGAAAAAAGTAGAATTTTCTTCGACATTTTTTAAATTTCCAACAAATAAATTTTTATTCCAGAAGAAATTAAAAAATTTCCACACAAAAATATTTTTTTTTTTTCATTTTTAATACTTTCATCATTAATATAAATTAAACAAAATTTCTTCCAAAAAAATTTTTTTTCTAACCAATATTTTTTAAATAATATATTTTATATGGTAAAATTCACAAAAAAATATTCTAAAAAACGTGTTTGACTTCAAGCTTGAATACTATAATTTTGGTATACAGGGTTTGATTAAAAAGCCGAAAAACCGAATCGGCTGATGGGGGAAAATGATCGTTGGACTTTCCCCTTCCACTAGAAAGCGGTCCCAGTTCGCTGGCAACAGCGGTGCAGTCCACATTGCTCCGCGCGTGAAAGCTGTTTTAAAAGTGTGTTAGGATTTTGCAGAGGTGAAAATGCAGCGATCGTTGGAGCAACGTTACTTGATCAAATTTTGCGTAAAACTTAACAAAACGAGTACCGAAACCATTGGGCTACTCAAGGAGGCTTACGGGGACCAATCTCTGTCCAGTGCCCAGGTAAAATAGCACACGAGCCAGTCGCCACGACCCAAGAAGGCGCGCATGTCGAAATCCAAGGTCAAAACCATGCTAATCATTTTTTCGACTCTCGAGGCATCGTCCGAATAGAATTGTACTTCCAGGAAGCACTGTAAACGCGGCATTTTACAAAGAAGTGCTCCTTCGGCTGAAAAACCGCGTCGCCCGGGTTTGGCCCGACCTCGTCAACAATTTGAACCCTTCATCACGACAATGCGCCGACGCACACCGCCTTCCTCTGCACCTCTGCATTGGCCAAGATGGGGGTTCCGGTGCTTCCCCACCCTCACTACAGCCCAGACCTATCCCCTCCGGACTTCTTCTTGTCCCCGCGCCTGAAACAAAAGCTGAAGGGGAGGCGTTTCGACTCCATCGAGGCGATCCAAAAAACTAAGACAGCCGAATTGAACGCGATTCCGGCGGATGAGTTTAAAAAATGTTTCATGCAGTGGAAGGACCGCTACCAGCGGTGTATTGACGCTCAAGGACCATATTTTGAAGAATATTAGTTGTATAAGCCAAAAGGTTTAATAAAACTGCCTAAAAAAAATAAAGCTCATTACTTTTCAATCAAACCCTGTATTATATATTAGCTAACGACTATAATAAAATTTTCTGTCGGTTTATGGATATAATCTTTTCAAAAGGATCCTCAAACAGGACGGAAAAAAGGCCAGACCCAGGTGCCTAACCGAAGGTTTTGAAAAAGGTGTCCATATATAATATTGTATTTTATAATAAAATATAAAAAAACATTTACTATTTTATATAATTATTTAATTATTTGAAAACTCTACAATAAAGTTTTGGGGAGGGGGAAAAAATATCACAAAAATAACAAAATTTAACAAAAATTTTTTTTTTCCCAAAAAAGGGAAAAGTAAAAAAATTTTTAGATATATTATTTTTTAAGTATAACTTCAAAAAAAAATTTTATTTTTTAAGTAAAAATTAAAAAAACGTTGTTTTTTTAGTAAAGCATACAAAAAAATTTTGGCTTAGTAAAAATTTTAAAAAGTTTAGTTAAAATTAAAAACAAAATTTTTTTTGCTCCATTAAAAGTGAATAGTAAATAGAAATGCAAACAAAAATTTTAAGTAAAAGCAAATCTTTTAAAGTAACGGTTTTTATGCAAACTTTTTTATAAATATAAATATATATTTGTATGTTTTGTACTAAAAAATAAAGGAAAAAATTAGAAGAAAACATATTTGACTTTAAAAATTCTAAGTCCTAAGAATCATAAAAAATTATTTAAAAGAATTTGTTTCGAAAAGAGGTTTCTTAATTAGTATGTTTTACACTAATGATTAAAAAAAATTTTTTAAATTATAAAAAAACATTTTTGATTTAAAAAACTTTATACTAAAATTTTTGAGGCAACAATTTTTAGGGACATATTTATCTTAAAAACTTAAAATAGAAATAAAAAAAAAACTTTCAAAAACTTTTTGACAAAATTTTCAATATTGAGGAAATCTCAAAACTATTCGTATTAAATGAATTTCAAAATTATTTCAGTTCACTTCTCAATATACTCAAACCTACTAATAAACCTGATTTGCAGAATATATTACGACGATATCCAAAATGCTTCTATCACTTAACATGGAATCGCTCAGTTGTAGCTTGCCACAAAGTTTACTGTGGGAAAAAATAAATCCATTATTTTCGCAGTAGTTGGATGTAGTGATAGATATCTCGTAAAGTCTCATACTCAAACTAATCTCAAACTATTTAAATTTTATGCTCATTATCAAGGTGACCGTTCACACAAAAAGAAAAAAAAATTGTTGTGCTCTTTTTTGTTTGTTCCACTTAGTTGTGAGTTACAGCTTCAGCTGTGGGCTTTGCGAGAAAATCCTGTTATTCACTTCTTAGATACATAGGTTAGGTTAGGTTATGATGGTAGTCAGTCTGTACGACCAACTCACTTGGACCGTACAGGTCCGTTGTGATACCGCTATGCTACACGGGAACCTCATTTACTTTACTTCACTTCTTAGCTATCTGTGTCCCATATATGGACATCTAGTTGAGTATAGTAATAATCCCAGCAATTTCTCCTGCCTTAAATATGAGTGTTAATATTGTTTTCATGAACCTAGATTATATAACATATGCAAGATTAGATCACAATGAAATCTGCTGCTAGAAGGAAGTAAATTTTTTTCTCGAATATTTCAGAGTTTCTAAGAGTTTCACGCCTCCCTTGGCAGGTCGTTTTTTGTGAATTCCAAATTATAGTTAGCCGTCGAACTCAAAGCGGTCCTCCACATAATTACTATTAGTATAAGAACAGGTCTTAAAATTACTGAATATGGCTAACAGAAATATATTCGGCCTTATCGTGAATTTCGATGTGAGCAAATATTTCCATAAATTGCAATAGAATACAAGAACAAATCTTTCCACTTTGTTTTCTTTTGTAGTGGAATTCATGGGAACGATTTCTTCACATGGAATTCACAACGAGGTTGATTAAGATGCACTTCACACTTTTCACTCACTTACAAGCTTAGAGGACTATAAAGGCATTCTCGTATCGTCGCGCTATACAGTCCTTCTCAGTTCAGCTTCTAACGCCAATGGTATACTTCATATCGCAGGTAGGTAAATTTTTGTAAGCCTGTATGTGTAACTTTGCTGCAAATGTGAATATCAGGCAGCCAGTCAAAGAAGTGAAAACAGCAAAAAGGGAGAACATCGAGTAATGGGAGTTTAGAAATGAAAATCGGAATTGTCAGTTAGACTGATAAATAGTAACCGGAACCACAATCGCATCAATGCGGTGAAGACAAACGCCTGGCTGTGATCAGCCAGTGAGCAGACATTTTGTGCTTATGAAAAACATAGCAATGGGTTATAAGTAAAGCACAAGCAAGCACATGCACACACAAACATAAATGTCCATAAAGATTTATGGCAGTCATAGCATAGCGTAGCATAACATAGCAAATTTCTATTTTTCAAAGGTACAACTACCAAACCAGCAAACGAAATACCTACAGCTGTCGAGAAAAAGAAAATTGCGCTCGGATGCAAAAACAGAAACACTAACTCACAAACTCCTCAACGCCGCCATACTTTAACTGCTGTGTGTTTGTAATTTAACAAATGGATTTGTAGTAATAAAACCCCAAAGTGCACACACTCACACATACATATACATTCATACATACGAAGGTGCATCTAAAACATTTTTGATGAAAATGTGCAAAAGCGTAAGCGGGTGTTTTCAGCGTCGGGGATAAATAAGAATACATGTACTCGTATATGTGTATGTGTGTGCGTGTGTGCGTTTGTT
The DNA here is from genome assembly GCF_027943255.1 of Anastrepha obliqua. Taxonomy (NCBI): domain Eukaryota; kingdom Metazoa; phylum Arthropoda; class Insecta; order Diptera; family Tephritidae; genus Anastrepha; species Anastrepha obliqua. The sequence goes on from NC_072896.1 coordinate 32,400,971, forward strand.
CATTTGCACTTCACAGCACACGCAGCACCTGATGCTGTTGCTCCGTGCTCGGCGCACGTTTGGAGCGGAGATTTTCCGCCGAGAAGCAACAGTCAGTTGTGTGGCGCGCAACGAAAGCAACAGCAAAAATGTTTGAGAGGCGAGGCTGAAATATTATAAAAAAAGAAGCAAAAACAAAAACAAATATTAAAAGGCTTTTGTGCTTGTAAAGTTTTCCACTTTCCGTTGGCGTACATCCGCACTCACACTATTGCACCTATATATACCTATACATATGCATATATATATACTCACACATATACACCTACGCATACATACATAATTTTAGCATTCAAGTGCAATCGCATTCATAACACGAAAGACAAAGCATAGTTATGAAAATATTTTTGTTATATGCCGACTTCTCTTCTAACTCCATTCTTCACACACACAAAATCCTACACCACCGCCTTCTCTTCACATCCCCTTGCGCTGCATTTTGGCATTTGTTTCGCCAGCTTTTTCTACTTCAGTTTGTGCGTTTGTTTGTTTCATTTTCTTCTCACTTTGCCGTTCGTTACTGGCACCAATGTATTTGTGCTTGTTTGTGTGTGTGAAATATTCATTTGTGTGTAGGTGTCCTTTGACACGCAGCTGTTGGCATGTGTCGTGCCTGTTTTTATGTTTTTTTTTTTATTTTGTATTCCTTGTTTCATTTGCTGTGTGCTTTTTTTTTGTTTTTTTGGTTTGTTTTGTTTGTGGCACTCAAAACTTCCAGGCTGCGGTTGTGTTAAAGGACTTTTATGGGATTTGTGGTTGAAGAAATGCAGATTGTTTTTGAAATTCCACATCACATGTGTAGCTAGAGACATACATATGTATGGAGCTGGAAAACAATAATCCATATTTTTCTAAATTTTTCGATTCATATATTTCGAGCGAACATAGCGGTTGATTAGCACAAAAGCTGTGCTATTGTAGCTAATATCGAAAAATAATAATTCATGCTACAAAATATATTCAACTGCATGAGAATTTGAGTTATATAATCATCATATATTTGAGTTATATAAATATCATAAATCAAATGAGAGAATTTTTTAGACAGCCATTCATATACTTCCTAAATACATTTAAATTAAATAATATGAAATAAAATATAAAAAAATGTAAAAAAATAAAAGCGAATTTAAACAAAATTTAAATATAAAATAAAAAATAACAAAAAAATGGATCAAAATAATATAAAAAATTCAAAAAGAAAAATAAATAAAAACTAACAAGGAATAAAATCATTTAAAAATTACAATGCTTAAAAAAGAAATAAAAATAAAAATTAAACAAAATTTAAATAAAAAATAGAAAACTAAAAAAAATTTATTAAACTAAAATATATGTAGGTATATAAAAAATTGAAGTCAAGCTTGAAGAACTGAGATCACACATAGCAAATATTTTATAAAATCACTGATATGGTATTGAGTTATCAGCGAGTAAAAATAAGCGAAACTAGCATACCGAGCATACATTTCAGGTTTGCGTAAATATTTATATAAAGGGTGGTTAAAGTTCAAGAGCAGATGCTGAATGTGAACCACACCTAAACGTCAAGTTTTTTTCTGCATTTCATTTGACATTTTTCAATTTCAGACTAATTCAATTTGAACCATGGAAAGATATACAATCGAGCAACGCGTTAAAGTTATTCAGCCTTATTATGAAAACGGGCGTTCAAATCAAAATGCATATCGCGCACCTCGTGAAGAAAATCATCTTCAGTGACGAGGCACATTTTCACCTCAGTGGATTCGTCAATAAGCAGAATAGCCGCATTTGGGCGAATGATAATGCAAGAGTGATTGCCGAAAACCAATGGCCCCACAAAGAGTGACTGTTTGGTGTGGTTTATGGGCCGGCGGCATCATTGGGCCGTATTTTTTCCAAAATGAGGCCGGTCAGGCAGTTGCTGTGAATAGTGCTCGCTATCGTGAGATGATAACGAACTTTTTATGGCCCGAATTAGAAGATATGGATGTGGACGATATGTGGTTTCAACAGGACGGTGCCACTTGTCACACAGCTAACGAAAAAATGGCTCTTTTGCGCGAAAAATTTGATGGCCGAATAATCTCGCGTCGCGGCAATGTCAATTGGCCGCCAGGATCATGTGATTTAACACCGTTGGACTTGTTTCTTTGGGGTTATTTGAAAGAAAAGGTGTACGTCGATAAGCCAGCAATAATTCAAGAGCTAAAGGATGAGATAATTCGGCACATTAACGGCGTAGAACAACCCTTTATAATGCCAAAATAAAATGATATAAAATAAATCAAAATTGAATTAAATAAAATTAAATTTAATTTAATAATTTAAATAAGATTAAAAAAATTAATAAATAAATAAATAATAAAGCGAATAAAAAAAATAAAATAAAGAAAAGAAAAATAAAAATTAAAAAATTATATGTGAAAACATTAAAATTAAAGAAATTAAAGGATTAAAAAAGATTAAATAAAAAAATAAAAACATGAACTAACATAAAACATAAAAAAAGGTACTCTAATAGATGTATAATATATTTGCGAACCCTTTGTTCTGAAAATATATGATACTTATAGGGACCAATGGTATACAGCCTCCGAATGGCATACAGAAATGAATTGCAATACAATAATCAATAATAACTTCATACTTATTTACAAATGTATGTATTGGCATTGAGAAAACACAAAACGAAAATAAAATAAAATTAGAGAAAAAAATCTGCAATCAAAGGCGGTCTACTAGCAGAGAAAAAATTCGCCCTCAAAACTATAACCGACTGAGAAAAGCGTGGGCCATAAGTCTCAACTATAGTAGGTATTGAGCGACTGAGTTGCGAGTTGAGTTACATTTCTAATTGCTCATCAACTCGGGGCAGGTGAACTTCATTGCAAACAAATCATCTGCATACATCACTCCGTACGCTTAATATTACCTACGTACATATGAGAATAATGAGCATGAGAAACCCATAGGTATTGCCTTACCCATTCGAACACATACCTACATACATCTCATATTATACATACATACATATGCATGTACATATAAACATAAATACTCACTTGCCCGTGTATGCGCTTGATGTTGCACAGGTACCAACGAATCAACTACACCAACAGCCTCAATAAAGCGCAAACTTAAACTGAAATTACTGCCATTTTCTGAGAACCATGAACTACAAAGTATGTAGGAATGTGTGTATGCATGTATGTAAGAGTATGCTCGCAGTGGCTCAACAATAACAATCATGCAGTTTCATTTAGCAACGCTCAGTTACAGATATTTTTAAGCCGTGCTTGAATTCGTAGGAGTACTGGGGCTGTTGCTGCTAGTTGAAGCCAGGATATGAATTTACACGGGAATGCGGGTGACTGGTAGAAAGAACTGGAAAGAGTTAATGCGTTCTGAACATTTTTAGATGAAATGCTTATAGCGTGAAATTTCTAAAAATTGAAATTAAAGTTTATATAATAAAGGGTTTTTCAATAGGGTCGCTTCAACTTTTTTCCGATAGGGAGGGCGAACAACGCAATATTTTTTATTTTTGCTTGTCATTTGTAAACTTAATTAGTATACATTTTATCGCTACACACTTGAGCAACGATTGCAAATCGTGCAAATTTTTAATGAAAATAATCGTTCTGTTGCTGCTACTTTAAGGGGGGGTAACGTTTTTAAATTTTTATTTTTGCATTTTTTTTTTTATTTGGTTTTTTAAATGAAGAACCTTTCAAGAATATTCTGTGAAAATTTTAGACGAATCGGAGCAAAACTTAGAAAGATACAGCCATGTAAGTGTTGCTACCTACCTGGCTCAACCGCGCGCCATTTGTACTTTAAAGCGTTTTTCCCACAACTTACGTTTTCAAAGTCGGTGCCCCTCATAACTTTGAAACTACTGCACCGATCCTTTTGAAATTTTGAACACTTTTTCTGTAGATGTTTTACAAGGTAACGCCGAAGTTTTTTCGAATTTGTTGATACTTTTGTTTTTACGGTAACTAATTCACCGATTTTTTACGCGAAAATCGTGTTTTTGACTTTAACGTGTTCCTAAAAATCGGAAATTTTTTAATTTCAAAAAACCCTCTCGGCGTTACCCGGAGAAAACGATTATCTAACGAAATAACTTTGGTTTTTTGATTTCAGATGATTTAACACCGAGTTATGAGGGGCACCGCAAAACTACTTTTTTTTGAGATGCGTCCGAATAATTTCTGCCATTGCCGTATTTTTAAATATTTTTGGATGAAAATTTCACAAAATATACTTCAAATGCTATAGTTTTATGTAGTAAAAGATTTGACGAATAAATTTTAACTGTGTCATCAAAAAAAAATCATAAAAATGTGCCTTTTTTTCCATGAATTAACGTTACCCCCCCTTAAGAGCATTACGGCCATTTTACGGTCCATTTAACAAGCCGTCCCGTTTTGGGGTTATGTGAAGTCATTGGTCTACTGTAACAAGCCGGCGACGATTTGTGAGCTCAGAGCCAATATTGAACGCGAAATTGCTGGAATTTCGGCCGATTTATGCAAAAGAGTGGTAGAAAATTGGGTTCAACGATTGGACTTCGTAAAACGTGCACGCGGTGGGCATGCAAAAGAAATCGAATTTCATACTTAAATGTATATGTTCAAACTCGAGAATAAAAAAAAATTAGTTAAAAAAGTCAAACCGTTTGTGTTTTATTCAAAAAAGTTCAGAAGTTGAAGCTCTCTTACTGCTGCTTCGAGTTGGGTGCCACTAAAAAAACCCTCCCAGAGGGGGATGTTTCCTCTGACCCGGAACTACAGTAGCACTTCATCGAAGACAGAGCAGATCCAACTAGGCGTTCTGATAAAGACTGCTTCTTGGACTCTCTCTGCGTTCAGGCGTTCAGGGTGGCCAGTTCATGGAGCCAGCATCATGTTATCGGCTCATCTTCTAATTAGATAGGTAAGTTAAGACTAGTATTTCGGTTAGGCGTCTCTGTTCAAGCCAAGTTTTTTGGCGCGCAGAACTCGCCAATAAGTTGCCAACTTTCTGCTCTTTTCACCATTTTTTCAATGATGTTGTCTGCCTAAACCAAGATGGTGTAGCCATTTTCTGCCTACTGCAGAATATTCACAGAGAATGTGTTCTGAATTTCCAGTGTACATTTCATAGCATCCGCAGATGATCAGAGAGACCAATTTTGTTTAGGTATTTAGTATCTTAGGCCACAGTGGCCTGTAAAGTGCCCAGTTAAAAGTATTAAATCTACTCTCATGATTGAAAGTAGCTTATCAGAAATTCCTCTGTCCGGCGTTAGGAATTAGTTCGCTTGTCGCTCACCGATAGAATTTCGCCAGTGGTCAACGAATTTCTTAACCCATCAGTATACCATATCTGGGATCGAAATTTAAGGGTGATAATCAGAACTTGCGAGTTCATTAATGAAAGTTTCTGAAGAGAATGGGTTTGGGATCTACCCTTTAAGAACAGGAGTATGTCGGAAATCTTCTAAGGCCTTTAAATGTCATTACATATCTTCACTTTTTATATCGGAGATGCCTTTTAATCTTAAACCGCTTAAACGTTTTTTTTTTTTCAATTAAAATGGGAAGCGGTGGTATGCACAAGAGAACTCCTCATGAGCCAGTTGGGCATGTTTTCACTGCCCCTGTTCGGACATAGATAAGGCGGCTCCACAGATAAAACAGGGTTGATTTGATGAAGACGATTGGTGATGAAGACGACTCGAGTTAATCACTATGAAATTAGGTTGAAGCAGCAGTCATTGCAGAGACAATAAAAAGGTGTGGCTCGGCTTAAAAGCTAATATACCTTTTGAGTGTTTTCATAAATGAAAACAGTCTGGTAGTTGATGAGGCAAGTCATTGACAAAACGTCCACTAACTATTTGACGAGTGCCTGGTGGAAGACTTGTAGGGCAAGAAAGATGTAACTCTCCAGATCTGGAGAATGTAAACTAAATATCGGACTGCAGTTTTGTGGTTACAAATTTCTAGTGGTAGCATAAATTGCCAGTCTTTAGATTCATTTAGGGTTCGGGTTTCTGATCTCTTCTTAACAAAGTTTTACTTGACACTGAGGTAATGATAGCTGCCGTTCAGTTCTACAAAAACGGGAAACTGCTGGGCTGATGAGCTGGCTAGAAGGGAACCCTCGAGACGGTTTCATCGCGAAATGAGAGGAGTTTTATTGAGAAACTGTGGTCTGTTTCTGAAAAGATGGGCTTCGCATCAACTCAGGGTCAGTGTGGGTTAGTGTGCGAGGTCCTTCTGGCCACGGTTAATTCGGGGACGGTCGAGAGAACGCCTGAGGCTACTCAAAGCCGCAGATCTCGAATTTGGCGGATGTACTTAAAATTTGAAATTTTAATTGATCGAGCCAAGGCGCACCAAGAGATTTGGTGGCTGCTAAAACACTCACGCTAAAAAGCCCATTGTGTTTAGAGCTCTGGAAAAAGGGTAGATAGTCAAGGAGGAAAGGAGAAAAGGAGAAAAGTAACAGAGAAAGAGATAGGAAATAATAGAGACAGAGACAGCTGTAGTTAGTCCTGTGAGAATTTTCCAGATGCTTTGATAAATCTGCAAAATACCCTACAGTTTTAGAGAACGGATATTACTCATTCTCACGACATCGGAACCGAAAAGTCCCAGCCTTGCTCTAGCAAAGGCAGGACACTCACAGAGAAAGTGCTCAGTGCTATCCGCCGCCTCCAATCAAGACAGGCTCTATAATTCCAATGGTGATCATATGCTGACCCTATGAGTAGCGTCCTCCTGTAATAATACCGACCATCAACCGAACGCCTTTCCTTCCAAGTTTTAGTGGAAAGTTTGACAGTTTTCTGTTCGGACTTGTCACAACACACTTTGTAGCTCTGCAGCGTTCTAGACCGGACCACCGCTCTTTATGTAAATTGCATACGTAATCGCTGATCCACTTGATGATTCCTGCAGAAGTGATTCCGATTATTGCCTCTGGCCCTTGTGGGGGAACCGCTGACCCACGGTTGGCCAATTCGTCGGCAATTTCGTTTGCATTTTAACATTTTCCCAATCATTTTTGGGCCACCTTAATGCGATTCTTAGTACTCGTTATTTTTAAGCTAACTAATTTCAGCTTTCCACTTCATATTTGACTTTTGAGCTTTAGTATTCCCAATCATAGAGTTAAGAAAATAGCGAAACTACAGAACGATGCTTTTAATATAAATGAAAGAGTTCGGTATTTGCACTAACCCAACCTCTAAACAAATCGCTTTTGTTATTTCACTATTAATATTTCAGTATTATTATAACAGCATTCCTTTGTCTTGGCATGCAGGTGGATTCGTACCCGTTAAAGGGTGTTCCAATTTAGAGATGAAGAATTGAAAATTGGCAACACTGCTTTCTGTGACAAGCGATTTGATGCATTTCAATTGGTTTGAGGTTAGTTTGGCTAGGAAATTCATGATGACTAGACTAATTTTATTTCAAAATAATGATAACGATGATGATGACGAAGACGACATTTCTAGGAGCAACTTTTCCGGAAACATTGGACTTGGATTGGAATTGGACACACCAACTGAAGGACTTGGCCTTCTCCACCTGATCTTTCCAACGCAGAGGAGGCCTTCCTCTTCCTCTGCTACCACCAGCAGATACCGCATAGAATTCTTTCAGATCCGGCGCGTTGGTATCCATTCGGACGACATGACCCAGCCAACGTAGCCGCTGGAACTTTATACGCTGCGCTATGTCTATGCCGTCGTAAAGCTCATACAGCTCATCGTTCCATCGTCTGCGATATTCGCCGTTGCCAAAATCTTGCCGGTCCAAAAATCTTGCACAGAATCTTTCTCTCAAACACTCCAAATGTCGCTTCATCGGATGTTGTCATCGTCCAAGTTTTTGCTCTCTATGATAGGACGGGTATGACGAGAACCTTATAAAGTGTTAGTTTTGTTCTCGGGAGAGGACCTTACTACTTAATTGCCTACGGAGTCCAAAGTAGCACTTGTTGGCAAGAGAGATTCTTCGCTGGATTTGCAGGCTCCCATTGTTAACGGTGTTAATGATGGTTCCTAAATATACGAAGTCTCCAACAAACTCGAAATCATACTGTCAACAACGCCGTGGGTGCCGATACGCGAGTGCGTCGATTTTTTGTTTGATGACTGGAGGTACTTCCTTTTGTTTTCGTTCACCACCAGACTCTTTTGTTTTGCTTCTTTAACCAGTTTTGAAAAGACAGAACTAACAGCGCGGTTGTCAAAGCCGTCAATATCGATGATGCCCAGAATAAATGCACTCTATAGGTCGATGAAGTCACTAGCCACCTCCTTCGGGCCATTTTACTCCTCTCGACTATTTTGTCCTAAGTCTAAATTAAGTCGCATGCCTACACCGATAACTCACAATCGGAATCATTCGATGCGTTATTATCCAGATACAACCCCTTTCGAATCTCCGTGAAACACCAGAATTAAGAAAAATTTTCTTCTAATAGCGGTCGCCCCTCGGCAGGCAAAGAAAATTTCCGAGTCTATTCCTGCCTAAGAAAGCTTCTCATAAAAAATATTTGCCGTTCGGAGTCGGCTTGAAACTGTAGGTCCCTCCATTTGTAGAACAACAGCAAGACGCACGCCACAAATAGGAGGAGGATCTTGGCCAAACCCTCGAAAAGAGTATGAGCACCAATATATATATAACCGGGTTTATTACGAGAAGTGCATGGACCTTCGCACCAGTCAAGACAGCCACGTGCTCGAGATTACATCCAAATATTAATACCACAAAATTGTCTCTCAAAAACAGGCGCTTTCATGGATACTAAAAAAACTTCTGTATTATATTTCCATTTAAGCTTCTCGCAGTCTAAAGAAAACACCCCTTTTATAACTTCAGTCTTACAAACGCAGTCACAGTTGTGGTGCTGTGTGAATGAGCAGTTAAAAATAAGTCTGATTTCGCTCAGCGGCCCAATGGAGACATGAAATGGTGCGCACAAGCAATTCGAATCCGACGAGCTGGACTTAAAGCAGGAAAGGAAAAGCCTTAAAAAATGCTGATAGTGTTAGCTGATGGAGTCAGTTAATGTTAGCCGTTTTTATTTTTCGTATCTTGCTTGCAAGTCCCGTGAGAAATTTGCAGTAATATTTGCTGTTGAAATGGCAAACGAATATGCCTGTGTGTGTGTGTTTGGGCGTATGCTTGTCTAGTATATCTATCACATATGTATGTATGTGCTTACATACATTATATATGTATGTAAATGTATAAATATGTAGATAAATCTGCGTGCAATTGTTCTCTTACCCACTCATCTCCACGCAATTCAAAAAAGGTTCACTTGCCTGCTGCATTTTTCTGCTAATTTTCTGCTGAATTTTTTTCCGGTTTTTTTTTTCTTTTTTTACGTAAAATAATCTACCACTGCAGATGAAATATTTATTTGCAATTCCCTAAACTAACGTGCGCAAAGCATGAAACTATATACCTTGCCGACTCAATTCACTAGCACTACGCCAGCGCCACGCCAACGCTACCATCACCATCAGCTTCCTCTATCGACATGTTCGCCCGCACAACTCTGTTGCTGTGGCGGTGGCAGCTGTGTAGGTATACCGAGAACTTGTCGGTGGCTGTGTGTGTATATGCTGTCCTTTGATGGTTGTGAATACAATGAAGCCAGCTAGTCAACCAACGAACCACCTAGACCGCCCACCCATTTATCTAAACTATCTAAGTCATTCGTGGTACTGCATACGTACATGAAACTTGCAGCTAGACTCAACTTATGTACAGTCAAGCAGACAACCGGGCAGCCGAACAGCTAGGCAAGCAGTCACTCATGCAGTCAGTTAGCTAAGCATCCAATGCACTGGATGGTGCTTCAAGTTGGAACTGACCGGACTGGCTGGTGCATAGGCAGCCTGTGGCTTGAATTGCACGAAATGAAATGAAACACCTGCTGCTGAGTGTGTTGTTGTTTTCTTTTTTCATTTTAATTATACCTTTTTTGTTACAAAAGCGCCACAATGATGTAGTACAACGAGACAGTGAGAAGAAGTTGGGCACAGTGCATTTGAATTGGTTGCAATTTTTGGCCAGCCATTTTTCTACTATGCACTCAGTTTTCCATGGCGCATACTAATATGGCTGTCCAAGTGGTTCCCTACCTGCATATTTTTAGACCCAGACGAGCCGTAGAGCTCAAGTAAGTTAATAATTTCATGTGGTACAGTGCAATCAATGACTGCTCGTATGAACTCTCTTAACTTTCTGAACTTTCTTAAAAATCTATTAAATGCGCTGACCCACCTTAAACTTTTTAAAGTTTGTATTCATCGCAAATAGGAAAAGTGATAATCAATCATGAATCGATGGCATATCAAAAGGTATGCAGATCACAGCAATCGGGCGTTAGCAGATCCGTTAGCAGTCAGCTACCCAACGTACTTCTGAAGGCATTCCTACACTACTCTACGAGAGCCAGAGCCTATCGAAAGCAATGCTTTTTACTACAGACAAATCAAGCCAGCAATAGCAGTTACGGAAAGCGTGAGCTGTGCTGTGGCGAATTCTATAAGAATTAAAAAAAAAAAATTCGATTGAACCAGTATTAATAAAGGGTTTTCCAATAACAGGGGTTATTGGTGAATGGATTGCGCTATCGAGAGATGATTAACGATTTTGTATAGCCGGCATTGGATGGTATTGATCTGGACAACGTTTATTTTCAACAAGACGGTGCTACGTGCCGCAAAAGCAACGAAACCATTGATATTTCACGGGAAAAGTTTCCGGACCGTGTTATCTCTCGAAGAGGTGATCACAGTTGGTCACCGAGATCTTGTGATTTAACACCTTGTGACTTTTTTCTTTAGGTCCACGTGAAGGAGAAGGTCTACGCCAACAGCCCATGGTCGATTCAAGACCTCAAAGATGGGATTCGTGAGGCTATCGAGGACATAGGGCAGCCACTTTGCAATTCGGTTACGGAAAATTTCATGAAAAGGATATTGTCCTGTAAGCGTGGTCGTGGTGGGCATTTGCCTGATGTTATTTTCCGCTATTACCGGTATATCTTTCCCTTTATAAAGAAATAAACATCCGATCATTTATATTAAAAAATAGTATTTTTCTTTGAATATCAAAGTAACACCTCTGTTTGGAAAGCCCTATACATATCCTTTGCACGTCGGCAATTCGAGTGGGCTCCGAGTTTGATTCCCTCCGTTGGTAACAAAAATCAAATGTCGCAAATATTTATTTTTCTACCAGGAAGTTACTAATGTCCACCGAGAAACCACCGAGCGAATTTAAGTAATGGAAAAGCTTCCCATAAGAACTATCGGCCGCTTAAGAAAGGCAAACAACTCTAAACCCTGCCCTTTGTAGGACAATATCAACCTAGACACCACAAATTGGAGGATAATTTCGGTTAAAGACCTTGAAGTGGCATTCCAAACCCTTACCTTTGTAGGACAATACCAATACGAACACCACAAATTGGAGAAGAATCTCGGTGAAAGCACGGAGAGCGACCCGTAAAGTCGCCAGTCGTTTCTTCCTAGAAAATGGTTCCCGAGTGATTTAGTTCCATAGCTCGAACAATTCTTTCCAGCATCAGGTTAAAGAAGTCGGACGACGGAGAGTAACTCTGTTTGAAGCCTTGATTGATATCAAGAGACTGCAAGAGGTCTTTAGCAAATGTCAGGGATGTGCTGGAATTGCCCAGCGTTATTTTATTAGTTTTGTATGGTTACCAAATTCAGAAATTGAGCCTAAAGGCAACTCCTTTTCGTGCTATCAACGAAAACATTGGCAAAGGAATGATGAGTGTCGAGTCTCCTTTTACGGGTCCTTTCACAGGATTGGCGTACAGTGAATATCTAGTCAATTGTTGGCTTTTTAGGTCCAAAACCAGACTTCTTATGTGCAATGTTTAGACGACTAAGTCCGCGATACTTGGCGCAGATTGCTGGATCGCCCCTTTTATGAGTTGGACAGAACTTACATAAATTCCAATCGACTGGTATGCATTCATCTGATCATATTTTAGATGCACTTTACCAGCTTCCCACCGCTAAGTTGGAATAGCTCAGCAGCCAGTGTTTCGCCTACCGTCGTTTGTTTTCCTTTAGCCCGATTATTACTATTCGCACTGCGTTTGGTCGGTTAACAGAACTTGAACTGCGTGGAACTTTTGGCGTATCTGGCGTTACTTCACGGAAAATAATATCTTTTAACCTACATGAGCCTGGTTAGTTGTCATTGGGGTGGTGATAATTGAGTTTTTGACCAGATGGGAGCAGCTCATCGTGGGTAATTTGGCGACCTTTGGCAAGCCCATTTTGACTAAGACCTTTTTCGACCTTTCGTTCTTGAAAGTGACCCATTTTTCATCACCAGTTTGAAGAAATTCCGGAACTCTATTCGATCCAGGGGTTTCTTTTACTTTTATTTCTGTGGGAACTCTATATCGAGCTTTATCTTAAAACCAACCTTAAGCATATAGTTCCACATGATTTTCTTTAAAAGCTTTAGTTCCTGTGTAGTGGAATAATTAGCTGCTGCTACCAAAGCTCCATAGGCATTGTCTTTCCTGCCGATTATGAACCTTATTCGTGCCACCGCGTAGAAGCAAGATGCTTGAATGCGAGGATATCTGGAACGCGGTCAAAAGATACGTTGAAGGCGTGTAACGGAGAAAAAAGATAGACCTCAACGCAGTACAAGACAGCGGAGCCTCACAGAGAAAGACGTAAGAAGACGAGCCTACAATCATGGTGGAACCAGACGTGGTCGAATAGAACTGGTCCATTCCATGGACGACGTCCTAGGCACTCCCGAGTTAATACAGAAAGTATTCCCTGAAAGGGAGTATTCCCAGAAGAGGAGAAGGGGATAGTAGCCACACCGCTCAACGCAGTACACGATGGTCGCTGTAAGTGTGAAGGCTTTTGGGAACCTACCTCAGCCACAAAAAAAAAAAAAAACTAGCATTCATCTATCGCAGACACTTCAGCAAACAAACACTGTTTGATAATTAATTAGACTCACGCAACTCGGAATGCAATGAGTTTAAGGACGTACTTATTCAAAGCCAATCGACTGATAAATGAGCCAAATCTCTATAACTATATGGGTTAAATGCATAGAACTTCATGAATTATATGAATAAAGCTCACGCCTGAATATCTCAGCCAGGTGAAGAAGTTAAAACGGCGACCGCTGTAGCTGAATGGATTGAGGCTTGACTACCATTCGGAGTACGTAGGTTTGAATCTCCGTACATGAAACACCAAAGTGAAAAAAAAGTTTGCCTAATAGCGGTCGCTCTTCGGCTGGCAATGGCAAACCTCCAAGTGTATCTCTGCCATGAAAAGGCGCGTAATAAAAACCATTTGCCGTTCGGAGTCGCCTTAAAACTGTAGATCCCTCCATCAACTAACAACATCAAGTTGCACACCACAAATAAGAGGAGGAGCTCGGCCAAACACCTAACAGAAGTGAGCACCCCAAATATTTTTGTTTGCTTTTAAGTATATTAGTTTATTGCCAGATTATGTGGGAAGAGAGCACCTTTCTGCGACCGCAAAGGATATTATTCTCTATACCATGGGTAGCTTCAATTTCACACCCATAAACACTATCACCCAATCGAAGCTAATATGCTTTTTGCAATTCATTCCAATTCCGAAATCCTAATACTTCCATTTCAAGCAGTTTCATACATTCTGTCTTTATTTATGTTTTATGCTCTACTTTATGGCTTAAATTCACTTCTTATTCACATTATAATTTCTGAAATAGAAAGCCGCCACACGCTCCTGCATGCGGCGCTTCAACTGCTCACGCTTGAAGAGCTCCACCAATGCATTAAGATTCTCTAGTTGACGAGTTTGTTCCAGCAAAGCTTGTGCCAGGACTCGTTCATCATTAGTGAGCTGGTTTGGCGTAGCAGTAAAAATAGGTTCTATTTCTATCGCCGAACCATCGCTACCAGGCTGACTTGAGTGAACAGTTTCCAAACGCAAATCACGATTATTGTCCGCAATTTCCTGCTCCGCTTCTATGGGCTCCAAAGGTTCGTCTTCTATAGCAACCGCGCGTGGAAAAGTGTAATTGGTGGGCGCATAATAATGATAACTGGGATAATTTGAGGGATTGATGATGATAAATGACGGTGAATTGGTGGTGGCAAAACTTTGATAAGAATGATCGGGGCGCGCTTGCTGATGTATCAACTGATTGGTTGCCTGATTGGCGTATGCAAAAAGATTTGGATAGGTGTGGTGTTGGTACGCCGGTTGCTTGTTATGTTCCAAAGTGTGTTTATGTTCCAGTGTTGGGTAAGTGGTAAAATATGTGGGCGCTTTCGTTTGTTCCGCCGGTGGTGGCGGTGGATTATAAATTGGAAAGCTGGTCACATAGTTGAGTTTCGACTGTGGCAGTGCAGCGATCGCTGGTAAGCCGCTAAACGCCTGATAAGCGGCTTGTGTGAAGGTGGGATGATTTTTGAGCGGATATGGGATGTAGATCGGTTTCACATCGACCAGCGCGTCTTTGGTTGGCGTTGCGGGACGCGTTTGTGTAAGTATCGATTGTGGCAACAAGGCATACTCAACGTTCACTGGTTGCAGTGGATAATGGGTTTGGCGCTCGCCCTGTAGCGTAAGCTTTTCCTGCTGCGTGAGGTACGGGTATTGTGGTTTCAGTGCGACAACAGGATTTGGGGGCTTCCCTTGACGTGTCAGATCCAAAATGGCTTTAAGTGCTGAAAGTAAAGAAATTGGCAATTCGTAATTTTTATATTTTTCAAGTGAGCCATTAAGAGTATTACCGTTTTCGTCGATGTAACGTGCCTCTTTGACCTCGTCTGCTTTTAGTGCATTGCAGAAGGTAAAGAACGCAAACAGCGCATGAGCCAACAACTTCATCTTGCTTGAGTGAGTACCTATTGAACTAGCAATGGTTTCGCAACTGACTTTTATATGAACTTTTCTGGTGCCATACATTAAGTTGCAAATTTGATAGAAAGTCTGCGTCTTCTACTGGCTCTTAGGCAGTTCGTTAAACTAATTTGGAAATTAAGCTGAAATTAATAGCAAATCTCTTTGCCAACAATCAAATAGAATGCGAAGAATTAAATTAAATTGCACAGTCCAGTGCACGAAATGCTGCTTGGGTAATAAATCCCGCAAAAGAATATCTTCTGTTGCTGTTTTAAATTTGTAGTTTATTGCCACCCATAAAAATGCGAATTTTGATTCACTTCTCTACTTTTGTCGCATTCTTTTCGCTGTTTTGCTGTTTGTTGCTCTCCTTTTTCCTTAGCTTGGTGGTGGCCTGTTGTCTTTTAATTACAGCTCATGAATTTTTTGCTGGCAATTAAATTCTCTAGCCATCTAATTGTGCGTATGTACGAATATCTGGGTTTATATTCACACATGCATACCCACACACACACACACATACGAATGTGAAATATATATTTTTATATTTTTTCTTCTTTTCGCAATTTTACCAGTTGTTCTTCTGTTCTTCTTTATATACTCGTTTTTTATACTCCACTTTTATGCTCTCATTTTAACGATCGCCTTTTTTATTACCCCCATAATTTCGATCTGTTGCTGGAAACTCGCTGATCGCTCGCATATGTTGGGCATGCAGTTAGCTTCTTATGAAGACATAGAAAATGGTTTGTGTGGGGTATTTACAAATTTTGCAGGTTATTACAGTTTATTACAGTTCTGCTCATTATTCATTAATTTGGTCCAGCGCAAACTCGCTTTGTTTATTGACATCAGTTGATAAGCTTGTTGACACAGTTATAAATGCGTCTAATAGGATTTTAATTTGCCTTAAGAGATCGTTAAGATTTGGAAAAAATTTTAATGAAAATTCTAATTGGAAACATTTGTGACTTAAAGATCTACATTAGATAGGGCAATGTGACGTATGCTAGAAATTTTATTACTATATTCAAAAAAGAAGGTTGTAATTGACAAGCTCCAAGTTCATTGAGAATTTTCTAAATATATGTTAAGTACGTATGTATGGCTTATTTGCAGCAAGAGTGTCTTAGACCAAAAACACAAAAACAAAAAAAACAAAACACTTGTAACTCATCGACAAGTGGCCACCTCCCCTTTTATGCTCGGTTAATAGCATCTCATAAAAGTCGTTGGTCTGAGTTGGGTTCCTGCAGAGTAGCCAAGTGCTTTGCGAAAGAACCAAACAGGAAATTAGCGACTTTTCTCCTTAGTAGGAAGGATCTGAGAGTACCGGTGGGTATAATCACAGGACACAACGCCTATGGTCAACATATGACTACCATTGAGAAGGAGGACACTGTAGAGTATTTTCTCTGTTCGCTGTCCGGCGTTTTGTAGAATCAAGCCTTGGCTGTTGGGTTGCATATTACTCAGTGTGGATCAAGTTCATAATCTTCATCTTCCGGACCTTTTAAGATTCATCAATGAATCCAAAACGGAAGAGTGACCTCCAACCAATTTCTCCGTCTTATGGTACTCCATAATTTATCTATCCTGTCTCTCTATTCCTTCTACTGTAATCTATCCGGGTGCAGTAAAATGGTCTTACTGACTGAGTGCTTGGGCTTATCTAACCGCCCATAAATCTAATCTAATCTAATCTAATCTGATCTAATCTAATCTAATCTAATCTAATCTAATCTAATCTAATCTAATCTAATCTAATCTAATCTAATCTAATCTAATCTAATCTAATCTAATCTAATCTAATCTAATCTAATCTAATCTAATCTAATCTAATCTAATCTAATCTAATCTAATCTAATCTAATCTAATCTAATCTAATCTAATCTAATCTAATCTAATCTAATCTAATCTAATCTAATCTAATCTAATCTAATCTAATCTAATCTAATCTAATCTAATCTAATCTAATCTAATCTAATCTAATCTAATCTAATCTAATCTAATCTAATCTAATCTAATCTAATCTAATCTAATCTAATCTAATCTAATCTAATCTAATCTAATCTAATCTAATCTAATCTAATCTAATCTAATCTAATCTAATCTAATCTAATCTAATCTAATCTAATCTAATCTAATCTAATCTAATCTAATCTAATCTAATCTAATCTAATCTAATCTAATCTAATCTAATCTAATCTAATCTAATCTAATCTAATCTAATCTAATCTAATCTAATCTAATCTAATCTAATCTAATCTAATCTAATCTAATCTAATCTAATCTAATCTAATCTAATCTAATCTAATCTAATCTAATCTAATCTAATCTAATCTAATCTAATCTAATCTAATCTAATCTAATCTAATCTAATCTAATCTAATCTAATCTAATCTAATCTAATCTAATCTAATCTAATCTAATCTAATCTAATCTAATCTAATCTAATCTAATCTAATCTAATCTAATCTAATCTAATCTAATCTAATCTAATCTAATCTAATCTAATCTAATCTAATCTAATCTAATCTAATCTAATCTAATCTAATCTAATCTAATCTAATCTAATCTAATCTAATCTAATCTAATCTAATCTAATCTAATCTAATCTAATCTAATCTAATCTAATCTAATCTAATCTAATCTAATCTAATCTAATCTAATCTAATCTAATCTAATCTAATCTAATCTAATCTAATCTAATCTAATCTAATCTAATCTAATCTAATCTAATCTAATCTAATCTAATCTAATCTAATCTAATCTAATCTAATCTAATCTAATCTAATCTAATCTAATCTAATCTAATCTAATCTAATCTAATCTAATCTAATCTAATCTAATCTAATCTAATCTAATCCAATCTAATCTAATCTATTCTAAAAATAGCATCTCATAAATGAAAATGTGTCTCTACATTTAATTAGGGAGACGTATAAGTAGTAAATTGAAAACTTTCTCCCGAGTTACTGATTTTTGGAGTTATGACGTTCTTCCAGCAAATAACCGAAATGTTGTTCCGTTAGTAGTAGTAGTAGTTTGCGCAGATGATCACAAAAAACGGGGCATTCTTTTATAGCCAAAAACACTTATTTTACAGACGCCTGAAGTGGCTATTCTATGAAAGGCAGCTAAGGCCTCTGAACTCCGAGCTACTTAGCGCGCCTCGTAGTTTAGGGATTTTGGGTTTCTAAAATGGCGAATCCGGGTTGCCGGAATTAATTTGGTTTCCAACTTTAGGGTTGAATGCTGGGCTCGGAATTTCGGTTATTAATTTGTCCCGTGTCACCGGAATTCCTCTCGAGACATAATCGTTTTAATTTCAGTGCTTGTTAGCAGTAATTTTCGACTTTGGGATTTGTATATTTGTTTTTGTAATCCCGATATTACGGAACTTGTGGTGGAACTTTCTTAAATTTCATTTCTTTTGCACCCTCCCCAGTTTAGTGATATTATAACCCTTCCGTAGAGCTTCCCACCAATCCAGGCACCATACGTTAAAATTGGTAGAACCACTGCGATGAACATCCACTGCACGAGCTGTGGCTTGAGTCCCCATTTTTCGCTGAACTTATATTTGCAGGAGTCAAAAGCTATACTGGCTTCCTTACTTGATTTTCAAAGTGTAGCTTCCAATGGAGTTTGGAGTCAAGTATCACTCCAAGATGTCTAACTTCCACTGAAAGCGGGGGAACGTGGTTATTTAATTTAGAAAGTCTAAAGTGTGGAGGTTTATATTTTCTGGTAAATAGCACCAGCCCCTTTTTTCCAGAGTTAACTCTGAGGCCGCAGTTATCAACCTAGCGACTGGCTTGTAAAGACGTTACCTCTGTTCATTTCTGCGAAAAGGCGTTTAAGATCGGAGCAAAAGTGTACCAGGAGGATGTCTTAGAAGGTGTCGTGAGGCTGTTGAGCAGAACACTCTTCAATGGAGAGCATTGGATCTTCCAGCAAGATGCCGCTCCAGTCCTTAAGACAAAAAAATACCCAGCAGTGGCTAAAAAACAATATTCCTGGGTACATAGCCACATACGCTTGGCCATCTGGAAATCCAGATCTGAATCCATTGAACTACAGTTTGTGGTCAGAATTGGTGAACATAGCCTGTCGAACATCTCACAGAAATTTGGAGAGTCTCAAATAATCTTTGGTTCGAGCAGCCGGGTTCATGCACCCGTGCGTGCTGCAAGAGCTGAATGGCCTAATCGTTTGAAGGCTGGTGATAAAGCAAATATTGACCATTTCGAATGAAAGTTTAACTTTTTTTCTTAATATTGACATTATTAAATAAAACTCAAAATAGTATTTCATATCTATTAAGGGCTTTACTTGTAACAGAACTTAGTACAATTTCGCGACTAAATTTATTTCTTTCTCTTTTCAGATGACTCAAATTAATAAATGATTCTTATGAAATATGTTGGCTACGGTGAGTTAATATTTTATTTTTATATAACATATTTTTCTCTGTATTTGGACTTACCAGAAATAGTGTCTTTCTCAGCTGTGGAAGAACGGCATAGCAAATGTTGCCTCGTACAAAAGCGGCTATCTTTATTACTGATAAAATAATTTACGCAATTTCATTAAGTTTATTAAATTTACGATTTCCTATAACTTCAAACTTAATATTTTATATTATATAGTAATATTTGATAGGGGGGTCCATTCAGCATTCAGAATTTGAGCTTTCGATTTTTTTTTTTAATTTTGTTAGCGAAAATGGCATTATTCTTATAAAATATGTTTGCTTCGGTAAGTTAAAAGTGGGGACATATTTAAAATATTAAAAAAAGAATAATTAGCCGAAACAAAGTTGTCAATTGGCTGCCTAGAAGCTTCGCATTTGGCTCCATTAAATTATTTTTTTTTTAAGGTTACGCCAACCATCTGGAAGTCGCTTAAAGCTTTAACTTCTCCCTCCACTTCATTGCATTCTATTGTACGTGCGTATATGTGAATGTATTTGCGTGTATGTAGGTAAGTACAAAAATATATTGTAAAAATGTCCGGAAATCTATTTACCTCCCTTGAGTAAGGTTATTTGTTCTAAAAGCTCATATTTAATTCATATAAAAGCACTTTAAATGTTGCACATTACGTCTTGTCCTTGTGCTTAGCTTTCCTAACACCTACAAACATTTTATCGAATCCTTTTGCTTTTCTCAATTCCGTACGCATTTACGCAATCACGCTTGTTTAAGCAATTTTTGATTAATGGCATTTCGAATAAAGTGACACTTTGAAAATTGGAAAAGAAATCAAGCAAGAAAATCAGAAACAAAAAAGCATGGCGGCAAAAGAGCCTGTGGCCAAGACAGAAAGCTAAGAAATAAAATTGTAAATATACTTTATATGTATATGTATGGGTGCACATAAAAATATAAAGTCACAAGAATAAAAAAAAGCAAATAATAATAACAACAAACGCGTGATATCAACAATACCTACCAAGCGCGAAGAAGTGAGGAAAATGCGGTTGAAACAAAAATCAAATGCCATAGCAAATCCGGCAAAACAACTGACAAGTGGACAGGATAGCAAGCAGCAGCAAAGCGTAACCCTAAAGGCGGTGAGTAGTCAGAAGGAGGTGGACGGAGGTACCTAATATAAAAGCAAAGCGACAACCATGAAAAAGTGTAAGAAATGCTGTCGAAAGTGGTGGAAAAAGTGCTAAAATTTGCTAAAATTCGGAACAATGTTGGAAAGCGAGAGAGAAATTTCATTGAGCAAGCACTTCTGCCTAAAAGCCGTCTATGAAAAAACACAAAAAAAAATTGACACTTGCAAAAATACGTAAAAACGCCAATGGGCAAAAAAAAATTTAAGTACAGAAACAAATGAAAATAAAAGACCGTCCGCCGTTGGTTGGTCTTCTTCAGAAAGGAAAATTGTGCAAAAACTCTGAAAAGTAAACGAAAATGAAAACGGACGGCACACGAATTGAACCGGAAATCCTTATTGATCTACAATGCTTGCGCAAATACGTCGAACAGCAAAAAGAATTAAGCCGGCTGTTTTGGGATACACACACACATACATATCTGCGCATATTAGGGTGGTCCAAAATTTGTTGGCAATAAATGTGGTATATTGAAAAAGAAAGGATGGGTAAAGTTTTTATTTTTATTTTTATTGATATCAAAATGCAAAGAATTTAGATTTTGGAACGAAAAAATAAAACAAAAAAAAGAAACAAAAACAATTTTTTAACGGAAAACGGATGTGTAACTCTGAAAGTGCATCATGAGCAAGTCGCTTTTGTGGAAGAAAGTTATTGTTTAGTGTGACAAACAAATTTTTTTCTGCAGTGGGTAGATAAGTAGGTAGGTAGGTATAGTGGTGGTCAGTTGACACACCTAGGCCTGCTGTAGGCCCATTGTGATACCACCGGGGCTGTCCCCTCTTTTCACTCTACATTGTCCAACCATTGTCCATTGAACCAACCTGTGGCTTTGATATATCTAACAAGACTTGTTATTTTTATATTGGCTACTTCTGCCAAGTTATTCAGGCAGATTTTTCCTAAAATATTTAACCTTCTTCTATCTAGAGCCAAGCACTGAATAGCAAGTGTTCTATAGTCTCTTCTTCTTCGATGTCGTTACAGCTTCTACAGTAGTCGTTATAGGGCGCTTCCAGTCTACTGGCCAATCAGACAATGACCTGTTAGGACCCCGAGAAAATTTCTCATGTTTTTCCTACTTAGTTTCAACAGTCGGTTTGTGCGGCCCACGTTCCATTCCGGACACGTCATTTTACTAGTTGCACAGGTCAGGGACTGAGACCGTAGCCTATTGGCGGCACTGATAGTGTGTTTATCTATAAGCATCTTACAAGTTGCTAGAGGTATAGGTATGTTTGCTTTGTCTGGTTGGATCGATAATCTGGTACCCAATCTCGCTACGTCATCTGCTTTGCAGTTGCTTGGGTAATAATCATGCAATTTTCGGCATTAGACGTTTTGATATGCCGTTTAAAAGTGTCGTAAATCGATTTCTCATAAAAATATTTTTGTAAATATTGTAGTAGAATTTTATAATATATAAAATAACTAAGTTGAACTTTTTAACCCTCTAACATCCGTTTTTAAGGGTTAATCTGACGCTTTCTTTATGGCCCTCGCCTCATTCGAAATGGCAGACATTTTAATTTTTTGAAGGCTGCCAACTTTTTGAACGAACCTCGTATGGCCAAAACAAAATTTTTGTTTTTCAACAAGGAATCAGAAAACAAAATACTCAAAGCAGAAATAAAAAAATCTTTCTTCCTTTCCGTTTTGCACGCTTTTGAAGGAACACCCAAAAACACCATTTCAAATAAGGCGAAAGGCTTTTACATAAGGATTACAAAATTCTGACATGTAAAAGGTGTTGTAAAGCGCTTGCTTATAGAAATATGTTTGTAAATATTGTAGTAGAATTTTGTAAAGAAAAGTTTTATGGAATATTTTAACTACCTAGTTGCCATTTTTAAAGGTTCATTTGACGCTTTCTCTAATAAAAGTATTTTAACATAAGAACTAAAATATTTTTAAGAGTAAAGAGTTTTGCAAAGCGATTTTTCATTGAAATATTATTGTCAATATTTAATAGAATTTAGTAAGATAATTTTTTTGGAAAATCTTAAGCCTCTAGTTGCCATTTTTGTGGAACAACATCAAGACGCACACCACAAATAGGAGGAGGAGCTCGGCCAAATACCCAAAAAGGGTATATATATATAATTGCCATTTTTAAGGGTTAATTTCACTACTTTTTTTAATAAAAGTCAAAAAGCTCTTTAGTAAAAGTCCTTTTGCTTGAAGACTAAAATTATATGACGCGTAAAATCGATTTCTCATTAAAATATTTTTGTCAATATTTAATAGAATTTTAGTAGGATAATTTTTATGGAACAATTCAATTCCTTACTTGCCATTTTTAAGGGTTAATTTCACTATTTTTTTAATAAAAGTCCCAAAAATCCGAAACATAACATTTCTGGACTAAAATGTTCTACGAAACTATTTATCAGAAAATTTTAGTGGGGGCTACCGAAGTCGCAAAAGCCGTGAACATAATCGTTTACTCCTAATTAACAGAAACACCCTTTATCTACTATATAAATATACAATATATATGTTTATATGTGTGTATGTACATTTTCATTTTATTATTTTTAGCAGTTTTGTATGAAATCAAAAAAAAAATTATTAAAAATTAAAAAAATTCTAACCCCTTAAAAAGTGCATGAGAAATTTCACTATTTTTGCGGCACTATTATATTTCAACCGACTTCAAATCAAAGAAACAATCTGCACATTCCTTTTTAATCTAGAACATTTTTGTGGGTATCGTAATAAATATTCACTACTCCGACTTTTTCTGTACCACCCTAATATGCATACACAAAAACTATACCTCCCTGTACAGTGAGAGTTAGCCAGTCGAGCGCTGGCCATTCGAGTGCGAAAATTGTCGCTTGTTCCCACATCTTAGTTGGGTTATTACGAGTATGTATGTGCATGTGTGTATGGGTATGTATCCAGCTTCACTACCGTTCATCTACTCCACTGAATTGGTCAATTCAACACTCCATTCAGCCAGTTGAGCATATGTACCATACATATCTGCGCATTAGTCGTAGCTACGACATGGAAGGTGACTTTATCTACCCTTTATCCCTGTGACCTGGATGGGCGTGAAAGAAATGTTGGCTTAAGTGGAAAATTCCAACTGCCAATATGGCACTACTATAGGACGAGGATATTGGTAGTGAACGTTTCTAGCTTTCAATGTACAAACTGACAAATTTTCCCATATTTCAATAGGGGCGCCGAAGGAGCGTAGAAAGAAAACTCAAGCATTAAAGAGCAGATAAATCTACATAAGCTGACTCTTTTCACTTTTTTCGAGCCAGCGCAACTAATGTTGGAAGTGTATTGTCGCCGCCGGTGCTAACATTTTAGTAAAGTATTGGCATTCAAGAAAAGTTAACTAAGGAGCTAAAAGTGCGCTGAATAACGGCGAGTTTCAAATTGATAAAATACCTGGTTGAAATATATTTTAGTGTAATCAAACTGAGACGTTTTCCCAATTTAAATTTTACAATTTCTTTCCTTCTATTGAGCAAAGTAGTAGTTGCATTAAATTTTTTTTGCCGTATGAAATTTTTACTACAAAAATATTGCGGATATTTCAGAAGACCTTTGATAGCCAGAAATTTCCAAACATTCTCAAGATGGCAGTGAAGGTGCTAGGTTAGGTTAGGTTAAATGGCTGCCATAGTTTAGGGCACACTTGTACAAATACTGAAAATTCGTCCGTTGTGATGCCATACAGAGCTGAGGAGAAAGGAAAAGGGAAAGAAGGAGGAGACGATGATGACCATGCATTTTACGACGACGCTGACGGTGGCTGATTTGCGTTCGTAATTAGCCGCAACAAGCTAGTGATGAACTTCACCATATTTGTGATATTTATACCCATATAGCGGGCGCAGGCGTAGCGAAAAAATGAGAGCTCAGATGTCTAAATCTTTGCCATACGAGAGCAGCGCAGCTGAGAAGAAGGTGTTGAGATGATTCCACCTCGTCCTCAAGACAGCTTCTGCAGAACGGACTTGGGGCAGTCCCAAGACTTACCGAATGAACACCTAACGGACAATGTCCGGTAAGGATACCCACCAAATTCGAGAGCTGGGGCTTTGTTAGCCTTAGGAGCTCCCTCGAGCGTCCCCGATCTAGCCGTGGCCAGAAGGATATCGTGACCTTGCACGTTTGCGCACTAGCCCAGCGCTCGCTGAGTTGACTCGAGGCCCATGTTTCCAGGAGCAGACCAAAGGTTCCTAAGGGTACCCCAATTCTCTCATTTCGCGACGAAACCGTCTCCAAAGTTCCCTGTCTAGCCAGCTCATCAGCCCAGCAGTTACCCTCTATGCCGCTGTAACCGGAAACCCAAATGAGCCTGATGTCGGCGTATTCGGATGCAATCGAGAGAGAAGCCAGACATTCCCCGACCAATCTTGAACGCACAAACAACGAGCCCAAGGCCCTAGCTGCCGCTTGCCTATCGGAGTAAATATTTACTTCCTTAACGGTAATTACCGAGGTAAGCAACCAATCCACTGCTTCCTTAATTGCGGATAACTCCGCTTGGAAAACACTACAGTGGTCCGGAAGCCTGAATTTAAGTTTGAAGGGGAGCTTACAGAATACTCCCCCTCCAACCCTCCCGTCCAACTTCGAGCCATTCGTGAACATGTTTGCCATGCCTTGACGCCAAATGTTGCACCCCGCCCACTCATCCCTTGAGGGAATATGAGTAGAAAAAGGTCCGTTTGGACCTAGCGTACAGTGTACAGTGATGGTGCTAAAAAATTAATATGTGGTTTCCAATCGGCCAAAAACAGCGCCTGAAGAAAACTAGAAATATCAGTGATTAAAAATCGATGTTCATATTGTTGCCATATCGAAATGATAAATTCAGAAAATTCAAAAAACAAACTAAAAACAATTTGAGTCTAAGACGGGTCTTAGCATAGAAGGATGATAGATTACCCCGTTTCCTATTTTGCTATGGTGAAAAAGAAAATTGTGAGGGGAACTTTGTGCATCGGCAGCCGAATTCTGCACGATCATTTCACATGCATTCACGTTCACTCCTCCAATCAGTAGTTGTTGAGACGGCAATGAAGTGTCATTGGTTAATTTGTTTCGTATCTCACCAACACAATCTTAGTTTTTCCGTAAATGAACGGCTTCGTGACCACAAGCGATGTCAGCTCAACATCTGATTCTAGCAAATTCGCTCAGAGCGGAATAATGGTCTGTTAAGAAGTCTACGTTTGAAATTTTTTCACCATGTTAGCATATCTCTACATATATAGGGTGTCCGCTAAAAGAAGTAGGAATTAAAAGCTAAATCAGAAAATAGTCTCTAATGATAAAAGTTTATTTCACTTTATATTTTAAAAATTATTTCTTTATTGCTTAATGTTGTCAGTTACGCCTGAAACACTATTGGAATCTTGCCTCCGCACTCCGTGCCATTCGCTGTAGAAATGATATCGAAATGTCATTAACCTCGCGGACGATATTTTCTTTCAGTGTTGAAATGATCGTTGGGTTTGTCACGTATACTTTACTTTTATGATATCCTTACAGAAATCAGCCCATATGGGTGACATCGGGCGACCTCAGTAGACAGGATATGTTCCCAAAACAACTTATCAGTTTGTTCGGGAAGAAATCCCACAGTATCGCTATAATCTCTCTGTCCTCGTGCGGCGTGGCGCCATCTTGCTGAAACTATGTGTGAATACTGAGTGAAGGATGTTCTCTCGTTATTGGAAGAAAATAATCGCTCAACATGCGCCGATAAGAGACACCGTCCGCAGAAATTGCTAGCACTCGGCGATTCTCATAAAAATATGATCCAATTATTCCACAGCTTGACAATGCACACTAAACCGGCACTTTGGATTCTGTGAAGTGGCTCTTTTGGGGAACAATAACGACAATTTTGCTTATTTGCACTTCCATTTAAATAAGAATGGGATTCATCACTTCCAAAAGCTAATGTTTACCGTACGAAAGCGCTCCAATATTGTCCCGCAGAAATTTTTACGCAAAGTGTAATCGTTAGGCTTAAGCGCTTGCACCATTTAAATTTTGAAGGGATGAAGTCAAAGATCCTTTCCCAATATTTGTTGACTTTTGGTGGTTCGAGGCCAGCCACTCTCTTGCGTACAGACTGGCGCAGATTATCGTGCATACTTGACGCGACGAGTTCAATAGCAGTTTCATTTGTTCGAGATGTCCGGCTGAGTCTCGTTCATGGTCTCTTTGGCACCGAAATTTTTGCCTGAGTGCGACCGATAAAAAAAATTTTCTATGATTTGGCGTTTCACGCTGAAAGGGAGTTTTGAACCCGGGTACTATCGACTTGTAGTGACACAAATTCAACTTGCCACAACGGCAATCAGATTTAATAGTGTACTGTTATAATTCTGCCACTGAAGAATCGAGAACGAGGTCAAGAGAGATTACATATTTACACATTTTTTCAGTGATCTCAAGACTAATTTTTCTCATCCTCCTACACTTGGGCTCTATAGCCACTCTCAGGTTTGTTTGAATAAAAAAGTTAACACCGCCGTTTTGTCTAGAGTTTACTGATTGTAAATTGGTTACCGCCCTTTGCTAGCATCTCTCCAGTGTCCTTTTTGTCCGCGAACCCACAGAGCAATTCCAAGTCAAGCGATCCAACTATCACTCACATTGTCGTATACTTTTCTGAATGTCTGGGTATAAAAATAAAACTGAAAAATATTTTCAAAAATATTTATAATTTTGAGATTTATTCAAACCCAAAAAAATTGGGTATAGGTTTTTCAAAGCCCATAAACCACACCAAACAGTCACTCTTTGTGGGTGCATTGCTATTCGGCAATCAGTCTTGGATTATCATTCGGCCAAATGCGGCAATTCTGCTTATTGACGAATCCACTGAGGTGAAAATGTGCCTCATCACTGAAGATGATTTTCTTCGAAAATTGGTCATTCACTGTTGCCATTTCCTGTCACCATTCTGACCATTGACGACGCTTGAAATAGTCAAGAGGCTATAGTTCTTGAGTCAATTGCACCTTGTAAGCGTGTAAATGCAAGTCTTTATGTATAAGGTTCATCAACGACGAGCGTGAGAGGTGCGATTGTTGGGCACGACGACGAGTTGAGGTGGACGGCTCTTCAACCGCACTATCGCGAACAGCAGCAATATTTTCTGCAGTACGAGCTGTACGACCATGCACTGGTGTTTTCACATCTTCTACAGACCCGGTTTACTCAAACCTTTGCACAATTTTCCCAATTGTACGCACATTTGTACGATTAAATTGACCGAAAAAATCACGAAGTGCGCGATATGCATTTTGATTTGAACGCCCAATTTCATAATAAACCTGAATAACTTTAACGCGTTGCTCGGTTGTGTATCTTTCCATGGTTCAAATTGAATTAGTCTGGGATTTAAAAATGTCAAATAAAATGCAGAAAAAAACCTGATGTGTGCGTGTGGTTCACATTCAACACCGGCCCTCGAAATTTAACCTCCCTTTTTCGGTTGTTTTAAAAATTTTTTGTAATAATTTTAACTTTAATTTTTTAGGATAAAATATACCTTTTAAAATTTTTTTTTTCGAAAATAATACATTTTTCCGAATATTTTCAGCAACAAACTTTTTTTCTGAGAGTTTTCAACAAAAACAAAATTTTGTTCTGAGAATTAAAAACAAAAAACCAAATTTTCCTCAAGTTTTGACGAAAAACAAGTTTTTTTCTAAGAATGTTCAGAAAAAAGAAAATTTGTTAAGAAATTTTTTTCTAGTTCTGTTGAAAACTGTCGGAAAAAAAATTGTTTGCTGAATATTTTCGGAAAACCTTAATTTTTTTCAAAGAAGCTTTGGTAAAAAGTATATTTGAGTAAATTTTTTCTTTGTTGAACGAAAATTCTTAAACAAAAAAAATAATTTTTGTTGAAAACTGGGAATTTTTTTTTTTAATTCTTAGAAAAAATTTTGGTTTTGTTGAAAACTTTCGGAAGAAAAACTTTTTGCTGAAAATTTTCGAAAAAATTTAATTAATAAAAAAATAATTTTTGTTGAAAACTGGGAAATTTTTTTTTTAATTCTTAGAATTAATTTTAATTCTTGTTGTTGAAAACTTTTGAAAAAAAATTTGTTTGCTAAAAATATTTGGAAAAATTTAATTTTATTGAAAAAAAGATCTTGGTTAAACGCATATTTCAGAAAAATTTTTTGTTTGTTGAAAATTCTCAAACAAAAAAAATTATTTTTGTTGAAAACTGAGAAATTTTTTTTTTTTAATTCTTAGAAAAAAATTTGGTTTTTGTTAATAACTTTTGGAAAAAAATTTTTGTGCTGAACATTTTCGAGAAAAATTTAATTTTATTGAAAAAAAGAAAATTTGGTAAAATGTATATTTCAGAAAAATTTTTATTTGTTGAAAATTCTTAAACAAAAAATAATTTTTGTTGAAAACTAGGACATTTTTTTAAATTCTTAGAAAAAAATTTTGTTTTTGTTGAAAACTTTTTGAAAAAAAAATGTTTGTTGAAAATTTTCGGAAAAGTTTACTTTTATTGGAAAAAAATTTTGGTAAAAGGTATATTTTAGAAAAATTTTTTGTTTGTTGAAAATTCTTAAACAAAGAAAATAATTTTTGTTCAAAACTGAGAAGTTTTTTTTTTAATTCTTAGAAAAAAATTTGGTTTTTGTTAAAAACTTTTGGAAAAAAAATTTTGTGCTGAAATTTTTGGAAAAATTTTATTTTATTGAAAAAAAAAACTTGGTATAAAGCATATTTCAGAAAAATTTTTTGTTTGTTGAAATTTCTTAACAAAAAGAAATTTGTTGTTGAAAACTGGGAATTTTTTTTTAATTCTTAGAAAAAAATTTTGGAAAACAAAGTTTTTGCTGAAAATTTTATAAAAAGTTATGGGGATCCCATTACGAAACTTGTTGGGGTTACTCAGAATAAACTAGGCGAATGATGAAAAAAATAAGAACAAAATCGGTCGAAACCAAAATTTTTTCCCAAAATGGTTTGGTCAAATTAATTATATTATTATTACTAGTTTTAATGCTTTCCCAAAAAAAATTGTTTCTTAAAAAATATAATAATTTATCACAAAAAACTGAAAAATTAGTAAAAAGGCCTCTAGAACCCCTAGAAAAAGACTCTATTTTCAACAATGAGTTATTCACAAAATTATTAAATTTTTTCAAAATTGTTTTAGTTTACTTTTTTTACAAACAAAGAAATTTTTAGAAAAAGTTACAACAATGGCCGAAATGGATCACTTGACATGGAACTGCTCCACTCTAGAAAGAAGAATTATCGCATGTAATTGATGATTTAAACAATTGCGTCAACCAACGGAACGAAGTATTGAAATGAAACAGTAAAAATCTTCCTTAAAAAGTAATAAAAGATCAGCAACAAAATCATCTAAATACAAATCACGTAGATGTCCACAAAATTACTGGGAATCAATGTTACCTTAGCCGCAAACAGCATAAAAGTGTATACGTACACACATACATATATGCATATGTGTGTGTGTATGTGGAATTAGAGCATCAAAATACAGTCAGCAACAATTCAGAAGCAAAAGTAACGAAGCAAGGAAGAGAAACTGTCATGTCATTGGATTTAACAGATTTAAAATCTATTTTCGACCAATACAAATAGCGAAACATAGAAGCTCACACGTACACACATACACACACGCACCCAAAGCATACATGCATGAGGATAAATGTGTTTTGTGGAAATGCCAAAGCAAACTGTCAGTTAGGCTGCCTTCTGCCCAAATGCTCACAGAAGCAGTCAGCTGCCTGTTAGGCATTGCACACAAGAGGACATGAATACTGCAAGAGGAAATGTAAAATTCTATTACCAAACATTTCGATATTCCACACATTTCCAAAACGAACTACGAAGAAATGCCCATACAGTACAAAGTCTCTTGTATTGAACGGCCAGCTTAATATATATTTCACTTCGCTTTCTCCCATCCACCTCTTTCTGAAAGTTTTTTAGTTTTTTTTCGGTCATACTTTTAGTCACAACAAAGCAGCAGCTGCTTTGACATTCATCCACTTAGCCTTCGTACGTAGCCAAGTGCAAAAGTGTTCCACTACTTGGCCGTAAGTGTGGGTTGATGGCAGAGAGGGCGAAAGCAATATGACAGCTGGGGTGCTGTGCAAATATTTATCGATTGTCAGTGACAAGACGCAATTTGCAGTATTGTCAATGCAAAAGGAACAAATAAAATTCATACAGGCAATAAAATTAGACGCGCAAACAAATGAAGGCGAACAAGTAGAGAAGTGAGTGAATGCAAAAAACAAAAAAAAACGAAACTCGAAAAAGAGAAATTTAAGCTCGTGTATAGTCGAAATTTTTATACCCAATGCAGCTGAGGACTCTGAAAAAGTGCTAAACTATTGGTGCGAGGTGTGGCACCATTTAAGGTCCTCATTTGAAATGGTGTCTATCGGGTGTTTCTTTAAAAGCGTGTAAAACGGGAACAAAGGAAGATGTTTTATTTTTGTTTGCAGTATTTTATTTTTTGATCCATTGTTAAAAAACAAAAATTTTTGTTTTGGCAAAAACACAATTTTAAATGAGACCTTGTTGCTTCGAAAAAGAGTATACTTACGCAAAATTTTTGAGTGACTATCAGCTGTTTAGCGCGCAGGCTTCTCTTTCGAATGCGGCAGCTCTCGCTCCTGTAAACAAATCATAATGATCAAAGACTTGGTTCACATTAGAGTTTGATGCTGGAGTAGGGAATTGTTATAAAATTTCAAATAGACCTAAGGCTAAAGCCTTGCTCATTAAAGGCCTATTTCCAAAGTATCTACGATATCAAAGTTGCTGGAATTCAATATCAAAACAAGAGCTGTATTTTGCCGTAAAGTTTTACATACCCAATAACCAGTATGGCTGCATGACTAGCTGGTCAACTGTTTTGTATTCACAAAATTTCGAGCGTCTGCTTCACTGACAGTCTCTAAGTCGTCGCAGTCTATATGGACTTCTCCAAGGCTTTTGATAAGGTAAGTTAAGTTTTAACTTTAAAGTTTCTCCCTAACTGCTGGGCATATGACCGCAGAAGGGACCGCGTTAGTTTCGTTATACGTGCGGGTTATTTAGTCACGACGTTGCAGTAGGCGGGGGAACACCCTATGCTCGCAATCGAGGCGTATTTCAAGGTCAATGGTTTATTTGCAACTGCTCGTTACGGATTTTGTTCACGTTACAATATTCGACGCTGATATGATACTACAAGTGAAGATTACATTCATAGGTACAAAGGTGCCGGCCAACAAGTTCGATGGCAAGCAGCCCACGGTCGATGCTCAGTCGGACTGGGATTGGGAACAAATGAAAATATTGAGCCCGCCACTGCAAATTTGCGCTATTATCCGCGTCAGTCCATGCGCAAGACAATGACAGCTCTGTGACTTCCAAAAACTATTGTGCATGAAACATGAAGGAAGAATCTTCTACTTCACCCCTTTAAAATTCACAGCCACTTCACAGTCCCAAAGGACGATTTGGTGTGCTGCGTCAAGCTGTGGAAGAACTCGAACATATCTTTTTGGTAAATCGTCGAGTGCAAACAATTTCTATAGACGATGCCTCTCATCGGCGCAATTATATTCTGTCAATAATGACAGAACACCCCTCCTTCAGTACTCAGACATAATTTCAACAAGATGGCGCCTCGCCGTACACGGCCAGGGCGACCATTGCGATACTGTGCGATTGCTTCTCTACTCACAACTCAGAAACGGTTTGGTGACACATCCTGATGACTCAGGTTGGCCGATCTTACCCCGATGGGCTTTTTAATGAGAGGATACCTCAAGGTTTAAGTCTATGAAACAACCTTAACCATCATTTCAACACTAAAAGAAAAGATCACTCGTGAAGATAATGACATCCCGGCTTCACTTGGTCAGCGAGTGGGATGGAGTAACGGTCAGCAATTAAAGGAAATAATTTTTAAAAATAAAAACCACAAAATTGAGAGAAATTTTTCTAAAAGACATTTAATTTTCGAAATTTTTATATCTGCATTTTTTTAAAACCAATTTCTAGTCTTTCCGACTCATTTAACCACCAGTTAGATCTCATTAACGTCGTCGCATGGTGTGATACAAATCGAATTCACTTAAATTTTATTAAATGTTACGGCGACGAATCCGAAGCGAGCGGCAACCAATCCGACTGTCTCTGAGTGCTGTAAGAAGGCCAGGGTAAAACAGCCTAGTGGGCTCCCAGAGAAAAAGATGAAGGCTAGCATACAGTTATTAAGAAAAACAACCAAAAGAATCCCAAAGATAAGCCAGTCAAGCCAAACAAAAAGAATAAGCCGCGAACACAACATGTAAAGCCAGAAGTTGTTGTAACAAAACCCGCAGAATTACGACTGCGAAGATTAGACAAATGAGTCAGTCAAAGTAAGGCCCATCAAGAAAACGAAGCATAGAGTCATACTTTAAGAGTTTGGAAGGAGAGAAAAAGTTACGCTGGAGTTTGTATATTAATTAAGAAGCACTGTGCAGGACACGGCCTCCATCTCGGGGTTAAAGACGATTGGGATATGAGATATCGACTCCTTGACAGCCCAGGTGGAGGT
Source organism: Anastrepha obliqua (assembly GCF_027943255.1). Taxonomy (NCBI): domain Eukaryota; kingdom Metazoa; phylum Arthropoda; class Insecta; order Diptera; family Tephritidae; genus Anastrepha; species Anastrepha obliqua. The sequence goes on from NC_072896.1 coordinate 32,434,166, forward strand.
GGAAATAGCAATCCGAAATCTGCTCACCAACCCAAAGGAACAGATACAGACGGGCAGCACGACACGAAAGCATTTGGAACCCTACCTCACTCACTAAAAAAAAGGCAAAGGGTAAGAACCCAGACGCTTAAATCTTAGTCTCGCGAGAGTGGGGTAGCTAAGGTGAAAGTGCTGAGATGATTCCATGTCATCCTCCATACAGCTAGCGCAAAAAGGACGTTAAGTAATCCCAAGTCTCAGAGCATGTAACCCTCGCGCATAATGCCCCGTAAGGACACCCACGACGCTTGAGAGCTGAGGTTTTGTCCTCCCCAGAATATCCTTCGAACGTCTCCGCTCCACACGTGGACAGAAGAATTTCGCTACCTTACAAGTTCCTGTACTTGCCCAATGCTCGCTAAATTGACGTGAAGCCAATCGTACCAGGAGTAGAACGCAGGTTGTCAAGGAGATCCCGATCGTCTGCTTTCGCGGAAAAACTACTTCACAGGTCCATTGTTTGACCAGCTCGTCCGCTTTGCAGTTTCCCGTAATGTCGTTATGACCAAGTACCCAGTTCGGATGCAATCGAAAGTGAAACCAGGCATTCCCTGACCAGTTTCGAGTGCACCACAATTGAGCCCAGGGTTCTAATTGCCGCTTGGCGATCGTAGTAAATATTTACGTTCTTAACAGTTATTATGGAAGTGAGTAGCCAATCAGCCGATTTTTTGATTCTGGTTACCTCTGCTTGGAGCACACTGTACACACAGGTTACCGTGAATTCGAGTCTGATGGGAAGCTCTTTGCAGAATGACGCGTTTGGGAAGTACACCAGAAATAGTTGACTCCAGGAAAGCCTTTGAACCTTGAAGCCTTTTGCTACTTTGGCTCTTTGGAAGTTTTGACTCAACGAAAATTTCAATTGGACTCAAGCTGTTGCAATGTGCTTTTGAAGAAAATATTTTTGAAAATTATGAGATGCGAATTTCGTTTTGAAATAATACAACTCAATAATTGCTGAAGTTATCGGAGTTACAAATTCTCAAACAGGCGAACAGGTGAACTTACTGACCCCTCTCATCACCATAATCAATTTATTCTAGAGACGAGTCGCATCGGCTTTGCACTTTGCATATCAGCAACCATTAATTTTATCATAAATTTGTGCGTTGGTGATAGAAACACACTCGAACACTCACATACTTATGGCATACAGCCCAAACGGTTAGCAGACAATGACAGCCGGTCGATTCAACAAATTCATTTTGAGACGGTCATGGGTCAGTAGCGACGGCAGTGACCATTGCTGTCACCTGGTGAGGAAGACAAATTTTTATGCCAATAAAAATAAACCACTTGCTTGTGGGATTTTTTACAAAGTGTTTGTCATTTGTTTGGCGCGGAGACACAACTCCGTTTCCATAGTAGAGGCAATACAAATGTGAATACATTCAGCGCATATTAAATGTGACATCAAAATAAAGGCGATTGATTCTCTGCAATGGAACGTTTAGTGATTACGAATAACAAATGTCACAGAATGTTTTCTCAGTTCTTATTGATTCTGATGAAAAATGAAGCGGCGAGCAGCGTGGCTTTTTTTCCTACTTGAGCAGAATTCGATTTGCTTTTTTAAGCTCGTTTGCACTTTGTGATTTATGGGGCTTATTGGCAAATTTCGGAAATTTATTTGCTTATTATTTAATCTTGAATAATTTGAACATGAATATATAGTTCATTTTCCATCTAAAATGCAATAGATCCGGGATTCACGACTTAAGCAAATTTGAAAAAAAAATGTCAAAAAATGTGTAATAAATATTTCAAACTTCAGACCTTCTAGAAAAATTTTGAGTATGCAGTTTTGTAGGCCATTAAATTTTGGTGTAATAAAGGGCAAGTTTAAAGTGGCTCAAATATCCTGCTGATTTTTGACAAATTTTTTTTGTTGGCGCTATTGTGCTTTTTCTCTATAAAGCCAAGCCTGGCCATTTTTTTAAATGGCAGAAAACACCAAATATCACATCTGAGTTTTTCCATTTTTAGTAAGAGCATAACTGTATTGAGGCGTAAAATTAATTAAACATATCAATCAATTTTTTTTGATGACTTTTTACCTAAATAAAAAAAAAAAATTTTGACAGATATAAATCTTTAATTTGAGATTGAAAGTAAGTGAATATCTATCGTTCTCATCTTAAAATATAATGTTAATTTCATGCTCGAGTATTGTGGATTCACTCCCGATAGTTCGTACACTCAGTTGACACTCTCAACTTAACTAAGGTCAGGCCAGCGAAAGTCTTTTTTGTGGTAAGCGTTAAAATTATTGAAATTTATCATGAAATTGGTTGACCTAACAACATATCGCAAAATTCATGATTTTTTAGTTAAAAATAATCGATCGAATGAAACGAAATAATCGTTCAAATCAAAGCTTAGTGAAAAAATTTGAAGAAACTGGTGCTGGTTCTGTTCCTTTCGGAATATTGCTGCTGTAATGCAAGACGTTCTCAATAATTAGAGTTTCACGAAACGACTGTTTGGCACATTTTACCTGCAGATGTGCTCATGGAGGATGGACACTTGAATTTTCACGTATAATTTTTAAGAGCGATTATAGAAATTTTGAATAAAAATCGACAAACCTGAAAGAATATAACTTTTCGCGCCTTTTGAAGGACTCTTTAAATATTTTCAGTATGAACAAATTTTTACGCTTTTTTTTAAGGTAATTAAGACACTGCGGTTTCGGTAGTCTAGCGTAAGTGCACTAGCCTGCCATCCCAGAGGTTATGGATTCGAATCCCAAGTAAAGCACGGTCCTCGCACTTTTCCAAATAAACTTACTTTCCCTATTTCTAAAAAATAAAAAATAAAAATTCCTCCAATTCCATTCCTCAACCCCAAACACTTCTCGTTTCCATCCTTACTTCTTTACAATCTCTGCGCATTATTTGCATTGTGGCTGCTAACAACAAGCAAAAAACAAAGAAAAACACACAGTTACACATTGCCTCAGTGGCGCCAGCAAGAGGAAGTGGGCGACCGCGGTGATAGCGCAGACACACGAAATTTACCGAAGTCCTCAACCATCTGTGCGATCCTTCTGCCAGAAAAATGTGAGACACAGATGGCGCTCCAAACAGTAAGAAGGCGTTGTCCTTAGGCAACGAGACGCTATGCTCCCGAGAGGAGTGAACAAGGAAAAAAAAAGACACTACAGCCCGCGAAAAAACTATAGTACCTCAACTACTACTATTATTTCTATTTTTTAATGTTCATTTATTTTTTGTAAATGTACTATTTAGTAACCAAAGCCCTATAAATCCAAGTTTCAAACTCTTTACAAAAATTAAAAAAAAATTAACAGAATTTCATCTAAATCAAGTTTTCTAATGAAAATTTCTAGGAAAATTTTTGGTATCTAGTTTTGCAGCTGTTGCGTAATATAAAAAAGTTTGAAGTTGCAAAAAAACTCCGTTGATTTCTTATAATTTGCTTCGTCAATGATGTTGTGCATTTACTCCGAATGAGATCGCAAGAACTTTAGCCTGAAACTTTATTTTGTTTACCCTCGTTATAAAGAATTTAGTGGTAGGTTCATGTTCCTACTGAGGGACATTTCTTTACTCATTGAGTTAGGTTAGGTTAGGTTAAAAAACTGCCCTTGCGAGGGACCCTATTCACCTGATAAATAGTGTCTGGTGAGAATATCTACCAAATTTCAGAACTGGGGCTTTGTTCGCCCTATAAGTTCTCTCGAGCGCCCCGGATCTACCCGCGGTCAGAAGGATCTCGTGACTTTGCATGTTTGCGCACTAGACCAGTGCTCGCTGAGTTGACGCTAGGCCCATCTTTCTAGGAGCAGACCACAGGTTCTCAAGGGTCTCCAGCCGTCTCATATTGCGATGAAGGGTCCCCTGCCTAGCCAGCTCATCGTCTAGTAAGTTCCCTTTATGTCACTATGACCAAAACCCAAAATGAGCCAAATATCGAAGTATTCCGATGCAATCGATAGGAAAGACAGGCATTCGTGTCAAACACACAAACAACGAGCCTAAGGCCCTAATTGCCGATTTTTACTTCCTTTATAGTAATTACAGAAGCGAGCGACCAATCCACTTTTTAATTGCTGCTACTACTACTTGGAAAAGCACTGAAGGAATTAGAAATCAAATGCCTTGTTAACTGAGAGGTTATCGCCAACATAACTGTTTGTTAATTGACCTTCTAGTAATGATCCATCAAATATTCGCAGTTGAAATTGTCTGAAGTCTACTCTAACTTGCGCAAGGTGGCGCAATACTTGACACTTTTTAACTAGACGGATGCAGTACTCGTATACAAAGAGATGAGTAATGAAGCGCGTAAAGGTCAAAATAAAGATTTCCATCACCCAGAATATTTTTTTTATTTAGTAAAAAATGTTATTCAAGAACAAAATGGGATGATTTATTTTGCGCCGCACTATATAAAGTTGTGAAGTGGAGTCAATTCATAGAGAGACTCCGAGGCTGTAATTGTGCCAATATTGCCACACTGCATTCTTTTCTCGAAGCACTTTTTCTACAGTTTCTCACTGGCTCTTTTATGATGAATTCCATCAGACTCGAATTGGAAAAATATCTTTAACTTTGATCTTTTGCTCAGTGGTTCCATTTGCTCGAATCAAACATAGATACGCCAGTTATGTATGTATGTTTGTATGTATGTACGTGTGTATGTTTATGTATGTATGTATGTATGAATGTATAATATAACCATCAAAACATTTCCACATTTCAACAGAGCTTTTGTTGCTGAAATGTAGGAGGTGTTTATGAGTTTGAAAACAAAAGAATACTGAAAAAAAAAACATAGTTAACAAGCCAAGCAGTATTACATGTGGCATATGCAACATCTTGCGGAATTAATGTCAACACCTACAGACAGCAAAAGTAACATAAATGCAGCAAACAACAAGACCGCCAGAAGGCAACAAGAGGAGGAGAAGAGGAGGAAATGTAACATACCAACCAATACACTTGTATGGACGTATATGAATGTGTGTGTACGTATATACAAATGCATGTAACTACAAATGTAGCGCTCCATGCAGGCGCCGCTTGTTGCACATTCACTACAAACGTGCAACATTTCCTGCAAATGTTCAACACACCATCAACATGGTTGCAAGCAACGCCTTTCACTTGCTTGTCGAGGAGAAAAAATTAAGACATAAAATTTTGCAAAGCGAAAAATCTACAATAAACACTTAAAAGCGAAAGAAAAAGTTAGACGGAAATAAAAAAAAATTAAAAGAAAAAAATATGAAAAAAATCAAAGAAAATGTTGACACTCTTGCCACACATGCAACATGCAACGCATTTGAAAATAATAAATAGTTGCCATTTTAATGGGATGTTGAAAAATAAACGAGACATAACTAATATACAAACACACAAAAACAGGCACACAGCCAAACAAACGGACAGGCACACAGCTAAACAAACAGACAGGCAGATAGAGAATTTAGCAGCACAACAAACAGTCAGACTATTGGACAGAACGGAAAACAGGCTGGCAGAGTGATGATTACAGGCAACATTTGAGTTAATGGCAGGGCAAGCATAGTGAAAGTGGGCTGGCCAGCGGCATGTTTCTTCCAAAAATGCAGAAACATCGAATTTTATGGGTTCATAAATTGTGATTTTTTTCTCCTCTTCTTCCCAGTTGGATATTCCTCAAGCCTCCCAGTCAAGTAAGTATAGGCTGGATTGTACTTTAACGCGGTAAATGGATTTTAAATATTTACTTGTACTTTTTATGGAATCGAAGTGGGTTCTTAACTCTAAAGAATTTCTATTTGAGTTAGTTGTCGATAATTGAGGACTTCAGGCCGAGCTCAGTCATTCATAACTTTGACTTTCGACAACAACCAGCTCACTCACAAACGTAGCACTAGACATGACAACCAAACTTATACGAGAAATTTCTTGGGTAGCAAACTAATCAACTCTAAGCACACAGTCAAGGCTGGGGGAAGCAGACCTCGAACTGGCGCATCACAAGACCGAGAGTGTACTGATAAGTCGGAGGTAGAACAGAGAAGTGGCTACCCTCAATTTTCCTAGTCACAAGATAACCTAGAACGCGGATCTTTAATATTGTACTAAGGTATCATATACGACACCAGGCTGAGGTTTAAGTAAAGAAGTATTATACATTGAGTGTACAACCAAGAAAACCGAAAGAGTTTCAGTGGCTCAAACAGGGATGATGCTAAATGTTGAAGACCAACAAACGTGAGAGACAAGATCAGGGTTGTACGTAGTGTCATTCTAAATGGCGCCCAAATCTGGTCTGATGTACTTGAAAATGCGACATCTTCTTCTTCTTGATTGACGCGATAACCTTCAATACTCGATTTTGGCCGAGTTTAGCAATGCGCGTCAGTTTTTTCTTTCTCGGGCTAACCGGCGCTAGTTGGACACAGCAAGTAAAGCCAAGTCCTTCTCCACCTGATCTTTCCAATGCAAAGGAGTCCATCCCCTTCCCCTGCTATCACCAGCTGGTACGGCATCGAATAATTTCAGAGCCAGAGCGTTTGTTTCCATTCGGACCACATGAGCCAGCCAACAAAGCCACTGGATCTTTATTCGCTGCGCTATGTTTATGTCGTCGTAAAGCTCATACAGCTCATTTGTTCCATCGCTTACGATACCGACGGTCACCAACGTGCAAAGGTCCAATAATCTACCGCAGAATCTTTTTCTCAAACACTCCAAACGTCGCTTCATCGGATGTTGTCATTGTCTCAACTCCTGTGCCTTACGTTAGGACGGGCATGATGAGAGCCTTGTAGAGTGTTAGTTTTGTTCGTCGAGAGAGTACTTTACTACTCAATTGCCTTCTTAGTCTAAAGTAGTACTTGTTGGCAAGAGAGATTATCCTTCCTCGAAATCATAGGTACATCATATTCACGAGGAACTAAGGCACTATATGGGCTATATCCATTAAAGCATACTGCGCATTCCGAGCAACGTGGAATTAAGTATCATCCTACCAGTATCGAAATCTTTGGGTCTTCCAGACTAAGATAGCATATTCCAGGGAGAATTGTCAGCCTGCGAGGCCATCTCCGATATTTTTTAAACTCGAGGCGAGAGAGCAACCTTCGCAGACAGTCAGACTGCAATAAAGGTGGTGAACTCAACCAACGTAAGCACTAAGCTTCTAAAGTAGTATATAGAGGAACTCAACTCTATCAATTAGTGGGTAGATATCACTCCAGTATAGGTTCTGGGTCATAAGAACATCGAGGGCAACGAAAAGGCGGGTGAGGCTGCTACACTAGGATGTCATTAAGTTCAACCGAAGTTGAATCAGTAGAATTTCTCTTCCCTTCGTTTACATTGTATTGGTTTCAAGAAGGGATGCTGTAAGAACACGAACGAAGACGATTTTAGAACCAAGTTAATGGCAGTCACTCTATGCGGTCTATCACTGAACAAAGGCTCATAAAAGACACCTACAGTCGAAACCAACTATCCAAACTAATGCGCCTTGCTATATCAGGAAGAATTCTACCAATTAGGGAAGCTTGCAAGACCATCTCCAACATCACGAAAGCTAGAGCCAAGAAAGCTACTTTTGCGAATACTCAATTTCCTTTAAAGGCCACAAACTCACAACATCCAACTTTCAAACTTATAATGCAGTGTATCAAGGAACACAATCCGCTCAGCCAGTGGTTCGATATCACTCTAGAATACTTATAGATTCCAGACCAAAAGAACCTTGAGGGTTAAGTGAAGGCGGATGACCTTGTTAGATTAAGATCCTCCTTCAGCTCGACCTGAGAGGAATCAGTAGAAGATGCCTTCAGTCGGATTAAAACGGAGCTCGAATCTCTCTATTACGGGAATGCAAGTAGAGGTTGGAAGGGACTATCAACCTGTACTAAGTCCAGGAAGACTTGGACTGACGATAGCGTATCAAAAACTAAGCACTGCTAGAGTAAGGACTACCAAACATCTTAAGACTTACCGCGGTTCACAATTACTATTGCGGCATATAGAGAAGTAGTCCTGGTTTGTCAAGTGCAAGAGTACAAGTTTTTGGAAACAAATTCCCTAATAACATAGACGAAATTTCAGTCTTGCAATTTAGGTATCTTTTTCCTAGACAGAACGAAATAGCTGTAGGAAATACTACTCTTGGAGACACAACTACCAATGCAACCTTTTGGAGAGGAGAACAATTAAGTGTGCCCTAGTCCAGAAAACATAACCACTAAAACCACAATAAGTACAACTCGTCAGAGAACTTTGTACCATTGACATACTGGTAAGAGAAGTAGGGCCAGGATATGATAAAAAGATATTCATTCTGTGGTATAGATGTTGTGTCAGGAGCAACGAGCGTGATTCTCTCGATAACGGGGTGGGTACGCAGAAGGCAAAAATGAATTTTACCTGAGACTAATACTAATAGGATATGGGTGCTTTAAATCATACTATTAGATATTTAAGCAAGAGAACTATTTAAAACTTCTGTGCAGAGGATGTCGACGGATTTTTCGACACGATAGGCCACTCCACCTACGCGAATATATACTAAGGAACAAGATCAGGGGTGGGTTTCTATTGCATTGAGCTAAGAATTAAGCAACTCAGCTCTCGGCTTTCTATTCGACACAATGAAACGAGACTCAATCCGCCTAACCAAGCCTCTTATGAGAATTCCTTGCTGGCAGTGCTTCACAACAGCAACATCAGCGACCCATACACCACCAACACAAGCGTAAGGCATCTCTTCGCCATCGTCCTAGACGACGATATGAGCCAATTGAATTGCTCAAAAGAGGTATCGTATGGAGTTTCACTAGGCATCTTGAGGACCTTGACTTCGTCGATGACATCAGCCTCATCTATCACTAACTCACTAACATGCAAACAAAGGCGGACAGACTAGTCATGCTGGCACGCACTGTCGGAATGGAGGTCAATATCGTTAAGACCAAAGCTGTTAGAGTCAACTACAATAAAGCAAGCAATGGTTGACGGGTACACGGTGGAATTTGTCGAAAGCACTATCACGACAGACGGCGAAGCAGATGAAGATGTCAACTGCAGGCTAAGCAAATCAAGGGTGACGTTTGGGTGAACGCATGCAGTATGGGCGAGTTCTCGAATCTCCAGGCGCACTAAACACCGAATATTTAGTTCATCTGAGAAGTCCGTACTGTAGTGCAGAAGTGAAACGTAACTGGTCTATAACACTATCACACAGAGGCTACAATATTTCACCAACAAATGTATCCGCGTCATCTACAGAATATTCTGTACAAACACCATCAGCAACGACGAGTTGTGGAGATGACCGAATGAGGAGCCCATTCTTTAGCAAAACAATAGCAAAACCTGGCGATGGATAGGTCTTATGCATAGGAAACCACCAGATAGTATCACCGGACCAGATTGGCACCGGACTGGAAACCGAAAGGGGGCAGAAGTAGCGGTTGGCCAAAGATTACAGATTGGAGAAGGTCGATGGTGCGCGAGCTAACAGACGCCGACATCACATGGGACGGCGCAAAAACAACAGCCCAGAACCGCGTGCGATGGAAGTGCCTTGTCGAGGCCTTATGCTCACGAGCGAAGTGAATAAGAATATAAAAATAAGTGATGGGTAAAAGCGGACGAGTATTTCCTATCCTCAAATACGAAAGTGGAACTGGAAATTGGATGTGGTCAAATTATTGGAAGATGTTTGAAATAGATGAATTGTAGTTGTAGGAATTTATTTGAGAGAAAAGAAAGTTAATGTGATAAAAACTTCCTATTATATTTATTATAGCTCCCTAACTTTTCAATCAATCTTTATTTCATGAATCGGTTAAGAGGTGCAGACAAATCCTGGGCGAATGCAATACTAGGGAGCTGGCTTAACTTTCTTTGGAGTATTGCATACTTATAGGCGCAAGGTATAAGAAATTCACTGTTCCAAGTAGTTTCTGTTACTTTCCCCATTAAGAAGTAACTTTTTTAGTCTCAATTCAAAACTCATCCTCTTTTCAAAAACGATTTTCATTCCTTTAATCTTCAAATCACTTTAAAAGCAGTCAAAGAACATTTTATGGCTACCGCATTTTGGCTCTAATAAATTTTACAATACGAAGATTTAAAGCGCTGGCATCTTGGCTGTCTGCTGCGGCATTCGGGGTGTCGGCTTTTAATAAATTACCAGCAATCCTGTCGCAACGGTTATGATTATTACGACTTCAACAATAATTTTCATACCATTTAAGTTGACCAGAAAAGAGAAACGAACCAAACGAAAATAGAAATGAAAATGTAGAAAAGAAATGGAAAAAAGTACAGCAAGAAGAAAAAAAAAGAATTATAAAAATCTTGCCACTCACTATTTGTGTTGGACAACGCACACTCACCCGCCAACGTCTCGAACTGGAGCTTTGGCAATTTTCGCAAACATTTTTCAACATTTTCATTATAAAAATTACCACAAACGTCAGCAACAACAGAAAAATAGCAAAGCTTAAAAAATAACAACATAATTTATTGCAACAAAATGCGGCACCATTAAACGCACACAAATCAATTACGCTAGAAGTGGATAGGATAGAGCCGGCAAACAGCAAACAACTCGTGCAAATACCAAAGAGCACAAAAAAAACATGCACGAGCAGAAGTTAAGAAAAATTGTTGCAGCAAGCGTGGCAAGAATGAGAAAATCTAAAGTCAGCCGGCAAACGGCGAAGGCAGAAGTTGTTGCGGCAACGAAGAAGGATGCGGAAGCAACACAGCCGTCAGCTGCATATCGATATGCGATCAGCGTGGCTGGAAGGAGGAAAGCAACCGCTAGAAAGCGATTGAATAAAGAAAGAGCAAGGGCAAATGTGGCCTGTAAAGGAGGTGGATTGGTAGGTTTATATTGGCAATGACGCAGAGACGACGACAATGTGCGAGGGTGATTTGAAAAGTACGTGCAAAAATAAAAACTATTTAACCGGACGGAGTAAACCTTTTTTATTTTTCGACATAGTTTTCTTTTAGGCGTATACTTATCGTCCAACGCTGTTCTAGTTTGTTGATCGCTTCCGAATAATAGGATTTGTCCAAGCTGAGGCTATTCGTTTCTGCTATCACCGCCTCGTTTGAATAAAATCTTCTTACAGAAAGACATTTCGAAAAATTGTGGAACAAATTGGGGAAGAAATTCATAGCGTTTTTACCGAATAATTTTATTTAAAGAAAAAACAATAATTATATCAATTTGTATTCGCCGTTGCTGTTTACATCCCCTTCCCACCTCTCAACCAACTTTTTGATGCCGTTCCGCCAAAAATCGCCTGGTCTGATGTCAAAGAAGTTGTTGAGCCAGTTTTTACGGACCTCTTTGTTATCGAAGGTTACGCCCTTCATATGGTTAGACAGGGAGCAGAAAAGGTGCTAATCGATTGGTGTAAGGTTCGGAGAATACGGCGGATGCTGAGGGGATCTCATTCGAGCTCTTCGAGTGCAACTTTAATGACTTGTGCAACATGCGGCCTGGCGTTGTCGTGAAGGAGGGCGGATTGACCATGCCGATCAAGTATTTTCAGTCGAATAGCTTCATAGCCTCATTCAAGCGGTGTAGAGCTTCCTGTTGACCGTGTCATTCTATTCGAGCATTTCCCAGTGCACCATGCCCTCCCAGTCCCACCAAACACATATCAGGTTTTTCTTTGGATGAAGATCCGGTTTGACTCTCGGCTTTGGCGTATCTCCTGGAGCCACCCACTCCTTTCTTTGTTTCATATTGATTTATAGGCACCATTGCTACAAAAAGCGATGTATATGACCGGCTGTTGCTCGATGGCAGACGAGATGCTGAGATACAATTTGAAGGCGACTTTCTTTGCTTTTTTCTCGTTGAGCTCGTGAGGCTCCCAGGCTCCCAATTTTTCGGTAACTCCGGTAAATCCCATTGAATGAAGGCAATTAAGAATCTTCTTATGATCGCAGTTCATTTTTTTCGCCAATCCACAACTGGTTGGGCGACCGCTCTCTTTCAAAAGTGATTTGAGATGTTGTTCATCGAAGTTAGAATCTTTTCCACTGCGGGACGTGTGATCGACGTCAATCGCGCCATTTTTTAACTTTGCAAACCATTTCCGTGCTGTAGACTCGCTTATGGCAACTTCTCCATATATGTACGTCGCAAATGTCCCGAGCTGCTTTGGTAGGTTTTTGACCTCGATGAAAAGCAATGAAGAGCAGGTGTTGAAAATATTGATTTTTGCCTCCTGGGTATTCCGTTTCTAAGTCTGAAAACTAATAAAAAATTAAAAAGAAAGTGTTCTATCGAATGAATTCTTACCCTTTGCCAAATAGCAAACAAATCGTTGTAAAATAAAAGAAAATATAAAACCGCTATGAACTTATTCCCCAACCCAATAGCTCGAGAGATTCAAGGAAGCCAAGTCTAGAGAAGGAGGGAGGGCGATACGAGTTGGAGTCCTTTTTCTATTAGTGTTGCGACCACAACTGCTGAGGCGTGAGTTCGTGCACTGTCGTGATAGAAGAAGCAAATCACTTGACTTCCCCGATTCAAGCTAATGCCAAACACAAGAAAATAGACCGAGCTGGCTGGCACTTGGTGTGTGTTCTTCCAAAAGATGCTACTAACTAAACATAACCTCGGTACGCGCCAGTGAGGCTATCTCTCTGATTTCGCACGGACTTTTCAAACGGCCTTCGTGTAAGTTTGTGGCGGCGTATAAACCGTGCAAGGCAAGTGTGCGACAAAAATTTTTCAAAGTCAGAGTCAGAGTCAACACCCACAACAACGGCAATAACAGCAATGAAAAAATAAAATAAATAAATAACAAAAAAGAAAACAACAACAAAAATATCAACAAAGTAAGTCGCAAGTCGTTGTATAATAGAGAATAAGTAGGAGAAACTAAGAAGAAATAAACAGCAAAAATGCGCACAGAAAAATTGCACAACTCTGGAGGCTAAAGTGTAATGTACCAAATTGAAGAGGAATCATGGAAATGTGAGTCAATACAAATTCGTGCTACAAATTTCGATAGGAAGACGCAAGCCGACGGAAACATTACCAAATAAATGTATCATCCAGCCAAACAAACATGCACATATACATTGATACATTTATAACCACACACATCCGTGTGTGTGCACATCCCGAGAGTGTCAAGTGTCAACGCCAAAAATGATTACGAAGGCGTGCCCAGAGTGTGACGACGTACAGCCGCAGGCGCAACCCGGCTGACAGGCTTTGAATGGCAAGCAGGCACCCAAACATATCGTCTAGATGGCGCTACGGTCACAAAGATGACAGCCAAGATGTAACTATGGTGGCGTACATACACACATACTTACACACATGCACATGAGGCGATGATGAAGACGCGACGCGCCTAGAATTGCAATATAACAAACCAACACAAAGATGGCACACATACGTGTAGCGCAACACACACACACACGCACACGCATACATTAAGCGACACTTTTATGGGCAATTTGTGCAACTGCTGTTTTTTTTTGTGGGTGTACACAAGTGGGCGGCTCGCCCCAGAGAGCTCATTAAATGTATAGAGTACCGTCGTCAATGGCTTCGGTAAGTAAAAAATTTTAGAACATCGAGGAAGTGGCAAAAAAGAGAAAAAGAAAAACGGTTAAAATAAAATTGCAAAAACAAAAAAAACAAAACGAAAGGAAAAAAGCACACGAAAGCCAAGCGCAAGAATAATCGCATAGACCCAACATTCAGTATGAAAATTTTCGCTGACAAAGCCGGGTACAAAAATAAAAATGTCATTTAGCCAACGCGTGAACGCGTTGACATTGAACAAACTTGCCTAGTCAATAAGTGTTCGCCCTCCCTCCCTCCCTACCTCACTGTCTCTCTCTCTCTCTCTCTCTCTCTCTCTCTCTCTCTATCTTTGCCTTCCTCTCCCTTTCCCCTTTCCCCTTCGTTCGCTCGCTCTTTCCTTCTGATTTCATCCGCACTTCATCCGTAAACCTGCCAGTTGATTGCCCGCTTAGGCACTCAAAAGCGCCTAAGTGTATGCTACAATAGCAGTGCTTGAAAATTTATTAGCTACTTAGCCTCGTACAAAATGGCGCGAGGTGTGAAGATTAGATGAATGTGCGCCGGAAAGTATGCGACAAGGCGGCGTTTAAAGTGTTGAAGCGGTGGGCACGTTGCACAGGGGGAGCATTGAATAATTGGTTGTTAAAAGTTGGTGGCAGTGCCGGTGGTTGGCATAAAAGTGTGCTTTCGAGAGCCTAAAAGTAGGCGAAGGTAAAAAATGCTTAAGGTCATGTGAGTGTTTTAATAGAGAGCAAGAAATATTGCATGATTTCGAGAGCTTATTTAGGCATATTGAAGTGAAAAAGCGACATTAACCCACTACTGCAAGCGGGCTTTGAAATGCGATATTTGTAAAATAATATTCTTAACATTTGAATGTTACCAAGTGGTTCTGTCTAAGTGGGTGTGCGTTCTTGGCAAAAACTTACTCATTTACAAATTTATGAGACACACACAAAACGCAGGCATTAAAGGGTTAATTGAGAAAATGTGTGTTAATTTATTATATAATAGAACAAATTCGAAAGAAAAGAAAGGCAAAATATTTAGTGAGATTAGCTGAAGGGTAAAAATTGAAATTTGAAAATAGGCGAGCCAAGCAGCAGCACCAAATGGGTACCTCCTAAAACACTCAAGCTAAAAAGCTTACTGTATTCAAAGCTCTGGATAGTAAAAAGATAAATAGGTAAGGAGGACAGGAGAAAAGTAACCGAGAGAGAGAGATAAGATGGAATAGGGACAGAGATAGAAAAAGAGATAGTAAATCTGCAAATATTCTCCAATTTGAGAGAACGAATATTATCTATTCTCATGGCATCAGAACCCAAAATTTGTAACATTTCTCTAGCAAATTCAGGACACTCACAAAGAAAATGCTCAGTGCTATCCGGTCACTTCAAATAAAAGGCAAATCGCGTGCTCAATGATTCCAATTGAGGTCATATGCTGATTCCATGGGTTGTGTCTTGTAATTACACCGACCATCAACCGAACGTCCATTCTACCAAGTTTGAAGAAAGACTTCCCTTCCAAGTCGAAGAAAGCTCGACAGTGTTTTGTTCGGAAATGTCACAAATCACTTTGCAGTTCTGTAGCGTTCAAGACTAGACCGTCGCTCTCTATGTAAATTGGATACATGATCGCTGTTCTACTTCATGATTCCTGTAGAACTGATCCCGATTGTTGGCTCTGCTCTCTGTGCGGTAACCGCTGATCCGCAGTTGGCGAATTCACCGGCTGGAGGGTAATTATTTGTGGAAAATTGTTAATGAATAAATAAATATGAGGTACTCTTTCATTCTGTACTTGGATTCTCTTATCAAATAGTGTTTATGCTAGAACCCGATGCTACTGCTAGTTATTGTACCATAGACTTGTCGGGCAAACTTGAATTTTATGGACGCAAACCTCCAAATCTTAGCACATGAAATGTACGAAAGTTTTCTTGCTACTGTCCAGCTGAGGTTTTATAGTAGACGAACTCTATTTTTGCTTTGTATAGTAAGTTTACGCTTCAAAGGAATAGTCAGCGACATATTTACTATAAGGCGTTCGTCAGGTCTTACCCATAAAAAAAAGAGGTAACTGTTTACCTTAACACATTCGCCGAAACAAAAACTACGATAAATCTCTTCTCAGAGAGTTAGGCGGTCATTAAATTAATGGAGGCAGTTATACTAAGATCAAAGTTGCTGAGGAATGTCTGACAGCCCTAAAAGATATTAGCACCGTCTTCAAGGTCAGCTTTAAATGGGTGCCGGGAAGGAGATATTGAAGGAAATTGCAAGGCCGATGAGCTCACCAGAAAGTGTACTAATCTGCCACTGCTTAAAACCAGAGGCCTTATTGGAATTCCTATGGCAACTTGCAAATTAAGAATAAAAAATAATATTCTCCAGGAGGCCAATAGCACATGGTGAGAAGAAAATACTTGTGTTACAACCAGGCCAATTTGACCGCAAATAGATATGAAAACATGTTCTTCTTATTGTTGTTGTATCAGCATAAACATTCCCCATACTTACATACGGGGAATGCTGCTTGTGGGACAGACCTTGGCCGGATATAAATCCGGGTCGTAGAACCGACTGTCGTGGAAATGGCTTGCCGTTTGGGCAAGATATGAAAAGATCAGGAGAATTGCTCAACCTCTCAAGAGAGAACATCTCGAAGGTTTTGGCTTGTGTCAGCGGTCATTGGCTGTTATATAGGCACTCTTCTAAGCTGGGAGTCTTTTCGCATGAATACTGCGAAGAAGAGTAAGAAAGAGTAGAGCACTTCCTTTGTAACTGTCCAACCTTAGCTAGGTTTTGGTCCAATACGAATGGATAGTACTATAAAATCCGATTGAACTCGGAACTGAACGACCTAACTCAGAACGAGACAGCTGTGCGTTTTGTTAAAGCGCAGCGCATAAGATGGCTGGGTCATGTGATCCGTATGCCTGTTGACTGTACCATGAAGAAAGCCTTGACAAGAAAGCTAATGGGCGTGAAGGCCAAAGGCAGACCAAGGAACCGTTGGATGGACGCAGTGGAACACGATCTTAAGAAGCTGGGAATACGTAACTACGAAGCAAAAGCTCAAAATATACCGCTTTGGAGGAGCATTTTGAAAGAAGCTTTGACGCACTCTGCGTTTTAACGCAATGAAGGAAGAAGAAGCCTTAGCTAGGAGTAGAGCGAGGTTGTTAGGAAAATGCTTTTTTGACTCTCTTACGGAACAATCCGGTGTTCAGATAAAACCTATCCTACGCTTCATAAGAGTGTCTAAATGATTCCAATGATGAATAAATACTGAGGTTTCCGTGTTGCATAGTGGAACCATAACGGACCTACATGGTCTAAGTGAGTGGGCTATTTTAAAAACGACAACCACAAAAACTTAACCTAGCCCTTCATTTCATCAAAGAGTCACAGACGTCAATTCGGTCCAGAGAACTTCTTCACATCAATTCGTGTGTCATACAACCTCGATCTTCTTCTTGAGAAAATGCAAATGATCCCAAACAGTTTTCTGACTAATCATTAATTCCTCGTCAAGGAAATGTGTGCTCTCAAGCTGGTCCGACTTCACGATTTCAATGGTTTTATCGATATTTCCGAGAATTGGCCGCCTATCAAAACGTAACTCGTTTTCAACATTGGTATTGCAAAAATGGAAACACTGGAACTCCCACTTTGCTATTGCATTCGATACTGTATTGGGTCGCTAGGGAGTGCATACTTTTCTAGTCGTCTGATGCGACTTTTCTCTTCTGCCGTAGGGATACTGCGGAGTGTATCGAATTTTCTCTTTTTCGTCTTCAACTAGAAAAGTCGTAATACCCAACTGACTTAAGCAAACAAAAGGCTGTCAAAGAACTTATTTTGAGGCTTAAGAACACCTTTGAGTTGCCGTATAATATGAGCCGATGCAAGATATACTACATAGCAAATCGTGAGGCAGGGCTTACAATCGCCTTCTAAGTGGAAATGATCAGAACCTTTTCTCTTTCCCGCAAAAGCTCTTTTCAGTTTTTATGAAAACTTTTCATTACGTAATTATAATTTTTTTACTCTTTTTTGTGACAAACCAGTTAACTCTTTCATCACTTTAACTGAAAACAACCCAGAATTAAAAGCGATTTAAGCCGCCATTTTGTAACCGTTTCTTTCCGCTACAAACTAATCTTCACACCAGCTCCACCAGCACCACCATTACCAACATTAACAGAAACAAGCAAAAAAAAAAAAAACGCAAAACAGTGGGAAATATCCTGCCATTGCGAAACTTTTCGAAAGCCCATTTTTCACAGAGCGAATTTCATTTCATTTTTCCGCCGCACATCTGTTGACGTTTGTCGGGCCATTTCGTGGGCCCGTCGCGTGGCTATTCATTGCGGACAGATAAAGTTGGAACTAAAATGAAGAAAAATGCAGCAAATGGACATAGGACTTTTAATTCGCACCAGCAATAACACTTAAAAAATGGGAGCACAAAAAATAGTCGCGTAAAATGGTGTTAAACCCTAGGCAACATTTCCTTACACACATACTCACACACACGCGCGTACATATCAATGTTGAATATGAGAATAGACGATGGTGTTAGACTTTTATTACTGTCGTTGTCGTTGCCGTTGCTGTGTGATAGCTGTAATAGCCGGTTGTTGTTGTTGTTATTGTTGCTGCAACAATGATGATGAAGTGTTTAGATGGCCGCAATAATGGTCGGACGAGGCAACAGAATGGGAAACAATGCGCCAAATGGCATTGACCAAAAACAAAAACAAAAGCAAATAACAAAGACCAACAAAAAAGCGATAACAGAGAAGCAAAGCGAAGAAATGGCGAAAAAAATTGCAAATTGTGAGGAATTTGAATCAAAACTGCCACTGCTGCTGCTGCTGCTACTGTCAGGGTGTAAAATAGTTTTTCACTTATCCTTTGTTACTGTTTACTTTGTTGTTGTTTCGACGGTTGTGCACGCCACTGCTAACGTTGCCGTTGCTGAATTCTTTGTTATGCATTTCCGCTATGAAATTTTCATATTTTTTCCGCAATTTTGCCGCTAAGCTATTAGTTTGCCCATAGAATTGTAGGTACTTCTATGCATAGCAGTGAGCGGGGGGGTGAAGCCGATTTTTGGCGTGTCGTTGGTGGAAACTACTACGAAGCTAAAGTTTATCGCACTTCGTGGCACGGACACACATGCATAAGCACGCACACATACACTCAAATGGGCGTTGCACACATATCCCTTCACCCATACAACGGCACGTGCATGCATTTCGCAGGCCGCGACCAACTTGCATTGTCATTGGGTATAAAAAATAAAAAAATTAAAAAAAATAAAAATGTAAAAAAAAATAAAAAAAGCATGCAAAATATTATGATTTCAGTGAAGGCATAAAAAATGCAAAGAACAAAAAAATAAGTAAATATGCTGAAAATAATCGTCAAGAAAAACGAGCACAACAACGAGACGCGCACAATGCAGGCAGCAACCGCACAATGACAGCAACATTTCAAGGATGTCGTCAGTTGTAAATTCAAGTCCATAACCCAAAATGCACGACTACAATAGCCTGCTACGAAAAACAAAAACGAAAAAAGTTTTTCAAAAATATGATAAAATAAAATAAATTGAAATATGTGAAAATGAAATGAAAATCTGCAGAGTGTAATGACAAATGAAAAATGGTCTATGGTGACTGCTAAATAGCGAGAGCTGCTACTGAGTGACTTAGCACTCACACATGCAGCATGAAATGGAAGGTTAATGCGCCTAAAAGTATGCAACGCATTTTAATTTATTTGCGTGGACTTGCGTACAGAAGAGTATTCGAACTCCTCCGCTTACTGAGTTGGAAGTTACAAATAATTTATGAAATTTTACGCCTGAGCTCAATTTATTTATGTATTTAAGTATTAGCTCTAACCAGCGTGCGTTTTTACGGCTAATAACCAGAAACATCCCTCCTCTTCTTTTGGATTTTTGCTCAACCCGGTACTGCTTGCGCATTGCTTCGAGGTAGAGGTACAGGACACATTCAATTACTCACCCTGCGTTAAGGGTGCCTGTTCTTTTTTTTTGTTTTGTGGTGGGAGAGGTAGGGTTCAAAATGCCTTCGCACTCACAGCGACCGTCGTCTACTGCGTCGTGTGGTGTGGCCACTAACAGGATCCCTCCTCTCCTTCTGGGGAGACACCCTTCCCGGAACTGCTTTCTATATTTCTTCGCGAGGGCCCAGAACGGTATCCCTAAAGGACCAATTCTATTCTCCAAGTCTGGGTTTACCATATTTGTTGCCAGCTCTCATGCTATAGGCTCGTCTTCTTGTGTCTCTATCTGTGCGGCTTGGTTTTGTTGCACTTGTCGAGTTCAATCTTTTTTCCCGTAGTATGTTCTCGATGTATCCCTTTACAGCGTTCTAGCTGTCCTCGCGTTCGAGCATGATGATTATGTTGCTCGGTGCGATGTCGCCAATCTGCTCCCTTAGAGCATTTCTTTCGGTGAGCCATCTGTTACAACTAAAAAACGTGTGTTCAGCGTCATCGTTCAGCGCTTCGCAGTATATGCACTTGGAATCGGTTACCTTGGCCATGTGGTATAGGCATCTCCGGAAGTACGTGTGGTCCGAGAGGAACTGAGTTTATAAGTAGTTCACTTCCCCGAAGTTTCCTTGGACCCATTTGTCAATTGATGAAATAAGTTTCGCCGTTCATCTGCCACTCGGTTTAGTATCTCACAGACTTTGCCACCGCAACATAGTTTGGCATTTCCATTCTGGGAAGCTAGTGATTACGTGTTTCTTCATGGAGTTTCACGCATCCATTCGTTCCCGGACCATGAGGTCGACGGGTATCTGCCCGCTGATCACGAAAATTGCTGCACCTGAGACGGTGCGGTTGGCTGCGGAAACTCTGAGCGCCGCTGTTCGTTGCACAGCCTCCAGTGCTTTGCGCTTGGCTTTGCCATACAGGAGAATTGAGCTTGTGGCCGCCATAATTAGCTTTCTTTTGCTCTGTGTTGGCCCACCGATGTTTACCATTAATCTACTTAGCATACCCGTAACCTTTGCTGCTTTGGTAGTCGCATGCTGTATCTGGACACAGAAAGTAACCCTGCAGTCAAGTTGAATACCTAAGTATTTCACTACATTTAGGGTCACTAAGGACGTGTCGCCTATTTGCATGCTGACTTCGAGTGACATATGGTCTTCAAGCCATATATGCGTCCCTATCATGACTTGGTTCAGCTTCCTTCTAGCGTCCTTACTGTGCGGAGCTGGTATGACCGCCGCTATATCGTACAAGTATCCCACTGACATTCCTATGATCAATCTCATCGTAGCTCAGATTCCAGATCGGGGCGATCAGGATTGCCTGTTTTGAAAAACGCATGCTTAATGCTCTTCAGCATAAGTTTCCATTTCACACCTCTTTTTTGGGTAACTTCCTCAACGAAATTTGCGACGGAATTCTATTTTCCTTTACCTATCATCAACTACCTGCGGAATGACCGGTGTCCGGACAAAAACTGTTTGAGGTAATAATAGCTTTCTTTCTATTGTTTAGAGTTTCATCTTGTTTGTTCAGAATTCCATTTGGAGCGTTTGATTTCTAATGTTGGAGAAGCATCGTTCTGGAATTCCTAAGATGTTTGCTCCCATCTCCATTTGTGCTCTTGTACTAGAATATCTATAGGGATGTTTTCGCTGATAACTACAACCTGCAGCCCGCTACTGTTCCATATGAAAAGGCCACTCTGAGAGCACATGGGCGTTACACAGTTGTAGAGCTTATCGCTGACATTTCACCCTTAGCGAATCTCCCATATTTCGCATCCGTATAGAATAAACGTGTTCGTCGTGTCCATTAAAATATTTCGTTTGTTCTGAGCTGGACCTCCAAAGTTTGCCATGAGCTTTCTTAACATGCCGCTTACTCTGGTAACTCTTGTGACAGCATGATTTAGGTGCGCCTAGTTAATCATGCATCTAATTGCACTCCTAGGTATTTTACCGCCCTTTTAGTTGATAAAGTGGCACCGAGTGCTTGCATATCTCCTTCTAATAGGACACATCTGGTGTTTAGAATGATTAGCTCTGTTTTCTCTGTGGCCAGTTTTAATCCGTGGTCATCCTTCCTTTTGGCTTCGTCAGTGTTTCTAGCGATTACTACAGCTGCAATGTCGACTGCGTACCCAATTAGGTGTACATCATCAGCTAACTCTAATCAAAAGATTTCCGAATTCTAATATTGCATCTAAACCAAAATATAGAGCATCGAAGACTAAGCTTGGAAGAAGATCCAGACAAAACGGACTTAGTACTCTCTACAAGAAAGTACAAAATTCCTAGTTGTTTAGCTCCACCAAAAATATCGACTAAATATCTAGGCATTGTTGTGGATAGCCAACTGAGGAGTTTAAATGTGAAAGAAATAGCAAAGAAAGCCTCTAGTGCCTTATACGCATGCACAAGAATGCTGGGTAAGACTTGGGACTCATCTTCAGACCAATAATGCTCTATGGTTCACTAGTATGGTGGACGGCGTATGAGGAAATGATATGATTAAACGTTAAACGATTAGATAGCGTGGAAAGGATTGGAGGAATATGTGTAACTGGCGCTATAAGTACAACTGCAACAACGGCAATAGGAAGACTTCTCGACTAGCATCCGAGTAGTAAGAAACTCAGTTGTCAAGACAATTCTCACAGAGGCTTTTTGATCACAGCAACATTTTGGATTGAAACAGAAGATCATATACTACGTTATTCCACAAGTAAACTTTCACAAGGGCGTGGTTTTGTAGAACAGAATGGTTGACAGAAGGATTTAGAATGCGCTCATCCCGCATACAATTTCTTTACAGATGGATCCAAAATGACGGAAGGAGTAGGAACGGCGGTCTACTGTCCGCAGTTTCATCTCCAAAAGTCTTTCGGTATCCCAAATTACTATAGTATATTTCAAGGTGAAATCTATGCCGCAACAAAAGCAGCTGAATTAGCTCTTTAGTACTCGGACAAAGATTTTATGGTCAAACGGCTGTTAAAGCATATATGGCTCCATGCACTAACTCGGAATGTGTTCAGCAATGTAGATACAAAATGTATGAGCTCTACGGAAATGTGTAGATCACTATTTACTGGATAACAGGACGCAAGGGAATAGAAGGAACTGTGAGAGCTGATGAGCTCATTAAGGCAGGTATTCGCTTGCGGAGATTGAGTACTTCAGGCATAGACCCATCCACTCTCCTTTCTGAAAACGGAACTAAATGTGGAACTAGTTTTGGAAACTCAGTGGATTGGAAACGCACTAAACCTCGTACAAAACTGTCAAATTTCTGACTTAGCATACCAAAACTGCGAACTTTATTTTATCACTGTGTAGGAAAGACTGCAAAATATTGGTTGGAGTACTGACTGTCTCATCCCACATCACGCAGCCAAAATATGGTGAGACAGTGTCCCGTCGGTAGTCCAACCAGAGTAGAGCGAGGCCAGAGCAAGGCGGGTAATATATGCAATGAAGCGAATGTTAGAGGTACTTTGGAGCACCTACTTTTTCATTGCCCTGCTCTCTGTAGGATTCGACAAATGTGCCTAGATTCAACACAATTTTCATCCTTGAAGAATATTGCAGGTAAAAGGTTGAACGGCTTGTTAAAACTTCCGAAGACGTGCATTATGAATTATATAAAATGATATCTTCGACTCCAAATACAAAGCACTGACGGCAAAATGGACCCGAGGGGTCTAAGTGAGATCTTTTTGCAGATCAACCAACACTGCCTAACCTAACCTGAGCTAAGTACAGAACAGGTTTTAGATATGGGGTATGGACACATTAACTACTTTTAGGAAAGGGAATTCTAAGGAAATCCAAATAACTAGAGGAGAATGATCTAGAGGAGAATTTTAGAGGCAAGTTTTCTTAAAGAGCAGCGAAGTGAATAGAACCCGTTATGATGCTAATGACAAATGAGCAGGCTTAAATGGATCTTCTGTCCTCAACTGATAAAGAGCCCAAGAGCCAGACCCAATCACAAAACAGTTCTCTTTCATTTAGTGTTTTATAACTCCCTCCGTTTTCTTCTGATTTGGTTGAAACTTTGGCGCAAAATTACGGAAGCTTAACCGTTTTAAATAATAACCTTTTGATAACTTCCAAAAGATTGTAAGAAATATAAACTTTTTTTCGAATTTAAGAGGTCCCGGTGGTTTGGAGCTCGAAAATTTGGGGTATTTTCAGGAATTTTTTTTAGAATTAAAAAAATCAAAAACGATGTTTAAATTTTTTATGTTTTTTATTTAACTTCATTTATACAAAAATGAAAAAAAAAAATTTTTTTTTAATTTTAATAATTTAAAAAATGGCGCTGAAGTTGAGTTGGACCTGGACGGTGCTGTTCATTTTGGCTCTTCTATTTATCTGAAACACCAAAACCAAAAAAGTTATTAATCAGTATGACGGCAGCTATGTCCCGCTATTAGAATAAATAAAAAAAAAAAAAACAATTTGAGAAACGGCGAGGTTTCGAATTTGACACTCTAAAAATCGATTTCTTTTCAGTATTTTAATAAAAAAATACGAAATGATTGAAATAATAATATGGTTCTAGTGCGGTCGATAGCCATTGATGTTGTAAACAACATAGTCAAATTTCAGACGATTCGGTTGAAAGGATTTTTTTCTTTTTTTTTTGACAACACCAGCCCGAGAAAAGTCGAAAGTTTGACGCACTGGAGCGCGCAGGGCGCACTCTACCTAGTTAATGGGCTGTAGAAGCTATAATATTAGGAATTCGATTTTTTGAAATTTCTAGACTACCGGGTCTAGATTTCATTTGAGCTTGTCCTAATAGTTTGAAAGCATTGTTTCACACACATCAACCAAACGAGATTTGACTTTTCGTAGGCCCAAATGGTCTTTCAAAATGGTTTTCACAGATCCTTCTGATATTCCGATTATATCAGTAAAGTCTTTGACAGTCAACCGACGATTTTTGAGCACTAACTCCTTCACTTTATTGGCGTGTTGGTCATCTGTTGACGTCGATGGTCGTCCGGAGCGCTCCAAGTCATCAACACGTTCTCGACTCTCTTTGAAGTCTTTGTACCACTTATAAACATTTTTCTGCGACATGGTCGAATCACCAAATGCCTTCTGCAACATGCTAAACGTTTCCGCAGCCGAAATTTCATTCTGCAAACAAAATTTGATGGCACTTCTCTGCTCAATCAAATCAGACATTGTAAAAATCGAAAAATGCACTCTTGGTCGTTTGGTAAACACAAGCGTAAATATATTACTGATAATGACATTCACATGAAAGTTGGCCCAGATGTTATTAACAGTGCTGCCAACTCATGAAAAAAATAACTAGAGCGAAATTTTAATCCCGCGAACTTTGACAAATAAATTCACCTTACTTTTTGCCCACAGTAGTATGTCGCTAATAAAAATATTAATGACATTCCCGCTTCGTTGAAGTGCAACAAATATTCATAATTCTGGTTTGAACGAATAGCGACAACATTAAGCCAGCAAGTGTTAAAACAACAACAACAAAGGCATACATTAAATTGAAAAAGTCAGTTAAAAGTTAAAAGCATCAACGTACGAAAGTATAAAACTACAATATGAATTGCACTGCCGAGGCTGAGAGATAATTGAAGTAGGAAGAACGTAAGCCAAATGGCTTAGACTGTGAAAGGAAAGTAGGGAAGGTGGGTGAGTTAAAATCAACGCTATCGTCTAAGGCTCGCTGTCTTTGGATTTGTTAATTGGCTACTTTGCGGCAATGGCGGGACAACTTTTTCCAACCAACTCAAATAAGAAATAAAAAATAAAAGGCAGCAATGGTCTGCTGAGTTAATGTGGGCATGCAAAGCCATGAAGGTGGCTCCTTGTATAAGTGTATATGTAAGTATGTATATTCACTCATTTGTTCATTCTGAATTCAGCTATGCAGTTTACCAGTCAGCTGGTGCCACAACTGCACTTCAACTTTTGCAGCGGGTGGCGTGCGAATAACTGCTGCCAAGGCTAGCGGCAGACTGACCAACAGTCAACCAATCGAGTCGAGTGCAACAGTTTAGCAGTTCAGTTCGTTGTGTGACTAGCCACTATCGGCCGAACTACAAGAGCTAATATGAAAAGTTATGAAAAAGCCAAAAGAATTGAGACAAAGTTAAGAAAAAAAAGAAAAAAAGAAAAAAAAAATAAAAACGTCGCCAGACTGTCGGCGCATTTTTCGCTTCCAAGCTACCGGAAAGTATAGAAAAACAAAAAATTCTCTTGATTTTGTATTTTTTTTGTGTGTGGTTTTTTTGTAGTTGTACACTCACAATTGCAATGCGCGTTTTAATTTTTTGCCCCCCTGCTTTTTTTTCTTTACTTTTTTTGCTTTGCGTGGTAGACGTTCACTCGCGCATTTTCTTTCCCCATCTGCGTTTTTCGGCGCATGCAATTCTAATTTTTTGTGTCCGTTCTTTCTCCGCTACCCCTCTGCCTTCGCGTGTTATTACATTGTTTGAAAATGCGGTTGGCTCACGCAAAATTCTGTTGCGCCAGCTTGAAGGTGAAGGTTCGCTGCCACCTCTAAAAGCCTTCAGCTATTATCATACTTCCACCTATGTGCCGCCGCCCACCTCCATCATTTGTTTACTGTCCACTTCACTAGTAGCCCACATGGAAATTATCCAGACACATTTTTTTCGCATTACATTCATATGCTTTTCTTCTGGTTATTCACCGTTTTATTTGTCTGTTGGCTTAGCGTTTGCACTGCCATAGCCAGCCATGGCCAGGCACGTCCGCCGCCACATGCAAGAAACAAAAATAGCAAAAAATAATAAGCACAAAAAAATGATTTGCGACATTGTAATTATGCGGCGTGGGATTTGTTAATGGAAATTATAGCCAAGTGTGTAATTGCTGGATTAGAGAAAGTTATGGGCTTATACATCTACACACATGTGTACGTATATTTGTATGTATAAGTAGTATACATGACAGAATTTTGTTACTGTAAGCAAACGTATTATTTTTTTTTTCTAACTATTATCAAATTTTGTTTTAAATCTGTTAACCGTTTACCGAAACATTTGAATTGATGAAAAAAGTTTATGCCGATGATCTTCTATCTCGTGCCAGAGTTCATGAGTGGCTTACACGTTTCAGAGATGGTTGTGAGGAAATTAATGGCAATGAACATACGGGCCACCCAAAACCAGTAATCACCGAAAACTCCACCGAACTTGTGCGTAAATTGATCAAAAATGAACCGAAATCATCGTTGAAGTTCATGGAATCGAAGTTGAATATCTCCGAAACATCGAATTATCGCATTGTAACTGATCATTTGGGTTTACGAATGGTCTGTGCACGTTTCATTCCTCACAAGTTAAGTGAGGACCAAAAATTGCTCAGAATTCAACATTCGAAAGACCTCATTAAAGAGGTTTTTAACTGGTGATGAAACATGGTGTTTCCAATAAGAACCTGAAAGTAAGCGCCAAATTGCCGAATGAAAAGCCCCAGATGAGCCACCACCCAAGAAATTGCATTTGGATAAGTCAAAAATCAAGTCGATGCTCATTTGTTTTTACGATTTCAAGAGAATTGTCCAGAAGGAGTTCGAGCTAATGGGCCAAACCGTCAATGCAATTTCCCATCTTGGCATTTTGAAGCGTTTGTTGCATCGTATTCATCGAATTTGCCCCGAATACCGCGAAGGAGGAAGCTCGCGCTTATTGCATGATAATCTCATGATTTCATCGATCCACTCTTGTGACTTTTGACTAGACTTTTTTGACTAGACTTTTTTGACTAGAAATCGCATTTTAACCATCAATCACTCACCGTATTCGCCTGATATGGCTGCCTGTGACTTCCACCTATTCGGAAAATTGCATGGCCATGAAAGAAAAACGTTTCGCGTCCGTAGAGGCCATACAAAAGGCTTGTACCGACATCCTGATGGACATTCTGGTCAATAACCTCAAACACTCTTTCGAAAAGCTTTCATATCGCACAAAACAGTGCATCGAGGCCAGAGGGGGCTATTTTGAATAAATAATCTCGAAGTTATCAGAACAAAGCTCCTCTCGTTTCTATTTTAGCTCATCCTTGTTTATTTTGGACTTCACCTTGTATACTAATGTCTTGAAATTTGAAAAGTCGAGCCAAGAAGCACCGAGAGATTTGGTAACTCCTAAAACACTCAGGCTAAAAAGCCCATTGTATTTAAAGCACTGGAAAGTGAACGGGTATATGGTCAAGGAGGAAAGTAGAGAAGGAACAAAAGGAAAAGGACAGGATAGAATAGAGACATAGAGGTAGCAAGTTCTGTGAGAATTGTGTAGATTCTTTGGTAAATCTGAAAATATTCTCCAATTTGAGACAACGAATTTTAACCGTTCTCATGACATTGGAACCAGCCTTGCTATAGCCAAGGCAGGACACTCTCAGAGAAAATGCTTAGTGCTATCCGGCTCCTCTAAATAAGATAGGAAAATCGGTGGGGTAACCGCTGATCCACTGGCCAATTCGTCGGCAGTTTTATTTGCTTGAACACCGCAGTGTCCTGGCACCCATATAAGTATGTACAAGCATTTTCTGTCCAGCAACAGATTTAAGTTTCTTCTCACATTCTTTAATAATCTTTAAGGTTTACTTTGCGATCTCCAGGGCCTTCAGTTCAGCCTGACCGTCACTAAAGACAATCTGTTTCCCGCCCCATCTCCTATCTCATAATTAATCACTCTGCTACTTTCAGAATGTCAAAGATTTCCTTTTGGAAAACAGTTGTCATTGCTCCCGTTGCGTAATGAAACTACCATTTAAGTACTATCCAACTCCAAAACCAATTTCATTCTTAGACCGAGTGGTAACAGGAAATTTTCTTCCAAAGGAAACTATGGGTATAAAGCCGTCCTTAGGTGCCAAAAACAGTGGATACTGCTCAGGCAGCATCTTATAAATTTGTCTGTGGTCCAAAGTTCCGTCTCGTAATGGACTTAACCATAGTCCGACGCCACCAAGCCTCAGGGACATAAGTGATGATTAGTCTTATAAGTGCTGTGTATATCCACCCGATCACAGCAGGTTTCAGACCCAGGTTTGTCAAAGGCTCTACATCTCTGTTGAAAAACCCTTACTGCGCGATTCACCCTCAGCAAAACATGTGTTTCCCCAATTCAGTTTCCTATACAAGATTACTCCTAGATACATAACTTTCTCAGGGAGACTGAGTGCCATACTTTTCTAAATCCATCCAATTTTGTTCTCCGGAAAGACCTTGTTTCGTGCACCAGTCGTTGATTTTACCCAGAATTTTCTGCACTTTGCACATGAAATCCGAATCCCTACATCTCCGTTAGCAGAGAGTGTAAGGAGCACCACAATAGTGGAAAAAGAGCCTTGAGAGAGAGGCCCTGACGGTTATTAGTTCTCACCAGCGATTAGTAGCCTCTCAGAGAACATGGTTAATAATTATGAAAAGTGGGCGGTATTGATAATTAAGGCGTGACACCTCTGTATGATTTCGAAACCATTCAATATCAATGGTTGCCGAGAGTTACGGCCGAGACCTAAAACGTACCATTAGTTGTGGCAAGCCGAGCAACGCATAGACATAAACGAAGTGGAACATTTCAAACAAATGAGGAACGAGAATTTAGTAATGAAGCAGATCGACTTTGAATTGCGCAACTGCGTGCTCAGGAACCACATAGAGTAAAAATAGAAATAGAATCATTAAGAGTTTCTCGATCACGTTCAGCGGACTCAAATGATCAACACATAGCCAGAATTGAAAGCGAATGTTCAAGAACTACTCGACCACGACGAACAGTAAATGGTGATTTGAGTCCTGCTGCATTCCATTATAATGTTTATAGCGACTACAGTAAATGAATAAGGTGTGTGGGCATTGCAGTTCGCTTAAGTTCAACAAAAAAACATTGTGTTGCACGAATGGCAAAATTAAATAGTCGCAATTGCATCCACCACCTGATCTAATTATGTCCTAACTTTGATTGGCTCATTTCTAAGTTTGAATCTCATGCATGAAACACCAAAATGAAGAAAAAGTTTTCTCTAACAGCGATCACTCTTCGGCAGGAAATGGTAAACCTCCGAGTGTATTTCTCCCATTAAAAAGGTCTTCATAAAAAATAACAAATTGAAGCAGATGCTCGGCTAAACACCTAACAGAAGTGTACACGCCATTTATTGTTTTTTATGAGAGTAAATCCTAGCAGTGCAAATTAATACAAGGGGTGCCTTTTATACGTCAGGATTTGGCAACCCTGGTGTTGCAATCTGGCAACTGACAGCTGTATCGCAAAGTTTGACATTTTTTGGCTTTTACGTACTCAGAACGTTTTGAAATACCAACGCTATTTGTGTTGTTTACAGTAACTTAAAAGATTAATCTCGATCCAAAAATGGAAGCTCCATCAAGGAACAGTGTTTATCGATGGTATGGTGAATTCAATCGTGGTCGTAGTTCACTCCAAGACGAATTTCGTGAAGGTCGTCCAAAATCAGTTGTTGTTCCGAAAACCATTGATGCTGTGCGCGAACTGATATTGCAAGATCGTCATGTGACCTATCGGGAGATTGAGACAATCTTAGGCATTAGTGGGACCAGCATACATTCAATATTGCATAAACATTTGACTGTCAAAAAAATTTGTTTGCGTTGGATCCCACACAATTTGTCAATCGCTCAAAAAAAAGGCTCGTGTCGATTGGTCGAAGGAAATGCTCAAAAAATACGATTGCGGTGCTTCGAAACACGTCTATGATATCGTGACAGGTGACGAATCATGGATTTACGCGTATGAGCCCGAAAGTAAACAGCAGTCGACTGTATGGGTGTTTCAAGATGAGCCAAATCCAACAAAAATTGTTCTCGCACGAAGCACTTCCAAGCAAATGGTCGCCTGTTTTTTCGGAAAAACTGGACATGTCGCAACCGTACCACTAGAACAACGCAGAACAGTAAATTCTGAGTGGTACACAACCATTTGTTTGCCAGTTGTCTTCCAAGAAATTAGGAAAACCAATCGCCTAAGATGGATCACTCCTCACCAGGACAATGCGAGCTCTCACACATCGGCTCAAACAACTGCATTTTTGAGCACCCAAAACATCGAATGAATGGGTCATCCGCCGTATAGTCCTGGCTTGGCACCGAATGACTTCTTTTTATTCCCGTACGTAAAAAACAAACTGAGAGGTCAACGTTTTTCGACACCTGAAGAAGCGGTTGCCGCATTCAGAATGCATGTTTTGGAGGTACCTCATTCAGAGTGGCAAAAGTGCTTCGACAATTGGTTCAAACGCATGCAAAAGTGTATAGATCTTCATGGAGAATATTTTGAAAAACAATAAAGTGATTTTCGATGATTAAAATTTGTTTTTGTTCTCTAATCCCGAAATATAAAAGGCACCCCTCGTAGTAGAATACTTTGGCATCTTTTGAACTTCAGTCCAGCGTTAAATTTGACTACCGGATAATTTATCGGACATTTCGAAGTCTTTATGACAAAGCTGGCCTCCTACAAACAAAAGAGGAATCATTAAAAAAGTTCAGTGTAAAAAAATAATCGCACAAAAATTTTACGCCTTTTCCGCATAATGCATCGAACCCGGCACCAGTTGAATGGTAGGCGTGTACAAAGACATTTCATTAAATAAAATACAAGACTAATAGGAGACTTTGGTAAAAGTCTTGCACATTAGCGGGAGTTAAATGGGCGCATTTTTTAGCCAAGGTGTATCCACACACACACACATACATACATAGCTGGCCATATACTCAGTTTTCAATTCTGCAAATGCAACATTGCAAATATGGCACAGCTAATTATAAGCAAACTTCTTTAATAACTTTCCCGGTGCTGACACTTGCGCTCCCAGCCACCCATCAATTGGCGCGTCGCCGTCATTCCCGGAATGCGTTGCATAAATTAATTGAAGGAAACGCGCCAGACGCTGTGTGGCCTGTCATTTTAGCGACAAAGTAAAGGAAGCGGAACAACAACAACAGCCAGTGCGAAATGCCTAGTTGGAAAAACAAATGAAGAGGCAAGTTTACAAAGTGGCAACGTGTGGCAAGTGCGCGCCTATAAGGCAAAAGTAACACGCAGCATGCGTTGCATATTCATTAATAAACGTACAGACGTACATGCGCATGCACACACACACACATACACGCACGCATTCGTATAAATTGCATGTAGACAATGTGCAACAAGCGAGGTGGGGAAAGAATACTAATTTGTGGCTGCATATGGCTAACAAAAATAAGAAGCAGAACAAGCAGACTGCCACAACAACAACAAGTAGGCAGTCTGATAGGCGCAGAAAATTTCAATGCAAAGGCATCTCGAAACATAAAAAAACAGCAGAGGCAAGTTATAATATGTGTGTATGTATGTATGTATGTATGTATGTATGTATGTATGTATGTGTGTAGCAACAAATATGAAAGAAAGCGCTGAGTGCAACTTTTTTTGTTTTTTTTGTTTTTTTTTTTACCATTTTGTTGCAAAGAAAGTGGCAGCAAGGCACAAAGGTGGCAATGTAGGCGGCTTGTCTGCCACTTTTTTCCTCTCATTTTGGCGTATTTTTAACAGTTTTTCTTTTTTGTTGTTATTGTATTCTTTCCGCTATAATAGCCACTTTTAGCCTGCTATTCCGCCAAATGGCATAATATTAATTTGTGCGCGCTTTGCAATCCACAACCGTCACCCATTTGTGCAGGCCCGCTCGCATTGTGTGTTGGCCAGGATCTGCCTCTGTCTATTGTCGCCTTTATAAATTGTGTGTGTCCGCAAGCATATGCTGCAACATCAAGCGCAAATGAATATGCATACATTTATTTGCTCGCCGGTCTGTTTGTTTGTCCGCCGGTCTGCCTGCCTATTTCACGCTTATGCGAACTGTTTTCTTGTCTGGCTACATACTTGCCGACCCAAACAGTGAAGCGTCCGTCCTCCGTTCATTTACTCACTCTTAGCGGCAACGTACAGCTGTTCCTTTTTTCGCACTCAAATTTCATTGCCGCTGCGTTGAATGCCGGTATTTCTTTTTTGGCTTACGCGAAATGCACTGTGTGTCACTTCCCTGAAAGATAAGCAAATATTTCTGATTTTTGAGGATCAAAAGTTTGCGAGGTTTTAGCATAAAATAAGAAATTATATAAACTAGCGAACACCTACAGGGTTTGATTGAGAAGTAATGAGCCTTCCCGCACGGAGCGTCTGCCAAGCTATGAACTGAATAGGCTGGTGGGGGAAAATGATCGTAGGACCTTGTCCTTCCACTAGAAACCGGCCCGAGTTCGCTGGCAACAGCGGTGCAGTCAACATCGCTCCACGCGTGAAAACTGTTTTAAAAGTGTGTTAGGAAATCCAAGGTCAAAACCATGATGATCATCTTTTTCGACTCTCGAGGCATCGTCCACAAGGAGTTTGTACCTCTAGGAAGCACTGTAAACGCGGCATTTTACAAAGAAGTGCTCCTTCGGCTGAAAAACCGCGTCGCCCGGGTTCGGCCTGACCTCGTCAACAATTGGACCGTTCATCAGGACAATGCGCCGGCCACACCGCCTTCCTCTGCATCCCTGCATTGGCCAAGATGGGGGTTCCGGTGCTTTCCCACCCTCCCTACAGCCTAGACCTGTCCCCTCCGGACTTCTTCTTGTTCCCGCGCCTAAAAAGAAAGCTGCAGGGGAGGCGTTTCGACTCCATCGAGGCGATCCAAAAAACTGTGACAGCTGAATTGAACACGATTCCCGCGGATGAGTTTAAAAAATGTTTCCTGCAGTGGAAGGACCGCTACCAGTGGTGTATTGACGCTCAAGGGTTCTATTTTGAAGAATATTAGTTGTATAAGCCAAAAGGTTTAATAAAACTGCTTAAAAAAAATAAGGCTCATTACTTTTCAATCAAACCCTGTAGTAGCGAACAGGATATGCATGGCGGTCATAAGACCAATAACGCTCTATGGTTCGCTAGTATGGTGGACGACGTGTGACAAAATGACGACGTTAAACGATTGGAGAACGCGCAAAGGATTGCAGTTAATAGTAAGAAATTCAGAAAAAATATCCGCACTAAGACTGAGGATGACATGAAAAGATCACAGTAACTTGACTCTATGCCATCAGGGATTGTGCTTGAAAAGAGATAGATCCTAGTGCTTCCAGAGGCTCAATTGTGTTCCAACTCTGAAAATGAGCCCGGCAAACACTGTTTTCGAATATTCACGGATGACTCCAGGACCGAGCATGGTTACGCCTTTGGTGCCTACGTGGAATTCAGCTGGACCAAACTACACTTTGCTCTTCGAATATACACATTCTCGTTTCAAGCGGAGATGTTTGCTGCTCAAGAAGCAATGAACTTTGTTGTGGACAACAGTTGTAGAGCCAGATCTGCATGTGTCTGCAGCGACGGCAAAGCTGCGCTCATTGCCTTCACCACTTCAACTGTAGTTAAGTTCTGTAAATCCAGGCTGAATTCTGTCAGTAGACTAACATCAGTCCCGGGGAGGTGGGTATTACGGGTAACGAGAGCTCTGACTCTTTAGCTAGGATGGGCTCTGAGGCGAACTTCTTTGCCCCGGAGTCTGTTTTGCCACTCCCACAGGCGAGCTTGGCAGGCTGAGATAGGCTGCATATGGACAAAACTGTTGTTATCTACCTCTCATGTCCGACCGACCGTCGCAGATCCTCTTGTCATTAAGCAGAAGGGACTGTAGGCAGCTGGTTGGGATGATGACGGGCCACTTTCTTTTCGCGAACTACATGGAAAAGGTAAGCAGCTCAGACAGTGCACTCTGCCCAATATGTGAATAAGAGGATACGACGGCGGACCACCTTCTGTGTCTGAATCAAGCTTGAAGACTTTGGCACTCATGTATTAAGAAGGGACCATCTTGGCTCCTTGACACCACAAGATCTACTCAGATTTCTTCGGCGGTCAGACGTGCGATCTTTGGCACTGATGTGCTAGGAAGTGACCACCTTAGCTCTTTGGCACCACAAGATCTACTCGGATTTCTTCGGAAGTCGGGTTGATTAAAGAAAATTGAAAAGCGAATTCGAGTGCAGCCTTAATGTTGTCCCAACAAAAAACGTTATTCTACAAGTAAACTTTGGCAAGAGGCCTACTTTTGTAATAGAGCAGAATTCTTTAGACAGAAGTGGCAGTCTTCTGCCCGCAGTTTGATCTCCAAAAGTATTTCAGGCTTTCTAACCACTGTAGCATATTTTGAGCTGAGATCTATAACTAAAGCAGCTGAATTAGCGTTGAAAGCGTTACTTCCCTCGACACTTGCACAAACATCTTCATCGATAGTCAAGCTGCTATGAAAGCAACAATGGCTGTAATTATTAGCTCGGAATGCGTGCAATACTGTAGATCTGAAATGGACGAGCTCTGCGAGAATAGACAGGTCACAATTTACTAGATTTCAGGGCTCAAGGGAATAGAGGAAAATGAGATAGTTGACGAGCTTGCTAAGGCAGGCACTCGCTCGGGTCTTACAAGGCGTACTCTGTTCAAAAGAACCTGTGTAGATGGAGTTGCAAAAGCATATCCCCATAGTAAATTATCCACTTCCTAATTTTCGTCTTTCATCACATCGCAAACACTGTCCGCCTGAAGCTGCACACATATTTCCTTACGGAAGTATTAATAATGGCAATGGCATTGGTGGAATACTCGTAGCATTGCCGCGCCGTATTATCTTTTGAAGTACCTTGTTTCGTGTGCACAAGCACTAAGCAATGGCAAGACCAAATGAAGAGTTTTTTTTTTATTCTACCAAATTTCTTTATGTACAAATTTCTTTCGTAGGCTTTTGAAGTTTTTTTCAGATTTCAACACCGAAAACTGCTTTGTATTTTTCTATGCCTTTTCCCATTTCTTTTTTGGTTTTTAGGAAGCATTTTTCTATGTGAGCTTTCGATTTATTCCCCACTAGTCCTACAATGACGCTCTTACCAGCATTTCGCACAATGAGCTGGCTGGCGTAGGCGCGTTTTTATAAATTAGTAAAGCATCTGAATGTCTGAATGAATGGCGCAATGAATGGCTGTTGTTTGTCGGCTGCCTGCTGCCGCTTGTCGACTGGTGTGTGTTACATGCGCTCTGGACGCTATCGCCACAATGGCACAATATGAAAAATCTTAACATAGGCCATGTGGCTGGCGAGTTGTGGAATTTAGTAGGCTCTACGTTGGCAAGGGTCACTTGGGTTTCCCGCTTTTTTTTTTGTGTGTTGGTGGTGTGTAGTGGCAAAAGTTTTTGTTTAAATTGAAATGAAAAATCTTTAGGCTGTTAAGTTGTGGGCGCGTGAATAGTGGGAAATTTAAATTAAAAATTTGGCTGGCGAGGCAAGGAGACTGAAATTGTGAGGAAATTTGGTTTTTATGTTAAGGAAGTGCACAACGATGGGAAGCAGTTTTCTAGGGCGTAGTTGACTGGAAAAAGTGGGACTGTTTTCTACGCTTCTTACGTAAAGAAGTATTTTATTTCGTGAAAAGTTATCTTCAGTTGATATTTTTTATGAAAGCTTCATAGTTCATTTATAATACATCAAAAGTGGAATCACATTCGAAGTGTCCAAGTGGCATCATAGAGTTCTGAAGTGTAAATTTGTGACTGTCAAAAAAGCGCTTTATTGTGCATATGCCAAAACTCATTGGTCTGGTGTCAAAGAAGTTGTTGAGCCAGGTTTTAAAAAGCTCTTTGTTATCGGAGGTAACGCCCTTCATATGGTTTGACTGGGAGCGGAAAAGATGGTAATCGGTCGGTGCAAGATCCGGAGAATACGGCGGATGCTGAAGGAGCTCCCATTCGAGCTCGTGGAGTGCGACTCTGACGACTTGTGCAACATGGGACCTGGCGTTGCCGTGAAGGAGTGCGGATTGACCATGTCGATCAGGTCTCTTCAGTCGAACAGCCTCACAGCCTCATTCACGCGATGTAGCTGGGCAATGTAGAGGTCCCTGTTGAGCGTGGCATTCTCCCAGTGC
Source organism: Anastrepha obliqua (assembly GCF_027943255.1). Taxonomy (NCBI): domain Eukaryota; kingdom Metazoa; phylum Arthropoda; class Insecta; order Diptera; family Tephritidae; genus Anastrepha; species Anastrepha obliqua. The sequence goes on from NC_072896.1 coordinate 32,470,819, forward strand.
ACCATGCCCTCCTAGTCTCAACAAACACGTCTTGACTCTCGGCTTTGACGTATCTTCTGGAACCACCCACTCATTTCTTTGCTTCATATTGATGTTTAGGTACCATTTCTCATCTCCCGTGACGATTCGGTACAAAAAGCGATGTTTATGTCTGCGTGTTGCTCGATGGCGGGCGAGATGCTGAGATACAATTTGAAGGCGACATTCTTTGCTTTTTTCTCGTTGAGCTCGTGAGGCACCCAGACTCCCAATTTTTCAGTAACTCCGGTAAATCCCATTAAAGGAAGGTGATTGAGAATCGTCTTATGATCGCAGTTCATTTCTTCCGCCAATCCCCAACTGGTTGGGCAACCGCTCTCTTTCAAAAGAGATTTGAGGCATTCTTCATCGAATTCAAAAGGCCTTCCGCTCCTTCAAAAGTGATTTAAGACGTTCTTTCATCGAAGTTAGAAGGTTTTCCACTGCGGGACGTTCGATCGACATGAAAGTTGCCATATTTGAACTTTGCAAATCATTTCCGTGCTATAGTCTCGCCTAACGCAGCTTCTTCAAACACGTCGCAAATGTCACGGGCTGCTTCCAAAGCTTTTTGACCTGGATGAAAAACAAAGAAGAGCAGGTGTCTAAAATGTTGACTATTGCCTCTTATATATATACCATTTCTAAGGCTCAAGCTAAGACTACACGCTAAATTACTGAGTTGTTTGGCGCAGTTTGAGATGGTATCTGCTTTTTTATTAAAAACTTTTGGTTTGTATTGATTTGGTTTATTAATCTACGCGATCTGACTTGCAAAATGCTCCGTTTAAATAAAGTCTGACTTAACCTCGTAGTTGCAGACCCAGTCGTATAAAATGTTTGCATGATAACCAGGTTTATGGAATTGTGTGTCTTGGTACCACTTCTGGTGATTTCAAGACACTCACTACCAGAGTAAATACTATGGAAGATTATAAGTTTCTAAGCGCTCAGAAAGGAAGGAAAAGCTCTTAAATGAGCCTCACTCACCTAATCACACTAACGTCCACCTAAATGCTGGTAGTAAAACAGTGATTGCACTCCACCTATGTGACCATCAACTACTCACCCCATTTCATTTGAAGATCAACCAACAGTAGCAACAACTAAAATATGCGAGCGAGTAAGATTGTGAAGGGCAATGATGGACGCAGAAATGCTTCGCTTTGCCGGCATTCATTTTTTGAATTTGTTGCTTTATTTTTTAGCCGGAATTGTCAACACAGACATGCGTTGATCCACCAGTACACATCAGTAGAGGGTTGGCTGGAAAAATAACAGCAACAGCATCAGCGAAGCACCTAACACACGCACATCGCTGGTTGCTGCTATTTTAAGTTGCCAGTCGACAGCTTCCTTTCCATTTCTAGCATTTCCTTCTACATAGCCAAATATTCTCACCTCCACTCATCATACAAGTACATTTTGTCATGCGAACGTTTACGCCCGACGCTTTGCAAAATGTGACAGTTTAAATAAATTTCAGTCATAGAAAAGTGTTTTTTTTTTGTTTCTTCCTTTAGCCGACAAAAAATGTACAAATTTTATTTGCGCACATTTCCAGGCTTATATAAACTCCCGCAACAGCCATTCAAGCTGTCATACGGATACTCTATTTTGAATTTATGTCACAGCAGACAAGAAGAAGAAGAAGAGCATCATGCAAAATATGTGAAAGTCAACGGCGGAAATAAGAGACATAAATATGTAAACTGTAAATTGTAAATTGTAAATATGTAAACAGAGGGATAGCTGAGAAAAAGGGAGGGAGGTCACCAAACATTAATGGGAAAACTATTTTTAAATTTTTTTTGTCCAAAAAACAAATTTAAGCACTTTGAAACTGAAAAATTTAAATTTAATAATAAATAATTTTTCCTCTAGAAGGTGAAGTTGTGGAAAAAATGTATAATCAAGCATAGAATTATTTCTCCAAAGATTTCAAAAATGATGGCCGAGCTCCTCCCCTCATTTGTGGTGTACGCCTTGAGGTTGTTTGACAGAGAACTACAGTTTTAAGCCGACTCCGTACGGCAGATACTTCTTTCTTTATGATTAGCCTTTTTCATGGCAGAAATATACTCGGAGATTTATCATTGCGTGCCCCAGGGCGAAAGCTATTAGAAAAAATTTTTTCTATCACTTTAAAATTTAATGCGCGGAGACTCGAACCGACGCGCTCCCGAATAGTAGTAACGCACCAACCATTGGGCTATGGCGGCCGCCAATTTTTTTTTTGACAGGCTAATTTTGTGAACATGCACAGAGAAGTTGTTCAACTAACGTTTTGCGTATTAATTGATCGTTTTAAGGTATCTCTAGTTAAATTTTAGTTTAAAGTACGTTATAAAATGAATAAATCCTTGCTTGCTTTAAAACATTTCGCAACTACTACGCTAGTAGTTTATTTGCAACTAGTTACTAACTAGCTAACTTTAAGCTAGTGCCTCACTAGTTAGTTTAAACCGAGTGTTTTAACATTTTGCAAGTAGCATGCAAATAGTTTATTTGCAACTAGTTACTAGCTAGTGAATTTTAAGCTAGGTCCTAACTAGTTAGTTTGAAACGAGTTCCTAACTAAATAATTTTAAACTAGTTGCAATAAAAAATTTAAAATATTTTCAATTCAAATATTTCAATTGTTTATATAGCAAAAAGATGTTTTATATAGCAAAAAGAAATCTCAAAATTAGCGTGATTTGTTAAGCGCTTCCAACTTTAATTTTGTTAATTTTAACTTATTCCGTAGTTTCATTTTACAATTTAATAGGCTATAAAACTCAATTTGCAGAAGTTTTCTAAAATATCTGATTAAAAAGTTAGAAATTTAGATGAAAGTTTGTAGCATTTACAAAATTTCGCACAAAAATTGGAACTTGAATTCATAAATAATGAACTATCTTTATATTGAAAATTTGTTAAATTTTAGACACTATAAAGCCTCAAAAAGTGCCTCAAACAGTAGGCACCAAGGAAGTATAACGCCAAAAAGTAGGCACCAAAAATATATTTCCTCCAAGTTTGCACCAACAAACAATCGCCAAAAAGTAGGCAGTGTTGTTTCTCACTGGAAATTAGCAACTACAAGAAAAAACTCAGGAAAAATAGTCTAAAGTGTATCTAAGATATATACAAGGTATAGAATAGCTCTCTCTCTCTCCTTTTCCTCTACGTTGTATCTTCTTTCTCTCTCGGGGAACGAAAATGCCCAAAACGTTTCATGACCTTGAAATTTTACTCTCCATGCTCGCTCGTGCATCGACGCCTAAGAAGTTCCACCTCAAAAAAATTCGCTCAATAATACCTCGAGAAACTTCTTTTCAGCAAATGCATTTTGCTTTTTCCTTTTTGTCTCAGCTGGTTTTGCTGCGAGTTTTGGTGTTGTGGTGTACACCGCAAAACTCCCTTTTTTCAGAGACGCCTGTCCCTCGCTCACTTTGCAATGAAAATTTAGGAAAATATTACTCAAGTGTTGTATTATTTTACGAAAGTTGACTAAATGCACTAGCGATGTCTGTAACGCAAGAAAAATTCTTAAAGAAGGTACCTGTGTTTGGCGAAATTAATTTGTCTCACTGCCGGAGCGGAATAGCGAAATGCAAAAATGCGCTTCATCTAAACGTACGATTTTTCCTTAATTTATTAATTATAAGAATGAAAAAAATATAAATAGTGGAGAGCAATCCTGCCTTTGGTAAAGAAACACTCATCTTCCTTTTTAAGGCCCTCGTCTCATTTGAAATTGTTTTTTTTTGCGTGTTTCTTTAAGAGCGTGTAAAACAGAAACGAAAAAAAAAGATTTTTTATTTTTCCCGTGAACGTTTTATTTTTTTATCCTCTGTTAAAACTTAAACAATTTTTTTAATCCACACGAGATTCGTTGTGTGTCAGCCTTCAAAAAATGGTCTTCCAGAAAAAGGTATGTCGCTAGCGACACGGATACCAGCACTCACAGGTGTCTGAAATCAAAAAGGGGAAAAGGTTCTTGTTCAGTATGAATGTCGTTATCTTTTTTCGTTTCCGTTTTACATCTACATCAACCACACCTAAACATCAAGCTTTTTCTGCATTTTATTCGACATTTTTTAATCTCAGACTAATTCAATTTGAACCATGGAAAGATATACAATCGAGCAACGCGTTAAAGTTATTCAGCATTATTATGAAAACGGGCGTTCAAATCAAAATTCATATCGCGCATTTCGTGAAGAAAATCATCTTCAGTGATGAGGCACATTTTCACCTCAGTGGATTCGTCAATAAGCAGAATTGCCGCTTGCCGCATTTGGGTGAATGATAATCCAAGAGTGATTGCCGAAAAACCAATGCACTCTCAAAGAGTGACTGCTTGGTGCGGCTTATGGGCCGGCGGCATCATTGGGCCGTATTTTTTCCAAAATGAGGCCGGTCAGGCAGTTACTGTGAATAGTGTTCGCTATCGTGAGATGATAACGAACTTTTTATGGCCCAAATTGGAAGATATGGACGATATGTGGTTTCAACAGGACGGTGCCACTTGTCACACAGCTAACGAAACAATAGCTCTTTTGCGCGCAAAATTTGATGGCCGAATAATTTCACGTCGCGGTGATGTCAATTGGCCGCCAAGATTTTGATTGACATGTGATTTGACACCGTTAGACTTCTTTATTTGAAAGAAAAGGTGTACGTCGATATGCCAGCAACAATTCAAGAGCTAAAGGATGAGATAATTCGGCACATTAACGGTACAGAACTTCAATTATGCCTCAGCATCATCGAAAATTTGGACCATCGGATGGAGGGGTGCCGCCGAGGCCGTGGCGGCTATTTGGCCAATATTTTGTTTCACACGTAATTGAGCCATACCAATATTATCATAATAAAGAGAAATGTTAATAATTTCCAAAAAAAGTTGTATTTTATTCAAAATCAACACCGGCCCTTAAAACTTAACCAACTTTATTTAAAAAAATGCATAATATATTGTAATATATAAATTTGTATATAAAGGGGTTGGACCATTTTATAAATTTCTTAATCATAATCTAAATTTCTGGTGGCTTTTGAGTTGTGAAAGTCGGTGTAAAATATTTATAATTCAATTTTCAAGCTCTAGTTGAACCACCCTGTATTTATATTTTGTTTGAATAAACAACCTTGATCGATTTTGTATTATACGCAGTGCAATACATAATTCTTTAATTTTTCTCTTTGCAGCTACAGCGCAGAAATCGCGTTAAAATAAACTATTTGCGTTCGGAACCAACTGCTCACACACTTTTATATTCCCATTCGAATTCTAATTAAATTAATTCACCATTTTTGCAAAGTTTACATTGAACGGCGTATCGACGAGTCGCCAATTACGTAGTTATGCCACTAGCAGCGTGCCGTTATTTTAACTGTTACTACAGCCATTCAAGCGGAAACTACGTGTAGTGTCAGAGCAGCAACAGCAACATTGACATTGGCCTCGGACAACAACAACAACAACGACAACAACAGAAGTAACAACTCAGCAATCAACCTTTGGCACTCGTACATGCCACACTTCGCACACAAAATCAACGGGGTGGCAACCTTTTGCTGGACAACTGAAACTACAAAGTACTGCAAAAAAGCAACAAAAGAAAAAGAATCTAAAATTCAGCCAACAGTGAATGCAGAAAGTCAAACGAAAACGGAAAATATCATAAAATGGCTATAATAAAAATTCGACAATTGAATTCATTCAAGTTGCAACAGCAACAGTGGCTGTCGTCCGCTGAAGCCAGCTGCCGCAACGCATTGGCTTTGCTTAGCCGTTGTTCGTATTGCGCAACAAATTATTTGAAAAGTTATTGCCGCATTAAGCGTCATGGTGTTAATAAAAATAAAACTTTATGTTGGCTGACATTGACTTTGATTTTATTGAGCTGCAGCAGTTGGCATGGACGAGGTGCAGGCGGCCGAGGAGGCAGTGGCGGTGGTGGTGGTGCTTTTTGTTATGCTCTCGATATTGGTAAGTGTGCAAATACAATCAAAAAACAAATACAAATTCATACAAAAACAACTATAACACGCATTTCATTTCAACTCCCCTTCGACCGCTCATCCCCCCTCTCCAGTGACGGGGTTTTGACTTTTGCAATTTTTGCATTTAATTGCTGCTGGTATTCAACACCTCTTTTCTGCACAATTTTATTGCCACTTTTACTATTTTGTAGCACCTTTTATAGCCTGCCAGGTGTAGGCCACCGCGCGCGCTCCCTCTCCCGCTCTCACTCGCTGCGTGAATACTCGTATTAATGGCAACATTTTATGCAACATTTCAATTGCCTACAAATTGTATTCAAATTGCGCATAATGTTTTGGTAATTCAGCTTCTAACTGGAAATGCAAAAGTGTTTATTTAATTACACAACCAATTACTTGGTAATTGAAAGCGAATGATGTGTAATGATCTGCAATGGTACACAAAACATGAAAGTATTCAAATTTCTATGGGATTAAAATTGTGCAGTGAGCGCTTGGGAAAATTCGAATGCGGCACAAATAAAAAGGTTATGTAAAGAAGTGGTTTTCGAATACCAAAATAAGCTGCAATTTATATCGAAATGGTAAAGCACTACAAATACAAGGCGACGCAAAATTAATCACGCTATCACAAGATTTATAATTTTTGCAAATTTGCAAAGTGCAATCTTATTTGGCACTTGTGAAGTAGACAGCTGCAGTATACAGACAGACAAGCAATGGAATGCGTAAAGATCAAAATAAAGATTAAGTAAAAAATGTTTGCAAAAACTAAATCGGATGATTAATTTTGCACCAGCTGTATTCTTAGTATATATGTATAATATACAACACCCAACATTTTATATATATTGTATAATTGGCGCGTACCCCCTTTTTGGGTGTTTGGTCGAGCTTCTCCTCCTATTTGTGGTGTGCGTTTCGATGGGTTTCCACAAATGGAGGGACCTACAGTTTCAAGTCGACTCCGAACGGCAGATATTTTTTTAATGAGGAGCATTTTCATGGCAGAAATACACTCGGAGGTTTGCCATTGCCTACCGAGTGGCGACCGCTATTAGAAAAACCTTTTTCTTCATTTTTGATCTTTCACCGAGATTCGAACCGACGTTCTCTCTTTGAATTCCGAATGGTAGTCACGCACCAACCCATTCGGCCACGTCGGCCGCCTTCTTAGTAGCTTCGTATAAATTAAGGTGCTGGTTTACAGGATGCGCCATCTGTGCAAAATATTTCTTGAATACAATATCAATCAAGTGGCCACCTTTATTAGCACTCACAACCTGCGATCTTTTTTCTGCGTTTGCCATCACCTTGTCAAGCATTCCGGGTTTTATAGCGTGGATTTCGGCACGAATGTTTGCCATAAGCTAGTCAATATTCTTGCGGCTTGTTAGCTTAAACCGTACTTTTCAGATAACCCCACAAAAAAAAGGCCAGGGGGTTAAATTAGATGATCTGGGTGGCCAGTCGATGTCGCCTTTCTTTGACACTAGAAGTCCCGAGAATTTTCGTTGCAGAAATTCAAATGTTGCATTCGCAGTGTGGCATTGCGCACCGTCTTGTTGAAACCAGTAACCGTCTAAACCTTTCTCACGCATTTGCGGGCAAACATAATGAGCCAACATCCATCGATATCGGCTTCCATCGACCGTTTCGTTTTCTCGGTACAAAGATATGGCCCAATGATGGTTTTGGCGCAAATGCCGGCTCAAACAGTTATCTACTTTCCGGTCATGCGATGGCGTTGCATGGATCTCGTGTCGATTCTCAGTTCCCCAAATGCGGAAATTTGATTTATTCACGTTGCCAGAGAGATTAAAATGTGTCTCGTCCGTCAGTCACTAAAATGTGCTTCCAAAAATTGGGTTCAGTGTCAACCATTCGAGCGACTGTTTGGTCGTATTCCAAGTGACGTGAATGGTCTGTCTGCAATATTTTTTGTGTCAATTGCACTTTATGGGGAAACAAATTTAAATCATCCTTTAAAATGCGCCGCATTGTGGTTTCACTGACGCCAGAATGATGAGCGCGACGACGATACGACACTGCTGGCTCCTGGGCAACGCGGTCCCTCACTGCTTCAACAAGTTCATTGGAACGTCTTGGTAGTTGACGATCTCCTACTGTCCCGTGCTCAAAAAAATTCAACACCAAACGACGAATAGTATTATATTGTCAGACGGTGCCTGTTTGCCGCGATACTTTTTGCGATATGCGCGTTGAGTTAGAACAATAGACCGACTATTTTGGATGTATAGCGTCACTATTTCAGCGCGTTGTTTCGGTGTAAAGCGATCCATGGCTGAAATTGTACTGAATTGACGTATCGAAAGCAAGTATGTTGAAGTCGATCGGTTGGTAAATGAGAAAGTTATTCAGCGTTTACATACCGGCATAAAAGATGGCGCACTCTGTACTTGTTTGATTTTTAAATTTTATTTTAGACCCCTAGTAGATATTCCAGATATGTACTTTAACAAAAATGCGAGCAGGGCGATGAATAATTTCATTACGGAAATTTTGAAAAATTATTAGGCGCGGCGCTTTGGAAGAAAAACCGATTGTCCGTCCAATGTGTTTATTGAATTTTTGGACTTGAAAAGATAAAATTTGCAGCACTTTTAAAAAGATTACTTTTATTATGCATGAAAAATGTATGCCATTAAAAAGTTTAAAGATAAAAATAGGCGAATGTGGTACATATCCATCATGGATACGAGTAAGATAGTCCATTCGATCAGTCTACTTTTTGACTCTTTTTTCCAATAAATCTGAATAATAAATCTAAATGAGCCAAATCAGCAAAAAACGACGCAAACGATGTTCATTTGGCTTTAATTCTTGCAAGGGCTCTATTTTATAGGCAAGTAAGCCAAAATCTTCAGGCCATACAGGAATAAAAGGATCAAATATATGTATATATATATAAGGTTGTCAAAAAAGTCTTGCGGTATTTTTATTGAATTTTCAATTGGTCATAAAATTGGTTAAAATAATGCGATTTAAGTCAAATATGCGCCGTTTTGTTCGATGACGAGTTCCCAACGAGATGCCAACTTCATAATACTCCTCTTTTAGAAGCTCGCTTCCCTATTGTCAAAAAACTCGGAGAGCCAATTTTCACAGGACTCTCTTGTGGACAACTTCCGACTACCAAGCTTGTTCGCCATGGACAGAAATAGGTGGTAATCACTTGATGCGAGATCCGGACTATACGGTGGATGCAAAAGAACCTCCCATCCGAGCTCCCGGAGCTTCTGGCGCGTCACCAAAGATGTGTGTGACCTGGCGTTGTCCTTATGGAAGACAATTCGGCCTCTGTTAATCAAAGATGGCCTCTTCTGCATGAGTGCTGCATTCAAGCGGTCCAGTTGTTGGCAGTACAGGTCCGATTTGAGCGTTTGGCCATAGAGGAACAGCTCATAGCGGATGATTCCCTGCCAATCCCACCAAACACACAGAAGAACCTTCCTGGCCGTCAATCCAGGCTTGGCCACCGTCTGAGCAGCTTCACCGCTTTTCGACCACGACCGTTTGCGCTTCACATTGTCGTAAGTGACCCACTTTTCATCGCCAGTCACCATCCGCTTCAAAAACGGGTCGATTTTGTTGCGATTCAGAAGCGATTCGCATGCATCCATACGGGCAAAAATGTTTTTTTGCGTCAAGTCGTGTGGCACCCATACATCGAGCTTCTTTTTGAATCCAAGCTTCTTCAAATGGTTTATAACGGTTTGATGACTCATGCCCAGCTCTTGGCCGATGCTACGGCTGCTACTATGCCGGTCTCTTTCGATCAATTCAGCGACCGAGGCGCATCTTCGATCTCCTCTGCACCAGAACGAAAACGTTGAAACCATCGTTGTGCGGTGGAAATGGAAACTGTATCGGGTCCATAAACTGCACAAATTTTATTGGCAGCATGAGATGCATTTTTGCCTTTATCGTAGTAGTACTGTAAAATATGCCGTATTTTCTCTTTATTTTGCTTTATGTTTGCGACGCTATAACTCACGAACGACTAAAAGCAAACAACAATTAATCAAACACGTGTTAGCACGTGAAAAGAGCTTTCCAAAAAGCTCTAGCGTGAACCGATGCGACGAATACAACTAGAACTACGCGGTTGCAAAGACAAGCTTGCGGAAATACCGCAAGACTTTTTTGACAACCTTATATATATATATATATATATATATATATAAGCCAAGGTCCTTACGTAAAACTTTTCATATAGTCGAAGTACGAAGGTCACTAAGTTGAGAACGACGACGAATCGACATTTCGGTGTCTTCTCCAATATTTCGCTCTAAGAACTTCGCGCATAGATTTTTGCTCTTTTTGCAAAGTAAATTTGCACAACTTGGAAGTGTTGTTCTGACGTTCTTGAACTGAATTGCTAACACAGTTTGCCTTACTCAAAAAATAAATGCCATGGAATTATCTACCAAATCATAATAAAAACAAAAATCATGCCAACAAAATTCCTGTTTCGTATTATCATTTTCAGTTATCAAGCTTTAAAAAGCACCCCTTATATCAACATTGCTCCCAGTTTTGATTTTGTATCTTTTTTACGATTTAAATTTTTGTTATAAAATCATAGTACATTTTTAACAAAAATCATACAGTCTGTCTAATGGAAGCGTGACTGGCAAAATTCAAACTAAAGTTCGCCTATAAAAAAATTTAATTGCTGCTAAATAGGTATATTCTTGTTCATACGTTGTTTTTCAAAATGACTCCCGTATATGAAAAACGATTTGAAGCTGTATTCCTATGGATACGCTCAATAGAAATGTCACTCGCATCTGTAGAATAAATGGGTGCAATGGTATAACGAAGTTCAAAACGTTGACGACTTCCACGGATGGAGCTCAAAAAAAAAATCTTTCTAAAGCAAAGTCGGAAGATGATTAATTCGTTTTTGACAATGCCGAAGTTATCGTTGCGTTAAGTTGAAGTAGTTTTAAGAAGAGTTGTGTTAATGTAACCAAAGACAACTTTTGAGGGCGTTTGCGCGCGGAAGACCTCAAACTCCGGAGTATATTGAAAATATCGTCGCTCTCATTATCGCACATTGAAAAAAAAAAACTTGGATGGGCCAAAGAAAATTCAGAATGGAATTGGGCAAACGTAATATTCACGGATGAATCTTCCGTTGGAGCGATTAGGAGTACACATGTCGCTCGTCTTGTACTGCTGATAATTGAGAACTTTAACGAACTGTTGAGCATTCAGTTAAGGTTCATGTTTGCGGCTGCTTCTCCGAAAAAAGAAGTTGGTCTTTATTTGTGTTTACTGCAAACAAAAAATACCATTTTCAACAAAAAAAATGTTAAGCAAAAAATCTTACAAAAAAAATTGTAAGCATAATTTATTCTAAAAAATTAAAACAGGATTTTTTTTTATTATAAAAAAAAACGTAGGTACTCCATTTTAAAAACTTTAAACCAAAATTTTTAACTTTGAATAAATTTAAAAATTAAACATTTTTTTGTTTAACTTTTTATGTTTTCTTTTAATCATAATCAAGCATACAAATAAAACAATTCTCAAAAAAATTTGCGATAATGTCCAAAATACTTGAATCACTTGACATGGAACACAAAATGCTTTTGCCACAGTTCCTTAGCGCATTTAAGTTTTTCTTGTCCAGAAGGAAACTTTACTGCTTAAAATTTCTGCCGCTTCTAATTGATCTTAGTGTTTTTGTTTTTTTTTAAGAACACTTATTGCAAACTGTATACATACATTAAGCAATATTTATAAAATAACTTAAACTAACAGCTAGAGAATTTCAGTCGTTTGTGTGATGCACCCAGTGGTACAACCCATTTCAGTTTTTCTCCACTAGAAGAGGAGACCTGTGGTGGATTTTCTTTTGAGTCGGTTGAAAGCAATGGGACTGGCTATCATTTCCGTTATCAGGGAGTTAGAGTGAGCTAAGAGTCTGAGATTGTGGAATCTTGCATATTTCTCTATTTCTTGCACAACAGCGGATATTTGGAGGTCACAGTGTATTTGCGAGTTTGCAATATAGTAGGGTGAGTTGGTGATCATTCTTAATGTTTTTGACTGAAATCGTTGTAAAATTTCGATATTGGAGGCGGCAAACTCAAAGTTAAATACCATATATCCACACGGGCTTTAGAACTGCTGAGTATAAGAACAATTTGCATTCGACGGAAACTTGGGAATGACGATTTAAAAGCCAGTGAAGGCCTCTGATTTTAATACCAAGTGCTGAGTGTTTTGCGAATATATGGGTTTTCCACGTTAATTTTCTGTCTAGATGCATTCCTAGATATTCCAATTCATTGCTTTGTGGAATTTCAATATCGGTGAGTTTGACGAATGGACAAGTGTCTCGCTTAAGAGTGAATGTGACTTGTACTGATTTAGTTTCATTGGCCTTTATTCTCTGCTTTTTGAGCCATAGGTTGATTTTGTCGAGTGCAGTTGAGAAGAAGCTGCTTGCGGGAAAATGTCACTTGCTAGTAAAGCAGTATATAATACTCCTTCAGTTTTGGGTAAGTCATATGTGTAGAGTAGGTATCATACAATATTCGTCGCATTACGCTTCCTTACGGAACGCCCGCTGAACTTTCGCAGAGCTCGGAGAGATGATCTCCTTCCTTGACGAAGAAATTTCAGTTATTGAGATAAGACTTCATACGTATGTAGAAGCTTATAGGGAGGATGGTTTTAATTTTGTAGAGCAAACCGTTGTGCCATACCCTGTCAAAAGCTTGGGCTATGTTGAGGAACGTTGCGGTACAGTATTTTTTTTTTTTTTTTGTTCGAATGCGTTGTGAATGTATTCAACAATTCGATGAACTTGTTGCATATTGCTGTGTTCTTTTCGAAAACCGAACTGAAGATTGGGTATTATTTTTCGTTCTTCGATGATCGGAAACAGTCTTTTAAGAATAGGACATTCCATAGGTTTGAAAGTGATCGGAAGTAAGCTGATTGGACGATACAATTCAACTGAATCTGGTCTTGGTTCTCAGTTTGAACAGTTTTCTATCTCGAGGCTCGGTGCCAACTACGATTAATCGACCATAAAATCAAACCGACCGACCGAATAAATCTTCGTAAGTTGTTAGACCGAAAACCCAGTTGATTCAAAACAGACTCAAAATTCTTCCAGCAAAAACTTAGATTGATACCTTTTATTCAATCGAATCTGAGCAATGCCTTTTTACGAGTGTGTAAAAAAAATTTACCTGCTAATTTCTTCAATTTAATTGCAAAAATAAATATTTTTAATGGAAAAAAGATCCAAATATTATCCCGAAAATCAATAGAGCTCTGAACGCATTTGAACCAATTTTTGAAGGGTTTTTGTCACTCCAAATAAACCATAAAAGCGGGTAGATGATATTTAGCATAATGAATTTATTTGTCCCGGGACAAATATTCGGATCGTATAGAATAGAAACCACCAGAATATCGCAATATTTATTTTACTGAATTTATGAACGCAAAGGGTCGGGACTAACTTCGGGATCACCATTTTGCATTAAAAGTACCACAAAATCCCGCTAATACTGACCGTAATAGTAAAAATAATTATTTCTTGAACTGAATTTGTGAAAATTACATTCCGAGATTTATTCCTGGTTTCCGGGATTACCATTAAATATTAATATTATTTCACGATATTTCTCTACAACTGGCTTGCTTAGTTAGCACATATATTTTTTTTATAATAGGAAAAATCTCGGGACACTTGGGCTACGTGAAAAATATAAGTAAATAAAACAGTGGTAATGACATATATTTTAATTATATTAATTTATAAAAGTTACGTTTCGGGACAATCTTCGCGAATTCGGTATTACATTAATAATAATACTTGTATCAGGAAGAAGTAGCAGTAGAGCACAAAAAAACAAGAGCAATGAATTTTGTTATTGCTTTTGGCCCCAAGAATGAAAGAACCTGTAACAAAATTTGACAGTTTAAAATGACTTAATCAAAGTTTGACAATTTAGTGCCCAAGCTCCTCCTTCTAATTGCGGCGTGATGATGTCGATGTTGTTCCACAAATGAAGGGACCTAAAGTTTCAAGCCGACTCCGAACGGCAGACATTTTTTATGCTTTTACATAGTAGAAATACCCTCAGAGGTGAATAAATAAAATGAAATAAATAGAATAAAATCAAATCAGCTGCTCTAAAGCAAATACCTCTTCAATGTGCCTAAGTTTGTAAATATTTTTTAAAGGTCAAAAATACAGGGTTTTCCAATAAGAGGTGTTATTGCCGTACAAGATCAATGGTTTCGTTGCTTGTGTGGCACGTAGCGCCGTCTTGATGAAAATAAATGTTGACCAGATCAATACCATCCAATTCCGGCCATAAAAATCTCAATAACGCAATCCACTCACCGTAACTGTTGCTCCAGCTTCATTTTCGAAAAAGTAAGGTCCAATGACTTCGCCGGCCCATAAACTGCACCAAACAGTCACACGTTGAGGATAGAGAGGCTTTTCAACAATAACTCTTGGATTTTCTGAGCCCCAGGTCTCACAATTTCGCTTGTTGACGAAGCCACCGAGGTAGAAATGGGCCTCATCACTCAAGATGATTTTTCGATGGAATTCCGAATCATTTTCATGCATTTCGACGACCCAATCAGCAAAGACACGCCGTTGTTGATGATCGGCCTTGTGTTAGCTGGACTTTATAAGCCTTTAGACCCAAATCTTTACGCAAAATACGGTGTAATGACGTTTGTGGAATGCCTAATTCCAAAGAACGACGAGGAATGGGCAAACTGGATTTTCTTCAACACTTTCGGCTACAACAGCAATATTTTCGGCTGTTCTTGAGCGACGTGCACGGGTTTTATTCTTCATATCACTAACTTGTCCCGAGAGCTCGAATTTTTTCACCATTTTCTGTATTGCGGTCCGACAAGGTGCTTCACGATGACCTAAAAATGTTCGAATTTTACGAACCGTCTCTGCCAAATTTTCACCATTTTTATAATGAATTTTAATCGTTTCAATGCGTTGTTTAAGCGTTCGTTCCATTTTTATTAATGGCGTAGTTTCTACTTGTCAAATATCAAAAAATGACAGCTTCAAAAGTGACATCTACCGAAATAGCGGCCTATTAAAAATAACACCTGTCTGTTACTGGAAAACCCTTTATATTCATATAATAAGGATTCCAGTATTCCATTCAAAATATCGCGAAATTCTACTCTGGTAATATTTATTTTAACGATTTATGAAAATTACGTTTCGGGACAAACATCGGGATTTCGGGATTACTTTAAAAATATCACGAAATTTTGCTCTGATTAAATTACTTTGACTGATTTTATGAAAATTACATTTCGGGACAAATGTCGGGATTTCGGGATTACGCTAAAAAATATATGATTTTACGAAATCCCGCTAATATATATTAAATGTATGTATTTAAATGTATTTATTATATTTAATACTTATTTTTCTATACTGAATCTATAAAAGTCATGTCCCGAAACAAATCCCGTATTCCCGGTACTACATAAAAATACAAAATTATTTCACAACATCCCACCAATGCTCGCATCCCTAACTTGTACGATAAGTATTTGAAAGTAATGATATTTTAAGCGCAGTACGCAAACAAAAACTCCACAGTCACTGACCCATTTCCCACATAAATCTCAAAGTAATACACAAAAAAAGCCGCCCATCTGCACTGGCACGCATGAGACATAAGATGAGAATTGATTTTCATAATTAAATATAATTCATTACCAGCAATCTGTCATGCATAATGTACATAAATATCTATGCGGTACAGCTGGGCGCCATCTCAACACTCAGGCATTCGTAAGAGATAAATTTGTAAGAAATAAAAACACAGCCAACAGTTGGTTGGTTGGCTGTTTGGCTGGCCGGTCGTTCGGTTGGACAGATATGTTGCCCCAAATGAAGCATGAAAAACGAGAAAAGCGTCATCTTTCCGAGCAAAGCAGCCAAATAAATGGATTTAGTGAGTGATCACAATAATTATATTTATTTGCTTATGTTTATGCGTGCATGCATGTGAATGTGAATGTGTATGTGCCCGTCTGCTCGCTGGTTTGTTTGCATAAAAGCATATAATTAAGTAATTGCGTTTTGTAAATGAGTTTTTTGCCTCCTTTCACTAAAACTTATTTATTTTATATTTATGGTTATATATGCCAGAATAATTGTAATGAGGTTCTTCGCCTCCCATCTGGGAAGATATTGATTAAGTGGCCCGCTGACGTCCAACAGCTTTTTCTTTACGAAAAAAAAATCAAAAAAAACCCCTGATATTCGCGCAATAGTCGCTTCAAACAAAGGCATTTTTTTGCCTTATGCGGCGGCATGTTGCTGGTACCACTTGCGCCACATGTTGCGGAAAAATGCTAGCAGTACAGGCTCTGCTGCATACGCCTGAGCAGTGAAAAATTTATGTGTGTGTTGATGTGTACTTTTGTTTGCCTGTTGCTATGCATTCAACGACTCATCTCAACTCTAATGTTTTCGCTTCGCAATCTTTACTGCATTCATTTATTTTCCATAGTATTTTCATTTCATTTTGAGTGTCGGTGGTCTCTCATTTTACACTTTGACTTATGGCGCTTAAGCACTGAATGATTGCTTCTAATTATTCACTTAATGATAATATTTTTGCTGTCGACGTGCGAACCAAGTGTTAGAAAGTGGCAACTCAAAAAAAGTAATAAACAACAATAAAAATGCAGCGCTGCACAATGCTTATGACCCTTTAGCATCTTGAGTAATTCAGCAGCTTTGCAAAATATGATATTTCAACACAATGTCTTGTCAGTGCTGGGAGCTAAAAAGGTGCTTCAAACATGAAGTTTATTACAGCTATAAAATTTAAAAGCAAATACTAATCCTAAGAGAGTAAAGTCATGAATTTGAATTGCTACTCATTTCTACAGATGCCAATGAGTGGAATGGCTGGAAAAATTGATGAAAGTATAGATGGATGGATGAAAGTATAGATGGATGGATGGAAAGATGGAAGAAAGGATGTATGAAGGGATGCATGAAAGGATGGGTGGATTTATCTGAGCAGGCTGGGATTTAATAAATGAAAGCCTAAGCACTTAGGTCTGCATACCTTTTGTATTTAAGACTTAAAAGGAAACACAGGCAACAACTTTCCACACCGCACTTACTCCATAATGGATCTGAAAAGTTTTCTGACGTATAGGTAACGTAGGTAATTCAGTCTTACAAAATCGCCTCTTTAGTGTAGCGAAAGCATAGATATGGTATTACGGAGCAACTTGAGTTTCCACAGCTCTAATTATAAGACATACCTTCGGTAAGATTTCCAAGGTTTCTGCTAGCAGAATATACCGCACTGTAACTGCTGGTTTTAGCAAAAGTAAATATGTACAGGTAGGTTAGGTTAGCTAAATTGTAGTTGTTCACGCTCATCTTCAGGAAGGAGGCACACATATGCACACTGTGATCGGTACTGAGAGAAGTAATATAGAAGAAAGGGAATACCTTCCCGAGCTCCCTCTTTCATTCGTAAGGCTAAGTGGTGAATCCAAAGAGATGAAAAAAGTACTGCAGCGCATCTTTGAAGTGGAGCAAAGCCACTCAGATAGTTAAGACAGCTTTTAAGAAGGCGTAGTAAAGGAAAAAGGACTTATCGCTTAAGCCTTTAATGGCCTCGCAAACTTGCGTTTCTTTCAGTTCGTGAGGAGTTCGAATAGCCAAGTTGTTTTAAATGATTTTCAATGCATGTATCACATAGAAGCTTCTCTGCAATCTCGCGTGTTGTACTGTGACGATCCGAATCGATTATTGCTTTGACTAGGGCGTCATCAATTTCAACTGGACGACCAGTGAAAAATCACCAGAACGAAATTTGGCAAACCAATTTTGACACTCACTGCCGTTCTTTTAAGCCTTCGTCACCATAAACAGCACATAACTTTTTATGAGCTTGCGATGCGATTGTTCCTTTGCGGAAATAAAAGCCAAATATGACGAAAATGTTCCCTTTGATTTTCCATTTTCAACGAACGCCAAACGAAAACTACGCAACGAATCAGAAAACTGTTTTTACTGATTGACAGTTGAATTGCCAACTATCAAATAACAAAATGTGTTTTACATTTGTAACGTCTGGAAACCTAAATATATAATTGAAGCCATCTATGAGTGAACTCCGAAATTACTTAGTTGCCAACCCAATAGTAACCCAGGGTTTTCTGATAATGTAAGCGAAGATTGTACTTTGCGCGAAAATAAACATGCATCAAAATATTATTCCATTTAACGGTATTTCCCAGCAGTAAAACTTCAGCCGCTGTAATACTGTGGGTGATTTATTGGCTCACGTGAATAGAGCCATTAACCAAATAAGAAAAAATAATAATAAGAATAGGAAATATTGTAGTTTTCTTCTTTAATTTTTTATTTAAAGCTTAATAGTTGTGCTGCCACCTTGTTTATAAATTACGTCATAAATACGTTCATTGAAGCGATTTGTAAGAACTCTCCAGATAGTCTAATGAAATTTTAGGCCAAGCCGTTTTAATGCTTCGAATTAAAGGATTTTTGTCTTCAAATTGTTGTCCATTCTCATGAATCTTACGGGCAAGCCATCCCCATAGTTCTTCAATAATGTTCAGATCTGGGGAATACGGTGACCATAGTAAGGTTTCAACGAGTTTAGAAGGCAATCCAAGTTTTGACCACACTTGAAGTGTGTACGGGTGCATTGCCCTGTCGAAAGATCCATTCAATAGATACAAATGTGTTACGAGTCTCGGGAAATATGATTCTAACAGAGCTTTATAGCTCTTTTCCGAAGGCGCTATAGTACGATATTGGTCTCCATATCATAACACCAGTTTATGATGTCTACTCAAGTACCTTTCCTCCTTTATTAAGTTATGGATATAGAAATTGTATCCATTCGGCCCATCCAGATTGAACTTCTAGTTTAGTTTGTTTGTGAAAGGCATAAATAAGACAAGTGTTTTGCGTGTTCGGCGATTTTCTGTTATCGAAAAAAACGGATCAAAGAAGTTGCATCAAATTTTGTGAAAAAAATGAATTAAGCTCTCAAAAACACTTGAAATGTCTACAGTGGCATACGAAGTACTCTGAGTCAAAAAATGTTTACAAGTGGTAGAAGCTTTTCACAGAATGTCGAAAAGATGTGAATGCCGACGCTCGCTCTGGATGCCCCAGTGCATCAACAACTGATGAAAATGTTGAGAAAGTAAACAAATTTTAATGAAGAATCGTCGAATCACAACTAGAGAAGTTGCTGAGGATGTCGGCATATCGGTTGGCTCATGCCATACAATATTTTAGGAAATTTTGGGCATGAAGTGTGACGTCAACGATGATTCAGATTTGCCTTTAAGGTATATATATATGGTTATACTCGTAACATCGAAACCAAAGTCCAATCGTTCCAATGGAAGAGTCTAGGAGACCCAAGACCAAAAAATGCAAGACGCCAAGCTCGATCGAATGTCAAGATTTTGCTCACTGATATCTTCGATTATCATGGCGTAGTACATCAGGAGTTCTTACCACAAGGTCGTACGGTAAATAAGGAGTATTACCTTGAAGTTATGCGCCGTTTGCGTGAAGCAATACGAAAAAACGCCCGAAAATGTGGAAAAAAATGCATGGCTTTTGCATCGTGAAAATGCACCTGCTCGCTCATCTTTGTTTGTGAGAGATTATTTGGTGAAAAATAACAAAAACAACACCGTTATCATGCCTCAGTCAACGTATTCACCAGATTCGGCCCCTTGCGACTTTTTCCTGTTCCGAAGATTGCAGAGACGCATGAAAGGAGGGCGTTTTGTGACGATTGAGGAGATAAAAACCAAATCGCTCAGAGAGCTCCATGACGTACCAAGAAATGCATATCAGAAGTGCTTCGATATAGTCTCCTTTTATGCTTATACACTTCGCCGTCCTAATTTGTTGATCCCTTCCGAATAATAGAATTTGTCCGAGTCTGGACTCTAGGGATCGTCTCCTCGTTTGATTAAAATCTTTTGCCCGCCAGCTATTTCTTAAACTGGGAGACAAGTAGTAGTCCGAGGGATCCGAGGAAGCCAAGTCTAGAGAATAAGGGGGATGTGAATTGAGTTGGAAACCTATTTCCATTAATTTTGCGACTAAAACTGCTGAGGAATGAATTGGTGCGTTGTTGCGATGGGAAGGGAAAATCACTTGTCTTTCTCGATTCAAACGAATGATAAAAACACAAAAAAATATACCGATCTGGCTGAAACTTGGCGTGTGTTCTTCTAAAAAATGCGACTAACTAAACACGCCCTCGATACGCGCCAATAGTGCCATCTCTTTGACTTTGGCGGGCTTTTCAAGAGACCCTCGTGTATGGCGGCCATTGTAGTCGAATGGGTTGTATCACAAGTTCGAAACTCTGTGCATGAGACACAAAGCTGCAGGAGTTGACGGGGGATATAAAACGAGTTGGAAACCTCTTTCCATTAATTTTGCGACCACAACTGCTGAGGCCAAGCCTCTGATTTTGCATGATTTTTTGAAACGTCCGCCCCACTGCTTTTGAAAGGCCTACAACCACAAACACCATTTTCTTAAAATTAGCATAAAAAAGCGACAAGTACGTCAAATTATTATGCTAAAATATTTAAATAAAAGTTATCATATGAAAAAAAGAACAAAATCTATATTTTCTTTCGAATCACATGATCGTAGAATATTTTTTTCCCGGAGCCGGAGCCATGATCGGTCCTGGAGCCATCCGTAAAAATTAGATGTCCATGCCTTCTCTGTGTTCCAATGCCGAACAAGGGCCGTACCAGTTCCCACTGTGTTTCAGTCTGCAGATGGCCTTCAAGGCCTCTCCTTTGATGAAAGCATCAAGTGGTGGTAAACCAATCAGAGGATCTAGTGCCGGGCCTGAAGTAGTCGGAAAAGCTCCGGTGCAACAGATGGCCACAGTGCGTTGTAGTCTCGATAAGGTCCTCCTGACTCCCACTAGAGTCTACTCATCCAGACCACTGATGCATAGGTGTTAATGGGTCTTATCACAGCCGTGTAGATCCATAGGACCCTGCTAGGAGAGAGACCCGACGTTTTCCCAAAGACACCTTTGCACTGCCAGAAAGCTGCCAGTGCTTTGGATGCCTTTGTTTCAACGTGTGATTTCCATAGGAGCTTACTATCGAGGATTACTCCAAGATATTTAATTTCCTTGGATAGCTGGATTGTGACTCCTTTTAGCTTTGGCAGAACGAGTCCATCAAGCTTCCTCCTTCTGGTAAAGAGGACAATACCAGTCTTGGCGGGATTTGCCGATAGCCCGTTCGCACAGCACCAAGTGTCAATCCGATCCAGAGTTTTCTGCACTTTCCTGCAGATGTTCATAAACGAAGGGCCTGTTACCAAACAAGCAACATCGTCCGCATATGCTTGTGCGTAGACTCCCGAATCGTTTAAAGTGGCGAGTAGAGGATCGATTACCATGCACCAGAGCAATGGAGACAGCACACCGCCTTGGGGGCAGCCTCTATTAACACCGGATGACACCAGCAGATCTTCCTCTGCTCGCACCGAAATAATTCTTTCGGCCAGTATCGAACGAATATTAATAGAATATTACTTGCCCATATTCTTCACGCGATACATCGACACAGATTTTGTTTTGATCAGCGCGATGCATGAACAACAGACCATCCTAACAACGTCCTAAAATGAATTTTTGTATAATTTTATTGGTAATACAAACAAAAAAAGGCAGTCTCAAAAGATGCCTTTATTTTGCGCACTTCGGAGCGGTTTAGCTTTTCGAAGGCTTACACACCGGACGACAGTAAACTCTGATTGGAAATTCCACTAAGCCACTTAAAAATATTTTAATAATTAATTTTATCAGTTTTGAAAGTCACTGCATATTGCGAAAATCCTCAACCCCACTCCACTCCCATGCCTTGCATAACTCGCCAATATAAATTACACAAACTGTTGATTAAATTATGTCAACGGAAATAACTACTCTATACACTCCACTCAACTATGCCACCAACACCACCTCCAACACCATTGCCGTTCCATTGATTGCTGCTTTGATCACTTCAGCTTAGCGGACAACAACACCGGGATTTGCAAGAATGTATGGCAAATTTTAAAACGATCACAACGGCATATTAAACATTGTGCGAGTAAACTGGAAAATGATAGATTAAAATTGCCTTTAAGCGGACAAGTCGTGATTGGATGATGCAACACACACACACATACTCGTACATGCATGGAGTAGCCTAGGCTGGTCGTTATTTAGGCCAGGCTAGGGTACATGGCATGAATGAAGTGGCGGGCACGCCGAGCTGACAAGATCGTAAATGTTCAACAATCAGCCGTTGGCGACACGGCGCGCAGCCAGAACTGGTGAAATGTAGGTATTCGCGCACAAAGCGTTGAGGTGTAAAAAGTGCAGTGGCGCGCAAAAATGTCAAGTAGTAGACTAACGGTCGGCAACTGACGGACAGAATTGACAGCGGTTGAATACGAGAGTGTAGGTATCTATGTAACTGTGAAGCCATATGAGATATCGCCTATAACATACATTTACGCCCCATTCAAGTGACGTTATTTAAATGAGTTTATCGTTCCTGCAATACATCGCAGATGTATGTACGTTTGTATGCTCCCCGCATTGGGTCAGTCGTGGCTCCCAACTGGTGCTGTGCTATGAAACTAAACCAGTTTTGTCTATTAATCCGCGCAATTTTTCCTTTAAGATTTCATTCACCGATATCAGCAATTCAGTGTTAATAAATTTCTCAAGCTTTTCAAGCTGCCTAAGGCGAGCACAGATCAAAAAATTTTTAGACATACATACATATATAATATATACATATAAAGGGTGGTGCAAGCACGAGTTGTTTACTTTTTTTTAATAAATTGAAAGGAGAAGAAAAATGGTTATTAGATATCTTTCGTACATATGAGCACATAATCATGAGCGCAATGTTTTAATCGTGGGACGAAATGTAACGCAGTTTAGGCGACGATGGTTGCCAGGTGTAGAAGACGACATACGAAGGTTGAGAACCTCACAACATAGAGCGAAATCGGGTTTTCGAAGAATACAGATGTATTGTGGAGGAGGCAAAGGTCCACCCCGGACTGTAATGCCAATATGATGATAAGATATCTTTCGTTATTAAGGTAATGACCTAATCTACGTGGTTACTCCAGTTGGCTTCGCAGGCGCCCTATTTGAAACCTTTTTCGACTTTCTGACTCTACTTGATGAACACCTCCAACGATATTCGTCTTAAGAGTCTAGCTTGGGTAACGAAGTTAAATCACAGCTCCGAGATTGTCTGAGATAGATCTATGGAATACTCCACCATTCTGCTAAAAACAAACACCGTCCAAGTTCTTATCTTCAATTTCAATCCACATATATATTATATAAATAATAATCATGTTGTTGTTGCTCCTTTTCCTATTTATGATGGACGTGTTGATGTTGTTCAACAAATGGAGAGACCTTCAGTTTTAAGCTAACTCCGATCGACAAATATTTTCATGCGGAGCTTTTTCAGGACAGAAATACACTCGGACGTTTGTCATAGCCTGCTGAAGGGTAACCGCTGTTAGAAGAGTACTTTCTAGCATATTAGTGTTTCAGAGAGATTCGAACCTACGCACACTGGAATGGTAATCATGCACCAAACCATTCGACTACGACGGCCGCCTGAATTGGAAGACAGCCAACTAGCATCGACAGTCTTTTTAATACCACAATCCTCTGTTATTTTGGTAGTTGAGATTTCAAGTTCCATCAGAGATGAACTATACAGGAATTTCCTTCTCCCTCACTTATATTTAACTGCGGTATAAATGTATTGTTGTGTAGAATGTTCTTGCCGCATGCTCCCATATCTTTCAGTATCCTTTGAGAAACGCGGTTAGTCTTGAGTTGCTGGGACGATCGTACCCAAGCAGCTGTTTAGTCTTTGATACGTTAAATCAAATCACTTCTTACTGGACGTTGTACAGGTTGTTAGCTCCTTCCATCGTCCACTTGTAATGCTATAATATTGAGACTTCCGAGTTCTGAAGGCAACTTCTATTGATTCCGCTTCGTTCGAGCTTAAGGAGGATATTTGTACTATACATCAAGCTCCTCCGCTTTCTCGTTACCCTCGGTGACCTTGCGGCCGGGAACCCATACAAGAGTGATTGAGTGGAGTGAGCGAATTGAGTTCCTTTATACACTGCATTACAAATTTGGTGGTTATATTGATGGAGTTAACCTTCTTTATAGCAGTCTGACTATCCATGAAGATAGCTATTTCGGAGTCAACTTCCATGATGACGAAGATGGCCTTGCAGGCTTCCCTGACTGGTACCAATTATCACCGGAACACGCTGGCTGGAAGGTCCATTGATTTGGATAGTGGAAGGAATTCAGATGTAGATTTCTGCATAAAAATCTCTAAAGATTCGCTTCCAATCTCGTCTACATGGGAATACCGAAGATAAATCTTTAATGAAGAGAATGCTTAGTAGTGATAAGTAGTCGATGGTAATTATATCTCCATAACCACCACAATTTTGAAAAAATATGTTCCATTGATCGCTAATACATACCATCATTGGGGCCATCAGTTGAAAACTCACACAAGACTGTCACTCTTTGTGACCCCACTGGCTTCTCGATAATTGTGTGCATGCTCGGGAGCCACTTCAATTTTGTTTAATAACTCAGCAAGAGTTTGCATCTCTCGACTTTTCCAGTCACTCGAATATCGATGCGAGCTATTCTAAGGTCCAAGTTAAAATGCAATAAAGACGAGGATGATAGTTTGCCTACTATTTTCCGACGCATTTGGGTTTCATTAGCACTTATTCAGGAGGATCGTGAAAAACTGTCGCCAGGGAGGTGGACTTTTGAGTTGCGTTCCCAAAAATGAATATATTTCAACCGAAGGGCCTATTTTCAATAGGTGTACTGTACTTACACACTTCTTAAGAAAGTTAGAAAAGTCCTAAAGCAACTCGCTTCATCCCACAAAGCTCCGATATTGATGAACAAAGCCTATAACTTGAAAATAAGCTGGTACTTAAACCACCCTTTACACTGATATAAACGTATTTTTTGCAATTATCCACTATATGGCCTACTCCCGCCGGGCCGATTCATTCCTCGCCAATGTGTTGAAAAAATTAAATAACAATTAATAGTTGCTCTGGCGGAAAATCGTGGCGCACATGCGCACCATTAATTTAGAAAATACGTACACTATTCCGGAGCTTTTGTTGCTATTGCTGTTATGTGTGTATATGGACAATAATGTAAGCGATAAATTTCATATGCGCGATTCGCTGATAACGTTTAGCCGCCAGAGTTGGCATCTGACAACTGGCATGGCTATACGGGCTATTTCACATACGCGTTCATATCCTGCAGAGAAAATCTGAACAGAAGAAAAAATTTCCGGATTAGAACTAGTACGGTTTTGGAAATTTTGGACCAGTTCACGTGTAGAGAAATTTGCCTTTAAAGTGTGTTGTCCGTTTTACACAATACGCCCGTGGTATAGCGCTCGTGGGTAGTCACATATCTGTAATGAAACCCGCCTGAAGGGCTAACGATAAATGAATGAAAAGGGGATAGTGAACACTTTTTAAGCCATCGCTAGTTGCTTATCTTATATATAAAATAAAGTCAACTTTTTGTGTGTGTTCGCTAACCGGCCGTGTCTTTGCACCATATTAAACCAAACTTACACACATTATTAAGTAGGTATTGAAGATGGTTTACGTATAGTTTGGATGCCTATTGGTGGATAGGGCTCGAGATATAGGTCAAAACGTGGACCCTTCGGATATGTATGTACAATATGAGTATCAAATGAAAGCTGTTGGTGAATGCTTTAGTTCAGAGTATTTTTCATGCCGCTCCGTGACTAGGGTCTCGAGATAGAGACCAACACGTGGAGCCTAGAATGTGTTTGTACAATATGGATATCAGATGGAAGCTGTTGGTGAATGCTTTAGTTCAGAGTATTTTTCCTGCCGCTCCGTGACTAGGGTCTCGAGATAGAGACCAACACGTGGACCCTAGAATGTGTTTGTACAATATGGATATCAAATTGAAGCTGTTGGTGAATGCTTTAGTACAGAGTATTTTTCATGCCGCTCCGTGACTAGGGTCTTGAGATAGAGACCAAAACGTGGAACCTCGAACGTGTTTGTACAATATGGATATCAAATGGAAGCTGTTGGTAAATGCTTTAGTACAGAGTATTTTTCATGCCGCTCCGTGACTAAGGTCTCGAGATAGAGACCAAAACGTGGAGCCTAGAATGTGTTTGTACAATATGGATATCAAATTGAAGCTGTTGGTGAATGCTTTAGTACAGAGTATTTTTCATGCCGCTCCGTGACTAGGGTCTCGATATAGAGACCAAAACGTGGAACCTAGAATGTGTTTGTACAATATGGATATCAAATTGAAGCTGTTGGTGAATGCTTTAGTACAGAGTATTTTTCATGCCGCTCCGTGACTAGGGTCTCGAGATAGAGACCAAAACGTGGAGCCTAGAATGTGTTTGTACAATATGGATATCAGATGGAAGCTGTTGGTGAATGCTTTAGTTCAGAGTATTTTTCATGCCGCTCCGTGACTAGGGTCTCGATATAGAGACCAAAACGTGGAACCTAGAATGTGTTTGTACAATATGGATATCAAATTGAAGCTGTTGGTGAATGCTTTAGTACAGAGTATTTTTCATGCCGCTCCGTGACTAGGGTCTCGAGATAGAGACCAAAACGTGGAGCCTAGAATGTGTTTGTACAATATGGATATCAGATGGAAGCTGTTGGTGAATGCTTTAGTTCAGAGTATTTTTCATGCCGCTCCGTGACTAGGGTCTCGATATAGAGACCAAAACGTGGAACCTAGAATGTGTTTGTACAATATGGATATGAAATTGAAGCTGTTGGTGAATGCTTTAGTTCAGAGTATTTTTCATGCCGCTCCGTGACTAGGGTCTCGAGATAGAGACCAACACGTGGAGCCTAGAATGTGTTTGTACAATATGGATATCAGATGGAAGCTGTTGGTGAATGCTTTAGTTCAGAGTATTTTTCCTGCCGCTCCGTGACTAGGGTCTCGAGATAGAGACCAACACGTGGACCCTAGAATGTGTTTGTACAATATGGATATCAAATTGAAGCTGTTGGTGAATGCTTTAGTACAGAGTATTTTTCATGCCGCTCCGTGACTAGGGTCTTGAGATAGAGACCAAAACGTGGAACCTCGAATGTGTTTGTACAATATGGATATGAAATTGAAGCTGTTGGTGAATGCTTTAGTTCAGAGTATTTTTCATGCCGCTCCGTGACTAGGGTCTCGAGATAGAGACCAACACGTGGAGCCTAGAATGTGTTTGTACAATATGGATATCAGATGGAAGCTGTTGGTGAATGCTTTAGTTCAGAGTATTTTTCATGCCGCTCCGTGACTAGGGTCTCGATATAGAGACCAAAACGTGGAACCTAGAATGTGTTTGTACAATATGGATATCAGATGGAAGCTGTTGGTGAATGCTTTAGTTCAGAGTATTTTTCATGCCGCTCCGTGACTAGGGTCTCGATATAGAGACCAAAACGTGGAACCTAGAATGTGTTTGTACAATATGGATATGAAATTGAAGCTGTTGGTGAATGCTTTAGTTCAGAGTATTTTTCATGCCGCTCCGTGACTAGGGTCTCGAGATAGAGACCAACACGTGGAGCCTAGAATGTGTTTGTACAATATGGATATCAGATGGAAGCTGTTGGTGAATGCTTTAGTTCAGAGTATTTTTCCTGCCGCTCCGTGACTAGGGTCTCGAGATAGAGACCAACACGTGGACCCTAGAATGTGTTTGTACAATATGGATATGAAATTGAAGCTGTTGGTGAATGCTTTAGTTCAGAGTATTTTTCATGCCGCTCCGTGACTAGGGTCTCGAGATAGAGACCAACACGTGGAGCCTAGAATGTGTTTGTACAATATGGATATCAGATGGAAGCTGTTGGTGAATGCTTTAGTTCAGAGTATTTTTCCTGCCGCTCCGTGACTAGGGTCTCGAGATAGAGACCAACACGTGGACCCTAAAATGTGTTTGTACAATATGGATATCAAATTGAAGCTGTTGGTGAATGCTTTAGTACAGAGTATTTTTCATGCCGCTCCGTGACTAGGGTCTTGAGATAGAGACCAAAACGTGGAACCTCGAACGTGTTTGTACAATATGGATATCAAATGGAAGCTGTTGGTAAATGCTTTAGTACAAAGTATTTTTCATGCCGCTCCGTGACTAAGGTCTCGAGATAGAGACCAAAACGTGGAGCCTAGAATGTGTTTGTACAATATGGATATCAAATTGAAGCTGTTGGTGAATGCTTTAGTACAGAGTATTTTTCATGCCGCTCCGTGACTAGGGTCTCGAGATAGAGACCAAAACGTGGAGCCTAGAATGTGTTTGTACAATATGGATATCAGATGGAAGCTGTTGGTGAATGCTTTAGTTCAGAGTATTTTTCATGCCGCTCCGTGACTAGGGTCTCGATATAGAGACCAAAACGTGGAACCTAGAATGTGTTTGTACAATATGGATATGAAATTGAAGCTGTTGGTGAATGCTTTAGTACAGAGTATTTTTCATGCCGCTCCGTGACTAGGGTCTCGAGATATAGGTCAAAACGTGGACCCGGGTAACCTTTGGTTGTGTATGTACAATATGGGCATCAAATGAAAGCTGCCGATAAGTGCTTTAATACGGGGTAATTTTCATACCTATTGATGACTAGGATCTCGAAATATATGCCAAAACGTGGACCCGCGGTGTCTTCGCACCGAATTAAACCAAACTTACACACATTGTTAAGTAGGTATTGAAGATGATTTCCGTATAGTTTGAATACCTATTGGTAGATAGGGTCTCGAGATATAGCTCAAAACGTGGACCCGGGTAACCTTTGGTTGTGTATGTACAATATGGGTATCAAATGAAAGCTGTTGATAAGTGCTTTAATACGGGGTAATTTGATGACTAGGGTCTGGAAATATATGCCAAAACGTGGACCCGCCGTGTCTTTGCGCCGAATTAAACCAAACTTACACACATTGTTAACACTTGATGATCAAATCAACGCAAATGAATAATTAAGAAACAATCGTCAAAAAGAAAAAAGAAATTTATTATTTTTTAGATTAACAATCGCTCACGTGCTTATATTTTTCTTATACAATACATTTAGGAATTTTCACGTGGTAAATTGGAATTAATTAATGTAAGTTTTCATCAAATTTAGTGGATTTATTTTTTCGGTTCATATGCGATAAACTACGATGCACCATGAGTGAATCAAATGATAAAAAAAATAAAAAAAAAACAAAAAATATAATCCACAAAATTTCAGAATACCATAATTACAATAATGTTTATTACAGTACAAATGCCAAGACAATCGCGTATTCATATTAGTCGCTCGACAAATAATAATAGGCGCATGAGAAATGCTCGGAATAACGCGACATCAGAAGAGCGTCAAGAAGAAAATGAAACAAATCGGCAACGAATGGCACGGTCCAGATCAAATCGACCAAGAGACATCAATTTGAACAAAGCTGCTATGTAACGGAACTAGACTTATAGTCAAACGATTGATGAATAATGTTATCGAAGCAACTAACATAACATAACATAACATAACATAACATAACATAACATAACATAACATAACATAACATAACATAATAAAACATAACATATCATAGAAAAACTTAACATTACACAACATAACATAATAAAATAAGAATACATAAAAAACTTCCTTAGATTTATATCCATTGGTCCATATATTGGTGCGATGCCACTTACTCGTAAGATTTACACACGACCACCGTCATATAAAATTCTCCATTCCCTTAAATGAAAAGTAACAGGAACGCGAACTAGTCATGATTCTAAATTCAAAAAAATCTCACCACTTTTGTACTGCCGAATTTCCCTACAGGTTATCTGTGCACATTTGCGCTTTGTTCGTTGGTCGCCCGTTGGTTTTTTGCGGAATGTTTTCGCCATGTTGTTGTTGACATGCATTTAAGATACAAATCGTTGCTGGTGGGTTTGAGGTTTTCTGATTTCGCACGCAAATTATTGGCATTTCCTGGCATAATATATTCGCACTTTTGTGGCTTTTATAATATTTTTAACCGCTTTTGTTGTTATTGTACGCGTAGCGCTTAGCATCCACCGGTGAATGCAATTTTTGTAGCACTGCTCTCGAGTTAATTTACCACTATTTAAGAGATTTTGAGATAGCGAATATGCTAGTGATACAAATTTAATATTTAAATAGGTTTAGAAATTTCATTTAGAGACGAGGGACCACATAATAATTTATTCTTAATTGTATTACGAAATTAATTTGAGTGGGTGGTAGTGAGTAGTGACTATTTTCGTCCGTCGTTGACTATTTTCAACACTGCTTTCATTTATCAGAAGAATAAGGAAAGGGTATTAGTTAGGCCTGATATTAACTTTGTACGAGTAGCTATGCTTTTAAAGACAGTTCGCAAGCTGCATGTAAAAATCGATGTTAACATGAAGTCCTGTGAACGGATGGCTCGGGTCAATACCCAACAAATTTATCAAGCAATGTGTCTACTGTCAATTACTGTATAATTTTCTCTATTTAACGCCTACCCCACTTTTTTTTATATAGAAGAAAGCATCCAACACAGTCAGCAGAAAAACTTGCCCAAAATTAACGCGATTTTTGAAACACTTCAAACTTGCCCTATATTGTAGCAAAATTTAATGATTTATAAAACTGCATACCCTAAATTTTTTTTTTTTTAATTCTGAGTAAAAAGTTTTAAATTTTGATGACAATTTGCCAAATGTTTACAAGTTTTATACAAAGTTCGAATCTTTGCTTTATATGGTTCCTTACTCGATAAGGATTCGCTGTCGGATCATTGCTATATAGAGTTTAGGCTTGCGTCCGAGGCTACCTCGATGCCAGCAGGCCGGATCCTCGAAAAGCGATGAACTTATTAAAGAGAAAACCATGGACGTTGAAGAAGCCACAAAATCATTTTAATCGAGTGTTATGAGAAGGTATGCCTGGAGCGTCGGGGAAAAGAAAGTAAGACTGTCCATTGGTGGAATCCGGGTTTCACAAAACTTCGAAAAACATTCAAGAAACTTCTTAACAGAGCTCTTAAAGTTCAGTTTTAAGCGAATTGGACTGCCTACCGTGAACTCAGGAAGGAATATAAAAAGGAGATTATATATATATATATATATAGTAGACTCATTCATCCTATTTGGGTGTTTGGCCGAGCTCCTCCTCCTATTTGAGGGGTGCGTCTGGATGCTGTTCTACAAATGGAGGGACCTACAGTTTCAAGCCGACTCCAAACGGCAGATATTTTTATGAGGAGCTTTTTCATGGCAAATATATCATACACTCAGAGGTTTGCCATTGCCTGCCGAGGGACGACCGTTATTTGAAAAATGTTTTTGTTAATTTTGGTGTTTCACCGAGATTCCAACCTACGTTCTCTCTGTGAATTCCGAATGGTAGTCACATACCAACCCATTCGGCTATGACGGCCGACAGAGATTAGATAATCTAAATTGAGTTCTTATAGAACCTTCTGCAGTGAACTGGAGCATTACAAGAGTTCAGCGAGGTTATGCAAGGTCCTTCAAAGGGACCGGATGACTTAGCTGAACTCATTGCTCAAACCTGATGGGACTCATACTGACTCAAAGTCAGAAGTGGACGGTGTTCTCTTTTCAACACATTTTCCTGCCTGAAGAAGTGTTGTTGGTCAAAGCTCGATCGATCAATCTGATCATGCCAGTATAACTCCTAGCAGACGTGAGTGGTTCATTACATCTAGGATAGTTAACCAGGAAGCAATAAAGTTCACCATCTCGTCATTCGAAAACTTTAAGTCTCCAGGACCAGATGGCATTTTCCCAATCATGCGCAAGCGTGGCGTTTGGTGAAAGCTGTCTCTGTCCCAAAGTCTGGCAAACACAATTATGCTTTAGCAAAAAGTTTCAGACCTAAAAGCCTGACAACATTTATGATTAAAACTCTGGAACGTATGGTCGAAAAGCACATGAGGAAAAGTGTTCTAAATCAGAAACCTCTCAATGTTGGACAACAAAGAGGGAAATCTTTAGAATCGGCTCTGCGCGAGTGCGTTAGTATAATCGAAAAAGGGTTGGAAACAAGAAAGTTCCTTCATGTACTTGTGGACATTGAAAGGGCTTTTGATAATGCTTCCTTTCACTCCATGTGGTCTTCAATCAGAAGAAATGGAGTAGAAGAAATCCTTGTCAGATGGATTCCAAGATACTGCATATCATAGATGGCGGAAACGATGAAGGAGTCAAGGTTGAGGTTAAGTTCCACAAGGCAGTGTCCTCTCTCCCTACTTTGGTGCTTTGTTGGAAATTGGACACATCCAAGCTTTTGCGGGTGATGTGTGCGTATTAACCTCAGGACGGTCAGTAAAAGCTATATGCAATAAAATGTAAGATTGAGCAGTAGTGCGAAATGCAAGGTCTTTCGTTACCTTGGTACTTTTCACTAGGAAATGCAATATGAAAGGCCTTTTACTACACACTTCGAAAGCAGTAACACTGCAACTGTCTTCTGAAGTCAAATACTTAGGGGTAATCCTAAAAATTAAGATGATCTGGAAGGCGCACGCCGAGCAGAAAGTCTCTCGTGCACTAAAAGTATTTTGGCAGTGTAAGACAAACTTTGGCAAGACATGGCGATAGTACACTGGGTGTACATCATCCTGATTAGATTCATTATAACATAAGCCTCTGTAGTCCGGTGGCAGGTTACTATGGTTAATTCCAAAGTAAAACTCTTAAACAGACTACAGATAAATGTGTGCTATGAGTACGACATCTGGTGATGACCTTAAGCCCCCCTTGAACTTGCAACCTCTAGATCTTTAAATTCGAAAGGAAGCGATGAAGGCGGCGTACAGGCTCAAGCTAAACGGAGTTTGGGGAAACGAAGAAAACACTGGCCAGATATGGCCACCTGTTGTTGAAGCGGTGTACCCTGTTTTCGATGCCAGCGGACAATTGGGTGCAGAAAAGCGACCTTATACCAAAATTTTCAGTCTTACCATGCACATTGCATCTATTCTGTGTCTCTCTATACAACTAATGTTCTTCAAAATAGGACCCTTGAGCGTCAATACACCGCTAGTAGCGCTCCTTCCACTGCAGGAAACATTTTTTAAACTCATCCGCCGGAATCGCGTTCAATTCGGCTGTCACAGTTTTTTGAATCGCCTCGATGGAGTCGAAACGCCTCCCCTTCAGCTTTCTTTTCAGACGCGGGAACAAGAAGAAGTCCGGAGGGGACAGGTCTGGGCTGTAGGGAGGGTGGGGAAGCAGCGGAATTCCCATCTTGGCCAATGCAGAGTTGCAGAGGAAGGCGGTGTGCGCCGGCGCATTGTCGTGATGAAGGGTCCAATTGTTAACGAGGCGTCGTGATGAAGGGACCAATTGCCGAACCCGGGCGACGCGGTTTTTCAGCCGAAGGAGCACTTCTTTATAAAATGTCGCGTTTACAGTGCTTATTGGAGGTACAAACTCCTTGTGGACGATGCCTCGAGAGTCGAAAAAGATGATCAGCATGGTTTTGACCTTGGATTTCGACATGTGCGCCTTCTTGGGTCGTTGTCCTCCCGGCCTTCCTTGAACGACTTGCGCCTTTCTAGCATGAAATCAAAACAGCTTTCACGCGCGGAACGATGTTGACTGTACCGCTGTTGCCAGCGAACTGGGGCCGGTTTCTAGTGGAAGGGGAAGGTCCAACGATCATTTTCCCCCACAAGCCGATTCGGTTGATCGCTTGGCAGACGCTCCGCGCGGGAAGGCTCATTTCTTTTCAATCAAAACCAGTACTTATATAGTTCTTGTTGTGGTTCTTGTTACTTTGGTCATTACAAATGTTTGGTTCGATTCGGCCTTTAAAATCGATGTTCAGTCGCTTTATAATTTACAAAAAAGAAAATATCATAATTTAAATAACTATCAATTAAACTAAATTATGTAACATCGAAAAAAAAAAATTTTAATACTAATTTTTTTATGCCCCTGACAACCCGCAACCCTTCAATAGCCCCACCACGCATATGCACGCACGCATTCGATTTTCAATTCTTTGCCAGTTTCTCTACTTTTTTCGCTTAACATGGTTTTGCATACCCCTCCTGCGTATACACAGCACAGTACGCTTTATGACCAGCGATGCGCATAACAGTGATTCACTGGATTCCCTCGACCGCTGGTTGCAGGCAATTCGAATCGCTACACCAGCACCTATACAAACGCACGCTGGGCGATATACTACGAATGAAAATACTTTTTCGCGTATTTGTGCAGTTAATTAAATTAACGATTTCGAAAATGTTAAGCTTTTTGTTGTTGCTGCTATTGTTGTTTGTTTCGCCGTTGTTATTGTTGTTACTGATGTTGTTTGCTGTTATTGCAGATGCTGTTGTTTTGCTTACAAATTGAATTGTTTCGTATTTCGGTATTCTAGGAAAACTTTTTTGCTGCCCCAGCAATCACCACTTCCCCCTCCATCAACGCCCCACTATTGAGTAGCATACTCAGCGTTGTACTTTAGCATTGTTCAATAACGTTAATATTCCTTGTTTGCGTATGTGCTTGTGTGGGTGTGTGTGCAAGTGTGGGTGTGTGTGCGTGTTTGTATTGACTGTGTTTGCTTTCGTTTGTATCGATGGCTGTGCCCTTGTTTGCAATTCCACTGTTGCTTGCCAATTCGATTTGCGAATATTTGCAATGAATGAAGGAGTACTCTCGCCCGAGCGCCCACAACCAAAGTTGCCCAAAACAAAGTTGCCTAATTGATGTACGAGCTCCGGTGCTGTTGCTGCTCCAGTTGCAAGCGGCAATACAAACAAAAAAAAAAAATAAAAATACAAGGAGCAGTGCTACAAGCTGTGGTACGTAGTAACTTTACCTTATGTTGAGTTTTCATTTTTCGTTTTTGGTTTTTCGTTTTTCGTTTTTGGTTCATTTTTTTTTCTCTCTCTCTCCCGAAAGTGTAACTAGATCTGCCACATTTCCGGTGTTCTGGCCGCTGTCTTTTTCTCCAATTACTGCAGAGCGCTCGCTATTCACCTGCCGTCCTCCGCAGACCGCACTCCTCTATCCGTCGCGCTGCCCACATTCCATCATTGCCCACACCCCACTCATTCACTTTTTCGCTACATTTGTTTCCTTGCGCCGGGTCTTGCGGCTAAATCTCCATTTTCATTTCTAATTGACGTAAATTTGCACCGGTGTTGCCTTTGCTATTCGAGGTTACTTGTTGTTTTTCATGGTTGGTGCTGCTGCTGCCGTTTTGACTATTCGGTAGGTGCTTGTACGCATAGCAGCTCATGGCTTTGCACTTGTAATAGCTTTTGGTAACTCGAAATATTAATTAAACTCAATGAAATCTGGTATGCTGTTGTTTGGCAGCGGTGGTAATGTGTGCCCTCTTGCACCACTCGGAATACTCTCGACATATCAGTTGAATCAGTTCTGCTCACTAAAGCTTCTATGGCTTTTGTTGGTGTATTATTTTGCATTAGCAGTTGTTTTTATTTTCGCGTATATGCGCCAGCTTAGAGCCAATGGCTGGTTCATATTATTCATTACCGGAATTGGAGTTGTTGCAGATAGTCGGCACTTGTACTACAATAGCTGTAGGTAGTTTTTGTTGTACTACATATTTAGTTATTACTCTCGCTGTATTTACACCATAAATTTTTCCTAGGAGTTCAGTTGCGCAGTTGGTCGGTGTTGGTAATTATTTTGCGTTAATTGATGTTGCTAATGTTTAGTTGGTCAAATAGAGTAATAAGCACATACACCTACATATATGCCATGTACGAGGGTGGGTCCATAGGTATTGGAAAGAACAAATCGAAATGTAGTCTGGTCTGCCTTTAACTGGCAGTCCGCCTTTCTCACTTCATCCAACGTTTCTCAAATTTTTGATGCCCAACAAATAAGAAGATTTCTCGGAGCTTTAACTGGTCTGCCTTTAACTGCTAGTCTGCCTTTAACTGCCAGTCTGCCTTTCTCACTTCATCCAACGTTTCTCAAATTTTTGATGCTCAACAAATAAGA
Organism: Anastrepha obliqua; assembly: GCF_027943255.1. Lineage (NCBI taxonomy): Eukaryota > Metazoa > Arthropoda > Insecta > Diptera > Tephritidae > Anastrepha > Anastrepha obliqua. The sequence goes on from NC_072896.1 coordinate 32,507,095, forward strand.
AGATTTCTTGGAGCTTTAACTGGTCTGCCTTTAACTGCTAGTCTGCCTTTAACTGCCAGTCTGCCTTTCTCACTTCACCCAACGCATCTCGAATTCTTTATGCTTAACAAATAAGACGATTTCTCGGCGGTTTAGAATATCCTTTATTTACGAATATCCCCATCGCTCGGCCCGTATCTCTTACCCCCGAACTACTTCTTTATATTTGTGAACATAAAATATTTTTGCTTTTTTTTAAAGGTGAGGTTGGGTTAGAAATGCCATATATTAACCGTCGTTACTAAGTGTGTAGTGATTCCACTAAAAACATCCCTCCTGTTCTCACCTTCTCCTCCTTTCCCTCAACCCCGGAACTGATTCCGCATCGCCCCGAGGTAGAGGTCGAAGACGGCGTCCTAAGAAGACGCATTCACTTACTCACCCGGCATCCAGGGTCGCTTGTCGCCTGAAAAACATATGGTTAATGCTCTTCAGCATTGAGAAACTTATGCCTCACGCCTCCTTTTTCGGATAATATCATGAACTACAATAAATTTGTGACGGCATTTTATTTTTCTTCGCCTAACATAATTTTCTCGATTATTTCTTCAGGTGTACTTACACTAACAGATCGGTGCAGAGTTGTTCTCTCTGTGTTACATCGTATTTGAAAAAGGATTTGAAGAATGTGGAACATCATCGTTTTGAGTATCTCAATAAATGTAAATTATTAGGTTCACATTTCGCATTCGCCATCAATACTTGAGAAAGAATCCGTGTCCGGACAAAGGTGTCTGTGAGGCAATAGTTAACTTCGCCGTGCTTCTTTTCTACCCACTATTTTAAATCGGGTATTGGTCTCACTGTACATCTACCGTACTTTTCAGATTCCATCTTGCGTGCCAAAGGGTGAGCGTATAATGTCGGAGAAGCATTGTCCTGGAATTCCTGAGATTTTTGTCTCCTATCTTCGTTTGTGCTCTTGTGCTAAAAGATCTATAGGGATTATTGCGCTGATAACTAAAACTGCTGCTTCTGCTACTGTTCCATATGAAGAAGCCACTCTCAGAGCTTAGATGCGCTGCGCAGACTGCCAAGTCTTTCGCCGCTATTTCATTCTTAGCGAATTTGCCTATATTTCGCATCCGTATAAGAGAATAGAGCTCGTCGTGTCCATTAAAAGATTTCGCTTACTCTGAGTTGGTTCTCCAAAATTTGCCATGAGCTTACTTAACATGCCACTTACTTTGGTAGCTCTTGTGGCAACATGATTTATGTGCGCTTAATATGTTAATCTCGAATCTAGTTGTACTCCTAGGTATCTGACCACTATAAAGTAGCCCCGAGTATTTGCATATCTATTTCTCATGGAACGGGCCTTTTGGTTAGAAGGATTAGCTCTGTTTTCTCTGTCAGTCTTCTGCCAGTCTTAATCCGTGGTCCTCTAGCCATGTCTGTAATCGGATTATCACCTGATTTACCTTCCTTTTGGCTTCGCCAGTATTTCGAACGATTACTACAGCTGCAATGTCATCAGCATATCCAATTAGATGCACATCCTCAGTCATCTCTATTCGATGGATTTCATAGTAGCTAATATTCCAAAGTTCAGGGCCGAGTATTGATCTTTGGGCCGCACCTTCTGTTATTTCTTTCGTTTCGTATCTTTCGCAAATTTCGTATATGAGTACGTGATTACTTAGATAGCTGCTAATAACCTTGATTGACGAGTGTGGTATCGTAAATTTAGTCTTTAAGGCTTCAATTTCGGCACCCCAGCTTAAGCGGTTGAAATCATTTCTAATGTTCATTTACTCCAAGGAAAGTCATTCATCCAAACCATCTGAGAGAATTTGTCAAAATTGAAGTGGGGATTGTACGGAAGTCCAAACTTCTTCCAGTGACCGGTGAACACCGGTGAGTTTGAAAGTTCACCGCTATGAGTTTGAGTTTGGTGGAAGATCCCCAGCACGTTGAGTGTCCTGCTTCTGTCGTACGGAGACCAAAGTGTTTTTGAGATATCATCTAATAAGATAGAACTTCATCTATCTTGCGCTTCTTTAAGAAAAAAAATTGTGCAGTTTCCCTTTAACAACAGTCAAGGGGACACCGATGTCTGAGATGGGGACAAATAAAACCGATTCCGGCGACCCCTTCCTGACAAGCTCCTCGACAATTTCATTTCAATCTATGTTCCTAAGCCCTAGGACGCAGATCAAAGAAATGTGCGTCGGTTCGAATCTCGGTGAAACATCAAAACATGATAGAAAATGTTTGTTTATAGTAGCGGTCTCCCCTCGGCAGACAATGGAAAATCTCCGAGTATATTTCTGCCATCCTCATAAAAAATCTCTGCATTCGGAATCGGCATAAAACTGTAGGTCCCTCCATTTGTGGAACAATATGAAGACACACGCCACAAATAAGAATAGGAGCTCGGCCAAACAGTAGTGTACAAGCCAATTATTTATTTTTATTTGTAATATAATCCCGAAAAATTGTCGTCATAAGCGTGTAGGCCAAGATATCGACCTGAGCTTCCATAGATTCTATTCTGTATGAGAATTTGTGGTACTCTTTTTAGGTTCTGCCTAGGAAGATTTCTCACTAAGTGTTTTTATCGACATATCTAATGGAAAGCTCAAGAAATGTGTTCTTTCGATTAGTTCGGATCTTAGAACAAGGAGTGTTAGATGAGTTCGTTTTAATGGACATGTGAAGAAGTGGTTAGTATTGCATGACCATTTTCCACATATTAAGTAAATGTTTAGCAGAGAGAAGTAAAACTGAAATCACTGATCGATGTGCTACGTCTGTAGAAGTCTGTAGTCTCTGCTAGCTCTGTCGCCCATTATTCAATACCGAATCACGAATTTTGTGAACCATTTTTCTTGGACGATTAAAACGTTCAACGTCACTTGTCTGTTGGTGCTATGGGTCTTTAATGTGGATCATTTCGATTGTTGGTGAAGAGTTTCGGCAATACTTTTCACGCTTTCTTGAAAGATTTGTTCTTTTGAAAGATGCTTCGTAACATGCAAAATTTCTAATTTAAGGTAAGACTTAGTGCCATCTAAACTCATTTTCAGAAACTTATTGACTCACCCTCGTATACCACAATCGTACTCAGAATTTTTTTTTTTTTTTTTTTTGTTGAACTTTTACTAATACCTTGGGTTGCATCCATCTGTGTTATTTAATTAAAATGAAGCATTTTTGGAGACCATTCATATGAGTTTTGTGTTTCATTACCAAAATGAAGTATTAGCTAATTTCAAATGGTTTGTTTAATTATGAGCAAATAAAGGTTGATTCAAATAGGCGGGGAATTCAAGTAGGTAATTATCTTATTTTAATTGGCTCTTACACACTCATTTATATTATCAAGTTTCTACTCCATCTTATGGTGCGCTTCTGGACGTTGTTCTACGGAATGAAGTAGCTACAGTTTTGTGCCGCCTTCAAATTGGAGCTTGTTTGGGTGGGTTAACATCGGTGGTTAAGAAGTGACCGCTATTTCAGAATACTTTTATTTAACATTTGACATTTCATGCTCACAACGAGCATAGAAACAGGTACCTACTGAGTGGTAGTCACGCACAAACACACTTGATTATCTCGGCTCATCGCAGCGAGGCTGAAGTCTTAACTGGCAGTCAATATTCGTAATACTTCGTCGGAAGTAAACGAGCCTAACCTTTCGCTTAGGCTGTCCAAAAAAAGAAATTTTGGCTGAAATAAACCTCCGTCCGCGTATGCCAGGTTGGCATATACCGCCGAGAATGCAACTGCTGTGGCCGATATTGCGCAACTCAGTGCAGAAGCATCGAACCCATGTCATTATATCAACAACTTAAGGATTCACGCACCTGTCTGATGACAATTTTTTACAAAAATCTTAAATAATTCACGAGCAAGATCTAATGCACTCAGCACTTAAAGGTAAGCGAACAACCATTTCTCTTTAACATCTGAGTGTGAGGTTTTCAGCAGCTCCAATTGGTGGTTGAATTCGGTCAGACAAATACCACAACCACCTAGAAAAGGAAGTGTTGAAGCCTGGAGTTCGCATCCGACTCATATGGATCACTGGGAAAGAAGTAGCGGTAGCATTGGCTAGAGAGACTGCGGCCTCGTTATTAATAAGAAGCGAGCGCTTCCTTGCAATGGGACAACACACCATCAAGGACAAGCTTAGAAGTGAGGAGCTAAGGCTATGAGGCGTGAGCTGGCGCAAAATTATAAGGCTGGCACCAGGCGACGTCTTTACTGGGCGGTGGAGGATATAATCAAAGAGGGTGCGGGCAACTCAAAACCCTCCTTAAAGACAAACTGAGAATGCTAACGGGCATTATCACAGGTCTCTGCTGATTGCGTAATCATCTGCTCAGGATTGAGATATGGTCCCCCAACTCCCATCGTTTTTGCGACCAGTCCCCGTAAACTGCGGCACACCTTTTTTTCGAATGTGACGCTATTGTGCAAAAAAGTTTGAGCCCTCTCGACCAGATGCGGTTACAAGAAAGGCACGTTCAGCCCAACCCAGCTTTATCTTAGGTTTATTAAGGGATTTAGGTTTGGTTGAGGTACTGTGATGAGTAGAGAGCATAAAAGACCTTAAGGTCGAAGTGCAAACCTTATTTTCTTTCTTTCATTCAAGCGTTTTTTAATGACTACAGAAAATTTTCATTGATTTTCTAGACAATCTTCGTTGCATAATGTTTTATAAAATATGCTGGAAAACTGTAACGCACGTCGCGAGAGAGAGACTTAACATAGTGCTTACTACGACAAGTAATTTAAAGAGATTAAGATATTGGAGGTTTACCATAAACCTCCAAATAGAACCGGCATTGAGTAGGTTGCATCAGCACCTGATAATTCGATCTTGCAGATCCAACCGCAACTGTTAACACTTTGCTCTACGTGCTTTGGTGCTTTGCTAAGATCTTTCATTACTCCGCCCAATCTATGGTGCCTTTGGCCTATGTGGGAAAAAAGCAACAGGCTTTAGAGTAGTTGCCACACAGAGATTTCACTTCACTCACTCGTTAAAATTTAAATGTCGATAAAATAGTGGATAATTAAGATTTTCAAATCGCAAATTAATAACAGCAACAGCAACAACAACAACTATTCACTAACTACCGCATTCGCCTGCACAAAGAGGGCAAAGTTTGTACTCTCACAGAGCCGCATGGGCCAATGACGCGTGGCAACGTAAATGGCAACAGCCAAATACTCGTAACAGCTAAAGTTAACAACGCGTAGTTTATGATTGCAACAGCGTAAGAGGAGCAGTAAAAACAAAAATAAACGCAACAGCAACAACAACAACAGATGGATGGTGGCGGCGTTGCTGATTTTGCTGCTACCATTACTTTGACTGCATTTGCTGAAGGAACAGCCAGTGATGGCGTTGTGGAGCCTGTTGCTGTTGTTGTTATTGTTGTTGGCGAGGCAGAAAATTGCGTAAATTTGTACGTTGCCTCGTTGTTTATTAGTGCCTTGTAAATGTTGCAAATACTTAAACTCTTAGTTGTTTGCTGTTATTTGTGCCGTTTGCTGCTACAGACTATGGTTGTTGTTCTTGCTTTTGTTTTTTGTTTTTGTATACATAAAGAGCCAGCACGCTGCACGGCTCATTGGCTTTATGCATCCAACAACTCATCGACAATTACTCAACGACAGATGGCATTGCCAGGCGCTGGATACGGGCCGCGGAGCTGCCTGTTGCTGTTGGTTATGACTTGAGTTGTTGGTAATTTAGAATTTTTGAGTGGTGATGCTGTAGCGGTGGGAAAAAAATATATGAAATATAATTCCATTTTATTCGCCATTTAATAGGCGTAGAATCGTTTTGATTATTATTGTTGGCATTCAAGTCTCAATCAAGCGTTACGAAAATTTTACAATATTTTTCAAGCGATAAAATTAGTAGCCATTGTTTGAAATTTAGCTTAAAATTTGATAAATAAAAATTATGAAAAGCTGTTCACTAGTTTTGTTCGTCACGATTTGGCAAGATGAATTGTATTTAAATCGAGATACTCTCAAAAATCTCATTCAATATCCATAGTCTTGATGCTCTTTGCCACATTGTAGAAGGCGCTGAAAATTTGATTGAAACAGTTTATGAAAGTGGGGAGTTAATGGAAAAGTGATGATAATAACGCAGCCATTCCTCTCCAAACGACAATCTTCAGCCACTGTAACCTGATCATCAGCGCGAAAGAAATTCCTACGCCTTGCCAGCCTGGTAGCAAAGATGGCAGGTCCGCATCCAGGCGCGGATGCAGAAAGCGAATCCTCTACTCAAACTTATATATTACTGAAACCTGTATCAAAACGCGGCCGCCATAGCCGAATGGGTTGGTGCGTGACTTCGGAATTCACAGGGAGAACGTAGGTTCGAATCTCGATGAAACACCAAATTTAAGAAATACATTTTTCTAATAGCGGTCGCCCCTCGGCAGGCAATGGCAAACCTCCGAGTGTAATTCTGCAATGAAAAAGCTCCTCATAAAAGTATCTGCCGTTCGTAGTCGGCTTGAACCCTCCATTTGTGGAGCAACGTCAAGAAGCACACCACAAACAGGAGGAGGAGCTCGGCCAAACACCCAAAAAAGGGTGCACGCGCCAATTATATATATTATGTTGGGGAAAAAGTAATGTCGTATTTTTTCAATTGAGCGCGACATTTAAACATATCTTGCGTTGTACTTTTGGATCGGGTCACACTAAACGGCGATTTGAAGACGACAATCTGTACTACAAGTGTCTCTTTGTCAGTGTTGTGATCGTACGTTTCAGTCTTAAGTTATAGCGCGTCAAAGATGGAGTCCACCAAGCAATAAATTCGTCATATTTTACGTTTTTACTACCTTAGAGGTAAAAATGCAATGAAGGCGGCGGCAAAAAATTGTGAAGTTTATGGGACTGATACTGTAACGATTCGCACAGAACAGCGTTGGTTTGATTGATTTCGTTCTGGTGTAGTAGATGTCGAAGATGCACCCTGTACTGGAAGGCCTATCGTCGTAGAGACTGATAAAATCGTTGAATGTATCTAAAGAGACCGGCATGTGAGCATTCGCTCGATTAGTCAGGAACTAGGTGTAGACCACAAAACCGTTTGGAACCATTTGCAGAAGATTGGATTCCAAAAAAAGCTGGATGTTTGGGTGCCCCACGTGTTGACGCAAAAAAAATCTCTTGGACCGAATCAACGTTTGCGATTCGAACTTGACCCATTTTTGAAGCGGACTGGCGATGAAAAGTGGATCACGTACGACAACGCTAAGCGAAAAAGATCGTGGTCGAGAAGCGGCGAGCCGGCCCAAACCATCGCCAAGCGCGGATTGACCGCCAGGAAGGTTTTGCTGTGTTTGGTGGGATTTAAAGGGAATTATCCACTATGAGCTGCTCAACTATGGCCAGACCCTTAATTCGGTCCTCTACTGTGAGCAACTTGACCGTTTGAAGCAGGCGATTGACCAGAAGCGGCCAGAATTGGTCTATAGGAATGGTGTTGTGTTCCACCAGGACAACGCTCCTCCTCACACATTGATGACCCGCCAGAAGCTACGGGAGCTCGGATGGGATGTCCTATCGCACCCACCATATAGTCCGGACTTGACAACAAGTGACTCTCTTCCGGTCCATACAAAACGCCCTTGGTGATACCAAGTTGGCCTCAAAAGAAGCTTGCGAAAACTGGTTGTCTGAGTTTTTTATAAATAAGGTGTGGGGGTTTTATAAAGGGGGGATAAGGAAGTTGCCTTCTAAATGGCAACAAGTTTGCGAACAAAACGGGGCATATTTGACTTGAATCGGATAATTCTAAGTACGTTAAATAAAGCGTCAAATTTCGATCACAAATACGACATTTCATTTTCCCCAACCCAATATATATGTAAATATATATATCAAAACTAGGAACCACAGAAAAGAATTTATATACAGGATTCGGTATTTTAAAACCCGTGAAGCCATTCTTTAACTTTCTGCTCTTTTTCAGATAAGACATGAGCAACTAGAACTTAACTCTAGAAATAAAGAGGCATGCTTTTATCGTCGCTATATCTGATTTAGAAATCTTTAATATTCGTTTATAAGGTTCGTGGTGAATTGGAAGCATCAGACGGAGATGCAGAATTTGTTGCTCTGTTGCAAAACGCAAAATGCCCGAGAAACGTTCTGAAACTGTCCGTAGTGTAGAAATTATTCAACAAATGCAAGCGATCATTGACGCAAATCCTTCAAAAGCAATGAGTGATCTTGCGAGGGGCCTTAACGTTTGTGAGAGTTGTATCCGCCGAGTTGTTCATGAGGAACTCCGGTATGTATCCTGTGGTATATGTAGAAGATAGTAAATGTAGGATCAAATACAAAAATAAGCCGCCTGAAGCGGCTGAGTATACCGAACTTATGGCGGCTTAACTCACCAGACCTTAGTCTCTGGATTACTACGTATGGGGCGTAGTTCAGCGTGAAACCTATATGAATTCTCACAACATCATTTTTACTAATGTTGATGTTGTGTTAAAGTTAATGTTGTGTAAAAAATTCGGGAAGTTCATTTAATTGTATAAATTAGAAGTTTGAGTTGGACTATAGGCAAATATGAAAGAACTTTGCTTCCAAGCTTTTAGTGCATCTGACGCGCCGTTAAAGATGTGTGCAATCTGACGCTAAAGAGATGCAACAAAACTCTCTTCCTATTTGCCAATTCTGGTCAATTTTCTGCGGTAGTGTCTTCAGTTGCTGATAGCAGAAGTCTGGATTGAATTTTTGGTCGGATTGGAGTAGCTTATAGTCGATGATTTCCTTCCAAAGCCATCAAACAAACCGCCCCACTTTCTTAGTTATCAGTCCCAGCTGGACGGTCATTTGAGTCGGCTTATAGCAATTTGACCACGATCTTTTTCGACTGCACATCCTGTTTGTGACACATTTTTCATTTGAATTGCAGACATCAATTTGAATAAAACTCCTCTTTTGCGTCACCTCGTGCAGCACTCATACATCGAGCTTCGTCATGAATCCAGTCTTATACAAATGATTCTTCTGTCGGGACCTCTGTTTGGGCACTTATGAAATATGTAAAAGATGGTACTGGATTCAATGCTGGGTAGTTGGCAAAGCAGCAGTAAAAAACAACGATTTCGGCATCGTATTACATATTATTATATACATTTATTTCAGTCTGCGTGTGTGCCTGACTCATCGGTTGCGTACTTAGAAATTAAAGTAAAAGCAATTAAGTAAAATAGAACAAACATTTTCTTCTAGGCAGTAGTGTAGAAAGTATCACAACAGACCTGCTTTGATTGCAGTGGCTATCCCCGAAATCTGCCACTCACTTAATAGATCAAAGGAAGGAAGCCAATTCTCATAGTACAGAGCGGCTTACTAGTTGCGTCTGTCCAAACTAATCAAAGTCGCAGACACTTTTCTAAGTATAATACGCCACCTTAGATGTTTTTAGAGTATCTGATAATAATTTTGTCCTCCTCCCATTTCGATACGAAGGACGAAGTCTGCATGACTTAAGAACTATTTTTATTCTAGCGCCGACTATGAAAAAATTGTTAAGAGTAAGAAAAATTTTAAGATATGTCATTATCAATCACGGCTGAAAGAGGACAGCACTTTTTTCTTAACAGTGGATAGCGATTACAATATATCAGAGATGCTGAAATGAAATTTAAAACCTTGCTATAAAAATGGTGTTCTCATACACCAAAGCCGGGTTGTACTATATACAGTGTGGGAAATGTGATAAGAAATCGTTTCTTTTTCCTCGTCATCATTTAGAAGTACCATTTATTCACATGTTTGTCGTATAAAAACTATGATCACGATGAATATAATCGTATATATCTTCCCTTTACAGAGAGTACATAACCCGTGTTTGCCTTGAGCTCCAACCATCTGTGTCTGGCTCTTTCTAGGAGGAACCTTTTTTTGTCGTACCTTGATTTGAAAGTTCATATGTCATTCAATTTATTTCTCGTTAGTTTCCCTATAGCAATTCTTCCTATAGTCTGACAGGCAAATGGGGTGGAGTCTGTTCTGTTCCCTGCGATGATTAATGATAGTCTAGTGGTAGCTTAGAATCCAATAAGAATGAGTCCATGATACTAACTGCAGTCTGAGTTTTTACAATACTTGTATATATGAAGACATCTTCTTCTAGAGCTTCCATTTCGATCGGCTTCAAAACTTTAACAAAAGCTGCTTGAACGACAGCTCAAAATTTTAGTATGCACTTTATGGTTTAAGGTTTCCATTACCTCCTTAGAAAGATTATCTCAAGCACAGAGCAGAACGCATTGCTATTTCATATCCTCTTTTATTTTCTCCGAAAATATATTGCCTCAGCACAAGGTAACCAGTTTCAGTGGCAGTTAGTGCAAAATTCGGTTATCTCTGCTTTTTACTATCGTACCTAAATCCAATTACCGTCTTCACGGTTGCGATCTCACCTGATTAGTGTGAATATCGGACCGGAAAATTAGTATATGACCATTAAGAATCAAGTGCCGAACAGAGTATATCTTAGGTCCACCTGCGGTTGTGACAGAACGAAAGTCCTTTCTTCCACCCATTCTGTTCGATTATCAACTACTTACTGAAGATTTTCTTAAATACCCCCTTCCTCCTTTCCAAGATGCGATAGAGCATTAAATTGGTATCCGGTTCCACCTTTTCTGACCAGTTTCTTTGTTTCATCTAAAGTATGTCTTTCCGCTGGCCCATGAGGGCGAAGTACGAATAGACATAACGTAACTAAAGAACATCAAAGCCGCGGAAGCCGAGGAACTGCCGGCTAAGCTACTCCAACAAGGCGGCGAGGAGCTGGCAAGGTGCTTACATCAGCGACTATGCAAAATATGGTCGAATGAAAACTTGCCTGCCAATTTGTCCAAACTACCGCGGAATTAGTCTTCGCGTACAAGGTTCTTTCAGGCCTATTGTGTGGCTTCAGTGTGGCTTTATATCTGGAAAATCCACAATTCAGCAGATATTCATAATACTCCAAGTCTTGGAAAAGACCCTTCAAAGGAGAATAAACACAGAACATTTCTTCGACGATTTTAAAGCCACACTCGAGAGCACGTAATGATAGTTGCCTACATGGTCCGTCTCTCGAAGTGTAACTAATTAAAAAGGCCATATATTTTGTTTGGAAAATTACATCTATTAAATACAAAATTAAGAATTAATTTACTTTTGCTCGATATGACCACCTTTTGCCTTGACTATGGCCTTGAGATGGTCCAGAAACGAAGGATGCCCGAATGTGACTTGCAGGTATTTTGGCCCACTCGCGTAGTATGGCTTTTTTCAGCGCCTCGAGACTGGTGAATGTTTTAGTTTAGACTTTGCTCTCCAAAATGGTCCAAAGAGAATAATCCATCGGAGTCGCGTCTGGTGAATTTGAAAGCCATTGTGTGGACGTTATAAAGTTCGGAACTTTGTTTTTTAGTCATTCTTGGTTCAGTCGAGCTTTGTGAGACCGTGCCGAGTCTTGTTGAAATGTCCATGGCCTGTTACCGAAGCGTTTGTCTGCCCACGGCTTCAAGGCATCCTCCAGAATACTTTCCCGATAATATTTCGCATTTTCGCATCTGTCTTGACGCCAGACTCGATGAAAACGATTGGAGAGTAGGCGCCCATCTGCGGTTACAACGGCCCAAACTATTACCTGTGACGGGTGCTGCCTCCTGGTGACCAATCGATGTCTTGAATTCTCGTATGAACGGTCAGTCAAATAAACTCTATCGTTTTGTGATTTTACGAACTGCTTAATTTGAACAATTTTCATCAGAAAGCTCAATGTTCGAAAATTGACCGCTTTCGGCCAAGCAAATCAACTTCTTCGCTCTCTCAAGTTTGACTTGTTGCTGCTTTGGTGTGAGACCATACGCCTTTTGGATCTTGTAAGGCTTGACTTTGACATCATTTCTCAGTATGCGGCGGATGCTACGTCGGATATTTTCAGTTCTTTCCCGATTTGATTGGCATTTCGTCTGGGATATCGCTCAAGTCGTTTCTTCACTTTTTGAATCATTTCACGTGACGTTGCAGTCTTTTGATGACCACATCCATGACGCTCCGCGATGCGACCAGTATCATTGTAACGATTTATAACGATCGGATTAATGTGAACTTGGTTTCGTACGATTTTATTCGAAATTTTTCCACCACATCGCCTTCAGAAAAGTAAGACTTTAACACTTAATGCCGCTTGGCATCCCTAATGTAGATGGCCCCTAACGCTCGATACAGCTCTGAAGCGCAATAGTTTTTGCTTTATTTGCCCCTTTTCTTTAATTACTTATGGAAAAATATCTAATTTAGAAAATTCCCACGTCTGATGCTTCCGTTCCACGTATTTATTTCTGTAAGCTGAAAGGTCTCACTTAGTATTCTCCCTTACTTAGTATTCCATATAGGCAAAAACTAAAAAAAAAAAACAATCTTCAGAGTTTGATAACATTCCGCGCATCTATTCATTTCATCCCTCATTTGATATTTTCATAATAAATTAGCGAACAAATCAATCAACCGCAACTAAATGGCCGCCAACTCATCAAGTCGCCACAATCAACTACTTCCTGGCCGCATAGCCACGCGGCTTGAGCAAGTGAACGTCCATAGAATCGATTGCCAGCTATTGAACAATGCACGGCAGTGATGAGAACCATTGAGTAGGTGCCACGCAAATATTGATGAATAAATGCATACAATGTATGCGTGGTTCTGTGTATGTGTGTGTGTCTGTGTGTGTTTATAGCCCAGAGGGAGGCCACTCAACCGCGTCCAATTGCAGCAACAGCAGCAGCAAACAATCATCATAAAGGCGACTGCGAACGGTAATAGCAACAGCAATAGCAGTGGCGCAGCAGCAGCAGCAGCAACAACTACAACAATAACTTGAATGCTGCTTATTGGAACCACAAGATATTCAATGGATTTGAACTAGGCTTTAGCAAGTAGAATATCAAATGACTTCAACCGCTGAGTGGCCGTGGTTGCGAGGAAGCAGACGTATAACTAAAGGCCGTCATAAACAGGCTGAAACTCAGTCAATACAGAGAGGTAGTTAGTAGCTGGCCGAGTGGCATCCTTTTGGTCAAAACGCGTTCATTAATAAACATGAGCGCAAAAGGTCTAATAACTGGGTGTATGTGCGTGTGTGTGTGTGTTTCCGTGTGCTTCTGAAGCTGTAGGGCAGGCACTATTGCGAAGTTACTGTTGATACTGCTGTTGTTATTTATACCATTTGATTTGTTGCTGTTGTTGTTGTTCGTAAGACTTTATATGCAGTTTGAGCCTTAAAGTTGTTTGTGAAGGATTTCGTAGCGCTTAAATGCGGTGGGCGCGCAGTAAGAAGGGCAAAGGCGAGTTGGGAAAGATTATGTACGTAGTTTATCCATTCAGCATCGATTGTTTTCGTTACCAGGCGTATTTCGGTCAAGCGATGCTGCACACAAACAACTGTGTGTGACGCACACACTGCTTAAACAGTCACTTAATCAGTCAGTTTAGGCGTACAGTCAGTAAATTTAAGCAGTCAATCAGTCAGTTGACGTGACTGTGACTGTGACTGTGACTGTGCGTAAGTCAGTCAGTGTGGCAGCTGTGTAGTTGTGAAGTTACGCAGTTATGTGGAGTTTGTTGTTTGGTGGCCGTTGCCTATACTGCTGCCCAGACTGCTGAGCAGTCAATCAGGCCATTTTAGTCACTCCGTTTTATTTGCATCAATCAATAAAAGCAATAACTTTAGTCAATCCATGCGTTTGGCTGGTCCGGTCAGTTAATCAGTCAGTCAGTTTGAAGGACCACGCAGCTGTGTTGTCTGGACTCTTTGTATGCTGCGTGTGTGGTCTTGGAGCTGTGCAAACTTGTTTCGCTTTTGGCTTTGTTTAATTTTTTTGTTCACTACTCCTTATATGGCTGCACCAATTACAATGAAGAATAATGGTACGGAAATTTATTCAGTTTTTTTTAAGTACGAAAAATTTCTTTAAATCATCTTTGCATTTATGTTATAGCATCTATGATTCCGCTGTGTGCCGAATTTTACAAAAAAAAAAAAAAAAGAACAATAATGAGCTACAGCAATTATGCAAGGGAAAGAGCTTTAGAATATTGGAACACCTGCCGCCCTTTCTTCCCTAAAGTTCTTAATGTTTTTAATATACAAGGTGAAGTTCAAAATAAACAAGAATGAGCTAAATTAGAAATGACAGGAGCTTTGTTCTGATAATTTCGAGTTCATTTATCCAAAATAGTCCCATCTGGCCTCGATACACTGTTTTGCGCGATCTAAAAGCTTTTCGAAAGAATGTGTCAGGTCATTGACCGGAATGTTCTTCAGGATGTCGGTACAAGCCCTTTCAATGGCCTCTACAGACTCAAAACGTTTTCCTTTCATGGCCAAATGCAATTTTCCGAATAGGTAGAAGTCACAGGGAGCCATATCAAGCAAATACGGTGAGTGACTGATGGGTAAAATGCAATTTCTAGTCAAAAAATCAATCACAAGAGTGGATCGATGAGATGGTGGAATAAGCGCCAGCTTCCTCCTTCGCGGTATTCAGGACGAGTTCGACGAATGCGATGCAACAAACGCTTCAAAACGCCAAGATGGAAAATTGCATTGACGGTTTGGCCCATTGGCACGAACTCCTTCTGGGCGATTCCCTTGGAATTGCAAAAAAAATGAACATCGACTTGCTTTTTGACTTCTTTTTGAGTGGTGGCTCGTCTGGGGCCTTCCTTTGACGCTTAGTTTCAGGTTCTTGTTGGGAACACCACGTTTCATCACCAGTTACAATGCTGTAAAGGAAGTTCTCGTATTTTCTCGCCTCTTTAATGAGGTCTTTCGAATGTTGAATTCTGAGCAATTTTTGGTCCTCAGTTAACTTTTGCGGAATGAAACGTTCACAGACCTTTCGTAAGCCCAAATGATCGGTTAAAATGCGATAAGTCGATGTTTTGGAGATATTCAACTCCGTTTTCATGAATTTCAGTGTTGATTTCGGTACATTTTTCAAAATTTTACGGACAATTTCTGGGAGTTTTCGGTGATTACTGAGTTTTGGGCGGCCCGTATGTTCATTGACATCTTTGTCAAGTATCTCTGAATCGTGTAAACCACTCATAAACTCTGGCACGAGATAGCCAATCATCGCCATACATTTTTTCCATCAATTTAAATATTTCGGTCAACGTTTCATCGATTTTAAAACAAAATTTGATATTAGCTCTTTGTTCGAAACTCATTTTTGTACCGATGACACAAACATACTGACACTTTAGACGCAATAACTTCGCTTCCACTGAACCGTATATCACCAAGCTTTCACTCGAAGTCAGCTAGGGAGGTCCCCTCCAACGCACTAACTCATTAAGAAGATGGCGCCATCAAAAACATTTTTATGACGCCCGTCCTGATTATTTTAGACTTCACCTTGTATTGTTGCTGTGATTTCCGAACAGGGAGGCAAATAATTAGCGCCTACCGCCGGTTTAATACCACGCTCCTCTGTTGTTTTGGAAGTATGGTTTCTAAAAGTGCAATTCCTTTGAGCCACTTCTATGTGCCTAGAAAAAGAAAAAAAAGTCCTAAATTCCAAGTCTCAAATTTCTTGAAAATTTGTTGTCCAAACGATAAAGATAGTGAAGACCAGTTCTATTCTCACCCACTTCTCCACAACTGCGGTCCCTACCTTCCAGTGTCCTTTGAGAACTTCGGTTACGCACGAGATGTTGAGTTGTCCATACCCAAGCAGTTGTTTTGCTTTTCAATACATTAAAAGTAAGTCATGTCTTCCTGGATATGGCACAGGTCCTTGCATCGTCTGATCACAAACTTATTTGTTTTTTTTGTTTGAGGGAGGTTTAAATCGAAATATCAGAAACACTTAAAAGGTGCCGTCACACCAATGGTTTGTATGGGGTCGCGCTCCCACCAATACAATAACAATCCTCCCACCTCTTAGAATACATAGCAAGTACCTGCGTCAAGACATCTCTCCTGCAGGCATATGAAGGCTATACGCCGTTGATAGTCCCACTGTGTTCATGGGTGGTTCTAAAGTAAAGGAGACATCGGAAAAGGTGTTTTATTAACCCACCACTGTTTTATCTTCAGTCAATTTGGCGGAGTCGCGTCAAGATTTTAACTACGAACTTTTGGGCTGACTTTCACTTACTGCCGGTTGCGCACATATCTTGTATGAGAGTGCTCGGGGTGGTTGATGACCCAGCGCTTGTTCGAGAATAGCTCGCTCCTCTCTCAAACGGTCGTTATAAAAAACCACGTCTTCTGTGTTTTTTTTTCAGAATTCGGTCAGTTCGCCAACTTGAAACGGTGCAGGTATTCCCTAAAACAACCATGTCCGTTAAGCCACTGCGAAAGGTGATAGTCGGTATCTCCATGTTTTCTTCCTAACCACTCATCAACACGTGATATGAGCTTGTAATCCTATATTAGAGTCACTCGAGTTACACCTCAATCTGGCAAAAGAGAATTTTTACTGATTCCGCTTCGGCCGAGTTTAAGGTGGATCTTAATTTAACAAGCAGATCCGCCTTCTCAGTGCTCTCGATATTCTTTTAGCCTGAAATCCATACTAGAGTGTTATCGAGCCATTGATCGAGCAAGTTGAGTTTACACTGCATTACAGGTTTGGAAGTTGTATTTTTCGAGTTTACCGCGTTTTGAGCAGCTCGACTTAGAGATGAAAGTAGCTATTTTGGCTCCAGCTTGTATTATGTGGAACACGGCTTAGCAGTCCTCCCTAATTGGTGGCAATTCTGCCTGGACAACGCTAGCTTTGGGTGGATGGCGCATTGATTTAATTAGTTCTAGGAACTCGAAGTAGAAACCTGCCCAGACACCACAGCCCATATTGGACTCATCGGTTTAGATTTCTGCATCAAAATCTGTAAAGATACCCCTCCTTCTCCATTCTATCTAAATGGAAGAACCACAGAGAAATCTGTTTATGTAGTGAAGGCTTGGTGATAGAGGTTGCCGGTGATGGTGTTAGCAAGTAATGGTTCTTGCAGAAGAATCCTGCTGTAACCATGCATGCTAGCAGTCCAACTGCCCACTTCTTTGAGCCTGACCGCGTAAATATGTGTAGGTTATAAATAAATGAGTAAGCTAAGTGCATCGCTTGGACACGATCATAGTGCCCCTGGTACTAGAATACAAGCTGCTCTTCGTATTCATTCGAGTTGGCATTGGTCGTAAAGAACGATGGTCCTGTCCAGAACGCTGCAGAACTGCAAAGTGTTTTGTGACAAGTCCGAACAGAAAACTGTCAAACTTTCTACTAAAACTTGGAAAGACATTCGGTTGATGGTCGGCGGTATCATTACAGGACACAACCCTTGGGGTCAGCATATGATCACCATTGGAATTATAGAGCCTGTCTTGCTTGGAGCAGACGGATAGCACTGAGCACTTTCTCGGTGAGTGTCCTGCCTTTGCTAGAGCAAGGCTGGGACTTTTCGGTTCCGATGTCATGAGAATGAGTAATATTCGTTCTCTAAAACTGGAGGATATTTACAGATTTGCCAAAGAATCTGGAAAATTCTCACATTACTAACTATCTCTGTATCTGTCTCTATTCTTTCCTATCGCGTTCTCTGATACTTTTCTCCTTCTCTCCTTGACTATCTGCCCCCTTTCCAGAGCTTTAAATATAATGAGCTTTTTAGCTTGAGTGTTTTAGGAGTCCCCAAATCTCCTGGTGCTCTTTGGCTCGACCTTTTCAAATTTCAATTTCAATTTCAAGGGTTGCTTAAATCGACAATAATTACTTTGACGAAATCTGTTTCGCTTTTTAATTTCAGAGGATCCAGTTCAGAGATATAGTGGTCACCGCAAAACCTCTTTTTCGAGAGGAGCTGCCGGAGATCAGCTGTAGCACCATACAAGTAGTTTTACTAATACTAAGTCTTAAAATACAGTTAAAAGATATTATAATATGCGTACGAATTTATAGATCAATAAATTTAAAATTTTTCTCAGAAAAAAACTATGGAAAATTCGTGTTTTTCGGCCTTCTAACTGTATATAACCCTTAATTTCGAACTTCGTTTTTTTTCATTGCACCCTTTGGCGAAAACCAAGTGGCAACACTAGTGCTCATATTTTCTATTGCATTCTTTAAAATTAAAAACAAGCAAAAACCATTTTTTAGATATTTATAAAAAGTCAGCATGCAGCCAGTGCACCAGTACACCTTCAAGAGCTCACTTCAATTCGTATTGGATATCTGAAAATATTTATGCTGTTGACTCGCATGTTGTAAAATTTAATAATTCAAAAGTTTTTTCTGTTGAATTTTTATTAAAAACAATTTAATTTTTTTCGTGTTTTTCATAGTTTCTTTTTAATTATTTTTTTCATTCCACTTGCATTACTTCTATTGAAGTGTAAAAATTCCACTCAGCAATTTTTTAATAATTTTTATAAAGAATTAATATCCTTTTGTTAGTTACCTAATCCGCCAACTTCAATTTGCTATCAATTTCAAACTTTTTTTTCCAAATAATCGCTCAATTCAAGGCCTTCATGTTGAGCTAAGCGCGTACAATGGCACCATTTAGTGTAGTCTGTTGCAATGAAGCAATAAAAAATTGCGGAGGATTGGAGCAAAAGCATTGAATTGCAGCTAAGTGAATTGAACTTTATAAATCACTAAATTGTTAGTTTTTTATAAATGCGCATATTTTTGCAGTTTTTTTTTTTTCGTTTTGCTCACATTTTTTGCTGCACTCACAATTGTAATTCATCAAATTGCTTTTAGCGATGAAAACGCATTGAAATGCAATAGTAAACAAAAATAGATAATAAAAGTAGAAAAATGGAAAAATAGAAAAATAGACAATATTGCGGATATACATTTGTAGGAGATACAGTTATAAAAAATAATACTTGCTTGGGTACACTTGCGAACCAAATAATGGAGACGCGCATTAATAAGGCAACATTAAATTGCGTTTATATTTATATGTAATTCCAGTGGATCCTAGGACGAGCAAAGGGCCCCCCATGCCAGCCTGAAGGCAAAGTCAGCAGCCGCGGAAACAGGCTGGGATGCGGAAGTCCCATCTTAAAATTAACAGATTAACAAAACCAATGCAAACAAAAAACATTTTAGTGCTTACAGAAAGTTTAATTCTATTTATACGGATTCTATAAATTGAAGCGATTAGGTTAGGTTAGGTTAGCCTGGTTGGCAATAAGCCACGCATAGACCTTTTGTTCCCTAGCAATACCAGATGGAGACCAACTTCTATGAATATCTAAAGTAGACATCGTGTAGGATGTCAGCGCTTTTAGCGAATCTAAGTAGGGCTGGGAGCTCCGCTTTTGAGACGTCTTCCAGACCCTCAAACAATGGGGATCCCAGGTATTTTAAACGCGTTTTTGATAATGCCGGGCAAAGGCACAGAAGGTGTTCTAAAGTTTCCTCAAAATCCTCTCTGCATTTCCTGCATTTGTCCGTGTTAGCAATCCCTATCTTGTACGCATGTGCAGCCAATAGATTATGACCTGTCAGCATACCTATGATAGTTCTGCAGTCCTTTCGTGAGAACGTAAGTACGAATTGAGTCAGTTTTTTGTCGTTAGTTCTACACATAACTTTTTTTGTTTTGCATGTGGTCAAATTAGTCCAACTAGCTTCCATTCGCCTTTTCATGTAGTCGTCCATTTCAAGGTATATTGTATTTAGCGGTTTTGGTATTTGTTCAAATGGTAGTCTAATAGCACTTTTTGCTATCTCATCTACTATTTCGTTCTTCATAATGCCTTTGTGACCAGGTACCCAATAGATATGCAGCCTCCTGTTTGTGGCTAGCCTTCCTATGGCCTCACTGCTCCGTGGAGCATTTTTGGACTTAATACAATATGAGCTTATTGCTTTTATTTCTGCTTGACTGTCCTCGTATATATTAATTGTTGAATTCTTTCTTGTTCTAGAGTAGGCTAGCTCCGCGGCTTTCTCCACAGCAAAAACTTCCGCTTGGAAAGTACTGCTGTGGCCTGGCAGCTTGATAGGCTACCTTATCCCTAGTTTTAAGAAGTAAATACCCGCTTCCACTCCGTCTAAAGTTTTAGAGCCGTCTGTATAGATGTGAAAAGTTCTATGGCCAGGCTTCATGATCTTTGAGAAGTAGTTCGTTGTTGCCTAGCTTCGGGGCGTCGTACTTCCTGGTAAACAGTACCATGTCCATTTTTCCGGCGTTTATCCCTAGCCCTACGCGAGATTTCTATTGGTTTACCATTTTAAGTGTGTTATTCATCACATTACTGATGGTGTCCAGGTACTTTCCCGTAACTACTATAGCTACTTATGTCATCTGCATATGCCACTAGTTTTGGTGTCCCTCCATCAAATTTCTTGAGCAGTTAAATTGCTACAAGACACCATAATAGCGGCGATAGTATCCCACCTTGCGGAGTGCCTCTGCATGCATATTTGGTGACGCTCGTATCGTTCTATTCCGCTCTTATCTTCCTGCTATCTAATAGCTGCCTTATCCATAGATAAATCGCGGGTTGCACACTAAGTGACTCCACACTATTTAAAATAGCATCTTTCGTCACGTTGTTAAAGGCCCCTGATATATCTAGAAAATAGGCGTGCTGCGCCTTGGATAATACGTCCGGCGCAATTGAATATCTAATGTATGTGTCTAGAATCTTCTCTAACCTTTTCAGGAGAAATGAGGTCAGACTAATGGATCTGTATTCCTTCGAGTAGAAAGGGTTGCTTTTTCCCGCTTTTGGAATAAACACAACTTTCATACATAACACAACATAGCTGAACCTCAATCATCCCCTGAATATCGTTCTTAACCATGGTACCACAAGATGGCTTACTTTTTGGAGCATGGTTGGGAAGATTCCATCCAGTCTTGGCGATTTATGTGGGTCGAAACTTTATTTAGCCCATTTTATCTTGTTGGTCGTAATTACGTTCGTCGGGAAGTCATGTACAATATCTCCTCTAGTTTCGAGATCTGTAGTGTCTGAACACTAGGGAAAATGTGTGCTGACTAGGTCTTCTAGGGAGTCTTCACAGCTGTCAGCCCACTCCCCGTTAATTTTTCGTATTGTTCTTGGCATAGACGGATTGCTAGATAACAGTTTCCAAAGTCTAGTCACTTCGTTAGTGTCTTCCATACTGCTACAGAAGTCTTTCCAAGACTCTCTCTTGACTTTGCGTATCTCTTTCTTGTATACTTTTAGTAGATCCTTATACTCCCTCCAACAGAACTCATTGCCAGCAACTTTGGTTAACGTATAGACTTTATGTACCCTACGCCTTTGTGCTCCTAATTCCTTGTTCCACCAAGGAGGCTTCACCTTGCGTCTATTACGTGTTGGGGGGCAGGATCTTTTGAAGGCTTTGAAGAGAGTAGTTGCAAACAATTCAACCCCTTTCTGAAGTGCGACGTGTGACCTGTATTTCCAGGGTATCATTGGGGTTTTTGATAGTATATCCCTATACAAGTCCCAGTTCGTATTCTTAGGATTTTTAAAGGATATAGGTTTATTTTTCGAGCGGAATATAACCTGAAGGCTTATTTATGTGCGATTAGAGAATGAGGGCATACTCAACACTTCCCATTCCTGTACCATAACATGCTTAGTTGTGTAAAGTGTTAACTCAAGTACATTAATCGAGGTTGGCCCAACAACATATGTTTTTCACCTCTATTAGCTATTTCTAGGCTACTCTGAAGAATATAGTTAAATAGTGACTCACCTCGGTCGTTGATGTCTGCACTACTTCAGATCATGTGATGTGCGTTAGCGTCAGTTCCTCATCATGTGCCATATAGCAAGACCCAAAGAGTAACGTCTCATCCTTGCAGCCTTCCAGCGCCACCACTGTCAGATCGTCTGAAGAGAGATTATGATCAATATAAGAACATTTACTTTTTTTAATCATTATCGCTGTTCTTACCTTATTCTTTGCAATCGGGATGTAGGTGTTGTAGTTGTGTGACTTTAGACCGGAGACTATGTTGCCCGATGATATCCATGGTTTTTGGACTAGAGCCACATCGTAGCCGACTCCCTTTATGTTAAGGAGGAGCTCGCCTGAGGCGTTCTTACTTTTGTGGAGGTTTATCTGGCCTCAGTGCTTTTTCGGGGTTGGATACTACCCCCAAGTCACCCTTCTCCACTACCTGTATATTGAGGGAGGCTTCCAGAATCTCTTCTACACCGAGATCTTTTTCCACCTCCCCCGTTTTGTGGTTGTCATCTACCGGGTTGCGCTTTTTGAAGCGAAGGTGCACGCTACCAAATCCTCAAGACATTCTACCGAATCGCGCGTAAAACAGGTCCTCTGCCGGTTTGTTGATCTGGATGATGTAGTCTTGGCCTCCATCAGCAGTTGCTGGCTTTGCCATGCTCAACACTTTCCAGTCGTCTGTCGGCACGTCCGTGTTCTGTCTTTGTAGTAGTCGCAGTGCATTTTCCGGTTTTACCACTCGCGGAATGAAAATCTTTGCCTTCGGTATTGAGGGAATGCAGCTGCGATCAACAACCACCTTTTGCCTTGACTATGGCCTTGAGACGGTTCAGAAACGAATCGTAAGCTGCCCGAATGTGACTTGCAGGTATTTTGACCCACTCGCGGATAATGACTTTTTTCAGCGTCTCGAGACTGGTGAATCTTTTAGTTCGGACCTTGCTCTCCAAAACGCCCAAAGAGAATAATCCATCGGATTCGCATCTGGTGAATTTCAGAGCCATTGTGTGAAAGTTGTGAAGTTCGTAACGTTGTTTTTTTAGCCATTCTTGGTTCACTCGAGCTTTTTGAGAAGGTGTCGAGTCCTTCTGAAACGTTCATGGTCTGCCACTGAAATGTTTGTCTGCCCGCGGCTTCAGTGTAACCTCCAGAATACTTTACCGATAATACATATTTCTCGTTTACCTTGACGCCAGGATCGATGAAAACGATTGGAGAGCGTTGATCTGCGGTTACAGCGGCCCAAACCATTACTTGTGGCGGGTGCTGCCTCCTGGTGGCCACACGATGACCCAATTCCCGAATGAACGGTCGGTCAAATGAACCCTATTGTTTTGGGAGTTTACGAATTGCTTAATTTGAAAAATTTTTTCATCAGGAAACATAATGTTCGGATATTGGCCGCTTTCGGCCACGCGAAGCTATTCCTTCGCTCTCTCAAGTCTGACTTGTTGCTGCTTAGATAAGAGAGCATGCGCCTTTGGGTTTTGTAAAGCTTGACTTTGAGATCATTTTTCAGTATGCGGCGGATGCTATGGTCAGATATTTTCAGTTCTTTCTCCATTTCACGTGACTTTGCAGTCTCTTGATGACCACCTCCATGACGTTTCACGATGCTACCAGAATCGTTGTAACGAATAATGGTGCGATAAAGAAAAAAATTATTTACTTTAAGCTGCTCGAGGTCACGAACAATCGGTGGTTGCGATTTTCCAGCCAAATATAATGCAATCACACTTGTACGTTTGAAATGCATTACTGATTTTGTTTTTACGCGTTTGCTCTCGACAAAAGGCTTCCGCGCTTGGAAAAAATACTCTGGACTGTCATATAGCCAACCAATAGACAGCTGATGCCCATGTATCAGCTGCGCGAGCTATCTGAACTTGGTTACACTTGGAGTGCCGGCCCCTGTACTCAAAAAAATTGTAAAGTGTAACACATTTACAAGAGGACTTTCTTTTTAATTGAAATTTATTACATTGTCCCCTTGAAAAGTTTTTCCAAGATAAGATTGTGTTTTTCGGCAAAAAAAAAAAGTGTTTGTCCCGCTTAGACAGATGTCCCACTATGAGGTGCCATCTCATGCTGCCGATTTTTTAACTCGGCCTGTGAGAAGCTGTGGGACTATTCTAAATAAGCAGGAGTTATTCTACTACAATACGCATAGCGTAGTTGTGCCAGTAGTATGCGGGTTTTGCAGAGAACTCGAAGTTCTCAATTGCGGTGTGACATCTGAATATTGCCATACTTAGTTGTATCTATTATTTTGAAAGCCATTGCAAATGTTAAAAATAAAAGCTGTGAGGCAAATAAATAAAGGCTGGTACAAATGTTGCATAAATAAAAAAATATACTACTTTATGTGCGGCCCTTGCAATAGTTAAAAAAAAAAACAAGTAAATGAAAACAATTTTAAAGCCTCTCGAATTGCATTTCAACGTTGAGTGCGCGCAGCGTCAACAGGAAAGCTCAATGGGATTTGATTTCATTTTTATTTTTATTTTTATTTAATTTTTTTATTTATATATTACTTTTTTATTTTTATTTTAATTTTTTTATTTTTATTTTATTTTTTTATCTATAGTATTTCTTCTATTGTTGCATTCACTATTTTTTTTTTGTGTTGCTTGGCTTCTATTATCTAAGGGTTTAGCATTTTTCCATAAAATATGTATCTCTTTTTTATGCTGTTGTTTGCAAGTTTTTTGTGCGTTTATGCGCATTTTTTCGATTATAGTTCAATTCGCGTTCAACTGGCGCACCTAATACAGCTGCATTATTTTTATGGAAATTTTTTTTGTTTTTTTTTTTTTTTTTCACAACTAAAGCTGCAATTCGACTACATAAAATTACGCAGCAAATCAAATGCTGCATTTTTAAAATCAAATTAGAGTGCTTAATAAAACATAAGAGAGGTAATAAAGAAAAAATTAAAAAAAAGCAAATGAGAAAAACAAGCCATTTATCAAGTCAAAAGTTAACTAAGCGGAAGTTTAACAAAAACACCTATTAATCCATTTAAAATTACTAAAATGCAATAAATATCCACTTCACTGCGCCATTATTTTATTATTTAGTATTTTCATTATTTGCTACTAAATCTATAATCCACCAAAAATAAGGGACACAAAAAATAGCAACTTTTAGGGAAATTCTATGAATTTTATTTTATTAGTCTCCAGTTGCAGTATTGCACTTATGCACTCCCACATGCGCTGCTTATGGTCTGTATGTATGCGTGTACTTATATGCGCGTGCTTTGCTTTCCATTCAACAGTTGCTTGCGCTAATTGCACTTCAGTTCGATTTAATGCTGCCACCCTTTTTCGTGAACTTTCATTCGCATTGCACTAAATTGGCTTGCTCGTTTTTAATGCGCTATTTGTTGTTGCTGTTGTATAGCAGCCTCTCGATTTCTGCTCAAATTCGCTTTGTGTTTGGCTGTGTGTGTGTGTGTAATTGCTTTACGTGGTACTTAGTACACTTGAAAGTTGAAAATAGTGGTTTATAAACGATTACACATTGATAGTTAGTCGCTTTTCAAGTGGATGCTAACGGTATGTGGCGAAAATAACGGCGTTCAATTGTAGTTATAGAATTTAGTAGCTTTAGTAGGCGAATGGTGTCATTTGCAGGAGTCCAAGCAAATGGTAAAGGTAATTGAATCTCCTTCATCAAGAGGTGGTTAACAACTTTTTTTTTCGTGTTTGGATGACTGAGATTTGTCGAAGGGATGCTTATGTGCTAAGCGCGTGTGGTCAAGACGAAGGCGTGTGTGTATGACAATCTGTCCTCTAGGTAATTCAATGGGAAACTTAGGTGTCGACTAACCAGGGTTTATTTTTTTGTACACATTGGTGTAATTTTCCCGTACAGAGTGAAGATTTTAAGTGATGGTTCAAATAATATCTCTTTTGTGGTTAGTATTGGGTTGTTCGGAAAGAAATTTCGTTTGTCCCCGAGAGCGGATTTAATTGTATTTTCTCACAGCTAACTTCACACTTACTACTGTGGGCAAAATGTAAGGTGAATTTGATTGTAAAATGAAAAATCTTTATTTATTCTTGTAAATCAATTTCATCCCCTCCAAAATAATCCCCTCTCGATGAAATACACTTATGCCAACGATTTTTCCAATCCCCGAAACATGCCAAATAGTCCATTTCCCCGGAGTGGTCTCTTGAGTTTTGGGAATAGCCAGAAGTCACACGGAGCCAAATCAGGCGAATATGGTGGTTGCGGAACGATATGCGTGGAGTTTTTGGCGAAATGGTCACGAAGAACGAGTGCAGTGTGAGACGGTGCATTATCGTGGTGCAAAAACCAAGAGTTGTTGGATCATAACTCTGGTCTCTTTAGACGAATTGCTTCACGTAAACGACGCATAACGCTCAAATAATATTCCTTATTAACAGTTTGGCCAGGTGGAAGGAATTCATAGTGCACCACACCACGAAAATCGAAAAAAAATTGTCATCATGACCTTTATTTTTGAACGACTTTGACGTGCTCTTTTCGGTCTGGCCTCGCCTTTAGCACGATATTCGCTTGATTGGTCGGTTGTTTCAGGGTCGTAAGCTTAAATCCAAGTCTCATCTCCCGTAATGATGCATTTGACCTTGTCCTGATAGTCGGAAAGCATTGTTTCACACACATCAACGCGACGACTTTTTTCCAAGAAATTGAGAGTTTTCGGTACCGAACGAGATTTGACTTTTCGTAGGCCCAAATGGTCTTTCAAAATGGTTTTCACAGATCCTTCTGATATTCCGATCATATCAGTAAGGTCTTTAACAGTCAACCGACGATTTTTGAGCACTAACTCCTTCACTTTATTGACGTGTTGGTCATCTGTTGACGTCGATGGTCGTCCGGAGCGCTCCAAGTCATCAACACGTTCTCGACCCTCTTTGAAGCGCACAAGCGTAAATATATTTCTGATAATGACATTCATATGAAAGTTAGCCCAGATGTTACTAACAGTGCTGCCAACTCATGAAAAAAATAACTAGAGTGAAATTTTAATCCCGCGAAGTTTGACAAATAAATTCGCCTTACGTTTTGCTCACAGTAGTAAGTCGCATTGTCATTATATATTTTGACAGCTGATGTAGCAAGGCTTGTGTGTGAATAAGTTCAATTGACTTTACTTACTAGTTTTTGGTCGGTGTCCTTTTAAATATGGAGAGTAATAAACAGCATTTTCGTCATATTTTCCTTTTTTTACTATACAGAAAAGATAAAAATGCTGTTCAAGCCAGAAAGAAATTAACCGATGTATATCGAGAAAATGTGTTGACAATACACCAGTCCCAGAACTGGTTTACAACACCTCGATCCGGCAATTTTGATGTCGAAGATACATCACGTTCCGAAAGGCCGGTTAAAGCTGATAAAGACGCGATAAAGGCATTAGTTGATGCAAACCGGCGAATAACAACACGTGAGATAGGTGAGAGGTTAAATTTATCGTACTCAACTCTCTATGATCACCTGAAAAGTCTGGGTTAAACCTCGAAGCTCGATATATGGGTTCCCCATGTCCTCACGGAGTGAAATTTGTGTCGTCGTGTTGGCGTCTGTGCTTCACTCCTCAAACTCCACGAAAATGCGCCATTTTTGAAGTGAATCATTACTGGGAACGAAAAATGGGTTGTATATAGCAATGTCAGACGCCAGAGATCATGGAGCAGAAAAGATGAACCTGCAAAGAGCAAAAATTTTATGAGTGTGGAATCATGCTACTACCAGAAAGATGTAAAAAGGTGTTGGATCAGAATGGCCAAGATATAATTTAATTAAATATTTATTGATTATACGAAGAGCCTCTTTCATTTTCACCACAAACAAAAAAACGAAACTACTTTCCGAACAACGCAACATATTGGTAAATCTCAGTAAAGATCTCCTTCTTCTTGATTGACGCGAAAACGGCTTACGCGATTTTGGCCGAGTTCAATAAAGCGCGCCAGTCGTTTCTTTCTCATGCTAATCGGCGCCAATTGGACACACCAAGTGAAGCCAATTACTTCTCCACATGATCCGTCCAACGCAGAGGAGGCCTTCCTCTTCCTCTGCTACCACCTGCTGGTACCGCATCAAATACTTTCAGAGCCGGAGCGTTTGTATTCATTCGGACGACATGACCCAGGAAGCGTAGCCGCTGCATATCTATTCGCTGCGCTATGTATATGTCGTCGTAAAGCTCATACAGCTCATCATTCCAACTCATGCAATACTCGCCGTCACCAAAGGGCAAAAGTCCAAAAGTCTTACGCAGAATGTTTCTCTAAAATTCTCCAAGTGACGCCTCATTGGAGATGTTAGCGTCCACGCTTCTGAGCCATACGTTATGACGGGCATGATGAAATCCTTATAAAGAGTTAGTTTTGTTCGGTGAGAGCGGACTTTGCTACTAAATTGCCTACTTAGTCCAAAGTACTACTTGTTAGCAAGACATATTTTCATTCACCACTAGACCCATTCGCTTTCCTTCTTTATGCAGTTTGGAAAATGCAGAACTAAAAGCGCGGTCGGTAAAGACGCTGTACGCTCTTATGAAAAATTGTGCCTGGGAAATTAAGTTCAGCTGGTCGCGATTTTTTCCAACATGAGGTTTAACAAGCGAGTCCCCCTCTTTGACAAGAAACGGGTCGGAGAGCTCCTTCCCAATTCTCACGGCGCTGCTGGTATTCAGCATTGTCATTTTGCATTGCCTTATTAGTTTTCGGGTATACCAAAGTCAGACATGGCAGCATATGGGCAACTACTCTTCGTGCTGTCGAATTCGGCTTTAAAATCGACTAAAAGATGATGTGTGTCGATTTTCCTTTGACGGGTCTTTCCAAGACTTGGCGCATTTTGAATATCAGGACGATGGTAGACTTTCCAGGTCTAAAGCCACACTGATAAGGTCCAAGCAGTTGGTTGACGATGGGCTTCAGCCTTTCACACGTTACGCTCGCTAGAATCTTATAGGCGATATTTAGAAGACTAATCTCGCGGTAATTGGCACCGATTGCAGAATCACCTTTCTTATGGATTGAGCAGAGCACACTTAAATTCCAATCGGCAGGCATGTTTTCAACCGACCATATTTTGCATAGAAGCTGATTGCATGCACCTTACCAGCTCCTCGCCGCTATGTTTGAATAGCTCACCCGGCAGTCCGTCAGCACCCGCGGCGTTGTTGTTCTTTAGCCGCGTTATCGCTATTCTCACCTCGTCGTTCCAGGCGCTCATTAAAGGAATCTTTAGTCGCATCGTCGTTCTCTTCCTTCGGGGCGTGAGCGCAAATAAACGAGATGTTAAAAATCTCACTTTGATGCGGATTTTTGCGAGACGCTCTTCCCCCGGAGTGCATAACAGTACTTGTCGACGAAGTCTCTCTTCCTCAGCAAATCGGAACACCGAATTTGCGCTCCTTGACGTGGCAGGGATGTCAGTCAACATCAATCAACCGGGTAGAAGCACCTTCTCAATTAAGGGGCCAGGCATTCCAGATGCATGCCGTCAAATCCTAGTCCTTAGTTCGCTTGCAGGGGTCGTCGTCAGTGTAGGAAGTTTTCAGGCTTTGTTGGTGTCTTCATTGGGGGGGGATTTTACATGGCGGATCCCAAACCCAGCGCACAAGTAGCTATTCTGGTATGCTTCGCCTTCTCACATTAGCTCGCTCTCAACATGCTTGTCATAGTCGAAAATCATGACGACAATTTCCAAAATATGTGTTATACTTAGATTACTAGATTAGTTATTGTTCTATAGCGATAATAAGAAAACACAATTTATTTTCAAATAAATAATAATAGATAATTCCACGATTTTGTATAGCAATTTGGCCACTAACATTTTCCGATTTAACCTTTTTTGAACAATTTTCTGTGAAATTAATATAGCTCAGAAATAAAGTTCTCTTATATAAATCAAAAATAGGTGAAGCTCTTACCGACCACAAACGGCTAGAAATTGCCGAGATGAAACTCCAGTTTTTTTCTAAATGCGGTTAAATACTTCACAATTGCATTTTTTTTTATTAATAGCCGACCTTCTAAATATATACGGGACTCGCATTCAAAATATGAGATAAAAAAGAAACTCAAATCTAGTCTACTATTAACTAACTTACAAAAGGCAGCAACTTAAAACCAACTAGCGACACCTTTGCATGTAAAATCTTCAAATTGTAGTAAATTCTAATTATAAAGCCTACACTCAGGCGCTGTACCATAAATGTGCGCAGTTATTTACATTTACATTCATTGGCCCCAGCTATAAAGCATGCTAAGGAAGAAAGCAAAAAAAAAAGAACAACAAAACCTGTAAACCGAAAACAATACTTCCAACCAACTTATGTAAATATTTGTATATCTATTTATGTAAAAGTATTTGTGTATAAAACCTATGCTCGCTTGCTTATTTCATTCAACTAACGGCTTAGTTTTTTCATTTTTCCATACCATTGCCTACTTACAGGCACCTGCAAACAACCGCTCGGCATGGAATCCGGAGCCATCGCTGATACGCAAATCACCGCCAGCTCAGCGCACGACATGGGCAATGTGGGCCCGCAACATGCCAGGTGAGTACAAAGAACATGAAAAGCCAATTCTCGCTTTAAATTGTTTGAATTATGTGTATGTGTGTGTATACACACACACCTATGAATTCGTATATACTCATATCTCTCTGTTAAGGTAAAATTCAAAACAAAGTAGTGAAAGGAAGAAAAGCCGCGGCATCATTGAAGCACAAACAAGGTGGAATGACAAAAGCACAAACAAATGTATTTACCTTATATGTATGACTGTATGCGTATGCATATATGCATGTTCGTACGAGTATGTGTGTATGAGTGTCCCTACGTATTTCCTGTTTTTTTTGTTTTTTTTTTTTTTGTAAGGAAGGAAGCATCATAGGCGCAGGAAGGCAAACAAATATTCACTCGCGCATTCCTTTGCCTTTTTGTTGCTGTTTGCTGGTGCCTTTGACAAATTCCTCGCTTGCGTGTGTGTGTGCTATGTCTGCCTATGTGTGGTTGTGCGTTTTTTGTTGCTCTTAGCGCATTTGATGTGTGCACAGCCACAACAGCAACAACAAAAAAGGCACAAAATATCATCAACAATATAAAAAGCATACAAATACATTAACAGAATGGGACAGTTGGAATTAATATGAATTATTTTATGGCGTGTTTAAATGCTTTTATGTATGTCATTTGACTGAATTCCTGTTTGTAAATCGCGTGCGTCAGCCAAGCAGGAAAAAAAACCAAGCAACGAGGAGACAAAGCGACGTAAAAAATCAAAAGGAGAAAGACAATGAAATACTCAGAAAAAAAGGGAACAGGAAAGTAGTAAATATCAAGCATATGGAGCAAGGATATGGTCCGATGGTCGGTCGAGTGGCCTAATGCATGACTATAATCCTGTTAGTTACGAGTTAGTTGTCCAATGTGTGCCAAATAGTCAAGGGGGTGTCAATCCTCTCACTTCACGGGCTAATCACCTCACAGGTCCCCTACCTAGCTGGCTCATCTGCCACGTAGTTTCTTGCAATGTCACTATGGTCAGATACCCAGATGAGCCTAATATCAAAGAATTCAGTTCCGATCAAAAGTGAAGTCAGACATTCCTCAACCAGTTTTGAAGTGCATCTTCATCGAGCTCAAAGCCCTAATTGGTGAGGTAGATGTTAACTTCCACTTCTTTGATTAAGACTACATCTGCTACAGTGCAGTAGGCTGAAAGCCTAGACTTGAGTCTGACGGGGAGTATTCTTGGAAAAATACTCCTCCGCCAACCCTTCTATCCAACTTCGAGGCATCCGTGAACACATTCCCTCGACCTTGTCTTCAAATGCTGCACCATGCCTCCCACTCTTTCCTTAATAGAGAGTAAGTTGAGAGTTTCCCACTTGGACTAAGCGTGGGTGTACATTGATCGGTCACCAGTGGGATGCACTCAAAGTTTCTGAGGGTACTTGAATGTCTATAAGTGAGTTCATGTCTGTAGCTCAAGCTTCTCAGCCTGATTGCAGCAAGTGCAGTGGCAGTTTTGCCTGTGATATCCACAGGTACCGCACTTAGCATTAAATTAAGTGCTAGAGTGGGAGCGTTCCGAAGTGCCCCACTGATTCAAATGAGAGCAGATTTTGGATCTCTTCAGCTTCTTCACAGACGTGGCCCTCTCCAGTGAGTTCTACCGGACCAGAACTCAGTAGAACAGAATCAAATTTATAACAATATTATTAGCTAAAATGCAACTCGAGTAGGAAGACCTAAACATTTGCCAATAGCGCTCTTGTATCCATATAAGACGATTATTTCCCTCCTTATCCTCTCTCTCTTGCCATCCACGTAGCTTTCTGTTAAAGGTTAGAACTATTTCTGCTTGTCAGATAAAGTGCTCTCTTAGATGTCCAATGGAAGGCCTGCAATTGAGAATAGTTGAACTCTGGATATTTTAAATTTCATCGTGAATAGAAAGAGCTCCGGTTAGTGGCACCAATGTACAGCCCAACTAATGACTGTGTTTGCATAATCATGCAACAAATCGTTCAGAGTATCCTTTTAAATATAAGTGCCTCGTCATTCGCGTGGGCAGTCACACTGTAACCCCTTGTAACAGCTCCTGCAGCAAGTCATTGGCCACGACAACCGAGACAGCTGATGAGGGTAATAAGAATGAGGCTTGAAGCGCACACAATAATCCACATAGTCTACGGATAAAAAACATATTTTCTCATTACGTTCAGTCCAAGATAGTTAATGAGAAACTTCCAAGTGTAATTCTACTATGAAGAAGGTTCTTTTAAAAAACGGTTGTAGTTCAGAGGCGAACTTTAAGGTTCTAGACAACTTAAAAAACTTCAGGGATCACTCCACAAAAATAGAAGCAGAAGTACATTGTACTTCATGCTTCACACGGGTGCTTCATACTTTAGACGGTGTGAAGAAGAATGAGTAAAAAGTCCTAGATGGTGGAATAAATCAAAGCCTAGGAACGAGTAAAAACTCTGCGCCATACTTTTGTTTTTCCAAAAGGTTTAATTTCCGGGAGATGATTGTCTTTTTTTCGATTTCATTATTTAGCTCTGGAACCGTCTTGGGCTTATTGACTTAAGCCATACATTTCACGATATCCCAGAGAAAGGAACCCAATGTAGTCAAATCGCAATATCTGGGTGACCATTTGACTTAGCTGCTTCGAGAGATATTGCGTCCTGGAAACTACGTTCGCAATAGAGACATTTTCTCATGCGTTGTGTGGCAAGTAACACAATACTGATGAAGACTTATATTATCCAAGTCTATGCCATCTAATTGTGGCATTAAATAGTTTCTTATCACGTCACGATAATCTTGGTAGTTCACCGTTGGAGCGCTCCTCTTCTTCTTAATTAGCGCGATAACCGCTTATGCGATTTTGGCCGAGTTTAACCAAGCGCTCCAGTCGTTTCTTTCTCGTGCTAATCGACGCCTGTTGGACACACCAAGTGAAACCAAATACTTCTCCACCTGATCTTTCCAACGCAGAGGAGGCCTTCCTCTTCCTCTGCTACCACCAGCTGGTACCGCATCGAATACATTCAGAGCCGGTGCGTTTGTATCCATTCGGACGACATGACCCAGCCAACATAGCCTGTGGATCTTTATTCACTGCGCTATGTCTATGTCCTCGTAAAGCTCATACAGCTCATCGCCTGCGACATCACCGTCGCAAACGCAAAAGTCCAAAAATCCTCCGCAGAATCTTTCTCTCGAACGCCACGCTTCTGCGCCATACGTTTGTATGGTTAGCATGGGAGTCTTACAGCGTTACTGGCATCTTTTTCGAAGAAGTATGGTCCAGTGACTGCGTCAGCCCAAAAGTCACACCAAACAGTGACTCGTTGCAAATGCATAGCTTTTGTGGCTTGAGCATTTTCGGTACCCCAAATTCATTTAAATGGAATGCTCCTCATCGCTCATCGCGCAGTGCCCGAAATGCACTTCTCGCAGAAGTGCCTTTTTCATAAAACGTTTGGTCCACTTTTACGCATTGTTCAACGGAGTATCGCGTGTGACAAACAAAATGTAGGTAGATAGGTAAAATGTTTGAAGTACCACTCTCGCACTCCACAAGTAGCACTACATCACCGTTTTAATACTGACTTCCAACATTATGAGCAGCCAACCAGAGCTGTCGATGTAATGGAGATGATTTATGGGATTTAGGTTGTCACACTGCCCCAGGCTGTCGAACAAAGGAGCACCCAGTGAAGTGCTCAACAGTCTCCTTCTTTGAAAGATCCCCACAGCTTCTGTAATGGCCATTGAATAGTAAACTTAGCTTTTTCTCATGTCAGCCGATCGTGTAGTGACTGGCAAACATAGCTACGGGCTTGGAAATTGAATGTCGTGGAGTCCGCAGAACTTTCTTTTTCGGCGTCTAATGCACTGTAACAAAGATTTTTCGAAATACCACATGAATCAAGGAGATGCCGATGACGGGGTAGGAGGTCTCTGAGACCAATTCAGTCCCCTTCCTGGCAAACTCATCAGTAGTTTCCTTTCCCTCTATGCTCCTTTATTCTGGAACCCAAATCAGAGAAATGTTACCTCCAAGCCCAAGCCTTCATCGGGGCTCGACTATCGGAAAAAATGTTAATATCTCCCCCGCTCTCACGTCCCTAAGCATTTTGCATGCCTGCAGGATTGCAAAGACTTCGACCTAAAAACCATTGCAGTATTCGGAAATTTTAAGAAAATAGATAGAGGTTAGAGAAACCCCCTGCTCCTCCGATTCCATCTTGGAGCCATCGGTGAAGACAGAGGTGTCAGCTCCGGTGCAGATTTTCTACTCGATTCAATTCTGCCTACTGGGAAAGATTGCCATGGCTGTACCCAGTTTGCGTATTTCGAGATCTATCCGAAGTTCGGAGAAATCCGGTGTTAACTGTCCAAAAATGCTATCATGTCCCTTAAGAGATTGCCTCCATAGGTCAACCACCTTTAACCTGAAGAAAACAAACGTACATATCACAAGTAATTTATGTCATTGCAGGCTATAGAAACTTCTAGATGGGGTACTCCTAGTTCAGCAAATTGCGATTGTGAGAATCCGCGGATATGAATTATGCCATTTCGCTGCTGTTGGGATTGGTTTAACGTTAGAAGGACGACGTGAAGAAGTGCGATTTTTTGCTCGAAAATTCTAAAATCATCAGCCAAACTGCCAAACTCTTACTATGACTTGAACAAGGACACTGACTGACTGATTGACCACATTTTAATATTAATTTATTTTGCGGAAAAAAATCAATTGAAATATTTTCCATACTCAAATACAGAGGGTATATAAAAATATGAACTGAACCGTTCGCCCTTACAATTTCATTTTCGCAGTCAAGCGAAGGGAGCACAACTCCGTGCTAAAAGTCAAATGTTGACAATCGAAAGCTAACATGTCACTAGGCTAAAAGTGAAATCACTAAGCTCACACCACACAGCGTCAACCTACGCCTCTAAGTCTTTGACATTTTTCATTCTATTACATCCTTTGCTGTCTTCGCATTCGCGCGTTCGCTGCTTTCCTGCGAGTTCATATTATTGTGCTTTTTGTTTCATGTCATGCGTTTGCCTTCCAGGCATTCAACTGATTTATCGCATGCGCATAAAAGTATGCAAAAACAAAAAGCATAAACGACAACGAGTGCCAGTACGAGTACGAGTATCAAAAATAAAATTGTAATTATTTAGAAAGCAGTGACATTTTTACAACATGAAATGTCAGTGCATATAAATCAGAAGCTCATAAATTGGTAAGAGTAGAAAGAGGCTGGCGGGGTAGAGAGAGAAGGATTTGCGTTTACGAGCGGGTAGACGGGTATGAAGAGTAGGCGGGAAGATGTGTTTGGAAGGCATGCGTTTGTTTAATGGTACCAGTTATTTGAAGCGTTTAGTGACACAACGGGTGGGCTGCTACTCTGCGAATATGCCGCCTAAATGAGGCAAATGGGAGACATATTTTTAGGAGCTTGAGCCGCATGCGAGTTAGTGAGCTCAAGTAAATGTCTTAGTTCTTGGTTTTTTTTATTATTATTTTTTTATATTTGTTTTTTTGTTATTTTAGCACATATTTTAGTATCCAATAATTTTCTTTCTGTGCCTGACATTTTTTGATATTTATGAATTCATTGCTAATGCTTATTGCTGGCATATGCAGGGTGGGTTCTTGGGCACTTTCTCCTTGAAAATACCTTGAAGCGAAAAGTGAAATATACGAATAAATTTTTACACGAATTTAATGTATTACAAGAATAAACTTGCAGAATATCGGCTTATTTGTGGTACACAGCCCCTTTCACGCGCTTACCCTTAACTCGATATTTGACTGAAATTTCGGTAGAAATATTTATTGTATGTACTGAAGAGCCTGCTTAATTTGCATATGGACTAGCGGTCGATATATCGATAGATGGAAACTCTTCATAAAAATAAGTTTAATGTCGTAAATCAATGTGAATACCGAATTTAGTTTGTACAGCGTGGCCTATAAGGAATTTTTAAAATAACAAGGTGTGAAAGTAAAAATCTACAAGAAGACTGACAAATTTAATTAAATGAATTCTCGGCAATCAAGACAAGAAGATGAAATCACCTAATGGCTCTGATTTCTTATGAGTTCTTAAAACTATTCTCAATTTATACGATACCTTGGATATGAGACAATAAAAAATTTAGGAGTAAACTACTGTAAAAACACTCAAATACACTAAAAATAAGGCGAGTTTCACAGCATATGGGTGTTCAAGGCTACGTTTTGGAGGAAGAATAAACTAAATCAGTTTGGTAGGACAGCTCCTGTTAGCCTCTCATAATGCACTAAGAACAAGATATATTTTTCGAATTAATAGAACTATTACAGATAGCTGAAATCACACCAATTGTGAATAACCGATAAAAAAGCGATATAAAAAAATCGATTATAAAAATGATAGGTCGATAAAAATATATCATAGATAAACAAATACAGGAAGTATTCGTTCAGGCAGCTAATGCGTTTAGTATATAACCGATAAAAACCGATAACAAAAAATCGGTTATAAAAATAATATGCCGATCAAATATATAGCAACCGTTTGTTGTGGAAACTAAAGCGTATTGTATATAACCGATTGCAAAGTTTCAAACAATCGATAACGAAACTCGATAAATAATAATCGATAAATAATTGCCGATAAATAATAGTCGATAAATAAGAATCGATAAATAATAGTCGATAAATAATTGCCGATAAATAATAGTCGATAAATAAGAATCGATAAATAATAGTCATAAATAATTGCCGATAAATAATAGTCGATAAATAAGAATCGATAAATAATAGTCGATAAATA
This sequence comes from Anastrepha obliqua, assembly GCF_027943255.1. Classification (NCBI taxonomy): domain Eukaryota; kingdom Metazoa; phylum Arthropoda; class Insecta; order Diptera; family Tephritidae; genus Anastrepha; species Anastrepha obliqua. Next base: position 32,544,261 of record NC_072896.1, read on the forward strand.
ATAATCGATAAATAATAGCCGGTAAATAATAATCGATAAATAATAGTCGATAAATAATAATCGATAAATAATAGCCGATAAATAATAGTCGATAAATAATAGTCGATAAATAATAATCGATAAATAATAGTCGATAAATAATAGTCGATAAATAATAATCGATAAATAATAGTCGATACATAATAACCGATAAATAATAGTCGATATATAAAAATCGATAAATAATAATCGATAAATAATAATCGAAAAATAGTAATCGTTAAATAATAATCGATCATAAATAGTTAAACGTTTTTATATATTATGTAAATATAAACGTTCGAAAGTGAAGCAGCTGCTTGTTAAGGCAACTGAGTCGGTTGTTAATGCAGGGAAATTATTTGCATTGTGGAAAACCGATAACAAAATGTATAACAAATAATTGATACAATCGATTAAAAATGTTAAGAGCTCGTTGTTGAAACAATAAAGTTGCTCAAATGTGAGGAATTTATTTTCATTTTGGTTGCACGATAAGAAAAATTAATAAATTAATAATAAGCATAATAAATCGATTAAAATATATGTTGAATCAATCGATAAACAAAGGAGTTGTATGTCAAAGCAACTGAAATGGTCGCTACTGTAAGAAAAAAATTTGCATTCTGGGTAAACTATCAAAAATCAACAACAAAGTGTTGATAATGAAGTTAAAATACCGATAATAGTTTTTATCGATTAAAAATATATAATATATAAAAAATCTAATTTAAAAAAGCTAAGTAGTTCTAATACCGGTTTTTATTTAAAAAATCGAGTTTAAATATTAAAGTAAAAACAAATGTATGCTCAATTACCCGATAAATAAAGGAGCTGCATTTTAATGTAACTCAAATGGTCTAGGAAAACGACTGTTTTTAAAACGACTGAGTGGGTCTAATGAGGGGAGTTCATTTCCATTTTGGATGAGCAAGAGAAATATAATTATCCAATAATCGATAAAAGTGTAATCGATGAAAATGAATGCAAAAAATATAAAATATAATTCCTTTTTGCGGTAGCGGTTAATATTCGGGCTTTACATTAAGAAATCTTCCATGAAATTTGTGCGATAGACGCAAGTTACCTTTTCCACGGAAAGCTACAAACCCGGCAATTAAGTCAACTAAACTTTGTGTTAGCTTGTACTTTTTCAAGTATTTTGTATACCTAAGTTGATGGAAATATATATATATATATATACATACATATATACGTACTACATATCTATCTACCTATAAAACATGCATCGCCATTCTCTATATTCGTTCGCGGTCGACGTACATGGCGTATACTTGACACAAGATGCCGATGTACTTCCACGCCACACTTATAAATACATAGGCACTTAGCGACATTCATACATGCATACATACATACATACATAGGCACATAGGTATGATCGAGTTTTGCATTACATGTTTCGGTGATGAATTATGTGAGTGCGGCCAACTTTTTGAGTCAGGGGAAAAAGGTCACCAGATTCACATGTCGAGTTATTTCGGCATAGCATCACAACAAAGTAAGCAAGTATAAGTAGAAAATTAGCAGAGGATAAGGAAAATAACTAAATGGGCGAAAAATGAGAACAACAACATGACAACATAGCCAACAACCAGCAAAAACAAAAAAATCATGCACGAAAAACATGAAAATTCCATATTCGTGCATAAATTTTGATGGATGTGCCAGAAATGAAGTGACATAGCAGCTTCGAGAATTTGTATCCTCTTGTGGTAGCGCTTGTATGTGCAGCAATTTGTTAATTTTTTCACTACATCTGCACACATACTTATATAAATGTATGTGCATTCATGCGGTTCTCGGGTGTATGAGTAAGTTCACTGCTTTAATAAAATTATTTTTGAGGGAATTCATATATTTTATCATATTTTTTGTTTTAGAAAAAAGAAGAAGCTATGAAAGTTTTTGAGTTGATATACCAGGCCAGCATTGCCGTACTGTGAAACAATAATGGCATTTAGATGTAAATATTTAATTTTGGTTTTTGCGTAATTTTTGGTAGGGTCGTAAGTTTTGTACTGTGGACGGTAATCAAGTTTAAGTCGACCAAAAACTCGAATCGAATTGAGCATTTAAAAGACGAAACCTATTTGAGAATGATGATCGCTGGGGACGATCCGAGATTCTTTGCAAATAAATGTGTAACTAAGTGTCGTAGTGCTGAATGGAGATCAGCAGAGAGGATCATACTGACGGATGTCGTCTGAAAAATTTAAAATAGAAAATTAAGTTCACTTGATTTCACACTTTTAAGGGGATTGCGCATAAAGAGTTTATTTTTGCACGTCATATTTAGCCAGAACATCGATAAATTTGCATCGTGGGACTCTTACACTTTTCGTATAGCTGAGTCAGTTTGTCGTGGAATTGGGAAGAACTTTTCCGTTTGCACATAAGTAAGAATGACACTGACAAAAATTACACACCTGGATTTATTAAGGCGCTTGCTTGTTTGCATGTTCGCCATAGACTTCAAACAAACTTTAACAAATTGGACCCGAAACAAGATTTTTTAAAAGAAAAGGGTCAATGATATACCCAAGAGTGGTTTCATAAGGGACGCTACACTACTTCTGTTGAAACCACAATTAATTTCTGCTACACTAAACTCAATAAGTGCACGCTGGGTACATTTTTTCAACAGTCATAAGAATTTCTCCCTTAATTAGAAATCCATTTTAGATAGAAAATGAGATAAGCACACGACGGGTATGCTAAAAACTCGATACGGGGTGGGCCCAGCTGGTAAAAATTGGTTTAAACATTAAACTCGATTCTAAAGGGTGATCAAATTAGTGATATCGGATTTCAAATTGTAATAAAACAACGAAAATTCAAACGGATTCCGCAATCTTTATTATTTTTGAGTAGAGACATTCATGACACGGTGGTCTAGAAATTTCAAAAAATATTATAAATTTTTTGTGCTTTCGATACTTCGAGAGTATAGTATTTTAAAAATATACTATGAATGCGGAAAATGCCAATATTATAGCTTCCACTGCCTATTAACTAAGTAGAGAGCGGTCCGCGCGCTGCTGTACCTCAAACTTTAAACTCATTTGTTCGAAACGACGTTTTTCGGCCTGGTGTTGTCACAAAAAAAAAAACTATCAACCGAATCTAGTATGGGACTTAGCTACAGTCATTTTTTTTTTCTTGTTCAATCCACCCGGGAGCATAGGGCCTCGCTAAAGCTCAGACTTGCGTTAGTTTCGTTAATCTGTTTTGCTTTCTGGCAGGGTAGATGATTAGCCTGCCGCTACCAGTCCTAAATAGTGGGAATGCCTACCTGTCGTTGCTTAGGAAAAATGCCTTCTAACTGTTTAGAGCGCCATCTGTGTTTCACACTTTTCTGCCAGAAGTATCACTCAGATGGTTGAGGGCTTCGCTTCATTTGGTGTGCCTGCGCTATTACCGCGGTCGTCCGCTACCTCTTGCTGGCGCCACTGTGTCTTTTTTCTTTTGTTTCTTTTTTGCGTGTGTTAACAGCCACAATGCAAGTAATGCACTGACTATTGTGTGGGAGTAAGGATGTAAAGGATGGAAAGGAAAGTTTTTGAGTTTGCGGAATGAGATTTTTTATTTTTTCTTTTTTTTTTTCTTTTAGAAACTGAGAAAGTAGGTAAATTTGGAAAAGTGCGTGGACCGTGCTTTACATGGTGTTCGAACCCACATCCTCTGGGATGGCAGGCTAGTGCACTTACGCGAGACTACTGAGGCTGAGACTAGCTACAGTCATACTGATCAATCATGCTTTTGGGTTTCGTCTTTCAGATAAATAGAAGAGCCAAAATGGACAACACTGTCTAGGGCCAATTTTTCGGGAGGGTCAACTTCAGGGCCATTTTTAAAACTATAAAAATAAAAATAAAAATAAAAATAAAAATAAAAATAAAAATAAAAGAGTTTTTTTATTAGAAATATCATTTTTTATTATTATTTATGTTTATATTATAAATCAAATTAAATGAAAATCCTAAAAAGTTTAGACTTTGTTTTTGATTTTTTGTATTGTAAAAAAAATTCCTCAAAATACGCTAAATTTTCGAGCTCTAGACCGTCGGAACCACTTAATTTTTAGATAAAATCCCTTTGAAATTTTTACGGCAACTATGCCGTAATTCTTTCACCAATTTTGAGTGACACGTTGGTATCTCGTGAATAACTTTAATTGGGTAAATGTGGGCTTCCTCAATCGAAGCTGGTTTTTCCACAAAGCATTTAGACATACCTACCTCCACACATAAAAGTCCAAAGGTGGGGGATCACACGATCTTGGTGGTCAATCCACTGGGCCGAGACAAGAGATAAACTGTTCCCCGAAACGACGGCGCAGTAAATACATTGTTTCACGAACTGTATGGCAAGTAGCGCCTTCTTGTTGGAACTCCAGTTGTTGTGAAGATCACGGGCTTCAATTTTCGGCCTCAAAAAGTTGTTTATCATTAGCGCGATAGAGCTCGCCATTTACTCTTGTGTTTGAAGAAATATGGGCGGATGATTACTCCAACCCATAGGCTGCTTCAAATGGTTGTTTTCAGTAGATGTAATGGTTGTTCTTGAATAGCTTCGGGTTGTCCTTCTGCCCAAATGCAGCTATTTTGCTTATTGACGTAACCATTAAGCCATAAATGGGCTTCTATCCTTGCGGATTTTTATTATTAATCATTTACTTGTTTTCTAAGAAAAACACTTTCTTTTTCGACCCATTCATTCAAAGCGTATTTAAGTAGCCATATTTTGCCCTTTCTTTACTATGCAAAGGAGTATCCAATCCATATAATTAAATTCTAACTACAAATTCCGCAACAAAATCCCGATGGAAAAGTTATTTGCATTTGAAAGAAGCAAATATTGGTCACATAATAAGGTCAGCTAACGGGGGCAAATGCCCTTTCATGCTGCCGAAAACCAAGAATAGAAAGTACAACAAGAACAGAGAAAATTGGTAAAGAAAAGCGTAGCAAACTAATAAAATATGCGTTTAAAATAATTTCAAATTTTCTGCTTTGACCCAAACTGAATATTTCATGTATTGTAAAAGTGTGTGTGTGGCAAAGAAAATTACAATAAAATGACAAACAGTTAAGGGCGCACAGCAACAAAGGACATTAGGAAAAAAGAGCGTTACCTAGATGAATGACCGCACAAGTGACCAATTGGGGAGAAGGTCAACACTGGTGAGGGCGGAGGAATGCTTGACTGGGGTCACACGATGCTAGGCGGCGAGCCAGTAAAGCAGGAAATCACGGGCAGACAATCTAAATGACAGTTGAACTGAGAGAAGGCGTACACGAAGGAGGAGATTGTGGAAAAAATAATACATTTTTGGGGAAAAGAAGGACGAAAATAGAAGTATGAAAGGCCGGAGGCAGGCGGGAAGGCGTAGCGCAAGAGATAGCAACGCAAGCACAGACGAGTGGTGAGTTAAAATAAATAAACAGGCAAACAGACAGATGGGCAAGCAAACAAATGCAAAGCAATAGCAGACGACCAGATGAATCGATGGGCAGGACAAACAAACATAAATAAATAAGTTGGCAGACCGGTAAACAGGCAGACAAATGCATAGGCAGATACACAGACGGACAGACCGAATGACAGATAGGCTGGCAGGCAGGCGGCAGGCAGACCGAGCAGGGTCTGGCCGGGCAAATCTTAAATGACAGCCGCTTATTGATTTTGATGTCAAAGTTGATATTGATATTGTCGCAAGCGATGCCAAATTTGGAGCAACGCCACAAAATTCAATGATTTTAAAGGACACGTGAATGCAAAAGTAGGGTTGGCGCTTGAAAGGCTGAATGGAGGCCGAGTGGGGGCAAATGGTTGCTTTTATGTTGATGATGCTGTTGCTTCTCCTGTTGAGGATAATGTTTATGCTCTTCGTTGACATCGAAGGGCATTCAAATGTTACTACAACACATATGTGTGGGTGATGTAGGCATACACACATACACGTGCACATGCACACATGAGGTAAAATCCATAAAATTGTACGAAAATTAAAATAAAAATTGGAAATGGTATGCAGGGCGCGTGCCAAACGGGCGCCAAGTTAAGCCGTGATAGGAGGAAGGAGTAGCTCTAAGTCGTTTGATATTTTTTTTTAATTTTTTTTTGTATGAAAAATTTGTATATATTTTTCTGAAATTTTTTTTTATATTATTACTATTTTTTTTTTTGTTTTTTTTTTTTTAATTCTTTTATTTTTATTTTTTTACATTTTTTTCACTAAAGAGTTTAGCCTGTGTGCTTTGTGAACAATTGGAAAATGGATAGCGAGTAGGCGTATAAAGGTTGTAAAAATGACAAACAAACACTTGGTATGCATGAGTGTGCGTCTGCGTGTGTGGGTATATGTGTGTGAGTGCGTAAAAGCATTAATACACATTGACAATACGTTTTACTATGTACGTTAGGTCATAAAAAGCTTTATTACCATACCCAAGTTTTATTTTACTTTTTCTTACCTCCCAGCTCATCCTTTATCTTTGTGCATACTTTCAACTTTCGTTATCCTTTCATATTTTAATGATGGCTATTTGGAATTTTTCTTACTTTTTTCCAGCTAATACGCTAGGGATTATACGTACACGAACAATATAATAAATAAATTATTATGCAGATATGTAGGTAGATGTACGCCCATATGCATATTTTAGGTATTAGGCTTGTACCCATACACACACACACACACACACGTGCGCAAGTACTTATGTAGCTGAAATTCATTTCAAAATCTTATAAAAACTTCGCAGAAAGCAGCATAAAAACTTTTCCATGTGACATCAGCCATGCGACATACAGGCTAACACACAGACATACAAACATGCAAGCATACATGCATAGTAGCATACAAATATATGTATGTATATTTGAGCATGTCGTAAATAAATAATCATAAAGAAAAGTACGAGTAGTAGAAGTTTGAAGCTGATTTGGTGCGCAACATTTTGCTCGTACCTCACTTGCGTGCCCTCTTTTGTTGACGCCAAAAAGAATGATGAGGTTGTGAAATATTACTTATTTTTATATATTTTTTCTCATGTGGGCCTGTAATAAAAGTTGTATAGAAACGAACTTTCAGGTGTGTTATTAATTATACTAATTACGAGAATATTAAAATAATTGAGAGGCGAAGTTGATTTGTGTTTTCGTGCGACTACGGTTTGGCGATTCTTTCCGAAATGTATGGCATACAAATTGGCTAGACATCTTGTAGATAAAACTAATAAGTTAGAATTACCAACAATCGGCCCCAAATCCAAGTTACGGGTTTCATTAAAAAAATTAATGAGCCAATCGCACAAAAAATAAGTACAAGTCAATCAAGGATTCACTTAACTTTACTGGCATTGTATTTTTTATAACTAATTGGATCCAAATGTTAACACTCCAACCACTTCAAAGGTAGTTGAGTCCTGTAAGTCCAGGCTGAACTATGTTGGAAGACATAATATCCTAATCTTAACATGGGTTCCAACACACGACGTGGGTAACACGGTTAACGAAACCTCTGATTCTTTAGCAAGAGGGGCTCTGAGGCCAACTTCTGCCACTCCCTTGGGCAACCATCAAAGCCACGGTTAGCGATTGGGTAACTACAACCCACAAGCGAGCTTGGCAGGCTGAGAGAGGCTGCAGATAGACGAAACTGGTGTTAACTGCCATGTCCGACCGACTGTTGCAGTTCCTCCTGTCACTAAGCAGAGGGAACTGTAGGCAGCTGGTTGGACTGATGATGGGCCGCTTTTTATGGACGAAGCACATGAAAAAGGTAGGCATCTCAGGCAGTGCACTCTGCCCAGTATGTGAATAAGAGGATACGACGGCGGACCACCTTCTGTGTTTGAATCAGGCTTGAGGACTTTGGAACTCATGTATTCAGAATGACCATCTTGGCTCCGTGGTACCACAAGATCTACTCAGATTTCTTCAGCGGTCAGATGTGAGATCTTTAGCACTGATGTGTTAAGAAGCGACCACCTTGGTTCCTTGGTACCACAAGATCTACCCAGATTTCTTCGGAGGTCGGGTATTTTTAAAGAAAACTAAAGGGAACCCAAGTTTCGTACAATGTACTTAATGTGTCTGAGTGTTGTACTTGCTAGTCTGTCCCGACAAAAAAAAAAACTAAAAAGTTAACACAGCTCAGCAACTCGTTCCGAACTCGACTGGCTGACAGCCCGTGTCTGAGACTGGCTATGGTTTTGACTTCCCACGAGTGCATTATCGAATGCGGTCGGAAATTCCTTCCATTGCGCTATATGCTGAAACTAGAATATGCTCACACTGTTACACGCGTACCGGGCAACCGTGAGTGTGACGCACCGAATGCGACTGGTGAATGCTAACTTCCATACCGAACTCGCTGTAGCAGTCACAAGTTTTACACCTCCATGGGGTGCAACTGTTTCATAAGATGCTTATCAGTAAATGTGCGTGAACATGACTTCGCTTAGGTGCTACAATCTCTTCTTCATCCCCTTCTTCTTCTTATTCTTGAGTAACGCTATAACCCCTTCAGCGATTTCAGATGACCTTAATAAATTACGCCGGTCGTTTTTTTTCTCGTTATACCTGGCGCTAAACAGAAAGGGCTAAATAGCTAGATCTTGTACTCGATAGGAAGCTAAATTGGGGGACCCAAGTTGCACACAGAGTATGTAAAGCAATGCCAGCGTTGTACTCCTGCAGGAGTCTAATTCGGGGAAAAATGGGGTTTGGAACTCAAATAAGACATTGGCTCTACACAGCGGTAGTTAGACCAATTCTCCGCTATGGTATTGTAATATGGTGGAAGGCCATTGAGAAGGGTGTGAACACTAAAAAAGTTGACAAGGTTCAAAGATTTGTATTTGTTTTTATATAAATGTTCTATAAATGTCAACTACACCGTTAAACGCATTACAAGCGACATTAAACTTCCTCCCGGTAGATCTTGAGGCAAGTTGAGCACCTTAAGTAAGTGGTCAAACACAGACTACGGGCACGGTAAAATCCTACCGGGAGCTTTCCACTCTGGTGGACTATGCACTACTGCCTACAATTGTCATTACAACGTTCACGACCCTCCTACTTATTGGGAACGGGACGATGCAAGATAGGGTGAGTCCCTCTTATACCCACATGGCCCAAAGCTCGAGGACAGCATGGACGGAGGTGTATATTCCACACATCTATCATCAACTACAAGCTGAACTAATGGCAATGATAAAAACCATGAAACTGGTACAGTGTGATGCGATACCGGGAGATGATATCAACATTTTCACTGATAGCCAGACTGCGATAAAGTCCCCAACAAAGTAGTCGACAACCTCCAAGGTAGCTGCAAAATGCCGCACATCTCTTAACGAGTTGACTGAGTCATTTCACCTAAAAGTAGCATGAGCTCCTGGTTATAGTGACGTTGAGGGTTCCTGGAGGGCCGATGAATTAGCGAGACTTGGTTAAAGTTAACAGATAAAGCTAAATATCTTTGATGAAATTGTAAGAGCAGCGAATGAAACATAGCGTAATGTAACCTTCTGCGGAAACGTCTGACAATTGTGACCGACGCTCAATCGTAAACGCACAGAATCTCCGCTAAGCCAATATAAGCACAGTTTGGCACACGGATTTCCATTATAATGGGACACTGACTAGTAGGCAGTCACACATCACTTCTGCAAAAGCTGTCTAGATGAGAAAGAGAAAGACACGATCTTCCACCTCCTGTGCCATTGTCCTGCTTTATTCAGACGTAAATTTACCATCCTAGAATTTTTTTTAATGAATTGGAGATCTCAGTACTGTGGAAATCGGGGATAACCTAAAATGTTTGAAAAGGTTAAACTGGTTTTTAGAGAGACAGAGGAAAAGTTCTCCACGTGGTATCACAATGGGCTATGCGTCTGAGCGTTTCCTTCCGTGGACCAAAAACATAAATAAAAAAAATACCAAACAACAAAAAAAAAACAGGGCCTTCTTGTGGTCACATCTGGAGCGCTTAAATAAATGCAGCAAATCCTAAAGTAGGATCCAAAAGTTTTAAAATTTAAAATTGCGATTTGGGGGAAAAAAAGTATTAACATTCAAGGTTTGATGGCAATCTGAAAGATTTTTAAATGTAGTCCGACATATTGGGTCTGTCATTTTGAATTTTTAAAATACGGCTTCAGATTGGTAATTTGTGACCTCGAAAACCCCCAAATTTCAAGTAGATCCGATCTGATTTCGATTTCGGCCACGTTTGAAGTTCACTGGCCCATAGCGCAACAATTATGCCTAATAAAAGACTAAAAACTCTTACAGATATAGCCTTATTTCTTAAAGAAATAATAAATAATAATTATTTCATTACACGAATATTTAATTTTTAACAAATTTCGGTATCCGCATATCTTTTAATTAATTTCGTACCGCCAGGTACATGAATTCCTTAAAGAGTCCCAGTAATTTGCTACACGCCTCAATAAAAGTTAATATCTACATCAAACTAATTTATTATAATTATTTCTTTCTTCTGTGTTTCGTTTTTTTCCTTTATGGAATACCAAACAAGAACGAGAATAGCAACCAATTACTAAAAACCATATTTAATAATCCAAACAAATGGCCACAAACGAAATAAATAGAGCAACAGCAAATAGGCAGAACAAATCAAAATGAAACATAAACGTACCCATTTTTTTATTTCCTTTGAATGAAAGTGTAGATATGTGTGTGTGTGTGCCTGCAAAGCAGTATAAGCCAAAAAGATAGAAAAACGAAACACAGCAATCAAATACACAAATAAATAATTCAATAACAGGCAATTTATGCGAGAAATGAAATATTGCCAGAGGGCGACCTAATACTGCATACATACGTACGTGAATGCACACACAAACGCAGGGAGGCTCAGAGCAATTGAATAGTGATGAATGTAAGTGCCTTCTAAATGGAGTAAATCTGTATAAATTGAGTAGTATGTATGTATGTGTGTATATATTTGCCTGGAGCAGTGCATTTTCATGTACCCAGCTGGAAATGATCTTCTTTAGTCAATAACAAGTCTTATTGCAATGAATTAAAAGTTATCGACTTCATGAAAATTGCAGCTATTGAAATTTTTATGTACAACATCTTTAGTGTGGTTCATAGATATAATGGTTTCTTCTTAAAAATTCAAAATACTGAACAAAAATGAGCTTTGTTCGGTGTACTATTGGTTTATTCGAAAGAGCACCCGTCGCCATTATTTATGGAGCACTCTTTCATTCGTGTGTCTATCTCGGCATCCCGTTAACAAAGTTTTCCATGAACTTGGCGACAGTTTCTAACTTTATCTTACAAATGGCTTGCTCGGTAATCAACTTAAGAATAAGGCTATTCACCATCGTTAATAAATTGCTTGCATAATATGGCTCATTTACGTTCCCCCGCAAAAAAGTCTTACCGCGTCAACCTGCTCAAACCCAATGATCGATTGCAGCATGAGCTGTGCGGCATAGCGCACCGTCCTGTCGACTGTCCAAGGGTCACTAAAGTCCATGGCTTCCATTTCTGGCCACAAAAAGAACCTTCATCATGTCTATGTAGCTCTCACTTGGTGTTTTTCAGAAGCATTTTCAACAAAAAATGGATCAATGGTGGCACCTCAAAATACGCAACAACCAGTCACACATTGAGAATGCATTGGCTTCTCGAGGATGACGTGCGGAGTTTTCTATACCCAGTAGTTTTGCTTGTTAACCAAGCCTCCGAGATGAAAATGCGCTTTCTCAAAAAATGTAATTTTTAGATCAAAATCGTTGTCTATTTCTAGCTACTGTCAGGCCTTAACTTTCCCAACATTTTTCAAGCGTAAAGTAATTCATTTCGTTCCGCGGAGAACTTCTCCGGGCAGATAAATTGCAAATCTACATGCATTTTTATTTTGAACTGGATTCTTTTTGGGATGAAACTTATTGGGTACTTCGTTAAAAAAAAATAAATAATTGGCGCTCCTCCTTGGAGCTCCTCCTCCTATTGGTGGTGTGCGTCTTAATGTTGTTCAACAAATGGAGGGACCTACAGTTTCAAGCCGACTCCGAACGGCAGATATTTTTATGAGGAGCTTTTTCATGGCAGAAATACACTCGAAGGTTTGCCATTGCCTGCCGAGGGGCGACCGCTATTAGAAAAATGTTTTTATTAATTTTGCTTCCACCGAGATTCGAACCAACGACCTCTCTGTGAATTCCGAATGGTAATCACGCACCAACCCTTTCGGCTACGGTGGCCGCTGAGTTCTTTTACTGGCATAGGAACGTAAAAAATTAACTTTTTTGCTACTTTATAATCTTTTCATAAGGAAAGACCCACTACTGTCGCAAGTATTGGCTGTACAACTAATTAATTTTGTGTTTTTTTGTTAAAAAAAACCATTTATTGAAGTATAAAAGTGAAAAAATATTTTATTCAAAATATTGTCCATAGTAAGCGGCAATTTTTTCCCATCTTTCAGGCAATTTATGGATTCCATCCCAAAAAAACTTCTAATCTTTTGCGCCGAGAAAGTCATCAAGCCATTTTTTAATACCTTCAACATTGGTAAACCGTATTCCAGAAAGGTGTTTCTGCATCGACCGAAACAAGTGATAATCAGAAGGAGCTATGTCTGGGCTATAAGGCGGGCGAGGTAGAATTTCCCATCCGGCATATTCCAAATCATTTTTAACCGGTACTGCAACATGTGACCAAGCATTGTCATGATGGAAAATCAATTTCTCGCGTCTGGTCGCCCATTCTGGCCGTTTTTCGGCTATTGCTTGCTTCAAACGTATCAATTGTTGCCTGTATAGCTCTCCCGTGATCGTTTGGCCCGATTTTAACAGCTCATAGTACAGGACACTCTACTGATCCCACCAAATACAGAGCATTACCTTCAAACCATGAATATTCGGCTTTGGTGTCGATTTGGCTGGTTGGCCTAGCTTCACATACCTGTATGATCTTTTACGCTTTGGGTTGTCGTAATGGATACACTTTTCATCGCCAGTGACAATACGATGCAAAAACGATTTCTTTTTGTAGCGATTAAACAGCATTTCAGACATGCAAAATCGTCTCTCAACGTCTCTCGGCTTCAATTCATGTGGCACCCAATTTTCTTGTTTGTGAATGTATCTGGCTGCTTTTAAATGTTTAGAAAGTGAGTGACTTCTAATGTTTTTCCAAGTTCTTCTTGAGTTAGACATGGCTCTTGATCGAGTAATGCCTCCAATTCTTCGTCTTCAAACTTTTATGATGGACCAGCGATCAAGTCTTTTGAATCGTGCAAACCACTGCTAACATACTTTAACCTCTGGAGCATATTCAGGATAAGCTTCTGAGAGTAAACAACTTAAAAATCAGTGGCTGTGTAGTTAAGAGTTTCAATCGAGCTCACTCGTTTTCGTTCTAAATTATCGGATCAGTTTTTCGAATTTGATTGAAGCTGCGCAATCAGCTAAAAAACTAAACTATAAACTTCTGACTATTTGATCCTCAACAGAATAATTTTTTCGTACATTTTAGTAATTCAGGTCTGCTGTAAAATTTGGTTTCTTTCTCTTATTTTTCGTATATGTTTTTTTGAAACCAATAAGTAAATTCAAAAGTCTTCTTATTTTGCTCTTTAGGATTTCGAAATTCCAACCAAATACTTATAGGAAGTCATCCTATTCACTTGTATAAATGGGGACATAAGTCTATATGTCGGAAATGAAATGGCTGATAATTTAGCTAAAAAGGGTCCTTAGCCTTTCTATCGACTTATAAAAGCCCACATTAATGAATTTCTCAGAAGGTGTCAGGAGAAGAAATTCGTTGCATACTGACGAAATTCTAGCGGTCAACGACAAGCGAAACAATTCCTAGCGCCAGACAGAGGAATTTCTGATAAGCAACTTTCACTCAGCAGAGTGGACTTAAGACTTTTAACTGGCTACTTTGCAAGGCCACTGTAGACTGGGAGTAGGCAGAGATATCACTTCATGAGAATTCGCTTCTCTCAGACCATCACCTGGCGATTCTATGAAATGTACACTGGAAATTCAGAACACATCCTTTGTGAATGTCCTGTACTAGGCAGAAAAAGACTTCACCACTTCGGTGATATTGGCGTGCATTCGTATAAATTGTAGAACCTCGGAATGTGCTAAAAAATTTTAAAAGGCCTTAAAATATAACGTACCTCCTCATAAGTATTTGCATAATTTAACCTTTTTGGTCGGAGTTTTGAAATTTGGTCTAAACTTTTTATTCAGAATTCCTGCAAACATTCTGTGTATGCAGTTTTTAACATATCCAATTCTATAAATAGTGTAATAAAGTGTAAATTTGGTGTTCAGGATTTTCTTTTATATAAAAGACTTTCCAGCATTTGCTTAAGTTACATAAAAAAATGCAGAAAATAGTTAAAACTTGGGAATTGGGAACGCAAGTTTACTTAGATGTACATGTTCGCCATGTGAGCCACTTCACTTTTGCTCCATCAAAGTCAAGCTACCAGGTACAATAACTAAATTATTATAATTTTTCAATTGCTTTTTATTTGTTTTATTTCATAATTCGAGGATTAAGGATGAAAAGTAAACAAGCGGTTTTTTACAATAATAAAATAAGTAAAAGAAAAAGAATTATTTGCGTATTGAATGTCCGAATGAAACTTCTTGGCTAATGTCTACCAGTATCCGTCAAAATTGTTAGGCAACACCACTTCTTTATGTGTATGTATTCAGATAACAATAACTGAGCAACTGAAGTAACAAAATGGAGTGGAATTTCTGGATTTGCTCGCTAAAATGAAAAAACATTTTAAGAAAATTTGATGTTCGATGTAAAATTTAAACAGAAGTGAAAATTCGAGGATCAATTCGAATGAAAAACTTTAACACTGTGCTCTTCCTGCTGCTACGTATTAAATGCCTTGCTGAAAAAAAAATTATTAATATTAGAAATTTCCATTCCGAAATACCATAATTCATGTTTTACTCCCAACGTGCCAATGCTGATTGTAATTTGTAAAATGATGAAACCTCATAGCTGCTTGCATCCGTAAAAAAAGTTTGAAGCGGAACTTTATTTTTTTTATGAAGGTTTAGCCGACCAATCGATATGTTCGGAAGCAATTTTCAATAATTTTCAACAACTTTTCGTCAGCCGTATCATGTATTTTTATTTATAATTGGCGCGTACACCCTTTTTGAGTATTTGGCCGAGCTCCTCCTCCTATTTGTGGTGTGCGTCTTGATGTTGTTCCACAAATGGAGGGACCTACAGTTTCAAGCCGACTCCGAACGGCAGATATTTTTATGAGGAGCTTTTTCATGGCAGAAATACACTCAGAGATTTGCCATTGCCTGCCGAGGGGCGACCGCTATTAGAAAAATATTTTTCTTAATTTGGTGTTTCACCAAGATTCGAACCTACGTTCTCTCTGTGAGTTCCGTATGGTAGTCACGCACCAACCCCTACGGCTACGGCGGCCGCCGTTGACAAACGAAAAACCGCGTCATTTTGGCATTATTAAATTATACTAAAAAATTTAATTAAATCAGTTTTTTAATTTTTTTTTTAATTCCTGAAAAAAAAAACAATTCACACTCCTCTTCGAGGCCTCTATACGAATAGCTTTGGTCACCCCCACTGAGTGTGGTTTTGGGCAAAAAGACGGCTAAAAGGTCTTAACCTCAATCTTCATAACATCATCGCAACATCACCAGGGAATACCAAACGTGTATGCAGCCATCTGTTATAAAAAAGCATTTCATTACAAACCATTTACCATACGGAGGCAACATCAATGATTAGAACTTACTCTTGACAAGAAAAGTTCAAAACATACGCCGCAAATAGCAAAGCGGCTCGGCTAAGATGCGGTTCAAGGATACTCACATAATTAAAGACCTCAAACTAGTTCAAGAAGGTGACATTTGACACACATACCCTATGATCAGAAAGTAGCGGGAATGTTTAACCGCGCACGTGCGAACCGGTCCATATTTTTTTCTTATGTTGGTAGGACTGTAAGGCGCACATCTGCCACTTTTTAGTGCCATCGGATCATTAGTCGGCCGGAAATGTGGGCAAAAAATTCTTGGATTTTGCATGATAATAACGCACTATCGCACCAAGCACAAATTGTGCTGGGTTATTTGATCAAACACCATCGTGCAAGCTCCGCATTCACCTGATATGGCCCCGTGCGACTTCTTTTTGTTTCGCAAGTTGAAGTTACCACTTCGTGGAAGGAGATTTCAGTCGGTAGAGGAGATCAAAGGATGGCCTGCCCTTCGTCGTCCTATCAGGGGTGCATGGCGAGATCATAGGGTGCACATGTGCCTATCTAGGGTAATTCAAATAAGATATATTTTCGCCCTTCGAGTATTAATCAAATAAACCTTCGCATTGCATCATACGGTCTCATTATATCACCTCGTCATATGATCTCATAGACGATCTAATATATTTCATATACAATACCTATATGCATTCTTGAATTTTGAGGAACTGGCTTCGGCTTTATAAACAGAAACCTCAAAACGCCCCCGAGTAGTGCGATTTGCTTTCCAATCTTATTTTTTTTTTGTTTTTTTTTTTTTGTTTTTTCCTTGTTCACTCCTTTCGGGAGCATAGGGCTTCGACTTGTCTTGCGTTGGTTTCGTTAATCTATTTGATTTCTGACAGAGTAGGTGATTAGCCTGCCACTATCAGTTCTAAGTAGTGGCAATGCCCACCTGTTGTTGCTTAGGAACTACGCCTTCTTACTGCTTGGAGCACCATCTGTTGGTCAAATTTTTCTGGCAGCAGGATCGCACAGATGGTTGTGGACTTCGCTAAATTCGGTGTATCTGCGCTATTATCGCGATTGCCCGCTTCCTCTTGGTGGCGCCACTGATGCATTGTGTAACTGTGTTACACTAGACTACCGAAGCAACGAATCTTATTTACTGGGCCTTAAAGGGTCAAGCTTATGCCATTCAAAGTCTATATATGACAGAGAATACCGAAATCTTGATAAATAAGTAATATGTAGAATGTGTCAACATAATAAGGGTGTAAGTCTATATGACCCACTTATTACTACTGCTACTATTTCTTATCCAGACTAGCATAGTTTTCATTTCAATTAATTTTATTACAAGTTTTTCAGATTATGATTTAAAAAGCTTGCTGACTAGATTATAGAATTTCTTAGTAAGTAACTTAGCGTATTATTAAAGACTAGATCAGAAATTACGTGATAACTTCACATAAGAATAAAACGATTAAACCAAATTTGAATGCTGATCTTGATGATAAGAATTCAGCATCAATTCTCCTTGAGATGGTATTCATTTAAAAAAACGACTCACAAATTGGACTTGGCGAAAAATTCAGGGCAATCAATGTATCCACAAACCAGATAGAAGAGAAACATCAGCTACTGAATAGTGTTTCTTCTTTCTAATGACTGTAGGTTGATTAGTTGATAGCGGCAAAAATTAAGTTGATCGGGAAAATTAAGTGGTTGCTGAGCAAATTTTCTAAAGAGGTATTAAAGAATTAATGCATTATTTGTCATTTTCATCACTAAAATGTAGAGAATTTCCTTCTGGGTTGTCATCAGCCTCTATAGGCAGTCAGCCAGCAAAGCGCAAGCCAACCAAATTCAATAATGGCCAAACAAATCACTGAAATAAACAGAAAAAAACATTTGTGCGGAAAAAATATAGATTTTATATATGCACATTAGGGCGGGTAAATTTTTTTGAGATTTTTCCAATTCATCCTACATATGAAATTACAACAACCAAATTAATTACATTTTTAACTGTATTTCGAATTTCCTAATTGCACTGTGTGACATACAAATAATCCAGCATTAGATTCTTAGGCGTCTTGATAGACCATCGAATTAGCTTTCGAGACCACTTGGATTACGCTAGCAACAAAGCTGCGACCGCGACAGCAGCCCTGGCTAGAATAATGGCGAATATTGGAGGACCAAGACAGCAGGCAAGACAGGCCCTGGCTGGAGTAGTGAGGTCTATCCTCTTATATGGCACGACAGTTTGGCGCGATGCATTCCAACACGCTTCATACGTACGAAGCAGTAACTCCACGTACCACTTGTGTGCCCTTAGAGTCTGCTCTGCCTTCAGGACAGTCTCAGAAAATGCGGCGCTCATCATAGCTGGTCTATGCCCACTTGACGTGATAGCGCAGGAGATGTGCGAAATGAGACGTATGAGGAACAACCAAGCCCAATGCGATCAGCTGGCACTGAGAAAATCAATAAACCACCGCTGCATGGACCAGTGGCAGACGCGATGGGACAGTGCAAATAAAGGCAGGTGGACCCACCGTCTCATCCCCAACGTTGAAGCTTGGCTTCAGAGAAAGCACGGAGAAGTAGACTTCTATCTCTGCCAAATCCCAAGTGGTCATGGCTGCTTTAAAGCGTACCTTCACCGCTTTGGACACGAAGAAAGTCCATACTGCGAGCAGTACACACCAGCAGTTGAGGAAGACGCAGAACATGTGCTTCTGACGTGTCCCCGCTTCAGAAGAGCAAGGTCTAAACTGGAAGACAGCCTTGGCAGCAGCATTACGCACGAGAACTTAGTGCCACTGATGCTGAAGAGCCCGGACAATTGGAGCAAAGCCCAGCCCATGGTTGCTGAAATAATGCAGCAACTCCGACATAGGGAGCAGGCAAGGAGGAAGTGCGAACGCCAAATAAAACCGTGAAGCAGCAAACCTATCCAGCGATGAAAACGCAGGTAAACTGACGATAGCACTATTAGAAACTAACTTATCTATGGTAATGAACAGAGACATGGGGTGAGGGGGCATACAGATACGACAGGGGTGGTTCTCTTCAGATATGACTTAACAGTGGTGGTAATAGGCAGATTCAGCTTGTGACATTTTGCATCAGAACAGTAACTGACGTTGAGTGCAACGCTCAAACCGCCTCCCGACGAAATACTTGACGGTTGTACCGGGGGGCTCGGTACTTTGACAGTAGGAGGTTTAGTTCGGGTTAAAGTCCCACACTGACGGGGTAAGGCTTTCGATGCTTCCTCCTCATAAAAAAAAACATTAGATTCTCGTAGATGGGCACGCACGTTTATCGGCGATTTGAAATTTTATGTTTTTCGCTTTTGGACTATGAATAAGTTCGTGCGGTTTTTTTCGAAATTTGAAAGTTTATGCACGTAAAATGGTTACAAATTTAATATTCAAAGTATTGTCCATCGCTTGCTACTACTTTTTCCCATCTTTCTGGCAATTCACGGATTCCCTTTGTGAAAAATTCGGTCGGTTTTGCCGCAATCCACGAATCGATCCATTTTTTGACTTCATCGTAATTACGGAAGTGCTGGTCAGCCAGGCCATGTTGCATCGATCGGAAGAGATAGTAATCGGATGGCGCAAGGTCTGGACTATACGGCGGGTGGGGTAGGACATCCCATTTGAGCGTTTCTAAGTATGTTTTGACCACTTGTGCAACATGTGGCCGAGCATTGTCATGTTGCAAAATAACTTTGTCGTGTCTATCGGCGTATTGCGGCCGGTTTCTCGCAGTGCTCGGCTCAAACGCATCAATTGTCGTCGGTAGACATCCCCCGTAATCGTTTCATTCGGTTTCAGTAGCTCATAATACACAACACCCAGCTGGTCCCACCAGATACACAGCATAACCTTCAGGCCATGAATATTCTGCGCCGACGTCGATGTTGAAGCATGGCCAGGGTATCCATACGTTGCCCGACGTTTTGGATTGTCGTAATGGACCCACTTTTCATCGCCAGTCACAATTCGATGCAAAAAACCCTTTCTTTTGTGCCGTTGAAGCAGTTGTTCGCATGCCATAAAACGGCGTTCAACGTCTCTTGGCTGCAATTCATACGGCACCCAATGGCCTACCTTTCGGATCATTCCCATGGCTTTTAAACGTTTGGAAATGGTTGATTGATCAACTCCCAAAGTTTTTGCAACCTCTTCTTGCGTTTGAGCCGGATCTTGATCGAGCAATTCCTCCAATTCGGTATCCATGAACTTTGGCGGCGCACCCTCGCGTTCTTCGTCTTCCAAGCCAAAATCACCACTTTTAAAGCGTGCAAACCACTTCTGGCACGTTCGCTCAGCTAGAGCATGCTCACCATAAACTTCCACCAAGATACGATGACTTTCGGCTGCTTTTTTCTTCATATTAAAATAATGAAGAAGAATTCCCCGCAAAAAAACATTATTTGGCACGAAATTCGACATTTTCAAGTGTGGTAAAAATATTGTTGTTTACGCTTCAAATAAAAAACTTATACTGACGTTTGTGCCTTACGACAGTAGCTCTCCAATGAATGTTTGGAAATGTGGATCGATGGAATAATAATCAAGTTACGCCATCTGTTGTAAAACCGCACGAACTTATTCATAGTCCTATTACATTTCTATGATAAAGCGGATGATATAAGATATACGGTATGATGTGTTCAATGGCTCTATGCAAAACATTACTGAGAATATTCTTGTGAGATTTTTAAACCCCCTTATCTCCTCCATGGACCGGCCTTTTTTCGAAACACAAATGGCTGTCGGCTGTTGTGGGATGAACCCTTCAGAATATAATGGCAGGCCATCTTCTTCGAAAACTGATCGAAACGCCAATAAAGTAAGAAGTCGATCAATAACCATCAGTCAAATAAGCCACCAGAGAGCTGGCAGAGGACTTTAACATTACTTATGGATTCGTTCAGCGCATTGTGCCATTATTGCAGTGAAACTTCTTAGGCGTCGATGGACGAGGGAGAATGGAGAGTAAAATTTCAAAGCCATGCAACGTTTTGGCCATTTTCGTTCCGCGAGAGAGAAAAAAGATATAAGGAGAGAGAGAACTATACCTTATATATATCTTAGATACACTTTAGACTATTTTTCCTGAGTTTTTCCCTGTGGTTGCTAAATTCTAGTGGGAAATAACACTGCCTACTTTGTTTGCTGGTGCAAACCTGTAGGAAATATATTTTTGGTGCCTACTGTTTGGGACGTTCTTTGTTCCCAATTTTTTTGGCGTTTTTGTTTTTGGTGCCTACTTTTTGACGTTTGTTTCCGTTTCCTGGCTAGTGCTTGTGCGTACTATAAAGTGCTATACATTCCGGCGTCGGATTTATTGGTATTGCCTTGCGATAATTTGTGCCGTTGCTGCGGTCCTGGAATCGCTGCATTCGGGCGGATGATAAATGCTCGGAGTAGTGCTCGTTGTTGCCACGGTTTGTGTCCGGCGTTTACCTACACCGATCGATCCTTTTCCGTTTTTTTTTGTAAATTTTGTCTATTTGTATTCTCTGCAAATGTTGTGAATTTATTTAGATATATATTCTTTCTCTCTCTCTCCCTCTCTCTCTCTCTCTCATTCTCTCTCGGGTCTCTCCCTCTTTCTTTGTCTGCCTTGAAAGTTTCACTTCTATTATTAGAGAGATTAAAATAGCTTTCTCGAGCTTCAGTGGATTTTAACAATTTATAATTTGTTGTGAACTAAACTGAAAGTTATTTATCTGTAAATAAAATTATATATACACTTGTTAACAAAGTAGATATTTAAAACGCAATTCGAGAGGCCAAAATTTAATTTCTCTTATGACTTAGCGTCTTGCTCGGATATCCATAAAATCTTTATATTTTATACCTAGTCCTGCCATAAGTTTTGTTACATGTTAAGTCCGTTAGATGTATGAAATTATAAACTTTTTCCAATAAAGTTAGTTTTGTTCAATCACAGTAATATTATATTAAAAAATAAAAGTTTAATCTTGGTCCCCATTTCTTTTCACAAAAGCTTTCAAACGATTAGGCCATTCAGTTATTGCAGCTCGCACGATTTCCATGGATTTTGACGTCGCTGCTACAACCAAAGATTGTTTGAGATTCTCCAAATTTCTATGAGGCCTTCGACGGGCCATGCTCTCCAATTCTGACCACAAACTGTAGTCCAATGGATTCAGGTGTGGACTTCCAGACGGCCAATCTTCTGCGGCTATGAACCCAGGAATATTTTTTTTTTAGCCACTACTGGGTGGTTTTTGCCTTATGAGCTGGAGTGGAATCTTGCCGGAAGATCCAACGCTCTCTATTGAAGGGAGTATTGCTCAACTACTTTACCACGCTTTCTAAGACGTCCTTTTGGTACACTTTTGTTCCGGTCTTAACCCCTTTTTCGCAGAAGTGGAGAGATGTAACGCCTTTACAAAACACTTTCCACCAAGGCGGCCTGGGGCCACGCTGAACCTTTTGAAGCAACATTTTTTGCGTTTCTAGAAATTTTAGCATCTATTTTGTCGGTTCGCTTATTAAAAACTTCTTCAACAGTGAGCATTTTCTCATCTGTGAAAACAATTTTTCACCGCTGCGTACCACCGACGAAGTTGCTTGCTGCTGTCGAGTCTAATTTATAATACTTCAAGCGCGTTGTCAAAAGACGCCCAGTTGAGCGATGGAAGGCTTTCATGTGGAGATCATCTTTAATTAGTCTTGAATGGATATACTAGATACATTCATTTCCCTGGACTTGATTTTCTACTTTCTAAGAGAATTTCTGCAAATTCTTTCTCGAGCACCTTTTATGATTTCACTGATTCCAACCACGCGGGGCGAGCACTTATTTTTAAGGTACGGTACACTAGACAGGGCTACTTTACTGGGGCGGCAGCCCTTGGGCGAGAAAAACCCGAGTCATTCCGGTAACGTAGAACCGGCTGCCATGCGACAAGGAGGTCAAACTGCAACTTAAGGTAAAAGTCGATGACACACCATTTCCGACTGTTAACAACGCCAGAATCTTGGGAGTTACCTTCGATAGTTTGCTCTCCTTCTTCGCTATTGCCACTTAAGTCCAAAATTGCAACGAGATATTCAAATCGCTTGCCGGCAGCACTTGGGACAAAGACAAAGAAAGGTTGCTATCGACATTTCAGGCAATAGGCCTGCCAGTTCTAAGCTATGCTGCGCCAGTCTGGTCGCCTGGAACCAGTGAATCGCAGTGGTTGCAGCTACGGACCTGTCGAATCACTGCCATAAGGACTGCGGCAGGATGTGTACTGATGTCCCCAATACAACATCTACAAGACGAGGCCCATATGCTCCCTGTGAAGGAGTCTCACCCATGCAGACACCTGCTTGAGCTTGAGTACCTTCCAGGCATGTCAGAAGGTGCCTCTTAACTACGCGGAGGAGATACAGGACAAAACAGACCGACAATTACTGGATCGGACAGTGCACAGACAGACAATTAACGACATATATCGGGGGACTCTTACCACCTTCTTAAGCTCCTGATCCCCGAATGACGTCATCGGAGTCCAACCACCACCAAGTTTTCTTTATAACTTTAACCCAAAAAAAAAACACAGAAAATTAGTTTCTGGTACCCAAGAGCAACATACACGGATTTTCTTCTAAAATTTCTTTCCAATATTTAAAAAAAAATACAAATTTTTGTTAATTGACTAACATTCAAAATACTTCCAAAATCATTCTAGAGCTATGTATGCTTCTTTAGGCTGTTTTCTATTCCGAATTGTCAGTAGAAAATTTTAGTCGCCAAAAAGAAGTCATCTATTATTATTTAAATAAATCGACCCGTCCTAATGTATATATATATCGATGTCTATAAAGGCGAAATATTATAGCGTGCCTAATAAATTCGAAAAATATTGAAAAGGGCGCAAAAAAGCATTCCACAAACATCTAATGAAATTCGCAAGCAAACTGGCAATGAATTGAAATTTTCTCAGACTTTATGCTAGCCACGCCAGGTGTGGGCGGAGGTGCAAAGCAAAAACGCAAAAACATTAAATCATAAAAATTGACTCATTTGTAACATAGAAAGCGCATTAACACATTACGCCACACCAAAACCTTGTGCCTATTTTCACTCCTGCGCCTCCAACATATTTCGCACATTTACTCTTTTTTTTGGGATGAAAGAAAAAAAGGCATACCGAGAAAATTACCACAACGACCTTTTCACACACCTCACACCCAAAGGCGGTGGTGGAGTAGTAAAAGCGAGAAGTTAAGAAAATATTGCTGTGAGTGTATAAAGTATGCGCAGAAGGATGGCAAGACAAGGATACGTGGCAGGCCATTCGCAACCCGCTTGGCAAAGTAATAGCAAAGCAAGAAATCAAATACTAATGCAATAAAATGGTAAACGCGTTAACACAAATCCACAAGTGATTTGAACGTTCATACAAGTAAATATATAATGGAGGCAAATGCAGAGGGAGAAAGTAGAAATAATTGAGGTCTAAAAGGGGATGTGGTGCCAATCAAGTGAAAAAGTGAAAATACAAAAATCATTTCCAATCAATATTTGCGCCTATGGAGGCATGCAAAATTCATTTGGCCAATATGAAATTGAAAAGGAAAGTAGTTAACGAAAGTAAATCGAAAATTAAAAATTAAAAATTAAACCAACGAAATGTGTTTTTGTTTTGTTTTGTTTATTTCTTGTTTCTTCAACTACTTTTATTCAAGTGAGTTGTTTCGAAACTTTTGCTGCTCAGAGTTCCTACAACAATCTCGAGTCGTGAACTTTGTACAACAGCTGCTTAAAATTCCGCCAAAATCTCGACGCTTGCCAAGTTTAAGTGGCATTTTACACACTGTAAGTCGGAAAAGTGGCCGGAAGTTTTTCGATTTTTTTTTCTTGCTTTTTTCTGGTTTGACTTTGTTTGCTTTCACTTTCTAACGAAATGTGCTCCACATTATAATGGCGATTCGATTAGTTTTTGTAATTTTCCACACATATTAGACGTCAGTAAGCGCGCTAACATGCTTAGACGCCGCAAAGTAGGTAACGCTTTGTACTCCTAGAGTGAATTGGCTCTGCTGCTTTGTATTTTCGAAATTGGCCACTTACGCCACATTTACTTGCACACACAAAAAAAGAAAAAACAAAACACACACTCACACACACTTGCACACATATTGTACACGATAACCGCTGACATTGGCATTTGATTGCTGATGACTCTGCTGCATTGCGCGCTTTTATCGATTGGTTTTCGTTACTTACTTTGTTTGTTTTCCACGCTTTAGCTGTGAGTTGCTTATTTGTTTTCTATGTTTGCGGTTGCGGCTTTTGCTATTGCGGCTCTGTGGGGAATATAAACTACGCGTGTGAGGTCAGCTGAGCAGCGCGTGTGGCAGCACAAAACAGTAATTAGCTACTGTAACGATTCTTTATCGTTTTTTTTCGGTTGGTGGAGCTATGTAATAACAATTGTTAGCAGTTAAAGGCCGGGAAAATTTTCTTTTATAAATTGGAAAATAAATTCAAATAAAAGTTTATTGGACGTCGTTTTAGGCTGCTTCTTGAAGGTGAGCATACGCGCTGATCAGGAAAACAGATTTTTGTAAAAATGGATCATATTTCAGGAGCCATTGACTCCTGTCAGTTCCACTTTGATTGGTCTGAATTAGAGGGCAGAATCGACGGAGGCATCTCTGTTGAACAACTCTGTATGGAAGTGTGTTTCAGACCGAACCAACTGCAACGCAAGAAGCTGTTGACGGCCTAGGATCGGCAGAGTTCAAAATACGACAGCCGCTTAAGCTCGTTTAATCAATGAACTACTTTAAGAAGAAGCAGGGATTTTGCATCCTAATAGTATATACTACAACGAGAACAATTGCAAGTCTCATTACGCTAAAAACAGCCTTCTCAACCCCTAACCTCCAACCTTACTTAACCTAATAGAGCCCGCGAAAAAACTATAGTACCACAACTTTTTGTCAATTTTTGTTTTTATAATTTACCATTTTTTTTTTATAAGCCACAGTTTGAAACTTCGTAAAAAATGTATAAGTAATGAGAGGGTTAAAGTAGGTTAGCCAGGTTGCTTGTCTAAGACAAGTCACCCGATAGCCCTAAGGTCATAATTTCCATCCCATAACTAAATTTCTCAAACCACTTACATCTTTTCAAGATGTTAACTAGTTTCTCCAGTGAGATATTATGCAAATTTCCCAGGACTTGCAAGAAATAATCATTAAGATATTTCGCACGCCTTCTTTGAAGTGCAAGACATTCACAGCGGCGGTGTTGTATCGACTCAATTTCTACTTCACCTTCACAACTCCAGCAGATGTCATTGTGAGGTACACCATTTCTAGTAGCTAGAGTGCCAATAGTGTACTGACTCCCCTGTGAGGGCGCTGGTGGTTAATCTGTTGAATCCAAGCAGACATTTGGTCTTTTTAAAATTCAGTTTTGACCAGATTGGAGACCCCTGAGCTAGTAATCAGGGACCACCTTCTATTGACTTACGTGCTTACGCTCAAGGCAGTGCATAGATCGTTTAGACGAATGCTCATGTCCTCTACCACTCGCCGAAGGACAAGCTCAGAGCATTTTCTTGCACACTCATCCGATAATTCATTTCCCTCCACTCCAGCGTGACCGGGAGTCCAACGAAGTGTTGTATTGTTGGATAAGCCAGAACTTGGAAGACGCTACACTGATCTGGAAGTGCAAAGAAGCAATTGAAGAATAATTGTTTCGAGTACACTCCCGATCTAGTGCCAATGCGCATCTTTAAGCCGTCAGCATAAATACGGTGACGACTATGATCTGATATACCTCTGGTCTATCAATCCTTTTTGTCCTGTATTCTTATGTGATAGTCTTTGTTCAGATTTATCTTAGGAACTAGATAGTTTGTTTTTGGTGCCTCTAGCAAGTGTACCACAGATAGTAGAACTGTTTTCTTTTGATGTGCCTGCTGCTTTGATCCTGGAAGCAGATTTGGCCGCTATCCCTTTAACATACATTTATATCAATGGGATCCCTTCCAGCGCCGCTTGAGGCATTGATCGGAGCGCATCTTTTATTCCTACACAAGCTGATCGTTCGACTTTTATGAGATTTTTTTTATTTAGGATTGTGTCTGCACCGCCACTCACCACATGCAAGCTCCATAAATCAAAATGAATCTAACGATCATATTGTACGCTAAATAATTGATATGCGGTTTCAGGACCAATTTTTTGCCAAATTTCTTTTTACAGATAAAGAAGGCATTGCAAGCTTTCTTTAAATTTTCCTCGGTGCTCCTTTTTCAAAAAAGTTTTGAGTCCCGAATTAGGTCAAGGTACTTGGCTTCGTTCGATAGGGTTCGTGTTATAATTATAATCTTGTATAAAACTCGTAATTTTCATCAAAAAAATTGAGCTTGTAATTTTCATATAGAAAAGTTCAAGTTTGAAATGATTCGATGAATTTGGATCCTTTTTTTTGACGACAATGCGCATTTTGTTCCATACAACGACATTTTTCAGTAAATATTTTGGCCCTTTCCTGCATTGACATCTACTTCCACTCACTTAACCAAGCTAAGATGAGACCTAAACACAAAAAATACCCAGTGTTCGATGCAGGCTGAGTTGTTCAAATATGGAGGCGCATTTACCAGCTGCTATCATCGCCAATCATCAAAATCGAAGTGTATTTTGGCTAATCCATATGAAGGGAGTTTCTGTTGCTTCTGCAAATTATACCGGGACAAACCTTCTCAACATCAATTCTATCCCTAGACACCTGCTGTGTGAAAGATTGAAGTCCATTGTGAACTATCAGAGTGGTTTAGATTAGGTCAAGCTCGGACCGTTCCACACTATACTAATCGATCCTGGTGGATTCTCGTTTCACTCCCGATCTAGAAAAACGATATAATATTCATATTAAACGGTCTGACTCAGTTCGCGAATCAATTTTGTAATGTGGTAGTACCAATCACTTCACACTAGGGACCTCGCCAATTCAAGTTCGATCTCGTTGAAATAAAAACTCCTTTAAGATTGGTCATGAATGGAAGGAAGTCGAACCGAAACTTTACTGTCACTGGCAATGTGATTACACACATTGTTTTTTACCTGATAATATTCGCCTGACAGAAAACGGACAGATAACGAACCGAGATCAGCGCTATGCTGTGGTGGGGACTGCCGTTTGGCACGTTATGCAGAGTGGCACTTCTAGGCCAAAGGATCCGCGCCTTGAATTTTCCCATACGCTACTAGCAATGATATTCCCTTAAAAAACGCTGAAGTTTCTCTATTGACTCCAATTCTGCGATGTATTCAAAGAAATTCTTTCTAAGATTGCGATATCGCAGTTTTGTTAGAGCGTGGCAGTGGCGGGGATATTGTCCGACAATGTGCAACTCCTTGTTATCCCTGCAGCTACGAGTAAAGTCATTTGTGAGGAGGTCCATTCGATTTACGTGCATTCTTAAAGGTCCAGTGGTGGTGGTAACCACAAGGTCCTGAATTGGGCAGCAGATAAGATATTTTGGGATTTAGAACTTCTTCTGTCGAGCTTAGATCAGATCAATTTATACTAGGTTTTTACAGCGAAACAAATTATGGTGAAGACAATCCAATCGTCAAGTTTTTTTACAGAATCGATTTTAAGACCACTTTTGAAAGCTCTAAGGGAAGATGTCTATGTATATGACGCTGTGCCCACATTTCTTAACTTAACGCTGTGTAATATCAGCTTAGATACAACCTTTAAACCCTTCCAAATTGGCAAGTTCCTCTAGAAGCGCTCGAAACTAAATAAGATTTCAGACAAAGTGATCCATTTCCGTCCAAGGTCTTCATTTTGATGTTGGAAAGCATAATAGATGTATGCTAGAAATGAGAGCCACATCAAGGCGCCGACTTGAACAAAAAAATTCCGATGCTGCTGGAATGCGCCACCAAGGCCATTAAGCGGACTTCACTGGCTCCGAGCAGAAAGTAAATGCGAGCTCAGCAGCCGGCTTTCAGAGTCCAAAAATTTAAAGGAAAAGTCATAAAAGCATTCAGCAGCTCCATTCCCAGCTTAAAAAAAAAGCGGCAAAAGAGCTTAGCTTAGCGGTGAACGAGGACCAAACAAAATATGTCTTTACAAGGCATAAAGAGTCCTAGGGGCCTACACCCCTAAGTTGGCAGTCATAACATGAATATTTGAAAGATGATGTTTGGGGCTAACATTGTCGACATCGAGACCAAGCGAAGAACAATTATAGTTAACAGGTGTTATTTGGGTTTGGTACGTAACTGATATTCAGCGATCTCTCTTGGCCCACAAAAATCACACTCCACAGTTTTCTCTCATGATGAAAAATGCTTAAAAGAGGTTTAAAAAGCTCATAAGCCTTCCAAAGGATAAACTGAGAATGCTCAAGGGCAGTCTCACAGGCATTCTCACAGGCCAATACAGGCTCCACAGTCATCTGCATACGATCGGGTTATGGTCCACTACCTCTTATCGTTTCTGCGACCAATACCAGGAGATTCCAATGCATCTTTTTCTTGAATTTAGCGCAGAGAAGGTTGAGACATCTCGGCCAAGTGCAGCCAACAGGAAGGCATATACACTCAGCCCAACCCAGCGCTATCTAGAGTTTAATAAGGGAACTGGGTCTGGATGAGGTACTGTGATGAGTAGAGGGCACAAAAGACCATGATATAAAACTGCAAACATCGAAGTAATCTGATCTAAATTACTTTATATGACAAAGAAATATGGGCAAAGTTGAGCATAGATGAGGAAGTGTTAGGAGCAATCAGGAGAAGATTTACGAATCTATCCGCCTGAGCTATGTGGGTCAAGTGGGATAAGATTTGAACTGCACGAGTTATAGAACGTCAGGTTGCCACATCATTTGCATGACGAAAGCTGTTGAAAGAAAACGAAAGCAAGAGCTCCCGCAAATCCAATAGCGGCACAAACTTAGGGGTGCGTGACTGCGCTTGACAATTACAACTAATACAGCTTCTTAAAAGCGTGACGATACTCCCGATTTTTTTTTAATTTCTTTTGGTCGGGCTCGGAGCAAGAGTGAACCATTTCGCTTGGCTATACGAATTTTAGCTCTCGCAGATTTTTCCTCCTTGGGCACATGACTGTATAAACGAAATTCTTCTTACTATCTAATACATATGGCTTGTGAGCAAATAATTGTCCTGCAATTTCAATCAACAATCGATTCCATGCTTGATCTATGCTCCATCTAATTTTCTGCGCTCCTCTTTTCGCCATGTTCCTCTGCCCTCGGTGCACACCAACAATGCACCTTTAGCACAAATTATTTGTGGCTCAATAATTCTAGCCATTACTGCTGCCATTACAATCGACCTACCAGACAGACGACTGCGGCTGATGCTTGTGAATGACGAAGCTTTGTCTGCCTCGCTGCCATTCCAATTTTTATTAGTCGTGTGTGACCCCAGCGACGAGAAGGCCCTGTGCACGGTGACCGCGCCAACTGCGATGACTGATGTAATCACTACACAATCGGTGGTGTGAGAGTGCAAGGAGCAACTAAGTGACTTGAAGACTTCCACAGCTCCTTGTGATTTATTTTTTCTTTCTCGTTTTACGCCATTAACCTTGCGACTATCGCAATTCGATTATATTTATTTGTGCATTTGTTCGCTCTTCGGCCTATTTGATATACAATTTTCTTTTTCTTGTGGTTTTTTTCTATTTCTATTTCGATTTTCTGCTGAGACTAATATCATTACCACAAATCAACTGTTGGTCGATGTGGTGTATTTGGCCTGACTATTTTATTTCCACTACAACTACCAAATGGGTCAATTGGTCGACATCGCCGATGTAGTCGATGCTGTGGTTTTAATGTGCTGACCATTTGATGTAAGATGTATACACAAATACATGTAAACTTGTAAATGTATTCATATGTTTTTTTGTTTATTGTTGTGTCTTACTTTATGTGACCGCCTGTGCTTTGGTCCTGTTCTGTTTGTCCTTGCAGTGATTAGTTTCGATTAGGCACAATCAGTTGCAGCATAACTGCTTTAGCACACATTCGTACTTACACAGGCGCACATTTGTTTTTACATGAATACATTTGTATTAGTAAAACATATTTGAAATTTGCGAAAGTACAGTGGTTTAAAAATAGAAAGAGCTGAAACAAAATACAAAAAGAAGTATTAGAATGCGATAGTTTCCCAAGTAGTTGAGGGTACAGCTTTTGATACTAAATTCAGATTTTGAAAATTCAAAACTTTGAAATTCAAGGTTTTCAGAGAAATTTTTTGCTATCTTTTAGATTTCATTTTTGTACAGATTTAGGAAAAGGTAAAATTGGCGAACAGTTTTCGAAAGAAATTTTCTTTCTCAATGTTTTTTCACTACAAAGAATACTGGTTGCGACACTTAATTTAGACATAGAAATGGGGAGTAAGCTTAAAGTAACAAATTCAATATGGGTAGGAGCTTCGGAAAATTAGAATTTTGGAGTTTCAAAATGGCAACTTTTTTGGCAAAAAATTTATAGCATACAGGGTTGCCCATATTCGACGGACACATCTGGCAATCCTGTATCTTTTGACAAAGACGTCAGATCGCTTAATGACTTACCGCGTTGCAAGCGTCAGTCCCAGCAGATTTTTACCATGGAACAGTACACGCCATGCGAGCGCTCCCAAATTGTTAAAATTTACATTCAATAAAAGAAGTCAATTGTGAAAACTCAACGTGCGTATAAAAAATTAAATAATGTGAAAAGTGCGCCTTCTAAGAACACCATTAAACGTTTGTACGAAAGGTTTTCGACTGCTGATGCTCTTTCTAATCCAAAGAGGCCAAATCAAAACCGACCAAGGCGATCGGATGAGAATATTGCTCTTGTACGGGCCAGTGTTGAGACATCGCCAAGGACATCCCAAAATCGCCGTTCTCAGCAGTTGGGCATTTCTCGGACCACTTTACTTTATTGTTGCCTGCGGACAAGCCTCGTCGGTTGGAATGGGCCCAAAGAGCCATCGAAATGGCTGAAGATGACGTGCAATTTTAGAACAAAATCATCATGTCCGATCAGGCGTTAGTGCCAAAACGATTATTGGGCCGTTTTTCTTCGAAAATGAAGATGGCCAAGCTGTTACCGTCAATCAGGAGCGTTATCGCGATATGATAACCACTTTTGTGATGCCAATTATTCGTCGAAAGCGTATGAGGCAGTTCTGGGTTTAACAAAGCGGGGTTCCACCACACACAACTCGCACCACAATCGATTTTTTGAAGAAATTGTTTTCTCGTCGTTTGATGTCGAAAAATGGTGATCTTGACTGGCCACCGCGTTCGTCCGATTTAACGCCACCTCACTTCTTCTTGTGTGGATATTTAAAATCAAAGGTTTATATTAATAAGCCAAAGACCATAGAAGAGCTCAAGAACAACATCCGTGATGAAATAGCCGCTATTCCAGCCGAAATGTTAGCTAAAACTATGGAAAATGCTGCAAAACGGGCACAATACGCCGTAAAGGCTCAAGGCGGCCATTTGAGAGATATCATATTCAAAAAGTGATGTCAAAAAAATCTACTTGAACCAAATAAAATGATTATTATCGTCAGCATCAAAAAATTGTGGTTTTCTTTGGTTTAAAAAAAAAACACATGGGTCCGTCGAATATGGTACTTATATTTTCGAACATTGAATACGAACTTTCATAATGAAAAATAGAGAATTCCGACTGGAGGACAAACTTCGAAAGAGTAAAATTTTTAAATTACAAAAAGGCGCAATTTTCGAAAAAAGTTCATGGAACTTTCCTATTTTTGGTATACTTGTGCCTTTTTTCAAAATTCGAAGTGACGAATTCGTGATGCAAGAAAAACTCCGAAAAAGTAAAATTTTCACATTTGGCGAATATTTCGAAATATATTCTTGGAAATTGTTTCAAGTTTCAGTAAATTTATATATTTCGATATTTAAATCTAATTCTCTTAATTTGAAGTTTTGAATTGCAACGGATTCTCTCCGAAAGTATCCGTTTTTCGAAATTCAGAATGTCAAACAAATAGTTTTAGAGTTTTCTTGATACTCCGTTCATTTATATGCTTCAGATTTATATATTTAAAATTCAAAGTATCGAAATCAAAATGGAAAAAAATTAAATTTTCCAAATTCCATATAGCGGAAAATTTTTTCGAAACTCGGTATTTTTATATATATCGATGTTAAATTACAATTTTTTAAATTCAAAGCATCGAATTTATAAAGCAGATCAAACGCCGAAAAATAAAATTTTTTTCTCTAAATTTTAAAATAGCGCATTTTAATGATACAAATTTTTGAAGGAAAAGTTCTAAATGTTAAACAAATTTCGAAAAATAGTTTTGGAATTTTTTTGAGTTTGCGTATATTTATATATATAAAATTTATACTTGTAAAATTCAAAAAGGCGAAATCAATATGTAAAAATTTAAATTTTCAAAACTCATAATAGCGGAAAATTTTTGAGAAAAATTTTTTGTGAAAAATTTTTAGGATTTTTTTCAAAACCCGGCATACTTATACATATCGATGTTGAACTTAGATTTTTAAAACTCAAACCCACGAGCTCATAATTTAAATTTAAAAATTTATTTTTTTTTTAAGTTTTCTGGAACCCACTACACTTATAATTTTCTAAATTGAATTCAGATTTCAAAATGATGAATTCATAATTAGGACAAACTCCGAAAACAAAAAAATTTCAATGGTAGAAACAATTTTCGAATTTTTTCGAAACTCGGTATTTTTATATATATCGATGTTAAATTCCGATTTTTTAAATTCAAAGAATCGAATTCATAAAGCAGAGCAAACTCCGAAAAATAAAATTTTTTTCTCTAAATTTTAATATAGCGCAATTTAATGATACACATTTTTGAAGGAAAAGTTCTAAATGTTAAATCAATTTCGAAAAAAATTTTTGAAATTTTTTCGAGACTCCATATATTTATATATATAAAATGTATACTTGTAAAATTCAAAAAGGCAAAATCAAAATGGAAAAAATTACATTTTCAAAATTCATAATTTTTCAAACTCAAATGAGTAAACTAAAAATGGCGGACAAATTAAAAAAAATTTTATTTTTAAATTGGAATTTTTCCGAAATTCTGACTGTTTATATTTTTAAATATTGCATTTTCAATGCAAAAATCAAAGTGGTAAGCTGAAAATTGATGAAAAGCTCCGAAAAAGTAATACAAGTTTATCTGGCCTTTATCTGTTTGGGTTTTAGAAATATTTTTTCGATTTTTTTTTTCGTTTTATAGATTGCTTTTTTCGGTTTATTTATAAATTTAGTTCCCTAATTTTGTAGCAAATATTTTAGCATTTTTTGTTTAATCTAAACTTTTATTGAAGAACTGCAATGTTTATTGGTCGCCATAGGAAGGGTCTTTCAAAAAACATGCCTAGTTGTTGCTTTCTAGAAAACATAAAAATTTAGATTCTTTCGAGATTTTCTATTTTTATTCAAAATACGATTCTTGACAATTATATGTATGTGAAAAATCACATCATTTAAATCTCTACCATAGGCACCTCTACAGGTAAAATTCGCCAACCAGTCGATTCAGGAATGCCGAATTGCTAGAAACGTCGACGAGTCGATAGTCAAGCTTGTTCAGCAGCTCTTCGCGCCACGGCAGCGATATTCCCAAGAGAACGTTCAGTTTTTGGTCTACCAGCCCTTTTTCTATCTTTCATTGAACCAGTTGAATTGTCGACTTATAAACGAAAACAAAAGCAAAAAAACAAACCCTTTATGTATAAGTTTTGCAGCATAAAATTCCAAAAATTTAATTAACAGAGGTGCCCTCTTAAACTTGAATGAGTTTCTAAATGCACAAAAATCTCGAAACTTTTACAGCCTCACAAAAAGTTTTAAAAGTAGCTTGAAAGATAATTTTCTCGGGCCTTGAAAAATTTCGTAAATCACGAAAATATAACCGTAAATTATCTGGTACGTTTCAGTGTTGACTTAATATCCCTAATCATCATCATCATAGCATCACAGTTCGAGGTGAACTATTGCGTCCGTTACATTTCGCTTCCACGGCATAAAATCAAGTAAAATCAAATAAATCAAATAAAATCAAATAAATCAAATGAAATCAAATAAAATCAAGTAAAACAAATAAAATCAAATGAAATCAAATAAAATCAAATAAAATCAAGCAAAATCAAATAAAGTCAAATCAAATCAAATAAAATCAAATAAAATGAAATAAAATCAAGTAAAATCAAATAAAATCAAGTAAAAAGAAATAATATCAAATAAAATCAAATGAAATCAAATAAAATCAAATAAAATCAAGTTAAATCAAATAAAATCAAATGAAATCAAATAAAATCGTCTCGGTCAACAGCTTTTCGTTTGATATCCGATATGTCCATAGCTCCAAAGTTGCCTTCAATGGCATCTCTCAATCGTTTTCTCGGCCAGCCTCTTCTTCTGTCGCCTTGTGGATTTGTTTCTAGTTCCTTTTTAGAGTTCTATCGTTACTCATTCGTAAAATGTGACCGTACAACCGAATCCTTTGTGCTTTGATGTACTTGATTACTCATCAATTTACTTTTATCAGAGTCTCCATAAGACAGGCATATATTTTGGGGCCGCCAAATTTTTAATCGCAGCGAAAAAGTTTAGGCAAGTTCACTTGTTACTCAATGAGGTTAGTTCATGTTGGTAAGAGCATTGGTTTTACTTTTCTTAATGTAATTGTTTTTGTTTTTACTTTCATCCAGCTCTTTTGGTCGTTGCACCACCGTGCAATGGCAGAAGAAATAACAGCAAATCAAGATATATTTAATTCGTTTTGGCCGCGAGCAGAATTTATTATGGCTCATGGGCGCACGTGCTTGGTAAATTGAGCACAGACACACATACATACATATATTCTATGTACATACGCACCTCTTGATATAAATATGTATGCATGTGTGCGTAATATAAATATGGCTGGTATTTGTGATTAATCGGAAAAAGAAAATTTGTTTGCATAATGGCTTGGAAAAGTTAAGGTAATCGTTTAAGAGGTTTACAAAAAATTAAAGACCTTTTTTTTATGCATGTGTTTGTATATATGGGGGATGTATTTATATGTAAATCGCACAGAAGAAATCGGTATTTTTTGCTGTTAACGGTTTTAATATATATGATTTTCTTTTGAGGATTTTTATTCATAAATAGACGTCTACTGTTTTTAAGGCAGCTAAAGCGACTTATGAATGCACGAGCATGGCTTAATTTGTATGTACGAGTATTATTTATGGCACATAAGTATATACAGGGTGTTTTGTTACCGACTACAAAGCGTTTAAAGTAACTTTTAAGTTAATTTTACTACGAAAGAGACCTAAAAGTTGGAGCGCTGCGCGAATGTTCTAGGAATGGCAGCCGTTTTGATTTTTATCTTGTCTCACAACGTAGATGCGTCTGAAAAAGAGTACACGAGTATCACTTGATGTAGAAGTGTTTTGCTTACTAAAATAGGTTCATTCGAAAGCCAATAAAACCTGAATAGGTTCAAACAACTAAAGCTGCTAAAATAAATGGTTTTTCAAAAGTGATGTCCAGATGTCAGTACTGAATAATTCCTTTTTTATGTCATCTTTGAGATTTGTCAAGCCGTCAGTTGCATAATTTCACACGGTAGAATAATACAATACATTAAAATTATTATAACATATTATGAAAATAGTCGATTTTTAAGAATAACAAGAAGCAAAATTCGTAATTTTTTTGTGGTAATAATCGCCCAAATGAGTCGACAATTCAAAGGTTGGTGAAAAAATGCATGAAACTGATTATGCCAAGGATGAGAAAAGAATTGCAGACCAACAGCTGGACTTTCTGTTGAGAATATTGCTGCTGTAGCGCAAAGTGTTGTTAAACAACCTTCAACCATCGATGGCTCACCTTTCTCAACAATTAGGCATTCATTAAGCGGTTGCTTGGCGAATTTTACCTGTAGACATGCTCGTTGTGGACAGAACAGACCCTTTTAGTATCTTCAATAAACTGCGATTCCGGAAAAGTTAAAAAAAAATGTTTCACTGGTCGCTCATATTTGTTTAGTTGCGCTTATGGGAAAGTTTCGAACGACTCTATCCTGAGCTAGCACTGGCATCGTAGCCCATGAGTGGGACTATTATGCAGCAAAAAGCAGAACGGAAAATATCTTGAAGTTACAGGAAAAACCGGTTCTTTTCTTCCAAACAAAGACAGTACATCAAAAGTTGTACAAGGTGGGGCAAAAATAAGATCTATGATTTTTCAAACGGTAATCATATTCGACACTTGTGAACCAAACAGCTGCAGTATACAAACAGACAAGCAATAGAGCACTTAAAGTTCAAAATAAAGATTTTCCCTCAATCAAAATCATTTTTTGTTTATCATTAAAAAAAACTTATTCAAAAACAAAATGTGATAATTAATTTTAAGCTACCTTGTAATATTTCTCAGATATACTGTCATGGTGCAACAAGGTAAAAATCAGGATGGCTATCATTCCTTGGGTGTTCAAGTTGGCACCACAACTTTGTGGTCTTCTTCGGCAAAAAATTGACCAGTGAACGTCACTTTAAATTACTTGTTGTCAGTAACAAAACACCCCTTATATATAATTGTGCATGTATTGTATATGTGGGTTTTGGGGATCTTTTCCACTCAATATCGGAGCTATAGCGTGGTCGAGGCAACTCTTTTTGTCATGGTATCTGGTCTAGCCTTTCTCGACTAGTTCGGGTCGCACACGATGTGGTTCCAGTATCGATCGCGTAGTCTTCTAATCTGATCTCCTCTTTGATGGTGTGCTATCCCACTGCTAAAGAGTGCTCAGTTTCTATTAGCTTAGTAGCCGCAGTCTCTTTATGCAATCCATCAGTTACTTCATTTCCGTCAGTGCTCTTATGACTCGGCTTGGAGCTGCGTGCGAGAATTTATTTAGTCTCTGTGAGCTCCAAAATTATAGAGGGCTTTACTTCAAACGGTGCACGCAAATTGATTACAAATACTTCCACTTAAAAGAAACTCGGAAAGCTCCTCATCGACACGGGCAGTCTTGTCTTGTGAGCCAAAGATCCGACCCACTATGCTTCCTGTCTCTTCTGTGGAATTTTCTGAATCGCGTACATTTCCTTGGTAGGTAGGCTGTCGTATTCCAGAGTTATTTATAGATTTATACAGTGTGAAAGCGGCTGTTTTTTTCTATAGAATTGGTCTACTTCTCACTAGACTGTAGATGAATAAAGAGAATCAGGACCAAGAATGAAACTAAGTTTTGATCGATTGGCCTCTGGTACCTATATAGAGAAAATATTAAAGAAGTTCTTAAATGTTTTACAGCAAGCGTATTTTTCTCTCAACGATTATTCTTAGATACGAGTACTTCTCAGATATGCTTGGCCTAAGTGCTGTTTATACTGGCAATGCCCTTGTCGAAAAAATTTTCTAAAAGCGCTGTTAAGCTCTATCAAGAGCAATTATTTCTAGTCAGCAGATTTCCTTCATACTGCGATTGCTGAAGCTTATAGGTTTAATAAACTCAAATTGGAGATTAGAATTTCAAGACACAAAAAGTTTGATCAATATGGAGTACGCAAATCATTAAAAAGGAGCCAATCTTAATGAATACTGGTTTCAAAGGCTTTTAATTATCACTAATAACGAATATGAGTTTAACACTACAAAACTCAAAATGGCGGTACCAAAAATGGGGATATAAGTCTAGATGGAGCCAATCTCAATGAAAATACCAAAAGATTTTAGACATCGCTGACTATGAATATGAAATTTTACTTAAAAAAATTGAAAATAGTGAATTGAAGTTATGAATGACGGCCATTTAAATACAGTTAAACCTCCTTTGAGCAGACACTCACCGGCGACTCACCTTTTGTCCGTTCAAGAGAGATATGCACTCAAAAGGGTAACTTCTTTCGATACATAAGATTTTGTACAGAAAAAAATGTCTGCTCAAGGGTGATGTCCGGCTAATAAAGGTGTCCGTTAGGAAAAGTTACACTGTATAATGTTATTTGAGGAAAATTACTATTCAGAAGTTCTTTAAATCGCAATTTACGTAATTAAAACTTGAATTTTATAATTCTGTCAGCCTTAGATTACTCAGTGGAGCGTTTAGAGGCACTTTACCTGTAATAAACATTTCAATACAATAGGGCTATTTAGCACTAGTTTACGCAGGTTTTGCGGTGATGAAGAGAAGTCCATGGAATACTTAATCACCAAATTGTGAAACATTAGGTCATAGGGGACACAGAGTCCTGGGCTAAGGTGCTAAACACAATAGGAGATAAGCACACAGGAGCGCACAATAGATTAATCTGGTCGCAGTGTATAAAGGCCTTAGCCTAACGCCTACAACCATGCCGTTACTATTACCAACTGTCAGTAATAATTTTATTTAAATGTAATTCTAATCACAAATTTGGTTTCAGTAGCTTTATCAATTTCACGATGTACCGAAGAAATTGTCAATTGCAAAAAATGTCCCTTGAAATCGTTGATATGTTCCATCCGCCATATTCAGTGCGTTGTTGAATTGTGAAATTGCTCTGATGCCTCACTAATTTTAGATAGCAGTTAGGTCAAATGGTTGAAGTACCACCTTTTCACTCTCCCAGTAGCACTAAACCGCCGTATTAGATATCATTATGAGACCTTCAACGGGCTAATATCTGCAGCCAGCCAGAGCTGTTGATATAATGGAGAAGATTTATGGAATTTAGGTAGGCGCACTGTCCAGGCTGTCAAAAAAAGTAGCACCCAATTATCTTAATCGTCTAGCTGGCAAATCCGGAAAGTGCTCAATAGTCTTCTTCTGTGAAGGGTCACCGCAGCTTCTGCAATAGGGGTTAAATAAGAAACTTAGCCTTTCCGCGTGTGAGCCGATCGTTCAGTGACTAGTAAACACAGCTACAAGTTTGGAAATTGAATGGCGTGGTGTCTCCAGAACATTCTTAGTGCTGCGCCTATTGAACTGGGGCTACAGGGTTTTTGAAATAACACATGGAAAAATGGAGCTTCATTTTTTCTGAGCCTTTCTGAGAAATAAGTTCTGCTATTTCCTTTTAACAAAAGTCAGTTGGATGCCGTATGTGGGTAGAAGGTCTCTGAGATCAATTCAGTTCCCTTCCTGGCAAGCCCATCAGCATCTAATTTTATAAAGTGTTATAACTTAACAAAAAAGTCAACTGGCTTCAGTTACAGAATTTATTCAAGTGAACGCTCAGTTCTAACATTTATTAT
This sequence comes from Anastrepha obliqua, assembly GCF_027943255.1. NCBI lineage: Eukaryota > Metazoa > Arthropoda > Insecta > Diptera > Tephritidae > Anastrepha > Anastrepha obliqua. The sequence continues at coordinate 32,584,421 of NC_072896.1, forward strand.
GTCATGTCGTTGTAAAGTTAAAAAAAGAGAGAGAATTAAAGACGCGTTTGGATTGCAGAGTTGCCAAATCGACACTATTCAACATAATGACTCTCTAACTTTGTAAGGCTCTAAAACACAGCTCCTAATAGGCAAACAGAGCTAATCAAATCTGGTGTTCATAGGATTAATATTTCCGAACCATATTCATTTAGTTGTAGATGTACAGTATAAGCTCTCCTAGAGGGCACCTCTGTATAACGACAACTTTCCTAAGGCGGACATTTTTTCCTACAACAAATCTTAGGTATCGAAACTAATTACCGTCTCTTGAATGGGCAACTCCACCTTAGTGAACAAAAGTTCACTGGGGTTGGCCTCCGTCCAGGAAAGGTTTTACTGTACTTATATAAGTATATAGCAGTCGGGTGTCCAGGTTACAAAAAAAAAACAAAAACCAATTCGTGAAGAAATCGCTCAAAATGAGCCAATTTGTTTAATTTATTTAATTTTTTTTTTTATTAAAATTCAGTTAATCAAAATAACAAATCTTCCATTGTACCAATGAGATTTTCTTGAAGCATCGTTTTTGAAAAAAAAAGTATAAAGCCGCCAGGGTAATAATATGCACTACGTTAAATAATTATTATTAGGGACTTATCGACCAGTTTTTATAATTTATGTTATCTGCTTCAATTTTAATAATTTTGTATTGTAACTACAGTTCATTCTCCTACAAAAACCAAATAATTGAGAAGTCAAAACTTTGTGCAAATTAAAAAGAAAAAAAAATTCAACAAAACTTTAAAATTTTTAATCAGAATTTATAGACAAACTGGCGCATACTTCTTTCTTGGGTGTTTGGCAGAGTTCTTCCTCCTATTTGTGGCGTGCGTCTTGAAGTTTCTCGACAAATGAAGTGTCCTTGAGTTTTAAGTCTACTCCGAGCGGCAGATACTTTTAGTGAGGACGTTTTTCATAGCAGAAATACCCTCGGAAGTTTGCTATTGCCTGCCGAGAGGCGACTTAAAAAATCCTGGTAATTTTTGATAATTTTTTTTTTGCTGGCGATATTATACATTTTCGTCCCATAACGAGTGCTTGACATTTCGTGGTTCGGCTCGTTCGATATGTTCGAATGCTCGAAATGCTACAATAAAATCGATTACAGTACAAAAGGTAGGCTTACCAAAAATGAAACTCAAACTCCACAACGCACTTTTTAATCATTTATTTGGTGGGGTACAAAAAATTGTTGAACGAAGAAAATCGACCAAAATAAGCCAAGGAGATTTTCAATAATTTTTATGCGAAAAAATCAAAAACAAAAAAAGTCGCCCAATCTGGACACTCTGATTAGCAACCCCTACTAGGCACCCCAAGGCATTATTTCATCTTTTCAGAACAATTCCCGTCTTAAATAGAATAAATTTATCTTCGCCTTTAACTCTCTCCTGACTCATTTAAAGAAAAAAATGCTGTTAAATTTAATAACTGAATAAAAATTGAGTTTGCAAATTGAATCTACTAAATGAAAATGAATTTCATCTTTAGAATCTGTTCCATTCATTCGAAAACCACTGATATCACAAAGCAACCGACAATACAATGCCATGATAATTCTTAATACCATATTTCCGATGAAATACACAAACACTGACTTAACCCATTCTCGACCAACTAAACACTTTATGGCTTTTAATAAGAAATACACACTTCAACCATGAAAAAAACGAAAAAAAAAAATTAAATAAAAAAAACAGAAACGCAAACTACAAATGAAATGAAAATTCAATGAAACGAAATGAAATTATTGTACAGAATTTACCAAAACATTCATTCAACCATTAAGACACAATGCGAAATCAAGTACAACAATAAGAATACACTGATGATAATATAAAAAGAAAAAAGAAAACAACTACAACAAAACCAACCAAAAATACCAAATGCCAAACAATGAAATCAAGCAAGCAAATTTTAATTCCCATTCAAGTGAATTTTCCAGCAAATTGCTGTCTTTGCACACAAGACAACAACAACAAACACAAAAGCAAACAAAAGGATGTATGTATGGAGAAAAGCAGATACGAGTACATAGAAGAAAAGGAGTTGAAAGAGCGCTCTGAATGTGTGAGTGAGTAATCACGTTGATGGGCGTCGTGCACCTACGCAATTTAATTTTCGATATGGTTGCCTGGAAAATATGGCGCGACAGCCAAACAAATACCTGCGGGGAGAAGGAATAGAAGGAAGAAGTGTGGAAAAAAGCGAACTGAGAAAGTACACAATTACCTGCGGAAAATTTGCTTTTTACATGTTTTTCTATTGGCGTGAAGAAGTTGGTTGAGCTTGGATGCGTACACCTCACGACAAAACAAAAATTCATATATAGCTTTTGACTAGTTTTGAACCGGTTTTGACACTTTTTCTTTTGTTTTAAAATTTTCATTATTTTTTTTTATTTCTTTTTATTGGTTTTTGGTGAATTTTTATTATTTTTTTTTTATAAATAAATAAGTTATACTTTGTCTGGACGAAAACCATATAAATTCAGTTGTGAAATTTCATAAAAAAATTAGAAAAATTTCCAAAAATTTTGCTCTCAATTTCCCGGTTTTTAATTAGAGAAAGAAAGAGAGAGAAAGAGTTTTGGTATGCAGTTTTTACTACATGAAATTTTAGTGTAGTAAAGTGCAAATTTGAAGTTGCTAGAAAATCTTGTACATTTTTTTTAATTTTTTCTGTTGTCGGTGTTGCGCTTTTTCTCCAATAACAAAAAATGTTGTGCGTTTGAACGAAAAAAATTATGAAAAATCAATGAAATTTTTTAGGAGCATCAAAATTGCACTACGTTATAAAAAACAACTGCAACGTAGAATTGGGAGGTAAAGTTTTTGGAATTTTTATAAAAAAATTCACAATTGAATTATAGTTTTTGCTAGACAATGTATAGCATATTTATAAAAATATGTTATGAAAGTTCAATGAGAAAAAAATAATAATGAAAATTAAAAAAAAAGTTGTCAAAACCTGTTCAAAAGCGGCCAAATATTGATGCCCTATCGTGTGTGTTACCGCGTTCCAAAATAAAGGTAAAAGAAGAAAATTCGATACATTCTTACGTCATACGAAATACGACATGCCCGTCCCTCTAAGCAAGGCTACTACGAAAAAAAGGCGGCCAGTGGAGTCTTGTTTAGACTAGCTCATCGCCTGCGAAGACGTTAGGCCAGCCACGCTCTACAGATTGGTCGTAGCCAAGGTAGGAGAGGTTTGGCCGGGAGCCAAACTCGAAGCGTTTAGTAAGGAAGAAATTCCAAGCAGACCTCGAACTCGAGTTTAGATTCCGTTCAAACCAGCAGAGCCGAACAAAATTGAACCAACTTTTAAGACATGCAATAGCGACCTGCCAACTGACAACGGGAAGGTGGAAAAAGTAGACGCGCCAGTTGAGGGAAGAAGACAGGTGATGCTTATCCTAAATGGAGAACCGCTTGCCCCAATGGCGCAGAAAAATAATGTTGTAAGGTTCGGGTTTGTTAACGCAAACATTCGGATCCATCGCAGCGACGAACGAGCTTTGGATCCAGATGAGGAGAGTGACAAAGCCGGCTAGCGTAGCGATACGGAAGAAGAGTTGGGTATGCAGCGAAAGGTCTACCGATTCTGAGAGGCTGACCGGTGTAGGGCCGCTCTTCAACGAAGAGGATCTCCTGGCTGACACTGAGTGTGGGCAGATCTCGGAGGAGGACGTTGATGTCACGATGGTGGAGATGAAACGGACAGATTCACATGAAACTGATCCAAATTAATCTCCACCACTTTAAACTTGCGTCCGCGCACCTTTCCGTCCGCTTGGCTGCCGGTAGACCCACATTCAAGAGCCATAGAGCCATAGCCAGAACATAATCTGCGGACTCGTAGTTAAGGGCTTCAAACTAATTGCCGTACAACACACAGGTAAGATTCGTAGCTGCATCCTAGCTAGAAATAGGATCACTATTTTCTTGCTTCCACAGCTCAGTAGCGGCGACTTGGTGGTGGCACGCATTGAGCTAGGGAAAACCGGCTTTTACCTAGACTCTGCCTACATGGCGTATGAAAAAGACGCCCGCTAAAACCAGCCTCATAAGAACGAAAAAAATGAAAAAAAGATACTTCCCGCTTAATCACGGCAGAAATCTAACGCCGCCAAATGTGTAGTGGATCAACCATTTCTGACTGAATCGTTAAGTGGCTTTGGTGCCGACTGTTTTTTTTTTCTCATAATCTTTATCATGTAACTATGCACTATACTTTTTTATATATGAAGCAAGTCGGTCTATATATACGATCTTTTACTATATCTCACCTGAAGCGCCCCTAGTGAATGATCCTGTACCCTATGTTGCAACCGAATGTCTATGGAGTTAATGAAGCAAATTTTTTTAAATCCAATACGAAGCTTTTGTGGAATTTAGTAACAATAGCTAAAAAACATATAATTTATTTTCGGACATTTATGAAATTGCGGATTATTAAAAATCTTTGAAAACCCAATAGCCAACCATCACTGTTTGATGCCAATCGATCACCTAAATACTACGATTCGACTGCATCAAACTACTTTCTGTGGGGCTCCGATAAATATAAAATGTTTTGGCAATGATGCAGAGGCTATTCAAGAGCTCAGCCATGCGTTTTTTACAATTGATGATATCCATGCCGAGACTGGCTAAAATATTATATTATATAAAGTATGTAAAATTAAGATTACATAATGAGTCAATGGGAAGGTAGCCGTGGAAGTTATTTGCCTGAAATGGTTTGCCATATTTATATTCAATGACGAGGTTTACTCTTTTTAGTAAAAAAGTAATAATAAAATTCAAAAGATAAACAAAAATACTCATTTTAACTTGCATTATTTATATTTTGTAGACAAATTGCATTAAATTTCAAACACCAGATGGACCACCCTGTAGGAGAGGAAAATCCGTCCAAATACCATATATTTTCTGAACGTAAGAGGAAATAAACAAAAAGAAATGTCCATCAGTATTTTTTGTTTGCTACTTTCATTTAAAACACGATTTCGTTAATGCAGCTGGCATCCACTATATTCATTTTTGACTAGCTTTATATTCCACAAGTATCTGTCATTGTAAGCTTTAAAGGATCGAATTGTTTCTGCATAGACCCCATAATATTTATTTTTCTAAACTTCCTATTTACAAGTTAAATGACCAAATCGAAACTCAGAGGAGGCCAATTAACCAATTAAGTCAATTAAATTATTTGACTAGCTCTGTGGCAAGGCTAGCTTTGTCCTGCTGAAATCAAAGGCAATCAACTTCACCGAACTAAAAGTTGATAATCGTGACTTTGTAGTGCTTGTGATTGAAAACAATTTCCTTCTCAAAATCATTTAAAAAACCCAAAATTATTGTTATTACTACTTCAAAATTCTTCTTAAACTCTCACTATTTAAACGTACATGGACCTCTTAACAATAAACTGCGATTTTCAAATGAGAAATTTACGTTTTCGCTTATATAAAAAAAGTTATTTGAAGAGAAAATAATTTTTCAAACTGCTCAAGACCCAAATTAGAAGTTACTGCCCTTTTAGTCAATGGCAAATTGTTTTCCTAAAAATTATCCGCGAGCTGTGTTCGCGTGTAATGCTGAGCTGCTGAGATCGATGTTGCTCCATTGAATAGCTTGGCCAAAAAGAATTCAAGCGCCAATTATTTGATATGGGAATAAGTTTCCGTCCTTTCATAGCCAAAGTCATGAATTACTTAAACAATTAAATAGTACATGATATTATGTGAAGTATATGCCATTGGAAGCACAACTTTACTCCGTCTTTCAGGTTTTTTTTTGTCGGGATCACTAGCAAGTGCAGCACTCAGGCATTAACTAAGTCCATTGTACTACACTTAGATTCCCTTTTAATTTTTTTTAAATACACCCAATCTCGAAGAAATCTGAGTAGATCTTGTGGTTCCAAGGAGCTTCTTAACACATCAGTGCCAAATACCTCAAACCTGATTTGGGCTTTTAGGTAGCATACGGATTCCTCTGACGAAAAATTCGAGTTCTTTTGGCTTCATCCATTTATTGAGCGAGTTTGTGATGCTCTCGTAAGAAGTGAACTGCTTTCCAATAAGGAATAAGAGCTGACTACATCGATCGGATTAGAGGGTAATCGGAAGGTGCAATACGGCGTGTGCGGCAGGATTTCCCAATTCAGTCCCTCTAAATATTTCTGGAACTATTTAGCAACGTGTGACCTGGCGTTGTCATACAGCAAAATCAGTTTGTCATGTCTACCGTCCCATTCCGGCCGCTTTTCTTTGGGAGCTTGATTCAAATGCATTAGCTGCAGTCGGTAACGTTCGCCAGTGATGGTTTTAGATGGTTTAAGGAGTTCATAAAAGATGACACCAGATGCATAACATAAGGTTTGAAGCATGAACATTTATTTCGCTGTCAATGGACCTGGTGCACCTGGCAGGCTCCAACTTTTTCGAAGTTTAATAGATCCATTTATCATCGCCTATGACGATGCGACGTAGAAAACCTTTTCTTTTCTACCATTCAAGGAGCATATCATACGTCACCAAATGTCTTTTAATATCCCTCTCAATTGATGTCGTACCCAGTTACCTGCTTTCTGGACCATTCCTATCGCGTGCAAACGTTTACCGACGGTTGATCTGTCAACATTCAACTCTTTAGACATATCATCAAGGGTTCGACATGCGTCTTCATCCAATAATTGTTGTAGCTAAGTATTTTTGAATTTCTTCGGTGGCCCTTCGCGATCTTTGAGACTCACGTCGAAATTGCCACTTTGGAAGCGTCAAATCCACTCTTTACGAGTTGTATTTGATGGGGCGTGATTACCGAAAATATTGATCAATATACGACACGTTTCCGCTACACTTTTCTTTAAAAGATAATAATGAAGCATGACTTCCCTGCAAATGCTGTTTTTTCTGACCGAACGAAGATATTTTTGATGTCATATAAAAAAGGATCTTTATGTTTCAATCGAATGTCAACTACTACAATCGAGACCTTTCATATACACATTGAAATGACCAGTATATTACTAGAGTGAACACAAACATAGTATCAGCAGCGACACCTCTTTTACAAGGCCGGAAACTTATTCCCATGCCCAATATATATTTATTCATATATATTAGGGCGGGTCGATTTAAAAATCGCTCATTGCTCTGTGAAAATCGTATTCTAGGGATCAAAATAAGAAACTTTGCCGAAGGAACCATACCTCTAAAACGAATTCCGATGTCCTTCAATTTGGGTCGAACGAAAAATCCCACTTTGACCCATTTAGAGTGCTCCAATCGACTCCAAATGTATGACCGACCCCCACTAACTTTGGACGGCCGATCCACCCATGCCAGTGGCACACCCCCTGGAACTCCTCTGGGGGGTTCTCTATACAGTCATTTCAAAATATCACCATTTTTGGCCTCTACATGAGAAAAGAAACTAAAAAGTTCGACCAAAATTGGGGGACATCAGAATTCGTTTTAGAGGTATGGTTCTTTCGGCAAAGTTTCTTATTTTGCTCCCTAGAATATGATTTTCACAGAGCAATGGGCGATTTTTTTGCCTCCCCACAAATGGACCCGGCCTAATATACAGGGTGAAGCCGCTACCAAAAAAAAATTGAATAACTTTTTTTCTTTTTAAGTTATCTGTTCCATTTCTGTTTTAATTTGCAGATTGATCTTTAAAATTTATTAAAATGGATAACTGGGACACGCAAACAAGAATTTGGATAGTCCGCCGCTATCACGCACTGGAGTCCGTAGTTTTGGTACAGAGAGAGTACAGGCGGATGTTTGGCGGCGATCCCCCGAGCAGATGGACCATAATGAGACTGGTGAATAATTTTGCTGAGCAAGGAACAGTCGCAAGAAGGCCTTATCATCGAAACCCACCAGTTCGGACGGAGGAAACGATCGCTGCTGTAGCTGCAGCTATACAAAGCAATCCAAGGGTTTCAATAAGAAGCTTATCTGCTCAACTTGGTGTCAGCCGACAGTCTTTGCAAACAATAATGCACAAAGATTTAGACTTATTTCCCTACAAAATTCAAATGGTTAACAAACTGAATGCAGCAGACTTGCCGAATCGCTTGGAATTTGGCCAGAAGGTCCTGCAATTGGTGGAAGAAGACCAAAACATGTTAAACTGCCTTTTCATGTCTGATGAGGCCCATTTCGATTTAAACGGCAATGTGAACAAACAAAATTGTCGAATATGGAGTACTTCTAACCCACAGATACTCCACGAGACGGAATTGCATCCTCTTCGCGTGACAGTGTGGTGTGCGGTTTCTTCACGCTGTATTGTCGGGCCTTATTTTTTTGAAGAAAATGTCACACCGTTACGGTTACTGGAGACCGTTATTTGAAAATGCTGAAAGAATTTTTCTATCCAGAACTACGCCGAAAGAGAATTCCTTTCAACTCTGTGTGGTTTCAAAAAGATGGGGCAACGTCTCACATAGCCCAGACTGTTATGACAGAGTTGCGACGAAAATTTCCCAATAAACTGATTTCAAGAAACTCCGAATTTCGTTGGCCCCCCAGGTCGCCTGACCTTACTGGACCTGACTTTTTCTTGTGGGGTTTATGTAAACAAGAAGTTTATAAAACAAAGCCAACAAATTTGGATGAACTAAAACAATCCATTCGGGCAACAATTGCGGCTATTCCTGTCGCAACTCTCAAAGCAGCAATGAACAACTTTTTACTAAGATGCCGCACTTGTGTCAACGAGCATGGGGGGCATTTAAATTCAATTATTTTTAAAACTAGTTAAGCTACATTTAATAAAATTTAATGACCTTCAACTCGAAAAAAAAAATAAATGAATTCCATACACTAAAAAAAAAATTATTTGAGTTTCTTAATGTAGCAAAATTCATCAGCCACCCTGTATATAAATATATTTATATATACACCGACTGATAAAGGGACTGTCTAAAGTCTAGAGTGACCATTGAGCCAGGACCAACCGAATCGTATTCATATGTGAATTCACTCGTCTTCTTATACATTGGCTTATAAAAGAGTGCTTGAGGTATACAAGCGAACACTTCAGGTCTTTGAACACCGTGCCGTTTGTACAGAAATAGCCACGCATGAGTAACTACTGTCAGCGTCAAAAGAAAGTGTAATTTTTGCATTAATTTTTTTATTTTTTTTTTATAAAAATCTAGTTTAGCTACAACAAAAGTATATACCGTAAAGTTTAAAGTTTTGTATGAATATTCGTCAAAAAATTTCATAAAAATTGTGAACTTCTTAGTCAAATTAAGAAAAATATAAAAAAAATGTATATTGTTGTATAAAAATTTTAAAGCCCATTAAATTTGAATTCAATAGAGTGTGAGCTTCAAGCGGTTAAAAATTGATGTCAATTTTTGATAATTTTTTCGCTGAGATGTTGCGTATTTTCTCCTTATAAGGAATTATATTTTTTGATACGAGTAACATATGTAACAAAATAATACAAAATTGAATGGGTTATTAAACTGCAAACCCAGAATTTTTCTAAGAATTTTGAATAAAATTTTCTTTAATTTTTGATGTCTTTTTTTGGTGTAGTATGAAGTGTATTTTTATGAAAAGTAAAAAAAAAAAAATTAAAAACAAATATAAATAGTCAGAATTTGTTAGTGTGTCGCGTACACTCGCTTCTGATGCTGACAGTAAATCCCTTTTCCGCCTAAATATGTCCTTGTTTACTTGCAGCAGTTACTTGCTAAGCTTTTTAATAAATAAAATTACAATAATAAAGCTTGTTATGCCACACACGCATGCAAATACATGTAGCAACATACTGAGCACGGCGCTATGCGTGGGCAAAGGATGTGAAAAACAAGCAGCAACAATAGAGGTGGGGGGGTTAGGTGAACTTGACGGTAGGGAAAAGAAAAACATTTTTATCTAAATGAATTAAATTAGTAAATAAAGTTGGAAATCATATTAAATGAAGTGAAGTACAATAAAAAATTCACACGAGTAAAGTGGATTTCTTTCTTCAAGTAGTAGAAGCATACTTCAAACCTCAACGCACAGCACGCATACACCGGTACGTACCCAAGTATACGAGTATTTGTTATTCATAATAATATATTCATATACGTAGGTATGTAGATTCTTATACTCGTATGTATATGCGACGGTGCAAGTGAGCACATATTGATACTGTTACCACACATGAAATTGTTATACCTTACGCAATCTGAATTTCTATAGTTCACTAATTTTAATAGGCTGATTAGCATTACTATATAAAGAGTTTCCCTTAAGGGGGCGTATTCCCACATTCAAATTCTAAATCATGCCTTTATGTGTGAAACTAATTTCGTTCAGGTGAGCACCAAGACTTTGATGGCTATACTATGTAGCTCGAAAGAAACTAGACTTGCATCAGTTGCAAAATACCCAATAGGAAAATAAAAGCTTAACAGCTCAGTAAACAATTTAGTTAAAGAACTGCTATTTGATAATGAAGTCACACTAGTTCGAAAGGGACTAGACTGGTACCAGTTGCAAAATACCCAATTGCAAAATAAAAACCCAAATACTCAGTAAATATTCTGGTTCACGAACTGCTATTTGTTGAAGAAATTATACTAGTTCAAAAGAGACTAGACTTGCACCAGTTGCAAAATAACCAACTGCAAAACTACAGCTCAGTAAGCATTCTATGTAGTTAAAAAATGATGAAAAAGTCATACTAGCCCGAACGAGACTAGAGTTGTACCAGTTGCACACTAACCAGTTCAGTAAACATTCTGGTTAAAGAAGTGTTAATTGATGAATAAGCCATACTAGTTCGAAAGAGACTAGACTGACACTAGTTGCAAAATAACCAATTTCGAAACAAAAACCCGGCTGCTTAGTAGCATTCTTGTTAAAAAAACTACTATCTGATGAATAAGCCATACTAGTTCGAAGGAGACTAGACTGATACTAGTTACAAAATAACCAATTTCAAAACAAAAACTCCGCTGCTTAGTAAGCATTCTAGATAAAAAACTGCTATCTGAGGACGAAGTCATACTAGTTTGAAGGGAACTAGACTGACACTAGTTGCAAAATAACCAATTGCAAAATAAAAACCCAAATACATATACATACTTGCATTTAGTATCAGAGTTATTATGTATAAAAAATTTAAAAAACACAAATTTTAAAAATTAAGTTATATTAAAACGAAGAAAAAAGTGAAAGAAAAGAAGGTGTGTAATTCATATAATTCATAAGCATTTCAAAATAATAATAAAAATGCAGTTTTTAAAAATTAAGACGAACAAAAAAATTAAGCATAAGAAAATTTTGTGTTTAATACTTTAATTCATATAATTCATAAAACAAAGTAGTTATTAATTTTTATATGAAGTTTCTTCCATTTAGTGTCAGAGTAGTTATGTATGTATGGGTTGGAAAATACCCCTCCACTAAACCTTCCCCAAGGTGCCGATTGGTTATAGATACCACAGTTCTCACTCTGCACACAGTTGAGAGGTAGCTAGCTAAGGTACTTCACGGACCAGTGTTCGTTACTCCTTAAGAGTACAGCATTTGTAATGGAGTTTTACTATGGTGTGAGGTAAAGGGCCGGATCAAGGTGTCATGCGATCCGTGCCGAGGATCAGCCTAGCTGGGGGCCCTTTTTCAAAAATAGCCCAATGGTTAATGTGAGCTTACGGATACCTGACGCCCTCCGTAATAACTAACCTTCATCTCTGCACATCTCTTCTCCGACACTCGTGGGACAACAACAAAAAACAAAAACTAAGACAAAGAAACAAACTTGAAGGGTCAGCAAGCTCTGAGAAAGGAGCAGCGTTTAAAGCCAGCTCTCAATCTGCCACCACGATGACTAAAGTCAAACTTAGTCAGAGTTGACCGGCGGCAAGCGCTGGCACTGGGACTGAGATTAAGCCTAGCTCCAGTACATTGGCACCTCCTGTGACAGTCGTCGGAACCAAACCAAGTAGTCGACATCCTGTGGCTATGCGGAGAGCTGGGGAAGATACTGCCACAGGTAGCACCGAGTCCAATGCTTCCGCCGGAAAATGGCCGACAGTAAGGATCACTGATCCAACCAAAGCAGGGTACTTGGAGAGGCGTAATGCCGTCAAGATACTTAAATGGCTGCACGAAACACCACCAACAACGAAGGAGCTGGCAAAGGAGGTAAACGAGTCGATAGAGTGGGCGAAGAAGGTACTACCTAACTTCACCCTCGAAAGGCCAACCACATCGACAGCTGCCACCAAAAGATAGAGGTCTACTGAAGAGGTCAAACCGTTAGTGAAAAGACCGAAAAATCGAGGCAAAGCGCCTAATAAAAAGTTTGCAGAAGTGGTCCGCAATCGCATGAAAATGGGCGCATGCTGCTCTAACTAATGTTACGCTGGAAGTGCTACTAAGCAATCCAGGTCTGCCACCATTATGTACTGACGCTGGCTGGTATCAAGGCCAAATTAAAATTATAGCGTGCGATGACGAAAGGTCGGTAGAGCTATATAAAGCAGCAATAGCGAAGATCGGGGAAGTCTACCCGGAAGCGAAGCTCGTGGTAGTAGACAAAAATGATATCCCTACACCCTCCGACCCATAGCAAATCATGCAAATAATAAGTGCTTGCAATCCAGGCCTTCCAACGTACTTACCTGCCTACCTAAGCCAAATTAAATGGAATACAAATTTTTTTTACAAGAGAAAATTTTGTTGATTATTTTGATTTATGTATAAAATATTCTTTAATCTTCTATTTATCAATTTTTATATCCTTTCTCAAGTCGTCTAAAACTGCGAATTTTCACACAAATGAGACCAGAACTTTCTGTGCGTTAATTAACAGGTACGAGTATTAGGTGCTGCAGAGACTACTAGTTGCTTATTCGTAGGACACCGCGAAGTTTCTAATTTTGATTTTGGTTTCTGTAACAAGTCAAGTTCGGAGATAGTAAGTTGTTGGCCAGAGGTTCCTATCCTCGCGATCGGATTGCCATCTAGCAATTGCATGGGACAGAATAGAGTGCAAAAATTTTGCTTTGGCCCTATGGCCGGAGCTCGAGGAACTATGACGATGCCACCGCTAAGTTAGAAACCACCTGAAAAAAGTATAAAACAAATTACTTCAGCTAGAATGCAAACTGGTAGTAATGTAATTAGTTCAGAACTAATCGATTTGACTACAGGAAATCTACAAAAACCCAGCGCTTGCCACAAGCAGCCAGAGTTGTTCGTATGAACGGTAATAATCACTTTTGTAAAATTTTAGCAGGGGCCGAAGGCAAATACTCGCATGTAGGTGCCGCGGTGACAACAACAACAACTACAAAAAAGCAAACAAAATAACGAAAGTGCTATATGAATAATTTAAATCGTTTTTCTGCTTTCATGGCCACACAAACACCTTCAGTGGCATACTGCGGCAGCAGTCGACACAACAATATTATTGCATAAAGTTGGTGCAACACTGCTGTCACCAGCTATCCATCACTTTTGCCGTTTGTTTGTTATATTGCGGTTTGTCAACCGGCCTGTCAACATTGCAACATTGGAAAATTGCAACAAAGCACATAATAAATACTCTCACACACATGCATACATAGATATTCGTACCAGCCGTAAGGTATGCAAGTAATAGCAACAACAATAGTGCCGCATAACCTTTCGCACTGCTAATGTTTGCAGTTATATACTTACACATATATGTATGTGCGTGTGTGTGTACCATATTGCACCGGCGGTTGCAGTTGCAGCCACTTCAACGTGTTGTTTGCCTTTCAATTATGCTGTACAAACAATGGCGACACAGCAGTACCAACCAAATCCTCATGTCCCATTACCCATCCATTCTGGTGAGTCAAAATTTTGCTGCAGCGCGTTTGCACTTTCAATTTGAAATATTCCCTCAGTCAACAATAGCTAAAATTTCATAAAAACACACCCATACATACATGCGTTTTTCTAGGAAAAAAATATATGTGAAGTGCGCATTATTGTCGTTTGCCAATCAGTTATGCGCAAGCGCAAACTTTACTCAATAAGTCGCAGCATGGGTAATGCGCGTGTGACCACCGCGATGACTTGTTTGTCTGCTGCTGGGCTTAGTTCAGTATTACTTTCAGTTGACTTTGTAAATATTGTTGTGAATGGAGAACTTTTCAAGCGATTTTCTCATTCATATATTTCCAGTGAGTTAAGGGTGAACAAGGCGGTTCACATAGTGGGTTTTTTGTTATTTCGATAGTTACAGCTTTTTCGCGCTAGAAATCTTAAACGAAAATCAATATTTATCTCCGCAGAACGAAAGTAATCGATTTACGCTTGAATAACATTGAGAAACTTATTTCCAAAGTCGATGCCGTGTAGCTCCTCCCTTGATTGAAAAAAATTCAAATCATCTTTGCTAACGAAGCGCTGCTTCATCTCGGCGGCTATGTTAACAAGCAAATCTGCCGTAGCTGTAGATCGAAGTAACCGCACCTGATCATTAAGAAGAGAATTCATCCTCAGAGAGTGGCAGTCTGATGCGCGTTTTGGAGCGGTGGCATCATTGAATTTTCTTTCTTTGAGTGGTATAGAGGCACGAGAAAAAATCTTTAATAGCATGAAATTGAAGACATGGACTTGGTCAATCTTTGATTTCAGCGGCACAGCGCATCATGCCACTCAACTCATGTCACAATCGATCTTTTGCGCGCCAAGTTCGTCAGTCGTGTTATCAGCTGTTTCAAAGGTGTCAATTGGTCACTTCGGAGATCCGATTTGACGCCATTAGGCTTTGTTTCAAGGGTACCGAGAAGTTCCGATGTTATGCGAACACTCTATTAAGAATTCAGGTATATACAGCGTTTGATTGAGAAGTAATGAGCCTTATTTTTTTTAAGCAGTTTTATTAAACCTTTTGGCTTATACAACTAATATTCTTCAAAATAGGACCCTTGAGCGTCAATACACCGCTGGTAGCGGTCCTTCCACTGCAGGAAACATTTTTTAAACTCATCCGCCGGAATCGCGTTCAATTCGGCTGTCAGTTTTTTGGATCGCCTCGATGGAGTAGATACGCCTCCCCTTCAGCTTTCTTTTCAGGTGCGGAAACAAGAAGAAGTCCGTAGGGGATAGGTCTGGGCTGTAGGGAGGGTGGGGAAGCTTCGGAACCCCCATCTTGGCCAATGCAGAGATGCAGAGGAAGGCGATGTGCCCCGGCGCATTGTCGTGATGAAGGGTCTAATTGTTGACGCTTTGCGCATTTCAAGTTTTCCGGTCACGATTTCCCGCACATTGTAATAAGTTAATATTCAAAAATTCACGAACCCGGTTCACATCTTCATCTGTTTGCGTCATGGAAGGCCTTCCAGATCGCTATTCGTCTTCGACGTCCTCCCGGCCTTCCTTGAACGACTTTTGCCACCGTTTTACCTGAGCACAGGACAGAGATTGGTCCCCGTAAGCCTCCTTGAGTAGCCCAATGCAAAATCCTAACACACTTTTAAAACAGCTTTCTCGCGCTCAACGATGTTGACTCCACCGCTGTTGCCAGCGAACTGGTACCGGTTTCTAGTGGAAGGGGAAGGTCCAACGATCATTTTCCCCCACCAGCCGATTAGGTTGATCGCTTGGCAGACGCTCCACGCGGGAAGGATCATTACTTTTCAATCAAACCCTGTAAGGCGAATATCGAACAAGATATTCGTGAGTTAGAGCCCAGGTTAGGTTAGGTTAAACTGATTGCCCAGAGAGTCAACACACTTGAACGAAGAAATCAAATTCATCCTAGCAAAGGAAGTAAAGTTAAGGAAACCAATAAGATGATTTTATCCTTCGATAAAGAAGGGGGAGGTAGTTGAAGGGTGGGATTGAGAATTTGTGGATTACGAACGATGACTGAGTTACGATTATGCTAACAGCTTTATGTTGGTGATGAAGTTAATCAGATTTTCAATATTAAGATTTAAGATCAGATTTTTAATATATCAGCAGGCATAGCAAAGAAGTGAGTACCAAAATGTCTCAATTTTATCCCCCTCTTCGTCAAAGCGAGGTCTTCTAAAGATCGATTCGAAAATTAGATGTGTAGTGCGAAACGACCCGAGGCAGCAACATGAATGAAATCGTTTTCCGTAAATAACGGCAATGTTTATTCTTTCGAATGGTCCAGTTGTTTTGATTTCGAAAGCCTGATTTGTTTCGACTACGTTGAACTTTATTCCGCAATATATTTCTCCAGTTAATTACACACAAGTGGAGTGTTAGATTTTACAGTAAATTAGGGAAGGATAGGCACTATTTTCTTCTTATAAAGGTGGTCCTGCCAAGGTTTTAGTCCTCTGAAGCATCACTGGCATGATATTATCAATATCTGGAGATTTGAATCGGGAAAAACCTTCCTTTCCTCAATTGAATCTGTTGACAGGATAGATGTCAGGGAAACCTCAGGTAAGGTCATTACAAGCTGGAGCAAAAGAATTTTCCGGAAAATGGGTATCATCACGAGTTTTTAAAGACCCTTCGGTGATTTCAGCTCATTCCCCATTCGCTCTTTTGACAAGAGCTTTACATAAATGGTTCTTGAAGAGGATCTTGTTGAGTCTTCCAGAGTCTTTCACGGATTCAATGGATTCGCAGTATTAGGAGTTACACTTCGCATCTCTAATGACTTTCTTATATTTTCTCAAAATTACCTGGTAAGCTTGAAAGTTTCTAATTTGATGACACTCATTGAAAACTCTCCTGTTCTTCTCTTTCAAGTCGGTCAGCGTCTTGCTCCACTGGGTAGAAAAGTCTTTATTGCTAAAGGATGTTGGACAGGCCACTTTAAAGGCAGTCTGATAGGACCTCTTTAAGTGTTCAACTTGAGTGCCCAGTTGTCCCGAAGTGGAAATTGAAAAATTACTCCTGTTCAAATTTCTTGTTGAAAACTCTGTGAAAAAAGATCCAATCAGTTTTTGAACATTCCTACGGCGAGATAAGGTTTCCTGAATGAAATGGATTTCAGAAAGGTTCAGGTTATGCACCGAAAAAGAGCTCCTTTGAGAAACCGCTCAATAATCAACCCTGACCGCAGAAATATTTGACGGGTTCATAATGTTCAGAACTTCCTCCCAGCAGCTTAATATTTTCAATGCTGGGAAAACAAACGTTGAGTTGTTGCCTTTGTTCCAAACAATTACATTACGGATAATTATAAAATCAAAAAGACTCACCTCGTTCGTTGTGATGTATGTGGAATTTGCATCGCAGCCAATCAGAATGTTTTCTTACTTGGGCAAAAGTGTATCCACCAGATTCTGGATTCCGTCAGGAGACGCTGGACTGCTATGGGCTCTATACGCAGACACCAAACAGAAAATACCACCACTACAATGCTTAAGTAAAAATTAACAACAACGGAAAGGAATGACAAAGCCAAACTGATGGGTTCAATTTATTACAGCGGTTTCCGACCCTAGTAATATATGAAACAATTTCTTTTTTTTTTAAGAAGACGCTATATGGATGATGTAGATTACTAGCAGTTTATTAATACAATTAAATCGTGCTACATCGGAGTTTATTGGTATTCGATGGCTATTTAATATTATAGTAGAATTTGCTAATAATTAAAATAGTCTCAATTCATATACGCAGAAGCTGAAGAGCAACTTTTAGTGCCCAAATCCCTTCTATGATTTCTTTTCATATGCACCCATCACTAGAGTTTTTATAAAATGATAATTCATACTACAACAAAAATCGTTCCTATAACGCAAAATTTCAAGTTTTGTGTAAAATGTTTCAGAATTTTTCAAAATTCCATCAGAACTTTTAACCGCCATTTCTTGGAGCATGCAGCTTTAAAGCCTATTTGTATAATAAAAAAAAATTGAAGGCATTAGAAAATACCGTTGATTCTTGATAGTTTATTTCGCTTAGATGTCATGTCACTTCTTTCGAATTTTTTCGGGCACGAAACTTCAAAACGATAGAGAAATTTTTTTAATGTATTTTTACTGATAGTCTGAGTCCATGGCTGCTGCTCAAGAAGGCAAGCTTCTACAATTGTTGTGTCACTCTTTTTTAAACAAAAGTTAGCTGAAAATGGTTTTCTCAGTGTGCGAGTGATTTGGTCGCCTGGGCATATTGGTATTCAAATATATGAAAGAGCTGATGCTATTGCAAAAATATCTGTTTGCTGTGGTTCAAGCTTGAGCGTAAAATTTACTTTTAAAGAGGCATTCAGAATTATCCGTAATTTAACATTCAGAGATTGGTATGGCGGCTTTCTTTCATTTTCAGGGGAAAACTTTGTCCCCTTTTTGATCGATCAAGTTACATCTTTTTTGCTTCATATGCGGACCTTGTTTCTATATTAAAAAACAATGAAGTCTTTAAGTATTTTATTTCATTTCTCAGTGTTGCCAACTTTTAAATTTAAGTAATACATTTTGACAACTTTGGCACACCAGGGCATCTATTGTGCACCCTATGCTGTCTATTGACTGTTAAGTATGCTTATGAATTGTACCGGCCCCTTCTGAGGGAGTGATTGTAGGTCTTCATCTATACGCATGAACTTGTTTAAAAACTTTTTCCTTCTATGCGTCAACCCCGGACATTGGATGATGAGATGTTCTATAGACTCCTCATCTTCGCAGCAAAATCTGCAGGTGCTGGTGTTAGTTATGCCTAATTTATGTAAATGTTTGTTGCAGGTGAAGTGACCTGTGAGGGCGCCAGTGAGAGTGCGAATGCTCTTTTTGTTTAACGTGAGGGCCATGTTAGCTCTTTTAGCATTGAAACTTAGGAACTTTTTGGAGTGTCTCAGACCCTCTACGTTGTTCCAATGCTGATTTATTAGGGTTTTGGCCCGGTATTTTCCTTTTTATTTTAGGCTGTTTTTGTTAAATCCAAACATGGGACTAGGTTCGATGAAATTTTTTGGCTTGAAAGTCTGCCTTTTCGTTGCCGTCATATCCCTCATGTCCTGGTACCCAAATAAATGAGACATTGTTTTTAGATGCCAGGTTATTGAGTGCCTTGTGGCATTCTAAGAGAGTTTTTGAGTTGTAGGTATAGCTATCTAAAGATTTTTTTGAACTGATTGGCTGTCCGAGAGTATTCTAATCTTTACTCTCTTGTGGTTTCTACGTTGCATAATGTTTGCTGCTTCCATTATTGCGTATAATTTCGCTTGGTAGATGGTGGTGTCCCTGGTGAGAGTGAATGGTTTGTGGATTCTGGGCCCCACTACTCCTGCTCCTACACCATAAGGTGTTTTTGATCCATCAGTGTACCATTTTTGTGAATCATCATTCATCCATTTTGGGTTTGTTTTCCACTCGTTCCTCTCAGGAAAGGTAACTGTGTATCCTTTTGTGAAACAGAGGGTTGGGTCAATGTGGTCTGAAACTTTAGCCATGCTTATCGTGTTTTTGATTTTATTTAGGATACTTAGGTGACCGGTGAGCGGTGAGCTTGCCTAATTTGAAATTTTCTTTCATGTGTAGCATGAGTGCTTGCGTAGCTGCTTCCTCTTGGGTTGCTATATGAAGTGGTGTGAGATTAAGGAGTGCTTCCCTGACAGCTGTTGGGGTAGTTCCCATAGCCCCTGTGATGCATAGGCAAAGAAAGCCTTTGTACTTTTCCCAGTTTGGTTATCGCTGTTTTTTGGATAGATTTGCTCCACCATACTAGTGCCCCATACAGTATTATTGGTCTAGCTACTTGGGTGTATATCCAGAGGGCCATACTAGGGCTGAGGCCCCAGGATCTCCCTAGTAGTTGTTTGGTTGTTCACAAAGATTTCGTGGCTTTTTTTGTTATATTATTTATATGTGACTCTCAAGTAAGTTTTTTATCTAAGGTTAAACCTAGATACTTGACCTCTTCCTTTAGTTCTATCACTGTTTCATTTATTTTCAATATAGGAAATTCCACCTTACTTTTTCCTGTGAAGGGGATAATTTTGGTTTTGTTAGGGTTGATCGACAGGCCCTCCCTTTTACACCATTCCCATGTTGCGTTCAAGGCATTTTGCATAAAGTCTGTTAGTGTCCTTTCATGATTGCCTTTTATTATAACAGATACGTCATCTGCATAACCAATGGTTATAAGTCCCTTATTGTTTAGGTGCTGCACAAAGTCATCAACTAGTAGGGACCATAGCAGTGGAAGTTTTTGACTCTTGGATCAAAAATTCCCTCCTTGCCCACCCTGGCGTTAAAGTCGCCAAGCACGATTTTTATGTCGTGGCGGGGGCAGCGCTCATAGGAACGTTCCAAGCGTTCATAGATGGAATCTTTGGTCGCATCGTCCTTCTCTTCCGTCTGGGCGTGGGGCAAATTAGCGATATGTTGAAAAAACGGGCTTTGATGCGAATTGTTGCGAGACGCTCGTCCACCGGAGTGAACGACAGTACTTGGCGACGAAGTCTCTCTCCCACAACAAATCCAACACCGAATTTGCGCTCCTTTACATGACGGCTGTAGTAAACGTCACAAGGTCCTACTCTTTTCTTGCCTTGTCCCGTCCATCGCATCTCTTGAATGGCAGTGATGTCAGCCTTTACTCTCACGAGGACATCAACCAGCCGGGCAGTGGCACCTTCCCCATTGAGGGACCGGACATTCCAGGTGCATGCCCTCAAATCGTAGTCCTTATTTCGTTTGCAGTGGTCGTCATCAGTATAGGGAGGTCTCATCCGAGGCTTTTTTAAACTTTTCATTGGGGGGGGATTTTTAAGTGGCGGGTCCCAAACCCAACGCACAACCAGCTATCCTGGAATGTTTCGCCTTCTCACGTTAGCTCACTCCCGAACGGGTGTTCGGAAGCTACCCAGAAGATACGTGGGCTAATCCCGGCCGTTGTGAGCTGCTTGAACCATATGCAGAAGAATCGTCCTGGTCATTCCCAAGTGAATGGCGATCAGTAATTTTCCCACTTGAGTGGGCTTCCACACATGGAACCATCCTCCAGTGAATGGCGATCAGTAACTTTCCCCACTTGCGTGGACTTCTACACATGGAACCATCCTCCATTGTCTCTAACATGAACGACGATAGACTGATTGGTCTGTAAGATTTTGGAGAATCAGGGGGTTTATTACCTTAGGAATAAATATTGCCTTCATTTTCCTCCATATCTTTGGAATGTATTCCAATATTAGACTAGCTCTGAAGATTTTCACCATGACTCAGATCAGTTCCACAGTGCCTTTGGATAGAAGTGCTGGAAATATTCCATCCGGGCCTGGAGATTTAAAAGGCTTAAAGGAGTTAATTGCCCACTCTACCCTTTCAAAATTTATGATTTTGTTGGCAAATGAGACCGTCGATCTCTGTTGATGGTGAGTTACCATGTCTAGACTTTTGTCGATTGATAAGTCATGACTTTTACAATCTGGGAAGTGAGTCCTTAGAAGAAGCTCTAGTGTTTCTGAGAATGTGTTTACATACCGGAAGTAGATATTTTTAGGCACTGCTCCTCAGGTGGTGGCAGGCAACACCTCGGCAGGCAAAACATTTGTTTAAAGACTCTTGCTTAGGTTTTTCTTTAATTTTGACTTTACAGACTGGCACGTCAATTTTATTCATATTACTAGGCAAATAACTAGAACTTGAAGGATTATATAATATTTGGCGACACTTAAGAATTTGACAACAGCAGTCACGATCTGTGATCTACTAGAGGCAGTTATATGCGAAGTGATCGTAATATTTACTTCGTTACAAGGTAGACATGCTTCACTCTTTACCAATCCTACTTGTTCCGCCCGAGATCTTGTGAGACATAGAACTATCAAAATCCTAACCACTAGTCCACAATGCTTACAGGTAGTTTGTGGTTATGGAATTGTATGTGGACAGCACGATTTTGGCAGTCTTGTAGGGCGTTTATGTATTCCACAAGCTTTTTGTCCTGCATATCACTTCCACGTCTAACTTTTTTTTTATAACTAAGAGAGGGACGAATGTGTGGTACGTAGACCAATGATAAGTCCTGAGTGATTTTGGCCAGCATATCTATTTATCTATGCCCTGATATCCAGTACACAGGACTTTATGAACTAAAATTTTTAATATATATTTTAATTCTTTACTTTTTGATCTACGTGAGTCAGCCAAATATCAGCCAAGTAATAAAAATTAGTAATCGAACAAGCAAAACATCATTTCTCCATCACTTTTTTCCCCAGCAAATATTATGGGATCTCTTAAGCAGCGTAATTTTCACGTAGCAGCTCATCCTAAAGTTTTAATTTTGGATTTATGTATAAATCATTCCATGTAATGCGCATTATAATATACAGTTATCTTCATGAGAAATGCCGTCGCTTTTTATGGGCTATTAATTTAATGGCTTTAAACTGTTTTGCACAAGCCTTTTACGATTTTCCTTTGCTTTGCTTTGTTTTATAAGGACAAACATTTTATGACTTACTGGCTTGGAATTCTCTTTAACCGATTACACGTACATACATACAAAATAATTGGGAGTGAAACCTTTCGCCTTTATAAGTTTTCACTTTTGCTTTCGCGCATTATGTGCTCTGCTCTTATTTTACTTTTGTTCTATTTTTTTCATTTCACACTTTGTCATTTGTCTTTTGTTTTCCTTTCAGGCTTACTTATATATGGCGTAGCAGATTTTTTTCTTCAAAAAATAGTTTTTATATACTCGCATATAGGCGCTTGCTTATGTGTTAGTTTATTAACATAGACATCAGCTTTGTACATATACTACCAAAGTAGAACTCTATACGACAAAGGTTACCTGTGGCCAAATCTATCAGCTATAGTACACAGCTATTTTCTACTAGTTTGCTTTGCACCTGTAGTAGCTCGTCTTTTGTGGTCATTCAATGAGCGCTGATGGGATTTCTAACGTGGCATTTCCTTAAGAAATATCAACTGCCAGCCTCTGTATCAGCATTACACCAATTACTGAATAGTCAGTCTCTACCTCACCATTATGCAAGTTAATGAACTAGTTCATAGTGGGCCAGTTAATGCACTAGTTCATAGTGGACTAGCTAACAAACTAGTTTATAATTGGCAAACAAGCAGAAAATTTACAAACAAGTTGTTAACTGACTAAATGAACATTTACATTCGTCTTACTATATATGCTTCGCGTGCATCCTTAGCCCTCCGTTGGGCACTCGCATCAGGCCAGACTGGCTTTTTCGACTTTGGAAGTGAATTTAACATATTTATATTATAGGTAACAAATTGATCTTCTAGGCGGCTTCCTAAAATTTAATTTTCTATCGATTTATGGATATGACCTTTTAAAAAGGATCCTCGAAAAAAAGACCACTCCCGGGTGCACAACCGAAGTTTTAAGAAAGGTGTCCAACAGAGGGTTCATGCTTTCAAGCATTCTTATTCATATTTACTATTAGAAAAATAATTGTTCTAAGCGATTCCATGCCAATCGTTGCAGATATTTTGGGCATAATCATAAATTAAAAAAAAAAATTGGTTTAGTTGAGCAAAAACTGAAAAAAAAATTAATTGTATAGAGCTTTTTAAGGTGAAATATCTGCTGTTCACATTACTTATTTTTTTTTTTTTCATTTTTAAAAATGAAATTTATTTTTTCCAAAAATATTAAATTTGGTTTTCTATTAAAAACTTGAAAAAATTGCATTTTAATAAAAATTTGTTTATGATGTTTTTTATTAAAAACATAAAACTTTTCTTTAATAAAACAAATTTACAAATCTAAAGAAAAAACAATGTATATAAAAAAATAGTTAAAAAATATAAAAAAATAAATATATAATACATATATAGATTATTTTTTCCTTGAAAATAAAAATTCTTTTTGAACAATTTTTTGTGTTATTCTTAAAAGCTAATTTTACGATGTTGAAAATTTTCTATAGAGTTTGTTAAGTGAAATATCTTCTGTTCTTTTTAAACATTTTTATTCCTATTCTTTATTTTTAATTTTTGTTTATGTTAAAACAATGCTTCTAAAAATTTTTTTTGGAAAAATATTGTAATTAATTTTTTGGTTTTTAAACTAAAAACTTAAAAAAAATTTTAAATAAAATTAAATCAAAATTTGTGTATGCTTTTTTTTATTAAAAAAAAATTGTTTAAATCGAAAGAAAGAAAAAAGAAAGAAAGAAAACTGATATAAAAAATTAATATAAATCATATCTAAAGAAAAATAAAAAAGCTATATAAAAAAATTAATATAAAAAAAATGTTAAAAAAAATTGTAATTTTTTAATTTAAAATAAAATTTGTTTTGGAAATTTTTTTTGTTAAAATTTAATTTTTGCGAAACAAATATTTTTTTGTTATTAGAATTTCACGATGAAACATTCAGGGATAACTACACTTAGTCTCAGTTGTAAAACATAAAAATAAAAAACATGAAAAAAATAAAAACACATTTTTTAATTAAAAAAATAGAAGAATTAAAAAACGGCATAAACATTAAACAACCATAAAAATACTTTTCTAATTTTAAATTAAATTTCTTTTTGGTTTTTTTCGGTGTTCTCTTTCTTGTAAGTTTGTTAAAAATTAATTTTTGTGGAAACAATTTTTTTTTGATATGGGAACGTCACGAAGAAATATTCAGGTATAACTGAGTGTAGTCTCAGCTCTTAATGAGAAGTGCTTCTACATTTTTTTGTTTTTCTAAAATAACTTTTTTTATTAATAACTTAAAAAAATATATATATACTTTTTTTCATTAAACAAAATTAAACAACCTTAAGAAAAGCAATAACTGTTTTTTTTTTAATTTTGAATTAATTTTTTTTGTTTTGCTATTTCGTTCAAAACTAATTAAAAGAAAATTAGAACAAATGTTTTAATTAAAAAAATACAAAGAAATTAAAAAAAGTTTACAATATTAAAAAAAACACCAAAAAAATGTTTATTTTTTTTTTTATTTTTAAATTAATTTGTTTTTCTTTTTTTGTTAAAAAATAGTTTTTGGAAAACAGATATTTTTTTGTCCTAAGAAAGGCATCCATGTTTTTCATTTTTAATTTAATTTTGGTTTGTAATTTCGATCAAAACTTATTAGAAGAAAATCAAAACACACTTTTTAATAAAAAAAATACAAATAAATTAAAAAAACTTAAAATATTAAAAAAAAAAATTTGTTTTTAATAAAATTTTTTTGGTTTTTTTAATAACTTTTTTTATTAATAACTTAAAAAAATATATATATATATTTAATACAAAAATAAAAAAATAAACAACAACAACAAAATTAAAAAAAAAAATAACTGTTTTTTTAATTTTGAATAAAATTTTTTTTTGCTATTTCGTTCAAAATGAATTAAAAGAAAGTTAAAACAAATGTTTTAATTAAAAAAATACAAAGAAATTAAAAAAAGTTTACAATATTAAAAAAAAACCAAAAAAATGTTTATTTTTTTTATTTTTAAATTAATTTGTTTTTCTTTTTTTGTTAAAAAATAGTTTTTGGAAAACAGATATTTTTTTGTCTTAAGAAAAGCATACATTTTTTTTTTCAATTTTTAATTAAATTTTGTTTTGTTATTTCGATCAAAACTAATGGAAAGAAAATCAAAGCACACTTTTTAATAAAGAAAGAAACTAAACAAACATGTAAAATATTAGAAAACAAAAAATATTTTGTTTTTAATTAAATTTTTTTGGTTTTTCCGAGAAAGTGGCAGAAAAGATGGGACCCCGGAGGACTCAGACTCCACACCATTCAATTTCTTAATTCAGATAACTTTTTTTATGGAAATCTCACGTCGAAATGTTCAGGTATAACTGAGCATGATCTCAGCTATTAATGAAAACAAAAAACACGAAAAAAGTCGGAAAAAAATATACTCCGCAATTTAAATAAAAATTTTAATGTGCGCTTCGATCGATCTGCAAACGAAATTAATGCCATAATACAGACTCTTCACTGGTTTACTGTACGCATTTCAATATAACTCGCAAAGTTATGGGAATTCTCGCTGAAACTGCCGAGCATAGTCTCAGTTAATGTTAAAAATATACGAGAAGAAGTAAAGAAGCGTATTTTTCAAAAATAAAAAATTTAAATATCCCAAAAATTTTGTAAAAAACGATAAAACAAAATAATTCTTTATTTAAAATATATTTTATTCTAAAAATTAAAAAAAAAAAATTTTGTAAAAGTTAAAAGGAAAAAATGTTTAAAAGTAAAAAGAAACCATAAATATTTATCTTTAAAACCCTCAATACCAAAATTTCCAACATAGAAAAAATCTCAAAATTAAAAAAAAAGTTTCAAAATCTTTGCAGTTTACTATTTATTATACTCAAGCCTATAAATAAACCAACTTTTAGACAAATTGACGATAATATTCAAAGTACGTGTTTCACTTGACGTGGAAACGCTCTTTGTCATACAGCTCTAATAGGTAATTTTGCAACTGGTGCAATTCTGGTCCCTCTGGTACTAGTATGACTTATTTGAGCAAATACTAGTTCATAAATTGCATAGAATTTGCTATGTAGTTCGACTTTTCACTGCAGGATATTCATATACATACACACTACAAAAATTGTATGTGTGTTAGTGCTACATATGTACATTTAGCGTCGATATTGTGCCCTCACTTTTGCCTGTCAATACAGCACAACCTGCTTCAAGCTACAGTTTTCCTCCTGCATACTTACATATGTACATACCTTTCTTTCACATTCGTCTAACACGCTTTCATCTTCCTTTCTAATCGTTGCATCTCGAGGCTTTAAGTTTTCACATTAAAGTTTATGCCTTTGAGGCATATTTCTTCCTGTCACCCGATTTGCAAACATCATTATTCTCGAAGCACCGGTGAATGTTGTCGTATGTACCACTATGTGTGTGTGTGTGCGTGACTTCTTTCTTTGCTGCTTTTAGCACACTTTTAACGTCCCTCCTACCTTTCCCATTTGGCCAGCTTTTAAAGCCGTTTTGCATAGCCACCCACTTGACACAATAACACATAAATTCAGTGCAAACGTAGTAATGTCAATACACCAGCGTCAACACAGCGCAAGCAACAAAAGTAAATGCAAATAACAAAGAGCTGCAACAACAACGGCAACAACAACAGCAACAGGCAGGTGAACCTGAGTTGCAAAAATGTCCTTTCCATGTCATTTTCGATTTTATGCCGGCAAAGGCGCAGCTATAAATTGTTAACGCTAACAAATCGCAGCCAGGCAAAGGCGAGACGAGGGAAATGGTGCCTATAAACTAACTTTTAAAAATATACAAAGAAGACATGACGGCATACAACCATATCCAGTGAGCACACTACTTTTTATGGGCTTGTAGATACACGTAGTGGCGTACATAAAAATAAGGACAGGTAGTGGAATTGGATTCAGAGAAATACAGGCTCTAGATGACAGAAGAGTTAGCGACCTTGGGGATAGTAAAGGGCGTCTTTGATGAAATGATACGGAAAACTATTTTTGCGGAAATATGATACGTAAAAAAATAAAATATCTCAAGTCCATCGTGGTATATTTTTTGCAGAACTATGAAAGTAACAAGTGTGTGAAGATCCGAACTGGCTTTTCTTTCAGAGAAGGGTAAAATAGAAAATGTCAGCATGCTCCCGCTAACCTTATAACACTCCTCCTCTCCCCTCCTGCGACTACTACAGGCAATTCATCAAGGTGGAGTCATATATTTTAGACACACCAAGTATCTATTGGGGTTATATGCTATCGATAGCTTCCATTGCCTTGTGACCAATGGGGCATCGGAAAATTGCAATATCGCTTAAGTTCCTCTGCTCATATATCAAAGAGAACTTTACTCGCTATAACACAGATTGCGTCACCAGAGACTGTTCTGTACGCACATGGTACTCTGAGCGCTCTAAGTCTGTTAGCTTGCTGTACCACGAGACGTTCAATCTCGTTCATCCTCCGGACCATACTGGGGCGGCGTATAGGAGAATAGAACAGTAACAGTTGAAAGCATATTTCTTCTACCTTCTTGAGGTACTCCAACGATAGCATACGCATGAGTGCGTGGTTTACTCTCATTGCCCTATAGCTTTTTATGTTTAGATGCTCCTTGAATGTTAGATTCTCATCGATGTGGACTTCAAGATACTTTAACCATGATTGGGATGCGATTTCATGTCCTCCAACCGAAATAGTGAGACTCTCGCTACTCCTACATTTACTGCTAAGGACCAGCTCAGTTTTTTGCGCCGAACTCGCTTAGGACACATTAGAAAGCATATCTCGAGGGAAGATCGCCGACTGGAGAGCATGAGTTTAGGTAAAGTTAGATGGGTTTCACTTGAAAAAAATGCTACCGATTATCACAGAGGTCAATTGTGGTGCCCAGAAAAGATTTTTATATTCCTATCTGAGCATTTCCTTAAAACGATCCGAGATTTTGTCCGATGAGCACAAACAAACACTGTCCAGAATACTGGAAGAAGTCGTTTTTCTAAAAACTGATAACCATTATTCTATTAGCATTCCATACACAGAGGAAGTGTTGAGTTGACACAATCTTACCTCCGGAAATTAATTTGTTGTAAAATATGAAATTGATATTTTTAATCTGGAGTGGTGCAGTTGAATCTGTAAGCAGGTTCGAAAACCGCTGTAAGCACGGATAACCCAAAAATTATTATTATTATTAAATAATGGACTATGAATAAGTTCGTGCGGTTTTACAACATATGGCGTAACTTGATTATTATTCCATCGATCCACATTTCCAAACATTCATTAGAGAGCTACTGTCGTAAGGCACAAACGTCAGTATAAGTTTTTTATTTGAAGCGTAAACAACAATATTTTTACCACACTTGAAAATGTCGAATTTCGTGCCAAATAATGTGTTTTTGCGGGGAATTTTTTAATATGAAGAAAAAAGCAGCCGAAAGTCATCGTATCTTGGTGGAAGTTTATGGTGAGCATGCTCTAGCTGAGCGAACGTGCCAGAAGTGGTTTGCACGCTTTAAAAGTGGTGATTTTGGCTTGGAAGACGAAGAACGCGAGGGTGCGCCGCCAAAGTTCATGGATACCGAATTGGAGGAATTGCTCGATCAAGATCCGGCTCAAACGCAAGAAGAGGTTGCAAAAACTTTGGGAGTTGATCAATCAACCATTTCCAAACGTTTAAAAGCCATGGGAATGATCCGAAATTCAAATTTCGAAAAAAAACCGCACGAACTTATTCATAGTCCTATAAAAAAAGTTTTTCTAAGAGCGGTTGCCTCTTGGCAGGAAATTGTGAACCTCCGAGTGTATTTCTGTTATAAAAAAGGTTTTCATAAAGAAACATCTGTCGATCGAGGGCGGCATTTGTAGAAATATAGTATGCCAAAGCGCCCACCCCAAATTGGAAGGCGATTTGAGCCAAACACCCAAGAAAAAACTTAAGTACCAATTATATAATATGTGGTTTTTTGAAATCTTTACTTAGAAGTAGTTGCCAACTGACAACGTAAATAAGTTTAGGGATAGGTGAGCGTCAGTCGGGGCAGCAGGCATCTTTATATATCTCTCAGAGGGATTTTTTCTCCGAAGTCTTTGTTGAATTCAACATTTTCTCGGTGATAAGACCATGACCAAAGGTCAGATTAAACAGACGGTCTTCACTCGATGGGCAGGGATATAAAATGCAGCGCCACTAAATGTTCTTAAACCATTCCATCTTCGGGCGAATCTAACTCCTCCAATGGGGTTGTTTGAACAGTTGGTTTTACTTTCAATGTACTCGAGGAAGTGGCTATGCAGTAATCTAAGACGCAGCTTTCGAAATGCTCCGAATGCGCAGTGAAATGTGATGCGGAATGGACCTCACCTGCTTTTCATCTCTGCGGTTCCTACAGAAATTGTTATTCAGACCTCATCTGCAGCCGACTGACATATGGATGATAGTGTGATTCGTCATTAGTACTTACATATATTCGCTTTTGGAAATTTCAGGTTCCTCGTTCTTCGAGTGCTGATCAAAGTGAACGCGAAACCCACGTGTTCTCAAATTGTGAAGACGAAAAACCCTGAACGTGATTCCCCAAGTCCTCTCAACCTCTTCCATCTGGAAACCAGCACAGAATGACGCCGTGCTGTCGAAGGTTCTTCAATATTTTTTAAGAAACTTCGAGTTGCTTCTTACCGTGACTTGGAAGCCAGCACAAAATGACGCGGTGCTGTCGAAGGTTCTTCATTATTCTTTAAGAAATTTCGAGTTGGTTCTTACCCATCTGACAGATTTGGTCATAGCTTGATTGCAAAGAAAGCGAGTTTGAAAGAGCTCGGACCATCGTGGGTGCCAGCTTTATCGGTATTTTAATTGTCAGAAACCGGTTTTAGGAACGCTATAGTAGTTCGAACGTCTTTAGGTTTTTCTTGCTGATAGAAAACGTCGAATCCTTTTTAGCATTCATCCTTTGAATCATCCGCGACGAAGAGAATTTCGGCTTACTTAGTAGTGGTATCAGATCTCTAGTAGCTGAAACTAGATAGCTTCGAAACTAATGAAAATATTAAAGAGCCTTCATAGGAGATGCAACCACTTAAATTTAGGCTAGAGCAATACGTCGAGCACTCCAATATGTTGGTTCATCGGCTACGAAAATTTGCCAACAATTTTTCTTCGGGTCTAAAAAATTATCACCTAAACTGAACTATAATTAATCGATCGAAATTGAAGGGAATTTAAAGGGAATTTAAAAATGTGAAAAAATCTTCTTTGAGTCTAAAATGTACTATCAAAATTTATCCATAATTAATCGAACGAAATCTATTATCTCAGGCGAGTCCAAATTCCTATGGTATGTGGTGCATGAGATCACTGAAAGTTTTAGCAACAATTTGAAGTTAAAAGCGCCAAGTTGTTGTCTGAGGATAATTTTCTAAATACGCTGTCAGCTGCCCTCTTAGTTGGTACAGTAAGGGTAAAGCTGTTTTTATTTCTTGACACAGATTTTTCTTTTAACTTTTTTAGAGACTTTTTCAATCGCGGCATGAAGATTTGGCCTGAGCGGAGCCCTTATGAAATTTTCCGAAGAATAATTTTCCAGAATATTTTAAACCTCTAATGACTTTCCAAATGTCTTTTTTCCGGGTTTTCTAAAATTGAAGGTCAAAAGGACCCTTTCAGATAGGAGTTAATGGATTTAAATGTTCAACGAAAATATTTCTTCTGTAATTTTACTGTCTATGACTTAACCGTTCATTTCGCTCAGGCACATATTTTAAGCATTTTTCCCACATTTTTGGAAAGAACTTAGGCCGGGACATGAAAATTTAGTTTGCCGTAAAAGAAATTCGAGCTAACTTCAGGAAGTCCATTGAGTATTTTATTACTGCATAGGTATGCCTTCAGCAAATTTCAACGAAGTCCGTGCTGGTTTCGGTGGTTGCACAGTGTTATTTTGTAAAAACATTTGTCCATAAATATACTGCTTTTTGGCGTCCAGAGTTTTTCGCCCGCAACTGTATGTGCAAGGTTTTTTTACAATCTTAGTGTGATTCATCCTTTATTCTCCACCCTTCTTCCTTTAGAGTAGTTATCTTTCCCACTTTCTTATTTACTTTCACCCTCCTTTCTCCCAGTTTCACCCAAGTCATGCATCCTTCAGCAACACTCGCTTTTGCTTTATCGCTTTTCACAGAGCCATTGTGATTATAATTTGTTGTGATTTTTCTTGACTGCTTGACGCAACACTCCCTATCAGTTTTTTCTTAGCTTTGAGGTTACTTGCGTTCGTTCGTTTGTTGTTCGTTTTGGAGGCATCTGCATAAATCCATAAACATAACTTAGCACTTCTCTTATTGGTTATGGCGCATTTTCTAATAAATACAGTCACGCCTGTAAGTTTTGCGGGCTTTTAAAAGTGATGGCTAGAGAAGAGAGAAATTCCTTCGAGGTGTGTATAGAGATTTGCATGTAGGTATTTATAAATTTTGGAATTAAGTTTTTAGATATTTTTTTTTAGAAAAATTTCGGTTGACTACCATTAAGTGGTTGATAATTAAAATGAATTAATTGGATAGGATTAATTAAATTAAATTAAATTAGTTTAGGTTAAAGCAGCCTTGATTACTTTAGAACAGATTTGGATGCGATTCAATTATTTCAGACTAAATTGGATAAGTTTCAATAGAGAACGAAAATAACTCAGTCACTGAACCCATAATTGATATATTGCAACAAACCACTATTCGGCTAGAGGTCCTTCGGGATCAACGCATCATTTAAGGACCTTCTTCTTCTTTGCAGAGATTTTACTTAGATCATTTATTTCCAGGTACAGTCGTCCAAGACAGCGAAGTCTGGCTCTGGTAACGGTTCACTATAACCTCTTATATACTCAGTTGTTTTCTGCACCTCATTCCGAAACCTGCTGGAGCGAATTTGGTACGCCAAAAATGTCCAAGCATTTCTTTACTCGTTAATGATCAGTAAGTAAGTCTCTGACTATTCTAGGTGGGTAAAAGTGGCAGTCGGCCTCTAAACCAACTCACTTAGACCGTCGCTTATCCATTGTGATACCACAGAAGCAGTTTACCTGCTACTCCTCATTAAACCAATTTGTTTCAAGTGCAAACTCATTGATATGGCTAACACTTATATTCCTAAGGTCATCCGTGTCGTTTAAGAACAAAGAGCCAGAGTATCTAAACCTAATGGCATGCCACGCGAGACAGAGACAAAGAAGACGTCTGACAAACTATTCCTCCTCCTCTTTCTGGCAGCTTCTGCAATAGTCGAAATGAGGTACCTTCAATCTGTGAACGTGTCGACTTAGAAGGCAGTGGACTGTGATCACAGCAGCTAACATAGAAACGATTTTCCTTGACCAATAAGGTAGCGCCTTTGATCGCTTGATGTCCCATTTTGACCAAATTCTTTTTATAGCATTACATGTCACACTACCATCCTATCTCGCGTTGGATAAATTTAATGCTACTTGCACCACGCAGTTTTTAGGCTGAGAGGAGTATACCTACAATCTCCATACCAAGAGCGAGGCGAGTAGCAGTGGTGGCTAATCGAGTTTAGTTTAATTTTTGTTTTATTGAACCATAGTGCAGTGCGACCTCTGATGTGATCTATTGAGCTTGGTTGCGAGCCTACAATTGAAGGATTCTTAAGAATTTAAGCGTTTCCTCGGGGTTCCTGTTCCATGTCTGTCGACAGCTGCACATCAGCAGAGTAGATGCTCTGTCGTTTCATCACGCAGCTCGCAAAAGCAATAGATTCTTATTTCTATTAATCCTAGTTTCCATAATGATACAATGACCCGTACAGTAACCAATGAGACTTCGTGAGGCCCTTCTACCAAGATTTAGGAATCTACTTGACGCTCTTATGGAGGAAAGAATAAATTGTTTGTTTGCTTATGTACTGGACTTTCCATATAGTCTTATACGGATTCTTGTAGTGCTGAGATGGGACTCCCATAGAAATAATAAATTGGGGTAAGATCGGACGATGTGGGTAGCCAGGATCACCGAAGCGGCTTATCAATCTCACTTATCACTCTCTTTGTCAGCGAAAAAATCTCACAGTTTCGTCATGGTCTCTTTGGTCGCATGTGGCGTGGACGTTCTGTCATTATTGACAGAAAATAATCATTCAGCCGATAAGATTCTCAAAAAAATATAATCCAATTATTCCACTGCTTAACAGTGCATGCTAAACCGTCACTTTGGGCCGCGAAGCGGCTATTGATGTTCTAATAGAGGGTACTGCCCATTAAGTGACCAATAATGGCAATTTTGTTTATTGAAACTTCCATTTAAATGAAAATGTGCTTCATCACTCCAAACAATAGTATTTCCAATAGCTCTGACGTTATCTCGCTGACATTGTCATGCAAATTGTAATTCGTTAGGCTTAAGCGCTTGTACGATTTGAGTTTTGAAGACTAAGATCTTTCCTCAATATTTCATGCACATTAATTTTTGGCGGTCCGAGGGCAGCCACTCTCTTGTGCACGGACTGACGTGCAAACAGACTATCGTACAAATTCCTAGCGATGACTTCAATATTTTCGTTAATTCTCAATGTCCGACTGGGCTGTCCCCGAGTGTTAGCTGTTTGCCATCGAACTTGTTGTACGAAACATTCGCACCCATAAACAAATCAAATTTTCAGTTGGGTAAATAAGTAGACGTCGAATATTTTAATGTGAATAAAATCCAACGTAGAATCTCTCTTGCCAACAAGTGCTACTTTGGACTAAGTAGGCAATTGAGCAGTAAAGTCCTCTCTCGACGAACAGAACTAACACTCTACAAGACTCATATCATGCCCGTTCTAACGTATGGTGCAGAAGCTTGAACGATGACAACATCCGATGAAGCGACGCTTGGAGTGTTTTAGAGAAAGATTCTGCGTAAGATTTTTGGACCTTTGCATGTTGGCAACGGCGAATATCGCAGGCGATGGAACGATGAGCTGTATGAGCTTTACGACGGCATAGACATAGCGCAGCGAATAAAGATCCAGCGGCTACGTTGGCTGGGTCATGCCGTCCGAATGGATACAAACGCTCCGGCTTTGAAAGTATTTGATGCGGTACCAGCTGGTGGTAGTAGAGGAAAAGGAAGGCCTCCTCCGCATTGGAAAGATCAGGTGGAAAAGTACTTGGCTTCACTTGGTGTGTCCAATTGGCGCCGGTTAGCACGAGAAAGAAACGACTGGCGCGCTTTGTTAAACTCGGCCAAAATCGCGTAAGCGGTTCTCGCGCCAGTTAAGAAGAAGAATAAAATCTACGACGAGCAGTTTACACGAATTATTGGTCCTGAAATATACTTCGATTGCTAACGCGCGGTGTTCACCCGCCGACCGCGACATTGTGACTAAATATCCCGCAGGAATAAAAAAAAGCTAACGCAGTCCCGTCCCCGTTCATAATCTGCGAAGTTAGGGAGAAAATTTAAATACTTTTTTTTCAAACTCAGTTTGACTTAAAAATTGCCGAGTTAATGAAAAATATTTTTAATACCTCACACTCTCTATTCCACGAACTTTTTAGCCCATTCTTATAAATAGTTTAGTTTCAGTGGACAGTTTAGAAATTGTTGAAACAACAAGTGTTAAATTTGCAGCAACCAGTATTATTCACTCGTTCTAGCAACTTACCCGTTACTTTCTTAAAATATCTATGAATTATACACAAAAATATGTCTGCAGCTACATAAAAGCCTGCCCCAAATCTCTGTAGATACTAGTAGCAATTCAGGCTTCGGTTGTTAAGCAAAAATATTTTTATAACGCTTCAATGGAAATGGAATGTAATTTGCCTACCTGCCATGCAACTGCGGAGTGGCAGTACTTAGTAGTAATTATTATATAAAAATATGTTCATATTTTTCTAGTCTTATTCCAAAAATATCTGCTTCCTTCTCTCCTCAATACCGCATTCATCAGCTCAGCTTTTCTTCATCCCAATTGCAGTCAATACGGGATTTTTTCCCCGCAATGAACTCGACGTGGTATTAGAACTTTAAAGAAACCCCTTAGAGTATGCTTATGAAAATGTAAGTAGAGCGAAAACGACATACGCAAACACATACACATATATGCATTTAGAGAAGCAAGCACACGAACATAAAATATTTACAAAAACAAAAATTAAATTCCACTATATCTGACGCAATTGAAAAGACGCAAAACACAGCTCAACTAACCTATATTTGTTGGGACCGCAGCTGTAGTATTTTGCGGCTGCTGTTGTTGTTGCTGCTACAGCGTTTGAGTGTTAGACTTATAGAAATATTATATTTAAATGTACTCATACATACATATGTTCGTATATGTGTACAGATAAGCATGTGTGCCCCAATTCTTCCAGTAAATATAAAACATAAGCTGTCAACGGCACTCGCAGGTACACTTGTGTTCATAATAAAAGCAGAGTGACGTGTTTTAAGGTCTTACAATTTTTATTTTTTTCTTTAATTTTTTAATTATTTTTTTTTGTTGTTGTTTTTTAATATATATTTTTTTTAATTTTTTATTTTTCTTTTTTTTTGTATTTTTTGATTGTTATTTAATTTTAATTTTTTTTGTATTTTTATTTTTTTTTTAATTTTTTATTTTTCCTTTTTCTGTATTTTTTTATTATTATTTAATTTTTAATTTTATTAATTTTAATTTTTTTTTTTTAATTTTTTTATAAAAATAAAAGGCGGTTCAAAGTTCAAAATACAGATTTCCATCACTCAAAATCGTTGTTTTTTATTTAGTAAAAAAGTTATTCAAAAACAAATTGGATGATTAACTTTGTGTACGTCGATAAGCTAGCAACAATTCAAGAGCTAAGGGATGAGTTAATTCGCCACATTAAAGGCATAGATAAATGACAATAATTTCCTAAAAAAATTGTATTTTATTCAAAATCAACACCGGCCCTTGAAACTTAACCACCCTTTACAATAAAAACCATATAACTTGTGGTGGTGGAGATGAAAGTATTGTCTTAGTGACACAGCCCAGACCCAATTGGCATAAAAAATGCCATTTTAATACGCCACTTGTTGAACCTCCACTGCTTTTTAGTAGTCGAACCCTCTTAAATTGACTCTAAATCTGCCTATGGCGTCTATTTTATTTGTTGCAATTTCTTTTAAGTTAACCATCGAGAATTCCCCCAGCGTTTTTTGGTGTAGAGAACCCAAACTTGGGCACTCACGCAGTTTGTTTCCTTAGTTTCTTCTGGATTGCAGCTTCTACATCCATCGACATCTTCCTGGTACAGTGTGCCAAAGGCCAGTGGCTGGTTATTTATTACCTAATTCTGAACATGTCTGCTCGTGGCTCTCGTAACAGCTCGTAAGTTTTGGATTTGTCTATTTGGCAACGGCCTGCTTCTCGAATAGCTAGAAAGTCTCCATTTTGTGCACGCCTTGGGGACAGCTTATCTCTTCCGCTTCGTATTCGTTATGGGATATTATATAGAGAGGAGGCCTCTTGCTAGTTCATCAACATTCTCATTTCCTTGTATGGTTCTATGGCCAGGTGAGAGTTATGTCTATCGTGCGCGCTAAAACATAAAGTCCCTTTTGTACATTATATATAACTCATAGTTTTAAACTTTGTAGAAGATTGAAAAACTTCAACAAATTTTTATCAAAATTTGTAGACAGAATCTGAGTACACACTGAGTTTCATCATCATCATTAGCCTCACACTCTTTGGCAGACCATAGCTTCTGCAGCTACATTCCTTCATTTAACTCGATAATTAGTCAGCTCCTTCCAGTTGGCAAAGCTCTTTGGCCTTAGATCATTTACGACAGAATCCAGCCACCTTTTCCGCAGTCTTCGTTTGCTTCTTTTGTAATCGGTGTGCTGCGATATGCGGTTTCATAGTTCATTAAATTTTGGTAATACAATGTTGCGCCAATTTTGAGTGTCTCAATTGATTTTTTACAATTTTTATTTTTTTGAAGGCTTTGGAGGTTTCATGCATTTTCTTCCATACGAGTATAACAAATGCTCGAAATTTTTATATGTGGAGAAAATGCACAAGGCTGTCAGCAAAGAAGCAAGAAAAAATTGCTAAAAGTCTATGAAATTTTTGAGCTACTTAAAATTTGCAGTTGGTATACCAAAATTTAATAGGGTGGAATACTGCATACCCAGTATTTTTCGCCCAGTGTCTAATCGACTTAAAGAAATGGGTTCCGCGCTTCACAGCCACCCTAGATCCGCCAACCTTTAAATTAATTTTGACAAGATGAAGGTGATGAGTCTGGCAAATAAGATGGGTGGGTGTGTGTGTAGGTAACGCTATCGAAATAGTAGAGGATGCTTTCCATTTAAATTCAACCGGGCTATTCGGGTCATGTTCTTCGATTTCGATGTAACTTAAATATGTTGCTCTCTGGTCAAAATAATGAGACACGTATTTTTTTGTTCGCCCGAAAAAAAATTTTTTCAAGAGTTATCGGCAATTTTGTTTTTCGCCTCAAACTCGATTTTTTTTAATTATATAAGGAAATTTTTTTTTTAAATGCCCATAACTTAGTCAAAAATGAACCGATTTTAATAATTTTGGGTTCAAAATGATCGTAATTACATACACAAGCGACTTCATGTAGAAACAATTGCAAAAAAGTAGTTGAAATTTTTTTATTTAGCAAAAAAGAAAAAAAATTGAAATTTTTTCGAAATTCAATATTTCAAAAAGTGTATTTTTTTTTTTTTTATAACTTTTTCCAAATCAAAAGGACATCTCAAACTTTAATTGAGCTGCATGCCTAGTAGCTAAAATGAGTTGTTTTTGAGTAATGAATTTTTGAGTAAACACCCTGTTTCGCACTTTTTGTTTTTCGCAAAATAAAAAATTTTCAACTACTTTTTTGCAACTATTTCTATATAAAATCGCTCGTGTAAGTAAAGACGATCATTTTGAACCCAAAATTATTAAAATCGGTTCATTTTTGACTAAGTTATGAGCATTTAAAAAAAAATTTTCTTATATAATTAAAAAAAATCGAGTTTGAGGCGAAAAACAAAATTGCCGATAACTCTTGAAAAAATTTTTTTTCGGGCGAACAAAAAAATACGTGTCTCATTATTTTGACCAGAGAGCAACATATTTAAGTTACATCGAAATCGAAGAACATGACCCGAATAGCCCGGTTGAATTTAAATGGAAGCATCAGAGGAATTTACTTAGCTCCACAGCAAAGTTGCCGCGGATGGTGGCACGGATCTAGACATACGCTCCCGAACTGAAAAAGCCAGAGGGGCATTCGGGATATTGTATCCTGTATGACGAAACAACAACCTGAGTTCCAGTTTAAAGGTTAAGATCTTCAAGATAAGGCAAGGACTGCTGTACAGTATCTTTACCTGCAAAATCAACGCCGATATATACAGTCGTTTACACGTTTTTGTCAACTACTGTCTAAGGATTATATTCGGAATTTACAGATAAAAAATAATATCAAACAATGAATTGCTCGAGAAAGCAAACATGTAGCCGCTAGACATTTGGATTAGAAGCCAGAAATGGATGTGAATTGGTCACACTTTACGCAAGAAAGAGGGCAACATTGCGAAGAAGGCAATGGAATGGAGCCCACTCCCAGCGAGAGGAAGAGCGTCTGACAGGCCAAGGGAAACCTGGAAATGAACTGTGCATCGCAAGACGGCTCACGTCGGGTTAAGCTGGAAGTAGGTGAAGGTGTTATCCAGGTATCGGACGAGATAGTGTGTAGGTGTTGTTGGTGCCCCATGTCCCGCTAGGGATTTAAGTTAATGATGATGATTATATTTGGAAATTTAAAAAAAATATAAGTAAAAAACTTAATAAAAAAAAGTTTTTACATTTTTTTTAAATTAAAGAAACGAAATGTTTCTCAATTTTTTTATAAAAAAAAAATTAAAAAAAAAAACTTTTTAACTAAAAAAAATTAAGTCTAATGTTATTTTAAAATTAAAAAAAAAATTCCACAATTTAAATTTAGATTAGTTAAAAAAAATTTAAATTTAAATATTTCAATTTTTTATTTAAATTTAAAATTTTAATTAATTAAATTAAATGAAAAAAAAAAATGTTTTTAATTAAATTAAAAAAAATAAAAATCACTAATGTAAGTTTAAATTTTTAAATTAAATTAAATTAATTTTTTTTTTAATTAATGATTTTTTTGAATTAATGATTTTTGTCTAAGCAAAAACTGTTTAAAATTAAAAACCAAATGGTAATGAAAAAATGAAATTAAAAAAAACAAGTTTCTGAATTTTTTCTAATTAAAAAAAATGTATGTTTGTAAATTTTTTTCTAAAAAAAAATTTTATAAAAAAATTAAAAAAAAAAATTTTTAATTTAAATTTTTGAATTTCTTATTTAAATTTTAAATTTTTTTTTTATTATTTAATTAATTAAAATAAAAAAGTTAAAAATTTTTTATTTAAATTTACATTTCTAAATTAAATTAATTAATTTTTTTTTTGAATTAATGATTTTTGTCTAAGCAAAAACTGTTTAAAATTAAAAAAAATTGTAATGGAAAAAAAAATTAATTTAAAATTAAGTTTTTAAATTAAATTAAATTATTATTATTATTATTTTTTTTTTTTATTATTGCAACTAGTTCATAAATATTTACAAATGACTAACAAGCAACTTAATTATGATAACATTACACAATTCACACTCTACATGACATAAAGCAGTTCTATGGAGGTATGAGATCGCTAGGTTTAGTGCGTCTGAGCCTTCGTATTAATCCGTTGGTTTCAATTAAATTAAGTGCTTCTTCATTGATGAGGTTTAATAGTCTTTCTTTGTGGGCAACTGCAATCTTTGCGATTTCAGTGTTAACGGAGTTTATTTTAAGGTCGCGCTCAATGTCGGAACTTCTGCAGTACCATGGTGCTTTGAAAATGCACCTAAGGACCTTATTTTGGAAGTGTTCGATTTCGTTTTTCGTACTTTGACTGGCGCACCCCCATAGCTGCGCACCATAACTCCATACTGGCCTTAGTATCTGCTTGTAAATTAACAGCTTGTTTTCTATCGTGAGAGCTTATCTGCTACCCATGAGCCATTGCATGTTTTTGAGTTTGATGTCCAATTCTTGCCTCTTTTTCTTGACATGCTCTTTCCATCGAAGTTTGCAGTCAAGTGTCATACCTAGGTACTTCGCATAGTTTGAGTATGGGACTTGTTGATCATCTAGGTATAGTGGTATATGTTGTATTTTAGTGTTTGTGAAAACTACGTGTACAGATTTTGTTTGATTAAGTTTAATTTTCCATGTATTAGTCCGCTGGCAGATCTTATTTAACGCGGTTTGTAATGTGGCTGTCGATTCGTTTTCAGTTTTACCAACTGCAATCAAGGCAGTGTCATCTGCAAACGTTGCTGTGACGTAATTAGGATCAAACGGTAGGTCATGTGTAAAGATAAGGTACAGCAGAGGCCCAAGAACGCTGCCTTGAGGTACTCCTGCATCTATTTGTCGAAGACTTGAATAAGCATCATCTTGCTTGACTCGAAAATAGCGGTCTGATAAGTACGACTCCAAGATTTCGTAGTATTGCTTAGGAAGTATTAATTTTAGTTTAAAAAGCAAACCTGTGTGACAAACTTTATCGAATGCCTTTGCCACATCGAGGAATACGCCAGAACATACTTTTTTATTTTCGAGTGCTTTTTCTATTTCGTTCGTGATCCTGTGTACCTGGTCGATTGTAGAATGTTTTTTTTATTTAAAAAAATTTAAAATTTTAAAATTTAAATTTAAATTAAACATTTTTTTTCTTTACATTTTTTTTTTTAATTTTAAATAGTTTTTGCTTAAACAAAAATCATATAACTTGGAGTTTCCATACAAACATATTTTTACTAAATTTTTTTTTTATTTAAGAATTTTTTTTTTTAATTTTAAACACTCTATGAGACTGCAAGTTACATAATTTTTGTTTGAGCATAAACTATATTTCATACAAACTAAAAAAAAAAAAATTAAGTAAAGGAAAATAAATAGTCAAAACTTTGCATTTTATCGCGCTGCTTTTATTGTGAACGCAGGTGTATATGCACACAAATATACAAATATTATATATTCACTGCATGATAGAGCACCACAAATTCTTCTCATTCCACATACACTCTACTAAATCAGTCTCACCAGAAGCTCTGGACCCAAACAGACAGCACAAGACCCCAAACTGCGTCAAACTGCGGCATTGCAATCGGTTGCTGCTGCTGTTTCTTTCTGGACGGTGGCAGATATGATGATAGGGAAAGAGGTCGAGGGAGAGAGGCGCAGCTGAGTGCTGAGCATTTACGCGTCGCGGCATACAAGTATTTGCTCTACATCTTAGGGCTTAGCGCCGCCAACGCGGAATAAAATGTGGAGCAACAGTTATGGTTGATGAAAGAGTACTAAACCCGCTTCTACATACGTAATCACATCCACGCATACATACACATATGTGCATATAAATACTTCAAAATCCATACACTCATACTTTGTACGATGATTTTAGGATTTTTGCCCATCCGTTCCATTTTCTTTCGAAAACTCATTCAAGTACTTTCATTCGTTCGTTCGCATGCACTGCTTTTTTTAGCCTTGTTTGTCTGCATTTTAAGCGGATTAAATTGTTTTATACTTACTTATACTATCTCAACTATATACACATGCATACATACATGCACACACAAACATATGCATACGTATGTATGTATGCCAGTGTGTGGTATGATGACTACAAATAAGTCTGCATTTCCAT
Source organism: Anastrepha obliqua (assembly GCF_027943255.1). NCBI lineage: Eukaryota > Metazoa > Arthropoda > Insecta > Diptera > Tephritidae > Anastrepha > Anastrepha obliqua. The sequence goes on from NC_072896.1 coordinate 32,626,661, forward strand.
GCGTCTCTTTTGTCTTTGTTTGGCATCTTAATTCTCGTGTTCGTTTTTTTTTTCTGTTTCGTTATCCAATTTTTGAAGTGGCACAGCGTGTGGACAAAAGCGTAGAATTTATTTTAAAATAATATCCGCTCGAAACAAAGTATTGGTTTAATATTTTGAAGCTTTCACTACTCTGCATATAACCGAGACAGCCAGCAGCGCCACGCCAGCCAAAGACTTGAAAGTATTTTTGTATTTGTTTTTGTTTTTAACTGGCAACTGAAAACGCGCTTACTTGCTTGCTCCAGATTATTTGTCGCCGTTCATTGTTTTTCCATAAACAGATGTCGGGGATTTATGAATGCCGGCATTTGTTTGTAAGTAAAAAAAAAAGTGTTCGTTAGTATTAATGCCTTGTTTAAGCGCCTTAAAATATGCTTTAATGTCTTTTCAAGCGTATTTACACAGCTAATTGGTCTAACTTTCTTTTGAGAATTTTGAAGGACAACGAAAACGTTTAAAAGTTAGATGAATGCGAAGTAAAATTTAAGTATTCCACATTAGGGTGGTCCACAAGTCGAAGTACGGCATATTTGTTGCGACAGCAGCCAATATTGTTCAATATTGAAAGAGGGTAGGCGTATTTTTTAAATTCAAATCGATTAGTTTTTAATACTGCCGCAAATCACATGAAGTCCGCCATGTATTTTATACATAGAAACGCGATCCGTTTCGAGTGCTCCAAGTATTTTGTAAATTTTTGTAAATTTTTCTAAACATTTTAAAATTTAAAGGCTGGAGCTTAAAAAGAAGTAAACTGAAAAAAATTTTTTAAAATTTTATAATTTTGAGAGTTGTTCAATGTTGAAAATTTTGGTTTGAGTTCTTGAAAGTGAAATATTTTCAGTTTTTTGATATAGTTATAATTTTCCTTTTTTTAATTTTACGAATAATGTGGTTTACAGTACAATCGTGATAGTCCGACATTTCTTAATCCGACACGTTTGGTAATCCGACAACCTCATAACGTCTATGGATGTAATTGGCATTATTTTATTTTGATCAGTCGTAGCAGAACAGCAGAGGGGGATTGTTTTGTTTCCCGGTTACAACGTATTTGTCATTAAATTTGAACGACGTAAGTTCTCTCGCGATTTCTGACGGTGTTGATGTGATTTTTTTCTGTCTTTTCGTGTCATTAAATGGAACCTTCGGTAGTCTGGAATATTTGATAATCCGACAACGAGTCGGTCCCGTATATGTCGGACTATCACGATTGGACTGTATTTAGAAAACAATCTGCAAAAAATTAGTTATTTTGTAGGCAAGCACAAGCACAATAAGTAGTAAGCTGAAAAAGTTAAAAAAAAAATTGAATAATTTTGAGGTTTCTTCAATGTTGAAAGTTTTGGTGTGAGTTCTGTGAAATGAAATATTTTCGGTTTTTTAATATATTTATATTTTTATTTTTTTAATGTTAGTATAAACTACACTATTTAAAAAAAATGTTGACAAAATTTACAACCAAATTTTACAACTGGTTTCAGTCTAGTCCCTTGCGAACTAGTTTGACTTTTTCATCAAATATCAGTTCCTTAACTAGAATGTCTATTGAGCTGTCGAGCTTTTATTTTGCAACTAGTTATTTAGCAGCTGGTACAAGTCTAGTCTATTTCGAACTAGTATGACTTTTTCATCAAATACTTTAGCTAACATATCTACTGAGCTGTCGAGCTTTTATTGTGCAACTCCTTATTTAACTACTGGTGCAAGTCTAGTCTCTTTCGAACTAGTATGGCTTCTTCATCAAATAGCAGTTCCGGACTATCATAGAATGGTTACTGAGCAGTTGAGCTTTTAGTTTGCAACTTAATACTTAGCAACTGGTTCGAGTCTACTGTCTTTCGAATTAGTATGACTTTTTCATGAAATAGCAGTTATTGAATTAGAATTCTCACTGAGCTGTAGGGTTTTTGTTTTGCAACTGGTTATTTAGCAACTGGTGTCAGTCTAGTCTCTTTCGAGCGAGTATGACTTTTTCATCAAAAATAAGTTCTTTTTTCAGATTTCTACGTTTTACTTATTTTTAGTAATAGCTTCTTAGCCTATGCTCAATTCTTCGCTAAATTTAAAATAGCGCAATACACTTTTGAGTTGAAGCTCGAGTTGAAGCTATTTTAAGAACTAATCCGGTAGGTTAGATTCGGTTTTAATGGCTACTCCTCTCTATTGGGCGAAAAGAGGTATCAAAACCAAGCGGTTCTCCATGATGATACGTCAAATTCTAATTGCGATCCGTTAATTCCTCCCAATGCATTTGTTTTGAGAAGCACAGAAGGTTCTGAAAATCAATTAACTTCAAGTCTTTTTATATATTCAAAGAAACATTAAATTGAATATTTCGTATTTTTGCCACCATGGGATAGTAGCAGAGGTAGTATTCACTGATCTGCATGTCCATTTTCGCGTCCTTCTCATCTTAAACATAGCGACAAGAATAATCTGCGGCAAGCCTATTCGCTTGTAGTGCGTTCCCATAAGGAAATGTTCACCGCAGCACGAACAATGAAAAACGGTTGAGAGAGATATGCGATTTAGATCTTCTTCAGCCGATTTTTAGCCAGATCTGTCTAGTAATTCAATGCTTCTTCTTGCTTTTATTTATTTAATATTATCTGCTAGCTTCCTATTTGTCTGTTCAATGAACACAGATATAATCGGAGCTTATATGGAGATGAAGGAATGCCTGCATTGTGTGCAGAGTTTAATATCTGAAGCTGGGTTATCCTTCTTGGCAGCTCGTTCGCGGCACAGCTTGCAAGGACGTTCCTGGATCCGGGGATCCACACTATTTTCACTACATGCTTTATAGTCAGATCGTTTACTGAGCTTATTTACATAATATCGACCTTCGCGGTGGTTCTACTGCATTGTAAGTATTTACTTGTAGGTTGGTTAATAGGGTAAACTGCGATTAACTGCGCTGAAATGGGAGCTTCCACGCATCAGGGGGATGTCGCTCTAGTTGCTGTTACATCAGCTTTAAAGCCGTTGCAGCAGTCCGGGAGATGAAGATGAAGGTTCAGCAGAAAAACTGTGAAGTTTTACCATTCGCATCCCTCGGTGATTCTTGAGGCGAACCTGTTTTAAAAGCATTGGGTAGCACAGCGCAACTCGCGAAGTTTGCCATAGTATCATAAAGACGTTTAGAGTGTCCAAAACTAAGGTCCCTCTAGGCCCAAATTGCACTAAACCGAGAGTTGAGAAAGGTAGATAGGTGGTGTCGTTTAACGACATTCGCCGGGAGACCGTCACCACCTTCTTAAGCTCCCGTCCTGTGAATGCTGTAATCGGAGTCCAACCACCACCTATAGCAGATGAAGAGCTCCAGCTTCTCCGAGAGACACGTGTAACACTGGCACAATTACGTTCTGGATACTGTAGCAGTTTAAACTCCTACTTATCCAGAATCGGGCCCGACATACCAAATATATGTCCGGCATGTGAAGGCACCCCGCACGACACTAACCACCTTTTAACATGCCCTCTAAAACCGACTCATCTAACACCCCTCTCCCTCTGGACCAAACCCGTCGAAACAGCATGTTTCCTGGGCCTATCTTTAGATGAGCTAGACGAAGACGACCGGTGATATGCACTACACTGGCGGGGCTGCTATTACTGTTAACAAACAAACAAACAAAGGTAGATAGGCCTCAGAGAAAGAAACTACTATAGAAAGATGAGATGGGCATACATTTACAACTATCACACAGTCAAGCAGCTTTGAAAGCTCTTCTATCAACTGTAATCACATCGAAAATGTTACATGACTGTCTGAACCTTCTTAATACGTATTATTAGTTTGGGTTTCTGGACATGAGAGATATGATGAAAATAAATGGCTGATAATCTAGTTAAAAAAGAGTCAAAGAAGCCTCTAATTGGTCCTGAGCGTGTCTGTGGATTTCCCAAACGCTTTATTAACGAATTTCTCAGAAAGTGAGAGAAGAAATTCGTTGAACGCTGGCGAAATTTTATCGATCAGCGAAATAATTCCTAACGCCAAACAGAGGAATTTCTGATAAGCTGCTTTCACACAGCAGAGTAGACTTCTAATTGGCTACTTTACAGACCACTGTAGCCTGACATGTTACTTCAACAAAATTGGCTTCTCTGAGACCATCATCTGCCGATTCTGTGAAATGGACACAATCTTTGGCGGAACAATGGACAATAATCCCCAAAATGTGCTAAAATTTTTTAAAAAGCATTCAAATATAGGGTACCTCAGCAGGCTTTGCACAATAGATGATCACTTTTGGTTGCAGTGAAACCGAAACACTTAAGTGAGAAGAGCTCTTTCCAGTAGCTACAGCTGGAGATTCAGATCCCAACGTTCACACGGCAGTCAGTTCTATGTCACCGGAACTGTTTGGTTATTCCTCACATCTAATAATAATGCAAGTTCGAGGTAGAATTCATTAGTAAAACCAAAAAGTTATGAAAATATGGTCAAAGTAAAAGGAATTGAACACATAAAAGAAGCAATCTGAAAGAAAGTGGAAAATCTGTACAAGCAATTTAATCCTTACATTTTTTGCTGCAGCTTTGATTTTCAACGACTACTTCTTAGCTACCTACGACTTGTAATAGGTCTATCGATAAGTTCGTGCGGTTTTACAACAGATGGCGTAACTTGATTATTATTCCATCGATCCACATTTCCAAACATTCATTGGAGAGCTACTGTCGTAACGCACAAACGTCAGTATAAGTTTTTTATTTGAAGCGTAAACAACAATATTTTTACCACACTTGAAAATGTCGAATTTCGTGCCAAATAATGTGTTTTTGCGGGGAATTCTTCTTCATTATTTTAATATGAAGAAAAAAACAGCCGAAAGTCATCGTATCTTGGTGGAAGTTTATGGTGAGCATGCTCTAGCTGAGCGAACGTGCCAGAAGTGGTTTGCACGCTTTAAAAGTGGTGATTTTGGCTTGGAAGACGAAGAACGCGAGGGTGCGCCGCCAAAGTTCATGGATACCGAATTGGAGGAATTGCTCGATCAAGATCCGGCTCAAACGCAAGAAGAGGTTGCAAAAACTTTGGGAGTTGATCAATCAACCATTTCCAAACGTTTAAAAGCCATGGGAATGATCCGAAAGGTAGGCCATTGGGTGCCCTATGAATTGAAGCCAAGAGACGTTGAACGCCGTTTTATGGCATGCGAACAACTGCTTCAACGGCACAAAAGAAAGGGTTTTTTGCATCGAATTGTGACTGGCGATGAAAAGTGGGTCCATTACGACAATCCAAAACGTCGGGCAACGTATGGATACCCTGGGCATGCTTCAACATCGACGTCGGCGCAGAATATTCATGGCCTGAAGGTTATGCTGTGTATCTGGTGGGACCAGCTGGGTGTTGTGTATTATGAGCTACTGAAACCGAATGAAACGATTACGGGGGATGTCTACCGACGACAATTGATGCGTTTGAGCCGAGCACTGCGAGAAAAACGGCCGCAATACGCCGATAGACACGACAAAGTTATTTTGCAACATGACAATGCTCGGCCACATGTTGCACAAGTGGTCAAAACATACTTAGAAACGCTCAAATGGGATGTCCTACCCCACCCGCCGTATAGTCCAGACCTTGCGCCATCCGATTACTATCTCTTCCGATCGATGCAACATGGCCTGGCTGACCAGCACTTCCGTAATTACGATGAAGTCAAAAAATGGATCGATTCGTGGATTGCGGCAAAACCGACCGAATTTTTCACAAAGGGAATCCGTGAATTGCCAGAAAGATGGGAAAAAGTAGTAGCAAGCGATGGACAATACTTTGAATATTAAATTTGTAACCATTTTACGTCAATAAAGTTTCAAATTTCGAAAAAAAACCGCACGAACTTAACCATAGTCCTATTACTATCACCGAGTTTTGATACTTGATTTTAGGTATGACATACCAAACTTCCTGAATGGCAGTCCAAATATCATTTAACTTTTTATAATGCTTTAGTGATTTCAATGTTGACTTCACTCGAAATGTTTTTGATAGCATTTAAGTCCGAACTCATGGCTCCTTGGGCTAAAGCTTTGATCCCTTTCAACTAAGCCACTAATTTTAATTACTTTGGAGAAATATTTGGGATCGTTATCTTGCATAAATTTATATTTATTTGTCATGTTATCGAAGGCATATAACTACAATAGTCCCACAAGGCATTTTAAAATGTCCGAAGGTATGCCAAGAAAAAGCATCATGATGCTTGCGGCTCCGTGCTTAACTGTCTGCTCGGTGAACCTTGGATTATCTTCTTGGCGTTTTTGTCATCAGCCGGCTGCCATAGTCAAATTGATTGATGCGTAACTACAGGTACTATTCCGAAGTACGCAGGTTAAAAACTTCGTGCTAAACACCGAATGACAGAAAAAGTTCTTTCTAAGAGCGGTTGCCCCAGGCAATGGCAAACCTTTGAGTGTATTTCTGCATGAAAAAAACCACCTGCCGTTCGGAGTTGGCTTAAAAATATAGGTCCTTCCATTTGTGGAACAAGATCAAAAGACACGCCACAAATAGGAGGAAGAACTCGGCCCAACACGTAATAAAGGGTGTGAAAGCAAATTATATATCGAAGTATATTTTTTTGGATATCATCTGCCAAGCGGTTCTATCTTGTTGGTGATCGTTTCTTCTCTGCACAACACGTTTTTCGAAAAAAGTATGAATTTTACTTAGACAGCAAAGCCAATTTCTGCAAATGCGCCCATACAAGTTTGCTTCTTTTAACCCTCTGCTGAGGGTATTTTTAAGTCCAATGATTGACAAGTCTGCTGGATATTTTAAAGCGCAATGATTGACTGATATCGGATGCTATCTGCCGCGATGACTTGAATGGATATTTTTTGGCATTCGTCCAATAGCAGCATCCCTTTGTGCATCTGTCTTTCCGAGGAATTGGCTTCCAGATTTTGTCTCTGATCAACACATCGGGATTCTCCATATATGAATAAAATGCGTGGTATACTTTTTTGCGAGAAATATTCAAAATGTAAGCAATTTCTGCTACTTTCTGTTTTACTTCGTGCATTTTCTATATAATTCGTCTTGTTTTCCTGATCCTATTTTCTTCCTAAAAACACGTGCAGATGAAAATCCTTCCGTGCCTTCCTAGTTACATAGTCGTCTAACTTTCATTTCTCTCTTCAAAGATTATTCAGTAAATTTTATATGCTTTAAAAAACTAAATTATATTAAATTAAATACAAAAATATTTTACTGTTATTTCTTATAATAACTCAACCTTCCTGCCGCCCTTTGAATTACAATATTTCGTTCAAGCATTACAGCACAAAATTTGACATCTCAAGCAGCTGTGCGTAGAACAAATGGGTTATGTCTGCCATCTTAACCCTTTAAGTGCGCGTAATGTGTAAAAGAATTGATGCTTAGCGCTAAGCGAAAGGGGAAAGAAACCATTGATGCCAAATGGCGCCACAAAATTTTCAATATTAAGAGGATGCCGGCATAAGCCATCCGCGTCGCTGGCATGAAACACCTCATTGCACCAGCATACACGTACACTCCCACAGAATCAATAAAAGCATGTTCACACACACACACACACTCACCGCTAACACATATACACACACATGTATGGCACCAAAGCCATACGCATACAAACTGAAAATTTTAATTAAAAAACCCGCCGCCATTTAACTGACGACAGCAGCTATTGTAAATTTTTCGTTTATTATTTTCACGTCTTTTTAATTTCGGAGCGTAGGAGCTGAACAAACACAAAGTAGCATGAAATAAAAGCAATACCAATGAAGGAATAATAATAATAAAAGGTATGAAAAAGGGAGTAAGGAAATGTTAGCAGGAAATTTTGGCCTTCTAAATCGAATACCCGCATGTACTCGTAAGTGGTTGTTGTGGAGCCTTGAGAGTGTTTAAAGTAGTTAGTTGAAGAAGTTCGAATGAGCGGCAAGTATAAAACCATTGAAGGGTTATATAACGACTTTAGGTAGCACTTCGCGGAAAAGGATGAAAATATTGGGTGAAAGAGGTAAATGAATTATAGTAGAGTACTACAAAAGATCTATTTATGGGTCATCGTAAAAATTAAAAAAATATTTTCATAAACAAATTTTTAATTATTTTCAAGCTGGTCATTGGGCAAGGGATTTCATAGTAAGTTAAGGAAAAAAATGAGTGTTTTCAGATATATATAGCACGAGTGGAGCTGAATATATATTATATTTGGAGTACTTGTAAATATAATATATAATTAAACGCAGATTTTTATTAGTTACACTCATAGAATTATGCTTGCTAAATATTTGCCCAGGCTTCTGCTACAATTTACGGCGTGCGCTTTTATGTCCTACAAAAAAGGTCCCTCCTACTCTTTATGCTGTCTGCGAACTGCAGTTGGTTTTTATGAGAAGATTTTTATGACGGAAATGCACTCCAAGATTTGCCAGTGCCTACCATTTTGCGACCGCTATTAAAAACAAAACTTTCCGCATGATTTCTTGTGTCAAGTGCGCACCGGTCACTGAACTCCAGTCAACTGAATGAGAGTCAGGCATAAACTCACTCACTGCTTTAAATGCGATGAAAGTAACGTGGAAAAATTATGAAAGAAAAATATGGAAATACAGAATAAAGCAAAAATTTGAGTTGAAATTAAATTAACCTAAAGAGAAATACGGGCGGCCGCCGTAGCCGAATGGGTTGGTGCGTGAGTATCATTCGGAATTCAGAGAGAGAACGTAGGTTCGAATCTCGGTGAAAGCAAAATTAATAAAAACATTTTTCTAATAGCGGTCGCCCCTCGGCAGGCAATGGCAAACCTCCGAGTGTATTTCTGCCATGAAAAAGCTCTTCATAAAAATATCTGCCGTTCGGAGTCGGCTTGAAACTGTAGGTCCCTCCATTTGTGGAACAACATCAAGACGCACACCACAAATAGGAGGAGGAGCTCTGCCAAACACCTAACAGAAGAGAGAAATACTTTATATGAATACTTTGTATTGGAAAGGCATGATGTGATTTAATATGATAGCCGCGCTATTCTTATTATTACTTCACTAATCAAGCATTTGAGTAATAGAATGGCGACACTGTTTTTCACATTTGCGCTTTCAGTTTGTTCCTTTTCACTAGACCGCTTATTCTTCTCATAGATTTTGAATTGAAAAATCTGTCTCTAATACCAGCAGTGTCTTCCAGGCGGAAGTACTGGCAATTGGGGAAGCTTGTAGGCTACTAATCACAGATTTCTCTTTTAAGAGTAATATCACTATTCTTTCGGATAGCCAAGCTGCAGTCCAAGCACTGTGTTCGGCTACTACAATCCCTAACGTGGTGGAACAAAGTAGGAATAGCCTCACCATCTTGAGTGATAACCATAAAATTACCTTAATCTGGGTCCTGAGACATCGGATCATTGAAGGTGACGAAAAAGCAGATGAACTGGCAAGAAGGGATCTGCCATGAATATCGCTCTGGCAGTACCGGTATTCACACCTTTAGGTGCAGTCGAGAGTACCTTTTTCCAAAAAGACCTCCGAATCGCGGATTGTAGATGGAGAGACCAGACGAAATGCAAAATTAGCAGAACGTTATGATCCACCTACAACCTCAAGCAATCATCAACATTGATAAACATGAAACGACGGGACGCCTGGATCCTATCGGCAGTCATAACTAACAAGCAGCCAAAATGGGTATCCCTCACAATACATATTGTCACAGTTGTAAACAACCGGAGCAAAAGGAAACAACCTTCCATTTCCTCTGTGAATGTCCTGCCCTATGGAAGAACAGAATGTTCACCCTGGGCCAACCGCTGCTCAACAGTCTCGAGCAACAGTCTGGCTTAGACGCCAATAACCTAATAAGGTTCTTAAACCGCACAAACTGGGTATAGCCATGCTGTAAATAACCGTTAAACAAGTGGGTAGCGAGAATGTGGTATCAAAATGGTGCAGAAGCGCTAGTTGGGTTCTGGAAGAATCACCACTTTAACCAACCCATGCGCATCTTTAACTGCATGAAAACAGACACATTTTCTATTCAAATTTTTCCACATATTTGTGTAGTATATTTTCAAAAGAATATTAATTTTACAACCCGCTTTCTGTAGCCTACTTTGTGGCGTAACACTGCATAAAGTGCTATTCTTTGGGCTGACACACTTCCGTGTTTCGCAAATAATTCACCATTTACAACGTAAACATTTTCTACTTGCATACCTGCCTACATATGCCCACATACATACGTACATGTGAGGGAAATTATAGAAACATTTGCAATTTTGCACACAAAAAAGACAAGCAAGCATACTTGAAGGCTGTTTAGCTAAAATTTATGTCGCATATTGCCCGCAAATGTGCCGTAGGCATGAAAAGGCAGTCAGTCGCAGGCGATAGGGAAGAAGAGGGAAAATAAAAGCAGAAAACGTACAGTGAATGTTATGTAAATTTTATTTAGAAATCATTAAATGTGAATTATAAGCGGCAACGGCGAAATTATGCACATGCACATGCGGTTCCTTCACCAATTATGCATAGCTTTAGGCGCACACAAAGATGTTGCGTTGCATTGCCAAATGCGGGGTGTGTGCAAGTGCTTCGCTGCCCCTTTTTTGTCAACATTTTTTATGCCATTATTTATTTTGACTACTAAAAATTCCAGCTAAATGTAACCGAAAAGTTCGCAATAGTTTTGAAAATAGGCGCAATGCCTTACGACCGCCAGCTGCTTTCACTTTCGTGTGTGCTCCTTGTAGTAATGGCGCATTCTACTTGCAGGCACTTTAAACTGCCCCAAAAGCGGCACGATTCCTGAAAGGGGCGCATACAATTTTTCACATATGCGAAGCGCCTATGAGAGGATCTCATAAATAGAATAACAAACAAACAAAAAATAGGATTGGCGTATTTTCGTAGTTATTTGCTTTAAAAATATTATATGTAGACTCGTAGTATGTGGATTATTACGCCATCACTCTATATATATTCTGGCACACTTTTGCTGCCTTAGTACACCGAAAAATATGCAACAAAAAGTGAGCACTTTTGTTACTGTATCCAATATTTGAGTAGTACGTTTTGCTATTTATATTATTTGATTCTTGGAAACTTCTAATGGGCAACATTTTGTGCGCGGAAAAATGGGACCAACAAGCGAAAGTAATCAATAATCAAATAACCTCTGGCGAGGTAAATTTTTTTCAAATATTTCGTACCTCTTCTAACACAAAAAGGCATTCTTTTAGAGCTACCCTTGTTTTTTTTTGTTTGCTTTTTGGTGGGTCGTCAACTGCATCGAATGGTCTGGTCACTAAAACAATCCCTCCTCCTCCCCAGGAGTCTCAACAGCTCCATTCCCGGAACTTACTTTATGCATTATGGTACTTCGGGAGGGCCCAGCATGTCGTCCATGAAATGCACCAATACTATTCACCCACCTCTGGACTCCCCTTATTTGTAGCCAGCTTCATTCTATAGCCTCATGTTCTAAGGTCTCGGTGTCGTTATACCAGTGGTATGTGGGGCATGCTCCCAGATTCCTCTCACATGGGCGAATGGAGGTTGCACGCTATCGATAGTTTATTTTGCTTCTGCAGCAAATCAGAAACATTGGTAGATCTTGCGATCCATCTTATACCGTCGTGAGCACTTTACTCGAGCGTCTGTGATTTGTCGTCAGTTTGTAGACAGTCCACCTCCTGTCGTGGGCTGATTTCTTCTCAGCGATTTGCGCTGCTACTCCGCGCGTTGTAGGTGCAACATTTTCATCTTCACAAAACTTTTAACTGCGTTCCAACAGTAATTTAATGCACAAATTTTATTTATTAAGTGGTCTGGGATCAGGTGTTCATCCAAGAATAACTCAATCGTTTGCCGTTTTTCGTAAAATCAATCGCAGAAGAAGAACACGTGCTCCGCGCTTTCTATTTCATTGTTGCAGCTTGGACAGATCGAAGCGTGCACCAAAGTAAATCGATGGAGAATGAGAAACATCCATGACCGCTCAATATTTGGGTTAAATAGTATCCGCGTCTTCTGGTCACCCATTGGCTAATTATGAGTATACCATAAGTCTATAGGTCCAACGTCTGTTATCAGACGAGTTCCATTTTCTTTGCCATTTTTCTAACGAATGCGGACGTTCTGCAGCTTTCTCTTCAGTTGTTGGCTTAACTCCTTGTCTGTCAGAGAGGTGCCCCATTTCCTGCACAAGTATATGTATCTTTAGGGAGCTTTATAGCGATGAGGCAAAAACTTAACCTGCGTAGTCGGAGGATAATCTAGGCTATGATCTAAATAGAGAGCCAGACACATTGGCTTTAATGCTGCGCTGACTGGCTCTTGCTTCAAGAGATTTAAATATGTATAGAAGTTACTGAAACACTTTTCATCTGTCACTCCATTTTTATCTCTTTTGGCTTTGTGCTTGATCTGTGCAAATCTCCAGAGCATCCACTATCAAACAATCACAACGTCAACGGCCTCAGCTCAACCTGAAGATATAAGTATGTATAGATATGTAGATATCATGGCAACGCATTGGTCCGCCCGTCACAATGAGAGAATAAAAGGTAAGGCAACTAAGTAAGGTAGGTATATACATTTCGCTGGATGCATTCGTCTTGCTGCTAACCGCGTTCCTGGCCTGTCTTATTTGGGACGATGTGCCTAGGGTTGATGCGGTACCTTATGAGTCCACGCATTCAGATCCATGCCAGTGTTAATCGGGACAAAGTCAACCGAACATGCACGGCCAGATAAGTGGCGATAGGTATCGATATGCCTGAGGCTCTGCCACAGTTTTATCAGGACGGAGGCAACTGAGGCATTAGTCGACCAGCCGTTTCAACGAGATATCATTATCGCTTACTCCGGTAGCCGAACACCACAGTTGTCAGCCCGTGATCATCATTTCCAAAACATTTTTTTTGTCGTCCATTATCATTATCATAGAATATAACAGACGCTGACCAGATAGCCGCCCAATATGAGTCCGTTGCGCCTGGAGTTTTGTATAGTTTACAAAACTCTGTTCATCTTTGACACAGAAACCTCATAGGACACGCTCGTTTTTATACCGCGCCCCCTGTTTATGCCGCTCTTTGTCGAGGGTTGCCTATTTGTTAAAAACTCATTCACAACTAACCTGTTACTACAGGCCGTCTGGCTACCCGAAACCTGCCCTCCCCTACGGTAGCTTAAATTCCAACTTACTCGGCCGCTGCCGGAGAAGCGAAGATCTCTGTAAGAGGTTTTTTAGGTATGTGAGGCCTTCCTCTCATATCCCTATCCCTATCTCTCTATATTTCTATCTCCATCTGTATCTCTATCCTTATCTCTATATCTATCCCAATCTCTATCTCTATCTCTATCTCTATCTCTATCTCTATCTCTATCTCTATCTCTATCTCTATCTCTATCTCTATCTCTATCTCTATCTCTATCTCTATCTCTATCTCTATCTCTATCTCTATCTCTATCTCTATCTCTATCTCTATCTCTATCTCTATCTCTATCTCTATCTCTATCTCTATCTCTATCTCTATCTCTATCTCTATCTCTATCTCTATCTCTATCTCTATCTCTATCTCTATCTCTATCTCTATCTCTATCTCTATCTCTATCTCTATCGCTATCTCTATCTCTATCTCTATCTCTATCTCTATCTCTATCTCTATCTCTATCTCTATCTCTATCTCTATCTCTGTCTCTATCTCTATCTGTATCTCTATCTAAATCTTTATTTCTTTCTCTATCTCTATCCCTATTTCTATCCCTATCTCTATTTCTCTCTCGCTCTCTCTCTCTCTATTTCTATTTCCATTTCAATCTCTATCCCTATCTCTAACTACATCTCCGTCTCTATCTCTATCCTTGTCCCTATCCTCATCTCCATGTCCACATACGTTTTTATTATTATTTTACTTCAATTACCTTAATTCCCTAAAAAGCGTCTAATTGAATGTTTCCCAGTGTAGTGGGAGAACCCCAACGGCAACGAAATGGTATAGCTCAAATTTTCAAAGCACACTCGCATATCCACATAACAGCCACTGCTAGCTGTTCATTTTGCCAAAGCAGTTGTGTTATTTTTCGCCTGCTTTCTGCTCTTGCTTATTATCTTGACTCTGCAGCACATCCAATATCATATTGCAACTATTCCACCGCTCCCCCGCTGGTCAACGCATTGTACGAATATTACCCTCTATTTAACCGGCAAACATATGTAGAAGCATTTGTTTCTTTCTTTTTCTTTTTTGTTATTTTTGTTTTGGTTTTCTAGGGGTTCCTTTAATTTTCTTTACTACACCACATTTACCTGCAACACCAAGGCCCATACGCAAATGTAGCACATCCTTTTTACTGTTCGTTAGTCCTGCGGTCCTACGCTATCCAGCAGATGTGTGTCTGTTTTCAACAAAGTATGCAATTGCAGAAGCAGCCATGCAAAATGTAGCTAATTTCAAGGCATACCTGCACTGCTTTTTCAACACATACGGACAGGTTTATTTATATATGTAAATATGTATTTAAATGCAAGCACATTTCCTCGACATCATTTCATTTTACCGACAACCATAAAATTCTAACGCATTGCAGTTTCTGAGCGCAGCGGAAGAAACTAACCTCGTGATAGTGCACCTAAAAGTATACAAGTAGATAGAAATGGCACGTGGAATAGTAAACAGAAGATGTGATTAGAGAATCTCTACTTTCTTTGTCGCCCCTTATTTGAAGTGCGTTTCAGTTTTTGTTGAGCGTCCACATTTTCAATGCATCTAAAATGTGCTCTAATGTTGAAATTTAGACCAAATAAACGTACGAACACAACTAATTTGCTGCTTTTTGAAAAATTCTAAGGGGTCCAGTACACTCTTCTCTAGATCAATTTAAGGAAGCTTACCCAAATGGCATGCATTTAGATAAGCGGAAAATAACATATCTTTTGATAATATGAAAAGAAAAGTGTGTGAATCAGGTGATAACCAATATTACTGAATTTTAACCTCACTAAATCAAGGCAACTGACCTGAAGATTTTAAAATGATTTCGCCTCATAGTTTTTCAAAAGCTACCCGAGTAGTAGAGTAGCAGCATTTACCTCTAAATTAATTAATTTCTAAACTATTTCTAAGTTCTAAGCGCCCGCATGAGCTTAGTTAATCAAATTCAATATCTATGCAAGGTGGCGCAAAATTAATCATCCAATTTTGTTTGTCTGAAAACTTTATTTTGACCTTTATTCATTACAAACTTTTTTTGTATTATTGCTCATTACACTCGAGCGAAGGATTTTTCAAATATGACAAAAAAAAATATTTTCCCAAAACTTTTATAAAATAATCAAATTAAAACACAAAATATTTTTTTTTTATTTAACTTTGCCAAAAATTTTCGGAGAACTTTTTTTATAACAGCTACTACATTTGAGTGGGAATTTTTCAAAAATCACAAAAAAATTATTCTCCCTAAAAAATTGTTATAAACAAATAAATTAAAAAAAAACTACAAAAAACCATATATTCCCAAAAATTAGTATTAAAAAAAATTTTATTCAACTTTTTTAAAAATTTTGCGGAAAACATTTTTTTTTATTACTGCTCATTACACTTTAATGGGGGACTTTTCAAAAATTTGTTCCCCAAAAATAACCAAAAAAATTATTTCCCCAAAAAGTTATAATAAAAAATATTATGAAATTGTTTTTTTGTATTTAACCTGACTAAAAATTTTATTAAAAAATAATATGAATTTTTTTTTTTTTATTTAACCTGACTAAAAATTTTGGGGAAAACATTTTTTCGGTGACAGCCTTCTAGCAGTGCAAAGGTGTCTTTGGGAAAACGTGGGGTCTTTATCCTAGCAAGGTCCTAGGGATCTACTCTCTCTCGTGGGAGTCAGGAGGACCTTATCGAAATTACAACGCACTGTGGTCATCTGTTGTACCGGAGCTTTTCCGACTACTTCAGGCCCGGCATTAGATGCTCTGATTGATTTACCACCACTTGATGCTTTCATCCACGGAGAGGCCTTCAAGGCAATCTGCTGGCTAAAACACAATGGAAACTGGTACGGCCCCTGTCCGGCATTGAAAAACAGAGACGGCATGAACTTCGACCCAACGATTCTCTCCATGCCCCTTGACTCCATGCCATCAACAGTCGTACTTAAAAAGAGATACTGCCAGAGGCTTAGTTGTGGTCAAACTCAGAAAATGAGACCGGCAAACACTGTTTTCGCATTTTCACGGATGGCTCCAGGACCGAGCATGGCTCCGGCTCTGGGGTCTACATGGAATCCAGCAGGACAAAACAGAGGGGAGTGCAGACGGCTGGTTGGACTGATGACGGGCCACTTTCTGTGGGCGAAGCACATAGAAAGGTTGGGCATCTCTGACAGTGTACTCTGCCCAGCTTGTGAAGAGGAGGATGAGACAGCGGACCATTTCCTGTGTGTCTGCCCCGCCTTCGCTCCAATCAGGTTAGAGGTCTTTGGCACTGATGTGTTAAGAAGCGACCATCTTGGCTCCTCGGCACCACAAGATCTACTCAGATTTCTTCGGAGATCGGGTAGATTTAAAGAAAATTAAAAGGGAATCCGAGTGTTGTATAATAACTTAATTAATATCAGAGTGGCGCACTTGCTAGTTGTCCCGACAAAAAAAATTGTTCATTTTGATTTGATTTTTTGTTTTCACAGAGTGAATTCGCTACATTATCGAATTCATTTTATTCTTAGAATCCATAAACTAAAGTTTCGACACGCCTTTTTAGTCCGTAATAACTCTTTTTTATATTTAATATTTTTGAAACTTAGATGCTTGGGATTTGTTCTAAATTTTAATTTATAAAGCACAAAACTAAGTTCGCATTCTACGTGAAATGGCTGTTAAAATCCATTCAAATTGTATTGCCATGAAACATGCGTGAAATTTCATATGTATCTCACGGCAAAGTAGCACTCAGTACACGCCATTTAAAATTGTGCGAAAACTAACAGTTTGCTTGCGAATGAAGGGCCTAAGTTTGAATATTCCGAAGGTATGGCATTTTTAAGTCAACCGAATTTGCAAGGTGTGTAAGTTTTTGTGTCTAGGCTTGACTTCGTAAGGAAGTGTATTGGCTTTCTATTGGGTAGACAGCTTTTGTATTGGTTAAAAAAATAATATTTTTTACAATACGTTATATTATATATTGATTAGGGATCTATCACAGCATCTAAATATATTTTTTTTTTGTTTTTACCTTTACACTTTTCTTACCAACATTTTCTAATTGCGCCTGCAGCGGAAATGCTCGCTGCTGGCGGAATTTCGCGGCTGTAAACTTGTTACTAGTCATTTTTTCAAAAATCTCCTCAACTGCACAGTTCTAACGAAAAACATGCTTGAGGTAGCGGAATATCTATAGTTTGATACTGAAAAATTGTAAGTACGAGTTTCTTTCCCATAAAAAGGACAACTTGGTTATGCCAGGCTAGCAAATTGAAAGTAACTTTCCAAATTAATTTAATAGTGGATTTAATTTACAAATTTAAATTGAACCAAGCAAGTTTACTTTTCAAAATTGATTGCTGAAAAGTTGACAGCCAAAGTCAACATTTTCGAAGCAAAAAATTAATTCCATGGCACTTTCCGTGCCATGTCTGACTGCACCTTTACATAAGCAAGGTCACTTTTGGTAATTTTTTGTTTGTTGTTTTTTTTTCTTATTTCCATTTCCATATCGCACATAAAAAAGCACAACTTGCAACATTTTTATTGCACATAACTACTTCTACATATTTATAGAGCAGAGTCTAGGCCTCGATGTCGTTAAGCCGAGTCATTAAATGCTAAGTTGCTCTTTTTATATTTACAAGTCAGCTCATGAATTGCAAACGATAAGCGTACATACATGCGTACATTTGTATTTTTTTCTCGCATTGGCTCACATATTCTCACATGACTTATTGCCAGTGCGAATGTAAAATATTTTTATTTATTTTTTGTTTTATGTGTTTGTGTACATTTTCACGCCTCGCTAAGAGCCACGCCACTACCATGACCTACATTATCCTTACGCGCTTAGTTATGCGAGTGTGTGTATGTGTGTGTTTATGTGTATACACAATTGTGTATTGGTATGATTTACAAGCTGTTTTACATTCATATGTATGAGTAAGTAAGCTCCCACTAACAGATATGCACACATATATTTTTTTTTTCCTACGAATATAACATTTTTATTTCATGTGTTTATCAGTAGTGTCCTTATTTCTATGCAAAAAAAAATCTTCTATTGAAATGCACAGTTACAGGGTGTAGCAAATTAAAATCTCTTGGTGGAACAAAAGTTGACTTGGCACTGGCACTGACATTGTGAACGAGTTGTTTAGGTGGGAAGATGGAAAGAATTCACTTCCATTTCCTTTAATCCTTTTCCCCTTTTATCGCTAGTCGCCTCTTTTTAAAGTTGAGCTCAAGTCGTTATTACAGCTGATTTGCAATTCGTTGTATATTCCGGTGACCAAAACGGCATTGGAGCAATTGTGCTGTTACTCTCAACCTCAATGCAAAAAGCTCGGCAACTAGGTCCAAATGTTTGCTTCAACAGAATTCAATACAACAAAAATGTACTTTTTTTTGGTTTATAGAAAAAAATTTCATATGAATGGGAAACTAAATATTTTTCTTATAGGAATTCTGCATACTTTCCTTCAAGCCTTTCAAGTTTTAAAGGAAAAAATATGCTCGCATACAGAGGTATCCATTATTATAATCATTATTTGCTATTGTGTCGGCTGGCAGCACCAAATGCCGATGCAAATAAATTCCATTCGAGTCGATTTCCTGCTTTTGACTTTATCTGCGGCCTAGAGAGCGAGTAGTCAAATGTCGTGAATTCGCCAAAAAGGCTTCGTCTCCATGTTCCTTTCGGCCGTTTTCTTCGCCGAGAGCCTTGCTGAATCCAGTCTAGGGACAGTCGCTGGTTTACGAAGAGGTATCCATTGCGTATACTTTACTTCATAGGTGGAAAGCTACATTATTTTTTTCACGTTTTCATAAATCAGCAAGAAGAACTAAGTTAAGTAATGTATTACTACATACACATATATGCCGGTTTTTTTAAATGAATTTATTAAAAATGTCCACAATATTTAGGAATGCATTTTTTAAAGGACATTAATGAGCTGTATTTGTTCTAGTGAAAAGTAAGAAAGTTTCTTTTTTCTTATATCTCCTTCCATTTGATATCCGTGCTGATATCTTAGAGTGGGTGTAAGTACTTATAACTATCTTTTGAAAATTTAGTACATCGAAAACTTAAAGCTCTTTTACAGGGTGACAAAAAATAAGTGTTGATAGAAGCTCAAAACAAATAATAAAATTTTAATAGACAATGTTTGAGTAACATTATATTCAGCCAGTTCCGAAGTGGCCACCTTAAGCACGAATACACAAGCTCAAACGTTTCAAAAAATGTTGGGCTATAGGCCGTAGTTCGTCTACCGGCGATCCCACTCTCGACGCAACGCTTGCTTCAGGGAACTCCAAAGGTTTGTGGCGTTTTGCACAGGCCCTTGCTTCCAAAATCGATCACATGTTGTAATCTAGCGGATTCAGATTCGGTGAGTAGGGTGGCCATTCTTGGGAAGTAATGAAAGAGGGGAAATCAGAGGAGTCTTTCCACTGGCGCAAATTCCATTCCATACCATGACAGATGGCGGATTTTGACGACGATTTCTGTAGGCCAATTTCTGTCGTTTTGATGATTGTGAGCTTGTTCAACGGTAAACAGCTTCTCATCTGTAAAGACGATTTTTTCCCAGCCCGTATCTGCGGCCCGACGTTAGAGTGAGCGACATCTTTCGAGTCTTACTTTCTTGTTTTCATCCGTGAACATCTGGCACTTTTGTAGTTTATAAGGCTTAAATCCAAGTTCTTTTTTTGCTATAAGGCGAACTGATTCTTGATTGATGCCTGTCTCAGGAGCAATTTTCTTCATCGAGACCATGGAATTTCGTTGAACTCTTTTTTTGATGATTTTTCGGTTGTTGGAAGTGTTAAAAGTTCGTGTTCTTCCTCTTCCAGGACGGTCACCTTCATTACCAAGCTCCTTAAATCGTTCAATTGCACGAGAAACCAATGAAGTGCAGTTCCAAGGCTCCGTGCTATCTCGCAGTTGCGCGTTCCTAGCTGATGCAGGGCTATAATATCTGAGCGACTACTTGGCATCGTTACACAAAGTACTTAAAAAGAACTGGAACAGAAACGAATACTTTTTTTTGTATTTCAGAACACGCACAACAATCACAAAATAGGAGCATTCGCTAAAAAAAATTTACATTCATCTAATTGCACAGAGAAGTTTGTATACAGTAATTTTTTGTCACCCTGTAAAAACTGGTTCGATGATGAAATGAAAATCGGAGTATGCAGTATTAGTACCTATATAAAATCTGCACTTTTACGTGCATGCGAAGCTCTTCCCGGACAAACTTGACTGTATCACAGTGGTATCCTTTAATTGGGCATAACTCCTAAATTTAAGAGTTTTACTTAAAAACTGGCATAAACTGTAATTTTTCTACAAAACGTATTTCACTCGGTTTTGGTGGCTTTCGTGGCTAAGGAGGAGTAGCATTATGCCATGGGAGGAATGCCAACTGTTTTTCCAAAGGATTTTTGTACCATTCTGAAAGTAACAGAATGACTAAATGAGAGGAGATGAAGCGGGAAACAGGTTGGAGTCTTTAGTGACAGTAGGGCTTCACTGAAGGCTCTGGAGAACGCAAAGTAAACCTCAAAGATTATTCCAGAATTAAAAAAAGAGCTTAACTATGTTGCAAGATAGAATAAGCTCGTGCGTATATGGGTGGAAACTGCTGATGAATTGACCAACTGTGGATCAGCAGTTACCCCATAGGGACCAGAGGCACAAATCGGAATCATTTCTGCAGGAATCAAGAAGTGGATCAACGATTATGTATGCAATCTACATAAAAAGCCTTGGTCCGGTCTAGAACGCTGCAAAACTACAAAGCGTTGTATGACAAGACCCAACCAAAAACTGTCGAACTTTCTTCTAAAAGTTCGTGGAAAAGACGTTCGGTTGATTGTTGGTGTACTTTAAGGATACAATCCATGGAATCAGCATATGACTACCATTGGAATCATGGAGTGCCCGATTTGTTTGTCTTTCTTCGAGGAGGCGGATAGCGCTGAGTATTTTGTCTGTGAGTGTCCCACCTTTGCTAGGGCAAGGCTACAAATTTTATGTTTTAATGTGTAATATTCGTTCTCTCAAACTGAAGGATATTTTCCGTGGAAAATTCGCACAGGACTAACTATCTCTGTCTCTATCTATGTCTCTACTCTATCATATCTCTTTCTCTCTGTCATTTCTCTGCTTTCCTCTTTGATAATCAACCTTCTTAATGTCCAAATGTTTTTTTAGTAAATATGTGATACTTATTCTTTAAATCTTTTTTTATAAATTTAAATACATTTATCTCTTTGTGTCTACAAGTGGCTGTTTCCTAAACAGTTCTATTTTCTTTTTTCTTTTCCTCCTTAAAACACAATTTTCTAGGTAAACAGGAATGTTACAAATAAATTACTGGTATAACCTATTTATATCGAACTAGTTGGTCACTAGTACATTTAGGACCAGTCCGCTATACTGAATTTTAAACCGCGTTGTCCCGAAAAGTTTTAGGTGTTCCATGTCACATGCTCCTTTTCGATAGTTCGAAACTAGTACTGAATGGAACAGTTGGGAACTAGTACGTTCTTTACTTTTTTTCGGTGTTTCCGAATCAGTGTTAATTTCGACCAACTTTATTAAAGAATAAACAAAACAAAGACCATTTAGCAGCTAGTGCTGCTGCCGCTGTTGCAATTTTCAGTGGAGTCATGCATTGACGTGCTACTTAGGAGTTCAAATTTTGATTCTTAGTAGAAGCAAACAACTTAAGTTTTCTTATTTTTTATTTTATTTTGTAACTTAATTTTTATATTTTTATATTTTTTATTAAAAGTTTTTTTTTAACTTTTTTTTAATAATTTTAGCATTTTTTAAGGATTTTTATTTCGATCAAGGGTGAGCTCCAGAGAGGCATAATTTGACGACATAGACTTGGACGACATTTGGCTTCAGCAGGAAAGCACGAAAGCACATCTCACATATCACCACACATCCCATCCTTTCCACTCCAACTTTGATGTTCATATTATGAGTTTCGGCGTTGTCAATTGGCCACTTCGGAGCTTTGATTTGACTTAGACTTAGACTTTTTCTACGAGGGGCCGATTCAGGTCCTTAAGGTGAATACCGCTCTAGTCATTCGTGAGATAAAGCCAGAAACCGTTACCAAAGTCTTTGAAAACTGGTTTAAGAGAATGCGCTTCTACGTTACCAGCCGGGGTCGTCACATTTTTTTGCACATTTTTTCAATTTAAAAAAAAAAACCACTATAGGGGTCACCCGATATATAGATAATTTGGCGTGTAAATACTTTCTTGGAAATGTGAAGGATTTACAAAAAAATACTTTCTTATGTTTGTGGCCGAGTTCCTTCTGCAATTTGTGGTGTGAGTCTTGAAGTTTTTTCCACAAATTGTGGGACCTACAACTTTTTGCTGCATGCCAACGTCAAATACTCGTAGTTCATATCTAGAATAATAGCTAACTTACATCGTATGTACGATGGGCGGCTGATATATTTTCGTTCTAGGGTGTCTAATGAAAACATTTTGTGGTATTACCATAACTACATATACTTTTTTTTAATTTTCAATGGGATCTGTCTCAAGTGAAATATACTTCTCATTTCATAAATGAATTGCCTTTGTGCCACTAAAAAAATAATGTCAAAATTCTCTTCAAAATTGTTTTCTGTCTGGTCGTCTTCAACTCACTGTTGGTCGCAAATCTTCGTCCCGTAACTTCTTTTCGTTTAATTAAATACAAAAAAATCACTAAAATCCAAGTCAAAACTTTGAAATCCACAGCTTTTAAGGCAATCTTGGCAACCCGGATAGTGTGAATGGAAGCTTTTCTTGTAGAAGCTGTGCTCGCACGTCGACTAGTCACGCCTCTTCTATACGACTACCACACACGCCTGACCTGACAGTTAATTAAAGTAGTACTGGCCTTTCACTGTAGTCTCTTTAGGCAAGTAACAATTACTTTAATAAAATAGTAGCGAATATCTATGATGTGGCCACCACAGTGGAATGGATTGATGCGTGACTACCATTTGGGAGTGCAAGGTTCGAATATTCGTGCATGAAATAGGCAAATGATAGAAAAAGTTGTTTCTAATAGCGATCGCTTCTCGGCAGACATTGTCAAACCTACTAGTTTATTTCTACCATGAAACAACTTCTCATAAAAAACAACTGCATAAACGAGAAGGTCCCACAGTTTGTGCAAAAAATTAAGACGCACAGCTAAAATAGGAAGAGGAGCTCGGCCAAACAACTAATCGATGTGTACGCGCCAATTATTTATTTATTTTTTTATTATCTTCGATGCGGACTTTTCCATTATGAATTACTTTGGCGACTTTTTTCCTTTCATCCCCTGTATCGACCCTTTAGACAAATTTTGGATCATACTGACGAATCCAGATTTCGTCTGCAGTTACTAATTTCGTGCAAGCTACTCTGACTCAACTACCATAAAAATCTTTAAAGTCAGCTCCAATCGTCGCTGTTTATCGAGCGGTGTAAGCGTTCACGGTACCCAATCCTCACCTTTCATATGCAATCGACGGTGTAACGTCGCTCTTATTAATTCCTAAATAATCTGTAGTCCCTTTGCTATCTGTCACAATTTAATTCTTCGATTAGCCAGCAGTAATTTTCAGAGTTTTTGGACATTATTTTCAGTCACTACACTCACTGACCTCTTCACAGCTCTCTACTCTTGCTTTGGAAGACTAATGGCAGTTTCTCGAAAAAATTCTCCAGCGCTTTTCGTTTTTAAGCAAAAAATTTAATCACAGCGCTGCGCTCCAAATTTCGATACGAGAATCTCCAGTTTCAATAAAAAAAATATTGTATTGTAGAAAATAAAAAAGCTCTACGCATTGACATTGATTGGTCTTACTTGAGCCACCCTGTGTAAACAGAGATTTATATTCCTGACTTTAATCCAATAGTTTTTTAGCTACTCAGCATTGTTTTCTTTATTTTAGCAAACTATTTTTAGTGCATTCTACTTTTCTACTCCGTCTATTTTTTACTTTCATTAATTCTATTTGTGCTTTGTGTTATTTTTTACGTATAAAATACTGCCACGCTGACTACATTCGATGTTGACTACGCACACAAATAAATCCATAATAAATTTAACGAAATTTATGTAGCAGCGTTGCAAAATTGGGCAGGCTGCGAAAATAGAAAATTCAGAAAAATACAACTGAAAAGATAGAAAGTAGTGGGATACGGTACACTAGACAGACTAGTTTACTGGGTTGGCAGCCCTTGGTCGGGAAAAACCCAAGTCATTCCGGTAACGTCGAACCGGCTGCCATGGGAACGGAAAGTAGTCACCAAATTCGCTGAATTCCCGAAATCTCAGGATCGAAATTTTCCTCCAATATTGTCATCCTTGACATGTACGTCTGAATTTTTTTTTTGTTGAACGCTTTTCAATGTCCCCAACTGTATGTGTGCAAAAATCTGGAAACGTATAAACTGAATTGGTAGCAGAGAATATCGCTTCATAGCGCATTATACACATACACTCACATATGCATACACGCATAAGTAAACACACACATATAAACAAATATCTACGCACACAGCAAACTACGAATTTTTGTCGTCCGCCTGACGTCGCTTGGCATTAATATCAATTTTTGCCGTCATAAATCCAATGAGACGTTCATTTGTATAAACATATCTTTCTTCTTCTCTTTTCATTGACATTTGCATACACATATGGGCATATACATATAGGTATATGTATATGTGTTCACATCTATACACTTACATATCCAGATATCCGGGGCTGCCATTTGATCTCTCCATATGTAACTTTTACTTCTTTCATTATTAATGTTGAAATATGGGTCGTCGGGGGATATCAATGCTCTAGCCACTCAGGCACACAGTCAGTTCTGAGCAAGGAACAGAAATCAAAAAAAAAAATTAAATGGAGAAAGAAAAAAAAGTAAAAATAAGGAAGCTAAGAAAATGCGTAATTTAAGTTGAGAGTAAAATTGTGACAAATGCATTGGCTTGGCAGGCGAAAGACTAAGAAGTATATAAATAAATTATGCGTTATTTAATCCGAAGCAGTGAAATATTGAATTTGAAATGAGTAAGATAAATAAGCTCTCGGCAAGCTTAAGACGCATTTGAAATTGGAAAGCGATCCAGCGTAATCATTGAAGGTTAGAGAGTTTTTCCCTTATGCGTTGGGATTTCATGACCTATGGAATTTCTTCATGCAGTGGATAGTGGCCAACTGCCTAACTATCTGCGATTTCTCGCAGTACTCTTGTGTTCTTTCAAAATCGAGACTAGTTGGTCGCTTTGTACTGTCCATTCATTGACAGCTTTTGACGTTTGTGAAATTAAATATTACTGCACAAACTTCCCTACAATTTTATCTTAGAATTCGTATCTACATATTGTAAAGAAAGATTATTATTTATTTGTTTGTTATATTTATTTATTTGTCGTTCCAAGCTAGGCCTCCAGCTTGGCGAACGATTATTTTCTTTCTTGTGTCTTACATACTAATTACAAGCGTTTTTATAGTAACTTTTATCAATGCAAGCCAATAACAATTTTTCGGTGTTTACTTGTGTAATATGATTCTAGCATTCACGCGCCGCGCATAAAATAATTACGTTAGCTATGTTTGCGTTTACTTTCAAGTGTAATGAACCTTTTAAAAAATATGATACTTTATTTAAACGGCACAGCACAGTGAATGCATAAGTGGACAATAAAATAAAAAGCCAAAACAAAATGTTTATGAATATTAATGTTAAGGCATATCCGACTTATAATCATACTAATTACAATATACTATATTAGATATCATATAGATTCTTTGTTGTGTGTTTGGCCGAGTTCCTCCTCCAATTTGTGGTACGCGTCTTGTTGGAATTCCATCTATCTATAAGTGAACCACGAGAACTCGAAAAATGTTTAGCATACAACTTTTTCCACGTCACATCCATATTAATTACAGTTTGGATAGCTCTCGGCCCTAATTAAAGTGACATCTCTTGAAGAATTTACTGAGGCAGAAGCCCTGTTGTTCAGATAGAGACTCTCATGTTCGTCCACTGCATTCCAGTTTTTATATGCTGTGATATGCTGAACGCCACTTGAGAATAGTGTTCTACATGCTTTGCTAGTCACCCGTGCTGCTTTCCTTGGTTTAGGTTTGGCAGCCGCATCGCACATAGGGACAGCAATGCCACTTAGACCTCGAAATAGGTCTGTCTATATTCCTTAAGAAGTAGGATTTTAAAAATAGGTTCCTGCTTCCGCCTAGAGCTGGGCATGTGCAAAAAAGGTGTTGAATTGTTTCCAACTCCTCCTCATTTCTGCTCCTACGACATTAACAGAAATGCATTTAAACGCCTAATCTCCTTGCGTGATTTCCTATGAGACAATATCCTGTGAGAGCCCTTCTGAGGTCCTAACATAATTTGAAGTCTACTCAGTTTTATTATATTCTTGGATAGACTTAGACAAATTCCAAGGCACTAATCCATCTTTGATTTACAGAACTAATTAATGCGTCTATAACAAGAATCTTACAAGTTTCGAGAGGTACCTTTGCAAGTTGGTCAGCCCTACAGTTCTCTGGTATATCTCTGTGGCCTGGAACCCAACATAAAATAATACGATACTGTTTTAGCCATCTCATTTAGAGATTGGCGACAATGTAAGACACTCCTTGTTGTTATATGGAAAGCATCCAGAGCCCGTAGGGCAGCTTGGCTGTCGGATAGAATGCAGATGAATCAAAGAATCAGTAATTTAGCAGCCATTTAATGTTTATTCTGCCCACCAGAAGGAAATGAGTTCGCCAGACTCGCTGATGGTGCACTCGAAATTAGTCGAGCAATGCCTGACTTTTCTTTCAGTCTCATCTCGAAATTTCATTATCATGCTCATAAGGGAACCTTCGTCATTGTTGCTGTTTACGCAGTGTACCCTTGAGATGGCTCATCCGTGCAAACCGAGTGTACCGTTTCCTTGGGTACCTGTGGCCTGCTATTGGAGAGTTGGGACACAGGCCAACTCAAAGAATGCTTGACAAGAACTCTAAATTAAAAGGTCGCGATGTATTTTGTCTTTGGCATTTGTGCGGGCTCAATAGATTGTCCGTAATTTATCGTTTATGTAGAGCTTTTAACATAGCCCCAATTTAATACATATTCCAAATCCTTTTACTTTGATTTTGTTTTACTCTATGTCTACTTTTAAGAAATGACTTATTGTATAATACCCTTGTTATAAGGTATTTGTTTCTATCTATCTATCTTATAGAATAAAACATTTATTTATTCTTAAAAAAGAGCACGGGCTGCCTAGACCCTCGGCTCGCTGATGTAAAAGTAACAAATAGTTAGCTTAAAAGTCTTACATGTAAAAGTGAGAAGAGAAAACTTAATTATATATATATAGGTATATAATTGGCGCGAGCTCCTCCTCCTATTTGTGGTGTGCGTCTTGATGTTGTTCCACAAATGGAGGGACCTACAGTTTCAAGCCGACTCCGAAGGGCAGATATTTTTATGAGGAGCTTTTTCATGGCAGAAATACACGCGGAGGTTTGCCATTGCCTGCCGAGGGGCAACTGCTTTTAGAAAAATGATTTTATTAATTTTGGTGTTTTTACCGAGATTCGCACCTAAGTGCTCTCTGTGAATTCCGAATGGTAATCACGCACCAACCCATTCGACTACGGCGGCCGTGGCGATGCGGAAGATACTTTTCCTAATTTATTCAAAATGTAGGCAGTCATCGAGTAGATGGCAGACCGTTAAAGACGATGAGTGACAGTGCTGTCAGCATGGAGGGCTGGAACCATTGAAAACGTATGAGTGGGTGCGATTGGGTGTCATATAGGTATGTAGGCGGACTTGATATCGTTGCAACGGCAATTTAATGGGTAGTTTCGTTTTATCCTGTTTGGATTATTTAAGATCCCCAAGTGACCATTTGTGCATTATTGTGCCTTTGATATATACTATAAATTTGTATACTTCTTTTTTTCGAAATATCGTCGAAAGTTCTAAGTGTTTCTTTCCCAGCGCGTTTAGCCCGTTCGTCCGCAAGATTCTTTCCTTTTATGCCTGCATGGCATGGAACCCACGTTAGTGTTATGCGGTCGCTATTTTCTAATAATTTGCTCCGGATACAGGAGGTGATGTGCTTTTGTTCATTGTGTTCATTATCGATTACTGCTTTCGGCAAAACATTTTCAGCGAAGGTAATGCCATTCGCTGCTGTTTCGGTTATATAAACAGAGGCATAGCTAGAGAGGAGGTCGGCCGTGATTGTTTCTCCTTTCGAGTTGACAACTGCAAACGATTAAAATTAAACTCCATGCGGAAAGCAGAGAAGTTGTGATTTCTGCAAAAAGACGTTGGTAAACAGTGACGCTAGTGAAATTACACTTATTACCACATTTCGCTAAGTTTAATATAAAACTAGATTCTTTCATCAACCAGGGCGGAAACAGTTCATCTTGGCGAATTGAATCAGGAGTGGTACCAATCTCTCTGGCGTAATCAATGCACTGTGCAATTGACGATATGCGACGTGAAGTCTTACTTCGTTGAAGTTCGTCTACCACTGCTTCATATAGAGCGCTGTTGTAGCAAAGAAATAGCTTAGGTATAAGTTTATTCGTATTCGTCGTGAATCTCTTTTCAATAGTTTGAAGGCTGGCTTCCGTCAGTATAAATTTTGTTGTTGATTTAGGAAGCTTCTGCTTACAGCCATGTGGTAAGCTGAGTAAAGTGGTTTTATGGTACTTTTCGCACAGTTGCCATAAATGGGAAAGCCATAGTCTATCTTCGATAATATGAGGCCCTCGTTACATTTATTACCGTTGAATAGTTAATTAAACAGTGTTGAGATGAAAAATATTAAGCCTAAATAACAGCCAGCTTAATAAATAAATAAGTAAATAAATAAATAAAAAATGGCACCATCTCCACCAACTATCAAAATATAGTACGAGAGAGCTCAGATTTTTTATAATTTTGCACATAATAAATTGCCTTGAATTATTAAAAATTTTATAATTTAAATATAATCTGCTGATTTTAAAGTAATTTATAGTTAATCCATCCAAAATAATTAGGTGCACAGTTTCCAGTTCGAATAAATAAAAAAAAAAACAAGAAAATTCCCCAACAAATAAATTAACTATTTTCGCATTTGTGCATATTTCAATAATTACCGTTACGCGCACCGATTTACCGACTTTTTTGTAGTGTTCTACTTATCAGCAGTGTTGTTGTTGTTGTTGCTGCTGCTGCTGCTCCACTAAGTTAAATTATCAAAGTCGATAATCGCACTTTAATGGGCGCTTAAATTAAATGCGATTGCAATTAGTTGTTTGTACTCATTTCGTTCGCTTTTTATTTGCCATATTTTTTTTTACATTTTATAAAAGGGACAAAAAGTTATTAATTACAGTAGCAATCGATAGGCTATCGGCGTAATCCTGACAAAGCAAAAAAAACAAAAGCAGCATTTATTTTCATTATTAAAATTAATAGTAACGTATGGAGTAGAGTATCAATTACAAATGAGTTACCTTAATAATGAATGCACAAAAACAGAAGAAAAAACAAAAACAAAAAAAATTATAATATGTTAATTACAGTGGCACACCATACAAGTGCGTAAATATGTTTGTGTAAGCATTCATAATTATAATTTGCAGGTATGCCAGAGCTACTCTATGGCGGTGTGTGGCTTGAGTGCGCAATTTTTAATTAAACTTTTGATGCGAATATATTTTTTAAATCTCTAATTATATTCCATGCATAAATATTTCATATTCCAACTTATTTAATTTTCCACATTCTTTTTAATTTTTCTTACTTTCTTACTTACTTACTTTCTCAAAAATTCTATTACTTTCAGACTGAAGGTCGACAATAATGGCGGCGCTTGGTGTCCGAAACATATGGTTTCGCGTGGCCTCAAAGAGTATCTGCAAGTGGACTTGTTGCAAGTTCATGTTATCACGGCCATACGCACACAAGGACGCTTTGGCAAGGGTCAGGGTCAAGAGTATACGGAGGCCTATGTGCTGGAGTATTGGCGTCCGGGTTTCGAGAAGTGGCTACGCTGGAAGACCATTCAAGGCAAAGAGGTTGGTAGAAATATGGGCACACAATTTATTTTTTTAGCGCATATGCAAACAAGTGAATATACACTAGTTTACAAATTTCGATTTTTTTTTTTGCGCTGGAAGCCACTATTCATTGCGTAGGTAGAAACGCCCGCTGATATTAGAAATCGAGTAACATCATTTTTATGAACACGTTTTCGAAACACTGGCAATTTACCGTTTTACCAATAACCAAAGAAAAGCAAAAAGAAGCAACAATTCAAATTTCGAAAAAAAATCTTTATTTTTTCCTACTGCATCGTTTGTAAATTAACTAAATTTTTATTAATTAATATGACTTACTATGCCTTTGAAATGTGCAGGGCAATACCTTTCCAACACCTGGCAGGTTATGTCGATCCAGCGATATATGCCATTAAATACGAAAAGACCTGAAAAAATTGGTTTTGCGGGAAATTTGTGGAAAAAATGCGAATCATTGCATTTTTCGCGGCCCCAAATTGCTATAAAAATCACTTTTTCAACCAGGTGAATTTCTTGTGCTAACTAGTGTAAGTGCTTCTGTGCACAAAATGAACATCATATGCGTGTTTAGCAACTAGAATTACCCTAAAATTAAACTTTTTAATATAAGTAAATTTTTTGTGCTAACTAGTGTAAATGATTCTTTGGGACCCAAAATGTCTATAGAAATATTTTTTTTAAATTTTACCCTAAAAATCAACTTTTCGCCAAGGTGAATTTTTCTTGTTAACTAGTGTACATTCTTCTTTGAAGAAATGCATCGTTTTCGTGTTTAAGGACACAAAATTACAATAAAAATAATTGTTTCACGAAGGTTCTTTTTTCGTGCTAACTAGTGTAAGCCCTTCTTTAAAAAGCCAAACACAGTTTTAGTGTTTAGTAATCCATAATGTTCATAGGAACGATTTTTTTTTTTCAAATTTACCCTAAGAGTCATTTTTTCGCCAAGGTTCATTTTTCGTGTTAACTAGTGTAAATGATTCGGTGAAAAAATATTCTTCTGTTTAGTGTTAAGCGACTTGAAATTAACTCAGTTTTTCATCAAGGTTAATTTTTCATGCTAACTAGTGTAAACACTTCTTAAAAAATGCATCCTTTTCGGATTTATGGATCTAAAATGTCCATAGAAATCACTTTTTTGCTTTTACCTCATAAATAAATTTTGTACATAGGTGAACTTTTTTTTTAGCAAGTGTAAACTCTTCTTTAAACACAGGAGAACATTTTCGCTTTTAGCGACTCGAAACTACATTAGTTTTCACCAAGGTTCATTTTCTTGTTAACTAGTGTAAATGCTTCTTTCTATAGAAATCCCTTTCTCACAATTAATTTAAAAATAATTTTTTCACCAAGGTTAATTTTTTGTGTTAACTAGTGTAAACTCTTCTTTAAAGAAGGATATTATTTTCACTTTTAGCGACTCAAAATAAAATCAGTTTTTCACCAAGGTCCATTTTTCGTGTTAACTGGTGTAAATAAAATCTTTAAAAAATGCATCGCTTTCGTGTTTAGGGACACAAAATGTCTATAGATATCTCTTTTTTAATTTTACCCTAAAAATCATTTTTTCACCAAGTTAAATTTTTTGTGTCAACTAGTGTAAACGCTTCTTTCTATAGAAACCACTTTTTCAAAATTACCCCAAACCCCATTTTTTCTCTAAGGCTAATTTTTCGTGTTAACTAATGTAAATTCTTCTTTAAACAAAGGACATAATTTTCGTTTTTAGCGACTCAAAATTAAATCAGTTTTTCGCAAATGTCAATTTTTAATGTTCACTAGTGTAAACGCTTTTTTGAAAAAAGCCATCATTTTCGTGTTCTGCGTCCCAAAATATCCCTTATTTATTTTTTCAACAAAGCTCATTTTTCGTGTAAACCAGTATAATCTGTACATTTAGTTTTTTTAAAAATAATTTTTTTTTGTTAAAATTCTTTTGCAATCCGCAAACGAAAATGTTTAATAATAAACGCTGATTGAGTCCCGCATCTGCTATTACAAGTGCATTAATATATGTTTACATATGTTTATATGTATGAATATTTAGCACTGTTAATATCTATCTATGCGAACGGGCGTCCTAGCCTCATGCATAGTTGCACAGGTCGTCTTTACTGTTCTACAGTCTCCCACGTTTTTGTGGCTCCTCCTACTACATTCATTTTTATCCCAACTCCAGCAAATTTGTTTGTTATTACAACTACAAGCTATATACGTACATACATATATACACACATACAAACATATGTGTGTGCAATATATTTACTCGTGCCTTACCCGCCTTTGTTATTGTTTTAGCTCGAGGCCACGTTATTCAGTGCTGCGACAATCACCCGTATATTCGCCTATATTCACACATTAATCACTTCGATAACAATCACTTGCGAAAACTATCTTTGGCATTTACCCATCCTGCCCGGACTGCGTGGCCTGCTGCCTGGTCCGCCTTTCTTGAATTATTCGCCTTGTGCTGGTGATTTCTTGCTCCGCCCGTAATAACTATTTTTCATATTTTTAGTTTGTTTATTTGACCTTTGCTGCTTTTGCGTGCGTGTGGCACAATTTCGTAGGTGTTGCGGGAAAAAATTATGGGAGCTACACCCAACAAAATAGTAAATGAAAAATAGCCTGAGTCGTTAAAAATAGTTATAAAAGTAAAAAAAGTTTATTTATTTAACTCTTAGTCTTGATTTGGTGTTCATATTACTCTACAGTTATGTTATTTAAAATCGATGGACTCATTTCGGGTTATGTTCAAATGTAGTTTAATATTTACAGATTTTTACAAATCCAGGCAATGCCCATTCCGAATTGTACTATTTTTTATGTTAAAGCTATTTTGCAACAACTTCTTCCTTCCGTACACTTCTCTCAAAGGCATTCAAAACTGTGAGTGACGCTTTCCAAATTCCAATCTCAGAATCCGATGTTTATTTCTAAGAAAGTAACTCTCCTAATTACAGCTTCTTTGATCTCTTTATTCTTCCTTCACAGCATTGCAACGCGGGGTGCGTGAAAGTTTCCTTCATGATGCTCCTCTAAAGCGGTCGATCTTGAGCTTTTGCTTCGTAGTTACGTATTTTCAAATTCATGAGATCGTATTCTACTGCGTTTATCCAGCGGTTCCTTGGTCTGTCTTTAGCTTTCCTGTCATGGCATTATTCACGGCAAAGTTCGCAGGCATACGGGTAACATAACCCAGCCATCTTTTGCGCTGCGTTAACAAAACGCCCTGTTATCTCGTTCTGAGTGAGATCGTTTAGTTCGGAGTTGTACTGGATTGTATAGGTATAAAAACCTTTCTTAAAATTTTTCTTTCCGTACCTCACATCCATACGTTAAGATTGGTCGGATAAGGGTCTTGTACATAGTTAGCTTTGTAGCTTTAGACAAGAGCCGGGACTTGAACAAGGGGGTATAATACGTTTAGTTGGCGGCAATGACGCATTCCCTGACTACAGAAGTTCAATCACCACTACATGCGAAAATAACCCTCAAATATTTAAATGCTGATCTTTGATCCCCTACGCGACATCAAAATGAGTTTAATTTCGACTTAATCTTAGGGAATAAGAGACAGTCGCCGAGGGCGATATCGTGGCTATAGAATATACTTTCACCCTTTTTTCTTGCACTACGAAGGAGGAAAAAGGCGGCACGTTGTATGGTGCACGAAAGTGAGCTCACAGCCTCTCCAAAACGCTAACGTAGAACTGATCAATAGCTGAATGTTCGGCAATTTTGAAAGAAATTATCAGTATTATCTTCAGTTGGGTGTTGGACACCCTTGCTTTCGCTGGCTGTTCCCCATCTCCTTCTAATTACTGCAGTCTTCGATTTCGGATCTAGCGATTACAATCAAATATCTAAGTCTTATCTTTCATCCCAAAGCGGGGCAACAAATTCTAGCACACATTTTCGCAGCTTCATAAGATGTTACTTTCGAAAAGGATGCAAAAAGCACAAAACCGTGGGACGTGATAATAACTTCAAAAGGTGAAAGTGACTAAAGGAAGATCCCAACTTTTCAGGCAAATGACGCAGTCTTGCCATTTCCTGAGTTTTGACTATATTAATTTTCCGGAACTTAATTACCACATCTCGTATAAAATTGCCGTAAAGAAAAATTCTTTCCAAAACCTATCCCTCTTAAATGCTGCTGGTATTGAGATATTCTAAAATACCGAGTTTATTTATGTCCTGTCTTGTTTCCGGTTTATATTTGATTATTTATTCGTGTATGGAAAATAGGGCCTCAACAAATTGTTTCCACTTGTCCCGATTTCGAACTATTATTTGAACTTCACTCCATGTTTTGTTCGTGTTTTCCAGATCCGCCCCAATAATGTTTCTCCAAGTGGTAGATGGGTTCGTTATGTGATAAATTTTCCATTTTTTAAATCTTAAATCCATTCCTGTCTTTAAATATTTTGTTGATAGTGGAGGGAAAAGCTTATTTCGGAGTAGGTTCTTCCAGTTGCACGTAGTCGCTACGCAAAGTCGACTCTTTAACGCTTGATCACAAAATTTTAGACCACCGATTCGCTAAATAATTAGTGAACACCTCTATGCCAAAAGAATGCCGGATAGGCTGAGAACATTCGTCTGCCTTCAGGTTATACTCGTAGATGAGTTCATGAGCAGCCAATTTCTCGCACTTCACAAGAGTTCTGTCTTTCGCAGACTTCAACTTGAGAAAATTTGTGTCGCGACTTCGGTCTCACACGTACAAACAACTGATACAGGGACTCAAAGTTGATGAGCAGGTTTATACTAACGAACTGGGTTTCGGAGCATTTGGAAGATAATGCCCATTTTGGCCCAAAACAATCTTTAGCAACTAGTAGAATTTTTTGACGAAAGGCTACGTTAGCAAGCAAATTTAGGGCATTTGGGATAACTGCAATGTACCTGAAATACTTTTACATTGAGGGCCACTATTTTTACAAAACCAAAAAGCCTTTGTATCTACTGCAGTATTTCGGACGGCTGCATCATTTGTCCGTGTTCATTCGAAAATGAGTTTGATATGGCCATCATCGAGCACTAGAGGTCGATGGTAACCAACTTCCTTTGTCCAAAATTATACTATGTGGACTAGGGACGGCACTAAATGCCACAGAGCATATTCCACGATAGATATTCTTTATGGAATATTTGAGGGTATAGGCATTTCTCGCGGCGGCGATGTGACTTGATCTACACTATTGTGTAATTTGATTTGAGCAGATATTTTTTGGTCAGGTTTTCTGAAGATCTATGACAATAAGCCGCAATCGGTCGATGTACTCTAAGCCAACATAGTCCCGACGATTGTTTAGAAGCAGTCGTATCTATGCTGTAGAGTCATTAAAAACTGGAGTTCTCACAACCGCAGCATGGCGGAACTTTGAAGGATTGTCATCTTGGCTACATAATGACTTACATGGGCCCCACATATAATTTTTGTTATTCCATTTTAACGGCTCGTCTTTAATAAACAATTTTTTAGACCACTAAAACAACAAAAATAAAGATGTAATCGCGCTCGAGCACTTACTAAATCTGAACATTGTATATAAATTATATTTCCTTAATACCATAATACTTCAATTTGTATATACAATTCCTTAAGTAGTATATATTTGTTGTTCTATGTAGAAGAGTGCATTAATATTTTGCTTAATTTCCCCTTTCTTTTATTTCTCTCTTGCAGATACTGCCTGGCAATATCAATACTTACAGTGAAGTGGAGAATGTCTTACAGCCAATCATTTTCGCCTCAAAAGTGCGAATCTATCCATACAGCCAATACGATCGGACTGTCTGCTTGAGAGCCGAGGTAGTCGGCTGCCTTTGGGAAGGTGAGTGAATACTATGCATGCACATGCATTTATAAACTACTACATATACATAGATATGCCTTGCGTGTCTCCGCATACGAAAGGTAATTTCGTTTAGCATAAAAGAACCGAAGAAGGCAGCATCTAACACTACACACACATTTTCTTTACCCAACTAAACAACAAAAAGTTAGTGCTTAGTTAGTACTCTCTTTTCGGTAAACGCACACTGTTTAAAGTCAAATGTGTAAATTTTCATCAATACCAACAAAAACTATGTCACTAGTCAAAACTAGTCAAACATACAAACTACCTCAAACTCTTTCCTCGGTCAATTGTTTGCTTCTTCATTTACCGAAACATATTGGGATTGCGGTTGTGCTGTCAAAAGGTGTGTTAGATTCTTAGGTATTATTTAACAGAGTTTGGGGTCTCGCTCACAACATCAAAAGAAGAATGCGCAGAGAGAAGTGCACAGATCTCCAATTGTGCTAGAATCTTCCGTATTCTTTAACAGAGATCTCCACTTGAAAAATGCAACAGAGTAGTCTGATAATGTGCAGTCTTCCATTAGTGAGTTAAAAATGCTGGAATAACATATCAGATCCTGTTCCACTATCAATTTTTGAACCATTGCATGTATGTGTGTTTAACCCACATGATATGCCCTACAAAACAGTGCTGAACACTTTTGACTAAAATTCCAACACATTTACAAGCATTTTATTGTATATATTTAACATGCGCATTATCAGAATTATCGAATTATATGCTTAATAGGGAAATCAAATATTTCAATCGATATTCTTTTCCCCTCCTCGGTGTGAATTCTATCTCTTTTTTACCAATAGTAATTTCATATAAGTAAAAAATATATCTACTGTACTTTAAACGCCAAGGCAACTCATTTGTATGCTTATAATGTTGCTGCTCTGAAAAAACTTCTACTGTGAAATTTGGCTGTGTCACCATAGCCGAATGAGTAGATGCTTGGCTAAAATTTGAAAATTCGTGAGTTCGAATTTCCGTGGATGAAACACCGAATTGGTGTGTAAAAGTTTTCTAATAAAAACAAAAAAATATAAATTTTATATACATAACGAAAATGAGGAGTTTTTGTCATCAGTCTGATTACTTTTTAACGATTTTAA
Organism: Anastrepha obliqua; assembly: GCF_027943255.1. Lineage (NCBI taxonomy): Eukaryota > Metazoa > Arthropoda > Insecta > Diptera > Tephritidae > Anastrepha > Anastrepha obliqua. The sequence goes on from NC_072896.1 coordinate 32,664,035, forward strand.
CGAAAATGAGGAGTTTTTGCCATCATTCTGGATTAATTTTAACGACTTTAACGAAAATGAGGAGGTCTTGTCGACAGTCTTGATTAATTTTAACGACTTTACCGATTTAATGTGGCTTCTGTGAGAAAAGTACTAGTCTCAAATTTGGCTGTGTTTGTTGTATAGCCACCATAGCCGAACGAGACGATGCTTGGCTAAAATTTGAAAATTCGTAAGTTCGAATATCCGTGAATGAAACACCGAATAGGTAAGTAAAAGTTTTCTAATGAAAACAAAAAAATATAAATTTTATATATTTCTAAATTTCTAATGATAACGAAAATGTTGTCATCAGTCTGATTACTTTTTACAAAAATGAGGAGTTTGTGCTGATTACTTTTTGATAACAAAAATGAGTAGTATGATTATTAGTGCTGAGAAGTTTGTGATTATCACAATAAGGAGTTTAGATGTCGGCAGTTATTACACTGTAAGAATAAAAATGATTAGTTGCATTGCCTTTAGAGCATAGTAGATATATTTTTCAGTTATAAGAAATTGCTATTGGTAAAAAAGAGATAGAATAACACACCGACAAGGGGAAATTATCAGAACTTTCCTATGGCTAGAACGAAAATGTGTAGTTGGATGAGGATAGTGATGATGATAATATGAGTGCTTATAAATATGTCAGCTGTCTTGTAGGATAGTAATTGTAGAATTTTTCTTTAGATCAATAAATTTTTTTTAGCAACCTCGAACATAATTGCACTCTTAATTTAGCCAGTCATATGCAATTTTCGGGGACTTGAAAAATTTGCGCATTTTATAAAAATTCGCTTAATATATCACTTTTTTCAATGAAAAAAGATGACAACTTCTCTATAAAATTAAAGTTTAATATTATGTTTCCAATACTACACCTTGAAAGCAATAATTATGAGACTTTTAGAAAGATTCTTGGCTTTTGAAGATTTCTGGACCTTTGCACCTTCACTTCATTTAGTAAAAATTGCATACAAATATCATCAAATTTTTTCTATTCTATTCAGCTTGAAAAATTCTTTCAGCTTGAAAATGTAAAATTTTTTAGAGTGAAAACCTTAAATTATTCATATTTCCTTAAATGCTTTTCAACTACAGTTTTCCCATTCACTATTACGATTCATTTATTGATACAAATGCATTTATTTGCCCACTCACACATACATACATACAAATCTCATGATTTCCATAAAAACACATCAACTTGTCGTTCTGCATTTGACTAACAAAATACCTTAAAATTTCACATGCAACCATTCACCTACACCTAAACAGATGTGCTCCTATCCACATGCATTTTGCAGCTGTAAATCTGTCAGTGCATGCAACACTTTTGCAGCACAGAGTCAAGAAAAAATATTTAGCTTTTCAACCTTGTCAAAGCAATCGCATGCAAATGCAACATTTTGCTGTCAATCCACATCTGTTGTAAATGGCAAATGGCGACAGGGGAACCCAGAGGAGTCGCACTGGTGACTATGAATCGTTTTTGATGTGTCACACATTTGATGTCAAAGAGTGAAATATTGATTAGCGTTTTAAGTGTACGAATATTGTTTGTATGCGTTTGAATAGCTAAGCAAGCACGCACATCCACACACACATGCATATTGTCATAGAAATATATAGAGAATTGAAGTGTCAAGATTGTACAGCATTGAAGCTCGTTGCGCTCTTCTGTACTGCTCCTCTTTTTGGTGTTAACAGTTTTCGAATAAATAAACAAACATCAAATGTTTCACTCGAAATGGATAGTGACAGAAAGAAAAAATGTGTTATGTTAGGAGATCGCTTTTCATTTCGCTACACTTAGTTAGTTCATGTATCAGATGTGAATCGTTGGCAGCCATAGGCGGCGCTACAGACTCCGATGAGTATTGGAACTGAAGATTTTTTACTGCAATGCAATGCCACTCAAAGCAGTCGAATTACTAGAGGGGTTCGCATGCATCTGACTGGTTTTCATGATTTTGGTGAGGTCAGTATTGATGTGACAACCAATAATTAGAGGTGAATTCAATCAAAACTTCACATCCTACTCTCCAGTCAGACGTAACTAGAACTCTTACAGTCAACCAAATTGCAGCTATAGACTACAAAGGCTGGCGTGCCTAAGCATAACAGGGGCTATGAGAACTACCCCAACTGCTGGGATGGAAGCGCTTTTAAATCTAACACGGCTACACTTAGTAATACAAAACGAAGCTGCTACGCAAGCGCTCTCCTCTCATACGAAAGAAAAATTTAAACCAGGTGATCTGACTGGACACCTCTATAAACAAGGTTGAACGTGCGGTATTCATGATCCAGGCGAATGACCACACGGAACTCGTACTCAATTTTACTAAAAGATGCAAGGTTATTTTTCCGTCTAGGGAAGAGTGGAACACTAAACCAACATGGCTAAATGATGACTCTCAGAAATGGTATAGAGATGGATCCAAAACGCTCTGGGAGGTAGGAGTAGGAAAAGTGGCACACAAAATCCTAACACTAAGTACAGATACCACGATTTTCCATGCGGAGCTCTTCGCCATAATGGAAACAGTAGAAATCGTATCCAAAGGGGGGTTCGGTTAAAATACCTTCGGACAGTCAATCAGTCTTCGAAATCTTAAATAGCTTTACGTTTTATTCAAAAATTCTTAGAGAGGGTAACAATGTGCTCAACAAACTGACCACTCTTAATTAGGTTTCCCTCATCTGGGTACCGCGACATGAGGGACGCGAAATAAACAGACAAAAAGACAGATTTTTATGGCAAAAAAGAGGAGAGAGAGCCTTTAATAAAAACAACCGCAGACAGAAAACCTAAAAATGGGTCCAAAAAGCACAAACGGCTTTGATCACTCTAAAAAGTTTCGGAACTTTAATGCTAACAGAGTAAAAGCTTTTCGCGAGGAGACTTCGTTTGTCTGAAGTCATAAGTAAGTGGCCTTAACTATGCGAGGAGCTGAGTTTGTCTTTCAAAGATAGTCGAGTTCGAGGTTCATGAAAATGAATACCAGACGACTCCTGCCTAAGGCAGTGTAGGATATATCATCAACTTTATTGTTACTATGGAAATTTGGAAATTTGTTAATACATCAGAGTTATCTTCTTATTCTTCTTTTTAGCATCACAGCTCTTGGTAAACCATTGCTTCATTCAGAACCTTGTGCCATGTGTCTCTATCTAAGACCACCGCCGCACGTTTGTCGATCTGGTCTTTTCTACCTCGTTCACGCGGTGTAGCTGGACAATGTAGATCTCCTTGTTTTCCGTGGCATTCTTTTCGAACATTTCCCAAACCTACAAAACACATATCATCATCTTATTTGGATGAATATCATGCTTGACTGTCGGCTTTGGCGCATCTTCTGGAGCCACCCACTTATTTCTTGTCTTCATATTCCAGTAAGGGCCCATTTCTCATCTCGCCTGACGACTCGGTACAAAAAGCGCTGTTTATGACCACGTGTTACTCGATGGTGGGCGAGATGCTGAGAAGCAATTTGAAGGCGATTTTCTTTTCGAGGTACCCAGGCTCCCAATTTTTCGGTAAATCCGGTAAATCCCATTGAATGAAGGTGATTGAGAATCGTTTTATGATCGCAGCTCATTTTTTTCCGCCAACTCACGAGTGGCTTGGTGACTGTTCTCTTTCAAAAATGATTTGAGACGCTCTTTATCAAATTCAGAGGGCGTTCTGCTGCGGAAGGATTCGAAAGTATTTGTTTTGCAGAATTGATTGGAAATTACTTCACGGATTTTTACCTACGTAAGATTTAAAAGGTGTAAAATTAATAAATCTCCCGGAACCTTACTAAGCTACCTCCGTACTAGCTTACTATTTGGCCATACCTATCCACGTTGGTTAGATTAGCTTAATTTTTTCGGCTCACTTAAGAAAGAGAGTTTATCCGCTGGTGAAAGCGTCCTCTTTTGGTTCCCAAAAAAGAATTCTGGACTCTCATTCTCATATTTTCTTAAAACATTCCGATTTTTTGCGAATCTAATTAGACTTTTCGACAAGGCTATACCTCAAATCTTCAAGTCTCAAAGAAATAGCCAACTGGAGCCTGAATCCCATTTTTCGAAATGCGAGATATTCGCACAGAAGCGTTCCATCCACCTTGTCTCTTTCTCAATTCTATCTACATCATCATCATCGTCATCATTTGCACTACAGTCTTGTGCAGACCATTGCTTCCACTTTTTTTTCGCAGTCCTTAATTCGTTGTTTGGGTCGGTATCTTTTGATGGAGTTGTTGTAGATTCACGATAAAGAATACTGGTATAAACTTGCCAGTCTTAGGACCAGTCTCCTCTGGGAGAGCCAGATCACCCACTTCTTTTGATCCATTTCCTTTTACTGGAATTTCCTTCTTTGTGAGGTACGCAGTCTTTGGTTGGGAAAAACAGTTTCACTGCTAATGGGATTCAAATGAGATGATTGGCAGTAAGAGGTGAGATACATCAGGTGCCCATATAAGTATTCAAGTTGCACATTACTGCCCTTTGTGAAACACTCATAATTTCTACAGCTCCTACAGAAATCGCTATGCAGGATTTCTAACCCGTCGGTAATACGTCCAATAGTCATGTCTCTCGTTAGTATTTTCGTCAACACGGTACATTAATTTCGAGATCTTAATTAATTTCATAGGGTGTTGGTCAAAGTGAGGGCGATATACTGCAGGTATCCAGTATTATCTGCTGTTAGTAACTGCTCTAATAATGTCCTCGTCTTGGGAAGACAAGAAACCCAACGGGGCTTGTGGGATTAGCCGATATCTCCAAGTTCTGTCCTTCGTTAGTGCAGTAGTCTAGTTCCTTTTCCTGAAAAATTACAAGTTTTAAGACTCCGCTTGGCGCTGTACTGTTGAAGAGACTGTGGGACTTTATAATAAATTTCGAGTTAGTTTTTACCAATTTAAGAGCGAAGCCAGAGGTCACCGCCTGACTATTTACAAAGCAGATAGGTGGTGAAAAAATGAGGTCCATCCTGCTTTCCAGCTTTGTCGCCATGTCTCGAATTCAAAAATATCTGAAAATAAGAGCTCTAAAAAAAATAAAAAAAAAAGGTCACCGTAGCGGAATTATTTGGTGCTGGACTACCTTTCGGAAAAGCACAGGTTCGAAACCCCGGGCAGGAAACACCAATTGGTAGAACAAGTTTTTTTCTAATGGCGCTCGCTCCTCGACAGGTAATGACAAACCTCCGAGTGTATTTCTGCCATGCAAGAGGTTCGCATAAGAAACCATCTGCCGTTCGAAGGGGGCGTAAATCAGTAAGCCCTCCATTTGTGGAAAGACATCAAGACGCACACCATAAATGCCAGAAGTAGCTCACTTAAACACTTAAAAGGTGTAAGCGTCAAAAATATTCAAATAACAAATTTGAATTTGAAAAATTTTATATGTATGTCAACCCTTTCTATTAGAGTTTTCTCTATCCGAAATTTCTTTCGGTTAAAAGTTTCTAAGCCAAACTAAATTTACAGTGAAACTTGTTTACAGTCGAAACATTTTGAAAAGAAAATTATTTTTTTAAATAAATAACTTCTATACGGTAATATTTTTATTCGAACCTTCCACAGATGGCATCGTTTCGTATAGCATACCCAAAGGCGTTCAACGTGGCATGGAAATTGATTTATCAGATAAAACCTATGATGGCCACGAAGAAGGCGATCGTTACATCGATGGACTGGGACAACTAGTTGACGGCCAAAAGGGCAAGGATAACTTTCGTACGGATATACATGGATTTGGAAAAGGTGAGTTTAATGAAGAGTTCTGATATTCGAAATGTTTAAAGAAAATATAAATATTTCGAAATGCAAAGTGAATGATGTCGAAGCATCATAAAATTATAATTTTATCTTTTGGGAAGGATTGATTTAATAATTTGGAAAGCAGGTTATTTTTCTTAAAAACGTTAACTATTTGGAATGAAGATAATTTTTTTATTTATTTCACTATGCAACAAAATAAAAAAAAAATTCAAACCCGAACTGCCACTTTTTGGTATTTATTATTTAGTTCGATCCCCAAAGCGCGAAAATGACACAAAAAGTTTATTTGCGAAGGTAACACTTTTTCTTTAGAATTTTTGAAATAATTTTTCTTTCATTAAATTTTTTTTAGTTTTAAATATATTTTTTTTATTAAATTTTTTTTTATTGTAGTTTGAGTTTAATTAAAAAAATTTTTTTTTTTTTTTAATTTTCTATATATAGTTTTTTCATTAAATTTTTTTTTTTATTTTAGTTTAATTTTAAAAAGGTACATAACTTAACAGGTTTTTCTATATTTTACAACCCGTTGAACGGATAAAGTTGACTTACATATATGTCACTCGACAAGAAAAATAATAGTCTTCCATTCATTTATTCAAAACTCTTTCCTTAAAGCAGTACTTAAAGGGCAATCGGCTAAAATTTGGTGAATTAAAATTTTCCCCATAAAACTTAATTTGTTTGCTAAATTAATTTTCTTTTGTAAAATTTTTTAATATATTTTTTTGTTCTTTAAGATTCAAAAAATTAATTGCAAGCAGTAAAATATAAATTGTTTAATTAAAAAAAATATATTTTAATTAGAATAAAAAAATTTTACAAAAAAAAAATTTAAATAAAAAAAATTGGAAGCAAAAGAAATATAGAACAAAAACATTTTAAACTAAAAAAAAATTTGTTTGGAAATTTTTTAAATTATTCTTTGTTTCTAAAAAACGTGTTAAAATAAATACTTAAAATATTGAAGATGACTAAGTACAACAGTTCTATCTAAGTAATGGTAAATAAAAAATCCATAGGCGTCGGGTAGAAACATAAAAAAGTGCAACGTCAGTTTTTATACTGTGGTCATCATCAGCATCAATGCCTTTTGTACCGAGTGCCTCAGTTGTAGAACTTTTTTCATATACACACAAATTCTGCGCCTCCGAATCCGACGTGAATACTGCCGCTGCAGGTGGATTTTTCACATTTCTGTGGGTACCATTTGGGGACTGTAGTCCTCGCTAAGTTCATGTTTTTACATCCATAACTCGAAACACGTGAAGTACATCTATAAGTTACAAGCCTAAAGAAGATCTGGTGAGCTCCACGGGTAAGGTAACTATATACTCAATAGCGTCAGGTTGCTTCTTACCTGAAGGGCAGAAGCCTTTTGCAGAAGCTCGCTCCGAGACAGAGGCAGTAAGCTTCGAGAAGCCTTTCAATTGTATATATAGTGTATCAAAGAGTCCTTCCGAAGCTTCTACTCTCGTTAGCCCTGGCCACTGCTCCCACGAAGATTGGATACTACGTCTTCAACTAAGGTCGCTTATCGCTTATCAGGGTGTACCACGAAAAGGTGAGAGTAGGAATTGAGGTTAAAGAGATCTTTGCTTTCTCAAATTTCTAAAACCCGCTTGCATCCCTTTTACTGTGGTGCTTATTTAAAAAAACGAAAAAAAATTCAAATTTTTCCAAATTTTTTTTTTAATTTTCAAATTTTTTTTTAAGATTTAAAAAAAAAAGTTTTTCATATATATATTTTAAGTTTTATGCATATACATTTTTTTAATTAATTAATTTTGTTTAATTTTTAAAATTTTTTATTTCATTTTTTTAGAGTTTTTTTAATGTAACAATTTTGCTATTAAACTTAATTTGTTTGCCACAATAAATATGTAAAAAACCGAAGATGACTCAATACAACTCTTCTAAAAATTCATAGACATCGGATAGAAATATAAAATATTGCTATGTGCTTGTTTAAAAACACGAAAAAAATTAAATTTTTAATTTTAATATTGTTTTACTTTTCGAGGTTTCGTAATTCACCTATATAAAGAATTAATAAGAGCGTTTCGGGATGAAAAATCTGTAGCCCAGTGTTTGTTGTCTTAGCAAACCAGAAAAGAGAAAGTGAAGCAACATTTTTATATTGTTTAGTCAAACAAATGTTTTAATTATTTTGTTCTCTTTATTTCCAAATACCGTGCGGCAGTAGAAGTTGTTCAGGAAAAACTTGAGTTGCACGTACAAGTATGGATTTTATAATGCTGCATACCCAGTATTTCCAATGAAATTCTTTCAAAGTCTTTAAAATGTCAAAGGACTAAATTAAAAAAAAAAATTCAAAAGCTTATCAATATAAGTGATATGGTAAAGGAAGTATATCTAGCTTTAAAAAAAACATTTTGCTTGCTTTTCTACAGGACTAATATAGTCATTTGTAAAATGTGTCCTTAAATATCCTTGAAATTTATATTTATTGAAATGATATATTAAAAGAATATATACTAAAGGTACAGAGATGTAGTAATACTTATAAAATATCTATAGTTTCACGTGCATATACAATTCTTCCTGGATAAAAAAAATTTAGTTTTTGTCGCACGGTGTAGTCAGTGGATAATAAATAATGAAGTAACTAATTAATAAAAATTCAAAAAATGTAAAAAGTAACTGGCATCAGTCATTTGCATATTAAGAAATTTAATTTGCATATTCACAGGCTTTGAATGGATTGGCTGGCGCAATGACACCCCAAACCTACTGGGGCATCCGGTGGAGATTACTTTTGAGTTTGAAGGTATACGAAATTTCAGTGCTGTCATATTGCATACGAACAATATGTTCTCCAAGGACGTGCAGGTGAGTTACATAAGGATTTATTAATTGAAATAATATATATACAGAATGAAGGGGTTTTCCAGCTACAGTTTGTTATAAATTATATAGTTATATATATTTTTTTATGTGTTTTTTTTTTATGTTTTTTTTGGTGTGGCCTGTTTTATTATTATTATAGCTGTAATAATTTGAAGACGACCCGCTTGACGGATGTGGCGTAAAAATTAAGAATTTAATAAAATGTTTTTTATTGCGCTCCACAACCTTGCAAAACCATGACACAAACCAAATTGCTGAGTCTTTCCCGATTTCGCTAAATATGGATATTTTCAGCTTTTATGCCTGCCTAGCATAGTCCGATCTGCAAGAATTATTTATCTATTTATCTGAAAATTTCGATCGACTAACTGGCCATAAAAACTGTACCATAAGTTTACTTAAAACAATAAGTCCAGGAAGAATTTCGCTTATCCTATAAAATCCAACAGGATATTGGATTGTCGTGAATGCACTTGCTTTTCCTTGGATCGTTCTTAACTGAGGTGGTATCCCGTATTTTCGAAATGGCATCGCAATCGAAGAGCAGGTGACTTTTTTCCTCTAAGGACGAAACGAAGATGGAACGACTCAAAATGCTCGAATATAATCTGATACGATTTACCTGATACAATCGTAATATCAATACTTTTATTTCCATATACCCAGTATCGCTTTTATAGCTATTATGCCCTTCCTTGCGATACTGAATAAAATTCTGTCTCGTATTTATTCGTACTATAGGGTTTTCCAAACAGAATTTTGATTTTGATATTCAAAGAAAAATACTATTTTTTAATATAAATGATTGGGTGTTCATTTCATTATAAAGAGGAAAGTATGCCGTTAATAGTGGAAAATAACATCAGACAAATGACCACCACGACCACGCTTACAGGACAATATCCTTTTCATGAAATTTTCCATAACCGAATTGCAAAGTGGCTGCCCTATGTCCTCGATAGCCTCACGAATTCAATCTTTGAGGTCTTGAATCGACCCTGGGCAGTTGGCGTATACTTTCTCTTTCACGTGGCCCCAAAGAAAAAAGTCACAAGGTGTTAAATCACAAGATCTCGGTGGCCAATTGTGATCACCTCTTCGAGAGATAACACGGTCCGGAAACTTTTCCCGTAAAAGATCAATGGTTTCGTTGCTTGTGTGGCACGTAGCGCCGTCTTGTTGAAAATAAACGTTGTCCAGATCAATAGCATCCAATTCCGGCCATAAAAAATCGTTAATCATCTCTCGATAGCGCAATCCATTCACAAATAACACCTGTTATTGGAAAACCCTTTATCTTTGCCTGAACTTCCGATACCTATACCAATGCTTGCTCGTGCTACATAATGTAAAATTGGTATGGATATCTTTATTGACATGTATCAACAGGCTAGGAAGTATTTGGCATCCTCGACAAAACCTGTTCCTTGATTAACAGAGCTTGGATTTACACTACTACCAATTTATTCCTCTAAGGTATGTTTCAGTTACTGAGTGAGATCTGTACCTTTGACGATGCTTGGAATGGGTATTTCGGTTAATAAGACGAATTAGTTCATTTGTTTGTGCCTTTGTTGAATTTGTAGTGCTTTGTCCGCCTCTGGGGGGTGGAGTTCCATCAATTGCGATTTATAGACGATTTGCTGAAATTAAGACTGATGGCAGTCCTAAACATTTTTTTTTTTTTGAAGACGTACTTTTAAATTGGGATAGGTGCTTCGACTAAGCACTTTATATGAAAACCACCGCACAAAAGATAATGTGAAAGACTTTTGAGATTGGGTGAATATTAGGCCAGGTCGATTTGTAGGGAGGCAAAAAAATTGCCCATTGCTCTGTGAAAATCATATTCTAGGGATCAAAATAAGAAACTTTGCCGAAGGAACCATACCTCTAAAACGAATTCTGATGTCCCCCAAGTTGGGTCGAACTTTTTAGTTTCTTTTCTATAACTCACTTAAATTAATTTTTTCGTTTACATATGTTCTGACTAAATAAATTTCTTAAGAGAAAAAATAAATATTATTATAAATAGATAATAAATATTATTATAAATAAATAAAAATAAAGAAAAAACATAGCCATTTAGCTGATTTTTTCATGTAAAGGCCAAAAATGGTGATATTTTGAAATTGGGGGTCACCAGAATTCGTTTTAGAGGTATGGTTCCTTCGGCAAAGTTTCTTATTTTGATCCCTAGAATACGATTTTCACAGAGCAATGAGCGATTCTTAAATCGACCCGCCCTAGTGAATATGCTTTTTGTGCGTGAGTATACTTTTCATTTCTCGTAGCTCACGCTAACCGTGAGCTAGATATTTTTTTGTGCGGCTGGTTGATGATGAACTTCACCTAAGCGCGACGACTGCAGAATAAATTTAAAAGCTTTGTAAATGTAGTTGCCTATCACTTTTCTGTGGCAACACTTTCCGGGGATACGAAGAAAAAAAGTAAAATTTTAAGATCAAAATAACTTTGGCTTAGTAGGACCTTCTCTTTTTTTTTAATAGGGATAATCTTCGGCAGCCAATGGCAAACCTTCGAGCGCATCTCTGCCATGAAAAAAGTCCTCATAAAAACCATTTGCAGTTCGGAGTCGTATTAAAACTGTAAGTCACTTCATTTGTGGAAAAACATCAAAACGACACAAATTATTTATTTTTTTTATCTAGGACCTTTGATGTTTGGGATTTTCTGTTTTTCAGTTATTCAATGAAATTTATTTTCAACAGAAACATGAAATAGTCACAGAAAACCTCCTAAAATATCTGTTTTTCATTTTGTTCAATAGAAATAAAGTACCTATATCTCTCACTGAAAGGCAAAAATACTCTGTAGCCATGATTCAATTATGAGAGGTTTGCTCACTAGTGACATTCGATTTTTGACACTCCCTTACCAAAGGTTGTATTTGAGAAGGTGAATAATGTGAAAAATATTACATCATTTTTGGTAAAAATGGTAGCAAAAAAGTATTTTCTTACTTAAATGGAAAAAAACTGCAAGTTGTTAGCGGAAATTGCCAAGTATAATATTAAAACAAGAAATTATTTCACATAAACCAAGATTTTATTTTTTGAATTAATTTTTAAATTTAAAACAGATCGCGGAGTTGCGAAGTTTCGCCAATATGAAACTATTTTGTTAAAAATAAATAAATAATTGGCACGTATAATTATGTTAGGTGTTTGGCCGAGATCCTTCTCCTATTTGTAGCGCGTGTTCCACAAATGGAAGAACCTTTGGTTTTAAGCCAATTCCGGCAGATGGTTTTTTTATGAGAAGCTTTTTCATGCTGGTACTGTGCTTTGCTAAGCATCCTCTGGACACTTCATCCATCCATGGGAAGGTGGGCTCATTGGAAACAAGTTCCGTCAATCGCAACTTTTTTATAATGAGGTCTGAAATGTTATCGGTCGCGACAGGACTATCCAATTATTCTCCCTGTCGTACCTCTTTGGGAAATGCTAGCTCTTTGCAAAACATGAATTCCGTCAAAATCATCACATCATAAGAAATAAGTTTTGTAAGTTCTCCACTCATCGATCTCGGATTGCGTCAATTACTGTATTATGTTCTGACTTAAGCGTTATGTATATATTTCATGTCATGCTACCATGGTCCTGAACATACCGATGAAAACTCTTAAGCGAGTTGTTGCTCGTAAGCAGACCATTTTGAAAATGAAATGTTTTTTCTACAAATTTTAATTTTCTTCCACTTTTACTCAAAATTTTTAGAGCTCGCAACCCAGTGTCTTGCTAAGGGAGCCGATTTGTTAAGAGGGAAGGAGAAAACTGCTTACTGAGCAAACTTTTTATCATTGAATTATGCTCTGTAGCAAGCTTTTGGTTCAGACAAATATTTGTATAAATTGTTTTTTTTTTTGTTTTTTTTTTTTTTGATCGGAAAATAAAAAATCAAGAAAAATATTAGCGCTTCTTTTTATTAATTTTAAACAATTTTTCTATTTTGAGACGTTTTCAGTGAGCCCATAAAATGTAGTCAGTTTAATATTTTTTTTTTTTTTTTCATTTCATTAAAGCATTCTGTATCTTTTTTTGCTATTTTTCAAAGGAAATTAAAAGACGAGATAAAACATTTTATACCAGTTCAAAGAAGAGTGCATTTTTCCCATCTAAAAATTAAAAAAATTAATGGTGATTTTGTAAGCGTTAGTGGATAGGCTAAATGTTAAATTGAAAAAAAAAATTAAATAAACAAAATTATAGGAGTCTCATTCTATTGACAATAGCAGAAATTTGGGGTGTAACATCAGGCAAGAAAAAAAAAATTATTTTGGGTCATTCAAATGCCACAGAGGGATCTTATTTGTATCCCTACGGTTACCGGCTCTACTGAAATCCTTCATGTAGAGCGTAAGAGAAATTATTTGAAACTGAGATGTGAGCTCTTATTTCATCGAAATCTGAGGTGCATCTAAATTATCCCCTTTTTTTTAATAAAATCCTGACTGCATAATGTCAAGCACTTCAAGGCGATATTGATGACTACTCTATGTCCTTTGTTGTTGCATACTTAGTCGCCAAGCCAGGCCATAAAAGAGAACAGCAAAAAGGCAATAATGCAAAAACGCTTGCAAAAGAAGGACGCATTCCTCCCAGTTTAATTATGTAAATATATAGCTGTGCATGTATGTGTATACACATATGTATGCACATGCACATACATACTCATCTACATATGCACATAAGCAGTTCAGACATCAAAGTATGGCCTCTCTTGTCAGCATATAATAAGCGGCGAGAATTTGTTTTTTTCTTTTTTCTTTCTACTTTGTAACTGCTTTATTTGGTTGAGCGCGACCTAAATTCCATAAATAATCATATAGGTATGTATTGTGCTATTGCTTATCCATCGAGATATCAAAGCAATTATTTGCTTTTTTCTGTACTTTTCCCACATTTTTTATTTTATTTACACGAGTTTGTATGTATACAGATATCATTTATGTATGTCATAGGTACATTTTGATTAGCCCCTTCAAAGGCTTTAATTTGCCTCACAAAAGTCACAAATACAAATTAACCCCACAATCACTCACAAATATATATATGTCAGTATAGATAGCTAAACACATACCTGCCTTTATATTTACGAAAATATATATTCTTTCCTCTATTTCGTGCTACATAGCGCTGGCTATACCTTTATCACAGCACACACACATTTGTGTGTGTATTTCGGCAGTCTCATTTCAATAATTAGCGCTTTGCTCTAGCAACCCCTTTTGCACTCTTCACATTCCACTGATTGATTTGTAACCAATAAAAAGCCTGCTCGTGCATAGCTAATTGATATAAGATATGTCAACCGTTACACGTGCCTCAACTTTGTGACGTATTTATGTGCATTGATGTCTACTTCCAATGTGTCAAATTCCTAATTGCCCGCTGTCAGTCTCAAGTGTTTCATTGACAGTATTGTCAATTTTTATTTTATTCTACTTTTTTGTTTTGGAAATGTTAAGGATTTATTAGCTTTTCTCTTGGAAACTGCAGCCAGATTGTAAATCTCGATTGGGTAATCCAATAGAAGTTGATAAGTGATAACTGTAAATAACAAAACAAAGTTGTAAATAATGAATTATTCAATCTTATAGTTATAACTAATGCCTACTAATAAAATTTCCATGACAGAAATGAACTGTGAAGTTTTGCTATTGCCTGTCGACGTGTGAACGTTATTAGAAAAAAAAAATTATTAGTTACATTTTGAGATATCTTCAAATTCTTTCGTACTCTATGCAAGCCCGTCAATCCGATTTTTGTCCAATCTAGATATTTTTTTATAAAAAATTTTTGAACGATTACACTGTGCGACAGTGAAAATATACTTTTATAGAGACCTAGTACAACTTGTAGGTATAGTAAAACTAAGAAACATGGTATAGGAGAAATTTCCAATACACCCCCAAAATCTCATTTTATGGCCATAAAACCGTTTTTCAGTAGGTTCATGTGAACAATCACTCCTAACTTCGCCAATTTCCATCCGATTTCGAATTTGTTTTTTTAGTTCGAAAGAACAAAAACAAGCCTTTTTGACAGTGTGTTGACTTTTTTTCTGAAATGACAACTGACGAGACTGTAGACGGAAGTATTTGGAATTTTTTTATTTTTTCTCTATTTTTTCAACTTTGACATAATTTTTACGATATTATCCGATATTGAGGATTTTTTTAGTACCCTACTGTTATAGTAAATTTAATCTTGCGTCAAATGAGCTATATTTGACCGTAATTGAATTAAAATTAATAGAGTTGTGTGGGTTTTAAGATGTTTTCTTTTTTTTTACTAAGGTAAGCGTTTCGAAGCATGAAAATGATAACAAGTGTCATTATAAACACATAATATTTATTGGAGTATTGTGCAGTGCAGCACTGTACGGTATGGTACGGTGCGATACGGTGCAGTACACAACGGAATTGGTTCCAAACTTAAAAATGCACTGGAAACGGCCCTTTGGAGTTTAGTATGGTACGGTACATTTGTCATTCTCTTCATCAGGTTTGAATACTTCTCTGTAAGAAATTCGACAATCATCATTCATCTGAAGTCGTCATCAACTAAATTCCATTGTTTAAATCGAGAAGCGAGCGTTTTCAGACTGTCTAATGTAAATCACGTGAAAGATCCTGAAAATCTGAATTTAATACAATGTGTCGTTCTGAAGACTTAGAACCAGACGGAAAGTACTCTTCATCATCAGGTTTATTGTTATCAGTTTGATCATCATCAGCAATGAGTTGAACTTCCTTCAGTTCATGACCTGCAGTTGAGTCAATCATATCGTCCAAGACTACGGGGTTCTTAACAGTTGCAACATCAGCATACTTTATGTGCTTTCGAGTTTTATAATGATGGCCGTTTACGTCCGTTCTGCAAAAATAACAATCATCTGGTTTATGATAAGGCTGATGATGCCACATCATCGGAGAATATTGAGAAATTCGAATTTTCTGGCAACACTTTGATTTATATCTCTTGAATTTCAATGAAACAAACAATAAAACTTTGACGCTTTAATAAGGTTAAATTATAGTAACAAACTTCTTTTGTTAATCAATGTACAGTGTGAACTTTGGTACACTTGGGAGCTTTTTTATATTTCTATTGAAAAAAAAGTGCTATAATATGTCAGATATTTTCGTAAGTTCTAACCAGTTCTGTTGTATGCAGTACAGTGTACTCTTATGTATACATATATACTCCAATAAATATTACGTATCTATAATAACGCATCAAAACACGTCCTTATTCCCATTTAGCGTAAGCCATACCTACATATCAAATTAGTAAAAAACAAAAAATCTTAAAACCCACACAGCTCTATTAATTTTAATTCAATTACAGTCAAATATAGCTCATTTGACGCAAAATTAAATTTACTATAACAGTAGGGTACTAAAAAAAATCCTCAATATCGGATAATATCGTAAAAATTATGTCAAAGTTGAAAAAATAGAGAAAAAATAAAAAAATTCCAAATACTTCCGTCTACAGTCTCGTCAGTTGTCATTTCAGAAAAAAAGTCAACACACTGTCAAAAAGGCTTGTTTTTGTTCTTTCGAACTAAAAAAGCAAATTCGAAATCGGATGGAAATTGGCGAAGGTAGGAGTTATTCTTCACATGAACCTACTGAAAAACGGTTTTATGGCCATAAAATGAGATTTTGGGGGTGTATTGGAAATTTCTCCTATACCATTTTTTTTAGTTTTACTTTACCTACAAGTTGTGCTAAGTCTCCATAAAAGTATATTTAATTTTTTTTTTTTGTCACACCGTGTTATTTTTTTTTTTAATTTTTAATTTTTTTCGGTATAATATAAAGTTTTGTTATAAAGAATTTTCGGACGACTTTGTTTTTGAAAATTTTGAAATTTTTTCGATACATTAGATTTGTTTTTATAAAAAGTTTCCGGGCATTTTTTTTCTTGAAAATTTTGAATCTTTTCGATACATTACAAAGTTTTGTTATAAAAAATTTTCAGATGACTGGTTTTTGAAACTTTGAATCTTTTCGATATACTAAATAGTTTTTTTATGAAAAATTTCGGACTAATTATTACAAAAAATTTGCGATTTTTGTTTGTTTTTGAAATACAGTGCAGTTTTTTTTTTAATTTCAGATGATTGTGAATGTGAAAATTTCTTTTTCTTGATACTTAAATATGTTTTTATATAAAATTTTCGGACAAAGTTTTTTGTTTTAAAAAATTTTTTTCGAAGATTTGTTATAAAAAATTATCAGACCATTGGTTTTGAAACTTTGGATTTTTTTTCGATATATGGAAATACTAAATATATGAAAATACTTACATTCAGCAATGTTTTTTTTTTTTTTTGAAAATTTTGAATTTTTTTCAAAACATCAGATTTGTTTTTTTATAAAGATTCCGACAATTTTTTTTTTTTTTTGGTTTCGAAAATTTTGAATTTTTTCGATTCATTGCAGTTTTTTTTTAATTTCAAACGATTTTGTTTTTGGTTTTTGAAAATTTCGATTTTTTTCGATACTTATATATAGTTTCATATACAATTTTCGGGAATTTTTTTTTTTTGATTTTGAAAATTTTGACTCTTTTTCGATGCACTACATAGTCTTCTTATGACAAATTTCGGACTAATTGTTTTAAAAGCTTGCGCTTTTTGTTTGTTTTCGTTTTTTGAAAATTTTGAATTGCTTTTGGATACATTGCATTTTTTTTTTTGTAATTTCAGATGATTGTGATTTTGAAAATTCCAAATTTTTTCGAACCTTAGATATGTTCTCATATAAAATTTTTAAACAAATACATTTTTCGTACTTGAAAATTTTGAATTGTCTTCGATATATTTCAAAATTTAAAGGTTTGTTATAAACCTTTTTCGCACGACTGTGTTTTTGAAAGTTTTACATTTTTTCAATATACTACTACAAAGTGTATTTTTGAAAAATTCCGCACTAATTGTTATACAAAATTTTCGATTTTTTTTTTCTTTTGATTTTGAAAATTTTGAATTTTTTCCGATACATTAGATTTGATTTTATATAAAGTTTCCCGGCAATTTTCTTTTTTTGTAGTTTTGAAAATTTTGAATTTTTTCGATGCATTGAAGATTTTTTTCATTTCAGACGATTGTGTTTTTTTAAATCTCGATACTTAGATATGTTTCTATACAAAACTAGCATTTCCCAGTGGGCTTCGCACCACCATACATAAAATGTTTTTTTTATATCGCAAGAAATTTTTCATATTAAGTTTTCTTTATAGAACTCGTAAAATGTTTAAACAGTTAAATTAGTTGATTTTTTTCATTCAACATACTTTCTAAAGATGTCACAATAGCCTTTTCTTTACTTTTTTAAAATTTGATTGTGGTGGTCACCTATATACAGGTAAGGTGAAAGAGCCGATAAAAACTTGTAATTAAACTTTGATTCTTTAATTTCCATTTTAATTTTTTACGCTAAATAAATTATGCTAAAATAAATAAAGTTAAAAATGTTTTTCCAATTCCTTGAATGCTCCAGTTTTTATAATATTTTCGTCCAAAATTAATATTAACATAATACAACACACAACACTTACAACCACAACAGTACAACAGAAACGCTCATAAGCGGATGTGTATTTGTTGTTGTTTTTCCCATACAGGCATTTCGTATGAGAGGAAACCATTACTCACATAAAATGTCATAACTCAGGAACGGCTGCACCGATTTCAATCAAACTTCACACAAACCACCTCCTCAAAGATAGAAAAGAACTCTTTTTGTGTCAATCGGTTTGGCGGTTCTTGAGTTATAAGATTACCAAGGAAATGTAACTTCTTTTTATATATATAAATTATATAATATATTCGAACACATTTTTTTTGGAAATTTTGAATTTTTTTTTATACCTATATTACAAAGTTTTGTTGTAAAAAATATCCGGATGATTTGGTTTTTAAAAATTTTAAATTTTTTTATGAAAATTTTCGGACTAATTGTTTTAAAAAACTTGTGATTTTTGTACGTTTTCGGTTTTTGAAAGTTTTGAATTTTTTTGGATATATTGCAGTTTTTTTTTTGATTTCAGATGATTGCGTTTTTGAAAATTCCAAATTTTTTATTTTCCAAATTTACGATTTTTGTATTCTTTTTTTTAATTTTGAATTTTTTTCGATACATAGTTTTGTTTTGAAACATTTCGGGCTAATTTTTTTAAATTAATTTTTTAGTTTTGTTAGACAAAAATTTCAGACTATTTTTTTTCATTTTAACTTTTTCCCATATACTATTGCATAGTTTTGATATAAAAAATGTTCAGACCATTGTCTTTTTTTTTTTTTTTTTGATTTTTTTCCATGCATCAGATATTTACAAAACAAATTTGGACGACTGGTTGTTGTCTGAAAATTTTAAAAGTTTTCGGAATAGTACATAGTTTTATTATAACAAGATTTGAGAGTATTTATTTTTTTTTTCTTTCAATAAATTGTTAATTGTTATAAAAAAATTTGTTAAATTGTTCAATGTTCAAAATGGTCAACATTTTGGAATTTTTTTTTTTTTTAATTTTGAATTTCTTTCGATTACTAAATAGCCTTGTTTCAAAAAAATTTTGTACTATTTTTTTCGTGCGAAAATTTTGAATTTTTTCGATACATTAGATTTGTTTTTATATAAAGTTTCCGGGATTTCGTTTTTTTGGTTTGAATTTTTTCGTTATAAGTATTGCAGTTTTTTTAATTTCAGACGATTGTGCTTTTGAAAATTTCGATTTTTTTTGACTAAAATATGTTTTTATATAAAATTTTCAGACACCATTTTTTTGTTTTTGAATTTTCTTCGATATATTTCAAAATTTAAAGTTTTGTAATAAAAAGTTTTCAGAATATTTTGTTATTGAAAATTTTGAATTTTTTCGATATATAATATTAGATATTTTTAACAAAAATCATTGGACGTACTATTTTAATAAAAAATTTTTTTGTCCTTTTATAAGAATTTTACGATTTTCTTTTTCGAACATTAAATTTTTTTCGGTTTATTCCACCGTTTTGGTCAAAAAAAATTATCGGACATTTTCGTTTAAAATTTTAATTTCTTCGATTTATGTTATAGTTTTGTTTTACATTTTTTTTTTTAATTTTGTTTTTTTTTTCGATATATTATATTACATAGTTTTGTTATAAAAAAAAATTCTAAAAATTTTGAATTTTTTGGATAAAACATAGTTTTTTATAAAACATTTTCGGAGAATTTTTTTTGTTGCTTTTGTTTTTTTTTTTGAAAATTTTGCATTGCTTGTTTTCTTTCTTAAAAAATTAAAATAAGAAATCGATCGTGATCGATAATAAAATATTTTATCCTCAAACATTAAAAATTGTTGGGCTTGCAGCCACTCTGCCGAAGAAAACTTTGCAGCCGCCATTTTTTTTTACATGAAAGGTACAAAAACGACCCTTTTGATTTTTTATTTACTTGTTTCATTGCTAAACAAAATTACCAAAATATGTATATTTTTTCAGCCGCTGCCAATAGCTAACCCCTTAAATCGTTATTCGAAAGTAAAAACAGTGTATAAATACAAACATTTATACAGCAGTTTCTGACACAGTTTCACTATTTACTTATGGTATGGAGCCTCGTTTAAAGCAACTTCCCAAATATTCTGTATGCATGTTTCGCCGCAGTCATACCTTTGCATAATAACTTAATAAAGATATCAGCACGCCGATAAGCATAAATTTATGTTAATTGCATAGTAATTACCTCATGCGCCACACAGCACGTATCCACGCATACTAATGCATATGTGAATATTTGTGTTATGTTCGCTTAATTGTATTATAGTTGCCGATATTTGCTTGCTTGTATAGGGTCTTCTCATAAGGGCCGATTGATGCTGATAGGTTGTGGCGGCTAAGATGTTATGAGTAGGATTTGTTCGTTATTATTCAGCTACGAATGCTTTAACAAGAACCCGAAAAATCGGAATTAGCGACTAGGTGCATCTTCGGCTGAATGGCTATGACGACTCCCATCCAACAGCTAATTCTTCAAAAGGTATGTTGGTTAGGCCAAGAGTGTCAATGGCGAGCCCTACAGGAGGATGATGACCAATTTTTTTAATGCCAATTGAATGTTATTAACGTGGACGACGGATGATGTGTAGTGTCACACAGCGAATTCCGTAATGGAAACTCTGCATGAGCGATTCGACGTTATGTTTATCTCTTGCGGCTATAACGTGAATTAGTCACCAAAATCGTGCGATTTGGCCCCACTAGGCCTTCTTTGTGGAGTTTTTTTAGCAGAACCTTATAAGCCTATAAATAAATTGTATGCCGCCGGAAGCGCTAAAAGTGAAGGATTTGCATTGCTCAAATTCTGTCTGATCTATACAATAGAGTCTTAGAAAATGTAACCAAACGATGCCATATCCTACACAGAATGACATACATTCACTTTTAAAATCAAAACATAATTTTGTTAATACCTCACACAGAGCTCATTTTATATAATTTCATCGCTGGCTCGCTTTTTTCGGAAAACCCTTTATATAAAGTATACGAAACTATGAGAAATACTGAGTATATTGTGACTATGCCGAAATTTAAGACTGGCTTGCGGCTTAGATGATCTTAATTTATTTTATTTTTGTTTGTAATAAATGTTGTTATTTTGTAAAATTTTCAAACAATATTTAACTTACTAATATTCACTTTATTCCTATGTGAAAGGCGTTGGTTTTTCACTCTTGAGTAAGCCAGGTTGTTTGTCAACAGAGATATTTCTAGAAAAATAATAATTGATTAATGATTTAGAGTTGGGGAGGCACCAACGTCAGTCCAAATAGGCGTTTCATACACTTAGGCGTAAAAATTGTCTTCTCCCAAATAGCGTAAGTTAAATATGTATATAATAAAAATTAAATATACTTCATATAGCCTATGGCACAAAATTAATCATCCATTTTGTTTCTAAATAACTACCAAATTAAAAAAAAAATTATTTTAAATGTTGAAAATCTTTACTTTGACCTTTACGCGCCCCCATTGCTTGTCTGCTTGTATACTGCTGCTGTTTAGCTCACAAGTGTCAAATATGATTGAGGTACGACGCCATTTGCAAAAATTATAAATCTTCTAATTGGGTGATTAATTTTGCGCCACCTTGTAGTATGCGTTTTTCTCTAGGTCTCTAAGCAAATCCTCGTTGCGTATGTTCCAGAGCTCATTTACAATGGATGATAACCTTGCTCTGGAATCGTTCTATGATATGAATGTTTGTTTTGGTGGTTCAACCCCATAGCTGAATGCCGTATGTACTTGATTACCCAGGGTCCGACACTCATTAAACCAAGGTCATAAATTTAGTTTCGAAAATTACTTTTATTCAATTCAAACCAAAATTAAGAATCAATTTACTTTTGCTCTATATGACCACCTTTTGCCTTTGACTATGGCCTTGAGACGAAAGAAGAAACGAATCGCAAGCATCCCGAATGTGACTTACAGGTATTTTGGCCCACTCGCGGATGATGGCTTTTGCTTTTTTCAGCGCCTCGAGACTGGTGAATTTTTTAGCTCGGACCTTGCTCTTCAAAACGGCCCAAAGAGAATAATCCATCGGATTCGCGTCTAGTAAATTTCAGAGCCATTGTGTGGACGATATGAAGTTCGGAACGTAGTTTTTTAGCCATTCTTGGTTCACTCGGAGATGGTGTCGAGTACTGTTAAAACGTCCATTATCTGCAACCGCAATGTTTGTCTGCCCACGGCTTCAAAGCAACCTACAGAATATTTTCCCATTTTCGCATTTGCCTTGACGCCCGGCTCGATGAAAACGATTAAAGAGCGCCCATCTGCAGTTACAGTGGCCCAAACTATTAGCTGTGGCGGCTGCCTCCTGGTGGCCAATCGATTACTCAAATTCGCGTATGAACGGTTGGTCAAATAAACCCTGTCATTTTGGGACTTCGTCAGAAAAAACCAAGTGCGTAAATTGACCGCTTTCGGCCAAGTGAAGCAACTCCTTTGCTTTCTCGAGTCTGACTTGTTGCTGCTTTGGTGTGAGATTATGCGCCTTTTGAATCTTGTAAGACTTCACTGTGAGATAATTTTTCAGTGTACCGTGGCTCAAGTCGCTTCGTCACTTTTTGAACCACTTCATGAGACG
Source organism: Anastrepha obliqua (assembly GCF_027943255.1). Taxonomy (NCBI): domain Eukaryota; kingdom Metazoa; phylum Arthropoda; class Insecta; order Diptera; family Tephritidae; genus Anastrepha; species Anastrepha obliqua. Next base: position 32,686,886 of record NC_072896.1, read on the forward strand.
TAAGTCTTTTGATGACTACCTTCATGACGTTTCGCGATGCTACCAGTATCATTGTAAAGAGTAATGGTGCGATAAACAAAAACTTTATTTACTTTAAGGGGCTCGAGCTCACAACCAATCGCTGAAATTTCAGATTCAACTCTGCAGCTTTTACTTTAACATGTTCTTTCCACTTGAGATTAGCATCCAGGGTCATTCCTAGGTATTTGGCGGGTATTTCTGATATTTTTTTGCTTGTGAAATCCACATAAACAGATTTTGATTCATTTAATTTGATTGCCCATTTTTCAGTCCACCTGACAATATCGTCGAGAGAATCTTCCAACTTTGCATTGGACTCGTATTCGTTTGAAGCAACGGCTAACATATACATCTCGTCAGCAAACGTAGCTACTTTACACGTATTCGGTACGGAAAGGTCGGATGTGTACAATAGGAATACAATTGGTCCGAGTATACTGCCTCGCGGAACGCCTGCTGCTAATTCTTTGGTTTTTCAGTATGCCCCCTTCTGTTTTACTCTAAAATATCTATCAATTGGGAGGTGAGCAGGCACTTCGTTGGGGCTTTTGTCAGGCTTGGGTATCAATCTTTCCTCCTAGACTTTCCATTTCAATGGAAGGTACTGGAACTCGTTGCACGCGTTCATGATGGAAGTCATTTTGTTTAGGGCTTTTCTCAGTAGTTTCTTCAGTACTTCAGCCATTATTAAGTCAAAGCCTGGGCTTTTTCTTGGTTTTAATTTTGATATTTCAACTGCAATTCTTCTGAAATGTTCTATTTCAACAGATTCTTGGTATGATATAGTTGAGTTGATGTTTTGTATATTTTGATGTGGTTGAAATGTTTTCTTTAAATGTGCGGCAAACATCTCCGCCTTCTCAACATCGCTCTAAAACTATGAGCTGAAACTATGAACTATGTGAAAGTTCAGCTAGTGTAGCCCAACATAATATTATGGGCCCCATTCTGTACTTGCTATCTGCTTCTGAAGAAATAATAGCCCGAACGTTCGCGGAGGATACATTCGTACTCACAATTCACTTCCACCCCCATGTAAGAGGCCTCTTAGAAGGCACTCAGAAGCCCATATTGGCTACTACATCGAAATTCCCATGTTTCTTCTCGCACTTCACTCAGCTATATTAAAACCGGTATGGACATATGGCACTCAACTTTGGGTCACTGCAGCTAACTCCAACATCGACATACTTCAAAGATTCCACTTGAAAGCCCTCAAAAAGATCTCAAACGCCCTTTTTTATATCGCAAATACACAAATTCATCGTGAAATAATTGCAAATCCCATAACCTTCACTAGACTGAAGAGAAAATCTACAAAAGGCCTCATATGATAATAAATTAGCCTAAATTATTTTGTATCTTAAAACTGGTATATGGTCGCATCAATGGCTGTATTCAATAAATGTTTTTTTCTCTTAAATAAATTAAATAGATTTAAGTAAAAATATTGCTGAATAAAGCAGGTCGGAATAAAGAAATGTATTTAAAAAAATACTAGATAAATATTCCTAATAAAAAGTAATCCCTTCCTCTTTTAATTCAGTCCTAAGTCTAGACCTAGTCTTCTGCTTTCACTTTGCTAAACAATAATTTTCAGGTCTGTCGGTTCAAAACTTTAGGTGTCTCCATTTGTTGAACAACATTAGACGCACGCCACAAATACTAGCAGCAGCTCGGCCAAACTCCTACCAAAAGTGTATGCGCCAATATTTTTTTAAGTGAAAATTCTAAGGCGTCGATGGACGAGTGAGAATGGAGAGTAAAATTTCAAGGCCATGCAACGTTTTGGGCATTTTCGTTCCGCGAGAGAGAAAAAGGATATAACGTAGAGGAAAAGTAGAGAGAGAGCTATACTTTATATATATCTCAGATACACTTTAGGCTATTTTTCCTGAGTTTTTCATTGTGGTTGCTAATTTCTAGTGAGCAACAACACTGCCTACTTTTTGGCGATTGTTTGTTGGTGCAAGCTTGTAGGAAATGTATTTTTGGTGCCAACTTTTTGGCGTTATACTTCCTTGGTGCCTACAGTTTGAGGCGCTTTTTGGTGCCAATTGTTTGGTATTTTTTCTTGGTGCCTACTTTTTTCCATTTCCTGGCTAGTGCTTGTGCGTACTATAAAGTGCTATCCATTCCGGCACCGGATTTATTGGTATTACCTTGCGGTAATTTGTGCCGTTGCTGCGGTCCTGGAATCGCTGCGTTTGTGCGGGTGATAAACGCTCGGAGTAGTGCGCGTTGTTGCCACGATTTGTGTCCGGAGTTTACCTACACCGGCGACCTTTCTCCGTTTTTTGTAAATTTTGTCTATTTGTATTCTCTGCAAATATTGTAAATTTATTTAGATATATATTATTTCTCTCTTTCTCTCTCATTCTCTCTCGGGTCTCTCCCTCTTTCTTTGTCTGTCTTGAAAGTTTCACTTCTGTTATGTGTACTTCGCTACACGCACTTTTTTGTAATTACTCTGCTTCCCCCGAATTCTTCGGCAGAAATCGTCAATCAGTGGCCTTCATATTGCCTCCCGCGTAGTACTAGCACTACTAAATAGAGGTCTGATTTATTTTATGAGTTGATTTATTTATTTTGAAATGGCACTATTTTTACGGTTTGAATCTCGGTGGAGATAATACAGAAAGTGTGGTTGAAGGTATCAGCTGATTGACTGACGTAACCAGAGTGGTTATGACAGCGGCTTGTTTACGACAAAACTGAGATTATGTTCGAGATATAAGAAAAAAGTCGATGCAGCCTATACTCAAATGACTTCGTTTCTGTGTCATATAAACGAAGGAGGGGTCAAAAAATGGAAAAGTGGAAAAGGTTTTTCTTTCATTTTTTCACTTCATTGCAGTTGTAGGAAGTACAAAATAAATAAACAACAGCGAAATGTCTGAAAATATTTATAAGCTCGATTTTTGTATAGCCCCAGATAATAAGTTCTGCCTAAATCGGATATCACTGGATCTCCTTGCTTCTACTATTCTATTACAGTACATTCTATTACAGTACAGTATATTCCGATACCTTTACCTTCAAATTACCTTTAAATAGGCCACATAAACCTGGCTTAAAACTTTAATACCCTTAGTTTAATTGGCGCATTTTTCTATGAATTTTTATCATATCATAATTTCGTTACAGGTTTTCGTGCACGCAAAGGTCTTCTTCAGCATTGGTGGACGTCAGTATGCCGGTGAACCGGTGCAATTCTCGTATATGCCCGACACGGTGCTGGATCATGCACGGGATGTGACAATCAAATTACATCATCGCCTCGGCAAATACTTACAAATTCATTTGTATTTTGCGGCGCGTTGGATAATGTTGAGCGAAATCACGTTCATATCAAGTAAGTACAAGAAGTTTGATACATGTATCTATAAGTATTTGAAGAGAGAGAGAAAATAATTATACAAGGTGGCGCAAAATTAATCATGCAATTTTATTTTTGAATAACTTTTTTATTAAATAAAAAAATGATTTTGTGAAAGGTTATTCTCGAAAGTTAAAAATCAGTTAGCTATTTTTATTACTATTACCAGCAATGGGCTGCTCTACCGATATGGCAATATAACAAGTAAGCCGATATAAAAATCAGAGCTCTGCCTTCTTTTAAATTTTTTTAATAGTAATAAAAAATAATTGGTTATCTGATTTATACTTGACTTGATTATACTTGACTTAGAGCGATACACACGAGTGTACTATCCACCAGGAATGTCGCCATTTATGCAGATAGCCAGGCAGCAATAAAACCTCTTCCAAAATAATTTACGAGCATTTAAAAAACAACTATTAAAATCGGTCGAAAATTGCTTCCTCTCGGATTGGTCGAAAAATCCCCATTGTGCGACGTGGTGGCAAAAAGAAAACGACTTGCACTTCTGCTGATAATTTAATTAACTTCCTTGCCAATTCAGCTATTACAACTGAAGTCAACCACGTAGCATCAGCGAGAACTGTAGGGCGTCGATTGACAACGAGAACCTATCAAGCAGATAAACTCGTAAAGTTCCTCTGTTGAAACAAGCAAATTTAAGGAAGTGTAAAAGCTTTGCTCAACGGCACAAGGCATGATGTGGAACAGAGAGTATGAAAAAATGGTATAACATATTTTGGAGCGATGAAACAAAAATAAATTTATTGGCAAATGAGGCTGGGCGATATGTCAGACGTCCAAAAGCCCTAGAGCTCTCACTGCAGTTCTCAAAAAAAAAAAAACAGACAGTCAGCCATGGTGGCGGTAACATAATGATTTGGGATTGCTCCTCTTGGTATGGAGTATTCCCTCATAACCAATAAAATGGACAAATTTATTTACAAGGGCATACTTTAACCCTAGAACACACACCCAGAAAATACCACGTAAACACACACCCGGGATACGTTTGTACCCGGGACCTTATTTTGCGGTTTTTAATGCTTATTCAACCTAACAAGTATTTTGTCTTTTGTTTCATTCGAATATTCTTACTGGTTCCAGCGATATGGGCAAATAAAGTCAGGACATGCAACAGTGGATTTTAGTTTTGGTTGTTGTCCTGATAAATGCAAAACAAAATAATATAATTTATAATAATATATGTACTTGTAGAGTAACAACGAATACACATTTTGGTTTTTATTTCATTGAAATATTCTACCTGGTTCAAAAGATATGTGCAAAAAGGTCGCGCAAGGTATGGGTACGTAGGTAGCAAATACACTGGTATAACTGGTTTTTGTATTTTATATGCAGCTGCTAGGGTTGTTTTCACACGAGGTGTTGTTATAAATGCTGCCTGTTGATATTTTCATTATTGTTTTGGTGCTCAAAAGTGTAAGAAGTGAAAATAAATATAACTGAAGCTATAAATAACTGGATACGAAATGACTTCAAGAAGAAACGAATATTTATCAAGTGCAGCATATAGAAGGTAAAAAATGTAAAATAAGCAACAATGTAAACATATACTAATTTTTTTTAATATGCAGGCTAACTGAGGAACAGCGAGAATCATATATACAATCTTTATTTGATGAAATTTGTGACGATGACGCTCCCTATGACTTTGACTCAGAAGATGAAGAAGAAATTCAATTCAATGACATTGAAATTGCTGATGACGATGCTGAAGTTTCGCAAAGTGCCGCAGAAGTATTACCTGAGTATGCGGACTATGAGGATGATGAAGAAGACGATGAAGAAGAAGAAGTGGAAGAAAATAATGAATTACCTGCTAGTGGCGAAAAATTTGTTGCACGTGATGGTACTGAGTGGATGAAAGAACCAAATGTAAGTCGTCAGGTACTCAGACAAAATATTATAAGAGAACGTTCTGGACCAGCGAGATGCACTGAAATGTTGTCAATAGAGCAAACATTCAAATGTTTCATGAACGTTGAAATGGCTAATATAATTATGCGCCACACAAATAAGTTAGCAAAAGAAACTTATAATGCTTACAACAATGCGCATCCAAACACAACTCCTAAGTCATGGACGCCTGTGTCAATACCAGAGCTGTATGCATTTTTTGGCATACTTATTATGACTGGTGCGAACCATAGCAATGGAGAACATGTTCGAGATTTATGGAGCGTCAAAAACTATCCTTTATATCGCGCCACAATGGGAGTCAACCGTTTCTGTTCGATATTGCGGTTCCAAAGATTTGACGATAAAAACAATCGTGCAACACGCTTACTAACTGATAAAGCAGCACCGATCAGTGAGTTGTGGACGATGATGAACAATAATCTTGCTGCACATTACAAGCCCAGCTCATGCTTGACGATTGATGAACAATTATTTCCTTACCGTGGACGCACACGGTTTACGCAGTACATACCGTCAAAACCTGCTAAATATGGTGTCAAGGTTTGGTGGATTTGCGATGCCACAAATGCATATCCACTGCATGGATAAATATATACTGGCCAAGCAGAAACTGGTAGGGAAACGAACCAAGGCGAACGAGTGGTGAAGGATTTGTCTGCCAAATACCAAGGAAGTGGCCGAAACATTACAATGGACAATTTTTTTACGACCTTGCCAGTTGCAGAACTGCTTCTCACCTGGAAACTCACGATCGTTGGAACTTTGCGCAAAAACAAATCATATATTCCTCAAGAAATGAAGCAGAACAAAAACAGGACAATTGGTTCAACGACATTTGGCTTCAAAAATAATGTGACAATGTGCTCTTATGTTCCAAAAAAAAAAATAAAGCAGTAATTTTGCTTTCGACCATGCATAATGATGCTGAAATAGCTGACAGTGGGAAACCTGAAATAATTGAATATTATAATCGTACCAAAGGTGGTGTTGATCGAATGGACCAAATGTTTGCGGAATATCCAACATAAAGACAAACAAAACGATGGCCACTAGCGATGTTCTTCAACATGTTGGATATTACAGCTCTTGCAGCCTACATTGTCTACGATTTGAATAACCCTATGTTGCCTTGGAGAACAAACAACAAGCGTAAGCAGATCCTGCGCAGCTTGGCTGAAGCATTGTGTATGCCCATTATTGAAGCCAGAGCCATAAATCGTCAAGTGACGCGAAATTTTTCGACTAAAATTGCTATTGAAGCATATTTCAACCGACCGCTGGAATCAATGGTGTCAACAGCAGCATCAACATCTGCCGCAGCGCGCACGCCAAAACCTGTGTCCGGATCTTGCTATTTATGTTACGCACAAGAGGAAAAACGCCGTAGAAAAACCAGAAAGTTGTGCGCCAAATGTAAGAAGCCAATGTGTCTTGAACATTCGGTCACACCAACAAATTGCTCTATTTGCCATGATTTTCCTTAGATATAAGATGCATTTTTAAAATTTTTATAATAAAAGTCAATAATATAATGTGTGAAATGAATATTTTTAATTTTTCGAATAAAAAAATAATATAAAAAATGTTTTTTTTTTGATTATTATGAGGATTTTTATTATTGGGGTACAAACGTATGCCGGGTGTGTGTTTACGTATATAATGTGTTTGGAAGGCTGTAGCTCCTGAACCAATGGTTCGATCTGGTTAAAATTTTGAATTTGAACTCAAAACTAAATAATCTTCCTAGATCCGAAGTTAGCGGTATAGAGGTATAGCGGTTCAAAAGTTACAACACTTCAAAGTTGAAGTGGATACATTTGTACCCGGATGTGCGTTCTAGGGTTAAGATGTGATGCTACAATTTGCTGAAGAGAATATGTCACTTCGGTGGTTTTTTATGCAAGATAATGACACAAAGAACTCCTCAATATTAGTACGTGAATGGTTTTTATAAAATAACATTAAAGTGTAATAAATAATTCGGCCGCCGTAGCCGAATGGGTTTGTGCGTGAATACCATTCGGAATTCAGAGAGAGAACGTAGGTTCGAATCTCTGTGAAACACCAAAATTAAGAAAAACATTTTTCTAATAGCGGTCGCCCCTCGGCAGACAATGGCGAACCTCCGAGTGTATTTCTGCCATGAAAAAGCTAACCATAAAAAATATCTGCCGGAGTCGGCTTGAAACTGTAGGTCCCTCCATTTGTGGAACAACATCAACACGCATACTACAAATAGGAGGAGGAGCTCGGCCAAATACCCAAAAAGGGTGTACGTGCCAATAAATAAATAATAATAATAAATAAAAGACGATTTTCTATTTGATAACCAATGCCGGATAACCGGCAGGTTGTATTGTCAAATATTTATTGATTGATCATTAAGATATGGTCGAGCTTTTATACTTATTTTACTTATTTCTACATATTCTATAACATATGTTTACTTAACGCAACACATGTTTACTAAAGCAACTGAGTATACTACATTGGGCATGTTCAACTTATAATCATACTACATTGTGTAAAATAAGTACCCGGAATTTAAAAAAAAAAACACATTTTTTCATATTATTCATCATTATTTGTTGGATCGCCTTCAAAATAGGCTCCTTTTGAGCCGATACAAATATTCCAACGAACAACCCAGTCATCCATGGCCCGCTGGTAGGCCGGCGCCGGGATGGCCTTCAGCTCCTTTAGCGAATTTTTTTTAATGTCTTCAATCGACTCAAAACGCCTTCCCCGAAGTGGCAATTTTAGTTTTGGGAAGAGAAAAAAGTCACAGGGTGCGAGATCTGGCGAATACGGTGGCTGTTCGATAGTATTTATTAAGTTTTTGGTCTTGTATTCGCGTACAATCAAGGCTCGGTGCGATGGCGCGTTGTCGTCGCTAAAGGATCTGCTAAAGGAGCTAAAGGAGCTGAAGGCCATCCCGGCGCCGGCCTACCAGCGGGCCATGGATGACTGGGCATGGATGAGTGAGCATATATATGTATGTATATGTATGTATATGCGCATATGTAGGTATATACATTCACACACTTATATTTGCATATGCCTTCTTCCTGTGTGCATTGTAATGAACCATTTCTCTGTTGAGAATAGGGCGATGATAGAAAAAGTAGGAAATGAAAGGGAGTGTTTCGAGTGTAAAGTGTCTTAAAAAAGTCAAATCGATGATGTTGCCTCTTAGTGTTGTTGACTTATTAACGTCTGATGCACAATCGAAATTGAAGATATCTTTCATGAATTTGATAAATGTTTCGTCATTTTTTACGTTTGTGTAAATGTAACTTGACCTATTCCATTGCAATTCCATTTACCTCCTCCTCTATATGCATACAAAATATCTATCAAACAAATAAAATTAAAATTTTCTTTTGAAAAATGCAACCATACCATCAGTATTTTCTTATGACGTTGTCACGTTAAGGGGGAAGCCTGGTTTTTAAGGTCAAAAAAATCAATTTTGTTTTTTCGTTTTAAGCGATTCCTAATATATTTCAGAATATTCACACAAAGTTACAGAGCCTAATTCTCAATATTTCCGTAGATACAAAGCCAAAGGTAGGTTATGTTGTGTTGTGTTGTGTTGTGTTATGTTATTTTATATTATGTTATGTTAGTGTTAACTCATTCTCTATATCCATACAAAATATCTATCAAACAAATAAAATTAAAATTTTGTTTTGAAAATTGCAACCATTCCATCAATATTTTCTTATGACGTTGTCACGTTAAACTATCGTCAGTAAACCGACTTTACAGACAACTTCTTTTTTTTATTTATATTTTTTATTTATTTTATTTTTTTCTTGATTAGATTTTATTCACACTATTCTGCTTTTTGTATTAATTTATTTTCTTTAATTCATTTTTATTTTATTTTATTTTATTTTATTAATTTGAGCTTGTTTTTTATTAAAAAAGTTACTTTTTTTTAATTTTTGTAATCTGTTTTTGAATTAATAAATTTTTTTATTTTTTGTTTCTATTTTTTTATTTATTCTTTTTCTTCTTTATTAGATTTTAATTAATATTATTCTATTTTCTTTAGTCTATTTTTTTGCTTTTAATTTAATTAATTTTATTTTAAGTTTAGTTTCAGCTTAGCTTACTTTATTGTTTTATTGTCCTGTTTTTATTTTCCTTTTTAAATTATTATTATAATTTTTTATTTTAGTCTGCTCTACCTTATTTCATTTATTTTTATATTCCATATAAAATTTGAAGTGAAATTTCATTTCAATTTTTTTATCAACATCTTGTTGCACAATCTCATTCGATTGTATGCTGGTATGTGTGTACATTAATTTTTTTTTTTGTTGTATCGAGTTAATGAGTAGAATTTTAATTGTACTTTCACTGCGAATGCAAAATTTAGCAATTCTGCAAGTGCACACTGCCATTAAGTTACTCCGCTCAAGCACGCCGGTGCTCGGCGTGCATTAAGTGCTCAAGGCCGCCAGCATTAATATCCACAAGTACATACAAGTACAATGCACATTTACTCTGCTCACTTTTTTCATTTTATACACTTTCTCAATTTGATCAGCTCAAGCCTTTTTTCCTGTTGTTGGCTTTGCATAAGAAAACAGCAAACTGACTGTGCTCATTTCGATTGATCTGCTTTTAATTGCAAAATTTACGCCTTTTACAAAGGCGCTGGCAATATTACGTGCATATAAACGGAAACTCATTCAAACAGCATTCATTGAAATGAAATGTGAATTACAGTGAGAGAGCGAGCGAAAAAATACAGTAAAGATTTTTGAAAATAAAATTAAACTAAAAATCCATCAAAACGATATGCAGTCGAACAAAAACGATGCATTTCAATTAGAAGGGATTAGGCAAGGATTAAAGGGGAAAGTGTGTGTGCATGTAGTTATGTATGCGTGTATTGTGCTTGTGTGAATGAAAAGTTTTACAAATGCCAAATTCAGTGCATTTCAATGTGCTGTGCAGCTGAAAATATGAAAAATCAACAAATATCAGGTTGAGGGCTTGTGAGGCAACGAGCCAAAGAATTCAATCTCGAAAGATGTTTGGCAATGCAGTTTTTGTTCAATTTGGATTGAAATTGCAAATTGAATTGAATATTCAAGAAAATGATTGAATTCATTTTGTTTTTTGTTATTTTTTTTGTTGTTGACCTACCGACAGCCGACATGAAAATGAAAGATGAAAACGGAAGGGTAAAAAGATCTGAGTGCCAAATAATTCCACAATCGAAATGCTAACTATTTTTACACGAATTTTCACAAGCTGTTGCAGTAGTGGCATAATTAGGTTTACATAGCACTTGTGCAAATGGAATTCACTACGCTTTTGTTTCTTACGGGCATTAATATTGTTTAGGCTATGTGGAAGGAGTCGAAAACTCGTTTACTATTCCACTCCGCAGCATTGTACCGGTTAGAACTGGCACACAACTAGTTACTTCAGGTACGATACTGATTTTTGGTGGCAAAGGGTTAAGTCATGCGAGGTATTTCGTTTTGCTTTCATTGATCTTTAATTTAGAGAATGTTACTTTTATTTAGAGTGCCCGGTCATCAGCAAATCCACATACTGTGAAGCTTTGTTAAATATAGTCTCTGATGGTTCAACGTCTTGAATTACAATAGTCTAGAATCAGGTTCAACACAAGCGTAGACAACGCGTCTCTCCCGTCTTTACTCCTGTTTCAACACCGAATAAATCAGACGCTTTGCTTTGTAAAAGCAGTTTTGCCTCTTTCAACTACCTCATCGAGTATGTTGAAAAACTTGTATATTAAATAAAATGATATGGCAACCCTATACACAAATATTTCGTTATAAAAGTTTTATTAAATACAAATTAACGCGTTTTAATCAGAATCTTCAAAGAATTTCGTACTCTTCACCAAAAAAAATGTTTTCAGTGGTCTCGAGTACATGAAATATTATACAAAATTTGTTTGTGAATGTAATTTCTATCTTTAAAGACTTGGAGTAAAATATAGCACGCATTTTTTCTTTGATAAGAAATGTTGTTTTTTTTTATTCCTTGACAATAAATATATACTGTTAGATGAAATGCTTAGGAAGAGCTAGAGGTGATTAATTTTGCGCCACCTTGTAAATATTTATGAATATGAGTATGAATGAATTTATGAATGTGAATGAGGCTATCGAATACAAAATTTCATCTGAATTATAGTAGCAAGAGAAACTCGGTTAAACTCATAGGGCTTAAGTTTTTTTTTTTTGTAACTTTCTAATGATTCTCAATTTTTGTAATTTTTATAATTTATATAAAAATATAACTTTAGTTCATTATAATTTTTTCAACTTCACCTTATTAAGTCATTATTTTTATATTAAAAAATGTTTGTATTAAAAAATTATATGGCAACCCTGTACGAAAATTTTTGTAAAAGTTGTATCAAGTAAAAATCAACGGATTTCACTCAGAATCTAAAACGATTTTTTTACACCTCATCAACATTTTTTTACAGTGGTCTCGAGTACTCTAAATATTATACATAAATTGTTTTCGAACGTAATTTTTATGTTTAAAGACTTAGAATAAAATATAGCGCGCCTTTGTTTCTTTCATAGAAAATGTTGTTTTTTTTCATTCCATTTTTTTTTATTTTTATGTTTTTAATTTGTTTTTTTTTGTGGTTTTTTTTTTATTCCTTTATAACACGAGTATATACTGGTAAATGACGTTTCTAGGAAGTACTAAAGGGCTACTATAAAAATAATCGCTCCTAGTCGGGCATAGAGCGGAACATATTAACTACTTTAATTTCCAACTTAGCGGGTCGTTTCGACCCTTCCTTCAAATAAGTTTTATGAAAGTTCTTAGGAAGAGCAGTGAAGGGTTTAAATTGCTCTCCAAAAGTTGTATAAAAAAATGTTTTCCAGGGAGGAAAAACTCGTGTGGAACATAAAATAGCATTCACATTGAAATCTCACCAAAACCAGACGAGATTTTTACCAAATAAATGATCACATCTCAGTTTTAATTTCATTTAAAATTTCTCTATTAAATTATCGCTTCTAATGTCTTCTATTTTCAGCGTCTGTTGTTGGCAATTTCACCGACGAAGATTTCGCTGGTGGCGCCATCGCCGTAGGTGCAACACCACAAGAGAATGCCGAGTATCCATTGCAGCGCGATGAAGTAGAGCGCGTCATTAATGGAAAATTTGGTGAACGCAGTCAGCCACAAACGCCACTGGGTAAGTGATTTCATCCATTTTATAATACTTAATTTGATTTTATTATACTCGGCACTCGTATCCGCAACTGAAATTTGAGTGAGCTGTCAGAAAATGCAACTTCATTCAGCGCACGGCTTTATTCGCCTGAAATACGAATTCAAAATGAAAATCACTGCCACATTTTAGACGTCTTGATGAGAGTTTCACTTAAGAGTGCGCTTCTAATACTTTTCATCTTTTATATGGCAACAATACTATTCGTCTTGTATGTGCATGTGTAAGTGTAGGTATGTATGTATGTGCCGGTATGCATTTAACAGTACAGTAGCGCCAATGAAATTTTTGCCACGCGGGGCGAATGGGGTTTTAAACTGCTCTTCATAGAAATGTTGTCACTTCGCTGTTAGTTATGGAGAAAATAATGGTAAAAAACATGAGTAGTTTAATATTTTTAAATAATTTTTAAATTAACTCTACTAATTTTTTGAAATCACCATTAAAATACTAATTTTCAAGAAAAAAAGCCGTCTTAAAATTTTACTTAAATTTTGTGTAGAGACCGCACATCAGCAAAAAAAAAAAATGTATAACAGATTTATTGCTGAAATTGCTGATGCACCGATTAAGTCTATCTATTGTCCAGTTTGCTGACTCTATTTGAGAGTGATGATGCTTTCGAGTATATTTTTTGTCACATCTCAGAGCTTGAAGCACATAAACTTCTATGTAGTTAAACTCTAAAGGCCTTTGGTAATAGACGCAACGCTAGAATACAAATCTCTTAGAGTTAGAGAAGTATTACTAAGTTACAAAGCACCTTATTAGGTGGCAGTGTCTCCTTGTTTCAGAGCATTTGTATTCGCAGTTTAAGTTTTACTTTGAAATTCATTTCTATCAGTAACGCTAAAAGATTGTGAAACAATTTTTTCGAACAAAAGGTCTCTTTTGACAGTCCAAGTCACTTATGTAGATAAAACCTTGCACTATTACACGAAACCTTTCAAGACTGCCAAATTTTCCGTACTTTCTTAAACATTGATTTGATATCCCGGCATTAGATTTAGAGAAAACTTGCATATTTTTTAATTCTTTTATTTTCTTGACATTAAATTGAATACAAAAAAAATTAACGTAACGTTAGAATTTAGTGTCGTTCCTAGTCGAAGCAGAGAGCGGAGACTAACATGCATATGTATATGACAAGAATAATAGATTACCAGGTTTGACCACTCGCTATGGTGAAATACAAAATTGTGAGAGCTACTTCCATTCAAGGGTGGTAGATTACCAGGTTTGCTATTTTGCTATGGTGAAACAAAAATTGTGAGGGGAACTTTGGCTACTACGTCATATGTATTCACACACTCGTCCAACGAGTCGTTGTTCAGAAGGCAACGAAATGTTGTCACTGGTTGATTTCTTTCGTATATCACTAACCCAAGCGCAGTTTTTTCGTCGAAATACCGTTTCGTACCGTAAGAGACATCAGCCTATCAACTGATTCTGCCAAATGCGCTCAGAGTTGAATAATAACTGCTACGTAGCACACCGCTAAAAATATTTTCTCCATGACTTCCACTGCCACATCACTGGGCACTCGGTAGCAGAATTTCGCGCACTCATTTCACATGTATTCACAGACTCTTCCTATCAGTCTTTGCCCAGATGGGAGCGAAGTAATTTGTGTATAGGCTGCGTTGATTTTTTTCCTATATCACCATCACAATCTCAGTTTTTTTGTAAACAAAGCGTTATTATGACCCCTGTTACGTCAGCCAATCAATTTATAACCTTAAGATAGCTGAGAGTTGGTTAACTTTCTGATGGAGGCCGCACCTCTGAATTTTTTCACCATGCATTCTTGAGGCAGTGTAATGCAGTCAGCGGAATACTGAAAGAAAGAGGATCATTTTCTCAACTAGCCTCTTAATTACAACTCATTTTATCTCGCCCTTAAATGCATTTTCTTTCCATGGGAAACCTGAAAAACCTTCCGGCCGATTAACTCCAAAATTAATTAAGGTAATACAAATAAGAAGCAGTTGGTTTTTTTCACTAGCATTACTCACCTTGGTTAATAAAATAAGGAAAGAAAATAGGGGATATTTACTCAAACCTTGCAGTACTTTTGGAATTAGTCAAATTAACTTTGTCCGGCAATTGGAAAAACTATAAGAGTTAAAGAGTTGTTTACATTAGGAATAGGTTATCGGCTCGATTAGTAAAGCTCACTTTATTGGTTGCGCCAAAATAATCCTTATTGAGTTTCTCGATCACATACGATGAGGGGTTTTTACGGATGGGTTTCCAAAAACTACATAGTGTACCATAAATCAACTATTTTTTCCTAGCTCCATAGAGTAAATTCAATGGGGATATGTAATCATGGTTGGCAGACTTAAAAAATGTTTTTGTTGGGTCACTTTCAATTAATCATTTTCAAATTCATAAATTTTGCAAGCGATATTAAACTGATTTTCCAATAGAAACCTGAAGTCATCGGCATTGATCAGGTATCGATGATGGTGCGAAGAAAAACAAGAATGAATCTACAGTGTTCAAATCGATGAAAGACTCGTTGATCTGTACGGAGTAGAAATAAAATCGTATATCTTTAAAAGCTGCATAAGGACTATGGCATTTATTGGAAATTTATATATGTGGCAACACTTCCCATCACTATTTTCGTTATCCTCATCTCCTCTTCGTTCTATTTCGTTTTTCGTTTGCACTTCAAATGTTCACTCTTTTTAAGTCTGTTTCAATAAATCAACTAAACAGGATTATTTTAGGTAATTGCCTTTCTTCACTTTAATCGGTAAATGTGTCGGAACAAATATCAGCCCTCAATTAATTTTATTTAAATACCAACCACCCCTTTAACGACGACTTTGGTTCCGACTTTAGCTTACAGCAAAATTGTGCCTACTTTTGGGCATCGGAAGTACTTTCAAATGTCTAACACCCGTCACATTCACCCAGCGCCTGTGCGATTATTAAAAATGTGCCCAAATCACTTCGCCAGCACCACGCGCATTTTATTATTCCTTACCTCCATTTTTCTGCTTCACACTTACACTGCTCTTTTGTGTCTACTCTTTTGTATGAAATTGCATTTCCATCATTTTCAAACCGCAACTGTGTACGGCCGGAAAACGTGCCGTTGCATATTTAGCTACGCGACTATGGACACAACAATGAATCGGGAAAAAACGGTATGAGCATTTTCCATTTTTTACGCGCAAGTATGGTAGAAAAGATGAATGTAGGTATGTGGCCATGCAGTGGAAATGGTTGTTAAATGTTGGAAAAAATTTTGGAAAAAGGTAAAATTTGTTTTCAGTGCAAAATATTTCTCCTTCAAATTATATAGGAAGAAGAAATACGATACGGCATATGATACATTTCAGTTTGTGAAAAGTTGTCAATAATTGTTGCATAATTTTGGGTCAATATTTATTCGTCAGCTGTAAAGCTGCAAATTAATAAATTTTGAAGTAAATATTTTGTTCGCTTGCTCGTTAGTCACTAATTTTGTGCTCTTTGACTCTCCAGTATCAAATACGTAAGAGAGAAACATTCAAGGAGAGCCGGTCACAGTTCTAAAGCGCAAAGGTTCTCAAAATCATTTGCTTGTAAGGCGGTTACTTCGGCTATCAAGAAGAAAAAGAAAAGTTCGTTTTTTGTTATATGTGTCTCCTGACGGTGGCGCGGATGGAGCGAAAGACGGACGCAAAGATCTTTAAAGCATATGATACTGAGAATAACCCCTTGCTTTCCGATTTTTGAAGAAAAGAACGATACTATTTTTTCTAGAACAAAAGAACAACAACTATTTTTCGGACACTGACCCCTGCTCTTAGGCTTTTGAAGAAAAGAACGAGACAATTTTGCTAGAACAATTTTCCAACACTGGCCACTGCTCTCAGGCTTTTGAAGAGAAGAACGAGACTATTTTGCTAGAACGAACTCCCGACATTAATGACATCAGTTGTGATAGGATGATTGATACCTTTCTTCACAAGCAATTCTTACCAGGCATATTTCTGCAAGTGCTTCATTGACAGAGAGTAAGAGCCAGAAAGATGTTTAACGTAAAAACCTTAAAATAGCTAGTGAAACCTTCTCCTCAAATAGACGAGCTGGTGATGACAGACAAATCTAAGAATATATTATTTGCAAGGCAGCTAGAGCTACTTTGGTCGATGACCCTGTAAACTAGTGTTGCATTGCAGTGTCTAGTGCTCAAGTCATGTGAATATCTACTTATACTTTTTGCTTTTCCTGAGAATGGAAAATGGACCTATCATGCGAAAGTACTCTTTTCCTCCCATATTACTGAATTATCGAATAAACGACAGTGAAATGGGATATTACTTTAACCAACCACTTTCCTCGAGCTCCCTAAAGTTCACAGGTCAGCTGCATATGTATGTAGAAAGTTGTTCAAGGAATGCACGCCTTAGACATTATGCCCGAGTGACGGAATTTTCCACCCGTGGTGGTAACTTAAATTTACTCTTTCAAGGAAGAATAAGATGTGATGCCCCAAAACAATTTATTCTACGTAGCCGGAGCGATTCGGATTTATAAATGTTGATCAGATTGGAGGTACTTTTTCCTACAGAATTTTTTGAGAGATCTCGCGTAACTACCGTCAAACTAAAAACATAATTTTTTCCATTATTTATTGACATTTCGTCATGGAAAGCCCAACGTTTACAAATCGTACAATTCTATTACGAAAATCGACGCTCTGTGAAAAGTTTCCATCGCACGCTCAGGCCAGCTTATAATTCTAACCTAACACGCACTGTGGACATGTACCATTAGGTGTCTTGGTAATATCAAGTATCACTTGACGACTAATTGGAGGTCAAGCTTAGAGGGAGGTTAAAGCACGTTGTTCATTTCATAGAAATTTGTATTAATCGCTTAAAGTTTTTTCGAGGAAAGACTTGTAGTAAAACTTTCGAAGAAATATATTTTTAGAACCTCACTCAATCTACAACGCATTTCCATTAGTACGGTGGTTGACATCATCACCGGGCACTGCCTAATGGGAGCACATAGGAAACCCCCATACCCTCTAATAATATCTGTCGCAGCTGTAGGAATGAGAAAAAGGTGGAGAGCGTTGAAACACAATTGCAGTCCTGCTCTTGCCAGAATAGCGATATCGGTGTCTAAACTCTTACGTCTGGCAGACATGGAATCGGCCACCAACGGTGTAGATATAGGAATACTACACCGTTTTAACAGATCCGAGAGAAGTGTGACAAATAGTGGAGAGGGGCTTACTACATTGGTATAGCTATCAGTTTTCAAGGTAGAACAATTCTCATGAGAGTTTCCTCTTCATAGACGTCATCCCGAGGGATGATTCGTCAAAGAGGGTATTTGTTACACAAACTCAGTAAACTCTCTAAGTTTGGCTGCACCAATTTTTCGTTTTTTCTTGGTAGCACGACAAAAATTGAATCAAATTCTTCAGAGAAAACAGGCACCAAAAAAATTAAAAACATTAGCAAAATTGTTCGCAAATTTAGGAAACAAATGATTTGACGAAATGAACATCAACGCAGTTCAGGAAGAATATACCAGACACACTAGAAATCGGGATAGAAACTCGATCGAGCGTCTAAAAAAGGGTGTAGGTAGATATGTAAAATGGTTTAAGTACCAGTCTGACATTTCCTAAGTAGCACTAAAGTGCCAATTTAATATCATTACGAGACCTGATGATATCTACAGCCAACTAAAGCTGTTGACCCTCTATACAAGGTTGATGGGATTTAGGAGGTTGCAGCACCCCACGTTGTCGAAGAAAGGAACATCCATTGACCTTAGTCGTATAGCTGCCAAACCCGCATATTTTCGCGTGTGTGTCGATCCTCTAATGACCGGTCAATACAGCTACGAGTTTGGATATTGAATTGCGTGGAGTTCCCAGAACTTTCTGCTTCCTGCACTTATTGCTTTGGAGCCACAAAGTTTTCGACATAGCGGACGAAGAAATGG
The DNA here is from genome assembly GCF_027943255.1 of Anastrepha obliqua. Classification (NCBI taxonomy): domain Eukaryota; kingdom Metazoa; phylum Arthropoda; class Insecta; order Diptera; family Tephritidae; genus Anastrepha; species Anastrepha obliqua. The sequence goes on from NC_072896.1 coordinate 32,705,455, forward strand.
AGCTACATCATTTTTGAGGACTAAGTTGTGCAACTCCCCTTTAGCAACAGCCAGGGAGACGCTCTGCGACCAATTCAGTCGACTCCTTCCTGGCAAGCTCGTCAACAATTTCATTTCACTCTATGTTTCTATGAAACCCAGCTCAGAGAAATGTTACCTGCACACCCAAGAAATTTGATCTCCTCCTTGCAGGAGTTGACCAGTTTGATTAGAGTTTTAATCCCAGCTTGCCTATCGGAAGAAATGTTAATATCTGCCTCGCTCCCACGTTCCCTAAGCATTCTACATGCCTGCAGCATCACAAAGAATTCTGCCTGAAAAAGGCTAGCAGTGTTCGACAGTTTTAAGGAACACGATAAAAAGGGTGTAAGATACAACTTTTTATTCTTTCATTTTGTAAGGGTAGTAATTTATTTAATAGTTTAAGCTCGTCTAAATTATTATTTAATCAATCTTCTTACAGTATGAAATCTTTCCTTTTAACCCCAAAGTTTTTTTCTTTTCTCTTTTTTTTCAGTAATTTCACCCAAACCCATAGACCATCCAGAGCCAGAAAGCAGTTTGATTGGCTTCATATTCGCCATATTGGTGGCCATCATTTTGGTGCTGGTCATCGTCATACTCTTGATTGTCATACGAAATAAACGTGGCCGCGGTGGCAATGTGCTTGATGCATTCCAGCACAACTTCAATCCGGATACGCTTGGCGGCGCTGATAAACGGCTCAACTGCAATGGCATGAAGGTGAGGAGAGTTATTATGCATGAGCACTAACACATACATAGCAATGAAAATGATTTCAGGTTGTTATTTTTCCCAATAAATTCTCAAATAACAACACATCCCAATCACCTTAACCGCCTTGTTTTTGTTTTCGTTTTTTTTTTTTTCTGTTTTTACAGGCCGTCACTATGGACAATGACTCAGAGTCGATAGACAAGAGTAGCCTCTACCATGAGCCATTCAATGTGAACATGTACACGAGTGCAGCGAGCGGTTGCTCCATGAATGACATGCAACGACAACATGTCACACCGGACTACACAGGTATGCAAATTACTTATTATGTACCTGGATGTGTGCATATTTACATACATACTTGAACATGGATAATAATTACATCTGGGTTCACAGTAATAGCAGCGCGACTTGGTGCAAGTTTTTTGCTGTTTACTTACTTTTTAATTAACTAATTTTTTTTTGGCAAAAATATAGTTTCTACTACAACAAATGCCATATAATTTTCAGATTCAAGCTTTGTGGAAAATTAAAAAAAAAAATCAAAAAAATTTTGCTAAAATCTTAAACTTTTTATCTTTTGATAATCTTTGAGAATTTTTCCAAAAATTTTGAGTATGCAATTTTATGGCCCCATTAATTTTAGTTTAATAAAGTGCAAGTTTAAAGTAACTGCAAAAGCTCATTGAGTTTTGAAGATTTATTTTGCTGGCGGTCTTGTGCATTTTCTTCGTATAAAAAATTGCGAGCGCTGGTTACTGGGAAGGAAATGCATGACACCGTCAACAAAAAAAAAATGTCAAAAATCAGCGTAAATTTTAATTCACTTAAACTGACAGAATATTACACCAAAATTTAATAGACTAAAAAACTGCGTATTTAGATTTCTAAAAACTCCGACTTAAAAACTTCAAATTTTAATGAAAATTTGTTGAATTTTTTAAATTTTGTTCTACTCTTAAAGCTCTGACTTATATAGTTTTTGTTTTTGTTTTCGTTTTTTTTTTTAATTTTTAATAAACAAAAAAAATAAATTAATGCCCTCGCCTCATTTGAATTGGTGTTTTTGGGTGTTTCTTTAAAGCATGTGAAACAGAAACGAAAAGACTTTTTTTTTGTTTTGAATATTTTATTTTTTCATCTTTATTATATTAAAAAAATAAAAACTTCTGTGTAGCCATACAAGGTTCGTTCAAAAAGTTGTCAGCTTTAAAAAATTGCCATCCAAAAAAAGGTAGGTAAGTCACTGGCGCCACGGATTCCGGAACTCACAGGGGTCTGAATTCAAAAAGACAAAAGGGTTCTTATTCTGTATGAATGTCATTATCGTGTGAACTACGGTCTTTAAGAAAATAAAACTTAGCAAAATGGCGGACGTTCAAAGAAGAAAACCCGTTTTTAACCTTTGTGTTTGACTTTAAACTTACGAAAAAACTACACAAATTTTTTTTCCCGAATGATCGTAGTTCACACGATAACGACATCAATTCTACGTCATCAAATTTTATTTCATCAAAATCCATTCAGCAGAACCGGCTATATCTGTATCCATTGTTTATGTGAAGACCATTTTTTGAAGGCTGACAACTTTTTGAACGAACCTCGTACGGCCACAAAAAAGTTTTTATTCTTTAACAATGAATAGGAAAATAAAATACTGGAAACAATAATAAAAAAATCTTCTTTTCATTTCCGTTTTACACGCTTTCAAAGAAACACTCAAAACACACCATTTCGAATGAGGCGAGGGCCTTCCGACTTTGAGATATAACGCTCTGCTACTATTGTGAGCATAGCTGTATAAATATGTCGATACGCGTATGTAAATTTTGATAGCAGAGAATTGTTAAAATTATGAAAACATATTTGCTACCAACCAAATTGGAAAGGTGGTAAAAAAATAAATTTACAATATTCCCTGAGAAAATATCTATGCGAGTTTATGGTTTTATTATGTAAAGCCCATCACTGTGAACTTAAGTTTGAGTTTTCGGGGTCGGGGGTTGTGTCCCGCGGCCGCCATCTTGGAAATAAGGGTGCAACTGGTTTTTTGCGATTATCTCGTGAATTTCAAAAGTTACGAAAATTTTGTAAAATACTTTTTTGTAGATAATAATATTATTTACAACTTTCATTCAAAACGTTTTATTGTAATGGACTATGAATAAGTTCGTGCGGTTTTTTTTCGAAATTTGAATTTCGGATCATTCCCATGGCTTTTAAACGTTTGGAAATGGTTGATTGATCAACTCCCAAAGTTTTTGCAACCTCTTCTTGCGTTTGAGCCGGATCTTGATCGAGCAATTCCTCCAATTCGGTATCCATGAACTTTGGCGGCGCGGCCAAAATCACCACTTTTAAAGCGTGCAAACCACTTCTGGCACGTTCGCTCAGCTAGAGCATGCTCACCATAAACTTCCACCAAGATACGATGACTTTCGGCTGCTTTTTTCTTCATATTAAAGAATTCCCCGCAAAAACACATTATTTGGCACGAAATTCGACATTTTCAAGTGTGGTAAAAATATTGTTGTTTACGCTTCAAATAAAAAACTTGTAATCGAATATATCATGTCTATGTTATCTTAATCGATTTTCAGGTGTAGGAAAATTTCGAAACATGAAAATTTCAAAATGCGATATCTCTGCGAAAAAAAATGATATTTGAGCAAACAAAACGCCATTTGAAAAAAGAAGGATTGTGTTTAAAGATGCCATCCTTTAATTTTGGTGAAAGAAAACATCTGCAAGGCTACATAACCTCAAATATGGGCAAAAATGGTGTTTTTTGCACTTTTAGGTTAGGATATCTCGAAAATCAGAGCTGATAGAGCAATTCTGAGGCCAGATTTGGATTTAGCGCATCATAAACCTTTGGAAATATATAGTCTGGTTTCTGGGTCTGAATGTTGGTTAAATTTTGTCGGCCTGTGTAATCATGTACGCGCTTCGCTAATGTATTGGTTGCTCCGCTTAGCAGCTCAAAATCATACGACTAAATAAAGATAGCGGAAAAAACTTTTAGACAAAAATGTTCACATAAGAATGCTCTATAAAAAAGCTCTGATGTATATTTTCCATAAAATCAATAAAAAAAAAGTTATTACGCTTTAAAACAATGCATCCCTTAATTTTTCGCGTAATTTTGTTTATAACTTTTTTATTATTAATTTTACAATAAAACGTTTTGAATGAAAGTTGTAGATAATATTATTATCTACAAAAAAGTATTTTACAAAATTTTCGTAACTTTCGAAATTCACGAGATAATCGCAAAAAACCAGTTGCACCCTTATTTCCAAGATGGCGGCCGCGGGACACAACCCCCGACCCCGAAAACTCAAATTTAAGTTCACAGTGATGGGTTTTACATAATAAAACCATAAACTCGCATACTCCTAAAATTACGAAGTTGGCTATTTTTTTCGTCTCTTTTGACTGGACTACTACCTGAAATCTCGTTTGATATTAAGCAACTCAGGCACAGAGAAATACTCTTAAGCCATGAAGGAGAGCAATAGAATTTTCAGCTCGCAGTTTTAAATCTTCTCATAAAAAAAAATAATAATAAAAATAAAATAATAAAAATCAAAAAAATAATAAAAAAAAATAAAATAATAAAAAAAAATAAATAAAAATAAAAGGATCAGCTGATGATAAAATATTCCTTAATTCATTTGGTAAATCTGCTTTCTTACATTCCTCATAGAACTAACAGTAAGAATTATATGTAAATATGATATTTCGCAACTATTGAAAAAATTCATTGAGTGATAATTGAAAATTATATTTGGATAAGTCATAAGCCAAAGACCTTAAAATCTAAAAAAGCTGCTCACGAGGTGTAAACAGTTCTCATAAGCTCAAGGAAGAATAAGCCATTGGTCCGACTATTTTTTTTTTTGTTTGAGGTATTTGAAAATGAATTCTAAGGGTAATGGCGAGCCAGCTGTCCCATTTATAATATCAAGAAAGAGAAATCAAAGTGAAACTATACTTCTTCTACTTTATAGTTCTTCTATTTCCTCTTCTACACCTTGCGTTGAATTAAGGAAGAGGATCAACAAACATCGGAAGAGATCAAAGTGCAAAACAAAAAAATTTCTTTTGAATGCCTCCATAAACTTTGAAGTATATGTATCCCTAAATTCAGAAGCAAAACGCTGAATGAAGGCAAATGAAGAATAAGCTTTGGCGATGACAAAATTCGAATGGCTAAGAAAGCCAACAAAGCATATAATTCTACTCTAAAACTGATTCGATCTAAAATATTATCGCGTGAGCAATATGGCTGTGAACTATGGACGCTAAAGTGACAAAACAGCTAATGTGCTTTGAAAGAAAAGTGTTCCGAAAGATCTATAGTCCACTTGCCGAACTGGGAGACATAGTTAACAAAGAAAGTTTTTCAAAAAACACACGTAAAATTCAGAAAAATTCATGAAATTTTTATTTACATTGTGTAAAATAAGTACCCGGAATTTAAAAAAAAAACACATTTTTTCATATTATTCATCATTATTTGTTGGATCGCCTTCAAAATAGGCTCCTTTTGAGCCGATACAAATATTCCAACGAACAACCCAGTCATCCATGGCCCGCTGGTAGGCCGGCGCCGGGATGGCCTTCAGCTCCTTTAGCGAATTTTTTTTAATGTCTTCAATCGACTCAAAACGCCTTCCCCGAAGTGGCAATTTTAGTTTTGGGAAGAGAAAAAAGTCACAGGGTGCGAGATCTGGCGAATACGGTGGCTGTTCGATAGTATTTATTAAGTTTTTGGTCTTGTATTCGCGTACAATCAAGGCTCGGTGCGATGGCGCGTTGTCGTCGTGCAGAATCTACGAATTGTCCTTCCACAATTCGGGCCGTTTACGGCGAATGGCTTCACGTAAACGCCTTAAAACGGATAAATAATATTCCTTATTAACCGTTTGGCCCTCTGGAAGGAACTCAGTGCACCTAGCCTTGGTAATCAAAGAAAACCGTGAGCATAACCTTCACTTTTGACCGGCTTTGGCGTGGTTTTTTTGGATACGGCTCGTTCTCGAAGCACCATTCAGACGATTGCTGACTGGTTTGCATATCGTACTCGTAGACCCATGTCTCATCACCAGTTATTATGCGTTTCATGAACGTAGGGTCCGTATTAGCTCGGGAAACCATGTCTTCAGAGACCTCCTTCCGATGCTCTTTTTGCAAAAAATTGAGTAAAATTCGCCAAGTAAACAAAAGATCAACTCACTTTGACTGCAGAATAAAACACACTAAGTAATAGATCCCGTTCTAATAAGGCTTGTGCATTCAAGGACATGTGTACCAACATGAAAAAACCAAATTTGAAGTGTCAGGTATTCCCGGGAGAGTTTAAATTATAAATTCCGGGTACTTATTTTACACAATGTAAATCGATAATACAGTCCATATAATTGAAGATAATTTCATGCAAATGTTGACCGCGGCTGCGCTTCAAATGGTTCATCCACTTAGTCCAATTTAGGCATACTCTTTCCAATATTTCGGCCGGTATCTCACATATAAATGCTTTAACGTTGTCTTCCAACGCGTTTATTGAAGCAGGCTTGTCTGAATAGACATGAGCTTTAACATAGCCCCACAAAAAATAATCCAAAGGCGTTATATCACACGATTTGGGTGGCCAATTAAAAGGTCCCGAACGTATTTTATTTCACGTTCACCAAACTCGCCTCTCAACAAGCCCATTGTTACGCGTGCTGTGTGGCATGTGACACCGTGTCATGCAAGTCAAGCTCTTGCATTTTGGGCAAAAAAAAAGTTGAATATGATTTCACGATAGCGCTCACTATTCACAGTTATGTTACGATTCGCAGCATCTTTGAAGAAGTACGGTCCAATGATACCTCCAGCCCATAAACCGCACTAAACTGTGAACTTTTTTGGATACTAGCAATTCTTCTCGCTGATCTTCACTCCAAAGTCGACAATTCTGCTTATTTACGAACCCATTGATCCAAAAATGAGCTTCGACTCAGAACACAATTCTTCGATAAAAAAGTGGATCTTCGGCCAACTTTGGAAGAGCCCATTCACCAAAAATTCTGCGTTGCGGTAGGCCGTTCGGCTTCATTTCTTACACCAGCCGTATTTTGAAAAGCTTCACACCTAAATCCTTTCGCAAAATTTTCCACGTTGTTGAGTAACAGAGGCCCAATTGCTGCGAACGGCGACGAATCGATAATTTATGGCTATCATTAACACTGGCCGATACAGCTGCGATATTTTCTTCAGTTCGCACTCTACGTAAGCGTGTTGGTGGTTTCATGTTCAATAATGTAAATTTGGTTCTAAATTTAGTCACAATAGCTCGAATAGCCGCTTCAGTGGGTCGATTGAACTGACCATAAAATGGAAGAAGCGCGCGATAAACTATCTTAACAGCACACGCATTTTTATAATAAAATTCAATGATTTGCAAGCGTTGTTCGTTTGTAAGACGATTCATGGTTAAATTAAATTATAAACCAAACTGAAGATGTTTGACAGTGAAACAAAACACGAAACGTGCGTCAGCTGGTTAAAGCAACTGTTTAAAATAAGATAATAAGATTTATTAAGTCTCAACGACTTGATAAGGCTGGGATATGTGGCTAGAATGTCAAGGGAGTAATCAACGAGAAAGGCACTAGATCTTCGCCCAATTGGAGAAAGAAAAAGGGGACGCCCGAGGAAAAGGTGGGTGGTAGATGTGGAAGCTGATCTTAGGAAAATGCGCGTGGAGGGACATGGCTGTAAATCGAGATCGTTGGCAAGAAGCTGTGATGGAAACAATGGCTCACCAAGGACTGTGACGCTAAGAAAAAAAAAGTAGAAATGGAAAAGTGAACTTTTTGATCCAAGGTGGTATGAGTTAAAATATTTAAGAAAAATATTTCTTGTGAAATTCTAATATATATGTCCAAATAAGTTATTTTGCACAGAAAAATATTTCACACTTTTTTTCAACTTTTGCCATTCAACTGTACTCAGGTACCTTTATCAGGAATTAACCATTTTCTTCAACCTTCTTCTTTAACCCAGCCTTATACTATTTCGAGTCGGCTCTTCGTATGCGCAGTCCTGAGTCGTCACTTCGTTGACTTTTCTGCATCGCAAGTCGTTTTGAATGGCGGTTTTTGGTGCTCTGTCTGACCCACATCTCACTACTTCCATCTGCAACACTTGTCTCACTCTGCAACACTTATATCCTCTGGTCTTCTCATTACATAACCGTACCAGCGTAGACAGTTTTCCTGAAGCTTAGGGCTGATCTTGTACAGCAGTGTAACGCCGCTGGCCCACCCTAGTTTCAGCTCTAGTTTTCTTGTCACACCGGACACCGGAGGTTTCTCTCCAGCTTTGCCATCCATATTGAATTCGATGAGGAATTTCTAGCTCGAAGGTGCCATCTTCGCTGAAATGCGAGCCCAGGTATTTAAAGCTAGCAACTATTCTGAGTGGGGCATTATTTATTATAAGAGATGGACAACTCACAACTCGCTGTGACAAAATGAAACTCGATTACTTCGGTCTTTGTGCGGCGCACTCGTAGCCCATTCGATTCAAGGACGGTAAAACTCCGGTTCAAATTTTCTTGGAGGATGGCTATGTTGCGTTCGAGAAGGAGGCCCAAGGGAGGTTGCCCAGGTTGCCCACGCATAAAAAAGTCCATCGGCATATTAAAGAGAAGAGGGTTAAAAGCTGAGAATTTATGTATGCCTACATGAACGTTGAAACCTTGGGCCAGCACACTCGAACATTTTGACTGGGTATTTAGTTTAAGGTACGCGTCAATGACGTCTTTAATACGTCTTTAATGATAGTTTCCAGGAGCAGGTGCTTTCTTAATCCAAACGAGATCTCTAGACTTTTTGATCTAAGTTGATATATGTCAAGAAATTTATAATTCATTCGAACGTTTTATTCGCATTCTCATCACAAAAAAAGAAAAAACAAAAACACAAACTCATCAGTACTGCAGTGGACTTCTTCTGCACCTAATCAATGCCAAAAACCACTTTCAAATGCAATGAAGTTGAAAATATTACAACTGTCAGGTAATTTGTCAGCACTGACAATAAATGAAAATTCAAAAAAAAAAAAACGGAAAAAGCAGTAAAATACTATTTCATATCTCTGTTTTTATATTTTTTTTATTTTTGCTAAGCTAACATTTTAATTTGCTGTATGCACCCCTGGTGTGTGTTTGTGTATATGTGTGTGTGTGAATATTCGTGTAGTACAAAGTACAAAAGTAATTTAAAGGTAACAACAAGTAAAAACCAATGAAGTTACCAAAGTTTGCGTGTTGTTGTCAACATGGCTGTTATTGCTTTTGTTTTTGTTTTTGGTATTTTTGTCCTCGTTGTTGTTGTTGTTGTTGTTGTCATTCCCATCGCATACAGTTTTTCGGTGGATTTCATTTGTCATCACATGGCACCAGTGCCGCTGACAGAACATGTAAATCGGTCACACACACACACACACACGCATACATGCATGCCAAAACTAACACAAGCAAGCATGGCAGGTAAACAAACACACACACATTTCCTGCGAAAAGTGAAGTGACGGTCACACGGGAGCAATTTTATGTACCTTGTAATTTAAGGCAAGCTGTCTCATGCCCCCTCCACCACCTCCCTTTCGGTATTTCACTATGCTTGGCCATACTTTGCATATGCCGACAGCAGATGATATAATAAAAACGCAAAACAACAACAATGACAATAACAATAACAAAAATGACAAAAACATTAGCGCTGTCATTTTTGTCATCAACGGTTAACATCAAGAGAGCAGAGGGCGCGATGGCCGACTGCAACGACTAAGCGAAGAGGGCAAGGGAAGAGCGCACTCTAACAAACAAGTGACCAGCTGCACATGGACACACACACACATACACACACTTGAAAAACAAGTCAGCAGGTTGTTGACACTTTTATTGTAGTTTTCATTTTGCATTTGCAACATGCAACATGTAAGCGCTTAATTGAACAACTTGCCACTGTCAAGCGTTAGTGTCCCTCTTTCCGCGCCATTTTCGTACGAGCGCCTAACTTTACCTTAGCCTTTTTTTCTCCATTCTCCTGCTACCAGCTTTTCGTCGAGGTTCCTGTGCGCGTTTTGCTTCCCAGCCACTGGCGCCAAAAACCAATTTTCCGCGAGTTTCAATTCCCCTCATTGCTGGCTCACGATGCACCTTTCCCAGTTGGATGGCTCTATTGTCACTTGGCTCGTTGGCGTTAATGAATTCTAATGTTCGAACTCTTATCGTAGTGACCACATTTTCTGTTTTTCGCTTAGCTCACTTGCGCTCGCTTTCTCTCTTCCTCACTCCCTCCTTCGCTGTCTCTATCTCCCTCTGTCTCTGTCCCTCAATTCAAGCCAACATTTCCCTCGCGGCTCATAAAAGCGTCCTGTTTGCAATGTGACAGCTGAAATTCGCGCAAAAATCATATTCCAAAACGGCTTTGGCAGCCATAAATTCCGCATTCGGTTTTGAATGCATTACCCGATGCATAAAAGCCACTGTAGTTTTTTTCTTTTGTGCTGTCGTTGCTTATTCATTATGCTTGCATGTGTGCATGTGTTAGTAGCATATCGCCAGAGCGCCAGGACATGTTCGTGTTTTGCTCAATTAACCATCTTTTTTGCCGGTGTGTGGTCGCTGATGACTGATTAGCACAGGCGCCAGTAGCAGCAGTAAAAAAGTTTGTTTCTTTTACGTTTAAGGTAGACTTTTTTATATTTGTTTAGCTGCTTTGTTACAAAAGAAAATCTTCGTTTTCGAATGCGAATGCAGCACTTCAAGAATCTGCGGAAAATTTTAGTCGCGTTATTGGATCTGAAGGTCAATCAAAAAGTTCTGCATATCTTAAGGTGTACTTGATATTTTAGTCGCTGTGCACCTTTACGTTCTTTTTATGCAGATTTCGTCTGAGAAGACCCACAGTAGAATAATCCGGGGCATATTTCCCTAGAATATTTTAACCCCCTAGCGACCACACAAATACGTTGTTTTCCAAATTTGTTCAAAAAAGGATCAAAATGGCCCTATTTTAAGGCAGATAATGGGTTAAAATATTCAAGATAAATATTGCTTGTGAAATTCCAATACATATGTCCAAATAAGATATTTTTCACAGGCAAATATTTCACACTTTTTTTCAACTTTTCCGGAAGTTCGCTCAGGTACATTTTTCAGAAATTAACCATTTTCTTCCACCTTTTTCTTTAACCCTTTCGGTACGGAAAGCTGCTATCGGAAATACAAATTATTTTATATGTTTAATAGTTGCAATGGGTGAAATAAAAGTGTTTTGTCCCATACAAATTGTATTCGGTTAAAAAGGGGCGGTGGGAGGGGCTGGGACATATATGTCCCGTCAGTATTTTTATGGACGCATTTGTCTCGTTTAGTATTTTATGATACAATATCTAAAATATTAATACCATTTGGTTTTATATAAAAGTTTGTTTTATTATGAATTCAATATATATTTAGTTTCAGTAAAGTGAAAAGAAGAAAACAATGAGCAAGTAATACAGTATAAAAAAAATTGTTTTTACTCTGGCATTCTTCGCACAGTGTCTTTGTTCACCTTTCTCTATTTTGTTGTGCACAACCTGTGGAACGCCTTCGCTTAGCAATGGGAACAGGAAGATGACCTGCAGATAGTTTCCTTTTTCTTCCAGATGTACCAGATCGACTAACAGCTCTTTTTTTATCTTCGGCTATCATATTTTCCGCCAGAACGATCATAAAATCTAAGAGTGGATTTTGTCTCCGTCCAAGTTGGGAACTGATTACCCAACAATTTCCCACTGACATCATCAATAATCGGTAAAAGACTTTTTTCCACCATTTGTTAGATTTCCGATCCAGCTCATATTGACCTGCTATTTAATCAGCTCTGTCCACTCCACCCATTATTTGTCTGTAAAACTTAATAATTTCGGGGCACTCCACATTCATTTTTTGACCGTTTTTCAATTTCTTTTCTATCTGCGATATTTCAGACGAATGGCAATTACTAACAACGACTACTTCCTTGGTGTCATGCCATTTGGTATACATCAAACCTGTGTTGCTTGCTCGGAAAACGCATTGACTTTCGTTCAGCTTTACGTCGATAATTGGCATTTTTTTACGGTTTGTCATAATGGTTCCCAGCGCTGCATGACTAGTAATCTCTAGGAAATTGATACTTGTGAAGAACCGATCAAAGCACAAAGTGGCATCTGTTTCTCGAATTGTTGCAGCTAATTGTTTTACGACGCGCTCGCCTAGGGTTCCCTCGACAGTTCCTTCTTCTCTCCTAAAAATCGTAAGTATAGCCAGTATGAGCATCACACCTGAGCCACATTTTAATACCGCGCTTAGTAGGCTTCAATGGTAGGTATTGTTTCAGGGAAGAACGGCCCTTGAACTTCGTCATGCTTTCATCGATACTTTGGTAAGGACTTTCGTTCCTTGCACTTGCAAATCGAGACTTTAGGCACTCCGCAATATCTTCCACATAATACAGCTTGGATGCTCCTTCAGGTTTTTCAGGTGAAGCAAAATACATTTTTGATGACAGTGACAGAAATCTATCCCGCGATATTGCCGATTTTATAGCATCGTTTCCCATAGAACTATGTTTCGACCAATAGTGCTTCACAGATGGCAAACGATTATATGACATAATTATCATGCAACCAATGACGACTTTTATTTCTCCAATATCTGTTAGTTTTACGTTTTTGTATGCTGGTTTTGATTTTCGCATTATCTCAATTCGTTCATTGGTACACTGGGTAATACGCATAAAGAGGCTTTCTTGGAAAATTTTCATAAATAAATTATAAGGATTGTCAGTCCTATCAAAGCGCTGGCTTATATCGGGAAATCGATAACTGGTTAATGTTTTCCTTGGTACAAATTCTGGGTTGGGAGACGACCATATGGTGTTTTGAGCACAATCTGTGGAGTGCGTTGTTGGCAAAGCCTCTTCCGTATCCTCTTCACTATCATCCTCCGTGCTTCTTTCATAAGCAGATAAAACCTCACTATCAGAAGGCTCATAGTTGTCATTACTGCCGTCCGAAAAGTCATCTTCCTCATTAGATGACTCCAAAATGCTAGCGATTGCATCCTTATCAACCACTTTAGGCATTATGCGTCTTTACAAAAGTAACAATAAGAGTTTATAAATAAAAAAAAAATTTTAATTTTTCCAATAAATATCCAAGAAAAAGCATATTTGATCCTGACTGGGACACTTTGAGCCCGACAAGAATACTGATGGGACACATACGTCCCACGAGGATAAAAATGCCAGTAATTTTTTATATAACACAAAAACTTATACTTACTTACCTCAATATAATAATAGAGCACTAGCACAATAAATAAATATATTTTCAGTAAACTTTGAAGATAAGAAACCACGAAAAATCGCAAAAAACCTACCACTTGCAAAATTCGCGTCCACTTTTGCGTTTGTTTTTTGACTAATGAACACGTGTTTACCATTTAACTTCAAATAACGGAAGGAAATATCGTTAAGAATGGCATTAACCACGAAATGGAATAAATAAAGCCCATTAAATTCGCTTAATTTCCAAGCTAGGTATCTTCAAACATGTGCCGGGACATATAAGTCTCGTTCGGACCGAAAGGGTTAACCCAGCCTTATTCTATTTCGAGTCGGCTCTCCTTGTACGACAGCTCCAGATCACGCAGTCCTGAGTCGTCTCTTCGCTGACGTTTCTGCATCGCATGTCGTTTTGAATGGTGTTTTTCCAGGTTTTTAGTGGGCTGCCTGGCTCTCATTTCACTCATGGCACTCATTTCCTCTGGTCCTCTCATTACATGACGGTATAAGCGTAGACTGTTTTCCTGGAACAATAAAGGTATATTGAATCTTGTCCAGGAGTGTAACGCCGCTGGCTCCCCTCAGCGTACGCTTTTCTGTCGCGTGTAGTTTCAGCTCTTGTTTACGTGGTACAGTCCAGCACTAGGATATATATGTCATTACCGGCATGATCATGATTTTTGTAGATTTTTCCTTTTGATTTTTCTGGAATTCTCTTGTCACACCGAACACTAGAGTCTGCTCTCCAGCTTTGCCATCCACTTTGAGTTCGAAGAGCAATTTCGGGCTCGAAGGTGCCATCTTCTCTGACATGCGAGCCCAGGTATTTAAAACTATCAACTATTCTGAGTGGGGCATTATTTATTATAAGAGATGGACAACTCACAACTCGCTGTGACAAAATGAAACTCGATCACTTCGGTCTTGGTGAGGCTAGTAGCCCATTCGATTCAAGGACGGTAAAACACCGCTTTAGATTTTCTTATAGGATGGCTATGTCGCGTGCGAGAAGGTGGTCCAAGGGAGGTTGCCCTAGATTTCACACGTAAAGAAGTCCATCATCAGATTAAAGAGAAGAGTGCCTCAAGCTGAGCCTTGATGTACGCCTACATTACCATTGAGGCTTTGGGCCAGCCCACTCGCACATTTTGCCTCGGTATTTAGTTAATGGTAAGTGTCAATGACGTGTTTAATAATGGTTTCCGGGATCAGATGCTTTCTTTATCCAAACGAGATCTCTGGACTCCCGGTCGAACGTCAAGAAAGACTCTAAACTCTTTATTTAGTCGGTTTTTTTTCTATGACCGTACGAAGAACGTGGATAGCATCAACAGTCGATTTCCCGCTCATGAAACCGAACTGGTGACCTTAGCAACACTTCTAATGCATGCGTCGAGGACTCGTTCCTATATCTTTAGGCAGTGTGACATAAGTTTTATTCCACGGTAGTTTCAACAGCAAAAACAATTTACCTGAGATTACAAGAGGCTTCGGGGGTTTCGGCTCCCTTTTTGGTTATTTAGCCAAGCTCTTCCTCCTATTTGTGGTGTGCGTATTGCTGTTGTTCCACAAATGGAGGGACCTACAGTTGTAAGCCGACTCCGAGCGGCAGATGGATCTTTATGAAAAGTTTTTCATGGCAGAAATACGCTCGAAGGTTTCCCAATGTCAGCCGTGGGGCGGCCTCTATTGGAAAAAACTTTTTAAAAAAACTTAAAATTATTCCTTGATTCGAGTATTCTTCTCTTTTGGCTCTAAAACGAGACTGGTTCAATAATTCATTAGAGTAGTCTAGCAGTTTGTGCAATTAGGTCCATAGCCAAAGAAACTGCTGCTGAAAGAAATTGACTTATAAGTTGGCTTGAGACATTTTAAGAAAAAAATGGAGGAAAATCTCAATCAGCACGGCAAATAAAAACATTTTTCGTCACCATCTTAAGTAGCCAAATTTATCTGTTAAGCTTCTATTAATACTTGCAATATCTATGACGTTGAAGAGGTGATATTTTATTACATTTGTTAGAATTAAATTTCATTTTTCAATATGAAACTCCGCTACTGATCTTAGATCACAATCCGCACTTCTGAAATTATAAAAAGCGAGCTCACCTGCCATAGGGACTGGCAGATATTAAAATTAATCTTCTATTCTATATGAATTTTATGAGTTGCTATACATGAACGTTATGTATACTCTCACCCTAATAAATATACCCGCCAAATTCTTCAAGAAACTAGAGAATTGAAAGAGTTATTTCCCCCCAAAAATAGAAGAGCTGCTTCCACAACCAAGCCAACCAAGCAATCCAAGCAAAGTACCAAATAAAGTTTCTAACAAATCGGCAGCAGACAATGCGCTACAGTTGTGTGTATATGTATATAAAACTTGGAAATTCATCTATACATACATTTGCCCTACAAGCAAACATTAAAAGTTGCCTACATTTAGGCGCACAACGGGTGAGCCTTTGAATGGAGTGATAAATAAATTTGAATTCTGCAATCTAACTGCATTGAGACTTGGCTTTAGTAAGAAATTTACATGCAGCAGATATGTGTATGTGTATGTGTTTGTGTGAATAAATTATACTTTTGTATATTTGATTATATTTACGAGCCTGCCGATGTATGTATGTAAGCGAATTTGGCCTAAAACTTGAGACAAAACAAATTGAATGCTTGGCGAGCAACAAAGTTTAGTCATTATCGTTTATTACACTGGCCGAATTAATGGAATAGTGTAGGGGAAATAGAGAAGAAAATAATAGAGCGAAATTTAGATGAAGCTGAGTTATGCTTTGTAAAGAGCACCAGCGGTCATAATTCAAGTGAATTCGGTCAAATTGTGATATTACAATAGAAAGTACACACAAACGAATTTATGTATTTAAGTTTATATATGTGTATGTGTGTGTGAATGCATATATATTTTATTATTACATTTACGGGTCATAAGGTAGGATTGGGTAATTAAAAATTTGCTGGTTGTAAATTATTCCAAACACTAAGGTGCGCAATATTATATTACTACCCCTTAAACAAGCACTAACGGCGGAAATGTAGCATCGTCGTATGCGCCTCGGATATACTTTTTTTCTAATTCATAGGCTAAGCCGTACTACAGTTGAGTTCTTTCGGAAACTTGCTGCAAAAATATTTCTTAAAAAGTAAGTAAGTAACTTCCTCGTACTTCCTCATGGGGCTTGCGTGCATCTGTGAAAGGCTAGGCTGTGGCAACGGAGTGCTTAAGTACCTTAGAAGGGCCACCAATGTTGCAGAGGCTAGCCTTAAGATGTCAGACAAAGACAGGTACAAGTTCGTCCATGTTTTCAAGCCGGAAGCTTTGCCTCAGTTGCTGAGAAACTTCACTGTAGGTCAGCAACGTCCGTAAATCCATAAATTCAGAAGCGTTTGTCTCATGATGAGCGGCTCCCTGCTCTGCGTCTGATCCCAGTAGGGCGTCAGTATTATTTACTCCTGACAGTAGGTATAAAATGCTACCTATCTTCGCCCCTTGTCTAATGTCTAATAGACCCGGCCCTCAGTATCCGGCTAAAGAGGGCTCTAAAATCTTTGCAGACCCAGTCGTTCATGTGCAGGACTCAGGCGAGACCGATGATCATACTACTAAAGTCCCGATTGTTCTGATGGTTACCACAGGCCTGGACAATCGGTAAGCTACTGGGGTAAAACAACTTGTCCTTAGACAGGCAAAAATCATGAGTGATTCCGAAAGTAGTCTATCGGATTGAACAGTGGTCGGTAGTGTGGTCTAAACCACGGCCGAAGAAGATATCTCTGTGTCCAAGCACTAGAGTGCAAGGCCTCCCGCTGATCTTAAGACCAAATCGGATGATACTCCAACAAAGAGGCATGCGATGGACAAAACCCGTGCACAAAAAAGGACATCGGGTTACAACAGCTCAGTCAAGTTTCTTGAGAAGCTGAGGAAATATGATACAAATTCTCTTTCCACACGGGATAAAGCGCTGAGAAAGAAGCACGCACACAACATCCGAAAATACGAGAAGCAGAATGCTTTGAGTATGACGGTAGTTGAACGGGAGGATTCCAAATAAGACAGTCTAAAAAAGAGGAGCCAAACTGCATCGGGGAAACAAAAATGATATGACTAATGGACTTGCTTCCGGCAAACCTTACTATTGTTATTGATAGTCAAGCAGTGATCAAGGCACTGGCCTCAGCGCACATCAATTCAAGATATGTTAACGAATAGAGAAAGTCGCTCTCGTTTATCCAACAACATAACACCACAGTTTGTGGGGTCCCCAACCACTCTGGAGTGGAGGGAAATAAAGAAACGGATGAGTGGGCAAGGAAACGCTCTGAGCTGGACCTTCAGCAAGTGGTAGAGGGTATTAGAATTCCTCTAAACGAACTGTACACTGCGACTGACTTAAGCGTAATCACGGAAACCAATAGAAGGTGGTCTCTGACTACTCACTGCAGGGTCTACAAATCGCTCTGCACAAAACTGAATCTTAAAAGCACAAAATGTCTGTAACAAATCAACTACCAGCGACCTCATAGGTTTACTCGTATAACGGGTCACTGCACTATTGGCACCTCTGCAAGAGCTGTGGAGATGAAGAAGGAATTGGGTCGATACAACACCGCCGCTGTGAATATCCTGCACTTCAAAGAAGCGGTGCCAAATATATCGGCGATTATTTCTTTGAAGACCTGGGTAATTTGCAAAACGTCTCACTGAAAGGACCATCCTCTCAAATAAGACTTTTTCAATACCCTGACCACAGCGCCCCCTAGCGAGTCCATCTGTTGACGAGTTGCAGCCTATGTATGTCGGGGCCAGTTGTCTAGAAAATAATTATAAAATTTTTTTATTGAAATCCATTCAAAAGTGTTTGACCTATTCAGTTACAATGAGATAATTTTCTTATAATCTTTTTTTTTTTTGTAATTTTTAAAAATTTTTACAATTTTTTTTTTTTCAAACTTAAATTTAAAAATGCTTGGTCTAGGACCTATACTTACATTGATGTTTCGTTCTTCAAGTCGACTCAGAAATCAGGCAACAGTTGTTGATATGAAGTCCAGAAGGACTACATATTTCACCTATCAAAGCCAATCAACAGAAGTCGACAGGGAGCTAGTGATGCCATATTATTTCTATCAAAAAAAAAAACCGAAAGTGTTATTCCTCTGAAAAATAGAGAGAAAGTAACTGTTTACTAGTATGCTTAAATCCTACTCAAAGTTAAAAAACTAGACGAAAGAGCGGCTATTGCGTTCTTCTGGTGCGAAGGAAATCCGTGTCCTGTGACTTGCAGTAAAAAATAAAGTAAATTTGAGTGGAAAGATCATTGGTAAAAACTTTTGGGCCTAAAAACAGTCGTCTACCATCATATTTCCCGAACTTAAGGGGTATTCTGGTCTAGACGTCTTAATTTTAGGTAATTTTAAAACTAAGATAAAAAAAATATAATAAAAAAATAAAATATGTTAAGAAACTGCAAATCTGCCAAAATAAGGTACTCAAAATGATGCTACGACTCCCATGGCATTTCTCCACCAGAAAGCTTCATGATGAATCAAAAACTAAGATTTTGTCAGATCAAATACAAAATTTGACTAAAAGATTCAAAATTCGTTCCAGTTTTTCGGACAATCTACTAATAACTGAACTTTCTTAATGTTCAATTAGGCCCTGGTACTTAAATGCGTATAGATTGACCCTAGCTTGTAAGATGTATAGCGGAGGTTTTTCATAGTAGTTTTTTCCTTCGAAAAAAAGAAAAAATCATTTAAAAAACCAAACCTGTGATAAATATACAAATATAATGATGTAGAATTAAGATTTAAATCATATTCTGTAAATTGTGCGATAACATAAGTATTGTAACGTTTTTCTACTTAATAAACTCTTATAATAAAATATTTTTACTATCCATTTTTTTATGGTTTTTATTAGTATTGGAAAAGTATAAAAAAAAATTAAAAAAAACAAAATCGTGGAATTACCGGCTGGCGGGGTGATGGCTGCATGAAAAACGATGCTCCGGGGTGGACATGATTCCAACCCTTGCAGTGATCTAAAACAAACAAATTTAAAAAGTTCTTCATTAAATAGGATATCGCTATCGAATTACGCCAAATCAAAAAAAAAAATATTATATATTATATATTATAAATTTATTTACCCTCTTTTTTTACCTTTTCAATTTTTTTTTAAATATTTCGAAATAAATTTCGTAAAAATCTGAAGCAGGCGATCGGTCAAGTAGAACTTGAGATATCATGACGATCATCTCAAAAAAAGTAGTTTTGAGAAAATCGCGTTTGAAGTTTGAGCAACAATTCCAATCGAATAACTTAGATCATAATATTTACTACTCACTCTGGATTAATCGGCGATGTATAGAATAAATAAAGATTGTGTGGGATGCAAAAGATTTTCTAGAAAGAACGAGTCCTCAAGTCTTCCGGTAACATCTGCCGTTCATTGAGCGATTCGCTCCACTCAGGCAGCTTAAACGCCACGTCACAAAATCCGCTGTATCTCCGAAAGTAATTCGATTTTTTCAAAAATCCTTTGAAAATATGCAAGCCAAAAATCGATTTTTTCAAATTTTCAAAGACCAGAATATCCCCTGAATGTCCTATGATTTGCGATAAAAGATAAAACAAATTTGGGAGAAAATATCTTCGGTATAATGAGAAAGGAGTTATGTCTAGTTGTAGCGCGATGAACAGGGCCTTTGTTAGTGGTTTTATTACTTTATTTTATTATCAAAACCACAAATACTTTTTAAAAGCGCAGTAAATTATCTGAAAGCACATAGACTGAAAATAATTTGATAAAAATTTTACTGAAATATTTATGTCATTTCTTACTCTTTCTACTTACTTCCTTTTAGGTATTGAAGGTAATTTTAGTTTAGCATCTCTAAGGATTTTTCTGTTGGCGATATGAAGATTGTGCCTGAGAAGATCCCTAGTAAAATTTTCCGAAGAATAGTTTTTTGGAATATTTTAACCCTCTAACGACTTTCTAAAATTGTTTTTTGAGTGGTTTCTTGAGGTAAAGTTCAAACTGTCCCTTTTAGGTGGCAGCTAATGGGTTAAGATGCTCCGCGAAAATATTTATCGTGAAATTTTACGCTATACGTTTTGACTTTTCATTCCGCTGAAACATATATTTTAACCATTTTCGCCACTTTCGTGAAAACAATACAGGGCAGGTCATGAAGACTTTTCGTAGGCGGTGAAAAAGAATTCGGGTTAACGTTTGCAAATGAATTGAGAGTTTTACCATATTACTATAGGTATACTTTCAAAAAATATTAAGTAATTTTAAATTTTTTTATTTTTATTTTTATTATTGTAATATTATTTTTTTTTTTTTTTTGATGCCCTATATAAGTGGCGGTAGGCATTTAAAGAATGAGCTAAAATATATAGAAAAAACTTCCCTTATTCGCTTAATTAATCATTTCTACTGATAAACTGGGCCTAACATTTAATATCATCTCATCGCACCTCCGCCAGTATGACCACTCTAACACACGTTCGCAAAAAATCATGCTGATGGATTACCTTATTGAGAACACTCACCACCATTTCTTCGATGCTTTGATTTATCTAATGAGGATCTTTGAGCTTTTATAATATTTGCTACTCGTTAGTAGACGATTGACTTCTGAAACATACAAACATGAAAACAAAAACGAAAAAAAACTTAAAAGACTTACAACCTGAAAAACTTGCACAGCTTGAAAAACAAGAACTACAAAAATACATAAGAAACCGCGCCGAGAACTGAAAGAAACGAAAAAAAAACAAATGACTATAAAATACTTAGAGTAGAAAAAGCAATCTGCAGCAGCATAAGTTTTAGCTTAAAATTAAAAAGTTTAAAGGCTTAAAACCGAATTCGTGCGCAGGGCAAACTTCTTACCGCTACTAGGCTGAACCTAAGGCTGTAGGCGAGTGAGCAGAGGAAGCAGAGGAAGCAGGATAAGAAAATGCAGATTTTGTTTTGGGTGAATTTAATGCAATGAAAGCAGACACTGACAAAATGGAAAATAGGAAAAGATGCCTATGTATATATGTATGTATGTGTCCATATTAGGGTGGTGCACAAAAAGTCGAAGTATAAAATCATTATTGCGGAACCCATCTGGACCTTTCAAAGTATATTGAAAAAAGATATACAACTTTTTTTTTAATTTTTTGTTCTTTTTTAATTGGCCGTTGAAAATTTTAAAGTATTTTGATATAAATGGAAAATTTCTTGAAGATTTCAGACAGGTCCAGTATACGCTTCTATTGACGACTTTTATATCTTGAAAATTAAATTTTAAAACCACATTCTATCAAAAAAGTACCGGTCAATAAAACGCAAAATAGTTGTTTAATCATCAAAAATTTTTTATCGCCTTCAAAATAGGCTCCTTTCGAAGCAATACACATATGCCAACGATTAGTCCAGTCATCAAAGCACCTCTTAAACACGCATTTGAAGAGATCTTCTTCAGCTCTTTCAGCGAATTTTCCTTAATGGCCTCTATCGACTTAAAGCGGCGTCTGCGGAGTGGCATTTAAGTTTTGGGGAAAGGAAAAATCATTGCGGGCTAAATCCGGTGAATACGGTGGTTGTTCGATGATATTTGTCGAGTTTTTGGTCAAAAAAGTGTTCACAATATGACCCGGTGCGTTATCATGGTGCAAGATCCATTAGGTTATTTTCTACGCACAGTCTCTCTCGAACGTCGCATAAGTTTCAAATAATATTCTCTATTTACCGTAGAACAATTTGGAACGATTTCCGAACACCATGATAATCAACGAAAAATAATAGCATGACCTTCACTTTTGACCGACTTTGTCGTTTTTTGTTTTTGAGGATTCGGCTCATGTGGATAGAGCATTCAGCCGCCTGTTGACTGGTTTGCATGTCAAACTCATACATCCATCTCATCCGTCTCATCACCTGTTATGATGCACCGGATAAACGTTGGGTGGGAATTCACTTGTTCAAGCATGTCTTCAGCCACCTTCTTCCGATGAAGTTTTTGAAAGATATTCAACACTCTCGGAACGAGTCGAGCAGCCTCTCGTCTCATGCCCAATTGATGGTGTAAAATGTTGCGAATTGATTCATGAGACACAGTAAGGTCACTAGCTACCTCCCTCAAACTTAAATGATGGTTTTGCAGCACCATTTCCTTGACTTTGTCGACGTTTTCATCCATTGAAGACTTTGATGGGCGACCAGATCATGGGATTAAAAATATGTTTAGTTCTTTCCTTGCTACACAACATGCACTGAGGTTACCCTGGGTGCGCTTTTAGTACAAGTTGTAGTGCTTGAGAGAGAAACCGGTTGCCTGAGTGCTCCGTACTCTGGGTTCCAGTATCAGTGCGATGTCTACGTCCACTTTCGATAGGAGAACGGCCAGGTTATCCGTTGCAGTCCTAGAGTGCTGCAAATTGATCAGGACAACCTTGAGAGTCATACTTATTGGTCGTTTTTAGTGGTTTCGGCATAAAGTTGCATGCCCGTATACTGCTCCTTAGCGCCATCAATTTGGCTAGAACAGGAGTATTTCAGTTGCATACGCGTGAGCAACTCGGTAGCATCGTCAACCTTGTCACGCTCATCCTCGGAACTTGCACAGCGGAATAACTTCAAATACGCTTTCTTCCTTTCACCGAACCGAAGTTTGTTGTCCTCTTTCTTTAGTGGCTCGATTCTCTCCTCCGAGATTTGTAGAAGAAAGGACACGCTTTTCTTTTGCGGAGTCTCCGCTTTTATGATGCTCCAGTCAACCATCGGAACAGTGCGGTTATCTGCTTGCAAGTATGCGATACGAGCCCTTGACCGTCGTGCAATCTCGCTGACTGGAATTAGTTTTAGCCTCGAACCTTTTCTAGTCGTTCTGGATCTTGCCAACAGCGGTTTGCAGAAAATCAAAAGGGAATTTGTCGTCACACTTGATCACCCTGTATCCATGCACTACCTCCATTAAATCAAATCCTGGCACTTGACTACCGGGTTTGCCATGACGTGACTAACGACAATACGAGAAAGCCGTGCCTCGATTTCGAACCACTTTTCCCACGCAGGTTTGCCGCAGTTCGTTAGTTCGTCCACCAACGCAGTTTGCAGGTGATGCCGTGCCACTTTATTAAACGCGCGTTTCGCTGGTTTGGGTGTCGAAGCAGTGTGTGACATCTTGTGCTTTTTTGCAGTTTTACCGCCCTCGTCCTGCGGTCTACTATTGAATATTGACAAAAATATTTATATCAGAAATCAACTTATAACACTTTTTATATGTAAGGCATCTTAACTTTCGATGGTATTTTTATATAAGAAAAAATGGCCGTAGGCGAATACCTTTAACGTTGAGTAAACGCCTGTATTAGCGGCTTTCATATCTTAGGTAACCCCCCTGAAATATTTTATTTTCGTAGAAGATAAATATTTTATTTTTTATTTTTAATAAATATTTTTCTAGAATAATTTTTTCCTCAAAATTGTTATTTAAGGGGACTTTTTGGGCTTTTCTATTAGGTGTGCAACTAAGTTCTCGCTGTTTTGATGAAATTTCAACTTTTTTCTGAAAAAATGGTTACAAGTGAATCATTGAAAGTATTGCCCATCGTTGGCTATTACTTTTTCCCATCTTTCTGGTAGATATCTTATACCGTTGCGGTAAAACTGTTCATCTTTTGGGGCTATCCACGGATCAAGTCATTTTTTGATGTCTTCATAGGAATGGAACTGCTGGTCAGCTAGACCATGTACAGGGTTGGCCATATTAAACTGACCCATGTGATTATTAAAAAAATATGGAAAAAGAAACATTTTTTGTGTTTTATTGTGAAAAACATTTAATTTAGTTCAAGGAGATTCGTTTACATCACTTTTTGAATATGATATCGCGCAAGTGGTCGCCCTTAGCTCGTATAGCGTAATGTGCCCGTTTTTCGGCGTTTTCCATAGTTTTGGCCAGCGTCTCGGCCGATATGGCGGCTATTTCCCGTCGGATATTGGCCTTAAGTGCGCCTAGTGTCTTTGGCTTGTTGACGTAAACCTTAGATTTCAAATAGCCCCAAAGAAAAAAGTCCGGTGGCGTCAAATCCGGTGATCGTGGCGGCCAGTCAAAATCGCCGCTTTTTGATATCAAACGGCCAGGGAACAAAGTCTTCAATAAGTTGACGGTGGCTCGTGCTGTGTGTGGTGGTGCGCCATTTTGCTGAAACCAGAAGTGCTCCATACCATTTTCGCGAACAATCGGCATCACAAAATCGGTTATCATGGCCGATAACGCTCTTGATTGACGGTCAATGGTTGGTGTTGACCATTTTCAAAGAAGAACGGCCCAATGACCATATCAGCGCAAATGCCACACCAGACTGTAACTTTTTGGTCGTGGAGAGGTACCTCTTCAATAATTTGAGGGTTTTGAGTGGCGTAGAAACGGCAATTTTGCTTATTTACGGTTCCGTTCAAGGAGAAATGGGCCTCATCACTCATAATGATTTGATGCCAAAAATCCTCATCAGTTTGGGCCATTCGGACGACAAAATTGGCATATTCCAAGCGACGAGGCTTATCGGCCGGCAACAGTTGTTGATTTAGTTGTATTTTGTACGGGAATATCCCCAAATCCAAACGAATGATACGTCGTAGAGTGGTCCGAGGGATGTCCAACTGAGCAGAACGACGATTACCTGACGTTCGCGGCGATGACTCGATACTGGCTCGTACGGCCGCGATATTTTCGTTAGATCGTCTTGGCCGCTTTTTATTTGGACGTCGGGTATTAGCCACAGTGCCGGAAGACAAAAATCTTTTGTGCATTTGCTTGATTGCGTTCTTTGACGGCGCACTTTTCACTTTATTTTTTTTTCTCCACGCACGTTGCGTTTTTACAATCGAGAAGGAATTTTGAATGTACAGCTGAACAATTTCAGCGCGTTCTATTGGGGTGTACTGTTTCATGGTATAAATCTCCTTCGACTGACGCTTCCAACGCGGTATGTCATTAGCTGATCTGAAATTACAGTAAAAAGTTATAGGGTACTATAGTACTATCAATCGGAACAGGTGATAATCGGACGGCACAATATCTGGAGAATATGGCGGGTGGAGTAGGATTTCCCATTTCAGTGTTTCCAGGTAGGTTTTAATGGGTTTAATAACGTGAGGCCGAGCGTTATCATGCTATAGAATTACTTGTTCATGCCTATCCGCGTAATGCGGTCGGCTTCTCGCGCAGTGCTCGGCTCAATCGCATCAATTGAAGTCGACACCGATCCCCAGTGATGATTTCGCTTAGTTTTAACAGTTCATAATAAATAACTCCCACCAAATACATAGCATAACCTGCACAGCGGGAATATTCGGCCAAGACGACGACATAGAAGCATGACCGGGCAGTCCCCATGACTTTCTTTTCTTTGGATTGCTGTAATAAACCCATTTTTCATCACCCGTCACGATGCGATGAAGAAAACCTTTTCGTTTTTTTGCCCCTGGAGCAGTTGTTCACAGGCGAAAAAACAACGTTCAACATCCCTTGGTTTTAACTCATAAGGAACCCAAGGCCTTTGCTTCTGAATTCTGAATCATTCCCAATGCATGCAAACGCTTGGAAATGGATTGGCGGGTAATTCCTAATACTGAAGCAAGCAACTGAAGCCTTGCGTTTGACACGGATCCTCATTGAGCAATGCCTCCAATTCAGCGTGTTCGAATCTTTTTGGCCTTCCTTCACGCGGACGGTCGTCAACATTAAAATCACCGTCTTTGAAGCGACGGTATCAATCTTGACACGTTGTGTGTAGCATCTCCATAAACTTTTTGTAGCACTCGATGCGCTTCAGTCGCCGTTTTTTTTTTCGAATGAAAGAGGAAAATCAACAGCTCCCGCAAATGACGATTATTCGGCACAAAATCTGACATTTTCACAAAACCAAAAGTATATGATACCAAAACAAAATCACTAATGTGTCGATGCAGTTTGTTTATCATATGTCTAAGCTTGATTTATGACGTTTAGGTTATGTTAGAATCGATTAGCACACACTGCTGGCGGCATCTATTGACAAAAAGCGGGAACTTAGTTGCGCACCTAATAAAAAATGGGATCAAATTGACCCGTAAAAAGGGGCACCAGGGGGTTTAAATATTCCGCAAAAATGATGTCCATGAAATTATACTACAGAATATTTGTTAAACAAATTTCTATCAGAATTCAACTTATAACACTTTTTACACGATTTCTTTGACCTGAAGTAGGAAATTTTGGAAAAGCTGAGATGTGTTCGATTATTAATTTGTGCTACAAAAATGGTCTACGTAAGATATAAAGGATGGCTAAGTTTCAAGGGCCGGTGTTGATTTTGAATTAAACACAATTTTTTAAGGAAATTATTATCATTTCTCTTTATTATGATAATATCGGTATGGCTCAATAACGTATGGAACCAAATATCCGCCAAATAGCCGTCGCGGCCTCGGCGGCACACCTCCATCCGATGATCCAAATTTTCGATGACGCTGAAGCATAATTGAGATTCTATGCCGTTAATGTGCCGAATTATCCATCCTTTAGCTCTTGAATTGTTGCTGGCTTATCGACGTACACCTTTTCTTTCAAATAACCCCAAAGAAAGAAATCCAACGGTGTCGTTAACGTTTAGGTGGGGTTCATACCCTTGAAATTTAACCACCCTTTACTTAGAAGAGTATGAACTGGACTTCTTGTTCCAATCGACAGATCTAAATTTGTTAAGCTGCGCTTTCAAAGTCCGATAATTCCTGAAGAGAAGAATAATTTGGCTACTACAAAATATTAACTTTCAGCAAATTTATATCCGAATTTGCGAAAAAATGACGACCAACTTTTTTGTGTGTCACCCTAGTGTTTGTAAAAATATAAGAGAAATCTACTTTATGTATGTATATTTATAAAACCAAATGTACATATCTGTGTATACACAAATAGCCGTGCTTATAAAGTCATTCCAAAGGTAAGCTGTTGCTGGCAGAGGACAGTCACAAATGTGTATTTTCTGGGTTGCAATTAATTTAATTCTTTTTGTTTGTTTTTAGTTCAGAAAACTAAGTAAATGGGAAAAGTTTTTCAGTCAGCAGTAGTTTAAAGGAGAAGAAGAAGATTGCCAAGAAGAAGAAGCAGCAGAAAAAGAAGAAAATATGCACAAACAGGAGAGTATTAAATAGAAAAACAACGAATATCTAATATCTTAGAGTTTGATGGCAGTCGAACAAATGTATGCAGATTTGAAGCACAAACACATGTAGACACACGCACAAATATACCAATACAGAGATGAGCTTACCCAGCATAGGAAATGGGGGAAAAACTGGGAGAGGGATTATTGATATGTAGATTACTCCGCAAGAAAATTATATTCTCAACTAAATTTCTTATATTTTTGTTATCAGTTTAGGGCTAACAATTTGCGCTTTTAATTTTTACAATTTTAAAAACAAATTTTTTAAAAATATGCAAAAATAAGCACGAAAAATAAATTAATTTACGAAACTCAAATTAATCACTAAGAAAAGTAAAATTTAAAAAATAAAATAGAAAGTTCTTATAAAGGGTGGTTAAATTTCAAAGGCCGATATTGAATGTGAACCACACTTCAATGTCAAGTTTTTTTCTGCATTTCATTCGACATTTTTCAATTTCAGATTAACTCAATTTGAACTATGGAAAGATACACAATCGAGCAACGAGTTAAAGTTATTCAGGCTTATTATGAAAACGGACGTTCAAATCAAAATGCATATCGCGCACTTCGTGAAGAAAATCATCTTCAGTGATGAGGCACATTTTCACCTCAGTGGATTCGTGAATAAGCACAATTGCCGCATTTGGGCGAATGATAATCCAAGAGTGATTGCCGAAAAACCAATGCACTCTCAAAGAGTGACTGTTTGGTGCGGTTTATGGGCCGGCGGCATCATTGGGCCGTATTTTTTCCAAAATGAGGCCGGTCAGGCAGTTATTGTGAATAGTGTTCGCTATCGTGGGATGATAACGAACTTTTTATGGAATAGGAAGATATGGATGTGGACGACATGTGGTTTCAACAGGACGGTGCCACTTGTCTCACAGCTAAAGGAACAATGGCTCTTTTGCGCGAAACATTTGATGGCCGAATAATCTCACGTCGCGGCGATGTCAATTGGCCACCAAGATCATGTGATTTGACACCGTTGGACTTCTTTCTTTGGGGTTATTTGAAAGAAAAAGGTGTACGTCGATAAGCCAGCAACAATTCAGGAGCTAAAGGATGAGATAATTCGGCACATTAGCGGCATAGAACCTCAATTATGCCTCAGCATCATCGAAAATTTGGACCATCGGATGGAGGTGTGCCGCCAAGGCCATACGTAATTGAACCGTACCTATATTATCATGGTAAAGAGAAACTATAATGATTTCCTAAAAAAATTGTATTTAATTCAAATCAACACCAGCCCTTAAAGCTTAACCACCTTTTATAAATAAATAGAATTGTTAAGGTTAGTTTAAAATTTGGAGCTTAATTTGTGTTGGATCCCCCTTTGATTACAATTTGTTGAAGTCTTCGAGTCATCGATTTGTTTAAGTTTTTTATAATATTTTGATGAATTTTTGACCATTCGACATGAATCGCACTTCCAAAGCATTTAGCGCGTATCGAACTGATCTCGATTTTTGAAAGCCGATTGAGAAAGTGTTACCCATACATTTTCGATTGAGTTAAGGTCAGGGCTGCAGCCAAGCCATTCTAGAATTGGTATTTTTTCGCAACCAAAAACGCTTTCGTTGCTTTGGAGGCATGAACGGCTGCGTTGTAATGCTGGAAAATCAACTTCTTCTCGAAATTATCATTGAAATCTAGGTGTTCTATGTACTTCACACTATTCATATGGATATGAAACTAAGGGCGTTTTACCTTTGACAGTGAAATTGAAATTTGAAATTTGAAAAGTTCGAGCCGGTGCTCCTTGATTGGATTTGGTGGCTCCTAAAACACTCAGGCTAAAAAGCCCATTGTATTTAAAGCTCTGAAAAGATGATTCTGGACTTAACCATGCTTCGTCGCCACCAGACCACTGAGGCGTAAGTGATGATTGGTCTGATAAGTGCTGTGTATATCCATAGGACCACAGCAGGTTTCAGACTCCAGGTTTTACCAATGGCTCTGCGGCATTGCTGAAAAGTCCTTAATGCGCGCGATTCACCTTCAGTGAAGCGCGTGTCTCCCAAGTTGGCTTCTTACCCAAGATTACTCCTAGATGTTTAACTTCATCGGAAAGACCAAGTGCCACACCTTTCAGTGTTGGAAGACTGAGTCTATCCAATTTCCGTTTTCACGTAAACAAGACTATGGTTGTTTTGTTCGGATTAACGAAAAGACCTTGTATCATGCACCAGTCATCGATTTTGTCCAGAATCCTCTGCACTTTCGTGCAAAGCCTCCTAAGGGATTTATCCCATGTTAGCGCACAGACATCGTCCGCATATGCTTGGATATCAACACTGAGTTCCTGCATCTCTGCTAGTTGAGAGTCCACGACCAAGCAACACAGCAGAGCAGGAAGAACACCCCCTTGGGGACATCCTTGCTTGGCCCTGAGGGTGATTAGTTGGTAACTGATATCACCAGCGGTTAACAGCCACTCAGACAACCTTTGCACATTAATGGCTGTCCAAACCATGACAGAATCTCCTCCAAAATTACGAGCCATTCTCTCCTTCTTCTTCTTCCGTGCCAATACATTTGAAAACACGTTGATCCAGATTGAGTTTTCTTTTTTTCATAGGAAAAAATTACTCTTTCTTACTCATCTTCCCAAAATTGGAACTTTTCGGCAAATGTCAATCTGGCCTCTTTGTGTCGTGTGCTTAACTTGGGTTAAGCAAAAGTCGGTAGAAACTGATGATTAACTTATAGTAAGTTAGTTTTTCTTATATCTCAGTTTGAGTAATTCTCAGTTTCTACCGACTTTTGCTTAACCCAAGTTAATCAGAGAGAACGTAGGTTCGAATCTCAGTGAAATACCAAAATGAAGAAAAAGTATTTTCTAAAGCGTTCGCCCCTCGGCATGCAATGCAAACCTCTGAGTGTATTTCTGCCATGAAGAAGCTCCTCATAAAAAAAAAAATATCTGCGTTCGGATTCGGCTTGAGACTGTAGGTCCCTCCAGTTGTGGAACAACATCAAATACGCACACCACAAATAGGAGGAGGAGCTTCAGCCAAACACAAAAAAGGGTGTACGCGCCAATTATATAGATATATATAGTTCTACAAAAATCAAATAAATCGAAGCATAAAAAAAAATCGAAAAATTCCATGCAAATTTCCTACTTTTTAGTCAAAAAAAAAAATCCATCAGTCATAGAAAACAGGTTCCTTTAGCTCTTATTTGGGCATCAATCGGCAATGTAGTTGCTGCTTCGTTAGCAAGTCAAATATCAATCAAGTAGGTTGCTCGCCTACCTTCCGTAGCTTGGCGATAGAACTCTACAGCACCACCAAGCCGGTGTTTATCTCTTTTTTACCCATTCTCCGAGCATTCCTTTATTCGCCACCTGGGGACGCGTCCAATGGGAGACAAGTAACTCCACACGAAAACACTGAAAGCTTGTGAATATTTCGCAAAGGTATTCGGGAAAGTCTTTTCTAGTTGTGGCCGTCGCTCGGCAGGCAATAGTGGCTCTCCGGAGTGCATTTCTACCTCTCAAAATCTTTTCATAAAAAACCATCTGCCCTTCGGAGGCGGCTTAAAACTGTAGATCTCTCCATTTCTGAAAGCACTGTTGTTTGATATACGAGTATACATATATATATGGTTCTATGGCTCCACGGGGGAGCAAAGGCCTGCGATAAGGTTCCTCCAATTCCCTCTGTCATGCATCAACCTCTTGATTTAACTTCAAGTTTTGTTGGTTTTGAATACGTCAGCTTCTTGATTCCTCCCAGGTCAGTGCTGGTCTGACTCTTCGACGGCTGCCTTGAGGGTTCCAGTCTCTTCTTAACACGTGACCGAGCTAGCCCCATTTTCTTTTCAGGATTCAGATCAGTGTATGAGATAATTTTTGGACAGAAAATTGTCAGTATTTTGCGGAGACAGGTTAGGTTAGGTTGGTATGAAAGGAATGAGCACACTTGGACGAAGAAAAAAATGGATTTGTCCTTTGTGATACCATTATGAAGGAGGTGAGGTGAAAGAGAAAAAGAAAGGCCGATGGGATACAGGAAAAGGGCGGGAAGAGGTGGTACTGGGATGGTTAGGAGCGTGTGGACTACGAACGAGGACTATGCTGCGTTTGCGTCAACCGCTTTGTGCTGCTGATGAAATTCATCAGATTTTTCATGTCAGCGCCAGCTAAATCAGCAGGCGTGGCAAAGCAGTAAGAGCCAAGATGTCTGGATCTTAGCCCCGTCAGAGCAGGGCAGCTAAGGAAAAGGTGCTAAGATGTTTCCACCTCATCCTCCATACATCCAGCGCAAAAAGGAACCCGAGGTGATTCCAAGTCTCACCGCATGCATTCCTAGCGCGTGTGTCATGTGAGAAAACCCACGAGATTTGAAAGCTGAAATTTTGTCAACCTCAGAAGTCGCCCGAGCGCCCCCGGTCCACATTATTTCCAGAAGGATTTCGCGATTTACAAGTTTGTGTACTTTCCCAACGCTCGCTGGGTTGGTGCGATGCCCATCTTTCCAAGAGCAGACCACAGGTACTCAGGGGAGTCCCAATTCTCTCCCATCGCAGGGAAATCACCTCTCATGTCCTTTGTCTGGCCAGCTCATCCACCTCACAGTTTCCTGCAGTGTCACTCGGACCAGGAACCCAGATGGACTTATGTCAAAGACGCAGTCGAAAGTGAGGTCAAGCATTCCTTGACCAGTTTCGAAAGCACCGTCACTGACCCGAGGGCCCTTATTGCCGCTTAGCTGTCGGAGTAAATATTGCGGAGATAACGGTTGATGAAAGCCTGCAATGTTTGGAGGTCAGAGGCTGCAAAGTTCCAGGTTTCGCAACCGTTGTGTTTGATAGACAGCACAAATTGGAGATGCTCGACCAAAACAACCACCGAAGGATGTAAGCGTCAAAGTCTTCTTCATGTTGATGATCAAACCACAGCGGCGAATTTAATACAAAAAGAGTTTTGTTTGGTCTCATTCTTTGTAGAAATGACAGAAATAGTCCTGATTTTTACCAAGTAAAGTAAAAATTTTCGCTCAAACTCCGAAAAACCCCGAAGTGATAATTCAGTAGCTAAAAAAATGTAGAATTAAGTCCGATCGTCCAATCGTAAAACTGATCATAAATATGTCAAAAAAGCCCAAAGAAGCTTTTTCTGGAGAGCTCGTATTTGTATGCAAAATTAATCACCCCATCGGAAGATTTATAATTTTTGCAAATGGCGTCGTACGTCAATCATATTGGACACTTGTGAACTCGACAGCTGCAGTGTATGTTACAAGCAGACAAGTAATGGCGTGCGTAAAAATGAAATTAAGATATGGATCACTCAAACAAACAAAGAAAAAATCGAATGATTAATTTTGCACCACCTGGTACAGAGTGGCTGATGAATTTTGCTACATTAAGAAACTCAAATAACTTTTTTTTTAGTGTATGGAATTCATTTATTTTTTTTTTTCAAGTTGAGGGTCATTAAATTTTATTAAATGTAGCTTAACGAGTTTTAAAAATAATTGAATTTAAATGCCCCCCATGCTCGTTGACACAAGTGCGGCATCTTAGTAAAAAGTTGTTCATTGCTGCTTTGAGAGTTGCGACAGGAATAGCCGCAATTGTTGCCCGAATGGATTGTTTTAGTTCATCCAAATTTGTTGACTTTGTTTTATAAACTTCTTGTTTACATAAACCCCACAAGAAAAAGTCAGGTGCAGTAAGGTCAGACGACTTGGGGGGCCAACGAAATTCGGAGTTTCTTGAAATCAGTTTATTGGGAAATTTTCGTCGCAACTCTGTCATAACAGTCTGGGCTATGTGAGACGTTGCCCCATCTTGTTGAAACCACACAGCATTTCAGCATTTTCAAATAACGGTCTCCAGTAACCGTAACGGTGTGACCATTTTCTTCAAAAAAATAAGGCCCGACAATACAGCGTGAAGAAACCGCACACCACACTGTCACGCGAAGAGGATGCAATTCCGTCTCGTGGAGTATCTGTGGGTTAGAAGTACTCCATATTCGACAATTTTGTTTGTTCACATTGCCGTTTAAATCGAAATGGGCACGAATGTTTGCCATAAGCTGGTCAATAGTCTGCGGCTTGTTGGCGTAAACCGTACTTTTCAGATAACCGCACAAAAAGAAGTCCGGGGGGGTTAAGTCAGGTGATCTGGGGGGGCCAGTCGATGTCGCCTATTTTTGACACTAGACGACCCGAGAATTTTCGTTGCAGAAATTAAATTGTTGCATGCGCAGTGTGGCATGGCGCACCGTCTTGTTGAAACCAGTAGCCGTCTAAACCATTCTCTCCCATTTGCAGGCAGACATAATCAGCCCACATCCATCGATATCAGTTTCCATCAACCGTTTCGTTTTCTCGGTAAAAATATGGCCCAGTGATGGTTTTGGCGCAAATGCCGGCCCAAACAGCTATCTACTTTCCGGTCATGCAATGGCGTTTCATGGATCTCGTGTGAATTCTCAGTTCCCCAAATGCGGCAATTTTGTTTATTCACGCTGCCGGACAGATTAAAATGTGCCTCGCCAGTCATTAAAATTTGCTTCCAAAAATTGGGTTCAGAGTCAACCATTCGAGCGACTGTTTGGCCGTAGTCCAAGCGACGTGAATGGTCTTTTGGCAATATTTTTTGTGTCAATTGCACTTTATATGGAAACAAATTAAAATCATCCTTTAAAATGCGCTGCAATGTGGTTTCACTGACGGCAAAATGCTGAGCACGACGTCGATACGACACTGTTGGCTCCTGAGCAACGCTCTCCCTCACTGCTTCAACACTGCTTCATTGGAACGTCTTGGTCGTTGACGAACGGCATGTTGACGATCTCCCACTGTCCCGTGCTCAAAAAAATCCGACATCAAACGACGAATAGCATTGCCAGACGCTGCCAATTTGCCGAGATACTTTCTGCGATATGCGCGTTGAGTTAGAACAATAGAACGACTATTTTCAATGTATAGCATCACTATTTCAGCACTTTTTTTCGGTGTAAAGCGATCCATGGTTGAAATTGTACTGAATTGACGTATCGAAAACATGTATGTTGAAGTTAATCGGTTGAAAGATGGTGCACCCTGTATATATAGATATGTCGGCATCAAATGAAAGAGGATAGTACGTCCCCTTAGTATTAAAATAGCCTATAAATTTTTTGATGTTTTGAGAAAATGAATTTCAAACTTTTTGTCGAAAGTAGCTCTCACTCAAATCTCGTTATGTCTGTAAATATTTATTATTTTTTGACTGATGTTTTGACCCACTTTGTGGAACTAGAATTTGACAAAATTTTGACCACATATAAAATCGACGATGGAGAATCCAAAAATTCAATAAAAAAATAATAGCCTATGAGCACATAGGCTATTGTTATACTAAGGGGACGAGTATACATAAATCCAAAAATTTTTTTCATAGTTATGCTCTAGTCAAGCACATAAAAACTAAGCTCTAAAGTTAAAACTTGAAAGGAAAGACGTTCGGTTGATGGTCGATATCATTACAGGACACAGCCCCTTAGGTCAGCATGTGACCACCATTGGAATCATTGAGGACCCAATGTGTCTGTCGTGCTTGGCGGAGCCGGATAGAACTGAACACTTCCTCTGTGAGTGTCCTGCCTTTGCTAGAGTACGGCTACGGGTTTTGGGTGCCGATGTCATGAGAATGAGTAATATTTGTTCTCTAAAACTGGAAGATATTTACAGATTTGCTAAAAAATCTGGAAAATTCACACAAGACTAACTATCTCTACCTCTGTCTCTATTCTTTCCTATCTCTTTCTCTGACACATTTCTGCTTTCCTCCTTGAATATCGAACCTCTTTCCAGAGCTTTAAATACAATGGGCCTTTTAGACTGAGTATTTTAGGAGTCACCAAATCTCCTGGTGCTCCTTGGCTCGACCTTTTCAAATTTCAATTTTCAAGCTCTAAAGTTTTTGTCCTCGATTTTCATTCAAATCTTTCAATGAAAATATGGGTTTTGATTGCACTATATGGTATATATGTAGGTATATAGTTTATCGAATTCTTCATGTCTGATTTCATACACAGTAATAATAATAAATATATAACTTTTCAGATGAAGAATAAAACACGTATCGTTTTGTGTTTGAAAGTTATTTTTTATTCAAAATAGTCTCCATTTAACTCGATATAACGTTCAGAACGATCAACCAATTTCTGCATGGACTTTTTTATGTCATCTAAGGGAATGTTCTTTAACACCTGTGTCACGGCTACTTGAATGGCTGGAATATCATCATAAAGCGCACCTTTCATGGCAGTTTTCAATTCAGGGAACAGAAAATAGTCGCATGGTGATAGATCAGGAGAATACGGAGGGTGGTCGATGACACAAATATGGTTTTGCATAAAAAATTCATGAACATTTTTGGTTTTGTGAGGTGGTGCATTATCATGCAATAAAAACAGCTGTTTTCCCTCTGGATATTCAGGTCTTACACGAACAATTCTTGACCACAAACGATGTAAAACTTGTAATAGTTTGACCTTCTGCAACAAATTCCTTGTGTACAATACCCTTGGAATCGTAGAACGTGATCAACATTGTTTTGATTCTTGACTTCTGAAAACGCAATTTCTTTGCTTTTGGCTCCCCTTTCGTCTTCCATTGTGCAGATTGACGCTTAGTTTCAGCGTCATATTTGAAGCACCATGTTTCGTCACCAGTTATGATCGAATCAAGAAAACCTGGATCGTTTTCAGCTGTTGAAATGATGTCTTTACAATGCTCTACACGAGCGATTTTTTGATCTTCATTTAATTGGTGTGGAACAAAGCGCTCACAAACCTTTCTTTTATCCAAATCGTCAGTTAAAATTTTCCAAATAGTACCAGTAGATGAATTTAATTCTTCAGGCAACATTCTTATAGTGAAATTTCCGTCAACAGCACTGATTTCGCGGACTTTTCCCACCAATTCAGCACGATTACTTGCTTCTGGACGAGCAGGTCTTTCATCATCATTTAAATCTTCACGACCATTTTTAAAACGTTTAAACCAATTATATAAATTTGAACGAGCTAAACAATCATCACTATAAACTTTTAGAATCAATTCGTACGTCTCACTAAATGGTTTTCCAAGTTTAACACAGAATTTAATACTTGCTCTTTGCTCCATTGTATTTTTACGACACAAGCACGAAATATACTGTCAATAAAAGGCGCGTAACTTTTGAACCTGTCAAAAGATTTACATAAAGTTGGCTGCGGCTGAAAGCTGACGCGTGTACCTTTTGAATATGATCAAAGTTTAATAGATACCTCTACGTGTTCCATGATTTAAATAAAAAGTTCTGTTATTTATTGAACATACTGTGTATGTCGCACTTTGTAATAGATTCTCAATAGTCGTTATGACCAGTACTATAAATATTCAGGCATTCAACAAAATTCAATATCACTGAATTGAATATCCGTAGTATTACTTTTTGAAATACTTCACAAATTTGCATTCTCTTCAATGCATTCGCTTTTCTCTGCTGCCAAAAGTTTGATCAGCCAATGATCCAGTTTACTGCTGGGAAGTCAATGGTGCGCCATGTCGTATGAGCAACAAACAAGTGTTCAACTAGTCCACTTATACATACTTCGCAACTTGCATGCATATGAGTAAAAGTGTACCAGCAACACTGGTTGAAGGGGGGCGGTGGGGATGCGGGGAATGCTACAAGAAATTGAATTTCACCAGAGAGTGAGAAAGTGATGGTGTGTTGGCATTATTGTTACTGCTGCTGCCGCTGTTGTTTGTTATTATTGCAGCAGATGTGTTGTTGTTTTTGTTATTGTTGTGCTGCATGTAAATGCAAGTGATTTTATTTTTGCATTGCATGTTTTTGTGGCGCCAAGTTTCGAATGGTAATTGAATTTAAGGATTTTGTAGCGCTCACGCGTACAAAATTTCGCCCGAACATACTCACGCACACGAATAGCGAGCATTGATGTGTGTGTGTGTGTTACAGCTGTATGCGCATATAAATATAAACTGAGTAAACTGCATACGCACACATGCACATTTGCTGTTGTTGGTGTTGTGAAAAGTTTTGATTTTTATGTTTGTATGCTGATTTGTTTGCAAATTGCGTGCGTGTGTGTGCGAGTGTGTGTGAGGTATGAATTTATATATATGCATATGCATGAATAATATCCTTCTTGCATTTTATTGTGCATGCATTTGCACGCATTCTTGTTTATGTTTGCGTGTAGATGCAAATCCTGAAAATGTCAGCTGAAATGGAATTTAAATTGCACTCTAAGCTCTATTGGCCGACATGCAAAGCGATGATGTTTTTTTTTCTTGCTTTTTTTGCTCATAGTTTTGATAGAATTTTTGTTTATATTTTGCTTTTTTTCTGTAAATTTTGTAAACTTCATTTTATTCATAAAAACGAGCGCACAGCACATTTTAGCGGTTTAACTGGAAATAAAAATATTAAATGGACTAAACATTAAGTGGTTTTGTGTAGGAAAAATAAAGTACTTTTCTTTATACCGGATACATCAAAATATATGGAGCGGTGACATTATTTATATGGAAATTACTGTTATTTTTTCTCTAAGCAAACATTGAGTATTCAGTACCAATTGCTTGAGCTAAAATAGTTGGTGCAAAATTGTGCAATTTTACAAATCCATTTTGAAACCTCGGTATGCGCCACTTCAACGGGAATTGTGGCTGAAATCAAAGGAATGGATTTGTACTTGAATTTGTGGCACAGCCAGCTACTAAAGCCATATAAGAAAAGCATAGAAAAACTTAAATCACGAATAATTGAAAACCCGAAACAACCTCCCAACAAGCAACTGAGAATCTTATTAAAACTAAACCAAATCGAGGTTTTGAACTTAGGTGGGGCACAACACAAAGCAGGTTGGTGGAAGGTATAAATTACCATTGCGAGCAACTAATCCTTGGATATATCACAGTTTCACATTCAACCACATTCAGATTAGAGTCACCTTTCCCTTTTGCTGTATCATCCACTGCCCGTTATGAACCTCAACAGCCACTTGAGTGTGACACCCGCAAACTGCTTTGGTTTGACCCAGCTATTGCCGTCTAATTTTGCACAACGTGGTATAATTTAGTACCATATGACCTAAAATCTGAGTTCGGCTAAGCAACAGCATACATTTCATAAAGTGCACAGCACCATCTCCTTACATGAGGCCTCAAACACATACCCTGGCACCTTCTATTAAAATTTGACAAAATTTTTTTTTAATTTACTCAATTTGTGTTTAACTCCCGATTTAGAAAATTGTCATTCAGCAGACAAATTTACCTTATTAGAGTAAAGGCGATAAATTTTATTATTGGTGGAATTCCTCGTCTACTCAATGCTTGCCAAATTGCGCTGCATGTAATGGTATCGAATGACTTCTTGAAGTGAATGAACAACAAGCACATCGCCGAGCGCCATTCAACCGATTGCTCGATAATAACACGTGGTGTGTTTGCCTGGGTGTCGCCGCAGCTACGTTGACGCGGAATCCCACTTTATAATCTCTTAAAGAGTTTTTGGGAGTGCTTCAGCCTTCCTAGTATTTTGTAGATAGTGATGAGGAGCGTTATGCCTATGCAGTTACCACACTCGAGTAGGAAGCCTTTCTTCGGAAGTCTGATGATGATACCTTTGGTCCACGAAGTTGGCAGCTACTCGTTCATATCATAAACGATGACATTTTTAGCTGCTAGGAATTTTTATACAGTATTGTATTAAGGGGACAGATACTTGTAAAATTCCGAAAAAAAATTTTTTTTTGAAAATGTTAATATAATCCCTTAAGAATATGTCAAAAAATTTTTAGAACGTAAGTTTAAGTATTTCTTATATTATAGATCGTCAACGATCGTGACGACTTTATTCTCTGCGTTCAAGCGCTGGAAGAGGTATAGTTATGTATCTATTCAAACTTTTGATGCGTTTTTCACAAAACTGTAATTTTCGAATTTGGGTACACGATAACTCGAAAAGTTACTGACCGATCTCCCTGAAATTTTGCACACATCTTTTTTTATAATATTACTTTCTATGTGAGTTTACAATGCGAAATTTTTTCTAAAAAATTATTTTTTCGAAGCAAAAATAGTCGAAAATTCGCCCCAAAATTAATTTCTTTTTTGAAGCATTTTATTCCGCAAATTTTTTTTTCATGCTACAATGCCCGCCGATTGAGAAGCCCCGCTGCGCTCTTCCTGGAAAGAATATTTTATATTATTTTAATGTATAAATAAACTGTATGCCAAAAAAATATATTGACTTCTTCATTTTAAATCATTTTGTTGAAAATCAGGGAAAATATGGCTGTTTACAGGTATCTGTCCCCTTAAATATCTGTTTCTTTTTTTGAGTTACTCAATTTTTTATTAGTCTTAAGGCTTAGAAATGGAATAAACAGGAGACAAAAATCTACATTTTCGACACCTGCTCTTCTTTGCTTCTCATCGAGGACAAAAAGCTACCGAAGTGTGCCGGGACATTTGCGGCGTGTGGGTGAGTCTACAGCACGGAAATGGTTTGCATAGTTCAAAAATGGCGACTTTGGCGTCGGTAACACATCCCGCAGTGGATGGCCTTCTGAATTCGATGAAGAACATCTCAAATCACTTTGGAAAGAGAACGGTCGCCAAGTCAGTCATGAATTGACGGAAAAATGAATTGCAATCATAAAACGATTCCCAATCACCTTCATGCAATGCATTTTACCGAAAAATTGAAAGCCTGGGTGCCTCAGAAGCGCAACGAAAAAAAACAAAAAAAATCACCTTCAAATTGATTCTCAGCATCTCGCCCGCCATCGAGCAAATCGTGGTCATAAACATCGCTTTTTGTACCGAATCGTCAAGGAAGATGAGAAATGTTGCCTATTCATCAATATGAAGCAAAAAAAGGAGTAGGTGGCTTCAGGAGATACGCCAAAGCCAAGAGGCAAACCGCATCTTCATCCAAAGAAGATGATGATATGTGTTTGGTGGGGGAGGGCATGATGTGCTGGGAAATGCTCGAAAAGAATGGTACGGTCAACAAGGAGCTCTACATTGCCCAGCTTCACCGTGTGAATGAGGCTATTCGACTGAAAGTCCCAATCGACTTGATCAAACCATAATCCTTCAAGACAACGCCAGGCCCAACGTTGCACAAGTTGTTAAAGTCGCACTCCAAGAGCTCGAATGAGATGTCCTTCAGCATCCGCCATATTCTTCGGACCTTGCACCGACCGATTACCATCTTTTTCGCTCCCTGTCAAACCATATGAACAGCGTTGCTACCTTCGATAACAAAGAGGTCCTTAAGAACTGGCGGCTCAACAACTTCTTTGACACCAGATCAGGCGATTTTTGGTGGAACAGTATCAACGAATTGGTCGAGAGTCGGGAAGAGGTTGTAACCAGCAAAGGCGAATATATAATTGATGAACTTATTGATGTAGTTTTCGTTCTTTGTCTAAATAAAAGTCTTCGGTAAAACCACTACGAACTTATTCCCCAACCCAATCGTTTTCTTTTAGTTTTGTTCTGGAATTTGTGCAAATATTTATTTTGATGGGTTAGCGGCCTATTGCCTCTTCATGAAGATCTGCGCTTTTTTTCAGCGAGACGCAGTTTGGTAATTATTATTGTTGCCATACTACTAACAGCGGTCCATTGATTTTTTGAGTCCAGCATAATATCTACACTATCACTCAAACCTTCTTTGTCCAGCCTAAGACGAAGGCAGACAAAGAAAAGATGCTCCGCATCATCAACTAAATTGTCACTGAAAGTGTAGAACGGGTCGTCTCTATGCTTAAATCTATGCAGATAAGCTCTAAAGCATACATGTCCACTAAGTATTTGGGTGAGGTAGAAGTCTCTCTGTCCATGCTTTCGGTTTATCCAATTAGAGATATTCGAAATAAATCGATACGTTCATCGTCCGTTCATGGAGTTCCTCCATTCCTCCTGCCAGGTACGGATACTTCGCTCCCATTCAATCTTTCGGTTGGTCAGCTGTACTGGATCCGCTCGGTGTTTTTTTTTAGTTCGGCGAAATCAAAAGCGGTCAGCTTAACCGATAGCATACCCGCGAGCACTAATACAGCATCCTCCGATGCTATGCGGAACGCGCAGCACACCCTCAGGGCACATAACCAGTATACCGATTTAATGCCTTTCATGTATGAGCTGCAGTTTGTTGCTGTGTCCCAGGCCGGTACAACATATAGCAAGATGGGTGATACCACACCACTAAGTAACTTCCTAGAAGCCTGCTTACGGCCTCTCGTATTCATCATATTCCGGCCCAGTGCTGTTACAGCCTTCGCTGCTTTATCACTGGCGTATGTTAGGTACTGCTTCAGGCTCAACCTGTGGTCGATAATTACGCCAACATATTTGATGTACAGCTTAGACTCGAGAGATTTGCTGTCTCAACTATTTTCCAGCTACTGATAAGAATTGCTTCAGTTTTATGGTTTGCAAGGCATAAACTACTATTGCGCAGCCAATCTTTTGTGATTTCGACCGCTTAATTCCAGATTGATTCAGCCTGGTTAAGGAATATAGCAACGACTACGATTGCAATGTCGTCAGCAAACCCAAGGATTTGGGATCTTGGAAGTAGATTGAGACGCAAGACTCCATCGTCCATTATATTCCTAAGAAATGGGCCCAGCCCTGTGGGACGCCTCCTGTTACACTGCACCTTTTGATTCCTTCGTCGGTTTTGCATTGCAAGTTTTGTATTAGAAAAGTAGCTTCGACAATTTTCCGAACGTATACTGGAAACTTGGAAATTCTCCAGCGCATTTAGGATTTTGCCTCAATTAGCTGCTTGCCTCGCATTATGCGAATTTTTTGGCTTCGTACTATATCTAACACCGAATTATGGAGAAAGGCTAATCAATCCGATGTGGCGACTGAAATACGTAGAAGGAAATGGCAATGGATCGGCCATACCCTGAGTAAAAGTGACGATAATATCGCCAAACAGGCGATGGAACCCCTTCCAACGGACAGACAGGAAGAAATCTAGGTAGACCATGAGCTACCTGACGCCGCTTGCCGAAGGCGGAAATGAGGTCCTTGAGTACGACTTGGAATGAGCTTAGAACCCTTGCACAAAACCGTGTGCCATGGCGAAGAGCCGTTGTCGACGCCCTACGCTCTAACTAAGAGTTCGAGGATCCTATATATATATATATTGGGTAGTTGAAAAAGTCTTTTCGTATTTCTAATCAAACTTCAACTCATATTTTTTATATTTATAATGAACTTTATTAAACCAAATATGTAACATTTTGGTCGACCACCTTTTGCCATTTTTCTTCTAGAGACATTATTCCATCAGTGTAAAACTTTTGTGGTTTCTCGGCGAAAAACTGCTTTTCAGAGGCTTATTTTCAAGCCAACTTTACTCCATTAAGGGAGTTCTGTATTGACCGAAACAAATGGTAGTCCGATGGTGCAAGGTCAGGGCTTTATGGTGGATGCATCAGAACTTCCCAGCCAAGCTCTGCCAGTTTTTGCCGAGTCATCAAAGATGTGTGTGGCCTAGCGTTGTCCTGATGGAAGACGACGCCCTTTCTGCTGATCAGTTCTGGCCGTTTTTTTCGATTGCTTGATTCAATCTCATCAGTTGTTGACAGTAAAGTGTAGAATCAATCGTTCGAGCAGGCTGGAGCAGCTCATAGTGGATGATTCCTTTCCAATCCCACCAAACATACAGCATAGCCTTTCGAGGCGTCAATCCTGGCTTTGCGACCATTTGTTGGGCTTCACCACCCTTGCACCATGATCTTTTTCGCACATTATTGTCTCCTGTTACCATTCGCTTCAGAAATGGTTCGATTTCATTTCGTTTCAGCAAAGAATCGCAGATGTTAATTCGGTCCATTAAATTTTTCACAGACAATTCATGTGGTACCCAAACATCGAGCTTCTTTTTGTAACCAGCCTTTTTTAAATGGTTAAAAACCGTTTGATGATGAATGTTTAGTGCCTTGACGATGTCATGGCAGCTTATGTGACGGTCCTGGTCAATCTTTTCCATAATTTCATCGACTTTTTCAATGATAGGTCGACCGGAGCGAGGTGCATCTTTCACATCGAAATTTCCAAAAGGGAAGCCAGCGAACCATTGTTGTGCTCTACTTATATAGTCCGCCTTATTCCGTTACATTGGAAAATATGTATAATAGGCTCTGAAATGTTAAATAATATTGAAGTTTTCTCATTTTACCAACACTCATAATTTTTTACAACTTCTCTCCTTTCGTACTTCCAGATGTCCCCGATATTGTTTGTCAGGAGTATGCAGTGCCGCATATGCAAGATCTACTGCCTAGCGCACAAAAGTCCAACTCCATATATGGCGCAAGTGGTGGTGGTGGTGGCGGCAGCAGCAGCAACTACAGCACCAGCGCCCGTAATACCCTCAACAGCATGTTTCAATCAAAATTATCGACTGCTAGCCAAAAGTTGCAGCAGCTACAACATCAGCATCCATATCAGTCACACTCAACGCCACCACCACCCCCACCACCGGCTCCGAATTCTGCAACAATAGCCACACACTGCCCACCACCGATACCGCCCCTACCGCCAT
This sequence comes from Anastrepha obliqua, assembly GCF_027943255.1. Classification (NCBI taxonomy): domain Eukaryota; kingdom Metazoa; phylum Arthropoda; class Insecta; order Diptera; family Tephritidae; genus Anastrepha; species Anastrepha obliqua. Next base: position 32,749,428 of record NC_072896.1, read on the forward strand.
TATTGGGCACCACCAGTAACGAGAAATTCTATGCAACCACAGCGATTTGCAAAGCAAACGCCGCTACTAATGCACCGCTTGTTGTTGGCAGTGGTGCCGTTGGTGGCGGTGCCAGTGCAGGCGCTTGCAATACACTGCCAAACGGTAGCATTGGTGGTGGTAGTGGCAGTCTAGCCTCGACCACAGCCAGTCTTGCATCGAGTTCTACAACGCCTACGGGTGGCTATGGTTATTCGAGCTCAGCCGCTACTTTAGCTGCCATCAAACCGCATCATTATAATTTGGACATGAGCGGCACTGGTGTTAGCAGTGGTGGCGCTGATGTCAATGAGGAGCAGGCCAATTTTCAAGTACAGGAGTTTCCGCGACAATCATTGGTGATAGTCGAGAAATTGGGCTGTGGTGTTTTCGGTGAGCTACACTTGTGCGAGACGAAGGGAATGAGGTAAGTGATGATAGTTGGAATTTTAGAGCTACATGGAAAGCGAAGGTTGTGAACTGTGTAAAAAATGTGTAGTGATGGAATTTAGCAAAAATTCACGGTTGCATTTCATTTTTCAAAAATATAGCTTGGCACTGAAGAAGACATTTTTTGACGGCTTTATCGAATACATTGGTCCTTAGGTTAGGTTGTAATGGTTGCCCAGAAGGTGGGCTCTCTTAGACGAAGAAGTTTAGTTCATCCTTTGTGATGCCATTGCAAGAGAAAAAAGAGGTCCTTACGAGTAGAAACATCGAAAATCGCACATGGCGCATTTACCACATATTCCCATACAAATTCATGTAACTACATAGGGTTCCAGACCCGATTGCCGCCAGAGACCAATAGAAAGATTTAAAAAAAAAACAGAACAAAATGAAAAGTATGAATAAAATAAAAAATAAATTTAAATTAATAAACAATTAAGTAAAAAAAATTTAATAAAAGAAATAAATAAATAAAAAAGTGAAATAAAAATAAATAAAAACCAAACTTAAAACTCAAAACGACCTGTGCAGATATTGCGAGGGCAAAGATGAGGAAGTATCGAGCAGGCATTTGCTGTGCAGTTGTCCCGGTCTAGCCAGAAGTCGACTCGCTCTTCTAGGCTCTGCAACAATTGACAATCTTTCAGTACTCTCGGATCTGAAAATCGAATCTCTCATCAAATTCTCGAAACGAATTAATATCTTTGACCAAAATCTATAATAAAAATCTCGGTTAGGTGGGGAAATCATACAATATAATGAGCTCTACGGCAACACAACGGACCCGACTTGCGGTCTATGTGGCACTCCGATACGGGGTCCCCCTTAAACCAACCAACCAACCAACCAAACTTAAATTTAAAAAAAAAAAAACTAAATAAATAAAGTTAAATTAAAAGAAATAAAAACGAAAAGAATAAAAAAAAATAAATTTATAATAAAAATTGATAAACAAATAAAAAATAAAAATAAATAAGTAGAAAACAAAATTAATAAAAGAAATAAATAAATAAAAAAAAGTTAAAAGAATTAAAAAAAAACTGAACAAAAAACAAAATATGAAAAAAAGTATTTAAAATAAAAATTAATAAACAAATAAAAAAATATAAATAAATAAATAGAAGTGAAAAGAAGTAAATACCAAATTAAATTTAAAAAAATAAATAAATAAGAAAAGTTAAATTAAAAGAGATAAAAACAAAAAGAATTAAAAAAAAACAAAACAGAACACAATAAAAAATATTAAAAAAAGTATATAAAATTAAAAATAAAGTAAAATTAATAAACAAAAAAACGTTTAATTAAAACAAATAAAAACAAAAAGAATTAAAAATAAATAAAACAGAACAAAATAAAAAATAATAAAAATAATTACTTAAAATTAAAATTAAATTAAAATTAATAGACAAATAAAAAATAAAAATAAATAAATACAATAGAAAAAAAAATAGTAAAAGAAATAAATGTCAAACTTAAATTAAAAAGAAAAAAAAAAGTAAAAAAAAGTTTAATTGAAAGAAGTAAAAACAAAAAGAATTAAAACGATAGAACAGAACAAAATAAAAAATATTAAAAAAAGTATTTAAAATAAAAATTAAATTATAATTAATAAGCAAATAACAAAATAAAAATAAATAAATAAATAAAAAATGTGATAAAAGAAATAAATAAATAAAAAAAAGTTTAATGAAAGGAAATAAATGCCAAAATTATATAAAAAAATAAATAAATAAAGTTAAATTAAAAGAAATAAAAACATAAAGAGTTAAAAAAAATAAAACAGATCAAAATAAAAAGTAATAAAAATGTATTTAAAAAAATTTAATTAAAATTAATAAACAAATAACAAAATAAGAATAAATAAATAGAAACAAATTTAATAAAAGAAATATATAAATAAAAAAGGTAAATGAAAAAATAAATAAATACCAAAATCATATAAAAAAATAAATAGGAAAAGTTAAATTAAATGAAATAACAACAAAAAAATACAGAACAAAATAAAAAAATATTTAAAAAAAAAATTTTAATAAGTACATGAAAACTAATAAACAAATATAAAATAATAGGATAAAAATCAAATAAATATAATAAATAAATATAGAAAAGTTAAATGAAAAGAAATAAAAGCAAAAGTAAAATTAAAATTAAAAGGAAAAATAAATAAATAAATAGAAAAAATTAAATTAAAAGAAATAAAAACAAAAAAGCCAAAAAGTATAAAACGACATAAAATTAATAATAAATAAAAAATATTAAAATAAAAAAAAAATAAAAAGCGAGGAAAAAAAACAAAACAAAACAAAATAAAAATAAAATAAAATCTCAGTAATTTCAAATGTAATGCCTTGAAAAAAAGGAGAACAAAATACTATATAAATGGAATAAAATCCAATAACAAAAAATTAAATTAGGCTAAGTGGTATAAACTATCAAATGTATTATTAAATATCTTCATTCCATTTGCCATACAAAAAACTCACCGTTTATTTGTTAGCGCAAACTGGCATTCACCACCAAATATATCCACCTGTATGTGTGTGCGTACACTTCCATATTCATTTTGAAAACTTTGCGGTGCTTTATAGTATTTCGGTATATTGGCATTCCAACTGTGTTCTTTTTTTGTGCACATTGCAATTTCCACTTTTTTTCGTTTTTTGTTCAAATTACTTTCAATATTTTGCAATATTTTACATTTTCTCCACTTTTAGTGCTACTCTATTGGTTTTCTGTTTGAAATTTTTCGATTTAGTTCTATTTAATTTGTTGCTTTGTGGTCAATGCGGTTGGAATTTGCAATTTTATCGATCATTTCCATGAATGTAACGCGTGCCACATTTAAATGTATTTTTTAGCCAAAAACCACAGTCGGGCTAAAATATTATATCTACGAGTATGTGTGTGTGTGTGTGTGTAGGGGGAAAGTTGTAATTCTGTGTGTTAACAAAAAATATTATTGCAACGTACCATATATTTGGTTAAAGGAGCAACTGAGCGGAAAGTGTATCTGAAAATATTCATATGAAATTAATTTAATTTGAGGTGGCATTTATTTCGATAAACTGATGAGTTAGTTTTGAAAACCTGCACAAATAAAAGGCTTGTTGAGTATAACCAACAAAATTTCTGTCCGAAAATAGAGCGATGAGCTAATATAATATGTAGGGTGGGGTCGATGGCGGTTTAAGCAAATATAGAGATTTAAATCAGAGAGGAGACGGCTCAAGTACACTTTGAAAATTTGAAAACAATATACAGTTGATTCACCGCTAATAGCCAGTCATAGAGTTTATTGCATGTCCTTGAACCAAGGCGAAATATAAACATCAATAATGGGCTGTTCGAGCCTGCGGCCAGGAATTTTTTGTCCATGAAATATGCCAGACTATTCAGATCTGCATATAAAGGGTTCTTCAATTGGCGCGAGTCGATTTTGGCGCCATGTGGCAGCCATTTTGTTTTGGTGACATCTGTCAAATCTTTTGTTTATTATTCAGTTATTTATGCCAAATCATCATGGCAAGTTACACGATTGAACAGCACGTTGATAAAACTTTATTATCAATATGAGTGTTCATTAGCAAAACGTTTTTCAATTGGCGCGGGTGGCCCTTCCAATTTCTTATGGCCCATATTGTACCATGTGGACCTAGACGACATGTGGTTCCAGCAGGACGGCGCTACGTGCCACACAGCAAACGCTATTTTATTCCATTTTAACATCTACCCGCCTTTATTGAAAAACCCTTTATTTTGAATGATAGCATTTGCAGGGCAGCTTTCCAGGTAACCTTATTTGCATATGTACGTATATGGTACACTGTTGAAAAATATAATAGAAACAAATATTTGTATGCAAGTTTTGACAATTTTATTTTTTATTTTTGAAAACTCCGAATATTTTGAGTCAGCTTAAGAGTTCAATCCATTAATGTGAATTAAGAAAATAAAATGTCTCTTTCCCAAGTATTCTAAGAAGGTAGGTGTAATAGTTGAAGTACCTGACACTGGCACTCCCCAAATAGTGCATATAAAATTGCGTATAAATGATGCAATCGACACGAAAAATTGAAGTGTACTGCAGAGCCATAGCAAGCCAGGGCCCCCGCGTTGGCATTGAAAAAAAATGTATACTAGATAAAAAGGAAGGCAAATTTAAGAACAATCGAAAACAAAAGTAATTAAAAAAAACTCTTTGAATAGTTTATACTGCGTTTACAGCATTTTTTCAACAATAACATTTATTAATTTTTTTAACATAATTGATCTTTGCGATTTTTTTGTTCATTGAATCATAAAAGAACTGCTTCCAGGCCTAAAGAATCCAGCCGCTTGTGTTCGAATGCAAGAAACGATAAATTATTTAATCTATCAGTCGACATGCTAATACGTTAAGGCCGCATGATTCGTGTCAAGGCCGAAAGTGATGATTCGCATACTGCCCTTCCAGATGCGAAAGTTTCGATTGCAGCAAAACGGTTGCACACTTTTTCCATTCCCTGGCACCCTTTATATAGCTCTATCAGTACCACCGTCTCGATTTTTTTATATTCTGGTCTTCAAACAGTTCAATTTCTCATTCCTTGACCGAATTTCTTCTATGTACTCTTTGGTTTTTGTTAGCTCAATTTCATTTGGCAATTCGATGCCCAATTTGGCCAAAGCCTCAAGTTTTTCCAAATCCATCTCATCTGCGGAATCATTAGCTGTGAGAATAGCACCATTTTTTTTAAAACAATTTGTCATTTCAGTTAATACAATATCGATAGTTTCATAAAATACCGATTACACAATGATGTTCGATGCACTTCGTTATCCCAGTGTTTCTTCAGTAACAAGATCTTTTAGCATTTTTGACTGGCGTCGATTTCGAATTGGGCGACTTGAAACTTGAATGAGCCGTTTCCGTAGGATGTGATTTCTTCAAAAAATTTGTCGCTTCAGAGTAATATTTATTGGAACAAACTTCTGTTCTCATTTTCTCGATCGTTTTATAAACGGCTATAATGAGCGCCATAGAGAATGTATGAGAATAGTTTTTCGAATAAACCTTCATCCATATGTTTTTCGATGTCATACGTGCCGCGAAAAGCCAGCTCATTAGGTATTTGTTTATAAATAATAAATGTTGGAAATGTTAAAAGCCTTTTATGTATGGATATTGGCTATACAATACCTCAATAATTTTTTCACATAATTTCGACGGCATTGCAATATATTTCCTGATGCCATTTCTATAACAGATGTATTGGTTTTCTGTCGATCAATTGCTTCAGCTCATTTTGCCATGCTGTTCAAATGCATTCCACTACTCTGATGCCTTCCTTTGATTCAAGAGCACTTTTCCAATGTGAAAAACCAGTACATTTGAATACGTTGTCTCTCTCATGACTTGGCGAAAATTGGCGGCACGCGTAACAGAAAACAGCATTTTTCAATACGGAATATTCCAACCTAACGTAATCATTCAACCATTTTTGATTAAATTTTCTTTTGTCTGTCGTTGGTGTCCAATGCGTTAATTTAGCTCTTGAGGCCCAATATCCTTTAAAATACCATACGGAGTGATGTCGGTAAGATCATTTGATACAACTTTAGCATCAGCACTAACATCTATGAAATTATGAATTTTCTTTAAATCCCACTAAGAACTATCAAGAAAAAACATTTATTCATCATTTACCTACTACTTCCGTATCAGTAGTAACATTCAATACTACATTTACATCCAATGTGGTTGAATCGATTGTTTCACCATCCGCAAAAACAGCGGATGAATGTGATTCGGATAAAATTGAATTAGTTTCGGTTTGGGGAATAGCTGAAACAAGAAAAATTGTTTTTGCATTCCGTTTTCCGATTCTAGAATTCAAATTCACATTCAAAAACACATCCATTAATATCTTGCGATTTCTCCGTATACCTGATGGTGTTTTATTTGATTTGTTTGTAATAAACGGAGTTAGCTTAGGCTCGAGGTTTTACATGTATTGTTTGCTATTCTTCTATTCATTTTTATTGTTTTAGTTGTTCATTTTTCACGCGCAGATAATATCTTTTAAATTAATTTATAAATAATAATGAAATATATATATAAGGCTGAGAGCAAAAACGGAACATCTCATCTCACCTCTTGTTCACACTTATGAGATTTTCCGTGAGCAAGAGAAGGAGGTGAGATGCGATGTTCCGTTGTTACTCGCAGCCCTACATATGTGTGTAGTTTTCGATAGAGTTTACACTCTTTCAACTAACTTTAATACACTGTCAAGTATTTAAGCATCGTACACAGCGCAAAGTGGCAAAATTTTGGAAAATATACGTTAAATTTAATAATACTTATCGCAAATCCCTCATACAGTCGCGTTCGCTGCTTGCTGGCGTACGGTTTTGAAATTACTCCGAAGGAGTTTCCCCACGCTCCAAATTTTTTGGAGGAGTCCTGTCGGTCGGTCACACTATGTACTTAACTCGATTAATATTTATCTTGACTCCGAGGGTGCGCTAGTTACACAGCGTCCAAATACTAATCTAGTTTCTGGATTTCCCACTGGATATTTCTTACATGAGCGGAAGTATTTGCGGACTGATATATATTTTTCTTACTTTACTTAATTTTTTTATGTTTTATTATATATTTATAATTTTATTTTTTTCCATTCCACTTCAGTTTATTTTATTTCTTTCTATTTTAAAGTTTTTATTTATATTCAAAAAAGTATTTAAGGGGTTACGGGTAGACAGAGGCCCGAAAAAATGATGATTTTCAATAGTCAATTGCTTTATTTTAATAATAATAACATAGCATTAATGCATTATGTTTCGACTTGACTTTAGCAAAATTAAAAAAAAAATAATAATTGTATAAGTTATCGCTGTTTGTGTGGAGCCCGTTTCTCCAGAAGTCCCTTACGGTGATCATCACAAGTCTTTGGAGATGCACCTAAAATTAATCGGGCAAGAGAAATTAGCGGCAGGCTAATCACCTACCCTGTCAGAAATCAAAAACAGATTAACGAAACCAATGCAAGACTGAGTCTTGTCGAGGCCCTATGCTTTAGAGAGGAGTGAGCAAGGAAAAAAAAAAGATAATCTTGTACCTGACCGAAGCATGTTTTTTTCCAAATTAACAATATGGCGGCCTCAGGAAATATTTTTCAGATTTTTGAGAAAAAACCCGATAATTATTTGTTTAAAAAATCGAAATTTTTGAAAAAGTCCTTCGATCAGGCACGAGTTTTATATGCTTTCCAAAAGTAGTATAAATTTTATTGAAATCTACAAAGCGGTTTTTAAGTTACAGTAATCACCAGTTCAAAAAACACAGTTTTGAGAAAAACGCATTTAAGGGGGAACGCCACTGTGGGGGGTCAAAAATAGATATATATGTATTAAACTATGTTGATGTAAATTTTTATTAAAAAATATTGAAAATTGTCAAATTTATGTAAATAAACGTAACGAGTTAAAAAAAAATGACGTCATCAGCAATGAATAATCATCTAAAATCAAAAACCCTAGAATTTTATTAAACTACACAATAGTGGCTATCGTTGTACGTAGCCGTTTTTTTTTTTTTTTTGTTTTTGACGAAATGGTGGGGATTTGAATTTAGATGTGAGTTTTTCACCATTTTTTTGATTTTCAACTGGCCCAAAAATATAGTTATTGTCAAAATTTTGAAAATCGGCTACGTACAACGATAGCCTATGCGATGACAAAAATTTTGAAAAAGAAAATTAAAATCGGTTCATTAGTCTTGGAGAAATCGTTGCCACCGTATCAAAAAAAGTCGTTTCGAGAAAAACGCGTTTGAAATAAAGCATCGCATCGTAAGCGCTACAAGGCCGAACCGACGGGCGCTCACTTAAGTGCACATGGAATCGGGAATAAAGCGAATTTCGCTTTAAAATTTTTACCACATTTTCTTGAGTAGTTATACTAACAAGTTATGCAAAACAAAAAGAAATTGATTTTTTTTTTTTAATTTTCACAGTGGCGTTCCCCCTTAAAGTTCAGCGAACGCTCCGAAACGCCCGAGCGCCCTTTGTTAATTGTTGAATAACTCGAAAAGTAATTGTCGGATTCACTTGAAACTTTCACACGATATTTTGAAAATATTATACTATAAGAAAATGCAAAACAAAATATATATTTTTTTTAATTCTAACTACTTTCAACCCCTTATTAATTTACTTTATTTTATTTTACCTTTTTTACTTTTATTGAGTTTTTGTTTTATTTTATAAATTAAAATTTTTGTATTTTGTTAATTTTTTTATATTTACTTATATTTTTGTATCTTCAAGCTTTTTTGTAATTTACTTTTTCTTTAATTTTTGTTTTATCTGAACTAATTTTATTTTGTTCTATTTATTTAATTTCATTTTAGTTCTTTTTTATTTATTTCTCATTTCCTTTTTCCTTTTGTTATCATTTTATTTTATTTTATTAAGTTTGCAAATTTCATTTATAGATAATCCTTTTTCATCTCATTCCGTTTCAGTGGGTTTTCTTACAGTTGAAATAATTTTATTTTAACCACAAAGGATGTAAAGCCAAAAGCCCAAATCCTCTTTTTAAAATGTTAAAAACAAAAATTCCCGACGTAGAAATCCAAATGATTTTAAATTGATTCTAATTACTATAACTTTTAGGTGATAAAGTTACTTACCCGAAGCTAGTCATGTGACTGCTTGCATTCACTCAATTTCATTTCACTTCGTTTTGTGTTCCATTTCTATGCATTACTTTTAGCTCAAATTCATTTCATCTGGATAACTTTCATGCACTTCAATGCACTAAATTTGATCTCATTTTACTCCACTTCGCGTTTCTGTCCCATCTCAATGCAATCAACTTCGATTTATTTCGTAGCACCTCGATTATCTTAAATCCCATTCCATATAAATTTCTATTAAGTTTGTTTCATTTCATTTTATCTCGACTTTCTTAAATTTCAATCCAGAAAATCTCCACTCATTTCGTTTCATTCGCTCTTTGTATTATAATTTCTCTCCGTTTTGTTTCATTTCCATTCTATATTTCACAAAATTTCTTTTCATTTCATTTCCACTATTTTTATTTCATTTCATTTCGTTTCATTCGCTCTTTATATTATAATTTCTCTCCGTTTTGTTTCATTTCCATTCTATATTTCACATAATTTCTCTTCATTTCATTTCCACTATTTTTATTTCATTTTATTTCGTTTCTTTTCGTTTTATTTTACTTCAAGCCATTTCATTTACAATCATTTCTTGTTTTTTATCTGTTTTAGTTCCATTCAGTTCTTTCAATTCCCGTTCATGTTTTCTCACTACTGCCCTCTGCTCATCCTGCATTCATAATTCTGCATCAGCTCACAAATTTTATTTCCCTCCCTGATCCTCGAACAGCGTAAAGCTCATCACAAATTCCATTATTGTTGTGTTCGCAATGCCATTGGCAGTTTGCCATCACCACTGACAGTTAATAAAACCGGCACAACGCTGCATGCATACACACACACACACACCTATATTTATTCGCATATCCTTCGACTGGAACTTCCTTCGTCTGCGTATACCTGCCTTTCATGCGCCTTTATTGTTTTACCGTCTGTCCAAGCGACCACAACGCCATTTGTCTACCTTTGATTTCGTAGAAGTTTTAATTGAAGCTTTTATTATGACATTGTTGAGAACAAAAACAACAACAAGCATCGGACGAGTAACAAATTCATGTAATACAATGCAACTGACGGCCAGGATAAAGGGTGTTTCATATATGCGTATATATGTGTGTGTGTGTGTGCATGCAATAGTGTGCTCATGTGCATATTTTCAGTGTCCACTAAACTTAGTTTTGCTGAATTTTCTGTTTGCTATTTCATATTGCAGCATTTTGGCAAGACATGTCCTGCGGCGCTTTGGAATGTGAAAGTGAATTATTTGAATTTCTTCAAAATTTTGTTATATTTGGCTACAGTATGCAGTTTAAATTGTTTCCATTTTTTTACTGCTTGTTTTTGAACAATACTGTACAATTTTAGTAGTTTGTGAAATTTTTATAATATAATATTTTTATTGTGAAAAAATCAAAAACTTTTGTTTTTCTTAGCATACTTCCTAAAATTTATATATGGTCGTATTTTATTTTATTGCGTTCTTATTTGTTCTATTTCTTCGCATTCCATTCCATTTGTGTCTATTGCAGTTGAGCTAATTTTCCATTGTGTTCCACTTATTTTCATTATTTTCATTTCAATTTCATTATTTTCAATTCTACCTCAGTTCATGACATTTTTTGCTTTTTCCTTTCATTGCACTTTCTTTCTTCACCCTCCATTACATACCTTTCATTTCGTTTTCACTTCGTTCTATTACATCCCACTTAATTTCATGGCATTCCCTTCCTTTTTAATTCATTCTTAATTCATTTCATTCCATTCCTTTTCACTTAATTACATTCCTTTCGTTTCCTTTTCACTTCATTCTATTTCCTCCCATCTTATTTCATGACATTCTTCTTTTTCAATTCATTCCCATTACTTTATTCCTTTCCTTTTCATTTCATATTAATCCATTCCATCCAGTTTCATGGCATTCTGCTAGTTTCCTTTTCATTTTAATCCATTCGTACTCACTTCATTTCATTCCACTCCGTCTTATATTATCCAAACATATTTTACACTTTTCCATTTCACTGAAATATGTTCCAATTCCATACCTTTACTCTTCTTTACTCTAACTTCATTCCATTCCATTTAGTAATGCCATTCCATTCCATAATATTACTTTTAATTTTTTTTAATTCCATTCTGTCCCATTCGATTTCACTCTAGTCCATTATATTTCATTTAATTTTATTGGGCCTACCTCCTTTCCTTTTCATAATGTTACATTTCATTTCATTCCAGTCGATTCCACTGCATTTCGTGCAATACGATTCCATTGCATTTGCTCCATTTCATGTCATTATATTCTATTTGTATTGAGTTTATTCCATTCCATTATAATCGATTCTACTCCATTACATTCGATTCCATTCTATTCTATTCCTTTTCGTTTCATTTAATTTCATTCCGTTGCATTACTTTCATTTAGTTCCAATCCTTTTCATTTAAATCCTTTCTATTATATTCCTCATTTTATAATATTTAAATGTGTTGCTTTCCATTTTTCCAATTATCCCGTTGCATATATTCCATTTCATTTCAATTTATTCGATTTCATTGCATTTTATTCCATTCCATTTCATTTCAATCTGCTCCATTCCATTCCTTTATATTCCACTGCGATTCATGTAATTTAATTCCGTTACATTCTTTCATTTATTTTGATTCCACAACATCCCATCTCTTTAAAATTCTTTTGGTTTTAATCCTTTTTGTTCTGTTCCATTTCATCTTATTCGATTTCAGTCTATTCCATTCTCTTTCATTCTACCCTCTGCCGCCTCTCTCCATTTCTTTTGATGTCATTATCTTTTATTTTATTCCATTCCATTTCACTTCACTCTATTCTATTCCGTTCCACTCCATTAAATTTTATTTCATTTCATTTCATTCTGTATTCTGTATTCCATTTCATTTAATTTTATTCCATTCCATCTCATTTTATTCCATTTCATTTCAATCTGTTCCATTCGATTCCTTTATATTCCATTTCATTGCATACAATTTAATTCCGTTACACCTTTTCATTTATTTTGATTCCAAAACATCCCATCTCTTTCCAGTCCTTTCGATTTTAGTCCTTTTTGTTCTATTTAATTTCATCCTATTCGATTTATCTCTATTAAATTTTCTTTCATTCAATCCTATGCCGTTTCCCTCCATTTCTTCTGATTTCATTCTATTCTATTTTATTCCATTCAATTTCATTTCACTCTATTCCATTACGTTCCACTCCATTCTATTGCATTTCGTTTCATTCAGCTTCATTCCGTTGCATTCTTTTCATTTCTTGTCATTCCCTTCTATTCCATCTCTTTTCAGTGTCCTCTGTTTCAATTCTTTTTGTTCTATTTCATTTAATTTCATTGCACTAGTTTCATCTCGTTCAATTTTATTCAACCTTAAAATATATCAATGCATTGCTTATCATTTTTGCCAATTATCCCATTAGCTATATTCCATTTCGCTTCATTTTATAACGTTTGATTCAATTGTTTCCTTTCATTTCCGGTCCATTCCTTTAAATTATGCTCTGTTCCAGCTCATTTTCATTGAATTGCATACTTTTGTATTTCAGTAAGTCATCTCCCTAAATTGATCTATTTTATCTGAATATTTCTTCACTATACCCCCCTCGTTTTATTCATTCCTCTTGGTTCTATTCCGTTCCATTGCCTTAGGTTGTAATGGTTGCCCAATAGGGCCCACTTGGACGAAATAGTTTGGTTCGTCCTTTGTGATACCATTGAAGGACAAGGAGGGGGGGAGGAAGGGAAGGGATGGGGAGTGGTGAGTGCTTGTGGACTACGAACGGTGACTAGTCCGCGGTTGTGTTAACCTCATTATGCTGCTGATGTAGTTCATCAGATTTTTGTTATCAACGCCTGCTATATCAGCAGGCGCAGAAAAGAAGTGAGAACCAAGGTATTTGAATCTTAGTCCTGCGAAGGCTGGGCAGCTTAGGAGCAGGTGCTGAGATGATTCCACCTCATCCTCCATACAGCTGACGCAAAAAGGACTCGAAGTAATTCCGAGTCTCACGGCATGGGTACCTCGCGGACAGTGCCCCGTGATGATGCCCACGAAATTTGAGAGATGACATTTTGTCATCCCCAGGATATCCCTCGAGCGCCTCCTATCTAAACGTGGCCAGAAGGACTTCGCGACCCTACACGTTCGTGTACTTGCCCAGCGTTCGCTGAGTTGGTGCATAGCCCATCCTTCCAGGAGTAGAGCGCAGGTTGTCAGGGGGATCCCGATTCTCTCCTTTCGCGGACACATTGCCTCACAGGTCCCCTGTCTGGCCAGCTCGTCGGCTTCGCAGTTTCCTTCAATGTCACTGTGGCCAGGTACCCAAATTATCTTAATGTCGAAGAATTCTGATGCAATCGAGAGTGAGACCAGGCATTCCCTGACCAGCTTCGAGTGCACCATAATAGAGCCTAGAGCCCTAATGGCCGCTTGGCTATCGGAGTAAATATTTACCTTTTTTGCAGTTATTACGCAAGTAAGTAGCCAGTCAGCTGCTTCTTTAATTGCGGCCACCTCTGCTTGGAACACACTGCAGTGATTCGGTAGCCTGAATTTGAGTTTGATGGGGAGCTCTTTGCAGAATACTCCTCCTCCAACGCTGCCATCCAACTACGAGCCATCCGTGAACAGGTTAACGATGCCCTGTCCCCAGGTGTTGCCTCCGCTCCACTCCTCCCTTGGTGGAATATAGGTGGAGAAAGTTCCGCTTGGACTTAGCGAAGGCACACACTGGTCCGTCGACGAGGGGATGAACTCAAAGTTTCTGAGGATGCTTGAGTGCCCATATGTGAGGTTGAGCTTATAGCCCAAGCCCCTCAGTCTGATTGCGGTACGAACAGCGGCAATCCTGCCTGCGATGTCTATAGGTACCACATTTAACATTACATTAAGCGCCAGAGTAGGAGTAGTTCGAAGCGCCCCACTGATCCCAATGAGAGCGGACCTCTGGACTCTCTCTAGCTTTTTGACTGATGTCGTCCTCTCCAGTGAGTTCCACCAGACAGTGACTCCATATAACAAAATTGGCTTTATTATGGTGTTGTAGAGCCAGAATACAACTCTGGGCGAAAGGCCCCACCTTTTGCCAATTGCGCCTTTGCACCCATACAAGGCGATTGTTGCCTTCCTTACTCTCTCCTCAATGTTGGGCTTCCACGTCAGCTTGCTGTCAAGGATTAGACCTAGGTACTTCACCTTGTCAGAAAGCACCAGTGGAGCGCCCCCCATCGAGGGGAGTTGAGCTCTGGGTATTTTATATTTCCTCGTAAATAGGACGAGCTCCGTCTTAAGAGGATTCACCGATAAGCCGCAATCTGCTGCCCATCGAACAACTACGTTCAGATATCCCTGCATTAAATCGTACAGGGTATCTATAAACTTTCCTCTAACAATTAATGCCACGTCATCCGCGTAGGCAATCACCCTACAGCCCCTCCTCACCAGCTCCTCCAGCAAGTCATTGATAACAATGATCCAGAGGAATGGTGAGAGGACCCCGCCTTGCGGCGTGCCTCTGCTCACCTGCCGGCGGAGAGAGACGCCGCCCCACTCTGCCACGACCGTTCTGTCGCTGAGCATTCTGTAGATAAACCTGGAAAGATCGGCTCCGACCCCCAGTCTATCCAGAGCTTTAATGATTGCCTCCGGGAGAACGTTGTTGAAAGCCCCCTCAATGTCGAGGAAGGCGCCGACTGCGAGTTCTTTCTGATATAGAGACTCCTCAATATCTTTAACAATTGTGTGCAGAGCAGATTCCACTGATCTGCCTTTACAGTATGCATGTTGGGCGTGCGACAAACGCCCCCGAGGAATTCCGCTTCTTATGTGTAGGTCAATCAACCTCTCAAGGGTTTTCAGCAAGAAAGATGAGAGACTGATTGGCCTAAAATCCTTTGGGGAGACATGCGAGCTCTTGCCAGCCTTGGGTATAAACACAACCCTCACAGCCCTCCAAGATCCCGGTATATGGCCCCTGGCTATGCAGCTCGCATAGATGGGGGTCAGCCAGCGGCATGACACCACTACAGATTTCTGCAGTTGGGCAGGTATGATGCCATCAGGACCAGGTGACTTGAAGGGCCCGAAGGAGCCAATGGCCCAGGCCAAGCGGTGCTCATCCAGCAGCCAGCCCCGGTTCTGAAGACCGATTGGTGTACTTCCCGAGCTGGTGCTGCTAGATACCGGATTCGTTGGAAAATGAGCGTCGAGAAGCATTTTTAGTGATTCCTCGCCGCTCATCGCCCAACGTCCCGATTCATCCCTCAGGTATCCCAAGGGAGCCGAGCTCCTCGTGAGTATTCGTCTGAATCTTGAAGACTCATGACAGCCCTCCACGCTTCCACAGAAGTTCCTCCAAGAGTCCCTCTTGGCCTTCCTAATTTCGGACTTGTAGATTCCAAGTCCTACTTTATACAGTTCCCATCCTGAGGGAGACTTGATTCTTTTAGCCCTATTAAAGAGGTGTCTGCACGAGGCTCTAAGCTCAGAGAGCTCTGCTGTCCACCAAGGTGGTTTCTCCTTCTTAGGGAGCGTTCTAAGTGGACAGGAGCTTTCAAGAGCCTTATTACAAGCTGAGGTGAAGATCTCCACCAGATCATCGATCGCTCCCTCCGAGAGATCTAAATTTTCCCTGGGTGCTTCGGGGAGAAGGTTCAGCAGATTCCTGCCGTAGATATCCCAGTCCGTTCTCCTCAGATTCCTGTAGGAGAGTCTTTTTGGACGAGTTTCAGTGAGAGAGAATTGAATATACCTGTGATCCGAGAAGGAGTGAGTGTTAAGCACCTTCCAATCGGAAATTCGGTTTAACAGTGAAGAGGAGGCCAGAGTAAGATCCAGCACCTCCTCCCTGGTTGCGGTAATGAAAGTGGGGTCCTTACCCCTGTTGCAAATAAACAAGTCTTCGTTTAAAATAAAATCAAAAAGTGACTCACCTCTTGCATTTATGTTGGAACTTCCCCAACAGGTATGGTGGGAGTTAGCATCCGTCCCTACAATTACGCCGGTTTTCCTGCGTCTCGCTTCAGCCAGGGCTTCCCTTAGCATCATTGGAGGTGGCTCCACCTCGTCCTCATGCGCCATATATGCCGACATCAGCCATAGCTTCCCCGCAGGGCCCTCTAGGCTCACAGTCACAATGTCTTCATTGCTAAAATTAGGCAAGATAAATGCATTAAGTTCCTTCCTGATGAGCATACAAGATCTTGGTTTACCTAACCCGCTGTACGCCATCAGTTTGTATCTTTTCGTCCTGAGTCCAGAAATGCCGCTGCTGCTCAGCCACGGTTCCTCTATCAGAACTATATCGACTCCACCTTGTTCAAGGTGGAGCAGTAGATTGGCGGACGCCGCCTTAGAATGCTGAAGATTTATCTGAAGAATATTCATCTTCGATAATCCTCTCCAACATCCCAAGGTCGGTGTCCTCACATTCCGAGGCCAGAAGCCTCTCCTCCTCCGCCCTGTCGAAGAATGACCCTATGCTGATAACGGACCCTGGTCGTGAGGGAGCGTCACCAACACTGTCAGCCTTCGACGTGACGGAGTCTATCTCCATGTCCACAGGAGCTTCCTCAACTGTGGGCTCTTCATCCTCCCGCACCTCCGGATGAGCAGAGGCATCCGCTCTGGTATCGCTTTGGTAGACCCTAAGGACTACCTTTTCGAAACCATAGCTGATAACCCCCTTTGTTTCAGCAAGAGGGCCGAGAGACTCTGCATTCAGCAGAATCAGCGCTTGCCGATATGATCTCTCGGTCTTCTCCACCATAACCACCTTCCAGTTGTGCGTGGGGAGTTTCGGGTTGCAGTACCGGAGGATTTCCTCCATTTCCTCTGAGGTAGAGGGTTCGGAAGGGAGCCAGACACGTGCTCGCGGACGCATAGGTAGATCCTTTTTGTCCACCGCTTTCAGCTTAGCTCCCTTCCATACCTCTCCCACCAAGGCCACTGCCGCCCTGTACATAGTAGCTGACCGTTCGTCAGCGCAGACAATTCTCTTAAACGTGCCGTAGTGCCATCCGGCGCTTTCACAGCAGGGGGGGGGTCCAGGGTTTTCCCTTACTACCCTCATGAAGACAGCGGAGATGGCGGACGCTACTCTCTTCCATTCCTCCCTGGAAATGGCGCCGTCCTCCCTAGCACTGTCCATGACTCCAAGAGTGATGTGGCCTGCCTGTTTAGCGACTTCGCTAAATGATTTGGGCATGCCGCCATCAGTCCTGGGTCTCTTTTCGAGGGAAACATCCTCCTCCTGGGATCGCTGCCTTTTTGCCCCCGAATCCACTTGTGGCGCACTCGCTCCCTTTTCTCTGTCCTCTTCCGCCCCCCGTAGAACCTTCCTGGCCCACTCAAGCGTCTGAAAATGTTTCTCAGATATCTGAGAAGCACTTTGGTCGCCGTAGCGCTCCAAGATTTTGGTCGCTAGACGGAGGTCGGAGAAGGACCGCTTGCTCTGCCCTCTCTGCCGTTTAGGCTTAACAGGGGGTCCCCGAAGAGACAACCCCGAAGCCCCTGGAAAACTAATGGAGGACCCCTTGCTGGTACTGGCCATCCCATCCAGTACTGCTAAATTAGGAGACGCAGCCGGTTCCGCCTGCGGCCTCCTACCTACCATAAGCGGGTTCCCGCTTGTGACCCCCACGTTCTTGCTGGAAGTCGGTTCCGACTTCCCCTCAGGGTCCCCCCCTACTCTACTAGTCGCTTCCGACGTTTTTCCGCCACTGGGAACTTCAGCCCTCAGGGTAAGACCCCGGGAGAGTTTACGAGGGGGCGATTTCGCCCCTCCTATCCTGCGAGAGATGGTTTTAGGACTCGGTTCCGAGTTCCCGCTACCATCTGAAGTTTTTGTTGTTTGTTTTGTTTGTTTTGTGTTGTTCATGTTTTATGTTAATTGGGTCCCCACTCAGAGCCGCTATCCAAAGCCCGTAGAAGTGTAGTCGTCCCTTAGAGGTCTCATGGTTGTCTATGCCACGGCAGGGAGGCCATGCGAGGGTTGACGCATGCCCTCATGAGGCATGCGTTCAGAGCCAGACCGGACGCAAAGACGGGAGTCCTCTCAACCGCACCTACACCGCCAACCCAATGGCGACGGGTTTGGAACGTACTCCGAGGCCTGCCAGGGTTTTAACGGGACGGGGGCGGTCACGGCATTAGCCCACCAGCCGTTTCTGTTAAGTTTCACCCTAACATACTCAGGTGGCAGAATGCCGCAACCACCGGCACAGGTTCAAAAGATTCCAAATCGTACAGAAAGAAAGTCCAAAGACGAAAGCAAGGGTCGTCACCGTTCAGGTTGTTAGGCCGTTCAGGCCGCAGATCATTTTGCGCTATCCAGGGTGCACCACGCGGAGGCGATCTGCTCTACACCCCATTGCCTTAGTCTCCATTTCATTCCATTCCAAACCACTACACCTGTACCTATAAGCGAAAGTATTGGTATAAAAAAACTGGGTTGTGTTGTAATTGCAAAATTAAATTTTCTTTGCATCTAATTTTCGAAAATTATGGTAGGAAAATTGTAGTTGAAAAAAAATTCTTCAACGATCGAGAAAAAACGGTCATATCAATAATTTGGTGAAAAAATAAGATTAAGTTTTTTTTTATTTACATAAGCTCGCTTAATTTTGTTTCATACCGTTCTGCCCATTCACTCCTTTTCAGCCATTCGCCTCCATTCCGTGCAAGTAGATTTCTTTCCACTTCGTTCCTTTTTAATTCGTCTCACTTTATTCCATTTTCAGTTCATTCCATTCCATTTCAGTTTATTCGATTGCCTTTAGTAAAGCAAAACAGTAACAGTACAAAATTTGGCTGTCGTAAGCCGAAGCTTTTTCATGGATTGCCTGCTCTCAAAGTATTACTATTCCCTGCAAGCGGATTTCTCTCCTAAATAAAAAAAAATTCTGAAACATTTCCAATTTTTCGTGTTCCAGAGTTTGAAACCAAATCTACATCCATCCATCAGCTTAACAACCAACGCGCAATGCACAATCGCAAACGTCTGCGGCAGCCGCCTTTCCATGTACTCGTATTTGTTTTCAATTAACTCATCCATACCCCTTCATAGGTGTCTTTCACTATCTTCCGCTTTCCTTTATTGCCTTCAAGCTATTGGATTTTTCCACCGAGCTATTTGTCAGGCTTCGCAACCCGATACTCAAAGCCTATGCACAAAGGCAAATACTTGAAAACGCCAACAGCTGTAACTTTTCACTGCAGTTATCCGGCCATTGCGATATCTACTCATTGGACGACAGCAGCAGAGCTTGAAGCTTATACGACTATGTGCATTTTCTCATTTCTGCGCACCTGGTGCTTCTATAAAAATGTTTCTTTTTTTTATTTTGCATTTCCAGTAAGTAACTTCTTTCCCTCGCGCAGTAACTGTCTAACCCAACTCCAGCGCTTGGTCGCATATCGTATCCTGTCAAGTTTTATACCGCTCAACCTTGTTATTTCCTGCCTTGTACTGTCGTGCCTTATCCTATGCATTGCTAGACAGCACAGCTTTACTCGCTCTCTAACTTGTCCATTCATATTTACGTGTCTCTGCAATGTGTCCATGTTAATTTTCCATTTTTATCATTCATCTAGGCAACAATAATAAAGTCACCATCTGTGATGGTCTTTCCCACTATATTCTTCATACTCACGCGTACACACACACACACACATGCATGCATATGTATTTTATATCTTTGTGCATTGCATGTGTCTATCCAAATGTCCATCAATATTTTATCAGTCTGCCACACATCATAACTGACTTTTTGCTCTTTTCTCCGACGAATGCCAAGTGGCTCCTACAGATACTTCCTCTCAAGGTATTATTACTATTTTTTGCGGCTGCATAACCACAAATGTCGGTATTTGCTCATATTCAATTTTACCTGTACCGAACAGCAAGTGAATTGGATTATTTTAATTTTCTCTTTGCCGTGTGGTTGTACTTCGTACATACAGACGAGTACATAAATGCATAGGATATTCTTATGGATATGAATTGATTTCATGTCAGTATACTGCTCAAAATAGGGAGCTTGTGAGTTTAATTAAATTTTGTCATAATTTATATGCATGTAAACCCTTCCTTTGGTGATTGGCCTCCAACTTAGAAGATGACTCCTTTGGTTGTACTTCGATGAAAGTGGTATTTTGTGCTGTATTCGAACAGCAGCTGGTTTTTTATAAGAGTTTCTACCTGTCAGAAATACACTGCATTTCGAAGAGCGTCCGCTTTTTGAAGATATCTCATGACTCAAGTTGAAGTTACGCACAAAGTCGCAGACTCAAATTTAAATATTTTCGGTTCTGTCTAATGCCCACACGAGAGATATCATTTGTTGATTCTGAACTGTACTAGAGATATGTAATACTGCCGATCCTCGTCGAAGAAAAAACATAGCCCAAGCTCGATCAAATGTCAAGGTTTTGCTCACTGTTTTCTTTGATTACCATGGCGCAATGCATCAGGAATTCTTACCAAAAGGTTGTACAGTAAACAAGGAGTTATGAACTTTTGAAGCTTCGCACCGTTTGCGTGAAGCAATACGAGCAAATTCACCTGCTCACTCATCTCTACTTGTGAGATATTATTTGGCCAAAAACAACACCGTTTTCATGCCTCAGCCACCGTGTTCAGAAGATTTGGCCCTCTCCAGGATTTTTTCTGTTCCCAAGATTGCAGAGACCCATGAGAGGACGGAGTTTTGCGACGATTGAAGAGATAAAAAGCGAATAGCTGAGAGAGCTCAAGGACATACCAAAAAATGCATATCAGAGCTGCTTCGAGGATTGGGAAAAACGCTGGCTCAAGTGTATTATCTCTGAGAGGGACTACGAGTACTTTAAAAGAGATAAAATAAAAATTTATGAATACAAATTTTTTTGTGAAAAATGAAAATCCACCTCATTTTTTGAGCACACCTCTTATGAAATAGCAAAAAACTGAATATCGAGCTTCATTATTTCTCTTCTATCGATGAATATTTTAAAGTTAGAGTTGTTTGTTAGTTCATCAAAATTTTTGAATATATCAGAGCTATCAACTTCGTTTTTAGTTCAGATTTTTCTAAACTGGATAAAAAAGCAAAGCGAATGGGTTTGATGGTGAATTAGGAGAAAACGAAGTACCTCCTGTAATCAAACAAAAATTCGGCGCACTCGACCACCCACGTCATTGTTAACAGTTACGATTTCGAGGTTTTAAGAGACGGCGTTTATCTAGGAACCAGCATTAACACCAATAATAACATCAACCTTGAAATCCAACGGAGAATATCTCCTGCCACCAAATGCTGCTTTGAACTAAGTAGGCAATTGAGTAGTAAAGTATTCTCTCGACGGACAAAACTAACACTTTAATAAGGCTCACATCATGCCAGTCCTATTTTATGGCGCAGAAGCTTGGACGGTGACAATATCCGATCAGGCGTTCTTAGGAGTATTTCAGAGAAAAGCTCTGAAAGTATCGATGCGATACCAGCTGATGATAGCAGAAGGATGAGGAAAGCATCCTCTGCGCTTGAAATATCAGATGGAGACGAACTTGGTTTCACTCGGAATTTCCATCTGGCAACGGTTAGCATGAGAAAGAAACGACTGGCGCGCTTTATTTAACTCGGTCAAAATCGCTTAAGCGGTTTTCGCGTCAATCATGAAGAAGAAGACACTTAAAAAATTAGACGAGATGTATAAACATCTATCTCTCCACATTTCTAAGAAGATAAAAGCAATCGAGATCGAAATTGTTCGTCAGTGCTTGCCTTCTATTCCAGCCCCTTCTGGGTGCATTCTAATAATATTGGCGTAGGTATCAAGTTATAGTAAAATAACAGCTGATTAAACAGTTAAGCAGAGCACTGGATTTTCAGAATGAAGGAAAGGTGGAAATTCCTTTAGCTTCACGAATTCTGTTTTTCAATAGGTGAACTGAAGTTAGCTTAACCAGAACTACACGAAGGCTTTGGCATAAAAATTTGATAGACTCTTCTAACCACTACTGAATAAAAGCGTAAAAAACTTCTCTTGTTAACCAAACCGCAGCTCGATATTCTTAGAAGCATTAGTCAAATAGGCATCCATGCTGTGAGACTCAACATCATTAGAACCTATTGCGGCAGCTACTTGGAGCACGATGCTGCGAACGAGCAATCGCGTGACTAAGATTAAGCGATTGCGGAATTTGTATAGGCTATTTCTAATGAATCTTAAATAATTACTATTCAAATATCCTTTTCTTATTCCCTACACATCTCTCATAGCTTCTTTTTAACTAACAATGGAACCTTCTTTGGTACTTGTCGAAAAACTTTAATGTTCGTTGTGGATCGCACAATTCGTTAAAAGCGAAGCAATTATTAAAAGAGCTACTGAGTTCTAGTTGACCCCAAACAGAAAAAATATTACAGAGATACGACCTTAACCCTCCGATGTTCGGTACCTTATGATGCGGTAAGTGCATCATAAGGGTCTGGCCAGACCCATACAAATAATGTAAGAAATACGGTTTTAAAAATAATTTTATTTATTTATTTGAACGGATTAGTATTACTTACGAAGAGCAATTGGGTTTACAACAATATAGTTGCATGGAATGTTCATTAAGACATATGGGACGATTACATTTGCTGCAGTTATAACGAGTTTTACGTCGCTTTTTCGAAAAAGAATCATAGCACGATGACCGCGTTGAGGCAACTTGAGCATATGATTGTTGCTGTGCTGCATCTGATGTCGATGGACAAGATTCCGCTACCTAAAAGTAGCGAAATAATTTATTTTAAATTAGTAAATATGAATACATGCATACACATATCTTTATACGCGGAGATATATGTAGGTGTGTATATAATTCATACTCACCTTGTTATTGAAAAGATTCATTGCTTGTCTTATATGAACAAACCTCCTACTAATGGGTTAGTCGCCCGTTTCGTCATATGTGGGATAACTAGCTGCCGTGCCAATTCAATGATAAATGAGCACCCCTTATCACTCTGCTTTGCCGGATTCAGCTCGTCATGGATGATGAATGAGGCCAAACCGGCAATATCAAGCATATTATAAAACATTCCCAGTGGCCAACGGTTTGTCGAGCGTTTGCATGAATAGCCAGTCAACATTTGATCCATTGTATCTACCCCCGCTTTAAATTTATTGTAGTCCAAAATTTGATCTGGCTTGAATCCTTTCAATGGATCGGTGATTTGACGGTAATGGGCAGTGGATAACATAATTACTGGCTTTTACGGCTTTGCCATATACGAGCACAGAGCGATATTATTATTGTGATAACAAAATAAAGTGCTTTTAACATCACGCTTCGGGTTAAGCAATTCATGCGGAATGAAGGTCTTATTTTTTCTTACGCTACCGACGAAAGCCACTCTACGATCCATCAACATTTCTGTCAAGTTGTATGTTGAAAAAAAATTGTCAGCATAAACAGTCCTACCGCTGTCCATATAATTTTCCATCAATTTCATGACGACCCGTTCACCTTGATTCGTTTCTCGCTGGCCACCTGGTGGTTTTCCGGTATAAATTATATCTTTCAAAGGGTAGTTTGAAACAGAGTCACAAATCCACCACACTTTCATGCCATATTTTGCCGGCTTACTCGGAATATATTGGGTGAATCGAGTGCGCCCACGATATGGAAATAACTGTTCATCGACGGTTACATGACAATCCGGAGTGTATGCTTTCTCTAAATTGGCCATCAGCATGAGCCATACATCGTCCAGGGCAGCAGATTTGCTTTACTTCAACCTCTCAGCACGAGTACCACTGTTATCGAAACGGATGAAAGTAGTTAAGCTCTTGAACCGATTCAATGACATAGTGGCCTTATAAATTGGCATATTGTAACTGGCCCACAATTCTTTCGCTGGCTGAGAATTCGAGTGGAATACACCAGCAATAAGTAGCATCCCAAAAAAAGCATACATTTCGTCTTCGTTAGTCATTACCCAAGAACGCTGTTTATTACTGGGATGCTTTTCATTCCATAGACGAAACGCTTCAACTGCTTTTCTGTTGGTTTCCCGCACAATGATACTTACGATTTCAAGAGACAGCAATAGCTTGAAAAGAGCTTTATGACGCGGTGACGCTCCTCGTAGTGGCCCTTTACGAGTAAAAGTTGTAACATTGTGACAACGAGGCCTTCCAGGTGGTGGAGGATTTGAATTCCACATCTTACCATCTTTCGACCTGTATATAAGGCCCTGGGTAATAGATATGCTGCATGATCCCATTGTGGTTGAAGCCTGAAGGGCGATAGCTTCTCTATACAAATCCTCAATATCATCATGGTTTTCGTCCTCTAACTCGATTTTCTGTTCTATATCTGATGCTTCCCCGAAGTCATCTTCATCTGGAAAATATTCATCATCTTCTACGTCGCCACTTGTTTCAAATGGATCGGACTCCTGTCCCATAATTTCTTCGATTTGTGCCTGAAGTCGCTGACGTATTCACTTTAATTTTCAAATGTCAACTAAAAAATTATCTCTGCCGCTGCCTCCGCTAACAGTTTAGTTGTTTACACCTAACGGTTAACCAATTTACATGAGAAGCTTATATGGGTCTGCACAGACCCATGTGAGCTTAATTAACGAAATTAGTTTAAAGCTATTATTTTTACAACAAATATAGCAAAAATCTTAATTTTGCTACTTCATTGTGTTTAGCACACTACATTTTAGGAAGTCATGGACTAAGAAGCCTCAGATATTAAAAATAAAAGATCTACATACATTTAAAGATCGAATGGGTCTGGCCAGACCCATATGAACATCGGAGGGTTAATATGATATATGTATGGAAGCATAGTCATAATGTAATCCTAATTGGGCGCGTACTATTTTAGTTGAGCACTCCAATCACAAATTTTGTCCCGTAGGCAAACGAAAAATTGTATGGCACTGCTGTTGCCGTATCGACTTAAAATGTCCAAGTGAGAAAATTTGCATAAAATCGACTTAAACAGCAAAGCCATTTTATTCTGAACCAGCCCGTTTGGCCCTCCTAAATGCACGCACGCTTTCCGACAAAATGTTATACTGCAATGTTAACATACAATGAAAGGTGCTAGAGGAAACATCAATATATTTTTGTATAGCGTTGCCACCTGCCTAAAATTACAAATTACTAGAAAAGTTAAATAAAATTTTACAATATGGATATGCAACTAAAAGTATGGATTTCAGAAAAATTTTATCCTAAAATATTTGAAACAGGGTTGCCACTTAATTTTCAAAACATATATTGTGATCTGAGAACTAAGCGAGAGGTCGGGGGGTATCCTAGACAATGTCAAAATTTGCAGGTATCAGCAAAAGTTGAACACAGACATATTGTTTAATAGAGTTGCCACTTAATTTCTACATTAAAATATTTGAAATTTTTTTTTACATAATACATATTGAGATGATTAAGGAAAAAGGCGTACCATATATCTAGTAAATGTTAATTAAAGAAGTAAAGTAAAATATTACCATATGATTGGCAAATAGACATAGAAGTTTAAGAACCCTGCAATCCAAACTTATTTTTTATAGTATAGGATTGCCACTTAATTTCAAAATATAATTATAAAAATTATATCAAAATATGGAAGTAAACCGATAGGACTTTCAAAAGGCTTAAATCTGCCCATATTTTTGAATAGGATTGCCACCTCTACTATAAATGAGTTATAGAAAGTAAAAGAATTTTTAAAATAAGGACTTCAAACAAAATATTGCATTTACAAAGATTTAGAGCTCTTATTTTGAAATAGGGTTACCACTTCGTCTTAAAATTAAACGTTTTAAAATGTATATATGTACTAAAAATAAATAAAATGTATAAATGTACTCTATATGTATTAAAATTAGGCATCAAATGGGAGGTGTGCCACAAGACTTTGATTAAGAAATATATTGGAATATAGTAGTCACTTAAACTTTAAAATAGAACTAAAAAAATATTTATATATGGTAATTAAACAAAGAGATTTTGCACCTATGCATACTTTTGAGCAGAGTTACCATATACAGTCTCTTAAGCAGAGGGACTGAAAAATTTGTCCACATATGAAAGAAGTGAAAAAAAAGTTAATAATATGCTATGGGAAGGCTGCTCGCTCAAGAGAAAAAAATTTAAAAATTTGTTTAAAGATTTGTGGTATGTACGGAAAGAAATGTCCGCTTATCTAAGTTGTCCACTTAAGAGAGGTGTCCGTTGGGAGAGAGTACAATGTGTCTGAAAAATCATAATTAAGAAATTAAGTAAAAGAGTACAATATTAATAGTCGTAAAAGTTTCGTTTTTAATTTTAAAATTAAACTAAAAAAGTTAAGTATTTGATAACAATTAAATTCAGGGATATTTAGATAAGATTTACCACGTAGTTCACAAGTAAAAGTATGTAAAACAGATACAAATAGTAACATAAATATCAAAGGGAAGGTAGTTAAGCGCACTTTTATCTAGCATTCGGGGGCCACTTAATTTTGGATTGAACCTAAAAAAACGCATTTTACTACTAATAATTTAGAAATATTTTTTAATGGGGCTGCCATTTTTTTCATCAAATTCATTTAAATATATGTACATTTTAGTATATTTACAGCGATATAGCAGTTAAATCCAGACAATTTTAAAACAGGGTTGCCACTTAATTTTCAAAAAAAAAGTTTTACACATGCATTACAATTCGGGTATCAAAGAGAGGGTATTTAACAAAGTTTTAGTGTATTAATTATTTTAAAAGGGTTTGCCACTTAATTAAAAAACCTCATTTTAATAAAATATAAATATTGGTTTCAAATGATATTTACTATAAGCAGGATATTTGAATATGATTACCGCTGGCAATAAAATTAAAGATCAGAACTTTTAATAATTTTTTAAGTAAAAGTGGTTTCAAACGATATTTACACAGAAGGCTTCGTATAAAAAAATATACTTGAATTGTTTTGCTTATTATTTTGGTATATATTTGTCGCTTCTAATAAAATTTGAAATGAAAGTTTTTAAAAAAATTTAGGTAAAAGGTGATACATATATAGTTCGAATAGTAAACCCTAAATATTATTCTTAAGCTCGAATTAAGGTAAACAAAAAAACAACATATCGCACTTGTTACGTTAAAGCGTAACAACTCAAAATGAAAAGCAAAAGAGTAACCACTCAAAAATTTGTTATTTTAGCGCAACTACTAAACAAATAAGAATGAAACAACCGTTATATTGTTTTTAATGATATTTTCGTGCAGGACTATGAATAAGTTCGTGCGGTTTTTTTTCGAAATTTGAAACTTTATTGACGTAAAATGGTTACAAATTTAATATTCAAAGTATTGTCCATCGCTTACTACTACTTTTTCCCATCTTTCTGGCAATTCACGGATTCCCTTTGTGAAAAATTCGGCCGGTTTTGCCGCAATCCACGAATCGATCCATTTTTTGACTTCATCGTAATTACGGAAGTGCTGGTCAGCCAGGCCATGTTGCATCGATCGGAAGAGATAGTAATCGGATGGCGCAAGGTCTGGACTATACGGCGGGTGGGGTAGGACATCCCATTTGAGCGTTTCTAAGTATGTTTTGACCACTTGTGCAACATGTGGCCGAGCATTGTCATGTTGCAAAATAACTTTGTCGTGTCTATCGGCGTATTGCGGCCGTTTTTCTCGCAGTGCTCGGCTCAAACGCATCAATTGTCGTCGGTAGACATCCCCCGTAATCGTTTCATTCGGTTTCAGTAGCTCATAATACACAACACCCAGCTGGTCCCACCAGATACACAGCATAACCTTCAGGCCATGAATATTCTGCGCCGACGTCGATGTTGAAGCATGGCCAGGGTATCCATACGTTGCCCGACGTTTTGGATTGTCGTAATGGACCCACTTTTCATCGCCAGTCACAATTCGATGCAAAAAACCCTTTCTTTTGTGCCGTTGAAACAGTTGTTCGCATGCCATAAAACGGCGTTCAACGTCTCTTGGCTTCAATTCATACGGCACCCAATGGCCTACCTTTCGGATCATTCCCATGGCTTTTAAACGTTTGGAAATGGTTGATTGATCAACTCCCAAAGTTTTTGCAACCTCTTCTTGCGTTTGAGCCGGATCTTGATCGAGCAATTCTTCCAATTCGGTATCCATGAACTTTGGCGGCGCACCCTCGCGTTCTTCGTCTTCCAAGCCAAAATCACCACTTTTAAAGCGTGCAAACCACTTCTGGCACGTTCGCTCAGCTAGAGCATGCTCACCATAAACTTCCACCAAGATACGATGACTTTCGGCTGCTTTTTTCTTCATATTAAAATAATGAAGAAGAATTCCCCGCAAAAACACATTATTTGGCACGAAATTCGACATTTTCAAGTGTGGTAAAAATATTGTTGTTTACGCTTCAAATAAAAAACTTATACTGACGTTTGTGCCTTACGACAGTAGCTCTCCAATGAATGTTTGGAAATGTGGATCGATGGAATAATAATCAAGTTACGCCATCTGTTGTAAAACCGCACGAACTTATTCATAGTCCTATTACATATTTTTTCCCTTGTAATACCTATATTATTAATATTTACGGAAACAGTTTTTCGTCTCTACTGAAAATGTTCAGATCTTGAGTTGTTACGCTTTAACGTAACAAGTGCGATATATAAACATAACACATATAATATATTAGGCCGGGTCGATTTGCGGGGAGGCAAAAAAATCGCCCATTGCTCTGTGAAAATCATATTCTAGGGATCAAAATAGGAAACTTTGCCGAAGGAACCATACGTCTAAAACGAATTCTGATGTCCCCCAATTTGGATCGAACTTTTAGTGTATTTTGCGGGGAGGCAAAATAATTGCCCATTGCTCTGTAAAAATCATATTTTAGGGATCAAAATAAGAAACGAATTCTGATGCCCCCCAATTTGGGACGAACTTTTTAGTTTCTTTTCTCATGTAAAGGCCAAAAATGGTGATATTTGGAAATGATTGTATGGGGAACCCCCCAGGGGAGTTCCAGAGGGTGTGCCACTGGCATGAATGTATTGGCCGTCCAAAGTTAGTGGAGGTCGGTCATACATTTGGACTCGATTGGAGCACTCTAATGGGTTAAATTGGGGGAATACGATTTTCACAGAGCAATGAGCGATTTTTAAATCGACCCGCCCTAATATATACATATATATATTATATAAAAAATCCAATATTTTACTAAGTAAATAAATATTGAAATAAAAATATCGGCCTGATATAAGATAAGATGTTAGATAATCTGCCATCAGCTGCCAATCGTTGAAAATAGAGAAATGATTCGACTAGGAGCACAAAAAAACCGAGCGCGAGAGTAATTAAATAAAGATGTCTAATGAAGAATGATGAAACAAAATCTTTTTTACTGCTCAAAGAAATTTTTGCTGCATTCAAAAACTCAAGCCATTTAAATTTATGCAGTACTGCCTCATATTCCCACTGCATTAAAAGATCTCTACTCATTGCCTGGCGCCTTTGGTACTCGCGATATATTGTAATAATTCACAAACTATGCCAACAGAAATATTCTTACTAAAAGTCAATTTCATTTGATGTATTGCTGATTAAACTTATGTAATTCAAAATTCGATAGACACGTAATACGGCAACTGTAGCGAACATAATTCAATAAATACTTTTAGATGAGACCGTGGAGTGCCATATAAATGCATTTATATCTGCCTGCACTCGTAATATTTTGCGGTGCTTTTGCACAAGGCTGCCTCTCGGTATGATGTATGACTGTGAGTGTGTATGCATGTATGTTTGTTTGTGTGTTGAAGTGTGTTTGAACCACACATTTGACTTCTGTCAAATATCACAATTTCAATAAAGCCACTCAAGAGCCTCGACGACGAAATAAACCGAACCGCACTTAGCCATTTGCAATATGCAGCAGGCTAACCACAACCGACTCAACTCGATTTTGTATTTGAATTTCACAGGATGTGACAAAACAAAAAATTGCAAATGCAACTTCGATAGCGACATAAGTGCAAACATACACACACACTTAAACATAGGTGTATGTGTGCAAAAATAAATTTATACAGAAAGTATATATTGACCAAGTAATAAGTTGGCTTGCATGTTCGTGTGTGTGTGTGTGTGTGTACTTGCTGGTGTTGGCCATTTTAGTGCAACTATGAGCATGTTAATTATTTCACATATCCTGTTTTGTCGCAACAAGGATAACGTTCATAATGCACTTTGAGGTTTTATGACCGCAACACAATTTTATATGCTGCCGCAATGTGACACACAACAACCGTCGACCCATCGACCGACCAAACCAGAGGCAGACGAACGAATTCGGTGTGCTCCAGCACTTATGTGCATACCATATGCATGTGTGTGTGTGTGTGTTTGCAATCCTGTAGTTCTTGTTCCAACAATATTGCAAGCCATTTGGCAGCTGCAAAATTGCTATCATTCCATAAATGTCCTTTTCACATACTTCTCTTGCTTCTCTTTGCTCTCTCAGGCTTTGCCTACATTGCATGTGTGATTGGATCTTTTTGTCCATATATATGTGCGTGGCTATGTGGCATATGTGTGTGTGTGTGTGTGTGTGTGTGTGTGTGTGTGTGTGTGTGTACATACATATTTTATTTCGTATTATGACAGGTTGGTTTGTGAACAGACAACATTTGGTATTAAATCATCATCAAAAAATGCAGTGAAATGCATTTTCATTATGATTATGAAATTTGTGAAAAAACTACGAAAAAAAGCAAAAAATATTTGACAATTTAATAATTTTAATGCAACCGACAGCTGGCAAGGCTCAGGTCAGCAATAAAAATGAAGTGTATAAATACATATTTAATTTTTATGGTGAAAAAATGAAATGAAAAGGAATGAAATAAAGTAACATGAATTAAAATAAAATTGAAAATCGTTCGAATAAAAAATATGAGTAAATAAATTTAAGCTAACCTAAAATTAAATCGAAATGCAATTAAATAAATATATACAATAAATAAATAAAAAAGTTTAATTTTAATAAAATAAAAAACAATGCAGTAAATTAAAGAACAAACAACAAATCCAATAAAATAGAAATAGAATAAAACAAAACGCATTAAAATAAGAAGAACATAAAATAAGTTGAAATAAAACAAAATAGAAGAGATTTAACTAAAATAAAATATAAGGTTGTCAAAAAAGTCTTGCGGTATTTTTATTGAATTTTCAATTGTTCATAAAATTGGTTATAATAATGCGATTTAAGTCAAATATGCGCCGTTTCGTTCGATGATGAGTTCCCAACGAGATGCCAACTTCATAATGCCTCTCTTATAGAAGCTCGCTTCCCTATTGTCAAAAAACTCGGAGAGCCAATTTTCACAGAACTCTCTTGTGGACAACTTCCGACTACCAAGCTCGTTCGCCATGGACAGAAATAGGTGGTAATCACTTGGAGCGAGATCCGGACTATACGGTGGATGCAAAAGAACCCCCCATCCGAGCTCCCGGAGCTTCTGGCGTGTCACCAAAGATGTGTGTGGCCTGGCGTTGTCCTGATGGAAGACAATTCGGCCTCTGTTGATCAAAGATGGCCTCTTCTGCATGAGTGCTGCATTCAAGCGGTCCAGTTGTTGGCGGTACAGGTCCAAATTGAGCGCTTGGCCATAGGGGAGCAGCTCATAGTGAATGATTTCCTGCCAATCCCACCAAACACACAGAAGAACCTTCCTGGCCGTCAATCCAGGCTTGGCCACCGTCTGGGCAGCTTCACCGCTTTTCGACCACGACCGTTTGCGGAAATACCGGAAGACTTTTTTGCCAACCTTATAATTAAAATATATAAAATTGAAATAAATAATAATTAATAATAATAAAAATAAAAACATAGCTAAAAAAAATAAAAGCAAAAGTAAAGGTAAAAAATAAAGTAAATGAAGTTAAACTAAAATTAAAATTCTTTATAATAAAATAAAACGAAAGAAACTTAAATAAAATAAAATTGCATTAAATTTGTCAATTTAATAAAAATAATAAAAAAACAAAACAAAAACAAAAAAAAAAGAAAAACAATAAAGAACAAACAAAGAGCTAAATATGAAATTGTTAAAATGCTCCAATAAATTTTAAAATTCTAATATAAGTTATACATGAAGTAAGTTATACAATTTTCGAGTAAAAATTAAATCTAATAACATAAAATATGCATAAGCATTGTAAAAAGAAAAAATTCTATAGTTTTCTATGTAGTTTTGCACCAGTGTAAATAATATGATGTCATTAGGTAATAAGATCTCTTTTGCTGAATATCTGTATTCTAAGATAGATTGCTAATAAAGTATTTCCATTAAAAAAAAAATTATAATAAAGTAAAACAGAATAAAACAAAATAAGTTTAAATTTAAATAAAATGTAGCAAATTACGGTCTCTTACAAAGTAAATAAAACAAAAATCTAACAAAATAATAAAATAAAATGCAATAACGCCACTCCACTCTCACTCCTGCTGTCAGAGAGTACCGCCCACCAAACCGGAATGCACGAACAATGGAGCAACATTTCTCGTTCTCTACGTACCGCCGCCGAAGAAGAAATCAGATTCTGGCGAGCCCGACAAAACAACTGGTACGACGAGGAATGTCATGCAGCCGCAGATTGTAATAGTGGCAGCTGCTGTTAAATAGTAATAGCTGCGCATGTCATAGAGAATGTGAAGATCCCGATACCCCAATCGTTGACGACGGAACTGTCGTTCCGCTACCCGACCAAGACGAGGTGAGCATAACGATAACGCGGCTAAAGAGCAAGAAAGCTGCGGGTACCGGCGGACTGCCAACTGAGCTATTCAAACATGGCGGCAAGGAGCTGGTAAGGTGCATGCATCAGTTTATATGCAAAATATGGTGGGATGAAAGCATGTCTGCCGATTGGAATTTAAGTGTGCTCTGCCCAATCCATAAAAAGGGCGATACTGCAATCTGTGCCTATTACCTCGGGACTAGTCTTCTAAATATCGCCTATAAGGTTCTAGCGAGCTTATTGTGTGAAAGGCTGAAGTCCACCGTCAACCAACTGATTGGACCTTATCAGTGTGGCTTTGGGCCTGGAAAGTCCACCATCGACCAAATATTCACAATACGCCAAATCTTGGAAAAGACCCACGAAAGGAGAATCGACACACACCATCTTTTCGTCGATTTCAAAGCTGCATTCGACAGTACGAAGAGGAGTTATCTGTATGCCGCGATGTCTGAATTTGGTATCCCCGCAAAACTAATACGGCTATGCAAAAGGACGTTGCTCAATACGAGCAGCGTCGTCAGAATTGGGAAGGACCTCTCCGAGCCGTTTGATACCAAACGAGATCTCAGACAGGGTGACTCGTTGTCGTGTGACTTCTTTAACCTGATGTTGGAGAGGATCGTACGAGCCGTAGCAGTTAATCGCTCAGGCACAATTTTTTATAAGAGCGTACAATTGTTTGGGAATGCCGATGATATTGACAGCACCGGCCTTAACAACCGCGCTGTTAGTTTTGCCTTCTCCAAACTGGATAAAGAGGCAAAGCGAATGGGTCTAGTGGTGAACGAGGACAAAACGAAGTACCTCCTGTCTTCAAACAAACAGTCGGCGCACGCGCGTATCGGCACCCACATCACTGTTGGCAGTTATAGTTTCGAGGTTGTAAGAGACTTTGTATGCATGGGAACCAGCATTAACACCGATAACAATTTGAAATCCAACGGAGAGTCTCTCTTGTCAATAGATGCTACTTTAGACTAAGTATGCAACTAAATAGTAAAATCCTCTCTCGACGAACAAAACTAACACTCTACAAAGCTCTCATCATGTCAGTCCTAACGAATGGCGCAGAAGTGTGGACGGTGACAACATCCTACGAAGCGACGCTTGGAGTGTTTGAGAGAAAGATTCTGCGCAAGATTTTTGGACCTTTGCACGTTGGCAACGGAGAATATCGCAGGTGATGGAACGATGAGCTGTATGAGCTTTACGACGACATAGACATAGCGCAGCGAATAAAGATACAGCGGCTACGTTGTCTGGGTCATGTCGACCGAATGGATACAAGCACTCCGGCTTTGAAAGTATTCGATGTGGCACCAGCTGGTGGTAGCAGAGGAAGAGGAAGGCCTCCTATGCGTTGGAAGGATCAGGTGGAGAAGGCCTTGGCTTCACTTAGTGTATCCAATTGGCGCCGGGTAGCACGAGAAAGAAACGACTGGCGCGCTTTGTTAAACCCGGCCAAAATCGTGTAAGCGGTTATCGCGCCAATTAAGAAGAAGAGGAATAAAATATTGTAGAATAAAATGAAATTAAATTGAAATAAAAAGTGAAGTGAATAAACGTTAAAAATACATTAAAATAAAACAGAACAAAACAATTAAAATTTAAAATATAAATAAAACAAAATTAAACAAATACAAAAAAATTAAATTAAAATGAAGTTAAATAAAATAAAATAAAACGAATAAAAAAATTATAAAACGAAACAAATGACATGAAGTAAAATCAATAAATGTAAAATTAAATTCAAAAAAAAAAAAAACTAAAAATAAAATCAAATAGAGTATAAATAAAAAATGGTTAACTAAAATATAACAAAATGATGTAAATTAAACAAAACATTAATTAAATTCTGATAAATTAAAATAATAAAATAAAATAAAGTAAAATAATAAAACGAGCTAAGTTGAAATTAAATTTAAAAAATAATGACAAAATAAAAATACAAAATATAATAAATTTAAGTAAAATAAAGTAAAACTAAAAATTTATTTAAATTTAATTAAAATGAGAATTGAATAAAATAAAAAGAATAAATCAAATTAAAATTTAACTAAATAATTTAAAAAATTGGAAACCAAAATACAATACAAAATAAAAAAGTGCAATAAAATACTAAAAATTAATTAAAATAAAATCAAATCAAAGAAAGTAAAATAAATTAAAATAAAACAGAATAAGTTAAATAAAAAGATTAATTAGATTCGAAATAATAAATTAAATTAAATAAAAAATGTTTATAAGTTTAAGTTAGCCTATAAATTAAATTAAAAAGATAAAGACAAAAAAAAAAAAAATTTAAGTAAAATAAAGAAAACTAAAAATAAAATTAAATTCCATGAAATTTAAAAATGTAAACAAAATAAAGAAAAATACAATAAAATAAAATGAAATAAAATTAAATTTAAAAAACTAAATCAGAGTTTAAATAAAATTAAATTGCATTTAATAAAAAAATTAAATCCAAACATAATAGGTCAAATTAGAATGAAATAAACTAAAATTAAATAAAAAATAAAGTTAAAATGAAAAGCAATAAAATTAAATAAATGAAAATAAAATTAATTTCAATTAAATAAAAAAATTATAGTTAAATAAAAAAATACAAGGTACAAAAAAACATTTTTGTTTTTTTATATTAGTTCGAAGTTGAGCCTCTACCACAAGCTTCATCAAGACCAATGCTGCAGCAATGATGTGTCCAGCTTCATTGGCAAAAACGTTACCTTACTTATAGAGGGTGGGCTATGTAAAATTTTGCTTTTCAAATGACTGGCACGACTGGCTTTACAGTAGGCCATTCGATCAACCCAATTTTTAAGCACATTTTCGATTGTTTGGGCTCCAATTCCATGAATGGCAACTTCGATTTCGTGTTTTGAAGCATCAATCGCCTCTGGATGGTTCGCATAGCATTTTTCCTTAACGGCTCCCCACAAAAAATAGTGCAACGGGCTTAAATCACAGCTCCGAGGCGGCCAATTGATATCGGAATTTCGGCTGATTATTCGGTTTTCAAAAACGGTAGCCAAAAGTTCGAGTGTAACTCTGGCAGTGTGACAAGTTGCACCGCCCTGTTGAAACCAAATGTCGTCCATGTCATCCTCTTCAATTATTGGAAACAAAAACTCGTTGAGCATGTCACGGTAACGCTCGCCAAATCCGACAATTTTGCTTATTGACGTAGCCACCGATGTGAAAATCAGAAAATAAGAAGAAGACTCACCACTTTGGAAATAGGTTTTCAATATTTTCCAATTTTGTCCAAGCGTATAGCGTCCCATTTCGTAAATGTCAAACCTTTAAGTAAATTATGAACACATTTGACATGTCATTTGTGTTACCATTCTCAAAAAAATAGGTGTTTCAAAAAGCAAACGCTATATGGCCCACCCGTACTACTTCCAGATGTATTTATTTATTTCCATTTAAAAATTCATTTATATATTCAAATGCACAAAATTCGATTACACAACCTTCCTGGGCTGACAGTATTATAAATGTAGACGCCGTTATATGCAACAAACTAAAGATTTCATAAGTCAAAACCGTTATTTCGAAATTTATTACGAACTTAAAGTTGCTAAACTAGAATAAAAATATCTACATATAAAATATAAAAATATCTATCTAAAATACTTTCACCCTCGGCTTTCTGTGCAGAAATTTTCAAGCAATTATAAAAACTTTTTATTTAAATTTCCAAGTTCAATAAAAATATTTAACTCTTGTAATATTTAATTTTTCTAATTTTTTTTCTTCGTCTTTTCTCCCTTAGCGCCAATTTGGTAGCAGTAGCAACTCTACGACCCGGTGCTCCTGATCACATGCGCAAAGAGTTTCGCAGCAAGGCGAAACAGCTGGCTCGCGTCAGCGATCCGAATGTGGCGCATTTACTTGGCGCCTGCCTGCGCGATGAGCCCATCTGTATGGTGTTCGATTATTCGGAATGTTTGGGTGACTTAAATCAATTCCTGCAGGAGCATGTGGCTGAAACGACGCATAATTTGCAAGCGGGTATTATGACGAATAAAAGCTTGAGGTGAGTGAGAGCAAAGTACGAAATAAGAAAGTGGGATAATTATCACAATATGCAGACAAACTTGTAACTATTGCTAATACACAAGAGGTATGAGTGGCATGCGACTGGATTGGATTTATCCGTTGGCTGGTAGACATACTGCTACCGAATTCGCCACCGTTAGGGCATAGTGATAAGAAATAATTTTAAAAAATTCGGACACCCAAAGAATTAGGTAGTGTGAAGTTTCAGTGATATTTGGCGTCAAAAGCTAGACTATTTGTAGAAAATTATATTTGGTTTAACCTTCCGCTATTCTCAGTAGCTTCTGCATGATTTCGCACAAAATCAATGTATTCGTTCGGCATGCATCCCTGTCAAGTCCATACCAACTTTTGAAGTTCAATGCTAATCTTGCCCCACCTAGGTCGAGTTAATGGAATGTATTCCATACACCACTTGGGTATGTCCTGTAAGTGATTCCGCGTCAAGTGATCTAAGTATTTTGTCGTATTTTGAGTACAATAAGAAGTAAAGAGCAAACAAACTATAGCTTTGAAATTCAATATTGAAAAATTTTAGAATTTTTAAATATTTGTGTACTTTGTTTTTTATTAAAAATTATTTTTTATAATTATTATTTTATTTTTTATATTAAAAAAAATTTTTTTTAAATATGTAAATGTATTCATATTCATATTTTTTAAAAAATAATTTTTTTTAAACTTGCTTTTTTTAAATAGTGCTTCGTTTCGAAAAAAATTAGTTTAATTCCAAAAATTAAATTTTCTTAATTTTTTTTTATCTTTTTGATTTTTGTTTTACTGTTTTGTTTAAAAATAAATCAATTTATTTTTTTGTTTAAATTATTAAATATATTTTCATAGCAAACACGTCCAACATTTTATACTCATGTAATAGTAGTTCAGAGAAATTAACAGGTGGTAACCATCTACAAAAATATTTTTCAAAATAAGTTTTCTTAAATTTCTTGCATTTAGTATTCATACCATATTAAATTAATTATATATTAAATAACTTCCTGAATTAAAATTTTGGTAACAGCTGGTAACCCTATTTGAAATATTTTTGAAATTTAAGCATTTCTAACTTCTTTCTTTTGACAACCATTTTGTTAGTATATTTCTTGTATTTTATTATTTATATACGAACTAAATTTTTCAAATAGGTGGCAACGTTTATCAAAAATATGTTCGAAATTAAACTCTCTTAAACCATTTTTCATTTGACACCAGCATTGTAATGTTTGATGGAACTCATTAATTTATTTTGATTTAACTTACCCTTACCTTCTTTACTAAATTGAATAGGGTTAATTTGAATAGGTGGCAACAATCTCCAAAATTATTTTCCAAAATAAATTATCTTAATTTTTTACTTGGAATCCATACAGTACTATTTGAATACTTTATTATTAATCATTTAGTTATTGAATTTTCATTAAACAGCTGGTAACCCTATTTAAAAATATTATTGAAAGTAAAACATGCGAACCATCTTTTACTTGACAACCACTTTTTCTATTTTATTATTTAGATTTGATCTTAATATTTCAAACAGCTGGTAACTCTATTCGAAAATATTGTACTTTCTAAAATAAACTTTCTTAAACAATTTGATTTATTTGACACCTGTATTCTAAAATTTGATGAAACTTATTAATTTAAAATAACCTTAACTTATATATTAATTCGAACAGGTGGCAACCATCTCCAAAAATATTTTTCAATCTAATTTTTCCTAAATTACTTACACTCTACTACAATAATTATTTATTAATATTTACTTCATTTACTGAATATATTTTTTTAAACAGCCGGTAACCCTTTTTAAATCTATTATTCAAATTAAGACACTTGAAACCTCCTTCCTTTGACACCCATTTTGTTATAAATCTTCTATTTAATTTTTTATATTTCAACTTATTTTTCTAATATATGCCAACCCTCTTTAAAAATATTTACGAGGTTAAACTCTCTTAAACCATTTTTCATTTAACACCAGCATTGCAAAATTTGGTTGAACTCATAAATTTAATTTAAGTTAAGGTTATTAAATTGAATAGGATTAATTCAAGTAGGTGGCAACTATCTCCAAAATTATTTTTCAAAAGAAGTTTTCTTAAATTTCTCTCATATGCTCTACTACAGTAATTATTTATTAATATTTATTTAATTTACTGAATATAACTTTTTAAGCGGCTGGCAACCCTATTTAAATATATTATTGAAATGAAAATATTTCAAACCTCTTTCCTTTCTTTTATTTATATTTTTTTATTTTTTTATATTTGAACTTAATTTTTCAAACATTTGGCAACTCTCTTCAAATATATTTTCGCAATCAAACTCTCTTGTTATATTTTATTGAACTTAATTTTTCAAACATTTGGCAACTCTCTTCAAATATATTTTCGCAATCAAACTCTCTTGTTATATTTTATTTAACTTATTTATTTAATTTCGTTTAACTTTTTTAGCAGGTGGCAACTCTCTTAAAAAAGTAGCACATTTTTCAACTCGAGTCCTAAGCTCTCTGCGTGCAAAATTTCTTACAAATCTGCTTAGTTAAAATAATAAAAATTATTTTTATTTGTTGTTTCAAGAAACCAGACCAGGCTCTGGTGCATATCAATCACGTTGGGATGTTTTCCGCATATTTTTTATTTTATTTATACACTACAAAAAACGATATAAAAGCATTCGTTTTCGCAAACATAGAAATTCGTATGCGAAATAACTATTTGCTTTATTTTTGACGTGATAACGTCTTATAATTCGATTTAGCCGGCTACACGCACGAAAAAATGTGTCGTTACCTTGCTCATTTGTCGTTACCTGGAATGAACTGCAAGCGAAAGCGCGGAACGAACGACAAAGCAAACGAACGGCAACGTTCGACATCTTGCTCTCTCCTACTTAAGTGAGCGTATATATGTATGTATACGCGCATATGTACATATATAAATTCACGTATTTGTATTTGCATATGCCTTCTTATTGATTATTATTAATTATTATTATTGATTTGATAAAATAAAACCAAGTTTGTTAATAATACCTGTTGTTTTAATGTTATTATTATTAATTTTTTTATTATATATGAAGGAATAAATGTATGGTAATATTTACCATATACCTTATAAGATATGTTGTATACTAATATATGTATATAAACATGCATATACATATACAATTTCGCGCAATTTTCAAAAAGAACAAATCTATATGTAAAGATGCATACAAGTCATATGGACATATCAAATATACGAATCTATTATTCCGTACGCAAGCAAATGTAAGCTAATGTGCTTGAACTGCAAGCGAGAGCGCGGAACGAACGACAAAGAGCACAATCGGCCCCGCGTTCGGCAACGTTCGACATCTGGCTCTCTCCTACTTGAGTGAGAATATATATGTATATATGTATGTATATGCGCATTTGTATATAAATTCACATACATATTTGTATTTGCATATGCCTTCTTGCTGTGTGCATGGTAATGAACCATTTCTCTGTTGAGAATAGGACGATGATAGAAAAAGTAGGAAATGAAAGGGAGTGTTTCGAGTATAAAGTGTCTTGAAAAAGCCAAATCGATGTGGTGCCTCTTAGTGTTGTTGATTTATTAACGTCTGATGCACAATCGAAATTGAAGATATCTTTCATGAATTTGATAAATGTTTCGTCATTTTTCACGCTTACAAGTTACATTTACACTTGACCTATTGCATTGCAATTCCATTTACCTCCTCCTCTATATCCATACAAAATATCTATCAAACAAATAAAATTAAAATTTTGTTTTGAAAATTGCAACCATTCCATCAATATTTTCTTATGATGTTGTCACGTTAAACTATCCTCAGTAAACCGACTTTACAGACAACCTCTTGTTTTTTTTTATTTATTCTTTGTTTTTAATTTTTTATTATATCTTTTTTTTAGTTTTTATAACATTTTTTTTTGTATTTTTTCTTAATTTATTTTTTAAATTTTATTTTTTTCTTATTTTTTTTTTTGATTTTTTTTTTTATTATTTTTATTATTTTTTTATAAACCTATTATTTTTATTTTATTATTTTATTTTTTAATTTAATTGTTTTTTTTTTTTTTTTAATTTATCCCATACCCATACCGAGAAAAATAGTATCCCCTAACAGTGGGATTTGAGTCACAAAATATTTTAGTCACAAGCTTATTCCAACAAATGTGTATATGTATGCGTATATGATAATCACAACAAAAAGCCAACAAACTTTTCATTCCATTTCTTCTTTTACATCCTTTGCTATTTATCTTGTTTCCGACTTCCGTTTGGCTGATGACGGCGACAATGACGACATCGACTATACCGTTTGGCGGCGGCGTCTGAAAAAAAAACACACCTACAACGAAAATAAACTACAACAACAACATGGATATTTCACCTAATGATGAAAATGTATTTGGTCTCCACCCACGAAAAAAAAATAAAAATTCATAACTACCAACAAACCAACTCCATGAACTTCACCAACGCACTGATGATCATCTACATTATTAATGATTTTCCTAATGCTGTGCTTACCCAAACTAATGTTTGTCCTGTCACACTTCCGGTCTCGTGCCGATAATTTTCACCAACTATGCCATACACCAAAATGACTTCCACCAATGATACACCATCCACCATCATCATCATCATTACAACAACGGCGCCAATGACGATGCTTACAACTTTTTCTTCAACTCAACTTCAATGGCCATCGTACGACGTGTATGTTTTTGTTGTTATCATTGCATACTTCCTATCTGCACTTTGTGTGGGTTTGATGGCCAAAAACTTTGCACATTCTCGACAAACACGTCGCTAAAATATCTCCATCAACGACTTTGAATGATATGAAAAAAAACGAATAAAAATGGAAAATACCGTTACTTATATATTCCTGAATATTTATACAAATGGATGTGTATGTAAATACAGTTACGGCTGTCTGGTGTATATAGCTACACAAATTGCATCGGGCATGAAACATTTGGAGCAAATGAATTTCGTGCATCGCGATCTGGCAACAAGGTAAGTGGCAACACTAAACATATACATTTTTCAGCCATATACTTGTATATAACTGTATATTGACATTAGATGTACATCTCCCCCCAACTTGTCTGTAAAATTTTGTACTCACTCAATTCTCTTCCTCCGAACCGAAGCAAATGAAGCTGAAAGCAAATGTTAGAGTTGACGATTCGATGCTATTCACCAAAAACCATTTTGTGGTTGAATGTTTTGAGTTTCGGCATTTCAAAATCCCACTTACATTGAAAACTTTTCAAATTTGCAGTTTTACAAAAACGCACACAAATACACAAACTGATATGTATGTATTTGTGTGACTGCAAAACAGAGACAGTGAAGATTCAGTAATCGCTGGGAACGACGACGCACAGTGGTTCGCAATGCAAGAGCCGTTAGTCAAAATAAAATGTGAAAAAATTAGGGATTTTTAAAAGGTTCGCTCGAATTGAGATGTTCAAAATTCAAAGTGTGAATTCGGGAAAATATAATAATATATTTCCAGTCTCATTAAAATTTGGTTTTTCGGATTTTTTGTTCGCTGATCCTGATGCGGAATTCAAATTTCCTAATATAGTTCATGATGGAGGATTCAAAATAGCTGAGAAATTCTTCGGAAAATATTTCAATAAAATTTTTACAATAGCGAATTCAAAGAGGCGGACACAAATTCAGATAAAAGTAGCCGCCCTTAACGGCATTCTACACTTACTTCTCGTTGATCTTCAAGTTCAATCTATTGCCGTTCAGAGCGCTAATAGGTTGAAGGAACTTGGCCTCTGGAGCCAATCACCTGCAGCACATGGTAGCATTTTAAGGCAGATTTCCCCTTCCTCCCCTGCACTTCGTACAGGTTTCTCCATCTACAAACTCGGTTTAGAGGACTGTGCTGGGGCTATCTTTCCAAGCAGACTGGATTAGAAGGAGGGTAGAGTCTGCACGGACATATGTAGGTGCCTCTGTTTTCACTGACGG
Organism: Anastrepha obliqua; assembly: GCF_027943255.1. NCBI lineage: Eukaryota > Metazoa > Arthropoda > Insecta > Diptera > Tephritidae > Anastrepha > Anastrepha obliqua. The sequence continues at coordinate 32,792,472 of NC_072896.1, forward strand.
ATCGAAGATGGAATCTGGAGTTGGAGCGGAGGTTTTCTCCTGGTCAGCCAATATTTCAGACTACTTTAAACTGCTTAATATTAGTAATGTTTTTCAAGCAGAAGTCATCTTCATTCTACAGGGATGCAAAATGCTTAGGGATCACTGTTGGGAAGGAGACATAAATATCTTTTCCCATGGTCAAACTGCGATCAAGGTCCTGTCATCGCCCTATTGCAGATCTCTTCTGATCAATTCCTACTCGAGCCACACATCCTGTGCAAACAACAACAATGCTTACTCCTTCTCACTTTTCCACAAATGAGCGAAACGATTCCGCGGAGCTTCTCCGAGCTCTTTACTTGGTTGTATTCACGTTTTCTGCTTGCTTAGAGATATTGCGCTCAGAGCTCAGTTTCATTTCAACTGCTTTTTATACTCCCAAAAACTTGTCTTTCGACATTTCCAATATCTTTTTCATGGTAGGAGATATCATTTTCCCGCTACATTTATTTAAATTAAAATTTTTCTATTTAGCACTTTCGGTCAGCTCTTACGTGTTTTATACCACTGTGCAAGGTCGGCTTTCACAAACTTTGTGTGAAAACTTAATTTTTGCGGTGTAAATTCGTTCGAAGCTAACTACAAGTAAAGTATTTGCACTTTGTAAATTTCAATCGCTAAATATATCAGCTGTATTAATATGCCTGCGTCTGTGTATTGGTGCGTGCGTGTGCACCGGTTTTTGTGCGGAAATTAAATTCGTACTGAAATTGCTGATAAGCACGATGATGTGGCAAGTTTTTTGGAAGAACTCAACTTAACTTTTTTTGTTGTTTTCGTTTTTGCTTTTTTTTTTTTTTGTTTCATTGGGGATAGAGGTATTACTCCGTACAATAAATACTTTATTTTGTACCCTTCGAGAAAACTTGAAAAAGTTTAGGAATTCTTAAAACGTAATTTAAAGGTAAAAAGAAATTTGGAAGAATTTGTGGGCTAGAAACAAGTATTCATGCACGTACTTATAAATTTGTTAGGATGTCCATCGAGTCGCTACATTTAAGTACTTCAATTCAATTTCTACCAGTTTAACTTGAACTCGGAATAATAAAAGGCATTCATCGTCGATTTTAACTGGCTGTGGCTGCTTTGTTGTATTGGCGGCGGTTTTTCAATTCAGCGGTTTCTAATATATACAGCAACTTATGCCAAATAACCATGGCCCCATAAGCCATTGAGAACTCTTTCAAATGATTAACTCGAGTACTATAAAAATATGTATTCGCTGGTGAAAACTTAATCCCATTTAAAGGCAGACTCGGGCTTTAGGATGAATCGCTCTGTTAACAAGACAAATTTTCATAGTCGAGATATTGCAAACCCAGACGATGCTTCCCAATTGGCCATTAATCACTCATTAATAGGACTAAGGTCTTTTGCAGGCCATTCTAACATCTTCCAAGACCTTACACAACTACGGTTCTCCACTCCGCTCGATCCTCTGCTCCGCCCTTCCAGTTTGCGATCCCTATTTTTCGCAAGTCGGCTGTGACCTCATCACTCCAGCGTTTGTTTCATCTCACTCGACCTCTGGCAGCTCTCTATCCCCATTACATCCACAACAAGTTATTGTTTCAAAACCGACGCTGGTGGTGCCATCTCTATCAACGGATCCCGCTGAAGCACTCGCCTTTGGTGACCAATTTATTTTGGCCCAAACTCCACGAATATGGACGCTAATGATGGAAAGTTAAAGCTGCATGGTGTCCGAGCATATGGGAGTAAAGAAGAGTTTTTGTGGGACTTAATGAAAATACAGGTCTTTGGACGACACTAAACTCCCATCGATCGATGCTATCAAAGTCAATAGCCAAAATCCAGGCTATTTCTCTAATTTCGCGGCGTTTTCCCAAGGACATTTTTACGTGGTGGGTCTCAGACTCAGCGCACAACCAGATATCCGCCTTCTCACATTAGCTCGCTCTCAAACGGAGCTACCCAGAGGATACTTGAGCTGTTTGGATTGCATGCAAACGAATCGTCCAGGCCACTCCCAAGTGAAAGGCAGTTAGGGACATTCCCGACTTGTGTGGATTTCTATATACAGAGCCATCATCCACCTTCACGCCAATCAAGAAGAAGAAGATTTCTCTAATTCAGCCGAATCTATCCAGTAGTGTCATTGAAAATTGTGCCTCTCAGGTAAAGTGGCTGCTGAACGCCTTTTTGTGTCCGCACGTAATAGCAGCAAGTAGAATTGAATGGAGTTGGCCTGAATTTTTTAAACGCTTATGTAGTATTTCCCTTCGCAAATAAGACCTACAGAGAGGATTTAAGGATAGCGAAAGAGAAATTAGTTGCGGATTCATGACTGCAAATCTATCAAACTTTTTTATGAGTTTAAGCAGTTTGCCGAAGAAAATAAAATTTCACTCACCCATTCTCAACCGAATACGCTACAAGGATGAGTTGCTGAGCTTATGCCGGGGAGAAGAAGTCGTTATTAAGTCTCAAAGCCTTCGATGGTAAGGACACACTGTGCGCATGGAGGACAACCACCCTCAAAAATACCTTTTAAAAACAAATTCTCTAACGACCCGTGCCCGAGGACAACCAAGGATAACCTGGCTTGACCAAGCTACTACTGACCTGAAAAAAATACTAGTTAGGAGCTAGAAGTCTATTACTATGAACCGCGCAGATTGGAAGAGGAAGCTTAAGTCCACCCTGAGCTGTGATCGCTACTTGATGATGATGAGGGCTCATAGTTCAGTCCTACCCTGTCTGAGAACGAATTTTGTGATCACCTGATCACCTGACAGGCCTTTTGAGAAAACACTGGATGGGTTTGCAGCTGTCAATACTGCAACAAGAGTTCATATGAGTTATGAATTCTAATTACTGAGAAATTTGATGTGCCAAACTGTTCGCCGCTGTGTTTGGCCTTAAAATGGGTTCCGGTTCAATTGGCTGTCAATATACGCTACGTTATTGCCGATATATTTAGTCAGGAAATCTAATTCACTGCCTTTATTTTAGTCAGTAACGGCACTCGTAAGTGCATCTACGTTCCTAATAATAGCGGCACGAAATCTTTCAGCGTATTGACTATTTATCTATTTAATTTTTTATTTCTTTTTTTTTTACATTTTTAATTTTTCAAAAAAAATCGTTCATACGACAATGAACTCCGAATGAATCGAAGTTTCAAAATTTGTAGAAAAAAAATTTAATAAATTTTCAAAAAATTCTATACATTTTATTCAAAGTTTTTCAAAATATTAAACCAGCTTAAAGTTGGTTTTAAATTCAAGTTAATTTTTTATAGTTTCCGAGTTAATTTTTGTATGCATTTTGTTCCATAACACGAATGCCTGACTTTTTTTATATAAAGAAAATGCGCAAGACTACCAAAAAGAAAACAAAATTTCAAAAATTAATTATAAAGCCAATTTAAGCTTGCACTTTACTGCATCAAAATTCAATGAGTACTCGAAAATTTTCTACAGATTTTAATTCATTAGTTTGAAGTCTTGAAAAAAATTTGCTCAATTTTCTTAAATTTTTAGTAAGAAGTAAAAAAATAAAAATAAATATATCGAAAAAATAGAATAAATAGTCAATACCTGGTGAACATAGGTGTATGCCCGAAGTATTTCTTAATCTCTATTACCACAACAAACAACCTTAAATGAAATTCAATGCCAAGGACATTAACATCATACTTTTTTTTAATTTTTTTTACATTTTTTTCATTTACAGTTTCTATACTGTTAAGACAAATGGCGTTTAGTAAAGCTTGTGTATCCCCTCTCCTCTGGATTTTGGTGGTAAACTCGCTAGTGCTGACCCTGGAGAGAGGGGGTTGCCACGTCACTGCATACACTGATGACCTAGCAATGTTAAAGATAGATATCCTAACGCCCTTATGGACATTCTGCGCTTTAACATGGCCACGCCTAGGAGCTGGACTGAAAGTAGGAGACTCACTATAAATCCCGCAAAAACTGAAATAATTCTCTTCACAAGGAAGGGGTTCCTATAATCTCCCCGCTGGTTTTTAAGGGTGTGGAGATTCCTTTGAGAGAGAATGTCAAGTACTTAGGACTCATATTAGATAGGAAACTAATATTGAGGAAAGAGTAAAAAAGGCCAACGTTGCATTATATACATGCAAAAGAGCGGTTGGTATTAAATGGGGGTTAACACCTCGCGTTACTCATTGGCTATACACTTCGGTAGTTAGACCAATGTTGGATATGGAATCTTGTATGGTGGCCATCTGCATCAAAGACGAGTTACGCTAAAATCAAGAGTAACGTTCAAAGACCAACTCTTTTATGCATCTCTGGTGCTTTAAGAACTACCCCAAACAAAGCGCTAGAAGTGCTAATCAATCTCGTAGGGAAAAACGTGGCTGCCGCCTCGGGGCTTAGGCTCAAAACTATGGCGATATGGAAAGAACGGCGGTTTGGACACGCCCGTATTTTGCACACTTTGAACAGTCACAAACAAGAAATAGACTATTCTATTCCTAGACTTACCTTCGACAAGCTCTTCAAGAAAAGTGTACCGTCACGAAGGGAGTGGCAGACACCAAAGCCATGGAGAAGGAGGGGAATTAAATTTTTATACAGATGGTTCCAAGCTAGACGATAAATTTGGCTATGGAGTATTTTCGAAAGAATTAGGAGTGTAACTATCCGTCCGACTACCCGACTGCTGCAGCGTTTATCAGGCATACCTAAATACGCATGCTTTAACAAAAACAATTATAAATATACAGGGTTTGATTGAAAAGTAATGAGACTTATTTTTTTTTAAGCAGTTTTATTAACCCTTTGGCTTATACAACTAATATTCTTCAAAATAGGAGCCTTGAGCGTCAATACACCGCTGGTAGCGGTCCTTCGGGTCCTTCGCGTTCAATTCGGCTGTCACGGTTTTTTGGGTCGCCTCGATGGAGTCGAAACACCTCCCCTTCAGCTTTCTTTTCAGGCGCGGGAACAAGAAGAATTCCGTAGGGGACAGGTCTGGGCTGTAGGGAGGGTGGGGAAGCACCGGAACCCCCATCTTGGCCAATGCAGAGGAAGGTGGTGTGCGCCGGTGCATTGTCGTGATGAAGGGTCCAATTGTTGACGAGGTCGGGCCGAACCCGGGCGACGCGGTTTTTCAGCCGAAGGAGCACTTCTTTGTAAAATGCCGCGTTTACAGTGCTTCCTGGAGGTACAACTCCTTGTGGACGATGCATCGAGAGTCGAAAAAGATGATCAGCATGGTTTTGGCACAGTAATACCGAGCAGCTCTAAATGATATTACTGACGTTCCGAGACAGAGATATTGAGGGAAACTGTAGAGCTGATGAGCTAGCCAGAAAAGGTACTGCTCTTCAACTGTTCCGTGATAAAAGTAGGTACCATTGAAATACCTTTGGCCACGAGTAAATTAGTAATAAAAAACAGCATTACCCAAGAGGCAATAGGTCATGGGAAGCTGAAGATACATGCGTAACAGCCAGGCTACTATGGCCGCAAATAAAGAAGAAAAGGACAAAGGAATTGTCTAGCCTCTCAAGAGAGGATATGTCGAAGGGCGTGGCTTATGTCACCGGCTATTTGGCAGGCATTCCTTGAGACTTGGAGTTTTCTCCCATGAATATTGCAGAAGTTGTAGAGATGAGGAAGAGGAAGAAACAGTTGAGCAATTCCTTTGCAATTGTCCAGCCTTAGCTAACATCAGAGCAGGTTGTCTAGGTAAACACTTTTTCAATTCTCTTACAGAGCTATCTGGCGCGGGGATTAGACCAATCCTGGTTTCATGAAAATAAATAAACAAGGTTCCCGTGTCGCACAGTGGTATCACAATGGAACTGTAAGGTCTAAGTGAGTTGGTCATACGGACCGACTACCACCATAACCTAACCCAACCTAAAGCTGGTGTATTTTATTTCATTTTTAATTTATTTTTTATATATTATTTTTGCATATATTTTATTTTATTTTTTTTTTTTTCTACACACACTCTCTTACTAATGACCATTTCCCCATATGGCGCGCAATATTCCATACAAAAATGTTTGCTAAAATTTAAATAAACCCAATTTAAAGCGCTTGCCCATATATTCGCTCCAATGAAGAAGCAAAATCAATTTACCGAAGCCTTATTATTTCAAAAAGCCCATCATTCAAATTTCTCGCACACATACGCGTATATTCCGAAGCATACATCACACATGCACCCGTCCATTTGCGTACTACTCAATACAAATTATTTCCGCTTAAGAAAAGTTTGCCACTCACTTCAAGAAACAAAAACGAAATAGAAAAATCAGAAAAAAAACTCCAAAAAGGCAAAGAGCGCTTAACTGCTCGAAGGCAACTCAACAAAATAAGTTCGATTTCACTTCATTTGCATGTCTGCTCGTTTATGTTTCTTCTCCTTTTTTGTGTTTTCACACTTCGTTGAAAATCAAAAGCAAAAAAAAATTAAAAAAAGTAAAGAATTTGCACAAAAATCAATGAACTGTAAATTTAACGCAGCCGTCTTTTAGGCGCGCGCACGCACACGTACCACTAGAGACCGATATTGGTTTTTCCCAAATTCTAGTATGAAGTATGAGTAAGAAAAGTTTGCTGCAAAATAATAATCTGTAACAAACTTTGCGTAAAAATGGCAAGAAAAAGTGAAAATAAATGAAAAAAAAGAAATTTTATTAAAAAGCGTAAAAATTGTAGAGTAAAACACATTAAAAATGTAAAAAGAATAGAGCAAAGGGATTAATAGCAAACTGTTGCCACAAGGAATTTACACAGAAACAAATGTGTGGACGCATATGAGTGAGCATGCGAGGCTGCTAAAAGTAAAGGCAAAATATAGAAATTGAAAGGTGGAATAGAAAACAAAGGGCAGATATCAAACGCAACACAAAAATGAAATAGCAAAAAAAAATCGAAAAATCGAAAAAAAATTGACATTGAGTAGAGGCTACTTCAGAGAGACTATTCAGTTAAACTTCAACGTTAAGCTGATCACAAATGTAACACCTTTTAGGGGCATAAATAACTATTCTGATCGTGAAACTGGAAGCAAGAACTCAGGCTCACCGATAGTGCGATCGAAACTAATTGGGAATGTCTGACATATTATACTTTTCGGTGGCATCCAAATAATGGGGTGTTAATAAGAGGTGTTATTTTGATATTCAAAGAAAAGTGATATTTTTTAATGATCGGATGTTTATTTTATTATAAAGAGGAAAGCATGCCGTTTGGCGGCCGCCGTAGCCGAATGGGTTGGTGCTTGACTACCATTCGGAATTCACAGAGAAACCGTCGGTTCGAATCTCAGTGGAACACCAAAAGTAAGAAACACATTTTTCTAATAGCGGTCGCACCTCGGCAGGCAATGGCAAACCTCCGAGTGTATTTCTGCCATGAAAAAGCGCCTCATAAAAATATCTGCCGTTCGGAGTCGGCTTGAAACTGTAGGTCCCTCCATTTGTGGAACAACATCAAGACGCACACCACAAATAGGAGGAGGAGCTCGGCCAAACACCCAGAAGGGGTGTAAGCACCAATTATATATATGCCGTTAATAGTGGAAAGTAACATCAGGCGAATGACCACCGCGACCACTCTTACCGAACAATATCCTTTTCATGAAATTTTCCATAACCGAATTGCAAAATGGCTGCCCTATGTCCTCGATAGCCTCACGAATTCCATCTTTGAGGTCGTGAATCGACCCTGGGCTGTTGGCGTAGACCTTCTCTTTCACGTGGCGCCAAAGAAAAAAGTCACAATGAGTTGAATCATCAGATCTCGGTGGCCAGTTGTGATCACCTCCTCGGGGGATAACACGGTCCGAAACTTTTCCCGTAAAAGTTCAATGGTTTCGTTGCTTGTGTGGCACGTAACGCCGCCCTATTGAAAATAAACGTAGCCCAGATCAATACCATCCTATTGCGGCCATAAAAAATCGTTCATCATCTCTCGATAGCACAATCCATTCACATGATAACACCTGCTATTGGAAAACCCTTTACTTAACCCTTTTGCATCATTCGGCGGTATAATCGGAAAAAAAATTTTGGTATTTTGAGTACATCGCGCATCTTGAGCGCAATAAAGCTTAAGGTTAGGTTGTAGCGATTGTTCACATGGAACACATTCTGGCTCATAGCCCATTGTGATAGGTTAAGTTAGGTTTCGGTGCTGCCACTCTGCATAAGATTGTAAAGGGGGTCCACTTAGCCCTGGAGGCCCATTGTGATGTCACCAGCTTGGACTTAAGTTCACCCTCTATTGCGCAATGCAGTGAAACACTTCGTCTCTCGAACAGACGATCAAATATTGTGGAAAGCTGCCGTTTCCAAACCGGTTAGACATCCAAAGTAGTAAGAGTTGAGATAGGATATCGCTTTCTGGGACAATGGTAGTGTCAGTGGAAGTCGCAGAGGTAATATTCAATCGTCTCCATCTCCTTCTCGCTCATGCTGCTGCGACAGTAGTCATTTGAGGAAATCCGCATACGTTTCCCCTAGGTTCACATTAGACAGTCCCCGGTGATGATACCAACCAGTGTATTAATGGAAGGTCGGTTGAAACTGATGAGAAACCTAGTTTTCTGTTCATTACTTATAGACAAAAGCTGTATAGTTATCTCACAAGTGCACTCCGTAGTCCATCTACTGTTTGCATGCCCAATGTAGACCGACCTGATCCAGCGCTTGCTTGAGGATGAACAGATGCTCAAATATTGGGCGGAATTTACTGATTTAATATCAGCTTCCGTCCCAGTTAGCTCATCTTGACTGTTTAAGTACCCTTGACTGTTTAAATACTCTTTGATGCGCTGTGATGTGGAACTTCTCCTGATCTCCCTAAAACCAATGTGAGCTCTTCAGAAACTTTAGAAGACGCCTAATTTCCACAATGCTGAGATCTGTGTACTCATTAAAGAATTGTCTACCAAAAAAGGTGAATCTTTGTTTGGATAAAGCAGGACGGTGGCACAGAAGATATAAAGAAGAAGTCATGAGACCCTACGCTTGTCTGCCTATAAGACGGTGCGCAAAGACTGTGCTCATTTTAGCTCACCAGAGATTTTGTGCGTTTAGTACTGAAAGTCGGTGGCAATTGAAATCGTTATGCCATCCTTCGTTCGCTATTCTTATAAATTTCTCGTGTCGTTGACTATGTTCTCGTTAGAAAACTTGGCACCGAGTTCTAGTTTTTCTACCTGGCATGGAGGGGACCATATTGCAATGGTCAATTACATTTTGTCGAGAGTTACATTTAGGCGATATGATTCAGCCGTCATATTAAGGGTTGTGCGGCATTGCGTGGCTATGTAGGTTATCCACCACATTTATGAGATTTTAAGAGAGATATACAGGAAGCCACATGGTCGGTAATCTGGCAAAGCAGCGGCCTCTTGAGATGCCTTCTCCGTAAACAACGAGGGCGGGAGCTCCTCTGGGTACCTGCGTTCTCTTCTCTTTCTCTTGGTCAGGGGGGCATCAAAACAATTCAGCGAGTGCTGGGCGAAAACTTTGATCAGCACAACAAGTCTCAACGCGTTCAGACGGCCGAGGACTCTGTTGGAGATAACAAAGTAAGTGTGTTAATCGGAATCCAAATCCGATAGGAAGCCATGCTGTTGAACTCAATATTTCTTCAAGCTTTTACGCCGCTACGGCTTAGCTATTTTTGGCTGTCAAATATAAACAAAGAAAAGCAAATTAATCTTCAATAGTTTTAGAAATATTTATGATTTGAAAGCTGTTCAGAGCAATATCTAGGAACCATATTTCGATGGATGCATATCCCTGGAAAATATTTTTAAAACTTATTCTGGCTGATAAATATATATCCATCGGTTAATAGAGCTGCACAGAGGACAAAAATATAGTAATTTTACTTGCTACTCAGCCTACTACAAAAATATGGTTTGCTGGGGTGGCTCCGAATATAAACCCGTTCAACACAGCCATCTTCCCTTTCACCAGAAAAAGAGCCTTACCAGGAATGAAAGACATCACCATACACGGGTTTGCTATTGATTTGGTCAGCGAAGTTAAGTATCTTGGCCTTGTCCTGGATGCCAAGCTTAACTGAAAGAGGCTTGCTGACGCAACCCTCTCTAAAGCAACAAAGGCTCTTTTGATCAGCAAACATCTAGCAGGAAAATCTTGGGGATGTAGCCCCAGAGTCCTGCGACGGATGTACATCATGATAATAATAAGAATGGTGGTCATGGGTTAGCAGACGTGCGCATCACGGGAGCAATGCGGACCTGCCCTGCAGCTGCGATGGAGGTGATGCTCGAGCTGACCCCGCTTCATATGGTTCTTCAGCAATTAGCCAAGCGTGCCGTGCTGAATATTACCAGGGAAGGCTTCGGGGGAGAAAATCTGATGTCATCTAAAGCATGGAAGTTGTAAGGCTGCAGCTCCCATTTACCCAGCTACCCAGAGATGATAACGCTAATGTGATGAAATTCAAAAAGAAGTTCAGAATTGAACTGAACAATAAGTTAAGCTGGAGTAGACCTACATTCAAAAAGAAACTCCAAGAATGTACCCTGTAATGGTACACAGATGGCTCGAAGACCCCAGAAGGCATAGGTGCTGGACTTTACGGCCCCAGAACTAAGCGCTCTGCGCCGATGGGCAGTTTTCTAAGTATCTTCTAAGCCGAGATGTATGCCATTTGTCAATACAGAGATAAGCTTAGACAGAATTTTCCGAAATGGGCGAATTGCTAATCTGAGTGACAGTCAGGAGACACTCATGGCCGTATCGTCCAGTGAGATTAAATACTCACGGAGCCTTGAGTGTATCGAAAAACTTAATTTACTAGGAACGCACAAGTGTATACGGTTAATTTGGGTCCCAGGACGCGAGGGTATAACTGGGAATGAAGTAGGACCTGAGCCCTTAGGAGTGAAAAGCTAGAGCTAAGGGACGTTTGCTGGCACCAAACTATAGGGCTGCGCCAGGCGAAATTCCAGCTGGGAGGGTACAACCAAGAGAGGTTTTAAAAACTCATAACGCTCCCCAAGATTAAACTGAGAATGCTCGCGGAGATTCTCACAGGCCATTTCAGACTACGAAGTCATCTGCACATGTTCGGGATTTGGTCTACGAACTTTTGTCGTTTTTGCGACCAATCTCTGGAGACTCCAATGCAGCTTCTCCCGGAATGCAGAGCAATAGCGCAGAGAAGGTTGAGACATTTTGGCCAAGTGCAGCCGGAAGAAGGAGACATACGGTAAATCCAACTCAGCTCTAACCTGAGTGCAATAAGTGAGCTGAGTCTGGATGAGGAACTGTGATGAGTGGAGGGCAAATCATGAGGTCGAAGTGCAAATCTCATAAAACATCTAATCTAATCTAAGTCTTTTAACTACACTCGTCTATGGAATTCTTTGAGCAAAATTTTTTAAATTTCTGAGCCCCTATGGTAGTAAAAAAATGTATATGAAACTTTTTCTGAACTTATGGCTCTTCTTCTATTTTTACTATTTGTCGCCACTATCGCTACGGCATGCGATTACTAAAACTCGCTTATATTTATCTAAGTTTCTTATTTGACAATTTTTTACTATTAGTTTTTGTTCGAAATGAAATAGACGTGTTGAAATGCGCTGCAAATGCATTTTCAAAATGTATTTCACGTCAATTGACTTGCGGCTATGATGCCAGCCGCGCGTCAGGCGTTAGCAAAGCCATTTAGTGAAGTTGCATTTGCGCGCTCATTTCTACTCTCAGCTTCTTCAACTACACCTTCCCCATTCAATACGCGCGCGCTATATTGCAACACGCCTTTTCCTCCCCCAATCCCACTTGACATTGTTTTTGCAAGTGCGACACTTCTGCGAAAGTCGCCCGTATTTATTTCAGCGCATTTATTTTTATTTTTATTTTATTTCTAATTTTTATTTTTCTTTTTTTTTTTGCTGTTAATGTTGTCGTCGCATTTTCGCTTTTGCCGTTTTGTCACGCAATTTTATAACAAAATAAAATTTATTTTTGCTACCAATTCACTTCATCTTCCTGCCTTCATTGGTAGTGGTGCACACACACACATATATACCAGAAGTGTGTTTTTCCTCTGTTGCCTGACAATTTCTGATGATAGTGTCTGCAGAAGCAAAATAAAGCAAAAGCACAATAAAATAAAACGCATAGCAACAACAAATTCGCTGACAACGCGAATAGACTTGGAAAATATATTTAGTTGTTTTGTTTATAGACTTCTAAATTGTCCTACCGCAGGCGCTTCGTTGCTACTTCAATGACATTACGCGCACTCCCAGCAACATTCCGCAGGATTTCCCACCAAACCCAACAAACAGCCGCCCCACTAGCCAAATAACCAACAGCCAAGGAAGCGCGATTTGCTTTTTGCAGTCCACGCTCCAGCACTCAGTCTTCTTGTACTGCCGCATACTTTTGCTTTGTCGTCCGTTTTGCAAGCTACATTTCGTCTCTTAGTAGACGTCCCTTCCCTTTTCGTGGCGGCTCTACATCACACAATAAACTATTGGATATATCTCACACCCGTTTCCAGCTGGCCAGACCACACGCCTTGGCAAGACACAATTCGCTCGATGCCCCTCTCCAGTTGGACTGTAATATTTCGTTGGCGAAATTGTGTCCTTCGGGTGTATAAATTTTAGTTTCTTCTTTATAGTTTTTGGCGGTAAGTAGTTTTAGTTGCTGGCTCATCCGCCTTGTGCGCGTTCGCCTTAAGCCCTTAGGGAAATTAAAACATTACGATAGCATTTTTAGTTTAACTTCATTTTAAAGAATTTTCTGCGACGAGCCGGAGCGCTGTTTTCCTTCTTAATCAACCTTTTACTTGCTTATACATCAACCTTTAATTTGCTTCTATGTGTTAGTTGGCGCATTCGTGCGAGTCTTTAAAGTCGCGCAAATTGAAATTACACAAATTGAGGGAAATACAAGGAGGCCGGCTCTTGCCGCTAGGCGCTTGAGATTCCTTAGCGTGACCTTTGGGGATGGCCTGAGGAAATTCTCCAGTCTAGATCCCTTTTATCTCCTCTGCTACATCGACAGCACTGGATGGCTGTAAATGGTTTCTCTTCCCTAAATTTTTCGCAGGTAGGGGTCCACATTATGGTATCAAAACGGCACGTAAGTGCTACTTGAAGTGTATCTGTGGTACTCTTGGGTACTCTAGGGATCAAAATGAAGGTTTCCATTATTCAAAATCATTCTTTTGCTTAGTAAAAAAGTTATTCAAATACAAAATCGGCCAGCATTCTCAAAAGAAATTTAAGTCCTTAAATACATAATCGTCTTTTCTTAAATTATATCTTGACCACTGCGCGGAACATCAAAGCTAGTCCAAAGTCGTTTTGGAATTCCGTCAAATCTAAAAGGTCCGAGTTCGAGTAAACCTGCTTGGATAAATTTGCAAGTGCACCTGCCGAAGCACCTAACTTATTTACAGATTTTTTATGTAAAATTACGTCTGGCTGATGAGGCGTCCCCTGACAATTTGCACATCTCGTCTGATGACGTTTTCAAGAGGATGTTTTCTCTGAAGCCTTCGTCACATACAGATGCTGATGGTCTTTCAGCTATCTTATCTGGCATTGGCAATTCCTCTTTAACAAATCTTTATCTATTAATTTAGGTCAAAAGTTCGTAGCGCTTTTACCGTTTAATTATTCGCCGTTGCTGCTTACAACCTCCTCCCACCCCTCGACCAAGGATCTCTTTATTGGCTTTATTCAGCGGCTGTTGAAGAACCTCCTGTTGTGGGGGCGGGCGTTGTAGGCTTTGGCGTATCTCCTGCAGCCACCCACTCCTTTCCTTGCTTCATATTGATGTACGAGTATAGGTACCATTTCTCATCTGCCGTAACGATTCGGTACAATAAGCGCTATTTATGACCGCGTGTTGTTCGATGGCAGGCGAGATGATGAGAAGTAGTTTGAAGGCGACTTTCTTTGTTTTTTTTTTGTTGAGCTCGCGAGGCACCCAGGCTCCCAATTTTTCAGTAAATCCGGTAAATCCCATTGACTTAAGGTAACTGAGACTCATTTTATGATCGCGGTTCATTTTTTCCGCCAACTTACGACTGGATTGGCGCCGGTTCTCCTTCAAAAGTGATTTGAGAGGTTTTTTATCGAACTCAGAAGGCCTTCCGCGGCGAGACGTGTCATTGACGTCAAAGTAGCTATTAATGAACTTGTCAAACCATTTCCGTGCTGAAGACTCGCCTATGACACCTTCTCCTTACACGTCGCAAATGTCTCGGGCTGCTTCGGCAGCTTTTTAACCTCGATGAAAGGCAAAGAAGAGTAGGTGTCGAAAATGTTGATTTTTGCCTTCTGAGTATTCTATTTCTAAGCCTCAAAACTAATAAGAAATTAAATAACTCAGAAAGACAATTAAAATATTTTTATAGAGCAGAAAGAGTTCTATCGAATGAATACGTACTCTTTGCGAAACAGCAAACAAATCGTTGTAAAATAAAAAAAAATATATAAAAACGCTATGAACTTATTCCCCAACCTAGTAGAAAGATTTGGCAGGTCATCATGAATCGAGATTGCCAATACAAAATTTTCGGCGAATGCAATTATCTTTTGCCCAATATCTTCAAGTTCCTGGAGGCGAGTATTGATTGCACAGTTCCACAACAGTGTTGAGACTACCGCTCCCTGAGGGGTACCCCTGACCGGAAATTTCTTTCGGAACCTATCGTATGACCGGAACCAACCAACGAAATTGCCGATGAATTGGCCTACCGTGGATCAGCGGTTCTCCCACAAGGGTCAGAGCCATTAATCGGAATCAGTTTCGCAGGAATCAAGAATTGGATCAGCGATTATGTAGGCAATCTACAAAAAGAGCGTTTTCTGACAAGTCCGAACAGAAAACTGTCAAACTTTCTACTAAAACTTGGAACGAAAGACGCACGGTTGATGGTCGGTATTATTACGGGACTCAACCCATGGGGTCAGCATATGACCACCATTGAAATCATTGAGGACCCAATGTTCCTGTCGTGCTTGGAGGAGGCGGATAGCACTGAGCACTTTTTTTGTGAGTGCCCTGCCTTTGCTAGAACACGGCTACGAGTTTTGGATTCCGATGTCGTGAGAATGAGTAATATTCGGAGGAGGATATTTATAGATTTGCCGAAGAATTAGAAAATTGTCACAATACTAACTACCTTTTGTCTCTGTCTCTATTCTTTCCTATCTCTTTCTCTGATACTTTTCTTCTTCCCTCCTTGACTAGGAGCCACGAAATCTCCTGGTGCTCCTTGGCTCAACCTTTACAAATTTAAATTTTATCGTATGCCCGGTTAGCATTCGTTCTTCAAATGAGACTAGCGAACTGTTTACTCCCATCACCGTAAGCGATGTTGTTGTTCCTTCTGGAGATGTGTTAAGGGGTAACACCACTGTACACGCGTAAAATAAACACGATTTTTAAAGAATTTTTTTGTATAGAAGGAAAGGGAAAACAATCAGTCTGATTTGGGAAGTTATTATTTATATACTAAAATACAAAACTACAAAGTTTGATCGAAAAATTTTACAAAATGGTGGCATAGGAGACATTTTTGTAATGTGGTTTCTCTTGAAAGAGCTCCGCGGCGCGCAGCACAGAGGGTGCAAATTTTAATCTGGAACAAAGAAACATTTTTTTTCTTAATTTAGATAAGAATAGCTAGAGAAACACGTAGGGGATTTAAAAAATATTTATTTTTGTGGAATTAGCAAGCATTTGAAGGAAAAAACTCTATTTTGGACTAAAAAAACGGCACTTAAATAATTATAACAATCGTTTAAATTAATCTATCGAAAACCCCTACGCTCTTCTATTACGAAGGTTATTATACAGACGTAGTGAAAAACCTGATTAAAAATATTTAAAATTGTTTGAGTTATGCTGCGTGCCAATTTCAGAAAACGTGTTTTGAGAAAAACGCGTTTAAAGTTTGGAAATTTGGAGAAGTCGTTAGGTAGCAGTCACTAACGCTTGGTTAAAAGCTTAAAATATTTATGAAATAAACTTCGGTAACGTACAAAACTTTTTGTTCTCTATTTTAAAAGGTTCAAAGAATTTTTGAAGCTTATAAAAAAAAAATCAATTTTTTGAAATTTCTACAGTGGTGTTACCCCTTAATGCATGCGCGCTTGATGTTTAAACGGCAGCCGGGGTATATTCTAAAGGGGTATATTAAAGGTTAAGTTTTAAGGGCCGGTGTTGATTTTAAATAAAATATAATTTTTTTTTGGAAATTATTATCATTTCTCTTTATTATGATAATATTGGTATGGCTCAATTATGTATGGAATAAAATATCGGCCAAATGAGCGCCGTGGCCTCGGCGGCACACCTCCATCCGATGGACCAAATTTTCCTTTAGCTCTTGAATTGTTGCTGGCTTATCGACGTACACCTTTTCTTCCAAATAACCCCAAAGAAAGAAGTCCAACGGTGTCGTTGACGCTTAGGCGTGGTTCACATTCGGCCCCTGAAATTTAACCACCCTTTATATAGTGAAGTGGTTTCTCAATTGTATCGCCCAGCAAGTGAAGTCTCTAATGATTTGTGATAAAATTTTGATGTGATATCATTTGTCGCTGGGAGAAGATCATAACATTTATTAACGTGGTGAGACCTAGTCGAGTCATTCCTATAATCAGCTACACCTTTAAGGTGTATAAGGCTATAATCAGCTACCCTTTAGGGTTAGGGTTAGTCAGAGGCCCGAAAAAATTATGATTTTTATTGCAGCCATTTAAAGCTAATGGCCTAGCCGCTAATTCTTTTTAATTCATTGTGATTGTAGTTCATTACTTTTCCAATTTTTAAATAAATAAAAAACAAAAAAAATATAATTTTTAATAATTTTTTTTGCTAGTTAATTACTTTATTTTCCAAAAATATAAACATCGAAATTCGACTCGATTTTAGTAAAATTTCAAAAAAAAGTTAATAATTGTAAAAGTTATCGCTGTGTGTTTGAAGCCCGTTCCTTCAGAAGTCCCTCTCAGTGATCATCACAAGTCCTTGCAGATTCATCTAAAATCAGTCGAACATGAGAAATTAGTTTTATTATAATAATAGATAATCTAGTGCCTGATCGAACCTTTTTTTCAATAATAACAATATGGCGGACTCAGAAAATATTTCTCAGGCTTACGAGGAAAAAACCGACAATTAATTGTTTAAGAAAAATCGAAATTTAAAAAAAAAATCCTTCAATCAGGAACGAGTTTTTTTATGTTTCAAAAGCAGTATACATTTTATTGAAACGGTTTTTAAGTTACAGTGATCACCACTTCAAAAAACATGGTTTTGAGAAAAACGCATTTAAAGTTTTGCTATCGCCCGGGGAGCCGGCGGCCGCCGTAGCCGAATGGGTTGGTGCGTGACTACCACTCGGAATTCACAGAGAGAACATCGGTTCGAATCTCGGTGAAACACCAAGATTAAGAAAAACATTTTTCTAATAGCGGTCGCCCCTTGGCAAACCTGCGAGTGTATTTCTGGCATGAAAAAGCTGCTCATAAAAAATATCTGTTGTTCGGAGTCGGCTTGAAACTGTAGGTCCCTCCATTTATGGAACAACATCAAGACGGACACCACAAAAAGGAGGAGGAGCTCGGCCAAACACCCAAAACGGGTGTACGCGCCAATTATACATATATATATTATATATATATCGCCCGAGAAGCACCCGTGCGTCCGTTGTTAATTGTTGAATAACTCGAAAAGTATTTGTCGGGTTCACTTCAAATTTTTACACAAGTTTTTAAGATATTATATTTTAAGAAAATGCAAAAAAAAATTTATTTTTGCAAAGTTCTAACTACCCCTAACCCCTTTAGTGCACTGGCGCCATTTATCTCCATTTTCTTGCATTTATTTAGTATAAGAAAGGACACTGCTCGAACAATGAATGATCTGGCAAGTGGAAGAATTTTTTGCCCCTAATTCTGAATTCAGTGAGTTATATTGGATGTCTTTTTAAATGAATGTCTGCTTAAATGATTTATTGAGACTAATTTAATAAACTGCTGAGAATTTCAAAAAAAAAATTTACTTTAAAATTTTAATGAAATTACATCGAAATTTCTTCTGCATACTTAAATTACATCGAAATTTCTTCTACTCAAAATTGCTTCTATCTCAATTAATTAAGCGATGAAATGAAGTGAATATTAAGTTGCACTGCAACAAATCAAATCAAGCGTTATGAGCATCATTTCGATGATTTTACTTGCACGAGTATATGAATTTGTGTCAGCTGCACTAAAATTCAATAACATTTTGCTCAATAAACATATTTATATGTATATATGTATGTGTGTGTTTGTGTGCGAATAAGTCGCACAGTAGATGGTAGAGCAAAGCGTTGGGTGCATGACTGAATATATCCCAATGACAACGAAATCAAAATCAAAATCTGTGACAAATCAAAATCAAGATTTGCAATATAAAACAAATCAGTGCGAAATACAGTTACACTATACTTGTATTTCTGCAGGGTGTTTTCGCATACAAAATAAGTAAATTTTGTTTACTAACACACACATACATACACAAATACATACACTTGCATAGCATTAACAAGTTTTACTGCGGAGGATTACATACCGTACATATCTCTATAAATAGAAATCCCTATACAAGAACATTTACATTTCTATTTCTTTACTTGTGTAAGTGTGTGGGTGATTGTAGCAATTCGCTTGTCAATTCACTCGTCAATGCAGCTCTACAACTCTTCAACTGAATGGTGCTACGCTTCGATGAGCACAACTTTGATTACTTCAACTGTTTCTATATTGTCAAAAGCGAAAAAAAAACACAAATGTAGGAGCACCTTATCTTCGTTCGCTGCTGCCCTTCTGCCCCTTTGCAAAAGTCTTGGTGCTATGCTCATTGCTTGTTGATGATACGCTTGTGTGTATGTATATGAGTGTATGTGTGCGTCTATATATGTACATGTGCTTGTGTGTATGTGTGTGCATGCTGCAATGCAATAAATCGCAAATAAATACTTCAAAACAAATCAAGCACATGCATGTCGCCACTCCTATAAATATGCAATAAAAATTTGCAAACTTTTTTAAACGAAAAAAAATACGACTATGAATGCTTCTGCGAATGTTACCAATGCGGTTGAGTTATGAATGAGATATAATATGAAAAAAGAAATGTAAAAAAATATTGAAGCAAATAAAATTGGAAGTGGACGACTCACGCAAGCTTATGGGTACAGGCTAAAGCTAAAAAAGAGAATTTTTATTTTTTTTTATATTTAAGAAAATAACCGGTTAATCGCTTTCTACATATGAAATGTGTATAAATTGATTTTAGTTTAATATATAGGTAGAATATATGTATATACATGGTGGCGCAAAATTAATCACCCCATTGCTTTGCATATCTGCTTACTTGTGAGATTATCGGTAGAGCAGCTCATTGCTGGTAATAATAATAAAAATAGCGCACAAATTTTTAACTTTCGAGAATAACCTCTCTGCAAGGTATCGCAAAATTAATCACCCTATCGAAAAATCTATAATTTTTGCTAAAGGTGTCATATGTCAATCATTTTTGACACTTGCAAAATAGACAACTGCAGCATGCAAACAGACGCGGGTCGCGTCAAGATTAAAATACAAATTTCCATCACTTAAAATCATTGTTTTTTATTTAGTAAAAAAAATTATTCGAAAACAATATTGGATGATTAATTTTGCGCCACCTTTTATTGAAAAATTTTTATGTTGCTATATTCTGTATTAAAAATTCGACTTGATACTTGAAAAAAACTAGACTTGATACGCAGTCCGAACAAGATCACTCAGTAGCTAAATCAAATATGGAATAAAGCCTGAAAACTAAAATAAATTAAGAAAGTTGGGTAGAGGGAAATACAATCCATCAATGAAGGTGATGGAATTGATCTCTCAGTTCACAGTGCTAAATCGCCTCACAATAATAATAAAAATGTTTGGCAGAGTCCCTCTTTCAGTCTGTGTTATGCTTTTTGATGTTATCCAAAGATGAGGGCCCTCAGTTTTATACCGCCTCCCAAGGGCAGTTGGTGTTTTTTCTTGTGAGTAACTTTTTCACGACAGAAATACCCTCAGACTTTTGCCGTTCCCTACTGAGGTGCGTCAGCTAATTAGAAAAAGCGTGAATAAAGCTCGAACTGCGCCAACTATCGAGGGATCAGCCTCATCTCCATCGCATAGGTATAAGATTCTATCCTGTCTGCTATGTGATAAGCTGAAACCCCTCGCCCAATCCCTACCAGTGTGGTTTAAGACCTGGTCGCTTCAACATCGACCAAACATTCACACTACGGAGAAGACGCACGAGGACCAAATTGGCACGCACCACCTATTTGTTGATTACCAGACAGCCTTTGATAGCCAGATTCGCGACCACCTATATCGCATAATGTCTGATTTCGGTATCCATGCTAACCTGAAACGGCTAAGCAGAATGACGTAGATCAGCACACAAAGTTCCGTCAAGATAGTAAAATACCTCTCCGAGCCTTTTGATACCGTTCGAGGCCAAAAGTTTGCAAAGTGACCCATTATCAAGCGATCCCTTCAACCTTGTTATAGAGAGTTTGGTTTGCAGGGCGAGGTCGGAATGAAACCGAACTTTTTTCTATGAAAGTGTCCAGCTCTTTGCACTGGCTAATGACATCCACATCATCGGTCATACCAAGCGAGATGTCGCCGCCACTTTTACGGGTGTTTAAAATGAGTCCACATGATTGAGTCTGACGATAAACAAGGGCAAAACCAAGTATACGCTGGAGTCCTACAGAGAGTCGCGAGGTTTTAGACCACAGATCGAAATTAACAACTATGAACTGGTCAAGGACTTCATTTATGTTGGCTCCACTATTACCAGCAGCAAAGATGTCAGCCTTGAAATCAGGCGCAGAAAAACTCTTGCCCAGAAGTGCTTCTTTTCTGTTCAGAGCGCAATTGAGTAGTAAAGTCCACTCTTGACGAATGAAAACAAAACTCTATAAGACGCTCATCATCCCACTCTATGGCTCTGAAGCCTGGACAGTCAAACAATCAAATGCAGCAGCTCTTGGATTTTTCGAGAGCAAAGTACTTCACAAAATATTTGGCCCTGTTCGCGTAGTTGGCGGTTGCAGCATTCGAATGAACCACGAGCTGTATGAGCTTTACGGAGATATTGACATAGTCCAACGAGTCAGCCTGCAGCAACTAAGGTGGCTGGGTCTTGTCATCCTTACGGAAGGAACTGTTATGGAGAAGAAGGTGTTTGAAACGTTAATTGGTGATGAACGGCGAAAAAAACATCCTTATGTCTGGTGGAAGGACCAAATTGAAGATGACCTGGCTGCTCTTGGCTTCAGAAACTGGAAAAGTTGTGCGGAAAACAGAGACACCTGGCGAGACATTATTCGGCAGACTGCAGGTCGGTAACGGATTGTTACTGCCACTTAAGTAAGCAAGCAATACAAATTAAGCCCTTTCACTGGCCTCTACCGCTATTTGAAGGTTGTAAGAGATCCACAATGGTTCCTTCCACGACTTCCAGAGTCTTTGACTCTCAAACGAGTGATGTGTTTTTTGGTAAAGCGCATTAGATCTATTAAAATAAGCTGCATGAGTTTGGTATTCTTGCGGAAAGACTTTCAGTTGGATGTTGATGATTCTCAAGTTAGAAGAAGTCCTCTAACACTTCAAAATGTATAATTTTCAACAGGAGATCGGCTGCCGAGACGCGTACAAAGTCACATTTTTTGATGACAAGAGATACTTCGTACCACAATTTCTTTAGAAATAAGTCTGCAATATTTTTAAATTCTGCTCGACCATCACCTATCATTTCTTTCAGCAGAGGTAACGCATTGACTGACAGGCAGCATCTGAACTCATTTATCCCAATTCGCTAACTTTGTTTTGAAGAACCGAATAATCGTACATCTATTTTGTGACAGGAAATCTTCTTAAACAACCATTACAGTATGACTTCAATGAGGTGGAAACGTCAATGCACCCAATGAAAAAGAAACTCATAAATACGCATTTATTTGAAAGCGGAAATATCAGCACAAAAAGTAAATTACAAAGAAATCGGAAAAAACTTTAATTGAAGAGCGAACAAGAAACTTAATAAACAAAAATAAATAATCCATGGCATTCCCATGGTTTTTCCAAATGCATTGGTATTTCCAGCGCATGCCAGTGAGCGGGGCACTGATTGCAAATGCGGAAATACCCAACCATACATAAGTGCATATCTGTATGAACTTGTTTATGCTTATGTTTTAGATATATAGTATACTAGTGTTTACCTATGGGTGCATATGTATTTGTGTAAGCCATTTGCCAACACTAAAGTTTACAAAGCGTCACAGCAGAGGCCAAATGTTTTGCAATATGTTTGCAATTTTATTTTTCGCATTTTTCCTTATATGCAGGGATGTATGTATACATACGTGTTTGTATGTATGTGTATGTATATGCATCTGTATTTTATTGCAACTACTTCCTTCATCATATCAGCACATAAACATACATACACACATGAATATATGCATAAATACACACATAAATGCATGCATACCTATAAATCCAGCCACCGAAAAAGTGTAGCTCCACGACATTTTAACGGGTTTTGACTACTTTTATTCTCTTTCTTATGATTCCCATAAATTTTTTGTAAAACTGTGTTTTATTCTTCAACAAATTTCATACAAACCAAGGCTTCAAATTTGGTACAAAGTTTATAAAAATTCGGCGAATTTCCGTAAAAATTCTAGCTTTTCAATAAAAAAAAAATAATAAAATAAAATAAAAACCGTAATTAACAAAAAAAACTGGGTACGCAGTTTTATGGCCCATTGAATTCTAGTCTAACAAAGTGCAAAGTAGAAGTCGCTCAAAAATCGCGTTGATTTTTGACATTTTTTTTTCGCTGGCGGTAATGCGCGTAATTTTTCATATGGAGAAAATGCACAACATCGGCAGAGAAAAAAATTATTAAAAATCTGCTAATATTTAAAGCCACTGCAAGCTTGCACTTTATTATATTAGAATTTAATGGACTATAAAACTGCGTACTCAATTTTTATTTTTTTTTTCATAAAATATTCCAAATTTTTACTAAATTTTGTCTAATTCCTATAAATTTCGCAATTCCTATAAAGTTTGAAACTTTTATTGGTATGAAATTCGATGTAGAATGAGCTATTTTTTTTTTTTTTTTTTTGATGCATGAAAGTTAAAAAACAAAAACAAATGAGAGGTAGAGAAAACTAGAAAAAGTCATGGTACTATAGTTTTTTCGCGCGCTGTATCTGAGCAAACAATATTAGGTTGAAGTGCACACAAACACACATTCATACATATCTACTATATCTGCAAGCATATTTATTTATAAACTAACACACACACACACAAATAAACGTCACAACGGCATGGCAAATCAAAGTTGCACTACAAATATGCAATCCATTTTTTTTTTTTTTAACTTTTTTCCCTCCCAGTTTGCATGGCAAACGATGATTTTTGATTTGAAAAGTTCAAACAAGAAATATGTGTACATGCATACAAACATATATATACAAATATACGATAGCAAATAGCTGAAACAACAAAGTCATCGAAGACTTACATACATACATATGTACATATATTTCCAAAACATATTGACACAACTTCAGAAATGGTGTCATTTCTGTTGACTCTCAATCCTGCCGCGCTATTGGCATTCGAAGCTTTTATGCGCTTTCCCGTATTTTTGTTTCACTTTTAATATTTATACCAGTTTCGAGCTCAACTTTTTCTTCCTTAAAGTTTCGCATGCATTCATACGAGTGTCAATGTTGTCGTTATTTCCCCGAGTTGATAATTCTGATTGTCTTAAAACCTCCTTAAATTCCACCAGTAATAGCGACCACTCCGTCCAGTTGTCACGGCAGTCAGGTCCAAGCTTATAGAAGGAATTTGATTTCTAACTGACCAGAGCGATAGTTCATTGCTACGACAACAACCAATAACAGCCCCGCCCAGATGTAAATATCACTGTGTGGATTTCTAGCTACATAGCCGACATTTGTGTCGATAACAAAAGGCTACAGAAATTTTGATCTAAGTTCCGGATTGCACTTTTCCGAAGGCCGAAGATTTTTCATGTAACGAATGCGAGTTCGAGTACCGTATAAGTCATAGTTTAGAGAGTTTCTGGGTTAAAACTCAAGCCACAGGTCTTTTTTAGATGTACAACGTATTGGTTCTGCGAAATCTGACATAGGATGCCTGGTTTGGTGGGATGCTTTTCGGAAGTACGAGGTGCAAAGGACAGTTTGTGTTGGCATCACCTAAGCATGTAGAACTTGTCTCAGTACTGCCCTGAATGTCGTTTTACACTTACTTCCTATCGACTTTCACGTTATTTCCATCGCTGCTCAAAGTGCAATCAGGTTAAAGAAGGTTGGCCTCTGGAAGCAATCTCTAAAGGAATTGAAGGCTTTTTAAGGAGTTAACACTGCATTTATTTCAACTTCGGATAGATCTTCTTTACACGAATTAGAGTTTGAGGGTCGTGCGAGGGAAAGTTTTCCAAGTCGGCAGGAAACCCTAGGTTAGAATAAAAATTTGTTCAAGCCGAAGTCTACGATATAGGAAGATGTGCTCATTTTAACCATGAACGCAACTATAACAGCACAAGCATAGCTTTCCTTACTGTTAGTTGGGCAACAATCAAGGCTCTCAACTCTTTCCAGGTAACAACAAACCTGGTGCTGCCAGGAATGACCAGGATCGTATCCCATGGATTCCAGCACACATAGCAATTACTGGGAACAAAATCGCAGATAAATTAGTCACGAAAGAAGCGGCCACTCCATTTATAGGCCAAAGCCTCGGCTTTGTTAGCCTCAGAAGTTTTCTCTAGCGCCTCCGATCTACCGCTGCCCAGAAAAATTTCGCGACTTTGCATGTTTGCGCCCTCACCTTGCGCTAAGTTGTCGTGAGACCCATCTTTCCAAGAGCAGACCACAGGTTCTCAAAGGAACCCCAATCTTCTCATTTGGCAGTGACACAATCTCGAGGGTACCCCGTCTAGCCAGCACAACAGCCTAGGAGTTTCCCGTTATACCACTGTGACCGGGAACCCAAATAAGCCTAATATCGAAGTATGTGAATGCGGTAAAGAGAAGAATCAGGCGTTCCCCAACTAATTTCGATTACACAAACAATGAGTACATGACTCTATTTACCTCTCCCTCCCTTAGAGTAAATACAAAAGTAAGCAACCAATCCAAAGCTTCCTTAATTGCGGCTACATCCACTTAGAAAACACTAGAGGAGTCCGGTAGCCCAACTTTCAGCTTGATGTGAGGTTTCCCGTAGAATACTCCACCATCAACTCTCTCTCTCCTCTCTTAAAGGAATATGAATGGAAAAAAGGATCACTCGGGTTCGACATCTGCTGAAAAGTCGTCACATTTGTCAAGGATGGCGCCTAAGTGACAAAAACGGACTACATTTTCCAACGACTTATTGTAGATGAAAACGTGGTCGTTACATTTGGTGTTAAGATTTCGTATCGTCAACGTTTATCTGCAATCCTACTGTCGTTGCAAAATTCACCTCCAATTCCATTTTCGCTTTCATGTCTGCAGCGGTGCGCTTAAAAGGCAGGAGTAATCAGCGTACTCTAAATCCTGAAGCCTTTGAGTAAGGCCCCATGGAATGCCTCTCCTTTGCTTAGTTGCTTTAAGCAACATTCCGTAGTGAAAAGCAATGGTGATAAAATGCAGCCTTGTTTCTCATTGCGTCAAACGATATAATCTTCTTTGGTATTCCTTTGCCCGCCAACACTTTCCAAATGACGTCATGGTCTAAGGATTCGAAGGCCTTTTCAAAGTCGATAAATACCATGTAAAGCGGATATCTCCACTCTACTGATTGCTCGACGATGCTACGTAAGCTGTTGACGTATTCCACACATAATTTGTGTGGCCGGAACCCGGCTTGCTCTTTCCTCATATTTGGCAATATCACTGCGGCTGAACACCTGTTCTGGATATGTGATATAATTTTATAGATATGATGCCTCTCCATTTTTTCGCTCGCACAAGTGGCCTTTTTTGGGAAATTTGACAATTATGCCTTCTGCGAGCTCATCTGGAAGTGCCTCTGTTTTCAAAACTTTTGCGATGATTGGCTGTAGTAGCTCTGGGCTTGTTATGGGGTCAGCGCGTAATAGTTCAGGAGCGGTTTTATTGGCCTCAGATGATATATTACTTTTGAGGCAATTTATTGCGTCGCAGATATCTGAATTACTTGGGCAATCTGTATTGACATTTGGATTTTCAAGGTAAACACTGCAGTCAGATATTGATTCGGACTCCCCTCGTTGTGTCTCCAGCATTTTTATGTATCATAGAAATCAGTCCAGAGCTGCGTGCTTGAGTGTCTGTAGAGGTTACCTGCTTGCCGTAATCTTCTTTTGTTGGCTTGGAAGGGGCCTTTCTGCTGCTTATACGGTTTGTTTCGGCTGTTGCTTGTGCTTGTTTGGCGACTTTTATTTAAACAAAAAGCAATAATTATATCAATAACTTAATGAATTATATTTTCGCTGTTGCTGTTTTTAACTTCGTCACATCCCTCGACCGTTCCGCCAAAAATCGCCTGGTCTGGTGTTAAAGAAGTTGTTGAGCCAGTTTTTAAGGACCTCTTTGCGATCGAAGGTAACGCCTTTCATGTCACGGAAAAGGTGATAATCGGTCGGTGCATGATTCGGAGAATACAGTGGTGCTGAAGGACCTCCCATTCGAGCTCTTGGAGTGCGGCTTTGATGACTTGTGCAACATGGGACGTGGCGTTGTCGTGAAGGAGGATGGTTTGACCATGTCGATCAGTTATTTTCAGTCGAATAGCCGCGGTGTAGCTGAGTAATCTAGAGCATTTTGTTGACCATGGCATTCCTTTCGAGCATTGGCCAATGCACCATGCCCTCTCAGTTCCACCAAACACATATCATGATCTTCTTTCTATGAAGATCCGTGCTGACTCTCAGCTTTGGCATACCTCCTGGAGCCGCCCAGTCGTTTCATTGCTTCATGTTGATGTACGAGTATAGGCACCATTTCTCATCTCCTGTGACGATTCGGTACAAAAAGCGCTGTTGCTCGATGGCGGGCGAAACGTTGAGAAACAATTTGAAGGTGACTTTCTTTGCTTTTTCATTGAGCTCGTGAGGCACTCAGGCTCCTAATTTTTCGGTAACTCCCATTGAATGAAGGTAATTAAGAATCGTTTTATGATCGCAGTTCATTTTTTCCGCCAATTCACGACTGACACGACTGGCTTGGCGACCGTTATCCTGATTTGAGTCGTGCTTCATCGAACTCAGAAGGCCTTCCGCTGCGGGACGTGTCATCGACGTCAAAGACTCCTTTTTTGAACCTTGCAACCCATTTCCGTACTGAAGACTCGCCTATAACACCTTCTCCATTCACGTCGCAAATGTCCCATGCTGCTTCGGCATATTCCATTTCCTTCTGGGTATTCCATTTTAAGCCTAAAAACTGATAAAAAATTAAATAACTCAAAAAAACAACATAGTTTTGCAGAGCAGAAAGAGTTCTGTCGAATGAATACTTACTCTTTGCCAAACAGCAAACAAAACGTTGTAAAATAACAACTAAGTTCAATAGATGCCGCCACATTAGAAATTTTGTTTTGGTATCATATAATTTTGGTTTTGTGAAAATGTCTGATTTTGTGGGAAATATTGATTTTACTCTTTCATTCGAAAAAAACGGCGGCTGAAGCGCATCGAGAGCTGCAATAAGTTTATGGAGATGCTGATTTAAGTGACACAACCGAGATTGGTTCCGTCGCTTCAACGACGGTGATTTTAATGTTGATGACCGTCCGCGTGAAGGAACGCCAAAAACCTTCTAAGACGCTGAATTAGAGACAATTCTCAATGATGATCCGTGTCAAACGCCAAAAGAGCTTGCTTCAGTATTAGAAGTTACACGCCAACCCATTTTCAAGCGTTTGCATGCTTTGGAATGATTCAGAAACAGGAGACTTGAGTTAACGCCAAGGGATGTTGAACGTCGTTTTTTCTCCTGTGAACAACTGCTCCAGCGGCAAAAACGTAAAGGTTGTCTTCATCGCATCATGACGGGGGATGAAAAGTGAATTTATTAGAGCAATCCAAAGAAAAGAAAGACATGGGACTGTCCTCTCATTCTTCTACGTCGT
This sequence comes from Anastrepha obliqua, assembly GCF_027943255.1. NCBI lineage: Eukaryota > Metazoa > Arthropoda > Insecta > Diptera > Tephritidae > Anastrepha > Anastrepha obliqua. The sequence continues at coordinate 32,820,753 of NC_072896.1, forward strand.
CGACTCGGCTCAATATTCACGCTGGGAAGGTTATGCTATGTATTTGGTGGGATCAAGTTGGTGTTATTTATTATAAATTGTTAAAACCACGCGAAACCATCACTGGGGATCAGTATTGACTTCAATTGATGCGATTGAGCCGAGCTCTGCGCGAGAAACGGCCGCAATACGTGAAGAGGCATGAAAAAGTGTTTCAACTGCATTACAACGCTCGGCCTCGGCCGTTAAAACTTACCTGGAAACACTGAAATGGGAAATCGTACCCCACCCACCATATTCTCCAGATATTGCGGCGTCCGATTATCACCTGTTCCGATCGATGGCACATGGTCTAGCTGACCAGGAGTTCCTTTCATATGAATAAAAATCCATTCATCAAAAAATGGCTTGATCCGTGGATGGCCTCAAAAGATAAACAGTTTTACCGCGACGGTATACGAGATCTACCAGAAAGATGGAAAAAAGTAGTAGGCAGTAGTGATGGGTAATACTTTGAATGATTCACTTGTAAATATTTTTTCGGAATAAAGTTGTATTTTCATAAAAAAAAGAACTTAGTTGCGCACCTAATAAAAACGCTATGAACTTATTCCCCTACCAATAATTTGCTTTACTTCGCTTAGAATTGCCTTTTAACTGATCGTGTTCTGGCGTTGTTAAATGCCGTTTTAGCAATTTTCCGTTCCGCTATCTTTTGCCATGTTTCGTCTGAGACTCACTCTGTCCGTTCCTTTTCGAGGTATCCTACAGATTTTTCGGCGTAATCGAGGCAAGCTTTCTTTATGGAGTTCGAACTACGGTCAGCTGGGAGTTGTCTCAGTCATGTGTTTACAGCATCTGACTACAATTTAAGTGTATATTTGCATCTTTCTTTTTCTCTGTTGTTGAGACGTGCACAGTTTTCCAGGCAGTGTGCATCTGTCAATTGGTTTGCGATAAATCTTAGACTTTTTTAACTGTTTCCCCCCTTTTACTCTTTAATACCTCTTTCACATCGTTGCATGTGCACAGCCCCAAGTATGCTTTACTCTTTTTCTATGCATTTTTATAATCTCTGCTCTATTACTTCGCTCCCAATGAACTAATGATACAGTGATAGAAGCTACGACCCTTGAGACAAATCCGTGTGCATATACAGAGCACGAAAGCAAAGCAACAAATCCAACCAAGCGTACCCCTTGAGCGCACACATCTCACACATTTAAGCGAACCACTGACAGACTGCAGTCAATATACTATGAAATATGCAATGATTGCATATTTTGCATATTACACAATGCCCCCATAGCATACGAATGCATACAGCTAGCGCTCATATATAGAACTCTCACACACACACACACACACGCGCACATGTGAATATGTACGCACACTACTATGAAGTCAAACCTCAATCAACGACAACTTGTCTGCCGCGTTGGCACCGAAGTGAGTGAGGCTGGGGAATGGTTGTCTACATTTTTGGTGTTGCTGTCGTTGTTATTGTTCCGGTGTCTACCTTTAGTTCAGAGCTGACTATATTCATTCATTGGCGTGAGTAGCTGCTTGACGCCCCAAAGGAAATTAGCCTGACAGGAAATAACAAATGCAGTAGCAATAACAACGAACTGAACAACAACTAACGGCTGGTCTAACTGTGAAGCCAGAAATAAGGAGCCAAGTCAATTTCAAGTGAGACGTGAGGGAAACGTAAAGGCGTTCATTGACATTTAACACTTTGCGAAGCGCAAACAATATTTAACGGCATTTCATGTAGGTATGTTTGCGTGTGTGTGTGTGTGTGTGTGTGTGTGTGTAGGTAAATGTTTGCTTATGGGCCCGCAAATATGCAACATTGCAGTTTATGCCCAAAAATAAAATAGTTTTACAGTTAGAGCAATGACAGCAGCCAGTATGCCAAATAGCATTAGATTACAAACACATACACACATACATACATACACACAAAAAGGCAGTTGTGAGTGTACAATACATAAATACAGCAATTTTTGTCAAACTCACACCTCAGCAACTAACGCCTGGAATTATGCAACAGCTTTAGTTGAAAGTCAACCGTCGTCGACTTATGCGCTCTTCTCACACATCCATAAACACTATTTTATACACACCCATACACACACGCACTAAGGATTGATAGGTAGGCATTTGTTGATATTCTTGGAAAAATTAAGCTCAGCCATTAAATTTGTGTGACACTCTTGGAAATCTAACTAAAGTGTCGACAGCTGGCAGTTAGTTGAAGTTATGAGTAAATATTCCCTTGTTCTACATAAAGGATGTGAAAAAGTGTGCGTGTTAGTGTTGTCAGTTAAAATGGCATGTGAGAGTTATTGCTGTGATTAAGGCTACGCATGTGAGGCATATAAGAAGTTGATAAAAAGCAGCCATGGAGCAAATGCAGCGCTAGAAATGTATGGAATAGATTTACGAAGAAAGCTATGCTGGATAGAATTTTTTCCCCCACATCTGTACCAAGCAATATTAAAATGATAGCAAATAGTTTTCCCTAAAACAGCCGTAACGGCAAATCTTCGTGTTTAGCCTCATAGGTCATATGACGAAGCAGATTTTCACACATCGCAATTTCTAAGCGATGAAGGTGGCGTACAGGCTTAAGCTGAATGGAGTCTGGGGAACCAGAAAAAAACACTGGCCTCTGTCAGATATGCTAGCAGTTGTCGGAGCAGTGCAGACTGTTCTCGATGCCTGCGTACCTTACGTTGCTTTCGGTAGAAAGTACGATATTTTGATCCCAGATACAGATCAATGATTAAGTCCAGAGATCCTATTAATTGGAATTCAGCACACTTTTTACCCCGATGGATCCAAAACCAGTGATGGTAGCGGATCTGGATGGTACTTAGACGAAGACAGTGAGTACTCCTATGCTACAGGACAGATAGCTATGGTATTCTTAACGCAAAACACAACAAAGCTTGGGTATCTGCGTTTGGGGTGTTACAGAGAAGGAGTTGGCTGATAAACTGGCTACTGAACTATCTGTAAGCACGCCACTAGGCCCCAAACCCACTCTAGTTGTCAGTTTTGCATAATTTCAACTATGGATTGACGTCTTCATCTACACGTCAGATCTACTCGTAGAAGACTTCGCGTTGAGCTCCTGCAGAGTAGCCAAGTGCTTTGTAAAGGAACCAAACAGGAAAGTATCGACCTTTCTCCTAAAATTCAGTAAGAAGCTCTTGTGAGTACTATGGAGTACAAAGCACGACGCCAGCGGTCATCATGTGGCTACCATAGGTATCATTGACCACGCAATCAATATGCCTATCCTGTCGTGAGAATGACGGCACTGCAGAGCACTCTCTCTCTGTAGCTGTTCGGCGTTTTGTAGAATCAGGTTTCAGCACTCTCCCTCTTTCGGATCGTTTAAGATTCGCGAAAGAATGACCTCGAACCAATTTTTCCTTCTTACCATCACTACTGCACTTATCCAGCCTCTCTGTTGCTTGCTCTGTAATCTATCCAGGTGTAGTACAATGGTCTTCCTGACTGTATGCTTGGACTTGTTCAAGCCCCCACAAATCTGATCTTATAGAGCGGCCTGTGGGTTTTAAGGCATATCTGCACAGACTTGAGCATTTACTGTGGTTACTATGATGGCAGTGTGGCTGAAGATGTCAAACATTTTTGCTTCGAAACAACAGTCAACAATTTTTGAAATATCTTTCCCTGAAACAATAATAAACTACTTAGTGATGCCTTAAGTTCCGACCGTTGTAGATATGAAACTATAAAACTTTTTCGTATGAAGCTAGGTAGGTAGGTAAGATGGCAAGAGTACCCCAGGTACGCTACAAGTAGCACTTACGTGCCGTTTTGATACCATAAAATGGACCACTATTTGTGAAAGGATTAAGGGAGGGGATACAACCGCCATCCAGTGCTGTTGATGTAGCGGAGGAGAGAAAAGGGATCTAGGCTGGAGAATTTCATCAATTCATCCCCAAAGGGGACGCCGAGGAATCTCAAGCGCCTAGCCACCAAAGCCGGACATCTGCAGAGAAAGTGTTCCACAGTCTCTTTCTCTGTAGGATCCCCACAGCTTCTGCAATGGGGGTTGTACGAAATTCCAAGCTTCTCCGCGTGAGTGCCGATCACCCAGTGGCCAGTGATCTCCGCAATGAGTTTGGAAATTGAATGGCGGGGGGTTCCCATCACCTTAAGCGTTCTGTTTATATCGTATTGAGGCCATAGTGCTTTTGAAATGGCACACGATGAGACAGACCTCCATCTGTATTGCGCTTTTCTTAGAAAGAAGTTGTGTAGTTTCCCTCTAACGACGGCCAAGGGGATACCGATGTCTGAGAAGAGGGCTGCTGGATCCGGTTCTGCCGCCCCCTTCCTGGCAAGCTCATCGGCAATTTCATTTCCCTCTATATTCCTGTGCCCAGGAACCCAGATGAGGGAAATGTTTCCTGCACGTTCGAGGCATTTAAGTTCCTCCCTACAGGAGTTCACGAGAAGAAAGCTGCAATACGGCGACGACAGTGCCTTGATCGCAGCTTGGCTATCGGAAAAAATATTAATGTCTCCCTCCCAACAGCGATCCCGAAGCATTTTACATGCCTGCAGGATCGGGAAGACCTCTGCTTGAAAGACACTGCTTGTCTCCGGCAGTTTATAGGAGACCAAAATGCTGGCTGATTTAGAGTAGACCCCCGCTCCCACTTCAGACTCCATTTTGGATCCGTCAGTGAAAATAGAGGCATCTATATCCGCAACAACTCTCCCCTCTTTCCAATCTTGCCTGCTCGGAAAGATAGCCCTAGCACAACCCTCAAAGCACAGTTTGCGAATGGAGAGGTCGCTGCGAATATCAGAGAAGGAAGGGGAGATCTGCTTCAAGATGCTGCTATGTCCTACAGGGAATTGTCTCCAAAGGCCAAACTCCTTCAGTCTAATAGCACTCTGAGCAGCAATGGATTTAACCTGCAGATCCACAGGAATTAAGTGGAGAATAACGTTGAGCGCAGCGGTGGGTACGGCGGTACGACACGTGGCTTGAGACCCCATTTTTTGCCGAACATAGATTTACAGGCGTAGAAGGCTATATTGGCCTTCTTAACTCGATTTTCTATGTGCAGCTTCCAGTGGAGCTTGGGGTCAAGTATTACACCAAGATACTTGACTTCCGATGAAAATGTAAGACACTGGTTGTTAAGTCTAGGAAGCTTAAAAGGTGGAGGCTTGTATTTTCTGGTGAATAGCATCAACTCCGTTTTGTCAGAGTTGACTCTGAGACCGCTACTGGCGGCCCATCTGCTGAGTGTAGCCAGTGCACCTTGCAAAATTTCAGCCATTACTGATGCGAAGGGACCTGAGACCATCAGGACCAAGTCATCGGCATATGCTACCATATGTTTCACACTCTCCAAATTTCTGTGAGGATCTCGACAGGCCACGTTCTCCAGTTCTGACCACAAACTGTACAGTCCAATGGATTCAGATCTGGACTTCCAGACGGACAATCTTCTTCGGTTATGAACCCAGGAATATTATTCTTTAGCCACTGCTGGGTCTTTTTTGCCTTATGGGCTGGAGTGGAATCTTGCTGGAATATCCAACGCTCTCTATTGAAGAGAGTATTGCTCAACTTCTGCACCACGCCTTCTAAGACATTTTCCAAGAACACGTTTGCCCCTGTCTTAACCCCTTTTTCGCAGAAGATGTAACGGCTTTACAAGATACTCCACACCAATTACGAAGGCGCGATGGTGGTCACGTTGAACACTTGGAACACCATCTCTTACATCTTTATAAGTTTTAGCATAGATTCTATCGTTTTGCTTATTAAAAACTTCTTCAACAGTGAAAATTTTCTCATCTGTGAAAATAACATCTTTATGACCGTTGACCGCTGCCACCGAAGAAGCTGCTTGCATCTGTCGAGTCTAATTTTCTTCATGTGCGTTGTCAAACGACGACTATTTGAGCGACGGAAGGCTTTTTATGGGGAGATCATCTCTAACTAGTCTTGACATGGATCTGGTCTATACATTAATTTCTCTGGGCATGTTTTTCTGCTTCCTAAGAGGATTTCTGCGAATTTTTACTCGAACGCCACTTCGTTTTTTGTCTCACGAAACTAAGCACAATAATATCAGTAGGCAATGCATACGAACAAAAGCAAAAACGATGGCAAGCGCGAAAGCAGAGTAATGAATCCTAGTACTTAGGAAGTGTAATAGCGTCGACTAGGGGCGAATAAGTTGAGAAGTCTAGAAAGCCAAACGTGCAAACGCTACTCAGGCACGACTACATATATAGATTCCGGACGTTGTTGACTTAATAATAGCATAATAGCCAAAGCTTCCCCCCCCCCCCCCCCCCCCCCCCGGCCTCTTTTACTTTATTTATTAGCTGTTTTGCAGGTATTTAAGTGAGCAGTGCCAGTGTAATAAAGACCTATAGATGTTTCGGTTAGTTCGTCACGTTGGATCCATCTTGAAACATAGCCCGTAATGTGAAAAGACGCGTGCGATACTGACCATCTCATCGGTCTCACCATATCGCTTTTCTCTTTCAGAATTTCATATTATGACAAAATAAAATGTCCGCTGAGATTGACCCTTTGACACCTCAATAGCATGCTTTTTATCTGCCCACATTTTTATGTTTTCGACGGTCTTCGTATGTGATCATCATCTTTTACTAGCCTATCTCCTCTCTTCTACTTCGGCCAGTTATGCAACAATCCCCTCAAATTAATTTCTAAGCTCATATTGCTTTCGTTTCCTTTTTTGCAACAAGTAACCTAAGCTTTGCTAACGGCTTTTGCTAAGCCAAACTCTTTACTTACTTATCTCTTATCTCTTTCACTCAAAAACACTTTTTACCAAAACGCTCAACTTTAATCTGGTGGGTATTTCACATTACAGTTTGCCTTACTACTACTACCACTACTGCGACTTGTTTTTGTTTGTGTTCTGTATGGCCAACCACACATGTTCACATATTTATGATTATTAATTTTCATTGTGAGTGACATGTTGACACTTGAGTCACTTTGACACTAACTATTTGCTAGTACTTGCCAAGCTTAGTGGAATTGTTGGCTTTTGGCTATGAGAGGTAGGCGAACGAAAATATGGGATAAAGTCAAAAATTACAAATTTGTGTTGGTACTGTGGATGAAAGTACATAGAGTGTTGTACATGTATTGCACTAACACATACAAGCATGTACACATTCACACCTATATGTGTTTGCTAGCTTAGCTGGCATTTTTAAAAATGCCTGTATATCCTAATATTTGTTGCCTTTGCCAAAACATAGTGACAGCTGAATTTATAAACTCAACCAGCAACTCGATTTACTTAACTAACATACAATACATACATGCATATGTATGTGTGCATATACTTATGTATGTGCTGGTATTACAAAACATGCACTTTTAACTCGTCACCAGTGGTCTAACATGAACAGCAACAGTAAAAATAATAACAATGCCAACAAGTCTAAAACAACAACAAGAGCAACAAGAGTGCATGTAATAACCGCGGTGCGGGTAAAAACTGCCGAAAATGCAAACTAACAAAATGGCAACAAAATCCTAAACTATCACCCACTAACACAATCACAACTAGCTACATAAGCCCTGCAGGAAAGGTGTAATTTGGGACGTTGTGAAACTAGTTTGTAACTAGTCGCACTATCACAAATACCAAAATATGCAAATAAAATGACTTCGGTGGGTAATGTAAATAGTATGAAATGTAACTAGTTCGTAACTAGTCTCACTATGCCACTCAAACAAATACCCTATAGAACATGCAAAACTATGCACTGCAGGGTTTCTCCTAAAACTTAGTAGGAAGTACCTGAGACTACTGGTAATTGTAATCACAGTGCACAACGCCTGTGGTCAGTATATGGCTACCATGGAAATCATTGGCGTATCAGTGTATTTGAAACTTAGAAAAAAGAGGAATGGAATGAAAGCACTAAGTTTAAAGAGGAGCTAACTTCATTACTACTTTTCAAATCAAACGCCCCAGCAAGCCAGAGCAGTCTATCGTAGCATAAAGATTATAATTTATCCTCTCCGACATAATCTGCTCTAAAATTGGGGCATATTAATCGAGCGAAAGGCCGTCAATAATATATTTTCAATTATTCTGCTTCTACATTTAGAATTAGAATTATAATAATGAAAGGTTTCCACTTCAACGTTAAGATCTTTTGTGCACTCCACCCATCACAATACCTCATCCGAACTTAGTTCGCATAGTATGGAGCTTGGTTTGGATGAGCGTATGTGCCTTTCTTCTCTCCATCCCAGACCGAGATACATACTCCTTTTACTCTCATAGGTATTGCATGGAGTAGAAGGTGAGTTGAAGTATCTGGGTATTTGTCACAAAAACAACAAGAGTCGGTGAACCATATCCCGAGCCGGTGTAGATGGCTACGCCTGGCGTGCTCCACATTTTGGTATCTGCTTATAGCTCATCGCGCACCTTGCGCCATCCGATTACTATCTCTTCCGATCGATGCAACATGGCCTGGCTGACCAGCACTTCCGTAATTACGATGAAGTCAAAAAATGGATCGATTCGTGGATTGCGGCAAAACCGACCGAATTTTTCACAAAGGGAATCCGTGAATTGCCAGAAAGATGGGAAAAAGTAGTAGTAAGCGATGGACAATACTTTGAATATTAAATTTGTAACCATTTTACGTCAATAAAGTTTCAAATTTCGAAAAAAAACCGCACGAACTTATTCATAGTCCTTATGAGGAGGCGCCTGGTCAAGCCCCTCAGAAGTGTAGGCGCCAATTATTTATTTTTGTTTTTTATTATTTGGTTTTTAGTCCCATGCATCATGGGACCACTATAAGCCTGATGCGATTGTGCACTTCTCATAAATTGTATTATGGTCATGCACTTAAGGACTAGTGAAGACTTAATCTCAATGGATGATAAGGCTTTGAGTGCAGCCTGACTGTCGCTCCGAATGGCAATTCGCTCATTTCGTAGGTGAACTCTGCAGATATACAGATGACATACACCACCGCTTGGAAAAAGCTGGGAAAACTACCTGTCGACACAGAGAAAAAATCACAGCACTTATGCCTTCGACTGTTTTCGAGCCTTCTGTATACAGTGCAGGGTACACTTTTGGAGTTTCTTTTTTACATTTTACATTACATTTCTTCTTACATACAAATAATGCATTGCCCTCTATCGATGTCAGCAAGATTTCGCTCATGGTGGCCAAATGCTGTACTCATGGATTGTAACTCGTTACCTATCCAACCAAATCTCTGTCTTAGATGAACGTTGCTATTGCTATGCTTTGCCAGATCTCTTTGGAAAGCACTTAGCTGTTTTGCTAATGTATCTATTACATCAATAACTTTCACGACTTCTTACTATCAGATCCTTTTAGTATGCCTGGTAGTATCCACTGTTCAACTACGCATGTCCGCAGTTTGCCCTGATTAATCAACTCATTAGCTTGAAGCCTTTACTGCTTGGGTACCCACAAGAAGATCACACATTTTATGCTCTGCAACTAAACTTTTCTCAAACTTGTTTTCATGAATAATTTCTGGATAACCAGGTGCACTTGAATGCTTCAAGCCCTTCCCTTACAGCAGACACTTGTCCAGTATGTCCGGCTCTTTTTCTTTCCAATTAAATAATTCGCTATTTTGAATATGGCGGTGACCTGCTATTGGGAAGCCAAATGCTTAACAACTGCGACTTCATTGGATGAATCTAAAAGTCTTCTCTGCAAATGAGATATTAGCACACGTGCATTTTCCGTCTTAGGGTATTTAGTGGAAATATTTGTATTGAGTCTCCTCACAGAGTCCACTCTGTTCCTAAGATGCTAAAAGTATAGTCGGTTCCCTACAAACTTCTAAACTACTTCTTTTGCCCTGAAGTCTTAGCGCTGTGCCACAATCCAAGGCAATGCGGTCGCTCCTCACTCGCTTAGATCATCAAATCTAAACTTCAGAGTCCAAAGCTAACCATCCAGTGGAGCACTCCGTGCAGCTAACATAAAAGTTGCTTTATAGTCAGTTTAGAATAGCCCAACAGGGATGCTTGTATTTGTGTACAACAGCGGCTCTCTTATTTTTGACGCTCGAAAAGCCAGCGCTTAGGCACTTTTGAGTACTTAAGCGTTCAGCTCGTTTGCTGTTAATGCGCTTCATTCTGACTACGTATGGCATCTACTACACGCTCACTAACTCACTAACTAACTAGCCAACAAACTAACTGGCTATGCAGGCGCTGCCAGTCGCCACAACACTGATGAACTGACAAACTAACAAAGTGATGAGCTAAAGCTGTCACTGCATTTCCAAAATGTTAGCATACAAATATACCCTTCGATGTATGTACATATGTACATATGTATGGTGTAAATAGGTACATACATACATATTATATGAGAACTGCTGCAGATTGTCATTTAATGCAATAAATACATACATACATCTATACATACATACACACATACATACCTACTTGCAAAGCTTTCAGCTTAGTGCCTTCGGATCGGTGCCTGAGCCGCTGACATGTCAGTCTGCACTTTGCTGATAAGCTACGGTGTTACTCAGCAGGATTTTTTATTTGACTCTTTCGTTTGCTCAGGATTTAAATATTTGTTTAGATTTTATCTTGCAAATTTTTTTATGTAACACTTTTTCAGTTTTTGTAGGCACATTTTTGTGGCAATTTTGTGCCTTCTGTTTACTCTCGTCAATTTGCTTGTACTTAGTGAGCTCTTTGATATATTCACAAAATATTGAATAACCTGCTGGTTTTTCTTTTAATTGGCGGTTGCGATTATTACTCAGATTTGCAGAGTAAAAAATAAATTTATGCAGATACATAGTTTCAGAATGAGAGTTAATTTGTGGGGTAGGCAAAAAAAAGTACATTCTGTCAAAAGAGTACCGTTCAACAAAAGGCAAAATAATAGTTAATCATCAACATTTTTTTTATCGCCTTCAAAATAGACTTGAAGCAATACTCAAATGGCACCGATTAGGCCAGTCATCAAAGCACCTTTTAAACGCACCTGAAGAGATCTTCTTCAGCTCCTTCAGCGAATTCTCCTTAATTCCCTCTATCGACTCAAAGCGGCATCCGCGGAGTGGTAATTTAAGTTTTGGGAAAAGGGAAAAGTCACAGGGGGCTAAATCCGATGAATACAGAGGTTGTTTGATGATATTTGTCAAGTTTATGGTCAAAAAAAGTGTTCGCAAAATGAGCCTTTTGAAACAGTGCATTGTCATGGTACAAGATCCATGAGTTTTCTTTCCACAAAATGGGCCATTTCCCAAGCATATTCTCTCTCGAACATTACATAAGATCCAAATAAAATGCCTTGTTTACCGTAGAACTAAGTGGAATGAGTTCCGAGTGCAAAACACCATGACAATCAAAGAAAACGAGTAGCATGACTTTCACTTTCGACCGACTTTGAAGGGGTTTTTGGGCTTCGGCTCATGTGGATAACGCCATTCAGCCGCCTCATACTCAAACTCATACATCCACGTCTCATCACCTGTTATAATGCGCTGCATAAACGTTGGGTCCGAATTCACCTGCTCAACGTTGGCTTCAGCAACTTTCTTCCAATGCATTTTTTGAAAGAAAGTATAGTTGTGCTCCTGAATGGGTTAGGTTTGAAAGGCCTGAGCTTGAGAAGTCTGCATTTGTATTATTGTCATTTCTCTTTATTACGATAATACTGGTATAGCTCAATTACGTATAAAACAAAATATTGGCCAAATGGCCGCTGCGGTCTCGGCGGCACACCTCCATCCGATGGTCTAAATTTTCGATGACGCTGAGGCATAATTGAGGTTCTATGCCGTTAATGTGGCGAATTATCTCATCCTTTAGTTCTTGAATTGTTGCTGGCTTATCGACATACACCTTTTCTTTCAAATAACCCCAAAGAAAGAAGTACAATCACATGATCTTGGCGGCCAATTGACATCACCGCGACGTGTGATTATTCGGCCATCAAATTTTGCGAGCAAAATAGCCATTGTTTCGTTAGCTGTGTGACAAGTGGCACCGTCCTGTTGAAACCACATATCGTCCACATCCATATCTTCCAATTCGGGTCATAAAAAGTTCGTTATCATATCACGATAGCGAACACTATTCACAGTAACCGCCTGACCGGCCTCATTTTGGAAAAAATACGGCCCAATGATGTCGCCGGCCCATAAATCGCACCAAACAGTCACTCTTTGTGGGTGCATTGGCAATCACTCTTGGATTATCATTCGCCCAAATGCGGCAAGCGGCAATTCTGCTTATTGACGAATCCACTGAGGTGAAAATGTGTCTGATCATTGAAGATGAAGTGCGCGATATGCATTTTGATTTGAACGCCCGTTTTCAAAATAAGCCTGAATAACTTTAACGCGTTGCTCGATTGTATATCTTTCCATGGTTTAAATTGAATTAGTCTGATATTGAAAAATTTTAAATGAAATGCAGAAAAAAGCTTGACGTTTAGGTGTGGTTCACATTCAACATCGGCCCTTGAAATTTAACCACCGTTTACATAAAGCCGGATTTTTTTATGTTGTAGCAGCTTTTTTCCTGTAAGAATAAAGCCGGCGATCTGGTGACTGACTTCCAGAGCGTACTTAAATTATGGAGGCAACACTTCTCGAACTTGTTAAATAGTGACAGCTGCGCATGTGAGAGAAAATGTGAAGATCTCGGAACTAGTCTCCTAAATATCGCGTACGAGGTTATATCGAGCTTATTGTGCGAAGGACTGAAGCTTACCATCAACCAACCGACTGGATTTGGAAAATCCATAATTGATCAGGTTTTCGCAGTACACCAAGAATTTGCTATACGCAATACTCGGAGAAACATCAATGAAAGGAAAGTCGACCAACACCATCTGTTCATCAATTTTAAGGCCCCATTGGACAGCACGAAAAAGAGTTATTCTACGCTGAGATTTCTAAATTTGATATCCCCCGCAAAATTAATACGGTTTCCCAAGACGACGGTGAGCAATGCAGCAGCGCCGACAGAATTGGAAAATATTTCGCCATTTGATATCAAAACCAGTTTCAGACAGAGTGTCTCTGCGTGCGAATTCTTTAACCTGATGCTGGAAATGATTGTTCGAGCTGCAGAACTTAATCGCTTAGGGACAATTTGTTATAAGAGCATACAATTGCGGGTGTGTGCCGATTAGCACGTGACGAAATGACTGGCGTGCTCTGTTAAACGCGGCCAAAAGCGGTTATTACGCAAATCAAGAAGAAAAGGAAGGATGCTTAGAGTAGATGCTTTTAAAGGTGATGAAGGAATCCTAACCTAAGACTCATTTGCATGCAAGAAAGGCGAGCTGTTTGAAAATCGGCTTAAACTGTGTAAGCCTAGACTTGGCAGTTTGATGGTGCCTTCGTATGGAAGATAGCTTTTTATGATCTGAAAAGCTCCACCCAAACTGACTTTGTTGATCTTTCGGCGAATTTATTTAAACGTTGTCCTGTTCTGATGGCTCCCTTGAAAATAGTTTTCTAGCGAAAGATTAGAATTCAGCAGGATAAGGCCATCGTTAAGGAAAGAAAATGTGACTTTTTTAAGTCCTCTCGAGCGATAAAGCTGGAATATATCAAGCGGAGTTGTGTAAAGACGCCTCAAGGAAAATAAATTTTATGGGCGTGTTAGCAGAAAAAAATCATAACTGTCGCAAAAAAAACATCAAGACACGTTTGGCTCTCGCAAACTCCTAACGAAGCAAAAAGGTAAAACTCTGAAAAAGAATACTTTTTGCGGACAAAACTATAATTAATATGATTGGTTCCGCTGGGAAGAAAAGGAACCAGAGTTTTCCTTTTTTCATCATGAAAAAAAGTCCAGAGTTCAATTCTCGGTAAGGAGCAAAGACTGTTATTCAAGGTGGGGTTAACTTGAATGTTTGCTGTTCTGTATTAGCTTACACAAGCCTCGACCTCAACCCCATTGAAAATCTGTGAAACGATAATAAGTTTAAGGTTGGGCATAAAGATTTAAAAATGCGAATGAACTATGACAAAAAGTGCATGAAGTATGGAACTCTGTTCGCTTGGAGAGATGCCAAAAGTTAATAGAAAGTCTACCTCGCAGGTGTGAAGCAGTTTCGAAAAATTATGGATACTCAAGAAAGAACTAATCAGTTAACTAATAAAATAGACAAACTTTAACAGTTTCGTATAACTTTTTTTTTGTGCAGACCACTAAAATTCCGATATTTCAGTGTCCATTTCATGTTAAATTCCGATTTTTCGAACTACTTATAATTGTATTAGGTGCGCAACTAAGTTCCCGCTGTGTGTCTATAGATGCCGCCAGCAGTGTCTGCTAGTCGATTCTAACATAACCTAAACGTCATAATCCACGCTTAGACATATGGTAAACAAACTGCTTCGACACATTAGTGATTTTGTTTTGGTATCATATACTTTTGATATACTGATTTTGTGCCGAATAATCGTCATTTGCAGGAAGTGTTGTTTTTCCTCTTTCATTCCAAAAAAACGGCAGCTGAAGCGCATCGAGAGCTACAAAAAGTTTATGGAGATGCTGCTTTAAGTGAAACAACCGAGATTGGTTCCGTCGCTTCAAAGACGGTGATTTTAATGTTGACGACCGTCCGCGTGAGGAAAGACCAAAAACCTTCGAAGACGCTGAATTGGAGCCATTGCTCAATGAGGATCTGTGTCAAACGCAAGAAGAGCTTGCTTCAGTATTAGGAGCTACCCACCAATCCATTTCCAAGCGATTGCATGCTTGGGGAATGATACAGAATTCAGAAGCAAGGGACTTGGGTTCCTTATGAGTTAAAACCAAGGGATGTTGAACGTCATTTTTTCCCCTGTGAACAACTGCTACAGCGGCAAAAAAGGAAGGGTTTTCTTCATCGCATCGTGACCGCTGATGAAAAATGGGTTTATTGCAGCAATACAAAGAAAATAAAGTCTTGGGGACTGCCTGGTCATGCTTCTACGTCGTCGCCTCGGCCGAATATTCACGCTCCGAAGGTTGTATTTGGATGTATTTGGTGGGACCAAGTTGGTGTTATTTAGTATGAACTGTTAAAACCAAGCGAAACCATCACTGGGTATCGGTATCGACTTTAATTGATGCGATTGAGCAGATGCGCTGCACGAGAAGTGGCCACAAGTGATTCTACAGCATGACAACGCTCGGCCTCACGTTGCCAAACCCGTTAAAACCTACCTGGAGACACTGTAATAGAAAATCCTACCACCCGCCATATTCTCCAGATATTGCGCCCACCAATTATCACCTGTTCCGATCGATGTCACATGGTCTAGCTCACCAGCAGTTCCATTAATATGAAGACATCAAAAAATGGTTTGACCCGTCGATAGCCTCAAAAGATGAACAGTTTTACCGCGACGGTATAAGAGATCTACGAGAAAGATGGGGAAAAAGTAGTAGTCGGTGATGGACAATACTTTCAATGATTCACTTGTAAGCATTTTTTCAGAATAAAGTTGTATTTTCACCAAAAAAACAGCGAGAACTTAGTTGCGCACCTAATATATTTTTTTTGCTTTCTTTATTTTATTTTTTCTAACTTTTTTTATTTTATATTTCTTTCGATTTTACATCTTTTTCTTGGTTCTACATAATTGCAAATATATTATTTGCTTTAAATTCGTAATCCTTCATATTTTCACATACAACATTTCTTTGCATGCCACATTAGCAAAAGTTCATTGATCTTCTTCACGAACTCACATTAATAATAGTCATTCATGCTAAATCTAAATTCTCTATAATTTAGCATTTTTGGAGAAAAAAATAGAAAGCAATTTACAATTTACAACCATTTATTATAGTCATCGACATCGTCAACATCGTTCAAGTCAATAGCAAAATTATGGACATGAACTATGGCATGACAAAAAGTCATTACGTTTAGAAATAACAAATTTAGTTTAATTTTTTGCCTTTTACGTTTTACGTTTTTTTTTTCTTCTTTCTATTCTCTCGTTGACTTCCTCTAACGATTTGTTATTATTTTTGACTAGCAAATTGCTTTGCATGCAACCACACGCAAAACCAAATACAGTTATGTAAGTACACATGTGTTCATGCCACATACGAGTATGTGTGTATGTGTGTGTGCGAGTAGGTGAACAAGTTTACCTGGATTTGACTTGGAATTCGTGCGGTTGCACTGCCCCCAAGGGACTCATAGACTTGCGAAGCAGAAATGTCATTTGTAGTTGATGACAACTGCGCTGACTTTGCTTAGTTGTTTGACTAAATTATTCGTAATATTTATTGTGTCATCAAAAATTGGCAAGGCACAGAAGAGAAGCGAAAAGGCCAGAGGGAGCCCAACAAATTAAGTATTTTGATGGATCAAAGCAAAGTTAAGAAAGTAGAAGAATTAGACAAACTGAATGGGCGGTTGCGTGACAATTAATTCTTATATTTGTCATTTGTTGTGAAATATTCTTAACTATCTTTCTGAGTTCAGTCAGTGACATATTTTGTTGCGTCAAATGCAATAAAAATAAAATGAAAAGTCAAAGCGTTCGCATGTTTGCGGTGCGAAAAGACAAGTCTTCAAGCCACAATTGAAGTAATTGACTAACACAAGTGGGGAAACTCAACAGTGAGTTGATTCTAAGTTGTAAGGAGTTTTCAAATTTGTTAATGGATGTACCTAGGATCTACAACTTCTCTCTACTGGCTGCCACCTGATAATACTCGTATTCTCCGGGCATAAATCTTAGAGCTTATAGATCCAATGCTTGATATTGCGGACAAGTGCCTATGTGATATTAAATATTTTCAGATTGTCGTTCGTTAATGATATTTGGCAATTGTGAACTAGACAGCTGAAGTGTACAAACCGAAAAGCAAAGACTTACTCATGACTCAAAGTAAATGTTTTATTTAGTAAAAAAGTAAATCAAAAACAAAAACGGATGATTAATTTTGCGCCACCTTGTATCTGTGATCTCTACTGCAGAAATCACTCCAATGAACTCGCATTCAAGCTGCGTGTAAACCAGTCGAGCTCCTTTTGCGTTAGCTGCCTAGAGGTTGAAGTAAAAGTACCTCAGCACCATCTTCCTAGCGAAGCTGCTTGAAAGTTTCATCTGTTTTAAATATTTAGTATTATTAAGGAAGTAATATTAACGGCCTATACTCGAATAGGAGTTAAAGGATAAATAAAAAATAGAGTAATATTAAATTTATAGGAAAATGAAAAACTGAAAAACTGAGCTCGCAACATTACTATATAAAATTCAGAGCTTAACATGCAAATTAAATAATTAAAGGATAAAAAAATAACAATTTTTGATTACGGTATCATAGGTAAGAATATGTTAAAACAAAAACAATGCCAAACAGCACGAAATATGAGTGGCATTTTATATATTAAGGTGTACCACAAACAGATGAGAAATCACGCTTTTTTACTTAAATTTTTCTTGGAATTTTTTTAATATTTTTTTTTTTTAATTATTTTTTTAATAAAAAAAAAAACTATTTTTCAACATCAAGCAGCACCAAATATGACTAGCATCTAATGTATTAATGATTAAAAAAAAAAACATTTTTTTATAACAATTTTTTTAATTTTTTTTTTTAATTTTTTTTTTTTTGAATTTTTTTTATATTTTTTTTTTAATTAAAAATTTTTTTTTGAACTCCAAGCAGCACCAAATACGACTGGCATCTAATGTATTAATGTGTAACACAACTACAACAGATTAAAACAAACATTATTTGTAACAATTTTTTTTATATTATAAATTTTTTTTTTATTTGGGTTTTTTTTATTTTAATTTTTTTTCTAGATATTAAAAAAACATTGTTTGTAATTTTTTGGGTGGAAAAGACAACAAAAACATAATAATTGAAGAAGTTATTGAAAAATTGGGCAACTCATTTGCTGGCAACCCATTTGCTGCAGCAATTCCAAATCTAATTTTGTAAAAATTTTAGATTTACTTGCTTAATGTTTTATTTATATCGATTGCTATTTTTTATATTTTAGCTGCCAAATTTGGCTGGTTTTTCTTTACCTTGTTTTCTAGTCTTTACGGCACTTTGTTCTAGATTAATAAAAATAAAATAAATAAATAAATAAAAATATCAAAGTTTCCGTGTGGTGACTTAGAGGCGATCTGCTTGCTGAATATCACCACAAATCTGGCCTTTTCCTACGAGCCCATACGCCCAGGTTAAATTTTCTGTTAACCTTTTCTTCTCTTGTGTTGTTGTTCTTGTTCTATGGTATGTTTTCACATTCCCTCCAAACAAGCTTTTCAAATGAGCAGTTTTCAATACTTTTTCAATAAAATCCTTTCATGTACGCTTGGTGGTGAATTCCAGTAGGTTAGTCGCTGAGGCGTATGAGTAACCTTGCAATGAATGTTTGAGTAAATGTCTCACGCTAACCCATAATAAACTATGAGCAGTAATTTGTTGCACATTTCATTGCATTTATTTTTTATTTGTATACAGAAATTTTTGTTTTTGTTCTCGATTCATCCTCCTTAATTAGAGGTAACCAGACGTCGTAGAATATTTTTGTTTTCCAGTTATTCATAAACTTCTAATATACAAAACTGCCAATGCGTCAAATATAAAAACAACAATAAAATACCAAACCAAAAATGTTTCTTAAGATTTCCTTAAAGTCGCTCCAACAATAGATCTGCTCAAGCAGCCCCGCATTTTCGACTGTTCTCCACTCAAGCCTCCCAGTTTCTAATGTTCATTGTGGTTTTTTTTTTTGTTTGCTTTCCTTTTTGTTTTTTTTCCCCTTTTTTTGTTGTTGTAGGCCCGCTATTTTCTTGCGCTAAAGTGGCTTGTTAAAGACTTGAAGATCTCATGAAATGTAAGAACAGAAAATTCGCTTGTAGTTGTGGCTAAATGCGTACGCAAATGAACACAAAGACGGCGAAATAAAAAAGAGAAAAGTTGCATACAAAACAACAACAACAGCTTACAAAAGCATGTTAACAGCAAGATAATGACGTATGTATAAGAGCGAATATGCCGCAAACTCCTTCAAAGTTTTTTTCACCCATTTTTATGTATCTCTTTAGAGCTAATTCTTTGTTGCAATGTGCTTTTTTTTTGCTTTTGTTGTACGCAATTGAAAGTGAAAAAAGAATGAGTAGCCTGAGAACTGCAGCAAAAATATTGCAGCGGGCTTAGTGCAAGCAACAACAATAAATGGATCAAAAACTCACTGCAACCACAATAACTGCACATGCAGTTGCACGTTCAGGGCAACAACAACAAAAACACAAATGAGAACGAAAAACCAAGCCAAGTACAAAAGTAACGGCAGCGGCACCAACACCAGCACCAGCTCCAGCAGCAGCAGCAGCAAAGTGGCCCGCGGCAATTTTGTATGTCTGCAATTTTCTTTGTCTTCATGTTGTTTTTGCCGTTGTTGTTGCACTCTAAGTGCTTGGATTGCTGTTGTTGAGCTGTTTGTCGAGTTGTGCCAAGTGAGTTTTGCATACTTTTTTTTCTAACTATGCATATTTTTGATGCTTTGTTCGCAATGCCTTGCGAAGCATAAGTGAACTGCGACAACGCGTATAAGCACATGCAACAAAAACAGCAATAACAACAAAGCAATAGCAATGCCAGCATAAGCACTCCAATGTGAAAAAAACCAAAAAGTTGAATTACTAAGGCAGAGAAAAAAAGTCGAGAGCAAAAGCAAAAAACAAACAAAAATACACAGCTTCATGTCCAACTTTAAGTCAAATAACAGTAAAAATGTTGACAACTGAGAAAAACAACAGCTTCAGGAAATTCGTATGTATTTGGGTAATTCTTTTGTAAACCAAAATCCTCTCTGGCGGCCACATTTTTGATTTGGCTTGGATAAATTATGTTTTTCCCTTGAACTTTTTGAAATTTGAAAAGGGCGAGCCAAGAAGAACTAGGAGATTTGGTGGCTCCTAAAACACTCAGGCTAAAAAGCCCATTTTATTTAAAGCTCTGGAAAGAACGTAGATAGTCAAAGAGGGAAGGAGAAAAGTATCAGAGAAAGAGTTAGGAAATAATAGAGACAGAGATAGAGGTAGTTAGTATTGTGAGAACTTTTCATATTCTTTGGCAAATATGTAAATATCTTCCAGTTTTAGAGAAAGAATATTACTCATTGTCATGACATCAGAACCCAAAACTCGTAGCCGTGCTCTAGCAAAGGCAGGACACTCGTAGAGAAAGTGTTCAGTGCTATCCGCCTCCTCCAAGCACGACAGGCACATTGGCTCCTCAATGGTTCAAATGGTGGTCACATGCTGACCTCATGGGTTGTGTCCTGTAATGATACCGACCATCAACCGAACGTCCTTCCTTCTAAGTTTTTGTAGAAAGTTTGACAGTTTTCTGTTCGGACTTGTCACAAAAGACTTTGCAGTTCTGCAACGTTCTAGACCGGATCATCGCTCTTTATGTAGATTACCTACATAAGCGCTGATCCAATTCATGGTTTCTGTGGAACTGATTCCGATTATTGAATCTGCCTTCTGTGGGGGAACCGCTGATCCTCGGTTGGCCAATTCATCGGCAGTTTCGTTTCCTTGACTACCGGAAAGTCCTGGAACCCATATAAGTACAAGCCTGTTTTGTCTTGCGACAGAATTAAACTTCTTCTTACATTCTTGAACGATCTTTGAGGTTTGCTTCGCGTTCTCCAGGAAAACTCCAATCTGTTTCCCGCTTCATCTCCTCTCGATTATCCATTCGGCTACTTTCAGGATGGCAAAAACTTTTGTTTGGAAAACATTTGCCGTTTCTCTCATAGCATAGTGATACTTATTACTATCGTTTAAGCCGTAAGAGCCGGATAGTACTCCAGACCCTATTTCATTCTTGGACCCTTCCAAATGAAACTGTGGGTATCAGGTCATCTTTAGGTGCCAAAAACAGAGGATACTGCTCAGATAGCATCTTAAAGATTTCTATGTATCCCGTAGTTCCGTCTTCGTGCCAGAAACCATATTTATGGAGTCTATACATCGCTTTTATTGCTTCTTGTTTTATCTTAAGATCCAGGGGGAGCAAATCAAGTATAGCATTTAGGGCATCACCACAGGTTGTACTCATGGCACCCGTGATGCATAAACATACACTTCTTTGCAGCCTGTATAGTTCCCGGATTGTGGACTTAACCCTGCTCCGTCGCCCCCATACCACAGAAGCGTAAGTGATGATTGGTCTGATAAGTGCTGTGTATATCCATAGGACCACAGCAGGTTTCAGACTCCAGGTTTTACCAATGGCTCTGCGGCATTGCTGAAAAGTCCTTAATGCGCGCAATTCACCTTCAGTGAAAAGTGTGTCGCCCAAGTCAGCTTCTTATCCAAGATTACTCCTAGATATTTAACTTCGTTGGAAAGACCAAGTGTCACACCTTTCAGTGTTGGAAGACTGAGTCCATCCAATTTCCGTTTTCTCGTAAACAAGACTATGGTTGTTTTGTTCAGATTAACGGAAAGACCTCTCATGCACCAGTCATCGATTTTGTCAAGAATCCTCTGCACTTTCGTGCATAGCCTCCTAAGGGATTTATCCGATGTTAGCGCTCAGACATCGTCCGCATATGCTTGGACATGAAAACCGAGTTGCTGCATCTCCGCTAGTAGAGAGTCTACGACGAAGCACCACAGCAGCGGAGAAAGAACACCCCCTTGGGGACATTCTTGCCTGGCCCTGACTGTGATTCGTTCATCAGCGCTCCCACCAGCGGTTGACAGCCTCTCAGAGAGCATGGAATATATCCATTTTACAATGATTTGGTTAACTCCGTGTCGTTCGGCAGAAGAACATATTGAGCCGAAAGTGGCATTATCGAAAGCCTCCTCAATGTCCACGAACACGCCCATTGTGTATTCGTCAGCTTCCAGCCTGGCTTCAATCTTGCTAGCAAGATCGTGTAAGGCTGATTCACATGATTTTCCACTCTGGTAAGCGTGTTGATTTCTACTAAGCGGACTTCTCGGCTATACCCGCACTCGAATATGTTTCTCCACCACTCGTGCTAGACTTTTCAACACAAACGATGTCAGACTGATTGGTCTAAAACTTTTTGCTAGGAAATAGTCATCTTTTCCTGGTTTCGGAATAAATACGTCGCCAGTGGGATGGTATATAAGCAAATGCAAGGCAGGCTGTGCAGATTATTTTCAGTGCCTCAATCAGCCTGTCTCCTCCTTTTTTAAGCATTGCTGAATATATTCCGTCAGGTCCAGGGGACTTAAAGTTCACAAAGGACGACAAGGCAAACCTTATCGATTCTTTTGTCACTATCCGACTAGCAATATACCAGCTGTACTTAGATGTTCCACCGTTGCTACGGTTATTGTTCATGCCACTCTCTACTTCAGATCGAGTTCTACTACCCGGAAAACGGGTTTCGAGTACAGCATTAAACGTTTCCGATTTGGAAATGATGTATGAACCATCAGATTTTCGAATGGATGTCTTTGGAATGGAATGGAATGTTTTTCCCTTAGTAATAAAATATTTTCCTTTACACAAAAATTAGTTTTTAAAGGAAACTCGGACGAGAATTATTATGTTTCTACCCAAAACTCTTTACGAGATGGGGGCAAGAGTTGAAAAACCGTTTTAAAAATTTCAGTTATTTACAATAACAAAATTTTTTTTTCTTGAATTTTCATTAAAAATATTTATTTGTTTGAAAACTCATTCAAACTTGAATAGAAACAGAAGTCCTCTAATAGCACAAGAGTTACGAGTTTTTGAAATTGAGTCCCCAAAACAAAAATCACGAAATTCTCAAAATTTTCAGTACCTTCTGTTTTTCTCCTTTTCCCGTGTAGAAGCCGTTAAAAACTTTTTTAATTTTTTTTAATTCACATCTTTCCGCTTTTTAAAGAATGCCCCATACGAAGAAATGCAAATGTCCGCACAACCAACTATCACAGTGAGAATGTTGACAGACAGTCACGCGAATGGCATTTGCCAGAAAAGTGGGTGAAGGAAATTTTACTTGACATTTTGAGCAGTCGTACACTAACAAATAAAAACCTCAAGATTTTTGTACACATTTGATTGGTACTGAAAAAATTGCAAATTTCCTGCGGTCATAATTTGAGTGTAGTTCTATTCGATCATCAGCCATAAAAGTAAAGAAAATAAAAACTTGACCCTAATATTTGGCAATTCTAGGTTATGTTTTGCACTAAAATAACTTACAGCCCTTCCATGTGGAAGTCAATGGTGTGCAGCGTGTGAATGAGGCAAACAACAACACCTGAAGTTGTTAGGCGCTATTTTTCTCTTGATAATGTTGCCTTATATGTCGGCTGTATATTTTTACACTTTTTCAGCAATTTGTGCTGAAAAACTAGAAAAAGAAGAATCCAGTTCGTTTAAAGAAGGGAGAATAGTTTTTTATTTTTTCTCTTTTTTTTTTGATGTCGTTTTATGAAAGGCAATAGTTTTTGAGTTTAATTTTTTGAGGCATTGGACTCTGAAACTATTCTGTTGCAGAAAGTTTAAGTCAATATAAAATACAGAAAATATAAAATGCGACTAAAAATTTTTTTTTTTGAAATTTTAGTGCTTGTTCCCGCTTTGGCTAGACTTTTCTAGAGTGAGAAAGAATATATATCTAAATAAATTCACAACGTTTGCTGAGAATACAAATAGACAAAATTTACAAGCGTCGACCGGTGTAGGTAAACGCCGGACCCAAACCGTGGGAGCAATGCGCACTACTCCGAGCGTTTATCGCCCGCACAAACGCAGCGATTCAAGGACCGCAGCAACGGTACAAATTACCGCAAGGCAATACCAATAAATCCGACGCCGGAATGGATAGCACTTTATAGTAAACACAAGCAGTAGCCAGGAAACGGGAATAAGCGTCAAAAAGTAGGCACTAAAAAATCGCCAAAAAATTGGCACCGAAAACGCCCTAAACAGTAGGCACCAAGGAAATACAACACCAAAAAGTAGGCACCAAAAATATATTTCCTAAGTTTGCACCAACAAACAAGCGGCAAAAAGTAGGCAGGGTTATTTCTCACTAAAAATTAGCAACCACAAGGAAAAACTCAGGAAAAATTGCCCAAAGTGTATCTAAGATAAGTAAGTATATAAGGTATAGTCTCTCTGTCTCCCTCGTTTTCCTCTACGTTATATCTTTTTTCTCTCTCGCGGAACGAAAATGCCCAAAACGTTGCATGGTCTTGAAATTTTACTCTCCATTCTCGCTCATCTATCAACGCCTAAGAAGTTTCACTTCAATAAATTAATTTATCTTATCTATCTATCCTTATTTGCCAAAATTTTCGGGACTTACTCGATATTTTTTAGTACGGAAGAAACTGCCCAACACCATCGGAAAAAAAGTTGTCAAAAATCAATGAGAATTTTTAGCCGCCTCAAACTTGCACTTTATTATGACGAAATTAAGTAGACTATAAAACTCCGAAATTTTTCTATAAATTCTGACTTCAAATTATGAAATTTCAAAATTTTCGTGAACATTTTTCTAAATTTGCTGAATGTTTGAAAATTGGATTTATATGGAGAATTTCTTTAAAAAATATATTAGAATTAAATCAGAAGAAAATAAATGTTGAAAACTTGTCCATAAGTGGCTGAGCTATAGTTATTTAATGTTTATATAATTGGTTTTAAGAAATCTCTCTGACGATCGATATTAAATGCAATCTCTAGCCAACGCCAAGAGAATACTTGGTAATGTTTAACTGGTGTCTAAAAAAGCTTCAGGGTACTTTTGTAAACAGAAGCCAACATATAATCGAGCTAACTGATTTCTCGTGACGAACCGCAATCGAAGAAATTCAAAATAGGGCTGTCGATCAACCGCAATACAGCGAGAGGTTTTTGGGATATGCTCAGCTTTACTCTTGATAAGGGTACAACGGTCACCGAAATATATGATCGGTTCAACACCTATTTCAGATAAAGGGAATATGTTTGGCCAAAGAAAAAGAGTTTATCTCGCGCTGAGAAAAAGTACTAGCGTACAAATAGACAGTCACAATGAAAAAATTCCGTAAACTAAGTTGGGACTGACTCCCTATGAATAACACGAAGTGAAAAGGAAAACATACATATGTATACAGTGTACTCTCTCACAAGCGGACAACTAAGGGACTGAAAAATTTTTCCGCTTATGGGAAGTGTCCGCTGAAGAGAAAAATGTAACAAACTTTAAAAAATCCTTAATAATTTATGGGATGTACTTAAACCAGGGTGCGCTAAGAGAGAGTATACTGTAGTAGAGTACAGAGTAGAAAATGTTTGTGCTACATGAAGAGGTCATCAATGAAACAAATCCTGCACTTGTAAGGGCTTCGAAAACTTGCATTTTCTGATCAAGTATTGACTGTGTTGCGAGTTGTGTGTTTGACCGGATGGGAGCAGCTCACAGTGGAGGAATCTCCTCCAACCCCATTAAAAGCATAGCAAAACCTCTCTGATCTTTATTCCGGGCTTAACGATCATTTGGGTTGCCTTATAGCTACTTGAACACGCTCTTTTTTGGTTTTTGTTCTTGTATGATATCCATTCTTCATCACCAGGTGCCCATCGGCTTCAAAAATGGGTCGATTTCAGTATGACTTAGCAATAAATCGCAGGCCTACGAAGTCTTTTTAGTGGCAAGTTATGTGGCATACGCGATGCATTGAGCTTCTTCCTGAGCTCAATCTTTTTTAATTGGCTTCAAATGATTTCTCGGCTAATCTTCAATGCCTGAGGAAGTGTATGAATGCCTACTTTCCGGTCCGACTCGACGATTTTCATGGGGTACCATTTGTGGAGTTGAAAATTTCAATAAAATCATGAAAATCGTCGAGTCGGGTCGGAAAGTAGGCATTCAGTTTTAAGCCGACTCCGAACGGCTAATGGTTGTTTTTTTATGACGAGCTTTTTCATGGCAGAGATACACTTGAATATTTTCCATTGCCTGTCGAGAAGCGGCCGCTATTAGAAAACACTTTTCCTATCATTTGGGGTTTCACGAAGATTCGAACTTCCGAAGGGTAGTCACGCACCAGGCCATTTGACTACACCGGCTACCGCCACTCTATTGGATTCTTAAAAAACGTACATTGCTTTGGCCGCCTATTCCAATTTTTCCTCCTGGTCGTAGTTTTGAAGAAAAGTGTATCTGACTTCGTTGATTTTTACTCCCCATTTGGAAAGTTCTAGCACAATGTGAGTCATAAGATATGGCATTTAACTAAAAAAGCTTAGAACTTTTCATTTTTCGCAACCAATCCACGGTAACTTTACCTTGCATATACAAGGCTCCGTGTGTTGGCCCCCCTGGAAGCACTGGTCCTAAAGGTCATATTTTTAAGGAACTTGGAGCCATGACAACATTTAGATTTTTGGTTATGTGGTACCCCATGAGGTGTCCCAAAGCTTTCGCTATCTATTTAAGGAGATGAAAAGAGGCTGAAATTTCATTTTGAACTTTCTTCTAAGACCTCATTTACCCATTCAAGCTATAGAGGTGGGAACCAAGGATGATAGATTACCAAGTTTGGACATCGGCTTTGAAAATTCAGAGAGTAACTTCGTCTGCAACGTCAAGGGGATTCGGCAGCCAAATTCTGCATGATCATTTCACATGTATTCACCACACCAGTTCAATCAGTCGTTATTCAGATGGCAACGAAGCAACATAAGCGAGAACTGTGTGGATTTATTTCGTATCTCAGTATCTCGTACTCTCAGTTTTTTCGTAAATATAGCGTTGTTATTACTCCGATTAGCTCAGCCAATCAGCTAATTATTTCAAATTTGCTGAGAGTCGGCTAACGGTCTGATATTGGCCCCACCTAAGCGCACATTTTTTTTCACCATGCGTAGAATTACCTATAGCAAGCTCTATCCACAAAGAGCAGGACGATCGCCAAATATACATATTTTATGGTCCATAAGCCATAAAGCCAATTTTTAAATAAATAATAGTTAGCCGTTTCATTTATCTAGCCTGCTTATCGATTCATTAGCTCGGCCTATAAATATGAATGGTTCGTGAACGAATTGGTATGTGAGCTAATAAGCCATCTCTTACCACTGCTTGATAGTTCACATGACTTGCCACAAATTTACTTCTCCATAACTAATATTTCTTCTCCATCAGATTTTAAGCAGGATATAAAATGTAGCTGCTGTATGCAGGATGTTGGTGTTTTTCGTATATGACTAACACAATCTAGTTTTTTTGTAAATAAACCGCTGTCATGGTCCCAGTTACGTCAGCCAATCACTTGATCCTTCCAAATTCGCTGAGTCTTGTTCAACGGTGTGTTATTGGCGCCGCCTACTCAATTCTTCTCAGCATGGATTTGAAGTTTGGCGAAAAATGAAATTGAGCAAGTAACTTCGGCTACCACGTCTCCAGGCACTCGGCAACATAATTCTGCAATCTCATTTCACACGCATTCACACACTCGTACAATCTCTCGTTGTTCAGACAACATTGATATTTTTCCATATATCCCTAACACAATCTCAGTTTTTTCGTAAAGAAAAGCCGCTATCATGACTCCGGTTACGTCAGCCAATCAGGATGATACATATCAGGATTGCTCGTTAGGTATGGTGAAAAGAAAATTTTTGAGGGGAACTTTGGATTCTACGTCATTTGTTTTATGTTTAACTCGGCTAAAGCTAAATTTTGTTGGCATATCTGTCAAATTCACTTAGAGCCAATGGTCTGCTAAGAAGTACACCTCTAAAAATCTTTTCACCATGCATTTGCATTAAGCAGCTTAAAATTGAGTACTGTACTCATATTATTTGATAGGCTACAATAAAAAGCTGTACTGCCTGCCATCAAACACGGGTATGCATTTGTTAACTACACTTTTTTTTTTTTGCTATTTCAATTTAATAAGAAAAATATTTTCTTCAACTAACTACAAATAAATCGCCCTTAAGCTGCCAAAATCCACCTGCCTAATTTGAAAATAAATGTGAAAGCTCAATATTTATACTAGAGATACTTCAAATAAATGATGTGTGTGAAGACTAGAACTCAAAAGTGGTTGATTTACTTTACCTTGCACATTTTTCTTGCCGCTACACACATTTCAGATTGTGAAGAAGAAAATTTCTATAACAAAATGTAAACAAAACTAAACGTGCTGCAGGTAAATGAGATAGAGTAAGGCGGAGAGCAATTTAGAGATTTTATGTGTATGAGTGTATAGGTGAAGTGCTGCTGAAACGACACATTTTCCTGTGCGAAAAATAGCAACAAAATTAGTGTGGGAGAGGGGAAAAAATGTTCGTGTATTTTGATACTCACATGTTTTGCCTTCCCCTCCAAAAGGCACCGCAAAAGAGCGTTCAAACGAGCTGGGGGCGGTGTAGTGCATGGTGAGAGTGGCTAGAGTGGTGAATGAGTGTGTAGTGGCAAAACGAGATGCAAACAAAATTTTACACTTTGCAAATATTTTTTTAACGAGCCACAATTTTCAAATAAAAATGATTAGAAACGTGACTAAGTGCGCAAAAATGCTCAAGCGAGGGCACACACACACATACATGCATACATGCGCATATATAGGTACAAATGCATGTACGAATGAAAGAAAACACATTGTGGCACGTTGTATGACACAGTGGCGCTATTTGCTTTATCATCTCTTACCAGTGTTGCCAGCTAGTCACTTTACGAGCAATAGTGGCAGGCGAGCAATATTTTATTTCATTTTTTCAGCATTTACATGCATGTGTGCGTGTGTGTGCCGGCATTTGTTTGCGCTTACAGCATTAACATTTTTGTCAACTCAGGCAAACATAGTTGGAAGCCAAGCAAAAAATGTGTGTGGCACATGTAATTTTCGGGTGCATATTTCACTTTTACTGCACTTCTCTACATATTTACCTACACACATACACACAAATACGTAGTAGTGCAAATTCACTCACTTCTCGCCCCTTTACACCTGCAGCACTTGCGAGGCAACACATTTTAAGTATGATATGTATTACAGATGCAACAGTGTGTTGCATACGTGGCAATGCCTTTGGGCGCGACAGCAGCATTGGCACTCAATTGCTCACCTCGCACATAAGGCGGAGTATTTTTGGGAAAAATGCGATCAACTTTTGTACGAGCACAAGCGGTAAATATGTTTGAAGTAGGTTAGCAACAAAAAAGCACCCCCTCAGCATACTGCATTTTGCGTTTTTTCGCACTACAACAAATTATTTTGGTTTTTGCCATTTTTAGTTTTTTGCTCGCGCTTCAAATAAAACTGCGAATAATCGCTAACAGCGACAATTTGACGTTGATATTAGGTTTGGCGCTGAGCTGCCATTAGAGCGCTGAATGTTGAGTTTTTCCATTCACAGCAGATAGTTCAGCAATGTTCGCTCTAAATTCCCCACACACTTTATTCTCATAATTGCCCCTATTACCTGGCGCGATTACTTTCTAATGTAGTGTTAAACTGGCATGATTTCATCAGCCTCTCATTGCTAATGGTGGGTATAAGAGTTGATAATGTTTGTTAGGCATAAAAAGCACCTAACATTTAGGGGAAGTAATAACTGCTAAAGTTTATTGGCAAACATTGTGGCAAATCTAGATAAGTTTGAGATAAGTCTTATTATTATTATTATTATTATTATTAGAAGGCCATTACACACTGCGACCAGAGCTGATCTATTGTGAAAGGCCTATTTTTGTAACCCTAGAGTTTCAGGCTTTTTAAAAATTTTAGCACAATTTTGGGTTTGTTGTTCCAAAGATTGCATGGAGATACTACGATACCACCAAGGTGAGGAATTCTCTGTCTGCCCAGCGCAGGACATTCACAAAGCACACGTTCTGAGCTTTCTATGTCCATTTCGCAAAAGCGCCAGACATTGGTCTCAGATAGACCAATATTATGTAGATGATACCTCAGGCTGCAGTGACCTGTAAGATATCCTGTTAAAAGACGCAGATCAACTCTGCTTAGTAAGAGAAGTTTGTCAGATATTCCTTTGTTGGGACTTAGGAATAGTTTGGGTTGACGCTGACTGGCACAGTTTAGCCAGTGTGCAGCAAGTTTTCTTTCTTCCCATTTCCTAAGGAATTCATTAATGTGGCCTTTTGTGAGTCCGCAGAAAGGCTCAGGACCAGTAAGTTGCATATTTGCTCCTTGTTTTGCAAGGTCATCAGCCATTTCATTTCCCTCAATTTCTTTATGTCCCGAAATGCAGCATAGTGTTACTATGTTGAGATTTCCTAACGTGTTGAGAAGGTTTAGGCAATCATTTACCAATTTGGAGGTGTTAGTTGTTGATAGAAGGGCTTTTAGAGCCGCTTGGCTATCTGAAAGTATGTAGATGTGAGTACCTCTCATTTTCCTGCTAGGGCATTCTCTCACACATATTTCAATGGCATGTATTTCTGCCTGGAATATTGTTGGGTAGAATCCCATCGGAATCGATTTTTTGAATTTAGGCCCATTGATTCCTGCCCCTGTTCTACCATTTTCCAATTTTGCCCCATCAGTAAACCATAGCTGGGAGCCACGTTTGAAAGTGATAGAATTAGTTCTCCAGTCTGTGCGTTCATTAATTATAACTTGGAAGTTCCTGAAGAGTATTGGTTTGGGTGATAGTATATGATCCCTATGAAGAATGGGACTATGTAGGAAATCTTCTAAGATCTTTAAATGTCCTCTCATATCCCCACTTTTAAGTTCAGATATACCTTTTAATCTTAAGGCACTCGAGCGAGCTTCCCTTTCAATTAGAATTGGAAGCGGTGGTATGTTCAGGAGCACACCCAATGCATCCGTGGGACATGTTTTCAAAGCCCCTGTAATACCAACACATATCAGGCGATGCAGTTTGTTTACTTCGCCCACAAAGAATGCCCTTGTGGCTTTTGAAGTAACTCTCTCAATATGGGAATTCCACGTAAGCGTTTTGTCAAGACTGATGCCAAGATAGTTCGCTTCTGTCGAGAGTTGAAGTGTTGTTCCATTAAGGGTCGGTCATTTGAGATTTTTGTTCCTTCTCCTAATAAACGGTACAAGTGTTGGTTTCCTCATGCCAGCCTAAAACATAAACTACTAGGTCGTCAGCGTAGCCCTGAGGGTGAAGTCCTAGGTTATTCAATTTGTGGAGAAGTTCATCTATGACTAGAGTACACAAAAGAGGAGAGAGTACGCCTCCTTGAGAGCAACCTCTTGTGGCTTTAATAGATTTGATTGTTCCTCCTAGTTCGGTGCTGATCGTCCTAGATTTCAGCATGAATATTATCCATCTAGTGATGGGTTCAGGTACCTCCTTTAGATATAGGGCATTATAGATTGCCTCATAGGAGGTGTTATCAAAAGCTCCTGATATGTCAATAAATGCACATAGAGCTATCTGTTTGGAGTCAATAGCCAATCCAATAGAGGTAAGTCTTAGTCAAAGCGATCGAATTTGGTAAATTTCTACATATTCGGTTGTATGTCGGCACTAACTCAAGAAAATTCACTAATTCACTAAATTCTTTAGAAATACGTCATTTAGAACCTTCTTGATTGGCACGATAACCGGATAACCGTTTAAGCGATTTTCGGTCGAGTTTAACAAAGCGCGTCATTCGTTTTTTCTCTATTACTTGACGTCGGTTGGCTACATTAAATGAAATCAAGTTCTTCATCGTCTGATCTTTCCAAAACAAAGGAGCTAGTCAATCTTCCTCTGCTACCACCAGCTGTTACCTCATCCAATACCTTCAGAGCCTGAGCGTTTGTATCCATTTGGACGACATGACCCAGCCAACGTAGTCACTAGATCTTTATTCGCTGCACTATGTTTATGTCGTCGTGAAGCGCATACATCTCATGATTCCATCGCCTGTCGCCAACTTGCCAAAGTGCAAGCAACTTCCACAGAATCTTACTCTCTCCGTTAGGACGGGTATGATGAGAGCCTTGTAGAGTGTTAGTTTTGTTGGACGAGAGAGGACTTTACTACTCAATTGCCTACTTAATCCAAAGTAGCACTCGTTGGCAAGACAGATTCTCCGTTGTATTTGAAAGCTGACATTGTTATCGGTGTTAATGCTGGTTCTTAATTAAACGAAGTCTTTTACAACCTCGAAATCATAACTGTCAACAGTGCCGTGAGTGCCGATACGCGGGTGCGCCGACTGTTTGTTTGATGACAGGAGGTACTTCGTTTTGTCCTCGTGCACTACCAGACCTATTCGCTTAGCTCCTTTATTCAGTCTGGAAAAGACAGTCTAACAGCGCGGTTGTTGAGGCCGATGATGTCAATATCAGGTTAAAGAAGTCACACGACAGCGAGTCACCCTGTTTTTTCGATTCTTCTTTCAAGGGAATTTCTCCAAGTATTGCATGTTGCGTATTCTTGGAGTCTGTGATCTTTCAAGTAGAGGCACTGGTCATGAAATCTTCTGCAAGTTCCCGAACTTTCTAATAGAATTTTCAGGCATTTTACCTATTGGCCAGCATCTGCAGCTCTACGTAGTTCGACCTCTTGTTTCTACTTTCTTATGATACACCCTTCTTCCTTTCTCAACTCAAGTAGCGATCCCACACAGCTCGTGTTCGACCGATCGCAGCGTGGAGCTATAGACTGCGTTGAGTTACGCTCACGATGTCGAGATGAGAAGGCCGTAGAAGCATTCGGAGAACTATACTACACCATATCTTTGAGAGAGTATCCTGGTTGTAAGTGTCGATGAATGGAGTAATGAATTATACCCTTTGTTGTGTACTTGATCGAACTCCTCCTTTACTTTGTTGTGAGCGTCTTGACGTTTTTTCGCCAAATAGAGCTATCTACAGTTTTATGACACCTACGAATGGTGGTTGGTTTTTTTTAAATAAGAAACTTTTTCATGGCTAAAATACACCTGCCTGCCGAGAGATGGCCGCTATCAGAAAAAACTTTTTTCTCTCATTTTGGTGTTTCATACGCAAAATTGTGTTCGAATCCAAGTACTACCCAATCAGCTACGGCACCCGACAAAGACATTGCAAACTATAAAACTATTTGAGTGATGAGACAACTTTTATGATAAGTCTCTTCAATTCAGTGTCCATGGAGAGGCCGAAAATCGAGCCGTCCACTAATGCAATGGAAGGACGAAGTTCAGTGTGCTCAATTGTTTCAACTCGTGGTGAAAGTATTTATAGAGGTGTGGCCTAGATCAGACCATTAACCGGCTCTCAGCGCTATTGAAGGAATCAGCTGATTGGCTAACGTCACTCGGCTCATGACGGTGGTTTGCTTATCAAAAAAACAACAGAGGTTATTTTGGTGATACTTGAAAAAAATCAACACAGTCTTCACTCGCGTTAGTAAGAGAGTAACTTAGTGAAACTCATGCCCGTAAACGATGGTAGAGGTGCATAAAGAGGAGAAATATGTGCATAGTATTGCCCGGCAGGAAAGTTCAGGAAACTCTGAATATGATTGGCACTTGGTGCTGTGCAAATGGGCTATCGGCAAACCCCACCAAGAGTGGTATTGTCCTCTTCCCCAGAAGGAGGAAGCTTGTTGGACTCGTTCCTCCTAAGCTATAAGGAGGCACAATCCAGCTACCCAAAGAAATCAAATATCTTGGAGTAATCCTCGATAGTAAACTTCTTTCGGAGTCACACGTTATAATAAAGACATTCAAAGCACTAACAGCCTTCTCGCCGTGCAAAGGTAAAAGTGGGATCTTTCTAGCATACGTGGGGTCTTTCTTAGTAAAAACCTATGGATCTACACAGCTATGATAAGACCTATTGTCACATATGCATCAGTAGTCTGGATGACTAGACTCACTCTCGTGGGTGAATAGACTCCATCTGTTGCACCGGAAATCTTCCCACTACTTCAGGTCCGGCATTAGATGCTCTGGTTAGGCTGCCACCACTTGATGCTTTCATCCAAGGAGAGGCCTTGAAGGTCATCTGCAAGCTGCAACACAATGGAAATTCGTACGGCTTCTGTCCGGCATTGGACAACAAAGAAGGCATGGACTTCGGCCCAACGATTTTCTCCATGCCCCTTGACTTCATGCCATCAGGAGTCGTGCTTGAAACGAGACATAGTGTGGTGCTACCTGAGGCCCAATTGTGGTCAAACTCGGAAAATGAGCCCGACAAACACTGGTTTAGCATTTTCACGGATGGCTCCA
The DNA here is from genome assembly GCF_027943255.1 of Anastrepha obliqua. Taxonomy (NCBI): domain Eukaryota; kingdom Metazoa; phylum Arthropoda; class Insecta; order Diptera; family Tephritidae; genus Anastrepha; species Anastrepha obliqua. The sequence goes on from NC_072896.1 coordinate 32,854,964, forward strand.
GGGTCGAGCATGGCTCCGGCTTTGGTGTCTACGTGGAATCCAGCGGAACAAAACTACAATTTGCTCTTGGAATGTACGCACCTGTGTTTCAAGCGGAGGTGTATGCTATTCAAGAAGCGATGAATTTTGTTGGGGCAAACAAACGGAGAGGCAGACCTATATGTGTCTGTAGCTGCGCTCATGGCCTTAGATAGCTCACCAACCATTTCAAAGGTAGTTGGGCCCTGTAAATCTAGGCGAACTATTTCGGTAGACATAATATCTTGATGCTAGCATGGGTCCCGGGATACGTGTGTAGCGCGGGTAAGGAGAGCTCTAGGATGGACTCTGAGGCCAACTGCTCTGGTCCGGAGCCCGTTCTGCCAGACCTTTCTGCAGTCATCAAAGGTTAGCTAACGAGTTCCTTCAACTCACAAGCGAGCTCGGCGTGCTGAGATAGGCTGCAGTTGGACAAAACTGATGGTACCTGTCATGTCCGACCGACTGTCGCAGATTCTCCTGTCACTAAATAGAAGGGACTGTAGGCAACTGGTTAGACTTATGACGGGCCACATTCTATGGGCGACGCACATGGAAAAGGTGGGCATCTCAGACAGTGCACTCTGCTCAGCATGTGGAGAGGAGGATGAGACGGCGGACCAGTTTCTGTGCATCTGCCTGGCCTTCGCTCGAATCAGGCTTGAGGTCTTTTACACTGATGTTCTATGAAGCTGCCACCTTGACTCTTTGGCACCACAAGATCTACTCAGATTTCTTCGGAGCTCGGGAAGATTTAAAGAAAATTAGAAAGGAACCCGAGTGCAGTACAATGGACTTAATTTTGTCTGAGTGCTGTACTTGCTTGTTTGTCCCGATAGAAAAATACAAAAATGCCCGGTTCTAGTTTTTAGTGAGTTATTTGTTAAAGCAACATCGTACACAAAGGACATGCCAGGTTTGGCCCTGTCTCTACTTAGTATGAATAATTGCTCCTGCTTTTTACAGGACAGAGACAGCTGATGAAGTTTTTTAGTCTTAGAAAGGAGTAGTTAGTTACACAGTGCAAAAGGGGGTTCCAGTGATTTTCTGATTTGCTGCAATATGAGTACCCAAAAAATTCAAAAAAATTACTTCAATACTCTTAGGGGGAACACCACTGTTAACGAGTGAAAATTAAGTGATTTTCATGAATTTTTTTTATAAGTAGGGATGATTATTTGAAAATCGGACAATTTATGATTTATTTAACATACATACATTCAACTATACTGACACAAATTTTTATTTAAAAATTACATTTGTTATTAATATTAATGCAATGACGTCATAAAAAACTGATGCCCCCTGGTGGCCATGATATAGCGGTGAAAAATCATCTGAAAGCAAAAAACCAAAAAAATTCTTAATCTATACATCAATGGCTATCGTCGTACGTGGCGGTTTTTTTATTTTTTTGAGAAAACGGTGCAGGTTTGAAAAATGAGTTTGTGTTTTTACCCTTCTTTTAGGGTCTTAGACACTCCAAAAAGTTCCTAAGTTTCAATGCTAAAAAAGCTAGCATGGCTCTCACGTTAAACAAAAAGAGCATTCGCACTTTCACAGGCGCCCTCACGGGTCACTTCACCTGCAACAAACACTTACATAAATTAAACATAACTAACACCAGCACCTGCAGATTTTGCTGCGAAGATGAGGAGTCTATAGAACATCTCATTATCGAATGTCCGGGGTTGACACATAGAAGGAAAAGGTTTTTAAACAAGTTCATGCTTACAGATGAAGACCTTCAATCACTCCCTCAGAAGGAGCTGGTACAATTCCTAAGCATACTTAACAGTCAATAGACAGCATAGGGTGCACAATAGATCAATATGGTCGCAGTGCTAAAGGGCCACACCTTAACCCTTTACAACCATTAACCATTACCCTTCTTTTTGTTTTGAAAAGGCTTGAAAAAATATTAATTTTTGAAATTTTCGAAACCAGCTATGTTCCACTGTAGGTAGGTAGGTAAGATGGCAAGAGTACCCCAGGTACACTTCAAGTAGCACTTACGTGCCGTTTTGATACCATAAAGTGGACCACTATCTGTGAAAGGATTAAGGGAGGAGATAAAACCGTCTACAGCCATCCAGTGCTATTGATGTAGCGGAGGAGAGAAAAGGGATCTAGGCTGGAGAATTTCGTCAAGTCATCCCCAAAGGGGACGCGCAGGAATATCAAGCGCCTAGCCGCCAAAGCCGGACATCTGCAGAGAAAGTGTTCCACAGTCTCTTTCTCTGCAGGATCCCCACAGCTTCAGCAATGGGGGTTGTACGGAATTCCCAGCTTCTCCGCATGAGTGCCGATCCCCCAGTGGCCAGTGATCACTGCAATGAGTTTGGAAATTGAATGGCGGGGGGTTCCCATTACCTTAAGCGTTCTGTTTATATCGTAGCTGTATATTGACTGTAGGCAAAAACAAAAAAAAATTTAAATCGGCTCATAAGTCTTCGAGAAATCGGCTATGTTCAGAAATGCAAACAACAAAATCGAATTTTTTTTGAAAAATCACATCATGTTCCCCCCTAAATCAAAAAAAATTCTTAAATAGTAATTTTATTTTTTGTTTTTGAAAAATATGTTTTTTCTTTGTCAACAGCAAGTGTATGTATATATTCCCTCATAGATATATGCATTTCAAGCCTTCATATCGCTTTTCGACACACACTTTGCTACTTAAATTTGAACCACAACCACACGAAGCTTGCTAAAAGTTATATCCCAAAACTTTCGTACAATACAAGTACACATTTACCCTTATTCCTGAAATATCCTTTACACTTGTAAATATTTGTATGTATGTGCGTAAAACCGTTTATGCCACGCATACAAGCCCATCGCAGCCACACATGCCAACTTGCCAAATGCCAGTTAGTGGAGATACTTTGTGTGTAACTATTCTTTGTACAAATTGCATTGTTTTGTGCCCACCAGCATTTCGTTATTTACATGTTAAGTTGTGCACACAAAAATGTCCAAAAAAAAGAAACAAGGGACATGAAAAATGTACGAAAAATGCAACTCAGCTGTTAAGTGTCCTCTGCACACTCGCCCACTGCTACTGCACGCACAATTGTGCTTTTGCCTTCGCCTCGTTTGCTTAAACAACTTGTAGTTGTCTGCTTTGTTCCTACGCTGCGTTCGCTTGTTTGCTTGCCCGCATTGCATAATGCTTAAGGCTGATTTACTGGTAATAGTAAATTCGTTTATACCAAGTGCTGATATAGCCGAGCTACATTTGGTGTGCGTGGGGCGAGAGCTAAACTTTTTTGTGGTAAAAGTTTAAAGGCATTGAATGCCGTAGCCGAGTGCTTGTAGATTCAATTCGCCGTGAATTTAGGGTAAATAATCAATTAGTTTTCATGCAAGACGGGTTTAGTTCAATATAATCGTACTCCATATTCTCCAAATCTGTCCACCAGCGACTTTTAATTACTTCCGAAGATGCAGAGATTGCTCCAGAGAAGAGAATCCACGTCGAAATGAAAACCTCGAATGTGTTTTTTTTTTTGCTTTGTTGCTATTTATTGCTCTGAATGGAGACTATAGTCGAGATAAAAATGATTTTAAGATTGATTTTGATTTGAGTAGATTTTTTTTCTTTCCCGGCTTGTGTTCTTTCATTCCTTGCACAAGTGTATGTATGTATGCCTAATTTAGTATATAAAAAATTGTCCAACGAATAAAATTGATTTTGTATACAAAATGCAGGAGTTTCCTAGTTGTCTCATCATTTCCCGAAATTTTTTTTCTCTCTCTCTCACAACGACAAAATTGCAGTAAGTAGCCAAAATTGCATTAGACTTTTCCATAGAACTTTACCAACCAGTTTCGTCCGCAAAACACTCAACCATTTTGCGGTTGCTACTAACGAAATGCGAAAAGCTTTTTACTTTGCTAGGCCGAGAGGATTTTTCTGTGGTTAAGTTGTGCTTGCTTACTCACAAATACATGCATGCATACATACAGACATACTTGAATGATGTTTAAACTTATCACTCACATTTAATGTCATTCATGCACTCTGAATGGATGGCATGTCAAAGGTGCACTACACTAACACCAACACAAGTGCCAAATCAAGCAATAGAAATGCAGCCAAGTGAGTGGCTGGTTGTGATGCTGGCATCACTGAATTTCATGACCAATGTACATATATATGTATGTATGTGTATGCATGTGTGTAGACATGTGATTACTTATGCACACATCTATATATATATGATGATGTTATAAACATACACATACAAGTATATACGAATCCATGCATTTTTAAGCACATTCTTCAGCTCATTCTTCAGTTCTTGTGTGGACACATTTGTGCTTGCACTTTCACATACCCACTTGCATGTATAGGTGGGCAGTTGTTTGTATTCATGTAAACACTAAGTTGTAACAAATGCCACTTAAGTGAATTCGTGCTGAATTCTTCACTTAATTTCTTGAGCAAATAACTCGTTGAATTTTGCGATTTTTTTTTTCATCGTTACCCTCTGAAAGGTGATAAGCGAAAGGCAATAAAAGTAAAAATAGTATCATGGATTGAGTTACTTGATCTATTTTCAAGGCATACAGGCAGGTGTTGCCTTGAATTTAAAAGAGGTTATAATTTTTTCAGTGCTTGACTTCTTAAAAAAGGCATTTATGGTATTTCTATACCATATTAAGTGATCCAAGCATTTCGGAAACGAACGTCAATTTTTCTGAAAATTGGTTTATTTGTAAAAGTAAAATGTAAAATTTTCAATAAAAAAAGGTTGGTAAGTAAAGGAAATGATAGAAGCACCACTCTGGTACCCCTCAAGTAGTGCTAAAGCGTCGTTTTTTCTACAATCTTAAGACCTCCAACGGACAGATATCTACAGCCAGCCAGATCTGTTAATGTAATGGAGAAAATTGATTGGATTTAGGTTGGCGCACTGTCCGAGGTTGTCGAAGAAAGGAGCATCCAGTGACGTTAATCATCTAGCTGCCAAACCTGGATATTTACAGAGAAAATGCTCAACAGTATCCTTCTCTGAAAGATCCCCACAGTTTCTACAATGGGAGTTAAATGGTAACCCTAGCTTTTCCGCGTGTATGCCGATCATCCAGTGACTGGTAAATATAGCTACGAGTTTGAAAATTGAATGGCGTGGAGTCCCAAGAACTTCCCCCGTTCTCCGTCTATTGTGCCAGGGCCGATAGGTTTTCGAAACAGCACACGACAAAGGGTTAGGCTAGGTTTTTGTGGCAGTTGGCTTAGAAAGCCAGCTCAGCATGGTCCGTGTAGGTCCGTCTGAGTGAGCTGAGGTGGTACCTTCGCTCAATAGGAGAATGTACGTAAACGGGCACACTCCCGCCTGATTAATGATTCGACTAAGCTCCCGCACCACTACAAGGTGCCTACCTTCGCGGAGGAGCTCACGACGAAATGCAGCTCAATCACTTCTGCGCTTTCATGAGAAATAAGTTGTGCAATTCGTCTTTAACAACAGTCGGAAGGATGCCGATGACCTGTTAGGAGACCTCTGAGACCAATTGAACCCTTCTTGGCAAGCTCATCAGCAATTTATTTTCCCTCTACGTTCCTATGCCATCGACCCCAGATCAGAGAAATGTTAACTGCACTCCCAAAATATTTGATCTCCTCCTTGCAGAAGTTGATCAGTTTGTATCTGCACCATGGCGTCGTCAGAACCTCGATCGCGGCATGGTTTTCGGGAAAAAAATTTAATTCTCCCCCGCTTCCACGTCCCGAAGCCTTTTGCATGCCTGCAGGATCACAAAGACTTCTGTTAAAACTAACGATTCCTTCTTGGAGCCGACAGTCTCTTCATTCCAATGTTGCTTACTTCTAAAGATTGCCTTGACACCCCCGTCGAACTCCAGTTTGTGGATAGAGAGATCTATCTGAAGTGCAGAGGAATATGGTGTTAACTGCTACCATGACCCTTGCCTTCAGAAGGCAATCTGTAAAGCCAAGTTAAAATTGGCCAAACAACTGCGTTTTCTATCCACAGCACGACCTTTGGCTTGAGCCATAATTTCTTGCCAAACATAGAACATAGAAGCTATAATGGCCTTCTTTGCCCAATCTTCAATGCGTATTTTCCAATGGAGTTTTAATTCAAGTATCACTCCAAGATACATAATTTCCGAGAGAACTTGGATATTTAATCTGTGTGCGGGTTTATATTTTCTAGTAAATAGCATCAGCTCCATTTTATCAGAGTTGACTGTGAGGCCGCAACTGGCTGCCTAGCGACTGAGCACATCCAAAGCACCTTTCCAAAATTTCAGCCATGTCTAAGGGTAACGGTTCCGATACCAAGACCAAGTCATCAGCACCTTATTTAACATAACTTAGTTGGAACTTCATCTAAAAAAAAAAAATAAATAAAGAATTGGCGCGGACACTTCTGTTAGATGTTTGGCTGAGCTCCGCCTCCTATTTGTGCTGTACGCCTGGATGTTGGACCACAAATGGAAAAAGTTTTTACTGTCGGTTTCAAAATGTATAAGAGAGAGCTTTTTAAGTGAACTTAAATGCTTTAAAAAAAGTTTCTATTTTTTGTTTCAAAATTTATAAGAAAGAATTTTTAAAGTGAAAATTTGTAGGTCTTGTTCGAATTTTTATAACTTTTTTCTAACAGTTAGAATAAAATATTTTCTTAAGAAAAATTTGTTGGGAAAAATCTCATATTTTTTGTTTCAAATAATATAAAAAACGAGGTTTTGAAAATGAAATTTTTGCCGGTTTCTTCAAATTTTAAAAAAAATTTTAACTGTTGGAATAAAATATTTTTTTTTTAACAAAAGTTTCTTTGGATATATAAGCTATATATTTTGTTTCAAAATTTAGATTTTTTAAAATGAGCATTTTTGGGTCTTCTTCAAATTTTTTTATTTTTTTAACTGTTAAAATAAAATAATTTTTTAAGAAAAAAATCTTTGCGAAAATTTTATATTTTTTGCATACAATTTTATAAGATAGAGTTTTTAAACAGAAAATTTTTGGGTCTTCTTCAAATTTTTTTAACTGCTATTGTTCTTTTATATTTTTTTTTCAACTGCTAGAATAAAATATTTTTTTGTTTTTTAAGAAAAAATTCTATAGAAAAGTTGATGTTTTTTGTTTCAAAATTGTTATAAATTATAATTATAAAACATAAGAGTTTTTCAAAGTGAAATATTTTCGGTTCCTTTTCAAATTTTTATAATTTTTTTGAACTGTTAATAATTAGAATAAAATATTTTTTTTTAAGAAAAATATATTTGGAAAAAGCTTAAATTTTTAGTTTCACAATTTATAAGAGAGAGTTTCTTGAAGTGAAATTTTTTTCGGTTCTTTTTCTATATTTTATAATTTTTTTGAACTGTTAGAATAAAATATTTTTTTTTAAGAAAAATTTCTTTGGAAAAAGCTTAAATTTTTTGTTTCACAATTAATAAGAGAGAGTTTTTTGAAGTGAAATATTTTCGGTTATTTTTCAAATTTTTATAATTTTTGTGAACTGTTAGAATAAAATATTTTTTTTAAGAAAAATTCTTTAAAAAAATCTTTTTTTTTTCTAAAAATTTATAAGAATTAGGTTTTTAAAGTGAAGTTTTTCGGTTTTCTTCAAATTTTTACAATTTTTTTAAAATAAATATATATTTAATATTATATTAATAAAAAATATTTTTTTAAGAAATATTTCTTTGGAAAAATCACAATCTGTTTTGTTACAAAATTTATGAAAAAAAAAAATTTTTGTAAATTTCGTGATTGAAAGTACGTTTCATTAGCAAATAATCGTCTTTCAACAACCCGCAGCTTCAACTCCTACAACCTCCGCTGACCTTACTTTTGAAACATTCCAATAGCTCCCAAGTCGCTCCCAACTATTGAGCCCATTTTTATTGCATCTGAGACGAGTTTTACTCAAATAGCGCCCCCAATTCGGAATATTTTTTTCTTCCACCGCCAAGCCAGTTGTCTACTCAAAACTGCTCCTCTAACCTCTCAATTCTACTGCACACGAAAATATAAATTTTCATATACGAGGCATTGCATATTTCGTATTATTCACCACCTCTTTTCCTCATATTCCCATATTTATTGCGCTTTAACGCCTTGCGCTAGCAAAATTTATTCAACTCCCAATCAAGCTGCTTTCCATTTGCCTACTTTCAGGCTAATGTGCTCACTTACAAGAAAGACAAAGGGCAGAAGTAGAAGAAGAATGAGTGGTGAATAAGAAAGGAATAAAAACGACAGCAAAATCTGTTGCAAGAAAATTTACCGTTATTGTTTTTATTGTTGTAATGGTAGTTGCTTGTGTTCGTTTGCTGAGCCCCATCGCCCTGCAGCAGCTATTTATGCATACATTTAAACTTGTAAACGCACACAAACACACATGCACACAAACATGCATACGCACACTTCTGTTGCCGTCTTACATTTTTCATAGTCGCTGTTGTGCTTTTTCCCTCACTGTTACTTATTAAGCTCTTTGTCATTGTTGTTATTTCTCGGTTTTTTTTTTCATTTCGCATTTGCACAACTGCAACAGCTTGTCTTTATAATGGAAATAATTGTAAAGCAGACATAATTATATGTATATGTATGTATGTGTTGCATACAAGTATAATCAGGCAGTGAGCCAGGCGACTAGTCAAGCAGTTACTTCTATGTATATACACTCGTGCTCAAAATAATAAGTCCACCTTATTTGGACCAGTTTTTACCAGTTTTGACCATTTCCTTTTAATTTTCATACATTTTTTATAAAAAAACAAAAATCAACGAGAATTTTTAACCACTTGAAACTTACACTTTATTATATAAAAAATTCAGCGCATGTAAAACTATGTACGTTTCCAACTTTTTTTTAGAAAATTCTGAAAAAGAGTTTGAAATTATGATGAAAATGTATAGAATTTTTTTAAATTTTGATTTTTTTTTTAATTTTGCTTTTTGCGATATTTAGGGTGAACTATATTTTTAAAAAATATTTACAAAAATTAAAAAGTCAAAATTGTCCGAAAATAGTGCACTTATTATGCTCATCATGCGTGTATATATGTATGTATGTGTATTTATCTATATTTCCTCTAAGAATGTAAAAATAAAAGCAAGAAGAAGACGTGGCCGGCTTTAACTACTTAACAGCATACGCCTTTAATAGCTTACGTTTAGCAAAGTTGCCGTTACTCCACTTGTAGTTTTTGCTTTGGTTATTATTTCTTCTTGTGTGTGCGCCAATGTAATTTAGTGTAACTGCTATTTATATGCACATATTTCTAGGCGCCAACACACGCTCTCAGCCTTTGCATGCGTTACCCGATGACTTGGGCGTAGGTGCTTGCGTGCGCGCTTATGCTTATGAAAGTCTTTTATGCTTAGTGATATCAACGTCTTTTGGTTGGGTTTAGTTTTTATGCGCCGCTTAATGAAGATGACCTGTTGGGTGACTTTAAAGTGAACATGAAATTGTAGGTATTATGATGCCAAGAGATTTACGTAGCATAAAAAGCAACATTAGTTTTTTCCCAAACTTTCGGTGGAGTAGAGAAAGGGAATTTTGTGAATAAGCTAAACGGTTAGGAGTGTTAAGAGAGAAGCAAGTATCTGGGAGCAGAAAAAGGTTGCTTCACATTTTTGTAGCATACTATAAGAGGTTAGATTAAATATTAGGCTATATTCAAGGCTTCCGCGAATGTTGTCCTAGACACTCAAGAATTTAAATTTGTATTTAGGTATTTCCTTAGTTGGTGGCTAGCTCTTCAGAAGGGCTACAACACCACTAAACTAGAAAGAGTACATAGAGCTGCTTGTGTGGGCATCACTGGTGCTTGTAGAAAATGTCCCACTGCTGCGCTCAAAGTTATTCTGCACTTACTTCCTGTGGATCTGCAGGTTAAATCCATTGTTGCTCAGAGCGCTATTAGGTTGAAGGAGATTGTCCTTTGGAGACAACTTCCTGTAGGACATAGTTGCATCTTGAAGGAAATCTCCTTCCTTCTCTGTTCTTCGCACTCATCTCTCCATCCGCAAACTGTGTTTTGAGGGTTGTTCTTTAAACTGCCAGAAGCGAGCAGCGTTTTTCAAGCAGAAGTCTTCGCGATCCTGCAGGCATGCAAAATGCTTCGGGGGCGCTGTTGGGAGGGAGACATTAATATTTTTTCCGATAGTCAAGCTGCGATCAAGGCCCTGTCACCGCCGTATTTCAGCTCTCATCTGGTGAACTCCTGTTAGGAGGAACTCAAACGTCTCGAACGTGCAGGAAACATTTCCCTTATCTTGGTTCCTGCGCACAGAAATATAGAGGGAAATGAAATTACCGACGAGCTTGCCAGGAAGATGTCGACAGAACCGGTTTCAGCTGTCCCCCTCGCAGACATCGGTGTCCCTTTGTCCGTTTTTAAATGCAAACTACACAATTTCTTTCTAAGAAAAGCGCAAGACAGATGGAGGTCTGTCTCATCGTGCGCTATTTCGAAAACACTATGGCCTCAATATGATAGAAACAGAACGCTTAAGGTAAGGGGAGTCCCCCGCCATTCAATTTCCAAACTCATTGCGGTGCTCACTGTTCATTGGGTGATCGGTACTCATGCGGAGAAGCTTGGAATTCCGCACAACCCCTATTGCAGAAGCTGTGGGGATCCTGCAGAGAAAGAGACTGTTGAACACTTCAGATTCCTTAACGTGCCCTTTGGGGATGACTTGAAAAAATTCTCTAGCCTAGATCCCTTTTCTCTTCTCCATTACATCAACAGCACTGGATGACTGTAGAAGGTTTTCTCTTCCCAAAAATTTTTCTTTGCACAAGTATTGATCCTCATTATGGTATCAAAACGGCACGTAAGCGCTATTTGAAGTGTGAATTTAGACGTTCTCGAGTCATGCGATTTTGAAAATTATTTGAAAAACACACACAACTCATGTTATATTATATATTAGTTATATTTTACTGGCTTTGAATGAATATATCTTCCTAAACGTTAGAGGAGGATGAAACTGCTGACCACTTTCTTTGCGTCTGCTCGGCCTTCGCTCAAGTTGGGTGTGGTGTCTTTGGCACTGATGTGTTAAGAAGTGACCACCTTGACTGCTTGGTACCAGAAAGTCTACTCATATTTCTTCGGCGGTCGGGTAAATTTAAAGAAAATCCGCCACAGGATAATGGACTTTCTTTTCACTCGTGCATGCCAGCCTTTTCAAATGCTAGATGTTTTTTTTGAAATGCACGAAATGTTACTTTTTGTTAAAAAAAAAAACATTATCTAATCTCTACTGAGCTACTAAAACCTTTCAATTCTATGTAATTATAGAAACAATTTCCGATCTCGTTCCGATAGGCAGTGATGGTTTGTCTATCTAAAAAGGGTGATGCCGGTTTCAAGAAAAATTATAAAGAATTTTCTCTGTTTAACACTTTACATAAAATTCTTACTTTTTTTACATTACTGTTTGGATTGCTTTGAACAATATCATTACAGAATTTTAAGCTGGTTTTTACAAGCGATACTCTACAATAGATAACCTTTTCGACGGATCTTACGTACATCTAAAACATTTCCATCGTATCTTCCACCTTGACCTGGCTTCGCGTTTTTCAATCAGGGGACAGACACGTAGCTAGGTCTATTCTTTTGTGCTGGAATCTGGTGCTACAGACTACCATGTTTCGAGCCCTGGCGAAGTCGATTAACCTCAGCCCGTTATCGGATGTTTCGTTGTGTTGGCTAAATTTCCCGACTGTGGCACCCAAAATCTCTTCCTTACCGTACATGGTAATGAAATCGTCAAGCGATTCATAAAAATGTACCCGACGCTCCTAGAAGCCGTATTTGGTCGCACTGTCTTTCTTTTCCGTCAGTTTGTGTGCATCAATGAGCGAGACGTTGATGAATTTCACTTCGCTGCAGATTATTATGAGACACTCCTTCACCGGATTATTGCAAGAGATTCCCAAAACAAATCCAACAAAGAATTTTCTCATCTTTACATGGCTAGACACTAATGGTCTTTTTGCATTACCCCGTTCATCGAATGTCTTGCATGGCAGTGATGTCAGCCGTTGCTCTTATGAGCCAAATCGGGCGGAGGCACCTTCCCCACTGAAGGATCACACAGTTCAGGTGGATCCTGGTCCTTAGTTCGTTTGCCGTAGTCGTCATCAGAGTAGGGAGCTCTCATCTCAGGCTTTGTCTGCGTTTTCATTGGGAGTTTCGTTTTTACGTGTCGGGCATCAAATCCAGCGCACAACCAAATATCCTCGGCTATGCCACCTTCTCACAGTAGGTTAGGTTAGCCTGGTTGGCAATAAGCCAGGCATAGACCTTTTGGTCCCTAGCACCTGCTTCTCACAATAGCTCACTGCCAAACGGTTGTTCAGAAGCTCTCCAGACGATTCTTGGGTGAAGCCCGGAAATCGTGAGTTGCTTGAACCGTATGTAAAATAATCGTCTTTACCACTCCCAGGTGAATGGCAATCAGAGAATTGCCGCACTTGTGAGGATTTCTGCACACGGAACCATATTCTCATCGTAATCAGCGACCGACTGTGAGAAATTTAGTTCGAATCGGATGATTGCTTTTAAAAGTCGTCCGCCTTGTTGAATCCGCTATTTGGAATTTTTGGAAACTAAGTTCAGGGCTCGAAATCAATCTCAAGTATCCGTCTATGCGAGGATTATTATTATTATTTCCTATAGTTCCAGGGAGGAACTAAGGACCACTGCGGCTTCTGTAATCAATTTGTTTTAAGATTGGCAGGAGCTTGACCTACCGCATTCGATTTTGGTGCTGGGGTTGGCAACTGATCCTCCAGAGAGGACTCCAGTTTTTGGGGTGGGTGCAGCATCTCCTCTGTGCAAGGTTTTAAGGTTATACCGACTGTAATTGGACCTCAAAGCCTCGTTCATTTTAAACAGCAGGTACCATTTAAAAGTGAAGGTGGTATTTGGGGGAAATGGGTCATGCATTCACGTCACCAATCCTTCTCCCATTTTGAGTTGGTAGTTAATGAGATACCCCAAAATTTTTTAAAATGAACAAATGGCTTTCTATTCTCGCTACTTTTGAGCTGGAATGGACTGGAAGATTTGCCCATTTCTAAAGTTTGTAATAATTGAAGAATTTGAGTTTTGTGTTTCTGTTGATTCAATTCAACAAAACGTTGGTCACCAGCAGACCCTCTTTTACAACTTTGCATTTCAAGACAACCTAACCTAAAAAAAAGTTTCTATGATTTAATGAAAGGTTCAACAAATGATGCTGAGTACTTTTTATCTAAAATAATATATTATTCTCCTGATAATCTTTTGTGGGCTTGATAGAAAAAATTCTTAAAAATTCCAAACTTTTTTTTTTTTGACCTACCATTAGACATTACCTCTTCAAGCGAGCTTTGGCGTTAGGTCAAGTTTTTCTAGGAGTCTTCTTAGAATAGCCAACTCACTTAGGTAATGTAGGTCTGTTGTGGTACCACTGTGTTGCACGGGAACGTTACTGCTTATTTGTTTATAGAACTCTCTCGTATGAAGCGCTGAATAAGTTTTATCCCAACAATGGATAGTTTCGTAAGAGAGTCAAAAGAGTATTTTCCTAACAACTTTGCTTTACCCCTACCTATGACTGGATTATTACAGAGGAAGTGTTCTAATGTTTTTTCCTCTTCTTCGTCTAGCCTAGAAGACTGACTACCTAACATCCAATGACCAGTGACATAAGCTACGACCTTCTCTATTGAGGGATTGAGCAATTCGCCTGGTATTTCCTTATCTATTTGCGACCCAATTAGCCTGGTTGAGACACAAGTATTTTCTTCTCTCCCTGAGCTATTGGCCTCCTGCAAAATTTTATTATTTTTTCTTAATTTGCAAGTTGACATAGGAGTTCTAATATTGCCTCTGTTTTGAAGCAGTGGAAGATTAGTAACCTTTCTAGCTAGCTCACAGGTCTTGCAATTTCCTTCAACATCTCTATGGTGCTAATATCATTTAGAGCTGCCAGGCATTCCAGAGTAACATTTGATCTTAGTATAACTGCCTCTGGTCTATCGGAGTACAAGCCGCCAAAAATGGGCATCCCTCATAACACATACTGTCATAGTTGTAAAGAACCGGAGGAAAAGGAGACAATCTTCCATTTCCTCTGTAAATGTGCTTCCCTATGGAAGCACAGAATGTTAACCCTGGGCAAACCGCTGTTCGAGAGCCTCGAGCAACTGTCGGGCTTAGACGTCAACAGCCTAGTAAGGTTCCTAAACCGAAAATACCACTCTAACCAAACAACCAACCATAACTGCCTCCATTGACTTGATAGCCGTCTGGCTGTCCGAGAAGATATTTAACGTAGTTTACGGGGTGAGTGTTAATGTTCAGTAGGGCGGGTCGATTTAAAAATCGCTCATTGCGTGAAAATCGTATCTAAGTTTGACACAAATTGGGTGACATCAGAACTCGTTTTAGAGGTATGGTTCCTTCGGCAAAGTTTCTTATTTTGATCCATGGAATATGATTTTCACAGAGCAATGGGCGATTTTTTTGCCTCCCCACAAATCGACCCGGCCTAATGTTCGGAGTTATCTCCTTAATGGCTAAGATTTCTGTTTAGTATATTAGATGCTATAATATTCCGGAAGTCGGGCAGATAATTTCAATCCTAATTCTTTTGAAAAATTCTATAGCCTACTTTAATTTCTAGCTTGGATCCATCCGTGTAAAAGGTTATTTCTCCTCTTTTCCATGTTCTTTGAGTTTGCCACTCGAAAGTGGGCCTACCGAAGGTGGGTTTAGGATAAGAATAATCGATTTCTTGATTATAACTACTCATACTCGTAGTGTGTAGTAAGAGGTGTGGCCGAACCGCGGGTCTTCCATAACGCCATACTATAAAGTCTAAGCGCTGAAGCGGCGGCCATGTGTTTTCCTACCAAATTTAGAGCAGGCGAGTTGACTAGCACCTCGAGCGCTTTATTAGGGGCGATCCTCAATGTACCGGTGATGCATAAGAATGCAGTTCCTTGGGCCTTGCTCAGCAGTTTAGTATAGCTTCCCTTTTGAGTTGATGGTCATTTGATGGCTAAGGCTTTTGCCTTAGTGGGTAAATACATATTTCTCTTGCTAGTGACAAAATATTCCACATCCATTGCGTAGCTTGCGTACACCATCTTCTCTTTTTCCTCGGCAGCCAACATTTTCTGATGAATAATCAGTTTAATCCGCCATTCTTCTTTTTTAAATACTTTGGTTTCTAAATTTTAATCCTAACTACGAAAACACCACAACATTTTCTGATGAATAATCAGTTTAATCCGCCATTCTTCTTTTCTAAATGCTTTTGTTTTCTAAATTTTTAATTCTATCTACGAAAACACCACAATGAAACAATTACAAAGTTTGTCTACATTTTAATGTTTTGTCTGCTCTCTAACTTGAGATTTTTCTTGCTTCAAAATTGAAAAAGTAAAATCTTTTTAGTCAACTACTTTGCGGCCAACTTTATTGAACAACAAAGGGCATAGAATTAGCAAAAAAACTGTCTGGCAAAAAAAAAACGTTAAATAGCAAAAATAGCATAAAACACTTTGCACTGAATAGCAAAATGTGCCATCTGCTAACAAAAGCCACACAACAAACGGTTTGAAATGCAAGTTGTACTTGGTTTGTATTTTACAATAAAAACATATTTAAATATAAGTTAGGTTGTAGGCGAGACCACGCCTAGGCAACGTCTACTTCCACTATTCCACCTACCATTGTTGGTCTGCTCTGATTGTGTGCGATTGTCTACGGCCTACTGCATTATGTCGAACCACATTTTGCTGCTATGCGCCACAAAGTATGCTACGCATAATCAACAATGCCCCAATGTTCGGATTGTACGTTGCTAAGGAATTTAGTTATTTTGGGCATAGAATAGACCTGAAATTAGGTAAGCAAATTGCCAAGGAGTAACAAGAATATTATGCATAGTTATAATGTGTAGCACACAGCCAGCTGAGCCCAGCTCAGTACATCCTTTCATGTACATACATATAACATTCTTTACTTTCGGTACATTTGTGTGTGTGTGTGACACCTGGTTATCCGCTGCCGGTTCGCAAACTCTTCCATACCTTTTAACTGTAAAGGATTTGTGTTGTATGCCCTGGCAACACACAATCTCGGCCTTTTTCCTTTACCCATGCACCCCCGGCGCTCCACGCCCAAATATTTCACTTGTATTGTCAGCTGCACGCTGACGTTTGGCATGCTCGTTAAACTAATTTTCAATTTTCATTCTTTCATTTTCATACTTTGCTTTCTTTCGTTTGCTTTTATTTTCTTTCAAATTTTACTTTTTTTCTTAGATTTTTTTTTCTTTTTTCCTCTTTTTAGTTGGTTAGAAATACTGTGCGAGTACTTTTCTGTTACTTTCTTTGTTGGTACTTTTTCAGAAAAGTTTCAGCTGCACACTTATTTAGCCTGCTTTTCGGCGCATATTTTTTTCTGTGAATTTTCATGTACTTGTAAATTTAATTTGCAACAATAATAGTGTGCGAAAAGAAAGGATTTTTTCGCATTTTACTGTGGGCTATGCTAAGAAAGTTGGTGACCGAGAGAGGGTGTGAAGAAATGAAGGATGCGTTTTAGTTGTTCATAAGTGCTACCAAGCAGGAAAGTGAAGTCTGCTAATATTAATGTCGTTAGCTAGGTTTTATCGAGGATGCTTGACCAGGAGGATGATCTCTTGAAAGCCAGGCGTAGGTAAGAAAAAAATGGATTCTTACGATTTGACGAGCAAAAAAACTGTGATGTCAGCAGTTCGTATGAACAATAGGCGAAGACCACAGCAAAAATAGCAAAGTCTCGGCTATATTTCTGCCGAGGCAAACATTGTAATGAAACCATTAACTCTTCAAAGTCGATACAAAACTGTAAGTAAGTCAATAACTCCTCTAAGTAAGTAAGTCAATAACTCCTATGGTAAAGATCTCTGAGAATTTTAAGATAATTATTTTTGACCAGGCGCTCTGGAAGAAAGGTAATCCATGTATTGAACCTGACACGGAAATCTTGTACACAGATAGGTCTGGTACGGGTGTCTTTGGGCCGAGCCACAAAAAATGGATGCCCATGGGTGATTATCGTACAAAACCGTAGATTTCTCTATATGTGAGTTAGGAACTCCTATGCGAAAGATCTCTGAGAATTTCAAAATAACTATTCTACACCGTACAGATAATCCATATATTGAACTTGACTCGAAAATCTTGTACACAGATGTGTCTGAGATTGAAAATGGCAGGGCTGATACGTGCGTCCTTAGATCGAACAATAAAAAATCGATACCCATAGGCGATTATCGTACAGTCTTTCAAGCGGAAATCCATGGAATAGAAATCTGGGTTGCATTGGGCTGCATATCAGAACATAAAGGCTATAATGACAACGAATGGACAGACTGCCTGGCGAAATTAGCCGTTACTACGAAATTCCATGTATAAAAACTCTGAGCTCACTAAAGCCCTCATAAGGGAAGTTTTCAAAGACTGGAACATAGAAAATTTACACGACACTAGATGGAGAGTTCAGCACAGGGGCAGCTCATCCTTTCCTCCAGACGAGCATCAAATGGGTTACTAAACCTGAATAGAGAGGACTTACGAACTCCCACTGGATACTAGACGAGACCTTGTAGCCCTGGTTGTCATTTCAGGGAATGAGAATTGGTAGAAACAAGCATCTGCTGGTTTCGCGAAATAGATAATGAGACTCCAGCTCTTGCAAGGGAACGAAGACTTACACACTTAGGTGGTGGAGCTCTAATTTTATTAGTTATATAATATATGGGACAAAATCCCCGTGGATGTACTCAAATTCATCAGCAACCTCCTCTATCAAGCACATTAGGCCAACTACAGATCAGCGGTTCACCCTACAGGGACTAGAGCGACTAATCGGAATCAGTTCTACAGAAATTATGAATTGGATACAATTTACATAAAACACGTTGATCTAGTCGAGAACGCCTCAGAACTGTAAAGTGAAAACATAAAACTATCAAACTTTCTTTTAAAACTTGGAAGAAAAGTCGTTCGATTGATGGTCGGTATTATTAATGAACAGAGCCTATGGGATCAGCATATGACCAACATTGGAATTATTGATAGGACTTCCTCTGTAAGTGTCCCTTTTAATTAATGAAATTGAAGGAGAAGAAGCTATCAAAGTATGTTTAAATGGACAGTAGACAAACTTTCGTGAGATAATATGCGGACTGAATGAGCTCGGCGGATGCAAAGAGTGCTTCAAAAGCATAATCCTCAGGGACCTTGATCTCTCAATTGAACTCTTTGCTAAAACAGCTCAGCTCACCGTTGAGCCAAGTTTCAGGGCTTTCAACAAACCTAACGAGTTAGGGGTATACCGGAGGTTTTATGAAAGTTAAGGACCGCCAAACATTTATTTGAATTCTACACCCGCAAAATGCATATCCTTTTGTAGGAAGGGTCAAATTGCGGATTAGTATCTAAATGTACTCTTCTATATACTTATATATCACTCTCCAAAGCCCCTTCAAAAAGCTAGGTACCATAGATGTCGTCGAGTGGTGGCACATCGACTTAATTTAAGAAGTATTTTGGTCTGCGCTTTACCATAAGAACTTGGTCTGTGTGTGCATTTGATAACATTACAGTGGCTGTCACTCTCCACTCTGTGCACAGAACTGCACTTAGACAATTCAGTCAAGTATCGTTTGTTTGACCTCGTACATGTCTGCCTGGTTTAATGCATGTTACATATCGCTGATTGCCGACGAGACGTTTCAGACCCAACTGGAGTGGTTTTCTTCGGATGTAAACAAAACAGGGGAAAAGGATTCAAGTATATGCAACTTTTGACGGAAAGCATGTGAAAAGTAACTGACGTAGAGCCTAGTGCTCAACCGCCTCCCGTCGATTAACTTAACACGGTAGTACCGGGAGAGGATCGGTAAACTGACGGTAGGAGGTTTGGTTCGGGTTAAAGTCCTACACTGAGGGGCTAAAAGCTTTCATTGCTTTCTCCTTGAAAAAAATCGTCATTCAGCACACTCCTTCCTTCATAAATCGCTATGTCATAGAACCACATCCTTTTTCCTGCTGAATTGTTAAAAATTCTGAATGATTGTTGCCCTTGGATTCGTTAGCCATTCAAAGCAACTTTTACTACAGATCAAGACAGTGACAGAGATGATACTTGCCACATTCCACTTTCTCCTGTTGCGACAAAAGATCCAATAAACAATAAAGTCTCGTTAATAATTGAGTTGGGATGGAATGGACTTTTGCAGTGCCACCAAAGCAGCTATTTGAATGAAGTTATATTCTTTGTATAATCAGAAGGCTTACTGTTAATAAATGAAAAAATATATACAAATGGCGCTTACCGACTTTTTGGATATTTTGCCGAGTTCCATCACCTATTCGCGGTGTGCATCTTCATAAATTCCCAAATGGAGGGACCTACATTCGTAGTCTCGGTCATTGAGTTTTTATAAGCATCTTTTTCACAACAAAAATACCCTCGGAAGCTTGCCATTGCCTGCCGAGTGACGATCGCTATCCGAAAGCTAGTCACGCACCAGCCCATTTGGCTACTGTGGACACAAAAAGCAAAAATAGATGAAAAATATGGAACGGCGTTCTTTCATAGCATTTTTTAAAATAACCCAGCTGATAAGCTCCGGCTCGGAGAAAGAATTCGGAGTACAGAAACCCATTGTAATGTCCAGAAGGTATCTTACCAGATCTGTCTCTACATATCCTTCTACCATTCCAATCGTTTGACAAATCTAATCAGTCCCTCTAAAAAAAATGAACTGTGCCAAAACTGTCAAAAATCCATTCTCCATTCTTCGAAGTGCGGAGCATTCGCACAGGAAATACTGAATGGACTCTAAAGCTTCCTAATTCCTTTAACTTCGACAGAGATTATTATGTGGGCCTCGGAATCTGCCGGTTTTATTTGACCCATGCTACCCTATGCTCTAATAAAAGTTAAAGGAAATTAAAAATGGGACCAAAACTCCAGTTGATATTAGTAAGTTGTTTGTTTTTTCGTAAGTAAGTTTGTTTTTTTCAGTAAGTTTATGTTTTTCTTTAATTCAATTTCGACCAAAGTAAATGTTATACTTTTCAGTTGACCAGATTATTTCAAGTGCTGACAAAAGATTCCTCTAACTGGCACATACTTTGAATGTAAGATTTTTCGGCACTAATATTAACCCAGTTTAGGTCTAAATTTCTGAAGAAGCTAAATTCGAGACAAAGGTTTGTTATGCTTCATCTTAGCTTAAGAGTTATTTTGTATTTCTTTTAACACGTTGAGCACCGCCTTGCAAACGATTTTTTTTTTTTACCGTCAGTTAGTTGTTAACTCCACTTAGTCACAAAACTTTTCATAACTCTTTGATTGAAAGCAAAGCGTGGACGGTTTGTTAAAAAAAGCTACTTTTTATTTTTCTCCAAAAATATTTTTTAATGGCCAATATATATAAGGTTGTCAAAAAAGTCTTGCGGTATTTTTATTGAATTTTCAATTGTTCATAAAATTGGTTATAATAATGTGATTTAAGTCAAATATGCGCCGTTTTGTTCGATGACGAGTTCCCAACGAGATGCCAACTTCATAATGTCCCTCTTATAGAAGCTCGCTTCCCTATTGTCAAAAAACTCGAAGAGCCAATTTTCACAGGACTCTCTTGAGGACAACTTCCGACTACCAAGCTCGTTCGCCATGGACAGAAATAGGTGGTAATCACTTGGTGCGAGATCCGGACTATACGGTGGATGCAAAAGAACCTCCCATCCGAGCTCCCGGAGCTTGTGGCGCGTCACCAAAGATGTGTGTGGCCTGGCGTTGTCCTGATGGAAGACAATTCGGCCTCTGTTGATCAAAGATGGCCTCTTCTGCATGAGTGCTGCATTCAAGCGGTCCAGTTGTTGGTAGTACAGGTCCGAATTGAGCGTTTGGCCATAGGGGAGCAGCTGATAGTGGATGATTCCCTGCCAATCCCACCAAACACACAGAAGAACCTTCCTGGCTGTCAATCCAGGCTTGGCCACCGTCTGGGCAGCTTCGCCGCTTTTCGACCACGACCGTTTGCGCTTCACGTATTCGTAAGTGACCCACTTTTCATCGCCAGTCACCATCCGCTTCAAAGACGGGTCGATTTTGTTGCGATTCAGAAGCGATTCGCATGCATCCATACGTGCAAAAATGTTTTTTTGCGTCAAGTCGTGTGGCACCCATACATCGAGCTTCTTTTTGAATCCAAGCTTCTTCAAATGGTTTATAACGGTTTGAAGACTCATGCCCAGCTTTTTCAATTCAGTGATTTTATCGCAATTTTCGACGACAGGCCTTCCGGACCGTGGTGCATCTTCGATCACCTCTGCACCAGAACGAAAACGTTGAAACCATCGTTGTGCGGTGGAAATGGAAACTGTATCGGGTCCATAAACTACACAAATTTTATTGGCAGCATGAGATGAATTTTTGCCTTTATCGTAGTAGTACTGTGCCGTATTTTCTCTTTATTTTGCTCCATGTTTGCGACGATATAACTCACGAACGACTAAAAGCAAACAACAAATAATCAAACACGTGAAAAGAGCTTTCCAAAAAGCTCTAGCGTGAACCGATGCGACGAATACAACTAGAACTACGCGCTTGCAAAGACAAGCTTACGGAAATACCGCAAGACTTTTTGGCCAACCTTATATTTCGTCCCTTTCAAAGGACTCATTCCTCTAATTATATTGTAATACACTTGTGCTAGAACGTTGCCAATCCTTCAAGCACTTCTGATATACTTTTGTTCAGTATGGCCGTAAGCTCTTCCCGTGATTTGCTTTCTCACATGCGCCATCATTCATGAACCTTGTAAGCCTTGAAACAAGGAGGAGTCACAAAGGACCACTCCCGGTGAATGCAATGGCTGAGGTATGATTACAATGTTTAGGTGTTTGGCCGAGCTCCTCTTTCTATTTGTAGCGTGCGGGTTGTCTCTCCACAAACGGAGGGACCTACAGTTTCAAACCGACTCCGAATGGCAGATATTTTTTATGAGGAGCTATGTCATGACAGAAATGCCGAAGAGCCACCGCCACTTTTTCTATAATTCCGGCTGGTAGTCACGCATCTACCCATTCGACGACGGCGGCCGCTGGTACAGATACGCTCAACTAATTCAGTAACTCTTATTCTTGCAATTCCAAAATATTTTCCATTGGGGCTGCTGAACCAACCACACAGTCCTAACTCCATCTCACCGCCGTATTCCTTCAAATTGTATAATGCCATACATTTGTGTTTTGTAAAAATTTTATTTGATTTCATTTTATGAAATTAGGTTGCTAATAGGGTTTGAAATGGGTTTTCGTATCCAGGATAATGTAACCCGAAATAGGCAAATTTGTTGAACACAACAATCACTTGCGCTTGATTATCCCTTAGCAGGCCGCTTCTTTGCCGACCATTCAGCGCTGAAATGTATGCTATGTAAGTAGTGAGGAAAAAACTTAAAATGAAGTGAAAAGCAAATTTCGCTAATGGCGTGAAAATGTACTTACTTTGCAGCTACAAGGTCTACAATGCTGCCGTAATACAAGCATAATTTTCATAGCTGCTAATAGAGGAAAAAATTGCACACATAAAAAAATTAAGGGGTCAGCGAGATGTTTATTATAGTTGATTGTGAGGTAAAAAGAGGTTTGATTATGGCAAGAAGAAATTGAATTTAAGGCGCTTTTGCCAAATTTTTCTGCGCAAATGTGGCAATTAAGTTTCGGGAGTTGTCAATAAAATGTGAGGAAATACAATTATAAGAAAAATAAAATTATCGACCTGCTAAAAGCAATACAAGCTAAATGGTCCCCTCTAACGTTGCACAGTGATTCTTACACCCACGAATTTTGAAATATTCTGAAATTAACCCGTTAAGCACCTCGATTATAGCTTCTTTGATGTACTTTGTGGCACTTTTTGAGTTGCCTTGAGTTGCGAATTCATGTTAATGAATATGAGGAAGTTACAGGAGAAAGTTATAGTACCCGGAGCACAGAGTGGGCACAGCAATTTAGAATGCCTTTTTTTGCCAAAAACGCTTTCCCGAAGAATTAGAAAAGGATAAGCGAGCTGTCTTGATGCCAGATATCGGCATACTCAGCGAGTTCGGGACTTTCCAGCTATACAGCTGTGTTCACAATAATAGCAACGCTGTAACGTTGCAACGTTTTGAGTATTTTTCTTAATGAAAATTTGGTTGACATTACAACAAAAACATATTCAGACCTATTTCAAACTTTGTACAACACTTAAAAAGTAATACAAAAATAAATAAATAATAATAAATAAAAAATAAATTAAATTAATAAAACGAAATAGTGTAAAAATTTCACAAAAAATGTTTGTAAAAATTAAAAAAATCACAAATTTCTTAAATTAAAAAATAAAATTTTAAAAATTAACAAAACAAAAAATTGTAAAAATTTCAAAAAAAAAAAATATTTGTAAAATTAAAAATAAATTATTTCTAAAGCTTAAAATTTAAAAAAATTCTCAAAATTTAAACAAAAAACTTTTTTTTCAAAATTTATGAACAAACATTTTCAGGTACGCCACAAATTTGATATAATAAAGTGCAACTTTGAAGTGGCTCAAAAAACGCAATTATTTTTCACGACTTTTTTTCTAGCAAGCTGACGATTTTTTTTCATAAATAAAACTTTTTGTACAAATTAAAAAAAGTAAAATTTGTGAAAATTAAAAAAAAAATTTTGCAAAAATTCAAAAAAAAAATTGAAATTAAAAAAAAATTGTTTTCAAAATTAAAAAAAAATAATTTTCAAAATTAAAAAAAAAAATTATTATCAAAAATGATGCAATAAAGTGCAACTTCAAATAATTTTACGTTATAAAGTGCAACTTTGAAGTGGCTCAAAGCACGCAATTATTTTTCACAATTTTTTTTTACTAACAGACTGACGAATTTTTTCATACCAACAGTACTTTTTCGAGCCTTCGTGAAAGAAAATGTGGAACGTCGCCGGGGAAAAAAATTGTAAAAAATCAACGAGAATTTTGAACTATTTTAAGCTCGCACAATATTCATAAAAATTTGATGGGCTCGCTGAGCAATATATTACAACGTTTTGAGTATTTATTTATTCTTGCTCATGAAAATTTGGTTCTTTTTACAACAACTATAGTCAGACCTACTTAAAACTTTGTATAAAATTAAAAAAAAAAATAGTTAAGAAATTTTTTTTTTTTCAAAACCTAAAAAAGAAATTAAAAAAAAACAAAAAAAAAAAAAATTTGTAAAAGTTTCAAAAAGAAATTAAATAAAAAAGAAAGAAATAAAAAAAAATGTTTGTCAAAATTAAAAAAAAAATATTTTCTAAATATTAAAAAAAATGTTTGTAAAATTAAAAAAAAATGTTTCTAAAACTTAAAAAACAAATTTTCTATAAATTAAAAACAAAAGTTTTTGAAAAATTTCAGGTACACCATAAATTGGATATATACCTGTAATAAAGTGTAACTTTGAAGTGCCTCAAAACCGCAATTTTTTTTCTAGATTTCTTTTTTACTAGCACACTAACGAATTTTTTCATCCAAAAAACTTTTCGAGCATTCGATATGTGAAAGAAAATGCGGACGTCACCGAGGGAAAAAATTGTCACAAATCAATGAGAATTTTCAGCCATTTTAAACTCGCACAATATTACACCAAAATTTATTGGGCTCCCATACAGCATTTTTCTAAAATTTCTGACGGAAGAAATTCATATTTTGCTGAAGACTTTTTAATTTTTTTAGATTTGTACAAACTTTAAAACTTTGAGTTACATGTTTTTGTTGTATATTAGTATAAACTATATTTTTATAAAAAAAAAAAATTATATATATTAAAAAATAAATAACTAGCCAAGCTTTGATTATTTCATCGCGCTGCTATTATATTACATCTGCCTACCTCAAACAACTTTCATGGCAGCTATTCAGCCACGTTTGAGCTTGAAGCAAAAATATAATTATTTTTCTTGTGGGTAATGACCTCCAATGGCACTTGAACGCGGATGTATGAAGTTGAAATAAACCACACTATAAGAGCTCCTATTTTTAGAAAAGAAGTTCAGAAAAAAGTAAGACATAATTCAAGAATTTAACTCGACCATCCAGCTTGTGTAGAGTAACACCTACCACAGAGTGCGACAAAAATTAACTTGTTTTGTTATTCAGGAAAAAATGTATGTTCGAGTGAAACTATAGATCTTATGTATGATCTTATTATGAACACAGGTGTAAATATAAGTGCAAATGACGCACAACTAAACTCCTGCAACTTAATTGCCATACTTCTTACTCTCTTTTTTACGCTCTAGCGGGTAACAAACAAATTCTTAGACACTCGACTAGACTTCAATGCGCTTTTGCAGTCACTTGCAGGCCATTTGCTTAAACTTTTTCAGAAAAAATTTGAGTAGAAAATTTTTTAACGCACACTTTTCTCATTAATATTTATATATGTATATGTATGTGTGTACGCATAATTTTTATAAGCAAAAAAAAAGTAAAAAATTTTAAAAGCGTCTCAAGTGGCTTTTAGGGTTTGTTGCATTAGCGCTCACACCGCTCACTTACACCAGCGTACTTATAGGCGGATTAACGGCACTTAAAAAGTAGCTGACGAGCACAACCAGCCTTACCAAAACAGAGACTATACGCGGCGCTGCGGCTAAAGTAAATCAATACCTTTTAATTTAAGCGCAACTTCTTTACTCTTCTACTCGTATCACGCGCTGCACCTCCCTCCTCTTCCTCAAATACACTCTGTCCCACTCCCTGCAGCAGCCACAGTCACTTGCACGTGCTACCACTTCTGCCGCCTTCGACTTTGTATTGCACTTAATACACAAATACTTACTTATACATGCCAGTGCGCATGTGTATGTGTGTGAGGCAGGGAATTATACTCGCTTACAAAGTTCCAGCGAGAGAGGGCGAAAAAAAAACGAATTTCAAGGCACCGCACATTTTCACCTGTCGTAACAGCAGTTAACTTCATTTCTCTTTTACCTGACCTCCACACTTTACCTTCACCAGCTCCTTCCACACGCGTCCTTTTCCACTTTAATGTTACTCAACCGTCAGCAAAATTGTACAGCAGCATTGCCAGCTGTGTGTCTATAACCCACTGAGTCTTTCGTGCTCTTTTTCTCAAGCGTGCTCAGTCGCCTAGCCCCCTCCCCTCTACTTCTCCCTTCCTCTGCCACTACTTTCCAACAATTCGCTTCATATATTCGTTCTTGTTGACTGACCTCCGCGTAATAAATTTAATCTGTCGCATTTCCTTGCCAGCGCAACCAAAAAAAAATTTTTTTCCATTCCATCCATCTTGCCATCGGCATGTAATATTTAATAAACCGCAATGTATTCAATTTGCCACTACGCTGATTCACTTTTCTTCACGTGCCATACTTCCCCGAAAAATAACTCTTGTTTTTCTGTTTTTTATAATTTTTTTTCGTGAGTCTTTTTGTTTTTTTTCTTTTTTTGGCGAGGGTTGTAAAAATATCCCCAAGCAAATTTATTAAAAATTTCCATCAAACTCGAAGGTCGTGTTACTGTTTTTGTAGACGGTGCGTGTGCATGTATGTGTGCAGATTTTTATTTTATTATATGAATTGCGTTTTTGTTTTGCTTGTGTGTTTCACTTTCACCGTTGGCAAGAACTCGGTTGTGTCATAAAAGTAGAAAAAATTTACAAAGCAGTGATTTTACCTGTATAGCCGTCTTCATACGGCTACGTATTCAATATTTGGCAAGAGTATCTTTTATCAAACAAGTACCGGGAATTGGTCATTAAAGCACAGGCAAATATATATTTAATATTCATTTAAATTTGCTGTATCGCAATCTTCTTCTTTAATCCAAACATCGCAAAAAAGTTCAAACTCAATTTTCAAGGTCGTAATTTGAGTTTTGTGCACTCTTCGCAGTACATCGACCAGCTCCACCTAATTTAATGAGTCAAACACGACTACCGTAGCCCAATGGGTTGGTGCGTCACTGCCCTTCTAAAGTGCACCAAATGAATAGAAAAAATATTTCCTAAAGACGGTCGCCCCTCAGCAGGCAATCGCATACCTTCGACTGCATTTTAGCTATGAAAAAGCTCCTCAAAAAAACCATATGCCGTTCGGAGGTGACGTAAAAGTGTAGGTCCCTCCATTTGTAGAAAAAATCAAGACGCACACCGCAAATGGGAGGAAGAGCTCGGCCAAACACCTAATAAAACGTATAAGCACCAATAACATATTCATTTATTCATTCATTCATTAGCTGGCAACTTCAACTGATTTTCGGTCTTAGCTGCTACCTAAATGTTGCGCCAATCGCCTCTGCCTTGCGCGCGTTGACGCCAGTTAGAAACACCAAGGGTGGTCAGGTCGTCGACGACTTGGTCTTGCCAACGTTGATGAAGACGTCCTCTCTTATAGGTTCCACCAGTGGATTTCAAAAAAAGCATTTTCTTTGCTGGAGCATTATTCTCCATTCGCTCAACGTGACCTTGTCAGCGCAGCCGCTAAATTTTAATGCGCTTCAATACGTCGATGTCGGAGTACAGCTCGTGGATCCATCTTATTCATTATGCATCGATCATGCAAATTGAAGCATAGGTCTTGCGAAAGCCACTAATAACCTCCCATCTTCTTCTTAACCTCCCATCGGTGTTCGTTAATGTCCAGGACACAGCGCCATGCAGTAAATCCGGGAGAATGTGTGAGTGATAGGGCTTTTTTCGTGCGTCGAAAGAAGGCTCTGCTTTAAATTGTCTACCCAGCCCAAAGTAACACCTGTTGGCAAGAGCAGTTCTTCGCTGGATCTCTTGGATGCCGTTGTTGCTGGTTTTAATGCTGGAGCTTAGCTAGATAAAATCCTTGACTACGTCGAACTCATAATTGGCAATCGCATAGACTTTTGATTGTTGACGCAAGGTACTTTGTCCTGCCCTCGTTAATCGCAAGACCCACTCGATGGGATTCTCTTTCAAGGCAGGAGAAAGTTGCACTCAGTGCTCGCTGACTAATACCAACAATGTCGATGTCATCAGCGTTAGCGAGCAGCAACACTTTTGTAGAAAATAGTGCCAGAGATGTCGATGTTGGCGACGCAAATAATTTTTTCTATCATCAAATTGAAAAAGTCGCATGATAAGGAATCGCCTTGTCTGAAACTCCGCTTTATTTCATAAGGCTCAGAAAGATCTTTGCCAATTTCCACTGCCTTGATGGTGTTTATTAGGGTCATCCTATAGCCGAATATAAGCCGAATGGGCTTTGCATGAATGCCAAGTTCAGACATATCGACATACGGGTGATCCCTTATCGTAGTGTCGAATGCACCTTTGTAATCGACGAAAAGTGGTGGGTGTCGATCTGCTTCTCTTAAGTTCTCTCCAAGGTTTGGCGTGATATGAAAATCTGATCGATGGTAAATTTACCAGGTGTGAAACCTCAGTTTGTTGGCGAGGGGTTTCAGCCTTTTCCAAAGTGCGCTTTGTATTGCATTTATATATAAGATGATGGTAATCTCGACTGCGCGTACGTGCCCCCCTTCGTCCATATGTACATTCCAAAATCAAATGTGTTTGATGTCTCTAGGTATGAGTTGAGTATCGGCAAGCTACTTTAAAACATATCCCGAGCCCTAAAAAATTACAGTTAGCACTAAGAATATCTGCAAGTAAGAATTCTCGGTTTATATTGTAGATGCTGTGGTTATAAAAGCTGTCGACAGTTTGAGCCATAGCACAGAATTTTAAGTGAAATACTTCACTGAGGAAACTTTTTAACAGCCAATAACGGTGGAGAGAATAATAATACAAATTTTCAACCCCGTATTTCAGCGTAATTTTCAAAAAAAAACTTCTTGATCTCTACATATCTCTACAACTACAGCTGTCCTGATTTTAATATTTTTCACTGCGTAGGAAAGCCTATCATATACAACCCATAACCCATGTAATACACATTTTTGTAGTTTTGGTTTTTTCGCTAAGAGGAAGCATCGAAAGTGTTATCACATCAGTATGGGACTTTAACCCGAACTGTGCTTCCTACCATCATAGTATCGATTCCCTCTGGTACTACCATTAAGTATTTCGGCGGGAGGCGGTTTGAGCACTTGGCTCAACAGACGTTGATGTAATACGTCAGATTTTGCATCTACTTCTTATCATCCAATGCAAAAACAACTTCAAAAGGAAACCTCTCGGATCAGAACGCTACCATCCATCTCGCCCCTGTCCATACGAGTACCATAGGAAAGTTAATTTTTAAGTCCGATATCGTCAGTTTCGCATTCTGAAAGAGGCACATAAGAAAAGCACATTTTTCGCATCTTCAGAGGCTGCTGGTTCGCACTGCGCGCTGTATGGCAAAGCAGTAAAGGTACGCTTTAAAACAGGAATGACTACAGAGGTGTTGGTATTTGATTGTAGATATTTAATGAAGAATGTTTTATTAAAAAATATAAAACAAGTATTATAATATGCTTACTTGTTTTGAAAAATCTATTCCAGAAAAAGTTGTTTTGACTGCGTTGCAACTGCATTGGGATTTCATTGCAAAAATTGCATCTTAGCACACATTTCAGTCGAATATTTGGATATAAGCTGTTTAAATTAGATTTATTAAATAAAATTAAAAAAACACTCTAGTAAAAAAAATATGTTTGGCTTATGTTGCCACCTTTTTATGTTGAAAAAATAAATTATAACGAAATAGACAGCATAAGTAGGTATCAAGGCTATATTTTTTTATGGAAAAATATGATATTAGCAAATCAATTTTTCTAATAGCGTTGCCACTTGAATTTTATTGCAATAATAGAAATTTATCGCAAATTGCGCTTGGTTTATAAAATATAGGTAGCAAATTAAAGGTGTACAAAAGATTTATTAAAAAAATATGTTGAGCTTGTGTTGCCACCTTTTTGTAATGAAAAAATAATTTACAAATAGGCAAAATGGGTATCAAGGAAATTTTTTGTGTGGCAAATACAGTTCAAAAACAAATTTTTTATAGCGTTGCCACCTGAATTTCGTGCAAAAAGAGCCATTTATTACAAATTTCAGTTGAGTTATATTGTAAAATACAGGTATCATATGAGTGGCTTTCAAATAAGATTTATTGAAATAAGTATGTTGAGCTAGGGTTGCCACCTTTTTGTACTCAAAAGCCCCGTAATTAATAACAGCATAACAAAACCCTTTTTTTTAAGAAAAATATAATTAACAAAACAATTTTTCTGAAGGCGTTACCACCTGAATTTAATTTCAAAAATAGCACTTTATCACAAATTTCAGTTGAGTAATGAAAACGTAATTTATAAAAAAAGGCAGCATGGCAACACATTTTTTTTTTTTTGATATTTCCCAAAACAATTTTTCTGAAAGCATTGCCACCTGAATTTCATGGCAAATATAGAAAATGATCGGAAATTTCTCTTGATTTATAAAAAATATACAAAATAGAGGTTAGGATAATCAAATATTATGTGTTTAAACGAATGAACAAAGCTTTAATTAAAATTATTTGTGTAAGGTGTTGCCACCTGACAATTAAGGCGCAAGTGAAAAATAACAGTACAGATGAGTTATATGCTAAGATGTGGGTAGACCGCAAATTATGAATCGGAGCATTCTAATTAAAAAGTATTTTTTTAATAATTGAATGGCGCTACCACTTATTTTTTTATTTAAAAAATTAATGGTGATGTCTTTTAATATAAAATGTATATGTATGTACTTACATTAAAAATAAAAAAATAACTTAAAAAGCAAATGTTTAACTATTTTTATGGAAACCCTGAAAATCCCCTAAATTAAAAAATATAAAAAAACTTTGAATTTCGAAATTGACTAGAGGAATATATTTTTTGAAAAAGTATATGAACATATAAATGTCAATGTAAAGATGAAGATAGCTTAAGTCAAAAAATATTTTTAAAAGGCCTTGCCATATAGTATTAACGGAAAATTTATATTAATTTAAAAAATAGGTACATTTTTGTTTTTTGGTTTTCTTTTTTTTTACATACAATTCAAAGAAGATATTAAATAATACCAATCTCCAAAAATTTTAAACCAAATTTGCAGAAAATTTCATTTTTCCTATGCAAATTACATTTCTCTTTACATTCTCTAATCCTTCTTTTCTTTTCCTACTGCTTTTTTTCTTTTTATTATTATAGTTAAGTTAAATATATTGGATTGATTTGTAAATGAACTGGTGTGAAATTTAGATTAAGAAACTTGTATGTTAAAAACATTCCAGTTTTTTATAATGTTGTTGAAGTACTATTAAAAGACCTTAGTCTTACTATGTACTATTTATATAAATAAATAAATAAATAAATTCCATGATAATTTTCAAAGCGTTGGCGTCACGGCTAAAAGTCAAATAAAAAAAGAAAAAAATTTAATTTAATAATTTTTTTGGCCCTAAAATAAATGTCGCGGTTTGCATAAAAATAATGTTTTTCTGAGGATGTTCTATGTACTATAAAGGGATTTAGCACTGCGACCTGAAAGATCTATTGTCCTTCAATTGTATGTTTGTGCCCAATTCATAAATTTTAAATAAGTATATGGCCACAGTTTGGAAAAGATTACAAATAAAAAATATGTGGTTATCACTAACCCTAAACTGTTGAAAATAAATTGCAAAACTTCATGGCTCTTATGAAAATACTACTGAAATATTTAGGATAAATTTTTGCTCTTGTGATGTGCAAATATACTGCTTAGTTAAATTAAAATGGTTCAAAGAAATATGAACCTCTCTCTTTCTTGGCTTCACAGTCTGTGGTGTACCATAGCTTCATCAACAATCCTCCTCGAATTCAGTCTCTCTCTTGCCTCATTTCTCCAATTACGAACGTAGATCGCTTATAAGTCTGCTGCTACGTGATCAAGCAATCTCTTTCTTGGTCGGCCTCTCTTTCTTCCAAAAATTGAACCAAAATGTTAGAAAATTATGAGAAGGGCAAGAGGAAGGAAATTGTGATTAGTGCCCTCATTTGGCTGGAGTTACTTTTCATACAACAAAAATAATACGAATCCATTTATGATCTTTTTTCTCATACCGCTTCATTTTATTTCGATTTGCATTGCCCAATTGCTTGTTTACCATCAAGCTGTCATCTCCATCGTCAAAGTATCCGCTTGCAAGAGTTCAACCTTAATACCTTAGCAGATTTACCCAAATTTGTCCCTCTTAAAGTGATTCTAAATTTAGTTGGACTTTGATTTTTACTCCCCAACTTTATTTGTGCCCCGTCCTTTCATTCAAAATTCGCAGTTAAGTGCAATGAGAAAAGAAATTTAGAAATAAAATTCCAATACTGCAAAATATGTGCCATAACAAATTATGACTTTTTTTAGCGACACACAATCGCAATGATTTCACTGGCTCAGCCAGTCATTACCACTTCGCACGTTCTTTAAAAAGTATCATCAGCTGCAGAAATAAGTTACATCAGCAACACTGTCGTCTGCTCCTTTGGCAATACAGCAATAAACTGCAAGTAGAAAACAATGCAGGCAACTTCTAAGCAAAGAAATAGCGATTGCTCCCATTGGTGGCCCATAGCAAACAATAAATGCAACATTGTCGCTGATGAAGTGGAAACGGAAATACCGTTGTGTTGTAATAAAAATCACAGCGCGTGATTGAGCAGTTTTGCGATGTCTGTGGAGGTACTATAAACGAACAAAACATTTTCCTCAGCAATACGCGCGTCAATACCCGCATAAACACTGGAGTAATAGAGCCCAAATGCAGGGTTTTCCCATAGAAGGCAGCTGAAAATTGAGGGTGCATAGAGCGGGAAATTGATAAAGCAATAGCTTGAACACATTAATGGCTCTACTGCTTCTAAATAAGAATTAGATAAAATATCAAATATTTATTGAAGTGTACTGACGTGCTGAATTCATATCTGTGACCAAAGTTAAAAAATACAAAATTGTGGGTACCGTAAAACGATATTATTTTTTAATTCGTTAGTTCTTGAGAAAGTGAGCACGTTGGAGCTTTCGAAATTGATTGAATTCGATTGAAGGATCTACATAGGTTAGGTTAGGTTAGGTTATGTTAGCCAGGTTGCTTGTCAAAGACAAGACATTCGGTGGCTCTAAAGCCCATTCTGATAGCCGCATTTGTTTTCCATACCCTAACTAAGTTGCTTAAAACATTTAAAGCCTTTTAAGAAGGTGACTAGTCTCTCCAGTGAGGCATTTTGCAAATTTCCCAGCTCTTAAAAGAAATAATCGCAAGGCTATTTGGCACCGCTTCTTGAAGTGCAGGACATTCACAGAGAAAGTGTTGTACCGACTAAATTTCTTCTTCATCTCCACAACTCCCGCAGAAGTCATTTTGAAGTACACTCATTCTACTGGCCAGGGTGCCAATAGTGCAATGGGCCGTTATATCACCTATGACGACGCCAGTAGTTGATCTTTTGAAGCTAAGCCGAAATTTTGTCCTTTTAAGATTAAATTTTGGCCAGAGCGCTTTGGAGACCCTTCAGTTAGTAATCAGGGACCACCTTCTATGGGTTTCCGCAATTACGCTCAGATCAATCGCAGTTTATAATTCGTTTAGAAGAATGCTTATGCCTACCGCTCACTGAAGGTACATCTTACAGCCTTTTCTTGTACACTCAACCCACTCCAGAGTGGCCGGGAACCCCAGAAAGGGTGTTGTTATGTTGTTGGATAAGTGAGAGCGCCCTCCTGCATTCTTTAACACATCTTTAATTGATGTACAGGGTTGCCAATATTCGACTGCCCATCTGGCAACCCTGTATCTTTTGACAGAGACGTCAGATCGCTTAATGACATACCGCGTTGGAAGCGTCAGTCCAAGCAGTTTTTTACCATCGAACAGTACACGCCACGCGAGCGCTCCCAAATTGTGGAAATTTACATTCAACAAAAGATGTCAATTGTGAAAACTCAACGTGCGTATAAAAAATTAAATAATGTGAAAAGTGCGCCTTCTAAGAACACCATTAAACGTTTGTACGAAAGGTTTTCGACTGGTGATGCTCTTTCTAATCCTAAGAGGCCAAATCAAAACCGACCAAGGCGTCGCCAAGGACATCGCAAAATCGCCGTTCTCAGCAGTTGGGCATTGCTCGGACCACTTTACAACGAATTATCCGCAATGATTTGCATTTATTCCCGTATAAGATTCAATTGACACAAAGATTGTTGCCTGCGGACAAGCCTCGTCGATTGGAATGGGTCCAAAGAGTCATCGAAATCCGTCGGGTCCGTCGAATATGGGCAACCCTAGTGCCTTGATCACTGCTTGACTATCAACAAAAATGTCCCACAGTCTTATCGATTTTGCTACTATGTCTATTGCGTGGATCTCAGCTTGGAAGACGCTACACCAGTCTGGGAGTCTAAGGAGGATAATTAAGGACGCATACACTCCTGATCCAGTGCCGTCAGTATAAATATGGTCACCACTATGACCACTGATTTGACTCTGGGTTGTCAATCCTTTCTGTCCGGTATTCTTATTTTACGGTCTTTGTTCAGATCTATCTTGGGAATCATATAATCTGTCGAAGCGTCTTCCACAGATAGAAGAACTGACGCATGGTCACAAAAAAATCTATAAAACATTTTTTTAAGGAGTCTAAAGACAGAATTATTACGCATCTCCTCTCAACGTCTTATAAAATAAAGTGCCAAAATATGTAAGTAAACTAATAACTAAGCACCCTCGCTGGGTTCGAGCGGTACTATTTCCATTCATAATCTCTCAAAGGAGGAGTGGGCAGGATGCAGTATTTGGAACATGGTGTTGCAAACATGTTTACGGATGCCACGAAGTTGGACGTAAACGTTGGTGTGAGAGCATTCAGCGAGGAACTCTCCATCAAACTCAAATTTAAGCTGCCGGGTCCTTATAATATTTTCCAAACGGAGGTAGCCGCAATTAATGAAGCAGTCAGTTGGCTGCTTACTTCTGTAAATACCTACTCCGACACCCAACCGGCAATCAAAACCCTGGACTCGTCGTTTTTGCGTTTGAAATTAGTAAGGGAATAGTTGATTTCTTTATCGACTGTGTGTGTGCATAGCAAAAAACTGCTGGGCTGATGAGCTGGCTGGACATATGACTCTAGCGACAGTTTCACCGCAAAGGTTTCACCGTAAAATGAGATAATTGGGGTTAGTTGAGAACCTGTAGTTTACTCTTGGAAAGAAGGCCTCGCGACAACTCAGTGAGCGCTAGATTAGTGCGCAAACTTGCAAAGGCGCGAGATCGTTCTAGTCACGGGTAGATTGGGGCGCTCGAAGGAGCTTCTAAGGTTAATAAAGCCGTAGTTCTCGAACTTGCTGGTCATACTAGCCGGCACATGCCACCGCGGATATGAGTTAGTTGGTGTTTGACTACTTTTTCTAAAGCATCTGGTTCCATGAAGTCAATGGTTTCTTAAATATTGCAATAAATCGATTGTTAAGCGCGCTTTTTGGCAAGTTGTTTGGCTGATTAATTTTTGGAAACAAAAATTCAGTCAGCATGTCTCGATAGAGCTCCACATTCATCGTTATGGCAGCGCTTTCTTCATTTCGAAAGAAATCAGGTGCGATGATGCCGCCAGTGCTCTATGAATCGAAACGAAGTCTGACTCATTATTATGTCATGGAACTAGGCTGCTAACCAACAAGGCAGTGTGTCATTTTCACTGCCTGTGGTACTCCAGAAACATTTTGGTTCCAAGAACCCCAATAGTATCAATAGCTCTTCCATTTCGATTTAAACAACTCCACTTCAAAATTATCAAATTATATTTTAAAGTGGCCATAAATAAAGCTCAAGGACAAACACTTAAGGTTACCTGTTTGGGACAAAGAGCTCAATGTTCTACAAAGGGCCTAGTATTTATAGCTCTAACCCGTGTAACAAATACAAGAAAATTATAGGTCTTGGCTCCTAATGGAAAAACTTCGAAAATTATATGTACACACAACTTCATAAAAAGTACCTTGAATATACAATGTGCTGCTTAGTTAACCGTCCATTTTTGTTTTTGGGTAACTTTTTTATTAAATTAAAAAATAATTTTAAATAGGGGAAATCGTTATTTTGACTTATACGCGTACCATTGCTTGTCTGTTTGTATACTGCAGCTGTCTACTTTACTTTGAAAAAGTTATGAGTTGTTGTTGTAGCAGCATAAACATATCCCATACTTACATACGGGGAATGCTGCTGGCAGGATATAAATCCGGGTCCTTTCGGTAATGTAGAACCGACTGTCGTGGAAACGAAAAAAAAAGTATGAGTCTTCCGATGGGGGGATTAATTTTGCGTCTCTTCACACATATGTATGTATAACCACTTATTGGAGCTCATTTAATTGTGCAATCTGCTCATTCGTTATTAATTTAAAACCCTTATTTTATGATAAACTTGTGTGAAACAAGGTATGAGCTTCTAGTATATAAAAATGTATAAGAAGCTCCATTGAATTCTTACTCTACCTTATAGTAATTACACCCCAACTGTACTCAAATATTAAACAAAAAATTACTTATACACCTATCTTTCTTTGCAGGTGCGTATTCGATATTCCACTGTATTGAATTTTAAGAGAATTTCATTCTACCTGAAATCAAGTAAGTGCTTTACTACATTTTCACTCAGCTTAAGCCTTTCGTAGGCTGCTGTCGATTTGTAAGGAGTTGGCACATGCCAAGCCGCCTATACATTTGTAAGTAGCTTCTTACATGTGCATTAGGGTGCATATAATAAATTTTTTCAACGAAATTATAAAATTTATTATATTTTAAGACTTTCGCTAAAATATTTCGAAAAAATATTAAGATTTATGTTAGTTGAACCGATTTGAAAGTACCACCAAATTCTCATTATTTTGAATGCATTGATAAGGTTTTAAATAATTTTATACAGTCGTTTTATGTCTAGGCTTTCTACCAGTTGAGTTGAGTTTTTGGAAAAAAATATTTTTAAAAATTAATTTTATTTATAAAAAAAAACCTTCTTTGGAGATATTTTCAAATCGTTTCATTTGGCGTTAATCTTAATATTTTCCCGCAATATTCTGGCGAAAGCTTTAAAATAAAGTAAACTTTATGATTCCATTGGAAAGCCTGTAATTTCTTTAATGATGCACCCTAATGTATGTGCATATATCTGTTTGTGCGTGTAAGTGCAGTCATACCCTGCACCTCAAAACACATTATGATCCACTTCCAACAAATTTACATTGAAATAATTCCGTACTGTAGCCTACCACATGCTTACTTATGTACATGCGTACATTAGGAAGGTCGAAAAAAATTGAAAAAAAATCTTTAAAAAAATTTTTAAACTAAAATTCGAGAAAACCGCGCTCTATGTGAAAGCTTACGTAAGCTTTTATATGTGCTGGAGTATCTCGACACAGGAAAACAAAATTTCTACCGCCCTAAAAATTGGCAAAATTTAATTTTTGTCAAAACTTTGGCATTTAGTGCCGGATTTTTATGAAATATGTTATAGAAATGAAATATGAATAATGTTATATAAATGCCATTATAAAGCGTTTGCCGAGTGCCGTTCATTTCTCAAGACATTGTGAATCATCTTCGAACTCATACTCGTATTTTTTAGAAAAATCATTTTTTCTGTAAAGTTTTCAAATTTAATTTTTTACATATTTTCCAACAAAGGCTCAGTTAAGCGTACATACTTACAAACTGTTATTATCACTATTGTTATTATTATTATTATTTTTAGTGGATTTAGCCCAGCGACTTGAAAGAGCTGTAGCGCCCTCGTCAAGAAGGCAAAGTATTTCTCTCAGCAAAAAAAAGAAAAAACTTTGGGACCATCTTAAAATTTGCTAAAAAAATTTGTTTGTACCACCCTAAAGTCGCCAAAATTAATTTTTTGTTATGAAGTGGATTTCGATGTCAGATTTTTATAAAGCGATTTTTTTTAAATCTTATTCCACTAATAAATTTTTCATTAATGAGGTATCTTAAAAATTTTACAATTTGTACCCTCAAAAGTATTCTTATAATAAGTCTTCCACACGAAATATGTCCTTTAACCTATAAGCAAAACCGTTATAGCTACTAAAACGTTTAGTACAACTATAAATTAGCAGCCGTTTGTATATGAAAAAAAAAATTTAGGACCACCCTAAACGTAGTCTGAATTAATTTTTTGTTATAACTATAGCATTTGATATCCGATTACTATATATTGTGTTTGGTATAAATTAGATAACAAGTGCTAAAGTATTGACAAAAAGTTAATTTTACGAGTAATGGTTTTTAGGGTGGTCCTAAAATAATTTTTGACACATAAATACAACTATTAATTTATAGTTGCACCAAACATTTTAGTTGCTGTAACGGTTTTAATCTTTTCGGGTTGTTCCTAAAAAATAGGCGAGCGAGAATGGAGAGTAAAATTTCAAGGCCATGCAACGTTTTGGGCATTTTCGTTCCGCGAGAGAGAAAAAGATATAACGTAGAGGAAAAGGAGAGAGAGAGCTATACCTTATAAATATCTTAGATACACTTTAGGCTATTTTTCCTGAGTTTTTCCTTGTGGTTGCTAATTTCTAGTGAGAAATAACACTGCTTACTTTCTGACGCTTGTTTGTTGGTGCAAACTTGTAGGAAATATATTTTTGGCGTTATATTTCCTTGGTGCCTACTGTTTGGGACGGTTTTTGGTCCCAATTTTTTTGGGTTTTTTTGTGGTGCCTACTTTTTGGCGCTTGTTTCCATTCCGTGGCTAGTGCTTGTGCGTACTATAAAGTGCTATCCATTCCGGCATCGGATTTATTGGTATTACCTTGCGGTAATTTGTGCCGTTGCTGCGGTCTTGGAATCGCTGCGGTTGTGCGGGTGATAAACGCTCGGAGTAGTGCGCGTTGTTGCCACGATTTGTGTCCAGCGTTTACCTACACAAGAGGAGATCAGATTTTCAAAAGGTGGTGGTGTTTTAATTTTTTTTTTTAATATGGGAGCCGTTCCGGCTTAATGTACATTGGCACATACAGAGCCGACATAAAATTTTCAATATAATCCACAACTTTGCTACTGCTTAAGGCGCACATAAACCGCTTAAAGGCTCTTATGCCAAAATCGAGTGCCCACACACACACCCACCTAAATACAGTTGCAAATGCTTTGATAGGTGCATACATATTTATGTTTTTGTAACCACTTGCCAAAGTGCTGACAGCATCTTAACAAAAGCAGCAGCAACAGCAGAGGCTAAGAGCAAACAGCAACAGTAAATGATGCAACAATTTACTCGCAACTGCGTTGGTGACCATGAGAGGATGTGTTTGTTCGTGTGCATGTGTGTGTGTTGTGGTAAAGTTACTGGACAATGTAATAAGCTCATTACGATGCTTAACTACGCAACCGCACACAATGTGGCGACTGATAGACATACAAGTACGTATAAAGTACTCAGTGAAGACTGGCGTTTCCTGGGTGTGGATCCGTAGACATGGCAACAGACAACAACCAACAGCAGCTGCAACTCGACTATCACCATTGCCAACACTTTCAGCATCTCCTATGTTTGCCTGTATGTATGCGTGTGCACATATTGCCATAACCTTAAACATCACCACTACTATGGCCAACTACATCATTAATGTCACCGGCATTATTATCTCACAGCATCTCCATTCTCTCATCATCTCCACTCTCTTTACCACCATTATTATTCCTTCTGTTTCTATCGTCTTCAACGCCATCAGCTTCATTGGCGCTGCTGGCAACCACCTGCATTATTTGACAAATGAAACGAATGAGAATGGCGTCGTCATCAATACAAACATTTGGCTGAATGCTTCATTTGTAACTACATTTGTAGGTATAGCTGTGCATTCGTTTGTATGTCTGTCATGGTGACCAAAATGATTGATTGAGCTTTTAGGTAAATTAAAAAAAAATCCACTGCTATGATAGTCAAGGAATCGAATATTTATCTGTATACGAGTAACTGTTTAAAGTAGCCACACTTATACAGTTGCATTTTTTCCATTGGTTTTATTTGGTTATACAGTTCTGGCATTAAATTGGAATTTAAGAAAAAATTATATTTTGTCTCACAGAGATAAAAAGCCTCTGCGAAGGAGATAGAAGAAGGTTATTTTAGCTTCCAAAAAATTATCCCAATAATACGCATGAATTGGTGGAGCAAAGTAGGACTAGCCTTACCACCTTGAGCGAAAACCATAAAGTTACCTTAATCTGGGTCCCGGGACATCGGAGCATCGAAGGTAATGAAAAAACGGATGAACTGGCAAAAAGGGGATCTGCCATGAATAACGCTCTTGCAGAATCGGTATTCACACCACTAGGTGCAGTCAAGAGTGCAATTTCCCTAAAATACCTCCGAATCGCAGATTGTAGATGGAGAGACCAGACGAAATGCAAAATTAGCAGAACGTTATGGCCCACCTACAACCTCAAGCAATCGTCGACATTAATAAACATGAAACGACGGGACGCCTGGAGACTACCGGCAGTCATAACTGGCTTTTGGTCTGTGGGAGAACAAGCAGCCAAAATGGGCATCCCTCACAACACATACTGTCACAGTTGTAAACAACCGGAGAAAAAAGAAACAATTTTCCACTTCCTCTGCGAGTGTCCTGCCCTATGGAAGGACAGAATGTTAACCCGCTATTCGAGAGTTTGGAACAGCTGTCTGGCTTAGATGTCAACAGCCTAATAAGATTCACAGACTGGATATAGTCTTGCTGTAAATAACTGATAAACAAGTTGGTAACGAGGATGTGGTAAC
Organism: Anastrepha obliqua; assembly: GCF_027943255.1. NCBI lineage: Eukaryota > Metazoa > Arthropoda > Insecta > Diptera > Tephritidae > Anastrepha > Anastrepha obliqua. The sequence continues at coordinate 32,895,874 of NC_072896.1, forward strand.
AAAATGGTGCGGAAGCTCTAGTTGGATTCTGGAAGAATCACCACTTAAACCAACCAACACATGAATTTTGTATCTCAGTTTTGTCGTTTTACCCTAAGAAGAATTGTGCTTAATTGGTCCTAACGGCGAGTGTCGCAGGCTATGGAACAATGAGTTGTATGAGCTTTACGACGACATAGACATAACGCAGCGAATAAAGACCTAGCGGCTATGTTGACGGGGTTATGTCATCCGAATGAATACAAACGCTCCGGCTCTGAAAGTATTCGATGAGGAACCAGCTGGTGGTAGCAGAGGAAGGCCTCCTCTACGTTGGAAAGATCAGGTGGAGAAGGACTTGGCTTCGCTTAGTGTGTCTAACTGGCGCCAGTTAGTATGAAAAAGCGCGCTAGTTGAATTCAGCCAAAATCGCTTAAGTGGATACCGCGAGGATCAAGAAAAAGAAGAATGAATTTTTTACATGAACTTTGAAACGATATGTTTCCTTCTATAAAATGCTACTATAATCACTTAAACAGAGTCCTTGTTTCATTTAACGATCAACTGCGTCAAGTCAAAGTCCCCAAACATTCAAAAATCTTCTGTCAGAGAACTTCCCTCAAACACTTGGAAAGTCGCTGCTTCCACTACTTTTCCAAGCGAATGCTTCAAAGAACAGAACAAACATCATAAAAGACTTATGAAAAAAGTTATGTTTTGCTCTAAGTAATGAGTGCGGGAAAACCTCTCAAATTTCTTAACATTATTTCCCTGAAGCCAATCACTGAGGCTACCATTCTTGTCGCCCGATAATTGGGCTCCTTAATGGCACATAAAAGGCTTATAGAGAGAGTCATTTGCTCTAAGTAATGAGTACTACATTTCAAAGCATTATTTTCTCGAAGCCAATCACTGAGTCTTCCTTTTCGGTCATCCAATAACTGGGAACGACAATAGCCACAGAGTGAACTCTTTTTGAGAGTAGTCCGTCTAACTTAACCCAGCCTTACTTACGCTATCACTACAAAATTCCTCCAGGTCAGTGGGTTAAAAATATATTCTTGGAAATATTTCCCCTTCAGTGATTTCGTGTTAAGTTTTGTTAAGACTGTTTTTTGAAAGAACTTTTATGAAAGTTTAATAAAATGACAGTCAGTGGGTTAAAATTGCGTCCTTGGAAATATTTTACCTTCACGGACCTCTTGTCATTTTAAAATTTTTTGAACTGTTTTTTGAAAGAATTTGTATGTTAGTTCAATAAAATGATTGTAGGCGGGTTAAACATGTATTCTTGGAAATATTTTCTCTTAAGTGATTTCTTCTTAAGTTTTTTGTATAAAATTGTTTGCACTGTTTTTTGAAAGAATTTTTATAGAAGTTTATTAAAATGGCAGTCAGTGGGTCAGAATTGTGTCCTTGGAAATATTTCATCTCCAGTAACCTTTGTAAATTTTATTGTTTAAAAATTTGTGTACGCTATTTTAAAAAAAGTTTCATAAAAATGGCGGTTGGAGGGTTAAAATTTCATCGTTGGGAGTTCCCGATATTCAGTGGTACTTAGTAAAATTTTCTGTTTAAGTATGTTTTTGCCGCCTCTTTAAACGAAATTTTATTAAAGTTAGGTAAAACTGCAGCTTAAGAGTTAAAATTGCATCCTGATTGCATTTAATTGAGCTTTTCATCTTTGGGGATCCCTAGAATTTTTTTTCTTACTCCACACTGTATTTCTTGTTTGTGACTACTTGTCCAGAAACTCGACCCATATATAGGGTGGGCCATGTAAAATTTTGTTTTTGAATCGGCTATGAAAAAAACTAATCAATATTTTTTCAAACTTTTTTTTTATTTTGAAGATTGAACATTGTCATTTATGAATGAAGAATAATATCATTCAAATGACTGCCACGATTGGCTTTACAGTAGGCTATACGATCAACCCAATTTTTAAGCACATTTTCGATTGTTTGGGCTCCAATTTCATGAATGCCAACTTCGATTTCGTGTTTTAAAGCATCAATCGTCTCTGGATGGTTCGCATAGCATTTGTCCTTAACGGCTCCCCACAAAAAATAGTCGAACGGACTTAAATCACAGCTCCGAGGCGGCCAATTGATATCGGAATTCAAAAACGGTAGCCAAAAGTTCGAGTGTTGAAACCAAATGTCGTCCATGTCATCCTCTTTAATTTTTGGAAACAACTCGTTGAGCATGTCACGGTAACGCTCACCATTTACTGTAACCGCAGAAGAAGAAGGAGAGTCACCACTTTGGAAATAGGTTTTCAATATTTCCCAATTTTGTTCAAGCGTATAGCGTCCCATTTCGTAAATGTCAAACCTTTAAGTAAATTATGAACACATTTGACATGTCATGTGTGTTACCATTCTCAAAAAAACGCTATATGGCCCACCCTGTATAATATGTTGGTTCACAGCTGCCGTATTTTTTCGATAAAATTTTGTAGTATTTTTGGCTTTTCTTCGAGCCGGGGCATCTTTTCGATTCCATAGAGCAAATTGAAGCTCCGAGAATGCCAGCTAACTGTGGCTTTAGTGGATTGTGTCGGGGTTGTACTACTTTGCAGTATAATTTTTGTTTTCAGAACGTCCTTCAACACCACTTCTTCTCCTTGATTGGTGCGATAACCACTTAAGTGATTTTAGCCGAGTTTAACAAAGCGCGTCAGTCGTTTGTTTCTCGTGGTAACCGGCGCCAGGGGGCCGGGGCCTTCACTACTACTACTACTATAACATTTTTCTTTTGTTGCACATTTTATGATTTCTGATCAGAATCAGGAGTGAGTTAATTATTTTAAAAATATACATTACATGACAAACCAAAAATTATTTTCAGTTACATTGAAAAATCTCATTAATTTGAGTGCCCACAAAGGTGTTTATGTCACTTATCATCGTAAAAGCGTCACGTTACATTTTGACAGTGACATTTTAAACCGTCACCGATGACCGCTCGATAATGACAGCACAGGATATACTCATACCCGCATCGCTACGAATAAAGCAAAGTGAGAGGAAGGAGTGCTTTTATGCGCTCAATTCGTAAATATAATCATAAGAAACAACAACAACTGCATTAGCATCATTTATTTTATACAAAAATATGACAGACAGACAGACAACCAAATAAAACAGTAAATAAACAAAGAGTTGATGACTACTTTTGCGGCCATTTTCCAGAAAAATGACTGATAATATTATTAAAAATCCCACAACAAATGTAAGTAAATTAAAAAAACGGTCAAATTATAATGAAAGAAAGGGGCACTAAAGTGAAAGGTATGAAAATTGAAAAGCAAATAATGAAAAAAATAGCAAAAGCTCTTAAAACCAAGCTGGAGCGATACAAATAATGCTGTCTCATCAGGCGCATCATTAAGAACCCTTTTCGGCACAATGACATGAATTTCATAGAGTGAAAAAGATGGCGGCTGTTAGAATACAAAAGTGGCATAACTTGACAATTACTTACTTTGACGTTGAAGTAGCTACAAGGTACCGACTACGTGGATTTATGAAGTAAGAGCCTTTATTTTATGCAGGTGAATAAGTTGATAGCAAAGTTTGTGGTGGGAGTCCAGAGGGAGGACCAGGCGCTGAGTGAATTATATTTTGTAAACTGAATGGCCAAAAATACAAGTAGCCTTTTGTTTTGTGCGACGCCATTTAACTTTGTTGGCTGCTTATTTCAACTAATACCACCGTCGCCCGCGAATTTCAACTCGGTAGGTGGTTTTTGTTCATGGCTTCTGCGCCAGCTTCTGCTTTTAGCGTTTTGAAAAATTACATTTCTCGAGCGGGGAATGAACAAAAAAGCAAGTGCAATAGGCAAATGAGTCATCAAGATGAGTGGTTTTGGCAGACGAACAGATTAATATACGAGTACATATAATATAATTGAAATGTATGTGTGCTGCGGTTAAAAAGTATATTTTATTCTAAAAAAAAAAATTTTTAAATGTTAAAAATTTGAGAGGAACTGAAGTTATTTGACTTTAAAAACTTCACACCAAAATTTACTACATTGCACAAATCATAAAATAATAAAAGTGTTTTCCAAATTTAATTTTTGCTGCTTACTTCTTATAACACTCCAGCCTACAAATAAACTCATTTTAACAAGAATTTAAAACAACGTCCAGTTCCCCCATTTGCCAACTTTGATCACTGATTCCAATTCAACGCATCGACATATCTTAACAAATAATCTACACTTTGCTTCATATTATAAGAAGCGAATTTTCGTGTTCAAAGCCCGCCATCGACAATTTGTTATCCAACATCTTAGACGGGGCTACCTACCCAATGAATGCCTTATGAACAAATATTGCGTATACGCCATGTAGGCAAAAATTACTAACTTATTCGATTAATTCGCTTACACTAAATGTAAAAGTAAATATATGTATATATATAATATGTATAGTATATATATTTGCACACATACATATATGCATCTACAGTGGTGGTGAAAATTATAGAAGCGCCACATATTGCCAAGTTTATATTATTTATTTATTTTTAAACGGTTGTAATGGCCAAAAAATGTGAAAGCAGTAGTATCCTTTATCCTTTAACAATTTTTTACTTTATGTTTTATTTTGACACAAAAATTAATCGAAAAATACTATATATATATATTTTTTTTTATTCCTTGAAATCGCTTGCCAAATTAACAATAAATAGTTTGTACATGAAATTATTTATATAGTTATATGAAGAAATACCGCTCTTAATCAGAACATAGGGCGGAAACTATATTTACTTTTTATAAATATTTTGTTTTAATTTTTTCTTATAAATTTTTTTTTTTTTTTTAATTTCAAACTTTTGAATGGCCAAAAATACGAAATCTACTATATTTATTTGGAGGGTTAAAATGCGAAAACTATTATATTTACTCTTTATTAACTTTTCATTTTTTTTTTTATTTTTATAAAAACATTTTTTTTGTATAAAATTAAAAAAAATTAAAAATTTTTCATAAAAGTTTCAAACTGGCCAAAAATGCGAAACCTACTACGTTTATTCTTTATCAACACTTTATTTTTTGTTCAACATTTTTTCTTGTATAAAATTTAAAAAAATTCAAAAATTTTCATAAATATTTCAAACTTTTCAGTGGCCAAAAATGCGAAAACTCCTATTTTTATTCTACCAGGTAGATACCTAGTAAACCAAATTTCAAACGTTTATTAACAAAAAATGGTTACAAATTTAATCTTCAAAATAATAGCCATCGCTAGCGACACATTTTTCCCATCTCTCAGGCAATTTGTGGAAGCCGCGCCAAAAAAATGTCGCCGTCTTTAGCCGCAAACCAATCATCGGAGCCATTTTTTGGCTTCTTCTCGGGTCGCTCTTGTTCGATGTGGCGGTGCATTGTCACCAAGTCAGTTCATGCGGCACCCATCTTCCGACCTTTAAAATCATACCCATGTCTTTCAAACGTTTGGAAATGGTTTTTTGGGTCGCTCCCAACTGCTCTGCCATCATTTCTTGCGTTTGACCATCATCTTCATCCAGCAATGCTTGCAATTTGGCATCCTCAAACTTTTTCGATGACCGGCCGCGGTCCTCGCTCTCCACGCTAAAATCACCACTTCAGAGTTTTCTAAACCACCTGAAGCACTGTGCTCTACTTAGACCATGTCCACCATAAGATTCTATAAGCATTTGATGAGTTTGAGAAGCGTTTTTCTTCAATTGAGAACAGAAAATCAACGATGTCCGCAAATCGTAGTTTGAAAGCACGAAATTCGACATTTTTAAGAGCGACAAAAATGCATTGTTGTGTGAAACGTAACAAACAATGAACTGAATATTGTTGACATATGACAGACGAAAAAAAACAAGACAGTCTCATTTCGTAGGTATTTACCTGGTATATTGCTTTTTTTATTTTTTGTTATTTGTACAAAATTAAAAAAAATCAAAAATTTTATAAATATTTTAAACTTTTCATTTATGCTTTTCTAAAATTTTTTAAATACTATTTTTTGTATAAACTTCAAAAAAAATTAAACATTCACATAAAATTTTGAAACTTTTCAGTGTCCAAAAAAGCGAAATTTAGTAAATTTTTTTTTTTTTTTTGGTAAAATATCATTCATTTTTTTCGTTGACGGTGTTATACAAACTATTAATATAATCGCCATTCCAATAATTGTTTCTTTTCTTTCAATAAACTGTATTATTTTTTATTCAGGAACAAGGAAAAATAAATTTATTTATTTGTCATTCATTATTCGAATACATTTTCCCAAGCCTAATATGTACATACAATCACAAATATTTACTAAAAGCTATAGTTCAGTTGCAAAAAAAAAAACAAAAAGTATTTACTAAAATCATAATCATTTATCTTCATTCAACGTAAAACTACCTGAAAGTCTAGCGCGTCCTCGAAAGACAAATAGCAGCAGAAAGACACACACAAGAAAAAGCTCTAACATAACTTTCCATCCAACAGTGATCAATAATCGCTAATAACAAATAAACTTTATTTTTGCGCGCCCGCATAAAACTTTCATACGTTGACTAAATACGACGGCAATAGCAAGAAACACACAGCGCTCAATAATCTTTGCTAATTTCTTATGGAATTTTTACGAAACTTCACTACTTTGCCATTATAATCCCACCAGCATATTTTTAATCTCTCCAAACATAGCCCGACCATTCATTCATTCAGCCACCACCTTGATGACTCTCCACAAATAGTTATAGCTACGATTATCTGTACGAGTACAACAACAGAAACAGCAACGACAAAAATCCAAGGTTTCAGTGCGTTTCGTACTTGTCATTCGCTGTGGCAATGTAATCTAGCAAATTTTTCAACTTAGGCTCATACATACACACACACACACACTCTAAGGCTACACACAGGCTTACAAATTTGTCTTTTTGTGACCACACAAAAAATATTGCTCTTAATGTAGTGCTCCTGCAGGAAAATCTGGAAAGCCACTAGTGCCGAGCTGGTGCGCTTCGAGTGAATTTAGATTAATAAACTGTGACTGAATCGCAAATTTATTTGCTTTTTTATATGAGTAACTCGTAATTTTTAAACGACAAGGCCTTTTTAGATAATTCATTATTATTATGAGAGGATTTAGCACTGTAGCCTAAGACATTTATTGTACCCCTTTCAAGGATTCAGGGTACATCTTAGAGCCAAATTTCATCAAAACATTTTTGTAAATATTTGCCCCATTTTATTGAGTTTTGTTTCCATCTCTGGTCAAATATGTTTACCTCAATATTTATGCCCCTGACATAGCCAGCTTCTGTTAAGCGTACCTAAAGACCTTAACGTTCTATTCCAGTATATTCCCAGGCTAGTAAAGGGTGTTTTTTAGAGGTTAGGTTTTCATGTTGGCACTACTTTTTTCGTAGATGGTCTTTTTGACAGCTGTCACTTGATTTATGCTCAGTTTGGTTTGCCATTTCATAATGAATAGACTTACACCTGAACAACGTTTGCAAATCGTGCAAATTTATTACGAAAATAATGGTTCGGTTCGCGCGACGCATCACAAGAAAATTTTGTTTAGCGATTGGTTGAATGGGTATGTCAATAAGCAAAATTGTCGCATTTGGAGTGAACATAATCCACAAGCCATTGCTGAGACGCCGTTACATCCTCAAAAAGTCACTGTTTGGTGTGCTCTATGGGCAGAGGAAATCATTGGTCCATATTTCTTTAAAAATGAAGCCGGCCATAATGTTACAGTCAATGGAGAGCGCTATAGAGCCATGATTAATGACTTTTTCGTGCCTGAATTGGACGATGTTGATGTGGACGACCTTTGGTTCCAACAAGACGGCGCTACATGCCATACAGCCAACGCAACAATCGATTTATTGAAGGAAACTTTTGGTGAGCGCATTATCTCGCGCCGTGGACCTGTGGCGTGGCCTCCAAGATCGTGCGATATAACACCGCTGGACTATTTCTTGTGTCGCTTGTCGCCCAGCGACTGAAGTCGCTTGTCTACGCAGATAAGCCCGAGACGATTGACGTCTTGGAAGAGAATATTCGGCGCGTTATTGCTGACATACGGCCCCAATTGCTGCAAAAAGTGGTCAAAAATTGGGCCTCTCGGCTGGAATTTATTCGAGCCAGCCGCGGCGGCCACTTGCCCGAAATCATTTTTAAAACATAATGGCAAACCCTTATCTTTATAATAAAGCTAAATTCTTGGCCATAACATTAAATTATATACGTTTTATTTCATCTTGAAAACCTAACCTCTAAAAAAAACACCCCTTAAAATCATAATTAAGTCTTCAATGCCCGGTTAGAATTTCTATGATGATTCCAGAATCATTTATATTTAATTCCATATTATCTTTAAATCCGTTTAGATTAAAAATAGCTATCATTGGTTTCGATTGAACTAAGCCCGGTAGATTCTTCTAGTATGATCTTCTGCGTCTTGCCTATACTTCCTGAATAAAAGTTGTGAAGTTTCGATAATTTAGAACTAGTCCAAATTTTGGCAAGAACAAGCTAATCTAAACAAACTGTGTTCTAGCCCACACTACAGTTCTTGCAATAGTCCATAAGGTAGAGCATTGAAATAGAATTCAGACCTTCCTTAATTCGATTCTTAGTACAAAGCCTTCAGTTTTCATAGTTTATTATATTTTTTCTTCATCTCAATCTTTATACAATCATTAATTTTCTTTGCTCTCATTTTTTCCTGCAGGGCTTATTCTTATTGTGTCCACACAGAACTTGATGTACTTATATTTATATGAATTTTTTTGTCTGCTGGGTTCATTCATGTATTTATTAGTACGTCGCTTACAAAGACAGCAAATCCCTAAAGTTTTCGCCTATTTTGCTGTTAATCCTGAAAGTGTCTCAAAACTTTTCCGCTCGTTTACTTACTTATTTTACTTTGAAGAATTAGTTTGGGTTGCTATGCGTTGTACGAGGAGATGTAGGAAGAAGCAATTATAGAAGGAAAGGTAAGTGTAAATTTTGATAAGTACAGGGACAAAGAGGATTTTTCATGTAACAGTTAAGGGTAAGTCGGAAAAGTGAAGAACACATAGTAACATAGAGAAACAGTAGGAGCAGTAGAGTCTAAAAAGAATGAGAAGAAGAAAATGGAATGTCAGAGATGTGTTTAAAGAAGCACTCAAGATTTTATTTTTCATGTAAAAAGAAGTTTTCATCCGTGGAAATAGTAATAAAGGAAGATATTTTATTAGACCAACAGATTAAATTAAATTTAATTACATTACACTAATATATAGTAGATTGGATGCGATTCATTTAAATTCAATTAGATTAGATTAGAAATTAATTAAACCAGATTTTTTCCTAGACAAGATTGGACTAAATTTCATTAAATTCGAACCTAGAAAACGAGATTAGATTGAATTAGATTATAAATTTCATAACATTCGATTTTTGAAAAAAGTCAAATTGAATTGGATAAGATTAGTTTAGACTGAATTAGATTAGATTAGATTAGACTAGATTACATTAAATTAGATTCTATTAAAGGATATTAATTTAGACTAGATTGGATTATATGAGATTAGACTAAATTTTATTAGATTCGACGATTTAAAGCGTGATAAGATTAAATTAAATCAAATTCCATTACATTGGGCTAAACAAAATTCAACTTAAGAACTTAAGATTTTACTTCCATGCCAAAAAGTTTAGTCTTTACTTCTCAATTAAAAATACATTTTTATCAGTGGAAATAGAAGATAAAGGAATGGCTGAAAGAAGATATTTTATTAGACCAAACTTAACATAACTAGGTTCGATTCTTTCAAAACAAAAAAAAGATTAAATTAGATTAGATTTGACTTAATTAAAGTTTAGATTATTTTCAACGAGATTAGATTAAACTATTCTCGATTATTTTAGTTTCGATTCTATTAAACAAGAAAAGATTAGATTAAATTAGATTATTAGATTTAATTATTAGATTATTAGATTTAATTTTTTAAGAGAGTTTGAATAAGCCGCCGCCGTAGCCGAACGGTTGGTGCGTGACCCCCATTCGGGAGTTCGGGAGTAGTTTCGAATCTTCGTGCATAAGCATCCAATAATAGAAAATTTTTTTTCTAATACGGTAACCTCGACAACCTCATAAAAATCATTTGCCGTTCGGAGTCGGCTGAAAACTGTAGATTTATCGTCTTGTGGAACAACATAAAACCGCACACCAATTATTTATTTAATTTTTTAAATAAGAATAGGTTGGACTAATTTCATTCGATTCGATGCTCTTATTTCTTCTTCTTATTCTTTTATTATAGGTTTTCATCTGTTTTTCTTCACACAATTACATAGTTATAAATTACAAAGTATTATTAAAATTTAAAATGACGAAATGTTATTGTCTTTCTGCTGATGTCGAAATCCAGCTTTCGCGCCATCTCTTTGGTGGTCTTCAGGTTCCGCGCTTTCCATATGGTATATAGTCCCTCGCTATTCGGATAATTCTGCCGTTACCAGCTCTAGAAATGTGATCATTCCAAGCTCGTATTCTTGTTCTTATAAACTTCACTACGTCATTAACGCCAGTTTCGTCACGAATGACCTCGTTTCTATTGCAGTCAAGACGTGTTTTTCCTACGATGGGTCGTAGAACTTGCATTTCAGCTCGTGCTTCGGCTTCATAGGTCAGGATTGGTATTATTACAGTCTTGTATATACGTATCTTGCTTTCAGTGGTCATATATTTGTTCCACCATACAACATCCCTAATGCAACCTACAATACGTGCGCCCTGCATACCTGTACATCTCTCTCTGACTTCCTTAATAATGTCGTGGACACTGGATGTTTCTATACCCACGTATTTAAATTTCATAACTTGCTCTATCATGGTCCTTTCTATTTCAAGTTTGCATCTGATCGCATTCTTGGCAACTACTAAACTTTTTGTTTTTTCTCTGGAGATCTCCATATTGAACTGTTTGGCTGTAACTACAAACTTATGTAGTAATCTTTGTAGATTGTCTTCAGAGTCCGCAATTAATATGCCATCATCTGCATAACGTAAAATGTGTATGCTCATGTTATTAAGACGATACCCATCTAATGACTTGACTTCTTTTATTATTTGGTCCATTATTGTATTGAAGAGTATTGGGCTCAGCGAGTCTCCTTGTCGTATTCCGCTTGCGTATGGAACTTCGTTGATATATTTTCCATCTATTCTTAGTTTTGTTTTGCAATCACAGTTCAGGTTTTTAATGACGGTAAGAATGTCTGCTGGTACACTTTGTTTGGCCAAGTTGTTCAAAACATCTTGCAGTTTGACTCCGTCGAATGCTTTTGTTAAGTCAACGAAGCACATATATGCTGGTGCATTAAATTCAATTGACTTCTCCACTATCTGTTGAATGATATATATTACATCTACAGTGGATCTATTTACTCGAAAACCTTGTTGTTCCTCCTGTGTGCCCAAGTGCGAGTTTAGTTTGCCCAATAATGTATTTGAGAATAGTTTTTGCGTGGATTGAAGCAATGATGTACCTCGATAATTTTGTGGATCTTTTTTGTCACCTTTTTTAAATATGGGTATCGTAATGCTAGTTTTCCACCCTTGCGGGATTTCACCGGTTTTAATTACGATATTGAATAAATTTGATTTAATTTTCGACCGCCATATTTAAGCATTTCATTTGTTATGTATCTTCACCTGGTGCCTTTCTATTTTTTATCTTAATGATACCATCATTAACTTCATCTGTATTAACCTCTGTACGGGACGCATTTGTAGTTTGTGGTATACTTATATGTACGCCAGGTGCTTCGTGATATAGTTGATGAAAGTAGTTGGTCCACTCGCCATTAATTTTACATGAGCAGTAATTTAAGGTACATAAAACTATAATAAACTTTGTAATCGTTTCTATGAAGTTTAGTCTAATTTTATTCAATCTAATCTAGTTTGATCAAATCTCGTTTAAAAAAACAAAGGAAAGGAAAGATACACAATCGAGCAACGAGTTAAAGTTATTCATGCTTATTATGAAAACGAGCGTTCAAATCAAAATGCATATCGCGCACTTCGATAAGAAAATCATCTTCAGTAATGAGGCACATTTTCACCTCAGTGGATTCGTCAGTAATCAGAATTGCCGCATTTGAGCGAATGATAATCCAAGAGTGATTGCCGAAAAACCAATGCACCCACAAAGAGTGACTGTTTGGTACGGTTTATGAGCCGGCGGCATCATTGGGCCGAATTTTTTCGAAAATGAGGCCGGTCAGGCAGTTACTGTGAATAGTGCTCGCTATCGTGAGATGATAACGAACTTTTTATGGCCCGAATTGGAAGAAATGGATGTGGAAGATATGTGGTTTCAACAGGACGGTGCCACTTGTCACACAACAAACGAAACAATGGCTATTTTGCGCGAAAAATTTGATGGCCGAATAATCTCACGTCGCGGCGATGTCAATTGGCCGCCAAGATCATGTGATTTGACACCGTTGAACTTCTTTCTTTGGGGTTATTTGAAAGAATAGGTGTACGTCGATTAGCCAGCAACAATTCAAGAGCTAAACGATGAGATAATTCGGCACATTTACGGCATAGAACCTCAATTATGCCTCAGCGTCATCGAAAATTTGGACCAATGGATGGAGGTGTGCCGCCGAGGCCATTTGGCGGTGGCCATTTGACCGATATTTTGTTCCATACGTAATTGAGCCAAACCAATATTATTATAATAAAGACAAATGACAATAATTTCCTAAAAGAATTGTATTGTATTCAAAATCAACACCGGCTCTTCAAACATAACCACCCTTTATAGGTATGGTATAAATATAAGGTACTTTAATATGCCGAACATTTGCTGATTATAATGGGGTCCATTCTTCTTACCTCTGTCTAAGGTATAAGGGGGTGAACCTGTTACAGTCTTAACACTCTGACTTTTGATAAAAAAATATATTTTATTTCCAATGCTATAACTATCTAAATAAATGCCAACACCTCACATGAACTGCCGTGTGACTCTTCGTTTTCGTGGATCTGTGTTTCCAATAGAATATTTTTGGAATATGAAAGTACGTGACTTCGTGTGCTTATATTTAACTATAGAACAGCATAACGTTTGTTATTTTCCATATTACATCCATCGAAGTTTTTTATCTTCGGGAACTTTAATAAAATTTCCTGCTTCAAATATTTGCAAAACATTTTAACCTGTGTAGGCTGATACTGTTACCCATTTTGCATAGAACCATACCGACACCCAATTCCTTCATGTATTCGTCGAAGTTTTCACTCTTTTCTAATTTGTATTTCTTTCCTTCCCAGACAGCCATTTTTACTAATGATTTATTTAGCGTTTAGGATCGTCCGCAGGATCGTCCGCAGGATCGCCATGTAAAGTACAAGTGATGTAGTGTACTTATAATGATAGTATCAGAGATCGTCATGCAAATGAGCGAAACAGGATCATCGAAATAAAAGAATTACTAATTCACGGAAGAGCTTTAGGGCAAACCTGCCGACTACAGATTCCTTTAAAAAATAAAAGAAGATTTTTAGAGTTAGGGCAAACGACTGCCTTCCAACTATTAGGAGTGAGCTGTGTGAGCTGCTAGAGCTGACTGAGCTCACTTCTGATAGAATGGCTTTATTTTTATACTTTCTTTTTGCCTTGTCATCAATATACATAATTACAATCAAACATTTGTTGCGAGTAACAAATCAATAACAAAGTTGTAAACACTTAAAAATACTAATATATACAAATAAAATTCTGCTTAGGTTGACTTAAATTTTATTCGGGGTTAGCTTACTTCACAGTGAGTTATGGCTTTGCTTTGGAGTGGGGTATCGTGTGACAAAAGTGCATTTGGTGTGTGCCATGTGTTTACTTATGTTTCGGGTTTCAAAGAAAAGGGCAAAGAGTTTATGTTATTGAAATTGAAAAAGAATTATGTTATTAAAGTGGAGTAAATTGAAATGAAAGAATTATGTCATTAAAATTGAAAGTAGAGTGAATTCAAGTGGTTTACTTATATTAATTTGAGTTGGAGTATTAGGAATATTTGAAAGTGAAGTGGAGGTACTCTACACCTGCTAACTGCCCTTTTGATCAAATTTCATTAAACTTTTTTTGGAAAAGTGTCCAGGGCCCTTTTAAGAAGATATATTTTCTGTATAAAATACATGATTTTAACCCACTAACTTCCCTTTTCATAAAATTTAATGAAACTGCTTTTAGAAAAGGATCAAAAAAGTCCTTTAAGCAGAAGCTATTTTTCATTTAAAAATTTGTTTAACACCATTTTACCCCTCTAACTGGCCTATTCATCAACTTTCGTGAAATTCCTTTTGGAAAAGGATCTTAGAACCCGTTTTTGTAGAAAGTATTTGCTGTTTGAAAAATGTTTATAATACAATTTTAACCCTCTAACTGCCATATTGACCGATTTTCATGAAACTGCTTCATGAATTGATGTAAGAACTCGTTTCAGTAGAAGCTATTTAAAAAGGTTTATGGCACCATTTTAGCCCTTTACCGCCTTTTTGATAAAATTGCATGCAATTTTTGTTGAAAAATGTTGCGTATTTTTTGAAAAAGGGCAAAAGATCTCTCTTAAGAACAACATTATTTCTGTTCAAAATGTTAATCTATGACTATGAATAAGTTCGTGCGGTTTTTTTTCGAAATTTGAAACTTTATTGACGTAAAATGGTTACAAATTTAATATTCAAAGTATTGTCCATCGCTTACTACTACTTTTTCCCATCTTTCTGGCAATTCACGGATTCCCTTTGTGAAAAATTCGGTCGGTTTTGCCGCAATCCACGAATCGATCCATTTTTTGACTTCATCGTAATTACGGAAGTGCTGGTCAGCCAGGCCATGTTGCATCGATCGGAAGAGATAGTAATCGGATGGCGCAAGGTCTGGACTATACGGCGGGTGGGGTAGGACATCCCATTTGAGCGTTTCTAAGTATGTTTTGACCACTTGTGCAACATGTGGCCGAGCATTGTCATGTTGCAAAATAACTTTGTCGTGTCTATCGGCGTATTGCGGCCGTTTTTCTCGCAGTGCTCGGCTCAAACGCATCAATTGTCGTCGGTAGACATCCCCCGTAATCGTTTCATTCGGTTTCAGTAGCTCATAATACACAACACCCAGCTGGTCCCACCAGATACACAGCATAACCTTCAGGCCATGAATATTCTGCGCCGACGTCGATGTTGAAGCATGGCCAGGGTATCCATACGTTGCCCGACGTTTTGGATTGTCGTAATGGACCCACTTTTCATCGCCAGTCACAATTCGATGCAAAAAACCCTTTCTTTTGTGCCGTTGAAGCAGTTGTTCGCATGCCATAAAACGGCGTTCAACGTCTCTTGGCTTCAATTCATACGGCACCCAATGGCCTACCATTCGGATAATTCCCATGGCTTTTAAACGTTTGGAAATGGTTGATTGATCAACTCCCAAAGTTTTTGCAACCTCTTCTTGCGTTTGAGCCGGATCTTGATCGAGCAATTCCTCCAATTCGGTATCCATGAACTTTGGCGGCGCACCCTCGCGTTCTTCGTCTTCCAAGCCAAAATCACCACTTTTAAAGCGTGCAAACCACTTCTGGCACGTTCGCTCAGCTAGAGCATGCTCACCATAAACTTCCACCAAGATACGATGACTTTCGGCTGCTTTTTTCTTCATATTAAAATAATGAAGAAGAATTCCCCGCAAAAACACATTATTTGGCACGAAATTCGACATTTTCAAGTGTGGTAAAAATATTGTTGTTTACGCTTCAAATAAAAAACTTATACTGACGTTTGTGCCTTACGACAGTAGCTCTCCAATGAATGTTTGGAAATGTGGATCGATGGAATAATAATCAAGTTACGCCATCTGTTGTAAAACCGCACGAACTTATTCATAGTCCATTTGTCATTAGGTAATAAGATCTCTTTTGCTGAATATCTGTATTCTAAGATAGATTGCAATTAAAGTATTTCCATTTAAAAAAAAACAAAAAAAAAATTTTTATTATATATAATATTATATTAGGGTTAATAACTAACTACCTTTTTAATCAACTTTCATGAAATTTCAGTCAAAGGAAAAGGGTCAAAGGATATTAACCCTCTAACTGCCCTTTTAATCAACTTTCATGAAATTTCAGTCAAAGGAAAAGGGTCAATGGACCCACTTAAGCAGCAAAAAGTTTATGCTTAAAGCGATAACATAAAATTAGAAAGTTGAAATTTTAGCCCTTTTGAAGTATCTAAAAGAAGATTATATATAGAAGCTATTTCCTGTTTAACAATTTGTATAACACCATTTTAACCCTCTTTCTGCCCTTTTAGTAAAATTTCATCATTTCAAAAATGTTGCGCATTTTCTGAAAAAGCGCCAAAGGTTTTTAAGCGGAAACTTATTTCTGTTTAAAATTTTTGTGCAGGATTTTAACCCTCTAACTACACTTTTGATAAAACTTCATAAAATTTCTGTTGGTCAATATGACCTACTTAAGTAGAAAAAAATTTTATGCTTAAGAAGTTTACATACAATTTTAACCTTCTAGCTGCCCGTTTGATCAACTTTCATGAAACTGCTTTTGGAAAACATCTAAAGCAGCCGTATCAGTATAAACTATTTTCAGTGTAAAAATGTATACAGCACCATTTTAACCTTCTAACTGCCCTTTTGATGAAATTTATTGAAATTTTTGTTGAAAAAATTTTGAGTGTTTTTTGAAAAAAAATAAAAAGTTCCCTCTGAGATTGCAGCTTGTTTTTGTTTAGAAGTTTTGTACAGGATTTTAACCCTCTAATAGCCCTTTGATGAACTTTTCTGAAACTTCTTTTCAAAAAGCATCGATAGTTCCTTTTTAAGTAGCAACCAGGAGGTTAAAATGTTTTACAAAAAAATGTTCCACTATATTTTACTATAAATATCAGAAAACTGAAACTATATTCAAAATCAGTTCTTGCATACATTTTGTTTTTTTTTTTTTTTTTGAAAGCAGAAATACACTCGATGGTTTGTCATTAAACGCCGAAGAGCCACCGCTATAAAAAACAAATGTTTCACACCCCAATGGGTGGCTCTCTACTCACTCGCGGAGCCATAGGAAATTATAAATATCTATGGGTGCGAGTCTGCAACAACTCGGCAATGGCGGCGACTATAAATAAAATTAAATTGTAAACTTACTCCCTGACTGCATTTATATGTTCGCAACTGTAATTGCTAGATCCCACCTATTTGCCTTTTTGTTATTTACATTAGAAATTTTTCTGGAACTATAAGAAATTTTGTTGACTTCTTTAAATTCCTTTCAAAATGTATGTGTGCACATATTTATACAATTTGTGTAGCTAATCAAATCCAGAAAACATAATTTTATATGAAAAGTTAATGTATTTCACTTAGAAAGATATTTCTTTTAGAAATGCATAAATACATTTTCTCTGAAGGTAACCCAATTAGCCGTCATGCAAAAGGAATAATTTTGAAAAAGCATTAATTAGCTTGCAATTAATCTACGCAAAAGATGAACTCCATTGATGGTGTTTACATGCATACATACAGTCACACATACATACAGGCATAATTTAAGTGCACATTTATGCGTATGTACATTAGGGTGGGTCAGTTGGTTCTTAAAATATATAAAAACAATTTTTTTTTTGCGACGGAAGTATTCTGCTGGGAATTCTGAGCCAAAAAAGAGGATTTCGAGCCTTCTTATTTTTAATTTTAGTTATTAATACCAAATCAGATTTGATTTTTTTCAATTTGTTGAATGTTTTTTTTTAGAAAAAAATGTGCGAGTGAAGTTTTTGGGTGCAATAAATTCAATTTTTGATGTTCATTCCTTATTTCTTTAGAATTAGAGGAGAAATTGTTTTAGTGGCCAAACCACCCAACGCAGCAGACGACGGTCACTGTAAGTGCAAAGTACCCCACCCACTGAAAAAAAAACAAAACCTCAGCTAAGCAGCTTAAAAGTGCAAAATTTACTCATTTCTACTCACTCATAAGCTTTAAAGGAAATTTGAAATTATTAAAAAAATTAAATAAAAAATAAATATAAAAACTATATACAAAATATAAGGTTGTCAAAAAAGTCTTGCGGTATTTTTATTGAATTTTCAATTGTTCATAAAATTGGTTATAATAATGTGATTTAAGTCAAATATGCGCCGTTTTGTTCGATGACGAGTTCCCAACGAGATGCCAACTTCATAATGCCCCTCTTATAGAAGCTCGCTTCCCTATTGTCAAAAAACTCGGAGAGCCAATTTTCACAAGACTCTCTTGAGGACAACTTCCGACTACCAAGCTCGTTCGCCATGGACAGAAATAGATGGTAATCACTTGGTGCGAGATCCGGACTATACGGTGGATGCAAAAGAACCTCCCATCCGAGCTCCCGGAGCTTCTGGCGCGTCACCAAAGATGTGTGTGGCCTGGCGTTGTCCTGATGGAAGACAATTCGGCCTCTGTTGATCAAAGATGGCCTCTTCTGCATGAGTGCTGCATTCAAGCGGTCCAGTTGTTGGCAGTACAGGTCCGAATTGAGCGTTTGGCCATAGGGGAGCAGCTCATAGTGGATGATTCCCTGCCAATCCGACCAAACACACAGAAGAACCTTCCTGTCCGTCAATCCAGGCTTGGCCACCGTCTGAGCAGCTTCACCGCTTTTCGACCACGACCGTTTGCGCTTCACGTTGTCGTAAGTGACCCACTTTTCATCGCCAGTCACCATCCGCTTCAAAAACGGGTCGATTTTGTTGCGATTCAGAAGCGATTTGCATGCATCCATACGGGCAAAAATGCTGCTACTATGCCGGTCTCTTCCGATCAATTCCGATCAACGATTTTATCGCAATTTTCGACGACAGGCCTTCCGGACCGTGGCGCATCTTCGATCACCTCTGCACCAGAACGAAAACGTTGAAACCATCGTTGTGCGGTGGAAATGGAAACTGTATCGGGTCCATAAACTGCACAAATTTTATTGGCAGCATGAGATGCATTTTTGCCTTTATCGTAGTAGTACTGTAAAATATGTTGTATTTTCTCTTCATTTTGCTCCATGTTTGCGACGCTATAACTCACGAACGACTAAAAGCAAACAACAATTAATCAAACACGTCTTAGCACGTGAAAAGAGCATTTCAAAAAGCTCTAGCGTGAACCGATGCGACGAATACAACTAGAACTACGCGCTTGCAAAGACAAGCTTGCGAAAATACCGCAAGACTTTTTTGCCAACCTTATATATAAAAAATAAGTACAAAATATATAAAAAATATAAAAAATTTGAAAATGTATACGAAAATAGAAAAACTCTGACAGAAAAATATTCCAAAAAGAATTTTGTTTGCTATAATTCACTATATTTTTCACTATAATACTACACTGTGTAAAAAAAAATATTTGAATATATCTTTTCTCAGGCTTTGACAAGTAGAAAAAAACTGCTTACTCCAAATTTTGGATGGGCCATCTAAATCTGGACCCAAAATCGAAAAGCTAGCTTTTCATAGGTTGAAAACCTATAAGCTTTGTATTTCATTCAAAAGAAGATATTTAGCTGCTTGCAATAGTACATAAAGTTTTAATACTTAAGACAAAGTATGCCGACGCAATAAGGCGACACGTAAGAAAAATTTGAAATTTTTTTAATTTTTTCGATTTGAATGGCCTTTTAAAATAAAATTTCGTTTATCAGTGCATAAATAAGAATAAACTACTTTTAGCACATCGGTCAATAAGTCCCGGGCCTGACCTCTAGATGGGGCCACTAATACCATATCGATTTTGTTATTTAATAGTGCTAAGCTCTAAAGGTATACTGTCAAGACATTCGGTTTATTATTTGCCAAGTTACAGTGCTTTAAGTGATGCTACTTCTGCTACTTTTAAAAACATTGAATTAAAAAAAATACCGTTGAAGCAAAGCAATGGCTCGATAAACGTTATCCGGACTCTGCTCCATCGGAAAGAACCATCAAACGATGGTATGCTGACTTTAAACGAGGCCGTACAGACACCGATGATGCTGAACGTCCTGGTCGTCCAAGTGGGACATTTACTCCAGAAAATATTGAAAACGCCCTCAAAATAATCATGGGCAATCGCAAAGTAAAGTTGCAAGAGATAACTGCCATCCTCAAGATATCAATAGGCAGTACGTTCGTTGTTTTGCAAGAACATTTGGGTATGAAAACGCTGTTGTCGAAATGTGTGCCACGTTTGCTCACGCCAGAACAAAAATTGTGGATTCAAATAAGTCTGAATTTTTTCGTCGATATGTGACAATGGATGAAACATGGATCCACCACTACACACCGAAGTCATCTGAGTGCGCTGGACCCGGTAAAAGCTGTCCAAAGCGACCAAAGACGCAACAGTCAGCTGGAAAGGTTATAGCGTCGGTATTTTGGGATACTATGCGAATTTTCATTAACTATTTGGAAAAAAGCGAAACAATTAGTTCTGATTATTACTGTGCACTCGTTTCAGTCGAACATTGGAGCAATTGAAGAAGAAAATCGCAGAAACATGGCCCCATATGAAGAAGAAAAAATCTTATTTCCCAAAGACAATGCACCGTGTCACAAATCGATAAAAACGATGGTCAAATTGAACGAACTACGTTGCGAAGTGCTTCCGCACTCACTGTATAGTTCCGATCTAGCCCTTAGCGACTATTGGCTGTTTTTAGACCTCAAAAAAATACTCCAGGGAATGAAATTTCGATCAAATGAAAAATTTATCGCTAAAACTGAAGCGTATTTTGAGGCCAAAGATAAATGTTTTACAAAACAGACATAGCAAAGCTACAAACTCGTTGGAATGATTTTATCATCGCCAAAGGGGACTACATTGATGAATAAAGAAGAATTTTTGAAAAAAATGTTATTTTCTTATTCAGGCCCGGGACTTATTGACCGATGTGTTAATTCTGTTTTCAACGAGCTATAAATTGTGAAAATCCACTGAGGCTCATTAAATCCACTGAGGCTCATAAAGTTCTATGAGCCTATAAACTATACGAGGCTATATGTCTCTTCTTAGTACACCAAAAATCAATTTAAAAGCCAGAAAAAAGTCAAAACGAAAAATGCGTTTAAGATTTAATTTCATTGAAGACAAAACAGTCCATTTTAGTGAGGAGTTAGAGGGTTAAAATTTTCCAAAAAATTGTTTAACCTTATTTGTTCCATAGAACTGCTGAGTATATCAAGTATCTTAATGTAAAGATCACTGAGCTTGCAAAAGACTGAAATGTGCAAAAGACCGAAAGCTTCGACCCTTTTCAACTAAAATTCAAACGTAAACTCTCAAATCGCCTTGTACATATTTTTTGTGTTATACAGTGTAATTAAACGATTGTAAATACTGTTAGAAAGATCATTACAATGTCTGTTTGATTTACTAAATTTGAATGAGCTGCCATTTCAATACCTTATATTTTAGTTAAAAAAAATTATTTTTTATCACAAATCTTAACCCTAAAGAAGCTAAAGTAATGATCAATCGAAAGAGGAGATTAAATAATCTCGAACTGTAAACATTTTATAATCAATTTGCTTTAAAGCGAATATTTTCGTATTCCAATTCGTTGGTGGCTCGAATAAATATTAAATAAAAAAAATTTTCAAGTAAATTAAATAAAAAAGGGGTTTCTCATTTTCTTACCATAGAACAAAATTTAGGAGGTTGCATTAAGAAAAATATTTTAAATAAATTGAATAAAAAATAAGTGCTTCAAATTTTGGCCATAAAACAAATTTAAGAGGTGGCGTAAAGAAAAAAAAAATATTTTAAATAAATTAAATAAAAAAGGTATACAATTTTCTGGCCAACTGAAAAGGGGAAAGGAAAGCCCAAGAAAAAAATTTTGTAGAGAAATTAAATAAAAAATCAGTGTCTTGTTTTTTGGCTATAGAACAAATTTGGGACGTAGCATCAAGAAAGAAAAGTTAAATAAATTAAATAAAAAATAAGTGCCTCACTTTCTGACCATGAAACAAATTGGGGAGGAGAAAGAAAAGTCATAGAAAAAAATACTTTAAATAAATTAAATAAAAATCAGTGTCTCGTTTCTTGGCTATAGAACAAATTTAGGTTGCATCAAGAAAAAAAAATATTTTGAATAAATTAAAAAAAATCAAAGTCTCTTATTTTGGCTGTAGAACAAATTTAGGAGGTAGCATAAAAAAAACAAATATTTTAAATAAATTAAATAAAACAATAGTTGGCTTTTTTTCTGGCTATAGAAAAATCCAGGGGTAGCGTTAAGAATTTTTTTTCTTTTTTTCTTTGGACAACCCTGATAGACTTATACATACACATGAGATTACAAATGTATGTTGTTTCAGCTCAGTGTCAAAGCACTAAATTGAATTACTCTACAGAAATATAAGCTACGTAACAAATGGAAATAATGTCATTCAAAAGAACACCCGAAAAGATAATCATTTTAATGGTGCGAATGTCAAAAAGTAAAATTATTAAAGTGACAATTAAGATCAAAAGATAGAAGTTGAAAATATATTTCGTTTTTTTTTTTTGTTTTACTTTCACTTTTTCGAGATAAGCGCACAAAGGCAAAAATCATTTAGTAAATAGAAATTGTATACCCACGTACACGACTGAAGGTAACCTTTTGCGCATTTGTGGCAGGCACTATAATTAGCTAAGAGTATACAGGAGCAACGCGTCACATTCCCTCAAGCATTGAATGTCACATTTGACATTCCACGCATTCGCCAAATACAGCAATGCCATTGAGGCATGTCAAGTTTTACGGCGCAACAGCGGTGAGGCAGGCAACAACAAAACTTTATGCGATATTTGTGCCATTTTCAATGAAAATCGAAATTTCCCAAGAACCGCAAATAGAGGATACTTAAACGTTTTGCGACCTCCCACTCAAAGTTGATTTATTATGTTGGCGAAAAATTCCGAGCATATCGAATGCGCATTTTCACCTCTTTTTGTTTGTTAATTTCAAATTCTCAAATTCACTGAAGCATGAAACGTAGTAAATGTGCGCAACTCAAGTGGCTGCCTGCCAACTGGCGCTGAATGAGTGGGAGATTGGGTGGTTGTGTTGCTCGCCCCCCGCCTAAACATTGACAATTCACCTTTTGTTTGACGAACTGTCTTTTGAAATGCCCAGCCAAGCTGCTGTCAAACTTTTTCGTGCCTATTTAGTGAGCTGAATGCGTAGGCTTCACTTGCGTTTTGTTTTTTACTCACCTGTGGCAGCCCTTTTCCGCTTTAGTTGCTCATTAATAAGAAGTTTCTTGGATGGAGTTGAATGCAATATTTCATTAATTTCTTTAGACAACAGTCGAAAATGGCATAGTAAAATGTCAAAAGTGAGCAACAAAGCGTGAAGAATTTATATAGCTCTGAAATAGATAAATACTTTGGATAACCAAGCCAACACTAAATGTAGTATAAGCGGGAGTGAAGAAAATATCATCTAGGAATAAGCCGAAGAAATCAATCGCGGATGAGCTGGCTAAATCAGTCAATTCTGCTCAATATGTGGGCATCTCTTCATCCTCCTCTAGACATAGAAGGAATGAGCACAGAACTACAGGTGGCACAAAATTAATCATCTAATTTTATTTTTGAAAAACTTTTTTAGAAAACAAAAAAAATTGGGTTTTCAGATAAATCTATGCCAATAAGCCACAATCGTATGACGCTCTGAAAGTCGGATCATTGCAGCAGAGTCATCCGTGCAAAGCCTCTGCGGGCATTTGAATTACGCCATATTTCATGCCTTTCGTTAATAATTCCCACACAACTTGTTTTATTTCATTTCGAACCGCCCTTGGGAAATCCTATATTTTAAGTCAACTATATTTATAAATGCAATGGAGAGGCTTGTCGGTTGTTATAAAAATCGAATATTAGTCACTCGATAAATCTTTTCCAAAAATCCTAATCTTTTATCACAGTCATGGTCGCCACGTCTGTTATAATGCCATTGTAATATTTCGTATTAAAGATTTGCCCATTCATAGCCCAATGCGGTCTTAAACCATACCGATTTCCAAGCGAATTCTAAGCTTTTCCCAAAACGGTAACTAAACAGTCCAGGTCCTCAAAGATTGGGTTACTGAGAATCATATGTACAGTGTTCTCATAAAACGTGCGGAAACTTTTATATGGGTCTTCGATCTAATAGTCCAATGCGCTTTAAAAATTCTACTTTAGAATGATTCGCTTTTACTCTAAATGTACTTATGAATCCAAGCACAAGTTTCGTTTCGATAAATAAAATCAGATAAACAAAAGTAAATTTATTTCATTTAACAAATATGTATTGCAATTATCCTCGACCAACTCGTTGATGCCGTTCCGCCAAAAATCGCCTATTGTGGTGTCAAAGAAGTTTTTGAGCCAGTTTTTAAGAACCTCTTTGTTATCGAAGATCGTAACGTCATTCATATGGTTTGACAGGGAACGGAAAAGAGGGTAATCGGTCGGTGCAAGGTCCGGAGAATACGGCGGATGCTGAAGGATTTCCCATTCGAGCTCTTGGAGTGCGGCTTTGACGACTTATGCAACATGGGGCCTGGCGTTGCCTTGAAGAAGTATGGTTTGACCATGTCGATCAGGTCTTTTTAGTCGAATGGCCTCATTCACGCGGAGTAGCTGGGCAATGTAGAGCTCCTGGTGCACCGTGGCGTTCTTTTCGAGCATTTCCCAGTGCACGATGACCTCTCAGTCCCATCAAACACATATCATCATCTTCTTTGGATGAAGATCCGGTTTGACTTCCGACTTTGGCGTATCTCCTGGAGCCACCCACTGCTTTCTTTACTTTGATGTACTAGTATAGGCACCATTTTTCATCTCCCGTGACGATTCGGTACAAAAAGCGCAGTTTATAACCGGGTATTGCTCGATGGTGGGTGAGATGCTGAGACTTTCATTGATTTTTTTTTTTCGATGATCTCGTGAGGCACCCAGGCTCCCAATTTATCAGTAAATCCCATTAAATTCAAAGTAATTGAGAATCGGTTTATAATCGTGGTTCATTTTTTCCGCCAATTCACGACTGGTATGGCTATGAAGATACATATTCACGAACCCAATAATTTAATTTTTGCTAAAAAAAATAAATTTTGGGCAAAGATATAGTCATCTTTATTGGATGCCATCTCAGGAGTAGTTCTTTGCGGTGAAGAAATCAATCAAAAAATTATAAATATTTAACTCAATATCTGATAGAAGTAGTACTTATGAAGGTTTTTTTAAAAATAAAATAGCGGCCTTTAAAAGCTTACACATAAACTTTTAAGGATAAGACCATAATTCTTTATTTAAAAACCAAGTTAAATTTAAGTTTTTAGCAATAACAAACATTCTTCTAACAAGCTTTCATACAAATTCATGGAGTTACTCTTAAATTCCAGCGATCACCCTAACTTATTAATAAAATTTTGTTCATTAGCAGAAATGCCAAATAAGAATAAATTTTTTTTAATTCTATTATTTTGAGTTTAATTCGATGGAATTTTAATGTTAAATATCTTATCAAATAGTTAGTATTTTATTTATTTATAATTAGTAACTTCCGAAAGCTTCACAATAGAATTCACACATTTTTCTTTCGGTTTTTTTTTCAAATACGTTTTTTGTTTGTACAAAAAACTTTTCCAAAACTATTTTCGAACATTTTTTTCCAAATTTTTTATTTTTTTTTTTTTGTTTAATTTGTTACCAAATTTGATACCATTTTTTTTTAATTATATGTAGCTATATATATTTTTTAAATTTTTTTCTTTAATTTTTTATACTTTTTTCCAAATTTTTTTTTAGTTATATTTAATTTTTAATTTTCTTCGGTATTGTATTTAATTATAATAATTCTGACAATTTTTTTTGTTTTGTATATATTATATTTTTAATTTTTCTTTTTAATGTTTTTATACGTCTTCTTCCAAATGTGGTTATATATATTTTTTTTAAGTTTTTTCTCCAAAATAGTTTTCTAAAATATTTTTTTCAAAATTTAGAAATTTTTAAAAATATTTTTGTCAATATTTTTAATTTGTTTCCAAATTTTATTCCAATTTTTTTTTAATTATAGGTATATCTTTGTTTAACTTTTTTTTTGCTTTTTCGAAATTTATTTTCCAATTTTTTTCCTAATTATTAATTATATTTAAAAATTTTTTTCTTTTAATTTTTTTCCACATTTTCATTTTTTTTTAATTGTTTGCTAACTATTTTTTTTAATTATATTTAATTTTGTACATATATTTACTATATTTTCAATTTTTTACAGCTTTGTTTTATTTATATATGTATATATTTTTATTTTTAAATTTTTTTATATGTTTATTTCCAAATTTGTTTTCTAAATTTTCTTCCAAATGTGGTTATATATTTTTTATCTAAGTTTTTTTTCCATTTTTTTTTAATTAAATTTAAAAATATTTTCCAAAATAGTTTTCTAAAATATTTTTTTTCAAAATTTAACAATTTCTGTTAATATTTTTGTAAATATTTTTAATTTGTTGCAAAATTTATTCAAATTTTTTATAATTATATATATTTGTTTAACTTTTTTTATGTTTTTTCCAAATTTATTTTCCAATTTTTTTCTTAATTATTAATTATATTTAAAAATTTGTTTCTTTCAATTTTTTTTAATTGTTTGCTGACTATTTTTTTTTAATTATATTTAATTTTGTACATATTTTTACATATCTTAAATTTTTTACAGCTTTATTTTATTTATATATATATTTTTATTTTTAAATTTGTTTTAATGTCGTAATTTTTTTATATGTTTATTTCCAAATTTGTTTTCTAAATTTTTTCTTAATTATATTTAAAAACTTTTTCTTTCCCTTTTCAAAATTTTTATTTTTAATTATAGTATACATTTTTTTCACAATTTCCTTTTATTTTGATTTCGTTATTATTTTTTCCAATTTTTTTTTTAAATAAATTTTATTCTATAATAATAAAACACAATATATAGAAATATTAAAAAAGCACGGATTTTACTTCACCAAAATTTTTAACATTGAATAAATCTGAAAATTATAAAATCTTTTCAAAATTTTTTTAACTCAAATAAAGAAATTTTCAAAAAAACCATATCCAAAATACTTGATCCAGTTGGCATGGAATCGCTCAAATGTTTCTGGATTTTCGGGATAGATAAGAAAAAAGTAGTAGTAGGGGAAGGAAATTGATGTTGCCTTATGTTATCAGTTGCACGTATTTTATTTCACACTCAAACTCCCACTTTGAAATTCATGATAATAAAATTTGTAAATTGAATAATTTTTCTTCGTTAGCCCCTCCAATCAAACTCGAAATGCTTCTGGTCTGTTATTTAATTTCCATCAAATTTCTTCTTGAATGAGCTTCGGTGTCTAATTTTTGTTCGAGCTTTTTTTCAAAACGGAGAAAGGTGCCTACATTTGCAAGAAATGCTTATCTTCTTTTACATTTTTCAAAATTTAACCACTTTGCTGCATTTTTCTTCCGTTGATTACGATTAAAAAGTAAGTCAAGTGTAAGTTTATGAATTTCCACATTTCATCCTTTTTTTCGGCATTACTGACAGACAACAAAGTGATGTGGGTACGTGTGCCATATTTAATTGACAGCCTACGAAGGAATGGAAGATACTGACTGGCAAATGTGCACAGCAAAGTGAATATTTTTCTGCTTCTTTTTCGAAGCTAACCACATTAAAGTGGTTATCACATCTCATAGTAGACCCATCAGCCAACCGACTGACCCATCATGGACTTAACGCGATCAAAGAAATTAACCAATAAATGCAAGATGTGGTGAGGCAGATGATGTTTCTGAAAAAAAAAGGGAATAAGTTGAGAAGAACTTTTTGCCACGTGTTGATGCTGAACGGCAAAATAAAAATAAAAATAAAAATAGAAATAAAAAAAATCTATGAAATTCACTTAGCTACAAAATCCGCTGTCATTCACAGCCCACAAATAAATGCCAACGCACGAGAAGTCAGTCACTGATACAGCAATAATGGCAACAATAACAACTAAAGCTACAATAACAACTAAAGCAACAACAATAACACTAATAAAGACAAAAGAGCGCAACTAAGTGAAAATCTTTTCAATAGCTAAGTTTTCCTGCAATAATTTTGTTGCTCGTTTAAGGCAACGTTCGAGGAAGAGTTAGAGGCAGCACACAGATTGCCCTGGCAGCATCATCTGTCACAAACAAACAAATTAAATTGTTAGCCACTTTTTCATTAAAACTAATTACGCATTCAAAACCTTTCACTACATAAGCGACCAACGAACCAACCAACCAACCAAGCAGCTGGCCAGGCACCTTGCCTGCCTCCGCCAGTTAGTGCGCCACAGCGAGGCTGAATAACAAAAATTTTAAATTGTTGAAAATTTCTTATAATTAAATTCAAAACACAACAACAGCAGCACAGCACAAAAAACAAAACGTAACAAATGCTAGGGGATTGCAAAGTGAAGGCAGAGAAGAGGGCAACAAATTTGCAACCGAACTTGGTCCCGCGCCAATCCAGCATTCACAAAATCACAGTTGCTTATTCGCCCATTCTTACTTTACCTCTCTTTGTTCTCCACTCCGCCCACTGACTAATTGATGCTCTACATTTCATTCGCCCACTTATGCACCCCGCCCCCATCCCTTCTTGGAAGCAAGCGCAATCCTTTGTACCGGGATTTTTGCACCTTTCGGCACACGATGCCTTAGCACAAAGAATTTTCGTGCATCTCTCTTCTTGTCTACCTTTTCAACTACTTTAACAATAGCAACAAAATTCCACAATTAAACAATTCAAAATAGCCGAAAATATTTTAAGTCGTAATTTTGCCTGTCAACGCCACAAATCGGCCAGGCAGGTTGGCATCGTCAACTCCCGTTCCGATTTTGTGCTCTGGTCGCCAGTTTGATTCACTTTGATTAGACTAGAATTATAATTGATGCCATATTTTGAAAAAGTAAAAGCGAACGCAAAGCACAAAAAATAATTATTACAAATTACAACAACTTAACTTATTTGAGGAAGTTGTTGGTGGAGTTAATAAAGTTATGCATGGCACAACAATTTAGGTATCATATTTGGCATGAAAGGAGTAGCAAAGCAGAAGCCCATTTGTCAATTAACCTCAACTTGGTGAAGTAGCAGAGAAGGTACAAAGTACAATTCCAATTCCTTAGAACAGGGCTGGGCATAACCTGGAGCTCGCAAACGAAAACTGTTTTGTTTCACCTGAAAATAGACAAAGATGAAACTTTTCATCGAATTTGTAAACAACTTTTCCATTTTACTGATTGCCCAAGCATCGATATATACTTTTTCACATGTTCCCGATCCATTTTCAAATTGCGTATACGCGTGGCGTTGGGCACAGCTAAACTACCTTAGGCCCAGTGAAGAAACGCTCACGTGAGTCATCGACAACGTCGACCAAAAAGGCTTTAACAAACGCTCCGGCTTTGAAAGTATTCGATGCGGTACCAGCTGGTAGTAGCAGAAGAAGAGGAGGGCCTGCTCTGCGTTGGAAAGATCAGGTCGAGAAGGACTTGGCTTCACTTGGTATCTCCAACTGGCGCCGGTTAGTACAGGCGCTTTGTTAAACTCGGCCAAAATCGTGTACGCGGTTAACGCCCCATTCAAGAGAAATAAGAAAGAAGACAGTCATTCAACCCCATTTAAAACTGTCTGCCTGCTAAGTTGTCTTGAAGATTGTCTCTAATTTTTTTTAATTCCACCATTGCTTGAGAAAGTATGGAAATTATGGGTAACCTAAGACCACTGTGCATAGCCAGAGAGCATGTGAAGATTACAAAACCCCATTCAGTAACCAGAAAGTCAACCCTTTTTGGAAGAGTCATAAAAGGCATCATACTTGAAAAGGTTGGTGTTGAAACTAAGCAACCTAATTCTGCTATCCGTAAGTGTGTAAGAGTGCAGCTCATCACAATGGCAAGAAAATTACCGCATTCGTCCCACGTGACGGTAGCTAGAACTATTTACTTGTACTCGTATATAGAGAAAACAATGAAGACTTGGTTGCTGGTTTCGGTCGTAAAGGACACGCCATGCGTGATACTCCCGGTGTACTTTGCAAGATCGTTGAGATTGCGAACGTTTCATTGCTTGATTTGTATAAGGAAAAGTGGGCGCGTCCGAGATCGTAAATATTCACTTTATTAATTTTAATATATTCGCTTATAGTTTATATGAAAGACCTAAGTATAACTTAACCTCAGTAACATTCGTCGACTGAGTAGCTTGAGATTCTGCTAATAAATTATGGGACATTCAAGCGAGTGCTCATTCTTGTCTTTCGTTGCTACTGGAAAGCTTATTCGGGGAAATTTGTTTTAATTTTTAATTTTATTTATTTGTTTTGCTGCCGTCTATAAAATCCTAAAAATTTTACCTCGATTGGAGGTTTCTTTTCAAACTTTTATCACTTATACCAAAAACCTCAATCTCTGCCGCTGCTGACGACCTAAAATAGCATAGGTAAATAACTGATTTCATTGCATGCGGCCCTTAAAAGAGAATAAACGCACGTCATAGGTCACCAGAAAAGTGGAAAAAATTTGATATGATCTGCCCAGTTTCTGGTGCCCACATGCAGGTTAAAGCATCCACTTTCATTTCCATAGTAGAATTTCTTGACTAACTGCTGGTTTTTTATATACATAACCCGCCAAGGAGCAAATAAGCAAAAGTCCAATGTCTAAAAACCTGCGAACTGCTCCTGGAAAGATGGGCTTCGCGCCAACTCAGCGAGCCCTAGGCAAGTACATGAACTTGTATGCTCGCAAAATCTTTCCGGAGCACATGCGGATCGCAAGCGTTCGAGCGATCTTCTGAGGTCGACAAAATCTCAGCTCTCGAACTTCGTGGGTGTTTTCACAAGACCCCATCCGCGAGGCATGCATGCTGTGAAACTTGAAATTACCTCGAGTCCGTCAGCTATATGGAGGATGACGTGGAATCATCTCATCATCTTCTCCTTAGCTGCCCTGCTCTCGCATGGCTAAGGTTTAGGTATCTTGTCTCCTTGTTTCTTTGCTACGCCTGCTGATATAGCAGGCTTGGATATTAAAAATCGAATGATCTAGACTCCAAATAGTTTTTAATAATGATTATTTTGGCAAATATTAGAGCTATACTCCAGAAAAGGGCATGGTCGGGCTAATAAAGCAGGGCCTTGTATACAAGTCAATCTCAGGCAAGTAATTTTAGTAAACGTAATAAAAGAAGTTTGTAAGAAAGCTTGAGGTATTATTTTCTACTGCCACTTTCCAAAACTATATATTTTCACATTACTTCTTCCTTTTTAAGTTTTAATTTCATCCGATTTGGCGTGTGAGTGATATTTACTTAAAAAGGGAGGAGGCCAACGGAGATCTTGGCTGAGATTCACTCTTCCTTTATCGTCGTCTCCTTAGAGCTGGCATTGGGTCTAACCCTGGACCGAAGTATATTTCTGCTACGTTTGCCAAAGATAGCTCCACGCAAACTCCATATCGCTTACCTGTAAATACAATCAGTACAACGAGTGGTTCAACGGGTAGTACAACGGGTGACGCCACCTTAAGACATATAGGGAGTGGTTCACATGGTTTGTACTAACATGATGCTTTCGCCATCTGGCGCTCTTAGAACCCATGGCTTCTACCTCGGGTGCAACCATCTAGCACCGGAAATAGAACCTCTACGGTCCTCGGAGTTTACCCGAGCAATATTACTTAGCCTTTAGAGCCTTTAACAAGCTCCTCCAACTGACTCCCCCGCACTCAGTCAAAAGGACTTGCATAGAGGCTATCTACTTTTCATAGTGGGATCCAAATATATCTGACGCTATTTCACTATTTCCTCCAACAGTTCCTCATGCATCCATTCATCCTCGAACTTTCTACAGCTGTCGTTCTAAATATTATTTGATGTAGTGCACTAAAGTTCGCTTTTAGGGCAGTCCTCATTTCAGACTCTGTTTTTCAGTAATTTCCTACTGCCTGCATCATTTCCTGCAACATCGCGCCCACTTGCCACACACCATACGTTTCCTTGCATCTCTGCCCGAAACTCCACACTTTCTGTGTCATTCGCCTTTTAAGCGGCATAAACTTTTGCTCGATGCTTGTTGCTAGTTTGTAAGCATGTATGTGTGTATGCGTTTGTTTCATAATTTTTGCTTCTGCGCTGCTGCTCTCGCTAGCATTTTCTATGTGCATTCATATATGTGAGGGATGCCAATATTAGAGGTGGTTGTTGATACCGAAATGTTGGGATATTTTTGATATGTAGAAAAGTTATATCTCGGGACGAATTCGGAAATATCAAATACAGTTGTATTTTGCTAAAAAATGAAAGCAGTGTTTGACATTTATTTATTTTAGTATTGAAAGCTTATTACAGAAAATTAGAGATAAATGGATTTTGTTTACTATTTATTTAGTTCCAAAAAGCACAAAGAAATAACTTTTCACTCTACCAACGACAATTTTTTAATTGACAAATTTCTTTCATATTTCGATTCCTAAAGCTTATGTGCTCGCTGATGTCAAATCTGAAATTAGAATTATAAAATTCTAAACGGCCAGATAAAAAAAAACTAAAACAGACAAACAAAATCTCATTCTTCAACCCCAAAACTTATCCTTCCCACCCTTACTCCCGCACAATGATCTGCGCATTATTTGCATTGTGCAAAGAAAAACACACAGTTGCACAATGCATCAGTGGTGCCAGCAAGAAGAAGCGGGTGACCGCGGTAATAGCGCAGGCACACCAAATGTAGTCCTCAACTATCTGTGCGATCCTTCTGACAGAAAAAATTGACATACAGATGGCGCTCCAAGCACTAAGAAGGCATTATTCCTAAGCAACGACAGGTGGGCATACCCACTGCTTAGGACTGATAGCGGCAGGCTAATCACCTACCCTGTCAGAAATCAAATAGATTAACGAAACCAACGCAAGACAAATCTTGTCGAGGCCCTATGCTCCCAAAAGAAGTGAACAAGGGAAAAAAACGGCCAGAATCCATTGAAATGGAGCCACTCTCAACCAAAAGTGGTTCCACGGTATTTCAATCCAATCCCAACGTATATGTTATATGTTCTAAGAGAATATAGATGCCGATTATCAGAAATCTGGGTTTCAAAAATAGCGAGTCCAATGCAATGGAAATATAGCCATTATAGATGAAAGTTATTTAGATCGCAAATTTTGAATCTCAGATCTGAACTCTATAATGCAAACTGCCAAGTCCTGTTGGTGGTGAAGGTGTTGTCTGAGTGGCACAGCCCAGACTCAATTGGCACAAAAGATGACATTTTGGTACACCACTTGTAGAACCATCTTGATTTCACTATGAACCTGCCTATGTCGTCTATTTTCTTTTCTGCAGTTTCTTTCAAGTTAATCATCGAGAATTCCCTCAGCTTTCTATGTCGTAGAGCACACATACTTGGGCGTAAGCACACAGATAGTGAAAGACTGTTTCCTTAGATTCTTTTCGATTGCAGCTTCTACATTTATCGTTTGCACGGCCACCTCAACTTCCTGGCATGGTCTCCCAAAGGCCAATGCCCGGTTATTGTTGACGTAGTTTTGAAGATGACTGAAGGGACTTGGTTTTCTTAACAACTCGCCAATTTTCTGGATATGTTGAAATTTAGCCACGTTTGTTTAGTTATTTTGCAGATATCCGTGTTAGTCCATCTGTCAACGGCCTGCTTCTGGAATAGCGAGAAGATTTCCCTTTTGCGCATGCCTTGTGGGCAGCCTATTTCTACCGCTTCAGATTCATTATAGGATGCGCCTGTCTCGCCAGTTCATTAAGTTTCTCATTTCCTTCTATGTTTCTATGGTCAGGTACCCAGATGGGAGTGATGTTTGTCGTGCGCGCTAAAGCCTTAAGTTCTTCTTTGCATTGTCTGACGATTTTTGAATTGATTGTAGGTGGCTTTAAAGCTAAGATGGCTGTTTGACTATCTGAAAAAATACATATTTCCGATAGTTGTAGTGAATGGTTTTAATTATCCCGCAAGCTTACCTTATACCCAAAACTTATGCATGAAAAATATTTTACCAATTCACCAGTCGAAAAGGTTTGTAAGTTTCGAGGTCTTCGAATATACACTGGCAACGATGCCGCAATTCATCTTGGATCCGTCGGTGTACAGTGCAGTTGTATTCTCTTTGACTCCTGAATTCAAATCCCACTCCTTGCGCGTGTAGAACTTTACCTTGAACTCTATTCTAATGTCTAGGGTAGCGGTAGTAAAATCTAATTAGTTGCTAGTAAGATAATACTACGACCAAACATCATAGCATTCCATAAGCCACGGTACTTACTGCTGTTAGCCCTAGTTGCAAATCTATTGCCTCTGCTAGACACGATCTCATAGTTCCAGTTATAGCGACAAGTCCTACCCCGACCTAATTTTCTATCATACTATCTTCCTTTTCTCTCTCTCTTTCTGTGTGACAGAGAATGTGGAGAGAAAAAACTTCCTTTAATTTTTTTCCTTCATCTTTTTTCTTGTTTTTTCCTTGTAAATTTCTACAAGAGAATGTTGAATTGCCCATTATAAATGTCCTCATTTCACATTATATGGAAGTTAAACAGAGAGACGCTTTATCAGCATTGATATTCAACCTAGTCCTACACGCAGCAATAACCAAAATAAATCCAAATGGGACAGCACACAACAAACCGTTCCAGCTTCGTGCATATGGATATGGTATACTTATTATGGCGAAAGACAGAAGTGAATTAAAGAGTGCATTTAAAAAAACTAGATAAAACAATAAGAAATACTGGGCTAAGAATTAAATCGGAGAAAACGAAGTTTAAGGACCGATCCAGCTCTGGTTTAAGGCATGATGACCTGCTGATCGGGGACTATGCCTTCGAAAGTGCACAGAAATTTACCTATCTGGGTATCAAAATATCAGGCAATAAGTTTTAACAGCAAATAAGTCTTACTTTTCTAATTACTCTTACTTTTTCTAATTTGAAGCTGCTTAAGTCTAGATTATTATCTCGCGCCCAAATATATGTACCTATACGACTGCAAGACAGTACCTATCGAATCAAATATAATCATGAGCTGGAACTATTACCAAACATCGAAACTGTGAAAAGATTTATAAAATTTCAGAAGATAAGATGACTCGAACACATGTTTAGAATGCTCAAGGAGAGAAAGACTCGAAAGACAGTTGAATTATGCCATGTTGGAAGCCGAAGAAGAGGACACCCCAAAAAGAAAAAAAAACGAAAGAAACGAAATGTCTCGAAGACGTAGATGGTGACCTTTAAAAGCGAAACGTGCGGCGGTGAACGGAGGTAGCCCTAGATAGAGATAGATGGCGCAAGGTTGTGAATGAAGCAATGGTTCACCAAGGAATGTGATGCTAAGAAGAAGAAGAAGGAGAATAAGCGAACAACGCCAGTCAAATCTATGGGTCCTACACATACGTCCCACTGCTTTTGAAAGTTTTAAAGCGGAAACTAGTTCATAGAATAATACATTTTTTAATCGTATTTATTAAAATTTAGGTTTCTAGCTTAGGTCAGTTGGGAAATATTTTTCAGATATTTCACAATTTTCTCTTTGGACTGAAAATACTACTGAGAGTATAAACAACCACGTTCTCCCCACTCTCATCGGAAGTCAGGTATCTTGAAGTGATACTTGACTCAAAACTCAATTGGAAGCTACACATTGAAAATCGGGTAAAGAAGTCCAGAATTGTCCTCTACACCTGTAAATCTATGTTCGGTAAAAAATGGAAACCCAAGTCACAGGTCGTACTGTGGATGTAATTACAATGCAGTGTTCTTGCCAATTTTACCGTATGGATGTCTAGTTTGGTAGGAAGCTCTTCGGAAGGGCTATAATAACACTAAACTAGGAAGGGTGCAAGGACTGCATGCATTGGCATCGTCAGAGCATGTAATTAAAACTTGCCCCACTGCAGCCCTGAATGTCCTTTAGCACTTACTTCCCATCGACTTTTCCGTCATTTCCACGTGAAATCAGGTTAAAAGAGATTGTTCTCTGGAGACAATCTCTCAAAGGACATGGTAGCATTTTCGGGTAGTTAACACCGTATTTCGCCGAACTTCCAATAGATCTCTTTATCCGCAAACTAGAGTTTAAGGGTCGTGCTAGGGCAATATTTTCAAATAGGCAGGACAGGATCGAGGGGATAATCGAGGAGATCAAATCTCTTGGGTGTGCAGGTAACATTTCTCTGATCTGGGTTTCAGGACATAGGAACATAGAAGGAAATGAAATTGCCGATGAACTTGCCAGGAAAGGGACTTAATTGGCCTCAAAGACCTCCTACCCGGTCATCGACATCCCCCTGACTATTGTTAAAGGGGAACAGCACAAATTATTTCTGAGGAAAGCGCAGAAAAGATGGAGCTGCATTTCTTTATGTGTTATTTCGAAAACCTTTTGACCCCAATAGGATATAAAAAGGACTCAGAAAGTCCTTTGGACTCCTCACCATTCAATTTCCTTTAGCTGTCTTTACCGGTCACTGGACGATCGGCACACACGCAGAAAAGCTAGGGTTACCATATAGCCTCCATTGCAGAAGCTATAGGGACCTTTCAGAGAAAGAGATGCCAGCCGGACGACTAAGGTCACTGCAAGCTCCTTTCTTCGACAGCCTGGGGCAGTGCGCCAACCTAAATCCAATCAATCTCCTCCATTATATCAACAGCTCGGGCTGGCTGTAGATGTCTGGCTATTGGATGTCTCATAATGCTATCAAAACGGCGCTTTAGTGCTACTTGAGGAGTGCCAGACCGGCACTGCAAACATTTCATCGACCTACCTACCTATAAACTAAATTTACTGTTCATAAAAGCTGCCGACGAAAGCAGCAATTTGCAGGTAAAAGTTGCGAATTGGCTATATTGCACACTGATACCATCTTTCTGAACGTCAAAAAGGAAGAAACCTGTAGTCTCACTAAAATTTTGCTCCAAATCTCTTCTAAAGTTCAACTCAGAAAAAATTAATAAGCCACCGCGTCATTCATAACAACTAATTCCAGAAATTCCAGCACTTAAAAACAGTAATCCTAAACCCGTATAAGTCCGTAATTTCGGGATCCGCATATTTTCATCCCTACCATACATATATAAATACATATACATACATACACAAGTAGTAATGCTCCAAGCGTTCCAAAAACTACCTACTGCAATCGCCTACTTTTGGCAGCAGCTGCTTTTGTCATTATTAATAACTGTTAATTATTCACTATAATTTTGTGAGCGCGTGTAAAAACGATAGCCAGCGAACGAGGCGAACATGAACGCTAAAATAAAACCAAAAAAAAAAAAAATTAGAAAAAAATACGAACAGAAATAGCCAAAAAGCTACTACTTGCAACACGCGCCCACTCAACCTTTGCCAGTTGCCTGAAAGCAAAAACAACAAAAAAACGAAACTACCGTTATGCTGTTTTAATGGTGTTGTTGCTTACACTTACTGCTTCCTCGTTCACGTTTTTCGGTTAACAACAGCTACAACTTTTCTGCCCCTGTTGACGTTGCTCTTTTCGCTGTTTTCCCTTTGCCACCAAAGCTGTTAACGTTGCCATATTTTTCATTTGGCTTTTTGCACAGTTTCCAACTTTGTTTTTTATGATTCCCATTGAATTGCTGAGCACAGCAAGAGTTACTGTTTCGTATTTATTTGTTTTTCAGTGTGTGTGTGTGTGGTGGAGTGTGTTTGTGTGTGTGTGCGCGCTTGTTTTTGCGGAAAGGCAAAACGTTAGCAATTTAGCGGGTATTGAACGCTTCCGAAACTTGCCGTTTCTACTCCCCCACCCTTGCGCCCACCTGGGTTGTTCGCCTTGTCACGTCTCTCGCGTTTCGTCTATTAAATATGAAAAAGTTGGGTTTACGTGAAGGTTATTGAAATGCATAAATTATTGACTCGTTCAAAGCGTGCGATGAGTGGAAGGCGTTGACACCCTTGTTGGGTATCGCTTAAAGTCTGTGTGAAAGTGTTTGCAGAGGTCGCGCATGCTTGCGCCCCCGGCTTAACACTTTACCCAAAATGCTCAAGTGCCAATGAATATCGAACAATTTAAGTTTTGGTAGCTTGAAAAATGCTTTAAACGAAACTTAAGGCAGCATTTTCTGATGGTCCTATTAATAGTGGCTGAGTGATTCCATGTTAACAAATCCGAATAATTTCGACATGGTCTTCAATTTTTCTGAAAATTGGTTTATTTGTAGACTTGAGTGTAATAAAAAGTAAAATGAAAAAAATTTGGAAAAATATCTATAATTTTAATTTTTAATAATTTGAATTTTGAATGTTGACAATTTTTTTATGGAGTTTCTTATAATCAAATATTTTTAAATTAATTTTCAATAACTTCAATTGTGGATACTCAAAGTATATTTATAAAATATATGTAATATACATATGAACTGAAATTTTTTTTTTAAATTTTAATAATTTTAATTTTTAATCATTTTAATTTTGAATGATGAAAATTGGTGTTTGGAGTTTCTTATAATCAAATACATATGTACCTTGGATTCTTTTTAACATTTTTATAAATTTTTATTTTTCCTTTTTTGTTTTTGTTTTTTTAGGATAAAATACACTTTTAAAAAATATTGGAAAAACAAATTTTTTTAAATGTATATTATCTCAAAAAATTAAGAAAAGAGGAAATAAAAATGTTGGTGGAAAAAAGTTCAAAAATTTTTTTAAGACCATTGATTTTAAGTGTATTTTATCTCAAAATATCAAAACAAAAGCAAACTCAAAATTTTTGATAAAAAAAAATCTTTTTAAGTGTATTTTATGTCAAACAAAGAGCAATAATTTTTTTTAATTCCGAAAAACCCCTTTCGAATTTTTTCTTATTTCTTTTCATTGAGAGCTGAGACTACGCTCAGTAATTTCTGGACTCCATGTCCCTTAGGGTTACCAATCAAGTCGAGTTTGCTTGTGAAGTGTGAAGAATGAAATGGCAATGGATTGGTCACACACTTCGAAAGGGTGACGACAACGAGGTCAAGTATGCGTTACCCTGGAACCCCTTCCAGCAAGTAGGGCATGCAGTTAAAAGACCTTCAAGCTTTTATATTACGCTAAACATATTCTGAAATTTTAGGCTTATGACGAAACCCTCGAAAGCTGTATAACTCAGATCATTGCTCAAATTCAGCACCATCTCAAAGTCATTGAAATTATACCATTAAGATCCGTATCACCATGCGAAGTAGCGGAGAGCATTTTTACAATGTCATATAAGGAATAAAGGCATGCATGAACCTTTCAAATAAAAAGATAATTTCATTCATTATTGGTACACCATCATCATCAGTCCTAAAAGCTGCAACTGGACCTGCAAAGATCTCGCGACCTTTTCCAATTCTTTACCCCTAAAGGAAGGCAGGAGACGACAGGAACTCCTGCCTTCCTTTAGTTCGTTGACTCATCTTGTCCTCGGTCTTCCTCTTGCTTTCAAGTTGAACGCTCTGGCTTCTACAATTCTATTCTGCGCCCTCGTACCATTCATTCTTGTTATATGACCCGAAATATTTTAACATAGCTTAACCAAGAATCATATATGCTAGCGTTCTGCTGGGAGTCGCTGCGTTTTGAACCACAGATCGAATTTAATAACTATAAATTCGATATGGTCAAGAACTTCATGTATCTTGGTGCCGCTATTACCAGTAAAAACGGTGTCAACCTGGAAATCAAGCGAAGTATAACTCTTGCCAACAGGAGCTAGAGATATTAACATAGTCAAACGAGTTAGCCTGCAGCGACTAAGGCGGCTGGATCATGTCGTCCGCATGGAAGAAACTGCTTCAGCGAAGAAGGTATTTGAATCGGTAATTTTTCGGTGTACGGTGAAGAGGACGACCTCGTGTCCGGTAGAAGTACCAAATTGAAGAAGGTCTGGCTTCTCTTTGCTTAAGGCACTGGAAAAGGTGTGCGGCAAACAGAGACACGTGGCGAGACATTATTCGACTGACTGTAACTCGGTAAGGGGTTGTTACAGCCAATTAAGTAAGTAAGTAAGTAATCACATTTTCGTCATTTATAAGCTAGTCAAGCTCGTCGTTCCTCCTTATACAGCACTCGCCGTGATCTTTTATTGCTCCACAAATTTTTCTGAGTTTTTTTCGTGCGAGGATTTGTAGTCTTTCTTTACCTGTTTCAAGTAGCGTCCACTGTTCAACTCCGTAGCATAAGACATAAACCTGATAAACCACGATATTGATACATTTTCAACATCATCACGTCTTATTGGAAAACCCTTTATTACAAACTAGCCAAACCAATAGTTGAAATTGTAACCACTCACTAAAATAGCAATGGGTAGTAGTGAGAATACTTCAGTTTGCGTTGATTTATGTACATTCCACATGGATGCTAAGAAATACATTTATAAATAGTTTACCTACCCAACGATTATGTAGGTGTTAGAAGCCGAAGTAGCAACTCACCGCTACCGTCAGCGTCACCACTGAATGGCTTGCCTTCGCATATAAAACACACACAGCACATAAATCGCTGGATTTCTCCCAGTGTCCCACCCGTCCCACTGTCTTTGCTTCATAATTCATTCAACTTTTGTGCACTCACCTACTCACTCACCTTACTTCACTCACTAATTTATGCACTGACATTTGCCTGTAGCCCAAAGCAACTCTACCAACTGGCAAGCTGCTTGGCGTACATACTTACATTCGGGATTTTCTTACGGCCAGGGTTGATTTTGTTGTCAGCAAGTGTGAGAAAGGCGCGTCTAAAATTAATTTGCGATAATTCATCAATTCGATTTGCTAAATGGCAATGAAACCTGGTGTATTCCAAAAGGCCAGCAGAGGAGCGAGAGAGAGGAAGAGAGTGGGAAGAGAAAGAGAGAGATTGCCAAGTGTATAGAATATGAATTGAGCAGCGGAAAAAGGGTTTA
Organism: Anastrepha obliqua; assembly: GCF_027943255.1. Lineage (NCBI taxonomy): Eukaryota > Metazoa > Arthropoda > Insecta > Diptera > Tephritidae > Anastrepha > Anastrepha obliqua. The sequence goes on from NC_072896.1 coordinate 32,936,905, forward strand.
TTTTGCATAAAAATCTCATCTTTGCAATTTATTATAAGCACTTTAGCTGGATGGGTTTGAATGAAATCTATTTAGTGCTCTGTACAGCTGCAGCAAAAATAATAGTAGTATGTCCGACGGAAAACGAAAGCAGTAAGAGGACTGTTAGCCAAGCCTTAGACATAATTTCATAAAGAATAACTCAGGACAACCTGCCATACATTACATGCATCTGATTCGCCTTAACTCCACTTAACTTAGAAAACATAGAGAGCTGTAGGTTTTAGATTCTTAAGTCATGTTTTTTAGCTAAATTGAGAGCCATGAGAAAATAAGGCTGCACATCATTTTTATGTTACATTTACAAAAAATTCCTCCAATTATGCCATAAAAATCTCATTTTCCGACAAACATAAAATACCAGGTTGTTCAATAAGTTTTGCGGTTCGTTAAGGGAGGGCATTGCTAAAAGCTAATTTTTATTTTTGTTATGCTGGTATACTCTTCACATGAACGTGTGTAAAGTTCAATTTCTCTCTGTCAATTCTTTCATTGTTTACAAGCCATTTAGTATCGACATAATGGAAAAAATCGAGTATCGTGCAGTGATTGAATTTTTATTTTTGGAACGTTTAAAAGCAAAGAAAATTTATGAATGTTTAAAGTGTATAAGGAGTAGAAATAGAATGATGGGTTGCTGAATTTAACCATAGAATATCATACTTATTTTTAATACGTTAACATCATACTTCGTCGAATCGACTACGGTAATATTTAAAAAGCTACAAAGGATGTCTCCTGTTTAAAAAAAGTGATTTAAATTTTATTAGTAAATTCTTTTTAAAGTGTTGCAATGAAATAAGACAAAAAAAGTTTAGTTTTTTAATATTATTATAATAAAAAAAAAAGATTTCACAGCACTATTTCATTTGCCTTATGTATAAAATAGAACAGAAAAAAAGCAATAAAAAAAAACAAAAAAATAAAAAATTCATTTATCCTTTTTTCCTTTCTTAAAGCTAACGTATTGAGTTGGAAAAAAAATTTATTTTTGGAATATTCAGACTTTAATTTGCACAAGAGGCACAAAGTTCAACTTTGTGCTCCCCACACAGGCTTTTTCTACATTTTGCGCAAACTGACTAAGTCATTCGTCGTTTAAACGAAGGGCAAAATTCACAAATTTTTCGTTTCCCGTTTGTTGGTTGTTGACACATATCGTCATTGATTCCTATATCAGCCGGCAATACATTTGCAATATTATCAAAAACCGATCTTCTCAACCTTGGCGTATCAAGAAGTCTCTCAGTAACATTTCGTTGAATAAGCGAAAAATGTAATTTTTCATAAACTCACGGCGTCCTAGAGGCTTAAGATCTGCTTGAAACATATTATGAGTATAGATGACGTAACTATTTATAAAAGCCATATTCAGTATACCGTAAAATTAACACAATGGTCATCTGTTTGTTTTACGCGAGCAATTCATAGTAGCGCACATTTGGTCAAAAGTGTCCACACCACCTTTTGTTTTATTGTAAAATTCTACCATATGTGTAGAAATCGGATTTGTTGCTCCTTCTTCATTGCATGATGACAGCAAATAAACCATTTGATTGGGCTTTGGCCTGTAAGAAAGTAGCGTTAATGGATTGTCGTAGCAGAACATTGATGTGCCACATTTACGTCCTTTAGAATTCTTTATTTTTTTGGGTATTTCTTTTTTATTTGAACGTAGTCACGTTAGTTTATATGGTTGACATAAAAGAGACTTTGCAAAGGGAATTGATGTGAACCAATTATCCATTGTTATATTTATGTTTGACCCATAAACGGTTCTTGTTAATTCCATCACATAATAGTCACCAAGTGGCATTTTTGTTGTGTTTGAGCCTTTCCCCAAGTATGAGGAAGCATCAAACATATCCTTCGTGCCGCTGTCACAAATCATTACCTTTTTTAGGCCATACTTTGCTGGTTTGTTGGGTATGTACATTCGAAAACTACATTTGCCTCTGAATGCCAGCAGCTGTTCGTTAATTGTAAGGTACAGTCCATCTAATTGGGGCAAATTTGTCACCACCTTGCAGAATGCGTACAGCTTTATCATCAAATCGAAGGCAAAACAAAAGAAATCTAAACCTAGCTTTAGTCATTGTGGATAAGTATTGAGCACCTGAATACGCTCGATCAAACAATTCATCTGCTGATAGATGCTTGTCCTTCTTAACAGCAGTTAAAACTAATATTCCTATATATATATATAATTGGCGCGTACATCCTTTTTGGATGTTTGGCCGAGCTCCTCCTCCTATTTGTGGTGTGCGTCTTGATGTTGTTCCACAAATGGAGGGACCTACAGTTTCAAGCCGACTCCGAACGGCAGATATTTTTGTGAGGAGCTTTTTCATGGCAGAAATACACTCGAATGTTTTTATTAATTTTGCTTTCACCGAGATTCGAACCAACATTCTCTCTGTGAATTCTGAATGGTAATTACGCAGCAACCCATTCGGCTACGGCGGCCGCCTAATATTCCTATAAAAGATGATATTTCCTGTTGTGAATTTTTTTTCCTTTGCTGCTCATCGGTAATGGCAAGTGAAATTGATTTTCGATAGCTATCTCCACATTTGTCCATCGAACTATTTCGTTGATAATTTCATTAGTTCTGAGCATCTGAAAACACAGTAGAGGATCCGTGATGTTCTTACACTGTCGCGTAGGTCCTCGTACTCGATGCATGATATTCAATCCATTATGGTGAGACTTAGGTTTTATAGTCGGCCATTTGTGTCTACCTTTTCCACGTAATATCGATTTTGACAACGGCACTATATTTGACTTGCATATAAAAGAGTTCGAAGGCACATCGTCGTCATCTGAATCGATTGGTTCATCTGATGAACGATATTCATCTTCTTCTAACAGCTGATCATCTGATACATTGCTATCCTCAAAATTTTGATCTTGATCATCGTCCAATTCGATTTCGCTATCGCAAATTGCATCGTTTCGACGACGCAAACAAAAAACAAAAAAAAAAAAAACTTACCCAAACATAATTGAGCTGTACATGCACACACTAAGAGAGTTTCACCAAACACTGATGCTATACAAAAAATCAGCAAAAAAAAAAAAAAAATTAAAGAGAAACACCAAAAACAAAAACATGCAACGTCGTTTCGACGAAGTACGACATTCTAGGGTTAACCGGCGCCGTACAAGCCTTGAAGGCAATCCACGTCAAGAACGTCCAAAAATAGCAACAACACCAGAAATCGTAGAAAAAATATAGAATATCATATTGGAAAATCGTCAGGTGACTGAAAGAGATTTAGTAGAAGCCAATATTATGACTGAAGTGTTGAGTTTCAGAAAGCTGGGTGCATTGTTCGCTAACAAGGGACCAAAACACATTTGAATGCGAATTTCTCAGCAAGAATTAGAGTATTTTCGAAAGGATAAAGTGGATTTAGGGCGACGGCTCTTCACTATGGATGAGGCTTGGGTCCATCACCATGATCCTAAATCAAAACAAAATGCTAAAGAGTGGTTTCACTTTTACCTGGTTCTTCGGCTCCGAAACGAGTTCGTGTCCAGAAACCAGCCAAGAACGCGTAAGCATCAGTTTTTTGGGATGCGAAAGGATTTATTTTGTGGATTACTTGAAAACAGGTAAAACAATAAATTCTAAATATTATTGCAACCTTCTAGACCAGCTGAAGGAAATAATTCGTGAACAAAGACCCAGTTTGCAAAAGGAACAAATTATGTACTTTTCATTAGATCACAAAAAAAAATTTGACAATGGCTAAAATCCATGAATAAATTGTTGGAGTATCCACGGCATTAACCAGATTTGGCCTCTAGCGATTTCCATCTCTGCTAGCCCTAAAAAAGTTCGTGCGTGGAAAACGTTTTTCATCTAATGATGAGGTCTTAAGGGGTTATATACAGTTAGCAGGCCGAAAAAAGCGAATTTTACAGAATTTGTTCGGAGAAAACTTTAAATTTATTGACTTAATTTATTGACATTGATACCAATGTGTATCATATTACGTTATCTTTTAACTCTATTTCAGGACTTAGTATTAGTAAAAATATTTATTTGGAAAGGAGCTACAGCTGATCGCCGCGAGCTCCTCTCAAAAAAGACGCTTTGCGGTGACCACAATATCTCTGAACTGGATCCTCTGAAATTAAAAAGCCAAACAGATTTCGCTAAAGTAATGCTAAATCTAGTAGTTAATCGAAGGAATAAGCAAAATAAATGATTTTCACAAAATGGCGGTTTCTCACAAAAAAAAAATTGGTTTTTCACCAAAATTGCGGCCTTAAATTGTTTATAAAAAAAAATTCTCACAAAATAAATCGATTTTCGATCAAAATTTCGCACATAAATTGTTTATAAAAAAATATTTATCGGTCAGAAAAAATCTTGGTTTTATTACTAAAAAATATATAATATTTAAGAAACTCTTGTTACAATTTGAGACCAATCGGCTTAGCCGTTTTGGAGTAATGTTGGTCTTCACAGCTGTGGAAGCGTATTTTGCAGCCCTTCCTGATTCTCAATTCAGAGATGAAATTCATAAATTGGAATCTGATTCAAACAGTTGTATTGATGTTCAGGGAGACAACCATTGATGTTCACACCATAAAATTGTGTTCTTCTTATCGAACCGCAAAACTTATTGAACAACTTAGTACTTAAGTTATGGTGGCCAAGAGTAATAATAAACGAAGGTCAACAACAAATAAGGATCAAAAACGGAAGAAAAAAGAGAAAAATATGGCTAGATAAAGCATACTTTGCGAAAACCTACGCTGAAGTAGCAACTGCCTTGCTGATCTTAAATGATGAACAGAGTCAGCAAAATGGGGTATCTCTCTACTGCGCTGCATGAAATGTCTGAGATCAAATCAGTAGCAAAAAGACATTTCTTTGATAACGTATTACCTGTACTCGTTCGGGCATAGAATCATCGCAAGCTTATCTTAACCTTTCCACTAAGAGTTTCGTTCTATTCTTAGGGGAACCAGCTGTGGATTGGATTCGGTTAGTCACGAATTCAATAACTTCGCTAGCAAGTCCTTTCTTCTTCTTGTCCTTTCACTTTGAACCTGTAGGCATATTTGGACCTGTATGTATACATGTGTATGTATGTATATACATATGTACATCCATAAATCCGTGCATATCATTAAACACGCCGTACAAGTAATATTTGTGTACTTGCGTGCACTTCCTTCCTACCACAGGAGAGGTGCATGTTTGAGGCGGAACCCTCCTAAGCACGGAGTGTTCAATAGGAAAGATTACGACAAACAAACAAATAAACGAATGACAACAACAAGTATGTATGAATATGTGTGTATGTGCGCATATTATATAAAGATGTGTTTGTGTGTCAGTCAATTCGATAGCAGTGAATGACACTAAATCCGGGCTGGCTAAGGGTAAATGCACTTTGAAAGCGATGTAACGATGCAGTTGCGCAATGAGTATCGACTGACGTTGATAGAATGCAATTGCAAGCAATATGGAATCCTCATACTTTTTTTGTTGTTTTTGTTACAACGAATGCTATGGCTAATGGTTGTTGCAGTTGTGTTTTCTCTCATTGTCACGCCTATGACAGTTGGATGTACGAATAGTTGCATGTATGTGCTTATATATGGATGTGCTTATGTATGTATGTGTGTATGTATATATGTATTTATGTATGTATGTGCTTATACATTTATATGCGTCCGCATTACAATTGCTTGTGGCAAGCGGCGTCCCATCGACTAGCCGTCTACCCTGTCTATTGACGGCGGTCGCTTTGTTTATATGAATAACCCGCTTGTGTGAATGCGCATGGGCTTTTTTTTTTTGTTTACGAAGGGGGAATCTTTCATAGATACCGTCAATTTAGACGGCATGCACGATTCATACTGCTTGCTAAGGGTACACCTCGTTCGGGACCACGCACAGTCAGTAATTTTCATACTGTCTGGACTTGCAAAACAGTACACCTACGTACTAAACCCTTGAACTCCGTTTCCTCCACCACTCTCCCTGCGGAACTGCTTCAACGTATTACTTCGCAGGGCTGGTTAGCTATATAGCTTCGTCAATGTCTATCGGTTAATGCGTCTCATTTGTTCAATGTATCTGAGTTCTTTTTGAACTCTAGTAGCGTATGCAGCTACCTCCTCCCACTTTTCTTCCGATTGCAACATGAACTCGACTACGTCAGTTGCATTTGGAATTAATCTTCCTGTTATAAAGCGTGGGCAGTGGAAACTGGCATGTTCCACGTCTTCTTCTACATTGATGCACACAGGGCAGTAGGGGCTGTCATCATGCCCGAACCTGTGCAGATATTTCCTAAAACCTCCATGTCCAGAAAGAAACTGTGTCACGTGGTAGGTTGTATCTCCAAAACTCCGATTTAGCCATGGTCGCAAATCGGGAATCAGTTTATAGGTCCATCGCCCTTTACTGGAGGTATTCCATCGGTCTTGCCACCTTGTTAGTGACACAAGCCGCTCTTCTTCTCTCACCGCTTTTTTATTTATTTCAGCATCCGCTGCACATCTGTCGTAGACTCGCTTCATTTCACTCGCGAGAATATCCGCTGGTATCATACCAGCTATGGCAAACGCCGCGTCATCCGATATTGTTCTGTAGCCGCAACATGCCCTTAAGGCACTTAGCCTATATACAGACAATAGCTTCCTTTTGTTATCCTTCAGTTCCACCGCATTTGCCCAAACTGGGGCTGCATACAAGAGGACTGAAGTGGCCACATTTGCAAGCAACTTCCTTCTAGTTGACTTAGGACCACCTATGTTAGGTAGGATCCTTGAGAGTGCCGCTTGTATGTTAGCGGTTTTCTCTACCGCGTAGTCAATATGGGCCTTAAAATTTAACCTACAATCTATAATAACTCCTAGGTATTTCAGAGCCGGTTGTGAGTGAACAATTTGCTCTCCCACTCTGATTCTCATCTGCTCGACTTTTTTCCGACTTGTTATCAGAACCGTCTCCGTTTTTTGTTCTGCCAATTTGAGTCCCGCCTGTTCGAGCCAGTCTTTCACTTGTTTTATCGCTCCATTTGTAATCTGCTCCACTTCCTGTATGTGCTTAGCAGAGAACTGCAAGCGGTGGTATTTTTCTGACTTGCGATCCACTCACAAAAAAAGCGGTATCAATATGTACGACCAACGCAAACTAAGCGGTGTTTGCGCTGAGCAGAACCGCAACAGAGCAGTAAATGTTCTATGTACATATATCGTTTGTACATCCGAGTCTTTCTTTGTTCAGTCTTTGCTTCGTTTATAACTACCGCTTGTGCGATCACTTCGGCTATGCGGTGCTGCATATGACCGCTACCGAATGACAAAAATACTGAAAACACCGCCTGCACAAATAGATCATAAGACACAAGCAAAAGAGTACCACTAAAAAATATCTATGCCATCGCGCGTTCACTCAATACATAAATGATTAGCACTCGAAGGAGTCCACTTTCTTATTTATGTTTTTTTATCTTTGTTTTCGTCGGCAGTGCTTTAACAAAGGGCACGAATCACTCTACTTGCAGATATGTATGTATATTATATTAATGTGTGCATGTAATTATATGTTTATTTTTAAAAGATTTATAATGACGGAGAATTAAAATTTTATTGCTGAGAAAATTTCTTTATATCTTTATACATAAGTATCTTTAGAAGTAAGTTAAAAGAAAAATTATTATTTGTGTTTGTACGATAAGTAATTTGTAAGAGAATGAATTTCAATTTTTATTTTAAAGTTCATTTTATTTTCTGTCATAATTAATAGTAATATGCAATAATATATTAATAAAATAATATCACTGCTTCAATAAAGAAAAAACTTTTCATTTCAAAATACTGCTATATATGTACATACATATGTATAAAAATCCTTTTTTTTCGTGCGCTGCTATGAATTATACTGCAGACAATCTCACTATTTGCAAGGGATGACGACGCGGTGTTTGCGGTGTTTTCCTCATTTGACAGATTTCACACATCACACCGCTTAGCCGAAGTTGAATATACGATTGCTTTCAAATCTAACACCCGAGTATACGAGATATTCATACACTCAACAATCGCGGTAATAGCGGTATTGATCAGCACACACACCGTCATGGAAAGGAATGCTTCAGCTCAAATCACTTGCCGTTTGAGTATGAGTAGTGAGTTGAAACAGAGTATTGAAGCGGTGTGTAAGCAGTAGCAGTACACCGCTGCAGTTCTCTGGTGCTTAGCCACCGTCACTATCGCTATATCATCCGCAAAGCCTATTATTCTTACCTCTCTGGATACCGGTAAGCGAAGGACTTTGTCGTACATGATATTCCAGAGTACAGGACCTAGGACCGATCCTTGTGGCACGCCAGCAGTAACTTTGTACCTTTTTGTTCCAGCACTGCTCTCATACATCAGTTCTCTATCAGAGAAGTAACTCCTTAATATCCTGAGAAGATACGGCGGAATGCCAATTTCATACAAGCTATTCAAGATGTGCGACCAGCTTGCCGAATTAAAGGCGTTTTTGACATCCAATGTGGTTACAGCACAGTATTCCTTGGTGCCCCAATGCCACCGCTTTCCTTCTATTGCCTTAATGGCCGTTTTGACAACCGTAGTAACCGCATCAATCGTCGAACGGTTTTTTCGGAAGCCAAACTGCATTGTACTCAATGCTCCCTTCTCCTCTAGTATAGGCAATAGTCTATTGCAAATAATACGCTCGAGTATTTTGCCTGTGGTGTCCAGTAGGCAAATCGGCCGGTACGAGGACAGATCGTCGGCTGCTCCTTTTCCTTTTGGTATCAACACAAGTCGTTGCAATTTCCACTGTGTAGGAAAAACGCCTTCGTCTAAGCATTTTTGTAGTACTGCAACAAATATTTCGGGACGCAAGCGGATAGCCGCCTTAAGGGCTACATTTGGTATGCCATCCGGCCCCGGTGCTTTTCGGTCGCCGATTTTCTTGCACGTTTCCATTATCTCTATTGCCGATACGACTGGAATCTGTTGGGTGTTTACGGTATCTGCAGATTCTAATCTGTCTATACTCGGTCCCTGGGGAAATAGCGTCACTACAATTCGATTAAGAATAACTGGGCATACGACTGATGGAGCTCGTTGGGTGTGTTTGTATATGTGTGTGTGTGTATTTTAGATGAATTTCAATATGCCTCCGTCAAACAGTGATGCAGCAATGGCACTGCAGTGTGAAAGCCATCAGCTTGAAATGATTTCGCAGACAGTGAGTTGTAAATCATGAGAAACTGAGAGCGTAGCCTTGCTTTGCTGCTTTCTGCCTTATTATTTGATACTCAACAACTCTAAGCCCGAACTTACATATGCCATTAAAAGATTTCTAAGGTTAGTTTTTTGAAATATGTATTTAAGTTATAAAAATATAAAACATGCACAGTGGCGCAAAATTAATCATCAATTTTTTTGTAATAGCTTTCTTATTAAATTAAAAAATGATCTCGAGTGATGGAAATCTTTATTTAGATCTTTCCTGCAGCTGCCTAGTTCACGAGTGTCCAAATTATAAATCTTCCGATAGGGTGATTAATTTTGCGCCACCTTAAATAATACATATAAAACCCGTGACAAAATAATAGACCTCGACATTATGGGCAGTTTTTTTAAATTTGTTTTTTAATTTTTTCTTACTTTTACTAAATTTTTTTGTAATATTTTTTATAAAAGTTTAACTCATTGTCGAACAAAAACCATAAATGTACATAAATCCTCTTATAAATCTTCGGATAGGGTGATTAATTTTGCATCCCTCCTAGATAATACTATCAAACACGTGACAAAACAATATACCTCGACATTTTGGCCATTTTTTTCTTAAATTTTTTTTTTAATTTTTCTAAATTTTTTTTTTAACTTTTTTTATAAAAGTTTAACTCATTGCCAAACAAAAAACATAAATGTACATAAATCCTCTTATAAATCTTCGAATAGGGTGATTAATTTTGGATAATGCATATAAAGCCCATGACAAAACAATAATCTTCCAATAGGGTGATTAATTTTGCGCCACCTTGGATAATGCATATAAAGCCCATGACAAAACAATAATCTTCCAATAGGGTGATTAATTTTGCGCCACCTTGGATAATACATATAAAGCCCGTGACAAAACAATAGACCTCGACATTTTGGACATTTTTGTTGACTTTTTTGTTTATTAGTATGTAAATCCAAATTTAAAACATAACTTTACACAAAATTTACAAAAATTAGAATTCCACCAACTTTTCATCACAATTTCTGGTACGCAGCTTAAAGCTTATTAAATTTATATTTAAAATTATAATAATGTACAAGTGGTTTCCGAAAAGTAGGGTAACTTGTGTGTTAAAAAGTTTGAATGAAAACTTTTCGGTTGAGGAGAGGCCTGAAAGTAGAAAAAAAGATTTTGCGTCGCAATCACAGGCTAAATGAGTGGTGTCAATATTTCGAAAAAAACGTTGCCTTTCACTTCGACATGCTGCAAAACAGGTCCATATGTCGAAATGTTACGTCCAAGAAGTGTGAAAAAATGAAGGCTTACGATCTATATAAAAATATTGTAAGACCCAATCGAACTAATAAACAAAATAGGAGTAATAAAACACATACGCAAAAATTACACAGTCAGATATTCATAAATATGGCTGCGTGGTTATGGACTGTGAAATATAAGATTCAGGATGCAGAGTTTTACACTACAACAAAGAGAGTAGGAGTCATAAGTACCTTTAAGCTAAAAATATTGGACAAGTGGCCTAAAAAATTTTTGATTTGCCAAGCCATCTTCCAGTGTGGTATGAAAAGCAAAGAGTTCATTACCACGGGCACTATAAATCAAAAACTTATTTGAAGGAGTTTTTGCAACAACGTTTGCTGGCATTGATAAAATATCATAAAGACGATTGATAAAATTTCATAAGTCCGATCTAGCATCGTGTCACTATAGCCAATTTGCTATGAACTGGTATGAAAATCACAGGGTAAATATTGTTCAAAAACACTAAAATCCACCAAACTGCTCACAGTTGCAACCCATTGAAAACTATTGGGCAATTGCTAAAGAAAATTGCTAAAAAACAAAAAAAAAAAAAAGGAACAACAGTTTAAAATGAATTGGCAGAGAGCAGAAGATACCGTAACAAAAATGGATATCTATCGCAAAAAAACTGATGTCCAGTCAAATCTAAATTGCGCCATTATTTATAACAAAGAGAATTGGTATAGTTTTTTGTGTTGATATGAGCTTTTTGTTCAACATGCAACATATTCAACATAACTTATACAAATTTTATGTTATAAAGATTTTCGACCGACCAATATTTTTCGTGTCCATTCTCTACGGGAAAAATTACATAATTTAAACATCCACTATGAGGACGTAACCAGATAAAATCCGCCAAAAATCAATTAATGAATGCCTAAGAACGTCGACATATCGATGTTGAGGTTATTCAGCAGCACTTTGCGTTTTTAAGTACTTCCGCACACTTCAGTTTTCTTCAGTTTTTCCAGGTCTGCCAGTGCTTTTTCTATCATCGATAGCACCAGTTTCTGAAATTTTTGCAGTAACTTTTGAAAGGTACCATCCAGGAGTTATTCACAACTGGCATCTAGGCGTCACTTTTGAAAAACCCTATAAATTTATAAACATAGAACCTATTTTGTCTCTTTCTAATAGAGAACGGCGAAATTTGTACAATTTTGTTGCATCACGTAAAGCACAGTAGCAATTCGTATAAACTACTCAATAGTTGAAATATGAAATCGAAGTTTTCAGGGATAAGAGTTGCTGAGATGACTGTCGAGACTCGTGAAAATGTACAAGAAAAATTTAACTGTATAGGATAACCCCTTTAAAGCAACTACTGAAAGTCATTTGCATGAAATTCTGCTCCATTTTTTTTAAAAAGGATTACTCTTTCCAAAAAAAATATCAATAATTAAAAACATATTCATTCGCCTCCACTTTATAGGTGAATTAGATTAAACTCCAAGTGCTACATGGCTCGCACGAGTGCAGTAGCGTAATCAGAAAAGAGTTGCAAACAAGAGAGTACACTCTTGGTATGTTTTGAAGGAGCTTTTGACAATGCTGCCTTTGCTCTTCTATCAGAAGGAATGGATTAGACGAAATCATTGTCAGATGGATGCCCTCTATGCTATCCAAGAGACTGCTTATCAGAGATGGAGAAGAAAACAATGAAGGAGTCAAAGTTGAGATTAAATGGCGCTGATCAAAAGGCGGTGTATCTATCACCACTTTAGAGCTTTGTTCTGCACTCTCTTCTTAATGATCTGCAGAAAATTGGACACATCCAAGCTTATGCGGATGATGTGTGCGTACTAATCTCAGGATGAATGCTATGTAGAAGCTAATGCAATAAAACAAGATTGAGGCACCAATGCTCCAATTGCATAGTCTTTCGGTGAATCCTATAAAAATTACCTTCGTGCTTTTTATAAGGAAACGCAATATGGAAGGCCTGTTACTACCCACTTTGAAAGAAGTAACTCTGCAACTCTCTTCTGAGGTCAAATACTTAGGGGTAATCTTCGATAGTAAGATAATTTGGAAACGCATGTCGCAAAACGCAAACGCAACGCAAAAAGGCTTCTCGAGCACTAAAAGTCTTCTGGCAGTGTAAGAGAACCTTTGGCAAGACATGTGGCCTAAGACCGGCGATAGTAAACTGGTTATACATCACCCTGATTAGACCAATTATAACATACGCCTCTGTAGTGGCAAGCAACTACGGTTAATTCCAGAGTAAAACCTCTAACTAGACTATAGAGAAGTGTGTGGGTATCATTGGGTATGACAGGTGCTTTAAGTACGATATCTGACGATGCCCATAATATCATTCGAAGCTTACAACCTCGAGATCTTCAAATTCGAAAGGAAGCGTTGAAGGTTGCGTACAGGCCCAAGTTAAACGAAGTCTGGGGAACGAAGAAAACACTGGCCACTGTCAGATATACCCCGAGTTGTCGGTGCGGTGCAGACTGTTCTCGATGTCAGCGGACAGTCGGGTGCCTAACGTTAGCTTCGATAGGAAGTATGAAATTTTTATCCCAGATAGAGATCAATGGTTAGGTCCAGAGAACCTATTAAAGCTATTGTTACGTATCGAGTTAAATAATTAAAACCACCGTCTACTTTAAAGATATATAATTACTCAGATATTTAATTCAATAATGGAAAATAAACTAAAAGAAAAGAATGAATTTCAATGGACACATCCGTGTCGTTCGGCCACTCGATACGAACTAACTCCCGTCGCTCATCGGTCTCTCCTGTTCGGTGTTTCTCCATCAGTTGCACATTACCTAGGCTTGCCATCTATCGTTGACAATATTTTAGCACACTTTCTACCCCGACGGATCCAAAACCCGTGATGGTAGCGGATCTGGATGGTCCTTAAACGAAGACACTAAGTACTCCTACGGTACAAGACAGCTGGCTACGGTATCCTTAACGGAAATCCATGCCATCTACAATGTGACATACTGGCTAATTCAGAAAAAGTGGCGGTCCCTCAGCACTGAACCCTTTCTAGGTTTCACTTCTGCATCGTTTGACGACTTCATGAGGTCATAGAAAACGTTGGTCTGAGTTGGGCTCCTGCAGGATAGCCAAGTGCTTTGTGAAAGAACCAAACAGGAAATAAACGGCCTTAATCCTAAAACATAGTGGGAATGACCTGAGAGTACTGATGGGCGTAATCACAAGGCACAACGCCTGTGGTCAACATATGGCTACCATGGGAATCAATAGCGACCCAATATACTTATCCTGTCGTGAGAATCAGACTCAGGTTGTTGGAGTACGATGTACTGAGTATGAATAAAGTTTATACTCTTCCTATTGCGGATCTCTTAAGATTTATCAATAAATCCAAAACGGAAGAGTGATCTTTAACGAAATTTTTTAGTCTTACCATCTTTATGGTATCTATCCTGTCTTTCTGTTCCCTCCCCTGTAATCTATCTAATTAAAATTAAAATAAAAAAATTAAATATAAAAAAAATGTTTTTCTTCCAAATATACTGCAACTGACGCCCAACTCACAAAACTCTCACCTTCTTCTCCAAATACATACCTGTAAGCACAAACTTACTTGCATACATCTTAACGCCTTGTGGTGCATTCAAGCAGTCTACTTACAACCCAGTTCTATTATCGTAAATGACAGGAGCAGATGACTTCGACGCAAATGTTGGAGGTACTGAAGCCTATGTCAGTATTAACTTTGCATTGCGCCGAATTCATTACGGTTTTGTGCTTCATTGGAGCGCCTGAAAGCAATACAACAACGTTGTGTTTGTAAATTCAACCATCACCGCCTTCATTCAACGACCACCCCTCAACTCAGCACCTCAACCAGGCAACCGCATGTGGCTTGTATTGCTGCCGCCGCTGCTACTGCTTTCACTATTGCGACATCATTGATTGGCTTTGGAAGCTGCCACTGTGTTTGAAAACATACGCACAAATACATGCATATGTATATGCATAAGTGAAACTCACGTATACCTGCGCAGCCATATAATCATCCACGTTTGTTGCCTGCATAATGACGTGCCGATACCCATAAGCGTGCGGGCAGGTTTGTTGGTGAGATCTTCATTTATACAGTATCTAGCATACACTTAGGCGCACTTCTCTGCCTACATGCATTGTAGGAGTTATGCACACACATCAATGCCTATGAATACCGTTGCTTTCTAGCGCTGCAATCGGTGCTGTATTCACTCCAATAATAGCACAGTGCAACAAAATGAAAAAACATGGAAGAAAAATAAAAAAAAAATTTTTAATATATTTTTTTAATATTTCGTGAAATAAATAAATAAAAATAAATTAAACTAGATAAAAATGAATAAATAAATAAAACATATAAAATAATAGCAATAAACTTGCTTTTAAAATTAGGAACTACGAAGAAAAAAAATATATTTATGAATTAAGTATTCAATTAAGTTATTAGTACTATTTTATCCATGTAAATGGCACATTTTAATAGTTTTGCTAGTAAAACTAATGTTATCAAATATTATTATATAATCAAATTAAAGACAAAGCCATAGACAATACTTCAAAAAACGAGTATTTAAAATAGTGCTGATTGATGTCAGACCGGGTTTTTGTCATAATATCTCACAATTTCATATAAAATGAGGACTGTTAACTTTGAGATAGCATAAAATGAAAAAATAAATAAATAAAAATGCCCATATAAATATTTTATAAAATGACTCTTTATCACCTATCAGAAAACAACTATGCGTCTCCAGAGATATATATATAATATATATATATTGTATATTGTATATTTTTCATTTTGTTGCACTGTGTAATACCCGTTATACATGTGGGTAGGTGTGTTCCTACAGTTGCATGTTGATATCAATCTATTTCACTACACAGCACGGCCATTGAACTTTTTGTAAGTTTACTGTCAACATAATTCCTCTTTCTTCTTAAATATCTGGCATCGAATTGAGTTAGAAATGCATATGAGTGCAGAACCTAAATGAAGCAGATCTTTTGATTTGTGTCAAACGAAACTCTCTTCATTGAAGTAATTTCTGTGGAGATAATTAATAATAAGACAAATTTAAATATCAATTTTAGGTTGGCATTTCAAGTAGTGAACGGGAAAATTTTCTTGAATGTCTTACAGTATTCGAATTTGGGAGTGGGTGAGGAGTTCTAGAAACCTTGTATATCAAGGTCTATGTAGCTGTATTTCAATTCGACTATAAAGAGGCAGCGAATGAATATTTTTCAATAATTTCCTTTTTTTTTTTTGAAAGAGTAAACCTTGCCATAAAGGTTGCTATTCATATTTCTGGCTTTGGGCACTTCTAGTGTTATTAGGCGCCATCTGACGTTTCTATTTGAAGATTTGACATAGTTCATCTCATAAACCACACCTCATAGTTCACTTATAAATGCACTCAGAAAGTTGTGATGTGTGAACCATATTAGTGTATTTTACAGTGGTTTCCTTTCGGGAAAAAAATTTAACTAAGCCATGAACATTTTATCGGATCATTTTTCCCAATTTTCGACGAGGATTAAGAACACAGAAATACATCGTTGAACTAAATACACTCGGAGGTTTGCTCTTGCTTCCCCAGGGGCAACCGTTATTGGAAAAAAAGTGTGTCTTTATTTTGATCTTTCACGGAGATTCGAACCTACGTTCTCTCTGAATTCCGAATGGTAGTCACGCATCAACCCATTCGGCTGTGGCGGCCGCCTCATATTTAGAACCACAAAAAAAACTGGCACAATAAATCTTCTGGTGAGCGCTGTTCGTTCACCGGTGCATGCCTTGAAGGTCTCCTAAAATCAGTCACAATCGTCATTCCACTTACATGAGATTGAGATATCATTTCTTTTTTGTTTGGTGGGTGAGGTAAGGTTAAAAATGTCTTCGTACGTCCAGCGACCGTCGTCTACTGCGTTGAGTGGTATGGCTACTAAAACCTCCTCTTCTGGGAAGACTCTCTTCCCGCGGCTCCTTTCTGCATTTCTTCCGGAGGGACCAGAACGGCATCCGTAAAGGTCCAATTCTATTCACTTAAGTCTGAGTCCTCTGTATTTGTAGCCAGCTTCATGCAATGAACTCGTTTTTTTATGCCTCTGTCTGTGAGGCTTCGCTTTGTTGTACTGCGCTGAGGTATATTTTTTTTTTTTTTTTTGTAATACGTCTTCAATGTATTCCAGCTGTCCTCGCGTTCAAGCATTTTGCTAATTATATTGGTCGGCGCGATGTCACCAATCTGCTCCCTCAGAGCAATGCTTTCCACAAACCATCTGTAGCAACTAAAAAACATGCGTTCGGGCTCATCCCTTGGCGTTCTTCAGTATATGCACCTAGATTCGCTTAGCTTACAGAGACAGAGTAAGCGTCAAGAACGTAGGCGGGTGGAACTCTGAGTGTCGCTTTTCGTTGTACGCAGGTTCCAATGCTTTGCGCTTGGGTTTGCTTTGCGCTTAATTTTACAAGAGTATTGCGTTTGCGGTCGCCATGATCAGCTTCTTTTGCTCTGTGTTGGTCCAGCAATGTTTGCCATTAGTCTGCTTAGCATTCCCGTGACCTTCGCTGCTTAGGAAACCGCGCGCCGTATCTGGGTCCAGAACGTAAGACTGCAATCAAGTTGAATGCTGAAGTATCTTACTGCTTTTTGAAAAACTAGGGGCGTGTCGCCTATTTGCATGTTGGGCATTAGTATGACGAGCATCTACATGGAAGATTTTGCATTATCACCTCGAGGTGTAAGAAAGTTGCGTTGAATCCCACAAAATTCAAAAAAACGACCAGGCAGCGCAACTGCGAAAAATGCTTCGAAAAGTTTGCATTCGAACGATTGCAAAAGACTAGAATGTTTTAAAAATAATAAAGCCATCTCCAACCACCAGTACTGATTTTTTTAATTATTACGTCAGATTTAATTAATATGCCAAATATTTAAAAATTGAATGAGCAGAGACTCGATATTCACTGTCTGTTTATAGACTTCAAAACAGTCTTTGACAGCATCGACAGGAAAAAAGTACCCTTCATTCTACGTCTGCAAGAAATACCACTGAAGCTCGCGTCAGCAGTTACTATGGCTCTACCAGGAACAGTATCGAATCAACAAACTCTGACCTTTTCGATGTTTTGCACTCTGTTATCAATCGCCTCGACCCTGGCACAACTATAATCTCTAGTAGCATTGAGATCTTTAGCTACGCTGACGACCTACGATCTTGCTATCCTCACAAGAAAGCAAAATGTGCTCACGGAGACCGCGTTAAATCTAATTAACAAAGCTAATTGACCTAGAAGTCAATATCGAAAAAACCAAATACTTGATTGGATCACAAAGCAGTAGCCGTGAAAGTCGGGCCCCACGTCTTTTACAAAGTCGAGACCTTCAAGTACTGTGTAGTAAACATAAATGTAAGCAGATCGGCTTATCTGAATAAATGACAAACTGCAGACTGCAAATAGACGCTTTTACGCACATCTCAAACTACTTAAAAACAAGCTCTTATTACAAACATTTGAGCTACGGATCTATAGGGGCCCTCATTAAGCCAATAGCAACGTATGGATGTGAAACATGGGTTCTGACTACTAATATAAAGAGGAAGAAGAAGAAAAAGAGAAATTGTTTTGGTTCTCTAGCAGAACCCCTTGGGCCTCACATAGGGTCATCAGTTTAGAGGTGTGGGATTTTAAATTGAAATAAAACCACAAAAATTCAAATTTATTGGGCAATCTTTATAAGTTTTGTGTAAAACCATTTATGACATTTATTTTTTAAAGATAATCGCTTTCAATTGTTAGCCACAACTCATAAAACCTAAAATGTCTGACATCCGTAAACACTAATTTGAACTGACTTCCTGCGTGACTTCGGTCGGTATCTCGTGAATACCTTTGGTAATGTTGGCTTCCAATACCACAATCGAAGCTGGTTTCTCCAAAGCATTTAGACTTTACATACCCACACAAATAAAAGTCCAAAGGTGTGATATCACGCGATTTGAGTGGCCACTTCACTGCTCCGAGACGAGTCATAAATTGCTCATCGAAACCACGATGCAGTAAATCCATTGTTTCGCGGGCTGTGTGACAAGTATGGCCGCCTTGTTAAAACGAGTGGAGCTCACGGGCTTCAATTTCCGACATCAAAACGTCGTTTATCATGGCGCCACAGCGTTCGCCCTTCACTGTTACATTGGCGCCAGACTCGCCTTTGAGGAAATATGGGCCGATAATTCCTCTAGCCCATAGACCGCACCAAATGGTTGTTTTCAATGGATATGATGTCTGTTCGTTAATGACTTCGGTGTGCTCTAGAGCAATGTTGCTTATTGACATCGCTATTGAGCCTAAAATGAGCCTCATCGCTGAACAAAATTCGGGTCCCAAAATGCAGATCTGATACTAATAGAAGGTCGACCTGCTTCAAATCTTTGAGTAACTGCATTTTACATGTTTTCAATCCAAGATCTGTGCGTAAAATTGCCCAAGGAGTTCCATCAGATAGGCCAAGTTGTTGAGATCGGCACCGAATCGATTCCTTCGGACTGTACGCAGTCTAATCGGTCGAGTGTCATCCAATAATGTAAAATTATTATCAATTTTGTCGATGATTTGCCGAATAGTGCGTTTGGTAGGACGGTTATTTACACCATAAGTTGGCCTGAGCGCGCGATGAACACTTTTCACAGAGCGTCCATTTTGGTAATATAGGTCGTAAGTCTTTCCATGATGAAATGTCAATGAATAGTGGAAAATATTATGTATTGAGTTTGAAAGTAGTCACGTCTAAAACCCTATTGGGAAAAATACCTCCAATCTGATGACCCTTTATTTTATTTACGGCTGTAAGTGGTCCAAAAGGAATGCGCGAGTCTTAATTTTAATACAAAGTGCGTTTTAAAATTTCCTTGGAATCAAACTAAGTAGGCTTCGTTTTGTTTCTATAGTTCAAATAAATAAAAGCTGCAGTTTATTCTTTCGACTTTCGTAAAAAAATTCACCTGAACAAATTGCGTACTTTCGCTCAACTGTATTAAATTTCTTTTGCAGGTTCGATACAAAAGGCTATGCTTATTATAAAAAGTGAATCAGCTGCAGCTTTAATATTCTCTATTTACTCTATTTTCTATTTACACTGCTTGAATTACATAAAAAACAGTTATTCCCTTCCTAATCATATTATACCCATGTATCTAAAATATTGTCCTGAAGTGCTTTAACCCCTTTCGATTCGCGCCTTCAAACATATTGTTCACCACACTAATACCTGAAGCCGATAGATTATTATACCAAAGCTTAAAACTTCAAGGCTTCCAACAAATTAATAAACGTAATTATAAATTCAATAAAACGCGCGAAAATTCAAATGAGCGGCAGCAACAACACCCTTCACACAAAGTCACCAACTTTTCACCAATAATTCTCAACTGCAAGGGTTGCGGCGACAATCAAACAAAAAAAAGGAATTTTAATCACTTCATTAACTTTTTTCGCGCATAAATCACTAAGTTGCTCGCTGGCAGACCCCTTTCCGCGGGCAAATTTACAAATGCTGATTTTATGCATATAAATTCTGATTAAAATGCATAACGCTAATTGCTGCAACGACAAATACAGAGCGACTTTTGGTAAATATACAATTTCAAACTTCATATTGTAAATAAATACCTATTAAAGCAACAACAACATTTGGGTGAGAGTAAAAAGGCGCACGTGAAGGGTTTGGGTGAACTTAAAAAATCTGGTATTTCTTACATTTGCATTACATAAAATAACTCCGGCCGTCATGTGCTCCGTAGCTACTTCATGTAAGCAACCGCTGAAAAGTATGCTTCGAAAGTGGGATTTTAGTAGGCTTTGAGCAGCGCTGTTGGGTAACCAAAGAATGCTGAAGTGTTGCTAATCAATTTATGCGACGAATGCTTACGATTATGTTTAAAAAAGCTGCCTTTCACTGATATTAATAAAAAAATGTGTAATGCGTGTTTTTAGCGGAGAATGAAATATACGAATACAACAACAACAACTGCACAAGGAATTAATGCTATTTCGATAAAAAATACTGTTAATAGGGAACGTAAGCAGTTTTTGATATACGTTGGGAGAAATCTTGTGTAAGACATGGAGTATTCCGCATCAAATCAATCAAATCAAAAATTTATGTTTCTAATTTATACATGCATACACATGTGTGTATGTACATATGTACACTTAAGCTTATATATATAAGTAACTTATTTTTTTACAATGTGACCAATTTTGATGGTACATTTTCTTTGGAAATTTTTTTACAATTTTTTAAATTTTTATTTTTTATAATTTTTATTTTTCACTGCTTAATAACAACCCCATATAACAAAATTTCTAACTTTGCACGAAATTCAAAAAAATGTAGGGGGTTGCTGGTAGTCAGAATTTGCATTTTCTTAAAGTATAATATCTTAAAAATATTGTGTGAAAATTTGAAGTGAATCCAACAAACACTTTTCGAGTTGATCAAAAATTAACAAAGGGCACTCGGGCGCTCCGGAGGAAATAGCAAAACTTTAAATGCGATTTTCTGAAACCTATGGTTTTTGAACTCGTGATCACAGTAACTTAAAAAATCTTAAATCTAATTGTCTTGTCCAATTGATTTTAGATGAATCTCATGAATCTCCAAGGACTTGTGATGATCACCGCAAGGGCCTCCACACAAACAGCGATAACTTTTACAATTATTAATTTTTTCTTTACATTTTGCTAAAGTAAATTATTTTTATTTTTGTAAAATTAAGCAAAGGAGTAGCAAAAGAAAATTATTGAACATCATTATTTTTTCGGGTCTCTGACTACCCCTAACCCCTTAATGAATTTCAAAAAAATTTGTAATCAAAAGTGTCAACTTTTTCACCAGAACCTTAAAAAAAATTCTGGGTATGCAGTTTCATAGAACATATAATAGGACTATGAATAAGTTCGTGCGGTTTTACAACAGATGGCGTAACTTGATTATTATTCCATCGATCCACATTTCCAAACATTCATTGGAGAGCTACTGTCGTAAGGCACAAACGTCAGTATAAGTTTTTTATTTGAAGCGTAAACAACAATATTTTTACCACACTTGAAAATGTCGAATTTCGTGCCAAATAATGTGTTTTTGCGGGGAATTCTTCTTCATTATTTTAATATGAAGAAAAAAGCAGCCGAAAGTCATCGTATCTTGGTGGAAGTTTATGGTGAGCATGCTCTAGCTGAGCGAACGTGCCAGAAGTGGTTTGCACGCTTTAAAAGTGGTGATTTTGGCTTGGAAGACGAAGAACGCGAGGGTGCGCCGCCAAAGTTCATGGATACCGAATTGGAGGAATTGCTCGATCAAGATCCGGCTCAAACGCAAGAAGAGGTTGCAAAAACTTTGGGAGTTGATCAATCAACCATTTCCAAACGTTTAAAAGCCATGGGAATGATCCGAAAGGTAGGCCATTGGGTGCCGTATGAATTGAAGCCAAGAGACGTTGAACGCCGTTTTATGGCATGCGAACAACTGCTTCAACGGCACAAAAGAAAGGGTTTTTTGCATCGAATTGTGACTGGCGATGAAAAGTGGGTCCATTACGACAATCCAAAACGTCGGGCAACGTATGGATACCCTGGCCATGCTTCAACATCGACGTCGGCGCAGAATATTCATGGCCTGAAGGTTATGCTGTGTATCTGGTGGGACCAGCTGGGTGTTGTGTATTATGAGCTACTGAAACCGAATGAAACGATTACGGGGGATGTCTACCGACGACAATTGATGCGTTTGAGCCGAGCACTGCGAGAAAAACGGCCGCAATACGCCGATAGACACGACAAAGTTATTTTGCAACATGACAATGCTCGGCCACATGTTGCACAAGTGGTCAAAACATACTTAGAAACGCTCAAATGGGATGTCCTACCCCACCCGCCGTATAGTCCAGACCTTGCGCCATCCGATTACTATCTCTTCCGATCGATGCAACATGGCCTGGCTGACCAGCACTTCCGTAATTACGATGAAGTCAAAAAATGGATCGATTCGTGGATTGCGGCAAAACCGACCGAATTTTTCACAAAGGGAATCCGTGAATTGCCAGAAAGATGGGAAAAAGTAGTAGTAAGCGATGGGCAATACTTTGAATATTAAATTTGTAACCATTTTACGTCAATAAAGTTTCAAATTTCGAAAAAAACCGCACGAACTTAACCATAGTCCTATTATAATAATCGAAAGTCAAATGTACGTAGCCCGCGAAATTTGAATAAAAAAGTGTACGTTTGCAGTAGCTCAAAATTCGTGCTGATTTTCGACAATTTTTTGCATACGATCCTGAACATTTTCTTCCATATAAAGGACAGGTTCGAAGGTCGGGTATATGGCAGAAAATGCTCAGCATAGTGTGCAAGGAAAATTTTTTCGAAACTCAAATCGAGCGACTTGAATCTTTACTTCATTGCACTGAAATTGAATGAGCGACAAAACCTCCTACCCAAAAAATGTTTCTAGATTCTGATTAAAAAGTTCGATATTTTGGTGACAATTTTTTAACCCTCTAATACCCAGGACTGTCTTTTGGCGAGGTCAACAATCAACAAAAATTCCACTAAAAGCAACAAAAATAAAAAATTTAGAAAAAAAGGATTCCCAATGCGTTCTGAATTCACTGAGATAACGTACATAGGTTCGAATCTTGGTGAAACACCAAATTAAGAAAAACATTTTTCTAATAGCGGTCGCCCCTCGGCAGACAATGGCAAACCTCCGAGTGTATTTCTGCCATGAAAAAGCTCCTCATAAAAAACATCTGCCGTTCGGAGTCGGCTTGAAACTGTAGGTCCCTCCATTTGTGGAACAACACCAAGACGCACACCAAAAATAGGAGGAGGAGCTCGGCCAAACACCCAAAAAGAGTGTACGCGCCAACTATATATATATATATACATATATGCGTATCATATCGCTAAGAACGACAGAGGTCGCGAACCTTGCAGCTACGAACTAATTTGGGCGGCTATATGTCGACAGGCGTCCGGAATGGTAAAACGGCTTGGGTGGCTATATGCCGACGCTCGTCTCCAAAGGGTTAAAACTTCCAAAAGCAAAAATTCAATCAGCACACGATACTTGATTTTTTCCATTATATGGCTTGCAAACAAAAAGCGAATTGACAGATTAAAATGAAACTTCACATACTTTCATATGAAGAGTGTACCAACATAACAACGAAAAAAATAATAATAAGGCTATTAGCAATACCCTCTCTCATAGAGCCGAAAAGCTACGCTTGGCACACTTAATTTGCTTTTGAGTTTTTATTTATGTATTTCAAATATCTTTAGTTGTCTCTGGTTTAATTCTCATGTTTTGTTTTCGGTGAATAAAAATATAACCAAAGTCATTAATAAACGCCTTCAAAGTTTTTAAAAATGTAGCTCAAGCGCTACGCATCATTTATAGCACAAATATGCGACCAGTTTTCAAGGCATAATTTGCTTTGCAGTAGAGCGAAATTAGGGGAAGATTTAATGGTGAAACCACGAAAGAAATCAATGCAAAAATAGAGGACTTCATACATTCGTGGACTACAAAGTTTATACGATTCCCGCTGTATCCACATTTACATATACGTAGGTATGTGTCCAACAACTCGGGCACATACGCAAACAATCGCAGTGAGCCAAGCCACAATAAAACACAAATGGCTGCCAGCAATCGCGCTTTGTCCTTTGACGCTGTAGTTCTACATCAGCATATTGTCCTTCAGCTTTAACAGCGCATTGTCTGCCGGCCTTTCGGTGGGTTTGCCTAGCCAAATCGCGCGCGGCAGCATAGAATGCATGGCACAGCTGCATTTTCATTTTCTTTTCAATGCAAAGGACGTCGCATGTGCGTAAAGCCGCGTTCTACGTACATTCACCCACACACATGCCTACATAGATACATACATACAAAAACACATACATACATACATACATGGCGCGCTTATATTATCAACTTGCATGTGCGTGCTATAGAGTGCCATTGTGCTTATAAGCCTAGGCATATGCAGTGGAAGTGTGCGTGATTGTGTGTGTGTAATTGTAAGTTATAAGCAGAAGCTCAGTTGTGCTCGTGCACTTTTGTGGACTTTTGTCAGAAATTGTAATTTCACTTAATCCGCTCAATTTGAAACGCGCACCCAGCTGAGGTAGCAGTCGCAGTGTTGCATTCTGGCCCGCCCATCGCGTGCCAAAAGCGCATATGTACATCTGTATATTTTTGAGCGTATGTATGTGTGCTCTCCCTTTCTTTTGCCGCCTTTGGAACCCAACTGCGTGCAGTTGGCAAAATTATTTTTTTTTTTCGCTCTTTAAATTTACACTCTGACAACAGTTCGTTTTTAGGGGGCTTCGGATCTCTTTCTAGTTTCGCGTGTTGGTAAGGATTTTGAGATTTTTAATTGAAAAATGTATCAGGTAAAAAACATTTTTCAGAATGGAAGGATTCGCTTGAATTTAAAGAACAGAAATTTACTTTTTTGGCATTTCGTGGAATTTACGTGCAGTTTAGAAGGATTTTTGGTAAACAAAATTGTTGAGATCTTTTCAATATTGGATACGTAGCGAAGTTACGGAAAAAATTTATGGAACTATTGATAAAAGGTTTGATTGAAAAATAATGAGCCTTATTTTTTTTTAAGCAGTTTTATTTAACCTTTTGGCTAATACAACTAATAGTCTTCAAAATAGGAACCTTGAGCGTCAATACACCGCTGGTAGCGGTCCTTCCACTGCAGGAATCATTTTTTAAGCTCATCCGCCGGAATCGCGTTCAATTCGGCTGTCACAGTTTTTTGGATCGCCTCGATGGAGTCGAAACGAATCCCCTTCAGCTTTCTTTTCAGGCGCGGGAACAAGAGGGGGCAGGTCTGGACTGTAGGAAGGGTGGGGAAGCACCGGAACCCCCATTTTGGCCAATGCAGAGGTCCAGAGGAAGGCGGTGTGCGCCGGCACATTGTCGTGATGAAGGGTCCAATTGTTAACGAGGTCGGGAGCACCTCTTTGTAAAATGCCGCGTTTACGGTGCTTCTTGGAGGTACAAACTGTTTAGCTTTACGCAAAATTTGATCGACTAACGTTGCTCCAACGATCACTTCATTTTCGCCACTGCAAAATCTTAACACACTTTTAAAACAGCTTTCACATGCGAAGCGATGTTGACTGCACCGCTGTTGCCAGCGAATTGGGACCGGTTTCTAGTGGAAGGGGAAGGTCTAACGATCATTTTCTCCCACCAGCCGATTCGGTTGATCACTTGGCAGACACTCCGCGCGGGAAGGCTCATTACTTTTCAATCAAACCCTGTACTTCGATGTATTGGGATGAAGAATAAGTTCGTAGCGTTTTAGCCAAGACTTTTATGTAAACAAAAAACAATAATTATATCAATAAGTTCTTCCATTTCTTAATTGACGCGATAACCGCTTACGCAATTTTGGTCGACTTTAACAAAGCGTTGGACACACCAAGCGAAGCCAAGGCCTTCTCCACCAGATCTCTCCAACGCAATGGAGGCCTTCCTCTTCCTCTGCTACCACCAGCTGGTAATGCAACAAATACTTTCAGAGCCGGAGCGTTTGTATTCATTCGGACGGCATGACCCAGCCAGAATAGCCGCTGGATCTTTATTCGCTGCGCTATGTCTATGTCGTCGTAAAGCTCATACAGCTCATCGTTCCATCATCATCTGATATTCGCCGTTGCCAACGTGCAAAGGTCCAAAAATCTATACGCAGAATCTTTCTCTCAAACACTCCAAGCGTCGCTTCATCGTCTATATCAATAAGTCAATCAATTATTATTCGCCTATGCTGTTTGCAACCTCTTCTCACCTCCCCATCAATTTGTTTATGCCGTTCCGCTAAAAATCACCTGGTCTGACGTCAAAGAAGTTTTTGAGCCAGTTTTTAAGGACCTCTTTGTTATCGAAGGTCGCAAAGCTCTTCATATGGTTTGACAGGGAGCGGAAAAGATGGTAATCGGTCGATGCAAAATCCGAAGAATACGGCGGAAGCTGAAGGACCTCCCTTCCGAGCTCTTGGAGTCCGACTTTGACTACTTGTGCAACATGGGGCCTGGTGTGACGGTGAAGGAGTATGGTTTGACCATGTCGATCAGGTATTTTTTGTCGAATAGCTTCGTTCACGCGGAGTAGCTGGGCAATGTAGAGCTTCTTGTGCACTGTGGCGTTCTTTTCGAGCATTTCTCATTGAACGATGTCCTCCCAGTCCCACCACAACATTTCATTATCTTCTTTCGATGAAGATCCGGCACTCCTTTCTTTGCTTCCCGTGACGATCGGTACCAAAAGCGCTGTTTATGACCGCGTGACGCTCGATGGTGCGCGAGATACTGAGAAGCAATTTGAAGGCGATTTTCTTTGTTTTTTTTCGATGAACTCGTGAGGCACCCAGGCTCCCAATTTTTCGCTGGGCTTGCTCTGCGGAACGTATTATTGACGTCAAAGTTGCCATTTTTGAGCTTTGCAAACATTAAACTTTGAGTTATGAAGTATGAACCATGAATTTTGGGCTGTGAATTCTAAATTATTTTCTCTTCGAAAGTATTATTTGCCACAAATTTCTATCTCATGCTGATACTAACACTTTTTGATATTCAACCCAAATACAACAACCCTTTGCTCCAGTCTTCAGGCTTTCGATCCATCGGAATACCAAACCTCTGAGTTGAATTTAGACTATTTTTCAGGTAAATTATTTTTTTTTTGCATTTCCCTTGAATTTAAAATGCCAAATAAACGATAAGCAAACAACAAAAATACTAAAAAATTGTACAAACATTGTTGCTTCAAAGCAGTTGAAATTGGGGTATTTTCAACTGCACTTTGACTCTTCATTACTTATTGCATTGTAACCGACTTGCGGCCACGAGCTCAAATAAGCGGCATATGAGTTCCACAATAATACTAAAAAGAAATGAAAATTTCGAAAGAAAGAAGGAATTAAGGAAAACAAATGCAATTCGACATGGACACGTGTGAAAATGTTGCAGGCGCTGCTGACAGTCAGAGGTGAGCCTGAATCATGAGTTAAATTGCATGTTTAGGAAAATGATTCTGGTGGTGGTGATGCAAAATGTTTGTTAGTGGCCATATTGAAGATGTTATTACACCAAGCGGAGTTTCTTTGATGGGTTGGTCATGGTGGTGGTGGAAGGTTAAGCTGTGCAGTCCCGGTGACGAGCGCTTGACAATTGGATTACCAACCAATGTCAGCCATCCCGCAGACTCTTAAGCTAAACTACCTTTATACTTAAATAAATTACAAAAATTAAAGTGTATATGTGTTTGTGTTAGCCTGGGCATGCACTCATGTCTACTACCCACTTACTTGAAATCCATATGTTGATTGTCCTAGATATTTTGTCATTTCACAAAGCAAATAAACAGAGAGCGAAATATACAAAGTGATGCCCTCAGCACCCCCACTACTTTGCTTATTTTTCATCTCCCTGACATGCCTTGTAATGTCAGTTGTCGCTCGCTCAGTCGTTCAATCATCAGCAACCGCATATCACATTACACGCTCGTCTTTCAACAATACAAGTGACACACGCACGCACACGCACGCCATTAACTTCCTTAGCTACCTTCAAAGCGCGCGTCCCTCCACTCTAACCAATCATCCACCCACGCCTGCCTTACAGCTTCTGAAACGTAGTTATATGCCTTGATCTCTCATTTTGATTGTTGTTCTTTCTTATTGGCAATTATAAGCCATATCCTGATGTTCTCTCTCCCCTGTGTGGCTCATTGCAATATTTTGCTTATTGTTTTGTGTCTAAGCACAATATCCTTCAGCTGCACTTATGCACTCAAGCAACTGCTCAAATATCAAGCATAACTAAAATTTTATTGCCTTTGATTGTGCTGTGCCTGCCCTCGGGGGGAGGGCAGGGGGTATGTATGTACGTGTGTGGGTTTTGTTTTTCTCTATTTTCATTTTGGGGTGTGAAGTTGACAAGTTTCTACGATTGATATGATGATGGTTTCTTTTTTTTTTCATTTGATTTAATTCAATGCATTAATAAGTGATGTTGTTATGCGCAGTGTTTTGTTTTTGTACTTTCTCTTGTTGTTGCTGTCGTTGCTACTCTACAGGGGTTGCACGTGTTCCTCCTGTTCGGTCATGGTATTTGTTTCGGAAATTTAATTAAATTGCGGCGATAATGTCTTTGTTAAAAGTAATGAGTTTTGAAAGATTTACTGCCTTCTTTTCTTTCTTTTCGTCTTTATTCACACACAATTTCGAAGTAGTAAATAGAATAATATTCAAAAATTAAAAAAAAAAAATAATATTTTGTGGCCACTTTTAATAAAATTAATTTTCTACAATTTCTATTGAATTTTCTTGGTAGTTTAATTTATTTGCGGCAATTAATATGGATCAATGAGAAAAACCAATAAATTTTGCAGGTTCAATATTCATTTGTCCTTATTAAATTCCAAAATTAATAGCGGAATGATGGTGTAGAAAATTATGCGCCGCTGAATACCAGCTCAAGTTCATAAATTACTATGACATAAAATATTTTGATTAGAAGGGGTCTTTTTCTTCACTGGCGCGATAGCCGCTTACGCGATTTTCGCCGAGTTTAAGGGGGTATTTTGGTCTAGGAATTAAAAAAAATCGTTTTTTTTTGCATATTTCCAAAGCTTAAACCTTCAAAAATATGCCCGTCAACGGGTTTTTCAAAATTCGAACTATTTTCGGAGATACAGCGGATTTTGTGACGTGGCGTCTAAGCCGGCCGGGTGGAGCGAATCGCACAATGAACGGCAGATGTTACATTTGAATTGATGAAAAAAGTTTATGGCAATGATTGTCTATCTCGTGCCAGAGCTTATGAGTGGTTCACATGTTTCAGAGATTGTTGTGAGGACATAAATGACAATGAACTCACGGGCCGCCCAAAATCAGTAATCACCTAAAACTCCACCGAAATTGTTCGTAAATTTATCAAAAATGAACCGAAGTCATTGTTGGAATTCATGGAATCGGAGTTGAATATTTCCAAAACATCGATTTATCGGATTTTAACTGACCATTTGGGCTTACGTAAGATCTGAGTACGTTTCATTCCGCACAAGTTAACTGAGGACCAAAAATTGCTTAGAACTCAACATCCGAAAGACCTCATTAAAGAGGCGAGAAAAGACGAGAACTCCCTTTACAACATTGTAACTGGTGATGAAACGGAATGTTTCCAGCAAAAACCAGATACTAAGCGTCGAAGTGCCGGACGGAGGGTCCCAGATGAGCCACCACCCAAAACATAGCATTTGTAGAAGTCAGAAATCAAGTCGATGCTCATTTGTTTTTACGATTCCAAGGGAATTGTCCACAAGTAGTTCGTGCCAATGGGCCAAACCGTCAATGCAATTTTGTATCTTAGCGTTTTGAAGCGAGTTTTGCATCGCATTCGTCGAATTCGCTCTGAATACCGCGAAGGAGGAAGCTGGCGCCTATTGCATGATGAAGCACCATCTCATCGATCCAATCCTGTGACTGATTTTTTGACTAGAAATCGCATTTTAACCATTAATCACTCACTGTATTCGCCTGATATGGCTCCCTGTGACTTCTACCTATTCGGAAAATTGCATTTAGCCATGAAAACGTTTTGCGTCCGTAGAGGCCATCCAAAAGGCTTGCACCGACATCCTGAAGGACATTCTGGTCAATAACCTCAAACACTCTTTCGAAAAGCGCAATTTTTTGAATAAATAAACTCGAAGTTACTCGTATCAGAACAAAGCTCCTGACGTTCTTATTGTAGCTCAGTTTTCTTTATTTTTTACCTCAACTTGTATATATGGTATAGCTGATGAAGACAAAGAGTTAGTTGACTGATAGATGAAAAAAATCGCATACGAAATCTTTGTCGAAGTATTTCCAATGCGCTTTTTTTACTACACAAAAATTTATTATAAAATTTATTCATAATTTTTTCCTCATTAGCAACTAACATTTTTCAACTGTTCATATATTTTAACTAATACGACTGTATTATAGGCACATTTCATATTATTTTAATAGTACAGAAAGAATTTACTAAATAAATATGCGCTAATTGATTGCTCAATATACATTTTTAATCAGTGGCAAAATTAGAAAATTGTAAATTAAAAGAGCTAATTAGTTGTGAGTGCTCGCTGGGAGTTTTTTTTTTTTTGTTTTTTTCCACACAGTTATCAATTTACAAAATTAATCGCTAATATGTCAGAATTTATAATACGCACGTAAGTCTAATGAATATCAACTCAAATTACAAAACTTGACAAATAAGCCAGCAGTGGCATAACAAAACTGCAAAGCCAACAAAGCTAACAAAGCGCTAAAACCCACACAAAATGTGTTCAGCACACACACATACATATAAGCGCATACACACACATTCGCACATAAGCGCCTAGAAAAACCATGGCGCTTCGCGTAATTTGCGCTGAAAATTTAAAGCAAATTGCTGTCGCTCGTCGTTCATTGCCCATCTATCGAATCGCGAATAGTTGATGGAAAATGCATGAGGCGCCACCATCTGTCCCACAGCAAAAACTGCATTGCAAAGTGGTGAATAAAAACAGCTAAGGTAAACTGAAACAATGTCGCGCCGCCATTGCCATCTCATCCCACACACTTTTTGACAGTTTCATAGCAAATTAATAATCGTTCATATTATTCAGCGTGAGAGGGTAGGTAGATGTGGCGACGGCGTTGGCGACGGCGTTGGACCAAATTAATCTTTGTCATCTATTATGAATTCAATCAATTAAAAATTTTCCAAATGATTGTCAACAGCGTACGCTAATGCACACGCGCGCACATACATACATACTTATATAAGTAAATGCACACACACACACACCCTGGTATGTATATGAACGCATGGCACTCTACCTACAGTGAAAAACTAGACTACTCAGCAAATAATTGAGTTCATCAAGTGGTATTTGATGAAAGAAGTCGGACTAGTTCTAATGGGACTAGACTGGTACTAGTTGCAAAATGCCCAATTGGAGTTGTAAGCAAGACAAATAAAGGGTTTTTTAATAAGAGGTGTTATTTTGATTATTCAAAGCTGCTTCGATTCATCTTTTCTGTGCTCAATAGAGAGCTCCGCTGCTCACTAAGTGAAAAATTTGTATGTGAAAGTAACAGCAATGCTAAAGTGACTTTGTTTTAGCGACATGCTTAAACCAATCCTTTCAAATATAAGTGGTGAATTTTTTTATTATATTTTGCATGCTTTCAGGCCAAATTGTTTGAAAAGCAATGTATTGTAATAGCACACAAATTTGTCGAAAGAAAAATAATGCAGTGCTGCCAAGTCCTGCGCAATGTTGGATTCAAGGGATTGTTTTTTGTTTTATTCACTAATCGCTAGATGGTTGGGGTAAAGCAACTTTTATTCTATCAGTAAATATACAGGGTGGTGCAAAATTAATCATTCTTTCGAAATACTTATAATTTTTGCAAATGGCGTCGTACGTCAATCAGATTTGATACTTCGGAACTTGATAGCTGCAATATAGACAAACAGAGAATAGACCAACAATGGAGGTCAAAATGAAGATTTCCATCATTCAGAATCATTTTTTTTTTATTTAGTAAAAACGTTATTAAAAAAAAAACTGGATGATTAATTTTGCGCCAGCTTATACTTAAAGAATGTCCTAACTATATATATACATATTTAATTAGCGCGTACATCCCTTATGGGTGTTTGGCCGAGCTCCTGCTCCTATTTTTGGCGTGCGTCTTGATGTTGTTCCCCAAATGGAGGGACCTACTATAAGCAAATAATTGGGCATTGCCATTTGCCACACAGCGCATGACACAATGGCCATATTGCGAACGAAGTTGCCAGGACAAATTATCTCACGAAACAATGTGGTCAAACGGCAGCCGAGTTCTGGCGATTGTAAGGTCTATCCCGTGAAAAGGCGTGAAAAGTAAGGTATATCCCAATAAGCCCGAGATTATTCCAGTGTGGAAGTACAAAATCGCTTTATAGTCGATATACAGCCCAAACTATGCCACAAAGTCAAGAAAAATTTTGCGGCCTCATTTAATCAGCTTGTAGCTCATGCTGAAGCCGAGTTTCGCAATTGATAGTTTGCAGAACATCGCCATGTTAGAAGGACCAGCTGTTCCCAATGGAAAAACATGTAAGAAGGACTAGTTCAGCTGCACAACAAACTGGTTGTTTATTAGATATAAGCATCTTTTAAGCCTCCTTAAGGATAACCTGAGAATGTTCACTGGAATTGAAACAGTTCAATGTAGTTTGCCCAATCATCTGCAGAGGCTTGGCAAATATCCCACACACCTTTTCCTCGAATGCGGTGCGAAAGCGAGAAGACGAAGTACGCATCTCAATCTGATACATCCAGAAGAAAGGCACAGATGCTTTTCCTCGAATGCGATGCCAAAGCGAGAAGACGAAGTACGCATCTCAGTGGGATACATCCAGTAGAATGGCAGAGATGCTCAGCCCAACTCAGCTCCAGTTTGTGCTTATTTGAGCGAATTGGGTTTCGGAGAGGTATTGTGATGAATAGAGCAGAAAAGAACTTTGGGTTAAAGAGCAAATCTCCCATTGCTGTAATACCAATTCTACAGTAGTTCAGTGTGACTGCAGGGATAACGATTCTGTACATAGCTGTTTGATTATTTATGGATCATACCTGCGGAATACCTAAATTAGTGAAAGAAATTCCTTTTATAAGACTAGGACGACTTCTCTAATTGCGAACGACCTCACTACTCGTGCGGATCAGTGTGTAGCGAGATCTGACTTCAGTTTATGAGAGTGTCTCTCACAAGTCCATATAATTTTGAGCAATAATGCCACGCAATTGAAATTTTAACGAAACGTTACAACTTGAAGTTAGTTGCAGAAAACAAAAATTAATGGTTAGAAATCGGTGATCATTGTCTATGTACGAGTTCATATGCTTCAGTGCCACTGAAATGATTCTCCAGAAATTCTGATTCAGAGCAATTACAATAAAATCGACTTATAATACATAAAAATGATAAAATGTTATGACTAGAACTTGTTGGTTTGAACACACTGTGAAAAAAATGAAATGTGCTGGACAACAACTTTGTTCTACAAACCTGATCTACTCATCACGTGCTACAAAGTTTGTGGTCACTTTTTAGTTCCAATCAAAAAAGTTACATTTCTTACACTCTGTCATAATTAACGGTAAACAATTTTGTTTAGCATGTCTACGAGTACATATAACACATGGGCTGAAAAGTCCCGGGCCTAACAAAGAAAGCACTTTTTTTATTATCAACGTAATTTAAAGCAAAAACAATTCAATCATTTCAAAGCCGCTTTAACATTTCAATACCACTTTTGTAGAAGGACTTATATTTTGCCTTAAAATGGGCCTCTGTTTCAGCAATAACCCCTTCAATCGAGCAAAATTTCTTACCGGGGAGCCTGTTTTTTAGGTGTGCGAGCAGCCAGTAGTCGCTGGGAGCCAAATTTGGCGAATCGCTGGATGTGAGAGCGATTTGAAGTTCAATTAATGTTTCTAGTGGTTTTAGTGGAAGGGGTAGGTCGAACGATCATTTTCTCCCACCAGCGGATTCGGTTGATCGCTTGGCAGACGCTCCGCGAGAGAAGGCTCATTACTTTTCAATCAAACCCTGTATGGTAGTTTGACATTATTTTGATTGACTAAGACACGGTGCGTTGTTTTGTTTTTAGTCAACAGTCAACAAACGCAGCACCCACTTTCAACAGAACTTTCTTTTAGTCAAATGCTCATGCAATATAAAGTTAAGACGTTCTTTTGATATCTCTACGATGTCAGCTAACTCACGCAACTTCACCTTTCGATCAATCACAACGATTTTGTGGATTTTTTTGATATTTTTTAGTGTTACCGCCTAATTTGGACGTCCACTGCGTTGTACATCATCGGTGTCTCTACGACCACGTTTAAAGTCACCAAAGCATCGTTTTATGGTTAGTTTTGATGGAGCGTAGCCCCCATGACACTTTTCAAGCCATTGCCTCGCTTGAACGGCACTTTTCCCCATCAAGAAGCGGAGTAAAATTAAAATACGAAATTCTTTTTGATTCATTATTTTGAAAATAACAAAAGCAGCATCATTCTTAGCACAATAACTCACGAACTAATGGATGGCATATCATGAAATTTTAACAGCTGTCATTTTAAGGTAACAACTAACTGAAAAAGATGTGAATGCAATAAAAGTAGTGCCATCTATGTGCTGGGTCCGGGACTTTTTAGCTCATGTGTTACATACATTCCGCGCCAAATTACAGTACATTAATATTTCGGCCTGTTTTGACTACTTTTCTTTTCTTCTATTGAATTTTCATTATTTTCTTATAAAAGTGTACCTAAAATGATATAAATCAGACAAAAATCAGAGAAATTCTACAAACTTTTCAACCCCATTCCATGGTTTTTGACTAGAATTTCTAGAAAGATTTTTGGTGTTTGGCATTTTAATGATCCCTTAAACTTGAGTACAATAAAGTGCAAGTTTGAAGTTTGAAATCTCGTTGAGTTTTTCTATACTTTTTCCTCCTTTTTCAGTGTTGCGCATTTTCTCTATACATAAAAAAACGGCGAGCAATACGTTCTGTAACCCGTGTGAATTATACCTTCAGTACTTTGTAAATTAGAATTAAACAGATGTTTGTACTTTAATACTCACTTATTTATAATTTAAAACCAGTGCACGTCCTTTTTTTACAGATATGATAGGTGCTTTCGTACACTGCATAAGCTCTCATAATTTCATATGCTCAAATATGCACCATTGGTCATCAGCTAACGCGGTCTCTACTACGACTTAGCTGCAGTGGAATTCTGACTACATTTCTAAGCTGAATTGTATCGTATATTATTATAGTAGTTGTTGTTATTGTTGTTATTGTAGCTTATTGATTTGCAATTATAACGACTAAAAGCTTCAAATAATCAGGCTAATCACGGCAAAACAACGGCGCCTCAGCCATGTGAGCAAAGCAGGCAACAGCTCTGCATATTTATGCGTGTGTGCGATTATTAAATGTACTTAAATATGCATATGCACTTGCATGCGTGCACACATACATACTTGCATAAGTATATGTAACTGATTTTTTGCATATGCGGATGTAATTACAAGCGTATATGGATATAAAAGCATATGTGAATGTAATTGAATACGTTTAGCCAGACAGCGCCCAGCTGTGCGTAACTGAAAAGAGCTTATACGCACCCATACATGCGTACACACAAATACCCTGCAAGGAAATCCACTAGTACCGAAATGGAGCGACTTTGGTGAATTCGGAATTGTAACTAGTTTGCGTTTGTTCTACTTTCGGTTTGAGTAGCTGATGGCTTTCACACGACTATGTCTCAGAAAGCGTCCATTGTCTCTTTTTTAATAGTTCGGAACTGGTACAAAATGCGTTAAATCGGAACTAGTATGGCATGCTTTCCTTTTTTGATAGTTCCTAGATAGATGTAGTGCTAAAATATCGGTGCTTTCAATATTATCAAGTTGCCATTGCTAAATTCTTTCAGAAAAACGTCCATAACACCCTCAATTTTCCTCTGCTTGGCTTAAAATTTTGACACAAAATTACGGAAGCATTGAGCCTTTTAAATAACATAACAACATATCAGTCAAATGATCACAAAGCCTCCCTACAGGGTTGCCCATATTCGACGGACTCGACGGATTTCGATGACTCTTTGGGCCCATTCCAATGGACGAGGCTTGCCCGCCGGCAACAATCTTTGCGTCAATTGAATCTTACACGGGAATAAATGCAAATCAATGCTGATAATTCGTTGTAAAGTGGTCCGAGCAATACCCAACTGCTGAGAAGGGCGATTTTGGGATATCCTTGGCGACTCCTTGGTCGGTTTTGATTTGTCCTCTTTGGATTAGAAAGAGCACCACCAGTCGAAATCTTTTCGTACAAACGTTTAATGGAATTCTTCTTTCACATTATTTAATTTTTTATACGCACGTTGAGTTTTCACAATTGGCTTCTTTTGTTGAATGTAAATTTCAACAATTTGGGAGCGCTCGCGTGGCGTGTACTGTTCCATGGTAAAAATCTGCTTGGACTGACGCTTTCAACGCGGTATGTCATTAAGCGATCTGACGTCTCTGTCAAAAAATACAGGGTTCCCAGATGGGTCCGTCGAATATTGGCAACCCTGTAGTACCCTGTTGCACTTGCTAAATTATTTTCTTACTCTCTTTTTTTAAACTCTTTATTTAGTTACATTTTCTCATTACAAATTAGTTCTTTTAAGTTTTTTTTTTTTGAAAAATTATGTGGCAACGCCATACAAAATTTTTTTTTTTATTAAAACGATATGAATAATCTTTCCTGTGATATACAAATTATAGTATTTAGTAATATATTTTCGAATTAAAAGTAGGATGGCAACCCCATACAAATAATTTTTATTAAGGCTTTTTTACCTTTTCAGCACATTATTTTTGTACCCATATCCTATAATTTGTGTAAATTTTTAAAATACATTTCTATACTAGAAATTAGGTAGCAACGATAATAAAAAACATTTTTGGATTGAAGCTTATGTGGTATCCAAAAATTAATATTTAATTAAGCTGTAGATTTAATAACCATTTTCGATTTAAAAATTGAGTGCTTAAGATTTTTTTGATTAAAAATTAAGTGTTTTAATTTTTTTCATTTAAAAATTACTTGCTTTAATATTTTTTTATTAAAAATTATGTGGCAACGCCATACAAAACATTTATTTTATTAAAGCGCTATGAACAATCTTTCTCGTGTTATACAAATTATAGTGGTTAGTATTCTCGAATTAAAAGTTAGGTGGCAACGCCATAAAAATATTGTTTATCACAACACTTTTTTTTTCATTTCAACACATTAGTTTTATACCCATATCCTAAAATTTGTGTAAATTTTAAAATTACATTTCCATATTGAAAATTATGTGGCAATGACAATCAAAAATATTTGTGTTTTATTTTATTGAAGCTTATCCAAATCCTAAAACTTAATAAAATTATTTAATATTTACGAATTTAAATTAGGTGCTTTAATTTTTTTAGGTGGCAACGCCATGCACAACTTTTTTTATTTATTTAAGCGCTATGTACAATCTTTCTTTTGATATATAAATATTAATTATAGTAGTTAGCATTTTCGAATTAAAAGTTGAGTGGCAACGTCATTAAAAATAATTTTTTTCCTTATGAGCACATTAGTTTTATACACGCATCCTAAAATGTACGCAATTTTTTAATTATATTTCTTTATTCAAAAAATAGGTGGCAACGTCAATCAAAATATATACATATGTGTTATAAATAATTTTAAAATTGTTTCAGAAATGTTCGCCTGGTGTCTTTATCTTAATATTTAATTCGACTAGATTTCTGAAATAAATAAATAAATTACGTGGCAACGTGTCTTAAGTACCCTTGCTTTTTCATACATGTTGTAATTTCTATTTCGGTTTTCTAATAAATTACGTTCTTTGAGTTACAAATAAGTGACAGCACTGTGGTAAAACAACAATTTGATCCACTTACTTTTGTATATGTGGAGATGACTGTACTGCATACTTCAAATTATAAATTTGATAGGAAATATTAGGTTGTGTAGGCAGCTGCTGATTTCAACGCCGAGGCCTTCTGTGAGCTACCGGAGGCCCTTTATGAGCCCACATTGGTCTAAAACTATATCCATTTGACCATCCAACGTGGCTGCTGAATTTCATCAGTCTTCTTAAGTAGATAGAGCCTGCTGGGCTTCCAAGACCCCGAAGAGTGTTCTGTAGCTTTTATAAACGAACAAAGCTTCATTAGTTTCAGATGCGCTATATCCGCTACATCTATTGAGAATGCATTAGCTAGAGTGCGAAGTTTCCTTCTGGTTAGGCCATCGCACTCACCTAATTTCTCATCTTCCGTGTTAAGACAACTTCTACAAAAGTCGTGGTATGGGTGTCCCAACCTTCTGGCGTGATCAAGAGTTGTACCTATTCTAGCAAGTTGATCTGTTTTGCAGTTTCCTGCTACGTACGAGTAATTTAGAAGTTTAAAACATTCTATGACTGTTTTTGACAAGTGTGTTCTGGATTCTAGCGCTTTTATATCTACTTGACTGTCTAAGTAAATGAGGACTTCATCTGTGGATAAAATTCTCATTTTTATCGCTGTAAGTCCCTGTTATATAGCAGTGACTTCCGCTTGAATTACATTGCAATGATCAGGTAGACGAAATGATTGGTTAAACCCAAGCTTAAGAGAGTAAGCCCTCCACCTACTTTGTTATCTAATTTATAACCATCTTTGAATCATTTTTATTAACAATAAGTCCGTTATTCCATTTCTCTTTCAAAGGAAATGCAGCTATGAAAGATTTATTTAAGTTCCTGTCCTTGATCCTACAGAAATCCGTTGTACCAGGAATACAGAAGAATTTCTCTAAAATTGACGTGTGTCCTTACGGTTCGTTCTGAATAGATCGATTTCTCTTAACCTGAGAGCTGACTTGGCAGCTGTTATGTCAGTAGATATGTCCTTTCTTTTCCGAGTCTGTACATCTCAATTTCGTGTCCAGCCTAGTTGCGCCAACATCTGCTTTCAACTACTGAAAGCTGAGCTCTGTGCCCCCCTTTTGCAAGCTTGTTTAATAGAAAAATGTTTAAGTAGCAGTTTGAAAGTAATTTTTCAACAACAGTCTGCTTTGTCGCACCGTGCCGTGTTGGACCACCTGGCATATAGATTTCATTCATGTTCCTTTTATCCGATAACCTGGTAATGTGGCGTCTATTCCACTTAACAATATGTGGCAGTCTAGCACAAGTTTAGAATGGAAAGTGACTGAACCCAGAGCTTTAATTGCCGCGTGAGTGTCACTAAATAAGAAAAGGTATCTTCCTATAGAATCGGTCTCAATCAGTTCCAGCCTTCATAGTGGCTGATACTTATGCTCGGAAACCGTGAAATTTGATTTACATATATATATATATAATTGGCGCGTACACCCTTTTTGGGTGTTTGGCCGAGCTCCTCCTCCTATTTGTGGTGTGCGCCTTGATGTTGTTACACAAATGGAGGGACCTACAGTTTCAAGCCGACTCCGAACGGCAGATATTTTTTATGAGGAGCTTTTTCATGGCAGAAATACACTCGGAGGTTTGCCATTGCCTGCCGAGGGGCGACCGCTATTAGAAAAATGTTTTTCTTAATTTTGGTGTTTTCACCGAGATTCGAACCAGCGTTCTCTCTGTGAATTCCGAATGGTAGTCGCGCACCAACCCATTCGGCTACGGCGGCCGCCGATGATTTACATATAGTTAATTAAAATTAAAATTTGATACCATACGCGATCTTACTTTTGTTGATAGATATAAAAAACGATGTCCTCCTGCCACATCTGAAACAGTAACTTTATGCATAAGACCCCGTAGTCAACAGGGTTGTAGAAAAACAAAACTGTCAAATCTACTCGGTAAAAGTACTATAACTCCCTCTACTTTACTGTGATTGGCTTGAAATTTTGGCACGTTAAACCGTAGTCAACACGCACTTACTTTTCGTCCTTAACACTGCCACAATTAAAGTCAAATGTAGCTACCCCTGACATAAACAGAGAAATGGTACATAAATTACTGAAATCATATCAACTCTGATCCTGAGAACACCTAAACCATGTTTTCCCTGCAGGGTATATACGGAATACAAGTATATGGTATGTGTGTGTGTGTGTGTTAGTACAGGATCTGGCCACAGTTTTGTGTTTAATACGAAATGAAGCATGTGTAATATTAAACGATTAACAAAGCCACAAAACGCACTACACAGACGGCTTACTAATATAAACATACACACATACAAATGCAGGCACACGCAACGGTGAATGTAGAATAGTGGTTATCCCACTGAGGAGGTGCAGTATTTTGTATAATAGAAATGCTTATTTGAATCAATTATTCGTGTATTTATTAATGCAAATACTTATGTACAAAATGCAGGGTTTTCCAGTGTATAAATAGAAGAAGACTTAACAGCACTGGATTATTTATTAAATTGCAAGAATTTTGTTTCTCAAAACTAAGTAAAACAAAGAATTGAAATGAAATTAATTCAAATTTGTATTGCATTGTACTTTGTATAGATTTATAGGTCAGATAAATAAATGTGGGACAAATGTCCACCCTGACCACGGTTCCAGATGTCGATTCCGTCAGTAAAATCTTCAATCACTTTTTGGCTAAACGGCGGGTCTATTTCGTTAATCACGTCACGGATGTTGAGTTTTAAGGCTGCAATCGGTTCTATCATCTGCGTAGAGACTTTATCTGTAACATAGTCCCACAACATTAACCATGAGGCCAATATGTAGGTAATGGAGAGATGAAGGCACAAGCGTAACAGCTAGGCTACTGTGGCCGCAAATAAATAAGAAAACGACAAAGGAACTGCTTAGCTTTTCAAGAGATGATATCTCGAACGTAGTGGCTTGTAAAGGGTGGTTAAGTTTCAAAGGCCGCTGTTGATTTTGAATAAAATACAATTTTTTTAGGAAATTA
The DNA here is from genome assembly GCF_027943255.1 of Anastrepha obliqua. Classification (NCBI taxonomy): domain Eukaryota; kingdom Metazoa; phylum Arthropoda; class Insecta; order Diptera; family Tephritidae; genus Anastrepha; species Anastrepha obliqua. The sequence continues at coordinate 32,978,170 of NC_072896.1, forward strand.
TTGTAATTTCTCTTTATTTTGATAATATTGGTATGACTCAATTATGAATGGAATACAATATTGGCCAAATGGCATCCACGGCCTCGGCTGCACATCAGCATCCGATGGTCCAAATTTTCGATGACGCTGGGGCATAATTGAAGTTCTATGCCGTTAATGTGAAGAATTATCTCATCCTTTAGCTCTTAAAATGTTGCTGGCTTATCGACGTGCACCTTTTCTTTCAAATAACCTCAAAGAAAGAAGTCCAACGGTGTCAAATCCCATGATCTTGGCGGCCAATTGACATCGCCGCGACGTGAGATTATTCGACCATCAAATATTTCGCACAACAGAGCCATTGTTTCGTTAGCTGTGTGACAAGTGGCACCGTACTGTTAAAACCACATATCCTCCACATCCATATCTTCTAATTCGGGCCATAAAAAGTTCATTAGCATCTCACGATAGCAAACACTATTGACAGTAACTGCCTGACCGGCCTCATTTTGGAAAAAAATTCGGCCCAATGATGCCGCCGGCCCATAAGTGCAATTGTAGGGCACGACGACGAGTTGAGGTGGACGGCTCTTCAACCACACTATCGCGAACAGCAGCAATATTTTCTACAGTACGAGCTGTACGAGCATGCACTGGTGTTTTCACATCTCCTACAGGCCCGGTTTGTACAATTTTTCCGATTGTACGCACATTTGGACGATTAAATTAACCAAAAAATCTCGAAGTGTGCGATATGCATTCTGATTTGAACGCCCGTTTTCATAATAAATCTGAATGCCTTTAACGCGTTACTCGATTGTGTATCTTTCCATGGTCCAAATTCAGTTAGTCTGAAATTGAAAAATATCAAATGAAATGCAGAAAAAACTTGACCTTTAGATTCGGTGGAAGGCAAGCAAAACATGGCATAATGGATTCTTGCATACAATAGAAGACAAAGACGACAATCTCTCTTCACTGTGAGTGTATTAGCTCCGGTTGGGAGCTATCCTCTTCCCAGGGGTAGTAATTGGTTTGTTGAAAAATTATGACATAGGCAAATGAGTAGTGAGCTGGAAAAGAACGACTGGATTATTCATACGATTTTCTATGCTTGCAAGGACCAATATGTTCGATAAAGTCGTCTCGCATCACTTTTTCTGAGCTCCTTAACTTCCTTGCAACATTGCCAATGCCATGAAATCCAGCAGGTTGAGAAAAAAAGCAAAGGTCCATCGACTTGTTGGCCATTTCGTTGAGAAATGTGTGACCATTTTATCCATGCAATCGACGCAAGCTTGGTGCTCATTATATCATAATAACTAAATAATTCGCGATGTTTTTTTATAATAAGAAATAAATAAAAATCTTATCGTATTCTTCCATATAAAGGAAAATGTTGAGCGTTTGTTATATGGAGAAAATTAACAAGGCCGCCTGCAAAAAAAAATATATCAAAAATCAACCCGATTTTTGAGTTGTTTGAAACTTACACTTTATTATATCAAAACTCAATGCGCTATAAAACTGCATACCCACAATTTTTCAAAAAATTCTGATTGAAAATTTTTAACTTTAATTGAAATTTCATGATTTTTTTTTAATTTACACAAAGTTTAACACCAGGCTTTATTTGATTTTTCTAGTAGCACATGAACTATAGTTTCATAAAAAAATTATTAAAATTAAATAAGAAACACTTAAATTGCCAAAACTTGTCACTAAGCCCGTGTGCAATAATTATTTGAAGCAGTGCTTGCACATCAATTCTGAATACCGAATATGCCTGCAACCTCCTTCCACCCCCCATCCACATCTCTATTTTACAGCAGCCACCACCGGACATCAGCCCTTCTCGCCACATGCACATTCACCCCCAATTGTCAAATGGCACAGGAAATTCAATAACTTTGCTCCCTACTGTTTTTCACTGTTGCACCCAACCCTCAATTGCACGGTGCGCCTGTGGTAAATGCCGTCAACGCTATTAAATTGTGTGATTGATCACAATTTTCAAAGTAATTATCCTGCGCTTTTGCCTCACCAACTATTGCGCCATCCAATGCGTTAACTTTGAAGCCCCTGCCCCTGCCCCTTCTGCCTTAGTAATTCGTACGTACATCAGCTGGCGTTGGTGCACAGTAACGCTGATTGCATCGATTTGGCTGCTTGTTTACGTGTTACTTGCTTTTGTTTTTGTGTCCATCGGAAAGTCTAAATTGTATGTGATTTCCATGAACAACAACCAACGATAAGCACTCAAGCGCTAAGCTTTGGCAACTTGGCCATTTGTGGCATTAATGGTAATTACTTTGTAAATAATTTCATGCCACACACGCACCCACACAAGTATACACCCATAAGTGTTTACGGCAACATATGGAATGAAACTTTACATTTGGATTTGTGTGAGAGTTTGTTGCATATATGCATACATGCGATTTCCTCTTCTTGCTTAAGTTTTTCGTCCTTGGACACTTACTCTTACATGTTTTGGTCATTATTGGTTGGTCATCGGTCTTTGTTGCAATTTGAGGCGTTTTGCTTGTGCTGATCAAATGTGGCACTTTGAATTTCTTTAATTAACTTCCGCTGATGTAAGAATTTAACAAAACTCATTAGAGGAAATTAGTGAAAGACCAGAGTAGAGTAGTTTCGTATGAAAATTTGGAAGTGCTGATCTCGCACCGCTCGCTATCCCAACTCCCTATGGATGATATCATAAAAGTCAACAGTTTTAATTCAAGAAAGGATTCAAGAATGCATTGAACAACAAAATGAACTCGGGTACCTACACCTTTGAGAGGAAACTCGAGGAAAATCCACTGCATTTGTACACAGTCCACTTAAAGGCATACGCATGGCATTCAAATATTATATTAATAAATGGTGCGTATATCATTTGTTATGTAGATGCTCGGCTAAACTCCTCCTCGAATTTGTGGTGCTCGTCTTGAAGTTGTGCCACAAGGCGAAGACGCTGGAGTATCTGATTCCAAGACAAAGCTCTCGACATCATTTGACATTTTTCCGAGCATCTGCCCAACGTAAGTACTATTTAACCGTCTGTGTGTGGAGATAGGTCTGCCAAGAAACTTCTACAATGTATCCATTGCCTTCGTATGTGATAGTCAAGTTGCACTGAAGGCTCTATCATAATTTAAGGTAAAATCTCTCTAGAGTACCCTTATTTCTAGAGTGTGCGTCTTAATGTCTTCTACAAATGGAGGGGCCAACAGTTTTAGGCCGACTCCGAACGGCAGATCTTTTTTTTATGAGAAGCTTTTTCATGGCAGAAATACACTCGGAAGGTTGTCATTGTATACTGAGAAGCGATCGCCATTAGAACAAACTTTCTCCAGGCTTCGAACTTGTGTAGTTCTAAGTGGTACTCAGGCATCAATCAAATCGGCTACGGCAGCCGCATAGAGAGACCAAAATCTCTAGGTGTAGGCAAAGGCCTTTAGCTTCAGGGTCAGAATAAGATAACTGATTGATTTCTCAGAGAAGCTGCGACTTCGAAAGAAGTAGGGACACCACACAATCAGCAGAGAACTCAGAAGAGAAATTTTAAGAGAGAGAGAAAAGATATTTAAACTTGGACCACACTACGGAACTACGCCAAGCCAAGTTCTTACTGGTACAGAACGTCTTTTCTCCCAAGTTTTAGAAGAAAGTTCTACAGTTTTCTGTTCGGGCTTGTCACAAAACACTTTGCAGTTCTTCGGCGTTCTAGACTGGGCCATCGCTCTTTATGTAAATTGCATACAAAATCGCTGTTCCAGCTAATGATTACTGTAGAAGTGATTCCGATTATTGGTTCTGGTCCCTGTGGAGTAACCCCAGATCTGCTAAACAAAGGCGAAATATTGAAAGGTACTCCAACAAAACAGGAGCAAGACCAAGAACAACCACAAACTAGCTCAATTGAATTTATGTACTAATAATTTTAATGCGTTCCAATAATTGTGTTTTTCTCTGAATAAAAAATACAAGAAAGTTCTTCTACCCCGAATACTTTTACCTCTTATTACTCACTTATTCTTGCTGGTCATCGTACATTTTGATAATAACTCATACAAATATTTATTTTTTCATTATCAAGTGAGGCCGCCTCCAGACAGCCTTTCCTCCCCTGTAGGAAAAAATTATTGCTACGGATAAAAATGGACGTCGATTTCGGATTTCTCATATTAAAGTCATCACAAGCTGAAGCTTTCAGCTCATAACAAAATTGCTCAGGCTCTTTGACCTCTTCTTCCTTTTCTTCTTCTTCTTCTTGAATGGCGCAATAACCGTTCAAGCGATTTCGACCGACTTTAACAAAGCACGCCAATCATTTCTTTCTCGTGTTAACCGAGCCATCATTTCTTTCACTTGAAGCTAAGTCTCTCTCCACCTGAATGCATCGATACTTCCAGCACCCAAACTTTTTTTTTCATTCTGACGACATGGCCGTGCCAACGAAGCTGCTGGTCCTTTATTCGCTGCGCTATGTCTATGTCGTCGTAAAGCTCATACAGCTCATTGTTCCATCGCCTGCGGTACTCGCCATCGCTAAAGTTTAAAGGTCCCAACATCTTCCGCAGAATCTTTCTCTCACAGCTTGACTGCCACATTAAAATTAATATAGGGGATTTTTGTAATAATTTTCGAGCCAAAGAGCTACCTCTTTTATCGCTGACAATTCACCCTGAAAGTCTGTATTGCATCTGCTTGAATTTTGTGAGGCCTCTTTTGAGTACAATCCACTAGCTAGGCAAAGATACCTATGAAAATTGGGTATGATTTATCAGGAAGTCATGTTCTTTCCTCTCAAGATTTTTGTGATAAACTTTGTGCAAAAAAATATTTGGGGTATTCGTAAGGTACTGTACAACTCATGATAAGAATTTTCACACAGCAAAAACATAGTTGGCTGTAGCTTCTAGGTTAGGGTAAATGTCTGGTCATATAAGAACAGAGAATCCAATTTGTCCACTGGTATACCAAATAGAGGGGAAAGAACCGAATAGAGCGAAAAACGAAAAGGTGGTTTTGGATTATAGAAGTTTGACGCCGAAACGGTGGCTAATTACAATTCCGTTAACTGCTTCAAATTGCTGATGAAATTCACCATCTGTGTAATATTTAAATCTGTCATAGGCGCAGGTGTAGCAAAAACGTGAGAGCTCAGATGTCTGAATCTTAGCACGGCGAGACCTAGTCAACTGAAGAGATGGTGCCACCTGTAGTTTTTAATCTACAAAACAATTATTTAGTCGTTAAAGGCCACCTAAATTAGTTTTGCCCTCATAGGTTTCCGACAATTCGACAATCTGATTTTACTCTGTGTCTGAGCTGCCTTCAAACTAATTGCATTGCGACGGTCAGATTGCCTGATTGTTGACTATTTCCATTGTCACATAGGTACACTGGAAGAAAGTTCACTGCTTGTTTCAAAGCTTTAGTGGGAGTGAAAGATGTTATCGAATAATAATAATAATAATAATAATAATAGATGTTATCGTAAAGGAACTAAAAGAATTAAAAACAAATCATTTTACAATTTTTAGTTTTATTTTTTATTTAAATTATTTTTTAAATTAAAAATAAATCGAAACAAAGAAACATAAAATTAAATTATATTCAATGTAATGAATTAAAAAAAATATACAACAAAAATTCAAAGCCCGCACCAAAATTAAACATACCAAAATTAATTTTAAAAGATTAAATAATAAAAAAAAAAATTAAAACAAAGAAAGATTGAATTAAATTAAATGTAATGAATTAAAAAAATATAAAAAATAACTAAAAAATTTAAAGCTTGTAACAAATTAAATATAACAAAAGTAATTTAAATAAATTAAATGATGGTTGGTTGATTGGTTAAAGTGGTGATTCGTCCAGAATCCAACTAGCGCTTCCGCACCATTTTGTTGCCACATCCTCGGTACCAACTTGTTTAACGGTTATTTACAGCATGACTATATCCAGTCTGTGCGGTTTAGGAACCTTATTAGGTTGTTGAGGTCTAAGCCAGGCAGTTGTTCGAGATTCTCGGACAGCGGTTTACCCAGGGCTAACATTCTATCCTTCCATAGGGCAGGGCATTCACAGAGGAAATGGAAGATTGTTTCTTTTTTCTCCGGTTGTTTACAACTATGGCAGTATGTGTTGTGAGGGATGCCCATTTTTCCTGCTTGTTCTCCGATAGACCAAAAGCCAGTTATGACTGCCGTTAGTCTCCAGGCGTCCCGTCGTTCCATTCTTATCAATGTCGACGATTGCTTGAGGTTGTAGGTGGGCCATAACGTCCTGCTGATTTTGCATTTCGTCTGGTCTCTCCATCTACAATCTGCGATGCGGAGGTTTTTTAGGGAAATTGCACTCTTGACTGCACCTAGTGGTGTGAATACCGATTCTGCAAGAGCGCTATTCATGGCAGATTCCCCTCTTGCCAGTTCATCTGCTTTTTCGTTACCTTCAATGTTCCGATGTCCCGGGACCCAGATTAAGGTAACTTTATAGTTTTCACTCAAGATAGTGAGGCTACTCCTGCTTTGTTCCACCACTTTAGAGGTTGTTATAGTCGCGTCCAGCGCCTGGATATAGTCCTGCTGCAAATAACTGTTAAACAATTTGGTAACGAAGATGTGGCAACAAAATGGTGCGGAAGCGCTAATTGGATTCTGGATAAATCACCACTCTAACCAACCAAGATAAAATTTAAAATAAGGTCATATAAATGATAATAAAATAAAATGAAATAAAAAAAAAATACATATCTAAGTAAAAAAGTAATAAAAAAAATTAAAACTTGAAACAAAAAAAGAAACAGTGGCATTATTATTCTAACCATAAAATTTGCCACTCATTCAATTCGGAGCCAATAACAATGAAATATATGTTGTGTTAACACAACAACAATAATATTATTGCCAAGGACTTTATTCCGGCAATAAAAATCTATACAAAAAATGGTAGAAAAAACATTTTTGTCATTTTCCAAGTATAAACAAACATTTTTCGCTTTCTTATTTTACTTTCTTGTAAGAATAAGAAAGAGCCAAGTTCCCTTCACGCTGACCTTAATTTTAAGGCCCATTACGGCTTTTCTGCGCTTAAAGCCAACTGACTTAAAAATTAAATTTAAACAACACAAAACAAGTAATTTTGGCATCATTGATGTGTTCACACAGGAACCTGCACACACACACACACAACTACTAATAAAGTAGTGCAAAGGCAAAGGAAAGTAAGATCAGGCAAAACGACATTTTTGCTCGCTGAAGTACAAAGGAATGTCAATGCAAAGACTTTTTTTGCCTTTTCTGAAGCGTACGCCGCTACCAGAGTCAATGAAAAGTGAACGAGTTTATAAAAATGTAAGAGTATGTGTTTGCTCTTGTACCGTACACACATACACACGCACACACCCGTAAATTACTTTCGCCATATCATTTGCAAGCGATCAACATGAGTGGTATGAGCCCATAAGCAGTGTGTGACCTTATATTATATATATATATAATATATAAGTGTGTGTGTGTGTGTGTGTAAGTATATCCTTTGAGTGCGTCTTCCAAGGAATAAATGAATGAATGCAAACGAACGGTCGGACAGCCAACACTAGCGCAAATGACCCAAACTGGGTAGCAGCGTAAGTATCACCGGCCAATGCGGGTTGAATGCGATGTTCATCAGTGAAAATAATGTAGTACCAGCATATTGTCAAAGGACCTCATCACCGCTACGTCAACACAGTATAATAAATATGATGATGGCCAACACCCGGCTGACCGGACGGGTCAGCCAAAAAACTATATATTTGAAGATGGTAAAATTGGGAAAGTAAACGGAAGAGACGCACAGTGGACACGGTCCAAAGGAAGAGCGAAAAACAAAACAAAAAAAGCAATGAGATGCGCAAGAAAAAAAGGACGAAAATAAAATTGCAGCGCTGCCACTAGTAGGGGGTATAAATGTGTGTGTGTGTGTGTGCGTGGAGCACAAAAAGAATATTAAGGAAAATGAAGCAACTTTCCACTCAATTGAAACGCATGAAAGGCTCGGAAAGAGTGAAGTAACAATCAGCTACAACAGTCATCGGCAGCCGCTACCAGTTGACGGGCGATTTTATGGTCAAGCAAGGACAACTACTTGCACACGCATACATGTGTTTGGATATGAGTTTATTAGGGATGTTAATTTTTTTCGGTTTTGGGGATCTCGGGATTTTCGTGATTTCGTTATTGCAATCTCGGGATCCCGAAATTAGTCCCGAGATATTGATATTCATTATCAGTAACATTAGCTAAACTCAAAAAATTTGCATCAGTGTTGCTTGAGAAGTTCTTCTACTATGTAATAAATAAGAAATAAATGGGTTTTAAACGAACTTTATTCTTTAAACTTAAAATTATTTCATCAGTAACATAACAAGTAACAAAAGTTAAATTTATATGCTTTTAATAAGACAGGTCGAAAAAGCTAGATTCAAAACAACTTAGGAGCAAAACAAAAGTGCTTTCTAGTTAAAAGAGGTTCACCAATTTTTTAATTTCCCGCAAGTTTCGCAAATGTAGACAATTTTTCAATGAACTTCAAGGAACAGTTTTGCAGAAATGGGAGATATTCTAAAAATTTTGAAAAGCATACCTTGGTTTTAAAAGTGATCTTGAATGATATCGGTACATAAATAAATTGGCAGCATCAGCATAATATTAAACAACCGGCTTGCTAACCATCCAAATCCTCGGGCGTCAAAACTAGCACAGCAAATCAACTTCCTACGCAGACTTCAAACGCTTATGCTTACTGCTCCGCCATAAAGGTTTCAAATGTAGACTTTAAGTAATGAACTCTATTCCGAGGTCCCAAACTTGCCATCTTTTGAAAATTTTAATTCAATGAAATACTCAATGATATTTTATGGCAGATTGTATTTACTAAATGGAGTTAAAAACAGTAATTTTTGAATATTATCGCAACCTTTTAGACCAGCTTAAGGAAAAACTTCGTTACAAAACAGGGCGTGTAGCATAGTACATATAACAGAAGTGAAACTTTTAAGGCAGACAAAGAAAGAGGGAGAGACCCGAGAGAGAATGAGAGAGAGAGAAAGAATTTATATCTAAATGAATTCATAACATTTGCAGAGAATACAAATAGGCAAAATTTTCAAACAACGGCGAGGGGTCGACCGGTGTAGGTAAACGCCGGACGCAAACCGTGGCAGCAACGCGCACTACTCCGAGCGTTTATCACCCGCACAAACGCAGCGTTTCCAGGACCGCAGCAATGGCACAAATTACCGCAAGGGAATACCAATAAATCCGACCCCGGAATGGATAGCACTTTATAGTAAGCACAAGCACTAGCCACGAAACGGAAATAAGCGCCAAAAAGTAGGCACCACAAAAAAAACCCAAAAAAGTTGGGACCAAAAACCGTCCCAAACAGTAAGCACCAAGGAAATATAACGCCAAAAATATATTTCTTACAAGTTTGCACCAACAAACAAGCGTCAAAAAGTAGGCAGTGTTATTTCTCATTAGAAATTAGCAACCACAAGGAAAAACTCATGAAAAATAGCCTAAAGTGTATCTAAGATATTTATAAGGTATAGCTCTCTCTCTCCTTCTCCTCTACGTTATATCTTTTTTCTTTCTCTCGGAACGAAAATGCCCAAAACGTTGCATGGCCTTGAAATTTTACTCACCATTCTCGCTCGTCCATCGGCGCTTAAAAAGTTTCACTTCAAAAAACAAAAAGAAAAAACATGTACCATGCATATCTTAACAATATATTCATAATGAAAGTTTTACAACAAACTTGCTTTTTGCACTCAAAAGTAAACAAAACCAAAAACGTTCAAACCTATCAAAATTTGCTAAACAATGGAATTCAATGCTTCGTTTTTTAGCTATAAAAGGGTTTTTTCTGTATCCATTTCAATATTCGTAAGACATTACAAATTTCGAAAATCCCGACTTTGTTATTCATTAATCCCGAAAATTTCGGGACATAAGAAAACATCCATATTGTATGTACATACAACACAAATATTTTGTTTGCCCAACAAACGCCAAAAATTTATTTGTTCACATTTTGTGTGTTACAGCTCTTGAAAAACTTATTAAGCAAATAACTTCTATAAAAATTATTTTTCAATTCCTCAGTTGCTCACCTTCGAAAAAACACTCTCTGAGAACTGTCAATGCTGAAATCTAACACGTTTCCGTGGATAATATCTGAATCATTCTTTAGTTTCAAAACCTTTAAAAATTCAAAGCACTCTAATTAGAATCTCACATCTTTCGCCAATCGAGCTCAATCCCTTGAGAAATATCAAAGCTTTGAATAGCAGAATTACCCTCTTGTATGTTTTTTTGTAAATAATGTCCACTGTCTCTTTTGTAAAGATTACATTCAATTCCCCGACTTGCCCCCTTAGGCACTTTTCAACGTTTTATCTAATTATACTCATTCAAATTGCGTTAAAACTGTTCCTTAAAAGCGAACTGTTTCTGAATTAAAAAATATATCGATTCTCGTTCCGTCTCTTTCAAATGGGCACACCAAGTGAAGACAAGTTCTTCTCCACCTAATCTTTCCAACGCCTTCCTCTCCCTTTTCTACCGCCAGCTGGTACCGCATCGAATACTTACAGAGCCGAAGTGATTATATCCATTCCCTGCACTATGTGTATATCGGTGTAAAGCTTATACAGCTCATTTCTCCACCGCCTACGATACTCGCCATCGCCAATGTGCAGAGGTCCAAAAATCTTCCGCAGAGTCTTTTTCCCAAATTCTTCAAGGGGCGCATCATCGGATATTCTCATCGCTCAAGCTTCGGTGCCATTCAGTGGGCACCTTATAAAATATAGTTTTGTTCGTTGAGAGAGGGCTTTACGTAGGCCAAAGTAGAACTTGCTAAAACAAAGAGGTATCCGTTGGATTTGAAGGTTGGGTGCTGATATGCGAGCACACCGACTGTTTGCTTCATAACAGGTACTTCGTATTGTCCTCGGTCACCACCTAACTTAGAAAAGACAACTAATCTTGTACAGCCGTATAAGTTTTGCGAGAATATCAAATTCAGACATTGCGGCGTTTAGGCAACTCATTATCATGCTGTCAAATGCGGCTTTAAAATCGAATTTATAATTCTCAAGTTAACATCTAGCACCTTTCTCCCAACTCAGCTTTAAGCCTTGAGAAAGATATAGCTGTAAAGTTGATATACCTATATCATTTTTCTCCGTCCGATTGAAAGCATTCCTTTTAGAAATTTGTAGTCCAGAAATTAATATCTAGCTGGCTTCTATTTTCCAATCAGTTTAAAGTCTTTGACAAATTTATAGTGTCCGACTGCAGGCACATCAGGCAGCTTTCTTTACAATACCTCAAGCTCTTAACAAATTATGCTCCAATTAATCACATTTGAGAAATGTAGCATGTGTGCCATCTTTTATGTCCATATGTAAACGCTGAATAACCTTGTCATTTACCAACCTATCAACTTCAACATACATGTTTTCGATACGTCAATCCAGTACAATTTCAACCAGGGATCGCTTTACACCGAAACAACGCGCTGAAATAGTGATGCTATACATGCTACGATGATACGAAAATAGTCGGTCTTTTGTTCTAACTCAACGCACATATCGCGAAAAGTATCGCGCCAAACAGGCACAGTCTGACAATACTATTCTTCGTTTGGTGTCTAATTTTTTTGAGCACGGGACAGTAGGAAATCGTCAACATGCCATTCACCAACGACCAAGACATTCCAATGAATTTGTTGAAGCGTGAGGGAGAGCGTTGCCCAGGAACCAACAGTGTCATATCGTCCTCGTGCTCAGCATTTTGGCGTCAGTGAAACCACAATGCGGGGCATTTTAAAGGATGATTTAAATCTGTTTCCGTATAAAGTGCAATAGACACAAAGAATATTGCCGACAGACCATTCACGTCGCTTGGAATACGGCTGTCGATGGATGTAAGCTATTATGTCTGCCCGCAAATGCGTGGTTTAGACGGTTACTGGTTTCAACAAGACGGTGCGCCAAGCCACACTGCGAATGCAATAAATGAATTTCTGCAACAAAAATTCCCGGGATTCCGACTAGCCCCCAGATCACCTGACCCAACTAATGTTCACCATAGGTGCATGTATAGGTAAAAATCCGCCTAACAGTCGACTCATGAGTGCCTAATTGTTGGGAACATCGAAATATTTATGATAAAGGTTTTTCAGGGGCACTTTCCGCTGCAGCAGCAATATTGTCAACAGAACATCCAGTTTTTCTAAGTCTACCAGCCCTTTTTCTATACTCGACAGACACAGTTTCTTCAAATTTTTTCACCCATCTTTGAATTGCCGATTAATTCCACCAAAAAATCACGAAAAAGGATATTCATTATCGAACACCCTAATACCTCAGTTCTCAACTCAGTCCCAACTTGAACACAAACCCAATTGTTTACTGGGTGTACACAAATTCACTGATATCTATGAAGCCAAGTAGTTCACGCCTTTTGGCTATTTGGTGACATTCTCTTTATTATTATTATTATTTTTATCGACTATATTCATGCATACCTATACATATGTATATGAATTGGGTGAAGTGTCTGAAATGGCCGCATACAAATTTATATAATGGCATAATACACTAATACAGCAGATGCATATCTCTGAGTGTCCTTTGCCTGCCTGCCTCTGGGTTGAGTTGAATTTATTTGTGCTATGGGCAAGAGCATATGCACTTGAGCGTGCAAAGCATGTGTGACCCATCATATGAACTGGCGGTCAGGCTGTCAAAGTTATAAAAATTAATATACATAAGAACATATTTAGCTCCGTTCGAACGCATAACCGTAAAAAATAAAAGAAATGAAAATTCTTCGTAGTATTCTCGCAACGTAACTACAGCGAGAGCTCATCAAAAACCAGCAACTTAATGGGGCAATTTGCCCCACACTTTCTTTCAGAGTGTGGGCTTTAAGTTGGCAAAAACTTATTCACTGATCAATGCGGAAAGGACTTGTCATAGCTTTTCTGCTAACGACGAGTATGTGTATGCATGTGTGTAGATGTGTACGTACAAGATGTGGCTCTTAAATAACGAGAACAAAATACTTTCATTTTGTTTCAAATACATTTAGTTATTACATAGAGCTAAAATCCAAATCGTTATATGCGCGAAACTAGAGCTCAAATATATTTTTTACAGCCTCGAAATCATAACTGTCAACAGCGACGTGGGTACGGATACGCGAGTGCGCCGACTGTTTGTTTGATGAGACAGGAGGTACTTCGTTTTGATCTCGTTCACCACCACACCCATTCGCTTTGCTTCTTTATACAAATTAGAAAATGAAAAGAAATTTTGCCAAAACGATTAAGTTTTGCGGCTCGCACGATCTTTTCCAGAATCAGGTTAAAGAAGTCACACTACAGCGAGTCAAACGACTCGGAGAGATTCTTCCCAATTTCAACGGCCTTGGAAGTATTGAACAACGTCATTTTGCATAGCCGTATTAGTTTTTGTACTGTCGGATGTAGCTTTGAAATCGACAAAAGATAGTGCGTGTCGATTCTCCTTTCATGGGTATTTTCCAAGACTTGGCGCATTGTGAATATCCGATCGATGTTGGATTTTCCATGTCTAAAGCCACGCTGATAAGGTCCAATCAGTTGATGGTGGGCTTCAGCCCCTCACGCAATACGCTCGCTGAAACCTTATAGCTGATATTTAGAAGACTAACCTTGCAGTAATAGGCACAAGTTACAGTATCACCCTTCTTATGGATTGGGCAGAGCACACTTAAATTCCAATCGGCAGGCACGCTTCCGACCATATTTTGCATAGGAGCTGATGCATGCACCTTATCAGCTCCTCACCGCCGTGTTTGAATAGCTCAGCCAGCAGTCCGTCGGCTCACGCGACTCTGTTGTTCTTTAGCCGTGTTATCGCTATTCTCACCTCGTCATGGTCGGGTAGCGGGACGACAGTCCCATCGTCAATGATTGAGGTATCGGAATCTTCTACATTCTCTGTGACATGCGCAGCTGTCACTATTTAGCAGACTTGAGAGGCCCACAATTCAAGCACGCGCTGGATGTCAGTCACCAAATCGCCGTATTTGCTCTTACAGGAAATCGCCCCGGTCTTGAAACCTTTTGTAAGCCGCCGAACTTTCTATTAGAGTTTTTAGGAACTTTTCCTGTTGGCCAGCATCTCAAGCTCCTCGCACTCGCGTGTTTCAGCCTCTCGTTTTCTTCTGATACTACGTCTCTCTTCTTTTTTAACCTCCTGGTAGCGATCCCACATGACTCGCGTTGCGCCATATCGCAGTGTGGCTCTATAGGCAGCATCTTTTCTATTTGCGGCAGCAAGACGTTAGTCGTCATACCAATTGTTTTTTCAGACTCGCCGAAATTCAATTTTTTCTTCAGCGGCGGCACATACAGAACGAGAAATCTTACTCCATTGTTCGTGCATGCTGGTTTGTTGGGTAGTACTCTCTGAGAGCAGGAGTGAGAGTCGAGTGGCGAATCCTCTGGCTGTCTATTACGATTGCAGCTTACCGATGTCGTACATTCTTTGCGTAGTTCGATGAACATTTTTTGCTACACAGAGGCGTGTGCGTATTTTGGTTGCAACAAGATAATAGATCCGAGTTGATATTGGGCCCTCGGATCGTATGTACATCTAAAACACTAGAGGTGTTCCTCGCTTCTATCGCAACGTGATCGATCTGGTTTCACGTTTTTCGATCAGGAGACAGCCACGCAGCTGGTGTATCTTTTTTATGCCACTGTGAAATCAATCAGCCGCCGTCAGTTACCTGTTGTTTCATTATGCAAGCTGAATTTTACGACTGTGGGACCAAAAATTCCCTCCTTGCTCACCCTAGTATTGAAGTCCAAGCACGATTGTTATGTCGTGGCGAGAGCAGCGCTTGTAGGAAAGTTCCTGGCGCTCACAGAAGGATTATTTTGTAGCATCGTCCTTCTCTTCCGTGGGAGCATCGGCGCAAATGAGCGAGATGTTGAAGAGTCTCGCGTCGATGCGGATTATTGCGAAATATTCGGCGACCGGTTGTGACGAGACTCTCACCATAATTTCAACACCTTTACATGTCAGCTGTAGTAGACATCGCAAAGTCCAATGGTACTCTAGCGACGATGCTCTAACGAGGGCATTAACCTGCCGGGCAGAGGCACCTTCCCCATTAAGAGACTGGATATTCCAGGTGATGCCCTCAAATAATAGTACTTGGTTCGTTTGCAGGGGTCGTCATCCGAATGAGCAGTTCTCATCCGAGGCTTTGTTGTCGTTTTCATTGTGGAAGGATTTTTACAGACTGTGTCAGAAGAAGAGAACCGGTTTTTAACACACTTTTATTAGGTCGGGTTGTATGTATGTATGTATGTATGTATGTATGTATGTATGTAACGGAATCTTTGAGCTTAATTTTCACTGGCTTCTAAACATCTGATCGACTTGAAATTTTGCACACCTATCAAGGACCGATGACAATGCAATAATTTGATAAAAGTTTTCCATTATCTTATTGGGATTGCCAGGAATAAAATTTCCTTTTTTTACCTGTGGACAAAAAGTAAGGTGAATTTGGTTGTAAAATGAAAAATCGTCATTTATTCTTGTAAATCAATTTCATCCCCTTCAAAATAATGCCCTCTCGATGAAATACACTTATGCCAACGAGTTTTCCAATCCCAGAAACATGCCAAATAGTCCATTTCCGGTAGTGGTCTCTTGAGGTTTGGGAATAGCCAGAAGTCACACGGAGCCAAATCAGGCGAATACGGTGGTTGCGGAACGATATGCGTGGAATTTTTGGTGAAATAGTCACGAAGAACGAGTGCAGTGTGAGACATGTGAGATAAATTTTACATTATCCTTATTAGGATTGCCAGGATTAATATTTTATTTTTTTAACACACTTTTATTAGCTCGGGTTGTATGTATGAATGACTGTAACGGAATCTTTGAGCTTAATTTTCACTGGCTTCTAAAAATCTGATCGACTCGGAACACACAACATAGATGACTAGATGGGAAACTCTTTTTCTCGTGAGAGCGCTGAAAAATGTGCATTTTTTATAACATTTGCCAATATTGCCATACCGGTAGAAACATGAATTGGGTATTTTTTTAAACAAAAATTAGGAATTTTTAGTTTCCACACCACCATTGAGGTTAGTATTTAGTGTGTGGTTGTGTAATAGTATATTACTCGTAAACACGTACATATACTAAAAATAAAAAATAGTTAAAAAAAACTAAAAAACACGATTTTATTGCTAATCGAACTAAAAAGTAGAAAATAAAATACAGCTTAAAAAAACTAAAAAACACGCTTTTATTGCTAATCGAACTAAAAAGTAGAAAATAAATTTTAATGACAAAGGGACCTGTAATGAAGTAATAACAAATCGAAGGATCAGTCATAGTCAACTACCTCAGAACAGAATTATAACAAAAATTAAGATGCAAATAGAGTAATTCAAATTAGAGTTAAAAGCGTGGGATGCATTTTGCTTCACTTTCATAACCCTCTGTTCATAGATAGTTGCCAATAGAATGATTGTAATATTTACTATATCAAGCATCCCACGCTTTTAACTCTAATTTGAATTACTCTATTTGTGTCTTAATTTTTGTTATAATTCTGTTCTGAGGTAGTTGACTATGACTGATCCTTCGATTTGTTATTACTTCATTATAGGTCCCTTTGTCATTAAAATTTATTTTCTACTTTTTAGTTCGATTAGCAATAAAAGCGTGTTTTTTAGTTTTTTTAAGCTATATTTTATTTTGTTGTAACTTCAAGATATACTTCCTTCTGCTTTTTGCTGCATAATAGTGCCACTCAAGGGCTACGACGCCAGTGCTAACTCAATTTAGTGTCGTTCGAAATTTTCCCGTAAACGCAACCAAACAAAAATGAGTAAGAAGTACGCGAAGCGTTTTGAGGCGGTATTTTTATGCACGCATTCGAAAGGGGCAAAATAATATTACGCCCCTACTGTAAAAAATCAAAAAAAGGGTGCTGTGATGTGGAATCAGCGGTATAAAGTGTACAATAATATTGATGACTTTTCCGAGCGCGCTTGAAGCGAGTGACGACAAAAAAGTAGCATAAAGAGATCGTCCAACTTATTAAGCGGTACCCTTCTTTGTGACTACGCCAAGCACAAACAGTTCTTGCTAAAAAAAGGTGAGAATAGATGTGAGTATCAATATCATCGAACGGCGACTGAAGGAGGCGAACGCATCCTACCGTACCACATCATCAAAACCACTGCTCTCAGCACATTGAGAAACAACAAATCAAGAAAATGGCGTCACAGTATTGGACTGGCTTTCCCAGTCCCCAGACGCCAACCCCATTGGAAATGTGTGGAACTATGAAAACGCTTCTTGCCGTTAGGCCAGTCCATGACTTGAAGCAACTCGTGCGTCAAGTTCGCAAAATCTAGTCCTGTTTGTCGACGAGCTACGCAGAAAAGCTGTGACTCGTAGTTTTGCACATACTTTCATGTAAAAAAAAAATTTTAATATATATTTCTTATACTTTATGAATAATCGCGAGTACTTTTTTCTGACACAGACTGTACGTCGCGGGTCCCGAACGCAGCGCACAACCAGATAGCCTGGAATGCTTCGCCTTCTCATATTAGCTTTGATTAGATTAAACAGATATTCGGGAGCTACGCAGAGGATACTTGGGCGAAGCCCGGAAGAAGAAGAATCGTCCTGCCCACCCCCAAGTGAATGGCAATCAGGGACTTTTCTCTCTTGCGTCGACACACCGAACTATTCTCCATTGACAAAATGAAAACAAAATTTAAGAAAAAAAATATTCGAATAATTTTAATAGAGTAAAACTAACATAAAATGCAATCAAAAAAGCGAAATGTATAATTTTTTAAAAGCGAATATGAGAAAACCGTCAAATATTCTATTACTATAAACTCATATTACCATATAAGTAACGGTAACCCATTAAACCTGCTGTACGCGGGCTACTCATGCAGACTGACCATGGCAACATACAAGTAGAAGAAGAATGCGTCCGACACAGGATGTATCCAAACATTAAAAGGCTAACCACGAAAGGCCAAAACGCAACAAAGCAAAGCAGAGAGCACAGCGTGGCGGTTAACAGCAGGAGTCCGTGCCGACACGATAGCATAAGGCAACACTGTGACACTTCGCACATAGTGCACTAAATCGGAATTGTGGCAAGCAGATGGCAAACGGGCACACAAAGCCAATGAAAGGGCAATGGCGGAAAGCTTATGGATGCCAAGCGGACGAACAACAAACAAGGCAATAGCATCGACAGGACTAACCAGTGGCGAAAATCAAAGACAGCGTAGTATGCGGTGTGATATTATCAGACTTACATATGAGATGTTCCATACAAACAGAGATATGTGTGTGTGTGTGTGTGTGATTGGGCATGCATGGGTGTGAGCATTAACTGCATAGATCGCATGGAGTCATTAGGCGTATGCGATCCGCAAAGCAATCGAATTTGCTGCTGACATTCGATTAGATTGAACTAATGGCAAAGCGGTCAAAAGGCGCCTCAGCGGCTGAATGGTGGAACTGTCACCAGCCGTCGCTTTTAAGCAGAACACAACCTAAGCAGAACGTTCGCACAACATTCCATCGAAATGAAAGGATGAAGTGAAGGCATACAAATTTAATTTTCCAGTTTGCTTAGTATACAGAGTGCAATTTTCCTCCATTTTTCAATTAAATATTTGACTTTGCTGTGGGGCGCGAATTTTAATTTTTCTCTTTTTTTTTGCACTTGCGCAAGATAAAATGCAAAATTATGCAAACGTACTTGCACTTTCTTTCACTTTCTTGCGTCCGAAATGCAGCCAAGCGAAGAGTTACGTTCTCTATACGGCAACCACTTGCCAGTTTTTGTGCAATTAATGTGACCGCCCAACCGCTAACGCCCATTAATTCATTTCGTAAACTGTAATTTTGGGTACTCTAATATTTTTTTTTTTTGCAATAATTTATGCTATTTTCTATTTAATTTAACCAGATGCTGGTATTTTGTGGGCGCCCCTGCAGGTTTTCTTCAAGTATAAAAGTAGCGTAAAGTTCAAGGCGCATGCAAACATATTTACATATTTAAATCTGGTACAGTTCACTTGCCTACAAGAAGTTTTATAGTTCAAATGATTTTTAAATACAGTAACGATCGAGTTTTCTATACCGATTTGAAAGCAGCAACTCGTCATCGGTCTTAAATTTATGGTTGCAAAATTGATGACAGGGCATTAGGTGCAGACCTATGAAACCGGAATTTTAGTGGAAATATATTTTATCAGAATTAATTAGTCTACAAAAAACTGTGTATACAGGCCAGTCGTTTTTTATTTAAGTAGATATTAAATTCTCATCCGAGGTTTTATGGCTGTTTTCATTGTGGGGGATTTTAACGTGGCGGGTCCCAAACCCAGCACACCAGTAGCTATCCCGGAATGCTTCGTCTTCTCACGTTGGTTCGCTCTCGAACGGGTGTTCTGAAGCTACCCAGAGGGTACAGAGCTAATCCCAGAAATTGTGAGCTGCTTGAACCATATGTAGAAGAATCGGCCTGGCCAATCACGAAACTAAGAGTGGTTAAATTTCAAGGGCCGATGTTGAATGTGAACCACACCTAAACGTCAACGACGCCGTTGGGCTTCTTTCTTTGCGATTATTTGAAAGAAAAGGTGTACGTCGATAAGCCAGAAACAATTCAAGAGCTAAAGGATGAGATAATTCGGCACACTAACGGCATAGAACCTCAATTATGCCTCAGCGTCATCGAAAATTTGGACCATCGGATTGAGGTGTGCCGCCGAGGCCGCGGCGGCCATTTGGCCGATATTTTGTTCTATAGATAATTGAGCCATACCAGTATTATCATAATAAGAAATGACAATAGTTTCCGAAAAAATTGTATTTTATTCAAAATCAACACCGGCCCTTAAAACTTAGCCACCCTTTATAAAGCAGAGCACCAGGTTTATACCTATGAAACCGGAATTTTTCATGAAATTATACATGCATTTCTACTATTCTAAAATTTGAAAATGAAATGGAAATTTTAAATGCCTCACCAAAAAAATGTTACACCTTTTGCGCCAAGCTAGCCGCTTTCGTTTTTTTCACAATTTCAAATAGAGGAAGAGCTGCTCTGCAAAGGCTTGTTCGGTCGATAAAAAATTGCAATACGGTGGAACTAAGTCTGGTGTAAAATCATTTGGCAGGCCTTCTCAGCGTCATAAGTGCTTATGTCAATACCTTGGCACGCTTTATGGTGTATTGTCGTAGCACACTTTCATTGAGCGAACACATTTTTCGTTGGCTTCATTCAATATCTGAACAAAAGCACGCATCTGTTCCTACACCGATCAAAAAAAACTTAAGTCGCTTTCACCAGGAAGTCCCATCTTATTTTATGCATTTCCCTCCTGTTAGAGTTTTCAGTAGCGTAAAAATTCAAAAATCTTGCGTTCTCTTATTTCCCTTAGAATTACTCCAATGTGCGCAAAATGAAGGCTCTCTCTTCCTATCCTACAACCGGTAGATACCACATTTATTTTCCACTTCGTCTTTTCAATGCAGAAGAGGCACCGCATCGAACACTTTCAAAGGTACACGAGTCCGCTGGATCATAGTTCGCTAGTGTAGCTAGTCTTCTGTGATGCAAAGTAAACTTTTTTCACTTCACTTTTATAGAGACCAAGCCAAAAAAACTTTAATAACTTTAGAGCCTTTGGGTTTTTTTTCCTTTCCTTTGGGTTTTTTTTCCTTGTTCACTCCTCTTGGGAGCATAGGGCCTCGACAAGACTTGTCTAGCTTTAAGATAAATTTAAAAAAATAAATTAAGAAACAAATGATTCGAAAAATTCGAATAGAGTAAAAGTATGATCTTTGGGTATCCTTTAAGTGCTCCCCAGAGTTTTCTGGTCAGTACGTAGTCAACGTTAAACGAGACGAGACGAGATTATAAATTTGCAAGTTTCAGATTGTAGAAAGCACAAAAAACCACACTATTGAAAGATTTAGACAACAGTAGAGACAAGCAGACAACAGACAAGCAATAGATCGCCTAAAGCATTTCCCTCACACAAAATCATTTTTTGCTTTTTATTTAGTAAAAAAGCTGTTCGAAAACAAAATCACACGATGAATTCTCAACGGCCAAATTAATTGCATAATTTACTAAAAAAAATTAAAAAAAAAAAATTTTAAATTGATTGTCTAATTTTGTGCCACCTTGTACTTAAAAACTTCTCTGCAAATATATTAAAAAATGCGTTTCAAAGGCCTAGTCAACTTCTTTTACCTTTTTAAAAAGTTATTAAAAACAAAATTTGGTGATTAATTTTGTATCACCTGTACTTCAAAAATTCGCAAAAAATCCACTAAAAAATGTGTTTCAAAGGCGAATCAGTGAATACGTGAAATGTGCTACTATAACGTCTCAACAAGTATGTACGTCTATGCCAGCGCTTCGCTAGACCAGTATAACTCGATAGGTTATAGGAATCTCATTATGAAAGTTGTAGGGATTTTTGAGCATAGTTTAAGAAGTTATTGATGAAAAAAATAAAAAAAAACTGAGGCGGTTTTTTTTGAAAAAAATCCCAAAAAATCGGTTCACTCAAAATATGCTACCAGAAAATATAAATTTATTTTTCAAAAATATTTGTTAAATATTTACCACTTTTATCAAAAAGTTCGCGGAATATATTCAGAAAATTTTGATATTATCACATTACAAATACTCTCCATTAACTGTAACGCACTTATGCCAGCGTTTGATCGAAATCTCGAAAGATTTCTAGAACCAGACCGCAGTGTATTTTCTGGCCAATCAAACAGAAAAAAAATCGCAGGGACCCACATTCAGTGAATTCGATGACTGTTCGAACGAATCCCAAAGTTTCGTTCTTGGTCAAAAATTCGTGCATAATGATGACACTTTGGGACGTTGCGTTATGAAGGTGTAAAATTCATGAGTGGTTTTCCCACAAATACTTTCTGTTTTGACTTTTTTGGCGAATTGCTTCACGTAAACCTCTCATAACGCCCAAATACCACTTCTTATTTACTGTCTGGTCTTCTGGCAAAAATTCCTGGTGTAGAGTACCGTTGTAGTCTATAAAAACCATGAGCATCGCTTTAATTTTTGACTGAAAACGGCGTGGTTCATTCGAAGCTCTCTACTCACTCGCTCGATATCTGGATTGCGTGTAGTACTCATAAACCTACGTCTCGTCTTCAGTAATGATGCGTTTGATGAATGTTGCGTCGGATTCAACCTTGGAAGTAATGCCTTTGGAGATATCAACGCGATCTTTCCCATAAAATTCAGATTCTTTAGGACCAACTTTGCAGCAACAATGTGCAGAACGGCCGCATAAGCAATGTTCAACTACTCTGCCAGTTTTCTGATGGTTACTTTGGGGTTATTGATCAATATATCCTTCACTTGTGTTTCGATCGTTCACTTGTGTTTCGTCATTCTCGATGGACTCGCGATCTCTTCTGAAGCATAAACTTCTGCCACTCGTAAACGGCTGTTTTCTTTAGGCTGTTTCCTTTAGGATACTTCAGTTTATTTAGATCGTCGCCTGGCGGTTGTTCTGAGAACGTTTTGCTCAAGGTGGTATTTAGAATTACCAAACGCTGTAATTGTATACCCAACTTGGGTCAATTAAAGCTTTTTAGGTACACAACAGAGTGCTGGTAAACATGTGTACCGCTCGGAATAAAAAGGTTAAAAGTTTTAAGTTAGAAGAGTTCTTGCTTTTTCAAAAACCTAGTATATTAAATTGATCCGTTATTACTTACGCGCTTTCGTGCCTGTTGTAACAATGCTAAATATCTGTTCTATGCAGAATTATGCAGCTCAATTCTGGACTTATTCTCAAATTTAATAACCATAGTGATAATCATGCTTAGGTAACTGGGCAAATGGGAACTGCAGGCTCAGCATTCCACCTACTTGTATGAAATTACTTTTCCTTTACCAAAACATTCCCTGATCATTTTCAACAGTATACGCTTGGCAGATTACTGAAGAACCTTGTGAAGTGGTATGCTTCCAGCAGTAGGCATCTCTTAATGAATTTGATGGAAATTTTCTCGAACTTCGATTTCACTCTCCCAAGACTTCTACTTTCATCTTAGGTTAGGTTAGGATAAATGGCTGCCCTTGCGAGCGGCTTACTTGGGCAAATATTCAAAATTCGTGCATTGTGACACCACACAGGGGAAGGAGAAAGAAAGGAACCGGACAAGTGGAAAAAAGAAGAGGGGGCCTTGGAATTAGAGGATGACGCCCACAGTGGCTAATTTATGGTCGTATTAGCCGCTCCGAGCTACTGATGTGTAATATTTAAACCCGCAATATTCGCCGGTGTAGCCAGAAAGTGAGAGCCCAGATGTCTAAACCTTTACCCGACAAGAGCAGGGTAGCTGAGAAGAAGGTGTTGAGATGATTTCACCTCGTCCTCCATACAGCTTCTGCAGAACGGACTTGAAGCAATCCCAAGCCTCACCGCATGGTGACCTAACGGACAATGTTCGGTAAGGATACCCACCAAATTCGAAAGTTGCGGCTCTTTTTGCCTTAGAAGCTCACTCGAGTGTCCCCGATTTACCCGTGTCCAGAAGGATCTCGCGAGTTGACGCGCGGCCCATCCTTCCAGAAGCAGACCACAGGTTCTCAAGGGAGCTCCAATACTCTCATTTTGCGATGAAACCATCTCCAGGGTCCCTTGTCTAGCCAGCTCATCTATTTTTAGTTTGGGAATCAACTTATGAGTGATCCTATCTATTGTGTCGCTTTGCTATCGTACGTTCGCGTTCGGTTATCTTATCTTCAGGTGTAGGTTTGTGTCCACTAGATGAATGAATCAGCAGAAAGTACGGCGAAACAGATTACTATCTAACCCAAAATCTCAGCGGGCATGGTGGCTTTCTTGCGTAATTCCACAGTTTTAATCTAGCAGATAACCCGACCTGCCCTGAGTGCCACAGCGAAGATGAGAGTGCAGAACACGTGACTTTTTACTGCGCCAGGTTTTAAGAAGGGCGCTTCGAGTTCGCAAGTATCCTCGGCGACGTCCCCACACCAGATAACGAAACGCAACGCAAATGCTAAACTCGAAAGTAAAAAGTTTGCAGCAAGGATAGTAATAAAACTCCGAAACTTAGAATGGGAGGGCAAAAAGGAAGCAAAACGAATACGATCGATATAAAACACCCAACAAATGCGTCGTCCAAAGAAGCCATTATGAAACAGATCTCCTTTGTGGATGACTGTATTCACGAACAGACGCCAAGCACGAACGCTTGAGGTAAAGCCTCAATACGAACCCAAACAGACGATAAGTCGATATCGAATAACGATATTGCAATTTTCCGATGCCCCATTGGTCACAAAGCAATAGAGGCTATCGATAGCATATAACCCCAATATGCAATTAGTAGAGGAACCAGGATGCAGATACCTGGTGTGTTTAAAAGGCATAAACATCGCTTCACCTTGATGAAATGCTTTTAACAGTCCTAGGGTGAAACAGCCGAGAGGGGAGGATTGTTATAGGTTTAGTGGGAGGGGCATGCACCACTGGTGTGAAGGCAGCTTTGAGAATGTTTCTGACATTTTCGATTTTAAATTCCTCTGAACAAAACAAATACCATCTATTTTTATCTAAGTTGGAATCAAATTGCTTTTAAGACTTATCTTTAGGCATTACCTTTAAGTAATTTTGTACCTCTGGTCTATAAGATTTTGTAACCATAGACTTGATAAATGAAATGAAAAAAAGTACTCTCGTTTTCACCCAACAGAGTTTTCATAGTAGTTACGATAACTATTTTTTACTCATCTGCACCTGCGGTGAGTGTATAAAATGCGACACTTAGAAAAATTACAACAAAATTTATTCCGTTTCCGTGCCATATCTCACAAGCTTTCACGCGCTCTTCCTAACACTATTAAAATACATATAAAGATTTGTATTATTCCGCATTTATTCGCAATGAAAATGCAATCTTGGCAATTCCGACAATCTCCATAATTGCACAATGAACGACAACACGCCTGCCGCCCTTAGCCGGCTTGCCCACTCTCTGCCAATCGCACCAATCTCGCTAACTATCGGCCACTTGCAACACGTAGCCACTGCCATGTAGAGCGCCAACAACTGGTTCCAATAGTTTCATTTTTGCAGACGCCAACCTCACACCATTTCAAAATCTCTTCGCCTATCATCCTTTCTATGCTTCCTTTTGCCTTATACCTACCTACTATATACATGTATGTATGTATGTATGTAAATCGCGGTGCATGTCAAAAAGTTGCAACAACATCTCTTGCAATTGTGCACTCTACAAACCCCACTTTTCCGACCCGCCCAACTACTCAGCGCTGCATTTTGCCGTAGTTACCTACACACACCAGCTCTGAAATTCACCTACCAATCTATTTCCTGCTCCCAATTGCTTCAGCGTTAATTTATGCGTTTTTTCGTAATAGTTGTTTATTCTTTTTATTTTAATTTTTTTGCTGCCCTCCACTTTCACCATTTATTTTTGCCGCTGCTGCTTCTTCGTCGTGCTTTTTTGCCCGCTTGTTGGCAACATAAGTTAGCAATTTATTCACTACCTTTACCCACAGACATGCACATAAATATTACCATTTTATACAGCTATGTATAGGTATGTGCGTGCATATGTCTTCATAGAGCTACACATTTACACATACCAGTTTTACATCCTCGAGTTTAGTAGTTGTTGCTGTTCCTGTTTTTTTTTTTTTTGTTCAGTGAAAGCAGCGATCTCGCGTTTAATTTTGCAATTTAATGACTTTCGCTTTTTTCATATCCGGCTACATGTCAGTGGGAACTCCATGCACCTACCCGGAATTTGTATATATAGATATATATTTATGCATATATGTATGTAGGTACGACTACTGGCATACATAAATTTAAGAATTTCATTTAATGCGCCGAGCATAGTGTCGACTTTTAGTGTTACTTACTTTTTTAACGGATATGAATTTGCAATTAAAATTAACTCAAGATTTATAGTTTCTAGTTGTACGCGATTTACTTGATTTACGCGTGAAAGTAATAGTTTCTTTATATACTATATTACATATATATATGTTTGTAGCTACGTAAATGCAAACTCGCTTTCAATGCACGAAGCTTTTCACTTGCGAATAAATTGAAGAGTACGAGGCACACATTAAGTTTAGTAAGCAAGTGAAAAGTTCTAAGCACTTTTTCACTTTCTTTCGACAGTGAAATTCACACAATTAGATTTACACAGCTCAAATATGCAGGGTTTTTTTTCATTTACTCCATTTAGAAGGCATTTCGTATTTCCGCATTTTGGTAAAAAAAAGCGGGATCAACCCATTCTCGATGAAACCAGTATCTAGTGGCACCAGCATGGGAAGTACACCAATCTGTCTTCGGAACTGGGCCTGGGTGTTGGATAAACGCCACTTGGCTTCGGCCATTCCCTCGTTCAGGCACTTCAAGTCGCCAGGTCCTGATGGCATCGCACATGCCCAACTGCAGAAATCTGTGGAAGTATCATGCAGTTGGTTAAGCCCTATCTATGCGAGCTGGATAGCCGCGAGCTATATACAGTGGCTCAATAAATATTTCAGACACCGAAATGATAAGGTTTTAAATCAAAAAATTTATATTAAAATGCAAATCTAATCTGTTTATGTGTCACAATTATTTTCGTTCTTCAAGCGTATTTTTCAAAACTACAAAAAACATAATCAAACTTCAACTCATTGGCATATAGAAAATACAAACATAAAAACTTAGCAAAATACATAACAAAAAAGAACTCGGACATTTATATAAAGTAGAGTTAAGCAAATAATATAATATAATAAAATCAATAGAATTACTATTTGAGCCGGCAAGCCTTTATTTTTTCTCACAGCATTCAGTCTTCTTGGCATGGATTCAACCAGCTACTTGCATGTCAAAGAAGCCATTTTCCCCCATTTTCTTCTTTAATAGCATCTACTAGGTGTTTCTTGTTTCTAATAACAAGCTTTTTCAGTTAGTTTACCAAATGAGCCCACAGATATTCAATTACATTGATGTCTGGAGATTGTGGAAGGGTTTCAAGTACTTTAGGGAAGCCATAGGCGGGCATGAAGTGCCTCATGCTTGGGATCGTTGTCATGCCAGTACTGGAAATTGTCCTTAATTCCCAACTTGTCAGCCCTTTGGACCAAATTTTCTTTCACAATTGTTAGGTATTGTTTGTGGTCCATATTGTCGTTAATGAAGCACAAAATTCCAGTACTAGCATCGGACATACAACCTCATACCATTACCGAACCACCCCCATGTTTAACTGTGCTAAGTAAGTTTTTTTCCTGCAACTCTTCATTAGGTCTTCTCCACACAAATGATTGTCCACCTGACCTAAATATGTTAATCTTGTTTTCATCTGCACAAAAAACGTGCTTCAACAACTCAAAATCTTTATGCCCATTACGATTTGCGAATTTTATTCTCTTGTGTCGGTTAATCTCGTTGATCAAAATTTTTTTTCGATTATTCTTTGGCAACACTATACGTATACTTACGGGGTTGCAGTTAATATATGTATATTAAGGTGTTGGGCGACTTGTATTGCGAGCTTAGAAGAGCCTGTTGCACTATCCACTGTTCATCTGCATTCGCATCATCTGCATTTTGATCGTCCCGATTTCTTCTTATTTTCCACGGATTTTGTTTCTTTGAAAGGTTTATCACATCGTATGCAGTCGGACGGGATCTATCCACTACTTCTGCGATTTCCCGAATGGTTTTTCCCTTTTCATGATGACTAATAATTAAATTTCTGGCTTCAATTGAGCTTTGTCCACGTTGTCTATCCATGTTTATAATTTGGACTTTTATTCAACAAAACACGACTGAAATTTATTATTAAATTATTTGAATTTATTATATTTGCTTTTTTCTTTGCACTGTTCCACTGCGAAAAAATTAATTGTTCGATTCCCCATTTTAAAGTGCCAAACAATCGCAATAGTCCCAGATGTCCGACTTCTTTTTTGATACCTATTTTGAGAATGCTGCATGATACATTTTTTATTGCAAGGAGGTAATAGCTTTGTAAATTATTGTATTATTACTATTTCTAATCCTAAAATCCTGGGTATTCAAATCCAATAGAAAAATATAAAAATAAAAATATTTAACTTGCATTTCTTACAAAACTTTTTCAATTTGAAGCTGCATGCCAAGTATGTCCGAGCTCTTTATTGAGCCACTGTACCAAGTTCTTGAAAGGCCGTGAGGGTTGTGTTCATACCCGAGGCAGGCAAAAGCTCATATGTCTCGTCTAACGATTTCAGGCCATCAGCTTTTCATCTTTCTTGCTAAAAACTCTTGAAAGACTGATTGACCTGCACATAAGAAGCGAAATTCTTTGGGGGCGTTTGACGCATATCCGAAATGCTTACTGTAATCGCAGATCAGTGGGATCTAAGCGGCAAAAAATATTCACGAATATAAAATACCCAGAGCTCAACTCTTCTCAATGGGGGCGCTCCAGTGGTGCTTTTTGACAAGGTAAAGTACCTAAACCTAATCCCTGACAGTAAGCTAACGTAGAAGCCTAACATTGAGGAGAGTGCAAGGAAGGCAACAATAGCCCTGTATGGATGCAAGGGTAACATTGGTAAAAGATATGGCCTCGCGCCTAGAGTTGTATTTTGGCTCCGTAATACCAGGCGGCCGCCGTAGCCGAATGGGTTGGTGCGTGATTACCATTCGGAATTCACAGAGAGAACGTTGGTTCGAATCTCGATAAAACTCCAAAATTAAGAAAAAAATGTTTCTAATAGCGGTCGCCCCTCGGCAGGCAATGGCAAACCTCCAAGTGTATTTCTGCCATGAAAAAGGTCCTCATAAAAATATCAGACGTTCGGAGTCGGCTCGAAACTGTAGGTCCCTCTATTTGTGGAACAACATCAAGACGCACACTACAAATAGGAGGAGGAGCTCGGCCAAATACCTAAAAAGGGGTGTACGCGCCAATTATAGTTATATATAGATATAGTACCATTATAAAGCCAATTTTTTTTTAAATGTCTTTATTGTCTGGTGCAACTTATTGGAGAGGATGACATCGGTAAAAAACTGGAGAAAGTTCAAAAGCTGCACTAATTGGAATCAGTGAGGCCCTTCGAATCACTCCTTCTCTAGCCCTTACTGTAATGTTAAATGTGGTACCTGTAGACAACGCGGGCTAAGCTGCCGCTAGGTACCTGGTCTGGGTACCTAATCTGGGTACCTGGTCATAGCGGCATTGCGGGAAACTACGAAGCGGACGAGCTGGCTAGACAAGGGACCTGTGAGGTAGTTTCCCCGCGAAAGGAGAGCAGCGGGATCCCCTTGACAGCCTGCGCTCTACTGCTGAAACGATGGGATTCGCGTCAATTCAGCGAGCACCAGGCACGTACACAAACTTGTAAAGTCGCGAAATCCTTCTGGCCACGTGTGGATCAGAGGCGTTCGAGGAATGTTCTAAGGATGTCAAAACCTCAGCTCTCAAACTTCGAGGTAACCTGACGGAGCATTATCCGCGAGACTTGGAAGTACTTCCAGTCCTTTTTGCCTCAGCTGTATGGAGGATGAGGTGTAATCATCTTAACACCTTCTCCTTAGCTGCCTAGCTCCCGCAGGCCTAAGATTTAAGCATCTTGGTTCTCACTTCTTTCTTAAGCCTGCTGATATAGCGGGCCTTGATATAAAAAAAAAACTGATGAACTTCATCAGCAGCATAAATCGGCTAACATAACCGGTCGTAACCCACAAATATTCAGAGAGAAGAGTGGCCGATGATTACCAGAGTTTTCATGGTGAGCTCTTTTGTGGCTTTATTTATTTAGGCTTAATAGGCGGGTTGTACGTAAACTAATGTGGAGTTGTATGGGAGATTTTTCGCATATCCTTTTTGTCAGTTTTATAAGACACACAACTTTTACTAAGTCTCCCTGAAAGTGCTGAGATGAAGACAAATCTAATGCGAGCAAAAGTCATATCTATACTTATTTATTTACAGTGGTGAGAGATATTACCTTCAAAGGCGAAAGGTTCACGCTAAGAAGTTGGATATCTTCTTGGGGAGAATCATCAGTATGAGTTCTTTAGCGAAGGTTTGAAACCTAAGACGCCTATTGAATCGCAGGTACCTTCATTTGCCTATATTAACATCAAAATTGTTAGATACGATGTGAATTGAAATAAAAAATATATTTTTTGAGGTTTGCATTCTCTTTTATGAAGGCGAATAGGGGGAGCTCCTAGAGAATCTAGAGCAGATATAAGTTTTTTTGGAAATGTTATTGCACTTCTTCATCATCTGTAGTAAATTTAGCTAATTTGGGATCTAAATTAATTTCATTTCTAATTCACAGTCTGACATGGCCTCATGCATTGCCCTAATGCCAGCCCTAATTTGCAACAAGGTTGCGGTATCTCCATAGTCACCAACCCCACCACCACTGTACACATCACCCTATAAACTTTACTCGCATACTTCACAGCAATTCTGAGCAAACTTTTATTCATTAAAGCATTAGAAAATTCTGTATTCACGCTTATCTCCTAACAAATCTCACTTGTAATCCTGCCTTATCGCCAATTAAAACAATACTGGTGCAGAATTTTATTTAAGCTCTCGTTATTACATTTCGCACACATAAATACTTGTGTAATTGTACTTATGCATTTACTTACATGCATATGTATATATATGTGTGAATATAAATATGCGAGCATATATGGGTATACCCTACAGGGAAAACTACTGGTTGTGCAGTAGAATAATACCAGTATACTTTTCAGCTCAACCAGCTGGTGTTCTACCTGTTTTCCGTCTTACTAAGTGGCATCAGCATTCGCGAAGTCTAAAATTAAGAAATACATAAAATAATATCTTCGACTCCAGATGCACAGCACTGGCTACACAATGGACCTACGTGTCATCTTTTACAGACTAAGTGCCATCAGCAAAATGCCAGTTCATACTAGCCACAAAATATTCTAGTTAATTATGCGTTTGAAATAAGCAGTTTTAGACGAGACTGTAGATGTAGAAAAGAATGTCCAACAGTTTAAAATATTCTACTTCATATTAAAAGTCTATATAGAATTTGTTTTTTGTTCTTAAAATTATATGAAATATCTTTCAGGTACAGTAATAGGTTAAAAATTCATAAATTGGTTACAAATTTAATAATTGATTCAAACTTACTCTAAAAGTAAATCCTAAAATATTTAAACAAATTATTTAAAAACATCGAATAAAGAAATAAAATTTAAATAAAATCATTTAAAAATTTAATTTACAGTCTGTGTCGGAAAAAAGGAACCACGATTATTCATGAAGTATAAAAGATATACATTTAAAATTTTGTTACATGAAAGTATGTACAAAACTACGAGTCGCAATTACTCAAAAGCCGCGTAGCTTCTTCGTTGTCAAGTATAGCCTGGCACCTTCCCGGCATGTTTTGAACCAGCTTTTATGCGTAGCTCGTCGACAAACAGAAAACAGTTGGCTGCCCGGCAATCCCAAGCAACCTTTGATATTGGTGTAGCCGCATTCATTGCTATAATGACCGGCTGGCTATCCGAGAATATACATTAGGCCGGGTCGATTTGTGGGGAAGCAAAAAAATCGCCCATTGCTCTGTGAAAATCATATTTTGGGGATCAAAATAAGAAACTTTGCCGAAGGAACTATACCTCTAAAACGAATTCTGATGTCCCCCAATTTGGGTCGAACTTTTTAGTTTCTTTTCTCATGTAAAGGCCAAAAATGGTGATATTTTGAAATGATTGTATGGGGAACCCCCCGGGGGGTTCCAGGGGGTGTGCCACTGGCATGGGTGGATCGGCCGTCCAAAGTTAGTGGGGGTCGGTCATACATTTGGACTCTAAATGGGGCAAAGTGGGATTTTTCGTTCGACCCAAATTGGGGGACATCAGAATTCGTTTTGGAGGTATGGTTCCTTCGGCAAAGTTTCTTATTTTGATCCCTAGAATACGATTTTCACAGAGCAATGAGCGATTTTTAAATCGACCCTCCCTATTATACATACTTGTATATACCTATAGTAGTTTTTGTTACGACATGCGAATTTAGATCTTTGCCACTTCTTTAATAGCTAGAACTTCTGTCTAATAGAACCTGCAATAGTCTATTAGTCGAACGGATAGTTCTAGTCCTAATTCTGTATAGAAATTAAATTCCCCCATTCTCCATGGCCTTGGTGCCTGTCAATCTATCTACGCCTTAAAGAGTCTATTGAATATGACTCTAAGAATAGAGAAGTCAATTTCTTCTTCAGAAGAGTGGCCAAACCGCCGGTCTTTCCATTACGCCAAACTTTTAATTCTAAACTCCAAGGCGGCGAGAGCAAGTGTAAATTCATTCCCCTAATTTTACTGACTTGTGTGGTGAGGCGTGCATAAAATAAATAAATTTCATGTAAATATTAATTTATTGTTGCCTTAATAGACTTGGGTAAAGCATTTTTCAAATAAATATTTTCATCCATATCTAAAGTATTTATCCATAATCCTCTAATCACCATGATACATTGGTGCCTCCATAGACCAATCTTAAACTTTCTTATCTAAAAGCAAAAAACAAAAATCAACTAATTTGCAGAGAAACTCATCATTTCAGTACTGGTAATATTCTAGCCAGTGATGGTAGAGTATCTTCTAAAAGGTGGCGCAAAATTAATCACCTTATTGGAAGATTTATAATTTTTGCAAATAACGTCATACGTCAATCATATTTGACACTTGTGAACTAAACAGCTGCAGTATATACCTGCTGCAGTAGATACCTATGAAATGAGTCTTTTTTTCAATTTCAAACGTTTATTAACAAACAATGGTTACAAATTTAATCTTCAAAATAATAGCCATCGCTAGCGACACATTTTCCTCATCTCTCAGGCAATTTGTGGATGCCGCGCCAAAAAAATTGGCCGCATTTGGCCGCAAACCAATCATCGAGCCATTTTTTGGCTTCTTCGTGAGAATTGAAGCGCTGCTCGGAAAGTGCGTGGCCCATCAATGCAAACAAATGATAATCGGAAGGCGCCAAGTCTGGTGAGTAAGCCGCATGCACCAGCGGTTTCCAATCGAACGTCTCCACCACTTCCCGTGTCGCTCTTGTGCGATGAACTGAATATTGTTGACTGATGACAGACGAAAAAACAAGACATTTGGGAAGGTTTAAAACCTGGTACAAGCAGACAAGCAATGGAGCGCGTAAAAGAAAAGTTAAACATTTCCATCACTCATTATTAATTTTGCATCACCTTATATAAACTACCAATATCTGAACTAAAATTTTTCATACTAGCTAGACTTTTCCCTATCGGGCATGTATGCATGCGGATCTCATGTTCTTGCGTAGCAAAATGGCAAAATTAGTTAGAATTTAGTATTTGCACGCAATCATGGAAAGGGGTTAAGAGTAAAAGAGAAAATGCTCGTAAAAAATGCACGTAATACTGAAATCAAATAATAAAATGTGAGAAATGTGGAAAAATGTAAAAATGTGAAACAAGAACAAGGACTTTCGCTTTTGTCGTCAACGAAGGATATGCTTTATGTATTTTGTGTAATTGTGTGTGTGTGTGTGTGAGTTGGTTTGTATTATACTCTGATTAAGCAGGTCCACATTGTATTAGTTTATGTGAATGTACATACCTCCATATGTATTTAAGTACGAGTGACGCTAATACACATATAATTGTGTACAATAAAAATAATGCAGTGGAAAAATGTAACGAAATGCGGGGCACCAGAAGGCCAGTGATACAAAAGTGTGTGGCGAAGAAAGTACGAAGGAAAAGCAAATGCGAGTGAGAGCAAATATTGTAACTGCTTTTGCAGAAGAAAAGCATATTTTCTTAAATATATTCTTATACCTCACACGCTAGTGGCATACCAATACTTTAAACGAGACATTCTTGTAATTTATATGGAACTATTTTTTCCAACATCCTTTCTAGCAAATTCGGATTCTGTGCGCAAATCTTCGAAGGAAAAAGTCGATTAGAGCATAGCGCTGCATTCAACTTCGAGTCGACAAATTTTAAGAGAAGCTACCTAAGTCAGTAGATCTTGCAGATCGCAATGCTAAATTCTCTTATAATAATAATGAAAAGACGAAGATTAATTCGAAAGTATTGTGAATGCTAAAGAAAAAGTACCAAATGCTAATGGCTACGAATTGTTTGGGGTTATGTGTTTTCTTCCATATAAAAATACAAAATGTCTAGCATTCGTTATTTGGAGAAAATACACAAGACTGCTAGCAAAAAAAAAATCCCAAAAATCAACACGCTTTTTGAGCAGCTTCAACTTTATCTTCATTGTATCAAAATTCAGTGGGCTATAAAACTATATATATATATATATAATTGGCGCGTACACCCTTTTTGGGTATTTGGCCGAGCTCCTCCTCCTATTTGTGGCGTGCGTCTTGATGTCGTTCCACAAATGGAGGGACCTACAGTTTCAAGCCAACTCTGAACGGCAGACATTTGGAGCTTTTTCATGGCATAAATACACTCGGAGGTTTGCCATTGCCTTCCGAGGGGCGACCGCTATTTGAAAAATGTTTTTATTAATTTTGGTTTCACCGAGATTCAAACCAACGTTCTCTCTGTGAATTCCGAATGGTAATCACGCACCAGTACTCTCCGAGTCTATTTCTGCTAGAAAAAATCTCCTGATCGACCATCGGCTGTACGGAGTCAACATAAGTCCTCGATTTGTGGAAAACCATCAGAATTTTTTGATTAAAATATAGTTCATACATAATATTATTCATATACGAGGGCGGTTCAATAAGTAGCCGTGTTTGATGAGAGAGGGCGTTCCGGAGCGAAGCTGCCATCTATCAAACGACGGCAAAACAAATTTCAGACTGATTGATAAGTTAGTTTGGATTTGTCTCGCTATTCGAGAAAAACGTGTTTAGTGATTTTCGCTAAGAGGGAAAAAGTGCTGTATCGTTCGGTAATTCGCATTTTGTTTTTTGGTGAAAAAATATGCGAGGAGATAAAAACAAAGTTGGATTTTTTCTATGAGGACGCTTTGCCATCTATGACCACAGTTCGATATTGGTCAAACGAATTTAATTGTGAGCGAACATTTGTTTTCGATGGAGAGCGACCAGGACGCCCGACAGAGGAGGTTACCGAGGAAATCATTCAAAAAGTCCATGACATGATTCACGCTGATCGACGAACAAAAGTGCGCGAAGTAACAGAGGCCATAGGTATGTCGACTGGAATGGAAATTAATATTTTACATGATAAGTTGGCGATGATAAAATTGTCAGTCCGATGGGTGCCGCGATTGCTCGCAAGCAACAACAAGCGGATGCAACTTTACCGTCGAAGCAGTATTTGGAGCAATTTAAGCCAACTACGGCCGGCCTCCGTAGCCGAATTGGTTGGTGCGTAACTACCATTCGGAATTCACAGAGTGAACGTTGGTTCGAATCTCGGCGAAACACCAAAATTAAGAAAAACATTTTTCTAAAAGCATTTGCCCCTCGGCAGGCAATGGCAAACCTCCGTTCGGAGTTGGCTTGAAACTGTAGGTCCCTCCATTTGTGGAACAACATCAAGACGCACACCAAAAATAGGAGGAGGAGCTCGGCCAAATGCCCAAAAAGGGTGTACGCGCCATTTATACATATACGAAGAAATGTTTGCGTTGGGTTGTCACCGTTGATGAAACCCGGGTTCATCATTACACACCACAAACTAAGCAACAATCAAAACAATAGATTTCTCCCGGTGAATCTGCTCCAAAGAAGGCGAAGACCCTTCCATCGGCCGAAAAGATCATGGCGACGAGTTTTTGGGGTGCGAATGCCGTCATCCTCATGTTTTTTTTAGAAAAAGGAAGAACTATCACTGGACAATACTACAGTTAGTTATTGGACCGCTTTCACGAAAATTGGAAGGAGACATGTCCGCATGTCTGTTTCAGCACGATAGGGCACCAGCAGAGAGAGTTCGAGAAGTCCTATTTCTTGGAGAGGTTAAAAAAATCGCCGGAGCGTTGGGAGGAGTGTGTCTTTCTAAAAAGGGATCATGTTGAAAAATAAAAAAAAAATTCGAAAAAATTGTGCCTTCATTTCAAACACGGGTACTTATTGAACCCCCCTCGATATAAATTTGACGCCTGCACCCTTTATTGTTTGCCTGGCCGAGCGCTTCCTCCAATTTGTAGTGTGGGTCTTGCCATCCCAGAAATATTTTATGCCACCCTCGAACTAGAAATGGTTTTTAATGAGGAGCTTTTTCATGGCCGAAATACACTCGAACCCCCCTTATGGCCATTGCCATAATCGATTTCCTCACTGGTTATATAATCGGCCACTGTCAGTCGGTTTTCTCTTCAGAATAAGAATATGTCGCAGAAAATGTTGCCTATGATTACATCTTTGCCCGATCAGATATTGAAACAATTCAACTGCTATAAGGTTGGGCCGCCAAGTGTCAGACATTTTTTAGCATACATTAGAGAAGCTAAGGCATCTTGGGCCAGCAGGCGTAGACTCGTATTACTGTGAAGCAAAACACTTTTTAGAACGCAGTGTATCTTCCTTAGCCTAGACCCAATATTCCATTCATCTATCAAAAACGTGCGCTGGGTATTCAAACTTAATCTCCACTTAAGCACTTCGCCTTTGCTGGCATATCGGAAAATTCAATCGCTGTAGGCGTGCAATTATTTTTATAAGCGCTTGGAGCTCAGTAGCATTCAGTGATAGTGGAATTTAATTTATTAAAATAAATACAGATTTAGTTGGTAAATAGTATGTAAACTAATTCAGTGAAAATAATATTAGCATTCTTCATTTTCTAGACAGTCCTAATCCTAATAATCCTAGCCATTGTCCTCCAAGTGATGGAGCATTCAATTTCAGCAGCTTAAATGCAAGCACATACCAGTCCTAGCCCCAGCCACATGCGTAACCCCAAACAACAATTGGCTTAAGCAACAACAACTCAACAACAAAAATCAATAAACATTGCAAACATCATAACGTCAAGTGATGATATGTCTGTCGTGCGAATTACTTTAGTGTTGCTCACACATCCATATGCACGTCTGAAGGGAGGCCAATGGTTTTTGATTGCAAGGGATTGTCAACGCAAACTGGCGAGTTAATACATAAATGGTTGGCGTTTTCGTAAAAGGATTTATGAAGTGTATAAACTGTGCTGCCAAAAAGCATAAAGAAAACTCTTTTGAAAGTAAAAATGTGAGCACATCTAGCAACATGCATACATACATACATAAACAAGTACACCTATGATGTATTATGATAAATACGCATATGAATAAAATAATAAATTGGCACGTGGCACGTTGTCGGTATCAATACTTGTCAAATAAAATGGAAAAAATTCAATTCAAATGTATAAAATTTTTTCACTCAAGCTCACTTGCAAATATGGAACGCTATTTGCGCTGCTTGGAAGTCGAATAAAGTTCCCCACACATACGCGCTCAGACAAGGTCTTATGTATGTACAGGGTCCGGCACTCGAAGTGTAACCAACTTCAGACCACTCGCGCAGCTAAAGCAGGGACATCAGCTGTCCGTTCGTTGGCTTAATGAGAGTCCAGAGTATTGTTTACAAACGCCCAGAAGCATTTTGCCGAGAGTAAAGGCGAAAAAAGAAAATCAGTAATCGATTTCAAACGTAAACTTATGATTGCATTATATTTGGCAGGAAAATCACAAAACAGCGCTTGTTCGTGAGCTCGAGCACCTTAAAGTAAATAAAGTTTCGTTACAATGATAGTGGTAGCATTGCAAAACGCTATGGAGGTGGACCAAACAAAAACTGCAACAACGCCAGAAATGGTTGGGAAAGTGAAGGCTCGACTTGAACGAAATCCACGTCCAAGTGGAAGAAAAATGGCAAAAGAACTGAAAATATCGCAAGACAGCATTCGACGCATATTGAAAAATGAGTTCAAGGTCAAGGCTTACAAGTTCCAAAAAGCACATGATCTTTCGCCCCAGCAAAAAAAAGTTCGGTGCGAAAGAGCAAAGGAGTTCTTGCGCTTGCACGAACGTGGCGAATTTCCGAACATTGTGTTTTCTGATGAAAGAAATTTCCCAATTGAGCAGTTCATAAACACTCAAAACGATCGTGTTTACTTGACCGAACGCTCATACGAGAATTTGAGCCTACGTATGGCCACTCGAAACAATTTCCCATCGCAAGTAATGGTTTGGGCCGCAGTGACCGCTGATGGACGCTCTCCAATCGTTTTTATCGAGCCTGGTGTCAAAGTGAGACTTATTATCGGGAAAATGTTTTAGAAGCTGCTTTAGAGAGCCGTGGACACGCAAACATTTCGGTCGTAGTCCATGGACGTTCCAACAGGACTAGTCACCGTCTCATACAGCTCGTGTGAACCAAGAATGGTTAAAAAATCATGTTCCACACTTCATTTCGTCCACACAATGGCTTTCGAATTCGCCAGACGCAAGTCCGATGGACTATTCCATCTGGTCCATTTTGGAGAGCAAGGTGAGGACTAAAAAATATGCCAGTATGGATGCGCTGAAAAAAGCGATTATACAAGAATGGGCCAAAATATCTGAAGATCACATTCGTGCAGCATGCAACTCATTTTTTGACCGTTTGAAAGCTATAGTCAAGGCAAAAAGTGATCATATCGAGCTAAAGTGAATTTAACTATGTTAAAGTTGTAATCATTTTTGAAGAATTTTGTCTTTGAAATCAATAAAAACTAATTTCACACAAAAAAGTTATGGTGTTTTGAATAGGTAACACTTCATATCGTTCACCCTTTATATATAATATATAATATGTAGTTCCCTACCCAAGTTCAAAAAAAAATATTTTTATTCCTCTGTATTTCCAAACTGAGAGCTAACGGTAAATTATAAATCATTAAAATTTACACAGAAAATCTATTTCTCCGAAATATTTTTCCTTCACTCACCTTAGTTTGCCAGCAATAAGCTCTTCCAAGCTCTTCCCAAAGCACAGCTCAGCGAAATATCATCGGCAAAATATCTAAGTAATGAGAAAGTGCACCACAGTTAACATGTCAGTTTGAAATTAAACCTTTCACTCAAAACATCAAAATCGTAGAGATTAAGCCAGTCCGTAAAAAACATATTTTGCTTG
The DNA here is from genome assembly GCF_027943255.1 of Anastrepha obliqua. Classification (NCBI taxonomy): domain Eukaryota; kingdom Metazoa; phylum Arthropoda; class Insecta; order Diptera; family Tephritidae; genus Anastrepha; species Anastrepha obliqua. The sequence continues at coordinate 33,017,501 of NC_072896.1, forward strand.
GCAATACTCGTACAATGGAGTAAAAGTAAATTATTGCAACATCTCTTCTACATCTACACTTTCATACTTGTGTACGTATATATATATACATACATACATACATATATATATATACTTATATACATGCATAAGTGCGATGTTCTGTGAGTGTGGCAGCAGATTTGATTCTAACAAAACGGATTATTTTTACAGTGCATTCGAGGATGCCATCCTGACAGTAAGCGCATATACGTATATACCTATAGTAAAGCGTAAAATTCTTGCAACCACAAACTTTAAGGTTAAGGGCGGAAGTCCATGTAGAAGCCTCAAAATCGGTCATTTTTTAAACATATTTTTAAAGGTGATAAAATAATTATATTATTTTGAAGCTTTAACACAACTTTATTTAACCTTTCAAGAGTACAAAAAAAAAAATTTTATTTCTCTTTTTTTCAAAATGGCGGCTTAGGATCATTTATTGTCGGCTGCCTACGGCGCGAGGTCCCAAACTGCTCTATTACTCTTAATCTATCGATCTGAAACAAAAAAATAAAACGGAAAGGATGAACCTATAAAATTAAAAAAACAAGTATAAAATTAATTATAAAATAAGCCTTTGAAAAAAAGTCAGAATTTAGGGCTATTTTATTGACATTTTTAACCCCCAAAAAGTAATTTATCAACGCGAAATATCTGAAATTGTAGGTTTATCCTTCCGATAGTAATGTACAGAAAGGCCTCCCCAAACTTCCAACAAATCGATCTAAAACTTTTTGAGTCACAACACGAGCAGTTTTTAAAAATACAGTTTCGAGATAATCGCGTATGAAGTTTGAGGTACAGGAGCGCGCGGACCGCTCTCTACATAGTTAATAGGCTATAAAAGCTATAATATTCGGAATTTCCGCATAAAAATTTCACAGTATATTCTTCAGATTCTATACTTTCGAAATATCGAAAAAAAATCGATTTTTTGAAAATTTTACATGGACTTCCCCCCTTAAGGCAATAGCGCCACCTGTATATCAATGCTAGTCGATAGCCAAGACATGATCCCTTTTAGAGAAGTGATCGCCATGTAGTTACAATGGAATGGTGATGAGTAGAGATCGGATTCCTATGCAAGTGCATATTTTGTTTAACATCACATGAAGTTCGCACCTAGGTAGAAACTCATCATAATAAAATATTCAATTTGCATAAAAATCCGATCTCTAGTGATGAGCGTGATAACCGAGGCAGACAAATTTATTTAAGGTGATAGCAGTAAGCGAGCTGATTTGCATTTCTTCTTCCTTGAATATTACGATTTAAGCAAACAATTAAATGATGAATATCCATTGTATTTCACTACTATTCGACTTTCTGTTATCGTGACATTCTAATGTACAAAACATTGTTGTTGGTCTAGTTCCAATACCTTTTACAGATTCAACTTGAGACAGACTCACTTCAAGTAAAAATTATACAAATAGATAGGAGGATATATCTGTCATATATTTTAAGTGCTGAATAGCTTAGCCAGAGAGAAAGGCAAGAGGACTGGGGAAAGAAAGGAGAGTTTAAGGTGAGCACATTTTAGTTAAAGAATAATTATATTGAGTTTGGTAGCTCTGGTGGACTCGTAATGTTGTAGCTAACAAACGTTTTTATAAAAAGAGAGTCCACCGTTTACTTCTTATACAAGAAATTAGTGACGTATTATCGTTACAAACGTCGTATGAAAGAAATATAAGAATGATAGAATGCCAAATTACGCAGATTGTGCAGAAGCATAAAAAGTTAAGTTGGTTTAGTGTAAACAATGAAGGAAGTAGGAAATGCAATACAAAGAAAAAAGTTTAGAAATATGTCAGATCAACAGTTGATTCTGTCAAATTCACTTAGAAGCGGGTAGCGAATCAAAGATATGCGCAGCTCTCTGTATGCTCTCAACAGTCCTGACGACATGTTGCAAGCTTACAGGCGCAACTCGCTAAAGCAATAATATCAGCGACGCAAATAACATTGTAAGCGACAATCGCATTTAAGAGACAAATGTTTTATCATTCGTCAATTTTAGGATATAAAATGTTTTTCCTTAGTAAAAATTTGTAAATTATTTTTCCAACTTAAGATTTGTATATAAACTGTGCGTCATTAAAAACGTTACTTTTTATTTCTTAAACAAACTTAAAATTTTGTAGCTTACAAAATTATTCGCGGTCATGATTCATTTACTATTTCAATACGACAATAAAATGCTCATAGAGATATCTAGAAGTTTCTCCGTACATTCGAATATGGTCTAGAGTTGCATGTCCTTAGAGGATATGCCATCGCCTAGCTCACAAAAGCAACAGACTCTTAATTCAACTGGTCCTCGTTTCCTGAAATTATAACGAAGGTTACAATATGCTGTATGGAGCCCAGTGAGAGGTCGTAAGTGCTCTTTATAAAGATTTAGAAGCCCATTTGTCACTCTTTCTAGAAGCAAGAATAAATAGTTTTTTCTGCCTCTGCCCTGAACTTTAGGTACAGCGTCGTTTGTATTCTCAGTGGTTGATAATTTTTTTTACGTAGACTTTGGTAAGCACGCAAACGAGTTCTGTTTTTTTTTTTTTGCAATATAAAAACACTCTGGAAATAGACTCTGGTAGATGGAGAAAAGAACTATACGCATACAAGAGGCTTGAAGATTTATGTCTGAATTGTTTTACTTAAATATAGTGATGGACAAAAGTTTATATAGGTATACCCCCTATTTTCGTTGGTTTCAAAGTCGTTTTCCCCACATAACTTTGTTATTTTATGTTAAAGAATGGTTTTTTTAACTTATTATCTTTAGAAAATGGTTTCAAATAAAACTGTATCAATTACAATTTTCAATAAACGTGTTTTGGACATTCAAACCAACGAAGAAGGGTTTTTGTTTTATCCGAAGGGGGGATCTCACATAGATACCATCAACAGAGACGGCATACACGATTCGTACTGCTCGCTAAAGGTGTACCTCATTGAGGATCACGAGCAGTTAGTATTATCTTACTAAACTGGACTTGCGAAACAGTACACCTACGTACCAAACCCTTAACTCTGAGCTCTGTAGCTTTAATTTCATCCTGCGGTACAGCCATTAGGCATTGCTTCGCAGGGTCAAGCTGGATAATGAGTCTCTTCATATACTCGTACAAATTAGTCTACTCTCCATCGTTTGGTTGTCTCCTTTCTATGAAGCGCTGCTAACACTTTATTTAACTATCGTTTCTATAGTCGTTCCTTTCAGATACATATCTCGGGCAGAAAAAGAAGATATGTTCCGCTTTTTCAGTGCAACTTCCACAGAACGAGCACTCCATTACATCATCATGACCAAATTTGTGAAGGTACTCTCTGATGCAGCCATGTCCAGTCAGGAATTGTGTCAGGTAGAAATCCGTTTCGCCATGTCTTCGCTCGACCCGTTGGTCGCTAAATCTCAGCGATTTTGCCCCTCAGCCAAGCTCCTCTCTCTGTCTTTCCTCTTCATGTTCGTCAGCCGTAAGTCGTCTATTTTAGAGGGTGTGTGTTTGGATTTTTATTCACCACTGTATATTAAAAACAATTTTTTTCGACACTCACTAAGGGATTTAACCCTTACACACTTTTCATTTTGCCTTATTTCTGATATTTAAGTAGAATTCTGAGACTTATAGTAGAATTCTATGGCGCATCGATTGTGGAGTTGAAGGCTAAAATGTTCCACAAAAATGTTCGTCGTTGTTTTTCACATAGAACTGCTGGATACATCATACATCTAAAATTTGCCATAAGAATTTGCAAAAGAGCTTTGACACATAATATATTATATCACTCCCATTAGAGAAGCTCTATCTTTTCAACCTACTTTTAGCGATATTCAAAAACAAGCATTAAACGCTTTTACTGACTTTTGATTTTATTTTTCCTCGGTAAAATAAAAAAAATAAAATCAAAAGTCGGAAATTTCTTGTGGATTGCAATTCTTTTATTCTATACAATACTGTACACACGCATGTGTATCACCTCTATGGCATACATATATATGTATTGTATGTATGTTTCATATACATATGTATACTGGTGCACGTCCATATGTATCTGAATAAGCGCCGAGGGTGAAATAATTATGTTTTCAATTCAATTTCATATTTATGCTGATGTTTGTGCAAATAATTCAAACAACATATTCGAAAATGCGATTATTTCTGGTTTTCTCTATAGAGGGCATGCACTTGAAGTATTTTAATTTATGCTTCACTTTTGATTTTTTCTATCTACTTACCTACACATATCCAAGCTCAAGTACGTACTTGTAATTTCACGAATTAATGAAAGGAGGTCTGGATGGAGTAGAGTATAAGGCTATTTGCTATGGCGCATTTGTAAACTTAATGGAAGACAACAGAATTAACTCGTTTCTTAAACATTCTAAAGAACTCGTCAGTGGCAACTTAAGTTAATACGAGTAGTAAATTTTTGAAATTTGTATACGGTGTTATAAGTATACGGCGACCTTCGTAGCCGAATGTGTTAGTGAGTGACTACCATTCGAAATTCGTACGTAGGTTCGAATCTCCGTCAAACACTAAAGAAGAAGCTGAAGAAAACGCTTTCTTCTCATACCGGTCGCACCTCGGCAGGTAATGGCAAACCTCCGAGTGTATTTCTGCCTTGAAAAAGCTCCTCATGAAAAACCATTTGCCGTTCGGAGTCAGCTTAGAACTATAGGTCCCTCCATTTGTGGACAACAACAATACACATGCCACAAACAAGAGGAGAAGCTCGGCCAAAGACCCAATATTGGGAATTGTTCATTTAAAAAGCGAGCGTTACACATCCGTATGTCTAAATTTTTTTTTGCTGAAATGTTGGTGCAACTGTCCTCGATAGTGTCGCAGAGTTTGAGCGTGATCTGTCAATAGCTTGTTTTTGTCGTTTAATTATATCATTCAACCGCAAGTGTGCTCTGCGATTTTCACTATGGATGAAAATATCGAACAAGGAATATCTCTTAAATTTTATATTTTGAACGGGTTTTCGTATGCCGAATCGTTGAAAATGTTGCAGGAAACCTATGGCAAGTGTGATTTATCAAAAACACGGATCTACGAGTAGTATAAGGCTTTTGCAGAGGACCTTGCCCCGACGGAAGATTTCCCCCAACTGGTCGCCCATCAACGCCTTCAATGAAAAATTCGACAAAGTCAAGGAAATGGTGCTGGAACACTATCATTTAGATTTGAGGGAGGTAGCTCGTGATCTTAGCGTGTCTCACGAATTAATTCGCAACATTTTACATCACTAATTGGGCATGAGACGAGTGGTTGCTCAACTCGTTCCAAAAGTGTTGAATTTCTTTCAAAAAATTCATCGGAAGAAGGTGGCTGAAGACATGCCTGAGCAAATGAATTCGAAACCAACGTTTATTCAGAGCATCATACAGGAGATGAGACGTGGGTGTATGAGTTTGACATGCAAACCAGTTAAAAGACGGCTGAAAGGCGCTATCCACATGAGCCGAAACTCAAAAAACCACGTCAAAGTCGGTCAAAAGTGAAAGTCATGCTACGAGTTTTCTTTGATTAGCATGGTGTTGTGCACTCGCAAAACGTTCCAAATGGTTCTACGGTAAATAAAGAATATTATTTGGAATTTATGCGGCGTTTTAGAGAGAATGTGTATAGGAAACGGCCCAATTTTTGGATAGAAAACTCATGGATCTTGCACCATGACACGTGCGATTGCCTCGAATGGAGTTGTTCCTTTAAAACTTTTGAATACTAGCTCCAATTTTTTAGCAATACTCAGAAAGCTAGTACTGTGTCTTGCTAAGCCTCCTCTAGACGCTTCATTTGCCCATGTGAAGGTAGACTCATTGGAAGCAAGTTCCATTAATCTGAACTTTCTTATAATAAGGACTGCAATGTTATCGTTAATTATTCTCCCTGTTGTAACTCTTTGGGAAATGTTGGCTTTTTGCAAAACAGGAATTCTTTCAGAATTACCACCTCATAAGAAATAAAGCTTCTTAAATTCTCCATTAATATCTACATCGAGATCGGATTGCCTCAATTACTCTATCGTGTTCTGGCATGTACGATGTATTCCATGCAAACACTTGAGCGAGTTGTTGCTCGTAAGCAAACCATTTTGAAAATGAATCCACTTTTACTCAAAATTTCTAGAGCTAGCAACCCAGTGCCTTGTTAGGCGAGCCGATTTGTAAAGACGGAACGAGAAAGCTGCTTACTGAGCAATCTATTTGTTATTGAATTGTGACACAAGCCTACAAATAAGCCAATTTTTAGAAATACTGGCGACAGTGTCGAAAATACTTGGATCTCTTGAAATGGAATAGCTTTATAGTGATTTATCGACAAAATAATATTTAGCGCAAAATAAAATTTTTTTACAAGGTGGCGCAAAATTGATCATCCTATCGGAAGATTTACAATTTTCGGAAATGACGTTATACCACAATCATTTTTGACACTTATGAACTAGACAGGTGCAGTTTAGATGAGAGGACAACAGACAAGAAATGGGGCGCGTAAAGATCAAAGTTAATTCGAGAGCAGAGAGGCATTTACCGCTGCCCGCAACGCTCCCTCTTGGCTTTGCAGAGTGTGCTGCATTCCCCCGCGATGTGGGCTTCCCCGTCGCACTTTCAGCAATGCTTTGAGCGATCCTCTTTGTTTTTTTAGTCTCGCCGAATGTGAGCAAGCTCCAGGCATTTAAAGCACCTTATTAATTTTAGGTGTTTACGGATCCAACAGCTTAACCAGCCCACTGAACTCGTTGGCCAGTGAGAATTTTATTCGCATCCGCTTCCGATAGGCTTAACACCGCTGTCTGTGCTCCTTCGGGCGCCTTTCGTATGTTCACTACCTCTATAGTTGATGCACCGATGTCGCATTGATCGCAGATTGCATTAACGATTTCTTCTTTGGAAGTAATCTGATCGATGTCTTTACACTCGAGAACCTTCTTTGTGTCGGACTCCGTACCGCCACTCGCTCTCCTAGTGTACTGCCTATTAATGAGGTGAACTCCTTGGTTTGTTCATCATAATTTAATAGCTGGATGAGTATTTTGCCCTTTTGAGATCGCCTCATTTTTGAAACTATTTTGACAAGTTTTCCGAGCTCGGCATCGGATTTGACCGACTTTAATATTTTGCATAGGAAGTTTCACCCCTCGCTTCTAATACTATCGCGCAGGGTCTAATCCTCCTTGGTCTAGCCTCTCTTGGCTTGGTTTTTTTAGCTCCCGTTCTCCATTGAGCAGCATCCGCCTTCTTAGTTCCCTCTAGTGGGGCAATCGACGTTCCGGTATCCTGCCGTACGCCTGTTCCATTCCTCTCTGAGGTGTTCCACTTAGGATATGCCGTCAAAACAGTTTTCTTTTGGAGTTTAGTTAATGCTCATAAGTAATAGGCTGAGCTGTGGATGTTAGCCGCCTCTTACGACAGGCTTTCCTTGCCGCCGGTAAATTCTAATCCCCTAGTATGTGAAATGTATACAATGGATGATACGTGCAATGAAGTTATATTGAAATTAAAAAAAAGAAGAAATTAAAAAGGTGTGTATTTATTTAACAATCCAGTGATCGAACCGAAAGAGGAGTTAAGAAGGGATCGATAAGCCAACAAATCGAGAACAATATTCAGGCATATTTTTTCTGATTTTTTTTCTCCACTGAAAATTGGATAGATTTGCATTTATTAAGAATTTGGTAGTTTTTCCCTAAGCAAATGTAATTGAAATTGTTAAGAATTTTATAAAAAATGTCCAATACTAAGTAGTTTATGATAGTTGTTACAATAAAAACTTGTGAGTGCTACTTTTTGGTTACCTTAGCCATCAGTGACTGAGTAATAAGCAACAGATTTGACAGACAGCGCCAATGCAACGCGAACCCAAACAACCAGTCGCTATTAGGAAGCCACATTAAGACTGAAACTTCGTCCAAATCCCGCACATTAATTATTATTATATTTCAAAAGCACTTTAAAAGACATTAACAATTCGCAGCATTTCGAAGAAAACTCGAACTTAAAACCGTCACTTCTGTTCATCAAATCACTCATGTTACCCACATTCTCAACACTTTGCTGGCACATGTCTACCTCAACCCATGTAACCCCCCACCCCACCGCTGCCATTATTTACTCTTCACTGGTTTGATTTGTCAGTTGTTGATTGCATGGAGGATTTAATGCCTTCATTTTCGGTTCGCCACTGTTTGCCAGAGGGTTAATAAGTAGATAAGTAGTGTGTGTGCAGGATATTTTTGTTATTGTTTTTCTCTTTTTTTTGCTTCCTTTTGTGGTATGAGGAATATTGTATACGTCCATATTCCCCATTGCAAACGACCCCATTGACCACTTGGTTGTGCATGACTAACAGGCGTAAGGCAGCGAAACAGATTACAATGTGAATAAATATTTTGCTCGTATGCAGTACAAATGTTCGTTGAAATGTTTGCTTTGATTGCTCGAAGTTGTTGTTTTCTTATTTCATCACTACACCTCTACGTCTGTCATCTCAACTTGGCGGCACTGCTGCGCTTCTGGTCTGTCACGAAAGCTTGGTTGCACCATCAAATGCTTTGATGTGCTAATACCAACATCACCGCCGGGATAACTGTCACACTCCTAATCCATTTGGCAAAAGTGGTGGAAGGTGAATGGCGTACCAAATGAGGGTTAAAAACGTTTATTACCTCGAGGCAGAGAAATGTCAGTGAGTGGCGGCAGCAACCACCGCCGCCACGTGTTTTTCTTTGTTGTTGTGTGCTACTGTTTGATATTTGTTGTTTAACTGTTTATTTAATTTTTTGATTTTGATAATTCTTTTATTTTTGATTTTTCTTCCTCTTTCTGTGTTTGTGTTTTTTTTTATTGAATGAAATACACTTCGCCATTTTTAATTGAATTTTCAATTGCCAATTTCAAGTGCGGTTTTGAGTGCAGCGCATATTCATTTGCAATTTGTTATCCTTTTATATTTGTTTATTTACAGGAGTTGCATTATTGGCCCGGAATTGACGATAAAAGTCTGCTCCATTGGTACTGTGATAAATCGTATCGCTTATGCGGCCGACTACTGCCAGCTGGAGGGTACTTCCGGACGTCAAACGCAACCGATGCCCATACGTTGGATGGCCTGGGAGAGTGTATTACTGGTGAGTGGAAATAGCTATGTGTGTATATGTGAATTTATGTGATTATGTCTTTCTTCATGGGGAATGGGAAAAAGTGTATATTTTCAACAAAGAAATTACAAATAAAGTGGGTGCAATCATGATGGGGTCACCGCATACTGATACGTTTTGATTATTGTTATTTTTTTAATTAATTTTACAAGTTTATAAAAATTATAATAAATTTTAATAATTTTCAAACTAAGTTTAACTATTTTCTTTTTGTGAAAATTTCATGCTGTACCAAAAACCACATGAGTTTAAGTCCCATACTTTCTACAAAATTTTTAAACTTTCACCTAACTTTTATACACATTTCACAGTTTACGCATTTTCAAAAAAATTTTGGTTACGCAGTTTTATAGCCCATTAAATTCTAGTATAAAAAAGTGTAAGTTTTAAGTATCTCAATATTGTCATTGATTTTTGACAATTTTTTCAGCTAACGGTGTTGGGTGTATTTTAGGGCGGGTCGATTTGTGGGGAGGCAAAAAAATCGCCCATTGCTCTGTGAAAATCATATTCTAGTGATCAAAATAAGAAACTTTGCCGAATGAAACATACCTCTAAAACGAATTCTGATGTCCCCCAATTTGGGTCGAACTTTTTAGTTTCTTTTCTATAACTCACTTAAATTAATTTTTTCATTTATTGTACATATGTTCTGACTAAATAAATTTCTTAAGAGAAAAAATAGATATTATTATAAATAAATAAAAATAAAGAAAAAACATAGCCATTTAGCTGATTTTTTCATGTAAAGGCCAAAAATGGTGATATTTTGAAATTGGGGGACATCAGAATTCGTTTTAGAGGTATGGTTCCTTCGGCAAAGTTTCTTTTTTTTGATCCCTGGAATACGATTTTCACAGAGCAATGAGCGATTTTTAAATCGACCCGCCCTACACTGTATTTCCTCCATATAAAAAAACTGTCGTGTGTTCGTTTTATAAAGAAAATGTATAACACCGGTGTTGAGCTTCCAATATTTTTTGGTAGCTATATGTTGCGAAATAAAAACTAGGTTTTTTTTAACACGTTATAATTTGTACTTTAATTTATTGCGTGGCCGTGTTTATAACAAGTTCAACTGCTAATGCTAATTTGCGAATATTTGCACGTATATATATATGTGCATATGTAACTGTATTAGGCAAGCGAAAGGAGAAGTAATGTTATGTATACATATCTTATGCTAAGTAAATGCCTGCGTATACTTTGTATTTTTGTATGCCGTTAAGCGAAAAGGAATATTGTAAGGAATGTATAAAAACTGATAAATAATATAACATGACATTTTAAGGTGACCAGCTAACATAACATTTTAAGGTAACCAGCTTATGGCCGAAATTATAAATATTGGCTATAGTTAAAAAGTTAGTTTGTAGGTTGTAGAACGGGATTAGCTGCTGCTCCGAACAACCGGTAAGAAAAAAAATTAACAAAAATTAATGAGAGTCTTCAGCCACTTCAAACTTGTTTTATTTTATACTAAAGTTAAGAGGCTATAAAATTGCGTAACCGATTTTTTTTATTCTAATTCAAATGTGGGAAATTTCAAAGAAAATTTGTCGAATTTTTATGAGTCTTGTTCAAAGATTGAAACTTGGATTAATATAGAATGAACTATATTTTTATAAAAAACTAGCTGTACCCAGCGCGCGTTGCTACGCCAACTATTGGCGAGTTACATCTATGAACATGTCATATTCGTTTCCTCTGTGTAAAAATACATGATCATACTAATTTTATGACAATCGGTTAAACGGGGCAGAAGTCGCTACTCAGCAGCGCCACCTGGGGGCGAGTGAGATCAATGAGCATATTCTACAAACCTTCTCCGTAGAAAAATACATATATATACCAATTTTTATAATAATCGGTCGAGTAGTTTTTGAGTTCATCGATGACATACAGACAAACATTAATTTTTATATAAAGGGTGGTTAAGTTTCGAGGGCCAATGTTGATTTTGAATAAGATAAAATTAGTATGGCTCAATTGCGTGTGGAACAAAATATCGGCCACATCCATATCTTCCAATTCGGGCCATAAAAAGTTCGTTATCATCTTACGACAGCGAACACTATTCACAGTAACTGACTGACCGGCCTCATTTTGGAAAAAGGCCCAAATGGCCCAATGATGCCGCCGGCTTATAAACCGCACCAAACAGTCAGTCTTTGTGGGTGCGTTGGTTTTTCTTCAATCACTCTTGGATTATCATTCGCCCAAATGCGCCAATTCTGCTTATTGACGAATCCACTGAGAGGAAAATGAGCCTCATCACTGAAGATGAAGTGCGCGATAAGCATTTTGATTTGAACGCCCGTTTTCATAATGACCCTGAATAACTTTAACGCATTGCTCGATTGTGTATCTTTAAATGGTTCAAATTGAGTTAGTCTGAAATTGAAAAACGTCAAATAAAATGCAGAAAAAACTTGACGTTTAGGTGTAGTTCACATTCAACATCGGCCCTTGAAATTTAACCACCCTTTACCTGAATGATCTACATGACTGTTTGAAAGGTGGTCTCCTGATTGATGGAATAAATGTACGCCTTCTTCTTCCATATGCTGATGATATTGTTCTCTTGGCGGATAATCCTAATGTCATGCAATCTATGATTAAAAAAATAAAAATATTTTGCGCTGAGTGGAACATGGAAGTAAATTTAATGAAATCTGATGATGGGCTTTAGGAAAGGTGGTCAAATTTAATAAAAAGTTAAAGTATTATGCCGCTTGCGAAAGACCTTTCTCATAAGCCGGAAATGTAATGCTTACTTAGTGAAGACGAGTTTGGCGGCTGCCATTTCTAAATTTCGTAATTCAGGTTTACAAAACCTTATAAAAAATTCTGTATATAGACACTGTATGTATTTATATATATACAGGGTGTATTTATATATATACAGGGTGAACGATATGAAGTGTTACCAACTTCACATTGCTTGTATCTGTAAAACAGCTCATGACATTAACGTCAAAATTGTTCTAATGACAGTTCAATATATTGTTTATAAGCCATCAATGGCATTTGCCTCTTAGTTTTGTTGAATTTTTTTTTTCTGTGATGGAATTCAAACGTAGTAGTGTGAATGCGTTATATTTGGCTGGAAAATCACAACCAGCCATTGTTCGTGAGCTCAGTCACCTCAAAGTAAATATAATGTTTGTGTATCGCACTATAAACCGTTACAATGATACTGGCAGCATCGCAAAACGTTATGGAGGTGGACCAAAAAACCGCAACAACGCCAGAAATGGTTCGGAAAGTGAAGACTCGACTTGAACGAAATCCACGTCCAAGTGGAAGAAAAATGGCCAAAGAACTGAAAATATCGCAAGACAGCATTCGACGCATATTGAAAAATGAGATCAAGGTCAAGGCTTGCAAGTTCCGAAAAGCACACGATCTTTCACCCCAGCAAAACAAACTTCGGTGCGAAAGAGCAAAGGAGGGGTTGCGCTTGCACGAACGTGGCGAATTTCCTAACATTGTGTTTTCTGATGAAAAAAATTTCCCAAGTGAGCAGTTCATAAAAAGTCAAAACGATCGTGTTTACTTGACCGAACGCTCATACGAGAATTTGAGCCTACGTATGGCCACTCGAAGCAATTTCCCAACGCAAGTAATGGTTTGGGCCGCAGTAACCGCTGATGGACGCTCTCCAATCGTTTTTATCAAGCCTGGTGTCAAAGTGAATGCGACTTATTATCGGGAAAATGTTTTAGAAGCTACTTTAGAGCCGTAGACACACAAACATTTCGGTCGTAGACCATGGACGTTCCAATAGGACTCGGCACCGTCTCATAAAGCTCGTGTGAACCAAGAATGGTTAAAAAATCATGTTCCACACTTCATTTCGTCCACACAATGGCTTTCGAATTCGCCAGACACAAATCTGATGGACTATTCCATCTGGTCCATTTTGGAGAGCAAGGTGGGGACTAAAAAATGTGCCAGTATGGATGCGCTGAAAAAAGCGATTATACGAGAATGGGCCAAAATACCTCCAAATCACATTCGTGCAGCATGCAACTCATTTTTTGACCGTTTGAAGGAAATAGTCAAGGCAAAAGGTGGTCGTATCGAGCTAAAGTGAATATGTGTTAAAATTGTAATCATTTTTGAGCAATTTTGTCTTTGAAATCAATAAAAACTAATTTCACACAAAAAAGTTATGGTGTTTTGAATATCGTTCATATCGTTCACCCTGTATATATATATTTTTTTGAAGGCGCATACAAGTGCAATCTACTCTATCAAAGTTACTTTACTCTGTTATCCGCTTGGAGTATTAGGAAGCGATAAGGTTGATCTTTTCTTAAAAAATTTTGGAGATCATTTAGATTTTCGTATCAAGTATCGCATATACAAGGTGGTGCAAAATTAATCACTCTATTGAGAGCTTTTAAAATTTTTACAAATGGAATCGTATCTCAATTTGACACTTGTGAACTAGACAGCTGTAGTACCCAAAGACAGACGCAATGCAGCGCATAAATTCAAAAGAAAGATTTCCATTACTCAAAATCATTAATTTTTTATTTAGTTCAAAAACAAATTCGGATGATGTATTTTGCACCATTTTGTATTATCATTTATTAGTATTTAAAATTTCTAAAATTCCTGCTCCACAGCTGTAAAACTGGCAGCAAAATAAGTTCAAAAATACAAAATAAAATAAGATCTATACTCTTGCTTCCGGTGTACTTTTACGCTCCATGCCTTCAAGTCTCCGCGCTATACTTCAACCCATTCCTCACGAGTAACGCGCGAAAAAGTTTCATCCTTTCATTTCGTTCATAATTAAAAATTAATGAAGAAATTTATAATTTTCGAAACTGGGACAAATATAATTGGCTGCAGGAAGGATATTGTCAATATGCGGCGGCGTCTCACCACTATCTCCGCAACTTGCCGCACTACCAACTGCGAGTACTGCTCGTATCTCTGTAGGGCAATGACAGCAATTCGCTAAAGTTATTTGTACATACGAACATTGTCTGTATATGTAAGTGCGTGAGTGTGAGTGTGAGTGCGTGAGCACAGTACAGCCATGCATGTGAAGATGGTGGAGATGGCGATGGTGCAACATTTTTGCTACAACAAAAAATAATGATTTTTAATTACTTTCCATTATGAGCGTTTCGTATCGATAAATTTCATGGGATTAAAAAAACACATAACTTTTACATTAAAATGTTTAAGTGAATAATGAAATGTGGCATGGAAGTTTTAGTGAAAGTTTTAATGTTGAAATTGAAATGTATGAGGCTACTAATGGATTGAGAATTTAGTGTAATAATCTTCATAGGGATTGAGGTCAGTGTGGTGGTAAAAAATTACTCACGCATTTAAAGGCTTTGGGTATGTAAAAACTATTTATTTATTTATAATTTTTTTGTTGTTTTCTTATTTTTGTTTTTTTTTTTTGGTGGAAAAAACTTTAATTAAAACCCATTTAGCGCCATAATTACTATTTTGTAGAAAATACAATTTAATGAAAGCATTTATGCGCTTATAAAGTCTTTTTAAAACGTGTGTACGTGTGTGTGCACATGCAATGGCTGTGCATACATTTAAATATATTTATTTGGAATATTTAACAGATTACCAGAAAAAACAGTTTTTTACCATCCAAATGCGTCAACAATCTAATGCCAACCTACTGATAATGCGTACGAGTATTTGGGTCATTCCACGGCAAGTGCGCCAGCCCACTGCCCAGAATAGGTTATGATTAAAAAGTTGTCTATGAGTGTGTGAGCCTATGATATTGAAAGAATACCTTTCGAATGCAGTTTGCGCGGAATTTGCTTAAATTATTTTCTCAAATTTATTCGACTCATTTGCAAAAATTTTTAAGGAGGTTTTCGGGTTTCGCTGAATACGAATTTGAATTTAATTTTTCAAAACTCAAAATGGCGAATGAATTTGTTAAAATTCATTGGATTCACCTGAAGCTTGTTACTCCGATGATTTTAGGATCGCTAAATTTCAACTCGAAGTCAATTTTTCGAAATTCTAAATAGGCGACCAAAATATGGTGGACATATTTCTTTTAAATCACTAAGTTCACTTCAAACTTGTTACTTGCGGGTTTTTAAATATGATTTTGAAGTAAATTTTTTCCAAAATAGAGAATGGTAAATCGGAATATTACGTAAGCCACCGTAAAAAAAACCCGCCGTAACAGAGTGGATTGGGCGCTAGTCGGTTGATTGGTAAAAGTGGTGATTCATCCAAAATGTTTGTTGTTGTTGGATATCTACAGCATAAAGCCTGAGTACCCGGATTCAAATTTACTGTGAGCATGAAACATCAAGTGATAGATTTTTGAAGTGAAACTTCTTAGGCGTCGATGGAGGAGCGAGAATGGAGAGTAAAATTTCAAGGCCATGCAACGTTTTGGGCATTTTCGTTCCGCAAGAGAGAAAAAAAATGGAACGTAGAGGGAAAGGAGGGAGAGAGAGTTATACTTTATATATATCTTAGATACACTTTAGGCTATTTTTCCTGAGTTTTTCCTTGTAGTTGCTAATTTCTAGTGAGAAATAACACTGCCTACTTTTTGGCGCTTGTTTGTTGGTGGAAACTTGTAGGAAATATATTTTTGGTGCCTACTGTTAGGGACTTTTGGCGTTTATTTTTTGGTGCCTACTTTTTGGCGCTTATTTCCGTTTCCTGGCTACTGCTTGTGCGTACTATAAAGTGCTATCCACTCCGGCATCGGATTTATTGGTATTGCCTTGTGGTAATTTGTACCGTTGCTGCAGTCCTGGAATCGCTGCGTTTGTGCGGGTAATAAACGCTCGGAGTAGTGCGCGTTGTTGCCACGGTTGGTGTCCGGCGTTTACCTACACCGGTTGACCCCTCGCCGTTTTTTGTAAATTTTAGCTATTTGTATTCTCTGCAAATCTTTTGAATTTATTTAGATATATATTCTTTCTCTCTCTCTCTCATTCCCTCTCGGGTCTCTCCTTCTTTATTTGTCTGCCTTAAAAGTTTCACTTCTGTTATGTGTACCACACTACACGCACTTTTTTTGTTTTAATAACAGACGACCGACAATGGAAAACCTCAAAGTGTATTTCTGCCATGAAGAAGCTCCTCCCAAAAAGCCCATCTGCCGTTTGAAGGCGGCATAAAAATGTAGGTCACTCCATTTGTGGAACCTCCATAGGTACTTTGAGGCCATCAGCCATGCAGACGATATCTCTTTAAATTCTGCAAACGTGTCTGACTGGTATTGTTGGGTTAAAATTTAATAGTCCAAAGAACTGAGCATTGAAAATTAACTAAGCAGGTAGCACTAGGCCGCAATAGGACGGCGAATTTCCGAACATAAGAATATATCTGATTTTTAGTGAGACTATACCATCTTTCATTAACGATTAACAACTAGAAGTTTCTAAAGGTTGTTCAATTTAGAGGTATCGAATTTTACATTCAAATAGCATTCATTTTTTAAAGACAACCCCTTTCAAGTATTGGCCGTAACTGCGCCATAATTTGCACACTCGTAAACGCCAATTTTGAATGACTCGCTGGATGACTTTGGTCGGTATCGCAAGCATAACTTTAGTAATGTTGGCTTCCAATGCCACAATCGAAGCTGGTTTAGCCACAAGGCATTTAGACTTTACGTACCCCCACAAATTAAAGTCCAATGGATATCACACGATCTTTGTGACCAATCCACTAGTCCGAAACGAGAGATAAACTACTCACCGAAACGACGAAGCAGTAAATCCATTGCCTCACGGGCTGTGTGGCAAATAGCGCCGCCTTATTGGAATGTTGTGGAGATCACGGGCTTCGATTTCCGACATCTAAAAGTCATTTAGCGATAGCGTAAGCCATCCATTGAGATTCTGGCACCAGCCTCGGCTTTGAAGAAATATAGGCCAATGATTCCTTCAGTTGCTCTTCAATCCAAATAGGGAAATTTTGCTCATTGACTGACGTAACCGTTAAACCAAAAATGGGCCTCATCGCTGAACAGAATTCGGGTCCCAAATTCGGATCTTTGGCGAGTGTTTGAACGGCCCAACCACTGAAATTATGACGATTAGGAAAGTCGGCCGGCTTCACTTCTTGGAGAAGCTATATTTTAAACGCTTTCACTCCAAGATCTTTGCATAAAATCGTCCAAGGAGTGCCATAAGATAGGACAAGTTGTTGAGATCGATGCCGAATCGATTCATCCGCGTCTTCGGCAAAACTTTCATTTACAGCCGCAATACTCTCTTCACTTCGGGCTCTACGTCTAATCGATTGAGTATCATCCTGAGCGTGCCATGAGCCTGAGCGCGCGATGAAGACTTTTCACAGAGCGTAGATTTTCGTAATACATTTGTACGATTTGTAAACGCTGTTGAGGCGTAAGTCTTTCCACGTTAAAAAGTCAATTGATATTGAACAAATTTATATATTCAGTTTAACAATAGACACACGTGATCTGTCGAAAAGCCTCTATTGGAAAAAGTACTTCCAATCTGAGCACCCTTTATTGCGGAAGTTGCTTTATTGTGAATGCGCCTCTGGTCGCAAAATTAACAATTATGCAGCAATCTTCAAATAATCACTTCTCACTGCAATGTGACTTTCGAAAATCGTTTCCCCTCCCCTGGCAAGCCATAATAAGCTGAGCTGTTAACTGCCTTTCCCACATTTGCCATAATGTGAAAAATACCCTGGCTCCACAGCAGCACCACTTAAAGCCTTAACCCTTTTCGCCAAATTTTAATAACGCGCAAGCTGCTATGAATATACGAGCACAAGTAATATTATGAGCGCAGAATTTACAATTTACGGCTAACAACAAACAGAAGGATGAAATAAAATGTATAAAATAACTAAAGTAAATGAAATGGCAGATAAACGTATTTTTTCTAAAGCTGCACTTGCACACACCCACACCCACACATATACAAGTACATGTGCACACATATACAATAATACTTTGGCCCAAAGGCAGATGAGAGCAAATACATAAAAAGTGCAAATAAGTAGCAAAGCTGAGCTGAGATGAAATGAACTGAGATGGGGAAGGCTTATAAGCCACCCAAGCAAAGCGAGAATTACTTTAGAGTGAATTTACTGCCGTAAATGGGTGAGTAGGGACAGTGTGAGTGGTAAAGGTGGCCAAAATCGGATGTGTGGGTGAGTGGAACTGAAAATGAGCTTGAGAGTGAGTGCGACTGAATACGGGATGCACTTTTCAAGAGGCGCCAGAATGCGCTCGTATTTTCACATTTTCGCGTAATCCGCGCACCAGGCGTATAAATTTTCATTTAGCGCGTATTTTCCACACGAAATCATACGGATGGGATTTAGAAAATTTTCAACGTTGCACTCCGACAATTTTTCTTTTTTATCCAAGTATTTTATGTGTGGAAAAAATTTGGGCAATTTCTTGTTTGACTTTTTATTTGTATTTTTTTGAGTTTTTTATACTTTTTTGTATTACTTTTTGTTTTTGCGTACTATTTTTTTCTTTTCTGTTTTTTTTTATTACTACTATTACCTACTATTTTAATTTTTTTTATACTTTTGTGCACAAATTTTCAGTTAGTTTAGTGTACGCTTTTAAGTATTTTTTCCAGTCAATTCTGTTGGCATTTAATTTGGGTTGCTGTACTCAGCAGCTGTCTGCCGTGCATGTGTATGTGTTTTTTTTTTTTTTTTTTTTTTTTGTTAACGAAGGGGGAATCTTTCATAGATACCGTCAACTTAGACGGCATGCACGATTCATACTGCTCGCTAAAGGTACACCTCATTCGGGACCACGCACAGTCAGTAATTTTCATACTGTCTGGACTTGCAAAACAGTACACCTACGTACTAAACCCTTGAACTCCGTCTCCTCCACCACTCTCCCTGCGGGACTGCTTCAACGTACTACTTCGCAGGGCTGGTTAGCTATATAGCTTCGTCAATGTCTATCGGTTAATGCGTCTCATTTGCTCAATGTATCTGAGTTCCTTTTGAACTCTAGTAGCGTATGCAGCTATCTCCTCCCACTTTTCTTCCGATTGCAACATGAACTCGACTACGTCAGTTGCATTTGGAATTATTCTTCCTGTTCTAAAGCGTGGGCAGTGGAAACTGGCATGTTCCACGTCTTCTTCTACATTGATGCACACAGGGCAGAAGGGGCTGTCATCGTGCCCGAACCTATGCAGGTATTTCCTAAAGCCTCCATGTCCAGAAAGGAACTGTGTTACATGGTAGGTTGTATCTCCGAAACTCCGATTTAGCCATGGTCGCAAATCGGGAATCAGTTTATAGGTCCATCGCCCTTTACTGGAGGTATTCCATCGGTCTTGCCACCTTGCTAGTGACACAAGCCGCTCTTCTTCTCTCACCGTTTTTTTATTTATTTCGGCATCCGCTGCACACCTGTCATATACTCGCTTCATTTCACTCGCGAGAATGTCCGCTGGTATCATACCAGCTATGACAAACGCCGCGTCATCCGATATTGTTCTGTAGCCGCAACATGCCCTTAGGGCACTTAGCCTATATACAGACAATAGCTTCCTTTTGTTATCCTTCAGTTCCGCCGCATTTGCCCAAACTGGGGCTGCATACAGGAGAACTGAAGTGGCCACATTTGCAAGCAAGTTCCTTCTAGTTGACTTAGGACCCCCTATGTTAGGTAGGATCCTTGAGAGTGCCGCTTGTATGCTAGCAGTTTTCTCTACCGCGTAGTCAATATGGGCCTTAAAATTTAACCTACAATCTATCATAACTCCTAGGTATTTCAGAGCCGGTTGTGAGTGAACAATTTGCTCTCCCACTATGATTCTCATCTGCTCGACTTTTTTCCGACTTGTTATCAGAACCGTCTCCGTTTTTTGCTCTGCCAATTTGAGTCCCGCCTGTTCGAGCCAATCTTTCACTTGTTTTATCGCTCCATTCGTGATCTGTTCCACTTCCTGTATGTGCTTAGCCACCGTCACTATCGCTATATCATCCGCAAAGCCTATTATTCTTACCTCTCTGGATACCGGTAAGCGAAGGACTTTGTCGTACATGATATTCCAGAGTACAGGACCTAGGACCGATCCCTGCGGCACGCCAGCAGTAATTTTGTACGTTTTTGTTCCAGCACTGCTCTCATACCTCAGTTGTCTATCAGAGAAGTAACTCCTTAGTATCCTGAGAAGATACGGCGGAATGCCAATTTCGTGCAGGCTATTCAGAATGTGCGACCAGCTTGCCGAGTTAAAGGCGTTTTTGACATCTAATGTGGTTACAGCACAGTATTCCTTGGTGCCCCAACGCCACCGCTTTCCTTCTATAGCCTTAATAGCCGCTTTGACAACCGTAGTGACTGCGTCAATCGTCGAACGGTTTTTCCGGAAGCCAAACTGCATTGTACTCAATGCTCCCTTCTCCTCTAGTATAGGCAATAGTCTATTGCAAATAATACGTTCGAGTATTTTGCCCGTTGTGTCCAGTAAGCAAATCGGCCGGTACGAGGACGGATCATCGGCTGTTCCTTTTCCTTTTGGAATCAACACAAGTCGTTGCAATTTCCACTGTGTAGGGAAAACACCTTCGTCTAGGCATTTTTGTAGTACCGCAACAAATATTTCGGGACGCAAGCGGATAGCCGCCTTAAGGGCTACATTTGGTATGCCATCCGGCCCCGGTGCTTTTCGGTCGCCGATTTTCTTGCACGCTTCCATTATCTCTATTGCGGATACGACTGGAATCTGTTGGGTGTTTACGGTATCAGCAGATTCTAATCTATCTATACTTGGTCCCTGGGGAAATAGCGTCACTACAATTCGATTAAGAATAACTGGGCATACCACTGATGGAGCTCGTTGTCCCGCCAGTTTCTTTAGCACCATTTTGTATGCAGTACCCCATGGGTTTATGTCCGCATCGTTGCAAAGTTGTTTAAAGCTCTCGACTTTACTTTTTTTAATCGCTTCCTGTAGTGCTTTCCTTGCCTTTCGAAAGTGCGCTAGCACCGTTTCATAGCAAGCTCTGCCCCTGGACCTTTGCATTTTACGCCGCGCTTGCAGGCAGGTCCGTCTCAGTTGCGCTATCTCTTCAGTCCACCAATAGCAGGGCGCTCCTTGTCGATTTGTCCTTCTTATTGGCATTGCCGCATCGCAAGCTTTAGACAAAATGCTCTTTAGTTGTCGAGCTTGCTCACTTGCTGTACCTCGCTCTAAACTTTGGTCGTTTAGGGCGTACCCAAAGGTCTCGGTGTCCATCTTCCTGTCATTCCACCTTGGTCCTACTGGCTTAGTTGTGCGTAATCTTTTATTCTTTGCCAGTTCGAATATAATTGCTTGGTGGTCGCTGTGAGTGAATTCCTCACTTACTCGCCACTTGATTTTCTGCAAAAATGAGCTGCTGACAAGTGTTAGGTCAATAATAGATCCCGTACCGGCCTTGCGGTATGTAAGCGCGCGTCCATTATTTGCGATACTAATGTCTACTTTCGCAATGGCTTCTAGCAGGCTACGTCCTCTGGTGTTGGTAAGTCTACTGCCCCACTCGGTAGCCCATGCATTGAAATCACCGCCAATTACTACTGGCGACCTAACTTCGACGTCCCGCATGAGGTCGTCCAGAAACTTTTCGAAGCGCTCTCGCGTCCATCTAGGCGGGGCATAGCAGCTATACATATAAGTGTTGTCCACTTTAGCTCTTACGAAGCCCTCGACTTGATCATAAATCTCTTGGAGAGGGTGTTTGCGCGTCCAAATGACAGTTTCCATGTCTTTGCTGCAACACCATCTAGCGTCCTTTTTAACCCTAAAGGGGTCGCATATTAGGGCTACCTCTGCTCTCTGTTCTATTGCCATCTGAGTAAGCAGGTCTTGCGCTGCTTCGCAGTGGTTTAAGTTAATCTGGATAACTCTCATCTCCTTTGGTCGCTCAGAGCTCTCTTGAAAACTGGGCATCTACCGCTGCCCGCTATATGCTTAAAATTGGACTCCCCCCTGGCTTTGCAGAGCATGCATTCTGGGTCCTTGCTGCATTCTTTTGCGATGTGGCCTTCCTCGCCACACTTCCTACACTGTTTCGAACGATCTGCCTTGCTTTTGCAGTCTCGCCGAATGTGTCCAAACTCCAAGCATTTAAAGCATCTAGTTAGTGTTAGGCGTTCACGGATCCGACAGTTTACCCAGCCCACTTTGACTCGTCCAGCAGCGAGAATTTCATTCGCCTCTGCTTCTGTCAGGTTTAGGACTGCGGTCTGTGTGCCATTGAACGCTTTTCGCATATTTACTACTTCTACGGTAGATGCCCCCATGTCGAATTGCTCGCATATTGCGCTTACTATGTCTTCCTTGGTAGTGATCTCGTCGATGTCTTTACACTCGAGAACCTTTTTTTGTGTTAGGCTCCGTACCGCCCCTCGTTCTCCAAGTGTATTGCCTATTATTGAGGTGAACTCCTTGGTTTGTTTGCCCGCTTTTGATAGTTGGATGAGTATTTCACCCTTTTGCGTTCGTCTTATTTTCGAAACCATTTTCCCAAGTTCTCCAAGTTTGGGGTCGGATTTTACTGACTTCAGTATTTCCGCGTAGGAAGTTTCGCCCTTCGCTTCTATCACTATCGCGTCAGGTCTAACTTTCCTAGGTCTTGCATCCTTTCGCTTGGTCTTCTTAGCCACCGTTGTCCACTCGGTTGCATCCACTGTTTTAGTTTCCCTCTGTGTGGTGGAGGTAGGTGGTGTTCCAGTAACTTGCTGTACGCCAGTTCTGTTTTTCTCCAAATTGGTCCGCTTAGGTTTTGGAGTCAAAACCGCACCATCCAGTTTCCTCTTGGGGTCTGGGTTGTGCCTTAGCCATGGGGATGTTTGCGAACCGCTGCTTTTTCTAATGACCTCCTTGGCTTTTTGGTCTCCCTGCTCGATGGCTGCCAGCTCGTATAGTGCCTTTATACTCTCTATGGCATCTCGCATAGGCTGGTGTATAGAGCGCCTTTTACCCTCCTCCAGCATTTCGACTAGGCTACGTATTTTCTCGCCTAGCCCGCAAAATGCCGTTCGCTTACTATCCGCGCTGTTCACGATCTTATCTTTCGTCAACTCTGTCTCGTTTTCGCGCGATGCAGCAGCTAGAACAGGAGATCTGAGGGTTTTTGATGTCCTCCGGAATGGATTGACTTCCGCCAATCCGACCTCATTTTCTCTACTGCCGTTATTGTTGCCGCTTTTTTTGTCTGGTTCGTTGCCACTTAGTAATGTTGTTGTTTTTGTTGTTGTTTTGCTTGTCTCCATTTTAAAGGGTCCCCACTCAGATCCGTTATCTCTAATCGTAGTGTAGTTGCCTTATAACCCCATGGTTGTCTATACTATGTAGGGAGGCCATGCGAGGGTTGACACATGTCTTTATGGGTACATGTGTTCAGAGCCGGGTCAGCACTAACCAGGAACAAATTCAACTGGACCTACACGACCAAGTGAATGGTGACGCTTAGAGAGCGTTACCTGAGGCCTGCCAAGGCTTTAACGGGACGGGGGCTACCGTGACATTAACCCAGGAGCCATTTCGGCAAGGTATCACCCTTGCCTACTAAAGTCCTAGAATAACACAGTAACCAGCCCATGTCGAACTAAATTCCTTTCCATTCCAGTTTGCCATAATTAAGATCTTACTGGTCTCGATCTTAATGGGGTCCCCCCCGCCGTTTACCATACCTGTTGCCCTCAGTCTATTATAGTTGAGTTAATGCTCATAACTAACAGACTGGGGTGTGGATTTTAGTCGCCTCTTACGACAGGCATCCATTACCGCGGGAAAATTCTAACCCCTTAACCCGCTGGGGGGTGCATGTGTATGTGTGTGCCGGTCTGTCTGTGTTTGTGTGTGTGCGTGCCGATCTATCTGTGTTTGTGTGTGTGTGCGCGCATCGCACTTTTCTGATAGTAATTTTCTGTGAAAAGTACAAATTGGCCGTAAAAGTGCGGTTTAGGGGCACTTTTTGCTCGTTCACTTCACTTTTTTCCCTTATCTTCCATTTCTGTTGTTTTTTCGCCTCTTTTTCCCCCTTTTTTTTGTTTTTTGTTTTTTTTTTTTGTATGTTGGTGTGGGCTTTAGTGCATCACAATTGTGGTAGGGGCAGAATAGTGTCTGCTGTGGCTGACAGCAAACACTCATATCTCCTTTTGAATAGAAAACTGATTGTGTGGCATAAAGTGAAATAAAAACAAGCCAAATAAGTGAGGGAGCAATGACTGAAATGAATGGAAAGCAATGACTGCGTGAATGAGTGAACGAATGAATGAGTGAATGACTATCTAAATGGTATGAATGTATGAGTATGGCCAAAAGCGTCGGTTGGATTAAGTTGCTAACACAAAAACAGCTATGAAATGACTCTGGATTTTTGGACGAAATGAAAAATTAAAATAAAAGGCAGCAACTATGGCAGAAAAGAGGCACTGACATGAATCCTTAATAGCTTGGAAATTGCTATTTGGGCACAGCCCAAAATAACCGAATGCCAACGCTTTAAATTATAAATATTTGCGCTAAAGAAATGTTGTAATTAATTACGAATCGTAAAAGGAAAACTGTTTTATGGCGAACCCCTCGCCGTCATACTCAACTCTCAGATTTGAATTTAGTTGTCTAAGACTAATTTATACAAATTAATCATGCAAATGATATGTACAGCAAAAAGAGCTAAGTATGCGATGAAGGATAAATGCGAGGGTGCGCTTAAATGAAATCGTTCGAGTTAGTAAAATGCATCACAAGCAACCAGTAATTGGACTAGCCAAGAAAACCAGCATCGATTTTTATGCCCGTGCGCACTAATGCACAAAGATTTAATGAATTTACTCTCATAACGGTTGTTATAACAGCTTAACGAAGCCAAGAGAGATACTGACATATGTACGAGATGGCAAAGATGATATACTACCAGGTCCTCCTAAGAAAAATTGTGCGAGTAACTTGAGCGGAGGCTGTGTTGATTTTTTCGTGTATCACCAATCTGTCGTCACAACACCCACGGCGGAAACAAATCAGCCGATTTCTTTAAAAAAGCTGAGAGCCGCCTAACGATCTCATGATGGCCACACCTTTGCAACCTGAATATTGCGCGAGGTGTGATTGTTAGTATTGTTGTACGGTAGAGTCACCGGTCTTTATCGTCTATCTCGCCTACCGGTAGGCCGAAGGAACCTGCTTTTTCAACGCGGTGGGTCCAGGGGAGAGAGGTTATTGGTGAATGGTTTTAAAGGGCATATAAGCAAATGGTGAGTGTCATGCGAGCTACATTCGCATGCGAGACAAATGTTAAGTATTTTTGAAACAATTCTGAATAATAGGTGCTTACCCACCCACTGGAATTTGTTGAAAGCTACCTCAGCTGCACTATCACGACAGACGGCGGAGCAGATGAAGATGTCAACTGCAGGCTAAAGAAAGCAAGAGCGGAGTTCGGGCGAATGCGTGCAGTATGGGCGAGTTCGCAAATTTCCAGGCGCCCTCAATTGCGAATATTCAGGTCGTATGAGAGGTCAGAGTTGTTGTGCGAAAGTAAAAAATGGCTAGTCTCTAACACCATTACACAGAGGCTTCAATCTTTCGCCAACAAATGCCTCCGCATCATCTGTAGAATATTCTGGCCGAACACCATCAGCAACGATGCGCTGTGGAGATCATTGAATGAGGAGCTCATCCTATTTCAAATCAAACGCATAAAGTGGCGATGGATAGATCATACCCTTAGAAAATCATCAGATAGCATCACGAGAATAGCACTAGACTGGAACCTGCAAGGGAACAGAGGTCGCGGTCAGCCAAAGATCACTTGGCGAAGGTCGATGTTACACGAGCTACCAGAGGCCGATGTCATATGGGACGGCGCAAAAACAACAGCCCAGAATCGTGTACGATGGAATAGTCTTGTCGATTCCCTACGCTCCCGAGCGGAGTGCACAAGGATATACAAAAAGGTATTTACCCTGCTGCAATATCCTATACGCAATCGTGCCAAGATGACGCAGGTTTTACAAGGCAGCTGAAGCTCTTCGTCTGCGATGGATGGTGATAGGACTCCGATGACGATATTTAGGAGCCGAAAGTTTAAGAAGGTGGTAAAACACTCTGAATGAATGTCGTTTAAATCCTGCCCAGTAGATATGTTTGGTCCAGGATCTCGTGAGTGTAATTAATGCGATACCATCTGACATACCTGGAAGGGAACTCAGCATTCAGCAAGTGCCGCAGGGGTAGTTCCTACTATAGTAATCCAGCACGAATTACTTGCTGAGCATCTTGCTATTCTTCTTTACTGGGAGCGTAGTACCCTCGCTGTGGTAATGTTTTAGTGGGGACATCAGAAAGCATCGCGTGGCTGTCCTGATACAAGGACGATCGATTTGCAAGGTTTGGTCATTAACTATGGTGAAAAAGAAAAGTGCGAGGCTGCTACGTATCACGCATTCTGCACGATCATTTCACATGTTTCACACAATTGTCCAATCAGACGTCGTTCAGATGGCATCGAAGGAACATGCACGTGAACTGGGTTCATTTTTTTCGTATATCACGAACAGAATCTCAGTTTTTTTTTGTGAACACATCCTTCTTACGTCAGCCCATCAGCTGATTTTGTCAAATTCGCCGAAGAAGGGTATGTTGTTGAGCACACCTTCTCAATTCTTTTCACCATGGAAAAATTTGTTGGTCCCCTCACAGCGTGTCCCCAGCACCGGGCAACGAAATGGGCGCTGCAAAATTCAGAAAACTCCCGCTTTCTTGGCCTTCATGGCCCAGCGCCAAAACCGAAATTATTTCTAAGTCATGCGGACTCCGCCTATCGAGTAGGTTGGTCGAAAGGAGGGCACTTATTGAGTTTATTATTATTAGTAAGGCTGTTGTTAAAAAATAGGGGAAACGGAAATCACTGAATGCATCTACGGAGACGCACCTACTGGCGATGCAGATCAGACATCCTCCAAATTTGAGAGATGTAAATTAGATCCCAAAGCTGTCGAAGGCAGTCTAGACTGAAAATTGGCAAATTAGCCAAACAACTTGAAATGGACAGAGATGCTAACATTAACCTACCCTTCTAATTAGAAGATGAGTCGATAGCATGATGCTGGCTCCAAAACTGGCGACTCTGCACGTAGGGAGTGTAGAAGAGGCAGTCTTTGTCAGAACGCCTACTTGGATCTTCTCTGTTTTCGATGAAATGCTGAAATGGAGAGGAAGAGGAGGGTTTGTTTTAGAGGCACGGTCGCTTTGACGACGGTTCGGACTTGAGATTAAGTTGAGGTTGAGTTGAAAACGAAAGTATTTTTTCAAGTCGCAACATTGATTTACAGTTCCTCCAATTGAGAATCAGAATATTTTCAATATAAAATTAAGTCGTTTTTATTTTGTATGGCGTTTGTTTTCACTACTTGATCTCAGACGTTACTCTCACTTGGCTTCAACATTGAATAGTCGATCCCCCGCCCGGTCTGCGGAGGTGCCCCGCAAACTACCTATGTGGTCGATACTCGTCAGAATATTTCGGTGTCAAAACTCAAAAAAGGGGAGGATAAAGCAAGGAGTACTACAGGGTGGTGTCCTTGCTTTTCAACTTCTACATGTCAAGGCTTCCTCAACCACTAGAGGGAGTCTCACTGATCTGATACAATGAAGACTATTTGTTAACGGCTTCTGGCAATGACATCAATGGCTTGTGCTCAAAAGTGAACGAATAGCTTTCCAACCTTTCTCAATTCTTTACTGCGAGAAATCTTTAACTTTCCTCCACTCCTCTTTTTCCTTTTCCTCCTCCAAATCCACGACGACCCAATGCACGAAGGAAATGAAGCTACCTTAAGACAGTCAAGAATAAAGACAGACAGACAAAACACTTTCACACATCAGCTGAATAGAAAATTAAAGGTATACCATCGACAATTATTTATATAGAGAGAAAAGTATAATTTTCTATGGGTGAAAAGCGAGTTCTAGTATATATTGTATCAAAAATGCATTTTGGCAAATGTTTCGAAATAGTTCATTAGGGTTGTACTTTATTTCACATGGTTTTAGAAGAAGAGGCCTAATGTGTCTTGAAACTCGAGAGAGAGAGAGAGAGAACATCATTGTTAACTTTCAACAAAATAAATGGGCCGTAAATGGATCTGTAAGCAGTTTAACTATAAATATTATTCCTAGCAGTTTGGGGAAAATTAAAGAGCTTTAGACGGCTGCTGTATAGTGGAAGAACACACGGTATAGCGACTCCCATCGAAAATCTCTTAAGGTGAAAAAAATAAAAACTGTTTTTAAATGGGTTCTAGCCTAAGAATGTACAAATAAATTTGGTAATGCTACCTGCAACTATCGCACCATATTCCAGTATTGGTCTTACTAAAGTTATTGCAACCCATCTTAACGAACACATTCATTAAACGGGCCCATTCCTTGGACGGATATATTATTCCCTAGACTTGGTGTCTTGGGTATCTTAATGAATAACCGTTTCTCTCTTGGGCGAACAACAGTTGACTGTCGGTGAGTGCCGCCCAAAGGAGGTTTCACTGCATTTGTAAAATAAAAGGCATTCAATTGAAAAACCTCTCCCGCCTTCACCATGTGAAATGCTTGCGGCAAATTTCGTTTGTGAAATGATAATACCAACGCACACAAAAATTCGAAGATTTAACTGTAAACAAATCCAACACAAAGGACATCTGTGCTAAAATTTGTGCATTTAAGTAAAATTGCAGATGTTGCAGTTGCAAAAATCGAACTTCCAATTAATGTCCATGAGATAATTTACTTAAAATACTAATTTACTCTCGACGTAACCACAAATACATAAAGATTTTGCGAATTACCCAATAAGCATTAAGGAATCCCATTTCGGAACCTTAGGGCTCATAATGAGCTCTTTTAAGAGTCTAAAAAAAAGTTCAACCATATCAGCTTAAACTCACACATTAAATGAGTTTAAATATGAGACTCTTGCTTAAGACACATTTATGACCCTACCGACATGGGATCCTTTTTAAGACTCATTTATGGCATTCATTGGCTGCATATACGACTCTTTTTGGATTATTTCTAAAACTCATTTATGACTGTTAATTGCATTCCTTGTTTCCTCTCCATAGGAAAATTATATTATATTATAAATATCAACTATCGTAAACATCAGTCAGCAGCTCATTGCTATCTTAGAAATAATTGTGTTGTGTATGAAACCTTACATAAAATTTGATAAAAATTTTTGAATCAATTACCACAAAGAAAAATTCGCTATCCCTTTAATGTATTATACGAGGAGTGTTAAAAAAATTAGGTGAATTTTCTAATTTCGCGGACTACGTACATTTGACTTTCGATTATTATTATTATATTTTTTTTTATTGGTACACTCGTCTCGAAGATATGTTCACGATTTTAGCAAAATTGCATATTTAGTTGGTTTGTGAGAGGCATAAATAAGACAAATGTTTTGCGTTTTCGGCGATTTTCTGCTATCAAAGAAGTTGCATCAAATTGTGTGTGAAAAATGGAATTTAGTGCTAAAAAACCGTTGATATGTTGACAGTGGCATACGGAGAGAGTATTCTGAGTCCAAAAAATGTTTACAAGTGGTAAAAGCTTTTCACAGAAGGTCCAGAAGATATGAATGACGACGCTCGCTCTGGACGCCCCAGCACATCAACAACAGATGAAAATGTTGAAAAAGTGAAGAAAATTGTAATGAAAAATCATCGATTCACAATTAGAAAAGTTGCTGAGGATGTCGGCATATCGGTTGGCTCATGCCATGCAATCTTTTCAGAAATTTCGGGCATAAAGCGGGTGGCAACGAAGTTCGTTCCGAAATTGCTGAATTTTTACCAAAAACAACGTCGCCTGAGCACCGCTCAGGAACTGTTGAATGGCGACAACGATGATCCAGATTTGCTTGAAAGGGCAATAACTGATGATGAATCATGGGTATATGGTTATGACATCGAAACCCAATCGTCCCAATGGAAGAGTCCAGGAGAGCCAAGACCAAAAAAAGCACGCCAAGTTCTATCAAATGTCAAAGTTTTGCTCACTGTTTTCTTTGATTACCATGGCGTAGTGCATCAGGCGTTCTTACTACAAGGACGAACGGTAAATATAGAGTATTGCATTCATGTTATGCGCTGTTTGCGTGAAGCAATACGAAAAAACCATCCGGAATTGTAGAAAAAACGCATGGCTTTGCATCATGATGATGCACCAGCTCACTCAACTTTGCTTGTGAGAGATTACTTGGCCAAAAATAACAAAAACAACACCGCTATCATGCCCCAGCCACCGTATTCACCAGATTTAGCCACTTACGACTTTTTCCTGTTCCCAAAATTAAAGAGACCCATGAAAGGACGGCGTTTTACAACGATTGAGTAGGTAAAAACCGAATCGCTGAGAGAGCTCAAGGACATAACAAAAAGTGCATATCAGAACAGCTTCAAGCATTGGAAAAACGCTGGATCAAGTATATTAACATATATCTGAGGGGGACTACTTTGAAGGAGATAAAATAGAAATTGATGAATAAATAAATATTTTTTGAGGCAAATTATTATTATTTTTGAAAACACCTCGTATACATGAATTGAACAATTTTACCTTATTAAAAGTTCTAGAAAAGTTATTTTCAATAAACTGTCGACTTGATGACTTTATGAAGTAAGACAAAAAATCAATTCGAAAATGTGCGATAAAAATTCCTAGGTTGAAATTTTTTTTTTATTACCACAAAAGGGATAAATAACACGGTGCAACACTGAAAATACACCTGATAAATTACACACTGTAGGTTGTTTATATGGTCGAATAATGCATAAAAATATTTTTGTTATATTTTTTGCACCCTCCAATTTTTATTTATTTATAAAAAACCGTTTTTTTCAGACTTTGCGCGGTAATCTACGGATATCTCAGTCATTTTTTCACCGATTTTCAATATTTTATATGTTTTGAAAATGATATTGTCAGACCTTTCAAATGATGTACAACAAGTAATTATTCAAACTAGTTAGTTGTGATTTTTATTTGATTAAACCTGGAGAAAGTGCTTTTTTATCATTTTTTTAACTTTAACAATTTTTTATTGCATAATTTTACAACAAAATTAAAGATGTTTGTTAATATTCTTTGAGTGCATTTATTAACGAAGAAATTAATGTATTACTTTCAATAATCGGATAAAAATTGTATAAACTACGCTAGTTTTCCGTAAATATCCAATCAGTCGTTGTGTTGACGGCAACGAAGTGTCATTGGTTGATTTTGTTGTTGTACATATATCACCAAACAACAAAAGTTTGTTCGTTTATCACCAACAAAATCTCAATTTTTTGTAAACACACCGCAAGTGGCGTCCGCCCATCAGCTGATTTTATCAAATTCCCACAGAGCCGAATACCGGTATGTTAAAGAGCTCACCTTTGAAATCTTTTCACCATGGGGAGCTTCGGCTGTCACGTCATAGGGGAATCGGCAGCCGAATTCTTCTCGATTATTTCAAACAGATATTCATACATTCGTCCAATCAGTGGTTCTTCACATAGCAACGAAGCATATCGAAAGTATATCAGTTATTTTATAAACACATCCCCTCTTAGGTCAGTCAATCAGCAAATTCTTTCAAATTCACTGAGAGCCGAATAACGTTCTAATCTTGCCCACACCTCTATAAATCTTTTCACCATTCTTAGTAGCACTCTTTTCGAACTCATAAATTCTGAGTACTTCGAATATGTTTTTTTTTTTGGGTAGTTGAAGTTGGGATGAGATATTTGCAGCTCGATTCGCCCTACGAATACATTTCTTACAATATTTGATAATAATGCGCTAATAAAGTATTAAAATGCGCATACATACATACATACATATATGCATGTATCTATAAGGAAACTAAAAAAATATTATTTTCTATTATTAACAAGAGCTTATATAAATAATTAATTATAATTATGTTGCAATTGTAATTACTTTCAACAAATAAATAAGTAAATCAATTCCTTTAGGGTAAATTCACATCCAAATCGGATGTTTGGTCCTTTGCCGTGACGCTCTGGGAGATATTAACTTTCGCACGCGAACAACCCTACGAACATTTGACGGATGAGAAGGTGATCGAGAATATCGGGCATATCTATGCGGATGATAAGTTGCATGTGAGTAGCTAAAAGTTTAAAAAAATTTATTGTATATTCGCATTTGCAAGATGCGTGCAAATGTAATCAGAACTTTGTAAAAATTATTATTTCTAGCTATTTTAATTCCTTGAGCACTGATTGATTTCATGTAAAGTGAGTTTGACTTTGTCGTAATTTTTTCTGAAAACTGGTTTAGGCTTGATTGAACTGAAGGCTTGATTATCATAAGAAGTGAATTGAAAAAATTTGGAAAAAAATTCACAACTCTGAGATATCAATGTTGAAAATTTGGTATAGAATAATTTAAAGTGAAATATCATGGATTATTTTTTACATTTTTTTTATTATTATTTCCCACATTAATCATACATCCGTTGTCAGTATGACAAGTAGGTACATTTTTTAACAATTAGTTAGAAAGATTTTTAAATATATTTTATCATGGCCAGTGCCATTAAAAAAATTATCCTTTTCATTTTTTAGGGTTAAATAAAATTTTTGAAAAATATTTAATTTTTTTTTTTTTGTGTGAACTGGTTTATTTGTAAGCTTGAGTATAATAAGAAGTAAATTAAGCAATTACAAAATATTTAGTAATTTTGAAATTTATTTAATGTTGAAAATTTGTACAGAGTATATTCGATTAATATTTGATTATATATTAATTTTCAAAACAAAATTTATTTTCAATTTTTTAGAATAAAATATAATTTAAAAAACAAAAATTAAAAAAACAAAAAATTATTTATTATTTTTTTTTAATTTTATCCAATGTTGAAAATTTAGCATAGAGTTTTTTAAAGTGAAAACTTTTCGATAAAATATAATTTGTAAATAATATAATTTTTTTTGTAAAACTAGTTTATTTGTAGGCTTGAATATAATAAGAAGGGAACTAAACAAATTTGGAAAAAATTCACGATTCTGAGATTTATTTAATGTTGAAAAAAAAAGATTTGGTACAGAGATTTTTAAAGTGAAATATCTTCGATTCTTTTTATGTTAGGTTAGGTTAAATGGCACAGGTTAGGTTAAAGGGCACACTTGGACGAATATTTAAAATTCGTCCGTTGTGATGCCATACATAGGAGAGGAGAAAGGAGAAGGGAAGGAAGAAGGAGCCTTGGGATTAGAGACGATGATGGTCATGCATTTTACGACGGCGCCGACGGTGGCTGATTGGCGTTCATAGTTAGCCGCAACAAGCTACTGATGAACTTCACCAAATGTATGATATTTAGGCCGTGAGACTTGGGATTGCCTGAAGTCCATTCTGCAGAAGCTGCCTGGACGACGAGGTGGAATCATCTCAACACCTTCTGCTCAGCTGCCCTGCTCTCGTCTGGCAAAGATTTAGACATCTGGGCTCTCATTTTTTTCGATTCTTTTTAACATTCAAAACAAAATTTCTTTTTAATTTAAAAAAAAAATTAATTTTTTTGTTAAAAATTTTTGAGAAAAAATATTTTTTACCTTTTTTGAAAAACTCCTCCCAACCCCAGTTTATTCCTTTCATTAATAAGTGATTCTCAGTAATTCCTGAGAATTTCCCATAAATAAAAATATTAAATTTTTCTCCTATAAAATATTTTTGAAAAGTGCATATATTTTATCCAAATAAATCAACTTAGCCAAAAAAAAAAATTTTAAATATATGTTATCCTAGAAAATCACATAAAAAATTTTAATTTTTAAAGGAAGCGAAGATATTTTCCTTTAAAAAAATCTATACCAAATTGTTTAATATTGAATAAATATCAAAATTATTTTAATTTAAATTGCAATACTCAGAATTATTAAATTATTTTTCTAATTTAATCAATCAGTTCAAATAAACAAAAAACAAAAAATGTTTCAGTACAAAAATTGTTTGCTTTTGTAATCTTTCAAACACTTTATGATTTAAGTTCTGATACAGGCTTGTCCGTATCCTAGACTTTGAAACAGTTATAAAGCAAATTCCTTCAAAAATATGTCTAAATCTGCCTAGAATCAGCTAAAATGTTCAATAAAATTCATAGAATCGGAATTGAGTATCTGAAGAACCATCAATTTAAAGCCTATGGAGCAAGTATTTCGACTGCTAAAAGGTATTCTGCATAAATTGCGTTATCACATCGATTGCCACTTGTGAACGCATTTCAACTGTATCACTCACTGAAATCGACACTCTACTCTAGAAATCAACTTGTAATTACATTCACTTTTAGTTTTTCTAAATAAATGCAATTTATTCTCTCCAATTCCTCAGGAACTGCTGCCAATGCCTCTGAATTGTCCGCGTGAAATTTACGATCTAATGTGCGAATGCTGGCAACGCAACGAATCGAGTCGACCCAATTTCCGCGAAATTCATCTCTTTCTGCAACGTAAGAATTTAGGCTTCAAGCCCAACAACACAATGCACTACTAATTCAAAGAGAAGAATCGAGAAAAAAGGAACTAACCAACGATTTTTAAAACTTCTAACAAAAATTAGTGAACATTTCAAAAAATCAGAGGAAAGCGTGTAAATTATTAAAAAAAAGAGCCGCTTGAATGGCAGTGAATACTTGGTATTTAACACTAAAACAAAAAATTATAGTTGTAAATTATAAGCAAAGCTAAACCCGGCGAATTTACTACTTAAATAAAACTTATGTATGTAGGTGACAGATGACAAATGACAGGTGAAAAGTGACAAGCGGAAAGTGACAAGCGGAAATTGACAAGTGGAAGGTGGCCAATGGAAAGTGGCAAATGGAAAGTGTCAAATGGAAAGTGGCAAGTGGCTAGTGAAAAGTGGCATATGACTACTGACAAGTGACATATGACTGGTGACAAG
The DNA here is from genome assembly GCF_027943255.1 of Anastrepha obliqua. Taxonomy (NCBI): domain Eukaryota; kingdom Metazoa; phylum Arthropoda; class Insecta; order Diptera; family Tephritidae; genus Anastrepha; species Anastrepha obliqua. Next base: position 33,052,672 of record NC_072896.1, read on the forward strand.
TGACCAATGACACCTGAAACCTGACAACTGACCGCATAGTGACTATTATATGAGCTGCAAAATGCAAAGCAAATATTATCAGCTACTTAGTATACACTAGATTTATAGTATATTAGAGTAAGTAAATATGTGTATGGAAATGTATGTAATTGAATAAGGGGATTGTGTTGTAATTAGCTACTAAGCGAGGCAAATAGTATATTTTCTGATTAAAAAGCTGAAACTGAAGTGGAATCATATGAAATGTTTGAGGTGGTAGGCGAAACTCTAAATATTTTTAAGTAAATACATAAATGTATATAAGCAGCTATTTCAACTTAAATTTAAGCTTAAAAAAATAGAGTAATTGTAAATTTTCCTCAATGGCCATTTTGAGGCCTCAAAGCGAATACACATCACTAGCATTTGTAGGAATAAAGTTTCGAAATAGGAAGAGGCAAAATTGTTTGTATGTATGTATGTACTCAAACTTAATTCGAAGCAAATGTAATCATAGTTGTAAGACGATAATACTTCTGCGTAGACATAAAAAGCTAGAAAGTGTTTTGCATCAATAACTTTTGCTTGTGGTTGAGCTGAGAATTTGTGAGAAAATTAAGAAAAAATGTTATGTTTGGCAAGAAAATTATACATTTTTGGTGGGAAATTCAAGGTTATTTATTAGTTTTCAATTTATAAGCAAGTATTTCCTACAAAAATGTATTTTCTTAATTTTTATTTTTATTTTTACCTTTTTTTTAAATATAAATCTTTTTTTTTGGAAATATTATTCACATTCCTTGTCGCTTTGAAAATTATTTTGAACTTTCTCTAACAATGATTTCTTCGAATAAACATAGATTTTTGCCGTGAAAGAAATTAAAAATAATTTATATAAAATTAATGGAAAATATTAAAAAATTAAAAACAATTAATTATTTTTTAATTTTTTAAAATTTTCCATTAATTTTATCTTAATTATTTTTATTAATTTAAATTATTTTTATTATTTTTTAATTATTTTATTTTATTTAATTTTTAATTAATTACTTTATTTATTTTAAATTTTAATTAAAAACTAAATTAATTATTTTTATTTTAATATTTTGAATTTTAATTATTTTTTTATGTTTAATTATTTTTATTTAATTATTTTTAATTATTTTCTATTGTAGTTTTTGCTGTCTGATAAAAATATGATAAGCAAAATGTTAAGACTGCGTTAGACCTAAACAAAATCCTTTTCTAAATAAATGAAATTTCACTAATCAAAAGCAAAGTTAATAAACTGAGAAAAATTAAGAATAATTAATTTTAAACTACAACTCATTACGAGAGTCCTAACTTTGTTAAATTAAACAAATAGCTCTACAATTAGAGTAAATTTTTTTGGATTGAAATTATATCATATTTTGTCGTGATAACGTTTTATAATTCGATGTAGCCGGCTGCTTGAACTGCAAGCGAGAGCGCGGAACGAAAGATAAAGAGGCACAATCGGCCTCCGCGCTCGGCAACGTTCGACATCTGGCTCTCTACTACTTGAGTGAGCATATATATAATATATATGTATATGCGCATATGCATGTATGTATATAAAATCACATATTTGTATTTGCATATGCCTTCTTCCTGTGTGCATGGTAATGAACCATTTCTCTGTTGAGAATAGGACGATGATAGGGAAAGTAGGAAATGAAAGGCGGTGTTTCAAGTGTAATGTGTCTTGAAACAGTAAAATCGATGAATTGTGCCTCTTAGTGTTGTTGACTTATTAACGTCTGATGCACAATCGAAATTGAACATATCTTTCATGAATTTGATAAGTGTTTCGTCATGTTTCACGTTTATGCAAATGTAACTTAATCATTTCCATTGCTATTCCATTTACCTCCTCCTCTATATCCATACAAAATATCTATCAAACAAATAAAATTAAAATTTGGTTTTAAAAATTGCAACCATTACATCAGTATTTTCTTATGACGTTGTCACGTTGAACTATCGTCAGTAAACCGACTTTACAGACAACCTCCTTTTTTTATAAATTTATCTCAAATGTAGCTCTTTGGACAGACAGGAGCAAACAAATTATAAACTATAGTAAAAAATATGTTAAGCAATTATTAATAAAAAAGTTTGGCGAAAAATTATATCTCTTATCTGTAAATTAATTTAATTTTTTTGTTTGATATTTTGTTTTGTATAATATGTAAATTAAATATTTTTCAGCATAGTTTTATTACAAATTCAAACACTATTACATTAACAACTTTTGCAATTCTAATTTTTTTTTTTTTAGTCTTGAGCTAAAAATTTTTATTAAAATAGTTTTGATAATACTTCTTAAAATAATTTCTAGAATTATCAATTTTCAGATAATTTTGTTCAAGAAATTTTTAATAAATGCATGTATGTATTTTTTTATTTTATATATTTTTTTATTTACTTTTTTTTATGGAGATGACAAAAAACATTGAAAGACGAAATGTGTGGCACTTGTCTTTCGACTCACTCACTAAAAACCCCCCTCCAGCCCCGTTTCCCTCCTGCGGGACAACCATTAAATATTACTTCACGGGACAAGGAACGGCCTATTGCCTCTTCTTGAATATCTGTGCTATATTTCAGCGCAACGCAGTTTGGTAATTACTATTCTTGCCATACTACTGACGGCGGACCATTGATTTTCTGAGTCCAGCATAATATCTACTAGGTTACTAACCATTATTGGCTTCTCAAGCCTATCACACAAATCTTCCCTTTCCAGCTCAAAATGAGTGCACACAAAGTAAACCTGCTCCGCTTCTTCCACTAAGGTGTCACAAAAAGTGCAATACGGTGCGACTTCATACTTGAATCTATGCAGATACGATTTTTAATCATCCATTTTATTATTATTTTTTTTTTTTAATTTTTAATTTAATTTTTAAAAATAAAATTGTTTGGGTTTTTAATATTTGCTATGGTGTAGGTGTATTGCTGACTTATTGACATTTCAATGTGATTTCTTCACCACACAAACAAACACACACAAATAGGTTTATTCGCGCTCTTAGCAACTACCATTATTACTTGCGCGATTAAGATACTTCCCCTTTTTCACAATTTTGCGAACAGTACCCGGAGAGCAAAGAGGCGGCTGGTTGACCAATCAGCATATAGAAGCAGCGACTTATGTAAGCGAAGAAATATCACGGCTTTGTGCATAGTCGTGGAGAAGTGTTGTCATGATATGGGTACAATTATAACAGCAATGTTTTCAATGACCAATATAAATGAACTCACATGGCGTCCATTTTCAATGGCACTTTTTTCCGAATTTTAGAATAAGCTTTTTTATATGAATGGCATTCGCTCTTCGGTTTACAAACGGTGCATTTTGTATGCTATAACAGGTACTTAGCTCAGCTTTCCATGTTAGCTGTTCTTCGAGAGACTTATGCTAGAAAACAAGGAATTTTAGGAAAAAATTTGGGTAGGCAGTTTTATAGCCCATTAAATTTTAGTATAAAAAATTGTAAATTTGAAGTCGCCCCAAGTATTAGTTGATTTTCAACAATTTATTTATTGCCTGCCCATGTTTCACATTTTCTCAGAATAAAACGACATCTTCAACGACAATTTCGTTATGCAATTTCAAAACTGAGGCTGGTTTCAAATTTGCGAGTGGTTCTTTATATTTTGATTACGAATTGCCAATTAAATTTTTTTCCAATGAATATATTTTTTTTTTAATTAATTTTATTTTTTTATTTTCTCCAATTAATTTATTTTTAATCTTTAACGAAAAAAATATTTATACTTTTGATTACGATATCTGAAATATATTTTATTTTTCAATTTTTTGGCAATAACTGTTTTTTTAATTTTTTTTTTCAATTAATTACCGTTTTTTAATTTTTTCCAATTAATTTTTCTTAATTTTTTCCAATGTATATTTTTTTCAATTAATTTTATTTTTTAATTCTCCAATTAATATATGTGACCTGGTCTACGAAAAGGTACCTTACGTGCGAAAACAAGTTTTCGAGAAAACAGCAGTTAAAGCTTAAACTTGTAACCCTTGTAACTTTTTTAAATATTAATATTTCTCAATCCGGTTTGGCTTATTTTCTTCAGCATAGATCACAGTATCAATCACCTCAGAGTGTCCAGGAATGGTTCAGTTTTTAATTTGCACAAATTATTGTCTTCGTTATTCTAATTTGTATCATGACAAACAATCAGTCTTTTTCGTATTGGTACTTTTCTTTTTTTTAATAACTTTTAACAAACTTTTAAACAAATTATGACTTTCTGGTTTTTTCACTATGCGAATCAACAAAAAAGTGAAAAATGATTTTTTGACACGTAAGGTACCTTTTCGTAGACCAGGTCACATATTTTTAACTTTAACGAAAAAAATATTAAGACTTTTGATTAGAATTTTTTTGCAACAATTGTTTTTTTTACAATTAATTAACTTTTTTTAAATTTTTTTCAATTATTTTTATTTTTAAATTTTGTTCCAATTAATTTTTTTTCTTTTTTTTAAGATTAATACTTTCACCAGCAGAAACTTAAAATATTAGTGCATTTTTCCTATTTTGCTAATATGCTTTCTTGCTCAACGACAGTCTGCAGAAGATTATTTGTTATATAAAAATATTTATGTAAATATGTATGAATCTAAGAGTAATAAAGAAAATTGAAAAATTATATGTACACTAAGCAAAAAAAAGTAAGTCGTAAGATCAAATAAATAAAATAAGATCAATAAAATAAATAAATAAATAAAATGTGAAAATATGGCATTGATTCAAAGCAAAACAAAACTAAATAAATTAGACGTATGTGTACCTATCTCCGCCGCCTGACCTGTCTACAAAGAATCCAATTCTCAGCAAACTAAAGAAATACTTGAAAATGCTTCTAATAAAATAAAACTATTTAAATGACAAAAACAAGAAAAAAAAACAAAACATTTGAAAAAAATTACATAGACACTATCACTATATCTTCTAAGAATGTACACTGGTTACCAATGCTATGCCTACAATAATATTATACATTTAAAAAACACGCGCCAGCATGATAAATCTTTTTTTTTATTCAAAAACCTATAATAGGAATATGAAATGGAGTAATATTATACAATGCACTTGAATTTCTAAAAACAAAAAGCTGTAAAACTAGAACCTGCATATGGTAAATGTTTTTGACAATAAAAGTTTTTTTATTTATAAACTTTTTTTTTTGCGGCAGCAATCGCAATTTTTTAATTTCATTAAAATTTGTTAGAAATTGTTATTTTTATTTAAAAAAAAAAGAAAAAATTTCAAATTGATTGCTAAAATAGTGTTATGCATAATTTTATTACAACATAAAAATATTTATATTATATTTGAAAAATTTTTGTATTGTAATTTTTTTCAGAACGTAGAATTTCTGTGTCAATTATCTGCATATCAAATCCATTTTATAGTTAATTTGCTATTCCTAACCAACTTATTACTTATAGTTCAGGGTGGTCCATCTAACGTTTGGATTTTGATAGCTAAAATAACATTCGTGGTTTTTAAAGAAAAGGAGTTTTGGTTAGAAATTTAAAAAAAGTTCATAGTTTTTAAAAAAATTAATTTTTAGTTAAACATTTAAGAAACGTGTCGCTTTTTGCTTGAAAAAGGTGGAAACATATTCAACACATAAAATTTTAAACAAGAAATTTATTTGTGTTAAGAAACCAATAGATTTAAAAAGAATAAAATTTATTTCTTGAGAAAAAAGAATTAGGGATTTAGAAAAAAAAACATTATTAAAAAGAATTTTTGAACACAAAAGTTTGATTAAAAAAAAAATTCTTTCAGGAAACATTTAAATTCCCAACACTAATTGGACCACCCTGTATACACTTTATCATATTGCTTTCCCCTTTGTTTATATACAAGGTGGCGCAAAATTAATCATCCAGTGATTTTACGTACCTTTTAGTCAAAAATAAAAAAGTTTGGGATTTAAAAAATTGCTTTTTAAACCGCAAATTTTTCTTTTTCAATTTTTTAAACAGGAAATTTATTTGTATTAAGAAACCAATGTATTAAAAAAAAATAAAAGATATTTTTTAAGAAACATGAATTAGGGATTTAGAAAAAAACTGTATTAAAAAAATTTGTAGACAAGAGTTTGATTTTAGAGAAAATATTTTTTTTTTAGGAAACATTTAAATTCCCAACACTAGTCGGACCACCCTGTATACACTTTTTCATATTATTTTCCTCTTTCTTTATATACAAGGTGGCGCAAAATTAATCACCCAGGGATTTTCCGTACCTTTCACACAAAAATAAAAAAACTTTGAGATTTAAAAAAAAAATTTTTAAAACCACAGATTTTTTTTTCAATTTTTCAAACAAGAATTTTATTTGTATTAAGAAACAAATAATTTTTTAGAAAACAAAAGTTATTTTTTGCTAAAAAAGAATTAAGGACTTAAAGAAAACATTATTAAAAAAAATACAAAAGCAAATTTTAAAAAAAGAAAGTTTGATTTAAGGAAAAAAAAATTTATTTCAGGAAACATTTAAATTCCCAACACTAGTTGGACCACCCTGTATACACTTTTTCATATTATTTTACTCTTTGTTTATATTCAAGGTGGCGCAGAGTTAGTCATCCAATTGTGTTTTCGACACTTTTTTTACTAAATAAAAAAAAGTTGATTTTGAGGGATGAAAATCTTTACTTTGACCGCTACGCGCTCCTTACATGCTTGCCTTTTTCTATACTGCAGCTGTCTATGTCACAAGTGTCAAAATATGATTGACGTGTACAACGTCATTCGCAAAAATTTCCAAATCTTTCGACAGGGTGTTTAATTTTACACCGCCTTGAATAGATCCACCATATCATTACAATGTATAAAAAATATACCATAGAATAGACCACCCTGTAGAAACATTTTCGAATTATTTTTCATCTTTGTTCATAACTAATCCACCATATCAATACTGCGTATAAAAAAATATCACAACATATATTTTGCTGCATGGGTCTTCACACACACATAGATGTCTATGTATATGTATATTTTTTAAAACTCTTTTAAGCAAATAATATTTTTTGAAAAAAAAAACAAAGAAGAAGAAATTAGAAAAACTGATCAAATCTCCCTTGTGCCTTCTTCAACTCAATATAATTTTTAGTTTTTATTTTTAATTTCAAATTTTCTCCTTCTCTAAAATGCTAAAATAATAGTCGATTTCCACTAGGAACTCAGCTGCAGTTAGGACTCTGTTAAATCGCAGAATTTTTCAACGCAATAGAGTTAATTCCAACAGCTGATTTTTGCTTACATTTTAAATTTGCTGACAACAGTTTTTTTATATGTACGTTTTTTTTTGTATTTCTATGTTACAAATGTCATGTGAAGAACTTTCTTGTAGTTACTTTGCTGGTTTAGCATTTTTTTAATATTTTCTTTTTCAATAGATTTCCACTATCTTCATCAACTCATCACTGTCCCTTTCCAGCTTCTTTCACACCCTTCTGTTGCTTCCGAAAAGCTTTAAATAAATATGTAAAAACAAGGTTTCGCTACAATTTACAAGTACGCATTAGAGAAAAAATTATTTGTGCATTTTTTGAATATAAGTATGTAGTGTATATGTATGTATATGTATATGTCATGAAATTATAAATGTAGTTTTAATTAAGTGAAATATCAATAAGAACGAAAAGGAGAATAATCAACGGCAACTAAATTACGTAAATGTGTAGCTACTGTATGAAAAACGCTTCAATGAAGTAGAGAGTAAAACTTTACATGTAATTTAATATTTATACATCAAAATAAATAGAGTGTGTGTATTTTTTAAAAAACGCTTGAACGAAGTTTTTCGATGAACAAATTCTCTATAAACTTATTTGCTGAAAACTGGTGTGTATTTAATGCTAAAATTACGAAAAAAAGAATAGAAATTTAATTAGAAGCTTAAAAAAATATATATAAACATTTATTATGCATTAAAAGAATTTGGAATATAATTAAGTGAATTTCAGAAGAATTAAATAAATTTGTTAGTTAATAAAAAATGCATTCATTTTTGTTCAAAGCCATGCACAGGCAATCGCAGGCAACCATTTACACACATACACTGACAAATAGTGGTAGTAAAACTGGTTGGAAGCCATACAAGTACAGTAGTGACCAAAACTTAAGCACCCTTTCAGTATGTTTTTTTATGATTTTTTTTTTTATAAAGTACGTAGAAATATTGCAAATATTAAAAACTTGGAAAATTCTTCCTCTGTGCACCTCTGCATTGAGATACGCGCCAAAATAGAGCTCACCTTTTTTTTTTTTTTTGTATTTGCCCAAAGTAACGTATTTGTCATTTAATTACCAATTATACTTTTTATAAGAGCATTTATGGGTTAGTTAATATTATTTATATAACTATCAATAAAATTCGTTTTAAAAATACAATATATGGTACAGAGATACTGGATCAATTTCTTTTAACAGCTACGTGATATTTCTTTATTACTTTTTTAATAAATTCTCCTTCTGTTGGGTGTTTTCATTAGCTGCATGAGAACTATCGATATCCATTTCTGTTCCATAAGGTTTGGCAAGTCATCATGAATCGTTTAACGCCAGAACAATACTCCCAAATTGTGGAAATTTACTTAAAAAAAACCAAATAAATTTGCTCGCGAAGTTCGTAGAGCACTGGCTTCATCATCGGCTTTTATTATTTTCGAAATGAGGAAAGAGCTGTCGTTACGGTACATGGCGAGCGCTATTGAGTCAATCTGACTGAATTTTTGTTTTCAAAAATTAATCAGCTACACATCGACGAAATTTGGTTCCAACAAGACGGTGCAACTTGCCATACGCGCCTAGTTAGGTGGTTGGGTCTGATGCCTGCCAATATGACACACTTAAACCTGTCGTAGGTCTGTTGTGATACAACTGGGACTTCTCACTTACACTATGGAATCCCTTTTAAGCCATCCTGTGAACAGCGCGCCTAAAAATCGATTTATTGCAATATTTAAGCTACCATTGACGCCATCCGGTCAGATTTATTGGAAAAAGTAGTCAAAAATTGGACCCATTAGAAAAAATGGGCCTCGTAGCCGTGCCGACGTAGGCCGGCTTTTATATTCAAAAAATGAATGTCATGAAATTATCTATTCAATTATTATAAAAAAATCCTTTCAAAAAATGTATATTTTTATCATTCAGGCTCTTTAAAAAACCACCCGATATTAAATTTCTTTTCTTCTGCAGCCAGCTTCTAACACATATTTTCGTAGCTTATTTTGCCAATAGTTGAAGATCAAACCTTTTCACTACACTCATTGATGTGTTTCTGATTGTTGACACCCAAGGATAAATTACCGCGTTTGGCCTTGAGCTATGGTGAAAAACAAAATTGCGCCTTCGGGTATTCGGCAGCAAAACTCTGCCAGCTCATTTCACAAGAATTCACTCACTCGTCAAATCGGTGTTGATGTTTTTCGTAAACAAGCCGCCGTTGTGGCACCTGTTACGTCAGCCAATCAGCTGAACCTTTTAAATTTTCTGGAGCCGGTTAACAGTCTGATCTTGGCCACATGTTGCGATTTCTTTACCCCAAGCTCCATTGGAAGCTGCATATCAAAAATCGAGTAAAGAAGGTCAGTATAGCTTACTGCTCCTGTAAATACATATATGTTCGGCAAAAAATGGGGTATCAAGCCGCGTATCGTACTCTAGATACAGTACTTAGTAGTTCTGCCAATATTGACGTATTGGCTACCTAGCTTAACGGGTAACTCTTCGAACAGGCTATAACAACACTAAATTAGTGAGAGTGCAGAAAACTACATGTATTGGCATCATCACGCCCCACTGTCTCCCTTAACATCATTCTGGACTTACATCGATTGCCGCTCAGAGCGCTATTAGATTAAAGGCGATTGGCCTCTGGTGGCACTCTCCTGTAGGACATGGTATCAAATTGTAGATCAAACGTCTCGAACTTGCAGGAAACATGTATCTTATCTGGGTTCCAGGGCATAGGAGCATATAGTGAAATGAAATTGCCGCAGAGCTTGCCAGTAAAGGGTCGACAGAAGCGGTTTTAGTTGTCCACATCTCAAAAATCGGTGTCACCTTGACTGTTGTTAAAGAACTACAATTTCTTTCTTAAAAAGACGCAAGACAGATGGAGTTCTATCTTATCGTGCGCTAACTAAAAAACACTTTGGCTTCAGTACAACAGGAGCAGGTATCATAGTTTAAAGTGCTGCGGATCCCACGCCACTCAATTTGCAAACTCATAGCTGTGGTCACCGGTCACTGGGTGATTGGAACTCATGCAGAAAAGCTTGGTCTTTCGTACAACCCTTATTGCAGAAGACTGTTGAACACTTTCTTTGCAAATGTCCGGGTCTGGTAGCTAGGCACTTGAGGTTTCTTAGTGTGCCTTTCGGAGATAGCCTGAGAGAATTCGCATGGTACTCCTATATAAAGGGTGATTTTTTAGCTATTATGTTTTTAAACAGTTGGTTTAAGCAGCTGACGCACGTTTTGAGTTTTGTTTTACTGTCAAACATCTGTTTGGTCTATAATTTAACCATAAATCGGCTTACAAACGAACAACGCTTGCAAATCATTGAATTTTATTATAAAAATACGTGTTCTGTTAAGAAAGTTTAAAGTCGAAAAATTGTGTTCAGCGACGAAGCTCATTTTTGGATCAATGGGTACGTAAATAAGCAGAATTGTCGATTTTGGAGTGAAGATGAGCCAGAAGAATTTCAAAAGCTACCAATGTATCCAGAAAAGGAAACAGTTTGGTGCGGTTTATGGGTTGGAGGTATCATTGGACCGTCTTCTTCAAAGATGCTGCGAATCGTAACGTAACTGTGAATGGTGAGCGCTACCGTGAAATGATATCCAACTTTTTTTTGCCCAAAATGAAGAGCTTGACTTGCATGACATATGGTTTCACCAGGACCGTGCAATATGCCACACAGCACGAGTAACAATGGACTTGTTGAGAGGCGAGTTCGGTGAACATTTTATTTCACGTTAGGGACCTGTCAATTGGCCACCCAGATCATGCGACATAACGTCCTTAGATTATTTTTTGTGGGGCTATGTTAAAGCTCATGTCTATTCAGACAAGCCTGCTTCAATTAAGGCATTGGAAGACAACATTAAAGCATTTGTATGTGAGATACAGGCCGAAACATTGGAAAGAGTATGCCAAAATTGGACTAATTGGACGACCATTTGAAACGCAGTCGCGGTCAACATTTGTATGAAATAATCTTCAAACATTAAATTATATGGACTGTACTATCGATTTAAATAAAAATTTCATGAATTTTTCTGAATTTTACGTGTGTTTTTTTGAAAAATATATATATAATGATATATATATATATATATATAATGTACGAACGGAGGAGCTTATGAGGAGCTTTTTCATGGCAGAAATACACTCGGTGGTTTGCCATTACCTGCCGAGTGGCGACCGCTATTAGAAAATTTGTTTCTTAATTTTGGTGTGGTACTCTCGCCATTCTTTTTTTCTCAATTTCATTTTAATTTATTATATTTTAACTTTATTTATTATTTACTAAAATTTTTGTTTACCAACATTTAGTAAATATCTAAGTAATTAAATAAACTTATTAACTTAAAATAATTCAATCATTTCGATTTTGCATAAAAAAATATTTAAAAAAGTTTATTAAAAAAATGTACTCTAAGGTGGTGCTTAAATTTCGGTCAATACGGTAGATAATTACTTTGTAACAGCATTAATGAAATTTGTGATTTTAGCAAACTTTTCTCATCGCAAAAAGTGTATCACAGAAATATTTTAAGCAAAAAACATGAAATGTTATTGTTTCGCTAACAACGAATAACCGCAAAAGCATGTGAATGAAGCTGAAAGGTAAATAGCTGTAAGGCATAAGTGAAGAAAAACTCAATTATAAATTATAAATGTATTGAAAAAATACTAATTTAAGTGCAATCAGTGTGAAAATTAATTAAATACTCACATTTTAAATTAAATCAAGGCAAATATTTTTTTCACCATTTTTAACATAATTAGTGTAAACAATGTGTTTTGAACATAAAAACTTACTTTTAAATGGATTAAGTAAAAAAAAGTTGTTGTTTAATTCAAATTAGAAATTTTTTAATTAAATGAAAATATATCAAAATTCATGTATGTACTTGTAAAAATATGTTATTTCTTTATATATATAAAAAAAAAACCCAAAAATGCAATGCATGAAAAGGCAGCATTTCGTAAAACATAACAATTTTTTTTTTGTAATTCAGAAAATGCTAAATTCATAACACAGAGCTAAAACTGCAACAAGTGATGAAAGTAAAGTACATAATCTCATATACATATAAATTTAATGTAAGTATATACGAAAAAAAAACCAGACCCCAAAAAAGATGTGAAGGCAACTTGAATACAAAAATGTTGAGCACAATCATGTATTAATCGATAACAAGTACAGTAATAACTAAAATAATTGAACCAAATGAATTTCAACGTCAAATTCTAGTAAGAAAATCTGATGAAAATTGAATAATTAAAAATCATGTGAATTTAACCAAGAAAAAAACAAAACAGATAGCGATAAGTAATTAAAACACCTTGGGGATGCAGGCAAATTACGAAAAACATGGATTTTCATTAAGAAAAAAGATTATATAAAAACAAATGTGGATTAAACTTAAATATATATAAACGCGGAAATAAAGAAAAACACAACTGATCTATCACTGAAATTATAATAAATGGTTTTTTTGACTAGAAGAATTTGGAAAAAAAAATTCAAAATAATAATAGCTGAATAACAAATGACAGATTTGACAGACACCGCTAAAATAAGCTGGCTTTCACTGCCTGTTAACAGATTCCCATATACCAACTTGAACAAAAAGTTCCCGGAACAACCGACAGGTGGCGCTCTAAGTCAACTAATTTGATTTCTGTTTTTTTTTTGTTGGGTTGCCACATCTGTGATTAACATTCCTACCAAAATTGTATCGTCATTGTTTAATATTTGTAAAAGTTGGGGCTACTACTTGACTGCGACAAGAAAACTGGCATACTCAATGCCACTGGAAAGGATTCAATGACTCACTGCTCTGTGCATAACAGAAGTGATGAAACCACTCCAACGGCGGCGCTGGAAATGATACTCAGCATGCCTGGATCTTATGGCGGAAAACCTGGCAGTCAAAATCCGCGAGGAGGTTAGTGCCTGCTGGGGTATTCACCTGCAGAATCTTCGGTTTCAGCTCAATAGGAAAGTGGAGTTCAGGTTGCTCAGACTACATGACTCCGTACTTTAATTGAGAGAGAAGGTTTCGCACTACACTTGAAGAGGAGGAATGGCACAAAGGCATGAAGCCTGGCCATAGAACTTTTCACATCTATACAGACGGCTCGAAAACTCCAGTGGGAGCGGGTATTTACTGCTCAAAACTAGGAATAAGGCAGCCTATCAAGCTGTTAGACCACAGCAGTATTTTCCAAGCGGAAGTTTTTGCTGTGGGGAAAGCCGCGGAGCTAGCCTACACTAGAACTAGAAAGCACTCAACAATTAATATATACGTGTACAGGCAAGCAGCCATAAAAGCAATAAGCTCATATTGTATTAAGTCCAAAAATGTTCAACGGAGAGTAGGGAGGCCATAGAAAGGCTAGCCGCAAACAGTAGGCTGGGTACCTGGTCACAAAGGCATTATGGGGAAAGAAATAGTAAATGAGATAGCAAAAAGTGGTGCTAGACTACCTTTTGAACAAGAGAACGACATACCAAAACTGCTAAATACAACATACAAAGAAATGGACGACTACATGAAAAGGCCAGTGGAGGCTAGATGGACTAATTTGGCCACATGCAAAAAACAGCAAAAGTTATGTGTAGAACTAACGACAAAACACTGACTCCATTCGTACTTACGCTCTCGCGAAAGGACTGTAGAACTATTATAGGTATGCTAACAGGTCATAATCTATTGCCAGCACATGCGTCCAAGATAGGAATTGCTAACACGGGCGAATGCAGGAAATGCAGAGAGGATGTTGAGGAAACTTTAGAACACCTTCTGTGCGTTTGTCCGGTATTATTAAAAACGCAATTAAAATGCCTGTGAGCCCCACTGCTTGAGGGTCTGGAGGACGTTTCAAAAACGGAGCTCCCAGTTCTACTAAGATTCGCAAAAGCGCTGACATCCTACATGATGTCTACTTTCGGTATTCATAGAGGTGGGTCTCTATCTGGTATCGCCATTTATTTAAGTATAAAAGTAAAAAAATATTTTATTCAAAATATATTCCTTCGGAAGCGGCAACTTTTTCCCATCTTTCAGGCAATTTAAAGATTCCATCCCAAAAAAACTTCTCATCTTTTGCGCCGAGAAAGTCATCAAGCCATTTTTTAATACCTTGCAAATTTGTGTGAACCGTATTCCAGAAAGGTGATTCTGCATCGACCGAAACAAGTGGTAATTAGAAGGAGCTATGTCTGGGCTATAAGGCGGGTGAGGTAGAATTTCCCATCCGTCATTTTCCAAATAATTTTTTCACCGGTACTGCAACATGTGGCCGAGCATTATCATGATGGAAAATCAATTTCTCGTGTCTGGTCGCCCATTCTGGCCGATTTTTGGCTATTGCTTCAAACGTATCAATTGTTGCCTGTATAGTTCTCCCGTGATCGTCTGGCCCGATTTTAACAGCTCATAGTACAGCACACCCTTCTCATCCCACCAAATACAGAGCATTACTTTCAAACAATGAATATTCGGCTTTGGTGTCGATTTGGCTGGTTGGCCTGGCTTCACATATGATCTTTTACGCTTTCGGTTATTTTTTGATTATTTTTTGTGGGGCTATGTTAAAGCTCATGTCTATTCAGACAAGCCTGCTTCAATTACCGCATTGAAAGACAACATTAAAGCATTTATATGTGAGATACAGGCCGAAGCATCGGAAAGAGAATGCCGAAATTGGACTAAGCGGATGGACCATTTGAAGCGCAGTCGCGGTGAACATTTTCATGAAATAATCTTCAAACATTAAATTATATGGACTGTACTATCGATTTAAATAAAGATTTCATGCATTATTCTGAATTTTACGTGTGTGTTTTTGAAAAACTTTCCTATAGCTCTTCAAAAATCACCCTTTAGAACTAACGGTCAGGAAGGTTCTATTGTGTGTTTGGTGGGACTTGAAAGCGTTCATTTATTACAAGTTTCTTTCGTATGGCCAAATACTAAATTCAGATCTCTACTATCAACAACTGGACCATTTGAATCTAGTGATTGACCAGAAGTGTTGTGTTCCATCAGGACAATTCAAGGCCACACACGTCTGTAGTGACTCGCCAAAAACTCCTGGAGCTTGGTTACGAAGTTTTAATTCATCCACCATAGTCCGGACCTGACACCAAGCTATTACCACATTTTTTTCTCTTTGGAAAACTTCCTGAGTGATAAGAAATTGGTATCAAGAGAAGATTGTGAAAATCGATTACTAGAGTTTTTCGCCAGTAAAGACCAAGACTTCTAGGAGAGAGACATTACGAAGTTATCCTCAAAATGGCAACAAACTATGCAACAAAATGGGGCATACTTTACCCAAATCGGTTAAACCGAAGAATTTCACATAAAGTTTTAAATTTTAAGCAAAAATAATGGATTTATTTTGCTCCAAGCTTTTATTTGAAAAATTACGTCATTTACAGGCTGTCGTACGAAAATAAAAATTTCCACCCATCTCGTTCCGAATGTTGTGTTTCAGCTCAGGAATCGTTGTTGGCTTGTGACACATGGATTTTGCTTTTCAAAAATCCCAGTCTACTCTGGCAGTCCCTTTTCTATCCGCGAAAGCACCAGTTTCTTACAATTTGTTCACCAATCTTTGTATTGTCGACTCAATCGCGGCGAATACATATTTCCACCAAAAAAATAGCGAACTTTACAAAAATGTTGTTGTTGTTGTTGCAATAATTTTACGGCCTTGTTCTATTGTGTGAAATTGTACATTTCTCTACTTGAAAAATTGTTAAAGATCACACAAAAGATGACATAAAAAAGGGTCCGTATAGGAATTATTCACTACTAACATCGAGGTGTCTTATTTCTTTATATCTCTGTATATAAAATATGAAGAAATAAGAAAACACCTTCCGGCCGAAGCAACAGGTAATACCTATTTAGTACAGTTAAAATGAAATTCCCTCCATCAAAAATATTCAATAGGTTAAAAATATGCCAAATAATTTGTTGGTGGCGGGCCGGATGTACAATGCTTTCGCACTTACAGCGACCATCGTCTACCGCGTGGAGTTGCATGGCCACTAAAAAAATCCCTCCTAATCTTCCGGACTACATTCTGCATTATTTCGGGAGAGCCCAGAATGAAGTCCATGAAATGGACTAAATCTATTCGGCCATGTCTGCCCCCTCATGCTTGTATCCAGCTTCACACAATGGGCTCGCTTTCTTATGTCTTTGTCTGTGAAGCCGCGCTTTGTTGTACTGCGTCGAGATCTATCTCTATTTTCTCCGTAGTACGCCTTCATCGTATCTTTTAACCGCATTCCAGTTACCCATTCGTGCAAGCATCTTGCCGATCACATTGGTCGGCACGATGTCACCAATCTGCTCCCTCAGAGCATCTCTTTCCACGAGCCATCAGTCACAACTGAAGAACGTGTGTTCGGCGTCATTGCTCGGTGATTCGCAGTATATGCACCTGGAGTCGCTTGCCTTACCCATGCGGTATATGTATTTCCGGAAATATCTGTGGCCCGAGAGGAACTAAGTCATGAAATAGCCCACTTCTCCGAAGCCCCTTTGAACCTATTTGCCTAATGTAGGAATCAGCTTCGCAGTCAATCTGCCACTAGATTCAATGTCCCATCGGCTATGCTATGTTTTTCCTGGAATCACACGTCAAATAATTGCCATCTATCGAAAATACAATACTTAATCTTTTTATTAAGAAAAAAGTAGAAATTAATTCATCTTCTTTCTTGCAGCAGACCCTATAGTCGGTAGGTAGGTGAAATGATTGAAGTACCAGTCCCGCACACCCCAAGAAGCACTAAAGCGTCGTTTTGATACCATATTGAAGCCTTCGACAGGCAGATATCTTAAGCCAGCCAGAGCTGTTGATATAATGGAGAAAATTGATTAGATTTAGGCTGGCGCACTGCCCCAGGCTGTCGAAGAAAGGAGCATCCAGTGACCTTAATCGTTTAGCTGCCAAACTCGGCATTTTTTTTTTTTTGAAATTTACAAAGAAGGGTCAAAGGGTTTTCGAAATAGCACATGAAAAAATGGAGCTCCATCTTTTTTGCGAAATAAGTTGTGCATTCGCCTTTAACAATGGTCTGAATGATACCGATGAGCGGGTAGGAGGTTTCTGAAACCAATTCAGTCCCCTTCCTGACAAGCTCATCAGCAATTTCATTTCCCTCTATGTTCCTATGTCCTGGAACCCAGATTAGAGAAAAGTTACCTGCACACCCAAGATATATAATATTATATAAGTTACTGGAGCTTACTAATTTGGTTCTTCACAATGGCGTCGTCAGAGCCTTGATCGCGGCTTCACTATCGAGGAAAATGTTAATATCTCCCTCGCTTCCGCATTCTCTTAAGTATTTTGAATGCCTGCAGGATCGCAAAGACTTCTGTCTGAAAAACACTTTCAGTATTCGACAGTTAAAAGGAGATAGATAAATTGGCTGATTTAGAGAAAACACTCGCTCCGGCTCCCGATTCCATCTTGGAGCCGTCAGTGAAGACAGAGATCTGTCCAAAGTGCAGAGAAATACGGTGTTAACTGTCCAAAAATTGTCTCCTTGAGAGATTGCCTCCAGAGACCAACCTCCTTTAACCTGATTGCACTTTGAGCTGTGATGGAAATAACGTAAAATGTCGGATATGCAAAACGACATTCAGTGTAGCACTGGGACAAGTTTTATACGCTACGGTGATGTCAATACTTGCAGTCCCTTGCACCCTCCCCAGTTTGGTGTTATTATAGCCTTTCCGAAGAGCTTCCCACCAAACCAGGCATACACTACGTTCTATATCCAAAGTACGGCCTGTGGCTTGAGTCCCCATTTTTTGCCGAATATAGATTTGCAGAAGTAAAAAGCTTTGCTGGCTTTCTTTGCCCGATTTTCAATGCGTTCCAAAGTGTTTCAAGGAGTTTGGAGTCAAGTATCACTCCAGGATTACAAACTTCCGATGAAAGGGGGAGAATGTGGTTGTTTAATATGGAACTGTAAAGGGTTTATATTTTCCGATAAATAGCGCCAGTTTCGTTTTGTCAGAGTTGACTCCGAGGTCGCAACTGGTAGCCCAGCAACCTTTCCAAAATCTCAGCCATGCCTAAGAGAAACGCTCGCGATACCATTAGGCCCAAGTCATCGGCGTATGCTACTACCTTAACCCCACTCTTATTTAATATTTTCAGAACTTCGTCAATAGCAACTAGTCACAGTAGGGGCGAAAGAACACCACCATACGTCGTTCCCCTGTGCATGAATCTAGTGACTTTAGCCCCTTTTGCCACCACATTAACTTCCCTGTAGACAAGCAGGGACGACATCCAGAGACAGATAGATTTTATACTTTTTCTAGTCTATCTAAGCCAGTGACAATTGACTCCGCCCTATAGTACCCAGAATTAGTATATTTTTTTCTATTATTGTATTTTCAAACGCATTTTACGTTGACTATTTGGAAGGTTTTACTTAAAAATTACTTAAAAAATATGAATACTCCAATTTGAGCGCGCAGCTTATGGTCGAGTAATAATTTAAGCATGTAGCTTAACTGTGAGCAAGGCCTTTATGTGACCTTCTTTTGTTTGCCCAAACATCCACTGGGTATATACTCGCGCTACTTTGACAAATGTAAATAATTCAAGTCCCCCTCCCCTTTTTTGCCTTAACTTTTTCCTTCTGTTTCCTTCGGTTGCCTACTGTTTTCGCTCTCTCGCTTATTTCTGACCATAATTACATTATGCAGTTCATAAAAGAAAATCTTACCGAAATGAAATATGCATTTTATATCCAATTCATTACATAATTCATTATGAAAAGCTCTCTGACTGGCATCATAAAATTTTCCAATTCAAACAAATGAAAGTGTAGAATTTTACCTGAAAACAAATGAGGGAGATGAGGGAAATTAAATAGCTGGGCTTTAAGGTGGAGGAGATACTTGGAAGGAGAGTTAGTAGACGGGAAGATGACTACAGGTGTAGGGCCAATGAATGCTTCTGATTGTTTGGATGTGTGTTAGTGTGTATGTGTATGATTAGAAAATTGTAATTTCGTTTCTTTTGCAAGTACGTATATATATGTGTGTGTGTGTGTGTGTGTGCCAGTTAGAGCAAACAATGGCGCCAGGAAAATAGAAAATGCGTTCGCTTTGCCGGCACAAGGAATGCGTAACGCTGAGCGAGCGAAGGAGTAAGAAGAAGCATTCTGATAGCGCGTGAAAATGGCAAATAGAATGAAGAGGCCGAGGAGAAGCATAGCAACAAATGTAAAGACAAGTCAACGCACGCACACTAATACGCCAAATATGTATACACACACATCCTTACATACATATAGACATATGTACATTCGCACTAACATTTACTCACACAGCAGTGGTTTGCCGGCAATGCGGCAGCCCCTTATCTTGGCGTGTTGGCTCGACTGCAATTTCCAACGCCGCCACTATGCGCAGCTGGGCACCATTTGATTAATTTTCAAATCCCTCGCTTTCACAAAATGTGTGCCCGCGACAACAACAACAACAACAACAACAACAACAACAACAACAGAAAACAACAGCAGCAGAAGTAACACAAACACCAACCATTCGCAATAGCAAGAACAAAAATGCTGAACTGCGAGGAGCAAAGCAACAGCTATGGGGTACCAACGCACAAAGAGTTCCCCGTCTTCTCACACCACCCAATCTCTTCAAGAGCCTTGCATACATAAATGCCTGCGAAAGGCGCTCTACGGGCTGTGTGTGCCTATGTAGTTATGACCTACAGTTTGCTTTGTTGTTGTTGTTTTCTTGCGCTACTGCAGGGCAAACGCCGCGCTAAGAGACTCAGGTGCGTTTGTTGAATTGGGTGGGTTAGTTTTATGATTAGGGAATGCCGTTGTACGGTGGTTCATTCTCAAGCAAAGATGTATGGATTTAAAATGCATTGAAAACGGAAAACAAATATTTTGAAATGAGGAAAATTTGTTTTGAAGATTTCACTTGATTTTCTATGTTAACATAGATGCATTAAAAATGTAAATTAATTTTTTCGCCTGATTTTCAACATTTCGTGTTGAATGCATTAAAAATTTAAATCAAACTTTTTGATTTAAAAAATTTTAAATTTCGTGGTGAATGCATTAAAATTGTAATTCAAACTTTTTGGTTTAAAAAATTAAATTTTTTTTTTATATTATTTTTCGCCCGATTTTCAATATTTTGTGTTGAATGCATTAAAAATTTAAATCAAACTTTTTGAGTTGGAAATTTTGCAGTTTTTTCTTAATATTTCAGTTGATTTTCAATATTGGATGCACTAAAAATTCAAATATAACTTTTTGAGTAGCGAGCTGTTAAAATTTTTTTAATTGAATGCACTCAAAATGTAAAAAACCATCCTTTTGATTTAAGGGGTTAGTCTACTTTGTCACTTTAAAATTTTTCAATTTTTTTTTTTGCATAATTTGAAAGTATATATATCCAGAAATATTGTGTAAAAATTTTAAGAAAATCCGAGCACTCTAACTATTTTTTTTTTACCTGAACATCATTTCGTCTACCTGCGCGTATAGCGTGCATTAAAAACTTTAAACGCGTTTTTCTCAAAACAACGTTTTCAAAATCTAGCTCCACTGTATCTCAAAAACTAATCAACCGATTTTCATAAAATTTGGATCACCTATTCTAGACATAATTTGCACCAAATTGACGCTCGGGGGTTTTGAAATTTTAAATTTTTACTATATATTTTTTTTAAATATGCGAAAAAAAAACCGTTCTATCAAAAATTTTCCATTTTTATCAGCCATTTTTTTTGTCTTCATTAAAACCTAATAACCGAGGGTCATTTTGTAGCCAGTATCTTACTGAATCTGAAACATTTTGATTTTTTTGTTTCAGACAAGCCGTTCTTGAGTTCTGATGGAGCTGCCTCACCAACCCATGTTTGAGACGTTACGCTTCACTGCTATTTTTTTACTAAAAATACTATAAAATTGAATAAAAAAAAATTTATTTCTGAATTTTAAGACTTTATTTAATAAATCAAACAAATGTTATATTACTATCATTTATAGTTTTCTCAAAAAAAAAATCACGAATATAGCCTTTTTTTCGAGTCTCCAAAGTAGACTGACCCCTTAAAAAATGTATCATTTTTTTAATATTGAATGCGTTAAAAATTGAAATCAAACTTTTTGAATTAAAAAGCGATTTTTATTAATATTTCACTTGCTTTTAGACATTCAATATTGAATGTATTAAAAAAAATATGATAAAAAATTTTGTTTTTGGAATATTTTACTTGATTTTCAATACTGGATGCACTAAACATCAAACCTTTTGAAAATGCATTTGAAACAACCAAACTTATGTAAAAAATTGTAAAGATTTTTTTTTCAATTGGATGCACTCAAAATTTAAATCAAAGCTTTTTGTTTAGAAAAATTTGAACTTTTTTTTGATATATCAATTAAAAATTACATTTTCATTAAAAATTGAAATCAATATTTTTGAGGAGAAAACTGTTAAACATTTCTTTAATTGAATGCCTTCAAAATATAAATCAAACTTTTGATTTAAAAATTTTCAATTTTTTTTAATATTTCGCTTGAAATGGAATATTTCGGTTGAATGCATTAAAATTTGAATCAAAAATTTTTGAGTTAGAAACTATCGATTTTTTTTTTAATATTTCACTTAATTTTAGACGATGTTTTTTTTTTAATTTTACTTGGTTTTCAATATTGGATGCACGAAAAATTCAAATTAAACTTTTTGATTTGAAAATTGTTAAGATTTTTTTTAATTGAATGCACTCGAAATATAAATCAAACTTTTGGTTTAAAAAATTTTCAATTTTAATATTTCGCCTGATTTTCAATGTTCATGTTGAATGCATTAAAAATTTAAATCAAACTTTTTGATCGAAAAACTTTTCAATTTTTCTTTCATATTTCGCCTGATTTTCAATATTTCGTATTGAATGCATTAAAATTTTAAATCCAACTTTTTGAGCAGAAAATTGTTAAATTTTTTTTTTCAATATTTCACGTTGAATTCATTTAAAATTCAAAGCCAACTTTTTGATTTAAAAAATGTTGGATATATTTTCAATTTTTTTTTAATATTTCACTTGATTTCCAATATTTCGTTTGAATGTTAATCAAATTTTTTGATTCATAAAAATAAAAATGCATTAAAAATTTAAATCAAAATTTTTTGAATTAAAAATAATTTTTTGGTTATTTCGCTTGATTTTCAATATTGGATACGCGAAAATTTCAAATTAAACTTTTTGAATTGAAAATTATTAATAATTTTATGTTTACTTGAATGCCCTCCAAATATAAATCAAAATTTAGATTTAAAAAATTTAAAATTTTTTTTTTTAATTTCGCCTGATTTTCATTATTTTGGTTGAATGCATTAAAAATTTGACTACAATTTTTTGATTGAAAACATTTAAAATTTCGTGTTGAATGCATTAAAAATTTAAATCAAAATTTTTTGAATTAAAAATAATTTTTTGGTTATTTCGCTTGATTTTCAATATTGGATACGCGGAAATTTCAAATTAAACTTTTTGGAATTTTTGAGTTTTGAAAATGCACTCAGACTGTATATTAAACTTTTTGAGTTAGGAAATATAGAATTTTTTTTTTGCTAATATTTCGCTTGATTTTATTAGACAGTCAATATTGAATGCTCTAAAAAAAGTTGAAAAAAACTTTTTTCTTTGAATACTTCAGTTGATTTTCAATATGCCATATTGAATACACTCAATATATAATCATATTTTTTGACTTAAAAAATTCCATTTTTTTTTTTATTTTGTTGAATATTCCACCTCATTTTCAATATTCAATTTTGAATGGATTAAAAATTTAAATCAAACTTTCTGACTTGAGAAGCATATTTTTTTTTTTTTTTTTGAGAATATTTCACTTGATTTTCACTATTTCATATGGAATGCACCAAAGGAATATTAATAATAATAATTTTAATATATCGTCCCCTTAGTATTAAAATAGCCTATAAATTTTTTGATGTTTTGAGAAAATGAATTTCAAACTTTTTGTCGAAAGTAGCTCTCACTCAAATCTCGTTATGTCTGTAAATATTTATTATTTTTTGACTGACGTTTTGACCCACTTTGTGGAACTAGAATTTGACAAAGTTTTGACCACATATAAAATCGACGATGGAGAATCCAAAAATTTAAAAAAAAAGTAATAGCCTATGAGCACATAGGCTATTGTTATACTAAGGGGACGATATAATCATATTTTTTGACTCGTGAAAAATTGAATTTTTTTTAGTTCTGTGGAACATTTCACTCGATTTTTCAGTATTCATATTGAATGCACTAAAAGTTTTAATGAAATTTTTTGATAAAAATTTAGATATCAACAAATCTATGAAATTACAAGTCATCTAGGCTGTGGCACCATTCTGTTGCAAGCATTATTTGCCTGAATTGATATTTTCATTCTTTTCAAAAGAAAAGTTGTTTGAAATTATGACCTATCAATTACATCTTTGGCACCAACATAAGTTCAGCAACAGTAGCAACCGATGATGCGACTTATATATATGTATATAAATAATAAATATAATTGGCGCGTACACCCTTTTTGGGTGTTTGGCCGAGCTCCTCCTCCTATTTGTGGTGTGCGTCTTGATGTTGTTCCATAAATGGAGGGACCTACAGTTTTAAGCCGACTCCGAACGGCAGATATTTTTTATGAGGAGCTTTTTTATGGCAGAAATACACTCGGAGGTTTGCCATTGCCTGCCGAGAGGCGACCGCTATTAGAAAAATGTTTTTCTTTATTTTAGTGTTTCACCGAGATTCGAACCTACGTTCTCTCTGTGATTTCCGAATGGTAGTCACGCACCAACCCATTCGGCTTCGGCGGCCGCCATTGACCTTTACTCAGACTATTTATCTATTTCCAATCAGTTAAAGATATTCTCAAAATGACCAATTTTATCATTCGAAAAGCGTTGATTTGAAAAACACTTGCAAATTATATTTGGGCGAGGATTTTTACAATTTCTACACGTTGTTGGCTCGCATAATTCGGCATGACGCAACTTGTCGACCACAAACGCTATGCGATCAATATAAAAGTATTGCGCTAAAAAAAAAATACAACTTCTTTTTTTGCATTTTCTTAAAGTATAAATATTGTGAAAATTTCAAGTGAATCAATCCGACAAATACTTTTCGAGTTATTCAACAATTAACAAAGGGCTCTCGGGCGCTTGGAGCTCGATAGCAAAACTTTAAACGCATTTTGCTTAACTTAAAAACCGCTTGGTAGATTTTAATAAAATTTATACTGCTTTCGAAATACATAAAAACTCGTGCCTGTTCGAAGGCTTTTTTTCCAAAATTTCGATTTTTTTTTAACATTTAATTGTCGGTTTCTTTCACGAAAATCTGAAAAATATTTCCTGAAGTATGGGACCTGTTAATTTTGAAAAACAAATCGATCAGACACAAGATTATCTATTAATAAAACTAATTTCTCTTGTCCGATTGATTTTAGATGAATCTCCAAGGACTTGTGATGATCACCGCAAGGGACCTCTTGAGAAACGGGATCTACACAAACAGCGATAACTTTTAGGTTAGGTTAAATGGCTGCCCTAGCTTAGGGCACACTTGGACGAATATTTAAAATTCGTCCGTTGAGATGCCATACAGGGGAGAGGAGAAAGGAGAAGGAAAGGAAGAAGGAGCCTTGGGATTAGGGACGATGATGACGATGCATTTTACTACGGCGCCGACGGTGGCTGATTGGCGTTCGTAATTAGCCGCATCAAGCTACTGATGAACATCACCAAATTGGTGATATTTAGACCCGCTATATCCGCAGGCGCAGACCACAGGTTCTTAAGGGAACCCCAATCCTCTCATTTCGCGACGAAACAGTCTCCAAAGTTCCCAGTCTAGCCAGCTCATCGGCCCAGCAGTAGCCCTCTATGCCGCTTTGACCGGGAATCCAAATGATAACTGATAACAAAGCGATAACTTTTACAAATATTAATTTTTTTTTTTTTTTGAAATTTTGCTAAGCTTAAGTCGAAACATGATGTATTAATGCTATGTTTTTATTCTTGTAAAATAAAGCAACTGACTAGCAAAAAAGTAATGTTGAAAACCATCATTTTTTCGGGCCTCTGACTATCCCTAACCCCATAATGAAAAACAAAGATTTTTCAAGAAATTGATATCTTATTCCAATAACAAAACTGCTGCAAGCATCTGCAGGCATATTGCATGCGAATTTGTAATAAAGCTTGCTAACTGCACGTACAAAGAAGTACTTATTTACTAAATTATGACACAATACCAGTAATTTGATTTTATATTTTCTCCTCTGAACATATTTTAATAATTCACGTTTGGTTCACTATTTACCTTGTGGCACTTCACTGTAAGCCACCTCCTCGAAAATGCTTTCAAACTGCTGCTGTGTATATACTAGGGATGTCAGTCCTGGAATGCCGGGATCACGGTATATTGAAGTGTTGAAAGTCCCGATACTGGTGGAAAATAATCCCGAAATTTTCGGAATTTGAATTTTTTTTTCTTGTTCACTCATCTCGGGAGCATAGGAGCTCGACAAGACTTGTCTTGGGTTGGTTTCGTTAATCTATTTGAATTCTGACAGGGTAGGTGATTAGCATACCGCTATCAGTCCTAAGTAGTGGAAATGCTCACCTGTTGTTGCTTAGGAACAACGCCTTCTTACTGCTTAGAGCGCCATCTGTGTGTCACATTTTTCAGGCAGAAGGATCGCACAGATGGTTGTGGACTTCGCTAAAGTGGTAAGTCTGCGCTTTGCCGCGGCTTTTTAACAGTCACAATGCAAATAATGCGCTGACTATTGTGTGGGAGTAAGGACGTAAAGGATGGAAAGGATACGTTTTTGGGTTTGAGGAATGAGATTTTTTTGTTTTAGAAACAGGGTAAGTAGGTAAATTTGGAAAAGTGCGTGGACCGTGCTTTACGTGAGATTCGAACCCACTACCGCGGGGATGGCAGGCTAGTGCACTTACGCTAGACTACCGAGGCCGCGGGGATTCGAAATAGGGCATATAAAATGAAGCCAAAAATAGTTCCATTTTATAGGAAAAACAAAGTTGTGGCAAAAAAATAAATATATAAATTTCAGGACTTATTCCGTGATCTCGGTAATGTGATAACGCCTTTCGGAAAATCCCGGGATCGCAAAATTAAAAAAAAAATTTGCATCCTTAGTATGCACAATTGTATTTATGAGAATGTAAATGTATGCGTGTAGGTGCAGGCACAATAAAACCAGCGCCAAATGAGCGAAATGAAATGTAAGTAATTTAGAAATAATAATGAGACTCATTCGCACAAACAAATACATGAACGCCGAGGTAAAGGCACACCGACCGACGCACGCACGCACGCACGCAAGGCAGGCAATAATACAATGGCGGAGAGCGCAACGCACACACACATGCACAAATATAAGCAGTGTGCATATGCAACAGTGGCAGGCGCCGAGCATCGTTTCCGCTGTAGACACTTGCATAAAAAACAAGTACGCACACGCACAAACCCAAACATACATACACACGAACAGAGTTTCACGCACACATAGCGCACAACCAAGCGAACGTGTTAAAAAAACAAAGACTACAACACAACTACATAGAAGGCCTCAGCATCAGTGACAGTGTCAGACATTACGCTTTTGTAGCATACATTAAGGCGCTACGTAAGCAGGCTAGCAAGCCGCCTGACGGCAGAAAAGTGAACCTCATCTGTTTTGACAAACATTGCGGATATAAAAAGGATCAAATACTCATTTTGGTGTGTTAGCGCAAGCTCCAATTGCTTGCCATTTACCATTTGCACACCACCCCGCACTCTGTTGCGCCCCGCACTCGGGTTTGGGAAAAAGCGCAAATTCAGGCAAGGGAGAATACGCAATGTACAATGTTATCTTCAGTTTGATATTTGTGCAATGTGTGTTAGTGTGCAGTGCCAGTTGATAACTGTTGCATATTTGAATGGTTGCCAAGCATTTCGAATTCGCGATTACTTTCTAAAGAATTGAATTTAATTTGCACAGTTTTTTCCCTTGCAGCAAGAAAACAATTGAGTTCATGCAATTTTAAAGAGATTGAAATGGTAGCATTTTTTCCAGTTGCATAACTACCATTTAAGTGTATGAAATTGGTATGGAAGTGGTGGTGCCGGAGATGTGTGCCATTTGGAAAATTCGCACTAACGCAATGGCAGGTTGGCATGAAATCGTGAAGCTTTAAACTCTTAGTTAGTAAGTACAAACATGAATATTTGAATTCATAAATACACTGCTTTTACATATTTACAGGGTTTGATTGAAATGTAATGAGCCTTATTTTTTTTAAGCAGTTTTATTAAACCTTTTGGCTTATACAACTAATATTCTTCAAAATAGGACCATTGAGCGTCAATACACCGCTGGTAGTGGTCCTTCCACTGCAGGAAACATTTTTTGAGCTCATCCGCCGGAATCGCGTTCAATTCGGCTGTCACAGTTTTTTGGATCACCTCGATGGAGTCGAAACGCCTCCCCTTCAGCTTTCTTTTCAGGCGCAGGAACAAGAAGAAGTCCGGAGGGGACAGGTCTGGGCTGTAGGGAGGGTGGGAAAGCACCGGAACCCCCATATTGGCCAACGCAGAGGTGCAGAGGAAGGCGGTATGCGCCGGCGCATTCTCGTGATGAAGGGTCAATTGTTGACGAGGTCGGGCCAAACCCGGGCGACGCGGTTTTCAGCCGAAGGAGCACTTCTTTGTAATATGCCGCGTTTACAGTGCTTCCTGGAGGTACAAACTCCTTGTGGACGATGCTTCGAGAGTCGAAAAACATGATCAGCTCCATTTTCGCCACTGCAAAATCCTAACACACTTTTAAAACATCTTTCAGGCGCGGAGCGATGTTGACTGCACCGCTGTCGCCAGCGAACTGGGACCGGTTTCTAGTAGAAGGGGAAGGTCTAACGATCATTTTTCCTCACCAGCCGATTCGGTTGATCGCTTGGCAGACTCTCCGCGCGGGAAGGATTGTGAAAACACAATAAAATAATAATCATAATGGCTTTATTGCTTTTCAAAATATCCTCATTGGAAGTCAATGCGAGGGTCGTTAGAAAAGTGCGTACAAAAATGAAAACTACTTAATTGTTTGGGACAAACCTTTTTTTATTTTTTGACGTAGTCTCATTTTAGAGTTATACACTTCGTTCTTAGGACCTTAACGATGATAAAGGTTAGCAAAGCCCTCCGACCTGACGGGATTCCCAATATAGCGTTAAAGAAAGCATTACGGTAACCTCCGACCTATTTTTCAGACCTATACACGGCATGCCTTACCGAAGGAAAGTTCCCAGCGAAATGGAAAATACAACGACTGGTTTTCCTGCTTAAACTGGATAAACGAACCGACCTACCTCTGTCATACAGACCCCTATGCCTGCTGAACACAGTGAGGAAAGTACTGGAACGCATTATCTGCGAACGACTTCAGGAGCATCTAGCAGCTCGGCAGGTCTCTCAGATAACCAATTCGGCTTCCGGAAAGCTAGATCTACGGTCGATGTAATAAGAACGGTGGTGGAAATAAGGAACACAGGGCGATATAAGTGCGGGAAGATCGGCAAGAAATTTCTGCGTTGTGATAACCTTCTTCTCCTTCTTAATTGGCGCGATAACCGCTTACGCGATTTTGGCCGAGTTTACCAAGCGTGTCAGTTGTTTCTTTCTCGTGCTAATCGGCGCCAATTGGACACACCAAGTGAAGCCAAGTCCTTCTCCACCTGATCTTTCCAACTCACAGGAGGCCTTCCTCTTCCTCTGCTACCACCACCTGGTACCGCAGCGAACTGGCCTAGCATCATCACGGCCTTCAAAGGTTTCAACGTATCAGCGTACCTTGTCCGTATTATCACCAGTTATCTGAGTGACTGCATTCTGCGGTATGACACTGAAAACGGTCAAAAAACGTACAAGGTCTCCGGTGGTGTACCACAAGGATCAGTACTGGGACTAACTTTGTGGAACATCATGTACGATGCAGTTCTGAAGGTGAAGCTTCCGCCAAACGCCGAAATTGTGAGATACGCCGATGATATTGTCCTGGTCGTAGTTGATAGGAAACTTGACCACTTGAAGGAAAAGTGCAACGATGGCTTAACAAAGCTAAGTTACAGTTAGCCGATCACAAAACCGAAGCAATTCTAATAAGTGCTGGAGGGCTGAACATAGGTACTCACCGTATAAGCTCGAAAAAGGCGATCAAATATTTTGGGGTCTGGATCGACACAAGACTTTGTTTCAGGCAGCATTTAATAAATGTAAGTTCCAAGGCGGTTTCTGTTAATGATGCCCTGACGCGACTGAACGAAGATAAACGGGTTCGTCCTTTGTGATACCATTGTGAAGGAGATGAGGTGAAAGAGAAAACCGATGGGATGAAAGGAGTGGGCTGGGAGAGGTGGGGGTTAGGAGGACGGGTTTAGAGTGTGTGGATTATGAACGATGACTGTGCTGCGTTTGTATCAACCGCTTTGTGCTGCTGAGATGATTCTACCTCATCCGGTAGATAGGTAAAATGGCGAGAGTGCCACAGGCACACTTCAAGTAGCACTTACGTGCCGTTTTTGATAAAGTGGGCCATTACCTGTGCAAAGAAAAATTATTACGAAGAGAAAACCTTCTACAGCCATCCAATACTGTTGATGTTGTGGGGGAGAGAAAAGGCATCTAGGCTGGAGAATTTCTTCAAGTCATCCCCAAAGGACACGTTAAGGAATCTCAAGCGCCTAGCCGCCTGAGCCAGACATTTGCAGAGAAAGTGTTCTGTTCTGTTTCTATCGTATTGGGGCCATAGTGTTTTCGAAGTATCGCACGATGAGACAGACCTCCATCTGTCTTGCGCTTTTCTTGGAAAGAAATTGTGTAGTTTCCCTTTAACAACAGACAAAGAGACACCGATGTCTGCGAGGGAGACAGCTGAAACCGGTTCTGTCGACCCCTTCCTGGCAAGCTCGTCGGCAATTTCATTTCCCTCTATATTTCTGTGCCCAGGAACCAAGATAAGGGAAATGTTTCCTGCACGTTCGAGACGTTTGAGTTCCTCCTAACAGGAGTTCGCCAGAAGAGAGCTGCAATACGGTGCAATAGAGCGACAGTGCCTTGATCGCAGCTTGGCTATCGGAAAAAATATTAAAGTCTGCCTTCCAACAGCGATCTTGAAGCATTTGCATGCCTGCAGGAGCGCGAAGACCTCTGCTTGAAAAACGCTGCTCGTTTCCGACAGTTTAAAGGCGGCCGAAATGCTGGCTGATTTAGAGAAACCCCCCGCTCCCATTCCAGATTCCATTTTGGATTCGTCAGTGAAAACAGAGGTACCTTTATCCGTGCCGACTCTCCCGTCCTTCCAGTCTTGCCTGCTCGGAAAGATAGCCCTAGCACAACCCTCAAAACACAGTTTGCGGATGGAGAGCTCAGTGCGAAGAACAGAGAAGGAAGGGGAGATCTGCTTCAAGATGCCACTATGTCCTACAGGAAATTGTCTCCAGAGACCAAGTTCCTTCAACCTGATAGCGCTCTGAGCATCAATGGATTTAACTTGCAGATCCACAGGAAGTAAGTGCAGAATAACATTGAGCGCAGCAGGCGGACATGTTCTACAAGCACCAGTGATGTCCACACATGCAGTTCTCTGCACTCTCTCTAGTTTAGTGGTGTTGTAGCCCTTTTGGAGAGCTACTCACCAAACTAGGCAACCGTATGTCAAAATTGGCAGATGCTCTACCGACCAGTATGTGGTAATTCAATAGTTTTTTTCAAAGCGTTGTAAATATTGAAAAAAGAAGTCAAATTTTCCGACCATAAAATAAATTTGAGAGCATCAAAAAAAAAAAATTTCTTTGGATCATCTTAGTGTAGATACCGTTAGTTAAAAACAAATATAATAAAAAAATAAATAAATAAATAATTGGCGCGTACACTTCTGTTAGGTGTTTGGCCGAGCTCCTCCTCCTATTTGTGGTGTGCGTCTTGATGTTGTTCCACAAATGGAGGGACCTACAGTTTCGAGCCGACCCCGAACGGCAGATATTTTTTATGAGGATCCTTTCATGGCAAAAATACACTCGGAGGTTTGCCATTGCCTGCCGAGGGGCGAATGTAAATAAAGAATAGATAAAATTGTATTACTCTTATGCACTTACATCGAATACTAAGTACCAAATTAACTATCGCCCTGCTGTTCCACGCCCATAAGTATGTAAGTATGTATGTACGTACATACATAGATTGCAACTCGCAAAATAAAAATCATATCAAATTGCGCGAGCAACAAAATTCTAACCAACTAAGCAGATTCGCCTAACACGAAAAGCGGACTTCGTGGCGGCTTTAGCAAATCCCACAGAACAATGCTGGAGACTTATCCAGTACATGACGCGGCACATAAAGAGCAGCGACTTTGATTGTTGTAGAACAGTTTATAGATACTTACAGAGCTACTCCTCTACTCCCGTTTCTTCTCCGTATTCTGCTTACGACTTCTTTGCTACCGTTCATTATTGTAGTTGTTGCTTTTTTCAATTAGCATCAATTCACAACTCTAATGCTCGGAACGCATTTAGCAAGTGAATGACACTAACCGCACCATAATTACGCATCTTCGTAAGAAATGTGAGCTCCAAGCACAGTTGGGCGCCAAGCACACAGCCTCCACCGACAATGGCAATGACGCCCAACTAGTCAGTTAAACTATACGCTCACTTGTACATACAGACAGGCACACATACATACATAGATAGTAGCAACATAGTAGCTGAGCTGTCAGGGGAGCAGGTTGCCTCGCAGTTGGCAGTTGGTAGCGGCATTTGGCAGGCAACTCACAATCCGTGGGGCTGTGACAACAAATGTGGAATTTCCGCTGGGATTAAGCGTAAAGCGCGTAGCAGCAACAGAGAGTGTGAGGTCCGGTGTGGCATGAGCGGGGGAAGGGCGCAGCAAATTGACGCAAAGCGTACCAGACGCAAATGACTGTAGTGGATGGTGCTCTTCAAGTACAAAAATAGTATGGGTTCTGCCGCTATAGCTGCTGAGCGTTAAATACCCCCAACTAGCGGCGCTCGGTCATCGGCTCACTGCTCATTGCGTTTTGTGCACAGCTGTTTAAGGATTTAACGATACGCCGTCGCGGCTCCTCGGGGACGTCTTGCGTGTGGCACGCATTGCACGATTACACGCTATCACTGCCTTTTTTTGTTGTTGTACCTAATTTCGTTTTTTATGCTGTTTAATGTTTTGTCTGCCATAAAGCAAAAAAAAAAATCAAAAAAACGAAGGAAACAAAGCAAC
Source organism: Anastrepha obliqua (assembly GCF_027943255.1). Taxonomy (NCBI): domain Eukaryota; kingdom Metazoa; phylum Arthropoda; class Insecta; order Diptera; family Tephritidae; genus Anastrepha; species Anastrepha obliqua. The sequence goes on from NC_072896.1 coordinate 33,085,377, forward strand.
TGTTGAATTAATAAATTTGCTTTGTTCATTGCTTGCCTTATTGGTGTTATTATTGTTGGTGTTGTGAGTGCAGTTCGTGAAATTTTATGCATTCTCTAATGGTCCCGAAACATTTCTCTATTGACATGCAACTCTACTTTTCTTTTATTTGAATGCTTTTATCCTGTGCACTCCACTTTTTGATTTCTTTTGTGTCTGTTGCCTTTTTATGTAGTTTTCCTTTGTTTGTTTCTGTTTTTGCTAATTTAAATTGCACAACTATTTAAATATGTATCGGGTGTTTGCTAGCTACTTTCATAATGTCGCTATCAAAAACTATGGTTCGAAAGCTGGAAATGACAAACTGTGCTGACATTTCTGTTCAGTAAGGTTTGCTAAGTCATCATGAATCGCTTAAAGCCAGAATAACTCTTCCAAATTGTGGAAATTTACTTAAAAAAAACTTTTTTAAATGAAAAATAAGTTTGTTCGTGAAGTTCAGAAAGCTTAGTGTTGAAGAATACGCCGAAATGTCGATACGTCGTCGTTGACGACGACTTGTTGGCCTTTGTCCTCCGACCACGTGGGAAATTATGCGTAAGGATCTTGGCTTGTGTGCCTATAAAATACAACTCGTGCAAGAATTCAAGCCAAATGACCATCGCTTGCGCCGCTTAGGTTTATTGGACCCTGTAAGTGGTCGAAGTGTAACCAATTAAAAAGGCCATAAGTTTAGTTCGGAAAATTATTTTTATTCAATTCAAAATAAAAAATGTGAGAAAATAATACAAAATTAAAAATCAATTTACTTTTGCTCGATATGATAACCTTTTACCTTGATTATGGCCTCGAGACGGTCCAGAAACGAATCGCAAGCTGCCCGAATGTGACTTGCAGGTATTTTAGCCCACTCGCGGACGATGGCTTTTGCTTTTTTCAGCGCCTCGAGACTGGTGAATTTTTTAGTTCGGGCCTTGCTCTACAAAACGGCCCAAAGAGAATAATTCATCGGATTCGCGTCTGGTAAATTTGAGAGCCATTGTGTGGATGATATGAAGATCGAAACGTTGGTTTTTAGCCATTCTTGGTTTACTCGAGCTTTGTGAGATGGTGTCGAGTACTGTTAAAACGTCTATAGTCTGCAACCGAAATATTTGTCTGCCCACGGCTTCAAAGTAACCTCCAGAATACTTTTCCGATAATATTTCTCATTTATCTTGACGCCAGGATCGAGGAAAACGATTGGAGACTGACCATCTCCGGTTTCAGCGGCCGAAACTTTTAACTTTTGGGTGGATGCTGCCTCCTGTGGCTGGTGGCCAATCGATGACTCAAATTCTCGTATGAACTGTCGGGCAAATAAGCCCTATACTTTTGGGAATTTACCAATTGCTCAATTTGAAAAATTTTCTCGTCAGAAAACACAATCTTCGGAAATCGGCCAAGCGAAGCAACTTCTTTGCTCTATCAAGTCTGACTTTTTACTGCTTTGATGTGTGACCATGCGCCTTTTGGATCATGTAAGGCTTGACTTTGAGATTGATTTGATTTTTGAATATGCGGCGGATGCTACGGCCAGATATTTTCAGTTCTTTCGCCCTTTGATTGGCACTTCGCAGGGATTTCGCTCAAGTCGCTTCTTCAATTTTTGAACCATTTCACGTGACGTTGCAGTCTTTTCATGACCAGCTCCATGACGTTTCGCGATGCTACCAGTATCATTGTAACGAGTAATGGTGCGATACACAAAAACTTTACTTACTTTAAGGTGCTCGAGTTCACGAACAATCGCTGGCTTGTGATTCTCCAGCCAAATATAATGCAATCACTCTATTACGTTTGAAATCCTTTACTTATTTTCTTCTTTCGCAATTACTCTCGGCAAAATACTTCCGCACGCTTATAAACAATACTCTGGACTATCATTTGCCAACTAACACAGAGCTGATGCCCGTGCATCAACTGCGCGGTCTGAAGTTGGCTACACTTCGAGTTCCGGACCCTGTATTCAGATTTATTGGAACAAGTAGTTAAAAATTGGACTGATCGAATGGATCACATAACTCCTAGCCGTGCCTGATATATTGCGGATATCATATTAAGAAAATAAATGCAATGAAAATATCTACTAGACTATATTAAAAAAATATTTTAGATCCTTTTTTTAAGTACTCAAGCTCTTAAAAAGACACCCTTTAATTGACAAAAAAGAGCAATAAGATATATACATATATTATCGTTTTAAGCTCTCGAGCTCTTAAGAGACACCCTTTAACAGACAAAAAAGAGCTATAAGATATGTAAAGGGTTTTCCAATAAGAGGTGTTATTTTTGATATTGAAAGAAAAATGGTATTTTTTAATATAAATGATCGGATGTTTATTTCATTATAAAGAGAAAGGTATGCCGTTAGTAGTGGAAAATAACATCAGGCAAATGACCACGCTGACATGACAATATCCTTTTCATGAAATTTTCCATAACAGAATTGCAAAGTGGCTGCCCTATGTCCCCGATAGCCACACGAATTCCATCTTTGAGGTCTTGAATCGACCCTGGGCTTGGCGTACACCTTCTCTTTCATGTGGCCCCAAAGAAAAAAGTCACAAGGTGTTAAATCACAAGATCTCGGTAGCCAATTGTGATAACCTCTTCGAGAGATACAACGGTTCGGAAACTTTTCCCGTAAAAGATCAATGGTTTCGTTGCTTGTGTTGCACGTAGCGCCGTCTTGTTGAAAATAAACGCTGTCCAGATCAATACCATCCAATTCCGGCCATAAAAAATAGTTAATCATCTCTCCCGTTTAACACCTAACACCTGTTATTGGAAAACCCTTTATTTCCCAAACATTTTTAACAAAGAAAGAAATTAAGAAAACAAGTTTTAACAGTATATCCTAAGAATTAAAAAGAATTTAAAATCCGAAGATTATTTCAATTTAAAAAACTCCTTACCCAAATGTTCAACATTGAATAAATTTCAAAAATACATTTTTCTATAATTTTTTTTTTAAATTCTTTTATTTTTTTTTCAATTTACTTCTTATTATACTCAAGCCTACTTCTTCTTTTTCATTAGTGCAATAACCACTTAAGCGATTTTGGCCGAGTTTAACAAAGCACTCGAGACGTTTCTTGCGCATGATATTTCCAACGCAGCGAGGGAGGCCTTCTTCTGCTACCACCAGCTGATACCATACCAAATACTTTCAAAGCCGCGACGTTTATATCCATTCGGACGACATGACCCAACCAATAAAGCCGCTGTATCTTTATTCGCTGCGCTATATCTATGTCATCGTTCCATCGCCTGCGATACTCGCCATCACCAACGTGCGAATATCGAAAAATCTTCATACATCTCCAAAACTCTGCAAGGGAGGAATCATTCCTGCAATTTTCAGTAAAATTTAGTACAACGTCCAAAATACTGGTTCAATTAACATAGGAGCGCTCTGAAGGCTAACAAACTTTGACGGACGACCACATTTGGAAAAATATCAAATTTACTTTCACTTTGGTACAATAAAATATGCAAAAAGGCTTATTGCATATGTCGGATCTGCCTGTCTCTCGGTATGTAATGCTTTTAATTTTTTTTGGACAGCTTACAACTTCTTTAAGCTGCCACGCATCCCACATCAATTGGAAGCCTGTCAGCAGGCAAAATTATTTTCCAGAAATTTAATTGACATTTGATGAAAGCAAAATACCACCACCATCCACCCACGAAGATGTGCACACGCACACACTCATACATGCATGTGAGCATATGTAAATTTGTGCAACTGTATTGCAGCTTTTTAAATTCCATAATCCGATTTTGTGGTTTCACATACAATCAACTCGTCGCCGCACACTTCCGGAGCATAACCTCAACTTAAGCTTTAAGCGCGCAGACCAAAGTCACTTTAACAAAATTGAATTTCTTCAATGGAGTGTTGACTTGCACACCGTAACCAAAATCCAAGTCAGCTTTAAGGGGGCAAATGAACTTAAACTCTCCCGCCACGTGCACTTTCACCCTCGTTTTGTAACTTTATTTTTTTCGTTATTATTATTATTTTTTTTTTTGTTGTCTTGTTTTTTGTAGTGTGAATCCACTTTGCTTGCGTACGCATCTGCCTTTTCTGTTTAGCTCACCCACCTCCTTTTGTTTTTTGCTTCGACTTTCGATGGCTTTATTAACTCACCGCCGCGCTACCATTTACCAATATAGCCTAGTTATCAATTTCGACCATTAACCCCATTTCGTGTGCGTTGGTGCTGCCTGCCAACTTAAAAGCAATCAAAATCATCGATATTGGACTTTGATAAGACATTCGGTGTCCACACAAGCACAAGACGAAGGCATTGATCTCGGTTTCAAACGTCCCACAAGGCTCGAACTCCTCAGCCTCACAACTCCACAGCCTCACTCCTCGCCTAAGGTTATTTCACTTTAATGCCCGTTCAAACCACAAAATGTTTGCTGGCGTTGAAGGAGGTGGTGGGTCGTTGGTTATGCAAGGGTTGGGCGCCACTAAATCCCAGCACAATCTTTGATTTAGAAAAACTGCCAGACAGGAAAGAAAACAATTTCAATCCCATAGGATGTGTCCGCTGTGCGCTCACTAGCAATATAGCAATCTCAATAAATAGAATCAAATAAGAAAATAAAAACAAAGCTTCAACGAATGCAAAGACAACAAAAGTGAAATTAAAGAAAATAAAAATATAGAAAGCGATTGGCTTGCAAAAATCGCTTGGCCAAGTAAAAGAAATGCAATGAAGGATGTAGCATTCATACGTACATACATGCGAGGGGTGGTCAAAAAGTATGCGAAATGGAGTCAGTTATATCATAAAAAAAATGTCATCTACTTCAGTGAAAGTAGAGTGAAAGATAGAAAAAAGGGAGATCAATTTAGTTCTGCCTTCTCCAAACTGGATAAAGAGGCAAAGCAAACACTCAGCGTACTCGAGTATCGGCACCCACGTCACTGTTGACAGTTATAATTTCGAGGTTGTAAAAGACTTCGTATATTTAGGAACCAGCATTAACACCGATAGCAATGTCAGCCTTGAAATCCAACGTAGAATCTCTCTTGCCGACAAGTGCTACTTTGGACTAAGTAGGCAACTGAGCAGTAAAGTCCTCTCTCGACAAACAAAACTAACACTCTGCAAGGCTCTCATCATGCCCGTCCTAACGTATGGCGCAGAAGCTTGGACGATGACAACATCCGATGAAGCGACGCTTGGAGTGTTCGACAGAAAGATTCTGCGTAAGATTTTTGGACCTTGGCACGTTGACAACGGCGAATATCGCAGGCGATGGAACGATGAGCTGTATGAGCTTTACGACCACATAGACATAGCGCAGCGAATAAAGATCCAGCGTCTACGTTGTCTGGGTCATGTCGTCCGAATGGATACAAGCGCTCCGGCTCTGAAAGCATTCGATGTGGTACCAGCTGGTGGTAGCAGAGGAAGAGGAAGGCCTCCTCTGCGTTGGAAAGATCAGGTGGAGAAGGACTTGGCTTCACTTGGTGTGTCCAATTGGTGCCGGTTAGCACGAAAAAGAAACGACTGGCGCGCTTTGTTAAACTCGGCCAAAATCGCGTAAGCGGTTATCGCGCCAATTAAGAAGAAGAATTTAGAGGCACGGATTTTAAATTGAAATAAAACAACGAAAAATCAAATTGATTGGGCAATCTTTATTATTTTTGTGTAGAACCATTCATGACATTTATTTCTTTAAAGATATTCATTTCAAATGTTGCCGCAACTACGCCGTAACCCGGCCATCCGTAAACACCAATTTTGAATGACTCACTGGAGGACTTCGGTCGATATCTCGTGAATAACTTTAGTAATATTGGCTTCCAATGCCGCAATCGAAGCTGGTTTATCCACAAAGCAATTAAGTTTTACATAACCGCACAAATAAAAGTCCAAAGGTGTGATATCACACGATCTTGGTGGCCAATTCCCTAGTCCAACACGAGAGATGAATTGCTCACCGAAATGTCGACGCAGTAATTTTATTGTTTCACGGGCTGTATGCCAAGTCGCGCCATCTTGTTGAAACCAAATATTGTGGAGCTCACGGGCTTCAATTTCCGGCATTAAAAAGTCGTTCATCATGGTTCCTTAGCATTCGCCATTCCCTGTTACATTGGCGCCAGCCTCGTCTTTGAAGAAATATGGGCCGATGATTCCTCCAGCCCATAGGTGGCACCAAACAGGTGTTTTAAATGGATGTAATGGCTGTTATTAAATGACTTCGGGTTGTGTTTCAGTCCAAATACGGCAATTTTGCTTATTGACGTAGCCATTAAGCCAAAATTCCAAAATGCGGATCTTCGGCGAGTTTTTCAAGAGCCCAACGACTGAAATTATGACGGTTTGCAAGAACGGCATGCATGAAATCTTGGGCTAGTTGTATTTTATATGCTTTCAAACCAAGATCTTTGTATAAAATCGTCCTAGCAGTGCCATAAGATAGACCAAGTTTTTGAGATCGGCAACGAATCGATTCTGTTGATTCTAATTTACAGCCGCAATTTTTTTCACTTGGAGCTGAACGTGGTCTAATCGGTCGAGTATCATCCAATAATGTAAAATTATTCGGTAGGACGGTTTTGTACACCATAAGTTGGCCTGAGCGCAACGAACACTTTGTACGATTGTAAACGTTGTGCAGGCGTAAGTCTTTCCATGATAAAATGTCAATGAATATTGAAAGAAAAAAACTTATGTATTTAGTTTGACAGTAGCCACGCTTGATCTGGCAAAAAACCCCATTGGAAAAATTACCTCCAATCTAATCATCCTTTTAAAATAAAATATATAATATTATAAATATTACACCCTTTTTAGATGTTTGGCCGAGCTCCCACCCCTATTTGTAGTGCAGGGTTCTAAAATTGTATGGCAGATGATTTTCATGAGGAGCTTTTTTAGGGCAGAAATACACTGGAAGGCTCGCCTTTTCCTTTCAAGGAGAGACCGCTATTTTCAAGCACTTAATCTAAACAATAGAGATTTTACTTCATTAGCATCAGCTAATTTTTTTTTCATGAAGATCTTCTTGACTTATTGGAAGCATTTTGAAGCTACAGCAAACTTTTTTTATGTAGTTCTTTTTCCACTTTTTAAGAATATTTTGAAGGACATTAATCTAGAGAATCGGAGCTGTACTTCGTTATCATCAGTAAAATATTTTTCAGAAAGCCTTCTCTCCATTTTTCCCATTCATTTTTCATTTTGGAGCTGTCTGAAAAGGGCTCTACCTAGATAATAGGGGTTTTATTTCATCCCTATCAGTGAATTTTTTTTCTTTAAGTCCCTTTTTAGTTTTTGGAACATTTTTAAGGCGCCAAATCGTTAGTGAAATATTTTCCACGGGCTCTATTTTCGCTTTTGGGGTCTTTTAAAGGGGACCAAATCTGAATAATGGCTATTTACTTCAACATCGTCAGTAAATTTTGTTCCTCAAAACTCTTTTTGAGTCTTGGGAACATTTTGACGAATTTTTGGTAGTATTTTGAAAGGGTTACGCTTCGGCTTTTTAGAGGCTGACTAAAGGGCTCGAAGCTACTCTTGTTCAAGAACAATAGGGAATCTCTCTTGGAAACGGACACATTGTCGAGCTTGAGAAACACGCCTCGAGTACATTTTTCTCTACTTTGGATTTCTTAAAAGTATATTTATATATCATCATTATCATAGCATCAGAGTTCAGATTGAACGATTGCATTCGTTACCATTAGCCTCCATGTCACTCGGTCATCGGCTTTTCGTTTGATATCAGCTATGTCCGTAGCTCCAAAGCCGCCTTCAATGTCATCTCTCCATTGTTTTCTCGAACGGCCTCTTCTTCTGTCGCCTTGTGGATTTGTTTCGAAGATTTTTTTACAGCTTTATCTTTGCTCATTCGTAAAATGTGACCGTACCATTGAATCATTTGCGCTTTGACGTACCTGATTCCATTTACACACCTGTCAAATGTGTCTAACGCGTCGTTGTATAGAAGTAAGTACCGTCTTCTCCACATATTTTTCTTAGAATCTTTCTTTCAAAACAATTTAATTGATCGATTTCATTGGATTTCAGTACCCCGACTTCGCACCCGTATGTGAGTGGAAATCTTATGACAGTTTTGTAAATTCGTAATTTCTGTTTCATAAGTTAATCGCTGTTCTCGCTACACAGATTCAAAAATCCCGTCAACACGAGGTTCATTATGGAGTTATGCGAGCTTTTAAGGCACCTATCTTGCGCTAACCTTAAACATACAAAAATGATCATAGTGGATATTCACAATGACCGTAAATGGGGCTTCAACTTTTTTTCTGTTTCGGCATTAATCTTTCAGGACAAGTTTTTCAATATTTTAAATAATATTTGAAGACGTCGATTAAGACGGCTGAACTTAGCGCTGCACGTCTTCGACTCATTTTCTAGCTCGTAAATTATTATTTTTCCTCTTATAAAAGTCCTCATAAACAGTTAGCATGCCCTCCAATATGATCTCTGGTATTTTTCTTGTTCAGTAGCGAACTTAATACCAGCATGGAACTCACTTTTCTCCGTATCCGATGTTTTCTTCTTGAGTAACTAATTTATACGACGCTATCTGAAAGAATAATACACAGAATTGACTGAAAGTTAATATTTATAGTTTTATTCATTCTCCTTCCCTCTCCAACCTCACGACTTCGCGAACTTTTTGACCTCCCCTTGTATGCATGTGGCTAAGTAAGCAAGGAAAAAGTGCTTGCTCCGAGGAAATGTGAATTGTGAATGAAAAGAAGAACTCAATCCCCAAACGGCCTAGAAAAGTACAAATGTGAGCGGTTGAGTAGATACGAATATTCTTGAACAGATATGCTGCCATCTGTCATCTACCTCCGGATGAGTGAACGGTTTGGATGACTGGCTAGATGGTTGAGTTAAATACATAGCATGCAGTGAGCGGTGCGGCTGTGCAATGTGTAACGGAAGATAGAAGAAAAAGTATGCAATAACTCTAGAAGAAAAAAAATCCTCTCAAAGAAACGCACAAAAAATGTCATTACCCACAAAAGCTTTAAGCGATTTAGTGAAACCAACAGATTGCCACAAAAATTGATGATTATGCTCAAATAAAATGACTGAATGGCAAACTAAACGTGGCATAGTATTTAAAAGCTGAGTGTAGTGTGAATCAATGTGGGGTTAAAAAAGAGAAGTGATTGTCAGCCTTCTCTGGACAGAACTCACCTACAAACTATTGTGTGCAGTGAGATCGCAGTGTTGGGATCAACGGATATTTCTCTAATCTGTGCAGAATTAATGCCTATAGCGTATAACAGAGAAGCTTTTGAGCTTTCATAGAAAAATAACTTATCAGAATGAGTGTATGATTGGTCTGCTGAAAGACGTGAGTGAAATAAGACTTGAACTCCTAAGGCAATACGAACAACTTCTCTCAACTAATAGTTGCCTAAATAACACTCGCCTACAAATTAGGCTGGCATACCGTCATATACCCAACTGCCATGTTTTCCTCACAAGGGAGACTAGTTTTCTACAGAGTAGAACTGGTCTTACCAAAATCTTCGGTCTCATTGATAGCCAGGCAGCACTGAAGGCTAAATCAAGAATTGTAAGCAAATATTGAGCTTTACGAATGATCAGAAAATCGATGAGTATTTTAATGTCACTCTCAGCCCAATTCATGAAAATGTTAATAACAATGCTTGAGTTCCAAAGAGCAAATATTGATAGTTGAACTCACTTAAATAGAGCCTTCTAAATTCAACTGTCAGATTTGTCAGATTGATTTCAGTTTGCGAGATAACAGTACTTGAAAATTGTAACTTTTTTGTAAATAACTTTCTCAGCTGATTATCGGTATGGTCAGAACGCTGAAGTGAATCGAAAGGGAGATAGATAGCAACCGGAAGTGGCCGGATATGGGGATGGCAAGAACCATATGTGAGCAGAGACTGAACTGATTTGAGGCGGTCATAGTCAGGAACTGAAATGACCAGTCCAACGGTAGATTTAAGGCGGATATGATCACGTAACGGGGATGGCGAGTAGAGGCTGTGCTGATATGAGGCGGATATGGTAAGGAAGAAGAAGTGACTTGAACAGGCGATACACACCGAAGGAAAGTGAGAGGAAATTGTTAGAACCGGAAATGGACAGAAAGACAAGTGATTTGAGGCGGATATGGTCATGAAGCGGAAATCAATCGAATCGGAGATATACAGCAGATAGAAGTGGCCGGAAGCGGTGACGAGAAGACTCGAAAACAAACAGACACAGGGTAGATTTAAGGCTCATAGAATCACTGAGCGGAGGGGAATCATAATGGAAAGACGGAAGTAGCCGGAAATAGGAATGACAAGAACCGGAAGCGAGTAGAGACTGCGGTGGTATGAGGCGGATAAGGTAAGGAAGCGGAAGCGACCTAAACAGGTGATGCACACCGAAGAAAAGTGAGAAGAAATTTTTATTACAAGAACCGGGAATTGACAAAAAGATAAGTGATTTGAGGCGGATATGTTCAGGAAGCAGAAGTGTATCAAAACATAGATAGACAACAGACGGAAGTGGCCGGAAACAGGGATTACAAAAACCAGAAAACGAAAATGACTTCAACAGCAGATGGGCACCGAAGGAAAGTGACAGCAGACAAATAGAACTCGGAAAAATCGGCAAGGTTTGTAACGGACATAAAGCCATGTTTCTTGACTGAACTCATCGCTTAGCTGCAAAGTACAGCTTATGCTTAAAAGCAGTTGAAACAACTTGGGGCTTCTAGGCAACTTAGATATGGGTATGTAGTTGTTCTTATTACCACTTTTGTGCATAGGCGTCAGGAAGGTAGCCTTTCACGCATCCATGAATTCTTCACTCCCAAGTGATTGATTGAGCCAATTCCAAAACATTAAATACTTTAAATAGTTGAGGTTTATTTATATACCAGCAGGGCCGTAGAAAGTATATCCGGGCCACGGGGGGAAATTGCAAATGCGGGCCCTTTCCAATTATGTCTAATTCATATAATTCGAATTACTATCGAGTCCCTTCAGAGAACTCCAAGCCCGGGGTAAAAATAAATTTTAAGTGTCTTCCACCACTTTTTTCCAAAGATAAATAATAAAATGAAAACAATTTTTTTTCAAAAAACTAAATATAATATTTTTCGAAAAATGTTTCTTTCTCAAAAAATTATTTCCAAAAATTTTCTTTTCCAAACATTTTTTTATTCAATATTTTTTTCCGAAAAAATTATATTACAAAAACAAATGTTTCCCAAAAAAAGAAAAAAATGTTTCCCAAAAAAAGAAAATGAAATTTTTTTCCAAAAAATAATTCATTTTCCAAAAGTTATTTTTTTCCAAAAAAGTTTATTTGTTTAGAAATATGTTTCCCAACAATATTTTTTCCAAAAGTTATTTTTTTTAACAAAAACATGTTAGGTGTTTTCCACCATTTTTTTTCAAAACTAAATAATAAAATTAAAACATTTTTTTCCAAAAACTAAATTTAATATTTCTGGAAAAATGTTTATTTCCAAAAAATGTATTTCCAAAAATTTTTTTATACGATATTTTTTCCGAAAAAATTATAGAAAAATGTTTTCCAAAAAATAATTTATTTTCCCAAAGTTATTTCTTTAAAAACAAACAAATTTTAAATGTTTTCCTGCCATTATTTTTTCAAGAATAAATAATAAAATTAAAAATTTTTTTTTTCCAAAAACTTAATATAAAATTTTTCGAAAAATATTATTTCTCAAAAATTTATTTCCAAAATTTTTCTTTTCCAAACATTTTTTTATCCAATATTTTTTTCCGAAGAAATGACAAAAACATGTTTACCAAAAATTAAAAAAAAAATTAAATTTTTTTCCAAAAAACAATTTATTTCCCAAAAGTTATTTCTTAAACAAAAAAATTTTAAATGTTTTCCATCATTTTTTTCCAAAATAAATAATAAAATTAACATAATTTTTTTCAAAAACCTTAATGTAATATTTTTCACAAAATTTTCTTTCTCAAAAATTTATTTGCAAAATTTTTTTATCCAATTTTATTTTCTGAAGAAATTACAAAAACAATGTTTAAATTTTTCTCCAAATTCATCATTTCCCAAAAGTTATTTTTTTCCAAAAAAGTTTATTTACTTAGAAATATGTTTTCCAACAATATTTTTTTAATACAAATAAAGTACAATTTTTTTCAAAAGGGACGGATTCTAAAAAGACAAGGGAATAAACCAGTAATGCCTGCTCGCGTTGAAGATTTTATATTTAGGGTGCCATCAACCACGTCAGCGTTTCAGAGAGTTCTCTAAAATCAATTGGGCGTATTAACATCCAAACAAATATCATCAAAGGCAGCCGATTCAGGCTCAACAACCTCTTGAGAGGAATTTTCACGTGTCCCATAGACTCAATAAACGGAATAATCATAAAATAATATTAATAATAAACCTCGAATGGAAGGTCTGAGCTCGTTTTTTTTTTTTTTTTTTGATTAAACATAACGTTAAAAGGCCTTTGGATTCGATTGTATTTCAAAAACGAACTTCTGAACATAATTTCTATGAAGATTTTTACTTAAGAATTTAAACTCTCTTCAATATATCAAATATTTATCCTTTTATTTTTCCCCTCCCTTCACATTCCATTTCTCATTGGTGTGCCTAGACATTTTGAAGTCACGTGCACTATAGCAGTAGTAGTAACATTTTCTATTTTAATTTAAATAATTTTCAATCCCATTGTTAATTACTTTTTACATTTAAAATTCCCTTCAATGTCATTCAATTTCATCTCCCGTACCGCTCTACAAAAGAAATGAAAAATGAAGAAGCTGGAAGATTAATTACTTCAAAGCCAAATACGCCGTTGGAGAACTGTGGAATCGTAAATTTTTCAAAAATTATTATATAAAAAATTTGTAGTCCTTTAAAAAAAAATATTAACTAATCCTTCGCGCCACACCTGTAATCCTCACGCACGACACACGTCTCGCCCAAAAGCCGCCACCTGGGCACCCTTTTATTTTTTCGACTTTTCGTTGCCACACTCACACCTCGACCAACTCTCGTCACTTGCTGATCCTTAGTTTTCGCTCGCAACCCTCAGAGCAACTTGTCGCATTACGAGCGCCCGGCGGTCATATTTCTTTTAACAACTGCCAAATGCATTTCAATTTAATTCAATGTGTGCGCACTGTTCGACCCCCTTTACACGGTTACCCTATCCTCATATGCATGTATGTGTGTGTGTGTGTGTGTGTGTGTGTGTGTGGCAATCAACCCACATTTGTACTCTTAAAATGACATCAGACAAACCATGATTTTTTATGTCTTGTAAAAGAAACATTAACAAACCAAACAACACAAAAAAGACAACACCAAAAAAATATTCATAATAGAAGGCCAGTAAAGGAGGAAATGAAATGTAAGTGAAAAAATAAAGAAGAATGAAGACTGCAGCATAAGTTAGTAAAGCTTGATATGCATGAAGCCAGTAAAGCCTATCTTAAGACTATGGCTATATAATATGATAAAAAATGTGAAGGCGGCACAATAGTATACAGTGAGTTGGGCGTGACAAGAGATGTAGTAAAATTTAAGAGGTGTGTAAATGATACCTTATATGTTAAATGATAAGTATGTAAAGATTAAGGTATACGCTAAGGGCCGTAAAGATTAAATAATAGTTCAATTTATTTGCTGAGTTAAGTGTTAAAGTATAGGTTAATGAATGGCTTAAATCATGTGTTGAAGTGTACATTATAGGGAAGGTTAAATTATATGCTAAGGAATATCCAATAACATCCGAGGCTTTGTTTTCTTTTTCATTGCGGGGGATTTTTACGTGGCGGATCCCAAACCCAACGCACAGACAAATATCCCGGATTGCTTTGCCTTCTCACATTAGCTAGCTCTCAAACGGATCTTCGGATGCTACCCAGATGATACTTGTGCGAAATCCGGAAGTTGTTACCTGCTGGGACCATATGCAGAAGAATCGTCTTGGCCACTCTCAAGTGAGTGGCGATAAGGGACTTTCCCCACATACATGAAAAAGCTTGGAGGATGACAATATCCGATGAGGCGTCCCTTGAAGTATTTGAGAGAATGGTTAGGAATGAATAGCTGCCCTTACAAAAGGCCCACTTGGACAGATATTCAAAATTCGTTCGTTGTAATACCATACAGAGGGAAGGAGAAGGGAGGGAAGAAGGGGCCTTGGGATTAGAGGATGATGACCTTAGTGGATGGTCATCATCCTCTTCGCCGCTTCGTTCGTAATTAGCCGCATGTTTGTGCAATATCCCAACGCTCACTGAGTTAACGAGAGACCCATTTTTCCCACAGGCCACATGTTCTCAAGGGAACCCCAATACTATCATTTTGTGATGAAACCATCTCCAGGGTCCCCTGTCTATCCAGCCCTCTAGTTTCCCTCTATGCCGCTGTGACCGGAAAGCCAAATGAGCCTAATATCGAAGTATTCGGATGCAATCGAGAGAGAATCCAGGTATTCCCCGACTAATTTCGAACGCACAAACAACGAGCCCAAGACTCTAATTGTCGCATGGCCGTCGGAGTAGATATTTACATCCTTTACAGGAATTACCGAAGTGAGCAACTAGTTCACTGCTTCCTTAATTGCGGCTACCTTCGGTTGGAAAGCACTACAGTGGTACGGAAGCCTGAGCTTGATGGAGAGTTCCTCGCAGAATACTTCCCCATCAACTCTTCCGTCCAACTTCGAGGCATCCGTAAACATGTTTGCCATATCTTGCTTACAAAATTTTGCACCGTACCCACTCATCTCTTGGAAAAAGTTCCGCTCGGACCTAGCGTGAGTGTACAATGATGAAAGAAAGATTCTGCGGAAGGTGTTATGACCTTCGCACGTTGAAGACCGAATATCATAGGCGATGGAACAGTAAGCTGTATGAGCATTACGACGACATGGACATAGTGCAGCGAATAAAGATCCAGTAATACAAGCTGGTGGTAGCAGAGGAAGAGGAAGGCATCCTATGCGTTGGAAAAATCAGGTGGAGAAGGACTTCACTTCAACTAGCGCGCTTTTTTAAACTCAGGCAAAATCGCATAAGTGGTTATTCAAGAAGTGGTCAAAAAAAAGAAGTTAGCTCTAGACCTTAGTTCTCTAGAAGAATTCGGACATAATTGTGAGATGTTTTGATGTCAAACAGAAAATTTTCTTTCCTCACCAATTCGTCAGGCACACAGTTTTTCTTATTGCTGCAAGCTTTGCCTGGCCACCGGAAGTTTTTGTTTAAGGAGTTCCGGCGGGTATACGCAACTTCCCTTTTTTTAATTTATTTTGCGTCGCAGATATCGTAGTCATCTTCTTGGAAAGTATTTATGTGAAGAAGGTGTTTCCGAAAGTGAGATAAGGGGTTGAGTATGTAATCTAGATGCCTGAAATTTGAGAGACAGTCGTCAAAAATTTTGCAGTAGTCTCATCTTGAGTCTTCACATTTCTTTATTAAGTATAACTGCGCTACAGCAAGAAAGACTTTCCTCCCTGGTGCAGCAAGCCGCTGACCGACTTCAAAGAGAAGATTTTTAATGAATGTTACCAAATTAAAACCTTTCAAACTTACCGTGAAATTTTGAATGAATACAAAAAAAATTGAATATGCGACACACCACTCTTGAAAGGAGTACTGCGAATCCATTGAATCCGTGAAAGATTCTGCCAGACCAAGCAAGACCCTTTCGTGGGATCACTCCTGCAGAACTCTTGTAAAAATGGAATATGGGGAGTGGCTGAATCTGCAGAAGAATTCTTAACTATCCTGGTAAATACACATTTTACGGAAAATTCTATTACCCCACGTGACATTGTCGGCACGAGACGACAGGTAAGGTTACTCGATGTTTCACTGAAATCGATCCTGTTTGTTGACAGAATCACCTAGGCAATCAATGGTGCAAATCCAACGCCATGGTGCAGTTCTAAAATGGTCAGCTCCTGTAACGAGGAGATCAAATCTCTTGTGTGTGCAGGTAACATTTCTCTGAAATTGCTGATGAGCTTGCCAGAAAGGGGACTGAATTGGTCTCAGAAATCTCCTACCCGCTCATCGGCATCCCCCTGACTGTTGTTGATGTGGAATTGTACAACTTATTTCTCAGGAAAGCACAGAAAAGATGGAGCTCCATTTCTCCATGTGCTATTTCGCAAGCCCTTTGCCACCAGTACAATAGATGCAGGGCGCGGAAAGTTCTGGACGCCATTCAATTTCCAAACTCTTAGCTGTGTTTATCGGTCACTGGACGATCGGCATACACGCGGAAAAGCTAGGTTTACCATTTACTCCCTATTGCAGAAGTTTTGGGGAGCTTTCAGAGAAGGAGACTGTTGAGCACTTTCTCTGTAAATGTCCGGGCTTGGCAGCTAGAGTATTAAGGTCACTAGGTGCTCGTTTGTTCGACGGCCTGGGGCAATGCGCTAACGTAAATCCCACCAACCCTCCCCGTTACATCAACAACTCTGGCTGACAGTAGATGCTTGCCTGGAGGTCTCATAATGGTACCAAGACGACGCTTTAGTGCTACATAAGAAGTGGCAGAGTTTAACGATTTCACCCACCTACCATAACTGTACTACCGCTTGGTTCATGTTTTCTAAGGGATCAGCAGGCAGAATATTGAAAAAAATGATAATAATTAGCGCGTACATTTCTTTTAGGTGTTTGGCCGAGTTACTCCTCTTACAGGATTGCCAATATTCGACGGACCCATCTGGCTACCCTGTATCTTTTGACAAAGACGTCAGATCGCTTAATGATATACCGCGTTGGAAGCGTCAGTCCAAGCAGATTTTTACCATGGAACAGTACACACCACGCGAGCGCTCCAAAATTGTTGAAATTTACATTCAACAAAAGAAGTCAATTGTGAAAGCTCAACGTGCGTATAAAAATTAAATAATGTGAAAAGTGCGCCTTCTAAGAACACCATTAAACGTTTGTACAAAAGGTTTTCGACTGGTGATGCTCTTTCTAATCCAAAGAGACCAAATCAAAGCCGACCAAGGCGTCGCCAAGGACATACAAAAATCGCCGTTCTCAGAAGTTGGGCATTGCTCGGACCACTTTACAACGAATTATCCGCATTGATTTGCATTTATTCCCGTATAAGATTCAATTGACGCAAAGATTGTTGCCTGCAGACAAGCCTCGTCGATTGGAATGGGCCCAAAGAGTCAACGAAATCCGTCGAGTTCGTCGAATATGGGCAACCCTGTATTTGTAGCGTCTTCATGTTGTTTTACAAATGGAAGGACCTACAGTTTCAAGCCGACTCCGAACGGCAAATGATTTTTTACGAAAAGCCTTTTCATAACCGAGAGGTTTGCTGGGAGGGGCGACCGCTTTTTCCTATCATTTTGCTGTTTCATGCACGGATATTCGAACATACGCACTCCCGAAAGGTAGTCACTCACCAAACCATTCGGCTACAGCGGCCGCCAAGCAGAATATTAACTATTATTTTGAATATTAACTATTAACTTGAAATGTTAAAAGCTGTGTCATTTTTTGAGAATATGCGCCCACTGTGCGTATAACATTTTACGACACCAACACCGTTACCCTTAAACCACTACTGATGGGCATTCTGGTGGTGACTGCTTCTTCATATTAAACTCACTCAGGCTGATTGGGCCTTGGTGGTGGTGGTGGTGGTTGTTGTGGTAGTGCCAGTGGTGCCGAAACTCACCAGCCGTCATAAGCCCATCCAACAGTGTCGTAATACTATTTTAACACCTATGGGAATTTTGCTACCCCCAAATGGAAATGGCAATGCAAATGGAAATGGAAATGTAAATGGCAATGGAAATGAAAGAAGAGATGCTGACTTATGCCCTCCTCTAGCGACTGCCTCGCCACGGGTTCAACAAACACGAAAATACTTGCGTACATTTGCACCCATTTTCTACAAGGCTAAAGGTTAAATTTCACGTAAGTAGGCAAACCTCAATCCATAACCTCACCTACACACACATACATGGGCATATGTGTTCTTACACATGCACATATACATACATATGTTAGTGGCATATTGGGTGCATATAAAAAGGAATTGGACATGGTGCTTCTACACATTCGACACACAAACAAACACAACGCGTAAACATATCCTTAAGCGTAACGAGTGTGGCATGCAAGAACCCCTGCTTAGTGCTTCCACACCTTCCGCTCGCATCACATGCCGCGCTGCCTTGCGTGCTATCCCATCGGCTCATCAATAACAGCCAAATATGCGCAGCTTAAAGTCAACGCCCTTCTCCGGGCCAACATATCGAAATGCATTTTTCGGCCCTGGAGCCCCCATCTGCTTTAGTTTTTGAGTTGTTTGTTGCGTTGTTAGCTACCATATTTGGAATTGGAACATATTTTTATCCCTTTGCTCTCTGGGGACTCACTATTTTCAATAAAAAAAAAATTTGCTTTACTCCCCCAGTGCACTTTTTTGCTCTTGCTTCGGGTTTTCTATGTTATTTTTATTGTAGTGCTCGTTTGTTTTAGTTCTAATAAATACAAATAGACAGCAGGCTTTGCTAAAGTATAGCCAAGCATCTGAAGCAGCCTTTTAGGCTTTGAGGCTGATTGGCAGTAAAAACCCTTGTTTGAATTTTGTGTTGCTTATTTATTTATTCTTTTTTTTGTTATTTTTTTTTTTTTTTGTTTTGTTGGTTGTAAACAAGTATTTATTTCTGTAGTTAATGTGACTGCGGTTTCCATTTTCTCAACACATCTTTGGCATCTAAAGCCCAGAAGTTGACATTTTTTTATTTGATTAACGAAATAGTAAATTAGCATGGAAAAATGTGCAGCAAAGAACTTAGGCAACAAGAAACTCTAAATTTGTGGTGCAAAAAAAAAATATTTGCGCTTGCAGCAGAAATACAAGGAGCAGCTATTATATAACGAGACTGACTCGCCTTTTTTTGTATTGAAATTGAACATCTAATACGAGGTATGTTCAAAAGGTGTCGCGAATTTTGAATTTTCGCAGGTTACGTATATTCGAATTTCGATTTTTTGTGCCGATATGTTTGTACTCATGTCTCTCACTCATGCTGACGAGTTCGGCCATTTTGAATTTTCAGTTAATTGGTGGCAGCAGCCATTTTGAATCCTCAGTTAATTGGTGGCAGTTGCTTTTTCACGTGCTTCGGCTCGTCTACGATTTTTACCTATTCAAAAAGATGGATCAAAGAACCTGTAACAAATTTTGTGTGAAAAACGAAATTAAGTACGCGGATGCATTCCAAATGTTGACTGTGTCATACGGAGAAGCTACTTTGGACCAAAGCAACGTTTAACGGTGGTACAAAATGTAAATGTTCTCTGAAGGCCGAGAAGATGTGAACGACGAAAAGCGTGCCGGACGCCCGAGCACTTCAACAACAGACGAAAAAATTGATGAAGTGAAGAAAATGGTATTGGCCAATCGTCGAATCACTGTTAGAGAAGTGCCATTCGATTTTTTTCAATGATTTGGGCATGAGAGGGGTCGGCGTAAAACTCGTGCCAAAACTGTTCAATTTCGACCAAAAGTAGCATCGCATGAACATGGCTAATGAGATGTTGGACTCTGTCCGCGACGGCCAAAATTTGCTCCAAAGGGTCATAATTGGTGACGAATCGTGGGTTTATGGTTATGACGTGGAAACCAAAGCTCAATAATCTCAATGGAAGCTGCCGCACGAACCAAGACCGAAAAAAGCGCGCCAAGTTCGGTCAAATGTAAAAGTTTTGCTTACCATTTTCTTCGATTGCAGGGGCGCTGTGCATCATGAGTTCTTGCCACAGGGTAAAACGGTCAATAAGGAATATTACCTGCAAGTTATGCGCAAGTTGCGCCAAGCGATCCGCCAGAAACGCCCGGATTTGTGGAAGAACAAAACTTGGCTCTTGCATCACGATAACGCCCCTGTTCACACATCTTTGCGTGTGCGCGACTTCTTGGCCAAAAACAACACACTAATGATGAAACAGCCACCGCAGTCCCCGGACCTGGCCACCTGTGACTTTTTCTTGTTCCCGAAGCTGAAGAGGCCCATGAAAGTACGACGCTACGCTACGATTGACGAGATAAAGACGGCATCGAAGGAGAAGCTGAAAAAGGAAAAAAAAAATATTTTTTGAAGTGCTGCGAAGATTGGAAAAAACGTTGGCACAAGTGCATAATATTTCATGGGGAATACTTTGAAGGGGACAAAATAGATATTAATGAATAAATACACCTCGTATGATGCGATATTTAGCTACTAAAGAAACATGGCAGATGCAGCTAATGCCTTGATTAATTTAGAATCACTTTGAGGTTAACAAACAGGTTATATTAAATCGACCTCAATTATGAGTAACACTGGGAGCTGAAGGGTTAACTCGTTTGTCATAGAAAACAGACACATATTTGTGCTCAAAATAAACAAAAAAACGATTTTTCTTACATAAAATTCTACAAGAAAAAACTTACGTATTGCTTCTTCGTTTTTATAAAGGGTGGTTAAATTTCAAAGGCCAATGTTGAATGTAAACCACACCTAAACGTTAAGTTTTTTTCTGCACTTCATTTGACATTTTTCAATTGCAGACTAATTCAATTTTAACCGTAGAAAGATACCCAATCGAGCAACGCATTAAAATTATTCAGGCTTATTATGAAACGGGCGTTCAAATCAAAATGCATATCGCGCACTTCGTGATTTTTTCGATCAATTTAATCGTCCAAATGTGCGTACAATCGGAAAAATTGTGCAAAAGTTTGAGCAAACCGGGTCTGTAGGAGATGTGCATGCTCGTACTGCGGAAAATATTGCTGCTGTTCGCGATAGTGTGCTTGAAGAGCCATCCACCTCAACTCGTCGTTGTGCCCAACAATTGCACCTCTCACGCTCATCGCTGATGAATATTATGCATAAAGATTTGCATTTACACGCTAACAAGGCGCAATTGACTCAAGAACTAAAGCCTCTTGACCATTTCAAGCGTCGTCAATCGTCAGAATGGTCAGTGGTCAATGGTCAGTGATGAGACACATTTTCACCTCAGTGGATTCGTCAATAAGCAGAATTGCCGCATTTGGGCCAATGATAAATCCTTGGATTGGCGAAAAACCAATGCACCCACAAAGAGTGACTGTTTGGTGCGGTTTATGGACCGGTGGCATCATTGGGCCGTATTTTTTCCAAAATGAGGCCGGTCAGGCAGTTACTGTGAATAATGTTCGCTATCGTGAGATGATAACGAACTTCTTATGGCCCGAATTGGAAGATATGGATGTGGACAATATATGGTTTCAACAGGACGGTGCCACTTGTCACACAGCTAACGAAACAATGGTTCTTTTGCGGGAAAAATTTGATGGCCGAATAATCTCACGTCGCGGCGATGTCAATTGGCCGCCAAGATCATGTGATTTGACACCGTTGGACTTCTTTCTTTGGGGTTATTTGAAAGAAAAGGTGTACGTCGATAAGCCAGCAACAATTCAAGAGCTAAAGGATGAGATAATTCGGCACATTAACGGCATAGCCCTCAATTATGCTTCAGCGTCATCGAAAATTTGGACCATCGGATGGAAATGTCCCGCGGCGGCCATTTGGCCGATATTTTGTTCCATACGTAATTGAGCCATACCAATATTATCATAATAAAGAGAAATGACAATAATTTCTTAAAAAAAATTGTATTTTATTCAAAATCAACATCGGCCCTTGAAACTTAACCACCCTTTACTTAAGGTTCTGCCTGTGCTGCTACCTGCACAAAGCTGCAAAGGAATCGTCCATTAGTCGAAATAGTGCTCGAATTATTCTTTACCTTCTGTCAGCTCTTTAAGGAAGCACGTCGCTATCTCATTCACAGCTTCAACGAACTCTAGTCTTAAACTTTTTAAAGAAGATTTCGTCTTGGAAAATAGTTAGGATAGTTACATGGCGGAAGTTCCAGCAAATAAGGCAATAAGGCGGATGGTCCAACACTGGGCTACTGCGCTTGGCTGGGCTACTTGTTCTTTCCCTCCTGTCAAAACTTTCTTTCCTTCCAGAACTCGCATTATTGTTCCCTTGTGCTTTCACAACGTCCAGCAAGAGTGTGACGGTAATAACGTTAATTAAGGGGCCATTTTTAATTGTTAGAGTGAGTTAAGTAAAGTTAAACTATAGAAGGATTCTATGTCAAGAGATTCAAGTATTTTGAAAAACATTTAATTAATAATTTTGAGATATATTCAATGTTGAAAAATTTTGCGTGAAGTTTTCTGAAGGTTCTTTTTAAAATTGTAATAATTTTTTTTTTAGATAAAATAAATTTTTTTAAACAAAATTTTGAAAAAATTTAAAAAAAAATTTTGGAAAAAAAAATTTAAAAAAAATATAAAACAAATTTTTTTTTAATAATTTTATTTCTTTTACTAAATTTGTTGGGAAATAAAAACTTGATTATCACAAAAGAAAACAAGAAATTTAAAACTAAGACTATGCTCAGTAACTAAGGCATACTCAGTTCATCTCAGAGAGGACTGATTACATCGTCCCAATGGTAACTTTCAATGGGAATTTTGCCACTCTCTTTCCATTTGAGGAGGAATGGAATAAAGGATTCTCACTAAAGTACTTCGACACTACAGGCTATGCAGAAGACAGTAAAATGGATTGTGGTGTTGGAGCTGGTATATATTCTCACAGACTTAGAATACTTGCAGTATCTTCGGAAGTACTGGTAATAGGAGAAGCTTGTAAGCTACTAATTGCAGACTTCTCTTTTAAGTGCAATTTCGCTATTCTTTCAGATAGCCAAGCTGCAATTCAGGCACTGCTGGGGCAAAGCAGAAATAGCCTTACCACCTTGACTCTAAACCATAAATTTACTTTAACCAGGGTTCTGGGACATCGAGACATTGAAGCAAATTAAAAAGTGGACGAACTGGAAAGAGGGTGATCTGCAATTTCCTTAAAATATCTACAAATAGCGGAATGAAGATGGAGAAACCAGACAACATGCTAAGTTAGCCGAACGTTAAGGCCCACCTACAACCACAATATATATAATAATATATATAATTTGCGCGAACACCCTTTTTTGGTGTTTGACCGAGCTCCTCCTCCTATTTGTGGTGTGCGTCTTGATGTTGGGAGGGACTTACAGTTTCAAGCCGACTCCGAACGGCAGATATTTTTATGAGGAGCTTTTTCATGGCAGAAATACACTCAGACGTTTGCCATTGCCTGCCGAGGGGCGACCGCTATTAGAAAAATGTTTTTCCTAATTTTGGTGTTTCGCCGAGATTCGAACCAACGTTCTCTCTGTGAATTCCGAATGGTAGTCACGCACCAACCCATTCGGCTACGGCGGCCGCCACCTACAACCACAAACAATCATCAATACTGATAAATATGAAATGAAGGCATGACTGCACATGAAATGAAGGTATGTCTCACAACGGTCATAACTGGCTTTTGGAGTGTTGGAGAACAAGCAGCCAAAATGGACATCCCTCACAACCCACAATGTCACAGTTGTAAACAACCGCAGAAAAGGGAAACGATGTGAATACCCGCCTTATGGAAGAAGAAAATTTCTATCCTGAGCAAGGCACTGCTCGAGAGTCTCGAACAACTGTCTGGCTAATAAGGTTCATAAACCGACTGGATATAGTCATTCTGTAAATAACCGTTAAACAAGTAGGAAACGAGGATGTATGCCACATCCAAAATGGTGCGGAAGCGCTAGTGGGGTTTGGATGAATAACCATTTTAACCAATCAACCAACCATGCTCAGTAATCAATACAAATTTCATGGTAGGATTGCGTTAACTCTTTTGGAAATTTTGTTTTAAAGTATAATTTATCCTAGAAAATTAACAAGGAAAGTTTAAATTAAAAAGAACCGAAGATATTTCACTTCTCAAATTCGAAACTCACAATAAATTTTTTTTTTAACTATAAATTTTTTTCAGTATTTCTTCTTATACGTGGCGGCTCAAAATCTAACATGCAATATTGTTTTTAAATACCTTTTTTATTAAATAAATTATTAATATTAAATAAAAAAAAAGTTATTTTGAGTGATGGAAATCTTTATTTTGACTTTCAGGCGCTCCTTTGTTTGTGTGATTGTATACAGCAGCTCTTTAGTTCACAATTGTCAAACATGGTGGACGCACCAAGCCATTTGCAAAAATTATAAGTCTTCCTGATTCATTTTGCGCCACCTTGTATTCAAGCCTACCAATACACCAATTTTCTAGAAAATTGAAGACCTTGTCTAAATTACTTGGTAACTTTGCATGGAATTGGTCCGTAGATAAACTACAACTGAAAAACTAGCCACAAGTCTTTGAATTTAAAATCGACCAAAAAACCTTATTTTTTTGTATTGCTTTATTTTCATCCTTACGGTCTTAAAAATGTGCAGGCTAAAGGATATTTCCCTATCTAATTATTTTGCGAGTTTTAGAAGAGAGAGCGCGTCGGCCGAAAAATCGCGCGCTCGGAGCCGCTTCGAGATAAGTTTTCTCGGTTTTCCCTTCTAAAAACAGTTTTTCTTTTAGCCGTTTTTTGGTGCTGTTGGACGTATATAACGCTTTAAAATTACATATCGCTTTAAAATTACATGTTTAATAAATATGCAAAGATTTTATTGCATGAAACATTTACTTAACACTGGCAATGCCAAACAATGTTCCATTACAACGTTCAATGGAGGGCGCTGCTGACTGTTGGAACGAAAGAGCAAATAGCGCTGCCACACTACTTTACAAAAAAGTTTCACACAACAGAAAAACACATTTTTAACCATAACTATTTGCTTATTGTTGAATTAAATAAAAATTAATAATGCTTACTTTCAATTCTTCTTGTCTAAATCACAATTTTCTTTTCAAAATTCTAATAATTGCATCATATATCAACACCCAAAGCATTCAGCAAATTCCACTCGTTCCGCACCAACACAAGCATTCTGGCAGCACTACCACTGTAGACAGCAGCAGTGAAAAGAAAACGAAAACGTCGACGCGTACGGAAAGAATTTAGCTGCTCTTTTCGTTTTTTATTTATTTATTTGCTTTAAATGCATTTTAAAATAAACAAATTGAATGGAAATTTAAGCATTTTATTGTAGTGCAGTGCAATAAATTTATGTGAAATCGTGCGAATTTAGTGCTACTATTTTAGTAATTTCTACTACTTGTGTTTCCTTGCGCGTTGTACCGTCTCGTTCGGTTGCTTGCAGTGGCAGCGAAGCAGAAGAGCAGCGCAGAGACAACTTGTGCCCGAAATTTTTTTTTTATTGTAACTCCGCGAAGATATCAAATGAAATATGCAATTGAACAACGGTACGAGTATATGTATATATAAATTTTATAAATAGTTATATAGTTGCATTGGTTAATTGTGAAAAGAGTGGAAAATTTGCACCATTTTTATAACGCGTTGGCAGAGTGTTCATTATTTGTTAGAGTGGTTAAGAGCAGCAGCAGCAGCAACAATAATCCGGAGTACATCTACCTGTGAAGTTTTCCGATTTTGTTCGCTGCATGCCTTCGTCGTCTTATTAACCCATTGTGCGTGAAGCGAATTGTCACAGATATACTGCTGTTGGGAATATTTATAAAAAAAACAAATAAGGTGGTAGAGTATGAATAGACAAAATATCTTATGTTTTAACAATACATAATAGTGTTTTTTTTTACTATGCGCGCAAAGTGTGTACACAGGTTGGTGTATTTATCTTTTATAAGCAAAAACAAAATAGATATCAAAAGCATTGTGCTGTTGATATTTACATTTGAATAGTGGTTAATTTATGCACAGAGAAACTTAATTACTTCCGTTTACTTAAAAAAAGTGCCTTAGCACATAATGTTAAACTTTTGTTATTCAATCAAAATGTCGATTTATTGAGTCGCTTTAAATTTTGGTATCTATGTATTTAGTACGCAAGCCTTTTGCAAAAAAGCAAAAAATAACCACCTTCGAGTAAACGGATGTGGAGGTAAAAGCGGTTCTCAAGCTAACTCGGTCAGTTGTAAAAAGCCCGAAACAAAAATAAAGTTAGTCAAATCCACACACAAACGTGTTATCTCTGAAATCTGTCCAGAATCGTATGCCCATTATGAGCGGTCGAAAAATAAGTATGCGCCGTGTTTTATGTCACAGCGGCAATTTGTGCAATGCAAAATATTTGACATAAAGATATTTTAATTTCACATATATTTACTGGTAGAAGTTATAAATTCCGTATTTAACGGTATTCTCTACTAATAATTAGCTACTTTCATTATTTTATTTTCGTTTACAACTTCAAAGTAATCGTAAGGGGTATACGTATAAACAAAAAAATACTGAATAAAGTTAACATAAATGTCAATTCGCCCACTTGTTTTCCCGTCAAACAGCGAAATACAAGCATGAATGCTATACTCGCAATACATAGCATACAAACGACGCCCTCACTCTGCTCCCGCTTTGGACAATTTTTTTTTTTTTTTTGTATGTTTTGTTTGAATATTTGCCCGTACCGCGCTGCACCGCATACATGTTGCGCAGTACGCAAGCCAGTCACCCAACCAGCCAGCCATCTATCGTCTCATTCCATTCATTCATTTATTCAACAACAGCAGCAGCAGCACCACCACCACCACCACCACCACCATCATCATCAGTGTTGCTGCCGTACAAATTTAACTCCCACTTCATCTCACACGCTACAAGTTGTTGCTGCTGTTGCGCGGCAGCTGAGACGAATTGCCTGTGGAAATTACTGTTTTCTTTGTTGTTGGTTTATTTCTATCTGCTCGCTCAACATTAGCAAATAAACGGCAAAATAGTAGCACAAACAACTTTGTAAGTGCATTAAAATGAAACCGAAAAATTAATTACACCCAAAGAAAAACTGTATTGCGCGTATTGTGTGACGTATTTACCCATTCAGTGAGTAGTGTGTGTTGGTGTTGGCCACAACAGATAAACATGCAGTAATAACGAAATGATTGGCAAATAGAGTTGCCATTTTGAAACGTGGGTGTAATAATAAAGGTCAAATATTATTACATTTACGCTTTATTTTATGACAAATGTTATTAACGCATAAATAACAATAACAATTAGTCAGCTTAATATTTGGCAGTTAGTATTATATAAATCTTTTGAATTCAAAATGTATAAAAAAGGTAACTAAGCGTCTTACAGTTGTATCAAAGTTTAAAAATGGCATGAAAAAATGTCATATAAGCATTGTCAATTATCCATATATTATTTAGAAAAAGTTAAGTATACTGCTACAACAACAACATGTATATTAGAAACCTTCGGTAAATCTTAAAATTTATAAATTAGAAAGAAATACTTTTAAGGAGTTTGCCCTCGTTCCCACACCATTCGAGTCTGCCTATCCCTGAGCTACTCGATTTTTTCGCATACAGGCAAGCAGGAATATTGCCCAAGCAGCAATCTACTTAATTAGTCCATTTGTAGGTATTAAGGGGTTTTGAACCTTGTGAGCCCGAAAAAATGGACGATTGTTATAATTTTTTTTGAATATGTTTTAGAACTTTTATTCAAATGAGGCATATATCATACTGAAGGGTAACTCTCGAAGAATACATTTTGGTGCTTTTATTGTTGATATCGCCCCTCCCCCGACACGCCGTTTTTTAGAAGAGGCTTGCGGTGATCACCGTAGCGCATGAGCAGCTAAACTGAAATAAATAAAAAAATTATTATTGTAGAAAAATGTTTTTAGTGAATCTGAACAGTTTACCTATTTACCCAAAAAAAATTAGTCTGGATATGAAAACCGCTTTGCACCAAAAAAAACGATTTTGAGGGGTTGAAAAATTAAAAAAAATTACTTCCAGCGAACTATGCAAATATTTATAAACACTGAACCGTTCAGATTTACGAGGTTGTAACTTCGAATAATTAAAAAAAAAGTTTATGTAAATCGGTCAAATAGGTTTTGATAAATAATGATCACCGCGACGGTAATTTTCAAAAAACACGACTTTGAGATAATCGCGTCTAAAGATTTGCATGCACTTCATTTATGGATAAGGTCGCGTGCTTCCACGGTCTATAACTTTAGTTCTAGTGCTCCGATCTATATGATTTTTTGAATTTATATTTTTAAGGTGATGTACTTTTAGAATATGCCATAATATTTTTTTCGATTTTTTAGTCCAACACAATGAAAAAAAGAATAGTAAGGTAGCCGTTCCCACAGTAGTCGGTTCTACGTTTCCGGAACATCTAAGATTTATATCCGGCCAAGGACTGGCACTCCAGCAGCATTCCCCGTATGCTGCTACAACAATAACAACAACCATAGTAAGAGAGTTCGGGTCTTCTAAGAAAAGTTTAGGAAAGCTAAGAAAAATTATCGAGTGGCGCTCAGAAGGAGGTTATGACAAACAAAGTAAGATTGAGATGCCTTCTAATTAAAAAAATGTTTGAGAACCTCATTAACATCTCAATCAATAACTTAAGAATACTTACAAAAATCCTAACAGATCATTAGAGATTAAAAGGGCATCTACATAGGATTAGAATATTCTCAAACGAGTCATGCTGGCCACAAAGAGATGTGGTCTAGGTCGATTTTCCAATACGTGTTGCCATTGACGTAGTTGTTGTTTTTGTAGCAACCTAGAAATTCCTGTTAGAAGTGATGAAACCACGTCGCACACTGGGGATTTAGCGGAAGAAAGCCAAATTTGCAACATATCACCGACGCATTGTTTAATGGTATTTCTAAATTCCAGAATAGAACCAACAATAAAATCAAAAAGAATTACTAAACTTCGACTTACAGTTTTTTTTTTTATAGATATGTCAAAAGCATATTTATAGTATTGAACTGACTAAGAAAAAACTTCAAAGCCCAAGGTGGTTTTTTTTTTCCTTTTTCTTGAGCCGACTTCCAATTTTTTATTTTTTATTTAGGGTACGATATTTTTATAATATATATTTTAGCGGGAAGAACAAAGGCTGTGAAGCATTTGATTATCTATTTATAATTAATTTTACAAAAAAAAAAAACAAAAATCATATTCCTTCATATTCTTGGATCTGCAAGTTGAGCTACATTTACCTACGGTCAGAAACTAGTATCAACGTGTAGCTTAATAGCGTCTCTTTCAGTTTTAATCAATTGCAGGTGCCACCAGGCGCCACTGATTATTTTTTGGCAATGATAATAACTAAACGCTTTCTAGTGCGTGCATAATGATAACGAAACACTTTTAATTTTGTTTCGACATTTTGAGGGTAATTCAGAATTATGAACTTACATGTATCCCGTGCGTAAATATTTGCTGGCTTATATTAATAAAAAAAAAAAATTAAAATTTATGAATTAAAAAAAAATTGTTTTTTACAAATTTTTTAAAAACTAGTTTTTAAACATGTTCTTTTCATACACAAATATATACAACTTCGTTAGTAGTAAAAATGTAAATATTTTTTGGGATGTATACTTTTTTCCGCAACTCTGTACAAAAATCCCCAGTGTGCGTCGTAGAAAGATGATAGTAGTAGGCCCAGCAAGCGGCCAATTTTAATGAGGTGGGAGAAAAGGGGGAAAGTGGTGTTGAATGGGTCGGTTTAAACGGCTGTGTGAAGAGGTGGTTCGTCTTATACTAAGTATCAACTCATGCCGGACCGGAGTATATCGGGTTCAATTCTGGATATGTAGATGCTTAACCTTCTCCAATATACAGAACTCAATTGTGTCGGTGTTGCTCCATTTTTTTTTTCATCACTGGAACGACCGGAATTAACTTTTATCTGGCGAAGAACTGCCACATCAGCAGTTTTTCCTGAAAATCGCACAATATGTATTAGTGTTACTGCTGGCCGAATAAAAATATATTACGGAACAAGTGCATTGTCAGTAGCGGACGAATAGTACCCATAATTTAACCCGCTAAAATATGAAGTCATTATTTTTCTCAAAAATTTATATTTTTTTTTTATTAGCTTTCATTTGGACCTTGCTATTTTGTAGTAATAAAAATACAATTATTGTAGTTTTTCTCCTAACGACGTCACCAGCTGACATATTATAAAACAAGGAAAAATTTGATGTGTATAAGAAAATCCGAAAAAAGTGAATGAGGAAGGCAAGAGAAATGCATGGAAAACGAAGAGAGGAAAATAACCGTTGGTGGGGAAAAGTGACAGTGACTGGCAATGCGATTACAAGCAAGTTGAGTTGCAACAGCAAAACAATGAAATGACGATAAAGTGAAGCTCAAAGATTAATAAAAATAGAGAAGCAAAAGCAACGACAAGGCTGAATTTGTTATTGCTCTTGTTGTAATAGGACGCTAGGTCGGTGGGCGATGTTCATTTGTTTACATATAAACTCGTTTGATAGCAACAGCGATGCAAATAGATTTCTGCCACGCGGTACGAAAACACTGATAATTTTTTGTGTACACAATGGAAAAAATTTACTTTTTGAATAACGAAACATTTATGATAATAATATTAATAATAATAATCGTATAAAAAGCAAATACACTTTGCGCTCAATCACAAAATAAAAATGGTCACATGGAAAATGTATAACTCATAGCAACAACAATGTGGCAAAAACAACGAAAATATCTACCACTTTCGCACGTATAACAAAAATAGCAAAAAATAGAAAGTACCGTTGTTAATGTTTGTCAACTCGTGTTCGTGTTCGTGGCATTGCTAGTATAGGCATACATGCATAGGTGGGCTAGCCCACTGTAGTTGGCACTGCCAACAACACCCCTTGCGCACCATTGTCGCTAATAAAGACTGCGCTGCAACCGCAACGCTCTTGACGCGGTTTGGACGTCCTACTGCTAAACAAGCAATTTCCACTGCGGGTGCCACTTGACTGTGCTCTGCTGCTGCTGTTTAGTGCTGCTTGCTGTGGTGGCGCTGCAGCCAGTCACAATGCTCACAAAGCGTGTTCAACTGGTGCAACTTGGTGAAGGGTACCACACAAATGAAACAGGCCAAACTTGAAAAAAATGCTCGCGTTTGAATGGTTGCTTCTTGCACCGCTTTGAAGTTATGCAGTGGGGGCTATTTAGGCGGCAAGTTAAGTGGAATGCCTTGGAATGTGGCGAATCGAAAATGCATATCCACACATATGCATAATTGAGTGGCCGAAGGAAATTAAAAGCATTTATAAATGCACTTCTGTTTTTAATATTTGCTATGAAAATCAAAAATTTGCAGCACTCAACACAAGAGGAACGGATAATGTTTCTTTTTTTTTATTTCAAGAGTAGCCACATGGCATGGCCCAGGCATGGTTTTCTCTGCAAACCTCTAACATTACATTACCCCGGCAGTTGGTTCTACATTACCAGAATGGACCAGATTCATATCCGGGAAAGAACTGCTACTTTTTTAAAATTCCATAAAAAAAGGTGAGAATGTTTTATGCTATTAGAACACCAACAACAACATTACAGATGAGTGCATGAAGTCGATGAACACATTTTGTTCTCTTTAACGGCTTGTTAAATTCTCGCGCCGCTAAATTTAAATGTGAGTTTATGTGCCCTTTAGATATTTTCTCCAACCTTGCCAGAGTTTTGGAACTAGCGAGTTAAAAAAAAAAACTATTAATTAAAGAGTTAGAATTAAAAATACAGTGCACTCGCGGTAACTCGAATAGCCGCTAAGTCGAACGACGTGCTAACTCGAACACATTTTTTCCCCTATTGACTTCTTTGTAACTCGAACAATAAAAAAGCGCTATAACTCGAACAAAAAAACAAATTTATTTGTACACACATTCTTTTCAAACATGTACATTTTGTACATAGATACATATGTAATAGTATATGTATATAAATTATATGTATACTAGTGTATTGTCCATATGAATATTTCGGCGTTAATATCCCGTTAGTTTTCTGGGAATAACATCTTGCATTGACCAAATTGCTTTAAATTTGTCATTTGTAGTGTATCAGTGCACGTGAGTAATGGATCGTAAAAGGTTGAAGTGTTTAACATTAAAAGAGAGGGCTGAGGTCCTTAACAAAATTAAACGTGGACGTAGTGTTACTTCTCTAGCGAAGGAATAGGGGGTAGCCAAGTCCACCATAAGTCTTATAAAAAAGAAAGATAAGGCAATTTATGGCTTGCACTAACGCTACCGGCAACCATAAGCTTAAACTTCTCGTTATTCACAAAGCAAGAAATCCTCGTGTTTTCAAAAATTTTAACTGTCCGGTGGAGTACAAAAATTCCACATCAGCCTGGATGACTTCGGCGATTTTCAAAGACTGGTTTCATAATTCGTTCGTGCCGCAGGTAAAATCCAGATTCATTAAAACAATTTTTTTAACCAAGTTAAATGACTTTAATATTTAGGTAAGAAAATATTTGAAAGATGGGGGACTACCTGAGAAGGCTCTTCTTCTAATTGATAATGCCCCATCACATCCCAACGAAATCGAATTAAAGTCCGAGGATGGTTTAATTTTAACTATGTTTATGCCGCCGAATGCGACACCATTGATCCAGCCAATGGACCAAAATGTAATTCGTATAACGAAACTATTCTACAGAAATTTTCTACTGGCTTCCATTTTCAATAATCGATCGAAAAATCGATATCGATGACTGTTTTTTTAACATAGCACACTCAATTGATAAGTCGAACAAATTCGATAAATCGAACAGCGCCTGTTTTAATTAGTTCGAGTTATCGCGAGTGCACTGTAATATTAAATGATGAACAGTTACTCGGAACGATTATTAATAGCCTAGGCAGACGGCTGCGTTAATCGGTATTACCGGCACAGTTAATTCTGATTAAAATTGTAGTATGGCAGACGGTTATTACGCGTTTTAATGAACAGCTGATTTGTTTTGGGTGTAGTTTTATCAATAAAAGATGAACCGGAGGCAACAAATACGGGTAATAGCAGCCCGTATACCAAAAAAATAATTATTTATTTAAAAAATTGCAATTTCTCAAACTACTCCGAAATATCAAAACAATTAATGAAATTTCGAACGTATTAGTGCAAACTAGCATTGCATCCAGTATTTCTTGTTCTTCTCTTTAAAAGTTTCATTATTTTTCATACCCAATAGATATTAGCTGTTATTTTTGGGCAGTGTTCCTATCAAAAATTGTGAATTAAGTCCAGTTATCAATCCGCTTTAGTTGTACTTAGGTTGACCTGGCTGGCTGAAAGCCACCACATAGACCTATTGGTCCTTAGTGGTACCAGATGGAGCTTGACCCATACGTCCTTTACGAATCTATGTAAGCTCTGAAGTTCTAACTCCGAGAGACATTCTAACCTCTCGGGTTCTAGCTAATGCAGGAACTAGGCTAAAGCTCACTTTTTTATTTAAATTATTTTACATAAATCTTATAAAGGGTCTTTCAAAAGGCACGCCTAGTTGTTATTTTAAAACAAAACATGTGAAAACTTAGATTCTTTCAGGTTTCTCTATTTTTATTCAAGGTTTTGAAGGTTGTTCAGCAATACTATGCGCTACAGCAATAATATTCTCAACAGAACGTCCAGTTTTTGAGCTGTCATTTCTTTTTTTGTCCTCGCCAGAACCAGCTTCTTCAAATTTTTTCACCAACCTGAGAGTTGTAGACTCATATGAATATTTTCACCGAAAAATCACGAGTTTTAGTTTTTTGATATGTTGTTCTTAAAGATCGACCATTTCCATAATAAGTTTCAATAATTTTAATGCGTTGTTCTATCGCCCAAAATTATATAGTACATCTGTCTTCTTGACGAATGTCAAAGATGGCATAACAAAGGTGACGTCTAGGAATTATTCACTACTGTCATCTGGGCGGCACTTTTGAAACTTAAATGAATAACAAATTTTCTGGAATTGGAACAAAAAATACGGGATTTATAGGGAAGGATGGGATCACAAAAATTCATGGGCTAAGAACATATTTAGGACGATCTTTTGTATACACTCGAAAGCAAAAGCATATTTGTGATGAGGTCTCCAATTAATGCACGCTACATCAAATATGAGACGAAAAAAAGATGTGCGCAGCAGTCTCCCAGTTTCCAAGAATCTAAAAAATTATAACTATTTCGATTCTATATATTTAGGAGTTTGAGCTCCTACAATATTCTGAACGCAATTATTCCAAGATGACCCGCTGTAGCATTCTCCTGCCTGTTCAGTAGTATTCTCCTAACATTTATGAACACGTCTTATGTTGTTACAAATAATATTTTTTTTTTTTCGATTAAAGCTGCCGAAAATAACCCGTTCCAACGGCAGACGTTTATAAGTTACCGAAACGACCCGAATTTATTACCGGCCGAGGACTGTAACTCCAGCAGCATTCCCCGTACATTTATGGGGTATGTTTATGCTGCTACAACAACCGAACATAGCCAAACACTTGTTAAACTGTTTACGAATTTTCAATTTTAGTAGTAGCTTTTAATTGTATAATTTCTATCCTGTTCTCTAGCGAAATCGAACTCTTTTTAATAAATTATAGAGTTTCTACTTAAGGGGACTTGGTTGTCTAAAAGTCTCATAAAATAATTTTTTGTTTTCTTCGATATTTCGAAAGTATAGTATCTTAAGAATATACTGTAAAATTTTAATGCTGAAATTCCCAATATCATAGCTTCAACAGCCCACTAACTATGTAGAGAGCGGTCCGTGTGCTCCTCATGGGCGAAACTTTAAACTCATTTATCTCGAGACGACTTTTTCGGCACGGAAGGGACCAAAAAAAAAAATTCAACGGAATCACTTGAAATATGAATATGTTGTTCACAACATGTATGGCTATTGTCGGAACTAGAATCATGATTTAATTTAAATAGTTTTCTATTTTTATACTAAAAAACTTGTGAAAAAAGACCCGATTTTACGTACTGTTTTTTTCAAAAGCGACCCGATTTTACGTACTGTTTTTTGTAATTTTTTAGATTTGTTCTAGTTCTGACCACAACTGCACTCTTTCTGATTAAGAATTTTGTGTTTCTCGAAATCATCTACGCCGTTCGGGTCCGATTTTTCGAGAGGGTCATCTTCAGCGGCATTTTTATAATATATTAATAAATATTGTTTTTAAAATAAAATAAAAATAACATTTTTGTATGCTCAATAGATGTAGTAATAAACACGAAAAGTTGAAATATAGTTTTTTTTTTTAATTTTTAATGGCAAAAAAATCGTGAAAATAGGTGAAATTTTCGTGCTCTAGACCACCGGGTCCCCTTAAGTTCTGCCAGGAGACCTCATCCAACTGTGGCAACAACAATAGGAACTCGATTTTCAAAGGCACTGTACTTGATTAATAATAAACTTTCTTAAAGCTATTTCTTAGCAGAAAATTTTACAAAGCCTTGCTGCCTCTGTCCATTGTTGAACAACTTGAAAAGTAGTTTTTTTCTTTTTTAATTTTTTTTTTTACATAGGTGCGCCATAACTGAGTCGTTAAGCTTCGATTCGTGGTAACATTGTGCTTGTATATTATGGTGACGTATTTTCCTGGAAAACTTTAGTAATACAGCGAAATATCATGCCTTGAGAATGTGCATGCATACTGACGTGTTTATGTAGAATATCATGAAGAGGATCGGGCGTCAGATAGTGCATGCGTGGACGCTTTAAAATCGCGTATCATAAAAATAAAAAAAATTAAATAAAAATCAAAATAAAACTAAAATCAAGTGCACGTATGACAGTCAATCTTTTATTGCGTATTATCAGTCCAGAAAACTGTGAAAAGCAAAATTTTTAGAATACTCGCATGTTTCTGCTATGTTAACTACATGTGTACATAATTACGACTGGCACACATTAAACATAATGCATGTATGAATGTTTGTATGTACATATATGAGTTTATTTCTAAGCTGATTTTTTTTTTTTTATTATAATTTTTTTTTAATATTTTATCTCCCCTTTTTTTACTTGTCCAACACTCCCGCCAACTAAATAGACTGGCTTGTCAGACTATAAAATTCAGTTGTACAAAGAATCCGATTGAATACAAGCGCGCGGTTAATATTCGCGTGCTGATACTTGTGATCCGATATAAACTTGTACTACTTAGTACTCTAGCGTAATATAAAGTGATTACTCAAATTATACAAGCACATTCTACATTTGTATGTATGTATGCATGTAGATAAGTATAGTTCATATGAAAAGTAATTCACGAGCAATCTAATAAGCAGCAGCAGAGCGCTCAAAGTTGAAGCTGGTGTCAGTCAATGTACAATGACCGTTTTTAACATCTATGAGATATACTTAAACACACACACACACACACACACACACACACACACACACACTTATGGGCATGAAATAATCCATTAATCGCAATTCAATTGTGCTTAACAAATAAATAAAGAAAGAAAGAAAGCTGTCGTCTATTAGTGTCTATTATTCGCGTTTGCATTTATTTGGCGCTGTTTGTCCAAATATACAAAATCAGGCTTATAAGCGCCCACTCATACGAACAAACATACCCACATACATATAATAATAAGTAATAATATAAAGAAGAGGTGGTGGCTCTGTTGAATAATCTGAGTGATTTGTCCAGGTGACTGACTACTTACATAATATTTTCAAAAAAAATTAATCTAAATGATTGTCTTTTTTTGTATTAAAATCTATGAAATTCCGGCATTTGCGATGTGGCTATGAAGTGGTAAAGTTGAGAGGCTAGTAGTGGAATTACTCATCAACGTAAACAAATATTAGCTGACACAAGCAGTGTTTATCTACCAGAGTACCATGTAATGTAGAAAGCCTGGCAAGTAAATTTTTTACTGTTGTTTTCCAAACATCAAATATCAGCTTTTTTTGAAATGATCGTATTTTCTAATTTAGCTTAAAATATTTAGTTGAAAATAATTTCAGAATATATTATAGTTATTAAAAGCAAGTAAAGGGTGATCGATTTAGAACTGTCGGATTTTAAATTGAAATAAAGCAACGAAAATTCAAATTGATTGGGCAATCTTTATTATTTTTCTGTAGAACCAGTCATAGCATTTACAGGGTTTGATTGAAAAGTAATGAGCCTTATTTTTTAAGCAACTTATACAACTAATATTCTTCAAAATAGGACCATTGAGCGTCAATACACCGCTGGTAGCGGTCCTTCCACTGTAGGAAACATTTTTTAAACTCATCCGCCGGAATCGCGTTCAATTCGGCTGTCACAGTTTTTTAGATTGCCTCGATAGAGTCGAAACGCCTCCCCTTCAGCTTTCTTTTAAGGCGCGGGAACAAGAAGAAGTCCAGAGGGGACAAGTCTGGGCTGTAGGGAGGGTGGGGACGCACCGGAACCCCCATCTTGGCCAATGCAGAGGTGTAGAGAAAGGCGGTGTGCGCCGGCGCATTGTCGTGATGAAGGGTCCAATTGTTGACGAGGTCGGGCTGAACCCGGGCGACGCGGTTTTGCAGCCGAAGGAGCACTTCTTTGTAAAATTCCGCGTTTACAGATGACGATCGCTGCACTTTCGCCACTGCAAAATCCTAACCGGTTTCTAGTGGAAGAGGAAGGTCCAACGATAATTTCCCCCCACCAGCCGATTCGGTTGATCGCTTGGCAGACGCTATGCGCGGCAAGGTTCATTCCTTTCCATCAAACCCTGTATTTCTTTAAGATAATCTCTTTCAAATTTTGGCAATTTCGAATGACTCGCTGAAGAACATGGTCGGTATCTCGCGAATAACTTTAGTAATGTTGGTTTCCAATGCCACAATTGAAGCTGGTTTATCCACAAAGCAGTTAGGCTTTACATACCCACACAAATAAAAGTCCTAAGATGTGATATCACACGATCTTGGCGGCCAATCCACTAGTCCGAAACGAGAGATAAACTGCTCATCGAAACAACGACGCAGTAAATCTATTGTTTCACGGGCTGTATGACAAGTAGCGCCGCCTTGTTGAAACCCAATGTTTTGAAGATTACGGGCTTCAATTTCCGGCATCAAAAAGTAGGTTTCTCATGGTTCCTTAGCATTCGCCATTCACTCATACATTGGGATTCCGGCGCCAGCCTCATCTTTGTGCAAACATAGGCCAATGATTCCTCCATACCATAGGCCACACCAAGCAGTTGTTTTCTGTGGGTGTAATAGATCTTCTTCAACGACTAAATTAATCTCTAAGCAGTTCGAACAAAGTTCGTGAAACGCGAATCACCTGAAATGGCTGTCAGTACCGAAACTATCCGTAACGTGTCTCGTGAGCGAGTTCATAAGAAGTCATCTATTAGCAAAAAAATCCGAGAGTTCGAGAAATTCGACCGCCATAGCCGAATAGGTTGGCGGCAGTCAATGGTAAACCTCCGAGTGTATTTCTGTCATGAAAAAACTCCTCATAAAAACCATATGCCGCACAGACTCGGCGTAAAATTGTAAGTCCTTCCATCAAAATATCAAGACGTACACCACAAATTGGAGGAGGAGCTGCCAAACCCCCCAAAAACAGGGGTGTAAGCTTCAACTGTATATAGATATATTAGGAGCATGTTTGTAAGGCTTTGGGCTTTTGGAACACGGTTGTATTTTCTGATGAATCTAAATTTCGCATTTTTGACTCCGGTGGCGGAATATAAAGCGTAATAAAGATAACCTTGGACCTTAAAGATAAGCTGCTGTAAATTATGGCGGAGGTAGTGTAATAGTTTGGGGCTGTACGTCCTCAATCGGTGTAGCAAACTTAGTGTTTATTGAAAGGATATGGACAAAATTTGTGTCTTGATATTCTCAAAAATAATTTGATCCAAAGTTGCGAGAAACTAAGTTTAAGCGGCAAATTCTGATTTTACCAAGCTAATAGCCCAAAACACAAATCCACTAACATACAATCACGGCCCCTATGGAACTGTCGGTGACAGCGATTGTCTCCTGATATGAAAGCGATTGAAAATTTGTCCTCTATATTTCACAAAAAATTCGGTGCTACTATATTTCGACCAAAGAGGTGTTGAAGAAGGAGCTACTAGAGTAAAAGCGGAAAATCACTCCAGAAACTCACAAAAGCTGGTCAATTAAATGCCACCGCTGATCTAAGCGCTTCTTAAGGCAAAACACTCGCAAAAAATTCTAGATTTTTAAACTTAACATAGATTTTTTAAATTCTTTAAGAATATTTTCAGTTGTATCAAATAAATTGTAATCTGAAATATATCAGTATTTTTAGTTTGCAATATTTTTCTTAAAAATCATAAATTTTGTCAATTAATTAAAGTACATCCATCTTTTATATTAACGGGACCCGTTGGTCTAGAAATTCTAAAAAATCGAAAGTATAGTATTTTAAAAATATACTGTGAAATTTTTATTCGGAAATTCCCAATATTATAGCTTCTACAGCCCACTAACTAGATAGAGAGCGGTCTGCCCGCTCCTCATGGGTGAAACTTTAAGCTCATTTATTTGGAAACGACTTTTTTCGGCTCGGAGAGAATGAAAAAAAAATTCAACCGAATCACTTGAAATTTGAATATGTTGTTCACAACATGTTTGGCTATCGTCGGAACTAGAATCATAGTTTTGTTTAAATAATTTCCTATTTTTTACATAATAAAACTAGTGAAAAACGATCCGATTTTACGAACTTTTTTTTCAAAAGGGGGCCATTTTGTAATTTTTTAGATTAGGAATCTTCTTAAATTTTGTGTTTCAGATGAGTAGAAGTGTCAAAATCACCTACGCAGTTCGGGTCCGATTTTTCGAGGCGGTCATTTTGAGCTATAATTTTTATAATAATAAATATAGTTGAAAAAAAAAAATTATGCTCAATAGATGTAGTAATAAACACGAAAAGTTCAAACATCGTTTTTGTTTTTTTTTTTTTTTTTTAATTTTTAATGGCAAATGAAATGAAATTTTTTGTGCTCTAGACCACCGGGTCCGCTTGAACTCGTGACTATGAAGCGGGGTTCTAATTTTGCCAATATTTCCTTTCAGTTTAGAGAACAAACCCACTGTACATTTATGCATCATCAAAGATTGAATTTGTCATGGAAAAATGTTAAGTTAAATACCCATAATTAAAATAATAAAAAAGCTTCTCAACTTTTCTTGTACTGACATTCGCAACATATTGCGCAACATGTTGCGAAACTTCTGTTCAAACGAAACTGTGTGCAAACGATTGGAATGATTATAAAGTCATGCCGATAATTTGATTGCATTCAAGTTGATAATAAATAGATTACGATCGGAATTCAATTTCAACGGGGAAAAATGTACGAATCTCGTAAAAAAAAGAACCATGCACAGAAGAGAAGCTTTTGAAATTTGTATTAACTCTTCTTTACGCACTTAATACCATGTCTGCATTGAATGAAGAAGAATAACAAAATTTTCCGCATGTGCAAAAATTTATACGTCTATCAAAGTGGGAAGAGAAGTTCATTAAGTTTGCCCCATAATAAGGGGGGGATTCATGACACAATAATTTAAAGGTAGTTTGATTTCTTTTTCTTCTTGGCTGCCATTGCCGCTACTTGACATAAACTGGGAAACTTGAAAGTAAGCTGCGCTATTCTCATTCTATAAAAGAAAAAACGTGACTGGTTATTTAAAAAAAAATATTATTTACAAAAAATGAAAAAAAAAAATGTCAGCATCAGCGAGCTCTTTTTTATTTCAAAATAAAATATAAACCGGAAGGTAAGTGAAATATTGCATTCTTTCATGCACGTAAAGAATGCATTCACTTTTATTATTATTTAGTAAGATGCTTGAGTAAGATTTAGAGATAGCAAAAATTCAAGAAACAAACGCAACACAAATGCGAGAAAAGTGGATGGCCGCGTGCATGGTAACTGCAAATGCATTTCCCAGCGTTTCGTTTGTGTATTCGGGCCACTTTTCCGCAAAAGACTTTAACCCTCGTTGTGGATGTGCTCAATTTGCAGCAGCAGTCGAATGAGTATTTATTTTACTATATTTCAATTTATTTTACTTAATTATCAAATATTATTTTCAGACACCAAATAAATGATATGGAATATGTGGAATTCGTGACTAAATCATAAATTACTCCAAAGAAGTTAATGCTTTCTATGCAGCTTTTTCTGGTAGTAAACTACTTCAGAGGGATTTTCCGCGACAATGAAATACTGTAGACATTCGAAACGACCCGAAGTTATATTCAGTCAAGGACTGTCACTCCAGCAGCATTTTCCGTGTATGGATGTGTGGGGAATGTTTATGCTGTTACAACAACAACTACAGATAATGCATTTATTTTTCTATAATGTATTTCTTTTATATAGAATTTAGAACTTTTACAAATGCCGTCGCACGTCAATCGTATTTGACACTTGTGAACCAGTGTTGCCAGAACCAATCGCAGCAGCGTACTAAAGCGATGATCAAAAAAGTAATAGATTGCTGTACTCCGTAATAGGAGTCTAAACAAAATTAAAAAAACAAAAAAAAAAAAATTTCTAATAGCGGTCGCCCCTCGGCGGGCAATGGCAAACCTCCGAGTGTATTTCAGCCATGAAAAAGCTCCTCATAAAAAATATCTGCCGTTCGGCTTGAAACTTTAGGTCCCTCCATTTGTGGAACAACATCAAGACGCACACCACAAATAGGAAAAGGAGCTCGGCCAAACACCTAACAGAAGTCTAATTTTCGTTTAATAATAAATCTGCAAGACAAAATACGGATTCCTTCATATACATACATGTAGATATTCTTTTATATTAAATTCTTGTTCATGGTCCATTGAAAAAATAACCCGCAATTATTTCACGTGAGAAAATGTTCAGAAACACTTACCTTTCCATACTGATGTATCAACAGGATTTAATTGAATAAAACGAAAACAAAACACTCACTATCACACTGACATGCTCATCACAGTGACAATTCTCGAACTGAATAAACTTCTAACAAAGCAGTAAAGCTCATTCAGAAAGGCAGAGTCAAATAAACGTCATAACACAGTCAGTAACACAGGATATCACTAATTAACATATATTCTTCCAACATTAGCGGGCTTAATATTTTAAGCCTTTATGGCCAATGCGCACGTTGCAAGTTGCAACGTGTTGTATCGTGTTGTTATACATATTCAAAATTGACGATGTGGAGTAGCGGAGAAATTATTGTCAAAAGGGCGAATGAAACAAAAATATCTCCAGACATATGTCCTTTTAGTATACATCATGTTTACTTTTATGGCTGCTGCTCGCCCTCTCTCGTTAACAATGGGACTTACATAAGCAGCGATGGATAAAGATAACGTCTTTTATAAAACATTTTTTCAAAATTTGGCTGAAATTGTAATTTAAAACATGAACAATTTT
The DNA here is from genome assembly GCF_027943255.1 of Anastrepha obliqua. Classification (NCBI taxonomy): domain Eukaryota; kingdom Metazoa; phylum Arthropoda; class Insecta; order Diptera; family Tephritidae; genus Anastrepha; species Anastrepha obliqua. The sequence goes on from NC_072896.1 coordinate 33,127,734, forward strand.
TTCCTGTTTCCTCTTAGAATTGGAAATTGTAATAGATTTCATATGAAGTGTAATAGCGTAATAAACTGAGAACAAATGTAATAGATATATTACAATTGTAATAGACTGGCAACACTGTTGTGAACTAGACTGCAGCCGAGCAATGAAGGGCGTAAAGGTCAAAATAAAGATTTCTCTCACTAAAAATATTTTTTTTTATTTAGTAAAAAAGTTTTTCAAGATCAAAGTTGATGATTAATTTTGGGCCGCCCTTCACATTTTTTTCACAATTGTTCTACAAAAACGATTAAGTAACTAAGTATTTAACTTGTTTATTTTATATTTTGATTGTGTAAAAAATTACCTTAAAAAATTTAAAAAGTGAAAACTATGTTTTTTTTCGTGTCATGGGGCGAATATATTTTTTTTTAATTAATATATATTTTTTTAATAAATTTTTTTTAATTGAACATTTTTTTTATATTATAATTATACATTTTTTTAATTAATTTTTTTTTTAAATAAATTTTCTTTTTTTTTTAATTAAATTTTTTTTTGCTTTTGTTATTTTATTTAAAGTGTGAAGGTTTGATAGACCCTGTCAGCCTCGTACACCATAACGAATTTTTAAACAATATATTTTTTTATAATTAATTTTTTTTTAATTAATATATATTTTTTGAAACTACAATACATTTTTTTTTCAATTTTTTTTTTTTTTTAATTAAAATTTTTTTTGAATTTTTTTTTTTTTAATAAAATTTTATTTTTTTTAATTAATTTTTTTTTGTTTTTGTTATTTTATTTAAAGTGTGAAGGTTTGATAGACCCTGTCAGCCTCGTACACAGCACCATAACGAATTTGATTGCGATAATGTTTAAATTACAATTTTTTGTAATGCATTTTTTTTTTTAAATAATATATTTTTTTATAATTAATTTTTTTTTTAATTAATATATATTTTTTTAATAAAATTTTTTTGAATTGAACATTTTTTTTATAATTATATATTTTTTTAATTAATTTTTTTTTAAATAAATTTTTTTTTTTAATTAAATTTTTTTTTGCTTTTGTTATTTTATTTAAAGTGTGAAGGTTTGATAGACCCTGTCAGCCTCGTACAAAGCACGATAACGAATTCGATTGCGATAATGTTTTTCGGAAATTTATGCGGGAGTCTGCTTTCTTTATATTCATATAAAGTTTTAAAAATATATTTGAAGCGAAGACCCAATGTATAAAAATGGCTTCGTTCAGCTGCTGTTTCCAGCAAAATGGCATAATTTGGTGTGATGTCTGGTATCTGAAATATCTTTGCAGTTTGTCGGCCTCATCCGTTAATAAAATTGTATGGATCTACAGACAGCTTGAAAAAGTTTTCATGTATTTTTTAAAGATATTGACAATTTAGCAAGAAAGGTGGAATTAATGTTGTTGTTGTTGTTGTTGTTGTTGTTGTTGTAGCAGCAATACCAAACCCTGTCAGTGTAGTGTAAATCACCGGCAGTATTCGTCTAACTCATATAAAGGTAGGCCCAGGAAACTTTTTGTTTCGACTGGTTGAGTCCAGAAGGAGAGGGGTATTAAATGAGTGGGTTTAGTAGAGCATGTGAGGACATATGTTTAGTATGTCGGCGTCGCTTCTAGATAAGTAGGAGTTTAGCCTGCTACAATATGCAGAAGGTAATTGGCCAATGTTACGCAGGTCTCACGGGGAAGTTGGAGCTCTTCATCTGCTGTTGGTGGTGGTTGGATTGCGATTACGCCATTTAGTGGTTAGGGGCTTAAGAAGGTGATAAGAGTCTCCCGATGAATGTTGTTTATTGTCTATCTAAACGCTGTCTGCCTCAGTAGTTGTCTCTTGCAGCTCGCACGGTTTCCATGGATATTGACGTCGCTGCTCCAACCAAAGATTGTTTAAAACTTTGCATATTTCTGTGCGGATCTTGACAGGCCAAGTTCTTCAATTCTGACCACAAACTGTATAGTCCAATGGATTCAGATCTGGACTTCCAGACGGCCAATCTTCTGCGGCTATGAACCCGAGGAATATGGTTTTTTAGCCACTGCTGGGTGGTTTTCGCCTTATGGGCTGAAGCGAAATCTTGCTGGAAGATCCAATGCTCTCCATTGAAGAGAGTACTGCTCAACTGCTCCACCACGACTTCTGAGACATCCTCCTGGTACAGTTTTGCCCCGGTCTTCACCAATTTTTCGCAGAAATGCAGAGCTGGATGGTGGCCACGCTGAACACTTGGAACAACATTTCTTACGTCTTTAGAAGTTTTAGCATTAATTTTTTTCGTTTTGCTTATTAAAAACTTCTTCAACAATGGAAATTTTCCTATCTGTGAAAATAAGATCTTCATGGCCGTTGACCGCTGTCACCGAAGAAGCTGCTTGCATCTGTCGAGTCTAATTTTCTTCAAGCGCGTTGTCAGAAGATAACCAGTTAAGCGGCGGAAGGCTTTCATGTGAAGATCATCTCTAATTAGTCTTGGCGTGGACCTGGTCGATACATTCATTTCCTGGACATGGTTTTCTGCTTTCTAAGAGGATTTCTGCGAATTCTTTCTCGTCGGTTTTTATAGCTGCACTGGTTCGAACCACGCGAAGACGAACAATTCTTTTTCTGTTTGTCACTTCAAACGTTTGGAAAACAAAGTATTGATCGTGCGGTAAGCAAACTTACTCGAAATATTAAGTTTATTCAGCAATTCGTAAATCTCACTTGCACTTTTACCACACTTTTGCAATGCAATCAGTGCAATACGAGTTTTCTTAGCTCCTGACTCCATTGTCTACAAACGAAATTTGCAACGAAACTGAGTATAATTTATTAGTAGACCATGCAAACGAACAAAAGCAAAAAGAACGGAACTTTTTTCTGCGAATATGTTCTCCCCTTACGCATTCTAAAAATTGTCACAGAATTTAAGGCAAAACTAAGTATATTACATTCCTGTTGGATGCTGCCAGAGTCCAGGTATTACGCCGAGTAAACGCGAAAAAAGAAAATCAGTAATGGATTTCAGCCGTAATAGTGTGATTGCATTATATTTGGCTGAAAAATCATAACCAGCGATTGTTCGTGAGCTCGAGCACTTCAAAGTAAATAAAGTTTTTGTTTATCGCACCATTACTCGTTAAATGAATAAGCGACTTGACCGAAATCCCCGACGAAGTGCCAATCAAATCGCGAAAGAATGAAAATATCTGACCGTAGCATCCGGCGCATACTGAAAATGATCTCAAAGTAAAGCCTTACAAGATCCAAAAGGCGCATAATCTCACACCAAAGCAGTAACAAGTCAGGCTTAAGAGAGCGATGCAGTTACTTCGCTTGGCCAAAAGCGGTCAATTTCCGGACATTGTGTTTTCAGACGAGAAAATTTTTCAAATTGAGCAATTCGTAAATTCCCAAAACGATAGGGTTTATTTGACCGACCGTTCATACGAGAATTTGAGTCATCGATTGGCCACCAGGAGGCAACACCCGCCGCAGGCAATGGTTTGGGACGCTGTAACCGCGGATGGATGGTCTCCAATCGTTTTCATCGAGACTGGCGTCAAGGTAAATGCGAAATATTATCGGGAAAGTATTCTGGAGGTTGCTTTGAAGCCATGGGCAGACAAACATTTCGCTGACAGGCCATGGACATTTCAACAGGACTCGGCACAGTCTCACAAAGCTCTAGTGAACCAAGGATGGCTAAAAAACCACGTTCCGAACTTCGTAACGTTCACACAATGGCTCTCAAATTCAGCAGACGCGAATCCGATGGATTATTCTCTTTGGGTCACTGGGCCATTTTTGAGAGGCCGTACTAAAAGATTGACCAATCTCGAGGCGCTGAAAAAAGCTATTGTCTGCGAGTGGGCCAAAATACCGGCAAGTCACATTCGGGCAGCTTGCGATTCGTTTCTTGACCGTCTCAAGGCCATAGTCAAGGCAAAAGATGGGCATGTCGGGCAAAAGTAAATTGATTCTTAATTTTTTATTATTTTTACACATTTTTTACTTTCGGTTGAATAAAAGTAATTTTCCAAACTAAATGTATAGCCTTTTTAATTGGTTACACTTCGAGTGCGAGTAAATACGCGTATTCCCGCTAACGTAGGGAATGAACGTGGAGCACGCGGGAATGGGTATCAGGCTGTATTTTTACATGTTTACCCTCGTAATCTTATTTCACTCTGATTTGTTAATTGTTCATATCATTCATTTGTATGCCAAACCATCACCACCACTTTCCACCATACGAGTATTAGTTGTCATTTATTATTCAATTCAAATGTCTCTGAAATGTTTTTTAAAGCCTGCAAGTACCAAAGTTGTTATGGGCCACTATTTCGCTATGCCCTGATTGTCACTGACCGAGAACAATACACACTTGGCGCTGCGCTTCCTGTGATCTTATGCTCCAGTCAACTGCGTCTCATACACAGAACGCTATAAATGGTATGTGAGTGTGTGTGTGTGTCTTTTTCTTTGGGTTTTTGTTTTTTTCTTTCTTTTTTTTGTGCTATTGGTATTACAAGAATGTTGCTTTTATGATAAAACGGTGAAAAATGAAAAGCAATATAGACAGGGCTGTTGCTGGTTGTGCTGGGGTGTAGTGGGTGAAGTGAAGCGGGCAATCAAGTGGTACCGGACAAATAAGCAAATAGGGCCTGACAAATATGCTTGGCTACGTGTATATGTGTGCGTATGCGCGTACGTGTGTGTGTGTGGAGATATGCTTGCCGTCACACAATATAATGCAAGAATGCAAACGCCCCACTCAAACGCGCACTGCGCACATATACGCTTTTGCACTTGCTGATGGTGGGTGGCTGTGGTGTTGATGCTCCTGCTGCTGCTGCTGCTGATGTTGATGTCGATGCTGCTACAAGTGGGCAGACAATGTGCATGCATGTGTGAGTTTATTGAAGCAGTGAAATGATGCTGCGCACTATGCGCGACCGTCATCGGGCATTGTAATGGTCCGAGACCATCAGCAGCAGTGCAATTTGTCGGTGCTGTCTGTATCAAGCGCCTAAATAAGTTTATTATACAATAATCATATTATTATTTATTTATTTACCACATTAATGTGAATATCGCACATATGTATGTTTGTGTGTGTATGTTTGTCTATATGTATGGGTCTGTACTAATTGAAAGTAATTTAATTCGTGTTTTTGCAGAGCTTCAAGTCAACGGTTAGGTTGATGGCTGATGGCTGAGACTGCTGAATGCCGCCAAACCAATTAGTGAACATCATGAACTAACAGTAACAGTAACAACAACTGCAACAACTACAACCACTACAGTTACTATAGAAAAGTCATAAGTGGAAAGTAAAATCACCAGAATGAAGGCCGTAATAGCAACAGCAGCAGTAGCAGTAGCAGCAGCATAAAAACCTAACTGCATACATACGAACATGCGAATTGCAAGAACGGTAAAAGATAATCGACGTCATCTCCAGTTGAGCTGCGCACACAAAGTGATTATATACATATACAAAAGTATGTACAAACATACATACACATAATTAAGCGTGAAAAGTTCGTGTCAGACAAGGCATTGTGCAGAAATTTTCGACAAAATTCAACTTCCAGCTAAGCTAACGAACGCGAAGGTGTAAGACGGAAAAGTACATATCAAACACATTTTTAATGTATTCGCGTTATCAACGCCGTCGAGCTCATCAATAGGCTCCTCGTCAATATCATTTAGATTATATTGAACTGCATTAGAAATCGAACTTAGTTGTAGAAAAGAGAGTACATATTTGGACTGGTTGGTGGCGTGACCACATTAGCAAGTGCAGTGATATTTGTTGGCAACTAATGGATCCATATCATCATATCAGACATCATGTGAGTACACAGCGTGCGTTTTTTAGCTCTTAAGGGGGGCTGCGCAAAACAAAAACAAAAACAAAAAAATGGCGGCGCTACAGCTGCTCAAACGTGGCTCCTTTAATCTGCGCCGTGAAATGTACAGCCTCTTGTAATCAACTGAAATCAACTAGACTCAAATTTTTCATTAAAATAAGCTAATCCACTTTGCATTCGCCTATTTTTAACGAAAAAAAATTTAAATTTTGAGTGAAAAAGAAAAAAAATATACACTTTTTCTTATAAACAAATCTAAGCAATATTTTTGTGATAATTAATAAAAAATTTGTGGCACATGTAAAGGCCAATATGTTAAAGAATATCCCTGTAAAATTTTAAGTTGATAAATTGTTTACTTTCTGAGTTATATTCGACAGCGCGGAAAAACACGTAAAAACGTTCTTATTCATCTTTCGTTCGACGCTCATCACTACACTGACTTTATAGCGACTTTTTAGATATTTTTATTAAGCTTAAAACATTGAAAAGATGTTCTTTAGATTGTAAATGATTTTTTAAAGCAAAAAAAAAAATTGAAAATTTGAAAGTGCTGGAGGAGCTGCCCCCCTTAAGTGCCATTCTCTCGACTTCCTGTTCACGTGAGTTTCCAAGAAACAGGCAGTTGAAAAATTTAATAGCATTTTTCGACTTAATAAATTCGATTTAATTGTTTCAAGCACCAGTTAAATATTTTTATTTCACCCTCCGTCGGGGGCCGGGTCTGGCCAGACTCGCTTTTTCGACTTTGGCCGTGAATTTGATATATTTCTATAGCTAACGACTTGAGCTTCCGGTAGCTTCCTAAAATTTAATTTTCTATCGATTTATGAATATAACCTCTTAAAAAGGATCCTCGAACCGGACGATAAAAAGGCCAAACCCGGGTGTCCAACCGAAGGTTTTAAAAAAATGTCCAGCCGAGTATTAACTCTAGTGCCTAGGAGCCACCACTAAAGAAGGGTACAAAAAAAGTGTGAAAATCGGAGCAATCGGAGTTGAAATCTAGAGCAATAAGGCGTGAAGTTCAGCGCACTAGACAGGCCGGAACAGAGGACGATAAAGCTATTAAACTGTTGTAATTGCTACAGCAACAACAACATACGAGTATATATGTGTATATAATTGGCGCTTACACCATTTTTGGGAGTTTGACCGAGCTCCTCCTCCAATTTGTGGTGTGCGTTTTGTTCCATAACTGGCCGCCGTAGCCGAATGGTTGGCGCGTGAACACCATTCGGAGGACGTAGGTTTGATACTCCATGAAACACCAAAATGAAGAAAAAGTTTGTTTCTAATAGCAGTCGCCCGATTTTATTTCTGCCTGAAAAAGCTCTTCATAAAAAAATATCTGCCGTTCGAAGTCGGCTTAAAACTGTAGGTCCCTCCATTTATGGAAAAATATCAAGAAGAAAAATAACAGATTAAAGCAAGGAGTGCCGCAGGTTGGTTTTTCAACTTCTATATCTCGAAGTTCCCCCAACCACCAAAGGGAGCTTTTAATTGATCTCCTATGCAGACGATTGTTCGATAATTGCGTCCGACAATAGCATTGATGGCTTGTGCTCAAAAGTAAACACTTATCTCGCCAGCCTTTCTCGCTTTTTCACTGCGAGGAATCTCCAGAATCCACGGCGACCCTTTTTACCTCCTGAGTGAAGCAGGTCAAATTGCAGTTAACGGTGAAAATCGGTTGAAAACCAATATCGACTGCAAGTAACCCCAAAAGCCTGGGCGTTACCTTCGAGAGTTTGCTCTCTTTCGCGACGCCTACAACCGCAATTGCTATTAAGGTTCAAAACCGCCACGAGGTTCTAACAGGTTCGGCAGCACTTGGTGTAAAGGCAAAGAGATGTTCATTCCCACGACAGTCGGCTCTATCTTGCCAAGACGAAGAGCTTCAACTGCCTCGTGAGATCCGTGTAACCTTAACTCAATTATGTTCTTGATATTGTAGCAGGTTAAACTCCTACTTATCCAGCTACGGTTAGCAAACGGGTAACTTCAACTCACAAGTGAGCTTGGCAGGCTGAGAAAATGTCGCAGATCCTCCTGTCGTTAAGCAGAAAGGACTGTAGGCAGCTGGTTGGACTGATGACGGGGTACTTTCTATAGGCGAAGCACATTGAAAAGGTATACATCTCAGACAGTCCACTCTACCAAGCATGTGGAGAGGAGGATGAGACGGTGGACCACTTTCTGTGCATCTGCCCTGCCTTCGCTCGAATCAGGCTTAAGATCTTTGGAAGTGGCTCCTTGGCACCACAAGATCTACTCGAAGTTCGGGTAGGTTTAAAGAAAACTTAAAAGGGAACCCGAGTGCAGTACAATGGACTTAATGTTGTCTGAGTGCTGAGTGCTGTACTTGCTAGTTTGTTCCGACATAAAAAAGCAATAATTTTACGCATTCGGACCGCAAGGTGATCGCTGATGCTGCGGCTCGTTTCTTACCCGTTGTGCGCTTGACGCAAATCCTTTCAAATTTCGCAACAGAAACAGCCGTTTTAGCAAGCGAGCGTTACCACCTATGCCAGGCCGTTGGACCACCAATGTTAATTTTTCCATTGTTAGACCAGAAATATAAATAGCAACGCGCGTAGATATACCCCCTACAAAATACATAATAAAAAGTCTATTAACCAACATTACTTAAGATCACTAAAATATTCATTTTTTTTTTTTTTTTGTCTTGCAGTATCCACCCACCCGACCGGAATTGCAGCAAAAATGCAATCGCGGCTCACATTCGAGTGACACCAGCTCAGCATACAGCGGCAGCGATACAATGGCATCCGTGTACGGTTCATCAATGGACGCTGAGGAGATTGATCTCTCCGGTTTGGTGGAGTCAGTAGTGGACTCCGATGAGGAGGACTTGGCCGAGAGTATGGATGTGAGTCGAATGATTACCACTCAATTTGCTTTTACTTTAATTCCGCTTCCATTTTCTAGAGTTTAAATGTGCGCGATGCCGTGCGTGATTGCCTCGAAAAAGATCCCTCCGAACGCACAGAAGAAGATGTAGAAATCCTGCTCGAATTCACTCAAGGCCTGAAGGCTTTCACCAACATAACACTAGCTGTGCGGCGCGCACTATGTGCCGTTATGGTGTTTGCTGTGGTCGACAAGGCCGGCACTGTGGTGATGTCCGATGGCGAGGAACTCGATTCGTGGTCGGTGCTTATCAACGGCGCCGTGGAAATCGAGCATGCGAACGGCACACGGGAAGAGCTGCAAATGGGCGATTCATTTGGCATATTGCCCACTATGGATAAGTTGTATCATCGCGGCGTAATGCGCACCAAATGTGATGATTGCCAGTTTGTTTGCATAACACAAACCGATTACTATCGCATACAACATCAGGGCGAGGAGAACACGCGGCGGCACGAAGACGAGGATGGCCGCATAGTTATGGTCACTGAGTTGCGTCAAATTGGCAGCAATGAGCACGCCGGTGCCGGCAGTAATGCTAGTGCGGCAAGCGCGGCGGGCATGAAGCGTGGACACGTGGTGATACGCGGCTCACCAGAACGTTTGCTACAACAATTAGTGGAGGAGAATTCAATGACTGATCCGACATATGTGGAAGATTTTTTGCTCACACAACGCATTTTCATCAAGAATCCACAAGAGGTGACACAGAAGCTGCTCGCATGGTTTGAGTGTGACGCGGAGCCGCCAAAGGGCAGCACCGCTTCACCGCAAGAGATCAGAGATCGTGTAACGCGCGTTGTGCTGCTTTGGGTGAATAATCACTTCACCGATTTTGAGGCTGATCATGAAATGATGGAGTTCCTGGAGGTGTTCGAGGCTGGGTTGGAGCACACGCGTTTGCTGAGTCAATTGCGTTTACTGCATATAGCTTGTGCGGCTAAGGCGCGCATGCGCAGTTGTACGTTGACGCGTTCATCACGCGACGAGCCATTGAATTTCAATATAATCGGCGGCTATGAGATGCGTGGCATTACAGCGGCGACGGGTGGTGGCGGTTGTGGCATATACATAGCGCATGTAGTGCCCGGCTCGAAGACACAAGACATCGGTCTTAAACGTGGCGATCAAATACACGAAGTGAATGGCCAATCCTTCGAACATGTGACAAGCAAACGCGCCATGGAAATACTTATGAGCAGCACACATCTGAGTATTACGGTGAAAAGCAATCTTTTGGGTTTCAAAGAGATGATGTTGGCCATCGAGCAGGGTGGCAACGGTAGCAGTGGCAGCAATGGCGCCGGCACGCCGGTCGGCAGTGGCAGTGGCAGCAGCGGCGGCTCGCTAGGCACCAAATCATTACGTAGTCCGCGACGCATTTGCGCCAACGACATTGCCAAATTACATGGACGCTGCATGTTGGATGATATGACAACAACAAATCGATCGCACATCTTGCGACTCAGCTCGGTAGATATGCTGTTGCCCACAGACCAGACGGACTGTTGTGCACCAGCGACGCCACCGCCAGTAATGTCACAACAATCTAGCGGCGGCAATATGGCCAGCAATTTCATGTCGAATCTGCTGCAAAGTGTCAGTAACGCATCCGCGCGCAAGGAAGCGCACACAAATTGCAATGATGGGAATGGTGGTGGTGGTGGTGGTACAAAGGGTGGTGGCTTTATGACGCTTGCGCCAAAACGACGCTTACAAAAGGCGCTGGCGAAAATGAATTTATTGCAACATAAAAGCATCGGTGGTGCGGGTTTGAATGACTCCATTGATGTAGTCACACCAACAGAGACTATGTCACAAAAAGCCGGCAAACTCACCACATCCTCATCCAGTTCCTCCTCTACATGCGGTGGCGTCGGCGGCAATCGTCTCTACCAATCACAATCCAATCCTGATTTAAGTTCGTCCTTACTCTACGAAGATTCTAACTCTCTTGCGACCAGCACCGCTACAGCACCCACTCCCACGCCCAATTATTTGACTACCTCCATGCATCGGCCATCTGCCGTTTCCACCACTAGCTCCGCTATGCTGCCTGACTATCCCGAGCATGTGCTCAAAGTCTTCAAGGCTGATCAATCGTGCAAATATTTACTCATCAACAAGGAGACGACGGCGCACGAAGTTGTGATGCTGGCGCTGCAGGAGTTTGGCATACACGACCCGAGTTCCAATTACTCGCTCTGCGAAGTTAGTGTAGGCGAAGGTGGCATGGTGAAACAGCGTCGCCTACCCGATCAGCTGCAGAATCTCGCCGAGCGAATTGGTTTCGCCGCACGCTACTATCTGAAAACAAATGGCAGCACAGAGACGCTGGTGCCGGATGAATTGGCACTGGAATTGGTGCGTGAGTCGAGTGTGCATTTTCTGCAGCTGAACGCCTATGAATTGGCCATACAATTGACGCTGCAGGATTTCGCTATTTTTCGGCAAATCGAGTCAACGGAATATATCGATGATCTGTTCAATCTTAAAACGAAATATGGCGTGCCAATGTTGTCGAAATTCGCCGAGCTTGTCAACCGCGAAATGTTTTGGGTGGTAACTGAGATTTGCAGTGAGCATAATATCGTGCGGCGCATGAAGATCGTCAAGCAGTTCATAAAAATCGCACGTCATTGCAAGGAGTGCCGCAATTTCAATTCCATGTTCGCCATTATATCCGGACTGGGGCATGCAGCTGTGTCACGGTTGCGCCTTACTTGGGAAAAATTGCCTTCTAAATATCAACGGCTCTTCTCCGACTTGCAGGATCTAATGGACCCCTCACGCAATATGTCCAAATATCGACAGCTGGTCTCCTCAGAGCTGCTCGCACAACATCCCATCATACCATTCTATCCGATCGTAAAGAAGGATCTCACCTTCATCCATCTGGGCAATGACACGCGCGTAGAAGGTCTCATCAATTTTGAAAAGTTACGCATGCTCTCCAAGGAGGTACGTCTGCTCACTCATATGTGCTCCTCGCCCTATGATCTGCTCGCTATACTCGAACTCAAAGGTCAATCGCCGTCGAATGCGCTCTTCTCGCTCAATCAATTATCCACATCACAAAACGCCGGCGGCACACACAGCACCGTCATCGCTGCCAATGCCGGCCAATCGACAATCAAGCGCCGTAAAAAGTCAACAGCTGCACCCAACCCTAAGAAAATGTTCGAAGAGGCGCAAATGGTGCGACGCGTCAAAGCATACCTGAATAATTTGAAGATCATCAACGATGAAGATGCATTGCACAAATTCTCGCTCGAATGCGAACCATCCTCTAATTCGCAGACGTATGGCGGCAGCAGTAGCAGTACACGTGGTGAAAGTGGTTTGGGACGCGATGGCACCGGTAATTCATCGACGCGCAGCGGTGATCAATTGAGCATCTATTCGCACACGTCTTCGTCGTCGGCACCGAATTCGTCGTTGTCACTACGCAAACGTCATCCCTCCTCGCCGACACTCTCCACCACCAGCTCGACATCGTCGACAAGCGATCACCACAATCGTCGCAATATGGCGCACAATAATAACTCAAAATTTGGCATCGCGTCTCCGCAAGCCGTCAAAAAAATACTCGCACTTTCCGATCCGACGAAAGTGCGGCCACATCAGCCGTTTACAGCGCGACACTCGGGCATGCCGCCACCCCCGCCCCCACTGCTAGTTAATACGCCGCATCATATGCTAGCGCATGCGTACACCTCGGCACCGGCTGGCATGCCCTTGACGGCAGCACCTGGCGCATCGACCACGCCAAGCCCATGCTCGCATCGGCGCTTGGCGTCCGGTAGCAATTCGATGCCGGCAGGTAAGTGGTGGTTGAATCTTTTATTCAGCATTCTCAATGAACTTTATATACTAATGAAATGGCCATTTACACTCAGGCAATATGGTACCCGCGCGGGCCATACATGAACGCTCACATTCGGACACGCCAACGCCACCATTACCATCTGTTGATCTGTCAGTTGAGAGCAGTAGCGTTACAACATTTCGTGACTTGCCATTGCGCAAATCTGTGACTTCCGGTAAGCTAGAATTGCTTCAATTATTTTTGGTTTCTAGGAAATTTTTGAAAATGTCATAACTAAAATTTTATTGCTATTAACTTCCTTCCTTGCTTACTAACAAAATCAGTGAAATGGCAATAGTGGGTTGGAATTTAAGTTATCCGAAGTAGCTTAGACTATTAAGTTGATTGCGTTATTGTAGTGCTAGTCCGCAATGGTTGATTGGGCGAAGTGGTTTTTAATTGTAAGCAGGTAGCGTAGGGCTTTTGGTGAAGGTCGCGCTTAGTTGCAAATTTTGAACACAATAATACAGTTATGCTTGTATGGTATAAATAATTTTATATTAAAAGGTTACAAATATATTTTGAGGTCATTGAATTTTACAATAAAGAAAAGGTGCCTTCGCTGGGGAACTTTCTAAGAATTTGAGGGCGTCTATCAAAAAACAAAAAAATAAAAAAACGTTTCAACAAATAAGGAAATACCAAATTTGCTCTGGGCAAACTTTATATATGCGCGCACATTTAAGGGGGGAGCCTGGTTTATAAGGCCAAAAAAATCAATTTTTTTTTTTTTCGTTTTAAGCGATTCCAAAATTACAGAGCCTAATTCTCAATAATACAAAGCCAAAGGTAGGCGAGCGTTAGGTAGTTACGCTGTGACCGGACAGCTATAGTACAAACTTTATCTTCTTTTCTCGACTTTTAATTTTTATGATTTCTTTGAATTGGCGTACATGAATGAAAAAAAACTAATGAACCTTTTGAAATGAATCAAAGCTTGTCCCTTCAGTATTAAATTCTCTTCTATTTGAACTAATAAAATTGATAAAAAAAAAATTTTTCAAAATTTTAATACCAAGTTGAAGTGAATTTTTTTTTTATAGAAAGGCATTTTTTTTCTTTAAAACCTCCAAAAAGTTGAAATTTTGGAATTTCTCTCAGTTTTCTTAGTTCATCTAGAATAAAAAATCATGATAATTAGAAATCCATTTGAATTTTTTTGCTTAAGATAATAATTACGAGCTGTATCTTGTAAGCCAGTTGGAACCTCCAGCGTTGCAGCGCTCTACTAATTTCTATATTAAACATTTTTTTCAACTTATTTTAGCCAGTACAGAAATTTTTTATACTTTTTAAATGTTCATTAAAAGATAGAAAAAATTTTACAGAGCTAAATTAATTTTTTCCTTAAAAAAAAAATTGCAAAGAGGTGCAATTTTTAGACCTCATAAACCAGGCTCCCTTAAGTAAAATTTAATTTCCGGAATCAAACAAACTTAAAAACAAAAAAAAGCCTTCAGCTTCTTCAGGTGCAGGTACGGACCTGTCAAGAAAATGCTCAAGAGAAATTATGCTATTATCCTTTGTATGTGCAAATGTTTGACATCGGAGGGGTTAGAGGTAGTCAGAGAACTGAAAAAATGATTATTTTCAATAATTTTTTTTTTGTTTGCTAGTCAACTGCTTTACTTTATTTTACAAAAAAACATAGCATTAATACATCATGTTTCGACTTAACTTTAGCAAAATTAAAAAAAAAAAACATTAATAATTGTAAAAGTTATCATTATTTGGGTGGAGCCCGTTTCTCCAGAAGTTCTTTGCGGTGATCATCACAAGTCCTTGGAGATTCAGCTAAAATCAATCGGACAAGATAAATTAGCGGCAGGCAGGTCGCCGCCGTAGCCGAATGGGTTGGTGCGTGACTACCATTCGGAATTCACAGAGAGAAGGTTGGTTCGAATCTCGGTGAAACACCAAAATTAAGAAAAGATTTTTTTCTAATAGCGGTCGCCCCTCGGCAGGCAATGGCAAACCTCCGAGTGTATTTCTGCCATGAAAAAGCTAAAAATATCTACCGTTCGGAGTCGGCTTGAAGCTGTAGGTCCATCCATTTGTGGAACAACATCAAGACGCACACCACAAATAGGAGGAGGAGCTCGGCCAAACACCAAAAAAGGGTGTATGCGCCAATTATATATATATATTTATAATCACCTACCCTGTCAGAAATCAAAAACAGATTAACGAAACCAACGCAAGGCTAAGTCTTGTCGAGGCCCTATGCTCCCGAGAGGAGTGAACAAGGAAGAAAAAAAGATAATCTTGTGCCTGATCGAAGCTTGTTTCTTTGTTTTCAAAATTAACTTTGCAACTGCAACTTTTCTTCCAATGAAAGTATAAAAAAGAGAAGAAAAGTTATAGCACTGAAAACTTTGATTTTTCGAGTGTGCCAATACTTTTTTGACTCATTGTATATTAACTAGTTACAATGAAAAAAATATTACACAAAACTTAATGAGCTATAAAAAAAATTTTTTTTTTAAATTCTGATTTAAAATTATAATCAATTTTTATCGAATTTTTCGAAATCTTGCACAAAGTGTGAAAATTGTATTGATATGGTATTTGTTATAAAATGAACTGTATTTTCGTAAAAATAATTGAAATAAAAAAAAAAATAGTCAAAACTTATCAAAATGTTGCTATCCGCTATAGTTCTTTCGCGGGCTGTATATTTTTGCTCCAAACCTGGGTTGTCTTGTGCTCTTTTCTAAGAAATTTAAACTTTAGAAAATAGTTGTAATAAAATGTGTAGCAAAGTTTTTAAGAACTGAGTACTGCATAAGGAAATTTGGCACAACAAATTTTTCTTCAGCATTTCTTCAGAGTCTTTTTTTATGGAATTTTTGAATTTCATGGAATCTGAGTACGGGACATGGCCAGAAAAAAAGTCTTGTGTTTTTTTTTACATATCGAGTGTTTTTTAAGAGCTTGAGAGCTAATAATACCGTTACAAAAACGCGAATGTTCCGGAAGGGGCTGGCAACAACTAAGCGAATGAAATATAAAAGCAAAACCAAGAATTCAAAAACAGAAATATTGTTGGAATGCATTTTTTTTATAATAATCGGGTAGATAATTTCACGAAATAATTTCAAAAAATATGAATATAATACCGTGCATATGTTTGGAGCGGTTACGAGTTACATGGTTCATTCGATAAGTCCAATTTTTCACTGCCTTTTCCAATAAATATTGCCGTAGCGCGTCAATGGTGGGTTGAATATTGCAATGAATTGATTGGTAGAAGTGCTGGCCGCAGGATAGTTTAAAAGAGATTCCATAGTGTCAGGAAGAAGTTCCAGTGGTATCACAACGGACCTACCGCAAGTCTAAGTATGTGATATTGGCGCCACCAGACTTGCTGTATGGCAAGTTGCACCGTCTTGTTGGAACCAATTTTCGTCGATATTTAGCTGATTAATTTTTGGAAACAAACATTTAGTCAGCATGGCTCGATAGCGCTCGCCATTCACCGTAACGGCTTCTGCTTCCTCATTTCAAAAGAAATAAAGACCGACGATGCCGCCAGTGCTCTATGAACTTCGCGAAAAGATTTATTCATTTTTGTTATTGTTTTTTTTTTTATCAAAGTAAATTTCCTCAATTTAGAAGCGTTGTTCTCGCGTTAAACGATTCATGAGCACTTGCCAAAACTTACTTAAACAGAAATGTCGGTACAATTTGCCATTCTCGACAGGCAAACCATAGTTATCGATAGCGATAGTCCTCATGCAGCTAAAACAAACAGCCCAGAAAAAAAGTTGGTAGTACACTCCTGAGTCTACGGTATTTTTGCAAGGTAATTTCAATTTTTTTTAACGTCATATCTTCAGCATTTATGACCGGATCTTAAAGTATGACATATCAATGTTCAGGTCTCCTGGAGACCATTTTTTTGTTTCAAATTCCGTTGTCTCAAGTACCCTTTTCTACACCCCTTGCACACCAAACCTCAGCTCCTACCATCCTAAAGTACCATACTAATGCCAGTAAATTAAAAGCCTAAAAGACGGAAGTGTCTCAGGAATTAAGTGCAACTAATGCGGATTGACAACTAGACTTAATTCTAATAATTTAAGCGGCTTAGGGGAATTTTCGATGGCAACATTGGCGCAAAAGTGCAAAGTTAATATCTATTGTGAGTGAAAAATATATTAATGAAAGAATAATAAGAAAGACTGAACACAATGCTAGTTTGTTAGTTCGAAATTTCACTAATTGTTTTGATATTTCGAAGCAGTTTGAGAAATTGTAAATTAAACGTTTTTTGAAGTGAAACTTCTTAGGCGTCGATGGACGGATGGAGCGAGAATGGAGAGTAAAATTCCCAGGCCATGCAACGTTTTGGGCATTTTCGTTCCCCGAGAGAGAAAAAAGATATAACGTTGAGGAAAAGGAGAGAGAGAGCTATACCTTATATACATATATCTTAGATACACGTTAGGCTATTTTTCCAGAGTTTTTCCTTGTGGCTGCTAATTTCTAGTGAAAAATAACACTGCGTACTTTTTGGCGCTTGTTTGTTGGTGCAAACTTGTAGGAAATATATTTTTGGTGCCTACTTTTTGACGTTATATTTCCTTGGTGCCTACTGTTTGGGTCGTTTTTGGTCCCAATTTTTTTAGCGTTTTTTTTTTTTTGGTGCCTACTTTTTGGCGCATTTCCGTTTCCTGGCTAGTGCTTTTGCGTTCTATAAAGTACTATCCATCCCGGCGTCGGATATATTGGTATTTGTGCCGTTGCTGTGGTCCTGGAATCGCTGCGTTTGTGCGGGTGATAAACGCTCGGAGTAGTGCGCGTTGTTACCATGGTTTGTATCCAGCGTTTACCTACACCGGTCTACCCTTCTCCGTTTTTCGTAAATTTTGTCTATTTGTATTCTCTGCAAATGTTGTGAATTCATTTAGATATATATTCTTTCTCTCTCTCTCTTGGTCAAATATAGGGGTCAACTTTTTACATTTGTTTCTTTTTTTTTTTTGCCTCGAAACCATTAAATTTAATAGTCGGCAAAAATCATAAAAATTTTGTATTACGGAAAGTATTTCGTATATTCCTTTACAAGTATTTCAAAACACAATTATATGGGCTAATGCGATGTCTCCTTTTATTTTTTTTTATCTCCATTAAAGTTAAAACTCGACAAAAATCAGTAAAATTTTTTTAAGAAAGTATTTCGTATATTCCATTAGACGTATTTATGGTCGAATGTAGGGGTCATTTAAAATTTTTTTTTTGTCTTGAAACCATTAAATTTGAAATTCGGCGAAAATCATTACACTTTTCTGAAGACAATTTTTCGTATATTTTATTACAAGTATTTAAAAAACAATTATGGTCGCATGTAGGGGTAACCTTTTAAAAATTTTTTTTTTTACATATGGCGTTGTCTGTCTTTTCCTAATGTACATGTACGTACCACTTGTAGTTTTTTTTATGGTTATGGTTGTGTTCAGTAAAATTTCAACTCGATAATATCAAAAACGCAGTACGGCTGAACGAGTCTGTCTCCAACTGGCACCTGTCGGCCATTTTAATTATGTTGATAGATTTATTTGAGTATCTGCATTGCTTGCTTAAGAACTGTTCATCAACATTACCTCACTAACATAATAAATTATTCAATATCATATTGACCAGAAGTGACTTTAGTTAACTAAGAATCTGTCAAGCTTTTGCCTTATTCAAGTCATCGCTTCATATAAATATACGAGTAATTCTACACTGATGTATGTACTATAGGTGTGTGATTTTTTTGCTATTTTTTGTTTATTATTTACTATTTTTCGTTTATTTTGGCTTTCCCCCACCACCTTCCCGAAACGTATGTAGATGCTGCTCACTTAATTTAATATGTATAACAGCGTGTCGCCTTACACAAACATCCACCACGTACATACATTCATACACTGTAGTTTTGCAAAAATTGAGACGCAAATGTAGTTGGGTATTTGAACATTTTTTAACTTTTTTTAGTTTACAATACATAATTTTCTGTTGTCTCATCATTATTTTACACCGTCAAACACAAACAAACAAAATAAATAAATACGTTAAATAAAAATGAACAAAATCACACGCCACAACAACAATACGCCATGCCGCTGCTGATGTGCCATCAACACAAATTCCCCACACACCAACAATAACAACTTACACCCACTGCACCGCACAAATCATCATCAAAACATCGAATAGGGTCGGTTTCATCCAGCGATAGCGGACACGGTTCATATGCCCAACAACACGACACTAGCAGCTCGGTTTACACCGCTGCCGATTGTCGACTGCTACAGCAAATTTCCAATACTGCAGCACGCAATTTGAGCGGCGGCGTTAACAACAGCAGTAGTGGCAGTAGCAGTGGCGGTAGTCAATGCAGCAGTAGTAGTACACCAACTACGCCAGCGCCAACTCCCATACCACCACCGCCGCCGTATCATATGTTGCGCAGCGCTGCGCACAACGCCGTCAGTAATCTGTATCACGCGAATGCGACAGGTGCGGGGCCATTGCCGCCGCCGCCGTACGCTCGCTTGCATTGCGGGGAGACTATGGTTGCACCGTTAATGCATCCACCAACAGCACATACACGACATTCCAATATGCATGGTAAGTTGAGGGGGGTGGGGCAAAATGCTCGTATGTTGCAAAGTGAAAGGAGGAAGCACATTTTTATGAGTTAATGTGATTGGGAGGGAAATAAACTTTGAGAAGTATGAATGTAAGTGGCAAGGCAATGCTGCTTTGTTGTTAGTAAGCAAGTGGGGAAAGTCAGTTTGCAAGGCAATAAATTCAAATGTTACTCAAGAAAACATGAAAACTGAATTCTATTTTTTTATACATTTTTTTCTTATTGACTTCTTGTCTTACAGGGGGCGCTCCAAATTTCGTTGATGGCAACAATAAATGCCCGATGTGCCCAACAATGTCGCCACCATCAACTATGAATCAATAAAGTGTTTGAAAAACCTGTTTGAGATTATGTGTAATTCTAGAGTAAGTACAGCTGTTTGATTATTATTATTATTAAATAATACATCAGAAAAACAGTGGAGATCCACTTCTCTACATTAAACTTAGCTCTTGTGTGTTGTCAACTTCGGCTCTTACACCTATAAACATCAATTATTTCATTTGCATTACTTTTTAACGTTAATTCGACAATTTAATAGAATTCGTCTCATGCCCCCGGTATCATCAGTGGGAGCGTGTCATTATTCTGTATTACAAAATTCTGGATGACAAAATTCTGTAAATTGCAAAAAAATTCTGCTTTTTAAAATTCTGCTTTTTTAAAATTCTACTTTTTAAAATTCTGCTTTCCAAAATTCTGCTTTTTCAAAATTCTGCATGTTTAATGCGAAAAATTCTGCTTTATTCAAGTTTTGTGATTTTCGTCATACAAGAAGTAACAAAATAAACATTTAATTCATAAATATACATATAGGTATGTTTAAGCGATAACAATATTTTAGTTTAGCCAATTACAATATTTTTTGCAATTTATTTTAAATATGTAGTGTGACTTAATTCATTTCTTTTCTTAATAATTCTTCGCAGCTGTTCGTTTTTTTTTTAGAAGAGTTCTACGCAAAAATACTGTGGATTGCGTAGCCGGAGTTGGACTGATGAGGGTTATTTTTTTGAAGCGCGGCCGAAGGCCGCCAACGCGAAAAGAAGTTCTACGCAAAAATACGGTGAATTGCGTAGCCGGAGTTGGCTGATGAGGGTTATTTTTTTGAAGCGCGGCCGAAGGCCGCCCACGCGAAAAGGAATTCGACGAAGAAAAAATTATTATTATTTTTTTTTTATTTAATATCTCGAATAATAATAATAAATTAAATAATTACATTACCTCTTTAACATTGTTAACATTATATTTTATACAGAATTTTGTAATACAGAATTTTGAAAGCAGAATTTTAGAAAGCAGAATTTTAAAAAAGCAGAATTTAAAAAAAGCAGAATTTTAAAAAGCAGAATTTTGTTTTTAGAATTTTGTACATACAGAATTTCGACACCAACCCTCATCAGTAATATCTTAATTTTTTTTTTTTTTTGTTTTTTTTTTTGCAACATGATTGATGATGTTGGAAATCTGAAGAAATTCGCCGCTAAAGACTTAGCATAGGCTTTATTTTCTTTGTTCATTCATCGCTCAGCTGCTGGCATCATAATAAAATCATTAATATGATTTTTTTTTTTGTCCTTATTTACTCCTCTATCAACCAGTGCAAAGTACTTAGGAGTAATTCTGGACTCCAAACTTAGCTGGAAGTTAAACGTCGAAGAAGGGGTAAGGAAAGCAGAAATTGCTTTATATGCCTGCAAACGTATGCTTGGAAGAATATGGGGTCTTTTTGCCACACTCTTTCCATCTAAAAAAGAATGGAATAAGGGATTCTCTCTAAACAACTTCGATACCACAGTCTATACAGATGGCAGTAAAATGGATTGTGATGTCGGAGCTGGTATATATTCTCAGAGACTTGGAATTGAAAAATCTGTGCGTCTCCCTAATACCGGTAGCGTCTTCCAAGCGGAAGCCTGTAGGTTACTAATCGCAGATTTCTCTTTTAAGGGCAATATCGCTATTCTTTCGGATAGCCAAGCTGCAATCCAGGCGCTGGATGCGACTATAACAACCTCTAAAGTGGTGGAGCAAAGTAGGAATAGCCTCACCAACTTGAGTGAAAACCATAGAGTAACCTTAATTTGGGTCCCGGGACACCGGAACATAGAAGGTAACGAAAAAGCAGATGAACTGGCAAGAGGGGAATCTGCCATGAATAGCGCTCTTGCAGAATCGGTATTCACCCCACTAGGTGCGGTCAAGAATGCAATTTCCCTAAAATACCTTCGAATTGCAGAGTGTAGATGGAGAGACCAGACGAAATGCAAAATCAGCAGAACGTTATGGCCCACCTACAACCTCAAGCAATCGTCGATATTAATAAACATGAAACGACGGGACACCTGTAGACTTACGGCAGTCATAACTGGCTTCTGGTCTATCGGAGAACAAGCCGCCAAAATGGGCATCCCTCACAACACATACTGTCATAGTTGTAAACAACCGGAGAAAAAAGAAACAATCTTCCATTTTCTCTGTGAATGCCCTGCCCTATGGAAGGACAGAATGTCAACCCTGGGCAAACCGCTGTTCGAGAGTCTCGAGCAGCTGTCTGGCTTAGACGTCAACAACGTAATAAGGTTCCTAAACCGCACAGACTGGATATAGTCCTGCTGTAAATAACTGTTAAACAATTTGGTAACGAGGATGTGGCAACAAAATGGTGCGGAACCGCTAGTTGGATTCTGGATGAATCACCACTCTAACCAACCAACCAACTCCTCTAGGAAGCATAGGGCCTGGACAAGACTCTTCCATCGTACACGGTTCTGTGCTGTTGTTTTTGCACCGTCTCAAGAGATGTCGGCATCTGCTAGTTCACGCAACAACTACCTTCTCCAAGTGTTTTTTGGTCGACCGCGACCTCTGCTCCCTTGCGACACTGAACTGGAACCCACAAGGGAGCATTAATATATTATAATTAAGGGGTTACATACGTCCAGCAGCGCCAAAAGCTAAAAGAAAAATTCTTAATCTATACATCTATGGCTATCGTCATACATGGTTTTTTTTTTTTTTTTTTTTTTTTTTTTTTTTTTTTTTTTTTTTTTTTTTTTTTTTTGAAAAATGGTGCCTATTTTAAAAATAAGTTTGTGTTTCCACCCTTTTTTTTTTTTGTTTTCGAAAGGCTTGAAACAATATTAATTTTTGGAATTTTTAAAAACGACTATGTACAACTATAGCCAATACATGTAAAAATTAAAATAAAATCGGTTTATAAGTCTGCGAGAAATCGAGGTCACCGTGTTCAGAAAAGTCGTTTTGAGAAAAACGCGTTTCAAGTTTTCATTGGCCGTTGTTACTCACTACCTGCACTTATTGTATTGGGTATAACTTCATCAATTTTCAAGATTTTAAGTTACAATTTTTGACGTGATAACGCCTTATAATTTGATGTAGCTGCACGCACCAAAAAATGCGCGGAACGAACGACAAAGAGGCATAATCGGCCCCCGCGTTCGGCAACGTTCGACATCTGGCTCTCTCCTACTTGAGTGAGCATACCTATATATGTATGTATATGTGCATATGAATATAAATTCTCTCTTCTTCTTAATTGGCGCGATAACCGCTTACGCGGTTTTGGCCGAGTTTAACAAAGCGCGCCAGTCGTTTCTTTCTGTATATAAATTCACATACATATTTGTATTTGCATATGCCTTCTTCCTGTGTGCATGGTAATGAACCATTTCTCTGTTGAGAATAGGACGATGATAGGAAAAGTAGGAAATGAAAGGGGGTGTTTCGAGTGTAAAGTATCTTGAAAAGGGCAAATCGATGATGGTGCCTCCTAGTGTTGTTGACTTATTAACGTCTGATGCACAATCGAAATTGAACATATCTTTCATGAATTCGATAAATCTTTCGTGATTTTTCACGTTTGTGTAAATGTAACTTGATCAATTCCATTGCGATTCCATTTAGCTCCTTCCTTTATCCATACAAAATATCTATCAAACAAATAAAATTTAAATTTTCTTTTGAAAAATACAACCATACCATCAGTATTTTCTTATGACGTTGTCACGTTAAGGGGGGAGCCTGGTTTATAAGGTCAAAAAAATCAATTTTGTTTTTCGTTTTAAGCGATTCCTAATATATTTCAGAATATTCACACAAAGTTACAGAGCCTAATTCTCAATATTTCCGTAGATACAAAGCCAAAGGTAGGCAAGCGTTAGGTAGTTACGCTGTGACCGGACAGCTATAGTACAAACTTTATCTTCTTTTCTCGACTTTTCATTTTTATGATTTCTTTGAATTGGCGTACATGAATGAAAAAAAACTAATGAACCTTTTGAAATGAATCATAGCTTGTTCCCTTCAGTATTAAATTCTCTTCTATTTGAACTAAAAAAATAGATAAAAAAAATTTCAAGATTTTTATACTAAGTTGAAGTGAAATTTTTTTTTATAGAAAGGCATTTTTTTCTTTAAAACCTCCAAAAAGTTGAAATTTTTTAATTTCTCTCAGTCAGATGAACTAACTAGAATAAAAAATCATGATAATTAGAAATCCATTTGAATTTTTTGCTTTAGATAATAATTACGAGCTGTATCTTGTACGCCAGTTGGAAACTCCAGCGTTGCAGCGCTCTACTAATTTCTATGTTAAACATTTTTTTCAACTTATTTTAACCAGTACAAAAATTTTTTATACTTTTTAAATGTTCATTAAAAGATAGAAAAAACTTTGCAGTGCTAAATTAATTTTTTCCTTAAAAAAAAAATCGCAAAGAGATGCAATTTTTAGACCTCATAAACCAGGCTCCCCCCTTAAACTATCGTCAGTAAACCGACTTTACAGACAACCTCTTTTTTTTAATATACATATTTTTGAATATACATACATACATATCTACTTTAAGAAAATGGGAAAAAAATCGATTTTTTTGAAAAATCACAGTGGTATTCCCCCCTAAGCACATTTTATATTGTAGTATTTAATAAGGAACAAGAAATTTTTATTAAAATTGGTAATATTTATTGAAATTAGTATTTTTTATTAAAATTTGTAATATTTATCAAAATTATTATCTTTTATTAAAATTACTTAATATTTTTCTAATATTTCCCTTTTCTTACAGTTTAAGCGAAACAAAAAACCAAATGCCAAACTTACTTTTTGGTTGTGTTGAAAATGGATATAAGTAACAACAAAAAATCAAAACAAAAAAAAAAAAATAAAAAAATAGATTGACTGCAAATTATTTATGTATGTATATCCTCAGTACTAACCAACCCGTTCTTCCTATTCGGTAATGAGATGCTAAATGAAACTTCGTCGTCCATTGAAAGTGAAAAAAGCGAAAAGCAAAAAGCCTACTCCGCAAGATGCCACCACCGTTTTGAGCGCAATTTACACATATACATACGTACATACAACTATTTATTTTCGTATATACATATTTAACTGAGACTAAAAAAGCAAAGTAGCCAAATGAGAGAAAGTGAAATAGATAGGAGAAAATATGCTAACAAGTGAAAGTGCAAAAGAGAATAAAGTAAATAGGAATAGAGTAAATGCAAACTAAATGTTTTACGAAGCATTGCTTGTTAAATTGTGTGAGACAAACGTACATATACATATGTATACAAAAAAATATATCAAGTGAAAGGAAATTTTAAGACAAAAATCTTACTATACTAGAAAGTAATTATGTGCAAAATTTACACACATACACACCCACATAATCAATGGCATTTGTGCGATTTTTTATAATGTATGCAAAGTACATATATGTATATTTACAAAACCTTTTTTATGTTTCTATTTTTATGATGAAAAGTAAAATATTTATACTTTCTAATATAACTTTTTACCCTTTTGAAAGTAAACCCAAAAACTAAAAGAGAAGAAAAGAAAAGAACAATTTAAATTTAAAACATAATTAAAACTAAAGAATTCCAAACTCTTATAAGAAATACGCATTAGTTGTAAGTTGAAAAAATTATTACAGAAAATTAAATAAATAATTTTGGCTTATGTGTAGTTAAAATGAAATGTGAAAACATATTGCGCTTTTAGCACGCTACTTTTATTATAATTATAAATATTATTGTTCTTTTTGTCGCATTGTATTGTATTTATGTAAAGAAACAAAAAGAAGAAAATAAAAAAAAAATTACTAAATATAAAATTGCCTAATGTGCACGAGAAAAAGGTGAAATAAAACAGTAGATATTAAATAAATGTAAACAATGTATGTAAGCACGTATTCACGCACACACACACACACACTTACCTAAATAATGAACGCCCACCAGAAAACTGACCGTCATGAAGTCTTACATAAACTAGCTGCGTCTAGCCAACCTAAACTGCAATACATTCCTATAGAAACCAACACATACAATACGAGCAAACTTAAAAAAAAGCAAAAGTTAAGCAAATTTGTAAAAAATCCTATTTAATTGATCAATATTTATGTGATGACTGATTAAAGTAATCAATTCGAGTAAAAGCAGTGCTGAAAGTGAGGTTAGATAGAAGTTCCAAATCATAACTTATATACGTGGGGCGTTCAATATATTCTCGGCATCATTATGAAAAACGATTCATATTAAATTCAATATATTTTTAGATGAGACCCATTGTGCATGTGGCTCGCAAGTGTGGTCCATGAAAGCACCCGAAGAAAAATCTGTCAAGAGTCTTTGAGAGAAAGATATTCATAAGAAATACATGGCGCCAGGCTAAACGAAAGAGGTAATTACATAATACCAGCCAACGAAGAGGTACTTCAATTTATGCATGGCGGCGAGGACATTGTCAAATTCATCAAACCGCAAGGGCTAAGGTAGATTAGAGATGTTCTAAGTATGAAAGACACGCCTGCTCAAAAACACTAATAATGCAGCACAAATCTATGATAATGAGAGGTGATAAAGTGAAGTAAAGAACGCCCGCGTAGGCGACTAATAGCCTAGACATACGGTGGTGTTAATCGGGATTACCGGCGTAAATAATTTTGATCAAAATTGTAGGGTGACAGACGGCGGCGTTAATCGCGATTACCGGCGTAGATAATTTTGATCAAAAATCGTAGAGTGACAGACGGTTGTTGAGCAGATTAGTGAACAGCTGATTTGCTTATTTCATAGTTTTGTCAGTAAAAGATGGATGTCAGGCCCAAATACGGGCATTAGCTGTCCTGATACTAAAAAAAAAATTATTTAGTAAAAAAAAATATTTATTAAAAAAAAATATTTATTAAAAAAAAATATTTATTAAAAAAAACATTTATTTAAAAAAAATCTTAAACTGCAATTTCTCAAACTGCTTCCCAATATCAAATCAATTAATGACATTTCGAACGTGCAAACTAGCATTGCATCCAGTCTTTCTTGTTCTTCTACACTTTAGAAGTGTCATTATTTTTCATTCATAATAAATATTAACTGTCAATTTACGGCAATGTTGCCATCGAATATTCCCCTAATCCACTCAAATTAAGTCTAGTTGTCAATCTGCATTAATTGCACTTAATTTCTGAGACAATTCCTAATTAAGTCGTTAATTCCGATTAATGCCACCGTCTGTCTATAATAGATTGCATAGAAGAAGTCGTACGAAAGCTGGAAGTAATCAACTGGAAATATCTAGCAAGAGACAGAGATAAATCAGACATTGCAATAAAATAAATTTCATATTTTGAAATTAAGTTTTCAATGCCCTCTAAAAAATATATTTCCTGCTTGACCGAAAAGTATGCGTTTATTGCCGGCTTAAGCTCCTCATCATGAGAAAATTTTTTTCTGCGGAGATTTTTTTTTTTAAATTTGGGAACAGAAGGTAATCACTAGAGGTCAGGGCTAGTCTATATGGTGGGATGTTGATTTATTAAATACCACAGCCTCGTACAGTGGCCTAGGAGATACGCACGGCGTAAATTGTAGTGCTATGAAAAAGCCACACCCCAGCAGTCAGTTTGGCCCGTTTTTTTTATACTGATTTCCTTTAAATTAGGCCAAGTGGTAACGTAGAATGCTTCGTTTATTGTTTCACCCATTTTCATGTACTCGAATCAATAAAATTTCCTTCAAATTCTGAGACTCAATGGCCGTTATCTTTCCCGCCGATGGAGTGTCTTTCACACTTCTTATGCCACTGTATAGACTGCTTACTTTCAGACTCATAGTGATGAACCCAATATGCTTATTGTTGTTTTTGCAGCAGTATAAATATTCCCCATACAATTACAGGGAATGCTGCTGGAGTGACAGTCCTTGGCCGGATATTAATCCGGGTCGTTCCCGTGACGTAGAACCGACTGTCGTGGGAAGGAAGTATAGAAAAGTCTTAAGTTCGGATTGCCGCGGGAACGGTAATAATACGGTCGAAAATACTCGTTCAGTTTTCTCTACAGAGCTCCAAAAACTATCTACAGCACTACGACTTACACTTGTTTTTGAACAGCAGTGAGCATTCACGGTATCCATCTTGCGCTCACTTTTGAGAGTTTCAGATGATCATGTAGAGTAGTATGTATGAGACCAACGCATAGGTTAGTCTCCGCTGCTAATAATCTAACCTCTAATCGAGCTTTTTCCAGTACAAGCTTCTCAACTTTTTTCGCATTTTTTTTCTTTAGCGCCAGTAACGGAGCCAATGACAGCCATTTCTGACTGATCATCAATGATGCTATGACCAGTCACCCATACCTACAGTTCAGCAGATCCAATGAGGTTTCATATGACGGATTAGTTCTCACTGATCGAAAATGTAATGCAAATGCATTAGAAAATTCGAAAAAATTTTCTTTCGATTGATCAGACCTCATCTATACTTCCAACATCGCTGATTCGAGTGAACCTTACATACATAAATTTATACCCGCAAATGCTAAAGAAAATGATGAAATGAAATACAGTTGATGAGTTTGCTAGCTTTTATGACGGTCAGTTTTCTTATAGGGAACGAGCTATGTTACCATACATCCATGTACCCAGTAGGTATGCAGTCAGCGTCAAAATAAAGTGTCCACCACATTTTGATAAGTTTTGACTGTTTATTTATTTATTTATTTTGTAATTTCAATTATTTTTTTATTTTTTTATTTTGTAATTTCAATTATTTTTTTATTTATTTATTTTGTAATTTCAATTATTTTTTTATTTATTTATTTTGTAATTTCAATTATTTTTTTTATTTTGTGCTACAACATATTTTTATTATTATTATTTCATACTACAATAACTACCTGTAAAGCAAAGTTTCGAACTCTGTATAAAATTCGACAAATTTTCATCAATATTTGAACTTCATATTCTGAATAATTTTGAGAAAAAATTCGTGTATGAAGTTTCAGAGATCATTGAATTTTGGTAAAGTGATAAGTGAAAGTTTCAAATACTCAAATTTTGGGTATGAAGTTTTCTGGATCATTGAATTTTGGTAAAGCGAAAAGTGAAAGTTTCGCAATGATTTTTGAGAATTTTTGAATTTTTTTTCGAATGCGATATAATACATTTTTTTCCTACTATACATTTTTTATATGGAAGAAATCGCCAAACGCCGTCAGCAGAAAAAATTGTGAAAAATCAACGCAATTTTCGCTCTACTTGACACGTTAAATCTAACAGCAACTATTCGGCTAAAAAATGCGAAGCATCACAAATTTGAAAAAGAACCTTAACCTATTAAGCGATTAGTTCTTCTTAGACAGCTCGATTTACTGTGCTGAATTAATTTCATTTTTTGGACTGTCGATGCAAAACCGGTTTTCAGCCAAATATTGGATTCACCGTGCGCATTGGCTGAACGATTATGATAACGATTATCAGGAAATTCAGTGTTCATGCTTACTTTATAATGTCAAAATAACAGGGAAATTTTCGCTTAACTTTAAATTTCATAGCAAATACAATTTCTTTTTTCGGCATGACGCACATATACGACATTAATTAAAAAATGAACTTTTGAAATTGACGCATATATACGACATAATCACTTAACAGGTTAAATCAGATAAATCTGCTACCCAATGCTGAGCACGTGCCTTCAATAGCCGATAAAATAATACATACATTTCACCAACTCTCACTCCTCTACACGCTGCCAATAAGCTGAAACCAGTGCCTGCACATCCTTGCAACTTTTTGGCCCTTTCTCGCTTTGTTTTCGCATTCTTGTTTACTTGACGCTATTTTGATGTTTTTCCATTGATACTAACGATATTAATTGTTTACGTTAATTACTTTCAGTTTATAATAACAGAATTCAGTGATCTATAAAAGTGCCCGATAACGTTTCAAGTAGATCGAAAATCGTATTGATTTTTCACAATTTTTTCTGCTTGGCGGTATTGGGTGTTTAGGTTAGGTTAGGTTGATATGGTTGCCCAAGGAATGATCCCACTTAGACGAAGAAAAAACGGTTTCGTCCTTTGTGATACCATTATGAAGGAGGTGAGGTGAAAGAGAAAGACCGATGGGAGGCAGGGAGAGGGCGGGGAGAGATGGTGCTGGAATGGTTAGGAGGGTGGGTTTAGAGAGTGTGGATTACGACCGATGACTGCGCTGCATTTGCGTCAACCGCGTTTTGCTGCTGGGGAAATTCATCAGATTTTTAATGTCAGCGCCAGCTATATCAGCAGGCGTAGCAAAGAAGTAAGAGCCAAGATGCCTGGATCTTAGCCCCGCCAGAGCAGGGAAGCTAAGGAGAAGGTGCTGAGATGATTTCACCTCATCTACATAGTGGGTATTTTCTGCTATATAAAAAAATGTACAGCAGGCGTTTAATGGAGATAATGCATAAGATCACTTTCACTTTACCAAAATTCAGCGATCTATAAAACTGCATACCCGATAATTTTCTAAAAAAAGTCCTGAGTAAAAATTTTAAATTTTAATGAGAAATTTGAAAAAGTTTAAATTTTAATAAAAATTTTAAATTAGATGTTTAATGAAAATTTTAATAAAAATTTGCCGAATATTCACAAATTTTACGCAAAGTTCGACACTTTGCTTTATATGGTTCTTGTTGTAGTATGAACTTTATTAAAAAAAAAAAATAATTTTAATTACAATTACGTTAATAAATAGCTAAAAACTTATTTTGACGCTGACGCTATGTGGCACAAGCATATCCCCAAACAAGAGCTAAACTCTCAATGCGCTCAAAGAAGTTAAATAATCTTTTTATGGCAAGAATAATTTTTTTTTTTGGCTTTATTTAAACTTTGGATGATTTACTCGAAATACATTCTTATCATTATTATTTTTTTTAGTGTCAATTTTTTTTTTGTTAATTTATATTTGTTTTTTTTTTTAATTTATATTCTTTTTTTTAATTTATATCTATTAATTTTTTTTTATTTTATATTAATTTTTATTTATTAATATATATATTTTTTTAATTATTTATATATATATATATTTTTTTTTTAATTTTTAATTTTTTTTAATAATTTTTTACATTTTTTTTTATTTATATATCAACAACATAATCATAATTCCGTTGCTTTTAAGCTGACTGAAATTTGACAAATTTTTATATGTATTTATAATCTTAAACCAAATATGTATGTAACCCCGTCATAGTAGAAAACAAAAATTGCTGTAATTTTGACATTTCAAAATCATGTAAAATTTAATCCCATATCCTAAATTAAATATAATATTTTTTAACCTGCATACATCATAGGCGTTATAGCCAACTGGGAGCATACAATCGCCTGCATTGAAAATTGAAAAAAAAAAAACAATTTTAAAATAGCACACACACACACTCATATATTTTTAGTATTTATGGCAAGCCAATATTTATTATTATTGGGTTAACCAATATGTCTGCGCCCACATATTGGGCAAAAGTACAAGTGTATAGCTTAACATATAAGTAAAGTCAATCAAGAAAAGAAGAAAAGTTATAGAAGAAGTTATATATGTTGTTAGATCAGACTAACGGACAGTTGAACGGACAACATTTGTTGTAGTATTTTTGAAAATTTCATAACCTTAAAATATTTGCCAATTTCGTACGCCTCATCTAGTGACGCTTAAGAACAAGCAAAATATTAATCGGTTAGTTCATTTTCAAAACTACCAGGTCGTCTTAATAAATAAGCAAAGCAGAAGCTCTCATATTCATATTTCACTTGTGTGTATTTGGATGCAAAGTCATGAGTGAAAAGTGATTGAGTAACCTTAAAAAAATTATAAATAATATTCTAGGATTTATAATACGAATGTAAAATGTATGCTCTAATTCATCTCCATCTTTTCAAAAAAGTTTTTTTTTAATGTTAATAGGAATAATTCTGCTGATAACTTTCCTTCCACGCAATTTGAATTCGGCTTCGATCGGCACTGAAGCAAAAATTCTTGAAGATTCGTATTATCTTTTGACTTCGCAATTTTAATTAGTTGTCGATGGACACTAAAGCGAAATTTCTTAAAGATTTGTGTTAGCTTTTGTCTCCACCATGAAAACTTTTCTAAAGCATGTTTAACTAACTATGTCATCGAATCACCTCTCAGCTTGTCCACTACTCTGCGAATGGTATGGAGCTGTTTTTAGATGATGTCGTACATCGAGAACCTAGCAAAATTGTTGAAATTGTGTGCCTGCAAATTGTGTACCATTGTCTGATACGAAGCTTTCATGATACCCGAATCTGTTAAAAAAAATCTTTCAATATTTCTATGACCTTAGCTTTGAAATTATTGTGAATTTGTATGCCTCTGGATATTTGGAAAATCAATCAATTAAGATCAGGTGGTACTTTGAGCGTATATGACCTGGAAAGTCTATATAGATTCCTCTTTAGGAATGTTCTTCCTCTTCTTTATTAAACTTGTGAACCCAGGCGTCTCTTTTCCGATGTTCTTTGTAATGCCTCTGGTAAATGAAAAGTTTGATAAATGCAACTGAAATATAATTGCAATAAATTTAAAAATAAAAAAATTTAGTGCAGCATAAAGGCCCAACCTTCTGAATTATCTTGGCTCTTTACCAGCAAAAGAATCTGTACTCAATGCCCACTGTCGACATAGTTTTTCTTTAACTGCATCTGGCAGGCAATGGGAAGTTTAGGTTTTATCATCTGCCTGATCTTAATAGATCTCACATAGACCATAAGGCTCTGTAGTGTTACCAGTGTTGTTGGAGTTGTTGACGAGTTTTAATAAACAGTTTAAACTTTTGTCGGCAATATCGTTCATAGATGAAAAGTATACCGATCCCAGGCAGTTGTAACGAGTTCTGCTTACATCAGGGCAGTAGCAAAGGAGGTGCTCTAGCGTACCGCTTTCTTCTTCGCATAAGTAACACTCGTCGTTCTGAACTAATTTCATTTTAGCTGCGTAATTTGGAGTGAGACAAAGTCCGGTCAGTACTTGAACCAATATTTTATATTCCTTCCTTGGGAGTTGGTTGTTTTCGTGTTATAAGTTCGTAGCATTATTTTGGCAATCCTGTGGGAGGTCGAGGGTGGGAGCTTCCCATATAAACTGTACTACCAGAGTGAGTTGCTCGTCTACTAGTTCCATCTTCAAAACTGAGACTGAGAGGGAAGGATATATGTTGAACGTACTCATCCTAGGCAATCCGGTGCCTGCATTAGCAAACTCGTCAGGCAATGGCAAACGTTTTAGTGAATTTTTTTTTTGTTTTTCAAAAAAGTTGCTCATAAAAATTTTCTGCCCTTTGGAGTTGGCAAAAAACTGTAGTGTCCTCGCTGCCAGTCGGGTTTAAGCTGCCGAAACGACCTGAATTTTTAATACTATCGAGGACTGTCACTTCGGTTGTTTTCTCTAAAATTGCATAAGCAAGTTTTTAGGCTGCTACAACAACAATAAGAACCCGCTATCTGTACCACCACCCTAGATACACACACACACCGCAAATTGCAGAAGGAGCTTAGCCTTACCTATCGCCTACTTAGGTGATGCCTAAGCAGAACGACTCTATGCACCTTTCTGTTGCTTATTCTTTTACTTAAAACCCATTTGATTAACCACAATCCACCAGAAAAATTGGAATTTTTTGGCAAATATTTGTACGCCAATTGGATAAAAAAAAAAATAAATAAAAAAGTAAAATTCCAAAAATTTAAATCATTTGTTGGCATTTGCCGTCTCTTTCGCTCCGGCTTTGCATCCACATATACATTCATACAGCTGAGTTCAAAATAATAACAGCGCGACGAATTACCAGGTTTTAACTGTTTTTTTTTTTATCTTTTTATAAAAATATAACTTTTTAGAAAATTCAAAAAAATTTAACAAAATATTGTAATTTTTTTTTTTTACATTTACAACTTTTTATTCTGAGTTTTTAGAAAAATTATAGGTGTGCAGTTTTATAGCCCATTCAATATTAGTATAATAAAGCGTAACTCTCCAGTGACGCAAAATTCTCTCCCACATGTTTTGTCCATGCTTTTCGCCCACAGAAAGTGGCCCGTCATCAGGCCAACCAGCCTCCTATAGTCTCCTCTGTTTATTGACAGGAGGATTTACGACAGTCGGTGGGACATAGCAGGTAACATCAGTTTAGTCCATCTGCAGCCTCTCACAGCCTGCCCAGCTCACTTGTGGGTTGTAGTAAGTAACCCATTTGCTTTGATGGCTGCAGAAGGGAGTGTTAGAACGGGCTACGGGCTTCGACTTCGGATACTCTGGAGGAAGCCCTCTGTCTTGCTTTCAACTTTCTCATTTCCTTCTCTGTTTCTATGGCCAAAGTATACAGATGAGAGTGATGTCTGTCATGCGTGCTAAGGGCTTATATGGAAGAAAATTGTCAACATCGCACGTAAAAAAAAATTGTCAGGCATTGACGCGATTTTTGATCAGAGGGACTACGAACTTATGCTTGATTGTACTAAACTTTAATGGGTTATAAATTTGCAGAGCCAGAATTTTTGGAAATTTTTATGTATATTTTTTTGTTGTTTTTTGAAATTTTTTTTTTTTGAAATTTTTGTGAATTTAGTAGAAAGTTTGGCGCCTTGAGTAACAGGTTTTTGTTGTAAAATTCCCTTTACTTTTATAAAAACATACCTACAACAAAATTAATAAAAAGAAGAATTCAAATTTTGCAATTCGTCGCGCTTTTATTTTAAATAATTGACGCGATTTTTTAGCGAATTTGAACTTTCATTTTATTGCGCTGAAATTTAATGGACTATAGAACTGCATAGCCAGAATTTTTTTAATATTTTTTTTTTTTGTTTTTGAAAATTGTCAAATTGTTGTGAATTTTGTACAAAGTTTGGCGCTTTGAGTTATATGGTTTTTGTTGTACAATCTTCGCATACAAAAAACATACAAAAACAAAAATAAAAAAAAAATAGTTGAAGCTTTTCAATTCGTCGCGCTCCTATTATTTCGAACACAGGTGTACATGCATACATACAAAAAATAATAATTTTTACCATAAATCGTTCGGATATTTAAGAATTAATATTAAAAACAAATACAAAGAAATCAAAAATGATTGTATCGTTCAATTCAAAAGTGCTTAAAAGCACAAAAGAGTTTACTGAAATTTTCATTCGAACAAATTCATAAATAATTGTAAATATAAAAATATAATGAATTTATTGTTCAGTTAGTTAATTGTCTGTCGCACAGCAAAGCAAACAAAGCGTAAGAAGAAAAATCAAATAAAACTCAAATATAAATATATAAAAATGTTGAAGAAAACACGTTGAATCATGACTCAAATATTAGCAAGAATCTATATTTTACACATTTATGAAACTCTTAAAAACAAAAACAAAAAACCAGCAAATAAAAAACAAAAAATGTAAGCAAGCAAATTAAAATGAATTTAACGTATTGTGTTATTTAAACATACGTACATATATATTTATGCGCGTACATATGTGCATATGTACGCATGTAATTTATTAGCATTAGTGGCGTTCGCTGCACACTTTTTTGCCTTTAGCTACTACTTTACTTATACTACTGCAATTACTGCAAATAATGTACTAAATATACAATATAAAATATAAATTTTGTTTTAATTTTCTCAAACGCTCGAATTCAAATTTACACTAAGCATTTTAAGTTTTTTTTTTGCGTACTTACGCATACGAATACTTATAAACACATTTTTTGGTTTTAATGAAACCACCAGTTTCATGCATTATAGTCATTTTCTTTTCATGCAAAATTAATTTAAGTAAAATAAAATCGTATGTTTCTTTTTTCTTAATTCAATTTCTAGTTACTTTATTTTATTTTAGTTAATATTTAGAAAAAAAGGATAAAAGACATTAATGTATCTATGTAATATTTTACTCTACGCGCTGCGCTCTCTGTCTCTAATATTTCGTTTGTAGTAGTTAAGCCTTAAGTAAGTTAAAGCTCTTATCATTGCTCTCGCTATTTAATTATACTATTGAATAAATCAATAAAAACAATCAATATACAAATATGATAAATGTATGGGAAGTGTGTTTTATTTTTAACTAGCGCACCCAACAGACTTCGTTCTGTCAAATAGATTTTGAATGTGGCAGTTTATATTTCCACCTTAAAACGTTTTTACTCTGCTCACCCTCACACACCGCCCTATCATCATGGTGACGGTTCTGTTCAGGAGAATTAAAGAAAAGGGTCAGCTCGGGTGACCTAAGTATCTTCGCTTCCGCGAACTTTGGCCACCCTTTTGGGATCCACTAAAAACCCCGACTGGGATGTTTACAGAGGGCTTCAAAAACTAAGACGGGAACTTAAGGTTCAAACCTGATTGAAAAATAATCTAAAGGGAACCGAAAGGTGACAAATATTTATAAAGTGGGTGCTTCAATGACAAAACATAAAGATAATTAATTATTTATTAATATTATTATTATTAACATAAGGTTAATAACCGATATAATAAAGAATAATGAAATAAAACGTATATAAGTATTTTCAGTAATCGCTTTATTTTAAATCAAGTGAATCATAATTATTAAAAAAAAATATGTTTTATTTTTATTTTTATTTGTAGTGCTTTACGGTATACAATGTTTTTTGTTTGATTACCTGGTGACTATACAAACAAATCTGATGGTTTAGATTAATAACACCTAATGATTGCCCCTGGGACTTATTTATGGCTCAAACACCTTTTGAATAAGTTCATCTTTTGATCGAGTTAACTGACAAAAACTTTGAGGAAAGTTAATGCGACCAGTCAAGGTGTCTATAGGAAATTCGCCATTACCAATGTCAATGAGTTGTTCAGAGAATATGTCTCCATATTGGTCATTTTGCAACTCGACACGCATATTCTTGCTTAAGCGTAATACCTTGACATGTTTCCACAAATTCATCATCATTCACAGCATTACAACGCGGGGTGTGTCAACAAAGCTTCCTTCACAAAACTCCTCCAAAGTGTTCTATCGTTTGCTTTTCCTTCGTAGTTACGAATTCCCATTGAGGTGAGAACTCTTCCTACTGCGTCTATCCATCGGTTTCTCGGTCTTCTCTTCTCCTTCGCACCAATTATCTTTCCAGTCATGGCTTTCCTTACAGCGGATTCAGCAGGCATACGGAGCACGTGACCTAGCCACCGCATACGCTGCACCTTTACAAAACGCACAGCTGTCTCGTCATGGATAAGTTCGTTCAATTCCGAGTTGTACCTAATTCTCACAAATTGGCGGACTTTAAACATGCATTGAGTTCATCAGCTGGCGTTGATCGTGGAATCACTGGCAATGTTTGACGAAAATCTCCTGCTAATAGAATCATTGCACCACCAAATGGGTTATGATTGCTCCGTAGATCTTGTAAAATATGTTTATCTTTTGTTATTCTTAAAATATATTTGGTTTTGTTCAACCCTGCATGATTATTCTTAGAATTTACTTAACTATTTTTATTTATTATTTGTGAATGAAATCATTCCTTAACTCGTTCTGAAACTAAAACAAAAGAAAGAATATTGCGAGGCCAATCAAATCTATAGCTCTTACATTTTCTGACTTTTCAATTTGGTCAGGTTCACGATATTATCACTTTTGTGTAAACGCATTAGATGCTCCAACGCGAACACGCACACACACGAACACGCAATATTTGTGTGGGAAAAAGAAAAGGGCTGTTTTAGGATTTTCCCGGAAATTATTCGAATTTTTCTCGCCGTACAAACCATCCTTGGACTTCAAGGAACATTTTAAAAAAATAATTGTTAAGATTGGTACATGCGTTGTTGAGTTATGCTCAATGCTTATGTGTTGATAACATTTTGCGATTCATTTTTATATTACAAATTTCGGGGATGTATTTGAAGTAAAAAACACATTCAGTTACTTGAGGGGTTAGCAGTCGTCAGAGGCCCGAAAAAATGATGATGTTCAATAATTTTTTTGCTAGTCTATTGCTTTATTTTACAAAAATAAAAACATAGCAGTAGTACATCATGTTTCGACTTGACTTTAACAAAATTTCAAAAAAAAAAAATCAATAATTTTAAAAGTTATCGTTGTTTGTCTGTTGGGAGGGAGACATTATTATTTTTTCCGATAGTCCAGCTGCGATCAAGGCCGTCTCGTCGCCTTATTGCAGCTCCCTTCCGGTGAACTCCTGTAAGGAGAAACTCAAACGTGCAGGAAACATTTCCCCTTATCTGGGTTCCTGGGCACAGGAATATAGAGGGAAATGAATTTGCCGATGAGCTTGCCAGAAAGGGGTCGGCAGAACCTTGACCGTTGTTAAAGAGAAACTGTACAATATCTTTCTCAAAAAAGCATAAGACAGATGGAGGTCTGTCTCATCGTGTGCTATTTCGAAACAGTACGTTTAAGGTGATGGGAACTCCCCGCCATTCAATTTCCAAACTCATTGCGGTGTTCACTGGTCACTGGGTGATCGGTACTTATGCCGAAAAACTTGGAATTCCGTACAACTCCTATTGCAAAAGCTATGGGAATCCTGCAGAGAAAGAGACTGTGGAACACTTTCTCTGCAAATGACACCTATTAGACAGCGCTAGGCAACGCTCTTCTTAAACAGTGTTTTAGGCTACTGCTTAGCCATTGCTAATAACAACAAGAACAAAAACATGATTTTTAAGCTACATTCTGTAGGATTGATATAAGGAGGGCAGTCAAATTAGCCAATTTTATATTAAGATGTATCGCTTGCTAAAACATCAATCCCTTTGTTTCTCTACTCATTCAAGATCGCCTGTGTGTGCACAAAACTGCCCATTTAGTGTTGCTGTTGTTGTAGCAGTATGCTTTGCCCTGTCAGTGTAGTGTAAATCACCGGTCGTCTTCGTCTAGCTCATCTACCGATAGGCCCAGGAAACTCGCTGTTTCGATAGGTTGGGTCCAGAAGGAGAGGGGTGTTAGATGAGTGAGTTTGATGGGGCATGTGAAAAGGTGGTTAGTGTCGTGCGGGGTGCCTTTACATGTAGGACATATGTGTAATATGTCCGGGTCAATTCTGGATAAGTAGAAGTTTAACCTGCTACAGTATTCAGAATGTAATTGTGCCAATGCTACGCGGGACTCTCGGGGAAGTTCGAGCTCTTCGTCTGCAATGGGTGGTGGTTGGACTCCGATAACGCCATTCGGGGGTGGGGAGCTTAAGAAGGTGGTAAGTTTCCCGATGAATGTCCTTCGTTGTCTGTCTGTACACTGTCCGATCCAGTAATTGTCGGTAGCCCAGTAAACTAGCCCTGCCTAGTGCGGCGTACCCCACCGCACATTTAGTGTTTCTTTTGTCGGTTCTCAAGCTGTTGAGAGCCATTTTGAGAGAGTAATTTGAGTTGCTCATCAGCTCGAAGTCGTCCCAGAAAAAAAGTTAAGATGAGTTTGTGAAAACTGCTAATTTGAGTGGTCAACTGATTTGTGTAAGAAGAGCAATTAAAACTAACAATAAACAACAACAACTTTGACTTTATATTTTTCGAGCAAGGAAAGATGGTCATCTTTCGTGTTCCAGTGCCTCTGTTTGCCTTGGTGTTTCTAACTGGCGCCGGTTAGCACGAGAAAGAAACGCCTGCCGCGCTTTGGGTATGTTCAACAATGCGCAACATACCATTTCAGAGTGAGCAGTGCGTTCAAAAATGCAAATATGGCAGTACTGCAAATGCAACGCGTTCTTAAACGTCATTTTTATATCAAAAGTCGTGCATTATTTGCAGCAAAAATTTTCACACTGCCAATAAATACGCTAGTACAATGTCTGATGAAAAGTAGGTATTTAATTATTTATTTTAGCTTTTAATACAAAAATTGATGAAAAATACGATATTTAAACTTTATTTTATTATACTTTTCTTGGTTTTAGTGATTACTTTAGTACATCGGAGATAAAATTACTGCTCAGAGTCCGACTGAGCATGGAGAACGAGTTCACGTCGGGAAGGAGGAAAAAGAGCGTGCTCTGGGCTAAGGTCGTAGATGAAGTAAAAAAAGTTAATATAGATTTAAAAATATATAGAAACATCGCCCAGCGAAAATTTTCTAATTTACTCATCACATATAAGCGAATAAAAAAAAGAAACAATACATCCGGTAGAGAAGCAACATCATGGCTTCACTACGAAGACTTTGATGAGGTGTATGGTACCAGGCACTCAATCAATGTGCCCACTCAAATTTTACAAAGCTCAGTTGAGCTGCCGATGTCGATATTAACGGAACCTAATGATGTTGAGCCTGATGTTGGAGAGCATCGTACGAGCCGCAGAACTTAATCGCTCATGCACAATTTTTTATAAGAGCGTACAATTGCTGGCGTATGCCGATGATATTGACATCATCGGCCTTAACAACCGCGCTGTTAGTTCTGCCTTCTCCAAACTGGATAAAGAGGCAAAGCGAATGGGTTTGGTGGTGAACGAGGACAAAACGAAGTACCTCCTGTCTTCAAACCAACAGTCGGCGCACTCGCGTATCGGCACCCACGTCACTGTTGACAGTTATAATTTTGAGGTTGTAAAAGACTTCGTGTATTTAGGAACCAGCATTAACAACGATAACAATGTCAGCCTTGAAATCCAACGTAGAATCTCTCTTGCCAACAAGTGCTACTTTAGACTAAGTAGGCAATTGAGCAGTAAAGTCCTCTCTCGTCGAACAAAACTAACACTCTACAAGACTCTCATCATGCCCGTCCTAACGTATGGCGCAGAAGCTTGGACGATGACAACATCCGATGAAGCGACGCTTGGAGTGTTCGAGAGGAAGATTCTGCGTAAGATTTTTGGACCTTGGCACGTTGGCAACGGCGAATATCGCAGGCGATGGAACGATGAGCTGTATGAGCTTTACGACCACATAGACATAGCGCAGCGAATAAAGATCAAGCGGCTTTGTTGGCTGGGTCATGTCGTCCGAATGGATACAAACGCTCCGGCTTTGAAAGTATTCGATGCGGTACCAGCTGGTGGTAGCAGAGGAAGAGGGCGGCCTCCTCTGCGTTGGAAAGATCAGGTGGAGAAGGACTTGGCTTCACTTGGTGTGTCCAATTGGCGCCGGTAAGCACGAGAAAGAAACGACTGGCGCGCTTTGTTAATGCTGCCAGCGCTGCAAGTACTGCGCATTATAATGCGTTTCTGAACATACCCTTTATTAAACTCGGCCAAAATCGCGTAAGCGATTATCGCGCCAATCAAGAAGACGAATATTAACTTTTACCCAAACAGCCTAATTGGGGTAGGCGCAGTGATGGTAAATGATTTTTGGAAAATCCCTACACAGCCCAAAAAAATTCCCTACTTTTCCCTACGCTTACAAAAAGTTGTCCCTACAAAATTCCCTACTTATTTTTCTCCTGTGTTTACACTATAATGAGGCACTTGCAACGTCAAAATTGAATTATTTGCTTAAGTTTTGGACTTGGTGCTGTTTTCACACTTTATAATAAAAACAAATTTTATTTGAAATATATATAAATACACATATTTATTATATTATAAACACATATATAAAGAAAAATTCAGCAAAAAGACTAAAAGTTAGACTTTTTCATTACATTCAATTCTGTTTAAAACAAGACCGAGTTTTTTTCAGAATCCGGCACGATTTCTTTTAAGAGTGGAACTAAATGGTCCACCACTTGCAGCGCGACATTGTGCTCATTGAAGAACATGCTAAGTCTTATTTCGAAATTTCTGAAACCATTTGGTTTACTCGGCTTTTTCTTAAAAAGAAAGTTTGTTTTGGGTCTCTTTTTTATTGGTGCATTTTTGTTTCGGCGTACTTCTGCAAATCAGACTTAGTTTAAAAGTTTTAAACTACTTTGTCGCACGCAGCGTATTTGCATTTGAACGGATCGTTAGCCGCAGCTTCCAACCAGCCACTAAAATTGTCGTCGTCAAGCCACTTGTTATTGAACTTTTGTTTCCGATACTGGCATTGCTTTTTCTGGTGTTCCTCCGAAGAGTCAGTCGAAGAGGGGGAACTCATATATAAATATATATGAATTTTAAATATAAAAAAAGCTAAAACTAAATTAATTGCAAACTTACTTCAAAAGTGAAAAGCACCAGAAAACTAACAATTTTCGCGCGAAGAAAAAATCGCGTTGGCGTTAACGAATAAAAAAACGGCAATGTTACCATATTAACGCTTTTAAAAGTATTCTGCCATAAAGAAAAAAAGTCTGGCATGAAACCTTACTGCGGTTTTTTATTTTAAATGAACTTTTATAATTTTTCCCGCTATTTCAAATTTTTTTCTGTCCTTCTTGAAAATTCTTTACATTTACATAATTTAACAAAATCTATCCTTCTTTTCCCTACACCCACATTTTTCGACCAAAAATTCCTACATGTAGGAAATTTTCCCTACATTTACCATCACTGATTTGAGTGGTCAACTGATTTGTGTAAGAAAAGCAATTAAAACTAACAATAAACAACAACAACTTTGACTTTATATTTTTCGAGCAAGGAAAGATGGTCATCTTTCGTGTTCCAGTGCCTCTGTTTGCCTTGGTGTTTCTAACTGGCGCTAGTTAGCACGAGAGAGAAACGCCTGCCGCTCTTTATTAAACTCGGCCAAAATCGCGTAAGCGGTTATCGCGCCAATCAAGAAGACGAATATTAACTTTTACCCAAACAGCCTAATTGGGTAGCCGTGCGAACCGACAAGTAAAGAGTTATTGAGCGTTTTTATTTTAATAAAAGTCGTTTATTATTTATTTATATGCATATATATGAATTACAATAATAAAACTGACTGACTACAATGATATGCAACTCTTCGTTTAAATAAGTTACTATTTTTATCGTTTTTATTTTTTGAGAGAAATGCAAAACTAACATTCTCTGCTGCCAAAAATACAAAGAAAAACATTTCGTATATATGTATAAGTATGTATATTAATAAATTTGTTGTCTACCTATATGAGCGGCTACTGCGGCTGCAGGCACTTACTTCTTGCACTTACACTAAACGCTACCTACATACATACATACATAAAGTGGATCATACATTGTAAATTCCATAACTTTAACGATTTCACGAAACACACAAATACAATGAAGGCAACCATTTACGCTATGCGCTGCTCTGCTCAACAGACTTTTCGATGCTAAAATATAGTAAACAATTTTTGAGTAATGGATTTTTGAGTTATGCTTCTTCTACATAATACAAAAGACATTGAGCAAAATATGTATGCTGAATTTTTGCATAAAGTGTATAACGTGTGAGGTGATTGTATGTAAATATTTATATGTATTTAATGATATTTATTGTAAATGTGTAATGGTGTATGACAATCGCATGAAATACTTAACACTTGGCTCTTACGCTTAAACGTTAAAATACAAATATAAGTAACAAAATATCAATTCAATACAACTAATCAGCAGATTTTTAATGGGGGAGCCTGCTTTAGAGGCTTCAAAAAATCGATTTTTTTTTTTGCATAAATGTCTTCCCAAACTATTCCAGAATGGCAGGTATACCAGCGGCCGGATTGCTCGAAGTGCGATTTCTGGGTTTTTTATTTTTACGATTTTTCCTAATTGGCGAGAAAGATAGGGAAAAAGTTAAACGTGCTATCGAAACGAGATTACATTGATTGTATTCGGAATTGAATTCTCTTCTAGTTGAACCTAAAAAACCTTAAGGGGGAAGCCTGGTTTATGAGGTCTAAAAATTGCATCTCTTTGCGATTTTTTTTTTAAGGAAAAAATTAATTTAGCACTGCAAAGTTTATTCTATCTTTTAATGAACATTTAAAAAGTATAAAAAATTTTTGTACTGGTTAAAATAAGTTGAAAAAAATGTTTAACATAGAAATTAGTAGAGCGCTGCAACGCTGGAGTTTCCAACTGGCGTACAAGATACAGCTCGTAATTATTATCTAAAGCAAAAAATTCAAATGGATTTCTAATTATCATGATTTTTTATTTTAGATGAACTAAGAAAACTGAGAGAAATTCCAAAATTTCAACTTTTTGGAGTTTTTAAAGAAAAAAATGCCTTTCTATAAAAAAAATTCACTTCAACTTGGTATAAAAATCTTGAAAAAAATCTTTTTATCTATTTTGTTAGTTCAAATAGAAGAGAATTTAATACTGAAGGGAACAAGCTATGATTCATTTCAAAAGGTTCATTAGTTTTTTTTTTTTTCATTCATAAAAATGAAAAGTCGAGAAAAGAAGATAAAGCTTGTATTATAGCTGTCCGGTCACAGCGTAACTACCTAACGCTCGCCTACCTTTGGCTTTGTATCTACGGAAATATTGAGAATTAGGCTCTGTAACTTTGTGTGAATATTCTGAAATATATTAGGAATCGCTTAAAACGAAAAAAAAAATGATTTTTTTACCTTATAAACCAGGCTCCCCCCTTAAGAAAGTTATGATTAACCCACTTTTTAAACAATCTAAAGTGAATTTGTTTTTCCAAAAAAATGATTTTTTTTTTTTATAATTATATTATTAATTAGTGAAAAATTGTTGAATTTCTCACTTTAATTTTCTTGGTTTAACTGGAAGCAATACTATGCTAAAATAAATTTTATTTTAATGAAAAAATTTGAGAAGACTGTTGAAATATATAACAATAAAACCTGTACGTTTCGTTTCAATCGAATATTTCTTTCCTTCCCAAAAAAACCACGAAAAAATCAATTTTTTGA
Source organism: Anastrepha obliqua (assembly GCF_027943255.1). Lineage (NCBI taxonomy): Eukaryota > Metazoa > Arthropoda > Insecta > Diptera > Tephritidae > Anastrepha > Anastrepha obliqua. Next base: position 33,172,104 of record NC_072896.1, read on the forward strand.
GGCCTCTAAAGCAGGCTCCCCCCTTAACATTAGTGGCTAGTTTTTCAGCGCCAGTTTGACTGTGATTAAGTTTGGCCGCAAATCTGGACGTTGAACCCCAGTTTATTCAGTGCACCGAAAAACTGCCACTCAAACAGGCTGGGAATTGACATCATCAGTATGAGTTTTGGGGTATCGAGAGTTACCGGTCAGTCACTTTTTGTTTAGATGGAAGCACCATATCTAATATGTATGTAAGTATGTAATAAAAATGTATTCTTTACAATGCTACTTAATTCTTAGTTTATCGCATACGTTTAGTTGTTCGTTCACTGCATCGTGTTTTGTTTTTTTTCATTTTATTCATTTTTCATCTCTTTTTTTGCTTACATTTGTTTTGTATAAATTATAAATATCGTTTCCTTAACTTAACGTGCTTAAATGTAAAATTTTAAAAATTGCGACTCGTTTAATATTTTCGATTTTATGCTTTTTCTTTTAAAACTATTGCAATTTAGAATTGCATAAATTTCATAATAATAATGGCCACACGAGTGGGGGGAGTCATTTGCATTTGAAGTCAACCACACAGTTGGCGTTCAAATCAAACGCGTACGCTTTAGATAGGTTATGAGTAAACTATAAATGAATTTATACTGGGCTAGGGACGGTATGATGCTATCACGCTGATGACGCAATTGACCAATAACGCGTGGTATATCCAAATCCTGCATAGAGATAGAGTGCAAGAAAGCATAACAGATAAATACAAATAAAAAATCATGAAAGACTGCACTTGCAACTCACCTCATTATGATCCAGCGTATAGAGTAGCAAATCAGCGGTCAATGTAACGCCCGAGCGACCACCACCCTCAAGGCAATGTATCAACACTGGCGGGTTCGTATTGTGTCCCGGTGGCACTTCATTGATCGAAGCCATGCGCACGGAATTTAACTCTTCGAGAAAATCCAAAAAATGATTCACCTCACGCGGACAATTCTGTTCACCCCAATTGGTGTAGTTCAAGTGCCAAACGGAACGATAGCGACGCGATTGTATGTGAAATAGGCGCAGCTTGCTGGTAATGCAACGATCTGTGGTTTGTGAGAATTCCTGATACACTTGGAACTGTCAATGAGAGAGGAGAAGAGTAGCGAAAGAATTAGGTAAAAGAAGTCAAAAAGCAATGAACAAAAGGGTCTTTCATAATGCGCGCCTATACAGGCCGGTTCACTTCATTTAGAGGCAATAATTTTTATGAAATAAAATGTTTATTAAAGCAACCGTATTTGATCCAGGAACACAAGGGTTTCTGATCCGAGAGAGGGTTCAATAAGTACCCTTGTTGGAAATGATGGCAACATTTTTTCAAAAAATATTTTATTTTATTTTTCAAAATAGACCCCTTTTAGAAAGATAGTGAAATGGTTGATGTGTAAGTCTGACACCCCTCTAGTAGCACTAAAGCGGCGTTTTTTTTTTTTTTGGAAAAATACACTTCTCCAAACGCTCCGGCTATTTTTTAACCCCTCCGAAAAATAGGATTTGTCGAACTCTCCAAAATATGCCTTTGTGTCGGCGATGACTTCCTCGTTTGAACTAAATTTTTTTCCCGTGAGCCATTTCTTCATGTTAGGGAACAAGAAAAATTCGCAGGGCGCCAGATCGGTTGAATACGGGGGTGCGGCAGCAATTCATAACGCAACTCACGCAGTTTGGTGGTGACAACTCCGGATGATGTGCTGGTGCGTAATCTTGGTGAAACAGCAGCTTTCTGTTCGCCAATTTTTTGTGAAAGCGGTCCAATAACTCACGGTAGTTTTATTCAGTGATCGTTCTTTCTTTGACATCGTTCGCATCGCAAAAAATCGTCGCCATTACTTTTCCGGCCGATATGACTGTTTTCGTCTTCTTTGAAGCAGATTCACCGGAAGAAATCCATTCTTTTGATTGTGATGAGCCCGGGTTTCATCAACGGTTACAACTCGATTCAAAAATTCCTTCAGATCTCGCTTAAATTGCTTCAAACACTGCTTCGAAGTTAACAGCTGCATCAGCTTGTTGTTGCTTGTGAGCAATGCGGCACCCATCGGGGCGGCAATTTTTTCATCGCCCACTTATTATGTAAAATATTAATTGCCGTTCCGGTCAACCCACCTACGACCTCTGTTACTTAGCGCACTTTCGTTCGTCGATCAGCTAGAATCATGTCGTGAACTTTTTAACTGATCTCCTCGGTAACCACGCCTGCCGGCCGTCCTAGTCACTCCTCATCAAAACCGGATGTTCGCCGACGTTTAAATTTGGCGAAGCGTCTCCATGACAGCGTCCAACTTTGTTTTTACCTCTTCGCATCTGTTCCCATCAAAAACAAAAAGCGAATTACCGAACGGTACAGCTCTTTTTCCATCTTAGCGAAAATCACGAAATACGTATCACTCGAATAGCTGCCAAATCCAAACGAACTTATCAATCAGTGTGAAATTTGTTTTGCCGTCATTTGATAGATGGCAACGATGCTAACACCAACTTCCCTAAGGAATGCCCTCTGTCATCAAACACGGGTACTTATTGAAGCATCCTTGTAATTCATGTGTAGGCTGTACTTTGCATTAAAATATTATTCCATCTAACGGTATTTCGCAGCAATAAATTTTCAGCAGTTGTAATATTTTGCTTAATTTATTGGTTCACTTGAATAGAGTCACTAAGAAAAAATAATAGCAAATATTTTTAAAGCTAAGTAGTTTTGCTGCCACCTTGTTTATATTATAAATTACTGCGTAAATACGTTGATGAATGGATTTGTACAAATTCTTCTGAAAAATCCAACTAATAGGTCCAAATGTTTCACGGATCTCGGGAAAAGATGATTCTAACAGAGTTTTATAGCTGTTTTCCGTCTTTTTGCAGTCTACAATTTTCAATTCAAAAGCTCCATAGTACGATATTGCTCCCCATACCTTAAGACCACCTTCACAGTTGTGATGTCGACCCAAGTGCTCTTCCTCCTTTCTTAAGTCATGGAAATATTAATTGTAACCATCCAGTTTGAACTGCTTTTCGTCAGTAAATACTAAAAGTTTTCATTCACCCGGATCGTTATTTGTAACAGAACTCCAAGCCATGCGATCACTTGCAAAATCAAGGCGGCGTTATTTGCGAAATTAATTCAAAGGTGTTTTTTTATGTAATTTTATAGCGCTTTTAGAATAGCTCTTCGAACGGCTGTTTTCTGGCTACAACATTTACCATTTCTCTAATTTTTTCCTTTTTAGTTCTTACCATAGAAGGCATCTAGTTTCACGTAACGACTCACAGCGTTTGGACTTCGACCGGTTTTTTTATTATAATACAAGGTGTGTTAAGTGAATTTTCAAATTTCGCGGGGTACGTACATGTGACTTTCGATTATTGTAATTTTTTATGTTGGTTCAGTCGCCTCGATGATATGTTCACGGTTTTAGCAATATTGCATCTTTAGTTTGTTTGTGAGAGGCATAAATACATAAGACAAGTGTTTTGCGTATTCGGCGATTTTCTGCTACCGAAAAAAATGGATCAAAGAAGTTGCTGAGGATGTCGGCATATCGGTAGGCTCATGCCATGTAATCTTTTCCGAAATTTAGGGCATGAAGCGTGTTGCACCGAAGTCCGTTCCAAAATTTGACCAAAACCAACGTTGCATTAGCAACACTCAGGAATTATTGAATGACCATCGATGATCCAAATTTGCTTAAAAGGGTCGTAACTGGTGACGAATCATAGGTATATGGCTATGACATCCAAACCAAAACCCAATCGTCCCGATGGAAGAGTCCAGGAGATCCAAGACCAAAAAAAGCACGCCAAGTTCGATCAAATGTTCAAAGTTTTGCTCACTGTTTTCTTTGATTACCATGGCGTGGTGCATCAGTCGTTCTTACTACAAGGACGAACGGTAAATATAGAGTATTGCATTCAAGTTATGCGCCGTTTGCGTGAAGCAATACGAAAAAACATCCGGAATTGTGGAAAAAATATTAATGGGTTTTGCAACAACGCCGTTATCATGCCTTAGCCACCGTATTCACCTGTTTCCAAGATTGAACAGACCCATGAAAGGATGGCATTTTGCAACGATTGAGGAGGTAAAAACCGAATCGCTGAGAAAGCTCAAGGACATAACAAAAAATGCATATCAGAACTGCTTCGAAGATTGGAAAAAAACGCTGGCACAAGAGTACTATATCTGCGGGCAACTACTTTGAAGGAGATAAAATAGCAATTGATGAATAAATAAATATTTTTTGAGAAAAATGAAAATTCACCTTATTTTTTGAACACACCTCGTATAAAACATGTAAAAATTTAGATTCTTTCAGGTTTCACTTTTTTCCAAATCTCTTTCAAAAGCTCTTCACAATCGTATGTAAAAAATGACATCATTTAAATGTACACCAGTGAATCCCCAGGTAAAATCGGCCAAACAAACAGTCGATTCATGAATACATAATGGTTGAGAACGTCGACATATCTATGTTTAAGGTTGTTCAGCAACACTTTGCGCTACAGCAGAAAAATTCTCAACAGAACTTCCAGTTTTTTCCAGATCTACCAATCCTTTTTTCATCCTTGACAGAACCAGCTTTTTGACATTTTTTCACCACTTTGAATTGTCGACTCATTCGGACTAAATTTCGACCAAAAAAAAATCACGAATTTTGCGATACATTATTCTTAAAGATCGACGATTTTCATAATAAGTTTCAATAATTTTAGCGCGTTGTTCTATCTGTTTACTTTGTTTACTTCACAAATGCTAAAGATGACATACAAAAAACAGGTACCGTCTAGGAATAATTATTCACTGACATCTAGACGTCACTTTTGCAAGACCCTTTATATTTAAGCGAGACTTACTTGTCCAAACTCTAGCCGCTGATTGCTATTCGGTGGCATATAATTCAAGCCCTCCGACAGCTGTACAATCAAATACACATCCGCTTCCCAGACACACTGCCAGAAAATGCGTGTAGTCAACTCCTCCTGCGGGGACTGAGCAATTATGTAGAAGCGTTGTTTGGTGCCAACTGTAGCCTGAAAAGAGTTGGAAAAAGTAGAATTTATTGAATTTGTGTTTTACAAAAATGAGTTTTATACAAAGGTTAAAGTATTTAAGAATGAAAAATTTAGAATACAATAATTTGAAATAAAAATTTAGAATGCAATCATTTTTTTTTGTGACGGTCATTGTAGCCGAGAGGGTTAGTGTGTGGCTACGATTCGGAAGTGCACAGGTTCCAAACCACCGGCACGAAAGATCAATTAGGGAGAGAGCTCCATGAAAAAGCTGCTCATGAAAAAATTATCTGCTTTCCGGAGGCGACAAAAAATGTAGATGCCGAGCATAGATCTAGACTTGGCAATCATAAAGTCTATATGTTCGATGTAAATATGACCCCCGAATTTTTTCTTTTCATACATTTTTATGAGCGTGGTAGTGCCCACTTATAATCGAAATCAATCGCAATTTTGCGTCTACTGAAGAACAAGTTATCATCACACCAAGCATCTAATCTTGTTAAGTCCTCTTGAAGTCTCATGCAGTTTTTCAGTAATGCAATTGAGCTTTATGTAACAAAATACGGAATAAAATTTATTATTAAAATATTTTTTTTTAGTTATTTGTATATTTTAATTTGAAGTCATGCTTCTTTGGACCATACTTTTGTCCTTGTTGTTGTTGTAACAACATAAATATTCCACTAAACGTTAGAAGAATGCTGCTGGACTGCATGACGGGATATAAATCCGGGTCATTCCGGTAACGTAGGGTTCTACGTCCGATTGTCGTGAGAACAGCTGTCAATCCAATCCGCTTCAGTAGAGCAGAGCTGAGTGTCGATGTGGAACCCCATTTTATTGTTGTCGTAGCTTACAGATCTGTCCTCGTCGTCAATCTCATCTAACGGTAGTCCCAAAAAACGGGCAATTTCGGCAAAGATGCATTTAAAGAGAGAGAGAGAGGCGTGAGATGAGTAGGTTTAACCCTCCGTTAGACAACTTTTTTTAAAAACCTTCGATTGGGCACCCGGGTCTGGCCCTTTTCCGTCCTGTTCGAGGATCCTTTTTAAAAGCTTATATCCATAAATCGATAGAAAATTAAATTTTAGGAAGCTGCCTCGAAGTTCAAGTCGTTATGTTTTAAATTCACGCCCAAAGTCGAAGAGGTCTGACCAGACCCGAGTGCCTAGTGGAGGGTTAGGTTGACATGCGAAGAGGTGGTTAATGTCGTGCGGGAAACCTTCGCAACCCGGACATGTATTGAGTATGGCGCAATCAATTCTAGATAAGTCGAAGTTGAACCTGCCTTAGTGTCCAGAACGAAATTATGCCAGGGTAACAACTGAAACGCTTTGTCTAAGTCATGTGTTTTTTATAGTTGTAGATTCTTATTATTACTACTGCTGTTGTTGTAGTGATTTATCAGATCAACTAACAGAGTGTTCTTGAAACAACCTATTTCGACGGTAGTGATCCAAATGTTCCCGCGACAGTCGGTTCTACGTTACCGGAACGACCCGGATTTATATCCGGCCAAGGACTGTCACTTCAGCAGCATTCCCCAAATACATACATATGTATGGGGAATGTTTATGCTGCTACAACAACAACAACGGTAGTGATCAGATATTGGCTCAGAAAGAAGATTTGAACCGGGAACCATACAAGAAATCGAAAATCAAAGTCGAAACCTTAAAATGTCAAAATTTTACTCATATTGCCTCCATTGCCGAAAATATTTTCAGGATTTTACATCCACAAAGCTAAAAGTGCTTTGGTGTGTCAAAGTTGTAAGAACGAGAAATGAAATAAAATACTTAAAGGCTTCATTATTTTTAAATATAGAAACAAATTGGAGGCACGTTTTTTTATTTCATAAAAAAAAATTGTTTGAACACAAAATTCCTGAATTTTTTTGTGCGATTTTTTTCTTTACGAATTTTCAATTTTCAACTTATCGTACTAGACTTTTAGAGTCACATGTGAAGGGGTCGCTGGTAAGTACGTACATACTTATGTTGAATACGTTCGAGAGGTCCGAGAAAGCAGTTGTATTAATCTAACGAGGTAACTCGAGTTGTTCCGAAGTACATATCTCAGATCATCAATACTCAAATATATATGGTTAATCTTTTATATTAATTTATTACAACAACAAACGTTAACTCGAGCTATTTATCGGCAACGCATGAGAGTGGATCTCAAATTACCTCATTTATGGGGTCGAGAAGTCACTCGAAAAATATTACGTAAGGTCTGTCAGCCAGTTGGTAAGTTCAAGTAGATCAGTTCCTTGTTTAGCTGACTCCCACGACAGTCGGTTCTACGTTAGCGGAGCGACCCATGTTTCTGTACACTCTTGCTAACATTATTAAGTCCTTTTATCTTTTTACATTGTTCGCACTATTTTTCAGCTAAATTGTGTTAATTTTTCATAAAAATATTACAAAAAAACCTTAAAAATCAAACTTTCAAACTTTGTACAAAATCCACAAAAATGTAACAAATTTAAAAGAATTCTCATCAAACTTTTTAATCAAAACTTCTGGATATGCAGTTGTGTAGCCCATTTGAACCTTTTTGTGAAACATTAGACCTGTTCGTATAAAAATTACCCAGTAGCTTGCCAGTAAGAAAAGAGAAAAATATTAAAAAACTACATGAACGCAAAACCAGTAACGATTTGCAACGAACAACTGATTAAATTATTGCGGGAAATTCAAAAATTTTTTAATTTTTTTTCGAATGGGCTGCCTTGCATTATATTAAAAATAAACAACAAAGCAAAAAAAATACAAAATAACATGTTTTTTTTCCACAATTATTTGTTCCATTTCATCATCAGATGACAGTACTGTTCTAGTATTGTTGTGGCAATCAGGGCTTTCTTTCTTGCAAGCATAAAACATAAAAGATACATTCAATGCTTTCGATTAGTATTTCGAAAACTGCAGCAACGATGACTGCCAGTCTGCTTTGATTCAGAAGTACATCCCATATGTATGTACATACCTCTATACCATTGTCCGATTCATATTTGATATATGACTACAGATAAACTTTATAAATTTTATCTAAAAAGCATTTACTTATAATACATTCCCATTTTAATCTACATTTTTATTTACATTTAGAATTTTGAAAAAAAAAAAAAATTAATTCGTATTTATTTTTATTTTGCAATCAGCTGTTTTTCTCACTTGCGAGTTCTTAAAAGTTAAAATGTATCCAGTAAAAACTTGCAACTCCTCAAAATGTCATTTTACTCTCTCACTTTTCCCTACTTCCCAAGTTTTTTGGATACATGAACACCAAAACTTGATAGTTTGTAACAATTTTTACAAATTATTTGCTTCATGAACAGACCTATTATCAACTGTATCACTTGAGAGCTATAGTTTTTTTTTCATAATCTTAAATTCACTCCCTTACCGATATGCGCGACGCATTAACATAGCCCGTTCGATTCTCCATCGTTGGCGTTATACACACACGATTGTCGTCGTATGGCAAAAAATTCGGATCGGAATTTTTCATTGCATTCTCTTCCATCAGTGCGCAGTCGTATCGTGCCAATTCACGTCGCTTCGGTATACTTTCGAATTCGATGAAGAGTTGCGGATCGTTCAGTTTCTCAGTGAGTATGGGGCACTGCAAGATAAGAAAAGGAAAAATGTAATAATTTAAAATGGTTTGCAATGGTTTGCAAAGTTCATAAATGGCGACTTTCACGTCGATGACACGTCCCGCAACGGAAGGCCCTCGGAATATAAATCTATCCGAACACCGCAATTCAACTTGAACCCGTTAGTGTAGAGAGGTTACGTCCTTATTCACACAGGCACTAGCGTCTACCTTTCTAAGACAACGCCGTTTTCTACCTTGCTAAGGACTGTCAGTCCAGCAGCATATTCCAAAAATTTCAGGGAGTGCTTTATGCTCTTACAATATTATTATTCCCTCATCTCTCACCTCTCCCTTTCCTCCTTGTGGGCTTATCTGATATCTGTATATAAATTGGCTGAACACGCTGACACATTTTTCGGATGTAGATACGCGACCGTCAGGTTCAATTTGAGGTTTGGTGTCGCGGTCTAGCAACCCCTTAGTACACCAGCAAGCCCGCACCAGTTGTTAACAAACCCAAAACCTCAAGATCAATAACCAATATAAACACAGATGCAAACTCAACTATCGCAACCGGCAGGATTTACACTTTGGTTCGAACTGAGTTCATATACAGTCAGAGGCAGATACTCGAGAACTCAGTTGTAGTTGTTGTTGTAACAGCTTTAAACATTCGTCATACATATTTGGGGGATTCTGCTGAAGTGACCAACTTTTTTTCAGATATAAATCTGAGTCGTTCCGGTAACATTCAGGCAACTGTCGTGAGTTTAATAATTTTAACCACTTCGGGAAAATATTTGCTTTTAGTCCTAACATTAATTCTCTCGAATTTGCTCAAATTGCTTTCAAACTGTTATCTTTTATGTACTTTCGAATATTTCCTAACAAACCATACGCCTGATATAATAAAACAAACCTCCTTTACTCACCAATTTGTCCTTTGAGTATTGTCCGGAAATTGGCTGCAGTCGCGGCACACCCGTCGACCAACGATGCATCAAATTCAAATCGTCCTGAGCGAGTTTAATCTTCGCCGCCGTCTTTGCCGCATTCGATGATGAGGCCTTTTCGCGTCCGAGTGTTGCCGATTTCTGTTTATCCGGCGTTTTGCTACGTCCCAAAATATTCCATATTTTTTTGCGTTTACCCTCCTTGCCGGTAGTGTTGGAAGAATTCGTTGTGTTGGAGCTGTTTGTGGTGTTACTGGAGTTGGTAGTAGTGTCCAGCAACGATGAATTATGCGAACGGTTATGATGGTGTTGATGATGTGATGACGAATGGTGCATGGTGGCCGTGGCCGATGCCGAAGCGTTACTTGAAATTGAAGATATGTTCATGGCACTAAATTGATGTTGCGCTGCGAGCAGCACTGAGTCCGTTGTGTCATCATGCGTGGGTGGCGTTGTATGTGCGCGCATAACGGTACCACCAGCTGATGCTGGCGTTGGTGTCGCCGCTGTAGCGACGTCCACAGAAGAGGCGGATGATGCACTCTGCATAAGTTGCGCCTTGTGGGCGTGATGATGTTGCCTTGGCGGCGGCGTTTGCATCATTGGCTGTTGACTGTTGCTACTATTATGGCCAACGGCTGGTGCCGCAGAGGCAGCGCGCACTGCACGTTGCGGCGGCGTAGGTTCTAAGAACTGCAGCTCAGTGCTGGCCGCACGTTCAGCATATTTATGCATATTGAGCGCGGCATTAACCGCCGCCTCAGCCTCAGCCTGTTGTAGCTGTGCTTGCACTTGCGCCTGCTGTTGCTGCAAAAGCGCTTGCTGCTGTTGCTGTTGAAGCGCTTGTTGTTGTTGCTGCTGCTGCTGTTGTTGCTGCTGCTGCTGCTGATGTTGGTGATGATGATGATGTCGCACAGCAGGCACCGGAGGCATTTGCTGTTGCGGCTGCGCGTGCATGCCACCTGGCGCCGATTGTATTGAAGCTGTGCGATTGCGCATAGCTTCACTGGTTGCCGAAGATCCTGACGAACGCTGCTCCATATTGCGTTGCACTGTCGACTCGGCAGCAACATAACGCGCATGTGGCACATTCTCGTAAATCGGCTCGACAGAACCGTTTAAAGTGTTACGCTGCAGTGATGCAGCAGCAGCATTTGGCTGCAGTTGTTGTTGCTGATGTGCTTGCAATTGTGGCGGCTGCGGTAGAGGGGGCTGCTGCGGTTGCGGTTGCACTTGTGGTGGCGTTGGACGGTAAACGTTGTTGTTGGCATTGCTATTTAGAGTTGGTGAATTTTGTTCATTGTAGCTGTGTGTATTATGCGGCAAAAAGAGACAGTCCTGCCGCAGCTGCGACAATATCGATGGTTGTTCCTCGATCATATTCAAATTTTCGAAAGTGCCGTGCGGCAGATAAGGTTGCGAATGACCCATATGACCACCACCCATGTAAGAGGGATGAGTATGTATTAATGCATGATTTGTAGCAGTTACACCGCCGGCCGCTTGTGCCGCGCTAACGCTACCGCCCACAGTACTGCCATATGGATAATGTGAATTAATAAAATTACGGTTCGACACCAAATCAGGTGAAGAACCAGACACATAGGCGCGATAGCCCATCAGCGGCCGATGCGAGGCCACCGCCAGGTCAGGTGTGGACGAAGAGTTCAAGCGATTGACGGGATAAGGAGGTGGTGGTTTGCTACGCACCATTTGCAGACGATGTCCCAAGTCGATGTATGCACCGCCGCCGCCGCTAGTGCTGTTGCTGTGCCCACCCGGCGCCATTGTCACGCCGGCAGCGGTTAGATGATGATGTTGGGCATGCATTGCGGCCGCTGGTTGCGCGACATCTGGGTAACGATGCGGCGCTAATTGACTGAGTAATACACCGTCACCATAAATTGCTGCTGCATTATGCACATCAGGCTGTGAACCCGCGTAATAGATAGCTCCACTGGCGGTAGGCGTCGCACCCATGGCTACAGCAGAAGCGCTCGACGCTAATTGCGGCTGGTAGTTAGCATAATTGTTCATTTGCGGATGATGCAATTCGCTGGAGGGTGTGCGATATTTCAATTGAACTGCGGTCTCGTAGTCGGGCGCAGGCCGATAAGTGGGCAACATTGCTTTCAGTCGTTCGTGCTCGTGTGCGTCAACACTGTGCAAGGCGACGCTGCTGCTATTGTTCGTTACGCTGCCGCCCAGATGGCCATGCACAATGTTATTGCTACTGCTTTGGAAAGTGTTGCCACCGCCGATATTATTGCCATTGTTATTGCTTAGATCCAAGCAAGAACTGCTCTGCTGGAGGCGCGTGTCCAACATGCTGTTCGACAGATGTTGCGTCGAGGCATAATCATGGCCATATTCCTACAATAAAAGACAACAGGTAAATATTGTATTTATTTTAAATTTACCGCAATAGCGCAAAAAGCATGACTCACCTTCGCCAACCAACTGGGCGCTATAGCACCCACGCTATGCGAATGCATACCACCATTTGGAGCGCCGCCGCCCCCACCTCCTCCGGACTGATGGCTGGCAGCCAGCGAAATATTCGATGACATTAACGCATTTGAGGCATGTGTGGAGGCGAGTAAACCATGATGTAAAGCTGGCGCAGACATGAATTCTGGATTAATGGCTGTAAGTGCGCCACCGCCACCGCCACCACTGGTAATCGCATTGGGATTGTAAATGGCACGTTGTTGCTGCTCGAGTAGCAAATCTTCACGAGAATCATTGAAATCGCCATAGCCATAAGCATCCATGCCGCCGGTGAGCACACTACTATTAACACCAGTCATGCCAACACCACCGCCAACGCTCAACGAATTGCCATTTGCGCTCTCCGCATCACCCACAGATGACGCAGAGCCCTCGTCTATGTAGCGCTTGAAAAACGTATGCTGCGTAATGCATAGCTTCCAAAAGTAGCGCGCAGTATCAGCGTCAGGAAAAATGAATGAACCCACAATCGAGCCGTCCGCTTTGTTTTGCTCGATTTTGATGGTGCGTTTGTCAATGGAAACCGTTTGTGACTCCTTCCACGGGAAGTATTGACGGCCGTTGTCCGCCACCACAACCATGCCATTGATAGCCAGACCGAGCAGCAGGTCGTTGCCCAGCGTGTCTTTTGCTTGGAAGCGCTCTTCGCCATAACCATCTAGTTGCTGGCAGCACTGTATGTACATCTCCTCGGCCTGGGATTGCTGGAGGTGCTGAATGCCTGCGTTCTGTTGTAGCACTTCCATAATCAGACTGTCGAGCAGGTTGTCATCGTTAGCGAGACCTGAAAGAGGAGAGAAATTTACTGTTTTTTTTTTGACGAGTTAGTTATGCGCAGGTAAAATTTCTCAGTTCCAGGACATAGGAACATAGAAGGAATATGAAATTGCTGATAAGCTTGCCAGGAAAGGTTCTACAGAATTCGTCTCAGTGGTCTCCCGGCAGAGGTCATCGACCTGACTGTTGTTAAAGGAAAATTGCACAGCTTATTTGTCAGAAAAGCGCAGAAAAGGTGGAGGCCAATTTCTTTGTGTGCTATTTCGAAAACCCTTTGGCCCCATTACAACAGACGCAGGGCGCAGAAAGTCTTGCGATTTCCACGGCATTCAATTTCCAAACTCGCAGCCCCGCTTGGAGATCGGCACACACGCAGAAAAGCTGGATTTACCATTTAATCTCGATTGCAGAAGCTGTGGGAACCTTTTTGAAAAGCAGACTGTTGAGCACTTTCTCTGTAAATGGCAGGGTTTGGCAGCCAGACGATACAATCACTGGGTGCTCCTTTCTTCGACAGCCTGGGGCAGTGCTCCAATCTAAATCCCATCAACCTTCTCCGTTAGGTCAACAACTACAATTCGATTGGTTTTGGGTTCGATGCCCAATTTGAAAATGTGTGAAAAGCTTCCCATAAAAGCTTATGCCGGTTACGGAGGAGACATGGTATTCCATTCGCAGGCCAAGAGCGAGACTTAGACCACAATTTAGCATAACATAACATAGCATAACATGACATAACATAGCATATCATAGCTTAACATAACATGACATAACATAGCATAACATGACATAACATAGCATATCATAGCATAACATAACATGGCATAACATAGCATATCATAGCGTAGCATAACATGACATAACATAGCATAACATAGCATATCATAGCATAACATAACATGGCATAACATAGCATAAAATAGCATAACAGAACATAGCATAACATGACATAACATAGCATATCACAGCCTAGCATAACATGACATAACATAGCATATCATACCATAGCATAACATAGCATAACATGGCATAACATAGCATAAAATAGCAAACAGAACATAGCAAAACATAAAATAAACAAAGTTAATTCGAATCATGTAAATAAATTAATAAAACCTATGTACATGACAAACTAACATAACGTAACATAACATTACATAACCCGATATGACATAACATAACAAAACAAGTTATTATAACGTTCACACAAAACAAAAAATTAGGTAAAGCAATAAAATAAAAAATAAATAATGCAACACAACATAACATAACAGCATAACAAAAGACTCCTGTACTCTACAGCTGAAATAAAAGCTCAGGGGGATAGACCAGTCTTTTCTGACATCTCTAAAATTAATTTAGCCCATATCTACTTATTCAAATAATTTATATCAAGTCCTCGCCTGCATACCTTGTAAATTCTTCGGCAACACGAGTGACTTTTTCAGATAATCCTTTGTCTGTTTGTCATTCTGATGACTATCATACTCGGCCTGTCGACAGTAGAGCGCTAATAGTATGGCGGTACGTATGTCACAGATAATTTTCCCCTCATAAATGTCACTCTTCAATTGCAGAAAGTAATAGTAGCGTGTCAAATCATCGCGACGTGATGGATCGACATAGTGACGTACACGCAGATATATTTTCGTACTCGCCGCATATTTCTCCAACTGTCTGCTGAGTGAACGTTCCAAATCGATCCATTTCAATTCATCCTCTTTACCCTTGACCACATAACGTAAACCGAAAAATTCTGGTTCTTGCAGATTTAAACGCTGGCAAACATTGTCCAAACACTCTTGGCCCTTACTTTCCGAACTGATGGTGCAGTCGACTGTGGTGGAGGTGTCTGTAAAATGAAAGAAACAAAGTACAGAATGTATAAAAATAAAAGTAAAAGACAAAGAACAAATAAAAATCACAATAGCACCAAAATTTTGATATTACTACATTTACTCTAATAAATATTAATATAAGAACAAACACTCAAAGAAGTCTCCAAATAGTTTCGAGCGCTTATTGTAGACATCACTCGTTCAATATTTGGGTAAAAAAATTTATTCAATGTCAGTATGGGCATCTTATACCATACTATTTTTCTATTGACAGCTGTCTAACTTTTTCGACGGATATTCTCGTAAGAACGCGCTATGACACCTAAGATACCTAGAGACATCATTTTGCTACCAAAATCGAAAAGTGATCCCATCGCGGATATAGAAATAGGATTGGATCACTGAAAAAATAGCATAGGAACAAAAGAATGTCGGGTAAAACTAGAGTCGTTCCGGCGGGTGGTATAAAGAGAATACAGGGTTTGATTGAAAAGCAATGAGCCTTATTTTTTTAAGCAGTTTTATTAAACCTTTTGGCTTATACAACTAATATTCTTCAAAATAGTACCCTTGAGCGTCAATACACCGCTGGTAGCGGTCCTTCCACTGCAGGAAACATTTTTTAAACTCATCCGCCGGAATCGCGTTTAATTCGGCTGTCACAGTTTTTTAGATCGCCTCGATGGAGTCGAAACGCCTCCCCTTCAGCTTTCTTTTAAGGCGCGGGAACAAGAAGAAGTCCGAAGGGGACAGGTCTGGTCTGTAGGGAGGGTGGGGACGCACCGGAACCCCCATCTTGACCAATGCAGAGGTGCAGGCCTTGTGGACGATGCCTCGAGAATCGAAAAAGATGATCAACAAGGTTTTGACCTTGGACGACACTGCAAAATCCTAACACACTTTTAAAACAGCTTTCACGCGCGGAGCGATGTTGACTGCACCGCTGTTGTCAGCGAACTGGGACCGGTTTCTGGTGGAAGGACCAACGATTCTCAACAGAACGTCCGGTTTTTGGTCTGTCAGACCTTTTTCTATCCTCGACAGTACCAGGTTTTTGAAATTTTTCCACCAACTTTTGAATTGTCGATGCATTCAGACGATTATTTCCACTAAAAAATTCGTTGTTCTTAAAGATCGACCATTTTCATAATAAGATTCAATAATTTTAACTCGTTGTTCTATCGTCCAAAATTATATAGTACATCTGTCTTCATGACACATATCAAAGATGACATAAAAAAAGGATACCGGGTAAAAAAATTATTCACTGCTAACACCTAGATCTACTTTTGGAAAAACCCTATATTTAAATGAATCTGTCTTCCAGAAAAGATGACCTATTCATAACATCTTTTAAGCCGCTACTAATGTGGGGATTGTGAAAGTGAAAACCATGATTTTTTTATAAAATATATCAGGCCAGTAAGTTCGTGCGTATTTTTCCCATAATTTCACTTTTGTACGATTTTTGCATAAATTATTCGTGGAATATAACGGGACTATTTATATTTTCTTTGATATATTGTGCATTCAACAAGTGATTTTAGTCGCGGATGGAAGCACGTGTTGTTAAAAATAAAATGAAATCTTCGAACGCGTATAAAACGCATATTTTGTTTTTTTTTTTATATAAAATTTGTAAAATTGCAACAACTGCTGCTGCAGAAAAACACTGTTCACGGAGAGGATACCGTGAGTGTAAGGACTGCGCAAAAGTGATTTTAAAAATTCCGAAGTGGTAACTGCGACGTGGAGGAGCTGAGCCAAATTTCACAGTCGATATGACAGCTCAGAGGTTAAATTCATCGCATGGAACAGTTCACAGGCACCTGGTTCAGTTGGAAAAGATTTCAAAGCTGGGAAAATGGGTTCCGCATAAGCTTTCCGTCACCAACCTTCAGCAGAGAGTGAATGTGTGAGAACAACGTGTGCTGCAACGGCTTGAAAATGAAAGTTGTTTGAACTGTATCGCTACTGGTGATGAAAAATAGGTCCTTTACAATAATCCTGTTCGCAAACGCCAATGGTTATATAAAGATGAAACACCAGAACCGACCCCTAGAGATGGCCTTCACCCCAAGAAGATTGTCCGGTATTGTTTATTATGAATTTCTGGAACCAAACCAGACGATTAATGCTGATTATTATTCCCATCAGTTATCACAAACCTGAATGAGGCACTTAACAAAAATCGACCGTCTTTAGTGAATAGACGCAAAGTTTTGTTTCACCACGTCAACGCAAGACCTCATACCGCAAGGCAAACATTAGGCGAGCTGAACGAGCTCGGATGGGAGCTAATGCTGCATTCACCATACTCTCCGGATATTGCACCTTATGATTATCACCTTTTCCGTGGACTTCAATCCCATATGAGTAGCAAGAACTACTCCTCAAAAGAAGCTATAAAAAGGGATATCGAAGCGTATCGGGGACTTTTTACCCCGGGCCCGGACTCGAGATTATACGTATTTATATGAATTAGACATAATTGGAAAGGGACCGCATTTGCAATTTTCCCCCGGGGCCCGGATATGCTCTCTACGGCCCTGATCATCACTTTTTGATTGCCACTAGTAAAATAACTCTTGATTTGTTTTCAACCCTATTGTTTATTTTTTTTTTGCATATTTGAAAAGGTTGAGGCTTCCATAGATTTGTGTAAGCAATTCAAGCAAATCAGACGAAATTTGATTAGCTTTATAAAATAATTTAAATTACTTTTGAAATTTTTTTTTTAAATACAAATTTTAGTTGATACCTCTGACTCTACCTCTAATCCCTTAAAAGTAAACTCATATTAATTGCCTTGGTTGGCATTGTATTTGTATATAGCGACATTGGATTATTAAGGTCGATATTAAAACTCAATTAGTTAAGCTCTAAAAATAGCACTGAAGTTGACAAATACAGTTCAACAATTTGTCTAGCAAACACTTTTGGATGACGCTTTCTATGTAGAATTATAACTGGCTAAACATCAACATTTTGTGGTACTTAAAATATTTTAAGCAAAAAATTTATCGCTGAGAATCATAAATGGCATAATATCAACTGTCATAATTCAAAAAATAAGAAAATATGCCTCATTGCCCAGAACACGACTCCAATCGCACTCAAACCAGCTTGTCACAGAACTCGAAAATCTACAAAAGACCTTATGATAATAAATCTATCTAAATTATTATTAAAATTAGTAAATGGTTGCACCACTGCGTGTATGCCATATAAGTTTTTTCTCTTAAATGAATTAAATATAGCTTTAAGTAAAAAAATTGCTTAATGTTTAAAAAACAGATCGCAATAAAGAAATGGATTAAAAAAAAAATTCATTCGGTAACGAACACAATTCAAAATCGCTTCTTAAATTAAGAATAAAAAATGAACTCAATGTTAAGAATTTAGCTCACAGTCATTGACACACAAAAAAGAGGTATAATTTCGATCGACGCACACTAACCAGATACCTCAATACACATTGCACATCTCACTCTCAAAGAGTAATAGAAAAACTATCTGGTTTTTGAGTTATTGCATGAATTTTATAAATCACATATTTGCTATGATCGAAATAGGAATGCTCTTCAGCCCGATTTCCACAACATAAGCCACAATCCCACAGTAAGCTACATATTTATGTACATACTCATACTTTAAAATTGCTAACAGATGTTTTCGCGAAGGTGATTTCAATTACATTGACAGCTGATGAAATTACCAGAAAATTGCATTTCAAAGAATTGACCGACAACTGAAGCTCCCACCCAACGAAGTTGAGAATTTTCAATAAACCAATGAAATTAGCAGTGAGTTACTATACGTACTCGTATGTATGTATGTTATTTGAATATATGCACTTGTATGTATGCATGGGTGTGCAGCTTAATCAAATATGTATCGCTTTAATGCCAATTGGTATATAAAAATTAAATTCAATTAAAATTGAATAGCGACAACTATTTAAAAATGGACTTCTTCTTGTCGATGGGAAGTTTGCAGGCCACCGCGCACACACACATTCATGCATATGTATTTGTATGTCGGCACTAGCACGACAGCTGTTGCGTGGATTTTTGTTTCTATTTCCTGCTGCCGCTTCGCTGTCGCTGTCACAGTCTCTCCTATTGCGTTTGACGCTACCTGGTAGGAAAAGCACTAATATCGAACTCATGGGTAATGTAATATGATGCGAAAATCAAAGATTCGTGAGAGCGCTGGCAAAATGTTTTGTAACATTTTTCAATTTTAACACGCCAATAAAAAAATATCGTAAATTTTCATGGTTTTTCTAATCTTTTTTATTCATCATCAATTTCATCGTTTTATTATAATTCTTTCTTTTTTTATACTTTTTTCATATTTTTTTTATATTTTTTTTTATAATTTTTTTTTATAATTTTTTTTATAATAATTTTTTCATAATTTGTTTTATAATTTTTTTATAATTCGTTTTTTACATTTTTTTGTTACAAACATTTTTTTATAATTTTTTTTATAACTTTTTTTTATAACTTTTTTTTATAATTTTTTTTTTATAATAATTTTTTTTATAATAATTTTTTTTATAAAAAATTTTTTATAATAATTTTTTTATAATATCAACTGATGGGCTGACGTCAGGTGTATTTACAAAAAAACTGGCATTGTGTTGGTGGTATACGAAAAAAATCAACCAATAACACCTCGTTGCCGTCTGAACAACAACTGATTGGACGAGTGTGTTAATACATGTAAAATGATCGTGCAGAATTCGCTTGCCGAATCCCCAAATGATGTGACAACCAAAGTTCCCTTCACAATTTTCTTTTTCACCATGGCTAAATAGCAAGCCTGGTGATCTATAATCCTTGGTCGCACTCTGAAGACAGTCCAACTTCTTGAACCATCAGTTACAAAGAACTTTAAAAACAGAGAAACTCACCAACCCCGCCCCGTCGCTCTACCGAAACTCGCGAATATTATACACCACACCCTATTGATTACATTTGATACCGAAAGGGACCACTTTTCTTCTTATACCATCTTAGTAAGTAGCAAAGTAATTAGCAGTTGGCTAAACCAAAAATTATTTACAACAGTTGAGATTTTCCCTACAGGGTAGCCTTGGCGACATCATAGTAATAATAACAACCACAACATAAGGAAGAAAAAAGTTATTCATATTCTAATTATAAATTCCAAGACAATTGTTGGCGGGCATTAAAAGAAATTTTTTTCCACAACAATAAAATAGCTTCTATTAAAATGCAAATAAATAAATTAAATGCCAACAAAAAACAAAAACAAAGAACAAATAATTACATATTCTTATAATTATTACAAAAACAATAGAAAATACGACAAAGTTGTCTTTGCATACAAATGAGCAGATTTGCGAAGCAAAGAAGGAAAGCCACAAATATAGAAAAAAATAAATACATGAAAACAAAAATTTTTAATTTTTTTTAATCGGTAATGGGGCGGATACTGATTCCATTATTTAAACGACTCAACGAATATTGCACGAACTGGTTGCCGGGATCGAAATTTCAGTTTTGGCCATAAAACCGTTCGTGCTTTAAGTCATTCAGCTTTATTACATTCGAATGAATTAGAAGTAAAGCTGGGGGAACAGAGACAAACAGCGCACCCATTAGGATCTATTACTTAGTTTATACAATTCAAAGATCATCACTCAGGACTGTTTGCGATAGAAGCAGAGGGCTCATTTTTTAGAATTTTGCTGCTGCTACATCAAGAGGAGGATAAAGTTTCCCTTGGTAGCAGATCATTAAAGGGGCTTAAAATGTATTCTGAAGAAGAGGAAACATTCTTTCTCTCTACACACTCTCCACCTACACTCATAAACGAAACCCATGTGGAGGTGTTTGTTAATTCTGCAGTGTCTGCCCAAGAAAGCTCTGGCAGCCGAAGTATTTTTCCTCCTGGGCTCTTGCATATCTACGCAGTTCTGGAAGAGATAATCGAAATACCCAGGGTGGACTTCTAGGAAAATGAGCCTAAATTCGATATCGTACATGTCGAGCAAAAAAAGCGAAAAGGATATACAACGACAGAGGCTAATTAATTTTAGATAAATTAGATTTAGTTAAATTAAAAATAAATTTAGGGACTATTAATCATTTTCCTTTATTATTATTATTGCTTCATTACTATACTTTGTTCTGTAGAAAAAATATTTATTAAAGCTATTTCTCAAAAACAAAATCATTTTTCGTGTGAGCAAATAGCTAAACCTATTTCAAATACCAAAATCAATACGATATTTTGTTTCATGTGAGAGTACCAAAAAACTGCAAGATATCAATAAGAAAAATAAATACCAAAAACTCATAATAAAACGCAAAAATATGCAAAGCATTTAGGCGTGTCTAAAACGCCTTGGATACGACACCGCCTTAGACCGATAAAGATTAAAGTTATTGGAATATCACAAAAGCTATACAAGCTAAAAAAAAGAAAAAAAATCCCGACAGAATGTGGCGAAGAAATAAAATGACAAATTATTTATGCAAAGCAAAACTACAAGTAAACCAAACCTACACTGTGCGGGACTAGAAGGGTTATTGAAAAAACGGTTATTCGGTTGGGTAAAAATGTAAATTGAAAATATTTTATTAAACTTTTTATAAATACATTTTTTTATTAAAATTTATTTTGATTTTTTTTTACATATATATTTTTTAATTATTATATTTTTTACTTATATATTTTTTATTTTCCATATTTTTTTAATTTTTTTTAATTTTTTTTATACATGTTTTTTTATTTTTTACATATACAATAAATTTTTGTATTTTAGAAATTTTGTTATTTATGAACATTTAACCTAGAGTACTCTAATTTGAGCAAAGTTAAAAAATTAATTGTAATACTGTAGTGGAATTTAATTTGTGCAAAGTTACAAATTAAAAAAAAGACATAAAATAAAAAAAATAAATAAAAAAGTAGTAAAGAATAAAAAAAAAAATTAAAAAAATAATAAAAAATTATAACTGAAAATATTATACTCAACTTTCTTGAAATACATTTTTTTATTTAATTTTTTTTGTTTTTAATTTTTTAAATATATTTTATATTTTTTCAAACTTTTTTTAATATTTTTTTAAACTTTTTTTTTATATTTTTTTAACTTTTTTTAATGTTTTTTTTTTAATATTTTTGGAGAACTCTTATTTCAAACATATACGAGAATTTCGATCATTAAAACCTTGAGTATTGTAAAAAGATCAGCATCGAATTTGAGCAAAGTTAAAAAATAAATTCTAATACTATAAGAGAGTTTATTTTGTGTAAAATTGTAAATTTAAAATTAAAAAAAATATATCTATACTAATATTATAAAGAGGAAAACTTTGTTTGTTTGTTTGTTTGTCTGTTTGTTTGTTTGTTTGTAACGAATAGGCTCAAAAACTACTGGACCGATTTTAAAAATTCTTTCACCATTCGAAAACTACATTATCCAAGAGTAACATGGAGTACATTTTATTTTGGAAAAAATAGGGTTCCGTAAGATATATGGATTTTTCTGACACAAACTGAAAAAAATCTTATATATAAAATAAAGTCAACTTTTTGTGTGTGTTCGCTAACCGGCCGTGTCTGCACCGAATTAAACCAAACTTACACACATTGTTAAGAAGGTATTGAAGATGGTTTCCGTATAGTTTGGATACCTATTGGTGGATAGGGCTCGAGATATAGGTCAAAACGTGGACCCGGGTAACCTTCGCATGTGTATGTACAATATAGGTATCAAATTGAAGCTGTTGGTGAATGCTTTAGTATAGAGTATTTTTCATGCCGCTCGGTAACTGGGGTCTCGAGATATAGGTCAAAACGTGGACCCGGGTAACCTTTGGTTGGGTATGTACAATATGGATATCAAATGAAAGCTGTTGATAAGTGCTTTAATACGGGGTAATTTTCATACCTATTGATGACTAGGGTCTCAAAATATATGCCAAAACTTGGAACCGCCGTGTCTTTGCACCGAATTAAACCAAACTTACGCACATTGTTAAGTAAGTATTGAAAATGGTTTTCGTAAAGTTTGGTTGTAATTCGGAGCAGTGGCAACGGGTACAGCGTTCTTTTGAGCCAGCCATAATGCCGCTTACTTTTTTAACGCTTGGGGCGGAACTGAACTGTCAAAGTGAGTTACAATGTGTCAATATTTCTTTCTGATTTGGATGCCATAAGGAAAAAACGTAAGTGCAACATGTAAAAACTGTTTGTGAATTTTTTTGGAGTGGATTTTGGAACAGTGAATAATTTCTTACGAAATTTGAGAATTTAATGTGAAATCCGAATGAAATTATGTGTTCGTGGAAAAAACAATTTTTTTGGTTTTTTTTTTTTTTTGAAAAATATAAATGGATAATGGTTAAAAAAGCTCCAATGCTTAATAAAACATATAAATTGAAACGAAAAATTCATGGATGATCAGGAAAAAAGACGATTGTTTCTTAGTTATTCATATGCGTTGATTTGAAATTTAAAAGCAATCTTCTTTTTTCCTGATTTTCAATTTATATTTTATATTTACTCAAAAACAAATAGAAAAACAAAAAATATTGTTTATGCCAAAGCGCTTGAATAAAGAATAAAGAAATAAATAATAATATGAAAACCATATATTTTCTGTTCTAAACCATATCTATTCTATTTTAGTGTGCCCAGCGAAGGGGGCCGGGTTTGCTAGTGTATATATAAGGAAATAAATAAACAGTAGTAAAACCTTATGCAATTCTTTCATTATCGAACTAGAACGCAGCTGTCAAATTAAGCGGTAGTCACGGATTATCAAAAAAGGGAAGTACAGGGTGGCACAAAATTAATCACCCTATAGGAATTTTTTTTTAATTTTTCCAAATGGCATCGTACGCCAATCATATTTGACATTTCTGAACTACTACGCAGCTGCAGTATACGAACAGACAAGCAATGGAAGCAAAATAAAGATTTCCGTCATTTTTTTATTTAGTAAAAAATTTAATCAAAAACAAAATTGGTTAGATTAATGATTGATTTGATAATTCACGATTAATTTTGCGCCACCTTGCGTATGAGATATGGTTCCCAAAAGATATCTAGCGAAAAACATTCAAAACTTCTTTACCTCACCTAACCAAATTACCGCTATATAGAATGTTTTCATGGTGTCAAAATTTTATCGTAAAATCTTTAGAAGATTATTGCCACGGAAATTATTTCAATATATGTGAACAAATGTATATCCACTGAAACAAATTTCAAAACAAAGCAAACTCTCAGAAAAATTACGAACGTTCCTATGACATTCGGTTCCACGTTACCGGAATGAACGTGATTTATATCCGATCAAGGACTTGCCATCTAACAGTATTTATGCTGCTACAACAGCAACAAAAATTAAGAACTTTTTTTTCGTTGTAACCAGTTTCGTTGCTTCGAGGTTTCACCGTAGTTAGATATCTCCACTATTGAAAGAATAAGACGAAGTTTTGTTAACATCTGTTCGCCCTAAATGTGTCGCACGGGGTATTTACTGACTTTTGTAAACAAAAAAACTAATTATAAAAGAATACCAATACCAAAATATGATAGGAATAAGTAATGACTAGAAGCAATACGAAAATTTAGAAATTAAATAGCCAATATTCATAGTCAAATAGAAAAATATATAAAGCGAATTCGGGGAATTTCAATTGGCATATAAAAATGTAAATTAGGTGAAAGAGAATTCGCAAGATAAGCCGTAAAATTATATCTTAGGAAAATAAGAATTTAAAGATAAGGTAAAACTTGTTTTCTTAAGCGAAACAAACCAAAAAAAAATTACTTAACCCTTCATCTTGTCTGTGAACAAATGTTAAATATGCTTGCTACATAAATTTGTATAGCTGGTCAAATAAGAAAAATAAACTAATTTAGAAATGTAAATAAAACATATTAAAAGAAGAAACTAATATTCAAAATAAACACAAAGCTAAGAAAAACATGTAATAAAAAAATTTGTATGTGTATCATCACATAGATATTCATATGTAGAATCGCCGTAGCAAATGCTGGCTCAGGTTAAGTGCATACAGGAAGTGCCGGAAGGTGGCCATAAAATTGAGAACCAAATTGTTAACAAATGTAATAATTTAAATTGCAGCAGGTTTTATTTGTGGTAATAAATTGGCAATAAGTATGAAATACAAGTGTTTTTCTAGCAGCTTAGTCATAAAGTACACACTCAACACTCACCGTTTTACAGCGTTCTTATCAAGCGATTTGTTGGGGTAGTTAGTAAGTGCGTTTAGATAACAGGCAATTTTTGTTAACAACTTGAGAATAATTTAAGTACCAGAAAATAGTTACGAAAACACAATCTGATATTGTAAATGGTAGTACGCAAGAATCTTGATATTTAGTGGGCATAAATATTTTCAATCTCTGTCCTATGACGTAGAAGCTCGGACGATAGCGAGCACCGCAGGCTCTGAACAGCTCTAGAAAAATGGGTTCTGACTAGCTGTGTTAGCTTAACGATGATATGGACTTGCAAATGTATGTATGTATTCTACTGCCTTATATAGGGCTTTTCATTAAGAGCGCTCGAACTTGGAATATGAATAATACAAACAGTTTAAGGGGTTATACGCAGTTATGACTTTCAAAAAAATCGATTTTTTTTATTGCATTTTTGTAATGTACATATATTCAAAAGTATACGCACGAAATTTGAAGCAGATCTAAGCAATACTTTCGGAGTTATACCTAAATATGTAGAGATGCCTCGGCACGTTTTAAGGTAGGTATTGAAACTTTAAACGTGTTTTTTTCAAAACGGCATTTTTCAAGTCGGTGTACACGATATCTCGAAAACGGCTTGTTTGATCGGTCAACCGTTTTAACTCAATCTTTAAAGATACATTTTCTAGTAATTAATCGTTCCTTTTGTAAATCTAATACTTATTTTCCATTTTATAATCAATTTACGACCAAATTTTAACGTAAAAATCGAAATCATTTCTTTTGAAAGCTACCATTTTGTGAAAATTCACTATTTTGATTAGCCGAACGATTAATTACTAGATAATCTAATATATTAACAAAATTTGTTTGGTTTTTTGATTTCAGATAATCCAATCCTGAGTTACGATGTACACCGTAAATCGTCTTTTTTTAAAGGAGGTTCCAGAAATCGCCTGCAGCGCGCTCTATAATCAACATTTTCATAAATAAAAAATTTTGTTACGTTCTTGAAGGATGCTTTTATAACCGCCAAAAATTTTCAAATTAAAATATTCTGAAGTTTCTTCAGGATAAATCCTTGACAACCCGTCTTTTATTTGCTTCATAACTGCGTATAACCTCTTAAGAGCCTATTTTCTTTTAATTCATGTGCACCGCTGGAATCTTACGAAAATTTCCATGACTCAAAATCCGAGAATTTTAATTGAGGTATGAAGCCACTGAACCACATCACTCAATGTGATTTTTTTGCCGAACGTTTGGCAAACAGAGCACAGATTTTGATAATAAATTTTTACAATTTCAGACAAATAAGTATTCCCAACAAATCTGGCAGCTATAGCTTTACCAAGATGGCCGATATACACAGAGAAAACCCTATATATGTAATAACTTGACGAGTTTAGACCGAAAACTGTCGCTGTCTTAGTATTAGAATTAAAGTAATTGTAGGTTTAAACTTCGATCTAAGGGTCCCTTGTGCCCTCTACACATCACAATAACTCATCTAAGCCCAGATCCCTGAGTAAACCTAAAATCGAGGTTAGTATTAGCTGGGCGTATGTGCCTTTCTTCTGACCGTAACAGCACAGGATGTCTACTCTTTTTTCTATGTGGCATTACATTCCATAATGTGTATTGGAGCTACCGGAGATTAAACGCAAAACGACAGAAGTCGGTGGACCACATCCGCCAGTCTATACAGACGGGCGCGGTGTCTACCATGAGCATTCTTAGTTTGTTTAGGCAGGCTTATGAGTTGCCCAAATCTCTTTTGATTGTACCCTCCTAATAAGGACTTAGCCTGACGTAGCTCCAAAATTTGAAGCCAGCTTTCATCTCCTACCATTAGCTCTTCGCTTCTAAGCTTTTCCTTTATAGTATGCTGTCGCGCGACAAGGAAGGGCTCAGGTCCTATTAATGGCGAAGCCTCTCTAGCCAAATCATCATCAAGTTTCTCTATGCGCTCAAAGACTAGTGAGGACTTTACCTGAAAAGAAGATAAGGGTTTGAGTGCAACCTGACTGTCGTTCAGAATGATAATTCGCTGATTCAGGTGTTATCATTCTAAATTGATTGCCAAAAATTTTCTAGCAATTGAATATAAATTCACTCAGAACAATTCACGCAACATATAGATAAGTATTTTGCCAAGAAACACCTTTGAGAGATGAATGTACAACAACAACTGATATAACAACAACAGCATATGTACATACATACATACATACAAATCGACGTTTTACCAAGAAACGGCTTTGAGATCCCAGTATAACAACAACTGCTACAACAACAACAACAACAACAACAACACATAGATCGAATATTTTACCAAGAAGTACCCTGGAGAGATGACAGTACATTATTTGCGTGTGCTGTCATCTGTCAAAGGTGCTTCAACTTATCTTAGCAAGCCCACCTATCATCAAGCACGTGTACTTTTTGGGCAACCCTCGTATATTATGTAAATTCGCAGTGAAAACACGTAAAATATAATGCTTATTTTCGAGCATTAAGCCTTCAAGTTCGAATTGAGGCAGACGTTATCACTCGGTTGTGTGCTTTTCAATGGCTACAACAACAGCAACAAAATTATAAATATTCCAATTACCTCATTATAAAGTAAATTTACTCCTTACAACACCATCACAACTTATCAGAGTGCCAACAAACAACTAATAACCGCAAAAATAAACATACACACAACAACAACAAAAATAACTCAAACAAGTGGCGCTACGCATTGTCACACTCACACACAGGGTGGGCCATATAATGTTTATTTATTTATTTTTTATTTATTTATTTTATTTTAAATTTTTTTTTTAATTTAAGTTATTTATTTAATAATTATTTATTTTGTTTTATGTATTTATGTATTTATTTATTTATTTTATTTATATATTTTGTTTCATTTATTTATATTTTATTTTATTTATTTTTAATTTATGTTATTTATTTAATTTTTTAATTTTTTTTTTTTTTTTAATTTAATTTTTTTTTTTAATTTATGTTATTTATTTAATTAATTATTTACTTTATTTATTTTATTTATTTATTTATTAAAGTCAAACATACAACGAAAGGTTATTTTTACAATTATTGAATAGCCTACTAGATAAAGGATTAGCAATAAAATTTAAATTTATTTATTTTTAATTTTTTTTTTTAAAGCTTATATGATAATAAAATTATAAGTAAACTCAAGCAAACGCAGGAAATTAAAATTATAGTTGGTAGTAAAGAAGTTGAAGTTGTAGAAGGTATTAAAAAAAGAAGAAAAATAAAGAAAGAAAGAAAATAGGAGAAGTAGTAAAGGGGTTTAATTGAAACTTGAATTTGAAATTTGAAATTTGATATTTAAGTAGAGTAAAAATTTAATTAAAAAATCAAGTGATTTTTTTTTTTCAATGTGGGATTTTTATATGAAAATATAATCCTTATGGACGTATGGCCGAGCTCCTCCTCCTATTTGAATTTGAAATTTGAGTATAGTAAAAATTTAATTAAAAAATCAATTATTCTTTTTTTTCAATGTGGGATTTTTATATGAAAATATAATCCTTATGGGCATATGGCCAAGCTCTTCCACCTATTTGTGGCGTATGTCTTAATGTTGTTCCACAAATTGAAGGACGTAGCGACTCCAAATGGCAGGGAGGAGCTTTTTCGCGGCAAAAATACATACACTCGGAGATTTGTCATTGCCAGCCGAGAGGCGACCGCTATTAGAAAAAAACGATTTCTATTATTTGAAATTCGGCCCTACGCACGTGTGAATTATTAATTCCCGGTTAATTACATTTATTATTTATTCCCTGGAGCATCTTAGCAAGAATCCAAAAATGCATTTTTTAAATTTAGAAGATGCGCCGCTCTTAATTGGAGCGAAGTCGAAAATTACATACACGTTCCCGAAAATATTATGAAGGCACCGCTCATAAGCAAATTTTAGTTATTTATCTACTCATTTATTTTTCAATTTCAATTATTTTCTTAATAAACCGAATGCTCGAATTATAATTTTTTTTTTTTGACGGAGAAAATGCGCAACCTCATCAGCGGAAGAAATTTTAAAAAATCTACGAAAATTCTAACCGTCTTCAAACTTGCAGGTTTCTATACTAAAATTTAATAGGCTATAAAATTTTGAAATTTTGATGAAAACTTGCTAAATTTTTATAAATCTTATGCAAAGTTTAAAACCTTCTTTCCATAGAATGAACTATATTTTTCTAAAAAAACAAAATATATTTTTTTTCTATTGTAAAGTATCAACTACATATTTTTCTAAACAAAAACGCTATATTATTTTCTAAAAAAAACTATATAATTTT
The DNA here is from genome assembly GCF_027943255.1 of Anastrepha obliqua. Taxonomy (NCBI): domain Eukaryota; kingdom Metazoa; phylum Arthropoda; class Insecta; order Diptera; family Tephritidae; genus Anastrepha; species Anastrepha obliqua. Next base: position 33,201,399 of record NC_072896.1, read on the forward strand.
CTAAAAAAAAAACACTATATATTTTTCTAAAAAAACTATATTTTTTTCTAAAAAAAAACTATACAATTTTCTAAAAAAACTATATATTTTTCTAAAAAACAAAACTATATATTTTTCTAAAAAACAAAACTATATATTTTTCTAAAATAACAACTATGTATATATTTTTATAAAAAAAAACTATATTTTTTTCTGAAAAAAAAACCAATTATTTTTTCTAAACTATCAACTAGGTACATATTTTTCTAAAAAAAACTATATATTTTTCTAAAACACAAAACTACATACATACATGTTTTCCTAAAAAAACACTATATTTTTTTCTAAACTATCAACTACATATTTTTCTAAACAAAAAAGCTATATTATTTTCTAAAAAAAAATAATATAATTTTCTAAAAAAAAATATATATTTTTCTAAAAAAACTAATATATATTTTTTTCTAAAAAAAAAACTATACAATTTTCTAAAAAAAACTATATATTTTTCTAAAAAACAAAACTATATATTTTTCTAAAATAACAACTATGTATATATTTTTATAAAAAAAAACTATATTTTTTTCTGAAAAAAAAAAAACCAATTATTTTTTCTAAACTATCAACTAGGTACATATTTTTCTAAAAAAAACTATATATTTTTCTATAATAAAAACAAAAAAACTATACAATTTTCTAAAAAAACTATATATTTTTCTAAAAAAAACCTTTTTTTTCTAAAAGAAATATAATATAATTTTATATTTATAATAATTTCTGCACATATAAATATAAATATCGATAATTTTTTTTTTTGGTTGGTGTCGAAATTCTGTATATACAAAATTCTAAAAACAAAATTCTACTTTTTAAAATTCTGCTTTTTTAAAATTCTGCTTTTTTTAAATTCTGCTTTCAAAATTCTGTATTACAAAATTCTGTATTAAAATATAATGTGAACAATGTTAAGGAGGGAATGTAATTATTTAATTTATTATTATTATTATTTATATTAAATAAAAAATAATAATAATAATTTTTTCTTCAGTTTCGATAGAATCCACAATATTTTTGCGTAGAACTTCTTTTCGCGTGGGCGGCCTTCGGCCGCGCTTCAAAAAAATAACCCTCATCAGTCCAACTCCGGCTACGCAATCCACGGTATTTTTGCGTAGAACTCTTGTAAAAAACGAACCGCTACGAAGGATTATTAAGAAAAGAAATGAATTAAGTCACACTAAATGTAATTGGCTAAACTAAAATATTATTATATCTTAAACATATACATATGTATATTTATGGAATAAATGTTTATTTTGATACTTCTTGTATGACGAAAATCACAAAACTTGAATAAAGCAGAATTTTTCGCATTAAACATGCAGAATTTTAGAAAGCAGAATTTTAAAAAGCAGAATTTTAAAAAAGCAGAATTTTAAAAAGCAGAATTTTGTCACCCAGAATTTTGTAATACAGAATAATGACACGCTCCTTTTTTTTTTAGAAATAATTTCTGCACAAAGAATTTTAATAACGAAAATTTCTTTCTTCTTGCTCTTCTTCTTCTTCTTCTTCTTCTTCTTATCCACAATCATAACGCATTAGGCCCAGGCATATCATGATCTATGCGTACGCGCACACCTCAATTCTTGAATTATCTATGATTACATACAAATGAAAACGCTTAATAACTGAATACTAATGGTGTGCAGCAGCAGAGCTAAACGGCGGATGCCAGCGTCAAAGTTGACATTATCGTATGCCATTGTCGGTGCTTACGACGTCTTAATGAAGATAGAACGCCAAGTGTGAATTATGTACGAATATGTGGAATATTTAGCAATAAACTTGAAATGCGAAAACAAAAAAAGAACATATTTTATCTTATATTGATTAACAAATAAATGCTTACAGCGTTGAATTAACGTGCAAGTACAACAACACTAACTGTCTGAATAAACACAGGCAAGTGTACTGGTGTTGGGGAGTCATAAAGTAAGCCAAAGATTGTGGGTAATTATTCAGATGTTTTAAACACAACTATAGTAGATGTGCGACAAAAATAAGTTATCAAACAAAGTACGGCTAAAATGGAATGCGGCAGAAATGGTATTGGCTGTAAAAATCATTGTGGCTTGAAAGTGAGTTGAGATAGTATAGAAATGGTGTGCACAGTGGGCACAAAGTGTAGGCGCGAGTAAGAGGTTTAGGATTGTAAATGGAAACCAAATGAGGGAATGGGATTCGTTTAATTAGCAAATAGTTTTATGGCATTCTTCTTTTTCTTGTTTCGCAATGTAAAGGCCTAAACGATTTTGGTCAAGTTCAATAAATCTCGCAATTCATTTCATATATCTCGTGCTAATTGACATCAGCCATAGCCGGATGGTTTGTGCGTGGCTATCACCCAGTTGACTCGGGTTCGAAACTCAAAGTGGGTATGAAACATCAGATGATTGAACAAAATTTATTTTCAAATAGCTGTCGCCCCATGGTAGGAAATAGCATACTTGCGAGTATATTTCTGCTATGCAAAGTATAACCCCGCATCTGCACCTTCTACCGAATGCGTTTTAATATCTGTCAAATTTCTGTCTTGAATTTGTCCGTTTCCTTATGTGGGCACTTTGCTGCCTTCACATTTCATTTACAAAATAGCAAATTACCTGTCCATTAAAACGCGCAACAACCGTCTGTCACACTACAATTTTAATCAGAATTAACTGCGCCGGTGATCACGATTAACGCCGCCATCTGTACAGGCGATAACACAGTGATGGCAGTAAAATCGGCAGTAAAAACCACTTATCGGAGCGGTGCACACTGTGCCAGCGGACAATCGGGTGCCTTACGTTAGCTTCGGTAGGAAGTATGACGTGTTTTGATCCCAGATAGAGATCAATGGTTAGGTTCAAAGAACCTATTAACTAGCAGCACACTCTCTACACCGATGGGTCCTAAATCATTCCTTGCTAATCAACGCTGCTCTTCGAAATTAGTCGGAGAATGTAAGACAAAACTAAACAGTGTTACAAAACACAACAAAGTTTGTCTTATTTGGGTGCCTGGACACTGCAATATAACAGGGAACAACTTGGCTGATAAACTGACTAATGAAGGTTCTGCAAATATGCCACTAGGCCCTGAACCCTTCCTTAGAGTCAATTCTGCATCGGTTCAACTATGGATTGACGCCTTCATGAGGTCTACCCATAGAAGGCGTTGGTCTGAGTTGGGCTCCTGCAGAGTAGCCAGGTGCTTTGTGAAAAAACCAAACAGGAAATTAGTGCCCTTTCTCTTAATACTTAGTAGGAAGGATCGAAGAGTGCAGGACGGTGTAATCACAGGGCACAACGCCTATGGTCAGCATATGGCTACCGTGGGAATCATTGGAGATATGCCTGTCTTGTCGTAAAAAGGGGGGTAGTGCAGAGCGTTTTCTTTGCACCTGTCCGGCGTTCTATAGAATCAGACTTTGGATGTTTAGGTGCGATGTTCTGAGCATGGAAGAAGTTCTTACTCTTCCTATTCCGAATCTCTTAAGATTTATCAATGAATCCAAAAGATTCGCGAAAGTGAAACCTCCAACCAATTTGTCCGTCTTACCATCCATATAATATCTATCCTGTCTCTCTTTTCATTCTACTGTAGTCTGTACTCTACTCCGAATGTAGTACAATGGTCTTCGAAACTGAGTGAGACAGATATGTTTAACAGTGAAATTCGCGGTATCCACCTGACTTTTCTGTTTTAACGCAGCCCTTTTAACATAATCTATGGAAGGTGTGGTTGTGGGTAACGCTAGCAATAAAAAAGACATAACCTCAAAATAATGAGTCTTTTAATTTTTAACCTTAATGTTGTTGTCTCTCAGCTTTATATTTAAATGTAAAATCTAATCTGTAAGATTGAAAAGTTTAGATTTTTTAATCATTACAGCCACATTAGCAAGTTTCCTTAATGAAATTCTTTCCAGAAAACTAAAATAAAAACTTTCTCAAACTACGGTGTTTATAGAGAATTTAAAATTTATAGAAGCAAAGAGATTTTTGGCCGCCGTAGCCGAAAGGGTTGGTGCGTGACTACCATTCGGAATTCACAGAGAGAACGTAGGTTCGAATCTCGATGAAACAGCAAAATGAACAAAACGTTTGTTCTAATAGCGGTCGCCCCTCGGCATTCAATGGCAAACCTCCGTGTATATTTCTGCCATGAAAAAGCTCCGCGTAAAAAATATCTGCCGTTCGGAGTCGGCTTGAAACTTGTACGTCCATTTGTTTGCGGAACAACATCAAGACGCACACCAGAAATAGGAGGAAGAGTTCGGCTAAGCCGATTTTTGAAAAAATAGGTCTGACTGAACCTTAAAGTAAATTAAATAGCCGCCCAAGGACTGTTACTGTGTATGTATGGGGAATGTTTATGCTGCTACAACAACAACTACAATAATAATAATAACAACAACAACAACAGCAACTAGATCAAGTTCAACTAAAAGTTTGACATAATTTGCTTGAGCACAAAAAATAGTACATTTGATGACAACCCTTATCGCGAACCTCTACTCGGCTGTCTCTGTGAATTTAAAAAAATCTGCTGTTGAGCTGATGTAGTTCTAGATTTTGGTGTTCTAAAAAACTTTTATTTTCTCCTTTTTTGTTCACATTAGCCTAACCTAACTTTAAATTTTTGTTCACAAAATTTGACTATTTTTACTGCTAGATTTATATGTATGCGACAACCGTGAGCGTATTTCTGGCTGTGAGGGAGAGAATAAAGAGAGGGGATAATCCACTAAATCCGCTCGTTAATAACAATAAAAAATTAAAAAAAAACAACAAATGTCCAATTACCTAAACGCATCAGCTGGTTCTGTAAAATTCATTCATGGTTCGCTGATGTCGCCCGCCACATTCTGAGTTCCCTCCACCGCGGCAGAATCTTATATCCTATCCTTATTTAGTGCATATCACACTTTTGTTAAAAAAAGAATCGAGAGAGCCAGCATATGTCAAAAGAGACGCCATCGAACTGTGACAGTTGACAAAGCAAAACATGAGCTTGAAAGGCCCTGTTGTATGTGTGTGTATATTTTTTACAAAAAAAAAAATATTTTAGATTTACGCATTTTACAATGTATGTATAAATAAACATAAATTCTACCTGCACTCATACTGCACAGCCGCAGTATCAGTGCACCACCACTCAAGTTCGTCGACTGCGCAGCGGTGATTAGCTACAAAAGGGGCGTTTGCGCGTTTATCATCCAATTGGAATTTACGAATAAATTTTTATCGCGCACCACCTTACAATCGATCGTGATTTTTAAAGGCACTTGCTCTTGCCAAATAAAGTCAAAGAATTTTTATATGACTTTTACGAGTTACGAATTAATTGTAAATGTACTTTATCAGCTGATACATTGCACAACAACGCATTCATCATTCATTCGAGACTTGGCGATATTTATATGTAGAGCACATACACACATACAAATTATGATAGTTTTTAATATTCTTTTACTTTTCAACACCCCCACAGAGATATACAGGTTACACAAATAAAAACTCACCCAATAAATGATGCACAGAGATTACAAACAGGCTCTTCGATGTCACGTTGTATTGACGACACTTTTTCAGAAATTTCAACGGCATTGCTATCTAATTGGACTTGCTTTGCAAAGGCACTTGTTTTTTTGTTTTGTTACTTCGCAGCGTTGTATACTGTCGCGGCGGCTGGAGTTATGTTTATCGTTGTCGTTGTGGTCGTTGACGCTGTCGTATGCTATCAACCGCCTTTCTCGTTAGCTGTTAAGCACATTCAACCCACAATTGGACTTGTTGCGCTCTCGCATACGGTCTCCAACTTGGTATGGCGTCGGCGTCGCTGCCTGTTGTTGGAGTATCAGCAGCGTCAGCGGCAGTCACACGCACTTTTTTATGGTATCATTAGCCATTTGCATATAAATTACACAATCTATCTTTACTTTGCTTTGGGTTGCTATAAATGTGTAGTGCTTATGTATATATTATGAAGCGCCAGGGGGGTTTAATGGAACTTGGTGTGCACGTACACGTATGTATGAGCCGCTTGCACACAAGAACTCAAATATCCGAATTTGTGACTGGTATTATTAATTGGTACAACAGGCACAAATTCTTTCACTTTTTAACTATGTTTAAGGCACAATAAAAGCAGCCAACGTAATCGAGGAGCTGTAACTTAATTGCACACGCACTAAATTTACAAATCTAAATGCCTAACAAAGCGGCTAGCAAATATTCGTAACTAACTTATAGAAACTTTCGCAAATTTTCCACGCTCTCGCAGTCGTCCGTCGTACTTGTTTCGATTTTTACCGATTTTCACAACTTTTGAAAACGAAACTTATTTGTATTCCGTTAGCCGTTCATTGTTAAATTGAAAATTAATAGACACACTTAAAAAATGTTAACAAGAAAATTAAAATTATTTTAAGAAAGGAAGAAAGAATTTCGTTGCGTGTTGCGTCGACGACTGAAACTTTGACAATTTTGACAGTCGACAATTTTTTAAGCCTTGTGTTTTAACCTTGCTTTATCGCATTGTTGCTTTGACATTTAATTCTTCCTCTTCAATCCAAATGGTTGGCAAGTTGGATCCGAAGAAAACTGTTCCCAATTTGATTTAAGATATAATAGAGTTGGTAAATTTCGTCGCTTAGAAATTAAAGATGATTTCAGCAAAATTTCTGAAATTGTTGATTATTTAAAGTGCATAATATGTTGCAGTAAATAATAAAGCCAAAAAAATATAAAAAATTTAAAACCTAAAAGAATTTAAATACATAAATTCATCGATAACAATATTGACATATACTTATTTTTCTATTTAAATAAAAATAAACAACTTTACAATGCTCCAAAAATGCTTCAATATCAACTATAATTTAAAAAATATTGCATTTTGTAAGTATCTTGCAAGGCGGATTTATTATAGGTGACAGCAACCACATATAAGTAAAACCCTACATGTATTTGTTGTTGCGTTTGGTCCAAGCATCACGTCAAAATTAGTAATCAAATGTAAACATACCTATACATACAAACAAAGCATATCATTTTGACGTAAGCCATACCTACGGCGAAAAATTCAGCTGGGTGAATGCTGTCTCCTATAATAAATCCACCTTGGTATCTTGCGAGTAAGCCTAAAAGTTAGTATTCAGCTCTTCAAAAAGCAGAAGTTGCATATAAAAATGCTATAAAATTCTGAGCAAATATTACTATATTTAATATTCTGACTTCTATATGCGGTGGGATATTTATTCAATTTGGTCAACATTTTGCAAAACTATCGAATATGTGACCTCCTTATAAGCAGGATCTGCGCTCTCAGTTGGCTGGTAATCATTCTATTTACAAATTATGATATTTGTTTATGGATATTACCAAATTTCATGAATAAAATTCGTAGTTTTTGTCTTATAAAATGTCAATGTGCGAAAGATCAATATCTCGTGGATAACTCCATTTATTTCTCATTAAAAAGATTAAAGTAAAATGGGGCATTTAAAAGAGTTAAAAACTAACTTAAAGCAGGAGGAAAGTGTCCAACGCGAATACTCAATGACACACAATTCGAAATTTTTAGGTTATGACCAGTTCAATAGCTTTAAGCTAATATTCGATTATCAAAGTTAGTACCAAAAATTAAAACAATTTATTGTAATAATTATTATACCTGTAAAAGGTGAAATCGATGCTTAATGTACGGAGCAAGCCTCCGAGTGCATTTTTGCCGTGAAAAAACTCTTCGTAAAGAATATCTGCCATTCGGAGTCGGCTTAAAACTCTAGGTCTCTTCATTTACGGAACAACTTTAGGACGCACCCCACAAATAGGGGAGAGGAGCGCGGCTTAACAGAAGTCTACGCGCCAATTATTTATTTTTTTTTTTTTAAAGGTGAAATTTGTGATAGTAACCAATAGCAGAAATCAAGTAAATACCTCTTATTTTAACTGAAAGTAAATAAATCGCGTAAATTTTCTCTAAATATGTGTATAAGATGCCAAAAAAAATTATTTTTCTTTTCACTATTTACACCTATTTTTTAATTTACCTGTGCAGTCAGTCAACGCTTTGAAAATTACCATAGAATCCCACAGAGAAGAATTAAATTTTCCCTCGATTTGATATAAATAGTTTACAAGTTGATAGCATTTAATCTGGTCTTTCAATTTCTCTTCACAAATGTCCTATCTATACCTTATGGCTTAAAAAAATAACGGATACAAATTTTATTTCTTTTATAATTTCGTTTATAATTTCAAAACTTTTTTAAAATTTTGGTGTTTCTTCAAGGACCTTATCATTTGAAGCAATTAGTCTTATAATACGTTCACATGTAATTAGATGATCTACTTTTTCGCGCTTTACTCAAAATCCGTGATTAAAAAGCGGGATTTCCCATACAAAATTTCTCTCCCAAAATCTGAGATTATAAAATAATCCTAGATAATAACGATACTTATTGACATACAACCCTGTGTTTTCTGTGTTATCGATAATTATTATTACGAATGTAAGGAGAAACATCAAAATAAAAACTAAATGAACTGGATGCTGGCAAAGAAAACAGAGCTTTAAACATAATTCTAATAAAATGTTTGTTAAATAATATTAATTAGGGATTCATTTTACAGAAGGAAGAGTGTGTCCATAAGTGTTTTGTCCTCCTTTTATTTATTATAAAATGTAATATAGAGTTTCCTAGGTGTATTACTGCCATAATTTTTTGCAACCTCAGTAAACGTCGCATACGGATTTCCTCCAACTGTTTATTATTGCGCCAATTGCGCAATTAAATTAGCTTTTCCTTCTCCTTGTAGTTTCTTCATATCATTAATAATAATTAAAGAAACCAACAACACCGAAGTATTCCACTAAAATAATTTCTATGAAGAAAACCCTCTCGAAGCAGTAATGACAGCTGATTGTAGATTTTGCAGGTAATCTGCCATATGTGAACGGGTAGATTAATTTGGTGGATTTATAGGTGATTAATGCATATTACGTTCACATATTATTAGCTTAGGGAGTTTTACTTCACTTGAGGTTTACATGCTATAGGGAAGTTTTAAGCCAAGTTGTTATTAAATTCCAGCCCTCTCACACTTTTGCAAAATTGCTCGTTAACTTTTACGTTAAATTTTGCGTCTAAGCATGATTTTGCAACCAATAATTTTAGCGACAATCGATTTTTTCGCTGTTTTCTCGACGACGGCGTCATAGCTGTCAATTCAAGAAGTTTTGGCAAATCATATTGTGAGCAAATTGAAAGGCAAAACTTGGATCACAGACAAAACTTGCACATCGTCTTATATTTTCGTAACGCAAATTAAAGAAATATAAATTGGTGGAGGTTATAAACCAAGGTGGTAGCAGTAATGGCTTCTTCGTAAAGTCTCTTATCCAAGATTCTCCTTTAATTTTTGGTGTTCCTGTTATTCTACAAATGGATGTACTTACAGTTTAAGGTCGCCTACGTTGATTTTGAATCCACTCTCCATTCGGCTTTCACTGTGACAAGAAAGCATTAACCAAAAATAAAACGGATAATTTAACATTTAAGCCACCAAACCCCACAAAAATATACTAATCAGCTGTTCCTTTACTATCACCTTGCCTAGATTCGCCTTGTGTAAAACTTTCAACAACTTTGGCACTTTCTTCTGGCATGGTTGGCAACGCGTACCCTACGCAGTGCTGCCACTGCCACACAGAGGTATTTTCAACGAGAATTTTCCCACGAAAATAGAAAATAAATTAAACAAAAAATCCACTGAGACCAAATACAGAATTTAGTGAATTTGAAAACAATCGCTAGAAAGATTGACGAATAATCGGACGAAAAACAACAATCGACAATCAGAAATAAAAGCGTTTGGCAACAAAGTGGTAGTTAATTTTCGGGCAAAGAAACATACGGATGCATAAAAAGCAATAGAGGAATAAAAATACATAAAATCGTACATTCCAAATAGCAATAACAAAGAGGCAGCGAACTGAGACGAAATAGAATTACGATAGAAGTGAACGAATAAGCATCGCCTACAATATTTTCAAATACCGAAAATTTTATTGCAGTGCAAACAATACAAAATAAATAAGAACGTACAGAAGAAATCAATTACAGTGATTTCATATAAATTGAAAAAAGTGAAAGTGCATTAGAAATCAGTTATTTTGGAATAGTACAGAAAGTAGCTGTTTGAAAGTTATTGTTACAGTTGCAAAAAAGCGAATAAAGCAAGGAAAGAAAAAAATAATTATGGCTACCTCAGGATATCAACTGGATTTCAATCAGGATTTTACGTAAGTTTCATTAGAAAAAAAAGTCCAGTAAGAAGTTGAATATGCACAGCTCCTACAATAGTATTTACGTACCAACAAAGTAGGTACCTTGAAAAGCGCAAATTAAAAAATTACGAATAACAAAGTAAACAAGTTGAGCAAGGAAATTAGAAAAAACTCAGTGATTCCAATATTCTATCATTCTTGTGATTGTTCATGGTTTCGCCAATACATCGATATTTTTAAATGATTTATGGGTCCTGTTTTTTCTAAATAAATGTTTATTTCTACATATCAAATATTTTTATTTTGAGAAAATTAAAAACTATAAACAACAATCAATTGAACTACGACAATTATAACAAGTACATAAAATCAAAAGCCCTACAGTTTAGCGTTGGCAAATTGTTATAAACAGTCGCTGCTGCATGAATTCGTGGTCTGAAAATAAAATGCATTGCGTCGTAGTGTTGAAGGCGATGGTGAAGGGTAAGGTGTTGTGGTGGTAGTGAGGTAAATCACAAACTTGGTGCTGTGATCTATTCTTTCTTCATTTAACTTTTTTGTTTGTCATTGTTGTTGCTGTTGTTGTCTAAAACAAGTTTTTTTCACTCTTGAATTTATTTGTTCTTCTTCTGTGCAGAAACGACAACTTCAAGTGCACAGGTACAAGTCAGTGCTTTTGCCTTTTTTTGACGTCAAACGCATACATACAAAATACATACATATGTATGCACCCTCCCTTGCGGGGAAGAGTGAAATTAAGTGCCAGTTGTGACAAATAGGGAAGGCAGTGGTAGCGAAGTTGGAGCAAAGAAAAAAATAAATACACACAATTCAACCGACTCACTTTCGATCAAACAAACCAGCAAAAAATGCAAAACAAAAAACAGGTTTAAGAATATGTTGTTTTGGGTCAGCTGATCAGTGTTTTTATTATTATTTGCTTTTATGTTTTATTCTTTTGAGAGATGTAATTTTTTGCAGCTGTACTTTTTGATTATTTTAGATGATTAACAAGTTCTTTAGTATTTTTGGGCTTTTGTGTACATGTGTGCATGTGTGTGTGTATATTCTCATAATGATGTCATGTGCAAAAGTAGTAAGATTCATGTTCCAGGGCACCAACTGAGGCTGATGATAGCTTGTTGTTGTTGTTGTGTGGCTCGGGACACTCGGTTGTGATCTAACAGAAGTGCGCGAATTTATGTACACTCAGGAACTATCACTCCAACAACACTTGGCAAATGTGATTGAGAGTGTTCTATGTTTTTTACAACAACGAACTGCTTTATTCTTCGCTTTTGCGGCATTGTGGAGTCAACTTTATGAGAAAGGAAGTCACTAACATTCAGCTGTTAGTGTGATGTATTGGAAAGTTTTGACAATATTTTTTTTTTGTTTTTATTAAAGAAATATATTCTATAACCAATTTGTGCTAAACTTAAGGGGGTAGTATGGTATTTTTTTTTTCCTTTTTTTTTTTTAATTATTCTATAACATCTTAAGATTATTGTGTGAAAGTTTGAAGTGCATTAGAGTAAAATTGACAAAGACACAAAGGATTATGTATCTACCTCTCCAACCGGATTTCACAAATCTTTAAACGCGTTTTTCTCACACTTGCCTTTTTTACGGTCGGTGTCCACTGTAGATTCATATCTACTGCACCGATTCTTTTCAAATTTGGTTTTTTTGTTTCTTTACTTTATTCACGAGGTAATGACGTCGAGTTTTTTTTAATTTTTTAAATTTTGTCATATTTTAAAACAACAAAGTTTTCAAGTTTTTTTTATGAAAAATCGGTGTTTTGACTTCAAAGCGCTTTAAAAAATTAAAAAAAAAAAAAAAAAAATTCGACGTTGTTACCTGCGAAACTTTATTAGCTGATGAAATCAATTTGGTTTTTTGATTTTAGTTGATCCAGTAATGAGTTCTGAGGGACACCGCAATAAAACTTTTTTATGAGACGTCCGCGAAGATTCGCTGCCACCAACTCATTTCTTCATAAAAATCAATGAAAATTTCACACAATATTTTTTAAATATGTCTTTATAATGAAGTAATTTTAAAATTTTGAATAAATCAACTGTGTCGACAAAAAAAAAATTTCGAAAAATATGCTTGTTTTACACCGAATTAACCATACTACCCCCTTAAAGAAATTCTAGAAATGTTTACCAAAAGTTGACATTTTTTATTCAGAATTAAAATAATGCGGTTTTATAGCCCATTAAATTATAGTATAATAAATTACAAGTATGAGGCGGCTAAAAATCCGCTTTGATTTTTGATAATTTTATTGCAACCGGAGTTGGGCCTTTTTTCCATTTAAAAAATATTTTGAGCAATCTTTATTCAAAAAAAAAAAAAAAAAAATAATAATAAATGATGCCGTGTCGGCATCGCATAGCTCCTGAACTAGCTAAGCTGACCAAGCGATAGAAGTGGTGGTTCGCGCAAACTGTTTGGTTTCTACTTGCGGGTTGCCCTTTGAAATGTCGCTATAGTCAACGGAGCAAGCGCTATACGGTAACCATGAAATATTATATAATGGTAGAGCGAGCTTTTGGTGTAGACGATGAAAGGAGCCCAAGTTCACATCTCGGTTATGAAGGTCTTAAAAGAGCATATTTCTATGGGAATCAAGGCTAGTAGACTTGCAGGGTCCGGCACTCGAAGTGTAACCAACTTCAGACCGCTCGCGCAGCTGAAGCACAGGCATCAGCTGTCTTTTATTTGGCTAAATGACAGTCCAGAGTATTGTTTACAAGTGCGCGGAAGCATTTTGCTGAGAGTAAATGCGAAAAAAGAAAATCAATAATGGATTTCAAACGTGATGATTTCCTTATATTTGGGTGGAAAATCACCAGTAGCGATTGTTCGTGAGCTCGAGCACCTTAAAGTAAATAAAGTTTTTGTTTATCGCACCATTACTCGTTACAATGATACTGGTAGCATCGCGAAACGTCATGCAGGTGGTCATGAAAAGACTGCAACGTCACGTGAAATGGTTCAAAAAGTGAAGAAGCAACTTAAGGGGGGACCCTCATTTAGACGGTCGAAAAATGCATCATTTTTGGGAATTTTTTTCTCAGGTAAAATAACTTCAAACGTTTTGTAATTCATAAAGTACTTTAATAAATGTCTTGACTGTCTACAAAAATTTTCGGAGAAGAAAAAAAACATTTTAAGTATGGAAATATGTATACACCTCGTCCATGGCACCTCATTCTAGCGCTCTGAATTTTTTTCTGAAATAAAAAAACCAAATTTTTTTTAAAACTTTAGGATAATACCTTCGATGTGACATTTTAATTTAAAAAAAAATGTCGAAATTGATATTTTTTACCCAGTTTTATGTTAAAAGTGATTTTTCATGCATAAAAATTGACTTTAAAATTACAAAAAAATATGAAACTCTTTTTTTTTTAAAAAACACTTAATGTCACATTGAAAACAATTTAATTATCTTTAAAATGAGCTATTGTAAAGCCTGATTGGTTCAATACAGCGTTCTCAATTGTGTACACAAAATCGAAAAATGATGTTTCGAGAAAAACGCGTTTAAAGTTTTGGATACAGGCGATCAGGCCACCTGTCGCGTCCTATTAAAAATTTTGTCACTCCTTCAAAAATACAGATATCGACTTGAAATTTTGAAAGTATATTCTTAAATAGTTGTAGAATAGATTAAAATTATTTCCAAAAAATCGATTTTTTTGAGCCGATAAATGAGGGTCCCCCCTTAAGCGAAATCCCCGACGAAGTGCCAATCAAATCGCGAAAGAATGAAAATATCTGACGGTAGCATCCGCCGCATACTGAGAAATGATCTCAAAGTAAAGCCTTACAAGATCCAAAAGGCGCATAATCTCACACCAAAGCAGCTACAAATCAGACTTGATAGAGCGAAGGAGTTGCTTCGCTTGCCCGAAGGTTGTCAATTTCCGAACATTATGTTTTCTGACGTAAAAAATTTTTCAAATTGAGCAATTCGTAAAATCACAAAACGATAGAGTTTATTTGACTGACCGTTCATACGAGAATTTGTGTCATCGACTGGCCACCAGGAGGCAGCACCCGCCACAAGTAAAGGTTTGAGCCGCTGTAACCGCAGATGGGCGCTCTCCAATCGTTTTTATTGAGCCTGGCGTTAAGGTAAATGCGAAATATTATCGGGAAAGTATTCTGGAGATTGCTTTGAAACCATTTCGGTGGCAGACCATGGATGTTTCAACAGGACTCGGCACCGTCTCTCAAAGCTAGATTGAACCAAGAATGGCTAAAAAACAACGTTCCAAACTTCATAACGTCCACACAATGGGTCTAAAATTCACAAGACGCTAATCCGATGGATTATTCCCTTTGGGCCATTTTGGAGGGCAAGGTCCGAACTAAAAGATTGACCAGTCTCGAAGAGCCTTTGTCCGCGAGTCGGCCAAAATATCTACAAGTCACATTCGGGCAGTTTGTGATTCGTTTCGGGACCGTCTCAAGGCTATAGTCAAGGCAAAGGTCATATCGAGCAAAAATAAATTAATTCTTAATTTTGTATTATTTTCACACATTTCATTACTTTGAATTGAATAAAAGTAATTTTCCAAACTAAATTATAAAAAAATAAATAAATAATTGGCGCGTACACTTCTGTTAGGTGTTTGGCCGAGCTCCTCCTCCTATTTGTGGTGTGCGTCTTCGTGTTGTTCCACAAATGGAGGGACCTACAGTTTCAAGCCGACTCCGAATGGTAGATATTTTTATGAGGAGCTTTTTCATGGCAGAAATACACTCGGAGGTTCGCCATTGCCTGCCGAGGGGCGACCGCTATTAGAAAAATGTTTTTGCATGTTTGAGAACTCGTATTCTAGTACTAAGATAAAAAGAGTTTAAAAAATGCGAACAAGAAATCAAAAACCCGTTATAGGTGCATAAATTAAAGTTGTATATAAGTGTATGTACATATATAAATGGCAAAGAGAAAGTAAGCAAACCACTAATTAAACCAAAAATCGACAAACATTTTTTCTAATCAGTTGCAGACACATACAGCCATACATAGTACATAAAACACATTAATTCAAATGCTGTAAAAGGTCTCACCCAGCTGACTGACAAGCTATCGCCTTCCAAAGGCGAATGCACCTCTGTAAATTTCATTGAAAAGTTCAAGGTTTACTTTATCACAATCGCACTGAAAATCCAGCTATTCCAAACAGCTCGCGTAGATATTGAATCTTTATTTACCTGTTTTCGTTATATTTTCTGTTTGCTCATTTTTATGACACCTATGCTTATCATTTGTTTGGCGTTAGACGAATGCATTTGAAAAAATTCACACTTATAGATATGCGTATGTGAAAAAGAAATGCAGTTCATGAAGAAAAATCAGGAATGTTTCGAAGTTGTTTGATACAACCAAAGAAATATAAAAGGGTTAAATAAGGATATCAAAGTCCAAATAGTCAAAATGGCAGGGAAAACAACATTCCACTGAAATTGAAAACTTAATAATCAGTATGAATAAAAAATCACGCAAATCAATAGCAATCAAATCAATTCAATTTAAATAAATTAAAATAGTTCGCAACTGTTAAAGCATTGCATTTTGGGAGGACACGACCACAAAGTACCACAGTTAAAAAAACACTAAGATGTAAGATCATTGAAAAAATATCCACAAAAATTAGTAGTCAGCGTCTTTAATCCTCCGCTGGACACCTTTTTTAAAACCTTCGGTTGGACAGCCGCCTCTGGCCCTGGAAGCTCAAGCCGTTAGCTATAATAGAAATATGTTAAATTCCCGTCCAAAGTCGAAAAAACCAGTCTGGCCAGAGGCGGATGCCCAACGGAGGGTTAAACAAATTAACAAAGTATCATAGTTCAAACGGTTTATGCACTCCCGCTACCATTAAAAAACTACGAAAAATGTTTTGTAGAGGATCATCATAGTAAAAATATGTGCACGAAGAGTAAAATGGAAAAGGATAGGTTAGGTTAGGTTAGCCTGGTTGGCATTAAGCCACGCATAGACCTTTTGGTCCCTAGCGATACCAGATGGAGACCGAGCTCTGTGAATACTGAAAGTAAACATCGTAGACATGTAGGATGTCAGCGCTTTTGGCGAATCTAAGCAGAGCTGGGAGATCCACTTTTGAGACGCCCTCCAGAGCCTCAAACAATGGGCCTCCCACGCATTTTAAACGCGTTTTTAATAATGCCGGACAAACGCACAGAAGGTGGTCCAAAGTTTCCTCAATATCCTCTCTGCATTTTCTGCATTCGCCCGTGTTAGCAGTCCCTATCTTGGACGCATGTGCAGCCAATAGATTATGACTTCTCAGCATACCTATAATAGTTATGCAGTCCTTTCGCAAGAGCGTAAGTACGAATTGAGTCAGTTTTTAGTCGTTAGTTCTACACATAACTTTTGTTGTTTTGCATGTGGTCAAACTAGTCCACCTAGCTTCCATTTTTTATCCGTTTTTTCATGTAGTCGTCCATTTCGTTGTATATTGCATTTAGCGGTTTTGGTATGTCGTTCTCTTGTTCAAATGGTAGGTTAACAGCACTTTTTGCTATATCATCCATAATGCCTTTGTGACCAGGTACCCAATAGATATACAGCCTACTGTTTGCGGCTAGCCTTTCTATGGCCTCCCTGCTCCGTTGAACATTTTTGGACTTAATACACTATGAGCTTATTGCTTTTATTGCGGCTCGACTGTCCACGTATATATATTGGGTTGGGGAAAAAGTAATGTTGTATTTTGTCAATTGAGCGCGACATTTAAACATATCTTGCGTTGTACTTGTTGCATCGGGTCACACTAAACGGCGATTTGAAGACGACAATCTGTACTACAAGTGTCTCACACCAATAGGTGGCATGCTGAGTATCATTTCCAGCGCCGCCGTTGGAGTAGTTTTTATCGCTCCTGTTATGCACAGAGCAGCGAGTCGGTGAATCCTTTCCAGTGGCATTAAGTATGTCAGTTTTCTTGTCGCAGTCCACCATACTAAGGCCGCATGCAGCAATATCGGTCTAACTACTGCCGTGTAGCACCAATGCATCAGAGAGGGTGATGAAAAAGTATAATTTATATAAAATAATTTCACAAACGTCAAATAAATAAAAATAAAAAAAACGTCAAAAATAATAATAAAAAGGTATGCTAAAGTAACGTTACATTTTTTAATTTTTTTTTTTTTATTGATAACTCCCTTTCCAAGTAATAATTTGCATGCATAAATATGTATTTTTCCACGTGCATATTAAAAATAATTTTCTCTATCTCTGCATGCTATTTTCATTCATTTTCTGAATGATTATTAAACAATATACTTTTATTATTGCATTTACAATACATTTTTCCACAGCGATCAGCAAAATTTCCTTCATAAATACATAGGCAGATACATATGTACATGCTTAGGTAGTTAATTGCACCTTCATTTGCTATTGGCTGCCACTTAAAATCACCTCACAGTTAGTGATTCATCCACTGCTACTACAGTCGGTTTTTGCTTTGGCCTACAATATTTTTATTACTTTAATACTTGCACTGAGATCAACGTCCTTTTAGCTGCTAAGTCATTTCGTTTTAAATTCGTGCATACATAAATAGAAATATTCATAAATACATGTTTGTGTATGTATGTATATACCTTTATGCCTATGAACCCATATTCAGACGCAGTGATATTTTTAACCAAACTGATTTATTGGATTCTCGACATTATCAAATTAATAAAAAATCAAAAATAAAAGTGAGTTCGCTTCATTGATAGTATATTAGGGCGGGTCGATTTAAAAATCGCTCATTGCTCTGTGAAAATCGTATTCTAGGGATCAAAATAAGAAACTTGGCCGAAGGAACCATACCTCTAAAACGAATTCTGATATCCCCCAATTTGGGTCGAACGAAAAATCCCACTCTGTCCCATTTAGAGTGCTCCAATCGAGTAAAAATGTATGACCGACCCCCACTAACTTTGGACGGTCGATCCACCCATGCCAGTGGCACACCCCCTGGAACTCCCCTGGGGGGTTCCCCATACAATCATTTCAAAATATCACCATTTTTGGCCTTTACATGAGAAAAGAAACTAAAAAGTTCGACCCAAATTGGGGGACATCTGAATTCCTTTTAGAGGTATGGTTCCTTCGACAAAGTTTCTTATTTTGATCCCTAGAATATAATTTTCACAGAGCAATGGACGATTTTTTTGTCTCCCCACAAATCGACCCGGCCTATAGTATAATATATACTTTAGTCAATAAAAAAAAAATAATACCAATATGCAAAATGATAAAGTGCGATAGGGTATAGTTGAATCTGTCTCGGAACTAGATTTGAATAGATTTGCTACTGAGGAGCGGATATTTACATGCATATCTACAGTGCCGGGGAAGATTGGCTAAATATAGGGTTTTCCAATAACAGGTGGTATTGATGAAGGGATTCCGCTATCGAGAGATTATTAACGATTTTTTATGGTGGGAATTGGATGGTATTGATTTGGACAACGTTTATTTTCAACAAGACGGCGCTACGTGCCGCACAAGTAACGAAACCTTTGATCTTTTATGGGAAAAGTTTCCGGACCGTGTTATCTCTCGAAGAGGTGATCACAATTGGCCACCGAGATCTTGTGATTTAACATCTTTTGACTTTTATCTTTAGAGTCACGTGAAAGAGAAGGTCTACGCCAACAGTCCAGGGTCGATTCAAGATCTCAAAGATGGAATTCGTGAGGCTATCGGGGACATAGGGCAGCCACTTTGCAATTCGGTTATGGGAAAATTTTATTGGATATTGCCCTCTAAGCGTGGTCACGGTGGTCATTTGCCCGATGTTATTTTCCACTATTAACGGTATACCTTCCTCTTTATAATGAAATGAACATCCGATCATTTACATATATTAAAAAATAGCATTTTTCTTTGATTATCAAAATAACACTTCTGTTTGGAAAAGCCTAATAAAAATCAATATTTGGCGCGTACACTTTTGTTAGGTGTTTGGCCGAGCTCAAAATTCCCAGGCTCCAAATTCATTCTCTGCAGCAGCTTATGAAATATTGATATTTTTTCCTAGTTAATAATCGAATAATTAAGAAATAATAATCGAAAATGTAGCATCACTCCCTTTCTGTACCCAGTTCTCTTGTTTCTCTCAAAATATTTTGGAGTATATTCGCTTAAAAAGTAAGGTAATTAAAGCTTATTACTTAATATTTCAATTAATAATTTTCAAGAACCCATTGAATACGAAGAAACTTTCTGTGGAAGTGGGAAACAGAATTGAGTCATCATCATCATCATCATTCCTTTGTATCCGTTGCGGAGCAAAAACAGACCCATAATTTCTACATTAAGTCGCCTTTTTTCTTTCGCCTGTTGTTCCACTTTGTGCAAGTGTTAAAACATTCAAGGTTCCTATTCGTGTCCGTTTTTTCATGCTAAATGTCGTTACCACGAGTTTTCCGTTCTTCCCAATACATGAATGCTGCCGGATATAAATCGGGGTCGTTCGAGTCACGTAGAACCGACTATCGAGGGTGATGCTCGTCTCATGGAACGGCTATTGCGAAATAAGGACACCTAAAGCAATTGCTGCAAAGATAAATAAAAATGTAAGCAAATGGGCTTACGGAAATACATATTTACTAGTTTGAGCCATTAACACGTTGAGCGCGGTGCCGATATTTCTGATCTTTTGCCTTGGCCGGCAGAAAGCGATAGCTCTCTAAGTATGTAATATTATCAGCGATCAATTCCCTGTGCTCTTTGAGGAAGTAAACGGACAAAAAATATCAGTTACAGAATTTCCTGCATTTACTAGAGCAAAGTTATGAATTTCGGGTTCCTCCGATGTCATGAGAACGAGTAAAATTCGTTCTCTCAAACTGGAGAATATTTTCAGATTTATCAAAGAATTTGCAAAATTCTCGCAGGTCTAACTATCTCTATTTCTCTATTGTATCCTATATTTTTCCTTCTGTTACTTCTCTCCTTTGCTCCTTGACTATCTACCCTTTCACTTTAAATACAATGGGCTTTTTAGCTTCAGTGTTTTAGGAGTTACGAAATCTCTCGGTGCTCTTTGGCTCGACTTTTCAAATTTCAATTTCAATACTGCTATGTTTATGGTTATGGCCTTATGGTGCGGCCCCTATAACCGTTTACAACGATGCTCATATGTTTGATCAGAACAGCTGACTGCTATGGTTACGGTTATGGCTAAGGTACGGCACCACTAATTACAGTTTTGCTTGATGAAAACTTCCAACCTCCAATAACATAAAAATCCTCAGAACCTAACAGTGGCTAAGCGTAATCGATCACAAGATGTGAGCGGGCGCGCTGCCAAAAAAATAAGAAATTTCTCGACTCAGGGAGTTGAGGTCCCTACAACAAGAGCGGTGATTGCGGCTGCGAGGGTTGCTTTTAGCGAGGTGGCCAGTAATCACCTCCAAGTTACCCTCGTAGACGCAAAATCCCATAGTGGTAGAGAGGTGTTGGCCAATTGGGGATTGAGGGACGGCTGTCAGAAATGATCGTCGAATACCTCATGACAAACCAAGGACAAGTACCTCTTTTCGACTCGGGAGACATCTGCCGTGGCTATAGGGTGATTAAGTGCGCTGATGAGTTCTACAGGGGTTTTCTGGAGAAGTGCGTTGCTGAGGTCAGCAATGCCAGCGAGGGGCTCTCACTTAAGCTCATCCCAGCTTCGGAGATCCCAAGAAGACCCAGAGTCCGCATTTGGCTACCGTAGGTCAATCTGGAGGGCCCGAAGATCTTCCACGGCCTCAAGCTTCAAAACCCTGGGGTTCCTATGGACAACTGGTCTATGATCAAGTTGGAGGAACCTCAGAACAACAGCTACACGGCACTGCTGCTAATTTCTGAAGAGTTCCTCAAGGTACTCGAGGAAAAGAAGCACGAACTGCGTTTTGGCCTCAGGATGGTCAAACTTAGGATCTTCCCCACGTCTGGTGCTTCGACAGCTTGCGGCAATACGCCAACCTAAATCCAATCAATCTCCTCCATTATATCAATAGCTCTGGCTGGCTGTACATATATGTATGGCTGTTGGCGGTCTCATAATGGTATCAAAACGGCGTTTTAGTGCTACTTGAGGAGTGCCAGACTGACACTTCAACCATTTCACCTACCTACTTACTTGATGAAGCATCGATTCTTTAATAAAAAGCAATGGAATCGTCATTATTCCTTACTGTCAACAAAAAAAAATATAAATATGTATATAAATCGATAGTTCAAAGACCAAACGCTAGTTGCATCACCCTGTTTAAGAACAGCAATCAGCTATTTGACCGGCTGAAGCATTGAATACTGGCTGGACATTGAATAGCGCATATCAAGAAAAAATTACATACATACATATGTACATGGCTGTTATTAATCGACGCTTGAAAAGAATGTTGATGCTCTTGGAGTAAAAAAAAGCTAGAAAAATTATTTGAAGCACAATCAAAAATGTTTGGATTATCAAGGAACATATTTCGGGAAACGATAAAGCCATTTCCTGTGATAAATATTTGTTGCTGTTTTCCCTACTAAACAAAAAAACATATGAATAGCAACCCAGTATTTAACAATACTTACATTTATGAGCAATACGGGACGTAAAACGTTTTTTTTTTTGTTTCGTAAAACTTTCATGCCGCCGCTTTTCATTCAATAACTTTTCACTCTGACCTAATAATTATGTTTGTATATTTGTATGTATGTATGTACATATTTAAGTGTATGCACTCATTTTTAGAACATCCATAAATAATTTTCTGATCACATTAAAAAAATGTCGCCTTCATGTCTCAATGCATCCTTCATTGCGCCATAAACCAAATAGAGAAATAAGCCAATAATGGAATCAAAAATAAAATTAAACACAAACACATTCATGTGCATTTATTTTTGTTCTGTATACTATATATGTATGTATGTATGTATGTATGTTCATATGCTTTTATTTCACATATTCTTGAAAATTGCGCTCGATTGCATTTCACCTCTTACACGTACCCACTTGCGCATCTATCACCACTTCGAGTGTCTACCTGACAATCTAACCACAAGTCGTCATTCCTCATTTGCTGCGCTCATTGCCAATTACTTGAGTGTTGAGGCCGATAGTCTTAGCTACTAGTGCCTTTCGTAATGTAATATAGTTATTTATAATTATATTTCTAATAAATAAATAAATAAATAAATAATACTTGAGTGTTGAATGTGATGCATATGTACATACATACATACATACATATGTTCATGTGTATGTGCATAGCGGCATATGCATACAGTATTGGCTTAAACTCAAGCACTCTCTTAGTTAATCTTTTTTAAATTGGAGTATTAAATTACTTAGACGACGGATTGCCTTTCACACTATGGGCCCAATATAGAAAATACAGTAAATTAATATGTAATGAAACTGGCGTTATTGGATTTCAATATATGTATTTTCCTTGAAAGTCAATACATTTTTGCATTCGCTTCAACCAATTTTCAAAAACTTCTGTCACTCAAAAGTGGTTGGGTTAGGTAAGATTAGGTTGACCTGAGTGCCTGTTTCTATTGCGAATTTAAGCAGACATTTCGAACCCACTGCTGCGATGTCTTCCAATCCATGAAACTGTTGGTTGGTTGGTTGGTTGGTTAGAGTGGTGATTTATCGAGAACCCAACTACCGCTTCCGCACCATTTTGTTGCCACTTCCTCGTCACCATCTTGTTTACCAGTTATTTACGGCATGACTAAATCCAGTCTGTGCGGTTTAAGAACCTCATTAGGCTGTTGACATCTAAGCCAGACAGTTGTTCGAGACTCTCGAACAGCGGTTTGCCCAGGGTTAACATTCTGTCCCTCCATAGTGCAGGGCATTCAGAGAGGAACTGGAAGATTGTTTCGTTTTCCCCACAACTGTGACAGTATGTATTGTGAGAGATACCCATTTTGGCTGCTTGTTCTCCGATAGACGAAAAGCCAGTTCTGACTGCCGTTAGTCTCCAGGCGTTCCGTCGTTTCATGTTTAACAATGTCGACGATTGTTTGAGGTTGTAGGTGGACCATAACGTTCTGTTAATTTTGCATTTCGTCTGGTCTGTCCATCTACAATCCGCGATTCGGAGGTATTTTAGGGAAATTGTATTCTTGACTGCACCTAATGGTGTGAATACCGGTACTGCAAGAACGTTATTCATGGCAGATCCTCCTCTTGCCAGTTCATCTGCTTTTTCTTTACCTTCAATATTCCGATGTCCCGGGACCCAGATTAAGGTAAGAGTATGGTTTCACTCAAGGTGGTAAGGCTATTCCTACTTTGTTCCACCACCATAGAGGTTGTTGTATTTGAAACCAGTGCCTGGATTGCAGCTTGGCTATCCGAAAGAATAGCGATATAGCCCTTAAAAGAGAAATCTCTGATTAGTAGCCTATAAGCTTCCCCAATTGCAAGTACTTCCGCCTGAAAGACACTGTAGGCATTAGGTGGACATACAGATTTTTCAATTTTAAGTCTATGAGAATATATACCAGCTCCAACACCACAATCCATTTTAGAGCCATCTGTATAGACTGTAGTGTCGAAGTTGTTTAGTGAGAATTCCTTATTCCATTCCACCTTAGATGGAGAGAGAGTGGCAAAATGTAGCCATAAAACTGTGGTGTCACAAATATTTTATTTCCACAAAGGAGGTTCTATACAGTTTTCCTTGAGTCCTGCTCCCTACATTTTCTTCGAGCTGTTTAAAGTCTTCAAAAGCATCTTGAGGCGTTTTTTTTTTCTGATGTTCGAGAACAAAAAGATATCATTGGGTGCCAAATCAGTGCTGTAAGGCGGTTGACCCACTAATTCGATCTTTTGAGTGCTCAAAAACTCTCCTCCAGTGGAAGACGATACGTGAGAGCTCGCATTGTGTTGGTTGAAGGATGATTCGTCTTCGGCGTTGGATTTTCCTTAATTCTCCGAAAACTTCAGACAAACAAATGTGTACCACTCAGAATTCACTGTTTCAAGTTTCTCTAGTGGTACAGTTTCCACATGATCAGATTTTCCGGAAAAAAATCAGATCATTTCCCAATCAGTTTTTCCAAAAAAAACCGATCATTTCCCAATCAGATTTTCCGAAAAAAATCAGATCATTTCCCAATCAGATTTCCGAAAAAAAACAGATCATTGACCATTTGCTTTAAGGTGCCTCCTCCGCGAACAACTTTTGGATTAAGCTGTATGCCAAATATAAATAATTTTATGGGGGCACCTCTCGCAAATTGTAAGCTTCTTGTTATGGATGCACTAAATAATTCTGTAAATCAAAGATGGATTAGTGGCCAATACCTGTGAAATTGCTAGGCAAACATGGTCAAGGCTAAATTTACGTATATCCAAGAATATGAAACTGAGTAGACTTCAAATTAGGACCTTAGTAGGGGCCCTCACAAAGCATTGTCTCATAGGAACTCCCGCAAGGAGATTATGCGTTTACATGCATGATTTATGTCGTAACTGTAGGAAACAGGAGGAGTTGGAAACAATTAACCACCTTTTTTGGACATACCCGGCTCTAACCATACGCAGGAACCGATATTTAAGATTCTGCTTCTTAATGAATATGGATGATCTATACAACATTTTACGCTTTGTGCAAAGCTCAGGATCGTTTAATCTGAAAGAGGAAATATAGCCCAGCCCGTGCGGCTCACAACGGACCCATTTCGTGGTCTAAGTGGCATCGCTGTCTCTATGTGCGATACGGCTGCCAAGCCTAACCTAACCTAACCTCGTCTTGGAATATCCATACTGTCGATAGCTGTTTTGTGTCCAACTCATATCCCGCTTATGTTGTCTTCGATGATTATTTCTTCAACATTTCTTTACACTAATCAAAACGAGGAGTCCTTTTTTGTGCATTTATCAAATTTTACGGTATCCAACGAGAACACAATCTTCTTGCCGTTCAAATGTTCATGCAATGTTGACTATAAGCTGGTCCCATTAATGGCCAAGGATGTCTCTATCTTGTCATATGTCACATGACGATTTTGCGTTATCAATTAAAACAACAACATCGATTGTTTCTGGAATAGCAACCGTTTCTGGACGGCCTTCACTCTGCAAGGGTAGACGGCAGAGTTTCAAAGTTGAAGTAAATTAATCAATGCACTCTCGTCTCGACGTCGAAAATCGTAATAAATAACACTGTGCGACAGTGATTTTATACTTTTATGGAGACCTAGTACAACTTGTAGGTATAGTAAAACTAAGAAAAATGGTATAGGAGAAATTTCCAATACACCCCCAAAATCTCGTTTTATGGCCATAAAACCGTTTTTCAGTAGGTTGATGATTATGTATACATATATGTATACTCCAATAAATATTACGTATCTATAATAACGCATCAAAACACGTCCTTATTCCCACTTAGCGTAAGCTATACCTACATACCAAATTAGTAAAAAAATAAAATAAAATCTTAAAACTCACACAACTCTATTAATTTTAATTCAATTACAGTTAAATATAGACATTCGACGCAAAATTAAATTTACTATAACAGTAGTGTACTAAAAAAAATCCTCAATATCGGATAATATCGTAAAAATTATGTCAAAGTTGAAAAAATTGAGAAAAAATAAAAAAAATTCCAAATACTTCCGTCTACAGTCTCGTCAGTTGTCATTTCAGAAAAATTGTCAACACACTGTCAAAAAGGCTTGTTTTTGTTCTTTCGAACTAAAAAAACAAATTCGAAATCGGATGGAAATTGGCGAAGTTAGGAGTAATTCTTCACATCAACCTACTGAAAAACGTTTTTATGGCCATAAAACGAGATTTTGGGGGTGTATTGAAAATTTCTCCTATACCATTTTGTTTAGTTTTTCTATAGTCATAAGTTGTGCTAGGTCTCCATAAAAGTATATTTAATTTTTTTTTTGTCACACAGTGTAATCGCATGAAAATTGTCACGAGTTACTTCCATGTTTTGGGCGATATGAATTTTTCAACTCACACAACAAAAAAAAAAAAAAATTGTTGTGAATGAAAATGTAAGTTATGTCAGTTTATGCTAAAAAATATAACATTTTTTGATAAAAATATCGAATTATACAACTCAACACACGTAGTGTTGCAAAGGCGCAAAATAGAAAAGGCAACCCTCGTATACGGAAAATGTGCACTAAATGGGTGCTTAACTTTTGGTCAATACTGTTAAGTGCATACGTACACATATTTAGCCCTTTTTGTTTGAGAAGAAATTTGCAAACTTGGCAAATATTGCGAAATTAACTGGTTGGCTGGCTAACTGCATATTTCATCAACTGCTGCAATCAGCTGATGGGCAAAGCAAAAAAAAAACAATAACTTATTATTACTCATACATATGTATAAGATAAAGTACATTGTTGTTTTTGCTAACTGCTGTTATTATTCAATAGAGCTCTTACGACAGCAGCGGCATGTTTTTGTAAGTAACTGAACGTAACCAGTAATTTGTTTTAACTGTTGTAATTTGTGTTTACCTCCAGTTTAGTTATTTGTTTACTTGGCCTGTTAGTTCTTTTATTATTTTCACTTAACATGAACTTCATATTTTCTAATTTACTCTGCTGTTTGTCATTTAAAGAGCGGCCCTATTATTTTCTCGTTATCTTCCATTGCTTTTGGTATTCGATTTACTGCCTTTTTCCTATTTATTTTAAAGTTTGCAAGTTCTTCGTCTTTTATATTCGTAGTTCACTGTTTGTATTTTATTATTTGTTTATTTTGCTTCTTTGTTTTTAAAGCAAATAAGCAACGAATTGCGAAATTGATTAAAAATATAAAAACATCTTTAATGAGTTGTTTTTGTTGCTTCGTTTTGTTGATGATTTCATGCAAAGGTATTTCACAGAACGACTTAAGTTGACTTAGCACTTTTCATCTGTAAATCATATACTTGTTACTGGGTTTTTTATAAAGTATTTGAACTAGAATTCATTAACAGTTACTGTTAAGAGTCCGCTGAAAAACGTTTAACTAAAATATTGAATTGAATATTTCTGTAAAAGTTCCTAATATATTAATCTGTAACCAAAAAACAGCTCTAGTGAAATTAATTATTTTATTTAAAGTCCATACAATTCTGCTACAAAATATTCTGTTCTCCGCTTAATGTGAAAATAACGATGTACGTGGGGGGTTCAATAAGTACCCGTGTTAGAAATGAAGACACTACTTTTTTCAAATTTTTCGTTTTTACTTTTCAACACAGTCTCTTTTGAGAAAGATACACTTCTCCCAACGCTCTGGCCATTTTTTAACCCCTCCAAAAGTAGGATTTGTCGAACTCTCCAAAAACGCCTCTATCTCGGCGATGACTTTCTCGTTTGAGTAAGCCTTGGTGAGTATTTATAGAAAAAGATGGCAGATCCTATTCCCTGACTAGCTAAAAAAATTTAAAATTTAAGCTATAGAGAATCTTAAAAACTATTTCAGTGCCAAAAATTATTTACATACAAACATACATTCACATCATTGTTGGTGATGTAAGCCAGTTGAGTAGGACCTACTTGAAATTGCTCACACTTTACTCCACTGATCAATAATATGAGGTCTTATAGAGGCTATTGAAAAACGAGAAAACGCTGACCTTCAATGTACACTCTTCCATTACTTCTAGAACGTTCCATCCGTATCTCTAATTTCGAAATAGTGCTGAAAATCTTCTGTCAGTGCATTCAGGCAAGAGCCAGTGAATAAGGTGGCTGATCTAAAAGCGGGATTGGGCTGCTATACTCAGTGAATTTGACAGAATCAGCTATTGAATTGACGCTTTTGTAGAATTTTGTTTGCTTTGTTTTTATTTTTTTCTCTATGTTATCTTTTCTATTATTTTCCTGGTTTACATTGACCTAACCTAATTTATCATGTTTGTTCACAAAAACTGACTATTTTGACACTCACTTTTTAGTTCTCTCACACATCTTAAATAAATT
Source organism: Anastrepha obliqua (assembly GCF_027943255.1). Classification (NCBI taxonomy): domain Eukaryota; kingdom Metazoa; phylum Arthropoda; class Insecta; order Diptera; family Tephritidae; genus Anastrepha; species Anastrepha obliqua. Next base: position 33,229,729 of record NC_072896.1, read on the forward strand.
TATATATTATATATATTTTCCCATAGTTCCTAGATGAAACATAGGGCCTCAAGCTGTAGGTCGTCATCAGTTTTTTGGTATTGTTGTTAGTTTCTTTGTTTATATTGGTTTTTGTAATCCGTTATTTTAAAATGAGTAGAGGATTGGCCTTCTGCATCCGATCCTGAATCCGGGACTGCCGGACTGCCTCCAGGCTGGCATGGCGTAGGGATTTCCCCCTCGCTTGTAGAAAGGTAATCCCGCTTTTACTCGGTCGTCAGGGCCAAATTCGTTTTAAACAGGGGATGCCACGTGAAGGAGAGGTTGACATTTGGGAGGGAGAGGCTATATACATTAGGCCGGGTCGATTTGTGGGGAGGCAAAAAAATCGCCCATTGCTCTGTGAAAATCATATTCTAGGGATCAAAATAAGAAACTTTGCCGAAGGAACCATACCTCTAAAACGAATTCTGATGTCTCCCAATTTGGGTCGAACTTTTAGTGTCTTTTGTGGGGAGGCAAAAAAATCGCCCATTGCTCTGTGAAAATCATATTCTAGGGATCAAAATAAGAAACTTTGCCCAAGGAACCATACCTCTAAAACGAATTTTTATGTCCCCCAATTCGGGTCGAACTTTTTAGTTTCTTTTCTCATGTAAAAATGGTGATATCTTGAAATGATTGGGCTGTGCCACTGGCATGGGTGGATCGGCCGTCCAAAGTTAGTGGGGGTCGGTCATATATTTGGACTCGATTGGAGCACTCTAAATGGGTCAAAGTGGGATTTTTCGTTCGACCCAAATTGGGGGACATCAGAATTCGTTTTAGAGGTATGGTTCCTTCGGCAAAGTTTCTTATTTTGATCCCTAGAATACGATTTTCACAGAGCAATGAGCGATTTTTAAATCGACCCGCCCTAATATACATATTCGCATCACCATCCCTATTTGCTCATCTTGAATGTTGGATGATGAGCTCCCCCCAAATACATTTACGCATGGTAATTTTTTCACTTAAATCTGAGTAATCTTGTATTTTATCATATTTGTATAAAACCCTGGTATGAGTCGGAAAATTCAATCTTTAATAAAAAATCGCACATCGTTAATAAATTTAAGATTTGATTAAGATTAAATTTAAGTTATAGGCAACCAATTATTCAACAAAATTTTAAATTAAAATACATTTTTGATATATGTAATGGCAACCCTGGTATATGTATATTCCTTAAAAAGGAAAGCGTCACTTTTGAGGTGCAAAACAATTTCACCTTTAAGTAATCGCAAAAATCGTGATGACCTCAACAATTCGCCACGCAACACCAAAACTTGTTTATGCTCTATCTACACTAAAAACGTAGTTTTTTTTTTTTGTTTTGTTTGCAAATAGCATCTACTGCGAAATAGTAAATATAAACATAAACAAACTGAAAAATATACATACGTAGATAAACAACAAAAGGCCATTTCAAGTGTCCCAATGATATCCCCAATGAATATCGCCAAACGAAAATTTGTTGACTCATTCACAACGACAGCGTAAACGAAGAGAATATCAATGTACGTCAAAAAATAGTTTTTAATGGGGCGTCAAGTTAACACCCTGTGGTGGGGGTGAAGTGGTGAGTTGAGGTGAGGAAAGGCTGCCACGCGCAAACGGTTGTTTAGATCAAAGGGGTGTAAAGGGGAGGTGTTTTTGTGTTCGACTTTTATTTACACAAATCTCCATTGCGTAGTGGATATGCTTACGTACTCGTACAAAGCTGCTATTGGTGGACTTTGCATACATAGTTAAATTAATATGAATAATATTGGCATGCATTTATATGTATGTATGTATGTATTAAATTGTATTAGAGTGGTTCTTATTATTTTACATTCCAATTGTTTTAGCTGTTTTATTGTATTTCCATCGAAATAAGTTTGTGATAAATTAAATCTCTTTCTGAAAATATATACATACATACATACAAATATAAAGTCACACTCTTGTTAATTCTTTATTATGACCAATAACTACAGTGGAATGGACAAGTAATGGATTTTCTTCTATTAGAAAGATAAAAATGTTAAAAATTGCAACGAGGATGACCCCACAATTTGTATTAGATAATCAAGAATAAAGTGTTCTAGATACAAATAAGAGCTACACGTTGAATTACCCACTTTGTATGCATTATTGATTCGACATTCAGTGACATTGACCACCAAAGGAACTATTTTTCGGCGCTTTCCCTTAAGTTGATTAACGTTTTGGCCGATATCACGGCATATTGATGTGGCTTTAAATTCAGCTAGACTTCTTGGCTATTTTAAGTATACTTTAAGCCTCAAATAACCTTACAAATAAAAGTTTGATAACGTTCAATCCTTTAACCTGGGTGTCCAGCCAAAAGCGCCATCTTTGATATCAGAGGTGCTTGGAAACAATCAGTTGTCGCATTCAATTGAATTTTTGTCGAGCTGTGAAACCAGTTACCCATATCATTTCGCCGGAGTGTAAAGATAAAGCAACGAATCCTTTGACATATCACATGAAACTTGGGGAAAAACTCGCTGACATATGATTTATTGAAAGATGTTTTTTTTTTTTTTTTTTTTTTTTTTTTTTTTTTTTTTTTTTTTTTTTTTTTTTTCGGGATGACGCCCATGAAGAGGAAACTCTCATGAGTACTGCTATACCGGCATAGCAGTATGCACGACTTGTAGCCTCACAGCTACACCTACGTACTAAACACCTCTCCACTCTACCACTCTCCCCGCGGAACTGACCAGGAAGGAATTACCTCACGGGGCTGGTTAGCTCATAGGCTGCTAGTTACTTCGTCTACGAACCTCCGCGCGTCTTAGATCATTGTGGATATATTTTGCATGCGCGCAGATTCGCTTCCAGTTATCGCTCGATTTTAGCATAAAATCTATAATATTTTCTCCGTTTAAAATACCACAAGTTTCGGGAGCATAGCGTGGGCATTGAAACAAGACGTGATCAGCGTCTTCTTCCCTATCCGTGCAGATTGGGCAGTTTGGGGAACTGTCATGGCCGAATCTATGGAGGTATTTTCGAAATACTCCGTGCCCTGAGAGAAATTGGGTTAGGTGGAAGTTTGTTTCCCCATGCTTCCTTTCTAACCACGTCGTAAGGATGGGTATTAGCCCATGCGTCCATCTACCTTTCGGTGATCTGTTCCACCGGTCTTGCCAGTGGGCGATCGAACGACGTCTTTCTTCCTCTGCAATAGTTTTACGACTTGCTCTACTGTCGTGTTCAGATAGCCTTATGTACACTCTCTGCATTTCTTTCGCCAAGATGTCCACGGGGACTAGCCCTGCTATAACGAAGGAAGCATCATCCGAAATTGTACGGAAGCCGCAGATAGTTCGCAAAGCGCTCAGTCGATAGACGGCTGTCAGTTTTTTTGTGAAGCTATTTAAGTTCAGTGCATCAGCCCAGATCGGTGCGGCATACAAAAGAACCGAGCTGACTACCCTGCTATATAGCATTCTTTTGCTGTGGCTAGGTCCGCCATTGTTTGGCATGATTCGCGACAGGCAGGCCTGCACACTCGATGCCTTCTTTACAGCGTACTCCAGGTGTGTTTTGAAGTTTAAACGGCTGTCAAAGATGTGTAGTTCAATGAATGCTTGTCGCCCTGAAGATTTTGAAGATGATTCATGACCGTGTCGCATTCCCAGTCAAAGTGAATGACAATATCGAAAAAATTTGTTCGATCTGGCTTCTGGATCCGGATAGTAGACAAATGTTAGACAACATACCTCACAGTTCTTGCATTCAAAGAGACAAACTTTGAATCCGTTGAAAGAGAATCATGAATCGTGAAAGAACTGAATCGTGAAAGAAATGGCAGTAATCAGTGAATTTTTACTGATAATGAAATGGTGAAGATGCATATACAGTGAACCAAACAGAAACTGAGACACCAATTTTGAAAAAATTCAAATTTTTATAAATAAAGATATTATTCACAGATTTTTAAGAAATCATTTACGTTGAATATATTTCATTTTTAACTACTCCATATACATACATAATTGTTGTTTTAACGCTAACTCCATTCATTTAAGTAATAACGGCAATAACATAATAACAATACAAACAAAAAGTAGCGCACCCAAAGACCAAGAGAATGATTATACATTTAATAAACAAGAACCCGAAAATTTCTGAAGTTAATATTGCCAAATCACTTGAAAATTCAATTGTTGATGTAACCCACAAACTATCAGAAGTTTTCTGCGCAGTAACAAATACGGAGCGAACACTCCTAGAAAAAGTACCCTTCTTTCAGGGATTAATATTAGTAAAAAATGTTAAACTATGCCAAGAAATTTTGGGGCAACGTTATTTTCATCGACGAATCGAAACTCAATATATTTGGGTCGAATGGTCCCAGTTTTGTCTGTAGAAGGAAAGGTGCAGCAGCCACAGTGCGTTGTAGTCTCGATAAGGTCCTCCTGACTCCCAAGAGAGAGTCTACTCATCCAGACCACTGAAGCATAGGTCATAATAGGTCTTGTCATAGCTGTGAAGATCCATAGGATCTTTCTAGGAGAAAGACCCCACGTTTTCCCAAAGACACCTTTACACTGTCATATTTTCATTACTGTTCCACTTTATGTTTGACTTGTAGAATTAAGTTATTATTTTGTTTGCTGGAAAACTTTCATATAATTTAAATATTATATTATTTACGTTTTTTTTTATAATAAAATACTGAATTGAATACTTTATATTAGCTTTTGCCTTTTAAAAATTGGTTGAACCGTTCTCAAGTTATAAAGGATTGAAGTCAAAAAAAACAAGTGTCCCAGTTTACTTTTGGTTCACTGTATGGGTGAAAGCACAATAAAATGCATTTGACAGTGCCAGTATTGTTATTTAATAGCCACACCTCGTATACCTACTAGGATGAAAATGAACTGAATATTGTATATTATTTGGGGAGATTTTTGGTACAAGATGATATGAGCTCAAACATAGGTCACGTTATGATTTAAGAAAAAAAAAATTAAAAAAATAAAATAAAAAATATTTTTATTGACTGAGAATCTCAAAGATCTTTGTATCATTGATCACGCTATGATTTAAAAAAAATTCAAAAAATAGAAAAAAAATATTTTTATTAGCTGAAAATCTCAAAGATTTTTGTATCATTGGTCACGCTATGATTCGAAAAAATTCAAAAAAAAAAATAAAAAATTTTTATTAGCAAAAAAAATTTAAGTATTAATGTAAGGGTCACCCTAATGTTTATGAGTACATATACCTATGTACGTACACATTTCTAATGTACACGCCTTTGCATATTTTCCATCAACATACCAGTCTAGCAGTCGTACCACCTACCTACATACATACATTTGTATGCTAAATATGCGTTGTGCACAGCTGACGAACTTGATTTAAACAGGGTCACGTGTGATTAACGTGCTCACGCTTTTTTGACTCACACACTCCGTTCGCTTAGCTTTGTTGCTTCACAAGGTCAATGTTTAGTTTTCGTGTGCATTTGTATATATTCAGTTGTCTGTGTTGTTGTTAATAAATATGGGCAGGCGTGTTTGCCATTTGTATATGTAAATATATTGTTTATATGTATGTATGTATGTGTGCACTAAACAAAACAAAAGTGATTATTGTTATTTGCCATACGAATATGTATGTATGCATGTTTACTTATATGTATTTAAATGCGTTATCACTTGCCACTGTACTATGTATTATTTGGGTTGTTTAACTTTTTGAAGTAGGAAGTCACACGATTTCTAATCTTTGCCTTTAAGGGGGGAAGCTGGTCTAGAGCGCAAAAAATGGGCATATTTTATGAATTTATTTTGACTCAACAAAGGAATCAATCGAAAATATGTGAAATAGGTTTAATAATATAGCTTTCATGGTACAAATACAAAATTTTTCGTCTGAATTAATTTCAAAATGGCCGCTGTCCAGCAGTTCTCCTAAGGCGCCTTTTTTTCTAGTGTGTCCATTGCCGAAGACGTAAACTCCTTAATTTTTGTCCTGGATCAAAAAATAAATTTTTTTTAGTTTCTATATAACAACAGAAAGAGACGTACGTAGGATTTTTTCGATATTTTGTTTTTTCGCGAAATGGTGCACGTTTCAACAAAAAGTTACAAGTTTCACTATAAAGAACGACATAAAATTGTTGATTAAAAAAAAACTATGTAATATAAATAAAAAATCCTACGTACGTCTCCGGAGAAAGGTATCTCGAATGTATTGTCAAAATTTCGTAAGAATCGGTAAAGATTTGTTCGAGTTATATCTTCGGCCAGTTTAAAAAAAGTGATTTCGAGAAAAACGCGTTTAAAGTTGTAAATAGCGTTCGGGGCATACCTGCGAGGCACTGCCGTCGAATGAAAAATTTGGGCATTTAGACATTTTTGCTGGCATCCCTCATTTGGTATATTATTTCTAAGACCCTAAAGCACCTTTTAAGACAAAAAAAAATTTTTCGATTTTTTCAAAATTCTAGACCAGCTTGCCCCTTAAAGAAAATCGTGCTTCTCCGCCCCTGATAGTACCATGCAAGTATGTGTGCATGTGTTTATGTGTACCATGGCATGTAAAACAATAGCAGCATATAATGGGTGTATGGAATAGATAAACATATGTATGTATGTATGCATATATTTTATAAATAAGAAATTGTAAGTGAGAGTAAAAAGCTAAATTAAGCAATAAAGAGTGCAATTCGAAAAATATTTAAAAAATTCTCAAAAAATTTTTGTTTGTCAACTATGTTTTTCCATACAAAGTACGTTCAACAATTGTATTAAATGAAAAAAAAAATTCAAAAATCGTTCAACTTGCGCTATATTATATATAGTGTGACTCACAGCTTATTTGAGGCGAGGAAAAAAAATTATTAAAATATCAAAATATATTTTATAGTATTTGCATTACAGAAAAAAATCTTATATATTTTTTTGTTTTTTTTTAAATAACATGTTTTATTTAATAACAAAAAATAACAAAAAATGTTTCTTCATAAGAAAGATATGGCAAATTAAAATAATTCAGTTACAGTTTTGAGGTCACAGCTTAAATGATGCACTAAATTAAAAGTATTCAAAAGACATAAACACATTAATATTTCGATTTCATTATTACGGCAAATACTTAGTGGGGTATTCCTTTTGATTCAGAACAGCTTTTAATCGGGAACTCATAGATTCAACATTTTTCCTGTAGCGCCCGTTTCAGATCAGAAGCATTAGAAATATTGTGATTTCTTTTTTTTTTCTTTTCCATGAATAGGACATGCAACCCCATAGCATCACACTGTCCCCGTCGTATTTAACTGTAGAGCGCAAATTACATGGTTCAAGCGCAATGTTTGGTTTGCTATAAACGCAGGACTTCCCATCAGACGGGAAAAGGTTACATTTGCTTTTATCCGCAAAAACAACGGACTTCCAGAACGAAATGTCTTTGTTGTCTGCAAAACTCTATTCTTTGTTTTCTATTACAAGCATTAATCAACGGCTTATTTCAGGCAGTTCTCTACGAACAGTTTCAGAGTTTCAGGGTTACAGATCTTGTCTAAGAATTTTTCGACTTCGTTCGTTAATTTTGGAGAACTTTGCGAACAATTTGGCGCAGATGTTTTCGTGGCGAAACCTTTCTGTAATGTGCTGGACAGTTGAGGAACTAATAGCAACAATTTCTGCAATTTTTCGTTGGGTTTTGCCCTCTTTATAATAAAAAATAACGTCGTTCCGTTTTTCAAGAGAAGTCCGGTTTCCCATTTGAAAAATTTTAAATTTGTTCAACTTTTCTTTACAAAATTTTTTTGAGAAAGACTTAAGACACTGAACTAAACAAAAAAAAAAAATACGTTTCACCGTTATTGCATTCTCAGAGAAAATATAAAATATACTGCATCATTTAAGCTGTGAGCATTTTTGATGAAAAAACGTATTTGTTTCTATTTTTTTTATTAAATTTAATAAACATCGAGTCATTTTCCTTTTTCTAAAAATTATTACCTGCATCAAATAAGTTGTGAGTCACTGTGTATATGTGTGTATATAATTGGCGCGTACACCCTTTTTGGGTGTTTGGCGAGGTCCCGGAGGTTCGCCATTGCCTGCCGAGGGGCGACCGTTATTAGAAAAAACTTTTTCTTCATATCTGGTATTTCACCGAGGTTCGAACCTAGGTTCTTTCCGAATTCCAAATGGTGGTCACGCACCAGCCGGCTACGGCGGCCGCTTTATTATACTAAAATTGAATAGAATGAAAACTGCATACCAAAATTTATTCTAGAAATTCCGATTAAATACAGTGAGTTTTACTACTTGCCTAATTTTTTTTTGTTTATTGTGTTGGTACACTCTTGTGAAGTCTCAATTCAATCTGTCAATTCATTCTTTGTTTATAAGCCATTTAGTATTGATGAGTCACAGTATTTTCTACACTGGAAAAAATCAAGTATCGTGCGGTGATTGAATTTTTATTCTTCAACGGTTTAAAAGCAAGGGAAATTTATGAGCGAATATTGAAATTGTTTTTCATCAAACTATGAGGTCATAACAGCTGTGGAAGCGTATTTTGCAGCCTTCCCAGATACACAGATTCAGGAATGGAATTCGTAAATTGAAATCTTGTTGGAATAAGTGTCTTGATGTTCAGGGAGACTATTCCGAATAATAAAGCGTATTTCAAACCATAAAATTGGCTTTTTCTTATCGAACCGCAAAACTTATTGAACAACCTAGTTGTTTGAAATTTTGGTGAAAATTTACAGAATTTTCATAATGTTTCTACAAATTCTGAAAAGATGATTTATATGTTTTTTTTATAATGAATTTAACTTTTATAAGAAACTAGCAAACCCGGCCCCCTTCGCTGGGCACACTAAAATAGAATAGATATGGTTTAGAACAGAAAATATATGCTTTTCATATTATTTATTTCTTTATTCTTTATTCAAGCGCTTTGGCATTAACAATATTTTTTGTTTTTCTATTTGTTTTTGAGTAAATATAAAATATAAATTGAAAATCAGGAAAAAAGAAGATTGTTTTTAAATTTCAAATCAACGCATATGATCATCCATGAATTTTTCGTTTCAATTTATATGTTTTATTAAGCATTGGAGCTTTTTTAACCATTATCCATTTATATTTTTCAAAAAAAAAAAAACGAAAAAAATTTTTTTTCCACGAACACATAATTTCATTCGGATTTCACATTAAATTCTCAAATTTCGTAAGAAATTATTCACTGTTCCAAAATCCACTCCAAAAAAATTCACAAACAATTTTTACATGTTGCACTTACTTTTTCCTTATGGCATCCAAATCAGAAAGAAATATTGACACATTGTAACTCACACTGTCAATTTGACAGTTCAGTTCCGCCCCAAGCGTTAAAAAAGTAAGCGACATTATGGCTGGTTCAAAAGAACGATGTACCCGTTGCCAGTGCTCCGAATTACAACCACATTTTACGAAACCCATTTTCAATACTTACTTAACAATGTGCGTAAGTTTGGTTTAATTCGGTGCAAAGACACGGCGGGTCCACGTTTTGGCATATATTTCGAGACCCTAGTCATCAATAGGTATGAAAATTACCCCGTATTAAAGCACTTATCAACAGCTTTCATTTGATACCCATATTGTGCATACACAACCAAAGGTTACCCGGGTCCACGTTTTGACCTATATCCCGAGACCCCAGTCACGTAGCGGCATGAAAAATACTTTGTACTAAAGTAGTCACCAACAGCTTTCATTTGATACCCATATTGTACATACACGTCCGAAGGTTACCCGGGTCCACGTTTTGACCTATATCTCGGGACCCTATCTACCAATAGGTATTCAAACTATACGGAAATCATCTTCAATACCTACTTAACAATGTGTGTAAGTTTGGTTTAATTCGGTTCAAAGACACGGCGAGTCCACGTTTTGGCATATATTTCGAGACCCTAGTCATCAATAGGTATGAAAATTACCCCGTATTAAAGCACTTATCAACAGCTTTCATTTGATACCCATATTGTACATACACAACCAAAGGTTACCCGGGTCCACGTTTTGACCTATATCTCGAGACCCCAGTCACGTAGCGGCATGAAAAATACTTTGTACTAAAGTAGTCACCAACAGCTTTCATTTGATACCCATATTGTACATACACGTCCGAAGGCTACCCGGGTCCACGTTTTGACCTATATCTCGGGACCCTATCTACCAATAGGTATTCAAACTATACGGAAATCATCTTCAATACCTACTTAACAATGTGTGTAAGTTTGGTTTAATTCGGTTCAAAGACACGGCGAGTCCACGTTTTGGCATATATTTCGAGACCCTAGTCATCAATAGGTATGAAAATTACCCCGTATTAAAGCACTTATCAACAGCTTTCATTTGATACCCATATTGTACATATACAACCAAAGGTTACCCGGGTCCACGTTTTGACCTATATCTCGAGACCCCAGTCACAGAGCGGCATGAAAAATACTCTGGACTAAAGCATTCACCAACAGCTTCCATTTGATACCCATATTGTACATACACAACCAAAGGTTACTCGGGTCCACGTTTTGACCTATATCTCGAGACCCCAGTCACAGAGCGGCATGAAAAATACTCTGGACTAAAGCATTCACCAACAGCTTCCATTTGATACCCATATTGTACATACACATCCGAAGGTTACCCGGGTCCACGTTTTGACCTATATCTCGAGCCCTATTTCCAAAATAAAATATAATCCATGTTATTCGTGGATGATGTAGCTTTCGAATGGTGAAAGAATTTTTAAAATCGGTCCAGTAGTTTTTGAGCCTATTCGTAACAAACAAACAAACAAAGTTTTCCTCTTTATATATTAAGTATAGATTTAAAGACATTAAATAAACAAAAGTAAAACTGGTGAAAATGTCGGTCACCTAGTTTAATGTCCATGAGTGTACATAAAAAATCTTTTTCGCCTTTTTTGAAAAAATCGAAATGAAAACAATGGATAAATTTCAAAACTATTTTTCATCTTCAATTATTATTTTTTTTTTTTGCAATTAATTTTTTTTTTTCAATTGCTTTTTTATTTAAGTTATTTTGTTTTTTTGTTTCCAATTATTTGTTTTTTTTTCAATTGTTTTTTTTTTTCAATAACTTTTTTTTTCAATTGTTTTTTTATTTAAGCTATTTTTTTTTTTTGTTTCCAATTATTTGTTTTTATTTCAATTGTTTTTTTTTTTGCAATAATTTTTTTTTTATTTAAGTTATTTTGTTTTTTTGCTTCCAATTATTTTTTTTTATTTCAATTGTTTTTTTTATTTTTTTTTCAATTATTATTTTTTCAATTTACTTTTCAGTATGAAAACAAGGAATAAATTTCAAAATTATAACTTTTCATTTTCTATTATTTTTTTGCAATTATTATTTTTTATTTGCAATTATTTATTTTTTATTTTCAATTATATTTTTTTTATTTCAATTATTTTTTTTTTATTTTTTTTTTTTTCAATTATTATTATCTTTTTCAACTATTATTTTTTTTTCAGTTTACTTATTATACTCAAACCTAAAATGTATCTAATTTTTAGAAGAATTGAATCAGTGTACAAAATACTTGGATCTTTTGGCATGAAATCGGTTTTTTGGACATTTACTTCAGTCCCTGCAGCCACTGGGCAGTCCAGGCGGGGGTCGTCTTCACAACTCTCTCTTCCATGTTGATATAGCCGAGCCCATTTTTCATCCTTGCGTATGGAGGTGCAGAAATCTTCAAGAACCGACGATATTTCTTCAAAAGTTTGATCCATTAATAAGTTGTTGGTTATTTCAGAGATAATTCTTAATGAAGTAAATAAAAAGGGAGTTTTATTTATACCAGCAATGAATCACGCAATTTGTGTTATCAATAGGCAGATGATAAGTCATCGCTAAGCACCTTCGGTTGCGAACTTATGAGCCGCCCAAATAGGCACGGATTGGCTGTTGGCAAATGGAGATTCCCCACAGATGGCAACACCCACTGATAACCGCCCTGCCAATTACTTCCTTTTTGTTGGTTTTGTAGTCGAACTCCTTCTCGAATTTGTGGTGTGGTGTCTTGATGTTGTTCAGCATATGGAGGGACCTACAGTTTTACGCCGTCTCCGAATGTTAGATGGATTTTTATGAGCAGCGGAAATGCAATCAATCGGACATTTTTCATTGCCTGCCGAGGACGACCGCTATTAGAAAAAAATATTTTCCATCATTTCGGTGTTTCGTGTCAATTACATGAATCGTTAACTTATGCAACTATTTGCCGTTAGGTTCTCTTCTGTCAGTGAAATGGAAGCAATAAAAGTTAAACTAACGAGGCGAAAACAATGTTTAACTTTTGCGGATGGTACGCAACTATCTTTATCGTAAAATTTCAAATAATTCTTACAGCGAAGTCTAAGGTCAGATAGTAAAGAATTAGCCGAATAGGGGGGAGCTAACATATTGAAATCACTAGCTTACAGCGAAAAATTGCTAAGCCCAGTTTTTCAAAGTTAATAGAAAAGAATAAAAATCGTTCTTTCATTTCCTAGCATTTTCTTTAAGCGCTTAACTCGCAACATCACTAGCAGAAAATATCGCGTACTCTGAGCTAAAACAAACCCAAGCGAATCGATTTCCCTTTCGTTGATGCAAAGTTATTGTATTCTTTGGGACTTATCATATTTTCTTTGAGGATGTTGGACTTAGCAAAGTTGATTATTACTGAATAGAAGCGCTTAGAGATACTATAAAACAGGTAGTTTGATATTTTAGGAGACACCATTTTTTGTTCTACTTGCATTAAAATAGATGATTTTGGAAAAAGTGGATTTAGTAAGTTTTCACTCAAAGCTAGCGGTATTTGTTTTCATACCTATTTCAAAATTTTTTCATTTTCATAAAAATTCAATTCTTTTTCAAAATTAAAAAAAAAAATGTATGTGTTCGGTGCTCTCAGTTCTGAAAGACTAGAATGTATCCATGAACTGGAGCTTCGCCTACTCCTATAATTCACGAGCAGTACGCACATCTTAGTGATGCATATTTTCGCTAAAAATAGGGCTCTCATCTGGTATCGCTTTGGGCTCTGCGTGTCTTCGGCCAGCCAGCATAACCATAGTATAACCTAACCTAAAATGGCGTTTCCATAAAATTTTTCGATTTGTTTATTTTTTTAATTATTTTCACTGCTGTGAAATTAGAATATTTAAAATCTTTGAGAATTCACCTTAACACATTACCTACCGCTAATGTTTGAAAAAAAAAAATATTATCTGCTGCCGGATGAAATTCAAGAGAATCAAAAACAGGATGTACCGCTTTTCGTGGGGGCGTGTACGTGGGAAGATGGGGGATGGGGGGATGGCGATAAAAACAAAAAATCATATGGGGCCGCAAGGGTGAAAGGGGCTTGGTTTCGGAGGTAGGGGGGATTGTGTAATTTTAGGTACTTTTTTCTTCTTCTTCTTCTTCTTCTTAGCCTCACAGTCCGTGGTGGACCATAGCTTCATCAACAATTTTTCTCCACTTTATTCTATCCATGGCTACATCTCTCCAGTTGTGTACGTTCATTTGCTTAAGATCTGATTCGACGTCATCTAACCATCGCTTTCGTGGGCGTCCTCTTTTTCTTCCTCCAATTGGTGTTAAAATAAAAGCTTTCCTAGCATTTCGCTCTTTCGGCATGCGCAGTACGTGCCCAATCCATCTAATTCGTTGGGCTTTGATAAAACGTATTATATTTTGTCCTTGAACGATTTCTTCGATTTCATTATTGTAGCGAATGCGGTAGCTGCCATCTATTGTTGCAACCGGACCATATATTTTCCTTATGATACGTCTTTCGAAGCACATCAGCTGATGAATGTCATTTGTTTTCAGCGTCCATATTTCTGCACCATATGTAAGGACGGGTCGTATCAGTACTTTGTACATTCTTATTTTCTGTGCTCTGGACAAATCTTTTGATTTAAATAGTTTTATGTTAACGTAGTAGGCGTTATTTGCAGCTTGGATTCTGTCGTTAATAGCTATCGCCAAATCTTTATCTGCTGATAGTTTAAAACCCAAGTATTTAAATTCAGTGATATTTTCGAAAGCAAAGTTGTTAATACTTAGGTCATCGCGTGTCGTGTTGTTGACTGACCGAATCATGTATTTGGTTTTCTCGGTATTTACGTGTAGTCCCAGAGCTTTTGCATCTTTATCAATACATTTAAAGACGCGTATAAGAGTGTTTCTATCTTTAGCCATAATAAGAATATCATCTGCGTAGGCACATATCTGAAAATCATTATTAAATAATGTTTCATTCGTGTTTATTTCTTTAACAGTCGTGTGTAGCATTAAATTGAATACTAAACATGACAATGCGTCTCCTTGTTTTACTCCGGATATGATTTCGAATGGGTCTGACAGGCTTCCTTGCACCAGTACTTTACTTGTTGTGTTCGACAATGTACAGAGAATCAAATTAATTAACTTCAGAGGTATTCCAATTTTCTGAAAGCAGTATTTTATCCGTTTTCTATTTATACTGTCAAATGCCTGTTTGAAGTCAACAAAGAGGCAAAATATATCAATTTTATATTCGTAAAACTTTTCGAATATCTGGTGGACAGTAAAACCTTGATCAATCGTTGAGCGGTTGTTTCTAAAACCACATTGGTAATCGTCTAGGATGTTCTCAGCATAAATATTCAGCCTTTCAAATAGAATGTTTGTAAATACTTTATAACCTGTATTAAGTAAAGATATGCCTCTGTAATTTTGGCATTCAGTTTTATGTCCTTTTTTGTGTATAGGTACTATTATGCTTGATGCCCATCCAGTGGGTATTTCATTTGAATGCCATATTTGGCTTACTAGGGTAAATATTTGTTTATGTAGTTCATGTCCGCCATATTTCAGAAGTTCTGCGGGTATTCCATCTTCACCACAGCTTTTATGGTTTTTAAGTTTTCTTATAGCCAATAGTACTTCGTCAAAGCTAGGTTCTTCAACATAGATTTCGGCCGTATGTACTACTTGTTCCTCCTTACTTGTATTATCGTAGTTTTCTTTGTTAAGTAATTCGTTGAAATATTCTTTCCATCTATCTATTACTTGTTGTTTTTCGCTGATTATGGAACCATCCTTTGCTTTGCATATATTTGTTCGAGGTTGAAATGCTTTAGTCTGTTTTTTGATGTTCTGATACATAGCTCTGACATTTTTGTTTCTAAAATCGCTTTCAATTTGTTCAATTTGCCGCTTCATGTAGGTTTTTTTCTTTTTTCGCATTATTTTCTTAGCTTCTTTTCTTTTGTTTACATAATATAATCTATTTGTACGTGTGTTTCTTTCCATATATTTTATTCTAGCTTCCTTTTTCGCATAATTAGCTGCTCTGCATTTCTCATCATACCATTCGTTCATTACTGATCTCTTCTCTCCAATAGTATTCTTTGCGGATTTTATGATTGTAGCTTTCAGTTTATTCCATTGATCTTCAATATCTAATTCAGTTGAGTCATTATTTGTGCTATTTTCATTAAATAAAATGTTTTCAATCGCATATTTGTACTTTGCTTTCATATCTTCATTATTTATAAGTTCATCTGTATTCCACTTTAATTTTTTATAGCCTTTGTTGTCATTTACTATTGAAATTCGTTGTCGTAACTTAGCTACCACGAGATAGTGATCTGTGTCGCAGCAAGCGCCTCTATATGATCTCACATCTATGACTGATGTAGCATGTCTTTTGTCAGCAAGTATATGATCGATCTGATTAGCCATATTGCGGCCCGGCATTTTCCAAGTTTGAAGATGAATTCGTTTGTGCTTGAAGGCTGTACTACTGACAACTAACCCGTGGGCACTCGCAAAGCTACACATTCGCATACCATTGTCATTTGTGTGGTTGTGTATAGAGAATTTTCCCGCAACTTTATCGATGATGCCTTCTTCCTTTCCTACTTTTGCATTATAATCGCCTACAATCAATAAAATGTCGTGTTTGCAAATATTGTTAGTTACGTCACTAAGGTCGTCATAGAATTTATCTTTTATAGCATCAGTGCTATCGTTTGTAGGTGCATATATACTTATAATAGTTATATTTTGAAATTTATCTTGCAGTCTTAAATAACATATACGATCGTTCACGGGAGAAAAATTCAATATGCTTTTTCTGGTTTTACTGTCTACATAGAATCCTGTTCCGCGTAAGCCTTGAGTTTCAGAACCACTAAAAAAAATCGAGTAAGCTTTCTTTCTCACTTCACCATCACCTTTCCACCTTATTTCTTGTAGTGCACAAATATTTGTCCGATATTTCATTAGTTCGTCTGCAATTTCCGCCATTTTTCCAGGTTGCAGCATAGTCAATACATTCCATGTTCCAAGTGTCAAATCATAGTCCTTTAAACGTTGCAGGGGTCGGTATTGATGTCCATTTCTTATCCGAGGCTGTTGTTGATGTGTCGAGACAAGTCTCTTTTTATACTGACATTAGGTTGTCAGCCTAAAGGCCAGTCCCCTTTCGGGGGTGCTCACCTTACGTCTTCCATTCCTAGAGCATCCACCAAGGTTTGTTCTTTCTTGTAAAAAGATAGCTACTTGATCTCTGCACTAGGTTAACAGTGTCACCACGTGAAGGCGATGTAAGGGGATTGGAAAAAAGAGGTGAAAGGCTTCATTTCTTTCGATCTGCCATCTCGTTGCACATTCTTTCCCTTTGAGACACCGGTACTTTTTTCCTAACACCCTAAATCTTTTTTGGTGTAGATTCTACGAAGGTTATATTTATCTCTAATGATAGCTAACAGTCTAGGATTTCCAACAAGTGCTTCGTCAACTCTCGACTTCTGAAAAACTTAACAAAACAATGCATATTTACTTATTTATGACCTAATACTCGTATACTCAAAGCGAAAACAAATATTGAAGTATATGATAACCGTCGAGCGATGCCATAAGAGAGTCTAGACAAAGAATGATTAGACGTGACAAAAGAAGAACTGAAAAATGCAATCCTGTAAAATTTTAGCTGAAACAAAGAAATCTAATTTTATTTGACTTGAAACTAAAATTAACAGTTATCGGCACTCTAAATGTATGCATGTGAAGTTCAACAAAAATCACAAATATGTGCACAAGATAAGTAATGTGTTAATAATGACTACAACACTCTGCCATTATTTGGCTCCTTACTGTAGGTCCGTATGTGCATATGCATATATGACTTTAAGCGGCTCTGTCGAGTGCTCGTGTGCACTTCTGTGTACATACATACATATATAAATTTGTACAAGAACCGTAGTTTGTTAACGAATTTACAATTTCGTGCACGTTTCGTTCACACAACGTCATTGATATACTCGTATATGTTCATATGTATATAAAAAAATTTGCTCCGTCAATTGTTAAATTGTTTTTGCTAATTGCGTGCAAACGAAATACATACGTGAATACATATGTTTATTCTTATTTACACATTCATACATACAGTGGGGAGCAAAATTGAGTACATGTTCGAAGACTTTGCAAAAAAATGAAAACGATCAAAGCAAATGAAACATTTTTTTTTTGAAAGTGCAATTTTGTGGGCTTTTTTTTAATACTTGGTCCATAGACCTTTATTTTTGATGACTGAAAGAATACGTCTAGGCATACTTTCTACCAAATTATGCAAAATGTCGTGGGGAATTTGCTTCCATTCATAGTTTATTCTTTGCCATAACATGTCGAGGTTAGTGGGAGGAGTATCATATTGTCCCAAACGTCGCTTCACTATTGACCACAAGTTCTCAATCGAAGGCCACTTCATCAACTTAAAACTTTGAGCCGTAAGCCATTCCTTAACCACCTTTGCTGTATGCCTGGGGTCTCCGTCCTGCTGAAATGTAAGTTCAGCTGACTGATATGCGCATACGTTCACAAAGCTGGTGAGATGGATTTGAAGAATACTCAGGTAGTCAGTTGCAATGATTCGCCTGAACGCTTCCAGCAATATTTCTTCCCGTCGGACTGGTAGCGGTTAAATTTTAACTCATCTGACCAAATAACTTTTTTCCAGTCGTCTATCGTCCAGTCTCGGTGTTGTTTGGCAAATTTTAAACCTGCCTGAACATTTTTTTTAGATAATGCAATTTTTTCTTTTTGATCTCAGCCACGTATCCGATTTTTTGAAGGGCTCTCCTTGTTGTCCATCGACTAATATTTTTGCCAATAGCAACCGCAGCATCTTTTGGTGTTAGCTGAGAGTCTCTCTTCAAGTTTGTGACTATGAGCCTTGCGTCACCATCTTTTAAAAGTCGTGGGCGTCCACCAGAATTTTTTTTAGAGGCAACTCCACACCTTTTCTGCACTCTAATTACCACCGACTGACTAATATTTAAAGCCTTTGCAATTTTTCGAGACGAAGAGCCTTGTTCTGTTAGGCACTTGATATTATTCTCAACGTCAAAAGGAATTTTTTTCATTTTTGTTAAATTTTAGGAACACTTCAAATATTAATGCAATTGATTGCACTGATCTCACCGAAAGACTAAAATAAAATAAATTACATATTTCTTTCTTTTTGGGATGATTTTGCTGCTTGATAACTGTAAATCAAGATGCATTCGGCGATAACATAGCTAAAAATAGAAATGTGCAAAACTGAGTACATGCGAGTTGTTTTTTTTTCATTTTCTTTTTCATCATTCTTTTGGTTTTTTATTTCTCTTTCACTGAAATGTATTCTGAATTGATACAGCAAAATTAAAAAAAAAATGTTTCATTTGCTTTCATCGTTTTCATTCTGTAGGCATTTTTGTACAAAGTCTTCGAACATGTACTCAGTTTTGCTCCCCACTGTACATACATATACTGTATGCGAAAACATTTTTTATTTTTTTATATTATTTTTTTATATATTAAACTTATTATGGTATTATATAATGAAAATTCAAAGATAACATTTATAACCGCAAATTGAAATTTATTTACGTAACAAAAATTAAAACATGCATTCGTTATATGAGGAAAATGCGCAACAGCTTTGCGAAAAAGAAGCTGTCAAACATAAACGGAAATTTCTACCGACTTTAAACTTGCACTTTATTGTATCAAAATTTAATGGGCTACAAAGCTGCGTACCTAGAATTTTTCTACAAATTCCGGGTCTTCTTCTTTATTTGCCAATTCGATTCCGAATATAGGCGATCATACAATTTATACAATACTAGCAAACCCGGCCCGCTTCGCTGGGCACACTAAAATAGAATAGATATGGTTTAGAACAGAAAAGATATGGTTTTCATATTATTTATTTCTTTATTCAATACCACGTTTTGGTCTCTATCTCGAGACCCTAGTCACGGAGCGGCATGAAAAATACTCTGAACTAAAGCATTCACCAACAGCTTCCATTTGATACTCATATTGTACATACACATCCGAAGGTTACCTGAGTCCACGTTTTGGCCTATATCTCGAGCCCTATCCACCAATAGGCATCCAAACTATACGTAAACCATCTTCAATACCTACTTAACAATGTGTGTAAGTTTGGTTTAATTCGGTGCACACACGGCCGGTTAGCGAACACACACAAAAAGTTGACTTTATTTTATATATAAGATATATTACAATTAAATATCGAATTACAAAAATATTTTACGTTCAATATAAATTTGTTATAATTTCATGATAAAGGTCTCGATTTCTCGCTGTCTCCAATAAAGTTTCTACATTGCCGATTACAGTCCAATGTCTTATATTTCTCAGCCAGGATAGTTGTTTTCCGCCGATGCCTCGTTTGCCTTCTATTTTTCGTTGCAGGATTAGTTGAAGTACATGATATTTGTCGTTTTTCATAGTATGACCCAAATACGCAGCTTTTCTTCTTATTATGGTGATTAGTAATTGTCGATCATGCTGAATTCTACGCAATACTTCACCATTTGTTACTCTGTCTGTCCAGGGTATTCTTAGAATTGTTCTATATATCCACATTTCAAATGCTTCTATTTTATTTATTTCAGTGGTTTTAATGGTCCATATCTCCATAGCATATAGAAGTACAGACAGCACGTAACATTTAACGAATCGAATTTTTAATTTAATATTGAAGTCATGATTATTAAAAACCTTTTTGTACTTGCAGCCCTAGAAATTTAAATTCGAGCTTTTATTTCTTTTGAAGAATTCCAATTTTCGTTAATCCAGCAACCTAAGTATTTGAAATTTTTTACTCTTTCTATAAGCATGTCATTAATTGTTAAGCTTGTTTCAACATAGGTGTTTTTTCTGCTGACAATCATATATTTAGTTTTATCAATATTGATTTTTAAACCGAAATTTTTACTGCAACGCGTAACAACATTGACCAGCTCCTGTAGTCCACTTAGACTGTCTGATAAGAGAGTTGTGTCGTCAGCGTATCTGATGTTGTTAATGTGTGTCCCATTTACTGTAAGGGGACCGTCCAGATAATGTGCTGAAAAAAAAGCTATTTTTGGGAATTATTTTTGAGTATGTAATGAAAGATACAGATATAGATATTGTTAGATATAAAAAATAAAGTCTTAAATTGTGTAAAAAAAAAATTTTTTTATTCATTTTATTGCATTTTAATGTACAAAATGGTGGCCGCGCGTAAACGCCTTAAAATCGAAGTGCAAATCGGTACCAAGCAGATCTCGGGAACGGCTAGTCTGAAACAAAAAAATTAAAATGGGCTAGATTCAGTATAACAAATACTAGTTAATCCCTATAAAAATCAATATTTATCGAAAAATATCAAAATGGCGGACAAAAACTGAAAAAAATGCACTTTT
The DNA here is from genome assembly GCF_027943255.1 of Anastrepha obliqua. Classification (NCBI taxonomy): domain Eukaryota; kingdom Metazoa; phylum Arthropoda; class Insecta; order Diptera; family Tephritidae; genus Anastrepha; species Anastrepha obliqua. The sequence goes on from NC_072896.1 coordinate 33,250,559, forward strand.
TTCGCTGTTTTTTAAATAAACAATTATTTTTTTGAAAGTGCTAAACTAGACGGTTCCCTTGATGCCAGTTACTAATCCTTGGAGTGCTTCTTGAAAGATTCTTTCGGAGTGCTTCTTGAAGATTCTTTTATGAATAATTTACAAAAAAATGTTTAATGAATTACTCATCAAGCTTATAAGTCTGTGATCGCAACATTTCTTTGCACATTTCTTCTTTGGTAGCGCAATAAAAGTAGATCTAAGCCAGTCTTGTGGGTATTTTCCCGTGTCGTAAATATAGTTGAAAATTATTTCGAGGATTTCTATATTTTCGTCATTTATTAATTTCAGGATTTCAGAAGGTAGCTCATCTGGACCTGTTGCCTTATTATCTTGGATCTTTTTATGGCATTTTTTATTTCGTCTTTTGTTATAGCAGGTCCTGATAAATTTTCAATAGGTGCTGACTGATACGCAGATCTATTAGTGTCCCAGAAAAGGGAATAAATGTATTCTTGCCAGAGTTTTTTCTTCTCACAAAGATCTAACACAACTTCATTATTGTCATCCAATAAAAAATTAGACATAGTTTTGCGATAAATTCCGGCAGTTTCTTTAAGTTTCTTGTGAAGATTGAAATCGTCATGTAGTTTTTGTAGTCTTTCAATTTCTTCACACTGGCTGTTCATCCAATCAATCTTTGCATCACGTATTTTGCGTCTAATCTCATAGTTAAGTTCTCTATATCTATTTTTATTTTTATTTTTGTAAGTACGTCGTTCTTGCATTAACGTAATTATTTCATCAGTTATCCACTTGTTTTTAATTTCATATCGTTTTTTACCTAGATGGTTCAACGAAAGAGTATTACGTAACGTTTTAAGATTTTTTTAAAATTCTGTAAAAGTGTTAATCTTTGGGTTATAAAGTTTACTTTTTGTAGTATACTATGAAATATATTTTTATAAAAAAAAATTAAAAAAAAAACAGTTTTAATTATTTTGTCCATCAGTGTATTGCCAGTTTGGTAATGTCCACTTTGCATTTGCTTCAATTTATTTTATCCACATGCACGCATACATACATACATACTTATAAGTACACATTTTGCATTCAATAGAAGTACATACGTACATACTTATGCATATATTTAGCACTTTTAATTTTTCTATTTGAAATTCAATGGCAATTTTGAAGGCGTACGCTGGATGTTGATCTCTTCACTGGCCTCAAAAAATAAATTGAAATTATAAGACAGTGCAGGGACAAACGAGCTTTGGTGGTTTAATTTCCGTCGGTGCAATGCCAACGTGTTGCTTGCCAACGCACGCTTTCCTTAGTGGGAATAAATATCTAATATGCAGTGAGAGTAAATCCATATTCGAAGCCCCTCCTGACCACATTAACAACACCACACTAATTAAAAAATAAAGCAAATTACTTCTAAAACATAAAGACATTTTATTTCAAAAAGAAAAAAATTTAATATTTATTTAAGAAAAAGAAAAAAAAAATTAATATTTAAAAAAAAAAAATTTAATATTTAAGAAAAAAGAGAAAAAAAATTTTCAATTTAAAAAATTTTAATATTAGTTTGAGAAAAAAGAAATCCAGTGCTCGATATCTCGTAAAGTATCGATCAAATAATTTAAAACTTATGCTCATTGTCAAGGTGACATTTCACACTAAAAAAATTCATTTGCTGTTTTTTGCTTGATCCATTCAGTTGTGAGTTACAGGGTGTTAACAATGGAAATCAACAAAGAGATAATTCGGTACGAAAATGCAAGCCAGGCCGCTGAAATTGTGAATGGTGTTTATGGTGCCGTTACTATAACAGCTAATTAGGTGCAATTTTCGTTTCGTCGATTCCGTTCAGGCTTTTTTGATGTTAAATATTTTCTTTTTCCCCAAACTAATAGTATTGCTTTTTGGAACCAACTTTCTCATTGTTTATGAAATCTAATGTTATTCATGGGATACCGATTGCTGGCTTTGCATAGGCGCAGCCCGCCAACCCAAATTTCAAAACTTTAAACGACGGGTACAGGCTCTATTTCAGAAATAGACCGGATATTCTTCCTTAGGAATTTACATAGCTTCTAGGTTATCCACATACCACCAATTTTTCATGGTACCGCACAAAAGCCGTTAAATACAATTATATTACCAATTTCGGGATATTACGACTATGCGAATCAGTTTTACGTATAATTCGTAATTTTCCGTTTATCAGGCTATGATTGTATTTTTAGGGTTAAAAATTCACATATTTTTAATTAATGGAGAAATTATTATTGCTAGTGGAAAAAATAATTTTATCATATTGGAATTACATAACCCTGCCGGGGTGACTACCATTCGGGAATACGTAGGTTCAAATCTCCACGCATGAAATAGTAAAATGAAAGAAAAAGTTTTTTCTAATAGCAGTCGTCACCCGGCAGGCAATGGCAATGGTGTATTTCTACCATAAAAAATCTCCTCATAAAAAACATTTGCCGTTCGGAGTAGGTCCCTCCATTTATGGAACAACATCAAGACCCACGCCACAAATAGGAGGAGGGGAAGAACTCGTCCAAACACCTAACAGAAGTGTACGCATCAATTATTATTATTTTTTTTGTTTTAATTATCACAATGAAGCGGCAACGGTCTAAGGGAGTTGAGACCAACTGCCACTTCGTCTAGGTACACTTCGGTCAGTTGGAAATGTAGACTTGAATTTTTGTTTGTTAACATTTGTTTCTTTTAACATCAAAATCAAACAAAAACCGTTTCTAAAAAAAAGTTTCCATTCACCTTATTGAAAAACAATAATTTCCGAATATGAAAAATATTTTTTCTGGTAGAAAAAATAAATTTATCAATAAGTTATGTATATACAAACAGTTCTTTTCTCTCTATTTGACAAATTTAAAGTTTACAAATAATCAAGACTTACATACATATATCATACGCAAGGCTTTTTGGAAAATTGTGCATAACTTAGGCCAAGGTGGATAGATTTTCTACTAAAACAAAACGAAATTTTGAGAGGAACTTCGGCTGCCACGCCACAGGGGATTCGGCAGCCGAATTCTGCCAAGAATAATAGATTACCGGGTTTGCTATTTAGCTATGTCGAGGGGAACTTTGACTGCCACGTAACTTGGAAGATTCTGCAGCCGAATTCTGCACGAACATTTCACATGCATTCACACACTCGTTCAATCAGTTGTTGTTCAGATAGCAACGAAGCAACATAAGTGAAGACTGTGCTGATTTTTTTTTGTACGTATATCACTAACACAATCTTATCGCCAGCCGAGTTTTGCACGATAATTTCACACATACTCGTCCAATTACTCGTTGTATAAACCGCAACGAAGCAATATGGGCGGAGACACAATATCAGTTTTTTCATAAACAAACCGCTGTTAGAACCCCGGTAACGTCAGCCAAACAGCTGATTCTTTCAAATTCGCTGAGAGCAGGTTAAAAGTCTGATCTTGGCCACACCTTCGGAATTATTTTCACCATGATTGTGAGCAATGTAATGAAAGCAGAAATCAGCTGTTTAGTAGCAGAAACTGTTGAATAAACGTAAAAAAATTTAGTTTTGCATTACCTCGATTTTTTTTGTGGGTGAGGTAGGGTTCAAAATGCCCTCGCATTTACAGCGACCGTCATGTGTTGTGACCTTTTCTTGAGAGACTTCCTTCTTAAGCTATTTATATCATACATAAAATCAAAACAGGATCGTGCTGTGCATAAGTAGTTACACTGTTTTGTCTTCTACATACATATGTACGACAAAATTTAGGATAAATAAAAAAAATTCAGATGCATTTTTTTTTTGTTTTAATTTAGTGAAGGTTTTCACTCGACGTTTTTTATTTAAAATCTTTTAAATTGATTATAAAATTCAAAATTTTTGATAAGAGTTTAGAAAAAAGTCCATTTATAAAACATCGTATAATTATTAGGTTTGTTTTTAATTTGATTTTACTAATTACCTACACAAATAAGCACCACTCTGAAATGTTTGAAACAACTTTAAACATGAATTTTTAATCGTTGAAAAATGTTTTTATTTCACAAATTTCACATATTTTCCCCATTATCAAGAAAAGAACTTTTTACTTCTGGCATAGAATACGAAACACTTGACTAATAGCACAGGCCTGCGAAATTTAACTTTTTTCAGTTTCTAGAATGGCTGTACTTGTTTCTTGTAGTTTTTTATGCGCTGAAAACGAATCTGACCTTCAAAATGCTCCATCACGTCAGGATTTTTGGTAAATGAAGCCTAAAAGGTCAAAAATGGCCATTTTAGCCATTTTTGATAATTTTTTTGGGATGGAAAATTTTTTTTTTCAATTTTCGACGAAAAGGTCGCATAGTACAACTCTTTAGCTTTAAAACCCATTTTTTAAAATTATTGTACGATTTTTTAAAAAAAAGTTATGACATTTTGAAATTAACAGTTTCAGTTACGCCAATAGACGTTATACCCAACGTATTCGTAACTGAAACTGTTAATTTCTAAATGTCATAACTTTTTTTTTAAAAATCGTACAATAATTTAAAAAAATGGGTTTTAAAGCTAAAGAGTTGTACTATGCGACCTTTTCGTCGAAAATTGAAAAAAAAAATGTCTATCCCAAAAAAAATTATCAAAAATGGCTAAAATGGCCATTTTTTGACCTTTTAGGCTTCATTTACCAAAAATCCTGACGTGATGGAGCATTTTGAAGGTCAGATTCGTTTTCAGCGCATAAAAAACTACAAGAAACAAGTACAGCCATTCTATAAACTCACCCTCGCAGGACTGTGTAGTCAATATTAAAAAATAAGCCCTGATGGTGAAGTTATCAAGTCCATAGAATTGAGCTGTAAGTACAGTAAATACGGCCCCAAGGCAGCCGTAGACGAGGAAGGCCATCAAGCACTTGGCGAGGATTGTTAGATTTGTAAACACACACCGTGAATTTAACCTGGAAGGAAGCTAAGAGATTCGCAGTACAGATCTGAATGGAAAAAATTTGTTGTGGCCCTTTGTTCCACGTTGGAACTATAGGAAATAATAATAAAAATAAAAACGGTTCGGTCAGTTTGAAAGCTCATGCTCGGAAGTATTTTATATGAAAAAAAGTGCTCACCATCGTAGGCAAAAAATATTGACAAAAATCAAGACGTTCACAGCAAATACCAGATAGAAGGAGGAGCGTGGCCAACAAAGGGCCTATTATTATTAATATAAAACTGCCTACCCAGAACTATTTTAAAGATTTTGATTAAAAAAAAGTGGAAAATTTAGATTAAAAAAAGTGGAAAATTTTGATTTTTTTTTTTCAAATTTTGTGATCTTTGTACTTTGATTTACTACGATTTTATTATATAATAAACTATGTATGTATGTTTAAAACATAAAACAAACACTTAAGAAATTAACGAAAAAAGCATAAGAAATCTCAAAAAAATTAGCATGAAAATTTTGCGAATATTATAAAAAGATAAGGCGACTTAACCCTAATCCCATGTCGTTCCATTTGGCACCTTAATCCCATGTCGATAGGTCGTTCGCGTACCGCGCTTATTTCTACTATATAACGTCACGGCGTGAGATTAGGTAATCCAAGTATATAAATTTCCGCGTACCTAACGTTTGATGCATGCGCACAGTCAAATGGCAAAATGACTGGCATAAGCAATGAATTTTAATATCAAAGTCAAATTAAACATCTGCCATCAAAACCAAAGTTACTTGCTAGCGCAGTTGGTAAGCACTTTGCCTGACACGTTTGAAGTCGTTGGTTCATATTCGAGTAGACTGAAAATGTTCTGAATTTTTTTTAAATTTTTTGTTTTAATAAAAACTCAAATATTAGATACTTGAATACCAAAAAAAACATTCCAAACAAGCAGCTGTTAATTTTATTACCAGCAGCGTTTAATTTGATTCCTTGGCTGTAATTCTTGTTGTTTTTCCATTTGCTTCTACCAACAAACCGAATTTTAATAGATATTTCACAAGCAGACTGTTAAAAGATTCGCTATTTCATAACTACCTACATACATACTTCCAACGGTAGCCAGTACTGTATGGTATGCAGTATGTATGTATGTACATAAACGTATGTAGTTGGCCATAAAAAATGTGTATTAAAAATATTCATTAAAAGCGTATTTAGATATTTGCATAATGAATATTTTGCAGACCACGTACAAATTTTAATAATCAGCTGTACCAAAAGAAAAAAAAAAACAAATTGTAATCACGAATTCTTCATTTACTTTCCATTGCTAACCTGTTTGCTGTTGTCTGTTGTCGGCTGCCTAGTGCCATAATGCCAGAAATAAACCAAGCACAAACAACCCCATAACTGCAATGCTTACTTTGTGTTTGTTGTTTGCTGTTGTGCTTGACTTTGCTTATCTGCCTTTTTATGGTTTGTAGGTCACGCACGCTGCGTTGCTTTGCAATTCTCATACAGTTCATAAATAATAAGAGTGAAATAGTTTTTGTATGAGCGGTTACAGTTAGCTTTGCGCAGAGGCGATATCGTAACCAATGAGGTTCTACCGAGGTGCGATTATTGCTAGTTGAAAACTTTAACCAATACCCCGCCATGGAGGACGTGAAATACCGTCCGCCAGGGCAATTTTTGGAAGCCCGAGAGGGCTTGTTATTTAATACATTCACAAATATAACTAACAAATAAAGATAGAAAAAAAATCGTTAGGAAATTTTGCCAAGTGAATCCGAGCCCGTATTATGTACGGTTATCAATGGAGGATAATAATTTGAGTAGAGGTGTGTAAAAGTAACCATGATTCAATTATAGAAGGTTAGGTAAGTAGTGACAAGGGCGCTTTGACACTCCCTTATTTCAGGGCTGCATTTACGAAGGATGGGAAAAAGGGAAAAATGTTTTCCCCTTCTTGCCTAAAGGTAGTAAAAAAGTACGTAAAGTAACTAATTAGTACTAAGAGAAAAACAATTATATTGGTTATTTAATCTACATTAAAACAAAACGACAGAAAAATTATAGTTTTTTCTTTAAACAAATGTAATATTTATTTAGAATATTTTCGATGTTTATCTAACACAAGAGCACGCAGAACTATGTGATGTTACTTATGTATGTGTTTTTTTTTCTGCCGTTCGGAGTCGGCTTGAAACTGTAGGTCCCTCCATTTGTGGAATAACATCAAGACGCACACCACAAATAGGAGGAAGAGCTCGTGTACGCGCCAATTATATATTTATATATATATATATATATAATCTTGCAATAGATTTGAGTATATTTTGTGGAAGAGAACAAAAAATAGTCATAATAAAGGAATTTAATGTGTTTAATTTACTACAATAGTACAAGTCTTTTAATACACCAAAGGTCAAAATATAAAGCGTTTTTCAGTAAGAGCGCTTCAATTTTTGAACTTTTTGAATAAAACACAAACGGTTTGACTTTTTTAACTAATTTTTTTTTTATTATCGAGTTTGAACATCTACATTTAAGTATGAAATTCGATTTCTTTTACATGACCACCGCGTGCACGTTTTACGAAGCCCAATCGTTGAACCAAATTTTCGACCATTCTTTTGCATAAATCGGCCGAAATTCCAGCAATTTCGCATTCAATATTGGCTCTGAGCTCACAAATCGTCGCCGGCTTCTTACTGTAGACCAATGACTTCATATAACCCGAAAGAAAATAGTCTAGAGGCGTCAAATCACTCGAGCGCGGCGGCCATTCGACCGGTCCATTTCTGGAAATAATGCGCTCATCGAACTTACTCTTCAACAAATCAATTTCAGCGTGTGCTGTGTGGCTTGTGGCCCCGTCCTGTTGAAACCACATGTCGTCTAAGTCCGTACCATTCAATTGCGGCCAAAAAATAAAAATTACAAATTTACTAGTTTATAGTTTAAAATTTGTCTACCCTAATATACTTTATTAATATAGACTAAAACTAATACATCGAAAAATTTTAGATATTGGTAATATAATCCACTTTTAGTAATTGTGATGGTTTGTAAATGTACGTATATCAATACCACGTGTCTCAGTAATGAATCGGAGTGGAAATATGAGGAATGTGGGTGCACTTGCTCGTATAGGTGTTGGAACGCTGCACTTACTTCAGGCAGAAATCAAAAACCTGTAAACCAAAATCTTAAAAATAACTCACAAATATATCATTACAACTTATCTGTAATTGTAGACCTAAAGCGCGAGGACTTGCTCGTGTAGGTGTTGCGCATACATCTACGTACAGCAAATTGTTCTAGACGGGGTAAGGTATCGACGTGGACAGCCAGTTCGGAAGTTAAATTCATTTCAGAGGTAGCAGTACTAGGCACATAATAACCGTCACATGTTAAACAGGTATTTGCACCATCATACACAACACGCTCCATGTCTCCTATTAAATTGTCCGTAGCACCACATGAGACAATGGTAGAAATACGCGCATACGAGCTTTCCTTTCTAAAAACCACAATAGTTGGGCCACCTAGCTCTTCAACACACACCTTCCGCAGCAACTGCTCGTCTGTGAAGTCCTACAAATAAAAACTTTTTATTTATTACAATTTATTAGCAAATATTCTCAAAGAACTTACTAACTGTAGTTTATGTATTGTATGTAAGGTGGTCTCTGTTATATTTGCAAAAACGCTGCTATAAAAACCTATGAATGAAAAAGTTTAAAAGGAATTTTTACAAATGTCTGATCTGGACTTACATGTATGAAAATTCACAAACCGGTGGTTTTCTGCAGCAGAAAGCCGACTCCAAATAATCGACTATCACTATATGTAAGACATAATCGACCTAAATAGTGAAAAAAGACATTAATTTACAAAATAATTAGCTTTTATTATTATACTTACTTGAATGTTTACAAACAGATAAAAGATTTTCAACGAATAATAACAAAGCAAAGCGTCAAAGTGGAAACGGTGTTGCCGACCAAATAATTTGCACCAAAAGTTTAGTTTTTACTACAATTCAAAAATTGTGAATGTGAAATAGGTACTTTTTTTTGTAAAGAAGCAACACGTTTTCAAATAAGGGAGCCGATATGTCAAGAGGGAGCGAGAAAGCTGTTTACTTACCTAACCTTCTATAATTGAATCATGAAAAGTAACGAAAAAAACCAAGGCCGTATATGTTCGTTACTATCAGCGTTGCCGTTTGGCTACAATTGTAGCCAATTTGCTACATTTAAAATTAAAAGCTACAATGCTACAATGCTTCTTAAATGGCTACATTTTTATAGTTTCATTTGTTTCAGGACTATTGCTCTGTAAAACCACATAAAATTTTAGGTATATCCTACACTAGATTAGATGGTTGTCCTTAGAAGGAGTTTTCTCCCGTTTAATTGAACAATGGGACGCCTTAAAACTTTTTTTTATTAATTGTAAACTAGAAGTAAATGCAGTTCGATCTGTTCAATTGGCTGAAAAAATGAACAACGAAATAAAAGTTTATTTCTTATTTCTTTCGTACGTGTTGCCTCTAATAAACAATTTGAATAAAGAGTTTCAGTCGGAACAAAGTCGTTTGCCATATCTTTACTCAAATATTAAATCACATTACCTTTTAATTTTGAGCAATTTTATTAAAAAGGACATACAATTACACGTCGATATTGACTACAAAAACATTTATAATTATAATCAAACATCAAAAATTGTCATTGGTACAAAATCAGAATTTTTTCTACTAAAAACAAAGGCAACACTAGAAGAAGTAAGTGACATAAAAGGAGAAATTTTAAAATTTTACATTGAACTTTTAGATCAAATCAAATTAAGATTTGATTTCATGAGAAAGGACTTGGAAATTTTAAAAATAATAACCCCTATCGAGTTTCTATCAAACAATAACAATTCTATTTTAGATTTAATTTTGCAATTTGAATACTTATGTCATACTGACTGTGATAAAATTGTTAGCCAATGAACTTTATTAAAATTAAGTGATCACAATTTAAAAAGTGATATCGATATTGATTCCTTTTGGCAAAAAGTATCTAACATAAAAATGGACTGGGCGAGCTAATGTTCCCAGACCTTAGTAGTTTTATATTTACCTTATTATCCTTGCCTCATAGTTCTGCAGTCGCAGAAAGAAAATTTTCATCATTAAAATTAATAAAAACGAATACAAGAAATAAATTGGAAATAAAAACCATACATCACATTTTGACTTGTAAAGAACTAATTAAAAAAAATTGTGTATGGTCGGCTAAAAAAGACTTTTCTTTAAAAAAGGACTGAATTTTTAATGTGGTTGTGAAATATTTTATAAAAACCTGAATTATTTTTTCTGTTAAAAACATTCTTTAAGTACTTTTGTATTGTTTAAAACAATATTTGTTTTTTTTTATTGTTTAAAACAATAATTGTTTTTTTTATGTTTAAACCTTTCTAGTTTTATATTTACCTTATTATCCTTGCCTCATAGTTCTGCAGTCGCAGAAAGAAAATTTTCATCATTAAAATTAATAAAAACGAATACAAGAAATAAATTGGAAATAAAAACCATACATCACATTTTGACTTGTAAAGAACTAATTAAAAAATTTGTGTATGGTCGGCTAAAAGACTTTTCTTTAAAAATGGACTGAATTTTTAATGTGGTTGTGAAATATTTTATAAAAACCTGAATTATTTTTCTGTAAAAACATTCTTTAAGTACTTTTGTATTGTTTAAAGCAATATTTGTTTTTTTTTATTGTTTAAAAGTTATTTTAAATGCTTTTATTTGAATATTGGTAATAAATTTATAATAAAAACAATGAAAAAAAATATATATATATGTAGCTATTTTATTTAATGATTTAAATTTTTGATAAAAAAAGTAAATTCTACCAAATACGTAGCTATAATCAATTATTATTGCCGGTTTTTTTTGGCTACATTACAGCCAGATTGGATACATATTTTGGTACGAAGAAAATGTAGTGAGTGGCAACACTGGTTACTATATATCGATGAGTACTCGTTACTTTTGATACCTTATCCATAACGCAACGAATCGAATATGTTGTATCGGTATGGTACGCGTACAGTGTGACGTTGCGACGTCACAAGAAAGTGGAGAACTCCAAATGAAGAATTGTCAGAATCTCCTAAATTATAATTAAAAAGCAACAAATAGGTGTAAAAAATTATTTATTGACAATAACATTTAAACAACAAAAAACTTTCATTCCTCAACTGAAATTAAATATAAACATATTTTAGACAAAACAAAAAATATTTTTGATAAACTAAATTATTAATAGATTAAATAAAATTATTGCAAGAATCTTTGGTTCATATTTAAAAATAAAATCTTTTCCATTCTCTTTGGCTGAATAGAGCTGCGCTTCTCGCTTAATATTTGGCCCGATTTCGAAAAAGTCCTTTCAGGACAGGGTGCCTGTAACAATTCTGTAACTTTTATATTCCGTTAGTATTTTATTTGCCAGTTTCTTTCCTGTATCTGTTATTATATTCCTAGTTAAACTGACCAAAATTCTGGCCATACTTTCCAGTCGAAGCCATGACCATTGAAACAGTCCCCTTTTTTCTGAAGGCTTTTCCTCAGTGAGTTCTTTGAATGGCTTCAGAATTTTTATTATTTCTGGCAGTGTCTGCCATTCGCCTTCTGAAAGATTTTCTACTGGATTGTGTAAGATTGCAAGAGACGCTTCTAAAGTTGCTTGAAGTGAATAAATCCTCTCAATCATATCTAGGGTACTGTTCCATCTGGTCACTGCGTCCATTTTAAGCTTTAATGGTTTTTGATTAGGCCTCAGTTGCTCCTGCATGGCAATTAGTTTTCTGGTAGCTATTGGACTCTTGTGGAAATGTTCCACTATAGCTTTTATTTTTTTATGGTAATCGATACATATTTAGCATTCTCCAATTCTACTTTTAATTTTTTTTTGGACTTCGGAGTAGTGAGAATCCAACAAAGTATTGCTTAATATATGTAAAGCGTTTTTCAGTAAGAGCGCTTCAACTTTTTTTTTTAAATAAACCACAAACGGTTTGACTTTTTCAACTATTTTTTTTTTTATCGAGTTTGAACATATACATTTAAGTATGAAATTCGATTTCTTTTGCATGACCACTGCGTGCACGTTTTACGAAGTCCAATCGATGAACCCAATTTTCGACCACTCTTTTGCATAAATCGGCCGAAATTCCAGCAATTTCGCGTTCAATATTGGCTCTGAGCTCACAAATCGTCGCCGGCTTGTTACTGTAGACCAATGACTTCACATAACCCTAAAGAAAATAGTCTAGAGGCGTCAAATCACACGAGCGCGGCGGCCATTCGACAGGTCCATTTCTGGAAATAATGCGCTCATCGAATTTACTCTTCAACAAATCAATTGTAGCGTGTGCTGTATGGCTTGTGGCCCCGTCCTGTTGAAACCACATGTCGTCTAAGTCCATACCATTCAATTGCGGCCAAAAATAATCGTTTATCATGTCGCGGTATAGATTTCCATTCACAATAACGTGGCGATCGTTCTCGTCAACGAAAAAATATGGGCCAATTACGCCGCCGGCATGTAAACCGCACCAAACAGTGATTTTTTCGGGATGCAACGGTGCCTCATGAATCACGTGTGGACTGCTTTCTGCCCAGTAACGCATATTTTGCTTGTTGACAAAGCCATTGAGCCAAAAGTGAGCTTCATCACTGAAGATGATTTTTTAGAAAATTTATATTTTTTCATAAAAAATTTGCACGATTTGCAATCGTTGCTCAAGTGTGTAGCATTCCATGATGAAATGTATACTAATGAAGTTTACAAATCACAAGCGAGAAATAAAAAATATTGCGTCGTTCGCCCTCCCTATCGGAAAAAAGTTGAAGCGCACCTATTGAAAAACGCCTTATATCTTGAAGGTATTTTAGAAATTGGTTCTAAGTAAATAATAAGATCTTTAAAACCCGCGTTTTCAACTACAAAAAAAGGTTGAATGTCTTTAACTATCATTTTAAAAATTAAATAAAATTTTTTCTCTTACTATACCTATTGGACGTTTAATAAAGGAATTTAAATTAGACTGCTTCGAATTGGTTTCATTTGTTTAAATCACAAGATTAGTTTCAGGATTAGACTCTGCGCTTGTTGAAGTTGGTGGTATATGACCTTCCAGGGCTAGCGCATTTGGTCTGTGTTTCTTCATGAGATGCTTTTTCAAATTTGTAGTCGAGCCACCTTTTACGGAATGCAACGAATTGCAAAGATCACATTTTACCTTATCGTCTTTAGCGACCGTGAAAAACCCCATAGTTTACTCCTTTTCTTATCCATTGTACCAGTAAAATTATGCTCTAAAATAATAACAATAATAAGTGTAAACAATTTATAAACAATATTTTCTTATTCCTTATTCCAATTTCAAACTTTGTCTACGTACACAAAACTTGAAGCACCAAAAGCACTGAAAAACTTTTACGGACGATTAACTTCCAAATTTTAATATAGGTACTATAATAACAAACAAACATCAGTCTTTGTAACGAATGTTTTTAAATTCACCGAATGAGCGCGCGCTACATCAGCAAACGTTTTTATACACGTATAAACTTATTACCTACGTGAACTGAACTCAAGCTAAAAAAAATGCGAGTAACGAAATATATTCGTGTGTAACGTTTCGTTACTCGGTACTAGAGAGCGCACCTGTTACTCAGTACCGAATACATACAGTTTGCTTCAGCTCTAAACTTAGAGTTAAAGGTATAAAGACAAAAAAAATCGTTAGGGAAATTTTGTTAAGTGAATCCGAGCCCGTATTATGTACGGTTATGAATGGAAGATAATAATTTGAGCCCGAAATAAGACAAAATTATTTTTTGGTTTACCCAAGGCAGGCTGATTTGAATCAGAGGTAGTCAGCGGCCCGAAAAAATGATGATTTTCAATTATTTTATTTTACGAAAATAATAACATAGCATTAATGCATCATGTTTTGACTTGACTTCAGCAAAATTTCAAAAAAAAAAAAAACTAATACTTGTAAAAGTTATCGCTGTTTGTGTGAAGCCCGTTTCTCCAGAAGTCCCTTGCGGTGATCATCACAAATCCTTGGAGATTCATCTGAAATCAATCGGACAAGAGAAATTAGTTTTATTAATAGATAATCTTGTGTCTGATCGAAGATTTTGTTTTTAAATTAACAATATGCTGGCCTCAGGAAATATTTTTTTCGAGAAAAGAACCGACAATTAATTGTTTAAACAAAATCGAAATTTTTGAAAAAATAAATCCTTCTATCAGGCACGAGTTTTTATGTTTTTCAAAAGCAGTATACATTTTATTGAAATCTACCAAACGGTCATTAAGTTACAGCGATCATCAACATAGTTTTGAGAAAAACGCGCCCGAGCGCCCTTTGTTAATTGTTCAATAACTCGAAAAGTATTTGTCCGATTCACTTTAAATTTTCACACAATATTTATAAATACATATATAATATTTATACTTTAAGAAAATGCAAAAAAAAAAATCCAATTTTTTTAAAATTCTGACTATGTACTCCTAACCCCTTAAGAGGGTAATTCTATTTCATTTTCATTTTAATTAGTATTCATTTATGCTTCTGACTGCTATTTGTCTTATCTTGAATAAAACTTTCTCCTTCTTCTTCTTCCAGTTCAGTTTACGTTCTGGACGGTAGCGATGGCTTTCGCATTTTCAACATCAATAGTTGTGACGAGGTCGAGGAAATCTACGCTGAGCACTCTGAGCATATTATTCTAGTCGAGCGCCTATTCAACAGCTCTCTACTAGTGATGGTCACTGCCGAGAAGCCGCACTGCTTGCAAATGGTGCACTTTAAGAAGAATCAGAAAATCTGCAATTGTGTCTACCCCACGAAAATAATCAGCATACGCATGAATCGTGCACGTTTGATTGTTTGCCTCTCAGAGAGCATACACATTCATGATATACGTGACATGAAGATGCTGTATGCCATTGAGGATCTTCCACCCAATGAGCTCGGTGTGTGCTCACTTTCGTGCAATTCGCTCTTGGCATTCCCCGTTTGTCACTCCACTGGCATGCTGGCGCTCTACAATACATCCAAACTGGAGTGGGGTCTCACGATTGATGCTCATAAGAGCAAATTATCGGCAATTAATTTCTCGCCCAATAGCCTACTGCTGGCGACCGCCTCAGAGCGCGGCACTGTGATACGTCTGTTTAATGTGAAGAATGGCCAGCGCTTGCAGGAGTTCCGACGCGGCGTGAAACGTTGTGTAGACATAGCGTCGTTGGTGTTTTCGGCTAATGGACAATTTATTTGTATCACCTCCAATACGGAAACGGTGCACATATTCAAGATTGACGAGAGAACTGGTGAGTGATTGGGGGCAAAATGAGTGAATGAATTTTTCAATTGGGAATTTTGCTAAATTGCAGATGCAGCTATGAAAGCGGTGAAGGATGCTGCTGCTGCTAAGCGATTGGGGAAGGCGGAACAGCAGCAGCCAGTTGAAGAGCCGGTGGCAGCGACGACCTGGTCCAACAGCTTTACGAGGGCGGTAACCTCATATATTTTGCCAACACAAGTGAGCGATGTGCTCGCGCAGGATCGCGCTTTCGCTACGGTGGTGCTGGCACAGCCGGGTATGCGCCACGTATGTGGGTTGACGTTCGTGAAAAAGGAACTGAAGGTGCTGGTCGCCAGCGAAGAAGGTTTCCTCTACATTCACGAATTCAATGCGGACCTTGGTGGTGTGTGCAAGTTACAGGCGGTGCATGATTTGCGCGGCGCCCTGGATGGTGTCGAAGGTGAGGAGTAAAAAAAGATTGTTCGTTGATCTTTTTTGTTTTTTTTTTTAAATGCTATTTTCATGTTGTTATTGTTGCTTGCAAGGATATTATTTTTTGATGCAGTAAAGCACATTTAATAGCTTCTGAAAAGCATTCGACTCCTCTAAAGTCAATTTAATACCTTCTAAACTCGTGTGCTTATTTTTTACATATTTTTTCGTATCTTTTTGTGATTTTATTTATTTTTTTATTGATTTGATTTTTTGATGTTTTTTTTTTAATTACTTTTTCAATCTTTTTCCTGTGTACCTTAAATTTTAAATCAAGTTGCTCCCCTCTAATTCTGTTTATTTTTTCAAATCATTCCCCTTTTTTTTCTTTTATTTTTTCCTTTAAATTTTTTCCACTTATTTATTATTTTTTTTAATTTTTTATATATTTTTTTATAAATTTTTTATTTCTTTTTTTGTATATTTTGTTTTTCTTTTGTATTTTATTTATTTTTTGATTTTTTTTTTATTAATTTGCTTCCTCTAATTCTATTATATTTACTTTTTCACAAATCATTCTCCTTTCCATTATTCCTTTTAGTTCTTTTACTGTTTTTAATTTACTTATTATTTTCTTTAATTTCTAATTTATTTTTTTAATAATTTTTTTATTTTTTATGTATTTTCTTTGCATGTTTTAATTTTATTTTTTTTATATATAAAAAAGTTTTTTTTTTACTTGTTTTTGAATTTTTTGTATGTATATATTTTACTTTTTTTTTGATATTTTTTTACACATTTTTTTGTATTTTTTTATTATATTTATTCTATGGTGTTTTTTCAATTAATTTTTTAATAATTTTTTTGTGTACCTAAATTTTAAATCAATTTTCCCATTTTTAATTCTATTTACTTTTTCAAATCATTCCTTTTCCATTTATTCTTAAATTTTTTTTTCATTTATTTATTTTCTTTTTTTTAATTCTTTTTATATAATCTTTTTTATAGGTATTTTATTTTATATATATTTTTTTTAATTTGTTTTATATTTTTTTTTAATTTGTTTTATATTTTTTTTTTAATTAATTTGCTCCCCTCTAATTCTATTCACTTTTTCAAATCATTCCCCTTCTCCATTATTTTTTGTATTTTTTTCTAAAATTTTTTTTTTTTATTTATTTATTATTATTTTAATTTTTTTTAATTTGAAATTTTTATTTTATATTTTTGATATATATATTTCACATTTTTCGTATTCCTTTTTTTTGTATTGTTTTTTTTTTTTTAATTTTTTTGTTTTAATTTTGTTTATTTTTTATATTTTTTTTAATTAATTTTTTTTTTTTAATTTTATTTATTTGCCATGTTTTTTTTTAACAAATTTTTTTTATTTCAATCATCACATGAATGCACGTAAATTTTAAATCAATTTGGTCCTCTCGTTCTATTTCCTTTTTCATACCATTCTCCTTTCCATTTTAGAGCTCAGTCTTAGCGACAACGGAGACAAAATGTCACCCGGTTCGTCCAATAAGGAGGCTAATAGAAGTACCGTACCAACCACAAGCACTGTCGATGCTAATCAAAGTGATAGCACACCAAAAAATACAACAACACCAACAACTTCAGGTAGAAATATCAGCAGTGAGGCGACGAGTGAAAAGAGCGACACTACGAGTTGTATGATAGAATATCCATGTCCGTTGCCGGAGAACTTATATGCGACGAGTGAAAAGAGCGACGGTGCGGGTTGTATGATAGAATATCCATATCCGTTGCAGGACAACTCATATGCAGACATATTAAAAGGACGCCAGCCGGCCGATCGCGCAAAAGGTAATTTAAGATTCGCACACTAAGTAGGTATTTCCATTGTTTGGTGTGAACTTTTCGTTTTATTTAAAAAAAAAATTAAATTTTGTTTAAATAGTAATTACCACTTTCACTTTGATGTAATTCATATGAAAAATTCTCTGCATGGCAGTTTGTTCAATTTCAGAAAACCCTGCCGAATACCGTAAGGCCGTCATAAAAAGTGCATTTTTGGATGAGCATCATTTTCCGCCAGTGTCCTATGCAAGGCGCTTTTGGACACCAAAGCGCAGGAACGAAGGGGACCGTTTTGCCGCCGCTGCGAAAGCTTAAATTTAAATGTGTAAAGCAGTTTTTGATTGAGTTTGAGGCTTTTGTAAAGACAAAAACAAAAACAGCAGCGCTCAATAATAAAATTAATCAACAATTAAATTAGCAAAATGTGAAACGTATCAATTAGCAGATAATTATTGTTTAAAAATGATGTTTTAAAATCTAATGCAAAAAAAAAAAAAATGTAAAAATTAAATGTTAGAAAAAATAACTAGGGCATACATACATATACACATATGCGAGTATTGATATTAGTTTTAACATTTTGATTCGCATTCATTTCTGTAGCATACAAGCAAAGTAAATTATAAATTATAAAATATTCGTTAGCCAATTAAACTTAGTAAGCATTTACCTATTACACACGCGGATACAGGGTCCACATGCTACTACAATATATTTTCAATATTACGTTTTGCTCTCTGCGCCTCTCTTTTACCATTAACTAAAGTAGAGTGATATTTTCCGAGGCCTTCGAATGGGCTTTTTACGATCTTCTTAAATTTATTTAGTTATAGTACTTCATCGCCTTTTTATATACATATATACACATTTATGTCATACTGTTCTAAAATACTCTCTCGACTATTACTGATTTTATGTAAATTAAATAAATATATGTTTTTATCTTATGATTTTTTTTTTAACTTTACTAGAATTAACATACTTTTAAGGAATGCACATTTTTGCTGTTGTTTTTGTTAGTTGCAAAAAAAATAAAAATAGAACAAAATAGCGTCAATCTATGAGCAAGAATTAGTAGTTTTTGTATAGTGTGCACATGTATGTACATGCAAAAACAAAAAACGTCCATACTCTCCGACAATCTCATAATATTGTAAAAAAATGTTAAATACATGTACATGTACGGGTGATCAATTTATTAGTGGCGAATAAGCAGGAGGAGAAGTCACACATTCACATATACACACACACTCACTCACATTTGTCAATAAAACTTTACAGCATTGAAAGTGTTAAAAAAAGTACCTAAATATATTTAAAAATACAGAGAGAGCTTATAAAAAATATGGAAAATAATTATAAAAAAAATTTAAAAGTTTTAATTCTAAGAAATGAAGATGGGGTGAATAGCCTAGAAAACAAATTTGAAGATTTCAGAAAAATTAAGTAGTATTAAATATTCAAAATATTTGGTAGTGACTTAAAATATAATATATATATATACATAAATATGTTAACAAATAATATAACACACATATATATAAACACATATAATTCTTAAAAAAATACTTTTCCCTAAATGTGAAGCAAGTTAAAAACTGAAAAAAAATTTAACTATATTAAAAAAATGTAAATTCAAAAAAAAAATAATAATAAATAAAGCAATATAAAATAAATAACCCTAATTTTACCAAAACTACGCAATATTTAAAAAATTATAATAACAAAAATGAAAATTATTATTAATTAATAATTATTTAAATTAATATATATAATTTAATTGAGTAATAATAAATTATGTTAGTTAAGAATTTAATAATTATAATATATAATAATTAAAATAAGAATTATTAAAAATTAAAATCATTATAATTATATATATAAATAATAAAAGTATAAGTATAATAAAAGTGTAAAATCACATAATATAAAAAATATTTAATATATGTAACAACAAAATAATAACAAAATAATTTTTGAATTCAGTTAAGACACAGATGATGAAGCTAAGACTTTATGCACTAAGAGCAGTGAAAATTCCACGTGAATTCACGAAAATTCAATTTCTGATGCAAGGATTGGTCTTTTTTTAATTTTTTTTAACCCTCCCGAAGTAACGTCATTTTTCGCACCCTTTAGTGGTAACCTCGGGTCAATTGTGCCCGAGGCTTAAAACAATATCTTAAAATGATTTTAAAAATCTGAAGAAATTCATGGTGACTTATTAACTATCCTAGAATAACAATAAATCACTATGTTGAAGGTTTTTTCTTTTTAATAAACAAAAAAAAAAATAATAAATTGAAATAAAAAACCAATTAAAAAATAAAAAATTTAAATTAAAAAACAATTAAAGAAAAATTAATTGCAATTAAAAAAAAAAAAAAAACAAAATCAATTGAAATTAAAAAACAAAAAAATAATAAGTTCAAATAAAAAAAAATAAAAAAAATAAAAAAATTTAAGTAAAAAACAAATAAAAAAATTAAAGAAACATTAATTGCAATTAAAAAAAAAAAACAATAAAAAAATATATTAATAAATTGAAATAAAAATAAAATAAAAAATAAAAAATTTAAATTAAAAAACAATTAAAAAAATTAATTGCAAGTAATAAAACAATAAAAAAAATATAAAAAATCAAATGAAATTTAAAAACAATATAAAAAGATTTAAAAATAAAATTAATTGAAATTTAACAAGAACTATAAAAAAAATTAAATGGAATTAAAAAACAATTAAAAATAAGGAAATAAAACATTTTAATTAGAAAACAGTTTAAAAGTTAAAAAAAATTAATAGAAATTAAAAAAAAATAAAAAGTGAAAAATACTAATTGTAATTAAAAAAGAATTAAAAAATTACAAAAAAATAAAAAAAAACAATTTAAAAATTAAAAATAAAATTAATTGAAATTAAACAAGAATTATAAAATAAAATAAAATCAAATTAAATTAAATGGAATTAAGAAACAATTAAAATATAAGAAAATAAAAAAAATTATTTAAAAAACAGTTAAAAAGTTAAAAAAATTAATTGAAATTAAAAAAGAATGAAAAAATTAAAAAAACAATTTTAACAAAAATTAAATTAAAAATTTATTGAAATAAAACAAGAATTATAAAAAAAATTAAATGGAATTAAAAATTAAGAAAATAAAAAATTGAAATTAAAAACAATTAAAAAGTTTAAAAGAAAAAATGAATTGAAATTAAAAAACAATTTAAAATAAAACTTGTTAATATGTGTCACTTTCGTTTGACGCTAACTGTACGTGCAACAAACGCAGACAAAAAACCCAATTGGCACAAAATACAAGCAGCTTAAAACCAATTAGTTTTTTGAGTGTCGAATTTTCTAATCAAACTTTTGTTGGATAAACTTCTTGACAAAGAACAATAAACTTTTGCTGGATCAAAGGACCAACGTTGCTTGTCTTTTTATACATTCTGTGGTTGACGTACGTGGATCAGTCGATTCTCTGTTTTCAGTTTGCCTATTAAAGCGAAAGTATTTTTCCACATCCGCTGATTATGCAAACCATGAACGTATTAAAACAACAAGATTCAGTCTGCATTCGATTCTGACCCCCGTAGATCTCTAATTCAACTAACCAATTGGTCAGTAGAAAATTATTAGATCTCTATTTTAACTAACTAATGGGTCAGTGGAAAATACTTTCAGACGTTTTTTGTAGCTTGTGAAATTTGCAGTTATGGACGGCCAGTTGTTGTTGTTATTGTAGCCTCTTCAAGCATATCCCAGCATGTTTTTTTGGGAACACTGCTAAAGTGATAGTCCTGGGCACAAATTCAAAGCCCAATAAAGGTTGTGCCAGTATAGGGGGGACCCAATTGACGTAGAAACCATAAAAAATATTTGTGTGCAGTAGAAATATTTAATTTTTTTCTCAAATTCAATTGAAGCCTTTTAACTTCAACTAAATTTATTGCAATAAAGAAAAGCAAAAAACAAAAACCAAAAAATCATATGGCGTCATTAGTATTTGAATAAAAGCAGAAAAAGGAAAGAAAACCTCTGAATTCCAAAAGAATTTCATCTAATCCAATTCAATTATATTCAAACAAAAACAAAAATAATAAAAAATAAAATAAATTAAAATAATAATAATTAAAATATAAAATATGAAAATTATGAATTTGTTAAAAATGAACGGATTAGAAATCATAATTCTTAATAAAATATAATAAAAAACTTAATAAAAAATGAACCGCTTCAACCGCAAAATTTTTTTATATGAAATTTGTTGATATTTATTGCTTTTATTTGCGGTATTTAAAATTATAAATATTTTTAATTACTTGTTTTTTACTAATTTATGCTTTTTTTGCATCATAATTATTACTGACTTTAAATGAAGGGAATTGAATTAAATTCAAAAAAAAAGTTTTCAAAAAAAATAGCAATAAATATTTATGTAGTATATATATATATATGGACGTAGCTGTGAAATGAGTTCACATAACGTAAATAAAATAAGAAAACAATTAAGTGCAATATTTAAATATAAAAATTAAAAGAAAATTATCCAATAAAAAAAGGAATTTTTGGTGTTATTCATAAAAAATAAATTATCTGTGAAAAATTTTAGTTTATACAGTAACATTTCCATAAGATATGCATCTCAAACCTATATAGGTAAAATTTTTTGAGAATTTGTGTGTGTATGTGTGTGTATACATAGCTTAAAAAATTTTTAAATTAAAAGAAATTTAGAAGTCTTTAAAAAAGAAATATTTGTGCGGTGCGTCACTTTATAAAGTGTATTAAAAAGTCGTTAATATTATGAATAAGAATTAATTATTATAGATATTTAAAAAAAGTATTGTTGGTATATTATTTTTCCGAAAATTCCTGAAAACTGCATTGGACTAAGCCAGAAAGAGGCGAAATTCCCGTCAAATCGATTTATTTTTATGTTTTTTATTAATTTTTACTTTTTAATTTACACTTTTTTTCGTTTTTTTTGTTTCATATTTTCATTGACTAATTTAAATTTCTTCTGTTTTTTTAATTTTATTTGTATTTTTTATATTTTTTTATATGTTTTTTATATATTTTTTATATATTTTTTTATATATTTTTTATATTTTTTTTAATATTTTTTATACATTTTAAAAAGAAAGAATTAAAAACATAAAAATTGTCTAATCTAAATTTCTTCGGTATTGTAATTTTTTGTATTTTTTTTTATATTTTTCTATATATTTTTTATATTTTTGTATTTGTATTTTTTTTTATATTTTTCTATATATTTTTTATATTTTTTTATATTTTTTTATATATATTTTATATATTTATTTTAATATTTGTTTTTATTATTTTTTTTTTATATATATTTTATATATTTATTTTAATATTTGTTTTTATTTTTTTTTTTATTATTTTTTTATATATTACAAAATGAAAGAATTAAAAATATAAAAATTGTCTAATTTAAATTTCTTCTGTATTTTATTTGTATTTTTTATATTTTTTTAAATATTTTTTTATATATTTTTTATATTTTTTAATATTTCTTTATATTTTTTTTATATTTTTATATTTGTTTTCAGTATTCTTTTATATATTTTTTATATTTTTTTTTAATATTTTTTTACATGTTTTTTATATTTTTTTATATATTTTAAAATGAAATTCACGTCACATTTTTTCGTTATTATGTTTTATTTACCTTTTTAATAAAAAAACTAAGATTATTTTAATTTAAATTCTTTTTATATACTAGTTTTATATATAATTATATTTTTTTTTAATAATAATTTAATTAATTACTTTTTTAATTTAAATTCTTTTTCAATTCTAGTTTTATTAATATTTTTGTATATGTTTTAAAATGATATTTCCTACCCCTTTTTATTATTTTTTAATTTACATCTTCTTATAGACAAAAAACTAAGATTTGTTTATTTATTTTTTAATTTAAATCATTTTTATATCCCAGTTTTTTGTTTTTTAATTTTTTTATATTATAAAATGAAAATGAAATTCCCGTCATATCTTTTTATTTTGTAGTTCCTTTTTATTTCTTAGTTTAAATTTTTTTTAATCCGGTTGTTTTATATTATAAAATGAAATCTCCGGCATCTTTTTATTTTTACCTTTTAATTGATTTTTATTTTTTAATTAATTTAAATTTTTTAATTAATTTTTTTTTAATGAAATTAAAAATGAGAAATTATAGCCGCCACATCTTTTTATATTTATTTTTTAATTAATTTTTATATTTTAATTTAAATTCTTTTCAAGTTTTTTATTTTAAATTTTCTTATTTTTATTTTTAAATTTTTTATATAATATAAAAGAAAATGAAATTCCCTTCTCAGCTTTTTTTGTTTTTTAATTAATTTGTACTTTAATTTAAATTCTTTTTCTAGTTTTTTATTTTTATTTTTAATTTTGAATTTATTTTTTTTATGTATTATAAGATGAAAATTAAATTCCCGTGGCATCAATTTAGTTTTATTTTTTAATTTAAATTAATTTTTAAATTTAAATTCGTGTTATATCCTTGTTTTTTATTTTTTAGTTTTTCATTAAAATTTGGTTTTATTTTTTTGGTATTTTTATTTAATTTTTTTATTTTGTCTTATTTCTTTAATATATATATTTTTGTTTTTCTTGTTTATTTGATTTGTGTTTTATTTCTTTTATTTTTTTAATATTATTTATTTTTTTATTTGTTTTTTATAATACATACATGCATAGCATACATATGTACATACTAAATTCTTGTGACCGCTCTTAATAGTCAAAATTAAGTAATTATTTTTCATAAGCTTGTGAAAACCTACAACAAAAAATTATTTAAAAAAAAGTAGATTAAAACAAAACGTATAACGATGCAAACAACAAAACATGTGCAAAAAAATTTAAAAAATGTTATAAAAAAAAATTAATATAGAGCTATTCCATGTCAAGTGAATCAAGTATTCTGGACATCGTCGTAAATTTTAATGAAAATTGGTTAATTTGTAGGCTTGAGTATATATTTATTCCTTTTACTCCATAGTGAAGCATAGGGCTACAACAAAACTCTTAAATCTGTCCCTGTCCAATGACATTCTTTTAATTTCATTCCAGTTCATTTCACTTAATGTTATCTCCTTCTCTAGCTGTCTTCTCCAAGTATGCGCTGGGCGTCCCCTTCTGCGTGATCCCTGTGGGTTCCATTCAATGGCTTGCCTCGTGATATCTTGTGCGGGTTTTCTGAGCGTATGGCCGATCCAGTTCCACTTTCTTTTCAGAATATTTGTTTTGATGAGCGTATGGTTCGTCAGCTCCCACAGTCTGTCGTTGGTTATAGTTTCTGGCCACCTTATCTTTAGTATACGCCTAAGGCAGCGATTTGTAAAAGATTGCATGCGTTGTATTAGCCGTGGCGCAGCATTCCATGTTTCACATCCGTATAGTAAAACGGATATGACGTTGGAATTAAATATTTTTAGTTTGGTGCCACGCGACAAGAATGAGGAGCTCCTCCCTCCTAACATTCTCCAACAAGAAAAAACAAAACTAAAGCTTATCAAAAAATTAATTAATGACAATATAAGGATTCAATTTAATAATCAACTCGAACACACACTTGTTTCCCTTAAGAATACCGACCCCTCAAAATTTTCAGTAATTAAACGAACTTTTCTAAAAAACGACAACCCAATTAGTCACATAAACGTTCCTTTTAACTCATCAGATATACTTCAAAAAGCTGGCCTCGATTGCAATCTGCTAGAAAAAAATTTTACAACAGGCAACTACTACATCAAAAACAGTGAAGATATACCCGATATAGTAGGGCTTCATTTTGAAGCAATTCATTCTTCAAAACAATCTAAACCTGATAATCTCGTTCACTTACAGGTGCAAGAATGCTTCAACAAGTTTTTAGAAACAAAAACTTTATTCGACAGCTTTCGAGCAACCAAAACAAGATTTGACGCCATCAAACAAGCCAATAATTTAACCGAAGAACAAACAGGCAACTTCTTTATTAGTTTCGATGATCTCTCAGATATATTTTCCAATCTGAAAAGTAAACTGTCCTCAGGCTTAGACCAAATACCTAACATCATTCTGAAAAACTTATCCCAAGAACTAATTTCAGAATATTGCACACTATTCAACAACATGTTGAATAATGCCTATTTTCCTCCTATTTGGAAAACAGCTAAACTGATCGTGATACCAAAAAAAGAGAAAGACAAAAACTGTTTGAAAAATCTCCGACCAATTAGCTTGTTACCAAACATTAGTAAAGTTTTTGAGGTCGTAATCAACATAAATATAAATAGGGTCTCTAAAACCAATAACTTAGTGAATTCTAAGCAATTTGGGTATAAATATAGACATTCAACTATACACGCAATTAACCTTTTGACCTCCGAAATTAACTGGAGCTGGAATAAAAAACATGTCACAGGAGCTTGCTTCTTAGACATTGAAAAAGCTTTCGACAAAGTGTGGATCGAAGGCCTAATGACTAAACTCATAGGCTATAAATTCCCGGTTCACCTCGCCATTCTCATTTATAACATGCTGTCAAATAAAAAATTTTCAGTTCATATAAATAATATGAAAAGTAAGCGCGAATTTAATATAGCAAATGGGTTGCAACAAGGGACAGTAAATGCGCCAGTACTTTTCAATCTCTTTATACTTGACTTGCTGGATAAAATAGACAATATCATAGCCTTTGCTGATGATATTGTCATTTACCATCCAGACAGAACAATAGAGGATATTAACAGAAATCTACAACTGAAATACAATATCGTAGAAGATTTTACAGCAAACTGGCATCTTAAAATAAATACAAAGAAATGCAAAAGCATTTTATTTCGTCCACCCATAAAAAGATGCAACTCAAATATCAGAAAAAAATGGAAAAATCTAAATATAATATCTAATGAAACCAGAATCCCTATTCAAACCACTGAGAGAGTCAAATATCTCGGTATTCACCTTGATAAATTTTTATACTATAACGATCACACTAACCTCCAAGTCGAGAAGACCGCAAGAGCCTTCCATATCTATAAAAAAATGTTTTCATCGAAATTACTACACAAGAAAGTCAAAATATTAATGTATAAAACCCTGGTAAGACCGATACTCACATATGGTTGCTCAATTTGGTACAACATTTCACCCTCATATATGGAACGACTAAGGAAGCTCGAGAGAAGAATACTACGATCATGTACTTCCTTATATAGATCACAAAATAGTAACTACACCAAATACATACCGAACTCAAAGCTTTATAACACAGCGAAAGTGCCCAGAATTGATTGTCATATTATTAATTTAATAAGAAAACATATCCAGCGTTGCCTACACAATACCAAAAACATATTAATAAGAGCGTTTTACTACGAAAGCGACGATTATTTCTCACTAGCTATTTCTAATGGATTTGCACCTGCCGAATCCTTCCTATACCTCGACAAAAATGGCTTTATACAAAACGAAAACCACACGCCAATAATATATCACATATTCAGAAGAGCGAACAATAAAATAATCACATCAAAAACACTTAATGCAAATAATAAACGTTTTGATACATATATTTCAAGCTGCGACAAAATCGAATCCACCCTTACTATTAAAAACTGTTGGTGGTTAACAAATGACACGCAACACTAATTCATACCACCTTTCTAGTCTGACTACCTTCTTTTACTACTTTTAAGCCTTTTATTATAAACAATAATCTATGCATCGTTTTTGTTCCCTTTTTCCCTGCATCAAAGATACAAAATATTTAATAACTTGTAAGTTAAAACAAAATGAATTTCAATACTAAGGAAAAGTTACTAGACATCAGATAATATATAAGGTTGTCAAAAAAGTCTTGCGGTATTTCCGCAAGCTTGTCTTTGCAAGCGCGTAGTTCTAGTTGTATTCGTCGCATCGGTTCACGCTAGCGCTTTTTGGAAAGCTCTTTTCACGTGCTAACACGTGTTTGATTAATTGTTGTTTACTTTTAGTCGTTCGTGAGTTATAGCGTCGCAAACATGGAGCAAAATAAATAGAAAATACGGCATATTTTACAGTACTACTACGATAAAGGCAAAAATGCATCTCATGCTGCCAATAAAATTTGTGCAGTTTATGAACCCGATACAGTTTCCATTTCCACCGCACAACGATGGTTTCAACGTTTTCGTTCTGGTGCAGAGGTGATCGAAGATGCGCCACGGTCCGGAAAGCCTGTCGTCGAAAATTGCGATAAAATCGCTGAATTGATCGAAAGAGACCGGCATAGTAGCAGCCGTAGCATCGGCCAAGAGCTGGGCATAAGTCATCAAACCGTTATAAACCATTTGAAGAAGCTTGGATTCAAAAAGAAGCTCGATGTATGGGTGCCACACGACTTGACGCAAAAAAACATTTTTGCCCGTATGGATGCATGCGAATCGCTTCTGAATCGCAACAAAATCGACCCGTTTTTGAAGCGGATGGTGACTGGCGATGAAAAGTGGGTCACTTACGACAACGTGAAGCGCAAACGGTCGTGGTCGAAAAGCGGTGAAGCTGCCCAGACGGTGGCCAAGCCTGGATTGACGGCCAGGAAGGTTCTCCTGTGTGTTTTGTGGGATTGGCAGCGAATCATCCACTATGAGCTGCTCCCCTATGGCCAAACGCTCAATTCGAACCTGTACTGCCAACAACTGGACCGCTTGAATGCAGCACTCATGCAGAAGAGGCCATCTTTGATCAGCAAAGCCGAATTGTCTTCCATCAGAACAACGCCAGGCCACACACATCTTTGGTGACGCGCCAGAAGCTCCGGGAGCTCGGATGGGAGGTTCTTTTGCATCCACCGTATAGTCCGGATCTCGCATCAAGTGATTACCACCTATTTCTGTCCATGGCGAACGAGCTTGGTAGTCGGAAGTTGTCCACAAGAGAGTCCTGTGAAAATTGGCTCTCCGAGTTTTTTGACAATAAGGAAGCGAGCTTCTATAAGAGGGGCATTATGAAGTTGGCATCTCGTTGGGAACTCGTCATCGAACAAAACGGCGCATATTTGACTTAAATCGCATTATTATAACCAATTTTATGAACAATTGAAAATTCAATAAAAATACCGCAAGACTTTTTTGACAACCTTATACGTACTTGAGAGCTCGTCTAGAGACATTGTACGACACATCATTAATATACTAATACTATTGTTTATTGTAGTACTTAATAATATTAATTGATAATAAATAAACAAATATAAAAAAAAAAAAAAAAACGGATATGACGTTGAAATTAAATATTTTTAGTTTGGTGCCACGCGACAAGAATGAGGAGCTCCAGATGTTTTTCAATTGACCGAATGCTTGCAGCGACTTATTTATTCTGTTTTCGATGTCTTCCGCACAGCCGCCAGAGGTTGAGATAATGCATCCTAGGTAGCAGAAACTTTGAACTTCCTCTAAAGGTGTTGAGTTTAGTAGGAATGGGCGCGTGTTGTTTGCATTTATGCGCATGGCCTTGGTTTTAGAAACATTGATGTTGAGTCCCACTTTCGATGCCAGTGTCGATATCGATTTGAGTTTTCGTGCCATGTCGTCGTAGTTGTGCGCAAGGATGCAAATATCGTCGGCGTAATCGAGGTCGTTTAAGGATCCACGAAGACCCCATGTGATGCCTCTCTGATTAGCAAGAGCCTGACCTAAAATGGCGTCAAGGACAATGTTAAAGAGAGTTGGAGAGAGCGGGCAACCTTGTTTTACTCCAGCTTTAACAATTATTGGCTCGCTTAGCTGTCCTTCATGTAGGATTCGGCAGCGTGCGTCCGTATATAAGTTTATAATGAGATTAATCATTCTTTCGGGAATGCCTTTACATCGGAGCGCGGCCCAAATAGCGTCGTGACGAAGAGTATCGAATGCCTTAGCAAAGTCGATAAATATTAAATAAAGCGGTGACCGATATTCCACGCTTTGCTCCACTATTACCCGAAGGCTGTTTACGTGGTCAACACATGATCGGCGTGGCCTGAAGCCCGCTTGTTCTTCACGAAATATTGATGTCGAGTAAGCTTCGTGGATTCGTTTATTTATAATATGGGCAATGATTTTATTAACGCTGCATATAAGTGTAATTCCTCTCCAATTAGTACATTGCGAGAGATCGCATTTTTTTGGAATTTTTATTATAACTCCTTCCTTAAGCTCGCCTGGAAGGTGCCCGTCTGACCAGAAGCGTTCGATGATAGGTTGAACGAGCTTAGCGCTAGTAATTGGGTCTGCCTTTAATAGTTCTGGTGCGACGTTATCAATGCCAGGCGCCTTATTGGCTTTTAATGTTGTTATTGCATCTGCAATTTCTTTCATGGAGGGGCATTGCGTCCGAACGCTATCGTTATCAGCGTGTCTAGCGCAATTGCATTGTAAATTGCTGCTTCCATCAGTGTTGGAGAGTAGATTTTTGTAAAAGTTTTCCCAGACTTTGAGTTGGTCGTTACTTGAGCTGGCAAGCGAACCATTCTCGTCTCGGATTGGCTTACTAGTGGTAGACGGGCGGTTCGCTAGCTGCTTCACTGTTTTATACAAGTCCCTGCTGCGGTGTGTCTCGCTTGCGGCCTGTGCTTCTTTAGCAATGTTTTCGATTCGTCTTCTTTTGTCGCAACGCGCGCTTCTTTTAACCATGCGATTTAGTAAGTTGTGTTTTCTCTGCGAATCAAGCTTCGCGCTTCGAGTTCTAGCGGTATTGATTGCGGCTTTGGCAGCTTTCCGTTGTTGAATAAGATTCCAAGTTTCGTCGGATATCCATTCTTTTCGGTTTGTTTTGATGTAACCAATGTGGTTGTTAGCAGCAGTTATAAAAATGTTTTTAATACCGGGCCAGTGATCACGCGACTCACCAGGGTTGTTTCTTTCAGCTGACTTCAGAGCATCAGTGTATGCGTTTGCCACTTCGGCCACCTTCAACTGCGATACATTGTGCCTTCGCGTTTGTTTATTCTCCCTCTTGACTGCTGCTACTTTAAGACGTAGGGTAGCCAAAATAAGGTGGTGGTCGCTTCCTATATCTGCGCCTCGCTTGTTCTTTACATCGAGCAGTGAGCCTCTCCATTTTTTGCTGATCAGAATATGGTCAATTTGGTTTTCCGTGTGCGAGTCCGGCGACACCCAAGTCACTTTGTGTATGTGCTTATGGGGAAATAACGTGCCACCAATAACCAGATTATTAGTAGCGCACATTTCGGTGAGCATACGGCCATTTTCAGTTATTCTGCCAATGCCGTGAACTCCCATGACATTTTGTAGCGATGTGTTGTCGTTTCCAACTTGGGCATTGAAGTCGCCTAGAATAATGACGATGTCGCCTTTTCGGACACTTGACAGCACAGAGCTTAAGTTGTTGTAAAAATCTTCTTTAATTGACATCTCAGATAGTTCAGTGGGCGCGTAACATTGGATGCATGTTATGTTTCTAGCTCTGGAGCGAAACCTAGCTTCTATAATACGGTCGGAGTGTGGTTTCCAGTCCAACAGAGCGTCACGTGCGTATCTTGACAGAAGGAAACCGACGCCGCCTGTCCGCGGTTCGTTATTTTTTTCCCCGAGTAGAGGAATGTGAAGTTGTCGGTTGTTTTGAGCTCACCAATGTCAGCCCATCTCGTTTCCGATAAGCCAAGGATATGTAATTTATAATTTGAGCACTCCTTGCACAATTGTGCTAGTTTCGAGGTTCCCAATAGAGTTCTGACGTTCCAAGTTCCAATTCGTGTCCTTAATTTCATTCCAAAGTTCGTCATCGAAAATTCCGGTCGATTTCTTTGTATTGTTGTGGTTTCAGTAATCAATAAGTTTTAAGATAGGCAACTGATTAGGCTACGCATCCGAGTTCGCCGCTGGGGCTGCCAGCTTAGGTCTGCGAACAGGCCGTAAGGTTTTAAAGGCCGCTCCTAACTTGGAGGCAGACGCCTACCTGGGGGCTTTTTGGCTGCCAGAAAGGCTCCAGGATTTAAAGTTGTCGCAGTTTTTGAAGGTTACACCGTTGGCCTGTTGGTTCGTCCGCTGCGATCCTTGTTGCACAATCCTGCTCCACCAATCGTACAATTTCTCTGTCTGACCCAAGAACACAGATAAGTTGTGGTGGCTTAGAACAGGTACCCTCCGTCAGGTTTAGCCCATGAGTCGACATGGTTTACCAGGGTGTGGCGCTTGGAGCCAGAGGCGGAGAATTAGGCTTTGGATGAGAACCAGGTCCTTTCAGCGACCGCGTGCACTACGAGGTCCGACTGCTTACGGGATAAGGTGCTATCTCTATCCTCTACCATACACCCCTTGAGGCTTGAGTATAATAAGAAATAAAATGAAGAAATTTACAAAAACAAATTTGTAGTTTTGAGATTTATTATTGAGTATAATAAGAAATAAAATGAAGAAATTTACAAAAACAAATTTGTAATTTTGAGATTTATTTATTGTAAAAAATTTTAGTATAGTTTTTTCAAGTTAAATATCTACGTTTCTCTTTAACATTTTTATATTTTTTTTTTTTAATTTTTTAATATAAAATTTGTTTTTAATTTTTTTTTTTGTTTTTTTAATACTCATTTATTGTAACATTTTTGAGAAAAAAATTTGTTTAGCATTTTTGAAGATTTCTTTATTTTTTTTTTTTTTATTAAGAGCTGGAACTGTGCTCAGTATTCAGTGAAAGTACCATAGTGGGATTGTCATAACTTTCGAGTTATATTCGCGTACGTACAGTGATCCAATAATAATACTTTAGCTTCCAATAACCCAATTTTGAGAAAAATTTACGAGAATGTCCAAAATACTTGTTATGGAATTTCTCTTTAAAATATATCTGTATAAAATGAGAAAATATGTACAAAAAATAAATAAAAATATAAAAAACTTAAACCCTAATAAAAACACAAAAAAATTTAAATAAAATCTGCAAAAAGTTCAAAAAATAAAGCAACCACAAAACCACAAATAAATATTTGTTTTATTATTGAATATAGCGACAACTGCTGAGAAACGGGCAGCATAAGAATTCAATTTATAATAAGTTATTATTACTATTAAAAAACGTATTAATACGATGGGCAGTAGATTTGTTATGGGAAGAGGCAATTTTGTCACAGCCAAAACTTTTACTTGACCACGAATGCTTTAAAATTGCACCTCAAAACAGTCTGCATGACTCACATGCTACTGGTATGTATGTAGTTCCTCGAATGCAGTTGAGAAGACACCGCAGATAGTACAGGTATATCGCCGAACCACCGCTAATCAGCTCTCAGTGAATTTTAGAGAATTAGCAGGTCTACAAATACACTTTTGATTGCACAAAAACTCTTTTATTTTATTGAGAACAGAGTTCAAGCAGAGAACAGAGTACAAATTAAAACAACAAACCAGCAATAAGTACACGAATATCAATGACGCTAATGAACGTTGAATTCTCCGAAAAGTAAGGATGAACCAAAATTAGGCACACGGAAAGTTTTTCCTGAAAGAAAATACATACCGAGCTCTACGCAAAAATGGTTTTAATAGATGGATGGAAAAATAAAAATACAATATTTAGAAAAAAATGTGGTAAAACTCTAAATTATTTATAAAAATGGGCCCACCATTTATGTATGTATATAGTCAATTGGCTACTCCGCTATTGCTGTTTGAAATTCATCCACACAAGGGCAAGCTGCGTACATTTTGCACAGCGCAACTTTTGTACCCACTTTTGGAGTTAACGCAAGAATGATAGAAAGAGCAAAGTAACGGGACCACGATAGGCGCCATCTCATTATTCTTTCCATTACGGAGTTAACGAAGCCTACTTTTTCTATAGTTTTTTCACCACTTTTCTCAGGCATCGTTCATCACGATTTGACGAAAAACTTAGAAAAATTATTTTCAAAACTTATTTTCTTATTTATGGTAAAAATTATCGAATTCTTTTAGTTTTGTCTTGGCTTTATTTTAAGTCTGGCCCCACTAAAAAATGTGATTTCTGGACCGATTTGAAAAAGCCAGAAACACAAAATTAATTAGCAAACAGAATATTTTGAAAATAAAAATTCTGTTTCCTTGCCAGGTTTCGAACTCGCATTTAGAAGACTTACATAAAATTCCGCTTGCCAACCATAATAAACAACGAAGTTAATTATTTCTGTGACGAGGGAAATAAATTCTGTAAATTTCGCGTACATTGGCGACCGACATTTATTGTAAACAATATCTTATAAATCCTAAACAGAAATATTGGAAAAAATATTGTTTACGAATTCCAAACAAAACTTAATCACTATAATAAAATTGCATTTATTCATAATCGGTTCGCAACCAAACAGTCGCAAACCCTTCAAAAATTCATTTTAGACTCATTAGAGTGCTCCTCTCCACGGAAATCTTTAGTAAAAGGCGAAAGATTTATTCGACAACTGAAGAGAAGCCAGAGTAACTAAACCACCTCAAACATTTACTATTACAATAAATATTTTCATAAAGCGGTTGCGAAGTATAACGACAAAAGCCAAGTAAATATGAAATAAGCGAGAGAACGCGATTGCTTGTTCGCACCCCAACAAAAACATTGTGCTAGCCGCTTAACACATTGTTGCTGTGCGCACTATTGTACAGCTGCAGTCAAAGTATACTTACATACATATGTATGTACATACGTGTAAATACCTGGTACACAATTGTATAAAGTAATAGAAGTGCGTGTATGGAAAATATCGACAAGTCTTTATCGTTAGATGAGTGCAGATAAGTTTCATATTCTATGCGCCGAAACTGAAGCATTTTATATGAAAATATGACTGATACAATGCTTTAGGCACACAAATTTTGCTATTTCATGATCGCTGAATGGTTTGTTCATGGCTGGATGGAAGGTAGAATGATAAAGTATAGTATTCTGTTAAATGGTTGCCAAAGTGAGATGCTTTTTCTGAGTACTGCCAATGCTTATGCATCAGAAAATAAGAAACGGAAGTAGCAAATATCGTTGAGAAACTGTAGAGAGTCCACAATTTCTTAACGATGTTTGCTACTACTCAATTTCAAAGAGGAAAGAAAGCATATGTACATATGTATGTATGTAAATGGCAAACGTACCCAAGAATGAGACGTACCATATTGAGCCATTTTGCGCAACAAAGCTCCGACGGCGATGCAGTAAAGTGATGCTGCAAACAGTCACAGAAGTAAACGGAGTCCACTGTCAGCTGTTACGATCAAATTAATGAGAGCCCCATGTAAATGAGAAATTACTTCCCTTCGGTATTGCAGATTTTATCGCAGGATTTTTGAAAATTCCTGTAGAACCGTGTCAGCTGATTGCTCTCTCACTGATCTCCGAATCACCACAACAAAACAAATGTAACAAATAACGAAGTTTTAAAGGAAAAATAAACTTTGATTTCAGATAAAGGGGTCAAAATTCGCAATAATAGCCAATTAAAAAAAAAAATACCAGTCTACCGGTTAGACACGATAGAAGTGAAACCTTCCGTAAAACAAACTGAGCGAGAATAATGCTAAGTTTCCACCGCAGCCGCTATCGTGTTCTCTGCCGCTATCGTGTTCTTAGCCCCCGTTTCCACCAAAAGCAAACACCGTGTTTGCAGGAGTTGTGTTTATGAGAACTGTCAACTGTTTCCACCGAAATGTGTTTGCAAAGTGTATGGTCTTTGGTATGGTAAACAGATTTATGATACATTATTTTGCGGCGACAGCACAGCGCGATAGCCCAGCGGCTAGCAATGTGGGCTTCCGATCCGAAATCCTTGGTTCGAATCACAAGAAAATTTTTTTTTTTTTTTTTTATGCATTTATTTCATTTTGTTTTATGATATGTTTATGAGCAGATTTTTTTCATGGCAGAAATACACTCGGAGGTTTGCCATTGCCTGCCGAGGGGCGACCGCTATTAGAAAAATGTTTTCATTAATTTTGCTTTCACCGAGATTCGAACCAACGACCTCTCTGTGAATTCCGAATGGTGATCACGCACCAACCCACTCGGCTACGAATGCAATAAAAAATGAGGAAAATGAGCAACATTGCCACCACTTAATAATTAAATTAGACGCAAACCCAACAAAACACGCTTTAAATTAGACGCAAACCCACAAAACACGCTTTGAAAGTGAGTTTAGGTATGGAGTTGTGTTTTAATTTTGTATGGGATTTGACAGGAGTTTTGTTTCGTGTTTGCGCTAAGAACACGATAGCGGCAGAGAACACGCTAGCGGCTGCGGTGGAAACTTACTATTAGCGCAAACACGAAACAAAACTCCTGTCAAATCCCATACAAAATTAAAACACAACTCCATACCTAAACTCACTTTCAAAGCGTGTTTTGTGGGTTTGCGTCTAATTTAAAGCGTGTTTTGTTGGGTTTGCGTCTAATTTAATTATTAAGTGGTGGCAATGTTGCTCATTTTCCTCATTTATTATTGCATTCTTATCGAAACATGGCAACAATGATTGCAATTTGTCAATATGACATTTGATTGACGGCCGCCGTAGCCGAGTGGGTTGGTGCGTGATCACCATTCGGAATTCACAGAGAGGTCGTTGGTTCGAATCTCGGTGAAAGCAAAATTAATAAAAACATTTTTCTAATAGCGGTCGCCCCTCGGCAGGCAATGGCAAACCTCCGAGTGTATTTCTGCCATGAAAAAAATCTGCTCATAAACATATCATAAAACAAAATGAAATAAATGTATAAAAAAAAAAAATTTTTTTTGTGATTCGAACCAAGGATTTCGGATCGGAAGCCCACATTGCTAGCCGCTGGGCTATCGCGCTGTGCTGTCGCCGCAAAATAATGTATCATAAATCTGCTTACCATACCAAAGACCATACACTTTGCAAACACATTTCGGTGGAAACAGTTGACAGTTCTCCCAAACACAACTCCTGCAAACACGGTGTTTGCTTTTGGTGGAAACGTAATATAAGACGAAAGCAGCATTAGGAGCGGGATAATTATAGGTTCATTATAATATTGTTATAAAGTTCATATTTTATTTTCTTCATTTTATCATTATTCCTTCAATGTTTTCAATTTCAACAAATGATACGAGTGGCTTATGATAAATAAAATATGATACAAATTCGATGTTGTCAAAAAAAATACCCAAACGGACCGAAGAAACAGACTTACAAATTTCTTCCATTTTCGTCTACTTGTATTCATATAAAAATTTATGTCTCTTCCCACCAAAGCTAAATGTATGTATTTGTATATTTCTTCTTGTATTTATTCAATAATTTGGGCCTAAATCCCGGCGGTACTGCAATACCGGGCCAACCCGTGGCAGAGGTGGAGCAAGCCCCTAAAACACTCCGCCCATTTCCAAAAATCAGTTTAACATTTGTTGTCCTCCGATGGAGGATCTATCAGATGTTAAGCTGATAAGAACAGATACTACACTTTGATCTTAGCCATAAGGCCGAGAAGCGATAACCATACACAACCAACAAACTACCTTGTCATTACATTTTCTAATAAACCTTTTGAGAATTACACGCTCACAAAAATTAATGTACGAAATATTTATACCGATTCACTTAAACACGGCGAGCTGTTTGATTTCATGTTCGTGCCTGTGTATGTGCATTTATGCGTTCATATCGCCACAGTGCATGACTACCAGCCTTGGCTAAGCACAGTAAGAAAATGTATTCGAGCGTATATATATATGTATGTACGTTAGTGTGTTTGTACGATTGTGCTCTGTGCTGCGCAGGTTGGGGTATTCTTGCAGAATTTAAAGATGATTCACACACTGTCGACCGACTGGGTACAGTTGTCACAAGTGATGATATGTAAAATTTTTATATGAAAAATCAAGGCGAATCTATTGAAGGTGGTAGCAATAACACAGCTGATTTGTTATTTTCTTCTTCCGCCGTGTACATTTGGATGTTAACACAAAATTGAATTACGAAACGTTTTACTTAGCTTAGTGTATGAATTCACCTTGGAAAAAATTCAATTTTCTTCTATAATAAATTTTAATAAAAAACTGTTTTCAATAAATAATCAAAAATGTCCTACAATGCAAATTTCAAAAAAAAAAAATTTTTTTTTCTTGTGATCCGAACCAAGAATTTTGGATCGGAAGCTCACATCGCTAGCCGCTCGGCTATCGCGCCATACTGTCGGGGCTGGCCTAAAAGTTATTTAGTTCGTCGCTACGTTTATATGTAATATTTGTAGCCAAGATGGTCGCTTTTTTCGTTTCACTTTTTCTCAAATCACTCCCAACGATTCTAAAGAAGTTTTCACTTCAAAAATGGGCTATAGAAAATAGGGTGTAACATAATGTAGTTAGACATCTACATACATACTTCAAATGCTTAGGAGAATAGGCGTCAAAGATTTGCCCCTGTCGGCTAAAACTCTTTTTAAAAGGATTTGCTTTTCGAAAAAAGTTCATAACCTACGTTCTGATGTTTCTTTTAAATATAGAGCAGAACCCGGCACATCATAGTTATACTTTTAGAACTTGCGAAAGCATTTTAGAAAAATCAGGTTTTAAAATGGTGTCACAATTTCCACTTGATCCAATGCACCTAGTCGATCTTCGTGTAACTAAAAAGTTGACTCAGTTGTTAATGAAGAGAGCTAATTTTACTAAAATTAATGAAAAAAATAATTTTTGTCAAAATATGTTCCTACAGAATTTGGTCGTGTGTGCAGGGACTTCAATGAAATCAATAATTGGAAATCGACGAAATACAGACAATTTTTATTGTATATAGGAATTTTCGTATTAAAAGACTGTATTGGTAGTGATTTTTACTTTCTCTTCCTCCTATTGCACACTGGAATACGGCTATTATCAAGCCAAAAATCATTAAAAACTGAAGCAGACGTCGTAGCACAGAATATTTTGCAGGAGTTCGCCTATTTGTTTGGGCAAATCTTTGGTGACTATTCAGTTAGTTATAATGTGCATGGGTTGTTGCACATAACAGATTGTGCTAGGCAGTATGGAACTCTTGATAGTTTTTCGGCATATATGTAAGTTCGAAAACTATATGCAATATTTAAAGAAAATTGTTAAAAAGCCAAACAAAATTCTTGAGCAAATATATTTTGGGCTAGAAGAAGGAAATGATGTCGAGAATATTTCAAAAATTGCTGCTTTCAAAATTGATCACAAAAAAGAAAAAGATTCCTACCGTTTTAGCAGAAAAGTTGGGCCTGTCAAAATAATAGGTATAGATGATTATTTGATAGGATACAGTTTTGACAAATTAGAAAACTATTTTGACCAACCGGTACAATCTTCTCCGGCACTAGGTGTAATACTAGGTGATCAATTAGTTAATGAAGTAATAAAAATACCCAAAAAGGGCATTGCATACAAATACTTTTGCATACCCCATGAAGGCAAACACCTACTTATGCCAGTTCTGCATCACCTTTTCCACGTTTTTGAAAATTAGATTTAACATTTAAAATATTAAGAAATTTGATACTGCTATTTTTTATGCTATTATTACAGATATGCAGTTTTTGTGCGGCGAAGAAAGTATTGGCATTGAGGGTCAGCAGCCAGTTGGCGATAAGGGCATTTTAAATGCATATATATATTATATTTATATTGTTAATTTAAACTTAAATTTATAATTTTTCCCATCAGTTGAAGATTTGTTAAAAATGGTTTTAGCAAACCAAGCAAAAATATTGGAAAACCAGAAAGTAGTTGTCGACCAATTCTTTCATTTCGGCAAGCGACTAAGTAATTTAGAAAACATATTTAATGAAAATGTACGTATTTAGCGGCATACCACTGTCGTATCAAACTATTTACATTCTTATTTTGATAACTAAAGAAAATCGAAGCCAGTGAGCAGTTTACTCAATTTAAGACGGTGCGTGAATGTAAGGTACTACTCCGCAGAATTCATCATTCTGTTTGCAAAATGACTGGAGAAGAAGTAGATGAAATGTAAACGGAAATATCGTCCACACTACCATTGCAAACGTTAGCTGCCGCTAAAGAATTTGAGACAAAGCTGCTGCAACAAGAATATCTTGAGGCAATGGTTAGTAAAAAAATAATATAATTTCTTCGTTCTTGACTAATAAATATTTTTGTTTTAATTTTTAGCAAACTTTTCTTTTGAGACTTAAGGGTCCTGAAACGACTGTTGACGATTTGTTTCGTCAAATTTATAATGATGATTTTTTGGCGCTTTGCAACTGGGATGGTAGGGGTAACAAGGAAGCATTATCCCAATTTTCTATTGTTTTGGACATACTTTATGGTAGGTAAATTTGTACTTTCTTTTGTTTTTGGTTATTCACTTTATGTAAAATTGTAATATGGTAAATAACTAGTTCTAAAAGTTTGCACAAAAATTAAAAAAAAAAATTAACATATGTACATATATACACCGCATCTATAACATCGTATCTGTTTTCTTGTTTCAGATATTTTTCAGCTATACGGACGAGCAACTTACGAGAAGAACATTCGTAAGTCCCTTGAGCTTAGTCACCACCGTTTTAAGCAGCGAAATTATGGACAGCGGAATATAAATAAAAAATAGTATTTAACAGTTAATATATGTATGTATATGTATATAAAAGTTATATGTAAATAAATTATAAATAATAATAACTAAAAAAAATTTTAAATTAACTAATTATTAATCAATGAATGTTGCCTTCG
Source organism: Anastrepha obliqua (assembly GCF_027943255.1). Lineage (NCBI taxonomy): Eukaryota > Metazoa > Arthropoda > Insecta > Diptera > Tephritidae > Anastrepha > Anastrepha obliqua. The sequence continues at coordinate 33,290,844 of NC_072896.1, forward strand.
AATATCAATGTTTGTACTATTTTCGTGAGCACATAGTTTCTAAAATATAAGTGTAAATATATTAATAGAGTTAAATGAATGTTATTTACGTCATATTTGCCGTTAATTTGTAAAAAAAAACCACTAAACTAAAACAAAATCAAATAAATATAAAAAAAAAATTGTTTGTGACTCGAACTGAGGATTTTGGATTGGAAAGTTGTATTGCTATCCGCTCGGCTACCGCGTTAGACTATTAGTGATGCGCTAAAAGTTTAAAGGCCTAAAAACCATGAGTGCTAAGGACAGATATGATAGCGAATCCATATGTATGAAGGTGATGGAAAATCACACGTACAGAATTGATGACTTTTGCTTGGGTCTTGGCGACAAGAAAAAGTTTTGGCGGCAAAAATGATTTAGCGACTTATCTGGCGACTTTTGCAGAGCAAATCAAAACTGTTTTAGACACTTATTTCTTTGGCTGTCACAGTGGTGTTCCTCCTTAAAGCGTAGCTTTTTTATGCCACTTTTTCTTCACTATGCTTAAACATATTTTATACATCCATTTTAAGACTTTAATTAATAATAATATAGTAAATTGTTGTATGATTTGCCTGGTTTTATTATAAAATCGTCATAGTTAATATTATTAATTTTATAAATTTTCAAATTTGCATTTGAATCCAGTACTGGATCAACTTCGTAAATAACTTTTTCAACATTTCTTGAATCATTCATGCTTTCCAATGATATTTTAAAGAGACAAATGTTTTTCAGACACAAATTAACAAAGCGTTAGAAAATTTAGTAGATTTATCGAATCATAATAAAAAACCAGTATTTCAGGAGATTGAAACTAACTTCCGTTGATATCAAATTTCAGTAGAGTTGGTATTACTGGTTTAATTATTATTCATCTAAAAATTTTAAGTCCGCAGCTGGCCTCTTGTGCACCTCTCAGAATGAAATTTAGGATCCGCCCCTGATGGAGTTAGCGACTTTCTAGCGACTTTTGATATTGGCCCTAGCGACTCAAATTTATTAGCGTTGGCAACACTGCGTTTAACGGTCATGCGTGACGGTAACGAGACCAGGACTCTTCTTGCTGGGTTTTGTCCAAAGTATGATACATCCATACCTACATATGTATATATTTTTCTCGTTTTGTTTTTAGAATTATGAGGTTTGTTTTGCGGGTTATGATATTTTCTGGAGTAAGCTTATATTACGTTTCCACCAAAAGCAAACACCGTGTTTGCAGGAGTTGTGTTTGGGAGAACTGTCAACTGTTTCCACCGAAATGTGTTTGCAAAGTGTATGGTCTTTGGTATGGTAAGCAGATTTATGATACATTATTTTGCGGCGACAGCACAGCGCGATAGCCCAGCGGCTAGCAATGTGGGCTTCCGATCCGAAATCCTTGGTTCGAATCACAAAAAAATTTTTTTTTTTTATACATTTATTTCATTTTGTTTTATGATATGTTTATGAGCAGATTTTTTTCATGGCAGAAATACACTCGGAGGTTTGCCATTGCCTGCCGAGGGGCGACCGCTATTAGAAAAATATTTTTCTTCATTTTGGTGTTTCACCGAGATTCGAACCAACGACCTCTCTGTGAATTCCGAATGGTGATCACGCACCAACCCACTCGGCTACGGCGGCCGTCAATCAAATGTCATATTGACAAATTGCAATCATTGTTGCCATGTTTCGATAAGAATGCAATAATAAATGAGGAAAATGAGCAACATTGCCACCACTTAATAATTAAATTAGACGCAAACCCAACAAAACACGCTTTAAATTAGACGCAAACCCACAAAACACGCTTTGAAAGTGAGTTTAGGTATGGAGTTGTGTTTTAATTTTGTATGGGATTTGACAGGAGTTTTGTTTCGTGTTTGCGCTAAGAACACGATAGCGGCAGAGAACACGATAGCGGCTGCGGTGGAAACTTAGCATTAGGCAGCCAGTTTAAAACCGCTTCTTTTCAATGAAGAAAATATTATCTGCAGTATCACAGAAAAATCTTATAAAAGGTGGTTTTAAAATAAATAAGAAAGATGTTTAAAGTATTTATTAATCAATAACATATTTTCCTTCATTATTTACAAGGTCTTTCCAACGTTTAGGCAAATTTTTAATTCGCTGCTCAAAAAATTGTTTGTCCTTGGAGCCAAAATACACTTCGATATCCCTTTTTATAGCTTCTTTTGAGGAGTAGTTCTTGTTACTCATATGGAATTGAAGTCCACCGAAAAGGTGATAATCACCAGGTGCAATATCCGGAGAGTATGGTGAATGCAGCATTAGCTCCCATCCGAGCTCGTTCAGCTTCCCTAATGTTTGCCTTGCGGTATGAGATCTTGCGTTGTCGTGGTGAAACAAAACTTTGCGTCTATCGCTAAAGACGGTCGCTTTTTTTAAGTGCCTCATTCAGGTTTGTGATAGCTGATGGGAATAATAATCAGCAGTTATCGTCTGGTTTAGTTCCAAAAGTTTATAATAAACAATACCGGCCATATCCCACCAAATAGACAGGAGAATCTTCTTGGGGTGAAGGCCATCTCTAGGGGTTGGTTCTTGTGTTTCATCTTTATCTAACTATTGGCGTTTGCGAACAGGATTATTGTAAAGGACCCAGTTTTCATCACCAGTAACGATACGGTTAAAAAAAACTTTCATTTTCGAGCCGTTGCAGCAGCTGAGCACACACAATCACTCTCTGCTGGAGGTTGGCGACGGAAAGTCTATGCGGAACCCGTTTTCCCAGCTTGGAAACTTTTTCCAACTGAACCAGGTGCCTGTGAATTGTTCCATGCGATGAATTAACCTCTGAGCTATCTTATCGACTGTCGAATTTGGCTCAGCTTCCACGAGTTCGAGCGTCAGAGTTAAAGACTTCAGTACGACCACCGCGCGGGGCATTCTCCACGTCGCAGTTACCACTTGGGAATTTTGAAAACCACTTTTGCGCAGTCCTTACACTCACGGTATCCTCTCCGTGAACAGTGTTTATTTCTGCAGCAGCAGTTGTTCCAATTTTACCAATTTTATAAAAAAAAAAAAAAAAAATATGCGTTTTATACGCGTTGGAAGATTCCATTTTATTTTTTAACAACACGTGCTTCTATCCGCGAATAAAATCACTTGTTGAATGCACAATCTATCAAAATAAATATAAATAGTTCCGTTATGTTCCGCGAATAATTTTTTGTATGCAAAATCGTTAAAAAGTGAAATTATGGGTAAAATACGCACGAACTTATGGACTAACCTGATATTTATATTTACCTGCAGCAATGATTTTTTTAAATTGTCACTTGGAAGTGTCTAAAGTTTTGTCCGCGACACTGTAAAACAGCAAACTTTTTTAAAATTATTTTTAAAATAGCCCAGCATAAAAATGTGCTTCCCGGATATTTCAATATTTTAGTTATTGAATTTCTAATAACTCGATGGACCTGCCGAAGGTCTAAGTGTATCTTTCGACAACCACCCTACCTACCTACCTTCTAATAACTCTAATGAAAATTCATAATCGAGCAAAAATGTACTCATAAATTGTATTGGATATTTTTTTCCCACCAAAAAATCTACTAAAAGGTACAAAACTTGATCCATAATAAGAACTAAATGGCTCTTACTTAACAATATTTTAATCTGAAAACAGACATTTAATTATTTAGTTTCCCATAGAAGAAAAAACGCATGATTGAGAAGGGACGATTGCCGACACACAATTTACTTCTTAAATTCCAACAACAATCATATTATGTTTTTCTCATAACTTTCAACCATATAAAATTGACTACTTAACCTTCAATTACTTCATTTAAGTATTAGTAAAAACTACTAGAACCGAAACTAAAGTTTAAATTCATTCATTAACGTCGGGACGGCGCGAACGCCATTCCCGGCTACCAAAAATTACACGCACGAGTTATTCGCATTAGGAATAATCGCGAAGGTCAACTCAGCCGAAGTGCAATGGCCAAGCCTCGCTCCGGAGGAACCGCCTTCATGATCACGGTAACCTCTACGCCAGGTAAGTATGCTTTCCTCCGCTCACAACCAACTTCTTACGCCATAACTCTCATAAAACATCTGAGAATAACAAATACAAAAAATTCGAAGTCAAACTGATGAATGAAAATTTCAAATACAAATTCTGGCACAATTCTATTTTTAGTGGTTGATTTGCTTGTATACACACAATTTCATGCATTGTGCTAAGTCACACGCTCTGCTACAGGGCATAATGAAGAGGTAGCGTACGTTTACAGTGGCTACCTAAGCATATACGACAAAATAAGATTAACATTCGGTCGTGATTAGTGGCAAACCTGAGAGTATTTTATCGCTTTAAAAAGACATATGTGTATGTATGTATGTGCATAGCTAAGTACAAAATCACATTACACTAATAAAAGCAGTAGAATAAAAAAAAACAAAAGCAATGTATTTTGTCCTTGCATTTGCTACCTAGAATGTCAAATTCTATAAACAAAATTTGACAGTTCAGAGTAACTTAAACAAAATTTGATAATTAGAGACCAAATAAGTAGAGAAAAATCAGAATTACGCCTACTTCTACCACCTGATTAATGTGCCCAGCTTTGTTGTACTCGTACGTATGTATGTACATACATATGTATACTCGTATGCAAGTAGAGATACCCAATAAACATTGAAGTAGACTGGCTTATTATAGTAGGCATTAATTTTAAATTGTAGTTAATATTCAATATAATTTAGTAAGTTAACCCATAATTAAAATAAAAATGCCTTCTAAATACAAGAAAGGTGTTCGACAATGGATTGAAATTCTAGTAAAGAACGATTAAAGTGTCGTACGCCTTCCGATTATCACCTGTTCCGATCGATGGCACATGGTCTAGCTGACCAGCAGTTCCATTCATATGAAGACATCAAAAATGGCTTGATCCGTGGATAGCCTCCAAAGATGAACAGTTTTACGAGATCTACCAGAAAGATGGGAAAAAGTAGTAGGCAGCGATGGGCAATACTTTCAATGATTCAACCATTTTTTCAGAATAAAGTTGTGTTTTCATCAAAAAAAAAAAAAAAACAGCGATAACTTAGTTGCGCACCTAATAATATAAAATCAAGTGATTTAAAACAAAATAAAAAAAATAAAAAAAAATTAATTCAAAATAAAATAATAAAAGCATAAAAATAAGTTAACAGAAAATAATAACCAACAGCGAAACAAAATAAAAATAAAGTTAAAATAAAAAATGATAAATAAAAATTAAATTAATTAAAGTAGAATAAACCAAAATAATTAAAAAAAAAAAATAAACAAATAAAAATAAAGTAAAGAATAAATACAATAACAGTGAATATCAGTAATAGTACAAATTAAAAAAAAATTAAATAAAATAAAATCATATGCATCTACATTTTGGAGGACAAACAATTTTGCAAAGCTCAATTCATTTTTCCCTAAAATAAAAATTTTAATCCACAAAAAAATGTTTTTTTGAGAATCTCTGGAAAATTATAAAAAATCGTTCCAAAGTAATAAACACAAGCCTTATCACACGTTGCTAATTTTATTACGGTATTTATAATACTTTCCTGTTATAAAGAGCATTAAAAGAATTAACAATTAAATATACTTATGTGGGTAAGTTGGGATTTGCAATAGTGGAGAGGTAGATAAATAATTCGTTTTTAATTACGATAAAATTTGATAAAACATTCTACTAATAAGCGCAAAAATTTCCAAAATCTATAGAAGTTGCCATTCACATAGACTTCCTTTTCATACTTCTGCATTACCAAAGCCAGCATATCCATTACGACCAACTTTTCCGTTTTGAGTGCGCTCGATCAGCTGCATATCCGGCTGATCGCCATCTGGTTGCTGATCCTGATGATGGTGGTTGTGGTTGTGATTGTGATTGTGGTTGTGATGTCTATGATGATGGTGGTGGCGATGGTGATGATGCGGTTGCGGTGCTGACTGCTCGACTGGCTGCTCTTCCACCTCCTCCTGCTGCTGCTGTTGTTCCTTCTCCTCTTCCTCATCCGACTGCTCATCTGAGATTGGTGTCGTCTGCTGAGCCACCTCGCGTACCATTTGCGTGCTCTTGCGAATTGTGGCATGATTGTGATTGTTGGGGTGGTGATCGTTGCTTTTCAATGCTGGTTGCGCTTCTAAGTGTATGTTATTCACAGATGGTTCGGATCGTGCAGACTTCAGTGAAAACATAGAGCTGATCTTACGCAGCTTATCATGCACAGACAACCTATCCTTCTCCTGATCGTGCTTGTCATTCGTGATACTTTTCGAGCTGTGAGAGAAGGAGCGGGCATAGGATTTTGATGAGTGTTTAGAGCGCTTTGATGAGGTGGAGGAGGAAGAGGACGATTTAGTGGACTTGGAAGACTTGGACGAGGAGGATGAGGAGGAGGAAGAACCGCCACTACTGGTCGATGCGATGTGTACTGGTTTAGTTTGTATCCAGAAGCGTAAGGCGAATAAGAGTTCAGATTGAAAGGCCTCCGAGAGAGAGATCTGGGAGAGACAAAATGTGTGCAAATTTATAAAAACTTCGTTAACAACAAAAAAACAAATATATAGAAGAAAATTAAACATAAGGAAAAACAAAGTAAAAGTTATGGTAACCTGAAATAAGATAAAGTAAAAAAGTAATAAAAATTTAATAATTAAATAAATAAAGGGCGGAAAATAAATAGAAATAATTATTAAATTAAATACAAATAAAATAAAGGTAAATAAAAGAAAGATACAGAATAATAATATTAACTAATATCACATTAAAAAAAAAAATACAATATAAAAAAACATCTGGTGAAAATAACAAAACAAAACAAAAAATATAAAGTTAAATAAATAAAAAAAACATAGGTACAAATAAAATTAAAATTTAGTTGAGTAAAATAATATAAAATAAAATAGGACGAAAGAGATAAATATAAATAAAATAACAAAAACTGAAATAATAATATAAATATAGTAAAGTACAACAATATACACAAAAAAAATTTAAAAACAAATTAAGTAATAAAATAAAAAACTAAAAATATATATATATACAAAATATTAAATTCGAAATCAATAGCGAAGAAATAATGAAAAACGTTAGAAAAAAGATAAAATATCAATTCAATTATATCTAAAATGAGATAAGTAAGAAAACATAATAAATTACAGTAAAACATAATTCAATTAAAATTAAAATTAAGTGGAGCAAAATAATATAATATAAAATAAGATAAGAAATATAATATAAATTTAAATAAAATTAACAACTTAAAAAAAAGAGACATAGAAAACTAAAATTAATAAGATTAATTAAAAATTAATAAAATTAATTAAAAACAAATTTAAAAAAACAAAGTAAATATATATCATAATAACAAAAAAATTGGAAGCAAAATGTTAAAAATGTCAAGAAGAAAATTACACAAAGTATAATAAAATTAAAAATGTATTAAAAAATAAAAAAAATTATAATAAATTTAAAATCAATTGCGAAGAAATTAATGAAAAATTAGAAAACAAATCCCTATCCACATAATGAATTCTAATAAAACAAAAACACTAATAAAATTAAACTTAAGTTGCAAATGGGAATTTAAATTAAATAACATAAAATGAAAACTTAAACAAAACGATGTAAAAAAATTAATAAAAAAAAAAACAATTAAAAAAAGCAAAATTACGTAACATAAAATAAGATTAAAAATATAAATTTAAATAAATCAACAAAAAATAAAAACTTAAACAAACCGAAGTCAAGAAAACTGATATTAATAAAAACAATGAAATACATGAAAAAATAATTAAGTAAAAAAACTAAATAAAATAAAGTTAAATAAAGTTACATAAAACAAATAATAACAATTTAATAAAATGGAATAATATTAAATAATATGAAATAAAATAAAACAATAAAAAAAGTAAAAAAACAAGAAAAGAGAGAATATCAGTAAAACAAAGTAGATAAATTTTAGAATAAATAAATAAAAAAGTATTAAATACAAAAGGTTTAATAAAAGTAAATGGAAATAAAATAAACACAAAAGAAAGGAAAAAATAAAAAAGAATTGCAATTAAAAATATATATATAAAACAGTATGAATAAGTTTATCAATTTTTTATTAATTAATTTAATTTAATTTAAAAATAGTTAGGAAAATATTAATAAAAAAAAGTTAGAAATACAAGTAAAAATATATGTATATAAATAAAAAAAAAATTTATTTGAATTTATTTAAATTTAATTCATTTAATTAAAGTAAGAAACAAAAAAAATATATAAATAAAAAAATTAATAAATTTATTTAAGATGCTTTCCATTTCAATTCAACCGGGCTATTCGGGTCATGTTCTTCGATTTCGATGTAACTCAAATACATATGTTGCTATCTGGTCAAAATAATGAGACACGTATTTTTTTGTTCGCCCGAAAAAAATTTTTTTCAAGAGTTATCGGCAATTTTGTTTTTCGGCTCAAAATCGATTTTTTTAATTATATAAGAAAATTTTTTTTTTAAATGCCCATACGGCGGCCGCCGTAGCCGAATGGGTTGGTGCGTGATTACCATTCGGAATTCACAGAGAGGTCGTTGGTTCGAATCTCGGTGAAAGCAAAATTAATAAAAACATTTTTCTAATAGCGGTCGCCCCTCGGCAGGCAATGGCAAACCTCCGAGTGTATTTCTGCCATGAAGAAGCTCCTCATAAAAATATCTGCCGTTCGGAGTCGGCTTGAAACTGTAGGTCCCTCCATTTGTGGAACAACATCAAGACGCACACCACAAATAGGAGGAGGAGCTCGGCCCAACACCTAACAGAAGTGTACGCGCCAATTATTTATTTTATTTTTTTATGGGCATTTAAAAAAAAATTTTCTTATATCATTAAAAAAAATCGATTTTGAGCCGAAAAACAAAATTGCCGATAACTCTTGAAAAAAATTTTTTTTCGTGCGACCAAAAAAATACGTGTCTCATTATTTTGACCAGAGAGCAACATATTTGAGTTACATCGAAATCGAAGAACATGACCCGAATAGCCCGGTTGAATTGAAATGGAAAGCATCTTAAATTAAATTAAATTTAAAAATAATTAGCAAAAAATGAATAATAAGAAAGAAATTTTAGTAATAAATTATACGTATAAATAAAAAAAAATATTTTTTTAAATTAAATAAATTAATACACAAAAAAAATGAAATCAAATTTAAAACCAATTAGTAAGAAATTAATTAAAAATGTTAGAAATATAGGTAAAAAAACTAAAAAAAAATTAAATTAAATTTAAAAACAATTAGGACAAAATAATTAAAAATAAATAATCATAAGTAAAAATATATTAGGTGCGCAACTAAGTTCCCGCTGTTTGTCAATAGATGCCGCCAGCAGTGTGTGCTGGTCGATTCTAACATAACCCAACGTCATAAACCAAGCTTAGACATATGGTAAACAATCCACTTCGACACATTAGTGATTTTGTTTTGGTATCATATACTTTTGGTGTTGTGAAAATCTCAGATTTTGTGCCGAATAATGTGTGTTTGATTTTCCTCTTTCATTCGAAAAAAAACGGCGGCTGACGCGCATGAAAGCTACAAAAAGTTTATGGAGATGCTGCTTTAAGTGAAACAACGTACCGAGATTGGTTCCGTCGCTTCAAAGACGGTGATTTTAATGTTGACGACCGTCCGCGTGAAGGAAGGCCAAAGCCTTCGAAGACGCTGAATTGGAGGCATTGCTCAATGAGGATCCGTGCCAATGCAAGAAGAGCTTGCTTCAGTATTAGGAGTTAATCGCCAATCCATTTCGAAGCGATTGCATGCTTTGGGAATGATTCAGAAACAGGGGGCTTGGGTTCCTTGTGAGTTAAAACCAAGGGATGTTGAACGTTGTTTTTTCGACGTTTCGCCTGTGAACAACTGCTCCAGTGGCAAAAAAGGAAGGGTTTTCTTCATCGCATCGTGACGGGTGATGAAAAATGGATTCATTTGAGCAATCCAAAGAAAAGAAAGTCATGGGGACTGCCCGGTCATGCTTCTACGTCGTCGCCTCGGCCGAATATTCACGCTGCGAAAGTTATGCTGTGTATTTGGTGGGACCAAGTCGGTGTTATTTATTATTATGAACTGTTAAAACCAAGCGAAACCATCATTGGGTCGATGGGTATCGATTTCAATTGATGCGATTGAGCCCAGGACTGCGCGAGAAGCGGCCGCAATACGCGGAGAGGCATGGAAAAGTGATTCTACAGCATGACAACGCTCAGCCTCACATTGCCAACCGTTAAAACCTATCTGGAAACACTGAAATGGGAAATCCTACCCCACCCGGCATACTCTGATGTTCCGATCGATCGCACATGGTCTAGCCCTGCTGGTCACATGAAGACATCAAAAAATGACTTGATCCGTGGATAGCCTCAAAAGATGAACAGTTTTACGAGATCTACCAGAAAGATGGGGAAAATATTGTAGTAGTCAGCGATGGGCAATACTTTCAATGATTCACTTGTAACCATTTTTTCAGAATAAAGTTGTATCTTCATCAAAAAAACAGCGAGAACTTAGTTGCGCACCTAATATAAATACAAAGTAAATTAAAGTAAATTAAAACAAAAAAATAATTAAATCAAGTTTAAAAACATTTAGGAAGACATTAATTAAAAAATTTATAATAGAATTTAAGTCAAAATGTTCAAACACAAAAATTAGTAAATTTATTTAAATTAAATTTAATTTGAAAACAATTAAGAAGATATTAATTAAAAAAGTTAAAATAATGAATATAAAATATTTATATCTAAAATAATTTATTTAGAAAACAAAAACCATTTCCTCAGTCGTATGGCATACAGTAAAACAAAATCAAAAAAATATAAATAAAAGTAAAAGTAACGAAAAAATGTATATAAAATAAATAAATTTAAGTTAAATAACAAAAAATAAAATAAAGTAAAAAAACTAAAATAAATACAAGCAATAAAAAGAACACAAAATATAAATAAAAAATTTCATTAACTGAAAAATAAAAAGTTAGTGCTAGTAACAATAATAATATTAATACATGATCAAATTGAATAAAGAGGAATAAACAAAAAAAAATAGAAATAAGGTAAAATAAAAATAACAAGAAAACAGTAAAACAAAATAAAAACGTTACTAAAAATAAAAAAAAAAAACATTTATATAAAATAAAGTAAAGTAAGATAACTTGAAGTAAAATAAAACAAATCCAAAAATAAACAAAATAAAATGTTAAAAACATCAAAAGCAGAAAAAATTGGATAGCATAGAGTAAAACCAACATAAAAAATTAATAGAAATAAAAAAATTAAATTATGTAAAAAAATAATATAAAATAAAAATATATAAATGAATGAAAATAGAAATAAATAAACAAATAATTGACGCGCACACTTTTGTTAGGTGTTTGCCCGAGCTCCTCCTCCTATTTATGGTGTGCGTCTCGATGTTGTTTCACAAATGGAGGGATCTACAGTTGTAAGCGGATGCCGAACGGCAAATGGTTTTTTACGAGGAAATAAAGCAAAATAAAATAAACTAAGATAAAAAAATACAAAATAAAGAAATGAAAGGAATAAAAATTAAATAAAAAAAGATAAAAAATAACCTAAAATAGCAATAAAAAAATAATAAAAGATAAAAATAGCCTAAAATACCAAAAAAAAAAAAATAATAATAAATAAAATAAAAAATGAAACTAATAATAAATAATTAAAATTAAAAGCGATTAAGAAAAACTTAATTAAAAAATGTGGGAAAAAGATAAAACTGAATTTTATAAAACAAATACCTTTTCTTCAATCGCTACCGCTTTAATGTTCCACAAAAATTCACACATCCCGATAAGAATAGCAGTGAGTAGACCAATGCCCAGCACCAAGAATACACCACCCACATTCTCCAAATCCAATTCGGGAGTGTCATCACTGCTGCTCTCCGTTTGCGAACACGAACCACCGCCATGCATCTCCTTCCACCATTTGCGCTTCAATTCGGACAGCGTACCCGATTCACCAAGCTTCAACACAGCGCCGCTAATCTGCTTGCGATATGGGGAATCTACGCACGAATATACCATATTTCGAATCATTAAAACTCCAAGCATCGGTATCAATCAAGATACTCACTAAACGGCATTGCAATGCCATAGGTTTTATAGTCCAACCAACCGCCCACTTGCATTAGAGCACAATCACGTTCAATTATATACTCCAGTGTAGTCGACTCCATTAGAAAAGCATAAAGTCCCTTGCCCTTGAGTACGCGATCCTTGCCTTCGTCATTATTTTTGGTAAATACCGAAGGACGAGCTGTTTCCATGGCAGTCCACATGCGTTGATAGGTGGTGAAATTGGAGTCCTGATTGTGGGGAAAAACAAGAAAATGAGCAAAAGTTCTAGTTAAAAGTGAAAGCTCTCAAGCTAACGCTTTCAAAGCAATGCGCTCACCCGAAAAAAACCCATTGTGCTGCCGCCCAATAAAGTGCCATATTTAATTTTACTTTGAGTCGCCAAATCTTCGGCGCTCTTAATCGAACTCTCCATCTGTAGAAAGAAAATAGAACTTTGAATGTTGTACGCAGAAAGACTTTATGTAAAAAGTCACCCTCGACATTGTCAAAAAGGCAGCCAAGTTAGCGGTATAGGAGTTCAACATCATCAAGGCAAAGAACCACCACATGCCGGTAACGAGGCGTGTCGAAGCAGCTCTGTTAAGAAAAGATAAAGTAGGTTTCATGAGTTGGGTAGAGCTTTAATGAAGCTCTGTCTCTGCTCTTCTACTCACTTAGGCAATATATCACATCCCTGACCCATGATGGAGCCGACTGCCAACCATGTCGTATTCGACATGCACCAAGGATTTTCCACCTCTTCTGGTTCCTTGCAGGGATGTGGATTCTCCCAGTCTGCGGGCGCCATGCGTGATAGACCGAAAATCAATAGCGACACACCCAAATAAGCGGTGGCCATATAAACCCATACATCCAAAGAAAATGGTGAGAGGAAAGAGAATAGATCTGGCGGTTGCTGCTCGGGCTTAGCGTATAAGATACTAATGCCCAGTGTCATGAAGGGTGGTGTGAAGTCGACAGCTTGGCGACGCGCTGAGGTCATGGTCAGATCGCAAATGCCCAGATCGGCATTCTAGCAAATAAAGAAGAAGGTTTATAAACATTTTCGTAAGCATTAAAGCTCATTGCCTGGTACTTACGCCATCCAAAAGCTGCTTCACCAGTCCATCCCAGCTTTCAGTTAGTTTATTAAAACTACCGTATTTACCATCTGGCGCTAACACGAATTCATATTTGAAATTCAGCAGTCTGGCTATGGCATCAATTAAATCCATTGAGTAGCCTTCATAACGCGCATTGCCCTGAAGTATTTCGCCATCTTTTGGCTCTCTGCAAGTGATGAACTTTAGCTGTAAATATTTATTTGCCAAAAAATTTCCTATTCTTACCGATCCAACAAGAAAGGCGCACCAATACGCGACGTGATTATGAAAGTTTTATTCGAAAGCTTCTCACCTACACGCTTCTCACTGGCATCCTCTTTTTCAACTGAATCTAAGCCATTTACCGGATCCCAAGTAGATAATTCCAGAAAACCACTGGGTGTGAATTCCATAAAGCGTAGAGTAAAGAAGTTTCGTTCGCCGTGCTGGTTGAAACCGATGCGACCTGTGGCGCCTTCTAGGGGACGCTAAAGAAAAACGGTAAAGAGGAGTTGCAGTTATTAAGATTTATAAAAAAAGGAAAGGATCTATTTTCGGTTCTTTCTTATACGAATACTCTCGGTGCGTTTACAACCTACGACTTATCTACTCTGTTACTGTCTTGTATCTCTTTTAAGAGACGAGAGAGAGAGCGAAAAAAAAAACGTTTAGTACGATACGAGATCGAATTTGTAGGGAGCGTTGGATGTATTCACCTAGTAAGCATTGGACCCAGCATTCCCTTCGTTAAGCAAACGATTTTGGTTAATCTAATGTTCTTCATACACGATTTAACAATGACCCCCTACAACCACTGAGGCATTGGGGTCGATATACAATATTTGTAGGCTTTCTGAGGACACTCTCCTTCATCCAGATCTTCCAGAAGCTCGCCGTCCAGGTACTTCCAATTTATTCAGCAGTAGAGTTTGCTTTTCCAGTCTGGGTTTAGGTAAGGATGAGATAGCTGGGCTCAAAGTGTACAATTCGGCTCTTCTCCTACATAGTGTGGGTCAGTCAAACTATATTTGCCTGACAGTTTTTGCATCCTCTTCGCCAAAATAGGTTTTCCAGATATTGCACGCCATTCTGCTGTCTCCGGATCAGAATATGACCTGGGAATAATCTGCATGGCTATGACTATTTCTGTTCTACTTAGAATAGAACCACATGAATATGTTTCCCTGTCGTTCAAGATTATTTGAGGAAGCATTCTATAATCCTGTGCTTGTAGAAAGAGACTGGCATGCCTAATGCCGTCTAGGTAGTCGAGAGGGGTACTGAAGTACGCTTTCTCGCAAGTTTTTCTGCTTCTCGCTACCTGGATTACTACATTGCACCAGCTACCACAGCAGACAAAAAGCGAAATGCTCTGTTAACGAATCTGCTGCAGTAAACAGTAGCGAGTTTCCGATTCGGTAAAAAGATAGAGAGTCAGCCTGACTGAAACCTCGTTTGGTATTAAATGGCTCGAAGAGGTCTTTCTCAATCCTGACCGAGCTGATATTGCTGCTGGTATTGCATCAGTTTTGCGTGTTATTGTGTTAGTTCTGTACTAGACGGTGGTGTGTGTCGATTCTCCTTTCATGAGTCTTTTTCAAAACTTCGCATATTGTGAATATCTGGCCGATTGTGGATTTTCCAGGTCTAAAGCCACACTGATAAGGTTCAATCAGTTGGTGAATGGTGGGCTTCAGCCTTTTACACAATGCCTTCGCTAGAGCCTTATATGCGCTATTTTGTAAACTAATTCCGCGGTAGTTTGCACAGCTCGCAGGATCACCCTTCTAAGGGTTGGACAGAGCACACTTAAATTCCAATCGATAGCCATGAATTCATTCGACCATATTTTGCATAGGAGCTGATGCATGCACCTTATCAGCTTCTAGCTCAGACGACAGTCCGTCGGCTCCCGCGGTTTGTTCTTTACCCCCGTAATCGCTATTCGCATCTCATCATGGTCGGGTAGCTTATAATTAAAGAGCGATTGAGGGATTGGGATTTTCACATTCTCTGTGACATTCACACTTGTGAGAAGTAGATCACTTGGAGTTTCGGATAATATTTAATTCCATATCGATGGGTCGTTCGTGTCCGGCCAATTCGTTCAGAAATCATGATTTTTTATGAAACTACTGCACGGTGCATGTTTCACAACATTTGGTTATGATAGATACCTTATGAAGTTTTTCTAATTTTTTCTAATTTTTTGCTGGCGTTATATAGTAGTAATAAGCGCCGGACGCAAACGACCCATGGGATGAAAGTGCCAAATGAAACATAAACCTGCGTCCAGGCCCTCTGCCCGGGACGGTAATGCATCGAAGATAATCTCCATTTGCTTCCACTGTAGATGGGAAAAGGAACAACAACAATACTGTCTTGATTAAGTCGTGGGTGTCAAACTCGGGCGTCTGTGATTGTCGCCAGTTCGTCTCTTGTTGATCTCCACTGGACTCTGCTTCTAAATTAATATAGGATCAGGCTTCATAACTATCAGTCTGTAGCTGCGGCTGTTGAAACAGTTCCTTTCTTAGCCTTTCTTCATCGAACCTTATGCTTATTAGATCAGATACACTCGGTTATATTCTACATACTAGGGTTAACTTCTTGCGAACCTGTGGAACAGAACAAGCTTCGCGACGTCGAGCTCTTCAAGGTGGGTGGGCCAATATGGTGAAGCAGCCAGACCAAATATGTGCAGATGAACTTGAATGCATTCCTGATCAGTCAGAAACGGTGCTAGGTAAAAGTCTCTTCATATCTACAATACAACCATGTCTCGGCGTACGGGATGAGCAAGCGTGTCCAGCGACCAGTGGAGGATGAATTCAATCTTCGTTGCCACTCATTCATGAGGTGTTGAGCTTCGTTCCTCTCATTTCTGCTATCTTGAAGCTCTTGCGCCTGTCCAAGAGATATCCAAAAGAATTTTTCGGGCAATAACACAGATTGCGTTTTCGGATACTGTCCTATAGGCGCAGGCTTCGCGCTTGTCCTATATACATCTGGCATCGCGCAGGTGCATATCTCGAGCTTGGGACTATATTGGTGCGGCATAAAACAAGATGGAGTATGTAACTGTGTAGAAAAATCTTCGTCTGGCGCCTTGTGCTCCCCCTATATTGGACAGGCGTCTTGATGTTGTTTTATAAATGGAGGGACCTACAGTTTTGGGACGTCTCCGAACGACAAGTGGTGTTTTAAGAGGAACTTTTTCATGCCAGAAATTGAATCGAAAGTTTGCTCTGTGTACCAACCCATTCGGCTACGGCGGCCGCTATATTCGAGGGTCTTTTGAAAAGACCGAGACATGGCACAACTGCCGCGATCGAGGTTATGTTTAGTTACTTGCACCTCGTGGAAGTACAAATAGTTAGTTATTGCGAACACAAATGAAAAGTTAGGTTAGGTTAATGTAAACAAGAAAGGGTATAGAGAAGAAAATAGAAAGAGAAAAGTTTGTTGAACACAAAAAAAGAGCACTCTGCAATTATGTCAACTCAATGACTGCCAAATTAATTGAGGGCTGAGTAGTGGTATTCTCTCAACCGTGACTCGTAGTATCAAAGTTCTATTTTTTGCGATTGTACTATCACTACTCTACATATGTAGAGTTTTTTTCACTCGACTATTTTCCCATATGATATCCTGTATTTTTTCTACAATTTCTGGTGTTGTTGCTGTTTTTGAACGTCCTTGTCGTGGATCGTCTTCAAGGCTGGTGAGGCCACTTTTAAATTCAGAACTTTTGTTTGATGAAAAACACTTTCCACGCA
The DNA here is from genome assembly GCF_027943255.1 of Anastrepha obliqua. Taxonomy (NCBI): domain Eukaryota; kingdom Metazoa; phylum Arthropoda; class Insecta; order Diptera; family Tephritidae; genus Anastrepha; species Anastrepha obliqua. The sequence continues at coordinate 33,307,879 of NC_072896.1, forward strand.
TGAATTATTTTAGGTCTGGAAACAGATCGAAGTCGCTAGGGGCCAAATATGGTGAATATAGTGGATGCTCGAATAATTCGAACTTTAATTCATGGATTTTAGCTATTGTCAAAATGCTCTTGTGAGACGGTGTATTGGCCTGTTGAAAAAGAATTTCTTTTCTTTTGCAAACTGGGTCTTTTCTCACGAATTTTTTCCTTAAGCTGGCCTACAATAATATTCATAATTTATTATATTATTTTACCAGTTTGCAAGTAATCCACAAACAAAATTTCTTTTGCGTTCCAATAAATTGACCTTCTCGGTCGATTTCTTGACACAAACGAGCCACTCTTTAGACTCTCGTTTTAACTTATCCTCTTTATGATAGTCCCAAGTCTCATCCATAGTGATGTATCGATGCTCAAAATCCACTTTATCCTTTCGAAAGTGCTCTAAATGTTGCTGAGAAAGTCACATTCGAATATGTCTTTGGTCTATTCTTAGCGAATGCGGCTCACAGCTTTCTGACACCCGATACTTCAGTCAAAATAACCTAATCTGGACTTCAAACAGGATTTCAAAGCAGACAAATCGTAAATAATCAACTGAAAAAAAATATTACCGCTTTCAAGAACTCAATGATGCGTTTCCCATGCGGCCAAGCGCGGTTTTTACGACACTCCAATTTCGGTGGACTAAGCTTCTCGACAATATCCAGCTCAGCAAGCCCTTTTGCAAACATGGCAACAGCATCATTAGCCAAGATCATATTTGTCTATACAAATGCAAAAGAAAAACATAAAACCGTTACAAAAATTTAGTTAACAAAGACTAACTTTACGGAATTAATTTCAAGTCTTACCTTAACTACTGATGGGTCAGCACGATAATAACGTTTCTCACGGTTTTCACGTTCCTCCCAATCATGTGCCGCATTCTTCACCTTATAATCGGTGGGATCCATTAATCGTATAGTGGTAATATTGGCTGAAACTGAGAGCAATTCTTTGAAGTCCTGTGTGTGTGTGTCGAGTGCGGTGATGAAAACGCTCTGTGCAGAGAGAAGAAATCCAGTGAAATGTGTTGCGTGAAATAATATTTAGTCACATGCGAAATCACCTGATATTCACCCAACATTTTTAACTCATCAGCTTGCCTTAAAACGCTCAAAATGTTCTCCGTCGCGCAGTGCAGTATCATACAGTTATCGCTAGACAATTTTATATTCTTCAGAAATGGACGATAATCGGGGCCCTCACCCAATTGGCGTAACGTTGTTGGATTATTTTCGGGTTCACCCACCTGCAGCACGTCTTGTAATTGTTGCAGCTCTAAAAGTGTATAAATTATGAGGGGTTTGCAAATATTTGATGCCTGAATTAATCCAACCCTTTTCCGTTTCATAGACGATGGTGTAACTGCGCCAATTGAAACTTTGTAATATCTCAGCCATGCCGCGTGAAAGCAAAATATTATTCGGATGCACATTGAGTGTCATGGAAGTGTGCTCGCGATCGGAAAGCGACTCACTGGGCGACCAATCGAAAACTATGTGCGGTATATCGAGCGTGTTGCATATGTTGGTAACTATGTCTGGAAATTTAGAGTGAAAAATTTATTGAGTTTTAATTAATATTTTACTATATTAGATAACGAGCAGTCACGTTGGTTTACAAGAAACTCATCCCTTTTTAACTTTCTTTATATAAAGGGTGGTTAAATTTCATGAGCCGATGTTGAATGTGAACCTCACCTAAACGTCAAGTTGTTTTCTGCATTTCAATTGACATTTTTCAATTTCAGACTAACTCAATTTGAACCATGGAAAGACACGCAATCAAGCAACGCGTTAAAGTTATTCAGGCTTTGTATGAAAACGGGCGTTCAAATCAAAATGCATATCGCGCACTTCATCTTCAGTGATGAGGCACATTTTCACCTCAGTGGATTCGTCAATAAGCAGAATAGCCGCATTTGGGAGAATGATAATCCAAGAGTGATTGCCGAAAAACCAATGCACCCACAAAGAGTGACTGTTTGGTGTTGTTTATCGGCCGGCGGCCGTATTTTTTCCAAAATGAGGCCGGAGAGACAGTTACTGTGAATAGTGTTCGCTATCGTAAGATGATAACGAACTTTTTATGGCCCGAATTGGACGATATGTGGTTTCAACAGGACGGTGCCACTTGTCACACAGCTAACGAAACAATGGCTCTTTTGCGCGAAAAATTTGATGGCCAAATAATCTCACGTCGTGGCGATGTCAATTGGCCGCCAAGATCATGTGATTTGACACCGTTGGACTTCTTTCTTTGGGGTTATTTGAAGGAAACGGTGTACGTCGATAAGCCAGCAATAATTCAAGAGCTAAAGGATGAGATAATTCGGCACATTAACGGCATAGAACCTCAATTATGGCTCAGTGTCATCGAAAAAATTTGGACCATCGGATGGAGGTGTGTCGCCGAGATCGCGGCGGCCATTTGGCCGATATTTTGTTGTACACGTAATTGAGTCATACCAATATTATCATAATAAAGAGAAATGATAGTAATTTTCTAAAAAAATTGTATTTTATTCAAAATCAACACCGGCCCTTAAAACTTAACCACCCTTTATATGTAAAGGGTGAAAGGGCGTTCATATTGGGGGTACTTTTGGTAATAGCGTTTTTTGACAGATCACGCGTGACTAATGTCAAACTACAAGGTGAAGTCCAAAATAAACAAGACTGGCGTCATAAAAATGTTTTTGGTTGCGACATCTTTTTAGTGGGTAAGTGCGTTGGAAGTTACATCCCTAGCTGATTTCCAGTAAAAGCTTGGTGACATTTTTTTGTGTTTTTTTTGGTGGTGCGGTAGGGTTAAAAATGCTTTACTTAATTACAGCGGCCGTCGTCTACTGCGTCGTGATCTACTGCGTCGTGTGGTGTGGCCACTAAAACGATCCCTCCTCTCCTTCTGGGGAGACACCCTTCCCGGGACTGTTTTATTATTTCGGGAGGGCCCAGAACGGCATCCATAAAGGACCAATTCTATTCACCTACGTCTGGGTCCACCATATTTGTAACAAGCTTTCATGCTATAGGCTCCTCTTCTTGTGTCTCTATCTGTGCTTCGCTTTGTTGGACTCTGTCGAGGTCAATCTTTTTTTCGTTCTCGTACGTTCTCGATGTATTCCTTTATCGCGTTTCAGCTGTCCTCGCGGTCGAGCATTTTGCTGATTATGTTGCATGGCGCGATGTCGCCAACCTGCTCCCTCAGAGCATTTCTTTCCACGAGCCATCAGTCGCACCAAAAAAAAACGTGTGTTCAGCGTCATCGCTCAGCGCTTCGCAGTATATATACTTAGAATCGGTTACTTTGCCCATGTGATATAGGTATGTATATCTGAAATAAGTTTCGCCGTCCATTTGCCACACGGTTCAGTGTCCCATCGGCTTTGCCACCGCAGCATGGTTTGGCATATCGGTTACGCGCCGCTAGTGATGAGGTGTTTCTTCTTGTATGGGTATCTGCCCGCTGATCACGAAAATTGCTGCGCCTGAGACAGTGCGGTAGGCTGAGGCAACTCTGCTGCTGTTCGTTGCACAGCCTCCAGTGCTTTGTGCTTGGCTTTGCAGTTTAGCGCACCTCCACATACTTCACTGCCGTACAGAAGTATTGAGTTTGTGGCCGCCATGATTAGCCTTCTTTTGCTCTGTGTTTGCCCATTGACGTTTGCCATTAATCTGCTTAACCTTCCCGTGATCTCTGCTGCTTTGGTAGCCGCATGCCGTATCTGGACCTAGAAAGTAAGTCTGCAGTCAGGTTTAATACCTAGGTATTTCTCTACTTTTTGGGTCATTAGGTATGTGTCGCCTATTTGCATGCTGGCCTTGTGTCATTAGGATGACTTCGGTATAATGTTTGGCGAGCTCCAGGCCATGATCCTCAAGCCATATTTGCGCCGTTATCATAACTTAATTAAGCGTCCTCCTAGCGACCTCAGTGTCTCGAACTGGTGTGACTGCGCTTATATCGTCCGCATATCCCACGTGATATGTATCTTCTGGCATTTCTATGCGCCAGACGTTACCGCTTTTATTTCCTGCCCATCTGGTGTGTGGCACAGCAGTTCCCGCTCACTCAGGTAGCTCTGGAGAATCCTTAGCAGGTATGTAGGTATGCAAGTATTTGAAATCTTTCTTGTAGTGCATTTATTATATCCATCTATCCATTCGCAAGCTGTTATAGGTGTTTTGTAGATCAAGCAATGCCAGAACGGTGATATGGTTAGGGTAGTGGCGTCTGCGTTGAGTGCGGTCTGCGCATTATTATTTCTTATTTATTTCATGGTGGGAGGGCTCTAAAATAATATTAATGCGGCGGCCGCCGTAGCCGAATGGGTTGGTGCGTGACTACCATTCGGAATTCACAGAGAGAACGTAGTTTCGAATCTCGGTGAAAGACCAAAATGAAAAAAAGTTTTTTCTAATAGCGGTCGCGCCTCAGCAGGCAATGGCAAACCTCCGAGTATATTTCTGGCATGAAGAAGCTCTTCATAAAAAATATCTGCCGTTCGAAGTCGGCTTGAAACTGTAGGTCCCTCCATTTGTGGAACAACATCAAGACGCACATCATCAATAGGAGAAGGAGCTCGGCGAAACACCCAAAAAGGGTGTACGCGCCAATTATATACATATATATAATAGTTTTTGACTTAGAGGTTAGGTCAGGTTAGCCTGGTTGGCAACAAGCCACTCATAGACCTTTTGGTCCCTCGTGATACCAGATGGAGGCCGACCTCTATAAATACTGCGACCTCGCTTTTTGCGAATCTAAGCAGCACTGGGAGATCCGCTTTTGAGACGTCCTCCAGACTCTCAAACAATGGGGCTCCCAGGCATTTTAAACGCGTTTTTAATAATGCCGGAAAAACGCACAGAAGGTGTTCTAAAGTTTCCTCAACATCCTCTCTGCATTTCCTGCATTTGTCCTATCTTGTACGCCTGTGCAGCCAATCGATTATGACCTGTTAGCATATCTATAATAGTTCTGGAGTCCTTTCGCGAGAGCGTAAGTACGAATTGAGTCGGTTTTTGACTTAAATTGTTGCAAAATAATGAATATCTTAATCCCGGGACTAGTGTCGAAATCTCGGGATTGTTATAAAGAGATCCCGAAAATACTGATACATTTTTTTTCAACTTAAGTTCCAAAATAATTAATACCTAAATCACGGAATGGCAATAACGGGATCCCGAAATCCCGTTATGTAAATAAAATTATATTTGTACTACTCTTCTCGTTCATTTGCTGTATAGGCAAGTATGAAAAGAGATTAGAAACAAAAAGCCAAATTTTTAATTTTGAAATTTTTTCGGTGCTTATTACTTTCGCCATGACTGTGCAGCACGTGCTGACAATGCCGGTATATTGTAGGTAAGTGGGTTAGCAAATTTCAAGGGGAGCTATAAATATACTACATGCACATATGCATACTCATATGTATATATATACGAGTATATATATATGTGTACATGTATGTATGTGTGTGCTTTCACTTACACTGATTTATCAACAATCAACCGCCGCAGCAGAGCAGAGAATTTGCTCTAGCACACGTACACACACATATATGTATGTATGTGTGATGGAATGTTGTACTGCATTTACATACATATGCACATACACACACACACACACACATGTATTTATTCACATGTTAATGCGTTGTTTCTTTTTGCACATACATACCTGTACCGCCTGCTGTGTTGGGCCCGAAAATAGCAATAACGCCTTGCGCAATCAATTTGCAGACTATTTGCAGAAAAATGAAATTTTTACGCAGAATATTTCATATAAATAAATAATATTGATAAAAAATGTGTGTGTGGAATGCATATAACGGCAACTGACCTGTTTTCTCCACAATAAAACTATCATCGGTATTGGCGTACTCCACAATGGGCACCAATTCGAAGCTGCGCTCAACTACATTGGCGCGTTCGATGGCGGTGAGGAAGGCGATTTCGGTGTCATCATTTCTACTAGCGAAAATTATTCCTGTTGCATGGATGCAGTTGAGTTCAAGGTTATTGGTGAAAAACTAAATACATTAACTAGAGCATAAATTAGCGTACACACTTACCGACATTGAATTGTGGCCGGTCGGCGGTGTGGGCGATGGCGCAAAGTAGCGCGAAAATTAAATGCACCAAAGAAATTTTCATTGAAGTAAATTTTCACAATTTAAAAACTAGCATACATATTTCCAGCGAAGCACTAAAGTAGAGAATTGAAAATTTTTCGGCCCAAAAATGCACTTAATTTTTGTATTTATTTAAGATGTTTGCCTTTGCACTACGCGCACTTTAAAAATTTTTACCAACCGTTGCATTAAAAGATTCAAACCGAAATGCAGCGCACTCAGCCACTATTGTGCCCATTAATGCTAAAATTAAATTTAGATATTCGACATTAAGACACAAATCGACGGCCAAATTGAAAGCCACTGACTAATGTGAAATTTCGCATACGCCGACAGTCGAGTTAAAAGGCGACAAAAGCATAAATATGAAGGAGCGTCATTGTCCTCATTTTACTCAGAGATTAACACAGATTTTTCGCGTCTTTTCTATTCACTTGATTTGCTTTTATTTATTTAAATATTTCATTTGACCGTACTGCCACAACACAACAATAACAAATAAACACCCTTTACATGATTGCTTCTGTTTTGCTCGACGCATTCTAAACAAATCGTAAAATCTACATACGCTGAGTAGATAGTAAAAATGCGGGCACACATACATACATACAAGCGTTTATATAATATACAAAATGGAATAAGACAAATTTGAAAACTGGCAAGTGGCCAAGAATCAAGCATCCGCTAACCTTCTTTAGAATTATTTTCATATTGCCAACAGGGAAGCAGCTCATTAGCTCATCAGACACACTTACATTTGGTTTTAAGAATTCTGAAAAGGAGGAGGAGTGTAACAGGGCAGTATTCTATCCAGAAGCATAGTCCTCTGTGCCACCTTAGATGTAGGTTAGATGGCTGCCCTTGCGAGGGGCCCACTTGGACAAAAAATGGAAAAATGGAGGTGAAGGAGAAAGGAGAAGGGAAGAAACCAGTCAGGTAGAAGAAAAAGGAAGAAGGGGCTTTGGAATAGAGGATGACGACCAACAGTCGTGATTTACGTTTTTAATAACCGTTTCAGGCTTCTCATTTCCTCCTTGACTATCTACCCTCATTCCAGAGCTCTAAATACAATGGGCTTTTTAGCCTGAGTTTTTTGGAGCCACCAAATCTCTTGGTGCTCATTGGCTTGACCTATTCAAATTTCAATCGCTTCAGGCTACTGATGAATTTCACCTGATGTGTGATACTTAAACCCGCAATATCCGCAGGTGTAGCGAAAAAGTGAGAGCCCAGATGTCTAAAGCTCTGCCCGACGAGAGCAGGGCAGCTGAAAAGAAGCTGCTGAGATGAGTCCATCTCGTCCTCCAGTCAGTTTCTGCAGAAAGGATTTGATGCAATCCCAAGCCACGCCGCATGGACACCTAACGGACAATGTCCGGTAAGCATACACACCAAATTCGATAGCTGCAGCTTTGTTAGTCTAGGAAGTTGCCTCGAGCGCCGCTGATCTACCCGTGGCCAGAAGGATCTCGTAATTTTGACGTTTGCGCACTAGCCCAGCGCTCGCTGAGTTGGCGCAAGGGCCAGACCACAGGTTCTCGAGGGAACTCCAATCCTCTCAATCCAAATGAGCCTAATATCGAAGTATTCCGATGCAATCGAGAGAGAAGTCAGGTATTCCCCGAATATTTTCGAACGCACAAGCAACGAGCTCAAGACTAATTGCCGCTTGGCTGTCGGAGTAGATGTTCACCTCCTTTACAGTAATTATAGAAGCGATCAACCAATCCACTACTTCCTTAATTGTGGCTACATCCGCTTGGAAAGCACTACCGAGGTCCGGAAGCTTAAGTTTGAGCTTGATGGTGAGCTCCTCGCAGAATGATCCTCCACCAACTCTTTCGTCTAACTTCGGGCCATCCGTAAACATGCCGTTTGCTATGTCCTGCCTCCAAATGTTACACTATGCCGACTCTTCTCTTTAGATGTAAGGAACGCTTTCAATAGCGTAAGATGGGCGGACATGTCAGCCGCCTTAGATCGAAGGTTCAAAATTACGGCATACCTTCAGCGTATAATGAGGAATTACTTGCGAGATCGCAAACTCGTCTATCAAACCCCGTTGTATAGACGTCCCATCCGGAGTGGCCCACGGATTAATTCTCCATCCCGACTTGTGGAACACTAGTTATGACGTGACATTCAATATAGAAATGCCCGATAGTACTTTTCTAATCGTATACACAGATGATATCGCCGCTATCATCATAAGACGAAACCTTGAAGAAGCTAGAAAACTTAACCAAGTTATGATACCGACACAAATGTGGCGAAATTCACGTTGCCTTAAATTAGATAAAGAGAAAATGGAACTAATACTTTTAACCAAGAAGCATCTGCCGTTAGAAGTTAGCATGCAATCTTGCTCAAATACGCTAACCATAACAAGGTCCTAAAGCACCTAGGCTTATGACTGGACTCAAGACTAACCTTCTGGGCCCAAATAAAACACCTAGCAAAGAAAGCCGCTAAGATGACATTCCTACTCAGCCACAGCTAGCGGTAATTAGAGCCCAGGGCTCGATAATGGTGTGCTCAACACTGGTCGGGGAATGCCCTGGATTCTCTTTCGATCATTTCCAAATTCTTTGATTTAGGCTCAGTTGGATACCTGGCCACTGAGGTATTGAAGAAAACTGTTTAGTAGATGAGCTGGATAGACAAAAGACTTCTGAGGTGGTATCCTCGTGAGAAGTACATAAACTTGCATGGTCGCGTGATTCTTTCGGCAACGGGTGGAATAGAGGGAACTTCTAAGGCTAACAAAGCGTCAACTCTTGAGTTTTGTGGGTGTTCTTTCCGGTCATTGTTCGCTAGTATGCGTGCTGTGTGACTCGGAATTACTTTGAGTACCTACTCTTTAGCTGTCCTACTCTTGAGAGGGTCACGATTTTGGCATCTTGGCTCACTTTTTGGTGAGGCAGGTATATATATTAGCTACCTTATGTATTTCATCAGTAGAATGAAGCAGTTCACATAACCGTAATTCAGGCATCGTTGAATGAAAAAGTAAAAGAAAGTAAGTATTATATATATTAGTATAGGGTTTTCCAATAACAGGTGTTAGATGTTAAACAGGAGAGATGATTAACGATGTTTTATGGCCGGAATCGGATGGTATTGATCTGGACAACGTTTAGTTTCAACAAGACGTGCCACACAAGCAACGAAACTATTGATCTTTTACAAGAAAAATTTCCGGACCGTGTTATCTCTCGAAGAGGGGCTCACAATTGGGCACCGAGATCTTGTGATTTAACATCTTGTGACTTTTTTCTTCGGGGCCACGTGAAAGAGAAGGTCTACACCAACAGCCCAGGATCGATTCAAGACCTCAAAGATAGAATTCGTGAGGCTATCGAGGGCATAGGGCAACCACTTTGCAATTCGGTTATGGAAAATTTCATGAAAAGATTATTGTCCCGTAAGCGTGGTCGTGGTGGTCATTTGCCTGATGCTATTTTCCACTATTAAGGCATACCTTCCTCTTTATAATGAAATAAAAATTCGATAATTTATATTAAAAAATAGCATTTTTCTTTGAATATCAAAATGACACCTCTTATTGGAAAACCTTTTATTATTGGTTATACATTTCCTTGACGTCTCAGAAAATAAATTTTACACAAAAACGAAAGGAAAATATTTGGCCTTAATCAAGTGAGAACGAGCCTAAATGTAATTTCAGTCTTAGAATCCAGCTCTGCGACCAGATAGACTTATGGAATCGAAGTATCAAATCTATCAATTGCCAAAAACTTGGTTGAAAGAGTAGATGGTTATTCGTCGTTGTGTTTACAAACTCTTCTCATGTCTTGACTAATTTGTTGATGCAATTCCGCCAAATATCGGCAGGTCTGGTGTTAAAGAAGTTGTTGAGCCACTTTTTAAGGACCTCTTTGTAATCGAAGGTAACGCCTTTCATACGGTTTGACAGGGAGCTGAAAAGATGGTAATCGATCGGTACAAGTTTCGGAGAATACGGCGTTTGCTGAAGGACTTTTCATTCAAGCTCTTAAAGTGCGGCTTTGACGACTTCTTCAAAATGGAGCCTGGCATTATCGCGAAGGAGTATAGTTTGACCATGTCGATCAAGTCTTTTCAGTCGAATAGTCTCATTCATGCAGTGTAGCTGGACCTTGTTGACCTTGGCATTTTTTGCGAGCATTTCTCAGTGCACCATACCCGCTCAGTCCCACCAAACACATATCCTGACCTTTTTTGGATCAAGATCCGGCTTGGCTCTCGGTTTTGTTGTATCTCCTGGAGCCATCCACTTCTTTCTTTCCTTCATATTGATGTATGGCTCCATTTCTCATCTCCCGTGACGAATCGGTACAAAAAGCGCTGTGCATGACACACAAAGCCGTCGCGGGAACTGACAGGGGGATGTGAAGCGAGTTGGAAACCTGTTTCCATTAATTTTGCTAGCACAACTGCTGAGGCGTGCCAAACCTCTAACTTTCCATGAACTTTTGAAATGCTCCACTGCTCTTGAAAGGCTTACAAACCACACACGCCATTATCTCAAAAGTAGCATAAAAAACCGCCAATTCATCCCATATATTATGCAAAAAGTATTTAAAGAAAAATTATCATATCAAAAAAAAAAAGGAAAAAAGCAAAATCTATATCTTCTTTCGAATCACATGATCGTAGAATATTACATGCCCATATTTATCCGAGAAATGCATTTCGCGCGTGCAATTATTCGTATACATTTCACGGGACACATCGACACAGATTTTTTTATGATCGCCACGATGCATGAACAACAGACCATTCTCGACGTCGTGCAAAACTGCATAGTTTTCCGAATGATTATAGTTCACAGTGCCCTTATGCCAATCGTAGAAGCTGAGATCTGTGGGCTTGGGACGTAGTTGAATGCGCTCTTGGAAAATTCCCAGCCAATCGGTGCAATTTTCGGCCATCAAATTTGCCTGTCTCAGACTGTGTTCGAAGTCAATGTAGCCTGAAGCTTCGAAGCCCGATTTGAAGCGATGCTTAATAAAAATGATGGTCTGCAAACGAAACGTCATTTAACGCTAACTGAAAACAAACTCTTTTAGCGCTAACCCACCGATATGATTTTCTGCGTATTTGGTTCTTCACGCCGTGCCAACTCGAGCAGTACTGGATCGTCTGAGGTCATATTTTCACTGAATAGCATTGCCGATTTTTTGGTCGGCCACAACGATTCTTGTACGGCCGCCTTCCGCTTCTCATACTGCTCGGGCGTGTAGATTTCGGACGCCGAACGATAACCAAGTTCGACTAGCATACGACAGAAGCGTATGTTGCGTAGAAAGTGAATGTCTTTGCACGTAATGAATGTGTCCAAATAGTCCTCGTAGGTGGGACAGTCCAGCAGAAACATATCCTGTTGTACGGCACTCATTTTGCTGTTGCTTTATGGCTGCTCGCTTGAGTTTGAATTTGAGGTTTTTTGAAAATATTTTTGTTTTATGATATATTCTGGCTTGATTTTTATTAGATTATCTTAGTTAGTAGACATTTGATAGTAAAGACAGGAGCTTAAACAAATATATTTATCAGTAACTTTAGGCGTTTCTTTTATTCAAAATGATTTGGATTTTTAATATTTTCGTATTATTGTATTTTTCTATTCTTGAAATTTATTTTACACCAAATGCCGGTACGTTTCCTATTAATGTCAATTTTACACAAAAATCGGTTTTCATTGTGGATCACTTTGGTGTTGTATGTTAAGTACGTGATTCGGTATGAGTGAATTGATTTCATGAGTAGTTTGTATCGGCGTATTTCTTTCGAGTTCCACAGATCGTCAGCTCTAAGTATGTAGTACCGAAAGAAGATTGCCGTACACTGCTGAGTTTCAAGTAGTTTTGCAAGGCAATTTCGAAAAAAAAATTTAGAGTCTTCTACATTTTTCGTAATATATTCGACATTTACGGTCGGATCTTAATGTGTGATAGATCGTTGTTTTTGTGTCGAGGAGACGTTGCAAAACTCATTCACCTCAACTACTCCGCTTTAGGACGAGCGTAATGGCCGTAAATTAAAGCTCGCCGAAAACCTTTAGATTTCTCTTAGGGAGGTATTCTGATTGTCCCTGTACAACTATTTTAAATAATTTTTTTTATTGCCGAATGTAGGGATGGTCTTTTTATATCTGACATATCTATGTTTTTGCCTCTAAGCTACCATTTTAGTTTTTATTTGAAAGGTCGTTCACTTCAAATACTCCTTTCCTAATACATCGCCTTTAAGATCGGCCTGTAAATGTCGAAGATGTGACGAAAGATGTAGAAAGGCAACTCCTCCGTTCCGCCTAAAAAAAATTTCGAAAGTGCATTGCAAAAACATTTTAGAATTAACACCGTAATAAGAATTATTATTATTATTTTTTCTTGTAAGATGGTACGGTCTGTGGTGCACTAAATTCGGTACCAACTCCAAACTTTAGTTTTCTGCTCCAACAAAAGCATTTCAAGCACAGACAGGTGGGAAAAGAGGGTCTGTACACTTGGCAGTGTAGTCATTTATACAGAGAGCTGAAAGCTTTTTAGCAGAGTTGAAGAGAACATACTTTCGCGAGTCCACCCCCAAGGCTTGCGTTGCTAAATCGCCTTAGTGTTCTTCAAATACTTATAGAAGCTGCAGAGTAACTTGGAACCTTTATATATAAATATGATTGGCGCTTACACCATTTGTGAGCCTTTTGTCGACTCCTCCACCTATTTGTGGTATGCGTCTTGATGTTTTTCCACAAATGGAGAGCAAAACGACACTCAGAGGTTTGCTATTTTCTTTCGAGGGGGATCGCTATTATAAAACACTATTATAAAACACTTTTTCCATCCATTGGTGTTTCGTGCTCGGGTTTTCGAAACTGTGTACTTTTGAATGGTAATCACGCACCAACTCGGCTTTAGCGGCCACAAAACAGCATCTTTACAAGGAAATGCATTTATCTTAAGTGCTCTGCTCCCATTAACTTTTAAGTCTAAATTTGCGTTGGACTGCCGAAGATCTCTGCCAGAAACTATTGAACAAAATATATACTTGAAAAGCGAGAAGAACGCGCAAGAGAAGTTACGCCCAGAAAGATTATCTCTGGAAGAGACCACATTGGCAAATCCCATATTTACTTACTTAGCTGGCAACTACAACCGAGGGTCGGTCTTGGCCGCTACCAAAATGTTGCGCCGATCGATTCTGGATTGCGCGCGTTGACGCCAGTTAGAAGCACCAAGGGCGGTGAGGTCGTCTTCGACTTGGTCTTTCCAACGTAGATGAGGACGTCCTTTTTTGCGAGTTCCCCCTGTACGTCGTGGTTCCATCTTATTCGATATGCATTATTCACGTAAATCGGAGCATAGATCTTGCGAAGAATTTTTTTCTCGAAAGCTTCTAATAACCGCCCATCGGTGTTCGTCAATATCCAGGACTCAGCGCCATATAGTAAGACCGGGAGGATGAGTGATTTATAGGGCTTTTTTCATGCATCGAGAGAGGGCTCTGCTTATCAATTACCTATCCAGCCCTAAGTAGCCCCTATTGTTGTGTTACTGCTGGATCCTAGGTAAACAAAGTCTATGCTGAACTCCTATGCCGAACTCCTAATTGTCAATCGCAACCTGCTGTCCAATACGCGTAGACTTTTTGGTTGCTGACACAAGGTCCTTTGTCTTGCCCTCATTTAACGCAAGACCCACTCGATGGGACTCTTTTTCAAGACTGGAGAAAGTTGCACTGACTGCCCGCTGAAGAATGCCAACAATATCGATATCATCAGAATAAGCGAGCAGCATGACACTTTTAAAGAAAATAGTGCCGGAGATGTCGATGTTGGCTGCGCAAATAATATTCTCCATCATCAAATAGAAAAAAATCGCACGATTAGGGATTGTCTTGTCTGAAACCGCGCTTTGTTTCAAATGGCTCCGAAAGATCTTTTACCAATTCTCACTGCGCTGGTGTGTGTTAGGGTCAACCTGAAAGCCAGATGAGCTTTCCCAGGATGCCATGGCGTTATACAGGTGATCCCTTATCGTACTGTGGAATTCAGCTTTGTACTCGACGGAAAGATGGTGGGCGTCGATCTGCTTCTCTTGGGCCTTCTTCAGGGTTTGGCTTAGTGTGAAAATCTTTTGAATGGTAGATTTACCAGACCTGAAACCACACTGATAAGGCCCAGTCAGAGAGATGTTAGCCGCTGGACATGCCTTCAACCGACCATGTTTTGCCTATGAGTATTTATATGCTTTTCGTTAGTTCATCACCTCCAGCCTTGAAAAGCTCTGGTGGTAGGCCATCCGCACCCGCACTTCTCAAGACCTCGTCATAGTCGGGCGGTGGAAAAAGCACTACTTAGATCAACTCCTCCATTGGTGGAGGGATTCGCGTCATCCCCATTTAGTAGTTCTGAGAAGTGACGCCTCCATATCATCGACATGGTTTGTAAGTCCGTTACCAGCTTTCCGTTTTCGTTCCTGTAGGAAAAGACATCGGTGTTGGAACCATTCGTGAACCGTCTTATTTTTTCGAAGAATTTTCTTTTAATGAAATCCTTAACAGAAAAGCAGGCAAATTTATGCGGAGCCTGCACGTTTCGAAAACTACCAAGCAACGAATGTACACGACGATCTTGGGGCATTCCTACGAAACTCGGTTCTTTGTCACTGGAGGGACATATAGCTTTGTGCTACCTCCGGACGGCAGATAGTTTAGATTTAAAAAAGTTAATAATAACGTCAACTGGTAGCCTATATAGCTTAGGGGGGGCTGCGCGGGGTCATATATGAAAACTTATAGCGGTTGGAGATGAAAGATAATTTTCACCCCGTCTCCATCCCATTAATCATTGCAACCACATCATTACTAACATCTGGAGTCGTTTATGCGATTGATTGATTGCACGAATTTAACCAATTAATCTTTAATTGTGAGCACATACATACATACATACATATGTCGGGCCCACGATGACACAGTACAGACTTGATTTGGAGAGGCATCAAATTTTGAGTGGAACGAACATAAATCGCTGCCAGGAAGTAAACAAAGAACGCGCTATTGCGTCTGGCCTAAATTTACTGGCAAAGCAAATCAATGAAAATACGAATTCCCGTTGCCACAAAGGCTACAAAGGAATTTCACATTTGTTGTTGTTTATATTTTTATAGACCAAAAGCGCGACACAGCAAACGACAACAAACGACAGCGAGTGCAATACGAACGAGAGGTAAAGACCGGTCGCTCGTATGTAAGATCGGACGGCCAGTCGAGCGGTCGGTCGGTCGGTCGGGGCGTGCTCGGCTAAGTAAGTGCAATACAAATGTACCATACACAAGTGTGTGTGGAGGCCAAAAAATGTCCGCGGATCAGTGCCAGAGTGCGGTTGGTATTTCCAAAACACAAATATGTACACACACGCACACACATGAGCGTGAGCAATAATATTGGTCGTTATGAATTTGAGTGTCGTTCGCTGTTGTTGTTTTTTTTCAGTTATTACTGCCGCTCTAGTGTTGTTTGTATGTTTGCGTCTAGGGGAAAAACAAATACATTCATAGAAAATATAAACAAACACGAATGAGAGCGACAGCTCGTTAAGAAAAGCCGACGACAGTCAATGCAATAAAGCCTTGTACCGCAATGTTGACAGCCACAGTAACAGCAACAGCAGCAACAACAACTATAACTAATACATGAATAAAGCGGAGAGCGGGCAATAATAACAACAGCAAGCGCACGGCGCTAATAGCAGGAAGCAGCATTTTTTTAGTGAATAGCGCACATTATTTCTTTGAAGAAAATATGCTTATTTTTAATAATTTTTATTTTTTTTTTATGTCTCTCAAGGCGAACAGCGGAATGTCTAAGAGGCAGCAGGAGCAGTCACAATGTGGGAGATGTGAAGTTAAGAAATATTGTCTAATTATTTCCGTGCCGTCGCCATGCTCAGTGTGCGCTAAATTTTTCTACGACTGGATGGTTGCTGGTACAAATTCAAAAATATTTCGAGTGTGTTTTCGAATGGAGGCGGCGGTGGTCGCGACCGCGTTGTGGCAATAGTAATGTGAAGTGAAGTGAAGTGAAAAAAGTCACAGAAATAAATGGAATAGAGAAAAATACATATATATTTATAACACGGGCATGCAATTAATTTTTACGTAATATTTTGACTTTGTTTTTTGTATTAAATTTGTAAAAAATGTGACTTCTTATGTGAAATGTGATTGATGGTTTTTAAAAGTAGATACTTAAATAGATTGTTTAAGAAAAATCTGAGCATTAATTGCGAGTAAAACGTGTTTCTAAACTGGAGACACTGTGAAAAATGCATATCGGAAGCATTTTCGGCCCACTGCTGCTGCTGATCGTAGTCAAGATCACACACGAATTCAACGATGGCGGCAAAGTGGAAGTGAAAGTTGGTAATGAAGTGAAGAGAAAATGTTAAAAATCGCAGTATTTAGTTGGAAACGAAAAATTTTCTGTTAAAGAAAATATAGATGGAGACAAAAGTTCTGAGCGTTTTCTGATTTGGAGTGAGTGCAATGAGTCACATTGTACGCCGATTGAAAGGTGACATTTGAAAAGCAATAAAATAAAAGCTCTTTGATAATCTTATGCTTGCTGAAGCCAGTTGGGTGTTACCCAAAACGGTGAAAAAAGAAAAAAAAAATCGATACATTGCTTAGCACAACAGTACGACACAGCGAAAAGTCGGAGCAGGTGGGTAAAAAATGTGAGGGAGCCCCAATTTGTATCAAATACAACAACAAAGCGGTGGTTCAAGCAATTAAGCTTTGGATGGCAAAGATGAAGCACGCTATGGTCGCTCAATGGTCCCGAATTTCGAGAAAAATCGTGGAGTCGGACCAGAATGTGAGCCTTATTCCATTGTGCAGGAAAATGGGGACTAGCCAGAAAACTGGCTTGAAAATGGCTGGCCTCAGGAAGAAGCTCGATGTATGTAGGTGTGCCACACGACTGGATACAAAATAGCTTAATGCTATTCTTTGCTAGAACGTAATCTCCGTGTATGAAACACCAAATGATAGAAAAACTTTTTTCTAATATAATAGCGGTCGTCTTTCGGCAAGCAATGGGAAGACTCCAAATGTATTTCTGCCATAAAAAAGCTCCTTATAAAAAACCATTTGCCTTTCGGAGTCAGCCTAAAATTGTCGGTCCCACAAATAGGAGGAGAAGCTCTTTTGGAGGAGAAGCATTTTTGGAGCGGATGCTAACCGGTTAATGTTCACATACAAGAACAACAACCGAAAAAAATTGTTCTCAAATCGACGACAGCCGATCCAAATGATTAGATTAGATTTGTGGGGGGTTGGACAAGTCCAAGCACTCAGCCAGGAGACCATTGTATTACACCCGGATACAGATTTCAGTAGAAATAATAGAGAGATAGAAAAGTTAAAATTTGGGTGGTAAGACGGAAAAACTAGTTTGAAGTCACTCTTCCACAAATCTCTTGGATTTATTGATGAACTTTAAGAGATCCGGAAGAGGAAGCGTATGAACTTTATCCTTACTCAGTATATCGCAACCCAATATCCTAAGTCTGATTCTGGAAAACGTCGGACAGCTACAGAGAAAATGCTCTGCAGCGTCGTCATCCTCAAGACAGGATAGGCATATCGGGTTGTTAAGGATCCCCATGGCAGTCATATGCTGACCACAGGCGTTGTGCTCTGTGATTACACCCACCAGTACTCTCAGGTCCTTTCTACTGAGTTCTAGGAGAAAGGTTCCTGTTTGGTTCTTTCACAAAGCACTTGGCTACTCTGCACGAGTTCAACCCAGACTAATGTCCTCTATGGGTAGACCTCATGATGTCGTCAATCCATAGTTGAATCGATGTGGAATTGACACCTAGAAAGGGTTTAGGGCCTACTGGCATACTTGCAGAGCCTTCATTAGCCAGTTTATCAGCTAACTTGTTCTCTGTAATGTCACAATGTCCAGGTACCCAAATAAGACTAACTTTGTTATGTTTTGCAACACTTTATTTTTGTCCTACATTCACTGACTAACTTGGATGTGCAGCGTTGGTTAGCAAGGGCTTTCAGTGCAGCTTGACTGTCATTACAAATTCCAGTATGCCACGTTCAAGATGACATAGACTTCCGTAAATAATACCGTGGCCAACTGTCCTGTGGCATTCAAATGATGTCCAAATCCGGATTAAGAGCCAGTAAAGGCTAAGACGAATGGGTCTGGTGGTGAACGAGGACAAAACGAGTACCTCTTGATCAAACAAGCAGTCGGCGCTCTACGACGGTGTATCGGCACCCATGTCTCTGTTGACAATTATGATTGCGAGGTTGTAAGAGACTTCGTTTATTTAGAAACCAGCATTAACACCGATAACAATGTCGGCCTTGAAATTCAACGGAGAATCTCTCTTGCCTACAAGTGCTACTTTGGAGTAAGTACAGGTAATTGAGTAGTAAAGCCCTCTGTCGACCAACAAAACTAACACTCGACAAGGCTCCCATCATGCCCGTTCTAATGTATGGCGCATAAGCGTGGACGATGACAACATCCGATGAAGCGAGATTCTGCGGAAGATTTTTGGACCTTTGCACGTTGGCAACGGCGAATATCGCAGGCGATGGAACGATGAGCTGTACGAGCTTTACGACGACATAGACATAGCGCAGCGAATTAAGATCCAGCGGCTACGTTGGCTGGGTCATGTCATCTGAATGGATACAAACGCTCCGGCTTTGAAAGTATTCGATGCGATACCAGCTGGTGTTAACAGAGGAAGAGGCCTCCTCTGTATTGGAAAGATGGAGAAGGACTTGGTATCACTTGGGGCGTCCAACTGGCGCCGGTTAGCACGAGAAAGAAACTACTGCGCGCTTTGTTAAAATTGCGGAAGCGGTTATTGCGCTAATCAAGAAGAAGAAGAAGAAGCAGAAAGGCTAAGACAACATCACTATGAGTTGCTCCTATCAGTTCAAGCACTCAAATCCGAATTCTCGACCAACAACAGATCAACTTGAAGCAGGCAATCGACCGGAATTGACTATTAGGAAGAGTGTTGCCTTCCAGGAAGCAAGGCCAGATTGCAAATACCTTTAGCAATACCTCACAAGCTCCATCATATTCATCAAAATCTGACATTATGCGATTATCAATCTAAAGGGATGGAAATAAAGGGAAAACGCTCAGAGTTTTTATTTCACCTATTTTTGTTTTTTTGGACTCTATGCGCTGAGTAAAGTTTTGTCTTAGGTTTCATATGTATAACTCACGCCATCGTTTGCGAATACTCTAGTTTCGATTCCTTGCAGGCGTACTTTTCTTTCGCGACGAGGGCGATATTGAAAAGAGTTTTGACGAGGCATTCCGAGTGATTAATAACAATCAGTTATTTGGTGTAAGTTTCGAAACGATTAAGCGGTATGTGCCCAGCGACGATAGCTATATACTCCAACAGTTAAGTAAGTATCTATGCATGATGATGAAAATGTATATGGGTATATGTGAATTACTCAGATATGAAATGACGAATGAAATGTGAGGGAAAATTTCATAACCAATGATGAAAAAGTATTAAAAAGGATTAAGAAAAATTTTAAATATTTATTGCATCATAAATCTATACAGCTATTTGTATAAATAAAAAAAGGCGAAATATGCAAAAAAAAATTTAATTTATTTTTTAAATTTAATTTTAATTTTTTTTCGTGTTTAATATCTGCAGAGGCTAACTTCAATGTTCGGTTTTTTTATTACACAGCCTCCTATTCGAACTTTTTACTGAAAAATGTATAAAGTTACAGCGGCTGCCACCCTGTATGTTGCAGAGCGACCTACTTAGGTCAATTGGCCTGTTTTAACACTCATGGACGAACGAATTTTAATACACCACTGCTTCTCTTTAGTGAAACACTGGAAATACTGAGTGTCCATGAGCCGAAGTATGCGAAATATTCGAAAAAATACTTTTTAAGATATTGATTTCGATTTTTAGCCTGAGTGAAATTTTTTTTTAGTTTCTTTGACGGGACAAACTAGCAAGTACATCATTCAAACAACTTGTGGTGTCAAGGAGCCAAGGTGGTCGCTTCTTAACACATCAGTGCCAAAGACCTCAAGCTTCATTCGAGCGAAGGCTGGGCAGACGCCCATATAAAGTGGCTGGTTAATGACAGAAGGATCTGCGACAGTTGGTCGGATATGACAAATAACATCAGTTTTGTCCATCTGCAGCCTCACTCAGCCCGCCAAGCTTGCGTGTAGGCAGAAGTAACCTATTTGCTAACCGTGGCTTTGATGGCTGCAGAAGGGAGTGGCAGAACGGGCTCGGGGCCAAAGAAGTTGCTGCTAGCAAATGGGTTGCTTAATTGGCCTCCGAGCCCATCCTAGCTAAAAAGTCAGAAGTCTCATTCGCCGCGATACCCACGTGACCCGGGACACATGTTAGCATGAGGATATTATTTCTACCGGTAACTAAGAGCACGGTGTAGTTTTGTCTCGCTGGAACTGTGCTCGATCATGTAGCCATCCGGTAAAATGCGAACACAGTGTTTGCTGGGGTCATTTTCAGGGTTTGATCACAATTGTGCCTCTGGCAGCACCACACTGTATCTCTTTTCGACTACTACTCCTGATGGCATGGAGTCAAAGGGCACAGAGAGGATCATTGAATCGACATCCATGCTTTCTCTGTTGTCCAATGCCGGACAGGGGCCGTACCGATTCCCATTGTGTTTCAGCCTGCAGATGGCCTTCAGCATCTAATACCGGGCCTGAAGTAGTCGGAAAAGCTCCCGTGCAACAGATGACTACAGTGCGTTGTAGTCTTGTTAAGGTCCTCCACACTCCCACGAGAGAGGTCACTGATGTATAGGTGATAATAGATCTTATCATAGCTGTGTAGATCCATAAGATCTTGTTAGTAGAAAGACCTCACGTTTTCCCAAAGACACCCTTGCACTGCCAGGCTGTCAGTGCTTTGAATGACTTTGTTTCAACGTGTGACTTCCAAAGGAGTTTACTATCGAGGATTACTGCAAGATATTTGATTTCTTTGGATAGCTGAATTGTGACTCCTTTTAACTTAGGCAGAACGAGCCTATCAAGCTTTATTTCTTTTGGTAAAGAGGACAATACCTGTCTTGGTAGTGTTTGCCGATAGCCCATTAGCACATCATCAAGTGTCAATCATATCACAGGAACGGCCAAGCGAGATTAGCCAGTTTCGTTTTACTAGAACCGCATGTGTTTTTCAGGCCAATCTGCTATTTGTTAGCTCAAAGAGAGACGATCGAAGCCGAAATTTGTAAGAGGGTAGACGGGTGCTCACGTTAAGGGCACAGGTTACTGAGTGTCTGCAACGTTGTTCTCAGGTAGTATAATAAAGTGAAGGTTTTGCCTCAATCGCCATTGCTTTGATTTAAAAAATGTTTTTTGTTGATGGTATTGTGCATTTTCTCCCATAAGAAAAACAAATTTTTTATGGAGGAAAACTTCAGCACCCTAAGCTAAAAAAAATCAGTGTCCAAAATCAGTGCGATTTTTGAAGAACTTCAAATTTGACTTAAAATTGAAAGATCTATAAAACGCCCTAATTATGTATATATATATATAAGGTAGGGTTCCGTCGTTGAGTGCTGTGGCCACTAAAACAATCCTTTCTCCTCTTCTGAGGGGTCTTCCTTCCCAGAACTACTATCTGCATTACTTCGGCAGGGCCCAGAAAGACGCCCAACGACGATAAAATGGACTAGTTCTATTCACTCAGGTTTTGGCCCACCATGCTTGTAGCCAGCTTCATGCTATAGACTCGTTATCTTATATCTATGTCTGTGAGGCTTCGCTTTATGGTACTGCGTTGAGGTCTTCTCTTTTTTCGGTAATACACCTTCAACATATCTTTTAACTGTATTCCAGTTGTCCCCGCGTTTAAGCATCTTGCCGATCATATTGGTCGGCGCGTTGTCGCCAATTTGCTCCCTCAGAGTATCTCTTTTCACGAGCCGTCTGTCGCAATTAAAAAACGTGTGTCTGACGTCATCGCTCGGTGCTTCGCAGTATATGCATCTGGGGTCACTTACCTTACCCATGCGGTATAGGTATTTCCAGAAGTACCCGTGGCCCGAGAGGTACTGAGTCATGAAATAGCCAACTTCCCCGAAATTCCTTTGATCTCATTTACCTATTGCAGGAATGAGCTTCGCCGTTCATCTACCTCTCGATTCAGTGTCCCATCGGCTTTGCCACCGCTGCATGGTTTGGCATGTCCGTTCCGCGGCGTTAGTGGGGGCGTGTTTTTTCTTAGCGTATTACGTTTAATGAGCTCCAGGCCATGGTCGTCAAGCTAAAATTGGGTTCTTAACATGACTTGGTTCAGCTTCATCCTGGCATACTCGGTATCTCGCGCTGTTATGATCGCCGCTATATCGTCCGTGTGCCCCACCGGATATGTGTCTTCTGGCATTTCTATACTCAGGATCTCGTCGTAGCTCAGATTTCAGAGATCCGGGCCGAGTATAGATTCTTGAGCTGCGCCAGATGTTACCGCTTTAGTTTCTTGACCATCTGGTGTACTGTACAGAACTTCACGCTCGCTCATGTAGCTCTGGAGGATCCTTAGCAGGTATGTAGGTGGTCAGAACCTTTCTCGCAGTACTGTTATTATGTCCACCGTAAGCTATTAAAGCCCTTTCGTCATCAAGCGTTGCCAGGAAGATGATGCGTCTCGGGTAGGAATGTCCGCTGCACGATCTACTCTGCTTACCACGACCTGCAGCTCCCATTGAGCACACAGCTTTCTTAAACCCAATACTTGAGTCAAAATATTGCTTAGACTGCCCAATGAGATTCCTCGGGCTTCTGCCAAATCTCTTTCAGTCACTCGATGATTTTTCAATACCATAGCTTATACTTTTTTACGATTTCTGGTGTTCTTGCTGTTTTTGGACGTCCTTGACGTGGATCGTCTTCAAAACGTTTAAGTTCAGCTACCCATCTTTTTACTAATCGATGCCGAAAAGTCCTTATACACTTTGAACATTCGTTCATAAATTTCCTTTTGCTTTTAAACCTTCGAAAAATAAAAATTCAATCACTGCCCGATACTTGATTTTTTCCATTGTAGAAAATATTTTGACACGTCGATACTAAATGGTTTGTAAATAAATAATGAATTGATACATATATTGAAATGAAACTTAGCAGCATAGCAAAAAGAAAGTGTAAGCTAGTAGCAACGGCCTCTCTTATCGAACCGCGAAAATTATTGAACAACCTAGTAAGGCACCAAACTGTGACCTTTTGGTCGTGAAGAAAGTGTTGCTCAATGAATTGAGGTTTCTCGGTGGTATAAAACAGACAATTTGGTTTACTTACTCCTCCTTTAAATGTGAAATATGCCTCGTTAGACGGGGAAATGTTTCGATTTTTAGTTTTTATAACTGAGAAGTCATTTTTAATGTATCGGTCAGTCCATAAGTTCGCGCGTTTTTTAAAGGTGGTTTTAAAATTAATAAAAAAGATGTTCAAAGTATTTATTAATCAATGATATATTTTTTGCTTCATTATTTACAATGTCTTCCCAACGTTTAGGCAAATTTTTAATTCCCTGCTCAAAAAATTGTTTGTCCTTGGAGCCAAAATACGCTTCGATATCACTTTTTATAGCTTCTTTTGAGGAGTAGTTCTTGTTACTCATATGGGATGGAGTCCACGGAAAAGGTGGTAATCACAAGGTGCAATATCCGGAGAGTATGGTGGATGCGGCATTAGCTCCCATCCAAACTCGTTCAGCTTGCCTAATGTTTGCCTTGCGGTATGAGGTCTTGCGTTGTCGTGGTGAAGCAAAACTTTGCGTCTATTCACTAAAAACGGTCGATTTTTTTTAAGTGCCTCATTCAGGTTTGATAGCTGATGGGAATAATAATCAGCAGTTATCGTCTGGTTTCGTTCCAGAAGTTCATAATAAATAATACCGGCCATAACCCACCAAATAGACAGGAGAATCTTCTTGGGGTGAAGGCCATCTCTAGGGGTCGGTTCTGGTGTTTCATCTTTATCTAACCATTAGCGTTTGCGAACTGGATTACTGTAAAGGACCCATTTTTCATCACCAGTAACGATACGGTTCAAAAAACTTTCATTTCCAAGCCGTTGCAGCAGCTGAGAACACACATTCACTCTCTGCTGAAACCTTTCCCAACGGAACCAGGTGCCTGTGAATTTTTCCATGCGATGAATTTAACCTCTGAGCTATCATATCGACTGTCAAATTTGGCTCAGCTTCCACGAGTTCGAGCAAGGCGTCGGAGTTAATGACGACCAGCGCGCAGGGCATCCTCCACGTCGCAGTTATCACTTCGGAATTTTGAAAACTACTTTTGCGCAGTCCTTACACTCACGTATCCTCTACGTGAACAGTGTTTATTATAGCAGCAGTTGTTGTTGTTATAGCAGCAGTTGTTGCATTTTTACCACTTTTATAAAAAAAATACAAAATATGCCTCTTATACGCGTTCGAAGATTCCATTTAATTTTTTAATAACCGTGCTTCTATCCGCGACTAAAATCACTTGTTGAATGCACAATATATCAAAGAAAATATAAATAGTTCCGCTATATTTCGGGAATAATTTTTTGTATGCAAAAATCGTACAAAAACGAAAATATGGGTAAAATACGCACGAACTTATGGAATGACCTGATGTATATTTCAACATACGCGCTCTTTCGGAATGACCTTTTCCATAGTATAAATGTTTTCGACTTCGCGCTGCCAACGCGGTATCAGAATAACCAGCCTGAGAGTTCTGTCAAAAGTTGTAAAGTTTTATGATTTCCCGATGCTTTAAATGGCCAATTCACATTTTTGAATAATTAAATAAATTTTCTAATAAATTCATAGAATTATTCACAGTGTTCGGTTGTCACTCTGTTGGAGAATCATGCAGCTTATACGTAATGCGAGTGTATAAAAAGATGCAAAATATTTCAAAATTCCTTCATGCGGTTTTTTCCAAATTCTTAGTTAGTAGGTGTAAAAATGTTTGCTGAACAATTGCGAGATTGCTATTAATTTCTTTAATAAATTCTGGTAGTGCATAAAAAAAATTTTATTTTTAAAATTTAAAACATTTTCACTTTCAATTAACAATCTTTCTTATTTGTCTCTTCCAAACATTTCAGCTTGTGAATTGCTTTCAGATGGCGTTGCTGCTATTTTCGGACCAAGTTCAAAGGCGTCTAGTGGTGAGTGGAATCAAATGCGACGAAAAATGCGCCAACACTTTTGCTGCTGCTATTTGATTTTTATTTTTTGTGATCGAAAAGAATTTATGTATGTAATATATATATATATATGTGTGTATATATTTATGTGTATATGTAAATATGTATGTATATATGTATGTGTATGCACTCGTAGATACATACGTATGCCATGCCAACGCTGTGAGCTTGAATATATTTATGCATGTATTTCGAACTGGTTGGAATGCATTTTGGAAAAATAAATAAATTACTGCAAAAAAGATTGTGAGAAATTCGAAGCTTCAACGGACAATATAAAATAATATACATTTGAGATTATTTATTTTTTGATTGTTATTTGCCAGCTCTAAATGAATGGTTTCTATCAAAAAATTTCCCGCTTTCTCATTCTCAGACATTGTTGCGGTCATAGCCAATGCCACTGGCATTCCACATATAGAATTTGATTGGAAATTTCAATCCACATTTCAAGAGCGCGTCAATAATCGAATGACTGTCAATGTGGCGCCTTCGATAGCGATGATCTCAAAGGCTTACTTCAGCATTATTAAGTCTGTTTACGAATGGGAACAATTTACGATTGTCTACGAGACCCAAGAGGGTGGGTTGGAAATTGTGTTATAGAATAATTTTTTTTTTCTTATTTATTTATTATTTTTATTATTGATTTAATTATTTTGTTTAATGTTGTGCTATTTCATTTATGTTTTAATAAAATTTTATTTCATTTTATAATACTTTATTGTTTAATTTACTTTTTTCTATTTTTTCTGTTATTTAATTTGGTTTAATATTGTTTTATTAACTATTATTTTCTTTTAATGCGTAAGTTAATTAAAATAAATTTTATATTATTCTTTTGAACCTTTTTTAATTTTATTTAATTTTAAATTATTTAATTTCATTACTTTTGAAAGATATTTAATTTTATTATGTTTTATTTCAATAATTTAAAATTTTTTTTTAATGAATTTATTTGTTTTTATGTTTTTATTTAAATTTTTTTCCGTTTTTTTAATTTTTTCTTTTATTTGTTATTTTATTTCAGTTCTTATTCTTTCATACTTTATTTAAAAAAAAAAATTTAATAATTAAATAAGTTTTTTCATTCAATTTGAATTCATATTTTTTTACTTTATATGATATTTTCTTTTAATTAATTAATTAAGATAGTTTAAGTTAATTTAAATAAATTTATTTAAGTTTAAATAAATTTTATATTATTCTTTTGAACTTTTTTTAATTTAATTTAATTTAAATCTATTTGATTATTTTTGAAAGATATTTAATTTTATTTTTAATTTTTTTCAATAATTTTTAATCTTTTTTTTAATTTATTTATTTTTTTACATGTTTCTATTTAAATTTTTTCAGTTTTTTTTAATTTTTTCGTTTCTATGTTATTTTATTGCAGCATTAATTTTTATTATGCTGTACTTTATTTTGTTTTATTTTTTTTTTTAAACTAATTTTTTTTCCTTCAATTTGGTTTAATATTATTTTATTTTATATGCTACTTTTTTATTACTTCAGTTTATTTAAATAAGTTTTATGATATATTTTCAACTTTTTTTAATTGAATTCGATTTTAATTAATTTTTTTTCATTATTGATATTTAATTTTATGTTGTTTTACTTCAATAATTTTTAGTAATATTATAAATTCATTTAATTTTTTGTATGTTTTTATTTATATAGTTTATATATTTGATTATATATATTATTTTCGTTTTTATGCTATTTTATTGCAGTTTTTATTTTTATTATACCTTATTTTGTTTAATATTTTTAATTAATTAATTAATTTCATTTTTATTCAATTCGAATTAATATAATTTTGTTTTATTTTTTCTGTTGTTATTGAAGTCGATCTAAATTAATTTTATTTTATAGAATTTTTTAAATTTATTTAATTGAATCTATTTCATTTTAACTAAGTAATTATTTAAATTTTTAAATTTTATAAATATTCTTTTTTTTTATTTATATAATGGGTATGGGAATAAGTTTCCACTCTCGTAAAAGAGGTGTCGCTGCTGATACTATTTTTGTGTTCGATCTAATGATACTCGTATACTAGTGATTTGAAAGTGTATATGTGAGGTCTCGATCGCAGTAGTTCACATTCGTTTGAAGCGTAAAGATCCTTTTTTATCTGACGTCAAAAATGTCTACGTTTGTCCCGAAAAAACAGCATTTGCGGGAAGTCATGTTTCATTATTACCTTTTAAAGAAAAGAGCAGCTGAAACGTGTCGTATATTATTCAATATTTACGGTAATCATGTTCCATCAAATACAACTTGTAAAGATTGGTTTCGACGCTTCCAAAGGGGCGATTTCGACGTGAGTGATAAAGATCGAACGAGCGAAAAAATTCGAAGATACCAAAACACAACAATTATTGGATAAAGATGCATGTCGACCCCTGGATGATACGTCTAAAAAGTTGGATGTTGACAGAGCAACCGTCGGTAAACGTAGCAATGGGAATGGTCCAGAAACTGGGTGCCACATCATTTAAAGGAGAGGGATATCGAGAGACAGGAATAGAAAATGTGACGGGAATAGAAAATGCTTTCTGCATTGCTTTGCCACTGGCGATGAAAAATGGATCTATTACGATAACCCTAAGCGTCGAAAATGTTGAAGCCTGCCAGTTGAATCAGGTCCATCGACAGCGAAAAAAATATTCATGCTTCAAAGGTTATGTTGTGCATCTGGTGGGATCAGAAGGCACTCCTTAAACTATCTGAAACCATCACTGGCGATCGCGACCGACTACCGACTGCAGCTAATGCGTTTGAATGGAGCTCTCAAAGAAAAGCAGCCGAAAGGGACGGTAGACATGACAAACTGATTTTGCTGCATAACAACGCCAGGCGTCACACGTTGCTAAATCGGTGCAGAAATATTTAGAGGGACTGAATTGGGATATCTTGCCCTGCTCGCCGTATTCCCCAGGCATTGCACCTTCGGATTACCATCTGCTCCGATCAATGCAGTTAGCCCTTATTAGAGAGCGGTTCACTTCTTACGAGAGCATCGCAAACTGATCAAGTCAAAAGAACTCGAATTTTTCGTCAGAGGAATCCGATTGCTGCCGGAAAAATGCAGTAAAGTTGTAGCTTCTAGTGGCACATACTTCATATAATATTATTTATTATTTAATTGTTTAAATCATTTGTAACTTTGGCTAAGAAAGAACGGAAACTTATTCCTATCCTCTTCTTTATATAATATATAAAAAATTAATGTTTGTCTGTATGTCATCGATGAACTCAACAACTACTTGACCGATTATTATAAAAATTGGTATACTATATATATGTATTTTTCCACGGAGAAGGTTTGTAGAATATGCTCATTGATGCCACTCGCCACCAGGTGGCGCTGCAGAGTAGCAAGTTCTGCCCCGTTCAACCGATTGTCATAAAAATTAGTATGACTATGTATTTTTACACAAAGGAAACGAATATGACATGTTCATAGATGTAACTCGCCTAGAATGAATTGAATATTTGTGTACTGATTTTTCTTTACATTTATTTTTCTTAACTTTATTTTAGTTGTTGGTGTAGCAACGCGCGCCGGGTACAGCTAGTACCCAATATTTTTTAATTTTTATTTTACCTCATTTATTTTTTGTTATTATTATTCATATTTTTTGTATGTTTTGTTTTATTTTTTATGCTTTTTTTGTTATTTTGCTGTATTTAATTTTTTTGTTTAATTTATTTTTGATGCAATATTTTGTGAATTTATTTATTTTCATTTTATTTTACTTGACTGAGTTTTCATTTAATTTTTGTTTGTTGGTACTGCCTTTATATATTTCGTTTTGTTTTTTGTTTTTATATTCTTTTCCTGTATTTTATGTTTCATTAATTCATTTTTTTTATTTCATTTAGCTTACTCCAATTTAATTTGGTTTTATTTTATTTGATGCTTTTTTTATTTTATAAGAATTTTAATTAAAATTAATTTTACTTTTATAATTTTGAATTTTTTGTTTAAATTAGTTTGATGTTTATTTGTTTATCTTAAATTATTTTATTGGTTTTTAATTTATTTTAATTTAGTTGATTTAGTTTTTCTTTTGTAGGTACCGCCTTTATATATTTCGCTTATTTTATTTTTTATTAATGAATTTGTTTTTATTTCATATACCAGTTATAAACCTATGAAATGAGACTTTCAGCTATTAGTCCATAGATGTCGCTAGGAGTATTTTTAAACCTTCCCAAATGTCTTGTTTTTTTCGTCAGTCATCTATCAACAATATTCAGTTCATTGTTTGTTACATTTCATACAACAATGCATTTGTGTCGCTCTTAAAAATGTCGAAAATTGAAGAAAAACGCTTCTCAAGCTCATCAAATGCTTATAGAAGCTTATGGTGGATATTCTCTAAGCAGAGCACAGTGCTTCTGGTGGTTTGAAAAATTCCGAAGTGGTGATTTTAGCGTGGAGAACGAGGACCGTGGTTGGCCACCGAAAAAGTTTGAGGACGTCGAATTGGAAGCATTGTTGGATGAAGATGATAGTCAAACGCATCATCGAACAAGAGGGTCCCGGGAATTCGTGGAGTCATACGATTGGGAACCGCTGGTGCATGCGGCTTACTCACCAGACTTGGCGCCTTCCGATTATCATTTGTTTGCATCGATGGGCCACGCACTTACCGAGCAGAGCTTCAATTCTCACGAAGAAGCCAAAAAATGGCTCGATGATTGGTTTGCGGCCAAAGACGGCCAATTTTTTTGGCGCGGCATCCACAAATTGCCTGAGAGATGGGAAAAATGTGTCGCTAGCGATGGCTATTATTTTGAAGATTAAATTTGTAACCATTTTTTGTTAATAAACGTTTGAAATTGAAAAAAGTCTCATTTCTTAGGTATCTACCTTATTTTACAAGAATTTTAATTAAAATTAGTTTTATTTTTGAAATTTTTAATTTTAATTGTTTTCGTTTTATTTGATTTTTTGTTTAAATTAGTTTGATGTTTATTTGTGTATCATCATTTATTTAATTTTTGTTATTGTATTTTACTTGATTTTGTTTTTATTTTTAAGAATTTTAATTAATTTTAATTTGTTTAATTTTTTATTTTATTTTATTTTATTTAGTTTTTATTTATAAGAATTTTAATAAAATTT
Source organism: Anastrepha obliqua (assembly GCF_027943255.1). NCBI lineage: Eukaryota > Metazoa > Arthropoda > Insecta > Diptera > Tephritidae > Anastrepha > Anastrepha obliqua. The sequence goes on from NC_072896.1 coordinate 33,338,483, forward strand.
AATTTTATTTTTAAAATTTTTAATTTTATTTGTTTTTCTTTTACTTATTTTTTTTTGTTTAAATTAGTTAGAAGTTCATTTTTTTATCTAAAGTTATTTTGTTCTTTTTTATTTTATTGTGTTTTGTTTTATTTATTTTTTTTAAACTACATACTTTAACAACTCGTTTTTAATGTTTTTATTTAAATAATTTTTGCTTAATTAAATTGTTTTTTACTTTTATTTTATTTATTGTTGTTTGTTTTGATTTATTTGATTTTTTTTAAATTTAATTTAATTTTTTTTAACTTGAATTTGTTTTTTTTTTTGGGTTTGTTGTTTTCATTATTTTGGTATATTTAATTTATTTCCTATATTAATTTAATTCCTTTTTTTTATTACAAAATTTATTTTAATTTAATTAAATTTTCTTAAATATAATTTATTTTTATTATATATTAATTTGTTTTATTTTATTTTATGATATTTTAGAAATAATTTTTATTGCTTATTTCTTCATTTAATATGTTTTCATTAATATTTATATTAAATCGGTTTAATTTTATTATGTGTTTCTCTGTTTTATTTTGCTTTGTAATATTTTAATTTTTTATTGCTTATTTTTTTATTGTTAATTTTTTATGTAATGTTTTTATTCTAATGTTTTTTATTAATATTTATTACTAAATTAATTTATAATATATTATTTTATATTTCCATTTCCTCTCCCTTTTCCACTTTCTCATTTCCCATTTCCAGGTCTCGCACGCTTACAAGACCTTTTGAATATTCAATCCATGAATAATGATCTTGTCAAGTTGCGCTACATCGGTGATTATAAACACGATTTGCGTGTACTTTGGAAGGAGGTAAGGGAGACCTTGCATGAAAATAGAATTATTCTGGACTGTTCTGAGGACTCGTTGCAAATTTTGTTGCAAACTTCGATGCCTTTTAAGTTGCTGGGCTCTTTTCGGGTAGGTTGCCTACTATATCAATGTTTTCATTTCAATCATATTCATTTCTAGTATTGGTTCCTGTCTCATTTGAATACCCACAACTCGCCCTTGAGAAATTTGTACAATGCGGACTATAAAGCCAATATAACTTCTGTGCGGCTAAAATTGGTCGATGAGAATCCTTATGGGCGCAAAAAGACCCGAATACGGCCAATTGATGTGAGTAGAGTCAAAGAAATTGGGAAGACAGCTCACTTTAGAAGACTCATCTACATTTTTGATATATATGAACTTTTTTTAATAAACATAAAATGGTTTCCTTTAATATCAAAAGGAGATATTTGCCAGTCAGGATTTCTTGCCAATTCTGATGTACGATGCTGTTGTCTTATTTGCTAATGCCGCAAGAAATGTAATTATATCGTTGAGAACGTTTAAGGAACCATCAAACAGATGCGAACTTGGTTACCATGGCGGCATTAGTAGCCGTCCTTGGTATGTGGGACGTCAAATCGTGCGCGAAATGAAGACGGTGCGTATGCATTATCGATGTACTACTCTAAAATCTATTTTATTTGTATACAACGCTACATAATTTTTCGCCAAAGATCTCTGAAGATGATGTGGAGCCGCCCTTCAAAACGGAAAATCTGAAAATCGACGAAAATGGTGAACGCAGCGATTTTAGTTTGGAGATTTACAAGCCAACCACAAATGAAATTTTATCTATCTTTAAATCGGATGGCACTGTGGCACCGCCAAGTTCAATCTATGCGACGACGAGCAGCGCTTCGACCACCCCCGATTTTTCGTTGGAAAAGAAATTCTTTGTAGTGGCCACACGCTTTGAAGAACCTTATTTCATGTTGAAGTGAGTAGTGAGTGGCCAGTTGCCTGTGGTGCTGTTAAATTAAGATTACCGTTCGATTGATGTCAGTTACTTCGCAGAGAGGATCATGAAAATTTGCGTGGCATGGAGAAGTATGAAGGCTATGCGGTGGATCTGATAGGGAAATTGTCAGAGATAATGGATTTCAAATATGATTTTTTAATTGAGCGTGGCACTGGCAAACCCAATCCGGAGACTGGCGAATGGGATGGCATTATCAGACGGCTAATTGATCACGTGAGTGCTGGAGATGGTTTAATTTTGATGTATTACGTTGGGGAACAAGTACGTAGCGTTTTTACCAAAGACTTTTATTTAAAGAAAAAACAATAATTATATAAATAAGTTAATCAATTATATATTTGTCGTTGCTGTTTACAACCTCTTCCCACCTTCCGACCAATTTGTTGATGGCGTTCCGCCAAAAATCGCCTGGTCGGGTGTCAAAGAAGTTGTTGAGCCAGTTTTTAAGCACCTCTTTGTTATCGAAGGTAACGCCCTTCGCCCTTCATATGGTTTAACAAGGGGCGGGAAATATGGTAATCGATCGGCGCAAGGTCCGGAGAATACGGCAGATACTGAAGAACCTCCCATTCGAGCTCTTGGAGTGCAGCTTTGATGACATGGTTTGTCCATGTCGATCAGCTCTTTTCAGTCGTATAGCCTCATTCACGCAGTGTAGTTGGCAATGTAGAGCTCCTTCTCGTTCGTGACATTCATTTTGAGCATTTCCCAGTGCACCAATCTCTCCCAGTCCCACCAAACACATATCCTGATCTTCTTTGGATGAAGATTGGGCTTGAATCTCGGCTTTGGCGTACCTCCTGGTATTATTTTTTTTCGTTGAGCTCGTGGTATCCAGGCTCCCAATATTTCGGTAAATTCCATTGAATAAAGGTTATTGAAAATCGTGTTATGATCGCAGTTCATTTTTTTCGTCAATTCACGACTGGTTTGGCGACAGTTTTTCTTCAAAAGTGACTTGAGACGTTCTTTATCGAATTCAGAAGACCTCCCGCTGTCGGACGTGTCATTGATGTCGAAGGCGGTTTGAACTTTTCAAACCATTTCCATGCTGTAGACTCGCCTATGACACCTTCTCTATACGCATTGCAAATGTGCCGGGCTGCTTCGGCAGCTTTTTGACCTCCATGAAAAGAAAAGAGGCGCAGGTGTCGAAAAGGTTGATTTTTGCCTTCTGCGTATTCCATTTCTAAGCCTCAAAATTAGTAAAAAATTAAATAAATCAAAAATACAATTAACATAGTTTTGTAGAGCAGAAATAGTTCTATCGAATGAATACTTACCCTTGGCCAAACAGCAAACAAATCGTTGTAAAATATAATAAAAGGAAACATAAAAACGCTATGAACTTATTCCCCAACCCAATACATCCAACTTAAGCGAGTAATAACAACTAAACTTTGAATTCTAGCAAGCCCAAATTGGTATATGCGACATAACCATTACCCAGGCGCGTCGTCAAGTTGTTGATTTTACAGTGCCTTTCATGCAACTCGGTATTAGTATACTGTTTTACAGAAGAGCACCGGCACCGAAGAATGTTTATGCTTTCTTGGATCCATTTGCCGAAGAGGTGTGGTACAATATGATGCTGACACAATTGGTGATGACGTTGCTGTTTGTATTATTGGCGCGGTGAGTTACAATCTTAGTTTAGTGTTTAGTTCCTGAGTTGTGATGTTGCGGGAGACGTGAGTGGAAAGAACCAAGGCCCATCTGTCAAGGTCGTTAATGTCAATAATCCAAATTTGCTTTCAGTTGTGATGTCAAAATATGACATTTCTAAGGCAAGTTGACATTACGTTCACCAAGGCGCTAAAAATAACAAAAAGTTACCCGACAAGTAATGCAACCTTGATAGACTCGCCTTTGAAAGAACCAGGAGGACTCCCTCAGTCTTCTCAGCTGATGTATTGCCGCTTCTCTTATTTTTTGGTTTGTGCGAGAAACAGTGAGATTAACAGGGGCGTGTACGATGCGGTACCGCTACTCAGCTCTCAGTGAATTTGGCAGAATCAGCTGTTCTGATTCCCGACAAATTAGTTGTCGCAAATGCGATTTTTGTTTACATTTTTTATTTAACTTTTTTATTTCTATGCTCTTTTGTGTTTGAATTAACATAACCTATATTTTCACTTTTTATTTACAAAAGCTCACTATTTCGTGATTTTCTTCTTAGTTCTCTCACGCACTTCATCTCCAATTACGTCACGACAAATTTGTGCTCATTTTTCCACTTCAATCTACAATCAACGGTTCTTCGAATATTACTACAGTGACCGCAGGAAAATGGGGTCCCGGAAAGGGTGTACTGCAGAGTAAAGGGTCTTTGATTTATATATTATTGTACAAAGGGTGTTTAATTTAGAGGTATCGGATTTTAAAATGAAATAAAGCAACGAAAATTTAAATTGATTGAGCAAACTTTGTTAATTTTGTGTAGAAGCATTCTTGACATTTATTGGCCTCAACTGTGCCGTAATTCGGCTATCCATAAACACCAATTTTGAATGACTCGCTGGAGGACTTCGTTAGGTATCTCGTGAACAACTTTAGTAATGTTGGCTTCGAATGCCTCAATTGAAGTTGGTTTACACAAATCATTAGGACACATGATGCCACACACCAAGATCGATGATGCCACACGATCTTGGTGGCCAATCCACTGTTTGAGACGTGATATAAATCACCTACCGAAACGACGGCACAGTAAATCCATTGTTTCACGGGCTGCATGGCTGTATGACAAGTAAAGCCGTTTTGTTGGAACCAAATGTTGTGGAGATCACGGGCCTCAATTCCCGGCATCAAAAAGTCGTTTATCATGGCACCATAGTGTTCACCATTCACTGTTACATTGGCGCCAGCCTCGTCTTTGAAGAAATATGGGCCGATGATTCCTCCAACCCATAGGCCGCACCAAACGTTTGTTTTCAATGGATACAATGGCTGTGCTCTTTCAAAAAACCCTATTGGAAAAAGTGCAATCTGTTCAGCCCTTATATAAAGAAAGGCAAATCGATTTTTATCAGAAACTGTGCTCATGCAGAAATACAATCAAGTGCCTGCCCGTCGAGGAGCGGTCTCTATTAACAGAACTGGGACCGTGGCCGCCAGAATGATAGAATTGGGCTTAAATATTTTATCACTCAGAGGAACACTGATTTCCACAGTGCTGAGATCTTCCAACTCATTCAAGAATTGTCTACCTAGGGAGCTTCTGTAGTAGTCTGTATATCTTGCCATTAGACAGAGTCCCATTAAAATTAAAACTCAACTCGATGTCGCAATATTCTGGAACCCATTACATTCGTTAAGAGATGCCTGAAATTTCATAGGTACCATTTGGGTTGTCGATTGCTTTGTGAGGAATCTATAGCCATATGGCTGTCAGATCAAACGTAAAAATCGTATCCAGGTTTGGCTCACATTGCGCTATTGCCATGGCCTGAATTATTACCAGCTCTAGATGAAAAGTACTACAATAGTCGGCGAACCGAAAGCTAAAAAAGATGCAAGATGCTCGGAACGTAAAGCAACGCTCACGTAGCCCTTGAGCTTTAAGTCACCTGTGTATACATGAATGGACTCGCTATGTCTCACGACATTTTGTTTCTAAGTTTTTCCGTCGAAAGTAGGAGAGAAGAGGCTTTGTTTGTGTTTTCGTTGGGGAGAGTTTTACATGGCGGCTCTCAAATTCAGCGCTCAATCAGCTATCCTGTGAAGTTTCGCCTTCTCACATTCTTTCGAACGGGACAACATCCGATGAAGCGACGCTTGGAGTGTTCGAGAGAAAGATTCTGCGTAAGATTTTTGGACCTTTGCACGTTGGCAACGGCGAATATCGCAGACGATGGAACGATGAGCTGTATGAGCTTTACGACGACATAGACATAGCGCAGCGAATAAAGATCCAGCGGCTTCGTTGGCTGGGTCATGTCGTCCGAATGGATACAAACGCTCCGGCTTTGAAAGTATTCGATGCGGTACCAGCTGGTGGTAGTAGAGGAAGAGGAAGGCCTCCTCTGCGTTGGAAAGATCAGGTGGAGAAGGACTTGGCTTCACTTGGTGTGTCCAACTGGCGCCGGTTAGCACGAGAAAGAAATTACTGGCGCGCTTTGTTAAGCTCGGCCAAAATCGCGTAAGCGGTTATCGCGCCAATTAAGAAGAAGGAGACTTTCCCCACTTGCGTGGACTTCTACATATGGAATCATCCTTCTTTTTTACGTTGACGACGGCGAATATCGAAGGCGATAGAACGATACGCTTTATGAGCTTTACGACGACATAGACATAGTGCAGCGAGTAAAGACCCAGCAGTTTCGTTGTCTGGATCATGTCATCCGAATAGGTAAAAACGCTCCGGCTCTGAAAGTATTCGATACCAGCTGGTGGTAATAGAGGAAGAGCAAGGCCTTCTCTGCGTTGGAAAGATCAGGAAGAGAAGGTCATGGTTTTACTTGGTGTGAAAAATTCACTGAGAGCATGATAGCGGTTCCTGAATATGGGCACCTCTGTATTCTTTATTTAATTTTATTTATTTAGTAAGTGATTCATTTCTAACACGGCATCTTATAATTCCACAGATTTTCACAACACGAGTGGATGAATCCTAATCCAGCTGATTCCGATCCGGTAGAGCTTGAAAATATATGGAATAATTCGAATTCATTTTGGCTGATGATTGGCTCTATTATGCAACAAGGTTGCGATATACTACCAAAGTAACTCGATTTCAGTTATATTAAAAAAAAAACCTAATAATTTTCCTCCTAACAGAGGCCCTCCGATGCGTATTCTCAGCGGTATGTGGTGGTTCTTTACCTTGATGATGGTCAATGCGTATATTGCCAATTTGGCGGCTTCGCTAACGAACAACAAACTACAAAGCGAGTTCAATAGCCTCGAAAGTCTTGTCGATCAGAATAAGGTTAAGTATGGCACATTGGCTGGTGGCAGCACTTCAGTCTTCTTTTCCGAATCGAATGAGACGGATTATAAGAAGGCCTGGAATCAAATGATAAGTTTTACCCCATCCGCTTTCACATCCAGCAATAAAGAGGGTGTTGATCGTGTGCGTAAAGGTCAGGGTACGTATGCTTTTTTAATGGAAACAACCTCATTGTCATATAATGTTGAACGGAGCTGTGATCTGAAGCAAGTTGGTGAGCAAATAGGTGAAAAGCATTACGCATTGGCTGTACCATTTGGCTCCGAATATCGTTCAAATTTGAGCATCTCTCTTCTGCAATTAAGTGAGAAGGGCGTTCTTTTGACCCTCAAACGTCGTTGGTGGACACCGAAAAATGCTAGTAACTGCGTTAAATATACTGAAGTGGATGGTGATGAGCTTTCGATTATCGAGCTGGGTGGCGTCTTTCTTTCGCTCGGCGGTGGTGTGGCAGTTGCTTTCATTATTGGGGTTTGTGAGTTCTTGTGGAATGTACAAACAGTTGCTGTGGAAGAGATGGTATGAAATCACTTTGTTCTTTCGAAAATGAAATATTTAAAATCTCAAAGAAAAAAAAATTACTTTCCTTTAGACCACTCCGTGGCAGGCTTTTAAAGCTGAGCTATGCTTCGTGCTAATGTTTTGGATTACAAAGAAGCCAGCAAAAATTTCCGAGAGCACAAAAAGCTCCATTTCCTCGAAATCCTCTTCAAAACGTTCAACAGATCATTCGCGATCGCGTTCGCATAGTCGCGTAAGTGGTCGCTCTCACAGGACAACCAAATCGAAAGCATCTCATCGAGATCGTGAACGGAGTGTGCATAACCGGAGGTATTACGATTGAACGACGTAGCTGAAGTATTTGTGAAACTTATTGATTTATTTAAAGGCGTACAATTTTAGTTAATGAAAAATTTGGTCAAAATATGTATTTGAGTTAAATTTACTTACTTGCATTGTAATTTTGTTAAACTTGATTAATAAAAATAATAATTCTAGCAATTTTTTTTACGAGGTAAGACAAAAAAGATTGTGGTGTGGAGGGGTTATGGCGGACGGAGAATGTATTTTTTTACTACGCAAGACCTGACGACTCAACACAATAATAAATACCAAGCTTGAATCCAGTCGGTTCTTTAAACTTTGAGATAACTCCAGATAAACAAAATCCATCGGGACGGGATTTAGGTTGGAGCACTGCCCCAGACCGTCAAAGGAAGGAGCACTCAGTGAATTTAAACGTCTAGCTGTCAAGCCCGGGCATTTACAGAGAAAGCGCTCAACAGTCTCCTTCTCTGAAAGGTCCCCACAGCTTCCGCAATGGGGATTAAATGCTAAACCTAGTTTTCCTGCGTGTGTCTGCGATCGCCCAATGACTGGTAAATACAGCTACGAGTTTGGCGGGAGAGTCCTCAGTACTTTCTGAGTCCTGCATCTATTGTACTGGGGCCAAAGGGTTTTCGAAATAGAAGAAATGGAGCTCCATCTGTACTGCGCTTTTCTGAGAAATAAGTTGTGCATTTCCTTTTCGACAACAGTCAGGGGGATGTCGATGGCCAAACCTTTCTAGGAAGCTCATCAGCGATTTAATTACCCTCTATGCTTCTATGTCCTCAAACCCAGATCCTCAGATCAGAGAAATATTATTGTACCTGCACACCAAAGAGATTTAATTTCCTCCTTACAGAAGTTTACGAGTTTGGATCTGCACCATGGCGTCGTTAATATCTCCCTCGCAAATACTTCTACATGAATAACACCAGCAGCATTCGGCAGTTTTAAGGAGAGAGATAAATTGGTTGATTTAGAGAAAACCTCTGCTCCGACTCCCCATTCCATCCCGGAACCGTCAGTGAAGTTAGATGTACCAGTATCGGCATAGATTTTTCCCTCATTCCAATCCTGCCTGCTCGGAAAGATTACCCTGACAGACCATCAAACTCCACTTTGCGGATAGAGAATTCTGTACGAAATTCAGAGAAACGCGGTGTCAACTGCCTAAAACTGCTACCATGTCCCTCGAGAGATTGCCTCCCGAGGCCACCTTCCTTTATCCTGATTGCACTTTGAGCAGCGATGGAAATAGCGTAGAAGCCGATATTAAGGGCAGCACAGGGACAAGTTCTACATGCTTCGGTGATGCCAACACAAGTAGTCTCTTGCATTCTCCCTAGTTTAGTGATATTATAGCGCTTTCGAAGAGCTTCCCACTAAACCAAGCAATAAAGACCATAGAGAAGAGGGGTAATACATTTTTACACGGATGTATCCAAGCTAGAAAACAAGGTAGACTATGGAGTTTTTTCTAAGATCAAAGGTTGCTCAGGAATGTCTGACAGCTCTAAATGATATCTGTCTTCAAGGTCAGTCTTATATGGGTTCCGGGACATAGAGATATTGAAGGAAACTTCAAGGCCGCTGAGCTAGTCAGAAAGGATACTACATAGTCTTTCGCTGCTTGAAAAGAGTGGTAATATTGGAATCCCTATGGCAACTTGCAAATTAAGGATAAAAAATAAGGCCAATAGGGCATGGAGAGAAGGAAATACTTGTGTTACAACCAGGCTAATTTGACCGCAAATATATTAGTAAAGGAAATGTAAATTGCTCAACCTCTCAAGAGAAAACATCTCGAAGGCTGTGACTTGTGTCACCGGTTATTGGCTGTTAGGTAGGCACTCCTCTAGGTTAGGAGAACACTACAGAAGTTGTAGAGACGAGAAAGAAACAGCAGAACACTTCCTTCGTATTGTCCATTCTTAGAAGGAGTCCATCCTTAGATGGACTTGAGAAAGGTTGTTAGATTAGATTCTTTATGAGGGTTGCAGGAGGAGGTGCATTGGAATTTCCTGAGCCTGTTCGCAAAAACGACAAGAGTCCGGATACCAAATTCCGAACATGTGCAGATGACTTCGCGGTCTGCAGTGAGCTGTGAGAATATTTTCCGTTTATCTTTGCGGGGGGTTATGAGTTTTTTAAACCTTTCAGTAGGGATTTCGCCTGGCATAGCCCTATAATATGGTATCAGCAAATATCCCCTAGCCCCAGCTATTCACTCCTAAGCTTCCCCTTGATGGTGTGTTGTCCCATAGCAAGGAAGGGCTCGGGTCCTATTAAAGGCGAGGTCGCAGCCTCTCTCACCAATGCGTCTGTTATTTCGTGGCCAGTTATGCCCCTGTGTTCAGAGTACCAAATTAGCCGGATGCGTTTGTGAGTACTTAACACATTCAGTTTCTCCATATACTCAAGGACCACAGAGGATTTGATCTCACAGGACGATAGGACCATGAGTGCCGCCTTCCGGAAATTTCTGTCTTACTTTATTTCAGCACAAATGGTATAAATCTCTACTTGGAAGATGCTTGAAAAACTGCCCATCGGAACAGAGCGCTTGCTTCTGGGGCCATAAACTTCAGCGCCTATGCCTTCTGGGGTCTTCAAGCTATCTGAGTACCTAATCATGGTACACTCATGGAATTTCTTTTCAAATGCAGCAACGCTGTTAGGAAAACACTCTTTTGACTCTCTTATGGAATTATCCGGTGTTGGGATAAAACTTATCCTATGCTTCATAAGAGTGTCTAAATGATTCCATGATAAATAAATACTGTGGTTCCGTTGTTACACAGTGCTACCTCAACGGACCTGCATGGTCTACGTGAGTTGTCAATTTTTTGAAACTGACTGCCACAAAAACTTAAACTAACCTATTATATTATATATATAATATATAATATTCGGCCGCCGTAGCCGAATGGGTTGGTGCGTGATTACCATTCGGAATTCACAGAGAGAACGTTGGTTCGAATCTCGGTGAAAGCAAAACTAATAAAAACATTTTTCTAATAGCGGTCGCCCCTCGGCAGGCAATGGCAAATCTCCGAGTGTATTTCTGCCATGAAAAAGCTCCTCATAAAAATATCTGCCGTTCGGAGTCGGCTTAAAACTGTAGGTCCCTCCATTTGTGGAAAAACATCAAGACGCACACCACAAATAGGAGGAGGAGCTCGGCTAAAATCACAAAAAGGGTGTACGCGCAAATTATATATATCTATATAATATACAGGGTCCGGAACTCGAGGTGCAACCAACTTCAGACCGCTGGCGCAGCTGTTTCGCGGGCATCTGCTCTCTGTTAGTTGGCTAAATGACAGTTTAGAGTATTGTTTACAAGCGGAAGCATTTAGCCGAGAGTAAACGCGAAAAAAGAAAAGCAGCAAAATTATATTTGGCTGGTAAGTCACAACCCGCGATTGCTGGTGAGCTCGAGCACCTTAAAGAAAATAAAGTTTTTGCGTATCGCACCATTACTCTTTACAATTACACTGGTAGCATCGCGAAAATTCATAGAGGTGGTGATCAAAAGACTGCAAAGTCACGTGAAATGGTTCAAAAAGTAAAGAAGAGACTTGAGCGAAATCCCCTACGAAGAGCCAATCAAATGGCGAGAGAACTGAAATATCTGACCGTAGCATCCGCCGCATACTGAAAAATGATCTCAAAGTCAAGCCTTACAAGATCCCAAAGGCACGTGATCTCACACCAAAGCAGCAACAAGTCAGACTTCAGAGAGCGAAGGAGTTGCTTCGCTCGGCCGAAAGCGATCAATTTCCGAGCATTGTGTTTCCCGACAAGAAAATTTTTCAAATTAAGCAACTCGTAAACTGCCATAACGATAGGGTTTATTTGACCGACCGTTCATATCAGAAATTGGGTCATCGATCGGCCATCAGGAGGCAGCATCCGCCACAGGCAATGGTTTGGGATGCTGTAACCGCGGATGGGCGCTCTCCAATCGTTTCCATCGAGCCTGGCGCGAAGGTAAAGGCGAAATATTATTGGAAAAGCATTCTAGAGGTTGCTTTGAAGCCGTGGGCGAACAAATATTTCTGTGGCAGACCATGGACGTTTCAACAGGAAACAACAAAGCTCGAGTGAACCAAGAATCGCTAAAAAACAACGTTCCAAACTTCATAACTTCCACACAATGGCTGTCAAATTCACTAGACGCGAATCCGATGGATTATTCTCCTTGAACCGAAATATCTGCAAGTCACATTCGGACAGCTTGCGATTCTATTCTGGACCATCTCAAGGCCATAGTCAAGGCAAAAGGTGGTCATATCGAGCAAAAGTAAATTGATTTTCAATTTTGTGTTATTTTCACACATTTTTTACTTCGAATTGACATTTACACTTCGACTGCCGGATCTTGTATATATTTTTTTTCAAAATATTTAGGAAACAGTTTTTTGTCATTTTTGAAAAACACCGCTCCTCAAATTTTTTTCCTATTGGATTTAGCTGAAGGCGCAATAGATTTACGGACCTAAACTCTTAGCTCGAATAAGTTGTAAAGACGCAAATAAATTCATAAATCGATTGATGTTTAAGATAATTTCCAGCATCGTACATATATAAATATGAGTGTCAATCTACATATATAAGTACATATCCATATTAATATTAACATGTGTATCTTGGATTATTTTCAGTGCTCGAAAAAAAAATAAAAAAAAAAAAACCGACGCAAAATATTTTAGACACAGAGGGCAGCAGCGGTGTGATGAATGCGGCTGATGACGATCGCGACGAATTTTCCAAAAAATATTTTGCTTTATTATATTTTGTTGTTTTAATTTCAATTTTTTGAGGTTCTTGGCTTTTGTATTCTGGCTGAAAAACATTGTCTGGTAGACAAAGCAGACATCGACGACGGCGAGCGAGCGTCAATTCAACGCGTGCACCTTCTGGATTTTGTGTGTGAATGTATGAAGGAGGCATGTATGTTTGCATGTATGAATGCCTGTATGCATGTATGGTTGTGTGTATATATGTATGCATTTGTGTGTGAATGTTTGTATAGATTGACTTGTGGTTGGGCTGGTATACAAAAATATTGGGCTCTTCCATTTTTTAAATGAAACAAATTTGAAATTTCATTTTCATTTAAGTTGTGATAGGCGAACGCGTCGGTTGGGACGGAATTTTCGAAATAGATAAGTAGCTCGGCAATATTCTGCAAAAGTGGCGGCGCGATAAATTTATACATATGTATATTTATGTACGTGAATATATATAAAATTATTAAAAAAAAAAACAACTGGCACATTTCCTCGTTCGTTACGGAAATTTTGAGAAATTTAAAAAGTGATATTTATATAAGTTTTACTTAAGAAAAGTGTTAGTGTAGTGCGAAAAATATTATAAATTTTATGAATTTATTAGATTTCTTAATTTCTATTCTTTTTTGCAACTTTATATTGCCCTGAATGCTCAAATCTCTCAAATCAGGCGTAACAAAAGTGTTGAACTCAAGCATATACAGTCTGTTTAAGGTCTAACTGTAACTTTTAGATGCCTGCGCTTAAGTAGCGTTTTTGTAGATTTGAGGTTATGTGTGGCGCGTTGTGGAAATGAAGAATATTCTGCTTTACTGTTTATTTCCCTTTGTGCACTTCCAACTGACGGCGCAACTTACGACAGATATTGAAGTTATAAAAGTCGGTATGTTTCAACAAAAACCAAAAAAAAAACATATATTAAAATAAATAAATTTGTGTTTTATAAAAGTTGCTAAATAACGTATAATTATCTATGTATGTGTGTCTACGTAGGTGTGATATTCTTCTATAATGAAATGGAACTGGTCAATGCTTTTGATACGGCAATACGTGACATCAATGAACTGGAAGTGAATGTGCGCCTGGAGCCATTGAAACATTTTGTTAGCTATGATGATAGTCTTACGCTACAGGAAATGGGTAAGTCAAAGAAAGTGACCCTATTACCAGGTTACTCACTAAGTTTTGCAATTCGATAAGAAAAACACAGTTTTATTCTTTGAAATACGTTTTATTATTCGGACTTGTCTCCCTGAACATCAATTCACTTGTTCCAACGAGATTCCAATTTATGAATTCCATTCATGGGGGGAGAAAGTGGAAGAGCTGTAAAATACGCTTCCACAGCTGTTATGATCTCATAATTTGATGAATAACGCTTTCCACGCGTGCATTTTTTTAGGTTTAGGGGCAAATCTGGTGAATACAGTGGATGCTCGAACAATTCGAACTTTAATTCATGGATTTTCGCCTTTCTCAAAATGCTTTTGTGAGACGGTGTACTGCCCTGATGAAAAAAAAACTGGGTATTTTTTCTAGAATTTTTTCCTTCAGCTGGTCAATAATATTCAGAAGTTTGCAAGTAATCCACAAAAAAAATTCCTTTCCCATCCCAATAAATTTACCTTCTTGGTCGATTTCTAGTCTCGAACTCGTTTCGGAGCCAAAAAACCAGGTACATACCCACTCTTTGGCCTCTTGTTTTGATTTAGAATCATGATGAGAGACCCAAGCCTCTTCGTAGTAATAAATTGACGTACAAAATCCACTTTATCATTTCGAAAATACTCTAAATGTTGCTGAGAAAGTCACGTTCGAATGTGTTTTTGTTCCATTGTTAGCGAATGCGGCACCCATTGTGCACACAGCTTTCTGGAACCCAATATTCAGTCAAAATATTGCTTACACTACCCAATGAGGTGCTTAGGACTTCTACTAAATCTCTATCAGTCCCTCGACGATTTTCCAATATGGTACCCAGTATTTTTTCTACGATTTCATATCCCATAAACATGAGACTTTTTCTGTTAAAATTAAGCTGCCATACTATTTGAGAAAAGTGAAAGTGAACGAGCGACTGGTGATTTCAAATAAAAGCTTTTTTAAAATATTAAAAAAAAATATATATATACAGGTATATACGAGGGTCGTTTGAAAAGGTCGTGCAAAATCAGGGAGATGGCACTACTGGTGCATATCGAGGTTATGTTTAGAGAGTAGCATCTCTTGGAAGAACATACACGAAGTTTCAGCCAGATCGGTATATTTCTTTGTGTTTGGCATTCGTTTGAATCGAGGAAGTCGAGTGATTTAAAAAAAATTGACGACAAAGAATTTCGTGTGTAGAATTTCGGTTCCAACTCGTTTCATCTCTCCCCTATTCTCCAGACTTGGCTTTCTCGGATCCCTTGGACGACTACTTGCTCCCCAATTTGAGGAAATGGTTGGTGGGAAAATATTTCATTCAAACGAGAAAATGATTGAAGAAACGAATGGCAATTTTTCAGACTTCCTCATCAACATCATTTCTTTTATCTCACATTGGAGAAGTGACTCAGACTTGGACAAATCCTATTATTCGGAAGGGATCAAAAACTAGGACAGCGAAGTATATAAGCCTAAAATGAGACTACGTTGAAAAATAAAAAAGGTTTAAATAAATAGTTGGCTCCTTAAATAAATAATAGTTTCTCCTCCTATTTGTGGTGTGCCCCTTGATATTTTCTCACAAGTGCAATAAAAAGGGTTTACCCCAAACAACCCCCTTTCCACGTACTTTTTAAGCAACCTTCGTATGCATATTTCAGCATTTTGAGTTCGCTTTATTCTATTGAAGTAAAAGCTCTCAGCTTGATCTTCAACGAGTGGTAGAGGACATAAGTGTTCCTCTAAGCGAAGTGTACACCACGATTGACTTGAGTGTAATCGCGCAAATCAATACGAGGTGGTCGCCGACTACTAACCGTAGGGTCTCCAAAGCGCTCTGGCCAAAACTGAATCTTAAAAGGAAAAAATGCCTCCTTGGATTCAAAAGATCAACTACTGGCGTCCTCACAGGTGTTATAACCGGTCACTGTACTATTGGTACCCTAGCCAGTAGAATGGGTGTACCTCACAATGACTTCTGCAGGAGTTGTGGAGATGAAGAAGAAATTGAGTCGGTACAACACAGCCTCTGTGAATGCGCTGCACTTCAAAGAAGCCGTGCCAAATATCTTGGGGATTATTTTTTTGAAGACCTTGGAAAATTGCCTTCTTAAAAAGATTTTAGTGGCTTAAGCAACTTGGTTAGGGGATGGAAATGAAATGCAAGCTTCATAATGGGCCCTAGAGATATCGAGTGTCTTGTTTTATACAAGCAACCTGGCTAACCTAACCTTGCTTTTGCATAATGTTTTACTAAATAAGAAAAAAGATGATTTTAAGCCATGAAAGTCGATATTTTCAGTTTTACGCACTTCATTTCTTGTCTGCTGGTAATCTGCAGCTGTTTGGGTTCCAAATGTCAAAATTAAATGGCAAAGAATTCTAAATTTTCCGATTGGGTGATTAATTTTGCGCCACTCTCTACAAATCGTTTGAGTTACTTACTCGGGACCTAATAACATATAGATGACCATAGCGGAAACAGTCAGTACGCAGGTCTATCCTGTTTCTTTAAAAGTCCCTTCGTCACTTATTAACTGCTATTGAAAAGCACAAACTAATCGGAAATTGAAGTCGTTTGAATTCGAATTGGACATTTTTTCTTATTTATTCATTAATATCTATTTTACCCCCTTCAAAGTAATCCCCATGAGATATTATGCACTTGTGCCAACGTTTTTTCCACTCTTCGAAACACTTCAAAATATCAAATATAATTTTTTTTTTCTTGTTCAGCTCCTCCTTCGATGGCGTCTTTATCTCGTTAATCGTAGCGTAGTGTCGTCCTTTCATGGGCCTCTTTAGTTTCGGGAACAAGAAAAAGTCAGAGGGGGCCAAATCTGGGAAATACGGTGACTGTGGCATCATTAGTGTGTTGTTTTTGGCCAAAAAGTCGCGCACAAGCAACGATGTGTGAGCAGGGGCGTTATCGTGATGCAAGAGCCAATTTTTGTTCTTCCACAAATCCGGGCGTTTCTGTAGGACTTCTTCCCGCAAATTGCGCATAACTTGCAGGTTGCAAGGAATATTTCCTTATTGACCGTTTTACCCTGTGGGAAGAACTCATGATGCAGAACGCCCTGCAATCGAAGAAAACGGTAAGCAAAACTTTTACATTCTACCGAACTTGGCGCGTTTTTTCGGTCTTGGTTCATGCGGCAGCTTCCATTGAGATGGTTGAGCTTTGGTTTCCACGTCATAACCAAAAACCCACGATTCGTCACCAGTTATGATCCTCTGGAGCAAATTTGGGTTGTCGCGGACAGAGTCCAACAACTCATTAGCAATGTTCATGTTATGCTGCTTTTGGTCGAAATTGCGCAGTTTTGGTACGAATTTTGCGGCGACTCGTCTCCTAGCCAAATCATTGAAAAAAATCGAATGGCACGAGCCAATCGATATGTCTAGGTCCTCAGTAACTTCTCTAACGGTGGTTCGACGATTGGCCAATACCATTTGCTTCACTTCATCAATTGTTTCGTCTGTTGTTGAAGTGCTCGGGCGTCCGGCACGCTTTTCGTCATTCACATCTTCTCGGCCTTCTGAGAACATTTTGTACCATCGATAAACGTTGCTTTGGTCCAAAGTAGCTTCTCCTTATGACACAGTCAACATTTGGAATGCATCCGCGCACTTAATTTCGTTTTTCACACAAAATTTGATACAGGTTCTTTGATCCATCTTTTTGAATAGGTAAAAATCGAAGACGAGCCGAAAGACGTGCAAGCAAAGCAGCTGTCAACAATTAACTGAACATTCAAAATGGCGACATGAGTGAGAGACATGGGTACCAACATATCGCCACAAAAAAATCGAAATTCGAATATACATAACCTGCGAAAATTTAAAATTCACGATACTTTTTGAACACACCTCGTATATCATAATATCAATATTTTAATATCCTTTAGCTCAGCGGGGAGCGTAGGGTCACAAGCTAATTTCAGTTAGTGTTTTAGTTCCTTATGTCAGCATCTATCATACGTCGCCAGGAGGATTACAAATAATATGTGGCCATCAGATCCTTAAGATTTTTCGTAAACAGGAGTTATCAAAAGTTAGTCCATTAGTCAAATTGTTTCTGCTGCTTTGTCTATAGTGTAGATCTCAGCTTGGGGTAGAATATTCTGTAAAATTTCCCGCAACAATTTACACAGCCTCGGCTCTGTTAAAATACATGGTAATGGTGATGGTTGGTCTTTATGCCCTTTATGGTCTTTATGCCCTGCGACCAGATTGATCTATTATTTAGTATATCAAGGTATCGAACCAGCTCCTTATGAGGGAGCAACTGCAGATCTTCCTCCTCTAGTAGGTACGAGCCCAGGATTCTGTGTCTCCTGTGGCCTAATGCCTCACACTTGGTGATTAAGTGTTCCGTAGACTCCCCTTCATCACAGCGCATCACCTGCATGATCTTGTACTAGATACGCCTATTGTGTTAAAATACATAC
Organism: Anastrepha obliqua; assembly: GCF_027943255.1. Classification (NCBI taxonomy): domain Eukaryota; kingdom Metazoa; phylum Arthropoda; class Insecta; order Diptera; family Tephritidae; genus Anastrepha; species Anastrepha obliqua. The sequence continues at coordinate 33,356,509 of NC_072896.1, forward strand.
TTACGGATATAGGGAAAACGGTACCTGAATTCCTGTCGGTAAGGGTGATTATGAAGACCTCCGTTCACTACCCTACCTAAAACATTAATAGTGCCTGGAAACTTCGTGTGCATGACACAACTGGGACATAGCTTTCTGTCATTTCTGCGGTTTGTCTTTTGGTCTTTGTAGACATTTTTTGCCAGAAAAAAAAAAATAACATCACAGCCCTTTCAGGGTGTTTAATTTTGTTTAGAATGCGTTTTGATCAAATAATTCGCTGCTCTCGTGTTTGTTCCGACATAAACTGCCTTCTGTACATAAAGCTGAATTCATACCGGAGATCTTCATGGACAACTCGACGGGTGCGACCCACAGAAACATTAAGCTCCTTCGCCAGGGCACTCATTGATTTTGTAGGGTCTTCGTCATTTCTTGAATAAATTCTGCATATCGGCCAGCGTCAGAGCATTCTCTCGTTTTTTTGCGTTTCCAACAGATTCTACCCCACCGCTCTATGTATCCAATTCACTGCGAATCTTATAAACGAATGAACGGGCACACTTAAGAAAATTAGATATTTCTAAATCGGTGTGATATAGCGACGATAACTGCATGTCTTTTCCTTTCTTGACTTAAGTTGTAGTCCTCCTTGTCTTATCTGAAACGAAAGCAAGAAGAAAAATAATAGTTTCGGGAAGCTATAGTCATATGCCCTCAAATACTGTATGCAGCCTGCTGTGACTTTTTTTGAAATTTACTTCTGAACTTTGCACGCCGAAAATGCTAAGGCACGAGCCTCTATGTGCGGCGGCTGCATGTTGAAGTACTACGCGTATATTAACATTCATTCATTCATTGATGTTTATTTAAATATATTTATTTACTTTTGGAGAACATTTTTTGAGTGCGTTTTTTCTATTTATTTTATGTTTTTTTGTATTATTTTATAGCGTGCGATTTGATCGACAATGGCGCTGCCGCTATATTTGGCCCAAGTTCAAAGGCTAGCAGTGGTAAGTGTTAATTTTGACAGATTTTTTTAGCGTAAATAAATTTAAAATTAAAATAGAAAATATTTACGCGTGAGTATATTAAATGTATATATACATTTTTACTACATAATTTTTGCGCATTTTCTCAAATCGTTTTTTATGTGACTTTTTCGTTATAGTACTTATTTTTTATTTTCTATTTGTCCCAATTTTTATACTAAATTCGAAATTTTTTTTCTCACTCTTTAAACAATATTTAAATATTTTTTTTAATGTATTTTTTTTTGCTTTAGTTTTAAAATTTCTGCGAATAAAAGAAATGGGAAATAAGCAAAAACGAGAAGTTTCAGCTTTTTACTTTAGCATTTTCTTACTAGTTGAAACATAAAAAATGAGCCTCAAAATTTATACGAGGCTACTTGCTTAATGCTTAGAAAATTAATCCAGAAAACAAAAAGAAAATTGTGGCGGATGATGCAGAGTGTCTAACAGAATATAAAAATATTTTTTTTTAATTGCTTATGCCTAATAATCTCCGGAATGGGTGAGCTGAATTCAACAAAACTTCCACTGATAAATAAATAAATTGGTGCTTACACCCGCTTGTTTGGTGTTTGTCCGAGCTCCTCCTCCTATTTGTGTGCGAAAGTGCGCACTTTTTTTATTTTTCCATATGCTCTTCCGATTTTTCAATATAGAGTTTTGCAAAACAAAATACTGCCAATACATGACTTGTCTTGACCCATATGGTTTCCTATATTATCAAGAAAGATTTACATAAAGCATTTTATTTATAGCTTCAGAAACAATGTGAATGAAATTCGAGCAACCGTGCTAAAAAATATTGTAAAATAATTGCAATATTTTCTGTATACTTCGTTTTTTTCTTTAATTGACGTATGTATATATACCATTGTTTCTATAAAATCAGAATTCCATTATTCATAAAATAAATGTGCTATTCAGGTAAGCGTGCTTATCTGGTTATCTGCTTATTTGGTTATATTTTTACAGCATTTTGATCGAAAATAATTTTGATTCCAGAATTTTAATATACAGAATTTCAGTTCTCCATCATTTTGATCATACAGAATTTTAAATACAGAATATTGAACCAAAAGAATTTAGGCTGGACAGAATTTTTTTTTTGATTTTTACAGAATTTTCATCCAAAAGAATTTTGAAAAGCAGAATTTAGTACCTCTCCCATTTGTGTGGTGTGCGTCTTGGTGTTTTTCACAAATGGAGGAATATACAGTTTCATGCCGTCTCCGAACGCTAGAGATTTTTTTATATGGGGAGCTTTTTTCACTGACAGGTACAAATCATTTCTGAAAAGGATACAGCTTAATTTTCATCTTTACAAAATTACCTTCCAGATTACAGTAACGTATAAATATTTTCAAAACCTATTTGAGAAACTATTCAACTCATCTTAAAAACATATGTATGGATTTTAATTGGGTATAAATATGTAAATATTTTTCTAAAAAAATTTACCCGCTAAATGGCGCTTGGATCGAGATATTTGGAAAAATCAAATTTGTGGTCCGTTTTAGTAGAGATTCCTAATGTATTATACTGAGTGACCTATGATGATGAGAACCACTGGGAGTCCGAGTAGTGGAATTATTCAATATGTTCCCGAAAAAGGGAAAAATAACTGAGCTGTCATCATTTACATAATTTGAGCCATATCACGTCGGGCAAGGATGATAAATTACTAGGTTTGGTCATCAGCTATAGTGTAACACGAAATTATGAGAGTAATTGTGCTCACACTCACCAACGTAAACGTACGCCGGCCTTAGCTGACCCGATGAAACTAATGAGAGCCCCATGTAAATGAATTCTCACCACCGTTCCGTTCCGTAGTATCGTAGATTGTTGTTTCATCGCGTTAGCTGATACGGCCGTACGTTTACGTTGGTGAGTGTGAGCACCATTACTCTCACAATTGAGAGTGAGCACCGTAACTTCGGCTATCACGTCACATCGGATTTGGCAGCAGAATTTTGCCCACTCACTTTACACACATTCACACAGTCTACCAATCGATCGTTGCTTAGATGTGAACGAAACAACACGAGAGGAGACTGTGTTGATTTTTTTCATATCTCAGTTTTTTTGTAAACAAACCGCTTTCAAATTCACTGAGAGCCGGTTAACTGTCTGATCTTGGCCGCACCTTTTGAATTCTTTTCACTATGCGTCCAATCAGTAGTTGTTCAGATGAGAATTTAACAACGCGAGAGTAGACTGTGTTGAGTTTCTTTGTACATATATCACCAACACAGCCTTAGTGTTTCGTGAGCAACCTGCTGACATGACCCTCGTTACGCCAGCCAATCAGCTGCTTCTTTCAAATTCACTGAGAGCCGGTTAATGGCCAATCGTGGACAAACTTCTGAAATCTTTTTACCATGGCGCCGGGTATGTCTAATTTGTAGATAATATTTTGCCATAAATTGCTGTAAAATTCTAAACTTTTGGTTATGATTATTTATTAAAAGCAATAATTCTTTCATTTCTTTCAAGCAATCATTCATCTTTAGGGTGGAATATTTTTAGGATGGACCATTTTTAGGGTTGAATATTTTTATAAAAATTGCATTTATGTACTGTATTAACCCATAAATACTTACATACATACAAATCTACAAGAAGATTCGTACCAACGTACTCCGAATTCCGAATGGCAGTCACGCACCAACCATTCGGCTACGGCGGCCACAGCCACAGCTACTCGTACTTATGTATGTATGTAAAAAAGGCTGCAACACCCAAAAAAGAAGAATTATGTGGGCAGAACTGATTTGAAAATACCTCCGATATGAAGTATTTATAAATAAAATTAGTTTTTAAAAATACAATATATTTTCCAAAAATTCGCCTCGGATGATGGTAGAGTTTAAACTGAAAAGGTGTGCACAAAAGTATTTCAAACTTTTATAAACGGAGTCAAAATGACGAGAATTTTGAAAATTGAAAAATTTTATAATTCCGATGGAGAAACTAAACTGATTATTTTTTGTACCTAGCGTGACGCAGCCTAATCAGGGTGGGCCATGACATGTCAAATGTGTTCATAATTTACTTAAAGGTTTGACATTTACGAAATGGGACGCTATACGCTTGAACAAAATTGGGAAATATTGAAAACATATTTCTAAAGTGGTAAGTCTGATTTTGGAAATCTTTAATTTGCCCTTTGGTGGCGCAAAAAAAATCATCCAATTATATTTTTAAATATAAAAAAAAATTGCTTGGAGTAATGGAAATCTTTAATTTGCCCTTTGGTGGCACAAAATTAATCACCCAATTTTATTTTTAAATAAATTTTTTTAAATATACAAAAATCTGATTTTGAGTGATGGAAATCTTTAATTTGCCCTTTGGTGGCGCAAAAATAATCATCCAATTTTGTTTTAAAATAAATTTTTTTAAATATAAAAAAACTGATTTGGAGTGATGGAAATCGTTAATTTGCCCTTTAGTGGCGCAAAATTAATCATTCAATTTTGTTTTAAAATAATTTTTTTTAAATGTAAAAAAAATGATTTGGAGTGATAGAAATCCTTAATTTGCCCTTTGGTGGCGCAAAATTAATCATTCAATTTTTGTTTTAAAATAATTTTTTTTTAATATAAAAAAGCTGATTTGGAGTGATGGAAATCTTTAATTTGCCCTTTGGTGCCGCAAAATTAATCAATCCAAGTTTTTTTTTTAATAGTTTTTATACAAAATAATTTATTCAAAACAATTTTTTTTTAATAACTTTTTAACAAAAAAAAAGTTTGAGTTATGGACATTTTTATTTTAACCTTTTTGTGACGCATTCCATTGCTTGTTTGCTTGTGTACTGCAGCTGTCGCAAGTGTAAAAAATTATAAATCTTCCGATAGGGTGACTTATTTTGCGCCACCTTCCGTGTTAGGGTGCGGCCAGAGTGAACGCTGATGCCGAGCCGAGCCGAGCTTATTGACGCTTATTTTCATGCGAGAAGAAAATTTGTATATAACACAGTGAATGCGAGAATCAGCGCTGAAATTTTGTTTATTCCATGTGTTTTGCTCTTATGTCATTTAATTTTGTTGTTCATTTGTGTTTATAAAATTGCTGTACACGGTAATGGATTCATCTGATGAAGCGTATTTAGCTTCTCCTAGTGTGATTAATGCAATTATTAACACAAAAGAGTTTGGAAAACATCCAATTACACTAAAAAGGAATGATTTTGGTGAATTTCATCATTTATATAATGATTTATCTTATATTTATTTCGTGGAGGGAGCCTGAGAAACGGCTACCCCACTCCATTGGCCAGTTTTTTTTTCGATTTTCGTGGTGTGGTGCACTATGGATTCCTTCCACCTGGCCAAACTGTTAATAAGGAATATTGTTTAAGCGTTATACTTCGTTTACGTGAAGCAATTCATCTAAAAAGACCAGAATTATGGGCCAACAACTCTTGGTTTTTGCATCACGATAATGCACCGTCTCACACTGCACTCGTTCTTCGTGACCATTTCGCCAAAAATTCCACGCATATCGTTCCGCAACCGTGCGACTTCTGGCTATTCCCAAAACTCAAGAGGCCACTCCGGGGAACGCGTTTCGAGTCGATTGAGGAGATAGATGCTGAATCGAAGAAGGTGCTGATGGCTATACCGGAAATGGACTATTTGGCATGTTTCGGGGATTGGAAAAATCGTTGGCATAGGTGTATTTCATCGAGAGGGGATTATTTTGAAGGGGATGAAATTGATTTACAAGAATAAATAAAGATTTTTCATTTTACAACCAAATTCACCTTACTTTTTGCCCACAGGTAAAAAAAGAAAATATTAATCCTGGCAATCCTAATAAGGATAATGGAAAACTTTTATCAAATTATTGCATTGTCATCGGTCCTTGATAGGTGTGCAAAATTTCAAGTCGATCAGATTTTTAGAAGCCAGTGAAAATTAAGCTCAACCCGACCTAATAAAAGTGTGTTAAAAACACAACTGCACTCTAAAAAGTAAACATCAACAATCCAAAAAAGCGAGCAAAACGCTTTGAAACTGTTTTCTCGCACTCATCGGCTTTGCTCTCTGCTCTTGTCGGCGCTCACTGTGTTATACACAAGCTTATTTGTATTGACTTGTATGTAACCAGTTTTATCGCAATGACAATCTTTATCGCACTGACAATCTCGGCTCGGCTTTCAGCGTTCACTCTGGCCGCACCCTTACATAGCCTAACATTATTTCACCAAAAAAAAAAAGAAGAAGAAGAAATTTTGAAAGTTGATACTTAAACTTTATACTTCTCAACATTAAAAAAAAACCTGCTATTAAAGCTAATAATTTTTCATTACTCAAAACAAAGTTTCCACTTTCTTCACCTTTCAGTTAGATATTATATTTAGTTCATTCACTCTACCACTGTACGTGTTTGTCTAGTAATATCTAAAAACATCTCTTTTATAGAACTTTTGTGTCAATATTGTTGTTACTTACTCTATTTGCGTACTAAAGGGTTTTCCAATAAGAGGTGTTATTTTGATATTCACAGAAAAATGCTATTTTTTAATATAAATGATCGGATGTTTATTTCATTATAAAGAGGAAGGTGTGCCATTAATAGTGGAAAATAACATCAGGCAAATGACCACCACGACCACGCTTACGGGGCAATATCCTTTTCATGAAATTTTCCATAACCGAATTGCAAAGTGGCTGCCCTATGCCCTCGATAGCCTCACGAATTCCATCTTCGAGATCTTGAATCGACCCTGGGCTGTTGGCATAGACCTTCCTTTCACGTGACCACAAAGAAAAAAGTCACAAGGTGTTAAATCACAAGATCCCGGTGACCGATTGTGATCACCTATTCGAGACATAATACGGTCCGGAAACTTTTCCCGTAAAAGATTAATGGTTTCGTTGCTTGTGTGGCACGTAGCGCCGTCTTGTTGAAAAAAAATGTTGTCCAGATCAATACCATCCAATTCCGGCCATAAAAAATCGTTAATCATCTCTCGATAGCGCAATCCATTCACCTGTAACACCTGTTATTGGAAAACCCTTCATTTAAGTACAAGCAAATTCATATATAAATAAATAAAGCAAATTTAAAATACAAAAAAGAAAAAAAAAAAAAAAAATTACAAAATATTTTACTACCCATCGCAACTCATCATCACTCCAATCTAAAAATATTAAGTACCCACTTAATGACTCTGAAATAAACAAATTTTCCTAATTTTTTTCCTTCGAATTTTATGCGTCTTTTGTTTTAAAATAGTTATTGTTGTTTATACATGCAGTCTACATACATTTGCACAAATATATACACACTCGCTGCTTGGCATATAAACGCAAACCACCTTATTTTATGGCTCATATTTTCACGATTGCCTCGTTTGCTGAAATGTATTTATTTATTTATTCATGGAAAACATAAAAACATGAATATTCATTCAAAAGGCTCATTTGTGATTTTTTTATGATCGATGTTTGAGTTTATTGCTCCGTATCGAACATGGAAAACATATACATACATACATGCATACGACCAAGTGTACATACAAGTTTGTATGTTAATGCTTATTGGGTTAGTCTGACCTATATGCATAGGGTGGCGCAAAATTAATCATCAAATTTGTTTTTGAATCACTTTTTCATTAAATAAAAAGAAAATTAGTTTGTGTGATGGAAATCTTTGTTTTGATCTTTGAGCACTCCATTCCTGTCTGTTTGTACCAGCTACATGGTGAAAAGATTTTTAGAGGTGCTCTTTTTAGGAGATCGTTATTTGGTTCTAAGCGGCTTTTGACGCCACTTCAAAAAAAGCAAACCCATGACACTGCGGTTGCCGTCTGAACAACGACTGATTGGACGAGTGTATGAACACATGTGTAGTGATCGTGCAGAGTTCGGCTGAATCTCTCAAGTGACGTGGGAGTCGAAAGACTCTGCAAATGATTTTTGGACCTCTGCACGGTGGTGACGGTGAGGCTCGTAGACGACGGAAAAAGGAGTTGTATGAGCTTTACTCGACATAGATATAGCACAGCGAATAAAGACCCAGCGGCTTCGTTGGCTGGGAGGTCTCCTTTGCTTTGAAACGATCAGGTGAAGAAGGACGTGGATTCATTTGGTGTTTCTAACTGGCGCTGGTTAGCATGAGAAAGAAACTACTGGCACGCTTTGTTAAACTCGGTCAAAATCGCGTATCCGGTATTCGCGCCAATTAATAATAATAAGAAGAAGAAAGTGTAATAATTTTAGTTCACCGATGCATTCTTGTCTTCTTAATTCACGCCGAAAATTGTGGAATATAATCGCACGAAAGTGTTCACGGTTTAATTTCTTTTTTTTCGAGAGAAATTTTTTTAAAGCCACTGTAAACAGCACTAAAATGGCTCACTTATAAAAACGTTCATAAAAAAACGCCGACGAAGAATTGGAGGCATTACTCGATCAAAATCCATGTCAAACTCAAGAAGAACTTGGAAAAACATTGGAAGTCACTCAACAAGCCATTTCTAAACGTTTAAAAGCGGCCGGATACATTCACAAACAAGGAAATTGGGTGCCACATGAATTGAAGCCGAGAGACGTTGAGGAACGATTTTGCATGTCTGAAATGCTGCTTAATCGCCACAAAAAGAAATCGTTTTTGCATCGTATTGTTACTGGCGATAAAAAGTGGATTCGTTACGACAATCCAAAGCGTAAAAGATCATAAGCCAGGCCAGCCAGCCAAATCGACACCAAAGCCGAGTATTCATGGTTTGAAGGTAATGCTCTGTATTTGGTGGGATCAGAAGGGTGTGCTGTACTATGAGCTGTTAAAATCGGGCCAGACGATTACGGGAGAGCTATGCAGGCAACAATTGATACGTTTGAAGCAAGCAATAGCCAAAAAACGGCCAGAATGGGCGACCAGACACGAGAAATTGATTTTCCATCATGACAATGCTCGGCCAAATGTTGCAGTACCGGTGAAAAAATTATTTGGAAAATGCCGGATGGGAAATTCTACCTCACCCGCCTTATAGCCCAGACATAGCTCCTTCTGATTAGAAGGTATTAAAAAATGGCTTGATGACTTTCTCGGCGCAAAAGATGAGAAGTTTTTTTGGGATGGAATCCATAAATTGCCTAAAAGATGGGAAAAAGTTGCCGCTTTCGATGGACAATATTTTGAATAAAATATGTTTTCACTTTTATACTTAAATAAATGGTTTTTTTAACAACAAAAAACCAAATTAATTAGTTGTACAGCCAATAATTTTTTTTTTTCGTAAATTTGGTTTCGTCGATTTCGTTCAAACATTTTTAATGGTACATTGCCCATGTGAAGACCTTTTTTTTTAAGGCTGACAACTTTTTGTATGAACCTTGTATGGTCGAAAACAAATTTTTATTTTCTAACAATAAATCAAAAAATAAAAGAATGAAAACAAAAATAAAAAATCTTGTTTTCATTTCCATTGTACACGCTTTCAAGGAAACACCCAAAAACCTCCTTTCAAAAGAGGCGAGGGCCTTAAAGAATATGTCGATAAAATTACAGAAATAACCGAAGTTGACCGGCATGTTAGTAGTCGTAGCATCGTTCAGGAGCAACAGATTGACCATAAAACCAAAATAAAATATAAGAATAATGCATTTCTTTTATCTCAAACTAATATTTCATGCGAGGTATTTCCCACATCATCTGTTGTTGCGCATAGAGAAGAAATTGAAGAGAGTAGATCATTTAGAGAATATTTTTTTGCTCACGTTCACTTCAGATGTTTGTACTCATATGCCACTCGCAGTACTCTGTGCTTGGTTTTCTATTTTCTATTTTATTATTTATCCTCTTTCCTATTTTCTTTTACTCCATTTCATCTATTATTTTGTACTTTTTCCTTGTTTGTTCCAAATGCAGAAAATGCTTTGTTTGAATATTCGAAAATATTTCGTTTCGTGTTCAGTTCGGTAACGAACCCTTCGCCGACGCTTGCGCTTTTCAACGAAGACTTTCGCTACACTTTCGCATATTCGCCGCTTTTATTTTGATCTTAAAATTCGTAATAGAAAGTCACACAAGTCATTGACATCTAGCGATTGTAAACAAGCAAAATTCTACACACATCTTTGCACAGGGGCATTTTTACATTATTTCCACAGACTGCTCTCGAGAGAGGCGAATGCTCTTTTTCGTGCTTCTCTCTTTTCATGATTTATTGCCTTGATTTGTATGCTTTGTCTGATAAGCATGAGTGTTTTTATACCGGTGTATATAAGCGCATATTCACACATGTATACATATGTGTCAACGATAGATGGCAACCCAACGTAAGCGCAACCGATGAGCAACGAGTCAGTTCGTATCGAGTGGCAGAACGACACGGATGTACGGTGGTTTTAATTTAACTCGAATGTAACAATATTATAAGCGTTTTCCTAAAATACAAAGTCTAATTAGTTAGCGCGAACTCTTCGCAAGCTGCTTATAGAAATTACTTATTTATAACAAGTCAGAAGTGGATTTGATATCCATACGCCTACAACGAAAGCAAAAATTTCAACGCTGCGGCAAAGGTGTACAAACACACAAACGACGGGAATCTTCCACGTTCAACGGCAGCGCAAACGTGCACGAAATAGCAAAACGGCGCATCGCCAGGGAATAGAGAAGATTGTCAACGGCAGTCGAGTACTGCGAAACGAAGCCAAAGCAAAACGCCAGCGTAGTAAAAGGAACGACAAACGGAGCAATTACAACGTCTGGGTAAGAGTCTCAACAGTCAGCGTATTGTGTGTTTGCCGATATTTGCAAAGACAATTCAACGAAGGCAAGTGTGCTATACACGAAGGCGACTGCGTGGCATAGTCTCGACTGCGCAGCTATAAAACGACGCTTTTTCAACTTCTCTGCTTGTACGGGCGAACGTTCAAATTTGAATACGCATACATACAGACACTAGTTGATTGACGTGCGAGCGACGATTTCAATTGAAGTTGCAAGACGAGGTAGTGGCGAGCAAAGAAGAGACAACGAAATAGAGGCGAATAAAGTACAGTGGAGCCTGAATAAAAGGACGGTGAAATATATTATTTTAAGAATAGTGGGTTTCTACTAAAATTTTATTTTTCACCATGATCAAGTTAAACACTCTAAGGATCGTACAACTGAACACGTTATTAAGGGCAAATGATTTACCAACCACAGGCGCTAAAGCAATTAAAATTGCAAAGTTGCAAGAAGTTTTGGGTACCGATGAGGTAGATCCGATGGAGCTTGAAGACGATAGTGCCGTGTCCTCAAACGACTTACGCACGCAATTGAATAGTTTGAAAGAGGCAATGGCAGGGCTAACATTAGCTATTGGCACCATGAATCGTAACCCAGAGGTCATAACCGGTAATGAAGCAAATCAGCAAACGATAAACAACAACGATGATGGTAGGCCAAGCTCAAGTGTTGCGAGCTGGGAGTCTGCGGAGGGGTTACGAACGCCATCAGGTCCAACCATGAGAATTCAGGATATGATAGGGGTAATGCCTGAATTCGACCCAATAAAAGGAACTACGACCTCAAGGCAATTTATAAGTCGAACTCAACAATTACAACAGTGCTATGGTTGGAGGGAAGAGATGATTTTGATTGCAATCCAGCACAAAATGAAAGGCATGGCCAAGCAGTGGCTGGATGCACAAAATGTTTTTAGTTCTTGGTCACAATTTGTGCACGCATTTGAAACAGACTTTCCGTCAACACAGAATGCGGCTGAAACTCATAAGACTCTTATGAAACGCAAACGTAAACCCAACGAAAACTATTTGGAGTATTATTATGCCATGTTAACGATAGGTCGACAAGGTGGGGTGGACGATGTATCCATCAACACGCATATTATCGGTGGGCTTAACGATAGTATTCTAACAAAAACTTTGGCAACGATGAATTTTGCGACGTGTAGCCAATTGTTGGTGGCACTCAAAAATTTAACGACAGTCAGCAATGCATCGGTGAATCCAGCGACGGAAACTCAGCAAACACTAAGAGCCGAAGAGAAACCAAAACCGAATCTGACACAGATAAAATGTTTCAACTGCAATGATTATGGTCACATTGCAGCCAAGTGCCAACGACCACAGCGAAAACCAAGGTGTACCATATGCAAGAAGACGGATCATGAAGCCAAGAATTGTAACAAAAAGACTTCAGTTGCGAAGATTGGTGACGAAACCGACCGAGACGGAGCACCTCCAATTACGAAAATTGTGGAGCTTAACGGAAGGCAACTCAACGCTTTCATTGACACTGGTAGCGTATGCTCATTAATACGCGCATCGGCAGTAGGTGATATTCAGACGACAGGAACTCGGAGATGCTTCACGGGGTTTGGAGGATCCAAGGTGCAGGTCGCGAAACAGATCAACGTACAGATTACGGTGGACAATGTTCCACGAGAAGCCATATTGTATCTGGTTGCCGATGAGATGCTACCTTACGATGTTTTATTAGGTCGCGATGTATTACAGCAGGACGGGTATCACATGGTGATTGGCAATGGGTTACTACGCCTGGAGGAAGACAGACCGACGGAATTTAATATATCTAGCTGCCTGTCGGAAGAAGACAAAAACAAGACAGAAAATCTTTTGTTAACGTTTAAGCAATGTTTTGCAGAAGGCATTAGTCAAATTGGTAGGTGCAACAACGCACAAATGACCATAAGTGTAACGACATCAGAGCCGATCTTAGGCAAACGGTACCAGGTTCCGTTTTCACAACGCCCGATTTTATCGGAAATTTTAAAGGAACTGTTGGACAACGATATCATTCGTCCGAGTGATTCTCCACACGCTGCGTCGGTGCTTTTGGTTAAGAAGTCCAATGGGGAGAGTAGAATGTGTATTGACTTCCGAGCATTGAACGAAGTCACGGTTAAGAAAAACTATGTTATGCCAATCGTGGAGGAACAGCTTTCACGTCTAGCGGGCAATAAATATTTTACGACACTGGACATGACTTCCGGCTATTATCAAGTTCCTATGAACGAAGAATCGAAGAAATATACTGCATTTTTAACGCATGAAGGACTATTTGAACACAACGTTATGCCTTTTGGTCTGGTGAACGCTCCAATGGTCTTCCAGGAGATTATTGTAAATTTGATAAAAACGCTTAAACATCGGGACAAAGTGGTAAGCTACGTGGATGAGGTCATCATAGCCACGAAGTCCGTTGACGAAGGTATTGACGTACTTAAAGAATTTTTAAAAGCTGTGAACGCAGCGGGTCTTACGCTTAGACCTTCGAAGAGTACATTTCTGGCTGAGCAAGTGCAGTTTCTAGGTCATGACATCAACTCCGACGGCATACGTCCGGGAGAAAACAAAACGAAAGTGATTGAAGGGTTTCCAAAACCAACAACTATCAAAGCGGTACGACAATTTCTGGGAGTAACTGGCTATTTCCGGAAATTTGTCAAAGAATATAGCATTATAGCACGTCCACTGACCATCTTGTTGAAAAAGGATGCAAATTTTATCTGGAATGTTGAACAGAACGACGCATTTGAGAAATTGAAATCGATTATCACAACTAAACCAGTACTAACGATATATGTACAACGCGATAAAACCACACCAAGTGCATACGGATGCGAGTAGTCTAGGATTATCTGGCATATTGTTGCAAAACGATAGTGGAAACGAATGGAACCCTGTGTTTTATTTTAGCAGGCAATGCAATGATGCCGAAAGTAACTATGCCAGTCACGAATTAGAAGTTCTAGCAATCGTAGAAACGTTGCAACGATTTCGTATGTATTTGCTGGGGCATAACTTTAAAGTAATCACCGACTGTAACGCTATTGCGGCAACAAAAGCAACGACGCCATTGTTACCTCGGATCGCAAGGTGGTGGCTCAAACTTCAAGAGTTCGATTTCACGTGCATTCATCGCGCAGGAACGAAGAATACGTTAGCAGATGGGTTAAGTAGATGCCCGACACTTCCTCCAATGGAACCGACAACGATTGCTGATTCGATATACCGAGTGGTCGAGATTGACAACGACTGGATATCAGCAATGCAACGCCAAGACGACGTGCTTAAAGACATCATCGCTATTCTTAATGGGAAGTCAGCACCGAACGAGCGTCAACTTAAAGATGACTATGAATTGCTAGGTCAACGATTATATCGTAGAGTCGACGGCAACAAGCGACTAGCGGTACCACGAGGAGTGAGGTGGCGTCTAGTGAGATCGTGCCACGATGAAGCCGGTCATTTTGGATTGGACAAAACATATGAGCGATTATCGAAAGAATTTTGGTTCCCACGCATGCGACGATATATTAAATCATACATTGCGTCATGCCCCGAATGTTGTGTCAATAAAGTGACAGGAGGTAAGAGGGAAGCACAGTTACACATCAGCGATGTTGTGCCGATACCCTTCAGATGCGTGCATTTAGACCATCTAGGGCCGTTCGTGCGCAGCAAAAGGGGCAACTTTTACATACTAGTAATTGTATGCGCTTTTACCAAATATGTAATATTACGAGCCGTACGCAACACAAAGACGACGCCAGTACTTACAACCCTACGAGAATATATTACGGTATATGGAAGCCCAAGGCAAATCATTTCCGACAGGGGCACGGCTTTCACGTCGAAGGAATTCCGGAACTTCGTTCAACAATACGACATACGGCATGTCCAAGTAGCAGTTCGGACGCCCCGAGCCAATGGTCAAGCTGAGCGGGTCAATAAGACGATTCTAACCTCACTCAAGTGTATGATCAGAAACGATAAAGACTGGGACCAGGCACTACCGCAACTTCAATGGTGTCTTAACTCACAAAGCAACGCCACAACTAGGCAGAGTCCGAATAGTCTAGTTTTTAACTTCCAGCTACGAGACGTAACGGCAAATCGATTAATTCAAGCTGTGCAAGATTACAAGGATGACAACGAGAGTGAGCGCGAAGACGTCCAACTCGACATCGTGGCCGAACGAATCAATTCAGAAAAAACGAAATGGAAACAGAGGTTCGACGCAAAGCATCGATTCCCCAGGCAGTACAATGAAGGAGATCTGGTGGTGATTGACCATGTACCCCCAGCCTCTGGTACCTCGCGCAAACTCGAACCAGCATACAAAGGACCATATGTTGTGACAAAGGTCTTACCAAACGATCGCTATGTGGTCGAGGACCTCCCAGATATACCCAAATACCGGAAACGCTATGCAGGCATATTCACGAACGACAACATGAGACCGTGGATAGACAGCAGTATCGTTGATGATGACTATGAATCAATTGACGAAGATGTTAACGACGAATCGTCCAGGGGAGACGATCAATCAGGATTGGCCGAGCTGTCAACGATAGATGGCAACCCAACGTAAGCGCAACCGATGAGCAACGAGTCAGTTCGTATCGAGTGGCAGAACGACACGGATGTACGGTGGTTTTAATTTAACTCGAATGTAACAATATTATAAGCGTTTTCCTAAAATACAAAGTCTAATTAGTTAGCGCGAACTCTTCGCAAGCTGCTTATAGAAATTACTTATTTATAACATATGTATGTATGCAATAGCGTAATGTAGTGCAAGATTTTTGTATTTCATGGTGTTGTGCAGCATTGGAGGATCCCCTTAGTCAGTCTGAAGTCCGCTTTTGAAGTAATATTAGCATTTTTCTATGGAGAGTAAAATAGGTGTAAGATGTTTAGACCACTTTTGGCTACATTACTTTTACTTATTTAGCGTATATTATTATTTATAAAAGTCAAGCTCATTAGGGAACAAAAACCATATAAATGATTTTCTCAAACTTTGTGAAAAAATTATGAAAATTCTGCAAATTTTTACAAGGATTTCAAACTTACTAATCAGAAGTTTTAACATAACTTTTGGTACATAATTTTAAAGCCCATTGAATTTTATTAAATAAACTCCAAGTTGCAAGTGGGTACAAAATACCGTTGATTTTTGAAAATTTTTCTTGCTGGCAATGTAAAGCACGTTTTTTCATACAAAGTACGTTCAAGTTCTCTGACTATTCATTTATTTAAAAAAAAAAATTAACAGGTATATTTCTTACTACAAGAAGAACCACATAATTGAAAGTTTCAAATTTAAAATAATTAAAAAAATTTCCATAATATATTTGAATAAATATCGAGTATTCGTTATATAGAAAAAAATGCTATGCCTTATCGTCAACAAAAAAGGAACTTAAATTTGCACAACATTTTACCAGAGTTAATATACGAAAACAGCTTAACTAGAATTTTTCTTAAATTCTGAATAAGAAGTATGAAATTTGAATAAACAATTTCAGATTGTAATCGTCGTCATCATCAATCGTAATTTTGTACAAAGTTTGACACTTCAAGTTATATGGTTTGCTATATTTTTTTCCAACAAAAAAATAAAAAAATAAAACTAAAATAAAATAAAAAATAAAATAAATAATAAAAACTTTGCTCTAGTGCTATTATTGTGACCGCCACTGCACCTATAACGTTAATTCATGGAAAAAAGGCACATTTTTATGATTTTTTTGATGACACAGTTAAAATTTATTCGTCAAATCTTTTACTACATAAAACTATAGCATTTAAAGTATATTATATTTTGTGAAATTTTCATCCAAAAATATTTAAAAATACGGCAATGGCAGAAATTATTCGGACGCATCTCAAAAAAAAGTAGTTTTGCGGTGCCCCTCATAACTCGGTGTTAAATCATCTGAAATCAAAAAACCAAAGTTAATTCGCTAGATAATCGTTTTCTCCGGGTAACGCCGAGAGGGTTTTTTGAAATTAAAAATTTTTCGATTTTTGGGAACACGTTAAAGTCAAAAACACGATTTTCGCGTAAAAAATCGGTGAATTAGTTACCGTAAAAACAAAAGTATCAACAAATTCGAAAAAAACTTCGGCGTTACCTTGTAAAACATCTACAGAAAAAGTGTTCAAAATTTCAAAAGGATCGGTGCAGTAGTTTCAAAGTTATGAGGGGCACCGACTTGGAAAACGTAAGTTGTGGGAAAAACGCTTTAAAGTTCAAATGGCGCGCGGTTGAGCCAGGTAGGTAGCAACACTTACATGGCTGTATCTTTGTAAGTTTTGCTCCGATTCATCTAAAATTTTCACAGAACATTCTTGAAAGGTTCTTCATTTAAAAAATCAAATAAAAAAAAATTCAAAAAAAAATTTAAAAACGTTACTCCCCCCTTAAAACTCTTTATGCAGATACAAATTTACAACCCACCGATCCTAAATAGTATTAACGCTTCAATGATTCTGCTATTTAGCATTTTGCCAATGAAGCCTACAAAGCCCGATACTACCCAAGATCAGTGAGTGTTGCAGTGATTGTCTCCCCTTTAACATTGTTAAAGACTCCTTCAATATCAACAAAAGCAGGTAAAGTAAATTCCTGTTTGTGCAATGAACTCTCTACCGTGTAAATAAGGTTATGGAAAGCTGTCTCCATTGATTTCCCTTTTGTATAGGAATGCTGTGCCGTCGATATAAGATTTTTATATATAGTTAAGCTGAAGGGAAATTCTATCAACCTCTCCATAGTTTGCAGTAGGAAAGAAGAAAAAGATATCGGTCTTACGACTTATGGGTGAGCAGGTGAATTTTTACCAGATTTTGGAATAAAACAATTTTGACTTGTCTCCACTTAAGAGGTATATGACCGTGAAAAAAGCAACCTCTGAAGGTTGTTAGTAGACAGTGTGTTAAATATCCAGCGACTTTCTGCAGTTCCACTGGATAAATACCATCTAGTTCCGGTGATTTAAAGGGTTTGAAACATTCAATCGCTCATAAAAGTCGGCCCTCAGATATAGCGTCTATTCTGACTCCACCGCAATGTTCTGTATCTTCTATGACATACCTAGTAATGTATGAGTAGCCTGGAAAACGAGTGTTAAGTAAAAGTTCTAAAAACTCTTACTAGTTGTACGAGTAGTGAATGTACCATCACTTAGTCTTTCTGTGCTTAGTCACTTCTTTGTTTATTTTCCTTTAGGTTTCCGTACATATACATTTTTATTAAATTTTTTTTTTATCATAATCCATTTTCCAGATATTGTCGAGGTTATTTGTAATGCCACCGGTATCCCGCATTTACAGTTCGATTGGCATGTACAGGAAACCGAACACCACAGACACAATCACCAGTTGACTGTGAATGTGGCACCTACGGAGCAAATGCTCTCAGTCGCTATTTTGGATATTATGAAGAACCTGAATTGGAAATCTTTTTCGATCGTCTACGAGAACAGTCGAAGTAAGTAATAAATTTTCGTTTAGTGTATGTTTTAAACGCTTCCTGACCGTCTCCCTATATGCTTTCCTAAGAGGATGAAAAAAAGTCTTATTTGTCTTTTAGAATTCTCTTTAAAACTTAATATCACTCTTTAAAGATATAAAAAAATTATCACTTTTAGGTTTGACTCGCATGCAACTTTTATTCGGCTGGCGTCAACTTCATAAAACTGGCATAAAACTATGGAAATTCGAACGTGGCGATGATTATCGCATACTTTGGAAATTCATCAACAATGCGCGTGAAAAGTATGTGATATTAGATTGCCCCGCCGACATGCTCACCGAAGTGATCAATGCATCCATATACTATAATATGACGGGACAATTTAATGTGAGTTTTCAATATAATTTTTTGTTCCTTATTTATATTAAAATATTTCTTATTCTTCCAGCAATGGTTTCTCACGAGTCTGGATACTCATACAACCAATTTACGCTCTTTATACTCTCCCAAATTTCTTGCCGTCATGGTTGCTCTGCGTATGCGTCCTTTTAAGCCACCTCCAGTGCACGATGAAGCGGACTTTTTCGATAAAGAACAGTTCGAACAGGTAGGAAATATTTTGCAATTCGTTATTTTGTCTGAATGACAACCGCGAGGAAAATAGTTTTCAAGTGGACCGATAATTTATTTCACTGTGCACGGATTGTGAACTCGTTTCGGGCCGGTATTTCAAATTTCAAGTATCTTTTTCTTGAAAACTGGGGCGAATCGGGCAAAACGGCGGACTTCATTGAATTAAGAAGGCCCCAAATAAGTAAGATTAACTAAGAAAACCGTTGCCAAAATTTTGATCTCACACAGTGTTTCCATTGAATTCAACTAAAGCATAGTTATTTATGTTACCCCAGTATAGAATTTTTTTTAACTTCGAGTATTTTTAAGATTTTTTTTAATTTTTTAGGATAAATAGGTTCTTATTTGCTCAAATTTTTACAAACCTTTTATTTTGTAAATTTATTATTGTAAAAATTGTATTATTATGCGGATTATTCATCGTTGAAACATTTAGTATAGAATTTTTTCAAGTGAAATAGCTTCGAGTATTTTTAAGATTTTTATTAATTTTTTGGGATAAAAAGTGTTTTTGAGAAAATATTTTTTTGTTTTTTAGTTTTTGGAGAAAATTTTTTTTGATAAAAATTTTTGAAAAAAAATTCCTTTTGCCTAAAATGTTCGTTCAACATTCATCTTTTGTCTCATTCCCTTTTTTTCTTATTTTGGTCATTAATAGCTGAGGCTTTACTCAGAAATCTCTGAAAGTTTTACACTGGGACTCTCTAAACTTAAAAAAAATAACAAAAAACAAACTTCCCAAAATTTTAGTCAAAAAAAATAAAATAAAAAATCGAAGTTTAAAAATGTTAAAGAGGACCCCAGATTACCAAAAAACTTAAAATTTTTAAATTATTTCAAATTTGTTTTGAATTTGGTTCTTATAATATTAAAGCCTATAAATGCGTGACTACCATTCGCAATTCACAGAGAGAACGTCGGTTCGAATCTCGGTGAAAACATCAAAATTAAGAAAAACATTTTTCTAATAGCGGTCGCCCCTTGGCAGGCAATGGCAAACCTCCGAGTGTATTTCTGCCATGAAAAAGCTCCTCACAAAAATATCTGCCGCTCGGAGTCTTCTTGAAACTGTAGGTCCCTCCATTTGTGGAACAACATCAAGGCGCATACCACAAATAGGAGGAGGAGCTCGGCCAAACACCCAAAAAGGGTGTACGCGCCAATTATAATATATATATATATAAATAAAAAAACATTACAAAAAATTTTTAGTGGGTTTTCCTAAACTTTCAAAAATAACGGAACAAAACTTCACATTTTTGTAAAGAAACATTTTTTAGTTAAAAATCGTTGAAAAAAATTTTTTTTTTAAGATTTTTATAAGTTGGTTTAGGAAGAAAATTTGTTTGAGAGAAGAGTTTCTTTTGTTTAAAGTTTATGGAAAAATAGTTTTTTTTTAAATGTTTAAAAACATTTGGTGTTCAAAATCGTTGGAAAATTTTTATTTTTTAAGATTTTTAAAAGTTTGTTTAGGAAGAAAAGTTTGTTTGAGAAAAGAGTTTCTTTTGTTTAAAGTTTTTGGAAAAATAGTTTTTTTTTTAATTTTTGAAAAAAAAAAAATTTGTTCAAAATTTTTATAATATAAATTTTTGGGAGGCAAATTTTTTTG
Organism: Anastrepha obliqua; assembly: GCF_027943255.1. Lineage (NCBI taxonomy): Eukaryota > Metazoa > Arthropoda > Insecta > Diptera > Tephritidae > Anastrepha > Anastrepha obliqua. Next base: position 33,377,029 of record NC_072896.1, read on the forward strand.
TTCAAAATTTTGTTAAATGTTTTTTTTAGTGTCCCCTAACAATTTTTTGTTATAAATTTTTTGAACATTTTTTATTTTTCTCGGGAAAAACACTCCCCCAAATTCTTTTCTTATTCTATTCAATAATAACTGAGGATATGCTCAGTAATCTCTCAAACATTCACAGTGGGATTCACTAAATTTTTAAAAATATAAAAAAATTGACATAAAATGGCTCGATTTTTTTCGTCTCAGGGTACTCTGAGCTGCAGTTGCTCTAGTAAATTAACCTATGGGTTAGTATAAAGTAGGCACCGCTTTACATGATTTGATTGTCCCAGTAATCATAACGCAGAACGACCGTTGGGTCTTTCCATTCTTTTTGGAGTAACATATTTTCTTACGCTGTGATCCAGTTTAACATTTTTGTTCAGCATGTCCTTAGGCATTTCGACATCGGCGAGAGAGCAGAATGAAACGAGATACAAAATCACCAGTTTATCTGAGGTCTAAAATACGGCCAAAATTTCATGGAAATTACTGTGATGATAATTTTTTAGAGCCAATTAACTTTATTTCCCTTTTAAATATGACTTATTTTTATCCCTTTGAGGAAGAATACACAAAAAACACGGCTTACGCCTTGCAGTGTACAAAATTGTTATAAAATTTCTGCTCATGACTCTTTATAAATATACAAACAATGTAAAGGGTGGTTAAATTTCAAGCGTCGATGTTGAATGTTAACCACACCTAAACTTCAACGACACCGTTGGACTTCTTTCTTTGGGGTTATTTGAAAGAAAAGATGTACGTCGATAAGCCAGCAACAATTCAAGAGCTAAAGGATGAGATAATTCGGCACATTAACGGCATAGAACCTTAATTATGCCTCAGCGTCATCGAAAATTTGGACCATCGGATGGAGTTGTGCCACCGAGGCCGCGGCGGCTATTTGGCCGATATTTTGTTCCATACGTAATTGAGCCATACCCATATTATCATAATAAAGAGAAATGACAATGATTTCTTAAAAAAATTGTATTTTATTCAAACTCAACACGGGCCCTTGAAACTGAACCACTCCTTATTTCAGGGTTAAAGAGACGTATATACCAACAACTTCATATGAAACCAAATATTTTTTATTTATTTGTTTATTATTTTCTATTATTTATTTATATGTGAAAACAGTAATAATCATATATAATTATTACACTTATGAACTAAAGCACTGCCTACTAAGGCCTTCGTCTTCCAACACTTTTTATTCCTTCATTCTATTTATGTCCTTATTTTGAAATTTTTACAGACATGCACGTTTAGTTTTTGCAGATTTTGTCTGAAAGAACCCTTAATAAAATTTTCCGAGGAATAATTTTTTAGCACATTTTAACCCTTTAGCGACCTTAGACATGCAATCTTTTTAAAACATCTCCAAAAAAGGATCAAAACGACCCTATTTTTAGCGAGATAATGGGTTAAGATATTCCATAAAAATATTCCTCTTGAAATTCTACTTTACATATTTAAACTTGGTATTTGTTTCATATAAGTATTCTAACCGTTTTTTCCACTTTTTCGAGAATCGCCCAGAGCACAAAATTTAACATGAAATTGGCTATTCAAAACATTTTTTTTCTGAAAAATGCAAAAGGCTCGAGTGTTTTATTGAGTATTATATATATATCGGCTTACTATATGGACTATATGGGTGATTTCATCATAAATTCATTACATTCTGCTCTCAGTTAATGCCTCTAAAATTGTTGCACAGTCTTATTGTTACTTTCTACTGGTAAAATAGTCACACAAATCATTGATATTTTTTGAAAACTTTTAACACAAAATATAATTTTCCTTACTCTCCCCGTCAGATAATAACTACTCATGGTAAATTGCTGTACGATGCTGTGGTTTTATATTTTAATGCTGTACGACAACTAATTCACAGTTCACATTATCAAGAGCCTAGAGTGCGTTGTCAACGAGGGTATTGGCGCACGGGGCTGAAGATTTTAGATCAAATGAAACTTGTGAGTATTTTGCTATTTAAAAATTTTGCGTTTGCTTAATAAACTTATTCTCGCGCTATTAACATATCATCAATAATCTCATTTTGGAAATAAATTTAACCCATCTACCTTTACGCACTCGCAGTTCACGTCGCGCAACGTAACTCCACCCTACAAGACGCAAAAAATGCAACTAAATGAAAATGGAGAACGCGACGAATTCAACTTGGAATTGTACAAGCCGATGGTGGAACGTGTAACACATGTCTGGAATAAAAATAGAAAATTGGTTGAAGAGAAAATAAATTTGCCGAAGCATGTAGACAAAGAAATAGAAGATTTTACGCCTAAGCGCGCAAAGTACACAGTGGCCACACGTATTGGCGAACCTTATTTTATGTGGCGGTAAGTGAAAGTTTACCAAAAAAGGTGACTGTAGTAAAATAGGGAAGAAATGGCAAAAACGAAAGCGGGTTCAAAAGAGAGAGGAAATGGAAATACAATAAATATGCACATAGTTTAAGTAAAGTTTCTTTCTTTCACAGCCCCGAACCGGAGGGCACTCACTATGAAGGCAATGAACGTTTCGAGGGCTACGCTGTGGATCTGATCTATAGCTTGGCGCTGGAGTGCAAATTTGATTTTGTCTTTGAGCCAGTGCCCGATAATAATTATGGTAGTCACAATCCAGAAACGGATGAGTGGAATGGCATTATACGGGCGCTGATTGATAATGTAAGTGAAGAGAAGTGGTTTTAAATAACCAGACTAGGTCTGTTGTATGGGTAGAACAAGTAGACTTGCCTCACTTCCCCGTGATAGGCGGTTGTTCAGCTTGAAGTCTCCGCTTTCGAATGGAATAGCTCTTGCTTCTGTAAAGGTTTCGTTTATGCATTTACGTTTTACCTGGTTTCATACCTTTTTTTGTGCCAACGGAAAAATTTTAAGTGCAACAAATAGCAAGAAACTTTTGTAAAATCTCCGAAGAAATTTGAATAATGGCAGCTTCGTATGGGTCGCCGTAGGGATAGAAGAGGGGATGAAATGTTTGATGAATATATTCTACAATGTGCTCCTAAAGGTATCGCCACCGTTACCCTCAGTCATGCCTGAAATCTTCGAAGGGTCATTGGTTGTACTTTGTCACTGGGCTGCCAGTTGCAGACTCAAAGTCAACTCTAATAAAATGGAGTTGATGCTATTTACAAGAAAATATAAACATCCTCCCTCTTTGAACGGAAGTTAGGCATGATGGAGTGATACTTGACTCCAAACTTCATTGGAAGCTACACATTGAAGATCGGGTAAAGAAGGCCAGCGGGGCTTTCTACTCCTGAAAATCTTTGTTCGGTAGTTGTTCTGCCAATTTTAACGTGCGGATGTCTGGTTAGATGAGAAGCTCTTCGGAAGCACTATAATATCGCTAAACTGGAGAAGGTGCAAAAGACTGTTTGTATCGGCATCCCCGGAGCATGTAGAATCCTGAATGTCTTTTTGCACTTACCTGCCATCGACTTTCACTTTATTTCCATCGCTGCTCAAAGTGGAATTAGGTTAAAGGAGGTCGGCCTCTCGAGGCAGTCTCGTAAGGGACATGGTAGCATTTTTAGGCAGTTAACACCGCATTTCTCTGAACTTTCTACAGATCTCTCTATCCGCAAACTAGAGTTCCAGAGCCGTGCCAGTGCAATCTTTACAAGTAGGCAGGATTGGAATGAGGGGAGGATATGCACCGATGCTGGTACCTCTGTCTTCACTGACGCCTCTAACATGGAATGGGGAGTCCAGCCGGGGTTTTCTCTATATAGTCAAGCTGAGACCAAGAGTCTGACGGTGCCATGAGGCAGATCCGAACTGGTTAAATCCTCAAATCTCTGGGGTGTGCAGGTAACGTTTCTCTGATCTGGAGTTCAGGACATAACAACATAGAGGGAAATGAAATTGCTGATGAACTTGCTACAAAGTGGTCGTTTGAATTGGTCTTAGAGGCCTCCTACCCGCTCATCGGCATCCCCCTGACTGTTGTTAAAGGGGGATTGCGCAACTCAGAAAAGCGCAGTACAGATGGAGTTTCATTTCTTCGTCTGCTATTTCGAAAACCTCTTGGTCCCAGTACTGCAGACGCAGGACGCTGAAAGTTATGTGGACTCCATGCCGTTCAATTTCCAAACTCGTCGCAGTGTTTACCGGTCATTGGGCGGTCGCAGGCACTCGCAGAAAAGCTAGGTTTACCATTTAATCTATATTGCAGAAGGTATGGGGCATTGAGAAGAGGACTGGTAAGCACTTTCCCTGTAAATGCCCGGGCTTAGCAGCTAGATGATTAAGGTCACTGGGTGGCTCTTTCGTCGACAGTCTGGGGCAGTGCGCCAACCTAAATCTCATCAACCTTCTCCATTATATCAACAGCTCAGGCGGGCTGTAGATATCTGCCTGTTGGGGGGTCCCAAAATGGTATCGAAACGGCGCTTCAGTACTACTTGGGAAGTGCCAGACTGGTACTTTAACTGTTTCACATAATTACCTACCTCTTTTACTATGCGCACAGGCGGTTTGCGATTTGGGAGGTTAAGCCACCAAATCGAAAAATCCAATTAATATATTTTGTAGGTTAGGTTATAGTGGTTGCCGCTCTCCATGCGGTGTACAGGGAACCACTTAGGCGTGGAGTTCCATTTTCATATCACTGACTACGTATTTTTTAGTTAACTTATTTATTAACTTATTTACATAAATATTTTTTTATGTTTTAAACATTTTTTTAAACAAAATTTTAACTCTCTGAAGTTTTTTCTGGTACGTCTCTATTTCACAGCGTTGATTTTATTAGCTAATAGCTTTTACAGCATTGGTCTCAATAGTTAGTAGCTCCACCTCGCAAGTAGTCATAAACAATCATTAATTTCGTGTAATTTCCTATTTTTTCTTGTAGAGTGCGCAGATGGGCATTTGCGATTTGACCATTACGCAGGCGCGTCGCAGTGTGGTGGATTTTACAGTGCCCTTCATGCAACTGGGCGTTAGTATATTATTTTACAAAGAACAACCTCCACCAGAGGCCCTTTTCGGTTTTCTTGAGCCATACTCCCCTGAGGTTTGGATCAATCTACCAATAGTTATAATACTATCAGCATTGGTTTTAGTAGTGTTAGGACGGTAAGTGTGGTGAATATGTGGTTTGTGGTGAATAATTCAGAATTTATTCTCTTTGTTTTATAAATCTCGTCTAAGCATTTCCAAATCAGAGTGGAGAAGCCCAATTGCGCACGAACGCGATCCCGTCGAAGTGGAAAATATTTGGAATTTAGCCAACACTCTTTGGCTGAATATTGGTTCGCTTTTGTGTCAGGGTTGTGATTTAATGCCAAGGTGAGTTTCATGATTAGCACACTCACGCTGCTCACATCACCCTCAATCCGTGTAACTCTCTCTCTCTCTCTGTCTCTTTGTTTTTCACACTTTTTAGAGGTCCCGCTCTACGCATACTCACCGCTTTCTGGTGGTTTTTTGCACTCTTAATTTCTCAGACGTATATTGCCAATTTGTCTGCCTACATAACCAGCTCGAAGATGGGGCGTTCTATATCGAATTTACATGATCTCATCGATCAGGATAAGGTACAATTTGGCATGCTGAAGGGTGGCAGTACGTCGTTTCTTTTCTCCGAATCGAATGAGTCGGAATATCGAAGAGCTTGGAATAAGATGTGCGCCATGAAACCGAGTGCCTTCACAGCGAACAATAAAGAGGGTGTGGATCGCGTGAAGCGCAGTCGTGGTCGGTATGCCTACCTTTTGGAGACCACTACACTGAAATACTATCTAAATCGTAATTGTGAGTTGAAGCAGATCGGTGAAGCTTTCGATGAGAAGCATTACGGCATTGCTGTGCCATTGAGTAAGTAAATGAGGGGAAATCAACACTAAAAAATAATCGGGGTATAATTTTTAATTGAAATCTGGTGCTATTTATGTTCAATTTCGTGTGCTTTCTCTTTCTGCGTAGATTCTCCCTATCGGTCTAATTTGAGTGTGGGCATATTGAAACTCAGCGAAAAGGGCGAGTTGTATAAATTGAAAAGAAAATGGTTCACAAATAATGGCTCAGATTGCGATGCTAATTTTGTAGACAAAGATGACCAGTATACCTTCGAAAAGACGCGTGGCTTGTTTTTAGTATTACTCTGTGGCGTTCTGCTGTCCATTTTAATTGCTATATTCGAATTTCTATGGAACGTTGAACAGATTTCAGTGCGAGAAAAGGTAATGATTATTTGATAAAAACAACAAAAATTCTTAATTTTTTTGCTTACGATAAAAGTGATTTATTCAACAGCTGCCACCATCGGTCGTTTTTAAGGCTGAAGTGAAATTTTTGCTCCGCTTCTGGCAAACTCGCAAGCCTTTGCGCACGTATGTGGAGAGTCGTGACTCAACATCGACGGGTTATTCCTCTTTTGATGAAACTGCAAGTAGTTCGACAGTAAAGGCGAAGAAGAAGAAATCTAAGAAGAAAAATCACAGGAAATAATAGTGAAGGGAGGGTGTTGAAGGTGGGGGTTTGTCTACTATTACTACTTCCCGACTACTGTAACTAGTTACTAAGCCATTAAATAAAGAAGTAAATCAGTAAATAAATATTTTTTGGTCGTGTTTAGACAAAATTTAGCAAATATATAGTTGATGAACTAGTTTAAGTCATAGACTATTTTTTAGAGCGAGTTGCCACTTAGTTAAATAGTTAAATTCAATTAAATTATAAATTAAAACAAATAAATTGCAATATGGATGTGAAACGAAAGAGGTTTAAGAAAGATTAATTTTAAAAATATGTTTGGTGAGAGTTGCCATCTGTTTGAAAAATTGAACACAAATTAATTAACAAATTAAGTCAAATTGGTGTAGCTTACGTATTTACTCCAAGTTATTTTGAAAGAAAATTAAAAAAATGTTGCCACGCTTTTAAAATTTAAGCACATTTTTCTGTTGAAATCAAATAAAGTATAAAAATAAAAAATATATTAATATGAAAAAAACGTTTTTGTTGTATGCATCTATGCAAGCACATTGCTGAATAAAAACCGAGGTTCTCTTAATCGAAATTTTTTCATATGTTCGACGTGGGACTTGAATTATGTGTACATTACAATAGAGACTCCATCTTACGTAAGTTCATCATAAGTGGGTTACACTGTGTTTCGCCTATGGGACTGAAAATTTTTTCCGCTTAAGAGAAATTTAGAGAAGAAAGAAATTTAAAAAAATTTTTAAGAATTTGTGGTATGTACTGAAAAAAGTGTCCGCTTATGGGTCTACTATATGGCGTCCGCTTAAGAGAGGTGTCCGTTAGGAGAGATTACACTGTATATTAGTTATCACACAATTTTAGGATTAGTTTTTTAACAATAGAGCTAAAAAAATAAGAGAAATATATATATGTATATTAAAAACAAATTTAAAAAAAGTGGCAACCCTATTTTGGAACTTTCCAAGTCTCCCTTAATTAATTTCAAGTACTCTTGATATGCTATCAATTTAATGCATATTTTTGGGTAGGTGGCAACCCTTTACAAATTTGTCTATTTTAAGGCTTTCTGGAACACCTTTTCTTTTAATTCTAATATTGAAATGTAATATCAGACTTCTATATTTAAATAATAATTTAAATTTTTTCTGCAGTTGGTAACTCTATTTAAATATTCTGCAATCAAATGTTTTAAATAAATTTCGCCTCCCAGCCAGGTCTAAAAATATTCTAGCTCATTAACAGATTTAACTAATTTGAATTTTGTATATAGGTGGTAACCCTACTAAAGATAAGCTCTATTAAAAACTATATCTTATAACAAACTCTGCTCATACATATATACGAGGGGGGCTCAATAAGTACCCGTGTTAGAAATGAAGGCACCATTTTTTCAAATTGTTTTTTTTATTTTTCAACATAGTCCCCTTTTAGAAAGATACAGTTCTCCCAACGCTCCGGCCATTTTTAACCCTAAAAAAAAAAATAGGATTTGTCGAACTCTCCAAAATACGCCTCTGTTTCGGCGATAACTTCCTCGATTGAACTAAATTTTTTCCCGCGACCCATTTCTTCATGTTAGGGAAGACGTAAAAGTCGCAGGAAGCCAGATCGGATGAATACGGGGGTTGTGGCAGAAATTCGTGCAGTTTGGTGGCGACATCTCCGAATAAATGTGCTGGCGCGTAATCGTGGTGAAACAGCACCTTCTTTTTCGCCAAATGCGGACGTGTCACCTCCAATTTTTTATGGAAGCTGTCCAATAACTCACTGTACTTTTGTTCAGTGATCGTTCTTCCTTTTTGTACAAAATCCATGAGGACGACGCCGTTCGCATCCCAAAAAATCGCCGCCATGACTTTTCGGGCCGATGGGACTGTTTTCGCCTTCTTTGGAGCAGATTTACCGAGAGTAATCCATCGTTTTGATTGTTGCTTATTTTCTGCTGCGTAATGATGAATCCAGGTTTCATCAACGGTCGCAACTCGACGCAAAAGTTCCTTCATAGCTCGCTTAAATTGCTTCAAACTCTGCTTCGACATGAACAGCCACATCCGCTTGTGTTTGCTTGTGAGCAATCGCGGCACCCATAGGGCCGACAACTTTTTCATCGCCGACTTATCATGTAAAATATTAATTGCCGTTCCGGTCGACCCACCTATGGCCTCTGTTACTTCACGCACTTTCGTTCGTCGATCAGCGTGAATCATGTCGTGGACTTTTTGAATGATTTCCTCGGTAACCTCGTCTGCCGGGCGTCCTGGTCGCTCGCCTTCGAAAACAAATGCTCACACACAATTAAATTCGTTTGGCCAATATCGAACTGTGGTCATAGATGGCGAAGCCTCCCCGTAGACAGCATCCAACTTTGCTTGTATCTCCTCGCATTTTTTCCCATCCACAAACAAAAATGTAACTATCGAACGATACTTCTCTTTTCCATCTTAGCGAAAGTCATGAAACACGTCTTACTCGAACAGCTGCCAAAACCAAACTAACCTATCTATCAGTCTGAAATTTGTTTTGCCGTCGTTTGATAGATGGCAGCAAACGATGATAGCACCAACTTCCCTCAGGAACGTCCTCTGTTATCAAACTTGAGTACTTATTTAACCGCTTACGAAAATATGGCCATATCCGAGCTCCTCCACTTATTTGCGGTGTGCTTAGGAATACTTTTTCCACAAATAGAGGGACCTACAGTTTAATGCCACTTTGAACGACGAACTGTTTTTATGAGGAGTCTGGTCATGGTAGAAATACACTCGGAGGCTTGCTACTGCATGCCGAGGAGTGGCCACTATTAGAAACAACTTTCTTTATCAGTCGGTTTTCATGGCCATATCGGAAATTATTTACCCATTATTGTATAATTGAATATTTAGAATTCAATTTTCGAAAGTAAGTGGGTACCTGAATGCAAAGTTGTTTTAAAAATCAAAAAAATTGAAATCATTTCATTGTTTCCTATAAAAAGACTATTCGCGAAGCATTTCTCTATACAAAGCCTGTTGAAAAACTTATTCTAATAGTTTGTTTTAAAATTTTTATGAATTTGTTATGTGGAGGCTTGACAACAAACATTTCGCTAGATTTGGCCATGGTCAAACATTTAATTTATTTTTGTGGATAATTTTTGTATGAAAGAAGGACTAGGCGGTATAAAAAGCAGGCTTTTTCAAGACATTTTAGTCAAAAGGTTCGTTATATAAAGGTTTCATTGCTTAACAAATTCCAAAATTCCTATTAATTGGTACGACTATTTGCTTACTTCCCCAATATGATATTATTTTAACCTATGCCTAGTGAACTGAGCCTCATCTTATTCCAAATTCCGAATTCCAAAAGTGCAACCTCTAAATATTTTCGTTTTCGTCGCTGGATTTCTTAAGCAAGATTCTGACTGGGGATCATATACAAAAATCCTTAGAATGCTACATAGCTGAGTTTGGATGCGAGCTGAACTCTGAAATAGACAGACTTAATGATTCGCTTCATTACAATTTGATTATACTGGGCGAGAATGGATAAGGTTATGCCGTCATCATTGGCGCCGAAGACAGCGACGCACTGAGACTGAAAATACACGGGCAGGTTTTGTAATTCACTTCGGAGTGAATTTCAATGCGGTTTTAATGAAATTCAATCTGAAGTGAAATGCAAAACTTGTCCAATAGCTCATTAGATTTGGTCAGAAATTAATATTGAATGGCGCTGAGAAATGTCTACTTTGCAGTTGAAGTCCAACGATTCTTTGACGAGGGTAACTCTATTAGGTTTATTGGCAGTTTAAATGGCTATTAGTAATAGAAATTCAACTTTAAATTTAATAGGACGTCTATATTAGTAGAATTTACCTCAAAAAAACGTCTCAGCGCTTGTGGAAATAGGCCAAAATAGTAGAACGTCAGGTGTAAGGTATCGTAAAAATGTGGTCAGCGAACATTTAAATCATGTATCAGCAGTGACACAGCCAACCAACCAATTCACTCACCCACCCAGTGCCTCGTCAATGGTTAGGAGCTTAGCAAGGATTTTGTTTACAATCCATTGCACCCAGCACAGGCGTACGGGTACTCTAACTCGAATGGTAGCTAATAAAAACTTCAAAATCATAGCTAACCAAAAAGAAAAGAGAAAAAAAAAGAACAAATAAAAAAGGAACCATTAAAGGAGAAATAAAATGAAGATGGCAAAAAGCAAATGTAAACCTTTGGATAAAAACGACAAGCAAAAACCATTTAGCTGAAAGTCATAAACACATTTTTGCTGCTAAACCGGAGCGCAACAACAAATGAAAACACATGTGCATACATACATACATGCGTGTACATGGGAAATCACAAAAACAATTACGAAAACCAGCACACACTGAAAGTAGCTTATACGCCATGGCATACCATTCTCAGTTATGTGTTGACCACCACCACCATCACCAACCATTCACTGACAAACCAAACCAAACCAAACCAAACATGTCGGAAAACTGAAAAACTGTAGTGCAAGTAATTTTATTAGAAAAAAAAATTGAAGGAAAAAAGGTCAAGTGACTGCGGCTAAATTGGCCATTGCGGTGTGGATTGACTGATATGTGGATTATGCAAGTTAAGCTGCTTGCGGGATTTCACAGTTGGTACTCATAAAATTTTGTTCACCCTATTTGTCCATTTTCTTTTCTATATGCAGAAGTATTTTTATTTTTGGTCAACTGCCCTCACAATTCCTATAGTCTGCTCCAGTAGCAATCTTATTTCATTAGTCTTTTTCTGCTTGAAATACCATGGATTTGTTTTGTTGAAATGCCAAATGGAGTGTCAATTGAATTGTATTTGGCATTTGGCGTTGAGTGGGTTAACTGGAAAATGCCAAAAAGTCAGTCAAATCCATTTGGATGTAGCTAGCAGGAAATGCGAACGACAATCGGAAGGAGTAAACGGGTGATGACAAATAAAAGTGAATTTTGTGAGGAAGTAAGAAAGGAAGGAAGTATATGAATTAATAGCGGCAAGAGGACACTCAGAGTAAGGACTATTTAATTAAAAGTTGCTAATTATCGAAAGAATATATTTAAATGTGTTTAGGCACTTATAGATGTATGTATAATACTGTACAGCATTCAACTGGGTATTGGACCAAATCAATTTTTTAAGAGATGAAGTCCTGAGGAAAAAAAAAATTTTCGATTCTCGAAGTTAGCCTCCGATGGCCTTGGAAGTTTGAAATTGGAGCTTTTGTAAATAATAATTTTAAATTAAAGTTTATGAATAAATAAAATAGTAAAAATATGGTCCTAATCCATAATTATAATTAATGAAAAGAGTGATGCTATCTTTTCCTACTTCGGAATTAAAATAAAAGACAGGAAGAGCGGATGTGAAAAACGGCCCTTAATTACATGGAAAAATTCTCTCTGCAGCTTCATGAAGAAGCTGAAAAAATGCCTAAAAATAGGGCATGATTAGTACTTACACAAACAAGCAGCTCCTTAGTTTAGCTGTGTACCTTAGTTTATTGTAGAGGAACATTTCTAGACGCTCTGTATAAATTGATGCTGGACTACCTAAGTACCCTACCACAGTTGTCGAATAGGTGGATATTTGTCGGGCGACGGCCGCTGTGTGAGCCCTCTCAAGATGGCCCTCGAGCTATTCAGAAGGAGATATGAGATACCTACAGCTATAAACCGCTCAATAGAGGTGGACGACCTATGTGTGAGACCTCTCAAGATGGAGCTCGGCCTATTTAGAAAGAGATATAAGATACTTAGAGCTCAATAGAGGCTGCTTTATTGGTACTGATTCACATACTGAAGTACCTGAGACTAATGGACAGAAAGCTAACGAGGAAAAACAATCTTAATCGGAGAATTCAGATTTCATCAGTTGCCAGGTATGATTGCAGAGGCTCCAAAAATTATATTTTGGTGCCATAGCACTCGTTTAAACCCTATTCTTTTGTATGGAGACCTCGTCTGGTGGAACTCGCGTGAGAAAATAACATTGGTGAAGAAGTTGCAGAGAGTTTAAAGGCCTTAATGTATTCTGCAACATCCTCAATTACATTCTGCCCTCACGGGAATCAGTGGTGCGCTCTAGACTACTCGTATCCCAGCACTTAAAGAAATTTGAAATGTAGTTTGAGATGTGAACTTTGCAGACAAAATTGCAACAAGCCCACGAGGCTGCGACTATAAGTTTGATTAAAATAGGGCCACTCCAGTATCCTCACAAATTTTAGTTCATCTCCGTGGTGACTGATCAATCACAGCTCCACTGGATCCAGGTGGCACATTTTCCATTTATATCACCCAATGGAAAGAGTTGCTGGGATACAAGGCATGATGAAATTGCTGGTGGATGACTCGAAGTTGGACGGCAATGTTGGAGGAGGAATATTTGGCGAGGAGCTCCCCATCAAGCTAAAGTTCAAGTTATCGGATCACTGCAATATGTTTTCAACGGAGGGCAACGGATACAGCAGGTTTAGATGTAACCCTCCTAATGAATTTCATCAGTAGTACGACACGATTAACATTATCGGAAAAAGTCAATACTTCATTGCAAGCTCAAAATCACAGAGAGCCGGGCAATTTGGATTTGGGCAATCTTTTGTATTCTTTCTATAGTGAGACAGGTCGCATCTAATTTATTGCCTATAATTATGAAGATTGCATCAGAATATGCTTGGCCTACGTCTTTGGGTATGAATATATCTATGATTATCTCAGCGCCCTTATCTATGTCTTTGCCTAGGTCTTTGCATCTGTTTATTTCTATGTCTATGGCTATGTAAGCTGCTGTTTATAAGTCCAGGCGCACTAAACTGCGAAAATTCAGCTTAGGTGGGAAGTCAGTTTTGATGTTCGCAAAAGAAACATAGAGGCTACAATCTGGGAAATATTCTGATCGAATGCCATAAGCAACGACCCGTTGTGGAGGTCAATGAATGAGGAGCCCATCATACGGCAAATCAAACGAAAAAAGTTGCGATGGATAGGTCACACGAAAACCACCAGATAACATAACGAGAATGTCACTGGATTGGAACCCGAAAGTGAGCAGAGGTCGCGGTCGGCCAAAGATCACTTGGCGAAAGTCGATGTTGCGCGAACAAACAGATGCCGACATCCCATGGGACGGCATGAAAACAGCAGCCCAGAACCGTGTACGATGGAGCATGTGAGCGGAGTGAATAAGGATATAAGAAAGCTGCTGTTTATAAGTATCATCCTTCCATTGTCTGCGGTAAACATAACGCCCTTAATTGCCATAAGGAATGCCGATTATATTGAGTTTCATAGAATACTCTAAGACTATTTAAAATATGCGAAACACAGGACAGTCGTCAGAGAAACTCCACTAATATCTTTGTTCAAGGGACTCCTCCTATACTTATTAAGAATGTATCCAACAGTATCGCTGTGCCGAGATGCCTATACTATTCCATTAGAAAATATTTTGTAGACACTTAGCACGAAATCAGAATATACTCAGTGGTATCTTATTTGAAATGCTATGCCACGCCCAATACTTGCGGGACGGTCTGGTGATGATGAAGGAACAACTGGCATAGGGCTCCATCTGGGTTGTGAAGCTTCTATCTTTGAAGCACATATGCTTGACTTAGTTAGGCCTCGGAAATAAAGATCCGCCGGCTCCGTTGGCTGGGTCACGTCGTCTGAGCGGATCCAAATGTTCCGACTCTGAAAATATTCCATGCGGTACCAGCTGATGGTAGCAGAGGAAGTAGAATGCCTCCTCTGTGTTGGTAGGTGGATGAGGTCTAGGTGGATGAGGACTAGGCTTTACTTATCGCGTCCAACTTGCACCGGTTAACACGAGAAAGAAACGACTGGTGCGTTTCGTTTAACTCGATCAAAATCATATAAGCGGTTATCGCGCAAATTATTATTGCAAAAACAAATATTGTAAAATATACCAAACATATGTATTCATACAAATCTAGAGCGTTTCATATCAAAACAGCACTTAGTTGCTACTTCGGTGCCACCACTTTACCTAAAAGTTTCAGATATTGCAGAGATATCAATTCTTTTATATTTTCTACGAAGTTTCATGAGCGGAGAAGGCCATTCTTCAAATTCGGTTTAATTGAAATAATGTAAAACAAGAGGAAGCCTCCTTTTTTCCTTCTCCCGTATTTAGCTACAACCTTTCCACTTGAATTGCCCACATTTCGCATTATGCTAATCATCCAGTGCCAAAACCAAAACTCTAACGTAACACATTTCATTGCTGCATTCGTATGAAAATTTTCGGCTTCAATTTAAAAGTATATTTTAGCCCGAAAATAATTAACCCTTATTTGTCCATTTTATTGTTGCTAGCGCCATAAAACTGTCATCAAATTACCTACGTCCAGTAAAATGCTCGTAAAGACGACTAACTAAGAGCAGGAAGAACGCGGCAAAAGGACTCTGCAAATTCAAATACCTTCAAGCGGAAGCGACACACATATGCACGTACACTCGTATATACTCACAGTAGGCATGCGAAGTTTTTCGATGTTTATGATACCGGGATTTTCGGGATTTTGCAAAACTCGCATTTGAAGCAAGTCAATATTCTTTTTTATGTGCCGCACAAACTACGCAGCTTCTTTTCTTGAGCATATAGCTTTTTGCCTTTATTTTCTATCCGAATTAAGTTGTGCTTTTTAATGTCTAGCGAAAGACGTCCAGGCGGATCAATTTTATAGCGTGCAGTCCGTTGAGCCTCTTCAATGTCCATCAACTCCAAATCTTCGGTTTGTTTGTCAAATATGTACATTACACCCCGCTTGGACCACTTTTTTGTTTTTCACGTAGTACGAAAGGTACTGGCCTGCCCTCTCAACACCTTTCATATATGTAGTTGTTGTATTCTATTACGTATTTAGGTTTCATTATTTTTGTCTTTGTGAGCCAATTTGTATTGGAAAACATCCTCGCTTCTCTCTTTGACTGCCAAATTTGTACTAACACGTCTCCCCATTCTCCGGAAATGCAACGCGGGTAGCAACTTATTATTTTTTAATTCATGTGGAAGTCCTCGGTTTACCTCTTTGGAAATATTGGTGTTTCTAATAATGGAGCTGTTATCCAATATTAATCGATAGTACTTTTTGGAATTTGGCCCATACGAATTAGTAATCCTAAAAATTTCTTGAATTCGCTAATAGTGAGGTCCGTCCATTTTACAGCTTTCTTCTTTTTAAGGTATTTTACGACGTTTTGATGGTAATATCAGTTAGTTTTTGAAATTATCATTAAGAATCACATCCAGAGATCCTTCAACCTCGTTCTGTAGTAAAATATTTAACCCCGTTCGATCCGAAAACGGTTCTTTAGTTGGTGGAATGAGGTATAATTTCTTCTTCATCATCATTTTCGCTTTCATCATCGCTAATCGGTAGTGGAAAAACTCGGGTCCTTCTCATAGGTCGTATAGAACTATCACTATCACTATCGCTATCGTTAATATCACTATCAGTATTATCAATATCTAACCCTCTTTCATCGCAATCAACGTCAGACAAATCGTTTGCATCATATCTTTATTTTCGCGTGAAACCATATTGAAGGATTTCAAAATTTATTGTAAGTAAATCCGGTAACGGACAGAGGCTGATCAACTTCGCCGGGCCCGAAACATGGTAGTCTGTAGCACCAGATTCCAGCATAAAAAGATTCACCAAGCCACCTGGCTGTATCCTGATCGAAAAACACGAAACCAGATCGATCATGTTGTGATAGATGGAAGACACGCTTCTAGTGTATTAGATGTACGTACGATCCTAGGACCCAACATCGACTCGGATCACTACCTTGTTGCAGCCAAATTGCGCACACGCCTTTGTGCAGCAAAAAACGTACATCTACCTACGCAAAGAATGTTCGACACCGAAAAGCTGCAATCACAACAGACAGCCAGAAGATTCGCCACTCGACTCTCACTTCTGCCCTCAGAGAGTACCGCCTAACAAACCGGCATGCATGAACAATGGAGCAACATTTCTCGTTATCTACGTACCGCCGCCGAAGAAGAAATCGGATTCCGACGAGCCCGCAAAAACAGTTGGTACGACGAGGAATGTCATGCTGCCGCAGAAAGAAAGGATGCCGCCTATAGAGCCACGCTGCGATCGGACGCAACGCGAACCATGTGGGATCGCTACAGAGAGCTGAAAAAGGAAGAGAGACGTATTATCCGACAGAAGAAACGAGAGGCCGAAATACGTGAGTGCGAGGAGATTGAGATGCTTGCCAATAGGAACAACGCACGAAAGTTCGGCACCTTACAGAACGTTTTAAGACCGTCGCGTTTTCCTGTATGAACAAAAACGGCGAGCTGGTGTCTGACGTACAGAGCAATCTTAAGTTATGGAGGGAACACTTTCCGAACCTGGTAAGCAGTGACAGCTGCGCATGTCACTGAGAATGTGAAGATCCCGATACCCCAATCGTTGACAACGGAATTGTCGTTCCGCTACCCGATCATAACGAGGTGAGAATAGCGATAACGCGGCTAAAGAACAACAAAGCCGTGAGCGCCGACGGACTGCCGGCTGAGCTATTCAAACATGGCGGCGAGTGGCTGGTAAGGTGCATGCATCAGCTTCTTTGCAAAATATGGTCGGATAAAAGCATGCCTGCCCATAGGAATTTAAGTGTGCTCTGCCCAATCCATAAGAAGGGCGATCCTGCAATTTGTGCCAATTACCGCGGGATTAGTCTTCTAAATATCGCCTATAAGATTCTAGCGAGTGTATTGTTTGAAAGGCTGAAGCCCACCGGCAACCAAGGTCCAATCACCTTATCAGTGTGGTTTTGGACTTGAAAAGTCGACAACATGGACGATGACAACACTCGAGGAAGCGACGCTTGGAGTGTTTGCGACAAAGATTCTGCGCAAGGTTTTTGGACCTTTGCACGTTGGCAGCGGCGAGTATCGCAGGCGATGGAACGATGAGCTGTATGAGCTTTACGACGACATAGACATAGCGCAGCGAATAAAGATCCAGCGGCTACGTTGGCTGGGTCATGTTGTCCGAATGGATACAAACGCTCCGGCTTTGAAAGTATTCGATGCGGTACCAACTGGTGGTAGCAGAGGAAGAGGAAGGCCTCTTCTGCGTTGAAAAGATCAGATGGAGAAGAACTTGGCTTCACTTGGTGTATCCAATTGGCGCCGGTTAGCACGAGAAAGAAACGGCTGGCGCGCTTTTTAAACTCGGCCAAAATCGCGTAAGCGGTTGTAGCGCCAATTAAGAAGAAGAATTTGAAAAACCGAATAGCTTCAAACTACAAAACATACTAAGTACAAATATAAAGGGGCGCATGGATTGTGCAATGTAGTTGCAAACTGTACTAATGCGACTCCCGCCTTTAAGGTACAGTCGATCTAAATCGTATTACTACGACTCCCGCCTTTAATGTGTTAAAATTCCGGTATAATGGGATTTGTTTCGAGATTTAGATATTCATTATTTTACAAAAAAACAAAACTCAACTTAACTCGAAAAAATTGAATCAATATTTTTGGGATCTCGCTTCTGCAAGCTCTTGATTTCGGGATTAGTATCAGGACTTAGATATTCATTATTTTGCAACAATTAAACTCGAACAAGTGATATCAAATTTTCGAGATCTCCCTTCTACAATTCGGTGATTTCGGGGTTAGCCCGGAATTAAGATTTTTATTATTTTGTAACAACTTAGCGAAAAGAATTGCATAAAAATGTTCGGGAATTAGATACTCATTATTTTGACACAACTTAATTCGAAAAAAATGCATCGTTATTATTATTTCGGTAGCAAGGAGTAAATATGCAGAATAGATCTGCGACTTTTAACAGGATATCTTACAGGTCACTGTACCCTGAGGTATCATCTAAATAATATTGGTATATCTGAGACCAATGTCTGTCGCTTGGACATTGCGAAATGGACATAGAAAGCTCAGAACATGTGCTTTGTGAATGCCCTGCGTTGGGCAGACAGAGACTTCATCACCTTGGTGGTATCGTAGTATCTCCATGCAATCTTTCGAACAACAAACCCAAAATTTTGCTAAAATTTTTAAAAAGCCTACACATCTAGGGTTACAAAAATAGGCCTTTCACAATAGATTAGCTCTGGTCGCAGTGCGTAATGGCCTTCTAATAATAATAATAATAATTATCTCGGTATTCCGGGATTGGTACCGCCATTGAGATATTCATTATTATGCAACAACTTAGCTTGAAAAAAATTCATAAATATTTTCGGGATCTCGTTTTAAAATCCTCTGTTACAAACGAGGATTTTCCGCCCCCAGTTCATATGCTTCGCAACAAATTGCAAATCCCGAAAATTGTTGTCTAATAATTCCAATACTTGCGTGACTTAAAAAACACCAGGGATTCCGGGATTCTCATCTCTAACTCACAGTTACGTTCATAATCATATCCATTGTAGGCGCTTCCATGGGCCTTTGTAGTAAGGCGACCAGCATATTTGAGCTGCTTTAAAACGAGCAACGATTTGGCTTACTGCAGTGCTGCGCTATGTCAAGTTGAGCAAAGAGTTGGTATGCAAATATCCGTGGACGTGAATGTGTGTGAGTGTTGGTGCACAACCAAATAACCGACACACTTTGCCGGAAGTCGCCGAAAAAACGGCCGTATAAATTACCCGCACTAGGCTACTTTAAAGCACACACACACACACATACGAAGTGGGACATGCCTATGTCGAAATGTAGCTGCATTCCAACGTACTCACTTCAGAATGTATTAGCAACGTCATCGCCTGGCTTTGTAGCAAGCCTTTAAACGTATTGTTGCGGCTTGCCAAGTCCAGGTATGCTCTTTGGGTTGGTTTGGTCAGCACCTTTTAGGTTTGATTTGCCTCTAAATAGCAACCTGGCTGGCAGTTTGTTTGCCTCGTTTAAATGCCTTACCGGTTTACGGGTGCAACAAGGTCATAAACATTTTCAAGACATTAAGTGGAATTGTTTAGACATTTTATTGCTTTTTTCTATTGTTCCCTCTAAATGGCTACTCGTGTGCTTATATGTATTTGACTCTGTGTGTATGTGCCCAGTTCTTTGGCGTCTAGTTTGGCTCAAGGCTGTGCTTAATGTGTTTTTGCCTTGGTAGCGACTGTTGCCGGCAAACTATGATACAAATGATATAGATCGTACACTCACACATGCGAATGTGAATTAGAATTAAAATTTTAAAGCCATTTGAAGAAAATTAAGCGGTTTGAAGTACTACTAGTAGTACTACTATAGTACTACTATAACTTTACTACTTTACATGAAAGCCAAAATTTTGTCTAAATTTTATTTTAAATTTTTAATTATCTATTATTTTTGCCCAACAATTTTCAATAAGTTAAGAGGTTAGGGATAGTCAGAGGCCCGAAAAAATGATGATTTTCACGAATTTTTTTTGCTACTTAATTAATTTATTTAACAAAAATAAAAACATAGCATAAAAACATCATGTTTTAACTTGACTTCACCAAAATTTAAAAAAAAAAAATTAATAATTGCAAAAGTTATCGCTGTTTGTGTGAAGCCCGTTTCTCCAGAAGTCCCTTGCGGTGAACATCACAAGTCCTTGCAGATTCATCTAAAACCAATCGGACAAGAAAAATTAGTTTTATTAATAGATAATCTTGTGCCTGATCGAAGCTTTTTTTTTTTCAAAATGAACAAAATGGCGGCCTCAGAAATTTTTTTCCAGATTTTAGAGCAAAAAACCAACAGTTAATTGTTAAAAAAAAATCGAAATTTTTGAAAAAAAAATCCTTCGATCAGGCACAAGTTTTTTATGTTTTTCAAAAGCTGTATAAATTTTATTGAAATCTACGTAGCGGTTTTTAAGTTACAGTGTTCACCAGTTTGAAAAACATAGCTTTGAGAAAAACGCATTTAAAGTTTTGCTATCGGCTCCGGAGCGGCCGAGCGCCCTTTGTTAATTGTTGAATAACTTGAAAAGTATTTGTCGGATTCACTTCAAATTTTTACACAATATTTTTAAAACATTATACTTTAAAAAAATGCAAAAAAAAAATCAATTTTTTGAAAATTCTGACTACCCCTAACCCCTTAAATGTACCATTCTAGGTGTTACTTCACTTTTGCATTCGTCTTTCTGCACCTTCCTCGTATATTTAATAGAAAAATTCATGTTTCAGAAGAGCAACAATTAAGGAATTCCTCCTATTAGTGGTATGAGTTTGCTTGTGGAAGTAAACTGCAAAAGCTAATCGTTCGAATGCTATTAATAATGAAATGGAAGGGTGCAAGTGATCATCTATCAACAGTTTTAGGTACTGAGCTTGACCTGAAGAAATTCAATACAAAACTGCTCTTCATTGGCCATATTTTTGTTTTTTTTTTGCTATGGGGTTGGCCTCTGGAGGCAATCTCTGAAAGAACATAGTAGCATTTTCGGGCAGTTAACACAGTATTTCTCCGAACCTCGAACAGATCTCTCTATCCGAAAACTAGAGTTTGAGGGTCATGCTAGGGCAATCTTTGCAAATAGGCAGGATTGGATCGAGAGAAAATTTGCACCAAAGTGTGCATCTCTGTCTTCACTGACGGTTCCAAGATGCAATAGGGCAATCTTTGCAAATAGGCAGGATTGGATCGAGAGAAAATGTGCACCAAAGTGTGCATCTCTGTCTTCACTGGCGGTTCCAAGATGCAATAGGGAGTAGGAGCATCTCTCTTAAACTGCCAAATACTGCTAGTGTTTTTCAAGTCGAAGCCTTTGCGATCCTGTAGGCATGCAAAATGCTTAGGAAACGCGGGAGTGAGGGAGATATCAACATTTTCTCCGATAGTCAAGCCACCATCAAGGCTCTGACGACGCCATGGTACAGAACGAAACTAGTAAACTCCTGTAAGGAGGAGATCAAATTTCTTGGGTGTGTAGGTAACAATTCTCTGATCTGGGTTCCAGGACATAGGAACATAGAGGGAGATGAAATTGCTCATGAGCTTGCCAGGAAGGGGACTGATTTGGCCTCAGAGACCTCCTACCCGGTCATCGGCATCCCCTTGACAGTTATTAATGGGGAAGTGCACAAATTATTTCTCAGGAAAGCGCAGAGAAGATGGAGTTCCATTTCTTCATATGCTATTTCGAAAACCCTTTGGCACCAGTAAACTATACGAATTATTCAGAAAGTCATATGGACTTCTCGCCATTTCCAAACTCATAGCTGTGTATACCGGTCACTGGACGATCGACACACACGCGAAAAAGTTAGGGTTTCTCTCTGTAAATGTCCGAGTCTGGCAGCTAGACAATTAAGGTTACTGGGTGCTCCTTTCTTCGACAGCCTGGAGCAGTGCGCCAACCTAAATTCCATCAATCTTCTCCATTATATCAACAGCTCTGGCTGGCTTTAGATATCTGCCTGTTGCAGGTCTCATAATTGTATTAAAACGGCGCTCTAGTCCTACTTGAGGAGTACCAGACTGGTACTTCAATCATTTCATCTACCTACATATGAGGTTGGGTTAAAAATGCCTTAGCACCATAAATTAACTGTCGTTATTACGTGCGTGGTGATTCCACTAAAAACATCTCTTCTCTTGTATTCGATTTTTTCTTCAAGCCCGGGACTGCTTCCGCATTGCTTCGACGTAGAGCTTCGGCGTCCTAAGAAGGACACATTCACTTACTCACCCTACGTCTAGGTTCGCTTATATACTTAATGCTCTTAAGCATAAGATTCCATTTCAAGCCTCTTTTTTCGGGCAATATCATCAACGTAATTTGCGACGGCATTCCATTTTTCTTCGCCTATCATCATTTCATCGATTATTTTTGCAGGCCTACATACACCAATAAAGTTCGTTGCAGAACTGTTCTCTCTCTCATCCACATCTCGCGTTTGAAGAAGATGTCCTCGCATCACCATATTCAAAGTCTTCATAAATGCAAGTTGAGAGGCTCACCTTTCACATTCGCCAAAAAAGACTTTCGATAGCACCCGACCCGTATCCGTACAAAAATTGTGTGAGGTAATAGTTAACGTCCCGTGCTTTCTTTCCACCGACTTTTTTAATCGGGTATTAGTCTCGCTGTTCGTCTACCGTACTGTTCAGAGTTCCATCTTGTTCGCCAAAGTGTGGGCGCTTGAATTCTAATGTCGCAGAACCATGTCCTGGAATTCCTGAGATTTTTGCATCTTATCTCTGTTTGCGTTCCTGTGCTAGAAACTGATACTCTTCTGTATGAAAAAGTCACTCCGAGAGCGCAGGTGCATTGCAGGGTATTCAACTCTCGTTTTTTTAGGCACCAACTTGATATTTATTCGGAGATGCCACAGAGAAGCCAAAGGGGAAGCGAGGAAATTTTCTTCTCTTACAGGTAAACTTGGAAACAGTTTAAGAGACCATCTGGAGGCCGAATGAGCTCAGTATGCACAGTACTGTGACATTTATGTGGGCACTCGAATACTCTGAAGTTTTAGGATGGACACTGAAAAGACTGATATCCTCGTTGGACAAACTCCCAGAGCTCTAGTCTGGTGTCGAGTGTTGTTCAACTGTGCTCACTTGGACTTAAACTACTTGGTATCACATAAGAATCATGATTACTGGCACAGTAATAGACATGAAGGCGGTTGAAAGTGTTTTTTTATTCTCCAGACTTAGTTAAAAATATGTTTATACTCAGCTTAGGCAAAAGTGATTCGATAAAAACTTACTGCTTTTTTTGTCGGGACAACTAGCAAGTACAACACCCAGACAACATTAATTCAATTGATATGACAGGTAACATCAGTTTTGTTCATCTGCAGCCGCTTGCGTGTGGGCTGAAGTAACCTATTTGCTAACAGGCTGCAGATGGCTGCAGATGGCTGCAGAAGAGAGTGGCACAACGGGCTCGGGGTCAAAGAAGTTGCGGTTAGCAGATGGGTTGCTTAATTGGCCTCCGGGCCCATCCTAGCTAAAAAGTCAGAGGTCTCATTATCCGCGATACTCACGTGGCCCGGGATCCATGTCGCTTCTTAACACATCAGTGCCAAAGGCTTCAAGCCTGATTCGAGCGTAGGCCGGGCAGAGTGCACTGTCTGAGATGCCTACCTTTTCCAAGTGCTTCGTCCATAGAAAGTGGCCTATCACCACTCCTCACTTGCGTGGTTAGGTCAGGTATATCTGGCTGATCTGAATACATATCACATAGACCACAAGGGTCCATAGTGTTACTAGTCATGTTCGAGTTGTGTTAGACATAGCTCGTGATACATGCCTTGGCGAATTTTAATAAACAGTTTAAAATTTTGTCGGCAATATCCTTCAGAGATGAAAAGTATACCGATCCCAGGCAGTTGTAACGAGTTCTGATTAGAGCAGAGAATAGTGGCAAAGGAGGTGTTTTAACGTACCCTTTTCTTCTTTGCATAATAAATACACGCGTCGTTGGACCAGTCCCATTTTAGCTGCGTTATACGGAGTTAGACAATATCCCGTCAGTACTCCAACCAATATTTTACGTTCCTTCCTTGGGAGAAATGGAATGAAATTGGTTGTTTTCGTGTTACAAGTTCGTAGCATTATTTTGGCAGTCCTGTGAGAGGTAAAGGCTTCCCATATAGACTGTACTCCCAGAGTTAGTTGCTCTTCTAGTTCCATTTTCAAAACTGAGGGATATATGCTCGACGTAGCCATCATAGGCAAGTGGTTGCCTTTTTAACAAGCTCGCCATCTCTCTCATCTCCCTCTATTCCCTTATACCCAAGTACTCAGTAAACTGTGACCTGTCTATTCTCGCAGAGCTCGTGTATTTCAGATCTACATTGGTGCACGCATTCCGAACTAGTCATTACAGCCATTATTGACTATCGATGAAGACGTTTGTGCGAGTGTCGAGGGGAGTTAATTCCAACGAAACTCGGAGCAGTGATTAGGAAGCTTGACGGACTTTTGGAGATCAAACTGTGGACAGAAGACAGTAGCTCCTGCTTCTTCCGTCATTTTGGATCCATTTTTAAAGAAAGCGTATACCTCATGATCGGATTCTAAGCCCTTCGGCCTGCCATTTCGTTGCAAAGCCAGGCCTCTTGCCAACGTCGGTAACATCCATCGGTAACATCGAACAAAAACTCCGAGGAAGTTCTCAATATCATTAGAAGCTTTCAATAAATTCATCAGAGGTCGCTGTGAAAGTTTCACAAAAGAGTCATATTTCAGACTGTTATTAAGGACCTTTTAGTATTAGGATGAGGTAAAAAGTTTCCTTTTAGCAAAAGTTGGCACACTACCAGCGATTCCAACCTGATCCTTCACCAAAATATGTTTCTGTTGAGTTTAGTCGTGATTTTCATAGCCAATTGCGTGCCAGCTTGCAAAGTGATGATCTGACTACTGATCGAAGGATTGGACACTAGTGTGATAGTTAGTCGCGTATTTCGTCACTTTGATCGAGGTCTGAATGCTATTCACCGTGAGTTTGGTGTGAGCTGTGGTGAGAAAATCAGCACAGAAAATGCTATACTGCGCGACAGGAGCTACTAAAGAAGTTATCTTCCCTCAGAAAATATATAGAATATTTGTACTATTTTGCTTGCCATCTGCTATAGAGTGGCCAGATCAAGAGGATTCTAAGAAAGTAATCTTCCATAATGCGATTTTCTAAAATATAATAGAAACTAATTATTATCAACATTTTATCGGCGCAATGAAATTTGTTTCAAGGTAGATGCTAAGTTCCAGCTTCATATTAAGCTGAATTTTATACGGAATACGGCCGAGCAATCTAAATAAATTTATATTATTTTTCTTTGCTCCTCGATCCCAGAGCTCCACTATGCAAGGATACTTCATTTAGCTCCAGAGTTGCCGTTCAAGCCTAAGCAATCTCATTATTTCCGCTTAAATTACGATTAATTTTGCAATTTCCGTTTGCCCAAATCAAATTTCTGAGATTGTTATGGAATCTTCAAGTAAACAAAATTACTCTGCGAACATTTCCTATACAGCCATAGTTAGTTGCCATCATAATTTGTTTACTCACTGACGGCTATTGACGCAAAAGTTGCACAAAAGTGTCTCATCAAAACAATTTGTTACGCCTAAAAGCACGCTAAAGTTTTTGGTAAACAATAAATAGCGACTGTTGTTGATTTCATTTATTTGCAGTAGTAGAAATATTGCACATAAAATTTTGTGAGTAAACACTCATAGTGGCGCAGACAAATTTGATATTTCGCTGATTATTTAGTAAAATTTATTTACCGAGGGTACTGTTGGGTCGGTAGAAAAGAGTTCGGGGAGTGACGTGAAGTATACGATGATGGAAATGATTGCCTGAGTAGTTGAAAGGGGTAAAGTTTCAGTTAAGTTATAAGTAATTGTAATTGGAATCTTTATTAATTAAATAAAATTTTTAATTTAATTGTGATTGGAATAGTGGTGGTAATTGCATTTATAGTTGTATTTGTAATTTTAATTATTATTGCAGTTACAATTGTATTTGTTATTTTTATTGTAACTAGAACTGTAATTGTAATTGTAATTGTAATTGTAATAGTAATGGACATCGTAATTGCAATTTTAATGGTACTTCAAATTTTAGATATGATTATGAGGGTAATTGTTCTTGTAATTGGAATTGTAATTTTAATGGTAACTGTACTTAAAATTCTAGATGTATTTGTAATGGTAATTGTTGTTGCAATTTTAATTGCAATTGTGATGTTTTTATGATTTTAACTACAATTAAAGAGAGTGCTTGTAATTTTAATGGTAACTTTACTTGCAAATGTAAGTGTAATTGTATTTCTTATTGTTATGGCAATTGCCCAGCGGGTCGGGGAAAAGAATACATCCGCGGTAAGTACATGCGACTAAGATCCGACAGGATAAAAGGGGGCTCGGTTCAAAAGGCCTCACATACCTCGAGAATCTCCAGCGGCAGGGCTGTAAAGCTCATCAGGATCGCCGCCAGTAAGGTCCTGATTCCGATATACTGAAAAATCTTTCAGATCAGACATTCTATAGACTGGTGAAAGTAGTACTTTATCATCTCAGTTTAGGATGGTGACACCTCACCGAAATTGCTGATAGGCTAATGCTACAATCGCCTCCGTTCAGCTAAAACTTGGCAAGCCTTCGGGTACGTTCCTCGTACGTCGCCATTAAGTTGGTGGTGCAGGCAGAGTTGGTAAATCCTGCCTACTTCTTGTACTGTCTCTGTATCCTGTCCTTAGCATGGCCTCCCTGCTTGCATAGATAACCATGGGGACACTTAGGGAGGATAGCGGCCTGAAGCCGGGACTCTAAAGAGCTGAAAATGAATAAGCAAAATTAAAAACAAACAACCGGGGGAAAATAGATGGTCGAAATGACATCGTGGATCCAAGAACAGCCTTCAAAAGAAGTTGCCTACTGCTAAGATCCCCGTTGGCAAAGAACACACCTATTCTGAATGCAACTAGGAAAGGACCAGCCCGCACAGCCTTCAAACGGAACGGCAACGAGCACCCTACTATCAGAAAGATGCCTTCTGCACTAGCACTGGAGGGCTATATCCAGCGTAGTACACGCCAACCAACACGCCTCGCCACTCCCACCCCAGCAAATGGCAATACAGTAACGATCGCCACAAAAGTGAGCGCGTCAGTCGGCGCAGTCTTGAGCTGATTAAAAAAATTACGAGAATGAAAGAAGACGCAATCTTCCAATGCAAGCTTGTGGTACGTTCTATGTAGCAGGCGTTCAGACACCTAAAGAACACTAGCAACGAAGTAAAAGTTCGAGTATCTAAAATGGCTGAACTGCTGGATGTAACGTTGAACTGCAGACGTTCGTGGAAGGTAGCAGAAGATGGAAGGGCACTTTCGAATCTCCGTAAGAACCTAACAAAAAAATGATTAAGGCTGACAGACAGTTAGCAAGAGCGGCAAACAAAAGAAGCCGAAGGATAAGTTAGCTGAGCCAATAAAAAGGAGCAAACCATGAATACGACACCTAAACCCAGAAGCTGTTGCGAGAAGAGGAGAAGGTCATATTAAGGCAGATGTGCTGAAGGACTTGCGCGCGAAGATGCAATTAGTATGAAATGATAATTAGGATTATAATTATATTTGTAACTGTAACTGAACTTGTGGTTGTAATTGTAATTGTAATTTGTACAATAAATTTAAATATTACTGTACTTGTAATTGTAATTTAGTAGTAACGGTATTATATTTTTAATTTTAATTGTAATTTGAAATTATTTGTAATTGTAGTTGTTGTTGACTTGTAATGGTATTGTACTTGTAATGGTAATTACATTTGTAATGGTAATTGTAATTTTAATTATTTGAAATTGTAGTGTAATTAAAATTGTTGTTGACTTGTAATGGTATTGTATTTGTAATGGTAATTACATTCGTAATGGTAATTGTAATTTTTAATTATTTCAAATTGTAGTGTAATTGAAATTGTTGTTGACTTGTAATGGTATTGTTTTTGTAATGGTAATTGTAATTTTTAATTATTTGAAATTGTAGTGTAATTGAAATTGTAGTTATATAGTAATGGTGTTGTATTTATAATGGTAATTGCAATTTTAGATGTAGTTCTAATTGTTATTATTATTGTTTTTTTTTATTTTTTTGCAATTCCAGAAAAATTAATTTTAACATAAAGAACAAAAATGGATGTTTATTTATATGACAGCCATCATTTATTTTATAATTTTCCATTTTATATCTTCGTACTAAAATGCGCTCCCGCAAATCATTATATTATTTTAATCAGCAAGTGGCCTATCAATTTTCATGCGTCACTAGCTCGCAAAAAGTCCAAAGCAATAAAATAAAAAAATTGGCTTTCACCAGTAAAAAATAACACCTCAAATCTGCGCATAAAATACCTCGAGCAAAAAAAAAACGCAATGCAAAGAAAAGTGTTTGCCGACAACATCATTATCCTTTGTCAATATAAGCAAACTCACCCTTGAAAATACTCGTAAACCCATACATACAGACATAAATATTCATGCTCACACACACACGTATAACAATCACAGCTAAACACTCAATCCTTTTCACGCCCACTTACAATCGACCGTTTACAGTCGGGCACAACCCACTCGCTTGGAGCCTCATCAATTTGTTTACTTATTCCACACTCAGTCCCCTCAATTGTTGTTCCACTCAAATACCTCACTCGCCATTCGTTTCGACCCTGCGGCTCCTCGTAAAAATGACGCACTTCATTGCCGATGCGCTCAAACGGAAACAATTGAATATATTACAATAACAACAATAAGAAGTGTAGTAATAGTAATAGCGGCAAAAACAACAAAACAGCGTCAAGTAAACATAAATGCGAAAACAAAGCAAGAAAGGGCCAAAAAGTTGTAAGGATGTACAGGCACAAGTTGGAGCTTATTGCCAGCGTGTGAAGGAGGAGTGGGAGTGGGAGTTTGTGGAATTTATGTATTATTTTACCGGCTATTGAAGGCACGTGCTCAGCATTGAGTAGCAGATTTATCTGATTTTAAGGTTCTTTTTCAAATTTGTGATGCTTCGCATTTTTTTAGCCGGATAGTTGCTGTTGGATTTAAGGATTCTTTTATTTGCTTTGAAATGGATTTGATCCTTTATTTTCACTCCTTTTTATTGTCCCACAAGCAGAAATACTCGTACACAATCCATTCTCATATTCACATGTAATGTTTTGAACATATTTTTCTCATTTGCCTCACAAAAAACTAAAGCTTTCTTTACCTACTAGAGAAAATAGCCCTGTGAAGAAAATTTGGATTAGTGAAATAAATTTATAGTTTAATGTTACCGCTTATTCAAAAACAATTATGGTTTTATTTGGAAAAATTTCGAGCTCGTCTTTCAGCTGGTCTTACATAGGTACACCTCTTTTTCGCATAGTTCAAGTAGTGCAGAGTCTCCGACCGGTTTCGGTCCAACAACCCATGCATGAATTCAAAAGCCGGTGTGAAAGCGAGAATGAGAAATGTTGTATGTAGTAGAGCAAATCCGACGCAGAAAGTGGCGATGGATAAGTCACACGCTTAGAGAGCCATCAGATAGTATCATCAGTGCCATTGTCACTCGATTGGAACCCGCAAGGGAGTAGAGGTCGTAGTGCGCAAAAGAATATTTAACGCAGGTTGATGTTGCGCCAGCTAGCAGATGCCGTTGGAACGGCGCAAAAACAATAGCTCAGAGCCGTACAACGATGAAACAGTCTTGTCGAGGACTTGTGCTCCCAAGCAGAGCGAAGGTAGGTAGGTGTAATGGTTGAATTACCATACTAGACTGACGCTCTCCAAGTAGTAAAGCGCCGTTTTGATAGCTTTATGAAACTTCCAACAGGAAGATATAATATCTACAGCCAGCTAGAGCTATTTGTATTAAGAAGAAGTTTGAAGCGATTTAGATTAGCGCACTGCCCCAGGCTGTCAAAAAAGGAACACTCAGTGATCTTAATTGTCTAGCTGTCAAACCCGGACATTTTCAGAGAAAGACCGTCTCCTTCTCTGAAAGGTCGCCAAAGCTTTCGCAATGGGGATTAAATGGTAAACCTAGCTTTTCTGTGATTGTCTGCGATCGTTCAATCCCCGGTAAACACAGTTACGAGTTTGGAAATTGAACGGCTGGGAGTCCCCAGTACTTTCTGAGTCCCGCATCTATTGTACTAGGACCAAGGGGTTTTTGAAATAGCACACAAAGAAATGGAGCTCCATCTGTACTGGGCTTTTCTGAGAAATAAGTTGTGCAATTCCTCTTTGACAACAGTCAGGGGGATCTCGATGGCCCACCTTTCTGGGAAGCTCCTAAGCGATCCTCAGATCAGAGAAATGTTACCTGTTTACCATGTTTTCTAAAGAATTAGGACTGGAATTATCTGTCCGACTTCCGGATTGCTGTAGCGTTTACCAGGCAGAACTCTTAGATAGTTATACCAAGATCAAAGGTTGCTCAGGAATGCCTGACAGCTCTAGATGATATTTGTCTTCAAGGTCAGTCTTATATGGCTTTCGGGACATAGAGATATTGAAGCAAATTGCCAGACCGCTGAGCTTATCAGAAAGGGTGCTTGAAAACAGTGGTAATATTGGAATCCCTATCGCAACTTGCAAATTAGGAATAAAAAATAAGGCCAATATGTCATAGAGAGAAGAAAATACTTTTGTTATAACCAGGCTAATTTGGCCGCAAATAGTTAAGAAAAGGCCTGGAGATTTGCTAAACCTCTCAAGAGAAAACATCTCGAAGGCTGTGGCTTGTGCCGCCGGTCATTGGCTGTTAGGTAGGCACTCTTCAAGGCTAGGAGCATTGCATGATATTTTCTCATAAACACTACAGAAGTTGTAGAGACAAGGAAAAAACAGTAGACCACTTCCTCTGCACACGAAGAAATGGACTTCCATCTGTACTGCGCTTTCCTAAGAAATAAGATGTGCAATTCCCCTTCCTTTAACAACTCTCATGGGGATGCCGATGACCGTGAATAAGGTCTCTGAGGCCAATTCCGCCCCTCAGCGATTTCACTTTCTTCTATGCTCCTATGTCCTGGAACCCAGATCAGAGAAATGTTACCTGCACACCCAAGAGATTCGATCGCCTCCTTACAAGAGTTGACCAGTTTGGATCTGCACCATGGCGCCGTTAAAATCTTGCTCGCGGCTTGACTATCGGATAAAGTGTTAATATCTGCTGTGAGAAGGCGAATGAACCCAGGAGATCTGGTTGTGCGCTGAGTTCGGGGCCAACCGCGTAAAAATCCTTTCCGAATGAAAAACAAAACAAAGCCTCGGATGATAACTGCTTCAATTTCTTATGCAACGAAGGAAATAAATTAAGGACTCTGGTAGAAGAATTTGCAATTTGAATGTCTAGCACTTTAATAGGCTGTCTCAGGTTGAAGTCTTTGTAGAAAAGAAAGCTGAAATCGCTACCTGTTAAAAAATGCTTTCAACCACGCAAGCTTAGATTTCGCTTTGTGCTGTTTACAGCTGTTTTCGACATGAAGCCCAAAATCGGCTTCGGTGATGGAAGCGAAAGACGGTAGAACAAAAGCTTGGGATTTGAGAAAAATCGAGACACTTCAACGTTGCCTGCATTATTAATATCATAGTGGGTCATTTCAGGGTCATAAGGTTGCAAAGAAAAATCAATTTTGGCGCAGATGTTCAAAACCTTCAGTTCAACTTCCAAACATACTTCGGAAAATATCGCAATCAAATTGATGAATTTGTGACTGAAAAGAGAGTCTAACATCGTCTTGGATCACTGTCTTGTTAGAGATAATATTCATACTCGGTTCTGTATAGCAAAGATGGCATAACTGATGACGTTGGCAACGCTCAAGTTGAAAAGCTGTAGTAACAAGTTCTTGTAGGCTTATGAACGGTGACTAGGCTTGCGACTTACTAAGAATATCTAAATTACGGAGCCAGCTACGCATAGATCCGGCAGCAAGCGGGTCGAAGAAGTGCATGCAAGAACTTGTAAGCAGAACAGAAAATTGTGCGTGTTTTACTTTATTCACATGAAAGCTAGCCCCTGCGCCATTCAACGCAGAATTCTCTAGCTCAAAGTCATACATAAGATTTGGTGAGTGACGGCAATTGTTAGAAACTGATTTTACTATTTGCGTGGCTTCAGATCTGGTAAAATTACAGATTACAATACAAATCTTAACACTTACTAGATCGTGGAAAATACCGGTGGATTCCAGAGGATTCACATTTAAGTGTATTGGAGCGATTACACATCAACTGATCCAATAGCTTCGACATTGTCGTCAAATCTTCTTAAAATTGGTTTATTTGTAGGTTTGCGTATAATAAGAAGTGAACTGAAAAAGTTTTGAATAATATTAAATAATTTTGAGACTTATGCAATGTTCAAAATTTTGGTACAAAGTTTTAAAAGTGAAACATCTTTTGTTCTTTTTAGTATTCTTTAAATTTTTGAAGTGAAACTTCTTAGGCATCGATGGACGAGCGAGAATGGAGAGTAAAATTACTAGGCCATGCACCG
This sequence comes from Anastrepha obliqua, assembly GCF_027943255.1. Classification (NCBI taxonomy): domain Eukaryota; kingdom Metazoa; phylum Arthropoda; class Insecta; order Diptera; family Tephritidae; genus Anastrepha; species Anastrepha obliqua. The sequence goes on from NC_072896.1 coordinate 33,409,561, forward strand.
TTTTGGGCATTTCCGTTCCGCGAGAGAGAAAAAAGATATAACGAAGAGGAAAAGGAGAGAGAAAGCTATACCTTATATATGTATATCTTAGGTATACTTTAGGCTCCCTTTCCTGAGTTTTTCCTTGTGGTTGCTAATTTCTAGTGAGAAAGAACACTGCCTACTTTTTGGCGCTTGTTTGGTGGTGCAAACTTGTAGCAAATATATTTTTGGTGCCTACTTTTTGGCGTTTATTTCCTATAAAGTGCTATCCATTCCGGCGTCGGATTTATTGGTATATATTATAATATATATATTATATAATTGGCGCGTACACCCTTTTTGGGTGTATGGCCGAGCTCCTCCTCCTATTTGTGGTATGCGTTTTGATGTTGATCTCAACAGTTTCAAGCCGACTCCGAACGGCAGATATTTTTATGAGGAGCTTTTTCATGGCAGAAATACACTCGGAGGTTTGCCATTGCCTGCCGAGGGGCGACCGCTATTACAAAAAACTTCTTCTTAATTTTTGATCTTTCACCGAGATTCGAACCGACGTTCACTCTCTGAATTCCGAATGATAGTCACGCCCCAACCCATTCGGCCACTGCGGCCGCCTTGGTATTGCCTTGCGGTAATTTGTGCCGTTGCTGCGGTCCTGGAATCGCTGCGTTTGTGCGGGTGATAAACGTTCGGAGTAGTGCGCGTTGTTGCCACGGTTTGTGTCCGGTGTTTACCTACACCGGTCGACCCTTTTCCGTTATTTGTAAATTTCGTCTATTTGTATTCTCTGCAAATGTTGTGAATTCATTTAGATATATATTCTTTCTCTCTCCCTCTCATTCTCTCTCGGGTCTCTCCCTCTTTCTTTGCCTGCTTTGAAAGTCTCACTTCTGTTATGTGTACTACGCTACACGCACGTTTTTTTATAATTTTATGTTTTATAATACAACATTTTTCGGAAAAAATTTAAATTTTTGTAAGCTACTTTTTAACCTGCAATTTAATAGTTACTTGTTCATAGTGAGTTTATAGCCACTTTATACTTACTTCATTACCTGCTCATTAGCCGGGTCGATTTGTGGGGAGGCAAGGGATCAAAATAAGAAACTTTGCCGAAGCAACCATACCTCTAAAACGAATTCTGATCTCCCCCAATTTGGGTCGAACTTTTTAGTTTCTTTTTTCATGTAAAGGCCAAAAATGATGATATTTTGAAATGATTGTATGGGGGGTTCCCAGGGGAGTTCGATTGGAGCACTCTAAATGGGTCAAAGTGGAATTTTTCGTTCGACCCAAATTGGGGGACATCAGAATTCGTTTTAGAGGTTTGGTTCCTTCGGCAAAGTTTCTTATTTTGATCCCTAGAATACGATTTTCACAGAGCAATGAGCGATTTTTAAATCGACCCGCCCTACTGCTCATAATCCAGTTCAGATCTATTTCATACCCAGTTCGTTACCACTTCATATACAGTTTATAACCACTTCAGTCAGTTCCTAAGTAGTTCTTGTCTAGTTCCCAATCAACTTATAACCAGTTCATAATCATTTAATATCCGGTACATAGCCAGCTTAGTTGCAGTTCATATCAGTTCATAGACAGTTTGTAGCCATTTTATAACCAGTTCATAATCATTTCATGAGCAGTTCTTGGGTAGTTAATAGCAGTTCATAACTATTTTATATCCAGTACACAACTATGTAGAACTGAACCGCACCTAATCATAATCAGTTCATAGATAGTTTGTAACCATTTCATAACCAGTTCGTAACCATTTCATAACCACATAACAGTTCATAAGTAGTTCTTGGGTAGTTCACAATTAACTTATAACCAGTTGATACCCAGTTCATAACCGGTTTAAAAGTACTTCATGAGTTGTTCAAACCAGTTCATAACCATTTTTTATCCAGTACCCAACTAACTTAGGTGCAGCTCATAACGAGTTCATATACAGTTTGTAACCACTTCATTACCAGTTCATAACCATTTCATACCCAGTTCGTAACCTTTTCATACCCAGTTTATAACCACTTCATAACCAGTTCATATGGAGTTCTTAAGAAGTTCACAATCAACTTATATATCCAGTACAAAACCAGTTTTATTTCACTGCAGTGTACTTTTGCTCTGTGTATGTGTTTTGTTATTGGTTTTTGTGCGCGCATTTGTAAACATAATAAATAAATATTTACAAAGGATATATTTCAAGATACATATTAACATATTTTCACATCCGTTCACATGTATTTGTGTATACTGCTTTTTTCACAATATAACTTTTAACAGTTTTTTTATCCGATTTGTGGGCAACGTTGCGTATGAGTAGCTTTCAGTTGGTTTCCGGCCGATTGAGTGGATAAACAAATGAATTGATGGCAATATTACTAGTGCATATGCATATGTATGTATGTATTTGTGCAGGCATGCATATAGTTTTAGAGATTTATTTATGCGACATACACAGGTAAAAGTGAGATTAGCAAGAGATTTATGTGCCCCGTTGTTTGTTTGCCCTTTTGGGGCACTTTAAATTAATAAGTGCTGATTGCCTTTCATGCTGATTTAGGGTAGGGTAGCATATTGTAGTTCATTTAGCGTTTTTCATTTTCTTACACTACACTAACTTAACAAATTTGTTTGGTAGTTATTTTTCAATCAAATTTGAGTGGTTGAGAGTTTTTTGTACTAGAAAAAAAAAATCTGTCCATTTATGTGTAGAAGCACTGCTTCAGATTATACGGCATGTTTTTGTTTTTGCGCATATGGTTTTTAATATTTAATCTCGGGGATAAAAAAGTTACTTGAGCGTAATAATGGTAGCTGCGGTCGTTCTACACATAAATTTAGCTGCTTATAAAGAGTTTTTTAAAAAGTCTATTGGAAACGAAATAAATAAGTTATTCATATAAAAACTAATGAAATCAACATAGGTAAATATATACTATAAGAGTAAAGTTTAGTAATTATTAACGAAAAGTGATATCCGACAGATATTTACTATGACCCTGGTTACAGGTGCCCGGTCATCTTAGTGATATCATCTCTGGGTAGCTGGGTTAGTTTGATATGCAGCTTTAGCTTTTCCATATTTTTAGATGACATCACTTTTTCGCTCCCGAAGCCTTCCTTGGTAATATTTAACAGTGTACGCTTGGCTGATTGATGGATAACTATATTAAGCGGTGTCAGCTCAAGCATCCCCTCCATCGCAGCTGTAGGGCAGGTCCGCATCGTTCCCGTGTTGCATACGCTTACTAAGCAGTGGAGCTTAGTTAGCGCTTCCCGCACTCTCGAGAGCGTAACTCTCGATGCCCAAGCGACCGCTCCGTATGTCACCATTGGTCTTATTATCATAATGTACATCCATCTCCGGATACTTGGGCTACAGTCCCAAGGTTTTCCTGCTAGACGTTTGCAGATCATGAGAGCCTTTGTTGCTTTGGACAAGATTGGGTCAGCATGCCTCTTCCAGTTAAGCTTGCCATCCAGCACAAGATCAAGATAGATACATACCTTCGTTGACCAAGACAATAAGACCACGTCTATGCTGATCCCTTTCATTCCTGATAAAGCTCTTTTCCTGGTGAAAGGGATGATGGCTGTTTTATATCCAGACGGGTTTATATCCAGACCTACCTACATATTTTGGTTAAAGCTCTGTGCAGTATATCGCAAAGAGTCTTCTCGCACCTGCCTCTCGCTATAATTACAATGTCCGTTGATAGTACTGACCCCTTTTGCGGTTGCAGCAATCCTTATCTGTAGCAGAGACTCTATATCCATCTGCAGATGGCTCCCTGCACGTTTCTCTTTTCTAGTGCGTGACATTATCAAAATTTCTACAATGATTTATAGTATGCAGTTTTATGGACCATGAAATTTTAGTCTAACAAAGTGCGTGTTTGAATTTGCTAAAAAATCTCTTTGATTTTATATAATTTTTTCTTTCTCTTGACTGAGTTGCGTATTTTCCAGATACAAAAAGATGTCTGGCGGAATTTTTTAATTCTTGTACAAAAAGTGATAAAAATAAAAACCATTTACAATAAAACAAAAAGAAAAAATAATCAAAATTGGTCGAAGTCTTCATGTGCTATGATTTTGTCACGAGGTGTTTATTATACCAGGTTTTCCAACTGCGGAGTAAAAATATTAATTCTGCGCGAAAATTTCTTTAGCTTGAAAATGCTCCGCGAATTAACACTTTTGAAAAAAGTTTCTCACTCTTTTAAATGCGCTAATGAATTATTTCTAATCTCTCATTTTAATGCCAATCAAATATATCGTCAGTTAATTTTTGATGATTTTTGGAAGTTATTTTTCCTTTGCTGTAATATGGGCTCCTTTTTGCAATAAACCATCTGCCTATCTATGTAAATATGCTCGATTATTTGATTCGTTTGTTTTTAATTTCCTGATTATTAAATGCTTACGGCCGGATATTAGCATAGCTATTACAAATTTTCAGGTCATTATGAAATAAATTTCCCAATTTATCAAGCCAAAAAATAACCTAATAGCTTCTAAGCCCTTTTGCGCTATTAGCGTTATTAAAATGCATAAAAATCAACGATGAATGAAATGCGACAAAAAAGTATCCGCATATCATTATATTTAAAAAAACAGATGCGTTTCTGAAAGCTAAATAGCTTAATAGCCTAAAAATATTATGTATAATAATTTTATATATTTTAATTAAATTAGGCCACTTAAAGCGTGAAAAAGTGGGCGTTGGCTTTGCAGAGTAATATTTGAGGTGGACAATTACGTTGACGCATGTGCATGTGTGTGTGTTTATATACATACGTACAGCTACTCTCCATTGAAATCTGATCGCTGACACATAAAGCGTCGCTTAAGGGGTCCCGGTGGCCTACAGCTTGAAAATTTAGGGAATTTTCAAGAATTTTGTTTTACAATAAAAAAATGAAAAACGATATTTTAATTTTTTAGTATTTTTATTTAACTAATTTTGCATACATCAATGAAACAAATTATTTTTTTTTATTTTAATAATTTTAAAAATGACGCTGAAGTTGACCCTCCCGAAAAATTGGACCTGGACGGTGTTGTCAATTTTGGCTTTTCTATTTATCTGAAACTAATGTCCTCTGCATCGTATCAATGAATATGCAGAGACCATTATTGAAGACTATCAGTGTGGATTCCGCAAGGGAAAATCCACAGTCGACCAGTGCTTTGTCCTCAGTCAAATCTTTGAAAAACTCCACGAATATGAAAATGATATTCACTGCCTTTTTATAGATTTCAAACAAGCGTTTGATAGCGTCAGGAGAGATAAAATTTTTTACGTACTGCTTAGCCTAGGAATTCCAGCAAAACTTATAAGGCTAATCATCGTTACGCTCACGGATACAAAAGCAAAAGTAATCATCCAAGGGAAGCTCACAGAGTCATTCGCAATTGAATCTGGTGTCAAACAAGGTGATGCACTATCCTTTGCCATATTCAATTTGATGCTGCATTTTGTTATAAAAGAAGTCAACAAAGGTGGTACATTACTAATTAATACAACGCAAATATGTGCCTATGCAGACGATATCGCCATTCTTTCGAGGAACACGAACGACTTAAATGAAACCTTTTTAAAAATTGACAAAATTGCCAACGACATTGAGCTCTTCGTTAACGAGTGTAAAACGAAATACATAGTGAAATCAAGACGGCACACAAATGCTCAGAATCTTCATGTAGGTGCATATACTTTTGAAGCCGTGCAACAATTTAAATATCTAGGTGCTATGTTCACTTGTAACATTCACACGGTAACACAAGACCCGCAATCAAAGATCGCGTCAACGCCGCCAATAGAGCGTACTATTTACACCTTAATTTGTTCAGGTCTCGTATTTTATCTAGATCTACGAAGCTGACCATGTATAAAACTCTAATACGACCAATTTTGACCTATGGTTGCGAGGTGTGGACTATGAAAATTAATGAGAGTGCGCTTATTGCTAACTTCGAAAGGAAAATTTTAAGGAAAGTGTTCGGACCCATTAAAAATGAAGATGACAGCTACAGAATAAGGTACAACTCGGAATTGAAGGAACTTATCTAAGACGAGACAGCTGTGCGTTTTGTAAAGGCGCAGCGTATGCAGTGGCTAGGTCACGTGCTCCGTATGCCTGCTGAATCCGCTGTAAGGAAAGCTATGACTGGAAAGATAATTGGTGCGAAGGCGAAGGAAAGACCAAGAAACCGATGGATAGACGCAGTAGGAAGCGATCTCACAGCAATGGGAATTCGCAACTACGAAGGAAAAGCAAGCAATAGAACACTTTGGAGGAGTTTTGTGAAGGAAGCTTTGATGCTGTGAATGATGATGATTTATCTGAAACACAAAAGCCAAACCAATTATTAATCAGTACGATTGTAACTACATATGTCCCGCTAGGTTAGGTTGGGTTGAAGTGGTTGCCCTGTGGGTTACACTCAGGCTCATAGCCCATTGTGATTCTGCGTGGGGAGCTTTCCCTATTTCTCCTAAAGCCAGAGTGTGCTTTTCAAAAATTTTAAAATACCTTCTATTTCTGCGGAACTGAGATCTTCCAATTCGTTAAAAAATTGTCTGCATAAAATAGCAAATCTCCGTCTGGATTGAGAAGGACAATGACACACAAGATTGTCTCTTACTCTTCCTCATCAAGAAAACTTCTACAGAAGTCATGTGCTTGCACACCCATCCTTTGGGCGTGCCTACCTATGAGACAATGTCCCGTTATGACTGAAATCAGTGTGCTAAGACTGTGCTTATTTTGGCTTAGCAAAGATTCTGTGCGTTTAGCATTGAGAGTCGGCCCCAATTGACGGGCGATTTTGCAGTTGGCTTCATTACGCCATCTTTCGTTTGCTCTCCTTTTGATTTTTTCAAGGATAAGTAGTTTACATGTTTGTAAGGGTATGCTTATGTCATTGTCTATGTACTCATCGGTCAACTTGGTGCCGAGTCTCGCTAGTTCAGCGGCTCTGCAGTTACCCTGATTGTCGCGATGGCCAAGAACCCATATTATCCTTAAGCGAAATGACTCAGCCGTCTTATTAAGAGATTTGCGGCATTTCATCGCTACCTTGGCGATTGTCGACTATTTTGTGAGGGATTCGATCGCCGCCTGGCTGTCAGTGAAAATGTAGATGTCATTTCCAGATATCGCATCACACTGTACCAGTATCGCGGCTGTCATAATTGCCATCAGTTCGGCCTGAAAGACACTACAGTAGTCGGGGCCCCGAAAACTGAAGGAGATCCCTATATCCTCGGAGTATACATCTCCGCCCACCCTGCCCTCGAGCTTTGAGACATCTGTGTATACATGGATAGAGACTCGCCCTGTCTTACCACTTCCCGTTCCTACTCTTCCCTTGAGGGTAGGAGGGTCGTGAACGTTGTAATGGTAAGTGTGGGCGGGAGTGCATAGTCCATCCATCCTGGAATCTCCGAAGTGCTAACCAGCTATGTCCCGTACTACAATAAAAAAAATGGTACGGTTTTGATTGACACTCTAAATATCGGGGTTTTTTAGTTCTTTCAATCAAAAAAATACGAAATAATTGAAATAATAATATGATTCTAGTATAGGCGATGGCTATTGATGTTGTGAACAACATATTAAGATTTTAGACGATTCGGTTTAATATTTTTTTATCACAGGGCGAAAAAAGTCGTTTCGAGATAAATGAGTTTAAAGTTTGAGGTACAGGAGTGCGCGGACCACTCTCTACCCAGCTAATGGGCGGTAGAAGCTATAGTATTGGGAATTTCAGCATATTCTTAAGATACTACACTTTCGAAATATCGAAAAACCAAAAATCTATGTTTTTGAAGTTTCTAGGCAGACCATGGGGTCCCATTAACAACATTAGCTTTGAAAAAAAGAGTGAAAATTTTAACAACGCATTTAAGAATACTTAATAAGAAGAAAGGCTGTGAAAGCTGTGTAATAGGCAACTATTTTTCATTTTCGATGTAAGATTCACATTTTTCCTCAATTTATGCCTTTTCAGCTAGAAAAGTTGCTTCCTTAAAAACCTATAAAACAGTCATCGACTATATTTCAGTTTCCTCGCACTGTATGTCTGCGACGGTGCATTCTAATAATAGGTATTATAATACTTTAAATAAAAAGCCTAGTCGCGTGTCACTCACACGTCATATCGACCGCAAAATTTCATTAAAATTCAACGATAAAAATTCACTTAATATTTAAAGCGAATTGTGTTTGTGCTGGCAATGTGTTGGTATCTTGCATTGATAGTCAAAATACTCTGCTGACATTCCAGTGCATCGAAATGGTATATGATAAAGAAGTCATACTAGTTCGAACGGGACTAGACTTGGACCAGTTTCAAAATGACCAATTAGAGATGTGAGCAAAAAACATTTTTTTTATTAAATTTTTGGGTTTTGTTGGTGTTATATTTTCATTTAATAAATAATTTTTTATTTATAGTTACTTTCATTCCTCTTTTGCCTACAGATGGGGCTGGAGAGAGTTCAAAGGATTGCACTTTTTAGAATCAGTGAGGCGCTTCCAATTACTCACACTCTAGCGCCTAAAGTAATTTCAAATGTGGTACCTGTAGACACCGTATGCAAAACTGCCGCTGCACGTACCGCAATCAGACTGAGAGGTTCAAGCTATAGGCTCCACTTCACTTATGAACATTCAAGTATCCTTAGAAATTTTGGGTCCGTCCCCCTGGTGATGGATCGATGTACATCCTTGCTTAGTCGAAGCGGAACATTTCCATTCACATTCTACCAAGGGAGTAGTGGGCGTTGGGCTACAGTAGGATACAGGGTTTGGTGAACCTCTTCACGGTTGGCTCAAAGTTGGAAGGAAGGGTTGGTGAAGGAGTATTCTTCAAAGAGCTCTCCAGCAGACTCAATAATAGGTAGTCGCAATCAAAGAAGCAGCTGATTGACTACTCACCTGCATATAAACTGCCAGGAATGTAAGTATTTATTTACTCCGATAGCGAAACGGTAATTGCCGTTGACCCTCGGCTCAATGAATGTGCATTCAAAACTCGTCTGAGAATGCCTGACTTGACTTTCGATTGCATCAGAATTCTTTGACATAAGGTTAATCTGGTCACAGCTACATTGCGGGAAGCTGTGAAGCGGGTGAGCTGGCTAGACAAGGGACGTGTGATATGATAAAATTCATCAGCAGCATAAAGCACTTAACACAACCTTATCGTAGTCATAGTCAGTTCATAATCCCCATATACTAATCCTCTCCTCCAACCTACTACACATCCTCTTCTCTTTCCTTTCGTCTTCCACCCCCTTACTTCCTTCACAATGGAACGCCAAAGGATGAATTCGATTTCTTTGTCCAAGTGTACCTACTCTTTAACTAACTCACTAAGTCATGTGAATTTATGCATGGACGTACTAGTTAGTTAACTGTTCCGCAATGTTGACTCGTATAATGTTCATGCAGAGGCTGACTAATTCGTTAACTGGTAAAAAGAATTAATAATGTATGAAAATACTAGTTTGTTGACTGGACTATTATGAACTAGTTGCATGACTAGTATAATTCTGATGCAGAGGCTGACCAGCTCGCTAAGTGGTAAAACAATTAATAATATATGACATATTAGTTTCTTGACTGGTCCATCATGAACTAGTTGCTTGACTAGTATAATTCTGATGCAGAGGCTGACTAGTTCATTAACTGGAGTAATGCTAATGCAGTTGGTATTCACTAATCAGTGTGAGACTGACTAGATCGTAAACTAGTCTCATATTAACTAGTTCACAACCTGGGCCACTATGAACTAGTTTGTCTACTATTATAATACTAATGCATTATAAGCTAACTAGTTCATTGACCAGTGTAACGCTGATATACAGGCTGAAAATTTATATTTCGTATGGGACGGTCATGTTGAAAATACCAGTCGCTAGTATTGAAAAAGGAAAGAAACAGAATTAAATCAGATGCAAGGCAAATTAGTAGTAAAGTGGGTCAGAAGTGGTAGATTTTACTGCAGGGTATTTGCGCAACAACTGTGTGCGTGTGTGTAGGTTGGCCTGTTTTTTGTTGAAATATGTTTCCGAGAGAAGCTAAAAAAACCAAAGTAAAAAGTAAATAATAAGCAAATAATTTTGTATATTTTTGTATGTGTGCATTAGCGTATAAATATAATTAACACATATGAGCAATTTTGCTAAACTAATTAAAAATGCAAAATCACTTAATTACAAAAACGGATAGAAGCTTTTTAAATTTTAATTAACTGTTGGGGTGGCAAACTCACGCAACCGAATAAGCAAACACACACACACATATAAATATGTATTTGTATATTTATAAAAAAACAAACGCATACATCGCCTGCTAAATTAATTTATAGCAAGCCGGCTCGTGATCCGACGGCGTATTTCGCTTTATCAATTTGTTGTTGTTGGCTCAAAACCCTCTTGTCGCTTCTGCTGCTGTTACTGTTGCTTTTGCCGCCTTTTTTCGACAGTTTATCGCAGTGCAGGCATACGAGTGCATTCGCACTTTCGAAAGGCCCCTCACCTTTTTTGCGCTATGCGCCTGAGAAGAGTTTTGCAGCGCCTATTTCATGCTAATTTTTGCCGCACGCGTTCACACGAGCATTCACGAATAAATGTAAACGAAAATTTAGACAAATCATCGTTTAAACTGACGCCCGTCAGAGTCGCGTGGGTTAGTGGAAGATTATCATTCGGTAAGTTACAGGCTTGAGAATCACGCGGGATATGAGAAATCAAATAATAAGAACATTTTTTTTCTAAAAGCGGTCGTCACTTGGTAGACTAGCAAGCAAGCCTTCGAGTTTCTAGATTAAATAAAATATAGCTTAAAAAAACTAAAAAACACGCTTTTATTGCTAATCGAACTAAAAAGTAGAAAATAAATTTTAATGACAAAGGGACCTATAATGAAGTAATAGCAAATCGAAGGATCAGTCATAGTCAACTACCTCAGAACAGAATTATAACAAAAATTAAGATACAAATAGAGTAATTCAAATTAGAGTTAAAAACGTGGGATGCTTGATATAGTACATATTACAATCATTTTATTTGCAACTACCTATGTACAGAGGGTTATGAAAGTGAAGCAGAATGGACATGTTTTGGGGATTGGAAAACTCGTTGGCATAAGTGTATTTCATCGAGAGGGCATTATTTTGAAGGGGATGAAATTGATTTACAAGAATAAATGACGATTTTTCATTTTACAACCAAATTCACCTTACTTTTTGCCCACAGGTAAAAAAGAAAATATTAATCCTGGCAATCCTAATAAGGATAATGGGAAATTTTTATCAAATTATTGCATTGTCATCGGTCCTTGATAGGTGTGCAAAATTTCAAGTCGATCAGATGTTTAGAAGCCAGTGAAAATTAAGCTCAAAGATTCCGTTACATACATACATACATACATACAACCCGTCCTAATAAAAGTGTGTTAAAAAAGCTGCAAATGAAGGCGGCATAAAATTGCAGGTACCGTCATTTGTTTATTTTTGTTTTTGTTTTTTTATATTCCATTATAAATTACAATCTGTTAATATTAACAATAAGTAATTGGTGTTGGGGGGCTTGGGATTAAAATGTATCTTCCCTTTGGAAGAGAACATTATTGACTTTGCTGGTATTTAGTTATAATTTTACTGATATAACATAGTTTTCTATAATTTTTTTTTATATTACAGTACGAGCAAGATCTGTGGTTGTTTTGCGCTTAAGTCTTCTTAGTTTAAGATCCATTTCCGAAATCAGTCTCATTTTATAGTTTTTGTGCTGTAATAGTCGCAAGATGTGCTTACTGCTGCTTCTTTCTACTGTTTCAGTGACAGTGTCTATGCCGAGGTCGCAGTGAATATCGTAATTTTTTATGTACCAATTTGTGTTTGTGATTGTCCTTAGCATCTTAGATTGACTTTTCTGTATGATTTGATTGACTGGCAGTCCCCCAAATTTCTAGTCCGTAGGTCCATGTCGGTCTGATTATTGATTTGTATATCATTTGTTTATTAAGTAAGTTTAGGGTTGATTGTTTTCCTCGTAGCCAGTAGAGTTGTCGGAATTTGTTTTTCATCTCGTTTCTCTTGTTCAGTATGTGTTTTTTCCATGTGAGTTTTGAGTCAATCGTTATGCCTAAATATTTTGCACTTGAGTGTATTTTTATGTCTTCTCCGTTAATTTGGATTGGGTATCTTGCAGAATTTCTCTTCGCGTATACCTATTACATGTTGTGTTTTGACCCCAATGCTCCATTTTTCAAACCATTGTGTTGTAGCTGATAGGGTATCTTGCAGTGTTTTTATTGCTGCTTCTTCATTGTGGTTAGCTGACATTAAAACTGTGTCGTCTGCAAATGTAGCTATCATTGATCCTCGAGTAGTTGGTGTTGGTATATCTGCTGTGTATACTTAGTATAGTATGGGGCCCAGTACGCTTCCTTGAGGTACTCCATCTGACGCCGTCAAGATAACAGAGCACTCATCGCCATAGTTTATGAAGAAGTGTCTATCAGTCATGTAGTTTTTAAGGATATTAAATATGTTAAGTGGTAAAATGTTTTTTAGCTTATATAGAAGTCCTTTGTGCCATACTCTGTCAAAAGCTTTCGCGTTGTCCTAATACACGGCAATGCAATATTTCTTCTTATCGAAGTCGTGTATAATTTTGTTTACTACTCTGTGAATCTGTTGCACAGTTGAATGTTGTTTTCGGAAACCGAACTGGTGTGAGGGGATAGCGTCTTTTTGTTTTAAAATCGGGTCCGTTTCTATCAAGCAGTATTTTCTCAAACAATTTGAAGAGGATGGGCAGCAAGCTAATTGGTCTGTACGAGCTACAAACAGTGGCGTTCTTGTTTGGCTTGGGGATCGCTATAACTTGAGCAACTTTCCATGCTTTTGGGAAGTATGGTTAATGGTTAATGCTAGTAAAGGTTTAAGATACGAGTATGGCCCTTTAGCACTGCGACCATATTGATATATTATGCACCCTATGCTGTCTATTGACTGTTAAGTACGCTTATGAATTGTACCACCTCCTTCTGAGGGAGTGATTGAAGGTCTTCATCTGTAAGCATGAACTTGTTTAAAAACCGTTTCCTTCTATGCGGCAACCCCGGACATTCGATGATGAGATGTTCTATAGACTCCTCATCTTCGCAGCAGAATCTGCAGGTGTTTGTTGCAGGTGAAGTGACCCGTGAGGGCGTCTGTGAGAGTGCGAATGCTCGTTTTGTTTAACGTGAGGGCCATGTTAGCTCTTTTAGCATTGAAACTTAAGAACTTTTTGGAGTGTCTAAGACCCTCTACGTTGTTCCAATGCTGATTTAATAGAGTTTTGGCCCAGTATTTTACTTTTTGTTTTAGGCCGTTTTTGTTAAGTCCAAACATGGGACTAAGTCCGATGAAATTTACATCTGCCCCCTTTTTGGCTTGAAAGTCTGCCTTTTCGTTGCTGTCATATCCCTCATGTCCTGGTACCCAAATTAATGAGACATTGGTTTTGGATGCCAGGTTATTGAGTGTCTTGTGGCATTCTAAGAGAGTTTTAGAGTTGTAGGTATAGCTATCTAAAGCTTTTAGAACTGATTGGCTGTCCGAGAGTATTCTAATCTTTACTCTCTTGTGGTTTATACGTTGCATGATGTTTGCTACTTCCATTATTGCGTATAATTCCGCTTGGAAGATGGTGGTGTCCCTGGTGAGAGTGAATGATTTGTGGATTCTGGGCTCCACTACTCCTGCTCCTACTCCATAAGGTGTTTTTGATCCATCAGGGTACCATTTTTGTGAATCATCATTCATCTATTTTGTGTTTGTTTTCCACTCGATCCTCTCAGGAAAGGTAACTGTGTATCCTTTTGTGAAACAGAGGGTTGGGTCAATATGGTCTGAGACTTGAGCCATGCTTATGGTGTTTTTGATTTTATTTAGGATACTTAGGTGACCGGTGAGGTTGTCTAATTTGAAATTTTCTTTCTTTTTTTTACTTTTCTGCTATATGAAGTGGTGGGAGATTAAGGAATGCTTCCATGCCAGCTGTTGGGGTAGTGCTCATAGCTCCTGTGCTGCATAGGCAAGCAAGCCTTTGTACTTTTCCCAGTTTGGTTACCGCTGTTTTTTTAATAGATTTGCTCCACCATACTAGTGCCCCATACAGTATGATTGGTCTAACCATTTGAGTGTATATCCAGAGGGCCATACTAGGGCTGAGACCCCAGGATCTCCCTAGTAATCGTTGGTTGTCCACAAGGATTTCGTGGCTTTTTTGTTATATTATTTATATGTGATTCCCAAGTGAGTTTTTTTATCTAAAGTTAGTAGTTTGGGAAGTATTGTAGTCTAATTATTCCATTGAAGAGGTCTTGCATGTAGTTTATTATAGTATTGGGTAGCTCCTTTAGTATTTTTCCATTTTTTTGGTCAAGTCCCGGTGTCTTTTTGTATTTAAGTTTCTTTATATAGTATTTGATTTCTTTTTTTGTCGTGTTTTGTATTGCGGGGCCTGCATTTTCAATTGTGTTTGGCTGCTCAATGTCTTCATTATCCATGCTATATTATTTGTAAATATTGTTTTAAAGTGGTCAGCTAATGTTTCAGCCTTCTCTTTGCTTGTTCTTTCCCATGTGTGGGAATTTGTTTTTATTGGAGGCTTGTGTATGGTTTTTTAGCGAGTTTTTTAGTTGCTTTCCATAGGGAATAGTTGGTAGCTGTAGTTGTTTCTAGGCTGCTAAGGTACTTCTTCAGTTGATTGTCATTATGTTCTTGGAGACTTTTTTTGAGTTCATTTGATGATTTGTTTAGTTTAGTTTTATCGGCTGGGTGTTTGGAGCGTTGCCAGTTCTTCCTGACTTTGCGTTTTTGTTTGATTTTGTCTAAAATAATAGGAGGGATTTTCTTTGTTATTAAGGTTTCTAATATTGGTGTCGATTGTGTTCCGTCATTTGTGAAGCAACACTTCACAATGCAAGCGAGAAATATTTTGGAGAGTCTCGGCCAAACAAATATCATACATAGAAGATGTATGAATCAATTACACATATATACATATTCACGCAGTTGCTTTCTATACCCACATTTGCACATCACTTAAACTGACGCATACCTTCAATTTCGCTAACACAATCGAGTAAATGATCCGTTCGTTTGTTAGCACAAAAAGTCAATGCACGCAAATTCACAATGCAAATATGCAAACAGGTTCAGCAAACACACACATACACCCACACATCCATAATTCTGCATTTGTTTGAGCATACGCTCATTCACATTTTAAACATTTACGTACTGCTTTGCGCCTAAAAGCATCAAAAATATTTGGCGCGGTGACTGGCCACTTCTCGCTAACATCATTTTTATGCCTGGTAGTGACAGATGTGTGGCATGCAGCACTTACGGCTACTCTTGCAGCAGTTTTGGCTCCCAGTGGTTTTCGCTGGTTTTAATATTTGCACTTGAATTTTGTTGTTAAAATTTAACTGGAAAATATCGATCGGGCTCCTAAGCCTAACACAGCTGGTTCAGATGTGTAGGCGAACGTTATCACTCTATGGCCATTGTTTTTTTCTGCTAAACGCTAAATAAGAACCATTTATATCGTACTATATAATTTTCAAATATTATTTTACATTGATTTATTTTGGGTTGGGGAATAAGTTCATAGCGGTTTTATATTTTCTTTTATTTTACAACGATTTATTTGCTGTTTCGCAAAGTGTAAGTATTCATTCGCAAAAACTCTTTCTGCTTTACAAAACTATGTTAATTGTATTTTTGAGTTATTTTTCTTTATTAGTTGTGAGGCTTAGAAATGGAATACCCAGGAGGCGAAAATCACCATTTGCGACACCTGCTACTCTTTGCTTTTCATCGAGGTCACAAAGCGGCTGAAGTGTTCCGGGCTATACTTGCGACGTGTATGGAGTAGGTGTCATAGGCAAGTCTACAGCACGGAAAGTGCTTACAAAGTTCAAAAATGGCGACTTTGATGTCAATGACACGCTCCGCAGCGGAAGGGCTTCTGAATACGATGAGCAACGTCTCAAATTACTTTTGACGAAGAACGGTCGCCAAACCAGTCGTGATTTGGCGAAAAAAATGAACTACGATCACAAAACTATTTTCACCGAAAAATTGGAAGCCTGGGTGCCACATGAGCTCAAAAAAATAAAACATAGAAAGTCACCTTCAAATTACTTCTCAGCATCTCGCCCCCCAGTGGGCAACACGCAGTCATAAACAACGTTTCTTGTACCGATTTGTCACGGGAAATGAGAAAGGGTGCCTGTATGAGTACATAATATGAATCAAATGAAACGTTCAACAAGGAGCTCTACATTTCCCAGCTACGTCGCGTGAATGAAGCTATTCGACTGAAAATACCTGATCGTCATTGTCAAACCATACGCCTTCACGACAACGCCAGGTCGTCAAAGCCCCAGTCAAAGAGCTCGAAAGGGAGGTCCTTCAACAACCGCCGTATTCTTCGGACCTTGCACCCACCGATTACCATCTTATCCGCTCCCTATCAAACCATATGAAGGTCCCTTCGATAACAAAGGTATCCCTTCGATAACAAAGATGTCCTTAAAACTGGCTCAATCACACTTTTGACACTAGACCAGACGATTTTTGGGGGAAAGGCATCAACAAATTTTTCGAGATCTTGATTATTTTATTTTGTGCCTTATAAGTGACTCATGAGCGTAAAGCAAGACTCTTGCCTATGTTCAATGATTCACATATAAACACCATAGTAGTTTTTGAGTAACATTGACATAGTCTGTTTCAGTGGTGGTACAACTCACAGAATCGCTTTTAGCTGAAGGTCCCACTGTTATACCCAGTTTACCGTTGCCTAAATTCCTAGAAGGTCGCAAAACTGAATTTTATGAAACTTAACGTAAAAAAAAATGTGAAATAAAGAAAAGAGCATATGGATGGATAGGGCATGCTCTGCGAAAGCCTTATGAGGAAATACCGCATGGCGATTTGACTTGGAACCCGCAAGGAATGAGAAGAAGAGGCAGACCAGTGATGACTTGGCAAAGGACTATCCGCAATGAACCTGGGAAATCGTTTAATGAACTGAGATTTATGTCTAGAAATAGAAATGTTTGGAATACTTTTGTTGAATCCTTAAGCGCCTAAAGGAGTATGGGATAGTAATAATAATGTACGACTGTGGGCAAAAAGTAAGGTGAATTTGGTTGTAAAATGAAAAATCTTTATTTATTCTTGTAAATCAATTTCATCCCCTTCAAAATAATCCCCTTTCGATGAAATACACTTATGCCAACGATTTTTCCAATCCCCAAAACATGCCCAATAGTCCATTTCCGGTATAGCCATCATCACCTTCTCGATTCAGCTTTTATCTCCTCAATCGACTCGAAACGCGTTCCCCGGAGTGGTCTCTTGAGTTTTGGGAATAGCCAGAAGTCACACGAAGCCAAATCAGGCGAATACGGTAGTTGCGGAACGATATGCGTGGAATTTTTGGCGAAATGGTCACGAAGAACGAGTGCAGTGTGAGACGGTGCATTATCGTGATGCAAAAACCAAGAGTTGTTGGCCCATAATTCTGGTCTTTTTAGACGAATTGCTTCACGTAAACGACGCATAACGCTCAAATAATATTGTGCACCACGAAAATCGAAAAAAAACTGTCATCATGACCTTTATTTTTGAACGACTTTGACGTGCTCTTTTCGGTCTGGCCTCGCCTTTAGCCCGATATTCGCTTGATTGGTCGATTGTTTCAGGGTCGTAAGCATAAATCCAAGTCTCATCTCCCGTAATGATGCATTTGAGCTTGTCCTGATAGTCTGAAAGCATTGTTTCACACACACAACGCGACGACTTTTTTCCAAGAAATTGAGAGTTTTCGGTACCAAACGAGATTTGACTTTTCGTAGGCCCAAATGGTCTTTCAAAATCGTTTTCACAGATCCTTCTTTCACAGCACTTCTCTGCTCAATCAAATCAGACATTGTAAAAATCGAAAAATGCACTCTTGGTCGTTTGGTAAACACAAGCGTAAATATATTACTGATAATGACATTCACATGAAAGTTGGCCCAGATGTTATCAACAGTGCTGCTAACTCATGAAAAAAATAACTAGAGCGAAATTTTAATCCCGCGAACTTTGACAAATAAATTCACCTTACTTTTTGCCCACAGCAGTATGGCATCACAACGGACGAATTTGCAATATTTGTCCAAGTGTGCCCCAAGCTGGGCAGTCATTTAACGTAACCTAACCTAAGTTTTCCGAATAAGTTTAGATTCAAAAATTGTTTTGGAGTTTAAGCACTCAATGGCAGGTGGTTTAATATTCTATAAACTGCCTTTTTCGTAATTGCTATAACGTAGCCTTGCCGTATTTTGCATTCCATTTTATCGCAGTGTTTTTAATATAAAATTTAAATTATAGCCCCGCCGTGAAATACCGAATTGAAGTTATAACTCACAATGGCTTTTAAAATGCAAAATCACTAGAGTGAAATTCACATTTGAATCTTTTTATGCCAATTAACTGAATGACTGCTAATTATTGTAAAATCGTAACAGCAACAGTTTAATCTCAAAGAAGCCATGCATACGAACACAAAGCCAAGCCAGCTGCGCCTGGCAGCTGCCATGCCTTCATGCGCTTCCCAAGCTTTTAAATCACATTCTTCTCTGCTTCCCTTTTAGGCTCTTGCACACGCTTCTTAATTCATACCCACACTCGTGTCAGCATTATTAGGTTGGTTAATTATATCTTTTGTGACAAAATGAGGGTCATTAGGTCAAAGGTTTATCTCAAGTAAATGCCCTGCTATGCTATGCAGCAGAGTACTTAGCCATGTGTGTATGCTCGTGTGTGCGTGTAGTAGTAGTCATGACATTGCCGTTGCCAGCAGGCCAGTTATGGAATTGCCAACATTTTGGGCAGCTTAAGTATTAGCATTTAGCGCTATAACGGAACATTTACTCGTACACACGTAACTCTGATCCTCCTGCACTATAAGCCGTGTGGTAAGTTTGCTGCATTGAGGCTGTGCATACAAGTTGCTGTGTGGGTGGGTGGGTGTGTGTTTGTGACCACTTTAGTGCATCGCTTCGTATTTCGTATGCGCAATGTGACGCTGGTGATTATGCGTTACTTCATAATACAAATTCATACTTAAGCACCTGCATATGCAAGTTCGCTAATGTAAGTTGAATTGCAGCAGCACATAATAATGCAAACAAAAGTAAGTATGTGTGTGTGTGTGCGTGTGTGTGTTGGCAAATACAAATGTTTATTGAGTGCAGCATGAATTGTGTACATTTGACGTTTGTGTGGCATTATGGAGCAGAGGCTTAGAAATTGTTTTCAAAAGCAATTAATCGAGCATTGCCGAACGAATTTATAATAATGCAATGTTGTTAGCTACTCATTGGAAGCATATCCGCAAATGCAAATACTATATTTGTACATTACTATTCCACATACATATCCACATACCCTCATGCATACGTACATACGCAGTTAAATAATAGCACTAAGTGGAAACAGTTAGCTTACTGGTGGACTTGTAGCAGTTATTGTTGTAATAGCCTATTTTGTCAGATATTTGAGTATAATGGGTGCCATGACTCAGAAGCTGAGCTTGGCATTGGCTTCAACAAAAGCTCCACTCAGGTATGTAGATACAAATTTCAATGAGAAGCTAAACTGAGTTTAATTGCAATGGAATTGTGGATGGTCGAACATTTTCCAAGTACTCGGTTAATATCGCCCATTGCGCTTAAGAGAGCGGAATTACAGGAGTACAGAGTGCGTGCGGTATTTGAGAACAACTTGAGAGTAAAACTAATTAACTTTTACTTCGAAAAAATTTCCACACAACATTATAATAAGTTAAATTTCAAGGGCCGATATTGAATGTGAACCACATTTAAACGACAAGTACTTTTCTGCATTTCATTCAATATTTTTCAAATTCAGACTAACTCAATTTGAACTATGAAAAGATACACAATCGAGCAACACGTTAAAGTTATTCAGGCTTATTATGAAAACAGGCGTTCAAATCAAAATGTATATCGGGCACTTCGTGATTTTTTCGTTCAAATTAATCGTCCAAATGTGCGTACAATCGGAAAAATTGTGCAAAAGTTTGAGCATACCGGGTCTGTGAAAACCGAGATGTGAAAACACCAGTGCACGCTTGTACAGCTCGTACTGCAGAAAATATTGCTGCTGATCGCGATAGTGTGGTTGAAGAGCCGTCCACCTCAACTCGTCGTCGTGTCCAACAATTGCACCTCTCACGCTCGTCGTTGATGAACATTAAGACTTGCATTTACACGCTTACAAGGTGCAATGGACTCAAGAACTAAAGCCTCTTGACCATATCAAGCGTCGTTAATGGTCAGAATGGTGGCAGGAAATAGCAACAGTGAATGACCAATTTTCGCAGAAAATCATCTTCAGATGAGGCGCATTTTCACCTCAGTGGATTCGTCAATAAGCAGAATGATAATCCAAGAGTGATTGCCGAAAAACCAATGCACCTACAAAGAGTGACTGTTTGGTGCGATTTATGGGCCGGCAGCATCATTGGGCCGTATTTTTTCCAAAATGAGGCCGGTCAGGCAGTTAGTGTTCGCTATCGTGAGATGATAACGAACTTTTTATGGCTCGAATTGGAAGATATGGATGTGGACGATATGTGGTTTCAACAGGACGGTGCCACTTGTCACACAGCTAACGAAACAATGACTCTTTTGCGCGAAAAATTTGATGACCGAATAATCTCACGTCGCGGCGATGTCAATTGACCGCCAAGATCAAGTGATTTCACACCGTTGGATTTTTTTCTTTAGGCTTATTTGAAAGAAAAGGTACACGTCAATAAGCCAGCAACAATTCAAGAGCTAAAGGATGAGATAATTCGGTGCATTAACGGCATAGAATCTCAATTATGCCTCAGCGTCATCGAAAATTTGGACCATCGGATGGAGGTCTTCGGCAGCACACCTCCGCGGTGGCTATTTGGCCAATATTTTGTTTTATAGGTGATTGAGCCATACCAATTTTATCATAATAAAGAGAAATGAAACTTAACCACCCGTTACATCCAAAAAAATCATTCAATAAAACTTCCATTAGTGGTATATCACTCCTCCTAGATCCGGGTCCGGAAACGATTGCATACCTGAATAAAATGCTCCTTATTCTAATTGACGATAACGGCATTAATTGCAGTCTTCAGAGAAAAAATGGTGTTACGAGGATGCTTACTGGTTTCCCGCTCAACTACGCTCCATAACTAATAATCCGGGCGATTAAGGTCTGACGAGTTAGCCGGCTGTAAGTTAGGTGTTATGTGGTGGGCATTTTCCAAGTTTCGGTCATCTAATCTTGTGTCACCATCGCTTTGTGTGAAGCAGCAGATGCCGGCAGAGTCTTGTTGAAAGCAGTTTTGGCTACAATCGCGTACACTATCATTCCAGGGTTTCACTACTGTCCTAGAATCTCGACATGTGCGGCAGACTTTAAGCGAAATTCTTGAGTAAAGATGGCACGATTTGTCCATGTTTTTGTTGCTCACAACATCTAAAACCATAACAGTGGCTAGAAACTTCGGGTGCATGACAGCAGACATCTCTGTATGATTGGACTATAGCCAATTGTTATTCTGGTATTTTCTGCGGTTGGTCCTTTAAACTTTCTCGACATTTTTTTCATCAGAAAAAATCACAAGATCTCAGGCGCTTCAGGTTGTTTAAATTTTTTTAGAAGGAGTTTTGATCGGATAACTCACTGACCTCGTGTTTACTCCGACATAAACTGCCTTCTGCCCACTACGTAGGCTTCATATCGGAGATCATCATGGATAACTCGATGGGTGAGACCCTCAGAAACATAAAGCTCCTTTGCAAGGGCTCTCTTTGATATTTAAGGGTTCTCGTCAATGACCACTTGCACTTGTTGAATAAACTCTGCAGATCTTTCTTCATGCCGCCTGATGCTTCCAAGTCACGGCGAACCTAAGAACGAATTTATTTATGCGATTTGCTAATATTTATAATTTCCATCAACTCCGGCTGGAACGAAGGGTCAAATTTGCATATACAGCGGCGATAACTGCATGTCTCTTTATTTCTTCAGTTAAGTTGCCTTATCTATTAAAAATAATGGTTTCGGGAAATTATAACTACATGCCCTCAACTACCGCATGGACCTTGTTGAGGGAGAAACAGAAAGGGTAGTAATTCATTACTCTTCTGCCAATTTCGCTGATTTGGTTTATGAATCCTGACATTTTGTCGAGGCAAAGAGAATACTACTGTTCCGGTAATCCTATAAATAAGACAATTTCTTTCCATTTCCCTGGCGCGTTTCAAATTCAAGATAATTCTTTATTTCTTTACAAACTTTGCAGATTTTTTTAAGAATCCTAGCAGTTTATCGAGGAAAAAAGAAAGTAGTTCGTCTTTCTCAACACTTTCGAACCAAAAATGTACCATCTATGTTAAGTCTGATGAAGGCCAAACAGCAGCAGCTTCTTGAGACTATCTTCATATTCCAAACCATCCACACTGCACTAGAAGGTGTGCCATTGCGTCGCGGCGCGACCGATTTTAGAAAAAACTGTGGATAACATTTTGGTGCTTCATGCACGGAGATTTGAACCTACGTACTGCCGAAGGGCTTGAGAATACCACTAGCAAAATCTGCCTAGAAATAGTTTTCTAGAATATTTTAAGCCCGTGGCAACTTTACAAATGCATTTTCTCAAACTTTACCAAAAAGGCTCAACATGACCTTCCTTTGAAACGTCTAATGAGTTAAAATATTCTAAAAAAAAAAATCTTCTGTAAACGTCCAAATTTGGTATTTTAACCGTTTTTTCGGAAATCACATACGCAATCAAAAAATTCATTAGGATATATAAACATTTTACATGAGAATACACAAAAAATTTGGATGTTTTACTATGTTTTTTGTTTCCTTGCCGATGAATTGAATACAAAAAGTGTAACATTATAATTAAATCACGTTTCTAGTTGGACTATATGGCGGAGGCCTCTGTTCCTTGGGTAATTCTGTTTAACGACCGGACTACCAACTCTACGCAAGCCCACGTATGGGAGTGGCGAACGCACTGGTGAAACACATTTTAAGGCATATAGTCAAGCGAGCCGTTTGCTACAAGTACAGACACCCGCTTACGACCGCGTGAATAAGAAAAAGTTTTTTTTTAACGATGCGGCTTGCGGCAGATATTTCTATCCTACCACCCACATAAGTGAGGTATGCTCCTCTCCACCGCCCACTAGGTATAACAAGTTTCCCTGAGCAAAGCAAATTTGAACTGGTTTCATTTTTTCTCAGACAATGACCTTAAAATTGTGGTACAGTTTTATTACGTAAAATATAAAATCTACTCTCAAGTTGAAGTTTTGTTTTAAATAAAATGCGGTTTGTGCTACTAAATATTACTAATTGCCGGCATTATTTTTAATTTATTTGTAAAAATAAATTATTAATAAATAACTTTAAGCTTTCAACCTAAAATTAAAGCGTTGTGTTACCCTGTACATTAATCCTCAAATATTTTATAAACTCAACCCTTTGTATGTTCTCATGCAAAAATATAACCATTGCATTGCATTATTCTATTTTGTATTTGCCACAAATAGTAACATAAATATTAACGTAATACATTTGCATTTATTTGTTCATAATAGCTTTCGCACATGATTACGTGTGTACATACATATGTATGCACAGCTATCTGTGTACAAATTTGTTAGAGTGTTCAGTAATTTTTCTCTTCTACATGTATGTGAATTGTTGGTATTGTTCTCAGCGTACTCGCTTATCCTAAACTATGTTATGCTCATAGTACTCACCCAACCATTTACGTATGTTAAGTATTTTGTCTGTTATTGTTGTAAATCGCAATTAGTCTGCTGGTGATGTTATTTTACTTCTACTCTGCTGATGCTGTTTTCGCTCTCAATAATGCACTAATGAAAGTCAGCCGTTTATTGTAACATTTTCAAATATCAATGCATAGGTTATTATGATTTTTTTAAGACTGTAAGCATAAACAGAAGTGCGTATGGATCCATATGTAAGGGTGGTTAAGTTTCAAGGGCCGGTATTGATTTTGAATAAAATAGAATTTTTTTAAGAAATTATTATCATTTCTCTTTATTATGATAATACTAGTATAGCTCAATTACGTATGGAACAAAATATTGGCCAAATGGCAGCCACGACCTTGGCGGCACATCTCCAAAGACCACCAAATAGTTCCTTATCTAAACGGTGATTAAATTTTAAGGGCCGGTATTGATTTTGAATAAAATACAATCTTTTTAGAAAATTATTGTTATTTCTCATTATTATGATAATATTGGTATGACTCAATTACGTATAAAACAAAATATTGGCCAAACGCCCGCCGCGGCCTCGGCGGCACACCTCCATCCGATGGTCCAAATTTACGATGACGCTGAGGCATAATTAAGGTTCTATGCCGTTAATGTGCCGAATTATCTCATCCTTTAGCTCTTGAATTGTTACTGGCTTATCGACATACACCTTTTATTTCAAATAACCCCAAAGAAAGGAGTCCAACGGTGTCGTTGACGTTTAGGTGTGGTTCACATTCAACATCGGTCCTTGTAATTTAACCATTTATAAGAATATTTGATGACTGCATCCTTCTTCAAGTGTTTTATCAGACTTTACCTCCAACTTATGTCGCATATTTTGATGTTGTCTCAAAAATGGAAGGAGCCACAGTTTGATGTCGCGTTGGAACAGGAGATTAATTCTTTTGAGCAACCTTTTCATTGCAGAAATGCGCTTAGAGCAAATCCAAAAAAAATTATAATAAAAAAAATTCCAGAACTGCAAATCAAATTTGAAAAGAATTTTATTTTTTTGAGCAATTATTATTTTTAAATCGATATTGGTGCATTTTTTTCGTTTATTTACAAAATGCGAGCAATCAATGGGTCGTACACAATTTGGATTCAAACAAGCTATGGGAACGCGTGAAGCCTTCTTCAGCCTTCAAGCCCTAGTACAAAATTGTAAAGACGTCCAGAAAGATATTTTTATATGCTTCATTGACTATAAAAAGGCTACACACAGGAAACTATAAAACTATTTGACATAAAACACATAGAACTATTTGACATTTTAAGGCAAATGGACATTAATGAAAAAGAAATAAGGCACACTTTCAACTTGTATTAGTGCCAAACTGCGAACATGAGACTACAAAATGATGTGACGAGTGATGTTTCAATCAGAAGAGGAGTTCGCCAAGGATGTGTTTTATCACCAATGCTCTTTAATTTACTGGGTTGCCCATATTCGACGGAACCATGTGTTGTTTTTTAAATCAAAGAAAAACACAACTTTTTTGATGTTGACGATAATAATCATTTTATTTGGTTCAAGTAGATTTGTTGATATCTCTTTTTGAATATGATATCTCTCAAATGGCCACCTTCAGCCTGTTTGGCGTATTGTGCCCGTTTTGCAGCATTTTCCATAGTTTTAGCTAACATTTCGGCTGGAATAGCGGCTATTTCCTCACGAATGTTGTTCTTGAGCTCTTCTATGGACTTTGGCTTATTAATATAAACCTTTGATTTTAAATATCCCCACAAGAAGAAGTCAGGTGGCGTTAAATCGGTCGAACGCGGTGGCCAGTCAAAATCGGCATTTTTCGACATCAAACGACGAGGAAACAATTTCTTCAAAAAATCGATTGTGGTGCGAGCTGTGTGTGGTGGAGCGCCGTCTTGTTGCAACCAGAATTGCCTCATACGCTTTCGACGAATAATTGGCATCACAAAAGTGGTTATCATATCGCGATAACGCTCCTGATTGACGGTAACAGCTTGACCATCCTCATTTTCGAAGAAAAACGGCCAAGTAATCGTATTCGGACATGATGATTTTGTTCCAAAATTGCTTGTCATCTTCAGCCATTTCGATGACTCTTTGGGCCCATTACAATCGTTGAGGCTTGTCCGCAGGCAACAATCTTTGCGTCAAGTGACTCTTATACGGGAATAAATGCAAATCAATGCGGATAATTCCTTCTAAAGTGGTCCGAGCAATGCCCAACTGCTGAGAACGGCGATTTTGGAAAGTCCTTGGCGAGCAATATTCTCATCCGATCGCCTTGGTCGGTTTTTATTTGGCCTCTTTGGATTAGAAAGAGCATCGCCAGTCGAAAACCTTTCGTACAAACGTTTAATGGTGCTCTTAGAAGGCACACTTTTCACATTATTTAATTTTTTATACGCACGTTGAGTTTTCACAATTGACTTCTTTTGTTGAATGTAAATTTCAACAATTTGGGAGCGCTCGCGTCGCGTGTACTGTTCCATGGTAAAAATCTGCTTGGACTGATGCTTCCAACGCGTTATGTCATTAAGCGATCTGACGTCTCTGTCAAAAGAAACTGGGTTGCCAGATGGGTCCGTCGAATATGGGCAACCCTGTAAACTCGGAATATATATTTGAAGAAGCTTTGGCATTAGTCAACTTAGGAATAAAAGTCAACTGCGAAATAATAAATAACATACGATTTGCCGATGACACCACAATATTGGCTGACAAAATTAACAACCTGCAATATCTTCTTAAAGAAGTCAGCGGAAAAAGTCTGCAGTACAGTCTAACTATTAACACCCAAAAAACAAAATTCATGGTTGTTTCAAAAAACTCTCCACAAATCACCAATTCAAACATTTATGTATATGACAATCCGATCCAAAGAGTATTCCGATTTAAGTACCTAGGATGTTGGCTCAGCGAAACATGGACAAATGAAAATTGCTGTCGAATTGAAACAATGAGGGAAGCTTTCTTCAATTATAGGAAAGTTCTTTTCAATAAAGCTTGGACATAAAATTACGTCTTCGGTACCTTAAATGTTACCGTTGGTCTGTGGAGGCATGGACACTAAAGGTTACGAGTATGAATAAATTAGAGGCGTTTAAGATGTGGTGCTATCGGCGGATGATGAAAATATCGTAGACAGACAAAGTTAGTAACAAAGAAATCTTAACAAAACTTGGTAAGGATAAAGAGCTGTTATTAACCATAAAGCGCCGCAAAACCGCATATTTTGGTCATATTATGCGTGGTCGTAATTATGAATTGTTGCAACTGATTGTAAAAGGTAAAATCGAAGGCAAACGAGGAATTGGGAGGAAGCAAATGTCTTGGCTACGTAACATAAGGGAGTGCATAGGATTAAGGACTATTGGGCAGTTGGTTGAAGTATCCCGAGATAGGGACAATTACTATATTTTTGTGTATAATATTTTTGAGTTTTTTTTCATGTAAACAGGAGGAAAGAATTATTTATCACATTTGTATTAAAAATAATGAACAATTTATTACTGTGATCGCTTTCATTCTGTATTAAGAATTTAAAAATAAAGAAGAAGCAGCCGCTCTGACAAAAACTATGAGTACACAAGTTCCGCGCAATTTGAAACTCACACACGAAAGTATGCCCGTGCGTATGAGTAACCTCTAATTTATATGAAATGCATACCTTTGCCATTCAACATTTCAAATTGGTAGGCATGCAAGCTATACTCAGTACTTTCGAAGTATTGCTGCAAAATGCGTTTTTCCAAATTGCTAAAATTAGTTAGACTAATTTTCCCAAGCAACCAGGGTAGCGTAGAATATTTGCTCTATCTTTTAGTGCCCAAAAGCACACACGCACACATTACCGCATACATTTTGCAGTTTAGAGTTACTCTTCTGAACGCAATTGATACATTGGAATTCAGGCAAGCGATGTTGTTGCTGTAATAGCTGTAAAGTGTCATCCAACCACCAATACAAACATATTAAGCGCGCTCGTGTATTTGCATAAAGCAAATATGTTTGTATGCAAGTAAATTTAAATATTTGTATATAACTTAATATGTATGTATGAATGCGTATAAATTTTGTACATAAGTACTCGTATGTATTATGCAAATATAATTGAAAAATTGAAAATAAACAAATCACACAATAACCGCAATGAAACTTTCATAGTGAATTTTATTGAAATTTTACACAATTTTGCTTCTTCGTATTGTCGTTGCTGTTATGTACTCTTGTGTGGCAAATTTCTGTCTCAGTGTCACTTTTTATTCCCCATAACTACTTCATTACAACCTTTCCGGTTTGTCTGTAGACATACCTACAGCTACATACATACATATCTGCCGGCCGGTGCTTTTGCCTTATTGTACCTTTCATTCCAACACTGCTGAGCTGGAGCCTTCGGCAGCAGGACATTTGCATTGCATTAATTGAATTCAATTTGCCATCGCCACATTTGACACAACTCAGTTAGGCAACTATTTGCCGGCAGTTGTTACTGTTGTTATTATTGTTGTTGTGTTGATAGTACGAGTGTTTGTATTTTTAGCAGACATCTAACAGTTTTGCCTAATGCAAACGACTGCGACCTTCCTCGTTTGGTTGTTTGTTTCTAGCAACACTTGGCTGTTGCTATGACGGCGACGACTACCTGCTGCTGTTGGCTCGCTATTTGAGTGCTATTTTAAGTTGTAGCAGCCAAAATCAGTAGTTGTTACCAAATTGTTAACTGAAACGAGTCGGAGAAGATAACGATTTGGAGAAGTCAATGCCACAGGAATACACTAACACATATGTACTTACACCTACATATGTA
Organism: Anastrepha obliqua; assembly: GCF_027943255.1. Lineage (NCBI taxonomy): Eukaryota > Metazoa > Arthropoda > Insecta > Diptera > Tephritidae > Anastrepha > Anastrepha obliqua. The sequence continues at coordinate 33,438,305 of NC_072896.1, forward strand.
CATATACTATATGTATGTGTGTACAATTATCAATTGGAACTTCCAAAAACATTAAAGCATGCAGCTATGCTATGGAATATGGGTGCAATAATAACTAAAGTTGAATACTCCTTTAAAATTTATTTTTGGCTGTTGACGAAAATCACATTTTTTCTATAGTAAGGTACTTGAAATGAAAGTCTTAAGTAGTTCAAATCTTACTTAATTAATTTGCAGACATACAAGTATTCACCTACTGTGTTTGTTCTATAAATTACTATTATTCCCAAGCATTTCCCTTTGTGGGAATTTTTCGGTAATAGCGATTTTCGGACAAAATTAGTTTCCTTGTCATCGAAAACTAGAATATTTATAAATTAGTACATGTTTTGACCAACCAACATGTTTTGAAAATTTCCCTTCCTGGGAAATTTTGAAAGTTTAGTACTTTTCCTTTGAAATATTTTCCTTCTGTAAATTCCTTAATCCTGCCATCGATGGAGTGGTATTTCATAAATTGGTAAATTTCCCTTTTTTGGGAAATTTTTAAATTTGAGCTTTTTCGATTCATTGATGAAAAGTATTTAAAATATAGCATATTCGAACACATATTAGCACGTTTTTATTTATTAGCACCTTTATCTTTTTTGAGCTGGTATTATTTTTTAAACTTTTTGCTTTCTGCAAATTTTCAAATTGGTGCCTTTTCGATAGATTTATGAAAAGGCTTAAAAATATATTCGAAGGAATTTTCTTACACTTGAGGTTAATCAATTAAAAATGCGAATGCTTAACCAGTTTTGACTATTTCCCTTCTTTTTTTTGTAATTTTCATAAATTATATTTTTAAGCTTAGTTCACTCTACGATAAATATCATATGAATCAAAGTTTAAAGTTTTGTACAAAATTTGAAAAGGAATTCAAAAAATTGCCGCAGAACTTTCACAGCCCATTCAATTTTAATTTAAATTTGCCAAAAATTCTCATGGATTTTTGAGAATTTTTTTCCCGACAGTTTTGAGCATATTTTTTATAAAAAAATCGTGCATTATTTGTTATACAGGTTATTTGTTTAATGTTTATAGCTTAGGATTTTATAAATTGGCAAATGTGTTGAAAATTTCCCTCTTTGGGAAATTTTGAAAATTTAATATTACTTTATTTTTTATACAGGGTTTACATGGTTTTTGGGAAATTTTGAAAATGTAGTATTTCCGAATTAGCGGCGAAGAGTATTCAAAAAATATTTTAAAAAATATTAGTGTATGTTTAGTTATTAAGATTGTGATTATACTTTTTCCAAAAAGGGAAATTTTGAAAATTTAGTATTTTCGAACTATCCACGAAAAGTATTCAAAATAATTTAGTTATAAAGACTTTTCGAATAGTTTCTTATTTTCTATATTTTCCGTACATAGGCATAATATTAGGCAAAAAGCATATTTAAATGAAATGAAGGAATTAAGTGGGTATTAAAGTTCTTAAGCAAAAAGGCTTGGGAAGATTAAACCGTGGAGTAAAAGTTTCCCGTAGCCTGCTCCTACCATGATTCAAACAAAACCACACAAATTATAAAATGCATTTCTCAATGCTTTCGGATTTTATTTAATGAATTTATACAATATTCGAAAATTTCCCTTTTTGAAAAAAACAGTTTTCAATAAAAATTTCGGCGAATGAACTTGTTTGGCGTCTCTAATTAATCATTCTATGCTTTGCTTAATGTTTTAAAAATTTTCCCTACTTGGGAAATTTTGAAAATTTTAGAAATTAATCAGCCTCTCGGAAAATGGTTTCGGATATCAATAATATTTGCCACTTGGGAGCCAGACAGCTGCAATATACAAGCAGACATGCAATGCGCTCAAAGGTGAAAAGATTTCCATCACTCAAAATAATTTTTTTTTCTTTAGCAAATAATTTATGCAAAAATAAAATTGGATGATTAATTTTGCGCCTCCTTGTACATTATGTAAGTATAATACTATATCTTCGCATGTTTCACCACTTGTATGTGTGTGGACGTAATCAAACAACAGCTACTTATATGACATGGCTAACTTCCAATCACTCGTTACTTTTGCAATTGAACTTTGCACTCATACGCTTTGCAACAGAAAATTTGTACATTCACCTCCAATGCACATACACACAAACAGTATTTCTATAAAATTTCCAAACTGATTGCTACTCATTGATACGTAAGTTTTCGTTGAAGAAGCAAAAATATTTAAATTAATGTAAAGTCTACTTGGCTTTTAAGTCAAATGTACAATTCTATGAATTTATTTATTTTGCATTTATTTCATTTTGTATTTATTTCATTTCATGTGCACAGCTGTGAATATGAAAATAGCAGTACCCTTAAAAGATTATTTTTAAGTAATTTAATTTTTCCCTATACATCGAAGAAAAGAAAATTTAAATACCAAATATCTACGAAGGGTAAAGGGATTTCAGATAAAGATAAAGATAAAGATAAAGTTTAGCTGAATAAATCTGGCAACCACATAAGTAACGTTTCTTTATTGGCGTCGTTATGTTCTTAAGTGCAACATTGAAATAGCCGAGCCTTCAGTTTTTTAAGGTTATATGAGGAATATTAATAAAATTTTGCACTGATGACGAAAGTTTGTTTTTTTATTTACATATATATATATATAGTTATATATATATTGTATATACAGGGTGCGCCATATTTTATGTCGGTATGAAAATACACTACAATATCAATCAAGTGGCCACCTTTATTAGCAATCACAAACTGCGATCTTTTTTCTGCGTTTGTCATCACCTTGTAAAGCATTTCGGGTTTTATAGCGTCAATTTCGGCTCGAATGTTTGCCTTAAACTGGTCAATAGTCTGCGGCTTGTTGGCGTAAACTTTACTTTTCAGATACCCTCACAAAAAGAAGTCCGGGGGGATTGAGTCAGGTGATCTGGGGGGCCAATCGATGTCGCCTCTTTTTGACACTAGACGCCCCGGGAATTTTCGTTGCAGAAATTCAATTATTGCATTCCCAGTGTGGCATGGCGCACCGTCGATTTTTTGTTTTTTCGATATTTGGAAAGTATACTATCTTAAGAATGTACTCTAAAATTTTCATGCGGAAAACTGCAAGAAGAGCTCACATCAACATATTATATTACAATAACAACAATCAAAAATCTTAAGTATAATAACAATGTCCGACAGGTACATAAAATATGATGTCATCCATATAACGTTGAATATATCATCAATCGACGAAGAAATAAAAACGATATCAACAAGATATTTTAAATAAACCAGTACAAAAACAAAGAAACCAATACGCTCTCACAACTTGAAAGAAGAACTTTACGACATCTGAAGAGAAACCAACCAACAGATGTATGATTATTGTGCGAAAGAAAAAAATTTATCTCGAAACGACTTTTTTCGGCCTGGTGTTGTCAAAAACAAAAAAAAAAACTATTACCGATTTTAGAGTATCAAATTCAAAACCGCGCTAGTTTGTCAATTTTGTTTTTTTAGAGCTACAGTCATACTGATTAATAATTTTTTTGGGTTTTGTGTTTCAGATAAATAGAAGAGCCAAATGGACAAAACCGTTAAGGTCCAATTTTTCGGAAGGATCAACTTCGGCGCCGTTTTTAAAATTATTAAAATTAAAAAAAATTTTTTTTTTAAAAAGACCACCGGGGCCGCTTAATAGTGTCACTCATTGTCCAGCGGAGCAACAAAGCTAAAGAAAGGCTAGGAGCAAATAGATGGCTACACATCTATTGGGTAACGGGTCACAAAGGCATCGTAGGAAACGAAATAGTAAATGAGATAGCTAAAAGAGCTGTTAACCTACCTTTTGAACAAGAGAACAACAATTAAAGAACCACTAAATGTGGACAAAAAATAAGGTGAATTTATTTGTCAAACTTCGCGGGATTAAAATTTCGCTCTAGTTATTTTTTTTTCATGAGTTGGCAGCACTGTTAATAACATTTGGGCCAACTTTCATGTGAATGTCATTATCAGTAATATATTTACGCTTGTGTTTACCAAACGACCAAGAGTGCATTTTTCGATTTTAACAATGTCTGATTTGATTGAGCAGAGAAGTGCCATCAAATTTTGTTTGCGGAATGAAATTTCGGCTGCGGAAACGTTTAGTATGTTGCAGAAGGCATTTGGTGATTCGATCATGTCGCAGAAAAATGTTTATAAGTGGTACAAAGACTTCAAAGAGGGTCGAGAACGTGTTGATGACTTGGAGCGCTCCGGACGACCATCGACGTCAACAGATGACCAACACGTCAATAAAGTGAAAGAGTTAGTGCTCAAAAATCGTCGGTTGACTGTTAAAGACCTTACTGATATGATCGGAATATCATTTTGAAATACCATTTGGGCCTACGAAAAGTCAAATCTCGTTTGGTACCGAAAACTCTCAATTTCTTGGAAAAAAGTCGTCGCGTTGATGTGTGTGAAACAATGCTTTCAGACTATCAGGACAAGCTCAAATGCATCATTACGGGAGATGAGACTTGGATTTATGCTTACGACCCTGAAACAATCGACCAATCAAGCGAATATCGTGCTAAAGGCGAGGCCAGACCGAAAAGAGCACGTCAAAGTCGTTCAAAAATAAAGGTTATGATGACAGTTTTTTTTCGATTTTCGTGGTGCACAATATTATTTGAGCGTTATGCGTCGTTTACGTGAAGCAATTCGTCTAAAAAGACCAGAATTATGGACCAACAACTCTTGGTTTTTGCATCACGATAATGCACCGTCTCACACTGCACTCGTTCTTCGTGACCATCTAGCCGAAAATTCCACGCATATCGTTCCGCAACCACCGTATTCGCCTGATTTGGCTCCGTGTGACTTCTAGCTATTCCCAAAACTCAAGAAACCACTCCGGGGAACGCGTTTCGAGTCGATTGAGGAGATAAAAGCTGAATCGAAGAAGGTGCTGATGGCTATATCCGAAATGGACTATTTTTCATTTTACAACCAAATTCACCTTACTTTTTGCCCACAGTAGTATACAACGAAATGGATGACTGCATGAAAAAGCAAGCGGAAGCTAGGTGGACTAATCTGATCACATGCAAAACTGCAAAAGTCACGTGTAGAACTAATAATAAAAACTGATTCAATTCGTACCTACGCTATTCCGAAAACTACTCTTGCAGAACTATGATAGATATGCTGACAGGTCATAATTTATTGGCTGCACGTGCGTACAAGACAGGGACTGCTAGCAACGACAAAAGCAGGAAGTACAGAGAGAATGTTTAGGAAACTTTAGAACATCTTCTGTGTCTTTGGCCGGAATTATCAAAAACGCGCTCGATATGCCTGGGAGCTCCACATTTTGAGGATATGGAATGTATCTCTAAAATAGATCCTACTGCGCTGCTCAGTTTTGCTAAAAGCGTTGACATCCTACGTGATATCTACTTAAACTCTTAATAAAGGTTATTCTCAATCTGGTGTCATTAGGAATCAAAAGGTCTATACCTAACCTGGTATTTTTTTACTACTGTTTTTTTCGTGCTCGCAACTGTATATTTACATAAGTGAATGCATGCAAATAGTAATGGTAAATTCCAAAATAAATACGTACGTACACAAACATCTTCATCGATACTAAGTACTTTGATTGTTCACTTGAATTTTATTCTAACCTGTAGCTGTTAATGCACAGGCTTTTCATATTTGTCATATTCCCCACAGAGACAATCATTTACTAAAAAATGTAACGTGTGTGAATATTCAAATGTAAATATTTTAATAACTTTTGTCTGTTTGTTTACTCTTCTAATTTTTCCTTTACTATTGAGCCACTGAAAAAGTTCATTGACATTTAGGAATTTTGAATTGATTTTATTTTTCTAAACATTTGCTTCTATATAAACAAATATAAGTATGTATACTTAATACGCAGCCTAGATTCTTCCTAACATATTTTGACGCCACAATATCAATTTTATTCTAAAAATTGCTTCATTTGCATAAATTGAAAATATGGCATAATTTTTGCTCATTAGAGCAAATCGTTTAATTTGCTTTAACAAAAGCCAAAGCTTTCATGTGATTAAAGTCATTAAAATGATAGCCTCAATTTGTGTGTATTATAGCCGTTATAAGCACGTTTCATTTTTTCATAATTTTTACGATATGTGGGAATATGCCATTATAGGCTTACATACATACATACACCCTCTATTACAAAAAATAACTGAAGTTTTTAAGATGGAAATAAGCCGTGTATCAAAAATAAGCAATTGGCGCGTACACTTCTCTTGGTTTTTTGGACGAGTTCCTCTTCCTATTAGTGGCGTGCGTCTTGATATTGTTCCACAAATGGAGAGATGCCCAGTGTTAAGTTTACGCCGAACGGCAGACTCCGAAAGGACTGATGTCGGCCTTTTTTCGTTCTTATAAGGCAATGACTTATTGACATCCGTGCCAGATGGCTGATTACTGTCGAAGGTTTTGAGGTGAAAAAACTGAGCAAAAAATAATTGCAAACCCTCTATATATACCACCTTGATCAAAAAGTTCGCGGAATAACCGTTAGTTGACGCTCTAAGGGAATAGAGTTGAGTTATGTTTTTTGTTTTTGTTATCGTTCAGGACATTGGTGTAAATTATTTGGGTTTGCACCCTGTTGCTGCAAAGTTAGTCCCAAAGGATCCGAACTTTATGCGAAAAAGAGTCCGCTTTAAGATAAATGACTGCTGAATGATGGACAGGTAGCTTGGAATTAGAGGAGGACGACCGATAGTGGTTAATTTACGACTTTAAGCTGCTGATGCATTTCACCAGATGTGCGATGTTTAGCACTTCCTCACTACGAGCAGTAAGCGGTTTCGTATGCGTCTGCCTACCTACGTGAAGCGGATTACCACTCGCACCCCCCTGGGATTATACTCGATGTACACTCTGACTTCTCCAAAGAGTCCCGTCCAGACAAAGTTTTGAGCATCGCCTTCCGTCCCTACTCGTATTGCCACTCGAGGCTGCCCCTTGGATCAAGCCAGTTAGAGAAGATGAATCCGCCCCCCTTCCCATAAGAGAGGAAGCTTTGGGGTTTGGCTCCGAATCCCCACTACCGACTCAGGTTTTTGTGGGTTTTAGTGATTTTTAGGTTTTTTTGTGTGCTTTGTTTATTTTTATAGTTATTGCAAGTGTTCATGCTCAAAAAAGGTCCCCACTCGGAGTCGCTATCCAAAACCTAAAATGTAGTCATCCCTTAACGATTCTATGGTTATCTTGTCAAGACAGGAAGGCCATGCAAGGGTGGATGCCTGCCCTTATGAGGCAAATCGGGTACAAAGCGGGAGTCATCTCAACCACACCTACACCACCCACCTAATGGCGACGGGTTTGGAAAGTATTCCGAGGCCTGCCAGGGTTTTGTCGAAACGGGGTAGTCACGGTATTAGCCGACCATCCATTTCAGTTGAGTTCCATCTGAACGTGGCAGAACGCTGCAACCATTAAAGTCGCAGATTATTTGGCGTTATCCAGGGTACACTACGCGGAAGCAATCTTCCCTACACCCCAGAACTGCGTTAATGTAACTAAATCCATGATTTCTTAAGCTGAATCCAACCCAACATTAATCAACCACTACTGGAGACGAGACGTAGGGTTTAGAAGTACGATACGCAATCCAGCCTTCAGCCGAGTGAATGAATAGCTCCGTATGAACCAAGACTGAAAAAACCTACGTCGTTTTCAGTCAAAAAAGAAAATGATGCTGACGGCCTTTTTATGGATTGCAACGGTGTTGTATACCACGAATTTTTGCCGAAAGGTCAGACAGTAAACAAGGACCATTATTTAGGTGTTATGAGTCGTTTACGTGAAGTAATTCGCCAATAAAGAAAGGATTTGTGGGAAAACAACTTGTGAATTTTGCACTATGACAAGGCACCGTCGAACAATGCAATCATTCTCTGTAAATTTTTGCCCAAGAAGGAAACGAATACCATCTAACAGCTATCGAATTCACCTTATATGGCTGCCTGTGAAACTTTTATGTTTGGCCAAGTTCAAAAATCACTAGGGGGCATGCGTTTTAACAGACGAAAGCTGAAAAAATTGAAGCTGACTTTGATGGCTACTTCTTATCAATATTCTACTTCACATCAACAGCTCTAGCTGGCTGTAGATTTTTACCTGTTGGAGATCTCATATTGGTATCAAAACGACGGTTTAGTGGTACTTGAGGACCGCCAGAGTGGTACTTCAACCACTTCACCTGCCTACCTCCCTGATGGCTATACCGAAAATATAGTTCCAGAAATGTTTCGAGAGCCAGATGAAACGCTGGCATAAATGCGTTGCAGTTGATTGGTAGTACTTTGAAGGCGATATTAGGAATAATAAATTGAGAATAATTTTTGATCAAGGCAGTATGTTTCTACATTTAGAAAGCGAAAAAGTATTTTGGAAGCGTTTTGAATAGAGGTCCCTACAAGATTTATCCAAGCACATCATTCATATTTTAACAACTGCATAGGTAGATTCCAACACGGTCTTCCGGGGCCGCTACCTATGTCCTTTTCACCAATATTTTTTAGGATGGTAGTCTCAGTAGCATGAATGGCTTCAATCGATTCATGGTGCCTTCCTTTCATTTCCAAGTGCAGTTCTGGGGAAAAATGATAACAGCTTGCGACATAAAACACTTTTTTTTTGGTCTTCACGACACCACGCATTATTTCGGCGCTTTCTGAAGATTACCTATATCAAACTAAAAAAATGTTCAAAATGTTGTGTTTTTTTGGAAAAGAGTGTACAGGTTAATAAATTTATGCTTGGTGCAAAATATTAATGCGCAAATTAGTTGCTCTATTAAAAATAAAATAGCGTGCATAATAAAACGTGAAAATTAATAATAACACATAATATACATATAATCATAACCGAAATTAGCCAAAGCACCGGTGTGGTATTTTGGTAATATAATTCTTAATAACAGGTTTAGTAAACTATAAAAATGTTGTTGTATTAAGCTTCAAAATTCATAATTTTTATTGAAAGGATTAGTACAATAATACTGAGCTATAAAATACCAACATGGCGCTTCCATCGACATAGAAACTAGGAACTGAGATGCAATGTGAGCTAACTTATGTTGGCGATTGGAAACAGATGTTGCAAAATATCGCCAACGAATGTATTGGTAATTTACCATAAATTTAAAGATATAAATGCAAATCAGTCTGTGCCGTCAAATAAAAAAAAAACAGAAAAATTGTTCAAAATTTCAGCAAATGTTTTCAAAGGCACCTTTACATAACTGAAACCTGCTAAATTTAATGGTTTACCTCGTTTTGTCAGATTGGCACTACTTTTCCAGGTAACGGTATTCGAAAATTTTCCTTGGGTCCGCTGAAGTCAAAAACCATTTCAATCTGATTAAAACTATTTCATATAACAAAAAATATGCAATACATTTTAAAGAACTTTTTTAAAATAAATTTTGTTTTTGAAATTCTGATCGAAATATTTTCGAATCTTTAAAAATCTCGTTTATTGCGCAAACGAGCAAAGTTGCAAGATTCTCTTGACCATGGGTAGACTGGGACTGCTCGAGCGAAATTCTGAGGTTAACAAAGCCGTAGCTTTTGAATTTGGTGGTAACCTGCTTTTTTGTTTTTGTTTTGGTTTGTCGGGACAAACTTGCCAGTACAGCACTCAGACAACATTATTCAATTAAACTGCACTCGGACTTCTTTTTTAATTTTTTTTAAATCTACCCGATCTTGTGATGTCAAAGAGCCAAGGTGGACGCCTAGCACATCAGTTTTGGCAAGCCTGATTTGAGCAAAGGCCCAGCAGATGCACAGAAAGTGACCAGCGTCTCATCCTCCTCTTCACATGCTGAGCAGTCTGAGACGCCTACCTTTTCCATGTGCTTCGGCCATAGTGGCCCGTCATCAGTTCAACCAGCTGCTTACAGTCCCTTCTGCTTAATGACAGACAATTACAGTTGGTCGGACATGACAGGTAACATCAGATTTGTCCATCTGCAGCCTCTCTCAGTCTACCAGGCTCGGTTGTGGGTTAAAGTAACCTGTTGTCTAGCCGTGGATTTGATGGCTGCAGAAAGGAGTGGCAGACGGGTTCCGCGCCATAAAAGTTGGCCTCAGAGCCCATCCAAGCTAAGGAGTTCAAGACTTCGTTATCCGCGATACCCACGTGTTCTGGGACCCATGTTAGCATTAGGATGTTATGAATGCCGACATAGTTGAGACTGGATTTATAGGACTTAGCTATCCTTGAAGTGGTTGGAGTGCTGTCTAAGGCAGCTTGGCTGTCGCTGCAGCCACTACAAAGTTCATGGCTTCTTGAACAGCACACACCTCCGCTTGAATCACAGATGTGTACATTTCAAGAGCAAAGTGTAGTTGTGTCTCGCTGGATTCCACCAGAGCTGGAACCGTGCTTGGAGCCATCCGTTAAAATGTGAAAACAGTGTTTGCCGGGCACATTTTCAGAGTTTGACCACAAGTTTGAGTCTGTGGCAGCTCCACACTGTATCTCTTTTCAGGTATAACTCCCGATGGAATGGAGTCAAGGGGCATGAAGATGATCAAAGTATTTACATGCCTTCTCTGTTGTCCAATGCCGGACCAATACTTTTCAGTCTGCGGATGGCGTTCGAGGCCTCCCCTTGGATGAAAACATCAAGTGGTGGTAGACTAACCAGAGCATCTAATGCCGGGTCGGAAGTAGTTGGAAAAGCTCCGGTGCAACAGATGGTCCCGGTGCGTTGTAGTCTCGATAAGGTACTCCTGACTGCCATGAGAGAGAGTCTACTTATCTAGAGCACTGATGCATAGGTGATAATACGTGTTATCATAGCTTTGTAGATCCAAAGGATCTTGCTAGGAGAAAGACCCCACGTTTTCCCAAAGGCAGCTTTGCACTGCCAGGCTGTCAGTGCTTTGGACGTCTTTGTTTCAACTTGTGAGTTCAAAAGGTGTTTACTAGGAGGAGGATCGTGGGTGTCCTTACCGGGTATTGTCCGTTGGGTATTGCTTCGAGTCCTTTCTGCTGGTATTGCTTCGAGTCCTGGTATTGCTTCGAGTCCTTTCTGCTGCTGCTGTCTGAAGGACGAGGGGAAATCATCTCAGCACATCTGCCCGGCTCTCGTCGGTCTAAGATTCGGACATTTGGGCTCTCACTTTTTTGCTACACCTGCGGATATAAAAGTTGTAGATATCATACACCAGGTGAGTTTCATAATCAGATTGAAGCGGTTAATGCAAATGCAATTAACCACCCTTTGGTCGCCATTATTCAATACAAAGCCTCTTCTTACTTTTCCCCTCTGTTCGGTTTTCCCCCTGTTCAGTTCTCCGTCGCTGTTTTTGGTCCGTATGGCATCACAATGCGCGAATTTGATTCTTTGTCCAAATGGGCCCTCGCGTGGGCAGCCATTTCCGAACTTAGTCTTATAAATCTCGTACGAAGTCTTGAAATTGGATTAATGTGGTCTTAGTTATGGTGTACAATATCGTTGTAATCCATAAAACCCGTGTACAACACTTACTTTTTTGACTGAAGCGACGTGGTTTTTCCGGTCTTGGTTCATTCGAAGCTCTCTACTCACTCGCCTGATTGCGTGTCGTACTCATAAACCCACGTCTCATCTGCAGTAATAATGCGTTTGATGAATGTTAAGTCGCCTGATGAATGTCCATCTTTAGAAATCATGCCATTCTCGATCTAAACACGGCCCCTGTTTTGCATGAAATTTAGGTCTTTTGAGACTAGCTGCAATACGGCGCAATCTCAAATTATTAACTAGAATGGCCTGAACAAATAAGCAATGTTCGAGTCTTCACCCAGCTCTCTGATAGTTAATTTATGGTTATTGATTAATTTTTCTTCCAATTTAGTGATGTTTTCATTAGTTTTCTATGTCGACGGTCAGCCACTTTGTTCGTCATCCTCGATGGGCACACGATCTCTTCTGAAGCATTCATGCCGCTCGTAAATGGCTGTTTTCTTTAGAGTATCATTATCGAAATAGTTTTCTAAGATTTCTAAGGTTTTCGCATCATTTAATCCATTTTAACGCAAAATTTAATACAAACTCGTTGTTGCAAATTCAAATCCATTTTTAAACTGTAAAGCATCGAAAACACGTGCAGAGGTAGGTTTACTGCAGATGGCCTAACTTTTACAAATGTCAATTAATGGTGATAATTACAGACGTGGTAACCTACTAGAAAAATAGAACTCAAATCAGTTGACATAGAGCGTCACCTGGCGGTTGTTTCGGGAATTTTCTGATCGAGGTGGTACAAAAATATTAAAAAATTATTAATTTGACCAGTTCGAGTTGAAATACCTCAGAATCCTGATGTTTGAACAACGAACTCCTTGCCAAGAGATCCAAATTAAGTGGAAACACAAGCCCCCATTACTGACCATAATTTCCTATCGGGCTGTGTAAATTAATAGTTGACGTATGCGTCGAAAGTTTGGCATAAAAACTTCTTCAATAAAACAAAAATGAGGCATTGATATACCTTGAATTTTTTTAAATAAGGCACCTGATATCTAATTTACTTATTTCGTTCTTCATTCACAGCGAAAGTAGCCTAACTTGTACATGCATCAAAAGAAGCAAAACGACGGTATGTACGGCTACAGAGTCCATATGGGTAAATACAACCATTGCTACCGAATTAATGTTGATCGACATGACATTACTTGGAGGTACCAGTAGATTGGCGCACATGCAAGTGGCATGCCGACATTCAAGACTGTGCATTGGCGGCAGGTGTACAGTTTCCGAAACGCGAATGGAAGTCTGACGAGTGGTCAAACGGCGGTTTCCTTGTTAGTGTTGGTTAGATTTGAACTCCGGTGGAATGTAGATTTGAATGTTGTTGCAAGCATTTTCAGCCGCGCATTTCTCAACCTAAATTTCACTTCAGCAGTTTGCAGGTCATTTTCATGCGCTTTTGCTTGGACAACATTTTCTCGGCGTGCTGCAGAAGTTGGTAGTGAATTATGAGGAATTGCTCCACTGACAATGGAAGCTGCAGCTGAGACACTGACTGTGGCAGTGGTCACAGCTTTAGTTTAGGTACTTGGCATGACTTTCCATAAGTCAGTATTCTATAGACAGTATTTGTTGCTGGATCGTTAATTCCGTTGTGCGAGTGATTACTATGGAAGGTTTGCTGCTGAGGTTTTCAGGTTTTGCTGGGTTTTATCAGTGATTACGACGGGACGATTTGTGCATGAAATTTTATGACGAAATTTATCAGCTTTTGAATTTACATTAGGAAATTAAGATTATAAAATTATTTCCTAACTAAGGCGTGCATTGTTGATTAATATAGGAACTTTTTTCTAAACTGACTCTTTTCCTCTCATACATTTCGGGCATTAGTCAAATCTACAGACCCAAAAAGCTAATTTAGTGATTTTTTTCAGGACAATTGCACAGGGCAATTGGACCTATGGGCCTATAGTAATTATTTTGTATATGCTATAATATTTGGGCTGTGCAAACCAGAGATTTCCCTTAGATAGGTACTTTCCCGTTTTTCATTTTTCCGTAAAGTGGAAACTCTTCCGAAAAGTTTCGCCTGGTAATGCAAAAACTTTAAGAGAGTTGTAGCAAAGGACCTTCGCACTTTTAGCTTAAGTTGCAATCATTTTTCCTGCAACAAACTGTCATCACATAAGTAACTCTATTAGCTTTAGAGACATGAAATTTATATCTCCACCTTTAATGTGTAAAATATTCCACAAAAACTCTTATGCAAATATCGCGCAATCAATACAAATCTGTAGGAAATTCATCTCTGTCTCATATCATTAATATATTCTGTATGAAATAATTTTATGGCGGATATATGTGTATGCAAATATTAATTAAAATAATCAACTTAAATTACGTTGCCTGAAATATTTGATTCATGCACCGAAAATTTTATTACAAACGAAATTATTTTCAAACTGATTACCTTAATTTACATGCATATAAAATTTAATAAATATATTAAACTACGCAATGTCCGCTACCCTAGTAAAGTGTAGTTGCGCATTACGTAGGGCCAGTAGATCCAAGGTTCGATAGCCACCGGCTTTGGGCGCGTTGCACTATGGTACTTTGGGCATAGCACAGCTCAATATTCATAGCAGAGATAAAATATTAAATAATTATTTTATAATATCGGTTGCCTCTCGGCATCCAATGTCATACCATCTAACATATTTCTACAATGAAAATGCTTCCCAGAAAGAGTCCTTATTAACCTTAAATGGATTTGGAATTTATAAATTGCAGCAATGGAATTTTAACTATGTCAAAGCCTACTTGTAGCTTCTATCCTTTAATTACCTATTAGAGCTTTCATTAATAAGAAGCCAACCATCCAAAAGTAGTAGTAAACAACTGAACGCTTTGCGCTATAGTGAAAACTATGAAGCCATCAGCGAAGCAAGTTAATATTAGTGAGGCTATTTACACAAACAATAGCAGCTCCATATACAAATAGAAAAACAGATAAACAGAGAAAAAGGCATAGAGATGAATAAGCTAACAAATAATGCAAATAACCGGAAGTGTAAATTACAACATTAACCTTCCTGTTGCGTGAGTGTGCGTTTGGCTGAAAGGCTGGCAAATGAAAAGACACGGACATATTTATGATGTTTTGTATGTAATAATATCAAAATGTTTGTGCACTCATAAAAGTTCATTTGCACTTGCTCTTGCACTTTATAGTGTTGTTTTATGCAAATAATCCTAAGCTTACATTCAGTTGAATTTATAACAACATTAAGTGGTTTTCTGCTACATTTACGCGCTTGAATTTAATTTGCTTTCTTGACAAAGCAACTGAAAGCAGTGATAAAATTTTATTTACCTACAATAACGACAATTCATCAACTTAACTCTCGGCGACCACGTGACCACTGCTGCTCTGATGCTATCAGCACTAATTATAAATACAAAACTATACAGACTTGGCTGCTATGTTGAAATGTTAGTTTAACAGCGGTATGGTGATTTGATGCGCTGCCTAAACCGGTTACTATTAGATATCATGGGAATGTTACATTTATATTTCATTACATTATAATGAAATGTTAGCTTAACAGTAGTATGCTAAGTTAACTTAATGCACAGCGTCGGTAATATTAAACTTCGTAGCAGTACCAGATAATACTCACTAACATTCTCTGGTGTTACATTTACATTTTTTTACATTTACATTTACATACTTACAGCATTATCAGTGCTCTATAGTGCCCTTAAAATTTACTTTGCGTGTATAATCAAATGCTTGTTATTCAGTGATTGTTCAAGTGATAAAACATATATGCATTTATGCAAAGTTTTACAGGCATATTGCCAATGTTGAAATGTTAGTTTTACTGCTTACAGTGGTATGCTCATTTAACAGACTTTATAAGCTAGCTACTGCTAAATACAACAGAAATGCTACATGCACATTTTCATTGTGGTGGTCTGCCGTTACAATCTCCTCTGCTTTATAAATGTGCGTAAAAGTTTTAAGGGGAAAAATATGTACATATTTCCTTGAGTAAAATTCTCCTTAGCAAGATGTGTATGATTTTTGGCGGTAAAGCTATATGGCGCTACTAGGCGTATGAGTAACAAATTTAAATATAAGTCAAAGAAAACTAAATTTTATTCGGGGCATCCGTTATTGAGAGTTTTATAAGTCAATCAAAGCATATTATACGACCTGAAAAGTATTGCTATGGCAAATAGGTACAAATAATAATAATAATAATAATAATAATAAATAATAGGTACAAAAATAAGAGTTTACTTTCGTGTTTTTTTTTCAAATTCAAATTTTTTTTTAGATTAAATTAGAAGAGTAAATAAATATGCCCAAAATTATTTAAATATATAATTAAGTTATTTTAATAAAATTATTTAATAATTAGCATTTAATTGAAGTAAACTAAATTATCAAATTAATTCATTTTATGTAGTATTTATTTAATAAATTGAAATTAATTAAAACATTTAATTTAATAAAGTAAAATTAATTAAAATTAATTTAAATATTTAATTTAATAAAATACAATTAATTAAAACATTTAACTTAATCAATTAAAATAAGATATTTAAATTAATTAAAAAAATTAAAATTAATTAAAATATTTACATTAATTGATTACAATTGTTTAAATCGATTAAATAAAGGTGCTAGCACCTAGCACTAAAATATTTCCTTTTTTAGTTTGATGAACGAGAAATCACAGTTAATGATTATAAACAAAATTTTCTTCACTCAAACTCTAATTTCAAAACATTAATTTCCATTAAGTTTATACACTATGTAAAAACATTATTGGTTATAGGATATTAGAATCCTATAGTGCGGAGGTCTTATGTGTTTTTTTATCTGCTATTTGCATCTAATGGAAATTAAAAGATAATAAAATTGGCATTAAAAAAATTTAGAAAATGCAACAATGGAATCCGCAATGAAGCCTTTGCTCTGCCTTGATATGATGTAGGTTCGCTCTCCGCTACAGACCTCTGATAAGAAAATGTGGTAACTTGGTTGGTTTTACTATTTATTTTACTCCTCGATCCAGTATTTATTTTTAGATCGACCGAGTAAAATCTGTATGAGACATATAAATATTTTAGCAAAATCCAAAACGAATTGAAATCAACAAAAAAAAATTAAGCTAATTTAAAGGGTGTTTTTTTTAGAGGTTAGGTTTTCAAGATGAAATAAAACGTATATAATTTAATGTTATGGCCAAGAATTTAGCTTTATTATAAAGATAAGGGTTTGCCATTATGTTTTAAAAATGATTTCGGGCAAGTGGCCGCCGCGGCTGGCTCGAATAAATTCCAGCCGAGAGGCCCAATTTTCGACCACTTTTTGCAGCAATTGGGGCCGTATGTCAGCAATAACGCGCCGAATATTCTCTTCCAAGACGTCAATCGTCTCGGGCTTATCTGCGTAGACAAGCGACTTCACATAGCCCCACCAGAAATAGTCCAGCGGTGTTATATCGCACGATCTTGGAGGCCACGCCACAGGTCCACGGCGCGAGATAATGCGCTCACCAAAAGTTTCCTTCAATAAATCGATTGTTGCGTTGGCTGTATGGCATATAGCGCCATCTTGTTGGAACCAAAGGTCGTCCACATCAACATCGTCCAATTCAGGCACGAAAAAGTCATTAATCATGGCTCTATAGCGCTCTCCATTGACTGTAACATTATGGCCGACTTCATTTTTAAAGAAATATGGAACAATGATTCCCTCTGTCCATAGAGCACACCAAACTGTGACTTTTTGAGGATGTAACGGCGTTTCAGCAATGGCTTGTGGTTTATGTTCACTCCAAATGCGACAATTTTGCTTATTGATATACCCATTCAACCAAAAGTGAGTTTCAACGCTGAACAAAAACCATTATTTTCGAACCGCGCGAACCGAACCATTATTTTCGTAATAAATTTGCCCGATTTGCAAACGTTGTTCAGGTGTAAGTCTATTCATTATGAAATGGCAAACCAAACTGAGCATAAATCAAGTGACAGCTGTCAAAAAGACCATTTACGAAAAAAGTAGTGCCAACTTGAAAACCTAACCTCTAAAAAAACACCTTGGACTTAGGAATATAAATAAATAAATTTTAATAAATTAAATAAGGTAAAGTTAAGTCTAGTCATGTGGCTCATTAACTGCTCATTAAGACGAATAACACCACCAAAATATAAGTTTCTAAATATTTAAAGTATCTTCAGGATTATATTAAAAAGTTAGTGAAAAGAAACGATGACAGGAGTTAAAAATTGTTCAGAAAATTTTTAAGAAAGCAGGTCCTGAGGTTCTATTTTTCTTAAATTTAGAAAAATTTATTATTATTAAATACTTAGTGAAAAGAAACGGTAACTGTTTTAAAAAATCGGTAAACAAATTTTTGAAGAAAGCCTGAGCTGAGGTTCTATTTTTCTAGTTGCTTCTATGTCGACTTTGACCGAGAATCAGAAAAACGAGCGTGGTATATGCTGATACTGATCTAGTATCACCATTTTGCTAGTCCTAAAAAACTGGGAATTGGTTATAGGACGTTAATACATATTTTATTCGCAACCCTATTTCCTAAGATCTTATCGGCCGCGCAAGTACCCAGACCATCTAATAGTGACCAAGCAACAAAAGTTTCTGGGAATAAACACTTAGTCCAGCACCGAAGCCCATATAGAAACCATCAGTGTGGTGAGCGATGGCTTTATTCCTGCGTACCGAGTTAAATTATCATTGAAAGGAATGAGAAGGTATCGTGAACTCCCTTTATAGGCCAGAACCCTTTATATGGCTTAGGCAGGGGCAACTATACACGTCAAACAAAAGAAGTGTAAAAAGTTCATAGAGAGATATAAAGGGTAATCTACTATGCTTAAAGCACTCCCGAGCATTTTCGAGATATTAAAACTGAGAACGGATGAATGAATGGATAGTGCATGAGCTTATCTAGGAACAACCTGAGGCTTCTCACTAGGATTTCCTGCAGAGAGGAAATTGCAGGGCAAAGGAGCAAAGATCCGGGAAAGAAGAAAAAGCTTGTGGCTAAGCGTCCTCGTACAAATGCAGCTCTTGTAAATCCAAGTGAGCAGCTGAGTAGTACCAAGAAGGGAACTTAGGTCTGTGATGTAGCCAAATGACATCTGGACGTAGCACATGAACACATGACGACGCATCAATGGAAGGAGGTAGATGAAAAACTGCTACGAGCCTTTGTTGCGCGGATCGTAAGCGAGCCGGACCAATCCTCGTCCTCTTTCGAAGGAACGGAATGGTTTATGGGCGTGAAAATCCTCAAGTGCAACTGGGCGCAAAACTGCAGATAGTGGATGGGCACAACATTCCATGCGAACCGAGAGCTAAGGTCCGCGTATCTAGCTCGGTTTAGCCAGAACTTGCTATACTGATTTTCCAACGACAAAACCCTGACATTTCGACGACAGACTGGAAACCTCTCTACGCAAAAAGCCAGATGATAACCATAAACGTGATCTGATCATTCAAATAAATAGAGAAGAAGCTGTAACCGCGCTTTGGGAAAATGTCGTGGGGCACCGGTAGAGCTTATCTACGCCTCAAAAAAACGTCACTTGAATGACGTAAACGATCACAAGTTGGTTGCTGGAAGTAGAACGTGAACTCAGTTTAAAATTCGTGACGGAAGCGACCCTGGTACTACAGCTCAAAGGTGATGAGGCGACCGAAAAGGACATAATGGAGAGGCGTTGATGGCAGCCATACTCGCAAAACAGGCTTTTGATCTCTTACAAGAATTCTTCCTAACATAGGCGGACCGCAAGGTGCCAGAAGGCACCTCCTGGCAAGTGTGGTGGATTCAGTCATCTTATGTGGTGGATTCAGCCATCCTATATGGGCAGAAGCTAAGCCATCGAATATTAGACCAGTAGTTCAAGTGCACCGGCGAAATGCACTAAGATTCGAGAGCGCATGCAGCACCGTATCAGACGAGGGGGGTTGCGTCATCGTTGGAAAGCTCCCAATAGATATACTTGTGCAGGAAATAGGACAACTTTATGACAGACAAGCAGTAAAGCCGACAACTAAAGCGAAAGTTGCAGAACGTCTGCATTCGTGCATTCGTTAGAAAAATGGCAACGCAGATGGGAACGGTTGTTGGACCTATAGACATATCCCCAAATTAGCTAATGGGTGACCAGAAGGCACGGTGACGTGGACTACTATTTAACCCAAATATTGAGCGGTCACGGATGTTTCTTGGAGTACCTCCATCGTTTTCACATTGAGGACACTTCGTTCTGTCCAAGCTGCAACAATGCAATAGAAAGCGCGGAGCATGTGTTCTTCTACTGAAATCGCTTCAACGAAGAAAGCCGAACGCTAGTTAGTCTTGGGCGAACAGCTGAGCCCAGACAGCTTAATCAATAACATGTGTGCATCACATGCCTGTTGGAACGCAGTTAAAAGTTTTGCAAAGAGAATAATGCTGCACCTGCAATGCGCGGAGTGGCAGCGCAAAACGCAGGGAAAAACAAATCAGCCCTCGATAGGAGGTGGACTGTCTACGAACTGACGACAAATAACAGACGGTCGAGTCACGTGCTCACGACGGCATAAGACGGTATAATATTACCGCAACATCTGTTTTGCAGCAGATGCAAAAGAAACCTAGATAGCGTATAACATCCATACGCCCATGTGAGAGGAACCTGAGAGCATGCCACACATACCACTGGTATGATGGCACTGAGACATTAGAAGACGAGCCTATATCAGGAAGCTGGCTACAATTATGGTGGACCCAGATGTGGGTGAATAGTATTGGGCCTTCCCGAAGTAATGCAAGGTAGTTCCGGGAAGGGAGTCTCCCCAGAAGAGGACGAGGGATTGTTTTAGTAGCTACACCATTCGACGCAGTTGACGAAGGTCGCTGTAATGCGAAGGCATTTTAAACCCTCTTTACCCACCACAAAGGAAAAAAAAAGCTTTTTAATATCTTAGATGATGTAGAATGGAGTGTCCTGATGCTCGAAGGTCAAAGAAAATGGTGAAATCCAGCGATTTAACTGCATATTAAAGTTCCAATCGGAAGTGGATTAAAGAGCTGTGAGCTCTCGAAATGGCTCAACAGGTCGCGCTGCTTTATAGCCAGTATTATTGATAGTACTGCCAGCTTGGCCTCTCTTCTGGTCTCTTCTGCTTGGCAAACGTAACTTAGAGTCCATATCGAAGTTTGAGTTGGCTATCATGAACTCCATCGAATGAAAGTAAGTGGGTACCAAATTTTCATTTCAATTACACATTGCGCCGACCCTTGCAGTAACCGCTAAAACCAATTCATAACCATTCATATTTATGGGCAATTTTGTGGTAACACCCACACAATAAAACAAAAGAAAGTGCGAAGAAAACTCAACGCCTCTACTCGACTGCGATAGGCTGAGCCGACCTACATAAATTATGAACATTACATAACAAAAAGCAAGTAAGTAAATATACATAAGTGGTGCACTAAAAATAAATGCAAAAAAAAAATAAAGGCTTGAGGGGTTTGAAAAAAATAAAAAAATTATTCAAAAACATGAAACAAATGCCTTACGTAAAAAAGTTTCTCCGGCGCCACAATGCGCTTGCAAGAGCCCAAAGAAATTAATTGATTCGTTACGTACACGCACACACACACACACACAAACACCGCTTTCTTTTAAGCAAAAAAAAAAGCAAATACAAAAACTTACTTTGCGTACAGCAACACCCATTTTTCGCTTGTGCTAGGTTAGTGGCAGCTATAGAATATCGAAACGTAGGACAGAAAGAAGAAATCCGAAAGTGGTGAGAAAAAAATGCTGCTTTTGCCATTAACATACTTTTCGGGCACATTATGTACTGAGCTCGCTCATTACATATTTACTAATGTGAACGACTTAGAAACTTTCTTAATGGCCAACGACTTGATGTTTTTTGTTGTTATTATCATTACTACCGCACTGTTGTTGCTCAATATCTGCGACCACGTGTTGTTGGGTCCCTATAATAGCGCACATTCCAGAACCACCCCAAAATCTCCGGCTCCAGCACAACAACGACGACCAGAATGTGGCTGCTGCGCATGAATATTTTCCTTTTTTGTTTTGTTTCTTATTTTATTTGTCTTATTTCTATACAGTCACATGGAAAGCGTATTTATTTTAGCAGGCATGTTTGTATTTGTTTGAGTGTGTGTGATTGGATGGGTGTGTTGGTGTATGGGTGTGTGGGTGCATGCCCTACAGCCACACAATGACAAACGGAAGGACGTGGTTGTACTTTTTTTTTATTCGCTTTCGGTTTTTCTCTTAGCTGCTGCCCTACCAATGTTATCCGGCTTTTGTGTGTGAGTGCATGCGTACATATGTATGTGGGTGCGTTTGTTTGTATATACAAACGTAGCTTAGGTTTGTTGTTGCGGTTATGCAGCTACTCGCACATACATGCGAGCACTTGTGGTTAGTTGCGGTGGTGATTTTGTAGGCGCCATAGATGTCGCTGTTGGTGCTCTGTGGGATAAAATTTGTTAGTGTTTGTGCTGGTAACAGTGTGGGGAAACGTTGGCACCTTTCGTATGGTGAATTTTGATAAAGATTTTGATGTATTAGTGGGAGTATTTGTAAGGGGAACGCTTGATATGGAGAATGTATTTTGGTTTTGTTTCAGATGTCCCTAAAAAATTTGATTTTAAGTTACGTTTTTTTTTAAGAGTGATTCCTATTGGCAATAAGTTTAATTCAAGCCTAGCTAATATCCGAATGGCTTTGATTGAAATTAAATTAGGGGGGAATTTTTCTATGCCAATACAGTAGTACCTCGATTCTTGCACATAATGAAAACAGGGCTCGGTGCAAGAATTAATGTTGTCGCAAGTAGCGAGTATTTTTTTGTGTGTGAAATAAAAGGCAATTTTATGAAATATTATAATTTGGTTGGAAAATAAGTTTATTATTTTTAGTATGTATTTTAATTCAATACGCTTAAGTTTAATTCGTTCATATACATAAATATAGAAAGACTCACATTCTTTATGGTGAACTAAAAAAATTTAAAATTTTTGTTTGTTTTGTGCAAGCTCGGTTGTTCAGTACTACGCTGCTTCTAAGTCTCTGGAGTGTCATAATATCGTCTAAAGAGGTTTTATTTTGATCAGTCCATTCTAAGCAAATATTGTATGCTGATATAGTCTCCTCCTGTGTAACTTTCTTCGTATTTACTACCACGTTGTTTGTTTCTTCACCATCAGTAAGGTCACAATTGATACAGGGATCTTCATTTTGTTCAAAAGACTCAGCAATCCATTGCTCAATTTCAGAATCGGATATTTGCTGCAATGGTTCTATTTCTTGAAGCAAATTTGAAATTGCTTGAATATTGGATGTATCTTCAACAAGCTGTAAGCGTAACTCTGAAAGAGGGATGACATCTTCACTATCACATTCGGATGTTACCTCAAACAGTTTTTGAAATGATGACTGAATGGAAGTCACATTAACAGCATTCCAGGCATTAGCTATAATAAAAAGCATATTGCGTGTTTTAAGTTGATGTTTCGCAGAGATTCGTCTATTGTTTTTCCACGGCGAACGATGTCACTTAAAAGGCTTGTTTTGTAGTTCGATTTTGTAAGTCTTATAACATTCTGGTCCATGGGCTGTATAAGTGCAGTACAGTTTGGAGGAAGACACATTACAGATATTTGACCATCACTACTCATTAACTCGCCGTCTTTGGGATGGCATGGAGCATTATTAATAAGCCTTTTCGAGAAGATTTTCGGCACGAAGGAACCCTTTTATCTGCAATTTTAGGAAATTCAAATTAATAAACGAAATTTTTTACAAACAAAGATGACCAGATGTACCTCTGGAACAAATGTTTTGTGAAACCATTCCTCAAACAAAGCCAAGGTCATTCAAGCACTTTTATTTCCTTTGTAGACAACTGGAATATCCGTAAAATTGTTAAGTGATCGTGGGTTTAATGATTTCCCAATAACCATTAGTTTTACTCTGTGATTTCCAGATGCATTCGTGCAAGGCAGAAAAGTTATTCTTTCCTTACTGATTTTATGTCCTGGAGCGGAAGTTTCTTTTGACCGCACAAGAGTTCTATCAGGCAAAAGCTTCCAAAAGAGACCAGATTCATCGGCATTGTATATCTGGTCCTTGCTCAAACCTAAATCAGCAATTTTTTTGTTCAGTTTTTGTAAAAATGGATTAACTGAATGAGTCTTATTCGAAAGTTTTTCTCCACATATTTTGAGTCTTCGTATTCCATATCTTTTTTAAAGTTTGTAATCCTACCATTGCTAGCATGGAAGTTCCCCGATTTTTCCTGAATTTTGGCATGGAGAAACTTTGCCTTTTGTTTAAGCATATCAAAAGTGATTGGTAAATTCTTGGCTCGTTGATTTGCAAACCATTTCATCAATGCTCTCTCCATTTTAGGAAGCTCTGCAGGAAGCTCTTCATTTCCGAAATAAATCGGGACTTCTCCGAATTTTATTGAATCTAAGGAACCGTTACCAAAAGCAACAAGGCAATACTGTAAGTATCGAGTTCAAATTTTTTGGATGTCGTATGTACGAGTACGTAATGGAAAAATTTTTTATGTTGCAAGAATCGAGGTACTACTGTATTTGAATTTGTGAAAATTTTTATCAAGGCACTATAGGTCTTTTAATATTGGCAGAAATTTACTAATAGTCCGGGAGCCAGGAGTCGATTTTGGACTGCGTCAGCTGAAGCAAGAATATATTATTGCGCTCATACATCTCGGCCGGTATTTAATGAGTTGTTAAAATTTTTTTTCGACACGTTTCGCAGCATCCCACGCACGTACCCACCGCTACTGGACCAGCTGACGCTTAGTTTCGTCATTAATTGGATGGCGTCTGCCGTCAGTATTAAAATCAGTCGTCATGAAATGATGAGGTCAAAATGACCCCTGGCTCCCGGACTATAAAAGCAAGTTCTAAATTGGTTAAATGGACTTAACTGCCTTATTATACTCTTGCCATAAATTCTGTGAGATTTACGAATTTCTGAAAAATGTTAATATTTCGAGAATGTTTGTGATTCGAACGAGTGCAGCCATAAAAGCCTTTCGAAAAAGAATCGAAGAAATCCTCTTAGAGAGCAGAAAATCATGTGCAGGGAAATGAATGTATGAACCAGATCCACATGAAAGCCTTCCGTTGCTCAACTGGTCATCTTTTGACAACCCGCTTAAAGAAAATGAGACTCGACAGATGCAAGCAACTTCTTCGGTGGCACGCGGCCAACGGCCATGAAAATATTATTTTTACAGATGAGAAAATTTCCATTGTTGAAGAAGTTTTTAATAAGCAAAACGACAAAATCTATGCTAAAACTTCTAAAGACGCAAAAAATTTTGTTCCAAGTGCTCAGCGTGGCCACCATTCAGCCTCCGTAATGTTTTATTGGGGAGTGTTTTGTACAGGCGTTACAACTCGTAGTTTCTGCGAAAAAGCGGTTAAGACCGGGGAAGGAGTCTACCAGAAGGATGTCTTTGAAGGTGTGGTGAAGCAGTTGAGCAGTACTCTTTTCAAGCTCTAGCTTTGAATCTACCAGCAATCCAGCCCATTAGGCAAAAACCATCCAACAGTGGCTAAAAAACAATATTCTTGGGTCCATAGTCGCAGAAGATTGACCCTCTGAAAGTCCAGATCTAAATCCATTGGACTACAATTTGTGGTCAGAATTGCAGAACATAGCCTGTCGAAGGCTTCATAGAAATTTGGAATGTCCCAAAGAATCTTTGGTTCGAGCAGCGACGTCTGTATCCATGGAAACCCTGCGTGCTGCAATAGCTGAATATTTGATTAATCGTTTGAAGGCTTGCAAATGGTGATCGTTTCAAATGAAAATTGAAAATTTTTTTCCTTAATATTTGCATGATGAAATAATCATTAAAAAAAGTATTATCATTTCATATTTACAGCGAACTTAAGTTGTAACAGAACTTTTGACAGGACTAAGTATAAAAGGTGGCGCAAAATTAATCATCCAGTTTGGTTTTTAACTAACTACTTTTTAAATAAAAAATGATTTGTGGTGCAAAATTAATCATCCAAACTTGTTTTTACATGCATTTGTTTTCATAAAAATAATATGGTTTTGAGAGATATAAATCTTTATTTTGACCTTTGGTGGCGCAAAATTAATCATCCCATTTCATTTTAAAATAAACTTTTTCAATTAAAAAAAATATGATTTTGAGTGACGAAAAATGTATTTTTGACCTTTGGTGGCGCAAAATTAATCTTACAAGTTGGGTTGTGGAATAATTTTTTTTTTAGTGCAAAAGTGTCAAATATGATTGACGTACCACAACATTTGCAAAAATAGAATATAAAGAGATGATTATTTTGCGCCACCTTATATTCGTACAAGGTGAATAAATACTGATAATGCGCATAAAACTTCTCCAATCCGAATCATCATCATCATCACGATAGCGATTACAGCTCGGGGTGAGCCAAAGCTTCCCTCAGAATTGCGCTCCGTACGAGTCGGTATACTGTGTCGCTTCTCCTAGTATTTCTCTGCATTAGCATCGTCTGCCCATCTTCTTGGCGAAGGATAATTGAATGTCTTTTTCATAATTCAGCTGTCGTCTATCCTGTCGTGTCCAACCCATCTTGTTTGGCCGCGCCCCTCCTCCTATTTGTGGTGTGCGTCTTGATGTTGTTCCACAAATGGAGGGATCTGTAGTTTCAAGCCGACTTCGAACGGCAGCTATTTTTTATGAGGAGCTTTTTCATGACAGAAATACACTCGGAGGTTTGCCATTGCCTGCCGAGGGGCGACCGCTATTAGAAAAATGTTTTTCTTAATTTTGGTGTTTTCACCGAGGTTCGAACCGACGTTCTTTCTGTGAATTCCGAATGGTAGTCACGCACCAACCCAGTCGGCTACCTTACTGGTCCAAATATCCTTCTTAGGATTTTACGCTCGAAGCGGATGTTAGATGTCAGTTGTTGATGTTATTGTTGTTGTAGCAATAGTTTTGCCCTGTCAGTGTAGTGCAGTCGCCTTCGTCTAGCTCATCTAAGGGTAGGCCCAGGAAACTTGCTGTTTCGACAGGTTGGGTCCAGAGGGAGAGGGGTGTTAGATGAGTGGGTTTGATGTGACATGTGAAAAAGTGGTTAGTGTCGTACGGGGTGCCTTCACATGCTGGACATATCTTTAGTATGTCGGGGTCGATTCTGGATAGGTAGGAGTTTAACCTGCTACAGTATCCAGAACGTAATTTTGCCAAGGTTACGCGGGATTCTCGAGAAAGTTGGAGCTCTTCGCATGCAATGAGTGGTGGTAGGACTCCGATGACGTCATTCGGGGGTGGGGAACTTAAGAAGGTGGTAAGAGTCTCCCGATGAATGTCGTAAATTGTCTGTCGGTAACTTTTCCGATCTAGTAATTGTCGGTCTGTTTTCAGGTGCCTCCTGACATACCTGGGAAGGGGCTCAGGCTCAAGCAAGTGAGACCGGTGACAGACCGGCGGTAACACCCTAACAGGAACTGCTTGATGAGCAGTTTATTATGCTCATTGACCGGGAGCATATCTGCCTCGTCATGTAGATGTTGTAGTGGGGACACCAAAAGACATCCTGTCGCAGTCCTAATGGCAATGTTTTGACAAGTCTGTAGCTTCGTTCACTGCGAATCACTGGTTACAGGTGACCAAACAGGCATAGGTTAAAACCGGCCTGCTTATTGCTTTAAATTTCGATAGCAACATTTCTTTGTCTTTGCATCAAGTGCTGCCGGCAAGCGATTTGAGGACCTTGTCGCGATTTTGAACTTTAGTGGCAATAACGGTCGTATGCGTTGAGAAGGAGAGCTTCTGAAGCTCCTTATTAGCGTCCTGTAGATTTGAGGCTTACACGACCTCGATAGTAATTTATTTTTGAAAAGTTTTTGGTGAGCAAAATAACTTCTATTAACAGCTTGTAGTCTATCATTAAAGTCGATTAGGCTTTTTGCAGCTCTAAGGTTTACATCCTGGTATTTGAAAAGCTCCACTTTGTGAAAAATGTATGGGTCGGCCTGCAGGTGGACATAACCTTTGGCGCTGAAAGACCAAACGAGCTATTTTATCTTATAGATGTTAACTTCAAGGACGACCAGCTTTTCTTTGCTAGTTATCAGCGCTAATCCGAAGAGCGAGTAAAATCTTTGATAAACGGAGAAATCGCCTATATTCGGTTCAAAATTTTATTAATTTTTTTTTCAAATTTTGTTGGTTCCCGTTTACTGTTTAGCAGATTTTTAAAGATTTAATGCTTTCCAGGTTTTATACTCATGCGCACCACTTATTCTTAAGGGCATAGAGATGAAAAATCGAAAATTAACATAAAAAAAGTTGATATTTTGGTCGATTCGACTCGAAATAAATAAAATGATGAGTGAATAAAAATAAATCGATAAATCGTCTAAAAATAAATCGGGCTTTCACGACCTCATTAAAAAGCTTTATTTTTCTTTCGTTCTGTAACAAATCATGATAATTTAATTTTGCCTCACCTTGTATGCATTTTCACTGTCACACACTGTAATAGATTCTCAGAAAAGCAGCAACTTCTCGGAATTACTACATCAAAAATCTTCTGATTTGAAAGCTAACTAAATAGCGTAGCAGAGAAGAAAAGAAAATGGAATGACATAAAGTTATTTTTGCGGTATCGGTAGTAAAAAATCTAGCGAATTGAGGCGCCACTTGAGAAATTTCCTCATTCACGCGAACGCAGCAACACATAATTTTCTTGGAATTTACAATAGTCGCACATTTTTTGCTTGCAAATTATATTGTAACAAAGAAAAAATTGAAAAGAAGAAGAAATTAAGTCACTCACTGTGTCAATACTTTACGCCGTAATTGCATAATACGTACATATCCTTCCTCTTCGCCTATTGCTCAACTTTCCGTTACATTGCATGCAGCTAAGTGCTGCCCCGAGTAGGCTATGATTTTTCTGCACTCAAAAACTGTGCACTGCCAACTAAAGCAACTTTTTTTTTTCGCCAATGTTGCCAAAGGTATTAATTTGAGAATTTATTGCAACGCTTTATGCACACAAATACATACAAACATATTTATTTGCTTTTATTCAGGTTTTCAGGTGATTGCACGACTGAGTGGCAGAAATATGCTCATATATGTGGGGCTGTGTGTATGTTTGTGTGTGTGTGACTTGAAATATGCATCGACAGCCCTTGCAATTAGTCGCAATGGGGTTAGAAACGTCGAACAAATCAAGAGTTTGGGTGAAGAATGAATCACTTCAAGTAAGTAACTGACTTTGGCTCTGCTAGTTAGGCAAATAAAACGCGAATTGGGCGTAAAATCAGAAATTGTACTTTTACTTAGCTAATATTGAGTCATATGTTTGTTGGTAAAAAAAAGCATTATATATATCTATGTATGTGTGTGTATGTATATGACTGATTGTGGCATGATTTGTTGACTAACTAATAGCTGTTCTGTAATTAAGCCTGTCTAGCAATCTTTGAGTGCATGTAAGTGGCGCATACATACATAATTAAATACATGCACACACACACATACGTAGTTAAATAAATACGCACATAAATACATATATAATTACACAGAGCACTAAATACATTTACACACACTTCCTCATATATGCACAAATATACAGGTTGGACTCTATAATACGAACCTCCGGTAATCTATAATGCGAACCACCAGTTATACAAGGTGGCGAAAAATTAAGCATCCAATTTTGTTTTCAAATAAATTTTTTTAAGTAAAAAAGGTATAATTTTGATTAAAGGAGATCTTTATTTTAACCTTTGGTGGCGCAAAATTAATCATCCATTTTTGTTTTTAAATAAACTGTTTTTAATTAAAAAAAATGTGATTCTGAGTGATGGAAATCTTTTTTGCCCTTTGGTGGCGCAAAGTTAATCATCTCATTTTTTTTAAATACATTTTTTTAAGTAAAAAAAGATATGAGTTGAGTGATGGCAATCTTTATTTTACCCTTTGGTGGCGCAAAATTAATCATCCTATGTTGTTTTTAAATACATTTTTTTAAGTAAAAAAAATTAATTTTGAGTGATGGAAATCTTTATTTTGGCTCAAAATTAATCATCCAATTTTGTTTTTAAATACAATTTTTTAAAAAGGTATAACAAAATCTGATTTGGAGTGATGGAAATCTTTATTTTGCCCTTTGGTGGCGCAAAATTAATCATCTAATTTTTTTTAAATACATGTTTTTAAATATAAAAAAACTGATTTTGAGTGATGGGAATCTTTATTTTGCCCTTTGTGGCGCAAAATTAATCATTCAATTTTGGTTTTGAATAATTTTTTAAATATAAAAAAAATTTGATTTGGAGTAATGGTTATCTTTATTTTGCCCTTTAGTGGCGCAAAATTAATCATCCAATGTTTGTGATAGAAATCTTTATTTTGAGTTTTGCCCACTCCATTGTTTGTCTGTTTGTATAATAATGTAGCTGTCCAGTTTGCAAGTGTCAAATATGATTGACGTACGATTCCATGTGGCGGCCGCCGTAGCCGAATGGGTTGGTGCGTGATTACCATTCGGAATTCACAGAGAGGTCGTTGGTTCGAATCTCGGTGAAAGCAAAATTAATAAAAACATTTTTCTAATAGCGGTCGCCCCTCGGCAGGCAACGGCAAACCTCCGAGTGTATTTCTGCCATGAAAAAAGCTCCTCATAAAAATATCTGCCGTTCGGAGTCGGCTTGAAACTGTAGGCCCCTCCATTTGTGGAACAACATCAAGACGCACACCACAAATAGGAGGAGGAGCTCGGCCAGACACCTAACAGAAGTGTACGCGCCAATTATTTTTTTTTTTTTTTTTTTTTTTTTTCTTTTTACGATTCTATGTGCAAAAATTATAAATTTGTAAGGCTTAAGGGATTAAGGGATTAAGGGATAAAGGTTTCGTGGGTTCAAAAAATCGATTTTTTTGCTTATTAATTTCTACAACACCGCAAGTATATTATCCTAAATTTTCAACACGATCCAAATAATAGTTTCGGAGATACAGCCTTTGGAAGGTGTGCGCTCCAAGTCACTTTTATTGTTACTCAAATCTTTAAACGCGTTTTTCTCGGAACCGTGTTTTCAAAGTCGGTGGTCAAATGTTCTCGAAAACTACTCAACCGATCTTAATGAAATTTACACAGGTGTTCGGGATACAATTTATTCGTGCTTGAACGAAGGATTTTGTTTTTTTTTTCCAATTATAACTATTTAAAAAAAAAGAAAAACAAAATATCGAGCAAATTTGACCGAAATTTTCATTTTTTTGGAAAAATGTCTGCAAAATTCTAATTTTTACTTTTTTTCTTTCCTTCGTTCAAGCACGAGTTTATGGTCTTAACTAAAACACTTATATTTGTTTTTTAATTTTTGATGATCCTGTCAGGAGTTATGCTGACAAGCGGGTGCACCTTTTTTTCGAGGGCTCACCGGAAATGACGTCACAATGGAGGACTTTTAATTTTTTTTTTTGAAATTTCAGAAATTATTCTTTAAATATGTACCTATAAGACAGAAAAAAGGTTGAATTAAATAAATAATTTTTAACATATATTAGAAAAAAATATTTAAAAAGGCATTTTTTTACCCGACAAAACCCTTTAAGGCCACCACAGCCATAGCTTAAATATTTGTTGAAAATTAAATATAATAAATAAAAATTAAAATTTCCAATAGTGTGATTAATTTTGCGCCACCTTATATGAACAGCATGAAAAAGTATAATATGCACAACTCTTCTTTAATTCGAACAGCGACAAGTAGCTTCGATAAATGGAGCAATCGCCTATTCTAAATGTTTTAAATTATAAAAAAATTCTTTTCCCCTTAATTTTTTTCCAATTTTGTTGATTCCTTTTTAATGTTCAGCAGTTTTTTAACAAAGTTTTATTAAATTTGGATTTCATTCAT
Organism: Anastrepha obliqua; assembly: GCF_027943255.1. Classification (NCBI taxonomy): domain Eukaryota; kingdom Metazoa; phylum Arthropoda; class Insecta; order Diptera; family Tephritidae; genus Anastrepha; species Anastrepha obliqua. Next base: position 33,469,841 of record NC_072896.1, read on the forward strand.
TTCACGAAAATAGTACGCCGCAGTTATGCTGGCAAGTTTTTATACCCCTACGCACCACTTATACCCTAATTAGGTATAGAGATGAATAAAAAAACCATCTGCGGTTCGGAGTCGGCTTAAAACTGTAGGCCCCTCCATTTGGGAGAACAATGTCAATACTAAGCCGAAAAAAATCGTCCCGAGATAAATGAGTTTAAAATCTGAGGTACAGCAGAGCGCGGACAGCTCTCTACCTAGTTAATAGACTGTAAAAGGTATAATATTCGGAATTTCCGCATGAAAATTTCACAGTATATTCTTAATATACTATACTTTCAAAATATCTAAAAAACCAAAAAATCAATTTTTTGCAATTTCTAGACAACCGGCTCGCCTTAAGTGGGATTTATAAAAACTGTCTTAGGTTTATTTTAATTTTCTTTCGCAGACGGTCTTGTGTCCTTTTAAACCATTCTCTTTCACAAGAAATTCATTTTTATTTGGAATAAAATTCAGCAAAAACAATAACAAAAAATATAAAAGATCAGAGCAATTTTTTGGTGCCTTAAATGCCATGCCTTAAATTTACCAAAATTCAGATTTCAAAATTCAAAATTTAGATGAAAACTTATTAAATTTTTCTGAATTTTTTATAAATTTTGAAGGCTTGATTTATATGATTTTAATAACAGCAACAAAATAGAATTACAGAAAAAAGAATTGCGAAAATCAATAATAGTTCACAAATTTGGCATCCCCTATAGTACAGGGAACAAATGCCTACACTTTTTATCATACCTTTTTTTCTATTCTCTTGAATACTAATAAAGGAGAGCGAGCACATTGAGTAAAGGCTCTGCATTTCACTGCGTATATTAGGCATATATTAAACACATTATAACTCCAAAAGTATTGTAAATATAAAAAAAATCACCACGCAATCAGTTAAGCTCGCCACTGCCCTCCATATGCAACTAAGTCTTAATTTTAAAATAAAAATATTTCTTTTTAAAAGAAAATAATGAAGCGCGAATGTAAGTATACAGATAAACGACACTAAACCCAAAGTAGTAGATGAGTTCTGGCATCTTGGAAGCGTCATTAACAGAAGTGGCGGCTCAGCAGCCGACAATCGTAGTCGAATAGCGAAGGGTCGCGCTGTTTTTGGTCTTTGGACAAAGTGTGTAGTTCCTCACATATGGAGCACAACAGCATACACCAGGTATTTAGCAATCGCAGTCTTCGTAAAATTGTGTGCGTTTTCTGTCCAGATGCCATCACAAACTCCTACCTCTGGGCAATAACGAAGCAGATGCCCGTTGAAATCCGACGGCGAAAGTGGAAATGGATCGATCACATACTGCGAAAACCAAATGGTTATATCACAAAGCAGCTCTAGACTGGAACCCGTAAGACAATCGGACATGTGGTAGGCTATCGAGCACGTGGAGGCGACTAGTGGAAGCAGAAGCACTACAAGCAGGTCACACTTGGCGATAAATCAAATTATTAACTTTAAATAAATATAATTTTAACTTGTTTATTAAGGCCCATATTTATCCCACCTAGGAATTATACAAATATATACGTGTATTTATAAGCACAAGTATAAATTTGAGCAGCAGATCATTTTTGCCTTTTGCGACAAATCAAATTTCAACAATCTTTGCGAACCCACGCAATCCTCAATTCGGTTTAAAAAAAGCTTCACTGTATACATAAAATGTTTCATGCCGTTATTCATTTCCTAGTACACACATACATGCATACACATCTTCATACATACTATTAAATATTTTACAAACATAAAATTCTATCGGTATCGACTGCAGCTCTAACTCAGCCAGCTGGTAATAGGAGTGAATTTTCGCTGCCGGTAATTGCAGTGCATTGCAACAGACCACTTCAGTATTTGGTGGTGATGAAAAAAGGAAGAAAGAACAGAAAAAAAAACAATATTAACTGCAATCTGAGTGAGTCAAGCGAAAATCGAGCGCATTCGTGTTTCATTTTATTATTCGCTGGCATTATTGGCATGCAAAAAATGTGTTGCCACTAACCATAACAACGCACACATGCAAACACACATATATGTATGTATGTACTCGTAAGCAAACAATATAAATATTTAATACTTTTAATACATAACTCAGACGTAAGTGTGTGTGTGTGTGTGTGCGAGTATGTAATTATGTGTTACATAGCGAGCACATGTTTTTCCCCTTTACTCGGCCATCAAACCTGGCATTAGGCTTCCCATTGTGAACTCTCCATTAAATGCTTCAATTGATACTCTTTCTTTTATATTTTTACACTGCTGTTAATGCTAATGATACTTTTTGTAAAAATTCTGCCGACATTTAACAAATAAGCCTGCAATCAGAAAAATAGAATAATAGTTTAAGGGTTTTGATAGAATCACTTTGCGAAAAGTCGCATGAGTGTCTGAACGTCTGACGTTGGTTGCATGATTGAATAGCTGGCTGGACTGCTTCTGGTAATCAAGTGGAGCTAAAGAAAAGCACTAATTTTAAAATAAATTTTTTATCATTCAGGGATTGAGAATTTTGTCGAGTAACTCGCCAGGTTCCTTAATTATTTTATTAATAATTTTATTGTAATTTATTTTAATTATTCACGCATAGAATCCTGTCTTTATCCCTGCAGTTGCGTGAATTTCTTACATAAATCTATCGGTAAATAAATCTATTGGGATTTTAAGCATTTTATTATAGGCTGCTATTTCCAACAAAGTAACAGCAAAAGTTCGATTTTATTGACCATGAAATTGAACCAACTAGGTTTGAGTGGGAAGTGCTTTTCTACTCCCATCAGTTGCACTTAAGGGGTTAGGGGTAGTCAGAATTTTCAAAAATTGGTTTTTTTGTTTTTTGCATTTTCGTAAAGTATAATATCTTAAAAGTATTGTGTGAAAATTTGAAGTGAATCCGACAAATACTTTCAACAATTAACAAAGTGCGCTCCGGAGCATACGACCATTGATAGCAAAACTTTAAATGGGGTTTTCTCAAAACTATGTTTTTTGAACTGCTGATCTTTTTCTTAATTGGCGCGACAATCGCTTACGCGATTTTGGTCGAGTTTAACAAAGCGCACCAGTCGTTTCTTTCTCGTGCTAATTGGCGCCAATTGGACACACCAAATCCTTTACCACCTGATCTTTCCAACGAAGATGAGGCCTTCCTCTTCCTCTGTTACCACCAGCTGGTACCGCATCGAATACTTTCAGAGCCGGAATGTTTGTATCCATTTGGGCGATAAAAATCGTGCTTGGCGACTTCAACTCCAAGGTGGGCAAGGAGGGAATTTTGGGTCCCACAGTCGGAAAATTCAGCCTGCACAACGAAACATCCGGTAACGGACAGAGGCTGATCGACTTCGCCGGGGCCCGAAACATGGTAGTCTGCAGCACCAGATTCCAGCATAAGAAGATTCACCAAGCCACCTGGCTGTCTCCTGATCGAAAAACACGAAACCAGATTGATCATGTTGTGATAGATGGAAGACACGCTTCTAGTGTATTAGATTGATCGTACATCGACTCGGATCACTACCTTGTTGCAGCCAAACTGCGCACACGCCTCTGTGCAGCAAAAACCGTACGTCTACCTACGCAAAGAATGTTCAACATCGAAAAGCTGCAATCACAACAGACAGCCAGAAGATTCGCCACTCGACTCTCACTTCTGCTCTCAGAGAGTACTGCCCAACAAACCGGCATACGTGAACAATGGAGCAACATTTCTCGTTCTCTACGTACCGCCGCCGAAGAAGAAATTAGATTACAGAATGCCCACCTGTCGTTGTTTAGGAACAACGCCTTCTTACTGCTTGGAGCGCCATCTGTGTCTCACATTTTTCTGGCAGAAGGATGGACCGCTTCCTCTTGCTGGCGCCACTGATGCAATGTGTAAATGTGTTTTTCTTTGTTTTTTAAATAAATAGTAAATAATTGTAAATAGTTTTCCTCATTGGCAACTGGCGTTCTTTCTAGCATAATTAGACAACATAAAACTATACTTCAAAGAAAGTTCTAGCATTAACTTTATTAAAGGTGAACTTTAATGCACTTTCAATTACGTCGAGGTTAACTTGGATACATTTTACCTAAGTATACACCCTGCAACAAAACGATAGTGCTTTAAAATTTTAACAAGTTTTTATTACATTTTGGTTTGGCTTATTAGTGATTATTATTTTTTATAAAAGTATAGCGCATTGTTTAACAAAAACTATATAGGTAAATCCAAATTTTAAGTTTTATACAAAAATGAGGAAAATTCCACAAATTTTATATTCCAATTGCATATGGAGGAAATACGCTAGAGAGCGGAGGAAAAAAATTGTAAAAAATCAATGGCACTTTTAAGCAATTTCAAGCTTGTATTTTGTTATGTCGGGTGCACTTTTTAGCTGTATGAGAACTATAGATGTCGATAACTATGGTTAGACAGCTGAGAATGGCAAAACTGTATTGGCACTTCTGTTCAGTAAGGTTTGGCAAGTCATCATGAATCGTTTAACGCCAGAACAACACTTCTTAGTTGTGGAAATTTAATGTGCAAACAAAAAAAAAAAATATTTAATAAATCTTTTCCTGAAGTTCATAGAGTAAAGTGTTGTAAAAGATGCCAAAATGTCGATTCATCGTCGTTCTTAACTTGTTGGCCTTTGTCCTTCGACTGCGTGGAAAACTTTAAGTAACGATCCTGGTTTGAATTCAAGCCAAATAACCGTTGCATGCGTCGCATGTTTGCTGATTGGGCTCATTAGATTTAATCGAAAAAGCAGTCAAAAGATAGAATGGGCGAGACAACTCGTGGCCGCGGCGGACATGTGCCTTATATTCGAAAACTAAATTCCATGAAATTATAATACATTAAACAAAAAATTTATTCCAACAATATTCTATTTTGTAGTATCATTTTAATTCTTAAAAAAAAATTCCTAATACTAAAATTTTATAAGCTATAAAATTGCATACCAAAAATTTTCCCAAAAACTGTAATTAAAATCCGTTGATGTTGTTGTTGTTGTTGCTGAAGTGGTTGAGTATTTCTACTGAAATAATCCTTATTCGCGACCAGCACCGTTTTACTACCACTGTTCTCGTGTGATGACGTCTTTCTTTTTTTCTTTTTTTTTGTTTTGTTTCTAAATCAGATCCATTTTGTGAGATCCAGGTATAGCAGCAAATTCTCTATCCCGATGTCTGAGATCTCATTAATTTGCTGCAAGAAAGGCTTACCGAAGGAGCGGAGTCTTGCCCTGGCTAACCCTCAAAATTAGTTAAAATGTTGATGTCCAATCGTACGTCGCGGCCTGTATAGAACTTCTCCTTGAACAAAAAAAGGAATTTTGTTTTAAGTATTTTTGATTAATTATTTCCTAATTAAGACGAATACAATTAATGCGTATACGTACTTTTATTGACAAGAGGTGCGCCCATGTTTGCACCATAAATAAATATGGATTTAGGTTTTTGTAAATTTTTGATCAAGTGCTCTGGAATAATTAATTATCTCAAACAAACAAACAGGCTAATGGACACATAATGAAGACACAGCAAAATGAAACATAAACAAAAGAAGATACGAACAGACAAAAGCAAGTAAATATAAATTAAAAATAGAAACAAAAATAAATAAAAATTGAGCACAGATTTCCGGAGCAGCAAAGGCGGTGCAACGCGCTACCAAAGACAAATAAAACTTATGGCCAGAAAGTATCAGCAACAGCAATAACCACTCTAGAAATTGTAATAATAACCATTAGTGGAAAGAAATAGTAACAACAAACAACAAAATAAAACAGAAAAAACAAAAAGCAAATAAAAGCTGCTCAGTCGTGGAGCCATTAAAAAACCAAGCAACAAAAATGAAAATCAAAATAATAAATAATAATAAAAACACGAAATCGGAAGTTCAAACACACTTTTTGGCAGATAATCAGCATTTATGAAAGTTTTGCCACATTTCGGAACATTTTCAGAGAAGCAGAAGAGTAAGGCAAAGTAAAGCAACTCGCTTTCGTTTATGACGCAATGTAATGCATGTAATTTCATATTTTTATGCTTAAGCGATTATTTGAGTATATGAAAGGATGAAGCGCTCAGATAAACCCACTAACAGGCACACATAAAGAGTCACAATCTGGACTACCAGCAAACGGCTGGTGGAAGTAGTTCAAAACTCAAATAGCCAGAAAAGAAACGAAAATGAATGGCGAACGGATGGCCACATTGATCGGGCCAGCTGCCAAAAAAGGACATAGGAAACAGATATCGTAGACACAAAGCCAACACAAAGAATACGCGCGCACAGACTAGCGAGCTGTGTGCTGCTTACCCACAAGCAGTAGCAAATATTTTACATAGCTTGGCACTCGAGTGGTCGAGCGCGGGACTGAACTAAGAACTACTTGGCGTACGGATGTACTTCACTTAATGACACTTTATGCGGTTACGTTGTGGGTGCTGCCACGCTGAGTCTGACTATAAGGTTGGTAGTATACGAGTTGCAGTGGGTGCCTCTGAACATGTGATGCTGACTGTGTGGTGGGGAGGAGTGCAGTGTAGTGGCGCTGAAGTGATGCTCCACATGAAGTGGCTTAGATTATGATTATATTGAGTGCCATAAAAAAGGGATGGAAGATGTTAAAAAAAGTAACTAAACATAAGTAGATGTGAAAAAATTATGTATACTCGTATGTATGTACAGTGGCGGTCAAAATAATAGTAACGCGGCATATTGCAAAGTTTAAATAGGCAAAACTAACATTGAATTTTACTTTAGTTTTTATTTACAATAATATTCATATTAAATTAAAAGCCTTATAAGTAAAATTTTTCAAGTTTCAATCAAATTTTTGAAAACTCACGTATTTTTTGTAATTTCATATCTTTTACCGAGCTAACTAAAATTTTTAAACTTTCACAAAATTTTCAAACATTTTCTTTTAAATTTTAAACTTTTTATGGTAGTCATGCAACTAAAAGTTTTAAACTTTTACAAAATATTTAAAAATTAAATTTCCATGAGTTTCAAGTTGAAATGTTAACTAAAATTTTAAAAAATTACAAAATTTTGTTTTTAATTTCAAATGCTTCAGTCATGCAACGAAAATGTTCAAACTTTCTCAAAATTTTAAGCATCTAGATTTTTTTTAAATTTCTAACTGCACAAACTTTAACAAAATATAAAATAATATAGGACTGTTATTTTTTTTTGTGTCAAAAAATTAAATTTTTTTTTTTTTTTTTGTTTTTATTCTCAAACTTTTTAGTCATATAAATAAAGTGATTAAACTTTCACAAAATTTTCAAAAATTAATTTTTTAAATTTTAACTGCTTAGCCATGTAACTAAAATATTTAAATTTTCAGAAAATTTTGTTTTTTAGTTTCAAACTGTTTAAACTTTCTCAAAATTGCCAAAAAAAAAGAAAATAAAATTATTTACAACCTTCAAACTGTTTAGCCACAAAACTAACATTTTTATACTTTCATAAAGTATTTTAAATTAATTTTTTTTTCTAAATTTCAGACTTTCGTATAAATACAATTTCTAATCGTTCACAAAATTTTAAAAAAATTTCTTTGAAAATTTAACCTTTTTAGTCACATAAACAAAAAAATTTTAACTTTCACAAAATTTTCGAAAACTAATAACTCATATAACAAAAATATTTAAACTTTCACAAAATTTTCGAAAACTAATAACTCATATAACTAAAATATTTAAACTTCCACAAAATTTAAAAAAAAAATTTTTTTTTAAGTTTCAAACTGTTTAGCCATATAACTGAAATTTTTGATCGTTCACAAAATTTTAAAAAATTTCTTTGAAAGTTCAAACTTTTTAGTCATATAACTAAAATTTTTAAACCTTCTACACAATTTTAAAAAATATCTTTTTTTTAATTTCATACTTTTTGGTTATAGAACTAAAGTTTTTAAATTTTCACAAGATTTAGAAAAAAATAAATAATTTCCTTGAAATGAGAAAGTTTTTAGTCATAGAACTGAAAATTTAAAGTTTTCATAAAAATTTAATTTTCATAAAATTTTCAAAAACTAATTTTTTTAAATCTCAGACTGTTTAAACTTTCACAAAACTTTCAAAAAATTAATTTCTTTTTTAAACTCTTTTATTAACTTTCCCAAAAATTTTTTTCTTTTCAATTTCAAACTTTTTTGCCATATAATAATAATATTAAAAATTGGAGAAGCTAAATAAGCAGGAGCAAAAAAAAATATATATTTCTTTGGATCCTTCTAAAAATCGCCTAAAGGTTTTTTTCTTACAACTTGGTTATTTTTTATCTGATTTGAGAAAGCAATATGCGAGTCTTGAGGGGTTATACAATCTGTGTCAGAAGAAAAGAACCGGTTTTTTCTTGTAACTTCAAGATATATTTCGTTCTGCGTTTTGCTGTGTAATAGTACCAGTCAAGAGCTACCACGCCAGTGCTAACTCAGGTTAGTGTCGTTCGAAACTTTACTGTAAACGCAACCAAACAAAAATGGGTGAGAAGTACGCGAGCCATTTTGAGGCGGTACTTTTATGCACGAAAGCCAAATGCGAAAGGGCTGCAATTATCTTGCAAAAGTAATTAAGAAATCAAAAAAGTTTGTTGTGATGTGGAATCAGCGGTATAAGGTGTACAAAAATGTTGCTGACTTTTACAAGCGCGGCTTGAAGCGAGCGACGACAAAAAAGTAGTATAAAGTGATAGTCCAAATTTTTAAGCGGGACCCTGCTTTGTGACAACGACAAGCACGATCAGTTCTTGCTAAAAAGGAAATAGATGAGAGTATCAACACCATGGAACGTCGGTTGAAGGAGGCGAACATATCCTACCGTCCCACATCATCAGAACTTCTGCTCTCAGAAAAACACATTGAGAAGCAACATAACAAGAAAATGGCGTCACAGTATTGGACTGGCGTTCCCAGTCTTCTCAGACGCCAGCTCCATTGAAAATGTGTAGGGAACTATGAAAACGCATCTTGCCAGAGCGCCAGTCCATGATTTAAAACAACTCGTCCGTCAAGTTCGCAAAATTTAGTCCAGAAAAGCTGGTCCAAGGCATGAATAAGATACCAGGCTATACTCGACAACGATAGAGACTACACGGCTTGTTAAGGGGGAGCCTGCTTTAGAGGCTTCAAAAAATGGATTTTTTCGTGGATATTTTTGGGAAGGAAAGAAATATTCGATTGAAACGAAACTTTCAGGTTTTATTGTTATATATTTCAACAGTCTTCTAAAATTTTTTCATTAAAATATATGTCATATTATGCCTGGTACAAGCATTTTGCCGAAGTGCCTCGAGAGTAATTTTTCGCTAATTAAAAAAAAATTAGGACATCAGAATTCGTTTTAGAGGTATGGTTCCTTCGGCAAAGATTCTTATTTTGCTCCCTAGAATATGATTTTCACAGAGCAGTGGGAGATTTTTTTGCCCCCCCACAAATCGACCCGGCCTAATGCTCCCCCCTTAAGTATGTAATGGGCGCTTGTAGTTTTGTATAATACATACTTTCACGTAAAAAAAATTTTAAATATATATCTTTTATACTTCATGAATAATCGCGTTTCCTTTTTAACATCAAAAGTGAATAAGATTTGATCTTCTCTGTCTTTTGAGGAAATTTTCTGTCTTTCGAATGAGAAACAGGCAGAAATGACCCATCATTGGATGTGCTCAAAAGCCTTTTAGTATTTGAAAACTTGCAAAGAAGCAGAAATAGAAATTTAGGAAAGAGTGATTATTAAGAGAACTAAAGGCACCCATCTAGTCATGTACCACTCTTATGGTATCTTTATTGAAATCAATTCCGAAAACCATCGCAATCACTTCATTTGCTGCATTAAAGTCGCCTACCCTTCAAACTTACTACAAGTCCAAAAATTGTTACAGATTAGTTTCTTAATCTCTTTTGCTTCCACTTTTCTCACTCTACCTCACTTTTTCCTTTGTTCCTCCTTGCTTCTTCTTTAGTGTGTTGCTTTAAGCTTCCGCACACATATCCTTGTCCAGTCTTGCTTTTCATATCAGCATTTGTGTATTTGTAGTCGTAAAAATCTATGTTACATTTCGGCAGCCACGGCAAATAGTCATTGGGGAGTAGTTTAAAGGCCGCACAGCAAATTTCATAGTTATTTGTGTTGTGTTGTGTTTATTTTTATTTTGCTGTCATTTGACAACTTACGTACTAACATGAGAGTTGACTAGTTGACTGACGCTGCTTCCTCATTTGCGAAATAAGCACTTTTTATGACGAGACCTTGAAAAAGGCATAGTCAAAATAGAGAAAAATATTTGGGTGTTAAATCTGTGTTGCATTTATGTATGAAGAAGAATATGGCTTTAAGATTGATGAAAGAAGGTTTGCCTTTATATAGATTACTAGTAGGTGTCGCAAATTTAATCATCCAATTTGGTGTTTGAATAACATTGTTAATAAATAAAAATAATAATTTTGAGTAATGGAAATCTTTACTTCGGCCTTTATAATTTTGTCTGTTAAGTGAAAAAGATGATGTCCCTTAAGTCGTTGATATTTGTTGATTTCCGGTTAGATTTGAAGTTATAAGTTCGCATTTCTGTCGAAAATCTCTCTAACGGATGCGATTGTTTGAGGCTTGTTGACATAAACTAGCGACTTCAAGTAACCCCAAAGAAAGAAGTCTTGGATGGTTAAATCGGGATGCTGGCCATGCCAAATTACCAAAACGAGAGACTGCGAGACCAGGAAACGCTTCCTTCAGAATATCCATTGTGACCCGTGCTGCGTGTGCGGTTGCACCGTCTTGTTGTAACCACATCTTCACCAAGCCTCGCGTATCTAATTTTGGCAGTAAAACGCCTTTTATAATGAAGCATTCGTGATTTAAAGATGAAGATTTTGCTAATTGGCATAACCGCCTTTTCGACACAAAATTGTCATATTCGTCGTTGAGAAGGGATGATTTGACAGTAACTGACGCGCGACAAGCCTAAATTTGAGCTTGATGGGGAGCTCTTTGCAGAATACTCACCCACCAAGGCTTCCGGACCACTTTAGTGTTTACCAAGGAGAAGTAGCCGCAATTAAGGAAGCTGTGGATTGGCTGCTCGCTTCTGTAGTTACAGTAAATGAGGTAAACATCTACTCCGGCAGCCAAGTGGCAATTAGAGCCTTGGACTCGCTGTTTGTACGCTCGCAATTAGTCGGATAATCCCTGAATACTCTCTCGATTGCATCGGTATACTTCGATATTAGTCTCATTTGGGTTCCCGGTCACAGCGGTATAGAGAGAAACTGCTGGGCCGATGAGTTGGCCAGACAGGAAACCCTTGAGACGGCTTCATCGTAATATGAGAGGATTGGAGTTCCCATAAGAACCTGTGGTCTGCTACTGGAGAGATGGGCCTCGCGTCAACTCAGCGAGCGCTGGGCTAGTGCGTAAACATGTAAAATGGCGAGGGGCTTCTGGCCGCGGGTAGATCGAGGGCGCTCGAGAGAACTTCTAAGGCTAATAAAGCCACAGCTATCAAATTTGGTAGGACACTGTCCGTTAAGTATCCATGCGATGTGGCTTGGGATTGCTTTAAATCCTTTCTGTAGAAGCTGTCTGGAGGACGAGATGGAATCATTTCAGCACCTTCTTTTGAGCTGCCCTGCTCTCGTCGAGCAAAGGTTTAGACAACTGGGCTCTCACTTTATCGCTACACCAGCGGATATTGCGGGTTTAAATATCACACATCTGCTGAAGTTTATTAGCAGCTTGAAGCGGTTAACATAAACGTAAATCGCCACTCGGTGGCCGTCATCCTCATATCCTCAAATCCAATCCCTAGATTCTGTCTGGTTCCTCCCCCTTTCCTGTTCTCCTCTCCTTCCCCTGTATGGTTTCACAACCGTCAAATTTTAATTTTTTGTCCAAGTGGGTCCCTCGAAAGGGTAGCCATTTAACCTAACCTAATTTAACCTACAGTCTGTGGTTAACTGATGTACTTCCTACGGAAACATGTGTTCGTCTCTCACTGAAATTCACTGTATGGTCCGGTTCGTCTGGTGATGTCCAATTGCGTGGTTGTCGTTTGGTTAATATTTTTTTATTCTCAGCGACATCACGGCCGCGATATTCTCGGCTGAACTATCAACCCATAAGAAAGTCTCTATTCGAGTCGAGCAGCTAGTCGCCGAAATGTTTGCACAGTTGACACAACACGATTAGGAAATCAACGTTCATATTCACGCTACGCTAACATCATCGACCGATTATTGGTAAAAAAAAAACACCACAATTATTCCACACGCTACATACAGGACAAATGGCTACGGTATTCTTAATGGAAGTCTATGCCATCTGGAGGTGGGTATTAGTATTGGAAGTTTTAGTGACAGTCAGACAGCTGCACTAAGAGCCCTTACTAATCCATGCTGCTCTTCGATATTAGTTGGTGAATGTTTGACAAAACTGAACAGTATTGCAAAACATAACAAAGTTTGTCTTATTTCCATACTTGGACATTGTGGTATTGCAGTGAACGAGATGACTGACAAACTGGTTAAGAAGGCTCTGCAAGCATCCCACAAGGCCCTGAAACCTTTTCAGGTGTCAATTCTGTTACAATTCAACTATGCATTGACGACTTTATGAGGTGTACCCGTCGAAGATGTTGCACTGAGTTGGACTCCTGCAGAGTAGTCAAGTGCTTTGTGAAAGAACCGAACAGGAAATAAGCGACTTTTCTCTTAATACCTAGTAGGAAGGACCTGAGAGATTCGCTATCATGCGAATCATTGGCAAGCCAATATGCCCATTCAGTCGTGAGAATGAGGACACTGCAGAGTATTTTCTCTGTAGCTGTTCGGCGTATTCGAGAATCAGACTTAGGCTGTTGGCTTGCGATGTACTGATTATGGATAAGGTTCATACTCTTGCTCTTCCGGAGCTCTTACCACGTACACCGTTTCTGTGTGTTTGGCCGAGCTCCTTCCTCCTCCTATTTGTGGCGTCTTGATGTTGTTCCACAAATGGAGGGAATACAGTCAGAAGAATGCCATTGTCTACCGAGGGGCTATTAGAAAAAACTTTTTCTTCATTTTGGTGTTTCACCGAGATTTGAATCTACGTTCGCTCTGAATTCCGAATGGTAGTCACGCAACTAACCATTCGGATACGGCGGCTGTCTTACCCCACATACTGTATCTATTCTATCACCCTATTCTTTCTACTGTAATCTATCCGGGCGGATACAATGGTCTTCCTGACTGAGTGTATGAATTTGTCCAGCCCCCACAAAGCTAATCTAATCTAAACTATTATTCCGCACTTCTGAGGAGTATTGCGTTTCATTGCTTATCTGTTTGATTGTAAATATAACATCTTCCGAAAGAGAAGATTAAAAAAAGTAGAAAAAAGTATTAAAAAAAAGTAGAGAAAATATGTTTTTTTTAGACTTCGAAACTGAAGATAAAAATTTATATAGCATTCCAAGGATATCTCCCTTACCTGTGTCTCTATCTTGCTTTGTCTTCCTCCTTTAGTTTATATCAGAATGTGAAAATTTAAGATTCAAGTCCAAGTGGGCCTTTTTATCCTTTGGGGTAACCATCTAATCCAACTTAATCTAATCTAGAGGATTCGTATTTTGGAAAAATACTTCAGTACAAATACAGTTTTTGATGTTTAAAAATTCATTGTACAACTCTTTAAGACAGATGTCTAATAGTTGATTTTAAAATTTTCCACAACTGCTTTCAAATAAACGATACACCCTGTAGGGAAAATTGCAAAAATGCAATGGAGGTTAAAAATTCATTAAATGAAAAAATAAAAATTAAAAAATGATAAATTTAAGTAGCTTGAAATAAAAATTCATAATAATCATTGTTAAATGTAATATTGTAGAAATTTTATTTCGTATCTAAAAAAAGTACCGGTCAATAAGTCTCGGGCCTGACCTCTAGATGGCGCCACTAATAGCATATCGATTTTGTTATTTAATAGTGCTCATCTCTAAAGGTATGATGTCAAAATTTCAAGACAATCGGTTTATTATTTACCAAGTTACAGTGCTTTAAGTGACGCTAGTTTTTCTATTTAAAAAAAAAATGAATTCAAAGCCATCATAGCTCACGTCAGGAAGATATCAAAAGGCAGTGCGCTCACTGTTTTGCACGAACATTTGGGTATGAAAAGGCTGCTGTCGAAATGGGTGCCGCTTTGGGTCACGCCGGAACAAAATCAACAACGAATTGATGATTCAAATCGCTGTTTGGACATTATTAAGCGGGATAAGTCTGAGTTTTTGCGTCGATATGGGACAATGGATGAAACATGGATCCACCACTACACACCAGAGTCGAAACGGCAGTCATTTGAGTGAACTGGACCCGGTGAAAGCCGTCCAAAGCGACCAAAGATGCATTAGTCAACTGGAAGAGTTATGGCGTCGGTATTTTGAGAATCGCATGGTACAATTTTCATTAATTATTTGGAAAAGCGCGAAACAATTAATTCTGTTTATTACTGTGAATTATTGGAGCAATTGAAGGAGAAAATCGCACAAAAACGGCCCCATATGAAGATCGCTAATTATCGCTAAAACTGAAGCGTGTTTTGAGGCCAAAGATAAATCGTTCTACAAAACAGGCATAGAAAAGCTACAAACTCATTGTAATGATTGTATCATCGCCAATGGGGACTAAATTGATGAATAAAGAAGAATTTTTGAAAAAAAATGTTATTTTCTTATCCAAGCCCGCGATTTATTGACCGATGGTTATGTTGCCTGCCAGGTAAATTCCACTTTTCGTGCCATTAGTAAATTGGGCAAAATAACTAGGCGAAGAAAACAAGAAAATTTGTGCTTAATCAATCAATCAATAAAATAAATTACTACATGAAAGTATTGCTTGCAAATCATTAATGAAATTAATCCCAACATTGAGAAATGATACAGAGAGATGCTGTAGGTATGAAAAGAGTTCGAATGCACGCAAACAAGGAAGGAACGAAAGAATACCGATAACAGTAACATAAGTACATATATACATTTGTTGGTGTATATATAAAACATGAAAACTTTTAGTAGTATAAATAGTACGACTTCCTTTTAGAAAATTGCTAAAAAAATGAGAACAGCTACAAATAATTTTCTGTAGTTGCAGACTTTGCGCATTCACAACTTCTACAGAAAGTCAGCCTGACTAAAGGAGTAGCGGATAATCGAAAGAAAGTTGTCGGATCAACAAGCGCTCTTCATAACATATTAGAATATTTGTAGCATGGAAAAGTGGAGTGGAAAACATGCTTTCCTATGCCTACTACAAAGAAGCCACGAACCTGCACAGCTGCGCGGCAGGCGATATGTGGCATTAGACTTATTGAATAGCATTTTGGTGGCCGAAACATGTGAGAAAGTTCACAGCCTTATACAAAATATAAGAAACTTTACAAAAAACTTTATTTTTATTTATGTGCAAGTAGTTTTGGATGTGTGTATAATCGCCCTAAAGTATGCTGAAGTTCACGTCCATTCATAATGCATAATCAGCAATGCCTGAATTCATGCCTTACTTGGATGAAATAACGAAATAACGA
The DNA here is from genome assembly GCF_027943255.1 of Anastrepha obliqua. NCBI lineage: Eukaryota > Metazoa > Arthropoda > Insecta > Diptera > Tephritidae > Anastrepha > Anastrepha obliqua. The sequence continues at coordinate 33,485,442 of NC_072896.1, forward strand.
AGTTTTTTAAATTTGTATGAAACTACTGAAGATTTACTGGCCTAACTTAGCGACAATGACTTAAAATTATTAGTTACCATATTGCTAGTGTATTTTTTTTAAAGGGCAAGTAGTAGCTGTGAATTTAAAATACAAAAAAAAAATACTTGTTTGGTTTTATGTGCATGACTTTTTAGCGTATATAAAGAAATTTAAAAGATGAGTGAGTCTTTGTCAAGTGACCAAGGTATGTTGGCCATTGTAGTCAAATTTACTGAAAATTGCTTTAATTGTTGGCTTCAGTATAATAAGAAGTAAACTAGAATAGTTTTTAAAAATATAAAAATTTGAGATTGTTAAAAAATTTGGTTAGGAGTTTTTAAAGCGAAATATCTGCGATTATTTTTGATATTTTTATAAATTTTTCTTTTAATTTTTGAGATAAAATAGATGTAAAAAAAATGTTTTTTTTCAATTTTTTTTTCTGTTAGAAAGGTTTGAAAAATATATTCGTTTTATCAATTAAAGTTTTTTCTTACTTTTGTAATTAAAATTTAATATTATGCCCACTATTCCTCGAAGGTGTCATGCTGCGATTCCCATAACTTTTTGAGTTATATCCAAATAAAAAACAATTTTTTTTTAAGAAAAAGGCTTCTAGAACACTTATGCCAATAAATTTAGAAATTAAAAAAATATATATATAGTTCCAAGCCTTGAAAAGGCCAAATTACTTAACAAAAAAATTATATATAGTTCAGGAACTCCTATTCCACGAAAAAAATTATACCAGCTCGAAAAGGGCTAGAATTGGAGCAGTTGCAAAATATTCAGTTTGAAGTGTATGTAAAGGAATATTTTTCTGCTACGTGGGATGCTTTTATTGTGGATATATTACGTTACACCATAAATTTAGAAATAAAAAAAAATATGTGAAAAAAATTAAATGAAATTTTAAGAATTGAAAAATAAAAAAATTTATTTAAAACTTAAAAAACAAAATATGTGGAAAGATAGAATATGAAAGGAAATTTTGAAAAACATTAAAAGTTAAATAAAATGTACAAAAATTAAAAAATAAAAGTATTGAAAAATATGTGGGAAAAATTATATCGAATTTAGAAAAAAAGAAAAAGAATAATAGGAAAAAATAAAATCTAGGAATTGCAAAACAATGCAAAACATTTAATTCAATTTAGGAAAATTGGAAGCTGATAAAAGTTAAGAAAGAATTTAGGAATTCAAAAATTATAAGAAAAAAATTAAACTATATTTAATTTTATATATTGTGTGGAAATAAACAATGAAGTGAAATTTTAGAGAAATTAATAAATTAATCTATAATATAAAAATAAGTCAGGTTTTCCTTCCTGACGCTATAACTTCAGAACGCACGAACCGATTTCCACGGTTTTGCGTTCGTTGGAAAAGTCTCGGGCTCCGTGAGGGTTATAGCATGTACCCTGCTCAGTTAATTTCATGTGGCATTTATTATGCGCACGTTCTTTCAAACGCTAACTCAAAACCAGAATTGTGTTCAAATTGTGTAATTGAGGTTAAAGTTATTCGTTTCCTAACAGTTCAATTGGAAACAATCAAATCAGTCACGCGTATTGTGCAAATTTTTATTCAACTTCAACAGCAGGCATTTGTCCTTAAGGTGGTAAGTTGAACTGTGTAAATTATGTGGATCGTGCATTTGAGACAAGACATGCAAGCCAGCAACAAGTGTATTCACAGAACTTAAGCGAGGAAAGACAAAATATAATAAGAGAAAATGCCCGATTGAGACAACGCGTTAGCACTCGAAGATCATTGGCAGCACACACTCGTTTGGCATTCCAATATGATTCCACTGCGAACTACAGTGATGATGACAATTTAGATATTGGACCAATGACGACTATATGTCGATATTGCAATGCGTTAAAGTTCAAAATAGAATCGGCTGAATTGTGCTGCGCAAGTGGACAAGTCAAACTGTATCCATTACTTACACCACCACAGCCGGTGAAAGCATTGGCTGTATCATTCGAGAAGGCGGCTTCATGCCGACTTGCAAGGTAAAAGATACAACACACACACAATCAATCACTCACACCAATCAATCGCACCAACAAAATCAATTGCTACACATAACAACTACACATACACCACACCCTACACCATCACACGATCAGAAGTCACACCGTATTCTTCAAAAACAAATATATTAATTATTCTATCTTAATTGTTTGCCATCACAGATACAAGATCAAATATATCATTTGTATGTTTCAATGGTGCCAACACCAGATGAACCGCACTAATTTCTGCAAATATATTTCATTTCGTCGATGGTGGATCAGCTGAATGTGGGGTGCAATATACAGGGAACACAACAGTTAAGGAGACCAATTATCGCACAGTTGCAAGCATTTTCTCACGCTAATAACGCTGTGGTTAATATGTTCAAAACAGCATTGGAACGAATGCCAAAAAAAATTTAGAAAATCATTATTTTTCACATGGGCAGCCATACGTTGCGTGTTCACGAGTTGGGAAACCATCCGCTTTGTTTGTGTTAACGTCAGACCAAAGACCAAAAAACGTGGTTTACCAAAAAGCACTTCAATGAAACAGATAATTTGCGGACACGTATAATGCCTCGATTCAGTATTTACTTTGGATTCACTTTCGTTTTTTACTTATAGAAGTTCAACTAAATTACACTTCATTTTTGTAATCGAAATGAATTCATTACTGTTGCGAAATGAAATAAAATTTTTCCTTTTCAAATATAAAACAAAAAAATAATTTTTCTTCGTTACAAAAAACGAAGCCATCTGGTGGCGAAACGGAGTTCGCCGGGATTGTTAGTAAAAAATCAAATTTAGAAATTAAATAAATTTAACAAAATTTTATATTAATAAATGGAAATTGAAAATTAAATGAAATTTAAGAAAAATTTAAAAATATAAAATTGAAAAAAATTTAGAAACATAAAAATATGTGGAAAAACTGAAATTAAATTTAGAAAAATTTAAAATTAAACAAATTTAAAAAATGATATTTTGAATAAAAAAAAAACATGTGGTAATAAAAAGTGAAGTAAAATTTTACAATAGAAAAGTTAAGTTAAAGTATTATTAAAGTATGTTACACAAAAATGCAGCAATTAATATTTTACTAATTATATTTGGTTACAGTATTAGATAAGATTAAATTTTGGGGGTTGGGTAAGTCCAAGCACCCAATCAGGAAACCCGGATAGATTTCAGTAGAAAGAATAGCGAGATAGGAAAGATAAAAAGTGGGTGGTAAGGCGGAAAAATTAGTTTGAGGTCACTCTTCCACAAATCTCTTGGATTCATTGATGAATCTTAAGGGATCCGGAAGAGTATTAACTCTATCCATACTCAGTATATCGCAACCCAATATCCTAGGTCTGATTCTGGAAAACGCCGGATAGCTACAGAGAAAATGATCTGCAGTGTCGTCATCCTCAAGACAGGATAGGCATACCGGGCATTCGATGACTCCCATGGTAGCCATATGCTGACCACTGACGTTGTGCACTGTGATTACATCCACCAGTTTTCTCAGGTCCTTTCTGCTGAGTTTTAGGAGAAAGGTTCTTGTTTGGTTCTTTCACAACACAGCACTTGGCTACTCTGCACGAGTTCAACCCAGACCAACGTCCTCTTTGGGTAGACCTCATGATGTCGTCAATCCATAGTTGAATCGATGCGGAATTGACACATGACACACAAAGGGACGTAATTTAATTTCGACGTAATAAACGTAGATGAAGTAAAAGGACCTGCTATGCAGTAAGCCATATCTCACGATATACACTTGTACATACATTGCAAGGGCTATCGGATCTACGGTAATTTGAAAATGACTATTTGCCTTACAAAAAGTTCCTTGATAGTTTAGTGAAGCCGGTTGTATGTTCTAGGGTTCCAAAATGGAAGTAAAGAGAGAGAGTTCGATACATTCTTCGTAGCCTTTACGACCAAAGTGAAAGGTTAGAGCAGGCGGCCAAAGAACTATATCCGCCTTATGGACCCAAGCCGACAGCCAAGCGATGATTTCAAAGATTCCGTTCTGGTAATATGAACGTATGCAAAGGGCACATTCTGGTATGTTAATTGTCGGAAATGTCAATAAGATCATAGGAGGTGTCTAGTTAGACTGGCACGTAATTTCTGATTCGATTACCCACTAATTGAAGATTAGTAAAAAAAAAAACTGCTTGGAGCCACTACCATAACAATGGTTATAACTAACTATGATAATTTGATCGCCGAAATAAAATGAAAAGACGTTAGGCACTTTTTAGTTCAATTAACACACTGCTACACATAACAGCTTTTGGCCTAAATAAATTTAATTCTGTTCCAACTTTAAATTTTCCCCAGTCTCTCTGCTGCTCTTACAACTATTTGATTTAATTTGTACAGGTATGCGCAAATAAGCAAAAACAAGAAAAAAGTCAACACAAAAAACACGAACTTGCACTTGTGGAATAAAAATAAACAAACAAAAAAATACCTCACCCCAGTAAATAGAGAGTATTCACGTAAAAAGCATTCAAACCTAGAATCGAAATTACAGCTTGCAACATTGCAACACTCAAATTCAATCAAAGCAACACCAACAGTTACAAAAAAAAAACAACAACGAAAAACATCAAAGTAAAAACTAAAACCTGCAAAACACATGCTACACCTACCGGCAACATAATCAGTAGCGCCAGCACAAACCAACTGTCTTCTTTTTAAATAACAATTCGCACATTCTCCGCCTACCCCCCCGCGCACACTCATCAACTTACGTGCTCTTCATTTGCCACCGCCAATGCATTGTTACTGCTGTGTTGACAAATCGAAACTTTAACCTCAGAAAATCATTTCCGTATCCTGTTGCTGTTGCTCACTACGACGACTGTCGTTTCGATTGTCATTCTGCGCTCGCACTACTCCCACTCTTTGCATGTGGCGGGCACTCGGGCTTCCCACTTTGGTTGGTTCCTGCGCTGTCATTCTGTTGCAAGGTTTTCTTTTTGTTGGTTTTATGGTTTTTTTGGTGCTGCTGCTGTAGCTGCTAATGTTTTTGCATTGCTAGGGCCTTTAAAGCGTTCACTGGCTCATGCTACTATATTTACATTGGTCACGTTTTATTATCGTGTCACATTACAGAAAAAAGGCGCACACACATGCATACAATATGTCTAAATATGTAACTCCATGCCGTGAAAAAGCAAACATACTCAGCGAAAGTTATATGTAGTGCATGAACTGTTATTTGAGGGCTAAAATCATACTAGTTCTGGACGGACTAGAACGGGTATGTAACTTTGATTGCTGTTATGTTTTAAAAGATCAATATTTTACAATTTTTATTTAAATACGCTCTAATTTCGTTTCAGAATATTAGAAAAAGAGCATTTAAGTCGGGCAACAAATTCAAGGGACAGGAAAGATTTTGTGTAAAATTGGTATTTGATGAAAGAAATCGTACTAGTTCGAGAAGGACTACGCTTGGACCAGTTTCACAATTGACAATTCACAGGGTATAGAAAACAAATATTTGTCTGTTATGTTTGTTGTTTTATTGTTGTTATGTTTTTAAGTAGCAATATTTTATATTTTTATAAGAATTTACTCTCATTTCGTTCCAGAATAAATAAAATTTGGTATATGTATGTAAGCAAAAAAACAAAAAAAAACATTAAGTCGAATTTGAGGAACAGAAAAGATTTTGTGTAAAATTGGTATTTACTTAAAGACATCACATTACTTTGAGAGGGACTAGTGCCGGTCTATTTGCAAAATACCCACTTAGCGGTGTACGCGAAACAAATATTCTTCTATTATGTTTGCCGTTTTTGTTGTTGTAATGTTTTTAAATAGCAATTATTTATAATTTTTATTTGAAATTTCTCTCATTTAGTTTCAAATTTAAGGAACAGTATTTGATGAAAAAAATCATACTAGTTCGGGAGGGACTAGGCTTGGACCAGTTGCAAAATACTCACTTAGTGCTATATACAAATCTAATATTCTTCTGTTACACTTGAAGTTTTTATTGTTGTTATGTTTTTAAATGGCAATACATACTTCGCAATTTTTACTTGAATTTGCTTTCATTTAGCTTTAGAATAAGTAGCAATTTGAAATGTGTAATTAACAAACCAAAAAACAACATTTATGGCAGGCAACAAATATAAGGAACAGGAAAGATTTTGTGTAAAATTGGTGTGTAATGAATGAAATCTTACTAGTTCGAGAGGGACTAGTACTGGACCAGTTGAAAAATACCCACTTAGAGATGTATGCAAAACAAATATTTTTCTGTAATGGTTGTTTGCCTTTATTAATTTTATGTTTCTAAATGGCAATAAATTCTTCATTATAATCTGCTCTCATTTATTTTCGCAATAAATAAAATTTCAAATACAGTAGAGCGTCGATTATCCGAAAGCCGGTCATCCGAAACGTCGGTTAACCGAAAGGAAATATGACGCCTTTTTCGGATATAAAGAATAAAAAAAAGGGTTGGGTACGTAATGCTGTATGATACAATATTCTGTTTACAAAATGCTGTATACAAAATTCTGTATTATAAAATTCTGTATACGAAATTCTGTATTTCAAAATTTTGTAAAAAATATTCTGTATTGCCGAAATGCTGTATTGACGAAATTTTGTATTGACGAAATTTTGTATTGACAAAATTCTGTATTGACGAAATGCTGTAAGTAAATGATAAGAAATTCAACAAATTTTATAAAAAAAGTGCGCACTTTTTTTCTTCAGTTTCGATAGAATCCACCGTATTTTTGCGTAGAACTCCTTTTCGCGTGGGCGGCCTTCGGCCGCGCTTCAAAAAAATAACCCTCATCAGTCCAACTCCGGCTACGCAATCCACCGTATTTTTGCGTAGAACTCCTTTTTTCGTTGACTTTTGTCAACACACAATTTTTTGGCATTTTCCCTGTCTTCATCGATAGCATGTTTTATTTAGAACATGATTCATAGGTATTGACAGCGTTGTACATATGTACATACTTGCTTTCTGTCACGCGCTTTATGAATTTAAGTTAGTATCGCAGTTCCTAAATATAACAGCGTCGGTGGTTTTATCGTGCCGCGAAACGAACGCGCATCGAACGCGCCGACAGTTTGGTTTGGGCAATCTCTCATTAATTTCAGGATGGACACTCAAGTATTTATCGAGTGGTATGACGCTGTGTTCATTCCAGAGGATAAAAAACATCAGATAGAAACTGGAGACACTGGAAATGTTTTATTAGTGATTGATAATTCTCCAAGTCAAGATGGAAAATTTAAGGTGATTTTTTTGCCACCCAATGTTACCTCAGTCGTTCAACCTATGGACCAGGGGGTGTTCGAAGCCTTCCAACGTTACTATAGAGAAGCGTTGCTTCGTAGTGTCCTAATCGGCCAAGAGGAAGATAAAACAATTCTTGAAATTTACAAAGGTATTAATTTGAAGGATGCTGCTTACATGGCAGCAGAAGCGTGGGCTTATGTCAAAGCGACTACTCTAAAGAAATCCTGGAATAAGCTTTGTCCAACAGTTGAATCCGAAGCTAGCCTAACATCTGAAGAACCAACAAATGAAAACTTTGTTTCAGAAATGGTTGAGTTGATGAAAGAGGTTTCATGATTTGAAGAATGTGACCAAGAAAACGTGCATGAATGGCTAGAATTTGGCGAGGATGATCCTGGCTACGAATTGTTGACAGACAACGATATAATAGCACAGGTTCAAGTTCCTGAAGATGACGACGATGAAGACGAAATTAGTGATGACATCGTCTCAGCTGAAAAATGTCCGTCCAATGAAGAAGCCTTTAAATGATTTGAGACTGCTATTAAATGGTTGGGACATCAAGACGAATGCGATTCTGTGCAGTCTTTAAAACGCCTAAGAGATTTGGCGGCAAAAAAACGAGTCTCAAAACTTAAGCAAACAAGTATGTTCGACTTTTTTTTTTAGATTAGTTTTATACTATTAAAAAATGTTTAGACATATGTATTTTTGTACCGTGTGTGCAATCCCTACTTAAATGTGTATGTGACTATTCATAATATGTACTGTACTCTAGTGTATCATTAAAAATCATTACATACATAATATGTATTCCTAATCCAATGATATGTTTTATTACCCTACTCTCAACAAAGAACTGGAATTTCGCAGATGTTCGTTTATCCGAAAAATCGATTATCCGAACACCCTCTGCACCAATTGTTTTGGATAATCGGCGCTCTACTGTATGTCATTAAAAACAAAAAAAAAAAATTTGATCAATCAACAAATTTAACGATAGGAGAATATTTTGTGTAAAATTGGTATTCGATGAAAGAAATCATGCTAGTTCGAGAGGGACTAGTATTGGACCAGTTGTAAAACACCCCTTTAGAGTTGTATGAAATATTTTATAATTTTTTTTTAGAATTTGCTCTTATTGCACTTCAGAATAAATATAAATTTGAAATATGTAATTTTTTAAAACAAAGCCGTGTTAAGTCGAACAGCAAATTTGAGAGAAAAAAATATTTTGTATTGGAATTTAATTCATAAAAATATTTTAAGTCCTAATTTATAACAGTTTTTTTCTTTTCAACTCATCTAATTTTCGCCACAAATTAGATTAAAGCTGCTTTGTCTATTATGAATCAGTTTATTAACTAGTGCGATACTAAAGCGGGCTAATTAGTTCGTTAACTAGTGTAATGCTCGTGCTGAGACTGACAAGTCGGCAAGCTAACTACTCCACTGAGAACTAGTTTACTGCCTGGTATAATATACATATAGTATAGTGCTGATGTAGAGACTTACTAGTAGGTTAACTGTTGTAATGTTGATGCATAGGCGTATAATTTACTCAACATCACCAGCTGCTAGCTTTGAAAAAGGATATAATACGCACTGTCTCAGCTCCAAAGTAAACTAGTAGTAGAGTAGTTGAGAACTAGTCGACTCAGCTACCGGGTATATGCACTCTTACACACACATGTATATACACGAACATGTGCATTTCTTTTTACCTCTGTTACGCGATTGTTGCTCCTGGCTTGTGGGTTCAAATTTATTGGTTGTGTGCTGTTTGTGTCAGCACCATCGTCACTGGCTCTTGCTTGGCGTCACTATCGTATAATCATTCTCAGCCACATCGGTGTTGACAATCAGCGTCCAATGTATGCACGTTTTTTTACTCGCTGCAGTTTTTTTGTTTACTGTGCTTCAGTTGCCTTTGTGTGTAATTCGGTGTTTACTTAATTTTTTATTTTTAACGTTGCCTCATCTCCATTAATGTTGACTTTTGCCTTGTAATTTTTCTTGCTTTATTTTTTTCCCAATTTTTCTATTTTTTGTGCGATTTTTGACTTCTTGTTTTTGTTTGTCAGCTGAGGCTGCATTTGTTTGAGGTTGTCATTGTTTGGATCTTCAAATTTCAAGTTAGTTGATTGTTGGTTCATATTATTAGCCAAGCTCATGTGTATGTGTGTATCACTGGTAGTTGAGAAAATTTTTGGGGTTTCTTCTATTAAGATCACGGTTCAAATTCGCTTTCTTTCTGAGTGATTGGTTTTAAGGGAGGGGTTGTCGCTCAATTGAAAGCTAGAAATCTAAGGTGGCGTTCAGATGCTGCAATTTGTTTGTCGTGTGTGATGGCTTTGTTCTATTATTATTCACCAGAGCTCCATATTTCTTTATCACTTGCGGGAATATCCTTTTATATTCGTACTACTGTCACTGGAACGAGTTTTGAAAATATCACTTAGTAGCAAAAACATTTCAAGCACTTTGTCATACTGCACTGCTTCTTCGAGAGCATTCCGCTAAAAATTCAGCAAATATCATTTCAGAACCATTTATCAATGCCTGCCTTAGCACAGAGTGACTTATGATTATTTCCTAAATTCAAACCTCAGACATTCGGAGCCAGTAGTCCAGAACAAGCAAACTCTGTTTGTAAGGCACTAAGAAAGGCAATTACCTATACAGTTAGGAGGTAGCAGCTTTGTGCATTCGCATTTACTTTGCGACTGTTAAAGAAAGAGTAAAAAGTGTTGCATATCTTAAGGCATATAAGGTTCTGCAGACTTTTAGCTTATTTCATGCAAATTTTGTCAGAGAAAACCCCTAGTCAAATTTTCTGAGGAGTAAATTCTTGGAACATTGTAAACCTCTAGCGACTTTGGAAATCCATTATTTTTTAAATTTCTCCAAAAAAGTGTTAAAAAGACCCTATTTCGAGAGAGCTAGTGGGTTAAAATATTCTACAAAAATATTCCTCGCAGAATTTTACTATACGCATTTAAATTAAGTATTTTGATCAGTTAAGTAATTAAAGCGGGTTTTCCGCTTTTGCGCAAGCCTCTCAGACGCACATAAAATAATTAATTGGGCTATAAAATATTTTATTCGAGAATGTAAAATACTTTGAATGTTTAGCTATATGTTCCTAGTATTTTCAGCCTATATATACATTTTTTTCCTCCGTAGTTTCGTAGTTTCTAGATTTTTTGTTTGGTGGGTGACGTAGGGTTCACAATGCCTCCGCATTTACAACGGCCGTCGTCTACTGCGTTGAGTGGTTGAGTGGCCACACAAATAATACCTCCTCCTCTTCCAAGGAGAACTTCTTCCCGCAACTACTTCCTGCATTACTTTGGGAGGGTCCAAAATGGCGTTCATGGAAGGGACCAGTTCTATTCACTCAAGCCCGGTTCCGTCATAATTGTAGCCAGCTCCATGCAATGGGCTCGTCTTCTTATGTCTCTGTCTGTTGCGCTTTGTTGAACTGTGTCGAGGTCTATCTTGTTTTCGTAATACGTCTTCAATGTATCTCTCAACCACATTCCAGCTCTTTTCGCGTTCAAACATTTTGTTGGTCAGCGCGAAGTCGCTAATCTGGTTGCTCAGAGCATCTCTTTCCACAAGACATCTGACGCAACTAAAGAACGTGTGTTTGATGTCATCGTTTGGCTCTTCGCAGTACATGCACCTGGGGTTTATGCACCTTGGCCCAAAAGGATCTGAGTCATGAAATAGTTTGCTTTCCCGAAGTTCCTTTGAGTTCATTTGCCTATTGTTGGAATCAGCTTCGCCGTCCATCAGCCACTCGATTCAGTGTCCCATCGGCCTTCCCACCGCTGCATAGTTTGGCATCTCCGTTCCGCGGCGTTAGTGGTGGCGTGTTTTGTTTTTTTTTTGAATCCACGTATCAATTCATTTCCTAGGCTATGAAGTCGGTAGGTATCTCCACGCTTACAAAAACTGCCGCGCGACAGTCAGTGCGGTAGGCTGAAGCAACTTTGAGTGCCGCTGTTTCTTGTTCAGCCTCCAGTGCCTCCGGTTGGTTTTGCAGTTCAGCATAATTGTGCGCCCCTAATTACTTAGTTATAGTTATTTAGTGTCTTCCTCCTCTGGTAGGTATAAACCCAGGATTCTGTGTCTCCTGTGGCCTAATGCCTCAGAGTTGGTGATTAAGTCTACCAAAGACTCCTCTTCATCACAGCAGAACCTGCATAACCTAGATAATCGTATTGTGTTAAAAGTGTTTATTAAAGGCACAGTGACCCGTAAGTGTTCCACAGCGTAATCTGAGGCCATTTTTGTCTAGGATTAGAGCAGATTTTGCTCTGTTGGCATTGAAGTTTAAAAACTTTTTGGAGTGATTAAGGCCACTTGTGCCGTTCCAGTGTTCCCTGATTTTAGTTTGGAATCATTTTTTGGTTTTCTGTTTTATATAATATTATTTTTGTCAAAGCTGAAAAATGGGGTTGGCCCAATAAATAGCCCTTCTGTCCCTTTTTTGGCATAAAAGTCTGCTTTCTCGTTTCCTTCGTGTCCCTCATGTCCTGGTACCCAAATCAGTGAGACCTGATTATGAGTGGCCAGTTTGTTGAGTGCATTTTTACACTCTATTAGAACTTTTGACTTGAATGTGAAGTTATTCAAGACTGTGAGAACCGATTGGCTGTCTGAAAGTGTTCAAATTTTTACTTTTACGAACCCTCTTTTGGATATGCTTTCCACTGTTTCCATTATGGCGAAGAGCTCCGCATGGAAAATTGTGGTATCTGTACTTAGTGTTAGAGATTTGTGTACTCTAGGCCCCTCTATTCCTGCTCCTACTCCTTGGAGCGTTTTGGAACCATCTGTGTACCATTTTTGTGAGTCATCATTTATCCATGTTGGGTTAGATTCCACTCTTCCCTAGAAGGGAAGATAACTTTGTATCTCTTAATAAAATTGAGTACGGGTTCCGTGTGGTCATACGCCTGGGTTATGATACTGCATGTTGAACCCTGTTCAAGATATTGAGGTGTCCAGTAAGATCTCCTGGTTTAAGTTTTTCTTTCATATGAAAAGAGAGTGCTTGCATAGTAGCTTCCTCTTGCACTGCTAAATGTAGCGGTGGTAAATTTAAAAGCGCTTCCACTCCAGCAGTTGAGGTAGTTCTCGTGTCCCCTGTTATGATGGGTATTGTCAGCTTGTAGTTCACACAGTTTTGATATAGCAGTAATAGTTTGATTTATTTTAACCCATCATACCAAAGCCCCATATAGTACAATGCGTCTTACCATTTGGGTGTAGATCCAGAAGGTCGTTTTAGGGTTCAGACTCCAGGACTTACCCAAGAGTTGTTTTGCTGTGCAAAGGTTTTTCGTTGCCTTTTTTATTACTGAGTTGAGGTGGGCCTGCCAAGTTAGTTTTTTATCCAAGATAATTCCTAGATATTTAATCTCTTCCTTTAGAGGTACGTCTATTCCATTTATTCTTAGGGTGGGTATATTTCTACCCATTTTCCTGGTAAATGGAATAATTGTGGTTTTAAAAGGGGTGATTGATAATCCCTCTTTTCTACACCACTCCCAGGCATCCTGCATTAAGTCATTTGTTTTATACCCTTTATTGTTAAGGGTTTGTACCGAATCGTCAGCCAGGATAGATCAGAGCAATGACAATAGTGCCCCCCCCCTTGTGGACATCCTTTCGCGGCTGCAACACTTAGGGTGACTTGCCTCAGAGAGGCTGTGATTATCCTTTGGTTTAGAAAGTTGCTTATCCATTTAACAATTGCTGGATCGGCTCCCCAATTGAAGAGTGCCAGTTCTATTGCTGAAAGTTCACGTTATCAAATGCACTCTCAATGTTCATAAAAGCACAGAAAGCTATTTCCTTCAGGGCAAGGGCCTTTTCTAATCGCGAAGATAGCCATGCTCAGCCTTCTTTTGCTCTGTGTTATTCTACCGATGTTTGCCATTAGTATATATAATGGTGGATAATAAAATAATGCCAACCATAGGCCCACATCCTTAATTGGTTTTAATGCGCCCCCACACAATGACTTTAAAAATTTTGCGCAGCCTTTTCAGTGTTTGGCCTTATAGCGGGTTGTACAAGCGAAAGAATCTTGCTGCTTCCATGTGACTTGGTTTTGAGTGCATTTGTAGGGCAAGTATCTTTCATTTCCGTTTCTTCCCATTTTATTTTGATGCCCCGAAATTTTTCACAAAAAAAAAACACACACACACCTCTCGAGTAAAAACTTGTCGACTCCAGATTCTAGTTGGTACCTTTGGTCTATAATAAAATTCTACTAACGATTCTTAAAATTTTTATAAATTCCCCTGCTGCTACTCCCAGATGAGGAATTGTAGAAATGACTACACAAGTTTTTCATATTTAATTTTTAGGGGCTTTGTTAATGTATTCATCTGTTTTTAGAGTTAGACATTGAAATTTGTCTTTTGCTTACTCCAAATCAATTGAGTCCTATTTACCTGATTATATTCTATGATATTATTTTTATTGCTAACATTAGCTAAACCTCTTCTGCTTATAAAATCTTTTCATGCTCTGCTTAGTTTTTACAAAAAAAAGTATATTTTGTGTTCATACTTTTTCGAGTTCTCTCAAATAAAAAAAAAAAAAACAGAACGCACGTATTTTGCCATTTTTCACTTCTCAACAACCTTTTTTTGATGTAAAAAAAAAACATGATGAATAGCAATACTTGTGAATTGGATACCCGTAAACAAACTCAAATGTATGTATTTGCTAGGCATGCAACTCTCGTCCCGGAAATTTCGGGACTAATTAGTATTTCGGGATTCCGATTTTCTTTAAATATGTTTTTTTTATTTATTCAATTACACTTTTTTAAGTAAAATAAGTACATAAACTGAACATTTATCGTACAAAAAAGGTTACTTTAAAGGTGGTTGTGGGGGTGGAGGTGTTGATTGAAAGGACACATCCCAGATTTAATTAACGCAAAAGTTGCCATTTTGATACACGACTTGTAGCACCACTACTTCGAACTATCTTGATTTGACTATGAATCTTCCTTAGTCGTCTCTTTTCTTTTCTGCAATTTCTTTCACGTTAATATCGAGAATTCTCCCAGCATTCTTTGCCGTTGAGCACCCAGACTTGGACACTCACACAGATAGTGAAAAACTATTCCCTTAAATTCTTCTTGACTGCACCTTTCACACCTATTGTTGTATGACCACCTCAACTTCCTGGCATGGTCTACCAAAGGCCAGTGGCCGGTTATTGTTCACGTAATTCTGAATATGTCCCATCGTGACTTTCTTAACAACTCTTCGTTTGTGGATTTGTTGAAATTGGGCCACGTTTGTTTCATTATTTTATAGTTATCCGTGGTAGTCCATCTGTCAGCGGCCTGCTTCCTGAATAGCGAGAAGATCTCTCTTTTGCGCACGCCTTGGGGACAGCCTATTTCTAGCGCTTCGGATTCGTTATAGGATGCCCCCTGTCTTGCCAGTTTATCAGCTTTTTTAATTTCTTCTATGCGCCTATGGCCAGGTACTCAGAGGAGAGAATTGTCTGTCGTGCGCGCTAAAGTATTAACTTCTTCTTTGCATTTTCTGACGATTTCTGAATTGGTTATGGGTGACTTTAAAGTCAAGATGGCCGCTTAACTATAGTCGTTGTAGATGATTTCTAATTGTCTCGCATGCTTCCCTTATCCCGAGAGCTTCTGCTTGAAAAACACTATTCTAATTACTCAATCGAAAAGACTTGGAATTATCGAGGCCTTTCGAATATATGTAATATATATAAATATATTGTAACTGTCAACAGTAATGTGGGTGCCGATACGCGACTCTCTTTGATTACTGAATTAAAATCCCATTCCGTTCGGCGGTATTTTACCTCAAGCTCTATTGTAAAGCTTACGGTAGCGATAGTAACACCTGATGTGTCGCTAGTAAGCCTTTGACTGTCTAAAATAACACTATGACCAAAGATCTTGGCATTCCAAAAGCCTCCTTCTTTTATTCCGAAGGTGGTATTCGTTGCTGTTAGTCGTAGTTGCAAGTCTATTGGTATAGGGAGAACATAAATTAAGTCCCTCTCCTGGACACGATTTCAAAGCTTCAGATATTCCTGCGCAGGCTGCTTGTTGTACGCTTGTTCGCCGTCTAACGTTGTACTGTTGGCTTAATGTAGGCCATTTTACTAATGCTCCGTATGACATAACCCGCCTCACATCCAAAGTGCGAGTTTAGGCTTTAAATCCCAACTTCCACTAATAAACCTTTTGCAAGTGTATTAAGTTACATGCGGGTTTTCAAACCGATTTTTGAATTTTTACTAATTTTAAAAAAATTATGTTTCAAGTGAGTCCCGAATTGAGTCCCGGTATAGCGGGATTACTAAAAAAAATCCCCAAATCCCGAAAATGTCCGCTAATATTGGCATCCCTAGTACTTAATTACTACATCTACAGTATTTATTTTCAGCTATTTGTGCTTTTCACTGCATCACCGGTTCAATACGTCGCACTTCAATGAGTCCTTACCTACCCTTAATAAAAAATATTTGTCCGTATTCATAAATGTGTGAACATGTGTATCTGTATCTCAGCATGTACATGCACATATCTACACTTGTATTTCTATAGGCATTTTTCGTATGCATTCGTATTTATTTAGGTGTAAGATATGAATATTTCCACACACTTTTTTTATCTCTGAAATCATTTAACTGTCAGAAATCGGTATGACAAGTGGCAATGCAAGTGCCTGCAATCAAAGCATTCACAAACGGAAGAGGCGTGTTGGCATTTGTAAGGTGTGCTAGGAGTAAAGGAAATGTAGAGCGATAGTCCTCTAGGAACATGTGTTTTTGTTTTTTGAAAAATTTGCTAAATTTTTATTTTATCGGTAGATCAAAAAATTTAAAGCTGTCAAGGTGAAATTTCAGACAAAAAAAAAATAGTTTGTTGTTTTTTGTTTGTTCCCTTCAGTTGTGAGTTACCGAAGTCAACAAAGAGAAAATTCGGTACATTTTACAGTTTTTCAGTTGTGAGTTACCGAAGCCAACAAAGAGAAAATTCGGTACATTTTACAGTTTTTCTTTAATAATGGCGAAAATGCAAGCCAGGCCGCTGGAATTGTGAATGGTGTTTATGGTGCCGATACTGGAGAAGGCCTGATTACGTGCAATTTTGGTTTCGTCGTTTCCGTTCAGGTATTTTTGATGTTAAAAAATGTCGATAAAATAACAAAAATAATCGAAGTTGACAGGCATATTAGTAGTCGCAGCATCGCCCAGCAGCTAAAGATCGACCGTAAAACAATTTTAAACTAACAATTTTGCGCGAAAATAATAGATTTCTTTTTTACCAAGCCAATATTATAAAATTAAAAAAAAAAAATAATAA
The DNA here is from genome assembly GCF_027943255.1 of Anastrepha obliqua. NCBI lineage: Eukaryota > Metazoa > Arthropoda > Insecta > Diptera > Tephritidae > Anastrepha > Anastrepha obliqua. The sequence continues at coordinate 33,502,153 of NC_072896.1, forward strand.
AAAAATAATGGAAATATAAATAAAAAAGAAAACAAGGAATAGTCTAAGCTCAGGCGAAAACGATCGTTATTTACCCCTCAAAGCATTCTAATTTGAGCGTAAGAGATATTTCCCTATTTTCCTAAATTATGTTGTAGTTGCAATCCTTTCCATAGTATCATCACTTAACAAACTTCGGAGAATTGCATTTTTTGCTTAAATGGAAAATGGTAGAGGTTTTTAGCGGATTTCGCATCCATATCCTAAGGGCAGCACGTGTACCAGTTTGGGTTATGTGATCTAAAATTTTACTTGAGAAAATTGAAATTTTAATTATAATGAAACTCTTTGGAGCTAGCGACATAGAAGGTATAAATAAAGTGTATTGCACTTAAGGCCATTTTTAGTAAGTCTAGGGAGTCTAACTTCTATGGCGCAGTGAGCAATCGTAAGCATGACTAGGCGAATCTGGTTTCACCAAACACTACGGCACTCGATCTGTAGGCTTTTTTCCCAGAATGACGCCGGTGAAGAGGAAAGTCTCATGAGTACTGGTATACCAGCATAGCAATATGCCCGACTTATAGCCTCACAACTACACCTACGTACTAAACACCTATCCAGTATCTCCCATTCTCCCCACGGAACTGCCAAAAAGGATTACCTCATGGGGCTGGTTAGCTCATAGGCTGCTAATTACTGTTGACGTAGAAGCAGATCCGCCCGCCTCAAATCATTATGAATATATTTTGCATGCGCGCAGATTCGCTTCAACCGATTTCAGCAAAAAATTTACAATATTTTCTCCCTTTAATGTATTGTATTATAGAGTTTGAGAGCATAGCGTGAACATTAGAACAAGATGTGATCGACATCATCTTGCCCCATCGTTCAGATTGAACAGTTTGGTTAACAGTCACGGTCGAACCTATGGAGGTATTTTCGAAATACCCTGTGAATTGGGTTGGGTGGAAATGTGTTTATTTCTTTGTAACCAGATCACAAGAATGTGTACTAGCCCAAAGTCCATCTACCTTTCGGTGATCTATTCTACCGATCTTGCCAGTGGGCAATGGAACGATTCATTTTCGACTCTTTTCCTGCATTAGTTTTTCGCTTTGCTCTACCGTCGTGTTCGGATAGCCTTATATACACTCTGGGCATTTCTTTCGCCAAAATGTCTACGTGGACTAGTCCTGCAAAAAAGAAGGAACGATCTTCCGAAATTGTACGGAAGCCGTGGATAGTTTCTTTCTACAGCTAGTTATGTTCAGTGCGTTAGCCCAGATAGGTGCGGCATACAAAATAACCGAACTGACTACCCTACTATATAGTATTCTTTTGCTGTGGCTGGCGCCGTCTTTGTTTGGCATTATTCGTGACAGACAGGACTGCACACTCGGCATTGTTCACAAAATATTCCAAGTGCGCTTTGAAATTTAAACGACCGCCAATCAGCACTTCTAGGTATTTTATAGCATAGTTTAACATTTAAATGCATAGTTTCTACTGTCTTCTGCTGCTTATTAGGACTGCATCTGCCTTCTGCTCAGCTATTTTCAGGTTCATGCACTTCAACCAAGCATTGCTTACTGATTCGCTGGCGATCCTCTCAATTTCGTGGATATGTTTTGCCATCATTACCACCGTGTTATCATCTGTGAATCCAATTACATACATTAGTATCAGTTCCATAGTAGTGGACCCAAAACTGATCCTTGAGGAGCCCCAGCTGACACGATATACTCCTCAATGCCTTTGTCGCTTCTAAACCGCAATTTGCGGTCCGTGAAGTAGCTTCCAATTATTATGCTATTATAATTAGACGACCCTATTTTTGTTAGGGCTTCTAGTATACACTGTCAGCTAGCAGTGCGAAAAACGTTTCTAACGTCCAGAGTTACCACAGCCCAGTATTTTTTTTCCGCCGCGCCATCTATTGTCTTCAATGGCTTCTGTTGCTAACTCTACCACGCAAGAGTATTTCCCAGAGTGTCTAGTAAGCTATCGGTCGGTAAGATTCGGGTTCGCCAGGCTGTTTTTTTGCTCTTGGGTAAAGGCACAGGTGTTTGCATCTTCCATGTCTTTGGGAAAGTGCCTTTGTTAAGGCAAGTTTGGGATCCTGCTAAAAATATGTGCATAAAAAATAGATCTGTGGGGGTGTAATAAAGAATGTGTGAACGTTTTCTAACTACTTTTGCCATCTAGTTTATGGTTTCATGCATTTCCGCAATTTGCTGTCAGAAGTGTCTGACTGAATGCCTTCTGGGCAAAAATCTATCGCTGGATTTCCTACAAAATGGGGCTAATGTTGACTGTCTCTTTCTTCGTTTCTTACTCTTGTCCACCAAAAGGTCTCGTCCAAGTGGATGGCCTACGAAACAGAAAGAAAAAAAATTAAAATAATTCTTTGGTCCCTGTGCGACCCATCCCACTTTTATTTAGTTGATGTGACAGATAGTGTTGACTTATTCAATCGATTCCCGTACAATAATGAGATAATTAAACGATATCTTCCTAAATTTTCAATGGAAATGTTTATCGCAGCATCACTTCGAGGAGTTTTTTCGACTTTTAAATTTTCCGTAGTACAAAAAAGCTTCCAGGGATACTTTGTGAGTTATGTAAGGACGTACCGTGCAAAACTTCAAAACGATTCGTGTAGTAGATTTTGAGTAATGCAAGTTTCAGAAAACGCATTAAAGTCGAGTTGGTACACAAAGCCGACCTGGAGCGCTGGACGCTCAAATACTTATAACTTCGTGGATAACTTGTTTTTAAATATGTTTTTTTTTATCTTAAAAAATTAAAACGAATGAAGTGCATAAAATCTTTAAACGAACGGAAGTCATTTCACTTTCAAGACGCTACACCAAAATTTCATTATTGAAAAGTTTTAAAATTAATAACTTTTTTAAAACCAATTTCAGTTTACTTCTTATTAACAAGTAACATAATTTTTACCAAAATTGACAACAATGCCAAAAATATTTTAACCGCATGTCACTTTTTGTGATCCTACTCTTCACTACGGAGCGGAAGGAATAAATATAAGTCACTTTTCATTCATTTCGCCTAAACTTTTATAACGTGCACAGGGGCCTTAAAGGGTTAAGCTACAAACCAATAAAAAAAATTTAATTTTATATAACAAAAATAAAATCTAAGTGCGTAAAATTTTTCTTAAATTTTTTTGCTTATAATTTCCGCTTGGGTCTCTATTATTTGCTATCTGTTTGTATGAAATAAATTGTCAGCCAATCAATTTAATGTCTACGTCTGTTAACTCATATGTTGAGTGTGTTAAAAAGCGCATGTAGCTTTTAATTTGATAAAATTCTATTTAAAATATGAATTCATACATCGCTTTGAACGAAGCCTTTGCTTTCAAGCTTGGCTTTTCGAAGAAAAATATCCTTCAAGCGTACCAAATTCATATGGAAAATATAGCTGCATACTTTCACATTTATTTCTACCTATGGCTTTTTACAATATGAATTTCAAACGCTTTTGTGACATACTTCAAAATTTGCTAAGAGGCTGTTCATAAGATTTACTAATTGGGGCATGATAACTCAAAAGGTTGAAGTGAATGGAATATTAGCACAAAAGAGAAAAAACATGTTGGAAATCCAAAGAAATAAAAACAAATGAACAGCAACCTTACAAATAAAATAAAAGATGTGTTCGATACTAAAAAAAAAATATATATGTATATATTTTTTATAATTAGCTTCACCTATATGTAAAAATAATTGGAGAGTAAAATCCATTAAAAAAAAAAGGATAAGAGGATCTCGCTTCGGTGCAGGAATTCAATATGAGCCAATTTTATAAATGTTTTTTCTTGTTAATTGCAATTCGCATTGAATATTATTTTCATGATTACAAGGTATACCACAAAAGTTGCCGATTTATTGCACTGAAAATATTTCGCGTTGGACTTTATACAATACTTTTTATGGGCGAGAAGCATAGCAAACTTCTCTCTTTTTTTCAACTTATGCGATGTAGAAAGTCTAAAAAATTTATTTCCATGTGAATCGATCCATCCTAATGTTCATGCATGTAGGTGTTTGCAATGTGTCTATGCTAAATATTTAAGGGGTTGCGTCCAGAATTTTCAAAAAATCGATTTCTTTTTTACAGATTATTATTCTTCATAGTTTTAGGCGTATTTCTGTCGAAGTCGATGGTAAAAATTCGCCACAGATACAAAGCTATGGTAGAAAATGTACCTGCCTGATAAAACGTGCCGCGACCTCGAGCGAAATGCACTGGAAAGTTTAAACTCGTTTTACTTGAAATTACTTTTTCCGGCACGGTCAGCATGAGAACTCATATAGTTTTTAATACTTTTTGATGCGGTTTTCTTCTTTAAATATTCGAAATTGTATTCTCTATAGTCAGTCAAGCCGGAGTTTTGATATTTTTATTAAAAAAGTTTATAAACATAATTAAAGTGTGACATTTGTGACGTAAAACGCATACTTTTTTTAAAATGCCGTAAATTGCAAAATTTTTCGAAATTAAAAAATCCGGCTCGGCAGACTATAACTACAACTTTATTTTACAAAAATTTTATTTACCTTTTACAGATCTATCAAAATTTCAAGGAGAGATGATGCAGACCGTGGATCAACTTTTATTTCATTGTAATTTGGGTCACGTGATTGTTTATATATTAATTTTTGTAAAGAAAAATTGAATAAATTTGTTTCTGAAGTTTAAGTACTAATAAACAATGTACCAAATTTTTTTATATTTATTTCTATTGTTATCCCTTCTGAAAACAGTTTTTCTTTCAGCGCATTTTTGGCATTGCTGGGCGTATCGTGATATTTTACGGTTAGGGTTGGTTAGAAATAATATCGTTTCCCATGCTCGGATTTCTAGAAATTTGAGAGAATTCAATACATTTACAAATCATATTGGCACAGATTTATTTTCACAAAGTAGTATTTCAAGATATTACTGAATTGATTATTTAACTAGATTCTAAGTAGTCTCTAATATTCTTTTTCTGTAAACTGTACGAAATATTAAATTTTCTTCATTAAAATTAAATAAGTAAATTATAGGTTTCATTTATTGTTATTATTATATTAATAAATTCAATACATAAATAAATAAATAAATAAAATATTATATATACTGAGCCTCTTATCTTAACATGTATGAGTTTTTCATTTTCGGTAACTCCAGTAAAATTGTCTGCTAGAAATTTCTGTTAAATAATTTAACTCTCTAAGTGTCTTTTAATGAACTTTCTTTATGCATTTTTTGAGAACGACTCAAAAATGCCCATTTAGGTGAGAGTTAGAGGGTTAAGAAGTCTGCGAACAGAAATTATATTTGAAGCCGTTTTACTATACACACAAGATTTTTGATAAAATATTCACACTTTCACCCAAAATTTTAAAATTTTATTCCTCACTAAAAACAAATTCACACCCAGTGGAATAGTCCTGTCCTCGGCAATGTTGATCTTGGAGATATTTTCATTCATATTTATTAATGATTTGAAAATAAACTTATCGCAACACGTCATAATAGTCATACCATAAAGGCTCAAGGGGAAACTGATCGATTTCATAAAGAAAATTGAGATTGTCTTCAAGCAACGCATTCGGTGATTTTGCCGGTTTCCATGTCTGGATACGCTATAGTTTTCTGGGCGCTTTTTACGTACATTTTCTGTGAAACGAGGATGACGTTATGCCTACTTCCCACGAAAGTTCTGAATCACTAAGCGAAAGACGTAAAAACATTGCACAACTCTTTTTTCTGAATTTTCATATTTATTTACCTATGTATATATAATATGTACATATATAAATATGTACACGCACCTAGTATATAAATAAATTCAATCACATCCTCATGGTAATTAATTTAAAAAATTTAATTGCAATTAAATTTTCATTTAAATAACACTTTTTAACAGAAATAAATAGGACATATCGCTTTTTAATGTGAAACAATTAAATTTATGTGCAAATATTTCATTTTGATTTATTGATAGCGGCGGTGATTTAAACGCATATAAGCATGTACATGTATTTGTTTGTGTGTGTGAAGTGAAAGTATGCCAAATGACTTCGTAGACGTACATGTATAAGTTAAGTACATACCTATATGTATGTATGTTAGCATGCAAATTCATACTGTAGGTATATGTATGCACGCAAGGCTACAGAGTGAGCTACAAAAGTTAACCTTTTAACGAAAATATCTTAACGCCTCTTACCACATTTCTATTTGTAAATAAAAAAACCCGAAACTGAAGTATGTGAGAATAGCTTTCAAAAACTGTCAAACATTTTAAAGTATACAGATTTCAAAACGATTTTTTCATTCATGCATATGTTAAAAAAAAAAACTAATTGCTAAAAAAAATAATTCTTTTATTTACTATTACTCATCTTTCTCAATGAACTTTTATAGATTTAGAATTACCAGTATCACCCGTGGTCGAAAATCCGAATTATAACAATCCCTTTTGTAATTAGTTATTTTTATTAAGGGGTTACATACGTCCAGCAGCGCCAAAAATGCGCTGAAAGAAAAATTGTTTTTAGAAGGGAAGTTTACTAGTACTTAAACTTTATAAAAAAATTTATTTTAGTTTTTCCTTACAAAAATTAGTATATCAGGTCAGTCCATAAGCTCGTGCGTTTTTTAAAGGTGGCTTTAAAATTAATAAAAAAGATGTTTAAAGTATTTATTAATCAATAATATATTTTCCTTCATTATTTACAATGTCTTCCCAACGTTTAGGCAAATTTTTAGTTCCCTGCTCAAAAAATTGTTTGGCCTTGGAGCCGAAATACGCTTCGATATCCCTTTTTATAGCTTCTTTTGAGAAGTAGTTCTTGTTACTCATATGGGATTGAAGTCCACGGAAAAGGTGATAATCATAATGTGCAATATCCGGAGAGTATGGTGAATGCGGCATTAGCTCCCATCCGAATTCGTTCAGCTTGCCTAATATTTGCCTTGCGGTATGAGGTCTTGCGTTGTCGTGGTGAAACAAAACTTTGCGTCTATTCACTAAAGACGGTCGATTTTTGTTAAGTGCCTCATTCAGGTTTGATAGCTGATGGGAATAATAATCAGCAGTTATCGTCTTGTTCGGTTCCAGAAGTTCATAATAAACAATACCGGCCATATCCCACCAAATAGACAGGAGAATCTTCTTGGGATAAAGGCCATCTCTAGGGGTCGGTTCTGGTGTTTCTTCTTTATCTAACCATTGGCGTTTGCGAACAGGATTATTGTAAAGGACCCATTTTTCATCACCAGTAACGATACGGTTCAAAAAACTTTCTTTTTCAAGCCATTGCAGCAGCTGAGAACACACATTCACTCTCTGCTGAAGGTTGGCGACGGAAAGTCTATGTGGAACCCTTTTTCCCCAGCTTTGAAACCTTTCCCAACTGATCCAGGTGCCTGTGAACTATTCCGTGCGATTAATATAACCTCTGAGGTATCATATCGACTGCCAAATTTGGCTCAGCTTCCATGAGTTTGTGCAAGCCGTCGGAGTTAAAGACTTCAGGACGACCAGCGTGCGGGGCATCCTCCACGTCGCAGTTACCACTTCGGAATTTTGAAAACCACTTTTGCGCAGTCCTTACACTCACGGTATCCACTCCGCGAAGAGTGTTTATTTCTGCAGCAGCAGTTGCTGCATTTTTACCACTTTTATAAAAAAATACAAATTATGCCTCTTGTACGCGTTCGAAGAATTCATTTAATTTTTTAACAACACGTGCTTCTACAGGGTTGCCTATATTCGACGGACCCATCTGGCAACCCTGTATCTTTTGACAGAGACGTCAGATCGCTTAATGACATACCGCGTTGGAAGCGTCGATTCAAGCAAATTTTTACCATGGAACAGTACACGCCACGCGAGCGCTCCAAAATTGTTGAAATTTACATTCAACAAAAGAAGTCAATTGTGAAAAATCAACGTGAGTATAAAAAATTAAATAATGTGAAAAGTGCGCCTTTTAAGAACACCATTAAACATTTGTACGAAAGATTTTCGACTGGTGATGCGACCAAGGCGATCGGATGAAAATATTGCTCTTGTACGGGCCAGTGTTGAGACGACGCCAAGGACATCCCAAAATCGCCGTTCTCAGAAGTTGGGCATTGTTCGGATCACTTTAGAATGAATTATCCGCATTGATTTGCCTTTATTCTCGTATAAGATTTAATTGCAGCAAAGATTGTTGCCTGCGGACAAGCCTCGTCGATTGGAATGGGCCCAAAAAACACATGGGTAAGTCGAATATGGGTAACCCTGTATCCCCGATAAAAATTACTTGTTGAATGCACAATATATCAAAGAAAATATAAATAGTTCCGTTATATTCGGCGAATAATTTTTTGTATGCAAAAATTGTACAAAAGTGAAATTGTGGGTAAAATACGCACGAACTTATGGACTGACCTGATATAAAAAATCATGTCACCCAGTGAAAAAAGTTGCCCCACGGTCTGCATAATTTCTCCTTGAAATGTTGATGGATCTGTAAAAAGTAAAAAAATCTTGTAAAATAAAGTTGTAGTTATAGTCTGTCGAGCCCGATGTGTGGATTTCGAAAAATTTTGCAATTTACGGCATTTTAAAAAAAGTATTCGTTTTACGTCATAATTGTCACACTTTAATTATGTTTATACAATTTTTTAATAAAAATATCAAAAATCCGGCTTGACAGACTATAGAGAAAACACTTTCTAATATTAAAACAAAAACCGCATCAAAAAATATTAAAAACTGTATGAGTTATCATGCAGACCGTGCCGGAAAAAGTAGTTTCGAGAAAAACGAGTTTAAACTTTGAAGTGCATTTCGCTCGAGGTCGCGTGCATTCAAAGTAAGAACTTAAAAAGAATTTTTCAATTCAATTTGTTAACTTACGTCTAATCTCCCATTCCAGGTTAATATTGTTTGCCTTTCTGATCAGCAAGCAATTGTTGTTCTTTATTTTTTTCCAGTCGACGAGATGTTCTGGCATCTTTTGCTGCTTTCATGGCCCTGATTCGTGCGTATTTTAGCCGGTTCGAATTTTCTCTGGGACAATAGTGATACTCCTCATATCCAATTGTTATACCAAGTAATCTTTCCATTCTTAATAAATTCTCGGCTCCGTCATTGAAAGTATATACAGCAACATTGGTAACTATTTCAACTAATCTCCGACTACCTGGACTACATTTGGGCGCAATCTTCCAAATATTCAAATTAAGACTCTCATTAACATTTTGTGTGAATCCACCTAAACACTTTTTAAGTAATTGTTCGTCACTTAATGATTCATAGGTGGGTTTTATTACCTTCAGTACAATTTCAGGTAAAGGGGCTTTGTGCCTGTATTCATTAATCGTTCATACTTTAGAATAACAAAAGAACCGACATGCTGAAAGGCTCCGAAAGTGACGGCCAGCTGCCCCAAACGAAGGACAGCAACCTGTGCGCATCAAATTCTTGTCGGGGAGTTACATTTTCTACCATAGCTTTGTATCTATGGAGAATTTTTACAATCGACTTCCACAGAAATACGCCTAAAACTATAAAAATAATCCCGTAAAATACAGTTGTGTCTTTATCTTTGTTCGCCTACATTACCACCACCGTCCGTCGATCTCTATTATAGTCTTTATCTTTATTCTACATTAAACAAAAATTTAAGTAGCTTGATTGAGCTTGGCCTCGTCCTGCCTAAGCTAAAGGGAGTCACAATCCAGCTATCGAAAGAAATCAAATATCTTTCAGTATTCCTCGATATTAAGCCCCTGTGGTAGTCACACATTGAAACAAATATATCCAATGCACTGACAGCCTTCTGGCAGTGCAAGAGTGCATTTGGGAAAACGTGAGGTTTTTTCGCCCAGCAAGATCTTATATATCTACACTGATGTGATACGACTTATTATCACCTATGTATTAGTGGTATGGACGAGTAGACTCTCTCTCTGTCTCTCTCTCGTGGAAGTCACGAGAACCTTAACGAGACTACAGCGCTCTCGGGCCATCTGTTGCACCGGAACTTTTCCAACTACTTCAGGCCCGGCATTAGATCCTTTTTAATCTACCACCACTTAATGTTTCCATCCAAGGAGAGGCATTGCAGGGCATCTACAGGCGGAAACACAGTGGGAATTGGTACGGCCCTGACCGGCATTGGACAACAGAGAAGGAATGGACTTAGATCCAAGGAATCTCTCCATACATTTAGACTCCGTGCCATCCGAACTTGAAAAGAGATAGAGTGTGCCAGAGACTCAATTGCGGTCAAGGTCTGAAAATGAGATGATTGGTTCTACAACCGAGCATGGATCCGGCTCTGGTGTCTACGTGGAATCCAGCGGGATAAAACTACACTTTGCTCCTTGAATGTACGCATCTGTGTTTCAAGCGGAGGTGTATGCTATTTAAGAAGAAATAAACTTTGTTGTGGAAAACAGGTGGAAAGGCAGATCTGTATATGTCTGCAGCGACAGCAAAGCTGCGCTTATGGCCTTAGACAGCCCTACAACCACTTCAAGGGTAGTTGAGCTCTGTAAATCTGGACTGAACATAGATCCCGAGCCATGTGGGTATCGCTGGTAACGATACCTCTGACTCTTTAGCTAGGATGGACTCTGTTGCCAAATTCTTTGGCGCGGAGCCCGTTCTTCTACTCCCTTCTGCGGCCATAAAAGCCATGGCTTGAAAACATATTATTTTATCCCACAAGTGAGCCTGGCAGGCTGAGAGAGGCTGCAGATGGACAAACTGTTGTAACCTGTCATGTCTGACCGACTATTGCAGATCGTCATCTCCTTTAGGTAGCTGGTTAGACTGATGATGGGCCACTTTCTATGGGCGAAGCACATGGAAAAGGTAGGCATCTCAGACAATGCACTCTGCCCAGCATGTGGAGAGGAGGATGAAACGATGGACCACTTTCTGTGCGTCTGCCCTATCTTCGTTCGAATCTGATGTGTTGGCACTGATGTGTTAAGAAGGTACAATGGACTTAATCTTGTCTGAGTGCTGAGTAAAAAAAAAGAACTTCATCGAGGATGGCCTTAAGGAAAAAATGTTTTATGAAGACAACATATTTATAATTTATAACATCTTAAGTAAAGGTCTCTTTCATAATTTTGATTTATTAAAAAAAAAAAAATTTCAAAAAATTTTTACTTTTCAAGTCAAGGGAAACAAGCGACTGTGACAAATGATAGCACATCAACAATATGATCAGTTTCGACTTTTTTCATGTTGATAAATTTTTTATAAAACACAAGTTATTGTCTACTGAAAACTAAATAAATCCAATTTTTAGACATTGAACAAAGACTACCTTCCATTCCAGACCTACTGATTTCAATTGGAATCTCGAGAAAATATTTGGTATGCAGTTTTATAGCTTATTATGAGTATATTTTTTTGTAAAAATAAGTATTATTAGTATTTAGATTAATAAAAAGACATACTGTTTTTAGAATTACTTGCAGAATAGTTTCTATAAAAATAGTTTTTTCAATGATGAGAAGTAGGACATTCTGAAAAAATCGTAAATTCAAAGCTTTGTCAAGCATCCACTTTTAACTGTTAGGAGCGGTTAAAATTTTGTTGTTGATTTGTATTAATTGAGATATTCCTTAGCTTAAAATAGAAAAACAAAAAAAACAATCGTTCCCTTGAAATAAAATTTAAAAAAGTGGAAGTAAACGCAAACTTTTCTTGAACCCAGAACTCGCTTTTTAAATTCCTATGCCTTCATTCTAACTCCGCCCCATGCACCTTAAATTTGTAAATCAATAAAAACAACCACTAACAAAAGGATTTACTTTGGCTGCCTTTCATAGCCTTCCCTTGTTTGTCCGCTCAATTGACTGCTTGTTCACTGGTCATGAACGATTTGCCGCATTATCCTAATAACGCGGCCACTGCGGCCACCCCAACAGCATTTTGTGCTTAGCCACGAATTCGCGTATGTACTTCCAGACACACATACAACTAAGTATATACGAGTACATATATTCATCCATAAGAATACAAATATATGTGTATGTATGAAATATAAAATAAATGTATATGTGTGTAGCTATAATAATCACTTCAAATCAATGGAAAAGAAATTGCGGGCGATCGAAAGCGTACGATTTCGTGGCAAGAAAAGTTCTCATTGTATAAGTATTTTGGTGCTACTTTTGCAATGAATTTCTCGGTGACTGGATTATTTTCACTTTTCTGACATTTGGCTTTTTATTGTGTGAGGAGTATTAAACTTTTTCGTTTTACAGTTAGTTTTTATTGCTCGAAAGGGCAGGTGACCAGTTGATAGCCGGAGTAGAATGGAATAAGAAATAAGTATGTCCACGTTCTCTTTTTATGAGTAGAAAAAAAAAGCGGTGGAAATAGTTTGCGGTAAAGTAAATTGACTAAAAATGGATGAATGTTTAATACGAGGAGGGTCTCAGATTAAACAGGATGGTTTAGGAATAAGTACAAGATATTTGTTTTTCATTAAACTGATTTTTTTATGTAAAGTGGCGCCCTGAGTGTTTTAATTCATCGACGGGATGTTCTTCTCATACAAGCAAGGTTTTATGGTGAGACTTTGGATTGGTGCGAACTTCACATACTCGTACACTACAGGTTCTGTTTCCTCTGCAGCTGAGGGGTAATTTCGTACTAACTGGTATCGTATCAATTATTTCTCTCAAGTAGCGAAGAGGGGTGTGAGTGGGATATAATTTCAGATCACGGGATTTGGGGATCTGAAAATGGTGATCCCGGAATTTTTGAATAATTTTTTTATTTATTTTTTATTTCGGATCAGTTAGTGATGCAGGAGAGTATATTAAAAAAAAAAAAAATTGTGTAATTTCGGGGTTTTCGGGATTTAAAATTTTAATCCCGGAGTGCCAAGTAATTTAATAAATTGTTTTTCTTCAGGTGAAGGCAGTATATTAAGTAGAACTTAATGTTGAATTATTTTGTAAGCCCCGAGATTTCGGGATTTTAAAATGGGGTTGCCAAGTATAGGTTTTTTAATAAGAGGTGTTATTTTGATATTCAAAGAAAAATGCTATTTTGTAATATAAATGATCGGATGTTTATTTCATTATAAAGAGGAAGGTATGCCGTTAATACTGGAAAATATCATCAGGCAAATGACCACCACGACCACGCTTACAGGACAATATCCTTTTCATGAAATTTTCCATAACCGAATTGCAAAGTGGCTGCCCTGTGTCCTCGATAGCCTCTCGAATTCCATTTTTGAGTTCTTGAATCGACACTGGGCTGTTGGTGTAGACCTTCTCTTTCACGTGGCCATGAAAGAAAAAAGTCACAAGGTAAGATCTCGATGGCTAATTGTGATCACTTCTTCGAAAGATAACAAGGTCCGGAAACTTTTCCCGTAAAAGATCAATGGTTTCGTTGCTTGTGTGGCACATAGCGCCGTCTTGTTGAAAATAAATGTTGCCCAGATCAATACCATCCAATTCCGGCCATAAAAAGTAGTAAAGTAATTAATCATCTCTCGCTAGTGCAATCCATTCACCAATAACACCTGTTATTAGAAAACCCTTTAATTGAATATATTTTGTTTTTAGTTTAGGTAAGTTAGCGGTGTAGAAGAGTATATTTTTCTACTAATTTGTGATCCGGATTTGGGGGATTTCGGGGCTTTCGGAATGTAAAATGTCAATTCCGGAGTGACGAGTAATTTAGTATTGTTTCTCCAGGTGAGACAGTTTATTGAGTAGAATTTAATTTTGTATTATTTTGTTAGTGCTGAAATTCTGGGATTTTAAAATGGCAATGCCGTTCCACCAAGTAATTGAATAGATTTAGTTTTTGAAGTGAAAACTTCTTTAGAATCGTTGGGAGTGATTTGAGACTCGATGAAACGAAAAAGCGACACTAAAAAGAGACATATATATAGATCTTATAGTATATAGCCTGCGAGAGAATGAGATAGAACACAGTTATACAGTGTTCCCTATTCTCCGTCTCCTCTTTGTGCGGTGCTTCGTAGCCTCCCCACTCTTGGCTACGAAGCGTTATATGTTGATATACGTATATGTGTGTGGCTGCGTACTGCTGAGCCACGCTAGTATAGTGAGTATTGTGGTATGTATACTACACTGCCTATCACTTGCTTTGGTGTTTAGTTCAAGCGCCATATGTATGTATGTTTGTATGTATGCTAGTACGTATGTGTGCACGCCTGCGTATTACGGAGCCACGGTGAGCGAGAAGGCATTATGTATACCTATACTACACCTAATAGTTGCTTAGACCAAGCGTCCTACGAATGTTTGTGTGTACGTTAGTACGTCTGTATAATATACGTGTTACGACGCTCATAATAGTAACCGCGTGTGCTGTATTGCGTCCGTATTTTTATATTCGTAAATATTTTCATTTTTAAATATTTACCGCAATTATGCCGAAAAATAATGCAGAAATGTGTCGTGAATATCGACAGAAAAAAAAAACAAAAAGAAAATAAAACTAAAATTACGGAAGGTTTCACTTCTATCGCGTCTAACCGTTAGACTGGTATTTTTTTTTTATGTGTAGCTGCGCTAGGCTATTTTATGAATCTCGATATTTTTTGAATATTTCTGCACATCATTGCTCGTAATTTGTGTTAGAATTAAGATAGTTTTGCGTTAGTAGTAGTAAACGTTAAACTAGGAAGACATATTTTTGGGTTGGCTGTATTGAAAATAGTTCAGCTACATTTTCTATCCCTCGAAAGGCTACTCAGATTCCACATTGAGTCAGGAGTTCAACGTGTAATATCAGCGCTCTTTTTCCACTTCGCCTATTCATAGGATATCCATTTCTGTGTACTTGAGTTTCCATTAATAATCTCCTGGGATACTGGAATGGAACTCAAAACATTTCACTGGCTCAATATCATTTTCTTTCCGGACAACACCACTCACGTTTTCCTTCCCGTTACACAGCCGTTTATGTATTTATCTACCGCAGTTTTACACATTTTGGCCACACTTAATCAGCTGTTAAACTGCAGCAATTCAATTTTGCATGCACATTCACATGTTTACATCATATGTATGAACTTGTATGTACATATGTATATACTTGGTTGTATGTATGTATTTACGCATACATGCATACATTTACTAAATTTCGACACGTCAACAGCTACGGCTCATCACAAGCAATATTTACCTTTCCGGAGCAATTGACGCTACAGATCAATTACAATGCGCTACCCACACACACACATACATGCATGCACATACTATATACTTATACATATTTGTATGTATCTACTCTTATATTCAATTCTCACTAGCGAACCATCAATTCACCATAGCTGAACAATTTGACTAAAATTAATGAAGCGTTTTAAATTCCACACTAACCAACAATGCCGAACAAAGCACGCCATAGCATGGCAAAGCACGCGCGTGCATATGTATGCTTATCTATGTAAGTATGCAAGTGTATAAAACTACTACATAGTTAAGTATTCCAGGGCGTATGAGCAACCAATTGGTTGGCCAGCCGGTCAGCGGCCTGAGTGATGAATGCCAGCTGTTGACCGAATGAACGCACACTAGCCGCAACAATACAAACCTATACAGGCCCACACACACACACACGTGCGCAAGTCTGTGATTATATAGAGTGAATTGGTTTGCATTACAGATGTGGTTGCGGTGTTTGTTGGTGTTGTTCTGATTTCACTTGTTCTGTTTTTTTGTTTCTGGTTTTTCAAGTAAAAACATTTATTTAAACAGTTGGTTGATTAGCTATTTTCATGTACTCGTTATACGTAAATTATGCGGCGGCTCATAGTTATATTTACTTTTGTTATATCGTTTATTAAATGCTTAGATATTTAAGTACGAATTTACATAAATATTAAAATTAATAAAGCCCAATAAATCTACTCATTGTGAGCCAGTTTTATTATCTGCATGCGATTGAGTGATTATTGAACTTTATTTATGGAGCATATTTGCATTAGTTTTTATATATCTACTGTTCGGTAAAAATGTGCGCTATTGGAGTGAATAATATATCAATTATTTCTGATTAATGATTCGGTTTCACTACGACTCTCCGTTAAATATTAATTACTTTTCAATTAAATGAGAAGTTGATTTTCATAGGAAATTCATTTAAAATATATTAACAATTGAAGCAGTAAATTTCTATTGAATCTTAAGCATGAATGACCTAATTTGATATACAGTAACAGAGAGAAATATACTTTCCACCAAATTTGTGTTAAAAAAAACTTCGTTGTTGTTGTTGTTGTTGTAGCAGTACCTTTGCCCTAGCTCATCTAACGGTAGGCCCAGGAAACTAGCTGTTTCGACGAGTTGGGTCCAGAGGGAGAGGGGTGTTAGATGAGTGGGTTTAATGGAGCATGTGAAAAGGTTGTTAGTGACGTGCGGGGTGCCTTCCCATGCGGGACATATGTTTAGTATATCGAGGTCGATTCTGGATAGATAGGAGTTTAACCTGCTACAATGTCCAGAACGTAATTGTGCCAAGGTTACGTGGGACTCTCGGGGAAGTTGGAGCTCTTCGCCTGCAATTGGTGGTGGTAGGACTCCGATAACGGCATTCGGGGAGGGGGAGCTTAAGAAGGTGGTGAGAGTCTACCGATGGATATCGTTTATGGCCTGTCTGTACATTGTCCGATCCAGTAGCTGTCTGTTTGTTTTGTCTAAGACATCGTCCGTGTAGTTGAGGAAATGCCACCTGATGTGCCTGCAAGGTGGCTCAGGCTCGAGCAGGTGTCTGCATGGGTGAGGCCTGCGGTAACACCCTAGCAGAAACTGCTTACTGAGCAATTTCTTATGCTAATTAACTGGCCGCATAAGGACCTCATCGTGAAGGTGTTGTATTGGTGACATCAAAAGACTTGCTGTCGCGGTCCTTAATGCAGTGTTTTGGCAGGTCTGAACCTTCGTCCACTGCGAATCACTGGTTCCAGGCGACCAGACAGGCGCAGCATAGTTTAGAACCGGTCGGCCTATTGCTTTAAAAGTCGACAGGAACATATCCTTGTCTTTGCCGCAAGTGCTGCCGGCAAGCGACTTGAGAACCTTGTTGCGATTCTGTACTTTAGTTGCAATAGCGGTTGTATGCACTGTGAAGGAGAGCAAGTTGTCAAAGGTAACCCCCAATATTTTGGGGTTGTTAACCGTCGGAATTTGTGCATCAACGACTTTCACCTTGAGTTGTAGCTTGACCTCCTTTGTCCCGGTAGTGAAAATGGTCGCCATGGATTTAGTGGGGGAGAGTTGTAAATTCCTCGCAGGGAAGAAGCGAGAAAGGCTGGCGAGGCAGTCATTTACCTAGGAGCATAGGTCATCAATGTCATTGCCCGGCCATTATCGTGCAGTCGTCGGCGTATGAGACCAGGGAGACTCCCTCTGGTGGCGAGGGGAGTTTCGAAATGTAGAAATTGAAAAGTAAGGGTGAAAGGACACCACCTTGCTTTATTTTCCTTTGTTTAGATGTTTGGTCTCGAAATTTTACCGACGAATGACGACCACTCAGGTAGTTCGCGGTGCACCTCTTTAGCCTTGGCGGGAGTGTCGACTGTAAAATGTCATCTAGTAGCGTGGCGTGGCTGACTTTATCGAAAGCTTATTTTAGATCCAACGCTACTAGGACAGTCCTCTCGCAGGGGTCGTTTTGGTTGAGGCCGCGGTTTACCTGGGTTTTAATGACGGTGAGTGCCGCCGTGGTGCTATGCACTCTTCGGAAACCATGCTAGTTTGAGGCTGGTGTCAGGTGAGTGGGAGAGTGGGAGTAGAAAGGCCTCAAGAGTCTTCACTACTGAGGAAAGAGAGTTATCGGGCGATAAGACTCCCCTTGGTTGCCGGGTGTCCCAGGCTTCAATAGTGGGACACTCTCCCTAATTTCCACATATCAGGAATGATGAGAGTGGCCATAGGCAAGTTAAATACTTTGTTGAAATATTCTACTCCCAATGGACCCAGCTTTTTCAACATCAGCTTCTTTAGTCCGTCAGGGCCAATGGCTTTGGATGGTTTCATGTGCTTGATGGCCCCCTGAACTTCATCGCTGGAGAAAGCAAGTGTCACACTGTTGAATGTCAGTTTGGGCAGCCGGAGTCCAATTTCATCAGTAGGTCTTTGATAAAACCTATTACATTTTGTCTGTGAAGAATTTCATCTGCTGGGTTGGGGAATAAGTTCGTAGCGTTTTTACCAAAGACTTTTATTTAAAGAAAAAACAATATTTATATCAATAAGTTAATCAATTATATATTCGCCATTGCTGTTTACAACCTCTTCCCACCTCTCGACCAATTTGATGATGCTGTTCCGCCAAAAATCGCCTGGTCTGGTGTCAGAGAAGTTGTTGAGCCAGTTTTTAAGGATCTCTTTGTTATCGAAGGTAACGCCCTTCATACAGTTTGACAGAGAACGGAAAAGATAGTAATCGGTTGGTCCAAGGTCCAAAGCATACGGATAATACGGCGTATTCTGAAAGACCTACCATTCGAGCTGTTTGACTGGAGCTTTGACGACTTCTGCAACATGGGGCCTGGTGTGGGCGTGATGGAGTATGGTTTGACCATGTCAATCAGATCTTTTCAGTCGAATAATCTCGCTTACAGGATGTAGCTGGGCAATGTAGAGTTTCTTGTTGATCGTGGCATTTTTTTAGAGTATTTCTTAGTGCATCGTGCCCGCCCAGTCCCAGCAAAAACATATATTGATTGATTTTTAGATGAAGATCTGTCTTGACCCTCGGCCTTGGCATATCTCCTGGAGCCACCCACCCGTTTCTTTGCTTCATATTGATGTATAAACACCATTTCTCATTTCACGATACGGTACAAAAAGCGCTGTTTGCGACCGCGTGTTGCTTGATGGCTGGTGGGATGTTAAGAAGCAATTTAAAGGTGACTTTCTTTGCTTTTTTCGTGGAGCTCATGAAGTATCCAGAATCCCAATTTTTCGGTGAATCCCATTGACCGAAGGTGATTGAGAAACGTTTTATGATCGCAGTTCAGTTTTTTTTCAAATTCACGACTGGTCGCCAACGATCTTCCTCAAAAGTGATTTGAGACGTACCTCATGAAATTCAGAAGGTCTTCCCCTGCGGGGCGGTTATAGACGTCAAGTCGTCGTTTTTGAACTTTGTAAGCAATTTTCGTAGACTCTTCTATGACACCTTCTCCATAGAGCAAATTTTGACCTCGATGAAAAGTAAAGAAGAGCAGGTGTCGAAAACGTTGGTTTTTGCCTCCTGTGTATTCCGTTCCTAAAAACTAATAAAAAATTAAATAATTCAAGAATACAATTAACATAGTTTTGTTAAGCAGAAAGAGTTCTATCGAATGAATACTCATACTTATCTTATGCCAAACAGCAAAAAAATCGTTGTAAAATAAAAGAAAATATAAAAACGCTATGAACTTATTCCCCAACCGAGTATTTCTCACTTTAAATGGAAAAATATTTAAAACCCATTTATTTATTTTTTATTACGTGAAATTGTCCCGTAAACCCGGGACTGTAAAAATGAGACCCCAAAAATATTGATGCATTTCTTTTCAAGTTAAGTTGTTGCAAAACATGGAATATCTAAGTCCCGGGAATAATTTCGAGAATAATCCCGAAAATATTGATGCTTTTTTTAAGTTAAATTGTTGCAAAATATTCAATATCTATGTCCCGGAAAATTCCCGAGAGTAATTCCGAGAAGAGTGCCGATAACCCGGGATTGAAAAAACGGGATACCAAAAATATTGACGCAATTTACTCGAGTTAAGTTGTTGCAAAATAATTAATATCTAAATACTGAGAAAATTCCCGAAATCCCGAGATTGTAAAAACGAGACCCCGAAAATATTGTAGCAATTTTTTTCGGGTTAAGTTGTTGCAAAGTCATGAATATCTTAGTCCGGGGAATAGTCCCGATAACCCGATATTGTATAAACGAGATCCCGAAAATCCCGGGACTACAAAAGTCGGAAAACTTCACTCGTATATATACACATATGCTCTGGTATATTTTTCTCAAATAAGAAAATGCGTTGTACTGCAAGAAAATGCTTACGTCAGCCTTAATTTGCTACATTCATATGTTCACATGTATGTATGTATACCACACTTGTATATGGTACGCAATTTGCGCATGGTACGTAGCTATATGCGCACACACATACACCTACACCTAACACTATGCGATAGCACGTGTCTATTACGACAATTCAATTCGCATGCCGACGGCTCACAATTTGGCTTTACTCGAAGCCAAAGCAGACAATTGTATAGACATTGTGACAGTTAGGCCACAAAGCCTAAAAGTAGACAATTTATTTTTTATTTGCGGAAGAGCAAATAAAAAAAATATATAAACCAAATGTAAACATTTGGTTAGAAGAAGGAAAACGGGAAATGAAGTCTCTGGGCAAATTGAAAGTAGCAGCGACCAAAAGCCTACTGGTGTTTGTTTGTGTGTTTCCTTTTTAATATTTTGACAGTGGCTTGATGCAAATGACAAGCATGCGTCTGCATATACGAGTATACATACATACGAATATACGAGGGTAGTTGAGTTTTGCGTGCAGAAATATGCATGCATTTGAATAGAAGCTACATAACGTGGCGGCTTTACTTCTAAGGTACGTCGTGGCATTGTGCTGTTCTGTCGTTTCTGTTGTCAATTCTCATGGGCACAATTTTTACGCAACTGATGCCGGAAGAAGTGCTACATATGCAATCACGAGCAGCATAATTGTACCCTGCAGAGAAATTCACTTGTACCGAACTGCTTTGTGACTGGTGCAGTTCGAAAAAAAGTTATATAGTATATATCCTAAGGCAACAATTTTAGCCGGAGATTTTGTACGGGGCATGAATTGATCCAAGGTGCATTGATGCAAGGTTCAACCATATCCCCAATTTCACTCTTCTCAGTCCCTTCTGTTGAATCAATATCCCTGATAATTAAATTCCGTAAAATAACCAATCTTTGTTATAGGATCTAAAATAAAATTTATCTAAATTTAAGAATGGAAATATGTATGAAATTCTCGTTCTTAAGGCCTAGCTGCTATAGCTCCTAACACAAATAGCTTACAGGATTTAGTTAATTTTATATAAATAAAATAAATAAAATCCCGCTGCTGCAAAATTATAAAGCACCGGACATAGACAAGTTTTGACTATTTATTAATTTTTTTTATTAGAGGTTATTCGATTCTACAACAAATATCATTTAAGTCGAAGTTTCAAACTTCGTACAAGATTTAGAAAAATTCGACAAATTTTTAACTTTTTTTTATACGTTTTAACCTGTATTTCGATGGCACAGTTTTATAACCCATTAATAAAATTGAAGTGGCTCAAATTTCTGGTTGATTTTTCAAAACAATTTCCCCGGGCTGTGTTGCGGATTTTCTAGATAAAATGAATGCACAATGTTGTTTTTTTTTTTTAATTTTTAAAAATTTGAATATTTATATTTAGATATAATAAACTATATTTTTATAAAAAAATAATTAAATAAAAAAATGAATTGTTAAAAATTGTCAATAAATAGCGCAGAACTTGCATACTTCGAACATTTCATTATACGCTTGACCACGCCCAGTTTACAAAATTTATTAAAAACAAATTTTATTTTTTAGTTATTTAAGTGGACAGATACCTGTACAATTCCGAAAAAAAAGATTTTTTTCCCATAAAATGTTAATATAATCCTTTAAGAAGGATTTCTTCTATTATATAGGGTTGTTCAATAGGTGCGCTTCAACTTTTTTCCGACAGGGAGGGCGAACGACGCAATATTTTTTATTTTTCGCTTGTCATTTGTAAACTTCATTACTATACATTTCATCATGGAACGCTATACACTTGAGCAACGATTGCAAATCGTGCAAATTTTTTATGAAAAAAATCGTTCTGTTGCTGCTACTTTAAGAGCATTACGGCCATTTTACGGTCCATTTAACAAGCCGTCCGGTTTTGGGGTTATGTGAAATCATTGGTCTACAGTAACAAGCCGGCGATGATTTGTGAGCTCAGAGCCAAAACTGAACGCGAAATTGCTGGAATTTCGGCCGATTTATGCAAAAGAGTGGTTGAAAATTGGGTTCAACGATTGGACTTCGTAAAACGTGCACGCGGTGGTCATGCAAAAGAAATCGAATTTCATACTTAAATGTATATGTTCAAACTCGATAATAAAAAAAAAATTAGTTAAAAAAGTCAAACCGTTTGTGTTTTATTCAAAAAAGTTCAAAAGTTGAAGCGCTCTTACTGAAAAACCCTTTATAATGCATCGTCAATCGTGACGACTCTATTCTTTGTGTTCGAGCGCTGGACGAGGTACAGTTACGTTGTATTCAAACTTTAGACGCGTTTTTCTCAAAATTATATTTTTCGAATTGGCGTACACGATAACTCGAAAAGTTATTGACCGATCTCCCTGAAATTTTGCACACATCTTTTTTTTGATATTACTTTCTATGTGAATTTAAAGTTTTTGAAAATTTTTCGAAAAAATAATGTTTTTCGAAGCAAAAATAGTAGGAAAATTTGCTCCAAAATTCATTTTTTCTAAGTATTTTACTCCGCGAATATAGAAATTATAATATCAATAAACAAAGAATATTTTTGTTTGTATTCAGGTCACGATTTAGAAGCCCCGCTGCGACCTTCCTGGAAGAATTGAGTGTACATCTGCCATTTTTAATGATTAAAATAGAAAAAAAATTTATATTATTTTAATGTATAAATAAACTGTATGCCAATTTTGAAAAAAAAGATATATTGAACCCTTCATTTTAAAGAATTTTAATGAAAATCAGGGAAAATATGGCCGTTTACAGGCCCCTTTGAATAAAGCAGTTTTTGCAGTCTCAAAAGTACCGATATATGGTCGGCGTAGTTTTTATACGATTTCACTGTTCTCGATTTTCATCATCAGCCTAAATTGGACAAAGAGCAATAAATGTACCAAGTACAATATAAAATCTCATTCAGTTTCAACGAAAATGTTTTTCGACCTGTAAGAAACCTAAAACCTGAAAGAACCTAAATTTAGGTATATTCATTCAAAATTATTAGCTTACAATAAATGTGGCGCGAGATATCATTCGAAAGTGGGAGAAAGATAAGTCATCAGGATCTGGTTAGATAGTGAAAAAGAAAAATTTGCACTTTAGTCATTTTTATTGCTCTATAAATGTAAGTTATTCCTCCTTGCCTTTTTTTTTAATTTTTGGCAAATTTTTGCACCTTGCTCCATCTATGCTAATTTACTATTAAATGGCCCGAAACTTCCATACTGCTTTCCAAGTTTCTCAAATTTGAGGTTCGCAATAACAAAAAAATTGTGCAGTATTACAGCTAATTATTAACTGAATATTATCAACATAGTGTCAAACTCGAATACATGCATACCTAATTCGGCATTCAAAAGTCAACCTTATGTGGAGTATAAACCAGCGAGCATAATCATCAGTTTCGTTTAAATTGCCTTTACTGCCGCGTGAGACCGCTCGTATTCATTAACTATCAGCCAAGTGTGTCAAAATTGTTGTCAAGTTTGGCAGTCAGCGGCCACATTGTTTTGTGAGTCGCAGTGTATACGAAAAAGTTTATTACATGCAAAATTTTCAATAAAATCAATAATCATTACTATTAACTATTTATAATGTGTTGGGTATGGGAATAAGTTTCCGCCCTCGTATAAGAGGTGTCGCTGTTGATACTATTTTTGTGTTCGCTCTAGGAATATGCTGGTAATTGGAAGGTGGATATGTGAAGTCTCGAACGCAGTAATTGAATTTCATTTGAAGCGTAAAGATCCTTTTTTATCTGACGTCAAAAATGTCTACGTTCATTCCGAAAAAACAGCATTTGCGGGAAGTCATGCCTTTTAAAGAAAAGTGCAGCTGAAACGCGTCGTATATTGATCAATACTTAGGTAATCACGTTCCATCAAATACAACTTGTAAAGAGTGGTTTCGACGTTTTCAAAGTGGCAATTTCGACGTGAGTGATAAAGATCGAACAAGCGAAGGGGCACCGAACAAATTCGAATATTCTCAACTACAACAGTTATTGGTTGAAGATGCATGTCGAACTCTTAATGATATATGTAAAGAGTTAGATGCTGATAGATAAACCATCGGTAAACGTTTGCACGCGATGAGAATGGTCCAGAAAGCAGGTAGCTGAGTGAAACATCAATTGAAGGAGAGGAACACGAGAGACGTTTAGTGGCGTGTGAGATGCTTCTTGAAAGTTTTCTGCATCGCACCGTCACTATCGGTGAAAAATGAATCTATAGTATTATGATAACCCTAAGCATCGAAAATATGTGAACCTGCCAGATGAACCATCGACAGGGAAAAAAATATTCATGCTTCAAAGGTTGTGTTGTGCATCTGGTGGAATCAGAAGGAACTCCTTAAACTATTTGAAAGCATCACTGGCGATCGCGACCGACTACCGACTGCGGCTAATGCGTTTGAATGGAGCTCTCAAAGAAAAACAGCCGGAATGGGATCGTAGACGTGACAAACTGATTTTGCTGCATGGCAACTAGCCAGGCCACACGTTGCTAAATCGGTGCAGAAATATTTAGAGGGATTGAATTGGGAAATTTTGCCCACCCGCCGTATTCCCAAGACATTGCACTTTCGGTTTATCATCTGTACCAATCAATGCAGTCAGCCCTTATTAGAGAGCGGTTCACTTCTTACGAGAGCATCGCAAACTGGCTGAATGAATGGTTCAAATCAAAAAATCTCGAGCTTTTGTCAAAGGAATCCGTATGCAGCCTGAAAGATGGAGTGAAATTGTAGCTTCCAATGGCGCATACTTCACATATACACAGTATGTTCAATAAATAACATAACTTTTCAGATGTAGAATAAAACACGTCCCGTACTGTGTTTGAAAGTTATTTTTTATTCAAAATAGTCTCCATTTAACTCGATACAACGTGATCGACATTGTTTTGATTCTTGACTTCTTAAAACGCAATTTCTTTGCTTTTGGCTCCCCTTTCGTCTTCCATTCTGCAGATTGACGCTTAGTTTCAGGGTCATATTTGAAGCACCATGTTTCGTCACCAGTTATGATCGAATCAAGAAAATCTGGATCGTTTTCAGCTGTTGAAATGATGTCTTTACAATGCTCTACACGAGCGATTTTTTGATCTTCATTTAATTGGTGTGGAACAAAGCGTGCACAAACCTTTCTTTTACCCAAATTGTCAATTAAAATTTTCGAAATAGTACCAGTAGATGAATTTAATCCTTCAGCCAACATTCTTACTGTGAAATTTCCGTCAACAGCAATTATTTCACGGACTTTTTTCACCAATTCAGCACGATTACTTGCTTCTGGACGACCAGGTCTTTCATCATCATTCAAATCTTCACGACCATTTTAAATCGTTTAAACCAATTATATACATTTGATCGAGCTAAACAATCATCACCATAAACTTTTTGCATCAATTCGTACGTCTCACTAAATGTTTTTCCAAGTTTAACACAGAATTTAATATTTGCTCTTTGCTCCATTGTATTTTTACGACACAAGCACGAAACATACTGGCAATAAAAGGCGCGTAACTTTTTAAAATGTCAAACGATTTACATGAAGTTTGCTGCCGTTGAAAGCTGACGCTTGTACCTTTTCAATATGATCAAAGTTTAATAGATAGCTCTACGTGTTCTATGATTTAAATAAAAAGTTCTGTTATTTATTGAACTGACTGTGTACTATTTAATTGTTTAATTGTTAATAATAGATTGGACGAGTAAGTAAAATTACATTTATAAATATATTTAATATTTTTTAATGTTCAAGGGCATTTAAATCTAATGTAAAATTGTAAAATAGTGTATATACTTACATATATATGTACATGTATTAATTTTTTACACTGCATGAAAATATTTTTTATGTCAAGGATATTTGAGCAGCTTCAGTAAAATTGTAAAAATGACCGCATGGGAAAATTTCTTGAAGAAGTTTAAAGTTTGTTACGAAATGCAGCGTTTTTTCTGAGACACAACCAGCCTAGTGTACATGATGCGGGATTAAAAAAAACAAAACCAATTATTACCGGGGAATTTTCTTGTTTAAATTTTATCGGCTTGAATGTGGGTTTGAGCTCAAGCGAGAGTAATAATGCGACTTGCTCAAACTAAATGTCAAAACTGATTATCGATTGTTGAACATGATTGCTTATGTGTACCGGAAATAAGCAGGTAATAAGTTTTTCATTTAAATTATATGAACTTTTTTACTTGTATGCATGTATATCTGGACTTACAGCAAATTTCCGTTTTTTCCTCTATCTCAATATAAATGGGGGTTTCTGTATACACTGCGATAAATAACTATAGCACAGTGACTTATTTTTTTCTTCACTTAATTTTAATAATTTTTTTTTAAGAAAATACGGGTCAATCTCCTACGAAAACCATGTATCCTGGTGTGGAACTTCGTGAAGAGTGAAAAAGAAAATTTGAATTTTCATCAAAAGTTCATACTTCATAATCATAATTTTTTGAAAAACTTCTAGGAAGTACCTGCATTTAAAGCATATTGACTTTTGGTACAATAAAGGACAAGTTTTGTGCGGCTAATTTTGTGGTAAATCGCACTGATTTTTGGCACCTGTTTTCTTGCTGACGGTATTGGATGTTTTCTTCCTCATGAAAAATATCGTGCTTTCGTTATATGGAGAGAAGGAGAAAAAATTATTCGAAAATTCTGACTTGAAATTTTGGAATTTTTACTTATATAGTATATCTATACATATGTGGATAATTGGCGCGTACACCCTTTTTGGGTGTTTGGCCGAGCCCCTCCTCCTATTTGTGGCGTGCGTCTTGATGTTGTTCCACAAATGGCGAGAGACCTACAGTTTCAAGCCCACTCCGAACGGCAAATATTTTTTATGAGGAGCTTTTTCATGGCAGAAATACACTCGGAGGTTTGCCATTGTCTGCCGAGGGGCGACCGCTATTAGAAAAAACTTTTTCTTAATTTTGGTGTTTCACCGAGATTCGAAAAAACGTTCTCCCTGTGAATTCCGAATTGTAGTCACGCACAAACACATTCGGCTACGACGGTCGCCGGAATTTTGATTTGCATTGCATTAATTAACCTCGTTCGTTTTTGAATAACTTTTTTACTAAATAAACAAAAAAAAAAAAAGGTTTTAAGTGATGGAAATATTTATTTGACTTTTACGTGCAGTATTGGGTTAGCAACTAAGAAATTTCTGATTTTTTTAACAAAATCAAAGACAATTTTTTCATGGAACTAAATAACTTTATTCTGTAATGTATTGCCCATTTTGATCAATGACCTTTTGCCATCTTTCAGGCGTTCATAAAACTTCTGGTTTTTATTAGCAAAAAACTGAATCAGGTACGATTTGACATCATCATCATTATTGAAATTTTTAGGAGTTTTGTAAAGATCGAGACAAAAAGTAATCAGATGGTGGAAGGTCACGACTATATGGTGGATGTGGCAAAACATCCCAACGAAGCTCCAATAATTTTTGCCGAGTCGCCAAAGATGTGTGTGGCCTTGCATTGCCATGATGGAATACAATACTTTTTTTCGATTTATCAATTCGGGCCGCTTTTCTTCAACTGCATTGTTTAATTTCATTAGTTGTTCAATGTAGACATCAGAATTGATCGTTCGGTTGAGTGGTAAGAGTTCAAAGTTGACAATTCCTTTGTAATCCCACCAAACTGATAACAAAGCCTTCTTTTGACGAATATCAGCTTTTGATGTGGTTTGAGTGGGTTCACCTGGCCTGCTTCACGATATTTTGCGCTTGATATTGTTGAGAACAACCCAGTTTTCATCGCCAGTTATCAGTCGTTTTAAAAATGAATCATTTTCATTACGTTTCCTTAGCAAATCGCAATTGTTAGTGCGTTGCGTTAAATGCGTTTGTTTAAGTTCGTGAGGAACCCATGTATGGAGTTCTTGAAGTTGTTTTAAGTGATTTTCAATGCATTTATGTGATACATGAAGCTTCTCTGCAATCCCACGTGTTGTACTGTGACGATCCGAATCGATTATTGCTTTGATTAGGCCGTCATCAACTTCAACTTGATGACCAGAGCGTTTTTCATCTTTGAGTAAAAAATCACCAGAACGAAATTTGGCAAACCAATTTTGACACTGCCGTTCTTTTAAGGTTTCGTCACCATAAACAGCACATAACTTTTTATGAGCTTGCGATACGATTGTTCCTTTGCGGAAATAAAAAAGCAAAATATGACGAAAATGTTCCTTTTGATTTTCCATTTTTCAACGAGCTCCAACCGAAAACTACGCAACCGTTCAAAAAACATTTTTTTGCTGATTGACAGCTGAATTGCAAACTATCAAATAACAAAATGTGTTTTACATTTTGTAGTGCGTCTGCAAACCTAAAAATTCAACTGAAGCCATCTATGAGTGAAATCCGCAATTATGATACTTAGTTGCCAACCCAATATTTTTAGTATTTTTGTATACCGCAGCTGCCGAGTCCACAAGTGCCAAATATGAATGACGTACGGAGCCATTTGCAAAAATTAAAAATCTTCCAATAGGGTGATTAATTTTGCGCCATATTGTACTTCTCCGTGTTGACATTCCCTCACTGTGATGACAGATGTCGCTACTCACAACCATGCCGAAGTAGCGCGATGATTCTCAGCTAGCAAAATCGTACTAGTTCTGAACCTGGTATTTGTTTTATTAATTCATATTTTCCCTGCAGGGTATATTAGTGGGTATTTGCGTGTGTAATATTTGCAAATATGCTGAGATTTGTTTATGCTAAATAAAGGATTCATACACATAAACAGACACGAATCAAAATCCCCTCAAAACACAATTGCATAAATGTAAGAAAGACGTGAGAATCGCGCCTGAGAGTCTCAGGTGTTTATTGCTGGCATATGGACGAGAAAAAATAAAAAAAATGAATCCAAAAAAAAAAAAAAACAATTTCCACACCACAATACTATAACACATACAAATATAGTTGTGTATGAAAATATGTATTTTTAAATGGGTGATAAAAGCATGGAATAAAATAAAGAAAAAAATCGCGATTGCACTCATTTTTATTTAATTCAGTACTCAGGCGTTTTATTTATTTTTCTTTTCAAATATACTTCGCATATTCATGCATTTTGAGTTCATTTGTTTGCTACATACACGAACAGATAGACTCGTATCTTTACTTACGCTTCGCGATGTAATTTTGTATTTTTATTTTTTAAGACAAAATTTTATGTGACTTTGTTCTTGTGTGCAAAATTTTTGTCGCGCAATTTGCTTTAAAATATTTCAAGCATTGTAACATTCATGAAAGGGTTGAAGGCTGCAATTGAAATTAATATAACAAAAAATAAAAAAAAACAAAAAAAAAAACATACGAAAAGAGGTTTGCTCTATTTACATTACTCGTGGTGTGTGAATAAAGCGTATTATGCATGTATTTGTGTATCACAAAAAAAAATTATTTGCACACATGAATTCTCTACCACACAGGGAAAATTTGTGCTTCATACTATTTACACTAAATTTCTAGTCCAGAAATAAATAATATGAAATTTTATTTCCGATTCATTTCTGGACCGTCCCAAGGCCGTAGTCAAGGCAAAAGATGGTCATATCGAGCAAAAGAATATTGATTCTTAATTTTGTATTATTTTCACACATTTTTTACTTTGAATTGAATAGAAATAATTTTTCATTCTAAATGAATGGCCTTCTTAATTGGTTACACTTCCAGTGCCGGACCCTCTACAGTTCCTTCTATGGAACGGTATAACCGATTTAGTATTCCTCTCATCATATGCGCGTTTACACATGATCCCAGTAGTGTTGCAGTTGGTTAAACTAAGAGATTTGAGTTTCGCTTGTCTTAACATGTGCTCCTCTAGATATTTTTGAATTATGCGCAGTAGTTTATTGACTGACTTGCTTAATCCCCTGCAAGTCTCGCACCTTCTTTAGCTATTCCGTCCGCTATCTTATTTACCTCTATGCCTTTGTGTCCCGGAACCCAATACACACAAAGCCTGCGGTTACGAGCGAGCCTGTCCTGCGCCATTTTTCCAAATTTTATTCTGTATACAGTCATACTGATTAATCGTTTTTTTGATTTTTGTGTTTCAGATAAATAGAAGAGCCAACATGGACAACACCGTCCAGGCCCAACTTTTCGTGACGGTCAACATTTTTTAAATTATTAAAACTAAAAAACAATTTTTTTTCATTTTGGTATGTAAAAGAAGTTAAATAAAAAGCCTAAAAGATTGATATATCGTTTTTCTTTTTTTTATTGTAAAAATCCTGAAAGTACCCTAAATTTTTCAGCTCTAGACCACCGGGACCCTTTTATCAATCTGACGTGTATATTAAAGGAAAGATAGACTGAACCTTCCATTTCAATATCCAACTCTGAATTCCATGATTTTCCAAGCCAAAGTAGTTCAATGAGCATTCATGAGCTCTCATAGAGACAACAACAAAATTATGTGTTGAGTAGGCTAGGTTAGATTCGGTTATAGTGGTTCCCACTCACCATAATAGTGTAGAAGGAGAAACTTAGGTTTGAACCCCTACGGAGTTACAACTTTTTCAGTTCTAGTTCACTTTCTGAAACCACTTCATCACTCTGATAAATGAAGAAATATTTTGGATGGTTGCCGATTTCAAATCTGCCAGATACCCAAAGAAGTAGGACTTTAGACTGCGATATCGCATTCTTGCAAGGGTTGAACAGTGGCAGTGTTCTACCAACTCTTCCTCGATCCTACAGCTGCGATAGAGGATATTAGACGAAAACTCCATATGTTGCTTATAAGCAGTGCCCAGTGATGATACCACCCTCCGTACTAATGGAGGGACGATCTATATTGATGAGGGTCTTAGTTATGTGCTTATCTCTTCTAGGAAAGGCCTGTCTAATTACCTCACAGTGGGTACCGATGTTCATCTAAAGTTGGTTGATCTGTAGACAATGTAGACCGATTACTTTGCTGAGACTAACGGGATGCTCTCATACCGAGCAGAATGGACTAATTTATGATCATTTCCACTCCTAGTCAGCTCATCCGCCATGAAATTTTCGGGAATGTGTCTGTATGCAAGAATACTGATTCTGTGTAACGTAATTTTTTTTTTTTTTTTTTTTATATAACTTACTTTATTTGCAATCTATCTACTATAAGACATTCAGCATTAGATCTTATAAGATAATGGCAGCGGTAGTTTTGCTTTTGTGCAAATCTACATAGAAATTACAACAGCTTGTTAACTTGTACAGTTCATTCTTAAACTATTAAAATTCATTAGTACTTCAAGATTGCTTAAATTCATTGTTTGTTAATATTATCACTTAAGATTAACTTACTTAATTTTACCTTAAAGTTTATAGGTTGAGTAGATTCATACTAGAGGAATGGCAAGTCTAAGATATGAAACCGAAAACCCATTGGTCGTAAAACAATGTAGTTCTCAGAACCCGCCTCTTAAAATACACATATTAAAATTAAAAAATAAATCATTGGCGCGTACACTTCTGTAAGGTATTTGGCCGAGCTCCTCCTCCTATTTGTGGAGTACGTCTTGATGTTGTTCCACAAATGGAGCGATCTACCGTTTGAAGCCGTGTCAAGGCGGGGCAACCCCTATTAGAAAAAACTTTTCCTGTCATTTTTGATGTTTTATGCACGGAAATTCGAACCTACGCATTCCCGAATGGTTGTTGTTGTTGAAGTGGCTTAAAGTGAAGTGGTGGAAGGGGCGAAATCGTGCCCTAGCCATCCCTGGTCATTGACAAATTGGTGGAAAATACTTTCCTTCACCCCTTTCATTTTACAGTTCTGCAGATGGGATTGAAGGGGAGTTGAGTATGGCTGCATGATCCTCTACTTTCCAATGACTTGTAAGGATTGCAGTGATGCGTGAGATGTTTGGCCGAGAGCATCCTAACAGATCATTCATCCTTTTGGATTTTGTACGACGGCCATGTGTTTTTTGTTGTAATAATGTAATGTAGTTAGTTGCTTCCACCTTCTTTCGGCTAAGGCATGATAGTGTGAAGCAATGGATGCTTTTATTTTGTTCAGTGGGGTGGAGACTACCACCGCCTCTGCTATGTGTAGGGTCGAACCTTTTTTTGCTAGCTCATCCGTTATCTCATTACTCCGTATGTTCCTATGACCGGGAACCCATAGCAGAGTAAGTTCAAGCCAATGAACCGAATGGTAGTCATGCACCGGCCGCAATTGCTGTGAGGGAAAGAGAAAGAATGTAGACTAGTCATGGTTCTAAATTCACCAGTAGCGAATCAGTTCGGTACTGTTGGGCTCGCTTGCAGCTACATGTTGTACTTTGCTGTGTTTTTGTGACTGCGCACAGATTTTGATCTTTGTGTCATATTTTGTTATTGACAATCTGTGTATTGACGATTTACGCATGCCAGGCATACGAGTACAGTTGAGCGTGAAACCAATAAGCGTCGTCATAACACTATTTCTTCTCTGAAGACTGCAATTAACGCCGTTATGGCCAATATGAATAAGGAGTTTTTGATACGGGCATGCAATCGTTTCCGGACCCAAATCGAGGAGGTTAAAGCAGCTAATGGAAATTGTATTGATATATGAAGAGTTAATGTTTTATAATAAATTCGTGAAGTTTCATGAAATTTTGTTCAAAATAAAAACCAAAAAAAAAAAAAAAAAAAATTGCGCAATGAAAGTGAAATCTAAACTAAATTTAACGAGTCTAACAAATCTATTTTATTGGCGAATTTTCATTAACACTAAAGCATTTATTTTATTGCCTTCACATAAAAATATACGCATGCAAATGACCGCATAAAAAAAATGTTGGCCAACCGCAGGAAAGTTAAAATGTCAAATATATGACACTTTTGCCACAATTCAACCATGTTGCAAGTGTGAAAAAAAGGAAAATCCATTATCAACAAAATGGCGGCGATAAAAAAATCATTTCATGAATGAAAGTCAGGTGGAAAAATCACTATGCATATTTTCTCATAATTAATTTCAGTTTATTTGCGCTGAATTATGCGCCGACGTGTGCTAATTGAAACTTATATGGAATGATGGAATCTGGCTTGGAATAAAAATGAGAATGGCAGGAAAAATAAAAGCTCGGGATGTGACAACAACACTACGCTTACATATGCATATAGCGCACATGATTAAAAATAGCCGGGTTAATAACAAATTCAACGAAGTAGCCAATAATCGCGCACAAGCAACCGTGAACAATATCGGTCACACATACGCACACACTGCTGCACTTGCACACATACACACACACACACCTAAACTTATCCTTCCCACGCATTTGCCACTTTCATCGCTCGTAGACATCAAATATTAATTTGGACGTTAACGCCATCATTAGTTATACATATGAAAGCTGGCTAGTTGGCGCATAATTAATTATGATTATGGCTATGCGGCCAACACACTTTTGGCAGGTGTTTATAAAAGCTCATATACAAATTCATCGAGCATATAATTTTGTTAAATTTTAACTGTCCGGCAAAATTATGCATTGCTTTGCAAAATGGCCGTAAGTTAGACGGCGGATAAATGCCGTTATGCTGCATTATTGTGTCACCGCATTCTCCGAGTGGCATTTAACTTTATCAGCTATTTTGTTTTGGTTTTTTGTTCTTGTTTTTGAAATGATGATTAATTTATGGTTTATTGTCGCGGTGGCGCACTCTTTCGTTCCTGTTTACTACTTCGATATATTATTTAAAAATATTGAAAGCGAGTTATAAATGCCCTATGGACAGAGGGGTTATACCCTATGATCTGAAAGTACCGGGAATATTTAAATAAAACAAAACAAAGTTTAATTTCAGGAAAATTTATTTTATCCTCTTCAAAATATGACCCGTCTGAAGCAACACACTTGTACCAACGCTTAATCCAGTCCTCCATGCTCCACATGAAAAGGCAGTAACAGACATGACTGACTCAATTATAGCCTCATACCAAGACGGTTGTCCACTAAAAATGAAATCCTTCACGAAGAGGGTCCCCTGGTGGAATAATGAACTTGACAAACTTCGGAAAGCAACGAGGAAACTGTTCAACACTGCAAAGAAAACAAATAAATGGGACGAGTATAGGAAATCCCTGACTAACTATAACAAAGAACTAAGGAAGTCCAAACAA
Source organism: Anastrepha obliqua (assembly GCF_027943255.1). NCBI lineage: Eukaryota > Metazoa > Arthropoda > Insecta > Diptera > Tephritidae > Anastrepha > Anastrepha obliqua. The sequence goes on from NC_072896.1 coordinate 33,536,421, forward strand.
ACTCTTGGAAAAACTTCTGCGAGGATATAAAAGATACTCCAGCAACAGCCAGAATTCAAAAATCACTATCCAAAGGTGACTCAAGTCCCATAGGTACACTAAAAGGGTCAAACAGAACTATTACCAACACATTCTTAGAAACACTAGAGCTTCTTCTAAAGACTCACTTCCCAGATTGTAAAAGTCATGACTTATCAATCGACAATAGTCCAGACATGGTAACTCACCATCAACGGAGATCGACGGTCTCATTTGTCAACAAAATCATAAATTTTGAAAGGGAAATTAACTCCTTTAAATCACCAGACCCGGATGGAATATTCCCAGCACTTCTATACAAAGGCACTGTGGAACTGATCCGAGTCATATTGTAAATCTTCAGAGCTAGTCTAATATTGGAATACAAACCCTATAATAACACATTGGATAAGCCAAATGCTTAATCAGAGGATGATTAAAGCCTCGTTCGGCCAAGCTGAACTTAATGTAACAACAGTAAAGGGATGTCTATAAGGGACCCATAACCATTGGTTATGCAGATGACATATCTGATATAATAAAAGGCAATCATGAAAGGGCACTAACAGACTTAATGCAAAATGTCTTGAACGCAACATGGGAATGGTGTAAAAAGGCGGGGCTGTCGATCAACCCTAATAAAACCACACTTATCCCCTTCGCAAGAAAAAGAAAGGTGGAATTTCCTATATTGAAAATAAATGAAAGAGTGATAGAACTAAAGGAAGAGGTCAAGTATCTAGGTTTAACCTTAGATAAAAAACTCACTTGGGAATCACATATAAATAATATAACAAAAAAAGCCACGAAATCCTTGTGGAAAATCAAACAACTACTAGGGAGATCCTGGGGCCTCAGCCCTAGTATGGGCCTCTGGATATACACCCAAATGTTTAGACCAATCATACTGTATGGGGCACTAGTATGATGGAACAAATCTATTAAAAAAACAGCGGTAACCAAACTGGGAAAAGTACAAAGGCTTGTTTGCCTATGCAGCACAGGGGCTATGAGAACTACCCCAACAGCTGGCATGGAAGCATTCCTTAATCTCCCACCACTTCATATAGCAGAAAAGTAAAAAAAAGAAAGAAAATTTCAAATAAGACAACCTCACCGGTCACCTAAGTATCCTAAATAAAATCAAAAACACCATAAGCATGGCTCAAGTCTCAGACCATATTGACCCAACCCTCTGTTTCACAAAAGGATACACAGTTACCTTTCCTGAGAGGATCGAGTGGAAAACAAACACAAAATAGATGAATGATGATTCACAAAAATGGTACACTGATGGATCAAAAACACCTTACGGAGTAGGAGCAGGAGTAGTGGAGCCCAGAATCCACAAATCATTCACTCTCACCAGGGACACCACCATCTTCCAAGCGGAATTATACGCAATAAGGGAAGCAGCAAACATCATGCAACGTAGAAACCACAAGAGGGTAAAGATTAAAATACTCTCGGACAGCCAATCAGTTCTAAAAGCTTTAGATAGCTATACCTACAACTCAAAAACTCTCTTAGAATGCCACAAGACACTCAATAACCTGGCATACAAAACCAATGTCTCATTAATTTGGATATGATGGCAACAAAAAGGCAGACTTTCAAGCCAAAAAAGGGGCAGATGTAAATTTCATCGGACCTAGTCCCATGTTTGGATTCAACAAAAACAGCTTAAAACCAAATGCAAAATACTGGGCCAAAACTCTATTAAATCAGCATTGGAACAACGTAGAGGGTCTTAGACATTCCAAAAAGTTCCTAAGCTTCAACGCTAAAAGAGCTAACATGGCCCTCACGTTAAACAAAAAGAGCATTCGAACTCTCACAGGCGCCCTCACGGGTCACTTCACCTGCAACAAACACTTACATAAATTGGGCATAACTTACACCAGCACCTGCAGATTTTGCTGCGAAGATGAGGAGTCTATAGAACAAATAATCATCGAATGTCCGGGGTTGACGCATAGAAGGAAAAATTTTTTAACCAGTTTATGCTTACAGATGAAGACCTTCAATCACTCCCTCAGAAGGACGTGGTACAATTCATAAGCATACTTAACAGTCAATAGACAGCATAGGGTGCACAATAGATCAATGTGGTCGCAGTGCTAAAGGCCCATAATTTAAGCCTTTACTACCATTAACCATTAACCTCCATGCACCCCTGGTAGGCCGACGAAGAGATGACCTTCAGCTCCTTCGTCTCATTGTCTTTGATCTCCTCTATCGACTGAAATCTCCTTCCACGAAGTGGTAACTTCAACTTGGGAAACAAAAAGAAGTCGCACAGGGCCAAATTAGGTGAATACGGTGCTTGCACAATGGTATGTACTTGGTGTTTGGTCAAATAATCCAGCATAATTTGGGCTCGGTGCGATGGCGCGTTATCATCATGCAAAGATCCAAGAATTGTTTGCTCACATTTCCGGCCGGCCAGGCAGATACTAATGATCTGATGGTGTTAAAAAGTGACAGATGAGTGTCTTACAGTCCTATCAAAATATGGGCTGGTTCCCACGTGCGCGGTTCGTTTAAATTAAACATTCCCGATACTTTTTGATCATAGGGTATACAGTTAAAATCGATTTTGTTTCTTAATGTAGGGACATATATTTAAAAATACACACAGAAAATTTAATATCATTCCGGTGAATATTTTCGAAGTTACACACAAAGTTGAAAAGGCGTTTCAGAGTGCTTGAAAGTATCATACCAGGCCGCGGCAGCACTTACCTGGAACGCTGTCCCTTTTCAAACTTTAAACGCGTTTTTCTCAAAATGGTTTATCAAAACTGCTGAAAGTCCATCAGCATCAGTTTGAAAGGATGATTTTAACTTAATTAAAGCTTTACTAATATCCTCATGAGAGAGGAAAAGACTTCCAAAGTTAAGGACATAAACTAAGGTAGAAGAAAAGTCGGACGGAGGATCAAGTTCTTCGTCAAAAAATTGGATTTAAAAAACTCAGCAAGTAAGTTTGCCGCTTCACTTGGGCTTCGCGCTTGACTATTATCGAAAAACATACCAGTGGGAACATTGGCACTACCCCTTCTAGATTTTATGCATTTCCAGAAGATTTTGGGATTTTCTTTAATGCTTAGCTCCATGTTGTTAATATAGCTGCCTTTTATATTACTGTTTCGACCTTTACAATTCCCAGTACTATGCAATTACCATTATCACTTCTATTACCATAACAATTTCCTTTACTAATTCCCATTAGCACTACCATTTCCATCACCATTGTCTTATGAAGCCGCATTAATATTTTCATTCATATTAACTTTACTTATAACTGCATTTATCAGTACAATTAATGCTACTATTACTACAACTCTTGCTTTTATAATTACTATCACTATTACAATTACTATAGCCATTACAAATATCATTCTTATTTCCATTACAATTACCATTCCCAACAATTTTCCTAATACTCGTACCAGTTAAAAATCAACTCATGAATTCCGCATGACTTTTTTTCGAACTGCCAACCACACAGCCTCTGCATTTTATTTTGATGTAAATTAAATTAAATTTTTTAAATCATTGTCAACCTTATACAACTTTTTTTCAGATAAAAGTTTCATATTTCATTTATTTGAATCTTTTATACTGGTGACAACTTCTACATTTAGTCCGATCGGCACAAAAGTTTGTTAAACACTGCTTCCTGAAAAATGAATAAAAATAGGTCCAGTAAATACATCCAATTTTATACAATGACATTGTTTTTTTGCTCCACACCCACCATAAACTCGTCTCACTTGTGCGTGTGCACAAAATAAAGCTAATTAAAAGCTCATTCCTCGTAGAAGTCAAAATGCCATTTAATCAACTTTGGATTTTTGTCATTCCAGTTCAACGATTAAATAACTGTTTATATGTTTTGCTCTCATCGGTTTAAGTTAATTAAATGAATGGAAAAAGTGATGCAATTATGCATATTTATTTTTCCTCTAAATGAAATTGAGCACACAAAAACGATATTAAATAAAATATTTGCGAGTTTTGCTTTACTAAACTCGGAGCTATTATTAAATATTTCCTATTGGCAATTGAAACTGGGTCAGGTAACGTAAATTAGTCCATGAATATCAATGATATAAAAACCAACACTCCCAGTTTTTGATTTATTAAATATTTGTGAGTTTGTGAGTTAGAAAAAGTAGCTACATTTTTCTAAAAATTTGTACATACAAATAAAAATCTGAGCGGGCGTTTGCGGGATTAGAACACTTCATCAAAACTTCCAAATAATTAAAGAAGCGAAAGGCCTGAAGTATCCAAATCCTTGAAAGATTTCATGGGATTTTGCCAGCCCTGCACGGGGTCTCCCCCAAAGTTCCAAAGGCGATAACTTTAGCCCGATAGGAAATTAACTCAGTACGAAGGCTGATATTATGCAAGCATGACCCTTTAGATTTGGAGAGTAAAATTGCAAGTAATCAGCTGTTACTCTATCGGCACCATAAACACCATTCACACGTACATGTCGTACGGCATCACTGCAAATTCTTCTAAAGATCACAGGAAGCCTATCCAAAGCACAACTAAAGCTATTGTTTACTCAGGTATTCATCAAAATCGCAGAATCTTTGATATTAATGCCGAACTAATCCCTACGATTTCTAGCATATGAATGGATATGATACTACTGATGTTTAGTTTTGTCATACGCCTCGAGAGTAAAATGGGCAATAAATCGACCTGGGAAGGGTTAACTAAAACCAACAAGATAAACCACTACATGATCAAATGGTACACAGACAGACCCGTCACCCAGAAAGATTCAGGCCTAGATGTCTGCGTACCGGGAGAATACCAGGACTTTCAATAATGTGTGTGACTGACACACAGATGGCGGCACTAGTACTAAATCAATATTTTTTTCGAAAGTTGGCAACCTTTTTAGGCTTACTGTCAAAATCATATGTTAATCGGACCATTTGTTTACAAGTTACAGTACTTTAAGTGACGCTACTTTTGAGTTAAAAAAAAAAATGAATTCAAAGTAATTCCGTGTGCTGATTTATCACTGTTTTTTAATGAAAAAAAAATACTGTTCAATGCCAGGAATGGCTTGAAAAACATTATTCGGACTCTGCTCCATCAAAAAGAAGCATTTGTTATTGGTATGCCGAATTCAAACGTGGTCGTACAGACACCGATGACATTCCATCTACTGGAAGGCCAAATGACGCTGTTATTCCGGAAAACGTTGAAAAAGCACTGAAAATCATTATGTCCGACCGTAAAGAGAAAGTGAGGGAGATTGCTGACATTCTAAAGATATCAGCAGGCAGTGTACACACCATAATACACGAACATTTGGGTATGAAAAAGGTGTTTTCCAAATGGGTGCCGCGTTTGCTCACACCGGAGCAAAAACAACAACGAATTGATGATTCAAAGAGCTGTTTGGACATGTTTACGCGCAATAAGTCGGAGTTTTTGCATCGGTACATCACAATGGATGAAACATGGATGCACCATTTCAGTCCTGAGTCAAATCCGCAGTCTGCTGAGTGGCATGCAGTCGGTGAAAGCCGCCCAAAGCGACCAAAGACGCAGCAGTCGGCTGGCAAGATGATGGCTTCTGTATTTTGGGATGCGCATGGAATAATATTCATCGACTATCTCCAGAAGGGGCAGACCATCAACAGCGACTATTATATAGCATTATTGGAGCGTTTGAAAGATGAAATCGCAAAGAAACGGCCTCATATGACGAAGAAAAAAGTGTTGTTCCACCAAGACAACGCACCGTGTCACAAATCAATGAAAATGATCACAAAATTGAACGAATTGGGATTCGAATCGCTTCCCCATCCACCGTATTCTCCAGATTTGGCCACCAGCGACTACTGGCTCTTCGCAGACCTCAAAAAGATGCTCCATGGTAAGAGATTTGGCTGAAATGATGAAGTAATCGCCGAAACTGAGGCCTATTTTGAAGGCAAAGAAAAATCGTTTTACAAAGGCGGTATCGAAAGATTGGAAAAGCGTTGGAATGATTGTATCTCCCTAAATGGGGACTATGTTGATGAATAAAAACGAATTTTGGCAAAAAAATGTGTTTTAATTAATTAGTCACACACATTATTGAACGAAGGTATATGCTTGGAAGCTAGATAATAGAAAGGTGCACTCACTTCAACTTTGAATGTAACCGAAGGAACAGAGGCATAGAACAAAAAGAAAGAACATAAACTTATTGATGGTCAGGAAGCAATCAAGGCTCTCAACACTTTACAGTTTACTTAAAAACTGTTACTGGAATACCTTTATAAGAGCCAAGCGATTTGTGGGGTCTGATAGAGTAACTTCACGAAATAAATGGAACGGCATAGAAGATCATACTGCGAGAATTTTCTGGATTTATCGCAATCAAATGGATGGATAGCTTTAACCAAATCAATTTAAAGATAGTAAGGAAGTAAATTAGAAGTATTATAGGATTTCTAACAGTGCATAGTAGATTTAATCATCATCTTACTAAGCCGTAAATATATCGCAATGGAAATTGGAGACTCTGTTGAGAGGAAGATGAAATCGTCGGCATCGTATCCATCACTGATGCATAAACTGAACAAACGCTTGCATAAACATATTTTACCAAAGGAGGAAATAAAAATCATTAAAATAGGACAGATAAATGCTGTGAATCCACGAAACGCACGAAACGAGCAAAATAGATCATTCAGTTCGCAGTGCTAAGTTCCCTCATTATACTGGTGAAGGTAATAATAATAGACAAAATCTTCTAGTTTCTGACTAGTTTCAAAAACCCCAACAAATCAAAAAAAAAAGAAAACTATTAATGCAACACAGCTTAAAAAGTTAGTGGAAAACTAAAAATAAATTTTAGCAAATTATGCAATTTTTTTTCGTTCCTCCCCCAACGGCCTCCAACTTTGCCAGGAGTTATGATAATGACAGTCAAGCCGTGGCTGAAAGTTGCCAAACGTTTTTCGCCATGTTTTTCACATTATTTTTTTTCTTTTTTGTTTAGTGTTTTTCGGCGCACAACTAAATCGAAATTAGTGCTTGCTCGACACGCAATTTTCATATTAAATTACTTTGATTTTCATTGACGGTATTAATATATTTTTTGACTGCTCCCGTGGATTTAGTTCCGCTCTTCGGCGGCGACATCAAACTGCTCTGCATTATTTATGTTGTACGCCAATTCCATGGTGGTTGCGTTGTTGTATGTACCACAGACGTGAACAGTGCGTTTCACAAAAAAGTATGCCTGATAAGTTCGAAATGCAAATGAGATCTTAACATTTAGGACATCAAAAAGTCCGGGTACGCTGAAAGGTCAATCACGAAAAACTTAGCCCATGCTGACCCAATGCAAGCTTGTTTTTCTACTTTAGTGTTTAGCCGAGCTCCTCTTCCTATTTGTGTTGTGTGTTTTGATTTTTTCCACAACTGGAAGGACTTCAGTTTTAAGCCGACTCCGAACAGTAAATGATTTTTTATGAGGAGTTTTTTCTTGGCAGAAATACAGCCGGAGCTTTGGCATTGCCTGCCGAGGAGTGACCGCAAATAGTAAAATGTGTCTACCTAAATGAGACTTTCAGCTATCAGTCCATAGATGTCGCTAGGAGTATTTTTAAACCTTCCAAAATGTCTTGTTTTTTTCGTCTGTCATCTGTCAACAATATTCAGTTCATTGTTTCTTACGTTTCATACAACAATGCATTTGTGTCGCTCTTAAAACTGTCGAATTTCGTGCCTTCTAACTACGATTTGTGGACATCGTTGATTTTCTGTTATCAATTGAAGAAAAACGCTTATCAAGCTCATCAAATGCTTATAGAAGCTTATGGTGGATATGCTCTAAGTAGAGCACAGTGCTTCAGGTGGTTCGAAAAATTCCGAAGTTGTGATTTTAGCGTGGAGAACGAGAACCGTGGCCGGCCAGCGAAAAAGTTTGAGGACGCCGAATTGCAAGCATTTTTGGATGAAGATGAAGGTCAAACGCAAGAAATGATGGCAGAGCAGTTCGGAGTGACCTAAAACACCATTTCCAAGCGTTTGTCAAACGTTTGAAAGACAAGAGCATGATTTTAAAGGTCGCAAGATGGGTGCCGCATGAACTGATAATGTGACAATGCACCGCCACATCGAACAAGAGCGACCCGGTAATTGGTGGAGACGTACGATTGGGAACCGCTTGTGCATGCGGCTTACTCACCACACTTGGCGCCTTCCGATTATCATTTGTTTGCATCGATGGGCTACGCACTTTTCGAGCAGCGCTTCAATTCTCACAAAGAAGCAAAAAATGGGCCCATTGATTGGTTTGCGGCCCAAGACGGCCAATTTTGTTGGCGCGGCATCCACAAATTACCTGACAGATGGGAAAAATGTGTCACTAGCGATGGCTATTATTTTGAAGATTAAATTTGCAACTATTTTTTGTTAAATAAACAAGAAAGTCTCACTTCATAGGTTTATATCTGGTATTCCTTGGTGTTTTATGCGCGAGGTTTTGACTGTCATCACCGAATAGTAGTCACGCACAAACCCAATGAAGGCAATGAAGGTTGTAGCTTCAATCACTTGCCTTTAGGGTTACAATACAATAAATCAACTTTCCAATAAGGTGAATTTTTTAAGAACATTATAAGTTTAATGTATTGGCCATAAAACCAAAGTTTTAACAGATGGAAATGCATACATCCAAGTTACAATTTATTGTGGAATTTTGACGAGCGGTGGATCTTCTTCGAAAACAAGATTGGCGAGGCTATTACGTCAACGGCAAGCGCTACTTATTTCTTCTGAATGACGTTTCCGTGAACGATATTTAGTTTCAGTAAGGCGCTATGCAGTGAACACCTTGATAGCCATACCAATTGGATGATTTGTTGATATGATTGCCGCTCATGATGGTGACATAAACTGACCACCAAGAATGAGTAGCTTCACCCAGCTAGACTTTTTTATGTAGAGCTGCAAGTCTATAAGGTTCCAAAAAGCCGTAATTTGTTTTTGACCTTAAAGTCAATATAACTCATGTCATTGCTAAAGCTCAGCTAAGTCTATGCAACAGAGCCCCTGAAACTGGGATGACTTAATTCCATGCCAATTATGGCGAATATGTAACCGACGTCATATTCCAAACAAATTAACATAAATGAGATTTTCAAAAAAAAAAAAAAAAAAATTCGCTTAATATCATATCTTTGCCATTCTGAGCGATAGTCAGGCGACACTCAAGGCATTGCTATCTTGTGTGGTTAAATTAGTCTTCACTGGCCCTTGAGTGGATGAATTTGTTAGGAACGCTCGATTGCATCCGGCTCCCTAGGTCCAAAGTTATAACTGGTAACGAAGGCGTATGTGTCGGCTGCGGTCTCGTTACCAATATGACTTGAGCGCTTCTTTGGACTAGTGGACAACACACTATCAAAGAGAAGTTTAAGATTGACGAGCTAAGGTTAAGAGATGTAAGCTGGCACTAAATTATGGGGCTAGTCTTTACTAACGGGAGACCCTTCCTAAGGATAAATTGGGAATGCTCACGGGCATTCTCACTCGCAATTGTAGCTTGCGCAGTCATCTACGCAGAATAAAGATATGATCTACTGAATCCTGTCGTTTCTGCTTTTAATTCGCGGGAAACACCAATACACCTTCTCCTTGAATGTGGCGCTATAGCGAGGTGAAGATTCAGAGATCTCGGCCAATTGCAGCAAGAAGAAAGGCATATACGTCCAGCCCAACCCAGCTCTATCTTAAGTTTAAAAAGGGAATTGGGTTTGGAGGAGGTTCTGTGATGACTAAAGGGCACAACAGACCAAGAGGTCGAAGTATAAACCTCAAATTCTCGCACATAGCGTATTTTTTTTTTTAGATTTACCGCGATGGAGTTGAAAATGTATAAAATGTATTTCTCTTTTTTTGATGAAAATGAGTGCTTTAAGTACCTGTAATCAACATAAATAGTGCTCGCCTAGCCAAACGTGCTGAGGACGATTATTATTAAAATATTAGACTTTAGGATGGCAATGCCAGTTTTGACATATTCGCACTAGTTTTGCCATATCTCACAAGCTACGCATCAGTCAATCTACGTGTGATGTAAACTGGTTACAAGGATAATGCAATTAAATCTCGCTAGGTGTTCTATGGGGTTTTTTGAAAGATTACATTATGGCCTTATGGTCCAACACGGAAGTGTAGGAATTGATGATTAATGCCAAAGCTGAGGTCTAAGACGGCATTAATGAAACTGAGGCTGCACTATTCCAATTTGCAATCGAAAATTTCCTCAAATGACTAACGTCTTGGACTCCTATAGGATATTTTATTCTATATGTGAAATAAAGATATCTGAATATTTAAAATATCTGTTAATTTGAGAGATCCACTTGATTAAATTTTTAAAATGATTACCATGCTCAAGCTGTTTTCTTTTTAACCTGTTCGCTGATTTCACGGAAGTATGTAAAGTACGTTGCTCGATTATGTATCTTTCCATGGTTCAAATTGAGTTAATCTGGAATTGAAAAATGTCAAATCACATTCAGAAAAAAGCTTGAAATTTAGGCGTGGTTTACATTTAATATCGGCCCTTAAAATTTAACCAGCATTTATTTCCTTCACTTACTTACTTAATTGGACGTAACAACCCATTACCGAGCTACAGCCTGCCGGATAATGTCTTGCCAGATGTCTCTGTTTTCCGCACACGTTTTACAATTTCTTAAGCCAAGAGAAGCCTGGTAATTTTAAAGTTGGTCCTTCCACCGGACACGATGACGTCCTCTTCGCTGTCGACCGCCAATTAACGTTTCAAATAACTTCTTCACCAGTTCTTTACCAATTTCTCTCATACATGCAACATGACCCAGTCACCTTAGTCATTGCAAGGTGACTCGTTTAACTATGTTAATATCTCTGTAAAGCTCATAAGCTCGTCGTTCATTCGAATACGGTAAGCATCATTTACGCGAGGAGAGCTAAAAATCTTGCAAAGTGCTTTCCTCTCAAAAACTCCAAGAACTGTTGCATTTGATTGTATGACTGCCCACTCTTCAGCGCCATAGAGAAGCACCTGGATGATGAGCATCTTGTAGAGTGTCGTTTTCGTGCGTCTAGAGAAGGCTTTACTACTCAATTGTGCACTTAGTCCAAAGTAGCACCTGTTGGCAAGAGTTATGTTTCGCTGGATTTCCAGGCTGACGTCGTTGTTGCTGGTAATAGCGGAATAAAGATAAATTAAGTCCTTGATCACATCGAATTTTTAGTTGTTAACTTCGATTTGAGGTTCAGAAGCCCACAATTCTCTGCAGGACGCCGACATATACTTGGTTTTTCTTTCGTTCCCGCTCAGACCCAATGGTGCGGAACTCTTTTCAATAGCAGTAAAACCTGTACACGCTCTTTTGCAACACACTGTGTGCATGGACGATACAAACATATTCTATTACCAGCAAGGTGTTATTGGTTTTTTTTTGTAAATTTATTATGCATTTTTTTGCTCTTTTGTTTCATCGGTATATAATCGACAGGTGAAAGAGTTCACACAACCATAAAAATCGTTAAACAACACAAAGAACAGTAAAAATCACAACAAAATTGCAATGGCCGTGACAGTGACGTGTGCAGTGGGCGGGAGCGCTACCACTAAAATTGCGCTAGTCTATTGAAAGCACGCCATACACACACACATGCATTGAAGGATACACGACGCAGCGTGCGCAAAGTAGTGCGTGCAGTGAAAGTCATTAATAAATTTTTTGTGCGCATACTGAGTTGGTGCTTTCGTGAAAAATTGTAATATTTTGGCAAATTTGCTACTAAACGCCAAAAAAAAAACAACACATAGAAAAAGTTCAAGATAATTACAGAGTAGGAGGGGTATTGGGTGCATTGATGAATTATTGGCAATCGTTTAGTGTTTATTGCTTGTCTGCTGCTTGCGAACGTAGACAGAAGGTGCGTGAGATCTTCTTCCGAAAAGAGGGTAGGACTGAGTGAAAGTAAACTGGGGTATTGAGTTATAACTAAAGCTTAAATTTTTTGTGCTAGAAATTTAGGAAATAATTTTTGAATATTTGCTGGACTCAAATATTTTGTATCCGCATTTTGAGAAATTAGATGGGCCGAATTGGATTTTTCGTCGAAGTGGGCGCTCTCTTGGGCAACCATATAAGGTAGTAGCCCGGTGTGACGGGTTCAAAAAATCGAATTTTTTTTTAGATTTTTCGGAAGAAAAATATCTTAAAAATATACTATAAAAATTTCAGACAGAAATTTTAATTATTTTTAAAGTTATAGCTAAAATAAGAGAGCACGCTGTAGTGTGCATGAAAGCGTGTGACACGCCAGCAGCAGCTGCTCTGATCGTCTTTAAACGCGTTTTTCTCAAAACCATCTTTTCGAAATTTCAGGGAATCACTGACTCAAAGCTATTCAACCGATTTGGCTAAAAATTTACACACACATATCTAGATCCCGATAAACTATTTAATTTAAACAATTTGTGAAGAAAAAAAATTAGATTTTGAGAACTTTTTTCACAAGTCCGCCATTTTGTTTTTGTTTTTTTTATTTTTATGTATATTTTAGTTCGGGATCTAAAATTAAGTCTACGGAATAATAATCTCTTTGATTTTTTTTATTTTAGATGACTTTGCAAGGCTGTGTGTTTCCCCGAACCAACTCATCTTTTTTTTAAGGACTTCACTTTGACGTCAAAAATTTTAAACAAATTAATATAAAATTAACTTAAACAATTTTTTTTATATACTTCAAAACACCAATAAAAACATGTAAAAACTTTAAAACGATCGCATTTTATTTTCTTTTTAAAAAAGATTCATGAAAAAACGTCGAAATTTCGGTTGTTACACCGGACTACTACCATAACCTAACCTAATCTGATTTTTAAAAAGATGCGTATACAGCATACTTTTTGAAAAACAGTGGGTTGAGAAGTCCTTCAATACATTAGCAAGGGCTTCTCATTACGAGCGCCCAGATTTTGATTTAATAGAAAGAAATTTTAAATAATTTTTTTTTATTCATTCAATGGCACTAATTTTCATCCAAATGTCCACCGCAGCCCCCTTGTAGGTAGCACATGTTCGTAGGACATCTTTCTAATTGATATTCTTGTATAAATAGGACTTAATTTATAAAAAATTCAAGTTAGTTTGAGGTCTTAAGAGCGTCAATCGTACGGGATTTATCTGGTTAGACCGGAGATTTAAAGTAGGTTAGGTTAGGTTAGCCTGGTTGGCAACAAGCCACGCATAGACCTTTTGGTCCATAGCGATACTAGATAGAGACCGACCTCTATAAATACCTAAAGTAGACATCATATAGGATGTCAGCGCTTTTGGCGAATCTAAGCAGCGCTAGGAGATCCGCTTGTGAGACGACCTCCATACGCACAGCAGATGTTCTAAAGTTTCCTCAACATCCTTTCTGCATTTTCTGCATTTGTCCGTGTTAGCAATCCCTATCTTGTACGCATGTGCAGCCAGTAGATTATGACCTCTCAGCATACCTTCTGCAGTCATTTCGCGAGAGCGTAAGTACGAATGGAGTCAGTTTTTTGTCGTTAGTTCTACACAGGACTTTTGCAGTTTTGCATGTGGTTAGATTAGTCCACCTAGCTTTCACTCACCTTTTCATGTAGTCGTCCATTTCATTGTATATTGTATTTAAAGTAGCCCTGCAAAAAAATAGTTTATCGGCGTTAACTGGGCCAATGAGTCTCAGCTCCACGGAAGTTGACGCATACTTTGGACTTCTTATTATATAATAAGGGAATTACGAACCTCCGAAGGTAATTCTACCATAAAAGACTTCCTTATTTCCAAGTGTCAATATATTGATTTTTGAAGTGAAAACTTTTTTAGAATCGTTGAGAGTGATTTCAGACTCGATGAAACGAAAAAAGCGACACTCTTGGCTACGAAGCGTTATATTATATGTTGATATAAACGTAGCGACGAACTAAATAACTTTTAGGCCAGCGCCGACAGCTTGGCGCGATAGCCGAGCGGCTAGCAATGTGAGCTTCCGATCCAAAATCCTTGGTTCGAATCACAAGAAAACAATTTTTTTTATACAGTTATTTTATTTTATTTTATGATATGTTTATGAGGAGCTTTTTTTCATGGCAGAAATACACTCGGTGTTTTGCCATTGCCTGCTGAGGGGTGAGCGCTATTAGAAAAATAGTTTTCCTTAATTTTGGTGTTTTCACCGAGATTCGAACTGACGTTCTTTCTGTGAATTATGAATAGTAGTCACGCACCAACCCATTCGGCTACGGCGTTTGTTTAATTTTACTGATGCAAAAATGAGGAAAAATATATGAATAAAGTTTGCTTACTGTTTACACATTTTCCAAAGGTGACGGAGAATCAAAAAAAAAGTCGATTTTCAAACAAATACGAGTGCATATGTGTTTGTAACATTCAAAAAAATGTAATTGTGTTAGAGTTTCGGTCACGCAGGTTTTGCTGGGGACGCTCATAATAGCAACCGCGTGTGTATTTTTATATTCGTAAATATTTTCATTTTTAAATATTTACCGCAATTATGCCGAAAAATAATGCAGAAAAGTGTCGTGAATATCGACAGAAAAAAAATCAATAAATAGCATCACGGAATTCATTCACGAAAATTTAATAAAGTATACACCAGAAGTATCGCGGATACTTAGAAAAGATTACAATAAAGTTCCAATGATTTTAAGTGGCGATTTTAACGTAAATTTTGCATTGGACACAGCGGTTCCTTTAATTGACGTTCTCAATACAACATTCAATTTAAAAATGTGTAACAATCGCACTGAATCGACAACACGATCAAAAACAACAATTGACGCGGTATTTCAAAGATATGTTGACAACATCGAAACCAAAGCATTTGTATCATATTTTAGCTATCATAAGCCACTCGTATCATTTGTTGAAATTGAAAACATTGAGGATGAATAATAATAAAATGAAGAAAATAAAATATGAACTTTATAGCAATATTATAATGAACCTATAATTATCCCGCTCCTAATGCTGCTTTCGTCTCATTCTCCCTCAGTTTGTTTTACGGAAGGTTTCACTTCTATCTCGTCTAACCGTTAGACTGGTATTTTTTTTTTTTTTTTTTTAATTTTTTATTATTTAACTTTAAAAGTTTAATGCATTCTACAATAAAACCCATATAACTCGAAGCTCCAAACTTTGCATTAAATTCACAAAACTTCAAATAGCTAAAAAAATACATCAAAATGTTCAGCATTTGATTCAGACTTTTTATGAAAATTTTGGGTAGGCCATTTCTTCTGTAGAATAAATATATTCGGTGGTATTTTATGGGGAAAACGCGAAGAAAATTGTTCCAAATTAATACAAAATTTCAACAACTGGAAACTTGCACTTTGCTGTACTAAGATTGAATGCGCCATAAAAGTGCATATCTTGAATAATTCTAAATTTTGATTAAAAAAGTTGTAAATTTTATGGTTTGTTTTTGTTGAATTTTTTAAAGTTTTTGTGAGTTTTATACAAAGTGTGTGTTTTTTATCATAGAATACTTTACAATTTTTTAAAACTATAAAAAGTTAAATACAAAATAAAATAAAGGGTTTTCCAATAACAGGTGTTATTTTGGAATGGATTGCGCTATCGAGAGATGAATAACGATTTTTTATGGCCGAAATTCGATCGTATTGATCTGGACAACGTTTATTTTCAACAAGACGGCGCTACGTGCCACATAAACAATGAAACCATTGATCTTTTACGGGAAAAGTTTCCGGACCGTGTTATCTTTCTAAGAGGTGATCAAAATTGGCCCCTAGATCTTGGGATTTAACACCTTGCGACTTTTTTCTTTGAGGCCACGTGAAAGATAAGGTCTACACCAACAGCCCAGGGTCGACTCAAGGTCTCAAAGATGGAAATCGTGAGGCTATCGAGGACATAGGGCAGCCACTTTGCCATTCGGTTATGGAAAATTTCATGAAAAGTATATTGTCCTGTAAGCGTGGTCGTGGTGGTCATTTGCCTGATGTTATTTTCCACTATTAACTGCATACCTTACTCTTTATAATGAAATAAAAACCGATCATTTATATTAAAAAATAGCAATTTTCTTTGTATATCTAAATAACATCTCTTATTGGAAAGCCCCATAGTTAAACATCCCGCTTTTATTATTTTGAACACAAATGTACGTGGTTCCGAGATCTTTACCATTCATTCTAGGCCATACAAATTTCATTATCATTGTCCAATATCGGTCGCCATTGACTGCAAGGGAGCAACTTATGGCGCATCTGCGTAGAAAAAGAGCCGCTGATACCGCCGAACAAAAATTCACACCAAACAGAGATTTTTCAGGAGTAAAGGTACTTCAATATTCTCCAGCTGATTTTCGTCCATGCATCGGACAAGTTTGCTTATTTACGACGCCACATAATCAAAAATGAGGCTCAATGTAGTTCCTGATTGTTTTGCCACAAACAGCTCACTGATAGTACTGGGCGACAACGCAAATCCCACATCAGGAATCAAATCGCATATAAGATATCGATATAAGCGCGAAACCAGAGCTTAGAAAAAATAAATTTTATGTTTTTAGACTTTTCACAGAACGCAGAACGCCTGACTTTTTTATTTTCAATAATTTTTTTTGCTAGTCAGTTGCTTTATTTTACAAAAATAAAAACATATCTTTAATACAACATGCTGCGACTTGGCTTTAGCAAAATTTCAAAAAAAAAAAAAATTTTTTTAATTGTAAAAGTTATCGCTGTTTATGTGGAGCCCGTTTCTCCAGAAGTCCCTTGCGGTGATCATCGCAAGTCCTTGGAGATTCATCTCAAAACAGTCGGTGAAGAGGAATAAGTTTTACTAATAGATAATCTTGTGCTTGATCCAAGCTATTTTTTTCAAAATTAACAATATGGCGGCCTCGGATAATATTTTTCGATTTTCGAGAAAAAACCGACAATTAAGTGTTAAAAAAAATTGAAATGCTTCAAAACAAAAAAAATCCTTCCATCAAACTCGAGCTTTCTGTGTTTTTCAAAAGTAGTATAAATTTTATTGAAATCTGCCGAGTCGTTTTTAAGTTACAGTGATCACCAGTTCAAAAAAACATAGTTTCGAGAAAAATGCATTTAAAGTTTTGCTATCGATCTCCGGAGCGCAGGAGCGCCCTTTGTTAATTATTGAATAACTCGAAAAGTGTTTGTCGGATTCACTTCAAATTTTCACTCAATATTTTTAAGATATCATGCTTTAAAAAATGTAAAAAAATCCCATTCAAAATAGGGATAGTGAACATAGAGGTTAAGTGTCTTCCCTACAGGTGTCAGTGCGCTTTCTGATTTGAGTTTGGTACTCGTAAAATCAAAATCCGTTAAAATACAGCAAATCTGCATCTTCAGTTTTATTACACAACGTCACGATTTCTTTTAAAATGTCTTTAATTTCAAATAAGAGATGAACTATACATACATACTTAAAAAAAGGTGTTTTGGGTGATTTATCTTTTGCCTTGGACTAATCATACCTCGCCTGAACCATATTTTCACGGATTTCCTATTATGCAACTTGCAGGGGTGGCTGAACTTAATTTCATCTATTAATAAAAAAGTAAGAGGAAAACTGAGGGTTAAAGAGTGTTAAAGATGACAACCAACAATCTTTAGCAAAATAATCTAAGTTTTTTCACATAATAATTTTTTATATTTTTTTGTCCTAAAAAATCAGGAAAAAAAATTGTAACGATTTTGAGAAGAATCGAAGATATTTAATTTGAAAACATTCTATATGAAATTTTCAACATCGAATAAATACCAAAATTGCTAAATTTTTGTCACAAGTTTTCTTATTATTCCAAAGCTATTGTAGCAATTTTTATGAGAATTGACGATAATGTCCAAAATGGTTGGATCACTTGATCGCTCTGCATTAATAATCCCCTCACAACTTGACACCTTTCGCTTTACCAAGTCATGCGCTATGCACTGTCAAAAATCGAACGCACCTATTGGACCACCCAATATTTATATCGTACATGCATATTATTTTTCCTTCAACAATGTCAGCACACTATTGTGCGCCTTGTGCTATGCAACACTTTAAAATTCCTTATGGCAAATTAATGTCATTGAGGAAACCATAAAAATACCGAAACGTTTAAATTATGTCAACATAAATTTTACTGTAACAGAGGCGCAAAGCAATGGTACATTTCAATACCCTTGAAATGCCTTAGGGTGGGCAATGGCAATTTTGCGGCAAGCGAAGGAATGTTAACTCAGCACTGGAACTTGGCTTTCGACAGCAAAGAAATACCAAGGCTGGTGCACGCAACGAAAAGTAAGGATAGTTGACAAGAGGAGTGAGGAGTTATTGGACAAAGAATGTAGAGAAGTGAACGCAAAAAGAGAGTAGAGCAGAGAGTCCTAATGAAATAATCAGCGAGTAGTTCAGGTCTGTCAGAGTGCAAGCCTATAGAAGTGCGATATTCGAAGACGAAATATTGAATAGACTCTGCTTCTTTTTCATCTGTATAGTCAAATAGAAGTTGCAGTACGTGTCCTTGCACCACTTGGCTAAACAATAGACTTTTATTGTATGGTTTTTCGGACCATTTGGCTATTTAGGAACTGGTCAAATGTCCTGTTAGAATGTCCAAAATAAACAGCGTAATTCGCGGCTGGTAGTGACATAGCACCGTGAGAATTTCTGCCCTGAAAAAAAGTTAAATAGAGGCGGAACAACATTATTCTTTCATTTGTGGAACAACACACCAAAAATTGGAGGAGGAGCTCGGCCAAACAGCCAAAACGGGTGTAAGCAGCAGTTATATGTATTCAATATACTTTATGCGAGTATACTTAAACAAGTTTTTGCCAGCCTGAAAATAGCCGAATGGATAATCGAGACGAGATGGAGCGGGAAACAGATTGGAATTTTCAGTGACAGTCAGGCTGCACTGAAGGCCCTGGAGAACGCAAAGCAAACCTCAAAGATTATTCAAGAATGTAAGAAGAAGCTCAACTCTGTCGCAAGACAAAACAGGCTTGTACTTATATGGGTTCCGGAACACTCCGGTGTTCAAGGAAACGAAATTGCCGATGAATTGGCCAACCGTGGATCAGCGGTGGCCCCACAGAGGCAGTTCTGCAGGAATCATGAATTGGATCAGCGATTATGTAGGCAATTTATATAAAAAGCGATGGTCCGGTCTAGAACGCTGCAGAACTGCAAAGTGTTTTGTGACAAGTCCGAACAGAAACTTGTCAAACTTTCTACTAAAATTTGGAAGAAAAGACGTGCGGTTGATGGTCGGTATAGGACACAACCCATGGGGTCAGCATGTGACCACCATTGGAATCATTGAGGACCCAATGCGCTTGTTATGCATGGAGGAGGCGGATAGCACTGAGCACTTTCTCTGTGAGTGCCCTGCCTTTGCTAGAGCACGGCTACGAGTTTTGGGTTCCGATGTCATGAGAATGAGTAATATTCGTTCTCTAGAACTGGAGGATTTGCCAAAGAATCTTGAAAATTCTCACAGGACTAACTATCTCTATCTCTGTCTCTATTCTTTCCTATCCCTTTTTCTGATACTTTTCTTCTTCCCTGCTTGACTATCTACCGCTTTTTCAGAGCTTTAAATACAATGAACTTTTTAGCCTGAGGCCAAGGTACTTTGTACGGTCTTTAAGAGTCAGTTCCGTGTCGTTTAGCTTCGGGGAGTGCAAAGAGGAGATCCTCTACCTTGTAGTAAAAAGTATCATATCCATTAATAACTCATTAACCAGTGAGTACCAAATACCTGCATTTTATTTCTTCTTTCTAAAGGTTCTAAACGAAAAAATGCAGGATATCGACTCATCACAGTCAAACCTAGTGAGAGCCTTAACCGTTTTCGGAGATTATGACATAAAATCATTAGAATTTTATAATAGCAAACAGATAACAGAATAATAGATGAAACGAAACCAAAATAAATAAAATTTATAAGTATATTTTGTATTAGCTAATAACTGTTATATTAGTAATAACCACTTGCTCTTAATACAGGTAAAGGCACGACAATAGGAAACAACAAAACCAATAAATGTGAGTAGAAAATGAAATCACCGACAATTGTTTTGCAGCCAGGCCTAAAGTGGAAATCAAAGGAAGCCACGCGATTGCGATGCAAGCAAATGCGGCCGTCAACCACGTTGCAGTTAGATAGACAGTCAGACAGACAGTCAAGCTGCCAGTTAGTGCTGATACTTCATTGGCTTTCGACTCCAGCCATAATCCGCTCATAAATCTATATGATTTGTAATATATAGGACACTCATACAAATCACATATTATGAATGGTTAAAAATTCAGTTAGAGACACTCCGGCTGACAGCAACCGTCGGTCTGCCTTAGTGGCATACCTTTGTAATATGAATTCGTGTTATTTCACATGTTCGTAATTTAAATAACATATTTACAGAAGTATTTGGAGCTTACGTACATCAGAGCGGGTTGACGATTTGACAGCCTACTTGCATATAATGCAATGTGGGGGCACTGAACCCTGTCAAGACATTAATCTACAGTGGGTTGCACAAAATAGGTTCGGCATTAAATTTTGAAAGAAAAAGTTTGTAAAAGTCTCACCTTTTGTTTTTAATTGTATATTTCAGCACCTTTAGTTAATATGTCCTCCATTTGCCATTGTTACCTATCACAACTTGACATCGTCTAGCACAACTATCGTTTTTTGTTTTAGCATAATCTGATGAAAAATTTCACAAACTCTTCGCTTTCGTTAGAGTCTAGACCTTTTCAATTGGATTTGCATCTGGACTTTCCGAAAGCCAATCAAGCTGTTGCATGTTGTTGCAGGATGCGCAAAGTCGTCTCCGGCGTTTTGGATCACTGCCTTTTTGCGGAATTCAATCAGCTTCATTCGGACCATAAAGCTTTTCTGTAGACTTTAACAAACATTTATCATTCACGTTGTGTCAAGGGTTTGTGCAAAGACAGTCATTCGTAGACATGGGGTTTTGGATAATTTTTTTTGCAATTTTATGGTGCAAAATTTTATAAAACCTGCTGAAATCCGCCAACCCCATGCCTGGTTAGGGATATTATTTTAGCTGTTACGTTGGATGTATAGGACTTTGTGGCTAAGCAACTGTTTTGCTTTTCTGGAACTCCCAACTCATTTTTTGACCCAAAAAACTTAGAAAAGTTGACTTACAGGTTTATTACTTCACAGAAAATAACAAAAAAGGTTATTAATTTTTTGTTATATTTTTGTTTTTGCATTTTATTACAATCAGTAGGAATAAATGCATGCAGATTTGGCGATAATTTTTTTAATTTAAAAATAACCGCACAAATTTTAAATATACCTATATGTGAAAATTTCAAACAGTTGTAGAATATTATACTATTTTCCCCTAAGCGCAAAGCGCGAGGACTATCAGACTATCGTGCGCTTACAAGCAATACATATAGGCGTATGTTTATTAGGGTGAGTCGAAAAAAAGTTCGAAAAAGTCACGCCCTATTTGAAAGCTTATGTGAGAGTTTTTCGAAGTGAAAGTCACATTTTTTTGGATCAAAATGAGATTTTGTCATAACTGTCGTGTCTCGAAGAAAGAAACAAAAAATTTGTACAGCAGACATGATTTTTTTTTTAGCTGCCATGTCTCGAAATTAAAAAAAAACAAAATTTTCAACTAGCCTAAAAATATCGAAATTAATTTTCTGTCGTAAATTCCCGGATTCCAAATGAAAAAAAAAATATTTGCACCATCTTAGTATTAGCCTAAATGAATTTTTTGTCATAACATTGGAATTGTGTTTTTGTTTTGCCATATACTAGTATGACTATAAGGGGTGTCTGTCTACAGTTCCTACATTTTCCTTAAAATTGTCCTTCGCTTTCAAAGTCAAATTCAACTAAATTTTGGTACTCAGTTTATTTCCTTCGCCTTCAAAGTCAAGTTCAACTAATAAGTTTTTGTACTCAATTTTTTTTACCTAAATGGATGTTTTGTTTTTATTTAAAGTGCTTGAAAAATTTTTGAAATCTTGGCCAAGAAGTGTGAAATATTCTAAAGCTAAAAAGGCTTGTAAAAGTTGGACCTCAAATGCTGAAGTTATGACAGAAATTCATTTAGGCTATTTTTAGGGTCATTCTAAAAAAACCTCCGTTTTGTTTTGAGGCATGGCTTTCAGTGTAGTCCAATTATTTTTTGTTTCGCGAAATGACAGTTAAGACAAAAAATGAATTTTGGCGGTTCTTAGGGTCGTTAAATATTTTTTTATTAATTTCGAGACGTGATATTGAAACAAAAAACTAATTTCGATTCTTTTTGGGGTCGGTGCAAAAATCAGTTTTCATTTCCTTATATGGCATTTAAATTAAAAGATCATATGGGCTATTTTTAAAATGTTTGGTTTGTCTCGAGGCATGATAGTTTAAGCAAACAATTTTTTTTCGCTGTTTTAGGGTGATTAAATATTTTTCGGTTTTTTTTTTTCATTTCAAAACGTGATGTTGAGACGAAAAATAATTTTGGTTGACCTTAAGGTGGTAAGATTTTTTTTGTTTTTCACTTCGAGACGTGATATTGAAACAAAAGACTAAGACTCTGCTGCTTTCAGGGTGGTGGAAAAGTTTTTTTGTTTTCATTTTGTTGCTTGACTTTTAAACTAAAAAGTTATTTTAACTGCTTTCAAAGTAGTCCAAAACTTGTTTTTTTGTTTCGAGAAATGACGGATCCAAGATGGAATCTGGAGTGGGAGCGGGGGTTTTCCCGAAATCAGCCAGCATTTCGGTATCCTTTAAACTGCCGGAAACGAGCAGCATTTTCAGCATTCAAGCAGAGGTCTTTGCGATCCTGCAGGCACGCAAAATGGTTGGGGATCGCTGTTGGGAGGGAGACATTAATATTTTTTCCGATAGTCAAGCTGCGTTCAAGGCCCTGTCGTCGCCGTATTGCAGCTCTCTTCTGGTGAACTCCTGTAAGGAGGAACTCAAACGTCTCGAACGTGCAGGAGACATTTCCCTTATCTGGGTTCCTGGGCGCAGGAATATAGAGAAAAATGAAATCCCCAATGCGCTTGCCAGGAAGGGGTCGGCAGAACCGGTTCCAGCTGTCCCCTTCTCAGACATCGGTATCCCCTTGGCCGTCGTAAAAGGGAATCTACACAATTTCTTTCTAAAAAAAGCGCAAGTCAGATGGAGGTCTGTCTCATCGTGTGCTATTTTGAAAATACTATGGCCTCAATACGATAGAAATAGAACGCTTAAGGTGATGGGAATCCCCTGCCATTCAATTTCCAAACTCATTGCGGTGTTCACTGGTAACTGGGTGATCGGTACTCATGCGGAGAAGCTTGGAATTCCGTACAACCCCTATTGCAGAAGCTGTGGGGATCCTGCAGAAAAAGAGACTACTTTCTTTGCAAATGTCCGACTCTGCCGGCTAGGCGCTTGAGATTCCTTAGCGTGCCCTTTAGAGATGGTCTGAGGAAATTCTCCAGCCTGAACTCCTTTTCTCATCCGAGGCTTTTTTAATCTTTTCATTGGGGGGATTTTTAAGTGGCGGGTCCCAAATCCAGCGCACAACCAGCTATCCTGGAATGGTTCGCCTTCCCACGTTAGCTCACTCCCGAACGGGTGTTCGGAAGCTACCCAGAAGATACGTGGGCTAATCGCGGACGTTGAGAGCTGCTTGAACTATATGCAGAAGAATCGTCCTGGCCACTCCCAAGTGAATGGCGACCAGTAACTTTCCCCACTTGCGTGGATTTCTAAATATGGAACCATCCTCCATCTTTGCGTCGACTTCAAAGCTGCATTCGACAGTACGGGAAGAAGTTACTTGTATGCCGCGATGTCTGAATTTGGTATCCCTGCAAAACTAATAGGGCTATGCAAGATGACGTTGCTCAACACCAGCAGCGTCGTCAGAATTGGGAAGCCGTTTGATACCAAACGAGGTTTCGGACAGGGTGACTCGCTGTCGTGTGACTTCTTTAACCTGATGTTGGAGAGCATCGTACGAGCCGCAGAACTTAATCGCTCAGACACAATTTTTTATAAGAGCGTACAATTGTTGGCGTATGGCGATGATATTGACATCATCGGCCTTAACAACCGCGCTGTTAGTTCTGCCTTCTCCAAACTGGTTAAAGCGGCAAAGCGAATGGTTGACAGTTATGATTTCGAGGTTGTAAAAGACTTCATTTATTTAGAAACCAGCATTAACACCGATAAAAATGTCAGCCTTGAAGTCCAACGCAGAATCTCTCTTGCCAACAAGTGCTACTTTGGACTAAATAGGCAACTGAGCAGTAAAGTCCTCTCTCGACGAACAAAACTAACACTCTACAAGGCTCTCATCATGCCCGTCCTAACGTATGGCGCAGAAGCTTGGACGATGACAATATTCGATGAAGCGACGCTTGGAGTGTTTGAGAGAAAGATTCTGCGGAAGATTGTTGGACCTTTGCACATTGGCAGCGGCGAATATCGCAGACGATGGAACGATGAGCTGTATGAGCTGTATGACGACGTTGGCTGGGTCATCTTATCCGAATGGATACAAATGCTCCGGCTCTGAAAGTATTCGATGCGGTACCAGCTGGTGGTAGCAGAGGAAGAAGAAGGCCTCCTCTGCGTTGGAAAGATCAGTTGGAGAAGGACTTACACACAAGAAATAAACGACTGGCGCGCTTTGTTAAACTCGGCCAAAATCGCGTAAGCGGTTATCGCGCCAATTAAGAAGAAGAAGATCCCTTTTTTCTCCTCCACAATTTTTTTTTTTTTTTTTTGGATGGCTATAGATGGTTTTCTCTTTCCTAAATTTTTTCGCATTAATTTTGGTGGGCCTTAGAGTAGTAAATTTTTTTTTCATTTCTTGCTTTGATAGTGAAATGAAAGATTAATTGGAAAAAAAAATTTGTCATTTCGATGCATGAAATTTAAGCTAAAAAATGATTCTGACTGCTTTGAGTGTGGTCCAAAATGTATGTTTTGTTTCGAGACATGGCAATTAAGACAAGAAATTAATTTAGGGTGATTGCATAATTTGTATTTCCTTTCGGAACTCTTTAAATAAACTTTCAAACAGGTGGGCTTAAATTCTTTTTTGTAGGAATATCGACCCAGCCTAATGCACTCACGTATATGCACTTGCAACCATTTGTAAATTTTGGAGTGCACAACTACAATTTGCGCTCCATATGTATTTATATACAGAATGACTGACATTACGTCGCGACTTTTCATTTCGTGACTAACAATAATAAAAAAATGCCGATTTTAGAAATTGAAAAGCAACGACAGCAACAAAGAAACAACAAAAAAGTAAAAAAAAAACAGAAATAAAACTTCAAAAACCGTTTGGCATTCATTCAATGCGACGCCTCAGCACAAAAGACAACGAACTTGCGCCAGAAAAAAACTTTGAAGAAGGGGCGTGAAAGGTGGCGGAGAGGGGAGAGCGAACAACATTTGTGCTGTAAAATCAAATCAAAAAGTTCCAAAAGCAAATTAGTAATGAATACGACTATTGAGGGCTGAGTGTACTCGCATGTGTATGCATGTGTAAGTAGGCTTGAGTGTATGCATGTGTGTGTGTGTAAGGGAAATTATGCGGCTAGATTTGTAAATAATGATGGCACACATACATATGTGAATTCGAAAATAATGGTAAAATCGTATTAAAAAGAATTAAAGTGCTGGCTGTTGTGAAGAACTTTTGCTCGAATAGAAAGAAAAGAAACAAAATCAAACTACTTTTGTTATTGATTTTTGATTTTCTATTAAATTTTAAATTTAGTTTTATGGACAACTGAAAGAAGCTCAACACTCTTACTAATACATTGAGCGCATCCAAATGTCACATTCAAATCCATCTTAAATGCAAATCGCCTTAAAGTAGACTAAACTAAAAACCTACAAACTCACCTAATCCTCCTGCTACCACCCAGCACTCAATTGCGTAGAACAGACAAAACGAACGATAAAAGTAAAATGCTGCGGCACGTGCTTTAAATACAAAATTAACAACACTTGAGCACTTGCCAGAAACCAAATTAAATGGCCCGAGAAAAAGTTGGCCCCAAAATTAAAAAAAGAAACTAAAAATACACTCCAAAAGTACCCAAATAAATTTAGTGGTAATTAGACTGAAACTGACTAAAAGTAGGTAACTAACTACTTTTTACCACTGCTAATTGTCAGTAGTGGCGTAAAATGAAGGACGACCGAAAAAATGGTAGTTTAAAAATTTGCTAAGTAGAACTAAGTGGCGAAATTTTGTATTGGTCAAAGGTGAAGTGTTAATAGGAGTGGTGCAGATGAAGAAGAAGAGGAGGAAGATGATGAGAAAAGGAAGAAGTGGGCGAAGAAGAAGAAAACGAAAAAGGAGAAGAAGAGAAAAAAAAATTCGAGTACGGCAACTGGTTGAAGAAGTGAATACAAATGAGCGAATTAATAAAGACGAATGGGTGTTGTAGGATCAGTGACGGCTGGCTGTGTTGCAAATGTAGTAGGTATGAAAATTTTGCGGAATTAAGTACTTTTAAGAGCAGAAAGGGCGTGAAGCCTAAAACTAGTTCACAGCTGTATACTTTTACTTTAAATTTGAATAATCAGTAAAAGCAATTTTCATATAAAATTATCGTCAATTTCTGGTTGGGATGCGTTATTGATTAGAGAAAATCTATAAAAATGTGAACTCTTTTTGAAATATACTGTTTTTTTTGTTTTTTTTTTGGTGAGTGAGGTAGGGTTCAAAATGCCTTCGCACTTACAGTGACCGTCGTCTACTGCGTTGTGTGGTTCGGCCATTAAAATGATCTCTCCTCTCTTTCTGGGGAGACACCCTTCCCGGAACTGCTTTTTATATTACTTCGAGAGGACCCAGAACGGCATCCATAAAGAACCAATTCTATTCACCCTCGTCTGGGTCCACCATATTTGCAACCAGCTTTTATGCTATAGGCTCGTTTTCTTGTGTCTCTATCTGTGCGGCTTCACTTTGTTGCACTGTGTCGAGGTCAATTTGGTTTTTTTCTTAGTACGTTCCTGATGTATTTCCTTACCGCGTTCCAGCTGTTCCCACGTTCGAGCATTTTGCTGATTATGTTGCTCCGAGCTATGCCGTCAAACTGCTCCCTCAGAGCATTTCTTTCCGCGAGCCATCTGTCACAACTAAAAAACGTGTATTCAGCGACATCGCTAGGTGCTTCGCAGTATTTGCACTTGGAATCGGTTACTTTGCCCATACGGTATAGGTAACTCCGGAAGTACCCGTGGCCCGAGAGGAACTGAGTTAAGAAGTAGTCCACTTCTCCGAAGTTCCTTTGGACTCATTTGTTAATTGATGGAACAAGGTTCGCCGTCCATCTGCCTCTCGGTTCAGTGTCCCATCGGCCTTGCCACCGCAGCATGGTTTGAAGTCTCCGTTATGGGAAGCTAGTGATAACGTGTTTCTTCTTGGAGTCCCACGCATCCATTCGTTCCCGGACCATGAGGTCGATGGATATCTGACCGCTAATCACGAAAATTGCAGCGGTTCGTTGCACAGCCTCCAGTGCTTTGCGCTTGGCTTTGCAGTTTGGCACCACCTCTATTGCGCCAAGGGTTGATTTTCCGCATCAGAAACTGTATTGCCTTGCTGAAAATCCTCCTGCTCTCTCATCAGACTGTATGAGATTTCTCAAACAATTTCCCGGTGCTGTCTAGCATGCAAAGCTGACGGTTGGGCTGGGTCACCCCTACCCTTACTGATTAGCATTAGTTTCTGTATTTTCCACAGCTAAGGGAAGAAGCTTTGATTAATGCATGAATTGTAAACGTCGAGCATCACATCTGGCCGGCTTTCAGACACAAGCTTGTGTGCTTCAGCTGGGATGCCATCTGGGCCTGGAGCTTTGTTTCTTTTGAGGTTTCTTCCTGCGGGTTTAAGCTCTTCCTCGGTGAAGAAAGGGGAGGCTGTCGTCACCTTGGGGGTCTCGGTCCCCACAAAGTATAGGGTGCGTGGGGAACAGTCTGTCCACTATTTCGGTGATAGCATCATTGTCTAGATGTACGGCTATGGAGTTGGCGTTTAGCTTCCCCGTTACAATTTTATAGCCCAGACCCCAAGGGTTGTTATTTAGATCCCTACGGAGTATACCTTTTGTATAGTCTTGCGCAAAAGTTGAAGACTTTTATAGTTTTAAAAATTTCGTGAAGTTTGTAAGACAGTACGAAAAATTGTAAATATAATTTTATGTTTTTCATGAATTAAGAAGAGGAAGCTCTAGTGCCGCACAAAATTTAAGGTTTATAAAGATTAAACGATAAAACAAAAACAAAAAACATAAATTTTTTACGGGTTTTTTTAGTACGACAATCAAAATTACGATGATATTAGCATCATTGGCCTTAACATCCGTACCATTAGTTTTACCCATTCCAAGCTGGAGAAAAAGCAAAGCGAATAAGTCTGGTGATGAATGAAGACAAGCGTCGGCGTACTCGCTTATCGACATATCGACAACCACGTCACTCTCGACAATTATTATTTAAGGATTTCGTTTATTTAGAAAGCAGCATTAACAACGATAACAATGTCCGGCATACTATATGAAGCTACCTCGCACGATACGAACCACCTATTTACAACCCCTTAAACCTACTCACCTAACACCCCTCCCTCTTTCGACCCAACCCTTTCCTGAGCCTACCGTTAGATGAGATTGACGATGACGATCGGTGACTACGTCATACTGGGCTTAAACGGGACATAAAGGCAAGCAAGTAGAATTGTTTTCTCAGTCTCTTTGGCCACAAAAAGTTGGAAAAATTGGTACACCGTCAGATTTCATGCCCTAACAGACAAGCGTTTTTCTTGCGCAGCAACCTCAAAAAACCAATTTTGTTGTACGGAGTCCTTGTCTGGTGAAACTTGCTGCAAAGGACGATATCAGTTAAGAAGCTGGAGAGAACCCAAACCCCTCATTAGAATAAGAGAAGCGGTTCGAACCACAGCTACTCTAGCTCAACAAACTTAAAAATTTTGACTTCGTCCGCATGGTGCTGGATCATTGTACGCAAGGTCCGAACGGGACGTTTTCCATTCATATTCCCTCAAAGGACGAGTGGGCGGTGTACAACACTTGGAGGCAGGGCATGTCAAACATCTTTACGGATGGCTCTAAATTAGACGGAAGAGTTGGTGGGGGAGTATTCTGCGAGGAACTCCTCATCAAGTTCAAATTTATGGTTTCCGGACCACCCTAGTGTTTTCCAAGCGAAGGTAACCGCAATTAAGGAAGCAGTGGATTGGTTGCTCACTGCGATAATTACTGCAGAGGATTTTAATATCTACTCCGAGAGCCAAGCGGCAATTAGGGCCTTTGGTTCGCTGCTCGTGCGTTTTAAATTAGTTGGGGAATGCCTGATTTTTCTCTCGATTGCATCCAAATACTTCGATACTAGGCGCATTTGGGTTCCCGGTCAAAGCGGCATAAAGGGGGACTGCTTGGTTGAGGAGCTGGCTAGACAGGAAACCCCTGAGACCATTTCATTGCAAAATGAGTGGATTGAGGTTCCCTTGAGAATTTGTGGTCTGCATCTGGAAAAATTGGTCTCGGGTCAACTCAGAGAGCCCTTCTGATAACAGGCAGATCAAAGACGCTCGAAGGATCTTCTAAGGCTAACAAAGCCGCAACTCTCGAATTTTGTTGGTATCCTTACTGGACATTGTCCGTGAGATGTTCATGCGATGAGGGTTGGGATTGCTTTAAGTCCTTTCCGCAGAAGCTGTCTAGAGGGCGAGGTGGAATCATCTCAGCACTTTTATAGACATATGGGCTCTCACTTTTTCGCTACACCGGCGGATATGGCGGATGTAAATATTACACATCAGTAGTTTGAAGCCACTGTTGGTCGTCATCCTCTATTTCAAGGCTCCCTCTTCTTGAGGAAGATGAAAATGTCAGAAATATTTGAATTGGTACGATAGTACCAATGATATGTGAGGCATATTCCTATTCTCTGCCTGGGATATGTCAAGATAGTCTCCAATTGCGTCCACTGTAGGTGGGATTAAAAGCAACAGGTAAGTTTTTTTTGGTTGTTTTGTTCAAAGGCGGTTAAAATCGAAAATGTCAGATTCATCATTAAAAGTGCCGTCACACCGGTTGTATGTAGGGCATGCTCCCATTAACCCTATAATATTCCTCAACTCTCGGCTGACTCCACCATGGGACTGCTAAAAGCATTTCATCAATGTGGAGCCGGGTTTATGCCTTTTAGACACACCAGGTATCTGCGTCCAGCTTCCGCTCTAACAACGTCTTGGGGTTATACGCTATCGATAGCCTCCATTGCTTTGTGACCAATGTAGGATCGGAAAATTGCAATTACTCGATATCGTCTGTTTGGGTTCGTCTTGAGGCTTTACTTCCCGCTTTCGTGCTTGTCGTCTATTCGTGAATACATTCACTCCCAACGGAGATGTGTTTCAAAATGGTTTCTTTCGGCGACGCATTTGTTGGGTGTTCTATATCGGTCGCATTCGCTTTACTTCCGCTTTGCGCTCCCAATTTAAGTTTCGGAGTTTTATAACTATGATTGCTGCAAACTTTTTTACTGCTACCGGTTTTTATTTCGAGTTCAGCATTCGCGTTATATCTAGTATGGAGACGACACCGAGGGCATTTGCAAGCTCCAAGCGCAGTGAAAAATCACGTGTTCTGCACTCTTATCTTCGCTGTGGCACTCAGCGCGAGTCGAATTATCTGCTAGATTAAAATAATGGAGGTATGCAAGAAAGCCACCATGCCCGCTGAGAATTCGGGAATTAGATAGTAATCTGTTTCGCAGTGCTTTCTGCTTATGCGTTCATCTAGTTTGGAGATCCACTTATCTGTCCATCGGTATTTGGAGGAGTGATCTCCTCTATTTTTCCACTGTGCTATCGTACGTTCGCGATTGGTTATCTTAACTTCAGGTGTCGGTTTGTGTCCACGTGAGTGATGCAGTCGCTTAAGTTCCATTACTCGTGCATCAAAGGAAACTTTACTCGCTTTGCGGTAATGTCATGAAAAATACAGTCTTGTCACTGTATGATTTAGTTGTGAGTGATAAACTCAGACGTCAGTGATTGTCGTCAGTTTGGCTCTTGTCGGCCCCCATTGGAACTCTGATTCTAAATGAATACAGGCTCAGGCGTCATTGCTATCAGCTTCTACCTGCTGCTGTTAGAACAGTTCCTTTCTTCGCCTTTCTTCATAGAGCTCACTCAGCGACCGCATCACCAGCTTAGCAAACTTGCACACCGCATGCGAAGAGTGTTTTGAACTGCACATGACGCAAATACACTCGGTTGTATGCCACACGTTAAAGTTAACTCCTCGCACCATCTTGCGAAACAGGGACAGTGGAAAAGGACTTGGCTTCACTTCATGTATCCAACTGGCGTCAGTTAGTATGAAAATGAAACGACTGGTGCGCTTTGTTAAGCAAAATTGCTTAAGCAGTTAGTGTGCCAATTAAGAATAAGAAGTTTGCGCTTAGTTTGATTCGATAGCACTGCCTTTTTGAGTTGTATGAAGTCACCAAATAATTCCAAAAATTAATAATTGTAAAGATGAATATCGTTCTAAAAAATTTGGTATAAAAAATGTTTTTCTCTGCTAAATGAAAAAGTGATAAAGCTAAACATATCGGTGTAATATGAAATATAAATATAAATATTTAAACCCTCCTATATGGCATAAAAGATTTTTCATATTTGCCTCCTTTCTTTATGAATGCTATTACTTTAATATGAATTTTACGTGCTAAGAAACAAATTCATTTAGGCATTCATTTATTTATGCAACCCTACTCATCCATTGTAATGAGGGTTGACAATCTCACACAAGCAACTATAAAGCGAAAAGGTGACTGAGCAGTGAAAATAAATACTTATACATATTCATGGACGGCAGAATGCATGCGTATGTATGTAAGTATGGGTCATAGGCAGCACAACAAGTAAGCCGTGGACTAGTATTTGAGAGAAAGATATGCGACTCGACTGAGATTGAAATGAAAGAAGTGGAGAATATGACAATGTTTTCAGTGACAGAAGAATATTGCAACCGAACAGTGGCAGCAAGCAAAGGTGTGGAGCGGCAGGCAGTGTAATAACTTGACGCGTTGAAGTGTGCTGTGGCTAAACAGTGGGCAGGTGATGCTGCTATGTGGCAAGGGAATAGGGGGAAAAGGTGAATATACGAGGACGTTAAAGCGCCTGGATGTGTGTTTATCCGGCTGTGAAATGAAATTTGCAGGTGATTTAGCTGTGATTATGTCGCTCTGAGGGTCACAAGGAAATGCACACAAATATGTGTATATTTATGTAATACATATAAGATGAAGTGCTGGGTAAAAGCGCTAGTGTGCGTGTGTGAAATTTCGCAAGAGGAAATTACTTGTATAGGGACATTTAAATGAAGAAAAGAATGTGCGATGCTGGTTAGCGGCGTCGTCGGTTTGAAAATGGTAAAATTGGCGCATAAATTGCCTCGTAAAAGCCGGTAGGCCTCTAAATAATAAGCTTTAATAAAATTTGCCAAATATTTTCGAGGCACATAAATGTTTACATGCATAGCTCTTCTACTTTAAAAAATAAAAAAATAAAGAAATATTTTATGAAGGTTTCTGTGTCATATTTGCATTAATAAAATTTCAGGCAAAACTATAGTTACTGACAAAATTGCAATTTCAGTTGTTTTTGGCAAAAAATGCGGGGTAAAAAGGGTGAAACTTCTAGAAGAATAGATACAAGGGGCGGCTGTTAAGTTCTCGCTTCTAGGTACGAAGTGAGTGTAATGGAGAATTTATTTATAGCTCAATTTCACTTCTCAAGTTAAATGTACTTTTCATGTCATGGATACGTGGGCCGCATTTCAGATTTTGTGCCTTTGCAACACAATGAAAGGTGAGGTGTTATTCGATATTTTTATCGCCAAGGTTGGTATTTTTAGCATAAACTTAGATATGACATTTTCACTTACGAGCTTCTTTTGTTCTTTTTGAGTAAGTTGAAAGACATATATCGCCCAAAAGATGAAATTAATTCGTGAGAATTTTTGTGCTATTATTTATTACAATTTACGAGACAGGATTACGGAGACAGTAGTGTATTGATTAAGGTGGAAGCCTGCTTTAGAGGCTTCAAAAAATCGATTTTTTCGTGGATTTTTTTGGGAAAGAAAGAAATAATCGATTAAAACGAAACTTTCTGGTTTTATTGTTGTATACTTCAACAGTCTTCTCAAATTTTTTCATTAAAATATATGTCATATTATGCCTTGTAAAAGCATTTTGTCGAGGCGCCTCGAGTGTGCATGTGTCGTGCAGCGGGAAAGATGCAGGTTGCAATTTTCATCTGAAACCAAAAACCCAAATAAAAATTTATTTTAGTATAGTATAGCTTCTAGTTTAACCAAGAAAATTAAACAAAAAGTGAAAAATTCAACAATTTTTCGCTAATTAAAAAAAAATTATTTTTTTGGAAAAACAAATTCACTTTAGATTGTTTAAAAAGTGGGTTAATCATAACTTTCTTAAGGTTTTTTAGGTTCAAGTAGAAGAAAATTTAATTCCGAATACAATCAATGTTATCTCGTTTCGATAGGACGTTTAACTTTTTCCCTATCTTTCCCGCCAATTAGGAAAAATCGCAAAAATAAAAAACCGAGAAATCGCACTTCGAGCGATCCGGCCGCTCGTATACCTGCTCGACGCTTGCTCACAATTTCTTCTGTAACTCTGAAAATATTTTCAATTTGCTTCTGAAGTTTTGAGGACATATTCTTGGATAGTTTGGGAAGACATTTATGCAAAAAAAAAAAATCTATTTTTTGAAGCCTCTAAAGCAGGCTCCCCCCTTAAGGCCCTCGCCTCATTTCAAATGCTGTGGTTTGGGTGTGTTTTTAAAAGCGTGTAAAACGGAAACGAAAAAGAGTTTCTTATTTTTGATTTCAGTATTTTATTTATTTTTTTTTATTATTCTATGGTTAAAAAATAAAAATTTTTTATTGGCCATACAAGGTTCGTTCAAAAAATTGTTAGCTTTAAAAGAATGGTTTTCACATGGATTATAGACACCTATATAGCCAGTACTACTGAACCGATTTTGATGAAATGAAATTTAAATGACATAAAATTGATGTCGTTATCGTGTGAACTACGATTATAGGAAAAAAATGTAGTATTTTTTTCTTACCTTTAAAGTAAAAAATGGTCAAGAAACGGTTTTTCATCATTGAACGTCCGCCGTCTTTTATTTTTCGTAGCTCGTAGATCGTAGTTCGCACAATAGCGACATTCATACTGAACAAGAACCTTTTTGTTGTTTTGATTTCAGACACCTGTGAGTCCCGGAATCCGTGTCGCCAGCAACATACCTTTTTTTGGAAAACCATTTTTTGAAGGTTGCCAACTTTTTGAACCAACCTCGTATGACCGAAAAAAATTTTATTTTTAGCAATGGATGAAAAAATAAAATACTGAAAGCAAATATAAAAATCTGTTTTCTTTTCTGTGGTGCACGCTTTTAAAGAAACACCCACTATTTCGAATGAGGCGAGGGCCTTTACTTACTTCAATAGTTGGCGTTGAAGCACCACACCTAGGCACTGTCAAACGCTGGCACAACTAAATAGTTCCAACGCGGTGCGTGAATTAGTAACGCAAGATCTTTCTGTGATATATCACCAGATAGAAACACCCTTGGGTATTAGTAGGACCAGCATAAATTTAATATTGCATGAAGATTTGATCTCGCTGGATACCGCATAATTTGACAATTGTTTTTAATCTCCAAAAAACGCTCGTCGTGTTGATTGGTGTAAAGAAATGTTGAAGAAATTAAGTCGCGGTCGTTCAAAGCACATAACATGGCATCATAATCCGTGAAAAATCTGAGATGAATGCAAATGAACAGGAAGCAATCAACCGTATGTTTATTTGAAGATAAGCTGAACCCAAAAAAAGTTGTTCGCGAAAAAATCACCTCAAAGCAAATGGTCCCTTTTTTGTTTTTGAAAGTTTGTAATGACCTTGTTAACCCCCTCTTACTTTCCAGGATGTATTTTTTTTTTGGACTCCAGATCATATGTACTGACGAACCCGGGCTTCATCAAGTGTTACAATCGGTTGCAAATTTTCACAAAATCGCTTTGAAAAAATTCCAAAACCTTCCTACAACTTCCGATTCGTCGTTGTTTGACCGTTCACATTTCTGATATACAACGCGTAACAATTTTTTTTCAGTTGCAATTGTTATTGTAAATTTTCTTCAATTCATTTGCAGTTCTTCTGTATTCTAATTTTCTTGTTTGAGCGGCCAGTCCTCATTTCTAGGCTTTACTAGGCTCCAACTATTTCTTCCGTCCCTACCGTCACTGAGCGACCCGGTCATGCATCGTTTTCCCAGACCTTTCTTCATTGTTAAAAGAGCTGAAGACTATTGAGTAAGAAGGTGCAGATTCTTTAAGAACTGTTGATATTTGGTTTGTGTATTTCGTTTTTCAACAAAAAATCTAATTAGAAGCTGTGCTAAGAGAATTAGCAATGTCAAGGACGGGCTATTTTTGCCTATCCAAGGACAGTTTTTAATTAACTATATATATACACAAGCGCTTTGGC
Organism: Anastrepha obliqua; assembly: GCF_027943255.1. NCBI lineage: Eukaryota > Metazoa > Arthropoda > Insecta > Diptera > Tephritidae > Anastrepha > Anastrepha obliqua. The sequence goes on from NC_072896.1 coordinate 33,572,163, forward strand.
ATAAACAATATTTTTTGTTTTTCTATTTGTTTTTGAGTAAATATAAAATATAAATTGAAAATCAGGAAAAAAGAAGATTGTTTTTAAATTTCAAATCAACGTATATGAATAAACAATCGTCTTTTTTCCTGATCATACATGAATTTTTCGTTTCAATTTATATGTTTTATTAAGCATTGGAGCTTTTTTAACCATTATCCATTTATATTTTTCAAAAAAAAAAAAAACGAAAAAAAATTTTTTTTCCACGAACACATAATTTCATTCGGATTTCACATTAAATTCTCGAATTTCGTAAGAAATTTTTCACTGTTCCAAAATTCACTCCAAAAAAATTCACAAACAATTTTTACATGTTGCACCTACGTTTTTTCCTTATGGCATCCAAATCAGAAAGAAATATTGACATATTGTAACTCACACTGTCAATTTGACAGTTCAGTTCCGCCCCAAGCGTTAAACAAGTAAGCGACATTATGGCTGGCTCAAAAGAACGCTGTACCCGTTGCCACTGCTCCGAATTACAACCAAACTTTACGAAACCCATTTTCAATACTTACTTAACAATGTGCATAATTTTGGTTTAATTCGGTGCAAAGACACGGCGGGTCCACGTTTTGGCATACATTTTGGCAACAGCTTTCATTTGATACCCATATTGTACATACACATCCGAAGGTTACCCGGGTCCACGTTTTGACCTATATCTCGAGACCCTATCTACCAATAGGTATCCAAACTATACGGAAACCATCTTCAATACCTCCTTAACAATGTATGTAAGTTTGGTTTAATTCGGTGCAAAGACACGGCGGGTCCACGTTTTGGCATATATTTCCAGACCCTAGTCATCAATAGGTATGAAAATTACCCCGTATTAAAGCACTTATCAACAGCTTTCATTTGATACTCATATTGTACATACACAACCAAAGGTTACCCGGGTCCACGTTTTGACCTATATCTCGAGCCCTATTGGTGGATATAGGTATCCAAACTATACGGAAACCATCTTCAATACTTTCTTAACAATGTGTGTACGTTTGGTTTAATTCGGTGCAGACACGGCCGGTTAGCTAACACACACAAAAAGTTGACTTTATTTTATATATAAGATTTTTTTCAGTTTGTGTCCGAAAAATCCAAATATCTTACGGAACCCTATCTTTTTCCAAAATAAAATGTAATCCGTGTTACTCGTGGATAATGTAGTTTTCGAATGGTGAAAGAATTTTTAAAATCGGTCCAGTAGTTTTTGAGCCTATTCGTTACAAACAAACAAACAAACAAACAAATAAACAAAGTTTTCCTCTTTATAATATTAGTATAGATATATATAATAATTGGCGCGTACACCCTGTTTTGGGTATTTGGCCGAGCTCTTTCTCTTATTTGTATTGTTCGTCTTGATGTTGTTTCACAAATGGAGGGACCTACAGTTTCAAGCCGACTTTGAACGGCAGATATTTTTATGAGGAGCTTTTCATGGCAGAAATACACTCGGAGGTTTGCCATTGCCTGCCGAGAGCTGAGCGCTATTAGAAACATGTTTTTCTTAATATTGGTGTTTCACCGAGATTCAAACCTATGTTCACTCTGTGAATCCCGAATGATAGTCACGCGCCAACCCATTCGGCTACGGCGGCCGCTTAATTAACTACAAACATAAAAAAGGGTCTTATTAATTCTAAAGTGATTCCTGTTATCAATCCAGATATTATCAGTCATTGCCAAGTATTTTAGATCGTAGTACTCTCAGCCACCCCTCGTAGATTAAAGGCAAATGCAAATAAAAAAAAGAACAAACCAGACTTCACTTTTATATTTGACTTTCCCTCGTTGTTAAATAGCAAAACGAAATTCCTCTCGAGTGACACAAAGGCACAAAAAGTTAAAAAAGAAAATACATAAATAAATAAAAATAAAAATAAAATTGAGAAACAAAACAAAGTATTTCTTTTTTCGAAAAAGTTTCTGCTTGATTAAATAGTTAACAGATTTGCGCAAATTTGCAAAGCAAAAGTTTTGAATGTTTGTCAAAAAACTAAAGAGTAGCATGCAAGAAATAAGAATAGACTATTCCTAAGCCAAACATAAAGAACAAAACAAAAAAAAAAAGAAATTAAAAAAAGAGAAACAAAAACTGCTAATACAGTATCTCTTCAACAATTTGTGAATGTCAGAAAATATTATACATTTTAGCTTCAACTGGAAATTAACATAACATAAATCGGCGAAGCAATTTAGGAGCTTCCCAAGGCAGCCACACTGAACTGATTCTTTTTTTGTGTTATATATTATATAGAGCAACTATATATCTCTTCTCATAAAATATTGGAAACCTTAGTGAGTGATATGACGCGGATATACAAATTTTTATCACGTAAGTTTCTAATAAAGAAAGGCTCCAAGGAATGTAAAATTATATCCTTTTGAGACGGCTTCTTACAAAATATGTATGAATGTCCACTTACATATATTTTTCATTTTAATAAAGCCATAGCTGCTCTTGCATTTATAAAGCGCTGATCAAAGGAATTTAATGAAACAGTAGCCCTTTACATCTTTGGTAAGACCGATACTTGAACTTGGTTCGATAGTATGGAAACCGCAATGGTATGGGAGAGATCGACATTACACACCCTAACTTCAACTTAAGTGGTCTAATGGCAGTAAATGCTATTCCCTGTGATGATTTTTTCTTCTTCCATTGTCTTCTTCTTCGAATAAAATGTAACCCTTTCTTTCTCAGCTTCCGTTAGTGATCCAACATGACTGACTTTGCACTCGGTTGCAGCGTATTCTTGTAGGCGGTATCTTTTTCATTTTACGGTTAAACGGCATGTCTCGCCTTATTCATATCTTTGTGAGTTCGCTGAAATTAAATTTCTTCGAAACACAGCGATTGAGAAACGTTATCACGCTTTTGTGCCGGCCTTTGTTGCGAGTTTGTTCTCGACGTGAAGCACACTCAAGTAGCAGGAGCGCCGATTTTGGCAGCAATAAGATAGGCTGTACACTGAAAGGTTGTCTGCCACTTATCGCAATATGATCTCTTCATCTTCTGTTGTTGTATCCTTGTTTAGAAGAGTTGGTCGATTACCGATTTACCAAAAATTACTTTAACTACAAATTCCTAGGCAGAATGCTCGAGAGAAGATTTCAGAAGTTTAGTTCCAACTTTGGTTCCTAGATATGTATGGTATATACGACACACAGATGAACCCAAAATGGACGAGTGATCCGGCCGGCTTAAGCCTTGTCAAAGCCGCTCTGACGCGTGCTCTTGCATCTTTTCAGACCGAGCGGCTATCCAAGCGTTATATAATCAGGTGTTTGTAACCAGATAATAGAGGAATGGTATGACACATTTAAAGTTAAGAGCAGCCAAGCTCTGCCTTCGAAGTTCATTACACTGGGCAGAAAGTTTTGCAGCATTGTATGCGGACTGAATGCAATCATTTAGGATGAAAGTATTTCATCTATGTATATGGTAAAACTTCTGCAAAAAAAAAATAAAATAAACATAAGTAATGCAGAGTTGGGTACTTGGCCACTGTCGGAGTAAAAGAGGCAGCTCGATGATGAGCTGGAAGGAGGAGACTAATAGCTGCTCTCGTTTGACTTTAATCGGTTCCTTCAGCTCTCCTATGTGAAACAGACAAATTAATGAATGGTTTATCGAGTGTCGGTGAAGTGGTGGTGTACATTGGTTGGTAAATCAAACTGTTTGGATACCACTTTAGTAAGAGTTACGTAAACAGGCGGAGTGCGGATGACTTAAGATTCTTTATAGGCTACCTTGCTAGTCTCAATCGACTGCGTTCGAACACGAGTCCGATGGGTATTTTTCTTCTTCTTTTTCTTGGTATAGAGGTGTCGCAAAACATTGAAAGCCGAAGTGTGGGACTTGCTTTTCGACTCACCACATTAAAACCCCACCCCTGTTCTGTTTTCCGTTGTCTGTGGAACTACCGTTAGATATTGCTTTGCGGTCGGGTAATGACCTATTGCCTGCCATTGAAAATTTGCGGATTTGCTCCACGCAACTTAGCGTTGCACAGTGGTCAAGTAGCCCGACGTTTTGGTCAGAAAACAATAAGTCAAAGAGAAATAGTACGATTTTGATGAAATTTTTACATATAAGGTTTTTTGTGTCGCTGATTCTGAAAATGAAATCAGAATTTCAAAATTAAAAATGGCGGACCCAAAATGGCGGACATTTTTCGCGAAAAGTGTTCAGATTTTACTAAAATTCACATTACCAAGGTTTTTGGAGTCTTTGATTTCGACAGTAGGCGTACGATTTTCAAAAGAATATGCCACATTAAAAGGGGGGAAAATATGTCGTGAAAAATAATACACTTGAACTAAAAGTGACTATCATACATTTATTTATGAAATGAACTTAAATTTTATTGGAAGAACATACATTTATTCATATCTCCTCGTCATTGTTCACATCAAGGATGCTGTCTGAAAACTTCATTAATGTATATAAATTAATATAAATATATTTATATTAATGTAAATTTATGTAAACTATTCACCGTTACGCTCGTTGAATCGTCCAACCAGCTTTTATTATTCTCCAGGAAACGATTTTTCGTACTGCGAGCATTTTTCCATTTCTTTTTCAAAACAGAAATAACTTTTATCAAAGCCATTTTTGATTTTTCTTCGATAACATATGAAGGTGTTGCGTCGTCCACTAGTTTATTACAGATAATTTGTATTAAATTATCACATTTTTTTGACAGAAAAACATCATGGATGGCATCGAATATTTTCCTCCTTGTCCATGAAAAAATTTTTCTCTTGAATCTTATTAAAAAAAAAAAAATTAGTTTAAAATAATAATTTCATTACCATTTAAAAATACTTATTATATTAATTATTTTATTATTATTATTATATGATTTTTTAATATTATCAAAACATGATTTTTACCACTCTTTTGCATTTATTAATAATTATTTATTGTTTTAATAACAATATTCACTATAGAAATTGAGATAAAAGTAGAAATAAACACTCTGCATATATTACATTCATTCCTAACATTTCCCAGGCATACACACAAATAAAACCAGTTTCGATCGCCCCCCTCGGCTCAAATGCCCCAACACGCGCTTCAAGCGCGGGAGCGACCTTCTGCAAAGAAAGCGTATTTTTGACGAGCGGGGATAGCGCGGGAGCAAGATCTAAACGGATTCGAAATCTGTATACTTTTCTGCACTAGGAAACGTAAATATCTCCGTGGCAATTCGTGGTAATAAAAATAATTATCTACGAGAAGAAGTGCAATTGAAAAAAAAGGGGGAAAAAGGCTTGTACTGCGTCATTAATATTGCCTCTAAAAATACAGCAATATGGTTACAGTAAAGTATTTTCGTAATGTACATACCTTTCCGAACAACATCCACTTTAGTTTGCCCTTTTTCGTTGAAAAATGGTGAATCTGCCACTATTTTTGTGTGGCGCTCGAAAACGTGCATGCGTACTGTCTCGCGCGAGTCCCGACAAATGGCACTTTTGAGCGTTCACCACGGAACATCTGTTCAATGTAAACATCTGTCCCTTTGGATTTTAATGCTCCAGTGCCATCTGTTGACGAATATATGAAGCTTTACCTCAAACGGTAACTTTCGATTTTGGGATTTTTGGCCAAAACGTCGGGCTACTTGACCACTGTGCGTTGTGATGATTTTATTTGCTACATTGCAAGCAGCGGACCAGTTTTCTTTTGACTCAAACAGAATACCAACCAGGTTGTTAACCTTAACTCGTTTGCTTACCTAATTTCTCAAGTCAATCCTTTCGATTTCAAACAGCGGACAGACAAAAAACGGGTCTACAACAACGTCACAGGAGATGCACAGCAGCTGCAGCATGGGTTGCCTTCAAGTCCGTTTTGCATATAGCTAAAATTTCAACATCCGTGTCCAGTCAATATATGGGTAAGGTGGAAATCCACATCCACCTTCCATCGGTCTAGCCAACTTTGTATAGAAGCAATCAAGTGATAAGTCCAACGTCTGCTCGGTGAATTGCTCCACCAATCTGTTCTTTGTGACTCTATTTTTCACTATTTTACGTCGCAACTATTTTTTTGACGATTAGCCATCTGTCTCGCCAAAATGGCTTGGTCTGTCTGCTACGAAATGGAGGACAATGAGGCATCTTAAATCAAAGCAGGGTTGATTAATTTTGATTAGCATCTGTCAAAAAATTACAGCTGATCTTTTGAGGGCCAAGACTGAGGCTAGCAAGGTCTTCTCGGTCTTCTTCATCTCAGACATGTGATATCGTGAGATTAAATTCTTCTAAGTAGCAGTGACCTTATGCTCCTGTGATAAAGAACATTTTGTTTTATTTTATCGTAACTTATCTTATCTTGTTCATATAGATAAAGTCGCTCGTTTTACCCAGTTGAAAAGCCAATATGCACTCGCTTTCGTTGCATCAAATCTTCTACTTTCGCGCTGGCGCCTAAAGACATACCCGAGCTATTGAATTGGATTACAAACTCTTGCCATCACTAATTTATTGGACAGCAACTGTATGCAGCAGTAGGCGCGCTGAGTTGCCTAAGACAACAGCGAGGCATTATCATATGAAATGCGCATAAAAGTATGCAACAAAATCAACAATGCAGTAAATACGACAAAAGTTTGGCAGTAACGCCGGGGCACTTTCATTGCACCAAATATTTTACTATATTTCGAGAATGCACAATCATTACAAACAAGTCTTAACACACCCTTCCTTGCCTACTTTTGGAAGTCTTTCCCATTGCTATAACTTATATCATGACATAACTGCATTTCATTAGGCCAAAACCAACAGTGACTATTTAAATAAATTTCCAAATAGTATTTTATTAATATCCCATTAGAATTGCTGTGTCGCCTCCTTGTCTGTTTAATTCTTCTCTCTGTCATTTCGTGAATACCCTAGCGTGTGCGCCGTAATGTATGCTAAGCAAATAATTCAACTAATAAAAGCAGTAAAACGCAAAATTGCTGCTACTCAGATAAACTTGCGGATGAGAATGCCACTGCTGCAGTTGCTGCTGTTGATGGTGCTAGAGGTGGTGGTGGCGTTGTGGTGTGGTGGTGGTGGTGTTGTGGTGCTAATTTTGTTGGCAACGTCATCATCATTAGCATCAAATTCTCTCGGATGCGCCATTCACCTTTCTGCTACTCTTGATTACTTTTAGCTTAGATTTTTAGTTAATTTCTTCGCATTTGCACACCTGTTTGAGTTCCCAAGAGGGCAAGTGGGTTGTTGTCCCCTCTCGGCTGTCAATATTTCTGTCCTGCCCGAATGGTCAAGCTGTGTGGCGTGCGTATGTGTGGCTGTGTGTGCTGGTCGGTAAGCTGCCTGCTGAGGTGCCAAAAGTTTATTCGTGCAAGTGAAAAACTTTTCACTTTTTCTCATCTCTTATTTGTTATGCAGAGTAGCTCGGCAACTTCTGCTGACCCGGTGTACGCGCGCACACACACAAGCATTATTCTGCTATCCCACTTAAGTGTGTGTTTGTAACAAATTAACACTCACATATTATTCCAAAAAAAAAACGCCTATCCATTTACTTAAGCATTTTATATCTCCCCGCCTCTAAGGATGGATTTCATGCTATTATCATTTTTTTTTCACTTTTCTTTTCTCCACCTGTTTGGGAATGCAACATGTGTTAATATTTTGGTAAAAAGTTTTTCCATGTTTTCTCAATTTGGATGTATGAATATGAAAGCAATTTACATATGCTTGTGTGCCTGTGTATTGGTACAATAGTTAGAATACATTTGAAATGGCGATTTTTTGTGCAGGTTTGTTTGCAGTTTTATTGCATCAGGTGAGTGGTGTTCATATAATCGACTTGTGATAACAAAAGATGGATTTGTTATTATGAATAATTGATATCAGAAAGTTCGAAAGGTGATTCCCAAAAGTTCTTCCTTTGTTGAGAGCGTACGCGCACCTGTATGCTACTATATTTTTTTCATACTATGCAATAATTTTGTTTATATAGGGTGAGCCATGTAAAATTTGCTTTTTGAATCGGCTATAAAAAAAAACTAATCAATATTTTTTCAAACTTTTTTTTATTTTGAAGATTGAACATTGTCATTTATGAATAAAAAACAATATTGTTCAAATGACTGCCACGACTGGCTTTACAGTAGGCCATTCCATCAACCCAATTCTTAAACACATTTTCGATTGTTTGGGCTCTAATTTCATGAATGGCAACTTTGATTTCGTGTTTTAAAGCATCAATCGTCTCTGGATGGTTCGCAAAGCATTTGTCCTTAACGGCGCCCCACAAAAAATAGTCCAACGGACTTAAATCACAGCTCCGAGGCGGCCAATTGATATCGGAATTTCGGTTCATTATTCGGTTTTCAAAAACGGTAGCCAAAAGTTCGAGTGTAACTTTGGCAGTGTGACAAGTTGCACCGTCATGTTGAAACCAAATGTCGTCCATGTCATCCTCTTCAATTTTTGGAAACAATTCGTTGAGCATGTCACGGTAACGCTCGCCGTTTACTGTAACCGCAGCTCCTCGCTCATTTTCGAAAAAAATGGCCCGATGATGCCGCCAGACCAAAAACCGCACGAAACAGTGACTCATTGTGGATGCATTTGCTTCTCTACAGTAACATGTGGATTTTCTGAGCCCTAAATCCGATAATTTTGCTTATTGACGTAGCCACCGATGTGAAAATGAGCTTTATCAGAAAAGATGATTTTTCGGTAAAAATGCTCATCTTCGGTCAAACGATTTTCTGCCCATTGAGCGAACCGAAAACGCATTGGATGGTCATTAGGCTTCAGTTCTTGCACCAATTGAACTTTGTAAGCCTTCATACCGAGGTCTTTATGCAAAATTCTCCTCAAAGAAGCGCTGAAATGTTTAATTCTTGAGAACGATGACAAGTTGAGGTTGTTGGATGTTCACGCACATTTTCGGCTACAGCGGCAATGGTTCGGATGTACGCACTGTAGGAGCACCTTCACGTGTCGTTTTATCCATTAACGATCCACCTTCACGAACGGGATTAACATATTGATCCACAAACTATCTTGTTGGCAAATCTTTTTTTTGGATTTTTTTTTTCAAATTTCTCACAGTTTGAGTAGAAGACTCACCACTTTGGAAATAGGTTTTCAATATTTCCCAATTTTGTTCAAGCGTATAGCGTCCCATTTCGTAAATGTCAATCCTTTAAGTAAATTATGAACACATTTGACATGTCATTTGTGTTACCATTCTCAAAAAAATAGATGGTTCAAAAAGCTATATGGCCCACCCTGTACAGTGTGAAGAAATAGGCGCAACCTTTGTTGAAAGCTGTGAGTGAAAAGTAAGCATTTGCCGTTGTCGACACGATAAGGACGAAGTCAAAAGGTAGCACATCCTGAAATTAAATTGGGGTATGTGGAATTAATTTTATTATATTTATTTAAAAAGAAGCAACCATATTAAAAGGCAGGCTATATAGTTTTTCGGAATTTTTTTTTTTCATTTATTTATTTATTTTTGTTTTTTTTTCGACAAAGATAAAATGTTTTGAATTGACTGAAATAAATATAAAGGAATGATTTTCTTCATACTTATTTCCTGCTTTCACATTTTTCTACTCACGCACTTGTGGTCAAGGGTATTATAATTTTGATCACATAATAGAATCGAGATAGATATACTCATATGCAGGTGGCGCAAAATTAATCACCCATTCGGAAAATTTATAATAATTGGAAATGGCGTCGTACGTCAGCCGAAAAGGTTAAGGTCGAAATAAAGATTTCCATTACTCAGAATAATATTGGGTAGTCGAAAAAGTCTTTTCGTATTTTTAATCAAACTTCAACTCATTTTTTTATATTTATAATGAACTTTATTCAACCAAATATGTACCATTTTGGTCGACCACCTTTTGCTATTTTTCTTCTAGAGACATTATGTCATCAGTGTAAAACTTTTGTGGTTTCTCGGCGAAAAATTGTGACAAGTAATTTTCACAGGCTTCTCTTGAAGCCAACTTTACTTTAAGGGAGTTCTGCATTGACCGAAACAAATGGTAGTCCGATGGTGCAAGGTCAGGGCTATATGGTGGATGCATCAAAACTTCCCAGCCAAGCTCTCCCAGTTTTTGCCGAGTAATCAAAGATGTGTGTGGCCTAGCGTTGTCCTGATGGAAGACGACGCCCTTTCTGCTGATCAGTTCTGACCGTTTTTTTCGATTGCTTGCTTCAATCTCATTAGTTGTTGACAGTAAAGTGTAGAATCAATCGAATCGAGAACTTAAATGGTTCAAAACCGTTTGATGATGAATGTTTAGTGCCTTGGCGATGTCATGGGAGCTTATGTGACGGTCTTGGTCAATCTTTTCCATAATTTCATCGACTTTTTCAACGATAGGTAGACCGGGGCGAGGTGCATCTTTCACATCGAAATTTCCAGAACGGAAGCGAGCGAACCATTGTTGTGTTTCACGAACAGCATCGTCTCTGTAAACTTCAAAAATTTCATTGGTGGCTTGCGTGGCATTCTTCCCTTTTTTATACAAAAATTTCAAAATATAGCGAATTTCTTCATTATTTTCACTAATTTTTGAACAGCTATAACTTTTTTTCAACTTCTCCGAATTTAATTTTTTTTGGTTAAATGAAGCCTAAAATGTCACCTTTCTAACACCATATGATATGACACAATGTGACTGGTAGCACTGGAGATAGATGACAAAATACGAAAAGACTTTTTCGACTACCCAATATATCGAAGAATGACGCCTTTGAGACTTCCTACCTGGGCATCAGCATCCCGCTGACAGTTGTTAAAGCGCAGAAAAAATGAGGCTCCATTTCTTCATGTGCTATTTCGAAAACCCTTTGGCCCCAGCACAATATACGGAGGACTCAGAAAGTCCTTTGGACTCCTCGCCATTCACGTTATAAACTCGTAGCTGTGTTTACCGGTCAAAGGACGATCGGCACACACGCGGAAAAGCCAGGGTTACTATTTAAGCCCCATTGCAGAAGCTGTGGAAAGCTTTCTTAGAAGGAAACTGTTGAGCACTTTCTTTATAAATGTTCGGGCTTGGCAGCTGGGTGCTTCTTTCTTCATCAACCTGGGCCAGTGCGTCAACTTAAATCCCATTAATCTTCTCCATTATATCAACAGCTCTCGTTGGCTGTAGATATCTGCCTGTTGGAGGTCCCATAGTGGTATCAAAACGGCGTTTCAGTGCTACTTAGGGAGTGCCAGACTCGCACTTCAACCATTTCACCTACCTACCTACGCCTTTCCGAAATACAAGGCTGACATCGCTCTTCAGGAGATGCGATGGACGAGGCAGGGCTGCTCCAAAAGAGCGCCTTGTGGCGTCTACTACAGCGGTCATGTGGATAGGTACCATTTGGTGTTGGCTTCGCAGTTGGCCAGAGTCTTCGAAATTTAGTCTCCTAATTCAGGTGAATAAACGGTTGGCCATAATTTGCGTTAAAGCGAAGTTTTTAAAATAAGCTTTAAGGTTAAGGTTAAGGACGCCTTTTATGCGCTCCTCGAATAAACATATGGGCGATGCGCCCACCACGATGTAAAAATCGTGCTAGATGAGTTAAATTCTGAGGTGGGAAGAGAAAGCAGTTTAAGCCCATCGGTCGGAAAATTCAGTCTGCACGAATAATCCTCCGCCAACTGAATGAGACTAATCGACTTCGCCGCAGGGATAAACATGGCAGTTAGTACCACTAGGTTAAAACATCTCATTATACATAAGGCCCCTGGCTGTCTCCTGTTCAAAGAACGCGCAACCAAATTGATCACGTTTTGATGGACAAACGGCACGGTTCCAGTATTCTAGACGTACGTAGGCTCCGAGGAGTTAACATCGTCTCGGATCGTTACCTAAGGTCCGCATGCATTTGTGTGTAACAAAAAACGTGCAGCGCACAGTACCAAGAGAACTTCTCACTTCTGCTTCCATAAACCACATCTTCCGCTCTATACGGACTGCTGCCGAAGAGGTGCTTGGCTGCCAGCATCATCGAAGAAACCAGTGGTACGATCAGGAGTGTCGCGACGCTAGCGAAAGACGCTGCATACAGAACTTTCCTGCACTCAGTTGCTATGCGAGCTGCTAAGGAGTGGTATAGAGAGGAGGGAGGAAAAGCGGCTGCTCAAGCGCAAGAAGCATGAGGAGAAAAAGTGCGAGTGTAGAGAGTGCTGAAACCAAGTAACGGACGTAACATACAAATCATGCTGATGATATGGAGGAGTCCCTTCTCAAAAGTACTAAATGGTGATGACGTGAATACCCTCACGAATAGAAAAGGTGGTCCGATTAATGCAGTTTTTGATGACAGTGTCGACGTTCCACCACGCCAACCCCACTATGACGAGGTCTTGAGAGCTACTGTCCAACAAAGCTGCGCGTGCGGATGGCCTGCCGCCAGAGTCCTTAAAGGAATGAAGGTGATGAGCTAACGAAAAACATGCAAATACTCATAGGCAACTGCTAGCATCTGAGCGTTCTCTGACTAATCCACAAGAAAGGTGACCCCACGAACTGCGCCAACTACCATGGCATAAGCTTTCTCCGTATCGTATACAAGGTCCTATCAAACGTACTTTGTGAAAGGCTGAAACCCCTCGTCAACAAACTGATTTACCTTTATCAGAATGGTTTCAGGTCTGGTAAATCTGCCATCGATTTTCACATTACGCCAAATTCTGGAGAAAGCCCAAGAGAAGCAGATCGACACACATCCCCTTTTCATCGATTACAAAGCTGAATTCGACAGTACGATAAGGGATCACCTGTATATTGCCATGGCTGCGATTGTCATTCCCGCAAAACTCATCCATATACCAGCGCAGTGAGAATTGGTAAAAGATCTTTCGGAGAAATTTGAAACGAAGCGTGGTTTCAAACAAGGCGATCCCTTATCGTGCGATTTTTTCAGTTTGATGATGGAGAAAATTACTTGAGCTACCAACTTTAATATCTTCGCACTATTTATAAAAGTATCATGCTCCTCGCTTACGCTGATGATCTTGACATTGTTGACATTAGTCAGCGGGTAGTCAGTGCAACTTTCTCCACGCTTGAAAAATTATTTCGTCGAGTGAATTTTACTGTAAACGGGGACAAGACAAAGTACCATGTGTCAAAAACCAAAAAGGCTATGAGTATTGGACAGCAAGTTGCGACTGATAATTATGAGCTCGGCGTAGTCAAGTACTTTATCTACCTAGAATCCGGCATTGACACCAACAACAACGTCAGCCAAGAGATCCAGCGAATAATAACTCTTGCCAGCAGGTGCTACTTTGAGCTGGGTAGGCAATTGATAAGCAGATCCCTCACTCGATGCACGAAAAAAAGCCCTATCAATCACTTATCCTCCCGGTTTTGCTATATGGCGCCGAGTCCTGGACATTGACGAACACCGATGGACGGTTATTCGGAGCTTTCGACAGAAAAATTCTTCGCAAGATCTATGCTCCGATTTACGTGAATAATGCATATCGAATAAGATGGCGCATTAAAATTCAGCGGCTGCACTGGCTAGGTCGCGTTGAGCACTAGGGGAACTCGCGAAAAAGGACGTCCTCATCTATCAGGTCAGTCCTTAAGTTCGTGCGATTTTTAAAGACGGTTTTAAAATAATTAAAAAAGATGTTTAAAGTATTAATTAATCAATAATATACTTTCTTTCATTATTTACAATGTCTTCCCAACGTTTAGGCAAATTTTTACTTTCCTGCTCAAAAAATTGCTTGTCTTTGGAGCCAAAATATACTTCGATATCCCTTTTTATAGCTTCTTTTGAGGAGTAGTTTTTGTTACTCATATGGGATTGGAGTCCACGGAAAAGGTGATAATCACAAGGTGCAATATCCGGAGAGTATGGCGAATGTGGCATTAGCTCCCATCCGAGCTCGTTCAGTTTGCCTAATGTTTGCCTTGCGGTATGAGGTCTTGCGTTGCCGTGGTGAAACAAAACTTCACTAAAGGCAGTCGATTTTTGTTAAGTGCCTCATTTAGGTTTGATAGCTGATGGGAATAATAATCAGCAGTTATCGTCTGGTTTGGTTCCAGAAGTTCATAATAAACAATACCGGTCATATCCCACCAAATAGACAGGAAAATCTTCTTGGGGTGAAGGCCATCTCTAGAGGTCGGTTCTGGTGTTTCATCTTTATCTCGTTTCCGAACAGGATTATTGTAAAGGACCCATTTTTCATCACCAGTAAGGATACGGTTAAAAAAACTTTCATTTTCAAGCCGTTGCAGTAGCTGAGAACACACATTCACTCTCTGCTGAAGTTTGGCGACTGAAACTCCGAGCTTTGAAACCTTTCCCAACTGAACCAGGTGCCTGTGGTCTGTTGTAAGCCGACTCCCAACGGCAGATATTTCTTATGAAGAGCTTTTACATGCCAGAATTACACTCGGCTTGCCATTGCCTGCCGAGGGGCGACCGCTATTAGACCAAATACATTTCTTTATTTTGGGGTTTCACGGAGATTCGAACCAACGTACTCCGAACTCCGAGTGATAGTCACGCAACAATCCATTCGGCTACGGCGGCTGCATATTACGTATTAAAGTCATTTTCGGATGGAATGGCGGCTCAAAATCATTCTAAAATAGTTTAGTTTAATAATTGTGTGTGAAAAATATTTTCCTTTTGCTGCCACGCGAGATAAATTGAGCTGCCGTTTAATACGATTTCACTCATAATTGTCCTTGTTATCTTTCTCCGGGCTACACTACACACCTCTGTAACACTCAACTAAAATGATCGGTTCTGAATACACTTTCTTCCCATTATCAATTTAAGTGCCATTAACAAGAATTAAAAACTTCAATGCTCATACTAACTTATAGTTATGAGGTCCTATTTAATAGTTAGAAGTTCGGTTCACTGTCAAAAAGCTTTGCATATTTCAGTTACACCATTAAAATGCAATTTCCATGCGGCAACATGCGAAAGGTGTTCGAAAGAAGCGCAAGTCATTAAGTTGCAACGCGTTACGAGCGCAGTGCACCAGTGGCTGCTTGTAGCTGTAGAGCAAACAACAACTTGGCCACCTTACCCCCGCAGTTATCGTTAACTTGACGCGCACTTCAATTTTATTATTGACATTTCACATAACCCCAGATGCCGGCAACAATTGCGCCTAACAGTCGTAGCGATGGTTTTTGTTAATTTGTAATTTTCAACACGTTTTAGAGCGCAATTTTATCGCTTGTTACGCTTTGTTGCACTTCGTTTGCGCCAGCCTCAGTTATGCATCGAACAACGAGTGTCCTGACATTCCGTATTTCTTACTTTCGATATTTGCTGCTCTTCAGATTTGCTACTCTGTGCCAATCTTTTTTCACTTTGCCTATTTGCTTTTGGTAGCTGCCAACGTCAACGTCATTGTCGCCCGCGATGTCGTCGTTGCTTTGCCTTGAATTTTGATTTGATTTGAAGTGTTGTAACCGATACGTGCGCGGCATGGATCGCAAAAAGAAAAAAAGAAAAAAAGAAAAAAATAATGTACATATAAATGTATTTAAATTTAGGTATGCAAGGGAAGCAGGCTGTTGCTGGCAGTTAGGCCGCTTTTGTTCGCTTCGTTTCAGCCAAAGTTGTCCAATTAGTCGCAGCATATTTGCCGCGCTGAGCGCCAATGTAATATTGCATAATTTATGCGTAATGAAAGTGAAGAAGGCGAGGAAGGCTACAAAGGGCGCGTAGACAAAGCGGAGCTATGCGCTCGAGCGATTTTGGAGTGGCGTTGCAAGAAAATTGGATAGTTAGTTGCTGATATTGTTTCGTGAGAATTGCTTTGGAATTGCTAATGAATTGGGTTGCCCATCAATTTAAGAGATGAAAGTGTTGCTTAGCATAATCCAAAGCTATATTCAATTTGATTTGATGGTATGGATGTGAGTAATATAACGTGATATGATAATATGACATCACGTGATAGCAATTTCGTGACATATGATTTGATGACATGTGATTAAAAGTGTGAAAGTATTTTCATAAACAACGCGATCTTGCTTCATTTTGCATACCAAATATATCGAGATGAGTCTAATTTACGTTGCTCAATACCAGCAGCGCCATCAGAATTGGGAAGGACCTCTCCGAACACAACGAAGTACCTCCTGTCATCAAACAAACAGTCGGCGCACTAGCGTACCGGCACCCACCTCACTTTTGACAGTTATGATTTCGATGTTGTAAAAGACTTCGTTTATTTAGGAACCAGCATTAACACCGATAAAAATGTCAGCCTGGAAATCCAACGTAGAATCTCTCTTGGCAACAAGTGCTACTTTGGACTAAATAGGCAACTGAGCAGTAAAGTCCTCTCGCGACGAACAAAACTAATACTCTACAAGGCTCTCATCATGCCCGTTCTAACCTATGGCGCAGAAGCTTGGACGATAACAACATCCTATGAAGCGACGCTTGGAGTGTTCGAGAGAAAGATTCTGCGGAAGATTGTTGGACCTTTGCACATTGGAAACGGCGAATATCGCAGACGATGGAACGATGAGCTGTATGAGCTTTACGACGACATAGACATAGCGCATCGAATAAAGATCCAGCGGCTACGCTGGCTGGATCATGTCGCCCGAATGGATACAAACGCTTTGGCTCTGAAAGCATTCGATGCGGTACCAGCTGGTGCTAGCAGAGAAAGAGGAAGACTTCTTCTCCGTTGGAAAGATCAGGTGGAGAAGGCGTCTACTGGCGTCGGTTAGCACGAGAAAGGAACACCTGAACGCTTTGTTAAACTCGACCAGAATTGCGTAAGCGGTTATCGCGCCAACGAAGAAGAGTCTAATTTACGAGGTTTGTCTTTCATATGGAAGGTATCCATAATGAAAATGTCTTTTGTCACTCCGCTCGAGAGCATAGGCCCTCGACAAGACTTCCATCGTACACGGTTCCGGGTTGTTGTTTTTGCGCCGTCTCATACGATGGCGGCATCTGAAAACTCGCGAAAAATCAACCTTCGCCAAGTGATCTTTGGCCGACCGCGACCTCGGCTCACTTGCCGGTTCCAGTTCAGTGCCATTCTCGTGATGCTATCTGGTGGTTTTATAAGCGCGTGACCTATCTATCGCCCCTTTCTGCTTTTGATTTGCCATAGGATGGGCTCCTGATTCATTGATCTCAAAAACGCGTCGTGTCTGATGGTGTTCGACCCGATTATTCTATTGATGATGCGTAGGCATTTCTGTGTTATGGTGTTTGGGAACAGCTATGTTGCACTTCCGCAAAACAATACTTACCTCACACATGAGCTTAATTTTCGTAGTTTATTGCAGGTGGAGATTCGTGAGCTCGCCCATACTGTATCATTCACCCGAACGCCGCCTTTGCTTTGTTTAGCCTGCAGTAGCAGAAGCTTTTGACAAATTCCACCGGGCACCCGTCAGCCATTATGGATCTTGCTTTGTTGTGGTTGACTCTCTTAGCCTTTGTCTTGGCGATGTTGGCCTCTAGTCCGACAGTGCGTGCCAACGTCTGCTTTCACATGCATGTCAGTGAGTTTGTGAGAGGGGAGGCAGATGTCATCGGCGAAGTCCAGGTACTCAAGATGTCTGATAATAATGAGAATAGCTTTTTTCTTTCTGAAAATATTCTCATTGGAAGCTAGTACATTTCTGCAATTGCTTGAATTCACTTTCAAAGCAGATTTGTCACTCAGAAGTGCATACCTAAAAAACGATCTGTTTAGATACTTGAACTGCTTCTTCCGACGTTGAAACCCGTTGAGTTTGCATTTTATTTTTCATATTTGGGAACAAATCGATAGGTGCTAAATCAGGCTGTATGACAGATGACGTATTCGTTTGATATTTTGAGTGCTCAAAAACTCTCTAGTGCAAGCCACTACGTGAGAGGTATAATAGTTAGAGATCACCAGGACTACAACCTATACTCGAGCGTCCTTGTTTAGATAGTTGGCAGAGCTGCTCCTCTAATTTGGAGTTTTGCCATTGCCTCTTTTGTTCTTGTTCTACTTGGTGCACCTGCTGCCAACATACAAAAAGTCCTCGCGTATTGGACGTCTCTGTTGGCAACCGCGAATTTGAAGTGGTGAAGGACTTTGTCAGCCTAGAGATTAAACGACGCATAACTCTTGTCAACAGATACTACTTTGGGCTCAGCAGACAGAAATAGAGCCCTCTCTCGAAAAACGTAAACAACGCTGTACCAAAGCCTCATCATCCCCGTCCTTGTAAATGAGAGAGCACTCGAGCGTTCGAGAGACAAAGGTTTCGAAAAA
This sequence comes from Anastrepha obliqua, assembly GCF_027943255.1. NCBI lineage: Eukaryota > Metazoa > Arthropoda > Insecta > Diptera > Tephritidae > Anastrepha > Anastrepha obliqua. The sequence continues at coordinate 33,590,485 of NC_072896.1, forward strand.
TCTTTGGTCCTCCTCACGTAGTCGAAAATGTGTTTCGTATCCGATGGAACAGCAAGCTGTATGACGTATACTGAGATGTGGATATAGTGTAGCGTATTAAAATACAGCGGCGGCGCTGGCTTGGCCATGTTTCGAGGATGAACGAAAATGCTTCGGCACGGCATTCCTTCGAGAGGGGACGACGAGGAAGAGGAAAACCTAATCTTGGTTGGGGAGATCAAGTAAGATATAACCTGACAGCACTCGGTGTCACCAACTGGCGCCAGCAAGCAGCAAACCAAGTGAGATGGGGAGCAGATGTTTTAGATTCGTCCAAAACCGACATACGGTTGTAATGCCACCTGAGTAAGTAAGTTTAGTTTTTGTAGCAGTTACTAAACTCGGTCAGAGCGGCATACTCACCGGCTGTCTTCGTCGAAATCATCTAACGGTAGATCCAGAAAGCGTGCAGTTTCGACAAGTTGGGTCCAGAGGGAGATTGGTGTTAGGTGAGTGGGTTTGACATGGCATGTGAGTAGGTGGTTAGTATCGTGTGGTGTGGGCTCTCATGCTGGACATTGGATGTCGGACATTGGGTATGTTGGCGTAGACACTGGATAAATAGGAGTTTAACTTACTATAACATCCAGAACGAAATTGGGCTAAAGTTATGTGGGTCCCGTGAGGCAGCTGAAAAAGGTGGTGGTTGCTCTGCCACAACGGCATTCGGTGGTCAGGAATTTAGGAAAGTGGTCTCCCGATGTGTGTTGTTTTATATTTATCTGTATACTTTCTGGTCAAGTAGTTGTGTTTTGTCCTGGATCTCGTCAGTGTAGCTGAAGAGATGCCTCCTGACGTGCCTTAGGCGCTATCCACATGAACCCGAAAAGCCACGTCAAAGTCGGTCAAAAGTGAAAATCCTACTACTCGTTTTCTTTGATTATGATGTTGTTTTGCACTCGGAACTTGTTCCAAATGGTTCTACGGTAAATAAAGAATTTTGTTTGGAAGTTATGCGAGTTTGAGAGAGAATGTGCCTAGGAAACGGCCCGATTTGTTTTAAGAAAACTCATTGATCTTGTACCATGATAACGCACCGTTTCACAAGGCTCATATTGTGAACACTTTTTTGACCAAAAAATTGACAAATTTCATCGAACAACCACCGTATTTCACAGGGGGCTAGACTTTTTCGTTTTCCCAAAACGTAAATTGCCACTTCGTGGACGCCACTTTGAGACGATAGAGGCCATTATGGAGATTTTGCTGAAGGAGCTGAAGAAGATCGCTTCAAACGTTTTTAAAAGGTGCTTTGATGACTGAACTAATCGCTGGCATATAAGTATTGCTTCGAATCGAGTCTATTTTGAAGCTGACCAAATAACTTTTGATGATTAAACAATTATTTTGCGTTTTATTGAACAATTCCCGTTACTTTTTTGACAGCATGTACATTTTTTTATATACCAGTGTGATTTTACAAATGGCATCATCCGTCAATTATATTTCACACTTGTGAACTAGACAGCTGTCAATATCATCATGATATTGACATCATCGGCCTTAACCACCGCGCTGTTAGTTCTGCCTTCTCCAAACTGGATAAAGAGGCAAAGCGAATGGGTCTGGTGGTGAACGAGGACAAAACGAAGTACCTCCTGTCTTCAAACAAACAGTCGGCGCACTCGCGTATCGGCACCCACGTCACTGTAGACAGTTATAATTTCGAGGTTGTAAAAGACTTCGTTTATTTAGGAACCAGCATTAACACCGAAAACAATGTGAGCCTTGAAATCCATCGTAGAATCTCTCTTGCCAACAAGTGCTACTTTGGACTAAGTAGGCAACTGAGCAGTAAAGTCCTCTCTCGACGAACAAAACTAACACTCTACAAGACTCTCATCATGCCCGTCCTAACGTATGGCGCAGAAGCTTGGACGATAACAACATCCTATGAAGCGACGCTTGGAGTGTTGGAGAGAAAGATTCTGCGTAAGATTTTTGGACCTTTGCGCGTTGGCAACAGCGAATATCGCAGACGATGGAACGATGAGCTGTATGAGCTTTACGACGACATAGACATAGCGCAGCGAATAAAGATCCAACGGCTACGTTGGCTGGGTCATGTCGTCCGCTCCGGCTTTGAAAGTATTCGATGAGGTACCAGCTGGTGGTAGCAGAGGAAGAGGAAGGCCTCCTCTGCGTTGGAAAGATCAGGTGGAGAAGGACTTGGCTTCACTTGGTGTGTCCAACTGGCGCCGGTTAGCACGAGAAAGAAACGACTGGCGCGCTTTGTTAAACTCGGCCAAAATCGCGTAAGCGGTTATAGCGCCAATTAAGAAGAAGAAGAAGAACTAGACAGCTGCAGTATACAAACTGACAAGCAATGACGTGCGTAAAGGTTACAATAAAGATTTCCATTACACGATTTCGTTAAATTTTAATTTAGTAAAAAATTTATTCAAAAACAAATTTGCATCAATTGATCAATTTTGCACCGCCTTGTATAAAACTAATAGGACTATGAATAAGTTCGGTTTTACAACAGATGGCGTAACTTGATTATTATTCCGTCGATCCACATTTCCAAACATTCATTGGAGAGCTACTGTCGTAAGGCACAAACGTCAGTATAAGTTTTTTATTTGCAGCGTAAACAACAATATTTTTACCACACTTGAAAATGTCGAATTTCGTGCCAAATAATGTGTTTTTGCGGGGAATTCTTCTTCATTATTTTAATATGAAGAAAAAAGCAGCCGAAAGTCATCGTATCTTGGTGGAAGTTTATGGTGAGCATGCTTTAGCTGAGCGAACGTGCCAGAAGTGGTTTGCACGCTTTAAAAGTGGTGATTTTGGCTTGGAAGACGAAGAACGCGAGGGTGCGCCGCCAAAGTTCATGGATACCGAATTGGAGGAATTGCTCGATCAAGATCCGGCTCAAACGCAAGAAGAGGTTGCAAAAACTTTGGGAGTTGATCAATCAACCATTTCCAAACGTTTAAAAGCCATGGGAATGATCCGAAAGGTAGGCCATTGGGTGCCGTATGAATTGAAGCCAAGAGACGTTGAACGCCGTTTTATGGCATGCGAACAACTGCTTCAACGGCACAAAAGAAAGGGTTTTTTGCATCGAATTGTGACTGGCGATGAAAAGTGGGTCCATTACGACAATCCAAAACGTCGGGCAACGTATGGATACCCTGACCATGCTTCAACATCGACGTCGGCGCAGAATATTCATGGCCTGAAGGTTATGCTGTGTATCTGGTGGGACCAGCTGGGTGTTGTGTATTATGAGCTACTGAAACCGAATGAAACGATTACGGGGGATGTCTACCGACGACAATTGATGCGTTCGAGCCGAGCACTGCGAGAAAAACGGCCGCAATACGCCGATAGACACGACAAAGTTATTTTGCAACATGACAATGCTCGGCCACATGTTGCACAAGTGGTCAAAACATACTTAGAAACGCTCAAATGGGATGTCCTACCCCACCCGCCGTATAGTCCAGACCTTGCGCCATCCGATTACTATCTCTTCCGATCGATGCAACATGGCCTGGCTGACCAGCACTTCCGTAATTACGATGAAGTCAAAAAATGGATCGATTCGTGGATTGCGGCAAAACCGACCGAATTTTTCACAAAGGGAATCCGTGAATTGCCAGAAAGATGGGAAAAAGTAGTAGTAAGCGATGGACAATACTTTGAATATTAAATTTGTAACCATTTTACGTCAATAAAGTTTCAAATTTCGAAAAAAAACCGCACGAACTTATTCATAGTCCTATTACTTGAGGAAAATCTCACCAATAATTGCAATTTTATGTTTTTAGGTTTTTGTTTAATGAAAAACCAGATTTTAACTCTTTGCATTCCTCTTAGCTCTGGTATCTGCTACATACATATTTTAGTATATATATGCACGTGTGAATATACGCATGGCAGTTATTGTGAGTTCAATTAAAAAAATCGACAACTTCAATTATGCAGCTGAGTGGCTCGAAGAACACTTAAAACTAACACTTACTACGAAAAAAAAGAGAGAGGAAACAAAAAAAAACAAATTAAACCAGTACAATATACAGCCTGAGATTGTCCATGCTGGTGTGCATGTATGTGTACTTGTATGTGAATAAAACAATTGAGCTGCAGTGTATAATTGTGAAAGAAGTGCGCTAGAATATCATCACATTCCTCCCAGATACTAATTCACCACTAGTCGGATACTATTGCTGCAGCACTTCTATGAAAGTTACACTTCTATGCAGTTGCAGTCGTCATGCATAAGTGAATGTTTGTTGCCATGCACGCATATATGTATGTGTGTGTGTGTGTACAAATGTGCAACATTTCAATGGCCTTTTGTCTCATATTTCAACTGCACTTTGCGGTTAAGCCATTCAGGCAAGCTAGTCAGCCAGTCAATCCGACAGTGCGGCAAGCAGTCAGAGTGGAGACCAGTAAAGCAGCCGCAACTAGCCGGCAGCGCGCAGGAAGGAAGTGTTCATGTGTGCATAAAGTTTGATTTCCTCAATTTTACTTTTAACAAAAACAAATACACGCACACACATTCCTACATACACTTGCAGATGGGATAGTACAAATGACGTTGCAATGTTGTTGAATGAAAAATAGAAAAGCAAACATTGCATTGACATATGTGGGTGTGTATGTGCATGTATGTACAGTACCTGGCTATTGAATTATGAATTTTTTTTGAAAACTCAGGTAAAAGTTTCAATCTAATTTGGGCTTTTCCAAATAAAAAAGAGTATTAAGGGTATTACTGTTCTTAGATGTTTTTGAGAATTTTCGGTCAATTGGCCGGCGACGACTAGAAAAGGATCCGTTTTCTTGCTTATAAGTGAAAAGTTAAGTGTGCAAGTGCCAGTGCGAATTAATTCGATCTTGTGTGAAGAGCATAAAAAAACTAATTGAGATCGTCTGAAAAGTGAAAAATTGTATAGTGAATATTCATATATCTAAAATATAACCACAGTAAGTACAAAATGTATATAACTTTTGAATCTGTCACGTGGATTATCCTTTACTTTCAATTTAACCAGTTTTTGTTTAGAAAATGGGCCGAAAGTCGGATTTGAGAACGGGAAAAAGCAAACAAATTGCAGTTTTTTTGAAAGCCAATAACCTGCGCTATGCAGTCATAGCAAGAACCGTTGGAATATCCAAGGCGTCTGTGGTAAATGTTGCCAAAAAGTGGAAAAATACCAACAACGTTTTAGCGCTAACTTCAAACAATCGCCAAAATTGTCACCGAGAACGCATCACCTCAACCAGGCAGGATCGCAAAATCGTCCAAACAGTTCGCTGGAACAAAAATGCATCAAGTCGGATGATTTTAAGAGAGGTTCAGGACTCTGGAGTAAATATTTCGAAAAGAACGTTGCGATGACGCTTATGCGAAAATGGACTTTTGTGTAGACGACCAGCAAAAAAGCCAAAACTGACACCGTGTAAGCGAAATCGGCGGAAACTTTGGGCACAACTTCACAGAGACTTCGCCGCGGAATATTGGAAAAGAGTAAGTTAAAAAAAATAACACTTTTTTCCTTTGTCAAATAGCAGTAGTAAGAAGATGTGAATATTCACACTTTTTTGTGGTTGTGTTTTTCTTCTTACAGATCATCTTCAGCCATGAATGCCGATTGGAAGTGGTTACAAACACAACAAATTTTGTTCGTAGAAGAGCCGGAGAACGAAATTCTGAAGATTGTGTGCTTCCAAGGGTCAAACACAAACCCCAGTGTTATGGTTTGAGGATGTATAACCTCAGAGGGACCAGGTCCTCTACATTTTGTTGAGGGAACAATGCGCTCTGTCCAGTACGTGGAGGTGGTGGAACACGTTTTGCTACGGTATTTAGAAACCCTGAAGTGTCCGAGAGACGAATACACCTTCATGCAAGATGGAGCTCCATGTCACACATCAAGGCTGAGCATGAACTGTCTGAATTCAATGAAAATAATGGTTTTGCCATGTCCTGGCAATTCACCGGACCTTAACCCCATCGAAAATTATTGGCCATAGCTCGAATCGGTAGTATACCAGCGGAATAATACCACAATACAACAGCTTAAGGCAAACATCGAAGATGTGAGGTTTAATGACCAAAATCTTAAGATGAAGATAACACAGTGCGTAGCCAGTATGCCTCAAGGAATTGCGGCCGTCTTAACAGCAAGGGGAGGAGCCACGAAATATTAGTTTAAAATTAATATTTTTAATGCAAAAATGTCATGAAGCTTTTAATAAAAACAAATATCTAAACGTTTTTAAATGCTTTAAACCCGTTTGCTTTTTATTCCTCTCAAAGCCATAAATATGTAATTTTTATCATCGGTCATAATTCAATGGCCAGGTACTGTATGAGTGCATGTATGAGTATGTGTTTGTGTTTCACACTTATTGTTTAAATTTGCTCTCATGCTTATACATATATGTAGCACGCCTATGCATGTGTGTGTGTGCGCCTTGCAAGCAATTGTGCGAGAACAAAAGCAAACAATTTTTTTTTTCGATATTTGATACGCCTCTCACTTCTTTCTCGTGCTTTTCGAGTTAGCAGGAAATATAGAAATTGTTTGCTTGTTCCATTGTATGCTTGAGTGCTTGATTTGTTTTGAGCATACACACACACACACGCGTGCACATATAAACATATGCTTGAGGAAGTGCATGCTTTAGTGCTTACACGCTGCCACACTTACTCACTTACTCACTTACTGACAAATGTTGAAATAAAAAGTGGATCAAGTGTTGCTGGTGTTTACAAGTGTCACACAAGTCAATTGTTGACTTTTTGAGTGCTGAAGCGAAAAAAGGCAGTTAGTCAGGTGTGACACAGCAAAGAAATGCAGCATAGCAGATGATCAGTAGAAATTGTAACACTTTTGTTTGGGATTCTGGGTATTAATACACGAACATTCGTGTGTGTATGTGGGTATAATTCACAGATGCAGATAGGAATTTGCATTTAAATGGCTAAATATTTTAAAGCTTTTATTTAATTAATATAAGAGATGGTAAATATGCAAAATTGTGGCAAAAATTATGGACGTTAATGTACAGACCCATTTCGAAGCTCTCGGCAGTATCCAAATTATTTGTAAATATTTATTTATTATTTTTCGCATATTGAGTCTATCAAACAATGATTTTTTCCAGACTATTTAACAATTAGACTTAAAGATTTTTTTTGGTGAAGAAAAATTCGAAGCTTTGTTTTGTTTTTGGTACGATGTGGATGTTTACGTCGCAGGTCCTAAGCCCAGCATACAACCAGGTATCCTGGGTTGCTTCGTCTTCTCACGTTAACTCACTCTAAATCGTATATTACGGAGATACCCAGAGGATACATGGGCCAAGGCCGAAATATACGTGGACCACGGTCCTTTGCGACCGGGTGGCATAGCTGAGCTCTACGTTGTCATGAGAAAGGGGGTAGGGGTCGGAAGGTTGCGGATAGTCGGAAGGCCTGTAGTAGCAGGTTAGTTGTGAATAAGTCTTGACAAATAAGCAACCCCCGACAAGAAGTGGCAGAGGAGGAGGAAGCAGTATAAATCCCAGTATTTCCGTTGATACTTCTGCGACAAGACGACTACACACCGCCTTTAAATAGATCCATTTTGCATGGACGCTATGATCATATAAATCCAGAAGCATCGGACCCAAATTGAGCGGTTATCCTGGTACGCGACTGTTCTGCATGCTAGGAGTGGCTGATTAGAATTGACACCACTATCTCCCGATAGGGTAGTGATCGGAGGATATGCTGATGACATTGCGCTGGTAGTTGAAATCAAGCGGCTAGACCAATTGGAAGCAAAATATAACAATGCAGCAGCGCCAGTGCAGCGATAGTACTATAATGCGAGCTTGGAGCTGGCAGCTCAGCAAACGGAGGTCGTGCTTATAAGCGCACGGAAGGAAAAAGAGGCGCATGGATATGAGGATCACGGTTGGTGGGCACGAAATATTCTCACAGGAGGCGCTTAGGTATCTCGAAGTCATGCTCGACAAGAGGCTAAGCTTCAAACACCATTTGACAGCAGTGAATTGTAAGGCAGGGGCTGTGTATGGCGCACTCGTAAGAACTCCGCCTAACATAGGAGGGCCGCAAAGAAAGAACGCGATCGCTGGCCAAATGGCAAAGAAGATGGGATGAGGATCAACCAAAAGCCGGTGGACATACAAACTCATACCAAATCTTGAAGGGTGGATGAATAGGGCTACTATCTAATTTAGATACTCACCGAAAACGGCTACCTTCGTGGAATACCTACACCGTTTCCAGCTTGCTGAGAGCACTTTTTGCCAAAGTTGCTCGAATACAGTCGAGAGCGCAGTCATGTGGCCCTTCATACCAAACGTTTCAGTGAAGGACCAGCAGCACTGGATAAGGCATTCGACACAAGATTTGTTCAGGATATGTGCTCGACTATCACTAAATGGCACGCCGTAAAAACGTTCGCACCTACAGTCACCATGACTCAACCACATTGACTGGAATGGGAAAGCCCAGAAATGGTAGCAGCAGTTGCAACTGCAGCAACAATAGCGGTAGCAGCAGTAGAAGCAGAAAGATAGGTTCAGTATTTAATGCTATTATGATTTAATTAATTAGATATGAAGGCCGCCCAGATTACTTTTTACGTTACGTACTTAATCCAGCTAAGTCATAATTCCACAGTTTTGAGAAAAAAGGGAAAGTCCGGAAGTTGAGAGCTGCTTGGACCGTTTGCAGAAGAATCGTCCTGACCACTCCCAAGTGAATGGGAATCTAGAATTTTCCCTACTTGCGTGAACTTCTACACATAGAACCATCCATTCCCGCACCCGCCTCGACACAAAAATCGTGCTTTGTGACTTGTGGGGTGGACAAGGAGAGAAATTTGGAAAGTCGGAAACGGCGTGGTAACGGACTCAGGCTGCTCAACTTTGCCGGGGCTCAAAACATGGTAGTCTTCAGCACCAAATTCAAACATAAAAAAGTACAGCAAGCTACGTCTCCTTATTGAAAAACGCGTAACCGACTCGATCGTGTTGCGATAGATGGAAGACATGCTTCTACTCTTTTAGATGTATGCGCGGTCCAAGGACCCAACATCGACTCGGATCATTACCTTCTGGCAGCCAAATTACGCCCACGCCTCTGTGCAGCAAAGAACTTAATCTAACTACGCAAAGAATGTACAATATCGGCAAGTAGCAAACGCAACAGACAGCCAGAAGATTGGCCACTAGAGTCTCACTCCTGCTCCCAGAGAGTACTGCAATGGAGCAACATTTCGTGTTCTATACGTACCGCCGCCGAAGAAATAGGACTCCGGCGAGCCCGAAAAAACAGTTGGTACGACGAGGAATGTGATGTTACCACAGAAAGAAAGGATGCTGCCTATAGAGCAACGCTGCGATCGGGCGCAACGCGAGCCATGTGGGATCGCTACAGAGAGCTAAGAAAGGAAGAGAGACGTATTATCCGAAAGAAGAAACGAGAGGTGGAAATACGTGAGTGCGAAAACTTGAGATGCTGGCCAACAGGCAAAACGCCCAAAAATTCTACCAAAAAGTTCGGTGGCTTACAAGGTTTGAAGACCGGAGCATTTTCCTGTAAGAACCAAGTCAGCGATCTGGTGACTGACATTTAGAATGGGCATAAATTATGGAACTCGTTAAATAGTGATAGCTGCGTATATCACAGAGAATGTGAAGATACCGATACGCCAATCGTTTACGATGGGACTGACTGGGTTATAATGGTGATCACGCGGCTAAAGAACAACGAAGCCGCGTGAGCTGACGGACTGCCGGCTGAGGTATTAAAACATGGAAGCGAGGAGCTGGTAAGGTGCATGCATCAGTTCCATTGCAAAATATGATAAGATGAATTGAAGTGTGCTCAGCCCAATCCAATTATCGCGGGATTAGTCTTCGAAATATCTAGCGAGCGTATTATGTGAAAGGCTGAAGCTCACTATCAACAAACCGATTGGACCTTATCAGTGCGGGTTTATTCTTCATTGATTGGCGCGATAACCGCTTATGCGATTTTGGTCGAGTTTAACAAAACACGCCAGTCGCCTCTTTCTCGTGCTAACCGGCGCCGGTTGAAAACTCCAACACAGAGCAAGCCTTTCTGTTCCTACAATCAGCTGGTATTGCATCCAATACTTTCAGAGTCGGAGCGCATGGTACACATAACCTCAAAAAGTTTCTTAAGATGCTCACCTAAGCTTGAAAGAAAAACAGCTTAAGCTCTTTTAATTGTATATGCCACATTCCTATAGTTTCAGTTAGAGAGGTGTTCATGAAAATCGTATTAATTGTGGATATATAAAACAAAATTAATTGAGAACCAGACCATATAATTTCAGCGTAGTATCGGGCGCTGAGTCTGAAAATCTACATATTTTTCGGTCTGTCAGGTGGTTCATTTTTTATATATTTCTAGGGAAATAATTATATAGGTATGGTAGTTGTCATAAAGACACACTTAGATCTTTCGCAGGGTGAGGGAAATACATAAATCGAAATTATAAATTCCGAAACTAGCTCTGCGTTGGTTTTATTTTATTTAATAATTTTATTGCTATGTAAGCTTTGATAAAATAAAAATCATACCGAAAATTTTCATACACTCAGTTAGTGAGTTCTCAACATAATGTGCAGCCAATGGTGTTAAACGTGTGTTTATTCACTCCGTTTTATTTCAATTTATTTTGCTATAATTGTAATAATGCAAATGCTATTAAACAACCATTTGAGACAGTGAAAATAAAAGTTTATTATAATTAATTTGCAAAGGTGCAAATTTAATCTTCTGAGACAGTGACTCTTTTTAATTTGTTTAATCTAAAAAGTTGAATAATGCCGTATGTGTGTGGTAATAAGGTTGACCGCGCGCAACCAAAAGTTCAATGTGCGAAGTGCAATAATTTCTTCCACACCGTGTGTGTTGACATACTCCCATCAGACTTGGAGTTCATGCTTAGCGAAAACAAGAATTTTTTCTGTAAGCTCTGCACTACTGCTCGTCGGAATTCAATCCGCTCACCTCCCCCATCTGCTGCTGTGGAGAATGTGCATCCAGTAGAATTTGTGACCACTGCTAAGCCAACTTCTTCGAGTACAAAACCTCCTACTATTGTGAAGCCTACTGCAACTACATCTGATGACAGCAAAAAACAGGACTTTTCTTTGGAATCTATGTGTGTTTCGATTGATTCTCTTCGTGCTGAGAATTCCCGCTTGTTAAATTTGCTATCCACCTTGCATGGTGATAACTAAAACCTGCAGAAAAAAATGGATACTATGTAGTTAGCTGTTATCGTTTTACAACAAAGTCTCCTCAAAAAAGATAAAGCGATTGCGCTTCTCTCTGCGGACGTCAAAGACCTACATACCGTTGTTAAATCATCATTCGACAAATCGAGTAATGATAACATACGCACAAAAAAATTTAGTGCAGCTACTCGCCTGTCATCGTCACATACAACGGATGCCGCTCTTTTTTCATCTGTCGTCACTTCCCATCTTCCTCATTCTTTCCCACCTTGAGTTCGGGCAATGCTACTGCTGCTTCTATTGTTTCTAACTGCTCGAATACTCAAGCTGCTGCTGCTATGTCAAGAGAGGCTAAAATACCGGCAGAGCCTCTGAGAAGATCATCAGCTAGTATAACAATGCCGACTTCTGCTTCCACTGCTTCTATCAGCTATGCTGCTGCTGCCGCTGCTAACATCAACACGTCGACTGCGCCCTCTCTCTTTGCTGATGCTGCTGCTTCTCACATGTCGACTGCGGAAGTTAATTTAAGCTCTGTCCCAATAGGCTGGATTCCGGGACATGAAGGACATGAGAGAAATGAAATGGCTGATGACCTTGCAAAACAAGGAGCAAATATGCAACTTACTGGTCCTGAGCCTTTCTGTGGACTCACAAAAAGCCACATTAATGAATTCCTTAGAAAATGGGAAGAAAGAAAATTTGCTGCACACTGGCTAAACTGTGCCGGTCAGCGTCAAGCCAAACTATTCCTAAGTCCCAACAAAGGAATATCTGACAAGCTAATCTCACTAAGCACACAGCTCTGGTCGCAGTGCGTAATGGCCTTCTAATAATAATAATAATAGTGTGTTCTCCAGTTATTAGAAATTCTATGATCACATTTTTTTCTTTGAACAAAAACTGCATGACCAAAAAATAAAAAAAATAAAAAAAAGCATGGTGAAACCTTGGATAGGTCAGCAGTTCCGCAGACGAAGTTACAGATTAAGAGCTCAGTTGGCGGATATTTAGTCTCTCGAAAACATTGAGAAAAGCAACCAAGAAGTGGTAATATGATTTCTCGTAACCATCGTCCATACGGTTCGCACATCATGGATTTGATGTTGTATTTAGCCACATCATGCGTTTAAAGTACTACCAGAAATGATGGTTCCAGCTTTGTCATTCTTCACACCTTGCTCGAAAGCTGCAGATTCACAATGCACACGAATGCTTAGACTCAGTGCTCGCTGAACTGATTCAGGGCGCACTTATCTGAGAGAAGGCTACAGATGTAAAGGCAATGCACTCTTTCCATTCGCTGTGTTCTTCCTGGCTAAGACATGCCAGCTTACTCTTCACCCACCCAATGCCCTTGTGATTTGATACCCATAACCAAGTTTGATAGTAAAGAACCGAAAAAGAAGAAAAAGAATTTTTTTTTAGAGTATGATTCAAAATATAGTATTAGTCACATTTATCCCACACCAATTCTTTTATTTTCAAAATTGTTTGCCTTTCTAAATAAACAACTCAACAATACATAAATAATTTATGCAAATGCAAGTTTACCCATTCTAATAATTTTTTTTAATATAAATCAGATATGGAAATGCTCGGCGCATAAAGAAAATGGAATTTTCCAAATCCTCTGCAAGGGTAAATGAAGAGGATGGCTAAAGCTATGAGAAAAAACAACTTAACTGAAAGAGCTGCACTTAGAATAACATAAAACAAAACACTAGAAACAAAAAAAAAAATGCTTAAGAGTGAAGCGCCATAAAACAAGAGAACAGAAAGATTTAATGCATGCAACCGCGATTGAGACAATGGACCACAGACACAGCAGGACGTCTGTGCTCGAAGATTCACACTGCATGTCTTGCCTCTAAAAACACACTTACTCTAGTAGGGCTACTGCTTGTATAGCTGGTGGACACGTCATGGCGTATGTGGAACATAAATAATGCAATAGGCGAGTGAGAGTGCAAAGTGTGAGTGAGAGGAAAGTGTGAGTGAATGGTGTTTACCTACGTGTTGGTGCAAATTTAACAACACTGCATAAATATTTTTCACAAAGCTTTTTGTTTTTGCTTTATTTTTGGTTTTTAGCCTATTTGCAAATAGTACTTTTTCTTTTAGTGGGGAGAGAAATATTTGTTTTCCTTTATTTTTCTTATGCTTTCAAACATTGCTCTTGCACGACAGTCGAAATAGCGCTCCATTACTCATCGGCAGTTTGCTTGTAATACGTGTATGTAGGCACGTTGATATTTTGAGTAAGCAAAATAAGTCTTCGACAATTGTGTTGGTGTTGATCTTGTCAAGTGCCGAGTGCTTTTGTTATTCAGCAATTGTTTCATTGATTATTGATGGCCTCTTTGTGGTGATAAAGTGCTGGTGGTTATTTTGTTGATAGATGAAAAAACACAAAAAAAAAAATAAGAAAAATATAGCAGATTGAGCTTTAAGAGTATTAGTAAGTGGGTTATGATGATGGTTTTCTGGTCGCTGGTATCAGTTCTTAGGCAAATAAAGATTAAATGTGTGAAGAAGCAGACGTAAGCAGTAGCTGACTAGCATTCATTACGTAAACGAGTTTGAAATTCTTTATGGACATGAAACATCAAAATGATAGCAAAAGTTCTTTGTAAGTAGTTCCTGCTTGGCAGGCATTGCTAAATATCTGAGTGCATATTTGCCTTGAAAAAGCTTTTTATATAAAACATCTGGTATTTGGAGGCAGCATAAAAGTAAGTGCTCTTTCACAGATTGGAGAAAAAGCTCAGCTAAATATCTCAAATATACTAATTATCAGGGCAAGTGGTAACTGTAGTTCATGTTGTTGTTAAAGTGGTTGAGTATTTCCACTGAAATAATCCTAATTAGTGACCAGCACCGTTTTACCAACACCCTCCTCGTATAATGATGTTTGTTTATGTTATTCTAAGTCAGATCCATTTAGTGAGGTCCAAGTATAGCAGCAAATTCTTTATCTCGATGTCTGAGATCTCATTAATTTCCTGTAAGAGAGGCTTACCAAAGGAGCGAAATCGTGCCCTAGCTAGCCCTGGACATTCACATAAGTAGTGGAAAAGTCTTTCCTTCACCCCTTCCGCTTGACAAATTCTGCAGATAGGATTGAACCGGAGGCTCCGGCTGGGATATTCTCAGGAATAGCAATTGTGTAGTGAATTGAGAAATAAAGGTTGGATTATTCATACGATTTTCGATGTTTGCAAAGACCAATATGTTCGATGTCGTCAAAAAATATCGTCTGGCATCCCTTTTTCTGAGCCCATCAACTTCCTTGCAAATACTCTTGCTGATCAGACCCGGGTGCCCAATCGAAGGTTTTAAAAAAGGTGTACAACGGAGGGTTAAAGTGTTGAAGCTGGAAAAAGTAGTGATGTAATATATTGTAGGTAGTAAACCACAATTAGTTAGGAGTATTTAATATTTCATATTAATTTTATTATAATTTTTTATAATTTGTAAGTGTTTGAACAAAGTCATTTAATTTTCACCGAAAGAGAATGGCAGCCATTTCTTAAGGGGTTAGACTACTACAGCGGTAAGAAAAGTAAGCAACTCTTGGTAATTTTTTTTTACGTAAAACTTCCTCAAACCAGATTCTGCGAAGAGTATCTTATTTATCACCTCATAAACCGTATATATTTTTCATTTCGAAGTAATATAAAATAAACTCCTAATAGATTCCTTCTAAAAGTGTGCTACCGGACTACTGCCTATGGTCTAAACTATATTTTTATATTATAAAAAACTAAGAAAAATTAAATCAAAATTAATAAATAGTCAAACTTAGCAATATGTCGCATTGCTCTTATTATGAACACAGAATGGCATTGGTTTCTTGAAATTGTTGTGGTACAAATATTGATTAAATTAACTTATAAAAAAGTCCGTACATGGTACATTTTGAAATACTGCACTTCTCACAGAAATTAAGGGTGAAAAATGGTCGTAAGGAGTTCCGACAAAAAGCAATTTGAAGCTTTAAGCCTTTAATTTTAAGATCTTTGAGCAAATATTTTTTTTATTTAACGGTTATTTTGTAGTCGTCAGTTAACGAGCGACATAAAAATTTTCAAAATTTTTTCTTTTTTTTTATTGCACGGGTTTGCTAACATTTTTCCGACTAAAACTACCATTTTTTTAAATTTAATAAAATACTAATGCTAAATTGCGAAAAAAGTTGAAAAAAGTCTGTTTACAGTTTTGTGTAATAAGGTTTAGCCAATGTTTAAAAACAATGCACTTGTTCCTTTAATTCTTTTGTAAGATTTTCATCAATCGGTCCGGAAAAACGGCTTAATGGGTCGATTTAAAAATGTACAAGGTTATTAGTGAAATATTAAACTGTAAAAGTCCCTGGAAACAAGAGTCCCCACATTAATATTTGTAAGTGAGTGATAGATTTTCTGAAAAATCGTAAAATGCGTTTTTTGTGTTCACTTCAAACCAACGTTAGGGGTCAAAGATAAAATGGTCTTTATACGTAACATGCGGATATCTCAGAGAGGAATGATCGTAACGTGAATTCAAAAAAAGCAAATTGAAGCTAAATAATCAACCTAGTTGACTGTATGGCTAGTTTTAGTCGAAACAATTTTGCCAACCAAATAAAGAAGGACAAAATTTAAAAAATTTTTGTGTCGCCCTTTAACTGACGATTGCAAAATCACCGTTAAATAAATAAATTTTTTGCTCAAAGATCTTATAACTAAAAGTTTAAAGCTTAAAATTGCTCTTTGTCGGAATCCGTGCGACCATTTTTCAACGAGATACAGGTTTTTTTAAAATCTCTAAGGAAATTTTACTGTTCCCTTAATTTTTGTGAGAAGTATATTTAAAAATTATAGTTACTTGAAATGATTTTTATAAATAATGTTTAAGTTTAAAAAAGTGTTCAATTATAAATAGAAATCTTAATTGGAATTATGCGAATTTCAAAAAGCTTTTCGAAAGGTTTCATTTCGTGAATAAAGCATTTGAAGTTTGAAATTTGTTATCAGGAGACTCAAAGCGAAAGGGAAGGGATTCGTAATTACATAGAACACATTTTTCAGATATTGAATGCTTTGTCTTATATTTGAGAACGGTCAACGCTCTGTTTTGTTCAGTATTGTGAGCCTTTAATCTTGCCATCTTCATTGTTACTGCTGATGCCTTTAAGAAGAATTGATAAAAGCTCGTCGCTTACGCATTGCTTGAGTTAAGTTGTTGCGGATTTTTTTGAGGTGGAAAGAAAGTAAATCAGCATTAACACCGATAATAATGTCAGCCATGCAATTCAACGTAGAATCTCTCTTGTCAACAAGTGCTACTTTAGAGTAAGTAAGCAAGGGAGTAGTAAAGCTATCTCTCTTCTCGATGAACAAAAATAACATTTGATAAGTTTCTCATCATTTCCATTCCATTGTAACGCACAGTGCTTGGACTATGACGACATCCGATAATGAGTATTTGAGAGGAAAATTTTTGCGAAAATTGTTTGGACCTTTTCACATTAGCGGCTACGAGTATCGCAGGCATG
Source organism: Anastrepha obliqua (assembly GCF_027943255.1). Classification (NCBI taxonomy): domain Eukaryota; kingdom Metazoa; phylum Arthropoda; class Insecta; order Diptera; family Tephritidae; genus Anastrepha; species Anastrepha obliqua. The sequence goes on from NC_072896.1 coordinate 33,607,316, forward strand.
GCAAATATCGATTGGACATTGAGCGGTATGAACTTTACGGTGACATAGACAGAGCCCAGCGAGTAAAGATCCCTCGGCTTCGTTGGCTGGACCAAATCGGATACAAATGCAAGTGTAGCAAGTTTCAGAACTATGTATAGAAAATAATATCACGCAGGCGTATATTCCTTGTTCCAAGAAATGTTGTATGTATGAGTATTATTATTATTTATCCCAGTGCTCATGCTTTTTATTAATGAAATACCACTTAGCATTTAAAATTTCTCCAATAAAACAAACATTTTTGAAGTGAAAACTTCTTTAGAATCGTTGGGAGTGATTTGAGAAAAAGTGAAACGAAAAAAGCGACACTCTTGGCTACGAAGCGTTATATTATATGTTGATATAAACGTAGCGACGAACTAAATAATTTTTAGGCGAGCGCCGACAGCATGGCGCGGTAGCCGAGCGACTAGCAATGTGAGCTTCCGATCCAAAACCCTTGGTTCGAATCACAAGAAAAAAATTTTTTTTATACAGTTATTTTATTTTATTTTATGATATGTTTATGAGGAGCTTTTTTCATGGCAGAAATACACTCGGTGTTTTGCCATTGCCTGCTGAGGGGTGAGCGCTATTAGAAAAATAGTTTTCCTTAATTTTGGTGTTTTCACCGAGTTTCGAACTGACGTTCTCTCTGTGAATTCTGAATAGTAGTCACGCACCAACCCATTCGGCTACGGCGTTTGTTTAATTTTACTGATGCAAAAATGAGGGAAAATATTTGAATAAAGTTTGCTTACTGTTTACACATTTTCCAAAGGTGACGGAGAACCAAAAAAAAAGTCGATTTTCAAACAAATACGAGTGCATATGTGTAATTGTGTTAGAGTTTCGGTCACGCCCCAGCAAAACCTGCGTGCATATGTGTTTGTAACATTCAAAAAAATGTAATTGTGTTAGAGTTGTGAAAGTGTCGTGAATATCGACAGAAAAAAAATCAATAAATAGCATCACGGAATTCATTCACGAACAATTTAATAAAGTATACACCAGAAGTATCGCGGATACTTAGAAAAGATTACGATAAAGTTCCAATGATTTTAAGTGGCGATTTTAACGTAAATTTAGCATTGGACACAGCGGTTCCTTCAATTGACTTTCTCAATACAACATTTAATTTAAAAATGTGTAACAAAAAAAAAACAATTGACGCGGTATTTCAAAGATATGTTGACAACATCGAAACCAAAGCATTTGTATCATATTTTAGCTATCATAAGCCACTCGTATCATTTGTTGAAATTGAAAACATTGAGGATGAATAATAATAAAATGAAGAAAATAAAATATGAACTTTATAGCAATATTATAATGAACCTATAATTATCCCGCCCCTAATGCTGCTTTCGTCTCATTCTCTCTCAGTTTGTTTTACGGAAGGTTTCACTTCTATCGCGTCTAACCGTTAGACTGGTATTTTTTTTAATCTCGCTTCCATTTCCGCTTTTATGATCTTCTATAATCATGTTATATACATACATTAATAATAACAATTATTAGTTTGTGGTCAGAATTAAAGTCAAATTATATTAATAATAAAATACCAAATAGTACTAAGGACTAAAAAGTACTAAAAGTTTATTTATTTATTTATACTTCAATGCAGCTAAGTAATGATGGGATTCACTTAGCTAAAATCTACTAATACATACAAGTAATTCACATACATATCTATACGAGAATTTAATAAATACACACCCTGCAGTAAATTGCCAAACAACCCAGCAGGCATTCTCTGGCCCGATCTGGTATTTGATGAAATAATTCTTATTTTTATTATTATTATAATTCTTAAAGGCGACCTTCGTGGCCGAATGTATTGGGGAGTCACTACCATGCGGACACTTCCGTGTTGATTTCAGAATGACATGTAATTTAATAATAATGAGAAATTAGTAATTTCTAATAATAAAACAATTTTAAGTCAGAAAATAAATTTCAAAATTTTGTAGCGTGTCTGAGTTCAGAATAAAATATTTCTGAAATGTTCAATTACCAATTTTTATAATTTTATTTTAACTCGTCCAAAATTTGTGATTTTCAAAACATTTTGATATTCTATAAACTAGTCCATTGGTTGGTCCACTATGAACTAGTCCACTAACTGGTCCACTATGAACTATGTAGTGGTAATCACTAGGATATAACTTAAAAAAATCATGCTAAGTCGGGAAACAAATTTAAATAATAACAAAAATTTTGTACAGGTTCTAAATTCAGAATAAAATAGTTTTGAAATGTTCATTTACCATTTTTTTTAATTTTTTTTTAACTCATCTAAAACTTGTGATTATCCACACATTTTGACATGGATTATTATAAACTAGTCCATTGGTTGGTCTCCTAAGAACTAGTTCACTAATTGGTCTACTATGAACTACATATGTAATAATAATTAGAAATATTTAATTTTTAAAAATAAAAGCATTTTAATATATAACTTCGAAAAATAAAATCACGCTAAGTCGGAAAATAAATTTAAATATTGTAATAATAAAAATTTTGTACCGGCTCTAATTCAGAATGATATACTTTTGAAATGTTCATTTACCATTTTTTTTTATTTATTTTTTTAACTCGCCCAAAATTGGTGATTTTTCATACATTTTGATCTATTATAAGCTAGTTTATTAATTGGGCCACTATGAACTAGTACATTTACTGGTTCACTATGAAATAGTACATTAACTGGTCCACTATGAACTAGTACATTAACTGGTCCACTATGAACTATGTAATGGTCATCACTAATATATAACTTTTAGAAATAAAACACGCTAAGTCGGAAAACATATTTAAAAATAAGAAAAAACTGCGTATCGGGTCGGAATTCATAAAAAAGTACTTTTGGAATTTTTATTTACCAATTTTAATTCGTTCAAAACTTGCGGTTTTCCTTACATTTTGTTCTATTATAAACTCGTCCATTGATTGGTCCCCCTCGAACTAGTTCATAAACTGGTCCACTATGAACTAGTTCATCGAATGATGTAAAACTGGCACACTTACTGACAATTGCATTTCCTAATGTATCGTCATAGTAAAATTACCAGGTGCCATTGAAAGAAATGTAGAAGCTGAACTCCTTCAGCTGTTAAAGCTTTATTGCAGGCCGTAAGTAAATATACGCATGTAGCTGTGCTTATCTGCTTACCGACTCAAATGAAATGTAGCAACTCACAATAATAATAATTATGATTATTTATAATGAGTGAACTATTTCGCAGGCACAAATATTCACAAATGTGCGTATGTATGCATGTATGTATGTATGCGCAGGCATGTGTTGTGATTAGCATGCATATTGCATGCCACAAGGCGGAAGGAAGTGTTAAATTCAAATATGACAAATGACATAAATTAACCGCATTGCTAAGACACACAAATATATGTATGAAATTAATTTTGTGTGGCTGTTGTTGTTGGTGTTTTTGTTGTCCTTGCTGCTATTAGAGTGAGTTTGGGCAGATTACTCTGTCTCTTCATTGTCGATTTACATAAAATCTATTGGTTGTGTGTATAAATATTTACTCAAATACATCCACATTCATGCGTATATGTTTGTCAACTTCTTCGATGCGAGCCCATCGTCTGTTGCACTTCCAATGGAGTTGAAGATTTATGACAAACTGCAGCGCGCCAAGTTGCTACTAACTAATGTTGCAGTAACGTAAACAAATTTGCGAGCAAAGTAATATAGGCATAAACACATGCACGATGCATGTGTATGTGTAACTACAGTTGTGGGCAATTAATTAAATACACTTGAGAGATGTTGCGACGAAAACGTGTAAAGTTCCAAGATAGCAAAATAAAAATATATCCTTTAAAGTACTAAACTTCATTCTGAATTAGAAAATCCATAAAAGTTAAAACATTTTATCGAGAAGGGGTTAAAGATGGCACGAGATACTGTGGATTTGGTACTAAATGGACTCATTGATGATCAAGCGTTGCACAAAAAGTAGCGCCAAAATTGGAAGCAGAGAAAAGTTAGTACGCAAAAGTTTGGGGAGACAAAACCCCAGTTTGATGGGAGACAAAGATTCTTGCATAAATTTAGACTACAAAATCTATGTGAAAGCGGACTTCATTAAACTCCCACGGCCGCAGCATTACTCGTAGTTGAAAGGCGAAGCACTTTCCGATGCTGGCACTTCAGTAAATAGTAAAAAGTTTGAAGCTAAATATCTTGCGTGGAAAGCCAACTGCTAATATAGGGTGGGCCATGCTAAATTTGCTTTTTGAATCGGCTATAAAAAAAACTAATCAATATTTTTTCAAACTTTTTTTTTATTTTGAAGATTGAACATTGTCATTTATGAATAAAAAATAATAGCGTTCAAATGACTTCCACGACTGGCTTTACAGTAGGCCATTCGATCAACCCAATTTTTAAGCATATTTTGGATTGTTTGGGCTCCAACTTCATGAATGGCAACTTCGATCCCGTGTTTTAAAGCATCAATCGTCTCTGGATGGTTCGCATAGCATTTGCCCTTAACGGCTCCCCACAAAAAATAGTCCAACGGGCTTAAATCACAGCTCCGAGGCGGCCAATTGATATCGGAATTTCGGTTGACAATTCGGTTTCCAAAAACGGTAGCCAAAAGTTCGAGTGTAACTTTGGCAGTGTGACAAGTTGCACCGTCCTGTTGAAACCAAATGTCGTCCATGTCATCCTCTTCAATTTTTCGAAACAACTCGTTGAGCATGTCACGGTAACGCTCGCCATTTACTGTACCCGCGGCTCCTTGCTCATTTTCGAAAAAAAATGGCCCGATGATGCCGCCAGACCAAAAACCACACCAAACAGTGACTCGTTGTGGATGCATTTGCTTCTCTACAGTAACGTGTGGATTTTCTGAGCCCCAAATCTGACAATTTTGCTTATTGACGTAGTCACCGATCTGAAAATCAGAAAAGAAGAAGAAGACTCACCACTTTGGAAATAGGTTTTCAATATTTCCCAATTTTGTTCAAGCGTATAGCGTCCCATTTCGTAAATGTCAAACCTTTAAGTAAATTATGAACGAATTTGACTTGTCACTTGACCATTCTCAAAAAAATAGGTGGTTCAAAAAGCAAACGCTATATGGCTCGCCTTGTAAGACAAAAGCACATTCTCGTTTGTGGCAACTGAAAAACTTACATTTACGAGTGTTTGAAGAAACGATGGCTGTCGCTTACTAGCATTTATGGATTAACTTTCTTAAGCCCCATCCATTTATTTTGTTCCACAAGTAATAAATCAGCTGATTGTGCCACAATACCGAACTTTGAACGGTATTGAGTAATATTTAAAAGAAAGTTGAGAAATTCGAAGGATACTGTCAAAAATGTTTTGCTTAAATTGAAACAGTACCACAGAAAATGTCAATGGTAGCATTGCAAAAATTTGATGAAGAACACACGCGAACAATTGCGACGGAAGTGGGGAAAAAGTTGTATCGAAAAGTTTTTCACATTTGAGGGATTCCCTGTCAAGTAACGCAATCATATTAGATATTGTCGTCCATTCTTCTAAAAATTGTTCAATTTATAGGCTTGAGTATAATAAGAAGTAAATTGTAAGAATTGGGAATTTTTTTTATAATTTTAAGATTTATTCAATGTATAAAGTTTTGGCATAGAAGGGTAAATTGAAGTGTCTTGGGCTCTTTTCAGCGCTTTTATATTTTATTTGTTTTACAGAAAATATAAATTATCGTGTGGGAAAAAATAAATTCATAAGTTTAAAACTCTTTATAGACGACCTTTAGCTCCTGGGCGATGCTTTGACTACCAACATGCCGATCGATTATTTCTGCGATTTGGTAGACATTTTCGATGACAGGCTTGCCTGTGCCAGGTCATTTTTAACATCAAAAATGCCTAAATGGAAATGGACAAAACCAAAATTGCACGTTATGCTGTTACAGTATCGGCAACTTAAACACAACTCACCTTCATAATTTCAGGGACCTGGCTTGCATCTTCGCTTCTATAAAAGCAAAACTATAAAATGTGCCGAAGTTTCTTTTTCTTGACTTCCATTTTTAACATCCAGTAACTCACAACTGAATGGAACAAACAAAAAACAGCAAACAAATTTTTTTAGTGCGAAATGTCATCAAGCGTAAACTTTAAACTACGACATTTGATCCATACTTTACGAGATATCCATCACTACAAACATCTACCGAGAAAATCATGGATTTCCTCGTCTTTTTTCTGTTGTTCTCGCAAAGTGAAATGATATCAACAATAAAAAGGGAATAAGTGTTAACCTCAATTTTCGCAAGTGCCAAAAAAACTATAATTTTTTAGATAATTGATAATTTGATAATTCTTGATAATTTCAAAGACGAATGAGCCTTTTGGGGTAATTTCATATTATTTTTCAATATTGTCCTTACTGAAAGGGTTAAATGCATCGGGTAAAACTTGCTTTAACCGCCACATGAAGGAAAATTTGTTATGCATCCACCTGGTGCTTATTTTTGTGTCTACTACTGTATGCGTTATTATCTATATGTGTAGGCTAGCAAAAATGTGTGTGAGTGTGTGTGTGTAACCATTTGAAATGCAAATATTATGGAAATTAATATTATTATAGTACAATTTTAGGCTCCCTTGTCTAATTTCGCTGCACATGCACTGGTGTGTGTTCGTATATTTTCATATGGGTGTATTAGTTCATACATAACCTGCAGTTAAAAGCCAAATTACTTAGCGAACGTTCTATGTAGTTCATGAGCTGGTTTTAAATGGAAGAAATCAGACTAGTTCGGGGTGGACTAGAATTGTAGCAGTCGTAAAATGACTAGATAGTCATGTATATTAGGTGGCAGCCATTTCTGAAATAGGAAAACTTCACATGGAAAGGCTACACAAAATGAAGATAAATGTTGATGTAATCAATCTCTTGCTTTTTTTACCACCATTCGCTAGTTTGTTAACGGATATAAGAGAGGCTGACGGGAGTAATGCTGATTTAGAGGTTTACTGCGCCCACTAACTAGTGTGAAAATAATGCGTGCATTAACTAGTTCGTGAGATGGTGCACTATAAAATAGTTACCCAACTGGCTCACTGTGAACTAATTCATAAACTGACCCACTCAGAACTACTTCATCGACTGATCCACTACGAACAACTTCTTCAATTGATCCCTTACGAGCTAGTTGATCAACTGACCCACTGTGACTAGTTCATCCACTGATCCACTATGAACTAGTTTGTTAACTGACCCATTGTTAAATAGCTCGTTAAAAGGTATATCATTGATGTAGAGGTTGACTAAATCATATAAGATTCAACCATGCAGAGAATGACTGGAGTAATGCTCATTCAGAGGCTTAGTGTAGACTAGTGGGGAAGTAATGTATTAAGTTGTTAGTTCGTGAACCAGTCCCACTGTGAACCAATTCTTCAACTGGTCCGCTATGAACTACTCCTTCAACTGCTCCACTACAAACTAGTTCATCAACTGATCCACTAGTCAATTAACTGATCCTTTATGAACTTGTTTGTTAACTGGTCAACTAGGAACTAGTTCGCTAAAATGTATAGCATTGACGGAAAGAATGACTAAATGATATAAGTCTGAGCCAAAGAGACTTCAATCAGTCTGTTGATACCCACACTTGTGTGATAATAATGCATGAATTCACTAGTTCGTTAACCAGTCCACTATAAACTAGTTACGTAACTGGGCCAATGTAAACCAGTTCATCAATTGGACCACTACGAAGGATTTCTTCAACTGATCCCCCCCAAACTAGTTCATCAACTTATTCACTCTGAACTTATTCACAAATTGCTCCATTACAAACTAGATACGTAACGTGCCTACTGTAAACTAGTTTGTCAACTGGCCCAATATGGCCTAGTTCGTCAACTGAACCACTGTGAACGAGTTCATTAGATGACCTCTGGAAACTAGTTCATAAACTGATCCACTGTAAATTAGTAAATCAACTGGTCCCCGATTAACTAGTTAATCAACTGGTCCAATATTAACTAGTTAATCAACTGTCCTCTGTGAACCTGTTCGTGAACTAGTTAATCAACTGGTTCACTATGAAACTGTTGACTATCGTTATTTCGTAGAACATCGCCATGCAAAAAATATCAGTTACTAGCTTTGAAAACGAAAAAGAAGACAAACTACTTCAGCCAACTGATAGTAAAGTAATTCAGAACGATTAGGTTTTACTACAGGGTATTGAACATATGCCTTTGACTTTATCCGTGTTAAATTGAAATAGTAAATTTCAAACAACAAGCTATCTGCTGGAAACTTTATTTACACATACAAGGCAACACCTTCAAATGAACCCACGTCAACATAGAAATATTCATTTATATTTACTTTGTGTTTTGTGTGCGTGAAGCTATAATTAGTAAAATATCTAAATTATTACTTTGTTCGGCAATGCAAAATTTAATTCATATTCATTGAACTAAATTTATTTATCATTTTATTGTATGTGTGGTGATATATCTATTTCGATTTACATTGGGATTTGCGTAAATTTTCCACAACATACTTTTACGCACTCAATTAACTTATTGAAAATTTTCAAATGGACAATCAGACACACAGCTGCAAGGCATTGCACAGCAATGAGCGCAATAAACATAAATTATGCCAATCGTTGCATTGAAATATGATTTGGACGATACTCAGCATATATTTTTTTCATTTTCATTTCACTGTAAATGCCGGTCGTTATCATAATTTTAAAAATCAATATATTTCTATAGTATAATCAATGGTACAACTTACTTTACAGATAAATAAGTAGTATGCATATGTATGGGTGTGTAATCCAATATCAATTATAGTATTTATTTTGGCATTTCCACTCTCTATTGCCGTGCATTATGAATCACAGGTGATAATAGTGAGAAAGTAAGCTTTTTGTTTGGCAATCAGAAATTGTCTGCCCGTTGCTCTAAATATGATATAATTATGTATTGACTTGGTGAATATTCAAATTAGGTGCAATTATAATAAAAACTGATTTAATGTTAGATTTATGGTGACTGCTGCAACATTTCATGGGGATAATAAATACCAACCAGTTTAGTGAGATAATTGGAATCAATGATTTATGCAGTATATATAAAATAATATATAGCAGTAAGTATTTTTGAAATGATTATTTACGATTCGTAATATTGGACATTTTTATGACTCGCTTGAGAAGTGAGACCGTAAATAGGAAAAATATTTCGTGTCGAAATAGGCGAATTAAAATTTCGCACATAGTTGTGATCTGAAGCCCCACAAAAAAGAATCGAGATTTTTGTGCTTGGAATGAGGCTAGAGTTTTTCGAAACCTTCCTTTCCGAAAATACGTGCTAATCTTGCACGCAGAAATATATGCCATGGAAGGACCTGTAGGTATTTATTGTAATTTTGTACGACCGTCAAGCGACTATTGAGGCTTTCGAGCAGTATCAGATAACATTTGAACTGGTGAAACATTGCTTTATCAATCAAGTTTGAATCAACAACCAATATCATTTCCTTCAAGACCAGTGTGAGCGGGTTTACAGAGATTTTTAAAAGAGTTTGTTTACAAACCTGCAAGCAAGTCAGCACTAATACCTTTCAAAGAGTCAAAGTTTGGACAAGTTGGCATTGTCAGCCTTAAAATAGGAAGAGTAAGAATCTCATAGTGAAATGTACTGGCACAATCTATCATACAAGGTTAAGAAGTACTCTAGATCACTTTTAGGATCATGCAACCGAAAACGTTTTATCATTATGATAATATTTTGTTTTAATATTTATTATTATTATGATGCACGGGCATACCTGCAAGTCACATTCGGGCAGCTTGCGATTCACTTTTGGACTGTCTGAAGGTCATAGTCAAGGCAAAAGGTGGTCATATCATGGTTAATTTTGTACTACTTTCTTACATTTTTTTTGGAATTGAATAAAAGTAATTTTCCAAACTAATTTGATGACCCTTTTAATTAATTATACTTCGAGTGCCGGACCCTGTACACTGTCTAACGTTTCGTTAGCGTACAGGGTTTAATTGAAAATTAATGAGCCTTATTTTTTTTAAGCAGCTTTATTAAACCTTTTGGCTTATACAACTAATATTCTTCAAAATAGGACCCTTGAGCGTCAATACACCGCTGGTAGCGGTCCTTCCACTGCAGGAAACATTTTTTAAACTCATCCGCCGGAATCGCGTTCAATTCGGCTGTCACAGTTTTTTGGATCGCCTCGATGGAGTCGAAACGCCTCCCCTTCAGCTTTCTTTTCAAGCGCGGGAACAAAAAGAAGTACGGAGGGGACAGGTCTGGGCTGTAGGGAGGGTGGAGAAGCACCGGAATCCCCATCTTGGCCAATGCAGAGGTGCAGAGGAACGATGTGCGTTTACAGTGCTTCCTGGAGGTACAAACAAACGAACCCGGTTCACATCTTCGTCTGTTTGCGTCGTCGAAGGCCTTCCAGATCGCTGTTCGTCTTCGACGTCCTCCCGGCCTTCCTTGAACGACTTGTGCCACCGTTTTACCTGGGCACTGGACAGAGATTGGTCCCCGTAAGCCTCCTTGAGTAGCCCAATGGTTTTGGTACTCGTTTTGTTTAGCTTTACGCAAAATTTGATCGAGTACCGTTGCTCCAACGATCGCAGCAAAATCCTAACACACTTTTAAAGCAGCTTTCACGCGCGGAGCGATGTTGACTGCACCGGTGTTGCCAGCGAACTGGGACCGGTTTCTAGTGGAAGGGAAAGGTCCAACGCTTATTTCAATATTCAATACGATTTTTCAGCCACTAGGAAATCCAATGTACTGCAAAACAGCGTACATGAAATTTTTCACAACATTTTAATTCGAAATTTTTAAATTCCATTGAATATTTGTTGAATTTGGATTTATATAGTTTTTTATTTTTGAATTAAATGAAAAGCAAATAAACTGTTTAGCTATTTGCCGCAGTGTATTAGTGAACTTCTAATATGCCACAGCTGCAGGAACAGTGCGGAGTTGTCTGCCCTCCTTCGGACATGTCCCCAGATAATGGATCGGGGGGAAGGATTGATAATGCAGGGTAAAGTGAGGAAATAAAATTCCACTCGCGGATCAAAACAGACAAGCATGTGTTTGGAGGTGCTATCACCAAGCTACGGTAGGAAGGCAAGCAACCTACGTATCTAAAACACGATATGCTAACAAATCGCTGACGCCTTATGGTCCAACTAGGAGTTAGAGGATTTTATATATTTAGGGAAAGTGATGAAATCTTGATTCTAGCTATTGGGTTATGAGACGTCTTCATTATTCAAAAAGTAATGGCCCTCTTAATGATATTCGAAAAAGTGACCAAGTCATAGGAGGAGTGTTTCTAATATTTTCCTATGATATTATTGAATTTTCTCAATTACGTGGATACAACCAATAACTTTTCTAATCGTAGCCTAGTATTCCATATTCAGCATTAGCTTAGCGGATGCTTCTACTCATTTAACTTGTTTTAGTATTATGTGGCTGGGCTTGTAAGTCACTTTTAAATAGTCGGGTGTTACTTCATAATTTCAGAATATATTTTGCAAGCTGGTTCTACACATCCAAATCAGTTTGTTTTTATATTTTAAGATTTGTTGCATTAATTCTGCTTCACTGAAATTTTCATATTTTTGTAAATATCTTCATTTTCATTCATTCTCCAGTTGGTTTCCAATGATTTTCAATTGCGTTCGTTGAATAGCTTTGACATTGTTGTTATTGGATTGCCTCTTAGTTCAGCCAATATGTCCAGATCAGCTTTAGTATGGTGGTATATAGGAGAAATTTGTATTTCAAGCAAAGATGCGGGCCAGTGGAGGTAACTGGCTTTCGACTTTAGTTGCGGTTTTTCCTTAGATCAGCTTTCGTCTAGTCAATTGCCTATCGACAATGACTCCTTGTAGTATTAGTCAGCTTGTGGGACTTAAAGGTGGAGTTAAGGCTCATTTTTATTATGATTTTAAACAGATATCACCAGTTCTATCACGAGCAACAAGGGAGCATTCTTGGAAAATGCGCTATTCTTATTAAAAGTAAGGCAAAACTTCAAACGCAAAGTTTGAGCCACAGCAACGCACGCCTGGTATAGCTGGAGTTGAACAATTTTCTATCTCACTAAAAATTTTCAAAATAAGAATTATGCCTACACCAGCAATTAGTTAATTACTCATACGCCCCGTGTGCTGGAAGTCGAATAGGCCGTGGCGCAAATAGAGTTACTGCCGCCATTAAAGCATAATGCTTTTGTCGAACTTTCGAAAAGTTTCATGAAAATTGTCTACATTATTCACTCTTCAGACACTTCGCTTTAATTAGACTTATTGCATTCGTAAGTGTTTGGTGCCCATTTTTAAATGTTTCCTGTGTCTTAACAGTCATTTGCTGAAGGCCATTGTGGCACAAATACAATACAACGGCAAACATTCAAAGTAAAGCGTTGTATGTATATTCACATTACAAGAAGGGCGGAAATTGCAAGTAACTTAAGCAATGAGTTGCATGCAGCAACAATGAAATTCACATGCGCGCATTGCCGTAGAATGCAGTTGAGAGTAATATTTTTTCCCACTTTTTTTGTTTTCTTTCGCTTCCTTCATTGCAGTGCTTGGGATGCATTCACCTCTTCTCGAGCACACATTGTACGCGTGCCACACAATAAAGCATTTAAACAATAATTTACGCCGACAACACATGCAACCTGTGGTGCAAGCAGCAAGCAGACAGACAGCAAAGGAAATCTCTTGCCAATTAAAATAAGACTAGCAGTACCTGTGTTGTTTTTGTATATCACTCGGTAGTAAGTAGTTCACAGGTCTTGTATAAGGTGTTTAAGACATCCGTTGTGTACTTATTTGAATATTTATTTTTCCATATACAACACACATAGAGTTATTTATTAAGCAATTTAGTAGTTTTCGAATCACAGGCTGATCCTTTTCGAAATCGATTTCTTTCGGGAAACCTTGCTACCCCGTAGGAACCCTCAAATGACTGATTGGTCTCTTTTTCATACGGTTTTCAGCAAGAGGTTGAACAAGAGTAACTAACTATCACTAGGGAGCAACTGGACATGCAAGTCAGATACTTAGAGAGGTCCTATCTGACTGCCTTTAAAGCGGCCTGTCCAGTACCCCTTAACAAGAAAGATTTTCCTTCCTGGTGGAGTAAGACGCATACCAACTTGAAAGAGAAGGTTAGGAGGGTCTTCAAGAAATGCTATCAAATAAAAAACTTTCAAGATTACCGAGTAATTTTGAAAGAATATAAGAAAGCCATTAGATATGCAAAGCCCAACTCTTGGAAAGAGTACTGCGACTCCATTGAATCCGTTAAATGCCAGGCTAAACTCAGCGATCCTCTTGTCAAAAGAGAGAATAGGTAGTGGGCTGAATCTGCAGGAAAATCTTTAAAAATCCTTGTTGATGCTGATTTCCCGGAAAATTATATTGCTCCAGTCTGTAACGGAGGCGCGAGTCGGCAGGAGGGGTTACCTGTGAAGTCCCTGACACAGGTAACCTTGTCCAGTCCGTCAACAGAATAAACTGGGCAATCGATAGCTTTTCCCCTTTAAAATCTCCAAGTATCGATGGTATCCTGCCAGTGATGTTTCAGAAGGCTAAAACGTGTATATCGTTAAACCACATTCCTGCTAGCTGGAAGAAAACCAAGGTAGTCATCATTCCAGGAAGGATTTCAGACCCAGAAGTCTTACCTCCTTTATTCTGAAGGTGTTCGAGAGAGTGATCGACTATCACATTCGAGAGCACTTTAGACCTAGAGTATCTCCAGCTCAACACGCTTACCTCAAAGGGAAGTCTACCGAGACAGCCTTACATGAGGTAGTAGGGACTGTAGAGAAATCTCTGGAAGGAAAACAATACGCTTTGGCGGCCTTTATAGGCATAGAGTGTGCCTTTAATAATGCTACGGCTGAGTCAATTGTCACTGCACTAAATAAACTAGGAGTAGAAAAACCTACCTACCTCTGGTTCTCGTCCTTGCTTGGTAGTAGGGAAATTAATGCTGTGGCAGGAGGGGCTAGCATCACTAGGTTCGTACATAGGGGTACACCGCAGGGCGGCTAGTAGCTATTGACCAAGCTCTAACTCGTTTAAACAGGGTGGGGCAAAGGTAGTGTCATATGCCGATGACTTCGTCCTAACGGTTTCAGGACCCTTCCCATCAGTAAAGGCTGAAATTTTGGAAGGTAAATTGGCTACACTCAGTAGATGGGCTGTCACTTGCGGCCTCAGAGTCAACTCTGACAAAACGGAGTTGATGCTATGCACCAGGGAATACAAGCTTCCACCATTTGAGCTTCCAAGACTAAACAACCAGTGTCTTACACTCTCATCAGCAGTCAAATATCTTAGTGTAATACTTGACTGGCGGCCGCCGTAGCTGAATGGGTTGGTGCGTGACTACAATTCGGAATTCAGAGAGAGATCGTAGGTTCGAGTCTCGGTAAAACACCAAAATTAAGAAAAAAACATTTCTCTAATTGCGGACGTCCCTCGGCGGGCAATGGCAAACTTCTGAGTGTATTTCTACTATAAAAAGGCGCGTCATAAAAAATATCTACCTTTCGGAGTAGGCTGAAAACTGTGGGTCCCTCTATTTGTGGAACAACATCAAGACGCACGCCACAAATAGGAGGAGGAGCTCGGTCAAACACAAAAAAGGGTGTACGCGCCAATTATATTTATATATATATTTGACTCCAAGCTGGCCGAGTTAAGAAGGCCAGTATAGCCTTCTACGCCTGTAAATCTATGTTCGGCAAAAAATGTCGTACTCTGGATGTACAACTCAGTGGTTCTGTCAATTTTGACATGTGCTTGCCTAGTTTGGTGGGTAGCTCTTCAGAAAAGCTACAACATCACTAAACTAGAGAGAATGCAGAGAACTCTCGAATAGATCTCAGCAAGGGAGCATTTGTAGCAAATCTTTTTTTGACAAAATAAATGAAATACGTCACTCATAGATACTGCTTGAGAGTAATAAGACCCACACTTTCCGAAAGATAAGGGCAATCCATGACACCTTGAATAACATTAAACGTAATAAAGGATCTTCCTAATGATGCGCTGCATTGGGACACTTAAGGAAAGCGCAGAAGAGGTAGACCTAGAGGACAAAACCCTCACTTGGCAGCAAGTGAAAACTAAGAGCCGGAACAGTACGAATGGAAAAATTTTATTACAATAACTTCTTTGCTCCACAACAGAGATGAAAGAATGACGATGATGATGGACAGCTAAGCTCCTCAGCTTCATTTTTATGTGCCAATTTGATGCCGTTTTTAAGAAAAGTTGCGAAAGGCTTTTTAATAAGATATTTGAGGGTTGAATTGCTCTATTATAATACATCTCGCTACAAAATGTAAATGCGTACCTGCTAAGCAAAACGGTATAAATCTAAGTCTCAAACTTATTTGGAAAAATTCATCCAAATTCCTGGGTTTCTAATTAGTATTTCTAAAAAGTTTTTTTTGCATGCAGTTTTTGCCAGAACTCTTTCTCTCAACTGCATCCGAATACCTCGCTATTAGGTTCATTTAGATACCTGCTTTTAATCACATGCAAGCGTGATACTCCTAGCTAGACCGGGGACCCTTAAGATGATTTCCCTGCGAAATGAGAGAATTGAGGCTTCCTTGCACGGTAGTGAATAAGGTTAGTACGTAAACGTGCAAAGTCGCGAGATACTACTGGTCAAGGGTAAAATGCGAAGTGATTCACGGGGAAGAGAACTTCTGAGGCTAATAAAAAAGCAGCTCGTTAATTTTGTAAGTATCCTTGCCGTATATTGTTCGCTAGACATCCATGCGGTGAGACTTGGTATTGCTTCGAGTTCTTGCCCCAGCAGCTGTCTGTAAGATGAGGTGGAACCACTTCAGCACCTTTTTCTCAGCTGTGCTGAACTCATTGGACTAATATTTAGACATCTTGACGCTCACTTGTTTCATTATGAAGGGTGATCACTTAAGAGCTATCGGATTTTATATTGAAATAAAGATACGATTTTCCAAAGATAATCTCTTTGAAATGTAGGTCGCAACTGCGCCATAATTCGGCCATCCGTAAACACCAATTTCGAATGACTCGCTGAAGCACTTCAATTGGTATCTCGTGAATAACTTTGGTAATGTTAGCTTCCATTACCTCAGTCGAAATTGTTGTATCCACAAAGCCTTTAGACATTATAAACCCCTACAAATAAGATTTCAAAAGTGTGAAAATCACACGATCTTGGTGGCCAATCCACGGGTCCGAGATAAGAGACAAATCGCTCACCGAAACTACGACGCAATAAGCCCATTGCTTCATGGCCTGTATTCCACGTAGTACCTTGCTATCGTCTTGTTGGAACCAAATGTTGTGGAGATCCCGGTCGTCAATTTCCGGCATCAAAAAGTCGTTTGTCATGACGCGATTGGGTTAACCATTCACTGTGACCTTATCGCCAGCCTAGCCTTTGAAGAAATGTGTACCCAGGACTCCTCTAGCCCTTAAGCTTCGATTTTCGTAAAGTTGTAAACGTTGTTGATGCGTATGTCTTTCCATGATGAAATATCAATGAATACTGAAAAAATGGTGTATTTAATTTGGCAATTTTGTCAAGAAAACACTATTGGGAAACGTACTTCCAATCTGATCACCCTACAGTTTTAAGTCGACTCTGAGAGGCAGATTTTTTTATGAGCAGCTTTTTCAGGACGCCTGCATTAGAAAACACTTGTACTATCAATTGGGGTTTCATGCATGGAGATTCGAACCTACGCTCAGCCTCGCAGCAAGCCATTCGGCTTCGGTGGTCATCTTTTTCATTACACCTGCGAATTCAGCAGGATGCAATATCACAAATCTGATACATTTCATCAATAGCTTGAAACGTTTAAAGCAAATATAATTAGTGCTCCTCTAAACCAAAGTCGCCCTTCCTTTTTCCTTTCTATTCTGTTCTTTCTTCTCAGTGTTTTTCGATATGGTGTCGCAAAGGACGAATTTAATTTTATGTCGAAGTGGATTCTTGGATGGCCAGCCATTTAATCTAACCAACTTAAGCAGATAAACTGTAAAAATTACACACAACATTTAAATTGGCATTTACTTTAAACTTGCGAACTTTTCTCACATTAATTTTTCTCCTATTGCAAAGCAAATACTTTCTCTAGAAATTTCAATTTGCCACTTGCTCTTCCTAGATGTCGTAGATCCCTTTCTTTTTATGAAATACAGTGATGTAAATCATAACTTCTCTTAACCCCTTCGCGGCGGAGCTTTATTTTCGCTACCGGAATACTTCTTGCACGCATACTCAAAAAAGATGAAAAATATAATAGAAAAAATATGTTCTGCATACTTAAAAAGTCCTTAATTCCTTGCATTATCCTGGGACATATTGTCCCAATAAGGATTTATATTGGGACAATTTAATAAACCGTCGAATTTTGTTTTAAAAAATATATTTGAAAAATTTAGTATTTTTGTGTTTTATTACAGAAAAAGTATTTACTTATGGTACGAGGCCAAACATTTGAAACAAAGTGCATTGTTGCATCCAGAGCAAACGTAATTTGTTCTCGTTTCTTTTTGCAGGGAAGTGCATCGTACGCAACGACGTCGAGAACTTAATGGTAAATGATCACCTATACTCAAGAGCTCGGTATGTGGGCGTTTAGATGGTCTTCCACCAGTTCGCCGAGTTTTAAACTCCTTGTGCTTGGTTCCTTCCGCAATAAGGGACTCTGCTAATGGGACTATGAACTGTATCAGTGTTGATTTCTTACGGTTCAGGGCGTTATGCACAATCCAAGCATTAACAGTTGAAAGCATCAGAATCTTGAAAAAACCTTTTTCCACCACTTTTGGGATTTCCGGTTGATATCGTGTACCGCTGCTTTCTCATCAGCTAGATCTACGCCCCCCATCAAACGATTATAGTCCACAATAGCTAAGGGGCAGGCAACTTTTTTCTTCTTACCGTCCTTTTGTTTCCTATCTACTTCTCCTATGCTCGGCTTGTGACAGTTGGAGACAACAAGTACTTCTTTCGAGTCCATCCAACGAGTAGCTAGTAGACCATCGCAGTTTATTTGGAACTGGCTTTGCCCACGTTCTAGTCGCGACCCGAACTCCGGTGTTTCTTTTCGATTTCTCATATATGTCCCAATAGCAGGAAATGGAATGGATTTCATCAATGTTATTGATGTGAAAAATCGATCGAATGCAACAGCCACATCATTATCACGGATAGTACCTGCTAATTTCAAAACTACTCTTTCTTCAAGAGTTCCAGAAAGATTAGTGGTGGCATCTTTACCAGCGTATACATTCAAATAGTATGTATATCCTGTTTTTGCATCACATCGCAACCAAATTTTAACACGGCGTTTGATTGGTTTCATAGCCATGTACTGCTTTAGACTGGATCTATCTTTCAATTTTGCCATACATTCATCGATTGATTGAAAAGGACTATCACTTCGTAATCGCATGAATTTTTCTTTCATACATGAAACGACTTCGGAAATATAGTAATCTTTTGGAGCATTATCAGGTTTGTCACAATCATTTAAATATAGTTTCGAAGAAAGTATAGTGGATCGATTGCGAGAAATACTTTGCTTTATCATTTCGTTTCCCATTGATGTGTGTTTGCTCCAATAATCATGTAATTATGGCAAATAGTTGTAGTGCATAATCATAGCCACGCCTAAAAACAGCATTATTTCATGTTCATCGATTAATGCTCTATTAGTTTTCTTCTCTTTATTAAGTTTTTTTAGTCGCTGATTTGTGCATTGTGCAATAAAAATACACAAACTTTTTGGAAAAAATTCTCCAAATACACGGAACTCGGTAGACCCTCTGGGAAGATCTACCAGAACTTGAGAATCTCTTTCTAATGGCATTCGAAATTTGGGTTCGAAACATCCATCTTCTATGATGTTAGTCCAGGTGGCAATGGCAGGTGCTTCACACACCTCATTCTCGCATAATTCTTCTTCCTCATCCACACTCGAATTTATGTCACCGGCAGCATATTCTTCGTCTGATTCGGAATAGAAAGCATCACTCACACCTTCATAAGTATTATCTCCATCTGCTTTGCTATTTGACGATGGTTTGTAGCTACTCTCAGATGGGCTAAAATCTTCCACTTCAGAGCTTTCATATAAAATATCTGCAACTCCTCCACAATGTACTTTTTCTTCGACATCTGGGGAAAACCATATTGGTACAAATAAGTCCCATGTAAAATGCAAACTGGGACAATAGATCCCAAGCCATACAAAATTATATGCTACTCACCTTTACTTATATTCTAAGAATATATATAATATAATTAAATGCAATATAGGGAGAATTCTAAGTGCACTATTTACTGATTCGATGCTAACGCAATGACGATCGCGGAACATATGTTTTTGACATCGTTTGTCTTGCCATATCGTCAAAATTTCTCAACACGTGCTTGTTAACTGGATCAGTGGTGCCACGTATATTATAATTACGAATTTTTTTGCGATTTTTTTTATAAATGAAACCAAAAACTTTTATTGGGACAGTTAAGATGGAAGTTTTATTGAATAACAAAACTAATAAATAACTTTGTACGAGGCTGGGACATATTGTCCCAGTAGGCGCGAAAGGGTTAAGGACTTAACCGAGTAAGAATATTTTCAAAAAAATATGTTTGTTCCTATTCTAAGGCACACTGAACAGCGTTACTTCTGTTGATTGATTTTTTTCTTATTAATTTCGTGCACAAATTCTCTGTCTATATATTTTTACATTTTAAGATTTTAGAACCAGAACCAAAATCAAAATACATTGCTTTCGCTGTCTTCTCTCTTCTTCTCCTATCTGTTCAATTTGCCTTGCTCTAGTCTTTAAGATTTCCTAACCATTGACTTGAAGTGAAAAAGTAAAATAAAATAAAGCAGTTGCCGCTCTTCCGAAGGTATTACTCTAATGCAGTGCAGATTTGAAGCGAGAATGAGGTGTCAGTCGACCCATTTTGGTCACCCTGTATATACACACAATCACAAAAGTGTGTGCTTTTTGGTATATAACAGAAATTTATTTGCTTCTGACCAGCAGTTGCAGGTCAGTCGGTTGCCTGAACTCGATCTTTTGCTACCATTTCCATTTACAAATCAGACAGATATAAGAAAAGCCATGGAAAATATTCAATTGCCAAATATGCTGATGATTTTCTGGTTGATTGAGTTTATTGACTTTACTGTTTGTGTAATAGTTTTATTTGTCGCAAGGAAAAAGCTTTCATGAAAAAAATATGTTACAACTGCAAAACGCAGCAAAGCAAATGTGTGACGAGGGAAGAGAGTGAAGAGGCAAAGTCAAAAGGTTATGCAGTTGGAATAAATTTTATTGTCGAACCGACAAGTTTATCAATATGCTTTTATTGTTTGACAATTCTCGGTTTCGTTTGAATCCATATGTTGATATGAGCGTGCGTGCATCGCATGTGCTTTTGTGCGCAAAAAGACACACTCCTCACACATTTACCACTACATATACACATGTGGGTATGTATATAGGTCAGCCAAGTTGTATGAAAGAATGCATAAACCTGCTTAATGTTTTTTTTTCGATTGAATTCAAAATCTTACTTTGTTAGCCATCAACTGCTTTCAATTTACCAGCAGCTTTGGTATGATTTTAGGCGCATACAAAAGATAAACATACACAAATGAAACATGTTCGAGGGCTACTTGTTGTTGGCACTGTGGCTGGTACAAAGTCAAAAGTGCACAGAAGTTAGTAAACTCCTTCTCCTGCAGTAGGAAAGCTCACAGAGTTTGAAGAAATCCTTTTGATGGGTTCAATATTTTAAGGAGTAGGCGGTGTTTAGTGGCTTCGGATCAGGCATGTTGGTTGCATCCAGAACTTGGCTTGCTGATATTCGGTATATGTATGTTTAAGATTACATATACATATATGAAGCAATACATACTCGCATGTGGACTAGGCTTTTGCGTTGCACGTGCACTGTACTCGTTAGTTGGTATCAGTGCATGCTCAAATTCATAAATTTGTATATTCGCATATACGCATACACGCTCGCATTTGCATAACGCCATGCTAGGAGTACGGCTGCTTGTGTGAATTTTGTTTTATAAGAAAAATGTGTGATTGCTGTCTTTATACGAATTTACATGCGGCTGTACTTTTCCCTTCGGATGCACCTGATTTTGGTCAATTGATCCCACTTTGATGACTGAGCTGCCGTTATGTTCAATAGTTGTCACCTTCCACCCGAGTTGCTATTGCCAAACTGCAACAGTGGGTTGAAAAAGGGGGAAAAGCTGAAATAGTTTCGCTTTGAAATTTCAAAAAATATTTTCTTACGAGCATTAAATAGCCGGCTTTAATCTATGCTATAAAAAAATGTTTGGCCTCTCATCGTGCTTGAACATAGTAAATATTAGCAAAAATATTAGGTTTATGGTACAACAGTACAACCTAAGATATTTCTTAACTCTTAATGACTCAACTAATTATATAAAATAATACAAAAAAATATGTCTTTTCTCTTAAGCTAGACACATTATTGGTAAAAATTAAGATGCTGTGAAATCAAACTTGAAAGTTTATTGCTCTATTAAAATTAGAAAGCTTATTTTCTGTTATAAAAAAAATGTTCGGGTTTCCTTGCACGAACGATATTCTAGAACCTCAAAAGATTAATCAAGTCAACCCATGGGCTAAAAATTGGAAAATACGGTGAGCGGTAGCCCAAACTACCCATGACGACATGCGCGAAATTAAAGCCCAATTAAGGGGTCCCGGTGGTCTTCTTCTTCTTCTTCTCCAAGCGTCGCTTCATCGGATGTTATGATCGTCCAAGTTTCTGTGTCATACGTTAGGACGGGTCCCGGTGGTGTAGAGCTCGAAAATTTAGGGTATTTTCAGGATTTTTTTTTAAATAAAAAAACATTAAAAACTATAATTACATTTTTTAGGCTTTTTATTCAATTTATTTTACATACAAAAATTAAAAAAAAATTCTTTTGATGAAGTTTATAATGAATTTTCTTTTAATGAAATAAAAAAAATTTAAAAAATGGCGATCTTCCCGGAAAATTGTATCTGGACAGTGTTATCCATTTTGGCTTTTTTATTTATCTGAAACACAAAAACCAAAAAAAAATTATTAATTAGTTTGACTGTAGCTATTTCCCGCTCCTAAAACAAAAAAATATTAAAAAATGACGCAAAATCGTTTTGAATTTCATACTCTAAAAATCGGGTGTTTTCAGTTTTTTAATCAAAAAAATGCATTATTTCGTATAATGAAATAATAATATGATTCTAGTACGGGTGATAGCCATTGATGTTGTGAGCAACATATTAAAATTTCAGACGATTCGGTTGAATAGTTTTTTTTTTCCTTTGACAACACCATGCCGAAAAAGGTCGTTTCAAGATAAATGAGTTTAAAGTTTGAGGTACAGGAGCGCGCGGAGCCTAGTTAATAGGCTGTTGAAACTATAACATTGGGAATTTCCGCATAAAAATTTCACAGTATATTCTTAAGATACTATACCTTCGAAATATCGCAGAAACAATAAATCGAGTTTTTGAAATTTCTAGACCATCAAGTCCCCTTAAAAAGTCTTTCAAAAAACGCGCCTGGATGTTGTTTTAAAATATTGTACTTTTAGGGAGCTTTGAGCATAGTCTAAGTTACTAAAAAAACAAAAAAAAAAATAAAAAATTTACTGCCAGTTGAAAATTGAGGATTGCGAACGGGAAGTCTTAAAAATGGGGAATGGGTTGTGGAAGTTTTCTGTGATGCCATTCGGATTATGCAAGGTAAAACGTATTTGGCCTATTTGGATGACATCCTCATTATGGGCAAAATTTTAGCGAAGGGCCCAAACGATCGGTAGATACTTCGTTAAAGAACTTTAAGACTCAGTTTCGCGAATATATAGAATTTGGTGACATCTGTTTTGCAGAAACCGTGATTGTTCGTAATTATTCTAAGGTATAACAAAGAATCTGTATTTTTTATGGACCTTCTATCTATGGTTTATCTAATTCAATACTGACAATCAATCGTGTAGATAATTTTCATCACGAAGATGTGTTATAAGCCCAGCTTCATCTGAAACCGATTTTCCAAAAGATTTTAAGGCATACATTTTTTGTCTCTCTTTTAACCCATAACAACCGATTGTGCCTACATTGACCAGCAACAACTCAATGTACTTATACATACATATGTCACAAAGAGATTAAATTCCTCTAGGTATTGAAGCATGTAAGTTGTTATTGCCGTTGTTTTTGTTTTTGTGAAACTATGAGGCTCAATGCAAATCTTCATAAGTAAATGTTTTGTGTGTAAACTTGTGGCAAGTGAGAACCCATACGCCTCTGTACGCCTAAGTAGTGCACCGCCCATACACTTCACTTTTCAGCGTTCCACATTTGTTGCTTTTGTTGTGGCTATTGACTTACAATCCAGTATTGGGCTTTCATCTTTGTGTGCCAGTTTTGGGAAATTTGCATTGTTTACGTACTTTGGCTTTGATATTGGAAATTGCGACTTGTTAACAAACAAACACAAATGCAAACAATCACACACACACACACACATACAAACAAATAAACACACAAACTGTTAGACCGCATTTATACGCCCAAATAGGTAAACTCAATATATTGTTACAAGCAATGAGCGGACCGACTTGAACAAACAAGAAGGCAAGCACAGGCACACGCACACACACATATCCATAGATACTCATATGAATGCAGAAGGATTTGATGACATAAATAGGTAGCATTTGACAGAAAAGTGCTTCTGCTAGGCAAGAAAAAGAGAAAAAGGAAATATATATGCGTACTAATCGACGAAAGGTCAAAGGTAATTCTGTTTGAATAAAACTGAAATTAAAACTTATGTGAAATTTTTTAAAATTTTCTTTTGTGAAAATTAATTAAGGTGAACGATCGATATTCATACTCCACTAATCAATTCAATGGCTTATGTTCCTAAGATAATAAGGGAGGTTAAAGTATTATACCTACCAAAGGCAGGTAATGAGTTTAGTGAATCTCCAAAATCCGATAAGCCAATCAGTCTTACGTGACCGGTAAAAACGGCTACGAGTTTGGAAATTGAATGTTGAGTAGTCCCCAGGAGTTTCTGAGTCCTGCATCTATTGTACTGGGACCAAAGGGCTTTCAAAATAGCACAACAAAGAAATGGAGCTCCATATTTTCTGCGCTTTCCTGAGAAATAAGCTGTGAAATTCCCCTTTAGCAATAGTCAGGGGGATACTGATGTCCGTGTAGGAGGTGTCTGAGACCAATTCAGTTCCCTACATAGCAGCTTCAACTGCAATTTCATTTTCCTCTATGTTTATATATTGTGAAACCGAGAAAGTTGATATTCAGTTATGTCATTTACAGCCTTAAAAAATAAAATAAAAATATTATCGCCACTGCTTTGGTCTATCCTGGCTGACAACGTAGTAGAACCCCTAAATTGACCTTCTAGATCTACACCCAAATGGTAAAGCAAATGCTACTATATGTTGCATTGGTATGATGGATAAAAACCTATCAAAAAAACCTATGCAGCTATAACAAAACTGTGTAGATTACAAAGGCTGAAGTGCCTAAGCTATGAGAACTACCCTGCTGCTGGAATGGAAGCGCTCTTAAGTCTACTATCACTACACTTAGCAATACAAAAGAAAGCTACTATGGAAGCACTCTCTTTTCATATGAAAGAAAAACTTAAACCAGGAGATCTTACTGGACACCTCAATATCTTGAACAGGGTTCAACATGCGGTATGCGTAACTCAGGCGAATGACCATACGGAACCCATACTCAGTTTTATAAAGAGATACTAGGTTATCTTGCCGTCTAGGGAAGAGTGGAACACTAACCTTACCGTGGTGCGGAGGCTTAGTCGAATTACTAACCAGACCTTACGAATGGATGAGAGAGTGGTCATTTGAATACATTCCAGTATTGAGCGAATGCACTCCATTCCCTTGGTTCGGGCTGCTTTTTGAACGATGACCAAGCTCTGCCCTGGGTCGGAACAAGGTGTTATACGGCCCGTGCCGAAGTTCAGCCTGGCTGGGGACCCAGACCTGTGCCCACAGACCTCTGCACAAGCGGGCCTCCCTTGTCCGACACTCGTGGGACCAAAAATGAATTCGCACAGGAAAAGCATTATTTACAAGGAGATCGGTCCTCCCAAAAAACCAACAAAGGTGGCTTCGACACTTGCGAATTTCTGCTTAAAAAGCTTTCTAGTAGGCAAGCCGGTGAGAAGTGGAAAGAATAAAGCACAGATTGTTATGTTATAAGGCGTATATGAGCAACATTTTATCGGAAATGAGCGCAAGGCGTGTGCTCTCTGAAAAGCGAGGTTTCATTGCTGTCATCGGCATGCTCATAGGGCATCATTGCTCAGTAGGTGAACATGCCGAAATGCTGGGCGCGCTTTTCCAAAGATATTGCCAATGCTGTAGAAGGGTGGGGAGGAAGAAGAATTTTTTCAGCTGCTCAGTAACTGCCCTGCATTTTGCGGAAAAAGGCGTTATCATCTAGAGACTTTAGTTATGCTACCAATAATTACTTAAAGGACTGATGCTATTTAAGTATCAGGGACAATGCATGGTTCGTGAGCCAGCGGTTAATCAAACTGTATTATTCCGACACTGACCTCCATCGCTTCAGCGGCTGTCACTTTAACCTGACCTAACCAAACTTATGCCCACATACCAAAATTTTCAGAAGCCAGCATTCGCCGTGATGACACCTCCACGCATAAAATATTTATGAGTCATTTGCACGCATAATTAGGTTGTCATTAAAGCTGTCCGCGGTAGTGGTTGTCGAATCGAAGGGCTTACGCAGGTATACACAAACGTACCTATAAATATATGTATGTGTGCGAATGCATTTGATTACGTGGATACGTACAAAAATACTCGAATGTGCGTTTGCGGTTAAAAATCGGTGTGTGGTTATTATGAATGCAGTAGTTGTTATTGATGCCAAGTTTTGTTTTTGTTTTTGCTGTGCACATTCATTTCCACATTCCAAGGCCCGTTTGCGTGGCAATTGACTTCGGTAGTAACAAAAGTGTTTGCCTCTACTGACATTTCTGCTGCTACTCAATATTGGTTTATTACATTTAATATCACATACATTCCGGCAAAGTGCATATGTATGCGTTATGTGAGGCAATCAAAACCTGTATGTGGAAGTGTAATGTGGACAGAATTGTAGGTGTTGAAAGGTCGCTGTGAAAATTAACATTTTCAGCGGGTTGAAATGTCATGTTGACATATGTCACGCCACGAAATCGCACAAACAGCATATGTACACATACATACATACATACAGGCATATGTGTATAAATATGCATTTGGACAGGCGTGTAAAATTCCATATACGACGAAGTGTTTAAATAAGCGTTAATTTTCATCATGTGCTCCTTGAATGCGATATGCATGAAAGTATGACATTTCATTGGATGGTGGGGACACCATGTCGTATGCGTAGTCAACAAAAATGTCAGTTTGCTCGCGATTTTGGTGTTAATTTTAGGTTTTGTTTGAAGCTTGGAAATATAATTCGATTATCGAGTGTTGATATGGGCTGATTCTAATTTTCGCATTTTTAGTTTTTAACTATACAGAATATGAATGCAGAATTCGTGCTAGTCTGTATGAGAAAGCAAAGATTTATATGAAAATTATTAAAAAAAAATATTTTGTTTAGAAAATCTAAATAAAAAACATGAAACATGGCTTGTTTGCTCCAATCACTCTTCTGTAACTCTGTAAAGAGTTTGATTTGTAGTGCTTGCGAAGTCAGGTGACCCGACGCGGGAGAAGTCACAACATCATCTGGCCAAAAATTACTCTTCTCCGGCAACTAAGCATATCAGAGAAGAGAGAGAGTGGAGTCAGCGTCCTCCTCTTCAAGTCAGCTGCGGTAGCTCTGAAAGAATGGAAAGCGCATTATGAACGAATCATCTCGCTGAGACTGCGCAAAAGAGCCAGGAAGGTGGCCATAATCCCATGCTATGCGAAAACAAATATTGCACGCCTCGATGCCAAATAAAGCTTTTACTGCAGACTTGCGAATGTGATGAATGACATCAAGAGAGGTGACATAGTTATTTTCATAGGTGACAAGAACGCACTAGTCGCCCACAGCAATATGTGTCTTAAGGAGATGATGGGACAGCACGGCCTAGGGACGCTCACCGATAGTGGGAAAATATTCACCGAGTTGTGCTCTAACCACAATCTTGTCACAAAATAATCTTGTTGGCACAAAATAACTTGGACCCCAACCGCATACCGATTTGATCAATGAATAAAAAACGTGCAGGAGCTCACTGAGAAGCTCAAACAGTGTTCGGACCATCCTTTCTCCCAAAGCCAAATAATTATTGTATTAGGCATAGTAATAAGTTTCCACCCACGTTAAAGAGTTGTCGTGGCTGATTTTATTTTTGTGTTCACTACAGTAATATACTGGTGGTTTGATGGTGTATATGTGAGGTCTCGATCACAGCAGTTGACATTTGTTTGAAGCGTAAATATCCTTTTTTATCTGACGTCAAAAATGTTTACCTTCGTTTTTACCTTTTAAAGGAAAGCAGCTGAAACGTGAAACTGATAAATATTTACGGTATCACGTTCCATCAAATACAACTTGTAAAGAGTAGACTCGCCGCTTCCAAAGTGGCAATTACCACGTGATTGATAAAGATGGCGAAGGGACACCGAAAGAATTCGAATACACTCAACTACAACAACTATTGGATGAAGACGCATGTCGAATCCTTGATGATATATCTAAAGAGTTGAATATTGACAGATCAACCGTCGGTAAACGGAGATATGAATAGAAAATGTGACGGTAATAGAAAAGGGTTTTTGCATCGCATTGCCATCTGGTCATCTATTATGAACTCCTTAAACCATCTAAAACCATCATTGGCGATCGTTACCGACTACCGACTGGAGCTAATACGTCCGGAATGGAATGGTAGACATGACAAACTGATTTTGCTGCATCACAACGGCTGGCCACACACTTTGCTAAGTCGGTCCAGAAATATTTAGAGGGACTGAATTGGGAAATCTTGCCCCACTCACCGTATTCCCCAGCCATTGCACCTTCGGATTTCCATCTGTTCCGATCAATGCAGTCAGCCCTTATTGCAGAGCGGTTCACTTCTAACGAGAGCACTGCAACCTGGCTCAAGGAATGAATCAAGTCAAAAGAAGTCGAATTTTTAGTTAGAGAGTCGAATTGAAAGAAGATGTATTATTTAAGGGGACTCGGTGGTATAGAAATTAAAAAAATCGTTTTTTTTTGTTTTTCGATATATCGAAAGTATACGTAGTATTTTAAGAATATACTGTGACATTTTCATACGGAAATTCCCAATATTATAGCTTGTACAGACCATTAACTACGTAGAGAGCGATCTGCGCGCTCCTGTACCTGAAATTTTATTTAAATAATTTCCTATTTTTTAAACCCTTTTTGTCAATTTTTCATTTTTTCGATTTGTTCTAGTTCCAACCATAACTGCACTCTTTCTAAGTAGATGTCTCGAAATCATCTACGCCGTCCGGGTTCGATTTTTCGAGAGGGTCATCTTCAGCGGCATTTTTATAATAATAAATATTGTTTCAAAAGGAAAAAAGAAATTTTTTTGTATGCTCAATAAACGTACTAATAGGTAAGCCCAAAAAGTTGAAACATCGTTTTGTAAATTTTTAATGGCAAAAAAAAAAAAAAAAAAATCGGGAAAATAGGTGAAATTTTCGTGCTCTAGACCAACGGGTACCCTTAATTGCTTAATTCATTCGTAACTTTGGCTAAGAAAGGACGGAAACTTATTCCTATACCCAATAAATGACCGTTTGGGCAAAGCAAAGCGGGCTTACGCTTTTCATTCGTAAGTACGGAAATCACCACAATCAATTGAACGACTAAATGGCACATTTTTAATGCTTGTGTAAAAACCGTGCATCTTAACAGTAGCCAGATGTGGCACACATTAAAAACGAATAATGAGAATTTTCTTGCCAATAGTAGTTTCGAAGTAAGGACTATGGGAAATCGCGAAGCAAAGCGCCAACCAAAAACTACGTGGTGGCGTACAGTTAATAATTAAACATCCAAATCGTGTCGCGAATTTTTAAAAAGCCGTTCAAACTACTGGGTTAGGATTGATTTTTCAGGTGGTATCATATTTATTAGTGAATAAGGGTGGTTAAATTTCAAGGGCTGATGTTGAATGTGAACCACACGTCAACGACACGGTTGTACTTCTTTCTTTGGGGTTATTTGAAAGAAAAGGTGTACGTCGATAAGCTAGTAACAATTCAAGAGCTAAAGGATGAGATAATTCGGCACATTAATGGCATAGAACCTCAATTATGCCCCAGCGTCATCAAAAATTTGGACCATCGGATGGAGGGGCGCCGCCGAAGCCACGGCGGCCATTTGGCCAATATTTTATTCTACGCGTTATTGAGCCATACCAATATTATCATAATAAAGAGAAATGGCAGTATTTTCTTAAAAAAAATTTAATTTTTTTTTAAATCAACACCGGCCCTTGAAAACTTAACCACGCTTTAGAAAAGGAACTATTTGCATTTGGTGGTCTTTGGAGGTGTGCCGCCGAGACCCCGGCGGATATTTGGCCGACAATTTGTTCCATACGTAGTTGAGCAATACCAAAATTATCATAGTAGAGAGATATGACAATATTGTTTTATAAAAATTGTATTTTATTTAAAATAAAGACCGGCCCTTGAAACTTAGCCACCCTATACTACAGTACCATGGTGCAAGTAACTCCCACAAGTTGCATTCGGAAGTGATATTTTTTCCATAAGTCAGCTATCTGTCCGAAAGTAATGTCCCAATAGCCACAAATTTGACTACCAAGATTTTGTCTCTCTTTAATATAAAACCTAATTTAAGTTCACGAAAAGATAGTATTTCGCTATGAATCTTAGTAAACTTTATTTTTGTCACACTTCCTGAATTATCGTACTCGTACTATAGCGCCAAGTGCTTCGAATTTGGGATCAGCTAGATATTTTTCATAATTTTACAGTTGTAGTTTTGTAAAATTGTAAAGTCATGGCCATGGCCAAATTATTTCCTTATGCATATAAATTAACTAATTAACAAATGCAAAATGTAATCCAACAAATATACTAAATTAGATCCACCGAATTTCGCACCACATTATACATCAAATGTGCTTAGGTAGTAGTATAATTCCCTACCACAACGCAGGACCTACGGCTGCGGTCAGTTGTAATTATACGTAATCTCATACATGCCCATATATAACATACACTCATAACCACACAGATGCATGTACTATATGTACGTCGTATGCTTAGATGCAAGCGCTCTAGTTGCACTACTCATAAATCTGCCTAGAAATATGCTTCATTATTAAATTTCCACGCATTTGTAGCCAAGATTAATTAGTCCTCCGCACAGTGTGACTTTTTTCACTTTTAGAATGCCAAAATTAATAACAGCCAAACCAATGGAGCAATTCATTTCAAATTTTGCAGTGTGGTTGCAGATACCTAAATCTGATTTGAGAATAAAAATGGGCGTGATACGCCCACTTTTTCTCCTTGCCCACATATAAGGTAAAATTTCACATTATCATATTTTCTACTTTAAAAGCATTTTCCAGTGCCAATTTAAATACAAATTGTTTAGATTTCTTAACTTTAGCTTAGAGGCTTATGACTAATATTTAAAAGATTTCATTCAGCCCCTGGGTACCTTTTTATACTACATTATACTGCTCAATGAAGGAGATAATCACAAATTGTTTCAATGATAAATATGTCACTAATCCTTATTTTATTAATAGTAAGCCAATAAACAGTTTCTAAAGATTAAACATAACAAAACATAAACACTTATTCGAAAGCAATTATTCATAATACTTCCTCCTGGGCCAGCAATGCAATTACATCTTGAGGCAAAGTCCCGCGCTTGGTTTTCGATGGCTTACGTAAGCTGCAAATGTAGGGATCGGATGATATTAGAAGCCTGTGCAATAAATCCTCATTGGTTTGAGTTCGTGAACTTTTCATTGTATACCATTCGCGATAATTTCTGACATCTTTATTTCTCGATTCTTGCGCTTCTTCGGAAAGCTGACCAATAGGAACCATGCATGACAGTATTTTATGCAGACTGACTAGCATATTGTACCACTTATATTCCCTCAAATAAAGATCGCGTGTGTCTCTCACGTATACCTCAAAGGCCTCAGCATTTATCTGAAATTCACACCCTAAGCAAGACAATATGATGAAAAGCCTTTTTAAGAGACATAAGTTAATGCCTGTAATGTCTGCAGTAACTTATGTATTACTAAACAAACGTCGTGCTGTGTTTCCGTCATTTGTATTGCCAGATTTCTCTTTTGGCATATCAATTAAAAGCCCAGTTTCGTTTCTAAATCTGTTTCGAATGCTTTCCTTCCTCTGTTTCAGTTTTTCCTTATTTTTGGCGCCTCTTACACACCATGTCCTTAGTTCCAACCGATATACAATGTGCAACATACACTCCATGCACCGTATCCATGAGTGAAGTGGTGAAATGCCGAATCTTAGCATGTTTGCGTCAACTTTCCGTTCCGACAAAGCAAAGACAAACACACCTCTTTAAATAATATTGCGGAATTTCTCTTACCGTTTGATCTAAGTCACATTTCTGCCGCCATTAACACTTGTTCGCTATTTGATACTGTTAAAAGACTCTTTGCTTTTCTTTTCTTTGTGCGAAGAGAAGAATCGGAAAACACCACATGTGGTCTACCTACATTGGATCTAATAGAGGATGAAGTTGATGGCCCAACATCAAGACGGTATTTTTCAAAGTCTTCACTCCTGGAAAACCAACTATAATTACGGGCTAGAACACGGGCCTTAACTCGGCCAGACCCCTCCCACTTTGAAGAAAATTGGTAACACACGTCTCTTCCGATCACTGCAAAAATTTTCTCTAACACCGCATCACGACGCGTTTCTTTTGAGCTCGTCAGCCAAATTTCAAAAAGTTTTTTCCGAGGAATCGCCATGAAAACTTCTTTTAAAGCTGTGGTAGCATATTGTAGCAAAATTTTATTCCAGTATCTGAAACACAGAATCCTAAAGGTCGTTTCGCTGTTAAAAAATGGACGGAACTTGATGGACCAATATAAGTTTTTCTCAGTAAAATATCAAAAATAATATTAAGCTATGGCTGTTTTAGTGATATTTTACTGAGCGGATTTGTATCGATAGTAAAAACTTTATAATCCTCTTACTTACCCCTGAAGTACAAAATTGTTGAAATTTAATCAGCAAATACTCAATTTTATGCAATTGATACTTATTCGTATTATATCTTTTGGCAAACTTGACAGCGATGTTCGGATAATAAATAAAAATTATTCAATTGACGCACCGGCTTGTGTTTGTAAACGGTTATCTTTCTTCAAACTATTGTTTTGATAAATTTTGAGTACACTGTCGTAAAATTTGGTCATTTTTACACAACATACCGAAAGAAAATCATTTTCGCAGAACCTTTTTTTTTAATTTTGGCATCCTAAAACGATAAAAAGTCACAGTGTGCTCCGGGTGACGCGGACACCATAGCTCACATGCAGCTGCCTGCCTGACTGCCTGGCTGGTTGCTTGGTTGGTTGGTTAGCTCCTGTAAGTGGTTATCAATAAGCGCAAGCCACAGAAGTATGCATATAAATCTGTACGCCTGTTGTGTCTGTATGTCTATATATGTATATACTCCTACATATAGGGATGCCTCCATGGACGTATGAAATTTGCCTCTTATTTGGGAGTAACTGCAGAATTTGATATGCTTTAGAATAGTTGTGCTTAGTAACTCACTTGTGTGTATGCTGAGGTACCGATTTGGCTGTCATAACTTTTTGAGCTCTTCATACATTTAAACTTACAGCAACAATAACTACAAGCATATCCATACAAATAAACTTCATATCATCGCCACTGCCTAATCAGAAAATTGAAAACTACATTTTACAATGGTGACAGTTCCCGTTTGCATGACACAAACACATGCATAGCAACAGGCATAGAAAGGGAAGTGCAAAGTTTTAAGAGAACTCGAGTACTTAATACAGGGTTGTGCACATAATGAGGTTATTCGCTGATCTGCGATAATTGTACGAGTATCATCAACGTGCATATTGAACATCGGGGACAATGCAGAACGGGAATGGTATGATAATACATAAATACTCGTATGTGGAATGCAATGTAATGATAATAGAAATGATAATGGAATTGTAATGAAAAACGTTGTGGTAATGGTATTGATAATACCCAAATACTCGTTTGAAGTAAAGCAGTGTAATGATAATAATAATGGTAATGGTAGTGGTAACGATAAAGGTAGTGGAAATTGTAATGGTGATGATATTTATAATACAAAAATGTTCGTTTGCGTCTAGTGATGCAGTGTAATGATAATGGTAATGGTAATGGTACTAGTAATGGAAATTGTAATGATAAATGTATTGATAATACATAAATACTCGTATGTAGTAATGTAATGTAAGATAATAGAAATGATAATGATAATGATAATGGTAATGGTAATGGAAATTGTAATAGTAACGGTATTAATAATACATAAATACTCGTATGGAGTAATGCAGTGTAATGATAATAGAAATGATGATAATAATGGTAATGGTAGTGGTAATAATAATGGTAATGGAAATTGTAATGGTGGAGGGATTTATAATACAAAAATATTCGTATATAGTAATGCACTGTAATGATAAAAGAAATGATAATGGTAAGGGTAATGGTAATAGTAATGGAAATTGTAATGGTTATCGTAGTGTTAATGGGAACCATAATATTACTGTCAATAATAATTGAAATAGCAATGCAAATGACACTAGCAGTAGTAATGGTAAGAGTATTCGTAATCATAATTAATGTTAATGTTAGTTGAAATTATAAAAGAAATGGCAACGGTGATGACAACAGTAATAGTAATGGTATAAGCAATGATATTGGTTGTAATAATGACAATGGTAATCATAATTACGAAGAAAATAATTGGTAAAAATTCATTTCAGTTCAGCAGTTCTTTAGATGAAAGTTGAAATATGTTTTAGTAGCAAACGTTCTAAGGATTACAATAACAATGGAAAAGTGAAAACTTCTGCTAATATCCGTTTAATCAAGCCCAACCTGCTTAGCATATAACTGAGGAGATCAATATTCAACGTTCTTCGTAGTATTGTAAAAGTGAAATAGCGTAAGTGCACAGGACTTGAAAAGCTAACATGCAGAAATCCAGCTCCGAAATCTGCTCAGAAAATAATTTCGCAAACAAATTGTTTGGAAATGTAGTGCTGTGATTAAAATTCTTCCAGAACCGGTTTTCACATCACTGAGTGCAATCAATAATGCATTCTTATATCCTTAAAATACCTACGAACCGCGTTTTGTATTTGGAGAGATTAGATGGCTTTTAAAGTTAGCAAAACGCCCAACTACAACCCCAAACAAACGTCAACATTTACAAATATGAAAGGAAGGCATGCCTGCAGACTCACGGCAGTGCTAACTTTCTCTTTGAATGCCTTGCCCTATGGAAGAAGATGTTAACCCTTGGTATACCTTTAACCGAAAGTATATACAAATATATATATTTTTTCAAAATAGTTCATTATGAAATTTCAAGGATATTTAAGGGTACATGTTTTCATTTTATATTTGCTTTGAAGAAGTACTCTAACAATTTTTTCTAGTAGTTGGATAAATCTTCTTTTGCCTAACATTCATATTAAAATTTGCAAATTAAATTAATGAGAAAATAAAAAACGGAAATCAAACAAAAGTATTCTTTTTTCTCTCCAACCCTGTACTGGATTTCACCAAAATTCACCTTGACTTACGCCCAAAATTCAAAACCATATAGCGTAACACAGCGAAAATTCATTTGATGCAAAATCTTGGCAGCAATTCAATTAGCGGCTCTGGCATTTATCTTATTTACACTACAGGCACATATACAAACAACCACACACGCACAGCGACATAGGTCATAACTCATTTAGCCCACGATGTTGGAGACACAGCCATACACATATCGCATGCTACAATAACCGCAGCAGGTAGCATACGCTAAGGCGCACTTAAAGTGTAAATGATATGTTGCTGTAAACATTCGCTTAGGCTCTCAGGCACATATGCACCTAAAGTTGCTCACTAATACAGGTACATGCAAAGGCACAATGTGCATATGACACACTATTCTTGTACACATACATACACACATACATATATACATATGCATTCATATACGGATGCGTGTGAAGTTCAAATGAGAGTTCCCTCGGTATAAACTTTGACTTGAGCCTCGTTAATAGAGTGTGTGTGTGTGTGCATGTGGCTTGTGCAACACTGTGACTTATGTGCTGACGCAACCAATTATGGTTGCACATCTAAACTTAGATAGTAGAACTAATGCTCAAAGGGATTGTGAGCGGGAAGAAAGGCGATGTAAATTGATTTTTATAAAGTTTTTCAAAGTTGTTCTGTTTGTTTTTCTGTTCTGTTTTTGAAGCTTTGGAGTAAAAAAAAACTGGTATTATGTGGGGTAATATTCAATTTGAATGATATTTTGGAAAATTATAGCTAACGTTCGTCTGGATTTGCGGCTGCGTATAAAATAAATATTTACATTTTATTTTAGATAACCAATGTTGATGGTGAAGTGCGAACATTTTCGTCAAAGTTTGAATGAAACTCCAATTTCCAGGACCTTTAGGACTGAGTGTGAATATTTTTATCAAGATCAAGATAACAATTTTACCTTAAAGATTAAGATATTGCAGTATTGTCCTATGCTCATTGGGTGTACTCCTGAACATACCACCGCTTTCAATCTTGATTGAAAGGGAAGCTCGCTCGAATGCCTTAAGATAAAAAGGTATATTTGAACTGAAAAGTGGGGATATAAAAGGACATTTAAAGACCTCCTACATAGTCCCATTCTTCGTAGGGATGATATACTATCACCCAAACCAATACTCTTCAGGAACTTCCAAGTTAATATATAATTAATGAACGCACAGACTGGAGAACTAATTCTATCACTTTCAAACCTGGCTCTCAGCTATGGTTTACTGATGGGTCCAAAATGGAAAATGGTGGAACAGGGGCAGGTATCAATGGGCCTAAATTAAAAAAATCGATTCCGATGGGACTCTACCCAGCAATATTCTAGGCAGAAATACATGCCATTGAAATATGTGTGAGAGAATGCCTTAGCAGGAAAATGAGAGGTACTCACATCTATATGTTTTCAGATAGCCAAGCGGCTCTAAAAGCCCTTCTATCAACAACTATCACTTCTAAATTGGTAAATGATTGTCTAAACCTTCTCAACACGTTAGGAAACCTCAACATAGTAACACCAGGCTGGATTCCGGGACATGAAGGGCATGAGGGAAATGAAATGTCTGATGACAAGGAGCAAATATGCAACTTACTGGTCCTGAGCCTTTCTGTGGACACACAAAAAGCCACACTAATGAATTCCTTAGGAAATGGGAAGAAAGGAAATTTGCTGCACACTGGCTAAATTGTGCCGGTCAGCGTCAAGCCAAACTATTCCAAAGCCCCAACAAAGGAATATATGACAAACTTCTCTCACTAAGCAGAGTAGATCTGCGTGTTTTAACAGGATATCTTACAGGTCACTGCAGCCTGAGGTATCATCTAAATAATATTGGTCTATCTGAGACCAATGTCTGCCGCTTTTGCGAAATGGACGTAGAAGCTCAGAAAATATGCTTTGTGAATGTTGGGCAGACAGAGACTTCATCACCTTGGTGGTATCGTAGTATTTCCATGCAATCTTTGGAGAAACAAACCTAAAATTGTGCTAAAATTTTTAAAAAGCCGAAAACTCTTGGGTTACAAAAATAGGCCTTTCACAATAGATCAGCTCTGGTAGCAGTGCGTAATGGCCTTCTAATAATAAATAATAGTTATCCTATGTCTGCTTGTGTAGCACAAATTTGGAATTGAGCTTAAGAATGCATAAAGATTCGGGCGAAATCATCGGAAAAATCATAAATTTTAAATAATTTTCGAAGGCATTTTTTTATCGTCAAAATCAACATAAAAATCATCAATTTTATTGAAATTTTTTTTTTCTAGCGATCGTATATTTTTTTTTGTAAGATAGCGCAATTTTTTGATATTTCCTGGAAATTATCTACTCTGTGAACGACTTGGCTTTCATAGTTATTAGGGGTTTCAGTGCCCCATCGACACCGTTGTTGGCACTCATAGATTTGCTTCCGAAATAAACAGTCATAAACCTAGTAGTATTTGAAGTATTTGGTGCGTTTTGACAAACAGGTTGACTAAGTTTAATAAAGCAAATCAATCACAGCTCTTCGTTTGATCTTAAACGCAAGTGCGGATAGTTGGGGTGGGAATTCATTTATTTAGACTGCGTACGAAAAATCCGTGTTCAGTTTGATGCGCTTAGTCTAACTTATTTTCGATTTTGAAAAACTGTTATCAGGCTCGTATTCAGCAGCCTTAAGAACCACCGAGTGTCTATTTATATAAGTCTATCTCAAAATAAGACCGATGTCTTGGTCGCCGCAGCCGAATGGCTTGGTGTGTGACTACAATTCGTGTGTGCGTTGGTTTGAATCTCTGTGCATGAAGAAACAATATGAAAAAGTTGTTTTCTAATAGCGGTCGCCTCTCGGCAGTGTATGGTTAAAGCTTTGATTTGAGTATCGGTTGAAGTCTGTAGCATGTCAGGTTCTAGAGAGAAGGAAAGATTAAAACACAAAAAAATACGTTTTTATGGAATTTCACTCGATTTCTTCGAAACGTTGGCGTGAGAGCCACTCTTGCAAATACATCGGAAACCAATTCTCATACCAAAAAAACAGAGGAGAATAATGTCAGTAGGCCTGTGTAATTAAGGATTTTTCTATTCATGATCCATCCAATTCGTATAAAAGCTCGGAAATATTCACTTTGTTACTGTCATTCCGAAATATCGTTAAATAACGATTTTGGATCAAAGAGAAGAAAAAACAGGTTATACAAATTTCTTGATGAAGTTGATGTCGAGGGCTCCGATTTTTTTGCTCTAAAGATAAGAAGTGATACCGTTGCTGGATTGAGCGACTGGCAGATAGATAGATTCCAACTGTAGATACAAATATTATTTAGTTCAAAATTAAATTTTTATATCTTTGTGTTGTTAAAAATTATAATTATATTTATATTTATTTTTAATAAGAAAATAATAGTAATTACTAATAAAAAAATTAAAAACTTTTGGTTTGCCCTACAAACAAAAAAAAAATATATTGCATTTTGGCTGTGTGATTATTTTCCCATAGAAAATGTCGGGCATTCGTTATATGCACAAGGCCGCCAACAAAAAGAAATTGTTAAAAATCAACTCAATTTTTGAGCCATATTAAATTTGCACTCTCTCCAGCCAAATTTTAGTGAGCTATAACTTTGCATGCTCAAAAATTTTCTGAAAATTCAGATTAAAATGTTCGACATTTTTAGCGGAATTTCCTGAATTTTTTTTATTTTAGACATAATTTTTGTTTTAAGTTTTATACTAGGTTCTATATGATTTTTGTATGAAAACGAAATAAGTTTTCATAAAAATTATTAAAATTAAGTTCAAGTCAAAGTTCTTTCTTTAGGTCCCAGTCATCATTATCTATTAACATTACTGCCCGGGGTAGGCTTTAGCTGCCTTAGCAATGCTCCTCCATTCAACACGATCCAGCTCTAGAGATTTCCAATTTTTGATACCTAATTTTTTCAGTTCTTCAGTCACGCCACGGAGTCTTGAGCATAAAAGATTGTAGTCCAAGTCCGGAAGATGTTCCCTGCCCATCTGGTCCCTGTGCACTAGTTATTAGAATGGCTTATTTCGTTCTTTCTACTAAAGGAAAGTAATAATTCAGAAAGGAGGTGTAGACCAGTGATGCCAAGAGGTGAGTTTGACTTAAAAACTCGCCAACATTGAGAAACTGCAATTCGAAGACTACATGCAGGGCCGTAGAGAGCATATCCGGGCCCCGGGGGAAAATTGCAAATGCGGGCCCTTTCCAATTATCTTTAATTCATATAATTCGAATTACTTCGAGTCCGGGCCCCTCTGAGAATTCCGGGCCCGGGGTGTTTCACCGAGATTCGAACCTAACATAGGGATACAATAATTAAAAATTTAAATTAAATAAAACGTGCGAAAACATAGGGATAATTAAATCAATTAAAACTTAGCGCCTTTTTTACCAAGGCCTTGTAGCTGCCATTGATATGAAATCACCAGTTTTGGAAGTATTTGGTATTCATTAATGCTGGCAGAAGAAGGCGAAAGATGAAGACCAGAAGATCTTAGCTTCAGCGGGGTGTTTCTACTTAATTGGCACCAGTTGGCACGAGGAAGAAGAAAGGACTATCGAGCTTTGCAGTAATCGAATATTTTGCAATATTTCCAGTTATCATTTTCATATGGGCTGACAACTTTTACAGTCAGAAATTCCGATGTCATTTCGCATTTTTCTATTAATAATCCTGTGGCTGGGAAATGTTAAAAATTATGAAAAAAATTAGAAAATAATAGAAGAAATTTCTTTGAAATATTAAATAGTATTACTTCTTGGCGTTGACGTTTTTTGCGTTTTGAATAATAGCGCAGGGCAAAAATCTTTAAGGGAGCACAATGACTCCCAATAAAAAGTATTTTAGAAAAATTAAAAAATTAAAAAAAATGATTAGATAAAAAAATAAAATTCTAATTAAATTAAAAAAAAAAACCAGTACTAAAGTGCTATAAAGCCTTACAGTAAAACAACCAAAGCTTTTTCCAATCCAAGTAAATTCTTTTTCCATAGCATAGCTAATTTTTAAATTATTTACCAAAGCACTTTTCAAATAGTGGAAAAAATGGTTAAAATGCTTATCTGAGCGAAATACTTAGTTTAAACATATTTCTAAGAATTTCTACAGGATTATTTTCGTAGAATATTTTAATCTTTTTGCTCCCTCAGAATAGGGGTTTTTTGACTATCTTTTAGAGAAGTTAGTAAAACAATGTATTTATAAGGTCGCTAGAGGGTTAATATGTTCCGGAAAATTAATCCTTGGAAAATTTCACTAGGGGACTTCGCAAACGAAATATGCGTGAAAATAATATAGAAGTCCACATACACTAAAAAAGCAACCAAGTAGTTCTGTAGTCCTCCTTAAGATATGCAACACTTTTTGTTCATGCTTTCATAAGCATTTAGGCTGCGCTTGCACAAAGCGACTATAAGAAATATTTAACCTGATAATGCATAAAGCTTTGGGGTCTTACTTTATAGCCCTCTCGTACTTGCACCCTACATTGGTTTCATTCTGCCCCCAGAAAATGTAACTAAAATTGTTGAGCAGTGTAACATATCAACAGGTTGCTCTCAATCGTTTCTGTTGTTTATTTATATTCTGTAGATTTTATTGTTAGCGGAATTTCGTTATAATTTTGTTTACAATTTTTGATTGTGTTGTTTTTATTGAAAAAGCAAATATGGCCTTTGAAATGTTTTCGCCAAAACTCAAACCACTACACACAAATACATACACATACTCAGTTTACGCGCGCGAAGGCCACCCTGCTTGCAACACACTCTCAGTTGAAAAAGCTGACGGGTATTTTTATTGTGGCATTTAATTAAAAACGTGACATATTTTGCCATTGGGAAAATGCATGATGCTTCGGTGTTTTCGTAATTCTATTTTTATTTTGTTTTTGTAAGGAACTTGAAACTGAAACACAGAAATCACAAAAATTACAAAAATGAAAATGAGTGAGCTCCCACATATGTGCACGTTCGTGTAGACTAATGTGTTAGTGTGCGTATAGGATACATGACCCCAGTAGGGAAATCGCTTCATACGCTTCTGGCAATGATCTGTAGTGTAGAGAATGAGACAGTGAACAGAGTGAAGAGGCGAGCAAAGCATCTAGCAAAACATTGAAAGAGCATAACTGAAGTGATGGGTTACAGCGCCAAAAATACGGTAAAGGAAAACCTGTTTTTAGAAGGGATAACAATAGAAATAAATATTTTTTTTTTTTTTTTTTTTTTTTTTTTATTGAAACGTTATAAAATTTGTATACATTTCATGGTATTACGCCTAGCATAAGCTAACAAGTAACATTATTCTATCCTTAACATTGAAATTTAAAAACAATTATAAATATTTTAAAAACAATTATTCAGCGTTGGCGACTAAATCTCGTGGCTTAGTTCTTCGAAGTCTTCTTGTGCAGACTGTTTTGGTAAGCTCTGCGGCCTCCGGGTTTATGTGCTCTTTCAGCCTGGTTTCATGGTTACTTGCAAGAATTTGGATTATATCAGCGACTTTTTTCACCGACAGATCCTTGTGCAGATCGTGATTTCGCACATACCAAGGTGCGTTGACCATGTCTCTGAGAATCTTATTCTGCAGGCGTTGTATAGCTTCAATGTTTGTTTTAGTGGTACATCCCCATAATTGAATGCCGTATGTCCATACCGGCTTAACTACTTGGTTGTATATTAATAGTTTATTCTGTATTGACAATGTAGACTTTCTGCCAATTAACCATTTCATTTTTTTAATTTTTAAGTTGATTTCAGTTGCTTTAATTTTGACATGTTCTTTCCATTTGAGCTTTGCATCCAAAGTCATACCCAAGTATTTTGCTGTATTACTATATGGAACAGTAGCAGATGATATTTTCACTGGGTTATAGGCTATTTTCTTGTTTGTAAAGTCTACGTGAACAGACTTGCTTTCATTTAGTTTGATTCTCCAGTTTTCAGTCCATGCGACAACTTCGTCTATCGATGCCTGTAACTTTCTAGTTGATTCATTTGCGTTATTTCCATAGGCTAAGATACACGTGTCATCAGCAAAAGTCGCTATCTTACTTGTATTTGACACAGGTAGATCTGCAGTATATAGCAAATACAGTACTGGCCCAAGAATGCTGCCTTGTGGTACACCAGCTTCAATTTTTTTAATGTTTGAGTATGCTTGTTTTTGTTTCACTCTAAAATATCTGTCTGTGAGATATGATTCCAATAGCAAAGTATATTGATATGGAAGCATCGCTCTGAGCTTACGGATTAGACCTTCGTGCCACACTTTATCAAACGCCTGTGCGATATCAAGGAATATTGCTGAACACACTTGATTGTTTTCTATGGCCTCTTCTATGATGTGTACTATACGATGTATCTGATCTATCGTTGAATGTTTTTCTCGAAATCCAAATTGGTGAGATGGTATTAATTGTTTATTAGAAATTATATCCTTTAATCGTTTGGAAAATAGTTTTTCAAATAGCTTTCCGATGGCTGGGAGTAATGCTATTGGGCGGTAAGATGTGACTTCGTTGGGATTTTTCCCTGGCTTTGGGATCATTTTAATTTCAGAAATTTTCCAGTGCATTGGTATGTATTTAAATTC
Source organism: Anastrepha obliqua (assembly GCF_027943255.1). NCBI lineage: Eukaryota > Metazoa > Arthropoda > Insecta > Diptera > Tephritidae > Anastrepha > Anastrepha obliqua. Next base: position 33,650,022 of record NC_072896.1, read on the forward strand.
AATGCATGCATTCATTATTAAAGTGAGTTTGATTAGCGCTTTGTAAGATAAGTTCTTTAGTACTTCGGCTGTGATTAAGTCAAATCCTGGACTTTTCTTTTGTTTTAGTTTGGAGATTTCATTTGCTACCTCATCAGTGGTAAAACTTGTAATTTCAACAGATTCTTGCACAGTATGGGGAAACAAAGTGTAATTTATCGTTTCAAATGGCTTAAAAATTTTTTGGAGGTGATGTGCAAATAACTCAGCTTTTTCCGAATCGGTTTTTGCCCAAGGTTGGTTGCTATTTGGCTGTTTAATTGGGGGATTATGTTGAATTGGTCTTTTCATATGTGCCGTAGTCCGCCATAGAGAGTAATCAGAGGTTTTATCTGGAGATAGGTTTTGTAGCTTTATATTTAAAGTTCTGTTTTTATTTTCTTGAATAGCATATTTCACTGTTTTGGTGAGGTTGTTTAATTGTGTTTTAAGTGATGGAGACCTAATCGACTGCCACTTTTTTCTGATTTTTCTTTTTTCCTTTATGAGTTCAATTATATTCGAAGGATACCTTTGGCGATTAATTTTTTGGACTCTTACAGGTGTACTTAACCAAGCAGCTTTTTGTATCTGTGCTGACAGCTTTATTGTTTCCTTCTCAATTTCGTCAACATTATCGATTTCATTTGTCGTGTTTACATATGTGTCTAGTTTAGTCTTGAAGTATTGCCAATCTGTATATTTATTTGAAAGGAGCAGGTTCCTTTCATTGATTTTTGGTTCACCATCAAGAATCATGAATATAGGTGAATGATCTGAATTAAGATCTAAACCATCCTCCAGAGTTATGATGTTGTATGGTAGTTGTTTGACTACGAAAAAATCAATCAAATCTGGAGTCTTATTAATGTCTGTTGGCCAGTATGTTGGATTGCCAGTTGAGAATATTTCACAACCACATTGTTGTGCCGCTTTCCACAGTTCGCGACCTTTAGTTGTCGTTAGGCGAGATCCCCAGTTAATGTGCTTTGCATTGAAATCGCCTCCCATAACGAATCTTCCTTTATGTTTTTTTAAAAGTTGTGTGTATTCTGTAGACTTTATGTTATGTCTCGGCGGACTATATACTGCTGTTACCGACAGTTGGTAATTGCAAAACTTGATTCCAACTGTTGTCGCTTGAAACTCAGTGGAGCTGATCTTTTCTTCTTCGAAATGTTCAATCGAATTCTTAATAATAATTGCGCTACCTCCTCTTGCGTTGTTTAGAGGATGATTTGAGCAATACATTGTAAATCCGTTGAATGTAGAGTACATTTGGGTGGTCAAATGAGTTTCAGATACTAAACAAATATCAATTCTTTTTTGATTAAGTACAAGCTCAAGTTCATTTTTGTGCTTTAGGATTCCATTCGCGTTCCATGCCATTATCTTTAAACTTTTTCTTATTGTGTTTTTAGACATTTATAATTTGCTCAAGTTTTTCAACGCGATTCAGTAGATCCTGGTTTAAGGTTAACTGCTTTTCAATTTTAAATAAAATTTGTGTCAATATATCTTTATCTGTCGTATTTTCCTTTTGGGCTGCTACGTCTGCATATGTTTGTTTACCCGGTATTAGTGTTGGTTTCTTAGTAGTTCTTGGTTCTACAGAGTGTTTTGGCATAGCTAATGCTTGACGTATTGCTGTTGGGGGTTTTTTGGCAGTTTCTTCTTTGTGTTTAACTCCGTTTTTGTTACGGAGCTTTTGCAACTCCTTGGCAACATGACATCCTCTGTAGCTTGCTGGGTGGTTTTGCCCGCAGTTGCAGCATTTTGGTGGTTCTTTGTCTGGTTTCTTGCATTCAAGAGTTGAATGATTACCAGCGCACTTAACACATTTTGGAGGCTTGCAACAATAGTTCTTGGTGTGCATAAAACCCTGGCAGGACTTGCATTGGGGAATTAAGCTAGATAATTTTAATGGCTCAATTTTTACGATTGTGTTGAGTATGTTTTTAATCTCATAGACCTTTTTTATGTCTTCATTTGGGTCAAAACAGAGGGTAAACATGTTTAAGGGCTCTTTGGTTTTCCATTTCAATTTTCTATATGCGTTTGTAGCCTTTAAACCTTGTCTTTGCAGATCTTCAATGATATCCTCAGGTTGACATGTGTGATGTAGGTCTTTAACCACTACCCTTATCTGCCTTGTTTGCTTGTTTTCGTATGAGTGCCATGGGAACATTAGCTCAGTAAATATTTTTGTAATTTTTCTGTAATCGCTTCCATTCTGGACATTGATTTTATATATATCTTTGCCAATCAGCTTGATTATAAAATCACTATTTATGTTATCTTTCAGTTTTTTTTGAAGTTGTTGGTGATTTATTTTTGGATTTGTTAATATTATTGGCGGTGGTCGTAGCTCTGGCAATTTAACCTGCTCCTTTTGAGTAGGTGGATCGATTTCTGGGGATGATTCCATTTTTCTTTTTTTATTTGCTCTTTTGGACAGGTTGTGTACCCATTTGGTTTCTCTTTCAAGCTGTTCTTCATCAGTATGATATTCTACTTCCGTTAGTATTGGTGTAGTTGACCTTTCAGTTGTAGTTTTTATACTATTCAATTCGCTTTTAAGAACTTTATTTTCTTCTTGCAGAGAAAAGCACAATTTTTCTAGTTCTTGTAATTTAACTAATAATTTTTGAGTTTCAGAATGTTTGCCTCCCCCTGGAGGTGGCGTTTGTTGCGCCATCTAGCGGCCAGTAGCTTGTTAATTTTCGTGTTGAAGAATGTGGCAACTCTACTTTTGCTCACTAGTTTGGCAGAACAGAGCAGCTGATGTAGTTTGTTTACCGATATGATCAATTTGTGTGATTTTCTCTTTAAGCTTTCCAGTCAAAATCCTTTTGCAGTTTTTAACTTTTCTAATAAAAATATAAATAAATATAACTTTACCAAAAGTGTAAAATTCGGATTGTCAGCAACGAGTCCGCAGAAGGGTCCCAGGTCCCGTCGACTTTCACCCAGTTTACAATTTTTGGCGTTCGCTAAAGATGTCTTTTTGGTGTTTTTCTGGAGCACTTCAATTTCGTACGTGTTTATGAAAACTCACTCGGCTATGAAAAAGAATTTCGTACGTGTTTATGAAAACTCACTCGGCTATGAAAAAGCCGAGAAATAGAAATAAATATGCAAAAAATTTTGTATATTTTTTCGGAAACAAATTTATTTAATTTTTCTTTACAAAAATTAATATATAACAAATCATTTTACTCAAAGTACAATGCAAAAAAAAAGTTGCTCCACGGTCTGCATAATTTCTCCTTGAAATGTTGATGGATCTGTACAAAGTAAAAAAAATCTTGTAGAATAAAGTTGTAGTAGTTGTAAAAACAACGCATTAAAAAAGATTAGTACTATATGAGTTATCAGACCGTTGCGGAAAAAGTAACTTCGAGAGAAACGAGTAGTAACGTCCAGCTGCTTCGATCGATGGACAGCTACCTGTGCACCTCAAACTCTCGTTGGGCAGTTACATTTTCTACCATAACTTTGTATCTATGGGGAATTTTTTACAATCGACTTCCACAGAAACACGCCTAAAACTGTAAAGAGTAATAATCTGTAAAAAAAAACAAAAAAATTGATTTTTGGAAAACTCAGGACGTATGTAACCTCTTAAAGCTTTCGCGATCCCTGAGTGAAGTTGTATTTTGCTTTGTTAAAATTGGATTTTCTATCAATTGAAATTTTTTCTTTAGAAATTTTTAAATAGAAAACAGCACGGAGAATTGAGCTACCTCCCGGAAGAGCTACGCATTACTCCTGAAATTCCAAAATTATTTTCGCATGAAAATTGAAACTTTTCATTTCCATCATTGCCATCGTGGTTTGGCATGAGGTGCATATAATGACTCCAAGCTACTGGGTGGAATATCAGAAGCAGAAATGTGCATACTCCTTTTGTTTTATAAAATATCGTCAAAAGCCTACTGGGCTTGCTGGCCGTCAGTGCGATAATTTAACCTTAACTTAAACTTCGCCTCCTCCGAATGGTTGCTGCTCCTGGAACCTTGCCGTTAAGTACTGCGGCAGGAGGCTATTGTCGAGTACTTTTACTCAAACTGTCCGGTATTCACGCTGCGATGGCTTTTCGCCATTTTCAACAGCCTGCTGCGCCAGTTGTTGTTGTCTGAAGTCCGCCTTTCAGGCTCATTCCTACTATACGCACTAGGGCGGGCCGATTTAAAAATCGCTCATTGCTCTGTGAAAATCGTATTCTAGGGATCAAAATAAGAAACTTTGCCGAAGGAACCATACCTCTAAAACGAATTCTGATGTCCCCCAATTGCAAAATATCACCATTTTTGGGCTTTACATGAAAAAATCAGCTAAATGGCTATGTTTTTTCTTTATTTTTATTTATTTATATTATAATAATATCTATTTTTTTTCTTAAGAAATTTATTTAGTCAGAACATATGTAAATGAAAAAATTAATTTAAGTGAGTTATAGAAAAGAAACTAAAAAGTTCGACCCAAATTGGGGTTCCTTCGGCAAAGTTTCTTATTGTGATCCCTAGAATATGGTTTTCATAGAGCAATGGGCGATTTTTTTGCCTCCCCACAAATCGACCCGGCCTAATAGGCACATTTGCGCCATGAGGTTCATTTATGTTAGTAATTCGCCGAAGGCCTTGAAGAGCTCATTTCTTTCGTAAGTGGATCGGAATCGTGCGGTAAGCGCTTGCGACTATTAAAGCGCTTTTACGTCTTTTATGAACGATTTCTCCACATCGGTCCATATCTGTGCTGCATACATTACAACAGACGTGGTAACTTAGAAGAGTAACTGGGGTTTTTCTTCGTGTAGCCCTCCCATGTTTGGTATAAATCTTGATAGTGCACTATGCACTCGTCGCGCTTTTTTGTTAACTACTGCAAGGTGATCCTGAAAAGACATTCGCGAGTCAATGACAACCCGCAAATACTTTTTATGTCACTTGCCCACAGTGATGATCAAGCAGTGATGATGGGTTGACTATAAAAAGTGTCATCATTCACATTGCTTGCAACGTGACCAACGAAATAGTTCGCAGTTGGCGAAATCGTACCAGTTCTGAACTAGAAATTGACTCCATTTGCTCAGTTTTTTCCTGCAGGAACACCACTGCTTGTTTTGTATTAATATGCATGCCCACTAGGGTGGTCCAAAAATACATGGGAAAAAATTTATATTAAAATTTTTATGCTGCCGCCCCCCATAATGGTAAAGAATGAAAAATAAAAAGACCCGTATTTTTTTTTTTTTGGTGCCGTCGGGGCTTTGAAATATCCCATGTATTTTGCATGGGAAAAAAATACTTTTTCGTAGATTTCATGTAAAAACCTAGAAAATGAATATATTTTAACCGGATACCTCAGTTTCTCTTCATAATTGGTCAGGGAATAACAACCAATTATGAAATAATTAATTTTTTTGTATTAACTATTTTTTATAGAACCCCAAAAAGCCCCCATAAAACGAAAATCTAAGAAAAAATCGAAAAACAATATTTTATATTACTTTTATGAAAATAGTTAATACAAAAAAAATTAATTATTTCATAATTGGTTGTTATTCCCTGACCAATTATGAAGAGAAACTGAGTTATCCGGTTAAAATATATTCATTTTCCAGGTTTTTACATGAAATCTACGAAAAAGTATTTTTTTCCCATGCAAAATACATGGGATATTTCAAAGCCCCGGCGACACCATTAAATATGGTCTGATTAAAAAAAAAAAATACAGGTCTTTTTATTTTTCATTCTTTACTATTTTGGGGGGCGGCAGCATACAAATTTTTTTTGGACCACCCTAATGCCCACTGCAAACACTCTCATGCCTGACTTTATATCGAAATATGGTTTCCATACTCACACCTCGCTTCATTATTTCCGCCACGAAATCAGGGCAATCCACTGCTGCGTGTTAAGTTGACCGCCACTTTCGATTATTTGTTGGGGGTAACCGCAGAATTTAATTAAAAATCATATGCATTGAAAGTAAACAAACAGATACAAAAGTGCAAGAAAAAAAACTCTGCCGCGTTAACATGCCGTCGCTCAACAAATACATATTCGTGCATTCGTATGTATGTGTAAATAAAATTGATAAACAATGTGCAATCAATGCTACACCAGGGAGTTGGCGATATTTATTGGGCCTATCATGTCAACATATTTACCCACACACAGAGCCAATGCGCACTAACGCACTTATTTATGGGGAAATTAAAATGGTTAACCAAAGGCAAGAGTGTGCCCTTGTACTTGGCGTATCGGCCATTAATAGGAAGAAGGAGTGTTCGATGCTCATTTCTCAGACGCGAGCTATCGGAATCATGCTGTCAAATTTCGTAGTGCTCTCAGCTGCAGCCTTTGGAGTATGAAAATTTTGAGGAATATTTTTTTCTGTACGCTCAGCGTGCAGCTACTATCAAAAATCCCTGGCAAATCAATTGCAAGCAAAGAAATAATTACCTAACCAATGGACGATATTTCGAGGTTATAAAATTGAAATCTCGGAGATCTTCTACTATTAAATTTAAGCTAACACAATCAAGTCTGGGTTGTTATATGTAGCTTAATGTGTATACAAATACAAAAAAAAAAGACTTAAAAGTTGTATTTCGGATGCCAACAAACAAGTTTTTCTATAACTTCACTTCGAATTTTATAAAAAATAATAAATATTACCCAGCTGATCCAAATGATATATACCTGCAATATTAAATCTTGTGGCTCATATGAGATGCTCATATACATAAAAGGTGTGAGCAGCCAGACTGAAAATGCGACTGGGAGAGCTGCAGGATCTTCCGTACGTCTGCGTACACTTTGCAAAGCATCCCCACAGCTACCACGCAGATTTCTTCTTTTCACCTGATTTCGAAGAATGACATCGCTTAGAGCAACTTGCCGATTCGATGTGTTAATCAAAAGGTACTTAGTTCTAAGTACTGAAGCAAGGAGTGACGGTAGAAGGAGTATTATTAGCAGTCTGCCGCAGGAAAGAGAGGGAGATGTTGTGCCAATTTGTTAAGCTTCGGAGGCGATTTTGATGAGTCATGCCTTGGCAGACAGAGTGGCTCCCGGATTGTTGCGCTGGACTCCCTTCTTATGATGTGCGTCTGCATACGAAACGATCGCTTTTGAACTGAAGTTGTGGAAGTGAAATCTTGTCTTCCAGGAAGGCCATATATGCGCTACTGTAGAGTTGTTACAAAGACGGAAAATGGAAGATCAGCTATATAAGTTGATATATTATCTAGTTGACACACCCAACATGCACACACCCACAAACAATTTTCCTCATGTGAAAGCTAAATACAATCCGAAAAACTGGTCGTAAAAAAGTAGATTTTGATAGTGATTTTTTTATAACAAAACCTGAAAAACTTATAGGGAAAAAGTACTTGGGCTACAACAGCTTTCAAATAAATTCAGAAAAAGAAATTCAGGAAAATTCAACAAAAATCTAAGTGAATGCTTGAATAAAATGTGAATTCAAATTAAAAATCAAGTCAACAAGTCACTCGAAAGGATTGGTGAGAAAGAGACTCAGCTTAATGAGTAGGGTACATATCTACAGGGTTGCCCTGTATCTTTTGACAGAGACGTTAGATCGCTTAATAACATACCGCGTTTAAAGCGTCAGTCCAAGCAGATTTTTACCATGGAACAGTACACGCCACGCGAGCGCTTCCAAAGTGTTAAAATTTACATTCAACAAAAGAAGTCAATTGTGAAAATTCAACGTGCGTATAAAAAATTAAGTAATGTGAAAAGTGCGCCTTCTAAGAACACCACTAAACGTTTGTACGAAAGGTTTTCGACTGGTGATGCTCTTTCTAATCGGATCGGATGAGAATATTGCTCTTGTACGGACCAGTGTTGAGGCGTCGCCAAGGACATCCCAAAATCGCCGTTCTGAGCAGTTGGGTATTGCTCGGACCACTTTACAACAAACTATCCGCATTGATTTGCATTTATTTCCGTATAAGATTCAATTGACGCAAAGATTGTTGCCTGCGGACAAGTCTCGTCGATTGGAATGGGCCCAAAAAACACATGGGTCCGTCGATTATGGGCAACCCTGTAGATTATGACCTGTTAGCATACCTAAGATAGTTCTGTAGTCCTTTCCCGAGAGCGTAAGTACGAATTGAGTCAGTTTTCTAATACATCTAATTTCCCATATTGCGACCAGGTACCCAATAGATATGCAGCCTACTGTTTGCGGTTAGCCTTACTATGGCCTCCCTATTCTCCATCAAACATTTTTGGACTTAATACAATACAATATGAGCTTATTGCTTTTATTGCTGCTTGACTGTCCACTTATATATTAATTATTGAGTTCTTTCCAGTTCTTGTGTAGGCTAGCGCCGCCGCGGCTCCCTCCACAGCAAAAACTTCCGCTTGGAAAATACTGCTGTGGTCAGGCAGCTTGATAGACTGCCTTAACCCTAGTTTTGAGCAGTAAATACCTGCTCCCACTCCATCTAAAGTTTTAGAGCCGTCTGTATAGATGTGAAAAGCCCTATGGCCAGGCTTCACGCCTTTGTGCCATCCCTCCTCTTCAATTGTAGTGCGAAGCCTTCTCTCCAAATTAAAGTACTGAGTCATGTAGTCTGTGCAACCTGAACTCCACTTTCTTATTGAGCTGTGTCTGAAGGTTTTACAGGTGAATACTCCAGCAGCCACTAACCTTCTCGCGAATTTTGCGCCCAAGTTTTCCGCAATAAGGTCAATAGGTGCTTTGCTGAGTATAATTTCCAGCGCCGCCGTTGGAAGCGCCGGAGTTGGAATAAGTATCAATAAATAATCCGAATACGCAATGACGTTAGAACGAAAAAAATCGTCAAAGAGTTTCACCGCATCTTCAGCGGCCCTTACATTCTTATCGTTGTAAAAAACTAAGGAGCGAATATTTGAATTTAATTTTTTAGATTTTATACAACTCCGGAAGGCTGACGTCTTACTTTTGATGCCAGTTACATATGTAATTGTTGATGTATTTTTTATAAAGTTGCCTCTCGAGACCATTGAACTTTCCTAAGTAGGACTAGTAATGAAATTCATTCAGGAAGATTAGGTGGCGTTTTATTCACAAAACTTATATACTAGTTTCTATAGTAATCACGTAGTAAGCGACTAAAATACTAGTCTCGAAAAGCTTTGTCCTGAAAAACTTTGTCCTGAAAAGAATGTTACATCGTCTTATGAAATAATAGTGGTAGCGAAAAATTTTCTTTAATTTGTAAATAAATTATCTATAAATTCCGAAGTGGTGAATCCCGAATTTCGGGATTCTGGATCCCGTATATCCATATATGACTAAATATTTATATGCAGCACATAAATAATTACCAAAGTATACATATGTGCATATGTGCATAAATTTCTCGGCACACCGCAGATTAGAGGGGCCTCTGGGCCTAAACCTGTCAAGTTTATATTGTATATGCCGCATTTTTAATAATACATATGTATATCCTTCCTTATATAATTGCACTCTTGCCTGCTTCCCAATTTGTCCTTGAATATATACACATACATGTTGATACCTCAAAATAAATCACAATTTTCGTGTGATAAAATGTTGGTTGTTATGAAGTGTTTGGCAGGGTATGCGTTGGTGGACATTCAATGCCAGACAAAAGCATGGGAAAATATTTAATAAAATGAAAAATTTATATAACCAAATTCAGCCAACGTGCATGTATGTGTATGTACTACACAATACTATATGTGTGTATGCACTAATTGTATGTTATGCATAAAATTTGTTGTAGATAAGAAATTTAAAAATTTTCATTTAACCCTCTAGTGCATAACAGTGCCTTTAGGCAATGCTTGCTTTGCAACAGAATTTTGAATTATTATGTAACTTTTTTATCTTAAAAGTTAAACGGGCATATTTTATACAATTTTATGACTCTTTTTTGATATGCAAAGTTTTTACTTCTCTTGCCGTTATATAATGAATGGCAGTTGTCCGCGAGAAACTGAGTATTGAGCATGCATAAAATAGTTGTGTGAAAAGTGTAAACTTTTAAGTATTTGTTCGCTGGTAATTTATATAAAGAAAGTGATAAAAAAGTTCAGGTAAGTTATTTCATGTATTTTAAATGATATTCAGTGGTCAAAAGTGTTAGCTTTATGTATTCTTCATTAGGGTGACTTTTCAAAGTTTCAATGCCTAAAGGCACCAGCATGCAGTTACCATGTGAATACTCTTTTGTAACGAACTTCTCTCTTTTGACAATTTTAAAGTTAAAATGAATGGTTGGAAAGAAAAAATGCAAAACAAGGTTTCAAGTTTGACTGAAAAAGAAATTGAGGAGTTTCTGAACACTATTGATTTAATAGTTGAGGAAGGCAGTGATGATGTGGTCTCAACGGATGATGAAGATATAGATGACGGTATCAACTTGGTTGACAAATTCAGTTTTGGCTGTGGCAAACTGGGCATAACTGTATCAGATCTAAATTTAACTTTGGTTACGCCTACAGCTTCCGTAGACAGGGAAGAATCAAGTGTAAATTTACATGGTGACAGTACACCACCAGCTCCTCCAAAAAGGCCTAAGACGTGCGCAGGGGTCAGTAGTTATATATTCAGGAGATTTGATGGAAATGTTGTCCAGATGCGACAGAAGGATGATTAAAAAGCAAAATAGTGTGGAAAAAGAAAAGCATGAAAGTTCATGAAGATCAAATCAAATTCCAATGCCCAAATATGTCTGGTTTCATACAATTAACTACTCCCATATAAGTGTTTTTGCTACTTTGCTGATGAACATTTTTTTTCTACTATTGTAAATGAAACGAACTTATACGCGAGCCAGAAACAGATAGATACATCTTTTGTATGTATGGCTAATGATATTCGGCGCTATATTGGAATACTTATTTTTATGTCTGTTTATAAATATCCAAGTGTTCGGTCATATTGGGGCCGACATGGTTTTGAGGCTATTCGTACAACAATGCCTGTACACCGTTTCGAGGAGATAAATAGATTCATACACTTCGCTGATAATGCACAACGACCGGAAAAAAGCTCCGAGGATTATGACGTCCTTTATAACGTGAGAAGGGTCATTGATCATTTCAATATAAAGTTTTCTTCTATTCCAATGCCTCAAAGATTATGCGTTGACGAACAAATGTGCGCAACCAAAATGACGAAAACTAGTGGGTTCTCATATCAGTTTGAATTATATTCCGGCGCTGGCGATAATAAAATGGAGGAAGAAGTTCCACATTTAGGCGCCTCATCGAATGTGGTTGTAAGGTTATCAAAAAACATCCCCGAATTTGCAAACCACATACACAGTTTTTACACGTCGCTGGGCTTAGTACTTTATCTGGAAAGCAGGGGTATCCATAGCTTAGGAACATGAATTGTAAACTGGCTACTGACTCTGATTTGAAGCAAAATAAGCGCGAGCGTGGTTATTCTGAAGAATTTTTTGGGTCAGCTTATGGAATCGATATATCAACGGTATTGTGGTATGATAACAGAAGCGTCCGTTTTGCTTCAACTTACGTGGGTGTACAAACACACGGATCCAGTACAGATACATGTTTGTAAAAATCTCGTCGATGGAATCGACGACAAAAATCTTACGAATACATTGATTGTCCACAAATTGTCCAAGACTATAATAGACACATGGGCGGTGTCGACCTGATGGATAGCCTGATTGGCCGATATAAGATCCGCAGAAGTGGACGACCCGTGTTTTTTATCATTTGTTGTGGCATTTGAAGTGGCAGAAGGTCTCACTAAAATAGGCCAGGATTCAGTCAAAGGCAGAGGAAGGCCAACAAACTCAAGCAAAGTGGAAAGTTTTGTTGTCGGTAAAAAAAAGGTTATATGCCAATATCAGATGTGCGTTTTGATAACGTTGGTCACTGGTGCCTATTTCGAGATCGGTCTGCAAAATTGCATTGTAACAATAAACCTTGTAATTCGCAGACCAAATCTTATTGTGAAAAATGCCATATTCCATTATGTAATTCATCCACAAAGAACTGTTTCAAAGAATTTCATACCAAGAAATAACTAATTCAAATACAAGTACATACATAAGTAAGTCAAACCAATCATATAAGGTTGTCAAAAAAGTGTTGCGGTATTTCCGCAAACTTGTCTTTGCAAGCGCGTAGTTCTAGTTGTATTCATCGCATCGGTTCACGCTAGAGCTTTTTGGAAAGCTCTTTTCACGTGCTAACACGTGTTTGATTAATTGTTGTTTGCTTTTAGTCGTTCGTTAGTTATAGCGTCGCAAACATGGAGCAAAATAAAGAGAAAACACGGCATATTTTACAGTACTACTACGATAAAGGCTAAAATACATCTCATGCTGCCAATAAAATTTGTGCAGTTTATGGACCCGAAACAGTTTCCATTTCCACCGCACAACGATGGTTTCAACGTTTTCGTTCTGGTGCAGAGGTGATCGAAGATGCGCCACGGTCCGGAAGGCCTGTCGTCAAAAATTGCGATAAAATCGCTGAATTGATCGAAAGAGACCGGCATAGTAGCAGCCGTAGCATCGGCCAAGAGCTGGGCATGAGTCATCAAACCGTTATAAACCATTTGAAGAAGCTTGGATTCAAAAAGAAGCTCGATGTATGGGTGCCACACGACTTGACACAAAAAAACATTTTTGCCCGTATGGATGCATGCGAATCGCTTCTGAATCGCAACAAAATCGACCCGTTTTTGAAGCGGATGGTGACTGGCGATAAAAAGTGGGTCACTTACGACAACGTGAAGCGCAAACGGTCGTGGTCGAAAAGCGGTGAAGCTGCCCAGACGGTGGCCAAGCCTGGATTGACGACCAGGAAGGTTCTTCTGTGTGTTTGGTGGGATTGGCAGGGAATCATCCACTATGAGCTGCTCCCCTATGGCCAAACGCTCAATTCGGACCTGTACTGCCAAAAACTGGACCGCTTGAATGCAGCACTCATGCAGAAGAGGCCATCTTTGATCAACAGAGGCCGAATTGTCTTCCATCAGGACAACGCCAGGCCACACACATCTTTGGTGACGCGCCAGAAGCTCCGGGAGCTCGGATGGGAGGTTCTTTTGCATCCACCGTATAGTTCGGATCTCGCACCAAGTGATTACTACCTATTTCTGCCCATGGCGAACGAACTTGGTAGTCGGAAGTTGTCCTCAAGCGAGTCCTGTGAAAATTGGCTCTCCGAGTTTTTTGGCAATAGGGAAGCGAGCTTTTATAAGAGGGGCATTATGAAGTTGGCATCTCGTTGGGAACTCGTCATCGAACAAAACGGCGCATATTTGACTTAAATCGCACTATTATAACCAATTTTATGAACAATTGAAAATTCAATAAAAATACCGCAAGACTTTTTTGACAACCTTATATATAATTATATATACATATAATGTACATCTTAATGCAGGCAAAGATACAAACGAGTTAAAGTATTAAAAAAATATAACTGATCGATCAAAAACGAAAATATGTGTACTTATTTTGATACGGTACAATGATACCTTAACTGCATGGCAGTGCCTTTTTTCAAAAATTTCTTTTCCTATTGTAATTTTTGGCAAAACTGTAGGTAAAGTATCAAAAGCGATGTCGGATTCGTATTCTCTGACGCTGAATTTAGCGAAGAAAATTTTTAAATTAAAAATTAAAAACGTATGCACTAGAGGGTTAATTACAAACAACGCAAAAATTTACCCAAAATAAATAATCTTTAATTTTTCAAAAGTGATATTCCTTCATTGGTTTATTAAAATAACGCAATGTTTGAATTAACATTATTTAATATTAATTTATTTCTGAAAAATATATCACAAAAAAAAAAAACAATCGTCTTACTTTGTGTTCATTCAGCTTTGTTTTTTCTGGGTTACGTTCGGTTGTAGCGATTGCCCATTATGGGATACATTCAGGCTAATAGCCCAATGTGATGCCACGTGGGGACCTTGTCCTCATCTCTCCTGAAACCAGTGAGTAGTTTAGTAAATTTTAGAAGGTTTTGCCATAGTACTGGGATCTTTCAATTCATTAAAAAATAGCCTTAAATCCCTAGAATGCTAGATCTGCGTCTGGATTAAGCAGCACAGTGGCGTAAAAAATGCAAAATTGTCTCTTTCTCTTCCTCAGTTAAACAGGTTTTCAAAAAATCTTGTGTCTGCACGCCCATCCTCTGAGCATATCTACCTATCAGGCAGCGCCCCTTGTAAAGGAAATCAGTGTACCAAGACTATGCTTATTTTGGCTTAGCAGAGTTTCATTGCACAATTGTCGGGCGATTCTGCAGGTGGTTTCATTATGCCATCTTTCGTTTGCTGCTCTTAGAATTTTTTCAAAAATAAGTAGCTTACAAGTCTGTAAGGGTATGCCTTTTGTTTGTTTTTTTGTGTTTTTTTTTTGCTGGATGAGGTAGGGTACAAAATACCTTCGCACCTGCACCGACCGTCGTCTACTGCGTTAAGTGGTGTGGCCACTAAAACAATCTCTCCTCCTCTTCAGGGGGGATTCGCTTCCCAGAACTATTTTCTGCATTACTTCGGGAGCGCCCAGAACGGCGTTCATGAAATGGACCTGTTCTTTTCACTTACGTCTGAGTCCACCATGTTTGTATAGCTATAAGCTCGTCTTCTTATACTCGTATATCTATCTGTGCCGTGTTTGTGTCTAATAACCACAATTGGTTCCTGCATTCACGGTCCTTTCCGTTTATGCCATCGATAGTTTGGATTGTTCTGCTTTTTGGAGAAAAAGGAACATCGGAATTGTCAGTATTGACTTATTCCCGTTGGATATCGTTGTGAGCGTTGCCTCAGGCGTTCGTGAGTATCGTTCGTCAGTCAAACAGTTAGTGGCTCCTTACACAGGAGTTCCTACTCTTCAGCCGAGTATCGGAATATTTTTGCTGCTGTCTTAACATCATTCCAGTTATATTTTTTTATTTAATTTTTTGTATTTGTAGGAGGTTTAAGCCAACATCTCAAAGGGCCGTCACACCAATGGTATGTGGGGTACGCTCCCACTAATATTACTATAACAATCCTCCCACCTCGGCTAATTCTACCCTGGGACCACAAAAGCATAACATCAGGGTAGAACCACGTTTATGTGCGAAGATACAATAGGTACCTGTATCCAGGTTCCTCTCCTGCAGACATATGAAGGCTATACATCGTCGATAGTCCCAATTACTTTTAAAGTTTCAGTATTGTTATATTAACCCACTACCGTATTTGTCTTCTGTAAGATATTGTATTGAGTGTTTCACTCAAAAATCGTCGGTTCCTCAGAAACCGTCCACCGTCTCTGCTCTTGCATCGCTTTGTGCTCCCAATCAACATCACGTGTACTACGTTTTCACCAGTATTCGTACAGTTTGGTTAGAAAAGGCCATGTCCGCTGAGTAACTGCGAAAAGTGATAGTCGGCGACTTCATGTTTTCTCATAAACCACTCATCAACATGTGCTATGAGTTTGTAGGTAGGAGTTTGTCTATGCCATTGTCTGTCTACTCATCAGTCAACTTGGTGTCGAGTCTCCCTATTTCATCGGCTCTACACTTCCTTTCGATATCTCAAAGGCCAGGAACTCCTGTTATTCTTAGGTGAAATGACTGAGCCATCTCGTTAAGCCCTGTACGGCGTTTCATGGTCACTTCAGTGGTTGTCAACTGCTTTGTGAGGGATTTTATCGCCACCGTATCGACTATTAGTAAAAATATACATATGATCTCTAGGTATCGTATCACATTGTACCAGTGTTACGGCTTTTACTATTGAAATCAGTTCTGCCTGAAAAATACTGTAGTAGTCGGGAAAACGAAAGCTGAAGGAAATCTCCAGATGTTAGGAATATATACCATCGTACATTCTAGCCTCAAGTATTTAGCAATCAGTGTAAACATGAATGATCTTGCCCTTTCTTACATCGTCCCACTCCCAATCTTTCCTTGATAATGGGAGAGACGTAAACGTTGTAATGGCAATTGTAGGCGGGAGTCTACCAGGTGAAGTGCCTCTGCATGGGCAGCTGCAAAAAGCCAGTAGCCGTATCCCGTGTTTGACCATTTACTTAATGCGTTCGACCTTACTATTGCCGCATTGCGAGCGATATATATTATCTGCAGATCCAGTGGAAGGCGGTTTAATGTCGCATATAATCCTTTCAATGGCACTTCACCATACTAGAATACCATAGTAGAGAACTGATTAGTCTAGCTTGCCTGGTATACAATGAGCTCTCGTCGCTGATATCAGATTCGTAAAATAGAACCATGTTTTTGACAATTTTTTCCTCCATAACCGATTAGATTTGTGTATGAATACGATCCGCCTACTCCTAGGCTGGGATTTTAACCCACTGCGGACGAGAAACACCAAATGATAAATAAAACGTTTACTCTAATTAAGTATTAATAAAGAAAATCTTGTTGCAGCGAAGTTCTTTCCTTTATTCTCTTAATAAATTTTAAAATAATTTTCAATACTACTCAAAATATACATACATTTCTGCATTATTTACATTGACATCTACCTACTTGTTAAATAAAATTTTACTTTGAACTCCAGCTATATTCGGATACACCACCAACAACTATGCACTTTCTATGAAATGGAAGTATGTAATTTGGCGCTCAGCTGTGGAAATTCTCACAAGATTTCTGTAAAACTAATCAAATATGTAACAAGACAGGCATACCGACCGGAGTATGTATACGTGTACGTATACACCTGCGCTTGCCTTAAATCGTTTAAAAACTGGCAAAAGACAGGAAAATTGTGAGACATGCTTTCTCTTACCTTTTTCTTATGCAACACGATTTACTGAAACTACTATGGCACAATTTTTGCTCGCCTCTTTTAATTTTAAAGTAGCTCATGTCCTATACTTTGCACCTTTTTCGTAACTTTTCCATTGTACGTATATACTTCCCTCACTGGTTCGGCTGAGTCATCATTGTTTTTGTGGTGAGCATAAAAGTCTCAAATGTTATTACGTTAACAGCGAACAGACGCACGTAATTAAAAATGTACGTCGACACGTGGCCAGAACAAAATTCTAAATGAGTTAGGTAAAGGCATTGCAAGTATAGATTCCTAATATTGTATGCATTTAAGTATGTATGAGTGCAAGTTTAAGGTGTTCCATATATATAAAATTAAATATAAAAAATCCTTTTGAATGCAATCACTGCAGCTACAGATACTCATTTAAAATAACGACTCACCTCTGTTTCAAGTAGAAGTAACTGATTCATTTATGCAATAACATTGTACTAGTTACGTACTATGCTAGTATGGTACGAGTTAGAAAAAGAAGAAAAAAAATACTGAAATATATGTTTTCACACATAACCTTGATATATTTGTCAAAAAAAAGTAATATGAATCGTAAGATAACATAACATATATTAACATAACATAACATAACATAACATAACATAACATAACATAACATAACATAACATAACATAACATAACATAACATAACATAACATAACATAACATAACATAACATAACATAACATAACATAAAATAAATGGGAGGAGAAGCTTGGAAAAACACCTAATATGTAGAAGTGTTCGCGCCGATTATTTACTTTATTTTTAAGAAACATAACAAACCTTGGATGCTAACAGAAAATAACAAAACATAATATATATTAGCATAATTTAACATACCATAACATACCAGAAGAGTACAAAACATAACATAACGTAATATAACATAAGATAAACATAGCAGAACATAACCCAACTTAACATAATAAATAAACCCGTTATATTATAGGAATTTATTGAAACAATTACATTTTTTGAGTAATACTGATACATTGCAAAAACTTTCTCTCTATTGTTTATTTTATATTTTTAAAGAGTTTAAAAAGTTTTTTACGCTAATTCTTTTTCGCTGGTGAGCCAGGGAAACTTCTACTCCGTTCTTTTTAGTTGAAGGGAATTCATGCGACAGATCTTAACCACTTTAGAATTAAAAATAAAGGGTGGTTAAATTTCAAGGGCCGGTGTTGATTTTGAATAAAATCCAATCTTTTAGGAAATTAAGTTCATTTCTCTTTATTATGATAATACTGGTATGGTTCAATTACGTGTAGAATAAATTATCGATCAAATAGCCGCCGCGGCCTCAGCGGCACATCTCCATCCGATGGTCCAATTTTTCGATGACGCTGAGGCATAATTGAGGTTCTATGCCGTTAATGTGCCGAATTAGCTTAGCTCTTGAATTGTTGCTGGCTTATCGACGTACACCTTTTCTTTCACATAACCCCAAAGAAAGAAGTCCAACGGTGTCAAATCACATGATCTTGGCGGCCAATTGACATCACCGCGACGTGAGATTATTCGGCCATCAAATTTTTCGCGCAAAAGAGCCATTGTTTCAATAGCTGTGTGACAAGTGGCATCGCCCTGTTGAAGCCACATATTGTCCACATCCATATCTTCCAATTCGGGCCATAAAAAGATCGTTATCATTTCACGATAGCGAACACTATTCTCAGTAACTGCCAGACCGGCCTCATTTTGGAAAAAATACAGCCCAATGATGCCGCCGGCCCATAAACCGCACCAAACAGTCACTCTTTGTGGGTGCATTGGTTTTTCGGCAATCACTCTTGGATTATCATTCGCCCAAATGTGGCAATTCTGCTTATTGACGAATCCATTGAGGTGAAAATGTGCATCATCAGTGAAGATGATTTTTCTCGAAAATTGGTCATTCACTGTTGCCATTTCCTGCCATCATTCTGACCATTGACGACGCTTGAAATGGTCAAGTGGCTTTAGTTCTTGAGTCAATTGCACCTTGTAAGCGTGTAAATGCAAGTTTTTATGCATAATGTTCATCAACGACGAGCGTGAGAAGTGCAATTGTTGGGCACGACGACGAGTTGAGGTGGACGGCTCTTCAACCACACTATCGCGAACAGCAGCAATATTTTCTGCAGTACGAGCTGTACGAGCATGCACTGGTGTTTTCCCATCTCCTACAGATCCGGTTTGCTCAAACTTTTGCACAAGTTTTCCGATTGTACGCACATTTGGACGATTAATTGACCGAAAAAATCACGAAGTGCGGGAAATGCATTTTACATGCTGTAACTTTTAGCTTCTCTGAGTTAATCTGATTCGAAAAATTAAGAGTTAGCCTAAAAAAATTTTACTTAAAGGTGTGAAGGTCTGGACTAAATTGTTCCTTCCTTACTTGTTGTAATATGCGACTTAATAAGATTCCTTTATTTGGCATACTTTGACATTCCTTTAATCACATACGAACTCACCCATTGATCTCCTACTAAGACCTTTTATATACTGCGGTTTCCATTAAACCAGCTAATGAATTTTATATCTGCAGATAAATTTAGTTCAAGCATTTGCCCCAACTGAAAGTTAATAGCGCAAAAAGTGGCACACTCCTTCAGCCATGCGACAATTTAAAGCCGTTAAATGCTAAATGCATGTCCAATTACAGCCGACAAAAGGCAACCTGAAAGGCACAAACGTAGCAATACACACACATGTACATATACACACATATGTGCCTTAATAAAAAGTCATTTACTACTGAAGTGGACACTATTCATAATACTCACTTACCTACGACTCTCCCCATACGAGTATCATACGAGCATATCATCTAAAAAGTATGCAACGAAACGGGTGCAGGGAAAATTGAAATCACTTTAACTGCTACAATAAATCAATAACAAAAGCAATAAATCGCTGTGGCAACGAACAGCAAATAGCAAGAATCTATGTATGGATGCGTCAGTGTGGCTTGTGGTCATGCATGTATTCACACATGACACACACACACACACACAGGAATATATCAAAATGCAACATTTAAGCGGCAAAGATAAAAAACTACTAGTTCTGGGTATAAAGTGAACAAAAAACAAAAAAAATGTAAAAATCAAAGTGCAGCAAAAGGGTTTATCATGAAATTGAAATGAAATGTGAGAAGGAGGAGTGAAAAACTAAACTGAAAATTCTCGTAAGTTACATTTGTGAAGGCAAGAACAACTCGTTCAAGTATTTTAATAGCAGACGAAATGAATTTTACTTAGTTTCATTGTTTGTCTGAGCATTTCGTAATGGGTGAAGTGCATGCGCAGCACAACAACAACTAATAGCTGGGGAAAATTGTACACAACATGCATGTGGGTAATAAAATGTAAACAATAAAAACACAAAAACAAAAAGAAAAAACAAAACAAAAAAGCAAAAAAAAAAAAAAATAAATAAATAATAAATAAAAGAAGGCAAAAAGGCTAGACTAGGTTGAACAGCTGAGCCAGTTCCCAACAGAGAAGGCAAATGGCCTTAAAAGCTGGCTGAAATTGATAGTTGGCTTGTGAGTGGACGTGGTGGCGCCTGTAAGTATGCAAAAGTGCATATGTGGCGGATATTTAGTTGGGAAGAGTGGTTTCACCTTTTAAATCGAATTATATTTGTAGAAAATTTAAAAATTGTTTGTGTGCAATAACAACAGTTGATTTGAATTATCAAATTGTATCAAATTTTTTCACCAGAAAAGGTCAGTAAAACGAGTTCAAGTGAGGCCAGGAACCTGCTAGAATGTGCAACTACTCAGAGTGAAACAAAACAAGTCTCGGATAAAAACTATCTGGAATGTAACCTCATTCAACAGAAAGGGCCAAGAAACAATAATTGAACTATTAAAACATAAAATCGACATTTGTGACATATTGGAGGCAAAGCTGAAAGGCAATTGAAGATAAATCTGCACTTTTCTACAGTGTCAAGGACATAGATAAAAGAGCATCGTCGGAAGTTGGATTGTTGGTCAATGAAAAGTTAACTAAATTCGTCGAAAAAGCGGCCAAAAATCGAAAAATTTTTATGGCACATTCTAAAAGTACATCATCTTAAAAATTAAATTCGAAAAAATCATAAAGATCGGAGCACTAGAACGAAAGTTACAGACCGTGGAAGCGAAAAAATTATCCATAAATGAAGTGCACTTTAGACGCGATTATCTCGAAGTCGTGTTTTTTGAAAATTACCGTCGCGGTGATCATTATTTATCAAAAACTATTTGACCGATTTGCATAAACTTTTTTTTTAATTATTTGAAGTTACAACCTCGTGAATCTGAATGGTTCACTTTTTATAAATATTTGCATAGTTCGCTGGAATTAATTTCTTTTTTAATTTTTCAATCCCTCAAAAATCGTTTTTTTTGGTGTAAAACAGTTTTCATATTGAGAAAAATTTTTTTTGGTAAATAAACCGCTCAGATTCACTAAAAAACATTTTTCTACAAAAATCATTTAACTTTTTTTATTTCAGTTGAGCTGCTCATGCGCATGCCGTGATCACCGCTAGCCTCTTCTAAAAAACGGCGTTTCGGGGGAGGGGCGATATCAACAATAAATAATTACATTTTTTATAATAAGAACACCAAAATGTATTCTTCGAGAGTTACCCTTCAGCATGATATATGCCTCATTTGAATAAAAGTTCTAAAACATATTTAAAAATAATTATGACAATCGTGCATTTTTTCGGGCTCACAAGGTATATAACCCTTTAAGGGGACAGATACCTGTCAACGACCATATTTTCCCTGATTTTCATTAAAATTATTTAAAATGAAGGATTCAATATATTTTTTTCAAAATTGGCATACAGTTTATTTATACATTAAAATAATATAAAATTTTATTTTTTTGAAAAATTTTCGAATTGTAAATGCACAAAGAAAGTAATATCATAAAATATATGTGTGCCAAATTTCAGGAAGATCGGCTAAAAATTTTTCGAGTTATCGTGTACGCCAATTCGAAAAATATAAGGAGGTTGAATTAGTTTTAAAGGTTTTTTTCGAAGATTTGGGGCTTTATTGTGAAAAAACGGTATAAAATATTTTATTCGAAGTATTGGCCATCGCTAGCTACAACTTTCGCCCATCTTTCGGGCAATTTCCGGATGCTGTTTCTCCAAAATTCTGGCCGCTGCTTGGCTATTCATGACTCAACCCATATTTTGGTAGCCTCGTACGAGGAGAACCGCTGGTCCGCCAAATCGAGACTCATATGCCGGAACAAATGATAATCGGAGGGAGCTATGTCTGGACTATACGGCGGGTGGGGTAACACTTCCCAGCCAAGCGTTCCAAGGTATTTTTTGACAGGTTGAGCAACATTCGGCCGAGCGTTGTCATGTTGCAAAATAACCTTGTCGTGCCTTTTTACCGTTTGCGGCAGTTTTTCTTTCAATGCCCGGCTTAAACGCATCAATTGCAGTCGGTAACGATCCCCCGTGATTGTTTCGCCCGGTTGGAGCAGCTCAAAATATACGACGCCGACCTGATCCCACCAAATGCAGAGCATTATTTTCTTGCCGTGAATATTCTGCTTGGCCGTCGACGTTGATGCGTGGCCGGGCAAACCCCATGATTTTTTGCGTTTTGGGTTATCGTAGTGGATCCATTTTTCGTCGCCAGTCACCACCCGATGTAAAAAACCCTTCCGATTTTGTCGCTCGATCAGCAATTCGCACGTAAAAAATCGCCGTTCGACGTCGCGCAGCTTCAACTCGTACGGGACCCAATGTCCTTGCTTTTGGATCATTCCCATCGCTTTTAGACGCTTGCAAACGGTTGATTTATCAACGCCCAATGATCAGCAAGCTCTTCTTGGGTTTGGCACGAGTCCTCGTTTACCAATTCCCCCAATTCCGCGTCCTCGAACTTTTTGGGCTGGCCAAGACGCTCCTTGTCTTCGGTGTGAAAATCACCACTTTTGAATCGTCGAAACCAGTACTCACATGTTGAAATCGACGGAGTATGGTCTGGGTAGGCCTCCTGCAGCAATTCATGGGCTTGGGCTGTATTTTTTTTCAAATTGAAGCAGAAAAGCAAAGCTTCCCGCAAATTGCGTTTCGACGGCACGAAAGTTGACATACTCGGAGCACGAAAACACTGCGTTGTTTATACTTCAGCGAAATGACAGATACTGATAAACAAAGCCTAGGGATGAGGCTTTGTCATGAATATATATTCAGTATTGCCAACGCGATAAAGTGATAAATAGCGCCATCTGTGTGTCACCTTTAAAACTAATTCAACTTCCAATAGTTTTGAGAAAAACGCGTCTAAAGTCGGCAACGTAACTATACCTCTCCCAGCGCTCGAACGCACAGAATAGAGTCGTCACGGTTGACGATCTTTAATATAAGAAATACTTAAATTTCCGTTCTAAAAATTTTTTGACACATTCTTAAAGATTATATTAACATTTTATGAAAAAAAATTTTTTTTTCGAAATTTTAAAGATATTTGCCCCCTTAATGAAGAAATTCTCCACATAAAGCCTCATCTAAAAAAAGTAAAACCACTCCACATCATAAGTGCTTATGCTCCGAAATCTTTACGATGCTACCTGAGCAGTATCCACTGTTTTGCCACCTAAGGAGGATCTAATGCCCATAGTTTCATTTGGAAGAAATAATCCAGAATTCAAAGAAATTTTACGTATAGTTTCTTTACCGATGGGTACAAGAATGAAAAAAATTCTGGAGACGGATGATACTTAAAGGATAGTAATATGGATCTTTGTGCTATGGAAGGAATGGATACTGATTTTCAAACGGAAATGTTTGCCATTCTGAAAGTAACAGAATGCATAATTGAGAAGGGAATACAGCGGGAAATAAATTTCATTTTTTAGTGACAGACAGGCTACATTCAAGGTCCTAGAGAACGCGAAGCAAATGCCAAAGACTGTTCAAGATGTAAGAATAAGCTTACTTCTGTTACAGTATCGAATAAGCTTGCACTTATATGGGTTCCAGGACACTGCAATGCTCAATGGAATGGCATTGGCTATGAATTGGCCAACTGTGGATCAGTGGTTACCCTGCAGGAATCAAGAAGTGGATTAGCGATTTTGTATGCAATTTACTTAAAAAGCGATAGTCCAGTACAGAACGTTGTACAACTGCAAAGTGTTTTGTGACAAGTCCGAACTGTAAAGTATGTTCACAGCTGTTCGTTACTGCACTTCTTCTTCTTTGTGTAATGTAATTTTAGCAGAGTTGAGTAGGAAATAAAGCACTTGCATTCTTCGTTATTAAACGATAAGACGTGTTTCTCCTCACACATTTTACGAACAGAAAATTGACGAGCTTTCTTCTAAAACTTGGAAGAAAATACGTTCGATTGACGGTCGGATTATTACAGGACCCAACTCATGGCGTCAGCATATGCCCCATATTAGAATCATTGACCCAATTTGCTTGTCTTGCTTAGAGGAGGCGGATAGCACTAAGTACTTTCTCTGTGAGTGTCCTGTCTTTGTTAGAGCAAGTCTGCGAATTTTGGATTCAAATGTCATGAGCATGAGTAAAATTCGTTTTCTCAAACTGGAGTATGTCTTCAGATGTGCCAAAGAATCTGGAAAACTCTCAAAGAACTAGCTATCTAAGTCGCTGTCTATATTTAACCCTATTTCTTTCTGTCTGTCGCTTCTCTGCTTCCTTCCTTGACTATCAACCCTTTTACTTTCCAGAGCTTCGAATATGATGTGATTTTTAGCCTGAGTGTTTTGACAATATCTTTTCTGCTTCTTGGCTCGCCTTTTTTAAATTTCAAGCTCTACAGTAGAAATCAAAATAGGCTCATCAATGTCACAGAAATAAATAGCATAAAAGTTTTGGACGACATTGAAACATCCTGGCTAAAATTGTCATCTCATAAGTGACATCTTAGTGAATCTAAGGCCAGCAGCTAACGAAGCAGTAGGCAAATGGAAGGTACACATAAACAGCACCTGCACTAAGAAATGGTGTTAAGAAGACTTTAAAAGGAAAATTGGGCAAAATATTTGCGATATTTGAGGAAATAAATCATATATGACTTATATACAGTCACTAAAAATAGGGTAAATAAAGGGTGGTTAAATTTCAAGGGCCGATGTTGAATGTGAACCACACCTAAACGTCAACGATACCGTTGGACTTCTTTCTTTGGGGTTATTTGAAATAAAAGGTGTATGTCGATAAGCCAGCAACAATTCAATAGCTAAAGGATGAGATAATTCGGCACATTAACGGCATAGAATCTCAATTATGCCTCAGCGTCATCGAAAATTTGGACCATCGGATGGAGGTGTGGCGCCGAGCCGCGGCGGCCATTTAGCCGATATTTTGTTCCATACATAATTGAGCCATACTAATATTATCATAATGAAGAGAAATGGCAATAATTTCTTAAACAAATTGTATTTGATTCAAAATCAACTCCGGTTCTTGAAACTTAACCACCCTTTACAAATATTGCTTCTATAAAGCAACAATTTTGGCATACTTTTTCGGTAGATACAAGACTGGCTCCGCAGGTAAAATCAATTAATGAACTAATCAATACTTACTTACCCATGTGGCGCTACAACCACGAGTCGGTTTGAGGCCAAATCCAAAATGGCGCATCAGCTGCTTCTGTCCTGCGCTCATTGGTGCCAGTTGGAAATCTCGAGTGAAGACAGGTCCTGCAGCACTTGGTCTTTCCAACGGAGATGTGAACTTCCACTCCTTACTTTATGGGGTACCGTGTCGTAAATTCGCCTTGCTAAAGCGTCCACCGTAGCCAAATGGGTTGGTGCGTGACTACCATTCGGAATTTATAGAGAGAACGTCGGTTCGAATCTCGGTGAAACACCAAAATTAAGAAAAACATTTTTCTAATAGCGGTCGCCCCTCGCAGGCAATGGCAAACCTCCGAGTGTATTTCTGCCATGAAAAAGCTTCTCATAAAAATATCTGCCGTTCGGAGTCGGCTTGAAACTGTAGGCCCCTCCATTTGTGGAACAACATCAAGACGCCCGCTACAAATAGGAGGAGCTCGGCCAAACACCTAACTGAAGTGTACGCGCCAATTATATATGTATATATATAAGCGTCTTCTTTCATACGGGTGACATGGCCAAGACAGCGTAGCCACTATATGTATTTTTATATGCTTAACTTTGCCCATGTCCCCTCATAGAACTCGCTGTTCCAACGTACGCGGTACTCCTAACTAACGCGAAGGGGACCAAAGATCTTACGTAGAATTTTTGTTTCAAAGGCTCTCAAAACTTTTTCTTCCGCTGTTGACATCGTCGTCCATGCTTCGGCACCATATATTAGGACGGGAATGATGAGTGTTTTATAGAGTGCCTTTTTAGTCCTTCGAGAGTAAGCTCTACTTCTCAGTTGCTTACTGAATCCAAACTGACACCTGTTGGCAAGAGTTATTCTCCGTTTGATCTCCAGGCTGACGTCATTTTTGTTATTAATACTGGTCCAAGGATAGACAAAATCCTTCACTACTACGAATTGTTGACACCGACATATTGTCCAAGACGCGAAGACTCCCTGTTAGTTGACAGCAGGTACTTTGTTTTACCCTCATTCACCGCAATACCCACATTGCTCGCCTTTTTCTTTCCGTTCACCGTGAACATTATTTTTAACTGAGCTCAAAGCCAAGGGACCACCCCTTGCGAAATCGGGGCGGCGTTCTTTGCGAAATTTATCAGAAGTTGGTTTTTTGTTGTTGTAATTTTGTATATTTCGGAGATGGGGCTTTTAGAACAGCCCTTCGAACGGTGAATTTCCTGGCTGCAACATTTGCTATTTCTTTAATTCCTTGTTGCAAAGGCGGAATTTTGTGCAATTCAAAGGACTTTGCGGGCTTTCTTCGGTGTCAAAGCCATAGCAGTTCTGCTTATGCACTTTTTACCATAAGAGGCACATTTTTTCACGTAGTAGTGCACAACTTTTGGACTTCGACTAATCTTGTCGACAGTTTGGCGATTTGAAAGTCCCTCTGAGGTCCAGATATAGACTTGCCCTTCGTCGCAATCGGTTAAACTTTTCTACTTTCCCTTTTTATTAGAATGAAGAAATTTTCGACCTAACACTATGAATGCTCAAAAATGACACCTTTTCACAGGTTTAATGCGCAAATACTATAGGCAAGTTTTCCATAAAAAAATGCATTGAAAAGTACTTTTTTATTCACAGCTCAATTATATTAAATATCAAACGCCAGATGAATCACCCTGTGTGCTAGTGAATATTTAAATATTACTACGTGTAATATATCTACGTCTACAATGCGCACAGGTCTATAAAATGCGCATTTAAATCCATCTGTTCGATGGCCTTACAACTTTTCACACACAATTACAATAATAACTTTTCAATTTTCATTTGCCACACTGGCAAATGGACAATGCCAATTTAATTTACACTCAGACACATACACATATGTAGCTGCATTCACACACACACATCATTGGTATAAATAAATAAATATTGCAAAAGTCCTAAAGTCATATAAAGTGCTTTAAATTCAATTCCATAGATTTCACAAAACCAATCGTGGCAATGTGAGTGTGTGTGTAGAATTCAATGCAATGTAATGTGATGCGTTGCGAATCGAGTGATTTGCATGATTGTACGATTGGCAATCAAATTTGCTTGTGGGCAAAAATAACTAACTGACTGACTGACTGGCTGACTGGCTGCTTCACTCCATAACTGAGTGCTGAACTTTTCTGTTGTTGCACGCACACAATGAAAATCAAAGTAAATGTCCTTTTTACTATGCCTAGAAATCTACTCGTACATACATACTTGCATATACACACGTATAAACATTTCCATACATATGAACCAACATTTGTTGGTGTTTGGCTATTTGTGCACGCCACTGAATGCGCTCGGATGTGTCATTACGCATCGACGACAGGGAACTTGAGGCAATCGAATGGTGAAAGAAAATCGTGGAGAAAGCAAAACTTGTGAATGACGAAAACAGAAAATAGAACAGAGTGGCTATGATGTGAGCTTTGTAAAGGTCGCGTTTACATGAACTAATACAGTTCAAATACATTCATACACCTCTGCTCACAATAATGCCAGTGCACCATATTGCAAATTTTCGACTATTTATTTATCTAATTTTATTTTGTTTTATGGTATAAAAATACAACTCATACTACAAGAAATTTTTATCAATATTTCAAATTTTTTCAGTCAGAATTTTGAAAAAAGATTTTGTGTATGCAGTTTTATGATCGATTGAATTTTGGTCGAATATTTTAGCAGCTTTAAGTTGCTAGAAGTTCGCGTTGATTTTTTATAATTTTTTTTTTCTTGACGGTCTTTTTCAATTTCCAGAAGAAATGCATAACGCCATGAGTAAAAAAAAACTATCAAAAATCAAACGCCGATGGTGGACCAATTTTGTTTGAGTGATATCTCAACTTAAAAGTCGTAAGTCTGCTCTGCTGAGTGAAAGTAGTTTATCAGAAATTCCTCTGACCGGTGTTAAGATTTGTTTCGCTTGTCGCTGACCGAAAGAATTTCCTCAGTGTTCAACGAATTTCTTCTCCTCCCACCTCTTGTCTGGCTGCCTTTGCGTGGTGCAGGTTTAACTGAAGGCATCCGAGTTGTCCTCTGTTCTTGCCTGGGATAACTTGTGGCATTATCGTTTATGGTGTTAGGCAGTAGCTGCCTTTTTCCTACCTCTGTAGCTTCCCAGCAAGGTCGGCTCCTCAGCAGAGTGACCTTTGCCGTTTTTGGTCCTGAAAGGTCGCATTCTTATGCCTTTTTCAACCTTTTGGACACTCGTCTTTGGTGGCATGCGGTGCATCTTGAAAGCAATGCGGCTGCTCATCAGTTGACGTTGCAGTCACACGAAGTGCAGATTGGTTCTTTAGGCTGATGCTATGCCGAAGGCTTGACTGCTTCCATTAGTACATCATTCTTCTGTACGCTTTTGGCCTTTGCTCTAAGTTGAACTCTGCTAAACCCATATTTCAATCAGTATTGGTAATCTTTGATCGCTTTGGCGGGGATTGGGTCGATTGAGATGGTTAGCTCCGTCATTGAACCTTTTTGTACTATGTTGAGTACTCGCCATTCGCGAACATTTACGCCAGAATTTTGTCCATCCAGGAGGTTAAGAATATATTGTTGTTGTTATTGTGTTTGTTGTTGTTGATGTGTTTGCTGTTGTTGTTGTAGTATACTTATCCCCTGTCAGTGTTATATAGATCACCGGTCGTATTTTTCCAGCTCATCTAAGGGTAGGCCTAGGGAACTTGCTGTTTATACAGGTTGGGTCCAGAGGGAGAGGGGTGTTAGATGAGTGGGTTTGATGGAGCATTTCAAAATATGGTAAGAATCACGCACTCCGCGTGTGCTGCACATATGTTTAGTATGCTGGCATCGATTCTGGATAAGTAGGAGTATAACCTGCTACATTATCCAAAATGTAATTGGGCCAAGATTGTGCGGGACTCTCGGGGTAGCTGAAGCTTTTTGTCTGCTCTGGGTGGTAGTTGGACTCCGATAACAGCATTTGGAGGTCGGGAGTTTAAGAAGGTGGTAAATGTCTCCACATGAATTTCGTTAAGTGTATGTTTAAACACAGAACAGTTATTGTCGCATTGTTTTGTCTTGGATCTCGTCGGCATTCCAGCCATTTCTACGTTACCGGAATGACTCCGGTTTTTCCATACCAAGAGCTGCCGCCCCAGTAAACCAGCCTTGTCAAGTGAGCAGTTAAAAATTCCCTCGTTTGGGATAGCACACGCTCCTGGAAGTGGCCAATGTAGTTTTTTTGTCTATTTATACTCAGCGGCAATTCGGCTGTATGATTTTTTTTAACTTAAAATATCTAATTATTTTCTTATTATTTTGTGCCCCCATTCATTTATTTACATTATTTTTTAATTAAAAATATTTTCCAATTAAAAATTGGGTGACACTTGCAATTGCCAATGTTTCATATGCCACAAAACTATTTATGAAATTAAATTCTCTATTATTCAATTTCATTTGAGTTTTATTAAATTTACGATTTTTAGTATATACAGAAAATTTAAAAGATTTAATTGAATTGAATATTCAGAAATAAATCTGTTCAATTTGCATATACGCAACTATGCCATAGTACAACAAATTAGGCAGCCAAGCGCATGGGATAAATGAAAAATCATTTCTCATACAAAGCATTTGTCATAATAACTTAGAGGAGAATGAAATATGCACGTAGCGATTTTTCATGATTTTATAAGTACACAAACATATGTATTTGAAAATAAAATAAATTATTTGCATTATTTTGCTAGTTTTAAGGAAACTTTATTATTGCTTCATTGCATGCAAATAATTGAGAGAAATCAGATGCAATGCGAAGCAACATTATTTTGAGGATTTATGAGAAGCTATGACAAAACACTGAAAGATTACTTAAATACATATATGAATGCATCTAGCCATACATATATATGTACATGCATACATATGTACGTACATATATTACACATACATACACACGTACTTACATGTCACTAAGAATTTGAGAAATCTGCTTGGAAGTCTGCATCTACTCGTCTTATGTTTGTGTGGGTACCCAATTGTTTGCGTATACAGTAGCAGACATGAAAACCTTATCAGGTAGGAGTATGGAAGCTCAACACAACCATGTGAAGCCAGTGGTAACGAAATCAAAGTAAGTCGCCTGATTAAAAGCCCGGTTTGCAAAGACTTACACTTCGCTTGCCTTGACTTAATTTATATAGAAACTTAGAGTCGATTACTGAGTGCGTCTTTCAATACCTTATCTTTGTGTTATGAGTATCATCATTTGTCATTTTAAGGTTTTGTTTTGTATTGTGTAAAAATGGAGAAAAAATTGAAATTAAATCAGCTAACTTACATGCTGGCGAACATTTTTCTTTCAGCTCCCTAAGGGATATCAAACGCTAATCATTCATAACCACAACTATTTAAAACACCAGTCTCGTTTGAAAAGTCCGTGAAAAGTCAGAGAGATGACTTCCTCGGCTCTCTCGGCCTACTAGAAGAATAAAGTATTTGAAGAAATAGCTGACGGGAAAAATATTTTATTCCAACGAGGAGCTGATTGCAGAAACGATTGAATGTTTCCAAGATTTAGACAAATCCTATTTTTCGAAATGAATAAACAAACTATAACAGAGTTGGACAAAGTGTATCAGCCTAAAAAAAAAATAAAATCTTCTAAAGGGTTTTCCAATAAGAAGTGTTATTTTGATATTCAAAGAAAAATGCTATCTTTTAATATAAATGATCGGATGTTTATTTCATTATAAAGAGGAAGGTATGCCGTTAAGGGGACAGGTACTTGTAAAATTTCGTGAAATTTTTTTTTTATAAAATGTTATTATAATATAATCCTTTACGAATATGTCAAAAAAATTTTAGAACGCAAATTTCAGTATTTCTTATATTAAAGATCGTCAACCGTGACGACTCTATTCTGTGCGTTCGAGTGCTGGGAGAGGATAGTTACGTTGCCGACTTTAGACGAGTGTTTCTCAAAACTATATTTTTCGAATTGGCGTACACGATAACTCGAAAAGTTATTGACCGATCTCCCTGAAATTTTGCACACATATATTTTATGATATTACTTTCTATAATACAAGTTTTCGAAAAAATAATTATTTCGAAGTAAAAATAGTAGGAAAATTCTCCCCGAAATTCAATTTTTTTTCAAGCATTTTATCCATCGATTTTTTTACCATTTTTTTTAATTCATATAGAAACTATGACAATAATAAACAAAAACATTTTGGGTTTTTTGTATTCAGGTCACTGACGCCGATGCTCCAATTGAGAAGCCCCGCTGCGACCTTCCTGGAAGAATTGAGTGTACATCCGCCATTTTAAATAATTAGAATAAAAAAAAAATTCTATATTATTTTAATGAATAAATAAACTGTATGCCATTTAAAAAAAATATATTGACTTCTTCATTTTAAATAATTTTAATAAAAATCAGGGAAAATATGGCCGTTTACAGGTATCTGTCCCCTTAATAGTGGAAAATAACATCAGGCAAATGACCACCACGACCATGCTTACAGAACAATATCCTTTTAATCAAGTTTTCCATAACCGAATTGCAAAGTGGCTGCTCTATTGCCTCGATAGCCTCACGAATTCCATCTTTGAGGTCTTGAATCGACCATGGACTGTTGGCGTAGACCTTCTCTTTCACGTCGCCCCAAAGAGAATAGTCTCAAGGTGTTAAATCACAAGATCTCGGTGGCCAATTGTGATCACACAATTGTGTTCTTCGAAAGATGACACGGTCCGGAAACTTTTCCCGTAAAAGATCAATGGTTTCGTTGCTTGGAACATAGCACCGTCTTGTTGAAAATAAACGTTGTCCAGATCAATGCCATCCAATTCCGGCCATAAAAAATCGTTAATCCGCTCTAGATAGCGATAGTTAACACATGTTATTGGAAACCCTTTACTTCTTCTTGATTGGCGCGATAGCCGCTTACGTGATTTTGTCTGAGTTTAACAAAGCACGCCAGTTATTTTTTTTTGTGCTGACCGACGTCAGTTGGACACATCAAGTGAAGCTAAGTTCTTCTCTACCCGAACCCTTCCTCTTCCTCTGCTACCACCAGATGGTACCGCATCGAATACTTTCAGGTCCGCGTTTGAATCTATTCGGACGACCTGGCCGAGCCAATAAAACCGGCGGATCTTGATTCACTGCGCTATGTATATGTCGTCGTAAGCCTCATATAGCTCATTGTTCCATCGATACTCGACCTGTGTGCAGTACTGGCCGTCGATAACATGCAAATGTCCAAAAATCTTCCGCAGAATCTTTCTTTCCAACCCTCCTAGTGATGCCTTATCGGTTAACTCTTAACAATTAAAAGTTTTTAGTTTTGCACATCATATTCAAAGGACCTTCTTTTCGACAGATTGTGCTTGTTTTTCTAGTATTGTGTCTTCTGTCTGCCTTTTTGGCATATTTGGAGGAATTTTATTCAAATTAGTTAAAAAAATGAGTTTTTTTGTTTACATAGCCAAGCTATGACGCGGAAGAAAGTTAGGACGCTTTAGTGGATCCATTTCTGAAACAATCAGTTTAACCCTTGCGTCCCCGATTGTTGCGCTTCGTTTTGCAATTTTTGACGTGAAACTTCTTAGGCGTCGATGAACGAGCGAGAATGGAGAGTAAAATTTCAAGGCCATGCAACGTTTTGGGCATTTTCGTTCCGTGAGAGAGAAAAAGATATAACGAAGAGGAAAAGGAGAGAGAGAGCTATATCTTATATATAGTATATCTTAGATACACTTTAGGCTATTTTTCCTGAGTTTTTCCTTGTGGTTGCTAATTTCTAGTGAGAAATAACACTGCCTACTTTTTGGCGCTTGTTTGTTGGTGCAAACTGGTAGGAAATATATTTTGGTGCCTACTTTTTGGTGTTATATTTCCTTGGTGCCCACTGCTTGGGGCGTTTTTTGGTCCCAATTTTTTTCTCTCTCTCATTCTCTCTCGGGTCTCTCCCTCTTTCTTTACCCGCCTTGAAAGTTTCACTTCTGTTATGTGTACTACGCTAAACGCACTTTTTTTTACTTGTTTTCATATTTTATATATTCTAAAAATGTCTCAACAAAAACTCAGGTGGTATAAAAAGTTTCTTGTGAGCAGTATGTGGTGGTATAAAATTTGCTCGAAAAGCATCAAATTTTGTTTTAAAATCGATAAAACGTTTACCGAAACATTTGAATCAATGAAAAAGTTTATGGCTTTGATTGTCTATCCCGTGTTAGAATTCATAAGTTGTTTACTCGTTTCACCGCCGAAATTGTTCATCATGAACCTGAAACTAGGCGCCAAAGTGTCGAATGGCTAAACCACCACCCAAAAAATCCCGTTTGGAAAAGTCAAAAATCAAGTCGATGCTCATTTGTTGCATTTGAGCATAAAAGGAAAACGTTTTGCGTTCGCAGATGCCATTCAAGAGACTTGTACCGACATTATGCAGGACATTCCGGCCAATCTTTGGAAAAGTTTTTAGATCGCGCAAAACAGTATATCGAGGCCAGAGGGGATTTGTATGTTGAATAAATAAACTCGAAGTTATCAGAACAAAGCTCCTGTGGTTTCTATTTTAGCTTAGTCTTCTTTATTTTGGTATACTATTAAGTAAGCTGCGTCTGAAAGCGCGTTTGCAAGCTGTTTTCAGACTTGACTCGCTTTAATCCGACACACGTAAAACAACTTTGCAATGAAAAGGCAAACAAAGACTCGGTTAGGTGAGTTTAACAATGGATTCCCCTGTCAATAGCCTTTCAAATCGGCTGGAGCTTACCCCAAGAGAACTGACGGGTTTTGAAGAGAGAAAGAGACTCAAGACTTCATTTGAAATTTATCGAACTTTTCAGCAAAAAAAGAACACAAATTTATTGATTTGGCTGTGGGCCCAAGCAAAGCCATTGCCAAGGCGTGTAACGATGTAACAAATCAAAATAAGTCTTCGTAAATATCTGTTATTTTAGTTTTATAATTATTCATTTCGTTAAAATTCAATTTAAGCTTATTAAATTCGCATTAAATAAAGTCATCCTAAATTAGTTTCATCATTAAGAGCCATATGCAGCATTTTTTCACACCCCTCCCGTATTACTTAAATAGGCGTAATTATTACAGATTTCAATCTACAAATCGCTTATGAAAAAATTAATTTTAATTGCTCTCCCACGGCAGTTGGATATGTCTTCACATCATTAAGTATTTACGGAGGTATGTCTTTTCCCAAATACCACAAAGAGAATAAAAATAAATCGAAAAAGAAGCGAAAAAACTCACTGTTAATTTCTTTTTGATTGATATTTGGCCATTTAAGTAGCGACAATTTTTCAGTAGTCTCAACCCGCAACAGCAGGTAGGGATGCTAAGCTCGAAAATCCCGGTACTGTTTCATATAACTAGGAAAGATATTGGAAAATAAAAGGGAAAAGCAAAGGAAAAGAAAGGGAAAAGAAAGAAAAAAGAAAGCGAAAGAAAGGAAAGGGATTTCATCCGTGAGCATGAATCCGTAGTGCCTGTAGCTCCCACTTGGCCAACTACCCATCGGCGATGTCATTAAGATTATTAAATTTGAGGAGAAATTCATGATCAAATTCCACAATAAAGTCAGCCGGAGCACAATTGCTCTCGAAGGGAAACTCCAAGAGTGTACCTTGTGGCACAAAGACCACTAAACTCATAGGGGTTGGAATATATGGCCCCAAAATAAAGAAGTCTGCGCGGATGCGTAGTCATCCTAACAGTTTCCAAGTGGAAGTTTATGCTATATGCCCATATGCAGAAATAAAATTAGGCTGAAATGTATGAATTACCATTTTGAGTGACAGTCCGGGGCCAGTCAAGGCGTTGCCATTCTTTGAGGTTAAGTGCTTAGGGGTACTTGAGTGCATCGAGAAATTAAACTTTCTAGGAACGCACAATCACATTCGGCTCATATGGGTCCCTGGACACAGAGGAGTTACTGGGAGCGAAGTAGCGGTGCATTGGCTTGAGAGGATGCGGTCTCGTTATTAATAAGGACCTAACCTTTTCTTCTAATGGGACAACATACCATCAAGGAGGAGCTTAAAAGCGAGGAACTAAGGTTAAGAGGCTTGAGCTTCCACCAAATTATGGGGCTATAACAGGCGTTCAGTAAATTCCGAGCCCTTTCTAAGGACTAACTGAGAATGTTTACGAACATTCACGAGCCATCTGCACATTCGGATATCTTCCGCTGACTCCTGCCATTTCAGCGATTAGTCTACGAAAACTCCTACACAAAGGAGGATAAGATATCTCGACCGGATGCGACTTGAAGAAAGGCACATACGCTCCGCCTAACCCAGCTCTATCTTAGATTTATTAGGAGAACTGGGCTTGGAACGGGTGCTATGATGAGTAGAAGGCACAAGAGGCCATGAGATCGAAGTACAAACCTGATTTTCATTCACTCATTCATTGCTTTAAGGCACCCAGAAGCCCTAAATTAGTTGAAATGTATGTCTATTTTTTTTCAAAATAGATATTTGTGAAATCTGGAAATAAAATTTATTGAAAGAAAGTTGACGTTAATTCAAATTACAAATTTTGGTTTTTTTTATTCAACAAAATATACAATAAATTTAGGCCACGGCTTAAGGATTTACCTTAAAATGCTTTACTCTCCTTCAAATACATTTTAAATGTTAATACTATATTCATGCGCACTTGTATTTTTGGTATGAACGAAAGTTTCAAAATATAATAGAACATTTTGTATCTAATTGTTCTCCATAAACTTAAACCTAGGTTAGGTTAGGAGCTATCCAGTTGTGATAATACCGGAACTATCCTATCCTTATTCCACTTGGTTCTCTCTAAACCGTTGTGTGACCTTTAAATAATAGCTTTACTAGCTAGTTTGAGATGCGCAACATCCGCAATGCTGTCTAGAGCGATTCCGAGCAAATTCCGTATCCATGCACCCGCCTGTAAGGTGTTCCACTGTATCTTCCTCTTCTATATCCTGCTCCAGCTCCTACAATAGCCATTGGATGCTGCTCCTAATCTACTGGTACGCCTTCCTATTAGACAGTATCCAGATAGGACACCTACTACGATTCTTAGATCCCTCCTACTTCATTCAAGTAGACTCTTAGTGCGACTTCTGTTCCATACGGGCCACGTTTACCGAACTAGCTAACTCATCTGTCTAACAGTTAACTTTAAGGGGGGCCTCTTATCAGTCGGCTTCAAAACATCGATTTTTTTTAACTGCAATCGATAGATATGTTATAGGAGAATATGCCCTCAAAATTGTATAGCGGAATTCAAAGTGATTTTGAAGTTAGAGGCCTGTGTACCGTCCCTAGTCAGTATACTCTCTACCTTCTGAAAACCTTGAAACACCTTTTCTCAAAACCATGTTTTTGAAAATGGCGTGTAAGATTAAAAAAAATCGACGAAAGTTATCGTTTCAAACCGATAATCTATATAAAGATAATTAAAATGCGCAACTAATTAACTAACAAAATAAATTAACTAACCTTTTTTGAAAAAAAAAGCAAAAAAAAAATCAATTAATTGTGTGTTCATTTTTTCATATTTTTATACAAGAGTACTCTATTATATGCGGGTAAGCCTTGTGAATAAGACAATATTTTTCTTTTGTGTTTCAGGTGAAAACTACGACCGCAATCTTACACGCAGTTTTACTAGCGCGCAAGCAGAAGCTGTGCGAGATCCCTCATATGTCCGCCATTTTGTTTTTTTATTTATGTTAAAAAATTGTTTATTACTCTTCAATCATGCCTTCAAATAAATGCAAAAGATTATTCCTGTGTGTCGCTTTTTTCGCCTCGAAAAAATATTGGGAAAAAACACCTTTTTTTGAAGCTACTGAAAAGAGGGGGCACCCAGAGTAGATTAAGAGAAAAATATTGTGAACGTATTTTTAATAACTTGTAACATTCATTTATTGACTTAAACGAGTGTTTACATTTCAGAGTCGCCTGACTATGAGGGTAAATGAAGATTTCTCTAACTGTGACTGTGCTTTTATTTAGTACAAGGTTTTCTGAGTTCGCAAAGATTTCGGTTTGGAGCACGCTATAATGATCAGGCAAAAGCTGGTTGCTTGTATTATTTTGAAGTAAATAAATAGTTCCATAAATAAATGATGTGTTATAGTAAGCGTGACATGAAATTGTATTCTATTCTAAAGGATGGTTAAGTTTGAAGGGCCGGTGTTGATTTTGAATAAAATACAATTTTTTTAAGAAATTATTGACATTTTTCTTTATTATGATAATACTGGTATCGCTGAATTATGCATGAAACGAAATAGTAGCCAAATAGCCGCCGCGGCTTCGGCGGCACACCTCCATCCGATGGTCCAAATTTTCGATGACGCTGAGGCATAATTGAGGTTCTATGTCGTTAATGTGCCGAATTATTTCATCCTTTAGCTTTTGAATTGTTGCTGGCTTATTGACGTCCACCTTTTCTTTCAAATAACCCCAAAGAAAGAAGTCCAACGGTGTCGTTGACGTTTAGGTGTGGTTCACATTCAACATCAGCCCTTGAAATTTAACCACCCTTTAGTTTCACGTCTGGCTTTACGCTACCTCATTAACTCAGTGCATTTATTTACTTTATGAAAGAGTCCAAATGCTTCTTGGCATCACCGATTTGACTACTTTTAATATTTCGCTGCTTTATTCAAAGCGACCTACATACGAGTATTTGCAAACATACAACTATGAAAGTCAAGAAAATCAAACCCGAAATTTCGAATTTACCAAAAACAAAATTCCGGGACTAAACAGTTTATCATCAACAGCCCTCAGGCTACTCTATTACAAGCAAACAGACGTAGTTAAACAATAATTATCACAAAAATGCGCAAACGTAAAAATAGCACACAATTGGCACCACTTAAATACGCATTTAGCAAAAAGACGTCGATTTGGTTTCAGTTTTGCTTCAGTTTTCCTTATTTTTATTACAGAAAAATGCTCTATTTGTCCCTGCTTACCTCAGGCTTGACCGCAACAGCAGTAAATACCTACAAACATAAAAAGAAAGTTTATAAAAAAGAGAAAACAACCCAAGAAAAAAATAATCGCACCGGATATAGTGCCTGAGGGCTACAAAAATTGCGTGACGCATATTTTTTCTGCTTGAATATAATTTAGGAATATATTTTCTCTTCGCATTTCTTCCCATTGCACGCACCTACCGACATACGTACGTACGCACGTAAGTAGCACAGCGCTGAAAACTTCAACACGCAGCTTTCGCCACTCTTCGAACTTTCGTCAACTGTGGACTTTTCGCTAAATATCAAAGCAAACGGAAACGCAATGAAAATAAACACTGTAATTAAGTTAATGAGCATTTTCTGATTTATGTGAACTTGAATTGGTTGAATATTTGCCCTTAGCAGGGTTTGGATTTTTCTTATTATTGTAAATAATACCGTAACTATCAGTTTGCATTTAATTGTTACAAAAATGAATTGAAAGGCTCTAGGTAGTATGCTGGAGGGATACAGAATTTAAATATAGAGCAAAATTAAGTTCACATTGAATCACTAATTATTCATTATGCGGCTTGAAGCAGACCAAAGAGACTGCCAGATGAGTGTAGGAGTCCCTGCAAGTGGTGAGACTTTTGACTGGTATTTAGCTGAGAGTGACTAAAAATTGTTATTTTTCATTTGAGAGGTGCATATATCAATGGCTCTGCTGCACAGATCCGACTGACTTATCAGTAATGATCTGCGTTTTATTAAAAACGGAGGCTTTGTACTTGCAGCTCATAGGTACATATATACCTGCGATTTTAGATATCCCAATAAGAGAAATCTTTCGTTATCCAATTGCACGACATTAAGGGCGTAGGTTAAGTTAGGTTAGGTTGAGCTTCAGATCACACTCAGGTTCATAACTCATTGTAATGTCGCATGGGGAAATTGCCGTGATCTCTCTGAAACCCAGTGCGTAGCGAGATGAAAGATCCCTGATTTCCATAGTGCTGAGGTATTCCAACTCATCAAATAATTATCTTTCTCTGGTTAGAGTGGAACAGAAGCACAGAAGTTGCATAATCGTCTCTTCCTCTTCTTTATCTACACAACTTTTACAGAAGTCATGTGCCTGCAGGCTTAGCTCCTGGTCGTTCTGTCTATTAGGCAATGCTCCGTTGTGTCTGAAGTCAGTGTGCTAAGATTACTTTTATTCACTCTCAGCAAAAATTTCGTGTGCTTAGGATTGACAGTCGACCACAATTGTCAGACAATTCTGTAGGTATTAGGGTCACCTTCACCATCCACAAATAATCGCTAAGGCTACCATGGGACTGGTGATAATCATAGCAATTTTTTAAGGACTTTAATTTAAAGATATGCCCCTGGAATATATTAATTAGATATAAGTTATGATAATATCAATCCAAATCCTTAAGGAGGCTTTGCACGAAAGTACAGAGGATCCTTGACAAAATCGATGATTGGTGCATGAGACAAGGTCTTTCCGTTAATCCGAACAAAACAACCATAGTCTTGTTTACGAAAAAACGGAAATTGGATGGACTCAGTCTTCCAACACTGAAAGGTGTGACACTTGGTCTTTCCAACGAAGTTAAATATCTAGGAGTAATCTGGGATAAGAAGCTGACCTGGGAGACACACGTTTCACTGAAGGTGAATCGTGCATTGAAGATTTTTCAGCAATGCCGTAGAGCCTTTGGCAAAACTTGGGGTCTGAAACCTGCTGTGGTCCTATGGATATACACGGCACTTATCAGACCAATCATCACTTACGCTTCTGTGGTCTGGTGGCGACGGAGCATGGTTAAGTCCACAATCCGGGAACTATACAGGCTGCAAAGAAGTGTATGTTTATGCATCACGGGTGCCATGAGTACAACCTCTGGAGATGCCCTAAATGCTATGCTCGATTTGCTCCCCCTGGATCTTAAGATACAACAGGAAGCAATAAAAGCAATGTGCAGACTCCATAAATATGGTCTCTGGCACGAAGATGGAACTTCGGGACACAGAGAAATCTTTAAGTTGCTGTCGGAGCAGTATCCACTGTTTTTGGCACCTAAAGATGACCTGATGCCCACAGTTTCATTTGGAAGGAAATTTGATGTCAGATTTCCATTGCGTGAGCAATGGAGCAATCCAGAATGCATGCAGGGAGGTTTGACGGATATTTTCTTTACCGATGGGTCCAAGACTGAAATAGGGTCTGGAGCCGGATGGTACTTAAACGATAGTAATAAGTATCACTATGCTATGGGGGAAATGGCAACTGTTTTTCAAACAGAAGTTTTTGCCATCCTAAAAGTAGTCGAATGGATAATCGAGAGGAGATGGAGCGGGAAACAGATTGGAGTCTTCAGTGACAGTCAGGCTGCATTGAAGGCCCTGGAGAACGCGAAGCAAACCTCGAAGATTGTTCAAGAATGTAAGAGGAAGCTTAATTCTGTCGCAAGACAAAACAGGAAACGAAATTGCCGACGAATTGGCCAACCGTGGATCAGCGGTGCCCCCCACAGGGGCCAGAGCCAATAATGGGAATCAGTCCCGCAGGAATCAAGAATTGGATCAACGATTATGTAGGCAATCTACATAAAGAGCGATGGTCCGGTCTAGAACGCTGCAGAACTGCAAAGTGTTTTGTGACAAGTCCGAACAGAAAACTGTCAAACTTTCTACTAAAACTTAGAAGGAAAGACATTCGGTTGATGGTCGGCATCATTACAGGACACAACCCATGGGGTCAGCATATGACCACCATTGGAATCATCGAGGACCCGGTATGCCTGTCCTGCTTGGAGGAGGCGGATAGCACTGAGCACTTTCTCTGTGAGTGTCCTGCCTTTGCTAGAGCGCGACTACGGGTATTGGGTTCCGATGTCATGGGAATGAGTAATATTCGTTCTCTCAAACTGGAGGATATTTACAGATTTGCCAAAGAATCTGGAAAATTCTCACAGGACTAACTATCTCTATCTCTGTCTCTATTCTTTCCTATCTCTTTCTCTGATACTTTTCTCCCTCCCTCCTTAACTATCTACCCCCTTTCCAGAGCTTTAAATACAATGGGCTTTTTAGCCTGAGTGTTTTAGGAGCCACCAAATCTCCTGGTGCTCCTTGGCTCGACCTCTTCAAATTCAAATTCAATCCAAAGATGCAACTAATCAGGCAAGGCAAGAGGCCTTCTCATATCACATTCTTCTCTTCTTCATTGCAGCGATAACCGTTTAAGCGATTTTGGGCAATTTTGACCAAGCGAGCCAGTTGTGTCTTTCTGGCGCTAACCGCGCCAATTGGGCATAGCCAGTAAAGCTAAATTCTTCTCCTCCTGATATTCCCAACGCAGAGAAGGACTTCCTCTTCCACTGCTACCTCCAGCTGGTAACGCATCGAATACTTTCAGAGCCGGAGCGTTTGTTCGTTCGGATAACATGGTCCAGGCAACTAAAACGCTGGTCCTTCAATCGCTGTGCTATGTCTCTGTGGTCGTAATGCTCATACAGCTCATTGATCCATCGATACTTGCCAAGTCTGTGATACTCGCCGTTGCCAACGTGCAAAAGTCGTGCAAAAAATCTTTCGCAGTTTCTTTTTCTCAAGTACTCCAAGGGCCGCCTCATTGGATGTTGGCATCGTTCAAGCTTCTGCGCCTTACAAAAGGACGAACATGATAAGGCCCTCAGAAAATGTTGGTTTTGTTCGTCGAGAGTAGACTTTACTACTCAATTGCATACTTAGTTCAAGGTAGTAGTTGACCTTCTTATTTTTGAAAAATGTGATAACTGTTGCGTATTTATGGGGACTTTTTAATAGGTACGGGACAATGTTTAGGCAGATTGAAATATTAAGCGAAATACAAGGTGAAGTCTAAAATAAACAACACTGAGATAAAATAGAAACGCGGCTGCTGCTGGCTGTGGTGGAGTGTAGCGGGTGAAGTGACGCGGGCAATCAAGTGGTACCAGACAAATAAGTAAATAAGTAAATAAGACCTGATAAATATGCGTGGCTACGTGTGTATGTGTTTATGCGTGCGCGCGCGTGTGTGTGGAGATATTCTTGCCGTCACACCATATACTTGTAACTTCCTTCAAAATCTAAACATTTTGAAAAAAAAAAAAAAAATATTTAGTACAATAAAAAAATGTTGGAAATGTTAAAAAAAATTTAGTTTAAAAATTAAAAAAATTTTCAATAACAATTAAATCACAAAATTATTCCATTTTTCAAAGCTTTTCAGCTTATTTCTTATTCTTGTTAAAATAATCGAAGATAAAAAACGCTACACAAAAATTTTCAGCATTGAACAAATTTTAAAGTTATAAATATTTTTTCTTAATTTTTTCAGTTTACTTCTTATACTCAAGTCTATAAATAACAATTTTCTGAAAAATGTACCACAGTCTCCAAAATACTTGGATTAGTTGACATAGAATCATTCTATTCTGCATGCTGGAAAACTCGCCTGTGCCGAGCTTTCATTTCAGATCAGCAATTCAGGCTCCTAAATCTAAAAATACGCTTGTCGCGCACATAGGGTCTCGACAAGACTCTTCCATCGCACACGCTGCTTCGCCAAGCGGTCCTTGCGACCTCTGCTCCCGTGCGGGTTCCAGTTCAGTGCCATTCTCGTGATGCTATCTGGAGGTTTTCTAAGCCACCTATCCATCTCCACTTTCTACGCTTGATTTGCTATAGGATGGACTTCTAATTCGATGAACTCCACAGCGCGTCGTGTCTGATAGTGTTCGCCCAGAATATTCCACAGATGATGCGGGGCATCTGTTGACGAAAGATTGTAGCCTCTGTGTGCTGGTGTTAGAGGCCAGCCACATTTCACTTCTGTACAATAGTACAGATCTCACACATGAGCTGAATATTCGTAGTTTAGTGTGCCTGGAGATTTGCGTGTGTGATTGGAGATTGGGTTAGAGCATTCGCCCTTGCTTTGTTTAGCCTGTAGTTTTATCTGCTCCGCCGTTTGTCGTGATAGTGCAGCCAAGGTAGCAGAATCTTTCGACCAAGTCCACCGCACACCAGACAGCCATTATGGGTCTTACTTTGTTGTGGTTGACTTTCATAGCCTTTGTATTGGCGATGTTGACCTCTAGTCCAACAGTGCGTGCCAGTGTGACTAGTTTGCGCGCCTTCGCTTGCATGCCAGTGAGTTTGTGAGAGGGGAGGCAGATGTCACCGGTGAAGTATAGACCCCAGAGGTTTTTTGGTGCAACTCCAAACGATGCCTCTTTTGTGCAGAAAATTTCTTACAACTTTCAATTCAAAAAATGCACAAATTATTGCTGTAAATCTAACTTCAGAATGATTGCTGGTTTATGATTTAAGCCTTGGTTTCATAACGTCGGCCAAATATTTCTCCTCGCACAATATTTACTGGTTACATAGCCGTACTAGACCTACTGCCACTTCTACCTACATACTACAGGTATGTAAGTTATAACTAATGTTGCACTTAGAAATATTAAATAATTAACAAATTCGCTGTAAAAAGTTTCGAACTATATGGCAAGAATTAAGTAGAGCTGCTTTTTGCATATCAAAATTAGAGATTTCGGGAACTGAA
Organism: Anastrepha obliqua; assembly: GCF_027943255.1. NCBI lineage: Eukaryota > Metazoa > Arthropoda > Insecta > Diptera > Tephritidae > Anastrepha > Anastrepha obliqua. Next base: position 33,694,080 of record NC_072896.1, read on the forward strand.
GTGTTTTGACGTTGTCTGTCAAATTTTTCTGTGCTAATCCATGCGCTGAGATGACAATTGAGAGGATGTACACCTTCCTTAACTTGCATTGGCGTTTGACATCAATCATTAAGTGAGAATATTTTGATATTTTTTCTGCATATGTTTTTTGCATGTTTTCGTTTAGAGGTTTATGCTTTATACAACTAGTCGTTTGAGATTTATTGATCATTGATTTATTGTCTGGTCTATGCGGTCTCTTGTTGCATTCGATTAAATGTTAAAATTGTTCAGTCATAATACAGAAGGTAGTTGTTGTAGTCTTCTTGTACAGGTTGTGAGATGTATCTGAAGTACGGTATTTTGCTTTGATTAAAGTTGTACATCTGCGTCAGTTTTAGATTAATTATTTTCACGACGTCATTGAATCGTGGACTAATGCTCCACTTCGACTATTGCATCTTCGACGCCTGTCTGCAGCGGCAATTCGATCTCGCATTTCATATTTAATGTCATTTCACACCATCACCTCTGTTTTAGCGAATATCGATGTTGGTAAGCAATATTTTATTTGATTTTTAATTTTTTATTTTATTTAACTTTGTTTAGTTATAAAATTGTCTAAATTTGTACCAGCACCAGTATTACCAGCGCTTCATCCGTGTTAACACACAAAGGTACCATTGATTTTTAATGAAAAGCGTTCAATGTACAATTATTCGTATGTATGTATACTTATTTATAGGAGTAAAAGTCTGTCCGGTAATTACGAAAAATGTATTTATTTGTTGCCTTTTATGCGAGTGTAGTATATTTAAACATTTACTCATACATAAATAAATAAGGGAATGCATTTAAGGAAACATTAACCAACGACAACACATACTACTCATATACATACATATTTACTCATAAGCACTGAAAGTACTAACTACTCTTTGTTGCTTAAATACCTACACAAAAATTAACATTTGTTTAGTGTGTTTGCATATTTGTACATAATGACGTTATAATTACCAACAACATAAAAGCAATTCAACTTAGAATAGCAGCATTGTCTGGTATTAATGGGATTTTTAGTTGTTACTGGTATCTAATAAGTAGCTAGCAGCACATTTACAGATGGATAAGTTACGGTTACCAGTAGAAAATGTTAATGTTTATATGAGCGATGTATCAAATAGGTAGGTAGGTAGATAGGAATGGTTGAAGTACCAATCTGGCACTCCCCAACTAGCTCTAAAGCGCCGTTTTCATACCGTTATTAGACCTGTAACAGGCAGATATCTACAGCCATCCAGAGACCTGAAAAAATATAGAAATCATGTAAGATTTTAGAATTTTCTCCATCGTAACTTGGAACTAACTAAAACCGCCTTAGTATATAGAAAACCTAATCCTTCTGTATAAAACCGTCTCAAATCGAAAACCAAAATCTCAATTTGGTCAAAAAAGAGCAGAGTTGTAAATTTTTTAACACAGAAAGTACCGAAAACCGTTTTTTTCCTTAATATAAACCTTTTTTTTTGTATTTGACGTATGTGGATAAATAAACTGTGTCTTTATTCTCATAAAGTATTAATCATTGATTCGTCAGAATATAATAGCAAGCAACGCATTTGCCTGTACAGAAATGATTTCCTATTGGCCACAATCAACTGCTGCAAGAATGAACGAATTTAATTACTGAACGATGTTGTCATCCTTTTATAAATTAGCAATAACTATTAAGTTCAATAGTTAAGTAATTGTTTATCATTAGGGAAAAGTTGCCTCAATTAATTTCTTCTTCATATATATGTATAATATCACATATATTATACATATATAATATACTATATGTACATACATATGCATTTAGGTGTGAAAGTTTCTTTGTGTTTTGAGTGGTTTTAAGGATAAGTTTATGAGTTTTCTCGAACGGTGGAGTCCAAATATTTATAGATTTGATTCATAAAAAGATTCTACATTAGTTACTGGAGAGAATGTTTTTTTTTGTTTTTTTTTGTTTAATGTGGTGAAGAAATGTACTCGTATGACGTTAGAGTGGACCTATTGAGTAATTCTAATGAAAGTATTCATGGAAAGATATGTCACGATTGCAAAGAAATTGGATGTCAGAGGATGAAATTCAAGAATTAAGAGAGTTATAGGTTTGCAGGTCAACAAACAATAGATTTTAATTTTTTTTCATGAATAGCTGAGACAATTCTCACTAATGTTTCGCAATGCCTCACTGTGGGATTCCATTGGTCTTTCGAGTTATATTTGGATACATGCGGATAGTGGCGAACCACTAAAGAATCAGTGCAAAATACTCAGCATACATACTCGTATATTGCCTCCATACCTCCTCGTATATTACCTCCACAAGTCGATTGAAATGTCTCTAGTGAGCAGATATAGTAAAGGGTAGTTTTCCTGGCTCACTGTCCGCAGATGCATATAACTCGAAAAGTTATCGGAATTCGACTGTGAGAAAAAAAGAAAGAAAATTAAGTGTAATTTAAAAAAAAAATTTATTTAATATTTTTTTAAATTTTTTTCCAAATTTTTTTTAAATTTTTAAATTTTTAAAAAGAAATAAAATTAGGTGTAATTAAAAAAAAAATTAAATAATAATTAATAAATTTTCCAAAAAAATGTTTGAAAAAAACTTAAAAAATTGTTTATTTAAAAAGAAAGAAAATTAGGCGTAACTTAAAAAAAAACTACTTTTAATTAAAAAAAAATACTTTTAATTAAAAAAAAATGTTAAACTAATTCTTTTTTAAATTCATTTCTTTTAATTACATCTAATTTTCTTTTTGAAATTTTGAAATTTTTAAAAAGAAATAAAATTAGGCGTAATTAAAAAAAATTAAGTAATAAATTTCCAAAAAAATGTTTGAAAAAAACTTAAAAAATTGTTTATTTAAAAAGAAAGAAAATTAGGCGTAACTTAAAAAAAAACTACTTCTAATTAAAAAAAAAAATACTTTTAAAAAGAAAAATTTTTTTAATTAATTTTTTTTTTAAATATATCTCTTTTAATTACACCTAATTTTTTTTGTTTTAAAAAATATTTTTTTTAATTTTTTTTCCAAATTATAATTTTTTTTTAATTATTTTCTCTCTTAGAAATTATTTTTCAAAAGTATATGGTATTTTATTCTTTAAAAAACTCCATACCAGCATTTTCAACTTTGAGTAAATCTCAATATTATTAAGCTTTTTTCTTCAGTTTACTTCCTCATTTACTTAAGTCTACAAATACGCCAACTTTTAAAAAACTGTACGACGGTGTCCAATTCACTTGGATCACATGATGGAATCGCTCAGGTCTCACCTTAGATGACAGACAGAAGTCGATCGGTGCAAGATACGGCAGATAAAGCGAATGTCGCATTGTTTTGCATTTAGAAAGAGCCCATCACATGGGATTTTTAGAAACCTAGGCATTAGGCCGGGTCGATTTGTGGGGAGGCAAAAAAATCGCCCATTGCTCTGTGAAAATCAGATTTTAGGGATCAAAATAAGAAACTTTGCCGAAGGAACCATACCTCTAAAACGAATTTTGATGCCCCCCAATTTGGGTCGAACTTTTAAGTTTCTTTTCTCATGTAAAGGCCAAAAATGGTGATATTTTGAAATGATTGTATGGGGAACCCCCCAGGGGAGTTCCAGGGGGTGTGCCACTGGCATGGGTGGATCGGACGTCCAAAGTTAGTGGGGGTCGATTTGGAGCACTCTAAATGGGTGAAAGTGGGATTTTTCGTTCGACCCAAATTGGGGGACATCAGAATTCGTTTTAGAAGTATGGTTCCTTCGGCAAAGTTTCTTATTTGATCCCTAGAATACGATTGAGCGATTTTTAAATCGACCCGCCCTACTAGTCATGGTATAAAATTCTTAATACAATTAGCGTACGTTTCACGTCATCTATAGCCAGATTAATAACAATAGCGGAAGTAAATATTCCTTTTAGAAATCCTATTGGAGCTCGCATTTAATCTTCGCTTGAAGTCAGCAGGTACATGAAAGTATACTTTTACATCTGATCTTTCCCAAGCAGAGAAGGCTTTCCTCTTCTTCTGCTACCATTAGCTGCATTGCATCGAATACTTTCAGAAATGGAGCATTGGCACCCATTCGAACAGGACCTAGCCTATGTCTATGACGCATTAAAGCTTATACAATTGTCGCCAACGACATAAGTTCCTAAAATCTTCCGCAGAAGATTAAACTAAGCCTGAAGAAAATTATGGAGACGAATACAGCCTTAATGAAGTGCTCACACACGGCGCTACTACGCCGTTTATCAGCTCGGTGTTTATAAGTGAATAGTCTTTTTCTTAAGACCACTGTGAGTTTCTTTTTTGTTTTACTTAAAAATGTCATATTCGAAGTATTAAAGGTGGACAACTTTAGAAATAGAGTTTTTATGCATTTGCTCTCATTCCGATGAGTGATGCACTAAAACTTTAGATACTTTTTTCTCAAAATTACAATACATTTTTCAAGTAGCCTGGACGCAAATATTGCATAGTTTAAAAAACAAGTTTTCGAATTATGTATTCAGTTTTGAACGCAGTTAAAGAAAAACGGCGAATTGTTCTCCGAGTAATAGGTCAAGATATTTTTAAAAGTCGTATTTGTGGTGCGATATCAGACAAAAAATATCAAATTTGGCGCTTCCTGCAATTTGTAGCGTACTTCTTGATGCTATTCCACAAATGGAGGGGCCTACACTTTTAAGCCGCCGCCGAACGGCAAATGGGTTTTGTGAAGAGCTTTACCTTGACAGAAGAGCACCCCGAGGTTTGCCATTACTTGCCGAAGTCCGACCGCTATTCGGGGAAAAAACTTCTACTATTTGAGACTCGAGTCTGTGCACTTCCGAATGTGAGTCACGCACCAAGCTATTGGGCTACGTCAGCCGCCGTGTATGCGGATTAAAAAAACCTTCAACATCAAGTTTGATGAAAGATTTTTAAAATATTGTCCGCCATATTTGGTCGTCAAATTGAATTCTTAAAATGTGACTTCTGATTCGTAAACGACAACGTCGAAACTCATAACCCTCCCGAAGGATAATCTGAGAATGCTCGCGCCCATCCTCACAGGCCACTGCAGACTGCGAAGTCTACGGACTCTTGCCGTTTCTGAGAACAATCCCAGGAGGCTCCAATGCCCTTTCTCCTGGAATGCAGCGCTATAGCGTTGAGACATCTTGGCAAACTGCAGCTAGAGGAAAGGCACATACGTTCAATCCAACCCAGCTCTATCCCGAGTTTAATAAGGGAACTGGGCTTGGATGAGGTACTGTGATGAGTAGAGGGCACAAAAGACTATGAGGTTAAAGCGCAAACCTTATTCAAACATCTACATCTCTACCCCGAAAGCCCCCATGTACCTAGGTGCAAGTCGATCCGATACAATTTCGAATCTTTTTTGTCCACTTTGGAAGTTCGCTGGCTGCATAGGTAGCAGCTTTGCGTATTCGCAACGTAAATGCCTGTTAAGGAGGGAATAAAAAGTGTTGCATATCTTAGGGGGTACTAGGGAAGTACATGTTTGCTCGTTTACTGTCTGTAGACTTTTCTGTTCTTTTCACGCAGATTTTGTTTGAGAAGACCCGTAGTGAAATTTTCTGGGGACTATTTTTTCAGAACATATTAACACTTTAGCGATCTTGGAAATGGAATATTTTGCAAACATCTCTAAAAAAGTGGTCGAAATGACCCTCTTTTAAGGGAGCGAAAGGGTTATAATATTTTGCAAAAATACTCCTCATGAAATTCTACATTCAAACATTCAAACTAAGCATTTCGCTCAGATGAATATTTTAATTGTTTTTTCATTTTTTCGAAAAGCGTTGAGGCACATGATTTGAGAACTAATTAAGATATACTTGAAAATTTGATATGCGAATACAAAAAGCTTTGGAGCTTTTGCTTTGTAACTTTAGTACTTTCTTCCTAAATTTGTTGCATTCCCTCTCCAGATAATGATGCTAAAATTTGTGCGCCGTGTTGTGAAAGGAGTCCTGAACTGAATTTATTCGGAAGGGTGTTGGTTACAATTTTTGAAATATTTCTGCGAATTGTTTCTCATTTTCCACTTTTGTTGACTGGTTAATGTTATAAATTGGCATAATACATTATTCTACTACGTATTTATATGCTTATTTACACCCGACGATAATCTCATTCTTATTCCACTTATACTTATGACTCCGGCTTGGTGAGGAGCTCTGCTGACATACTCACACAGACTCACAGACTCGCACACTCGCACATTTATTGGAATTATGGTCACGTATGTTATTACAATACAATTTGTAGTAAGATTTGTATAAGTAATGCACGCATATACGAGTATGTGGTGGTGTGGGTAATGTGGATTGTATATCTGTATTAAGCTTATGAATACATATATAATATATGCATGTGTAAGTATATATACATATATAGTGTGTATATATTCACATATACTTTTACATCTCCGTGTTTATGCTTTTGTTGATGCCTGCAATTTGTTTTTTTTGTTGTTCCACAAGAAATTGGTTTTCGTACTTCGCACTGAATACGTAAAATGGAAATTTGAATTTATATCGAAAGCAATAACTATTTATTCTTTTCATGTTTTTTGGGATTAAAATGTTATTTTCTGAAGTGCCAGAGTTCTTGTTTTTCTCCTCGTTACTGTTGCTACTGCTCGTTATAATGAAACAATGATGATTTTTCGACTTAATGAAATTTATACAATCTGTAATACTTTCAACTATAGATACATGCATACATACATACACCCATACTCGTATAAGTCAAGTAGGGCATTTGTTCCTTTGGTATGATCAGATTATCGAAACATGGCATCAATTTGAAATTATATCATCGATTTCTGCATAATTTTGCCCTCAAAAATGTAAATGCTAAATTAGGTTAAATTGAAACAAGAAATTGTATTACAAAATGTATTATTAATAGTAATATAAAATCACTGTAAGTGAACAACTTTAGAGAACAATCAATGCATGCAGATTTTTCGGGGAATAAATTCATTGCGTTTTTATATTTGTTTGCTGTTTGGCAAAGGGTAAGTATTCAATCAATAGAACTCGTTCTGCTATTATTTGAGTTATGTAATTTTTTTTACTAGTTTTGAAGTTTAGAGATGGAATAGGAGACAAAAATCAACAATCGACACCTGCTCGTCTTTGCCTTTCATCGAGGTCAAAAACCTGCCGAAGCACCCCGGCCGAAGGTCTTATGGGCGAGTCTACAGCACGGAAATGGTTTGCATGTTTCCAAAATGGCAATTTTCACCTCGATAGGTCGAAAGGTCTTCTGAGCTCGATGAAGAACGTTGCAAATCACTTTTGAAGGAGAACGATCGCCAACCAGTCGTGAATTGACGGAAGAAATAAACTGCGATCATAAAACGATTCCAATCACCTTCATTAAATGAGATATTCTGAAAAATTAGGAGCCTGGGTGCCTCACGAGCTCAATGAAAAAAATAAAGAAAGTTACCTGCAAATTGCTTCTCAGCATCTCGCCCGCCATCGAGCTACAAGCGGTCATAAACAGTGGTTTTTGTACCGAATCGCCACGGGAGATAAGAAATGGTGCCTATACATCAATATGAAGCAAAGAAAGGAGTGGGTGGATCCAGGAGATACGCCAAAGTCGCGAGTCAAGCTTGATCTTCATCCAAAGAAAATCAGGATATGTGTTTGGTGGGACTGGGAGGGCATGATAAACTGAGAAATGCTCGAAAATAATGTCACGGTCAACAAGTAGCTCTACATTTCCCAGCTGCATCCGTTATGATTTGCGAATGTGCCATTCATTGGACCAACCCCAATTGTGGCTTTTAAAGAAAACGAATTTACTCCTTATAGGGGAAGGTTATCCCGCCTTTGAAACCACCAAGTTGCTTAAAGGCGAAGGTGGAAAGTTAACGACATCCAAGGAGAAGCAATTCCACATATGGGAGCGTTTCTGCAAAAAGCAGAAGATATTCGACGCCAACGGAAAGTCTGTAGTCTTATATGGGTGTGAAACGTGAAACATAACAGCGTGCATACTAACAGGTGGCGCTAAAGTAATCCTCCTATCAGAAAATGCCATAAATTTTGCGATTGGCCCCTAATGTCAGTTCTGTTTTGACATTTGTGTAGTAAACACATGCGAAATACACGTTAATAAACAATGTTACGCTACACTGCTCCAGAACGCGGAATATTGTTGACTATTTATTTGACCAATAATCGGTCGGTGACTTTGGCACAACGTGAATTTCGTCGCAGATTTCCTCGCCGTCCAACGCCTACTGGTGAAATACTGCGACGTTTAGCCGCTCGCCTCGAAGAAACTGGCACAACACGAGATGCTGCCAGGCGTGGCAGACCCCGGAGTAGCCGTTCTGCAGAGAATATTGCTACTGTAGCCGAGGATGTCATGGAAGCGTCGTCGACATCGACCAGAGGACGTGCCACGCAAATGGGTATCAGTCGACGGTCTTTACAGCGAATTTTGGTACAAGATTTAAAGATGTTTCCATACAAAGTCCAGACGGTGCATCAGCTGTTAGCTGCTGACCGCCAATCGCGTCATCAAAAATAATCATGAGTGATGAGGCCCATTTCCATCTTAGCGGGTATGTAAATAAGCAAAATTTACGCTTCTGGGGCACTGAAAATCCGCGTGTAACCCACGAAGAGCCATTACACCCGCTCAAAGTCACTTTATGGTGTGCTGTTTTCGCTGGAGGAGTCATCGGACCTTTTTTCTTCGAAGACGTCGCGGGCCAAACGGTTACTGTGAATGGTGAGCGCTACAGAGCAATGATCCACGAGTTCTTTTTGCCGCAACTTGATGAATTGGGATTGGAAAACATGTGGTTCCAACAGGACGGCGCAACGGCACACACTGCACGTGTCACAACCGATATGCTGAAGGATGCATTTCCCGGGCGCCTAATCTCCCGTTTTGGCGATTTGCACTGGCCAGCAAGATCGCCTGATTTGACTCCAGACTTCTTTTTGTGGGGCTTTTTGAAGTCGCGGGTTTATGTGAACAAGCCTCAGACTCTTGCAGCTCTTAAAGACAATATCCGTCAAGAATGTGAGGATCTATCGCCGGAAGTTTTGGTTAAAGTGATGGAAAATGCTATAAAAAGGGCTCAGATGGCAATCAACTGTGGCGGTGGCCATTTACATGACATCATACTCTCGACTTGATGTAAAAAAAATTAAAAGACCAAATAAAAATAATCCACAAGAAGAATCAAAGTTTTTCATTTTTTTTTTAAATTACAGCCAAAAAACATCGCAAGGTTACTTTTGCGCCACCTTGTATAATGGGCGGCACAAACGACCTTAATCACTTCAAAAGGTCCTGAACTTTACTACCAACAGAGCAAAATCTGCTCTTCCCTAGACAAAAAGGGCCTCCGATTACTCATGGAGCACTTAATGACTAATTTTGTAACATTAGGTTACAGGAGATACAGAATCATCATGGGCTCGTACCTACTAGAGGATGTATACTTACAAATGCTCCCTCCTAAGGAGAGTGATAGGTATGTGTATGGCTGCCGCGCTCAATCTCGCCTTAAAGAGCACATCGGCTCTCTCATTTCCTTCAATTCCTTTATGTTCTGTTATCCAGTAAATAGTGACCCACCGATTTTGGCTTCAGTTCATTCATCTTTAAGTTCATCCATTTTGGATCTGCATTATTGAACACATAATAAGGAACCATAATTGCTTAAATAGCCATCTAATGTAATTAAAATATATTTTCGTATTAACTGTGTAATTAAAGTGTATTTTTTTTTTCTTTTAACTTTTTCCAAATCAAGAAAATACCTCAAACTTCAATTGAACTGAATACCTAGTAGCTAAAATGAGTTTTGTTTGAGTAATGAATTTTTGAGTAAAAAACCCGTTTCGCACTTTTTGTTTCTTGCAAAATAAAAAACTGTCAACTACTTTTTTGCAATTGTTTCCTCAAGAAATCGCTCGTGTAAGTAATGGCAATCATTTTGAACCCAAAATTATTAAAATCGGTTCATTTTTGACTAAGTTATGAGCAAATAAAAAAAAAAATTCTTATATAATTAGAGAAAATCGATTTCGAGCCGAAAAACAAAATTGCTGATAAATCTTGAAAAAACTTTTTTTCGGGCGAACAAAAAAATACGTGTCTCATTATTTTGACCAGAGAGGAACATATTTGAGTTACATCGAAATCGAAGAACATGACCCGAATAGCCCGGTTGAATTGATATGGAAAGCATCTTAAGCCTTTTTAACAAATATATTAATAAAAGGAACAGAAGGAAGGAAGGTTTAGTGCATTTACTATAAGTCTTATTAACTTAATTTTTTCTAGGACTAATAAGTTCCCAGCTAAACATTTTTCAAAGAAAAGATTATTCAAAATTTCGATTAGTAATAACTGACAAAAAGATTTAAGTTCTGCAAAATTGTTGAGTACATTTCAAATATGCCTAAAATATAATTTTACTAATTACTAAGTAGTCAATAAAACCTAAAATAAAAAATTTTTAGGTGAGATGAAACGCCCCGTACTTCAAGTGACGCTGAACACGACTACTAATACCATCAAAGCTAATAATGACATATACATGCATTTTTCGCTTTAATTTTAAACCAGTCTTTGGGAAAGTTTATCATAACTTTTCTAATAGGGAAAAATAGTGATATTTTTGGTTGTTCACTCATTCGCTTCACTCAAAAGTTTACTTTGCTAGCTAAAAGGCAAACCGCGATTTTAGTCAGTTTTAGTTAAAGCATGCGTAGCTGCTTTTTTCATCGCTTCTGAACATTTTCTAATCAGACTAATCTGTTTTAGGGAACAAAGTGAGATCGCAGCTCAGTAAATAACTTTCTTGAGAAGTGAGCATACTGGAGCACTCCTCGTAGGCTGCGAGGAAGTCTTCTAAACAAGACTTGTCTGGCGGCTTCTAATGCCAGTCTTTGACTCGATAAATATTTACTGCATTTAAAATATAATTTTCTAGCATTTTGCAGCTGAAATCGAAGAATAAAATTTAATTTAAAAGAGAAGACTTCACTGTCCTCTTGCTTCTGAACATTTTCTAATCAGACTAATCTGTTTTAGGGAACAAAGTGAGATCGCAGCTCAGTAAATAACTTTCTTGAGAAGTGAGCATACTGGAGCACTCCTCGTAGGCTGCGAGGAAGTCTTCTAAACAAGACTTGTCTGGCGGCTTCTAATGCCAGTCTTTGACTCGATAAATATTTACTGCATTTAAAATATAATTTTCTAGCATTTTGCAGCTGAAATCGAAGAATAAAATTTAATTTAAAAGAGAAGACTTCACTGTCCTCTTTTTCCGGTGCTTTTCATCAAAATTACTGAAAAATTCAATACTCCTGCATATTACGCTTCAAAAGGCATAATTTCGAGCTCTTTATTCCTTTGACATTTCAATTGAATTTTACATGTGTGTGTGTGAAATACATTTCTATTTGCTTTTTAAAGTCAAAAACCTCCGCAAAAAATCAACATGAAGTAATCAATCAATACAAGCCATTTGAAAAAACATTTCCGCAAAATGCCATCATAACATAAAGCTTTATAGTATTTTTACTATTTTTTTGCCATAGTAAATGAATAGACCTAAACGTTTGACTACAACTTAATATTAATGCACAGCTAATGAGGTTAATGTTTACATTGACCTCGGCCGGATAAAGTAATGACCAACATACCGGTTACATGTTCATACTTAGATACCCCGCAGTGGAAAATGTAGGAATTCTTCTAAAGAAGTAGTTGCTTAGTCGACATTTACTCATTATTTATTCATTCATTAGTAAATCTAGAAATAAAAGGTTACAGACTACATAGAATGAACAGTATTTGTATCTGTAAATATTTAAAAAAATTAGTGCGTGATAGTTTTAAATAATATTTAGAATGCGATAAATCAAAAGCCAAAGAACTTCAAATCTAGTGCAACTCATTCAGTGTTCTAATCAAAGGTGCTTTCGAGGCTCTTACCTGTTCTAGGAGGAATAAAACTTTACCATGAAGACTTTTTTTGAGTTAGTTGAAAATAAATGTGCTCTAGAGTTAAAGGCGAGTCTACTGCCCCATTTATAATATCGAAAAAATCAGTGCGAAAGTATACCTCTTCTACTATGTAACGATTTTAAAGTTAATAATGCATATCTCTTGTTGTATGAAGGAATCGGTTCAGCGAAATTTAAAGCTCTGAGTGCAACACAAGGAAATTTCTTTTGAATGCCTTCAAGTTTACTGAAGTGACGCTGATGATATGACCTTGAAATAAGGTACTCTATAATCCTGCTTAGATCGTTCGAGTGAAGTAAATAGTGACTTTAAGGCCCTCTCCTCATTTGAAATGGTGTTTTTTGAGTGTTTCTTTAAAAGCGTATAAAGCGAAAACGAAAAAAGATTTTTTATTTTCGGTTAAATTATTTTATTTTCTGATTTATTGTTAAAAAATGAATTTTTTTTTTGCCATACGAGGTTCGTTCAAAAAGTTATTAGTCTTAAAAAAGAGTCTTCCCATAGACAATGGACAAAGATATAGCTGTTTATACTGAACCGATTTTGATGAAATAAAATCAAATGATGTACAATTTACGTCGCTATCGTGTGAACTACGATCGTTTGGAAAAACAAATTCTTAGTATGTTTTTCGGACCTTCCGGACCAAACAAAGGGTAAAAAACAGTTTTCCATCTTTCAACGTCCGCCATTTTGCCAATTTTATTTTTTTAAAGATCGTAGTTCACACGATAACGACGTTCATACTGTCTGATTTGATTTCTGACACCTGTGAGTCCCGGGATCCATGTCGCCAGCGACATACCGTTTTTCGAGGTTCATGTTTTGAATGGAGGCAACTTTTTAAATAAACCTCATATGGCTTAAACAATTTTTTTGTATTTATTAATAATGGATCAACAAATAAAATACTAAAAACCAAATTAAAAAAATTTTTTTTCGTTTCTGTTTTACACCCAAAAAACACCATTGCAAATGGGGCGAGGGCCTTAAAGTGTATGGATCCGTAAAATCGGAAGCAAAATGCCGAATGGAGGCAAGTATAGAATACGATTTGGCAATGACGAAATTCAAATGACTACGAAACTGAAAAGTGGAATCAAAGATTACTCCCAAATCATTAATTTTATTAAGAGGCAAGTTCTTCATAAAATATGAGGTAGAGATTAAATATATAACTGAAGTAAATTCTGCTGAAGTAAATACCATACCAGGTCTTGATTGAAGATTGCATGAATCAGAGAAGCTTGAACAGTTTTAAAAAGTTTTAAGTCGTCTGCATATAAAAGAAGCAATTCCTGTCTATCTCTAAACTAGTGGAAAACGAATTAAAGGGAAACAGTTGATACTCGATTTTGCGGTAGCAGCGCTATTAACTATTTGGTAATTAATCTGATATATAAGTATCAGTTCAGTCCATGAGTTCGTGCGTTGTTTAAAATTGGTTTTAAAATTAATAAAAAGGATGTTTAAAGTATTTATTAATCAATATTATATTTTCTTTCATTATTTACAATGTCTTCCCAACGTTTTGGCAAATTTTTAATTCCCTGCTCAAAAAATTTTTGGTCCTTGGAGCCAAAATACGCTTCAACTACAATATCCCTTTTGATGAGTAATTCTTGTTACTCATATGGGACTGAAGTCCACGGAAAAGGTGATAATCATAAGGTGCAATAGCCGGAGAGTATGGGGGATGCGCCACTAGCTCCCATCCGAGCTCGTTCAGCTTGCCTAAAGTTTGCCTTGCGGTATGAGGTCTTGCGTTGTCGTGGTGGAACAAAACTTTGCGTCTATTCACTAAAGACGGTCGATTATTTTTAAGTGCCTTATTCAGGTTTGATAGCTGATGGGAATAATAATCAGCAGTTATCGTCTGGTTTGGTTCCAGAAGTTCATAATAAACAATACCGGCCGTATCCCACCAAATAGACAGGAGAATCTTCTTGGGGTGAAGGCCATCTTTAGGGTTCTGGGTCGGTTCTGGTGTTTCATTTTTATCTAACCATTGGCGTTTGCGAACAGGATTATTGTAAAGGACCCATTTTTCATCACCAGTAACGATACAGTTCAAAAAACTTTCATTTTCAAGCCATTGCAGCAGCTGAGAACGCACATTCACTCTCTGCCGAAGGTTGGCGACGGAAAGTCTATGCGGAACCCATTTTCCCAGCTTTGAAACCTTTCCCAACTGAAACAGGTGCCTGTGAACTGTTCCATGCGATGAACTTAACCTCTGAGCTAACATATCGACTGTGAAATCTGGCTCAGCTTCCACGAGTTCGAGCAAGGCGTCGGAGTTAAAGACTTCAGGGCGACCAGCGCGCGGGGCTTCCTCCACGTCGCAGTTACCACTTTAGAAAACCACTTTTGTGCCTTAAGGACTGCAGTATCTCTCCGGGAACAGTGTTTATTTCTGCAGCAGCAGTTGCTGCATTTTTACCACTTTTATAAGAAAAATACAAAATATGCCTCTTTTACGCGTGCTTCTACCCGCGATTAAAATCACTTGTTGAATGCACAATATATCAAAGAAAATATAAATAGTACCGTTTTATTCCGCGAATAATTTTTTGTATGCGAAAATCGTACAAAAGTGAAATTATGGGTAAAATACGCACGAACTTATGGACTGACCTGATACTTGATGTTAGCCAGTTCTTTTTAACTTTCGCACTTTACCTTACTTTCGTTTTATAGTAGTCCACAAACTGTATAATGGGGTGAGTTCTATCGCCTTTACTGAGTTATCTTCTCTTTCCATAGAATTTATATGAGTGAAAAGCATTTTGCCTAAAAATAGCTCAAGAACCATTACCACCCCCAAATGTGTTAGTTCCGCGACATTTCGAAACTCTTTCACCTTATAGTAGGTAACTATTTACAATTATTTGCAAATGTATTTGTATGTTTTGAAAATCATATACTTACTTACTTATATACACTGGTTAGCCATTTTCAAAGCACTTTTTTGTATCTGCTTTTGCTCAACTCACTTTCTGCCACACAGCGCGCCACAACTTGGTTGGCTCACGTTGTGTGCCCTTTCTCTAGACCAACGTTTACACAACATCCGGTCTGCGTCTGCATGTTGCCATTTCGAATGACTCGACAAACATGGCGGGTGAGTGGACAAACGCGAACGCAAACTTGAAGCGGCCAACTAATCAAGGTAATGAAATCAGTTTTATTTCATCTCGTAGAATTCAGTTCTTTTACTCGCTTTTACTATTTCACTATTTTAATTTTTTAAGCATGCATCTACTCGCACTTCCTGTGCTTTGCGCGCTTCACAAACAACCGCAACAGACAGTTATGTGAAAAAAAGAAAAGAAAAAACAAACACAAAATTTGCCGGATGAGCATTTAGATGAGAACCTGTGATGATTATTTGCAATATTTTTGCACAAAAAAGGAATTAAAAGTACTAACCCATACATTGAAAGCACGTAGAATGCGTTTTTACCGGCTGTTGCATTGAATGGGTGAGTGAGTGCGAGTGTGTGTGTGTGTGGAGCACGCATTAGTAATCGGATATCGTAGTGAATGTTAACGTGAAATAGCATTTTTCGAAATTAAAACTAAAAGTAGCATAGCGGAATAAATAAAGCATAGATGGAAGGTACTGAAAAGTGGGAAAAAATAAAACAAAAGTTAAAAAAAAAATTAAATAATCATCTAGCAAAAAATGTAATTCATTCGTACAAAAGAAGTTCAGTTGCATCAAAATTTCAAGTTCATTTTTACTTTTACTCTAATTAAATTTTTTATTTACTTAAGCGTTCGATGAACTTTTGAAATTAACAGAAATTTAAAGTGTTTGTTGATTTTGTAAGCAGTGTGTAAATAATTCTAATGCCATGTGTTAAATCTTGAGCTCATCGAAAGCACAGGGAGTCGGTATTAAATAACGAGGCTGGTGCTACAGTAAAAGAAGTAAACAGCAAATGCCAGCGATCGAACGACTTGTAAGGTTGCTTCCGACTTTGACGTAGGTGATAATTATTTCAGCAGGAATACCAAATTTACTCATTTTGACGTTGGTATATGCAAATGGTGTATTTCCTTGCTACTATAGAAGGTGGCGGAAAATTAATTACCCTATCGAAAGATATAGATTATAATTCATCAAGTGGCGTTGTGATTCATTCAGCGGCAGTTTATAAAAATACAAGTAATGCAGCTCGTAAAAGTCAAAATAAAACTTATCCAATACTCAAACTATTTTTTTATTATTTAGTATATTAAAAAATTAAAAAAAAGAACAAATAAAAAATATAATTATTTATATGTTTAACACTTCAGTTCCCGGCCTTTGATGATAAGTCTTAAAGCAAAAAACAAAATTTGTTTTTTAAGTCAAATTGACTCCGGAGTAAAAAACAATGTTAATTCGGTCTTCTATTTTATTTTACAAAAAAATTTTTTAATAGAAAAATATCCATTACCTTTGCAAGTT
Source organism: Anastrepha obliqua (assembly GCF_027943255.1). Classification (NCBI taxonomy): domain Eukaryota; kingdom Metazoa; phylum Arthropoda; class Insecta; order Diptera; family Tephritidae; genus Anastrepha; species Anastrepha obliqua. Next base: position 33,710,595 of record NC_072896.1, read on the forward strand.
AAGGTTCAATGAAAAAAATTGAAACTCAAATTTCCTTGAAAGAGTATTTCTAGTGCAATCATGAAGAAAATGTAAAATTTTTGTTTACTCTCAGCCTCCTAGTAGCACATATCGAATGGTGCGGGGACGTTGTATTTTGTGAGAGCAGGGAAGAAACGTGCAGTAGCCGGAAGTAATAGCTAACAAGAGGGGTGCATGATGCACAACCCAAATATCGTGCGGTGAGTTCAACGGCGGAGATGGCTGTGGTTAGATGTACTGATAAGGTAAATCCGGCGGACAAGGATTCTGACCATTTTATGGGTGTCAATCTTAAGTTGCTACTGCTTACTTGTAATCCAGTCCGGATTGGCTTTTGAGTTTTGGTTGGGGTTTTGAATGTAGTGGGGTCAACTTTATCAGCCCGATTAGGGTCACCAACTGGCGCCTTGAAGTCGGTGGGTTGGCGTCTTGATCTTCTGATTAAGTCTATTATCACTCGTCGACGACTTTGGGCTACCGAAAAAGGACAACGATTGTATTTTGGAATGATTCACGGAAACAATGGTGATGATTTACGTGTATATAATATATATGTATATATTTTTTGTTTTAAGGCATTCTTTATTTATCATTAAATTTTTTATTTTATATTAATTTATATAATTTTTTTTTAACAATTTTGTTTTTATAAAATATTTATTACTTTAGAAACAAAAAACTTTTCCACCTCAGTTTGGCCTGTAATCCACGGTAGTAGCGAGAAAAGGTGCATATTTAGGGATTTTTATTTAGTAGCATAAAGAAATTAATCAAAGTTTTTTTTTACATTTACGTACATCATACATTTTTGATTTATTTTTATTATATTTTTGATTTCATTTTTTTTTCACAATAATGTAAAAGTAAATGACACGTAGCATTTTTGAAGGCCCTGCAATTTTAATTTTCCCGCGAACAAAATTTGTTTTTATTCTATTTAACAGTAGATAGCACACAAAAATAATTGCAGAATTTGCAAAAAACAAAGAAAAAAAAAACAAAATTTGTGAAAATTGTTCTGGCTTAAGATATGTATTTAGCTTATCAAGACATTCCACTACCAGTTTTGATGTAACATGAAAACAGTTGAGAGGCTTGACTGGGGCTTGGTTATCAGTAAGGATGTTTCGGTTGTTTTAGTTGCGTGCAGCGTTAGTTAAAGTGAGTGCATCTTTTTTGTGCTTAGAGTTCCACTTGAAATATATTTGCATTTTTGCCTAGCGCTTACGAGTATCTTTTCTCCGGTCCGCATGCACCTTTCTCGGTTAGGGATCCATCCATGCACCTTGTTTCTGTTTTATGTTTTGTTTTGGTAGTTTTAGATAACCCTTCCAAAGCCTTTTGAAGCCTTTAACAAAATTAAACACCGATATTACCTTCTCCTATGACATTAAGATGCCAGGGGTTAGTTCAATAAAAATCTTAAACTTCCTGCAATTTTGATGAACGCCTGAGTCAATCATTGCTTTAGTTGCTCTTAAACGAACTCGTCTCGTTTGGGATTGGATATGAATGTGAATGGCTGAATTTTCTCCATTATTGCTTTACACCAATCGACACGAGTCAGTTTTTGGATAATTGTCAAATTACGTGGTATCCAACAAGAAATATTTTTCACGCTCAACTGTTCAAGCAATATTCAATGTATGCTGGTCCCACTAATGCCAAAGGATAGCTTCTATCTCGCGATGTGTCACATGAGTTTCTTCCACTATCAATTGACGCATAGCATCGATTGTTTCTGGCCTGCACGAAATTAATCCTGCAAAAGCGACGGCCATGTTGCAACACAGTAGCTAAGTTTGGTGCTTCAATGCCAAAAGTCGATGTAAGTTGATCAATCATACCGAGATGAATTTTTCAACTCACTTGAAAAAGAAGAAATAAAGCTCATAAGTGTAAAAATTTTGTGTAGGTTAATGCTAGAAAATACCAAACTTCTCAATAACAATATTGAATTGCAGATCATAACACAAAGTATTGTAAACACGTAAAATGTAATATATAGTTACTTCGGTAGCTAAATAAAAAAAGATTGTGGAGCAATGTCTGAAGTAGCAGCACGTACATGTTTATAAAGCACATACTGCGTTCCGTAAGCTAAACTGACTGTGGCCACGCTCTTGCATCCTTTCACAAAGAACAAAACTTAGAATTTTCAGTACTATCGTAAAATCGGTGCTCCTGTGTGGATCTGAAAACTCGCTCATTTCTGAGCACATACGCAGAAACCCTTAAATATTTACCAACAAATGCCTACGGTGCCTTTTTTTGTCCACGAACAGTCTGTAATGCTGATCTTTTTACGTTAATTGATAGCGGCCCAATCCAGCTTGAAATTAAAAGACGAAAATGGAATGGATTGGACACAATGTCCGTAGGGGATACCACAATGTTACCAAAAACAATTTTCAATGGAATCTACAAGAAAGACGGTGCAAAATACACCTGCGACAAACTTGGATGCGCATAATCCTGAATTAGAGCTTTTCCATCATACTTGAAACAATATTAGACCATACAGCGGCTGAGAAATTTTCGGAGAACTTTTGTTTCCGCCCTATACTCCGACTGCAGAGAGATGGTGTTTTGATAGTAGTTCTTTGGTTCTTCTTAGAAAAGTGATCTAAAAGTATATATTATCAAGGAATAAAAAATAAATAAAAAAATAAAAAAACGTAAAACTCGCGATTATAAGATCGAATTTTTGGTTTTGTCTTGAATATCTTTATATGATATTACTCCGACGAATTCTGCCTACCGATTAAAGTTCTTCTGCTCATTTGAACTTAACTATTTATATATTAATTTTGGGACACTTGATAATTTCAGCTAAACTTTGCTAGTCTTAAGCTAGTCTTAAGCTGATGAGGAGTTAGTGTCGTGGAAATCTTCAATCACCTCATCAATGTAATCACCCAATTCTTGATTCTTCTTCTCTAACATATGCCATATATGCTCTCATGCCAAAAATAGTTCTCCAAAAAACTTCGCCTAAAAATTTTAATGCAAATGATTTGAATTTAGTTGAGCGATTGCGTTTTCATTCCTCTGAATAATCATTTACACCTACCATTGACAGCAAAAAAGCAATAATGAGAGCCAGCCTTGGTATATAATTCAGTAGATGAACGCTTGCTAAGGCATTCCCTGAACGAATGTACATACGTAGGGTAGCGTAACGTACTTATTCGCTCCTTGCTTTTTATTTTGCAAAATACGTCTTTGGGGAGTGATTACATTGCGTCGCTGAAGCGAAGAAATACAAAATAAATGACTGTGAAAAAAATCTTGTACGACTACAAATGTGAAATAATAGAAAAAGAAAAACGTGGTTGAAGGAGAGATATTACGATGTAGAAAAAATCTGTGTGGATAGGTCATGCGGTGTGAAAAAAAATATACAAAAAAATTTGCGCCGAAAAATGTTAATGAAATAAACATGTTTATTACGCGCGGAACCTCGACACTAATGCTGACATACAACATGACGCACGGTAACATTGATGATCATTTAGGGATTTTGATAAATTAACTTATTTGCAACAAGAAGATTTCATTTGTACAAAAGCGGCAGCACAAACATATTTTCTATACCTAGATATACAAACATACTTTTACATAGATGTGATTAAGTATACTCTGTGGTGAAAGACCAAGTTACTCAGCAAATATTGGAGTCCGTGAACTGGTGCTGTTTGGAAGAAGACTAGTCGGACTTTGAGAGTGACTATAATTGTACCCACTGAAAAATTACCAATTACAGGTGAAAAATAAATATTTTGTTATTATTATGTTTAAGATAAGCTTCTACATGGACTCCACGAAGCGTTGAAGGTGCATGAAATGTGTATTAAATTAAGGGGGGAAGTCCATGTAGAAGCTCAAAATCGGTAATTTTTTAAGCATATTTTTAAAGGTGATAAAATAATTACATTATATTTAAGCTTTAACACAACTTTACTTAACCTTAAGAAAAAATGTTTTAACTTGTTTTTCCAAAATGGCAGCTCAGGATCATTTCTTGTCTCGAGGTCCCAAACTGCTTTATTTATTACTCTTAATCTATCGATCTGAAACAAAAAAATGAAATTGGTTTTTTTATAACATAACGGAAAGGATGAACCTATAAAATTAAAAAACAAGTATAAAATTAATTATAAAATAAGCCTTTGAAAAAAAAAATCAAAATTTAGGGCTATTTTATTGACATTTTTAACCCCCAAAAAGTAATTTATCAACGCGAAATATCTGAAATTTTAGGTTTATCCTGTAGTAATGTACAGAAAGGCCTCACCAAACTTCAAACAAATCGGTCTATAACGATCAGTTTTTAAAAATATAGTTTCGAGATAAATGAGTTTAAAGTTTGAGGTACAGGAGCGCGCGAACCGCTCTCTACATAGTTAATGGGCTATAGAAGCTATAATATTAGGAATCTGCGTGAAAATCTCACAGTATATTCTTAAAATACTACGTATACTTTCGAAATATCGAAAAAGATCGATTTCTGGAAAATTTTACAGGGAGTTCCCCCTTAACTTAAATATGTTGATGAAATGAATCATCTGCTTTTTTTGAGTCATTACAAATTAGTTCGGTAACTAGTCCAATATTAACTAGTTTGGTAACTAGTCAACTATATACTAGTTTGGGACTGGTCAGCTATGAACTAGTTCGTTAACTAACCTGCTATAATCTAATTTGGTAATTGGTCCACTATGTACTATGTAGTTACTTAACTGCTAGAACACTGATGCATGGGTTTCATAATTCGTTCCCTGGTATAACAATGTACTATACATAGGTTAGCAATTGACATTTCGTATGAGGGCGATAAGTAAAAAATATCAGATGTTGCATTAAAAAAAATGTAAAAGCTGAACTACTGCCTCTTCAGAGCAAACTCGTAATAAGATACTTTTGAACTAGCAGATTATACCACAGGGTAGCCTTAGAGACACGATTATGTGTGAGCCACCAGATACGCAGCGCTCTTTGGAATGCTTTTACACGCGTTTATCATTGTAATATCCTTAGAGAGCTGCGGTATACCATTGCATAATAAAATCCGTAGATAAAAGAAGTGAAAAATACTGTATAGAAGCAGAAAAAAATAAACAAAAAAAATGTATTAGAAGTGGAATGAGGTAAATGGCAAGTTTTTTGTCGTTTCATGGCGCTAACAAAGCATGAGGAATTGAAAAGCGAAAAAAAAATTTGAAAAAGTGAGAAAATTACTCCCACTCATGTTTACATGCCGCTTAGCGACTCAATTAGCTCCTGTTCGACGGTACGGCTGCAGCTACAATGATACAGATGTATGTATTTAGATATCTAACTATGTACGTATGTATATACCATAGGATACTGCACTCCAACTCTACCACTACACCATCGCGTGGCCTCATTGTCCTTTAGTTCTTTTCAGGCTCAACTCGCATTCAACACCAGCATGAATGCCCATTTATTTATATCCACTTGTGTATGTTCACTTGCGTGCGCTAATTATACCAGAGTGATTATTTCACAGCTTTACTAAGGACTCTTGAGCCGCATTTATGTCAGTGTGATAGCTGATCTTTTGCTGCCTTCTCTGAACTTCTAAATTCAAAGCGTAATGCGAGTATTGAAAATGCAATTAAATTATTTGCGTTTGCATGCATTTCACTTTTTCTGTACGCTAGCGCTGAGCTGCAGCCGTTTGCTTTGCAACACTTGACTACGAGTATTCTTTTGACAATTTATTAAATAAGTTTTATATACTCTGCCAAAAGTACTATTGGCTATCGAGTTGGTGTTCATGGAGATAATTATTAGAGAGAACAAATTTTGACCAGCTATAGGTGATGAGGAAAATACATCGGCTAATGTAAGAGATGATGCATAGAATGAGGACTAAATTGGCTTAGAAAGGTATTTTTCTCTAAAAAAAAATAAAAAGAAAAATATATTTCTCTTTTATGTTCATCATCATTGTATAAAAAAAAGTATTCTTAAAATTTGACTATTTTTAAATTTTGTTTTTAATGATTTTTTTATTTTCATATTTTTTTATTATTAAAATTATTTAAATATATTAAAATTTGTTTATGATGAGATTCATATAAATAAAAGAGGGTTCAATTACAAGTTTAACTTTCAAAATAAAACGAAAGAAGTACTAGAGTGTCTAGGTGTGGTCACAACCGAAATTTTTACACCTTCTTAACACAGATTTTTTTTTAAATTTTTTTTGAAACATTTACGTTGATTTTGCTTGAGAAGATCCCAAGTAAAATTCTCCAAATAAACCTCTCTTATTAAAGTCGGTTTACTGACGATAGTTTAACGTGACAACGTCATAAGAAAATACTGATGTAATGGTTGCATTTTTCAAAACAAAATTTTAATTTTATTTGTTTGATAGATATTTTGTATGGATATAGAGGAGGAGGGAAATGGAATCGCAATGGAATAGGTCAAGTTACATCTACACAAACGTGAAAAATGACGAAACATTTACCAATTCATGAAAGATATGTTCAATTTCGATTATGCATCAGACGTTAATAAGTCAACAACACTAAGAGGTAACATCATCGATTTGCTTTTTTCGAGACACTTTACACTCGAAACACTCCCTTTCATTTCCTACTTTCCCCATCATCTTCCTATTCTCAACAGAGAAATGGTTCCTTATCATGCACGCAGGAAGAAGGCATATGCAAATACAAATATGTGAATTTATATATGTACATATGCGCATATACATACACATAATATATATGCTCACTCGAGCAGGAGAGAGCCAGATGTCGAACGTTGCCGAACGCGGGGGCCGATTGTGCCTCTTTGTCGTTTGTTCCGCGCTCTCGCTTGCAGTGCAAGCAAGATAACGACGCATGAGCAAGATAACGACGTTATCACGTCAAAAATAATTTTCTAGAACATTTCAACCTTTTAACGACTCTCCAAATTTGGTTATTGAGGCGGTGTTTCTGGAAGTAAGGGTCAAAACGACCCTCATGGGAAGTATTAAATATTCTACGCAAATTTTTCCCGTGAAATTTTAATAAATATGGCTTAACGCTTAATTTAGCTCAAACATATTTTTTAACCATTTTACTAAATTTTTTGAAAACCACTTAGGCAGAAACATGAAAACTTTAGTATTTAGGTCGTGAAAAAATTCGAGCTTACTTTTACAATTTTCTGAATATATTAACAAGTTATTGCAATTGATATTCATATTTTTGCAGAAGAGGAAGCATAGAAATTTTGAATCTAATAAGTCCAGGCATATCAGGAAAGTAAAAGTAGTAGATCAGCTAATTCGGTTTTCTTCTAATTTAATCTGTAAGTATTCTCCAAATAGACAAACTTTGTTTACCTCTTACCTTGTTGTTCTCTAGAGCAGTGTACTCAGAGAGTGCCCAGTGAGTTCTGGGTTGCCGACAAGAATGATAGAAAGAAGATTGCGCCCACCAGAGAGAGCGTTACGTCACATTGCTGTAGTTTCATTAGAGAGATGTGAAAATGCGAGCAAGAATGCATGAAGAAAAAGAAGTTATACAAACGAGACACGAATAAATTGCACAAGTATGACGTCACAAATACAACGATTGTCTCAAATTCGTTGAAAGCAATTTAGCGGTAGGATGATGGACGCCACCTTATTATTCTCTCCATCGTGAGCTGCCGATCATTGGCCTAAATAGTTCAAGCAGCAACAAATGCATGCCGCTAATAACTTTGTCAGTTAAAGTTTGACATTATAGAAGTTTAATGCAACAACAAAATACTTGTCAGTATTGTTTTTTCACTACTACTCCTTCGTAGATGTACCTTTATAAGTATTGAACTTTTTAATCCATTTATCTTTTGCGCTTTTGCTCCATGTCGCTCGCTATTACTGAAATGCGGCAGCTTCTTCATCTGCAGTGCTGGCGTTCGTCTCTGCGCGGTATCTCCTTACTTGCACAATTCGCACGGAATCCTGGTATGGTGAACGTATCATAACAGCGACTAGCGTTGCCGCGTCCTTAGAAATCGTTATGTATGCAAACGCTATTCTTAACGCATATGGCTTTGGAACGGTGTTGTTGTGTTTTCGGTGCGCTTTAACCTTCAGCGTCTCAACCGAGACTGGTGTTACCTAGAGAATAGTTGAGCTAATTACTCGAGTAAATATAAGTTGGTTACTATTTTTGGAACCCCTGATGCTTGGGAGAAAGTTATAGGGTGTCGTGTACAGGCAAGGTGTCGTGGAGAATTGCTTCCCTGCTTACTATATGTGACCCCTATATCAGAGTAGAGTGGTTTCGGGTAACAAATTTTCGCAAAGTTTTAACATCTGTGAAGAAATATATTACTTCGGTTGGAGTGGCTTTTATTAAGGACTTTCTTAATGCCAGTGCTTACCTGGATATAATAAAGTATTAAATTTTCTAAGAGAACTCTGCTTCATGCCATAAGGGGGAAAATATAAGAATGGATCATTTTATCAATTACCGATCTCAGTAATTTTATAAAAATGTTATTCAACACTATTACATTAAAGAAGACATCTCCATGAAAAACTTTGCCGAGTACAGTACTAGTCTAGAGGATCAAAATTTCTATGGAGGGTTTGGGCTTCAGAAATTTTATGCGAAATTCCGAATAATTTATCAAAATTGTTATATATAAAATGACTTCCATAATAATTTCTGCCTTAAAACTTCTATAACAGAATGCAACGAGGATTTTTGATTATGCATTTTGGCCCTCTACCTCCTACTTAAAAAGGCGTTTTTAAACATTTCTCGAAACAGGTGTAATGAAGTTCATTAAAAACGGCAGTTAAAGGATTAAATTATTCCGCAAAAATTTTAAACAGACAATTTAAAAGGGGAGGCGGGGATCGCCAAAGATGAAGCTCTTACTTCAGTTCAAGCTGATTAATCAAAACCTCACGAAGAATCTACGCGCTATCTCGGCAAGACTTTCAGCTGATCTTTAGTGGCTCTCACGTGATATGGATTGAAACACATTTTATTGCAGCTGAATGAATTCCACTAAGGAACAAAGCAAAATTAAAAGATTTTAAAGTATGCTGGCCAGACATGAAGCTGAGATGCCTAAATGTTGAGAACGTCGAAATATCGATGTTGAAGTCGATGTTGAGGGTTCTTCAGCAACACTTTGCTCTACTGTAGTAATAGTATTTCCAACAGAACCTCCAGTTTTTGATCTGCCAGTTCTTTTACTATCTTCCTCAGAACCAGTTTCTAGAAAATTTTCCACCAATTATTGAATTCTTGACTCATTTTGTATGATTATTTCCAACGAACAAATCAGGAATTTTACGATTTGTTGTTCTTAACGATCGACCATTTTCATAACAAGTTTCAATAATTTTATCGCGTTGGACAAGTCCAAGCGCTCAGTCAGGATACCATTGTACTACACTCGGATAGATTTCAATAGAAAGAATAGAGAGATAGGAAAGATAAAATGTGGGTGATAAGTTGGAAAAATTAGTTTGAGGTAAATCTTCCACAATTCTCTTGGATTCACTGATGAATTTTAAGAGATCCGGAAGAGGAAGAGTAAGAATTTTATCCATACTCAGTATATCGCAACCTAATATGATAAGTCTGATTCTGGAAAACGCCGGACAGCTACAGAGAAAATGCTCTGCAATGTCGTCTTCCTCAAGACAGGATAGATATATCGCTGTTTTCTGTCGAGTTTCAGAAGAAATGTCGCTATTTTGCGGTTTGGTTCTTTCACAAAGCACTTGGCTATTCTGCACGAGTTCAATCTAGACCAATGGCTTCTATAGGCAGACCTCATGAAGTCGTCAATCCATAGTTGAGTCGATGCAGAATTGACACCCATAATGTATTCAGGACCTAGTGTTGTACTTTCAGAAACCGTTTATCAGCCAATTCATCTCCTGTAATACGTCAATGTACAGGCACCCATATAAGACAAACTTTGTTGTATTTTGCAACACTGTTCTGTTTTGTCTTACACTCACCAACTAACTAGGAAGATCAGCGTGGGTTAGCAAGGGCTTTCAGTACAGCTTGACTGTCACTAGAAATTACAATACTGCTACCCCTCCATTTTTTCTGAATTATCCAGTATGCCACATTCAAGATGGCATAGACTTCCGTAAAGAATACTGTGACCATCTGTCCTGTGGCATAGGAGTACTTAAAGTCTTCGTCTAAGTACCATCCAGATCCGCTACCATCACTGGTTTTGGATCTGTCGGTGTAGAAAGTGTGCCGAATATCCCATAAATAGGTTCTCTGAACTTAACCATTGATCTTTATCTGGGATCAAAACATCATACTCCTAACCGAAGCTAACGAAAATCACCCGATTGCTCACTGGTATCGAGAACAGTGTGCACCGCTCCGACAACTGGTGGTATATCTGACCACTGTTACTGGCCCGTGCTTTCTTCATTTCCCCAAAATCCGTTTAACTTGAGCCTGTACGCCACCTTCATCGCTTCCTTTCGAATTTGAAGATATAGAGGTTGCAAGCTCAGAGCTTTTCTTTCTCTTACACTATCAGAGGACTTTTAGTGTTTGAGAGACCTTCTGCTCGACGTGCTCCTTTCACGAAAGCTTACTATCTAGGGTTACTCCTAAGTATTTAACCTCATAAGACAGGTAGAGTATTATTCCTTTCAATGTGGGTAGTAACAGGCCTTCCATATTGCGTTTCTTAGTCAAAAGCACTAAAGTACTTTTTATAAGATTCACTGAAAGACCATGCAATTCTAACCAATGCTCAATCTTATTTAGAGCTACCTGCATTTTATTGCATATAACTTCATGTGATCGTCCTGAGATTAATACGCACACATCGTCTGAGTAGGCTTGGATGTATCCAATTTCCTGCAGATCATTAATAAGACAGTCCACAACAAAGCACCAAAGTAGGGCAGAGAGTACACCGCCCTATGGGCAACCCTTCTTAACCTCAACCTTGACTTCGTCGCTTTTTCTATCTATTGTAAGCAGCCTTTTGGATAGCACAGAGTGAATCTATCTGACAATTATTTCTTCTATTCCATAAGTTCTGATAGAAGAGCACATATAGTCACAGGTAGTGGCCAAATTATTTCGTAAAAATTGCAGAACAGTTCCATACATGACTACAAGCAATTTTTCGCCCAATGAATTCAATGCAAGATTTTCATCACGTAACATGAAAACGGCAAAATTTTTAAAACTTTTGTTCCAATTAATCTTTCTAATTTTTATATAAAACCTCAAAGAACATTTTTAATTATATATTGATGTATAGATAAAAGAGCTACTTTTACAAAAAAAAAAAACTCATTCTATAAATCCTTATACATTCTCCAGTTCAATTTTTCCTTTGCATTCAGCAGCACTACGCCTAAAAATAGATATCACACAAGAAACAAAAACCCGTAACGACTTCATTCCCATCATTCAGCCACTCAACTACCTGCCACAAACCACCATCATGAAGCAAGCATCGCCATTCAACAATCCACCAATCCACCATAACCGCCACAACGCTTATCGCCTCGTTTTTGCTATCGTTGACACACGCAAAGTGATAAGAGTGAAAATCCATTAAATTTTCCACGGTTAATTAAACGCAAACAACCAGCGCAGTGCGTGTGCAATGATTTCACCGACAGTAATAGCAACAAAAACAACAATAACAAGAAAACCAACAATGCAGTGTACCTGGTTTGCCACACTTCTACGGCAGCGGCGGCGGCGGCGGCGGGTTTTTCCAATTCAAGTAAAGCGGGGCAGACCGAGACAAACCGACAATCGGAAAACCGAAATGTGGTGACCTCACAGCGGAGCAAAGCATATGGCACTGTGCAAATTTACACATACACATGAACTACATCCTATATATAGATATATAGATGTGTATATGTGAGGCCACTTGCAATATTCTTCATGCCAGCCAATAACTGCAGCTGTAATTTCGTGTTTTCCACATTAAAGTTTTTCGTAGTTGATTAAGTTTCACTTTAAGGCTAACAGATTTTATTGGTTGCTGCTGACTGACTACATATTTATCTAACTTAGTGCAAAGCATATCTTTTTACTCATCGCTTTCTTCTCTTTATCGCACTGTGTGTCACCTTTGGTTCTAAAGTGATGAAAAGACGACTTTCTACTGCGTGGTTTATTTTTTACTTATTTGTTTTTGCTTTCAGACGCCTCACATTTACTTAAGCATCAATCAGTTAATCGGTATGTATGTGTGTTGGTATGCAAGAGTGGGTGTGGCAACACTTTTCTCTGTGCGCCCCACAACATCTTTGTGAGATTGTCAAGATTGCGTTGGCTGTAAAGTGAATGGCGTGCAGGGAGGGGCAAAGCGCGTTGACGGCAATGAACTGCATGGAAACCAATTTTCTTAATTGACTTATTGGTTTCCAAACAGTTTTCTTAAATGTAAAGAGACGAGGAATGGAAAAGTGAAGAAAGGGAATGGCTTCTCATGACATCCTACATCGTTACGAGCGCTGAGCCACAGCTGTTTGGGTATTGAAAAAGGTGCAAATATTGCTTACAGTTAACGAAGGTAAGTGAAATTCTAGTGCAAGAATTGGGCAAAATTATTGTGGTAATTTAACGATTTAATAAAGAAGTTTAAGTATCGACAACAAATTTATATTTGTTTGGCATTCCATTCTCGGCAGTCATTCACTTCTTTTTTTTGAAGCAAAAATCGTTTTCTCTAAACAATAGAGGTTTGTAACCTGAGCTGGCCGACACCAATAGACTGTAGATGCGACGTCAATAATCTGTAGTTTATTGTGCAGTCTCTGGTGTCAAATGAAGTTCTACGATTGAGCAGACCCTGTAACATTTTATTATCAATCGTTAATGAAATTCTTCAGTGCGTTGTAGCGAGTTTTGACAGATGCGTTAATCCTTCACTGCCGGCTCTCAAGTATCTATTTAATGGCCAAATTTGAAACAACTGTAACGCCAGATTAGCTGAGGCTATCCACGCTATACAAAAAAGTAGCCTGGAGGTCCTGTAGCAGACGATTCCTTGCCATCCACAAAAGCTCGACCTTTCACAGATTTCCATGAGCTGAACTTTGCGACAAGATTCCGCTGATTCAAAAGTTAAAAAATTGACTGAGACTTAGGAGGCCCTTACTCAGACGATTTCTTGGCTTGTACTCGACTTTTTATAGACCTCGATGTGCTGAATTTTGCGACAAGATTCCGCTGACTAAGAAGTTAAAAATTTGATTAAGATTCAGGAGGTCCTGTATCAGACGATTTCTTTCACAGATTTCGATGAGCTGAATTTTGCGAGAAGATTCCGCTGACTCAGAAGTTTTACATTTGTTAGCTGACTGAACTTCGGAGTATTAGGTAGATGATACCGGTTTTGGCTGAAAAAACAGCTCTAGCGACGAGGTTTATTTTCGGATTAATAGCTAAGTGAGCACGCAATTGTGCCATTTATGAGGAAGCTTCAGCACGTAGGAACTCCAACAGGTGGTAAGCTATCCACAAAACCTAAATTTTGGCTTAAAATTTGGGCTGCCGTCGTCACTCATCCGCACTTCTTCGAAAACTACGTGGTAAAGCCATTGCCGTCAATAAAAAGAGCTATGTTTCGAAGGTCACTAATTTTCTTTGAATCAAATAGCACCAAAATCACGGTGGACAGTCTGCGTAAGTGAGTCATTCGCTGAGGGTATGTGAATTTTCCAACAAAACCGTGCAATCAAATCCGCTAGACTCTTTCTCGTGAGGTTTTCTTAAGTCGAAGGTCTTTGTGAATTAGCGGCAATCAATCAGCCGTTACTGCCGAATGGCTTGATGCGTAACAACCATTCGCAGTACGTAGGTTGAAATCTCCATGCATGAACAGCAAAATGATAGAAAAAGTTATTCTCTAATAGCAGGCTTCCCTCGGTAAGTAATGGCAAACCGCCGAGTGTATTTCTGTCATGAAAAATCTAATCATAAAAAACCATTTGCTATTCGGAGTCGCCTTAAAATGGTACGTCCCTCCATTTGTCGAACAATACCAAGGCGCACGTCATAAATATGAGGAGAAGCTCGGCCAAATATCTAGCAGAAATGTAAGCGCCAATTATTTATTTATTTAATCGGAATCCATAAAGTCCACATAACCTAGACATTTGCTGACATTCAGCCGAATCTATGCAGCTAAGTCAAAGTAAATTTGTGCTTTCAAGCCCGAGTCATCTTGCGAAGCCAAGGCGAATACTTGTGCATTATTATATTCGATATATGTATGAATAAGTTCGTGCGGTTTTTTTTCGAAATTTGAATTTCGGATCATTCCCATGGCTTTTAAACGTTTGGAAATGGTTGATTGATCAACTCCCAAAGTTTTTGCAACCTCTTCTTGCGTTTGAGCCGGATCTTGATCGAGCAATTCCTCCAATTCGGTATCCATGAACTTTGGCGGCGCGGCCAAAATCACCACTTTTAAAGCGTGCAAACCACTTCTGGCACGTTCGCTCAGCTAGAGCATGCTCACCATAAACTTCCACCAAGATACGATGACTTTCGGCTGCTTTTTTCTTCATATTAAAGAATTCCCCGCAAAAACACATTATTTGGCACGAAATTCAACATTTTCAAGTGTGGTAAAAATATTGTTGTTTACGCTTCAAATAAAAAACTTATACTGACGTTTGTGCCTTACGACAGTAGCTCTCCAATGAATGTTTGGAAATGTGGATCGATGGAATAATAATCAAGTTACGCCATCTGTTGTAAAACCGCACGAACTTATCCATAGACCGAATACGTGAATCATACGATCCAAAAAAGATTTTAGTTGACATCCCACACAGAGCGTATTTTATTTCATTTCCGATGAGCGAACTCTATAATTTGAGTTATGAAAACTAGTGCACATGCCGATCTTTGCTCCAGCTAAATTTGTTTTGGGAATAGGCGAATCAGCGAGTTATGCACCGGAAGATACCATACGAATATTATGACATTTTCAAAAAACTAAAAATAGAAGCTATTCAATTATTTTGTTGCTCTATAATTTTTGCCCATTTTCCGGGCGGTTTCATAATTCCGTGATTGAAAAGGTAAACTACTTTTCCAGCTCATTTTAACAAGCCTTCCTTGGACCAGTTTTATAAGACCAATAAGACAATTCTGAAATTTGTTTATGTTGAAAAGGTGATAAACACCTTGGGCTAACTTTCTTTTTGCAGTGAATACCATAGCACATCTCAACCGCACCCCTCAAGGGTTCTGTCATGCCATTTAAGATATGTGCTGAAGTTGTTTTGCTTTTTCATCAATTCTGGCCACCTTTGGCCGACAACACAAAACAATTTGATCAGTTTCTGACATTAGAGGTCAGAATTAAGTATTTGTACCGGTGAGCCAGCTAATAGTGGGTTATTTGCTTGATATGCAACTGAATTAGGAGTTTTAGAGTAGAAACACACTCGCAGGAGTGTCATTAGCAACCGAGGAAGAGCCGGTATTGGAATAAACTTTTTCCTTTATTTGATGCTTCATGTCCGGAGTTTTGAACTCGGGCACCTGAGTACTACCGAATGGTAGTCACGCACCAACTCTTTTGGCTATGGCGGTCGCCTAATACCCATCTAAAGTACTCCTTTGTTAACCCGTATTCAGTGCATGCTTTTGTTCTCAGTTTTAGCACGATTTTACAGATCCCTCTACCCTTAAACTATTATTTATGTTGCTAGTTTGTTCGTATGCTGCTTCTAAATTATGCCGTATTATATCGCGTAAGCAACCAGAAAATCGTGTGGTTATTTACTCCGGCTGTTGATTCTCTCGATGATGTAATTATGGTACCCAAGTAGCGGAATTCCACAACCTGTTCGTTAACCTTTCCATACGTTACGAGCTTACACCTGAGCGGCTATTTAGATATTGTCATGCTCTTTGTCTTGGTTCTGGTATCTGCTTATTGAATGCAAAATCAGTTTAAGAGGCAAAGTCCGAATTTATAAAACATGCGTTCGACCAGTACTCACCTATGCCGTTGAAACGAGTACAACTGCAACACAACAAGCAATGAACAAGGTTCTCATGCGAAATGAAGGGATTAGAGGGATGTAAGTATATATACTAAAGTCGTCCCTCGACGAAAAAAACTAATACTTTGTAAGTCTCTTATTAAGCTCGACCTATTGCAGGTCGCAGAAACGTGGACGATGGCAACATCCGATGAAACGCCTTTCTGCAAAAGGTTTTTGGACCTTTTCACGTTGCTGACGGGGATTTTCGCACGGTATGGAACAATGAGCTGTATGAGCTTTATGGCCAAATAAATAAATATGGAACAGCGAATAAAGATTCAGCGTCTTCGTCGGCTGGGTCATGTCATCCGAATGGACACAAGCAGATCTGAAAGTATTCGATGTGGTACCAGCTGGTGGTTGCAGCGAGCGGGGAAAGCCTCTGTTGCATTAGAGAGATCAGGGGCTTGTGCCATCTCAAATGTGCATGCTTAAGTCAGTTATGTATTATATAATTTTTCCTATCTACAACTCGAATGAATTTAACAAAAAAATTGGAGTAACGCCAGTTTTCTTTCTACACTTTTTACACCGATGGATCCAAAACCAGCTATGGTAGCGAATCTGGATGATACTTAGACTTATACACTTAGACAGGACAGATAGCTACGGTATTCTTGACGGAGGTCTATGCCATCAAATGTAGCATACTGTCTAATTAATAAAAAGTGGCGGGATAGAAGCATTGGAATTTGTAGTGACAGTCAAGCTGCACTAAGAGCCTTGCCAACCAACGATGCTCTCCCAATTAGTAGGTGAATGCTAGACAAAACAGAACAGTGTTACAAAACACAACAAAGCTTGTCTTATTTGGGTGCTTGTACATTATGGTATTACAGGATATGAGTTGAGTGATAAACTGGTTCGGAAAGTACAACACTAGGTACTGAACCCATTCTGAGTATCAATTCTGCATCGTTTCAACTATGGACTGACGACTTCATGAGGTCTACCCATAGAGGACGTTTGTCTGGGTTGTACTTGTGCAGAGTAGCCAAGTGCTTTGTGAAAGATCCAAACAGGAGACTTCTTGCCTTTCTCCTAAAGTTTAGAAGGACGGCCTTAGAGAGTTTTGGTGAGAGTAATCACAGGGCACAACGTCAACAAATGGCTACCATGGGAGTCCCTGACGACCTAATAAGCCTATCCCGCCGTGAGAATGAGGGCACTGCAGAGCATTTTCTCTGTAGCTGACCGTCATTTTCTAAAATCAGACTTACGCTATTGGGGTGCGATTTTCTGATTCATCAATAAATCCAAAAGATTCACGGAAGAGTGACCTCAAACCAATTTTTCAGTCTTGCTGTTCATACTGTATCTATCTTCCTCTCTATTCCTTCTACTCTAATCTGGGTGTAATACAATGGTCTTCCTGACTGAATACTTGGACCTGCCCCCAACCCCTCACAAATCTAACCTAGTCTAAGCTAAAGGCTCTAGTAATAACAGTACGGGGTTTGGTAAAAAAATAAGGAGAATTTTCAAATTTCGCGGGCTATGTATATTCGAGTTTAGATTACTATTTGTTTTTATGTTGGTACACTCGTCTCGACGACATCTTCACGATATTAGCAATATAGCCAGTTTAGACTGCTTGGGAGAGGTATAAATAAGACAAGTGCTTTGCGTGTTTGGCGAATTTTTGAACAAACCTCGAACTTTGAGCATAAAGAGATTTAGAGAGACCAACACAGAAAAACATCGAATTACGAGGAACTGCGGGTGGAATCTTAAATGAAATCCTCTCAAAAAGCACCGGACAGTCAACAGCACTACGGACGAAAATTAAAGATAACTTTACTCTCCTCTTCTGCAATGATTTTAAGTTAATCTATAAGCATTTCGCTTCAGGATATGTAGTAGGAATAGGGTCGGAAAAGCGTAAATTACGCAACGCGAAATATAAGAATACTTTTCGTATTCGTTCAATTCGAGCAGCAAAGATGCTCCATTGCTTGTCTGTTTGTATACTGTAGCTGTCTAACTTACAAGGGTTAGATATGGATGATTGGATGATGTACGATACCATTTGCTAAAATTAGAAATTCTTCGATAGGTTGATTAATTTGCGTCACCTTGTACCAACCTATGAAATGAGACTTTTTTTTCAATTTCAAACGCTTTTTAACAAAAAATGGTTACAAATTTAATCTTCAAAATAATAGCCATCACTAGCGACACATTTTTCCCATCTCTTAGGCGATTTGTGGATGCCGCGCCAAAAAACTTGGCCGTCTTTGGCCGCAAACCAATCATCGAGCCATTTTTTGGATTCTTCGCTTCTTGGATCGCTCTTTTTCGATGTGGCGGTGCATTGCTATCAAGAAAAATTACTTTGTGATGCCGATTGGCATATTCGTATCATACCAAATCATACCACGCCTTGCGGTCGAAGCGATATGGTATGGCCGTTGTTTTTGGCTGGCGGCCGGGCCGCTCTTTTGATTGTTCACACCCATTTTTCATCACCCCTAACGACTCGATGCAAAAAATGCTCCCTTTGATGAGCTTGAGAAGCGTTTTTCTTAAATTGATAACAGAAAATCAACGATGTCCGCCAATCGTAGTTTGAAAACACGAAATTCGACATTTTTAAGAGCGACAAAAATGCATTGTTGTATGAAACGTAAGAAACAATGAATTGAATATTATTGACAGATGACAGACGAAAAAGCAAGACATTTGGGCAGGTTTAAAAATACTCCCAGCGTCATCTATGGACTAATAGTTGAAAGTCTCATTTCATGGGTATATACCTGGTATATTCCTTTCTCTGTCTTACCTTTACCAAACCAAACTCTCAGTTATATGATTTCCAATAAAACTCAGTTTTTTTCTTCGTTTCACACTATTTAAGTAGCTTTAAATAATATTCCTTTATTTCGTTCTTGCAGCATTCATACAAATCAATATTATTTAGAATTATAACTTATAAACCACTTCGCATTTTATACCTAAAACCTATTTTGCATAATATATTTGCATTGTTTGTAAATAATTAAAATGCAGTTGAATGCATTAATCAGATTATAATTCGGTAAACAGGCTTCCACTTGTAGATTTTCAACTATACATAACTAGGCTTGTATACTTATTTATATGTGTATGTATGTGACTGAGTTTTCATTATGTCAACTCATACATTATTTATATATTTACTTGCACAATTATCTTCTTATATATCTTAATAACTCCGTAGCAGTTCTAGGCGGGGCAAATTGGGGGGGCGCAATTTTATGCTTAAGCCACGAAGCTTACACAGATTCATATCTTAACGATTTCATAGCAATTTATTTTTCATAACTACATAGTATATTTAGCAAGTACTTTCAACTTGTTTTTTTCTATAGAATTCACGAGCTACTTGGAAATGTCTAATGTGTGTATATATGTATGTATGTAGATATATATGAATATATGCTTGTATGTACAAATTTTGAATTTCGTTTATAACAGTTCTAACTTGTATCGCTTCACATGATATGTATACGTATGTATGTTAATTTTTTTAAGTAAATTTGGTAACAGCTAATCTAATTTTATATGCAATTTATTTTAAATGACAGGGGCGAGGAGACGCAGACGCCTAGACACGTAGAAAACGACGCGGATTTGTGTAGTCCTCGTGTTCATCAAAATTATTATTAAATAATATTTAATACTTAAATATATTTTCAGTGAAAGTGAAGCTAAAATTTGCAAAATTAATTTCCAGGTATATATTGATACATTTTTATAAATATACTACTATGCCATATTTAGTATCTATATGAAGAAATTAAATATCAGTATATTGTGATTATGAAAGATCTATCTTACACAGAGAAAAACTGATGTGCTTTACTAAACCCGATTTGAAATCACTAATTTGAGTATTTGAAAGTATAATTTTATAATAGTTATATTATTGTTTGGAAACTCGATTCAATTTATACAACAAAGAGAAGGATTGTCGAAATACTGTTTTAATTGTCAAAATCTACGTGCTCATGCTACTGACGTATTGAGTCCAGTTAGGGGAAAATTCAATGTGGTAGTTTTTCATGAGACTTGGTTGCGTGAAGACGAAGAAAGCAGTTTACCGAATTTTAACTGCATCATCCAGTGTAGAAGAAGTTATGTTCGAACCGGAGGAGTCGCTATCTATCACATCAAAATGATACCGTGACTGTCCTCACACCACACTTACGATTTACCGCAGTACAGTCAACATCAAATGCCATTTAAATTTTGCTTTTTGAATCGGCTAAAAAAAAAAAACTAATCAATGTTTTTTCAAACTTTTTTTTTATTTTGAAGATTGAACATTGTCATTTATGAATGAAAAATAATATCGTTCAAATGACTGCCACGACTGGCTTTACAGTAGGCCATTCGATCAACCCAATTTTGAAGCACATTTTAGATTGTTTGGGCTCCAATTTCACGAATAGCAACTTCGATTTCGTGTTATAAAGCATCAATCGTCTTTGGATGGTTCGCATAGCATTTGTCCTTAACGGCTCCGCACAAAAAATAGTCCAACGGGCTTAAATCACAGCTCCGAGGCGGCCAATTGATATTGGAATTCAAAAACGGTAGCCAAAAGTTCGAGTGTAACTTTGGCAGTGTGACAAGTTGCACCGTCCTGTTGAAACCAAATGTCGCCCATGTCATCCTCTTCAATTTGTGGAAACAAAAACTCGTTGAGCATGTCACGCTAACGCGAGCCATTTACTGTAACAGCGGAAGAAGAAGAAGACTCACCCCTTTGGAAATAGGTTTTCAATATTCCCCAATTTTGTTCAAGCGTATAACGTTGCATTTCGTAAATGTCAAACCTTTAAGTAAATTATGAACACATTTGACATGTCATTTGTGTTACCATTCTCAAAAAAATAGGTGGTTCAAAAAACAAACGCTATATGGCCCAGCCTGTATTTGTATTTCTGTGTGCTGTGCGATAAATGGACAAAACATAGTAATTGTGGGTGTCTACATAACTCCGAATTCACATATCAATGACATTATCGCATTTTTACATGGTTTGTTATTAGGATACACACGTCATTGTGGTAAACTCCTTCCTCAACGCGACGATCTAAAACCGCTCATATTAACTGAAGATTTCAATGTAAATTTTGCAACGGACATTTCCATGAAATTAATAGAATTTTTAGAACATGAACTGAATTTACAAATGAGTACAACAACAAAATCAGGAACAACGATAGATGCCGTATTTTCTCGCTATATCGACACAATCGAGTCAAGAACATATGTCTATATCCTATTTCAGTTACCACAAATCGATTGTATCCACTGTTGCTATTGCACCATCAATACAAAATGTACAGGCTATTGAAGCACCGACTAATGCACAAATATCAGAAATAAATGAATAATAATATTATCCACTATCATTGTATGTAATTTTATAAAAAATCATTTCAGTCCCCACTAAAATATTTAAATTTAATCCAGAAGTTAAGAAGTTTCATTTCAAATATGCGCACATAGTGCGGCTGGCCTTTTTTTAACCATTAAGCACTGTTATCTAAGTAGAGTAAATTAGTAAAAATATTGTACTGTGGGTGGGGTCGCACATAATTAAAAAATGTTGCATTAAATCCAGTGGTAAGCAAGAATGACAGAAACAAGATTGCGCCCATCAGAGAGTGCGTGACGCCCCATTGGTGTAGTTGTGCAGTGTTGTCAACCCTTTCTTCTTTTTGATTGGAAGAAGCCGAATTTAAGTGAAGTCAAGTTCTTCTCCACCCGATTTTGCAACTCAGAGAAGGCCAACCCTTCGCTTTTCGCAATAAATTGTGTGCTTTTTTATACCCGAAATGCGAAATTTTTTGTAATTGGTGTTTTTTTTTTTAATTAAAGCTACAAAGACAAGTAATAAATAATTGGCAACGCTCTACTAAAACTACGCTTTGGCAAAAAAAAAAAACAAGAAAAAAAAACAAAACCCTTTAAGAAAGCTACCAAAACTGTAAGCTAAAAAAATTTGTATAATTACAAAAATATACTAGAAAAGATCTCTCTTGCATTTAAAGCTTATGCTTAGGAGATTTAACATAAGTGATATTGAAAATTTATTAATTCCTATAAAATTTGATGTGCTGACAGTGCAAATCTAATTTCTTGGTGGTTATGCAAGAGTATGGACGCTTCTTCTTGTCAACTCCTCTTAACTTTAAAACCTTTTTATAAATTTTAAATAGCCTTTGAATTTATTGAATCAAGACTCTTTGGCCTCAGTACAATAGACACAAAACTCAGAAAGTCCACGCTATTAAATTTCCCAACTAGTAGCTGTGTTTACCACCCACTGCACGATCAGCATACACGCGGAAAAGTTAGGTTTACCATTTAACCTCCCTTGCAAAGCTGTGGGGACCTTTCAGAGAAAGTTAGGTTAGGTTAGGCATGTTGAGAAGAAAAAACTGAAACTGCGAGGGTAGAGAACAGAAAGCTACGAAAATGGTAGTCTTGTCACACTGATCACCAATTACACTAATGTGACGTCTTGAAAATCAGCTGATATTGTCCAATTCGCTGAAAGCAAGGTAGCGGTGTCACAATCGGCGGCGCCTTATTATTCTCTCCATCGTGCGTTATAAGTCTGTATATTAGTACTCTCAAAAAACAAAACAAAAAGGTAATTAACTAAAACCATCATTTTTTTACATTGAATTCAATATATTTTGAAATTTCCAAAAATTCAAGAGAAACATTTAAAAAGGTTGTTCAGGAGTAACACATAAGTGTTAAATCCACGGAAGTAGGTATATACAGTGTACTCCTTCATAAGCGGACATCTAAGGGACTAAAAGATTTGTCCGCTTACGGGGTTACATGGGTTTCGTGGGTTCAAAAAATAGATTTTTTTTGGCTTCTTAATTTCTACAAAATCTCAAGAAGTTCTAAATTTTCAACATCATCTGAATAATAGTTCCGGAGATACAGCCCTTGGAAGGTGTGCGCTCCAAGTCACTTTTATTGTTACCCAAAACTTAAAACGCGTTTTTCTCGGAACCGTGTTTTCAAAGTCGGTTCTCGAAAACTACTCCACCGATCTTGATGAAATTTTGTACAGGTATTCGAGATACAATTTACTCGTGCTTGAACGAAGGACTTTGTTTTTTTTTCAATTACAACTATTTAAAAAAAAAACAAAGGGTCAAGCAAATTTGACCGAAATTTTCATTTTTTTGGGAAAATTTCTGCCAAAATTAGAATTTTTACTTTTTGTTCTTTCACTCGTTCAAGCACGAGTTTATGGTTCAACTAAAACACTTATTTTGGTTTTTTTTGATGATCCTATCAGGAGTTATGCTAACAACGCGGACGCACCTTTTTTACGAGGGATCACCGGAAATGACGCCACAATGGAGGAGTTTTAATTTTTCTTTTTTGGAAATTTCAGAAATTATTCTTTGAATATGTATCTATAAGACAGAAAAAAGTTTGAATTAATTTTTTACATAGGAAAACAAATTTTTAAAATAGGCCTGTTTTTACCTGACGAAACCCATGTAACCAGTGTCTGCTTATGAGAAAGGGTGAACAAGTGAATAATATGTTATGGAATTGATGCCCACTCGAAAGAAAAAAAAAAGTTTAAATTCTTAAGGACTTGTGGTATGTACTGAAAAAGTGTCCGCTTAATAGAGGTTTATGTACTGTGTACATATTCATATATTCTAATCTGTAATTTGCTTTTGAATTTCAGCTTTTAACTAAAAACTGAAATCACTATAAGACATATATAGGCATTCAATATTTTTTTATTTATTGGTATCATACCCCTTACAATCACTTATATTTTATTTATGAATTTTTTATTATTTTTTTATATTTTGCAAACTACACCGTTCGACAAAATGATAAAAACTCAATATTTTGACCATTTTAAAATTTTTTCTTTTCTTTCTTCTCTGAAGCTTTTTTAAAGAAATATGTTTGATGGATAAAAATAAAATATTAAAAATAACAAGCATTCAATACCAAATACATATATACAAAAATATCCAAAAATTGGTTATGTATATTACTATAACTCTGTTACGGGCTGCATGTATGCATAGGTAAATGTATGTAGATGTAACTTTCATGTATTTACAGTGTTTCTATGACTTTATTTACCCACTATAAATACATATATGTATATTCTCCGCCTTGTATTGTTTTTCATTCAATTGTGTGCATACAGTCTTTTATATCATACAAGCAGCGCTTTTCCATTACATCATTTATTTATTAATTTTTGTGTGATGTTTATTTATTAAATTTTGCAGTATTGTATATACTCGTAAATCTATACTATTTAAATACAGTAAACGCACCAAGATCATCAAAACCTAAATAATTTATTAAATAAACTTTATAGTCATTTTTTAAAACGCATTTAATTAAGAATTAAATTTTAAATTTAAATTTTTACATTTGTAAACGTTCGCAGAACTTTGAAAAAATAATGTCGTTATGTTATGTTATGTTATGTTATGTTATGTTATGTTATGTTATGTTATGTTATGTTATGTTATGTTATATTATGTTATGTTATGTTATGTTATGTTATGTTATGTTATGTTATGTTATGTTATGTTATGTTATGTTATGTTATGTTATGTTATGTTATGTTATGTTATGTTATGTTATGTTATGTTATGTTATGTTATGTTATGTTATGTTATGTTATGTAATGTTATGTTATGTTATGTTATGTTATGTTATGTTATGTTATGTTACATATGTCATGACGCGCTTTCTTATTTCATAGCATAGGCTAGGTTAGGTTTAAGAGGTTATCTGCGGTTATCCACTCAACCTCTATATTTTTGTCTGTTAATTTTTATCATTTTACGCTTTATTATGTTGCGCTATGAGGTTGTGTTCTCTTATGTTATCTCCTACACCGTCGTGAATACCTTGGTATTTTCTTTTGTAACATACTCAAAACTTTCTTCGTAAACAGAGTTTATTTAACCTCTAAATCAACGGTTTAGATTCGAGGCTGTTAGGCTGAAATCGTATACAAGTTCGCGTAGTTTTTTTAAATCATCTAGTTTTAACCGTAGGTTCGAATTTCGGTGAAACACCAAAATGAAGAAAAAGTTTTTTCTAATAGCGGTCGGCCCTCGGCAGTCAATGGCAAACCTTCGAGTGTATTTCTGCCATGAAAAAGCTCCTCATAAAAATATCTGCCCTTCGGAGTCGGCTTAAAACTGTAGGTTCCTCCACTTGTGGAACAACATCAAGACGCACGCCACAAAGAAGAGGAGGAGCCCAGCCAAACACCCAAAAAGGGCGTACGCGCAAATTATATATACTTGTATGTATATACAGTTTTAACCCACACCATGGCACACGTAGTATTCACTTCTGGCCCGATTGCCGTACGCGGGCTATGCCCGTAATTGTAGGTTAAGGGGCTAAACCAGTTTTTTGCTGAAAATCGATTTCTAATCGAAAGAAAGATTTACTATTCCTAGTAGCACTTAACATTTCATTAAAAACGAAATTCAAATCTACTTATAGATCAGTACACATTCAAGATTGGTAAGAGCTCACTTAAAAACAAACTTACGTCATAAATTTTCAAATAAAAAACCATTTAAATTTAAGTGTAAAAAATGCAAGATATTGAAAGGTGTTTTTTATGAAAAAAAAACAAAAAAAAAACGCTTAACATACTTATTTGTGGACTTTCTTGTGGATAACTTCCTTAGGTTTAGAGTTGATGTGATACAATTTTGTACACAACTATTTCTTAATATAGCCTTAGTTATGTCCGAACATCATTGGGATCGAAGGTTGCCTCTAAATGAGGTTCCATTTTCAAATACCCTTAGCCAATCTGACAAAACGAAGAATGCCATTGAATTTAAAAGACGTGACACTTGTACAGTGAGATGCGATACCAGGAGCTGTTGTCTACATTTTAGACTTCTAAGTTGCTTATGTACTTTTGAGGAAGTTGTAAGAGCAGATAATGAAAGATGGCGTAACGAACGCATCTGAAGAATCGCTCGACAATTGTGGCTGACTCTAAATGCTTAACGCACAGAATCTTTATATATATAATTGGCGCGTACACCAATTTTGGGTGTTTGGCCGAGCTCCTACTCCTATTGGTGATGTACGTCTTGATGTTGTTCCACAAATGGAGGGGTCTACAGTTTCAAGCCGACTCCGAACGGCAGATATTTTTATGGGGAGCTTTTTCATGGCAGAAATACACTCGGAGGTTTGCCATTGCCTGCCGAGGTGCGACCACTATTAGAAAAATGTTTTTCTTAATTTTGGTGTTTCACCGAGATTCGAACTTGCATTCTCTCTGTGAATTCCGAATGGTAGTCACGCACCAATCCATTCGGCTACGGCGGCCGCCCAGAATCTTTACTTAGTCGAAATAGGCATAATTTTAGCCTATTGATTTTCGTTATAACGGGCCTAGTACGTAGATACATCCAGGGAATGGGTGTGCAGATACAAGACTTCCGCAGAAGTTGTGTAAATGGGAAAGAGACGAGTTTGCATCTCCACGCTACTGTGCTCCTCTATACAGCGGCAGATTTACCATTTTATTTGGAGAATTTTTCAATAAGTTATAATATCTCAGCTCATTTGAGATCAGGAATATTTAAAAATGTCTGAACGCCTCATACTGGTTGTAGGGGTAATAAGGACAAGTTCACTACGCGGCATCGAAATGGGCTAGGCGCCTGGGTGTGTCCGAGAGCGGGCAATTGCTATAGCCTACAGCCTAACCAAGTTAAGTAAAATCAGCTCGAAATACAAACCATATAATATGAACCAAAAAAAAAACAAACTTAAATTCAGGCTCAATGAAAGTAATATAGAACCAAAAGTAGTTGCTTTATATCTCTATACTCTTAGCTCTATAAAGGGAAGCATTCATTTATTTCATATTTACATTTATCAATACCATTATCTTATTTTATTATTGTTAATAATTTTTACATACATACATAGTTAATTTCGTATATGTGGCTCCATTTATTGTTTATCTACTATAAATATATATTTACACACAAATTACAATTAAATAAAAATAAATTATATAAGAATTTTTATATAAGATTTCCTATAACTTTGATTTTGCTGATTCTTTGTTTTACTACTTTTATTTTTCTGCCTTTTTTTTGTTACTTTTCATTTATGTATTTTATATTTTCCATTTTCCATGCGCTACATAGTAGACTTATATATTTCTTCTGTTTTTTTTTTCAAATCTTTATATGCCATTGTGTTGATATCTTCATACATTGTAACTTTATATAAATAATTATGTATGATACCTCACAATCACCATCACGCAATACACCACTTAAGTAATATGACGCAGAACGGGCACACATACACAAACTCATAGCAGCTATATATACTAATCATACCAGGCAACAGTAAATCCTTTTAGCCTTAACAGTTACTCTAACACCGCAACCACAATGTCATCAGTGTATCAATAGCTCAGCAGCCAGGAGCTGTCAGGCGTCTATCAGCACTGCAACTTTTCTAAGCAGTAACAATGTCGTGAACAGCAGCAATGTTGTCAGTGTCAATTTATTTTGTTGACAATGCGTTGTAGCAGCAGCTGAGTCGTAGAACCCGTCCTCCAGTTCATTGCCAAGTATCATATCTGGAAGTAGTGAAATATCAAATAGGGGGTTAGTAACACATACAGATGTACATTTACCTTAGTTATTGAATGGAAAATGTGAAAAATATTAATGTATGTAGATGTTTGTATATATTTTTGTGTAGACACAATTTGCAAAAAAATTAATGGTACGTATCGGCCGCAAAAAAAACAAAAAAATATAGCAAAGCAACATTTTGAGCAGTTTTGACCACTTTGATTTTGTTTATTTCATATTAGTTATTTATATATTTTTTTTATAAAAATAGAGTTCGTTATATAATAAAGACTATATTGATCTAACAATACTTGAAATAATACTTAACCTACCACCAATAGACATTGCGGCAGAAGGTCTCTAGATCTGCCGCAAGACTTAACGCAACGGATGAATTTACCTGTAAAATATTCGGACATAGCTCAAAAGGTATGAGTTATTGGGCCAATACGGACTATATGACTCCGAAATACAATTGGGCGAAGAGATTCCGAACAACAACAGAAGAAGAGGGGTGGAAAAAGGTAAGAAGCCTGCCCCCAATACGCTTAATATATTTAGTGACAGCTCTAAAATGATTGACGGAGTAAGTGCAGGGACTTATTACGCAGAGCTGGACATCAGGCAGCCATTTCAGCTCCCCGAACATTGCAGTATTTTTCAAGCAGAAGTCTTTGCGGTAGGAAAGGCTGCAGAAATAGCACTAGCAAGGACATCGACCTACTCCAATTTAAATATATACGTTGACAGCCAAGCGGCAATAAACTCATGTGAAATTTCATCTAAAAACGTTCTTAGGTCCAGGGAAGCCATAAAAAGACCAGCTGCAGATATACGGTTACGCATCTATTGGGTATCCGCACATGAGGGCATTGCAGAAATCGCAATTGTAGATGAGATTGCCAAAAACGCTGTTTACATAAAATTCGAACAAGAAAACGACATACTGAAACCTTGAAATACGGTATATAATGACATCGCTGTGGACATGAAAACATGGACAGACTAGCCACTTGCAAAACCGGGAAAATCATGTGTACACAGAGTGCAGATAAATACGTCCGATTCTTGAACACTTTCTATGTTCTTGCCCTGCATTAGCTAGAACCCGAATGAAATGCCTAGGAGCTCTACAATATGAGAGGTTAGAATGTCTCTCGGGGTTAAGCTTCAGAGTTTATTTAGATTCGCAAAAGACGCAAGCTTATTACAATAGGCTTACTATAAGGAAACGTAAGGGCCAATCTCCATCTGTTACCACTGAGGACTAATAGGTCTATGTGATGGCTTTTAGCCAGCTAGGTCAATTTTCAAATTTTATAAAACATTTATAAAATTTCCAGGAGTTTCCATCAAAGTTCAACATTTTTAATCAGAACTAAAAAAAAATGGGTATGTAGCTTTGTAGTCCATTAAATTTAAGTAAATATAACAAACTGCAAGTATTAAGTGTTCTTGCTGAATTTTCATTTTTTTTTTCCTAATGATGTTGCCTATTTTCTCCATATAAAAAACCAGTTTCGACGAAATACAATGCGCGACACTGTCGCAAAGAAATTAAAAAAAAAATCAACGGGAATCTTTTGCAACTTCCAATTTGGACTATACAATTTAATAGACTATAAGGCTGCTTATCAAAATTATTTGTTTTTGTTTGTTTGTTTATCAAAATTATTTTGTTTTCTTCCAGAATCCAACTAGCGATTCCGCACCATTATGTTGCCACATCCTCGTTTCCTACTTGTTTAACGGTTACTTAGAGCATGACAATATCCCGCCTGTGTGGTTTATGAACCTTATCAGGCTATTGACATCTAACCTAGACAGCTGTTCCAGACTCTCGAACAGCGGTTTACCCAGGATTAACATTCTGTCCTTCCATAGGGCAGGGCATTCACAGAGGAAATGGAAGATTGTTTCCTGTTTCTCCGGTTGTTTACAACTATGACAATATGTGTTGTGAGGGATGCCCAATTTGGCGGATTGTTCTCCGATAGACCAAAACCAGTTATGACTGCCGTTAGTCTACAGGCGTCCCGTCGTTTTATGTTTACCAATGTTGACGATTGCTTAATGTTGGAGGTAGGCCATAACGTTCTGCTGAAATGCAAAATTTCGTCTGGTCCCTCCATCTACAATCTGCGATTCGGAGTTATTTAATTTTGAATACCGATTCTGCAAGAGCATTATTCATGGCAGATCGCCTTCTTGCCAGTTCATCCGCTTTTTCATTACCTTCGATGCTTCGATGTCCCGGGACCCAGATTAAGGTAACCTTATGGTTTTCGCTCAAGGTGGTGATGCTAGTCCTGCTTTGCTCCACCACTTTAGAGGTTGTTGTAGCTGAACCGAGTGCCTGGATTGCAGCTTGGCTATCCGAAAGAATAGCGATATTGCCCTTAAAAGAGGGAGCTGCAATTAGTAGCCTACAAGCTTCCCCAATTGCCAGTAATTCCACCTGAAAGACACTGCAAGCATTAGGGAGAGGCACAGATTTCTCAATTTTAAGTCTTACTTTTTAATTCTGACTAAAAATTTTGAGTATTTTACCAATTTACCAGCCGCGGTAGCCGAATGGGTTGATGCGTGACTACCATTCGGAATTCACAGAGAGAACGTCGGTTCGAATCTCGGTGAAAACACCGAAATTAAGAAAAACATTTTTCTAATAGTGGTCGCCCCTCGGCAGGCAATGGCAAACCTCCGAGTGTACTTCTGCCATGAAAAAGCTCCTCATAAAAATATCTGCCATTCGGAGTCGGCTTGAAATTGTAGGTCCCTCCATTTGTGGAACAACATCAAGACGCTTGCCACAAATAGGAGGAGGAGCTCGGCCAAACACCCAAAAAGGGTGTACGCGCCAATTATATATATTTATATATTCATAGTTTGAAATGTGGATTAATATGGCCTTTATGATTGATACATAGGTACATAATTTGGAAAATTAAAAAGTAGTGTGGCAAAAATAGAAGCTGTGAACATCAGATCAAGGTGATTGACTTTTGCTACTACTTCAGCATTCACTCTTGCAACAGAAGTGACTGAGGAGATATTGATACTTACAGACGAGATATTGAAGTTTACGCGAAGACCTGGACAGTTTACGACCATTATAGTAAGAAGATTCGAAGCGTAGAGGGTGCGCCGTTTCAAAACGTTTACTTTCGTACCTCAACTGCATGGTCACTGGGGACGGTGGTTCTGAAGTGGATGGTGAATAAAGAATTAGCAGAGAAAAGTCGGCCTTCGCTCGGCATCTCTGCTCCCATGTGGTAAAACAGTAGCATCGGTATTCGCATAAAACTGCGCATATTCACCTCCAGCATTAAGCCAGTGCTTCTGTATGGCTACACCATCTCGTTGCAGTCTCGATCACGAAACGACTGCAAACATATATTAATTGCTGTCTGCGGCATATCAAACGAATTGTCTGGCCGCGAACAATAACCAATGCTAATGCAATGCTGTTAAAGAGGTGCTGCGCTGGAATCCATTTCAGCAAGCCGGTCGAGGAATTGACAGACTTTGTACCACCTGGTGATAATCTACAGATGCAGAAATGAAATATCTCAGTCTAGCATGGAACGATTTGCGATCCCTAGCAAATAACAGTCTTCGTTGGCGAAGAGGAGTGGTTGACGTCCTACTAATAGGCGTGATAGGAGCTAAATGAATCTATATGGTATATATATGAAGGGTGTGTTTTTAGGAGCATGAGAACTTGAAATGATAATAAAAAAAAAATAAATAAATAATTGGCGCGAACACTTCAGTTAGGTGTTTGGCCGAGCTCCTCCTCCTATTTGTGGTGTGCGTCTTGATGTTGTTCCACAAATGGAGGGACCTACAGTTTCAAGCCGACTCCGAACGGCAGATATTTTTATGAGGAGCTTTTTCATGGCAGAAATACACTCGGAGGTTTGCCATTGCCTGCCGAGGGGCGACCGCTATTAGAAAATTTTTTTTATTCATTTTGGTTTCACCGAGATTCGAACCAACGTTTTCTCTGTGAATTCCGAATGGTAATCACGCATTAACCCGTTCGGCTACGGCAGCCACTGAAATGATAATACAATACATAAATATTACGGAATGAGTTTTTTTGCTATAACCTAGTAAATTTGATGGAATTTATTGTTTGAATATATGCGGGATGCATATGTTCGCCGCGACTACGAGTTACGTAGTCTAGTCGATCACACCAATTTTTAACCGCATTTTCCAATTAATCTGAATAATATAGTACATCTAACTAAGCCCAATCAGCAAAAATGCGACACGAACGATGGTCATTTGGTTTCAATTCTTGGACGAGCTGTGATTTATAGGCACGTAGGCCAAGATCCTTACGTAAACATTTCCAAGTAGAGTAAGTAAAGTTAGACAAAATCGTCTCTGGATGGTTCGTATAGCATTTCTCCTTAACGGCTCCCCACAAAAAATAGTCCGACGGGCTTAAATCACAGCTCCGAGGCGGCTAATTGATATCGGAATTTCGGCTGATTATTCGGTTTTCAAAAACTGTAGCCAAAAGTTCGAGTGTAACTTTGGCAGTGTGACAAGTTGCTCCGTCCTGTTGAAACCAAATGTCGTCCATGTCATCCTCTTCAATTTTTGGCAACAACTCGTTGAGCATGTCACGCTAACGCTCGCCATTTAATGTAACCGCGGCTCCTCGCTCATTTTCGAAAAAAATGGCCCGATGATGCCGCCAGACCAAAAACCGGACCAAACAGTGACTCGTTGTGGATGCATTTGCTTCTCTACAGTAACGTGTGAATTTTCTGAGCCCCAAATCCGACAATTTTGCTTATTGACGTAGCCACCGATGTGAAAATCAGAAAAGCAGAAGAAGACTCACCACTTTGGAAATAGGTTTTCAATATTTCCCAATTTTGTTCAAGCGTATAGGGTCCCATTTCGTAAATGTCAAACCTTAAAGTAAATTAGGAACACATTTGACATGTCATTTGTGTTACCGTTCTCAAAAAAGTAGGTGGTTCAAAAAGCAACCGCTATATGGCCCACCCTGTACAAGGGCAAGTTCAGAAAATTTATTTCCAACTTTTACTTTTGTGACCTGCCACTTAGATTGCTTTTGAGCAGCCTTAATTACTTTCACCAAAGCCGAAATATGTTTTTGCTCACTTCAAATACAACAAGAACAGGTCCATGAAATTAAATTAAACACCTCTGAACACTGAAAATGAGCAAAAAAATGGATGTGCGTACTCAATTCAAAACGCCCGCGCGGATTGTTTACAAATCATTAAATTGCCACAAAAGGTTGGCATAGTAGGCATAAAATGGGAAGAAGTTAAGTATGATAGTAAAAAAAAACCTTTATTGATATATAATTATGCAGTTTGCGCTGAACAAGAAAACTGGGTAAGCGATCCTTCAAGTTTGGTAGCTTTATTTGCATGTATGTGTATATGTATGTATAGGCATTTTTCCTGTTGCTTACAGCACTTTTGCTTGCTTAGACAATCCAAGCAGTGGCTAGAGAAGAGCGAAATGCCACCTTTTTGTAGCTAAGATTGGAAGAAACAGCAAATTTTTGTTTGCGGTGCTGACCTGAAATGTCTTTTCGTCAGCATAAGTAAGTAAGTAAATAAGTAAGTAAGCGAGCAAGTATCTACGTGTAGTTACAATCTCAAGTGACCGATAATTTTCGGCATAACGAATCCTATTCACACAAACAGTAAAAAATTCGTATCTGCACTGTTCAGCGAATGAAGCCACTGAACGAATTAGTCGTGAAGAAAAATAAGGTGTGTTGAGTTCAACTCTTCAGCTGTTTGCGAAGTGTAGCCAAAGTAAGTAAGTAAGTAAATAATCTTAATCTGCTCACCTTTTCGTTTGCCCGGATTTTCCGACTCCTCACTGCCGCCATCGCCCGCTTTTGACTGATGATAAAGCTCTGAGCTCTTGATGCGTTTTTTGCCACCTCCTAAACGCGACGTCAGATGGAAGGGGGAAGAGAAGGCGAAAAAAGAAATGAAGTTGCATAAAAAATAGTGAAATAAATTGCTCGTTCGGTTGGGTAAGGAATGCTTTCAAAGCATAAATTATGCATTTTATATCGTGCATAGTTTGCTCGCACAGTGGGCTTATAGTTTAGGTAGCAATAAACATCTTATGAAATATTGTGTGCAGAACATGAAAAAAAATAAAAATAAAATAAGTAATGTACATTTTGTTGATTTTCAACAGCGAGGAGAATTTTTATTTGGTATACTTAAATTCCATACCATTTATTGTATTCCATACTAAAAATGTAAAGGAAATACGAAAATAGACACGCACGAAGGTTATACTCCATTTCTCGTATTTTATCAAAGCATTGGACATTTACTTCTCATCGATTCCATGTCAAGTGATCTAAGTATTTTGGACATTGCCGTCACTTTTTATAAAAACTCGTTTATTTGAAGGCTTGATTACATATAATAAGAGATTTACTGAATAAAATAAATGAGAAATATTTTCAAAGTGAAATATCTTTGGTTCATTTTACCATAAAAAATACAGTTATACAATTTTTTTATACAATATAATACTTAAACAAATCTTTTGGGATAAAATACACAAATAAAAACTTTGTCTCCAAAAACTTTGAACAAAAAATTTATTTTGGAAAAAAAAATTTGAAAAAACTATTTAAAAAAGAATGTATTTTGAAAAAAAAAATTTGAAAAAAAAATTAAAAAAAAAGAATATATATATTTTGGAAAAAAAAATTTTAAATTTGAAATGTTTTTGTTAAAAATTTTTGGGGAAAAACTTTATATATGTGCGAAATTTGGAAAAAATAATTTTGAAAAAAACAATTATTTTTTTTTGTATACAATTTTTGGGGAACAATTTTATATTCGTTTAAATTTTTTTGGTTAACATTTTTTTTTTGATATTTAAAAAAAAAATGATTTTTAACAATTTTTTTTTTGAAAAAAAAATAATATAGAAATATGTATTTTCAAAGTGAAATATCTTCGGTTCATTTATACAATATACTTAAACATTTTTTTTGGGATAAAATACACAAATGAAAACTTTGTCTCCAAAAATTTTGAGCAAAAAATTTATTTTGGACAAAAATTTTGAAAAAAATTAGAAAAAAAAATATTTTTGTTAAAATTTTATATTTGCTCGAAATTTGGAAACAAAATTGTGAAAAAAGAAATTCTTTTGTTGTATACAATTTTTATTGATGATTTATTTGATTTTTAACTAATTTTTTTTTTGAAAAATATTATATAGAAATATTTTCAAAATGAAATATCTTCGGCTCATTTACATAATATTATTAAACAATTTTTTTAAGATAAAATACCCAAATAAAAACTTTGTCTTCAAAAATTTTGAGCAAAAAAATTTAAACAAAAAAAAATATTTTGAAAAAAACAATTTAAAAAGAAAAATTGGAAAAAAATTTGAAAAACAAAAACAATTTAAGAAAAGAATAAATTTTGGAAAAAAATTTTGCAAAAAAATATTTAAAACAGAATATATGTATTTTGGAAAAAAATATTTTTGTTAAAAATTTTTGGGGAAAAATTTTATATTTCGACGAAATTTGGAAAAAATATTATAAAATAAAAAATAAAAAGATATTTTTGTTAAAAATATTTATGGAAAAGTTTTATATATGTATGTTCGAATTTTGGAAACAAAATTCTGAAAAAAAAAATATTTTTTTTGTATACAATTTTATACTACTGTGGGCAAAAAGTAAGGTTAATTTGGTTGTAAAATGAAAAATCTTTATTTATTCTTGTAAATCAATTCCATCCCCTTCAAAATAATCCCCTCTCGATGAAATACACTTATGCCAACGATTTTTCCAATCCCCGAAACATGCCAAATAGTCCATTTCCGGTATAGCCATCAGCACCTTCTTCGATTCAGCTTTTATCTCCTCAATCGACTCGAAACGCGTTCCCCGGAGTGGTCTCCTGAGTTTTGGGAATAGTCAGAAGTCACACGGAGCCAAATCAGGCGAATACGGTGGTTGCGGAGCGATATGCGTGGAGTTTTTGGCGAAATAGTCACGAAGAACGAGTGCAGTGTGAGATGGTGCACTATCGTGATGCAAAAACCAAGAGTTGTTGGCCCATAATTCTGGTCTTTTTAGACGAATTGCTTCACGTAAACGACGCATAACGCTCAAATAATATTCCTTATTAACAGTTTGGCCAGGTGGAAGGAACTCATAGTGCACCACACCACGAAAATCGAAAAAAACTGTCATCATGAACTTTATTTTTGAACGACTTTGACGTGCTCTTTTCGGTCTCGCCTCGCCTTTAGCACGATATTTGCTTGATTGGTCGGTTGTTTTAGGATCGTGAGCATAAATCCAAGTTTCATCTCCCGCAATGATGCATTTGAGCTTGTCCTGATAGTCTGAAAGCATTGTTTCACACACATCAACGCGACGACTTTTTTCCAAGAAATTGAGAGTTTTCGGTACCAAACGAGATTTGACTTTTCGTAGCCCCAAATGGTGTTTCAAAATGGTTTTTACAGATCCTTCTGATATTCCGATCATATCAGTAAGGTCTTTAACAATCAACCGAAGATTTTTGAGCACTAACTCCTTCACTTTATTGACGTGTTGGTCATCTGTTGACATCGATGGTCGTCCGGAGCGCTCCAAGTCATCAACACATTCTCGACCCTCTTTGAAGTCTTTGTACCACTTACAAACATTTTTCTGCGACATGGTCGAATCACCAAATGTCTTCTGCAACATGCTAAACGTTTCCGCAGCCGAAATTTCATTCCGAAAACAAAATTTGATGGCACTTCTCTGCTCAATCAAATCAGACATTGTAAAAATCACAAGCGTACATACATATATTACTGATAATGACATTCACATGAAAGTTGGCCCAGATGTTATTAACAGTGCTGCTAACTCATGAAAAAAATAACTAGAGCGAAATTTTAATCCCACGAAGTTTGACAAATAAATTCACCTTACTTTTTGCTCACAATAGTATGTGTTGGAAACAAAACTCTGAAAAAAAATTATTTGTTTGTACAATATATTTTGTTATATGTTATTTGTTAATATTTTTTGGTAAACATTTTTTTTAATATTTAAAAAAAAAAATATTTTTAACTAATTGCAAGTTTCATAATTGGATCTCCATAATTTTTGGAGTTATATTCAAATACGTAAAGCGAACCTTCGAATCTAAGGGCAGGGGATTTTCAAAATAGGTATTTTTTTTTCAAAATTTGTCTTTTTGAAAGTGTACCGAGGATATTTCACTTAAAAAACTCTTTCAGTTTTGAATCAATCTCAAAATTACTAATTTTTTTCAAACATTTTGCAGACCGATTAGAGTCAGATTATACTCAAGCGTACAAACAAACGAATTTTTAAGAAACTGATGACAATACCTAATAAGACAACTTAGTTCATACTCTCTCTTTTGTTTTTTAATTAAAAAAGAAAATTTTGGAATAATAATAATTTCTGACTATTTTTGCACCTAACGAAGTAATTTTTATAGGAACGTTTTAAGCAGTCTTTGATTGTATGGTCCTTCTTTCTCTTCCGTCGGGCAAGTGCAAATGAGCGAGATATTGAAGATTACTGGGGATTATTGCGCGACGCGACTATGAACAAAATCTCATTCCCGGTAAAGTCTCTCTCCCACAACAAATCCAATACGGAATTTGGGCTCTTTTACTTGGTAGACGTTCAAAGAACCAATGGTATTTTTACCTTGCCTAGTTCATTGCATCTCTTAAATGCAATGATGTTAGAGATGCCAGGTTTTACGCTTACGAGGACATCAACCAGTCGGGCAGCGGCACATTCCCTATTAAGAGACCGGATATTCCAGTTGCATGCTCTCAAATCATAGTCTATAGTTCGCTTGAAATGGTTGTTATCAGATTAGGGAGTTCGCTTCTTTGAGATCTTGCTTGCATTTTTATTAGGGAAGAATTTTTAACGTGGCCAAACCCAGCGCACAATGAGATATTTTGGTCTGTTTTGTTTCTTATGTTCGCTCGCTCTCAAGCGGGTGTTCGAAAGCTACCTAGAGGATGCTTGTATGAACCTCGGAAGTTGTGCTCTGCTTGAACCGTATGCAGAAGAATCGTTCTTGCCACTCTTAGGTGCATGGCGATCAGGGACTTTCCCCACTTTCCTATATATTTTTGTGCATGGAACCACCTCTTAATGGAATAAATCACATTCGTTTTTCTTAAAGTTTCTTGAACCCAGATTTTTTAATCACGATTCTCCTTCGGCCTACTATGCCAACTGTCAAACTATATTTCATACTTTATTTACCTCTGACCTTTCATCAAACTTCGCATTGACAGCTGAATCGCCTGTTTGCCTGCAATTCTGTGTACGCCTGCCTGTTGGCGATTAAATTTGTTCGCCCGGGGATTTGTTTGAAACCGAAAATAAATAATTTATTTGCCTAGCACTTTTTAAGGCAATGAAAAAATCTATTCTCACACACACATCTACGCACACACATGTACACCCGCCCGCAATGTCACAAAAGGCAACGGAAACGAAAGGGCGTGCACCGTGGTGTCTGGCCCGTCGTGGCATTGCCACCAATTCAAATACGAGTACACCAACCTTTAGATCTTATGTTTATGCCACATTCATATTCAAAAAAAACAAAAAAAAAGAGAGAAAAAGAGGGAGAAAAAATTATGCGGAGTGGCTATTACACTCACAACAACACGACACAACGCGCGCAGTATTTAGTCTCCTACGCTGAAAGGACATTGAAGTATGTCGATTTGCATTTGCATAGCCTTGCCGCGGTTACACAAACACATACTCATACTCGCTCGCCTACACATACACATACATAATGCAAATGCACGTCATAAATACTACTGCCAGCCATTGGTCAGGGCTGATATTCACCTTTGTAACGTCCTTCGGAGTTCTCCACATAATTCACAGCATTCGGTGGTATTCCTGCGAAAATAATTGCAAAGAATGAAAAAATTTTGGATTAGGAAAGCAATCGTTGCAGGTGTGCGCTTATAACGAATCATACAAATTATGCGAAATGAAAAAGTGCAGAAAAAAAACAGAGAAAAATTAAAATGCAAGCAAGAATTACGCCACTTTTTCTTTTTTAACTCCAACGTCAATGAGTGAATGGAGTTCATTAAAATGCAAGCCCCCTTTGCATTACTTCCATAGGCAGTTGGTGGGGAAAATATTTAAATTCAATTACGTCCAAGTGTAGGTGTCTGCGCATTTGCAGCGAGTGAAGCAGTTAAAAGTTTTTTTCAGCGTAATTTTTGCTGAAGAAAATTCGAGTATGAACGAGTCAGCCAGCCTGTCTAAGCTATACAGTTTAGAGGTCGCATTCATTGCCGCAATTTCGCGGATTATTTTTAAGCTGATTTGATCTTGAATACAAATGCGCAAAAGTTTTGCCCTATTTGCTTATTCAACAATTATATCTATTCACTTGAAATTTTTACTATTCCTATTAATACACGGGGCTGAAGTTAATTTAAAGAGGGCTGGGTGGGGTGTAACATACGAGGAACGTTTGATAATTCAGTGACTTTGCGAACAAAAAATATCTTTTTAGATGAAAAATGTTTTGACGCTCAATGAAATCTCCTCTTTCTCTACATTTAATGCAGCGTTTTTCGTACTTCTTGCATCTTTTTCAAATAACAGGTTTTCTTAAGGTCTGCAAAATTGGCGTTTATTTCAGTGACGAAGAGCACATCACTTGACCTAAACCTCTTACCATCCAGCCATTTTTTTAGATTTGGAAAAAAAAAAATAGTCGCAGATGACTAAATGTGGAGAATGTGCTAGATGGCGCAGCAAGTCGTAACCTCATTTATGGATTTTGTTATGGCACACTGGCATTATCCTCTTGGGACAGCACTTTTTTTTTTTTTTTTTTTTTTTTTTTGTCGGGACAACTAGCAAGTGCAGCACTCAGACATTAATTGAGTCCATTGTACTACACTTGGATTCCCTTTTAATTTTCTTTAAATCTACCCGATCTCCGAAGAAATCTGAGTAGATCTTGTGGTGCCAAGGAGCCAAGATGGTCGCTTCTTAACACATCAGTGCCAAAGACCTCAAACCTGATTCGGGCGAAGGCGGGGCAGACACACAGGAAGTGATCCGCCGTCTCATCCTCCTCTTCACAAGCTGGGCAGAGTACACTGTCTGAGATGCCCAACCTTTCCATGTGCTTTGCCCACAGAAAGTGGCCCGTCATTAGTCCAACCAGCCGTCTGCACTCCCCTCTGCCTAATGACAGAAGGGTTTGCGACAGTCGATCGGACATGACAGGTAACATCAGTTTTGTCCATCTGCAGCCTCTCTCAGCCTGCCAAGCTCGCTTGTGGGTAGTAGTTACCCATTTGCTAACCGTGGCCGTGATGGCCGCAGAGGGGAGTGGCAAAGCGGGCTCTGGGCCAAAGAAATTGGCTTCAGAGCCCATCTTAGCTAAGGAGTCAGAGGTCTCGTTACCCGCGATACCCACGTGTCCCGGGACCCATGTTAGCATCAGGCTGTTATGTCTGCCGACATAGTTCAGCCTGGATTTACAGGACTTCACTACCCCTGATGTGGTTTGAGGGCTATCTAAGGCCATAAGCGCAGCTTGGCTGTCGCTGCAGACACATATAGATCTGCCTCTCCATCGTTTTTCCACAACAAAGTT
The DNA here is from genome assembly GCF_027943255.1 of Anastrepha obliqua. Classification (NCBI taxonomy): domain Eukaryota; kingdom Metazoa; phylum Arthropoda; class Insecta; order Diptera; family Tephritidae; genus Anastrepha; species Anastrepha obliqua. The sequence goes on from NC_072896.1 coordinate 33,751,037, forward strand.
CATCGCTTCTTGAACTGCATACACCTCCGCTTGAAACACAGATGCATGCATTCCAAGAGCAAAGTGCAGTTTTGTCCCGCTGGATTCCACGTAGACCCCAGAGCCGGAGCCATGCTCGGTCCTGGAGCCATCCGTAAAAATGCGAAAACAGTGTTTGCCGGGCTCATTTTCTGAGTCTCCCCACAACTGAGCCTCTGGTAGCACTACACTGTATCTCTTTTCAAGTACGACTCTTGATGGCATTGAGTCAAGGGGCATGGAGAGAATCGTTGGATCGATGTCCATACCTTCTCTGTGTTCCAATGCCGGACAAGGGCCGTACCAGTTCCCACTGTGTTTCAGTCTGCAGATGGCCTTCAGGGCCTCTCCTCGGATGAAAGCATCAAGTGGTGGTAAACCAATCAGAGCATCTAGTGCCGGGCCTGAAGTGGTCGGAAAAGCTCCGGTGCAACAGATGGCCACAGTGCGTTGTAGTCTCGATAAGGTCCTCCTGACTCCCACTAGGGATAGTCTACTCATCCAGATCACTGATGCATAGGTGATAATGGGTCTTATCATAGCTGTGTAGATCCATAGGACCTTGCTAGGAGAGAGACCCCACGTTTTCCCAAACACACCTTTGCACTGCCAGAAAGCTGTCAGCGCTTTGGATGCCTTTGTGTCAACGTGTGATTTCCATAGGAGCTTACTATCGAGAATTACTCCTAGATATTTAATTTCCTTGGATAGCTGGATTGTGACTCCTTTTAGCTTTGGCAGAACGATTCCGTCAAGCTTCCTCCTTCTGGTAAAGAGGACAATACCAGTCTTGGCGGGATTTGCCGACAGCCCGTTCGCACAGCACCAAGTGTCAATCCGATCCAGAGTTTTCTGCACTTTCCTGCAGATGTTCATAAGCGAAGAGCCTGTTACCAAACAAGCAACGTCGTCCGCATATGCTTGTGCGTAGACTCCCGAATCGTTTAAGGTGGTGAGTAGAGGATCGATTACCATGCACCAGAGCAACGGAGACAGCACACCGCCTTGGGGGCAGCCTCTGTTAACCCCAGATGACACCAGCAGATCTTCCTCTGCTCGCACCGAAACGATTCTTTGGGCCAGCATCGAACGAATCCAATTTACTAGCACCCGGTCTACGCCGTGTCTACTAGCAGAGTTACACATACTATCAAAAGTGGCATTATCAAACGCCCCCTCTATGTCTAAAAAGATACCCATAGCATAGTCCCTCCTGTCGATGGCCAGCTCTATCCTAGCAACAAGATTTTGCAGTGCCGACTCGCAGGATTTTCCACTCTGATAGGCATGCTGAAATAGAGACAGAGGGTGAGCCTTCAGCGACTTCTGACGTATGCGCAGTTCCACTAGTCGTTCGAGACTTTTCAGCATGAATGAGGTCATGCTGATTGGTCTAAAGCTTTTGGGGCTGGTGTAGTCGTCTTTTCCAACCTTTGGGATGAAAGCGACCCTCACCATTCTCCAAGAGCGTGGTATGTAAGCCAGTGCCAGGCATGCCGAGAAGATTTTCTTCAGGGCTGCTGTCACGAACTCTGCTCCCTCCTTCAGCATGGCAGGAAATATGCCATCTGGTCCGGGGGACTTGTAGTCGCCAAAAGATTTGATAGCAAATCGAATGGCGGCCACATTCACCACAGATCTGGCAACGAACCAGTCATGCCGAGAAGGTGTAGCAGCTCTGACAACTGCCTCTGTCAATAAGGGCTGTTGCCGGCTGATGCTTATCTGATTACCAGGAAAGTGAGACTCCATCAGCAAGCTGAGTGTCTCACTTTTCCGCTCCGTGAAGGAGCCATCAGATTTCCTAAGTGACCCCAGCTTTGCCGTTGGGTCCCTTTTCAGGATCCTAACCAGCTTCGCCGTGTCACTCAGAGATTCAATACCGCTGCAGAATTCCCTATATGAGGCTTTTATCGATTCCCGAATAAGCCTCTTGTAGTTCTTCGGACAGCACTTTACAAAATGCGGTAGTTCTTTTGCCTGAAATTTGTTGGTTAAGTTTCAATATCGCGAAATCCTGCTTACAAGTAGTCACGCGGTTAAACTTATAGTCGAGTGTGAGCAATCGCAGCACCCATCTCGCGGACAGTTTCTTCACGACCAAATGTTAATGTTCTGCATATACTCAGTTGATATGAGAACAATCTCAGCTGACTAGTGCACTTTGGTACTTCTATAGACCAGTACCGTTTTATCAATTTTATTGACGGTTTCTAGCTCGATAACCTCATTTCTGTTCGAACGACTCCTACTCCTCATTTATAAGCACCAAATCATCCTTAGAAACTTTGAGTTCATCCCCCTGCCAACGGATCAATGTATACCCTCGTTTAGTCCAATTGGAACTTCTCCACTCATATCAAGCGAAGAGTGGACGGGCGGTACACTTGGAGTCAGGGCCTGGTAAACTTGTTCATGAATGGATTGAAGTTGGAAGGAAAGATTGGCGGAGGAGTTTTTTGCAAGGAGCTCCCCATCAGACACAAACTCAGGTTTTCTTTCGACTGGGTCCGAATTCTTTGACATAATCCTCATCTAGGTTCCTGGTCACAGTGACATTGCGGTAACCTTTGAGGCGGATGAGTTGGCCAGACAAGGGACATGTGAGGAGATTTTGCCGCAAAGGAAGAGAACTGAGATCCCCCTGACTATCTCCAGTCTGCTCCTGGAAAGATGGGCTTCGCGTCAACTCAGCGAGCGTTGGGTAACCACACAAACTTGTAGCGTCGCGAAATCCTTCTGCCCACGTGTGGATCACGAGCGCTCGAGCAAGTTTCTCGGGTCGAGAAAATATCAGCTCTCGAATCTCATGGGTTTTCTCACAGGACACTTTGCGCGAGGAATGCATGCTGTGGAAGTTGGAATTAACTCGTGTCCTTTTTGCGTCGGATGTATTGAAGATGAGGTGGAATCATCTTAGCACCTTCTCCTTAGCTGCCTTGCTCTCGCGGGGCTAAGATGTAGGCATCTTGGCTCTTACTTCTTTGCTACGCCTGCTGATATAGCTGGCGTTGACATTAAAAATCTGATGAATTCCATCAGCAGCACAAAGCGGTTGACGCAAATGCAGCACAGTCATCATTCATAATCCACACACTCTTAACTCATCCTCCTCACCATCCCACCACCTCCTCTCTCCGGTCTCTCCTTTCATCCCATCGGTTTTCTCTTTCACCTTACCTTTCTCTTTCGCCTCACGGGCGAATCCGTTTATCTTCGACGTTACTCGGACTGGTACGACCACAATGGAATTAAGTAAATCACTTTCGACCCAATGAAATTGGAGATGTAGAGCCTCTAGTATACCTATCAAGATTTTTCTAGCTTTTGGTGATGAATTTTGTTAAGAAAAAACAATGCTTAATGAACGCACGAAAATCTCCTTTTTTTATTTTACAAGGTCTTCTGCTTTTAATGACTGTGACGCTATTGGAAGGCGGTTTAGTAGCTTAAACTGTAGTTTGGAGTCTCTTCCTGAAAAACACATATTATTTTAATTGTGTTAAATCAACCCCAGCATTAAGGAATTGATTATTTTACAGGCATCGGTTAGTTGGAAAAATGCTGCACGGAATTTTACTCAAACGCTCAAACCGGAAAGTTCCAACGTTACCTCATGAAAGCTAGACATCTGTATGAATCTCCGAAAGGAATGGGAAAACTTTAAGGATCTGGGTTCAAGATCTACGGTCACACATACCGATAACTCAAAGCTACACTATGACTGCGGGCGTGATATCAACTCAGAAGAGTTCTCAGTGAAGCTCACACTACTTTTCCTCGATCGTAAGGTCTCCTCGAGGTTTCTTAACCTTTCATTGGACACCTTTTTTAAAACCTTCGGTTGGGCACCCAGGTTTGGCATTTTTTCGTCCTGTTCGAGGATCCTTTTTAAAAGGATATAACCATAAATCGATAGAAAATTAAATTTAAGGAAGCTACCTGGACGCTCAAGTCGTTAGCTGAGTTAAGGCTGACTTAGCAGTTGTGAGAGAGGGAGATAGAGTAAGAGAAAGAGAGATAGTTGGAGAGATAGGATCCTTTGCTGGGCAGTTTTACCATCACAACACAGTCTTTTCCAATTTCTCTCTGCAAGCGAGGCTGAATAAAATCACTTCATTGTAAAATCACATCCTCGAAGGTAACCATTAAGTGTAGAAACTCCTTGAACAGTACGGCTGAGAAGTATGATACTTAAGTTGCTTTGACCCTCGGACATCAGAAATGTGTAACGGCTGAACTGGCAAGGGTAGAAGCGATAGAACAGTCAACAAGCACAGCCTATAATGCAGATGTTACTTATCTTCGTGTAAGCTCTGGCTTAAATTATTCTGTATTAAACAGACAAATAACAGATGAGTTAGAAAATTTACGAGCTGGGTGTCAAAACAAAACTGACCTAAGTTCTACGAAAGCAGTTCTAAGGCATTTATGTGTTGTGGAAAAGCATAGCAAGCGAAACGGCTTCCTCAGACATGTATTTTGTGCCAATTGCAGTTTTGAAAATAAGATGAAGAGCACTGTATATGAGCCTTACCACTGCATCGCTTTGGCTAAGACGGGACATTTCTTTTTTAGTAAGTATCTCCTTGAATACCTATAAAATCTGAAAACACTAATTATTTAGTTATACCACGTGGAGTCTTAAATAGATAGAATTAGAACCCAATTACGTTGCATTACAATGGGACTATATGGCGTAAATGTACCTCTTTGCACTTCTTGGACAGCGACAGTCACAGTAAATCAGCCTAATCCGCATTCAGACGTTTTGCATGAATATAACTATCTACTACCTCGGCATGGTACGGCCAGAAAAAAGGCACATCCACTTAGCCCAATCTGGCTACATCCGAGTTTTACTGGAGGTAACGGAGTTTGGGTGAGATATTGTATTGTCGTAAGATCCAAGAGTCATACTTGCTTCATTCTATTTCTATTATCTAGTAACTAGTCCCTAAATAGCTTTTGGTGATGGAAGAAAAGCTTCTTGAATTAATTTAAGCCATTTGAGTCGCTGCGACAACCATCCTAAACAATATTCCTAAAATATTCCCACATCCACAGCTCGATTAATAATTTGAAAAATCATGCAAAATTGTAGGTAAAAATTATTTATCACCAAATAAAATCCTGGCATTTTTGGAATAGGGTGTGCATATGCAGAAAATTTTAACAACTTATTTCTTTGGTTTAAACTGGTTTTTTTCTAAGCAATAATTTTTCATAAAAACACCATTTAAGCTCGTTATATATTAATTAATTGCATCAATTAACTTACGATATAACTTTATGGTGCCATCGGTGTCGCCCAGCGAATTTTTTGCCACACAGCGGTAAGCGCCAAATTCTGCTTGCGTCAAGGGATTTATGTGCAATTTCATTGAGCTGCGATATTCGCCAATTTCAGTTACATTCGATGTATATTTGCCACCTGGAAGAGAGAGAAAACATTTTTTTATTAAAATTCATTATGCGCAAGATTACATTTTTATTTGAAATTGGGTAGCGAAATATTATAGGGAGTGCAAAATAAAGTTGACACATAATTTCTGCAGAAAAAACTTGTTGTTTTCAAGTTTTATTGGAATTACACATCTATAAGCTTTGAATTAGCATTTAACTGGCCCATGGAGGTCTACATATAAAGCGTTTTTCAATAGGTGCGCTTCAACTTTTTTCCGATAGGGAGGGCGAACGACGCAATATTTTTAATTTTTCGCTTATCATTTATAAACTTCATTAGTATACATTTCATCATGGAACGCTACACACTTGAGCAACGATTGCAAATTATTGAATTTTATTATAAAAATGAGTGTTCTGTTAAGAAAGTTTAAAGTCGAAAAATCATCTTCAGTGATGAAGCTCACTTTTGGCTCAATGGCTTTGTCAATAAGCAAAATATGCGTTATTGGGCAGAAAACAATCCACACGTGATTCATGAGGCACCGTTGCATCCCGAAAAAATCACTGTTTGGTGCGGTTTACATGCCGGCGGCGTAATTGGCCCATATTTTTTCGTTGACGAGAACGATCGCTACGTTACTGTGAATGGAAATCGATACCGCGACATGATAAACGATTATTTTTGGCCGCAATTGAATGGTATGGTCTTAGACGACATGTGGTTTCAACAGGACGGGGCCACAAGCCACACAGCACACGCTACAATTGATTTGTTGGAGAGTAAGTTCGATGAGCGCATTATTTCCAGAAATGGACCGGTCGAATGGCCGCCGCGCTCGTGTGATTTGACGCCTCTAGACTATTTTCTGTGGGGTTGTGTGAAGTCATTGGTCTACAGTAACAAGACGGCGACGATTTGTGAGCTCAGAGCCAACATTGAATGCAAAATTGCTGGAATTTCGGCCGATTTATGCAAAAGAGTGGTCGAAAATTGCGTTCAACGATTGGACTTCGTAAAACGTGCACGCGGTGGTCATGCAAAAGAATTCGAACTTCATACTTAAATGTATATGTTCAAACTCGATAATAAAAAAAAATTAGTTAAAAAAGTCAAACCGTTTGTGTTTTATTCAAAAAAAAAGTTGAAGCGCTCTTACTGAAAAACGCTTTAGATATGTCGCATGGTGGGGCCGGTAATCAATCGTGCTGGGAAAAAGACTTAAATTACTCCCACTGACTTTAAGTTTAGGGAATAGGGAGACTTTTCATGGCATGGTCAGGTTAGGTTAGCCTGGTTGGCAATAAGCCACGCATGGCATGGTCAAGAACTGTTAAAAAATTTGAGCAAATGAATTCTCGTACAATTTTGTAATTTTTTGTTGTTGTTAAAATTACATAGAAGTATTGCCTACCTTAGGCTTAATGGAAAATCGAATCAGTCAAAAGCTTTTATTTATTAAAAACACAACATAAATATTTATAATGTTTCAACCATGCCTTCCTAGACTATAGGGTGCATACTAGGCCGGGTCGATTTGTGGGGAGGCAAAAAAATCACCCATTGCTCTGCGAAAATCATATTCTAGGGATCAAAATAAGAAACTTTGCCGAAGGAACCATACCTCTAAAACGAATTCTGATGTTCCCCAATTTGGGTCGAACTTTTTAGTTTCTTTCCTATAACTCACTTAAATTAATTTTTTCATTTACATATGTTCTGACTAAATAAATTTCTTAAGAGAAAAAATAGATATTATTATAAATAAATAATAAATATTATTATAAATAAACAAAAATAATAAAAAAAAATATAGCCATTTAGCTGGTTTTAGCTATCCAAAAGTTCGACCCAAATTGGGGGACATCAGAATTCATTTTAGAGGTATGGTTCCTTCGGCAAAGTTTCTTATTTGGATCCCTAGAATACGATTTTCACAGAGCAATGAGCGATTTTTAAATCGACCCGCCCTAGTGCATACACTTCCTTCTATTTGTAGAGTGCGTCCTACTGTTGTTCCTCCAATAGAGGTACTCACAATTCTATGCCGCCTTCGAACAGCAGAAAGTTTCTTATGACGAGCTTTCTCATGGCAAAAATACACTCGGAGGTTTGTTATTGCTTGCTGTGTGGCGGTCGCTGCTAGAAAAAAAACAGCGAAAGCAAGATTCTAAGAAAAACATTTAGACCTGTACGACGTAAAGCCGGTACTTGCCGTATTCTGTACAACGACGAGTTAGACACTTTTAACAGGGGTGCAAATGTAATCGGGTACATCGAAGCGCAAAGGATTTGATGGTACGGTCATGTTTTCCGAATGAGCAAAGACAGAGCTGTAAAAAAATCTTCTACAAGGAGGCAGAAGAAGACGCGGCCGAGGAAACGATAGTGAGATGGCACTGAAGGCGACTTCTAGCATATCTGATATCAAACGGAACGTCGAGGCGAATTGTAACGGAAGCAATGGTTCACCCAGAACTATGATGCTATGATGAGGTTGATGATTAAGTGAAGTAAAAAAATCTGGTTATTTTGCTGTATATGCTTTTAGAGAGTCCAATGTCAAGATGAATACACTGTGTGTCTAATTTAGCAACATTACGCCTAAAAAAGTTGTTTGCCAGTATTTGAGCAAAGAGAACAAAATAATTAATTAAGTGCGCCGTAATTCGTTCATCCGTCAACACCAATTTTGAATGACTCGCTGGAGGACTTCGGTCGGTATCTCGTGAATAACTTCAGTAATGTTGGCGTACACTGCGTCCATCAAAGCTGAATTATTCACAAAGCATTTACACTTTACATACCCTCATAAATACAAGTCAGAAGGTGTGATATCACACGATTTTGGTGGCCAATCCACTGTTCGGAGACAAGAGATAAATTGCTCACCGAAACTACGATGCAGTAAATCCATTGTTTCACGGGCTGTATTTCATGTAGTGCTTTGCTGTCGTCTTGTTAGAACCAAATGTAGAGATGGAGATCCCGGGCTTCAATTTCCGGCATCAAAAAGTCGTTTATCATGGCACGATAGCGTTCGCCATTCAATGTTACATTGACGTCAGCCTCGTCTTTGAAGAAATGTGTGCCCAGGATTCCTCCAACTCCTTTGCCGCACCAAAAGGTTATATTCAATAAATATTTTTGACTGTTTCTGAATGGCTTCGGGTTACTTTTCTGCCCAAATAGGGGAGTTTTGCTTATTGATGTAACCAGTAGGCCAAAATTGGGTTACATCGCTGAACGGTCATGTACACAATAAGTTGACCTGAGCGCGCGATGAACACTTTTTATAGAGTGTCGTAATAGGCCTGTTTCGATGATGCAATTTCAATGAATACTGACAAAAATTATGTACAGGGTGGGCCAAATAAGTCCTACTAATGTTAAGCACAAATAACTTTTTTATTTTTTGACATATTTATTTTTCTCTTTTTGTAGGTTATAATTGAATTGTTTGAAATTTATTATGAAATCCTACAGTACAACACAACGCCTTAAAATTATCGAGTTTTTCTATTCTTGTCAACGATTAATTGTTTTAACGCAGCGTAAATATCGGATGAAGCGCATTTCCATTTAAATGGTTATGTCAACAAACAAAACTGTAGATTGTGGGGCTCTGAAAATCCAAGGGCCACACACCAACGTCAGTTACATCTAAATGTACTGTTTGCTGTGGTGTTATGGCCACTTGAGTTATCGGTCCATATTTCTTCGAAAATGAGGATGAAACGCCGGAATCGATTTCAGGAGCTTCTTACAGAACATTGATTGAAAACTTTTTGCGGCCAATGGCGGAGCAGTATCCTAATTTGTGGTTTCAACAAGATGGAACAACTGCGCATACTGCTAGGCTGTAGTCTTTAGTCATTAGTAGGTCTTATTTGGCACACCCTGTATTTACGTAGTCATGCTTGATCTGCCAAAAAACCCTATAGGAAACAGTTCCCCTAATCTGATCACCCCTTATATGTCTTAGAACTAAGTTTTTCAATGCCGCTCCTACTAAATGAGAATTCGATATCTTTGAAATTATTGAGTTCACTTAAAATTCTCGCAATGGGTGCATTCATACCATAATTGAATTTGTGCAATTGATCATGAAAGATGTCAAAATGGTGTAAGTTCCTGACAGGTATGTATATTGAGTGGTAATCTTCTTAAGATATCAGTACATCCAACCATTTTCACGACACGTTATTCGAACCGTCCTTTTACAATCGATTCAATTATCTTTTCATCAACAGGCGCTGTAGTTATTGATAGAATTTCATTTGATTTCATTGTATTTGAACTACATGGGCATACAATTATCTTTTATGCTCAATAGAGTCTTTGGAGTTTAGAGTTATTATACTCTTGCATACTTTAGTAAATTAATCTGGTAAATTCTCACCATGATTTTGTCATGACAAATTGAGATATTTCGTAAAAGCAATGAGTTTTCCAAAACCATTTCCTGAGAACTATCACGGACATGAACTATTTGATGGCTGTTAAACAATTCACTCAATTAAAATGAAGGGTACCAAAGACAAGCCCAAGGTTTGCAGATTTTGGATTGGAGCGAATTCTCAGCTGTATCCACTGCCTTTTTGATAAAAAGTGCGTTTGAACTGTAAAGTTATTTGTTTTAGTTACGTACATCTATGTATGTGTATGTATGTATGTTAGGACGGGTCAATTTGTGGGGAGGCAAAAAAATCGTCCATTGCTCTGTGAAAATCATATTCTAGGGATCAAAATAAGAAACTTTGCCGAAGGAACCAAAGGCCAAAAATAGTGATATTTTGAAATGATTGTATTGGGAAACCCCCAGGGGAGTTCCGGGGGGTGTGCCACTGGCATGGGTGGATCGGCCGTCCAAAGTTAGTGGGGGTCGGTCATTCATTTGGAGTCGATTGGAGCAGTCCAAATGGGTCAAAGTGGGATTTTTCGTTCAACCCAAATTGGGGGACATCAGAATTCGTTTTAGAGGTATGGTTCCTTCGGCAAAGTGTCTTATTTTGATCCCTAGAATACGATTTTCACAGAGCAATGAGCGATTTTTAAATCAAATGTTTTTTTTATTTTCTTATAAGTAGTTTCAGTTTTTTCCTTGATTTTACCTCAACACAGCTGCTCCACGTGCTAATAATTTTACCTTGGTGTGCTTTAAACACAAGTTTATGGGTTGTTAGATAAATAGCTCTACTATCTTTTAATTTCATACATTTCTTCCAAACTCTTATTCCAAATTGTCTTCCATATTTCGTAACTTTTTGTCCACTTTTTCATAAATTATTTTGATGATTTAGTGTAATGTGACTTGTTTCATAGTCATTCTTGGTCACTTGAAATTAGTCACATTTCTAAATTTTATTTTTTCCGCCCTTTGCCTAGCAAGATTTGCCGTGAGTATCACTGTGTGTAGTGGCGTATGCCATACAAAAATACATACACACAATGTCATCCATATGTCTGTCTGCATACATTTGCATGTAAGAACATTAGCACCAATTAAAAGTCGCTACAAAAATGCAAATTAAATTATTAGCATTTAAGCAGAGCTTTTTCCACTCTTTGCTCTTTACTCTTTACTCCTTTTAACCTCGCTCACCCATTTTTCTTCCGTTTACCAACACATGTACTTATTTATGACACTGTTGACTGTTAACGCTGGCCAGTGTACAATATGTGGTGTTTACAATAAAAATGGCTTAACTACTGTTAATTTTTTTTTAAATTTTTGTGCTTAACTAAGTCACATTTTCTTAGAACAGGAAACGGAAACTTATTTCAACTATAAATTCGCATATATTTTCATATTTTTGCTACAACGCACCCCGTTTACTTTTATTTTCAATTTTAGCTGTGAAAAATTGCCAAAAAATATTATTGAGTTAATTGATTTTTGCATTTAGCGACTTCATATGCGTGTGTGTTTGAATATATTATATGAAGTTGAACATTCTTATGTGAACATCCTTATTTTCCTCAACCAAAGTAACCACAGAAACCTTGGCAAAAATATAGAAGTGGCACTGCAGTGCTTGCGTAAAAGGTCAGACCGCTTAAATGGGTATGCATACATGCATTTATACTTATTAGCCTGCAGTGAAAAACTAAGCAGTCCAGCTCAGCAAACATTTTATGATGTTTAAGAACGGTTTCTAAATGGATGAAGTTATATTAGTTCGAAAGCGACCAGAATTGTGCTAGTTGCAAACTGACCAGTTAGAGGTGTTTGTGAAATAAGTATTCGTTTTTATGTTGAAGATGCAAAAAAATTAAGATTAGACGAATACAGTTCCTCATACGTTTTTTTATCATTTAGTAACTAGTTCCTTAACTAGGCCGTTACAAACTAGTTCCTCAATTTCAATTATGACCTACTTCGCTAATTGCCTATTATAACCTAATAATAAACTGGACCGCCAGATACTAGTTCGTAACTAGTTACATATGAAATGGTTCGCTTACTGGCATAACACTGATGGATGGGCCCAAAAAATTTGCATTGAAAATTTACATTTAATAGGTGGGACACCGCCATGTTAAAAATGCTGTCGGCGGTTGTTATCCTACAAAAAGTAGAGGAGACGAAGTAGGTTTGACTGCTGGGTACATACTTGCACAGAGAGCGGCTTTTGATGCAGCCACTAAAGTGCAGCCAGCGTAAGATAGTTGGTGCAAATTCCCAAAACTTTAGTAGGGCTATTTCGTTTTATTTTTTTTATTTTTTTGTATTTCGGTTTTGTATTTATGTTTGTTGCAGTTTAAAAAAACTTTTCGGTTAAATCAGTTAATTAAAAAGTTATGTTGATGCATATTCAGCGATGCGTTGGGAGAAAAATTGTTTGTCTATGTTAGTCGGCTAGTTATTTACGACGACGCATCAATTAGGAGTGTAAGCTTTAAAAGGATAAAGGAGAAGTGGCCAACGAGATGGAAATTTAAGGCATTTAAGGGGTTAAAGGTAGTCAGACGTATGAAATAATTTACATTTTTGATACTTTTTTCGGTAGTTACTTCAGTATACTACAAGTTGTTATTGTACCTCACCGAAATAAGTATATGTGTGAGGGTATTTTCAAAAGAAAAACTATAAAGAAAATGTGTGTTGACCTTTCTTGACACTTTTTTTCAACGTCTCTATAACTTTCGATTTTCTACTAATTAATATGTTTTCCATTTTGAGAAAGGACATCATTTATAAGTTTAGGCATAGAGTCTGTCAAGTTTTGAAGAGTGGATCACCTATCTAATCCCACTCTTCACGTCTTTGATTATCTCAAACTACCGACCATTGGGTTTAAATCGAAATTTAGTGCAGGCCAATCCAGAACTGAAATTTTTCTTGACGATAGGAAGGCTTTAGTTAAACGAGACGTATGGATTGCTGGAAAGCTCAGTCCTCTCCGTATATGTTTCCCGAAAACTCAACGAGAAGATCCTCTAATATTTCGACATAGAATTCTGCGTTAGTGCTTGTTAGAAGAAAACAAATTGGAGATTTTCCACCCTGCCCGAAAGTGGCGCAAATCATCAAAGACCCGCCACCGTGGTTCCGCTTATGGCGCGTTTGCCGTGATTGCCTACGGTCCCGCCAATATTTCTGGCAACCATCTGGACCATCTAAGTTGAACTTTGTTTCGTCCGAAAATACAACGTTTCGGAATTCGTTAGTCCAAAATTTATATTTTCCGGCAAATGCTAAACGAGCCTTAATGTGGCGTGCTAATAGTATTGGTAGCTGCTCCCGCAAACAAAATTTAAGTATTCCGTCCTCGACCAAAATTTGATATATTTGTCTATCGGTGACGTTAAGACTTAAATGGGGTTTGATTTCCTTGCAAGATATTTCTTTTTGAGCAGCCAGACGACGAATTTCTCGTTTTCATCCGCTGTCGATGTTAGTTGATCTACCGCTTTGTTTGAGTTGACGATATGTTTCTGGATTTTTAGAAAAGTTGCTGATAGTATCAAAGGTTTCGGTACTTTGCTCTTATTTACCGAGAACTTAAATGCCGAAAAAATTAATAAAATACATCAAAAGACTTTGTTACCATCTGCTAAACAATGGTATATCAAGAAAAATGAAAGCGGGATCCTTCAAGAGGACAACAATCCGAAACATCGGATGATAGAGCACAGCGATCTATCCCAAGATCTACTGAGTTCCATTCAAGAACTTAGAGAATTTTTTTGAAAGGGTGGGTAAATTTCAAGGGCCGTTAGACTTCTTTCTTTGGGGTTATTCGAAAGAAAAGGTGTACGTCGATAAGCCAGCAACAATTCAAGAGCTAAAGGATGAGATAATTCAGCACATTAATGGTATAGAACCTCAATAGAGCCTCAGCGTCTTTGAAAATTTGTACCATCGGATGGAAGTGTGCCGCAGAGGCCGCGGCAGCCATTTGGCCGATATTTTGTTTCATACATTAATGAATCAACTGTTTGACGGATTTTAGCTATAATTATTAACAACCCTATTTTGAATAAAAAGAGTGAAACTTAAAAGAATCTGAATATTTACATATTTTTTATTTTAAAACAAAATCTAGGCGCGTATTTTAAACTTGCCTAGGCTACTTATGAATAATAGTATCTAGGGTTACTTAGCATCAAATATATTTGTTCTTTTTTAATTGAAAACAAAGGAACAATTTCCCATCAAAATTCTGCTATTAACAAAGGTTCTGCAAGGAAACTTTTATGGGCTGTAACCATCCCATCTCCATAGCGATTCCTTTCTCCTCTGATGCATGTGAAATATGAAAAAAATATATTTCTCATCCTTTGCCGCTTGCCACAGTGTACCGTAATTAATTAGAAATTTCATCTGCGGCTTTCATGCATATGAAATGAAATTGCATGCCGGCTGTTACATATACATTCACATATAGTGTAAATAGTGTATATATCTATGTATTTGTTTACATTTTACATTCTATGGAATGTGACAAACTTCTGAGTTGTGGTTAAGGTTGTGCGGCTGCGGTGGTGACATTTTTTGCAAATGTTCAAATTTTTTGTGCATTTTTAATTATTTGTTCCCACTATATTTATTTATGTCGTTCTACTAATATATACAGGTGTGTGTTTGTGTGTGCTGGCTGCACTGTTACCTGTTTTGTTGAGGTGTCAACGTGTGGACATTTGCAGAATGGCAGTTATGCATGAACTTTTCCCCACATTGTCTGACAGTGATTTTAATTAGTTAAATCATCGCTGACCCACACATATATAATATGCGTATATATATACATATGTATGTATACAAATACGTTCCATCAACTCGTCGAGCGTGCGTTAATTTATGGTTTTAATTAAGTTTACAACTGAGCTGTGGCATAGTTAATTGGCAGAGAAAAGTTTGCGCTAATAAACGAGTCGCGAAAACAGAAAAAAATTCCTGTTGTCAAAATGTTGCAATTTTTACGGAATTCCATGTTGTGGAATTTGAATCTTGGTGAATAATAAATATTGCAAACACACATTACACCAGTGGCGCACACACCCCCCACTTTAGCGAAGTCCTGAACCATCTGTGCGATCCTTCTGGTAGAAAAATGTGACACACAGATGGCGCTCCAAGCAGTAAGAAGGCGTTGTTCCTAAGCAACGCCTGGTGGGCATTCCCACTACTTAGGACTGATAGCGACGGGTTAATGACTTACCGTATCAGAAATCAGCGAGGAGTGAACAAGGAAAAAAATATAATAATAATATTAGAGACTTCTCGACCGATCGTAGAAATAATGGAAGAAGAACCAGAATGGAATAAGACCAGTCTTTATGCCCCAAACTGTTTAACTTAAAATGTTTTACTTTCAGGAAATTGGAAATATCAGGCGGAGAAGGACTTGGCTTCACTTGGTGTGTCCAATTGGCGCCGGTTAGCACAAGAAAGAAACGACTGGCGCGCTTTGTTAAACTCGGCCAAAATCGCGTAAGCGGTTATCGCGCCAATTAATAAGAAGGAGCGCAGCTGAGTGCAATCTGATTTTTTTGTTTAATGCAATTTAATACAATTTTTGCCGAGCGAAAAGCTTTTTTGTTTGTTATGCTTTAACCAAATTCATTTTTAAACTTTTTGAAACCGAAACCAAGTTTTAAACTTTTTAAAAAATTTAGAAATTTTCCAAAAAAATTTCATCTTAATTTTAAAATGTTGATGTTAGAAGTTTTCAAAAAAATTTCATCTAAATTGTACGCTTTTTAATCTGCATTTTTCGAACATTTTCGTGTGGGCAGTTTTACGACCCACTGCAGTTTGGTATATAGTATAAATTTTAAGTGGCTAAAAATTGTTAAAAAAAAATTTTTTTTTTGTTGTCGTTGTCTGCCGCTCCTGCTTTTTCGTTAAAGAATATAATTTATAAAAACTATAGTTATTCTTCTTAATTTTTTGGAAATTGTTTTGCGGATTTTTTTTATAAGAGATTTATTTTTATTAGAATGAAGTGCAAAAATCCCTCAGAAACAAAATATTAAAAGTACAATAAATTTCTTAGCCGCTTTAAATTTGATTTAAACATTTTTTTTTTACTTTTAATGTCGTCAGTCGCGGGTTTTTTCATTAACTAATGCCATTTATAAAAGCTAGCGTTATTCTTCTTATGTTTTTGGAAACGGTTTCGCAATTTAATTTAATTTAATTTAATTCTTTTTTTGCATTTTTAGAAAAATTTAGAGTATTCAGTTTTATAGTCCATTGAATTTTGATACAATAAAGATCAAGTCTTAAGGGGGGACCCTCATTTATCGGGTCAAAAAAATCGATTTTTTGGAAATAATTTTAATCTATTCTACAACTATTTAAGAATATACTTTCAAAATTTCAAGTCGATATCTGTATTTTTGAAGGAGTGACAAAATTTTTAACAGGACGCGACGGGTGGCCTGATCGCCTGTATCCAAAACTTTAAACGCGTTTTTCTCGAAACATCATTTTTCGATTTTGTGTACACAATTGAGAACGCTGTATTGAACCAATCAGGCTTTACAATAGCTCATTTTAAAGATAATTAAATTGTTTTCAATGTGACATTAAGTGTTTTTAAAAAAAAAAAGATTTTCATATTTTTTTGTAATTTTAAAAATCACTTTTAACATAAAACTGGGTAAAAAATATCAATTTCGACATTTTTTTTTTAAATCAAAATGTCACATCAAAGGTATTATCTTAAAGTTTTAAAAAAAATTTGTTTTTTTTATTTCAGAAAAAAATTCAGAGCGCAAGAATGTACACAGATAGAATGAGGTGCCATGGACGAGGTGTATATTTCCATACTTAAAATGTTTTTTTTTCTTCTCCGAAAATTTTTGTAGACAGTCAAGACATTTATTAAAGTACTTTATGAATTACAAAACGTTTGAAGTTATTTTACCTGAGAAAAAAATTCCCAAAAATGATGCATTTTTCGACCGTCTAAATGAGGGTCCCCCCTTAAGTGGCTAAAAAATCGCGTTGATTAAAAAAAAATTTTTTGGTGACGGCACTTGTGGCTTTTTCATTAACGAATTTATGAAAATTCGCGTACTGTTTTTATTTTGCAAAATGTGTCGCGAGTTTTTCCCATAAGAAATTTATTTTTATATAGAATAAAGTGCAAAAACGGCCACAAAGAAAAAAAATAATAATAATAATATTATAAAAGAAAAATATTAAAAATCTAAGGAATTTCTTAGACGCTTAGAATTTGCACTTATTTTACTCAAATTTCTAAGCCAAATTACGACATGTCTGAAAATTTTCTGAAGACTCAGATTAAAAAATTCAAAATTTAGATGAAAGTTTGTTAATTTCTTCAAATTTTGTTTAATTAAAATTAAAATTTAATTTTATTTTGTATTTTTAGACACTTTGTGAGTATTGAGTGTTATAGCCCATTGAATTTTGGTATAAAACGCAAGTTTTAAGTCACGGAAGAATCGCGTTGATTAAAAATTTTGTACTGTTTTTGTTGTCGACTTCTGCAGCTTTTTTCAAGTGCGAGTGCAATTTTTAAAAACTGAAGTTACTCTTCTTAATTTTTTGGATACTGTTTCGCGCATTTTTTCCATAAGAAATTTATTTTTCAAGAGATTGAAGTTTAAAAATTGCTCAGAATTAAGGCATTAAAAATTCGATTAATTTTTCATTACAGTTTCATGAGCCGTGTTACTGCGTGTCTGAAAATTTTCGAAAGATTCAGATTCAAAAACAAAAATTTTTTTTGTGACCTCTGCATTTTTTTCTTAATGTGTGCAATTTATAACAACTGGAGCTGATTTCTTTTTAGTTAGTTTGCAAATTTGCTCTTATATTATCAAAATTTGATGAGCCACCCGAAAATTTTCTCACGATTTAGATTAAAATTTGTTCAGGTTTTCCAATTTCTTTGATTTAAATTATGTGTATTTGGCTAAAGGATTAGCAAAATTAGAAAAACATAAATAAATAAATTAATAAATAAATAAAAAATATTCCACTCGATAAAAATTATATTATAAATATTAAAAGAATAATAATAATAATAATGATTATGCTCTCGGTTGTGGTCATTACTATGCACATTCAATGTTTTTTTATTTTAATATTTTTTCCCGACCCAAAAAAAGTTATAAATCTTTAAAAAAAGTCATTATGCACACGGTTGTACTATACATTGAATGTTTTTTCTATTCATATTTTGACTCACCTGGTGGCACTATGTCACCACGCTCCCGCGTCCAGTAGTTAATTGACTTGGGAAAGGCTTCCGATTGGCATTCCAAAGTAACACCTTTACTCTCCACTGCGCCGATTAACTGATTTTGTACAGTTATCATTGGCGGAACTGAAAGAAGAGGCAAAGAAATACGTGTTATTGATAGGAAAGCTAAATCGGGAACTAATTTTAGTAATTAATAAATAAATATATAATTATAAAATATAATAAGTAATTTTAATAAATAAATATATGCTGCTGCAAAAGTAATCATATTAAAATATTCTAAAATATAAAAATTCTTATGCGTATTGGAATAAAATTATACTTACAATGCACAATCAGCGTTATTCGTTTGCTCACCGATGGCGGCACACCATTCGATGCTATGCAAAGGTATGCGCCCATATGCTGGCGCTTCACTCGTGGCAAAACCAAATTGACACCTTCGATGCTTAGCACTGAAACAGATGAAAATAAAAAGTAACAAATAATTGAGGGATTATTTAAAATCAGTTGTTATTTAATGTGTTTGTAAAATGATGAATTGAAGTCACGTCTCAATGCACCAACTTCTGGAGCAGCAACCTCAACATAATTTAACTTAAACTAGAGGTTTATAAAAGGTCATATAATTTTACATAACTAGAAGGAAAAATTCTATTTTTTTATATATCACTAAAATTTTTGTTCATTTTGAAATATTATTAGGTAATTTTACTAAATGAGTTAACGACTGATTTGTGAACGATTTAACGAATTTTATAAAGTAAGGTAGGCTCTTGCTCTAATCTACATTCAAGTTACTTGTCAAACTCCTATGGAAATTTGCTGAGTCGGTTTTTAGACTAGAGTATTCAAGTACGATCAACGAGAAATAATGCTCTAATCTCTTAAATATAGCAAACAAATGGGTAACACTTTATAAATAGTTCAACTGGTGAGAATGCCTTTCAATCGAACTTTAAAAGATCGATACCGATGGGTTGTTATCCCTCAATCTTCCAAGCGGCGAACTATAGCACAAAAATGTATGCAGAGAATTTCTTCGAAGAGAAACAACGTCGAAGCGTATCTACTTTTTTAGCCAGCTAGGTAGGCCGCACTTCCGAGACCAGTAGACTCCTAAAAATTGTATCAATGAGCCCCAACAACTGTAGTTACCTTATGAAAGAGGACGGCAATTGGACAACTATTGGTGAAGAAACACTAGAATTATTAATGCAGTCACACTTTCCAGGTTGTCTCTGCAATGAAGATGGTAGAACTCATCCTTAGTTCACAATGGAGGTCCCCTAATAGATTTTATATTGGAGAACAACATAAAATTTGCCATCGGCAGTTTCAAACCTTACAAATAACCGGGACCAGATGGAATTATCCCCGCTGATCTGCAACATAGAGTAGGTATGATTGCACCTAGACTCGCCTCAATTTTTTAAACAGTGATACGACTTAATTATATGCCAAAGAAATGGGCTGAAGTAAAAGTGGCAGGAAAAATCACACATACGAAACCGAAGGACTACCGGTCGATTAGTCTATCATCCCTCCTGTTGAAAACATTAGAGCGATTGCTAGATGTGCACATCAAAGGAAAGATCAGGAAAAAAATATCAGGTTCTCAACATCCATACAGCAAAGGCAAATCAGTAGAGACAGTATTTCACTCGCTAGGTGACACGATTGAGAAACCACTTCACTATAAGGAACACTCCCTCGCTGTCTTTCTGCACATCGAGGTTGCTTTCAACAAAAAACATCCGAAAGCAATTACCAAATCTCTATCGCAAATGGGAGTAAACAGTCTCGTTTATAGAACGAATGCTAATCGAGCGGAAGATACGCGCAGATTTGGGTGAAACATCCATTAAGAACTTTGCGATCAGGGTACACAACAGGGTGGGGTAATCTCTCCACTTCTGTGGAACCTGACCGTCAATAATCTTCCTCAGTAACTTGAAAAAATAGGAGGTAGGATAATTTCTTATGTCGATGATATTGTAATAGCAATCTCGGGCAAACACATTCCAATGCTGTGTGATCTTCAACAAAGAGCTCTCAACAGACTATCACTGTGGTGCAAAAGTGGGGGACTAGAAGTAGATCCGGAAAAACGGAACTGATACTGTTCAGCAGTAAATATAAAACAACTGCTCGTCAACAAATATTTTTAGGGGGAAAATACTTTAAAGTAACAGAAACGGCTAAATATCTAGGATTTGTACTGCATAGGAAGCTAAATTGGGGGCTCATATGAGTATGATGCGATAACTGGATATGATATCTGCATTTCCACTGATAGCCACGCTGCGATAAAATCCCTCACACATCACTCGACAACCGCCAAGATAGCCATGAGATACCGCGCATCTCTTAACGAGATGGCTGAGTCATTTCACCTAATTATAACATGGGTTCCTGGCCATTGTGACATTGAGGGGAACTGCAGAGCCGATGAACTAGCGAAAATCGGTAACAAATTGACCGACGAGTACATAGGCAATGACATACAGGCAAGACATATGGTCAAAATATGAAGAACATAATAACAATAACACATGGATAAAACAGGAAGAAGAAACACACAGTACTATCCCAGCACAAGAAAACATCACAATAACCCTACCAGAACTTATGACAACTATCAAAAACACACACAATTGGAAATATCCCGGAATAGACCACATCCACAACTATTGGTACAAAACAATAACATCGACACACAATATATTACTAAAATTAATAAACGATACAATAAACCAATCAAACACTTTACCAGCTTTTCTTACTCAAGGAATAACTTTTATTAAACCAAAGAATGATCAAACCAATAATCCAGCAAATTACAGACCAATCACATGCTTACCCACTCTTTACAAAATTATCACATCATTAATGTCCCAAAAAATATACACGCACCTAATAAACAATAACATTCTAACAAATGAACAAAAAGGATGTAGGAAACAAAGTCAAGGCTGTAAAGAACAAATAATAATAGACCAAGCAATCACACAACAAGCCATTAAAGAACAATGAAATCTACATACATGTTATATTGACTACAAAAAAGCGTTCGACAAAATACCACATAGCTGGCTGTTACAAGTTCTAAAAATATATAAAATACACCCAAAATATATACAATTCCTTAAAATAAATATGGAAAAGTGGACAACAAAAATACTTTTACAAACACCATCCATAAATATAACAATAGATGTAATTAAAATAAAAAGCGGAATATTTCAAGGAGATGCACCAAGTGCGCTATGGTTTTGCATATATCTGAATCCACTCTCAAACATACTCAATAAAACAAAATATGGATTTGATATAAAAAGTCAAAAACAAAATATTCACAAAATAAATCACTTATATTATTATACGTGGTACATGGACGATACAAAGTTATATGCGAAAAATCAACAAGAACTAAAAAGATTAATAAAAATATCTGAGAAATTTACTATAGACATAAAAATGGAATTTCGAATAGATAAATGCAAAACCGAACATATAGAACGCGGACAGTGGACGAACAGAAGCACAATAGAAACACTAAATAATGAAACTCTCCTAAATATGGAAGAAAATGAGTTTTATAAATACCTAGGTTTTAAACAAAATATAAAAATAGACCATACAACAACTAAAAAAGAATTAACTGCTGCGTATCTAGCGCGTATAAATAAGATCCTGAAAAGCTACTTGAGCTCGAAAAACCTTTTTAAAGCCATGAATACATATGCGATACCGTTGTTAACATATTCTTTTGGAGTAATCAAGTGGAGTAATACAGATATCGAAAATCTAAAGATAGCCACAAGAACGAAATTAACAAAACATAATAAACATCACCCACATTCATGTAAAGAACGTACAACAATACCCAGAAAAAATGGAGGAAGGGGACTTATTGATATCCATCAGCTGCAAAACAACCAAATAAATAACTGAAGAACATACTTTTACAACCAAGACACATCCCTTCATAAAGCAATTGTACTAGCAGAAAAAGAACTAACGCCCCTTAACCTCCGCAACCAAAGCCTTATTCTACCAAAACATACAATAGAAGAAACCCTAGCAGCATGGAAACAAAAACAAATGCACGGAAAACATCCACATATAGTCAACAATGTCAACATAGGTCAGCAAAACACATACACGTGGCTAAGAAAAGGAGATCTACAAGCAGAAACAGAAGGATTCATCATTGGAATACAGGACCAAATCATAGCCAAAAAAAACTACAGAAAATACATAATAAAAGATTCAACCATCACATCCGACAGATGCCGTAAATGTAACATACACATAGAAACTATAGACCATATAACAGCAGGATGTCCAATGCTCGCTGGGACAAAATGCACACAAAGACACAATACAGTAGCCAAAATCATCCACAAGGAAATAGCCACATTTCTCAACTTAACCAATGACACAGCACCATATTATGAATATACACCTGAAACCATACTAGAAAACGAAGGCTTTAAACTATACTGGGACAGAACCATATACACTGATAAGACAATAATATGCAATAGACCAGACATAACAATAATAGATAAGAAAGAAAAAAACACACAGTTAATTGAAATAAATGTCCCTAATGGCGTTAACATACACAGCAAATATACAGAAAAAATTGAAAAATACATAGAGCTTGCGCAAGAAATCAAAAACATATGGAAACAAAATGAAGTGAAAATAGTCCCAATTATTATCTCAGCAACAGGAATACTGCACAACATTTTCATACAAAACCTAAAATCAATAAATGTAAACGAAAAAACACACGCATAAATACAAAAAGCTGTTATACTGAAAACTTGTAATACAGTAAGGTCCTTTCTAAACCAGATCTATCAAAATTTTACATTCTTACAACATTACTACATCGTAACACAAAACAACAGAGCAGAGTCCCTTGATACCGACATCCGGGACACATGTTATCTCCGGTAGTTGCGAACCCTACCGAGTAACTTTATAATAATAATAATAATAATAATATAGACTCTGAGTCAAGGCTCAGCAATTATATATCTAGGGAAGTAATAAACCTTGTTAATGTGCTTAGTATAGCGACTCATATCTGTAAGTACGTTCATATGTATGCATTCGCATATCCCTGTATGGCAACTCGAATTAAAAATGTTTATATGTAACTTAATAGAAAAGCCCAAATTGACTAGAATTGAGGTTGATGTTGTCAGCTGTGAAGTTGCTATGAAATTCGCATGCGAAAACCAACCATTACTCTTTTGCCTGTTAAGCTTTTATGAAAATTTTCGACAACCCAATAAAATGAACTATACATAGTTGTGATATTAATGTAGGTATGTATGACTCATTGTGCACACACACAAATGCACGCAAATAGTTATTAGTTAAGCACCACTTAATAGCCTTACTACTATGTTGTTGTTGTTGTCCGACGAATTTAGAAAATATTAGAAATTGTTCGCATGCCAGCAGAGAAAAGCAAAAACAAAAACTAACAACAAGTGCATAATGGCTATAATAACAGTTGGCACAGTTTTAGCCAAACAATAAAATGCACCTATATAATTATATTTGTATGTATGTATGTATGTGTGTACACATATAAGCGCCTAAATACATACATCCACAAACAAAACAGTGAAAGCCATTTGAATGAGTGCAATGAATGAGTGGATTATGGCTTGCTAACAAGCTTGTACACGTATACCTTTCCACATGCACACACACACATGCCCATAAACTTTAGTATGCACACATACGTAAACATTTGGGTATTTAGCATTCATTTGCTGATATTTGTTTACAAGTGTGTGTGCGTGTGTTGCGAGTTTTATTCCGGCTAATGCCATCGAACTTTGTGCTGCTTTGTGGTTGAGTGCTTTGAAGGAGACAAATTCGTATGCAAATTTCCTAAATCCAACGGAATGTGAGTCGTCAACTTTGAAAGGTAAAAAAAGTGAAACATAGTGAACTAAACAAATTGTTTGAGCTAAAAAAATTTAAAATATACATTTTTTTGTATGCAAGCTATTGCAGGTGCTAAGACTTATGTTACATGTGTATACAGTTTGTCAAAAAAATTGCATGACATACTAAAATATTCTAGTTATTTGCACTTTTTAACTTCTTGCAGGACTTTCCAAATTATTTCGTTACATTACTTTAGTACATAAATTCTAAAGAACGCAAAAATATCTGGAAACCGGGCATCTCTTGAGGTGACTCAATCGGTCTATTATAATTAAGCAATAGAACAAAGTGTTCAGCAGTTATCAGAAATGCTTTATTTAAGCAATGAAGTGAAAGTCGTGTCATTAGACTTTATAATTTGTTTTTATTTTTATATGTTTTATATGGTTCGAATAGGTGTACCCCGTTTGAGGCGCGGTACATAGGTGTTTGGCTGAATTATGGCCTTGGCAAACGCGTTGGGAACATCGGCAGGCAATGGCAAACCTCCGACTGTATTTCTGCTATGAAAAAGCTCCTCATAAAAATATCTGCCGTTCGGAGTCGGCTTGAAACTGTAAGTCTCTTCATTTGTGGAACAACATCAAGACGCACAGCACAAATAGGAGGAACTCGGCCAAACATCCAAAAAGGGTGTACCCGCCAACTATATATATTTATATATACATATACACTGCCCGCCATCTATCGTTACGGATTTAAACTAGGTATTATTTGAAGAATGGTAACACTTAGCCGTCATCTGATTTGACAGAAAATTAGTTTTATTCTTCCGTTGAACGAAAATAGTTGTGTATACGCTCAAAGAACGCTGGGAAATATTGCGACATTACTTTTAAAATCATGGTAATGTTGCAGAATGTGGCAATGGGAAGAAGAAAAGCACCGAATGAAGCGTATGTGCGTTACTTTGCGAAAAAGGTAAGAGAAACTGGGTTGCTTATTGACAAACCAACGTGTGACCGACCAAAAACCGTGCGTACACCCGAAAATATTGCCGCTGCGGCCGAGAGTGTTCGTGAATCACCAGGAACATCAGTTCACCGTCGGTCTCAACAATTGGACATTTCGGAGACATCATTGAGACGAATTTTGCGTAAGGACCTTGGTATGACGCCGTACAAAGTCCAATTTGTTCGGCAGCTGAAGCCATATGAATGAAGTTGTGTTCCATCAATAACCGGAAGAATTGTACTTCAAAATAATAAAAACAGTTTGGAAAAATATTGAGTAGTTTCTTTTTTATAGCATTTTTAATTCCGTTAGTTATATGGCGGACCCTATATATATATATATATATATATATATATATATGTATATATTTTTACTGTAAGAAATCTAAGAAGGCTTCCATGTTTGTCTGTACTCACTAGATAAAAATGATTTACTCTTTGTGGTGTGTGTCTTGATGGTTTTTTTCTTTTTATGAGGAGCTTTTTCATGCCAGAAATATACAGAGTCCGGAACTCGAAGTGTAACGAATTAAAAAGGTCGTAAATGAACACCTTTTGCCTTGGCTACGGCCTTGGGACGGCCCAGAAACGAATTGAAAGCTACCCGAATGTGACTTGCAGGTATTTTGGCCCACTCGCAGACGATGGCTGTTTTCTGCGCCTCGAGACTGGTGAATCTTCAAGTTCGGTCCTTACTATCCAAAATGGCCGAAAGAGAATAATCCATCGGATTCGTGTCTGGTGAAATTCAGAGCCATTGTGTGGACGTTATGAAGTTCGAAACGTTGTTTTTTAGCTATTCTTGGTTCACTCGAGCTTTGTGAGATGGTGCCGAGTCCTGTTGAAACGTCCATGACCTGCCACCGAAATGTTTGTCAGCCCACAGCTTCAAAGCAATCTCCAGAATACTTTATCGATAATATTTCGCATTTACTTTGACGCCAGGCTCGATGAAAACGATTTGAGAGCGCCCATCTGCGGTTACAGCGGCCCAAACCATTACCAGTGGCTGGTGCTGGCTCCTGGAGGCCAATCGATGACTCAAATTCTCGTATGAACGGTCGATCAAATAATTCCTATTGTTTTGGGAGTTTACGAATTGCTCAATTTGAAAAATTTTCTCGTCAGAAAAACACAATGTTCGGAAATTGACCACTTTCGGCCAAGCGGAGTAACTCCTTCGCTCTTCCAAGTCTGACTTGTTGCTGATTTGGTGTGAGATCAATCGCCTTTTGGAGCTTGTAAGGCTTGACTTTGAGATCATTTTTCAGTATGCGGCAGATGCTGCGGTTATATATTTTCAGTTCTTTCGACATTCGATTGGCACTTCGTCTGGATTTCCGCTCAAGTCGCTTATTCAATTTTCAACCAATTCACGTGACTTTGCAATCTTCTGATTGACCACCTGCATTATCTATACCGGGTGTGTTTTTAGCTATTTAAGGGTGTTTCGATATCGACAACTATGGTTTGACAGCTGAGAATAGCAAATTGCGTGACATTTCTGTTCAACAAAATTTGGTGAATCATCATGAATTGCCTAGAATCGCTAGAACAACGCTTCCAAGTTATGAAAATTTACCTTAAAAAAAATCTATTCTTGGCGTTCATATAGCTCTTTGTCCTTTTGACGAGCGGATGCATACAGCAAAGGCAAATCAGTGGAAGTAGCGCTCCATGCGCCAGCTCACACAGTTGAAAAATCACTTCACTATGACGAAGTGCCTTTCTAGACATCGAGGGATAATACATATCAGGAAGCAATGAATGCTAACTAGGCCAACGAGAAGCGCAAATTCGGATGACACATCCACTTCTGTGGGACCTGATGGTCAATAATCTTCTTCAAGAACTTAAAAAAATAGGAGGGAAGATAATTTGTATGCCTATAATATTATAATAGCAATCTCGCGTAAACACATTGCAACATTATGGGATCTTCAACAAAAATCTCTCTACAGACTATCACTTTGGTGTAAAAGTACAACAGTAGTGTCAATCAGGCTGAGCTGATGGCAATAATGAAGAAATCGTAAGAACAGCGAACGAGAGATGGCGTAAGGAAACCACCAGCAGAATCGCCCAACAATTGTAGTCGACTCACAATGTTAAGAATGCACAGAATCTCTGCTAAGCCAAAAAAAGCATAGTCTTAGCACATTGATTTCAGTCATAACACGGCACTGCCTAATAGGTAAGCACGCCTAATGGATGGGAGTGCAAACACATGAATTTTCTATAAGTTGTCTAGATAAGGAGGAGGAAGAGACAATTTCGCACCTTCTGTACATTTGTCCTGCCCTATCCAAACGTAGGCTTACTATTCTAGGTAGACAAGTTTTTTATGAATTGGAAGATCTCGGCTCTGTCGGAATTAAGGATCTTACCTGTACAAAGTTTTTGAAAAGTACACACTGGTTTTAGGAGGGATAGGAACAAGTTCCCCACGTGTCATCACAATGGACAACTGGACAGCCGCTCCAACCTCACCTAACCTACGCGCTGACGACACATCGGTTCTTATTTCTTGCGAAATGAGGAAGTAGCAGCCGTTACGCTGAATTCTGAGCGCCATCGAGCTATGCTGACTGAATTTTTGTTTCCTAACATTAATTAGCTAAACATTGACGACATTTGGTTTCAATAAGACGGGGCAACTTGCTATACAGCGTGCTTAACAATCAATTTATTGCAATAATCAAGCCACCATTAACGCCATACGACCAGATTTATTGGAAAAAGTTGTCAAAAATTGGAGTGATCGAATGGACCTTGTAACTCGTAGCTGCGGCAGACATTTGTCGGATGTCATATTCGGAAAAGACATTATCTACCAGACTATAATTACAGAAACTTTTTCCTACAAAATTTCTGTTTTGTATTATCTTTTTAAGTTCTCAAGCTCTTACAAAAACATCTGATACATGCAAGCTAAAAATCTCTTTGATGCAACAAATTGGTTGGCCTATTTCTAGCCTAAATATTATCGCATTGTCCAATACAGGGAGTTTATCTTTCGCTAAGCAGTGAACATTCATTCGAGTGCCTAAGAAGTTTCGCCTACTAGCCAGCAAACAGCTTTCACTATAATTGCAGAAGCTGAGTAGAGTAAACGTGCAACGATCCTCCATTTGAGTGTATTTTTAATGACGCCTCTCGCAATCGGCTAATCATCGCTAGACCACCACATTTAAATACACAAATTTGAACTGTTTTAACAACTTTTGTAATACCAAATTTAAACTAAACCGCGTAATCCACAACTCCACTAAACAACATCAGCTGAATATACCAGCAAAAGTTTGAAAGAGATCTAATAATAAAATAACCAATTCGAATGAAAAAGTTGGCACAAAAACGAATACTTAAAAACACACAAAAAAAAACATAATAATAACAATAATAACAGCAGCAATACTCGTAATCACAACTAAACGAGTTTTGCAGACATTTTTAAGCCACGAGAAGGGTCATTTTCCACATTCCCCCACTCGCTGCGCATACAAAAACCACAATCACACACACACCCACATACACGTAGTACTTTAAAAAAACAACAACAGCTATGAATTGCAAGTATGTATGTATGTGTATGCAAGACCACTGCCAGTCGAAACCACTTTTGTACGCCCCTCAAGAATTTCCCTTTACTGCCGCTGCCTTGCTTGTAAGCGGTTGTTGGCTGCTTCACCGTCCAAGCTGCCATCATCGTCGTCGTCGTCGTCGCCATCGCCAACGTCTACTGTGCACTTTACTCGTAATACTTAAGTATTCCGGTGAATTTTTCACATTCGATTTACAGCGTTACGTGTTGCGGTTCTGATTCTGCTTCTGCATTGACTCAGTAGTGGTACCGCAACTATCCGGCACCCGTCGCCCCTCGTAGCACAAAAGATTACAGCCTTCTATGTTCACTTTATTCGACCTGCTTTTTTGTACGCCTTTTCACAAAAGTTCCCTGCCAAATGCCAATAACACGTTAGCTACTCTGGAAATGGTCGAAAAAGTGCCAAGCTTTTTGATTGCACTGCCACGTTGCCTACTCCTGTTCCGGCAGAGTGCGCGGTGAAAGTCCACACTGCTATGCGCGCCAAATGCGAGTACAACTGTGGTCCTTTTGAAACGTTGCCAACAGATGTAATGGGTGTGTGTGGGTGTGCGTGTGTGTGTGTGATGGGTGTAGCGTTTATGAAAAACAAGTTGAGTTTAGAAAAATACTTTGGTCTAAAAGGACAGGGCATTATGTTTTGGGTTTAGAAAAAAGTTCGGTCAAGTGAATTGAAAAAAAATTTATTTCGTATAGTAAAACAAAAAAAAAAAAAATTGGGTCCTTTGTCCTACTTCGACAGTGAAATTAATATGGTAATATATATATATATAATTGGCGCGTACACCCTTTTTGGGTGTTTGGCCGAGCTCCTCCTCCTATTTGAGGTGTGCGTCTTGATGTTGTTCCACAAATGAAGGGACCAACAGTTTCAAGCCGACTCCGAACGGCAGTTAGTTTTTATGAGGAGCTTTTTCATGACAGAGATACACTCGGAGGCTTGCCATTGCCTGCCGAGGGGCGACCGCTATTAGAAAAATGTTTTTCTTAATTTGGTGTTTCACTGAGATTCGAACCGACGTTCTCTCTCTGAATTCCGAATGGTAGTCACGCATCAACCCATTCAGCTACGGCGGCCGCTCAAATTAATATGGTTAGTTAGATAAAATGTGTTTTCCAGCTCATCATTAGTTCCTTCGCATGCCATTAGTGCCCAAAAGCCGTTTCCACTCCAAGATTTTCATGATTTTAACGACCTCTTTGTGGATTGGTCTACTAAAGCGCGGCTCATCTTCGTCGTGAATATTACCAGAACAGATACTGTATTGGATTTTGAACATTCATCAAGTCTTCGGCTGATTTTTCATCCATTTTAGACGTTGTGACAATATAAGGTTTTGATTTAGAAACAGCTGACATCGATTTTTTTGCCGTTGTTCGACTCCTCTATTAATAAAATAATTTCACAATTTTTTTTAATTTTTACCCATATACACATTTTGTAGTACTTGAGTTTTCATTCACTCTTTCTTCTCCTCCTCTTCTTCATCCTCGCCAAGGTCCCTAAGTTGGTGTCTGCTCTCCACGTACTCAATCTCCAGATTATTCGCTCCTGGGTTGTCCCTTCATCGACTTCGCTTCGCTGCATATCGTTTTTAATAGTGTTTACCTAGGACTTAAAGCGCCGGCCACGTCCCACTGATGGTAGCGGTTGTGTTAACAATTTTTTTTGTTGCTTGCTATTCCACTCTTCTCATAAAGTGATCATACCAGCGCATGCAATTTCCTCTCAATTTCTCTGTTATAGCTACCTCTGATGTGTTTATTGCGTATCTTATCCAGTTTGTGACGCCCGATGCGCATCGTAGCATTCTCATTTCCGCCACATGGATTCTTTGCTCCTGTTTAGCAGACAGCGGTCAGCATTCTGAGGCATTCGCCATTCCAGGTCTAAACACAGCTTTATAAATTTTGGCTTTTAACTTTAGTGATATCTTTTTGTCACCCAAGACTCCTGACACTGCGCGCTAACTTTGCCACCCGGCTTGTATGCGGTTCGTTACGTTGCGGTATAGTGTCACGGTCACGGCTTAGAACGGAGGCAAGATATTTGAAACTGTGAGAAGTGGATATCGTTTCAACATCGATATTGAATTTCGGAATCTGGTCACTATCATTAAAAGCCTCTATCTGTCTGCTTATGCGTAATGCCTTAGTTTCTAAAACGGCAGCCCACTTTGACAATTTTTTTTGTAAAGCACCAGAATTCCCAGATAGTAGTGCCACATCATCGGCGTACAAAAGTGTCCAAGGCACTGCGTCTTGCAGTTGTTCACTCTAAAAATTATTACCAAAAAACATAATAAAGAAGGTTTTCGAGTTCTTGGTACTGATTGGCTAATTGCTCTTACTCTGGTACTCTGGGTGGTGGTGCTGGAAATATTGGCTTAATAGTGTTGGAAACAAGTTAGTGCTGTATTTTGGTAGTGTTTCTTTGACGCTCCTTTCGATAGTTGATATTGACATTCAGACTAAGTTAAATAAGGATGATTACTCAGCTCTAATGCTATCGGGACCGTTTCGCTAAGTCATGGCTGAAATCTCAGTCGCTGGACTGCCAGTTGTGGCCTCAGAGTCAACTCTGATAAAACAGAGCTGATGCTATTAACCAGAAAATAAAAACCTCAACACTTTAAACTTCCCAGATTAAATAACAAAGTTCCCCCTCTTTCAACGAAAGTTAGTTATCCTAGTTATCCAAACTCTATTAGAAGCTATACATTCAAAATCGGGTAAAGAAGGTCAGCATAGCTTTCTACTCCTGCAAATATATGTTCGGAAAAAGTGGGAACTCAAGTCACAGGTCGTTCGGTGGATGTATAACGTAGTGGTTCTGCCAATATTCACGTATGGATGCTGGGGGGACGCTCTTCGAAAGGGCTATAATATCACTCAACTGGGGAGGGTTGCTTGTATTCGTATCACCGGAGCGTGTAGAAATTGTCTCAGTGCTGCCCTGAATGTCATTTTGCATTTACTTCCTATCGAGCTTCACGTTATTTCCATCGCTGCTCAATGTGCAATGAGGATAAAAAAGGTTGACCTCTGGAGGCAATCTCTCGAGGGACAATATTTTTAGGCAGTTACCACGACATTTCTCTGAACTTCGAACAGATCTCTTTATCCACAAACTGGAGTTCGAGGATCGTGCCAGGGCAATTTTTCAAAGTAGGCAGGATTGGAACGAAAGGAAAATCTGCATCGATGCTGTTAACACTGTCTTCACTAACGGTTCCTAGATGGAATCGGTAGTCAGAGTAGGAGTTTTCTCTATATCAGACAGTTTATCTATTTAATTAAAACTGCCGAATACGTCTGGTGTTTTCTAGGTAGAAGTCTTTGCGATTCTGCCGGCATGCAAAATGCGTAGGGAACGTGGGGATGAAAGAAATATTAATATTTTTTCCGATAGCCATGCCAGGATCAAGGCTCTGACGACGTTAGGGTGCAGATTCAAACTGGTCAACTCTTGCAAGGAGGAGATCAAATCTTTTGGATGTGCAAGTAACATTTCTCTTATCTCTGGATCTGGGTTCCAGGATATGGCAATATAGAGGGAATGAAATTGCTAATGAGCTTACCAGGAAGGAGTTGACTGAATTGGTTTCAGAGGTATCCTATACGGCCATCGGTATCTTCTTGACTGTTGATAAAGAGGAAACGTGCAACGTATTTCTCGGAAAAGCGTAGAACAGATGGAGATCTACTTCTTTGTGTGCTATTTTGAAAACTCTATGGAGGAATCAGAAAGCCCTGGGGAAAGGGAAAAAGGGGTGGAAAGACATCTGCCCACGGGGAATCGTTTCATATGCTGCTACACAAAAGATGCTTACGCGTTTGGCTTCTTTGTGGGATTCAATGGATTCAATTGCGGGTGATGTCGTTCGTGATGTCGTCAAACAAAGTCTTAGAATCTTTTGAACTCTTAATGGACTTATCCCAGTATTTTAATGTAAACCTCATTTGGGTACCATGTCTTAGAAATATAGCACGAAACTGCATGACAGAAGGTACAACCCTAATTATTCAATCGGATAAAGCGTTGATAGGCATGTCCATAGTAACTTGTTTGATAGATAAGGAAACTATAGAATAGTGAATTCAAAATGGAGAAACCTAAGCCGAAACTCAAGAGTGGCCGTTCAAAATGCCTGCTAAGACTCTACAGAGAGGATGCAAGAACTTTGATAGAAGTATTAACCGGTCATTGCCTGATAACCATAGAAGAAGGCTGGCAGTTCCACACTGCGATTATTGTAGAAGCTGCTATTATAAAAATAAAAAAAATAAATAATGGGCGCGTACACTTCTGTTAGGTGTTTGGCCGAGCTCCTCCTCCTATTTGTGGTGTGCGTCTTGATGTTGTTCTACAAATGGAGGGACCTACAATTTCAAGCCGACTCCGAACAGCAGATATTTGTATGAGGAGCCTTTTCATGGCAGAAATACACTCGGAGGTTTGCCATTGCCTGCCGAGAGGCGAGCGCTATTAGAAAAATGTTTTTATTAATTTTGCTTTCACCGAGATTCGAACCAACGATCTCTCTGTGAATTCCGAATGGTAATCACGCACCAACCCATTCGGCTACGGCGGCCGCTGCTATTATACAGAAGAGGAAAAAACTATAAGACACCTCCTTCGTGAGTGTGAAAGATTAGCTAGAAGAAGACTTTACGCGCTTCGTATTGTATTTTTAATAGATGGAGCGGATATAGCGTTAACGAAGTTAAGCTCGTTTATAAAAGCGGCAGCATGACTTACAAGGGGGATCCCTTAGTATAAGTAAAAAGTTACAGTGGTGTCACAATGTACTCCCTATAGGTCTATGTGTGTCATATCCGCAATCACCATACCCACTTACCTACCGACCCAAGTAGCAAAACAGCTGACTTCTTCAAGCTCAGTACCGTCGATTTAAATTATTTGTTTACAGTTCTAGTTTAATTGCACTATTTTGGTTTCGTCGACTCGACTTTTATTACGAGGCCCACTTTTGCTACTCTTTCTTTTACTAGTGTTAGTTTTTTCGACAAATCAGTCTAGGTGTGTGTCACTATTTCATATTATATCATCGAAATATTCTTGATCTTCGAGGCGTCCATTCAGTTCCAGCGCATGTTGCCAAGACACAGCTCTGTCGAACGGCTGTCGTGATGCTAAATTAATTGAAAAGTATTTGGGAAACTTTTGAGCGGAGGTCTCGTCCCACCCATCGTATTCAGCAGACCTAGTCACTTGTTCCAAAAAATTCAGAGTGAATTTTCAGAAACGTGGTTCACTTCAACTGAATGCACCAAAAATGGCTTGATTGCTTCAGTGTCTCAAAGGAGAAACTATTTTTTCACAAAGTATCCATATGTTACAAGAAAGATGGAAAAGGGTCAATCATTTCTTTGGACAATACTTTGAATGATGCACTGAATGATGTGTTGATGAATTAAAGACATATCTTTGGAATAATAACCCAAATAAACTTATTGTGAGAGAAACATTTTCTTTAATCCATCGCACAAAATGCAACACCTTTTATGCAACTGAAGTATACTTTACTGCATTCATCTACATGTGGGCTATCGAAACCGCATGAACCGTACAATATTTCAACGAAAAGGCAACCCACTCAGTCATTTAGCCACTCACCCGCTGCCAAAACTCGTCATAGGTTCGTAAGTAGATGAGTATGCGCCCATAAGTACATAACTATGAAAGTATGTATGTATGTGCGCATGCATGTAAGGTGGAGGTACTTACCCTCGGTACCGTTGGCCAATTCAATGGCTACTCCGTTTTCACGTCGCCATGTAATTGTCGGCTCTGGTGAGCCCGTAGCCGCGCATTTGAGCGTCACATTACTACCCTCGCGCACAACCATATCCGTGCTGGTGGGATAATCGAGGATGTCCGGCGGGACTGTGGTGTGCGAGCGGTGCGCGAATGAGCGATATGAGCGGAGGATGGAGTGCGAAGTATGGCATAACAGGAGGTAGATACGTCGAACAGGAACAGTGTGTGTGAGTGGCAGAGAGCACACACACACAGGTATACAGCAAATGTAGAGACAATGAAGCATAAGATGAGGCGTAGCAGATAAGTGGTGGATGCATGGAAGTGCAGTTGAGTTCCGGTTGCCGGGATGCACGTCGATTGCAGCCAGTTCGTTGTTTTTGTGATGTTTGGTAATTGTGATGATATTTCGTTTTTGTGTGTGTGTGGGCGTGTGTGTTTATTTGTGTTTTTCGAAACGATAGCATGACTCGGCAGGTGTTTCACATTTGTGTAGACATTTTCAGTTTGTATTTGTTGTTTTTTTTTTTTTTTTTGCATTTTATTTGTATTAGTTGTTGCCGTTATTCAAATGTCGAAAAGTGAACAAATATTCACAAAAAAATGCATTGGAAAAAATTTAAATAGTTCGGTTATTTTGTAACGGTTTTGTATGCGTTGTTTGCATGTGTGTGTGTATTTCGTTTCGATGTGTGCATGCGGCAAGTCGAGTGAATCATAAAAATTGTTTCAACATGTTCCCATTTCATTGCATAGTTTGTGGCGCATAAAATTTTTAGGGTGATTTTCGTTGTTTTTTTGCAATTTCAGAGTTTCGTTTTTATTTATTTCATTTTATTAATTTTTTTTTCAGTTCCGTTGTTTTTTTTTATTTTATTGGGGAGCAGCGAGCGTAGCGAAATTGTTTAGTTGCGGTGGGTAATGTTGTTATTGCATGTTGACCAACACGCGTTGCATTTGTTGTTTTTATAGTTGGTTTTTTGTTGATTATTTTTAGCAAAGCGATTGTGGCGATAGACATCAGCGCCATTGATGGTGGTTGGCATGATATCCAGAGTACGTAGCGCAGGGGGACAGGGTGTGGTATTTGTTGTTGTGGCGTCGATTACGGCGTGTGTTGTTGTTTGTTATTGCATATGCAGAGATTATGATTGGCGGTAATTTTCATTTGTTGCGGGTAATTTTATTTATGTTCGAATGTTGGCCGTTGGAAATAAATTTTTTTTTGAAGGAGCATTTCTTGCACAAATTTGGTTAATTTTTATTTTTTGTTTTTTTGTTTATGTTCGTGCATATGTTTTGAATTAATGAATTTAAGTTGATTTAATTTCAATTAAATGTCGAGTTTTAAGGATTTTTATATATTTGTTTTATTATTTTAAATTTTTGAGATTTAGGAATTATATTAGTTTGTTTATTGAAATAAATTTTTTGTTCGTGCACCGAATTTCCGAAATTTGTTATAATTTTTTAGTTTTTGAGTTTTTGTAAATTTTTAGATTGGTGATTGGTTTTTTATTGGGATTTTTTGTTTGATTTTTAAATTGTTTTTAATTTTTTCAAGTTCCAGAGTTTTTTTGGTTTGATTGAAATTTTTAAATTGTTTTAGTTTTTGTTTGAAATAAAACGAATAAATTATTCGTGCACATTGTACGGTGTTTTTTGCATACATATATTTTTTTTTTGTTTTTAATGAAATACATTTTTGTTTGTTGGCGAGGTTTTCAAAATTTTTTATAATTTTTTAGTTAAGTTGATATTGGGCATTTTTTTGATTTCCCATAAATAATAAGATTTGGCGATTTTTTTTTTTAATTTTTGTAATTATTTTTTTTGAATGATTTTTTTTTTATGTTTGTATTTTTTTTTGTTTTGAATTAATTGGTTGTATCCATTTGTTCGCAATTTGTTGGTAATATTTTTGGGAATATATTTGGTTTTTTTTTAATTTGTATAATTTTTTTAAATTCATTTTTATTGAAATACATTTTTTGATCGAGGACAAAATTTTCAAAATTTGTTATAATTTAATTTTGTTGATATTTGGTATTTTGGTGAATTTTTGGTTTTGTTAATTTTAATTGTTTGAGCCAATTTTTTAGTTTTTATCCAAATTAAATTATTGTTCGCGCGGATATTTTCACAATTTGTTGCAAATTTTTAATTTTTTATGAAATATTTAAATTTTTTTTTAATTTTTTATAATTAAAATTTTTTTTATTGAGTTCAATTTATTGTACGTGCACGAGGTTTTAAAATTTTGTGACAATTTTTTAGTTATGGTGAATATGTGCAGTTTTTGAATTATATAAAATTTTTGTGTTTGGAAATTTTTATGTTTTGGTAATTTTTATGTTTGCCGTAATTTTGTGTTGTTTTGGTTCATTGTTCGTGTTTGTTTTACATTTGTTGTTTTGTTTATTTGAGTTTTTAGTTTTCGTTGGTTCATTTTTTTTTTTTTTGTTTTGAATTGTTGTATATTTTTTATTGATTTTTATTTTTGTTTTTGTGTAATTATTTTGTTGGGGAACGTAATTTCAATGTTTTAGAAAAATGTTTGGTTGTGGTAATTTTTGGTTTTTTTTGAATGGCAAATTTTTGAATTAAGTTTTAGTTTTTTTTTAATTGGAAATGAAATGAATGAAAATTAAAAGAAAATTTTATGATTTTTTGGTTTGTTTTAATTCAATATTTTTGAAAAGGGATTGCTTGTGGTAATTTTTGGTTTTTTTTTTATGGGAAATTTTTTAGTTTTGTTGGGTTTTAGTTTTTTTTAAATTGAAAAAGAAATTAATGAAAATTTAAAAAAAAGTTTTACGATTTTTTTGGTTTTTTGTTTTTTTTTTGGTTGCCACAAATATTTTGTTGGTGTACATATTTTCAACAATTTTTGTTTATTATTTATATTGGCAATGTACATTTTGTGAGGAATATTTTAAATTAATTTTAATGTGTTTGTTTAATTTTGATATATTTTTGTAATTTTAGTATGTTTTTTATAATTTTGTTAATACAAATTTTGATTTTTGATTTTTTATATTTTAATACATTTATTAAAATATGATGGGAGCCAATTTTATTTTTATTTTTTTGAGTACAATAATTTTTTGGTATTCCAGTTATTTTTGTGTTTTATTAGGTATTTGAGTTTTTTTGAAAATTGGATTTTATTAAAGCGATTTTGTTAATTTATAATTTAAAATATAAATATAAGTTATGAAAAGTAAATATAATATTAAATATTTTTTGTATTAATGACCGGTTCGCGCATTTTAATTGTTTTGTAAAATATTTAGTACCAAATGGAATCGAAATTATTTTTGGGGTAATAAAAATTTGGCGGTAATAAATAGTTTTTTATTTAATTTAATTGTTTTATAGTCGTAGTGGTTGTTTTGTGCGATTTTAATTGTTTATAGTTTTTAATAATTTTATTAAATAAAAAAGTAAATTTATTGTTTTTGTTAATTTTTTATCATTATTTTGTAGTTATAATTTTGATTAAATAATTCATTTTTTTAATTTGATTCAATTTTTTTCATCCCAGCAAAGTTATTTTTTTATTATTGCCAGCACAGCAAAAGCCATCAGCAAAATTATCACGCCATCAGGATAGGCATCACATTATCACCAACACCACCACACCATCACCGACAATATTATCACCATAGCCAGCATAATTGTTATTGTTATGTGTGTCGGTGTGCGCGTGTGTTTGTGGGTCGTTAAGCGTTGGTTAGTTTCCGTAATTGTTGTTATTGTTATTGCATTTGGCGACGCAGTGATTGTTGATACCGTTATTAATTTTATTATTGTTATTATTTTCATTGTGTTCGCAATTGCAGTTGATGGTTTTTATTTGGTTTTTGTTTGTGTTCGTTATCATTAATTGGTAATTAATACAAGCCAACAGCATTCACAAGTATGATAGTAGTTTCATTGTTTGTTGATGTTGTTGTTGTTGTTGAAGGATAGCAGCAATTTGAAAAGAAAGAAAGAAATCGAATTTCATTAGTATGTTGATTACCCTAGTAGAATATTTATAATTTATACAGTTATTAGCAATAAAGTTACTCTACATATATTGATTTTGGTACCCTAAAATCACTTAGAGACATAGAGAGAAACCCCAAATTATGGCCGGTAGTAAAAGAACCATCATGTTTTCCCTTGATTTGAATTTCTTAAGACATGTCAGTGAAGACAATTTCGGAGAAAGCTGAGGTATCTGCGAATTTCACATATTTAAAATAGAAGTCATGCGTTTGGTTAAAGTGGTTGTCCGACAGACCTTAAACTATCGATGGTTTCTCATTATCGCGAAATTTTCCCTAGCTACGAGTATAAGTACTACTTCTTCCTGGTTAGTCCAGTTACCAACGAAGGGGCTTTAACACATTTTAAAGGCAACACCTCGTGGTGGTAACAGAAGAGGGGGAAAACCTCATTTACATTAGAGAGTTCAGGTGTAGTAAGTATAGTATTTTAATAAACTCAGATTATCAGAACGGTAACTGCAGGCGAAATGATTGGTGCGCGACTACCATTCAGTAGCGTTGGGGTTTGAAACCTACAGTAGGCATGAAACGGCAAAGGATTGTAAAGGCTTTGCCTACTATCAGAATCCCCTCAGCAGGCATTGGCAAAACTTCGAGTGTATTTCTGCTATTAAAATGGTTCTCGTAAAATAACTATTTGCGTTACGAGGCAGCGTGAAACTGTAGGTCGCTCAATGTTTGGAACAACATGAAGACACCCACCACAAATTGGAAGAAGAGCTTGGCCAAATATCTAACGAATGATGTCGTGTAATTATATACATATATCTTGTTATATATAGCTTGACAAACAACAGTTTTAAGCCGACTTCGAATGGCAAATGGGTTTTTATGAAGAGGGTTTTCTTGGCAGAAATGTACTCGGAGGTGTGTCATTGTCTGCCGAGGACCGACCGTTATTAGAAATAAAAATTAATTTTCTTCTATCATTTAGTGTTTCGTGCCCGGGGTTTCGAACCCTATTATTTTATTCGTTAGCCACAATTTGAGCTGTTTGTTATTTGTTTCATTTGCCTAAGTCGGAACCTCTCGAACTTCTTTCAGGAGCAAAACCTTACCTTGAATTTCCAAGCTTCGGAACTGATTACATTATTCAAAATATTCCGCCGTTTTGAACAGGTTTTTACAAATAGATGATATGGAGAGAAAGAAAAAGAACGAACGCTTATATCTACCACGATTATCTTGACTCTGTCATATTTCATCCTTCTCACCTCTATCTGACCCCTGACTGGCCGCTGTCGCATTCCGTTCATTTCGTCTTTGCCTGGTCTATGTAATTTTTGCCTATTTCTAGTCAGTTTCATTCTATAATCTGTAAAGTAATATTTTGGGACTCTGAGGCATAGTGTAGATGAGTA
Organism: Anastrepha obliqua; assembly: GCF_027943255.1. Taxonomy (NCBI): domain Eukaryota; kingdom Metazoa; phylum Arthropoda; class Insecta; order Diptera; family Tephritidae; genus Anastrepha; species Anastrepha obliqua. Next base: position 33,790,900 of record NC_072896.1, read on the forward strand.
AATTTCTCCAATGAACTTGCACTAGCAGAATCGGAATTATAACCGTCAAGCCCGATTAGTCTTAGAGTTTATCCTTTCAGCTCCTTGGCTTCCATTTAATGCTAATGATTACGTACACGGACGGATTTTTAATTAATTGAGTTCTGCGCATGGAATCCTTTCGGCGACGGAACGTATTCAGTCGTTGTTCGCCCTCAGTCTTACCTGCGTCTGGTATGCAGTTTCCACAAACGGGTCAAACAGGACGTGAGAGAGAGTTGTTAAAGAAGTTCTTGAAATTATGTTTCTTTGTACAGTATATATTTTTATAGGAGAGCTTTTTACAGTTTCCAAGAACGGAATCAGCCTTACTAAAAAGAAGATTTCCATTAGGCTTATGAATGCTTCTTCGAGAGTAACTTATGGATCAATAGAAGGAATTTTTATAAATTGTAGTAATAATTATCCTGATTGTGAAAAATATTGGGAGGTTGAATTAGTTTTAAGGGTTTTTTTCGAAGATTTGGGACTTTATTGTGAAAAAACGGTACAAAATAATATATTTTATTCGAAGTATTGGCCATCGCTAGCTACAACTTTCGCCCATCTTTCGGGCAATTTCCGGATGCCGTTTCTCCAAAATTCTGGCCGCTGCTTGGCTATCCATGACTCAACCCATATTTTGGTAGCCTCGTACGAGGAGAACCGCTGGTCCGCCAAATCGAGACTCATATGCCGGAACAAATGATAATCGGAGGGAGCTATGTCTGGACTATACGGCGGGTGGGGTAACACTTCCCAGCCAAGCGTTCCAAGGTATTTTTTGACAGGTTGAGCAACATGCGGCCGAGCGTTGTCATGTTGCAAAATAACCTTGTCGTGCCTTTTTACCGTTTCCGGCCATTTTTCTTTCAATGCCCGGCTTAAATGCATCAATTGCAGTCGGTAACGATCCCCCGTGATTGTTTCGCCCGGTTGGAGCAGCTCAAAATATACGACGCCGACCTGATCCCACCAAATGCAGAACATGATTTTCTTGCCGTGAATATTCTGCTTGGCCGTCGACGTTGATGCGTGGCCGGGCAAACCCCATGATTTTTTGCGTTTTGGGTTATCGTAGTGGATCCATTTTTCGTCGCCAGTCACCACCCGATGCAAAAAACCCTTCCGGTTTGTCGCTCGATCAGCAATTCGCACGTAAAAAATCGCCGTTCGACGTCGCGAAGCTTCAACTCGTACGGGACCCAATGTCCTTGCTTTTGGATCATTTCCATCGCTTTTAGACGCTTGCAAACGGTTGATTTATCAACGCCCAATGATTCAGCAAGCTCTTCTTGGGTTTGGCACGAGTCCTCGTTTACCAATTCCCCCAATTCCGCGTCCTCGAACTTTTTGGGCTGGCCAAGACGCTCCTTGTCTTCGGTGTGAAAATCACCACTTTTGAATCGTCGAAACCAGTACTCACATGTTGAAATCGATGGAGTATGGTCTGGGTAGGCCTCCTGCAGCAATTCACGGGCTTGGGCTGTATTTTTTTTGAAATTGAAGCAGAAAAGCAAAGCTTCCTGCAAATTGCGTTTCGACGGCACGAAAGTTGACATACTCGGAGCACGAAAACACTGCGTTGTTTATACTTCAGCGAAATGACAGATACTGATAAACAAAGCCTAGGGATGAGGCTTTGTCATGAATATATATTCAGTATTACCAACGCGATAAAGTGATAAATAGCGCCATCTGTGTGTCACCTTTAAAACTAATTCAACCTCCTAATAATAAAAACATGTATGAAGGGATACCATTGCCAGCAAAATTGTAGTTTGAAAGAATACGAGGGTTGCCCCTTATATTTTGCGCCTTTCCAACACTATTTGTGGTGAGCTGTACTTCGATACGTTTATCGCAAAGTTTGGTGTTTTTTGGCATAAAATTACATGCATCGTTTTTACTTACGAGCTTTATTTGCATTTTTTTCAGTGAATTGAAAAATTCAAATCGCCCAAACGATGGAATTAACTCGTGAAAAGTTTCGTGTGATAGCTTATTTCAATTTCCTACGGTGATTATCGAGATGGGAGTGCATTGACAAACTTACTTCGACTTTCAATGTGGAAACTCCACGTTTAGCCACTGTGAAACGCTGGCACAAAGAGTTCTAACGCGGCCGTGTTCCAAAGTTGTAAGCATAAGAAGCACCTCAAAGCAAATTGTTGCCTGTTTTTTGGGAAAATCTGGTTATGACCATTGTGTACCACCAGAAAAACTTAAATCAGTCATTTCTGAGTGGTACTTAACCATTTGTTTCTGAGAACAGAAAATTAAGGAAAATCAATCGCCGAACATGAATCATCTTTCACTAAGCCATCTCTCACGTAATGGCTCACACAAGAGAGTTTTCAACATTCAAAAGGCCGAATGAATGAATGGATGATTCGTCTGACAGTCCAGATTTGACACCTAATGATTTCCTTTTCTTCCCGAACATCACATATAAAATACGAGGTCATCGTTTTTCAACGCCTGCAGAAGCATTTAAATAGCGCGTTTTGGAGAAAACAGAACAAACGCGTTTTTGAAAGCAGGACAAGCCTGCTGTTCTGTCGAACTCTACACCCTATAGGACTGCCGCCAAGTATTACATCGTAGGGGTGAAATGCGAATTAATCGCCGCTCCTATTCCGTTTGTTTTCTACAGTTCTGAGTTTCTTCAACGTCTCTGCTATGACGTCGCATACTGTCGTCCATTTTTCCTTGCTTTGTACCATGGAATGCACGAATGCCCCAGGGTCGTAATTTCCGCCAAATATGCTGCGAAGCACCAATCTCGAGCCCATTCAATTGCCCACATTCGGAGAATACGTGGTAGACATTTTCTATCGTGTTTTCGCTACAGTATTCGGAACTGCGATCCGATTCGTGTTTGAACCGATAAAGGTACGCTTTGAAGCATCTGTTTCCGGTTAAAAACTGAATGAGGTTAATGAGGTTCTTTATTTCCAGCAAATCTATGCTGCGTTATGTTGTTTAATCTATGCTGCCAAGTTTGGATACTAGTTTTCTGTGCTGCAAAGCCTTTCGTTTCCCTCCAAGCTAACATCGCAGCTTCGTTTGCCAGTATCTCCACTGACTAGCGCTGCTTCTTCCGACACAGTTTTGAAGGCAGAGCACACCCGAAGCGCACATAAACGATACGCTGCCTTTATAGAGCGGAGATGAGATAAATAATGCGTAGCCAGATGCCTGGCAGGACTACTGTATAGTATTTGGTTCTTTACCACGCCCGCGCGCCTTAAGCTCTATCCGCGCTAATGCTGCTTCAGTATCTGATGCTTTTTCGGTCGCATGCCGCAAGTGTATCTCGAACGATAGCCTCTTGTCGATCATGATTTTCATTATTTTACTGCTGACAGTGTTGTGATACTGTGATTGTCAACTTGTATAGGTAGTACCTCTACTTTTTCCGGCCGTTTTTTGCTCGGCGATTGGAAGGCCGTTTTGCACTTGCCATGAGTTACCGGTCGCTATGGTCCAATTAGCTTTTTCGCAGATGTCGCAGTTAGCACGTTTTGGAGATATCCACTTCTGACTGGCAAAAGTGCTCTAAAAATGGGTTCAAACGAATTTGAAATTGTATTAGCTTCCAAGGAGAATATTTTGAAAGACAATAAAGCCATTTTCATCAAGATTTTTACTGTATTTTCATTATTGGACGCAAAATATAACAAAGGTAACTCTCGTATGAACAGGACAACTGTCTCAAGGAATTACTAATGTAATTGAGCGAGGAGCAGCATAACTACCCATAGGAACATACAGAGTGGCTATAAGTGGTATACTCGCATGTATGTAGCTGAAAAGGTAGCGCCTTAGGAAGTTAGCCAAACGAATTTCAGTCAACCTCGTACGTGTAAATACCAACGCATTATAAATTTTACATCTTCGCAATTAATTCCTAGTTCATGCTGAACTTCATATGTTAAAAATTTAGTGTTCTGTTTTTAATCACTTTTACATAGACACGCCTCTGATAGTAGAAACCAACCGCGTACTATTACAAAGGATTTTAAAATATAGTCATCTCTAAGTATGGGAGAATAAACATGAAATTCACGCTCGACCAGCTCCATTTCCTGTGTGATGCAACTTTTTCAATAATTCATAGCAAAACTTTGTGAGAACGCCACAAAATCAGGACATTCTTATTATTTTTTCAATTTCTATATCCATAGAGCTGCACTTAAACACACACACACATACTCATTCATGCAAATACTTATATTTCCACATTTTTGGTTGACACCTGCGGCCATGACTTTCGCCACCATTACGGCAACCACACAGTGGATTTTGTACACCGATACCACAAAATATACTTACATGTATACAACATACATACATACCCATACACCTACACATCCATCCACACATATGCATACTAACAAACGATTTATATGTTTTTGGTTGTTTGTTATTTTTTGTGCTGCGACGACGGAAGGTGTGCAGACCATAGTGCCGGAAGTATGTGATCATGGCGACAAACAACAAAAGCAACAACAAGGATAACTGGAAAATTTTACTGCGCATCTGTCACAATAACGTTGCCACGTGGCCATTGTGCAGCAGGCAAACGACGGGGCTCAGCCCAACCACTAGTCGCTGAGCGTCAATAGTTGTGGTAGTGGAGTTTATGAAAGTGGCCGCAATTATGCGGTTAAATAGTGCAACCCAAATTGCGGTAAATGGCAACAAAAGCGTACAAAAAATGGCTAAAGGAAGAATGTGTGAATGCGTGAATGTGTATGAGCGTTCGCCGATGTGTTTCCACGGTACTAACAGGCATACCCTGTAGGCAAATTTACTAGTGGTGAACTACCTCATGGCTTGCATGAGTCGCAGACCCAACAGGTCAGACAACTGCCGCTTTTCCATGCAAGGAACTGGTATTTTTAATGAGGGGATGGCCTACGAGTTGTGAATTCAGAGACTTCGATCAGAAATATACCAGTCTAAAACTAGTTCAAAATAGACAAAAATAATACTAGTCCGATTATTGACCAAAATCACATTTTTGTTTAAAAATGGCAAAAAATACAGTAAGCTTATAAATAAACAATAGAAAATTTTTTATAAGCATAAATTAAAATATTACGCATTTTTTAGCAGCCTTTCTAAGCATCCTTTCAGCCTCAGATTTTCTAAGTATTGACAGAAATGATAAATAAATGCATAAATATCTAAAAATTGGTATGATTTGAAAGATTAAACTAAAATTCGTTTCATTACATGTCATCCAATTTGTTTTTGAATAACTAGAAGAACTTTAAATACTAAATAAAAATATTGTGTGATAGAAATCTTTATTTTGACGTTTACCAACTCCATTGCTTGTCTGTTTCTATACCGCAACTGTTTAGTTCTCAAGTGTAAAATATGATTGACATACGATGCCATTTGTAAAAATTAAAACATCTTCCTATAGGATGATTAATTTTGCGCCACCGTTTTATATTGCATATGCGCTAATTTTAATGCCTTAAAACATATCCAAATAAAATTGAGTTGAAAGGGTGTAGTCAAGCAAAATAGGCAAGAATAAATCGTTTTGTAATGGGCCCAGGTCTGGTCTTTTTCGGCCGAGTTCGATTTGAGTCAAGAAATTCTAGTCCTAAACTAGTATTATTCTGTCTAGTTTGGTTTTGCACTACAGGGTGTCATACATAAGTACGGCCACACTGAACTATAAGGTTGATTCAAATAAAATAGGCATAAATAATTCATTTTGTAATGGGTACAAGTATAGTTTTTTGGACCAGTTCGATTTGAGTCAAAAACCTCTAGTCCTAAACTTGTATTTTTTTCTAATAAGTTTGGTGTTTCCTTGCGGGGTGTCATACACCACACTTCATTTTTTTGTTCACAGTAGTTTAAGGTATGCAAATGCGCAGAGATTAATATTGTAATATTTTCATTATGGTCTGCACGCAGGCATATGTGAACGTGTGCATGTGCATGTATGGGAATGAATGTAATGTACATCAAGGCTGGTCGTTTTAAAAAATATTTCAAAAACACTTTGATTACAACTCAGGATGCCCTCAGAAAACCCTAGGAAAATATCGTTTAAGCGCTCAAAGCGGATGACCTACAATGTCTATTCCACAAATTCGTAGCCACTGCAAAAATATTTTATTTGGAGGTATCGACTGAAAAGACAAAGAACCTAGTCATGTCAAAATATCTAATTAGCTGCAAACCGGAATAGATCTAACTGTTATTGAACAAATGTTGAATTTGAAATACCTCGGAGTGGTTTCGGAGATTTCCAGTGATCGCGGCATTGTTAAGGAAGTGCGAGAAAGATGTGCACAAAGAGGCAAGGTATAAGGCAGCTTTAGAGCCATAATATGGAGGAATAAAAACCAAAGAACGAAAAGTAAAACCCCAAAATAAAAATCTGTGATAAGACCCATTCTGACGTGGGGTGTAGAGGCCTGAGCAGAAAATGCAAATACAAGGCAAGTGATGTGCACTACAGAAAATAAAATTTTACTATCCATCTCAGGAAAAACTCGTCTAGGTTGCGTAAGAAAAGAAGCAACGGAAGGGAGGCAACGAAAGTTACTCACATTGTTAAACTTGTATGCAATATAAGACGAGCTTGAAATGAATAATAAGGATTGCTAGAGATTCTAAGCCCAACGAAAGACGTGCCCCGAAGAGACCTCCAAAACTATGGAAAGAGAGCTGGATATCTACGTCAATTGAAGACACATAAAATTCTTTTTATTATATGTGACCTGGTCTACGAAAAGGTACCTTACTTGCGAAAACAAGCTTTTAAGAAAACAGCAGTTAAAGTTTAAACTTCTAAAAAAATCAGTCTTTTTCGTATTTGTACTTTTCTTTTTTTTACTTTTAACAAACTTTTAAACAAATTATGATTTTCTGGTTTCCACCATTTTAAAGAGCCTTTCACACACTATTCGAATCAACAAAAAAGTGAAAAATGATATTTTCACACTTAAGGTAGCTTTTCATAGACCAAGTCACATATATTATTTTTATTTATTTATTTATTCATTAATGTCTATCAAAATTCAGGAGAGACATTTAAGATATAAATTCAGAGCTAAAATACAAATTTGCAATATTTAAAATTAAAGAGTGTAGTAAAATTAGATTATCAACATATGAAACCATTAAATTGCTAAAAATATATACAGGTTACAATTGAATTTTAACGAAATTAATAATTATAAAACTAAATTAACACATATATACAAGGCATTATTTTGATCTCTTACATAGAAAGTAATTTCTTAATTGCATTTGGAATACTTGTTTGACCCTTGGTCAGACAACGTTCTAACGAATGGCGCATTGGCACTTTATATTGTCCTACTAAAGCCAACGCGAAAAATCTTGCAACGGCGAAAATTTCTGAAGGGACATTAAACTGTATCCTTTCTCGAAGGACCGGGCAGTCAATTTTGCCATTAAGGAGATCAAAGATAAATGATACTGTCTGAAAAGTACCTCTGTCACTTAATGAAAAGAGACTAATCAAACGACAGCGGGATTCGTTTGATGGCTTCGGGTCTGAAAAATTGAGTGAATGTAGTGCGAAACGCATACACATTTTTTGAACCCTCTGCAGGATCAGGTATCCAAATGCAAGCAGCATAATTTAATTTGGAGCGAAAAATTGCAGAGTATAATATCTTAAGAGTATATGGGTTAGTGAAGTGCCATGAGTGACGTCCTACAAGAGCGAACAAAGCAAGTGAATTGCAGACGGCATAATTTAAATGCGTGATAAAATTAAGCTTTGAATCAAAGAAAACTCCTAAATCTTTTATCACATCGGATGAAGCAAGATATGTATAATTAATATGATAAGAGGTACTAAGGGGGTTTTGAAGCTTAGAAAACGTGATTTTATGAATTTTTTTAATATTAAGAAATAGACGATAGGAAAATAAATTATGCAACTCGGACTGTGGGACGGTTGAATCACTAGAATTTCTTATTTCAGTATACACTTTTAAATCATCAGCATAGTGAAGAAAATTAGAAAAGGAAAAACACGAACAAATATCTTCAATAAACAAAACAAACAACAAAGGTCTTGAAATACTACGCTGAGATACACCAGAGATGGCGATAAACTGTTTCGAAGAAACTCTATCGATAACTACAGTACTGTATCTCTTTATTAAATAGGATCGAATCCAATCAAGGAAAGTTGAAAGAAACCCGAGACATGCCAATTTAGTTACTAAAATCGTATGGGAGATTTTATCAAAGGCTTGAAGAAACCCGTATATATCGCGTCAGTTTGGAAACCGTTCTGGAAGCCTGCGTGGCAATCTTCCAAAAAAAGGATAAGCTGTATAACGTAATTGCAAAACCATGCTGTCTAGGACTAATTAGATGTTTAACGCTAAAATATAACTTGTCTTTGACAATAAATTCAAAAAGTTTAGTTACCGCAGATAATTTGGAAATTGGCCAGTAATTTGCAATACGGCTTTTATGACCGCTTTTGAAAATTGAAAATTGTATTACATTGGAACTGTGGTTTTACTGAATTTTTCGTTTACTCGTGCAATGAAATGAAATTTATCTTGCGTGAAGAAAGAGATAGAAGAAGCATTTAGTAAAATACGAAGAAGAGTGGGAAGAAGAAGATGAAGAAGAAGCTCAAGGCTTTTTGCATTCCCGGTAAATGTTTCTTTCAACCCCTATTAGTTTTTAATTTTTCATTTATATACAATAATATATTTGAAACAACAGTTAAAATGCGTATTAATGCAAAATATCAAGTTTAGACGTGTACATATAGTAGAATTTTACGATCAATATTTTTTTAAAATATTTTAAGTCATTAGATCACTCAAAAAAGGGTGGCTTTGACCATTATACGCAAAAGTTTTAAAAATAATGCCTTTTTGAGGTCGTTAGAGGGTTGAAATGTACTAAGACATTTTTTTCCGAAAATTTCACTAGAGGTCTTCTCAGACAAAATCTGCATTAAGGGGGGAAACCGGTTTAGGAGGCCAAAATTTTGGTGTTTTTCGAGAGTTTTTTGAACAAAGAAGAAATAATCAGAAATTTTTTAAGTTTAGAGGATATTTTATTTATATTTTTGGTACACTTTTAAACTTTTTTGGAGCTATTTCCGCGGGAGATAGTGGCGTTACAGCGTGCGGTCCATGGACGATCGCCATCCGAGTGCCTTGCTGGTGGGAATTCCTGAAGTTGCAATTTTTTTCTGAAATCAACAGCAATTGTGTTTTTTTATTAATAACATATTTCCTAAGAATATGAATCTAATTGAGGTAAAAAAATATTGAAAATTGCATGCTTTTGAGGCGCTTGAACACAAAGTAGTTTTTTATACCATATTTTTTTACCTATTTTGCTTAAAAAACCATATTTTAAATAATAGGTTCAGCACTAGGTTCATATAAATTAGAGTTGAATAAAGAAAAAATTCCGAAAAATGTTAGAACGATTAGTCGATAACTTTTTAAGCTAAAATGCCCATCAGTTGTGTTCCAGTTGTGCCCACTTAAGTGCTCATAGAATCGGGAATAATACGAATTTTGCTTTAAAAATTTTACTACATATTCTTGAGTAGTTACACTAATGATTTATGCAATAAAAAAAATCGATTTTTTGATCGATCTAAACCGGTTTCCCTCCATAAAAGAATTTGAAAGTGAACAGAGAGCAAAATTGTAAACAGTTTCGCAATTCTCCTTAAGATATGCAACACTTTTTATTTTGCTTTTCACAGGCATTTACTTTAGGAATGCACACAGGTGCTACCGGTAAATATAATCAGCGTTTCTTAGCGCCTTAGAAGATGGTTTGTTTGTTCTTAGCTACTTGCATAGAACTTTCTTCTTTAAGGTTGTAAAGGAAAATTTTAGCTGAGAATGAAAAAACGTTGTTTGTGGTCCTACTAAATGGTTCTATTTGTCTACTTTCATCTTAAATTCATTTCGATTCAGCCGCAGAGAATGATCTTAAATTGTTCCACAGTGTCATCTAATATAGATCTTTGGAAAATACGAAAATGTTTGTAGGACAGCTAAAACAGCTGCTGTTCTTTCAGCGAACAGAATAATAAACACAGGCTTAAGTAGATATAAATGGAGGGGGGCATTTCCACAATACAGCCTTCTTCCATCCACACAATACTTCAAACAGTCTTTGTTCACTTGAGAAATCTAAGGCTATCTTTGCATATACGAGCGGTGCCTTTTATATGTCGGAATTACAGAACAAAAACAAATTTTAATCATCGAAAATCACTTTATTGTTTTTCAAAATATTCTCCATGAAGATCTATACACTTTTGCATGCGTTTGAACCAATTGTCGAAGCACTTTTGCCACTCTGAATGAGGTACCTCCAAAACATGCATTCTGAATGCCGCAACCGCTTCTTCAGGTGTCGAAAAACGTTGACCTCTCAGTGTGTTTTTTACGTACGGGATTAAAAAGTAGTCATTCGATGCCAAGTCAGGACTATACGGCGGATGACCCATTAATTCGATGTTTTGGGTGCTCAAAAATGCAGTTGTTTGAGCCCTTGTGTGAGAACTCGCATTGTCCTGTTGAAGAGTGATCCGTCTTTGCCGATTGTTTTTCCTAATTTCTTGGAAGACAACTGGCAAATAAATGGTTGTGTACCACTCAGAATTTACTGTTCTGCGTTTTTCTAGTGGTACGGTTGCGACATGTGCGAAGTGCTTCGTGCGCGAACAACTTTTGTTGGATTTGGCTCATCTTGAAACACCCATACAGTCGACTGCTGTTTACTTTCGGGCTCATATGCATAAATCCATGATACATCACCTGTTACGATGTCACAGACGTGTTTCGAAGCCTGGCGATCGTATTTTTTTAGCATTTCCTTCGACCACTCGACACGAGCCTTTTTTTGAGAGATTGACAAATTGTGTGGGATCCTACGCGAACAAATTTTTTTTACAGTCAAACGTTAATGCAATATTGAATGTATGCTGGTCCCACTAATGCCTACGATTGTCTCAATCTCACGATAGGCCACATGACGATCTCGCAATATCAGTTCGCGCACAGCATCAATGGCTTTCGGAACAACAACTGATTTTGGACGACCTTCACGAAATTCGTCTTGGAGTGAACTACGACCACGATTGAATTCACCATACCATCGATAAACACTGGTCCTTGATGGAGCTTCATCGCCAAAAAATGAATTAAGTTCATCCATGCAACGTTGCTGAGTTGTAAAAAATAATCGAAAGTCGAAAGTTGTAAAAAATAATCGCACGAAAATGTTCACGATTTAATTCCATTTTTGGACCGAGATGAATCTTTTAAGTTACTGTAAACAACACAAATAGCGCTGGTATTTGAAAACGTTCTGAGTACGTAAAAGCCAAAAAATGTCAAACTTTGCGATACAGCTGTCAGTTGCCAGATTGCAACACCAGGGTTGCCAAATCCTGACATATACAAGGCACCCCTCGTATTTGGCCATATAATTAGATGAATTGGTGTCTCTAAGGATCAGTCACAGACTCGATAATAGTCATTGAACCAAGTCATGAGTCTATGTACATGCATACCTGTAAGTATGCTCAATTTATTGCTTGGAAGATTTATATGTGCTTGGCACTCCATAGGTAGGTAGGAGGGTTTAGATGGCAAAAGTACCACAGGCACATTACAAGTAGCATAAAGGCCGTATTATTACCATAATGTAGACCACTACCTGGGAAAAATTACAAAATTTAAAGGAAGAAAAACCATCTACAGCCATCCAGTGCTGTTGATGTAGTGCAGCGGGGAAACGGGATCTAGGCTGGAGAACTGCCTCAGGCTATCCCCTAAATTCACACTAAGAAATTTGAAGCGGAAATTTGCAAAGAAAATGTTCAGCAAGTCTCTTTCTATGCAGGAACCTCACAGCTTCTGCAATAGAGGTTGTACGGAATTCCAAGCTTCTCCGCAAGAGCTTCGATCATTCAGTGATCGATGAACACCGCTTTGAGTTCGGAAATTGCATGGGTTCGGAAACAGTACTGTCGCACTGCGGCCAAAGTGTTTGCGAGATAGCAAACGCTAAGATAGAACTCCATCTGTTTCGCTCTTTGTTAAGAAAGAAATTGTGCAGTTTCCCTTTAATCACGATCAAGGGGACAACGATGTCTGATTTGGAGGCAACTGAAACCTTCCTGGTAAGCTAATCGGCAATTTAATTTCCTTATATCTTCCTATGCCCCGAAACCCAGATAAGAGAAACATTTGGAACAAAGACCTACTGAACAAAAGTAAAAAGTTGGCTCAAAATTATCTCTTAAAAGAAGCTCGAAGCTGATCCGACTTATTACAAATATTGTGTTGTTAATATTATATTACAAAAACTTTTGGCGCCACACATACACATGAGCTTTTCTGTATATATGAGCACTTCCCCACACAAATTCCGATCGTGTTCTCGCTTTGGTTTGTGGTGGCCTTAATTAAAAGGTGTTGTGTGAAAATTAATTTATTGCCAGTTGAGGTAAATTAATTTTTACTTCGCACATTTTTGTGTGAAGCGAAGTTGGAGAGGAATGCAGACTTTCTTCAACAAAAAATAAAAAAGTCAAAAATGAGGATTTTTAATTGTAGTAAGTGGCGAGCTGCAATCAGAACTGAGTATATATGTTCACCTGTGCTTACTTTATTAAGTCTCTCTATCTTTTTGGGATATGCGTAATATTTTTCATGCTAAATACTTTTCGAAAACTTTTTTTTAATTTAGTATTTTATAAAAAAAGTTCCCTTTGTGCAAAATTGACAAATATTTGGGATAAATGGAACGCGAACAGCCCTCTTGGTCAAGGAACTAGAATTCAAAAATTTAACGAATTTCAAGGAATTGCCATCAAAATGTTCAATTTGTTAATTGGAATCTTTAGGAAACTTCCCGCCATTGTGGAACAAGAATATTGGGCAACAAAGAAGATAATTAAATTAATTTACGATGAATGAATTGCGATGAATGCTTGAGAAAGTACAGAGCTTTACTAGTCTAACTGTAAGAAGGGAATTGGGACAGATAAGAGAAGCTCTTGGTAGAGTTTCTGTGGTGACATAAAGCAGGTTTCTAGAGCATCCCTACTCCAGAAGATTCAAGCCAAATTTCTTAGTATTTCACTATTAATCTACAAAGATACAGAAAAATGGTCATTTGAGTGCAAAGAAACACCAGAAGTACTATTGTAATAGATATTCACTTTCCAGAGTTGCAGCGCACAGCACATGCAGTAAATTAAACTGAGGATGAGCTAGAGTTGTTTTTATTCTTAAACCGGGTAAAAGCAACCATTTGTATCCCAAGAACTATAAGCCAATTAGCCTTACATCATTCGTATAGCAAACGTTCGAAAAGCTGCTAGATTCGTACATTAAGGAAAGAACTGAACCTAGTCTACTGTCACCAAATCAGCAAATGCATACACGAAGGGGAAGTCCACTGAACCAGGTCTTCACAGAGTGGTGCTACAGATATAGAAAGCGCTACATTGTAGGCAATATGCAATGGGATTCTTTCTTGACATATCTGGAGTCGTTAACAATGTACAAGGATCAACGGAAGTTTTCATAGAGGGCCTGGATTCAACTGGTGAGGAGCCTGCTACTGTACACTGGATCAGATAGTGATGGGCGAATGGAGTTCCAGTACAATCTCGAAGAAGGCAAACTGAGTAACTCCACAGAGAGGAGTGCTCTCCCATCTTCTATGGAACCCAGTGATAAATCAAATACTCATCAAACTTCAGAATAGCGGACTAAAACTGACGGCATATGCTGACGACTTGGCTGTTATCATCTCAGGTAGGTGTCCACAAAAGATGAATGAAATACATACAAGGACGCTTAGAGGGAACTGCAAGTGGGCGGTAATGGTCAGGCTGGAATTAAATCTAGACAAGACGGACTTCGTACTTTTTACAAGGAAGTGCAAGATTCCTAATTGGTCAATTGAAGACTGGGGGAAATTGAGTTGATAACAAAAACATCGACTAAATACCGAAGCATTGTTGTGAATGGCAAACTGTCATGGAGATAAATAGTGGAAGAAAGAGCAAAGAAAGCCTCTAATTCCGTATATACATGCAGAATAATGCTGGGGCTACCTGCCCGACTCACACATTGGATATACATGGCGGTCATTAGACCAATAATGGTAGGCGGCGTGCAATAAAGTGACGTACCTTAGGAGGCTGGAAATTGTGCAAAGGATTGCAGGCATATGTGTAACCGGTGCTTTGAGCACAACTCCAACAGCGGCAATACAAATAATTCCAAGCAAACTAATAGTAAGAAACTTAGCCAAAGATCTGCTCTAAGACTGAAGATGTCAGGACAAATCTCACAGAGGTTTTTTCGTCACAGCAACATTCTGGATTCAGACGGAAGGTCAGACCAAGTGATTCCGCGAGTTAAATTTGGCAAAAAGGTTAGCGCCATCACAGAGCAAAATGGCTGGCAGAAAGGTCTAGAATCCACATACCATTCATAGAATTTCTTTACAGATGGGTCCAACATGGCGAAAGAAGTAGGAGCGACTGTTTTTTTGGATGCAATTTTATCTCCAAAAGTCTTTCAGACTCCCTAATTACTGTAGTATATTTCAAGCTGAAATTTATGCGCAGCAAAGCAGATGAATTAACTCTGGAATTAGCGACTCTTAAAGCAATTGTGGTTCCTTGGACTAACTCGAAATGTGTGCAGATCCAAAATGGATGAATTCTGTGGAAAGGGGTTGGTCACTATTTACTGGATACCAGGACGCAAGTGAATAGAAGGAAGTGAGAAACTTGATGAATTCGCTAAGGCAGGTGGTCGATGGATATAATCCCTTCACTCTCCTTTCTGAAAACGGAACTAAATGGAAAACTAACCCTGGGAACGCAGTAGTTATGGGAACACTCTACCTGGTACAGAACTGCCAAAATTATGCTAAGGACTTAGTATACCAAAACTGACAACTTTATTTTATCACTCTCTAGAGCAGATCGCCTCCGCGTGGGGCACCCTGGATAGCGTCAAATGATCTGCCCTGACAGGCCTCGGAGTAGGTTCCAAACCCGTCGCCACTGGGTTGGCGGTATAGGTGCGGTTGAGATGACTTCCGTCTTTGCGTCCGGTCTGGCTATGACCCTCGTCAACCCTCGCGCTTAATGTAATGCTAAATGTGGTACCTATAGACATCGCAGGCAGAATTACCGCTGGACGTACCGCAATCACCCTGAGGGGCTTGGGCTTTAAGCTCAATCTCACATATGGGCACTTCAGCATACTCAGAAACGTTGATTTCATCCCCCCACCAACGGATCAGTGTGTGTCCCCGCGTAGTCCAAGAGGAACTTTCTCCACCCATATTCCATCAAGGGAGGAGTGGACCGGGGGCTACACTTGGGGACAGGGCCTGGTTAACCTACTCAAGGATGGTTCGAAGTTGGATGACTGGGTTGGAAGCTCCCCATCAAATGCAAATTTAGGCTACCGGATAACTGCAGTGTGCAGAGGTGGCCGCAATCAAAGAAGCAGATGGCTGGCTACTTACTTGCGTAATAACTGTAAAGAAGTTAAATATTTACTCCGATAGCCAAGCGGCAATCAGGACCATAGGCTCTATTGTGGTGAATTCGAAACTGGGCAGGGAATGCCTGGCCTCTCTCTTTCTCTCGAATGCATCAGTGACATTGCTGGAAACTTCGAAGCCGACGAGCTACCCAAACAAGGGCCCTGTGAGGCAATGTGCCCGCGAAAGGAGGGGATCGGGATCCCCTTGACTACCTGCGCTCTACTCCTGGACGGATGGGCTTTGCACCAACTCAGCGAGCGCTGGGTAAGTACACGAACGTGTAGGGTTCCGAAGTCCTTCTGGCCACGTTTGGATAGACGGCGTTCGAGGGATATTCTGAGGATGACAAAATCCCATCTCTCTAATTTCGTGGGCATCCTCACGGGGCATTGCCCGCGGGGTACACATGCCGTGAGACTCGGAATCACTTCGAGTCCTCTTTGCTTCAGCTGTATGGAGGATGAGGTGGAATCATCTCAGCACCTGCTCTTTAGCTGCCCTGCTCTCGCGGGACTAAGGTTCAACCATCTTGGTTCTCACTTCTTTTCTGCGCCTGCTGATATTGCAGGTCTTTATATCAAAAATCTGATGAACTTCATCAGCTGTATAAAGAGGTCCAGATAGACCATATATACTCAACCCTCCACTGCCTCTCCTTTTCGTCCTCTTCGTCCTATCGTTTTTCGTTTCCCTTCACCTCTTTTTTCCCTCTTGCAATGCTATCAGAAAGGAGGAACTAAACATCTTTCGTCCGATTGCGCTCACTCTCTGGACAACCATTAGTACCTACCCTAACCTAACCTAGGAAAGACTGTATAATATTTGTTGGAATACTGATGGGATACTGTCTCACTCTACATCACGCAGCCAAGATGGCATTAGTCCACAGTGATGCGTGTAACACATGTAATGAAGTGAGTGCGGGATACTTTGGATTATCTACTTTGCCATTGCCCTGCTCTCTGTAGGACTCCCCAAATGTGCTTAGAATCAACATATTTTTCATCCTTGGAGGATATTCCTGATAAAAGGCTGAATGGTCCATTAAAACTCGTGAAGGCGTGCATTTTGAATTATATAAAATAATATACAAATACATATCGCTGGCAACACAATGGACCCTAGAGATCTAAGTGGCATATTTTTACTGATCAGCCAGCTCTACCTAACCTAACCTTGACATACTCGAATATGGTGGATCCATCCAGAACTTTTGCTTTCATCCCTAGCAAGGCTTTTTAGTGGCTGGATGACCGGATGGAGAAGTCTATATTTGAAACGCTTACCAAATTAGGTGCACAAATCGTTTCGCTCTTAGCGGTAAGCTATTTTTGATCTATAACGGAGAGTGTTCCAAAATTACTGCTCTTTCTGATTTCTGCATATCCATAACAGTGGATGCCATTGGTAGTTAGAGCTACCCAAAAAGTTATTTAAAGGTTGATAAATTCCCTCACCAGTTTTATTCGTTTTTCGCGCTTAATATTTTATCCGGAGTTGAATTTAGTAGATAAAAATCTCCATTTAAAACCTGGTTGTACTTTTCGTCCAATTTTTCCCCTAGTCCAGTCAAAATACATTCACAAAAAGCAAGCAGCTAATATTGAGCTCTTAGTTAATTCAGGACTACGGATTATTATAAACTCCTTTGCAGTTTCGTCCGTGCATACCGCACAAATTACCAATAATCACTTTGGTGTGTGAGTCAATTTCGCCTGCTCATTTGCTCCAGCAAAGTATTGCCTTAATTAAATTTCCAATTTTTCGCATAGCCAAGTGCACGAATTTGGCTATGCAACGTTCACTTACCTCCAACCATATTGTCCACAAATACTTTAATGCCACACAAAGCAGCGCTTCAGAAATTTGCGTGTGTGTATCAGTGTACATATGTCCATGTATATGTGCACAGTCATGGCTGCTTCTGCGTCCATTAAGCGAGTGCAGCGGTTTGCGTTTGCTGCAGCATTCTTCTCCATATTTGCAAGCCAAATTCTGTGCAGGTATGTTAGGGAGTAGGATGTAGCAGCTGCTGTGCGCGTATGTGCGACATGACAAGAGGCAGAACATTTAACGTATTAAGCGGGCATATTTAATGCAAAATCAACAACGCCGCTGAGGCTCAGTGCGCGGTTAACATGTTGGAGTGCCAAGCAAAAGCACATGCACTCATACATATACACGCATTCATGCTCATGCAAACACATTCAATGATGGCTCACAATATCAACAACAACAACAATAATAATCAAATTGATCGCGCTGGCCTTCAGTGTACAATGGCCACCAAAGCTAATAGTCAACAACGGTGGGAAGCGACTTTGTCGTTAAGCACAGCAAATGAGGAGCATCATAGGCGGCATTCGTATTTGTATGTATGTATGTGTGTGTGTGTACTCTTAGCCACGCCAAAGCTCTCATATTTACTTATGGGGAGTTTCGGGAACAAAAGCTCCTGCCCGGCCAAGTCGTCATGCACCGCTGGTTGGATGGTCAAATCAACTGAGCTTAAGTAACTGGCTGAGGCTAAACCGACCGAATGGTGTTGGTTATTTGTTTGTATGCGCGCATATGAAATTGGTTTACATTGGTTTGTGTGCATAAGTGCAGAATACACGTTTTGTTAGCGCTGTCACCAAACCCACCTGCCACTCAGCAGCAACATTCGCTGTAATTGACCTTGGAAATGGGCACATGCAGCAGTGTTTTAGTGCATTTAAAGTTAATAAATTAGAAAATTATGAATTTATAAAATCTCAATTTGAAAAGATCGAAAATTCTTAAGTTATTAAAGTGAATTCCTAAAATCAGAAATTAGTAAATTCAAAAGTTGAAAAGCTAAAAAGCTAATCAGTTCATAAATTCATAAATCGAAAGTTCGTAAAATTCATAAAGTTCGTAAAAATCATAAAATTAATAATTTTATAAATTCCCAAATTCATAAATTCATAAACTCAAAAATTCATAAATTCAGAAATTCATAAATTCATAAATTCATAAATTCATAAATTCATAAATTCATAAATTCATAAATTCATAAATTCATAAATTCATAAATTCATAAATTCATAAATTCATAAATTCATAAATTCATAAATTCATAAATTCATAAATTCATAAATTCAGAAATTCAGAAATTCAGAAATTCATAAATTCATAAACTCATGAATTCATAAATTCATAAATTCATAAATTCATAAATTCATAAATTGATAAATTCATAAATTCAGAAATTCACAAAGTCAAAAACTTATACATTTCTAAATTCATAAATTTATAAATTCATAAATTTAAAAATACACAAATTCATAAATTCACAAATTCACAAAGTCATAAATTCATAAATTTATAAACTCATAAATTTATAAATTCATAAATTCCTAAATTAATAAATTCATAAATTCAGAAATTCATAAATTCATAAATTCACAAATTCATAAATTCATAAATTCATAAATTGATAAATTCATAAATTCATAAATTCATAAATTCATAAATTCATAAATTCATAAAATCATAAACTCATATATTCCTAAATTCATAAATTCATAAGTTCATATATTCACAAATCCATAAATTCATAAATTCATAAATTCATAAATTCATAAATACATAAATTCATAAATTCATTAATTCATAAATTCATAAACTTATAAATTCCTAAATTCCTAAATTCCTAAATTCCTAAATTCCTAAATTCATAGATTCATAAATTCATAAATTCATAAATTCATAAATTCACAAATCCATAAATTCATAAATTCATAAGTTCATAAATTCATAAATTCATAAATTCATAAATTCATAAATTCATAAATTCATAAATTCATAAATTCATAAATTCATAAATTCATAAATTCACAAATTCATAAAATCATAAACTCATAAATTCCTAAATTCATAAATTCATAAATTCACAAATTCATAAAATCATAAATTCATAAATTCCTAAATTCCTAAATTCCTAAATTCATAAATTCATAAATTTCTAAATTCCTAAATTCCTAAATTCATAAATTCATAAATTGATAAACTCATAAATTCCTAAATTCATAAATTCGTAAATTCAGCTTATCTCAAGTCTCATTTCACAGCCTCATTCGAATTTCTCCTGTTCGATCAATCGCTGAAGGCATGACTTGGGAACTACTATAGTTCCACGTTGGTTTTTAAAAAATTTGGTCTGCTCAGCCCATAAGATGAACGACAACACGAAACCTTTCGACTACCAGTAAAGTGTGAAACTGACTATTTTTAAAATTCTTAACCGCCACACATATAATTCGGTATCAGTATAATTCGGTATCAGTAATATCATAATTTTAGTACCAAATCCTCCATATGGTTTTATTGCCATAAGTACCCTTTTACACTTCTTTCGCTCTGGCAGCCAAGTTTTTTCCGGCTCATTGTAAGTTTCGAAATCACTTGCACAGCTACAATCAATTCCATAAAATTTTGTACCACTCATTCCTTTCTCTCTCTGATTTTACCTACGTCACCACCACCTTAAACCACCCCCTTCATTGTAACCCTTCATAATTTGTGCCCGCTCTGCTATATATTTTTTTAACAATCGGTAATTTGTGGTTCTTGCGGTCGTGTTCTCTGTTGTTTTTCACTTACTGTTTTATTTATAGCACCATTTTTGCATGCAAATAAACACAAATACATGTACGAACACAGCAACAAATGTGTTTGTGGCGACTACCTGCACGTTGACCGCTATAGCTTTTTAATTTCATATATTAGGGCTTTTTCGCATGGTTGGCTGGCTGGTGGCTTGACTCGCTGACTGAGTGGTAACGAGTTGGATAATTTTCTGCATGAAATTGCACCTGGCCAGTTTCTGTTATTATTTTTTGTGGCGCGTTTTTCCTTTCCGTTTTCTATTCGTAGATGTATGTGTGTATGCAACGTTTCTGCTACTTTTCCCTTCTTTAATTGGCGATTATTTTGTCGTTGGCTACCGACTTGTAAAAGAGTTTTTCTTTATGTAGATTTTCCTTTTGTTTGTCAATCAAAGGGAACTCGGGGAAAGTGAACCGCGATAAACAAGAACTAATAATTGCTTTTTTTTTTTCAAAAATAAAACATTCAGCGGCGAATTCGAGCCACTTATGTATTGGGAGCAACACCAATTTAAATACAGAAATTGTACATAATTTTAAAAGTTTAAGGACTGGCAAAGTCTTGATAATTTAGGTTAGTTTAAGACGGCTACAAATAATTCAAAGCCCAATTAGTTAAGACAATTGGTTTCGATTAGAGATGTCAATCGCGGTATCCCGTTAGCTGAGTGTCATGGTATTTCAGTATTTTTTAAGTCCCGAAAATCCTGAAAGTTTCGGGATACATAATATCTTACGAAATATATGAAAAAAGGAAACGAAATTGCCGACGAATTGGTCAACCGTGGATCAGCGCCAGGGCCAATAATCGGAATCAGTTCCGCAGGAATCATGAATTGGTTTAGCGATTATGTAGGCAATCTACATAAAGAGCGATGGTCCGGTCTAGAACGCTGCAGAACAGCAAAGTGTTTTGTGACAAGTCCGAACAGAAAACTGTCAAACTTTCTACTAAAACTTAGAAGGAAAGACATTCGGTTGATGGTCGGCATCATTACAGGACACAACCCATGGGGTCAGCATATGACCACCATTGGAATCATTGAGGACCCGGTGTGCCTGTCATGCTTGGAAGAGGCGAATAGCACTGAGCACTTTCTCTGTGAGTCTCCTGCCTTTGCTAGAGCACGGCTATGAGTTTTGGGTTCCGATGTCCTGAGAATGAGTAATATTCGTTCTCGAGAACTGGAGGATCTTTACAGATTTGCCAAAGAATCAGAAAAATTCTCACAGGACTAACTATCTCCACCTCTGTCTCTATTCTTTCCTATCTCTTTCTCTGATACTTTTCTCCTTCCCTCCTTGACTATCTGCCCCCATTCCTGAGCTTTAAATACAGGTCTGCAGGTCCTGGAGATGTCCGTTGAAACTCTATGCGATGCCTCTATTGTTTTTTGTCCTCATCTAGAATGATGGTGAAGCGAAGGGGCGACAGTAGACCAAAAGTCAAAACAAAGATTCCAACACTCAAAAAACAAAAAGAAAAAAAAAAAAACAAAAAAACAAACGAAAAAAATCTATTTAGTAGAAAAGGTTTAAAAAACAAATTGGATAAATAATTTAGCATAACATTGTGTCACATTTGACCTACAATATTGTTATAACTTTTAATCCAATCCTACGAAGTTGCTGAACAATTTATGTAACTTAATATGACATTTTCTTCCCCATACCGAATTATTCCAACACTTACCTACCACATCCAGATAGCCCATCTGACTCTTCATCGGATCTGTATTAATTTGACACATATACCAGCCTTTGTCACTTTCTTTGATATCTTTGATTTTCATAGTCCACGTTTTATGTTCGGAATTCGTTATGCCGATGCGTTGATTTTTTGTGATAACATGATTTTGTATAGTTAAAATTGTTTGGGTGTCTACACGCAGCCACGCGACCTACAAGTAAAGTAAAAATTAAATGATATGCAGAAAGTGCAAATAGCCAAAATTTTATATTTAGTTGAAAGCGGAAAATATTAATACTGATAAATAAGATTTTTATAAAATTTTTGTTGTCATTTTTTCATAAAACTGAGATATCTACAGCTAAATGCTTCTAGGGACGAACACTTCTTTTTTTTAGAAAAATTTAAAATAATTCATACGAGAAGTCGGCATTTGCGGTACACCTACATCGGTACTTCTGCCGGGTTATGAATTGACTTAATTCAGTAATAATTCTGTAAGCCTTTCGTCTTTCGCTAAAAACTGGAAATGATTACCTGGGATAATTTTGATGAAGTCTCAGCACTTTGAGATTCTTCCCGGGATATAACAATCATAAATTTATCATATTAAAAGTTCAATTCAATCTATTAGTTTTCGAAAATATATTATATTTTACTTCTGCGTATAAGAATCCTTTTCAGATTTAGTGCACGAAGCGGGAACTGTACCACTGTCATTGGTTAAGTCGTTAGATTTTGGTCTGTATCAGGCATGACAATACCAGCGGTATCTTGGGATAGCAGTATAATTTTATGTAAACGAGCTTTTTGTTAGAAAAGAGTAAGCAAAACAAAAACAAAATATCAAAAAAAAAAAAAAAAGTATTTATTATAGATTTCGAATATTATTTACTTAGTTCAGAGCGACATACACAAATGACTCGTAAAAGAGAAACTGGTTCATATACAAAGGCCATCAGTCAGTTAGAGACATTGGCACCTATTTTTCAAACCTCCGACTTAATAAAATTTATAATACAGGTAATATCAAATTATGTCAAGCTGAGCCCTTATTACCTTGTTAAAAGCCGCTTTACTTCGTCAATAATCCAAAAAGGGTGGCGGCCTTGTACGGATATTATTGCAGATATTAAATCTATATATATAATTGGCGCGTTCACTCTTTTTGGGTGTTTGGCTGAGCTCCTCCTCTTTTTTGTGGCGTGCGTCTTGATGTTGTTCCACAAATGGAGGGACCTACAGTTTCAAGCCGACTCCGAATGGCAGTTATTTTTTATGAGGAGCTTTTTCATGGCAGAAATACACTCGGAGGTTTGCCATTGCCTGCTGAGGAGCGACCGCTATTAGAAAAAACTTTTTCTTAATTTTTGATCTTTCACCGAGATTCGAACCGACGCTCACTCTCTGAATTCCGAATGGTAGTCACGCCCCAATCCATTCGGCCTAGAGTACTCGTATTAGTATTATTATGAGGGGATTCAGCAGTGAGAACTAAAATTTCTATTGTGTTCCTATTTTCATGGATTCAGAGCAGGGCCGAGCGCAGGACTCAGCCCACGGGGAGGAGGTTCTGGATTGAAATTTCATTCACAAATAAAATTCGATAAGCGCGATTAGTCTCTTTTTATATACGTTAAAAGAGTTAGTAAAGAAAAACTTCCTTTTTGTTGAGTGTTTAAGGATCGTGTGCAGGCATTACATGTAAAAAGAAATAAAATATTTTTTCTGTTTTGTTTTATACAATGAATATAGTATATTAGAGTAATATACATTAAAAATATTTTGCAATGAAAAGTAACTTCGCCAAATCTTTCTGATGCTCGCATACCTTCAAGAAGTGGTTTAGGTCATTATATTTTAATTTCAATCTTATTAAAAACATTTTAACATGGTTTCATTCCAAGTCTAATGACTGCATGCACTTTTCCCAATGCTGATCAATGTGTCGATAACTTTGCGACTCTTCGAGGTACGAAAAAAAAAATTCTTTCAATACCATGTCAATGTCTACATTCACGTTGCGATGGATATTCATAGAAGCCAGTCCATTCAAACGATCTTCTCTCTTTGTAGACCTCAAGTAAAATTTCAAACGTCGCAGCGTGGAAAAAGACCTTTCGTTTGCTGCCGTGGTAACGGGCAAAACCGCCATTATCCGAAGAATTTGGTAGACATTTAGAAAGACCTCTTTTTTGCAAATGTCTATGGCTTCAAGCATCATAATTCCCATACGAGACCGTCACGCATTGAAAGAAATACGCAGGCTCATTATATCTTTCAATCAGTGAGTAACTCGAACGTAAATTATTATGCGCGAAGTCCGTTATGGGCGAGGTAGTGTATACGTTAAGTCCACGCTCTAGCTGGTCTAATTCGATCCCCAGCGATCACATGTATATATTGTACAAAAATGGCCTTTGCTGCGTGGTTTTTCTATTACATGTTTTCAACAACAGCAACAGAAAAAACACCAACAACAATTCCTAGAAATAAAAATTTGTTCATACATACAGTCCACAATGCTGCGATAAAGAATCTGTATACTATTGGATACACTTTATCAGTAGTCAATAGTTAATACCTTGCGTCCTTTAGAACAACCGCCTAATGCATTCATATTTTAATTTCGCTAAAATACAGTATTTTTTTATCAAATAATTGGAACAAAAATTGTTCATATGAAATATTTTCAATGCAGCACAAAACTGACTATGTGATTTGCATTTGCCCACGGGGGTCATAAATTTAGTTTGGAAAATTACTTTTATTCAATTCAAAGAAAGAAATTTGTGAAAATAATACAAAATTAAGAATCAATTTACTCTTGCTCCATACGACCACCTTTGCTTCGACTATGGCCTTCAAACGGTCGAGAAACGAATCGCAAGCTGCCCGAATGTGACCACTCGCGGGCGCCTCCAGACTGGTTAATTTTTTAGTTCGGACTCTGCTCTCTAAAATGGCCCAAAGGGATTAATCCATCGGATTCGCGTCTGATGAATTTGAGAGCCCTTGAAGACCGAAACGTCGTTTTTTAGCCATTCTTGATTCTCTCAAGCTTTATGAGACAGTGTCGAGTCCTCTTGAAACGTTTATGGTTTGCCACAGAAATGTTTGTCGGCCCACGCCTTCAAAGCAACCTCCAGAATACTTTCTCGATAATATTTCGCATTTACTTTGACGCCAGGCTCGATGAAAACGATTGGAGTGGGCCCATCTGCGGTTACAGAGGCCCAAACCATTACCAGTGGCGGGTGCTGCCTCCTGGAGGCCAATCGATGACTTACATTCTCGTATGAACGGTCGGTCAAATAAACCCTATCATTTTGGAGTTTACGAATTGCTCCACTTGAAAAACTGTCTCGTCAGAAAACACAATGTTCGGAAATTGATTGCTTTCGGCCAAGCGAAGCAACTCTTTTGCTCTCTCAAGTCGAACTTGTTGCTGCTTTGGTATGAGATCATGCGCCTTTTGGATCTTGTAAGGCTTGACTTTGAGATCGTTTTTCAGTATGCGGCGGATGCCACGGTCGCTATTCGATTGGCACTTCGACGGTGATTTCGCTCAAGTCGCTTCTTCACGTTTTGAATCATTTCATGTGACGTTCCGGTTTTTTGATGACCGCCTCCATGACGTTTCGCGATGCTATCAGTATCATTGTAACGAGTAATGGTGCGATAAACGAAAACTTTATTTACTTTAAGGTGCTCGAGCTCACGAACAATTGCTGGTTGTGATTCTCCAGCCAAATATAATGCAATCACACTATTACGTGTGAAATCCATTACTGATTTTCTTTTCTCGCGTTTACTCTCGGCAAAGTGCTTACGCGCTTACAAACAACACTCTGTACGTTGTTTGCACTTCA
Source organism: Anastrepha obliqua (assembly GCF_027943255.1). Lineage (NCBI taxonomy): Eukaryota > Metazoa > Arthropoda > Insecta > Diptera > Tephritidae > Anastrepha > Anastrepha obliqua. Next base: position 33,816,711 of record NC_072896.1, read on the forward strand.
AGTGTCGGACCCTGTATTACGTCAGCAAATCAACTGATTATGTTAAATTTACTGAGAGCAGTATAGCGGTGGCGGATGTCGCTACCTTCTTTATGCCTTCCACCGTCGATTTAAGCTCTAGTATACATGAAATAGAGGAAAGCCCCCATTATAAGTAGAGTTTTCTGAACCTGGTATGGTACTCTTCCTTCGCGACTCGTCTACGATGCTGTACTTAGGGATGTGGCTGTACCTCGAGACCCATACAAATTTTGTGGCACAGCGAGCTTATTCAAATAGCTCCTGCACTCATTGGCTAACTGCGAAGCGGTGTTTACGCAAGAGAGGGATTTCATTTCAACTTGTCTGCCAGAGCAAATTGTGATGGACTTTTTGTAAGCATTAAACGCTTTTATTATGATTAAAGCACAAACAATTTTTTTCTCCGCTGCATACCCCATCATTAGAGTACAATTCAACTGCTTTTCATACAAACAGGCGTCCGACTGTCTCATATGTAAATAAATAAATGAAATGAAAAAAGTCTTTAATAAATTGGACAGGTAATGAATAAATTTTGAAAAAACAAATAAACAGACGGAAATCCATAGGATGCACTCAATTACTTAAAATATGAAGTGGAGAGAAGGAGGTTGACATTAAAGACGAAATGTGTGTAAACAATAAAAGAGGAAGAACTACCATAAAATGTTCCAAGCAGAACAATAATATCAACATACACGGCTGAATGAGAAAAAAAAACCAAAAAATAAAGGAGATGAGTTAAAAATACAGAATAGAAAATAATAAAAAATAATAATGAAGAAGTAAACGAAAATGAAGCAGAAGCAGCAAAACAAGTAAGTAGTAGAAAGCAGATAAATGGGATAAAAGAGATTTTGTTTTAAGTAGAATTGGACTGCTGAGTTGTTCAAGGTAGCACAAGCCAATGCCAGATGAGCCGAGATAATGTGCGCTACCAAGTTAATGTAGAGAGCAGATGTGGGATAATGAATTGAAGTGGAATTTTCAAAGGAACTGAAGTCAGGAAAAGAGAAAAAGTCATAAACTGAGGTTGAGAGTGTGGGTGGTAGATGTCGAGTGCATGAATCTCGCATTGGGTAAAAGATAAGCTGAGATAAGCACCACTGAGTTGAACCACAAACAAAGAGCAGCGTGAAGCTTGCTTTTATTAACGCACCAAATGAAGCATATGACTATAATAAGCAACAAAAGCAATATTACAACAATGGAGTATGAAAAAAATAAAAATAAAAATATACACAAGCAGTTATATGAATAAGAAAACACGTAAGCGCTGTGACAGCGGGCTTCCGGAGAAGCTACTGAAAACAGGAAGTAAATAATTGCAAAGGTAACTAAAATAAATGAAACAAAAACAATAACAATGCAGGAAAATATAAACAATTAAGAACCAGAAAATATAATTAACACAATAAATGAATACACGTCACAACAAAAGCAACAAGCGCACAAAAGGAAAGGAAAAGAGGAATTCAAGCTTCATTGGTTGGCCCTTAAGGGTGAAGTGCTTATGCAGCAAGGATACTAATAGATGTTGTTGTTATTATATGCCATAAATGAAATATGAAAAGGCATAAATAATAATGATGACGCTTACAAAAACAAGCAGCTACAACAATAACAAACACTGAATAAACAATGAAAACCACCGGCGACACATAGCACACGAAAGCAAACTTCTTTTCCTGCAACACTGAATTTCATACAACAACAATATGTATGTACATGCGTATATAGAAATTGTACGCCTGCATACACACGTAAGTACCCATTTTTTCGATTTTGCGATCCCATAAGTTTCGGGATCCCGTGGTTAGTCAAGGGAATTTGATATTGATTCTCAAAAAATTCCATCAGTATTGTTGTGGAGGAGATCTTCCAAAATAATAAGTTTTTTTTGTTTTGCGGATGAAAAGGTTTAAAATGCTGCCGTCGCACTTGTGGTATATCCTGAAACTCATTCGACCGTCCAAGAAGTGCTTTCGCGTTACTTCAGAGCGGCGTTCCATCTTCCTCATTACAAGGTCTATGCTTGCGTTCCTGCGTCCAGGTCTCGCTTTTTCAAACGGAGAATTTTTTCCGCGAAATCATTGAAGATGTCCCACGTTTCCTCGCTGCACAACATCTTGACGAATATATTTTCAGTAGTTATGTAGCCGACTGCATTCTCCAGCGTTCGAAGTTCTTGTTCCTAACGCAAGCGTCATCTCCGGCGGCATCATCTTATATGCATGTGGAGTGCTCGCTTTTCCTTATTTTGAACAGGTATTTCCGTATCCCGAAAGAATTTGGGTTGTTAAAAATTTACCTCACCGAACTGCTGTACCATGTGACGCCTAGCGTAGCCGTCGATTTTTCGCGTGTTCCTTTTCTCCAGCGGTCTTGCCATATCCTTAGCGTTCCGTCCTTTATTTCGCGCGCTGCAGGTTAGCTAACTCCTTCTTCCATCCTCTCGTTCTCGTTCTTTAATGCTCGTTAAATACTAGCCCATTAAATATTAGTGCAATAAAGATCAACTTTGAGTGGCTCAAAGTTCTCGTCGATTTTTAATAGTTTTTTCCCTGACCGTGTTGCCTATTTTCTCTCTATAAAAAAAAAATATCTAAACTTGTTTTAGAGAGAAGACACCGTCAAGGTAAAATATTATAAAAAATTAACGGGATATTCTAGCAACTTCGACTGATTATACTAAAATTTACTGGGTCGTACGATTACATACCGATTTTTTTTGTAATTCCTATTTTGTTTGAAATGTGGATGGAAGTTTTTTAAATTTTTATATAAGGTTGGTTATGGTTTTTTGTTAGGCAATGACAGATATTGAAAAATAGACCACGCCGGTTGAAACGACATGAAACTATTGAAGTGTTATATTGTTTTTTCATTATAAATATGCACATACATACATATGTATTAGGGATGTCAACATTTTCGATCTTTAAGATCCCGGAATTTTATGGAATTTCGTTGATACCATACCAGAATTCCGAGATTGGGCCCAAAATTTAGATATTTAACATTTTTTTTAAACTTAACTCAAAAGAAAAATTTCATCAGTACTGTTCGAAAAACTCTCCTACTATATGACAGTATTAAATAAAAGGGTTGTAAAATGAAAAATATTTGCTTTGTAACAAAATAAAAGACAACAGTTAAAATTGTACGCGTTTAGTAGCACTTTAGGGTGCACATTAGGGCGGGTCAAAAGTTTTCTCTACTTAGTTTCGCGGACTGATTTATTCCACTGGCAATTCACTGACAAAAAAATTAATAGAAGGTAGGTAGGTCTGACGGTTGTGAATAAGACACGCTTAGACCTGTCTTAGGTCCGCTGCGATGCCACTGGAAGTTCTCCTTAACCTATGCGATCCCTTTTAAGCCATCCTGTGGCTTCTATAAACGATTTTAACTTCGTTAGTTTAAGCTATATCCGCTACATCTGTTGAAAATGCACTACCAATTGTACAAAGTCTTCTTCTAGCTAATCATTTACACTCGCAAAGAAGATGTCTAATAGTTCCCTTTTCTTCTATGGTACTCATATACTCGTATCACAGCTCTAAAAATGATTTCAAGCGTTCTTATTTTTAATTTCCGTTATTAAGCCTACCCCCAAAAATCATTTTTTTTATTTTGTTAAATTTTTTTTTTGAAGATTTTTTTGCTCCAAGCAACTTAAGGTATGGCGAAAAAAGTTCTATGCCAAAAAACTTCAGAGCGGAGGGGAAGGCTTCTGATTCTGTCGTGTGTGGAACGAAACCTCTGAAAAATAGTTTCAAATTGAAATGATAAAGTCAACACTTTTATTACTTATCTACGTGCTTGGCGGAAGTGGATAGTGCTTAGCTCTCGTACTATTTGAATATTATTTGACAAAATACGAATAATAAGATTTGAAGAGTTGGATATTGAACGCAAAGGACACAGCTGATTTCTACTACAAAAATGTTGTAAACGCAAAGTGCTTTTCAGTGTTGCTTTTTTGTTAAAAAAAGGGAATTTTTTGTCTTCATTTCATATGCGTCGTAGGAAATCACAAATACTAAAAATCCCACAATTTCCGGGACTTAAAAATTATATCGGGATCTCGGGATTGACATCCTTAACAAGCATGCTCGTAGCAAATACACGCGGCAACTATGAAGCGGCCAAAGGCGAGCATAAGTGGGGGTGAACGCCGTTTGTGGTATGCCGACAAGGACCATAAAATAAGTAATTACACCCATGAGCCTGCTCGATTATCATTTTAAGGCTTAATTGGAGAAAATCATTTATGAAAACAAAATAGCAAAAATAACAACAAGAATTACAAATACGAAACCTACTCACTGCACTGTCTTTGCTACCAAGTTTAATGATACCTCTTTTTTTACTCCTTTTATTCATCATTACACCATTCCATTTCTTGTTTTTGTTCGAACCGAAATTTAATGGTTTATGGAATGTGCTGGTAAATTGAATGCCCTATCAGGCCACTAGATTGGATAGGAATGTATGTAAACATGTGTTAATGCCTGATTGGGAAGTGACCCTGCAGGGATTTTCTAAAGAGTAAGTACTAAATATTTGTATGTTAAATATAAAATAGGATGTTTTTTTAAGATCATGAGAATTTAAAATTATATCAAAAATTTAATTATTGTTGGACTGAATTTTTTTACTATAATCTGATAGATAATTTCATGGCATTTATTTTTTGAATATAATATCCGATATGTGTCCACCGCGGCTACGAGTTACATCAGGTCAATTTTTGATTACATTTTCCAATAAATCTGCATAATAAATCTAAAAGAGCTCAATCGGCAGAATCCAACGCAAGCGATGTCCATTTCGTTTCAATTCTTACACGAGCTGTATTTCATAGGCACGTTAGCCCTTACGTAAAAATTTTCCGCGTAGTCGAAGGATAAATACCAAGAAGTTGAGAATAACGACGAGTCGATATTTCGGCGTCAGCTTCAACACTTCACTCTTTGAACTTCGTGAACAGATTTTTTTTTCAAAGTAAATTTGCACTGATAGCTTGTCTCAGCTGCCTAACCATAGTTATCGATATCAATATTTTCATGCCGCTAAAGAACACCCGATTGTAGGAAAGTAATTTGAATGAAGAAACTGAATTTGCTAGGAGGGGAAGTTGTTTTAAATGATCGAAAGCAATAAAATACAATTAAACATCATCAGTCAGCGTTACAACCCGGACAGTGTTTCTCACTTCAAGTTTCAGTTTTCAGATCATCTTCGATGCAGTCTAGCCATTCCTTTGCACGCTCTTCCCTTTTTTCTCTCCACTATCAGCGAATAGTCATAATGCTGTTTTGGGCGTTTTTTTTGCTTTCCATTCTTATGACATGTTCCAGCCATCTTAGCCTCAGCGATTTAAAGTAGTAAGTAGTCTGGTCAAATACTCATTTTTTATAAAGTATTGATTATTTGATCAGACTTCTTTCTACCTTAATGAACTTGACTATATCTTCTTCGTTCAATAGACTGAATAGTTGGGAGTTGCTTCGCAGCAACTCTCATTTCGCTTCGGACCGAAGATTTTTCACAGTATTTTCCTTTCGAAAACTTTTAGTAACCCTTCCACTAAATTCGTCATACCCCATACTTCGAAAGCATATGTTGCTATTGGCTGGACTGTTCTATACACTTTTCTGTACATCTGTATCTTACTTGCTCTGGTTAAAAATTTTGATTTAAAGAGATTCATGTGAGCATAATAGGTTTTGTTTGCTGCGAGTAGCCGCTCTTGAGAACATTTAATTGTGCTGTTGTTGCTTGTTACTAGGACGCTTAAGTATTTATATTTATCTACGCCTTCACAAAAATATTCACATATATCAAAGCACTGCACATGTCTTCTTTCCTCATTTCTAGACAGAATCAAGGTCTTTTGCTGGTTCACAGCAAAGGTCTCTTTTAGCTGCCATTTTGATTATTACACCTTTTATTTCGTTTCAGTAAAAGAATGTCGTTGGCATATGCCATACCTAAGTCTGATCGATTTAACACGTTGCCAGTCGTTATTAAATCCTTTATTGCATAATGTAGGCATAAATTAAAATCCACTGTAGATAGGCTCTCTCCCTACCGTATACCGGTACTGATAGCGAAAGTATCACTGTGTTATTGCGGGATACAGACATTTGACGTAAGGTCCCGTAGGTCCGACGCCATAGTTAAACTTAGAAGCCTTTTGTTAATATCCTCGTATTATGACAGCCACACTGATTTGGCATTCTCCCATAAATTCTTCGGCCTTGTTAGCAATGTGTCGCTAGGATATCGGAGACATCTGCAGAACAAAAAGCAGACTTTGTTCAACTGAAATTAAACATCATTTATAGGCAGTAGACGTTACTGGAGGGAACACCAAAAATTTGTCATGATCGTATTGCTTTCACTGATAAAACATCTTTCATAAGTGACGACTAGATATCAGTAGTGAATAATTCCTACCTTTTTTATATCACAACCTTGATATTTGTCAAGTAGACAGAATTTATAATTTTCAGGACACAGGAACTCGTTAAAATTATTGAGACTTATTATGAAAATGGTCGATCCTTCAGAAAAACATATCACAAAACTCTTTATTTTTTGGTAGAAATAATCATTCGAATCAATATGACCTACAGGGTTATGGCCTGGCAGTCAACTTTCGAGAAGAAAACTTCGACTTTAACAGCATTTAAAAAGCAGCTAGCCTTTGTATTATATTAGTGCGCTCTGAAAACAATACCAACAGCAGCGTTAAAAGTCATGTTGCATATTTTTTGCCGATTGAACTGTTTTGTAAACAATCAGCAGCTAAAACCACCCTAAGATTGAGAGAATCATCAAAGCTTAATACGAGTAACGATAATGAGAGCATTCGCGTATTCTCAGAATGTTTCTTTGCATTCCGGTTACCACTGACTTTTACGGCTCGGTGGATTTATACCTTGACGTGCCTTATACGATCAAATTTTTATCTATATAGAGAGGATTGGGAAAATGGTTAAGTATTTATGAAAATGGAGTTAGTAAATATAGCGACGGTTCTAAACTCAACGATTAAGTGGGAGACATATATAGGTAGATCTTTCCGAGCATATTTCAAGCTGAAGTTTTGGCGATTAAAGAAGACCTTTTAAAGCTAAATAAAGCTGCAATTACAGTCAGAAATATCTGCATATATTCCGATACTAAGGCAGCTGTGAAATCGTTTCAATCATAGAAATACTCTTCGAAAACGATGGTGATATGAACAATTAAGAATACTCGCGCAGTTTTTCGCTATAACTCTACTCTGGGTGACGGGTTACAGTAACATTGCGGATGACTGTAAGGCAGATGAGTTAGTGAGGTTGGGCACTACGCTTCAAATTAGCCAAGAGAAAATTGATATACCCTATGCCCTTGGCAACGTGAAAGCTGCAAATATAGGGTGGGCCTTGTAAAATTTGCTTTTTGAGTCGGCTATAAAAAAAAAAATCAATATTTTTTCAAACTTTTTGTTTTATTTTGAAGATTGAACTTTGTCATTTATGAATGAAAAATAATATCGTTCAAATGACTGCCACGACTGGCTTTACAGTTGGCCATTCGACCAACCCAATTTTTAAGCACTTTTTCGATTGTTTGGGCTCCAATTTCATGAATGGCAACTTCGATTTTGTGTTTTAAAGCATCAATCGTCTCTGGATGGTTCGCATAGCATTTGTCCTTAACGGCTCCCCACAAAACATAGTCCAACGGGCTGAAATCCCAGCTCCGAGGCGGCCAATTGATATCGGAATTTCGGCTGATTATTCGGTTTTCAAAAACGGTAGCCAAAAGTTCGAGTGTAACTTTGGCAGTGTGCCAAGTTGCACCGTCATGTTGAAACCAAATGTCGTCCATGTCATCCTCTTCAATTTTTGGAAACAAAAACTCGTTGAGCATGTTACGCTAACGCTCGCCATTTACTGTAATAGCGGAAGAAAAAGAAGACTCACCACTTTGGAAATAGGTTTTCAATATTTTCCAATTTTGTTCAAGCGTATAGCGTCCCATTTCGTAAATGTCAAACCTTTAAGTAAATTATGAACACATTTGACATGTCATTTGTGTTACCATTATCAAAAAAATAGGTGGTCCACCCGTAGATATAAATCTTACGTTGTGTTAGAATAAATGGCTGCCCTTGTGAGAGGCTCACTTGGAAAAAAATTCAAAATTGGTCCGTTTTGATACCATTCAGGTGAAGGTGATGGGAAAAGGAGAACGGAAGAAACCAGACAGAAGGAAGACGGTGATTTGGATTAGAGGCAAACAGTGGCGGTTTACGTGGTAATCACCGCTTCAAGCTATTGATGAATTTCACCAGTTGCGTGATATTTAAACCCGTAATATCCGGAGATGTAGCGAAAAAGTGAGAGCCAAGATGCTTGAACATTTGCCCGACGAGAACAGGACAACTGAGATGATTCTGCCTCGTCCTCTAGACAGCTCCTGCAGAAAAGACTTGAAGCAATCCCAAGCCTTACCGCATGTACACCTAACGGACAATGTTCGGTAAGGCAAATTCGAGAGCTGCGGCTTTGTTAAAAGTTCCCTCGAGCTCCACGATCTGCCCACAACCAGAAGGATCTCGCTACTTTACTTGTTTCCGCTCTAGCCCAGCGCTCGCTGAGTTGACACGAGTCTTATCTTTCCAGTAGTAGATCACAGGTTCTCAAGAGAACCCCACTCCACTCATTTTGCGATGAAAGCGTTTCCAGGGTCCCCTGTGTAACCAGCTGATCAGCCCAGCTGTTTTCCTCTATACCCCTGTGATCGAGAATCCACACGAGCTTAATATCGAAGTATTCGGATGATATCGAGAGAGAAGTCAGGCATTGCCCTACTAATTTCAAACGCACAAACAACGAGCCCAAAGCCCTAATTGCCGCTTGGGTGACAGAGTAGATGTTTACATCCTTTATAGTAAAGGAAAGCGGAGGAAAGCAACCAATCCCCTGCTTCCTTAATTGTGACTATATTCACTTAGAAAGGACCACAATGGTCTGGAGTCCTAAATTTGTGCTTGATGGTGAACTCCTCGCAGAATACTCCTCCACCAATTCTTCCATCCAACTTCGAGCCATCCGTAAACATGCCCTGCCTCCAAATGTTACACCACGCCCACTCTTCCCTTGATGAGGTTGTACAATGATCCAGCACCATGGGATGAACTCAAAGTCTTTAAGAATGTTAGAGTGTCCGTAACTTAAGTTCAGCGTATGGTCCGCACACCTCAATCTGATTGTGGCGCGATTTTTGCTGCAATGCCCACGAGTGCCACATTCAGCACATCATTGAACGATAGAGTGGGAGGGGTCGAAAGCGCCTCACTGACTCCAATGAGGGCAGACCTTTGGACCCTTACCAGCTTCTTAACTGATCCAGACAGTTCCACCAGACAAGAACTCCGTACAACAAAATAGATGGAATAGGTAGTTACACCTTAAGTATTGCCAATAATCGCTGGATACAGTTACATACGTGTAGCATTAGTAGGCAGAACGGAATGTGGGTCGCTCTAACAGTCTACTTAAATTTAATAGGAACGACTTAAGAATATTAGTAGGAGTCCTATCTGGGCACTGTCTTATAGAAAGCCATGTCAGTAGAATTGGAGCACCATATTTTGACTTTTGCAGAAGCTGTCAGGATGCAGAAGAGGAAGAGATAGTGGAACACCTTCTAGAGAAGGTTGAATTTGCTTGGAATCGCTTTTTTGGACAGAATCGTGAATGTTGCATATATAAAATTAGCTAGACGAACCAGATTTATAAGGTCCGCAGGAAGGTTTAAAGAGGACCAAGTGGAGTAAGAATGTGACACTTATACATATATATATATATATGTATATATAATTGGCCCATACATTCTTTCTGGGTGTTTGGCCGAGCTCCTCATCCTATTTGTGGTATGTGTCTTGATGTTGTTCCACAAATAGAGGGGTCTACAGTTTTAAGCCGACTCCGAACGGTAGATATTTTTATGAGGAGCTTTTTCATGGCAGAAATACACTCGGAGTTTCGCCATTGCCTGCCGAGGGGCGACCGCTATTAGAAAAAACCGTCTTCTTGGTCTTTCACCGAGACTCGAATCTACATTCCCTCTGTGAATTCCGAATGATAGTCACGTACCAACCCATTCGGCTTCGGCGAAGGAAGTTCCCATTTCAGCGCAGTTAATCGCAGTTTACCCTGTTAACCAACCTTCAAGTAAATACTTACAATGCAGTAGAATCACCGCGAACGTCGATATTAAGGAGATTAGTGCAGTGAGCTCAGTGAACGATCTGCCTACGAAGCATGTAATGAAAATAGTGTGGATCCCCGGATCCAGGAACATCCTTGCAAGCTGTGCCGCAGGCGAGCTGCCAAGAAGGATAACTAAGCTTCAGATATTAAACTCTTCACACAATGTAAGCATTCCTCCATCTCCATATCTGCTCCGATTATATCTGTGTTCATTGAACAGACAAACAGCAAGCAAGCAGACAATAGTAAGTAAATAATAACAAGCATTGAATGACAAGACAGATCTGGCTAAAAATCGGCTGAAGAAGATCTAAATCGCATATCCCTTTCAACCATTCTTCCTTTTTCGTGGTGCGGTGAACATTTCATTATGGGAACGCACTACAAGCGAATGGGCTTGCCGCAGATTATTCTTGTCCCTGTTTTTGAGATGAGAAGGCCGTGAAAATGGACATGGAGATCAGTGAATACTACCTCTAAGCTATGAATACTACCTATATAACAAGACTTGAAGTTAATTGATATTCAGAACCTCCTGTGCTTCTCAAAACAAATGCTTTGTTTTACACCACCTGAGGAATTAACGGATCGCAATTAGAATTTGATGACGTATCATCATGGAGAACCGCTTGGTTTTGATACCTCTTTTCGTCCAATGGAGAGGAGTAGCCATTAAAACTGAATCTAACCTACCAGATTAGTTTTTACAATAACTTCAACTCGAGCTTCAACTCAAAAGTTTATTGCGCTATTTTAAATATAGTATTTTAAGTATAAGTACTGAGCATAGGCTAAGAAGCTATTATTAAAAACCAAATAAAACGTCGAAATCTGAAAAAAATTACAAACATTTCTTTAAATCTCAATACACATTTAGTTCAAGAACTTATTTTTGATGAAAAAGTCATACTCGATCGAAAGAGACTAGACTGACACCAGTTGCTAAATAACCAGTTGCAAAACAAAATCCCAAAAGCTCAGTGAGAATTCTAATTCAATAACTGATATTTGATGGAAAAGTCATACTAATCAGAAAGAGACTAGACTTGCACCAGTGGCAAAACAACCAATTGCAAAACAAAAACTCAAAAGCTTAGTAAGAATTCTAATTCAATAATTGCTATTTGATGAAAAAGTCATACTAATTCGAAAGACATTAGACACGAACCAGTTGATAAATATTAAGTTGCAAACTAAAAGCTCAACTGCTCAGTAACCATTCTAGTTCAGGAACTGTTATTTGATGAAGTCATACTATGGTAGTGCGAAAGAGACTAGACTTGCACCAGTTGCTAAATAACCAACTGCAAAATAAAAGCTTGACGGCTCAGTAGATATTCTAGTTTAGGAGCTGCTATTTGATGAAAAAGTCATACTAATCAGAAAGAGACTAGACTTGCACCAGTTGCTAAATAACCAGATGCAAAATAAAAGCTTGACGGCTCAGTAGATATTCTAGTTAAGGAACTGCTATGTGATGAAAAAGTCATACTAGTTCGAAAGAGACTAGACTGAAACCAGTTGTAGAATCTGGTTGTAAATTGCCAAAATTTTTCGTAAGTAATGTATTTAATACTAACATTAAAAAAAATAAAAATATAAATATATTAAAAACCCAAAAATATTTCACTTTGAAGAAGTCAAACCCAAATTTGGCCTATTTTGCCTAGCTGCGTCGTAAGACAGCAACTTTACCTAAACTAACCTCATTCGAATGAGTCGACAACTTAAAGGTTAGTGAAAGCATTTCAAGAAACTGCTTTTGTCGAGGACAGAAAAAGGACTAGCAGACCAACAACTGGACGTTCTGTTGAGATTGTTGCTGCTGCAGTGACCATCGATGTCGATATCTCGACATTCTCAACAATTAGGCATTCATGAATTGACTGTTTGGCGGATTTTATCAATAGACGTGCTCATGGTGACCGTTTAAACGATGTAATTTTTTACATATAAATGTTCAGAACCGATTTTTTTTAAATACAATAGTAAAACCAGAAGGAGTCTTAATTTGTAAATGTTATTTTAAAACAACATCGGTGCGCCTCTTTTAACTCTATAGTTAAAATAAAAAGAAAATGTTGCCTGCTTATAGGCGTATAACACTAGAAATTATAGATTGTATTCTAATAGCATTCCAACTGGGTCTTTCACTGCCATTGTTAAAATTGGTATGCAAGAATCTTGTACCTACATGTGTGGGTATCCGTGTGGATGTGTATATTATATCATACATGCGTACATATATCCGAGCTGAATGAGTTGGCAGGTTATTTCGTATTTGTTAAGCACTAAGTGTTCGCTTATAGCATTTTGGGAAACATTTATGCCCACTTAAGTTATGATACCACACAAGCACATTCTCGCACACACAAGCACTGCGTAGACTCCTGCTACACGAACACAATTCATTATCGTTGCTCTATGGTGAATAACGAAATGAGTGCTGAGCGCGCCCTAAGTAGTTGATTATGGCTAATGTGCTGTTAAAGTGTTACCATTGTGCCGTAAATGTACGGCTACGTACGGCTATACTGCATAGGGTGTTTGGAATAGTTAATAAAACCGACAAATTATTTTGATTTGACTTGACACATAGGCAGATATGTGAGATAAGCCATAAAGGATTTGCGCATACACATACACATATTAAATGATGAAAGGATAACAGCTTAATTTGGGGTAAACGCTTCGTTCATAAAATATTTACGAAATTATCGCATACTTATCACGTTGTGTGAGGATATATGTATGAATTTATTATTACATTCACCAATTACACAAACAAACATTTAGAAAGGAATAACTGAACAACCAACTCCAAAACCTCAATTGTGGTTTTCAAATCTTTGTTTAATCTCTGGCTTATTTAACCTGGTTCATATTTCAATTATTTTTATAGGCGTTAATTTTTATTACTTGCGTGGAAATTGTGACTTTTATGATTATTGCTTTCTGATGTAATAAAACGATGTGTTTTTAAGTGATTTGTACTGCTTGCATTTCTACCCTTTTGCCTGGGTATACGGCCGAGCTCCTCCTCCTATTTGTGGTGTGCGTCTTGATATTTTACGATACGGCATATACAAGGTGAAGTCCAAAATAAACCAGTCTGAGCTAAAATATAAATGACAGGAGCTTTGTTCGGATAACTTCGAGTTTATTTATTCAAAATAGTTCCCTTCAGCCTCGATACACTGTTTTGCGGAATCTAAAAACTTTTCGAAAGAGTTTTTTTTCAAGTCACTGACCGGAATGTCCTTCAGGATGTCGGTACAAGCCTTTTGGATGGTTTTTGCGGACGCAAAACATTTTCCTTTTATGGCCAAATACACTTTTCCGAATAGGTAAAAGTCACTGAGAGACATATTAGGCGATTGCGGTGAGTGATTGATGGTTAAAATTCTATTTATAGTCAAAAAATCAGTCATAAGAGTGGATTGATGAAATGATGCATTATCATGCAATAAGCTTCCTTCTTCGCGGCATTCAGGGTAAATTCGACGAATGCGTTGCAACAAACGCTTCAAAACGCCAAACGATTTGGTCCGTTAGCATGAACTGCTTGTGGACAATTCTCTTGTAATCGTAAAAAAAATGAGCATCGACTTGATTTTTGACTTCTCCAAACGCAATTTTTTAGATGCTGGCTCGTCTGGGCCTTCCATTCGGTACTTTGACGCTTAGTTTTAGGTTTTCCTTGGAAACACCTCGTTTCATCACCACTTACAATGTTGTAAAGGAAGTTCTAGTCTTTTCTTGTCTCTTTAATGAGGTCTTTCGAATGTTGAATTCTGAGCAATTTTTGGTCCTCAATTAACTTGTGGAGAATGAAACGTGCACAGACCTTTCGTAAGCTCAAGTGACCAGTTAAAAGGCGATAAATCGATTTTTCGGAGACATTCATCTTCGGTGCTATGAATTTCAACAATGATTTCGGTTCAGTTTTGAAGATTTACGAACAATTTCGATAGACTTTTCGGTGATTACTGATTTTGGCCCGTATGTTCATTGTCATTTATGTCCTCACAATCACCTCTGAAACATGTAAGCCACGGCACGAGAACTCTGGCACGAGATAGACAATCATCGCCATCAACTTTTTTCATCAATTCAAACGTTTAACCGATGACCGTTTGTACCGATGACACAAACCTACTGACACTTTAGACGCAATAACTTCGCTTCCACATAAATAGGTTATATCTTCAATAACATTCGTACAATACCTCCCCCTTTTTTGTATTATTTAGGAAGTAAGAAAGCTTTTTAACAAAGTAATAAAGATTCAGGTCGACATAATTTGATATTAAATTTGTATAAAGCTCGAGGGGCGAAAACTAAGAAACGATGTTTCTAACTGACTGATGGGATTAAGGACTCAGTCTTGCGTTGCTTTCGTTAATATATTTTGATTTCTGATAGGGCAGGTGATTAGCCTACCACTTTTTTTATTGATTATTTATTTAATTCCTTCTCTTTTACGAATTATTTGTGTGTGTCGCTCTGAACTAAGTAAATAATATTCAAAATCTATTTATTTACAAACATTTTGATAAATAATTTTTTTAAGAAAAGGCTGGTTGAATTTTTACTGAATTTAAGGGAATTAAAATAAAAAAAAATAAATAATTGATGCGTGCACTTCTTTCAGCAGTTTGGCTAAGTTCCTGCTCCTTGGTGGTGTGCGTCTTAATATTTTTCCACAATATACTTTTCACTATACTTTTATGCCGCCACCGAACGGCCGATGGTTTTTAATGGCGAAAATATACTCGAAAGTTTGTCTTTGCCTGACGAGAGGTGATAGCTATTAGAAAAAAAGGTGTTTTTGTCATTTGATGTTTCCTGACAGAGGTGTCGTGTTCAGGCATTACCGAATGGGCAACATGTACCAACCTTTTCAGCTGCAGTAGCCCATAAGCAATTTTGCTACATATATTTAGATATAATTTTTCATGGTTTGCGGCATGCCCACTATTACCGAATGCCAGATGATAATAATAATAATTTAGTTTCTTAGGTGTGGCCAATGGCCGACACTTCGACTTAAACGATCGTTTGTGTCCTAGTACATGTTTTAGAAGTAGCTAATACTAGTCCTATCGACTGGCACTGGTTGGTAGAGATACTGTCTGAATGACACATCCCAGACTCAATTAGTAGAACCCCTGCCGTTACTTAGTCAAATAGTCTTGGTTTGCCTACAAATCTGCCTATGTCGCCTATTTTCTTTCCTGCAATTCCTACCATATTTCTCATTGAGAATTCATCCAGCATTCTATGTCGTAGAGCACTCAGACTTGGGCACTCACATAAATTGTGAATTACTGTTTCGTTAAATCAACATCTTGCAACGTTCACATCTATCGTTGTACGTTGTACCTCATCTTCCTTTCACATAACATAGTCTGCCAAAGGCCAGTGACTAATTATTGTTGACGTAATTCTGATGGAGGATGGTTCCATGTGTAGAAGTCCACGCAAGTGGGGAAAGTTACTGATCGCCATTCACTTGGGAGTGGCCAGGACGATTCTTCTACATATGGTTCAAGCAGCTTACAACGTCCGGGATTAGCCCACGTATCCTCTGGTTAGCTTCCGAACACCCGTTCGGGAGTGAGCTAAAGTGAGAAGGCGAAGCATCCCAGCATAGCTGGTTGTGCCCTGGGTTTGGGACCCGCCACTTAAAAAACCCCCCCAATGAAAACAGCAACAAAGCCTCGGATGAGAACTTCCAACACTGATGACGACCCCTGCAAACGAAATAAGGAATACGATTTGAGGGCATGCACCTGGAATGTCCGGTCCCTTAATGGGGAAGGTGCCTCTGCCCGGCTGGTTGATGTTCTCGTGAGAGTAAAGGCTGACATCACTGCCATCCAAGAGATGCGATGGACGGGGCAAGGTAAGAAAAACATAGGACCTTGCGACGTCTACTACAGCTGCCATGTAAAGGAGCGCAAATTCGGTGTCGGATTTGTTGTGGGAGAGAGACTTCGTCGCCAAGTACTGTCGTTCACTCCGGTGGACGAGCGTCTCGCAACAATCCGCATCAAAGCGCGATTTTTTAATATCTCGCTAATTTGCGCCCACGCCCCGACGGAAGAGAAGGACGATGCGACCAAGGATTCTTTCTATGAGCGCTTGGAACGTTCCTATGAGCGCTGCCCCCGCCACGACATAAAAATCGTGCTTGGCGACTTCAACGCCAGGGTGGGCAAGGAGGGAATTTTTGGTCCCACAGTCGGAAAATTCAGCCTACACAACGAAACATCCGGTAACGGATAGAGGCTGATCGATTTCGCCGGGGCCCGAAACATGGTAGTCTGCAGCACCAGATTCCAGCATAAAAAGATACACCAAGCTACCTGGCTGTCTCCTGATCGAAAAACGCGAAACCAGATCGATCATGTTGTGATAGATGGAAGACACGCTTCTAGTGTATTAGATGTACGTACGATCCGAGGACCCAACATCGACTCGGATCATTACCTTGTTGCAGCCAAACTGCGCACACGCCTCTGTGCAGCAAAAAACGTACATCTACCTACGCAAAGAATGTTCGACATCGAAAAGCTGCAATCACAACAGACAGCCAGAAGATTCGCCACTCGACTCTCACTCCTGCTCTCGGAGAGCACTGCCCAACACACCGGCATGCGCGAGCAATGGAGCAACATTTCTCGTTCCCTACGTACCGCCGCCGAAGAAGAAATCGGATTCCGGCGAGCCCGAAAAAACAATTGGTACGACGAGGAATGTCATGCTGCCGCCGAAAGAAAAGATGCCGCCTATAGAGCCACGCTGCGATCGGGCGCAACGCGAGCCATGTGGGATCGCTACAGAGAGCTGAAAAAGGAAGAGAGACGTATTATCCGACAGAAGAAACGAGAGGCCGAAATACGTGAGTGCGAGGAGCTTGAGATGCTGGCCAATAGGAACAACGCCCGAAAATTTTACCAGAAAGTTCGGCGGCTTGCAGAAGGTTTTAAGACCGGGGCGTTGTCCTGTAAGAACAAAGACGGCGATCTGGTGACTGACGTACAGAGCAATCTTAAATTATGGAGGGAACACTTCTCGAACCTGTTAAACGGTGACAGCTGCGCATGTCATAGAGAATGTGAAGATCCCGATACCCCAATCGTTGACGACGGAATTGTCGTTCCGTTACCCGACCATGACGAGGTGAGAATAGCAATATCACGGCTAAAGAACAACAAAGCCGCGGGCGCCGACGGACTGCCGGCTGAGCTATTCAAACATGGCGGCGAGGAGCTGGTAAGGTGCATGCATCAGCTCCTATGCAGAATATGGTCGGATGAAAGCATGCCTGCCGATTGGAATTTAAGTGTGCTCTGCCCAATCCACAAGAAGGGCGATCCTGCAATTTGTGCCAATTACCGCGGGATTAGTCTTCTAAATATCGCCTATAAGGTTCTAGCGAGCGTATTGTGTGAAAGGCTGAAGCCCACCGTCAACCAACTGATTGGACCTTATCAGTGTGGCTTCAGACCTGGAAAGTCTACCATCGACCAAATATTCACGATACGCCAAATCTTGGAAAAGACCAATGAAAGGAGAATCGACACACACCATCTTTTCGTCGACTTCAAAGCTGCATTCGACAGTACGAAAAGGAGTTACCTGTATGCCGCCATGTCTGAATTTGGTATCCCCGCAAAACTAATACGGCTATGTAAGATGACGTTGCTCAACACCAGCAGCGCCGTCAGAATTGGGAAGGACCTCTCCGAGCCGTTTGATACCAAACGAGGTTTCAGACAGGGTGACTCGCTGTCGTGTGACTTCTTTAACCTGATGTTGGAGAGCATCGTACGAGCCGCAGAACTTAATCGCTCAGGCACAATTTTTTATAAGAGCGTACAATTGCTGGCGTATGCCGATGATATTGACATCATCGGCCTTAACAACCGCGCTGTTAGTTCTGCCTTCTCCAAACTGGATAAAGAGGCAAAGCGAATGGGTTTGGTGGTGAACGAGGACAAAACGAAGTACCTCCTGTCTTCAAACAAACAGTCGGCGCACTCGCGTATCGGCACCCACGTCACTGTTGACAGTTATAATTTTGAGGTTGTAAAAGACTTCGTGTATTTAGGAACCAGCATTAACACCAATAACAATGTCAGCCTTGAAATCCAACGTAGAATCTCTCTTGCCAACAAGTGCTACTTTGGACTAAGTAGGCAATTGAGCAGTAAAGTCCTCTCTCGACGAACAAAACTAACACTCTACAAGACTCTCATCATGCCCGTCCTAACGTATGGCGCAGAAGCTTGGACGATGACAACATCCGATGAAGCGACGCTTGGAGTGTTCGAGAGAAAGATTCTGCGTAAGATTTTTGGACCTTTGCACGTTGGCAACGGCGAATATCGCAGACGATGGAACGATGAGCTGTATGAGCTTTACGACGACATAGACATAGCGCAGCGAATAAAGATCCAGCGGCTTCGTTGGCTGGGTCATGTCGTCCGAATGGATACAAACGCTCCGGCTTTGAAAGTATTCGATGCGGTACCAGCTGGTGGTAGCAGAGGAAGAGGAAGGCCTCCTCTGCGTTGGAAAGATCAGGTGGAGAAGGACTTGGCTTCACTTGGTGTGTCCAATTGGCGCCGGTTAGCACGAGAAAGAAACGACTGGCGCGCTTTGTTAATCTCGGCCAAAATCGCGTAAGCGGTTATCGCGCCAATTAAGAAGAAGAATTCTGAGTATGTCTGCTCGTGGCTTTCTTAGCAACTCGTCAGTTCTGGATTTGTTGGAAATGGGCCACATTTGTTTAGTTATTTTGCAAGTATCAGAGTTAGTCCATCTGGCAAAAGTCTGTTTCTGGAATTCAAGAAGAAAATCTCCCTTGTGCAGACGCTTTGGGCGCGGCCCACTGCCACCTGTTCGGATACTCTAACCATCCTAGCATTCCAACTGGCACTAAATTTATTACATCAGGTTCTATTTATCCTATATGTTACCTGCCTCAGGCTGAGAATAGGTTGAAAACCAAATTCTTTCAGTAAATTTTACACCTTGCGGACAAATTTGAGATTATCTGCAACAGGAGTATTCTTGATTTCATTCGGATCCATTTGATCTCGATGAAAGATGTGTAGTCTTGACTTTGCCAAGGCAATATAGTTGCACACGAAACGCTCGGAGGTTTCATGATTCTCCATAATCAGTCTGCAATCTGTCTCATTCCCAATGTGAATTTTTGAGAGATGGTAATTTATGTAATAGTAACCTACTAAGTAAACCTACTATTTTCCTAATGTCTACTTAACGCATGTTTTGCAGTTTCCCATTGTAGGTAAAAGGTCTTATAATCCTTTTGGCTTCTTGTGTGACTTTCCATTGGGTAATTCTTTAAGTATCTTCCCAATTATTCACCCTGCATTTGGCTTCAGCCCAGTTGATACTACGGTATGGTTCTTGACTGCGAAAATCTGGTACCGACCACGCCGCAGCGAGTTCATCAGCAATTTCATTGCCTTTTATTCCAGAATGACCCGAAATCCAGTTTTGTTACACAAAATTGGCTTAGGTGCTTAAGGCATTAGTACACTAGTTTCGATTTCACAGAATGGGAAGTTAGTGCTATTAATGTAGCTTGACCGTCCGCGTATACGAGTACATCTATATGTCCACCCTTGTTGCCCTTTATTCCCGCAAAGATTGAAATTGCTTGAACTTCAGCCTGAGGGACGCCAGGCCATTACCTCTTGGGTTCGGAAATTTTGGTGTTTGAAATAGATTCCAGCACCGACACCAGTATTTGTTTTGAAGACGTCTGTGAACCATTCGAGACTTCTGAAATCGATCCAACGTCCTCCCAGTTGCCATTCATCGCGGTCTGATGTTATGATTTCAAACCATAGTACAAGTTATATTCTATAATATATCTGTTGTGATGTTTGTATGACCAAAGTCTGGAAGATCTTCCCAAGTAAGATTTGTATTTTTAATACAATTCTGGTTGTACAATTTTTAAGCAAAATATGCGGTGGGGATAGTTCTACTATAGCTTCTATAGCAACGGTTGAGCAGCTGTTTATGGCGCCAGTTATTACCAAGCAGGCTCTCTTCTGAAAACGACTGAGTAGTTCTAATTGTTTAGTGCTTACTTGATTGGCTTTCAGCCGCCAAACAAGGGAGGCATACGTAAAGATCGATCTCCAAGGAATAATTTTTTTGTTCTGTCATGAAGGCTTATATCTCTCTAGGCTCTATAGGATTTTTATATTATCAATTTTATTAGACGTTTATGCCAGATGATATAAGCAAATTCCTTTAAATGAGTTTCCATTACGCACAACTGTTCCTTTTTCGAGGTGTAAAAGGAATCAAAAGCCTCTCAAGCTTAAACATGATATGATTACGAAAAATAACTCTAATTGTTGACCATTTTTTTCTATGGTATATTAAGTTACGGCGGCCGCTGTAGCCGAATGGGTTGGTGCGTGATTACCATTCGGAATTCACAGAGAGAGCGCATGTTCGAATCTCGGTGAAACACCAAAATTAAGAAAAAGTTTTTTCTAATAGCGGTCGCCCCTCGGCAGGCAATGGCAAACCTCTGAGTGTATTTCTGCCTTAAAACGGCTCCTCATAAAAAATATTTGCCGTTCGGAATCGGCTTAAAACTGTAGGTCCCTCCATTTGTGAAACAACATCAAGACGCACGCCACAAATAGCAGGAGGAGCTCAGCCAAACCCCCAAAAAGAGTATACTCGCCACTTATATATATATATATATATATATATATATATATATATATATATTAAGTGCAAACAAGATAATTAAGTTTTCGATAGAAATCACTCATATAACCTTCATGACTTTTATCGCTCAAACCTGGCTGTTGAATCCAATTTTGGAGCACTTTTCCACAATATTCGACCATATGCAATGGTTAGCGCATCGGCCATTGAGATTCAAATCATGAAGAGAGCCCAGTTTACTCTCATTGTCCAATGTCTTTTTTTTAACCTCACATGAATTAGGTAAGGCTGTTAAATCACAACTTCTTGTAGACCAATTTCTTGATATGACCCAACTGCAAAACTTTTCTCGCAATAATTCGGTTGTCTTACGTGCGTTTAGTTGAAACCGAATGTTTCTTCCGATTTCGGTAATGAAAAGCTGGGTATCATTGATCTATGCCGCTCTCCATTGAGAAAGATAGTAACACCAGCTTCACCTAACTTAAAACACACCAAACCACCATTTTGGGGGAATATATTGGTTACTTGCGAATAAATAGTGGGATTTCTTCGTATCAAAACCGATAGTGATTTTCGTCTATGAGGAAATGGGAGTACGCCAAATAATTTTCATTTCAATTGTATCATATCTACAATCATATCACAGATCCCTACAGTTGGAATTTACTCTATACATGCTTTGTTCGTCCAAATAGCATAATGCTGCATTTATTTGGAGACCTCATCATAATTTCGCTTTTTATAAAACTAAGCAAATTGTTTCATTCATTCAAAAAATGTTCCTTTAATATGCCCTTCCTTCCTCAAATATCTCCACTCGCATTCCTCCATATAAATCTCGCCCCTTTTTGAGTAACTTTAAAACCCTCGAAAGCAGCAGGATTACTCTTTCCGTGTCTCTTGTGCATGACTTGGTGAGTGGTGTAACCGATTGCCCTGCGTTACTGCCAGCTATCCAATTTCTTATTCCTGCGAGAACACTCATCTTAGTTTTCCTTTTTACTTTAAGACGAACTACGGAAGAAATGCCCCATTAGTGCTTTCACTTGGAGAACTCAAAGTGATTTCGAATTCTATTATGCTTGATTTTTCTTTGCCTAAAAATGTGTTTTCTAAGTTAGTGAATACAATTTAAATAAGTACTTTCTGCACTTTAGATCTAAGTTATCGGTTATCATTCTGTAAGAAGCTTTGTAGTTTATTGACTTTTGAAATAAACATAAAAAACTCCCTAGTTGGGGAAACAAACGAAGACAAATCACGCGACATTAAATGTGAGTAAAACATCGCTGTGAACCATATCACGCTTCAGGAAAAACCCTTAATTTTATGGACGAAGTGGCTCTCAGGGCATCTCCGGATGTGGTTTTGTAATGAGTGTAGCCTGTAGTGCTGAAATATTTTCCTTACGTATTTTTGGGAAATTCTCTCAAGAGAAAAGTCAATTCGACATACCTTTTCGAGTATAGGTTTTATATTCTCATTCAGTATATTAAGGCTTTAAGCAAAATTCAATCTTTTTTTTCATTTTGAAGGATGAATACTTCTCTTGATTTTATGTACAAGTATTTTAATGCACAAAAGTTGTCGCAACAATTTTGAGGTTAGTTTACCTTTTAGAAAGGTTGATATAGTAATTTATTCTTAAGGAACTATACCTGACAGAAACCTATATGAACGATATTTATTTCCATTTACCTTAATACTTTTGATTACTTATTCATTTCGACTTCATTCATTAACTCACCTTATACGATCCCAAATCTTGCACAACACACGTGAGAAATGCTTCACGCCCGACAGACGCTGTTACATTCACGATTGGAAAACTGAATTTGGGATCCGCTGAAAGAGAATAAGGGAAAGAATTAAACAAATGTGTAAATATTAAAAAAAGAAATATATATATTTTAAAAATATATAAATATATATAGTCTGTGTAAGAAGAAAATAACCTGCTGCGTAATAGTCCCACTCAAGGGCTAAGACGCCAGTGCTAACTCAGGTTAGTGTAGTTCAAAGCTTTCCCGTAAACGCAATCAAATAAAAATGAGTGAGAGGTACGCGAAACTTTTTGAGGCGGTATTTTTATGCACGCATTTGAAAGAGCCGAAATTATCTTACGCCACGACTGCAAAAGTGATAAAAAATCAAAAAAGTTTGTTGTGATGTGGAATCAGCGGTATAAGGTGTACAATAGTTGATCACTTTTCCGAGCGCGGCTTGAAGAGAGAAGGTTCATTCAATCTTTGAACATGTCGACCGAGGAGAAAGTGCCCTGTGCCCCACTAGCATAGATATATTTTTACAGTGAGACAACTAACAAGTTTTTCATAAATTTAGTTTAATAACAGCATCAGTTTGACGCTATACATCCAAAAGCAAAGTAGTTAGAACTCAAATTTTTGATTACCGTTACTATTATTACGAGGAAGGGACTTAGCACTGCCATCTGGTTCTGCCACTTTCATGGATTCAAAGCCTTTCTCTGAATCCATATTCTTCCTCAATATATTTTAGTATTTTATTGAGCTGTATTTCCTCCTCTGCTAAAATATGTCTACAAAGGTGCTTTTCTCGCTTATGCATCAGTGCGACGCTAGCACATCTTTCGTGGTTTCATCTTCCTCTCTACAGAACCTTTCATCCTGTTTTCTTTTACAAAATCCATTAGAGTTCATTCCTGAAATGAAAATGAAAATGATAATTCAATCTACACTGCCTTGCTAGAACTCCCCTGATTATTATAAAATTATTCTATTTTGATTCCATACAATCTTTAAATCGGTTTCGGTTAAAGCTACCTAACATTGATTTAGATTGCAATAAACCTGGTTGATTGTCCCAGTATGAGTTTTGCCTTTCCTCTATTTCCTGAGTGAGAGAGGAGAAAATATCCTTTCCTCGGACACAAAGTGGCTCTGAACTTATAAATGAGTAGGTCGTGGCCTTTCGAATCATTGATGTACAGCCTATCAATTCTATGAGAAATATTCTCGATACCACAACTTACAAAATGAATTTAAAGTCAGCGATTTTTCCTATCTCTCATTATGCGCATGATACTTATATTCTATCAAAAAAGTACAGGAAATTGTTTAATAAAACGCAAAATAATTGTTTAATCATAAACATTTATTTTGTCTCCTTCAAAATTAGCTCAATTCGAAGCAATTCACATATTCCAACTATTAGTCCAGTCATCACAACACCTTTTAAACTCGTTTCAACAGATCTTCTTCAGCTCCTTCAGCGAATTCTCCTTAATGGCCTCTATCGACTCAAAGCGGCGTCCGCGGAGTGGCAATTTAAGTTTTGGGAAAAGGAAAAAGTCATAGGGGCTAAATCCGGTGAATAAGTTTGTTATTCGATGATATTTGTTGACCTTTTTGGTCAAAAAAGTGTTCAGTGTTTTCTTACCACGAATTGGGTCGTTTCTTACGCATAATTTCGAAACAATTTTCTTTATTTACCGTAGAACCACTTGGAACGAATTCCGAGATTCCGGGTGCTTAACACCATGACAAGCAAACGAGTAGCACGACTTTTACTTTTGACCGACTTTGACGTGGTTTTTTGGATTTCGGCTCATGTGGACAGCGCCATTCAACTGCCTGTTGACTGGTTTGCATGTCAAACTCATATACTGACAAACCTGTTATGATGTGCTGGATAAACGTTTGGTCCGAATTCACTTGCTCAAGCATGTCTTCAGCCACCTTCTTTCGATGAAGTTTTTGATAGAAATTCAACTCTCTTTGAACGTGTCGAGCAGCAAAGCGCCTTGGCGTCTCATGCCCAATTGATGATGTAAAATGTTGCGAATTGATTTGTGAGATACGCTAAGGTCACGATATACTTCTCTCATACTCTCAAACAAAATGATGGTTTGATGGTTTCCCAGCACCATTTCCTTCACTTTATCGACGTTTTCATCCGTTGAAGTCGTTGATGGGCGATCAGATCGGGGCAAATCTTCCACGATTTCTCGACACTCTGCAGAAGCCTTATACCACTCGTTGACACGTGTTTTTGATAAAGCACGCTCAAAACACAAAATTTAAGACAAATTCTTTGTTTTATCCATAGTAAAAATAGCAGAGCACACCTGCGGTTGACTGATATAATTAAATGCCAAAAACAAGCTAATTGACAGATCACGCTAAAACTCTGCGACTCTATATGGGATAGTTGTGAAAAGATATTTTTTTGATAAAATGTATATGAAGGAATATGCGAGTATATCTGCTAAAAATTTGCTTGCTAGAAGTCTCCCGGGGGATGGTAGAGAGATAGAACACTATTGAAACATTGAAAATTTCACTAAGGCATCGACATTTGGAAGCGTGATTGGGGAGGACACTCGGGATATATTATTTCGCATGCTAGTGTCGAATGAATTTCTATAAAAACTATTGTTTTAACCTGAATTAAACAAAAAAGAACAACATCAAAGCCTAAAACTTGATAGACATTTTACATAGCAACGCAATTTATTATACTTGTTTTATTTTCTTATTAAATTATTCTAATGAAATAAATATTTACTCGACTTTTAATTCTATTTTTCCCCGTACTTACTTATCACATCGGCAGCAGTCTCAATTAAGTTGAAATCATTCTTGTGGCACATAAATATCAAAACGAATAATAAACCGGCCGCTGGTTGCGTCAATAGTTTTGTAAAATGTATTGCTCGTATCGGTCGCATTGCGTTTTATTTATTCTTATCTCGAATATTTGTTTACAATTATTTTCATTGATTAAAATTTATTTTTAAATTTCGCATACAGATGCAATGCATATTTTTGCATTAAAATGCTCAGTTTATTTTATATACAATCAACTTCTTTATTGCAAAACTCCGCAGTTGTTGAAAATAGTTGCTGAAATGAGATAAAGAAATTAATTTTATTATTATACATTTTAATTATATGCGCAGTTAATAAATTATTTTGCTTGTGAATAACAATAATTATAATAGTACACAACAACAAAACTAATTTTTGAAAAATCGCTTTATTTTATTTCACCTGCCTCTAGGCACTTGGTGTATGTATTATGACATTAATAGGCACGCAGTTTGTTTTAAAATAAGGCGTAGGCAGAGGCTGTCAACCCAATTTTTCCGGACACTTTCCGATTTTATGTTTAAATTCTTTTGAAATTTGGTATAATAAAAATAGTGTAATAGAGTCAAATCACGGTTTGTGGGCGCACAACTCTCGCCACCGTCCTGGCGGTTGTAAAGGTTAGAGTTTACAAATTTGAATTAATCAGCGGATTGGCTGACGTAAGCGGGGTCATGACAACGATTTGCTTATGAAACAACTGAGATTATGCTGGTGATATACGAAAAATATGTTCCTTCGTTGCCGTCTGAACAACGATTAATTGGATGAATACGTGAATACGTGTGACATGATAGCCAAGCCTGGTAACCTGTCATCCTTGTAGTGCAAAGAGATATTTGTGCTCTATAAATCTGGTATATTATATTTTTAATATATTATTATTCCCACGCCACTCTCCCCCCCGCATACCGCGCGAGGCGGGGTCCATTTTCACCGAGCACGACGGCAGTTTCGTGCTGCAAGTCGTGTCGGCACTTTTTTTTTGTGTTATGTTTTGTATTATTTTATTAATATTTATGTCAGTGTTTATTTATTTATGTCAATGTTTTTCTAATAATGTGGCATGTTTTTAAAATGACTGCTTTTTGTATCTTATGATGTATAATTGGGTTGATGTTGAGTTCTTTTAAGTTTTTAATAAATGTTTTGTGGAGTATTCCAGTTGCTGAAATCACAAATGGAATTGTTTTTACAGTTTTTTGTTTCTATTATTATTATTATTATTATTATTATTATTATATAGAGTTACTCCATCTCGGTAGGGTTCGCAACTACCGGAGATAACATGTGTCCCGGATATCGGTATCAAGGGACAATGCTCTGTTGTTTTGTGTTAAGAGTGTTGCAAGAGTGTGAAATTTTAATAGATCTGGTTTAGAAAGGACCTTACTATATTACAAGTTTTCAGTGTAACGGCTTTTTGTATTTGTGCGTGTGTTTTTTCGTTTATATTTATTGATTTTAGGTTTTGTATGAAAGTGTTGTGTAATATTCCTGTTGCTGAAATAATAAATGGTACTATTTTCACTTCATTTTGTTTCCATATGTTTTTGATTTCTTGCGCAAGCTCTATGTATTTTTCAATTTTTTCTGTATATTTGCTGTGTATATTAACGTCATTAGGGACACTTATTTCTATGAACTGTGTGGTTTTTTCTTTCTTATCTATTATTGTTATATCTGGTCTATTGCATGTTATTGTCTTGTCAGTGTGTATGGTTCTGTCCCAGTATAGTTTAAAGTCTTCGTTTTCTAGTATGGTTTCAGGTGTATATTCATAATATGGTGCTGTGTCATTGGTTAAGTTGAGAAATGTGGTTATTTCCTTGTGGATGATTTTGGCTACTGTATTGTGTCTTTGTGTGTATTTTGTCCCAGCGAGCATTGGGCATCCCGCTGTTATGTGGTCTATAGTTTCTGTGTATATGTTACATTTACGGCATCTGTCGGATGTGATGGTTGAATCTTTTATTATGTATTTTCTGTAGTTTCTTGTGGCTATGATCTGGTCTTGTATTCCAATGATGAATCCTTCTCTTTCTGCTTGTATATGTGTTTTGCTGATCTATGTTGACATTGTTAACTATATGTGGGTGTTTTCCGTGTATTTGTTTTTGTTTCCATGCTGCTATTATTATTATTATTATCCCACGCCACTCTCCCCCCCGCATTCCGCGCGAGGCGGAGTCCATTTTCACCGAGCACGACGGCAGTTTCGTGCTGCAAGTCGTGTCGGCACTTTTTTTTTTGTGTTATGTTTTGTATTATTTTATTAATATTTATGTCAGTGTTTATTTATTTATGTCAATGTTTTTCTAATAATGTTGCATGTTTTTAAAATGACTGCATTTTGTATCTTATGATGTATAATTGGGTTGATGTTGAGTTCTTTTAAGTTTTTAATAAATGTTTTGTGGAGTATTCCAGTTGCTGAAATCACAAATGGAATTGTTTTTACAGTTTTTTGTTTCCATATTCGTTTTATTTCTTGCGTTAGTTCACTATATTTTTCAATTTTTTCTACATATTTTCTGTGTATGTTGGTATCATTTGGGGTGCTGATTTCTGATTATTATTATTATTATTATTATTATTATTATTATTTAATTAATAAAGAAATAAAATATAAGTATGAATGTACTACTTAAGATGCGATGAAGTTTAAAATAATTAGAGCTCAGGAAATGTAGGAAATACAATTTTCTTATATTTGATTCAAAAGAAACGAAAAAAATGGTAAGTGCTTTTTGCTTTTTTAGAAATTTTTGTATGTATGTTGGAGATTGATGTACTATAGCGTGTAGCAGGATATGACGTATGCTTTTAGTTGCAGAATTTACAGATGAATGAAGGACAAGTGGCTGCCCAGGTAGTGCTCATGTGTGAGTTGAATGTAACCTAGTTGTACAGAAAAGGTCCTAGGCGGAAAAAATATTTATTAATCTAGGTTGATTTAGTGGTTGGAAGTGAAGTTTCAAGGTCGTGGGGATTAACCTCTTTATCAACGAGTTGCTATGAGGTTGATCCGTTGCTTGGGTGACTCTTTAAGGCGTTCGACTGTGTTTAAATATTTTATTTTTAATAATTGTTGATAAATGGCATTTCATGAGCTGGGTTGGAAAATATGCTCCTTTTTCTGATAGAGTGGCTGCTGTTAAAAATTTTAAAGTAAATTTAATAAATAAGTTCTGTCAAATAATTCAGTACAGATGTCAAATGAAAAAGAAATTGAGATACTTAAATAATAAAATAACCGAAATATAACAATTTGGGTTACAAAGGATTGAGGTTTGAAAAATCTTATTTTCGTATATATTTTTGAATAGGATTGCCGCCGGTTTTCGATAAGTTAAATAATTAAAACAATTCAGTATGGGACTCAAATGAAAAACATGAAATAAAAAAGCATTTATTTTAAAAATTGTTTGAATAGGGTTGCCATCGGTTCAAAAATTAAATTCAATAAGTTAAATAATTCAGAATAAATAGTTAAAATAATTCAGAAGGGATGTCAAATGAAAAGAAGTTAAGATGGCTTAGTTTTGATAATATTTTTTTTAAATAAATAATAAGTTTTAATTAATTATAGAAAATATTTTTGACTAGCGTTGCCACCGGTTGAAAAATTAAATTCAATGAGTTAAGTAAGTAATAATAAATAATTAAAATAATAATTAGTGACAAATGCTAAAAAAAAAAAATTAGAGAGTCTATTTTACTAAATATATTTGAATAGGGTTGCTACCGGTTCAAAATTTAAACTCAATAAGTTGAATAATTAACAGCAAATAAAGTAATTCAGCAGGACTGTCAGATGGAAAAACTTATCATATTTTTCATAATATTTTTCAATAGGGCTGCTACTGGTTTATAAATTAAAACCAATAAGTTGGATAATTGAAAATAAGTAATTAAAATAATTTAGCTTGGGTGTCAAATGCAAAAAAAACAATAAGAGAACTTATTTTAGAAAACCTTTTTGAATAGAGTTGCCAGCGGCTTAAAAATTAAATTCAATAAGTTAAATAAATAATTAAAATAATAATTAGTGTCAAATGCAAAAAAAAAAAAATAAGAGAGCGTAGTTTAGAAAATATTTTTGAATAGAGTTGCCAGCGGTTTCAAAATTAAAACTAGTACGTTAAATAATTAAAAATAGTTTATTTAAATAATTGCGTATGGTCGCAAAATGAAAAAAGTGAAAAGAGCTTATTTTAGAAAATATTTGTGGAAATGGTTACCACCTTTTTACAAATAAAATAAAATTAGTTAAATAATTAATAATTAAAATAATCCAGAATGGGTGTCAAATAAAAACTAAATTCAAAGAACTTATTTTTGAAAATATTTCTGGAGATGGTTGCCACCTGTTTGAAAAGATTGTCAATACAATTTGATAAATAAGCTAATTCGCACACTAGTATATGAAAGTGGTGCAACAGTCTTTATTTTGCATATAAATGAATGTATTAATGAATACTTTCTCGT
The DNA here is from genome assembly GCF_027943255.1 of Anastrepha obliqua. Classification (NCBI taxonomy): domain Eukaryota; kingdom Metazoa; phylum Arthropoda; class Insecta; order Diptera; family Tephritidae; genus Anastrepha; species Anastrepha obliqua. Next base: position 33,846,877 of record NC_072896.1, read on the forward strand.
CGTCAGTCCAACCTGCTGTCTGCACTCCCTTCTGCCTAATGAAAGAAGGGTTTGAGACAGTCGATCGCACATGACAGTTCAGTTTAGTCCATCTGCAGCCTCTCTCAGCCTGCCAAGCTCGCTAACCGTGGCTTTGATGCCCGCAGAAGGGAGTGGCAAAAAGGGCTCTGGGCCAAAGAAGTAGGCCTCAGAGCCCATCTTAGCTAAGGAGTCAGAGGTCTCGTTTCCCTCGATACCCACGTGTCCCAGGACCCATGTTAGCATCAGGCTGTTATGTCTACCAACATAGTTTAGCCCAGATTTACAGGACTCGACTACCCCTGATGTGGTTGGGGGCTGTCATATAGATCTGCCTCTCCATCGGTTTGTTTCATTACGTAAGCGCGTTTGTGCATTTTTAAATTTAAAATACGGCAGTAAAATTATCTTATACGTTGGAAGCAGGTTATAAAGTGAGAGCTATGAAAATAATTAGAAGTGAAGATTTTTGGTGATTGATTCTAGGATCAGTATTACTAAATTTTACCCTTAATTTGTAGTAACCAATGGTTAAGATATTTTATCGTGCTTTAATTTAATGGTTATCATAGAAAAGCTAACGAAATGCGGAAGGCACTTTCCTTGTTACTTTTCTTCAGAGTTCTGAGCAGAGAAACATAGAATTAAACTCTCTGCAAAAAAATAAAAAATAAAAAAAATATTGCACACGAACAATATTGAAATTGAAGTTGGATTTAACCTAAAAAAATCGTTGGTTCTCTGTGGCCAACTTTTTATAGGGTACTCTAGGTTTGGTATTCCGATTAAGCTGTTCATCTTTGCCTGAAATAGTAAGGTAAAACATTTTGTATATTCGCTGGATTGCTATAAAAAATTAATAGGAATTAGTTTATTTCATATTTTTCTAATTAGTTGTGTTTATTTCAATTATTGAGGCGCAGCAGTTTAAGCCGGTATTTGCCAGTGAATAAATAAATAACAAAGTTTCAACATTTCCACGTGCTGCTCAATCGCGTAACTTGCCCAGGGTGATTTGCCAACAGTGAGCGAATGATAACAAATAGATTAGGCAGACGCTTTCAAAATGATACGACCGCGGCAGCCTGTCAATATAACTTCGGCCTTTATGGAAATCCCTTTATATAGATAAATAATTCATAATTATCTGCTGCATTCCCAAATTATACCATAATTATTGTGACCTTGAAACAGCTTCCTAAAATTTTTGCATACAAATAAATTATTTGTGCATTGTTTTTTTCTTACTTTTGGAGTAAACTGATTGTTTAACTAATTGCGCAGCCAGTTTAGATAAAGTTAGCAGACAATTGAGCGTCAAAGAGTAGCAAGCAATTCAACAGCCTGGCAGACAATTACAAATATGGACTCCGAGTTGAAAAGAAGAAAATCGCATGCCTTGCGATATGCCGTGCCAGCGGGAGAAACGTATTAAAAAAGTTTCAAGTTTAAAACGAAGTCTTCCGCGGAAAGCAATAGCAAAGTTTGGAGAGAGTAAAGAATATTAAAAAAAAAAATGGGGAAAAATAGAAAATTGTTAAACAACTGCATGCAATGCAAGGCGAGTAAATTTTACTTTGCAATTCCTTAATGCTTTTTTATTTATCTTGTTTTTAATTTTCTTTTATTCCATTACATTTCGACTGTTGCCCGCTTTTGCTGCCAATTTGCGTGTTTAAGTTGTGTAAATTTCTCAACTCTTCATGTGTACTTACACACACATACATACGTATATATGTATATATATACAAGCTTATACTTACACGCGTTGCGCTAAGTTGTTGCTTGCCCGCAAAGCTTTCAAGACTTCAAGGCTGTAAGGAGCCGCCTTAGCAGCGGTTAAAGCGCTTAACTTGTGTGCGAGTTGCTGCCGTAGTTTCTGTTTTTTCTTCTTTTTGCTTTCGTTAATGTAGTTTCGGTTTTTATGCCACTGCATTGCCACATCAAATGTGGTGTTAAAATTATTAGTGCAATGCAGTTGCCACTAAAAACATGGAGGTTCAAGCGTAAATATTTTACCGCTACCTTTGGAGCAACAGCAATAACCTCTCGGATATATTTTGCAAAGCAAAAAAGAAAGAGAGAGGTGAAAAAATAAGGAAAAAAGTTAAAGGGAAATTCCTAACCGGCGTCAAAGTTGAAAGGCGGCAGATGTGAGCCATCGATATGCGCCACACAAGCAGGCAAAGTGACAGTGGAAGCGACGATGTAAGCGAAAGTGAGCGCATGTGTGGCTGTACACGTGCATAAGAACGCCCACAAACATGCATCAGAGCAGCACTGACTCATATGTCTGCATGTATGTATACATGTGGGTGTGTTTGCTAGTGAATAGCCAAAGAACTCAGCAAACATGCTAGCTTGCGAACTGGTCTCAGACTAACTAGAATTGTACCAGTTAACAAATTACCAATCAGTAATGTATTACCATTTGCTTTAAACATTGTGAGGATGAGGCGCGTATTGAAAGAATCAATCATATGCTTTTTTTAATTATTTACGAACTAGTGCTGCAACTGGTCCATTATGAACTAGTTCACAATCAAAATTAGTGACCAATCAGAATTAGGCACAAATCAGAGGTGTATTACTATTTCCTTGAAGGAATCAATCATCTGCTATTTTAATTATTTACGAACTAGTCCATAACTGGTCCACTAAAAACTAGTTCGTTTATTGGTATAAAAATCTGATGCCGCGGCTGGAAACTGACATTTCGTAGGATATATGTATATGTGTGCATGACTGTGTGCATGCACTCTGCAGTAAAAAGCCGACTACTCAGCAAGTCATATATTGATCACCTGGTATTTGATATATTAGAAGAAATGACACTAATTCGAAAGTGACTAGAATTGTATCAGGCGCAAAATGATCAATCAAATACTCTTGTATTAAATAAGAAAGCGTTCACTGTCGAATATTGTTGAATTCTCAATATTCTCTTATAATTTCGTTAAATATCAAATATTAATGGAAGAAATAATGAGCTTTGTGGACCATTACGAACTAGTTCGGAACTGATCCACTAAGAACTAGTTCATTAATACTAATGCAGCGGCAAGAATTTATCAAACGTTATGAATATTCAACGCATTTAGATGTTGAAGAAGTATATCAGCTTTCCTTTTAATCCATTACGAACCAGTTAACTGCTCCACTATGAATTAGTTCAGTAACTGGTGTGGCACAGTTGGCCAGTTCGTTAACTGACATAAAAAACTGAAGCTGAGACCGGTAACACACATTCTGTACGACATCGCCATGAAAATCCCAGCTGCTAGCATTGGAAGGAGATAGTCCTTAAGTCTAAGATGAACTACCTCAGCTGCAAAGTAAACCACTTGTAAAGTTGTCGAGAGCCAGTAGATTTGACTACAGGGTATGAATGCAAGTACTGATAAAATGTATGTATGTAAGCATCTAGGTTAAAAGTATGCATGTGGCATGCAAATGTGGCTTTGTAATGGGAATACATTTTAAATGGAATATACCTGTAGGGCCTACAAAGGGCACAAAGAACGCGCTAAAGTGTTGCCTGTAAACTCAGACACCTACTCACTTACGAAACTCACAAACGAATGGATAAATTTCAAAATGATCTTTTTCCATTTGCATTACCATTTCTCTGACATAAAAATACTCGCATGCTAAGTATTTATGCCGCTTGCAAGTTTTGTTGGAAAACTGATTACGAAAACGGAAATGAGTTACTATTTCATTAGATTCGTAAATTAAACCTACGTTAGCGGAAATGAGGGAGCTGAAGAGAAAATACATAGCATAGAGTAGGACTACTTTAAAATAACTCTTCACTTGGTTGTTGAGAACTATGAACAAATAAATATTAGATAAGTTTTTTCATGAGCATTGAGTAAAGTACAGCAGCCTCATTCGGTGGGATCCGCCACTCCACAGAGAGCAGAATCCACATAAATCTAATCAAATATTAAAATGATTTTCAACAGTTGGAATAAGAGTAAATTGTTATTTCAGGCGAGTAATATTATATTTCTTTGTTGCGTTCTGTAGTACCAGTCGCGGGTTTGATATCAGTAGAAAAACTCCAGCTCGCTTCTTCTCCAAAATTTTTCATGCATTACCATCAGACGTCAGTGATTCAGTTTCCATAATCAGCAACACCGGCCGATATGATTTAGATGTGCCTTCTGAGTGCCAAATTTCAGTTTGTTTGCTGTCGCAGATCTTCCTGTCATTAAGCGGAAGGGACTATAGGCAGCTGCTAGGACTGATGGCGAGCCACTTTCTATGGGCGAAGCACATGGAAAAGGTAGGCATCTCAGACAATGTACTTTGCCTAGCTTGTAAAGAGGAGGATGAGCCGGCGGACCCTTTTCTGTGCGTTTGTCCGGTCTTCGCTCGAATCAGGCGTGAGTTCTTTGGTACTGATGTGTTAAGAAGTGACCACCTTGGCTCCTTGGCACCACAAGATCTACTCAGATTGGGTAGATTTAAAGAAAACTAGAAAGGGAATCCAAGTGCAGTACAATGGACTTAATGATCTGCTGCACTTGCTAGTTCTTCCGACAAAAAAAACACAAATAGAGGCAAAAAAGTATTTTTGTTTTTTGTCAAGGTTTGCTTTTGTGGAAACTATGTATACACATTTTCGAATTCTTACGAGAAATGACTGTTTTTATTCATAATTTCATGAAAACTTCAAGTTGTTCTGAGAAACAAGTGTGCAATTCTGCTTTAACAACAGTTAGAAGGAAGCCAATGACCGGGTGAAAGACCTCTGTAACCAATTCAGTTCACCCTTTCCTGGCAAGCTTATCAGCGTTTTCATTTCCCGCGAAGTTCATATGCTCTGAAACCTAGATCAGAGAAATGTTATCTGCACATCCAAGAGATTTGATCACCTCTTTACAGGAGTTGACCAATTTGGATCTGCACCATCTGCGTCGTCAGAGCCTTGATCACGGCTTGACTATCAGAAAAAAATTTGATATCTCCTTCGCTCCTGCGATTCATAAGCATTCTATATGTCTAGAAGATCTCAAAGTCTTCTGCCTGCAAAATACTAGCAGCATTCGGTAATTTTATGGAAATTGATAAATCGGCTGATTTAGAGAAACCTCCTGCTTCTATTCCCGTGAAGACAGAGTGCAGATTTTTCGCTAGTTCCAATCATATGGGTTGCCCATATTCGACGGACCTGATGTGGTTTTTTCTAAATCAAAGAAGAATACAATTTTTTTGACGTTGACCATAATAATAATGTTTTTTGGCTTAAATAGATTTGTTGACATCACTTTTTGAATATGACATCTCTCAAATGGCCGCCTTGATACTGTACGGCGTATTGTGGAATTGGAATAGCGGCTATTTCCTCACGGATGTTGTTCTTGAGCTGTTCAATGGCCTTTGGTTTATTCATATAAACCTTTGGTTTTAAATATCCCCACAAGAAGAAGTCAGGTGGCGTTAAATCGGGTGAACGCGGTGGCCAGTTTAAATCGCCATTTTTCGACATCAAACGACGAGGAAAAAATTTTTCTAAGAATCGATTGTGGTGCGAGTTGTGTGTAGTGGAGCGCCGTCTTGTTGAACTGAAAACCAGAACTGCTTATACGCTTTCGACGAATAATTGGCATCACAATTTTCTTCTTCTTCTTCTTTCCACAATTGACTTCTTTTGTTGAACGTAATTTCAACAATTTGGGAGCGCTCGCGTGGCGTGTACTTATCCATGTAAATCTGCTTGGACTGAAGCTTCCAACGCAGTATTCATTAAGCGATCTGACGTCTCTGTCAAAAGATACAGGGTTGCCAGATGGGTCCTTCGCTTATGAGCAACCGTGAATATACTTGGGAAGATTGCCCTGGCACGACCCCCAAACTGCAGCTTGTGGATGGAGAGATCTGTATGAAGTTCAGAGAAATACGGTGTTAGCTACCCAAAAATGCAATTATGTCCCTGAGATGTTACCTCATGTAGGTGCGATTTTTTTCCTACAGTTCTTGGCCTAAACCCTTCAAAATTATCTTATCTCAAAAAGTGAAGTCTTTTGATCATTTGAAAGTCCGAGAATTTCTTTGAGAAGATCAACAAAAAGATCGATCGAGGAAATCGGCACCAAAGAACCGATCGATGGGCAAGTGAACGATATCTGATACTGTAGTTAAATTTACTGTACTTAAGGGGGGAGCCTGGTTTATAAGGTCAAAAAAATCAATTTTTTTTTTCGTTTTAAGCGATACCTAATATATTTCAGAATATTCACACAAAGTTACAGAGCCTAATTCTCAATATTTCCGTAGATACAAAGCCAAAGGAGGGCGAGCGTTAGGTAGTTACGCTGTGACCGGACAGCTATAGTACAAACTTTATCTTCTTTTCTCGACTTTTCATTTTTATGATTTCTTTAGAATTGGCGTACATGATTGAAAAAAAAAAAACGAATGAACCTTTTGAAATGAATCATAGCTTGTTCCCTTCAGTATTAAATTCTCTTCTATTTGAACTAACAAAATAGATAAAAAAAATTTTTCAAGATTTTTATACCAAGTTGAAGTGAATTTTTTTTTATAGAAAGATATTTTTTTCTTTAAAACCTCGAAAAAGTTGAAATTTTGGAATTTATCTCAGTGTTCTTAGTTCATCTAGAATAAACAATCATGATAATTAGAAATCCATTTGAATTTTTTGCTTTAAATAATAAAAAAAAATATCGCAAAGAGATGCAATTTTTAGACCTCATAAACCAGGCTCCCCCCTTAAGTTTAGCCGAGTACAGGGTACAGTGGCCACAGTAGCCGAATGCATCGATTCGACCCCCCGAGCATGAAACACCAAGTCATGAAAAATGCTGTTTCTAATAGCGGTCGGCCCTTCAGAGGCAGTGGCACACCTCCTAGTCTATTTCTGCCATGAAAAAGCGTCTTATAAAAGACAATCTGCCGTTCGTAGGCGGCTTAATGATTTGTGTAGGTCCGTTCATTTGTCGAACAACATCAAGAGGCACACAGCAAAAAGGAGGAGTAGCTCGACCAAACACCCATTTTATTTGAATAAAAATTCATTTTCGTTTGAAAAATTGTATGCACACATTTAAACTCTTGTACTCTTCTATGTGTGTGCGCATGCTACAAATTTCACATTGAATTGAAAAACAGCACTTACCAGTCAGTCTGAAATCAATAATTGAATATTTTAAGAATACTGTTCATGTAAGTAAGTAAGTAGGCTACGGTGAGGCTATAAAAGGAAGCCATTCGATAGCTGCCCAACAATTGTGTGGTAATTGTACTTATGGAATATATGAATTGTGCCGTGTGCTATGTGCGTACATATGTGTGCATACAAGTCTAATGACAGGCGCAATGAAAAATTGACACAGACTTCATTCATTTTAAATTAGAATGGAATAATAGCAGAGACGAAATCAAACGGAAGTAATAGAAATTTTGGGAGAGCAGTTTAATGACAAACGCTTTTAATAGTTAATCGGTTTACACAGATACAGGCATATGAATGAAGCCTTAGGGAATGGCAAATTAAATTTTAAATTAATTAAGTTACTACTACAAAGAGTCACACAGGCGAAAGTATGACCTTTCGCAAATGAACTAAATATCAAACATATCAACTCGCATAACCTCAAATGCATACCACCGCACGAATTAGCCTTTGACTTGTGTGTTAAGTTGCATACAGATATGCATAAACAGTTATGAATTATTAATTTGTTTCGCAATTGTCAATTTGGAGAAAACTAATTTACTAATTACACGCACATCAAAATCAAATGCTTACAAAATTAAGCAGATTAACTACCGCAAGTGATTTTCAAATACTTAAGTCACATACCCGTACAACAACAATTAGAGTGTCACTTTAATGCGAACTCAATTTGGTGAATATTTTAAAGTGTGGCGCAATAAGACGCAAGTGGCGGGTAAAAAATAATCAATATTTCGCTTTTGCTATGAACTAGTTAAATATGCATACATTCAAAAATGTGCACACGCACACACGCATGCGTATTGTTGTTTTATATGTGTGGACGTACATATGTATATATTCGCATGCATATATGAGACGCTTAAACGTTGTGATTTTGTGCCTCATGCGCATAATTATACACACGCACACACTCAAAACTAAATATGAGGGTAATAACAAAGCACTCGTTAAATAATTTCTTTCATAGCCTACTTTTATGCGTTTTGACATGCAAACTTGTGGAACGCTAAAGAGACAAGTGGACCTGTAAATCGCCGCTAGCACCTTGAATACATATGTGCATGTGCATGTGCATGTGTGCGTGCTAGTAAATACAAAAATACCATATATGGAAGGAATTTGTGCCATTGCGCCCGCAACGAAGTGAATTTATTTCATAAAACTGCCACTCGGCACTTAACAGATGGTTCTTGTTGGACGCCTACAAATGCTTAAAGGATAAGTCCTTTGATAGTCAGTGTGTGTTACCATTTGAAGGTCAACGTACGGATATGTAAAATTAAGTAAAGTTAAAAATTGAACATTCACAAAAGTAGGTATTTTAAAGGGGTAAGGAATATGCGAAACAGCTCATGAAAATAAAAAATTTAATAATTTTTTGTTATAAAAAATATATTGAACTGCACTTACGTGCTATGTACTGAAAAAATAAAATAAAATAAATTCACCGTACACAGCGGAGACTCAGGAATTTCTGCATTTTTATTATAGAAATACGAAAAAAAATTTGGGAAAAATTTATTTCGGAAAAAATTTTCGAAAATAAAAATTAAAAAAAAATTGGTAAAAAAATTAGACAAAAAAAATTTAAAAAAATGGGAAAAACCGTACACATTGCAGTCTGAAGAATTTTTGCATGGTTAACAAATTACTTAAAAATCAAAAATTTCGAAATAAGTTGGGAAAATAAGAGAACAGTGCAAGAAAATAAAATATTAAATAATAAATAACACATTTTTTTGTCGCAAAGTGTATTGGTGCAACAGAACGTACTGAAAAAATAACTTCACCGCACACAGCGTTTGAAGTATTTTTGCTAGGTTACCAAGTTATTAAAAAATAAAAAATTGCAGAGAAATTCGAAAAAACAGTTTCGAAAAAAAGTTCCGAAAAAAAAATTCGAAGAAAAACTTGCAAAACAAAAATTGGAAAACAAGTTTTGGAACACCAATTTCGAAAAAAAAATCCAAAAAAGTTTCGAAAAACCATTTCGTACAAAAGTTCGAAAATTGGTTACGTTGCAAAAATACTTTAAACTCCGAAATAATGAAACTAAGAGCTCGATTTTTCACATTTTTCGTTATATCTTCGTAATTTATACTCGGATCTTAAAGCCAGAAACATCAATGTTTTTGCTTCTAGAAGATATTTTTTTATCCCAAAGGATGGTAGGTACCGAAGTCGGGTAAGTAAGTATTAGAATTGGGGACTTCAGCTCAATGAATGCAATTCCTATTTGAGACAAAATACATCGTCGAAAAAAAAAATTTTAAAAAATAAAAAATTCGAAAATAAATTTTCGAAAAATAACGAGTTCGTATCCAGATATCGGCCCAGAAGGTGCTAGCACCATTTTTGTGAGATGCGAAAGGAAGTTTGTTTGCGGATTACTCGCAAACTAGTAAAATAAAATTAATAAATTCTGAATATTATTGTAACCTTTTAGACCAGCTAAAGGAAACAATTTGTGAAAAAAGACCCAGCTTACGAAAGAAAAATAATATTTCAGGACAATGCACCGTGTCACAGGAGCATTTTGACGATGGCTAAAATGCTTGAATTAAAGTTTAAATTGTTAGAGTATGCACCGTATTCCCTAATTTGGTCCCCAGTGACTTTCAGGTTTATTTCCAGACCCAAAAAAATGCATGCATGGAAAGCGTTTTTCATCAAATGATGAGGTCATAACAGCTGTAGAAGCGTATTTTGCAGCCCTTCCAGATTCTCACTTCAAGGATGGAATTCGTAAATTGGAATCTCGTTGGAAGAAGTGTATTGATGCTCAGGGAGACCATACTGAATAATAAAGAGCATTTAAAACCATAAAATTGTGTTTTTGTTAACGAACAGCAAAACCTATTGAACCACCTAGTTTGAGATATAAGGTATAAGATATGAGATATGAAATATGAGATATGAGTTACAAGATACAACATTTACAACATATCAGTACATTCAATTTGCTCACTACTAAACGCTTACTTTTATTGAGGCTTAACAAAGGTCCTGATTTTTATTTTACTACAAATTTTTTTCACGTTTCACTGCGCTGCCTATTTTTGCACTTCATGAAATTCGCATAAATCAAAAAGTAAATACACACCATGCTACATAATATTCGCGCATACATACGCACACACCCCACACACAACTACATGCATTTATACCTGAGGGTGCACGAAAACCAAACAGCGTAGGCTGTTTGAACGCCTTGAAGTATGCTACATGCTCGATGCCAGTATTTAGCAGCTGGTTGCTGTGCACGACGCCTGCTGGCATGTTGAATGCGACTTAAAATCGGAAGTTGATTATTATCGCTTGTAATTAACAACGGTGGCAACAACAGAAACAAAAGCAACAGCAGTGAAGAGCCTGAAATAAAGGCAGCCACAGCAAAAATATAAACATTTCATGCGAATTTCGATGGCATGCGACGAGAACTTAACCTGTCAACGCTGCTGGCTGCTTTCGGTTTTGTTGTTACTTGCGTATGCATATATGTATGCATTTCCTGACCGTTGAGTTGTGAAACGACTAGCTGACCGCTTGACAGATTTGCCAAGCTGTCGGACAAATAAACAAACGACAGGCTAGCCGACTATAGACAGACCAGCGGCTTTTAGATTGACCAAACGTCCAACCAACCGTCCACATGCAGGTGTGTATGTAGTGACCAGCTTGCCTATTGGTTAAACTGTCTGTCGGCTAGTCAGTTGCACAGTTTTGTGATGCTTCCCAGCTACGATTGCATTCATTGTACGTGCGACATATGCAATGACTGGCAGGATTGACATTTTCATATTTTCTCAGTATTTCATACATCAGTACATCCGTCTACTCATACATGCACACACACGCACAAACACACTTGTATGTATATCCTCACATATAAAGTGCGTGTTTACAGTTGGATATGGGACTTGTATGACCGCATTCAATGAGTTCAGTTAATTTTAAAATAATTCCGTGTCCATGATAGCGCGCATGTATAGTCTGTGTGCGTGTGTGTGTGTTTATGCAATTGTAGTGCTATCGATTATTTTTAAATGGCATTAAAAATTAAACGATTGTAATCACGGTGAAACCGATTGCGCAGACAATTTTATAATTATCTTTTAGCCGCTGAAGGCATGCCGTTATGGATACCGTTTGCCGGTGATTATATAAATGCATATATAAAGCACTCACATACATATATTTCCCACAAGGAACAGTTGTGAGCCATATGTAAATGATTAAGTGGCCGGCACTTAATAATTCCGTATGTCAAAGTGATACATTGTCCATGAATTATTTTCGAAATATTAACAATTATTGAAAAGTAGTGAAATATATGCCACTTCCGGCACATAATTGATTGTCAAGGGAAGAAGCAGAACTGACCGAGTTTATTTAAAAACAATATAGGGTCTGCCAAATAACTTTACGGAATTAAAAATGCTGTAAAAAAGAAACTACTCAATATTTTTCCAAACTGTTTTTTTATTTTGAAGTACAATCCTTCCGGTTAATGATGGAATACAACTTCATTCATATGGCTGCCTCGGCTAGCCATGCACCATGCCATACGATCGGTCCAATTTTTCAACACATGTTCGATTGTATGCGGCTGTATTTCAGCTATGACATCGCGTATGTTGGTCTTCAGTGCATCAAATGTTGCTGGTTTGTTGGCTTAACACTGGTCTTTAACGGCACCCTAAAGATAATAATTCAACGGCGTCAAATCGCAGCTCCGAGGCGGCCAAATGATATCAGAATTTCGGCTGATAATGCGATCTTCGAAGACAGTGCGCAAAATATTGATCGTAGCATTCGCTGTGTGGCAAGTAGCGCCACCTTGTTGGAACCAAATGCCACCAATATCCTCCTCTTCAATTTCTCGGAACAAAAATTCGTTCAACATGGCCCGGTAACGCTCTCCATTGACGGTTACGGCCACTCCTCGCTCATTTTCGAAGAAAAATGGACCAATGATGCCTCTCCACCAAAATCCGCACCGAACAGTTACTCGTTGTGCATGCATCGGCTTTTCTTCGATTGCGTGCGGGTTTTCTGAGCCCCAAATGCGGCAATTTTGCTTGTTAACATACCCGCTTCATACGCTTCATTCGGTGCTTTTCTTCTTCCCATTGCCGTACGTAATTTTCGTACACAATCTGCAACATTACCATGATTTTCAAAGTAATGTCGCAATATTTCCCAGCGTTCTTTAAGCATATACACAACCATTTTCGTTCAGCGGAAGAATAAAACTAATTTTCTGTCAAATCAGATGACAGCTAAGTGTTACCACTCTTCAAATACTACCTAGTTCAAATCCGTAACGATAGATGGCGGGCCCTGTATATATTAACTTAAAACCAATAATCGAGAATGAAAACGCAGGGACGAGTAGCCCAACAATGGACCTGGCTTACCATGCGAATTTTATTACCACCAATACAAAGAAGCTGAGTTTAGCGAATGCTGAGGTAATAAGTTCCTGACATATCGGAACAAAAATATTTGTGAACTTAGCTATTGCTTCGCGAGCAATCCAAGTATTTTACAGACTGTCGTAAATTTTTCTAAAAGTTTGTGCATTTGATGGATTGAGTATATTGAGAAAAAAAAAAGTTGAAAAAAGGTTAAGTTACGTGAGATTTGGGGATTTGAGGATTTCTCAGCAATGCCGCAGAGCCTTTGGTAAAACCTGGGGTCTGAAACTTGCTGTAGTCCTATGGATATACACGGCACTTATCAGACCAATCATCACTTACGCCTCTGTGGTCTGGTGGCGACGCAGCACGGTTAAGTCCACACTCCGGGACCTATACAGGCTGCAGAGAAGTGTATGTTTATGCTGGACATCTGAAACTGAAAGGTTAAACTGATTATATTTTGCAGGCTTGTCATTCTGGCAGGTGCCACAATGGGAAATTTTTGTTGAAAAATAACAAAATGGCGGACTTTTGAAAAAAAAGATATGTTTTTCGGGTGGAAATCAGACTGTAGTATGGAAAGTTAGGGCTGAAAAGAAACGAAAGTGGCACCTGCCAGAATGACAAGCCTACAGAATAATAATCAATTTAACTTTTTCGTTTGGCAAGCCACCTATCTTTTTTTTTAAGACGCTTGCTTTGGTGCTACACTACTACAAAATAAATGTAAAAAAAAAAAATTGTTTTTGTATACTATGTATTTGATGTCAATAATAACATACTGTAAAATCAAAACGATCGCATTTTATTTTCTTAAGAAAAAAATTCCTGAATAATAAAAAATGAGTATTTGACCAAACTATTACTGGGTTGCCCATATTCGACGGACCCATGTTTTTTTTTAAATCAAAGAAAAACACAAGTTTTTTGATGTTGACGGAAATAATCATTTTATTTAGTTCAAGTACAATAGATTTGTTGACATCACTTTTTGAATATGACATCTCTCAAATGGCCGCCCTGAGCCTGTACGGCGTATTGTGCCCGTTTCGCAGCATTTTCCATAGTTTTAGCTAACATTTCGGCTGGCATGGCGACTATTTTCTCACGGATGTTGTTCTTGAGCTCTTCTTTGGTCTTAAGCTTATTAATATAAACCTTTGATTTTAAATATCCCCACAAAAAGAAGTCAGGTGGCGTTAAATCGGGCGAACGCTGTGCCAGTCAAAATCGCCATTTTTCGACATCAAATGTATGGCGTCTCTGTGAAAAGATGCAGAGTTCCCAGATGGGTCTGTCGAATATGGACAACCCTGTACCTTAAGTTACTATCTGAGCAGTATCCACTGGTGTGTGGCACCTAAAGACGACCAGATACCCACAGTTTCATTTGGTGGGAAATTCGATGTCAGATTTCCATTGCCTGAACAATGGAGCAATCCAGAATGCATTCAGGGTAGTTTGACGAGTATTTTCTTTACCGATGGATCCAAGAATGAAGTAAGATCTGGAGCCGGATGGTACTTAAATGATAGTACTATGTATCACTATGCTATGAGGGAAATTGCAACTGTTTTCCAAATGGAAGTTTTTGCCATTCTGAAAGTAGCCGAATGGATAATCGAGAGGAGATGGAGCGGGAAACAAATTGGAGTTTTCAGTGACAGTCAGGCTGTACTGAAAGGCCTGGAGAACGCGAAGCAAACCTCAAAGATTGTTCAAGAATGTAAGAAGAAGCTTAATTCTGTCGCAAGATAAAACAGGCTTGTATATTACTTATATGGTGTTCAAGGAAGCAAAATTTCCGATGATCAGCGACCAACCGTGGATCAGCGATTCCCCACAAGGGCCAAAGCCAGTAATCGGAACCGGAAATACGAAGTACTGGACTAAAATTTATTTGCAGACGAAAGCAAGTTCGAAGGATGGTTCCATGTGTAGAAGTCCACGCAAGTGGGGAAAGTTACTGACCGCCATTCACTTGGGAGTGGCCAGGACGATTCTTCTGCATATGGTTCAAGCAGCTCACAACGTTCGGGAGTAACGTGAGAAAGCGAAGCATTCCAGGATAGCTGGCTGTGCGCTGGGTTTGAGACCCGCCACTTAAAAATTACCCGCGGGATTAGTCTTCTAAATATCGCCTATAAGGTTCTAGCGAGCGTATTGTGTGAAAGGCTGAAGCCCACCGTCAACCAACTGATTGGAAGTATTCGATGCGGTACCAGCTGGTAGTAGCGGAGGAAGAGAAAGGCTACCTCTGCGTTCGAAAGATCAGGTGGAAAAGGACCTGACTTCACTTGGTGTTTCCAATTGGCGCCGGTTAGCATGAGAAATAAACCACTGGCGCGCTTTGTTAAACTCTGCCAAAATCGCGTAAGCGGTTATTGCGCCAATTAAGAAGAAGAAGAAGAAAGCAAGTTTAACATATTTAGATCAGATGGGCAATCATATGAGTGGGAAAGACCTAATGAAGAGTTGCTGGAAAAAAACTTATGTTCGACAGTTAAACATGGGGGTGGGCCGGTAATGGTATGGGGTTGAGTGTCCGCTGTCGGTACTGGAAATTTGTGCAATATGAACCACAAACAATACCCAACTATTATGAACGAAAATTTGGTTCCAACTGCTGAAAAGTTGTGAATTAAGGACAGCTTCCAGTACTATCAAGGCAATGATCCCAAGCATAAGACAATTGAAATCCGTCTATGGCCTATGTAGGGTAGAAGAGGGCACATTCGCCGCTGGGGTACATTCGCCACCCCCCGTTTTCTCTAAATTTATCAGGGATATCGAACATTCATGGTCGATATATTGTACTTCAGTGGACCACCTCTCGTTTAACGTACCTTGACATTTAAAGTTTGCAAGTGATCGTACACAGTCGTGTCTATTCACTTTCTTGATTTGCTGTAGAAACTTTTGGATGTAAGTATATTTTGCAGTAACTTTGTTAATTTTGATAAATGGCAAAAACTTTTCATAAGTGTGATACCGGCTATATTTCCTTAAATAAAGTTTAAAACTAGTTTTGCAAAAGTGCTGTGGAGTGCAAAAAAAATAACTTTTGTAAGAGTGGCTGCACCTGGGGCACATTCGCCAGGCTACAGGTGGGGCAGTTTCGCCGTCGACTGTGCCCTATGGGGTAAATGCGCCACTGGAAAATGCAACCTACCCATGAGTTAGACTCAGATAAACGTATACAAAATTTTACGCTTAGGTTGTTAGTAGCAACATGGTTCGGAACTATAAGAGAAAAACTAACCGTAGCAATTTGGATGAGGAAAAAATTAAACTTGCTATTAAGGATGTTCTTGCAAAAAAATGTAACGTAAGCGAATCCGCGCGAACATATGGCTTAAGTCGCAATACATTAAGAGGCAGAATGGCAAAAATGAACAAAGAAAAAACCCAAGCACTTGATGACTCTGGAAATTCTTTAGACGACGAAACATTTCCATTCTCTTCAAAGTACAGCTCCAACCAAGTATTTACAAAGAAACAGGAAAATGAAATAGCAGAATACTTCAAGGTGTGTTCTAACGTTCAACATGGATTCACGTACAGCGCTGCGCGGAAGTTCATTTACGACTATGCCGATGTGAATGACATAAAAGTTCCTGTAACTTGGATAAGTACCAAAACAGCAGAAATTGATTGGATGCAAGGCTTCATGAAGCGAAACAAAGACTTAAGTTTGAGAAAACCTGAAATCACGAGCTTTGCGCGTTTTACGTCATTTACAAAAGCAGCTGTAATGGCATTTTTTGACAATGTACAAATTTTGTGTATAGTAAATATCGTTCGATACTGGTGACATATATAATCTTGATGAAACTGGTATAACCACAGTACCAAAGAGAAATATTTTTTAGTTTCCACAGCAGTTAAAAAAAAATGTCGTATGTGCCCCCTTCTACCCTACAACTGCCCTAAGGTACTTGAAACCCCTCCACAATCTCCAGACATCAATATAATTGAACATCTGTGGGCTCATTTGGAAAACCAACTGAAAAAGTATGTTATTAGGAACAAGAAAGACTTTGAAGATGCCATTAAAGAAGAGTGGGGGAAAATATATTCTTAACATACAAGAAGCTGGGCGAATCCATGCCAAGAAGACTGAATGCTGTGAGAAAAAGTAAAAGCTTCCCAACTAAATATTAGTTCTATCGTTTTTTCTTAAATATTATTTGCCTAACTCTATTTTATATAAATTTCCGAGTTCTTTTTTGTCATGCACTTTGCTAAGTTTTTATGTTTGCATTTTCTATGCGCGAATGAGTTGAACTTTGTTTATGTTTTTTGTAGTTTTGAAAAATACGCTTGAAGAAGGAAAATAAATGTGACACATAAATGCATTATGTTTGCATTTTTATATTTACATTTTTTGATTTAAAACCATATCACTTGGGTGTCCGAGTTCTTTATTGCGCCACTGTAAATATGGAATGCAGATAATTTTTTAAGGGGAAAAAATGGCACCAGGAGAAAAATTATTATAATTCAACGAGAATTTTGGGCTGCTTCAAACCTTACTATATTTTTTAAATATCAGGTCAGTCCATAAGTTCGTGCGTATTTTACCAATAATTTCACTTCTGTACGATTTTTGCATACAAAAAATTATTCGCGGAATATAACGGAAGTATCATATTTATATTTTCTTTGATATATTGTGGATTCAACAAGTGATTTTAATCGCGGATAGAAGCACGTGCTGTTAAAAAATGACAAGCAATCTTCGAACGCGTATATTGTATTTTTTTTATAAAAGTGGTAAAAATACCACAACTGCTGCTGCAGAAATAAACACTGTTCACGGAGATGCCGGAGTTAATGCCGCATCCACCATACTCTCCGGATATTGCACCTTGTGATTATCACCTTTTCCGTGGACTGCAATCTCATATGAGTAACAAGAACTACTCCTCAAAAGAAGCTAAAAAAGGGATATCGAAGCGTATTTTGGATCCAAGGTCAAACAATTTTTTGAGCAGGGAATTAAAAATTTGCCTAAACGTTGGGAAGACATTGTAAATAATGAAGGAAAATATATTATTGATTAATAAATACATTAAACATCTTTTTTATTAATTTTAAAACCATCTTTAAAAAACGCATGAACTTATGGACTGACCGGATAGTTCTGAGAAAATGTCTTGAATGCCTGTTATTTTTTTACTAAGTGTGAAATATAAAAAATTTAATACAAACTATATAATAAATGCAAAACCTACAAAAATAGCCAAAACTGGCCCAAATATTGCTGGCTTAATACGTTGACCACAACTGTACTGCGTAATGTTACATAACCTCAAAAATAGCTAAAAAAGTAATTTTCATATCGTTACTTTTACTACTTTTAAACTCTAATTGCGTAACGTTTGATACAGCAAATACTAATATAATTCCAAATTTTTAACACTGCAAAATTTCATAAATTTTTCTCATTTTCCCCGCTCTCTTATTTTCTCTTTTAAATATTTTAACCGCCCATTTAATATCCAGCACTCAGTCTACTTGCTTTATTAGTTATGTAACCGGGGAGATAAACGCACGGATATCCCTGTATGTGCAGATATTTTGAGCACCTAAAAGTATGCAACATTAACAAGTGAACACAAAAACCGAAAACATCGGCCTATAGGATCATTTCACATAATTTTTACATAAATAAAATGTTAAAATACACGCAAAGCCCAAACATACGCATACGCACACATACACACACACACACACATGCATGCACAGTTAGTTACGAGTTCATACATACTTAAAAAGCGAACGAACAATGTGCTTATTAGAATACATGAAATTAGTTAGGCGCAAAATTGGCAGTTACTGTCCGCGGCAGTTGAAGTGCAGCTGAAGTGGAGCCGGTCACGAGACTATGAGGCCATTTAGGCATGTGGCCATGAAGCTAAAGCGGTTTAGCCAGGTTGTAATGGCGCCAAACACCGCCAACGTACACTTGCATGTGTGCGGATGCGTGTGTGTGTGTGCATATTTTTCGACGAGTTGAATGGATTCGGGCTGCAATGCACATTTTTGTCATAATTACAAAAATCACGAATTCTCCATTAGCCACTCGTCGCATTCAGACAGCCAGCCAGGCAGCCAGCCTCCCGTCTGCTCGCTCAATTATCCGCCCAATGAGTATTTTTCTGTTTGTAGGTCTGTGTGCTGGGGGTTAAAGTTCCCAACATAATTTGCCAACAACTGTCGTTTTGAATAAACAATCAAACAACAACAGCAGCAGCGACCAACAGCCACACGGGCGTAATAATAACATTAGCGGCAAGCAACAAAAAAACAAGAAACAGCTGAAATGGTTGGTTGTGTTACTGGGCGCATATTTGCCGGGAACACGCGATTTTCTAACATGAAGTTGGCAGCTTTACTTATTATTTAGATTTTCTCTGCATTTTTTTGTTTATCATAATTTTTCTCATTATTATTTCTTTTCACTTATTGTGTGTGCTAATTCACACAGGCTTAGGCGTTTCCGTCAAGCCGATAATTTTAATTATGAAATAAAAATCAGCTGATTATAGCAAATATGAGCAGAATACAGGAAAAATTATAAATAAATTGAATGGTTACAAATACTATAAAATATTTTTTTAAAATCTAAACTTAATTTGTTTGCATATACAGTGCGTGTCATAATTAAAGTACTGTACATTTTACTTATTTCTAATACAGCTTAAACAATTTTTTGTTTATGAAATTAAGGTTCATTAACCAACTAAAGGGTGGCTAAGTTTCAAAGGCCGGTGTTGATTTGGAATAAAATACAATTTTTTTACGAAATTATTATCGTTTCTCTTCATTATGATAATATTAGCGTAGCTCAATTACGTATAGAATAAAATATTGGCCAAATGGCCGCCTCGGCCTCGGCGGCACACCTCCATCCGATGGTCCAAATTTTCGATGACGGTGAGGCATAATTGAGGTTCTATGCCGTTAATGTGCCGAATTGCCTCATCCTTTAGCTTTTCTTTCAAATAACCCCAAAGAAATGAGTCCAACGGTGTCGTTAACGTTTAGGTGTGGTTCACATTCAACATCGGCCCTTGAAATTTAACCACTTTTTATAAAACAAAGAAATCCAGGTTGGAAAGTTTGTGAAAATTAAGAAAAAATTCCAGAAATTTCACATTTTGTTATTGCGTGTTTTGTTCCACATGAATAAACAAAAATTATGGAGCTTTTCCCCACCAAATATATAAAAAACTAAAAATAAAAAATTTCCAAAAAAATCATGAAACCAAAAAAAACATATGTATTTCCAAGTTTCCAATATTGAAAACTTCCAAAAATTTTCATCGAAATTTCACAGTTTAATGTTGGATGTTTTCTTCAAAATAAAAAAAAAAAAAAAAAATAACAACAAAAAAACCAAATGGTCGTGCTTTCAATACCAAATATATAAGAAATTAAAAAAAAGGTCGAAAAATTTTCATTTAACTTTTCAATCAGATTTTTTTAAAATTTCGAGAATATCCCATATTCCAATGAATTTTGCTTAAGAAGTGCATTTGACTTTTATTAGGTGTTTTTTTTCCATACAAAAAAAAAACAACAGAAATTATCGAGCTTTCTAAAATCGAGCAACACTAAAAATATAAAAAAGTAAAAAAAAGTTCAAAAAGTCTTCATGAATATTTTACTTTTTCAACAAATTTTTTACAAATTTCGAGAATATGCCAATTATTCCAATGAATTCTGGTCTAAAAAATTGCATTTGATATTTATTGGTTGTTTTTTCCTCGTACAAAAAAACAGAAATTAGCCAGCTTTCCTAACTAAATATATAAAATATAAAAAAGTAAAAAAAAGGTCGAAAAATTTTCATTAATATAATATTTTACTTTTTAATCAGATTCTCTTTTTTTTAATTTTGTATTGGTATTGGTCTTGCCTGTCGTGCTATTCGACACAAAGTATACACTATAAAAATTTAAAAAAAAAGTTAGGAACTTGTTATTAAATTTTTACTTTTTTATTAGATTTTTACAAAATTTCGAGAATGCAGTTTTATATTTCATTGAATTTTACAGTATAAAATGCATTTCGCTTTTTTGCTGAGGGTGTTGGGTATTTTTTTATTAGTTTTTCGACACCAAATATATAAAAAAAATTCGAAAAATTTTTATCAAAATTTTCATCAAAGATTTACTTTTTTTAATTAAAAAAAAAAATTTTTTTTACACTTGATAATTAGAACCTTAAAAAATGTTGAGTACGCAGAGTAATATCCCATTGATTTTTGGTGTACAAAATGCATTTAAAATTTGTTGGAAGTATTAGATATTTTCTATCGAGCTTTCCGGTACCAAATACATAAAAAATTAAAAAGAAAATTCGAAAAATTTTCATCAAAATTTTACTTTTTAATCAGAATTCATTCGTAGAAAGTGTTAGTATGTTTGTGTCATCGGTAAAATGTTTACCAAAACATGTGAATTGATGAAAAAAGTGTATGGCGCTGATTGTCGATCTCGTGCCAGAGTTTTTGACTGGTTTATACGTTTCAGAGATGGTTGTGAGGACATAAGTGGCAATGAACATATGGGCCATCCAAAATCAGTAATCACCGAAAACTCCATCGAAATATTGAATTGAATATTGAATATCTCCAAAACATGGATTTATTGCATTTTAACTGACCATTTGGGCTAGCGAAAGATCTGTGCACGTTTCATTCCGCACAAGTTCACTGAGGACCGAAAATAGCTCAGAATTCAATATTCGAAAGACCTCATTAAAGAGGCGAGAAAAGACGAGAACTTCCTTTACAACATTGTAACTGGTGATGAAACGTGGAGTTTCCACCATGAACTTGAAACTAAGCGAAACTCCAGACGAGCCACCATCTAAAAAGTCGCGTTTGGAGAAGTCAAAAATCAAGTCGATGCTCATTTGTTTTTACGATTCCAAGGGAGTTATTCATAAGGAGTTCGTAACAATGGGGAGGTCAAAAATCAAGTCGATGCTCATTTGTTTTTACGATTCCAAGGGAGTTGTTCATAAGGAGTTCGTGACAATGGGGCAAACCTTCAATGTAATTTTCTATCTTAGAGTTTTGAAGCGTTTGTTTGGTCGCATTCGTCGAATTCGCCCTGAATATCGCGAAGGAGGAACCTGGCGCTTATTGCATGACGGTGCACCATCTCATCGATCCATCCATCGATTTTATGACTGATTTTTTGACTTGGAATCGCATTTTAACCATCAAACACTCACTTCACTTTACCTGATATAACTTCCTATGCCTTCTACCTATTCGAAAAATTGCATTTTGCTATGAAAGTAAAACATTTTGCGTCCGTAGAGGTCATCCAAAAGGCTGGTACCGACATCCTGAAGGACATTTCGGTTATGACCTGAAACGCTCTTTCGAAAAGCTTTTAGATCGCGCAAAACAGTGCATCGAGGCCAGTTGGGACTATTTTCAATAGAAAAACTCGAAGTTATCAGAACAAAGCTCCTGTCGTTTCTTTTTTAGCTCAGTCTTGTTTATTTTGGACTTCACCTTGTAAATATGAAATAGACGAAAGATGAAGTATTGGAAGAAAACAAATACAACTGTTGCATTATTTTGGACACTGAACAGGCAGAGGAAACATCAGAGAGTTGTGAAATGTGGCAAAAGACAGAGAAGGTTTTAACGAAATCACAAAGAATATTTTTTAGAAATATTAAATTGTAAATTGTAATTGTACTTTAATGAAAATTGAATTGTATGATCATTTACGCTCCAAAACGAACATGCAAAGAAAGAAGAGGGAAAAGAAAAATTGAGTAGTAGATGAAAATAGAATACACCAAAAATTAAAAAAAAAGTATACACCTTTCATTTCACTGCTATTTCTACTCATTCCTCCAAGTTTGTAATGTCCACCTGAAATTTTTGTGTTTAAAGAAGAGGGAAATCTAATGGCTTCACCAGCTAAGTACCGCCGTATGAATAATTTCTGATCTTCAATACTGAAAGAAATCGATGCAATACATGCAGAGGGAAGGGAGGAGGAAAATTTTCTTTTGAATTGGTGAGATCAAGTGGAGGTGGTAAAGGAGAAGATGAAGGAGAAAACAAAGGAGAAACGAAAGAGAAAACGAAGAAGAAAACAAAAGGGAAGAAAATAGGACAAGAAGGTAAAGAAGAAAAGGAAGAACATGAAGAAGAAGAATAAATATAATGAGGAGAAAAGAAGAAGAATTTCGAGTAGAAAACCAAGACCAGGCAGAAGAAGAATAAGAAATACCCGCCTGTACCTCAAACCGCCTGAATTATTCAAATTGCTAATGATTTTAGAATAGTTGCGAGTGCTTTCTAGAATCAATCTCAATATTTTTTTTTGCTCCCAGCAGCGCCTTTTAATGCATTGGATGTGAAACTTCATTAACATTTAAATGAAACACCTTTTACGACATTAGTGCACTAGCAGTTGCTGATTCGAAACAAAAGTAAGCTCAATTTGCTTTACAGGGTGGCCCATCTAAGGCTTGACTTTGAATTGTCGCTCTTTTTATTCTTACAGCTGAACTAAGGTCCATCAATAATTCATTTCATGGTAGAAAACGTAAAAAAAAGTTCCGCTTTTCGCTTGAAAAATGTTGAGAAACATGAAAATTGAAAACCAAGCCGAACTTCTGACGTCAATTGGCCGAGTGGAAGCTGCGGCATAACTCCATTCAATTATTTTTTCTGAGGTGCCATTAAAGAAAAATTGTCTGCCATTCATCCATAGATAATCACTCCAGCGGGTCGGGGAAAAGAATACAATCGCGGTAAGGCATGCCTGTTTTTCACTGAGAAAGGATTTTTACGTGGCGGATGCCCAACCTAGCGCAAAAGAAGATATCCTGGGTAGATTCGCCATCTCACATTAGCTAGGTCTTAAGCGAATGTTCAGAAATTATCCAGACGATACTTCGGCGAAGTTGTGAGCTACTTGGACCGCATGCATAAGAATCGTTCAGGTCACTGCTAAGTGAATGGCAATCAGCTACTTTACCCCCACGTGGAATTCTACATACGGAACCATCCTCCGGAATCAAAATCGCGTAAGCGGTTATCGCGCTAATCTAGAAGACGAAGAAGGCATGCCTGTTCTAAAAGGCGACTAAAATCCGGCTGCAGAAGAAGAAGCTCGCTCAAAAAGCCTCATTTACCTTGAGTACTTCTTATGGCAGGGCTGTAAAGCTCATCAGGATCGAGACCAGTAAGATGGTGATTGTGGTAAACTGGAAAAATGATTCAGATCAAACAGTCTAAGAGCTGGTGAAAGTAGTATTCTTCCTTCTCAGTATAGTAAGTTGACACCTCACCGAAATGGCTGATAGCCTAATGCTACAATCGCCTTCGCCTCGTTTAAACTCTGACAGGTGCTCAAGTATGTTCGTACGTCACCACTAAGTTGATGGTACAGCTTCGGTTGAGACAACTCCTGATTAGTGTCTGATTCTGGCTCTGAACACAAGCTTCCATAAGGACTCGTGTCAACTCCCGCGTGGCCTCACTGTACTTTTATAGATAACCACGCGAATTATTTTTAAGACAACTGTACACTGCGCGAAGATAGCGGCTTGAAGCGGAGACCCAAGAATAAAATATGGTATCAATACAACAACAACAAAAACAGAGATAAAGGAAACATCATTGAGGCAAGCGGGTTCAGAGTTGATTTAAGAGTTGAAAGATGAAGATATGTCTTGAAATTTATAGTTGACAGAAAGGACTATTACAAAACCAGCCATGAAAGTCAATTCAACCAAATTGAAATCCCTATTGAGCCCTCCATTGCACACTGTTTCTAAAACCTTCGGTTGGACACCCAGGTCTGGCATTTTATCGCCCTGTTCGAGGATCCTTTTTAAAAGGTTATAACCATAAATCGACAGAAAATTAAATTTTAGGAAGCTACCTGGCAGCTCAAGTCGTTAGCTATAAGATAAATATACCAAATTCATGTCTAAAGCCGAAAAGTCTGGCCAGACCCGGCTGCCCAACGGAGGGTAATGGCAAGCTGCGCTGTTTCAAAAAAAAAAAAAAAATTATAATATAATATTTACGCGGAATTAATTCAATTCTAAATGCAAGCTGAATTAGTTTATATTCTAAAGTAAGTCACAGTTGATAGGGAAATAAGAAGACATAAAAGGAAAAGCATTACTTTGAGAGCTATTCGTTATAAGATACCCAACGCTCAGGTTCTCTATGAACTAAATACATTTTTCCACAAAACAATTATAATTTGTAAATTTTTAGTACTTTTTTGTGTTTTGTTTTCACTTTTTTGGTTTTTATTACCTATAGAAAACAAACTGCTTACTGGATATTGAATAAGAATGACTTTCATTATAGTATTGACTAATTAATACTGATTTCTTTTATCTGGATTTTTTTTATAGTTTTCTTTATGTTCTGTTACCTAATTACTACGTTTCTTTAAGAACCCTCAAAGCTTTTATTTATCGTTTGAATTTTAGTTTACATTCTTTTATTACGAATTACTTTGCATAAAATTTTAGTTTGTTTTCAATTTTTAATAATTTATTTTTATTAAATTTTTCACAATCAAAATTTCACTGAACTCATTACGATCGCACCCACGGCATCATCGCACATTTCCAACAAACGTTGCACCGGCCGCATTTCGCCAAGCAAGTAAGATAAGTAAATAAGTATTTCCCACAATTTGTTAAACACACGTTTCCGTTTGCGCGCCACAATGGAGTCCACTTACAATCCGCTCGTTACAACCGCTCGCAAACGATGTCGAAAAACAACTGATTCGCAATAGGTCGGTTTCGTCAGCCGGAAGCATTGGCGAAGTGTGTCCGCAACATGTCGTATGAGTGACACGAGCAGCAAACGAATGCTCGCGAATGGGCGCCAAAAACAAAAATACAATTGCCAAACAAATAAACTTACATACGTACATACATATTTACATATTTACATTCGCATAGTATATACAAAGACAACGTGCATAACGGTCGCCTTCGCCTTTGCCGTTACTGTCAGCTTAACCGCCGACAATGCAGACGAATCAGGACGAATCAGACAACTGTGATTTTGTTTTTGTACTTGGTTTCTTTTTCTTTGCGCTGTTGGTAGTCGTCGGTTGTAGTTGAGTTGAATTTTTTTTTGTTTTTGTCTACTTTGCTCTTTATTTTGTTTGCTTTTCGTTTGGCTCTATTTTTACACGAGCGATTTACGCATGCACATGCATACATTCATACATATGTATATATGTATATATTAAGATGTATAGGTATGGGTGTCTGGTGCTCACGCTCCATTCTGTTTGTTTATTTTGCATTACCCCTGTTGTGGTTGTTAGCTGCTAAGTTGTGGTGAGTTTTTCTAAAGCGGGGTAGTTTGTGGGCTGAGCGGTGAATTTATGTTGTTTCCCCTTTACTAACAAGAATTTTAGGTATGTTGCGGGAAATTTCGCCGATATAACATTTGACTGTGATAAGTAGCTGCAAAAACAACTAGGTTGGGTGGTAACTACAGAATGAACTACAGAGCTCACAGAATGTGAACTGTTAATGTGAACTGTTAATGTGGAATCTTAGTTTGTGCATTTTATTAATGAAATTCGCAATTTATTCTTCAGAGAATTTTTCGCTCAAACAGTTTTGTGAGTTTTCTAGGCTTATTTGTGTAAAATTATCTTTTTACATTTAAATTTCTTAACCCTTTACCGCATAGAGACCCATAGATGGTATTGTAGTTTTGATTTAACTTTAATCAACTATTTTAATCCATCAAATATATCGTCCCCTTAGTATTAAAATAGCCTATACATTTTTTGATGTTTTGAGAAAATGAATTTCAAACTTTTTGTCGAAAGTAACTCTCACTCAAATCTCGTTATGTCTGTAAATATTTACTATTTTTTGACTGACGTTTTGACCCACTTTGTGGAACTAGAATTTGATAAAATTTTGACCACATATAAAATCGACGATGGAGAATCCAAAAATTCAATAAAAAAATAATAGCCTATGAGCACATAGGCTATTGTTATACTAAGGGGACGATATATTTAACAAGAATAAAACGCAAAACAATTCTTGTCGATTTTATAAAATTTCGAAATAACTTCACTTTTGTGCCAGTGGGCCTTGAGTTCTGAGTGATTCATTTTCAAAAAACATTAACAGAGTAAAATGTAAGAACTTTTTTACAAACAAATTATATATTTTTTCATGGAGTTGATATCCTCATTTTTCTCGACGGATAATAATTCTTCATCAAATATATATTTAACAAGAATAAAACGGAAAAAAATTGTCTTCGACTTTATGACATTTCGAAATAACCTCACTTTTGTGCTAATGGGGAAAACGCAGCCTTGTGCCAGAGTGCTTCATTTTCAAAAAACATTAACAGAGTATATTGTAAGAATTTTTTTACAAACAAATTATATATTTTTTCATGGAGTTGATATCCTCATTTTTCTCGACGGATAATAATTCTTCCGCTTTACTTTAGAACTAGTTTTCGTATATGGTTCCGTAATGAAAAAAATAAAATATAAAATGTTTTCATTATTTTTCTTTTAAAATGTCTTATTGATAACACAGTCCTGCGAGGGTGAGTTTCTAGAATGGCTGTACTTGTTTCTTGTAGTTTTTTATGCGCTGAAAACGAATCTGACCTTCAAAATGCTCCATCACGTCAGGATTTTTGGTAAATGAAGCCTAAAAGGTCAAAAAATGGCCATTTTAGCCATTTTTGATAATTTTTTTTGGGATAGAAAACCACTCTTTAGCTTTAAAACCCATTTTTTTAAATTATTGTACGATTTTTTAAAAAAAAGTTATGACATTTTGAAATTAACAGTTTCAGTTACGTATACGTTGGGTATAACGTCTATTGGCGTAACTGAAACTGTTAATTTCAAAATGTCATAACTTTTTTTTAAAAAATCGTACAATAATTTAAAAAAATGGGTTTTAAAGCTAAAGAGTTGTACTATGCGACCTTTTCGTCGAAAATTGAAAAAAAATTATCAAAAATGGCTATCCCAAAAAAAATTATCAAAAATGGCTAAAATGGCCATTTTTTGACCTTTTAGGCTTCATTTGCCAAAAATCCTGACGTGATGAAGCATTTTGAAGGTCAGATTCGTTTTCAGCGCATAAAAAACTACAAGAAACAAGTACAGCCATTCTAGAAACTGAAAAAAGTTACATTTCGCAGGCCTGTGTAATTAAATAAAGCTACTTCCGTCGTGAAGAAATTTTTTTTTCAACGCTTTGCAGTAAAGGGAAATGTCATTGCCTAGTATCGCGCTGAAGTTGTTTAATCGTTAATCGAAATTTTTTTAACGAACTTTGAAATAATTAGTGGAGTACAAACTAAGTGCATCAAAATAGTTATTTCCTTAAGAGTTATATACAGTCGAAATTGATTCGGATTTTTCAATTTTAGTTTTCAATTTCTATTTTTTTTAATTTCATTTAGTGAATACCTGGCGTATGCTGCTATGCTATCCCTTGTAATAGCAAAGTGTTTATTTTTTCGTAAGCATTTTTTTCACATTAAAGTTTATTTTACTGAATTAAGTTTTTACACAAGAATATTGACCTCAGGAGCTATTACAAATTTCATTAATTTTTATTTAAATCGTAATTTTGGCTGTTTTGGCTGCCTGAAATTGCCCCTATAAAAAAATCGTTGTCATGATATCACCAGTTTAAAGTATGTGAAACGGTAAATAAAAAATTATAATTATTGGTAAAGAGAATGATGACTGAAAAAAAAACCGGAACAGATTCCGATGATACAAAAACAAAATTAAAAGTGTTGATGTGAAAATTCTGAAACTTGTTTATAACCGTCAATTGTTTATAAAGGGGTTAAATATAACTTAATAATTATGATCGCAGTTCATGTTGTAGAGACATATGCCTAAATTCAAAACGACGAGTTCAGCAATTTTGAATGTTCAATTACTTGTTGGCAGCTGCTTTGCTTGCACGAGTTTCGGCTCCTCTTCGATTTTTACCTATTCAAAAAGATGAATCAAATAACCTGTATATAATTTTGGGTGAAAAACGAAATTAAGTGAGCGGATGCATTTCGAATGTAGACTGTGTCATAAGGAGAAGCTACTTTGGACCAAAGCAACGTTTATCGGTGGCACAAAATGTTCTCAGAAGGCCGAGAAGATGTGAATTACGAAAAGCGTGCCGGACGCCCGAGCACTTCAACAACAGACGAAACAATTGATGAAGTGAAGAAAATGGTATTGGCCAATCGTCGAATCACTACTAAAGAAGTTGCTGAGGATCATATCGATTGAATCGTGCCATTCGTTTTTTTCAATGATTTGGGCATGAGAGGGGTCGCCGTAAAACTCGTGCCAAAACTACTCAATTTCGACCAAAAGCAGCATCGCATGAACATGGCTAATGAGATATTGGACTCTGTCCGCGACCCCCCAAATTTGCTTCAGAGGGTCATAACTGGTGAGGAATCGTGGGTTTTTGGTTATGACGTGGAAACCAAAACTCAATCATCTCAATGGAAGCTGCCGCACAAACCAATACTGAAAAAAGCGCACCAAGTTCGGTCGAATGTAAACGTTTTGCTTACCGTTTTCTTCGATTGCAGGGACTTTGTGCATCATAAGTTCTTGCCACAAGGTAAACCGGTCAATAAGGAATATTACCTGCAAGTTATGTGCAATTTACGCGAAACGATCCGCCAGAAATGGCCGGATTTGTGGAAGAACAAAAATTGGCTCTTGCATCACGATAACTCCCCTGCTCACATATCTTTGCTTGTGCGCGACTTTTTGGCCAAAAACAACACATTAATGATGCCACAGCCACCGTATTCCCCAGATCTGGCCCCTTTGACTTTTTCTTGTTCCCGAAACTGAAGAGGCTCATGAAAGGACGACGTTAGGCTACAATTGACGAGATAAAGATGGCATCGAAGGAGGAGCTGAACAAGATAAAAAACAAACGATTTTTTGAAGTGCTTCGAAGATGGGAAAAAACGTTGGCACAAGTGCCTAATATCTCATGGGGACTACTTTGAAGGGGAACAAATAGATATTAATGAATAAATAAATAATTTTTGAAAAAACACAAAATTCGCATTACTTTTTGAACACACCTCGTATGAACCACTTTATGCCTAGTTGTAACTTAAAAGTCGTGGTACCTCAGGATATCTCGGGATATCCTTCTTTACTTCACTGCGTTTATCGAAGACAATATTACCTTAAGGCAAAAAAAAATTAAAGGGTCGCATATTACTATTTATAATATACATTTTGGTTATCTTACCACAAAGCAAATTTCTTGTCATTTTACAAAATTTAATATCAATCAATTCACACAAAAATCACGTGATTAAATTTTTGAAAAAAACTCCATACCAAAAAACAAAAAAAAAACCATAAAACACCAACCATACCAAAGAAAAAAAAATATATATATAATTGGCGCGTACACCCTTTTTGGGTATTTGGCCGAACTCCTCCTCCTATTTGTGGTGTGCGTCTTGATGTTGTTCCACAAATGGAGGGACCTACAGTTTCAAGCCGACTCCGAACGGCTGATATTTTTATTGGGATCTTTTTTATGGCAGAAATACACTCGGAGGTTTGCCATTGCCTGCCGAGGGGCGACCGCTTTAGAAAAATGTTTTTATTAATTTTGGTTTCCCCGAGATTCGAACTCCATACAAAAACTCATAAAAAAAAACCATAAAAATGGCCATCTAAGTGACCATACCAAAGAAAAATACCATGACAAAATTTAGTTAAAAAAAAAAAACAAATCTCATGCTACTTTTTTCTTACATCTCCATGCGCATGCGAACTGTGAAATTCATGACATGGGGAATAATTATCGTACATACATATATTTTCTACGTGGACATTCGTGGAACAAGTTTTCATTCAAACCAAAAAAATAAAAATAATAAAATACGTACAAAGCAACCGTACGCATTTTCGAGCAAGCGAAAAACGTTTATTAAGCAAACAAATAAAAAATGTCGGTAAATCAATATATTCGTTGCCTTTATGGGCTAGAAATATTAAATAAAGTTCAAATAAGATTTCGTTTCTAAATTTCTCTTTTAATTTTAAAATGTTGTCGATTTCAATTTCTCTTTTAATTTTATAATGTTGTCAACAAGATTTCGTATAAATTAATACAGATGTGAAAACTTTTAAGTAGCAGTTCACTATATGCGATAAACCTTATGCCATAAGCACTGTGATTTTTCGCATAAAGTCTATGATGAACGGTCTCCATTCGCATAATGCCACATGAGTTGATTCGCATGCGATCAGCGTCCGCACCGACTCAATTTACCTTGTAATTAACATAAAAAAAAAGTCAGTGTTTAATTTGTTTGCGGTTCTACACAAAGTTCGTCATCTCATTTAGGTGGATTTGAGAGACACAGAAATTTACTCAAAGAACACCACACTCCCCTGCACAGTTGAAATTATTGTTATTGCTTAAAAATGTATGCAGTTTCTCTTCGTACCCGATTCGTATTACTTATGCAAAAACAATTAGAATGAATTTAGCACAACAACATAGTGTGCGTGAGAAGGCATCAAGCATTGAGTAAGCAATAGCAATGCATCAAGAGATTGACGATCAGTTGTACATAGTTGCCTAAGTTGCCTGTAAGCGCAGCAACAACAGCACGCAAAGAAAATGCAAACGCATTATGATACATAAGAGAAAAAAAGCCGACAAAAACAAAGCTTTATTAATTATGCGCGCCTGTTAATTAAGGAACTGCCCAGTACTACATGTAAATGTAATACTATTTCACCCACCCACACAACCGGAATAGCTAACTCATCTAACGGTAGGCACAGGAAACGTACTGATCCGACAGGTTGAGTCCAAAGAGAAAGGGGTGCCAGGTGATTCGGTTTGACAGAGAATGTGAAAAGGTGGTAGTATCGTATTATGTGCGTTCACATTGGCTGAAATATATTGAGTATATTGGGTATAAATAGGAGTTTAACCTTTTGAATTATTCGGAACTTATTTGTGCCAAAGTTACGCGTGTCTCGGGATAACTGAAACTCTTCATCTGCAATAGGTGGTGTTGGACTCCGATGAAGGCATTCAGAGGGAGTTTAGGAAGCTGGTAAGCGTCTCACGATGAATGTTATTTAGCATCTGTCTTTATACTGCACGCTCCAGTAGTTGTAAGTTAGTTTTGTCCTGGATCTCGTCAGAATAGTTCAAGAGATGCCTCGTGACGTGCCCGGGAGCCGACTCAGGTTCTAACAAGTGTCTGCGGGGGTGAAACCTTCGATAGTACCCAAGCAAAAACTGCTTTCTGAGCATTTTAATATGCTCCCTGATGGGAAGTATTGATGCCTCATTGTGTAGCTGTTTCAGGGGCGTCATCAGGAGGCATCTCGTGGCTGTCCTGATTGCAGCGCTTTGACTTGAAACATTCCCATGGCAGCCAGTTCTACGTTACCGGATTGACTTGGGGTTTTCCTGACCAAGGGCTGCCGACCCAGTAAACTACCCCTGTCTAGTGCACTGTACCTTACTCGAAACGGTGTGTGAAGCTACTTGCTGGAAAACTGCTTTCGTGTTCTGGTGTATTTCATTGACTGGCCTATTGTAAATTGAGAAGCACTTTTCTTCTTTCCTTCTTCTTATTTTCTTTCCTCCTGAGCCTCTGGGATATCGGCAGCTGCTATTGCCTTTGGTTACATAGATTATGGTGGAACAGCAAATTTAAGTTTCTAAGAAAAATTCGCAAACTCGGGTTATTGGTAATAGTTAGAGTTCACTTTAACTTTCACTCCAATCCAAAGAAAGAAGGAAGGATTTGTTCAACGCACCGAACTTATATTAACTGCGTCGCCTTTAATAAGTTGTTGTTCATAATCCTTTTTTTTATTTTTCGATGTAGCCTCCTTTTAAACTTATACACTTCGACCAACGCTTTTCTTGTTTGCTGATCCCTTCCGAATAAACGGATTTTTCCTAGCCTGAAAAAATAGCTTTTCTGCAATGGATTCCGCGTTTGAATAAAATCTTTTCCTATCAGCCATTTCTTTAAATTGGGAACAAACAGTAGTCGCGGGAACCAAGAAAGTCAAGTCTGAATAATAGGGGGTTGCGAAATGAGTTGAAATCCTATTTCCTATTTTGCCATAAGAACTACTGAGACGTGAGCTGGTGCGTTGTCGTGGTGGAAAAAGAAAATCACTCACTTCCTCGAATCGAACGAGTGCCAAGCTCAAAAAGTATACGTAACTGGCTGAAGCTTGGTGATGCTAGTAACTAAATATAACCTCGATACGCGTCAGTAGTGCCGTATCTATGCCTTTGCATGGACTTTTCAAACGATTCTCGCACATATCATTTACTTCCCTGCCCGAAGATCCTTCTTAAAATTTGTACCATTCTCTAGTTTGCCTTTGAGGCTGACTAATTTCTACTATTGATTGCTTTACAAAATCTAAATAAATCTGTGTATGTTACTCGAAGACTACACACTTTCAAGGTTCATGAAATAAGTATCGATGGCAGTACACATAATTGCGGTAAAATTCACCACCACTGAACAACAATAAAAACAACTCGAGTGCAATAAACTTTTATTTATTTGCTGTTGAACCCAGTCAGATTTCACTTCTCGACAAAAGTCTGCAAACAACTTTTCCGAACAACTGCAAAACTAAATTGTCTGTCAATTAAAAAATTTTACAATGCTTTCGCGGAAAAACACTTAAAAATTACAACAACAAGAACGAGAGAAATAAAACCAAATTGAAAAGCAGGGTTGAAAACGCGAAGCTATAAAATGCTAATAAACCTGTTGTTGAATAACAATAACAACCATAACTAAACCAGCCAAACAAAAACAACAACCAACAACACTGGCAACAGTGGTCGTTTAATACTTTTTTTTTGCAACTTTTTCCGTCGCGCCTACCAGTTGAATTGAGTCGGTATGGCGTTTTTTTTTTGTTATTGTATTCGCATTGAATTCATTTGCGCACGCGAGCAGAACAGTAAGAAGCGATTTAATGGGAATGCAAGCAGAGTAGCCGTTGAAAAGTAAATTTCACGGATTGCGGAGGGAACAGCTGAATTTCTGGCGGTGCCCAAAAGTGCTTTAACTTCGCGTACTTGGAGTATTTTTCATTTTTATGCGCAGCAACAATGCGAACAAAAACTACAACAGCAACAAAAATTGTGTTAACCCATGTCTCGCGCCCCTCAGCTGGTCAATGGGAGAAAGGAAGTTTTAAATTTGGTACCAATTTGCGCGCAAACAAAACCATGCCATGAGATGGTTGGTGGCTGGTATTTGGCAGCAGCACGCAATATGTTGCTGGGAAATCATTAATAGCATACACAAACACATACATATATGTATATATATGTATACGATTTTTTTTCATATAATTGTAATTATGCTTGTATGCGAAAATATTGCCGCTTGAGTGGCATTTGTTGCGGCGAAATTCCGTTACACAAATTACCACTTCGCATGTTGTTGAGTGTTTTTGACTCGATTTGTGCTTTTTTTCTTCTAAACTTTTTTGTTGTTGCATAAATTTGGGGTTAAAATACTTAATGAAAAATTTGGCAGCACATTGTTAGATTATTTTGTTGAGTTAGAGCTTTGGTTGTTGTTGAAATTTTGATGTTTCCTGTCAACTAAGTTGTTGAACACAGAAGCAAGTGCGACATGGCGTATGAGTAATGATTAGGCAGCGAAAGATTTGTAAAGCCAGTTGGAGGTAAATCGTATCGGCATACCAATTCTTAAAGTATATTTATGTGAATTTAGTTATATAAATGTAAGTTTTCCTAAAATTTTTAAGAAATATATACAGGGTGAACGATATGACGTGTTACCTATTCAAAACCCCATAACTTTTTTGTGTGATATTAGTTTTTATTGATTTCAAAGACAAAATTGTTCAAAAATGATTACAATCTTAACATATATTCACTTTAGCTCGATATGACTACTTTTTGCCTTGACTATAGCTTTCAAACGGTCGAAAAATGGTTTGCATGCTGCACGAATGTGAACTTGAGGTATTTTCGCCCATTCTCGTATAATCGCTTTTTTCAGCGCATCCATATTGGCATATTTTTTAGTCCTCATCTTGCTCTCCAAAATCGGATTTGCGTCTGGCGAATTCGAAAGCCATTGTGTGGACGAAAGGAAGTGTGGAACATGATTTTTTAATCATTCTTGGTTCACGCGAGCTTTATGAGACGGTGCCGAGTCCTGTTGGAACGTCGAGCCTGCACTTTCCGAACCATTTCTGGCGTTGTTGCGGTTTTTTTGGTCCACTTCCATAGCGTTTTGGGCTGCTACCAGTATCATTGTAACATTTTATGGTGCGATACACAAAGATTTTATTCACTTTGAGGTGACTGAGCTCACGAACAATGGCTGGTTGTGATTTTCCAGCCAAATATAAAGTTTGAATTCCATCATAGAAAAAAATTCACCAAAACTGAGACGCAAATGCTATTGATGGCTTATAAACAATATATTGAACTGTCATTAGAACAATTTTGACGTTGATGTCATGAGCTGTTTTACAGATACAAGCAGTTTGAAGTAGGTAGCACTTCATATCGTTCACCCTGTATAATATGTTTAAGCTATAACTGCCATTGTCTACGAGTTTCCCTTATTTCGAAAAATTAACGCATAGCCAAAACTAAATTTTACTAAAAAATTTTTTTTTTTCCATTCACTCCTCCCGGGAGCATTGTGCCTCGACAAGACTCAGTCTTGCATTGGTTTCATTAATTTATTTTGATTTCTAGTAGGGCAGGTGATTAGCCTGTCACTACTAGTCCAAAATAGTGGGAATGCCCACCTGTCGTTGCTTAGGAGCAACGCCTTCCTGCTTGAAGCGCCATCTGTGTTACCCATTTTTCTGCCAGAAGGATAAACAGGAACTCCTTTTTGTAGATAGCTTAAAACATTATGACTCTCCATTGTTTCTGATGAAACTATGGATACAATCTAAGTCAATTTGGGCTAACTTCTTGCCTCGCCCTTTCCACCTTAGCTAAGCCATTTGACTGTTGCACAATATACGCATGCACGTGCGTGTGCCTTTTAAATTGTATACCAAATAATTTTATGCATTTCATTGCAAATGTCTGTGGCTAAAATCGATTGGCCACAATTAATTTGGTCACTTCGCCCGATATACCCAAAAGCTGACTCAATGGTGGTTTATAAATACGTAAATAAATTAATAAGCATAACAAATTTGTCAATGTGGTTGTGGTAGTAGTGACAACAACTGCACAAATTGTGATTACTCGGTGAGTATTAAAAGCCATAACAACAACAAATAAGTTTTGAATATGAATAATAATAATTTGTTTATGCAAGCATAAAATATGCAAGTGGCAATCATAAGTACCTTGAGGATGCTGCTACCAACTGCAGCTGCATGCATCAATTCATCAACAATGTGTTTGTGTATGTGCATGCATGTGTGTGTGAATATATTGAGTGTTTTTCCTGCATCTGTAGTCATATTACTTGGCCACAAATCAGTAGCTGTGGTTCACCACAGTTTCGGATATTAATCATGTATCAAATGTGTCGACAATAACACAACAACAACAATAAAAACAAAAATAGAAACTTGGGGATTTCTTATGTTTGTATTCCAGTTAAGCTCACAAAAGCTACTTTTCAACTACAACTACAACTGCTTGTATATATGTGTGTTATGTAACATACACTGCGTTAAATAAATATAGCACCGGGATCTATTGAAAAGTTTTGACAGTTTTGAAATTTTGAAATAATTTTAAGTATGCAATTTTATAGCTGATTGAATTTTGGTATAATAAAGTAAAATTTTTAAGAAATAAAAAGTAAATAATTGGCGCGCACACTTTTTCTAGGTATTTGACCGAGCTCCTCCTCCTGTTGGTGGTGTGCGTCTTGATGTTGTTCTACAAATGGAGGGACCTACAGTTTTAAGCCGACTCCAAATGGCAGACATTTTTTTATGAGGAGCTTTTTCATGGCAGAAATATACTCGGAGGTTTAGCATTCTCTGTAGGGAAGCAGCCGCTATTAATAGGACTATGAATAAGTTCGTGCGGTTTTTTTTGAAATTTGAAACTTTATTGACGTAAAATGGTTACAAATTTAATATTCAAAGTATTGTCCATCGCTTGCTACTACTTCTTCCCATCTTTCTGGCAATTCACGGATTCCCTTTGTGAAAAATTCGGTCGGTTTTGCCGCAATCCACGAATCGATCCATTTTTTGACTTCATCGTAATTACGGAAGTGCTGGTCAGCCAGGCTATGTTGCATCGATCGGAAGAGATAGTAATCGGATGGCGCAAGGTCTGGACTATACGGCGGGTGGGGTAGGACATCCCATTTGAGCGTTTCTAAGTATGTTTTGACCACTTGTGCAACATGTGGCCGAGCATTGTCATGTTGCAAAATAACTTTGTCGTGTCTATCGGCGTATTGCGGCCGTTTTTCTCGCAGTGCTCGGCTCAAACGCATCAATTGTCGTCGGTAGACATCCCCCGTAATCGTTTCATTCGGTTTCAGTAGCTCATAATACACAACACCCAGCTGGTCCCACCAGATACACAGCATAACCTTCAGGCCATGAATATTCTGCGCCGACGTCGATGTTGAAGCATGGCCAGGGTATCCATACGTTGCCCGACGTTTTGGATTGTCGTAATGGACCCACTTTTCATCGCCAGTCACAATTCGATGCAAAAAACCCTTTCTTTTGTGCCGTTGAAGCAGTTGTTCGCATGCCATAAAACGGCGTTCAACGTCTCTTGGCTTCAATTCATACGGCACCCAATGGCCTACCTTTCGGATCATTCCCATGGCTTTTAAACGTTTGGAAATGGTTGATTGATCAACTCCCAAAGTTTTTGCAACCTCTTCTTGCATTTGAGCCGGATCTTGATCGAGCAATTCCTCCAATTCGGTATCCATGAACTTTGGCGGCGCACCCTCGCGTTCTTCGTCTTCCAAGCCAAAATCACCACTTTTAAAGCGTGCAAACCACTTCTGGCACGTTCGCTCAGCTAGAGCATGCTCACCATAAACTTCCACCAAGATACGATGACTTTCGGCTGCTTTTTTCTTCATATTAAAAAATTCCCCGCAAAAACACATTATTTGGCACGAAATTCGACATTTTCAAGTGTGGTAAAAATATTGTTGTTTACGCTTCAAATAAAAAACTTATACTGACGTTTGTGCCTTACGACAGTAGCTCTCCAATGAATGTTTGGAAATGTGGATCGATGGAATAATAATCAAGTTACGCCATCTGTTGTAAAACCGCAAGGAACTTATTCATAGTCCTATTAGTAAAAAACTGTTTCTTCATTTTTGTCGTTCACCGAGATTCGAACCAACCTTCTCTTCCATTTCGAATGGCAGTCAGGCACCAACCCATTCGGCTATGACGGCCGCCTGATTATTTTGTAATACAAGTAAGCAAAAAAAAAAGAAACGGAAACAAATAAAGGGTGATATTTTAGCCATTATCTTTTTAAACAGTTGATTTAAATAGCTGACTAATGTTTCGTGTTTTGTTTTACGGTCAAACATCTGCAGTTTGGTGTAAATTTTAACCATGAATCGTCTTACAAACGAACAACGCTTGCAAATCATTTAATTTTATTATAAAAATGCGTGTTCTGTTAAGAAAGTTTATCGCGCGCTTCTTCCATTTTATGGTCAGTTTAATTGACCCACTCAAGCGGCTATTCGAGCTATTGTGACTAAATTTAGAACCAAATGTACATTATTGGACATCAAACCACCAACACGCTTACGTAGAGTGCGAACTGAAGGAAATATCGCAGCTGTATCTGCCAGTGTTAATGATGACCATCAATCATCGATTCGTCGCCGTTTGCAGCAATTGGGCCTCTGTTACTCAACGACGTGGAAAATTTTGCGAAAGGATTTAGGTGTGAAGCCTTTCAAAATACAGCTGGTGCAAGAATTGAAGCCGAACGACCTACCGCAACGCAGAATTTTTGGTGAATGAGCTCTTGGAAAATTGGCCGAAGATCCACTTTTTTATCGTTCAGCGACGGAGCTCATTTTTGGATCAATGGGTACGTAAATAAGCAGAATTGTCGATTTTGGAGTGAAGATCAGCCAGAAGAATCGCAAGAGCTACCAATGGATCCAGAAAAGATCACGGTTTGGTGCGGTTTATGGGCTGGAGGTATCATTGGACCGTACTTCTTCAA
Organism: Anastrepha obliqua; assembly: GCF_027943255.1. Lineage (NCBI taxonomy): Eukaryota > Metazoa > Arthropoda > Insecta > Diptera > Tephritidae > Anastrepha > Anastrepha obliqua. The sequence continues at coordinate 33,885,829 of NC_072896.1, forward strand.
AGATGCTGCGAATCGTAACGTAACTGTGAATGGTGAGCGCTACCGTGAAATGATATCCAACTTTTTCTTGCCCAAAATGCAAGAACTTGACTTGCATGACATGTGGTTTCAGCAAGACGGTGCCACATGCCACACAGTACGCGTAACTATGGACTTGTTGAGAGGCGAACATTTTATTTCACGTTCGGGACCTGTCAATTGGCCACCCAGATCGTGCGATATAACGCCTTTAGATTATTTTTTGTGGGGCTATGTTAAAGCTCATGTCTATTCACACAAGCCTGCTTCAATTAACGCATTGGAAGACAACGTTAAAGCATTTATATGTGAGATACCGGCCGAAACATTGGAAAGAGTATGCCAAAATTGGACTAAGCGGATGGACCATTTGAAGCGCAGTCGCGGTCAACATTTGCATGAAATAATCTTCAAACAACAAGTTATATGGGCTGTACTATCGATTTAAATAAAAATTTCATGCATTTTTCTGAATTTTACGTGTGTTTTTTTGAAAAGCTTTCCTATAGCTCACCCTTTATATATGTATATATGTACCTATGACGTGAGACGTTCAGCTATTAGTCCATAGATGTCGGTAGGAGTATTTTTAAAACTTCCCAAATGTCTTGTTTTTTCGTCTGTCATCTGTCAACATTTTTCAGTTTATAGTTTGTTACGTTTCATACAACAATGCATTTTTGTCGTTCTTAAAAATGAGGAATGTCGTGCCTTTAAACTATGATTTGCGGACATCGTGAAAAAACTTGGGAAATGCTGCACTCCCGGTATGATTTGGTACGAGCTATTAAAACCAGGTGAAACAGTTGAAGGTGCACGCTATCAACGACAATTGGCCGATTTGGATAGCGTCATACACCGAAAACGCTCAGAATATGCCGATTGGCGTCACAAAGTAATTTTTCTTGATGACAATGCACCGCCACATCGAACAAGAGCGAACCGGGAATTGATGAAGACGTACGATTGGGAACCGCTGATGCATACGACTTACTCTCCAGACTTGGCGCCTTTCGATTATCATTTGTTTGCATCGATGGGCCACGCACTTTCCGAGCAGCGCCTCAATTCTCACGAAGAAGCCAAAAATGGCTCGGTGATAGGTTTGCGGCCAAAGAGGGCCAATTTTTTTGACGCGGCATCCACAAATTCCCTGAGAGATGGGAAAAATGTGTCGCTAGCGATGGCTATTATTTTGAAGATTAAATTTCTAACCATTTTTTGTTAATAAACGTTTGAAATTGAAAAACAAGTCTCATTTCATAGATATACAGTCGAAATTCCTTGATAACTCCTAGCGCTATAGTTTTTTTTTTCACGCAGTGTACGAAAATATGTATCACCCATCACGGCTTCAACTAACAACCATCATGAATTATGACAGAAATTATCAAATGCTTGAATGGAATATTGAACACATCTTAACTGCAAAGATTTTTCAGGAAATTTATGCATGAGAAAATCTCAAATGACACGACTGTTAAGTGGGCAACATATGTGCTGCTGCACACGCACGCATTCGCACATACATACAAACATATGCATGTATATTTATTTAAAATATCTACTTGTTGGGTGCACTCACACTTACTAAACTTTATACTGTTTTGGTTTTAAAGGTTAATCAACTAAGCGTTAAGTTTCAAAGCATTGTTAGTTAGTAATAACTTGCTGCTAGTCTTTATAAAGGGTTCTTCAATAGGTGTGCTGGAACTTTGACAGTGTAGAGAATGACCATCTCGTTAATGTTACACTGATTTTGTTAATGAATTTTAATAATTTGAATGCGCTCTTGCTTCGTGGAGAGGGACATCATCAAATATCAGCAATGAATGAGTCTAATAGCACTAAATTCGACAGCAGCAGCTCTATCAAGACGACGGCTGAGTGATTCTAGGCTCAGTGACCTGAGTATTTTGGACATTATCTTTAATTTTACTCAAAAGTTGTTTATTTGAAAGAAAAAGAAGAAGAAAAAACTAATATAAAAGAATTTGAAAAAAATTGGTAATTTTCAAATTTACTCTTTGTTGAAAAATTCGGCTTGGAGGTTTTTAAAGTCAAATTTTTTTTTTCTTTTTAAAATTTTTATTGTTTCTTTTTAACATTTTTATAAATTTTTGTTTTTTTTTTTTGTTTTTAGGAAAAATATATTTTTTTATATATATATTAAATATATTAAATTGTTTCGATAAAATTTTTTCTAAAAGATATATGCGTTTTAAACATTTTTGTTTGGAAATATTTAAAATTTTTTTGTGAAAAAATATGCTTTTTAAATAATTTTTTTTTTGAAAATATATATTTTTTTTTTGGTAAATTTTTATTTTTCTTTTAATTGAAAATGCAATTTTTTTTTTATTTTTTTGGATCATAATATTTCTGGGAAAAATATGTTTTTTACAAAATTGGTGCCGACAGATTCAAGATGGAGTCTGAAGTTGGAGCGGAGGTTTTTTCTAAATTCTCTAAATGTGTTTTTCAACCAGAGGTCTTCGCGATCCTGCAGGTATGCAAAATGCTTAGGGTTCGCTGTTGCGGGGAAGACACAAATGTCTTTTATGACAGACAACCTGTGATCAAGACCCTGTCGTCTCCATGTTGGAGCTCTCTTCTGATCAACTCCTGTAACGAGGAGATCAAATCTCTCGAACATGCATTTCTCTTATCTGGGTTCCTGGGCCCAAGAACATAGGGGATATGAAATTGTGAATGAGCTTGCCAGGAAGGGGTCGACAGAACTGGTTTCGGTTGTCCCCATCTTACACATCGGTATTCCCTTGACCATTGTTAAAGTGAAACTGCATAATTTTTTTCTCAAAAAAGCGCAAGACAGATCGAGGTCTGTCTCAGTGTGTGTTATCTCAAAGGCAGTATGGCGTTAGTACGGCAGTGGCAGAATCGATTGCATCAAATAGCGGTGTTTACCGGTCAATAGATGGTCTGAGCTCATGCGAAGAAGCTTGGACTTCCGTATAACCTCCATGGCAGAAACTGTGAGAATCTTGCATAGAAGGATACTGTTGAACGCTTTCTTTGCAAATGTCCGGATTATGCGGTTAGGCGCTTGAGCCTTACGGTGTCTCTTGGGGACAGCCTGAGGCAGCTCTCTGGCATAATTCCCTTTTCTCTCTCCCCCACTACATCAACAGCACTAGATGACTGTAGATGGTTTTTCTGTTTTTAAGTTTGGTAACTTTTGGCAGGCCTACTTTGTGGTATCGAAACGGCACTCGAGTGCTACTTGTACTGTATCCGTGCTACTCTTGTCATCTAACCTACCTACCTGCGGGGGGTAACAGAGGAAGAGGAGGACCTACTTAGCGTTGGAAAGATCAGGTGGAGAATGACTTAGCAACACTTGATGTGTCAAACTGGCGCCGGTTGGAACGAGACGAGAAGAAAACGATTATCGAGCTTTGTGGAACTCGGCCAAAATCGATTGAGCGGTTATCGTGCCTCTTAAGATGAAGAAGAAAAGTGGAAGACGGTTTAGAATCAATATATCAACCAAATGTTTTTGTGACAGACACTTATAAGTAGTATTTTGTAAAGAAATCTGAGACTTTAGTCGAGTAACAAGTAGGAAATTTTGTTTTTAAAACTAAGAATTATGATTTTATTCTAAGTCTTTAGGCTCGACTTTTGCGAGCCGAAAAGTTCAATTCTGCGCATTTGTGTCTAATAATTCTCGGGAAAAAAGTCAAGGAAGGAGCATAAAACATGAATTTTGAGTGACGCATTACAACCCACAGCTTGAATCGACGAAAAGATGCCTTTTCCCATGTAGAGTATAGTGCAAATTGAGGTATGAGGAATTTCTCATCCCTATAGCAATCGCAAAAATGAACTAAGCCAGCTAAATATAACCATGCAGATAAGCAAAAAATTCGTCAGTTATTAATTTCACCACCCGCCAGTGAGTTAATGCGAGTATTTCTACCTACCGGCACTCATTAATTATAGAATCACGCTCACAAGCGGCGATCCACCGTCTGGCAGGGGCTATGCAATTGTAAACATGATAATTAGCATGACAGATACGCAAATGTTGACGTTTGTTTGACTTCAATTCAATTTCTATGCATACCCATGCGCCATTGTTGCTGTTGTGATGGCAGCTGAGTTGTTGTCGATGTTGTTTTGTCGTCACTGATGTTCCTGCCAGCTGCTGTGGCTGTGGCTGCCGCTACCAACAGAGTTTGTATATCAAATGGAGAGTGCTTACGGAATGCGATACGCACAGTGGGTAGAAATATAAGTTTTGCAAAAAAAGAAATGTAATTTATTTCTATTTGTTTAGAGGCCTTGCAATACTCCCATCTTTTGGCGGCTTCAGGCAACTGACGGGGAGGTATAGGAAATTTGGAGCGAATTCTTTGAGTTTAAATGGTAAGTTTTGGAGCAATGTTAGATAGATAGATATGAAAAGGATTTATGCATTTCAACCTGAGGGTCAATTGTGCGCTCTACTCTTCCCAATACTTCATTCAGAACTAATTCTTTTATGAAATCTAAGTTGGCATTACCATTCATACAATTTCTTTACAGATGGGCTCAAAATGGGGGAAAGAGCAGAAGCGGCTGTCTTTTGTACACAATTTCATCTCCAAAAGTCTTTTAAACTCCCAATTGCTGTAGTGTTTTTCAAACTGAAATTTGTGCCGCAACAAAAGCAAATGAATTGGCTCTGGAATTGACTCCTCTTAATACTCGGAAACACTGTTGATAACATTGATAAGCAAGCTCCATGGACTCCTCGGATCAATAATGCAAACTCCTTAAGGAAGGTATTCGCGTACAAAGACTCAGCACGTCAGACATACACCAATCACGCTTCTTTCTGAAAATAGAAATAAATAGGAAACTAGCTATGAAAACGCAGTCGATTAGGGAGCACTAAAACCACAAACTTTATTTTATCACTCTCTAGAAAATACTGCAAAGTATTGGTTTGAGTACTGACTGGACACTGTCTTCACCACATCACGCTGTCAAAATGGTATTAGTTCAGAGAAGTGAGTTTAACGAATGCTACGAAGGAAATGCCAGAGGACTTTGGAACACCTACTCTGCGACTACTCTGCCCTTTGCAGGATCCGCCAAATGTGCTTAAGATCAACATATTTTTCAGACTTGAACGGCTTCTTAAAATTCGCGAATGCAGCGGCCTAAATAAAACCTTTTTACAGATCAGCCAGTACCTAATTTAACTTCAATTGGTATTGGACTTGATTGAACCTATATATGTAAATTACTTTCAGCCCTTTTTCAGATGGCTCAGCATTCGAGAAGTAGGTGTGTTAGTTTCATTGACGACGAATCACAGAACCGTCAGGAGTCTCTCGAAATCTATTGAAATCTACATTAACTCATTAACTTTAACCAATTTAGGTAGGTTAGATGGCAAGAATACCCCAAGTATACTACAAGTAGCACTTATGTGCCGTTTTGATACCATAATGTGGACTACTACCTTCGAAAAATGTAGGAAATTTTTACAGCCATCCAGTGCTGTTGATGTAGTGGAGGAGAGAAAAGGGATCTAGGCTGGAGAATTTCCTCAGGCCATCCCCAAATTGCACGCTAAGGAACCTGCAGCGCCTAACCGCCGGAGCCGGACATTTGCGAAGAAAGTGCTTAACAGTCTCTTTCTCTGCAGGATCCCAACAGCTTCTGGACTAGGGGTTGTATGGAAGTCCAAGCTTCTCCGCATGAGTTCCGACCACTCAGTGTCCAGTGAACACCGTAATGAGTTTGGAGATTGAATGGTGGGCGATTTCCATCACCTTAAGCGTCCTATTCCTCTTATATTGAGGCCATACTGTTTTTGAGATAGCACACGCTGAGACAGACCTCGATCTGTCTTGCCCTTTTTTGAGAAAACAAATTATGCAGTTTTCCTTTAAAAACGGTCAAAGGGACACCGATGTCTGAGATGGGGACAATTGAAATTGGTTCTGTCGACCCTTTCCTGACAAGCTCATCGGCAATTTAATTTCCCTCTATATTCCTGTGCCCAGGAACCCAGATAAGGGAAACGTCTCCTGCATGTTCGAGACGTTTGAGTTCGTCCTTACAAGACTTGACCTGAAGAGAGCTGGAATACGGTGACAATAGGGCCCTAATCGCAGCTTGACTATCGGGAAACATACGAATGTCTCCCTGCCAACAGCGATCCCTAAGCAGTTGGCATGCTTGCAGTATCGCGAAGACCTCTGCTTGAAAAACACTGCTCGTTTCCGGCAGTTTAAAGGAGACTGAACTATTCGCTGATTTAGAGAAAATCCTCGCTCCCACTCCAGAATTCATCTTGAGTCCGTCAGTTAAAACAGAGGTACGCTCCTCTCTTTCCAATCTTGCTTGCTCGGAAAGATAACCCTAGCACAACCCTCAATACTTAGTTTGCGGATGGAGAGATCTGTACAAAGTACGCGGAAGGAAAGGGAGATCTGCTTCAAGACTCGGTTCATTTATAAAACTTCGATGAAAACTCTTAAAGCAAGCGACTGCCTTGTTAAAAATTTGATTACTAAATATTTATTCTATCAAAACCACAAACTCTGGCCACAGTAAACGTAGCCCACCCACTGCTGTAAGCATCAATGACAATAATCTGCTAGTCTTAGCTAGTAACTACCTAACCAGAAACCCAAATGCCGTAACCGAAACTGAAATCAACGGCAACACCGCAAAAATGTTTGTAACTTCAATTGGCCAATATGGGTGGAACCATCGCCAACCACACCACCGCACAGGCTGTCGAAACCATCAACAAGAGCTGAGTTGGCATTGATTTATGCATTCGATGAATGAGATGAGATGAGATGTGTGTATATATGTGTGTGTATGTATATGAGGGTGTATGTAAGGTAGCACATAAGTATTTGCGTTCGCATATGTAGGTGTACCTTCAAGCGAGCCATGATGGAGATCGAAATAAAGCACCAGGGAGTGTTGGACAGCAGAGGAAGTGCGGCGGGAATGCTATGTTAGTGAAGTTCAACTTGGCAAATATTTATAGATGTGTGTAGTTTGGACATGTACCCTGCTGGGAAAATCTATCTATCCTATCTATTAGGTATCTAAAGTGCCCTTAGAGCCATCCAGAAAAGTTAGAAGTTACTAGTTCACGTTGAAATTGAAATTTGAATTGACCGAACCAAAAGATTTGGTGGCTCCTAAAACACTCTGGCTAAAAAACTCATTGTACTCAGGTCTGGAAAGGGGGTAAATAGTCGAGGAGGAAAGGAGAAAAGTATCAGAGAAAGAGATAGACAAGAACAGCCTCAAGACAGAGGTAGTTGGTCATGTGAGAACTTTCCAGATTCTTTGGTAAATCTGTAAATATCCTTCAGTTTAAGAGAACGAGTATTACTCATTCGAAGCCTTGCTCTAGCAAAGGCAGGATACTCACAGAGAAAGTGCTTAGTGCTATCCGTCTCCTCAAAGGAAGACTAGTTCACGTTACTTATCTTTTAGTTAACTGTGTAAGCAAATTGAGGAAACTCAACATTTACGGGACAGTACTGCAGCTGCTTTTCTCGATATTCTCAGGCCTTACTCGTAAGCAATTCAGTTCATCTTATCTCCTTTATCTTTTAGAAATCATCACAGAGCCTATTCTATGAAGCTGACAACAGATATGGTGAACCCAAATGGGAGCGAAAAGATCTGGTCCATTCACGGACGCCGTTCTGTGCGCTAATAAGGGAGTAGTTCCGAGAACGAATCCTCTCTAGAATATGAGAAGGGGTTGTTTTAGTTGCCACACCACTCAACGCATTAGACGACGTTCGCTGTAAGTGCGAAGACATTTTGAGCACTAACTCACCCATCAAAAACAAACAAAAAAAAGTCCCATTTATCGGTTGAATGTTGGAGGTTTAAATGATAGGCTCGCAAATAGGAGTATAATAAACCAAAAGAAAAGAGCAGTGCTCTCTGATGACGCAATTGATGGTCTTCTCGGAGGACTCAAAATGTTTGGCGTTTAACTTGTGACCTTGTTGTTGTGGGGATAGTAAACGCCTATCAACATTGAATCATGCACTTCAAACCTCAGATAGCAAGCAGCTCTTTCGGTACATAAACGAGAACTAGAATAAATCTGCCAAAGTTGGATTTGTGGCTTTTTACTAAAAAACCTAAAATGCCTGATGTCGGAAATTTACTTACTGTCAGCGTCGGAAGAAAGTGTGGACTACATATGTATGAGTTTTGACTACATATTTATTTATTTTGTAATTTCAATTATTTTTTATGTATAAGTTTTGACTATATATTCATTTATTTTGTAATTTCAATTATTTTTATAAAAAATTAGTTCATACCACAAAAAAAAGAAACTTACAGAAAAAAGTTTTGAACTTTGCATAAAATTTGTAAAAATTCGGTAAATTATCATAAAAGCTTGAAACTTTTTACTCAGAATTTGTAGGAAATTTCGGGTATGCAGTTCTACAAATCATTACAGGTCATTATCAGTTTCAAGTGGATCAGACATTGTCACCATAAAACTGTGAAGTACAACAGGGGGACTCTGGCTGATCTCAGCATACATATATGGCGCACGACGACGAGATGGAGCCAGTTCCGATGCTGGTAAGGAAGGCCCTAACTGAGGCGAGACGAAGAAAAACTAACGCCATTATTGGTACCGACGCGAAATTTTATTCTAAGGGAAGACTGTTGTTTGTAATAGGCTGTTTGTAATAGGAAGTAAGGACCACACTTTCATTACTGCGGTTAAGCAAGAAGTGCTTGACCTTACTCTGGTCTCTTCTGCACTGATATATCGAATATCTGATTGTAGGGTGCTCACTCCTTTCGCAACCAAACCGAATAGATCCTCCTACAGGAACCTTAGGGACACGGACTAGCACTAGACCTTCTTCAAGAAGCACCGCAGAGGAAATATAGATCATTTGGAAGAATCAACTGAAATATCCAGAACCTAATTGAGCCAAAGTAACACGGGTCTCGCGAGGCAGCAGAAGCTCTTCGCCTGCAAGACTCAAGACCAACCGAGTTCAGGAAGGTGGTAAGAGTATCTCGATTTAAGGTCTGTGTCAGAAAAAAGGAACCGTGATTATTCATGAAGTATAAAAGATATATATTTAAAATTTTTTTACATGAAAGTATGAACAAAACTACAAATCTCAATTACTCAATAAACCGTGTAGTCTTTATCGTTGTCGAGTATAGCCTGAAGATCATGCTTTGAACCAGCTTTTCTGCATTGGTCGTCGACAAAGAGGACCATTTTGCGAACTTGACGCACGAGTTGCTTTAAATCGAGGACTGACTTTCCGGTAAGATGCGTTTTCATAATTCCCCACACATTTTCAATAAGGTTGGCGTCTGGGGACTGGGAAGGCGAGTCCAATACTGGGACGCCATTTTCTTGTTTTGTTGTTTCTCAATGTGTTTTTCTGGGAGCAGTGGTTTTGATGATGTGAGACGGTAAGATATGCTCGCCTCCTTCAGTCGTCATTCGATGGTGTTGATACTTTCATCTATAACATTTTTAGTAAGAGCTGTGCGTGCCTGGCGTAATCGTAAAAAAGAGACCCGCTTAAAAAGTTGGACGATCATTTTTTCCTAATTTTTTGTTGTCATTCGCTTCAAGCCGCGCTCGGAAAAGTCATCAACATTTTTGTACACTTTATACCGCTGATTCCACATCACAACAAATTTTTTTGATTTTTTAATTACTTTTGCAGTCGCGACGTAAGATAATTTCGGCCCTTTCGAATGCGTGCATAAAAACACCGTCTCAAAACGTTTCACGTACTTCTCCACTCATTTTTGTTTGGTTGCGTTTACGGGAAAGTTTCGAACGACACTAACCAGAGTTAGCACTGGTGTCGTAGCCTTTGAGAGGTAATATTACGCAGCAAAAAGCAGAATGAAATATATCATGAAGTCACAAGAAAAAAACCTGTTCTTTTCTTCTGACACAGACTGTATGTCGTTTCGCGTCGGTATACTGTCCGGTCCAATAGTTGTAGTTGTTTTTTGTCCTGGATCTCGCCAGTGTAGTTGAAGAGATGCACCTGACGTGCCTGGGAGGTGGCTCAGGTTCTAGCAAATGTCTGTAGGCTACATGCTATTGTGATTGCGATACTCTCTCCAAATTTAAAGCTCTAGCCAGTACACTCTACGCCATGTACGACTAGCAGCAATGGATTTTTGGACTTATCTTTCAATGGTAAAAGCGATTCAACAAGAATCTATTAGCGACTACACTTTTGCAGCCTTTTTTTAAAAAGTGACTTACTCTTTTTCAAGGTTTTTCCTACACGCCATGTGCAGGCCTGCTTTCTTGTGTGAACAGCGGCTACTGTGAGGTGCAGCGTGTGAGGTGTTTACATGAATTTTGATGAAATTTATACTGCGGTTGGGAGTGCATATAACTATTGTACATATTTACGTATTTACACACATGCAGTTCTGCAGAAGAAGAGGAAGTCAAAAGGAAGACAATAGCTGATGAGCTGTATTCAAAATTGTTGGCCTGCAAATGTGCACACACAGCGACTATGCCTTATGGACTCAATTGCTGAGGTACTGGCTTGTCGATTTTGACTTTAACTAATAACAAAATCAACCAAGCCTGACACCAGTGCATATAAGTATATGTATATATGTATGTATGTATGTAAGTATGGACATTTTTCTAGGAAGGGTATAAAGCGTCTAGTTGCCGTCGATTTTTGCCCATGCGGATAGTAGTGGCTACATCCCTACAAGAATTGAATGATGGAAATTAATGCATGCAAACATTTTTTAGTACTAAACTATTATTTTTCCTTGTTGGTTATCTGATAAATGATTAATATAAAAATAAATGATAAAAAATATAGGGTCTGTCAGACTCACGCACGGTAGAAGTGAAACTTCTAAGTTGGTTGTTCCATGCATGGGAGCCCCGGTTTAGATCTCTCCCCCCTCTCTCGTGTTAAATTTAGGTTTTCATATTTTTTATTATTTTTCGGGCTGAAGCGTCACTATTCTGCATTTGTTCGTGATTTAATTTTTATATGCTATATTATTACTTACACTTTTAATTTAAAGTTTTTTTTTATATACGCACCCTGTGAATTTACCAACTAAACAATTAAATATCTTTAGCACCCTACAGATCTATTACATTTTAATCAGTCAGCCCTTAACCAGTATCGTTTTCTCTTTTTAGCGTATACAATCTCCAATAAGATGTAAACTCTTTCCTTCAGTCAATAAAATCATATTTAAATTGTGAATTTGAAACGTCAGCGCTTGCGATGCGAGAGAGCGAATAGGCGAGAGTGGGAAGGAGCAACTGCTCCTTGGCCCCGCCCATTTGACGGATTTCGGTAACGTTCCGAACTTACCGTTTCACTCGCCTATTTTCAATCTGCCTTGGGGCCCCCGACGCGCCTAAAGAAGTTTCACTTCAAAATTAAAAATTCATAAATATGTTCCTTTAAGAAAAAGAAAGAAAAAGAAATGAAAGTCAATAATAACAAGCAGCTATGGTTTAAAAGGAAGGTGCTAAAGGCGATAAATTCCTGAAATGTGAAAACTCTTCTTCTTGGAAGAAAAATTGGAGTGCATATAAACTTTTGCCAAATAAGGCTACTAAAATAACTGGAAATACAAAAACTCATAACCCTCTCTTAGGGTTAATTGAGAATGCTCACGAGCCTTCTCACAGATTGCAGATTGTGCAGTCATCTGCGCAGGATTAGAAATGGTCCAATTACTCTTGCCGTTTTTGCGACCAATCCCCAATCAATGCATCTTCTTCTTGAAGGTGTATAACGTGGAGAAGGTTGAGACATCTCGCCCAAATGGAGCCAGAAGAAAGACATAAACGCTCAGCCACACTCAACTCTATCTTAAGTTTAATAAGGGAACTGGGTCTGGATAAGGTACTATGATGAGTGAAGGGCTCAAACGACCGTGAGGTCAAAGTGCAAACCTCAAGTCAAATCTATCTTTATAACTGGATATGCCAAAGATGTTACTTTCAGAGAAAACTTAATATCAATCTCGCACCCAAAGTACTTTGGTATTACTTAAAGCTCCTTGGGGTAAAATCGAACATAAAAACTTAGGCTACGATTCATGGAAAGGTTCCGAAGCGAAATTATCTTTTTATTTCTGATGACAATTTTTCAAGTGGAGTTAGCATCGAATCTAAGTTTTTAACTAGCAATGAATCTTATATAAAAAATAAATAAATAAGTAATTGGCGCGTACACTTCTATTAGGTGTTTGGCCGAGCTCCCTCTCCCATTTGTGACGTGCGCCTTGATGTTGCTTCATAAATGTAGAGACCTACGGTTTTAAGCCAACTCCGAACGGCAAAGAGGTTTTTATGAGCAGCTTTTTCATGGCAGAAATACCCTCGAAGTTTTGCCTTTGTCTGCCGAGGGCGACCGCTATCATTTGTTGTTTCATGCCAAGAGAATCGGCTCTGTGCACTTCCGGATGGTAGCCCCGCACTAACCTATTCGGCTGCGGCGGCCGCTGATATAAAACATTTCATTATTTGAATTAAATCGAATGCTCCGGTGGATGGTATTGAAGATTTGAGGTTCATTAAGGTTGTTTTAGCTATGGTGGATGACTAGGAAGCATGTAGATATCACGAAACACGGCTGGTTCTTGGAATACCCACACCTTTTCCAGCTGACTGACAGCTGGACATTAATCTGCTTAGCAATCCCGTGACCTTTGCTGCTTTGGTGGCCGCATGCCACATTTGGGCCCAGAAAGTAAGCCTGCAGTCAAGTTGAATACTCAGCTATTTTCCTACTTTTTGAGTTCGCTAGAGACGTGTCGCTTATTTGCATGCTAACCTCGAGTGGCATGTGGCCTCATGTCATAAGGACGACTTCGGTCTTATGTTTGGCGAGTGCCACGCCGTGGTTCTCAAGCCATATTTGCGTTCTTATCATAACTTGGTTCAGCTTCCCCCTAGCGTCGTCCTCAGTTGTCCGAGTTGGTATGACTGCCTCTACTATATCATCTGCGTATCCCACTCGATATGTATCTTCGGGAATTTGTATGCTCAAAGTCTCGTCGTAGCTCCAATTCCAGAGATCGGGGTGGAGAATAGATCCTTGAGCTGCGCCAGACGTTACCGCTTTTGTTTCCTGGCCATCTGTTATGTCGTACAGCAGTTTACGTTCACTTGTGAAGCTCAGGAGTATACTTAGCAGGTATGCAGGTATTCAAAACCTTTCTTGTAATACCCTTATAATGTCTATCCATCGTAAGTTGTTAAAGGCGTTTCGTAGATCAAGCATTGCCAGGATGGTGATGCGGTTCGGTTGGTGTCGTCTGCGTTGAGCGCGCTCTGCGCTGCTTACCACCTCATCTATTGCGGGAGGGGTTGATTTTCCGCGTCGAAAACCGTACTGCCGTGCTGAAAGTCCTCCTTCACTCTCAACAGACTCCACTTAGTGATGATTGCTTGTTTCAGTGCCTTTCGGGATTGTCTGAAATCATCAGCTTTCTGCTCTGCTTCTTTGTTTCGCCTGACTCTGGTGCACCTTCTTCTATTACGGAAGCAGGTTTGTCTGAGCTCAACTGTGACAAGCCACTCAAGTTAGAAGAAGACACAAAATCAAACGTATACAAATGTCAATACCATCAGCTTTTTCACATTGTCATTAAGAATGCCATCGATCTAACTGATCTAAATTGATCTCGCATAAACCACAAAGGTGCGTAGTATTACCAGTGTTGCTTTGGAGTCGTGTTAAATATAAATCGTGATACATTTCTTGAGTTTTAATAAACAGGTCAAACTTTTGTTAGCAAAATCTTTTAGAAATGAGAACTATACCGATCCCAGGCAGATGTAATGAGTTCTGCTTAAAGCAGGACAGTGTCAAAGGAGGTGTTCCAACGTCCCCTTTCTTCTTCGCATAAGTTACACTCGTCATTCTGGGCTAATCCCATTTTAGCTGCGTGATATGGAGTGTCACAATATCCTATTCTTTCCTTGGGAGTAAAAGAATAAAGTTGCTAGTTTTCTTGTTGCAAGTTCGTAGCATTATTTTGGCAATCCTGTAGGAGCTCGATGGCTTATACTATACGATGGCATATATACTATGCTGCCAGAGTTAGTTCCTCTTCTAGTTCCGTTTTCATAACTGAGATTGAGGGATATAGGTTCGACGTACTCATCCTGGGTAAGCGTATGCCTGCCTTAGTAAGCTCGTCAACTCGCTCATTTCCCTCTATTCCCTTGTACCTAGGTGCAATGTATATTGTGAGCTGTCAAATGATCGTTCAATGACTTCGACTGTTCTTGCAGGGACATAACTCCAGCAATGTGCGTCTGCATGTATGTAAGTCATTGTTGTTGTTTGCAGGCACCACAAGTATGCAAACTCTATCCCAACTCATATATTTCACTGCACTTATGCATATCTACGTACACATGCACATGCGTACGCATGTCTGTTTACTTTTGTGCCCAATAATTCATTTCGGTTCAATACAGTAACTCTCGTAACTCTCATAATTCCGAATGTGATAGTTTGCTTGGCAACCTGAGTTGCCAGTAAAAAGACCTACAAGCATAAATTTAATGCGGTAAGCAGTGTGTGAGTTGCAACAATGCATGCAACAACAGCAAGTGGCAGGAGTGCCAGCAGCCAGTCGACAGTTCGTTTTAATAATTAACATATTCAATAATTAGGAAAATATATCCGTAACGCCATGCATCTTCCATGAATGTACTCACATGTACTCGTACGTAAATGTGTGGGAGTGTGCGTGCATGGATATGAGTTGCCATCATTATCAGCACACACGATGCAGGACCCTTGATATGCATACATATACATATACACCTACCTGTAACTTCACCTTTAGCATTTTGCCTTCAGCTTTATTACAAGCTGACACCCACACACTGCCCTGGCAGCTATTCTTCGAATGATCCATTGGCGATGCTTGCAGGCCATACGGTAGTCACCAACTTGATTTGGGCAGCATTTATTTCAATCTGAATGTGGTTCGCCTGTGTGAGTCCGAGGAAACGCTTGAGTTGAAGTATTTCCAGTTATGTGTTAATTAAAAATTTAAATTCTTTAATGCAGTTAAATGGTTATTACTCAGTTAGGTGGCGCTTATATTGAAGCTGTGGTAGAAGCTTACATCTCAGTACTACAAGGTGGCTCAAAATTAATCACCAATTTTGTTTTTGCATAACTTATTTACTAAATAACACAAAAAATGATTTTTAGTGATGAAATTCTTTATGTTGACCTATCCTTACACACTGCAGCTGATTGAATCTTCTTCTTCTTGATTGGCGTTAGCAGCGCTTACGCGATTTTGGCCAGGTGTAACAAAGCACGCCAATTATTTCTTTCTTGCTCTAACCGGCGCCAGTTGGAAACACCAATTGATACCAAGTTCCACCTGATCCTTCCAACACAGAGGCGTATGCCTCTTCCTCTGCTACCACCAGTTGATACCACATCGAATACTTTCAGAGGCGAATACTAGAGGGCGTTTGTATTCACTCGCACGACATGACCCAGCCAACGTAGCCGCTGGATCTTTACTCGCTGCGCTATGTCTATGTCGTCGTAAAGTTCATGCAGCTCATCGTTCCATCGCCTGCGATGTTCGCCGTTGCCAACGTGCAAACGTCCAAAAATTTTCCGGAGAATCCTTCTCGCAAACACTTCAAGCGGCGCTTCATCGGATGTTGTCATCGTCCACACTTCTGCGCCATACGTTAGGACGGGCATAATGAGAGCCTTGTAGAGTGTTACTTTTGTTCGTCGAGAGAGGACTTTGCTGCTGAATTGCCTACTTAGTCCAAAGTAGCATTTGTTGACAAGAAATATTCTATTCTGGATGTCCAGGCTGACATTGTTATCGGTATTAATATTGGTTTTTAGATAGGTGAATTCTATTACAACCTCGAAATCATAACTCTCAACAGTGACGTGGGTGCCGATACGCGAGTGCGCCGACTGTTAGTTTGAGAAACGTTTTGTCCTCATTCACCACTAAACCCACTTTGCTTTGCTTCTTCATCCAGTTTGGAATAGATAGAACAAACAACGCGGTTGTTAAGGCCAACAATGCCGATATAGTGGGCATTCGCTATGAATTGTACGCTCCTTTAAAAAATTGTGCCCGAGCGACTAAGTTCTGCGGCTCGTACGATCCTGTCCAACATCAGGTTAAAGAAGTCATACGACAGCGCCTCACACTGTCTGTAACCTCGTTTGATATCTAACGGCTTGGAGAGGTCTTTCCCAATCCCAACAACGTCACCTTGCATATCCGTATTGGTTTTGCGGCAACTCCTTTTCGAACTGTCGAATGCAGCTTTGAAATCGACGAAAAGATGGTGTGTTTCTCCTTTCATAGGTCCTATCCAAGACTTGACGTTTTGTGAATATCTGGTCGATTGTGGACTTTCAAGGTCTAAAGCTACACTGATAAGGTCCAATCGGTTGGTTGACGGTGGTCTTCAGACTTTCACACAATACACTCGCTAGAACCTTGCAGACGATATGTAGAAGACTGAGCACACTTAAACTCCGATCCCCAGGCATGCTTTCATCCGACCACATTTTGTATAGAAGCTGATGCATGCTCCTTACCAGCTCCTCGCCGCCAAGTTTGAATAGCTCAGGCGGCAGTCCGTCGGTTCCCGCGGCTATATTTTTCTGTTGGTCAGCATCTCAAGCTCCTTGCACTCACATTCGTGAGTACATTCTTATAATACGTTTCTCTTCCTTTCTATGCGCCTAGTAGCGGCACGCGTTGCGCGCTTTCGTGGCGTGACTCTATAGGCATCTGCCTTTCCTTTTGCGACAGCATTCCTCGTTTTTTCGAGTTCGCAGAAATCCGACTTCTTCTTCGGCGGTGGTATATAAAAAACAGGAAATGTTGTTCCATTACTCGCGCATGCCGGATTGTTGGGCAGGATTGGCATAACTATAAGCGTATTATTTCTTTTAAAATCGTTCATTAAGGATTCAGAAATACAATACAATACAAAAGAAATAAAGAAAATGTGAAGCTATGTGTCGTCTTACTTCAGTTTCCACGTTGGCCAAAGCAACTAGGTCGAAGAAAATCGGTCTTTGTTCGCAGTTCTGATCCAACATAAACAAAGCGATTCCAGGTCAAGTGCTTCAAGTATTTTGAATATGGTCTTTAATTTTACTGATGTTTTTTTATTTGTATGCGGCCGCCGTAGCCGAATGGTTTGGTGCGTGATTACCATTCGCAATTCACAGAGAGGTCGTTGGTTCGAATCTCGGTGAAAGCAAAATTAATAAAAAAACATTTTTCTAATAGCGGTCGCCCCTCGGCAGGCAATGGCAAACCTCCGAGTGTATTTCTGCCATGAAAAAGCTCCTCATAAAAATATCTGCCGTTCGGAGTCGGCTTGAAACTGTAGGTCCCTCCGTTTGTGGAACAACATCAAGACGCACACCAGAAATAGGAGGAGGAGCTCGGCCAAACACCCAAAAAGGGTGTACGCGCCAATTATTTATTTATTTTATGCTGGACTTTAATAAGAATTGAACTGATAAAATTTTGAAAAAAGAAAATCATTATTTTGAGATTTATGCATATATTTTCTTATAAAAAGTGTATATATAAAGAAGCAAACCGAAGATATTTCACTTTAAAAACTCTGTACCAAGATTTTCTACATTGCATAAATCTCAAAGTTTTGTGATTTTTTTTTTCAAAATTTTTATAAGAAAATATTAAGAAATTTTTTTTTTTTAATTTTATATTTTTGTTCAAAGTTAAAAAAAAATGCATTTCATTCTTTTAAGATTTTTATAATTTTTTATATTTTATTGTGTCCAATAAAATATACTTTCTAAATTTTCTTTTTGGAAAAAAAAATATTTCTTTGTTCAAAAATTCTAAGGAATACTTTTTTAGACCTCTTTGAGGATAAACACCAGAATTAACGATCTGTTCGCTATCTATTACAATTGTAATGTTTCAAGATCAAGCGTTCCATTTGTGACGCTTATATAATATTTACTACACGGGGACATGTGTATGCAACAAAATAGTAACCCGAGCCATTATTTTGCCCATTCAACGTACCTACATCCACTCAAAGTGCAGGAAGCGTGCCTTCAGACTATCGTAATATGATCACTCTCAAGCCTCAAGTTTATCGATTGGCAGACCACAACAAAAGTTGATGGATATTTTTGTGCTGGCAGCTATCGGTGCATACAACCATATATTCTCAGCGATGTTAGACTTACCGATTGTGGAAGCTTCCTTGACCACTTTGGCTTTTAAGTCTCAAGGCGTAATTTGTTGCCTTTATATGACTAGCACTCAAAGATGATTTTTAAGCTCTTATAGAAATGAAATTTCCTCGCGTCGGTTTTCTTCTCTGCCCAGTAGGCGTGGTTGTTAATGTGAGGTGTGGAAGATTGTGATAAGATGCTTTTCCCCTGGGTTAAAAGATGTTCGTGGTGCTTAGTGCTCCTTTACACGACAGCTGTAGTAGACGTCGTAAGATCCGACGATATTTTCACCTTTATCGAATCCATCGTAGGCCTTGAGATGTGGTGCAATCAGTCTTTGCTCTTAGGGAGAATCAACCAATCTCCTCGATGCTATTCTTTATACCTAACTAAGAATCAATAAAAATACCCATTGGAATATTCAGCATAACAGACGCCGTACCCATCTACTTGTAGGCCGTTTCAGTTACAAAGAGTTTTCCCATTCAAGTTGTTATAACCCTTCACGTGCATTGGTTTATACATTCAGCCACTCAAAAATAAATTTAAGTACCTGAGTGCAAGTGTGTATCATGTAATTTTGTATACTTGAGAAGCTATAAATTCTGTTCAAAAAGTATTCGGAACTTCTCCCTCATCAAGTTGGTCTCCTTGTCGCAAGGATGAGACTTAAGTGTTGGTTTAACCCCCATGTCATGGAGAGGAACTAAGAGGCAAGCTCCTTATGGATATTGGCTAGCCATCCATCCGCTGAACGTCGGTGGCCTTTCAATCAGCATGCGGAGATTGCCATACCGATGATCTCACTGTTATTTCTTAGCCTGGTATCCCATCATTATGTTATGCGTCACCGTGCCTAATTGATGCTTTGCAGCTAGGGCAGGCTGTATTCCAACGGCACTCTCCTTAAAATGTCAAAATCAGTTTGGCCTATTCAAAACTTCTAACTGAACGTTAAAAGTTTTATGAGGGCGTACGGAATCGGTTGATGGAGAAACAACTAGCGATTTCGTTACCATGAGAATATAGCTGCATCTCACCATTAATGCGACTATTTAACCGAAAACATCGTTATGCTTTTATCTGACAAGAATCCGACGATATTCTCATATTGCCACTTCGTGGTTGGCGTTTAGAGTTTCTTGATGAGGTAAAGAAAAATTCATTCACAGAAGGAGCCTTCAAAGGGTTTAGGTTTTTCGTTTGTGTGAGAAGGCAGTGTTTTAGCCCTACTGTCTACGGTTTCGGTTCCGTATGGAGGCTGAGTTGGGCTGTGTAGGTTTTTGTCGAAGCAATCAAGGTGATACTGGATAAAGGAATATCGAGGTGTTCAGCAGGGACACTTTTACTCGTGACAAGATTCAAAGCTTCATTCTTAGAGTTCATAATTCTAGTGTTTGGCCATCTACTTAGAAAAAACATTTTGGTAACCAGAAATCAATGAGAGAATAAGTAAATTATTGATTGCTGCACAGTTCGATGCGCAGCAAGTCCACAATTATTCACGGAGGTGAACCGGTGACGATGACTGTAAATTATACAATGGGCAGGGTGAGGCACAGCATTGTGGACGAATATTGACACAATTATGGCATGGATTCGTAGCGCTTATTGCGCCCTAATGATCTTGATGTGGAAAAGACCAGGTACTGGTTTACTAAGTCTCAGGCGTTCGCTTCATGCACCTCGTGTGATTGTTTGATCTCCGATGAGTGAATATTTGAACGATTTTCGTTTTCTCTTATTTTTGCTTTTGATAAAATTCGTTACTTTTTGAACGGAATGTTTTTTGCATGAAGAAATATTTTTGCTGCGTTATTTTGTGTTTGCTGGAACGGAAGCGGGTAAAAAGCAATTATCAGGTGTCAAAACTCATATTAGCAGCAAATAAGTGCCGCAAAAGGAAGGCTGAATAAAGCGTGGAACTGTCAAGTTAGTTAGTGTTGCCAAGTAGCAACCAGAAAACAAATGGGAAAGCCAGGCGCAACGCTTTGAAAGCACAGCCACGCACACTTACGAAGAATTAGTAAGTTGGTTAAATGAAATTGGTAAAAGCGACGGAGAGAGTGAGAGAGAGAGGGAGGAAGAGAAAAGAAGGGACAGGGGTACGGTGAAAGAGAGGGAGAGAGAGGTATAATGAAGAAAGGAGTAGTAACCCTTTTATTGTTTTAATGGTGTGCCACCAAAATGTATGGCGTACAAGCAGGCTATCGCTGAATGGTGTGTGCGAAGCACAGATTACAAAGAATTTATGCTTGACTGCAAGTCATTTGCTGTTGTTATGTGGCGCATATGAAAATCTAAGTTCCAGTGAAAAGAGGATAAGGGAAAGGAATTGGTTAAGCGTGGTTTTGTGGCTTGCAGTAGGTTGGTTTTGCGCAACTTGTTAACCTTCTGGCGACCAGCACTTCTAAGGAATCTATTTTCTTGTGAAAAATACTGTTCTGATAAACATTTTTCACATTTATAGTTGTTAGATGTGGTCGACATATGATAGATATGTATTTATACAGGGTGGTTCACTAAAAAATATGGTAATAATAATTGGCGCGTACACTATTGTCAGGTGTTTTGCCGTGCTCCTCTTCCTATTTGTAGGGCGCGTCTTGATGTTGTTCCACACATGGAGGGACCTACAGTTTTAAGCCGACTCCAAATGGCGAATGGTTTACATGAGGAGCTTTTTTATGGCAGAAATACACTCGGAGGTTGCTGATACCTGCCGAGGGGGACCGCTATTAAATACAACTCTTTCTATTCTTTGATGCTTATGCACGGATATTCGAAAGTGTGCACTCCCGAACGGTAGTCACGTACCAACCCACTCAGCTGCAGGTGGTCTACATACCTTTTGGAATTTGAGCTGCCGATTTTCTTGGCTTATCTAGGTGTTATAATATGCGTGTCGGATGGTCGAAAGATCCCCGAAGAGTAGCCGATAGATCTACAACGACTTACTATTTGCCGCAGATTTTGGTCAGATGATATTATTTAACCATTACCTTTTTTTCAAAAACTTGCAAGAAGCTAATCAATGCTAATCACTGTTTTATTTTTCGAAATTGAAGAGGAAGACACGGATGATATATTTAATCAACACGACGGCGCTTGGTGCCACACAGCCGTCCCTAAATCCGATCTGTTGCGCACTGTCTTCGAAAAGCGAATAATACTTTGCAACAGCCAATTTGTACCGCAATTAACTCAACTAAAATGAAGGCTTTTTACATTGTCAGTAACAAATTTTTTTTAAGACTAATTATTTTTTAAATTATGAACCTGAACGGTTTACGGAAAAGTGGAAAATTCTGAATAAGAAATTAGGAAGAAGAAACCCCTTTTCTAAGGGAGTAAAATATAATGAAAAAACAAAAAATGTTATATATCTTTTTTCGTGGGTTGAAAAAATCGATTTTTTTTGGCTTATTAATTTCTACAACATTTCAAGAATATTAACTTAAATTTTCAAGTCGATCCGAATTTCGGAGATACAACCTTTGGAAAGTGTGCGCTCCAAGCCACTTTTATTGTTACTCAAAACTTTAAACTCGTTTTTCTCGGAACTGTGTTTTCAAATTCGGTTGTCAAATGTTCTCGAAAACTACTCAAGCGATCTTGATGAAATTTTACACAGGCGTTCGAGATACAATTTACTCGTGCTTGGATGAAGGATTGCCAAAATTCCAATTTTTACTTTTTTTTCTTTCCTTCGTTTAAGCACGAGTTTATGGTCTTAACTAAAATACTTATTTTAGTTTTTTCTTTTCCGATGATCCTGTCAGGAATTATGCTGCGAACGCTGACGCACCTTTTTTCGAGGGGTCACCGGAAATGACATCACAATGGAGGAGTTTTAAGTTTTGATTTTTTGTAAATTTCAGAAATTATTCTTTAAATATGTATCTATAAGACAGAAAAAAGTTTGAATTAAATAAATAATTTGAAGCAGATAAAACAAAACTGCAAGCCTTCGAACGAAAAGTACTCAGAAGAATTTTCGGAGCAATCAAAGATCACGGCGAGTGGCGGATAAGATGGAACCACGAGCTAGATCAACTGATAAAGGGCGAAAATATTATACGTTTCATCAAAGCGCAGCGGTTAAGATGGCTGGGTCACAGTACAAGAATGGACGGTACGAGGGCGCAGAAGAAAATCGTAGCAGCCAGAGCGTTCAACACTAGAGCAAGAGGAAGGCCGAGAACAAGATGGACCGACGAACTAGAGGACGACATCAAGAAACTTAGGATAACGAACTAGAAAAAAGTCGCAAGCGTTCGATGCGTATGGAGGTCCCACATGCAGCAGGCCAAAGCTCACAAAGAGCTGTAGAGCCAAAAGATGATGATGAAATAAATAATTTTGTACATAGAAAAAAAAATATAGAAAATAGGCCTTTTTTTACCCGACGAAACCCATGTAATCCCTTAAGGGGAAGTGAGTAACTCTTAGGTTTTGTGGGCTGTTCGGTTCTTTTCGTGCAGATTTGGTCTAAGAAGACCCCCACTGAAATTTTCCGAGAAGTCATTTTCTTATACATTTTGAACTCTTTAGCGACCTTATAAATACACTGTTTTTTAAATTCTCCAAAGAATTGTGAAAATGGCACTATTCTGGGGGAGCTACTAGGTTAAAATGTTTCCCGAAAATATTCCTCGTAAAACTCTCTTATAGAAGTCCACGCAAAATATTTCGTTTAAATAAGTATTCCAACCCATTTCTTCCACAAGTGCCCAGGTGCGTAATGCAAGAGTTAATTACGATATAAAATAATTCTACTTGAAATGCAAAAAGTTTGGGTGTTTTATTAAATGACCTTAGTAATTTCATCCTACCTCCTGTCATCAAACAAAAAGTCGGCGCAGTCGCGTATTGGCACCCATGTCACTTTTGACACTTATGATTTCGAGGTTGTAAGAGACTTTGATTGTTTAGGAATCACTCCTGAAATCCAACGTAGAATCTCTCTTGCCAGCAAATGTTACTTTGGTGTAAGTGGGCAAATGAGTAGTAAATTCTTTTATCGACGAACAAAACTAACACTCTACAGGGCTCTCATCATGCCTATCCTAATGTATGGCACAGAAGCTTGACGATTACAACATCCGATGAGGTGCCCCTTGGAATGTTTGAGAAAAACCCTCTGCGGAAGATTTTTGCTCGTTAGCAAAGGCGAGTATCGCAGGCAGTGGATAAATGAGTTGTATGAGCATTACGATGACATAGCCATTGCGCAGCGAATAAAGATCCAGCGGCTCTCGTAGCCTGAGTCAAACGCTTCGGCTCTGAAAGTATTCAATGCGGTGCCAGCGGGTGGAAGCAGAGCAAGAGGAAGACCTTCTCTAGGTTGAAAAGATCAGGTGTAGGAGGACTTGGCTTCACTTGGTGTGTCCAACTGGCGTCGGTTAGCATAAGAAAGAAACGACTGGCGCGCTTTCTTAAAATCGGCCAAAAAGAATTAGTATTTTAATCTTAAAGTTGTTTTTTCTGCCACCAGACATTGGCTACGAAATTATTTCACTGTATAATGAGCCGAAATGGTGATACTCGTATCAATTTGCCTTTGACTCCCTAAGCCTATTTTCTATTCGGCGGCGTTAAGTGTAAATTTTATGCCAACCATCTAAATGTGATTCAAGAGTTGAAGTAGAAAATGGAAGTTGCTATTGGCGAGACACGAGTACGTTTCCTAAAGAAACTCGTGAAATAGATGAGCTGATAGAATGGCCTACTGTAAAGCCAACAGTCGAAGTTATTTGAATGAAATTGGGACCTATGCTTAATGGCAAGGTTTATTCTTTACTATAAGAAAAAAATTCGTTGAAAAATTTTCGTTTGTCCTCAATTTGTAATTAAATTTTAACCTTATATACAACCTTCAGACTAGCAAGAAAATTCGCTTGTTTTCATATCAGGATCTACTTGTATGTGGTAAATCGAGATGACCCACGCAATTATTTCCTGTGCAATTGTTATACATTCCTTAGTAGCCAAATCAACAATAATAACAACCTTAAGAAAATATACTTTACTTTGGATCCTTCAATTAGCCCTAAAATTATATTTAATTTAATTTATTATCGTAACATAAAATTGACCAGCTAGAGGGTTAAACGAATTTTGATATTTTCTTATGTAACCAACTAAGTGAGTAGTTTTTTTTTTTGGACCTTTTTAATACAATACTTTTTTTTTATTATAGGTATACTTACAGTGGCTCTTTGTTTCTTCCTGAAGCTTGAGGATTTTACATTCTTTTACGTATCTTCTTACTATACTTACTTGAGTCTAAAAACTGCCTTTTCCCCAAACTGCTCTATTACAGTACTTCGCCTTTCAGACTTTCGCATCCAATAAGCCCCAACACAACCTCAAGACTCATACAACCAACAACTTTAGCAAGACATTGCAATCAAAATTACAATAGAAAAACAACACCAACGCCATACGTACTGCCTGCTAAAATGATTTGTGTAGCCACTGCATTGGCACGCAACTTTCAGGCGCGGATATCCTTTCTTCAACAAATTCTTCTTTCTGAGCTGCTCCGTTGCTTGTTGCACTGGTTGTATATTACAACAACAATTGAGGTTTGCTTCCCACTACAATAATCTATATATATAAAAATGAAATGATGTTCGTTTGTACGCATTTTTTTGGGCCGATACGAGGCCAATTTTATTCGTTCTTTTTTTCATATTATAGGGATCCACTAGGGGAAGGTTTTTGCAAAAAAAAATTTCTTTTAAATATTTTCTTCATATAAAAAAAAGAAAAAAATCAAAATATTGTACAAAACAAAACTTGCTCGATTCTTAGATTAAAGTAAGTTTCGAATCGACATTCATTTTATGTGTACAACTTTTTTTGAATTTTTAGTTATTGTATACAGAAATTTCAAATGATTCGAATGAAATTTTTTTTTTTTTTTTTTATTTCTTCCATAAAATATTACACCTGTCGTTAGACAATAAGTAATTTGATTTACAAAAAGATGGAATGAGAGTGATATTGAAGGGCCAATGCCCCCAAGCTCATTTAGAAGAAATATATACATATTATTTAAAAACAAGTGGTTAACAAACAATGACATATACGATTAGTTGACAATTGATTACAAGGATTTTGCAAGATCTGTTGGTGTTTGACGATTAAGCCGACTTTGGGTAGATTTTTCTTTATTTGGTAGTCTTCTCATCATAGGATTTGTATGCGTTAATAGTCTATTTATGTGTCTTCTGCTAGCGCTTTGTATTGTTTCATCAATAGTATCGATGTCAAGGTCGCGATGAATATCTGCGTTAGGTATGTACCAAGGTGCATTAGTTAAGGTCCTAAGTATTTATGAAAATAATGTTTCAATTCAATTGAGCAATGCTTTCTTTGACCAATTCTATATGGAAATGAATGCGTTTGCAAACGATGTTTTCGGCTATGAACAAATGTTGGAATCGAATGAAAAAGGAAAGAAACGCGAAATGATAAAAAAAATTCTTGGAAAATTTAAAATGAATGGTGCTTCATTGGAAAAATTCCAAGGTAATAAGAACATACACAAGATAAAGTTAGAATTCGAATTTTTAGATTTATTTTGTTTATTTCTCATTTTTTCAGAAGTACACCACACAACAAATCATTCCAACTCTGATTTTGAAATCCTGTTGGAATTGGTGATCGATAATTTTGTCACTATAATGGTCAATGGAAATTTGCGTGTATCAGACCCTGCATATTATTTACCATATCAACTTTTTATGGAACATATGGACCAAATTTCAAAAATTTTAAACAAATAAAATAAAATAAAACTTTTTCAAGGGTATGAAATTTTTTCAAAACAAAATTTTCTGAAAACCAAACAAAATTAAAAAAAAAATGGTGTTTTCAAAGCATTTCATATTCCACTATTAATAGAGAATACATTTTTTCGAGGGGGTGTTTTTCAAAGCGAAAAAAAATTTTTTTTTAACAAATCAATTTAAACTTTTACAAAAGTATGAAATTTTTTCAAGAACAAATCTTCTCAAAAACGTTAAATTTAAAAAAAAAATAGTTTTTTCAAAATATTTAATTTTCAGCAATTAACTGAGAAGAAATTTGTTAGAGCGAAGTGTTTTTCAAAACTTCAAAAAACACTTTTTAACCAAAAAAATAAACCTTTTTTCAAAAACAACAGGAATGATAACATTGCCTAACAATTTCTGCACTTTTGCACAGTCTAAAGAGGCATTGATACAGAGTGTATTTCCAAACATTACAAAAACCATGATTGACTCAGCGAAAGAGCAATTTTAGCTGGGAAAAATAAGGACGTCAATGATATAAATTCAGCTATTTTAGATCAAATACCTGACATAGTTGCGGATAAGTCAATGGACACTATTACTGATCAAGATGAGGTCGTAAATTATCCAACTGAATTCTTAAACTCACTCGATTTGCCAGGCTTACCACCTCATAATTTACGATTAAAAATTGGAGCACCGATTATTATGCTGCGCAATAGTAATATGCCCCGACTTTGCAACGGTACCAGACTCGCTGTGAAGAAGCTAATGGGTAACGTTATCGAAGCAACAATTTTGAAAGGGAAGTACAAAGGAGAAGACATTTTGATACCCTGAATTCCACTGATTCCGGCGGATTTACCATTCGATTTCAAACGTTTGCAGTTCCCTATTCGCCTTGCCTTCGCTATGAGAATTAATAAGGCGCAAGGACAGTCTCTACAAATGTGCGGTATTAATTTAGAATACCCAATTTTTTCTCATGGACAATTGTATGTAGCTTGCTCAAGAGTTGGCAAACCATCGTCATTATTCACGCGAAAGATGAAAAAACCAAAAACGTTGTCTACCAAAAAGTGTTACAATAAAGTTCGAATGAAATTGTATCAAAGAATTTGCTTTGTTTCGTATTAATTTTATTCTCTTTCAGCAAATCATTGAATTTATCGTCTAGCGAAGCGTGCGAGGGTACGCTAGTTACGTCTAAAATTCAAAATGATGACGAAAAAAGTATTGAATTTGTAGTTAACATGCGTGGCTCTCTGCTTCTCAACTATTCGCTGGCACTAGTTTTGGAAAAAGATGTTCATAGCTCAGATTTGAGTAGGAAATTTTTTGTAGTGTTAAATTGTGTTCATAAAATGAATTAAATTTTTTATTTTTTACTCTCTAATTCTGGAGTCATAATTTAAATTTTAAAATGAAAAAAACAAAAAATTATTTTCACCGTTGGCATAAGTAAAAGCTCATTACGATTTTATACAATAATTAAGTTAAAAGCGGAATAATTCAGACAGCAGAGTGAAATTTTTGTTAAATTTTATGTAAATTAAATGTAATTTAGACAAAACAAACTTGGAACAAATAATTTAATTTTGGATAAAAGAATTTTAATTTTGAACACAAAATTAGAGCTTCAATAAAAAATTAGAGTTTGAACAAAAAAGTTGGGTTTAAACAAAAAAAAAAATTTAAACCAAAAAATTAGATTTTGAACAGAAAGTCAGATTTTGAGCAAAAAGCTAAAAAAATTTAATTTCGAACCAAAAAAATGAAATTTAGACTAAACAATGAAATTTTGAACAAATAATTTTATTTTTGGATAAAAGAAATTAGATTTTGAACACAAAATTAGAGCATGAAAAAAAAAATTTGTGTTTCAGCAAAAACAAAATTTAAACAAAAAAAAATTGATTTTGTAAAGGGTAGTTAAGTTTCAAGGGCCGGTGTTGATTTAAAAAAAAATACAATTCTTTTAAGAAATTATTATCATTTCTCTTTATTATGATAATACTGATACGGCTCAATTACGTATGGAACAAAATATTGGCCAAACATGGCGGCGAGGAGCTGGTAAGGTGCATGCATCAGCTCCTATGTAAAATATGGTCGGATGAAAGCATACCTGTCGATTGGAATTTAAGTGTGCTCTGCCCAATCCATAAGAAGGGCGATCCTGCAATTTGTGCCAATTACCGCGGGATTAGTCTTCTAAATATCGCCTATAAGGTTCTAGCGAGCGTATTGGCTGAAAGGCTGAAGCCCACCGTCAACCAATTGATTGGACCTTAACAGTGTGGCTTCAGACCTGGAATATCTACCATCGACCAAATATTCACAATACGCCAAATCTTGGAAAATATCCATGAAAGGAGAATCGACACACACCATCTTTTCGTCGACTTCAAAGCTGCATTCGACAGTACGAAAAGGAGTTACCTGTATGCCGCGATGTCTGAATTTGGTATCCCCGCAAAACTAATACGGCTATGTAAGATGACGTTGCTCAAGACCAGCAGCGCCGTCAGAATTGGGAAGAACCTCTCCGAACCGTTTGATACCAAACGAGGCTTTAGACAGGGTGACTCGCTGTCGTGTGACTTCTTTAACCTGATGTTGGAGAGCATCGTACGAGCCGCAGAACTTAATCGCTCAGGCACAATTTTTTATAAGAGCGTACAATTGCTGGCGTATGCCGATGATATTGACATCATCGGCCTTAACAACCGCGCTGTTAGTTCTGCCTCCTCCAAACTGGATAAATAGGCAAAGCGAATGGGTTTGGTGGTGAACGAGGACAAAACGAAGTACCTCCTGTCTTCAAACAAACAGTCGGTGCACTTGCGTATCGGCACCCACGTCACTGTTGACAGTTATAATTTCGAGGTTGTAAAAGACTTCGTTTATCTAGGAACCAACATTAACACCGATAACAATGTCAGCCTTGAAATCCAACGTAGAATCTCTCTTGCTAACAAGTGCTACTTTGGACTAAGTAGGCAACTGAGCAGTAAAGTCCTCTCCCGACGAACAAAACTAACACTCTACAAGACTCTCATCATGCCCGTCCTAACGTATGGTCCGGAAGCTTGGACGATGAGAGACGAGAGAAAGATTCTGCGTAACCGTATAACCGCTTACGCGATTTTGGCCAAGTTGAACAAAGCGCGCCAGTCGTTTTTTCTCGTGCTAACCGGCGCCAGTTGGAAACACTAAGTGAAACCAAGTCCTTCTCTTCTTCCCAACACAGAGGTGAATGCCTTTTCCTTTGCTACCACCAGCTGGTACCACATTGAATACTTTCAGAGCCGATTCAAGAAACTGGTTATGTGGAAGATAGAAAAAGGACTGGCAGACCAAAAACTGAACCTTCTTTTGAGAACATTGCTGTTGTAGCGCAAAGTGTTGCTGAACAGCCTTCAACATCGAACTCTCGACGTTCTCAACAGTTAGACATTCATGAATCGACTGTTTGACGGATTTTACCTGTAGATATGCTCACGCTGTATATTTTATTTTGCCGTTGTGCACATTCTTTAGGCTACACCCTAAATTCCTAAAAGTTTTAGCCACTCTAGTGTTGATAGCGCCTACCGTAGACTGTGTTAAACGCTGCTCGACGAGGTTACTTTCGTTGTAAAATTTTAATGTAGTATGACTCCATAATAGAGGACTAGGGGATAAGGACGTTTCAGTCATCGGAGCGACCGTGGAGGAACCACGTACAATCCCTTCCTCCTGCGCCGCCATCCGATGAATACACACATACAGCATAATTGTTAAGAGCCGTATTTTGAATAAAAATAGTGAAATTGAGATATTTTAAATATAATATAAATGTACTACATAAACATCAGCTACATACGGAAATTCTTCTTACTGAGGAGCTTAACAAAGAAATCGATATGTTCAGAAAATTTGCTCTTATTTTAAAATTAAACATACAAACTGGCTTTTGTTTTGAACGTACATACACATGTACGTATATTTTCATTTTTATTATGAATATTTATATTTTTTGATTCTTCTACCTCCAATTATTCGTAGTAAATTGAAATTGTTTTTTCTTTAATTGGAAGTTTATATCATTGCCACAATTGAAATGTATGAGTACATGCGTGTGATTAGTAGTTTAGTTCGAGGCTTCGACGCAGAATTTTTGGAAAATGTAGCACCTTAAATGTTAGTATTGGGTTGGGCAATAGGATCATAACGTTTTTATATTTTCTTTTATTTTACAACGATTTGTTTGATATTTGGCAAATTAAAAGTATTCAATCAATAGAAATCTTTCTGCTCTAGAAAACTCTGTTAATTTTATTTTTGAGTTAATTAATGTTAATTGTATTTTGGATCTTTATTCGCTGCGCTGTGTCTATAGTATGTCGTCGTAAAGCGCATACAACTCATTGTTGCAACGATACTCGCCGTCACAAACGTGCAAAGGTCCAAAAATCTTCCGCAGAATCTTTTTCTCAAACACTCTAAGGGAGGCCTTATCAGTTGTTGTCATCGTCCACGCCTCTGCACGTCAGGACGTGCATGATGAGAGCCTTGTAGAGCGTTAGTTTTGTTCGTCGAGAGAGGACTTTACTACTCAATTGCCGAGAATAGTACTACTTCTCCGAGAATAATTATGGTAATGTTTTTATAGTAAAGGATGGACACTTTTGGGCCATAAAAACAAACTTTTTATAACCTGAACTGGATGACATGGACTTGGACAATATGTAGTCTCAACAGGACGGTGTCACAACACATGAAACTATAGACCTATTGCAAATAAAGTTCATTGGACGCATTATCTCACCACATAAGCAGGTAAAATGACCACCGAGTTCTTTTGATTTTATACAATTCGACTGCTTTCCCTGAATCTACATGAAAAGTGTCTTCTATGCCAATAAGCCCCAGTAAATTTCAGAGCTGAAGCTGAAATAATATGTGTTTGAAGGGATACACAGCCCGAACTATGCCAAAATGTCATGGAAATTTTTCGTATAGACATCCTGTCTTGCCAAAAGGGTCGCAGTTATTTTGAGAAATCTTGCTGTGTTTTATTTCTAAAAAAGGATTTGTGGCCTTATTGAATCATTGAATATTGAAAGCTTTTCGTCGGCAGAGTACTTCCCATAAGGAGAAGTTCCATCTGGTCAGGCATCTGTATAAAAGCCATTTGTTTCTTATTAGTCCTAAACAAATTTTTTTACTCTTCCAAAGATAGGTATGTATTGAAGGATGCCCTACTAAAATGGATACAACTTATTTACTCTCATTTACTTAGAAATCTACAGAAGCAATTCTTTTGTTCACGATTTAAACAGCTCTCAACTTCTGGCTGACCTGAGTAAAGTATCCATTAAATGGTGACTAAATGCCTGTTAGATAGCGAGCTAATGTGTGAAGGTTAGTCCTAGTGAGAGTTGTGTGCAACCACTGTTGTGATACACCATGACTAAATGCTTTGGTTATTAAACTTTTCAAGCGTTGATGGGCTCCAAAAAAATTAAGCAAAGACTACGCACTAGCAAAGAGTAGGCACTTGAAATATGCGGGCACTCTATGGAGAATGAGGACTGCTGGATTTCCTTGAAAAATATGAGGTGAAATACGATGGAACAGATATGGCTGCATATTAAATAAATATATATATTTACAATTGACACTTACATCCATTATTAAGTGTTTGGCCTAGCTCCTTTTCTTATTTATAGTGTGCGTCTTAAATTTTTTCCAAAAAATGAAGAGAATTACGTGTGTATAGCGTATCCGAACGGCAGATGTATTTTTATGAGTATCTTTTTCAAGGCAGAAATATACTCGGAGGCTTCTAATTGCCTGGTTTTTCTATAATTTGCTTCTTCGTGCCAGGGATTTCGCACCCCTGCACTTCCGAATCGTAGACACGCAACAACCCATTCAACTATGATAGGAACATAAAGGGAAACGAAGTTGCTGACGAGCTTGCCAGGAAGTGATCGAATGACTTAGTCTCAGTGATCTCCCCTCCGGCCATCGTCCTTAAGTGTTGATAAATGGGAATTGTATAACTTATTTCTCATGCTATTTCATGGAATTTTGAACATCTGTTGGTCAGAGTACAATAATCGCAGGATGCAGATAGTTCTGGAGACTCCACGTCATTCAATTTCCAAACTTGTAGTTATGCTGGCCGGTCATGGACGATCGGCACTTACGCAGAGAAGCTGGACTTACCATTTAGCCCCCATTGCAGAAACTGTGGCGACGTTTAAGTTAAGAACCTATTGAGAACTTTCTCCGTTTGGCAGGTAGACGATTAAGGTCACTGTCAATCCACTCTTACCTAAATCCCATCAACCTTCTCCGTTACATCAACAGCTCTTCTTGGCTGTAGATATCTGCTCTTTGCAGGTCTCTTAACGGTATCAGAAAGGCGCTTTAGCGCTACTTGGAGTGCCAGAATGGTGCCATTTCACCTACTTACCTACACCTGTCTTCACCTACCTGGTGTGGGATTTGTGGATGGGTGGATATTACCGCACTTTTTCTCTAGATTTACTTTCATCAATGCGCAAAATGTCACAATTCGTATTGTATTTATTCATCCGCCACGGTAGAAGAGGAGGACGAAAAGGCCAAAGGGGGTGTGACTGCAAAGTGACAGGAAGATCATGCGAGTGCTGCCTCTTTTACAACTCTAAAGTTGTGATTGGTTATTTTAACGCTAGGATGGGTTGAGAAGGCATATCCAAAGTAATTCAACAGTCGGGAAATTCAGCCTTCACAAGA
Source organism: Anastrepha obliqua (assembly GCF_027943255.1). Classification (NCBI taxonomy): domain Eukaryota; kingdom Metazoa; phylum Arthropoda; class Insecta; order Diptera; family Tephritidae; genus Anastrepha; species Anastrepha obliqua. The sequence continues at coordinate 33,918,671 of NC_072896.1, forward strand.
AATTCTCAAACCGGAGAGAAGCCGAGAGATGTTGCCATCACTCGGAACTGTTATGCAGAAGCAGTATCAGATCAGTATCTAAACTTCTATAAAGTTAATTTAGTATCCTTTGATCGGGGAACCAAAACCCAAATCGATCACTTTGTAATATATGGAAGTTGAGCTTCTGAAGTGCGTGACCTACATTCAATCCTTCTCTTGCTTCCGCACCTACATTCAATCCGAGGTAACTAAAAGAAAATGCATAGAAGAGCTTAGTAGAAATTGACGCAGTACAATGGGTCGAATATAAACTTCGGGAGTTATATTCGTTCAATGACGTTCGATCGCAGGGATATGTAAGTATATGCACTTTTTTAATAGGAACAGCATAACTTTTAGACAAATCCGCATATTTTCCTGTTTTTTTGGCAAGCCTTGAATGTACAACAAATGCGCATACGTCTGCTTTTATTTTTGCTTTTGTTTTAAGTGTATTTATATATTTACACACACGTATGGCCCATAAGTATGTATTGGTATATGTAACTAAGTTAGTTGAAAGGTAAAACCACCTGCAGTTTAAAATATTAGCGCAATTACTCGTCGTTTTAGCGCAACGAAAAGAATCAACGTAGTACTGGAAAAACAGTTTAAAAAGATATCCCTGTAAGTTGTAGTTGTTATGAATGGAAAACAATAGAAAGCACAAAAATGTGGTAAGAACTCCTGCAGTGCAAAGAACGCCGTTACGTGTCTGACACAATCAGGTACCAATATTGAAGAATTATGGCACGAAATTAGTGCTGGTGAGTGTGGAAAATCCTATTGCTTGTTTTTGGGGCCAGTATTATGTATTGTGAGCAGGCTGCTCTGTTGACATGCGTCGGATGTGGTGTGAAATTTACGTGAAACTTGCGAGTCGTGGGCGTGAGAGTTTGAAGGTGCTTTAATTGGATTTCGTAACAGCCTTTCAGCTAAACCGGAAGACAAGGTAAAGCATTTTTTAATTATTGGTAAATTGCTTTTGAGTTGAATTGAATTTAGTTATTTATGCTATTTTTCTTGCAGTTGTATGTGAATTCTTAGAATGTGAAAAGTAATTTAAAATGGCGAATTTTTGGTGAATTACTATTAAAAGGCAATAACAAGCATTCAGGTGTATTTTTGTTATGAAAAAGCTTATCAGTGAACATCATAAGATGTGGCGCAAAATTAATCATCCAAATTCTATTTTAACTTGCCGTTGAGAGTTTAATTAATTTTAGGAAGCTACCTGGAAGCCCGTTGGGCACACGGGTTTGGCCAGACTTTTGTGACCAGACTTTTTGACTTTGGACGTGAATTTAACGGGATCCCTACAAAATGCTGTATATCAAAATTCTTTTCGTACGAAATACTGTAAATTAACGTAACAAAATTCTGCAGTGACAAAATTCTGTATTTACAGAATTCTGTATTTACGAAATTCTGTACTGTCTTAAAAAAATTCTGTATTGACAAAATTGTGTATTGACGAAATTCTGTATTGACGAAATTCTGTATTAACAAAATTCTATATTGAAAAAATTTTGTGTTGACAAAAGTCAGTTTTTTACTTGAAAATCTCATATGCCAAGCAAGTTGCTATTGAATAGTCGTAAATTTCATTAATAAAACAATTAATATATAAGGAAAGCAAAAGATTTCTAAACTGCAATATTAACTTAAGCGATAATTATACATAGAAAAATAAATGAGAATTTCAAGTCCAAAACAACAAAACTAAAAACAAAAGACTTCAATATTAATTCAAACGATAAGTATGTATGCAAAGAATAAGTAATAAGTATTTCAAGTACAAAACACAGGTACATGATTAGATTAAAAACAAATATTTTTTGCTATTCTTTTCAAAAAAGAAACTTTTCCAATAATTAATCTTTTTTTATTATTCTTTCAAGTTTTTTGTTAGATCTAATTGATCTTAACTTTCTCGGGAAAACTTCTCCATTTTCTGCTCTTGATATTTGTGATTTCACATAAATCATCTCTGCATTCAAATTAGCTATAAGTTGGTAAATACTGCAATTTTTTTCCCTACAATGACATTAAGTCGCCGATGCCAAGCTTCTACACTATTTTGAGTTCTTGGAAACTAACTCATTTCTACATTGCTATGCACTGACCAAAATGGCGGATGATGTTTTGGTGGTTCATCAAATTTACCAATGTAGTTCTTTACAAACCAATTTGCGATTCTTAGCATGTCATAATCATCAAAAATACTACAAAGACTGTTGTAGTATTCCGAGATTTCATCGGAAGGAACAAAAGCTAGGCTTTTCAGCGTTCGAAGTTGTAACGAAAATATCTCAGACTTTCCATATTTTTTAACCAGTCTGAAAGCAATGAAAGTGAATGAACCTTATGCAGACATATTACATACAGACAACCACATACCTTATTTTCCCCAGATTATTTGGCTGAAATGGAAGAAGCAGCCACGCAAATCAGTGTTCGGGAAACAATTTCTTAGCGGCGATATCAGTCCCTTTCAAAATCGCTGATAATTCTTTCGGGTTGAAGATTTAGGCCATACTCTGATGTGATTCGGAACAATTCTTTAAATAAAACCTCGTATAATTCTTTGGACTTGCGGCTCATAAGGCAAAACACGAGGGGAAATGTTTCACCTTCCACTATGGCATGAATTGAAAACAGCTGTCTCATTATTTTCGCGGTAACCTGAAATGTTCCGTCCACAATCCAGCAAGAACTCTGACTCAAAAAGTTTAAAGACGACTTCGTACCACAAATAATTACGCATTCATTCCGCTCTGTGAACTTTTCCGCCAATAAAAATAATTCTCCTTTCAGAGTATATAAATTTAAAGGAATATCTATGTCCTCCAAAAGTTTTGGTTCCCGAAAATGAGGTGCTTCATGCCTTGATATTCGAATTCTGGCCTTTTGGACATTTCTGGATGGTAAATAGTCCCGGTAGCTCTGCTCTACTTCCACTGTAGTTTTTTGTATTATCTGACTTTAAGTGACTTCTTCGAGCCATGCGCTTTACTTTATTATTAATTTTTGCAATTGGTAAATCATTGGGAGCTGGTTCGTGGCAATGGTCCCCGAGTTGTTTAACAATGACGTGATTGTTCGCCAACACCTTTGTTACAATTCTGGATTTGCACTTATTTTGTATTCTTTTACAACACGCCCAATTAAAATTTTCAATTTGGGTTTTTCTTTCAAAATAATAACAATAGCTGATAAATGTAAAGTAAATGATGATAATGTAAAAGTAAATGATAAGAAATGCAACAAATTTTATAAAAAAAGTGCGCACTTTTGCGCACTTTTTATAAAATTTGTTGCATTTCTTATCATTTACTTACAGCATTTCGTCAATACAGAATTTTGTCAATACAAAACAATGCAACCATTTAACATATTTTCATTATAGCTAACGGCTTGAGCTTCCAGGTAGCTTCCTAAAATTTAATTTTCTATAGATTTATGGATATAACCCTTTAATAGGATCCTAAAATAGGACGATTTAAGGCCAAAACCGGGTGAGCAACCGAGGGTTTTATAAAAGGTGTCCAGCGGAGGGTTAAATCACATTTTTACTAAATAAAAAGAAAAAAAATATTTAGAGTGATGAAAATCTGTTTCTTGCCCTTTATTGCGCTCTATTGTTTGCAGCTGTTCACAAGTGCCAAATATGTTTAATGCACGACGCCATTTCAAGAAATTATAAATCTTCCAATAGGGTGATTAATTTTGCGCCACATTGCACAAATTTAGGCTCTTTCAAGTGCACGAAAACAGCAAGATGTGTATTTTACTTATACATTGGAAAAAATTGCGCCCAAACACCTTCCCCAGACGTGTGAGTTCCACTATTCGATATACATCTGTGTTCACAATAATAGCAGCACAACATATTGCATAGTTTTGCCCATTTTTTTATTATTTAATGGGAATTACAAACTGATAGCTGCAGATTTTGCAAAGAACTAGAAGAGAGGGAAACTTGAGAACACTTTCTATGTTCTTGGCCTGCATTAGCTGGAACACCGAATGAAATGTTTAGGAGCTCTACAATATGAGAGGGTAGAATGCCTCTCGGGATTAGAGCTTCAGAGCTTACTTAAATTCACAAAAAACGCTGGTTTGTTACAAGATGCCTACTACAAGGAAACGTAAGTATCAAGCTCTATTTTCAACCATTGAGGACCATTAGGTCTATGTGGTGGCTTTCAGCTAGCCAGGTCAACCTAACCTAACCTAAATTATTTAAATAAATTAATACTAATACTACAACAAAAGCCATATAATTACAACAAAAACTATGTAACTTAAAGTTTTAAGCTCTGTACAAAATTAAAACAAAAATTTCATAAAAATTTCAAATTCCAAATTTTTGTATTTTTTAATTTTTTAACAGAAGTTCTACAAAAATTGTGACAACGCAGCTTCATAGTACTTTTAATTTTAAGGGGGTATTCCGGTCTAGACGCCTTAATTTTAAAAACGCCTTATTTTAAAACTAAGATAAAAAAATTGAAAAACATTTTTACTATCCATTTTTTTATGGTTTTTATTAATATTGGAAAAAGTGTAAAAAAAATTAATAAAAAAAAAATAAAAAATCGTGGAATTACAGGCCGGCGGAGTGGGGGCTACATAAAAAAACGTGCTCCATGTTTGACATGAATCCAACCCTTGTAGTGATCTAAAACAAACATATTAAACAAATTCTACATTAGGTAGGATGTCGCTTCATTTACTCGGACAGTCAAGCGGCAATAAAAGCCCTTGAATCAAAAACCCATTCGTCAAAAACAGTTCTAGAATGTTTTAAACTACTAAATGACGTATCTAAGTGCTATAAAGTGCACCTTATCTGGGTGCCAGGCCACAGGAATATAGCAGGAAACTGCAAGGCGGACGAACTCGATCTCGAACCGGATAAGGCGCTGATACCTATGCCTATAGCCACTTTTAAACTACTTATAGATAGGGAAACCATCAATAAGGTAAATACAAGTTGGTAAAACCCCAACCTCTCAACATGCGAACTAAGCAGACAAACATGGCCGAACTGGAACAGCGGTCGATTGAAGATCTTGCTAAGATTTAACAGAGAAGCAATAAGAAAAATGATAGGTGTATTAACTGGTCATTGTTTAATAGGCAGCCACGCTAGAAAGTTAGGACTCCCGTACTTCGATTTCTGTAGAACCTGTCTTAATACAGAAGAAGAGGAAACAGTCAGACATCTTTTATATGAGTGTGAAAGCTGAGCTATGAGAAGGCTGCGCACTCTTGATACGGCATTTCTAACCGATGTAGCGGACATAGCCCATCTAAAACTAACGAAGCCCTGCTCGTTTATTAACCCATTTTCGGCAGCTGGTCGATTTTTCGACCACCAACTTCGGACTCCAATATCTCAGAAACTAAATGTAAATTTATTGATCAGTTTTCACAAGTTTTAAATTTGGAATTTAATTAATTTCCAGAGCATAGTTTTTTAAGAAAAAAAGGTTCAGGGCAGATTTTTGTAAAAGAATGAAATTATCACTATTTTTACGTGTTTTTTGTGCAGATGAAAAAATAATGAAAAACAAAAAAACAAATAATTGTTACTAATTTATTGTGAAGAGAAAAGATGAAATTGAGAGAAGCAAAAAAGTAACATATCGATATTGCAATAATTTTTACTGTTTCATGGACGTAAACTTTAATGGTCGAGAAATCGACCGCTGGCCAGGAACTGTCATGTAGGTTAAAACAAAATCTAGCAATATTTTTTTCTTATTGAAAGAGATGGAAGTGATTATCTTTGTGGTATAGGAAAGATACTACCCCTGCAGGGAAAATCACTACTAGTGAACCAAAATTCTAGTTCAGCACTAGTACCTTACCTCCAAAAACGAACCTGTCCTATATTGGATGGTACGGGACTATTAGAAAATACCTACAAATCGAACTAGTTCTCATTCGTCTAATATCGAACTAGGGCGGAACTATCCTAAAAGGGATGCAGCGGTGGAATGTTGGCATTCCGCTAAGATTTTTAGTTCTAGAGTTTTTCGCTTGAGTAAATCGGATTTTGCCCGTCCCATATGGCGAAAACCCAGAGATTTTCAATACACAAGGACCGAAATTAATGTGGAAGCAATCAAATTGGAAGAAATGTTTTCAGAAATTGGTAAGCAATCAATCCTTTTTGTATACGTATATATAATTGCACTATTTTGTAGGCTCAACATCCCCCTATGATCTCTTTACATTGTTTTTTGATCACAAATATTACCACTTTCACAAATGAGTATGCAAACCAACACAATGCTCCAATTAACATCATGCCAATCGAAATACGTAAGTTTATTGGAATATTGTACCTATCGGGGTACCATACTTTGCCACACATTGACCACTACTGGTCTGTTCGACCGGGCATGGGAGTTCCAATTGTGAAGCAGGCTATGAGTCGTAATTGGTTTAAAAAAATTAAGCAGTTTTTCCATCTCGCTGACAACACGAATTTAAACGCAGCAGACCGTTTTGCGAAAGTTTGTCCTATTACTGACGCTCTCAACAAAAAGTTTATGCAGTTTGAAGTCTTTAGCCATAATCTCTCTATAGACGAACAGATGATTCCATACTTTGGACGCCACTCCTGCAAAATGTTTATCAAGGGAAAGCCAATCCGGTTTGGGTTTAAAACATGGTGCTTGTGCTCTGAAAGTGGGTACTTATTTTCTAGTTCATTGTACGGGGGAGCAGCAACCCCTCACGATAAAACTATTGGTCTGGGCGCACAAACAGTCTTAGACTTGCTTGCCAACGTATCTGACCCTGAGTGCCACATCATTTTCTTTGATCATTTTTTTCTCTTCATACCATCTAATGTGCCCTCTGAACGAACGTCGATTTTTTGCAGCTGGTACTATACGCGATTCTCCTTTAAAAAAAGAAATACGAGGAACATTTGACCAACTACTTGATCATCAGTAAGAAATATTTACTGTTCGGTGGAATAATAATGCTGTAGTCAATGTTATAACTAATAACTCCACAGTCAATCCAATTATTAGCACTAAAAGATATTGTCGGAAGAAAAAACAAACTTTCACTATCCCGCAGCCAAAAGCTATTCAAGAGTATAATTATGGCATGGGTGGTGTGGATCTCCATGATAATGCGGTGGCAAATTATAGAATAAAGTCACAACAGAATTATTGAATTACGACAAGGACGAGGACGAGGACGAGTATGAAAACGAACATGGAGATGAAGGTCCATCGAACCTTCCTCGGATCAATGAAAGGGTACACGCCGTCATGAGAAGCATTGAAAACAAATTTTGGCGGTGTAAATTTTGCAAGAAACATACTATTTTTACTTGCAAAAAATGCAATATTCCTTTACATACTAAATGTTTTGATGATTATCATAAAAATTTTTAAGCTGACTTTTCTATCAATAAAACAACAAAAAAATATCTGTATTTGAAATAAAATGAAATAAATTGACTTTGTGTGCTAAATTTTTTTCATAAATGTTGCATTTTTTTTTAATATATTTGACGGTTTTTGGCCAGTGGTCGATTTTTCGACCAGTCCATATCTAAAACACCGATGGTCAGAATTTTTTTTTTTTTTAATTTTTCTTGATTATGGTCCTATAAGCACTGACTAAAAAGGAAATGGAAAAATTATGTCGAATTCTTGTAGCGGCCGAAGATGGGTTAAAGCAACCGGATGGTTTGAAAAGGAATACGTAGAGTAAGGATAAGCTCCAGTGGTATCACAATGGACCTGCGAAAGGTCTACCTACCTAGGATGTCGCTATCAAAATCAACTTAAGTCAACTTAAAAAAACCTTCTTTTTTACCTTTTCAAAATTTTTGGAAATTCTTCACATTTCAATTTTTCAAAATCCGAGGCAGGCGCGATAGACAGATGTATAATAAAAAATTCTTATCAAACTTCAAAGCGATCGGTCAAGTAGAACTTGAGATATCATGACGACCATCTCAAAAAAAGTAGTAGAAGTAGTAGAAAATCGCGTTTGAAGTTTGAACAACAATTCCAATAGAATAACTTAGATCATAATATTTACTACTCACTCACTCTGGATATATATTATAGTTATATATATATATATATTTCCAGGTATAAATTATAGAAGTATGAAGTATATATGCATATTTGTGTATAGAATAAATAAAGGTTGTGTGGGATATAAAAGATTTTCTGGAAAGAACGAGTCCTCAAGTCGTCCGGTAACATCTGCCGTTCATTATGCGATTCGCTCCTCTCGGCCGGCTTAGACGCCACGTCACACAATTCGCTGTATATCCGAAAATTTTGAAAAATCCGTTGAAGGGAATATTTTTGAAGGTCTAAACTTTGAAAATATGCAAAAAAAAATCGATTTTTTCAAATTTCTAGACCAGAATATAATATTATGCCAATTTAAAGTAGCTAATAATTGCCGATTGATTTTTGATAATTTTTTTGTTGTCTTTGGTATGCATTGTTTTCCTATTACAAATGATCGAAATTTTTTCCAATTTTGTACAAAGTTTGAAACTTGGAGTTACATATATGGTCCGAACTTATCAAAACGGCATTTTAGTGCTACTTGGGGAGTACTAGAGTAGTGATTCGACCAATTAATGGTCCGGACTAGCTTGCAAATAAAGATTAGAGATTCTTGCCATCAGTGGTTAATATCTAAAATAAGTAGGAAATAGCCGATTTGATATGCGTAGTTAAGTTTTTACCTTTTTTAATAGCAAAATAAATAGTAAGCATCCATAATTTCTTCGTTACCTAAAAATTGGTAGAAAATGGTTATATTTACTTAAGACTCGCTACGGGGTGTCAATAAAATAAATTTGTTAGATTTTTCTTTTAAATAATATTTTGTCTAAATTGCATTTCCTTCAGCTGCAAAATTAAATAAAAACCACTTTCCGAGAACCAAAAGCACTAAAGTAAAATTTTGAAAATCAGCCTCTATGACAAAAATTAGGCAATTCTAAAAATTTCATTCAAGTTTCAGAACCAAAAAACACAAACGACGAAAAATTATAAAAAAAATAATAAAAAAATAAAAATAATATAATAAAAATAAAAATAAAAATGCTAATAATAATAAAAATAATAGTCGAATAAATTGGTTGTTTTTTATATAACGCTTTTGGGTCCAGTCAGAAACGTTTTTGTAAATTTTTGCCCAAATATGTCAAATTTTTAAAAGAAGGTCACACATGAAGAGGGATTTAATAATAACGCAGATTTGTCGAAGAAATTTTTTACTTATTTTAATATATTTTTTAGTCTATGGCTTTTATATGCGAAACTCAAATCCGTTGGATGCAAATCACAACTCCCCTAGCAGCACAAGATGTGCATACCTATAACATTTTTCCATGAGTTTTTACCAAGAAAGAGTGGATGGTTGTGCAAGAAAAGGCTCTAAAATTGACCTCTAGGGAGTGGTAGAGGTCATTAGCATTCCTCTCAGCGAACTATGCACTGCAATTGATTTCTGTGCCACTAACTGCAGGCAATCCAAAGCGATCTGGCCAAAATTGAGTTTTAAAAGCACAAAATATCTGCTTAGATTGAACAGATCAACTACCACCGTCCTCACAGTTGTTATAGCGTGTCACTGCACTATTGGCACCCTAGCCTGTAAAGTCACACTTCTTTTCTGAATCTCCTACATTTACTTAAAAGAGGCCATACCAAATATCATGGCCATTATTGAAAGCCTAAGAAATTTGCAAAATACCTCAATGGAGGCGCAATGTTTGGTATTTTTTAGCTTAAATTTACGTACAATGTTTTCACTTACGAGCTTTATTGATTCTTTTTTCTGTGACTTGAAAATTTCATCTCATCCAGAAACAAAACAGCAGCCACCGAAGACGAATCATCCTTCACCAAGACAATGCGAGCTCTTACATAAAAGATCGAACTAATACGTCTCTGCCTTACAGCCATGATTTGGCACCTAATGAATTTCTTTTGGTTCTCGAACGTCAAAAATAAAATACGTTTTTTAATTTCTAAAGAAATTGTTGAAGCCTTTAAGCATTTCAGTTTAGAAGTATCCACTTCGGAGTACCAAAAGTGCATTGAAAATTGGATCAAGCAAATGCAGAAGTATACGAGTATTTACTTCCAAGAAGAGTATTTTGAAAACCAATAAAGTCATTCTCATTATTATTTTACTGTCTATTCATTATCGAGCGCAAAATATAAGTGACAGCCCTCGTAGTAAAGCGAGAACTCACTTTTTAATGAACTCATTCGCTTTGCTTAATTGTTCGTTGCTCTTGGCTGCATTATTTCTCTAAGTAAATTAAAGTAAAATTTTTAAATGTGATATATTCCTTTATGAGGCAACCTACCCTCCTTTGATGAAACTTTCGAATTTCTCTACCCTAATTAAGATGGTGACGGCACTGTAAACAACATGACAGTTGACATCTCAACCTAATAAGCCTAATTAAGTGTCGTGCACACATGGAAAGGTGTTATTGAAAACAATTAACAGAATCTGGTAAACAAAGTACGCATTACAGGCAGGAGTGGATTACACAGTGCAACAAAAATGTTATTCAAGTTAGCGGTTAAACTGAATCTACTATTCTGTAGTACTTTTATATATTATTTTAAGTAAAATTATCTGACCTCATGCGCTAGATTTCCTTAGACAGCGATTTGACACATCCTTCTGAAACACCACAAAAAAACTGAACAGTTGGAGTTGGGTCCCAAAAATATTTTTTTTGTTGATGGACTCCGTGGAGTATTAAACGTAATAGAAAATTGGTGGTTATACGACTGTGAAAGATGAGGATCGCTCTTGTAGGGCAATTGTCGAAAACGTCGATAAAATCATAGAAATCGAAGAGTCGGACCGACATGTGGGCACTGAAGATCAACTAAAAAAAGGCCTTTTGAGAGGGACTAATCTAAAGAAAAACGCGAAACCAGATCGATCATGTTGTGATAGATGGAAGACACACTTCTAGTGTACTAGATGTACGTACAATCCGAGGACCCAACATCGACTCGGATCATTACCTTGTTGCAGCCAAGCTGCGCACACGCTTCTGTGCAGCGAAAAGCGCCCATCTAACTACGCAAACAATGTTCGACATCGACACAACAGACAGCCAGAAGATTCACCATTCGACTCTCACTCCTGCTCTCAGAGAGGAAAAGATGCTGCCTGTAGAGCCACGCTGCGATCGGGCGCAACGCGAGAAAAGTCTACCATCGACCAAATATTCACAATACACCAAACCTTGGAAAAGATCCATGAAAGGAAAATCGACACACACCATCTTTTCGTCGACTTCAAAGCTGCATTCGACAGTACGCAATGCCGCGATGTCTAATACGGCTTTGCAAGATAACGGCTCAACACCAACAGCGGCGTCAGAATTGGGAAGGACCTCTCCGAGCCGTTTGGTACCAAACGAGGTTTCAGACAGGGTGACTCGCTGTCGTGTGACTTCTTTAACCTGATGTTGGAGAGCATCGGACGAGCGGCAGAACTTATTCGCTGAGGTACAATTTTTTATAAGGGCGTACAATTGCTGGCGTATGCCGATGATATCGACATCATCGGCCTTAACAACCGCGCTGTTAGTTCTGCCTCCTCCAAACTGGATAAATAGGCAAAGCGAATGGGTCTGGTGGTGAACGAGGACAAAACGAAGTACCTCCTGTCATCAAACAAACAGTCGGCGCACTTGCGTATCGGCACCCACGTCACTGTTGACAGTTATGATTTCGAGGTTGTAAAGGACTTCGTATACTTAGGAACCAGCATTAACACCGAAAACAATGTCCGCGTTGAAATCCAACTTAGAATCTCTCTAGCCAACAAGTGCTACTTTGGACTAAGTAGGCAATTGAGTAGTAAAGTCCTCTCTCGACGAACAAAACTAACACTCTACAAGATTCTCATCATGCCCGTCCTAACGTATGGCGCAGAAGCGTTGACGATGACAACATCCGATGAAGCGACGCTTGGAGGGTTCTGTATGAGCATTACGACGACATAAATATAGCGCAGCGAATAAAGATCCAGCGGCTACGTTGGCTGGGTCATATTGTCCGAATGGATACAAACGCTCCGGTTCTGAAAGTATTCGATGCGGCACCAACTGGTGGCAGCAGCGGAAGAAGAAGGCTTTGGAAAGAACATGTAGAGAAGGCTTTGGCATCACTTGGTGTGTCCAATTGGCGCCCAAGAAACGACTGGCGCGCTTTTGTTAAACTCGGCCAAAATCGCGTGAGCGGTTATCGCGCCAATTAAGAAGAAGAAGAATCTAAAGAAGCGGGTCGATATTTGAGTGTCTCACAAGCTGATGTCTAGCAACCTTGAATCGAATAGATGTCAGCGATTCTTTGTTAAAACATAACGATATCGGCCCGGTTTTAAAATAAATGGTAACTGGAGATGAAAACTGGGTACCTATAAGCACAATAACCGAAAGATATAGTGGTATATTACTTGTGTGCAGGCCGCATTAACGGGCAAACAAGCTGAAAGGAATTAATTCAACATGACATATGAGATAATCGGATACACCCATTAGACCACAAATGGGTTTAACTCTGTGGAAGGGTCGGGAAAAGTGTCGACTTCGATTATGTGAATATAGATTCCACACAATATGATTATTGAAGCGTCTCTCAGACCTAGGAATCGCCATTTGAAATGCTGCATCACTGCCTCAGTGCGATACGTTTCCATGCCATGAGGTCTACATTTTCTCAAACAACTATTGAATTCATGAGAAACTCATTACAATCATGAAAGTGGCGTGGAAAACGCGGTGATCTCTCATTAAGAGAACTGATATATTTTGAACACCCATAGACTGCAATATATAGGGCACCTACAAGGGTGAGGAACAGGTTCGATGTAACACCACTATACCTGAAACTATTCTTAGGAACGTAAGAGGAGTCTCACTTGAAAACTGGATATCAACACATATTTTTCTACAATTGCAAAGTTGGTGAATTTGGTCGCTCCCCAAACGAAATTTCTATTCACACTCACCAAACAAGGCTTTGGCCTGAAAATCGTCTTAGAGTCCTGACCATAAATTGTATGCTTGGGTTACATATTAGCAGATTGGGTGAAATAAATTTTGCAAAAAAAGACAAGAAGGTGAGACGATTTTTTTGTCTCTTCGGTGCCACTATACGAGACTATTTAGGTGAAGTGCTAAAACTCTCGTTAAATTCGCTTTATGGTACTTGAAAGTATACATAGCTTTGTTCAAACCAATAATGTTACGAACTTTGCTTCGGCCTAGGGGCGCAGAACCATTGGCGAAAACATGGTTATTGTGTTAAATGGACTACAATGAAGTCTTGAATACAACGTCAAAAACAGCTCTTAATGCTTTCTTGGTTTCATAACCTCTGAACTTAGAGATTCAAGAGAAGACAATGAAAGCGATTTGTTGACTGCATTCTTTTGAATTAGGGTACGGCGATCAGAGTTTCGGTCACAGGGATTTGCTTTAAAGGTTGTTAAAGCAGCAGCCGCTGTTTTTGGTACCTATTGACCAACCAAGAGCTGTAATCTCTTTTGGAAAAACGTACATATGTCGTTAGTTTTCCTACTAAAAATCAGTGGATAGAACCAGACACTATCACGAGAAGTTCGGTAAGAACTTTCTACACCGACGACCCCGCGGTTGGAAGGATTAACCCTGCCGCCTATGAGGCACAGGATTCAGAGTCAGACTTCAAGTCAGGATTTAAATGGAAAGTCATCTCAACTCAACCTACGCTGTCGTTAAGATGACAACAAGCATTGAACGCATCGTAAGACTTGCTAAGTTTTACTAGGCCGGAGAAGAAGTGACCCCTTCTGCAAGTCGTGTCGGCTAGACTTTACTCCCCTTAGTAAGATTACAGAGATTCACTGCACTACCTCAAATTCAATCTGCTTCCAAACCAGTATACCGTAATCAGGATTTTACTGAAACCAATCCTGAAGACCCGAAGGCCACGCCATATTTTTATTTTCAGCCGCTCCCAACATGGAGAACAGACGCTGATTAGGTAGCCGCTCGTTATGAGTCAGTCACTGCTGGTGTTTTTTATTTTATTTTTGACACAGAAACCTCATAGGATATGCTAGCTTATATACTGCGCCCTTCGTTTCTGACGCTCATTGTGAGGGGTTGTTTATTTGCTAAAAACTTATTCGCAACTAACCTGCTAGTACAGGCCGTCCGGCTATCCGAACTTGTCGTCCCCCAATGGTAGCTTAGAGCCCAGCTTAGGCGTCCGCTCCCGAAGGGGCGAAGACCTACGTTGGAGGTTCTCGGGGTATGTGAGGCCTTTCGAGCTGAGCTTTATTCCTGTCCTATCGGATTTCAGTCGCCCCTTACGACAGGTATGTCTTACCGCGGGTGTATTCTTATTCCCAACCCTCTGGGTAATCGACTAACAAACTAGATACTTGGTAAATGGTGTGGAGAATCAAACCCCTTGAGGCTAACTCTGTTGAAAAAAGGGATGCGGTTGAAACTGTTTGAGTACTGTGGCGTTCAAGGTGATAAACTGATTGATAAATTGCTGAACTGCGGTTTTTTGGAATGCCCAGTTAGACTGGATCCAATTTTAGTACGAAGTTTAGCGGGAAAAATCAAGTACATACATCAAGACTTTGAGTAACAAATCGCATAAGAACCGTTGGTGTAGTAGTACTCCAAAGCAAGCAAATATTTCGCTAAAAAGGTCTGAGAGGGTGGTAGTAAAGTTCCTTCTGAGACAGAGAAGAAGTGAGCTGCGAGCTCTGATAGGACGTGTTTCTATGAGGACGTGTAACTATGGCACATGATCCCCATAGACATCCCCGATGATCCACTAGGTACGTCTAGTTAGATAGTAGAAGATGAAGATAGTTGGCATTATTTTTTCTACCACTGTGAGGCTTTTGTCAGACTTAGATGGAACATTTTTGAGTCAAATGTATTGAGAATGAAGGAGCTACATACCCTCTACTGCCTTCGCAATCTGCTATCATTTATGAACAAATGTCCCTCCCAATCTCTTAAATCCTTGGCCTTAAGTGCAATGGACAATATTGCCTGAGCGTGTGAGAAAATTTCCGGCCATCCACAATTCTACTCCAATTTATTACAAGACACTTAGGATTTCAGTTCACTGAGTATCAGAGTTTTTTTCATAGGCGTTGTGGTAGCGCAATACTTTGTAGTGCCCTTCTGGAACCGGGCTGAGCCTGTTTATTTCCACCACCTCTCCACGCTGGACTACGGTCAAGTATTACTTCGCGGTGAGGGAAGGCGATTAGCCGCCGCTACCACCTCTGGCCCCGGGATTACCGTCAAGTATTACTTCGCGGTGAGGGAAGGCGATTGGCCGTCGCTGCTGTGTCGCAGCCTTTCTCGATGCCTCATCTCTTTCATGATCTCGGCCACTAAGTGGCATGCCCCATTCCACTTTTTCTTCGAGCGCAACATACCCTATGATCAAAAAGTTCCGGGAAGGTGATGTTGACTGTTTTCTTCGTTTGCCAACACCAAGTAAATACCATCGTGCAAGCACCGCATTCACCTGATATGGTCCCGTGCGACTTCTTGTTGTTTCCCCAGTTGAAGTTACCACTTCGTGGAAGGAGATTTCAGTCGATAGAGGAGATCGAAGAAAATGCGACGAAGGAACTGAAGGCCATACCTTTGTCCGTCTACCAGGCGGGAATGGAGGACTGGGTTAAACGTTGGCACATGTGAGTTGCTTCAAACGGGTCATATTTTGAAGGAGATACAATAAATTTGCCAGACCTTTAACTCTGTTTTGTTTTATTTAAACATTCCCGGTACTTTCTGATCATGCCCAAATGTTTCCGGCAAAAGAGGTTCTCCAATGATGCTGAGGTCCTGAGTGAAAGGTATCTGATGGCATTTGTAAGAGCGAATACCGTCTGGCATCAGAAAGAACACAATCTCCGGATATATAAATTTCGAACTAAAACTCTTCTTTCCTTACTTTATTACATTTTTTTATAATGCATCCCACAAAATTATCCACAAAACCATACTCGTATACACTGGTTATAACAAGTAAATTTTGTGTGAAACCCATTTCCTACAACAAAAGTCCATTAACCACAACAAAATCTGCGGCTCCAATGAACCATATAAAGAAGTAGTAAAGTTTCTGATGTTTTAATTGGCTTTCATTACAGTGAATTACAACAAAAAAGTCGGCACACGTAAAACAACAACTGGCGGTATGGAACTGAAGTAGGATTGGTGGGGAAGGAAGTGCCCACTAAAGTGTCACAACATCATAATTTATAACTGTCGTTGCTTGTCGTAGCTTGTCGTCACCATCATAATCGAGGCGGTGTTATTGCGGCTGCACTGAAGCGATTGTTCTGATGTACAGAGATCAAAAACCTGTGGTGGTAGGCAGAGGGGGAGCTGTACAAACTTTTTCATGCTATCACTGACTTAACTGTCGTATGCTCTGCAATCCCGTGCATTTTACACTACCGCCGGTCGTTTTAATTATCAGGTTGTAATTTTACAGCAACGATAATATCGAGAAGACAGTGTTGGCAGAAAAATTAGGTACGATAAGGAAGTGAGTGCAATTTTATAATTCTAAATAATTCTTTGAGAATAAGTAACTACTATTAACGACTGATATCGAATTACTCCTTTTGTTGACTTATAGAAATTATAGCGAAATATCTCTACATCTCATAAAATAGAGCCCTAAATTATAAAAAAACGCAGTTTGTCAATATAATAAGTTTACACAGAGTTCTGCGATTTGCACAGGAGATTTTGTGTTTTGCAACTAATCTTTTATGAATGGTTTGTTTTAACATAAATAATAGCGACTTACAAAAGGGATGAAGATCCGGCTTGTCTTTCGGCTTTGGCGTATCTTCTAGAGCCACTCCCACTCCTTTCTTTGCTTCATATTGATGTATAGGCACCATTTCTCATCTCCCGTGACGATTCGGTACAAAAAGCGTTATTTGCGACCGCGTGGTGCTCAATGGCGGGCGAGAGGTTGAGAAGCAATTTGAAGTTGAAGGCCTTCCGCTGCGGGACGTATAAACGACGTCAAAGTCGCCATTTTTTTTAACTTTTTAAACCATTTCCGTGCTATAGACTCGCTTAGACACCTTCTTGATATACGTAGCAAATACCCCGGGCTGCTTTGGCAGCTTTTTTTGACCTCGATGAAATGCAAAGAAGGCCAAGTGTCGAAAATGTTGGCTTTTACCTCCTGAGTATTCCATTTTTAAGCTTAAAAACTAATAAAATATTAAATAGCTCGAAAATAAAATTAACTCAGTTTTGTAGAGTAGAAAGAGT
The DNA here is from genome assembly GCF_027943255.1 of Anastrepha obliqua. Taxonomy (NCBI): domain Eukaryota; kingdom Metazoa; phylum Arthropoda; class Insecta; order Diptera; family Tephritidae; genus Anastrepha; species Anastrepha obliqua. The sequence continues at coordinate 33,936,069 of NC_072896.1, forward strand.
TCTAGCGAATGAATACTTACCCTTTTCCAAACAGCAAATACGACTTTGTAAAATAAAAGAAAATATAAAACCGCTATTAACTTATTCCCCAACCCAACATTTTCTAGTGCATCTAAAACCTATACTCACCTCTCATAACATCAACTCCCCACTGCTCAGCTCTGCAAGAGAAGTGTGTCGACCTTAGTATTTTTCCACTTACTGTACAGACAAATCTTCAATCGCGTAATATTCTTATATGAGTGAGTGTTCAAATACAAGCATACATACACACATACATAAATTTAAACCAGGATATCTACCAGCAATCTGTCAACAAGCGCGAAGGCAAAGTTATAAAGATGCCACGAACACGATTGTACTCATATGTGTGCGTGTGTATGTGTGTATTCGGGTCGTAATTATGAATGAGTAAGTGAGCGCGCGTCGTCAGTGGTTTTGTGGCTAAAGAACGCGTTGACAGATTTTGACAAATTGATTTTAATTAACTTTGCATGGAAAATTATTTCGCGCAGCTTTTCTGGGATTTATTTATAAGTAAGCCGAGAAGGTCAAATTTTTTGCACTCATTTCATTGTGAGGCTTACGTGAAGCTGTTAAGGTGTAGGAATTTGCCACATAAAAAAGGTAACAAAAAAATTAATGGTTCTAATTTTGGGAAAGTAATCGTGAATGCTGTAATTTTCTAATAATATTTATTCTGCTGCTTTAACAGGAGCAACAAAAAAGTTTTTCAATTTTTGACGGAGGATGAAAAATTGATTTTTTTTGACTGCTTTAAGCTCCATAAATTAAAGTTTTTTTCTAGGCTAGTCAAAAAAACTACGTGGCGAAGACAGATTTATGCCGTTATATTTAAAGAAATCTGGAAATTCGAACCAATCAAAGAAGGGATAATAAAGAAATAAAAAATCAGATACCAGATTTTGGAACTACATTGAATGGAGCTTCTATTTTAGGAGGCCAGACTTGCTTTATATGTATAGGGGTTTTCAATAGGTACGCTTCAACTTTTTTCCGATAGGGAGGGCGAACGACGCAATATTTTTTATTTTTCGCTTGTCATTTGTAAACTTCATTAGTATAAATTTCATCATGGAACGCTACACACTTGAGCAACGATTGCAAATCGTGCAAATTTTTTATGAAAATAATCGTTCTGTTGCTGCTACTTTAAGAGCATTACGGCCATTTTACGGTCCATTTAACAAGCCGTCCCGTTTTGGGGTTATGTGAAGTCATTGGTCTACAGTAACAAGCCGGCGACGATTTGTGAGCTCAGAGCCAATATTGAACGCGAAATTGCTGGAATTTCGGCCGATTTATGCAAAAGAGTGGTCGAAAATTGGGTTCAACGATTGGACTTCGTAAAACGTGCACGCGGTGGTCATGCAAAAGAAATCGAATTTCATACTTAAATGTATATGTTCAAACTCGATAATAAAAAAAAATTAGTTAAAAAAGTCAAACCGTTTGTGTTTTATTCAAAAAAGTTCAAAAGTTGAAGCGCTCTGACTGAAAGACCCTATACTTTACATATGCAAATTTTGAAAAATTTTAAGCATGAAGCGGCAAATAGTCGCTCATGTTCAGAAAAAATGAAACTTCAGAATGAAATTTTTTCGAAATCTTAACTCGGTCTGAGTACCCGCGAAAGCCCCCCAATCGACTCGACTATCGCCTTCACTGAATGCAATAAAGTCTAACATGCAGAACTTAGTAACTTGCGGAATTATTAGCATGGGCAATAAGTATCTTCCCACCTCTAGACCTATTTGTTGATGCCGTTCCACCAAAAGTCGCCTGGTCTGAAGTCAAAGAAGTTGTTGCGCAAGCTTTTAAACACCTCTTTATTACCTAAGGTAACGCCCTTCATGTGGTTTGACTGGGGGCCGAAAAGACGTTAATCGGTCGGCGCAAGGTCTGGAAAAACGGCGGATGCTGAAGGAGTCCTCCCATTCGAGCTCTTTGAGTGCGGCTTTGACGACTTGTGCAACATGGTGCCTGGTGCTGTTGTGAAGGCGTATGACTTGATCATGTCGATCAGGTCTTCTCTATCGAATAGCCTCATTCACGCAATGTAGCCTCATTCTACAACGTAGAGCTCCTTGTTGACCGTGACATTCCTTTCGAGCATTTCCCAGTGCGCCATGTCCGCCCAGTACCACCAAACGCATATCGTGATTTTCTTTGGATGAAGATTCAGCTTGACTCTCGGCTTTCGCGTATCGCCTGGAGCCATTCACTTCTTGCTTTGCTTCATGTTGAAGTATAGGCACCATTTCTCATCTCCCGTGACGATTCGGTACAAAAGCGCTATTTGCGACCGCGCGTTGCTCGATGGCGGACGAGATGCAGGAAAGTAATTTGAGGTCGACTTCTTAGTTTTTTTTCGTTGAGATCGTGAGGTATCCACGCGCCCAATTATTCTGTGAATCCCATTAAATGAAGGTGATTGAGAATCGTTTTATGATCGCAGTTCATTTTTGACGCCAATTTGCAATTGGTTTGGCATCTGTTTGCCTTCAGACGATCTTCATCGAATACTGAAGGTCTTCCACTGCAAACTCGCCGTTTTTGAACTTTTCCGTACTATAGACTCACTCGTACACGTCGCAAATGTCCCCGGCTACTTCGGCCGGTTTTTGTCCTCGATGAAAAGCAAAGAAGAGCAAGTGTCGGAAATGTAGATTTTTGTGTCCTGGGTATTCCATTTCTAAGTCTCAAATACAATACATTAGGTGCGCAACTAATAGATGCTGCAGTGTGTGCTAGTCGATTCTAACGTAACCTAAACATCATAAACCAAACTTGGACATATGGTGAACAAACTGCTTCGTCACATTAGTGATTTTGTTTTGGTATCGTGACGAATTTGACGTATTTGTGACGAATAATCGTCATTTGCTGGAAGTGTTGATTTTCCTCTTTCATTCGAAAAAAAAACGGCAGCTGAAGCGCATCGAGAGCTACAAAAAGTTGATGGAGATGCTGCTTTAAGTGAAACAACGTGCCGGGACTAGTTCTGTCACTCCAAAGACGGTGATTTTAATGTTGACGACCGTCCGCGTGAAGGAATGCTAAAAACCTTCGAAGACGCTGAATTGAAGGCAATGCTCAATGAGGATCCATATCAAACGCAAGAAGAGCTTGCTTCCGTATTAGGAGTTACCCGCCAATCCATTTCCAAGCGATTGCATGCATTGGAAATGATTCAGAAACAGGGGACTTGGCTTCCTTATGAGTTAAAACCAAGGGATGTTGAACGTCGTGTTTTCGCCTGTGAACGACTGCTCCAGTGGCAAAATAGGAAGGGGTTTCTTCATCGCATCGTGACGGGTGATGAAAAATGAATTCATTACAGCAATCCAAAGAAAAGAAAGTCATGGGGACTGAAGGGTGTTTTTTTAGAGGTTAGGTTTTCAAGATGAAATAAAACGTATATAATTTAATGTTATGGCCAAGAATTTAGCTTCATTATAAAGATAAGGGTTTGCCATTATGTTTTAAAAATGATTTCGGGCAAGTGGCCGCCGCGGCTGGCTCGAATAAATTCCAGCCGAGAGGCCCAATTTTTGACCACTTTTTGCAGCAATTGGGGCCGTATGTCAGCAATAACGCGCCGAATATTCTCTTCCAAGACGTCAATCGTCTCGGGCTTATCTGTGTAGACAAGCGACTTCACATAGCCCCACAAGAAATAGTTCAGCGGTGTTATATCGCACGATCTTGGAGGCCACGCCACAGGTCTACGGCGCGAGATAATGCGCTCACCAAAAGTGTCCTTCAATAAATCGATTGTTGCGTTGGCTGTATGGCACGTAGCGCCGTCTTGTTGGAACCAAAGGTCGTCCACATCAACATCGTCCAATTCAGGCACGAAAAAGTCATTAATCATGGCTCTATAGCGCTCTCCATTGACTGTAACATTATGGCCGGCTTCATTTTTAAAGAAATATGGACCAATGATTCCCTCTGCCCATAGAGCACACCAAACAGTGACTTTTTGAGGATGTAACGGCGTCTCATCAATGGCTTGTGGATTATGTTCACTCCAAATGCGACAAATGCTTATTGACATACCAATTCAACCAAAAGTGAGCTTCATCGCTGAACAAAATTTTGTTGTGATGCGTCGCGCGAACCGAACCATTATTTTCGTAATAAATTTGCACGATTTGCAAACGTTGTTCAGGTGTAAGTCTATTTATTATGAAATGGCAAACCAAACTGAGCATAAATCAAGTGACAGCTGTCAAAAAGACCATCTACGAAAAAAGAAGGGCCAACTTGAAAACCTAACCTCTAAAAAAACACCCTTTGGGTATCGACTTCAATTGATGCGATTGAGCCGAGCATTGCGCGAGAAGCAGCCGCAATACGCGGAGAGGCATGAAAAAGTGATTCTACAGCATGACAACGCTCGGCCTCACGTTGCCAAACACGTTAAAACCTACCTGGAAACACTGAAACGGGAAATCCTACCCCACCCGCCATATTCTCCAGATATGGCGCCGTCCGATTATCACCTGTTCCGATCGATGGCACATGGTCTAGCTGACGAGCAGTTCCATTGAAGACATCAAAAAATGGCTTGATCCGCGGATAGCCTCAAAAGATGAATAGTTTTAGCGCGACGGTATACGAGATCTACCAGAAAGATGGGAAAAAGTAGTAGCCAGCGATGGGCAATACTTTCAATGATTCACTTGGAACAATTTTTTTAGAATAAAGTTGTATTTTCATCAAAAAAAAAAAAAAAAAAACAGCGAGAATTTCGTTGCGCACCTAATCAAAACGCTATTAACTTATTCCCCAAACCAATATATAGAGAAATTGTTCAACCGCGTGAAGGAAAAAAATATTAAAAATCAACGAGAATTTCGGACCATTTTAAGCTTGCGTTTTAATAAAGCAATATTTAATGGATTATAAAACGGCATACCAGAAATCTTTCTACAAGCTATTGTTAACAATTTGGGAAATGTTATAAAAAGTTTGTGGAATTTTTCTAATTTCTCTATAAAATTTTAAAACTGTATTTATATGGTTTTTATTCGACAATAAGTGATGCTTTTATAAAAGGTGGTTAAATTTCAAGGGCCGATTTGAATGTGAACCACACCTAAACGTTAAGTTTTTTTCTACATTTCGGTTGACATTTTTCAATTTCAGACTAATTCAATTTGAACCGTGGAAAGATACACAATCGAGCAACGCGTTAAATTAAAGTTATTCAGGCTTATTATGAAAACGGGCGTGCAAATCAAAATGCATATCGAAGAAATTATCTTCAGTGATGAGGCATATTTTCACCTCAGTGGATTCGTCAATAAGCAGAATTGCCGCTTGCCGCATTTGGGCGAATGATAATCCAAGAGTGATTACCGAAAAACCAATGCACCCACAAAGAGTGACTGTTTGGTGCGGTTTATGGGCCGGCGGCTTCATTGGGCCGTATTTTTTCCAAAATGAGGCCGGTCAGGAAGTTACTGTGAATAGTGTTCGCTATCGTGAGATGATAACGAACTTTTTATGGCCCAAATTGGAAGATATGGATGTGGACGATATGTGGTTTCAACAGGACGGTGCCACTTGTCACACAGCTAACGCAACAATGGCTCTTTTGCGCGAAAAATTTGATGGCCGATTAATCTGACGTCATTTGAAAGAAAAGGTGTACGTCGATAATCCAGCAACAATTCAAGAGCTAAAGGATGAGATAATTCGGCACATTAACGGCATAGAACCTCAATTATGCCTCAGCGTCATTAAAAATTTGGACCATCGGATGGACGTGTGCCGCCGAGGCCGGGGCGGCCATTTGGGCGATATTTTGTTCTATACGTAATTGAGCTATACCAATATTATCATAATAAAGAGAAATGACAATAATTTCGTAAAAAAAATGTATTTTATTGAAAATCAACAGCGGCTCTTGAAATTTAACCACCCTTTATAAAAGTAATATAATAAATTTCAAAAATAGAAGAAAAACTAGTCATTTTGTTACGGGATGTCTGTCAAGTAGTATTGGTTGCCCAAAATAAAAAGTAAAAGTAATTGTTGCAGCTACAAATAATTATTTGACAATTGCTTTAGATTACATGATAACGCTGCGCCCACATACACACACACATATGTACATACGTATGATTAAATCAAATATGTAATTTTGTTGCGCAGCGGATTTAATAGCATTAACAATTCAGGTTCTGGTGTGTATGTATGAGTACATATAAATATGAGAACTATATCGGTGTATGCAAATCTGTCGCTGTATCAGTTACTGTGCGTCAGTGTGTGTGCACAGCGTGTGGCATTTAAATGCTTATCAATTAATAATGCGCTTAATTGCAATTACAATTTCACTACAATCTACAAATACATACAAATACTCGTACACATATCAGCGCGCATGTGTTTGTTTTAACAATAATTATGTCACATACACAAATTGAATCGAATGAAAATTGAATTGAATTCAATTCAATTTAAAGTGCAATCTGAATGCATCATCGCTAAATGTTTGCTTACCACGGCTCAATGACGTCCGCTGAGCGTAAACGCATTGTGCCATTGTTTTTGTTGTTGCTTATTTATCATGCTAATGCACAAACAGGTAAGTAACTGCAAGAAAATCTATGCCTGCAGAGAAACTTTCAGATGGAGTTAAAAGGGTGTGGACGCAGAACTAGTACGACTTCACCAATTGCGAATCACTTCGCTTGCTTTTAGTTGAGCTGGGAGTAGAGGCAACTCACAACAATAATCGTGTCAGTCATTTGGACGTACAGCTGACGGGTGGTGCTTAAAAAAATTTGCTTAGTTGCTTAACGATATAAGTTGCTGTTATAACGAAAAACAAAAAAATAAATAAATAATTCGCGCGTGCACCTTGATGTTGTTCTTACAGTTTTAAGCCGATGGTTTTTTATGAGTGATTTTTTTAGGCTGGCAGCCGTATCCGAATCAGTTGGTGTGTGACTATCTTTCGGAGGTGCACACTCTCGAATCTCCGTGCAAGAAACACCAATGACAGAAAAAGTTATTTCTAATAGCGGCCGACCTTCGGCAGAAAAGGCAAACCTACAAATGCTATGAAAAAGTTCCAAAATTTATGAGAGCTGATAATTTTTAGGCTATTGCGGTTTTCACTTTTTGTTTTTTGTTTTCCGTGGCGGGTCCCAACCCCAGCGCACAGCCCAAACTTAATGTCCTGGAGGGACATTCGTCTCACACATTCTTGAACTGCCCCAGCAGCTATACAGAATGGCCAAGGAAAATACAGGATCAAATCCAGGGGGCTGTGTGTCGGCGTGGACAAAGCAAGTGACAAGGATAGAGCCCTGGAGCTTACCATGTTAAACCCAGTCAAGGCCGTTGCCTAAATCTCATACATCCATGAGCGTGAGCTGCTAGAGGAGTATAGGGGAAGGAATGATGCTCGAAAATTCGATTAACAAGTCAAGCGTCTGACACAAGGTTTCAAGACCGGAGCATCAGCCTGCAGAGATAAAAACGGAAATCTGGTTATGGATACACAGTCCACACTGGGTTTATGGAGGGAACACTTCTGCAATTTACTTGCTGGCGATGACGCACACAATTCCGTCCCAGTAGAAGATGACCCGATACCACTAATCGACGATAATTTGAACGTTCCACAACCTAGTCATGACGAAGTCAGAGTTGCCATTCAGTGGCTCAAGCGGCTGGCGCTGACGGCTTGCCCGCTGAATTGTTCAAGACTGGCGGTGATGTGCTGATAGGGAGCATGCATCAGCTCATCTGCAAAATATGGCTAGCAGAAAACATGTCCGACAATTGGAATCTCAGTGTTCTTTGTCCTGTACTGAAGAAGGGTGACGCGACGATCTGCACCAACTACCGGAGCATCAGTCTTCTAACCATCGCTTACAAGGTCCTGTCAACACTCTGATCGGGCATTATCAGTGCGGCTTCAGGCGTGGTAAGTCCACCATCGACCAGATTTTCACATTACGCCAAATCCTGGAAAAGACCCATGAAAAGCAAGTCGACACCCATCATCTCTTTGCCGACTTTAAAGTTGAGTTCGATAGCCCGATAAGGGATTGCCTGTACGCCACCATGTCTGAGTTCGGTATACCAGCGAAGCTCATACGGCTTTGCAGCATGACGTTGAGCAACACAACCAGCTCCTTGCGAACACCGATGACATTGACATTATCGGCCGGTGTAAGCGAGATGTCACCCCTGCGTTTTCTGCTATCGATAAGGAATCATCACGAGTCTGGGGGGGAATGAGGGTAAAACGAAGGATATGCTGTCTACAACGCGGAATACACGGCGTGTAGGAACGCACGTCATTGCGGACAACTATACCTTCGAAGTTGTGCCAGAATTTATTTATCTTGGCACCGCCGTTAAGAGCAACAGAGATATCAGCCTGGAGATCAAACGGAGAATCATACTATGGGCTAAGTAAGCAATTGAGTAGTCGAGCCTTCTCTCGCATGACCAAACTGACACTTTACAAGACGCTCATCATACCCGCGTTGGCGAAGACTACCGCTCAAGAATGAAGCTGTATGAGCTCTACGCCGATATTGACGTAGTTCAACGCATCGCCATCCAACGCCTGCGTTGGCTAGGGCATGTCGTGCGTATAGATGAAGAAGTTCCAGCAAAGAAGGGCGAAGACCAAGGGAGTCGACACAGAGGAAGACCATTGCTCCGTTGGAAAGACCAGGTGGAGGTAACCCTATGCTCGCTTGGTGTACAGAATTGGAGAAGCCGCGCGCGGAGCAGAGGCGCCTGGAGAGAGCTAGTGAGGTCGGCTGTAACTCGGTAACGGGTTGTTATGGCGACCTAAGTAAGTAAGTAATAATTTTCAGACTCGAAATGAAAAATTACTAAATGATAAATTCTTGCTATGATTTACTTAGCATTTTGGTCGTGTTCAACAAATAATTTCTTCCTCATGCTAACCGGCGCCAGCTCGATACATCGGTTAAATTTAAGTTCTTCTCTGCTTAATCTTTCCAACGCAAAGAATACCTTTCTCTTTCTCTGCTACCACCAGCTGCTACTGCATCGAAAACTTTCAGAGCCAGAGCCTTTGTATCAATTCGCACGACATGACTCAGCCAACGGATCCACTGAATCTTTATTCGTTAGACCCAACTAGGTCAAAGGTATATGCTAGATGGACGCTTCACAATCAAGACGGAGCCATGCATCAGTTGTTCCTTCATCAGCATTTGTAAACAGTCACATGCCCTAGTCAGGAGACGCTGTATTTTTTTTCGCTGCAGTATGGCTTTGTCGCCGTACAGCTCATACGGCGCATCCACTGCTTGCGATATTCGCCGCCGTTAATGTGAAATCTCTGGCCGCCTATTGGCTTCTCTCATTGCCTATGCTTCTGCAACATACTATGTGACCAAGAATGAAAGAAACAAGATTGCGCCCATCAGAGAGTGCGTGACGTCACATTAGCTGAGTTGTGTAGTGTTGCTAAACATTTGTTCTTCGCAATAAATTTAGTGCTTTTTATACCCAAAAATGCGAAAATGTTTAAGTTTGGTGTTTTTTTATTTTTTTTTAATTTAAAGCTACTGAAACTTTAAGTTAAAAAAAAAGTATTATTAAACAAAAAGAAGATTAAAAGAGTCACACTGAAACAATTTTAATGCTAATGAAAATTTTGATATTTTGAATGTGCAAATTTAATTTTTTGCTACTTTTAAGGTTATGCAAGAACATTAAATGTTCTTCTCTCAACTCTTCTTAAGATTAAATACCTTTTTATACTTTTTAAAAAGCGTTTGTACTTACTGAATGCGAATTAAAACTATAGAGGTGTAATCGTTTCTTCCGCTCCTCAATCCTAAGTGGAATATAGGGCATCAAGAGGGCATCATAGTAAAAATAATCAAAAAAATACAAGAGAATACTGAAGAAACCATAACGGCATTTTTACAAAAAGAGTACCTCATTTTGTTATAATACATAACCTGAAATATAGCAAATAAGTCGTTCCCTTAACAAAAGAGTTTCTTTTAACAAAAAAACTCATACATTAAATTGTACATATCCATAACACATTTATTTAAAAAAAAGCGCACATTTTAAAGACATTTTATCTCGCATACAAACTTCTTCAAGTAATTCAATAAAAATTTGGTATTTTTTCCTGTTTAAATGGGCATTGTAGTCTGTTTTTTTATGCAAAGCTAGGCAACACTGCAGTAGCGAGAGAGAGATTTGAGTGCTGGAAGGAGAAGAACACCAACAATAACCGCAATCGCGGCCAATGTGACCAGATGTTTAACAAAGTAAAGCTATGTTCTCTCTGAGTTACCGAATGGTAGTCACGCACCAACCCATTCGGCTACGGCGGTTGCCAGCAACAACTTGTTAAAAAAAAAATTGGTGTAATCATGGTCTCAAATTCATTAGAAGCGCACCAGTTTGATACTAGTGGATTTCTCTGTGGAGTTCTTCGAGCATACGCACACATACACTCATAAATATGCAAGTGTTTGTCAATTCCATCGCTGTTGTGATTTGTTGCGGGCGCTCTGACAAACAGCGGGCACTTGCACGTGTCACCGGCGTCTTGTAAGTTGTCGTGTAATGTGTCAACTTATCATTTAATTTAATCTCGTGTCACAAAGCTGCAATACATTTAAACGCGTGTGGTTGTGTGTACCAGCTAGTATGCGCCTAATTAGGCACAGTTGTAAGCTGATGTATTGATAGTTAAAGGACAACCTCTTATCTCTGCTTAAAGGTAAGCATAACTTCTTAGTACAGCAGATATGTATGAATGTAGTTCTGAGGAACTGGTAAATATTTGAATAATTTGTTAAATTAAAACCTCAACGATACGTGAAGATAATAGAACTTTCTTGCTCTGTTTAGTGATGACAGATGAAGAAATTGAATGTGGAAGTTCAAAAATCGGCGACTCCTCCAACTGTGGCCATCCTGAGTATAGGGGAGTTTTTTTTTTTTTTTGTACGAGCTGTAAAAGCAAGGGATAAACCATCACGCGTCTAGCATCATCACTTCGCCGCCAATCAATGATCCAAACGTTTCACGATAATTCGTCTTGCAAAAGCTTCCACCGCCCTCCACTTTTCAACTGACTGAAGTATTTGTGGGCCTAGACTATTGGGCGTTAGAAACACACCAGGTTTGATTGCTAAATCGGCGAGTTCCTTAGCGAACGTGCTGCCACAAAAGACTATATATTCGGTAGTCTCCTCTTTGTCAATACAGACTACCAGCCAAGTGTAGGTGATGCAGATAGTTTTGACAGCATCCCTGTTCGCTGCAACAGGAAAAAATCAACGTCACTGGCGAGGGCCAGTGGGGCCTTTTGGTCGAGTTAGAACGTTCTGCTTGTTTGAGTTCCCCTATGGGCTTGGGACCTTGCGAGTAGTTCCACCTCTTCTATTCATTTGCCCGGATGTTTGTTGGTACGGCACCGTCTTATAGGCGCATGCGGTCTTCAACGCACTATTTCTACTGACCTGCAATATTACTGTGGGCAAAAAGTAATTCATTTGTCAAACTTCGCGGGATTTAAATTTCGCTCTAGTTATTTTTTTCATGAGTTGGCAGCACTGTTAATAACATCTCTGCCAACTTTCATGTGAATGTCATTATCAGTAATATATTTACGCTTGTGTTTACCAAACGACCAAGAGTACATTTTTCGATTTTTGCAATGTCTGATTTGATTGAGCAGAGAAGTGCCATCAAATTTTATTTGCCGAATGAAATTTCGGCTGCGGAAACGTTTAGCATGTTGCAGAAGGCGTCAACAGATGACCAACACGTCAATAAAGTGAAGGAGTTAGTGCTCAAAAATCGTCGGTTGACTGTTAAAGAACTTACTGATATGATCGGAATATCAGAAGGATCTGTAAAAACCATTTTGAAAGACCATTTGGGCCTACGAAAAGTTAAATCTCGTTTGGTACCGAAAACTCTCAATTTCTTGGAAAAAAGTCGTCGCGTTGATGTGTGTGAAACAATGCTTTCAGACTATCAGGACAAGCTCAAATGCATCATTACGAGAGATGAGACTTGGATTTATGCTTACGACCCTGAAACAACCGACTAATCAAACGAATATCGTGCTAAAGGCGAGGCCAGACTGAAAAGAGCACGTCAAAGTCGTTCAAAAATAAAGGTCATGATGACAGTTTTTTTCGATTTCCGTGGTGTGGTGCACTATGAATTCCTTTTACCTGGCCAAACTGTTAATAAGGAATATTATTTGAGCGTTATGCGTCGTTTACGTGGAGCAATTCGTCTAAAAAGACCAGAATTATGGGCCAACAACTCTTGGTTTTTGCATCACGATAATGCACCGTGTCACACTGCACTCGTTCTTTGACCATTTCGCCAAAAATTCCACGCATATCGTTCCGCAACCACCGTATTCGCCTGATTTGGCTCCGTGTGACTTCTGGCTATTCCCAAAACTCAAGAGACCACTCCGGGGAACGCGTTTCGAGTCGATTGAGGAGATAAAAGCTGAATCGAATAAGGTGCTGATGGCTATACCGGAAATGGACTATATGGCATGTTTCGGGGATTGGAAAAATCGTTGGCATAAGTGTATTTCATCGAGAGGGGATTATTTTGAAGGGGATGGAATTGATTTACAAGAATAAATAAAGATTTTTCATTTTACAACCAAATTCACCTTACTTTTTGCCCACAGTAGTGCTTCTTTAAAATGGTCCTTTAAGGGACCATGAATAACAAATAGGTATATATACTGGCCCTTCTGTCGTTTACTTGGTGTTTCGCCGAACTCAAATTTGCGTCGTGATGTTTGTGTTTTTACAAATGAAGCGACATACTGTTTTATGCCGCCTCCGTACGGCGGATGGTTTTTTATGAGGAACTTTTGAATGGCAGAAATAAAATCGGAATCTGACCTTTACATTTACTGCTCTATACCCGGTGCTCCGAACCCGGCTGGTATACGCGCCAATCCATTCAGCTACGTCTGCTATAACAATAGAACTTAAAAAACCTCGAAAAGTGATCGATAACCAAATGACCTATTCACATATAAATTTGAGAAACAGGTGAAGGTGAACAGATTATGACAAGAAATGCAAGACACTCGCCAGCTGCCGTGGAATAAGTCTTCCCATATATACCTTATAGAACCTTTGGGATGATTTATGTAAAATACTGAGCCTCACCTACAAAGACCCTAATTGAATCTTTTCAATACGAGTAGTGTTTCATAACAGTGAAATCTGCTAACGGTCAGAAGGTATTCACAATACGCCCATTGTTGAAAGAAAAATTTGTCGTAAAGTCGGAATTCGGCACCTCCGTAAAACTCCGTAAAAAGCTCCATCAGACCTGGGAAGGATCTCTCCGCAGTTTTTTGACACCGGGTACGATAAGAACTCAACTCTCTATAGTATACGTTTCTAGTCTAATACTGCAAAATATTGTTCGAGGTGATGCACCAAAATTCTCAGGCCTTACGTTTCGCATAAGATCGCTCAACTGGTGGCAACTACGGCGAAGATATTCATATCAATGATCTCTGTAATCGCGCAAATAGTTTTGCCTTTTCTGAACTTGCTTGAGAAGCTTAATGAAAATGTCTGGAGGTGAACGGGGCTAAGCCGAAAGACCAGTAACAGTCATCAAACGAAAAGGCAGTATATTTTCACCTTCACACGCACGCCGTCGTTGATATTTATAAATTTGAAGTGGTAGGGGGCTTCATTTACTTAGGAACTAGCATTAACAACATTAACAATATTAGCTTTGTGATCCAACGGCGCATCTGTGTTTCTAACAAATTATGTATTGAACTTACTAAGAAACTGAAAAATAAAATCTACTTTCGACGAACAAAAACCGCACTTAAGCCGGTATTGTTGTAAAGTGCAAAAGTATGACTATGGCAGCAGCTACCGAAGTGAACCTTAGGGTATTTGAGATGAGGATTCATAAGTTGCAGGTGATTTAGGGAGCTTGCCGCGTTGGCGATAGCAAAAACCGGAGATGATGCAATAAGCTTAGGACAGGCAAATTTAGCCACCAAGCGGGGACTAAAGATCCTGAGTGCTCGTGGCTATGGTCATATTCTATGAAAGATTTTCAAAGGATACCTATTCTTGGCGACAAAGAAAGAGGAAGAGACCTTCTTACCCTAACTTTGAGCGCTTTTATTTTGTAAGTTTATCGTATTTATTAAGATTTAATTTAGCCTAGCTGTTAAATTTCGCAATCAAAGAAATTTATTGGGTTGGTTGGGTTTAAAAAGGCAGGTAATTTTTCTTGTAAATAAAAAAAATGTCTGGCTAGCGAGTTATTGCGATCTTTTTTATGTTTTTACCTGCTGTGTACAGGGTCCTGCATTCAAAGTGTAATTATTTAAAAAGGCCATAAACTTAGCTAAGAAAATTACTTTTATTCAATTCAAAGAAAAAAAATTTGTGAAAATAGTACAAAATTAAGACTCAATTTACTTTTGATCGATATGACTACCGTTTGCCTTGATTATGGCCTCGAGACAGTCCAGAAACAAATCGCATGCTACCCGAAGGTGACTTACAGGTATTTTGGCCCTCTCGCGGACAATGACTTTTTTCAACGCCTCGAGACTGGTAAATCTTTTAGTTCGGACTTTGCTCTCCAAACTGAGCCAAAAAGAATAATCCGTTGGATTCGCGTCTAGTGAATTTAAGAGCCATTGTGTAGACGTTATGAAGTTCAGAACATTGTTGTTTAGCCATTCTTGGTTCACTCGAGCTTAGTGAGATGGTGCCGAGTCCTGTTGAAACATTCATGGTCTGCCACCGAAATGTTTTTCTGCGCACGGCCTCAAAGCAACCTCCAGAATACTTTCCGGATAATATTTCGTATATTCGCATTTACCTTGACGCCAGGCTCGAAGAAAACGATTACAGAGCGCTCATCTGTGGTTACAGCGGCTCAAACCATTACCTGTGGTTGAGGTTGCTTCCTTGTGGCCAAACGATGACTCATATTCTCGTATGAACGGTCGTTGAAATAAACGCTGTCCTTTAAGGAGTTTACGAATTGCTCAATTTGAAAAATTGTCTCGTCAGAAAGCACAAAGTTCGGAAATTGGCCGCTTTCGGCCAAGCGAGGCAACTCCTTCGGTCTCTCTAGTCTGACTTGTTGCTGCATTTGGTGTGAAGTCATGCACCAAGTCTCGTAGATTCCTTACGAGAATATTAAGAAATCTTACCGCATACCTGGAACGTCATCAGCAAGAGTTTCAAAACCAAGTATCCACCAATGAAAGGTACTGTTTTGTTTGTGGTGGGACAGTAAGGGTCCAGTGTAGTACGAATTGCTCAAACAGAGAAAAGCCATCATAACCGATCTGTACTGCAATTAGCTGGATAAATTGAAAGCAGCTATGAAACAAAAAATGCCAGCATTCTTCTTCTTCTTAGTTGGCGCTATAACCGCTTAGGCGATTTTGGCCGAGTTTAACAAAGCGCGCCAGTCGTTTCTTCCTCGTGCTAACCGGCGCCAGTTGGACACACCAAGTGAAGTCAAGTCCTTCTCCACCTGATCTTTTCAACACAGAGCAGGCCTTCTCCTTCCTCTGCTACCACCAGCTGGTACCGCATCGAATACTTTCAAAGCCGGAGCGTTTATATCCATTCGGACGACATGACCCAGCCAACGTAGCCACTGGATCTTTATTCGCTGCGCTATGTCATCGTAAAGCTCATACAGCTCATCGTTCCATCGTCTGCGATATTCGCCGTTGTCAACGTGCAAAGGTCCAAAAATCTTATGCAGAATCTTTCTCTCGAATACTCCAAGCGTCGCTTCATCGGATGTTGTCATCGTCCAAGCTTCTGCGCCATACGTTAGGACGGGCATGATGAGAGCCTTGTAGAGTGTTAGTTTTGTTCGTCGAGAGAGGACTTTACTGCCAGCATTAGCGTCTAGAAAAAGAATAGTGTTCCACCATGATAATGCTCGACTGCATACTGCGATGGCGACACAATCAATACTGAATGCGTTAGGATGGGTAGTCCTTAGTCACCCATCGTATTCACCTGACGTTGCACTATCTGACTATTTTCTGCTCAAATCTCTGCAAAATTATTTGACGGGAAAAAATTCAAATCTTTTGAAAGTCTTTCTAAGCCAGTTGCTTACTGTTTTAACTCCAAGACCGAGAGCTTCTACAAAACCAGAATTCACAGGTTACCTGAAAGATGGCAACACGTTGTAACAGAGAACGGAGTATATACGATGGGTTAATATAATATTACAATATTGATTAATTTAGACATATATTTTTAAAAATGAATTCAAATATTGTCTTTAAAATACGATAGAACTTTCCCTCTAACCCAATATTTATTATAAGGGTGGAAAATTATAAAATCAGCGAAACCAAAAGCAATAAATTTAGTTTTAACATAATAATTCCGTCTTTTTAACTGTACTTGGGTTGTCTTTATTTTCTTGAGTTCATTAAATACCAGGTCAGTCCATAAGTTCGTGCGTATTTTACCCATCATTTAACTTTTGTACGATTTTTGCATACAAAAAATTATTCGCGGAATATAGCGGAACTTTTCATATTTTCTTTGATACATTGTGCATTCAACAAGTGATTTTAATCGCGGATAGAACCACGTGTTGTTAGAAAATTAAATGGAATCTTCGAACGCGTATAAGAGGCATATTTTGTATTTTTTTTTATAAAAGTGATAAAAATGCAACAACTGCTGCTGCAGAAATAATGTGTGTTCTCAGCTGCTGCAACGGCTTAAAAATGAAAGTTTTTTGAACCATATCGTTACTGGTGATACAAAATTTGTCCTTTACAATAATCCTGTTCGCAAACGCCAATGGTTAGATAAAGATGAAACACCAGAACTGACCCCTAGGAATGGCCTTCACCCCAAGAAGATTCTCCTGTATATTTCGTGGGATATGGCCGGTATTGTTTATTATGAACTTCTGGAACCAAACCAGACGATAACTGCTGATTATTATTCCCATCAGCTATCAAACCTGAATGAGGCACTTAACAAAAATCGACCGTCTTTAGTGAATAGACGCAAAGTTTTGTTTCACCAGGACAACGCAAGATCTCATACCGCAAGGCAAACATTAGGCAAGCTGAACGAGCTAGGATGGGAGCTAATGCCGCATCCACCATACCCTCCGGATATTGTACCTTGTGATTATCACCTTTTCCGTGGACTTCAATCTCATATGAGTAATAAGAACTACTCCTCAAAAGAAGCTATAAAAAGGGATATCGAAGCGTATTTCGGCTCCAGGAACAAACAATTTTCGAGCAGGGAATTAAAAAATTGCCTAAACGTTGGGAAGACATTGTAAATAATGAAAGAAAAAATATTATTGATTAATAAATACTTTAAAGATCTTCTTTATTAATTTTAAAACCACCTTTAAAAAACGCTTGAACTTATGGTTATATCAGGTTTTTTGAAAATTACCGTTTACAATTTTCATGCAAATATTTGAATCTTTGCTTCGTGGAGGAGGACGACGAGCTCCGCCAAACACCCAGCAGAAGTGTGCGCGATAATTATTTATTTAATTTATCTCTATTATTTTATGCCATTTTTGCCCCTCTGTAATCTATAGTTGATGCTTTCCATTTCAATTCAACCGGGCTATTCGGGTCATGTTCTTCGATTTTGATGTAACTGAAATGTGTTGCTCTCTGGTCAAAATAATGAGATACGTATTTTTTTGTTCGCCCGAAAAAATTTTTTTCAAGAGTTATCGACAATTTTGTTTTTCGGCTCAAACTCGAGTTTTTTAATTATATAAGAACATTTTTTTTGAAATGCGGAAAAGTGCGAAACAGGTCTTTTACTCAAAAACAACTTATTTTAGCTACTGGGCATTCAGCTCAATTGAAGTTTGAGATGTCGTCTTGATTTGGAAAAAGTTATAAAAAAACAAAAAGTACACTTTTTGAAATATCGAATTTCGAAAAAATTTCAATTTTTTTTCTTTCTTGCTAAATAAAAAATTTTCAACTACTTTTTTGCAATTGTTTCTACATGACGTCGCTCCTGTAAGTAATTACGATCATTTTGAACTCAGAATTATTAAAATCGGTTGATTTTTGACTAAGTTATGGGCATTTAAAAAAAAGTGTTTCTTATATAATTAAAAAAAATCGAGTTTGAGCCGAAAAACAAAATTGCCGATAACTCTTGAAAAAAATTATTTTCGGGCTAACAAAAAAATACGTATCTCATTATTTTGACCAAAGACAAACATATTTAAGTTACATCGAAATTGAAGAACATTACCCGAATAGCCCGGTTGAATTGAAATGGAAAGCATCAGTTGACTCAGTAACTACAGCTGGCTTATTTGGTGTGGTTTATGGGCCGAAAGATTATACAAACTTTCGTAAAGTGCGCACTAATTACAAAGTGAGGAGAGCTTTGCGACAACTCGGTTGGTATTTCCAAGATTACGAAGATATTGAAAAATCCAAAAAGTGATATCATTACTTAAACCAAAGGAGACTCTGATGAACATTTTTCCCAGCATTATTTCGGAAGCGACAATTCAGTTATTTTTATCTTATAAAAGTTGTGATAAAATTAAAAACGAAAAATGTTATTTTTTATGCGAGGTAGTTTTTGCTATACCGCGGCATTTTTTGTTTTTGTTTTTATATTCTTTTTGTTTTTGTATTCTTTTTTGTTTTGTTATTTTTTATTTGGGGGTGATTTTAGCAGAATTTTAGATTCTCTGATTTTAGTTCTGTTACTAAAATCGCGCGCTGTAAACTTTACATTTGATTTAACATAAAAGCTTTTAAAAGCTTTGAAGTTGTAAAGCTTTCGAACAAAATGGCTTTAGAAAGTGTATAATGTCACTGAAGTAAAGCTTTGATGGGAAATGACTCGACTAGAAATGCTTAAAACGCCTGAAGCTTTTACGCACACCTTTGCATAGTTTGAATGCGATTCCAATGGAAGCACTGCGCTTTGCAAATGGAGACTAACGGTTATAATTTTTGTAAATAACTTACTTCTTAAAAAGTAATATCGTTCGGTTTTTATAGTACATACATATAAAAAAGGTACAGCTACGGACATAAAAACCTGCACACAAAAAATGAGGTTTTTGCTTCACTATTTTTCATGTGCGAATATTGCGACATTTTTTTAATGAAAAGCTGAGTAAAAAACTTTAGATATAATACAATTGGTCTGAAACAAATATTTTTGAGAAAAACGAAATTTATTATTTTTGCTCAAATGGTTTGCAATTGTTTTATGTTCAATCTTTAGCTCCTAGCTGATGCTACGATGTGAGTAGTCGGTAGCCGGTCAACTTCGATTATTTCTGCGATTTTATCGACATTTTCGACATTTCTTTTAATATCAAAAAATCTCTGAATGGAAAAATTAGAATAGTTTCGGTTCTTTTAAAGTTTTAATGTATATATTTTTCAAGTTTTCAAAATAAAACGTACTTTTTATATTCTTCTTCTTCTCAATTGGCGCGATAACCGCTTACGCGATTTTGGCCGAGCTTAACAAAGCGCGCCAGTCGTTTCTTTCTCGTGCTAACCGGCGCCATTTGGACACACCAAGTGAAGTCAAGTCCTTCTTCACTTGATCTTTCCAACGCAAAGGAGGCCTTCCTCTTCCTCTATTACCACCAGGTGGTACCGCATCGAATACTTTCAGATCCGGAGCGTTTGTATCCATTCGGACGACATGACCCAGCCAATGCCTATGTCGTCGTAAAGCTCATACAGCTAATCGTTCCATCGCCTGCGATATTCGCCGTTGCCAACGCGCAAAGGCCCAAAAATCTTCCGCAGAATCTTTCTCTCAAACACTCCAAGCGTCACCTCATCGGATGTTGTCATCGTCCAAGCTTCTGCGCCATACGTTAGGACGGCCATGATGAGAGTCTTGTAGAGTGTTAGTTTTGTTCGTCGAAAAAGCATCTTACTACGGGCCTACTTAGTCCAAAGTAGCACTTGTTGGCAAGAGGGATTCTTTGTTGTATTTCAAGGCTGCCATTGTTATCGGTGTTAATGCTGGTTCCTAAATAAACGAAGTCTTTTACAACCTCAAAATTATAACTGTCTACAGTGACGTGGCGCCGACGTCATACCAACTGTTCTTTCGGAGTCCGATTTCCTCTTCGGCGGCGCACACTGGGGATTTTGCGGAAAAAAGTCAAATTTGCAACATACCACCTACGCAATGTTTAATGGTATTTCTAAATTCCAGAATAGAACCAACAATAAAATCAAAAAGAATTACTAAACTCCGACTTACAGTTTTTTTTTTATAGATATGTCAAAAGTATAATTTTTTTATAGTATTGAACTGACCAAGAAAAAACTTCAAGTCCCAAGGTGGTTTTTTTTTCTTTTTGCTTGAGCCGACTTCCAATTTTTTATTTTTCATTTAGGGTACGATTTTTTTATATATTTTAGCCGGAAGAACGAAGGCTGTGAAGCATTTGATTATCTATTTATAATTAATTTTACGAAAAAAAAGTCATATTCCTTCATATTCTTGGATCTGCAAGTTGAGCTAGATTTACCTACGGTCAGAAACTAGTATCAACGTGTTGCTTAATAACGTCTC
The DNA here is from genome assembly GCF_027943255.1 of Anastrepha obliqua. NCBI lineage: Eukaryota > Metazoa > Arthropoda > Insecta > Diptera > Tephritidae > Anastrepha > Anastrepha obliqua. The sequence continues at coordinate 33,956,723 of NC_072896.1, forward strand.
TTTCAGTTTTAATCAATTGCAGGTGCCACCAGGCGCCACTGATTATTTTTTGGTAATGATAATAACTAAACGCTTTCTAGTGTGTGCATAATGATAACGAAACACTTTTAATTTTGTTTTGACATTTTGAGGGTAATTCAGAATTATGAACTTACATGTATCCTGTGCGTAAATATTTGCTGGCTTATATTAATAAAAAAAAAAAAAAATTAAAATTTATGAATTTAAAAAAATTTTTTTTTTTTAATTTTTTTAAAAAGTAGTTTTTAAACATGTTCTTTTCATATACAAATATATACAACTTCGTTAGTACTAAAAATGTAAATATTTTTTGGGATGTATACTTTTTTCCGCATCTCTGTACAAAAATCCCCAGTGTGCGGCGGTACGTTGCTTGGTGTATTTTCTTATGCTGGAATCTGGTGTTGCAGACTACCATGTTTCGGGCTCCGTCGAAGTCAATCAGCCTCTGTCCGTTACCGGGACTGGGCCTACGCTTTCTTCTATAATTTGGCTGCATAATTAATAATATCTAATAAAAGTTTAATTAGAATTATGCCTACAAACCTCTTTTCATTGCCGGTATCCGTTTCATTTAGTTTTTACTTTGACGTTTCTCCTTACATTCGTTAAAATAATTATCCTTAAGGATAATTCCTAAGGGTTGTATTTGGAAAAGTATATTTATAATCTAGGATTATTTTATAATCTCAGATTTCGGGAGAGTAATTTTGTATGGGTAATCTCACTTTTTCATTACGGATTGGGAGTTAAACACGAAAAAATTGATCATCTACTTATATGTGAACGTATTATTACTTACTGTTGACTTGATCTCCATCAGGAGCATACGACCTGAAGCGTAACAATTAGAACATCTACCATTACTATCTGGTTTCCCTTTATAATGCTATTTTTTTATAAAAATACCTCATTTGTTTCCGTGGTTTTGAGTTTAGGTGTTATAGCAGAAATTTTAATGACTTTTTTCCTAACTACTTTTCACATAAATTTTTATTTCTTTGCAATAAGTTAACATGAAGAAAATCGCGTTGATTATTATTATTTGTTTTTCACCAAAGCCGCCTAGAGATTGTCCAAGGCGTTATATTACGTGTCTAAGCTGTCCTTACATCATACAACTAGTTCTTTACATAATTTATTCTAATTATTATGAACGCCCTTTGTCTGTTAGACAAAAAATGTTACCAAGCCATAAAAATAAATACCAAATTTATCATTTATTGCTTACTACAATTAAAATTTTTATAATAAATGAGCATATTTTTAAAGAATCCATTTCGCCGTGGCCTTATGTAATTTCACTAAGCGGGGGAGTAAGTAGTAAAGCAAAGATGAAAAATGCATGCTCTCTTATTTCTACTACCTGCTGATTTGTTTTTGTGTTACTCACTACTCTTTTGTATACATATGCTTTAATGACAAAGCAGCATATGCCGTGTATTTATGGGGAAAAGATTTGTAGAGATGTGGGCAAGATCAGAACGTTAACCGGCTCTCAGTGGATTTGAAAGAATCAGCTGATTGGCTGATGGAACAGGAGTCATTAAAAGAGGTTTGCCTACGAAAAAACTAAGATTGTGTTGGTGATATACGTTGCTTCGTTGGCGTCTGAACAATGATTGATCGATTGAACGAATGTGAAATTAGTGGGCAAAATTCTATTGCTGTGGGGTGGCTTTCGAAGTTACTCTCTCACTTTTATTTTTCACCAAAGCGTATGACCAAAATTGGTAATTTATCATCCTTGTCGTGTATTTACTTTGAAATAATAAATATTTTTCAAGAGAGCTGCATAGTAAACAATTGAAAACTAGGGGGCTAACAAAAGACTTAACAGAGCTTTTAATTTCAATTGAATTCTTGGTGATATTAGCTATTAAAATCATCGAAAATCGCCGAGTCACTGAAAGAAATTTAGTAGAGATGCTTTCCATTTAAATTCAACCGGGCTATTCGGGTCATGTTCTTCGATTTCGATGTAACTTAAATATGTTGCTCTCTGGTCAAAATAATGAGACACGTATTTTTTTGTTCGCCCGAAAAAATTTTTTTTCAAGAGTTATCGGCAATTTTGTTTTTCGCCTCAAACTCGATTTTTTTTAATTATATAAGAAAATTTTTTTTTTAAATGCCCATAACTTAGTCAAAAATGAACCGATTTTAATAATTTTGGGTTCAAAATGATCGTAATTACATACACAAGCGACTTCATGTAGAAACAATTGCAAAAAAGTAGTTGAAATTTTTTTATTTAGCAAAAAAGAAAAAAAATTGAAATGTTTTCGAAATTCAATATTTCAAAAAGTGTATTTTTTTTTTTTTTATAACTTTTTCCAAATCAAAAGGACATCTCAAACTTTAATTGAGCTGCATGCCTAGTAGCTAAAATGAGTTGTTTTTGAGTAATGAATTTTTGAGTAAACACCCTGTTTCGCACTTTTTGTTTTTCGCAAAATAAAAAATTTTCAACTACTTTTTTGCAACTATTTCTATATGAAATCGCTCGTGTAAGTAATGACGATCATTTTGAACCCAAAATTATTAAAATCGGTTCATTTTTGACTAAGTTATGAGCATTTAAAAAAAAAAATCTTATATTATTAAAAAAAATCGATTTTGAGCCGAAAAACAAAATTGCCGATAAAGCTAGAAAAAAATTTTTTTTGGGCGAAAAAAAAAATACGTGTCTCATTATTTTGACCAGAGAGCAACATATTTGAGTTACATCGAAATCGAAGAACATGTCCCGAAAAGCCCTTTTGAATTGAAATGGAAAGAATCTATATAAGAAATTTTTTTTTAATTGCTCATAGCTTAGTCAAAAATAAGCCGATTTGAATGATTCTGGGTTCAAAATAATCGTAATTACTTACATAAGCGATTTCATGGAGAAATAGTTGCAAAAAGTAGTTGAAAATTTTTTCTTTTGCAAAAAACAAAAACTGCGAAACAGGGTGTTTACTCAAAAATTCATTACTCAAAAACAACGCATTTTAGCTACTAGGCATGCAGCTTAATTAAAGTTTGAGATGTCCTTTTGATTTGGAAAAAGTTATAAAAAAAAAAAAATACTCTTTTTGAAATATTGAATTTCGAAAAAATTTCAATTTTTTTTCTTTTTTGCTAAATAAAAAAATTTCAACTACTTTTTTGCAATTGTTTCTACATGAAGTCGCTTGTGTATGTAATTACGATCATTTTGAACCCAAAATTATTAAAATCGGTTCATTTTTGACTAAGTTATGGGCATTTAAAAAAAAATTTTCTTATATAATTAAAAAAAATCGAGTTTGAGGCGAAAAACAAAATTGCCGATAACTCTTGAAAAAAAATTTTTTCGGGCGAACAAAAAAATACGTGTCTCATTATTTTGACCAGAGAGCAACATATTTAAGTTACATCGAAATCGAAGAACATGACCCGAATAGTCCGGTTGAATTTAAATGGAAAGCATCTAGAGACTCTAGGCATCTCATTGGGCAGTATTTTAATAGTATTTTCACTGAAGTATTGGATTTCAGAATGCTGTGTACACAATGGGTGCCGCATTCACTAACAGTGGAACAAAAACCCGTGGAACAGAAAGCCGGATTCAAAGGCTTTCTCAGCAATTTTTAGGGTATTTTCGAAAGGATGAAGTTGATTTGGTGCAGCGATTTGTCACTATGAGTGAGACTTGGGGCCATAGCCATGATGGTGTGAGCCTGGTTCTTTGGCTCCGAAACGAGTTTGTTTCCAGAAACCGGCCAGTAAGGTGTTAGCATCAGTGTTTTTGGGAAGCGAAAGGAATTTTGTTTGTGGGTTATCTGAAAATGCTAATACAATAAATTCTGAATACTATTGTAACCTTTTAAACCAACTGAGGGAAAAGCATTTGGTGAAAGCAGTCACAATTTGCAAAAGAAAAAAAGACAATGCATCGTGTCACAAGAGCATTTTGACAATGTCTAAAATCCATGAATTAAAGTTTGAATTGTTGGAGTATCCACCGAATTCACCAGATTTCACTCCTAGCGACTTCCTAATATCAAAATACAATAGTTGTAGGTTAGTTAAGAAAATCACAATTACGCGCTTATCAACTACAATAAATATCTGATAATTATGAGTTTATTTGAATTTTTATTCTTTATTTAATTCTCTTATCTCACTTGTTATTTATCTTGAACATGAACATCCATATTTTCAAGTTTTTGTTGACGCCAACGCACTTTATGATCTTTACAATTTTTCTACCTTCAGCAAAATGCCAGCCTCCGGCACTCTTACTAAACTAAATTTTGCAAATTCTATTTGTGTTGGTGTCTTCTCAGATAAGCTGAAGCGATAAGATTTCAGTAGAGTTATCAATCCTACGCGCACTTGCATGCGCGCAAAACGTAGGCCAATACAATTGCGTGGTCCATCGCCGAAGCCGAGAAAAGCTTGCGGGTGACGCTTTTGCACTTCTTCTGGACTGAAGCGCTCGGGACGAAATTCTTCGGGATTTTCATAGATATCTGGATCGTAGTGTAACTCCTTCACTGGTATATGCACTCTTATGCCTTTCTCGAGTATAATATTCGTATCGGGCAATCTGTACTCCTCGACTGAGACACGGGTAAGCGCGGCCAGTGCTGGATATTTGCGTAGAGTTTCTGAAAGTAGAAAGCGGTTAAGAATTTATAATAATTTATGTCATCAAACAAAGAAAAATAAATGATTAATCCCTTCGACCGCGGCTTTTCTTGCTTTAATCTGAATATTTCCTACAAATAGACGAAATTGCTCTCTGGAAATGGTGGGGTCGAACGCGTTAAGATACATAATAAGCACCTTCGATTCACCACTTCTCTGCTCACTATCTCTAAGTTCTGCTCACTTGACGAAAAATTTGCATGTAAAAGCAACAACAAAGCTATCGAGCAAGATTCGCCGTCTATGGGCTTAGTGCTTTGCGGACTATCTGCGGCTTCCGTACACTTTCCGATGATACTTTCTCCGTCACTGCAGGACTAATCCCGGTAGACATTTTGGTAAAAGAACTGCGGAGAGTATATATAAAGGTAACCGAACTCTCTACCGTAAGGCGTAGAGATATTGCAGCATCGTTCGATGGCCTCTGTCAAGACCGGCGAAACAGATCACCTAAGGGTAGATGGACATATGAGTTAATACCCATTCTTACGATGTTGTTAGAAAGAAGCTATGGCGGCACAAACTACTGCTTAACACAATTGCAATGGGGTATTTCGAAAATACTGAATTATATTTGGCCAAAACAGTTCACCAAACATCAATGCCCACGCTATGCTCCCAAAACTTTTAAAATCTTGAACGGAGAAAATATTGCAGATTTCATGCTGACATCATCTGATAACTGTAAGAGAATCTGTTGCACACGAAAATGCCTCAAAACTAACCTTTTCTCTTTTGTGGATGACAGTTGCAATTATAATGACACGCAGCGTTCAGCTGGACATATCTGCTCTCATCAATATTATGATCGACCTTCAGCCACTGAAAAGTTGTAAACTTACGAAGTACCTTCCGTGACAATGAACAAATGGAACTTCTGGGGCCACACATGCAGCATTTGGGAGAAGGAGTCAATAAAGGGCGCAGTTCGAGTTATTATAGTAAGCCGGTGAAGGTAAGCCAGTAGAAGGATGGTTCAATGCATAGAATACCACGCAGGTGGAGAAAGTACCTGATCCCTATTCACTTGGCAGGATTGGTTGAAGCAGTTCACGACTTGCCAAGTATGCTCTGGGTAGCTTCCGCATATACGCTTGAGAGCGACCTAAAGTGAGAAGGCGCCTGGCAGTAGATATTAAATGCACGTTCCTTTGCAAAAAATGTGGAGGCCAAACTAAGATATTTCAGCCAACACAGCCAAAACGGGTTGATAGCCTGACATGCAATGCTGCAAAAAGAGTTTGGTCAAAATTGGACATCAGGCGCTCAAAGGTGCAACTTAATTATGATTAAGGAAAACGTCTCTATGTTAGTTGCTTTTATCAAAGGACATTGTTTGCTAGGTCGACATGCGCGAAGATTGAATGCACCTCATTTTGGCAGAAGATGCAAGAATTAGTACTGTTACTGTTCCGCGTGACATGCCATGAGGCTTAGATACTTTCTTGAATGATATCGATGACCTTAGGGATATCCAAGGTGAAGTCCTACATAAACTAGTCCGAGCTAAAATAAAAACGGGAGGACTTTCGTTCCGATAACTTCAAGTTTATTTATTCAAAATAGTCCCCTCCAGCCTCAATACACTGTTTTGCGCGATCTAAAAGCTTTTCGAAAGAGTGTTTTTCAAGTCACTGACCGGAATGTCGTTCAGGATGTCGGTACAAGCCTTTTTGATGGCCTCTACGGACGCAAAACGTTTTCCTTTCATGGTCTATTGCAATTTTCCGAAAAGGTAGAAGTAAAAGGGAGCCATATCAGGCGAAGACGGTGAGTGATTGATGGTTAAAATTCGATTTCTAGTCAAAAAATCAGTCACAAGAGTGGATCGATGAGATGGTGCATTGGTATGGAAAAAGCGCCAGCTTTCTCCTTCGCGGTATTCAGGGCGAAGTCGACGAATGCGATGCTGCAATTGCTTCAAAACGCCAAGATAGAAAATTGTATTGACGAATTAGCCCATTGGCACGAACTCCTTGTGAACAACTCCTTTGGAATCGTAAAAACAAATGAGCATCGACTTGATTTTTGACTTCTCCAAACGCGATGTTTTGGGTGGTGGCTCGTCTGGGGCCTTGCATTTGGCACTTTGACGCTTGATTTCAGGTTCTTGTTGGAAACACCACGTTTCATCAGCAGTAATAATGTTGTCAAGGAAGTTGTCGCCCCTTTAATGACTTCTTTCGAATGTTGAATTCTGAGCAATTTTCGGTCCGCAGTTAACTTGTGCGGAATGAAACGTGCACAGACCTTTCGTAAGCTCAAGTGACCAGTTAAAATGCGCTAAATCGATGTTTTGGAAATATTCAACTCCGATTCCATGAATTTCAACGATGATTTCGGTTGATTTTTGATAAATTTACGAACAATTTCGATGGAGTTTTCGGTGGTCCCTGATTTTGGGCCCGTATGTTCCTTGTCATTTATGTTCACACAAGCATATCTGAAACGTGTAAACCACTGATGAACTCTGGCACGGGATAGACGATCATCGCCATAAACTTTTTTCATCAATTCAAATGTTTCGGTAAACGTTTTACCGATTTTAAAACAAAATTTGATATTAGCTCTTTGGTCGCTTACACTGAACTGACTGTCTCCAAGCTTTCACTGGAAGTCAACTAGGAATGTGGCTTCCAACGCACTGACTTATTAAAGAGGTGGCGCCATCAAAAACTGGACCAGATCAATGGGTTTGCATTTATAACAAAATGGTTTAACGAAGAGTAGCAGATAAACGGCTACTGGTGGTTTAGAGACCCACCTACCTACCCACCTACTAATAGACGTAGCGACATGATTAGAAGGTAAAATCATGGTTTTAAGGTCCACAACTGCAAATAGTACCAAATAGGGAGCTGAGGAAAGTATTAAAAAAAAGGACAACTTTATAAGGTAATTAGATCTGAGAAAACTAATCACATTTCACCTGCTGCGATGAGTCAATGAATCAATCTATCTACATATCCTGAGTACTTAACAAAAGGAAGCTATCGAAATAGAAACTGCATTCAACGCGAGATGGTTAGTTCTATAGCGAATAGCAGTGACTACGAGAGCATTAGGCATTTATCCTCCATTCTCCCTTAACATCCTCTAAATACACACACCTTTCTATTCACTAACTTCACTTACCACTTATGACTTGATCCAGGTAGTTCATTTCCATCATAGCTTCATAGGTCAATTCGCCATTGTGCTTCGCTAGTACGCTGACGATTTCAGCTCTCAACTTCTCCTGCACATGCGGATTTTTCGCCAACTCATACAGCCCATAACTCATATTACTCGAACTGGTCTCAAATCCAGCAGCAAAAAACAAGAACACCTGACCCGCCATCGCTTCAATACTCATGCCTGGCATACCATTTGCATCCTTAGTATTCTTCAACTCAATCAACAAGTTCATGAAATCATTGCGCTGCAATTGCTGCTCTTCACGCATACGCACCGTCTCGCGCACCAAACGCTTCATAAACTCAACGATGTCTGTGGGTAATCGTTTGATTTGGAAATACTTGAACCACTTAAATAGCACAGGATATGTTATCATTAGCAAGCGTAGACGTACGGAAATGAAGTGCCGAAAGAAAATACGGCGACCTATTTGACGAAACTCTACATTAGGATCCTTTAGGCTGTTGCATTCCACACCGAAGACGCAATAGCCAATGACATCAGTTGTATAGCGCGCCATCATATCGTGAATCTCAATAATGCCGTCCGGCACTTGTGATATATGCGCACTAAGGGCTTGTTCCAATTGGTGTGCCACCGATATCAATGTGGGAAACATAAATTTCATTTTCGCCGATGTGAAGGTGGGTGTGAGTTTGGCGCGTAAAGGTCGCCACTTTTCACCGTGTAGGGTAAATAGATTTGAGGCGAGTGCTTCGTCAGCACCACTATCAGAAGTACGATCAGTGAATTTATTGAAATCTTTGACTAGTATGGACTTGATTAGATCCAGATCGAGTATGACGAGTATTGGTTTGGTGAAAATGTAGGTACCGACAAATTTGCCTCTACCACGGAATTGCTGATAGACCTCGTGCATGAGCTCTGCTCCGTGTATAGAACCCAATCGAAAGAAGTTGCCGAATAGGTAGTTCATTTTCAGTTGAGGCACACCCCGTACCTCCCAATATTGGTACTTGTATCGGAGGTAGCTGAGCAGCAGGGAGAAGAGTGAGGTGAAGATAATGAAGTAGAAATCCATTTTGCAACACTTGATTTGGCTGGCAGGACGACAGAGTTAAATGAAAACTTTAGTATTTTCTAATTTTCTTAATTTTGATATTATATTATTAGAAATTATTTTGAAGCTAAGTTTAACCCTTTTTTTAATTTTTTTTTTTTTTGGAAAATATTATGATGAAATATTTGAAGCTAATTTTTTTTTGTCAATCCTTTTGTTAATAAAACTTTCCCTATCTAATTTTCAATAAATAAATAAAATAAATACCATAACCAACCCTTCGACTTGATAGAATTTCACTCAAGCCTAACTATATAGTAGATAGAAATCTTATCTCTACGTCACAACATGCCTACACGAAAGGGAAATCGGTAGAGCCAGTTTTACATTACCGGCAGAGAGATTACTGCACAAACAGGAATTTACTTTGGCCGCTTTCCTTGATATTGAATTACTGCAGCACTCACTAATCTTGGAGAAGAACCGGGCTTGGGAGGCTTCATTGGCAAAATGCTTAAAAGCAGACTCATTGAAGCGGAAGTAGGAGAATCGGCGCTCAGGAAATTGGTAAGTTGAGGTACACCGCAAGGTGGAGTCCTCTCACCCTTTTTATGGAACGCAGTTGTAAATAAACTTCTGTTAATATTGGAATCGGTGGGCTGTAAGGTGAAAGCTTATGCCGATGATGTTGTTATCGCTGTTGCCGGTAAATTTGTATCTACATTAAGAGACCTAATACAAAATGCTCTAGATGTACTTTCTAGGTGGGCAGAATAGTGTGGTTTAGGAGTCAACCCAGACAAAACACAACTCATATTGTTCACTAGGAAACACAGAATCCCTCAGCTAAGTCCAATTGTTCTCAAGGGGGAAGCTCTTGTGATTTCGGACGAAACCAAGTACTTAGGACTAAACATAGATAGGAAACTGACTTGGAAGTCAAACATCTTAGAAAGAGTCAGGAAAGCGAACCTAGCCTTTTATGCCTGTAAGAGAGCTTTAGGTAAGGCCTGGGGAATTAAACCTGAGGTGGCTCATTGGCTTTGCACTGCTGTCGTCAGACCCATTCTTCTATATGGAAATGTTGTCTGGTGGTGTGCTATGCATAAAAAAACCTATTCTAGTTTATTGAATATGTGGCGTCATGAAAACCACGTCATCCATGGCTTTGGACATCATGCTACATCTGCCACCCCTAGATCTCTTCTGCAAATACTCAGCGGCCTGTTCCGCGTTAAGGCTCAAAGCGAGTTCACAATGGAGGAGTGTCACACATGGACTCCTCAACCATCTTAGACTCCTACACGGACATACCCAGTGACTTGGACTATCACCCTCCCATTCTTTGCTTCGAAAGGAATTTCCTAATGAAAATCCCTTCTAGACTGGAATGGCTTGAAGAAGATCCAACACCCAACACACCCGTTAAGTTCTACACGGACGGATCTAAAGTGGACACCGGTGTAGGATCAGGGTTATTTTGCGAAAAGCTTTCTATTAGTAAATCCTTTAAACTACCGGATCACTGTAGTGTTTTTTAAGCGTACATAAATGGTATTCATGAAGCCTTAAAATGGTTAAAGATAAACAGAATATTATCAAAGGATATATCAGGGAACTGTAGGGCAGACAAACTGGCAAGAGAAGGTATCTGTATGCCAGACATAAGTAATTTTATGGAGATACCTCTCGCAACTTGTAAGCTTCTCATTAAGGACGCATTAATCAGTTCTGCAAATCAAAGATGGATTGGCGTTAACACCTGTGAAATTGCTAGGCAAACATGGCCAAGGCTAAATTAACGTCTGTCCAAGAGTATTATAAAACTGAATAGACTTCAAATCAGGATCTTAGTAGGGGCCCTCATAGGACATTGTCGCATAGGAAATCATGCAAGGAGATTAGGTGTTTACATGCACGATTTCTGTCGTAACTGTAGGAATGAGGAGGAGTTGGAAACAATTCAACACCTTTTTTGCACATGCCCGGCTCTAGTCCGAAGCAGGAAACGATTTTTAAAATCCTTCTCCTTAACAAATATAGATAATCTATACACTTTAGGTATTAACAACCTTTTACGCTTTGTCAAAAGCTCAGGATGGTTCAATATGGAGAGGGAAACGTAGCCCAGCCCCCGCGGCTCACAACGGACCCATTTCGTGGTCTAAGTGTCATCGATGTTTCTATGTGCGATGCTGCTGCCAAGCCTAACCTAACTTAGTCCCTTCGTTTTAATAAAACTCACTTAACTACTACCATGAAATATTTTTTGCCTAAAATTTTCTAATTTTATTAAAAATATGTATTGAATCGCAGAGTCTTTTTGGAACGTGTTATCGTTTATTCGATCAAACAGGAAGTGAAAAATGTGTATTCAATGAATTGACATAATTGACATTTAGTCTGGGTAATATAATATAGGTGACGTCAGATTTGTGATATATTATCCATTTCAACAAATTTGTTATTCTTTTATATTAATAAAATTTACTTTATATAATTTTTTATGATTTTGTTTTTACTTTTTAAATTTTTACTGAAATAGATTTTGCTTAAAGATTTGTTGTTTATTAGTTGTTTCATCTTAATAAAACTTTTTTTTTTTTTGTAAATGTTACCGTGAAATGTTTTTAGCTACAAATTTGGTTATTCATCTTTTCTTTGTGTCAATAAAATACTTTTTTTTATAATTTATATTTCTAATCATTTTTAATAATATTAAAATATTTTATTTTTTATTATTATTGCTGTACCTATTTTTTTTTTAATACTATTATAAAATATTTTTAGCCTGAAGTTTTGGTAGTTATTATTTCTTGTTATTAAGAAAATGTGTTCTACTTAATTTTTTATTTGTTTTTAGTCAATATTTCAGTTTCGTTTTGTCAATTTTATTATGAAATATAAAGGGTGATTAAATTTCAAGCGCCGATGTTCTGCATTTCATTTGACATTTTTCAAATTCAGACTAACTCAATTTGAACCATGGAAAGCCCCTTGACCATTTCAAGCGTCGTCAATGGTCAGAATTGTGGCAGGAAATGGCAACAGTGAATGATCAATTTTTGAAGAAAATCATCTTCAGTGATGAGGCGCATTTTCACCTCAGTGGATTCGTCAATAAGCAGAATTGCCGTTTGCCGCATTTGGGCGAGTGATAATCCAAGAGTGATTGCCGAAAAACTAATGCACCCACAAAGAGTGACTGTTTGGTGCGGTTTATGGGCCGGCGGCATCATTGGGCCGTATTTTTTCCAAAATGAGGCTATGAATAGTGTTCGCTATCGTGGCCCGAATTGAAAGATATTCATGTGGACGATATGTGGTTTGAACAGGGCGGTGCCACTTGTCACACAACTAACGGAACAATGGCTCTTTTGCGCGAAAAATTTGATGGCCGAATAATCTCACGTCGCGGCGATGTCAATTGGCCACCAAGATCATGTGATTTGACACCGTTAGACTTCTTTCTTTGGGGTTATTTGAAAGGAAAGGTGTACGTCGATTAGCCAGCAACAATTCAAGAGCTAAAGGATAAGATAATTCGGCACATTAACGGCATAGAACCTCAATTATGCCTCAGCGTCATCGAAAATTTGGAACATCGGATTAAGGAGTGCCGCGGAGGCCGCGGCGGCCATTTGGCCGATATATTGTTTTATGCGTTATTGAGCCATACCAATATTATCATAGTGAAGAGAAAGAACAATAATTTTTTAAACAAATGGTATTTTATTCAAAATCAGCACTGGCCCTTGAAACTTAACCACCCTTTATATAATAGTAATGCACATCTAGTTCTGATTGGGAACTGGTTTATAGAGGATCAGTTAAGGACTCGTTCGTAACTAATTAAAAATGCATATGATTGATTCCTTCAAGTAAATAGTAATACAACTCTGATTGGTCACTAATTCTGATTGTGAACTAGTTCATAATGGACCAGTTATGGTACTAGTTCGTAAATAATTAAAAAAAATCATATGATTGATACCTTCAATAGTCTAATTTTCATAAAGTTTGAAGCAAATGGTAATACATTACTGATTAGTCATTTCGTAACTGGTACAATTATAGTGAGTCTGAGACCAGCTCGCAAGCTGGCATGTGAGCTGAGTTCTTTGGCTATTCATATGCAAACCTACCCATATGTATACATACATGCCAAGAATGATAGAAAGAAGATTGCGCCCATCAGAGCGTACGTGACGTCACGTTTGCTGAGTTGCGCAGTATTGCCAACCATTTGCTCTTCGCAATAAATTTAGTGCTTTTTTATACCGAAAATGCGAAAATTTTGAAGTTTCGCGTTTGTTTCTTTTTTTTAATTTAAAGCTACCGAAACTTTAGGTTAAAAAACAAACTATATTATTAAACAAAAAAGGTTAAAAAACGTCACTCTGAGAAGATTTTAGTGCTAATGAAAATTAGTTGGTTTTTATAAAATTTGATATTTTGAAAGTGTGAATTTAAGTTTTGGCTCCATTTAAGGTTATGCAAAAATATTAAATGCCCCTCTCTCAACTCTTCTTAAGATTGAAAACCTTTTTACACATTTTAAAAAGCCTTTGAATTTATTGAATGCGAATTAAAACCATAGAGGTGTAATCGTTTCTTCCGGTCATCAATCCTTAGTGAGACATAGGATATTAAAACTTATACTATACTATACTATACAGAAAATACTAAAGAAACCATACTGACATTTTTACAAAAAGAGTACCTTATCTAGTTACATAACTTCAAGTATAGCAAAAGAGGTCGTTCCCTTAACAAAAGAGTCTCGCTTAAAAAAAAAACTCATAAATTAAATTATACATAAGCATAACACATTTATTTAAAAAAACGCACATTTTAAAGACAATTTGTCACGCATACAAAGTTCTTTAAGTGATTCAATAAAAATTTGTTGGGTTATTTTCTTTGAATGGGCATTTTAGTGCGTTTTTATATCCAAAGCTGGGCAACACTGCAGTAGCGAGAGAGAGATTTGACTGCCGAAAGCAGAAGAACACCAACAACACCTGCAATCGCGGGCAGATGTTAAAAAGAAGTAAAGCTAAATAAAACTGAGTGAATTATTTAAATAATTATTAAAAAATGTATATTTCACAAAATTATAAACATGACATTTTAATTAGAACAATTAGAAAAATGTCATGAAGAAAGAACTAAAACTCCGAGACACAAAATAATAAAAATAACAAAAAAAAAAAATGATAAATCAAGTTACGAAAATGGTAATCTGACCATACTGGAGCTAAAATCACGTAACTAGTTGTCAAATTCGCTGAGCGCAAAGTAACGGGACCACGATAGGCGCCACCTCATTATTCTTTCCATCATGCATACATGCCAACATATGAGTCAGTGCTGCTTTGATGCATGTTTGTGGGCGTTGTTAGGAAATATTTTTAGCTTATAGTTTTGTTATTTATTATTCCTTTTGTCTTAGTAAAATTAACCTATCCCATGTTTTGTTTTTTTTTGTTTCATTTTTATTTTTTTATAATAATACTATGAAATAGTTTTGGCTTACAACTTTGTTATGTTTTATTTCTTTTTATTAATAAAATTTACCTACATAATTTTTTATTTCTTTCTTTTAGTATTTTTGTTTTTTAGAAAAATGTTGTTGTCAAATGTTTTTAGCGGTAATTTTATTTATTTAATAGTTCTTCGTCTTCATGAAATGTAGTTAACATTTCTTATTATTTTTTTTTTTAGTATAATTTTTTTTTAATATTATGGTGAAATATTTTTAGCTTAAATAAATTTGTCATTGCTTTGTTTGAAGAAAATTTATTTTATTAATATTTTTTTAAGATTTCATTAAAACTATTTTTGCCTTTTCTCATTTTCTCATTTTCTATTTGTTTTATTGATATTTTATTTTTTTTGTAAAATTTTATTAGAATTTTTATCAACTTAAAGCATTTCTATTTATTATTCATTTTTTAATGTTTTATATTCAATTTTTTTTAACATCATTATAAATATTTTTAGCTTCTTTATTATTCCTCTCATAACAAATTTACCAATTTAATTTTTTTTAATTTTTTTGTGTTAATACAGGGTGGGTCATATAGTGTTTGCTTTTTGAACCACCTATTTTTTTGAGAATGGTAACACAAATGACATGTCAAATGCGTTCATAATTTACTTAAGGGTTTGACATTTACGAAATGGGACGCTATACGCTTGAACAAAATTGGGAAATATTGAAAACCTATTTCCAAAGTGGTGAGTCGTCTTCTTCTTTTCTGATTTTTACATCGGTGGCTATGTCAATAACCAAAATTGTCGGATTTGGGGCTCAGAAAATACACACGTTACTGTAGAGAAGCAAATGCATCCACAAAGAGTCACTGTTTGGTGCGGTTTTTGGTCTGGCGCCATCATCGGGCCATTTTTTTCGAAAATGAGCGAGGAGCTGCGGTTACAGTAAATGGCGAACGTTTCCGTGACATGCTCAACGAGTTGTTTCCAAAAATTGAAGAGGATGACATGGACGACATTTGGTTTCAACAGGACGGTGCAACTTGTCACACTGCCAAAGTTACACTCGAACTTTTGGCTACCATTTTTGAAAACCGAATAATCAGCCGAAATTCCGATATCAATTGGCCGCCTCGGAGCTGTGATTTAAGCCCGTTGGACTAATTTTTGTGGAGAGCCCTTAAGGGCAAATGCTATGCGAACTATTCCGAGACGATTGATGCTTTAAAACACAAAATCGAAGTTGCCATTTATGAAATTGGGGCCCAAACAATCGAAAATGTGCTTAAAAATTGGGTTAATCAAATGGCCTACTATAAAGCCAGTCGTGGCAGTCATTTGAACGATATTATTTTTCATTCATAAATGGCATGTTCAATCTTTAAAACAAAAAAAAAGATTTGAAAAAATATTGATCAGTTTTTTTTTATAGCCGATTCAAAAAGCAAATTTTACATGGCCCAATATGTATTTTTGGATTTCTTTATTAATATTTCAGGATTTTTTAAAAGTTATGTTATGCAACATTTTTAGCTTTAAGTTTTGCTATTATAACGCTTTTTGTAAAACTGGCATTTACCAGATCTGTACTTTTATTATATTTTTTGTTTTAAAAATATTATTGGAGAATATTTTTACATTATCTAACATTTATTTTCCTTTTTCAATATTATTAGATAATATTTTTACCCCAAAATTGTCTCATTTCTGTATTCACTACGTTTTAATGAAATTTACTGAATTTTGCTTTAATATTTTTGTTTAGTTTCTGAAAATGTTACAGAATATTTTTAGCGTTGAAGTTTATTTTATTTATATTTCCAATCCAATTACTTTTTTGTGTTAAAGTTAACATAAACATTTCATAATTTTTCACTATAAATTCTTGGCTCGTTTTCATATATCCTGCGCATTAATACAATCTACTAATTTTTATTATTATTATTTCTTTTCATTAGCTACTATTTTCAACACACCTTTGGCAGCCTCGAACTAAATTTTAATTTCAACTTGTTCTTATGCGAAATGCGACTATCTTTTTTTAAATGATCTTCACTCTTTTGCAACCTTTGAGCGATTCACTGCTTTGTCTGTCGCCCATGCGACTACCGTTCAGGCTGCGATTACTCTTCTTTTTGTATTGCTCATTTACAATTACACGGTGTGTGATAAGGAGTTTATTTTTAAAATTCTTTTATCTGTTCTTCTGTTCAGCTTCAGCTTTAGCTTCTTCTTCGCTTCAGCACTTTCTGCTAAAACTTTTGGTATAATGTACAAGAAGAGAGTCCAGGTTCGAGAGCCGAGTCCAAGTTCGACCGTCCATATTGTTGCATTAATTAACTAAAAATATTTAGAGAGAAAAAAAAACAAATTACGATCAAATATATGTGCGTGAAAACAACATGAAGAAGTACGCAACAACTAACCACCAGTTTTAAGCATGAAATCTTATCTTTCTTCTTCATCTGTAAACAAATCAGTCTAGACATTTGATTTGTTCAGATTTGAGTTCTTTGTTTTTTTGTACCTATTTGAATAGTTTCAGCCGTTTTCAGAAGGTATTGATATTCATGTGAAACTTTACTGGTTTTATGAAGATCACAAAATTTTATTAGTCAACATGAAATCTGGCTGATAGCAGCGCTATAAAAGCAAAATTAACATGTATTTTGGCTTTCAGATTGTCACAGTAAGCGGAATTATTCTGAGGCCGACGAATTTGTTTTGACAGAATTAATCCATTTTCCGGGTATTGTTGATAATTTGATTGAAAAATATAAACAAAATCGCTGTTTTGCTTTAATTATTTACTTTAATGCAATTATTTATATAAACGAAAATGGATGAAAATATCTGAACTAAGTTTCAATTGATAGCTTCTTTATAGGCTCCAGCTCACTAGTTCATGACTGGCATTGACAATATTCGCCTAGATTTTCTATTCTCTAGATTTCCATACTATATCGACTTGTATAACGTCTGGTATTGAAAACTATTGCTTAGAATCACTTCAGAATAGAAGATAATATCTCGCCTGTTCAATTATTCGAAAACTTTTAACTGGAGCTCTGAATTATTCTGAGGATACCTCTCAAGGTATCTACAGGGTCCGGTACGCGAAGTGTAACCAACTAAAAGGGCCATAAACTTAGTTTGGAAAGTTACTTTTATTCAATTCAAAGTAAAAAATGTGTAAAAATAATACCAAATTAAGGATCAATTTACTTTTGCCTGATATTAACACCTTTTGCCTTACCTTTGGCCTTGAGACGGTCCAGACACGAATCGAATGTGACTTGCAGGTATTTTAGCCCACTCGCGGAAAATGGATGAGCGCCTTGAGCCTGGTGAATCATTTAGTTCGGACTCTGCTCTACAAACTAAGCCAAAGAGAATAATCCATCGGTTTCGCGTCTGGTGAATTTGAGAGCCATTGTGTGGAAGTTATTTAAATTCGGAATGTTGTTTTTTTAGCGATTCTTGGTTCACTCGAGCTTTGTGAGACGGTGCCGAGTCCTATTGAGACGTACATGGTCTGTTACCGGAATGTTCGTCTGCCCACGGTTTCAAAATAACCATCAGAATACTTTCCCGATAATATTTCCGATTTACGCATTTGCCTTGACGCCATGAAAATGATTGGAAAGCGCTCATCTGTGGTTACAGCGGCCCAAACCATTACCAGTGGTCGGTGCTGGCTCCTGGTGGACATCCGGTGATTCAAATTCTCGTATGTAAGGTCAGTCAAATAAACCCTATCGTTTGGGAGTTTACGAATTAATCAATTTGGGAAAGTTTCTCATCAGAAAACGCAGTGTTCGGAAATTGACCGCTTCCGGCCAAGCGAAGCAACTCCTTCGCTTTCTCAAGTCTGACTTGTTGCTGCTTTGGTATGAGCTCATGCGTTTTTTGGATTATATAGGGCGTGACTTTGAGATCATTTCTGAGCATGCGGCGGATGCTATGGTCAGATATTGTCAGTTTTTTCGCCATTTGATTGGGACTTCGTCGTGGATTTCGCTCAAGTCGCTTCTTCACGCTTGTAACCATTTCATGTGACGTTCCGGTATTTTCATGACCG
The DNA here is from genome assembly GCF_027943255.1 of Anastrepha obliqua. Taxonomy (NCBI): domain Eukaryota; kingdom Metazoa; phylum Arthropoda; class Insecta; order Diptera; family Tephritidae; genus Anastrepha; species Anastrepha obliqua. The sequence continues at coordinate 33,975,202 of NC_072896.1, forward strand.
CCTTCATAACGTTTCGCGATCCAACAGTATCATTGTAACGAGCAATGGTGCGATAAATAAAGACTTTATTTACTTTAAGGTGCTCGAACTCACCGACAATCACTGGTTGTAATTTTCCAGCCAAATATAATGGAATCAGACTATTACGTGTGAAATCTATTACTGATTTTCTTTTTTCGCGTTTACTCTCGGCAAAATGCTTCCGCGCGCTTGTAAAAGATACTCTGGACTGTGATTTAGCCAACTAACAGACATCCGATGTCCGTGCATGAGCGCGGGAGATCTGAGTGCCGGACCTTGTATAAGGAACTTATAATTTGATTTACCTATCAGTCGAGCTCTTACAGAAGTTAATCAAATGAGTTGAGTTTTTCATATTGACATCTCGTTTTGTGGAAAGATATTAAATAAAATTCTCTTAAATTATTTCTAAAGTAATTATTATCTAGCTTTAGAGTAATCTGTGAGAATGCTTTGTGTTCACTGATGATAAATAAATAAAAAAAAAAAAAAAAAGTAAATATTTTTCCATGTTATCAATTCAAGTTTTATGCGCTAAATTTGTTTGCACTCAAACTATGGTATTAACTACCAGTCCAGTTTTCCAGTATGTAAGAGTGGTCAATGTTAAAATAAAATAGTGCCAAATCATCTCCATTAAAGATAGAATCAGAAATATAAAAGTTAACTCTCTCTTCCTCTCTCTCCCTCTCTCTCTCCATTTTAAATGGCATCATGTCTACGCTCTTACACATCATACAGTGTGGGTAGTGAGAGAATAATGCATGCGAAATTGTTTTTGCCTTGCGTTAGGTCATAGACTCGTCGACATGTACATATGTGTTATCTGCTTGCCGTCAAGGTGTACTATATTCTACTAGGGGAGTTGCGACTTGTTATGCTGAGGTATTTTATGTATGTATAGTATGTAGAGGTGTTTGGTATATGTGGTAGCGTTGCTTACGTTGTATGTATTTGTTTTTGTTTAGATGAATTGCTGTATTACAAGATAACATTTGCGTAGCTGTGAACATATTATATACTTATTTGGTGATGGTAATCAGGCAGAATACGAGAGCTCAAAGTCTTCAGTAATTAAATATAATAAAGCCTATTATACCAACGCCATAAATTTATAAAAAGATTTCAGTTTAATGGATATGTAGCAGATAATGCTAAGTCACTGCGACAGTTGTCATACAAGGGTACAAAAAATGGTTGTCGGATTTGTGGTGGGGCGATCGCAGTTTTGTTTATTATTCATAGTAAGTCATAACTACAAAATATTAGAAAAATTAGACCAAGCAGTGTAGTGATTTTTTTGATATTTATTTACTAATCGAAATTGAAATTTGAAAAGTCGAGCCAGGAAACACCGAGAGATTTGGTAACTCCTAAAACCCTTTGGCTAAAAAGCGCATTTTATTTAAAGCTCTGGAAAGTGAAAGGGTGGATAGTCAAGGAGGAAAGGAAAGAAGTAAGGAAGGGGCAAAATAGGATAGAATAGAGGAATAGAGTTAGTTAAACCTGATTCTTTGATAAATCTGAAAATATCCTCTAGTTTGAGGGAACGAATTTTACTTGTTCTCATAACATCGCAATCTAAAATTCGTAGCTTTGCTCTAGCAAATGCGATTCGCTCACAGAGTCACAACTGCCGTGTGCTATACGGCTCCTCTAAGCAAGACAGGCAAATCAAGTCTTCAATGATTTCAATGGTGGTCACATGTTGAACCCACGGATTGTGTCCTGCAATAATACCGACCAACAACCGAACGTCTTTTCTTCCAACTTTTAGAAGAAAGTTCGACAGTTTTCTGTTCGGGCTTGTCACAAAATACTTTGCAGTTCCGCAGCTTTCAAGACTGGACTATCGCTCTTTATGTAAATTCCTGCGGAACTGATTCCGATCATTGGCTCTGGTCCCTATGGGGGAACCGTTGATTCAGAGTTGTCCAATTAAGCGCAATTTTATTCACTTGAACCCCGCAGTGTCCCGGAACCCATATAAGTACGAGCTTATTCTGTTTTTTAATAGAACTAAGTTTCTTCTTACATACTTGAACAATCTTTGAGTTTTTCTTTGCGTTCTGCAGAGTCTTTAGCGCAGCCTGACTGTCACTGAAAACTGCAATCTGTTTACCGTTCCATCTCCTCTCATTTATCTCTTCTGCCGCTTTGAGAATAGTAAAAATTTCCTTTTTGGAAACTGTTGCCATTCCTCCCACAGCGTAATGATACTCATTAAATAGAAACTTATAGGCAAATATTTCACTAGAATTCTAATTACAAAATTTATTAAAATATATAAAACTTATGGCGAGAAAATTTGACTTGAAAGTTCATTTAGAGTATTAAGAAATCTACTACAATTTTCCGGAGGTCACTAATATGCTGAATATGACTCTGACTTCAGAATAGTCTCAGCATGGCACGTAAGTTCAACAGATCATATTTTAGAGGCCAAAAAAGATGTTGCTTTATGTATTAAAATGATTTCAAAAGGTTTAGAATTACGGCCCAAAATTAGTCATCCAATCTTGTTTTTGAATAACTTTTTTACTCAAAAAAATAATTCATTTTGAGTAATGTCCTTCACTAACGAAAACAATATATCCCTTCAAATTTACCAACTCTAAAATAAACATACAAGTTAAATAAATAAAAAAAAATATAAACATAATAATACATTTTTTTATAAAATTTTTTACTCAATAAAAAAAAAATTGAGTAGTGGAAATGTTTATTTTGCGCTCACCATTACTTATTTTATTGTATAGTGCGGCTATTTTGTTCACAAGTGTTAAATATGATTGACGTACGATGCCATTTGTGCGTAACTTTGTACTTTGAGGCATTGTTACAGTCTTTTAAAAATGTATTTTATGATGCTACATAACTTAAATAAGTAGATATGTGATTTACACATACATACAAATGGTATAGAGTATAAAAAGTTGTATTTTGTCAGCCATCATAAACAACATAAACTTCATAAAACTCAGAATATATGAATTTAGTTAAATGTTTATAGTTTCATATTTATATATCACCTTTTCTAATACATTTAGCATACAAAAGATTACGGTTAATTTGCAAAATAATTTTGGGCGGCCGTCGTAGCCGAATGTATGGTGCGTGACCAAAAATGATAGAAAGAAGATTGCGCTAATCAGAGAGTGCCTGACGTCACGTTTTTCCGAGTTGTGCAGTATTGACAACCATTTGCTCTTCGCAATAAATTTAGTGCTTTTTTTATACCGAAAATGCGAAAATTTTGAAGTTTCGTGTTTGTATCTTTGTTTTTTAATTTTAGGTTAAATAAAACCTGTATTATTATACAAAAGAATATTAAAAAAGGCCACTCTGAGAAGATTTAAGTGCTAATGAAAATTAGTTGGTTCTTATAAAATTTGATATTTTGAAAGTGTGAATTTAATTTTTTGCTCCTTTTAAGGCTATGCAAGAATATTAAATCTCATTCTCTTAACTCTTCTTAAGATTGAAAACCTTTTTACACATTTTAAAAGGCGTTTGAATTTACTGAATGCGGATTAAAACGATAGAGGTGTAATCGTTTCTTCCGGTCATCAATCCTTAGTGGAATATAGGGCATCAAGAGGACATCATAGTAAAAATAATCAAAAAAATACCAGAGAATACTGAAGAAACCATAACACCATTTTTACGAAAAAAAGAGTACCTCATCTTGTTACATAACCTCAAATATAGCAAATAAGTCCTTCCCTTAACAAAAGAGTTTCTTTTAACAAAAAACTCATAGATTAATTATTTAATTATTATTAATTATATATTTATTAAAAAAAGCACATTATAAATACAATTTGTCACGCATACAAAGTTCTTTAAGTAATTCAATAAAAATTTGGTATTTTTTCCTCTTTAAATGGGCATTCTACTACGTTTTTATATCCAAAACTAGGCAACACTGCAGTAGCGAGAAAGAGATTTGACTGCTGGAAGGAGAAGAACACCAATAACACCTGAAATGGCGGGCAATGGCACCAGATGTTAAAAAAAGTAAAGCTAAATAAAACTGGGTGAATTATTTAGCTAATTATTAAAAAATGTATATTTTACAGAATTATAAACATTACATGGCCGCCGTAGCCGAATGGGTTGGTGCGTGACTACCATTCGGAATTCACAGAGAGGTCGTTGGTTCGAATTTCGGTGAAAGCAAAATTAATAAAAACATTTTTCTAATAGCGGTCGCCCCTCGGCAGGCAATGGCAAACCTCCGAGTGTATTTCTGCTATGAAAAAGCTCCTCATAAAAATATCTGCCGTTCGGAGTCGGCTTGAAACTGTAGGTCCCTCCATTTGTGGAACAACATCAAAGACGCACACCACAAATAGTAGGAGGAGCTCGGCTAAACACTTAAACAGAAGTGTATATATATATATATATAAACATTTGAATTAGAATAGGCTAGAAAAATGTCATGAAGAAAGAAATGAAACTCCGAGACTAAATAACAAAAAAAAAATATGCTAAATCAAGTTATGAAAATGGTAATCTGGCCATACAGGAGCTAAAACCACGTAACTCATTGCCAAATTCGCTGAGCGTAAAGTAACGGCACCATGATAGGGGCCATCTCATTATTCTTTCCATCATGTATAGTATGTACTACTATTTTCAAAAGAAGAGTAACGAGAGAGCAATGGAGAAGAAAAGTTGGATCGCAGACACGGTGGAATTATATATTGAGAGTAACTTCGGCTGCTCTTCATGTGAGGCACGACAGCAGAATACTGTGCGCTCATTTTGCACGCATTCACGCACTCGTCCAACCTGCCCCTCTTCAATCGACAACGACGTAAGATGGGCGAAGATTGTGTTGATTTTTTTGGTATATCACCAAAACAATCTCAGTTTTTGTCGTAAATAAACCGTTGTCATGATCCATGTGACGTCAGTCCATAAGTTGAATGCTTCACTCTTCAATTAAAAATAAATTATACTTGTAATTTACTTATTTCATTTGAATGAAGAAAAAGTAAAATTTCTTACAGTTTTCAGAAAAAGAATATGAAAGAATCTAGTTAAATCATTCATTTAAGCCTATATGGTTTGAAAGCGAATTTATGTCTCTCTAAGATCTAGAAATCGTAGTAATGGAAGTATAATTAGTTCTGACAATCCCAAACCAGAAATTATCATGATTTCGTAAGCTTCGCTGAGGAATATTGAAACTAATTTTCACGAGTAGCGATGAGGAGTCAATTACTCCACTTATCAAATCGAAAACGAAAGTGAGGGAAAAGATTATTCAATGACTTTAGTTGACTAAGCAAGTAGCGAATTTTATAGTATAGAATTGCAATTAACCCTGGAAAGTCATGCCTCGTCGTTTCGACGACGCGAGTTTTTATTTTACCGTTATCGCACTGTTCCTTTGTAGTCGAAAAGACGAACGATGAACTTTGTGTGAGTTTTTCGTTACGAAGCTATTTTTCTTGTTTATTTATCTGTTTGATATGTACCGTTGTAATGCAATATGAGTGGCAGCAAAATTTATACTGAGGAAGAAATTGGAAAATTTCTTGCAATGTGCGACGTCGAGAATGGATTAGACGATGAGTTAAACAACAGCGAACTAGAATCTGATGCAGAAATCGAACAAAACGAAAGCTTAGGGGGTGCAAGTTCTTCAGAAGAATCAACCGACACAGATGAAGATAACAAATATAATTTAATTTAATAAATCGACATATTTTGCTGGGCAAAAATAAACATAAGTGGTCAATAAAAAAGGGAAATCTTATCGTTATGGTCTAAATGTAGTACATAAAGCTCGAGGACCAACACGCCATTGCAAAAATATAACAGACCCACTGCAATGCTTCCAAATGTTAATTACACCAGAGATCGTGGAGCAAATTGTTCAATAGATAAACATTGAGATTGCTAATCGGCAGTCCATCTTACTTGTAACTACAGATCAAGCTCAAAGGAAAGCAACTTCTTCAAATGAAATTTCTGCCTTAATTGGACTCTTGGCACTAACAGCAGTCAAGAAAGATCAGCATCTGTATGCAGATGACAGATCTTATGGTGAAACAACATATATTTTGATAATGACAAAAGCAAGGTTTACATTTCTTAAGTCGTGTCTTCGATTCGACGATAAATCTAGTAAATCTAGATAAATAGTTCGAGACAAATTTGCCCCCATTAGAAAAATTTGGGAGATGTTCATTCAAAAGTGCCGTGAGAACAATACGCCTGGAGAGTACCTTACGATTGACGAGCTACTAATGGCGTTCAGGGGAAAATGTAGCTTCCGGATGTACATTCCAAATAAGCCAGCAAAATATGGACTCAAAATGGTAATGATATGTGATAGCAGTACAAATTACATGGTTGATGCTATGCCGTATTTGGGAAAAGGATCAAACAAAACCACCTTTCGACTTGGTGAGTACTACGTAAAAGAGTTGACTAAAACTGTACATAGTTCAAATAGAAACGTTACAATGGATAACTGGTTTAGTTCGATTCCTCTTGCTAAATCACTGTTATGCGGACCATATAAGCTGACAATGGTTGGAACTCTACATTCTAATAAGCGACAGATTCCGAGTGAAATGAAAAATATAAAAGGTCGTAAGTGTAATACGTCATAGTTTTGCTATGATAATGATCCGATAATGATCATATAAGTCGAAGCCGAGTAAAGTAATATATTTATTATCATCCTGTAATGAGGAAGGAGCAGTAAGCCCCAAATCCAACAAACCCTACATGATCGAATTTTACAACAAAACGAAAGCAGGCGTGATACTTTTGCCCAAATGTGTAGTGTCATGAGCTGTTCACGCAAAACAAACCGATGGCCAATGTGTCAATTTTTTGGCACATTGAACATGGCTTTTATAAAAAGTCACATTATTTATTCACACAACGCATTTCAAACAAATAAAACACCGCTTAGTCATCCAGGTTTTATGAAAAAATTGCATTCTGCCCTTATTCAAAGTCACTTGACAAACGGACTTGAAGTACCAGCATTGTCTACGTCGTTGCGATCAAATATTGAAAATGTTATTTCTTATGATGAAAATACGGCATATACTAATTGCCCAAAAAATTTAACAAAAAAGAGAAAGATTTGGACGGATGACGAAATAATTTTGAGCAAAATGTAAGAAAAGTCTTTGTGGGGAGCATAAAATAGAGCTTTGTGCCTCTTGTAAAAAATGAGAACTTTCCTTCTTTAAAGTCTTTTATTTTTTAGTTAATAGTATTATATTATCTTTATAAAAAAATACCATTCAGTTAATAATATGTTATATTATTAAATTGTTAATTTTTTTTATTTCTTAGTTTGTATTTTGTACAAAAGCCAAATGAATCAGAGCTGTGAAAATTTTATTTATAATAAAAAGATTTAAGAAAAACTATTTGATATTGTTTTATTTAGAAGATATACCTATAAACAAGGCAATGTGAATATACTGATTTTCGTAGGTTTTGATAGGTATGATAATATATTAATGATTTTGAGTAATGTCGTCGTCGAATCGACGAGGGATGACCTCTACGTTATAAAAATAACGATGACCTTCTAGAGTTAATAAAAATCTAAAGAAATTATCTTTGACTATCAGTGTGAGTCCCCAAGTCTGATTGCTCTACGACATAGAATGTTAGGGGAATTCTCGATGGTTAAAATTGCAGAAAAGAAAATAGACGACATAGACAGACTCGTAGTAAAATCAAGAGAGTCAGTGGTTCCACAAGTGGTGTATCAAAATGGCATCTTTTGTGATAATTAGGTCTAGGCTGTGTCACTCAAACAACACCTCATCTCCTACCACTGATACAAGTCAAAAAATAAAAAATACTCCCTTTTCTCGAAACTTTTGCTAAAAATTGTTGAAGCCACTTAAATAGTTTATTTTAAATAAGAATTGGATATTGGTTCCAGCAATTTTGACCCTTAAATATCGGATAAGTGCTAAACATCCGTAGATTTTAGCAATTTTTACTTCACTAAAATACCCTCACAAAACCTATCCTCAAAAAAAGAAAAATACTCCTGTACTTCTATAACTTTAATGTACAAAGCTCTGAGCGCAGCTGCACTTACCTTTTTCTACTTATTTCAAGTGCCTTTTAGAGGCTAACTAGGTAAAGTAGAATGCAAATATTGCCTACGTCGCTCCATATGTGAACACTGCAAGAAAAAAAATATAAAAAAATAAAAACAAACAAAAAAAAAAGAAATATAAATAAAAAAAAATCAAGCAGTTAAGGGGTAACACCACTGTACACGCGTAAAATAAACACGATTTTTAAAGAATTTTTTTGTATAGAAGGAAAGGGGAAACAATCACTCTGATTTGCGAAGTTATTACTTATATACTAAAATACAAAACTACAAAGTTTGATCGAAAAATTTTACAAAATGGCGGCATTGGAGACATTTTTGTAATGTGGTTTCTCTTGAAGGAGCTCCGCGGCACGCAGCACAGAGGGTGCAAATTTTAATCTGGAACAAAGAAACATTTTTTTTCTTAATCTAGATAAGAATAGCTAGAGAAACACGTAGGGGATTTAAAAAATATTTATTTTTGTGGAATTAGCAAGCATTTGAAGGAAAAAACTCTATTTTGGACTAAAAAAACGGCACTTAAATAATTATAACAATCGTTTAAATTAATCTATCGAAAATCCCCTACGCTCTTCTCTTAAGAACGTTATTATACAGACGTAGCGAAAAACCTGATTAAAAATATTTAAAATTGTTTGAGTTATGCTGCGTGCTAATTTGAGAAAACGTGTTTTGAGAAAAACGCGTTTGAAGTTTGGATATTTGGAGAAGTCGTTAGGTAGCAGTCACTAACGCTTGGTTAAAAGCTTAAAATATTTATGAAATAGACTTCGGTAACGTATAAAACTTTTTGTTCTGTATTTTAAAAGGTTCAAAGAATTTTTTAAGCTTATAAAAAAAAATCAATTTTTTGAAATTTCTACAGTGGTGTTACCCCTTAAGCCCTCTCGTTTTAAAACTGGGCCCTTTTCAGGCACTCAAAAATGAAATAAATATTATATTTACGTTGAAGAGAAAACGACGAGCAAAACACAAAACTTACAAGTGGCCGTAAGAGTGTCATTAATGTGACCGCAAATGCGAAAGAGGTTCGGAAGGAGAAACGACGACGTTGACGTTGACGATGACGATTGCGACAGCGAGTGCGAGTGCGAGTGCACTTCACACAAGTTGTGGGTTAGAACATTTTTTCATTAGGCTAGAGTAGCCTTTTGAAAATTTAATAAATTATGTGTCTAAAGTTTGCATGTGTGTGTGTGAGTGCGAGCGAGCATAATAATAATGTGTGTTTGTTTGTTTGTGTGTTTATTTTAGTCGTGTGAATGCGTGAAGAATGAATTAAAAAATTATACCTTCATGACACAAAAAATATAAGGCGAAACGGCGCAACAAAGGGGCGAAATGTCAAGCGACTCGTGCATTCAAATGCAAAAATACATACTTACTATATATACATTTATACATATGTACATGTGCATATAGGACATCCATACAAGTATGTATGAATGTACAGTTCAAATGTATACTTGCTACAAAAAGTAAAAATACAGGCGTTGGTTCCTGCTTTTTACTATCTTTGAATGCTGAAAATAGTAAGCATTTTTTGTTTTAATAGAGCCGAAATTTATCCTAAAGGGTGGTTAAGTTTCAAGGGCCGGTGCTGATTTTGAAAAAAATTCAATTTTTTCAGGAAATTATTACCATTTCTCTTTATTATGGTAATATTGGTACAGCTCAATTACGTATGGAACAAAATATCGGCCAAATGGCCGCCACGGCCTCGGCGGCACACCTTCATCCAATGGCCCAAATTTCCGATGACGCTGAGGCATAATTGAGGTTCTATGTCATTAATGTGGCGAATTATCTCATCCTTTTGCTCTTGAATTGTTGCTGGCTTATCGACGTACACCTTTTCTTTCAAATAACCCCAAAGAAAGAAGTCCAACGACGTCAAATCACATGATCTTGGCGGCCAATTTACATCGCCGCGACGTGAGATTATTCAGCCATCAAATTTTTCGCACAAAAGAGCCATTGTTTCGTTAGCTGTGTCACAAGTGGCACCGTCCTGTTGAAACCACATATCGTCCACATCCATATCTTCCAATTCGGGCCATAAAAAGTTCGTTATCATCTCACGATAGCGAACACTATGCACAGTAACTGATGCCGCCGGCCCATAAACCGCACCAAACAGTCACTCTTTGTGGGTGTATTGGTTTTTCGGCAATCACTCTTGGATTATCATTCGCACAAATGCGGCAAGCGGGAACTCTGCTTACTGACGAATCCACTGAGGTGAAAATGTGCCTCATCACTGAAGATGATTTTCTTCACGAAGTGCGCGACATGCATTTTGATTTGAACGCCCGTTTTCATAATAAGCGTGAATAACTTTAACGCACTGCCCGATTGTGTATCTTTCCATGGGTCAAATTGAATTAGTCTGAAATTCAAAAATGTGAAAGGAACTTGACGTTTCGGTGTGGTTCACATTCAACATCGGCCCTTAAAATTTAACCACCGTTTATAAAGGGGTGCCTCAATTAGGGTTACATTTTGGCTATATAACACAACTATGCAGGCAAGTTTGCTACATGGCGTCATTGCTTGGTGGAACTCGCTGGAAAGAAAGACATCAGTTAAGCACGTGGAGAAAGTCCATATACTTACCCTCATTGGAATCAGTAAGGCGCTTCGAACCACTTCTGGTCTAGCGCTTTACGCTATGCTGAATGTAATACCCAAACGGAACTTTTTCCATTCATATGCCCTAAAGGGAGGAGTGGATGGGGCTCAGCATTTGAAGGCAGGACATAGCAAATATGTTTACGTATGGCTCGAAGCTGGACGGAAGGGTTAGTGGGGATTTTTCTCCCTTCAAGCTCTAATGTGGTCTGTAAGCCCAATGTTTTGCTGTAGAGTTTTTCAAGCGGAAGTAGTTGCAATTTAGGAAACATTGAGGTGGTTGCCTACTTCTATAACTACAGTAAAGGACATAAATATCTACTCCGACAGCCAAGCGGCAATTAGAATCTTGGGCTCGCTGCATGTGCGTTCGAAATTAGTCGAAAAATTACTGATTTTCCTCTCGACTGCATCCAAATACTTCGATATTACGCTTACTTGGGTTCACGGTCACAGTGGCATGGAGGGAAACTGCTGGGCTGATGAGCTTGCTAGATAGGGGACCCTGGAGTTCATTTCATAACGAAATGAGAGAGTTGGGATTCCCTTGATAACCTGTGGACTACTCTCGGAAATATGGGACTCAAATCAATTCAGCGAGCGCAGGGCTAGTGCGGAAACGTGCAAAGTCAGGAGATCCTCCTGGCCATGAGGAGATCGGGGGAACTTCTAAGGCTAACAAAGCCGCAGCTCTCGAATTCGGTGGGTATCCTTACCGGACATTGTCATTTAGGTATCCATTCGGTGAGACTTGAGATTACTTCAAGTCGTTTCTGCGAAAGCTGTCTACAGAAAGAAGTGTAATCACCTCAGCAACTTCTTCTAAGTTGCCCTGCTCGCGTCGGCCGAAGATTCTCGCATCTGGGCTCTCAATGTTTAGCTACACCTGCGGATATTGCAGTTTTAATTTTTTTTACACACCTGGTGAATTTTATTAGTAACTTGAAGCGTTAAATAAAAATGTATTTAGCCGCTATTGGTCGGCGTCCTCCAATCCTAAGCCCCTTCTTTCTTTTTTTCCACCTGTTTGGTTCTTTTCTCTCGGTTTTCTCCTGTATGTGGCATCAGAATGGACGAATTTTTATTCGGGTGTCGGTAGGACAACCATTTATCCTATACTGCCAAGACTATTCACCAGTGGCTGACATAAAACAGTTTTCGTAATCCTGGTGGATAGAATTTGCTTCGTTGGAATTCCTTCTGTTGCATTTTCTACGGTTGGCGCGTTCTCGGATAACCAGATTTCCATTCTCATCAAAGTGATCGACCAATTTTGTATTATGATTGGGATTTTTTTTTCATTAAAATATTATGCAGCATAGTTTTATTAGTTAAAGTCTCAAAGCCAGCAATAAAAAATGTTAGTGTAGCTGGCATCTTCTTTATAGCCAGCATTCAAGTTATCTATGTAGTCCTCAGATACCCGATTTGGTTGTCGAGGGATTTCAACAAGAGAAGAATTCCGACTATCAAAAGTGAACTTAACAAACTAACAAAACTGCATCCAAGAAAAAATACAGGGTGACTAAAAATAAGTGTATACAACATTTTTTAATGAAAAAAATTTATCTTTGATAGTAGCTCAAAACCAATTGTGAAATTTTAATGGCCAATGTTTGAGTAACATTATATTCATCCAGTTTCGAAGTGGCCACCTTTAGCACGCATACACAAGCTCAAACGTTTCAAAAAATTTTGGGCTATACGCCGTAGTTCGTCTACCTAATGCGATCCCACTCTCGACGCTACGCTCGCTTCACGGACTCCAAAGTTTTATGGCGATTTGTACAGGCCCTTGCTTCCAAAATCGACCATACGCTGTAATCTAGCGGATTCAGATCCGGTGAGTAGGGTGGCCATTCATGGGAAGTAATGAAAGAGGGGAAATTTGCTTTGCACTACTCTTGGGTTGTTTTTGCTCTGTGGGCTGATGCCGAGTACTGTTGAAACGCCCACTTAGCGTCACCAAAGTGTTGCTGGGACCAGGGAAGAACAACTCCTTCTAATATGTCTTGACGGTAAACTTTTTTATTGATTTTGACTTCTTGGTCTATGAAAATCAAAAGAGTCTTGCCACTGGTACAAATTCCACCCTATACCATGACAGATCGCGGATTTTGACGATGTTCAACAATGGACGAAAAGCCCCTGGACGCTTCTGTAGACAAATTTCTGCCGTTTTGATGATTGTGAGCTTGTTCAACGGTAAACAACTTCTCATCCGTAAAGACGATTTTTTCCCAGCACGTACCTGCGGCCTGACGTGTCTTTCGAGTCTTACTTCCTTTTTTTCATCCATGAGCAGCTGGCATTTTTGTAGTTTATAAGGCTTAAGTCCAAGTTTTTTTTTTGCTATAAAGCGAACTAATTCACAATTGATTCCTGTCTCACGAGCAATTTTCCTCAACGAGACCATAGAATTTCGTTGAACTCTTTTTTTGATGATTTTTCGGTTGTTGGAAGTGTTAACAGTTCGTTTTCTTCCTCTTCCAGGATGGTCACCTTCATTACCAAGCTCCTTAAATCGTTTGATTGCAGCAGAAACCAATGAACGTGCTATAATAGCTGAGCGACTACTTGACATCGTTGCACAAAGTATTTATAAAGATCTGGAACAGGAACGAAAACTTGTTTTTGCACTTCAGAACACACACAACAATCACAAAATAAGAGCATTCGCTAAAAAAAGTTTACATTCATCTAATTGCACAGAGAAGTTTGTACAGAGTTATTTTTTGTCACCCTGTAAAGGAACATAAGAGCTACACCATGAAAATAAAACTTAAAAAATTATGAGTAGAAAAAAACAACGATTATTAACTTTGGAAAGCGAGGGTGCGCGTGAAACGGCCCATACAAAATAACGCTCAAATTACAAGATTCTATCGATATTCTATTGTCAGGTGGACTGAGAAATGGGGGAAACAATCAAATAAATCAAAATCTGTTCTAGTGGATTTCACAAACAAAACAATATCACAAATACCCTTCAAAATACACTCAGCAATTGTGCCAAACGTCAGTAGCGCCAAATACCTATGAATCACTCTGGATACTCAACTAAGGTGGAAAGAACGTGTTAAAGTCAAAGCTGCAGAGCTCAATCTGAAATTTCAAAAACCTTATTACCTAATGGGCAGAAAGTTAAACTTGTTAATATAAAACTAAACTCTTATCTATAATCAAGTACTAAAGCCTGTTTGGACATACGACACACAGCTATAAAAAATGTTAAACTTACTCTAAAATTTCAGTATTATTTTAGAATGCAGTATACGTTAACTTTTTCGGACTAGTGTACCTTCATATAAGTGCAAATGTAAGTATGTGAAAGGGATATTTGCTAAGTGTAGGAAAACGGAACACACATCTTTCGGGTATGGTGAGGCAAAAGTTTCGTTTTGCTTAGAAGTGCAGCAAGCAGCTGATAAGGCGGTAAGGGCGGGCGGTCGCAATTGTGGCCACTTAATTATCATACGAGCGTATGAAGAGTACCGAGCCGCAAGCAGTTGGGTGGAATAAGAAATTTTATTGAAGTGGTAAAAACGCCAAATGCAAAAAGAAACAAGAAGACGCAAAAAAAAAAGAACACCGCGTATTAGAATGAATATAAAAACACATAAAAAAGTAAATAAAAAAAAAAAAGGAAAACAAACAACAAAAATAAATAAATTGAAATAAAAAAATAAAATAAAATAGAAGAAGTGAATTAAAAAATACAAACAAAAACACAAACCAAAAGAAAAGTAAAATAAATAGAAAATGCTTACAATAACAATGCACACCGTATTGGAGCGACAATGGCGATGCATATGAGCATAAAAAAAAACAAACAAAGCGGGAACACTTGACATTTGCCGCCGGTGCAGAAATCTTTGAAGAAACACAAATTCTCGCCAAATGTAGAATAATACAAGTAAACAAAGAATTTGCCAAGAGAATATAAAATTCATTTGTGCAACTCACAAACCCACAAACAAAAAATGTGACGCAGAACGGTTGAAAAATTGAAAGATTAATGGAATTAAAATGGATGTAGAAGGTCAATGGGAAAGTGGTGCCAGTTGCTTGAAAACATTATTATTTATGTTATTGCTGATTAATTTTGTCCTATTACAAGATATGCAAAATTTGACCGTTTTTGAGATATAAGATTCTAAAATTTCAAAACTTCGTGCTATGATTGTCGCAAAAAAATTGAAGTTCGGTGTTTAGCTGCAGGGGGCATCACTTTTATTTGTCTTCCCTTACCCATTTTTGGTCATTTGGCGGCAGTTATTTGGGAATAAAAGCAAAGTAAGAGCAAAATAAAGGCAAAGGAAATGCAAAGCTGTTTTTATTGGAGCCAACATAGCTCATGAAGTGCTAGCCACACAGGGAGTGCTGATGAAGAGGCCTGGTGAATTATAGTGAGTTTCTGGGCAAGGAATGTCTAGCTTTTTGTTTGGCGGACGAAATAATTATCATCATTAGCATCGTTTGTTTTATCTCCCGTTGGAGCATAGGGCCTCAATGAGTGAACAATGAGGCTGTGAAATTTAATAATATTTGATGAGATGTACGATTTTTTCAGGTCTTAATTATTTATTTATATATATATTTATTTATAACAAATTATACAATAATAAATTACAGTATAAATTAAAAAAAGCGACACTAGCTACGAGGCTTTCAGTCGTATTTTTAATAGAAAAAATGTTAATTTATTTAAGTCCCGTAGATTCAGTGGGATGGAGTGAAATGTAAAAAATTATACTGATTAAAACTAAGCGGTTATTGTTATACTCTCGTAGAAGAATAAAATAAATTAATACTTTAATCTGCGCTAAATTAAATTTAAGATATCCTGGTTTCTTAAGAAATTGTATATTGTCACGATATTGTCATAGTTAGGTGTAGATAATGCTCTACTCAGGTTAATGTTGTCAGCGGTTTCGTACTCCTTCGTTACTGGACATTGGTTAATCAAGTGCTCCACTGTGTTTGGACCGCCGCACAAAGGGCAGCAGGACTGACTTTTTCTGGTTAGAAGGTGTGAGTGGGTAAAAATTGTATGACCCAGTCTTAGACGAGTATACGGCTTCAAAAAATTAGGGGTCAGACTCACCGGATAGGATGGCGTTAGTCTCTTTGGATTTAGTCTGTAATAGTGATGTCCTTGCGTTGTCCAGTCTGCTAGATCGACATTACGTCTTTCTTTCTTTATGGCGTTAAACAGGTCCGTTTTGCTTATAACTTTAAGCAATAAGTGTAGGAGATTTGTTGACATTTTTAGCAGTCGTATCAGCTGCTTCATTTCCTGAGATTCCTGCATGAGCGGGTATCCACATTAGTTTGATTTTGTTTGGTGCTGCAATAAGTGAATTTCTAGTCGATGAAATAATTTTGTTCAAATTAGACGGTGATTTGATTGCTGTGATGCATGATTTGCTGTCAGAACAAATTATATACTTCCCTTTGTTTTTCTTTGCATACTCAACGGCTAGTTCGATTGCCAAGGCTTCAGCAGTGAATATTGTACACATTGGATACAGAAGCTATTGTGATATTGCGGCTCCATCTTGGTTGATTACGGCCAGAGATGTATAGTCCGAAGTCTTAGATCCATCAGTGAAAATGAAGTTCCATCCAGATGTTCTATAACGTTCAAATGTCTCCGAGAATGTAGCTCGATATACCGTGGTTGGTGTGTTTTGCTTAGACAAGCTGAGTAAGACATCTTCGAATGATCTGGGGCTAATGAGCCAGGGAGGGAAAGTTTCGCTCGGTAAAGAGTTATGAAATTCTCCTTGGCGAAAACGAGGGACCTTGATATAGATGATAGTATCCTCGGCTGCGTTTTTCGTAAAAGTCTTAATTAAAAGGTATATGAGTTAATAAAAATCTTAAATAAAATAGTAACACCCAGCTTTGACAAGTGAAAATTGCTGCTTTATAAATTTTTGAATTAACCATTTTTTACCAAGACAAAAAAATGTTTAAGTAAACAAATTTAAAGAAAACAAGTTTTTAAGAAAAAAGTTCTAAGAAAAAATGTATACGGAAAGATATTTTCAAGAAAAAAAATAAAAAACAAAATTATTTGAAAAACAATATTTATATTTTGTTTGTAAATCTATAATACTTTTTTTAAAGTTAGTCCAAACATACGATTTTTCGGCTTTTTATTAAAAGGTATATGAGTTAATAAAAATCTTAAATAAAATATTGACAAAACAGCTTTCACAGGTAAAAATTGCTGCTTCATAAATTTTTGAATTTGTAAGAAAAAAAAAAAAATTGGGGAAAAAATTTTTAAGAAAAAAAAATTTGGGGAAAAACATTTTTAATAAAAAAATTGAAAGGAAAAAAATTTTTAAGAAGAGAAATTTTAAGAAAAAAAATTAAAGAAAAAAAAAATTATTTGAATTGAATAACCAAAGTAGGTTCAGGCAACTCATAGCCCTCCCTAAGAACAAACTAGGAATGCTCACAGGAATTCACACAGATCACTACAGATAGTGAATCCAGCTGCACAGGTATGAGATAAGGCTTACTAACTCCCGTCGTTTATGTGACCACTTTTTTGGTACTCCAGCATATTTTCTTCTTGAATATCATACTATAGCGCGAAGAAGGATAAGACATTCGGCCGAATGTGACCAGAAGAAGGTAACATACACTCAGTCCAGCTCAGCTCTATTTTAGATTTATTAAGAGAACTCGGTTCGGATGAGGCACTGTCTTGAGTAGATACCGGAAGGTAGAAGTGAAGACTTTATTTTCATTCATTAATTCAAAAATTTTTTTTTTTAATTAATTAGAAATCAATAATTTACCAGAGTTTCTCAGTAAGTCCCTGGATTGCAGTATTTTAGTGTATTGTGGATGCTTAAAATTACAAATCTTTAATATCTTTGCTCTTGAGTATCTCTCATCGCTCAAAGTTTGCCTTAAAGTAAAACAAAATATTTGCAGTATAAATACAACAACACCTTTAAAACGGCTTACCATATAAAGTGGCAGTTATCTCTTCGTTTGATGGAATAAATTTCTTTCCAAAATCAGAAAAGCTTTCCCTTCCAAAATTTCCTGCAAACTTTCGACTGATTTTCTCATCAACTGCATCAACAAAAAATTCGAACGTTTGATACAAGTGGAAAAAGCCATCACTCTGAGTTTACCCTTTGGAAGTTTACGTTAGGTGATTTTCGCAGTAAAAACTCAATTTGATGTGAGAAAAAATGCCGAGTTTTGGCCTAACTGCGGTACCAAAAAAATAGGTAAATAATGCGAAAATGCATTTGATGCCCTCTAGACCTTAGAGACGCGCGGAAATCGCTGTGTGCGGAAATATTTCTCTGCTCGTATGTGTGTGTAAGTAAATGCAAAACTTCATGCTAGGAGACGTCGCAAAAAAAATTGAAATTCGGTGTTTGACTGCAGGGGGCGTCGCTTTTACTTCTTTCCACTTTGCCGTTTTTGGTCATGTGGTGGCATTTTTTTTGTAAGAAGCAAAGCAAGAACAAAATAAAGGCAAAGGCAATGCAAAGCCGTAATACTTGAATATGCTTTTGCCTGCTATTTTTATTGGGGTAACATAGTTACAGCCGGGAGTGCTGATGAAGAAACCTAATGAATAACTGAGTGTTGCTAAGGAAAGGATCTCTTGACTTTTTTGATGAGCGCATTAATCGTCGTCATTAGCATTGTTTTCTTTATCTGCCATTGGAGCATAGGGCCCCAATGAGTGAACAATGAGGCTGTGAAAGTTAATAATATTCAATTAGATGTAAAATGAGAAATGAATACGGGCTAGATGTTCACTGTCTGTTCATTGATTTCAAAAAAGCCTTCGAAAGTATTAAAAGAAATAGGATCCAGCACATACTGCTTATTCTTGGAATACCTGCGACACTAATAAGGCTCGTGATTTAAAAGAAATTTTCCTAAAAATTAAGAATATTGCGTACGGTATTGGTCTTTTTGTAGACGAGGGCACAACCAAATATCTGATGAAAGAAAGATGCAAAATTTCCATGTGAGAGCCTATACTTTTGAAGCAGTGCAGCATTTTAAGTACCTAGGAGTTATGTTCGCATGTAGCGGTGATTCAACTACCGCAGTCAGGGATTGCATCAACGCCGCCAACAAAGCGAATTACGCCCACCTTAACTTGTTCATGTCCCGACTTTTGTCTAAAACTACAAAGTTAATTATGCACAAGACCCTTATTCGACCAATCCTAACGTATGGTTGTAAGGTATGGCCTATGGTTGATGACTGTGCGGAGATTGCTAGCATGGAAAGAAAAATTTTAAGAAAGATCTTTGGCCCAATAAGAATGGATGATGGTACCTATAGAATTCGATTGAACTCTGAACTGAACGATCTAACTTAGCACGAGACAGTTGTACGTTTTGCTAAAGCGCAGCACATGGCTGGGACATGCGATCAGTACGCCGACTGACTGTGCTGTGAAGAAAGCCTTGACAGGAAAGCTAATGCGCGTGAAAGCCAAAGGCAGACCGAGGAATCGTTGAATAGGCACAGTGGACACCGAACTTTAGAAGTTGGGATTACGAAACTATTAAGCAACAGCTCCTGATAGACCCCTTTGGAGGAGCATTTTGAAGGAAGCTTTGGTGTACCCCGCGCTGCAACGCTGTGAAAGAAGAAGAAAATTACATGTATCGGTCAGCCCATAAGTTCGTATTTTACCCATAATTTCACGTTTGAACGATTTTTGCATACAAAAAATTATTCGCGGAATAAAATGGAATCTTCGGACGCGTATAAGAGGCATATTTTGTATTTTTTTTGTAAAAGTGGTAAAAATGCAACAACTGCTGTTACAGAAATAAACACTGTTCACGGAGAGGATACCGTGAGAGTGAGGACTGCGCAAAAGTGGTTTTCAAAATTCCGAAGTGACACCTGCGACGTGGAGGATGCCCCGCGCTGATCGTCCTGAACTCTTTAACTCCGACGCCTTGCTCGAACTCGTGGAAACTGAGCCAAATTTGACAGTCGATATGATAGCTCAGAGGTTAAATTCATCGCATGGAATAGTTCACAGGCACCTGGTTCAGTTGGGAAAGGTTTCCAAGCTGGGAAAATGGGTTCCGCATAAACTTTCCGTCGTCAACCTTCAGCAGAGAATGAACGTGTGCTCTCAGCTGCTGCAATGGCTTGAAAATTGAAGTTTTCTGAACTGTATCGTTACTGGTGAAGAAAAATGGGTAATTTACAATAACCCTGATCGCAAACGCCAAAGGTTAGATAAAGAGGAAATATCAGAACCGACCCCTAGAGATGGCCTTCGCCCCAAGAAGATTCTCCTGTTTATTTGGTGGGATATGGGCGGTAATGTTTATTATGAACTTCTGGAAACACACCAGATAATAACTGCTGGTTATTATTCCCATCAGCTATCAAACCGATAATAGACGCAATGTTTTGTTTCACCACGACAACGCAAGACCTCATACCGCAAGGCAAACATTAGGCAAGCTGAACGAGCTCGGATGGGAGCTAATGCCGCATCCACCACACTCTCCGGATATTGAACCTTGTGATTATCAACTTTTCCGTGGACTTCAATCCCATATGAGTAACAAGAACTACTCCTCAAAAGAAGCTATAAAAAGGGATATCGAAGCGTATTTTGGCACCAAGAACAACAAATTTTTTGAGCAGGGAATTAAAAATTTGCCTAAACGTTGGGAAGACATTGTAAATAATGAAGGAAAATATATTATTGATTAATAAATACTCTAAGTATCATTTTTATTAATTTTAAAACCACCTTTAAAAAACGTACGAACTTATGGACTGACCGATAAAAATTATTTTTTTAGATTCTACTGAGTATAGCCCTCCACCCCCCTCCCACGTTTCTGAGAATGAGTTAATGATCTGTATATTTATAATAATTAAACTTTCCTTTTTATTTGTTCCTTCTGTTTCTGTTATATCCCTGTTAGTGTATTGTTGCATTTTTTATTATTTACTATATATAAGAGCTGCATTTTTTCATTTCAACCAGCGTAAGAATTTTCTTCAAATAAAAACTTATTTAATTGATTGAAATTAATTAAAATTTGCTTGCTCAATTTCAAATTATTTTAATATACTGGTTATATTGTTTTTCTTCGACTCTTTCAACTGCCGCTTTTTAATTTTTTCTTGAATAAATTTTAACAGCCTCCATTATCAGTTTATTATGCATGATTTTCCGTTTATGAACTTGCTGCGGTTTGTTGTTGTTAAATAATTGAAATTTGGTTGTCTGTTAGTATTTTAATTTTATATTTTTGCAAAAGCAATTTTTTTTCTGTATTCGTTTTTTTACCATTTGAGTCTATTTACTCATTATTGCCGCTTTGCCTTGCGCTTATTAATTTAAATCCACACTATAAATGTGTAAAAAGTTAAAATATTTTTATGGTTGGTTTGAAAATGAACAACTACAAAAAACACACTTGAGTTATGAAGTAGAACGCCATATTTACATGATTTTTAAAATTGAATTTTTTTGTAGGCTGAAATATTAATGATTGTTATGCTAATATGTGCTTTAAGCTACTAATGAATTGGTTTGAAGTTAATTATGGTAAACAAGGGGAAAAACACATTAACTAAATCTCGTGTCGTAATAATAACTGCACGAAATTCAGGCAAAAATAACTAATAAAGAAAATATTTACCTTAAATGAACTCGTAGTTATTGTCCACCACGGCGTATGAGTGATGTAATGAAGCGTGGAATGAATGCGTGGAGTAAAAAAACTGGTAAACTCAAAAGTACAATAAAATAAAATAATGCATGGAAACACATGCAAAATGATGCGATTTCATTCTAGAAAAAATTAAATTAAATTTGAAATTAAATCACGCATAAAATTGCTTAATTTTAAGAATGACATTTTTTGCTCTCAAAGCTTGACATACAAAAATTAGTATAAATATGAAATATGCAGTAATTATTATGGCTCCATAGTCAAACTACACGTTTTATGCTAGCGAAAACAAAAAATAGAAATACAGCTGCTTACAACAGCTTACATTAGTAATTTTCAGCTTCTTACATATATGTGGCTTTATGGCTTTCAAGTAATATATAAAAATTAATAAATAAATAATTGGCGCGTGCACTTCGGTTGGGTGATTCGCCGAGCTCTTTCTCCTATTTGGGGCATACGACCTGATGTTTTTTCATAAATGGCGGTACCTACAGTTTTCAGACCACTCCGAACTGCAAATGTTTTTTATGAGGGTAGAAATACATTCGGAGGTTTGCCATTGCCTGGCGAGGGTCGACCGCTATTAGAAAAAGCCTTGTCTATCATTTTACAGTTGCATGCACGGAGACTCGAACCTATGCACTCCCAAATGGGAGTTGGTCACGCACCAAGCCATTCGGCCTCGGTGGCGGTCATATATAGTGAAGTAAAAAGTTCTTTGCCTTTTCTTCGCTTTATTTCGAAGAACAAACTTACTCTACTAACTCCTATACAAATACAGCCAAATAGTTTTCTAACTTCTATCGGCCCTTCTATCAACTGTAGTCAGCTCAAAAATGGGAAATGATTGCCATGAGAAGGCTTTTCATAACGCTAGAAAACATAAACACATAATTATTAGGTTGGATTCCTAGATATGAGTGGTATGAGGGAAATGATATGGCTGATCATTTAACTAAAAAAGGATCACATATGCTTCTAGTTGACCCTGAGCTTGTGTGTGGACTTAGAAAAAGCCATATTAATGAATTTTTCAGAAAGTAGGAGGAGAAGAAATTCGTTGAACACCGGGAAAATTCTACCATTCAGCGACAAGTGAAACAATTCGCAACGCCAGGCAGAGGCATTTCTGATAAGCTACTTTCTTCAGCAGAGCAGACTTAAGACTTTAAACTGGAGTACTTTGCAGACCACTGTAGGCTGAGATATCACTTACACAAAATTGGTCTCTCTGAGACCATCATTTGTCGATTCTGTGAAATGGATACTGAAAGTTCAGAACAATTTCTTTGTGAATGTCCTGCTTAAAGCATAAAATGGCTTCACCACCGTGGTAGTCGTTTTGGCCTGTATTCATTTAATTATGAAACAATAAAATATAGAATGCACTACTAAAATTCTTAAAAAGCTTTCAAATATAGGGTACCTCAACACGTACCTCAGCTCTGAGGCGAACTTCTTTGGCCCGGAGCCCGTTCTGTCACTCTCTTTTGCAGCCATCAAGGCCACGGTTAGCAAATGGGTTACTACAACCCACAAGCGAGCTTGGCAGACTGAGAGAGGATGCAGATGGACAAAACTGATGTTACCTGTCATGTCCGACCGACTGCGGCAGTTCCTCTTGTCGATAAGCAGCGGGGACTGTAGGAAGCTGGTTGGACTGATGACGGGCCACTTTCTATGGGCAAAGCACATGGAAAAGGTAGGCATCCCAGATAGTGTACTCTGCCCAGCTTTTGAAGAGGAGGATGAGACAGCGGACCACTTTTTGTGCGTCGGCCCTGCCTTCGCTCGAAGCAGTTTGAGGTCTTTGGCACTGATGTGTTAAGAAGTGACCACCTTGGCTCCTTGGCACGACAAGATCCACTTAGATTTCTTCGGAAGTCAAGTAGATTTAAAGAAAATTAAAAAAGGTGATCCGGGTGCAGTACAATGGACTTTATTGTGTCCGACTGCTGTACTTGCTAGTCTGTTCCGACAAAAAAAAAATAACAGAAAAAAATCAGCAGATTTTGTAAAGATAATAATAATAATCTTCAATTCCCGCACAATGCATTAAGTGGTCCCATACGTCCAACTCGCTGATTCCCATGATTCGATCAACATTTTCGTCGATAAGCTTGCCAGAATTGCAGGACATCTCGCAGCAAATATTGACGACTTTTTTCTTTGCCTAATAATACCTGCTACTAATTTTTGGAAAAATTTGATTCCCTATAGTCGAGTAAAATAGCGCTTACCTTATACTAAAATCTATAACATCGTTCGACTGTACTTCTCACCCACGGTTGAAAAATAAAAAAATGTGGGGCCAACATCAGTCCTTTAAACGGCTATCAGCGATTTTGTAGGAATTATTTGATTTGCTGATGTAACAGTAGATGTGACAGTGGTTTGTCTGCGACAGAGGTTGAAAACATCTAAGTTTCTCTTGGTGATATTCGAAAAAATCAAAGCAGCCACTTCTCCTGCTACTTCGTTGTCGTCTGAACAACGGCTGATTGAAACACTGATTGTATTCAATTAATCTCACTTTACATACTGTTTATTTTCACTTCATACGTCTTTCTCTCTCAATGTTACTCCCACAATTTGGCTTCAGATGCTAAAATCTCTTAATCTATCATTCTTGTTTCTCTCCATGAAGAAAGCGACATTAGAACTCGATTCTAATAGATCTGTCTTTTTAGTCATTTTCACCGTCATGCCACAACATTTTTCCAAAATATTTCACATCTTCACTGAAGAGCTTAGATTCGAAAAAAGTTTTTGATTCCAAATAAGATTTCATAAAAACATCCCCTGTAGGTTTTTTACCTCCAATTACCTTGATTATATTCCTAG
This sequence comes from Anastrepha obliqua, assembly GCF_027943255.1. Lineage (NCBI taxonomy): Eukaryota > Metazoa > Arthropoda > Insecta > Diptera > Tephritidae > Anastrepha > Anastrepha obliqua. The sequence goes on from NC_072896.1 coordinate 33,999,544, forward strand.
AATTTATTTCATAAAAGTTATGATAAAGAACTTTGTTCACTGAATAAAAGAACTGGAAATATGTAGATTCTTTCGTTAATTCCTGTTGATACAAACTTTGAGCAAATAATTGCTAACGGTTTTCTGGCTCATGTTTACCTTCAAACCAACTCCACGTCAGTCAAGCTGTAGGATTTCCATTATTTGAATCAACATTTTTTTATACTGGAACAGTTCCCCAGGTTTCCCGAAATTATAATTAATTGATAAAATTGGCACAGGAATTCTTGCAGGAAGAGGGAACCGCCAGTCATAATCGAGACAACCAACTGGGTAAATATATTCTGCTAGAGGAGGAAATGAAACTCAATCAAATAGCAAAACTTCTAAAATTTATTGTTGAAGTTCGATTCAGAGAAATATTTTGCATCCCAGGAAGAGGCCCAATAGAGCGTTCAGATCGCAGTGCTAAATCGGCTCACTGGAATAATAAAAACATTATTTTTGACGTACCAAAGCCTGCCCTAACTTCTACGTCCATATCACAAGAGCGAAGTTATTGGAACCAACGCTTTGCTGTATTTGCATTTTGACACAGCATTAAAGCCCTCGCTTCGCTTGAAATGGGGGTTTTTGGGTGTTTCTTTAAAAGCGTGTAAAACAGAAGCGGCCGCCGTAGCCGAATGGGTTGGTGCATGATTACCATTCGGAATTCACAGAGAGGTCGATGGTTCGAATCTCGGTGAAAGAAAAATTAAAAAAAAAACATTTTTCTATTAGCGGTCGCCCCTCGGCAGGCAATGGCAAACCTCCGAGTGTATTTCTGCCATTAAAAAGCTCCTCATAAAAAATATCTGCCGTTCGGAGTCGGCTTGAAATTGTAGGTCCCTCCATTTGTGGAACAACATCAAGGCGCACACCACAAATAGGAGGAGGAGCTCGGTCAAAGACCTAACAGAAGTGTACGCTCCAATTATTTATTTATTTTATTTAAAACAGAATCGAACAAGGTTTTTCTTTTTGTTTTTATTATTTTATATTTTTCGATCCGTTGCTTTTTTTTTGGAAATGCGAGGTTCATTCAAAAACTTTTCAGCCTTCAAAAAATGGTGTTCCAAAAAAAGGTATGTCACTGGTGACACAGATTCCGGGACTCACAGTTGTCTGATTTCAAAAAGACAAAGGGGTTTTTGCTCGGTATGAATGTCATTATCGCGTATACTATGATTAAAAATAAATTGACAAAATGGCAGACATTCAAAGATGAAAAATCGTTTTTTGACCTTTTTTTTACTTTAAAGGTCCGAAAAAAATACTACAAAATTTTGTTTCCAAATAATCGCAGTTAATACGATAACGACATCAATTCTACGTCATTCAAATTTTATTTCATCAAAAACAGTTCAGCAGAACCGGATATATCTGTGTCGCCAGCTCGAAAAACGTGGTTTCGTATAACGGTCACTAACAAACTAAATTGCGCGTTCCTTCTTGAATTTGAACAACTGGTTTTGGGAAGTTTTCATCCCGTATATTTACGTTTGTTTATGTATCTGGAAACTAGTTTTGCAGTTTTGCAGTTTTGCTTCCACAAACCAAACTGGATTTTTATCGTAAATAAAGAAATACTAATTCATGCTTTGTTTTGCCTAAAAACTAATTACGAAATTTTTCTACAGAGGTTGCGTCACAAGTGGCTATATCTCCGTAAATATTCGATATTTCGAAAAATCGTTTGGGAACGACATTTTTGAATATTTTGTCTATATAAATAAGTAGGTGAAAAGGTTGAGGTGCTAGTCTGGCCCTCCTCCAATAGCACTAAAGCGCCGTTTTCATAATATAAGTAAGTAAAAAAGAACAAAAGAAAAATCTAAATTTTTTGTTTTTCTTAAGTCCGTGGCCATATGGCTTGGTGCCTGACTACCATTCGGTAGTGCCTGGGTTCGAAACCTTAACTGGAGATTCCAATCCAGACATTTCCGAATGGGATTCGGCTACGGTAGAAATTTTGGATATGGCAAAATATAACTCGACACATTTGGGAAAATCTTGTTGAGGGTATGCCGAAAAGGATCAAAGGAGTAAAATAATGTGACTGTGACTTAGTCATTAAACGAAAGAAAAAAGTGCTCACCCTAGCTAACTCACTAGTTTTTCAAATTTCTTTTAAAATACCTTTTCTAAACCCTTTTAAATACCTCGTTTTTTAAATCTTTTAAAATGAAAAAAACTCCATTTAAGTAATATTTTTGTGTTCCTTGTTTGGGCGCCTTGAGAGTGGGCAAGTTTTTAAATAATTAAATTTATTGAAACTCGTTAATAAATCTAAGTGCTTATTTTTAATAATTTCAATGCTAATAGGAAATAATTGATGAATTTGAGTACTCTGTGTTAGAAAAAATAAAAGAATTTTAAAACACAAAAAACAAAAACTTCAATCTGTTGAATCCCTTCATCACTGGTTGCAGTTTGAATATTAATTTAATAATTTTTTAACACTTTTTGGCTTACAGACACGCCTCTTTTCAAAGCTTTTATAATATAAAAGAAAGAAGCTTTCCAAGAGTGATTATCTTAAAAATGCGTATAATCTAGTGAAAATCAGAACATCCTGTTAATAGCAGACATACATACATATTTTAGGGCTTACTATTTGAAGATACACAGATATTTTCCTGCATTTACGGTAACTTTATCCCTAAATATCTCACCTGCACTAGGCGCATAATAGATAAATCCAGTCCCAGTACATATGGTAAAGGCCTTAGCCTAACCTGTAATTCTCAGCCGCACCAATGCCCTCTAGGAACTCCTTTCAGGAGTTTCTGCGTATATTTTGACCTCAGCTTCGACTCACCTGAACGACACTGGACCAAAAATTCGTTTTTACAAATATCTCAATCACCGCGTAACTTACAGGATGAATGACTTTGAGATGAGAACTTCTCTGAAAATTTCAAGTCCCTTAAATGGCTTAGCACTGGAACATACTCGGGCCCATAACTCATTATGATGTCGCGTGGGGGGCTTGTTCTTATCTGTCCTAAAACTAATGTGAATCGTTCAGAAACTTTAAAAAGTCCCTGATTTCCAGAGAGCTCAGATCTTGTAGCGCATTAAAAATTTCTCTACTTGGAATGGAAAACTTAATCGGAGCAGGGCAATGACATGGAAGATACAAAAACGTCTCTTCCTCCCTAGAGAGTTTCTGCAGAAGTCATGTGTCTGCCCACCCTTCCGCTGTGTATCTTTGCCTACTACGTAGTATCATACTTATTTGGGCTTACCATAGTTTTTGTACGTTTAGCGTTGAAAGTCAGCCGCAATTGTCTGGCCATTCTGCAGGTGCGTGCGTTTATTAGTTTTTCATTCGCCGTTACAACATTTTCCAAACAAATAAAAACTTATATGTCTGTCTCATTAGTCAACTTGGTGCAAAATATCGCTAGCATATCGGCCCTGCATATCCTTTCGTTGCCGCATGGGCTCCTGACCTATATTACTCTTGGGTGAAATGGCTCAGTCATCAATGAAAATGTAGATACTATCTCGCATCATACTGTATCAGAGTCAAGGCATTTATTATTACCATCAGTTCAGCCTGGAAATCACTGCAGTAGTCGGAGAGGAGAAAGCTGAAAGAGATTCCAAGATGTTCGGAATATACACCTTAACGTAAAGTTACCGAACAGGTAAGAAAGAATAAAGTAATAAACTTGAATGCAAAGCGGCACTTTGAGAAGATTTTTAGTAGGTACCGTCTCAAGGCGGTCACATAAGCCAAGTGTTAATGTCCACAGTGGAGTTTGAATTCAATATCTGTTGTCCACATAAGTAAACGACGCAAAGTTGACTGCCAGACCTACACTATGGAGCAAAATTGATCACAAAATTACAATTCAGCTGTATTATAATCAATTTCAGCACTATGCATGGTTTCTAATTACAACTGGTACCACCTTTTTTGGAATTAGTGTGTTACAAAATACTAGGAAACAAAAACAACAATTATGGTATAACAGAAGAATTTGCAAGCAGCGAGCATTTAAGAGCAACATGTAATCACTTTTGCCCTCACTCTATTTCCGCTTATGATGTGGAAGTAAACCGTTAATAACAATAACAAGTTTATTTATTTCGATAGATTTTTATTCGTTACTTCCTTTATCTTTCTGTTGCGTTGTGGTTTTCATTCGTTAAGGTTCATTTTGTGAGTAAAATTTATATTTTGTGAAAAATGCGAAAAATTAATAATGAAAAAGTGGTAAAAGCTGGATAATTAATTTTAGAAGGCAAATCAACGAGACAAATTGCTTCTGAGCTACGGATATCTCAAGCTATGGTGATGAAAATTAAAAAAAATAAAAATTTGAAAGGGCCAAGTGCAAAAAATGGCCGCCCTCGTGTCCTATCTGACCAAGATGCAAGGCACATGGCCAGAAGTTTAATGGCTGGAAAAACCAAAACACCCAAAAAAGCTGCCGAAAGCATAGGAAATAAGGCTACTGCTTGGACCGCGCGTCGGGCACTAAAAAAAAGTTGGATGTTTTGCCGCCAAAAAGCCCAAAAAGCCAAAACTTTCTGTCAAAAACAGAAAGGCTCGAATGTCATTTGCCTTAGCTCATCAGCATTGGACTATAGAAGACTGGAAACGAGTGATATGGTCTGATGAATGCAAAATTAATCGGATTAACTCAGATGGCATACGATATTTTTGGTCTGACACAGGAAGAGCCACACAGAGTCATCAGGTAATAGAAACGGTTAAACATGGTGGCGAATCACTGATGGTCTGGGGATGTTTTTCCTATTTCGGAGTAGGACCGTTAGAGCTTATTAGAGGAATCATGACGAAAAAGGTGTATCATCAAATTCTGTACGAAATTATGCCTGTCGCTTTGGATCAAATGGAATCTCCAGAGAATGAAGTAATTTTCCAACAGGACAATGACCCCAAGCATTTCTCAAAGCTCGTCCGAAATTTTCTAAAAACTCAGAATTACGAGACCATTGAGTGACCACCTCAAAGTCCTGACCTAAATCCTATAGAAAACTTGTGGTCTATAGTGAAACGTCGCGACGGTTAGGTAACTTTGATGAGGCCCCAAATAGCATTCATGAACTGTGGGAAAGAGTTCAAATAAGTTGGGAAGAAATACCGGTAGAAACGTGTCAAAACTTAATAGCAAGCATGTCGAAACGTGTGAGTGCAACAATAAAGGCAAAAGAAGGAATAACGAGTTATTAAAATTTTAACTATTGTATGTATATTTAAATTTGAATTTCGAAGCGAGTGCAAAACTGAACACATGTTCTTTTTTGGTTTTTATTAATTATAATTTTATTAATAATATAGAAAATAATGCTAAGTTTATAAGTATAATGTAATCAAGTTCCTACAGCTAAGTATAGTAACATAAAAAATAAATAATGCTAAAAACTTAAAAGCGGTATTAAAATTTCTGCTGAATCTTTTTAAATATCTTTTTCGTGCTCACTTTTGCTCCATAGTGTAAGTAATATTATAGACATAACTATAGCAAACCAATGATAGCTGGCGTCAGTTCCTTTTTGTAACCAGCTACATTTGCAAGATCTAGCAATTTGTTCAACCTTTTTAACGTATTTACTCGTATTTCAAAAATCGTATTAACGCACACGCATCTGATCTATTTACTCTTTCAACTCATTATTGGAATTATTTAAAATTAATTCCTTAATATAAAGTTAATTTATTGCTTTTCACAGTATCAACAGCAAAAACTAGTTATCGATGCCACCTGTAAACAAATACCATCATGCAAAAAAAAAACAGATAAAAAAATAATCATTGAAATAAATGCTCCACAAAAAACCAATTCACGCACATAAATTCACATTCACGTAAATGTAAATTGGCACTCGCATTTAATTGACAGTCATTAAGAATTATTCAAATAACTATGATTAAGTAGATGGGGAATGATTTTTTTTTACAAACCTTTTTATTTTTTGTACACAAATACGCCAAGGTGAGCCAATGTGTGGTCGTGCACATAACGGGTAGTAATTAAAATAGTCGCGGTACTCATAGAACGATTTACTTTTTCATTTATTGCTTATGACTCAAAGCACGTGAGTCGTGTTCGAAATTGGGCGAACGGCGGCAACTGCGTGGTTTGAGGGTTACTAGCGATGCAATTGTTAGGCTTACGTTGCTCAAAGCTAAAGAGGTCGTAAAATCCAAGTTACTACTGTGGGCAAAAAGTAAAGTGAATTTGGTTGTGAAATGAAAAATTTTTTTTTATTCTTGTAAATCAATTTCATCCCCTTCAAAATAATCCCCTCTCGATGAAATACACTTATGCCAACGATTTTTCCAATCCCCGAAACATGCCAAATAGTCCATTTCCGGTATAGCCATCAGCACCTTTTTCGATTCAGCTTTTATCTCCTCAATCGACTCGAAACGCGTTCCCCGGAGTGGATGGAAATCCCTCGCCATTCAATTTCCAAACGCATTGCGGTGTTCACTTGTCACTGGGTGCTCGGTACGCGTGCGGAGAGGCTTAGAATTCCGTACAACCCCCATTGCAGAAGCTGTGGGGATCATGCAGAGAAAGAGACTGTGGAACACTTTCTCTGCAAATGTCCGGCTCTGGCGACTAGGCGCTTGAGATTCCTTAGCGTGCCCTTTGGGGATGACTTGAGGAAATTCTCCAGTATGATCCCTTTTCTCCCCTCCACTACATAAACAACACTGGATGGCTGTAGACGGTTTTTCTCTTCCCTAAATCTTGTCACAGTGCCACTTGAAGTGTACCTGGGGTACTCTTGTCATCTTACCTACCTACATACCTACTGTACTTGGTTTTACATTTTTACTGAGTTAGCTTAAAGTGGGCTCAATAATAAAACAACAAATTTAATTACTGCTATTATTTATGCTGCTTGTCGATATCTCGGCCCCAATTAGTAGTAATATTTAGGAGCGCTTGGTGATGCCTGATCACCCAGATTATATATAGTTTCCCCATCGCCTCCAGTACTTACTTTAATTCCATTTTGCAAAGAAACATAAACTGGTTTACTCCAATTATTCCACAATATTCTGCAAATTTATTTAATCCTCAATTTTTATTTACCATTTTTTATTTCTGCTTAAGCTCTAAATGGTTTTTGGAATTTTTGTCTATAATTAATAGTTATTTTTCTATTTTTGCAATCCCCCTACAAATTAAGTGAGCGCGTGTGTTTGTGTTAAAGGCCTAACAAATAAAAACAACTGGTGCTTCTTCTTCTTATCATTCATAATTTTCCGAATACTGCACTTAATTTGATTTTGTTTTACAATTGTTTACAATTATTTTCACTAGCTGCTGGGCTGGTTGCTTAGACAATATTCACGAGTATTTGTATAGGTAATAGATTTTTGTTTGTATGTATAAGTACATATACTTATATATGCATACGAGTATTGCCTTAATATTAGTTTAGCTTAGCAAAACAATATTTTATGTATGTATATATAATTTTGTATTGCTGAGTATTTGTAAGTATGTACACGTCCTTGTTTTTTTGTTTTGTTTTGCTGGTAATTGCAGGCTTCTTATATTTAAAACCATATTTTAATTAAGTGACTAGAAGCTGCTGGTTAGATTAATTTCATTGAAATTTTATTAACAAGCTGACTAATAGTAGCTACAGCATGGAGATTATATTAAAAGAAATTTGTGTTCTCTTACGATGGGCTGATTGTAAATGAAAATTTGTGGTTCTCTTTTTTGCAAATATGAGGATTGGACGTCCTATTTGGTAGAGTTTGTATGAAAACAAGGGATTTGAGGGGGAACAGAGTGGTTTATATAGAAAAGAATGTGAAATGTCTAATAGTTTTGTTGAAAAATTCGAGGATATGTAAAACATTTGACCTAAAACACCATCTTATACCATTCTTGCCATCCTCCAGTTAGGGACTACAGTGCGTATGAGTAACGAACATTTTAATAGTAAGTAATTAATAATAAATATTAATGTGTTTGTCTGCTGATATGAGTTAAGCATTTTTTTTAATTTATGCCAACTGAGAAGTGGAGGATGGTTCCATATGTATGTAGACGTCCCCGCAGGTGGAGAAAGTTACTGATCGCCATTCACTTTGGAGGGGCCAGGACGATTCTTCTGCATATGGTTCAAGCAGCTCTCAAAGTCCGGGATTATCCTCTGCGTAACTTCCGAACACCCGTTCGGCAGTGAAAAGCTTAAAAAAGCCTCGGATGAGGCCTTCATGTACTGATGACGACCCCTGCAAACGAAATAAGAATTATGATTTGAGGGAATGCACCTGGAATGTCCGGTCCCTTAAATGGGGAATGTGCCTCTGCCCGGCTGGTTGATGTCCTCGTGAGAGTAAAGGCTGACATCACTGCCATTCAAGAGATGCCTTGGACGGGACAAGGCAAGAAAAGTGTAGGACCTTGTGACGTCTACTACAGCTACCATGTAAAAGAGCGCTAATTTGGTATTGGATTTGTTGTGGGAGAGAGACTTCGTCGCCAAGTACTGTCGTTCACTCCGGTGGACGAGCGTCTATCAACAATCTGCATGAAATCCCTTTTTTCTAACATATCGCTAATTTTCGCCCACGCCCCGACGGAAGAGAACGACGAGGCGACCAAAGATTCCTTCTAAGAGCGCTTGGAACGTTCCTATGAGTGCTGCCCTCGCCACGACATAAAAATCGTGCTTGGCGACTTTAACGCCAGGGTGGGCGAGGAGGCAATTTTTTCTACCAGAAAGTTCGGCGGCTTACAGAAAGTTTTAAGACTGGGGCGTTTTCCTGTAAGAACAAAGACGGCGATCTGGTGACTGACGTTCAGAGCAATCTAAAATTATGGAGGGAACACTTCTCGAACCTTTTAAATAGTAATAGCTGCGTATGTCACAGACAATGTAAAGTTCCCGTGTGCAACTGGCGCCGATCAGCAGGAGAAAGAAACGACTGGCGCGCTTTGTTAAACTCGGCCAAAATCGCGTAAGTGGTTATAGCGCCAATTAAGAAGAAGAAGAGAAGTGACATCATATAGTACTGAGTCAGAGTCAATTGATAAAATTTTCCCTAAACGATCCCAGTAGCTGTTGCTCAATTTTTAATTAATTCAAATAAAGTCAAAATTTGTTGATGACACTGCGAAACAACTCAAAGTATACTCGAATGAATCTATGGGGGAACAAATTTAGAAGGTGTGGCCAATATCAGATCGTTAACCGGCTATCAGCGAGTTTGCAAGAATCAGGTGATTGGATGACTAAAGACCAAACCTAGCAATTCATCATCCTATTTCATCAATTATAATACATTTTCGTTTTTAGTTTTTTCTAAGAAGGTCTAAATTTTGTTTAAAGCTCCTTAAAGTTTCAACAGGATGGTGGTTTGAAAAAAATTATTTAAATCAAAAATTGTACATGCAAATCAATGGAGATATATTCCAATGCAAGAGGATTGTAAAATACCTCAGAAATGTTATTTAAAGCTAAACTAAACCTTTTACCCTCGAATATTCTTCACAATTTTCATTCAATGCTTTGACAAAAATTCTTTTTTTTCCTTGTTCACTCCACTCGGGAGCAGGACTCGACGGGACTCATTCCTGCGTTGATTTCATTAACCTTTTTGCTTTCTGACAGGGTAGATGATTAGCCTACCGCTACCAGTCCTAAGTAGTGGGAATGCCCACTTGTCGTTGCTTAGGAAAAACGCCTTCTTATTGCTTGGAGCGCCATCTGCGTGTCACATTTTTCTGGCAGAAGGATCAAAAAGATGGTTGAGGACTTCGCTATATTTAGTGTGTCTGCGCTATTATCGCGATTGGCTGCTTCATCTTGGAAAAAATATATTTTGTAAATTATCATAAGCACAATAACGAAACAAAATGTATCCTTTTTGGATATTTGCCTGAGTTCGTCTTGATGTTATGCACAAATGAAGGGAGGTACAGTTTTACTCCGCCTCGGAACGACAAATGGTTTTTTATTAAGATCTTTTTCAATACTGCAGGATATATACAGGGATTGAAAATCTTTCCGTGTAATATATATATTTTTTTTTATTGACCATGAAGAGCATCTCTCACTATGTTAATAGCGAAGCTTCAGCTCTCTCCGATCGGAACATGTGGAAGGAAAGACTGAAGCGTAAAAAGTCGCATCACCTTACGCCTCAGCCAGCTTATCGGCAAGGAGTGGTGAAAAGTTACTAAAATATGGGTATGGAATAAAATATTTTAACGATTCCACTTTGTAATCATTCTATGGTAAAATAAATCAAGAATGTCCTTTAGAGTTTTTATCTTTGAATACTTTTAGCAATTTTCAATATGTAAGAGAAGGTAAATAAAAAGCCTAAACAATTAAAATTTCGTTTTTCTTTTTTTTTATTGTAAAAAGAAATTCCTGAAAATATCCTAACTTTTCGAGCTCTAGACCACCGGGACCCCTAAAGCGCAACGAAGAGGATAGCTAGTCTACGTCATGAGAGTGGACAGCTGAAGAATCCAACGGAGGAAGAACGAAATCGAGATGGATAGATGAGGTGAAGCAAGATCTAGAACAACTTAAACTGAGAAATTGGAACGTAACGCCAATGGACAAAACAGCATAGAGGTGTCTTGTTCAACAGGTCAAAACACACAAGAAAGCAGGAAATGATGGTGACTTAAAACAAAACACATTAATTACGCTTAAAAAATTTCGTTTGAAGGCAATGTACATTTCTGTATGCTTTATGCTTTTAATTTTTAATTTATTCAACTATTAAAGTAGGCTTTCAAATAAATAAGTAAGCCAATGGGTGAATGAATGAACTGGCACAGAATTTAAGGAATTTAGTTCAAGCATTCATCAAGATCCATGCGTGTTTTGTGCTTCCACAAGTGTGCGAAAAAGCTGCGGTAGCTACTAGTAATAGGTGTAGTACCCTGAATATATTTGAATCTAGGGTTTTCACCTTGCGCAATAAATATTACTACTATTGAACTAAAATGCACTGCGCCCTCGAATGTGGCCTATTTTGCTTAACAGCGACCATAAATTTCAAAGCTTCTAATGAATTTTTTAGCATTTTTTTTAGGATTTTGATTCCACATCACCAATGGAGTTAGGGCTTCTGTTTGGGTCGCTAGCATATGCTAAAATGAGAAGAACACAGAGAGGATTAGCAGAAAAAGACTGAAAAGTAGTTCAATATTCAGCTGGCTTTGAAGATAGAGCTTACTGGGGCTCTGAAGAATGCATAGTTGCCTGTCTTTACCAAAATAATTTTGAGTCTGCTTTTATGGCCGTCAGATACAAAATATTGCCAAATGCTTTCTGTAGTAGCTTTAGAGTTAAAGAATTCTGATTTTTGGATAAAAAATTTTCTTGTTAACCCGGTGTAGGCTCGCTGGAAAGACTGATTTGGTGAAATGACTTCTGGCCATGTAAGTATAGCAATCGGGAAATATTTCCTGATATCACAATGCGCCTCTGTGGCCACCAACGTTAATTCTTAAAAAGAGAGAAGTTCATCTAAATTAACTTAAGCTAAGCTAAAAAAAAATGCAATAATTTGCCCAGCATTTCTTAAGCAATTACAGATTTCTCACTTCACTCATGACTGCGTATATGTTTTTATATTTATATTTATGTTTATGTATTATGTATATTTAGAAATATGTATATGTATGTACATTTTTATTCTGCAAGTGTATGCTAACCTCTGCAGATGAGTTGTGCACGCAAAAGTGCATTGAAGCATTTTTTATCTACAAAAGGTTATAACTGCATAGTTTATTACGTCTATATGTATGCACTTAAGTATTATGTATAAGTAGATCGCACATTTGTATATACTTAAGCCAAATGCATCAGCTTACCATTTTGTCATTTTGTCACTGCATAACATTTTTTCATTTCATATTACATTAAAATAATTTTTGCGCGTTCATATTAATTGTGAAGTTAGTGTACTTAATTTTTAATTAATACTTTAATTTTATATATATATATATATATATTTTTGTCTTCACAATTATACTACGCTTTACTATATTTTCTAAAACAGAAGTTAAGCGCCTTTTACTTATTTCCTTACTTCGTTGAAATTGGTTCACATTTTTTTTTCAAACGAGTTTGCGCGAAAGGAGAAAGGATGTGAGCTCATTACAATACAACAAATTTAGATTTCATATTTGTGAAGGAAATGTGATCCATAATCCACATGAGGCTTAAATTATTTTTGTAATACAAAGGTGTGGGCTAGAATGATTTGAATTGCCAAATTTTGGTCACACAAGTCTTTACATTGAGGACAAAGAGTGCTACTAGTCTAAGAATGCAGTAGCATTTGAGAGGAATTTTTTGGAATATTTTAACCCTCTATTTTCTCTTATTATGCATTAATTTGAATCCCTTTTTAAGAAAAGTCAAAATAATTGCTATTAAATAGAAATTTTTAGCGCAAGAATGTTCTATGAAAGCATTTGTCAGAAAATTTCAGTAGTGGCTGCTGTAAACGCAAAAGCCGAAAAAAGAGCGTTTACTTGTAGTGTTCCATAAATATTATGCACGAGGTATTTTTATTTTTGGAATGTTTAAAAGCAAAGGAAATTTATGAATGAATGTTGAAAGTGCGTAGGAACTTTTCGCCAGTAGAAAGAAGGGTTGCTGAAATTAAACGTGGCCGTGCAAGCTTTGAAGACGATCCACGTCAAAAACAGCAGCAACACCAGAAATGGTAGGAAATATATAGATATTTGGTGGAAGCTCTAGGCATCTGATTGGACAGGTTAAGCAAAATTTTTATTGAAGTATTGGGTTTCAGAAACATGTGTGCACAACGGGTGCCTCATTGGATAACAATGGATCAAAAACACATTCGAATGAGACTTTCTCAGCAACATTTGGAATGTTTTCGAGAAGATAAAGTAGATTTTGTGCATCTATTCATGCCAATAGATGAGACTTGGGTATATTACCATGATCCTTAATCAAAACAAGAAGCTAAAGAGTGGTGCGAACCTGGTTCTTCGGCGCCGAAATGGATTTGTTTCTAGAAATCGGCCAAGAAGTTGTTAGCATCAGCTTTTTGGGATGCGAAAGGAATTTTGCTTGTGGATTATTTGAAAACTGCTAATACAACAAATCGGAATATTTTCGTAACCTTTTAGACCAACTGACGGAAAAAAGTTCGTGAAAAGGACCTAGTTTGCAAATCAAAAATAATGTTTTTCTTCAGGGCAATGTACCGTGTCAACAGAGCATTTTGACAATGGCTAAAATCCATGAATTCAAGTTCGAATTGTCCAAACATCCACCGTAATCACCAGATTTGGCCCCTAGCGGCTTTCGTCTGCTTTCAAATCTAAAAAATGCATATGTGGAAAGAGTTTTTCATCAAATAATAAAGTTATAGCAGCTGTGGAAGCGTATTTTGCAGCGCTTCCAGACTCTCACTTCATGAATAGAGTTCATAAGCTGGAATCTCGTTGGAACAAATGTATTGATGTTTTGGGAGACTATACTGAATAATAAAGTGTATTTCAAACCATGGAATTATGTTTTTCTTATCGAACCGTTAAACTTATTGGACAACCTAGTATATATGTGTATGTATACTATAAGAACAAATTTAAACACTTTTTATGCTCTATATAAAAATTTGTGTCACCAAAGTTTGGGAGGTTTTACCAAATGCAAGAAAACTCATCCACTGGACTCTTACTTAGTTCTTCAAAATGGTCTACTTTTGATATACAGCCATGGAAAAAACAATAGCGCAACAACGTTTTCAACAGTTTTGACTCATATTCTTTGTTTTGTTTTTTAAGTTTCTATAAATGATTCATAAAAAACTCTTTCGATATGAGGAGAAAATGCGAATGAAGGATGAAACAAAAAGATCAAAAATCATTGAGAATCTTAAGCCACTCCAAACTTCAACTTTATTATATAAAAATTTAATTGAATATAAAACTGCATATTCAAATTACTCTAAAAACTTTGAATACTAATGGTGAAATTTTGTTGAAAATGTATCAAATTTTTATAAATCCTGCAAACAAATTTGAATCTTAGATTTGGGCGATATTTGTTGTAGAGCGATCTATATTTTAACAACAAATTAATGAAAATTTGTAGTCAAAGAGGAAAGCGGCCAGTTCCTATTCAAAAATGCGTTTGGACATTGATATTATTATTTTTTATAGCTCGTACCTTTTACTGTTTTAATTTATATTTTACAGAGTACAAGCAACCCGATTGCCGAAATTTTTTTTTAAATTAAAAGCGCTTTGAACAACAAAATATTTTCTTTTGCCTTGCAAAATTTGAAAATTAAACATTTGTAATATATTCCAGTTTATATTTTTATTAGCTCTCTAAATTTTTTATTTCCCACGCTGTTGTTTAAATTGAATTTTATTATTAGTTTATAATTATTATTTTGTAATTATTTTAATATTTGTTTTAATTTTTTGCTTACCACGCCATTGTAATGCTTATGGAGACTTCAATAAATTCGTTTCTTTGTCATATATTTCTTTACATTCTCTTTTGCCTTTTGCAATCGCGAGTGGAATTGGAAGTAAAAGCTTAAAGCCTCTAGTTCCAAATACTATATGATCGATTTGGACAAAGTTTTCTTGGGGGACGAACATGCCAGATGATTTCCAACGGCCTCATCTGGAGAGAGAAGTTTTTTAAAGTATACGTTTATTCTTTTACTTATTCATTAAAGGCTTCATTTTATTAATTTATTCGGTTAATATTCGAGCCATAATTTTCTCCAATTTTACTCCAAGGAAATATTAAGCGTTCTCTCGAACCTCAAAACAAAAAAAAGTAACTTTCTTATATTTTGATTGTAAAGGGTGGTTATTTTTAAGGGCCGATGTTGAATGTGAACCACACCTAAGAGTAAAGCTTTTTTCTGCATCTCGTATGACATTTTTGAATTTTAGACTAATTCAATTTGAACCATGGAAAGATACAGAATCGAGCAACGCCTTAAAGTTATTCAGGCTTATTATGAAAACGAGCGTTTAAATCAAAATGCATATCGCGCACTTCGTGAAGAAAATGAAGATGAAGATGCTCAGTGGATTCGTCAATAAGCAGAATGGCCGCATTTGGGCGAATGATAATCCAAGAGTGATTGCCGAAAAACCAATGCACCCACAAAGATTGACTATTTGGTGCGGTTTATGGGCCGTCGCCATCATTGAGCCGTATTTTTCCAAAATGAGGCCGGCCAGGCAGTTACTGTGAACAGTGTTCGCTATCGCGAGATGACAAAATCAGTAAACACCGAAATTCCATCGAAATTGTTCGTAAATTTATCAAAAATAAACCGAAATCATCATTAAAATTCATGGAATCGGAGTTGAGTATCTCCAAAACATCGATTTATCGCATTTTAGCTGATCATTTGGGCTTACGAAAGGTCTGTGCACGTTTCATTCCGCACAAGTTCACTGAGGACCAAAAATTTCTCAGAATTCAACATTCGAAAGACATCATTAAAGAGGCGAGAAAAGACGCGAACTTCCTTTACAACATTATAACTGGTGATGAAACGTGGAGTTTCCAACATGAACCTGAAAACAAGCGTCAAAGTGCCAAATGGAAGGCCCCAGACGAGCCACCACCCAAAAAATCGCATTTGGAGAAGTCAAAAATCAAGTCGATGCTCATTTGTTTTAACGATTCCAAGGGAATTGTCCACAAGGAGTTCGTGCCAGTGGGCCAAACTGTCAATGCAATTTTCTATCTTGGCGTTTTGAAGCGTTTGGTGCATCGCATTCGCCCTCAACGCGAAGGAGAAAGCTGGCGCTTATTGCATGACGATACATGACTGATTTTTTGACTTGAAATCGCATTTTAACCATCAATCACTCACCTCACTTCACCTGATATGGTTCCTTGTCACTTCTACCTATTCGTAAAATTGCGTTTGATCATGAAAAGAAAACGTTTTGCGTTCGTAGAGGCCATCCAATAGGATTGTACCGACATCCTGATGGACATTCGACATTCCGGTCAATGACCTAAAGCACTATTTAGAAAAGCTTTCAGATCGTGCAAAACAGTGTATCGGCTGGAGGTGACTATTTTGAATAAATAAACTCGAAGTTATCAGAGCAAAGTTAATGTCGTTTCTGTTTCAGCTCGTTATTGTTTATTTTGGGCTTCACTTTGTATATATGTATAATAATTAACGAGAAGAAGCAAGTTTAAATGCGCTTGAGAGCTAGCGTTTGGTATTTGAGAAAATCCTAGGTCATCAAATACTTTTCTGCTTAACATCAAACAGAATTTTTTATGGCAAAACCTTTGAAATTTAGCCACTCAAAGATAATTTAGCTGAGGCGCAGATTCTGTGATGATTTCAGCATACTGACATCCACAACAACTATCCTGGTGGCGACGTGAAACAATTTGATGCTTGGTGACCTGTCAGACTGATAAAGTTTCGCAATGTATGTTATTTTCATGAAAAACAGCGAGCAATCAAGTTAAATTAAAATTATATTTTCATTTCAAATTGAACATTTATTTTTCTTTCACATTTTTTGTATTAGATGGATTATATTTTACGCTGTTTTTATATTCCCCTTCTTATAGTAAATTGGTTTGACTTTAGCTTAAATTAGTTGCCTTATATACTTATTATAATTTCATTAATTTTCTTCTTCTTCTTTTCATATAATCTTCCCAAAACCAAGCATCGTTAACAACAAATGTGCATTGCGGTGTTGCACCGTTACACAGCACAGCTACAACTACATATAAAATGCAGTACCTAAATAAATGTGTATTTGTATGTAACACAACTGTACTTTTGTATATGTATATGTGTGTATGCGTACCATATGTATGTATGTACATGTTGTGTGTGTATGTATTTCTATGCCTGCGTGCGCTAATGCGGAGCCTTAAACTATTCAAGCAGAGTGCACTAATTTACATAAATCAACTGACGTTTAATTTTTCCGCTTGCTTCCTATACACTTCCTTGATTTTAATCGAAATTTAATTAACTGCATTTTACACTTAATTAATTTACAACTATTTCTGCTTTCTGTAATTTTCGTTTTTTTTTCCTGTCAATAAATTAGGCAACTAATTGAGTATATAAATCTTGTCATCTAATTTATTGCATTTCAGCCAACGCAGCTTACGAAAATGTTGCTAATATTTATAAGCTTTGTCTCTTTGTTGCTTAGCGCCTAACATACATACATACATATACAGTTAAAAACATTTTGCTTTTCTTTTTAAGTTCCCATACTCGTTAAGCAGTTTTTTGTTTTTGTTTTTTTAACTTACGCCTAAATTTATTTTACTTGTAACTCTTATTTGTTTTAGGCCTTAACTTTTCTTTATTTATTGTAATAATTAATTTACAGTTTGTCCGTCCCATTACTGCTTCCGCCAGTTATATGGTTGCCATTGTTGTTGTTTCTCTCCCTTTGCTATTTGCTACACCCGCACGCGAAATGCGAAAAATAGTGCCGCGCCTACATAAAGTAGCAGCGCATGCGTGCTGGTTGTGGTGCAGGCTGCGCCGTTTATGGCGTCATTGTCGTCGGTCAGGGAATCGGCGTCGTGTTTGTTCGTGGCCGATTTTGCATCGCTGCGGTAGTTGCTGTGATCGGGCGCTGCAAAACAAAAACAAGAAACAACAATTAAATTAATAAATAAATAAACAAATGTAGGTCTAATACTGATTAGAGGCCGAAGAATAAGAAATAATGATATGAGATAGCCGCTTTGCACTTGTCCTGCTCATATTCGTGGGAGATTTTTTTTCTTTTTGGTTGGCTGGTTAATGGTCTGTTCTTGAGACAATCTAATTCTACTAATTCTTACTTTTTCGGGACGGTTTCAAAGGTAAAATTTTTCAAATGAAATCAGACTTTTTTTTCAATTTCAAACGTTTATTAACAAAAAATGGTTATAAATTTAATCTTCATAATAATAGCCATTGCTAGCGACACATTTTTCCCATCTCTCAGGCAATTTGTGCATGCCGCGCAAATAAATTGGCCACCTTTGGCCGCAAACCAAACATCGAGCCATTTTTTGGCTTCTTCGTGAGAATTGAAGCGCTGCACAGTGGTTCCGCCATAGGACATTGGATGAAAATAGTCATGTTAAAATTATGCAACAATATTTAGCTAAATGTTAGTTCATTAGTCATAGTAACTTAGAGTACAAAACAAATTTCAACTGCACAAACAATTCACTTATAATTGTGCCTCCAAAGTAAGAGAATTTGAAAAGTGGTAGTTAGCGTGGTCTCCGCTTCGTACTTACGCAGTTCCGGGAAGTGTTATTTTTCTAAGCACTACTGTGTTTATGACCTGTTGTACAATGAAAATTCAAGTTGAAGGTATGTACGACATGTTAAACGTTTTGTTATCTTTTTTAATTATTATTTAATAGGTTTTCAGACCGCACGAAATACTTGCGGTTAATTTTTTTTTTTAAGAAGTTTGTAAAGTTTTAACTAAGTTCGCACGAATCTGCACAAATGAAACATACATTAAAATATTCTTACGTATGTCCTCTTTAAGGAAAAATAATTTCCAGCTGCGATGACTTGCGATTGCGCTTGATATAGGGTCTAATCTGTACCTATGTGACTTATCTACAAGTAAATGTTATATTTGTGGTGCGACACCTAAAGAAATGAATGACTTAGAAAAGTGTAGAAACAAACAAGTAAACTCCAGTAGATTTGAATTTGGTTTACTACCCCTGCATTCTTGGATTAGATTTTTTGAATACTTTATTCATGCTTCTTATAGAATCGAATTTAAAAGGTGGCAAGCACGTTCATCTGAGGAAAAAGCACTTTTAGCTAAGAGAAAGGAATTTGTTCAGAGGGAGTTTAGAGAACAATTAGGCTTGATAGTTGACAAACCGCGAAGTGGAGGAAGTGGCACCTCTAATGATGGAAATACAGCACGAAAATGTTTCCTTCATTCAACCATATCATCCGAAATCACAGGAATAGACAAACACGTTATAGACAGATGTAGTTATCTCCTACAATGTCTTTCATCTGGTTTTAAAATTAATTCGAATAAATTCAAAATATATGCACTAGACACTGCTAAAATTCTAGTTAGTAAATATTAATGGTATAATTTACCTTCACCAGTTCATAAAGTGCTCATTCATTGGTCGGAGGTAATCGATCATTGTTTATTTACAATTGGAGAATTATCAGAGGAGGCAGCTGAATCATGTAATAAATTAGTGAAACAATTCAGACGTGACAATACCAGAAAGCACTCAAGAACTGTAACTAACACGGATCTTTTGCACAGGCTTCTTCTTAATTCCGATATATTTATATCTAGTCTACGAAAATTACCATGTAAAAAGAAATCTATGATGCCAAGAGAGGTGTTGGATTTATTGAGTTAAAAGTTTTGTATTTCTAAGTACATTAACTTTTTTGGAAGTGAATATTTTATTGTTTTCATAAATAAGAATAAGTTAAAAGGCATCAAAATCCTTTCGCAGTTTAATGTTTTTTTTTCTATTATTGTTTATTAAGATTTATGCAAAACTTTAAACGAAACAAAAAAATTTTAATAAAAAATGTGTGTGTACCTAATTTTCCTTTGACTTTTTATATTAATTATATATTACTTTATTATATATTATTATTATTATATCTTATATATATCCTTATTATATATATATTACTTTTTATAAGTCTTTATGTTTTTTTAACAAATAAAAATATTTCTCAACTTAAAAACGTACTAAAAAGTCATTTATCACGCCAAAAGTTCTTATGACCGCTCTTCCTACGCGGCGGGACCACTGTGCGCTGCTCGGAAAGTGCGTGGCTCATCGATGCAAAGAAATGATAATCGGAAGGCGCCAAGTTTGGTGAGTAAGCCGCATGCACCAGCGGTTACTTTGTGACGCCGATCGGCATATTCTGGGCATTTTCGGTGTATAGCGCTGTTCAAATCGGCCAATTGTCGTTGGTAGCGTGCACCGTCAACTGTTTCACCTGGTTTTAATAGCTCGTACCAAATCATACCACGTTGATCCCAGAAAACACACAGCATTGCTTTGCGCCCGAAGCGATTCGGTTTGGCCGTTGTTTTTGGCTTGTGGCCGGGCGGACCATACGATCGTTTACGCTCGGGATTGGAGAAATACACCAATTTTTCATCACCCGTAACGATTCGATGCAAATAAGACTTCCTTTTAAACCGGGAGAGCAGCATTTCACAAGTGGTTTTTCGGTTCTCAACGATGTCCGCAAATCGTAGTTTGCAGGAACGTAATTCGACATTTTTAAGAGCGACAAAAATGCTTTGTTGTATGAAACGTAACAAACAGTGAACTGAATATTGTTGACAGATGACGGACGAAAAAAACAAGACATTTGGGAAGGTTTAAAAATACTCCTAACGATATTTATGGACTAATAACTGAAAGTCTCATTTCATGGGTATATAACTGGTACAGCCTGTTTAATAGAAGCAAGAGCACCATGACTTAGAAACTATCATATTTGACCAAACTACGGATTTTTAGTATTTACTATACTACATGGATATGGGAATAAATTTCCGCCTTCGTAAAAGGGGTGTCGCTGCTGATACTATTTTTGTGTTCGCTCTAGTAATATACTGGTTATTTGAAGTTATATATGTGAGGTCTTGATCGCAGTATTCGTTTGAAGCGTAAATCTACTTTTTTATCTGACGTCAAAAAGGTCTACGTGCGAAAAAACTGCATTTGCGGGAAGTCATGCTTTATTACTACCTTTTAAAGAAAAGTGCAGTAGAAGCGTGTCGTATTTTAATCAATATTTAGGGTAATCACGCTCCAACAAAATATGACTTGTAAAGAGTGGTTTCGACGCTTCCAAAGTGGCAATTTCGAAGTGAGTGATAAAGATCGCGAAGGGGCAACGAAAAAATTCGAAGACTTTCAACTACGGCAATTATTGGATGAAGGCGTATGTCGAACCCTTGATGAGATGTCTAAAGAGTTGGATGTTGACAGATCAATCGGCGGTAAACGTTTGCACGTGATGGGAATGGTCCAGAAAGCAGGTAACTGGATGGCAGAGCAATTGAAGGAAAGAGATATCGAGAGATATGCGTTTTGAATGGCGGAAAAGAAAAAGTTTTCTGCATCACATCTTCATTGGCGATGAAAAATGGATTTGTTATGATAACCCTAGGCGTCAAAAATATTAGAGTCTGCCAGGTTAACCAGGTCCATCGACAACGAAAAAAAAAATCATGCTTTACAGGTTATGTTGTGCATCTGGTGGGATCAGACGGGTGTCATCTATTGTGAACTCCTTAAACCATCTGAGACCATCACTGGCGATCGTTATCGATTACAGCTAATGCGTTTGAATCGAGCTTTATCAAGAAAACCGGTCGGAATGGGTCGGTTGACATGACAAACTTATTTTGCTGCATGACAACGCCAAACCATACGTTGCTAAATCGGTCAACAAATATTAAGGCCGACTGAATTGAGAAATATTGCCCCAGCCGCCATATTCCCCACACATTGCACCTTCGGATTACCATCTGGAAATTTATTCCCAGGCCCAATATTTTCAATAGGGTTGGCATCAGGCGACTGTGAAGGACAATCCAACATTTCAATCCCGTTTTTCTATTCAACTTCGTTACTTGAGATGGTCATCTTCTTGTAAAATCCTAGGTTAGCTGATCCTTCCAAATATCTGCGTAGCTCACGGTAATAATGAATTTCGGTAAACTTTATTCATCAGAACTGCATTAAAATTGGCGGTAAACACACAAGTAACTGTCAAATCCTTTTCCGCAGAAGCAGTCCCCAATACGCACTTTAAGTTTTGGATTATCAGTACCGACGTATGCAACTATTCACCGAAAAGGAAGATTCCTTCGTGAATAATACGTTTGTCCAATTCCAGTCTGAATTTGCCTTAGCCCGTGTGTGTTTTTTTTCAATGTGTGATAATTAGAACAGCGGTTTTTTCAATGTGATCCAGAACTCGAGATCTTCTGCATGTAAACGTCCTCGAATCGTGTCTTTGGATACATCAAACCTCCGTGGGACATCTGTTATAAAACTGTCGGCAGGGTACCAGAGTCTTACCTTTTTTCGTCGTGTTCAGGTTCATCTTTAAAAGGTTATATCCATAAATCGATGGAAGATTAAATATTATTATAGGTTTTTCAATAACAAGTGTTATTCCCTTAAAAGATCGATGGTTTCGTTGCTTGTGTAGCACGTAGCGCCGTCTTGTTGAAATAAACGTTGTCCAGTTCAATACCATCCAATTCCGGCCATAAAAAATTATTAATCATCTCTCTATAACGCAATCCATTCACCATAACTGTTGCTCCAGCTTCATTTTCGAAACCGTAAGCTCCAATGACTCCGCCGGACCTTAAACCGCATCAAATAGTCACACGTTCAGGATAGAGAGGCTTTCAACAATAACTCTTGGTTTTCTGAGCCCCAGATCCGACAATTTTGCTTGTTGAAGAAGCCACCGAGGTGGATATGGGCCTCATCACTCAAGATGATTTTTCAATGGAATTCCGGATCATTTTCATGCATTTCAACGACCCAATCAGCAAAGCCACAATGTTGCTGATGATCGGCCGGCTTGAGTTCTTGTGTTAGCTGGACTTCATAAAGCTTAAAACCCGAATCTTTATACAAAATACGGTGTAATGACGTTTGTGGAATGCCTAATTCCAAAGAACGACAAGGAATGGACAAACCTGGGTTTTCTTCGGCACTTTCGGCTACAACAGCCATATTTTCAGCTGTTCTTCAGCAACGTGTACGGGTTTTATTCCTCACATCACTAATTTGTTCCAACAGCTCGAAGTTTTTCTGTTTTGCGGTCCGACTGTATTGTGGTCCGACAAGGTGCTTCATGATGACCCAAAAATGTTCGAGTTTTATAAACCGTCTCTGCCAAATTTTCACCATTTATATATATAATTGGCGCGTGCACCCTTTTTTTGGGTGTTTGGCTGTGCTCCTCCTCCTATTAGTGGTGTGCGTCTTGATGTTGTTCCACAAAAGGAGGGACCTACAGTTTCAGGCCATCTCCGAACGGCAAATATTTTTATGAGGAGGTTTTTCATGGCAGAAATACACTCGGAGGTTTGCCATTGCCTGCCGAGGGGCGACCGCTATTTGAAAAATGTTTTTCTTAACTTGGAGTTTCACCGAGGTCCAGTCTCTTACCAAACCATTCGGCTACGGCGGCCGCATTTTCATGGTAAATTTTAAGAATTTCAATGCGTTGTTTAAGCGTGTATCGTTCCAATTTTTGTAATGGCGTAGTTCCTACTTGTCAAATATCAGAAAATGACAGCTTCAAAAGTGACATCTATCGGAATAGCGGGCTAATCAAAATAATACCTGTTGTTGGAAAACCCTTTATAATAGAAATAAGTTAAATTCACGTCCAAATTCGAAAAAGTCTGGCTAGACCCGGATGGCCAACGGAGGGTTAACACCACTTTTTCTTAGCTTTAGCTTCACGCAACGATAAGTTCGGATTTGTCATAAGCAAATCAATGATTTTCTGATCTTGCTTTGGAGAGGGCCTCGTCTGGGGACGTCATCAACGCTTTTAACTTCGATGTATCATTGCACTTATTTATATATGAATGTTTTTGGGCTTGCTCTCACTTGTGGTGTCCCACGGCCGTGCTTTGTTAATCTCGGCCAAAATCGCTTGAGCGATCATCGCGCCACCCAAGAAGAAGAAGTATGTACATATAAACAATACCAGCTATTTGACCTCCATTCTTAGAAGGGCTTCAGTGGAAAACAAATTGATGTACATACGTATAGATGTGCGACTATGTGCGCAAGAAGGTTTAATAACCCATAAATTAACCTTGTCACAACACTTTACACAATCGTACGTCAACAGGCCGTCCCATCTGCCAGGAAAAGCACAAGCAATCACTGCATTATAAATATTTTTATAACTTGCCCATTTAAGTGTTGGTTATTTCATTTTACCACTCATACACCGAAATGTGCATTACCTAGCTACACACACAAATACGCACATGCACACACACACACACACACACATACATTCACTATTAAGTCACACAATTTACTCAGATTCAGTTGTTAACAGTCAAAAGGCGACATAAGCGCACAAATATTATGATATGAAACTGTAATAATATCCTTGTGTCAATAATCAGAACCCACACACACACAAACCAGAAACATTTACGAACATCGGGTGTTTTTTTAGCTACATGAGAACTATCGATATCGAAAATTTTGACTTGACAGTTGAGAATGGCAAACTGTGTTGGCATTTCTGTTCAGTAAGGTTCGTCAAGACCTCGGTAGTTTAACGTAAGTGCATTGGCCTGCCATCCCAGAGGTTATGGGTTCGTATCCAACGTAAAGCACGGCCCATGCACTTTTCCAAATTTACCTAAACTTCCTATTTCTAATAATTTTCCATCCCAAAAACATTTTAAAATTCACTCCTCAAATCCAAACTCATTCTTTCCATCCTCACTCCCGCACAATAGTCAGCGCATTATTTGCATTGTGGCTGGTAAAATAAGCTAAAACAGAGAAAAACACAAAGTTACACAACGCATCAGTGGCGCCAGCAAGAGGAAGCGGGCAACCGTGGTAGTAGTGCAGACACATCAACATTAGTGAAGTCCTCAACCATCTGTGCGACCCTTCTGGCAGAAAAATGTAAAACGCAGATGGCGCTCCAAGTAGTAAGAAGGTGTTGGTCTTAAGTTAAGGACTGGTAGCGGCAGGCTAATCACCTTCCGAGTCAGAAATCAAATAGATTAACGTTACCAACGCAAGGAAAATGCCTTGTCGAGGCTCTATGCTCCCGAGAGGAGGGAACAAGGAAAAAAGAAGGTTCGTCAAGTCATCATGAATATGTATTGCCAGAAGAAGATTTCCAAATTGTGGAACTCTACTTTGAAAAAACAAAAAAAAAAATAAATAAAATAAAATAATACAATAATAAATCTGTTCGCCAAGTTCGGTTTTTATTTCCATCGATATGAGGAATATATATATGCATGTCATCCTCTAACTTCTATTTGAAGCATGGCGTCAAGTCTCGTCTTTTGTGTTAGGGATCTCAGCTCAAGGCACGATAATACAAGAGACTTCATTTCAGCTTCTGTTGAGTACTGCCAGGTGGTACGAAGTCTACCAACTCTTCTACCAATTTGTTGAAATGGATTCCAGCGCAGCGCTTTCTTAGTGGCATAGTCGTTGTTTTTCGTTTGCGTGTGACCAATCCATTGCCATTATCTTTTTTGATTTTTGAAGCAGCGTTGACCTGGTTAGCTTGCGTCAACTACTCGCCGTTGGTTACTATCCGTGACCAGAAAATTCGCAAAATCCGACGAAGGCAGGAACTTCGTGCTCTTCGTAGTTACTTTCCAAGTGGTACAATCATACATTAGAACAGATTTGACGTTCGAATTGAAGATGCGCAGTTTGGTGTGAAGACTGATACTGTTGTTTTGCCACAACGGAGCGAGAATGCGGAAAAATGATTAAGCTTTGCTAATTCTGTATTTGACATCCACCTCAGAAACGCCATTCGCAGTGACCATGCAGCCAAGGTAGCAGAATTTGTCAACTGTTTCGAACTGCTGTGCACCCACTATCAGTGGTTCCGATATGGTGTCGTTGAGATGCAGCAATTTTCGTTTTTTCTAAAATCAGCTGAGCACCGACGACATTTTCTTCCAACAAGGCGGCGAAACATGCATTCAGAACACTTAACAATCGATTTATTGCAATATTCAAGCCACCATGGACACCATATGGCTAGATTTATTGGAAACAGTAGTCAAAAATTATACTGATCGAATGGACTATGTAAGTCGTAACCACGGCCGGCATATGCCGGATATCGTGCCATGAAATTATATAGGTAGGTAGGTAGGTGGGTAAAGTGGTTCCCAATTGGTACACCTAGGCCTGCTGTACGCCCATTGGGATACTCGTACCACTAGGGCTGTCCCCTCTCCTCACTCTACACTGTCCTCATTGAACCACCCAGTGGCTTTAATATACCTATCTAACAATTCTTGTTAATTTTAAATTGACTACTTCTGCCAAGTTATTGAAAGAAATTTTTCCGAGAATTTTTTCATCGAAAGTGTTCTATAGTCTCTTCTTCTTCAATGTCGTTACAGTTCTACTGGCACGCCTGCCTATAAGACAGTGCCCTGTTATAACCCCAAGACTTCTCACATCCTTCCTGTTCAGTTTCAACAGTCGATTTGTGCGGCCCATGTTCTTTTCTGGCCACGTCATTCTATACTTGTTGCACAGACCGGGGACTAAGTCCATAGCCTGTTAGCAGTACTGATAGTGTGTTTGTCTATCAGTAGCTTACAAGTTGTTAGAGGTATAGGTATGTTCGCTTTAACTGGTGGGATCGGTAATGTGGTACCCAATCGCGCTAGTTCATCTGCTCTCCAGTTACCTTCTATGTCACTATAACCCGGTACCCAGAGCAGGTTTATTCTAAACTAGTATAATATTTCTGTCAAAACGTCAATACATTCTTTTACTTTCTTCGAGTTAATATTAGATTACAGGGTTTGATTGAAAAGTAAAAAGCCTTCCCGCGCGGAGCGTCTGCCAAGCGATCAACCGAATCGGCTGGTGGGGGAAAATGATCGTTTGACTTTCGCTTCCACTAGAAACCGGCCCCAGTAGGCTGGCAACAGCGGTGCAGTCAACATCACTCTGCACGTGAAAGCTGTTTTAAAAGTGTGTTAGAATTTTGCAGTGGCGAGAATGCAGCAATCGTTGGAGCAACGTTACTCGATCAAATTTTTGTACCTGCAGGAAGCACTGTGAACGCGGCATTTTACAAAGAAGTGCTCCTTCGGCTGAAAAACCGCGTCGTCCGGGCTCGGCCCGACCTCGTCGACAATTGGACCCTTCATCACGACAATGCGCCGGCGCACACTGCCTTCCTCTGCACCTCTGCATTGGCCAAGGTGGGGGTTCCGGTGCTTCCCCACCCTCCCTACAGCCCAGACCTGTCCCCTTCGGACTTCTATTTGTTCCCGCGTCAGAAAAGAAAGCTCCAAAAAACTGTGACAGCCGAATTAAACGCGATTCCGGCGAATGAGTTTAAAAAATGTTTCCTGTTCCTGCAGTGAAAGGACCGTAACCAGCGGTGTATTGACGCTCAAGGATCCTATTTTGAAGAATATTAGTTGTATAAGCCAAAAGGTTTAATAAAACTGCTTAAAAAAATAAGGCTCACTACTTTTCAACCAAACCCTGTATTGTAATGATTTCACGGCTGATTGGCTATCTGAATATATATTTACTTCTCTTGTGGTGAGAACACTTTTTTTTAAGATCAACAGATGTTGGCACTCATTTCTTTAGAGTGAAGGCCTCCGTCCACGTGTTCATAGAGCTTGGAAAAATCAGTATAGATACTGACTCCATATCTATTGTCCATTACTCCATCGTCCCAATCTTCTCGTGTTGGGAAAGTTGTGTTAAAGGATGTATTTAGATGCAGCTCTCCTGAGTTACAAAAGTCTTCTGTTTGATGTAGGAAGGGGTTTTCGTTCAGTATTTTTGCGTGACCCTTCCTGTTAGTGGCTAAGTAAGAAGATTCTCTTAACCTAAGTGCCGATTTCGCCGCCAGTTGATTGCTGTAGCCCTCAATACGAATTAGATGCACCAATGAATATCTCATCGCTGCCGTGGATGTATACTTTAGTGTCCCGCTTGTGAAGAGACTAGCATCCCTTTGAATGATTTCTAAACGTTATAACATAGAAGTGTTGGCCGCCAAACCTAGACACCGTATGAAATTAACTACCAGTTTGTAAAAAGAAATTCATTCTATCAAAATTCATGTTTTGTATTATCATTTGAAGTTCTCAAGCTCTTAAAAACACGCCCGATACAAGTGCAAATATGT
This sequence comes from Anastrepha obliqua, assembly GCF_027943255.1. Classification (NCBI taxonomy): domain Eukaryota; kingdom Metazoa; phylum Arthropoda; class Insecta; order Diptera; family Tephritidae; genus Anastrepha; species Anastrepha obliqua. The sequence goes on from NC_072896.1 coordinate 34,027,535, forward strand.
GAACAGTTTTGGAAATGATTTTTAATGAATTTATCTTTAAACCTACATACCATATACACACACACTCGTACATACATACACACATGCAAACATACTCTCATACGTGTACGAGCACATTTATTTATGTATGAATATAAATGTGATTACATTTACGAATCTCTACGCCTTCAAGTAAATATTCTGTCAGCTTTGAATGATTGCTGTCCATATCACAGTTATCCTGCGGCATTGACAGTCCTTTGACATTGAAGTGTAGTTGTGTGACAGAAAATTTCACACAAGTAGTGTGTGGTAGGTGTGAATGTGTGCATGCTTGCGATATTAAATATCTCATACATATGCAAAACGAGAATTATATACAATAAAACAATTAAGGCTAAAATATTCGTCAAGGACATTAATAGCTGAGGGAGCTCACTTCTGTTGCAATAGTTTTCATTACATTGGGAATGGAATTGTAGAAATTAAAAAATAAGTACAACAGAGCTAGTAGCAGTTTCAAGGATGAATTTGGTATACTTTGTATAAAAGGTTGATAAAAAATTATGCTGATACTTCTGCTCTACACCCGGGAGAATTTTTTAATAAAAATGAAATAAAAATTTAAAAAAATTCTAAACGAAAATTAAAAATTAAAGAACAAAACTGAAATTAAAAATAAAAAAAATTACACTTTTGTTACAAACGCCACGCTCCGGTAGATCACTCAGGAAAACTTTGACCCACTAAAGACCACCAACGGCAAACCGTGGACCTTTGACATTTCTTGTGGCATCATTCAGCCCGGAAACGAGCTTAGAGAGAGGTGGCGAAGTATGTAAAGAAATCGGCCAGAAACGATAAGAGAAAGTTTGTTGAAGACCTTGCTAACGATGCCTAAGCGGCAGCAGGAGTAAACAACATGAGACAGCTGTACCGCATAGTTGACCGCCTAACCAACCAGTGGAGTAACAGCAACCAGCCGATCAGAGATCTGAATGGTGCTTTGCTGACTTCCAATGATGACCGGATCCGCAGATGCAGGGAACAGTTTTAAGCAACTAGCAACATTGCTCTTAGCAGTATACCTAGCTTAAAAGTGGGCAGCACAACAACATACAGCAATAAAATACCAACATCCTGCCCCAACCTAGCGGAGATATAGGATGCGGGCGAAGATGGCATACGGCCTGAACTAATGACTGCCGACCCGGAAATATCAGCAGAAATGTTTCATCTCCACATCACCGCCGTCTGAAGCAATGAAAAGCTGCCACTGTTCTAGACAAAAGGCATCATAGTGAAGCTGCCTAAAAAAGGCGACCTGCGTGACTGCGCAACTGGTGAGGAATAACCCTTCTTAACACCTTCTACAAAATTGTAACCGTGATCATACGAAGTAGGCTCGAAGATATCGAACGCTCCTTAAGAGACGAGCAAGCTGGTTTTCGCCCTCACCAAAGCTGTGTTGATCAAGCCAACACACTTCGGATTATAAAGGGTTTTTTAATTGGCGCGGGTCGATTTTGGCGCCCTATGGCAGCCATTTTGTTTTGGTGACATCTGTCAAATCTTCTGTTTATTATTCAGTTGTTTATGCCAAATGATCATGGTAAGTTAGACGATTGAACAGCACGTTCAAATGGTAAAACTTTATTATCGAAATGAGTGTTCATTAACGCAAACGTTGCGCGCATTGCGCCCATTTTTCGGTAGACGTGGTGGCCCTTCCAATTTCTTATGGCCCATATTGAAGCATATGGACATAAACGACATGTGGTTCCAGCAGGACGGCGCTACGTGCCACGCAGCAAACGCCATTTTATTCCATTTCAACATCTACCCGCCCTTATTGAAAAACCCTATAGTAAAACAACCAGTTGGGTGGCGCTTCCCGCTCTACATGCTGTTCGTAGACTTTAAAAAGGCGTTCGACACTATCATACGAGACGCAATATGGATGGCACTGAGTAGAAAGGGAGTTCCCGCCAGGATAATCCGCCTCATCAAAGCCCTTTACGAGAACTCCGGTAGTGTTTCACAAAGGCGATATCAGCGATCCATTCACTATCAACGCAGGCGTAAGGCAAGGTTGTACCCTGTCACCATTTCTCTTCGCCATCGTCCTTGATGACGTCATGAGCCAACTGACCCCGCACAAAAAAGGCATCGTATGGAGTTTCACCAGGCATCTTGAGAACCTGGTCTTCGCCGATGACGTCTGCCTCCTCTCTCATAAACTCTCTGACATGCAAGCGAAGGCGGATAAACTAGTCGCGCTGGGACGCTTGTCGGACTAGAGGTCAACATCGCCAAGACCTAGGCTATGATAGTTAACCACAATAACGCAAGGTAGATATGGGTTGACGGATGACCAGTGGAATTCGCCGAAAGCTCAGATAGATAGACCACATATGGAGAAAACCACCAGGTAGCATCACGAGAATGGCACTGAATCATCACCATTGCAAAATAACGCAGATCCATTAGGTTGACCGCGCCATGTGGTTGCCACCCTTAATTATCGAGCTGATGGAAGCCTGGAGATTCAAATACAAAGTTGAATGCAAAATAAAAACAAAAAAGAAAACACAGAAAAACGAATTTAGGTGAAATCTTTAATGAGAAATTTCGCACTGTTTTTTTTTTCGGTACAAGCTGATCAATAGCTGATAAGTCGGAATTGATAAGGTAGCTTTCTACTCGTACTTCACTCAGTCAGTTCGTCTGTGGTCTCGCGCACATTTTTCTAGTTTACGCATAAAGCCGGGCAGACCTTTGAGGCTTCTTAGTTATTCCATGTATTATTCCTTTGATAATTTTTATAATTTTTGCAATCGATTATGCAAAATCTTAATATTTCTTAATATTTGTTTTTTTTAAATATCAGTAATTAAAGGCACAATATAATCCAAAGATCACTAAAAGCACTTGAGAATGCGGAGGTACTAAATATAAATTTTGGGGGTATACATAGGGAGGAATTAAAAATAGCCCTTCAAACTCACTTCCCATTGATGTTTGTTAGAAGGAAATGACATTAAGAATACCCCAACACAGAACACAAGAAAGCTAATCATGACAGCCACAAACTCAATTCTCTGTACGATAGCGAAGTAAGGGGAGATGCGCTAAACTGCAAAGCCAAGCGCAAATCACTGGAGGCTATGCAACGAACAGCTGAACTTAGAATTGCCTCAGCCTACCGCACCGTCTTTGGCGCTGCAGTCTTTGTGATCAGCGAGGAGATACCCGTCGACCTCATGACCCAAATAGATTCGTGGGACTTCAAGAAGAAACACGACATCACTAACGTCGCAGAACGGAAATATCAAACCATGCTGCGGTGGCAAAGTCGTTGGGACATTGAACCGAGTGGCGGATGGACGGTGAAACTTATTCCATCAATGGGCAAATGGGTTCAAAGGAACTTCGTGGAAATGAACTACGTTTTACTTACTTTTCTGGTCACGAATACTGCTGAAGATACCGCATAGACAAGTTAAGTGATCGCAAGTGCATATATTGCGAAGCGCTGGGCGATGACGCTGATTAATCGATTTTTAGTTGTGACAGATGATGCTTTGAAGAAGGAGATTGACGACATCGCGGCGAGCAAAATGCTGGAACGCGGGGACAGCTGGAACGCGGTAAAGAGATACATCGAGGTCGTTCTACGAAAAAAAACAGAGGCCTCGACACAGTGAAACAAAGCGAAACCTCACATACAGAGACACATGAAGACGAACTTATAGCATGAAAGCTGGCTACAAATACGGTGGAGCCAGACGTGGGTGAATAGAATTGGTCGTTGGCGGATGCCGTTCAAGGCTCTCCAAAAGTAATGCAAAAAGTAGTAAAAGGGAAAGGAGGTATTGGATTAGTGGGCACATCACACAGTAGACGCAGGTCGCGTAAGTGCGAAGCCATGGCTTTGGTGCAGATATTTATATATATATATAATTGGCGCGTACCCCCTTTTTGGGTGTTTGGCCAAGCTTCTCCTCCCATATGTGGTGTGCGTCTTGATGTTGTTCCACAAATGGAGGGACCTACAGTTTCAAGCCGACTCCGAACGGCAGATATTTTTATGAGGAGCTTTTTCATGGCAGAAATACACTCGGAGGTTTGCCATTACCTGCCGAGGGGCGATCGCTATTAGAAAAAACTGTTTCTTAATTTTTTGATCTTTCACCGAGATTCGAACCGACGTTCACTCCCTGAATTCCGAATGGTAGTCACGCACCAACCCATTCGGCCATAGATATTTAGATAATTTAATTTCGAGAATGAAAGAAACACCTGCCTGCATTTATATTTTGTATGACAAAACTGAGAATCTGCCATTTTAGCTTTGATACGCCAAAGTTGGAAACTTCTATCAAAAAATATTTGTTCTACATAACTCACAGTTTCTTTAATTTTTGTTCTGGATCCATCACATATCTCTCTTTGTAATATTATTATATAAAAGTAAAAGAGTTTTTCTTTTTTTTTTTGTTTTGATATTTCATGTAACTTCGCACGCAGCCATTCACACATACATTGATGTGCTTCATTTTAGTTTTGCATATAAAAACGCTGCAATTCAATAAACGAAATCGCAAGCAAAATTTCTCTCAACTTCAGCTGTCCCATGAGATTGCCGTCCATTGCCAAAAATTCGAGGAACGCTGCATCCAATGTCCGGCTGGGAAAATCAAGTGAAAATGGCGTGCTATCAGCCTTTCACAAGATTGCCTATCAAACGACAGTGACGACGGCAAGAGCGAGGTGCCCAATAACAATAATTGGGTGCCTTCGACGATAGCGCAAATGCATGGGAATGTTGAAAAAGAAATGTGTTTCTATGTGTGTATATATGGCTGAGTGTGTGCTATGAAAGCGTGTACACTCAGAAGGATAAAACAAACAAAAAATAAAAAATAAGGAAAAAAATATAAAAAATAAGAGTGCGCACTTCTGCTCATTTCAATCCATTCGAAGCATTTCGACATTAAATTTTATTTCGATTTATATTTATTTTTCTTTTGTGCGCAAGTGGTTGGTTCTGCGTTTGTGATTGTTTTCGTTGCAAATGAAAAAGTTTCACTCTTCAGTTTTGCACACATGACCATTTTGGCTATTTCGCAGACATGACACAGCACCAAGTGCTGCACTGGCAAGTGTTATTTTTATTGTTATTGTTGCTTTTGCTGTTGCCGTTGCTTTCACTGCTGAGATATTTTGTTACGCTAGCGTTTTTTTTCTTTCACTGTTTGTTTTAGCAGGCGTTTGTAGGTGCTTTTGTTATTCTTACTCGTAACTGCTTGGTGGTCATAGCCAATACATAGCCACATACCCTGCAGTCAAATCAACCAGTTCTGAACTTCATGCTACCAGTATGCTCTGAGGCTAATGTTTATAGTTGGACTCTTATTTATAATGCTAGCAAGTGATATTTTTGATAAGGTAATGGCCAACGAAATTTCAATTGTCAGCCTCTGCGTCAGCATTATAGCCGTTAATATACCAGTGAGTCTCTGCATCAGCTATATACGAGTTGAAGAACTAGTAAGCACATACTTCAGTGTTATAACAGGTAACAAAACAGTTCCAGATGGACCAGTTAATGAACTAGTTCAGGGTGGACTAGTTATAGAACTAGTTTATTGTGGGTTAGTTGATGAGCCGATTTATTGCAGGCTAGTTAGCAAACTAGTTAATAGTGAACCAGTTGGTGAACTAGTTTATTGTAGTTTAGTTAACGACCTAGTTCATAGTCCGCCAGTTAATTTACAAAACAATTATCCTTCAACAAATGCATCTATGTTAAGCCAGGTGACAATTCAGTTTAATGTAGATCAGTTAACAAACTAGTTCAGAATGGATTAGTTAACAAACTAGTTCTGAATGGCTTAGTTGACGACCTAGTTGTGAATGTGTTAGTTAATGAACTAGTTAACTGAAGGTCAACTAACAAACTAGTTGGTAATGAACCAGTTAATGAAGTGGTTTATAGTATTCTACCTCATGAATTAGCTAATAATAGGTCAGTTAATTAACTTGTTATAATAAAAAAAAACATATATCTTTAAGCAAATGAATCTGTGTTAACCCAGTTAAGAAACCAGTGGAAAATGAATCAGTTAACTAACTAGTTCATAATGGACTAGTTAATTAACTAGTTTATTGTAGATCAATTAACTAACTAGTCGGTATTGAGTCAGTTAACGAACCAGTTTATAGTACTCCAGTTAACGAACTAGTTTATATTATATTAGGTCAGTTAATTAATTTTTCATAAAATACAAACAGAGTAGATGATTGAAAACATCAATATTTATGAGTTAAAATTTTGAAGAATTCATATTTATAGTAACAGGTGGCGCAAAAGTAACCTTGCGTTGTTTTTTGGCTGTAATTTAATTGATTCTGTGGATTGATTCTTGATAATTTGTGGATTGTTTTTATTTGGTCTTTTAATTTTTTTTACATCAAGTCGAGAATATGATGTCATGTAAATGGCCGCCGCCACAGTTGATTGCCATTTCAGCCCTTTTTATGGTATTTTCCATCACTTTGGCCAAAACTTCCGCCGATAGGTCCTCACATTCTTGACGGATATTGTCTTTAAGAGCTGCAAGAGTCTTAGGCTTGTTGACATAAACCCGCGACTTCAAAAAGCCCACAAAAAGAAGTCTGGAGCGGTCAAATCAGGCGATCTTGCTGGCCAGTGCAAATCGCCAAAACGGGAGATTAGGCGCCCGGGAAATGCATCCTTCAGCATATCGGTTGTGGCACATGCAGTGTGTGCCGTTGCAACGTCCTGTTGGAACCACATGTTTTCCAATCCCAATTCATCAAGTTGCGGCAAAAAGAACTCCTTGATCATTGCTCTGTAGTGCTCACCATTCACAGTAACCGTTTGGCCCGCGACGTCTTCGAAGAGAAAAGGTAAGATGGCTCCTCCAGCGAAAACAGCACACCATACAGTGACTTTGAGCGGTTTTAATGGCTCTTCGTGGGTTACGCGCGGATTTTCAGTGCCCCAGAAGCGTAAATTTTGCTTATTTACGTACCCGCTAAGATGGAAATGGGCCTCATCACTCATGATTATTTTTGATGAAAAATCATCTTCCTCTTGGTGGTGATTAAGGATGGCTTGAGCGTATGTTAGACGCGATTGGCGGTCAGCAGCTAACAGCTGATGCACCGTCTGGACTTTGTATGGAAACATCTTCAAATCTTGTACCAAAATTCGCTGTAAAGACCGTCGACTGATACCCATTTGCGTGGCACGTCGTCTGGTCGATGTCGACGGCACCTCCATGACATCCTCGGCTACAGCAGCAATATTCTCTGCAGGGGTCTGCCACGCCTGGCAGCATCTCGTGTTGTGCCCGTCTCTTCGAGGCGAGCGGCTAAACGTTGCAGTGTTCCAGCAGTAGGCGTTGGACGGCGAGGAAATCTGCAACGAAATTTACGTTGTGCCAAAGTCACCGACCGATTATTGGTCAAATAAATAGTCAGCAATATTCCGCGTTCTGGAGCAGTGTAGTGTAACATTGTTTATTAACGTGTATTTCGCATGTGTTTACTACACAAATGTCAAAACAGAACTGACATTAGGGGCCAATCGCAAAATGTATAGCATTTTCGGATAGGAGGATTACTTTAGCGCCACCTGTTACTTTGACGAACTAGTTCATAGTTAAGTAGTAGATAAACTAGTTTATATACGTTGAATTAGCAAATGAGTTCATCATTTTCTTGTAATAATTTACATAACAAACATTTTTAATTTTTGAAACACCAACTAGTTAATAGTGGATCAGTTAGTGAACTAGTTTCTAGTTGCCCAGCTAATGAACTCGTTCATAGTGCATCAGTTAATTTATTTGTCATAATACTTAATCATTTTGCGCATCCTTAAATTTGAAGCATCCTTTCTTTAGTATTTTAGTGATGGTTTGGTGGGTCGGTTAGTTGACTTGTCTTAATTTATAAAAAAAAAGTTGATTGCTTTGCGTCAACTCGTCATTTCGTGCATCCTAAACTTTTGAATCATTAACCCTTAACATTGATAAACAACTTTTTTTTTCACATTTGCCCCTTATTTTAACTGATTTCGTAACTGGTGAAATTCTAGTCACTCTTGAAGACGCATAATTTCTTTCATAAAATACCAGTTCGTGAACGAATATGTAAGCTGAGTAGTGTGGATATTTACGGCAGGGTTTGTAAATACATACACACATATATGCGCTTATGTGCCAGATACCTACATTTTCATATAAATTCATATGTTACGTTATGTGTTTGTTTTTCTCAGAGTCCACTTAATTTATAACTCTTTCACTCTCACACATTTATCGAACATGATTGCTTTCCACATGGCAGGCAATGGCTGCAAAAATTCGCATTCACACAAATTTGAAGCCATAGTTTGAGGGAAAATATTAAATTTCAAGTGAATCTAGAATAGATTGGTGAACTCCATTTTCGGTTGCTTTTAGTTCTGAAATATTCCCTGTATTTTATATATATTTTATTTTATTTAATATATGCCTTATTCGATTTTATTCGTAAGTAACAATGCCCAAATAAAACTATTTTTAGGTTTTAGCGATTTTTGAAGGTGCTTTCCGCCCAAAGATTTGGATTGCAAAACTTTCTTCCCAGATATACTGATGCCAGCTGTTTCAGAGCTGCAGGTGCGTAAATTGAGAGATCGGAACGAAAAAGTTAATTTGAGGTATCAACACTACTCAGAAAAACAGCTGGATTAACCCATTCAGACCTTCACCTAAACTACTTTCATAATTTTTGGTCCAAAGCTAGTTTAGTATTCTTCCTAAAAATTCCGGTACGTTTCATTTTGATTTTACAAGTTCTAATTTAATTTAGGATATTTGGGTGTGCACTGGGTTTCGGACTTGCCACGTAAAAATCCTTCCCCAATAAAAACGACAACAAAGTCGCTGATGAGAACTGCTTATTCTGATGACGACTCCTGCATACGCACTAAGGACTATGATTTGAGGTCATGCGCCTGGAATGTCCGGTCCCTTAGTGTACCAAATCAGTTGAAGGTGTCTCTGTTCGGCTGGTTGATGTCCACGTGAAAGCAAAGGCTGACATCACCACCATTCAAGAGAAGCGATGGACGGGGCACGACAAGAAGAGCTTTGGACCTTGCGACGTCTACTAGCTACTAGCTGGCATGTAAAGGAGCGCAAATTCGGCGTTGGATTTATAGTGGACGGGAGACTTTGTCACCAGGTACTGTCGTTCACTCCGACAGCGTAGGGATGTAGGTAATTTTTGGTCCCACAACCGGAAAATTCAGCCTGAACAACGAAACATCCGGCAACGGGCAGAGGCTGATGAACTTCGCCGGGGCTCGAAACATGGTAGTATGCAGCACCAGATTTTAGCATAAGAAGATACACTAAGCTACGGGGCGGTCTCCTGAGCGAAAAACGCGAAACCAGATAGATCATGATGTGATTGATGGAAGACACGCTTCTAGTGTTTTAGATGTACGTATGATCCGAGGACCCAACATCGACTCTGATCATTATCTTGTTGCAGCCAAAACTGCGCACACGCCTCTGTGCTGCAAAAACTGTACATCTAACTAGGAAAAGAATGTTCGAGATCGGATAGCTGCAATCGCAACAGACAGCCAGAAGATTCGCCACTCGACTCTCACTCCTGCTCTCTGAGAGTACTGCTCACCAATCCGGCATACAGGAGCAAAGGAGTAGCATTTCAGGAGGAATGTCATGCTGCCGCAAAAGAAAGGATGCTGCCTATGGAGCCACGCTGATATAGGGCGAAAAAGGAAGAGAGTCGAATAACCAGAATGAAGAAACGAGAGCCCGAAATACGTGAGTGCGAGAAGCTTGAAACAGGCCAACAGGAAAAACGCCCAATTCTACCAGAAAGTTCGGCGGCTTATATGTATAAGGTTTCAAGTCCGGGTCGATTTCCTGTGAGAACAAAGACGGTGATCTGGTGACTGACATGCGGAGCGTTTCATTTTAACTTTAATTCGAATAACATTTTTGGTATATTTGGTATTTACTTTCATCATAGTTTCAGTTTAGAATTTTTATTTCAATTTAAGTCTAGTTTTTAAATGTTTCTAATTTTAGTTTTAATTTACGTTTTAGTTTTAATTTTAATTTGACTTTTACTTCAAATTAGAATTTTAACTTTAAATATAAATTTCATGTTATTGGGTGTACAACTAATTAATTTCGTATTTGTTACTAACCTCATATCTTTTTATGTAGTCAATACTTTCACAGTGACAGCTATTCTATGTTAAAGCAAGCAAAAAAATCAAGTAAATTTGATATGTCACAGTGAATATTAGTAAACACACAACTTTTTTTTATTACAGTCAAAATGTCAAATTACGTTCCAACAAAACAGCATTTGCGGAGAGGTTTGTTTTATTCTTCAATTTCAAGAAAAGTGAAAGAGAAGCACATCGTTTACTCTCAGAAGCTTATCCTGAATATGCTCCAGCGGTAAGAGTATGTCAGCAGTGGTTTGCACTATTTAAAAGTGGTGATTTTGACACAGAACACAAAGAGCGATCAGGTCCATCAAAAGAGTTTGAAGACGAAGAATTGGAGGCATTACTCGAACAAGATCCATGTCAAACTCAAGAAGAACTTGGAAAAACATTGGAAGTCACTCAACAAGCCATTTCTAAACGTTTAAAAGCAGTCAGATACATTCACAAACAAGGAAATTGGGTGCCACACGAATTGAAGCCGAGAGACTTTGAGAGACGATTTTGCATGTCTGAAATGCTGCTTAATCGCCATAAAAAGAAATCGTTTTTGCATCTTATTGTCACCGACGATGAAAAGTGGATTCACTACGACAACCCAAAGCGTAAAAGATCAAATGTGTACAGCCAAATCGACACCAAAGCCGAATATTCATGGTTTGAACATAATGCTCTGTATTTGGTTGGTGGGATCAGCAGGATGTGCTATACTATGAGCTGCTAAAATCGGGCCAGACGATCACGGGAGAGCTATATAGGCAACAATTGATACGTTTGAAGCAAGCAATAGCCGAAAAATGGCCAGAATGGGCGACCAGACACGAGAAATTGATTTTCCATCATGACAATGCTGGGCCACATGTTGTAGTACCGGTCAAATATTGTTTGGAAATTCTACTTCACCCGCCTTATAGCCCAGACATAGCCTCTTCTGATTACCTTTTGTTTCGGTCGAGGCAGAATCACCTTTCTGGAATACGGTTCACCAATGTTGAAGGTATTAAAAAATGGCTTGATGACTTTCTCGGCGCAAAAGATGAGACGTTTTTTTGTGATGGAATCCATAAATTGTCTGAAAGATGGAAAAAGTTGCCGCTTCCGATGGACAATATTTTGAATAAACTAATATATTTTTTCACTTTTATACTTAAATAAATGGTTTTTTCAACAAAAAAATACCAAATTAATTAGTTGTACAGCCATAATTTAATTTTATATCTAAATGTAATAAAATTTAGATTTAATATTTAATTAAATAAATTTAAATGATATTAAAATTATAAATTGAATTAAATTTTATTTTATTTTAATTTTTATTTTTTTTTTAATTTTAAATTATAATTTTAATTTTAACTTTTCTTGTATTACTAATAATTGCATGCATATTTTTAAACAAAACTAGAGACTATTAGATTATTAGTAATCAGCTTTACCTTAAAATACCCAACACTTTTCGAATTCCCTTAATTCACCATTCCACTGCCCTTTTCTCCGCTACAATCATCATTGTGAATCCCTCATGATGAGCTTATTTCAGTATGTCGTTTCACCTCTCATATTTTACCGCCTCCCTTGTAAATACATGCATGTGTATGTGTGTGTGTATATATGAAATTGCTCCAACCTTTTGGGGAAAATAGTAACGAGCTTTTATTGCTGAAGTGTCTTTAAACCCATTTGAATGGCCACCAGCGCGTTGACCAATTTATACTCTATGCACATCCAACAAAACCGCTCACCCATCGAAATCCCTCAGTTTTGGATACTACCACATATTTCTGTTTCTATTTTGAAAGCGTATCAAATGTTTACCACTTTCTACCAATTCAACTTCTTGCAATCTACGTTTGTCTTTTTGTTTTCTGGCATTTTCATGTGTGTGCGTGCTTCGGGGTAGAGCAAATTGCTTCGAAAGTATTGAGTTTCGATTTTTATCGCAGCAATGAGTGTTTGACTCTCTGCTGCTCTTTGTGTTTAGAGAATAAATAACACTGTGTGACAAAAAAAAAAAAATTAAATATACTTTTATGGAGACCTAGTACAACTTGTAGGTATAGTAAAACTAATAAAAATGGTATAGGAGAAATTTCCAATACACCCCCAAAATCTCGTTTTATGGCCATAAAACCGTTTTTCAGTAGGTTGATGTGCAGAATCACTCCTAACTTCGCCAATTTCCATCCGATTTCGAATTTGTTTTTTTTAGTTCGAAAGAACAAAAACAAGCCCTTTTGACAGTGTGTTGACATTTTTTCTGGAATGACAACTGACGAGACTGTAGACGGAAGTATTTGGAATTTTTTTATTGTTTCTCTATTTTTTAAACATTGACAAAATTTTTACGATATTATCCGATATTGAGGATTTTTTTTAGTACCCTACTGTTATAGTAAATTTAATTTTGCGTCAAATGAGCTATATTTGAGTGTAATTGAATTAAAATTAATAGAGTTGTGTGAGTTTAAGATTTTTTCTTTTTTTTTACTACCAGATTTGGTATGCGTTTCGAAGCATGAAAATGATAACAAGTGTCATTATAAACACATAATATTTATTGGAGTATTGTGCAGTGCAGCACTGTACGGTGCGGTACGGTGCAGTATACAACGGAACTGGTTCCAAACTTAAAAATGCATTGGAAACGGCCCTTTGGAGTTTAGTATGGTACGGTAGATTTGTCATTCTCTTCATCAGTTTTGAATACTTCTCTGTAAGAAATTCGATCATCATCATTCATCTGAAGTCGTCATCAACTAAATTCCATTGTTTAAATCGAGAAGCGAGCGTTTCAGATTGTCTTCCCGATAGAAGTAAATCACGTGAAAGATCCTGAAAATCTGAATTTGATACAATGTCTCGTTTTGAAAACTTAGAACCAGACGGAAAGTACTCTTCATCATCAGGTTTATTGTTATCAGTTTGATCATCATCAGCAATGAGTTGAACTTCCTTCAGTTCCTGCAGTTGAGTCAATCATATCGTCTAAGACTACGGGGTTCTTAACAGTTGCAACATCAGCATACTTTATGTGCTTTCGAGTTTTATAATGATGACCGTTTACGTCCGTTTTATTAAAATAACAATCATCTGGTTTATGATAAGGCTGATGATGCCACATACAGTAGGTTCTGTTTTTATGCGGTAGATACGTTCCGCAAGAAACAGCATAAAAAAACAGCATAAAAAAAGCTACTAGTTCTATAGTAAAACTATAGATACGTTTCAAAAGTGCTAACACCGCATAAATCTGAAATAATGTAATAAAATCGCATAAAAAAGGGCACTAGTCCCATATTATAACTATAGATATGTTCCATAGACCGCATGAATCTGAAATAATTAAATAAAATCGCATAAACAAAATTTTATTTTTGAAAATTATATCTTAATTTAAGAAACGTCAGAATCGAAAAATAAATTTAAGTCAGAAATAGAATCAGACAATACCCACATGTTGCGCGTTCGTTTAGGATTTGGCGTAAAATCACTTTCGTCACTTTAGGATGTGTACACGTCTGATCTAGATAGTTATGCAGGCGGTTCCATACTTGTAGGGTTAGCATTTCTGATGTAATCTGTGATGAGTTTTTGCTTAGCTGGCTTAGAATCTTGTTTATATGTACAATTCCCGATAGGTCGACATGCATTTTGTAATTTGAAAAAAAACCGCACCATTTCAAAACCGCATAAAAAAAGCCGCATAAAAACAGAACCTACTGTATTGAGAAATTCGACTTTTCTGGCAACGTTTTGATTTATATCTCTTGAATTTCAATGAAACAAACAATAAAACTTTGACGTTTTAATAAGGTTAAACTATAATAACAAACTTCTTTTGTTAATCAATGTACAGTGTGAACTTTGGTACACTTGGGAGCTTTTTCATATTTCTATTGAAAAACAAAAAATATGTGGTAATATGTAAGTTGTATGCAGTACAGTGTACTCTTATGTATACATATATACTCCAATAAATATTACGTATCTATAATAACGCATCAAAACACGTCCTTATTCTCATTTAGCGTAAAGTTATACCTACATACCAAATTAGTAAAAAAAAAAAAAAAATCTTAAAACTCACACAACTCTAATAATTTTAATTCAATTACAGTCAAATATAGCTCATTCGACACAAAATTAAATTTACTAATATATAACGGTAGTGTTCTAAAAAAATCCTCAATATCGGATAATATCGTAAAAATTATGTCAAAGTTGAAAAAATAGAGAAACAATAAAAAAATTCCAAATACTTCCGCCAACATTCTCGTCAATTGTCATTTCAGAAAAATTGTCAACACACTGTCAAAAAGGCTTGTTTTTGTTCTTTCGAACTAAAGAAACAAATTCGAAATCGGATGGAAATTGGCGAAGTTAAGAGTGATTCTTCACATCAACCTACTGAAAAACGGTTTTATGGCCATAAAATGAGATTTTGGGGGTGTATTGGAAATTTCTCCTATACCATTTTTATTAGTTTTACTATACCTACAAGTTGTACTAGATCTCCATAAAAGTATAAAATCACTGTCGCACAGTGTAATTTAGTGTTTTTTTATTTTCCGTTTTTGAATACTACTTTGTGTCTGCTCATGGAGGTGCAACTTGGCAAACTCTCAGTGTCCAAATCAAATATGATTTAAAAATGTAGCCTTTTTTCGGAGGACTTACTGATTTATTGGACGAACAGAAATTCAATTTATAATAAATTTTCAAGTTCACGCATGAAAATTACCAAAAATTATCCTATGGCATCACTTTTCCAATAAAACAATTATAGTTTTTTTCCTTTCAATAATCATAAAATAAATTGAGACATATTAACAAATAAAACACAATACAATAAAAAGTCTACAGCATGCGATTTGACTAGAGGTATCAACAGCAGGAACATCGAATAAAGGCATTAACACTACGGGGAAACTGAAGTCCTCATATGTGAAAAGAAGTAAAACACATTTTCATACGACTTTTAGTGCTGCCAAGTAGTTGCATTTGTGTAAGTAATAAAGTTTTGTTTGTTTGTATACAAAGAGGTGTTGAAAACTACATACATAACTGCCTTTGTCAAGGACCTGCAGCGAAATTATGTTTGAGCCGTCGAAGTGTGTAAAGCATATTTTTAGGGTTGTCGTACAAATTTTTATGTCTGACGGCAAACATAAGTTTTTATGCGTCCATTTTGTTGTTATTTTTTTGGATTTTTTAATAACAGCGTAAATATTTGGTCATTTATTTTATGTTTATTGCAAAGATAACGACAAAAGGTTGGCTTAAGGGATAAAAACGTAAAAATTAAGTGGACTGTTTGCTAGCTCCAATGGTATGTGGCCTTTATGCGCTTCTATACGCAGCCATACATACTTTTTATGAATTTCATCGGACAGAGTGCGATGTGCGGCATATTAAGTAAACTAAAGTTAAGTGACTTACAGTCTATCATTTGCTAAAGGACTGTCAACTAGGCAAAGCTGCATACAAATTGCTTAGAAAATGTGTAACAAAAATATGCCAACTGGCAAGTAGGTGCATCTGGCAATAATATTTTAGTATTAGTGCGTCATCAAAAAATTTACATAATGGAGATATGTTGTGTGAAATGTGTAAGTGCACACAATGAAGGAGTAAGTTATGATTTTCTTGTTTGTTTGTTTCCCAAACGCGGTATTTGAGTGGATTGCTTGCGTGTGGCAGATTAGCTAATAACACAGTGCAACAACCAATTTGTAGTTAAGGACACGCAACTCCTTTCTAAGGTACTAAGAAAATGCAATTACCGGCACAGCTGGCGTCGTTAGTACAACTGAAGGAAATAATAGAAAGTGTTGCATATCTTAAGGGGTACTGGCAAACTATTTGCTATTTTGGTTTCTGCGGTCATAACTAACCGGCAAAGCCGTTTGGCACATTTCAAATACACGCCAAACATAACAAATTTACCAAGTAGCAACAAAATATGTCAGAACATGCAAACCAATGTACTGGCCAACTGACTTCAAAAAAATGCCTGTCCTAATGAATTTCTTTATAAAGGGTGGTTAAGTTTTAAAGGCTAGGGTAGATTTTGAATCAAATATAATTTCTTAAGAAATTATTGTTATTTCTCTTTATTATGATAATATTGGTATGACTCAATTACGTACGGAACAGAATATTGGCCAAATGACCGCCGCGGCCTCGGCGGCACACCTCCATCCGATGGTCCAAATTTTCGATGACGCCTGGCATATTTGAGGTTCTATGCCGTTAATGTGCCGAATTATCTCAACCTTTAGCTCTTGAATTGTTTCTGGCTTATCGACGTATACCTTTTCTTTCAAATAACTTCAAAGAAAGAAGTCCAACGGTGTCAAATCACATGATCTTGGCGGCCAATTGACATCGCCGCGACGTGAGATTATTCAGCCATCAAATTTTTCGCGCAAAAGAGCCATTGTTTCGTTAGCTGTGTGACAAGTGGCACATCCATATCTTCCAATTCGGGCCATAAAAAGTTCGTTATCATCTCACGAAAGCGAACACTATGTATTCACAGAAACTGCCTGACCGGCCTCATTTTGGAAAAACTACGGTCCAGTGATGCCGGCGGCCCATAAACCGTACCAAACAGTCACTCTTTGTGGGTGCATTGGTTTTTCGGAAATCACTCTTGGATTAGCATTCGGCCAAATGCGGCAAGCGACAATTCTGCTTAAGGACGAATCCACTGTGATGAAAATGTGCGTCACCACTGAAGGTAATTTTTTCACGAAGTGCGCGATATGCATTTTGATTTAAACGCCCGTTTTCATAATAAGCCTGAATAACTTTAACGCATTGCTCGATTATGTATCTTTCCATAGTTAAAATTGACGTAATCTGAAATTGAAAAGAGTCGAATAAAATGCAGAAAAAAGCTTTACGTTTACGTGGAGTTCAAATTCAACATCGGCCCTTAAAATTTAACCCCCCCCTTTAATTAACAAAACATCTCGATCCTTTCTATAAACTGAAGATTGTGATTATCTAAACTCGGATCACTCACTAATATTTTTGTCTCTCAGCGAGCATGTCATTTTTAAAGAACCAATGGACAAAACGTGTCGTCGCTTCAAAGATTGAGATTACTTGAAGAAAATTCTAGAGCGTGCGAAATTAATGAAGCACTAGTAATTAATGAGGAGCAGTTGGATGAGTACATGGAAAGGAACTCCAGCTATTAGAAAAACCAGAGTCATTACACAATACCCAAAGGACATCAGAAATCTTATTTCACTTAAGAGAAAACTTCGCAGTAAGTGGCATCAAACTCTAGCACTAATAGATACTATAAAACTAGGCTAAACAAAATGACCAAAGATCTTATTCGGAAAATAAAGAATTTTAAAAATTATAACTTTTCGCGTCCCTTGCATTCATTGTCCAACGTTCGTTCCTTATGAAACTGCAATAATTACTTAAAAAGGCCACAAATGCACTGTCCTCCTCTCAAAATAAAAGGAGGAAAATGCGCTAACAGCAGTCGATTTGTGGGGAGGCAAAAAAATCGCTCATTGCTCTGTGAAAACCGTATTCTAGGGATCAAAAAAATAATCTTTGCCGAAGGATTCATAGGTACCTCTAAAACGAATTCTGATGTCCCCCAATTTGGATCGAACGAAAAATCCCACTTTGACCCATTTAGAGTGCTCCAATCGAGTCGAAATGTATGACCGACCCCCACTAACTTTGGACGGCCGATCCACCCATGCCAGTGGCACACCCCCTGGAACTCCCCTGGGGAGTTCTCCATAGAATCATTTCAAAATATCACCATTTTTGGCCTTTACATGAGAAAAGAAACTAAAAAGTTCGACCCAAATTGGGGGACATCAGAATTCGTTTTAGAGGTATGGTTCCTTCGGCAAAGTTTCTTATATTGATCCCTATAATATGATTTTCACAGAGCAATGGGCGATTTTTTTGCCTCCCCACAAATCGACTCAGCCTAATATGCAGACTAGGTTAGGTTAGAACAATGGGATATCCTGGCAAGGCGCCAACTTGCACAAATATTCAAAATTCGTTCGTTGTGATACCATACAGGGCGAAAGGAGAAGAAATGGGACCAAACAAGTGGAAAAAAGGACGAACGAGCTTTAGAATCAGAGGATGACTACCAACAGTGGCTATTTACGTTCGTATTAGCCGCTTCAAGCTACTGTTCGCAGGTGTAGCGAAAAAGTGAGAGCCCATATGTCTAAATTTTTGTCCGACTAGAGCACGGCAATTGAAATGGCAGTTGACGATATTGAGATGATTCCACTTCTGCCCACAGATAGCCTCTGCAAAAAGAAGTTGAAGCAATCCCAAGTCTCACCGCATAGACACCCACCAGACAACGTGCGGCAAGGACACCCAGAAATTTGACAGCTCCAGCTTTGTTAGCCTTAGAAGTTCCCTTGAGCACTCCCAGCGCCCAACTCTCGCTGAGTTAAAGCGAGTCCCATCTTTCCAGGAGCACACCATAGGTTCTCAAGGAAACGCAAATCCTCTCATTTTGTGATGAAAATATGCAAACTACTTAGCTGACTTTTTACACCTCATGAAGCAACATGCGAAAGCCTGCGTTCATCCGTGCGATTGAAGAGCGCCAATCTGCGGTTACAGCAGCCCAACCCATTACCTGTGGTGGGTGCTGCCACCTTGTGGCCAATCGATGACTTAAATTCTCGTATGAACGGTCGGTCAAATAAACCTTATCGTTTTGGAAGTTTACAAATTGCTCAATTTGAAAAATTTTCTCGTCAGAAAACACAATGTTTGGAAAATGACAGCTTTCGGCCAAGCGAAGCAACTCCTTCGCTCTCTCAGGTCTGACTTGTTGCTGCTTTGGTATGAGCTCATGCGTTTTTTGGATTTTATAAGGCTTGACCTTGAGATCATTTTTCAGCATGCGGGGGATGCTACGGTCAGATATTTTCAGTTATTTCGCCGTTTGATTGTTGATTGGCACTTCGTCGGGAATTTCGCTCAAGTGGCTTCTTCACTTTTTGAACCATTTCACGTGACGTTGGAGTCATTTGATGACCACCTGCATAACGTTTCCCGATGCTAACAGTATCATTAGATAGATTTATCCAAGCACAAAATAAGAATATACAAAACACTGATACGACCCGCCCTTAAATATAGCGCAGAACAATGAACGCTGAAAATAAAAGATATTCATAATTTTTTGTGCTTCGAAAACCGCATCATAAAGAAAATATAGGGTTCGGTTAAAACAGTAGACGGCATTTACTGTATTTGGTACAACAATTAAATCGAACATATTCTTCAAAGATGAACTGTAATACGTTTTATCAAAGCCCAACGGATTCGTGCTGCGCATGTTGAAAGAGCGAAATGCTAGGAAAGCTTTTATTTTAACACCCACGAAAGAGATGGTTACATGTCGTCAAATCAGATTTTAAGGAAATTAACGTACACAACTGGAGAGATGAAGACATGGATAAAATACGCTAGAAAGTGGAGAAAAATTGTTGATGAAGCTATAGTCCATCCTCATCATGTTGGTCTCGCTGCCAGATGCTGCGGGATGAGGCTTAAGTGGTGGTTTGACCCCCATATCATGGGGACCAGCCCAACACGAACTAAGAGGGAAGCTCCATATGGTATTTGGTGGCCATCTAATCACCACGCGAAGATCAACGTACTGACGAAGATCCCGTGTTATTCCTAAACTGCTGGTCATACCATTATCTCCTCTCCTTGCTCACCCCCTAATACAGGGAGTTATGCGACATCATGCCCATTGAATGGTTTGCAGCCAGGGGGTTTACCAGACCGGCTGTATTTCAACGGAGCCTTCCTAACACCGGGCCGCCTTAGGAAGTAACTGTGACCTTGCCTCGACATGGGGCGCTGACGTGGTGGACCGTTTGAATTCCCCTTTATATATAATGCGGTTGCCTCGTCGAGCAGGTGGTCGTACGATAAAGATGAATCCGAACTCTAACTTAAGCGACAAAACTTCCACTGTAGCGGGAATAGGTTACAGTGGTCGCAATGCTACTGCCAAATACACGCATAACGCTCTACACTGCGGAGGTACCGTTGTCCACGAAGTCTCGGACCACGAAAGCGTCGGGAACACAAAAACGGCTGAGGGAGAGGCTCTTCTCCGTTTTCCAGCTGGGTCCAATGGTGCTGCTTCGGATAGCAAGAACAGGCCAAGGATCAAGCCCGATAAGCAGAAGCTGAAGGCCAAAGCTCGGTACAAGGCCGCGGTCAAAGTTTGTGGCCGATTTGGCAGCAAGTCCAACCTGACGAAGCAAGAGGAGAGAGGTTGGCTTGGGTCAAAGAGGAGATAAAAAAATGACTGGGCCTTCTACGCAGCAAAACCAAAGCTTGTAGTCTGCAATGCGAAGTATACACGCACGAGATGGCTAAACCGAAAAACGGAGACAAGGAAAGACCTACGACGTCGAAAGCAGCAGCTGGGGCCAGTGAAATTGCCAAGAAACACTTTATAGTGGTACTCACTGACCGTAGTGACAAGCTGGGGCGAATGTCGCAGGAGCGGTGGAAGGTAGTGGAAATGAAGCTACCGGAAACCCTATTTATGAAAATGGACGCAGAGCCAAACGCACGCATGCCAGCATTTGACGGAGCAGGGTGGTTCAGCGGCGTCAAAATTATAAAATGTAAGGATGACCCCACGCTCACATGGTTAAAGGAAGCAGTAAAAACGCTTCAAGGCCTGTGGGAGGTGGCATCACTGAAGCTTGAGTACAACGCACATTTCGAGCAATGATGCAAAAGGGTTAAAATAAACTCCGTCAACACTGAAATGACACAGATCGCATTAGCCCCTAAAAGAGGACTAATAAACCAGATTAATGAAAAGCACATAACCAAATTGAAACCGAAGGATTAATACGAAGACACTGACGCACTACACCTCATACTTCCCTAAAAATGCTTTGTGTTTTGTAGAGGGAAAATTGTATAATAAATTTAAGTTGCCTGTTAGTCAGCAATAAGGCTGAGCACTTTAAGTAAGTGGTCAAAGCCACGGCAAAATCCTGGATGGCACGTTGGGGCTTCCTAGACAGGTGGACTATACAGTTCCGCCTATACTTGCCACTACAACGTTCGTGACCCTCCTACTTTCGAGGGAAGAGTGGTATACACAGAAGGCTTAAAGCTCGATTGCAGGGTGGGCGGAGGAATATTCCGAACATCTGGGGATCTCCTTCAGTTTTCGGCTCTCCGACTACTGTAATGTCTTTCAGGCTGAACTGATGGCAATAATAAAAGCCGCGACACTTGTACAGTGTGATGCGATACCCGGAGATGATATCTACATTTTCACTGATAGCCAGGCGGCGATAAAATCTCTCACAAAACTGTCGATAACCTCCAAGGTAGCCATGAAATGCCGCGAATCTCTTAACGAGACGGCTGAGTCATTTAAACTAATGATAGCATGGGTTCCTGGTCATTGCGACATTGAGGGGAACTGCAGAGCCGATGAACTAGAGAAAATCGGAACCAAATGGACTGATGAGTACATAGACAATGATATAGGTATACCCTTGCAAGCATGTAGACTACGTATCCGCGAAGAAATTATAAGAGTAGCGAACGAAAGATGGCGTAACGAAGCCACTTGCAAAATAGCTCGACAGATGTGGCCGACTCTCAATGTTAAACCCGCAGAACTTCTACTAAGAAGAGATAAGCATAGTCTTAACACACTGATTTCAGTCATTACGGGGCATTGCCTAATCGGTAGGCACGCCCAGAGAATGGGTGGGCAAACACATGACTTCTGCAGAACTTGTCTAGACGAGGAAGAGGAAGAGACGATCCCGCACCTTCTGTGTCACTGTCCTGCTCTATCCAGGCGTAGACTCGCCATTTTGGGCGGACATTTCTTCAACGAGTTAGAAGACCTCGGCTCTGTCGAAATTAAGGACCCTGCGAAGTTTTTAAATAGCACACATTGGCTTCAGAAGGGATAGGAGCTAGTTCCCCACGCGGCATCACAATGGGCCATGAGCCTGAGTGTTTCCTACAATGGACAACCGCTTCAACCTAACCTAACCTAGTCATTTAATGTCAATATTTATGGACTAGTCGCAATAAAAAATAAAAAAAAATATTAGTTTCAATAAATTTTCAACTTGTCCGAAACTGTTAATATTCGCTATAAGGCTTTTCTTGCTTTTTTGCCTTTTATGAACCAGTGCATTCATTGGTATAACACGGATTCATGAAATTATTAGTTCATTAACTGGTATGAGTGTACAATTAACTTTTCGTAGAACAACGGCCGTGTAAAAATACCAGTTGTTGCAAAAAATATAGAAGTTGAACTACTCCAATTACCAAGCAAACTGGAAGTAAAGCGGCTAATAACTAGAGCCTTTGACTGCAGTATTCATACTCTGTAAATATGTTTTCCAGCATACCATCGCCAACAACAGATATGCGCTTAGTTATTGCGAACATTTTTACTAGCTGGAAAATTTTGAAATTTTCACCATCGCTCTTTCCACTTTTTACTTCGTTGCGGAAATTTGATTGCGTTTCAGCGCATCCATGCACATGAGGTATGTATGTATGCGTATTACATTCGAGTTTTATGAGTCTGACATATTTTTTAGTTTTTTTTTTGCGTTTTTCCCATATGGTTTTTCCAATTTGGCGCGATTTTATTTTTTGTTATTTACCGATTTCTGGTTGTTAGATTTTCATCCGGCGCTTCGGTTGTCGTGCCGTAGATTTAGTATTAATCGATGGTGCGTTGCAATTTTATTGTATTTGTATTTGCCAAAGCAACCAGAAGCAGCCAGCAATGCCAGCAGCAATAAAACCAATAAGGGCAACGATAGCAAGGCCAACAGCATTTGATATATGCAAATACCAGTGATCACCCTTAACCATGAATTTTGAGTTTCTTCTTTTGCACGATTTTTTGCGCCGCAATCCTTTTTTTCTCGCTTTTCGTTTTGTTTTTTTCCTTTTTTTGTTTTTGTCCTTTTTTTGTTTTTTTTTTTTTTGTTTTCACTGCACTGTATCCGCTTGCAATCACTTGCCGTTGACAATGCCCTGTCGCTTAGCGATGGCAGCTTTGAATGTTAACGTTACAACTGCACTTCCTGTGCCGCGTCGCGGCAGTGAAGCGTTACGGCGTTTAGTCGCGCATAAATACCAGTTAGCAGTTAGTAGCCTGCAGCCTGCGTCTACCGTCAGGTTGGCTGATATTGATTGCTGTTGCCGCGCGCCGATTTTTATTCACCGGAATTTCGCGCCATTTTAACCTGCTTGTTTATTTATTTTTCTTTTATTTTTAATGTTCCCTGGCATTTGTTATGTTCGTTCATATGTTGCTTGGTTGCCACATTGCCCTGTTTTTATTTATTCGGCTAGTAATGGATTTAAACCAATGGCCCATTTTGTATACTTCGAGTTAGCTGCTGTTTGTGTTGGTTCGAGTTTTTGTAAAAAAAAAAAAACAACTTTCGTACAACTTTTCGTGCCTTAAATATAATTAATATAATAAATTTGATTTCTTGTTAGTTTAAAGTAATAAATGTAAGTGCCAAAGCTGATTTTCTTTGTGTGCTAATAGCGGTAGTAGATCCTTGTTGTGTTCCTCAATTTGGGGTAAAATATTTTTATTTATGTTCATTTCATTTCATTATTTATTATTCATTTATTACTAAGTCTATGGTTACAAAATCTTACACACTAGAGGCACAAAATGACTTGAGGGACATGTGGCGCTAAAGTAATCCTCCTATCAGAAAATGCTATAAATTTTGCGATAATCGGTCGGTAACTTTGGCACAACGTGAATTTCGTCGCAGATTTCCTTGCCGTCCAACGCCTACTGGTGAAACACTGCGACGTTTAGCCGCTCGTCTCGAAGAGACTGGCACAACACGAGATGCTGTCAGGCGTGGCAGACCCCCACTCCGGGGGGGTGTAGCCGAGGATGTCATGGAAGCGCCGTCGACATCGACCAGACGACGTGCCACGCAAATGGGTATCAGTCGACGGTCTTTACAGCGAATTTTGGTACAAGATTTGAAGATGTTTCCGTACAAAGTCCAGACGGTGCATCAGCTGTTAGCTACTGACCGCCAATCGCGTCTAACATACGCTCAAGCCATCCTTAATCACCACCAAGAGGAAGATGATATTTCATCAAAAAAAAAAAGAGGTTGTCTGCAAAGTCGGTTTACTGACGATAGTTTAACGTGATAACGTCATAAGAAAATACTGATTGAATGGTTGCATTTTTCAAAAGAAAATTTTAATTTTATTTGTTTGATACATATTTTGTATGGATATAGAGAATGAGTTAACATTAACATAACATATACTTTAACATAACATAACATAACATAACATAACATAACATGCATAACACAACACAACACAACACAACATAACATAACATAACATAACATAACATAACATAACATAACATAACATAACATAACATAACATAACATAACATAACATAACATAACATAACATAACATAACATAACATAACATAACATAACATAACATAACATAACATAACATAACATAACATAACATAACATAACATAACATAACATAACATAACATAACATAACATAACATAACATAACATAACATAACATAACATAACATAACATAACATAACATAACATAACATAACATAACATAACATAACATAACATAACATAACATAACATAACATAACATAACATAACATAACATAACATAACATAACATAACATAACATAACATAACATAACATAACATAACATAACATAACATAACATAACATAACATAACATAACATAACATAACATAACATAACATAACATAACATAACATAACATAACATAACATAACATAACATAACATAACATAACATAACATAACATAACATAACATAACGTAACATAACATAAAATAACATAACATAACATAACATAACATAACAAATTACCCCGTATTAAAGCACTTATCAACAGCTTTCATTTGATACCCATATTGTACATACACAACCAAAGGTTACCCGGGTCCACGTTTTCACCTATATCTCGAGACCCCAGTCACGGAGCGGCATGAAAAATACTCTGTACTAAAGCATTCACCAACAGCTTCCATTTGATACCCATATTGTACATACACATCCGAAGGTTACCCGGGTCCACGTTTTGACCTATATCTCGAGACCATATCTACCAATATGTACCCAAACAATACGGAAACCATCTTCAATACATACTTAACAATGTGTGTAAGTTTGGTTTAATTCGGTGCAAAGACACGGCGGGTCCACGTTTTGGCATATATTTCCAGACCCTAGTCATCAATAGGTATGAAAATTACCCCGTATTAAAGCACTTATCAACAGCTTTCATTTGATACCCATATTGTACATACACATCCGAAGGTTACCCGGGTCAACGTTTTGACCTATATCTCGAGCCCTATTTCCAAAATAAAATATAATCCATGTTACTCGTGATGTAGCTTTCGAATGGTGAAAGAATTTTTAAAATCGGTCCAGTAGTTTTTGAGCCTATTCATTACAACCAAACAAACAAAGTTTTCCTCTTTATAATATTAGTATAGATATGGTAAATATTACCATACATTTTTTCCTTCAGATATAATAAAAAAATAATAATAATAACATTAAAACAACAGGTATTATTAACAAACTTGGTTTTATTTTAAATTCTTCAAGTAAATCAAATTAATAATAATCAATAAGAATGCATATGCCAATACAAATACGTGAATTTATATATGTACATATGCGCATATACATACATACATATATACGCTCACTTAAGTAGGGGAGAGCAAGATGTCGAACGTTGCCGTTCGTTTGCTTTGTTTGCTTTGTCGTTCCTTCCGCTCTTTCGCTTGCAGTTCATTCAATGCAATGAGCAAGGTAACTACATATGAGCAAGGTAACTACATATGAGCAAGGTAACACTAATATGAGCAAGGTAACTACATATGAGCAAGGTAACACTAATATGAGCAAGGTAACACTAATATGAGCAAGGTAACTACATATGAACAGTAATGAGCAAGGTAACTACATATGAACAGTAATGAGCAAGGTAACGACACATTTTTTCGTGCGTGCAGCCTGTTAAATCGAATTATAAGACGTTATCACGTCAATAATCATGAGTGATGAGGCCCATTTCCATCTTAGCGGGTACGTAAATAAGCAAAATTTACGCTTCTGGGGCACTGAAAATCCGCGTGTAACCCACGAAGAGCCATTACACCCGCTCAAAGTCATTGTATGGTGTGCTGTTTTCGCTGGAGGAGTCATCGGACCTTTTTTCTTCGAAGACGTCGCGGACCAAACGGTTACTGTGAATGGTGAGCGCTACCGAGCAATGATCAACGAGTTCTTTTTGCCGCAACTTGATGAATTGGGATTGAAAAACATGTGGTTCCAACAGCACGGTGCAACGGCACACACTGCACATGCCACAACCGATATGCTGAAGGATGCATTTCCCGGGCGCCTAATCTCCCGTTTTGGCGATTTGCACTGGCCAGCAAGATCGCCTGATTTGACCGCTCCAGACTTTTTTTGTGGGGCTTTTTGAAGTCGCGGGTTTATATCAAGAAGCCTCAGACTCTTGCAGCTCTTAAAGACAATATCCGTCAAGAATGTGAGGACCTATCGCCGAAAGTTTTGGCCAAAGTGATCGAAAATGTCACAAAAAGGGCTCAAATGGCAATCAACTGTGGCGGCGGCCATTTACAAGACATCATATTCTCGACTTTATGTAAAAAAAATTAAAAGACCAAGTAAAAAGAATCCACAAGAAGAATCAAAGTTTTTCATTTGTTTTTTAAATTGCAGCCAAAAAACATCGCAAGGTTACTTTTGCGCCACCTTGTATGTATGTTAGGCCGAGAGATTGCATTTCTGCATCGATAGAGCGTCGCCAAATGGTACGCGGTCTGCCAATCCCTCGAGCGGCGTGCTGAGATCTGCATAGGGCCTGTTTAGGAAAGTCGTTGCTCTTTCACAGCATGTGGCCGATCCACTGCCATTTCCTTTATCGTATTTCGGTTGCTGTGGTCACCTATAAGGCCTTCTTCTATAAATCGGCATTGGTTATTGCTCGCGGCCAGAAAATTGGACATTTAAGCGAGGATGCTGATGGCCGAATTTGCTTTACTAACTCTGCATTCAACATCCACTTCAGAACCACCAGAACCAATAGTTTCAAAATATATCAACGTTTGCAGCAGTTTGACTGCGCACCTGTTATCAAAGGCTCCAATACAGTGCCATTAGCGAATAACGATTTTGGTTTCTCAACACTTACCTTGAGGCCGGTTGTATTTAACTTCTTCTTCATAACTTGAGTTAGTAAGTTCAGGTCGCAAAGCTTGTGTACACGCAAGAATATGACATTGACGTATGCCAGGTACCTGCGGAAGGTATTACTTATTTGCTACTGAATGCGTCTCGTTTGATTCTCGCAGCTGAAAGCCGCACTCAGGATGCCTTCGATGAATAGGAGAAACCGAATTGGCAACAAAATGCAACCTTACCGCACACGACTCAGTATTTAGGTAGTCTTCGCAAAGAGTGTAAGTAAATCTTCTCTATATTTTTGTGTGTCAATATTTTAATTTGCTTAAAAACATTTTTCTTGTCAAAATTTCTCAATTAGATAAAAATAGAGATCTTGGAGGGGTGAAATCAAGAGCGAGACTATGAAAGACTTAAATAAGATACCTAGTAATGCGTGCACAATTTAAATAATTTGATTTAAAATTCTTAACATGCAACGGAAAGTGAAAACGCAATACTGATTGGGGGAAATTGAAGCCTGTTTGCTCCAGTATATCTAGGGAATCAACTATACCTCAGAAAATGCCGTAGATAAACATCATTGGGTGCATTTTATGCCCTGAGGAATGAGCTCTAAAGTTTATTAGTATACAACGGGCCCCATAAGATGGGAGTAGCTTGCAAAAATGAAGAGATTGCACAGCAAATCGGACAAAGCTGCGTACGTTGAACTCTTTCGATGTTTTGGGGAAAAGTATTATATAAATTGGAATGCAATTCCTGACTGAATAATATAATTCTTATAAGTGGTTTTCTGAGATAAGGATCATTAAAGTATCGCGCACAATTTTGCAGAAAAGCGAAGTTGGAATAGGCCTTTGCAATAATGAAACAAATGTGATTAGCAAAGGAGAATCCTAAGTCTTCGCTTAGGTTCGAAAATTCATTCATCAGAAAGATGAGAATTAGAATGGTATAAGTAGAAGCAATCGGACCTACAACTTTAGCGAAGGTTATATGGAAGGATTTACTGATACTAAGCGACAATTTTTTCTGTTCCTCCTATCAGATAGATTATTTAAATCACTTTGCAATAACGAAATACCTGAGAATAAAGTAATTCAATAAATGTCTGCTAAAACTCAACACCCTCTCCGCAGGAAGTTTGATAGGTCACTCTCTAATAGATAAGCTTTTATGAAGGCTTGGCTACTATGCTAATTGTAGAAACTGCTACAATACAGAAGAGGAGAAAACTACAAGACACCCTGAATTGGGAAATCTTGGCCCGCCTTCGGATTACCATATGTTCCGATCGATGCAGTCAGCCCTTATTGGAGAGCGGTTCACTTCCTACGAGAGCATCGCAAACTGGCTCAATGAGTGGATCAAATCCAAAAAACTGGAGTTTTTCGTCAGAGGAATCCGTATGTTGCCTGAAAGATGGAGTAAAGTTGTAGCTTTCAATGGCGCATACTTCACATATATTATTTAATTGTTTAAATAATTCGTAACTTTGGCTAAGAAAGGACGGAAACTTATTCCCATACTTAATAAATATTAAAAAATTTCAATACGTGATGAATGAAGGCTCTAGTTATAGGAACATTTCGAGCGTAAAGAGCTTTTGAGGGTACAACATAAAAGAACTCCGAACTGCATATGCAAATCTCAGGCCGGAATATTAAAAGCAATCCTCCCAAAAAGCATCGGACAGTCAACAGCACCGCGGATCAAATCGGAAATGAAGGACAAAGATAAGATGATTCCTCTGCTGTGCAATGACTTAAGTTGATCAATAAGCATCGCGCTTCATGGGTGGGGATAGGATCGGAGAGGCGTAAATTACGTGACGTAAATGTAAGAATACTTTCTGGATTCGTTCAATTCTAGCAGCGTGGCACGTATACTACGGAGACCAAATGAAGTATGCATACCCAAGATTGGAACGAACAATTGCCGTATACAAAAGCTTCAGCGTATAAGGATCGTAGAGATCGCAGCTGTGACGGCTAAGAAAAACAAGCTTTGTGTAAGATTTGGTAATAAGATCTATTAAAAATAAAAGTAATTTGACTACCAAAAGTAAACATCGAATCAGATATGACACCCAAATTTTTAATTTCATTTCAGTGATAGACGATTATTAATACACCAGTTGCTGAAATTATCTAAATTTGCATCAATTCAGATTCGAGAGAGCTAGCGATCGCCGAATAAATCTTAACATTTTTAGTAAACTTTTATTTGTTTTTATTTTCCAAAAACTAGTTTTCTCATTTCAATAAATTTGTGGGAACTCCACTCATGCTAATTTTAATTATGGAGTATACATACAACAAAATTTTGTATCACTCTATGGCTTTGCAATTTCTCAACTCGCACTCAATTTGCCAAAAACCAAATAAAGAAAGAAAAAAACAGAAAAATTCATCAAATGCTTTGGAATTTCCGCACAACTCTTTGGCTGATTAAATTAAATGCTCAAGAGAATTTAAGCAAATGTCCAAAGATGATTTGGGAAACGAGAAAGTATTTTTCCAAGCAGCGTAGAATATAATAAAAATAAATATACGAATATGTGTGCGCACCCATACGTATATTTGTATGCATGTATGCGCTTGTGTGCCACTTGGGAAGAAGTGGCTAGCCTGAGCAGTAAAATACCATGAGAAATAGGAAACTGAATGAGAAAATGCAGAATGAAGAAAAAGAAAATAAAAATTTAAGCTTCTTCGACAGCTACAAAAAGGAATCGAACACCGAGAAAGGCGGAGTAGAATAAAATACAGAAATTTAAAATAAATAATCAAAATTGCATGTTCCTTCCAAGTTTTCATATTCAAAAATTCCATACGCAAACTCATCGAATATTGGCAATGTGTATTTGCGCGCCGGCTTGCATTGGCAGAAGGATGTTGCTATAACGTCGCAGCTGTGCCAGAAGGCGAGCAGAGAATTTCCTCGTCAGTTAGGCAATCAGGCATGGCAGGAAGGCAGCTCGAGGCGGAAGCAGGCTGTAAAGCGCCACAACACACAGACAGTTAGACAAAGGCGAAATGCAAGTAGGGTAAGACGTGTACGCAATGCACTCAGTGCATATGACGTTGATTTCTCCAATGGAAATCTATAATTCACACTTGTGCGCTGCCACATGCTCTGCTACATGCATGCATGCATACGTACATACGTACATACATGTATACATATATATATATATACATACATCTGTCTTGACTTTGCTGATTTCCGGCCTGCTTGGCTCTCTCACTGTCTGTTCCGTTGTCTATGGGACGCCGGCAATTACCCACATTCAAATACGTTTCCTTCGTTCACCTCCTTTTCTTGCGCTTTATGGCGTATTGGTCTAAGAAAGGCGCAATTGCAGCTGACAGACTATGCGGGTTAGTTTGTAGTGTGAACTGTGTAGGGAATGGCATTCAGATGAGAGCAGAGATTAAAGAGAGTGAGCGCCCGCTGCTGACACCGCTCAATTGGCATAATCGTTTGTCATAATGTCACACAAGGAAGTCTGCTGTTCTTGTTGAATGCAAATCGTGTGTAAGAGCATTGACGCTAAGAAAGATGAAGCGGAAGCATATTTATAGTAGAAGCAAAAATAGAGAAGAATAGTAAAAATCATGATTTGCATAAAACGCCGTCGATAAGTAGCTCAGCTACTTTGGAAAGTTAAAGATGAGAGTTTAGAAAGCAACATGAAATGTATTGTAGGAAATTTAATAACAGATTGAGACCATAATGAGGTAAAATTTATATTGGGGAGTGCTTCAAATTCGGTTATAACACAGGATTCGAAAAATCTCATTGTATGGACGCCACACCCAAAAGTTTAAGCTAGCATTTCAGCGTGTGCCGTTAATTCAATTTCAAGAAAAGTTTAACAATATCAATTTTTTTCTTTAATGCATCCCTGATATGGCGTGAGCTTGGCAGTTCATCCTTACACAACTATTTTTTATTTCTGCATTCGTTTATGATAAAGTACTGAAATTTGGTAATCGTACTACCTAGATTTTCAGCACCAGAATAATAACAAAAAGTTGTTGATATATGAAAAGGGGGCGTAGCACCTCCCATTACACTAATACTTTCATAATGTCTATGTCTGGAACCGCTTAGGTTAAGTTAAAGGAATTTTGTACACCTTCGTACATATAAAAATATATCAATACCCACTATGGAGAGAATGAAGAGATGGCACCAATCATGGTCCCGTTACTTTCAACAAATTTAGCAATTTCAGCTGATTTTAGTGACGTCATACTAGACCATTTTGTGATCAGTGTGACCAGATTACCATTTTCGTAACTTGATTCAGTATGCCTTTTTTTGTTGTCTAGCCGCGAAGTTTTAGTACTTTTTTGCAGATATTTTTCTTGCCTCTTCTAACTTAAATGTAATGTTTATACTCGTAGTTATGTAAAATATAATTATTTTCAAAATGAATTCCATAATTCACTCAATTCTATTTAATTTAGCTTTTTTATATCTGGTCGCACTAACGGCAATGCGATTATTGTTGGCGTTGGTGAATATTAGTGTGTCATTTGTACGTGTGGTAAGAGGTCCCAGTGCTCCAGAACTTGAAAATTGTGTGTATTTTCAGGAATTTTATTTACAAAAAAAAAAAAATTAAAAACGATACCCAAATTGTTTAGGGTTTTTATTTAACTTCTTTCACATACAAAAATGAAAAAAAATGTTTTACGTTTAATAATTAAAAAAATGGCGCTGAAGTTGACCCTCCCGTTAAAGTGCACCTGGATGGTGTTGTTCATTTTGGCTCTTCTAATTATCTGACACAAAAAAACCGAAAAAATTATTAATCAGTATGACCGTAGCTATGCTCCGTACTAGAATGAAAAAAAAAAATTGATTTTGTGGTTTTGAATTTGATACTCTAAAAATCGGTTTTGAGTTTTTTAATAAAAAAATACGAATTATTTGAAATAACAATATGAATCTAGTACGAGCGATAGCCATTGATGTTGTGAACAACATATTTAAATTTCAGACGATTCGGTTGAATAGTTCTTTTTTTTTTGACAACACCAGGCCGAAAAAAGTCGAGATAAATGAGTTTAAATTCTTAGATACGCTCTTTACCCGGACCGCTCTCTACCTAGTTAATGGGCTGTGGAAGCTGTAATATTGGGAATATCCGCATACAATTATCACAGTCCATTTTTAAGATCGAAATTCGAAATATCTAAAAAACAAATCGATTTTGTGAAATTTCTAGTCCACCCCTTAAGCAGACAGATCGATTTAAACTCATTTCGCCACACACGTGCGGATTTGTTGACAATTTTAGTTTTCCTCATATTTATAGCTCTTATTTTTCCACAAAGATGACTGGCTTTGAAGAAATGCTTGATGTTGTCATGTGTCCGCCCATGCGCACACTACAAAATTTCTTTTGAAACATAGAAAGTGTAAAAAAAGTGAATACCCATCTTGCATTTTAAACTAGACTTGCGCCTAAATTAAACGACTGTGTTTCGTCTTCCCCTCCTCACTTCTTTTCAATCCGCACTTGTGCGGCGAAATAAGTTTCAACCGATTGTTTCGATTTGTATCCCGTAAGTGGCCTGCTTTATTTGTGTGGGACATTTCTTCGCTTTATTTACATTTTTTGTTCTAAGTTTGTTCTCCTTCGAGCACTGAGAAACCAATTTAAAGAAAAGAAAATATCAAATTTTTATTGATTCTCTTAAAGCACTTTGTATGCGTGACAAATTTACTGCGTAAGTTATTAAAATACATGTGTTATGGTTATGCGCAATAGACTGTATGGAAAAAGCAGAGTTTTTAAAATCCATCCTTCTAAAAAAGGCCGAAAAAACTTTCTTGCTATATTTGAGGTTATGTAAAATATATGGTACTCTTTCTTCAAAAATATAATTATGGTTTCTTCAGTATTATCTGGCACTTTGTGTGTGTGTTTTTTTGTTGCTATAAGTACACTTTTGTGACTTTAAAGACAATATTATTTTATAACCTCGAAAGGAGCAAAAAATGAGATTTAAACTTTCAAAACATCAACTTTTATGAGAATCAACAAATTTTCAATAGCACTAAAATCATCTCAGAGTGGGCTTTTTAAGGCTATTTTTTCAAATTGTACATATTTTTTGAATTGAAACTTCTTAGGCGTCGATGGACGAGCGAGAATGGAGAGTAAAATTTCAAGGCCATGCAACGTTTTGGGCATTTTCGTTCCGCGAGAGAGAAAAAAGATATAACGTAGAGGAAAAGGAGAAAGAGAGAGAGCTATACCTTATATATTCTCGTATCATAGATACACTTTAGGCTATTTTTCATGAGTTTTTCCTTGTGGTTGCTAATTTTTAATGAGAAATAACACGGCGTACATTTTGGCGCTTGTTTGTTGGTGCAAACTTGTAGAAAATATATTTTTGGTGCCTACTGTGTGGGGCGTTGTTTGGTCCTTTTTTTGGCATTTGTTTTTTTTTTTTTGGTGCCTACTTTTTCGCGCTTATTTCCGTTTCCTGGCTAGTGCTGGTGCGTTCTATAAAGTGCCATCCATTCCGGCATTGGATTCATTGGTATTGCCTTGCGGTAATTTGTGCCGTTGCTGCGGTCCTGGAATCGCTGCGTTTGTGCAGGTGATAAATGCTCGGAGTAGTGCGCGTTGTTGCCACGGTCGACACTTCTCCGGTTTTTGTAAATTTTACCTATTTTTATTCTCTGCAAATGTTGTGAATTTATTTAGATATATATTCTTTCTCTCTCTCCCTCTCTCACTCTCATTCTCCCTCTGGTCTCTCCCTCTTTCTTTGTCTGCTTTGAAAGTTTCCCTTCTGTTATGTGTACTACGCTACACGCACTTTTTTTAACTTAAAATTTTAGTAGCTTCAAATTACAAAAACATAAATTTAAATTGAAATTTATTGCGGGGAGCGAAGGTTTGACCACACTAAAAGGCAAGGAGAGCGACTCAACACAGAAATTTCTTCAGAATTACCTCAGAAATTGCATATGCTAAAATCTGAAATTTTGTATGTTTGCTTATGGTACGGATGTTGATCCCGAAATCCCGAGATTTGAATTTTTTTAATTCCCGAAAATTTCGGAATTGTAGGCAAACAATCTCCTCCTCCTATTTGTGGTGGGCGTGTTGATGTTGTTCCACAAATGGAGGGACCTACAGTTTCAAGCCGACTCCGAACGGCAGATATTTTTATGAGAAGCTTTTTCATGGCAGAAATACACTCGGAGGTTTGCCATTGCCTGCTGAGGGGCGACCGCTATTAGAAAAATGTTTTTATTAATTTTGCTTTCACCGAGATTCGAACCAACAATCTCTCTGTGAATTCCGAATGATACTCACACATCAACCCATTCGGCTGCGGCGGCCACCGTTATTTATTTGCCTGTAATCCCAAAAAGTTACTTGTGACATTTTAAGCCATACTTCCGAACACTAAGTATATTTAGCTCAGATCGATATCTTAAACGTTATTTCTAATTTTCCCAAACAAGCTTGGTCACAAATATGAAAATTTAATTTGATCCCCAAAAAAATGTTTGGCTTTTGTTAATATACTCGCCCAACGCCGACGCAAGAAATCTCTTACCCTTTCCTTCAAAATAAATGTCGCCCAATGCGACTTGTCGTTCTGGTTCGCTCTCTGTTCAAGCATTTGCATCATTTCTCATGGGCTTCATAATGTAAATAAAATGCGCAATTGGAATTTACTGTTGATTTAAAAAATCCACTTCCGCTCTCACCACCATTCAATACTTACATTGATGATGCTCCCTCCCCGTGCCGAGATCCTGCGAATTCCATAAGCTCGATGTGGCACCAACAAATACATTATTCAGCGATGATGATGCCATGTCTGCCGCATTCGATTTTGTGCGATGAACTTTTTTATTGAAACGTTGATCTAGTTTGTTAAGAGCCCATCAATGTTGTTGGCAATCCAAATGGCAGTTATGCAATGTGGTTTTTGTTGTTGTTGTCGATGTCATCGTTTTGCAAAGAAATCAAATAAATAAATATAATAAGTCAACTATGTGGCAAATTGATCGTAAAAGCGCCATAAGTGGGTTGGTATACATAGTAACTAGTTGGTAGGTAAGTGGTCTCTCCTATTTAAACTTTATCGCTCACTACTACTCATGCACTTCACTCTGCCTGTGCTGTGTCACTTAAGTGACCCTCAACAATAACAACTGCAAACAACATTCAACAACAGCAACAACAACTTAAGAGACATAAAAGCGTTGCAATGGAATAATAAATGAGACAAGTGGATGCATTAAGTTGTTGAGGGGTTTGTTAAGGTAAGTTAAGGACGATAGAGTGAAAGGATGGATGCTAAGTGTAGCGTAAGGACTTTTACTCTTTACAACGCTACATAAGTCAGCTGCTCACTCTACGCATGGGAAAGTTAAATGTGATGACGCTATACTTGTTGGCTTGGTTTGGTTTGTTGTGAGGAGGAGAGCATGCGAGGAGATGGGGCGCGTGGGCGGACAGGAAGATGGGGGCAAAATAAACTCAATTCAAAAGTAAGAGAGCAAACATGCTGCATATTTAAATAAGTAGATTGTATTTATGTATGTGTATGTATGCATGCAGTGTGTTGCACTTATACGCACCTTTGTTGTTGTATTTAGCAATCACCACCGGCACAGTATTGAGTGCCACAGTTGGTGCTATTGTGGTCACTGTCGTTGTTTGCGGAATGTCTGCAATGAAACAAGTAAAAGCAGAAGAGAGTGCAGAGAGTATGTACGCAAAAAGGGAATTAAGCGAATTTAAGTGGAAATCGTTGGAATGAGCCGATTGGAAATTTAAATTAACGCATTTAATTTAAAGTGAAGATTAAAAAAAAAATTTTTTTTATATTAGATGAATTGAAAACCAAAATTTGATATGAAATGATAGTAGTTTATTTATAAAAAATGTTTAGTATTAAAAAAGGGCAAACTAGCCGAAAATATTCGAAATCAGGTACTCCAGGTAAATATGAAATACTACCAAGGCTGGAGAATTCACATCAAGGTTCATGAGATTGGATTTTTTTTTTGATATTTTTATTCTTGTTTTTCCCCTGCTTTTGAACTGATTCCACTCACCAGAGTGCGCATTGTGCGTACTTTTTTTATAATATTAAATTTAAAATAGCGGTTTTTTTTGGTGAATCAAGTTAAAGTTCGACTCTCGCTCATTCCTCCTCACAACATTCGTAAATCAGTTTAGAAAAATTGCCCCAAAAGTATTATAGGCACCTAAGAGTAGTTATCGCGCTATCTTACATTACTAAATGCGGCAAACACATCAAACGTACACACCTAACAACTTCAACGCGTCGAATTTTTGGAACTTAGTGAAGGTGCATACCTATTAAATTAGACTTTTTTCAATTTCAATCGCTTATTAACAAAAAATCATTATACATTTAATCTTCAAAATAATAGCCATCGCTAGCGACACATTTTTCCCATCTCTCAGGCAATTTGTGGATGCCGCGCCAAAAAAATTGGCCGTCTTTGGCCGCAAACCAATCATCGAGCCAATTTTTGGCTTCTTCGTGAGAATTGAAGCGCCCTCTCGGAAAGTGCGTGGCCCATCGATGCAAAGAAATGATAATCGGAAGGCGCTAAGTCTGGTGAGTAAGCCACATGCACCAGCGGTTCCCAATCGTACGTCTCCACCAATTCCTGGGTCGCTCTTGTTCGATGTGGCGGTGCATTGTCTTGAAGCGAAATTATTTTGTGACGCCGATCGCCATATTCTGGGCGTTTTCGGTTATTTAAGCAAGTATAAAAATACTCCTAGCGACATCTGTGATTTATTAATTTATTAATTGACATTTTCGAATAACGGTACTTTTAGTTATTCTTTTAATGTTAGCTTTGCTTGAGTGTACCAAGGCAGATGGATAGATGTCGACCTTTTCATACGCTTTTTTGTTGTTTTGTTAATTTTTTTGTTATAATACAAATTAAATTATTTAATTTTTGTAAATTTATGAACAACATCAACAGTTCTTTCAATTATTCTATAGCTTCTCGCAAATACGAAATTTTACTGTGTACGTAGACTTAAGACCTTTACTGTATATCAAATTTGAATGCAATGCTTGTCAACGATTTTCGGTAATATTTGCTCTAACAATACTCAGTTGAGCAGCTTTCACTTTTCAAGTTGATGAAACACATCATTTTGCGTATCATTGATAATGATTATAATTTTCCAATCAACTAAATAAAATAAAAGGTTTTGAGTAATGGATATCTGTTCACTCTAAACAAACACATCCCTGCATTGTCCTCTTAGATTCTGAAAAGCGAAATAACGGGATTAATAACCGCACCAACATCGCTATACGTTCAGTTATTATTTTAAGAGGACAGATACCTAAAAAAATTCGAAAAAAAAAACAATTTTTTTTTTCATAAAATGTTAATATAATCCTTTAAGAATATGTCAAAAAAAATTTTAGAACGTAAATTTAAGTATTTCTTATATTATAAATCGTCAACCGTGATGACTCTATTCTTTGCGTTCGAGCGCTGGGAGAGGTATAGTTACGTTGCCGACTTTAGACGCGTTTTTCCGAAAACTATATTTTTCGAGTTGGCGTACACGATAACTCGAAAAATTATTGACCGATCTCCCTGAAATTTTGCACACATCTTTTTTATGATATTATTTTCTATGTGAATTTTCAATTCGAAAATTTTTCGAGAAAATAATTTCTTCCGCGAATTTTTTTCCCATTTTTTAATTCATATAGAAATTATGACATTAATTAACAAAAAAATTTTTGGTTTTTTATATTCAGGTCACTGACGCCGATGTTACTATACCTGCCTATTGAGAAGCCTCGCTGCGACCTTCTTGGAAGAATTGAGTGTACATTCGCCATTTTAAATGATTCAAATAAAAAAAAAGTATATTATCTTAATGTATATGTAAATAAGCTGTATGCCAATTTTGAAAAAAATATATTGACTTCTTTATTTTAAATAACTTTTATGAAAATTAGGGAAAATAGAGTTATCTGTCCCCTTAACTACATACGAGCGCAAGGACACATCAAATTGACACCATATCAACTATCAAAATATGTATATTACAAAGGCCTAAAACGAAAGGCAGAAAAACGCATAAACAGGTTAATATAAATATAATTGTTAATAAATTTATAAACAATACACACTCACACACTTGTACACAAACACCCTATTATATATAATAATAAAATTATAAAGAATTTAAACTAACCCTATTTTTCCTTATTTCGGAATCGGCCACATATCGTTGACATACCCCGACAATATCTTTATTTTGACCTTTTCGCGCTCTATTATCTGCTTGTGTACTTTAACTGGGTTGTTCACAAATGTCAAATACGATTGACGTACGACGCCTCTTGCAAAAAATTATAAATTTTCCGGTGGGGCGATTAATTTTGCGCCACCTTGTACAAAACCTTTTGTTATCGACTTCAAAAATATATATTTTTTTTATTAGAACCAGCGATCTAAGTGTCAGTCAAAACAAAAAAATATGTAATGAATCAATTTTGGTAGGCATGCGACGTTGAAATCAAAATATATATTATTTTTAGAATTTTTAAACCCATCTTCAGAGTTAGCCAAGAAAAATATAAA
This sequence comes from Anastrepha obliqua, assembly GCF_027943255.1. Taxonomy (NCBI): domain Eukaryota; kingdom Metazoa; phylum Arthropoda; class Insecta; order Diptera; family Tephritidae; genus Anastrepha; species Anastrepha obliqua. The sequence goes on from NC_072896.1 coordinate 34,066,809, forward strand.
AGTGTCTACCATTTCTTGCGAGTTCAAATTGCACCCCAACGTTTTGGTCTCGTTCATCATGAAATTAATCACATATTTCTGTTGTAAATTAACCACAAAATTATGTCTTCATGTACATTTGGTGTCGGTAACGAAACACCCTTTATATATATAATTGGTGCGCATCGTTAGCTGCCTGGCCGAGCACCTACTCCTATTTGTGATGTGCCTCTTGATATTATTTAAAAATAGAGGGACCTAATGCTTTGAGCCGTCTCCGAACGGGAAATGGTTATATGCGGAACTTTTATATGCCAGAAGTAAACTTGGATGTTTTTTGTTAAAAAAATCACTATAAGAAAAAAAAACTCTTCTATAATTTGGTGCTTAATGCCCATATTAAAAAATTCAAAACTAATTGCTCGTTAGTTAATAATGTTATTCATTTTAACTAGTCGCAATGTAAACTTTAAATAAAAAATAAAAAAAATTAAAAAAAAATGTCCATTTTGAGCTTCGAAGGCGGGCCCTACCGAATGGTAATCATGCACAATTGTCAATGATGCTTTCCATTTCAATTCAACCGGGCTATTCGGGACATGTTCTTCGATTTCGATCTAACTCAAATACATATGTTGCTCTCTGGTCAAAAAAATGAGACACGCATTTTTTTGTTCGCCCGAAAAAATTTTTTCTCAAGATTTATCGGCAATTTTGTTTTTCGGCTCAAAATCGATTTTTTTAATTATATAACAAAATTTTTATTTATTTTGTACAAAATTTTCAACTACTTTTGTGCTGTTGTGTGTACAATTAAAAAAAAAATTTCTTATAACGGGTGGCTAAATTTCAAGGGCCAATGTTGAATGTGAACCACACCTTATTTGAAAGAAATGATGTACGTCGATAAGCCAGCAACAATTTAAGAGCTAAAGGATGAGATAATTCGGCACATTAGCGGCATAGAACCTCAATTATGCCTCAGCGTCATCGAAAATTTGGACCATCGGATGGAGGTGTGCCGCCGAGGCCGCGGCGGTCATTTGGCCGATATTTTGTTCCATACGTAATTGTAGCTCAATTTTATTATCAATATTATCATAATAAAGAGAAATGACAATAATTTCCTAAAAAAATTCTTTTTTATTTAAAATCAACACCGAAACTTAACCATTCTTTATAATTAAACAAATCAATTTTGAGCCGAAAAATAAAATTGCCGATAAATCTAGACAAATTTTTTTTCGGGTGAACAAAGAAATACGTGTCTCATTATGTTGACCAGAGAGCAACATATTTGAGTTACAGCGAAATTGAAGAACATGTCCCAAATAGCCCGGTTGAATTGAAATGGAAAGCATGCAATGGCATACAGAAATTCCAAACTCAAAATTTGCCCTTGAGAGCTTGAGACGAAATGCAGTTGTATGTTTTGCATTCGCTCAGAAGTTGAGTTGGAAAAATATATGCACATTTCCCAATCTGCCTGATGTTCTTTAACAAATTAGAAGTTATGCACCTTGCCGTTGCATGGGTACTCTTGCTACTACTACTACTTTGGGGCTACTAATATAACTAACTGTTAATATTCATGTGAAATTAGTGATTTATTTATTTTATAGAATTCTCGTTACAAATTGCAATTTATTTGCCTCCTACGACTATTCAAATAATTTCATTAAATTATCCGTTTCATATTCCACAATAAATTTCAATGCTTCATCTCTCCAATTAACTAAAATTCCCCACAGATTTAAGTGCAAAAATTTCCTAATTAGTAATTTCCTACAATTGCATAACTTACGATCTCATAGGTTCAGGAAATGCATCAGGAAACACACATATACCCAGACACATACCCAGGCACATTAAATAAATTTAATTATTTGCAACCAAAATCTTTCGATTTAATTTCCAACACCAGCTTAATAATTAACACATGCTTTCAATCCACATCGCTGGTCGGCCACAGACGACTTGACTATTGACCCAAGTGGCTAGAGGGCAACTAAGTGAATATTACCGCTAAAACACCTATGCATGTATGGTTGCCTGTATATATGTGTGTGTGAGTGTGTATGGCCATGAGTATATATATGCGTTTATATTTTAACTCAACTCCATTACAATTAGTGCCACATTAATTATGCAATACTTATCGGTTGTTGCAACCAAAGCCAAGTAAACAAGGACCCGAAGGACACAAGAAATTTACTAAAACCACAACGATGTAAGTAGATATGCAACAAACTATTGCTTACCACCTATTCACTTTGCAATTTCACATATATCCCTATAGTTGTGCACATGTAAGCCTATTCTAAGGCGCACTAACGAGCCACTTGGCTAAGAAGTGAGCTTAATGCAGTAAATTTTCTTATAAATAATTAAATAATACATTTATGTATGTTGGTTTACAAGTAGATAAATATTCAAGGTGTTTGTGTGGATATGCATAGATAAGTGCGCATATGTATTTGTATGCATGCGTGTGTGTGTGTGCTGGAGGTGATCTTAGTTGCTTGTTGATTTTACTTGTTTTATATGTCGGCTTTGGAAATATTTGTGTGTAATTAATCAATCACCTAGCGCAGTACATTCCAACAACAAATAATCCACAAATGTTACACATTTATCTTTAAAGTGAGACAGAATTGCTGATTTTACTTATGTACATGCGCCAGCGTTTGCTTTACACTTTAGGGTTGCGCTGAGCGGAAGCACTTTCGGCTGATATAGACCGGCGCTTTGGTAGCTTTGAAAAGCGCTGGGCCAAGTTTCATCACCAACACAATGGAAGTTTGAGCATTTTGAGGCAGTTTGAGGAATGAACTTAAGCAAAACTTTGGTTATATTACCACAACAGACATTGCAGTACCATTGGTAATAAAGAGCAGTTAGGCATGAAATGGAGAGAGCTGACATATGAGGTCCAAAGCAGCTCTATTTATTCAACAGTCAGCAGCAAAGACGCAGGAATGAAAGCTAGACTATGGTTCCAGAAATAGTAAACCAATGGGGGTGGGGGGCCGCAAAGATCAGATTTATGAGACGCCCCATCATTTTCAGACATACAAGGTCATGAATCGCTCTATCCGAAATTTTTGGCAAATGGCGGCGTACGTCATATTTGTCACTTGCGAACTAGACAGCTACGGTATAGAAACAGGTAAGCAATGGAGCACAGTGTAAAGATAAATAATAAAAAAAGTGCGTCTAGCGTAGTACACATAACAGAAAAAGAAACTTTGAAGGCAGACAAAGAAAGAGGGAGAGACCCGAGAGAATGAGGCAGAGAGAGCGAGTAAGAATATATATCTAAATAAATTCACAACATTTGCAGAGAATAGAAATAGACAAGATTTACAAAAAACGGAGAAGGGTCGAGCGGTATACGTAAATGCCGGACACAAACCGTGACAACAACGCGCAATGCTCTGAGCGCTTATCGCCCACACAAACGCAGCGTTTCCAGGACCGCAGCAACGGTACAAATTACCGCAAGGCAATACCATTCAATCCGACGCCTTTATAGTACGCACAAGCACTAGCCAGGAAACGGAAATAAGCGCCAAAAAGTAGGCACCAAAACACACCAAAAAACTTTGGACCAAAAAGCGCCCCAACAGTAGGCACCAAATATTCAATTCGTACTTACGCTCTCGCGAAAAGACTGCAGAACTATCATAGGTATGCTGAGAGGTCATAACCTGTTGCCTGCACATGCGTACAAGATGGGGATTGCTAACACGGACAATTGCAGGAAATGCAGAGAGGATGTTGAGGAATCTTTAGACTACCTTCTGTGCGTCTATCTGGCATTATTAAAAACGCGTTTAAAATGCCTGGGAGCCCCATTGTTTGAGGGTCTGGAGGACGTCTCAAAAGCGGATCTCCCAGCGCTGCTTAGATTCGCCAAAAATGCTGACATCCTACATGATGTCTACTTTCAGTATTCATAGAGGTCGGTCTCCATCTGGTATCGCTAGGGACCAAAAGGTCTATGCGTGGCTTATTGCCAACCAGGCTAACCTAATCTAACCTATGATACTGGGCAGTTCCGGCGAAATTGGATGAAATCTGTTTTTTTTTCATGGCTTAACATTTTTTATTTTTTTATTTTTTTAGTCGGATATATGCCAAATGCTAGGAAGCCAACGGAGACTCCTAATTCGGCTTTAGAAATTGATTGAGACCACGCAAACCTCTCCTATGTGCTCATGTCCTCATTCAAAATTGCAAAGATGTGCAAAAAAGCGCTTTCATTTGCTTTATAGATTATGTGAAAGCCTTTGATGCAGTGCAACAGGACAAGCTATTTAATGTAGTACAATCAGTTGACATCGAGCAAAAGGAGTTGCGCTGTTTACAAAATCTATATTGCAACCAAACCGGAGAGGTTAGAATAAATAACGAAAATACAAACGAAATTGAAATATTGAAAGGCGTTAGACAGGGGTGCGTATTGCCACCTCTTTTATTCGATACTTACAATGAAGCATATTTTCAGGATACACTTCATAATGCTCAAGAATTGCTGATGGAACGACACTTGTTGCGGACAATATGAAAGACCTACAAAGCCTCTTAGATAAGGTTGGTGAATACAGCCAAAAATACGGCCTCAAGATCAATGTCACTAAAACTAAAATCATGGCGGTATGTAGAAAAAATATTTGCAATAATTTAGTCTTATTGATGTGAGTCCATCATAGAAAGAGTATCCAAAATCAGATACCTCGGAAGTTGGATTAATGAGAACTGAAGCTGCACTAAAGAAATCAAGACACGAATGGAAATGGCAAGATCAGCATTCTGTAACTATAAGAAAGTGGTCTGCAGTCATCAAATTAACAAATGCTACGCATGGTCTGCACTTTTGTATGCCGTGGAGATATGGGCCCTTAAAGTGGTTACGGACATGAACAGGATAGAAGGCTTTGGAATGTCGATATATAGGCGAATGTTGAAGATTTCATTTCACGTTTCTAATAGTGAAGTTCTTCGACGAATAAGCCGGAGTAGGTACATAGCTTCTCGCGGCGGTGAAGTGAAGGAAGACAGCTTACTTAGGGCATATTCTACGAAATCACAAGTACAAAATGTTGCAACCCATCCTGGAAGGAGAAATACAAAGTACAGTAGAAGCCCGATAAGTGCAATACCTATAACTGCAATTTCGCGGAAAGTACAATTCGATTTTGAGTCCATAGAAAACTCGAAAAGAGCAATAAAAAATTGCAATTTTCGGGCGCAAAAGAATTCTTGTTCGAAGAAATTTTTTACTTAATACGGCAATGTTCATCGCGCGCGAAGACACAGCTTTATAGCTATGCACAGTTCTGGTTCTCGGAATTATTGCGACCAAAAACACTGTTCTCACGCTTTGTGATTTTTGATTTTTACAAATAACTGTAAAATTGTAGCGCTGATATCATAAAATATGGCATCGAATCGTTTGTGACATTCAACACGCGTTAGTTTCAAGCTGGTTCTTGAGAGTAAAACAATCGTTCGGAGTTTGAATCATTTTTTTTTGCTTTCATCAAATAAAATCATGGGAAAAGTGAAAAAGAATCTACATTTTCTTACATTCAAAGAAAGAGATGAGATTCTCCAAAAAATTGAAAAAGGTGTTAAACAACGAGATCTTGCATTCGAATACAAAGTTGATTGCGCAACGATTTGCCGAATAAAAAAACAATCCCGTTCATTAAAAGAAAATGCATACAATTCGTTTTCACTTGGAAATAAACGGAAAACTTTGCTGTTTGCCAATCATCCAGAGCTCGAGAAGCGTTTGTACCAGTTTTTCATGAATCAGCGGCGACGAAATGCTCCTGTTTCTAGCTTGATATTGAAAAGCAAAGCATTAAAAATATTTGATTAAATAAAAAAGGATGGAGAACAATTCAATGCAAGTGATGGATGGTTTTCGCGATTCAAGAAACGCTTCGGACGTCGCTATTTGACCGTGACTGGTGAATCATTACTTGTGATCCAGAAGCCATTGAGCCATTTAAGGAAAAATTGACGGCGAGAATCGCTGAAAAAGGATATGTAATTAACATCACAAATATATAATGCTGATGAAACGGGACTCTTTTGGAAACTTTTGCCAAATAAGACCTACGTTTCGAAAGATGAAAAGAGTGCTCCAGGCAACAAAGTTTCAAAAGATCGAATCAGTGTTCTTTTGTGTGCAAATGGTGATGCCATTGGATATCGAAATTGACGACCCCCTTCTTGTTGGAGGATTACAACGGTTAAATGAGATGGTCGAAAACTATGTGGGTGAAGCAGACACAGATGAAATCCGCAATTGGGTTTTGGAATTAGAAATAGATGAAGGTGATAGTGAAGCCAATGAACCCGAAGATACTACTCAAGAAGAAACAACCGAAAAAGTCCAGCATGAATCGATTTTTGGCTGTGTCAATACAATTTTGAAATGGGGTGAACAGAACGATGTACAGTCATTCAATCAGATGGCTTGTTTGCATGATATCGGATCAAAAGCACTTGAAAAGTGTTACGAGAAAACGCAATCGAAAATAACAAAGTTTTTCCAAAAAAAATAATTGAATTTTGGAGCACACACTCATATGTCCTTCCGCATTGATCTCTTTGTATTAATTTCAATAAATATGTGTTCATTTCTCTTGAATATTGACCTTTTGAGCTCATTAATTGCATTGGATAGAGTTAAAATATTTTTCCCTAGGTATTCCTCGATCCACAAGAGAAATTCGCAAAAGTGCAATTTTTCGCTAAGTGCAATCATTGCTGAAATTTTCCAATTGTACTTATCGGGCTTCTACTGTATTGGATCAAAACAAATATCATGTTTGCGTAATATATAGGGTGGGCCATATAGCGTTTGCTTTTTGAACCACCTACATTTTTGAGAATGGTAACACAAATGACATGTCAAATTCGTTCTTAATTTACTTAAAGGTTAGACATTTACGAAATGGGACGCTATACGCTTGAACAAAATTGGGAAATATTGAAAACCTATTTCCAAAGTGGTGAGTCTTCTTCTTCTTTTCTGATTTTCACATCGGTGGCTACGTCAGTAAGCAAAATTGTCGGATTTGGGGCTCAGAAAATCCACACGTTACTGTAGAGAAGCAAATGCATCCACAACGAGTCATTGTTTGGTGCGGATTTTGGTCTGGCGGCATCATCGGGCCATTTTTTTCGAAAATGAGCGAGGAGCCGCGGTTACAGTAAATCGCGAGCGATACCGTGTCATGCTCAACGAGTTGTTTCAAAAAATTGAAGAGGATGACTTGGATGACATTTGGTTTCAACAGGACGGTGCAACTTGTCACACTGCCAAAGTTACACTCGAACTCTTGGCTACCGTTTTTGAAAACCGAATAATCAGCCGAAATTCCGATATCAATTGGCCGCCTCGGAGCTGTGATTTAAGCCCTTTGGACTATTTTTTGTGAGGAGCCGTTGGACAAATGCTATGCGAACCATCCAGAGACGATTGATGCTTTGCAACACGAAATCGAAGTAGCCACTCATGAAATTGGAGCCCAAACAATCGAAAATGTGCTTAAAAATTGGGTTGATGGAATGGCCTACTGTAAAGCCAGTCGTGGCAGTGATTTGAATGACATTATTTCTCATTCATAAATAACAATGTTCAATCTTCAAAATAAAAAAAAAAGTTTGAAAAAATATTGATTAGTTTTTTTTATAGCCGATTCAAAAAGCAAATTTTACATGGCCCACCCTATAGGTATATCTAATAAGAGATGTTATTTTGATATTCAAAGAAAAATGCTATTTTTTAAAATAATAGGACTATGAATAAGTTCCTTGCGGTTTTACAACAGATGGCGTAACTTGATTATTATTCCATCGATCCACATTTCCAAACATTCATTGGAGAGCTACTGTCGTAAGGCACAAACGTCAGTATAAGTTTTTTATTTGAAGCGTAAACAACAATATTTTTACCACACTTGAAAATGTCGAATTTCGTGCCAAATAATGTGTTTTTGCGGGGAATTCTTCTTCATTATTTTAATATGAAGAAAAAAGCAGCCGAAAGTCATCGTATCTTGGTGGAAGTTTATGGTGAGCATGCTCTAGCTGAGCGAACGTGCCAGAAGTGGTTTGCACGCTTTAAAAGTGGTGATTTTGGCTTGGAAGACGAAGAACGCGAGGGTGCGCCGCCAAAGTTCATGGATACCGAATTGGAGGAATTGCTCGATCAAGATCCGGCTCAAACGCAAGAAGAGGTTGCAAAAACTTTGGGAGTTGATCAAACAACCATTTCCAAACGTTTAAAAGCCATGGGAATGATCCGAAAGGTAGGCCATTGGGTGCCGTATGAATTGAAGCCAAGAGACGTTGAACGCCGTTTTATGGCATGCGAACAACTGCTTCAACGGCACAAAAGAAAGGGTTTTTTGCATCGAATTGTGACTGGCGATGAAAAGTGGGTCCATTACGACAATCCAAAACGTCGGGCAACGTATGGATACCCTGGCCATGCTTCAACATCGACGTCGGCGCAGAATATTCATGGCCTGAAGGTTATGCTGTGTATCTGGTGGGACCAGCTGGGTGTTGTGTATTATGAGCTACTGAAACCGAATGAAACGATTACGGGGGATGTCTACCGATGACAATTGATGCGTTTGAGCCGAGCACTGCGAGAAAAACGGCCGCAATACGCCGATAGACACGACAAAGTTATTTTTCAACATGACAATGCTCGGCCACATGTTGCACAAGTGGTCAAAACATACTTAGAAACGCTCAAATGGGATGTCCTACCCCACCCGCCGTATAGTCCAGACCTTGCGCCATCCGATTACTATCTCTTCCGATCGATGCAACATGGCCTGGCTGACCAGCACTTCCGTAATTACGATGAAGTCAAAAAATGGATCGATTCGTGGATTGCGGCAAAACCGACCGAATTTTTCACAAAGGGAATCCGTGAATTGCCAGAAAGATGGGAAAAAGTAGTAGCAAGCGATGGACAATACTTTGAATATTAAATTTGTAACCATTTTACGTCAATAAAGTTTCAAATTTCGAAAAAAAACCGCACGAACTTATTCATAGTCCTATTAAATGATCGGATGTTTATTTCATTAGAAAGAGGAAGTAATGCCGTTTATAGTGGAAAATAACATCAGGCAAATGACCACCACGACCACGCTTACAGGACAATATCCTCTTCATGAAATTTTCTGTAACCCAATTGCTAAGTGGATGCCCTATGTCCTCGATAGCCTCGCGAATTCCATCTTTGAAGCCTTGAATCGACCCTGGGCTGTTGGCGTAGACCTTCTCTTTCCAGTGGCCCCAAAGAAAAAAGTCACAAGGTGTTAAATCACAAGATCTCGGTGGCCAATTGTGATCACCTCTTCGTGAGATAAACCCGGTCCGGAAACTTTTCGCGTAAAAGATCAATGGTTTCGTTGCTTGTGTGGCACGTAGCGCCGTAATGTTGAAAATAAACGTTGTCCAGATCAATACCATCCAATTTCGGCCATAAAAAATCGTTAATCATCTCTAATTTAACCTAAATAACACCTGTTATTGGAAAACCTTTTATTAGATACTGGACAGACAGAGGAAACAACAGAGATTTTTGGAATGAGGCAAGAGACAGAGAAGCTTTTAGCGAAATCACAAACAATATTAGAAATATCAAATTGTAAATTGTAAATGAATTGTAATAAAACTTGAATTGTACGATCGGTTACGTTCGAAAACGAGCAGGCAAAAAAAGAAAAACAAGAAGCAGTGGACCACGCAAAGGTTAAAATAAAGATTTCCATCGCTCAAAATTATGATAATCTGCATAATAAGAGACTCTTGAGAGACGTTAACTATGTAGCGCCGATGTAATCCGTTTCGCAGTTAGATCGATTTAATAAATCATAACTTTTATAAATTTATATTATATGTATATACATATATATATATAATTGACACGTATACCCTTCGCCAAACACCCAAAGCTCCTCCTCCTTTTTGTGGTGTGCGTCTTGATGTTGTTACACAAATGGAGGGACCTACAGTTTCAAGCCGACTCCGAACGGCAGATATTTTTATGAGGAGCTTTTTTATGGCAGAATTACACTCGGGAGTTTCGCATTGCCTGCCGAGGGGCACCGCTATTAAAAAAATGTTTTTCTTAATTTCGTAAAAAAATAAGTCAAATGAACTGAAGGCAAATAAATAGTCGACATTGTTAATAAGTTCCTGTGCTGTATTTTTGTACCGCAGTGAATGTCTGCGGCATATCTTTATCTTTTCGTTTCTTCTTTGCTTAATAGAGCTTGAGGTTTTTGAGCCGCAGCGCTAGTAATGTGAAAATACTGAAAAGTCTTACAGAACCAGCCTCATATTTAATAATAAAAAAAAATTAGAAAAAAAAATACACATGTAAATAACTTCAAATTTCTTTTTCTTCTATATGTAGTTAGTTGTTGTATTTTAATTCCCTGTGTAAAGAAATATGTAATTACCCTATTTTCCATAAGGGACCACACTAACCCAAATGAATACCCCATAACCGCAAAAGCTTCTTATTCGTTTACTTATCAAATTTCTAGCAGCAGCTTTTATTAGCTAATATTAATTAAGTCAACGTTGTACCCACAAATAGTACTTTTATCTTTTCACTCACAAGCCACTCATGAGCTTGAACTAATGATGTTAAAGTACTAATAGAGTTGAAGCTGAACCTAAACACTTACAACTTGTGAACTGGCCCAATGTGGCGAAACCCAAAATTTGTAAATTCACAATGCCCGATCTGAGCCATCTGCCACAAACGGATAGGCATGTATGTACGATTAAGCTTGCCGGCACTCAACCTAAATTGACAGCATTTTATTATATGAGTATATTTTAAATAAACACTCACACGTCAACCAACTTTCGTCTCGAACAAATGCCACGAAATCTAAAATTCCTCAGCCATGCGCATATACGAGTATGTATATGTGTGAGTGTATATAATATATGTATGTATGTTTGTATGCATGTACGTATGTATGCCTGCATGTGTGTATGTATGTGTGTGATTTTACGAGTACTTGTATATGCAAACACATTTGTTAGTTTATTACATTCATCGTTCACTTACGATAGAGTTTAATTGTGCCATCTGTGTCGCCCAGCGAATTCTTTGCCACACAACGATATGAACCGAAATCCAGTATGTCAACATCGTTTATGGTTAATCGCATCGTTATTTTGTAGCCAGTCTCAAAGGTTTCGGGCACAAAACGTTCACCTGCAATAAAATGAAAACAATTTTCAATGAAATGTAATGAAAACATCTGATGAAAAGTTAGTAAGAATATGAGCGATTTATTTAAGTACATAAGCACATAAGTGTATAAGTGCACCACCATTTAGTTAGTTTGCTTGCATGCATATGTACGTGTGTATATTTGTGTAAACAACTTGGCTATTTGCCAAGTTACCCTGCTGGTAAAAATAGTAGTTGTGAACTAGAATACGACCAGTTCACTTTTCACCGCAACTTGTTCGTGTTCTATATTTTTCCTTGGTTAGTTAGTGGTACTAACTATCACATACGCCAATATTGGGCCAAAAACAATCCTGATCAAAGCGTGATAAAGCAGCTCAAACGGTGGCCAAAACAGGACTAACGGCCAGGAAGGTTCCATGTGTTATGTACTTGGTGGGACTTGAAAGCAATCATTTAATATCAGTTGCTTTCGTACGGCCAAACACTAAATGCAGATCTCTACTGTAAACAACTGGACCGTTTGAAGCTAGCATTTGACCAGAAACGGTCTGAATTGGCCAACCGAAGAGGTGTTGTGTTCCATCAGGACAAAGCGAGCCATACACGACTGTAGTGACTCGCCAAATAATACGAGAGCTTGGTTGGAAAACTCGAATGCATTCACTATATAGTCCGTACTCCGCACCAAGCGATTACCATCTTTTTCTCTCATTACAAAACTTCCTGAGTGATAAGAAATTGGTATCAAGAGAGGATTCTGAAAAACGATTACTAGAGTTTTTCGCCAATAAGGACCAAGGCTTTTATGAAGGAGGTATTATGAAGCTCTCTTTAAACAACAAATTATGCAACAAAGCTTTCCATATTTGAACAAAATTGGGCAATCCAAAATATTTTAAATCAAGTTTTGAATTTTACGCAAAAAAATGGACCTCAAACTTATATTTTTAATGCAGCCATAAACTACGAAATTTTACTTATCCGGCCATGCAGAATACCAACTCATACTAGCCAAAAAAATTCTAGATTAGGTTGGGTTGGACTTGGCTTATCCTGTAGATCGCACACAGTCCAGAAATCGATCCACAGTTTAGATATTTTAAGTAGGCTGCTAATTTTCTTTATCTGCAACGCTCTGTAAGGTTAAAAATGATGCAGAACCTTAGCAGTTTATTCATGTTTTGCTAAGAGCAGGAAGAAAAAATTTCAATGAAATATTTTTCTAAAATAATCAGTTTCAGTTTCATGCACATAACAGAAGTGAAACTTTCAAGGCATACAAAGAAAGAGGGAAAGACCAGAGAGAATGAGAGAGCGAGAGAGAGAGAGAGAGAGAGAGAGAGAGAGAGAAAGAATATATATATAAATAAATTAACAACATTGGAGAGAATGCAGAGAATACAAAATAAACAAAATTTACTAAAAACGGAGAAAGGTCGACTGATGTAGGTAAACGTCGGACACAAACCGTGGCAACAACGCGCACTACTTCGAGCGTTTATCACCCGCACAAATGCAGCGATTCTAGGACCGCAGCAATGGCACAAATTACCGCAAGGCAATACCAAAAAATCCGACGCCGGAATGGATGGCACTTTATAGTACGCACAAGCACTAGCCTGGAAACGGAAATAAGGGTCAAAGAGTAGGTACCAAAAACAAAACGCCAAAAAAATCGGGACCAAAAAACGCCCCAAACAATAGGCACCAAGGAAATATAAGCCCAAAAAGTAGGCACAAAAAATATATATCCCACAAGTTTGCACAAACAAACAAGCGCCAAAAAGTAGACAGTGTAATTTCTCACTAGAAATTAGCAACCACAATGAAAAACTCATGAAAAATAGCCTAAAGTGTATCTCAGATATATATAAGGTATAGCTCTCTCCCTTTTTCCTCTGTTTTCTCTCTCGCGGAACGAAAATGCCCAAAACGTTGCATGGCCTTGAAATTTTAGTCTCCATTCTCGCTCGTCCATCGACGCCTAAGAAGTTTCACTTCAAAAATCACTCCACTCTATTTGAAGTTTTCAAAGTAGCCAAGGGTTATTTCAAAATACGCTCCCTGATGCTCTTTTAAATCATCCTAATTGTTGGCGTCACAGTCCAGGTTGAGCCCTGGCTTGCTTCAATAATGTCGTCCAAGAATGTCGATCGTTTCCAGTCATCCTTCAGTTTTTCAGTCCAAAGATCTTGGAAACGTCATTATCTATTGTATATTAATCCAGGTTCCCTTGGGTGATCCTTTTACAAGGCACATTCAACTGTACTACTATTGTAGTTCTCTTTTTCCAATTTCGTTTGGACCCATCATCCCATACTCCCCTCTTAAGACGCTGAACATTGATGTAGTCGGCGACTTGGAACTCGCTTAGCTCAACTAGGCATTCATTGTTGTAACGTAGGCGATAGTTGACGTGATCTATCCGCATCGGCCCAAGGATGTGGCGTAGGATTTTTTGCTCAAATACGTTTAACTTTTCTTCATCCGCGTTACGTACCTCCAAGGATTCAAAAGCATAAGAAACACAAGGTCTAATTATTGTTTTATAGACTTTCAGTTTCGTTCGCTTAGAAAGAGGATCTTGGAAGGAAGGTCACCTTTTGCTTCCAAAATATTTGACCAACCCCACCCCTTCAGATGTACAACTGCCGATCAATATGGCAGATTTACATTCATATGAAACTTTTCTACAGCAAAAAAATGTATGTAGATTTTAAAATAAAAATCACATAAAAATTTAGATTCTTCCAGGTTTCACTATTTTTATTCAAAATACGGCAATTACCAATTATATGTGAAAAAATACATCATTTAAATGTCAACCACGAGAAGATCTACGGGTAAAATCTAACAAGAAGTCGATTCATGAATGCATAATTGCTAGAGATATCGATTTGGAAGATTGTTTAGTAACAATTTGCGCTAGAGCAGCAATATTCTCATGAGAACGTTCAGTTTTTGGTCTGCCAGTCCTTTTTTATTCTCGAGAGAACCAGTGCATTGAAAATTGTTCATCAACCATTGGATTTGCACCCAAAATGAATGAGCTCTGCGAAAATGGGCAGGTCACTATTTACTGCATGCCAGGACACAAAGGAATAGAAAGGAAATGAGAGAGCCCATGAGCTCGCTAAAGCCGGTACTCACTTGCCGAGATTGAGCTGGAGACGCAATCGATAAGGAAACACTTAGCGTCATACAAAACTGCCAAATTTATGCTAAGGACTTGGAATACAAAAACTACAACTTTATTTTATCACTCTCTAGGCAAGGCTGCAAAATATTGGTTGGAGTACTGACAGGACACTGTCTAACGCAGCCAAAATGGGATTAGTCCAGAGCGATGCGTATAACACAAGCAACGAAATGAATGCAGGGGTACTTTGGAACACCTACTTTGCGACCCGCCAAATGTGCTTAGGATCAACATATTTTTCATCCTTGGAGGATATTATTGACAACAGGCTGAAGAGCTTGCTAAAACTGACGAAGGGCTGCATTAAGAATTACAAAACATGATGTTATCGACTCCAAATACATAGCAACGGACCTAGAGGTCTAGAGGTGAGACCTTTGCTAAATCAGCTTGCACTACCTAACCTAACCCTTAGATTGTCGACTCATTTAGACAAATATTTTCACCGAAAAAATCACGAAGTTTGCGATATATTGTTCTTAAATATCGGCATTTTCATACTAAGTTTCAATAATTTTAACGCGTTGTTCTATCCTGTAAAACTATACATCTGTCTACTTGACAAATATCAAAGATGACATAAAAAAGCTACCGTCTGGGAATTATTCACTACTGACATCACTATATGACCTTTGAAAGATTCCATAGAATGTTGTCCTGCTAGCATGACTTTTCTCTGCAGGGTGGCTATTTGCCCAGTTGTATACTGCTACTTATACACATACAAATATTATAATGATGGTGTCTGTTGCAAGTGCATTAAACTGGTGTAGATAAAGAGCTCTTAGCATCGCTTTAATTATTTGCTGTCTTTACCGGCTTATAAGTGTAGAATTTTGTCACTAAACGAAATTTGACACATGCAGATATTTTGGAGAAGTGAGTTGAAGCTTGAAATTATTTTTATTTTAAAAAAGTTAACAGTAAAAAGTATAAAATTTTTTAATTCCCTGAATTTGAATAACAGTCATTAGGCTATGTAGGTTACAAGGGCTAGGTAGGTTGGTTGTGTGTGATGCAATGAATGCTAATACTTTTGCGAAAACAAAAAAAATAAAAATAAAATAAAAAAAAAATAAAAATTTAAATAAAAAATTAGAAAATAAAAATAAAAATTATTTCAAATAAATTTTCTATTGCTTGCTTAGTACAACTTTGAACAACGAAATTGTGATATATGCAGTTCCTAGGGATGCTTTTCATAGAAAGATTTAATCTGAAACTTGTAATACCTATAAGCCGCGTGATTTCCTTCAAATTTTGTACCACTTATTTTAAGACTGAATATTTTAAATATTTATATATACATTTTGAAGAAATTGATGCACTTAAAGAAGGCGAGCTCGAATTTTGGGCAGTTTCTCAATATAAAAATTAATTTAAAAAGTTGAAATTTCAAGTTAAACTACACGGACTTGAGCGACTTAACAGGGTGGAACTGGCTTACAAATTTTTATCAAAAATTGTATGTTTAGAAAAAATATTTGATTAGTTATATTAATGGGGAACTTATTGTGGAATGTATAGGCAAGATTTTTTGAAACTAAATTCAGGACATAAAATACGAATTCAATTTCGAATACAAAAAATAAAAAAAATATACCCATAATATTTTTGTTTTCGAGACCCAGGTTAGCCGTGTAATCTTGAAAATTGGACGGTCTTATGCAGATGATTTTATAAAAATAAAGTAAAAACACAAAATGATACGAACTGCAAATTCATGACATTTATTATCAAATGTGGGTTTCTATTCCATTTAAGATTTGTGGTATATCCTTTGCAGTAACAACTGCCTGTAATTGTCTTGGCATTGATTCCACCAATTTTGGAGACAATATTTTTCTAAAAAGAATTTCGTGGTACGATTATTTGATTGTTGTGGAAAACCGTGCTCCGTATAATCACTTTCAGTTCAACGGTTAAACGTATTGCCATATATTCAAATTTGACTGGTGTAATAAAGAAAAAAGAAAAAAAATGCTGATTGGTGGATTATACGTTTGAGCCACTGTAGGTACGGCCACAGATTCACTGTTATAATATTTTCCATAACAAACTTGAGTATCCGATTTACATGGCTGGCTACTAAGGCACTGCCAACTATGTACCTTCATCTGTTTTCACTTTAGTAGTTGGTCGATCGAAGTTTTTATTTTCGGATATTAGCAGGAGAACCCTGATCATACTTATTTAAAGGGTGCTGATCATACTTATTTAAAGGGTGGTTAAGTTTCAAGGGCCGGTGCTGATTTTCAATAAAATACAATTTTTTAAGAAATTATTGTCATTTCTCCTTATTATGCTAAAACTGGTATGACTCAATTACGCATGGAACAAAATATTGGCCAAAAGGCGCCGCGGCCTCGGCGGCACACCTCCATCCGATGGTACAAATTTTCGATGACGCTGAGGCATAATTGAGGTTCTATGCCGTTAATGTGCCGAATTATTTCATCCTTTAGCTCTTGAATTGTTGCTCGCTTATCGACGTACACCTTTTCTTTCAAATAACCCCAAAGAAAGAAATCCAACGGTGTCAAATCACATGATCTTGGCTGCCAATTGACATCGCTGCGACGTGAGATTATTCGGCCATCAAATTTTTCGCGCAAAAGAGCCATTGTTTCGTTAGCTATGTGACAAGTCGCACCGTCCTGTTGAAACCACATATTGTTCACATCCATATCTTCCAATTAGGGCCATAAAAAGTTCATTATCATCTCACGATAGCGACCACTATTCACAGTACCTGCCTGACCGGCCTCATTTTGGAAAAACTACGGTCCAGTGATGCCGCCGGCCCATAAGCCGCACCAAACAGTCACTCTTTGTGGGTGCATTGGTGTTTTGGGAATCACTCTTGGATTATCATTCGCCCAAATGCGGCAAGCGGTAATTCTGCTTATTGACGAATCCACTGAGGTGAAAATGTGCCTCATCACTGAAGATGATTTTCTTCGTAAATTGGTCATTCACTGTTGCCATTTCCTGCCACCATTGTGACCATTGGCGACGCTTGAAATGGTCTAGAGGCTTTAGTTCTTGAGTCAATTGCACCTTGTAAGCGTGTAAATGCCAACTTTATGCATAATATTCATCAACGGCGAGCGTGAGAGGTGCATTTGTTGGGCACGACGACGAGTTAAGGTGGACGGCTCTTCAACCACACTATCGCGAACAGCAGCAATATTTTCTGCAGTACGAGCTGTACGAGCATGCACTGGTATTTTCACATCTTTTACAGACCCGGTTTGCTCAAACTTTTGCACAATTTTTCCGATTGTACGCACATTCGGACGATTAAATTGACCGAAAAAATCACGAAGTGCGCGATATGCATTTTGATTTAAACGCCCGTTTTCATAATAAGCCTGAATAACTTTAACGCGTTGCTCGATTGTGGGTTTTCCATGACTCAAATTGAATGAAATTAAAAAGTGTCAAATAAAATGCAAGAAAGAGCTTGACATTTAGGTGTGGTTCACATTCAACAATGGGCCTTGAAATTTAGCCACCCTTGATTTCAATTAAACTTGGTTAAAAAACAAGGTGGGTTAATTTGAAAAATGGACAAATTCGGTCAACTGCTATGCAAAATTACTAGAATGTGGAACAAATAATTGCAATTGATTGCAAAAACTAGCAGCCAACCCAAATTAAATCTTACTTAAATGTGCGCGTATGAATATGAAGTGCTGCCAGGCACCGAAATTGAACTTCCTTTTGTGGTTATTTTTAAGTTCACTATTTCTGATTTACCTTACCGATTCTGTATTCACAATTGAGCATTTAATTTTTGACCCGGCATCATAAAATTTCGTAATAAGGAAAAAAAATTGCGGTCAGCTTCATCCAGTGACCAAAAAGAGATGAACTCAACAAGCGAACCGCATCTACCCTAACAAATTAAAATTTTTGTTATTTATAAAAATCGAACCTCTAAAAACAAGGCACACAGCAGCTCGCCTGTTCGAAACGCCCTCTTACAAGAAAAGTTAAGTATCACGAAAGTGTGACAGTGAGTTCAGACAGGGTACAGGTGGTTGACTAAGCTAACCAGCGTAAATTAAGCCAGGTCACATAGCCAGCGAAAGCAAATCTATGTGCTCTGTACTTGTATGTCCAGACATGAGAAGTGTCAGTTGTAGGAGAACACACACGATTTTAGTTCAAATAACACCAACAAATGTACATGGAGCACAATGAAAATGCTAGTAAAATAAGAAGGAGGTCCCACAAATCGATAGCAAGTGAAGCTGGTGGTAACCTTATTTCACCTGACATGCAGCACCACAAACACCACAGCAAACATAACCAGAAAATATATGTATGGGTGCGGTAAGAGGTGCTACATTACTGCACCTATAATACTTACCACCAACATACGAGTATCTGTGCTACAACAACATGACAAGAAAGACAGAAACCAACTGGGCCAACTGAGTTGCACACCGTTCAACATTGGCTCTGTGTTTGCGCAATGAAATAAAAATGCCAAATTAGTACATATCACTCCATCAAGGATTAGAGATGATTTAAAATGGACAAGGATTACTTAAGAGTCGACACAGTATCGAGAACAACATTGGTTAAGTAAGAGAAAATACAAACACCAACACAAACACACATGCCGGCTTTCGTGTAGTACAAATAAGCAGACATTTTGTGGAGCACAAAGTGACGCGCCACTCGGCAGGGAGTGAGGTAGAGCGACAATCATTTTATTCGTTGCCAGGTTTGCACTATCGTAGTGCATATTTGGATTTGAAGGTGTGCGCAGAAAGAAATTCTTGATGAGCGATTATTTGGGTGGTTGAATTGAATTGTGTGAACGAAGAGGATTCCAACCAAAGCTGGCAGCTACTTGTAGTAGTAGTAGTGGTAGTCGAACGGGTTTGAATGCATTTATGGATGTTTAGTTTGCAGTTGGTTGGTTTGTTGCTTGGATGTAAGAATTTTTAAAGCAACAAGCATAGACATTCTTGTTGGCATCCCTGTAGTGAAGTTTGTGTACATAGTAGTAAATTCGTAGAATAAATACTTATCTGTATTATGATGGGACACGTAGTATCGTCGAGTCTGTACAACGGAGATACTAAAAAAACAAAATATGGTTGTGGATGACGTGCAGCGTATAGTGGAATATAATAAAACCCGTTTTAAAAATTTTGCGTGCCTGCTTGAACACGTTAATCTTCGCTATTCGCTGAATTTGAAGTGATCCTCAATGATGGATAGTTGAGTTTCCCTCTTACGGAACTATCTGGCCAATCTTGCGTCTCATAAGAGGCACAAAATGGTTCCACGAAGAAAAATAAATTAGGTTTCCGTATTGCACAGTGATATCACAACGACCATATAATATCTAAGTGAGTTGGTCTCACAGAGCGACTACCACCATAACGTAATCTAACCTTCCCGAGCAAGTTAAATCGCACTTCTAGTTCCGAAATTATTTTACGCTAAGGTGGCGCAAGCAAGTAGGTTCTTCTGAAACCTTTATTCATTGTGCCATTCCGCTCATACACAAACTAGAAAGGTTGATCGCAATCCGCCTACGGATTACTGCTCTCATTTAAGTATTAAACATTTTTGGACAGCTGAAAAGACTTTTGAGTAATTTGCAAAATAGTTTCCCCAGGAACAAATTTTTTTAATGTACTGAAGCAGGAAGCCCTTAGTGAAAAATCGTAAATTCAAAACTTTATTAAGCATCAATTTTTAACTGTGAATGCTCACTTCAAACCTTATTGATTCTTTTTATTGATTAGTGCACCTTTTAACTAAAAATAGAAAAAAATGAATCGGACCCTTGAACTAATACCAAAAAACAAAAAATACGCGTAGGAGCCAAAAAAAAGAAATTTTTTTTAATGATTTTTAAAAGCGAATAACTCGAAAGCAGATAAGCTTTGGACAGCATGTCATTTAACCAAATTAATCAGAGATTATCTAACTAATAACATTGCTAAGTATCTAGGACGAATTTCCCTTGTAACCTTATGACTTGAAATAGTTTTCCAACAGGACTTGGTCGAAGTATTTCGAACGATGGTGTTTGCGAATAATTTGTTTTAAATTCAAAATGTATTCACAGATATTACAGTAAATAAATAAATAAATAAACAAATAGGTAGGGTTAGAATGTCTTCGCTACCACGTGTGTGGTGATTCCACTAAAAATATCCCTCCTCTTCTCTTGGATTTTTCCCTCCACCCCGGGACTGCTTCCGCAGTGCTTCGAGGTGGCCCTCTACGGCGTCCTAAGAAGGACACTTACTCACCCTGCGTCCAGGGTCGCCTGTTTTGAGAAACCTATGCTCAATGCTCTTCAACATAAGTTTCCATTTTACGCTTCTTTTTCCGGATAATATCCTCCACAAAATTTCCGACGGATTTCCATTTTTCTTCACTTATCATCATTTCCTCGATCACTTCATCAGGTGTAA
Organism: Anastrepha obliqua; assembly: GCF_027943255.1. NCBI lineage: Eukaryota > Metazoa > Arthropoda > Insecta > Diptera > Tephritidae > Anastrepha > Anastrepha obliqua. The sequence goes on from NC_072896.1 coordinate 34,087,705, forward strand.
ATGCTTTAATAGCTCGTTGCAGACCTGTTCTCTCTATGTTTCACCTCTCGCATTTAAAGAAGGTATGCTCCGCATCATCGTACTCAGTATCTCCATATATACAGTTTGGTAGGCTCACTTTTCCCATTCGCCACAAGTACTTGCGAAAGGACCCATGCCCGGACAAACTGTGTGAGGTAATAGTTAACCTCACCGTGCTTTATTTCTACCCACTTTTTTAGATCTGGTATTAGTCTCACTGTCCATCTACCATACCGTTCAGAGTTCCATCTTGCCTGCCAAAGTGTGAGGGTTTGGAATCTAATATCGGAGAAGCGAGATACTAGGATTCCTGTGATTTGTACCTCCCCACTCCGTTTGCGCTCTTGTGCTAGAATATCTATAGGGATGGTTCCGCTGATAACTAACACCGCTGCTTCAGATACTGTTCTGTATGAAGAAGCCACTCTGAGAGCGCAGGTGCGTTGTACAGATTGCAGAGTTTTCCGCCGGCATTGCACTTTTAGCGAATCTGCCCATATTTTGCATCCATATAAGAGAATCGAGGTCATCGTAAGTTAGCCTTGTGTCTAATTGCACTCCTAGGTATTTGACCACTCTTTTGTCGATAAAGTTGCATCGAGTACTTGTATATTTACTTTTAATGGGATACGTCTCTTTGTTAGAAGGATTAGCTCTGTTTTCTCTGTGGCCAGCTTTAATCCATGGTCTTCTAGCCATGTCTGAACTCGGATCATCACCTGATGTAAATTCCTTTTGGCTTCGTCAGTGTTTCGGGCGATTATTACAGCTGCAATGTCATCTATGTATCCCACTAAATGCCCATCCTCAGGCATCTCTATTCGAAGGATTTCATCGTAGCTTATATTCCAAAGTTCAGATCCGAATATTGATCTTTGGGCCACACTTGCTGTTATTTGATTATCCTTACACGCTTCTCGCGTTTCGTATAAGAGTAGTAGATTATTCGGTACATACAGACGATTTTCCATTGACCGATTAAGTAGCGCATTTGATCACCTGTTGAGAGACATCTGACAGTTGGGAGCAATGATGGAATGAGTGACAACGACACTAAGGGATTGAATCGCCGTTTGGCTATCGGAATAAATATATTCAGGGTGTGCCATACCGACATAAAGGTATATAAACGCTGAATAACTTTGTCATTTTCCAACCGATCGATTTCAATATATATGTTTTCGATACGTCAATTCAGTACAATTTCAACCTTGGATCGCTTTACCCCGAAACAATCGAAATCGACGGTATAAAACCCGAAATGCTTGACAAGGTAATGACAAACGCAGAAAAAAGATCGCAGTTTGTGATTGCTAATAAATAAATAAATAAATAATTGATTGATATTGTATCCAAAAAATAGTTTTAATAAATTGTAAATAACCAAACCAAATAAAAATACCTCACTTACACAAATAAGTGTTTTTTTTTTTCAAAGTTATTCAATGTTTTCGTACTGACATAAAAGATGGCGCACCCTGTACTTTCCTACTACTTAAATTTAGTCACATTTTTGCCTAACCAGACGGCTACCTTATAAATGGCGAGAATTTCAGCCTGAAATGCGCTGCAGTAATAAGGAAGACAGGCGAAACGCTAACTTTTAGCTTCTTACAGTAGGCGGGAAAGCCAAATTCATCGTTAAGCTTTGAGCCATCAACCGTAAGCAGTTTTTCAGCCCACTCACGTCTAGCTGGAATTCTATTGTACAAGTAGTACAAGTAGTACGTCCAATCAATAGCTAACTGGATTGGTTGGACTCAGACCGAGAGTTATGGTAGAGTTTCGAACACCTAAATCGCGCCAATGTTTAGTTATGTTGCCTGCATTCTTTTTCCAATCACGTCCAAGCGAAGGAAGAAGAAAAGAGTATTCAGAGGTTCAGAAGGTGTAGTTCTAAGAGCGCCACTGATACATATACACGCCATACGTTGAACCTCATAAATTTATAATTGGGTTTCTGAATAAATGAAGAGGTCTACGTTTACACCATCTCCGAATGGCGGAGGATCTTTTTCGTGGCAGAAACGCACTCTCAGGCTTTCCATTGCCTGCCGAGGAGTGACTACTACTAGGAAAACCCTTTTGTGACATTTGGTGGTCACAGTACTTTTCGAATCCGAGGCCTTACAATTTAAATACTTTGGCGGTTAGAATAATTTATACAAAAAAAAACTCTCCTCACTATCGCTGAGGCTTCATTGGCAGTACGAGCCACATTTGTTGAACAAATAATACCCAATATCGCTATAAATTTATCCTGGAGTGATACATCCAAGTTTGCACTTTAAGAATTTGGGATGAGCTCACTATGGTTAACTCAAAGAGCAGCAGAGATGGGTAATAGAATCTGCCACAATGAAAAATATTTGACAATATAATCCAACAATGGATGGTTTTACGATAGTTTTTCTTTGAGATTTTAAACAAATTTAGCAGATGTACAGAGAAGAATAAAGGCGGATGCGAAAATAGCGTATGTGAAGAGCTCAAGTCCGTGGCCCTGATCAGGCCCTTTGCTCTATTGGGAGATAAAGGATAATGGGGATGAAGACTGTGGCGATTCGCTGCAATAAGGCAACATATTAAAAACTCGCAGTGTTATGCACCAAATAATCGGGAACATAATGAGGCTTGAAAGCACTGTGCGACACCATTTTTGGGTGCGAGAAATTTCTTTACAGAAAAAAATATTCTTAAGCTCTTTCTTGATGTTCTTCCACCAATAGAGGGAACTACAGGTTTAATTCGGCTCCGAACGGCAAATGGTTTTTTATGAGGGAGCTTTTACATGGCTGATATATACTTGGAAATTTGTCCTTGCCGGCCGAAGGGAGACCGCTATACAAACCGGCTGCGCACTACCGAATGGCAAGAAATTCGTAAATCTCGTAGCGTCCAATTCAGCTTAGTAAAGAGTTTGCCTGAAATTGATTGCCATCAGTGAGAGCTTCTCAAACTAAATCAAGCTGCAGATTGTGTGTTAGAAGACGGTCACATCGTATACGCTATAACCACGAGCGAGCTCAGTGTTTTAATCGCGGGACGAAATGTAACACGGTTTATAAAGGCGCAAAGTACGGTGTTATGGACACATCCTAAGAATGAGCAGGGAAACAGCGACTAAAAAAGTTTTTGAAGCAAATCCTGCATGAGCAAGAAGGAGAGGCCGGCCAATGCGACGATGGTTGAAAGACATAGAAGACGATATACGTAATATGAGAATCTCACAACATAGAGTGAAAGCGGGCTGTCGAGAAGAATAAAGACGTATTGTAGAGGAGGCAATGATCCACTCCGGACAGTAATGCCAATATGATGATGACAGTTTGTATTGGCTAGCTTTTAGGTGTAGATGGAGATTGTAGTAGACCTCGACTATGTATTCTAGCAGAGTAAAGTTCTATCACTTGTTTCTCATAGGAATTCTTTTGAGAAACTTGATTTCAAAGCAGAAAAGTGAGATTGAATTTTGCAGTTCACCGAAGTTTATAGGACTTGCACAGGACGTTGAGCCTAGGTGGAATGATTTCCATGGAAGTTGTCGAGATTTGCAGAAGAAAGAGACTGCATATCGCATACTTTGTTAAGAAGCTTGACGTTCTCAGCGTAGCGAATGGTTTTGCTTTTAGGGAGCAGTGGTAACACTAACTCCCAATGTTTTCAGCAAAATCTGCTGTTAAATGCGAGTAGATATCTTGCAAGTGTTTCCGAGCTGTAAAATGCCGCCAGATTAGGCTACCGGCAACCACTTCATCCGTTTCGATTATAATAAAGGGTTTTTAAATCGGCGCGGGTCGATTTTGACGGCCTGTGGCAGCCATTTTGTTTTGGTGACATCTGTCAAATCTTTTGTTTATTATTCAGTTGTTTATGCCAAATCATCATGGCAAGTTACAGCACGTTGAACAGCACGTTCAAATGATAAAACTTTACTATCAAAATGACTGTTCATTAACGCAAACGTTGCGCGCATTGCGCCCATTTTTCGGTAGACGTGGTAGCCCTTCAAAGTCGACTCTTCAACGTTTGGTGGCCAAATTTGAGACGATCGGGTCAGTAAACAATCAACCAACACCCGTACGTTCAAGGAATGCAAGATCAGCAGAACCCGAGGCAGTCTATTCCTCGCCGTGCACAAGAACTTGGCCTTTCGCAGACTTCAACTTGGAGGATTTTGCGTCGGGACTTGGGCCTACACCCGTACAAGATCCAACTGACCCAGGAGCTCAAAGTTGATGACCATAGACAACGCCGTTTGTTCGCTGACTGGGCTTCGAATCGTTTGGAAGAGAACCCCAGTTTTGGGCGAAAAATCATCTTTAGTGACGAGGCGCATTTTTGGATGAATGGCTGTGTTAACAAACAAAATTGCCATATATGGGACGACACCAATCCACACGAGGTTCCCCAGGTGATAATGCGTCCTCAAAAAGTTACCGTTTGGTGTGGATTTTGGGAAGGCGGCGTCATTGCTCCGTACTTTTTTGAAAACGACGTTGGTGAGGCGGTCACCGTCAACAGCGAGCGCTACATAACGATGATAACCAATTTCTTATGGCCCATATTGATTTGAGGGTAAGGTTATCTCTCGCAGGGGTGATGTGAATTGGCCACCAAGGTCATGCGATTTGACCCCGCTAAACTTTTTCCTGTGGGGTTTCTTGAAGTCTCGGGTCTATGCAAATAAACCACAATCGACCGATGCTCTAAAGGTGAACATAACAGAGGCCATCGCTCAAATTCAGCCGGATCTATGCTTGTTTTATTCCATTGCAACATCTACCCACCCTTATTGAAAAACCCTTTACATCTTTTGTTTGATAACACTTCCCTTCCAATTCGAGGAGCGTGTCGTGAGTTTCAAGCCGCCTATATTCTCCAAATTATCAGATGTATAATTTGCAGGTTCTCTAGGTCTGTTTTAGTGGTCAATATAGTTCAGCATTGCCCAGTTCAGCGCTGTTCGGCTGTAATTAGTTAGGGTACCCGGGCTCGTAGTATCTCCCAGTTAATACTCCACTATTTAGAATTGCCTTTTGCGCCAAAATTCGATTGGTTTATCATGCAATTACAAAATTTTCCAACAGGGATGCATATTAGAGTTTTTGTATTTTTGGTTTCATGAAGTTTGTTGCTGGTTGATTGAATTTTCGAATTAGATAGCCGACTCGACTGCAGGGCAATTTGTGTAGTGTACAGCAAATGAACATTCCCATTGTTAAGCTTTGCGGTCGATGTAGATGAAAGGACGTTAAGGGATTCGCAAAATAGCCTAAGTATGCATTGACTTATTACTGAAAAATATGAAAACGAAAATGCTTTCTCAGAATGAGAAATTCCATTTCCAATTCTAAAGCTTTGATCAGTAAGCACTACAACTGTATGACATGTCCATTTTTGGCCGAAAGTGTTTTTCCTATTATGAACACACTTTTTTAATTAACTTTAATTCACTGCAAATCGAACTTGAAGTAAAAAGAATCTCTGGCATTGTTTTGTAGTATTTGGGATAGGGCAACTGCAGTGTGAATTAGTCGGATTTGAAAATGTTAACGAAAAGTTTAATATTTTTAAACGTAATTGCACTTCGAACATTTTGTCATACGAGTGATAGTTGTGTTGCTGGCAGGTTCTTGAAATGGACAACTTGCGGGTTTATGCCAAGAAGAAAAGTACAGTTTTTAATAAATAACTTTCCCGTGGTATTATACAATATTATGTAGATTCGATTAGATTTGTGGGGGGTTGGACGAGTACAAGCACTCAGCCAGGAAGACTATTGCACTACACCGGAATAGCTTACAATGGAAGAAATAGAGAGACAGGATACAACAGTATGGATGGTAAGACTGCAAAATTGGTTTGAGCTCACTCTTCCACGAATCTTTTGGATTCATCGATAAATTCTAATTCTAATTCATTTCCACGACTGAATGGGCATATTGGGTCGTCAATGATTCCCTTGGTAGCCATATGCTGACCACAGGCCCTATAATTACACCAACCAGTACTATCAGGTCCTTTCTACTAAGTTTTAGGAGAAAGGTCGCTAATGTTCCTGTTTGGTTCTTTCACAAAGCACTCGGTTACTCTGCAGGAGCCCAACTCAGACCAACATCTCCTAATGGGTAGACCTCATGAGGTCGTCAATCCATAGTTGAACCGATGCCGAATTGACTCCTAGGTAGGGTTCAGGGCGCACTGATATGCTCGCAGAGTCTTGATTAGCCAGTGCATCAGTCAACTCATTCCCTATAATACTGCAGTGTCCATGCACCTAAATGAGAAAAACTTTGTTGAGTTTTGCCTTACATTCACCGACTAATTTGGAGGAGCAGCATGGGTTAGTAAGGCCTCTTAGTGCAGCTTGCCTGTCTCTACAATTTAGAACTCGAAGCCATATAAAACCAGCAACAAGTCCACCAGCGCGTTAATCGCGGCGTATATTGCAGATGATTTAGCTATATAGCACAGCTTAACTCCGACAAATCTTATATGTAATTTTTGTTGATGGTCAAGCAGCGATCAAGAAACTGGCCTCAACGCATATCAATGCAAGGTGTGTTAAATACTTCTGTATTCTGGGTCTGATGCTCCAACATATTCTTCTTGAACAATACAATACCACACTTTGTTGGGTCCCCGGTTACTCTGGATTGGAGGCAAATGAAAGAGCAGATGAGTGTGCAAGGAAAGGCTCTAAGCTGGGCCTCCAGCGAATGGTAGACAACATAAGCATTTCTCTAAATGTACTGAACACTGCGATTGACTTGAGCGTAATCGCGGAAACCAATAGAAGGTGGTCTCTGACTACTACCTGCAGGGTCCACAAAACGCTCTGGTCAAAACTGAATCTTAAAAGGAAAAAATGTTTGTTTGTATTCAACTGATTAACTATCAGCGTCCTCACAGGTTATATAAAGGGTCATTGCACTATTGTCACCCTAGTCAGTAGAATGGGTGTATCTCATAATGAGTTTTGCAGGAGTTGTGGAAATGAAGAAAAAATTGAGTCGGTACAATACCTCTTCCGTAAATGTCTTGCACGTCAAAGAAGCCGTGCCAAATATATGAAGACATGGCAAATTTAGCAAAAATGTCTCGCTAGAGGTATCAGCTGGCTTCTTAAAAATATCTAAGTATAATAGCTTAAGCAACATTGTATGGGTATGGAAATCAAATGCAGGTATCACAATGGACCTTAGATCCACCGAGTGTCTTATCTCAGACAAGCAACCTGGCTAACCTAACCTAATCTAGCGAACATACTAGGAAAGGAAAAGGAATGCCATTTTTGTGTTGGAAAGATCAAGTGGGAAAAACTTTCTATTCTGCAGCAGTTAGCAGAAGTAAGAACAAATGACCTGTGCACTTTGTTGAACTGGGCGAAAATACCTTAGAGAGATGAAGTAGAGATTAGTTTTGCTGATAAAGGAAAGTGACGGTTCATAATGAAAACTAAATTTCTGAAGCCCGATGGTTTTTCGATTAAGCTTACATTTCTATCTTCTTGATATAAACAATTCATTTGCGAGGCACGTTTTTAAAGTAATTAAATTTTAAATAACTTAAGCCGAATCTGCATAAAATAATAATCCTTTTTTCTACCCAAGGCCAGCAATACCGCTCATATATCTGCTAAAGATTTTATACCGCACAACATTTTTTCTGTTTAACGTCCTCGAGGACTGATTGGAATGCACTTAACGGGCATTCCCTGCAAGGGACGCTCGCCGTCTCAACATACTTACACTGGACTTTTTTTTTCCCCAAGCCCATTGCGTGATGGGGGGACACTTATTTTATGAAAGTCCGTGTCGATTCGCTTTTGTCGCAGAAACCTCTTCGGAATAGCTAGCGTTTATGCTGCATTCTCCGTCATTTTGCTCATTGTCGAGGGTTACTTATCTGTTAGAACTTATTCGCAACTCAACTGCTATTACAGGCCACCCGGCTATCCGCATCCAGTTGACCCCAATGGTAGCTTAAAGCCCAGCAAAGTCGTCCGATCTCAAGGAAGCTTGAACCTCGTGAGAGTAAGGAGGTTTCTTAAAATCCGTCATGCATACGATTGTCAAGACTATAAAGGAGTTTTTTTTGCGGTGCTTCCTTTCAGCGAAAGCTAAATAGGGTTAGGCAGTGGTCTCTGAGCTATACTATGGATTGTCGTTATAAATGATATATGAAATGAACTGGAAAGAAGGACTGTCAAGTGATCTTTATGTTGCCGATGCTTATTGGTTGGAGGAGCTATTTGAGTATTTAAGACCTTTATGAGCTAAGCAGGTACACCCAATCTAGAAGTTCACAAAATTGAAAGATATGGTCTTGAAAGAATGGGTTCAGCATTATGACTCTACGTGCCACACTGCGAGCGTCACTACAGATATTCCGCAAGAATGATTTAAAGGTATGACTATTTCTCGCAGCTATGGTGAATTAGCCACCGAGGTCATGTGATTTATCCTCGCTGGCCTTTTGCTAATGGGAGATTTCTGAAGTCGCGTGATGTAATATTAGAGACTATTGACTGTTCAAACTTACTCGGTCATTTAAGTTTCACTCTTTCTAATAGAGTATTTTGCTTTTATAGTCCATTATATATTGAAGATCTAATTACCTCAATTTCGCCCCTCTTACAAGAGGAATGAAAAGGCTTTCAAGAAGTTTTGATCTTAATTTTTCAATGCCAATTCGGACATTCAGTCTTATTATTTATCGAACACACTATCTATTTAACTTAGTTCTTAAGTTATTGTTAAGTAATGCTGTAAATCAGTAAGGTTTGTTGCTATGACATACATAAGGAAATATAGAAAAAAAAATTGAGAGGTGAATAATCACTTTTTACTTAATAAACTTTCCAAAATCCATTTCCAAAAGCAATGCCTTTCTAATTAGTAATTACAATATTTCCATTTCCAAACTGTACTTGAATTGTTGGCCAATATAATCGCAATAGACCCAGAAGCCATTGCAACAGATTGCTCCACTAAACAGCTACCTAACCTACCCTACCTACCTTTTTAGAAGCATAGACCCTTGAAGTCATAGTCGAAATAGAATTCTTCTCAAGCACTCGAGCGAACCGAGCTCAGAATTATTTAATAGAAAATACCTTAATTCCCTTTATCTACCTTAGTTTCCATTTCACTAAGAATCTTCCTTAATATATTTTCAATAGAAAAGCATAAGAATAACCTGTGTATGTATGTACTTGTAAGTATATGTATGCCAGTACGTGTAAGAGCAAACATAAAATGACGGAGAAAACCAACAGGTTGACAATCATTTGGAAGAGCAACAAAAGCACAAAGCATACATATGTACGTATGTATCTACTATGCACAATAAGATGGCAGGAGTCTTCTCGAAAACCATACAAGTGGACAGCTAAGGCAGCTGGGCAGACAGGTGACATTGCTTATACAACTTGTCAAATGGTCAAAGACACAGCAATAACATAAGCTAAAAGATTAGAAATATAAAGTTTTTAACGAGAAGAACATGCGTGTGCATGCACTAGAGTTGCTAGTCCCGTTATCCCGAAAAAAACAGGGTACCGAAATATTGTTGAATTTTAAGTAATGAGAGTCCAGGAAGTAAGTGACAAGATCCCGTGATAATTTCCTATTTTTTTCAGCTTTCAGCAAAGTGGTGTTTTCGTTGGCAGGTTTTGTGAGTAAAATGAAATTTAACCGCTGTCTTCATTGACGGCGCCAAGATGGAGTCAATGGTCGCAGCAGGCGTTTTCTCTAAATCAGTTAATTTATCTATCTCCTTTAAACTGCCGAATATTGCTAGTGTTTTTCTCGCAGAAAGAAGTCTTTGCGATCCTGTAGGTAAGCAAAACGGTTAGAAAACGTAGGAGCGAGGCAGATATTAATATTTTTCCGGTAGTCAAGCGTGGATCAAGGCTTTGACGACGCCATGGTGTGGATCCAAATTAGCCAACTCCTGTAAGGAGGAGATCAAATATCTTGGGTGTGCAGGTATCAGTTCTCTGAGCTGGGGATCTCGGTTCCAGGACATAGCAACATAGACTAAAATGAAATTGCTGATGAGCTTGCCAGGAAGGGAGCTCAATTGGTCTCAGACAACTCCTACCCAGTTATCGGTATCCCCCTGACTGTTGCTATAGAGGAATTTTACAACTATATTCTCGGGGAAGCGCAAAACAATGGAGTTCCATTTTTTCATGTACTATTCTGAAAACCGTTCGACCCCAGTATAATAGACGGAGGACTCAGAAAGGCCAGATGACTCCATGCCGTTCAATTTCTGAACTCTTAACTATGTTTACCAGTCATTAGACCGCTCACATGTGGAAAGGTGTACCATTTAATACCCATTGCAAAAGCTGTGGGAACCACTCAGAGAAGAAGACTGTTAAGCACTTTCCCTGTAAATGCCCGAATTTGGCAGCCAGACGATTGAGGTCACTGGGTGCTCCTATCTTCGACAGCCTAGGACAGTGCGCCAGCCTGAATCCCATCAATCTTCGCTATTATATCAACAGCACTGGCTGGCTGTAGTTATCTGCCTGTTGGAGGTCTCATAATGGTATCAAAACGGCGCTTAAGTTCTACTTGCGGAGTGTCAGAGTGGTACTTCAACCATTTCATCTCACTATGGTTCGCAGACTCAACTTGGAAATTTTTTTAATCTTAAAAACACACTTTAAATGTGGTAAGCCTTAAGATTTGTTTTCCGTAGACCCAAGAAAAATTCTTAGAAATTATATTAGAAAGATTTTTTTTCTTTCGATTGATGTTCCTAAACTTGAGTTTAATTAAATACGCTTATAAAAATACTTGAATCTATAAACTAGACCCTGCTCGTTTGTGTCACGATGGGTATCCCTTTCCAAGATAGGCTACTTAGCCCTAACGGACCATTGTGATACTTGTGTTTAGGTTCTAGTTCTCATTCCCAAAGTAGCGAAAGAATTTTGTCCCAGATTTCCGCTCGAGAGCATTTGCCGTCGGCAAGATTTTCTCATCGTACACGATTCTGGTCTGTTGTTTCTGCACCGTCCCATGTGATGTCGGCATGTGCTAGCTCGCGCAACATCGACCTTCTCCAAGTATTCTTTGGAAGACCCCAACCTCTGTTCTCTTGCGGGTTCTGGTCCAGTGTCATTATCGTAATACTCTCTGGTGGTATTCTATGCGTGTGACATCTTCATCATTTTCATCACTTTCTGCGTTTGATTTGCCGTGGAATTGGTTCCTTATTCGTTAATATTCACAGCGCGTCGTTGCTGACGGTATTCAGGTAGAATATTCTACAGATGATGTAGAAGCATTTGTTGTTGTAATGGTGCCATGTTTTACTTCCGTACAATAATACTAACTTCACACATAAACTGAGTATTCGCAGTTTGGATCGCCTAGAGGTTAGCGAACTCGGCCATAATGTATAAATTCGGCTGAACGCCGCCCAAGCTTTGTTTAGCTTGAAATTGACACCTTCATCTGCTCCGCAGTCTGCCATAATAGTGCAACCGAGCTAGCAGAAGCTTTCGACAAATTTCGCCGGGCTCCCGTCAATTATTATATTTCCAGGTTCTAGGTACAGGCATCCAAATATGGGCATCCAGACAAGCAAAGAGTTTCAGCCATAATGTCGTATTCTCGTATTCTGGCAAGAGGAAGACGATGACAGAGGTTCAATAAATAATTTTCGAAGTCCATTTATCTTGAGTTTCCCGGCACACCTTTTTTTATATTCCATGCATTTCTTATAAATTGTTTTTATTGCATTTGAGAAAACCTTATCTCAGGACGAATCGCGGAATTTAATACAGCACATATGGGTCTTGCGGTGAACGAGAGTAAAAGTAAGTGCCTGCTGTCAACATACAAAAAGTCCTCGCGTCTTGGATAACACGTCCCTGTTGGCTACAGTGAATTTGAAGTGGTGAAGGACTTCGTTTATCTGGGAACTAGTGTTAACAGCCAGCTATGTCGACGAGAGATTAAACGAAGGATAACTCTTGCTAACAGGTGTTACTTTGGGCTCAGTATGTAGTTGAGCAACAGAGCCCTATCTCGAAAAACCATAATAGAGCTGTACAATCCCCGCATTGTATAGAAGCAGAAGCTTGGACGATGACGACAACCGATGACAGAAAAATCTTTGATCCTCTTCGCGTAGGCGAGAATGAGTTGTGGACATAGTGAAACGTATTAAAGTGCAGCGGCTGCGCAGGCTTGGCCATGTCTCGAGGATGAACGAAAGTGCTCCGGCACAGCAGTCCTTCGATAGAGAAACGACTGGTGGACGACATGAAACAGGAAGATCTAATTTGCGTTGGGGAGATCAAGCATTTCGTGTCATGAACTGGCGCCAGCAAGCAGCGAACCAAGCTAGATGGCAAAATGTTTTAGATTCGGTTACAACCGGCAAGTTACAAGTAACATGTGTTAAAAAGCCTCAAGTGTTTAGATAAAAAACATTTCAATTATTGAGATTTTTTTAATTTGATGAAGTTACTAGTTGCGCAACTAAGTTCCCGCTGTTTGTTAATAGATACCGCCAGCAGTGTGGACTAGTCGATTCTAACGTAACCTAAACTTCGTAAACTAAGCTTAGACATATGGTAAACAAACTGATTCGACACAGTAGTGATTTTGTTTTGGTATCATATACTTTTGTTTTTGTGAAAATGTCTGATTTTGTGCCGAATAATCGTCATTTGCGGGAAGTGTTGATTTTCCTCTTTCATTCGAAAAAAACTGCAGCTGAAGCGCATCAAGAGCTACAAAAAGCGTATGGAGATGCTGCTTTAAATGAAACAACGTGCCGAGGTTGGTTCCGTCACTTAAAATACGGTGATTTTAATGTTGACGACCGTCCGCGTAAAGGAAGGCCAAAAACCTTCGAAGACGCTGAATTGGAGGCATTGCTCAATGAGGATCCGTGTCAAATGCAAGAAGAGCTTGCTTCAGTACGAGTATTAGGAGTTACCCGGCTATCCATTTCCAAGCGATTGCATGCTTTGGGAATTATTCAGAATTCAGAAACAGGGGACTTGTGTTCCTTATGAGTTAAAACCAAGGGATGTTGAACGCCTGTGAACAACTGCTCCAGCGGCACAAAAGGAAGGGTTTTCTTCATCGCATCGTGACGGGTGATGAAAAATGGATTCATTACAGCAATCAAAAGAAAAGAAAGTCATGGGGACTGCCCGGTCATGCTTGTACGTCGCCGCCTCAGCCGAATATTCACGCTGCGAAGGTTATGCTACGCATGTATTTGGTGGGACCAAGTTTGTGTTATTTATTATTAACTATTAAAACCAAGCGAAACCATCATTGGGTATCGGTATCGACTTCAATTGATGCGATTGAGCCGAGCATTGCGCGAGAAGCGGCCGCAATACGCGAAGAGACATGAAAAAGTGATTCTACAACGTTGCCAAACCCGTTAAAACCTACCTGGCAACACTGAAATGGGAAATCCTACCCCACCCGCCATATTTTCCAGATATTGCGCCGTCCGATTATCATCTGTTCCGATCGATGGCACATGGTCTAGCTGACCAGCAGTTCCATTCATATGAAGACATCAAAAAATGGCTTGATCCGTGGATAGCCTCAAAAGATGAATAGTTTTAGCGCGACGGTATACGAGATCTACCAGAATGATGGGGAAAAGTAATAGCCAGCGATGGGCAATACTTTCAATGATTCGCTTGCAACCGTTTTTTCAGAATAAATTTGCATTTTCATCAAAAAAACAGCTAGAACTTAGTTGCGCACCTAATATATTTCGGTCTCAGTCCCGAAAGTCCGAAATAATAAATATTTTTAGAAATTCCGGTATTAATGGCAAACGTTAGTATGAGTCTCCTATCTTCTTAGTACATATATATCATACATACCTCTACTCGTGGTAAGGACACTCTTTGTTCCGTATACTTGTATACGCACACAGGGAGAGCAACACACGTGCATACCGTAAACTTACAAGTTAGTGAAAGAAGACTGCTTACAGCAGAGAAATATGTATCTTGAAAGCAAAAGGAATTGAAACTAAGACAATTTATTTGTTTGCGTTCTTAAATGATATCATATAAACTACGTACTAAAAAGCATACTCAAACACATACGCGCACACACACACACTCAATTTTATTATGCAGACAAGAGATTGAAACGTTGGAAAGCAAAAGTTTAGTGAAAATAAAGAATGCGCAAAATGTTACGTACAATTGTTGAAGGGAAGTTTTTTAAGAGCCTTTCTCGTAGCTGGCGTGCATGGATGCAAACAGGACATTAGTTTGATTGTTGCCAGGTTTCAAAGCTCTTCTTGTTTTTATATTCTATTTGCACAGCTGATGACATAAAAAACACATAAACCCTTTCGCTTGTTTTAAGCGAATTTTTGTATTTTTCTGGGATCTTTTTATTGACTACTAGCTGACCCGGCGAACTTTGTTCTGCCCTAGAGGCAATGAAAAAGCAGATTTTTGATTTTATTAAGTCAGTTTTTTTATTAATCAAGTATTTCAATGAAGCTTTAATAGATTGCACTCTTCAGTTAAACACCTTATGATACACGATATTTTTTGTTTTATTATCAGGTGCAAGAACAAACAACGCAGATGGTTTTCCGATCCGTGAACATGCCACATATAATTGACCATGTGAGAAACATTGATTTTCTAGATTCAGACCACAAACTTTCAAGGATTGTCCTTGTGATTTGTTAATAGTCATGGCGAATGCGAGGTGGATCGGAAATTGAAGTCTTTTAAACTCAAACGGAAGATCGGTTGGGACCATCGGGATCCTCGGAATGAGAACTTCTTCATCTTCGAATTTTCCTTTGAGTATCGTCTCGCAAATCACATTACTCATCAATTTATTTTCCATCAAACGTGTACCGTTGCAAAGTTTTCGGTGGGCTTATGTTTCGAAGCATGATTACTACGGAGCCAACTTTTAGGCGTAAATTGTGCGGTGGTAAGCCAGGCACATCCAAGGATTTTAAAAATTCAATTGGCTTCATCTTCATTTGCTACACTGTCAATGGATTTGAATGAATGCATTGTTCCAATGATATCATTTTGAATTATGCAGTTTAGGTCATCTACATCCTTATTCTTAGCCGCTAAAATTGCTCGCTTGATATTTGGGAATACTTTATCGATAAGTTCGTCTTTCGATGAGACAAAGTTACAGAAATGCTGAGGAAATGAAATCAATTCGCTCGATTCGTCGTCAGGTACTCGACCATTACCGATAGTCAGTAATTGCTCGGAGAAATCTTCAGTAGATGTATATTATCATTAAGTAATGCAACTCTCATGCAACATAGCGCCATAGATTCGATGATTTGAGGCAAGCGTTTATTTCGTCAGCAGCCGTTGATTTTGGAATTACTGGCAGTGTTTGGTGGAAGTCGCCAGACTGTAAAATCATTGGGCCTCAAAAAAAGTTAATAATGGCAATTTCACTCTCCCACAATCCGGACGTTTCTTCGAAAAACTTCAATGCGCCACAATACTCGCAAACAACGATCATTGGCCCAATGCAAACGCTAGGATGCAAGCAGTAATCAGTGTTGCAATCATATCGAAACGCTGCTTGATTCAAATCAGCACTTGATAATTCTCTTCTTGTGCGTCGAAAATGATCTACTTGTTGATCTCTATTATTCGCTCGACGATTTCGCATTGCCAACCGAGCCGTTTCACGGGCTGCCTCGCTTTGCTCTTGTGATTGAGAAGCACGAAGTCGAGCCATACTAACGCGGCGCTCTTCACGGGCAATTCTTGTGCTTCTTCAGTCATTTCATTCATTCGCAATGTTTCGTATCCTTCTTGCATTACGGCTTTGTCGGGAAATATTCGATCGTCTTGGTCGCGGTATTGATAGTGATGATTCAAAGAGAATACAAATTACTGTGATTATATATAATATTTCTGAAAAAATTTATATTAGGGTAAGACTCCGTCAGAAAATATGAGATTTGCAAGTGGTCTTTCGATTTCTTTGAAACTTTGGGAAATATTAGTTCTAGGTAAGATACATTCGAGCCTAAAAGGATTTTGAAAAATTTTCAAAATTGAGTCATCTACGCCATGTTGAAAATCGGGACCGTGTTTTTTTCAAAAATCAATATTTCTTGAACCGTTGGATGGATTTCAATGCAATTTACAGACAATATAGAAACAAATAAATAGTTTAAATTAGTATTATGTTAAAAAAAAAATTTCGAAATTTTGACCAAAAAAAAGTCAAAAAAATTTTTTGAATCAATTTTTAGTTGATTTGGCCAGTTTTTTAGATTTTCTGTTATACACGTAACGATTCCTTATGATTTAACCTTTATTTTGAAAAAAAAAAAATTTATGGTGTCTATAATAGTTCTCGAGATATTGCAATTTTAGTGGAAGCGCGCACGCATGGTTCGCGTACGCACGCACGGTTCGCGCTGCGTTATGTGTTCCTGTATGAAGTGACTGGAGCAGACTGCTGCAGGTCTGTGCGCGTTTTTCTACTCCCGCGCTGCGTAACCGCGAACTTCACGGTGCGCGCTTCCACTAAAATCGCAATATCTCGAGAACTATTATAGACACCATAAATTTTTTTTTTTTTCAAAATAAAGGTTAAATCATAAGGAATCGTTACGTGTATAACAGAAAATCTAAAAAACTGGCCAAATCAACTAAAAATTGATTCAAAAATTTTTTTTTACTTTTTTTTGGTCAAAATTTCGAAATATTTTTTTTAACATAATACTAATTTAAACTACTTATTTGTTTCTATATTGTCTGTAAATTGCATTGAAATCCATCCAACGGTTCAAGAAATATTGATTTTTAAAAAAAACACGGTCCCGATTTTCAACATGGCGTAGATGACTCAATTTTGAAAATTTTTCAAAATCCTTTTAGGCTCGAATGTATCTTACCTAGAACTAATATTTCCCAAAGTTTCAAAGAAATCGAAAGACCACTTGCAAATCTCATATTTTCTGACGGAGTCTTACCCATTATCAAATTTTCTACTTAACCATAGACAAAATTACGTTTCGCTGTCATTTGCGTTTTGTTATTCCATATCAGATGCGTTTTTGTTATACCACATTTTATAGTGACTTCACGGAAATGCGTTCGAATGGGATAAAAAGTATTCTTTGTCCGTCTCCTGGTTCTAAGCTACCTCTCCACTAATTTTCAAACAAATCGGTTCAGCCGTTCTCGAGTTATAAATAGTGTAACTAACATGATTTTCTTTTATATATATAGATGTAACTCCTTTAAAAAATCATAAAAATTCTATGAAAGAGCAAAAAGATCTGCTTTGAAAAATGTTCCCGATAGGTCAACATAAATTATAAAGTTCTTTATTATACATATTTCAATGAGCTAAGAAATATTTAAAGCCGTCTAATACATTCTTTAAAAAAGTACCGGGAATTGATCAACAAAAGAAAAAAATATATATATTTTTCATTGAAATTTTTTTGATCGCCTTCAATTGTACTGAGGATGGATCAAATTTGCGGTACACAAATTTTCAACGATTAATAAGTACCTCTGAATTCTTGTAAGCACAACTTAGTATGATATTTTGATAACATAGTTCGCTCGGTAATAGTAGCTCGTACTGCAAAAGTCTACCGGCACCGCAGAATGTTTTGACCTTGTTGAATCCATTTGCCGAAAAGGTGAGGTGCGACGATGGCACATCTGTCATAATAGTGGCATGCCTAACACGATGATATGGCAACGAAGGTTGCCTACTCATCACGAGGATGGGTAGGTGCAAATTTATGCTTGGGTATCCATTGTCAGACCACTGGTTTGGGCTTAAGTATCTCTTTCTTTCTCCCAAAGTGTTGAAACCACTTCGACTATCCAAAACAAACAGATGAAATAGTGTGAATGGCTGCATATTATAAGCCTATCAGACATCCAAGGAAGTAAAAGATTCGACAGCAAAGTTACGCCAGAAGACAATAGAGAGAAGCCCCTTACTCTTTCCATGTGTAATCATTAGGCAGTTCTCGGTGCTGTTACTTATCAGTGCCCTAATGGAAGACAGGTCTAAATTATTTAAGGGCCCATTTCTATTTTCTTTCCTTCCGGGTCACATCTCGCTGACTATCTCAAAAGTAGGCTCCAAAACCAACATTAACACTGATAATAAATTCACACTTGAAACACTATGTTGAATTTCTCTTTTTTTAACAAGTTCTACTTTGGACTAAGAGGCAATCGAGTGGAAAAGTCCTTTCTCGACGATCAAAACCAACACTCTGTAAAGCTATCATCTTGTCCGTCTTAACGTATGGCGCAGAAGCTTGGACGATGACAACATCCGATGAGGCGTCCCTTGGAGTGTTTGAGAGAAAGATTCCACGGAAAATTTTGCATGTTTGCACATTAGTGACTAGGAGTATTGCAGGCGATGGAACGGTGAGGTGTATGAGCTTCACGGCGACATAGACATAGCGCAGCGAATAAAGATTCAGGGCTTTGTTGGCTGGGTCATATCGTCCGAATGGATATAAAGGCTCTGGCGCTAAAAGTATATGATACGGTACCAGCTGGTGGTAGCAGAGGAAGAGAAATGTTAAGGAAAGGTTAAGTAGAGAAGGACTTGGCTTCACTTGGTGTGCCCAAATTCCGCCGGTTAGCACGAGAAAGAATCGATTGGCGCGCTTTGTTGAACTCGGCCAAAAGCGCTTAAATGGTTATTGCGCCAATCATGAAGAAGAAGAAGTTCTATGCAATACCCAATTGGTCTTCTTAATATTTCTTCGAAACATCAGCGCTGGTAGGGAGTCTTAAAGATTAAACTCAATATACAGTGGTTCAAACGTCTAATCGTACATGCAGAGGGCTCATCTTAAATATTAGTTTTAAAAGAGAAAATTTGTTTAATTTAAAATAATATACACTGATTTTATTTCATAATAACCTAATTTATTTCGTCATATACAAAAGTTTTAAGTTTTCACAACCACTTCTTAAAAAAAACAAAAACAAACAAAACAAAAGAAATTCATGTCCAAACGAATAATCGTACATAAGTAGACGTCGACTGGATACCGTTATCCTATAAGCATTTTTTTCAAATTGCGTTTTGCACTGGACTATAAATAAATTCTTATTTAGTTATCCAGATTGCTTTAAGTGATAAACTTAATCGGTACGTAATGGCACCTTCAGGAAAACAGACAACGGTAGAAGAACGAAAATTAATAATTAAATTGCACGAATCCGGAAAAACTTTTAGAGAAATCGCAGTTTTAGTAAATAGAGCTCATTCTACCGTGCAATATATCATTAAAAGATATAAAAATGACCTCTCTATTGTAAATAAAAGTCGTGTTGGCCAAGGCAAGAAGCTAAGTGACCGCGATGAACGTTTGATTTTAAGGGAAGTGAAAAAAAATGCTTTTGTAACAGCAGTAGAAATTAACAGAGCGTTAAAAGAAAAGACTGATAAGATAGTTTGTGATGAGACAATCCGAAATGTTTTGAAAAGAAACAATTATCATGGCAGAATAGCACGAAAAAAGCCATACATAAGTCCTAAAAACAAAAAAGCTCGCATGAAATTTGCTACATACTATATTACAAAAGATATTAACTTCTGGAAAACGGTAAAAATAAAATAAAATTTAAATTATTGGCACTAAATTTCTTTTTTGACAGGTATTATTCACAGGCGAAAGCAAGTTTAATTTAAAAGGGTCCGATGGAAAGTGCTACGTATGGCGAAAACCCAATGCAGAATTTGATTGTAAAAATACAAAGCCTACTGTGAAACACGGTGGTGGATCAGTGATGGTGTGGGGGTGTGTTTCGAGTTCAGGTGTTGGAAATATTGAATTTATTGAAGGCAATATGGATAAATACAAGTATTTAGATATTTTAAAAAATAATGTGAAGCAAAGTGCCGAGCGTTTGGGCATAATAGACAATTTTGCTTTCTACCAGGACAACGATCCGAAACATACATCAATGGTTGCGAGGATGTGGCTTATTTATAATTGTCCAAAACTACTTCAAACCCCCGCACAATCACCTGATCTTAACGTAATTGAGCATGTATGGGAGGAATTGTCTAGAAGATTAAAGGACAAAGTCTTTCGAAATGTTAATGAGTTGAAAGAAACTCTACGAACTGAGTGGTATAATATTTCACCAGAAGTATGTAAAAACTTAGTAGAATCGATGCCAAAACGTTTGAGTGCTGTGCTTAAAGCTAAAGGACTCTCTACTAAGTATTAATTTTAAAAATATTTAGTTTGAGAGCATAAATTCAGTATTGTACGATTATTCGTTTGGACATGAATTTCTTTTGTTTTGTTTGTTTTTAACCAAAAAATTTTTAAGAAAATGTTGTGAAAACTTAAAACTTTCGTATATGACGAAATAAATTAAGTTATTATGAAATAAAATCAGTGTATATTATTTTAAATTAAACAAATTTTCTCTTTCAAAACTAATATTTAAGATGAGCCCTCTGCATGTACGATTAGACGTTTGAACCACTGTACCTATGACCTGAGAACGAGTTCTCTTTACTAACTCGCCAGCAATCTGTTAAGAGGGAGGGAGCATCTGAGGCCAATGTTATATCTGAAATATCTTTTCTTGCTCTAGTGACAAAATTTGGTTCTTTGTTCTTGTTCTTTTTCTGGAATAGGTGTCATAAAGTGGTAAAGTGTCAAATCATTAATAAATAAAACTATGAAACCAAGTGTTGAAAAAAATATTGTAAAATATATGCGGGACGGGTTGTCAATTCGAGAATGTGCCCAAAAATTCAAAGTTAGTCACACCACAGTGCAAAGGGTTAAAAAAAATGATTTATTACAAGTTAAACAAAATCCTGGGCGTCCACAAAAAAAGACCGAGCGGGAAAGCCGGCATTTGGCTAAAGTATATTAGTTGCAAGCGGTAGCGTAAAGACACCGTCAGAAGGCATTCAGACATTGAATTTGAAAATCAGCAAATGGGCAACGAGACGAAATTCGAAAAAATTAGGATTGAAAGCTGCAGAAAAGAAGAAAAAACCTCTGCTTTCAAAAAAAAACATAATGAGCAGAAAAAAGTTTGCTGAAGTACACACCGATTGGACTAATGCAGATTGGCAGCAGGTACTAAGCAGTAAAGCTTCAATAATTAATATTATTTAATGCATATTTTTATTTTTTACAGGTGAAATGGTCAGATGAAACAAAAATCAACCGATTTGAATCGGATGGCTGTTCATGGTTTTGGTCAAAAGCTCCCCAGCAGTTAACAAAACCAAGCGTGAAAGAAATAGTGAAGCATGGTGGTGGCAACATAATGGTTTGGGGGTGCATCACTTGCACTGGTGTGGGTCCTTTGATCAAAATCGAAGGACGAATGAAAAAGGAGCAGTACTTGACGATCTTGCAATAAAATTTGCCTGCTGCCATCCACAAAACTGGTCTTGCTGTTGAAAAAGATATTTTGAAGACCATCGAATGAGGTCTGAGAGCGAGTCCAGGATGTGTGGTACTCCATTTCGCCACAAACTGTGGCTAAATATACAGAAAGTATGCCAAACCGTATAAAGGCATTCAAAAATTGAAGGGACTTTGGACGAAATATTAAAATAATTAGGTTTTTGTACTTTTTTTATAAATAAATAAGCGGTGCATAATTGGAACATTTGTGTTTTTATTTTCAGCTCTTCCAATAAGTAGTTGTTGTTGTTAGATTTTAACCGTTATGGGCTCAGATGAAAGCTTACACACTAATTATATAATACATGTACAATTGCATTCAAATAAACAAGCTTGTTTGCGTGGATATGGTACTAAACGTAATTTATGTTATTTATGTTCCATTTTTGCACTTCACTGTATTTGCCGTTAGTCCCAAAATACATTTACCGGTTCTATGGCGCATATACATATTATGGAAGCGGTAAATGTACTTGCCATTGTCATTTACCAACGCAAAGCCTTTTGCTTCAAAAAGCGATACTCCAATAAAACAACTAAGTCTTTCAAAAGCCTGCTGTTCACTTCCAAATGGTAAAATTTTGTTACAAATGCACACTCCAATCTGATAGTTTCATTTTGTAGTTAACACATCCATACATGCACATACAATATATAGGACTATACAATTTCATGCATTTACTTATGCATTCATTTACGCATTCGACGTGAGTTGATATTTTGGCAAGTGTGTTTGAGTAACTTAACCGCAAAAATGCATTAACTTCTTGAATTTTTTCAACTCTATTTGCATGCGACTTCAACTTCAGCACTGGGAGCAACTAAAAAAAGCATACATTTATACCACAGTTGACAGAACTGAAAGGTTGATCAACGAGAGAACGTCAAAGTGTGTTCATATGCATAAATGGGAAAACGAGCCTACCACAATACTTTTACGTATGCGCATTTAACCACTTTTCATTGGGCGCTACGGCTTTTGAAGTGCTTGCTCGCACTACCTACTTTTATGCACACATATACATACATACATGCATACATACATATGTATATATACATACATACACAAATATTGTCAGCTGCAGTAATTCCTTTTACTTTGTAGAGCCTTTTTGAGCTCACAAAATTTGTATTGAATTGCAATTCTTTTTTGGTTACGCAGCAGCGGGCATCATTTTGTATGGAAACTGAGTTGAGATTTATAAGATAAAATAGCCCTACTGAAAGCATAAAGCTACTGAATTTTTTGCAAATATTTGAAATGATAAGTGATTTATTTTTAAGACTAATATCATTGACCCGCTGATAAATATCACAAAACTTAGGGAACTTTGTTCAAGTTCAAAAAATAGTAGCTTCTAAAATAGTAAACATTAAGTAAACTAGATAATCAACTATCGATTAATGTCTAATTGGTTGTAAGTTAACCTTTAATTATTTCAATAAAAAGCGTAAAAGAGAAAACAATTTTTTCTAGATGGTTGTAAGTTAACACTTTAATTGTTTCAATAAAACGCGTAAAAGAGAAAACATTTTTTTTAGATGGTTGTAAGTTTACACCTTAATTTTTTTAATAAAAAGCGTAAAAGAGAAAACAATTTTTTTTAAATAATTTGTTTCTTGTTCGCTTGTTTGACCAATTTGAAAACAATTTTTAATGCTCTGTAACAGATAATTTTATTGGCTTTTTGGATGAATCTATCGTCGTTCGGAAAAGACTTTTACGTCAAAAGCTATAGCCCTTTGTGGTCACAGTTTCATAGAGAGACAATATAAAAACAAAAATGGCTGCCATTTCTAGAGAGAAACGAAAACTAAAAAAAAAAAAAAATCAGAGAAAAACGATAACTAAGGCAACAGTGGCAATCTACACGCTCACCAGATATTAAAAAAAGGCTGAATATAGCAACAAAAGAAATTAAGGATATATTAAAAGTGGACAACGACGAAAAATTTGAAAAGTATATCGCATCACTGGGAGCTACTAGAGCTACAAAATATACACTATGGAAGGCCTGCAAAAAAATCGACAACGCAGTTATGCACCAACCCCCTCTAAGGACTAGGACAAATTCTTGGGCGAAAACACCAAAAGAAAAATCAAAAATACTCGCTGATCATTTAAAAAAAAATACCAGTCTAACGGTTAGACGCGATAGAAGTGAAACCTTCCGTAAAACAAACTGAGAATGAGACGAAAGCAGCATTAGGGGCGGGATAATTATAGGTTCATTATACTATTGCTATAAAGTTCATATTTTATTTTCTTCATTGTTTTTGATCGTGTTGTCGATTCAGTGCGATTGTTACACATTTTTAAATTGAATGTTGTATTGAGAAAGTCAATTAAAGGAACCGCTGTGTAAAAATTTACGTTAAAATCGCCACTTAAAATCTTTGGAACTTTACCGTAATCTTTTCTAAGTATCCGCGATACTTCTGGTGTATACTTTATTAAATTTTCGTGAATGAATTCCGTGATGCTATTTAGTTTTTTTCCTTTTTTTTTTCTGTCGATATTCACGACACTTTTCTGCATTATTTTTCGGCACAATTGCGGTAAATATGTAAAAATGAAAATATTTACGAATATAAAAATACGAACGCAATACAGCACACGCGGTTGCTATTATGAGCATCGTAACGTGTATATTACACAGACGTACTAACATACACACAAACATTCGTAGGACGCTTGGTCTAAGCAAGTATTAAGTAGTGTAGTATAGGTATATATAATGCCTTCTTGCTCACCGTGGCTCCGTAATACATACATACATACATACGTACTAGCATACATACAAACATACATACGTATGACGCTTGAACTAAACACCAAAGCAAGTAATAGGCAGTGTAGTATACACACTACAATACTCACTATACTAGCGTGGCTCAGCAGTACGCAGCCACACACATATATGTACGTATATCAACATATAACGCTTCGTAGCCAAGAGTGTTGCTTTTTCATTTCATCGAGTCTCAAATCACTCCCAACGATTCTAAAGAAGTTTTCACTTCAAAAACATTTACAAATCAACATAATAACCAAGCCATTGACCATTCTGAATTTCATGCTCACCTCACAAATAACATAAATATACCAATCAATAAAATAACTTCAAAAGAAATACGTATAGCAATTGCGACAAAAATTGACGTAAATGAATCCCCAGGATATGACGGAATCACAGGAAGGATTCTAAAGGAGTTACCTGACAAAGCCACTCTCTACTTAAGAAATATATTTAACTCAGCATTACGAATGAAGTATTTTCCACTGCCTTGGAAGGTTGCTGAAATCATCGCAATACTCAAACCTAATAAAGACGTCTCTGAAGCTTCTTCATACAGACCAATTAGTTTATTACCATCATTATCCAAACTTTTTGAGAAGCTTATATTTGACCGCCTTGATCCCATACTACAGGCGCGAAACTTATTTCCTTCACATCAATTCGGATTTCGTAGAAAACATTCAACAATAGAGCAGGTACATAGAGTAACAAATAAAATATTGTCAAAAATTGATAAAACAAAAACATATGTTGCTGTATATCTTGATGTAGCGAAAGCTTTCGACAGCGGGTGGCACAAGGGTTTAATATTTAAACTTAACAGTATCTTTCACTCGACTACTATTTGTTAATGAAAAGCTATTTAGCAAACAGATACTTTTACGTGAAATATAGAGACAAATACTCTAATATTCAACTTATGGAAGCCGGTGTACCTCAGGGCAATGTACTAGGGCCTGTGCTATATGTGCTGTACACAGTTGATATTCCCTTGCCTGCAAGTATCGACATGATAGCAATCTTTGCAGATGACACCGTCCTATTGGCAACTCACGAAACCTTAGAAGCAGCAACAAACAAGCTACAACAGATTTTGAACAAAACTCTAACATGGTTTAATGCTTGGCGTATACGAATCAATAGTGGCAAAACAATTCATGTAGTTTATTCTCACACGAAAGTAGGACACAAAAATCTGACAATAAACAATCCACAAATCCCGATAGCCACCAAAGCAAGATACCTTGGAATTACTATAGACTCTAAACTTCTCTGGAAAGAACATATCACGTTGAAAAGAAATGAGGTAAACAACAGATTCCGACAACTATACTGACTACTTGGCAGGCGCTCGAAACTGTCATTGCTGAATAAAACCCTTATATACAAAACTTTGATTGTGCCAATCTGGGCATACGGCATAGAAATCTGGGGAACTGCAAGTAAAAGTAACATTGACATTATTCAACGACTGCAATCCAAAATACTCAGAACTAGAACTAATGCACCTTAGTACGTCCCAAACGAAGATATTCATCGCGACCTCAACATCGATACAGTAACAGAAATCATCCGCAAACGCAGCACAAATCATATTGCCCGTTTGATGAACCATACTGACATGCGACAACTCCCATCAGCAGGAAGGGCAAACTCCAGGCGCCTCAAACGACCAACCCCAATTCAGCTGATAACTAGAATAATATAAAGCTACACTTGTAAACTTACACAAAAATTTAACCAAAATGTAATATTGATAATGATTGAATTTATATATGATATAATGAAAGAATTACTTAGTGTCATACGACAGGTGTAATTAATAAAGGAGCAAAAAAAAAATGTCTAGGGCATTTGATTTCGATCCCAACTTCTGGGTCTTTTTTAGGTCAGAATATAACCATAAAGTTGTTGTTGTTGTTATTGTAGCAGCGTAAAAGTTCCTTATACATGTACGGGGAATATAGCTGCAGTAACAGTTCTTGACCGTGGGAACGTAGCCGGTAGCAAAGCACCCTGTATACATATAAGCTATACAATACTATACGACAAAGTCAAACTTTTTTCGATATGACTATAGTAGGTAACAGCGTGGCTTCTGGTAGAGGAAAGCAAAAACAAAAACCTTCTTGTATCTGCTATTTCAAAGTTCATGTCTGAATTTTTGTTTTAAGAGGTGTGAAAATTTTCACTCTTTTGCATATTCTTGTGATAAATCGGTATAGGAAACTATGTGAACCTTACGATTTCGATATATAGTGGGTTCAGCAGATCTATATGAAAAATAGCGGGGGGTATTTTTGTGGAACATTTCAACCTATTAACTTCTCATAAGGTTGGTCGCTTATGCCTTTTTTGCAGGAAAGGTCCAGGAAAGTTGACAACCTTCTAAAGTGAATTGCCTCAACTTATAATGTAACACTGCAAAGCTATTTTGAGGTACAGACTTCGCTTCCTGGTAACACGTTACCTAGAAAGACACGACCCAAGTCGCTAAGCCGACTGAATATTTCTCCCCTAGAGACATATTTCGGTTATCATGTTGATACTTCTGTACGTATAGCATTTACCAGTGGATCACAAAGAGTAAAAAGTCATTGGAAAATATTCTACAGTAATGCTAAATTTCAAGGAAAAACAGACGTTCTTTATATGAGCTGCGATTTTGGCAGAAGCGCCTTTAACAAAGCGCGTCAGTCGTTTCTTTCTCATGCTAACCGGCGCCAGTTGGGCACACAAAGTGAAGCTAAGTCGTTCTCCACCTAATCTTTCCAACGCATTGGAGGCTTTCCACTTTTTCTGCTATCACCAGCTATGGCATCATATACTTTCACCGCCGAGCCTTTGTATCCATACGGACGACATGGCCCAGCCAACAAAGCCGCTGAATCTTTATTTCCTGCGCTGTGTACATGTCGCCGCAAGTCTCATACAGCTCATCGTTCCGTCGCTTGCGATACTCGCCGTCTACAACGTTCAAAGGTCCAAAAATTTTCTGCAGAATCTTTCTCTCAAACACTCCAAGCGACGCTTTATGGGATATTGTCATCGTCCACGCTTCTACGCCATTCGTTATGACGGGTAATATGAGAGCCTTATACGCTGTTCGTTTTATTTGTTGAGAGAGGATTTTACTACTCAATTGCCTACTTAATCTAAAATAGCACTTGTTGGTAAGAGATACTCTCCATTGGATTCCTCCGCTGGTTCCTAAATAAATATAGAAATATATTGGCGCTAACACCCTTTTTGGGTGTCGTCCCGAGCTCCTCCTCCTATCTGATGTTGTTCCACAAATTGAGGAGCCTACAGTTTTAAGCCGACTCCAAATGGCAGATATTTATTTAGGAGAGCTTTTTCATGGCAGAAATACACTCGGATGTTGCCATTGTCTGTCTAGGGGCGACTGCTATTAGGAAAAACTTTTCTATTTGTTCGGTGTTTCATGCACGGATATTTTAACCAACACTTTTCCGAATAGTAGTCATGTACCAACCCATTCGGCTATGGCGGCTGCCAAGCGAAGTCTCTTATAACTTCAAAATTATACCTGCCAACAGTGAAGTATTTCGTTTTGTCCCCGTTCGCCACCAAACCCTTTCGCTTTGTGTTTTTAATCCGCTTAGAAAAGACAGAACTAATTGCGCGTTTGTTAGGGCCGACGATTGTAATATTATCAGAATACGCCTGCAAATGTACGATCTCTTATTAAATAATGTCAGCATCAGGTTAAATAGGTCACATGAAACGAGCCACTCTGTCTAAAATCTCCTTTGGTATTAATTGCTCGGACAGGCGTTTTCTAATTCTGACGGCGCTGCTGCTATTGCGCAATGTCATCTTGCTCAGCCTTATTAATTTGCGGGTATACCAAATTCAGACAACGCGGCGTATAGACAACTCTTTATGTTGCTGTCGAATGAGGCTTTAAAATCGACGAAGAGATGGATTCTCTTTCATGTTCGTTTCCAAGATTTGACGCATTATGAAAGTCTGGTCTTTCAAAATTTGGGGAACTCAAAACTGACTTTAGGCCTATATTCTAATGGAGTTGTTTTCTTAGAATAATATGTGGAGTTCGAAACTGCATGGAACGATGCCGAGAAAAATCGCTTCGTACAAATTTACCTGACCTAACACGCATACATATACGAGTATGTAACTCGTTAGCCCCGATAGTTAGAGCTCTTTGTATATATTTAGATGTAAGCATTGTTGATATATGTAATAAATAATAATAATACAATACATGCTCATGTGTATTTTTTAATTTATATTTTCTGCTGGCCAATTCCAATTTGTTTCCTCCCACTGCCGCTTTGTGCATACGAAAGGATAACTACTTCCATTTACCCTCTTCAAGCTGTCTTTTTCATTCGACCACTATCAGCTTTTGTCATTTTCTTTATTTACCATCTCTTTTGCATTTTTTTAATTTGGTTTGTTGCTTTTGCTTTTCCTTTTGCCTTTCCTTTTGCTTTTTCAGTGAAACATCTAGGTTTGTGTAGTCTACAGTCATGCACTCAGTCAGTCATTCAGTCAGTGCTGATGCTTTTACGATTTGAGTGGATCCTTTTAAACAATTGCAGCGCTCACTGATTGACTGTCTCCATTTTCTGATATTTTGCCTTTTCTTTTCTCATTCACGTACAACTCCTCGTTGCACGTACATTTGTCATTCATTTTCTGTGCGTGTCGCTTTTTGTGACTTTTCACTACTCTGTGTACGTATAGACTTTCACTGCTGCTATTTGTCCGAATATTTACTAGCTTTCAACCACGTTTCTGTATGTGTACGAGTGTGTACTTGTTGGTATTCCTGAATGCGGGTAAAAAATGGCTGACAAAATGTTAATTAAACGTCCGTTGCACTTTCTGTTTCAATAGCTGGATATACTATTTGAAAGGCAGCTGGTCGTAAAAGCGACCGCTGACTGCTGAGGGGCTTTGGTTGGGAGTCAAAGTGGTTTTTTTCATTTAGTGAAAAACTTTAAGGAGTACTTAACTTAATGGGAATTAAAATAAGAGCGTAAAAGTATTTGCTATTTCCTTAATTTCATTTGGATAGAGAACTCCGAAATAAATTATATTAAAGTTTGCTATTAAAGTTTTAAAAATTTATCAAAAGAAAAATAATAATAATAATATGCCATATCATACTAGTTCATATCTCAGTATAAGTAGCGTAGCTGAATGCCTAGCATTCAGTTATTTGAATACGAAAAGCTACTTCTTCCTAGCGGTCGCCCTTAATCTGGTAGTGGCAAACCCCCGAGTACACTTCTGCCATGCCAAAGATTATCATAAATAGTCGTATCATCTGCAGTTCAGAGTCAACATAAAATTGTAACAACTCCAGTAATACCCGGCCACACACTTCAATGTGTTCGAAAAGCTCGAGTATATTGATGCCCACCTGGTGAATGGTGATAGCAACGTAAATCACAAATAAGAAGAATACTTCGAAACTGAACTTTATAGGTCACCTAATTTCTAGTACAAGTAGAATGGCGAAGAAGGATGGGCGATGACAACAACCAGACTCGGCCCTTATAGTGTTTGAAGTCAATATTCTGTGAAGGGTTTACGGAAGCTGAACGTTGAGAAGAATGTCGAAATTTACAGGAGCAAAGCATAGTGCAGCGAATAAAGATGTAGCGGCTGCTCTGGCTAGGCCATGTTGTACCAAAGGCTAAAACGATGTGGTAATGCTGGTGGTGGCGGAAGAAGAGAAAGACGATCATAGTATTGGAAAGATCAAGTGAATAAATCGTCTGCATCATCATCATCACTTTTGATACTACAGCTTTTTGTGAGCTTTGGCTTGCTGCACATCGGACCTCCATACATATCGATCGCTTGCGACTTTTTTCAATACTTTATCTCAAATTTATTGATGCCCTCCTCTAGTTCGTCTGCTCATCTTATTCTCGGTCTTCCTCTTGCTCTAGTGTTGAACGCTCTGGCCCCTAGCCTCGTACCGTCCATTCTTAGCTTTTTCTAAATATTCGGCTTTATTTTAGGTTTCTTATTGTCGTCGGTTCACTCGAAGCCCAAACAATCGATCAACATCGTTTGGAAGTTTATTGAGTCAAAAAGAAAAAGGAGACTGAAACGGAAAACGTGGAATGCTCTGGCTTCCACAATTTTCTTCTGCGTCCTTGTACCGTCCACTCTTGTTACATAACTCAGCCAAGTGAATAAATATTTGGCTTTGTTTTAGCTTTCTAATTGTCATCGGCTCATTTGAAGACCAATCGATTGAAGCTCTTGATCAACATCGTGTGAAAGTTTATTGCGCCAATCAAAAAGAAATAGGAGAAGAAGAAGAAGTAAAATGAAAAGGTTTTCATGATTTGTTCCACGGATTGTTATTCTATCCAGCCTAGGCGAGTGAGTTTCCATTGGACTACCATTGGAAAGATTTTCGGTTTGATCTCCACCGTTTATATGCAACTTCCGTCTTCCTTAACGGGTAAGTGGTGTACAGTAGACAATGAAAATTCCCGAGTGTATTTCTGCGGTGAAAAAATTTTTCAGAAAAAGTATCTTTCATTCGAAGGTATCATAAAAATGGTAAGTTCCGAAGACCGTAGGATCTTCTTTATATAATTGGCTCTTTCATCTCCTCCTCCGCTGACTCCGAATAGTAGATGATCTTTTATGAGGAGTTGCGGAAGCTTGCCATTGTCTATCAAGTAGCGATTGCCATAAGAAACGACTTTGGTGTTTCGCGCCCAAGGTTTCGAACCTATGTACTTCCGAGAGGTAGTCACACACCAATCTGTTCTGTTACAGCAACCTCCTGTAGGATCTTAGCTTTGGCATCTGTCCAAGTACATTGATCCTGCAATTGAGTCGCCAAACACCGTTCAGATCCCTTTTTTTGAAAAATGAGGAAAATCAACTGAAGGCCTCCAAAATATATTATGCTTATTTGCTAAAACATTTTTGTCAAATTACGTATTCTAACTTAGTCTACAGAAGATCGCCGCACATCAATTTGTTCAAGCACTGGCACTGAGAGATTAATTAAGCCAAGGATCGATTTTGGGCTTCTTTTAAATGGAATGAGGAAGGCCTTTTGCAGTTTTATATCTTCATTAGCAGACGAACTTGTAAATGTGCGAAGAGCCGGGTTGATCACGTCAGATAAAGTACTGCCAAATTTTCCCATCCCTCTTACTACTAAGTTTATATTTTGTGTAAAACTGCATTTTTTTCTGCTGGTTGCTGTTACTACATTACTTTTCTGCAGAATTAACGCGAACTTAGCTAGAAATTAGGCACTTGAGTAGCGCTTTTGTGAAACTGTATGCTTGTATGCTCCTTAATAAATATATCCCCCATAACTCGCGCTTACGCAAGGATTCGATAAGTTGTGAACTGCTGTTTGAGCTATCCTCTTTGTATATTCGTTGGTGAAGATTTAGTTGAAAAAGTTTATTATACTTATTATTGCTCTTATGTAAGATAGTTTCGTTAGTCTTATGTTTGCATGCATGTTTGTGTTTAGCTGTGTTTGTGATTGTTAATTTCAAATAGTTTTATAGAGATACTTCTTCTCCTACTTACCCGGCACAATGATTGTGTCATTCTTCATCCAGTAATTAATGGATTTTGGATACGCTTCCGACTGGCATTCGAGAGTAATATTCTGAGCAATAGCGGCACCAACTAGTTGATTTTGTATCCAAATCATTGGGGGAACTGCAAGTGATGGGATAAAAATTAAATTACCGTACAATTGAATATAGGGTTTGGCTACTTAAATGATTATAAATTAATGATTTATGTAGCTACTATAACCACAAAATATAATATAACTACAACAAATAATTTACTTCAAGGTACCCTCATAAAAACAAGATACATTTTCAATATCATTTTCTATAAAATTAGGTAAATTTGTTTGATGGATACTTTTAATTTTAGAATAGTCAAAGATCTATTATCGAGCTCATATTTTTTAAATATTCCAAAGTTCAAACAGTTCAAAAACAAAAGAGAATTCGCACGGTTATGATATTTTCAGCTCTAAGGCATTTAAATCCATTTATAACCAAGAGCCGCAAATAAATTTTATTTTCAAATTTTCCATAATCTCATTGATCTTTGATCATTCTTTTGATGACGGTGTTAGGTACGTTGTTCCATACAAAAAAGTGTCAAGTAATCATTATATAAACGATTTTTTTTTTAATTCTTACAAATCTTAAAATTATAATTTTCTTTTCAAAATGTTTTAAATACTTTTGAATACAGCAAAGAAAGCTAATTTTCATTAAAAAGAAATAATGTATGGAAAGTTCGTCTAGCCCCGAAAATAACATAAAAAATTACTTGAACATTATTTTAGAATTCATTTTTTATTACACCACAAAAAAAAATTTTTCAATAAATTAAAAATAGAAAATACGTTTTTAAATACACTTTTTATTTTCATTTTATTTTTTTTCAAAAAAATTTTTCGAAAAAATTTACTTATTTTTCACAAAATGTTTTCCATAAATATTTTGTTTTGTGTAGACATATTTTGTCCCAAATATAAAACAAAAATAAATAAAATTTATGAATGGTTAAAAGTAACGCAATATATTTGGCTTCAAAATCCTCCACACCAACCTTCTCACCATAGAATAAATCCGAAATTATGAATTTTTTCCAAAAGTTTTTCAATTTACCTTTTATTATAAATACTAACATCAAGCAATCATAAAATAATTGTTTTTAATCCAACGCGATTTTTGGTTTACCTCAAAGTTACGCTTTATTAAACCAAAATTCAATGTTCACTGCATACCGACATTTTTCTGAGTAATAACTTTGAAATTTTAATGAAAATTTATATTTCCACATAGTTTAAAACTTTGATTTACAGTATCACTTTTCCTATTTGCCGGACACCTCCCTCAAGTGAACATTTTTTTGTATACTAAATCTTATATATACATATACATAAGTAATAATCCTGGACGGGCAAAAGCTGACTGACGGTGAATGTTCGCCTAAGAGAGGATCCAATTTTTGATTTTTGTGGTAGAATGAACTATATTTTAATGAAAAAATTATTAAAGTTAAACAAGAAAAAGTGAATGGTCAAAATTTGTCGAGATTCGAACCTACTTTCTCTCTTTAAATTCCGAATGGTTATTGTTGTTGTTGTTGACGTGGTTGATATTTCCACTGAAATATTCCTAATTAGTGACCAGCACCGTTTTACTTCCACTGTCCTCGTATAATGCTGTTTTTTTTGTTTTTTTTTGTTGCTCTAAGTCAAATTTAGTGACGTCCAAGTATAGCAGTAAATTCTTTATCTCGATGTCTAAGATCCCATTTGCTGCAGGAAAGCCTTACTAAAGGAGCGGAGTCGTGCCCTAGCTTGCCCTGGGCATTCACATAGGTAGTGGTAAAGACTTTTCTTCACTCCTTCCGCCTCACAGCTTCTGCAGATATGATTGAAGGCTAGGTTGAGTCTAGCTGCATGATCCCCTACTTTCCAATGGCCTGTAAGGGCTGCAGTGATGCGTGAGATGTTTGACCGAGACCATCTTAACAGATCATTCGTTCTCTGGATTTTGTATGACGGCCATGAGTTTTTTGTTGTAATACATGTAGTTAATTGCTTCCATCTTCTTTCGGCTAAAGCATGATAGTGTGAAGCAATGGATGCTTTTAATGTGTTGAGTGGGGTGGAGACTGCCACCACCTCTGCTATTTCTAGTGTCGAGCCTTTTCTTGCTAGCTCATCCGCTATCTCATTACCCCGTATGTATCTGTGACCGGGAACCCATATCAGAGTGATTTCAAGCTAATGACTAAGCATTTCCAGCTCCTCTCTACACTGTGAGACTAGTTTGGATGAAATGGAGTTGGAGTCCAAGGCCTTTATAGCCGCTTGCCTGTCTGAGAAGATAGCTACTCTTGCACGAAATTCCTTGTAGAGTTTTAGTGATTTGCATGCTTCTCTGATCGCTAAAAGTTCTGCCTGGAACACGCTGGCATAGTCAGGAAGACGAATTGACTGGTATATTCTGAATGGTAGTCACGCATCAACCCATTCGGCTATGGCGGCCGCCTCAATCCCAATTCATATAATCCCACTTTATCAGTGGAATGCCGCTAAAATACAAAGTTGATCGGAAATGCCTAGCAGTATTAGTCTTCAAAGTCTTTCACTGCCAAGCTGGGAATTTTTCAAAAATTTTAATTTTTTGAAAAAATTTTTTCCAAACAAATTAGTTTTCTTTCACTAAATTTTTTTCAAAAACTAAATTTTTTGCATATATATTTTTTACAAGAATTTTGAATTAAGAACTTAATATTTTTAAGCAATTTTTTTTCGATAAATACAATTGTTTGTTTACAAAAATGTTTTCCAAAAAATAAGTCTTTTTTTTCAAAAAATAAAATTTTTTAAATTTTGTTGTATTTAAAAAAAATTTTTTTTACACAATTGAGAGTTTTTCTTAAAAAACTTTTTCCAATAAATTTTTTCTAAAATGTATCAAAAAATAATATAGTTTTCATTGTTTCAAACATTTTTTTCACCAAAATTTTATTTTTTTCAAAAATGAAAGTTTTTCTCAAAATCTTTTTGCAATCAAGGTTTTCAAAAATTAAAAAAAAATTTTTTTTTTAATTAAAAAAAAATCTTTCAAACAATTTGTTTTTTTTTCACTAAATTTTTTTTAATAATTAAGGGGTAACACCACTGTACACGCGTAAAATAAACACGACTTTTAAAGAATTTTTTTGTATAGAAGGAAAGGGGAAACAATCACTCTGATTTGGGAAGTTATTACTTATATACTAAAATACAAAACTACAAAGTTTGATCGAAAAATTTTACAAAATGGCGGTATTGGAGACATTTTTGTAATGTGGTTTCTCTTGAAGGAGCTCCGCGGCACGCAGCACAGAGGGTGCAAATTTTAATCTGGAACAAAGAAACATTTTTTTTCTTAATCTAGATAAGAATAGATAGAGAAACACGTAGGGGATTTAAAAAATATTTATTTTTGTGGAATTAGCAAGCATTTGAAGGAAAAAACTCTATTTTGGACTAAAAAAACGGCACTTAAATAATTATAACAATCGTTTAAATTAATCTATCGAAAATCCCCTACGCTCTTCTCTTAAGAAGGTTATTATACAGACGTAGTGAAAAACCTGATTAAAAATATTTAAAATTATTGGAGTTATGCTGCGTGTCAATTTCAGAAAACGTGTTTTGAGAAAAACGCGTTCAAAGTTTGGAAATTTGGAGAAGTCGTTAGGTAGCAGTCACTAACGGTTGGTTAAAAGCTTAAAATATTTATGAAATAGACTTCGGTAACGTATACAACTTTTTGTTCTGTATTTTAAAAGATTCAAAGAATTTTTTAAGCTTATAAAAAAAGAATCAATTTTTTGAAATTTCTACAGTGGTGTTACCCCTTAAATTTTTTCCATAAATACTGTTTTTTGTCTAGGCATCTTTTATCCCACAAATATCATAAAAAGTAAATGAAGTTTATAAATTGTTAAAAAGAACGGAATATATTTGGCTTCAAAAACCTCCATACCAAACATTTCATTTTTAATTCATGGAGAGACAGTTGATAAAATACATAAAAGTAAACGAAAATGATTATAAAAATTATAACCAGATACAAATAATTTGAGACGAATAAAATAATACAGCCTGCGATTGAATATAGTCATTTTTTTTACGTCTAAAATTTCGAAAAAGTTGTTTCAGAGCTCACAATTTTTTTTTTAGACTTATCATCTAAATCAACGCATCCAACACTTTTTCTCATGGGGTACACAAATCTACCATCAAAATTTGTCAGCCAGCAACTAAAGCAACTAACTTGGTCAGTCAGTATTTTTCTGTGTTGGTTTTCCTGGTAAACCGCCTTTTTCCCGTCGACTGACTATTCAAAAGCTGCTTTGCTACTCTCCTTTTACTGCCAGTTTTAATTGATGTCCTCTCGCCAAAGTCATTTTGTTAATCCTTCACTGCATTTTAGTTCGTATTTTTGCTCATTGATTGGTTGGAAGTTTCAACAAGTCGTCGTTATCTTTACTATCCCCGACCTCTCTGGCACTGTTGTCTTTGGCTGGTTTTAGTGTAAAATGTACTTAAATTATTTAAATAAGAAAATATTTGTTTGCTTGTTTGTTTGCTGATTTCAATTTCGTGCTGCTCAACTGCAGGCAGACAGCTAATGGAAAGCCCAGGTGATGATTTTATTGACTAAAGCTGCTCACTGCTTTTTTAATTATTTTTAGCCAGTTGATTTCAAAGCATTTCTACCATTTTAGGCAACTGTGTGTATGTATGTGTGTATATATAAATAGTTGGTATTTATCTGGTGCATCTGCATTTCGAAAGTAGCTTTAAAATTTAATATCTTCCTCTAATAGACACTGCAGTGCATTCCCGAATTAGTTGAGTTGCTTTTCAAACTTAAGCGCTAAATTCTTTTGACATTTAATTTTTTTCTTCTTTAATTCTTTCAGCTAAGTGATGCTTCATAGTGGTTCGAGGATATAATTACAAGTATACTGAGTGACATGCTAATCCAATAATACTTTAATGGATTTTGTGTGAATATTGCTTAGAAATTTGGGTTGATAAAGGAAAGGCTCAGGGGGGCACACAAAAAATCTATTTCCTTAGATAATCTTCTATTGCGATTCTGACAGATTTTTACGACTTAACAAATTAGAAGGAAATTAGTCACTTTGAGTGTGCTGAATCGAGAAAAAGATTTGAAAATTTATTACTGACTGAATGCTGTATTGACCGAACTGTTAGTTTATAGAAAATATGTTTCGATTGAAATGAGCATGTCGAAAATATTACGAGGCAAGGAGGTTACGGAGGTTAATATCTACTCTGACAGCCAAGTTGTCTACGGCCTTGGGCTCGATAATGATGCTCTCGAAACTTATTGGGATACGCCTGACTTCACTTTCGATCATAGCCGAATAGAAAGCTCATTTGGGTACTTGGTCATAGCGACATTGTAGGAAACTGCGAGGCGGATAAGGTGGCCAGACAGGGGACCTGTAAAATAGTTACTCTGCGAAACAACAAGATTGGGGTCCCGTTGACTTCCTGCGGTCTGCTCCTGGAGAGGTGGGCTTCGCGTTAACTCAGCGAATGCTGGGCTTGAGTACACAAACTTGTAAGGTCGCGAAATCTTTCTGGCCACGAGTAGTCCTGAGGAGCTCGACGGATCTCCTGAGGCTGACAAAATTTCAGTTCTCGAATTCCCTTTTATGGAGAATGACGCGGACAACTCAGACAACTCTTTCTAACCGCCCTAGCTGGCATAAATATGAAAACCCTGATGAATTTCATTAGTAGCACGAAGTGGCTAATATCACCGTAAATCAGTTATGACTCGCTAGCTTTCACCAAATACACATCTCCCCCTTCTCCTCCTGCCTTTCTTCACAGACTTCTTATTTCCTTTACAATTGTATCACATATAACGATTTTTTGATATTCGTCCAGGTGTGTCCTCTCTATAGACAATCATTTCAACCTAACCCAACCTCATAATATTTTTACTATATTAAAATATGGATAGTTCATTTTCCTGCAAAAGCCATCGAGCTTTGTGAAAATTAAAAAATTTCAATCAAAAACTCATTAATTATTAGGTGCGCAACGAAGTTCCCGCTGTGTGTCAATAGATGCCGCCAGCAGTGTGTGCTAGTCGATTTTAACATAACTTAAACGTCGTAAACCAAGCTTAGACATATGGTAAGCAAACTGCTTCGTCATATTAGTGATTTTTTTTTTGGTATCATATACTTTTGTTTTAGTGAAAATGTCTGATTTTGTGCCGAATAATCGTGTTTTGTGGGAAGTGTTGATTTTCCTCTTTCATTCGAAAAATTGGCGGCTGAAGCGCATAGAAAGCTACAAAAGGTTTATGGAGATGCTGCTTTAAGTGAAACAACGTGCCGGGATTGGTTCCGTCACTTCAAAGACGGTGATTTTAATGTTGACAACCGTCCGCGTAAAGGAAGGCCAAAAACCTTCGAAGATACTAAATTGGAGGCATTGCTCAATGAGGATCCGTGTCAAACGCAAGGCTTCAGTTGCTTGATTCAGTATTAGGAGTTACCCGCCTATCCGTTTCCAGGCGATTGTATTTTTTGGGAATGATTCAGAAACAGGGGGCTTCGGTTCCTTATGAGTTTCTTTACCATATGCCTAAGCTTGGTTTATGACGTTTAGGTTATGTTAGAATCGATTAGCACACACTGCTGGCGGCATCTACAATATTGACAAACAGCGGGTACTTAGTTGCAAACCTATTAATACCATTGTAACCCTTGAAAACCATAAGTATCTTTTTCTGTTTTGGACTAAAAACGAGTTAAGTTTTTGTGTCTTGGTTCATTCGGAGCTCTCTACTCACTCACTTGATGTTTGGATCGCGTGTCCTACTCGTAAACCTACGTCTCGTCTCCAATAAGGATGCGTTAGATGACTGTTGTGGCCGATTCAGCCTTCGAAATTATGTATTGGGCGATATGCACACGGCCCCGTTTTTGCGTGAAATTCAGTTCCTTTGCAATGTTCAAGTCCTCTGTCAGCTCTTTGATGGTTTTTTTGCGATTATTGATAAACTTTTCTTTCACTTTACTGAAGTTTTCATCAGTTTTCAATGTCAACGACCTGCCACTATGCAGGCCGCTCGATGCAGACCATCCTCGATGGACTCATTATCTCTTGTGAAGCGTCCATGCCACTCGTAAGTAGCTATTTTCGTCCCAGTATCATTACTGAAACAGTTTTCCATTATTTGTATGGTTTTCGCAACATTGCAAACTCATTATTGCTAATCCAAATCCATTTTTAAAACTAAAAAAACGAATAGACGTTCAGAAGTAGATCTTCTCGAGACGGCGTAACTATTACAAATGGCGAGCAATGGGCCCAAATTTTGGTATAAATGTTAATCAGGGATATGACAACCTAATAAAAAGTAAAGCAGAATTCAACTCAGTTGACTTAGAGCGTCACCTAGCGGTTAGGTAAGGTTAAGTACTGCTGGTTGAGCTGTAAGAATATCTCACTTAGACCCCTAGGGTCCATTGTGTTGCCAGCGCTATGAATCTGGAGTTAAATGTATTATTTTATGTAATACTTAATACACCTTTCTGCGAATGTTAACAAACCGTTCAGCCTTTTCTCAGCAATATCCTTCAAGTATGAAATATGTGGTGATTCTAAGCACATTTGTCTAGTCCTACAGAGAGCAGGACATCGCTAAAGAAGGTATTCCAAATTACCTCTAGCATTCGTTTCGGTTCATGTGCTACACGAATCGCTCTGAACTAATTCCATTTTGGTTGAGGGGTAAGACAGTGTCCCGTCAGTAGTCCTATCAATATCTTGCAGTCTCTCCTAGACAGTGATAAAATGAGGTTGGCAGTGGCTCCGGGCACTTTTTGATTAAGGTGGTATGTTTAGCCCCAGTATGCGCCTGAGTCTACATTATTACTGGCACTGTTTATAAACTCAGTTTCTCTTCAGCTTTTGCTATACTCGTACTTTACTATTGCACCCACTTTGATAGTTAGCCTGCAGCAGTACAAAAGTGAACTTGCAATACAAATTTAAATGCAAAAGAAAACTTGCAACAACGTGCTTGCCAACATCAACTTGCCACACTCTTGTTATTTCTATTTCAACTTCTTGACTATTTAAACAAAATAAAACTTTTGCAGTTAACTTTTGCTGCGCTCAACAAATAAATTTTAAATTTCAATTTACACCAATACATATCCACACCAATGGCAGTAAAGTAAAGAGGCTGAAGATGGAAAAGGAAAACAAGCAAACAAAGTTAAAATGCGAATTAAACAAAGTAGCGGAAACGTGAGGCAGAAATAGGGAGCCGAGAAAGAAAAAGTGCGATGTGGCAAGAAAAAATTAAATTTACGCTGCATACATATAGGCGTACTAAGGTTCTCCTAACTGCTGCGAAGTTGACTAAGGCCAAGAGTTACGAAAAAAAAAACGTCATGAGGGGCAAAATGTAGATAGCGTGGGATGTGAATTGGTGTGTTTGTTGTTGTATGCTTTTATGCATGCATGCAAGTACATACATGCGCATGTGTATGTGTATGGGCGTATGTGTGTATAATGGCAGGCAGTCAATAAAAACACAATTAAGCAGCGTAAAAAAGTTGTAGTAAAAAAATTGAATTAAAACTTAAGAGCAGAAAAATAGCAGCGGCAGCCACTTTTACAACCGTTTCGCAACCACAAAAGTGAAAGAAAAGTCAGCGCGGCACATGCATGCATACGAGTATACACACTTATTGGTATGAGCATATAACTGAAAGAATGCATGTAAATTTGTGAAGAGAAAAAGCGAAAAAAAGAATGAAAAGCCAGCAGCGTTGTCAGCTAAGTTGTCGTTGGCCAAGCGCGAGCAAACAGCCGTGGCATGCCACCGGAGCGTTGTTTACTTGGTAGGACTGAGTGTCCTTAGGTGTGAGCGTATGTGTGTATGCAAATGCATATACAAATGTGTGCATGTGTGTATGTATGAATATATGTATGTTTGTTTCTATGTATACACGTTTGCATGTATATGTGCTTGTATGTTTGTATGCCTGCGCATGTAGAGGCGACAGAAAATTCTATTAAAGCAGCCGACAAGCAAGCGTAGCCGTGCAACGCGGTTATGCAACAAACACTTTTTCACCACTCTATAATATTCGTTGTTATAGAACTATTATTGTTTGACTTTGTTATGTTTGTTGTTGTTGTTGTTGTTGGTGCGACACTTTGACATTGCAGCCAGGGCAGACCCACAGCAACTAGTACGGCTGTTATGCAAGACTTTTATTATGTATGTAGGTATGTGTGCAATATAATTTCAATAGAAGGAAAGCAAGTGCAGCGCAGGGGGAGAGGTTTGTAGTGAGGAAACACAACTACAGCTGTACCAAGGCAAACAGCACGGCAGCGTTTCGTTCTTTTCTTTTTTTGTGCTTTATTTTTTCTGGGTTTATTTCTTGTTGTTTTGTCACACACAACTTTGTGCAAAACACAATTTTGCGCGCTTATTATGAAAATTTGAAATAAAAAAATTTTGCGTTGATGATGTTGAGGTTAGAGGGTTCAAAGTGGCGCTATTTGGTATAAAAAATATGGAGAGAG
Source organism: Anastrepha obliqua (assembly GCF_027943255.1). Classification (NCBI taxonomy): domain Eukaryota; kingdom Metazoa; phylum Arthropoda; class Insecta; order Diptera; family Tephritidae; genus Anastrepha; species Anastrepha obliqua. Next base: position 34,129,186 of record NC_072896.1, read on the forward strand.
TGGTTGGGTATTAGAAAAAAAAAATAAAAAAGCAAAAAATCAAAAAACAGTTACACAGGAGGGGCTATGACATTTTATTAAAGCTGCGAGATTTTAAAACTTGAGCTAATCATTTTTGTTATGATGGTTAAATATTTATTAGTTACTCTTGGAAATATCGAATTAGGTACATTTTCTTCTACTTATATATTTTTTTAATTTCAGAGAATGGCATGATAAGCCACAGTGCTACCATCGAATACGGTTTTTCAATAAGTTTTGCGGTTCGTCCCTGCTAATCTAATTTTTTTTATTATGTTGGGACACTCTTCATATGAACGTAAGTCAAGTTTCATTTAAATTTGTTAATTCATTCTTTATTTACAAGCCATTTAGTGTCAAGCCATGAAGTGTCACAGTATTTTCTATAATAGAAAAAATAAAGTATCCTGCAGTGATTGAATTTCAATTTTTGACAGATTTAAAAGCAAAGAAAATTTATGAACGAATGTTGAAAGTGTGTAAGGACTTTTCACCATCAATTAAGCGGGTATTCTGGCCTAGAAATTTGAAAAAATCGATGTCTTTTTTTGCATATTTTCAAAGTTTAGACCTCCAAAAATATGCCCTTCAATGGAGTTTCCAAAATTCGAATTATTTTCGCAGATACAGCGGATTTTGTGACGTGGCGTCTAAACCGGCCGAGTGCAGCGAATCGCGCAATGAAGGGCTGATGTCACCGGACGACTTGAGGACTCGTCCTTTCCGGAATATCTTTTGTATCCCACACAACCTTTATTTATTCTATATACCTATGAAATGAGGCTTCCAGCTATTAGTCTATAGATGTCCTAGGAGCATTTCTAAACCTTCCCATCTTGTTTTTTTTGTCTGTCATCTGTCAACAACATTCAGTTGATTGTTTGTTACGTTGCATACAACAATGCATTGCAGACACTTACATTACAATCTCTTAAAAATGTCGAATGTTCGTTCCTGCAAACTACGATTTGCGGACATCGTTGAGAACCGAAAAACCACTTGTGTGAAGAAATGCTGCTCTTCCAGTTCAAAAGGAAGTCTTTTTTCCATCGAATCGTTACTGGTGATGAAAAATGGGTATATTTCTCCAATCCCAAGCGTAAACGATCTTATAGTCCGCCCGGCCACAAGCCATAAACAACGGCCAAACCAAATCGCTTCGGCCGCAAGGCAATGCTGTGTGTTTTCTGGGTTCAGCGTGGTGTGATTTGGTACGAGCTATTAAAACCAAGTGAAACAGTTGACGGTGCACGCTACCAACGACAATTGGCCGATTTGAACAGCGCTATCCACCGAAAACGCCCAGAATATGCCGCTCGGCGTCAGAAGGTAATTGTTCTTGAGGAAAATGCACCGCCACATCGAACAAGAGCGACCCGGGAATTGATGGAGACGTGCGATTGGGAACCGCTGGTGCATGCGGTTTACTCACCAGACTTGGCGCCTTCCGATTTGTTTGCATCGATGGGCCACGCACTTTCCGAGCAGCGCTTCAACTCTCACGAAGAAGCCAAAAAATGGCTCTATGATTGGTTTGCGGCCAAAGACGGCCAATTTTTTTGGCGTGGCATCCACAAATTGCCTGAGAGATGGGAAAAATGTGTCACTAGCGATGACTATTATTTTGAGGATTAAATTTGTAACCAGTATTTGTTAATAAACGTTTGAAATTGAAAAAAGCCTCACTTCATAAGTATACACCTTCTGTAATATATACCTGGAAATATATCGCCGATTATTCCAGAGGGAGTAGTAAAGATTATGATCTAAGTTATCCTATTTGAATTGTTGCTCAAACTTCAAACGCGATTTTCACAACACTACTTTTTTTGAGATGGTCGTCATGATATCTCAACTTCTACTTGACCGATCGCTTGAAGTTTGATGAGAATTTTTTATTATACATCTGTTTATCGCGCCTGCCTCGGATTTTGAAAAATTTAAGTTTGAAGTATTTTCAAAAAATTTAAAAAGGTGAAAAAAGAGGTAAAAAAATTTTTTTTCAAGTTGACGCCATTTTGTGAATTTTTTTTCTTTGAATTGGCACAATCCGATAGCGACATCCTAACTAATGAAGAATTTTTTTAATTTGTTTGTTTTACATCACTACAAGGGTTGGAATCATGTCAACCATGGAGCACCGTTTTTTATATAGCCCACTTCGCCGGCCTGTAATTCCACGATTTTTTTATTTTGCTTCATTAATTTTTTTTACACTTTTCCAATATTAATAAAAACCATAAAAAATAGATAGTAAAAATGTTTTTCATTTTTTTTATCTTAGTTTTAAAAATACCTAAAACTAAGGCGTTTGGACCAGAATACCCCGTTAATACAGTAGAAAAATTGGTTGCTGATGGTTGAATTTCAACGTGGTCGTACAAACCTTAAAGACAATCCACATGAAGACAAAAAAGCAGCAATACCAGAAATGGGAGAAAATATATAGGATATCGTAAAGGATAATCGTCGAGTGACTGAAAGAGTCAATAGAGGCTGTGTGCCCCCATTGTGCCGCATTTGCTAAGAATGGAACAAAAATACATTCGAACGAGACTTTCTCTGCAACATTTAGAGCGTTTGAGGACCGATAAAGTGAATTTTGAGCATCAAAGTATTACTTTGGATAAGTATAGGGTCTATTTTTACGATTTTAAATCAAAAAAAGAGGCTAAAGAGTGGTGTGAACCTGGTTCTTCGGCTTCGAAACGAGTTCGTCACCAGAAATCACCCAAGAAACTGTTAGCATCACTTTTTTTGGGATGCGACCCGAAATTTGTTTGGGGTTACTTGCGAACTGTTAAAATAATAAATTCTAAATATTATCGTAACCTTTCAGACCACCTGAAGGAAACAAGTTGTGATAAAATGCCCAGAAAGTAATTCTTTTTTATCAAGACAATCACAAGGGCATTTTGGCAATGGCTAAAGTCCATGAATTAAAGCTCGAATTGTTGGATCATTCACCGTATTCACCAGATTTGGCTCTAGCGATTTCCATTAGCTTTCGTCATCTGAAAAAAATACATGCGTTGGAAGCGTTTTTTATCAAATGATGAGGTTATAGTAGCTCTGAAAGCATGTCTTGCCCTTCCAGATTCGCACTTCAGGGATGGAATTCATAAATTGGAATCCCGTTTCAACAAGTGCTTTGCTGCTCAGGGAGCCTATATTGAACTATAAAGTGCATTTCACACTACAAGTTTCATATACCGATTTATCAAAAAATGTGTAGGAAGTAGAATTTTGAAAAAAATCCACTCTAGAACTTTCAAATCCTATATTTTTGTGCGTATATTTGTTTTGTTCGCTCTACCAGAATCCATTTCAGGAACCTTGTTACGAGTGTTGCCTTTAGTGTTATGTCTTCTTCTTCTTAATTGGGGCTATAACCGCTTACGCGATTTTGGCCGAGTTTAACAAAGCGCGCCAGTCGTTTCTTTCTCGTGCTAACCGGCGCCAATTGGACACACCAAGTAAAGCCAAGTCCTTCTCCACCTGATCTTTCCAACTCAGAGGAGGCTTTCCTCTTCCTCTGCTACCACCAGCTGGTACCACATCGAATACTTTCAAAGCCGGAGCGTTTGTATCCATTCGGACGACATGACCCAGCAACGTAGCTGGATCTTTATTCACTGCACTATGTCTATGTCGTCGTAAAGCAGACACAGACTCCCCATTTTGTCTATACTGCCAGCGAAATTTCAAACCCCTGAGCATTCCCTGTTAGAATGTTCTAGATTTAATGGGGAACGAAGCATGTTTCGCTCACATATAGGCGAGTGCACGACAGCTGCTAGCCTAGTACAACATATGCTAGAATCTGAACTGGAACTATGGTTGTAACGTAGCCTCAACAATTATGCGAAGGTTGGGGCATAATGATAATGAACGTACACAAATAAGTGATTAAACACATCCCTTTCGAAGGAATAGTGAAAAAAGCAGAACAACTGGGGAAAAAAGCAAAACAGCGAAGCGATGTGGTGGTTTAGTCCGTAGGCACTATGAAACTTCGTTCAAAAGGAGCCGGGGAATATCGCATATGAATCGGACATACTTATGAGTCGGCTCATTCGTATCTTTAGAAGATTCCACCTCCCAGGTCCGCATACCGCATAAAAAAAAAATCTGTCAAATGATATTTCATTTAGATTTACCAAAAGAGGAGTTTAAACGTCCCTTTTGTGAGGTTGATAATGGGTTAAATTGTTAATTTATTTCTTGATAAATTTTACTATATGTTACTAATGCTACATATTTCGTTCTGATATGAATTTTAAGCCCTTTTTCCACTTATTATAAAAATACTCAGTTAAAAAATTACAAAATTAAAAGGGTTAACAAAGAAATTTAATGTTAGAATGCAAACAGATTTGGGAGTTTTACGGTATGGGTATCAGACATCGATATCTCTTTGTCCGTTGTTAAAGGGAAACTACACAATTTCTTTCTAAGCAAAGCGCAAAACAGATGGAAGTCTATCTCATCGTGTGCTATTTCAAAGACACTAAGGCCTCAATACGATAGAAACAGAAGGCTTAAGGTGCTGGAAATCCCCCGCCATTCAATTTCCAAACTCATTGCGGTGTTCACTGGTCACTGGCTGATCGGTACTCATGCGGAGAAGCTTGGAATTCCGTACAACCCCTATTGCAGAAGCAGTGGGGATCCTACAGAGAAAGAGACTGTTGAACATTTTCTCTGCAAATGTCCGACTCTGACAGCTAGGCGCTTGAGATTCCTTAGCATGCCCTTTGGGGATGACTTGAAGAAATTCTCCAGCCTAAATCTCTTTTCTCTCCTCCACTTCATCAACAGCACTGGATGGCTGTAGACGGTTTTTCTCTTACCTAAATCTTTTCACAGGTAGTGACCCACATTATGGTATCAAAACGGCACGTAAGTGCTGCTTGAAGTGTGCCTGTGGCACTCTTGCCATTTTACCTACCTACCTACCTATGGTTCTCATTCAAAATGCTCTCTCTAGACAGAATTTAGATTTTAAATATTGTAATATTTTATAAGTTTATGATAGAACCTCTGGTCGGAAAGGTTTGATAACCGTATATATTATATAAAGTATATTTGGTTCTTTTACTCCTCTATGGAATATAGCGTCTGCAGCGATTGAGTCAAATAAATAAGCAAGTTTCAACTAATAATCACCGAATTCATCTGTTATGGTTTCAGCAGATTCCTTTCTCTTCCCATTTTGATTTCATAAAATTTAGCACTAGTGCACTCTTTTTCAATTCATTTCAGTCTCTATAGTATAAATTACTCGTACAACTAATCCTCAAGGTTCTAAAAACAGTGAATAAATATCACTGCTACTCCGTGCAGAGGAAAACTAAAATAATTACATTAAAAAATGCATTTAAAAAATTTCTACCAAGTAGCACTAATAAACGTGGCTTAGCATGCAATGCCGGGCAAGTAGATATGTCCATATCATTTTAAAAACTAAGGTGCATATGTGAAATAGCGGTAGTTAAAAGTACCACTACTCTTACCACTGCCTGCCTGGCATTCCCGCACACACATCCAGGTGCTCGGCATACCGACCTGCTGACCTTTTCCAAATGCAATATGGTTTTAATTAAATTGCAAATGAAATTAACTGCATTCACTCTATCTAAGATGTGTTTGTGCATACAAGTATGTAGTAACTTGCTAGCAAAGGGTGCCACGTTGAGATCGCCTACTTTGGAATTGTAATATAAAGGATCGGTTTGCTCGAAAGTGTGTGGCTTCCCGTCAGTTTATCTCAAATTTTCCAAAACGAGCGACCTATAGATTTGAAATTTTTTTTGGTGGTCAAATTAGGTTTTCATAATTATGGTCAAGGTTGTTTCGAAATAACGCTCAAAATATTAAAATTACGCTTAAAATTAAAATATTAAGCTGAGTGCCGCCGTAGCCGACTGGGTTGATGCGTTACCCCTATTCGAAATTCGGAGAATGTAGGTTCGAATCTCCGTGAAACACCAAAGTGAATAAAGATTTTTTTCTAAAAGCGATCGCCCCGCGGCAAGCAATAGCAAACCTCCAAGTGTATTTCTGCCCTTTTTCATGGCCTCAAAACAAAAAAAAAAAGAATCTGCCGTTCGAAGTCGGCTTAAAATTGTAGGTCAGTTCAATTGTGGAAAATCATCAAGACGCACGAAGAGGAGCTCGGCCAAACACCCAAAAAGGGTTTGGACATATAAAAAGAAATTTTAATACCTATTTTTTCGTAAAATATTTTAACGAATTATTTTCTCTCATAGTGGCTCTCGTTGATCCTTTATTTGATAAGCACCTAAAATTGTATGTTAAAGAAGAATTTAGAGGGCTGAAAAGCTCTACAAATATTTTCTCTAGAATATTTCACGATGGGTCTTCTCCCACAAAAACTTTATGAATTTACTACTAGGTTGTTCAATAAGTTTTGCGGTTCGATAAGAAAAATTTTATGGTTTGAAATACATTTTATTATTCAGTATAGGCGACCTGAACATCATCATATTTGTGCCAATAAGATTCCAATTTATGAGCTCCATCTCTGAAGCGAAAGTCAAGAAGGGCTGCAAAATACGCTACCTTATGTGACCTTATCATTTGGGCAAAAACACTTTCCAGGCATGCTTTTTTTAGGTTTGAAAACAGATGGAAGCTGCTAGGGGCCAAATCTGGTGATGCTCTGACAATTTGAATCTTAGTTTATGAATTTTAGCCTTTGTCAAAATGCTCTTATGATTGTCTTGATAAAAAATAATTATTTTCTTTTATAAACTGGGTATTTTTCACAAATTTTTCCTTCAGTTGGTTAAAGAGATTACAATAATATTTATTGTTTCACCAGTTTGCAAGTAATCCGCAAACTAAATTCCTTTCACATCTCGAAAAGCTGAAACTAACGCCTTCTTGGCCGAGTTCTGTACACTAACTAGTTTCGGAGCCGACAAACTAGATTTATACCACTCTTTAGCCTCTTGTTTTGATTAAGGATCATGGTGATGGACCCAGGTCTCATCCATAGTCATGAATCGTTGCACAAAATCCCCTTTATCCTTTCGAAAACGCTCTAAATGTTGTTGAAAAAGTCGCATTCGAATGAGCGTTAGTTCCATTGTTAGCGAATGCGGCACCCACTGTGCACACAGCTTTCTGAAATCCAATGAGAGGCCCACAGCTTCTATAATATCTCTTTTAGTGACTCGATGATTTTCTTATACGAGATCCTGCATTCTTTCTACGATTTCTGGTGTTGCTGCTGCTTTTGGACGCCCTTAACATAAACACCCTTAATTTGAACGCCCTTCTCAGGCAGTATTCTGGATTCATTAGTCTTCATCATGTTTATTGGTGGTATATTTAAGTGTTATGAACTTTCAAAATTTCTTTTATATGCAGAAGATTTACAATTTTTTAAGCTAATTTCAAGTTTTTCCGACTCGTGTCATATCCACTCAGATCTCAATAACGTCAAGGCATGGTGTGATAAAAATGGCTTCACCTAAGGAACTGTTATCAGACCTTTAGGAACAAATGTCATATTCAATAGTTGGCTTTATTCAAGAAATGTGATAAATTACTAAGTTTGACCTTTAGCTATGGTGGAAAACGAAATTGAGCCAGTCCCCGCGGCCGCCACGTCACCGAGTACTCGGAAGCAGAATGCTGCCCGTGTATTTCATATGTATTCACACACTCGTCCAATAAGTCGTTGTTCAGGCGAGAACGGAGCAACATGCGCGGAAACTATGTCGATCTTTTTCGTATATCACCAAAACAATCTCAGTGTTTTCGTAAACGAACCGCAGTCATGACCCCGGTGACGTCAGCTAATCAGCTGTTTCCTTCAAATTCGTTGAGAGTCTGTTAACGGTTTAATCTTGGCCAGACCTTTGAAAATCTTTTCACAATGTCTATTCACCAGTTTGGTTCAGAATTTACTGATGCATACACGAAATAAATAAACAATTAAGTTACTATTTACCTCACTTGTTCAAACAAAGTTGGAACATCCTGTATTTTTTTGGAGCCCCCCTATTAATTCCAAAGCATTTTCTTAGTTTCACTCTAGGATTGCTTAACTTTGTTCATCTGAAGTCCTTACAAAATAAATTTTTTTATTATGTATATTAATCCCTATAACCTTGAGCATTAGTTTGTTTAAAATTTATTTTTCAAATTATGTAGATTTGTACCGATTCGAGCAAGTTCATCCGCCTTGCAGTTCCCTTCTATATTCCTGTGGCCTGGCGCTCAAATAAGGTGTACTTTGTAGTATTTTGATATGTCATTTAGAAGCTTAAAACATTCTATGACTGATCAGTGCGTGCCTTCGCTTAGTCCAAGCGGAACTTTCTCCACCCATATTCCATCAAGGGAGGAGTGGACCGGGGGCAGTACTTGGGGACAGGGCCTGGTTAACCTGTTCAGGGATGGCAGGGTTGGAGGAGGAGTTTTCTGCAAAGAGCTCCCCATCAATCTCAAATTCAGGCTACCGGATCACTGCAGTGTTTTCCAAGCAGAGGTGGCCGCAATTAAAAAAGCAGCTGACTGGCTACTTACTAGCGTAATAACTGTTAAGAAGGTAAATATTTACTCCGATAGCAAAGCGGCAATTAGGGCCCTAGGCTCTATTATGGTGCACGCGAAACCGGTCAGGGAATGCCTGGTCTCTCTCTCGATTGCATCTGAATTCTTCGATAGAAAGATAATTTCGGTACCTGGTCACAGTGTTATTCCTGGAAACTGCGAAGCCGACGAGCTGGCCAGACACGGGACCTGTGAGGTGGTGTGCGCGCGAAAGGAGAGGATCGGGATCCCCTTGACAACCTGCGCTCTACTCCTGGAAGGATGGGCTTTGCACCAACTCAGCGAGCGCTGGGTAAGTACACGGACGTGCAGGGTCGCGAAGTCCTTCTGGCCACGTTTGTAAAGGAGGCGTTCGAGGGATTTTCTGAGAATGACGAAATCTCATCTCTCAAATCTCGCGGGCATCCTCACGGGGCACTGCCCGCGGGGTGCACATGCCGTGAGAGTCGGAATCTCTTCGAGTCCTTTTTGCGTCAGCTGTATGGAGGATGAGGTGGAATCATCTCAGCACCTGCTCCTCAGCTGCCCAGCTCTCGCGGTACTAAGATTCAAGCATCTTGGTTCTCACTTCTTTTCTGCGCCTGCTGATATAGCGGGTCTTGATAACAAGAAACTGATGAACTTCATCAGCAGCATAGAGAGGTTAACACAACCGCAGACCAGTCACCGTTCATAGTCCACAAACACTCAATCCTCCCCAACCCTTTCCCTTTCGTCCTAACGTCCTTTTCCTTCACCTCTTTTTCCCCTTTCACAAAGGATGAACCAAACTCTTTCGTCTAAGTGAGCCCACTCTCTGGGTAACCTGCACTACCTAACTTAACTAACCTAGCCACGACTGTTTTTGACAAGTGCGTTTTAGATTCTACCGCTTTTATTGCTGCTTGACTGACCGAGTATAAGAAGACTTCTTTTCTGCAACTTAGGTAGGCGATCAGGTAGGCGAAATGATTGGCTAACTCCAAGTTTGTCGGAGTAAGCCCCTCCACCTACTCTGTTTTATAGCTTTGAGCCATCCGTAGAGATGTTTATATTGTATCATTTTCTTTAATAATAAGCCTGTTATCCCATTCCTCTTTCGAAGGAAATACCGTGACGAAGGATTTATTTAAGTTGATATCCTTGGTCTTACAGAAATCCGTTGTACCAGGAATGCAGGATAGTTTTTCTAAAATTGATCTATTGTCCGTTTTGACTAGATCGATTTCTTTTCATCTGAGAGCTGACTAGGCAGCTGCTTGCTTGCCGAATCGCTCTATTGGTAATAGTTTCATCAAAATATTTAGAGCCTCTGTGGGTGTAGTCCTAAGGGCCCCGCAGATGCAGAGACTCGCCATTCTTTGTACATGCACCATGGGCACCATTCTATGTAGTATACTGTATGTTAGGATTGGTCTAACTATCGATGTGTAAAGCCAAAGTATGATACAGGGTTTGATTGATTGATAATAAACCTTCCCGTGCGGAGCGTCTGCCAAGCGATCAACCGAATCGGCTGGTGGGGGAAAATGATCGTTGGACCTTCCCCTTCCACTAGAAATCGGTCCCAGTTCGCTGGCAACAGCGGTGCAGTCAACATCGCTCCGCGCGTGAAAGCTGTTTTAAAAGTGTGTTAAAATTTTGCAGTGGGGAAAATGCAGCGATCGTTGGAGCAACGTTACTCGATCAAATTTTTGTAAGAAGCACTGTGAACGCGGCATTTTACAAAGATGTGCTCCTTCGGCTGAAAAATCGCGTCGCCCGGGTTCGGCCCGATCTCGTCAACAATTAGACCCTTCATCACGACAATGCGCCGGCGCACACCGCCTTCCTCTGCACCTGTGCATTGACCAAGATGGGGGTTCCGCTGCTTCCTCACCCTCCCTACAGCTCAGACCTGTCCCTTTCGGACTTCTACTTGTTTCCGCGCCAGAAAAGAAAGCTCCAAAAAACTGTGACAGCAGAATTGAACGCGATTCCGGCGGATGAGTTTAAAAAATGTTTCCTGCAGTGGAACTACCGTCACCAGCGGTCATTACTTTTCAATCAAACCCTGTAGATGGGGAAATACCCCAACTTAGTCCTATTAGCTGTTTACCAGAGTAGAATGCTATTGTAGCTCGTTTTACTCTTTTTTCGACATTTGACTTCCATCTTAGTTTTCTGTCTAATATTAGAACTAAATAGCGAGCCTCATCATTACATGATAGTGCCGCACCGCCTAAAGTCGGAGGAGTTATTTCTGGAATTCTATGTTTCCTAGTAAATAAGTTAAGTTCAGTTTTGTTGGAGTTGACGCTTAGCCCATTTGCTTTTGACCATATTTAGTAAATCCTGCATGATTTCACAAAGCGTATAGGGAAATTTTCCTCTTAATACCATTGCAGCATTATCCGCATAGGCTACCACGTGTTGTTCCCTCTCCTTTAGGCTCTTTAGCAAGAAGTTTATTGCCAGCACCCAAAGTGTATCCACTAGTAACTTTTAAGTTTCCGCACTCGAGATAGTCCAACTCGTATTCCGTCTTTGGAGGTATCCGGAGTAATAGTGATTTTTTGAAAGGATTTTACGTAGTCAAGATGCCTCTATGATTTCTTAGATTTCTCCACAGAAGGTTCTCCAACCATAACTTTTCGCTTTCCTGTCTTCGTTTTTATAAATTCTTAGCTTACTGTAATAGCAGTCCCAGTCTTTACACTCTCGTGTTGCTTTCGCTCTATTAAACTGTCTTCTGCTGTCGTTTATTAAGGTTGTCGGGTCTTCAGATCACCAGGGCGATTTTTTCTTCCCCTTATACTTAATTATAGGGCAGGCTTTATTTAGCGCTGTTCCTCAAATGTTCATTCAATGATTCCCTATTTCCAATCATCCCTATTTTGGGAATTAGGAAGTCTCTCCTTAAGTTTTTTAATTCATTCTATTTCTTTTTGTTGACAAATAGCCGGGGGAGGCATTCCAGAATTCTTGTCGCACAGTTTACTTTATCAAAAGCTGATACTTTCCTAATATTTCATGTGAAGTCACCATTTGTTAGGTGAAAGAGCTAACACTAAATTGTCAGCTATTGTTAGCTTCCACCGAAAATTTTTTAAGAAAGTTATCGACATGTCGAATTTACATATGAAGATGCTGCATGACTAATATACAAGAAATGGCATTAAATTCTCAATATTCAACCATAATTGGACACCCTCTATAGCATTTATTAGCTAGTATGTATTTTTTTGAAATGCTAATTTTATCTCGCTATAAATACCATTTTGCTGCATACATAAACATACATATATAGTATATACCTGACACTTACACACATGCAACATATATATATGAATGTAGTTAAATTTTGTAATTACTCACAGTGCACAATTAGCATTACTCGCTTGCTGACCGTCGGTGGAATGCCATTGGAAGCGATGCACAAATAGGCGCCCATATTCAAGCGCTTCACCTTCGAAATGGTTAAGTAGGAGCCATTGTAGGCAATAACTGAAAATATACAAGTAAAAAGAAAAGTTGTGGCTGTTAGAACTGAAATAGAATTTGCTAAGTGCATATTTGATTTAGTTTTTAGAAGCTCATCCGCTTGCGCTCATATAATTAAGTCACTTTCACCTTTTTATTATATTCGCAATATTTTGGGGCCAAATTTTTTCGTAAATTTTTTGCAAAATTTCATACCACGTTTGTCCTAGTTTATGTGTAGAAAATGTTCTCAGAAACCTCGTTTTGTTTTAAAATTTGAGTTCAAACTTATATTTTATTCTACTTAAATTGAATGGGCTATAAACGTCAAACTGCATACACGGAAATTTACTAAAAATTTTGATTAAAAAGTTAAAAGTTGTGATGACAATTTTTCAGAAATTTGCTTAAGTTTTATAAATTTCGTGCAAAGTTTGGAACTTTTGTTCATAAGGTTTTCGATATTCAACATACTTTTATATAATCTTCGCATGAAGAGGAATTGATAGCCACTTCAGCAGAGGAATATTTTGTTGCATAAACCGGCTTTATTTCCAACGAAAAGTACGAAAGTGTGCATTGCCTTTGCTGGGAAACCAATAATTCAGGCAAAATTTTTGGAAAAAAGATATCAGCGTTCTCTTTTTAGTTTAGGCGTGTGAACGAAAAAGAAAGGTTTAGGTTTCTGGGCATGCTAATAGCGCCTTATAAAGGGTGGTACAATTTCAAGGGCCGATGTTGAATGTAAACCACACCTAAACGTGAGGCTCTTTTCTGCATTTCATTTGACATTTTTCAATTTCAGACTAACTCGTGATTTTTTCGGTCAATTTAATCGTCCAAATGTGCATACAATCGGACAAATTGTGCAAAAGTTTGAGGAAACCGTAGAAGATGTAAAAGCGCCAGTGCATGCTCGTACTGCAGAAAATATTGCTGCTGTTCGCGATAGTGTGGTTGAAGAGCCGTCCACCTCAACTCGTCGTCATGCCCAACAATTGCATCTCTCACGCTCGTCGTTGATGAACATTATGCATAAAGACTTGCACGCTCACAAGGTGTAATTGACTCACAAACTAAGGCCCGAATTGGAAGATATGGATGTGGACGATATGTGGTTTTAACAGGACGGTGCCACTTGCCACACAGCTAACGAGACAATGGTTTTTTTGCGCGAAAAATTTGATGGCCGAATAATTTCACGTCGCGGCGATGTCAATTGGCCTCCAAGATCATGTGATTTGACACCGTTGGACTTCTTTCTTTGGGGTTATTTGAAGAAAAGTCTATAAAAGGGCAACAACTCAAGAGCTAAAGGATGAGATAATTCGGCACATTAACGGCACAGAACCTCAATTATGCCTCAGCGTCATCGAAAATTCAGACCATCGGATGGAGGTGTGCCGCCGAGGCTGCGGCAGCCATTTGGCCAATATTTTGTTCCTTGCATAATTGAGCCATACCAGTTTTGTCATAATAAAGAGACGTGACAACAATTTAGAATAAAAATTGTATTTGATTCAAAATCAACACCGGCCCTTGAAACTTAACCGCCTTTTATATACAGAATATTTTAATAGAATTGTCTACGCCAAAAGTTATATATAAGCGCCCTCTATTATTTTGTTTTTAATTTAAAGATGCATAAATCCGTTACAAATACTTTACGAAAATACTTACAAATATTTTAAGAGATTAACGTAGAACAAATATCTGAATATTTCTATATTTGAATTGGTGCGTAGGTGTGCACTGTACCGATACTATCAGACGAGTTCTCCTATGACAATATTTCTCTAGGCAGCCATGTGAGCCCGATTACCGATTAGTCTGAAATATCTGGTGTATACATTATAAAATATTTGTTTGTTAACCAAAAGAATTTACAATAATATTGTAAGCTTAGCAAAGCAACCGTAGTGATCTCCAAACAGTTTGATTTCGAAATAGAACTCCCACCAATTCTAATCGGATGAAGGTGAACTTCACACTTAAGAGAGCACGTTCGTCTACGTAGGTGACCCCAGTTATTTCTGCTAAACTTTTATTCACTGGCGGCCGCCGTAGCCGAATGATTGGTGCATGACTACCATTCGGAAGTGCCCAGGCTTGAATCGCTGTGCAGAAACGCCAAATAATGTAAGCAGTTTTGTTTTTCTAATAGCATTCGCCGTTTGTACAGCAATTTTTTTTTATTTTTTAACTTGTAGCAAGCTTTTTTTGCCAGTTTGAGCCACTTCCATATAAAATAATATTATAATATTTTCTTATTTATTTAATTAGTTTTGCTTATTTCTTAAAAAAATAAAAAAAAAGTTTTTTAATTAAAATTCTTTTAGCTAGAATTTGTTTTTTAATTATTTTGTGTCATTTCGAGGACTTTCCTTGTTTGATTTCCTAAAAGAGAAATATTGAAAAAAAAATTGAATTATTTAAAAGAATTTTTTACTATAATTTTTTTACTAAAATTTTTTTAAACATAGATTTTTTGTCACTTTGTAAATTTTTGAGCATTTTTGAACGTCTCAGTGTCTTGCTTATTTCTCAAAGAGAAAAAGAAAATTAAAATACTGTTTTGATAAAATCTTTTTTAATGCATTTTTTTTTAATAATTACTTTGCCCCATTTCAAGCACTTTCACTGATTTATTTCCTTAAAATAGAATATATTATTTAAATAATTTTTTTACAAATTTGCTTATTTTTAAGTTAATTATTTGTTCCATTTGCTAATTTTATGGCATTTGGGAGTAACTCCTGTAGCATTCCTATAAAGTCAATCTCAAACAAACAAAAAACTATTAAATACAATTTTTGAATGAAACTCTTTTTTAATAAACATTTTCTTTAAAAATGTTTTTGCTCATTGTAAGCCTTCTGTACCGCTGAAAGTGGCATTCGCATAACACTCTTACCGATTGGCTCGCTTATTACAAAAAACAAAAAATAAATAAAATCAAATTAATTCTTCTTCTTCTTAATTGGCGCGATAATCGCCTACGCGATTTTGGCCGAGCTTAACAAAGCGCGCCAGTCGTTTCTTTCTCGTGCTAACCGGCGCCAATTGGACATATCAAGTGAAGCCAAGTCCTTCTCCACCTGATCTTTCCAACGCAGAGGAGGCCTTCCTCTTCCTCTACTACCACCAGCTGGTACCGCATCGAATACTTTCAAAGCCGGAGCATTTGTATCCATTCGGACGACATGACCCAGCCAACGTAGCCGCTGGACCTTTACTCGCTGCTCTATGTCTTACAAAGCCGTATTAGTTTTGTGGGGATACCAAATTCAGACATCGCGGCATACAGATAACTCCTTTCCGTACTGTCGAATACAGCTTTGAAATCGACTAAAAGATGTTATGTGTCGATTCTCTTTTCGTGGGTCTTTTCCAAGATTTGGCGTATTGTAAATATTTGGTCGATGGTAGACTTTCCAGGTCTAAAGCCACACTGATAAAGTCTAATCAGTTGGTTGACGGTGGGCTTCAGCCTTTCACACAATACGCTCGCTAGAACCTTATAGGCGATATTTAGAAGACTAATCCCGCAGTAATTGGCACAGATTGCAGGATCGCCCTTCTTTTGGATTGGGCAGAGCACACTTAAGTTCCAATCGGCAGGGATGCTTTCATCCGACCATATTTTGCATAGAAGCTGATGCATGCACCTTACCAGCTCCTCGCCGCCATGTTTGAATAGCTCAGCCGGCTGTCCGTCGGCGTCAGCGGCTTTGTTGTTCTTTAGCCGTGATATTGCTATTCTCACCTCGTCATGGTCGGGTAGCGGAACGTCAATTCCGTCGTCGACTATTTGGGGGGTATCGGTATCTTCACATTTTCTGTGATATGCGCAGCTATCACTTTTTAACAGGTTCGAGAAGTGTTCACTCCACAATTTAAGATTGCTTTGTATGTCTGTCACCAGTTCGCCGTCTTTGTTGTTGCAGGAAAACGCCCCGAAAATCAAATTAATCACCCTATTTTAATAACATTTTCTTACTGAAAACAAGTTTTTTAATAGTTATTTACCGCTTAAATTATTACTTTCGTAAATAACCATCGGAGGTGCATTTAATTTTGTTGCAGCAGAAATATTTTGCCTACCCTACTAATCAATGTATGAGTTTTGTTGTTGTTTTCAATGTTTACTTCTCTCTTCTTAGAAAAAATCTTTCCCTACTTTTATGAAAGAAAATTTTATTTGCGTAAATTTAATTTAGTCAACACGATATGCTCCTAGAAAGAGTTTCCTCGACGGCCACAGATGCCCGTTGCGTTGCGCCGGAAGCACTTCCTTAAATTACCTTCAAATTTTCCGATCTTTTGGCGCATCAAATCAGCCCTCGCTCCGAGAACTTGTGGCCTAGAAATCGAAGCGTAAGCGAAGTGCGGTTTATTGGCAAAGCAAGTATCGAATGGATTTTGTCTATTATCTAGGCAAGCTTTTTTTGAGAGTCAGAGCATGCCTCATGCTCGTTATTCAAGGTACGTTGATCTTGGTGAACGTGAAACTCCACTAGATTCCATATTAGTTCAAGAGCTCTTAGTAGTTGCTATAATTTGCTATTTAATTTGCAAAGATTTGTATCTTATGCTAAATTTTCCAAGTCCCGTCTCATATTCTTTCTCACTCTACTTTCACATTTACCCGAAAAAAACTGTGTTCTTTGTAGCCGCACAAATTATGGACATACATTTTCTAAAACATTTTGAGTTAGGCGTAACCGATCTTGGAGCTTTGATGCCTCTCTGATTGAGATCTTAAAGGAAGCTGGGTTTAAAAAAAGCTGCGGTGGTCGTAAATAATAAACTCATCTTAACAAGAGTTGCTGGATAGAAATATAATATCCGTTTCTAGTGTCCATTTCTGAACCACCTGTGACGATTGGAATCTCTCGAAGGTGATATGAGCTTTTCTGTAGCTCCTGTTGAGGAAGTGAAACTCGAAGTTATGACCAATGCGAATGCTAAGGGAACTGATGGTTATAGATTAAGGCCCTTACTTCATTTAAAAGGGGGTTTTTTGGGTGTATCTTTAAAAGCTTGTAAAACGGAAATGAAAAAAAATGTATTTTTATTTTAATTTTTTTTTTTGGTCTTTTTGTCTTTTTGATTTAAGACACCTGTGAGTCCCAAAATCCGTGTCGCCAATGACTACCTTTTATTGGTAGACCATTTTTTAAAGGCTGACAATATTTGAACGAACCTCATATGCCCAAAATGTGTATTTAACAATAGTTCAAAAAATAAAATACTCAAAACAAAAGTAAAATCTTTTTCCGTTGCCGTTTTACACGCTTTTAAAGAAACACCCAAAAAACACCATTTCAAATGAGGCGAGGCAACTAATAATTGCATAGCTGTCTGCATTCAAATGCAAACAAAATAAAATTCCTAATCAATAAGCCATTAACAATCCATTTGCGTCTATCGCCCACCAATATTGAATGGCATTCATGTTAAATGCAAAATAAATTCATCATGCATTTTCTATTGATCCATTTCCGGTTCATGGTAAATTCATTGCAAGGCTAACAAACAATAGGGAATATTGCAGCAG
Source organism: Anastrepha obliqua (assembly GCF_027943255.1). Lineage (NCBI taxonomy): Eukaryota > Metazoa > Arthropoda > Insecta > Diptera > Tephritidae > Anastrepha > Anastrepha obliqua. The sequence goes on from NC_072896.1 coordinate 34,146,797, forward strand.
TTCGTTGAGTTCCCTTTCATTGGCAAACAAAAGAAAAGTTTTGAACAAAAATTTCATATAATTTTAGATATTAATGCAAAACTATTTAATTACTGAATAATACATAAAGCACTTCAAATAATTGTGGGGAGGAAATTAAATGTATGCATGCACATAAATTCCTACGTTTGCTGTTATTACGCATGCATGGGTATTCAAGTGTTGCTCAGTGCAAGCTTTCACTGCGGCCGGTGCTGTTGTGTTGCGTGATCTCGAATTGTGAATGTGATGAAGTGGTGTTGCAGAGTAATTCGTTACGGGTATATAGTATTTCGTAATTTAGTAAGGTAGTCAATAAAAAGTTTTGAATTGTAAATTTCACCATAATCCTTATTTAGTAATTCTGTGGTCGCATGCCGTAGTAGCCTAAGTCGATTTAAGAGATATATGCGATTTACTAACTGCGTTTTAAATACTAAACTGAACGCTTAATTTAAAAATTTCTTTATTGTGTCATACGACTACAGAGTTGATAATTTTTACTACAGAGTTGGGAATTTTAGGTAATAGATAATAGATTTTTTATTTTTTGTTTTTTTTTTTGTTCGCGAAAGAAAAATGGTATGTGGACTAAAAAACTCCCTATCGTTACCTCCGTCGCCTACCCTGAAGCAGCTTTTGCATTAGTTCCGAATGGTGTTCCATCTTCCTCATTACAAAGGCCTATGCCTATCTGCCTGAGCGGACACTACTGATGATCTCCCACGTTTCCCCGCTACTTAGCATCTTGTCAATGTTAAATATGGTACTCGTAGGCATCGCAGGCGGAATCGCCGCTACACGTACCGCAATCAGCCTGAGGGGCACGCGCTATAATCTCAACCTCACTTATGGGCAGTCAAGCATCCTTAGAAACTTCGAGTTCATCCCTCTGTCAAGGGATCAGTGTGTACCCTCGTTTAGTTCAACCGGAACCTTCTCCACTCATACTACGTCAAGGGAAGAGTGGACGGGGGGCTACAGTTGGAGGCAGGGCGTGGTAAACTTGTTCACGGATGGATCGAAGTTGGAAGGAAAGGTTGGCGGAGGAGTATTTTGCAAGGAGCTTCCCATCTGACTCAAATTCAGGTCACCGGACCACTGCTGTGTGTTCCAGGCAGAGGTAGCCGCAATCAAGGAGGCAGGTGATTGGTTGCTCACATGCGTACTAACATCAATAAGGGCAGCAGCACAAAGCGGTTGACGCACACGCAGCATAGTCATCGTTCGTAATCCACACGCTCCTAACCATCCCAGCACTACCTCTCCCCACCTTCTCCCTGTATCCCATCGGTCTTTTTCTATCACCTCACTTCCTTCGTAAAGGTATCACAAAGGACGAATCCATTTTCTTCGTCCAAGTGTGCTCATTCCCTGGGCAACCATACTAACCTAACCTAACCTAGCATCTTGTTGATTACATTTTTAGTGGCTAAGTGACCGATTGCACTCTCTAGCATCCGACATTCTTACTCCCAACGTATGAATTGGAGGAATGTATGTTCAGCGTCATCTTCGGCGGCATCCCCATGTATGCATGAGGGGTCTTCGCTTTTCCTTATTCTGTACAGGTACTTCTGGAAATACTCGTGCCTCGAAAGCATTTGGGTTGTATAAAAATTGACTTTACCGAAGCTCCTGCTGTACCATGAAGCAACGTCCTTTATTCGCCCAGCCGCACATCTGCCGCGTGTTTCGTTAATCCAGCGGTCTTGCCGTAGCCTTAGCGTTTCATTCCTTACTCACGCGCTGCAGGTTTGGTAGTTCTTTCATCCATTCCCTCTTTGTTTATTGCCCGTAACTTTTTCCTCTCAAAAGTAAATAACAATGATATAACGGTATTGAACCGCTTATTACTTGCACGGCTGGTCCTAATACTGTGCAGGCTATATTTGCTCTCAGTCCTCTGAGTAGAGAGGCCATCTGAGCGACTTTCCTTGCTGCGTGTTTTATTTGGGGCCAGAAAGTTTGCCTTGAGTCCAGTCTTATGCCGTTTACTGCCTACTTTAGGAACCTTTTTGTGGTGAGCGTATTTGAGCAAGTTAGCAAGCTAACTTCTAGCGGGATGTGTTTCTTGCTTAGAAGTATAAGCCCGTTTTGTCTGTGGCTAATTTGAGGCCTGCGTATACGATAAGAAAGTTACTATCCGTCATTTCTATATTGAATATCTCGTCATAACTAACGTTCCACAAGACGGGACAGAGAATTGAAAAGATCGGGCTTCCATATGATTATTACTGATGGTTCGTTAGTTAGGCGGAGACAAACTATATCTTAGTAAAAATAATCAGGCTGGCCTTTCGATTACTAGGCCGACTATAATCCATACTTTTTGAATCAAGAGCTTTGAACTAGGCACGAAAGTTTGCTTACTGGGTCTTCAAATGCGAGGTCTTTGAGGTCTTTCAGACTTAACGAATGTCTTTGGAATCTTTTGGGATCAAAAGAGTTTGTGGCCCTCCCAGTGAGTATTGCATAATTTTCAAAGAGCTAGACAATAATTACTACATGCAAAGCAGAGAAGGTTCTATTTCACGGACTTAAGTTAGTTTCCTTGTAACAAAATGTGTAATGAGTTAGCCCGGAACGCTTCGGCCTTGGACTTTAAAAAAGCAAACAAAGTGCTACGCTTTCGAATTTTATCGAAGGTTGGTCTTTTAGCACGGCGTCTTTGGCTGATTGGCAAGGATATTATTAGAGTACAACATGATCAGTCAGACCTGTAACTCACCAGATAGAGAAGACAAGTTAGGCCATCTCTGCTACAGATACTTTGAAATGTGCGAGTTTTTTGGTTAAATCTTATTTTGATAGTCCAAAAGAGAGTGAATTTGGTTGGGCTATAAAGTAATCCGAATCTATTATCTCTATTAATGAGGCCCTTTGTTCCACCAAGGAATCACGGAAAAATATATATTTATATGTAATCTAAATAGATGGTTTCGAATAATTTAGGTGAAGTTAAGAGTTTTGAGAATTTTTTGTATGAGTAATATCGTCTTCAAATCGACTTATAGTATGACTTGTTGCTTATATGGCTTACTAAAGACGTCCAGCGGAAAACGGTCCGCATCTTTTACTTAATATTTTTCTAATTCTTTTCATATTTGTATTGCGAAATACGGTATTTAAACCGTTAGATTTTAGCTTTGTTATTAAGGCAGATTAATGAAGCGATCAACAGAGTTTGATCCATACAGATGAATCATTTTCACGCTGCCGTATGATGCTTAGGTGTTGACAAAGAAATGATTCGAATGAATTTCTTTTTTTTTAATTTTTATTTTTTTTTTTATTTTTTAATTTTCGAATAGTACACTGATTTTCTAATAATGAGCGCAGAACATATCAGCCTTCTTTTAGATTGGCCCCAGCAAATCTCAATTCCAATCAGCAGCCCTTGGACATACGCCATCAGCGATAAATTGTACAATGTGACTATTCATTGTTTTATTTTTTAATTTCAATTATTTTCTACAACTACAATATAATGCAAATTTTCGAACTTTATATGAAATTTATAAAAATTTGGCACATTTTCATTAAAACTTCAAACTTCGTACTCAGAATTTTTAGAAAAATTTCGGGTACGTAGTTTTATAGACTATTGAATTTTGGTTTAATAAAGTGTAAGTTTGAAGTAGATCAAAAAAGTGAGTGAAAAGTTTGATTAACCCTGCAGTCCCACTGTTAGTCATTTCGACTAACATCACTGCTTTTCACATTTGTAATTTCTTTTTCTCTCATTGTATCAATTTCATTTTTAACGTTGAGAGAGTTTATTTAGTTGCAATGCTGCTCCTGATCAGTACGGACTTGTTGTTTGGCTCGCTTAAGTGGTATGTATGTATTTGTAGAAACTGCGTAGTCGAAACGACTAACATTGGGCTTAGTGCAACTTTTTTAGCATTGAAAATGAGGCCAACTAAAATTTGTGAGGAAGAAATTGAAAAAATTTTGGCTATGTCGGATGAGGATGAAGAGGATTTCAGTATTTCCGAAAGCGAATTCGAAACGAATTTACTAGAAGAGGGTATGAATTCTTCGGAGGATGATTGTTCGGACAATTCGGAGGACTGGAATGAAGAACCACCACCTCAGGCGCCGCAGAATAATATAATACCATTTTCCAAAAGATTTTTGCGTGGTAAAAATAAATATAAATGGGCGACAACTGAAGGAAAATGGCGTCGGTCTGCAATTAACATAGTGCATCATGCTAAAGGTGCAACAGGAGCAGCAAAGAATGTTACGGATTGCGCTGAAGTGTTTAAATTATTTATCACTGATGAAATTTGAAGTATTATAGTTCATTACACCAACGTCGAAATTGAAAAAAGGAATGGAGATTTTCCAAATGAAAAGCCGGTGAACAAAACAGAACTTGAAGCACTGATTGGTATCTTAATATTGAGCGCTGTTATGAAAGACAACCATTTGACCTCTCGTGAGCTATTTAATAAAGAATATTCTAGAACTAGGTATATCTCAACAATGAGTCGCTCGCTATTAAGCTTTTTGGTCTCATGTTTGCGGCTTGACGATAGATCTGTAAGAGTTTTGCATCTTAACGATAGATTCGCTGCTATAAGAGAGGTATGGGATAAATTTAACCTGCACTCAGAATTGCAGCAGAATATCCGAGATATTTTATCCGTGCCAGTTGAGGAGGCAAGTGTTGAGAATGTACCCTCAAAAAAGAAAAACAAAAGAAAAATTTGCTCTATCTGTCCTTACAAAAAACACCGAATGAAGAAGAGTGTATGCTCAAAATGCATGAAACATGTATGTGGTGAGCACAAGGTCGAGATTTGTGCCTATTGTGCAAAACTTTAATGTACAATTAACATTTTTTATAAACTTTATATTTAATCAAATTACTTAAACTTTATAACGGCAGAAAGCCTTGTTATTTTCTATGTTCTTTTTCATTTATTTTTAATTTTTTCTCAACATCATGTGTTGAGCAATAAATAAATGTTAAGCTTTCAAGCTAAAATTTGAGACTTGTGCCTAATGTACAAAACTTTTATTTTAAACTCTTTTTATGCTTAAATAATATAAAATAATTCTTTAACTTTATATCGGCAGTGAAATGTTTTTTACTTTTAAGGTTTTTTAATTTTTAATTTTTTTTTTGTAACACTAAGTAAGATATCTAAAACTGAAGAGTAACAAAATGTGATAATAATAAAAATAAATGAAAAACAGAAACAATTGGAAATGTTGTTTTACTTTTGAATAAAGAAAGGAATAATCTTTTAATTTTTCAATAACTTTTAAAAATTATGAGCATAGGTAGTTCTGCAGCATCGATATTTTGAGTATGTTAGTCGAATCGACTAACATTGGTAACAACGTACAAAAAATCACGGTGGGCATGCAGGGTTAAAATGTGCCCAGTTTTGGGCTTGATGCAAGCGCTTTATTTACCTTTCGTTACTTTTTAAATTATCTCACAGCGCCAAGAAAACTATTGGTTCCCATCTAAAATTAATTATTGCTAAAATTACTTCAGAATGTTCGTACAGTTATGTTCCGTTTCACCAACTATGATATTTTTTCGCAGTATGCCTCTCACACACTGAGCTTATTTTGTCATATCTATAATATTAATTGAATTTTATATCTCTAATTATGTCATAATAAAACCTACATTATTTTAACCTATCGCAGATAACGTCCGTATGTGATAGCTATAATTTTCAAAGTGTCAACAAAAGGCCAACTAGCCAGCTGGCATATCAACAATGCCTTTCACCAAATTCAATGCTAAATTCACAATACTTTTCACACAAAGCAATTAAAGTTAAATAGATTTCAAAAAGTGGCGAAAATAAGCTTTTTAAATGGTTTGAATGAAAAGAGTTTTTAGTTGTATTAATGTTTCATTAAATAACATCTGCTTTTAATTAGCAAGTCAATGCGAAAAAGCATCACAAAGGGCGTAACGAGCCGTAACATATACCGCAAAAGGGTAAAAAGTCAATAATTTGGTATTTTAATTACACTTAAATGATGATTTAAGTGATATGAAAAAAAAGCCATTTGAAAGGCAAAAATTAAATAAATTTTTATAGTTAGAAAATTCATATAATAAAAGATTCATAACATATTGCACAGTTTTGACTATTTGTTTATCAATTATTTAATTTTTTGTAAGTTTTTATATAACTGTAGTCCATATTACATAAAAAATCTTATAACTTCCAATTTTGTACAAAATTTAAAAAATTTCAACAAATTTTCATTCAAACTTATAACCAAAATTTTGGGTATGCATTTTAATAGCCAGTTGAATTTTGATGCAATTAAAGGGTGGCTCATCATTTTGGTATAATAATGGAGTAGTCCAAGTTCGAAGTGGCTCAATATTCGCGTTGATGTCGAAGACAATTGAGACAATTTATTTTTTGGTTGTTTTGTGCAATTTCTCTTTTTAAAAAAAATTGTTAATAGTCGTTACTGAAAAAACTGCATTCCCCATATTGTATTCAAATGGTTTGAAAATTTATTAAAATCTCTTAACTTTTTAAGAGTTGTGTTTGAAACTTGGAGTTACTTGGGTTTTGTTGGAATATAAATTATGTTTAAAAAAACTAAAAATATATAAATAAAAAAGTTAAATAGAAAACAAAAAATAAAAATAAAAAATCGACTATAAAATTGGGAAAAAATTATAAAAAATAAATAAATAGTCACCGTTTAAAAACAAAAAATAATTGACATATCCAGGTTGGCCCTTTAAAGTGGATGCATTTGTTACTGACTTATCTTACTTACATGTAACACTGACATAAGTTTGGATTTAATAGGATTTATGCGTGCAAAATTACCGAAATGTTTGCGTCAACTTTACTAAAAAATATGCTGGCAATGACTTTAAATTAAACCTTTGCAAAGTAATTTCTGTATTTGCTTCCATTCGAAATTTTCGTGCAGACTTTGTTGATCCATATACTCTAGAACTACTATCTATCTTTATTTTGCATTCCCAGCTTACTCGTAAATGCTCAGTGGATTCCACATTATTCATCTCATATTAGTAGGCTTAAAAGTGTCCAGGAAGTCTTTGTCCATTATGCTTTGTGTTCTTTACATTTGACTGATCCAATTCCTTCTTATAAAATTTGGTGCTTGCTGATTAATTTAAAACATTAGTAACAATGGCAATACCAATAAATCCGATGCCGAAATGGATAGCACTTTATAGTTCGCGCAACCATTAGCCGGGAAACGGAAATAAGCGCCAAAAAGTAGGCACAAAAAAAACGCCAAAAAAATTTTGACCAAGAACGCCCCAAATAGTAGGCAACAAAAATATAAACTCAGGAAAAATAGCTTAAACTGTTTCTAAGATATATATATATAAGGAATAGCTCTCTCTCTCCTTTTCCTCTACGTTATATCTGTTTTCTCTCTCGCGGAACGAAAATGCCCAAAAGGTTGCATAGCCTTGAAATTTTACTCTCCATTCTCGTTGGTCCATCGATGTCTAAGAAGTTTCACTTCAAACCTTTTTGTTCTTTTACTCGATTTCCTTCGGCATTTCCCTATTAGAGAGGGGTCTCCGCTGCAAAAAGTGTACTTATTATTTATTTATTTTTATTTTCATATTTCTTTATATAAACGATGTTTTGCGCACTAAACACTCATTCGGTTTCACAGACGAGGTAATGCCAAGTCTCACGGCTTGAATTTCAAACGATTGAAATGAGCAGAGAGAATAGCCACAACAATCGATAGCTGAGGCTTTGTTAACCTTAGAAGCCTTCTCAAACGTCTTCGATTTAGGCTTTGCCAGAAGGCTTTCCCGATCTTAGAAGCCTGAGTTTTTATTTAGTGCTCTTTGAGTTGAAGCGAAGCTCACCTTTCATGCAACAGACCGCAGGTAGTGGAGGGAACCCTGTTACCTGTTTAGCAAGTTCATAAACCCACCAATTTCCTGGAATATTATTAGTACAGAAGAAGGAAGAACGAACGATGACTACTTATGGCTGTGCTTACCGCTTCCTACTGAAGAAATTCATAAGGCGTGTGAACTCCAAATTTTTAATGGAGCAAAAAACAAGAAAAGCTGAATATCAGTCCAGTGAGAGCAGGGCATCTGAGGATTAGGTGCTGCCACTTTGTCCTCTAGACAGCCACCTTCGCTTGTAATGAACTATAGTGCTTGAACACACGGTAGAGGGTTTGAACTTGATGGAAACTTCTCGCAAAAAACTCCTCCACCACTTTTACCATACAAAGTCTAGGCGTTCACGAACAGGCTCATCAAGCTCTATTTCGAAATACTGCACCTCTTTCATTTCTCACTTGGGAGGATATAGATGGGAAATATTCCGGTGGTATACAGCGTGAGCACGCAATGATAATCCGACTTGGAGATGTACTCAAATACTCTAAGAATTGTGAAGGACTCGTAGCTTAAGTCTATCTTAATCCATAATAATCCACAGCTACGCCAAAAGTGAATAAGTAGCTTCTACAATTACAGCATTACAAAATTAATTACAAAGTTAATCAAAGCGTAGCAATAAGTCGATTCCTATAATGCGTTGCTATCGTCGATAGCTTAGTTGTTGGCAGTTTTCACACATTTACCTTTAATTTTTCTGTTTAACTAGTGTTTTTGTTATTGCTTGCATCGCAGCCGCTGCTTTTATGCATTGCTCCTTGCATTTGCCACTTCACTCGCTAACATCCCATAGGCTGTGTATCATATTGCATTGGTTAAGTTTGGTGTTGTATTGATTGTGTTGTGTCTAACCGCACAATATGCAATGTACAACAAGCAACATGCAACAAGCACCAAGCCACTAGAGAATGTCAGTTACGTGAAAATGCAATATGCTGCTATGTGGCATGGGAAACCACGACACGTGCAGGCACTTAGACCGAGTACACTTGGTGCTAGGAGAAGAAGTGCGGGAGTGAGCGGGTTAATACAAATAGAACTGCGTAAATAAATACGTAGAGATGCTAATCACTGAACTCCAACCTCGGGATCCCGTAATCTTTGGATTTCTAAATATCGAAAATCCCGAAATTAGTTGATATAAATCCGCGAAAATTATTGATTTTTTCGAGTAGGAAGGGCGTAGAATGAAATATTATTCAGAGAAATTTGATATTCATCCAAATAAAAGAGCTCTTACTTTGTGATGTGGAAAAAATTGTAAACTTCAGAATAAAATAACACCACTGTGATTATATTTAAAATAAGCAATTAGAATTCTTGGGGATGGTTTATAATCTGGAGCTTGAAATTTCAAACTGAAATTTCAATTGGTCGAGCCAAGCAGCACCAAGAGATTTGGTGGCACTGAGGCTAAAAGCCCATTATATTTAGAGCTCTGAACTATCTACCCTAGTCAAGGAGGAAAGGAGAAAGGTATAGGAAATAATATAGACAGAGGCAAAAGTAGTTAGTCTTGAGAGAATTTTCCAGATTCTTTGGTAAATCTGTAAATATCCTCCAGCTTTAGAGAAAAAATATTACTCATTCTCACGACATCGGAACCCAAAGTCCAAAGTCTTGGACTAGCAAAGGCAGGACACTCATAGAGAAAGGGTTCAGTGCTATCCGCCTCCTTCAAGCACGAGGCACATTGGGTCCTCAATGATTCCATTGGTGGTCATATGCTGACCCCATGAATTGTGTCCTGTAATGATACCGACCATCAACTGAACGTTTTTCCTTCTAAGTTTTAGTAGAAAGTTTGACAGTTTTCTGTTCGGATTTGTCACAAAACACTTGCAGTTCTGCAGCGTTCTAGACTGGACCATCGCTCTTTATGTAGATTTCCTACATAATCGCTGATCCAATTCACCCTTGTGGGGGAACCAATGATCCCCGGTTGGCTATTTCGTTTCCTTGAACAACGGAGTGTCCTTGAACCCAAATAAGTTCAAGCCTGTTTTGTCTTGCGACAGAATTAAGCTTCTTTTCACATTCTTGAACAATCTTTGAGGGTTACTTCACGCTCTCCAGGGCCTTCAGTGCAGCCTGGCGGTCACTGAAAACTCCAATCTGTTTCCCGCTCCATCTCCTCTCGATTCTCCATTCGGCTACTTTCAGGATAGAAAAAACTTCCGTTTGGAAAACAGTTGCCATTTTCCCCATAGCATAGTGATACTTATTACTATCCTTTAAGTACCATCTGGCTCCAGACCGTTTTTAATTCTTGGAGAAAATATCCGTCAAACCTCCCTGAATGCATTCTGGGTTGCTCCATTGCTCACGCAATGGAAATCTGACATCAAATTTCCTTGCAAATTAACCTGGAGCTTAGTAATTTGTTTTGGATCCTCCTTTAATTATAACTTTTGGAAGTCATCGAAGCATCGATTTGAATCAGTTTTTTATAATATTTTGTTCAAGTTTTCACCATTCCACATTAAACGCTCTTCTAAGAACTTTGGCCCTGTCAAACTGTCTGCCATTTTTAAAAGCCGATTGAGAAAGTATTGCGCATACATTTTTGATTGGGTTAAGGTTCACTTTAAAATCCACTCTTCATCGAAATTGTCATTGAATAACGTAATACATACTTCATCTAGAAGTTCTATATACCTGGCACTATTCATTTTTGTGGATATGAAGCATAGAGGCCTTTTCATTTTGACTCTAAGAGTTGCCCAAACCATGAAAAAACCCTCTCCGAAAGTACGATCCCTTTTCTGATTCATCCAAATTGAATTTATTTTCATCGGAAGAAATTACTCTTTCCGATTCATCTTCCTAAAATTGGTACTTCATGGCAAATCTCAATCTGGCCTCTTTGTGTCGTGTGGTTAGCATAAGTTTAGACAATCGGTTTGCATATTCCAGACTAGAATTCGCTTGTGACCGATTTGATTCTCGAACTTCTCTAGCTCTAAGTTTTCGTTTTCTACCACTTCTATTGGTATATCCATACTTTTCTTTTAAAAGGAAGTAGTGAAAGATTACAGTTTTTCTTCTTTTTAATTTTGAAGTTACCTCTCGCATTGTAAGACCTTTCTCTTTCCATGCCAAAATTTGCCACTCCTCAAATTCAGACAATTCTGCACGGTTACGTCTTAGACATACAATCAACGAAAGGACATTGGCACATTTTCTTTTTATTCCTTTACTATCATAGATATCATCTTAATCTTCTTGGTCTTATAATTATTTTGTACAGTGTATGTATTAGGGGAACCAGAAAATAATGCCGTTTTTTCTTTAAATAAATTCGAGTAAATAAATATTTTACAAGTTTGTCTTTCTAGCCAATCATGTAGCCACCCCCGTTGGAGACAACCTTTTGCCATTTAGTGTGCGAATATTCAAAGCCGGATCGATAAAAATTAATTGATTTTTCAGTAAAATATCTTTCATATCAATCACATTTTTAAATTCTCTGTTTATTAAGAAGTGTTGCAGTGATCGAAATAAATGGAAATCAGATGGCTCAATGTCGGGCGAGTATGATGGGATAGTGCCTTCTGCCGTAATCCATTAATTTTTAACAGCGGTTTTCTTGCGCCGTGCGATCTTGCATTGTTGTGTTGCACAATAACGCCTTTTCTATTGCTAGTCGCTGCATACTTTTCAATTAACGGTTGATTCACTCGCTCTAATTGTTCACAATAAAGGTCTGCATTAACAGTTTCTCCAGCTTTAAGTACTTCGAAATGGCCGATTCCACAAATACGACACCAAACACATAAAAGCGCTTTTTTCGGATGGCTTAGCAGTCCTTTTTGTCGGTTCATTCGGAGAGAGCTACTGCGTTTTAGGTCTTTTCTTCATACAAAACCTTTTTTATCTGCAAGGAGCAAGAAATCAAAAAACGGTTTTTTAGTATACCGTTGAAGCAATAAGTTACATGTCATGGATCGGTTGGCTTTGTTCAGACAGATTATGTGGAGCCGAAACACCAGCTCTGTTTGTTTTACCAAATGTTTTTAGATTGAGATCCCAAGTTGGTTAAAAAATTTGACAGCTCGTAAATTCTTTGATATTAATTTACTTCCGCTTCCACTCAGTACGTCATTGTCTAAAGTTGTTCGTATTTCTGATCGATGAGATTCGGAAAGATCGAAGTTATCGGCTCTGAACTGAAAAAAAATAATGTCATTTACGAACATTTAAGCTTTTTGGGAACAACTGCCGCACTGTCAGGGCTATGAAACTCCAAAAGCATGCAATGCCGGACTCGAAAATCTTCTGGTATTTGGCTAGCCATTTCACTCAAAATGGCGAAAGAAAATTTGATGTTTAAGATTTCACAACTTAATCTACTCTAACATTAAAATGTCTCTGGCACGAATTTCAACTACGCAATGAACTCATAAAGAAGCATTAACATGCGCAGAAACGACATTTCTTTCCGATCCTTCTAATAAATCCTATACAAAGTTCTGAGTTTTTGTTTTATTAAATATCTTATGCATTTCTGTACGTGCCTATATATAATATTAGGGTGGAGTGAATTTCTGGTTTTTTATCGCTTTTGGCAAACCAGCAGAAGGTACAAAATATTACTTGACTCAAAATAATTTTAAAAATTATTTGTTTTTTTTTTTTTTTAATTTTTCAGTTTTCCTGCTTATAACACAACAACCTACAAATTAACCAATTTTCAGGAATATTGACGATAACGCCCGAAATACTTAGTTCATTTTACTTGAAATTGGTTAACCATTGCTTCACTAAGATGACACACCCTCAAAATTCGAATACGCCTATTACGCTATATTTGCTATACTCCATAAGGGTGTAGAGGCGTCAGTTAGGCCTTTATTAAAGAACTTTATAAAAGCAGCCGCTGTAGCCGTATTTTTTGTTTTGTCGGGACAAATAGCAAGTGCAGCACTCAGACATTAACTAAGTCCGTTGTACAGCACTTGGATTTCCTTTTAATTTTCTTTAAATCTACACGACTCCGAAAATACTTGAGTAGATCTTGTGATGCCCAGGCGACTAGGTGGTCGCTTCTTAACACATCCGTGCCAAAAGCCACATGCCTGATTCGAGCGAAGGCGGGGCAGACGCACAGCAAGTGGTCCACCGTCTCATACTCCTTTTCAAAAGCTGGGCAGAGTACACTGTCTGAGATGCCTACCTTTTCCATGTGCTTTGCCCACAAAAAGTGGCTCGTCTTCGTCAAACCAGCTGTCTGCAGTTCCATCTGCGTAATGACAGGAGAATTCGCGACAGTCGGTCGGGCCCGCAGCCTCTCTTAGCCTGCAAGCTTGCCTGTGGGTTGTAGTAACCCATTTGCTAACCATGGCTTTGATGTCAGAAGTGAGTGGCAGATCGGGCTCCAGGCTGAACCAGTTGGTCTTAAAGTCCATCCTAGCTAAAGAGTCAGAGGTCTTGTTATCCACGATACCCACGTGTCCCGAGACCCACGTTAGCATCAGGTTACTACCTATGTCTACCAACATATGTCAGCCTGGATTAGCAGGACTCGACTACCCCTGATGTGGTTGGGGGCTGTCTAACATACACATCCGCTTGAAACACAAATGCATTCCAAGAGCAAAGTGCAGTTTTGTTCCGCTGGATTCCACGTAGACTCCAGAGTCGGAACCGTGCTCAATCCTGGAGCCATTCGTGAAAATGTGGAAACAGTGTTTGCCGGACACATTTTCCGTGTAGATCACTGGGATCTTGCTAGGAGAAACCGAGCCAAATGGGTTGGTGCGTGACTAGCATTCGGGAGTGGATAGGTTCGAATTTCTGTGCGTGAAACGATAAGTGATAGAAGAAAGTTTTTTCCAGTATCGGTCGCCCCTCGATAGGCATTGACAAGTGTTTCTGACATGTATTTCTGGCATCAAAAAGCTCCTCATAAAAATCGATTTGCAGTTCGAATTCGGCTTAAAACTGTAGGTCCCTCCATTTGTGGAACAACATCAAGACGTACACCACAAATAGAAGGAGGAGCTCGACCAAACACCTAAAAAAAGTATACGCACCAATTATATATTTATTTATTTTGTTTATATATATGTGGAGGCAAAAAATAGTCCAATAATTCTTAATCATATATCATATTAACTCATCATCAAGAGTTTATTTTTTTTTTCTCAACCTGCTACTTTTTTATTGTTACATCCATCTGCCTTATTCATTGAAGAAAAATGTAGAGAGGTATCATGTCTAAATAAACAATTCAAGGGAACGCTTATTCCCGCTAGCTGATTACCTCTAAACAAATATAAAATAAAAACTACGCGAAGTTGGCTACTAGCATCCGAAAAGCCATGGCTTTCAGGTTTATCCAGCACTTCCATCTAAATAAAATATCCATTACCTTTGATAGAGCAGAATTGCTAGTAACGCATTGAATGAAATAGTTTTTTGTTCCTTTCAAAACAAAATCTAAATTAATATTCAGTATGTTTGCGTATTTGTTTGCAGTAAAATTACCATTTTCACTTAGACTTACACCCGTAATAGAAGTGGTTGCTTTCACTTACCTTCAGAGTTATTGGGCAGTGGTATGGGCTCGCCACCCTCTCGCCGCCATGTGATGGTCGGTGTTGGTGAGCCAATTGCTGCACATTTCAACGTAACATTCGAACCCTCTCGTATTACCATATCAGTGCTGGTTGGATAATCGAGAATATCGGGTGGCACTGCGTTCGCGACGAAGTGGGGCAACAGTGCAAGCGGGAAAAAAGTGATGTTTCAAAAAGGAGGAGCAGTGTAAGAGCGTCGAACAACATTTCATTATTTTGTTGCAAAGGGCCATTGTTAAAGTGTTTTTTTTTTTGTTTTTTGTTTTTTTTTATTTTGGTTTTCATATAGTTTGTGGAGATGTTATGGTTGTTGTTACATTGTTGATGTTGCGTTGCACGGCGTTGACATGATGGTCACAGGCATCATCATCATCATCAACATCAACATCGTCGTCGTCGGCGTCGGCGTCATTATCAACATGTTGCAACAGACGATTTTGACGTTACACGTGATTGGTGGTGGTGGTAGTGGTAGCAGAGGGTGCATGCATCAGCACAAGCGTCAGCGTTATTGTAACAGCAGCGTTGAAATGTTTAAATTGCCGGTAGGTAGAATGGAGTGCCAAGCGGTGGTATGACGTTGTTGATGTTGAGTGGCAGCAGGCCAATGAAATGTAGGTATATCAGCGACAGCATCAGTTGCAATGATTTTTAGTTTACAATGTTGTTGTTGTTATTATTGTTGTCATAGTTGTTATTACGTATGTATGTAAGTACGTTGTTAACAGCAACATTGTGCGCGCATGTTTGCGTGGGAAAATAGTCATAACGTTGGATTTCCAAAGTGGACATGATCCGCCAGTTGTTGAGTAGTCGGTTGATGTTTTGTGCGAGCAGCGGAAAAATGCACAAAAAACGAGAGATAAGCAGAGCAGGAAAGAAAGAGAAAAGTAAATATTTTGTTAGTTGCATATCGTTGGCATTTCTAGCTGCAGGCGAGTGTAATAAATAACTATCTATTATATGAGATTTTTTTGTTTTGGTTTTTTTCTAAACTTTATTCTATTATTTTTCATTCCGCTTAGCTATTTCAGGTTTTATAGTTATACTCGCGTATCGCATTTTGCTTAAAACTCAGTATTAATTTTTTGGAGTGTATAACTAGTTTCTGGTTAAATTTTTTGGAATCATATTTTGAGGCTTTGTTGCGCATATTTTCGCTTGGACAGCTGAAAAGTTGACAAAAATAATGCCACAATTGTTTAGCGGTAACACTCATTGCCACGGGTAACATATACATAAGCATATTTGCATTAAAAATATATTTATTTATATGCGCGTAAACTTTTTGGGCAAACATTTTTGTAAAAATTCGTGGACAAATATTGTTTTGTTTATAGATATATAAAAAGCTGTACGGTAGATAAAGTTATAAATGTGAATAAAAATCATCATATTTTCTAATGAATTTTATGCTACAGCAAATCCGCGCGTGTATTTTACGACAATGTCGACTAATTAGAACATAAAATGCGCTTTAAAATAAATAGTAATATAATATAAGAAAAAAATAATAGAAATGCGCTTTAAAATAAATTAAAAAAATTCTATAAAAATACGCTTTAAAATATATAAGTAAAAAAAATAAATTTAACGCTTTAAAACAAATCAAAATATATTTGTTTAATAGAAATACGCTTTGAATGAAATAAAAACAATATTTTTAAAAACAATGCGCTTTGAAACAAATAAGAAAAATTAAAAAAAAGTGACTTAAAATAAATAAAAAATAATAATTTTTTTGTAACAAAAATTAGTTTTAAAATAAATGAAAAAATATTGTTTTAATAAAAATGCGCTTTGAAATAAATAAAAAATATTAAAAAAGGGCGCCATTAAATAAAAAAAATATAATTAATAAAAATGTGCTTTAAAATAAAAAATACCAAAAAAATCAATATCAAAAATTTTCGAAAAAATATTATTTGACCAGATAAAACCTATTATAACAAGCATGAATCTGATACCCCAACACCAATTTGGATTTAGGAAAAACCATTCAACAATCCAACAGATTCATAGAGTAGTTCACAAAATTAATGATAACCTGAATAAAAAAAGAGTGTGCATGTCCATATAGCTCGACGTAACTAAAGCTTTTGACAAAGTGTGGCACCCTGGGTTACTCCATAAATTAAAAACACAACTACCTAATGACTTTTACGTTATGCTTAAGAGTTACATCCAAGACAGGAAATTCTATGTTAAATCTAACGACGCATGTTCAGACATTCAACCTATGAACGCAGGCATTCCCCAAGGCAGTGTCTTAGGAAGTACACGGCTGATCTACCGGAACCGAAGTCAGAAAACAGCATGATTGCAACATTTGCGGATGACACAGTCCTCATGGTATCTCATAAAGATACAAAAGTCGCAAAACAAAATTTACAAAACGAATTAAATGTGACATTAAACTGGTTCAAAAAATGGAACATCGAAATTAACGCTGACAAAACAATGCAAGTAAACTACACAAACCGAAGGACAACCATTGAACCAGTTAGCGTTGGTAATTCTGACATGCATATTGACACCAAAGCGAAATACCTGGGTATTACGATCGACTCGAAAGTAAACTGGCAGGAGCATATAAAGAAAAAGCGAAATGAAGTTAAAAATCGTTTTAAGAAATTGTACTGGCTACTTGGACCTCAGTATCATTCCAAAATAAAGTACTTATGTATCGAACGATAATTGCTTCGATCTGGAAATATGGAATTGAGATTTGGGGTACTGCTGCAAAAAGTAATCTAAGTATACTTCAACGAGTCCAGTCTAAAATACTCAGGACCTTAACTAATGCACCTTGGTATATGCCTAACGCAGATATTCATCGCGACCTTGACATCGATACTATTGATGAAACAATACAAAGCGCCAGCAGAAGACACATAAATAGACTATTAACGCATACAAATCCTATGATGAGAAGACTACCAAATAAAGAAAAATCTACCCAAAGTCGGCTTAATCGTCAAACACCAACAGATCTTGCAAAATCCTTGTAATCAATTGTCAACTAATCGCATATGTCATTGTTTGTTAACCACTTGTTTTTAAATAATATGTATATATTTCTTCTAAATGAGCTTGGGGGCATTGGCCCTTCAATATCACTCTCATTCCATCTTTTTGTAAATCAAATTACTTATTGTCTAACGACAGGTGTAATATTTTATGGAAGAAATAAAAAACAAATAAAAAATAAAATAAAAATAAACCCTTTTTCTGATAAAAATGCGCTTCAAAACAAATTAAAAAAATATTTTTTGAATAAAAATGTGATTTGAATTAAATAAAAACCTTTTTTTTAATACAAATGTGCTTTAAAATAAATAAAGAAAATATTTTTTAATTAAAAATGCGCTTTAATTTAAATCACAAAAATATTTTCTCAATAAAAATGCCATTTGAAATTAATCAAAAAAAAAAATTTTAATGAAAATGCTCTTTGAAGTAAGTAGAAAAAGTATTATTTTATATTAGTAAAAATGCACTTTGAAATAAAAACAAAAAATATTTTTTTTAATAAAAATGCCCTTACAAGTAAATGCGACAGAACTATTCGGATATTATAAATACCACAAAAAATTGTATTTTCCACTAATTTTAATTCTTATAAAGGGTGGTTAAATTTCAAGGGCCGATGTTGAATGTGAACCTCACTTAAACGTCAACGACACCGTTGGACTTCTTTCTTTGGGGTTATTTGAAAGGAAAGGTGTACGTCGATAAGCCAGCAACAATTCAAGAGCTAAAGGATGAGATAACTCGGCACATTAACGGCATAGAACCTCAACTATGCCTCAGCGTCATCGAAAATTTGGACCATCGGATGGAGGTGTGCCGCCGAGGCCGCGGCAGCCATTTGGCCGATATTTTGTTTCATACGTAATTGAGCAATACCAATATTATCATAAAGAAATGACCTAAAAAAATTGTATTTTATTCAAAATCAACACCGGTCCTTGAAACTTAACCACCCTTTATATCAACAAAAAAGATAAATAAGTAAATAAATAAAATTTTCAGATTAGTGTATATTTAAAAAAAAATTTGAGATATCAGACATGTTTTTTATTCTAAACATTTTAGCAAACTATGTCGTTGCCGTTACTAAACGAAACCTGTTTAGAAAAATTGTGTTTTGCAAATATAAGGGTTGCTATTCATGTTTTGAGATACGGAAGCACCATATCAAATCGGGCGCTCCCATCACAGAGCTTAATATTTTTAAAGTTAATCGTACTCATAACGTTTTGTCGCATAAGTGCAAATACTAGGGTTGCTATCTTAGTTATATCACATGGTAACAGCAATGTGAGTATGTCAAGCCTGGCAATGTCATCGGATATTTTCAAAGTTAATCTTCCTGAAAAGTTCTTGTCGTAGGAGTGCAAATACCAGGGCTGTTACTTAAGTTTTGTGACATGGGAAGGACAGTGTGAAAATATCGATTTGCAAACATGCCAAACTACCAACGAATTATTGTAGGGAAGCAAGCTCAAACAAACTCTGATGCTCAAGAAAAGAAGAGGAAACATGCGCTATCAATCTTGCGTAAATTGATACCACAATCGGTAGAAAAATTTGCAGACAAACCTACAGTACAAATAAAGACTTGTACTACGTGCTTTCAAAAAAATAGGCAGTGGTATTCAACATCTCTGTACTATTCGTGATAATGTATAAAATAGAGTTCTGAAAATGTGGTCAAATTTTTGGAGAATTGCCGGAAAAGCAGCAAGATTCAGTCATAACCTCTACTTTGAAAAGGAGACTTGAATTACAAAATAGTAAGAATCCGGAAAATTATGAACTCAATTTGAGTACAAGTGATTCAAAATCAACATTGAACCCAATAAGATGGGCCCAAATCAGTTTACAGCTAGGTTAGGTTAGGTTAAGTTGGAATGGTTACCCAAGGAATGGGCACACTTGGACGAAGATGAACGGATTCATAGAGGTGGTAAGAGAAAGAGAAAACCGTGAGGATAAAAGGAGAGGGCGGGGAGAGGAGGATGGGTTTGGAGTGTGTGGATTATGAACGCTGACTGTGCTGCGTTTGCATCAACCGCTGCTGATAGAATTCATTAGATTTTTAATGACAACGCCAGTTATGTATATCAGCAAGCGTAGCAAAGAAGTAAGAGCCAAGATGATCTTAGTCCCGCCAGAGCAGAGCAGATAAGGAGAAGCTGCTGAGATGATTCCACCTCATCCTCCATACATCCGATGCAAAAATGATTCGAGGTAATTCCAAGTCTCACAGCATGCCCCGCGCATAGTGTCTTGTGAGAAAACCCACAAGGTTCGAAAGCTGAGATTTTGTCAACCTCAGAAGCTCACCCGAGCGCCCTCGATCTACACGTGGCCAAAAGGATTTTACGACCTTGCAAGTTTGTGTACCTGCCCAGCGCTTGCTGAGTTTTCGCGAAGCCCATCTTTTCAGGGGCAGACCGCAGGTTGTCAGAAGGATCTCAATGTCCCTTGTCTGGCCAGCTCGTCCGCTTCGCAGTTTCCCGCAATCTCGCTGTGTCCAGGGACCCAGATGAGGCTTAAGTCAAAGAATTCGGACGCAATCGAAAGTGTGTATGCATTTATCCGTTGACAGGGGTATGAACTCAAAGTTTCTAAGGCCGAACCATTCAGTCTGATTGCGGTACATGCAGCGGCAATTCTGCCTGCGATGTCTTCGGGTATCACATTTAACATTGCGTTGAGCGCCGGAGTAAGACTCATTCAAAGCGCTCCACTGATTCCAATGAGTGCCGACCTCTGAACTCTCTCCATCTTCTTCACCAATGTCGTCTTCTCTAGTGAGTTCCACCAGACTATTACTCCATATAACAAGATAGACTTTACAATAGTTTTATGTAGCCAGAAAACAACTCTAGCCGAAAGGCGTTATCTTTTGCCAATAGCGCCCTTGCTCCCATATAAGGCGATTGTTGCCTTCCTCACCTTTTCCTCAATATTGAGCTTCTATATAAGCTTACTGTCAAAGATAATACCTAGGAACTTCACTTTGTCAGAAAGCATCAGTGGAGCGCACCCTATTGAGGGAAGTTTACAGCTAAAGGATTAGATAATTTCCGAATGACCGCTCACGCATCATCAGACCTCATGAAAATTATGACCAATTTCATTAGAAGTGTAGCAGACCGACAATCTATCCCTGTGCATTACAAAGAGCTTATATCTCAGCAATCAAAAGCATTAAAAGGAATTTCCCACGTAGGTTTCTTCGAATTTGACGTGGAAAATGAGGACGATGAGAAACGGCCTGTTATTGGGGTGCACTCTGAGCAGTTACTGTAGGCTGCTGATACAGATTCTGAGAAAAAAATGAAGTATTTACTTGGAAGGAGGCAGAGGCAAAAAAATCGCCCATTGCTCTGTGAAAATCATATTCTAGGAATCAAAATAAGAAACTTTGCCGAAGGAACCATACCTCTCATGTATAGGCCAAAAATGGTGATATTTTGAAATGATTGTATGGGGAACCCCCCAGGGGAGTTCCAGGGGGTGTGCCACTGGCATGGGTGTAACGGCCGTCCAAAGTTAGTGGGGGTCGGTCATACATTTGGACTCGATAGGAGCACTCTAAATGGGTCAAAGTGGGATTTTTCGTTCACAGAGCAATGAGTGATTTTTAAATCGACCCGCCCTACTAGGCATAATTCCAAAAATTATAGAAACTTATTTAAATATCAAACTTCTTTTTGAGCTTGCAAACATCAATAATATCCCTTTTAAGTTTGTTTCTGATTTTAAAGTAATACTGATTGTCAATGGACAACAGGCAGCCTCGTCCATGTATTCATGTCCATACCTTTTTTATGTCATTAAGAGATTTGAGGGATTCTGGAAAAGAGGTGGATAGTACTTCAGACACCAACAATGTTGATGGGTTTTGTCAGCTGAAGAGGTACCAAAAAATTATTATTTTTATTACTTATAGGGGATACATACAATATAACCCTAACTTAGTTGGCACTCTGACTACTAGGGCCTTAATAGCTACAACAAATTATTTTTACTCTTTTAAAAATCTGTCAATAAAGGGTAATTTTTTAAGAGCTATAGGAAAGTTTGTCAAAAAAACACACGTAAAATTCAGAAAAATGCATGAGTTTTTTTATTTAAATCGATAGTACAGTCCATATAATTTATTGTTTGAAGATTATTTCATGAAAATGTTGACCGCGACTGCGCTTCAAATGGTCCATTCGCTTAGTCCAAGTTTGGCATACTCATGATAATGTTTCGGCCGGTATCTCACAAACAAATGCTTTAATGTTGTCTTCCAATGCGTTAATTGTAGCAGGCTTGTCTGAATAGGCATGAGCTTTAACATAACCCCACAAAAAACCATCTAAAGGCGTTATATCGCACGATCTAGGTGGCCAATTGACAGGTCCCGAACGTGAAATAAGCTATCTTCAACTGTCATTTTTATTTGGAGAACGTCGCTTTAATTTTGCCTGCAAAAGTTTTCTACTATTTCTACTACTATTTCTACTATTTTATCAGCTTAGAAAAGTTTATCTTTGTTTGTTTATTCCAAAAATGAGTAATCCCCTTACAAATCAATTAAATACATATGTATATACGAATGACAATATATACGAGGACAAAGAAAGGCAGATCTCTACTTAACATTTATCAGGTAAATAAAATTAACATTTTAAAAAGTATACTTTTGGCAATTTGGGAATATTTATTTACATGGCAAGCGGGTATCATCATTTAATTTATGCATAGCCTGAACGAAAATAAAAAATTTGCAAACATAAATAAAAAAAAAACAAAAAGTTAAGTTAAAAAACAAATAAAATATAAAAAAATAAAAAATTCCAAAAACACCACTTGCAGTCATTCCCTTGTATTTAAATAATGATTACATGGCATCTACGCTGTTATATATTTTTTGAATTTTTTCCAGCAGCAATTTTTTGGTACATTTTTTCATGTACCAAAATTGGAAAATTCTGCACAAAAAATTCCATTTACCCACAAACACCAGTGGCACATGTTATTGTTTGTGTATTCTGTGGCAATTTTAAAAACTCATCAACGCTGAGGTTGAAATTTTAATATTTTCATGAAAAATATTTTCGCAATTGTGGTGAGTAACATGAAGTTAAAAAAAAAAAAGAAAAACGAAAGTATATTAAAAAAAAAAAACAAAATACATCAAATGAAAAACGTTAGTCGAAAAAAACGAAGCAAATAACATTTGTGTACTCTTTCTCTGCAACCGTATGCGTTGAAATTTGCTGAATTGATATAAAAGTAGCGGGGGACAGAAATGGTGATCTGCAGTTCTTGTTGATTTAAGCGCTATGGACACCAGCGTCCAACCACCCAGGAAAATATTGGCGCAGTAGAGTAAAGTTAGTTATTGTTGACCTGCTCTTACGAACTCGAATTTTTTACGCTGTATATTTTTATGTTATGATATTTGTTTTTCTTGTTTTGGGTTTTTTTTAGGTTTTTTTTTTGGTTTTGGTTTTTGGTTCAAGTTTTTCTACCACTTGACACTGCAGAAGTTGCAGCGGTTAATTAAAAACGCATAAAAATATGTTTTTGTTTTCGCTTGAAGAGTGCGGCAAACCAACCATTATCAATAACGGAGTGTCCTCCTCTTAGTTCGCAGAATTGTATTGAATAACTCACTCCTTAGTGTCTAGTTCAGACTTTGAACATTCGAAATATATGGAAATAATTTCTATTCCGCATAATTTTAGCCATTCTAGATTAAACGTGGCAAGCCTCTGTAACAAGGTATTCGATTTCTCGCAAATCTCTGCAAATTCATAATCAAACTGATGGAAATGAAGTTAGCCTTTTAGTTACACTACAAGAAAAAAAGATTTAGCCAACCTCAGGCATTGCAAGGAAGAGAAAAGTAAGATGCAGGAATCTTAGTTTCGCGAAAACAGGATAGAGCAAAGATGATTCCACTTCGTCCGTCGGACGAGTCTCATAACATATATACTTGGCCGTCGATTGTCGATATGGGAACTTACAAAATTCGAGAGCTAAGGATTTGTTAACCTTAGTAACTCCCTTGAGTGCCCCCATTCTACACGCGACCAGAAGGATCTCGCGTGCTCACAAATTTTTGTACTTGTCCAGCGTTCGTTGAGTTGACGTGAAGTTTACTCCTTCAGTAGCAAACTAGAGCTAATAAATGGTATCCCAATTTTCTTATTTCGTGAAAAAATCACTTCATAGATTCCTGTCTAGCTAGCTCATCTACTCAGCAATTTGCTGCAATGACTTTATGATCTGTACTCTCAGATGAGTGAACTTTTTCTAATCTCGGTTCATATAAATATTTAATTTTATAGCCTCCTACAAACTTAGTTTTCCTTATTCCTAATACTTCTCCTGGGGACCTTTATATATGCATTTTTACATAACCTATAATTCTACCACTAGTTTCGTTATATCTCCAAAGGTATTAGAAAGCACTTAACATAGTCGGTTGGTGAGGTATTAACATATAGAGAGTTTAGTTTTACAATTTTTTCAATTACCGCATCTTCATGTATTGTAAAGCTTAAGTGCTCCGAAACTTTGTGATTATTTTGGAAAGTGGCTTAGCACTATAGTTTTGTTTTGATCAAAGAGAGCTGGGCACTGTACATGCCTCTATTTTAAAACTTTCCTTATATTGTATTCCTGAAAGGCTTACTTCTTGTATCGAGTTCACCTATCCTTTTATTTCATTCTGAAGTATTTGTTAGAGAGCTTTGTTTTATTTTTGAACTTTGTTGTATGAAGGGTTGTTTATAAATGAACATTTTTTATATAAATTTTCCATCTATGTTTTTGAAAATTAAATTTTTTTTAATTTAATAAGCTACATATTTATGTTTACTAAGAATTTTGGATAAATATTTCGAATTTTTTTTTTAATTTTTATAAATATTTTTAATTTTTTTTTTTTTAATTTCTACAATATAAATGTTTAAACATTTTTTTTTGAATTAAGATGCTATTTTTGGATACATTATATATCAGGGAATTAAAAAAAAGAATATTTAGAATTCTTTATTTTGTATTATTTCGATTAAACTAGAAATTGGAATATAATTATTTTTTGTAAATAGCAATCCAGCTTGAAAGCTTTTTTGAAAGAATGCTACCAGCTTTGGTAATTACAATTTTCAATATAAGTGGCAATCCCATTCAAATATTTCTAGCTCCAAACACCTTAATATAGTATGAATATTAACATTATAAAGAAACATGTGTATTTTTATTTTATTATCGATTTAATTTTTCGGTTAGGTGGCAACCCTACATACAAATATTTTTGGATTAAATAGCCCTAAAATAGGTTTCATTACGACTTTTAAGTATTTTATTTTATGTAATTTTTTAATTAAGTTTAATTTGTAGATTGGTGGCAATCCTGTTAAATATCAGGTCGAGTCTTCCAAATAGACAGGAGAATCTTCTTGGGGTGAAGACCATCTCTAGGGGTCGGTTCTGGTGTTCCATCCTTATCTAACCAAAGCTGAGAACACACATTCACTCTCTGCTGAAGGTTGGCGACGGAAAGTCTATGCGGAATCAGTTTTCCCAGCTTTGAAACCTTTCCCAACTGAACCAGGCGCTTGTGAACTGTTCCATGCGATGAATTTAGGTTCTGAGCTACCATATCGACCCTCAAATTTGGCTCAGCTTCCACGAGTTTGAGCAAGGTATCAGAGTTAAAGACTTCAGAGGACCAGCGCGCGGGGCATCCTCCACGTCGCAGTTACCACTTCGGAATTTTGAAAACCACTTTTGCGCAGTCCTTACGCTCACAGCATCCTCTCCGTGAACAGTGTTTATTTCTGCAGGAGCAGTTATTGCATTTTTATCACTTTTATAAAAAAAATACAAAATAAGCCTCTTATACGCGTTCGAAAACTCCATTTTATTTTTTAACAACACGCGCTTCTATCCCCGATTTAAATCACTTGTTGCATGCGCAATATATCAAAGAAAATAAAATATAAATAGTTCCGTTATACCTATTCTACGAATAACTTGTTGGATGCAAAAATCGTACAAATGTGAAATTATGGGTAAAATACGCACGAACTTATGGACTGACCTGATATATCACGAAGGAATATAAATATAATTTCTGTTTTTTTGCTAAAAGGATCAACCAGTACTTAAAAAAATGCTCTTTCAATGTAATGAGGTGTGATAGTGTCACTTATATACGTCTATTTTGAAACTTTCAACGGCTTTTTCTCGAAAAAAACATTTTATATCCTTCGGAGTCATAACTCGAAAAAAATTTTAATTTTTATTTGGCTTTAAATTGCAACTTTTACATGGCAATCTTCAAATGAATTTCTGTAAGATATTTAGTATATTTTGTTTATAATTTTGAACTTTGTTTTAACAAAATTTGGTTAAAAATAATTTTCCAACAATGTTTCCGAAAATTAATTTTTTTTTTTTAATTTAATATAGTTAAAATTTCGGACGCATTTATTTAAAAATAATATGTGTTTTAGAAGAAATTTTTAGAAAGTTTTTGCTTTTTCTAATTTTCAACTTCATTTTACTAAATAGTATTTTATCAACAATTTCGAAAATAATTTTGTTTTATTTCATATACTTCAAAGTTCAGACTGATTTATTCAACATATTATATGATTTTTATAAACAATTTTTAACACAATTTTGCTCTCTTTTAATTTTCAACTTTGTTTTATGAAAATTTCTTTATAATTAATTTTCCAAAGATATTTTTAAAATTAATTTTTTTTTGTTAATTTAGTGTGCTGCATAGTTATGTTTACGAAAAACTTTTGAACGTTTTTGTTTCTAGTTTTACAAAAAACAAAAAATATCGAATGATGTTTTTAACTTTTTTGTATAATATTATTTATGTTTAGAGCAAAACATTAAAAAAAAAAATTATTATTAACTTTTTCCAAGATTTTTATTTATAAATTATTTTTGAACGATATTTATGTATGTTTATGTATATTTAGTTAAATACATTGTACCAGATGTTTTACTACCAAATAGAAGGACCTCAAAATAACATTCAGTGGCTAATTTCATGACGAAAGAGACTTATAAGTTGGAGTCCAAGTGAAACGCCCTAGGAACGGCAGCCATTTTAAGCTTTATCTTGCCCCAGTACCAAAATGGAAAAATAAATAATTGGCGCGTACACTTCTATTAGGTGTTTGGCCGAGCTCCTTCTCCTATTTATCGTGTGCGTCTTGATATTGTACGACTACGAAAACGTATCTAAAATGGGCTATATTTTTTATGTGGAAGTAAGTAAGTACCGGAATAGGTTTACTTGAAAGCCAATAAAATTTTCTTAGATAGAGTTCAAAACTATTTTTGTTCTTTTATCAGACACTTAAAACGAGTGGGCAAATTCAAAAATAAAGAAGGAAAAGTTTTTTTCTCTACTTCGCTGCTTTTTGAAAAAATCAAAAAAACTATGTCGATATTTATTGATAGTAAGTTGGGATCATCCAAAGGGCGTTAGGCGAGCTTAACTCTTGGGCCGCAGGCTGTGGCCTAGTTTTAAAACCGCGTAAAACAGAACCACCAGATATGAGGTACCAACTTTTACCCTACGAAATTTTAACGGACAAACTCTCTCACTATTACCCAGCGCAAAGTACTTAGGGGTAATTCTGCACTCCAAACTAAGCTGGAAATTATACGTTGAAGAACACAGAAATTGCTTTATATGCCTGTAAACGTATGCTTGGAAGAAGGTGGGGTCTTCAACCCAAGTATACATTATGGTTATGTCAGGCCGTTATACGATCTATTTTATCGTATGGTTGGGTAGTTTGATGGAAAGCTCTAGGGAGAGAGTACAATACCAAATTACTCGGCAGAATACAAAGATCAGCCTGCGCAATAGCGGTCGGTGCGATCAGTTCATGCCCTAGAGAGGCTCAAAATGCACTAAAACACGTTAAACTAATAGACCTACATATTAAAAAGACAGCAACCATGAGTGCATTTAGGTTAAACAAAGCGGGTCGCTGGAGAGAAAAAACTTATGGTCACGCTAGTCTATTATTGTGACAAATTCAGTTAATCTCGGTGAGAACTGACTACATCGTCCCGACGGTAACATTCAATAGGAATTTTGCCACTCTCTTCCCAACTAAGGAAGAATGGAATAAGGGATTCTCTCTAAACAAGCTCGACACTACAGTCTATACCGATGGCAGTAAAATGGGCTGCGGTGTTGGTTGGTATATATTCTCACAGACTTAAAATTGAGAAATATGTGCGTCTCCCAATACCAGCAGTGTTATCCAGGCGGAAGTACTGGCAATTGGGGAAGCTTGTGGGTTACTAGTCACAGATTTCTCTTTTAAGGGCAATATCGCTATTCTTTCGGATAGCCAAGCTGCAATCCAGGTACTGGGTTCGGCTACTACAACCTCTAAAGAGGTGGAACAAAGCAAGAGTAGCCTCACCATCGTGAGTGAAAACCATAAAGTTACCTTAATATGAGTCCCAGGACATCGGAACATTGAAGGTAACGAAAGAGCAGATGAACTGGCAAGAGCGGGTTCTGCCATGAATAACGTTCTTGCAGTACCGGTATTCACATCATTAGGTGTGGTCAAGAATGCAATTTCCCTAAAATACCTTCGAATCGCGGATTGTAGGTGGAAAGACCAGACGAAATGCAAAATTAGCAGAACGTTATGGCCCACCTACAACCTCAAGCTTGGAGACGAACGGCAGTCATAATTGACTTTTGGTCAGCCAAAATGGGTATCCCTCAGAATACATATTGTCACAGTTGTAAACAACCGGAGAAAAAGGGGACAATCTTCTATTTCCTCTGTAAATGCCATGCCCTATGGAAGGACAGAATGTTAACCTTGGGCCAACCGCTGTTCGAGACTCCCGAACAACTGCCTGGCTTAGACTTCAACAACCTGTTAAGGTTCCTGAACCGCACAGACTGGATATAGTCTTGCTTTAAATAACCATTAAACAAGTTGGTAACGAGGATGTGGCTAAAAACTGCTGCGGAATTCTGGAAGAATCACCACTTTAACCAGCCAACCGAAGTTATGTAATTTTATTTATTTATTTATATTTTAAATTTTGTGTTTACTATTTTGGGAGCTTATTTGAACTCGAATTTGCTGTGCTAAGTTACCTAAGATTTTTGGTTTTTATCCACAAAGCTAGCTTTGAAAATGATAACTGATAAGCAATTCATTTTCATAGCCAACCAAAAATTTTAGACACCTAATACTGAGAAACACGTTAGTTCTTTGTTACTTTCGGACTACTTTTAGACTTAACAAAGAGAGATGAATTGCAAGCTAGACATGACCGCAAATTCACTTGAATTGCTGCAGTTCAGTAAAAGTGGACTTTCCTGACGGGCATAGCATTTTGCACACACACCCTGTCGATGCGCACTGACAGATTTGCCTCACAAACACTCCTTCGCTCTTCCTCAAACTGAAAATGTATAAAACACATTTATACAAATAAAATAGTGATAGCTACATACGTAATCTAAATAAAGTAAAGAAACAAAAAACAAAAACAAATGAGAAAAACAAACCGAATAAAAATTCATAAAACAAGCCACGTAAAGTAACGTTGGCAAATTAATTGCATTTTTTATGCATTGCTTATGACTTTAGTCCGCAGAAGGACACTGGTTGCTGGATACTATTGATGCAATTGCTGTTGTTGTAGTTATTGAAATCGAATTAAATAGAGCACTCTTGTGGGGTAGTTGGTGCCGAGATGCAGCTGATGAGATGGGAGCGGGATGGATGCTGGATTTAAATGAATATGCGCTCAATGGCTTGCGGGCAAATTAAAGCAACTGATTATAAATGCAAGTGACTGGAAATATTGCGAAATATTTGCACTGATATTTGTAGCACTGATTGACTCTAGTTGAGAGTATTTGTAATTAAGATTATTGTTGCTTATGAAATAGAATTATTGAAGTATTCGAGGATGTGAATGTTACAGCACTTAAACTTTAGCGATAGACGGGTATAATAATTTTACATAAGTAAAGGATGTTTTTAAGCACTTAAGAACTTAAAATAGTAATACAAAACAGAAATAGTCTTCGAATGATTTTTTATTATAATCTGGTAGACCAGAGGAGGATGGTTCCATATGTAGAAGTAAACGCAAGTGGGGAAAGTCACTGATCACCATTCTTTGGGATTCGTCTACATATGGTCTAAGCAGCTTACAACTTCCGGGATTAGCCTAAGTATCCTCTGGGCCTTTTTTTTTTAAAGGAGGTTGAAATCAAAACGTCAGAAACATCTTAAAGGTGCCGTCACACTAATGGTATGTGGGGCACGCTCCCACTTATACTATAACAATCCTCCCCCTCGGCTAATTCTACTCTGGGACCACAAAAGTATACCTTCTAGGTAGAGCTGCGTTTATGTCCAAAACACAACAGGTACCTGCGTCCAGATTCTTCTCCTGTAGGCATATGAAGGCTATACACCGTCGATAGTCCCAATTACTCCCACTGTGTTTGTAGGTGGTTCCAAGGTAAAGGAGACATCGGAAAACTTGCAGTTGTGTTATCTTAATTCACTACCGTCTTGTCTTCTGTCCGATACTGTATTGAGTGTTTCACTTAAACGTTTGTGCTTGTTGTCGGTTCGTCAGAAGCTGTCCACCTTCTCTGTTGCTGAAACGCTTTGCGTTCTCAATTAATATGGCGATGTCGCGTCATAATCTTACCTGCGAATGTTTTCGCTGCCTCCCACTCACCTCTGGTTACGCACATATCTCATATGAGGGTGCTGGAGGACGGTTGATGGCCCAGGGCTTGCTCCAGGATAGCTCGTTCCTCTCTAAAGCGGTCGCAATAAAACATGACATGTTCTGCGTTTTCGTCAGTATTCGGGCAGTTGTGACAGAAAGCTGCCAGCTTAAAACGGTGCCGGTATTCCTGAAAACAGCCATACCCGCTGAGCAACTGCGAAAAGTGATAGTCCGTGTCTTCATGTTTTCTCATTAACCACTCAACAGGTGGTATGAGTCTATAGATCCAACGTCCGCCTTGTGACTCATCCCACCGCTGCTGCCACCGGCCTATTGTCAGTCGCTCCGCTGCTTTTTCTCCTGGGGTGGGCCGCGCTTCTTGTTCGTTATAGAGCCGAAACATTTCATCTGCCAAGAGGTTTAGAGGTCTCTGTCTAGCTGTTATGCAGATTGCATCATCAGACAGCGCTTTATACGCGCAAGCTACACGCAGCGCACCTTGCCTGTATGTCTGGGTGGCTTCCCGTAGATCAAACTTTTTGGTCCCTACCCAAATAGGTGTTGCCTAAAGAATTATAGAGTCAGCAATCAATGACAGTAGTCATCTGCGATTTCCCTGGAGCCCTCCAATATTAAGGAGAAGTCACGTCAGGCACCATTAACGGAAGCGCCTTGGAACTTACATTTATTAAATGCTGCCTGAAACAAAGTCTTGTGTCGATCCAGACCCCAAGATATTTGATCGCCTTTTTCGATATTATACGGTGTGTACCTATGTTCAGTTCAAACGACTTGCGCCCTCTTTTGGGTTTGAACATCCTTTCGAGAGCGAACTAATGTAAAAAGATGAAGCATACCAGGATAACTGGTTGTGCGCTGCGTTTGGCACTCGAATAAAGCTTCGGATGAGAACTTCCTTTACGGATCACGACCCCTGCAAATGAACTGAGTACTATGGTTTGGGAGCATGCACCTGGAATGTCCGGTCCCTTAATGGGGAAGGTGCGTCTGCCCGGCTGGTTGACGTCCTCGTGAGAGTACAGACTGACATCACTGCCATTCAAGAAACGCGATGGACGGGGCAAAGCAAGAAAAACGTAAGACCTTGCAATGTCTAATACAGCTGCCATGTAAAGAATCGCAAACTCAGAGAGAACTAAGGAGAGAAATTTTGATCCCACAGTCGGAAAATTCCGCCTGCACAACGAAATATCTGGAAACAGATAGAGGCTGATCGACTTCGCCGGGGCTCGAAACATGGTAGTCTGCAGCACCAGATTCCAGCATAAGAAGATACACCAAGCCACCTGGCTGTCTCATGACCGATAAACGCGAAACCAGATCGATTATGTTTTGATAGATGAAAAACAGGCTTCTAGTGTTTTAGATGTACGTACGTTCCGAGGACCCAAGATCGACTCGAAGAGAGTGCCTTATTCATTTTGAAAGAAATAAAGGCCGCTGATACCGCCAGTGCCGTATGAACTTCGTGAAGGGACTTTTTCTCTGTCTTCAAAGTAAATTTGCATAATTTGGAATCGTTGTTCTGGCGTTAAACGATTCGTAATGATTTGCCATAAGTAAGAGAAATGTCTACCAAGTTTTCCATTCTCAGCTGTCGACCCATAGTTATCGATATCGATAGTTCTCATACAGCTGAAACAGCACCATTTAGAAGCAGTACTTGATAGAATTGGTGAATTTTTTTTAAGAAAAATATTTTTAGTCGGGAACAAAATTTTTTCAAGTTAATTTTAATAACTTTTTCTGTCTGTCGAAAACAACATAAATCAAAGACTAAAACTTAAAGCATAATTCTCAGATATTCAGTTATCCTAATTTTACACTTTTCATTCGGAATTTTTACAAAATTGCTGTGTACGCAGTTATGTAAGTGTGATTTTTCTAGTAAGTTTCGGATCTAATAAAATATATTCTATGCTACTTATTCCAAATAAACAAAATCTTAAAAAACAAAAATGTTGCACAAACATTAAATTTTCGAACTCAATGTAAAGGGTGGTTAAATTTTAAAGGCCAATGTTGAATGCAAACCACACGTAAACGTCAAATTTTTTTCTGCATTTCATTTGACATTTTTGAATTTCAGGCTAACTCAATTTGAATCATGGAAAGATCAATCGAACAACGTGTTAAAGTTATTCAGGTTTATTATGAAAACGGGCAACAGTGAATGACCAATTTTCGAAGGAAATCATCTTCAGTGATGAGTGGATACGTCAATAAGCAGAATTGCCGCATTTGAGCGAATGATAATCCAAGAGTGATTGCCGAAAAACCAATGCACCCACAAAGAGTGACTGTTTGGTACGGTTTATGGGCCGGCGGCATCACTGGACCGTCGTGTTTCCAAAAATGAGGCCGGTCAGGCAGTTTCTCTGAGTACATAGAGTTCGCTTTCGTGAGATGATAACGAACTGTTTAAGGCCCAAACTGGAAGATATGAATGTGGACGATATGTGGTTTCAACGGGACGGTGCCACTTGCCACACAGCTAACGAAAAAATGGCTCTTTTTCGCGAAAAATTTGATGGCCGAACAATCTCACGTCGCGGCGATGTCAATTGGCCGCCAAGATCATGTGATTAGACACCGTTGGACTTCTTTCTTTGGGATTACTTGAAAGAAAAGGTCTGCATCGATAAGCCAGTAAAAATTCAAGAGCTAAAGGATGAGATAATTCGGCACATTAACGGCATAGAAACTCAAATATGCCTCGGCGTCATCGAAAATTTAGACCATCGAATGGAGGTGTGCCGCCGAGGTCGCGGCGGTCATTTGACCGATATTTTGCTCCATGCTTAATTGAGCCATGCCAGTTTTATCATAATAAATAGAAATGACAATAATTTCCTAAAAAACTTTTATTTTATTCGAAATCAACACCGGCCCTTGAAACTTAACTACCCTTTATAATTTTTTTCCTTAACTTTTTTTAAAGTAGTTTTTCTATAGAATATTATTTATAGAATAAATAAAAACACGCATTGTTCCACTAAACTTTTTTTAAAGTAAATTTATCTACATAAATTAAAAACAAAGTTTATAATAATTTTTAAAAGAATCAAAGATTGTTCACTTTAAAATTTTTTATTTCAGCATCGGAAAAATTTTAAAATTATTAAATTTGCAAATTTCTGCCGTTTACTTCTTATTATACTCAAGCCTTCAAACAAGTGAATTTTTAGAAAAATTGATCAGATTCCTATAACTGGATATGTCCTTTGAAAAATTATTGACTTAAATACGTTTTTTCAGTTATACCTTAAAACCATTTCCGCAAATTTACACGCAGTAATTTTAAGTGAATATTATTAAAAAAGTTGTAACGACACGAAAAGGTAGAATTAATCATTTAATATTCACTCGTTGTATGTACACGCATATGTTTATGTAGATATAAATACGCAAAGTAAAGTCATTGGTAGAGACTGAGCTATAAATCAGTGTACTGAAGGTGAGATTGCGGGAAATATTCAAGAATAAAAAAAACCATACAAGTATGTCGAGTATTAAAATTAAATTAATTAACAACATATCTCTGCTTTCCTTTCGCCGCTCTCTATCACATGAAGGTAGTAAATATATACAAGGTCTCTCAAGTTAAGCTATTATTTTCTTAATTCAAACTAAAGGCATATTACGAATGGAGTTCATCAGACTATTTACATACATACTTATATGGACTTGTAAATCTACAATTTATAAACTATTAACTGTATTTTCCAAATTTTCTAGGTCCTTGAGGGGAATATCAGTTTAGATTGATAAAAAAATCGACAACTAGTGGGCACTCTAGCTCAAAAAATTATTATCCAATCGTTATGAAATTTTTTCGGGGTATTCTTTATTCAATTCTAATTCATATGAACCTAATTCTGGGATTATATTATTATAAAAAAAATTTTTTTTAAGCAAATTAGATGAAAAACATTGTGTTTAAGCGCCTCAAGAACATGTAATTTTCAATATTATTTCATAACAAATAGGTTTATATTCTTAGGAAACATGTTGTTAAGAAGAAAAAAAAAATATTGTTGAATGCTGAGAAAAAGCGCAACTTCAGGAATGCCCACCAGCAAAATACTCAGATAGCCATCGTCCATGGACAGTTCGCTCTAATGCCACTATTTCTGGCGAAAATCTGTTGGAAATCGCTATTCTTAAAAATATAAGTAAAATACCTTCCAAGTATAAACAATTTCTGATTATCCTTCCTTGTTCAAAAAATTCACGAAAAACACCAAAATTTCGGCCTTCTTAACCGGTTTCCCCCTTTAATTTTGATGATGATGATATTTTTGGTGAATTTTCTCTCAGGCATAATTTATCATTTAACTCAATTTATTTTCGATTATCATTTGATGGACTTTTCTTTTTGACACACTAAGAGCTCCAAGAAAGACAGACTTCTGTGTTCCTTGGCGTCGAACTTCACCTTTACACAGCCCATCGATACTAGTGGGTCTACCAGAACGCTCAATGATGCCATAACTATAAATTTTTGTTTCTAATAGCAGATCATATTTCTAGAACAATTCACTCTGACAGCGATATCGACGGTTTCCATAATAGGTGCATCCAATCACGGCATCAATTCGCATAAATTGTAGATTTTTTGCTTAACTGCTTTCTAATTGTTAGGAGTACAAGCACAGCTTGCTAAAAAAGAAACTTGCACTTGAAAGACCCTGAACTAGTAAGTAACTTATTTCAACAACTTAAAGCCTTAAAGCCAGTCACACTAAATGAGTTGGTGAATGCATATCTGTAGAATCAACTCAAGCCGGATACAATATCTCGATTCACAGTCAAGTCAAAGGTACTTGTAGATTTCAATTGTGCACACAGATGAATTTATAACTGTACAAGTATGTGCGGACAGATTTACACATACATCATACATATATAAACACCTGCAGTTTCGTATGGAACATTGATAGGATATGAAGCAAGCTGTAGATTGGATGGAGAGGTAGATAGGAGAGGATACAGTGACAAACGGGTAAACTTAAATTTTTTGCAGTAATTTGCAAGAACTTAAAATAGTTTTTGTATGAAATAAATTTTGCATAAAATTTTCTCATAAATATTAATACATAAAATAGGTAAATATTTATTTTATTTTGTTTTTAATTTGTTACATTTCAATCAGTATCATTGGGGCAGGCAGTTGTATAGCCCACTGACATTATTTTAATGTGCAAGTTTCAAGCGGCTGAAAATGGGGTTTTTTGCAAATGACCTTGCACATTTTTTCCACAAAAATGTATTCGTATATAAATAGAGCGGTAAAGCCGTCAGAAAAAGAAGTACTAAAGTTCCCTTCACATAGTCTTTTATTACAATCCATCCTGAAATAGCAAAAGCACACAAAACAAAAGCTTTTCACCTCTAATTTGCGAGCAAAATGCTGCTAAAAAGAAAGTTGAAAGTTATATAAATTATAAATAAATATAAAGCAACGTTAAAGGACTTCAACTAAGTGTTGAAGCGTGATCCCGCCGTTGTCTTTTTAGATACTAGTCAAGTGCGAAGCTCAAGTGTAGCGGCAAATTTATTTGCAGAGTTTTTTAAATCGAATTGCGGTGATGAAGAACTTGATCGCCAGTGTGACTTTGCCTTTTACCTAAACTACGCCTTGAACTTTGGAGCTTTATGTCTTTCTCGGGAGAATATTAGTAATGACTTACTTAAATTAAAATCGTTGTCTCAAACCGATGCTGATGTCCCATCAGTAGTTTTTATAACAAATTTTCTGCACTTGGGCTATCCCCTCACAGTAATATTTAACAAATATTTATCGTAGTTAAGTTTGAATGATGTATGAAAGCTCTTTTCCATTACGCCCTTCTTTAAGAGTGGCAATAAAAATGATGTTAGAAGTTATAGGCCTAATTCTAAGCTGTCGACTATTTCCAAAATTTTTGAGCACGTGCTCAATGCAAAACTGAACTGTATAAGCATGAATTTTTTAGCAACAGATTTACAATATCCTATCCAGCTATTTTTAGTGAATACTGCATTAATTCTTTCTCGGCTAGTTTCGCTAGGCCGAATGCATTTACACTGACTTTTCGGAATCCTTCGACAAAGTTTCTTTTAGAGTCTTAATTAACAAAATAGTTTTTTTTTGCCTTCGTTCTGCTTTTCTGCAATGACTAAACTCGTATTTTTGCAATAGACTTTTTGTGTTCTCACTATTGAACTATTGTCGATATTTCATCTACTCCCTTTGCTGCCATATCTGGTGTTCTGCCAGGAAGTTTCTTGGGACCTCTCTTATTTGTGTTATTTGTTATATTAATGATATAAAAAATATTTCTCATTTGCCAAATAACCAGTGTCTTACACTCGCATCTGAAGTCAGGTATCTTGTTGTAATGCTTGACATAGAAAATCGGGTTAAGAAGGCCAATATAGTCTTCTACGCCTGTAAATCTATGTTCGGCAAAAAATGGGGTCTCAAGCCACGTGTCGTACTTTGGATGTACAACTTATTGGTTCTGCCAATTTTGACATACGGTTGCCTAGTTTGGTGGGTAGCTCTCCAGAAGGGCTACAACACCACTAAACTAGAGAGAGTGCAGAGAACTGCATGTGTGGCTATCACTGGTGCTTGTAGAACATTCCCTACTGCTGCGCTCAACGTTATTCTGCATTTACTTCCTGTGAATCTGCAGGTTAAATCCATTGCTGCTCAGAGGAGCTGCTTCTTTCTCTTCCTTCTCTGTTCTTCGCACTGATTTCTCCATCCGCAAACTGTGTTTTGAGGGTTGTGCTAGGGCTATCTTTCCGAGCAGGTAAGACTGAAAGGAGGGGAGAGAAATTGATATAGGTACCTCTGTTTTCACTGACGGATCCTAAATGGAATCTGTAGTGGGAGCGGGGTTTTTCTCTAAATCAGCCAACATTTCGGGCTCCTTTAAACTGCCGGAAACGAGCAGCGTTTTTCAGGCAGAGGTCTTCGCGATCCTGCAGGCAAGCAAAATACTTCAAGATCGCTATTGGGAGGGAGATTTTAATATGTTTTCCGATAGCCAAGCTGCGATCAAGGCCCTGTCGTCACCGCATTGCAGCTCTCTTCTGGTGAACTCCTGTAAGGAGGAACTCAAACATCTCGATCGAGCAGGAAACATCTCCCTTATCTGGGTTCCTGGGCAAAGGAATATAGAAGGAAATGAAATTGCCGACGAGCTTGCCAGGAAGGGGTCGACAGAACTGGTTCCAGCTGTACCATTATAGCGGCTATCTTCTAGTGGCTGCAAACTTCAGTTGAGTCCATTCGTAAGGGACGCCCGATCCATTTCCACTTTCTAAGTTTTATCTCAGGCTGGATGGGTAGTTGCTTGCCCTGATCCTATATATCTGCATTTGAGATTGTTCTGGACCACCAGATGCGCAGAATTCGCCTTAAGTTCTTATAGTTTCCCGGCAAGCAGGAACGTCATTATCTATATTTCGCAGAAGAACCGATTTGACGTTGGAGTTAAAAATGCGCAACTTAGTAACAATGGAAATCGTTGAGGAGTTTCAGACCTTTTTAAGTTGCTAAAACGCACCACGGATCACTGGTATTAGGCTGAATGTCATCTGCTGCACCGCTGTCTGTAGATATAACGCTATCCAAGTAAGTGAATTTGTCGATATTTGTATTTGTCGAGTTTTTATGTATGTCTTAATAATAAAAGTTATATAAAATTATTACGTATTAGGTAGATAGGGTGGCTGCCGCAACGACACCATTACGTATTTCTTTAAATTCATTATAAAATATTCTTTTTGTAGAACAAATCGTTTTCGAGAACTATTAATTACGAAAAAAGGATAGCCATTTCCTATGCCACCCTTTAATGAAATAAAAGAAATTGATCTAGAGAGAAACGGGAAAAAATCAATGCATTTCCTATTATCAACCGCCTGCGCTCTCGCTCCCCAATACCCACGTATCTGTTGAGAGTTGAGGTGTAATTTCAAATAGTAGAAAAAATTCAGTTACTTGGAAACCAGCAATAATACGAGTATAGCTCCAGGCCTATAGCCTTTGCTGCTGTTGTGTAATAAACTCACTAATGGTAATATTTAAAAAATAATAAATAAATAAATATTACTAGATAAATAAACAAATATTACTAGTATTGACAGTCTTGAAATCTAAAGGAGAATCTGTCAAGCCAACTAATATTGCTTTGGATTTCTTCTCTCCAAAAGAAAAACGATACTTAATGAATCTCTCATCGTGTTTTGGCATTATATTTTACAGAGCGGAAGCTTCGAGGATCACAAACATCAAAGAAATTCAATTTGGATTATTTGAGAGAAAGATTTTGCAGAACAGGTATGGACATCTATGCGTTGACGAAGGCGAATTCTGCGGTCAGTTATATCAAGATAAGGTGCAATAGCATCAAGTGAGAAAAAAATGTAACATTTTAATGAAACTTTTTATGAATATTAAAATTCTATATATATAGGTAGGTAGGTGAAATGGTTGAAGTGCCAGTCTGGCCCTCCTCAAGTAGCACTGAAGCGACGTTTTGATACCATTGTGAGACATCCAACAGGCATATATCTACAGCCAGCCAGAACTGTTGATAATATATAATGGAGAAGATTGATGGGATTTAGGTTGGGCACTGCCCCAAGCTGTCGAAGAAAGGAGCATCCAGTGATCTTAATCGTTTAGCTTCCAAACCCGGACCTTTACAGAGAAAGTTCTTAACAGTCTCCATCTCTCAACGATCCTCACAGCTTCTGCAATGGGGATTAAATGGTAACTTTAACTTTTCCGCGTATGTACCGATCGTCCAGTGACCGGTAAACACAGCTACGAGTTTGGAAATTGAATGGCGAGGAATCCAAAGGACTTTCTGAGTCCTTCGTATATCGTATTGGGGCCAAAGGGTTTCCGAAATAGTATATGAAGAAATGGGGCTTCATCTTTTCTGCGCTTTCCTGAGAAATATAGTATAGTATAGTATATTTGTATAGTTCCCCTTTAGCAACTGTCAGGCGGATGCCGTTGACCGGGTAGGAGGTCTCTGAGGCCAATTCAGTCCCCTTTCGGGTAAGTTCATCAGCAATTTTATTTCCTTCTGTGTTCCTATGTCCTGGAAGCCAAATCAGATAAATACTACCTTCACACCCAAGAGATTTTATCTCCTCCTTATAGGAGTTTACTAATTTCGTTTTGCAATATGGCGTCATCAAAGCCTTGATCGCGGCCTGACTATCGGAGAAAATGTTAATATCTCCCTCGCTTCCGCGTTCTCTAAGCATTTTAAATCCCTGCAGCATCGCAAAGACTTCTGCTTGAAAAACACTAACAGTTTTCGGCAGTTTAAAGGAGATAGATAAATTAGCTGACTTAGAGAAAACCCCTGCTTCGACTCCCGATTCCAATGTGGAACCGTCAGTGAAGACAGAGGTGCAAGCTTCGGTGCAGATTTTCCCCTCGATCCAGTCCTGCCTATTTGGAAAGATTGCCCTAGCACGACCCTCAAACTCTAGTTTGCCGATAGAGAGATCTGTTCGAAGCTTGGAGAAATACGGTGTCCGAAAATCTACCATGTCCCTTGATAGGTTGCCTCCAGAGGCCAACCTCCATTAACCTGATTGCACTTTGAGCTGCGATGGAAATAACGTGAAAGTCGATGGGAAATAAGTGCAAAACGACTTGGTGATGCCAGTGCATGCAGTCCTTTGCACCCTCCCCAGTTTAGTGTTATTATAGCCTTTCCGAAGAGTGACTTAGGGAAACGATCCGGAGGGCATCAGCAACAAGTCATCGACGTATGCTACCACCCTTCTTTAGCATTACCAGAATTTCGTCAAAGCAACTAGCAAAAGTAGGGGTGAAAGGCCACCACCCTGCTGTATTGTGATGACAAAATTTGTAGAGTAATTTTAGTTTTCGTACAAAGTTTGAAGTCTCAATTTTTGTGGTTCTCATAAATTAAAAAAAAAATATTTTAATAAAAAATAATGAGCATTC
Source organism: Anastrepha obliqua (assembly GCF_027943255.1). Taxonomy (NCBI): domain Eukaryota; kingdom Metazoa; phylum Arthropoda; class Insecta; order Diptera; family Tephritidae; genus Anastrepha; species Anastrepha obliqua. Next base: position 34,187,121 of record NC_072896.1, read on the forward strand.
AAAACCAAAAAAAAAAAAATAACCATAACTGTACCAAATATTTATGCGGGATGATTTGTCGCGCGTTGTGGTCACAGAGTAGCGAGAATAGAGAATAAAATTTTAGCGGTTGGACTAACAAGTGAGCACAAATAACCGAAAAATTAAAATAATCGAATGCAAGAAGGCTTCATCCGCGTTGAAAATATTAAATTAAATAAAACTACATTTTTTCTAATATGGGGTTTTTAATTGTTGTCGGTTGGCATGCAGGAAAACAGGCTTATACGCCTTTTTGAAATCGGATAAAATTTATTAGCGGATTACTGCGTCAATTAGAAAAGAAGAAGATTTCTTAGCGAAAAATTTCTTCACTTGAAACAAACTATAGAATGTAAGCACAGGCAATGAAAAACCCAGGACTGTTGTTGTTGTTGTTGAACTGGTTGAGCATTTCCACTGAAATAATCCTAACTAGTGACTAGCACCACTGTTCTCGTGCGATGATGTTTTGTTTTTGGTCTAAGTCAGATTCATTTAGTAAGGTCCAAGCATGGCAGCAAATTCTTTATCTCGTTGTCTGAGATCTCATTAATTTGCTGTCATAAAGGTTTACCGAAGGAGGGGAGTCGTGCCCTAGCTAGCCCCGGACATTCACATAAGTAGTGGAAAAGACTTTCCTTCGCCCCTTCCGCTTGAGAGCTTCTGCAGATGGGATTGAAGGGGAGGTTGAGTCTGGCTGTATGATCCCCTACTTACCAATGGCCTGTTAAGCTTGCAGTGAAGCGTGAAATGTTTGGTCGAGAACATCCTTACAGCGGATTTGTCCTTTGGATTTTGTATGACGGCCATGTGTTTTTTGTTGTAATACATGTACTTATTTGCTTCCATCTTCTTTCGGTTAAAGTATGATAGTGTGAAGCAATGGATGCTTTTATTGTGCTGAGTGGGGTGAAGACTGCCACCGCCTCTGATATGTCTAGTGACGAAACTTTTCTTGCTAGCTCATTCGCTATCTTATTACCCTGCATGTTCCTATGACCGGGAACCCATATTAGAGTAATTTGAAGCCAAATATCATGCAGTTCTACTTCCTCTCTATACTGTAAAACTAGTTTGGGTAAAATAGAATTGGAATCTGAGGCCTTTATAGCTGCTTGGTTGTCTCAAAAGATAGCTACTCTTACACCAACTTCCTTGTAGAGTTTTAGTGATTTACATGCCTCTCTGATCGCTAAAAGTTCTGCCTGGAAGACGCTGGCGTAGTCAGGAAAACGAATTGACTGAGATAGATTGAGTGCCTCCAAATGGAAGCCAGCTCCCACACCACAGTTCATCTTAGAACCGTCAGTATAGATTTCAATATCATATCTTCCAATCACCTTCCTTTTGCTCATTTCGACTCTCGATGGAAAACGTACCGTAAAGTCTTTGTTGAAGTTAAGGCTGGGGACTGTGTAATCTGATCTGTTTTTGAGCATCGAGGGTCCTTGTAGGAGAATCTTACTGTGACTGTACGACCTTGTTGTCCAGCTTCCTATGTCTATGAGTCTCACCGCGCTGTAAGTAGCGGGTAGGGTAGTTGCACTTTTCTTGCTCACTGTTACTAAAGTTTTCAAGCGGATATTGACGAGTATATTGAAATTAATTATTACAATAACTAGGACAAGAAACTTATTTATTGTATATACTTACACACACTGGCAAATAGTTTTATATTGTACAAGCAGGCTATACATACATTAAAAACATGCTCATGAAAATGTTCATTCTTATACCTACACACACACACACCTGTGTTCGCAATAATAGCAGCGCGGCATACTGGCGAATTTTGATTATTTATTTATTTTTTATCATTTTTCTTATTTTTATTTTATATAAAAAAAAATTTTTTTAGACTATACTAGAAAAACCTTAAAATTCAAAGTTCCGAACTTTGTACAAAATTAAAAGAAATCAAGCAACTTTCAACAAAATTTTAATTTTCTTAGTTAGAATTTTTAGAAAAATTTTTAGTATGCAGTTTTGTACGCCATTCAATTTTGATGTAGAAAAGATCGAATTTAAATTAGGACAAAATTCTCTTTGATTTTTCATATTTTTTGTTGGCGGTGTTATGCATTTTTCCCTACACGAATACTTGAGAAAATTGTCAAAAATTAGCACAATTTTTGAGAAAGTATAAACTTGCACTTTATGGCATCAGAATTGAATGGCCTATAAAGCTGCGTACTCAGAATTTTTCTAACAATTCTTGCCTAGGAGTTTGAAGTTTTGTTGGAAATTTTTTTTAATTTCATACGAAGGCAAAGTATAAAATTTGGGTTATTTATTTCACGAGCTATACTATAATAAAATAAATTTAATACAATATTGAATAAAAAAAATAGTGAGAATAAAAAAAGATTTTTCAGAAAAAAATTTATTAAAAAAAAATAAAAAAAAAACATAGTAAATTAATAAAAAAAAAGTTAGTAGTCCAAAATTTGCAATATATTGCGCTGCTATTATTGTGAACGCAGGTATATATAACATATAATATAAATACTTATATGTCTTTATATTGGTTTTGATTTCTCTCCGCGCCCAATTAATGCCGGGTTATAATTTCCGTACGGTTTTGTCTTTATGCACGCACGAATATCCACAAGCCAATTCATTTGTTTGTTCGTACGTTTACATCCTTTTATATGGATGCTTGTATGTGTGTGTAAATTTCCTTGCCTTCAGCAACATTACTTGTTTTCATTTAGTGCATGTGTATGCGTGTGTGTTTGCCTACATGTGCTTGAGGTGTGTACGTGTCGCGCATTACTGACTAGTTTCACTATTTGCGTAGGTTATTTAAATTTACCGCAAAGTTTTGATATGCTGTGGTTTTTCAATGGCCACAAAGCATTTTGCTTCGCGGAAATTAAATGGTTTTCCATGAAAGGTGCACAAATGTGAGTATTGTGAATTTCAATTAAAAGAATAATTATTCTTAAAAGAAGATCCAGATTTGGAGTTCGGCAACCATAGCAGATATTTCAAAAAGTTTGCTAGTAAGAATCATACAAATATTCAGTGTTCAATTTCTGAGCAATATAAAGAACCTATAAGTATATGAAACGCCTATTTTCTTAGTTCCATCTCAGCTTTGCCATAAAAGATTTTTATTTATTTCTCGTCTAATTTTCATGTCTTGAAATGCAAGTGCTACACTTATTTTCTTTCAATATGCAGAATATTCAGTGCATCATTCGCCTTATGAAAAGGTGAGTATTTCTATCAAACGCAAGTTAGCGCGCGCTTACATTGACGTCTTTTGTGCCTTCGGTAGCTTTCATTCAAAGTTTCTTACAAATATTTTTTGAAACATTTGCATCGTCAATGTACTATCTAAAAGCACTTTTTCAGCACAAACTTTCAAATACAAACATTTTTGGAATTTGTTCGTATTCTCAATTAATTTCATACCGATTTGTCATATTATCATATTTTTTTAAAACGGTAAACTCAAAAAGTCGCCGGCCTATTTCAAGATCATACGTTAAGTTTGTGTTTAAGCTAATTAGAAGGTAATCCCTAGATTCTCAGACAGATGGCGCTGTGAGCGAAATACCTCTAAAAATCGTATATATGGCAAAGTTCAGCTCCAATACGAAATATTAATATATTGTATATATGTACATATATGACACACGAAGAGACATATTTTATCCAATTTACTAGAGTGCTGGTGCTGGAGTTGAAGTATTTATATTTTAGTACCAAATACTGTTGATATTTATCTGTAAATATATAGCTTTTGTTTTATGCCTTACATATAACCCAAATACCCAATTGGCTGAACTTTTTCTTCTATGTCTTCTACAATTTTATCGGCATCCGAACGGATGTTTCTTTTCGAAGTGAAACTTCTTAGATGTCGATAGACGAGCGAAAATGGTGCGTAAGACTTCAAGGGCATACAACGTTTTGGGCATTTTCGTTCCGCGAGAGAGAAAAAAGATATAACGTAGAGGAAAAGGAGAGAGAGAGCTATACCTCATATACATCTTAGATACATTTTAGGCTCTTTTTCCTCTCGTTTTCTCTTGTGGTTGCTAATTTCTAGTGAGAAATAACACTGCCTACTTTCTGGCGCTTGTTTGGTGGTGCAAACTTGTAGGAAATATATTTTTGGAGCCTACTTTTTGGCGTTATATTTTCTTGGTGCCTACTGTTTCGGGCGTTTTTTGGTTCCAATTTTATTGGCATTTTTTGGTGCCTACTTTTTGGCGCTTATTTCCCTTTCCAGGCTAGTGCTTGTGCGTACTATAAAGTGCTATCTATTCCGGCGTCGGATTTATTGGTATTGTCTTGCGGTAATTTGTGCCGTTGCTGCGGTCCTGGAACCGCTGCGTTTGTGCGGGCGATAAACGCTCGGAGTAGTACGCGTTGTTGCCCCGGTTTGTGTCCGGCGGTTACCAACACCGGTCGACCCTTCTCCGTTTTGTGTAAATTTTGTCTATGTATTCTTGTATTCTCTGCAAATGTTGGGAATTTATTTAGATATATATTCTTTCTTTCTCTCTCTCTCTCTCTCATTCCCTCTCGGGTCTCTCTCTCTTTCTTTGTCTGCCTTGAAGTGTCACTTCTATTATGTGTACTACGCTACACGCACTTTTTTGTGAGGAGTTTTTTCATAGCTAAAATACACTCAGAGGTTTGATATTGCCTGCTAAACGGTGGCGACTATTAGAGAAACCTATTTTCTATCATTTGATATTTCTTGCTCAACTCTTTGAACCCGGACATTACTGAATTTTTGTCACACACCAACCCATTCGGCTGCGTAGGCGGTGGCAGTTTACTGGGACTATTTATTAATATGTTTTCTCAACAAATTTGACTGGAATCTAGTAGTCAGTTTTTATTCACTCTTCTATTAATTCCTTATTATATTCAGCCGTAAAGATGACTGTATTTGTCAGTAATTTATAGATTTTTAATAATTTTACGAAGACCGGGTCTTAAATGAATTTTTCTAATCCCTTAAAATAATATTTTAAAATAACTACACTTGAACTTTTATACCACAAAAAAAATAAATTTTCTCCTAGAGGTAAGAAACATTTCTTTTTTATCGGACAATTTTTAAAATTTTTCGGCATTATTTTGAGGATAAAGCTGACGCAGTCAGGATAATTCTATTAGATCAAATATATATATATTGTATAGATTGTACCAAACAAATGTAAAAAAAACTGTGAATGTTCAGTTTCACATGCCTCTTTTGTGGCCAGTTTTGTTTCCTTACTGACACTTTCCAGAGTACTCGACAATAAAAAAATTATTTTATCACCAGGTTTTCCTTGCTAGCTTCCTATAATCCTTTAAAACTGATTATATGTATTTTGTACTAGCAGCTATTCGGCATGCAGTGCTCTGCTGCTAAGGAAAGGAATTTATTCTGCCACTTTATAACATACTATAAGTTTGGTTTTTGCATTTTCGCTAAAAATAAATTTTTTTTAGGATTTTTCACTCCCATTTTTTTACTTAATATGCCAAATTTTTTTAGGTGAAAGAAATGCATTGAAGGAATATTTCCATGAAATCTCTAACTTATGTGTATGTGATTGATATTCTTTGGAAGATTTTTTCTGAAACTGCATCCAAAATAATTGACGCCGATACTAACAAATTTTTTTATATTTGAAATGTTCAAGCACGAAATTTTTTTAAATACCTGTCTCAGCTTTATAAATTGGTACGGATTCAGGAGGCCCAAGCACTTTACTGCACAGGCAGGTAGGAAGGTAGAAGTGTCAGTCGGTCTTTTAACCAATTCACTGAGACCATTGTCGATCCATTGGGATACCCCAGTAGCAGTTTATCTGCAAACCCATTAATCCGGCTGACACTTATGTATCTAAGATCATCAGTACCTTTCAAGAATGTATGCTACGCAGAATAATGACATAGATCATGTCTGACCGACTCTTCTTCCTACTCATTCTTGCAACTCTTGCTTCAGGAGGTACATTCAATCTTTGAGCTAGTCGAATTCGAGAGGCAGTGGCTTGTGATCAAAGCAACCAACAAAGGGACATATCAACTCAATATGCATAGATCCAGCTCAATTTGAGCATTCGCCTGAGTGATATCAACTTCAATGGCATTAGTCGATTGCGGCTTGCGACTTCGGAAAACTATACAAGAAAACGTCCAGTCAAATTTCACTATCCCGGTGATTAATTTACATGACCTTTAACATAATTATATACTCAAATCGTACTTAGTTTTATCATATGTGCGTGATGATCAATTGGATATTTTGCCATGGAGATTTGGAATCAGTGAGTGAATAATAAAAACTGGATTTGAAAGACGCAGCGAAAATAACATTCGGGACATAGCGTATAGATATCAATCCGCCACTATTAGAGAGCTCGATATATACTTTTTTATACATACGCATATAATTGGCGCGTACATCTTTTATTTGGCCTTTGCATCAATTTTTTTTAAGTTATGGCGTGCGTTTTATTGTTATACTACAAATGGAAGAGGCATACAATTTTAAGCCGACTTCAAACGGCAATCGGTTAAAAGATTTGACATGGCAAAAATGCCTTCGGAGGTATAACAGTAGCCTTCCACACAAATTGATCTGCTCTTATGCTCATAAGTGGTCATGGGTGTTTTAAAGCACAGCTTCATTGCTTTGGACATGAAGAGACTCCATACTCCAAGCAGTGCGAGTCGGAAATCGGCGAAGATGTGGAACATGTGATTTTCGTATGTCTCAGATTTGTTTACTTAATATGTCTCAGAAGACTTGGGGAAGCACTAGAAGATAGCCTCTATTATCGCGTTTCGCCCGAGAATCTATGTAGTGCCGGTGATGCTGAAGAGCAACGACGCCTGAAACGACGTAGGTCATGTGTATAATAATGCAGCAACTCCGACACAGCGAGCAGGCAAAGCGAAGATGCGAACGCCAAGAGAGCGAGTAAGTAACAGTGGGTGGTTATTAATTTCAACGTATTGCATCAGGGCGTTGAGTATAGTGCCCAAACCGCCTCCCAACAAAATACTTACGGTAATATATAGGATTGTACCGGGAGGATCGGTACTTTGACGGTAGGAAGTTTGGGTTAAAGTCTTGCCCTGACAGGGTTAGGCATTCGATGCTTTCTCTTCGTAAACAAAAAACAAAATGATCCCGAAGCGTAACTGTTCACAATGCATCTCTGCCAGATGTGTAAGCAATAAATTTAAATATTTATGGAGGGTTAAAATGTACTACAAAAAATTCCTCGCTAAATTCTACTGAAGAAGACTGCGGATAAAATGCTAGAAAAAATCTGAACTTCCGGACAGAAAAGTTCGTTTTCATAATTATCAGTGTTTGTACGTATTGATGTCAAGAGCAACTTTTCTGTAATTTTATTTTCCACGTCCACAGTGGATTTTGTGCCCGAGTGCTAGTTATAGGCAACTCTGTTCGGCTAGGGCAGCCACAACAACTGTTCAGGAGATATTCATTTTCTCACATGTCGATAGTCTTAGACACTAGTGCTTTTATACATTTATCTTATATATATCTTAAAAATAAAGAAATAAATAACAGGAATTCAAATTTTGTCCCTGTTTGGGGAAATTACTGTAGCCCAAATTTATTTTTAACATCATTTCATATTTTGCTCGAACTGTACAAAAATCCCATTCACTTCAATTTAGTTAGTAAGCAGCATTATATCAAAAATTAAGCTAAATGTGAAAGAAGAAAATTAAGACTAGGCGTGTTTTTTGTATAGGGTCCTCTTAGCACATTTGCTATTAACAGCAAAAAAGAAAATTAAGGCATACCGAAGATATCTCGAATTTTATATAATATAACTCCGCGTGAAAGAAAATATCACCTGCTGGTTTATCCCTTATAACGATGGCACAAAATACTGGCGCCAATCGTCTAACTGACAACGAATCACATCTCAATACCATATCGAATTTTATGCTGGCCTTCAGGTTGTAAGATCTTTGTGTCGGCTGCACTTAAATTCCCAGAAACACACCTATAGTTGCCCACACTCATTCGTAAATTAACCAAGCTGTACGTATCCACTCTTGTTCGGCTGCATTTGGCCACACGTTGCGCATTTCCTTGCCATAAGTATGTGGATAGACCATTGAACTTGTAAGCATTTATGTACATATATATGAGTGCACTTCATATCAACCTTAAACTACAGATTCCTATGCGTTGCTATTTTAATTTCCAAAATTGGCCTTTTTGTAGTGATTCAGCCTGTTCTTTAACCCAGGAACGATTTTAATTTTTTCCTTTTTTTGGTTTTTTTTTTGTTGTTTGTTTTTCTATTTGCTACCACAGTACACTCCAAGTGTGTAAGTTGAAATAGCAGCAGAGAATTTAATGAAAAATGTGAAGGAAAACGAAACGCAATGTAATGAAAATGAATGTGTTGAGTGGAAGAGGCAAGCGGGTGGAATGAATGAATTTCACTTTCTCGATCAATTGTCAGTTTAAATGTGTGGAATTGAGAGAGTTGCCATTTCTTGTTGGAAATACAAATGAATTTGCTTGTATAAATAAATAGACATGCATTTACATACAAATGCACGCAATCGAAAGTCCATGCGTGTGTGTACGTACTTAACAGTAAGTGCACTTCGGTCTGCGTTCAATTTGCGGAAAGCATACTCGATAGTCGCTTATTGCAGTCGGCAAACAACCTGCAACCGGCTTTGTATACATACGTAGGTATGCATGCAATATCATATACACAAAATACATACATATATGCATTTACATACAAGTATGTGTGCAGCCTCTCATATATCCTCACCTGTGTTTGCATTCATTTCAATCCTGACAGGAATAATTATCAAGCAATAAAGTGACTATCGATCTGCCATGACTATGTGGAGGACTTCGAGCACACATACATGCAAATGTATCTGTATAGCTTTGCCTCAATATCGGTCTTTGCTTCCGCTATGTGCGTATTTGCTTGTACATCGTAGGTTTACTTTAACCAATTTCAATTGCAATTGTCTCGTAGATTCGTTTACTTCTACTCACGTATATTTCCGCATGCAGTGACTCACAAAATTCATCACCGTACTACTCCAAGGCTATAAAAGTATATTATTTAATATTATATACAGGTATGAAGCGGAAAAAAGTTGTGCTATATCAGCAATATGAAGATCATAGTTCCGAAATACCATTTAGCGCCGAACCACACGGCGTATGATGAATATTATTGCATGAGCACCATTGAAGTATACTAAGATCTCGCTCTAGCACGTTTTACGCTTTTTCTTTAATCCGTACAAGTTTTTCATCTTCGGTGACCCCTAATAATGTTTTCCACCTAAGATTTCTGTAGAGCATTTCAACACTCTAACTGCCCGTTTTAATTAAATTTCAAGTAAGTTCTTTAAAAAGTAGCTAAAAAAGCCTTCCAGGTAGGAGATAGCGGTATAAAATGTTCCGTCAAAAATGTCTCATACAATTTTATTGTAGGTATCTGAAGTTAGTACTGACAATTGAAGTCAATTTATACACCATATCATTACATATTATAAAACAAAGTCGCTTTTTCTGTCCCTATGTCCCCTTATACGCTTAAATCTTTAAAACTACGCAACGGATTTTGATGCGGTTTCTTTTTAAAGATAGATTGATTGAAGAGGAAGGTTTATATCTATATAATGTGAAGAAATATATAAAGGGGGCGTGGCAATCGGTCAAAATGTGGCAAAAAAACATAAATTTTTTGTTTTCACGGCCATAAATCATAAACGAATCAACCAATTAAAATGAAACTTGCTTGACTCTTTTCGAAAGAGGCCGAACCACACACCCTACAATCAAGCACCCGCTGAAAGTCGCCACCGATGATGATAACAGCGTCTGTAGTGTTTCTAGACAGAGCAATACAGGAAAACGTCACTGCTCATTAATAGTCTGGGACGAAGCTACCATGTCAAACAAGACGTCTGTGGAAGCACTGGATAGGACAATGCGCGATTTGCGCAACAAAAATGCACCTATGGGTGGATGTACAATTCTGTTTTCAGGAGATTTCCGTCAAGTCCTACCAGTTGTGACTCGAGGAACACGTGCTGACGAAATAAATGCTTCGCTAAAAAGATCCCACCTTTGGTCGCATGTCAATAAATTAGATCTTAAAACTAATATGAGGGTTTCGTCATCTTCACGTGAGAACAGGCTATTTCCAGAGATGCTGCTAAAAGTTGGCAATGGAGAATTAACACAAAGTGAGGGAAGGATTAACCTAGAAAACCTTTGTGTTTTGATAGACAACATCCAAGAGTTAGTCAACAATGTCTATCCTGACATTGATAACATAAGTTATAAGACAATATCTTGGTTTAAAGAAAGAGCTATTCTGTTACCAACTAACGAACAAGTAGATAAAGTAAATAACTTGATTATTTCAAAGATTGATGCGCCGACGTAAATATACTACTCGGTCGATACTGTTCTCGATTTGGAAGAAGCTGTTCAATTTCCTACAGAATTTTTAAATTCTTTGAACCCGTCTGGACTCCCTCCTCACAAAATGGAGCTGAAAATAGGTTGTCCTGTTATTTTATTAAGAAACCTAAGTCCACCTAAACTTTGCAATGGCTCGCGTTTGCTGGTAAAATCACTGAAAACTTTCATAATAGAGTGCACAATACTTACAGGATGTGGTACCGGAGAAGATGTATTGATTCCCCGAATCCCTCTGATACCATCGGATCTACCATTCCAATTTAAACGCTTACAATTTCCGGTAAAGACATCTTTTGCAATGACCATTAATAAATCTCAGGGTCAAACCTTCAACGTTGCAGGCTTAGATTTGAGTGTTGACTGTTTTTCACATGGGCAACTGTATGTCGCTCTTTCAAGAGTAACCTCTAGAGAAAACATGTTTGTATTATCTAATGACAAGAAGGCTATGAACGTTGTATATAAAGACATTCTGTAATATAGTAATTGTTGTAAAAATAAAATAAATACATATGTAAAAATGCAAAAAGTTAATATGCAGAAATGTAGGGTATGAATTTAGATATCCCAAAGATAGCAGGAAATCTTCATGCTATAAAGAAAGGGGAATTGTCTTACTCCAAATTTAACGCGTGCGGGCCACGGGCAGTAATGAATAAGCCAAAACTACTGGATCGATTTTAATCATTTTTTCAGTGAGTGACATAGGGTATATATTTTATACCCGTGCGAAGCTGGGCGGGTTGCTAGTTTCTAATAAACTAAAGTAGTTTTTCACCAAAAAATTGTAACATTAATTCATTGTAAAAGCAATTGCGATGAGGTAAAGTTGAACCATTTCTTTCATTTTATTTATTTATTCCTTTAGTGAAACACCAAACATAAGTTATTTCTAGAATGTTTGATCTTGATATTCGTTTATTTCTAGTGCTATTCAGATACAAATAAAAATAAAAAAAATCACAAAATACATCTACGAACTCTACACGTGGATTTGGATGAATAGCAGGCCGAATGTTACTGGCTTCCTCACGTAAAGTTCGAGTCCTTAGGTCACACTGAAGAATCGCATTGTTGGCAAACCAAAGCGCACTGGCGCACTTTCGACCGAAACCTTTGCAAAATTTCCAGATTAGAGTTGCTGAGCTCCATATATGGATTCCATAAGCCCTTATAGGTTTAAATATTGTTTTTTATAGAAATATTTTACTCTCCAGTGATACTGCGGAGCTTTGAGCTAGCAGCCAGTACAGTGAACGAAGTTTTAACCCAAGTTGCTCCCGTTTTTAGAATATGCGGGAGCGCCATGTAAATCAATGATCAAACAGAGAATCTAAGTACTTGACTTGCTTGGGGTATTTGCAACGGCTTAGTGCTACTGGAAGGCAAGAGTCTCCGCGGAGTGTGAACGTGATTTGCATTGATTGATCGGTCGTTTGTAGATTTGCAGTAAATAGCGCATAAAGAACTGGTCCTAAAACACTACCTTGAGAAAGTTCTGCTTTAATTGGTTAAAGGCTATTGACTGCATCATTTGTTTTGATCTGGAAGTGTCCATTGTGCAAATACGTCTTTATCAACTCAAAATAATAGTGGTGTAATTTCCTTTTTAGTTTATGTAGCATACTCTACCAACAAAAAACTGTAAAAATAAGAAGTGTAAAAAATGCTTTAAATGCAGCCACTCGCAAACTTGCCTCTAGAGTCAATTTCTTTGATTTCTGAACAAAATTCCTCCTTTCCATGACTTGATTTCAAATTCGGCATTGAGATTATTTAAATCCATGTGCGACCATTTGTCTATATCACCTTTTTGCTTTCTTTTCAGCTCAAGGTCTCTAATATTCTTTGAAAAAGCAAATCACAGATTGCGTTTGTCAGTGTATATAGAAATTTTGACTTTCGGCATCTTTTGAGGGCTGCGATTTTAAATATTCTCCATACGACCTTTAGAGTAGCTTTGAAGCTTTTGCCCCACTTTTTTCTATCCTAGTCCGGCTTGGGACTGTCACTCCATCATCATTGCCCAAGTATTTATAGATTAAGTTTATACTATTGCAATAACAACAACAATCAGAAAACCCGTGCTGGGGTAATATCGCACTTCTTTATTTATTTGTTACTTACTTCACTTAACACGTTCCCTGTCCCAATACAAAAATGCAAAATTGACCGACAAGTCCAACAGGGTTTTTTGAATAATTTGTGTTTTTGTAGTCATAGGATAGCTTTAGTAATGTAGGGTATTTCAACCTGAAACACATATGGTCCATGAGCGTAGAGGGACATTTTTGCTTCTGCACGTTCATGAAACACATGTGGAACGTATCAGTGCTTATCAGGCGCATTTTTCCTGAGCCATATGTGGCTCAGCGGACAGGGAAAGTGTTAAGGATAAGCTCTTCCCTGGAAAGGGCACATTATGTAATGCAATTGGGCTTTTTCATGTGAAGTGACCCAAGTATTTTGGATATTGCCGCCAATTCTTCTACTTTCTTTTTTTTTGATAAAGTTATATGAGTCCCACAATGCAACTTTCAGGTATTGCTATGCTTAGTCTCATCTATTAATGTAAAAAAAATAGGAAAAATATCTGAGGTGGGCATTTTTTCTAAAATGACAAAAATATTGTTTTCGCAAACAGTTTTTACAAAAGAAACTTTAAAAATGCTATTTTTTAAAATAATAGGACTATGAATAAGTTCGTGCGGTTTTACAACAGATGGCGTAACTTGATTATTATTCCATCGATCCACATTTCCAAACATTCATTGGAGAGCTACTGTCGTAAGGCACAAACGTCAGTATAAGTTTTTTATTTGAAGCGTAAACAACAATATTTTTACCACACTTGAAAATGTCGAATTTCGTGCCAAATAATGTGTTTTTGCGGGGAATTCTTCTTCATTATTTTAATATGAAGAAAAAAGCAGCCGAAAGTCATCGTATCTTGGTGGAAGTTTATGGTGAGCATGCTCTAGCTGAGCGAACGTGCCAGAAGTGGTTTGCACGCTTTAAAAGTGGTGATTTTGGCTTGGAAGACGAAGAACGCGAGGGTGCGCCGCCAAAGTTCATGGATACCGAATTGGAGGAATTGCTCGATCAAGATCCGGCTCAAACGCAAGAAGAGGTTGCAAAAACTTTGGGAGTTGATCAATCAACCATTTCCAAACGTTTAAAAGCCATGGGAATGATCCGAAAGGTAGGCCATTGAGTGCCGTATGAATTGAAGCCAAGAGACGTTGAACGCCGTTTTATGGCATGCGAACAACTGCTTCAACGGCACAAAAGAAAGGGTTTTTTGCATCGAATTGTGACTGGCGATGAAAAGTGGGTCCATTACGATAATCCAAAACGTCGGGCAACGTATGGATACCCTGGCCATGCTTCAACATCGACGTCGGCGCAGAATATTCATGGCCTGAAGGTTATGCTGTGTATCTGGTGGGACCAGCTGGGTGTTGTGTATTATGAGCTACTGAAACCGAATGAAACGATTACGGGGGATGTCTACCGACGACAATTGATGCGTTTGAGCCGAGCACTGCGAGAAAAACGGCCGCAATACGCCGATAGACACGACAAAGTTATTTTGCAACATGACAATGCTCGGCCACATGTTGCACAAGTGGTCAAAACATACTTAGAAACGCTCAAATGGGATGTCCTACCCCACCCGCCGTATAGTCCAGACCTTGCGCCATCCGATTACTATCTCTTCCGATCGATGCAACATGGCCTGGCTGACCAGCACTTCCGTAATTACGATGAAGTCAAAAAATGGATCGATTCGTGGATTGCGGCAAAACCGACCGAATTTTTCACAAAGGGAATCCGTGAATTGCCAGAAAGATGGGAAAAAGTAGTAGCAAGCGATGGACAATACTTTGAATATTAAATTTGTAACCATTTTACGTCAATAAAGTTTCAAATTTCGAAAAAAAAACCGCACGAACTTATTCATAGTCCTATAATTAAATTTTTCTATACAAGATTAGATCAGCTACAGATAAAAAAGATATCTGCGGCGAGATATTTTGCAAAAATTACGAAAAATTTTTCGCAAGAAATTTTTACAAAAAAATTATAATATTTGCTCAAAGATTTTTTTTAACCATATTTTTTTTTTTGGAAAATCAAAATAAAATGTATGCAAATTTAAAAAAGAAGCGATCACATTTCACTCAAAAAATTATGTCAAAACTTTCTGGAACTGCTAAGCATACTCTCAGCCATTAATGAAAAAAATAAGAGAAATATCTAAGGCGGGGGGTTTTTCAAAATTGAAAAGAACATAATAAATTTTTTCCATAAAAGAACAACTTTAATAAAAAAAAATAAGCAAAATATCTGAGTCGAAGTGTTTTTCAAAAATGACAAATAAAATGTTTTCGCAATAAATTTAAAAAAAGAATGTTATGATTCTTTTCCATAAAAGTGTGTTTTGAAAGCTATTTTGTCTTGGAAAATTAAAATAAAAAATGCATGCAAATTTTAAAAGAGTCAATGATATTTGACTTTCAAAGTTATGCCAAAACCTTTAGGTATTACTAGGCATAGTTTCAGCTATTAATGAACAGAAAATACGAAAAATATCTTCGTTTTACAAAAATGACAAAAATATTTTTTTTCGCAAAAATTTTTACAACAAATAAATATTAAACAATTTACTTCCATAAAATTTTTTTGAAAACTTTATTTTATTTTGGAAAATTAAAAACAAATGTTTGCATATTTCAAGAAGAATCGATGGTATCTATAATATAAAAATAAGTCGAGTTTTCCCTCCTGACGATATAACTCCAGAACGCACGAACCGATTTCCACGGTTTTGCATTCGTTGGAAAGGTCTCGGGCTCCGTGTGGTTTATAGCATGTACTCTGCTCAGTTAATTTCATGTGACATTTATTATGCGCACGTTCTTTCAAACGCTAGCTTAAAACCGGTATTGTGTTCACTGTGAAATTGAGGTTAAAGTTATTTCTTTCCTAACAGTTCAATTGGCAACAGGCAGGCATTTGTCCTTTGGTTAAGTCAACGAGCAATTCTCGCCACAAAGAATAATGATGTACACGCACTGGATTTCACCATTCAATCAAAAATCGATGGCGATTTGGTGACAGCCAAATTCCACAAATCCCGATGATGTAATAAATTATTCAACGGAGTTTTTGAACTCTCTGGAGTTACCACTTACCACATAGCTTGCAACACAAAGTTGGTTCAGTTATTATGATATTGCGTAATTTAAATCCACCGCGACTTTGCAACGGTACTCGACTTACGATGAAAAGACTTATGCCCAATTTAATTGAGGCAACCATTATTAACGGAAAGTACGCAGGTGAAAATGTATGTAATCCTCGAATACCAATGATTCCGACGGATCTTCCGTTTCACTTCAAACAATTACAATTTCCGGTTCGTCTTGCGTTCGCAATGACAATTAAAAAGTCGCAAGGCCAATCGCTTAGTGTTCGCGGGATATATTTAGAAAATCATTGTTTTTCACATGAGCAGCTATACGGTGCGTATTGACGAGTTGGGAAACCATCCGCTTTGCTTGTGTTAACGTCAGACCAAAGAACAAAAAATGTGGTTTACCAAAGAGCACTTCAGTGAAACGGATAATTTGCGGACACATATAACTCTTCGATTCAGTATTTACTTTGGATTCACGTTTATTGTATACTTACAGAAGTTCAACTAAATTACACTTCATTTTTGTAATCGAAATGAATTCATTACTGTTATGAAATGAAATAAAATTTTTCCTTTTCAAATATAAAACAAAAAAAGTATTTTTTCATCATCTTTTAATCCCCACACGAAATGTTACAAAAAACGAAGCCATCTGGTGGCGAAACGGAGTTCGCCGGGTTTGCAAGTTTCGTTTTAAAAACTGATGCTAAAATTTTCAACTTTATTTCAAAACGATTTTCGATTACTTTTTATTGTACTCAATGCTACAAATAAACAAATTACATAAGTATTGATCAAAATTTCCAAAATACTTGCAGGACTTGATACAGAATCGCTGAATTAAAACAAAAACAAAGAAAAAAGCCGAGGCAAAACGTCTTCTACCTTTAGCGGCTTAGTAGTTCATATAGTTAACCTTGTTAATATTTCTTTTTTAGTTTAAATATTCCCCATATAATAGCACTCCTTATATACAAGTCCAATGGAAATTTATCACACTTGGTTCCAGTGCATTTAACAAATTTAATTTACCACTAACCCTTGCGGAACCAAACAAAATAATAAAAAAACCCCTACCACTAATCACCAAAGAAATGTAAATAACAAATTGTATTCCAGAACGCAGAGAGTTCGAAATAAAATATGTAACAAAAAATATTGTGATCAATCTTGCAAGTCACCGTATGTCTGCATACGACCAAGTAAGGGTAGATGTAAATGCTGTTTTATTCTTATGCCGATTTCCTCTATTAGTCGCATTCTTTCTTCCACGCACAAAAACCATATGATACCTCTGCCTTCAACTAGTACTATTGTACATATATTCGTATATATATATTATGCTCGTACATACATATGCATATGTATCTATGCATAAGCAGTATGTACGCATGCAATTTCATATGACCAATATTACTCATACGCTCTGTAGTCCCTTGGATCTCTTAGCAGTGATGGTTTATAGTTACATTTGCTTTGTAAACAGTTAATATGAGCAGGCATATTGCGTGCAATGGAATAATGACTCACTTTGGTCTGCTTCCAATTTCGTCCAGTAATGGGAGTGTAGTTTTTTTTGGTCTTCGCCAAACATGTTTGCGCAAAAACTGCCTAATCTTGTATCGAGAGGCTTTGCCAATAATAGTTACACACATTCTTCCACAATATTTCTATGAAAACAAACATTTTGCTTTGTCACAGAGAATTCTGTTCCTTTGTTTATTTCTTAAAGTTAAAATTTTTCGAATATACTTTCACTTGTCGGATTCATCATTTTTTATTTTTTATCGATTTTTGCGTTCGTAACTTTGCTTGAAGTTGTACTAAATGCAAATACGCTGTATAAATAGAACCGTTGGAGTTTTTTTGCACTTTTTTGGATAATTTTTTTATGTCTAATCAATTATTGTTTCTCATTCATGGCAGTCTTGTGTAGTTTTTCCGTATAAATAGAGTTCGAAAATTGTCTATATGGAAGGCAGTAAGTGTGCTACTTTAAATTGGTCAAATACTTTACAAAAATTGAATGGAATGCAAGCAGCTTCACACAAATTTTTCTAAAATCGGTGACAAAAAAATGTGTAAAATTTAAATATTTTTGGAATTTTTTTAAATTATATACAAATCTGAATCTTTGAGCTATGGGGTTTTCGTTGTGGTATTAACTAGATTTTCATAGAAAAAAAGTGAAAATCAAAATAAGTAAATAGTCAAAATTTCGTAATACTTTTGCGCTCACATATCGCAGTCACTTAATCTTTTTACAATATTCGCTCATTTTTCAGGGTAATTTTTCTTTAATTTTTTGTGAAAAACATAATTCATTGCATAACAAAAACCTTATCATCTTAATCAAAGTTTCAAACTTTGAACAAAAATCACAAAAATTTAAGAAATTTCAAGAAATTGTCATCAAAACTTTAAATTTTCATTCAGAATCTTCAGAAAACTTGCGGTTATGCAGTTTTGTAGTCCATTTAATTGTAGTATAATAAAGGTCCAAATTCGGAGTCGCTCAAAAATTGCGTTGTTTTTTGACAATTTTTCCTGCATTATGTTCAGCATTTTCTGCCACATCAAAGACCTCCATGTGTGCTCCATACATGTGCTTTGTATGAATACAGTTGGTATAAACATTTGTGCCAAACGATCGTCTTCTCGTTGGCGTTCAATAACACAATTGTACTCTTGGAAAGCAATTCACTTATATACTGCCAAATTAAGTTCGCTCTGCCTCAGTTGCTTTATGACAGAATCTCACAAATCCATAAGTGACTCACTAACAAATATCGCAAAATTCGTTCTATGTTTAGGGTTGTAGACACGAGCCATACTGTTTTTCAATTGAGTAAAAACAATGCGCTACTTAGCTCGAATATCATGTATATTAACTTAACGTATCTGCACTACATTTTGTGTGATTACTTGAAAAAATGTGGTAGGTTTATGCGCTCAAACTTACAATTAGTGCAGCCTTGAATTACAAAAACCAACAAACCGTTCGAGATATACACCATCTCAAGAACTCCAAAAATTATGGCAAAAATTATATTTTGATTTTATTTGCCGTAACTGAAGTGGTCAGGGTCATATGTGTGCTTAAAGTGATTTTGTTTCATTAAAAACATTCAATTCTATTTTGAAGAAAAATAATAAAATCCTGAACAGTTGTGCTTTCACAAAGAGGGCCGTTTGATTTTATTAAATTTTTCAACCGAGCATGCAATAAAATTTCATTGCACTTAGTTCAATAATGCCATACACTGCCCAAACTGATTGCCCACGATTTTATCCAGAGATTGGTCATTAAATTGTTTGCGTTCTCTTTAACCGCAGGGATACAGATTTTTCGACGGAATTTCTCAATTTCATTTCACCACAAACCAGCAATGGTGATAGCCAGGGTTAACAACTTTTCTCACAAACAAACAAATGCAGTACAGTAAGGCCTTAATATGAACCTGTAATATTAAAAAAAAACATATTTATTAAAAAATAAAAATTCAGCTACTTTTTACAAGGACCCGATAACCCCAGATAATAAAAAAATTAAAAACAAAAATTAATCAAAATATATTTAGATTATTTTTTCTGGCATTCAAATTCAACGACAATTTTCAAAGATTAAAAAAAAAAAACAAAAAAAAAAATTGATAAAAAATAGGTGCCCCATTTTTATATAGCCGTAGTAGTATTGTAGTTTAGTGGTATTATAGACAATTGGGTTTTGATTCCTTTTGAGCCATCGTAATGTACATACATTTCGCCATGTACGGGATTTATATCCAACCATAAGATGTGAAAAATTTTATAAATTAAAAAAAAACTGTGACTATGAGAACGTCTAAGTCATTAAAATAAAAATCAACATAATAATTATATAAATAAAAGTGCATAACAGAAACGGGATATACAAAGGCAAGTGATATTGACGGTTTTTTAAGTTTAAGAATTGATTTTGCTTTGAGGAGGAAGTTTATCCCGTGTTATGATGAAAATTGCTCTGCATGAACGCGGTCGATGGCTGTATTAAATAAATATAAAACTAATAATATTTTGTAGGACCCTTCAAAAATTATATTTTCTATAAAATGCTATCGTCATTAAACATCTCAGATAGTACAGAGAGTTTGGCTCTAACTGAGCAACACTTCCATCTTTAACACTGATTGGTATGCTAAATTATCTACTCATAAATGCTACAGGGAATAAGGTTACATATCATAGTATCACGAGTTAACTGGTTTGCTTCGACGCGATGAGCTCGCGATTAAGCATAAATAAAGGCTTCCGGATCACTCCAATGTTTTTCCAGCAGAATGTAATAGCTTTTAAGGAGATAAACAATTATTTTAATATTCAAGCAACAGTCACGTTTCGGGTATTACTGACTCCGTGATCCAGCACAGTCAATTAAAGTCTGACTTTTGTTAGTTGTCAAACGCTTTGAATAATATTCTGTGTTCCTGTCTGCGAAATTTTTGCTTCTAAAGACCTGATTATGTTAAGCCGAGTGATACTTGCGGATTAGAGTTGGATGGGAATCGTTGGGTTGGTTTAGGGTTTTTTCATTATACGAGTATTCACGTAAATCAGTTAACGGGTATACCTCGGAGAGAACTGATTATATCATTCCGATGGTAACATTCGATAGAAACTTTGCCGCTTTCATTTCATCGCAGAAGAATTGGAGTAAGGGATTTTTACATAATATCTTCGATACGAAGTCGATGCAGATGGCTCCAAAATGGGTTGTGACGTTGAAGCAGGTATATAGTCTCAGAGGCTTAAAATTGAAATATCTGTACGTTTTCCTATAGCCTGCAGTGTCTTTCAGACGAAAGTACCGGCAATTGGCGAAGCTTGTAGGTTACTAATCGCAGACTTCTCTTTTAAGGGCAATATCGCTATTCTCTCAAATAGCCAAGCTGCAATCCAAGCACTGGATTCAGCTACAACTACCCCTAAACTGGTGGACCAACACCACCGGTAATGAGTAAGAAATAAAAGTGAAATTTCTAGAAGTACCAACAAGTGAGTTTTACTCGATATTGAGATGTTAAAAGAAAAGTGTTCACTTTTTTGGACGTCTACATGCTAATATCAGCCAAAACAACGAAAAGCCTCCATTGATAAGCCCAACTGATAATGGCAAACTGTGTTGATATTTCTATTCCCTCAGGCATAACAAGCCATCATGAATCGACTAACCTCAGAACAACGCTTTGAAATCTTGAAAATACACTCTGAAAAAAAATCCATTCGCTAATTCATAGAACACTGGCGGCTTTATCGGCCCTTACTTTTTTCGAAGTGAAATATGGAAAAATATATTTGTGAAATGCAAAAGAGTTTTATTTTAAAAATACTGGAAAGGACAAAAGATAACTAAAATAAGTTTGTGCAAAAATCAAAGAAAGAACATAAGAAATAAATATAATATTTATTAATTTTTTTTTTTTAATAAATGAGGAAAAAATAAGAGCAAACTTAATCAAACTAATTTCAATCTGGTAGAAACAGTATAGAAAATGTACAAGGAAAATAAGTTGTATTTCTGCGAATTTTTTTGGAGTAGGAAAAAGTATAAAATAAATAAACCAAGAAGATATAAAGGGAAGGGAAAGTAAGTGTCTTTTATTTCCAAACGACTTTAACGGATAACAGAAAGGCTCTTAGATTATTGCAAAAAATAAGTTCGCGTTTCCCACCATAGGAGGGCCCTCCGGATTTATAAAACTAAAATATGTACGTAATCCAGTAGAATAGAAACATTTTTTATATGAAACAAATTTATTTGCAATAAACTGCAACTTTTACTTGAGAAATTACGATTTGTTCGCGTTTTGTACGACGACTGCGTTCGTTATACGGAAATTAAAAAAAAAAAACTTTCAATGACTAAGCTGGAAATTTTCAAAAAAATTTTTTTTTTATATACCTATATTTTAAATACTCATTTACTTAAATTTTTGTCATCACTCTCAAAATAACGCCAACTTTAAATTCGTGCACGTCACCTTAAATTATGTCACATCTGCAACATGACCGTCAACTGCTAGCCACTAGGGCAACATGCAACCAGTGCCATGGCGTAAAACTGACTATGCGCGAGCATGCAAACGTGTATGTTTCCATTGTTCTAGGCATGGTCATGAAACCACGTCCCCAATGTGCCTCAATATGATAACCGCGGTGAGTGAGACTTTTTATGCGGTGTCATGTGCGCCACTTGGCAGTAGGTCAACGTAAAATTACAAAAACAAAAAACATAGCCATGGTAAGCCAGCAAACTTGCAGCGTCAGAAGTATGTGCATAAATTATATAATCTGCTATTGGATTTTTAAAATATTAACGTCGTCGGCCGAAAATCATGAACATTTTTAAGGGAAACTTAAAGGTTCGTCGATCGATATTTTAGCAAATGAAAGCATCATTTTGCATTTTTAAAGTTTTTATATAAATCTTCTTCTCATACATTGTTTTTTTGGAAGAAGAGCAACATTGAATGTAACTAGCAAGAGCAGCGAATGGGTATACTGGGCGTATACGTAACTAATATTTGAAGAGCAGTGCCAGTAATTGTGCATATTTAGTAGAGTTGGAAGTAGTCGATTTTCATAAGAATTAGTTTTGAAATAATGGTGTTTCGAAGTATTGATTTTGGGTATTGAAAAGTAGTGAAAATCACTCAGATGTTAAATTGAAAATTTTACTCAGTATGAACTCAAAATACATACTTAGTGTATAGTCCCGAATAAGCATTATATCTACTTATTCTCATTGCTAATTTGCAATACTCAAAAGAAGCGTCATGAGTATATTTACTCTGCTACCCTATTTTGAAGTCAGTAATTCTCAAAAACTTCTATATTTGTAGGAAACATAAATATAATATAATTACTTTTTTTAAGTTATAATAACATGCAAATTGTAAATAGTGTTAACTTCAAGTTTTTGGGTATACTTTTTGACAAAAAATTAACTTTCAAAGAACATTGTACATATTTAAGAAAACAACTAGCTGCTAGGCTTAATATTTCAAATATTTATCGTCAAAGCACTGTTTAATTAACTCTTCAACGCTAATAAATGTAACCAGGACACTCATATTATCGAAGATAGGCCATGGCCTTCCCATTTATGGTAACTGTGCGAAAAGCAACGTAAAACTTATTTACTAAGCTTACCACACGGCTGTAAGCAGAAGCATCCGTGCTATGCCTAAATCCTCAACAAAATTTATACTGACGGAAGCCGGCCTCCCCACAATTGAAGAGAGATTCACGACGAATACGAAGAAACTTATACTTAAGCTATTTCTTTGCTACAACAGCGCTTTTTATGAAGCAGTGGTAGGCGAGCTTCAAAAAAGTAAGGCCCCACGTCGCAAATTGACAATTGCACTGTGCATCGATTACGCCAGAGAAATTGGTATAACTTCCGCTTCACCTCGCCAAAATGTACTGTTTCCCCCATGCTGGATGAAAGAGCCTAATTTTACAATAAACCTAACGAAATATGGTAAAAATTAAACCAATACTACTCTTTACCAACGACCTTTTACAGAAGCCACAACTCCTCCACTTCCCGAATGGAGCTTAATTTTCACTGATGGGTCAAAAACTGATACTAACACCTCATTTGCAGTTGTCAACTCGAAAGGAGCAACAATCATGGCCGACATCCTCCCTAGCTATGCCTCCGTCTATACAGCCGAAGCTGCAGCGATCCTTATGGTATTACCTTCGCTGAAAACTCTCTACCGAAAGCAGTAATTTGCACGGATAGCAAATCAGTCATTTACTCGATAATGAATACAATAAAACAGACTCACATCATCTCCTGCATCTGACTTTCGACTATATTTCGAAAGACGTATGCAAATTAACACATCAGAGGCACTATAATGCACAAATGGTCAATTGGGGATCCTCTCCCCATCATTAAATTGCCGTTGGAACGATATCAAATTATTTGTCCGTCTTCGTCTATGGCACACAATCGCCACTCATGCATACGTTTTCAATGGTTTCAGCCCTCCATGCTGCCAACACTGTCACGCACTATCTTTAACGGTCTACCACCTACTCGACGACTGCCCACATTTTGAACAAATCAGGAAAAGTATCTTCCGAAACCAAAGACCTTCTACACTGTTAACCCTTTCGACCCCAATGTTGCCTGTGAGCAACTTCGGCAGTTTAACAGCTTACGGAAAGCGTTCGTTTTGTTTTTGTCTGTTCGTTATAAATGATAACGGTACTTTTATGTATCTACTCAAAATAGGAGCAAAAAAAATATCAGTTGTAGATCATTTAGCGAAGTTATGTTGAATAAACAGCAAGTGCAGCGCAGAAAATATTGTTGTGAAATTCAAAAGAGTTTTTAAAGTGAGTGATTAACTTTTATAATAATGAAAAAAATTGAAAAGTTTATATGCCATGTTTTTTAGCAAGGATTTAGTTTTCTGAAACTGAATTTAAATTTGATTACTTAAAAATATTAACCAGATGAGTAATTTTCAAAGTTGCAATGTTGCCTGTGGGCAACCTTGGGCCATTGAAGTAATAAATATTTTTGTACTTAGTTATGAGACCGAAAGAGAAAGGATTGTCAGATGACGACATTGAGAAGATTGTTAACTTTGATTGGGATGCCTCTTCTGACGACGAAAGTGATGACGAGATGGATGACATTTCTGCAGTGCTAGAGAAGAATTTGGAAGGGATCGTGCAAAGAGGGGAAACTATAGAGATTGACCTTCTCGAAAATATGATTGCAGAAGAATATGAGCCGAAATCTTGTGTGGCTGATAATTGCTTTGAAAAAGTTGACCCCAAGACACTAAAGTGGGAAAAAAGGCCATTTGCACCTTTGGAGACCAGTTGGGAAGAAAATGCTTTGAAGGTCGACGATGTGATGATGCCAGTAGAATATTTCTGCACTTTTTTTAATAGCCAAGTTTTTGATTTGATCACACAACAAACAGATTTATATGCGCTGCAAGAACACGGCATTGAGCTCAAATGCACTGTTGAAGATATTAAACGCTATATTGGTATTTTGTTGTAGATGGGTGTTTTAAAATTGCCTCAACTCAAAATGGCTTGGTCAAAAGATTTAAATCTTACCGCTATAACAGATTCAATGCCACGCGGAAAGTTTGAAAAAATAAAACAATGTTTACATTTCAACGATAACACTAAACAATCCAAAAAAGGCGATTTGAACTATGACAAGTTGTACAAAATACGTCCTTTACTAGACAGTCTCAAAGAAAATTTTGGAAAGCTACCCCAGGAAGAACATCAAAGCATTGATGAACAAATCATTGCGTTCAAAGGTATACATTCATAAACGTCATAATGAACATTTTAGTTTAAATTTTTGTTACAGGTCGATCGTCATTTAAACAATACAACCCTGCTAAGCCTCATAAGCTGGGTCTGAAAATGTTTACGCGTGCTGGAACCTCTGGATTAGTGTACGACTTTACGTTATATGTTGGTGAAGGTACCTGTCCTGCTTATGGATTGGGCCTATCTTCGGATATAGTTTTATATTTGGCTAAAGGTCTTCCTAAGGACAAACATTTTAAGCTTTATTTCGATAATTGGTTTACGTCAGTAAGCCTTCTGATCTCGTTGAAAGAAATGGGCATATTTGCAACAGGAACTGTACGTAAAAACCGCATAAGCAATTGCCAACTACTTTCAGATGCTGAGTTAAAAAAGCGTGGAAGGGGATCTTTCGATATGAAATGTGAAATCAACAATAATATTGTATGCGTCAAGTGGTTTGACAATAAGCCAGTTCAACTTATATCTTCGTGTGAAAGCAATGAACCTGTTGGTATATGCAAACATTGGAATCCAAAGGAAAAGGCTTATATTGATGTTGCAAGACCTGCGATTGTTGCTTCTTACAATAAGGATATGGGAGGAGTAGATTTGGCTGACATGCTCATGGAGCTCTACAAGGTCAACCACCGTTCAAATAAGTGGTACATACGAATCTTCTATTGGTGCCTCGGAACATCCGTAACAAACGCATGGCTATTGTATAGAAAGCATTTAAACTTGATAAACCTGAGACAAAAGCATATTCCTCTAATAAAATTTCAACTAGAAATTGCTCATGAGTTGCTTACTGCCACTACTTCGCTCGGAAAAAGGAAAGGCAGACCATCGAATGTTGAAAAAGCTACCTCGATAGTATCCCTGAGCTCCCCATCAAGCAGCGTATCTTCCCAACAGTCCAAAAAGTACAGGTTCCAACCGAATCCTTCAGTCTCACAGCGTTACGATAAAATGGAACATTGGGTAGTCTTTAGTCAAAACGGACGTAGCAGATTGTGCAAGACAGAAACCCCAATGTCCAAATGCCTTAAATGCAAAGTCCACCTTTGCTGTAATAACAATAAAAACTGTTTTTTGTCATATCATACCTAATTTTTCAAAATAAATAAAAATCATTAAAAGTTGTTCGAAAGGAAAAATTTGTTTATTTTGTATACCACCATTGCCCAAAGTTGCTCACAAGCAACTTTCGGTAGCGCTCAAACCGTGGGTCGTGACGACTCAAAATTTTGGGCAACTGCTTCTTAAACAAATACAAAAGGATTAAAATTTAAAAAAAATGTTCATTCCACAGGAAAAAAGTTGGGGTCGAAAGGGTTAAGAACTACTTCCTCAGAAAATATATCAAAAATGTCAGAATTTCTAGTTAAATCAAGATTGAAAAAATTGATTTGATGTTTGCTCCTCTAACAAAGTTACTATATTTTTACCATAGTCATAATTAATTAAGTTTTCTAGTCTCCTTTTACATGTAAGGCCTTTAAGCTAACTATCTGTTACTTTTACATCAGCGAGCCGAAGGTCCTGGCAGCCAGTGCTCCTTTGTTATGTGTAAGAATAATTGTATTATTATTTCTGTAAATAAATAAATAAAATAAGTTCTCAAGCAATTACTTTTTCCGTTGTTTTCTCTCAAAGGCAATGACTTTGAAGTCATTCAAAACAAATAATTACTCACAATTAGCTCTATTTGAAAATTAAAGAAGTTCGAGATTGAAAATAAAGTGCTACATACTTTTAAAAATACCCGACTTTCAAAAGAATCAATACCAAAAAACCGATTTCAAAGTACTCAATACTTCGCATGACTAATATTTTTAAGCCTTTTCAATCCTTACCAACCCATAAGCAGACTTCGGACGGACACAAATCCAAGAAAGAGGAAACTTCCTGCTGAAGAAATATTCAACAAGAAGAAACTTAAACGAAAAACACCAACTGACCTCTTGTAATGTGATAATAAGATATATATTTATGTACTTTAATATTCTACATAATAAATATTTGAAAATTAATAACATATTATGTAGTAAATGACCCTGAAGAGTATTGGCCTCACAGTATCACTCGACTACTTATTGCTATACAGACAGGTATAATATTTTTTGGAAGAAAAAAAAATTAAAAATATTAAAAGAGTTATTTATAGTAAAAATTCCAGTCTCTCATAATTTAGGATTTGTATGGAATAGAGCTAAAAACTTAGTCTTAATTAAAGGCATAATTATTATAATTAGTCTTCCTCATGTATTTCATATTTTGATGAACATTAAATAAAAATACATTTGGCCTTTTATTTTCATTTTAACTTTTAAAAATTTTTAATTTTTCACTTATTTTTCCATCAAAGACAACGCAATCATTCCAGGCTGCACTAACATTTCAATACCACTTTTGTAGAACGATTTATCGTTTGCCTCAAAATAGGTCCTAGTTTTAGTGATAATCTGTTTTTAGGCCTGCGAACAGCCAGTAGCCGCTGGGAGTAACATCTAGTGAACCGTATTTTTCCCCACCAAGAAGTATTGTAAAATTAAACCACGAAATTATTTTTGATTAAATATTTAAATAGCAAATAACAAAAATAGCGTCACTCTTAGCAAAAGAACTCACGAACTATTGAACGACGAATCTATAATTGATGGTCATCATTAACACTGACCGATACAGCTGCGATATTTTCTTCAGTTCGCACTCTACGTAAGCGTGTTGGTGGTTTGATGTCCAATAATGTAAATTTGGTTCTAAATTTAGTCAGAATAGCTCGAATAGCCGCTTCAGTGGGTCGAATAAACTGACCATAAAATGAAAGAAGGGCGCGATGAACTTTCTTAACAGAACACCCATTTTTATAATAAAATTCAATGATTTGCAAGCGTTGTTTGTTTGTAAGACGATTCATGGTTAAATTATAGACCAAACTGAAGATGTTTGACAGTGAAACCAAACACGAAACGTGCGTCAGCTGTTTAAAACAACTGTTTAAAAATATAATAGCTAAAAAATCACCCTTTATGTTACTCTAATTAATGAACTACTCATTCCATACATGTTTGTAATACCAAATAACGAACTAGGGCGTACTGGACCTGCTCACCAACTAGTTCATAAAGTAGAAAAAGACCAGATTGTTGACTCAATACACACTTATACGCATCTTATCCTCATTTCATATATCTTTAACACTTAAGGTAGCCTTATTTAGAGTAACGAAGGGCACACCTCTAACTGGTAATTTTGCAACTAGTCCACATTTAGTCACTCCCGAACTAGTTCTTAAAATACAAGAAAAACAAAGAAAATTTACTCAATCGAAACGTATATGCATCTATTCTTCATTTCACTCCCACCTCTAAGTGGTTATTTTGTAACTAGTTCAAATGTAGCCACTCTCGAACTAATTTTTAAAGTACAAAAAAAAAACAAATGATTGACTCAATCGAAACGTATATGCAACTTTTCTTCATTTCATACATATCTAACATTTAAAGTAGCCTTATTTAGAGTAATGAAGGACACACCTCTAATTGGTCTTTTTGCAACTAGTACAAATTTATTCACTCCGGAACTAGTCGAACACCAGTTCATGAGCTAGAGTACTCGCTGAGCAGTTTGGCTTTCCACTGCTGGTGTACTTGTAGCTTTTCACGAATCAATTCATGCTTTTATTATTGTTTATTTTATTATTTCCAATGCAGCTTTTCATTACGCATTATTTTTAATTTTTCACTTATTTTACATATTTGGTCATAGTTAAACAGAATTGATTCATACCCATATGAATGCCAGTCCCCTTTAATGGTTTTATGAGTTCTGTGTGGGTGTGTGCGCATTGATTGCAAAATATAATAAGATTGAATTCATTTGGTGAGCGGTCAATGAGTTGAAATTGTTAAGTAAATATTAAAAAATGTTAATAAAATATGATTTAAATATTTTTTCGCATATTTATTGAAATGTTCCATTTTAATTAAAATTACTCATTAAAGTACATTTATAATGAATAACTGAAATGACTGCTTTAAGGTATAAAACACCACCTACAACATCGTAAGCTGATGGCACACTCCCCGCCATGACTGAATATCATAAGTCATGGCGGGGAGTGTGAGCCTTTATAATTCAATCACTCTCAAAGGTGGTCTGATGCGGTATAACTTTGAGTTACATATTAAAAGCGAGTTTGAGTTGATTTTTATGCCGCAGGTCAAAAGGGAAAGTAAATTTATTCAAAAGCTTTCAGGCTAAACTGCCTCATATTTTATGTATTAAAAGAACTCATTGGGATATTTTTAGCCTGCTTCTGAAGCGGGCCGTTCAAACTAAAACTGCTCTCAATCATACATATACCTATATATATGTGTGTGTGTCTTTATGTCTTACAGTTTTATGCCCAATCCGAAAGGCAAATGGTTTTATGGGGGGCTTATTAATGGAGAAGGAGCCTAAATAGGTTCAGAGTCACCATTCCCGAGGGATAACCACTATTAGAAAAAAATCCTAAACAGCCAATTTTTTCTTGAAAATGTTTTACTGGCTTTTACGAGCTCCGATAGAACTAATTATGCAGCAAATTCTATGTCAATGGTATGTGGCATCATGGGCTCCAACTAGAAGTTAGACGATCCTCTATAGGCTCCATCAAGATCCACTCTGTACATCATGTGCGAAAAATGAGGAGAGTACAGAGCATTTTTGCTGCCGATATTTGGCTTTCGCCGGACTTAGATGGTACATTTTTGGATCGAAAGTATTGGCAATAGATGAGCAATATTATTTTTCCTTCAACAAACTACTAAGATCCTTTCACAAATTAGGGAAGTATTTAGAGAACTTTGAATTCCCACCCTCCCCACTCTATCCCTCTTCTTTAAATCCTCCTTGCAGACCTTAAGTGTGGTGTGCAATATAACTTGAGAGCTTGGAAAATTCGTGGCCATTCAGAGTTCCAATCCAATACACTCCGCGCCGAAATGTCAGTAACTTTTCACTATTATAATACATTTTTCTTCTTACTTTGTTTCTATTTAAATATGCAAAATGCTTCCTTCTAAGTATGCCAGGATGTTAACAGAAGCTAGAAAAATTTAAATACTAAGGTCTCACAGGTCACCATGCACGAGGAATGCATGCTGTGAGAATTGGAATTACCTTACGCCCCTATTGCGATGGATGTATGGAGGATGAGGTGGAATCATCTCAGCACCTTCTCCTTAGCTGCCCTGATCTGGCGGGGCTAAGATCCAGGCATCTTGGCTCTTACTTCTTTGCTGCGCCTGCTGATATAGCTGGCGTTGACAATAAAAATCTGATGAATTTCATCAGCAGCACAAATCGGTTGACGCAAACGCATCACAGTCATCGTTCGTAGTTCACACAATCTAAACCCACCTTCCTAACCATCCCAGCACCACCTCTAGCAGCCCTCTCCTTGCATATCATCGGTCTTCCTCTCCACCTCACCTCCTTCTTAAACCTCGTCCAAGTGTGCTCATTCCTTGGCCAACCATACCAACCTAAGGTGAAGTCAGTTTATCATCCGAAATTAACATTATTATTATTATTACTTGCCAGCACGCCGGCTGAGGGCGCAGAGTGCTGAGAAAAATAAATGACTTTGGGATGAATTCCTGGTTGTAAGCTTTACTTGCTTCACTTTACTCATCGTACTGGCTTCGCCTTCAAGATTCTTTGAGTCGACTTCTACCGGGTGGGCTTTGAATTCCAGTCTAGGTACATTTGGCTGATGTCAGTAGCACATTTTCTTATAATATGACCAATCCGTCTTCTTTTACGCTTGCGAATCTCAATTTGGATTAGCCTTTCCTACCACGATTGAGGAGCTCATCATTTGACACCCAGTTACCGGGCCTCCACATGGGCTAGGTGGCTCTAAGGAAGCAATTTATGAAGCTGTCAAGCTCTTTGTTGTTGCAATGGCCGCAGAGCATGCTGCTGAAATATTTAACAATTACTGTTGAATTATTCAAAAAAAAAATTCTAAAAATTTTTGGTTTACTTGCAATTAGACAACTCGTTTTAACTATCTTTGAGATGTTCTACCTTTCTTCGTGAAACTATTAAAGTGAAACTAAAGAAATAGTTTCAATATTTGTGTATTTAAGGTTTCCCTGCTGATTAGTTCGCAAATCAAAATTGAAACAACTTTTGAAGTGTACAATTGCAATAAGCAAAGGGCGAATCAGTTGCGCGATTCAGATAGAAAACTTTATTGTGCTTTAATTGGGTTCACTTACAACAGCGCTACTTTCAGAAAGTGAGAGCAAATGCACAAAAAGTCACCTCGAAACTTAATTGTACTCGCAAAAACTTATATGCGCCCTAAAACGGGCAAAATCTAGCGGTAAATTACACGCAGCACGTGACATACACTGCGTATACGCAACCTTTGCAAAGATTCCGCCCATGTGTAATATTGGAATGACAGCTGGTGTGTGGGTGGATGTGTAAGTGTGTGCTACATTGTAAACCAAGCCAGTAACCAAGCAAATAACGCTAAACATACGCTAAGTGGTCGCGCTAACTAACCGAAACAAAAAAAAAAAACAAAAAAAACTTATAAAACAATACGAAACATGATTGCTGTTATCTTCCACTATTATTATTATTTGTTATTGTTGCAAGGCAGGGTTGTGTTAATAGTGTTGATAGAATTGTTTTTGCTTTTTTTCACATATTTTTGTTTTTATTCTTGGAATTTTTCGAGAGCACAAAAGTTTTTGGCAACATTTGTTGCCAATTAGTTTTAATTTATCTTGAGTGATTAATGAGCTTCTTACTGGTTGTTGTCGTTCTAGTCGCCGTTGTTGTTGTTGCTGTTTTAACAGCGCTTACATGCAGGCAGTGAAGTTGCACGCCAACTAACAAGCACTCCAATAACAGCTTGCTTGTTTCGATGGCAGCGCGCAAAATTTTTATCTCACACATTCGAAGTATCTCTGCATATACACACACACACATACTTGCATGAATTTCATATACTCACACACTTACAATTTCTGTTATCTCTTTGCACTTTTGTTCATTTGAGTGAGCTTTCATTTTAGTTTCACTATGTGCGTACACACACAACCAAACACATATGAATGCATACATGCGAATAATTTATTTTGCAATGCTTTGGCGTATATAGTAAATTACGAGGGGAATTTAGTGTGCGACTGACGGCAACCTTCTCACGCAGAATAGAATTAATTGTAATTTGTGTTAAGTGTTGTTGGTCTCTAATATTTGTTGGTAGTTTGTGTGTGGAGACAAATGAAATTTCGTGTGTTTTTGCTTATACGTATATATATATATGCATTAGGGTGGTTAAAAAAAAATTGAAAGAAAGTTTTGGTAGCTCGTTCACTTAAGAACAAACATAATCTTTGCCTATTGGTAACTATTAATTTTTAACTGCTGTTTATTAAACTTTTCACAGTCGAACTACTTTACTTCAACGCCTCAGGATATAAGTATTAATTTGCTTCCACTTCTCGTGAAAATAAATATTTTTTTTTTGATTCCCCACTCGAGAGTTTCATAAGAGAAAGAAGAGCAATAAAAATATTTTGTTAGTATAATTTCTGACTTTCGTGTACGTAGATATACAATTTTAGTGAATTAAGCCCACCGTCCGTCGCGCTCCTTTTTGCTACCATTTTCCACCGGGTGGGTTATTTTTTGACCCCCGTTTTAAATTAAATGCATACAAAATATTTTAGACTGTATTATCAACTTTCTTTAACAAATATTTTATCTACATATATTTTGAATGAAAAACACATTCATTTACCTAACAAAACATATTTATTCACATTTAAATTAAATTTATAAAAGACTCCATATTTTTATATTTATGTAAAATTAACCAAGAGAAAAATTCATATATTTTATTTCTATAACTTTCAGGTTTTCAAAACTTAAAAAATATATATAATTGGCGCGTAGACTTCTGGTAGGTATTTGGCCGAGCTCCTACTCCTATTTGTAGTGTGCGTCTTGATGTTGTTCCACAAATGGACGGATCTACACCTGTAATCCGACTCTAAATTGCAGATGATTTTTTTATGAAGAACTTTTATGTGACAATGAACGACTTTTTCATTGCCTAATGAGAAAAAAACTTTTTCTACTAATGGTTGTTTCGTGGCTGGGATTTCGAGCCTGTGCATTTCCTAATGGTAGTAATGCTCTAAAAAATTCGACTATGGCGGCAAGCAGATTAGGGTGGGTTATTTTTTCATTGACAACTTCTTAGCAGATTAAATGTGAGGATTCATTGTCACTGAAGTATTATGAATGCTACTTTTTTTACAGGAGACATAAAACACCTGCTCTTAAATAATTATTCCTAGGGGGAAACCCCTTAGAGTAGCTGAAAGGGCTAAATATCTAGGACTTGTAAATATCCGGGAAAGGAACTATCCACTATCCTGCTCTATCCAGACTTAAACTCAGATCCAGACGTAAAAAGATTTCAGCTCTCCAGAAATCAGGGGCCTTCTAAAATTTTTGAAAAGTACACACAGGTTTTAAAAGAGATAAGAACAAGTTCCTCAATGGGCTATGAGCCTGAGTGTGTCCCATACTGGACAACCGCTTCAACCTAACCTAACCCCACATTTTTTACTTTAATGTTAATGTTATCTATACATTTTTTTATATGTACAATATTGTTTGCTTTGGATTTCTAAGTTTCATTTAAAGAACCAAATAATGGCGCTTTAAGGGGGTATTCTAGTCGAGAGGCCCGAACTTCGAGCATTTTTTGATGGTGAATAAAAAAAAGCTCTTGATATTTTTACTATCCATTTTTTTATCATTTATTTATTTATATATTAAAAAAAAAATTTCATGGAATTATGCATCGTTGAAGTGTAAGGGGGGAAAAAAGGCAGTGTCCTCGTCGTCACGATTTCTACCTTTGTGGTCATTTGAAAAAAAAAAGACAAATTCTTAATTAATATGAATGTCATT
The DNA here is from genome assembly GCF_027943255.1 of Anastrepha obliqua. Lineage (NCBI taxonomy): Eukaryota > Metazoa > Arthropoda > Insecta > Diptera > Tephritidae > Anastrepha > Anastrepha obliqua. Next base: position 34,221,173 of record NC_072896.1, read on the forward strand.
ATCACATGACGCAGAAAAAACGGCAAAACAATTTTTTTTCATAAAACGGCGGCTACTCAAACATTGAGGTCGATTTTTCCCTAATTTTTAAGCTTTCTCGAATTGTTTACACATATTAAAAAATTTAAATTTCCAGTTTTTCGTGCGTCATGCGATAGAGGTATATTTAAGAATATTCATGTTAAACTTCAAGCAAATCGATTAATTCGAACCTGAGATATCGTGCCGACCGTATCGAAAGAAGTAGTTTCGAGAAAAACAGGTTCGAAGTTCGCCGTCCGCTCAAACCAGTCTAGCTGTCGCGTCACTAAAATAGTTGTAACTTAGAAAATAATTCGAATTTTGAACAACCTTTTTAGGGAAATCCTTTAGAAAAATCCTTTACTTACACTATAGAGTTTGAAAAAAAAAATTCGATTTTTTCAAATTTCTAGACTAGAATACCCCCTTAAACCAAATTCTATACAATTTTTCTTGAATTATAATAGGAAAAGTGGCTGTAAATTGTTTATATGTAAATTGTTTATATGTAAATTAAACTAACACTTTTAACAAATAAAAAATAAAAATACTACTGCGGGCAAAAAGTAAGGTGAATTTATTTCGTGTGATTAAAATTTCGCTCTAGTTATTTTTTTCATGAGTTGGCAGCACTGTTAATAACATCTGGGTCAACTTTCATGTGAATGTCATTATCAGTAATATATTTACGCTTGTGTTTACCAAACGACCAAGAGTGCATTTTTCGATTTTTACAATGTCTGATTTGATTGAGCAGAGAAGTGCCATCAAATTTTGTTTGCGGAATGAAATTTCCGCTGCAGAAACGTTTAGCTTGTTGCAGAAGGCATTTGGAGATTCGACCATGTCGCAGAAAAGTGTTTGTAAGTGGTACAACGACTTCAAAGAGGGTCGAGAACGTGTTGATGACTTGGAGCGCTCCGGACGACCATCGACGTCAACAGATGACCAACACGTCAATAAAGTGAAGGAGTTAGTGCTCAAAAATCGTCGGTTGACTGTTAAAGACCTTACTGATATGATCGGAATATCAGAAGGATCTGTGAAAACGATTCCGAAAGACCATTTGGTCAAATTTCGTATGGTACCGAAAACTCTCAATTTCTTGGAAAAAAGTTGTCGCGTTGATGTGTGTGAAACAATGCTTTCAGACTATCAGGACAAGCTCAAATGCATCATTACGGGAGATGAGACTTGGATTTATGCTGACGACCCTAAACAACCGACCAATCAAGCGAATATCGTGCTAAAGGCGATGCCACACCGAAAAGAGCACGTCAAAGTTGTTGAAAAATAAAGGTCATGATGACAGTTTTTTTCGATTTTCGTGGTGTGGTGCACTATGAATTCCTTCCGGCTGGCCAAACTGTTAATAAGGAATATAATTTGAGCGTTATGCGTCGTTTACGTGAGGCGATTCGTCTAAAAAGACCAGAATTATGGGCCAGCAACTCTTGGTTTTTGCATCACGATAATGCACCGTCTCACACTGAACTCATTCTTCGTTACCATTTCGCCAAAAATTCCACGCATATCGTTCCGCAACCACCGTATTCGCCTGATTTGGCTCCGTGTGACTTCTGGCTATTCCCAAAACTCAAGAGACCACTCCGGGGAACGCGTTTCGAGTCGATTGAGGAGATAAAAGCTCAATCGAAGAAGGTGCTGATGGCTATACCGGAAATGGACTATTTGGCATGTTTCGGGGATTGGTAAAATCGTTGGCATAAGTGTATTTCATCGAGAGGGGATTATTTTGAAGGGGATGAAATTGATTTACAAGAATAAATAAAGATTTATCATTTTACAACCAAATCCCCCTTACTTTTTGCTCACAGTAGTACTTAATGGTCACAATTGGAAAATACTAACTTGCTTTATATACTCAACGCTATGAGAGAATTCCTTATTGCGGAGTTTAATTTTTGATTGATTTGATTTTAAGCTTTGACGGACAACATTGTTATTGCCACAAATTTATTATTTCTTTCTTTATGTATTTATACCTACATTGAAATGAAATATTGTATAAGTTATTGAATTACTTATAAATAAATAAAGAATTATTGCTACTACTGCAAAAACATTAGATGTGTATGATCAAAAATAATAAAGCCCTTTATTATAGTTAACTTCTAGAAACAAAAACATATCTTTGAATTCAAACTTAAATAAAAAACAGCAAAATCGCAATATTCTTTTAAACTAAATATAAACTATTGGCTCAGTTCATATCAGCCTTATAAAAAAATGAATCTGTCTTATTACGGAGTTTTCTGTTCTAAATTCGATGCAGTATATCCTATTGTTGTTAGCAAAAAATTTGCAACGCTTTTAGCATTTGGTAGGTACTTTTTTGTCATTCTTCTAGGTCTACACCTTCAGATATTCAATTTCACTTTCTGAATCATAGAAACTATATGCAGCTGTATATCTTCCAATATCCGTTTCCTAGACTGAACCAGCAAAATCTTGCTCATCGTCCGTACCACTCCGGCAGTCATTGCAGTATCTGCCTATTTGCATCAATTTCAAAATAGCAAACTTAACAAATCTCTCAAAATAACCACAAAAATAGACAAAATGAATTTGCACTTTCCGCACAGAAAACAACACAAATAAAAAAATTTACACAAATATAAACTAAGTAAAAACACTAAAATAAAAACTGACCTTCGCCGAACAATGCAACTCTAGTGGTCGCATGGGGTTAGCACTTAAGAGAATAGCGTCACAGGTGTATGCGATATATTTTTAGATTTACTCTTGTTTTGATTACTGCTGTGAAATTTTTCTACTATTTTGGTTGTTGAAAGTTTTTAGTTCGTTAGTTTGAGTTGTTAGTTATTATAAAGGATAAGTGGAAAAATACATAATTGAAATTTGCTGAGCTAAGTAATATGTACATATGCACACACATACATATGTATTTAAGGTACATATACGTGTGGGCATATGAAACCATTTCAGTGAACTTCAATTTGACAATATAATATTTTAAGCGCGTCAGTTGAAACTGAAAAAAAACCGAACTGGAATCTTTTTGTTGAACGTCAGGATACAAAGATTTATGAAACTAATGAAAAATAAGCGAGTCAATCAAAGAAGTTATCCACATATTTGCTTAGATATTCTACGAACAACAAGCAGTGACCCCTCTACAGCAACAATTGTCTTTTTGTCACCCTCTTTAAATGTCTTTCTTAACATTGCGGGCGCATTCAATAATTTCAGTTCACGCTTACCAAGAACTCCACTGTCAGGAAATAAATCCTGTGAAATCATCTGTATCGCAGAGCATCTCATCGGACAAACGGCATAAAAAAAATTGATAGTAGTGGGATGAAGTTATGGCCTACGCTGGCAACATCATGACTCTTATGGTTGGGTAATAATCTAGTGGCTCAGACTAATACCTTTCAGGGAATATTTATTTATTGGTCGAAGAAATTAGAATCTTACAGTCTCCGAATAGTACAAAATATCAGGTCAGCCCATAAGTTCGAGCGTATTTTACCCATAATTTCATTTTTGTACGATTTTTGCATACAAAAAAATATTCGCGGAAAATAACAGAACTATTTATATTTTCTTTGATATATTGCGAATTAAACAAGTGATTTGAATCGGGGATAGAAGCACGTGTTGTTAAAAAATAAAATGGAATCTTCGAACGCGTATAAGAGGCATATTTTGTATTTTTTTATAAAAGTGGTAAAAATGCAACAACTGCTGTTACAGAAATAAAGACTGTTCACGGAGTGGATACCGTGAGTATAAGGACTGCGCAAAAGTAGTTTTCAATATTCCGAAGTGATAACTGCGACGTGGAGGATGTCCCCGCCCGCTGGTCGTCCTGAAGTCCTTAACTCCGACGCCTTGCTTGAATTCGTGGAGGCTGAGCCAAATTTGACAGTCGATATGATAGCTCAGAGGTTAAATTCATCGCATGGAGTAGTTCACAGGCACCTGGTTCAGTTGGGAAAGGTTTCAAAGCTGGGAAAATGGGTTCGGTATAGACTTTCCGTCGCCAACCTTCAGCAGAGAGTGAACGGCTTGAAAATGAAATTTTTTTGAAGCGTATCCTTACTGGTGATGAAAAATGAGTCCTCTACAATAATCCAGTTCGCGAATAGTCTAACCAAAGATGAAACACCAGAACCTACTCCTAGAAATGGCCTTCACCCCAAGAAGATTCTCCTCTCTATTTGGTGGGATATGACCGGTATTGTTTATTATGAACTTCTGGAACCAAAGGAGACGATAACCGCTGATTATTATTCCCATCAGCTAACAAGAACTACTCCTCAAAAGAAGCTATAAAAAGGTATATCGAAGCGTATTTTGGCTCCAAGGACAAAAGAATTTTTGAGCAGGGAATTAAAAATTTGCCTAAGCGTTGGGAAGATATTGTAAATAATGAAGCAAAATATATTATTGATTAATGAATACTTTAAACATATTTTTTTATTAATTTGAAAACCACCTTTAAAAAACGCACGAACTTATGGACTGACCTGAGATTTTATCGTGTGCTGTCCCACAACCATTTTGGCTTCAGTACAATAGAATCAGCACGCTTAAAAAACTGCGGATTCGCCAACATTAAATTTCCAAACTAACAGCGGTAGTGACCGGTCACTGGGTGTTTGGAGCTAATGCCGATAACCTTGTGCTTCCGTACAACCTCCATTGCACAAGCTTTGGGGAGCCTGCACAGAAATAGACTGCCGAACACTTTCTTTGCAAATGTCCAAGTTTGGCGGCTAGGCGCTTGAGGCTCCTTAGTGTACTATTTGTGGATAACCTGAGGCAGTTTTCCAGGCCTAGATACATTTTCGCTCCTCCACTACATCAACAGCACTGGATGGCTATAGATAGTTTTTCTTTCTTTAAATTTGATAACTTTTCGCAGTAAGCCTACTTTATGGTATCGAAACGCTTAATTTTAATTTTACTATGGTAGACCACTTTTTCCTATTTTACTGACTTGGGCTATGCAATTCTCGTATGTCGTTTTTTCTGTGAAAGTCAGTGCTTTTTGTTTTCTAAAAAAGATAATTTTTCTCTCCCAATTTTTTATAGCTGCACACATCTAGATCTCAATGCTTAATAAACTCCTGCTTTTCATGACTCGCCGCCATGACAAAATATGATCTGAAAGTCATGCAGAGTGTGCACCTCAATTCGGGACAGCAGGCAGTGCGCGTAAGCTTTGGATTTATTATTATTAATGCAGATATGTTCGGTACGCAGGTGTCATGCTGGTCTAGCTACAAATTTTCACTGCTTGCTTGCCACGTATTATTGGTATTGCGCTTGGGAACTTAATATATACAGGTATCATACCTATATACTCGAATTCTAAATTAGCACAAATGCACATAGATACTTAACAGAATCCAGTGAAGTTTGCTGCTGTATACAGCACAGGTACTTACCTACAACATCCAGGTAGCCGACTTGACTCTTCATCGGATCCGTATTTATTTGACACATATACCAGCCTTTGTCCGACTCCTTGACATCACGAATTTTCAATATCCAAGCACGTTTCTCAGCATGAGTTATGCTCATTCGATGGTTTTTCGTTATTACGTGATTTTGTATCGTTAGTATCGTTTGTGTATCGACACGCAGCCACGCAATCTAGGCAAAGTTCCACGCCAAAATAGCAAATACGTATTGGTGTGTGTGTGTGTGTGGAAGTGCGGGAGTGGTGTATGCATGTGTGTTTATGTATTAGTTCAGAGACGTGTCAACCCGTTCGCCACAACGAACACATTTTCGATATTGCCACACATCACCATATGGCCAGCCGCATCACGCATTCGTTCATTCATTTTTAGTTGTTTGTTAGTTTATTTGTACGTTTTGAATTTGCAATGGTGCGTGCAGGCGTGCATGTTGTTGGTTTGTTTATTTATCCATTTGACGTGCCAGTAGTTAAGTTGAATTTATCATAGTTTGGAGTATGGCAACGCACATAGATACGTAGAGTTCCAGTTGTGCAGCATTTGCAAAAATATATCAGCGGTTTCCAATGAAGAGAAAATGAGAAGAAATTCATATGAAAATTGTTTGTTTGCTTTTAGTTTAGTCATTTTCTTATTATCTAGTTTGCGTGTGCTCCTATGAGTGCACACATACTTATACATATATAAACATACTTAAATAGTGGGTGTACAGGGATTGTTTGATGTTCTTAGTTGAACTTGTTTATTCAGTATTTTGCTTCGTATCACACATGCACGCCTTTTGATGCTTCACAACCTTGGATTACGTGCAACGGTAACTTATCTTAGAATAATTTGGTAAATTACACAGTGGAACAACTGCTTTGCAGGAGGAACGATTCCAACTCAGGATGTAAGTGTTAGGCCCATATACTACTGTGGGCAAAAAGTAAGGTGAATTTGGTTGTAAAATAAAAAATCTTTATTCTTATAAATCAATTTCATTCCCTTCAAAATAATCCCCTCTCGATGAAATACACTTATGCCAACGATTTTTCCAATCCCCGAAACATGCCAAATAGTCCATTTCCGGTATAGCCATCAGCACCTTCTTCGATTCAGCTTTTATCTGCTCAATCGACTCGAAACGCGTTATCCGGAGTGGTCTCTTGAGTTTTGGGAATAGCCAGAAGTCACACGGAGCCAAATCAGGGAATACGGTGGTTGCGGAACGATATGCGTGGAATTTTTGGCGAAATGGTCACGAAGAACGAGTGCAGTGAGAGACGGTGCATTATCGTGATGCAAAAACCAAGAGTTGTTGGCCCATAATTCTGGCCTTTTTAGACGAATTGCTTCACGTAAACGACGCATAACGCTCAAATGATATTCCTTATTAACAGTTTGGCCAGGTGGAAGGAATTCATAGTGCACCACACCACGAAAATCGAAAAAAACTGTCATCATGACCTTTATTTTTGAACGACTTCGACGTGCTCTTTTCAGTCTGGCCTCGCCTTTAGCACGATATTCGCTTGATTGGTCGGTTGTTTCAGGGTCGTAAGCATAAATCCAAGTCTCATCTCCCGCAATGATGCATTTGAGCTTGTCCTGATAGTCTGAAAGCATTGTTTCACACACATCAACGCAACGACTTTTTTCCAAGAAATTGAGAGTTTTCGGTACCAAACGAGATTTGACTTTTCGTAGGCCCAAATGGTCTTTCAAAATGGTTTTCACAGATCCTTCTGATATTCCGATCATATCAGTAAGGTCTTTAACAGTCAACCGACGACTTTTGAGCACTAATTCCTTCACTTTATTGACGTGTTGGTCATCTGTTGACGTCGATGGTCGTCCGGAGCGCTCCAAGTCATCAACACGTTCTCGACCCTCTTTGAAGTCTTTGTACCACTTATAAACAGTTTTCTGCGACATGGTCGAATCACCAAATGCCTACTGCAACATGCTAAACGTTTCTGCGGCGGAAATTTCATTCCGCAAACAAAATTTGATCGCACTTCTCTGCTTAATCAAATCAGACATTGTAAAAATCGAAAAATGCACTCTTGGTCGTTTGGTAAACACAAGCGTAAATATATTACTGATAATGACATTCACCTGAAAATTGGTCCAGATGTTTTTAACAGTGCTGCCAACTCATGAAAAAAATAACTAGAGCGAAATTTTAATCCCGAGAAGTTTGACAAATAAATTCACCTTATTTTTTGCCCACAGTAGTATCTTTCGGCATTCACAGGTACCATTTTTTTCAATGTCCAACTAATTTTTGAATTTTATATATTTATAAAAGGAGAAAAATACGTCAGTGCAATTTTGGTTCCGCCGATTCCGTGCAGGCAATTTTGTTGTTACAGATTCATCGCGCACAGGAATGCCAGTCATCGAAAATCCTGATAAAATCATAGAAGTTGGCCGGCATGTTAGTAGTTTTAGACTCGCCCAAGAACTGAAGAACGATCATAAAACAGTTTTAAACCATTTGCACAAAATAAAGATAATGGTTTTTGAAGAGGAACTTTTTCAAAGCAGAAAAGCACTTGAAAGTTTCCACTAAATATCCAAGGGAAATACCAAGTTGAAAAATACACAGTAAAATTTTACAAGTGATATTTTTTTGGGATACTTTAACCACAAAATGAGAACATTTCGACCCTCTTTGGGAGAGAGTTGGAAATAATACGATTGGCGCTAGAAGGGCTACGAAAGGCGCTAGATATTTGAAATATTCTGGAAAATTATTTCCCGAAAAATTTCACTTAGGGTCTTCTCAGACAAAATTTGCATAAAAAGAACGTAAAAGCCTATAACTACTAAAAAGTACCAAATAGTTACCAAGTTTCCCTTAAGATATGCAATACTTTTTTTTCTTTCATGGGCCAATAATTGGCATTTTTGTTGCCTTGAAAGGAGTTTCCTGGTTTTTCTGTCACTTTCATCCTAAATTTTATAGTACAACTTTAACCCAGCTTAGCTGGTCTCTGCACACAAAGCCTTAATATTTTTCAAAACTAGCTAAAGCCTTAATTTCTTCGGATACTCTCCAAAATCCGTATTAAATAAATTATTTTTTTATTTATGAAACAAGTTATTCAAAAATAAATTTCCATGATTAATTTTGCTCCCCCTCGTATGTGGATAAAAATATAAGAAGAATGGTGTCTAGCAAAATAAGCTTGGCCATTGAATAGGTTATATTAACTGATTTCGGTTGAGCTCATTTCTGTTTGCACAATCCTTCGTGTCACGGCTAGATCGATGGCGCTCGAGGGATTTTGTGAGACTAACAAAGCCGTCGCTCTCGAATTTTGCTGGTATCTCTACCGGACATTGTCCATTAGGTGTACATGTGGTGACACCTAGGATTGTTTCAAGTTTTTTATGAAAAAGCTGTCTGGAGGCTGAGGTGGAATCATCCCAGCATCTTCTCTTCAACTGACCTGCTCTCGCTGGGCTAAGATTCAGACATCTGGGCTCTTACTATCTTGCTACACCTGCGGATACAGCACGTTTAAATATTGCACACCTGGTGAATTTAATCAGCAGCTTGAAGCGGTTAACGCAAATGTAATTAGTTGTGGCTCGATTGCCATCCCTTTTTCTACCTGTTCTTTCAAAAAACTAGCACTTTCAAAAAACAAATCAAAGAGAAAAAAGGATTATCAAAAAACAAAAATTTTTAAAGGCATATCGGCACGCCAAAAGCTATGCCACAAATTACGCGCTCAAACGGATATTTCACACGTCACCTACGAAAATGAAAAAAAAGAATGGATATAATAAAAATGCAGCAACAACGCACAAAACGCTTAGATCTGTGCGAGTGAATGACCGCAGGTATTTTTTTTTTTGTTATCGATAAATGTAGCAAACTAGCGCAAGGGACTTGCTGCTTACGAAGTGCGCTCAACCAGTTCATGTCCGTTCATGTTATTTCTCCCCCACACATACATACATATATCTGTGTGTATGCATAAGTGTAATTCTCTTGTTGGCCACACTAACACTTTCGGTACCTTTTAACCGAAAATCACCTTTCAGCAAAGCAATTTTCACTCAATCAATGCATAAAGTATGTGAAGGTGGGTGTGGGAACGGCTGAAATAAGTACGTGAATGCGTGTGTGAGTAGCATTTTTTTGCAAAGTTTCAGGCGAACTGTAAAAATATTTGCTTTTCCGATTTTTTCATTTTATGGCAGATTTTTGTCTTTCCTTTTTGTTTTTTTATTGAACGTTCAAGCCGACAAAGCACACACAAGTCCATACATACATGCAACAGTTTACACGCTTGACTTGACACGTACTTAAATGTGCACGGACGTCTGAGTGTGTGCGTGAGCTAGAGGTGCTTATGTGTTTACCTTTGACCCCATTTTGGGTTCATATTTTCCGCTTAGTTATTTTTGATTTTGCTTTTTTCCAAGTTGTTAGTTTTCGTGCCTATATCGTTTACCTTTCTGTCTTGCTTGGAGTATGATTCCGTTCGTTTTTTTTTATTTTTATTTTTGTCTTTTTCTTATTTTGTATTATTTTTGTTATTTTGTATTACTTAGTTGGAGCGACCTTCCGTCAATTTGCGCCTGTCGTTTGTCGTCCAGGTATTTTGTTAAGTAATTTAGAATTGTTGCTATTTCTCATATAATATTTCTTCTTATGCTTGACATGACCCACAAAAAGGCAGGTGCCTGCATTGAAACATTTCTATGGTAGTAATAGTTGATTTTTCGACTCCTAATCAGCTTTTTATTCACACAAATCTTTCATGACATGTAGCTTTTTGAAAAAATACCTTCTACTCAAATATGAACGAGACGGTATCAATAAAACGGTCCGCGGATGGCATATGTCAAAAATAATTTTTTTATTTTTTGGTAGGACTGTTATAAGCTTATGTGGCAAATTTCAGCGTGATATGTCACATAGTTTGTTTTCTGTGCTACTGTAAACAAGTCAAGCTCGAGAGTGTTCTTCGAATTCTCTTTTATGACTTCAATTGTCTCAAAATGTTTTCCACGGAGCGGCGACTTGAGCTTGGGAAACAGGAAAAAGTCACATGGAGCCATATCAGGCGAATACGGTGCTTGCGGAACGATATTAACATTATTTTTGTTCAAATAATCGCGAACAAGTCGTGATGTGTGAGCTGGTGCATTATCGTGATGCAAGAACCATGAGTTGTTGTCCCACAATTCCTTCCTTTTAAGACGAATGTTCTCGCGCAAACGCTTTAAAACGTCTAAATAATATTCAGCGTTAACCGATTCTTCGATTTGTGCGATTTTCAAGCACAATTTCTTTTACTTTTCCGATGTTTTCGTCGTTTACTGATGTTGCTGGACGACGTTCATGAGGCAAGTTTTCAACCGATGTACGGCCCTCTTTGAACGATTTGTACCACTGGAAAACACGTGCACGCGATAGAGCAGAGTCCCCATAGGTTGTCTGCAACATTTTTAAGGCGTCTAAAGCCGAAATTTTGTTGGAATAACAAAATTTCAAACAAATTCTTTGTTCAACTTGAATTTATATCGTTAAATTCGAAGAACACACTCGAGCTTGACTTGCTTACAATAGCACAGAAAACAAACTATGTGACATATCACGCTGAAATTTGCCATATAAGCTTATAACAGTCCTACCAAAAAGTAAAAAAATTTTTTTGCCATATGTCATCCGCGGACCGTTTTATTGATACCGTCTCGTTCATATTTGAGTAGAAGGTATAACTTGCTAGTTGCTGCTAAAATATTTATAGCAATGCGCCAGCGCTGCCCTGAAGGCTCTTCAGCACTTAGGCGAAGGCTCTGTTCACGCAGACTCTTCCCCACACACACATACACACACGCCCGTTTTCACTCATGGGCTGGTGTGTGTGGATTTTTTGCCTGCCCTAGGAACTTCCTAATCTATTTTGTAACTATTACCATTTTTTCATCGTTCCTTTGTTGTGTTTCTTGGTTGTATTTGTTGTTGTCGAAAGGTTCTTTCTTCTTTCATATTTCATATTTCACATTTCCCAACGCCCATCCATAAGTGCTCGTTTCAGCTGACACACATGAAAGTGATACATACGCTTTATTATTATTATTATTACTACTACTGCTACTACCATCAACGCCTGAGTGTATGCTACGCAGTAATTTCAACTCGTCATGACATCGACAAATCATACGCAATTCACACGGCACCCAGCCATTTCAAGCGCCGATTATTGCTATTATTACTATTATTATGACGTACGGCTAACGCTTGAGTGCGGTGAGTGGATGTAAGAAACGGAAAGTTATTTTTGGCTACCCATTTTGAAAAGGTGAAAAAGTTTTTCTACATTTCACTTTCTTGCCATTTGTCTTTTAGTTGTTTGGTTGCCCGCGCTGAGGTTGCAATGCAATTTTCAGCTGCGCAAACTGTTAGTCTTTTTTTTCCGCTCTCCCCTGCCTATTTACCACTGATACGGATACTCTCACATGCAAGTTTTACTTTTTCCTTCTTTTTTTGTTTTCATTTAGCCGCATATTTTGAGGGCTTCCCTGTTAGTTCATGCATACTTTTCATAGTAAGTTTTTTTTTGGTCGCCTTTACTTCTGCTTAGTTACAACTTCATGGCATTTTGATTCATTTCGTGGTGTGGCATACGTGCATACATACATACCCACATACATACATACATATGCATGTACTTGTATATTTGCGCATATATAAATTTATAGTATTTGTGTGTTGCCGAAAAAGTTGTTAAGTTATACTTTGTGTTTGATTCGTGAATTGTAAAAGTCGAAAAGTTTTATGCCATATGAATTTAATTTACGGTAATGGTCTGAAAATTAAAGTGCAAAAGGTGTGGGTTGCATTGCCAGGAGCGCATTGCCACAAAGTTTTGTGTGGAATGCCTCAACTTTTGGGAAGTTGTGATTTCTGGAAGTCAAGAACAACAATCAAAATTTTATGGAGCAAAAGGAATTTAATATTTTCACATAAAATATTTGTAGACACAAATACTATATATTTATATATAGATATATTTTTTTGTTTTTATTTTGTTTTTTGGAAGACACTAAAATACGTAAACACACATAAATTCGCTCGTGCTGCGCTGAAATTTGCTGTGGCATGCAATTTTTTGTCAAAGAGCATTACCTCCTTTTCATATGTCTGTCAAACCATTCGGTATCAGAAACTGCAGCCATTAATCATATGCGGGTCGATCTCGATAGACCTTTTGGCGTTAGAACGCAAACAGCTTTGGGTTGAGAGAAATAAGCCGCGCATTCAGAAGAAAAGCATGGAATTAGGTCACAAACAATCCATAAGTGGCAAGACAGATCTCACGTGGAAATTATAAGAAGAATAATCGGCTGTCATTCAAAACTGGTGCAGCAGACCTTTCGCCGAAGTAAATTTTTCTCTTCTTCTTCTTCTTCTTCTTCTTCTTCTTCTTCTTCTTCTTAGTTGGCGCTATAACCGCTTAGTTTAACCGAGTTTAACAAAGCGCGCCAGTCGTTTTTTCTCGTGCTAATCGTCGCCAGTTGGCTCTTTAGCCGCTGCATCTTTATTCGCTGTGCTATGTCTATGTCGTCGTAAAGCTCCATCGTCTGCGATATTCGCCGTTGCCAACGTGCAAAGGTTCAAAAATATTACGCAGAATCTTTCTCTCAAATACTCCAAGCGTCGCTTCATCGGATGTTGTCATCGTCCAAGCTTCTGCGCCATACGTTAGGACGGGCATGTTGAGAGCCTTGTAGAGTGTTAGTTTTGTTCGTCGAGAGAGGACTTTACTGCTCAGTTGCCTACTTAGTCCAAAGTAGGACTTGTTGGCAAGAGAGATTCTACGTTGGATTTCAAGGCTGACATTGTTATCGGTGTTAATGCTGGTTCCTAAATACACGAAGTTTTTTACAGCTTTGAAATTATAACTGTCAACAGGTACTTCGTTTTGTCCTCGTTCACCACCAGACCCATTCGCTTTGAATCTTTTTCTAGTTTGGAGAAGGCAGAACTAACAGCGCGGTTGTTAAGGCCGATGATGTAGATATCAGCGGCATACACAAACAATTGCACGCTCTTGCAAAATATTGTGCCTGAGCGATTAAGTTCTGCGGCTCGTACGATCCTCTCCAACATCAGGTTAAAGAAGTCACACGACAGCGAGTCACCCTGTCTGAAACCTCATTTGGTATCCCAATTCTGCCGGCGCTGCTGGTATTGAGCAACGTCATCTTGCATAGCCGTATTAGTTTTGTGGGGATACCAAATTCAGACATCGCGGCATACAGGTAACTCCTTTCCGTACTGTCGAATTCAGCTTTGAAGTCGACGAAAAGATGGTGTGTGTCGATTCTCCTTTCATGGGTCTTTTCCAAGATTTGGCGTATTGTGAATATTTGGTCGATGGTAACTTTCCAGGTCTAAAGCCACACTGATAAGGTCCAATCAGTTGGTTGACATTGGACTTCAGACTTTCACACAATACGCTCGCTAGAATCTTATAGGCGATATTTAGAAGACTAATCTCTCGGTAATTGGCATAGATTGCAGGATCGCCCTTCTTATGGATTGGGCAGAGCACACTTAAATTCCAATCGGCAGGCATGCTTTCATCCGACCATATTTTGCATAGGAGCTGATGCATGCACCTTACCAGCTCCTCGCCGCCATGTTTGAATAGCTCAGCCGGCAGTCCGTCGGCGCCTGCAGCTTTGTTGTTCTTTAGCCGCGTTATCGCTATTCGCACCTCGACAAGGTCGCGTAGCGCAACGACAATTCCGTCGTCAACGAATGGGGTATCAGGATCTTCACATTATCTGTGACATGCGCAGCTGTGACTGTTTAACAGTAAAAGTAAAGTTTTACCCCACGCGATTTCTCCCCGGTCATGGGTATTTTAGGCAATACCTTTTCAAGATGAGCAAAGTGGATTCTCCCGACTGTATACGGTGACTGTTTATCAGTTGATACAAGTCACACACAAAGAAATTAGTGCAGCTACTTTTGCTCTGGCTTTCAGACAGCTGAGCAGCTATCAAATCCTCAAATTTCAATTACATTTCATCCAAACTAGTTTTACAGTGTAAAGAGGGACTACAATTACTTGGTGATTGTCTTCAAATTACGCTGATATGGGATGCCAGTCATATTAATATATAATAACGAGACACAGATGAACTAGCAAGAAAATACATAACTGAGACGGGCGGCAGTTGCTACCCCATTCAGCACAATAAAAACATCCATTCTTTCACTTGCACTTCATCAAACAAAAAACATACCGTTGTACAACATCCTGTTACGACACTATCGCCCACACATCCCACTTATCATTGCAACCCTTTCGGGTCAATGAAAGGTAGGGGCATGCAGCCAGGCTTAACCTAATTTCAATTGCATCTGTAGAGCTGTCAGCAGAGGGGATAAAATAAGACTTTTCTGCAGCAAATAAATTAAGTCTCAGACATAGCGATAAAAAGTTTGCGGTTATATTTAGATCACATGAAATTGATCTGACTCAAACCAACAATTTTTTTTTTTAAGTTAGTTTTATTTAATCATTTAAATATCAGAGAAACAAATTTTAAATTTCATTCGGAACGATCACCATTTGCTTTTACACAAGTCTTCAAACGATTGTAATGAAAGAATATTTATTGAAGTTAAATATGTTTATTTGTCGTTCCAAGCTAGGCATCCAGCTTGGTGAACGATTATTTTCTTTATTGTGTCTTACATACTAATTACAAGCGTTTTTATAGTAACTTTTATCAATGCAAGCCAACAACAATTTTTCGGTGTTTACTTGTGTAATATGATTCTAGCATTCACGCGCCGCGCATATAACAATTACGTTAGCTATATTTGCGTTTACTTTCAAGTGTAATGAACCTTTTAAGAAATATGATACTTTATTTAAACGGCACAGCACAATGAATGCATAAGTGGACAATAAAATAAAAACCAAAACAAAATGTTTATGAATATTAATGTTAAGGCATATCCGACTTATAATCATACTACACCTCCCTTCTTCGGAAGAATGCTCATACAACTTTTTTTTTGTATGAACATTCTTTTACATTGAATTGTTAAAATAAAAATGTACATAAGAGTAATCTTAATTTTATTTATATGTATATATTGTATTAATTTTCTAAGTTTAGACCGGTCTTTAAAACTACTTATTGTTGGTAAATCTTAAGCCTATTTTTGTGAACTATTTGTTCTTTTAAAGATAACTTATCGACTATAGTAACATTATTTTTATCATCTATTGCTTTAATGGTATAAGGCCCACAATATTGGGGTTCCAGTTTATGGGCCACTTCATTTCTAAGTAAAACTAAATTGCCTATGCTAAAATTGTGATCTAAACTATTTTTATCATAAAATGTTTTTTTGCTTAATTTTAGCTATGTCTATCATATTGCGAGCTCTTTTATGTGCTACTTCTAGCCTAAATCTTACTTCTCTAGCGTAGTTATCTATGTTATATAATGGAGTAATTTGGTCTACATTTTTGAACTGCTGAAACATGTTTGGTGTTTTTCCAAAAACTAATTCATACGGACAATAGTCATGTACTGTAGAAGGAGTGGTGTTAAAACAGTATGTGAAGTATTGTAGCCACTCATCCCAGTCGTTTTTGTCAATCGATATGTAAGATCTTATGTATTGATTGAAAGTTTTATGTGATCTTTCTATTACTCCTAATGTTTGGTGGTGGTAAGCAGTTGAATTAATTTTCTCTATTTTTAGCAATTCACATAGCTCTGTTAGTATTGAATTTTTGTATTCTGTACCCATGTCCGAAATGAACGTCTTCATTGGACCGTAGGTAAGAATAAACTTTTCAAATATTGCTTTCGCCACTGTCTTGGCGTTTTTGTCTTGGATGGGTATCGTGACTAAATATTTTGTCATGTCGCATATTATTGTGACTGCATAAGTATTGCCATTAATTGTTGTAGGTAGTGGGCCTATTGTGTCTACCATAACTGTATCAAATGTACCTGTAGGTGTTGGTGTTATAGTCATTGGGCTTTTTAAATGCTTTGTTATTTTGGTTTTTTGGCATTTTTCGCAAGTTTTTACGTACTTAGCAACATCTTTTGACATTTTATTCCAGAAGTAATGTCTTTTAATTTTCATAAGTGTTCTGAAAATTCCGCAATGACCGCCTTCTATAGGGTCATCGTGGTATCTTTTTAGAATGTCCATTACAGTTTTAGCATCATTGATCTGGGTCACCTCATTCAGTAGCGCTACTTTTACTTTATTTAATATCATATTGCCCTTATTTTTAAAATCATTTATCGAGACAAATTCGAAAATTTTCTCGCTAGGTGCCACTTGTAAATTATTAATGCCATATTTGTCGGCCACTTCGTCGAGCCTAGAGAAGAATTGTCCTAAGTCAATTTTCCCATTAACAAATAAGTCATCAATTTTTATATATGCCATTATAGATTTTCCTCGTTTGATGTAACATCGCGTGGGTGTAATCTTTAATTTATTGTATTTCCTGACGTCAGTGTTATTAATTGGGACATATATTTTGGGCTTATCATATGTTTTAATGTGCTGCTGTGTAGTTGGACTGTTGTTATTTTTCGACATTGATCTAGTCACTATTTTGTATAAATTTTGATTCTTTTCATTTATTTCCTTTAAGTCATTGATTGTAATGCGAGACAAAGCGTCCGCGACGTGATTATCTTTTAAGTCATTTATTGTAATGCGAGACAAAGCGTCCGCGACGTGATTATCTTTTCCTCTAAGATATTCTACTACGAAATCATACTCTTCTAAATCAAGTCTCATTCGTGTTAGTTTTGAACTTGGATTCTTCATTGAGAATAGGTAAGACAGGGGTCTGTGATCGGTTCTAACTAAAAACTTTGTACCATAGACATAAGGTCTGAAATGGGTTATTGCCCAGTGTATGGCAGCTAACTCTTGTTCAATTGTCGACTTGTTGCTTTCTCCTTTTGTGAAACTTTTGGAGGCATATGCTACTGGTAGATGTTTTCCTTCATATTCCTGAGTAAGTACTGCACCACACGCGTATTTGCTTGCGTCTGTTGTTAAGCAAAATGGTTTCTTAAAGTCGGGATATTGTAACAATGTAAACTCATTAATGCTCTTTTGAGGTACACAAATGCATCATTGCATTCTTTTGTCCATTCGAAAGCAACTCCCTTTTTAGATAACCTTGTTAGGTGTCTTGAATATTCAGCGAAGTTTTTAATAAACCTGCGGTAGTAGTTGCAAAAGGCGACGAACCTTTTTGCACTATCTCCGTCTGTGGGTGTAGGATAATTTTTTATTACCGAGTACTTGTCGTCTGGAAGTATCCCCTTGTTTGTACATTTATGCCCGAGGTAGGTTACTTCATGCATAAAAAATGAACATTTTTCAGGATGTAATTTTAGATTATGTGTTCTACATAAATCGAAAACATTTTTCAAGTTTGAAAGCATATGTTTTTCAGAGCAACCAAGGACTACTAAGTCGTCCATATATAAGAAAGCTTGCTCTGGTTTTAAACCACTGAAAGCAATTGTCATCATTCTTTGGAATGAATTAGGTGCTACCTTTAAGCCATATGGTAGTCTAGTAAATCTGTATGAACCGTTGTTGGTTGAAAAGGATGTGAAATTTCTTGAATTTTTATCAAGTTCTATTTGATGAAATCCAGTCATTAGATCGAGACATGAAAAATACTTTGCCCTTCCGAGTTGGTCTAAAATGTCATCTATTCTCGGCAACGGGAATTTATCTGCAATTAATTTTTTGTTGATTTGTCTGTAGTCGATTACTAATCTCCATCTTTTTTCTACTGTGTTCGGTAGAGACTTTTTTGGTACCAATAGTATTGGACTATTGTATTCTGAAAATGATGGTTCGACTATTTTGTCTTCTATAAGTTTGTTTACTTGTCTCTCAATTTCATCCTTATGTGTGTGGGGTATACGGTAGTTCTTTATGTATACCGGCTGTTTGTCTTTAACCATTAACTTTTGCTTATAAAAATTATTTGTTGTTATTGTTTCTGTTTCTAACCCAAATATGTCACTGTATTCGGAACATAGGTTTGTCAATTGTTTTTCATATGTTTTAGGAAAATTTTTTCTCAATTTGTTGAGAATGTCCGTTTTTCTTTGTGCATTTCCCGTGTTATTGTTTATTATGTCGTAATCAGAAACATTTTCAGTTAAAATGTTGCTTTGCTTTAAAGATACTGTATTATAATTTGTATTTAAAATGCGGATATAGGCGTTGTCAGGTTTTACCAAGGTATTGGCTATAAATATTCCAGGGTGTGGTTCTTGATTTGGAATCAGTGCTTCCTCCAAGGTATTAGGTAAGTTTATTTTTCGTATAACTTCTGACCTTGCGGGAATGATTATTTCGTCGTTACATGTTGTTGTTATTGGTATTTCTATAATTTGTGTTAAATTATCTGGTCTCAGAATTAGAGCATCGTAATTTTGAGTAAAGTCTAATACACAATTGAATTTTTTCATGAAATCCATGCCTATTATACCATCACATGGAATTGGAAAGTTATCCGGGATAACGTGAAATTTATGTGGAATTAAAAATTTCGTAAATTTTAAATCAAAAAATATTGTACCAATAGAACTGATTTTGCCTTGCCCTATACCGCTTAATGCTGTAATGTGTTTTGTGTTTATTTTTTGAAAAGTGGATTTATTGAATTTTAAAAGTGATATATCTGCGCCAGTATCTACAAGTAGTGTAATGTTTGTATTTAAATCTGCTATTTTAAGTTGTACAAAAATGCTAAAGTTAAGGTTAAGCGTATGTATCTTAGAGGAATAGATTAGTTTTCCGAGTTGTTTTCGTCCGATTGGGCAACTCGTACATTGTGTGTCATGTTCCGGTTGAAATTTGGTCTGCCTTGTCGGTAACGATATCTATTTTGATTATTATTTCCTAAATTATCAAAATTTGAACGATTTTGATTTCTAGGGAAGTTGTTTCTTCTTTGAAACCTTCCATTTCTGGCAAATCGTCCATTAAATGGTCGTTGACCAAAATGTAGTATTGTGTTTTGTTGTCCTGTAGCTTCAGTACAGCTACCAATGAATTTGCTTATCGCATCGTTCATATTGTTAAAATGGCCGGCTTCCATTATTAATTTGACTTTTTCAATGCTGCAGTTTTTGGTCAATGCTTTTACTGCAGTTTGTGTCGAGTATTTACTTGCGAGTTCTGCCGACAACCCATCTGTGATATAGGCATTTTCTAAGTTTTTTGTAAGAGCTTCTATCTCATTACAATAACTATTAGCTGGTTTGTTGTTCTGTCTGATACTCATTATTTTTGCAGCTAATACTTCTACCGATTCTCCTTTAACTGACCTGTTAAGTTTTGTGATTATTTCAGAGATTGTTGTTTCTGTGTCTATGAGATTTCTGGCATTCCCTTTTAATTTTGTTTTTATGAGTGAAACAGCAACAGTTTCGTGCTCACCCTTGATTACTTCAACTAATTCTAAGGAATCTAAGAATGACCGTAGATTTTCTGGTTTACCATCGAATTCAGTCACTAGCTTTGCAGCCGTGCTGAGAAATTCCACAACTGTTTGTGTCATTTCGCCTTCTTCTTCTGACTCTATTTCTGAATTAGTAATTGGACAATCTGTTTCTGAGGAAACTGCTTCAAGCTTTGTTAATAGATTAGCTGGTGGGTTTTCAATAATATTTATTGACATTTTCTCATTAATTGAATGAGATACTTCCTGTTGGATGTTGTATTTGGCTAAAACTTTTACTAATTGATCTCGTAGTTGCCAAAATATGTCAAGAGCTTCTTTTTGATGATCCTTTGTGAGTCGCTCGAAATTTATATAAGTTAAATTTCTAATTGATTCTAATGCTAATACTAAATTTTCTAAATGTTTTTTAACTGTTTCCTGTTTTATTTGTATATTTTTATTTATACATTTAAACGATTTTTTGAAATTTTCCTTTTCTATCAGTAAAGTTTTATGAATTTCGGACCATTTGTTCATATTTTGTCTAACTCATTAGATCTACTCATATACTTTTTCTTTAGTTTTTTATTATGCATAGCATATAATTTTAATGCTAATATCAATAAGGTTACGACTGTGATTACAATTAAGCAAATTTCTACTAAATTTAAGCCAGTGTTAACGACTACTTCGTTTACTACATTGGCATTGGGTTTATCAACTTTTGATAAGGTTTTTCCCATTTCTGAAAGATTATCTATTGGGGACCTTATACCGTAAATCAAATAATTTATGCAATGTTATAATGTATAATGTATATATGTATATAATGTATGTATAAATTTTTTTTTTTTTTTTTTTTTTACATTGGATTTAAAAAATTTTTTGTTTTTCAAGTTAATTCATTTATTAAGTAAGCATATTAGAAAGTATATTATATCAAATTCAAACATTTTCATAATTTAAAATGACTTTCCGAATCATTTTTTTTTTTTTGCTTAATATATTCATTTACAGTTTCATCTCTAAATTTTTATAAGGCAAACATATAACCAACAGAAACCAAAGTGGTTTAATTCTCGCCATGTAAAGAAATAATTTATTGTATTTTTTTTTTTTCTTTCTTTTTTTTTTCTTTTTTTTTTTTGAAGTTAAATATATTTATTTATGTAATGAAAGAATATTAATTTGAGTTATTAAATATATTTATTTGTTTTTTTTTTCTGCGAGCGGTTAACGCTTGTCAGCCTATACTGTCTGCGTGAAACACGCACAGTTTTTTTTGTTTTTATTTATTTAATTTGCTTACGCTGTTGCAGCAGGAATTCCAATTTTGAGATGCGTTCCCAAATGGAGCAAGCCTTTTTCCAAGGTGGTGGTGGCTGAGTGTTGACTTCTCGGAGGAGATATCCAATCTCTCGCTTAATGCGCTGGGTATAGCCGCCTCTGCGCTTTGGCTTCTTTATGATTGGGATGACTGGTTCTTGATCGGCTGGTTTCTTTAATAAATGGTTTCTTCTCCTGTACTCCTCAATGGAGATAGCTTTCGGCCCTTCTGTGGTCATCTATCTTCTGGTCTATTGGCCAGACCAGGAACTTCACGCAACTGGTAGATCTTATTGGCTGATCAATACCAGGACTTTGTTATTAGTATTTGCTTTCCGCCACTTGTGCAAAAATCTTAGGACCAAGCTGGACTTTGGAATAAGCATTTGAGCTTTCCGCCACTTGTGCAAAAAAATCTTAGCACCAAGCTGGCAGGGTCGCCATGTAATGAAAGAATATTTATTGAAGTTAAATATGTTTATTTGTCGTTCCAAGCTAGGCATCCAGCTTGGTGAACGATTATTTTCTTTATTGTGTCTTACATACTAATTACAAGCGTTTTTATAGTAACTTTTATCAATGCAAGCCAACAACAATTTTTCGGTGTTTACTTGTGTAATATGATTCTAGCATTCACGCGCCGCGCATATAACAATTACGTTAGCTATATTTGCGTTTACTTTCAAGTGTAATGAACCTTTTAAGAAATATGATACTTTATTTAAACGGCACAGCACAATGAATGCATAAGTGGACAATAAAATAAAAACCAAAACAAAATGTTTATGAATATTAATGTTAAGGCATATCCGACTTATAATCATACTACACGATAAAGCCATTCAGTTCTGCAGCACGCACGCTTTCCATTGATTTTGACGTCGCTGCTCGAGCCAAAGATTGTTTGAGAGCCACCAATTTTCTGTGAGGTCTTTGACAGGCTATATTCTCCAATTCTGACCATAAACTGTTGTCCAATAAATTCATATATGGGCTTCCAGACGGCGAATCTTCTGCGGCTATGAAACGAGGAAAATAGTTTTTTAGCTGCTGCTGGCTGCTTTTTACCTTATGGGGTTAAGCGGAGCCTTGCTAGAAGATCCAATGTTCTCCATTGAAGATAGTACTGGTCAACTGCCTAACCACGCCTTCTAAGACATTCCTCTGGTACACTTTTGCACCAGTCTTGACACTCTTTTCGCTGAAATAAAGAGATGTAACGCCTTTCCAAGACACTCCCCACCAAATAATTGCAGACGCTGGATGGTGCTCACGCATGCGTCTTATGCGTCTTCTTCAAAAGTGACCATTTTCTCATCTGTTAAAAGAATATTTCCATCACTATTGGCCGCGTGCCACCAAAAAGCGTTGTCAAAAAATTACCAGTTGAGCGACGGAAGACTTTCATCTGGAGATTATCTCTAATTACTCTTGAGATAGATCTGTCGGCACATGTATTTCCTTGGAAATGATTTATGGTTTATTCGCCGTATTCGTTATAAAATTTGCCACAAAAAAGTAACACTAAGTGGTTTGGAGACCTCCTACCCGGTCATCGGCATCCGCCTGACAGTTGTTAAAGGGGAACTATACGAATTATTTCTCAGGAAATCGCAGAAAAGATGAAGCTGCATTTCTTCATGTGCTAATTCGAAAACCCTTTGGCCCCAATACGATATACGAAGGACGCAGAAGGAAAAGCTAGGGTTATCATTTAACCCCCATTGCAGAAGCTGTGGGGACCTTTCAGAGAAGGAGACCATTGAGCATTTTCTCTGTAAATGTCCGGGGTGTCACTGGGTGCTCCTTTCTTCGACAGCCTGGGGCAGCGCGAACCTAACTTAGTTCCAATCAATTTTCTCCATTATATCAACTACTCTGGTTGGCTGCAGATATCTGCCTGTTGGGGGTTTCAAAATGGTATCAAAATGACGCTTCAGTCCTACTTGATATGTGCCAAACTGGGACTTCAACCACCTACCTACATTCCTAAGTATATACTACTGTGGGCAAAAAGTAAGGTGAATTTATTTGTCAAACTTCGCGGGATTAAAATTTTGCTCTAGTTATTTTTTTCATGAGTTGGCAGCACTGTAATAACATCTGGGCCAACTTTCATGTGAATGTCTTATCAGTAATAAATTTACGCTTGTGTTTACCAAACGAACAAAGTGCATTTTTCGATTTTTACAATGTCTGATTTGGTTGAGCAGAGAAGTGCCATCGAATTTTGTTTGCGGAATGAAATTTCGGCTGCGGAAACGTTTAGCATGTTACAGAAGGCATTTGGTGATTCGACCGTGTCGCAGAAAAATGTTTATAAGTGGTACAAAGACTTCAAAGAGGGTCGAGAACGTGTTGATGACTTAGAGCGCTCCGGACGACCATCGACGTCAACAGATGACCAACACGTCAATAAAGTGAAGGAGTTAGTGCTCAAAAATCGTCGGTTGACTGTTAAAGACCTTACTGATATGATCGGAATATCAGAAGGATCTGTGAAAACCATTTTGAAAGACCATTTGGGCCTACGAAAAGTCAAATCTCGTTTGGTACCGAAAACTCTCAATTTCTTGGAAAAAAGTCGTCGCGTTGATGTGTGTGAAACAATGCTTTCAGACTATCAGGACAAGCTCAAATGCATCATTGCGGGAGATGAAACTTGGATTTATGCTCACGATCCTAAAACAACCGACCAATCAAGCGAATATCGTACTAAAGGCGACGCCAGACCGAAAAGAGCACGTCAAAGTCGTTCAAAAATAAAGGTCATTATGACAGTTTTTTCGATTTTCGTGGTGTGGTGCACTATGAATTCCACGAATATCGTTCCGCAACCACCGTATTCGCCTGATTTGGCTCCGTGTGACTTCTGGCTATTCCCAAAACTCAAGAGACCACTCCAGAGAACGCGTTTCTAGTCGATTGAGGAGATAAAAGCTGGATCAAAGAAGGTGCTGATGGCTATACCGGAAATGGACTATTTGGCATGTTTCGGGGATTGGAAAAGTCGTTGGCATAAGTGTATTCCATCGAGAGGGGATTATTTTGAAGGTGATGAAATTAATTTACAAGAATAAATAAAGATTTTTCATTTTACAACCAAATTCACCTTACTTTTTGCCCACAGGTATAGTAGGCGCTTACACCCTTCTTTTGGGATTTTGGCGGAACTCCTCTTTCTATTTATGACGTACGTCTTGACCGTTTTCTCTAAAAGGATGTACTTAGAATTTTAAATCGACTCCGACAGGCAGATGGGTTTTTGTAAGAAGTTTTTCGTGGCAGAGATTCACTCGTAGGATTGCCATTGCCTGCCGAGGAGTGAGCGTTATTAGAAAAAAACCTTTCTATCATTTGGTTGTTTCATGCACGGAGATTCGAACCTACGTACTTTGAAACGGTAGTCGCGCACCAACCCATTCAGCTCCTGCGGCGCTATCATGCAATCTATATTAGTTGATTGGAAAGAGTCGAGAAGATTTTTCTGGTTGCGCTATACGATCGCTGTAACGATTGGTTATTTTCTTAATTTTAACAGATAGGAGAAGTCTCTTATAAATTTGGTACATTTTTGATTTTTTTCGATAAAAGTGATTGCTCATTTCTTCTTCAACTAATAAATTGTAATGTTCTATGCAGAAGTTTCCATAATTACTTAATCTGCACTACAGTTTTCATTCAAAAATATATTTTGTGTAATAATTAACTTCATAGTTCTTTAGTACCTGAGTGTCAAGTATCTATTGCACATAGGGGGGTGAAGTCCGCAGTGATAGAGGCAGTGATAGAGGCAGTGCTTACTGAAGTGTGTGACAGTAATTGCCTAAAGCCTAAAGCCTAACCGTTGTGCACAATTGTGGTTGTACTCCACGCCTTTGCTAGCTGCCCTTGCTTTTGACTAAAACAGTGGATCCCGAAAGGAAAGCTCGAAAAAAACTCTCTCGGGTCAAATAAAGCTAAATGGGTGGCGAAGTTGATCGAAATTAGTAAAATTTTAGGTATTGGTTTTGAATCAGAGACATGTTTTTAAATTCTTTTTATAGGTCCTGGGTGAAGTAACATTTAATTTTTTTTGTGTACACACATAGACACTTTGTATGGGTGCGTATGTGTTTGTGATTTCTAAGTATATTTGTGCTTACAACTTACTTTGTAGGTTTGTAGATTATCGACCACACACTGCAATATCGCCTCTCGTCCCACCGGTATCGTGACATTTTGTAATGGCTCACCAAATTTTGGTAAATCTGTAAGAAATGCAGAAAAAATGTATTCTTAATTGAAAGTATAGTTTATGTCACTGAACAAATAGAGTTAATGAGTAAATTGTGGCAGTTTAGCGAAATTTAAGAAAATATTTTGTTCTTTGTATTGCCTTGTTAGTAATAACTATGCCACTTACAGTTAAGTAATTCAGGTAATAAACATTAAGAAAACACTAAGAAGGTATTTTTTTTTTAATTGGGCTTACAATTCTTTTGGGTGTTACAATCACACTTTTATTTTCTATTATATATCGCTGAGTCTATTTTTTGTTTGCTTGTGACATAGTCGTGCAAAATATGAGAAATATCGGCACATAAAATTCAATTTGACTAGAAATGTAATACATTGGGTGAGATTCTTGAAAAATGAACTTTGTTAAATATTCTATAAAACTTCTTTCGATGATTTTAAATTCCACGTTTTGGATTTTTCACCTAAATATACGGAAATGTTAAGCTACTTTGATTATATCCCAACACCAGACCACCCTCCAGTTTTTTAGGAACATCTTAAGAATTTTAATGAAATGATAAAAATAGATTATGTACTTGCTTAATAATTAGTAAATGTTCATGAAATATTTCATTAAAGTTATTGTTTCAAATAAAATTCTTAGCTTCTTATTGCTGTAAGACATTTACAGGAAAACCAGTTAATATCGAAAATGGTTTAAGTCAATTCTAACTTTAAAATGTTTGGGGAATAAGTTCATAGCGTTTTTATATTTTCTTTTACTTTCCAATGATTTTTTGCTGTTTGGCAAAAGATAAGTATTCATTCGATAGAACCGTTTTTGCTCCACAAAACTGAGTTAATTTTACTTTCGAGTTATTTAATATTTTTTTTAGTTTTAACGCCTAGAAATGGAATACTCAGGAGGCAAAAGTCAACATTGTTGTCACCTGCTCTTCTTTCCTTTTCATCGAGGTCAAAAAGCTGCCGAAGCAGCCCGGAATACTTTTGGCGTGTATTGAGAAGGTTTCATAGGCGAGTATACAGCACAGAAGTGGTTTGCAAAGTTCAAAAATGGCGGCTTTGATGTCGATGACCCATCCCGCAGCGGAAGGTTTTCTGAATTCGATGAATTGGTACACTTTTGCACCGGTCTTGACACCCTTTTCGCAGAAATGCACAGCTGTAACGCCTTTACAAGAAACTCCTCTCCAAATAATAGCGGACGCTGGATGGTGCTCACATTGAACCCTTCGAACAACAATTTATGCCTCTTCTTCAAAAGTGAACATTTTCTCATCTGTTAAAAGAATAATTTCATCCCCGTTGGCCGCGTGCCTCCGAAGCGCATTGCCAAAAAATTACCAGTTGAGCGACGCAAGACTTTCATCTGGAGATCATCTTTAATTAGTCTTGAGATGGATCAGTCCGCGCATTTATTTCCTTGGGCAAGATTTTCTGTTTATTCGTCGTATTCGTTATAAAATTTGCCACAAAAACGTAACACTAAGTGGTTTACAGACCTGCTACTCGGTCATCGGCATCCGCCTGACAGTTGTTAAAGGGGAACTATACAAATTATTTCTCAGGAAATCGCAGAAAAGATGGAGCTCCATTTCTTCATATGCTTCGAAAACTCTTTGGCCCCAATACGATATACGAAGGACAGAAAGTTCTTTGGGCTCCTCGCCATTCGATTTCCAATGTCATAGGTGAGTATACAGCACAGAAGTGGTTTGCAAATTTAAAAAATGGCGACTTTGACGTCGATGACCCGTCCCGCAGCGGAAGGTTTTCTGAATTCGATGAATTGGTGGAAAAAATGAACAATTCTCAATCACCTTCATTCAGTGGAACTTACTGAAAACTTGGGAGCCTGGGTGCCTCATGAGTTCAACGAAAAAAACCAAGAAAATCACCTTCAAATTGCTTCTCAGCATCTCGTCCGCCGTCGAGCCACACGCGGTCACAAACAGCGCTTTTTGTTCCGAGTCGTCACGGGAGATGAGGAATGGTGCCTATACATCAATATGAAGCAGAGAATGAAGTGGGTGGCTCCAGGAGATACGCCAAAGCCGAGATTCAAGCCAGATCTTCATCCAGTAGAGATCATGATATGTGTTTGGTGGGACTGGGATGACATGGTACACTGAGAAATGCTCGAAAAGAATGTCACGGTCAACGAGGAGCTCTATATTGTCCAGCTATTCGACTAAAAATTGAGGTTATATGACTGAAAAGACCTGATCGACATGGTCAAATCATATTCTTTCACGACAAGTTGCACGAGTCGTCAAAGCCGCACTGCAAGAGCTCAAATGGGAGGCCCTTCAGCATCCGACGTATTATCCGGACCTTACACCGACCGATTACCATCCGTTTCCTTTCAAACCATATGAAGGGCGTTACCTTCGATAACAAAGAGGCCTGTAAAAGCTGGCTCAACAACTTCTTTGGCACCAAACCAGACGATTTTTGGAGAACCGCATTAACAAATTGGTCGAGATGTGGGATGAGGTTGCAACAGCAACGACGAGTATATAATTGATTAACTTATGGATATAATTACTGCATTTTGTTTAAATAAAAGTCTTCGGTACAAGCACTACGACCTTATTCCCCAAAGTAATACTATATTTTCATATATTTTTGAATTCTGTAATTTGATACTCATGTGACTATGATGAAAATTTCAAAAAAAAAAGTAGATGTTTCTGATGTTTTGGTAAGGATTGTTAGAGAAAACAAATGTTTTTTTAATTTTCTTGACTTTCTTCTCTTACTTGATATTAATGCATCTATATGACGCCCTATGCCTCAAATAAATAGAAGTTAAAGGAATCTGTATATAGGTATTAGTCTTTGATGAAAATTTCAAATATATATTTTAAATTTTTGAAGTGAAAACTTCTTTAGAATCGTTGGGAGTTATTTGAGACTCGATGAAACGAAAAAGCGACACTCTTGGCTACGAAGCGTTATATGTTGATATACGTATATGTGTGTGGCTGCGTACTGCTGAGCCACGCTAGTATAGTGAGTATTGTAGTATGTATACTACACTGCCTATTACTTGCTTTGGTGTTTAGTTCAAGCGTCATACGTATGTATGTTTGTATGTATGCTAGTACGTATGTGTGCGCGCTTGCGTATTACGGAGCCACGGTGAGCGAGAAGGCATTATGTATACCTATACTACACTACCTAATACTTGCTTAGACCAAGCGTCCTACGAATGTTTGTGTGTGTGTTAGTACGTCTGTGTAATATACGCGTTACGACGCTCATAATAGCAACCGCGTGTACTGTATTGCGTCCGTATTTTTATATTCGTAAATATTTTCATTTTTAAATATTTACCGCAATTATGCCGAAAAGTAATGCAGAAAAGTGTCGTGAATATCGACAGAAAAAAAAAAAAAAGAAAATAAAACTAAAACTAAAAAACCGCAAAGACTTCAACAGAACGTGTACGTGAATGCTGCTTTCGTCTCATTCTCTCTCATTTGTTTTACGGAAGGTTTCACTTCTATCGCGTCTAACCGTTAGACTGGTATTTTTTTTTTCTTTTGGTGCTCATAGGTCTACGAAGATTTAAAAAAAAAAAACATTTTTAAAATTTTTTTGCAATGATTGTCCTAAGAAAAAAATATACTCGAATATATTTTTGTAATCTCTCATTTGATACTTTGTCTATGATGACAATTTAAAAAGAAAAAGTTGTTCAGATTTTTTGGCAAGGATTGGGGCAAAAAATATAAGTTTAAAAAGAAAAAAAAATTAACTTATTTTTTATGAAAATTTCAAAGAAACATTTTTACATTTAGTTTTTTGTAAGGATTGTCGCACAAAATGAAATATTTTTGAATATTCTTCACATTTTTCTTTCACTTGACATTACCTTTATAGAATTAAGGTAATTTTTATAATGCTCGACCCAAGCAGAAACTTTGAAATTCTTTAAACAAAAATCCTGACGTGATAATCAAAAACTTAAAAGACAGATTTATAGAGTGTTTGTTTCCTGTATCTCATACATGTATATTTTCTCATCTGTGAGAATATAAGTTAAAATTGTGTATTATTATAAAGTCATTCAAATTCCCTTTTTCCCTTTGTAAAAAAACATAAAAAATTTTAAATACTAAAATTATTCCAATGATTGGGTGACATTTGTTTCATTAATAGCTGAAAATATGAGGACTCAATCCATTCTTTTGTGGAAATAAGCTACTAATGATGGTTGAGTTTGCAATTTAAGGCTACTAAGCAAATTAAGATTTATTTAATTCATTCGCTTTCGAGTGTCACTTCCACATGAACGGCTGTCTCCATTTAAAAGTTCGATAAATGATACAGTTTAAAAAAAAACTCACACAAGCTGACATTTGCATGTGCACTCTTGTGTAAACATACGTTTCTATAAATGTATGTATGTGTGTTTAAGGCATGCATTGTTTACTTATCAGCCAAACACAACACACTGATGCCTTTGTCATTGTCATTTTTGCCGCCAGATTCACTTAATCATATCAATTACACTTAATGTCTTTTTCATCAGTGCGTTACATTCGAAAAACACAATATTACGTATTGAAAAAGAAAAAGCAGAAATTTAAAGTTAAATAAACACATCAAGATTGCCAAGCGACAGTGACGAAGCAGATTTTAAGGCGCTTTAAAGCAACAATGCATTGCTAAAGTTTAAGCACTCGTATCACAACCGGCCGTTGTTGCTATTGAGACGCTTAATAATTGCCTTTCAAAAATGCCGAATAAAGACACAAAGTGGGAAAAAGGGAAAGAGAGAGGGAGAGAAGGAGAAATGGAAGGGGAACGGATGTAGATGACGAAAGTACTTAAGTTGGCGTTGAATGCTTTGCATATCACAATGGCATCCTGCAGGGCGTACAGATACAAATTTTGTTTTACATATAAACACACACAGCCCCGCTCATAAATACATATACATACATACATGCGTATACAGTAGAAAAACATGTGTACACATTTGTCAACACAAACGAATGATAAACTGCGTACACGCACAAGTCCTTCCAACCATGCAAAGGCACACACTTGCGTACGTACATACGCAAAGAGGGAGAAGGAAAAGTTCAAGCAGCGCGCCGTGAAATACGAGCATCGGGTGGAAGTGGTGGAAGCAGAAGAGTTGGCGATAAGAGTGTAAAGCGATTTACAAAAGCGTAAAGACGTGCGATAAGATTAAATGCAGTCATTTGTATGCGATTTTCAGTGTGCGCATATATACAGTGACGCGTATAAAATTGGGGAAACCAAAAATTTTGCTTTTGTTTTGTGATGCTTTATTTTTTCATATGCGAATATCTGGATACTTTTTTTAAACCAATAATTCTAGTCTCTTGGACTTCTATGTGAAACAGTTTGTTGAAAATTTGGTTAGGAATATATATTCTGCATTATTTTTTTCATGATTTTGTTCTCCAAGAAACACAGAGTGTTTGGCTTATTTTGCGATTAGTATATACACTAATAAAATATTCTCATTCTCAATTTTAATATGCCGAATTTAAACTCTTCGTTAGATTGATTGAGATTGAGATTTGAGTCTTTTTTATTTTAATTTGGTTAGTTATGATTTTGGTCCAAAAGTTTGAGAGTCTACAAGTCTTTCTTCGTGGAAGTACCATCATTGTATTGGCTTCAGAATCTCAGCATACCTAAAGGACTACAGTTTATGCCTAAAACAACTAATCAGTTTTCTTCTAACTCCACTTGATTGCCAATCAAAACTACTCTCACAGCTTCTTGCTCTCTTTGTAATTGAAATAGAGCGTGGGCAAACAGAAAAAACAATGTTCAGCGGAACGGAGAATGCAGAAGGAGGCGCCCTCATGTTAAAATCTATACATCTAAAATCTATAAATCTATGATTTAAGGGAACCATGCTTCGCCAGTACTTGAGTCAGGTGGATATCCACTTGTCCATGTCGGAGCAATAACAACCTTGGAATCGAAGTCATTAGCCTGCAACCACAGGCAATGGCCGTAATCAACTCGAGGACTCCCCTTCGCGTTTTGTCGGTTTTGGGATCCTGGAATGTGTGACTCTTATCAGTAAATCAAGAGAGCAGAGTCCACTAATCATTACTGCACCTCGGGGTCCTGGGACCTTTCATTCTTGCCAATATTTTAATAGGCAGAGCCAACCAACTACTAGTGGTACTTAACCGGAAGTAGTTTGGAATGCATTCCTTCCCTTTATTAGATAGAGCGTACATCGCGTACATATGAGTTAATGTTGAAAACTTCGGATTCTATTTAGTACCGCTGCCACTTTTTCGGCTTTCTCTAGCGCGTAATCAACGAGTGATTTGAAATTATATACGAGTATAACAGGGCCAAATCTTATTGAACAACCGAGTACGTTGTGTGTTTATGATTTTCCTATGAACCTCATGCACCAAGCCAATTTTGTTGAGTTTTGAGGATTTTAAATAAATTTTCGAATAATTTAAAACTTATCAAACAGTTATGCTAGTCTTGAATTGTTTTAATTTAGGGACGAGGGGCAGATGACAGTGTGACAATAAGAGGTGGTAGGTAGTTCATGGTTAAAATAAATATTTATATACATATAAGAGCATAGCACTCGGCTGGGTATCGGATCAAACCAATTTTTATTAAATGAGTCATAGTTAATTCGAAGCTAGCCTCTGAAATCGAGATCTTCGAGGTTCGAAATAGGGCCTTTATGAAAATTAATAAAAAACTTATTTAAAACAAATGTGTGTAAATAACTGAAACAGAAGATATATTGTCCCGATACGCTTATTGTATCTATTTAAATAGCATATAACCTTTTTTGCAAAAAAATTTATTAGAGGTGCTACCAGGCCTTCGAAAAATAAAAAACCTAATATTTTAAAGAATACGACCGATTTTTTTAAAACTTGATGTTGTTGAAAAGGTGTTTAAACTCCCATTCCTTTGATATGCATAATTATGTCCTTTGTATATAAAAATAAAAACAAATAAAAACTTTTAAAAAGAAAAAAACAATGTTTACAAAAAATAAATTGAACAAAATAAAAATTACTAATTGGCAATCCTGACAAAAAAAAACTTAAATTGAAGACTAACATCCAAAATCGAAGAATTTTCTTTTTAACTTCCGACTCAATCTTAAAAACAATTGGTTTGGTCCAATACCCAAAAAAGAGTTGATTTTGCGGTACGAGGTGTGTTCAAACACTATCGCAAATTTTGTTTTTTTTTTTCAAAAATTATTTATTTATTCATTAATATCTATTTTGTCCCCTTCAAAGTAATCCCCATAAGGTATTATGCACTTGTGCCAACGTTTTTTCCTATCTTCGAAGCACTTGAAACACAATTTTTTTTATCTTGCTCAGCTCCTCCTCCGATGCCGTCTTTATCTCGTCAATCGTAGCTTGCAGGTAATATTCCTTATTGACCGTTTTACCTTGTGGCAAGAACTTATGATGCACAAACTCCCTGCAATCGAAGAAAACGGTAAGCAGAAATTTTACATTCGACCGATCTTGGCGCGCTTTTTTCGGTTTTGGTTCGTGTGGCAGCTTCCAATTGAGCTTTGGTTTCCACGTCATAACCATGAACCCACAATTCGTCACCAAGTATGACCCTCTGGAGCAAATTTGGGTCGTCGCGGACAGAGTCCAACATCTCATTATCATTGTTCATGCAATGCTGCTTTTGGTCGAAATTGAGCAGTTTTGGTACGAATTTTGCGGCGATCCGTCTTATGCCCAAATCATTGAAAAAAATAGAATGGCACGAGCCAATCGCTATATCTAGGTCGTCAGCAACTTCTCCAACGGTGATTCGACAATTGGCCAATACGATTTTCTTCACTTCATCAATTTTTTCATCTGTTGTTGAAGTGCTCGGGCGTACGGCACGCTTATCGTCGTTCACATCTTCTCGGCCTTCTGAGAACATTTTGTACCACCGATAAACGTTGCTTTGGTCCAAAGTAGCTTCTGCGTATGATACAGTCAACATTCGGAATGTATCCGCACCTGAATTTCGTTTTTCACACAAAATTTGACATAGGTAAAAATCGAAGACGAGCCGAAACACGTGCAATCAAAGCAGCTGTCAACAATTAACTGAACATTCAAAATGGCCGAACTCGGCATGAGTGAGAGACTTGTGTACCAGCCACCAACATAGCGCCACAAAAAAATCGAAATTCGAATATAGGTACGTAACATGCGAAAATACAAAATTCGCGATACTTTTTGAACAAACCTCGTACATTACTTCATTTTCATATCTATCTATTATACTATTCGGTGTTAGAGACCGCAGCCATTAGTCATATGCGGGTTGATCCCGATAGATCTTCTAGAGAAAACAACAATGATAGGGAAGGCGGACGATATTGCACTAGTAGTAGCTGGCAAGCGAATTGATCATCTAAAAGGTAAATGCAATGATGCAGGGTTGGCTCAGCAATGCGGGTCTAGAGCTGGAAGTCCAAAAAACGGTGTAATTGGTGCTAACACTCTTCGTTAAGTATATGAGGTGCGCATCTTGATTTTTTTTTTTTATAAATGGAGGGACCTACAGTTTTAAGCCGACTCCGAACGCCAGATGGTTTTTTATGAAGAACTTTTTCATGGAGGAGGGTTTGCTATTGCTTGTCAAGCATCGATAAAACCTTAGATAAAACTTTCTATCATTTGGTCATTCATACCAAGAATTTTGAATCCGGACACTAATGAATGGTAATCACTCGCGAAACCTTGCATTTAGCTGATGGAAAACATTTTTTCTAATAGCAGTCGCCCCTTGGTAGGCAGTGGAAAACCTTCGGTTATATGTCTGCGATAAAAAGTTCCTCATAAGAAACCTGCTGCCCTTCGGAGACGCCATAAAATTGTAGGTCCCTCCACGTGTGGAACATCACGACACTCACCATAAATATGAGGAGGAGCTCTGCCAAACACCCAATAAAGGGTATACACGAAATGAGTTCCAGAATATGTTTGCTTCTTAATAACTTTGCACGAGAGGCTCCGATTTGCATGGATTTTTTCTATGTTGAAGCTAATCTCTTGAGGAAGGGCATAAACTACATAAACTTAGAATAGAAGCGGGTGCATATGACAAAAAGTATAAAAGAATAATAAGATTGATTTTCAAACTGCAGCAAATGAAAAGTGGCTTAGCCAATAGTAGTAATTTTTTTCTTTTTTTCCTATAAAACTTTGAAATATGCACTATTGACCTGCTTTAAAAAAATTGTTCAATTATTTCCTTCTCTAACTAAGATTTTGTAAGCCAGAAAGGGCAAATTTTCGAGAAATTGCTTTTTGTTTTTATATTCATTGTGTGCCATACTCCACTAAGAAGCAAGTAAAGCAAGTTCCAAGAATTTATACTCGCTGATTTCTATATCTGCTGATGTATTATTATGCTGCTGACTGCTCCTCGTATATACTCATTTGATGTGCATTAATTGGAGAGTAGCGTATGCCGGGTATTTGCTACTAAACACATTTGGTATGCTGACTAAAGGTTCATGGTAAGCAGCCAAATAGCAGCACTACAGCCAACGCTTGTATTGAGCATTAATTTGTGTTTATAGGCCAGCTGAAATAACTACCTTCCATCCGATGCAGCAAGATTTGTGCGTGGAATTTTGAATAAAACTTAGAGAGATGCCAAATTGGGAGCAAATAAAATAGCCCAAAATTAGACAGTTGACTGACTTGCAGTTGCTTTCAGTTGATCGAAGCAATCAGTCACGCTCAGCTAGCAAAGATTTAGTTACAGTACCTAGTGAGATACTCCACCAAACATTATCGAAATATAACTACTTCACATCATTCCTGAAAGGCAGCCATCCCAACTAGTCTCGATAAATACCGCAAGTTCAGTTTCAGCGCATTTAACCTCTATTGAACCGCGCTGGTTGTAATAAAACATATCACTGACAAAGAGCCAATTTACGCGCTGACTTTTTACCGAAACAGTCGTCCTCTCGACAGTCGGTTCTATGTTACCGGAGCGACCTGAATTTACTCTATGTACGACCAAGAACTGTCGCTCCAGTAGCACTCCCCTGCTGCTACATGTATGGGGAATGCTTTTGCTGCCACAACAACAACAATATTATATTATTTTAAAAAAGTCTTCAAAAATCTTCGTGCATTTACACGATGACTTCTTATTTGCGGCTTTTTTGACGTATTTTTTTACCTTTAAGTGGATAATTTTCTTTAGTCATTCGCTTGCTGAGCACGAGCCTAAAGTGTACTTGCATAAAGACACGAAAATGTGAAAACGATGAAAGCGAAATGATAAAAAAAACTCTTCGTTTTTTCTAACCGTGCGTGCATATCTACAACGTTGACTTCCTTCCACCCAGGATGAAAAGTCTTTGTGTAAATTGGCTCTAAGGGTGAAAAACATTTCTTCCTTAATGATGCACTAGAAAAGACTTCTATGAACAAAGTTTCTGAAGCCATCTTTTAAATTCTTTTTAACTTATAAACAACTTTCTTTTACATTTAAATAGCTCCACTTAAAAACCAAATACAAAATTCCAATTCGCACTTTACCAAAATTACTAGAATATCCAATTTCTCAACTAAATGTATTGAGTTTTCTATCCCGCTTGATGTCAGTCACCCCACCTTACTACACTACGATTTAGATAAAATAAAATTCCACTAAATCCCTGATAAGTATCTGCAAAATTACCCTACTCTTGAGTATATTTTTATTTATTCCTTTCTGTTTATTTTTTATTCGCTTGCGTAATTTTGTATTACCTATGAAGGGGATCACAACTTTTCCAGATGATAGATTTGCGGCTCATGAGGCTCTGCGTGCGGTACGTAGCTGTTGTTGTTGTCGTCAACAAGCAAATTACAACATCAAAATGAGCTCCCAAGCAACGGTGTCAAGTGTACATGTCGTGGTAGTCGTATTTTTTATTGTTGTTGTTATGGCAGTGACATCGCGTTAACAACCGTTGAAGCATGCAAAGTCAATTTGTAAGCCAAATAGTAAGTATACATGTGTGTATGTATGTATATGTGAACACACACGTTGTGTACTAATACATGTACGTGTTTTTATTCGAAACTATTTCCCAGCAAACATTTAGGTGTGAAATCAAAACCGTTTCTCAAACGTCAAAGGCATGATAACGGTTTCATGCTATTGTGAAAGTGGCAGCTTTCGCAACAAGAATTTAACTTTGAGAAAAGTTAAATATTCATTAATTTTAAAATTATCGAATGGAGATTTCAAGTGTAGTTTGTGGGAAATATTTGCGGCCGTTGAAAAATACTGAAAACTGGGTATTGTACCCAGTTCTCTCCATTTGAGCTTTTTTTTTCTAAAAGCACTTAAATGTTTTGCCTACAAGGTTTTATTTTATAAAGCTAAAAGTATTCAATCTGTTTCCGCATTTTTGCTAATGAAAAATATATTTTTTTTTTCATCAGGTATAAAAGTTAATACCAAGCGAAATTCCTACGAAAAAAATACGTAAAAAGCGAAGAACCTCACAGAAATAAATATATGTGCAAGGGTATTTTCAAATGAAAAACTGTAAAGAAGCAGCAGAAAGGTTCAACTAATAATTTTAATATATATTTAGGAAAAATAGGAACACAAAATTATGTAACAAAAAGTCAACTAGAATAAACTTTTTAAATTAAAAAACAAATTTAAATAACTTCATATGAAATAGGTATATGTGCATTGGCCTTTCTTTACACTTTTTTTCAACGTTTTTATAACTTTCGATTTTCTACTAATTAGTATGTTTTCCATTTTGAGAAAGGACATCATTTATACGTTTAGGCATAGAGTCTGCCAAGTTTTGAAGAGTGGAATCACACATCTTATCCCACTTGTTCACTAAAGCACCTTTCAGGTTTTTGATTGTTTCAAACTGCCAACCATTTTTATAAATACGGGCCTGCAATATTCCCCAGAAGTCCTCAATTGGGTTTAAATCGAGACTTAGTGCTGGCCAATCCAGAACTGAAATTTTTCTTGACGATAGGAAGGCCTTAGTTAGTACCGTATGGGTTGGGGCGTTGTCTTGCTGGAAAACCCAGTCGTCTCCGTATAGTTTCCCGCACAGTCAATGAAAACCTCCTCTAATATTTCAACATAGAATTCTGCGTTAGTTCTTGTCGGAATAAAACAAATTAGAGACTTTCCACCCTGTCCGAAAGTGGACCAAATCATCAAAGACCCGCCACCGTGGTTCCGTTTATGGCGCGTTTTCCGTGGTTGCCTAAGATCCCGCAAATATTTCTGGCAACCATCTGAACCATCTAAGTTAGACCTTTGTTCGTCCGAAAATACAACGTTTCGGAATTCGTTAGTCCAAAATTTATATTTTCCGGCAAATGCTAAACGAGCCTTAATGTGGCGTGCTAATAGCCTTGGTAGCGGCACCCGCAAACAATAATCAAGTGTGCCGTCTATGACCAAAATTTTATGTATTCGTCTATCGGTGACGAATGGTGTTTGATTTCCTTGCAAGACATTTCTTTTTGAGCAGCCAGACGACGAATATCTCGTTTGCATCTGCTGTCGATGTTAGTTGGCCTTGCTTTCTATGCTTGCCAAATCAATACTGATCTCTGATTGCACATATACTTGATGTTTTCCATTTCAATTCAACCGGGCTATTCGGGTCATGTTTTTCGATTTCGATGTAACTCAAATATGTTGCTCTCTGGTGAAAATAATGAGACACGTACTTTTTTGTTCGCCCGAAAAAAATTTTTTTCAAGAGTTATCGGCCATTTTGTTTTTCGGCTAAAAATCGATTTTTCTTAATTATATAAGAAACATTTTGCAATTGTTTCTACATGAAGTCGCTCGTGTAAGTAATGACGATCATTTTGAATCCAGAATCATTAAAATCGGTTCATTTTTGACTAAGTTATGAGCATTTAAAAAAGCAAAAATTCTTATAATGAAAAAAAAGCTACTTCTGCCATGAAAAAGCTCCTCATAAAAATATCTGCCGTTCGGAGTCGGCTTGAAACTGTAGGTCCCTCCATTTGTGGAACAACATCAAGACGCACACCACAAATAGGAGGAGGAGCTCGGCCAAACACCTAACAGAAGTGTACGCGCCAATTATTATTATTATTATTAATTGTTATTAAATGTTAATGCTAAATGCTAATTAAATAACAAATTATGATATTGGCATCCAATCAAAGCTATTTAAAAAGCTCCCAATTTCACACATTTTTGAATAGGATTGCCACCATTCTAAAAAAAATGTAATGAGTTTAAAATGTAAATTTTTTAAAACACTAAAATGTGGATATGGTGGTAAGGTACTTAATAACTCTTCAATTCAAAAATGTTTTGGAGTTGGGTTGCCACCTAACTAGAAAATGTAAACTAATTACATATGTGAACTCACTAAAATGTTAAATTATGGTTAATAAGCCACTTAAGAACTATTCAGGTCAGTAATATTTTAAAAATATAATATGCCTTAATATAGAAGTTTTTGTAATAGGGTTACCACTTGCATACAAATTTAAATTAATTTAATATAATTATATTCGAAAGACGTATCATAAGGAAAATATATGGTCCGGTTGCAACAATAGATGGCAGCTACCGCATTCGCTACAATAATGAAATCGAAGAAATCGTTCAAGGACAAAATATAATACGTTTTATCAAAGCCCAACGAATTAGATGGATTGGGCACGTACTGCGCATGCCGAAAGAGCGAAATGCTAGGAAAGCTTTTATTTTAACACCAATTGGAGGAAGAAAAAGAGGACGCCCACGAAAGCGATGGTTAGATGACGTCGAATCAGATCTTAAGCAAATGAACGTACACAACTGGAGAGATGTAGCCATGGATAGAATAAAGTGGAGAAAAATTGTTGATGAAGCTATGGTCCACCACGGACTGTGAGGCTAAGAAGAAGAAGAATATAATTATAAGATTGTTAAGAAAAATATGGCGATATTGTTATCAAATGAAAGCTGTTTAAAAATGTAAGCCCCGTATATATAGTTTTGTACAGGGTTACCACTTTGCTAAAAGCACATTTAAAGATCTTAAATGTTATAATCCTATGAAAATTGTTCAATAGCGTTTTATGTTATAAAAATATTGGGTACAGCAGTGAAATGTTTTATTACAAATATTTTTTAAAATTAATTAAATATGGAATTTATTTATTATGATATGATATCGGCATTAAAAAAGTATTATTTTGTATTGAAGAACACATTATGAGAAAAAGAGGTATTGAATATTCATATCAAACGAGAAGACATTTAATACGAAAAATGTTGCCATAAATTCTGAAAAGTAAAATTAATTTTATACAGTAGAGTTGCCATAAATCTAAAAAGAAAGTTAATTACTTACGCTAGTTAATCATTATGTTGTAATATTGATATTAAACACAGGAGTTTAAAAAATATTTAGATGGATTTGCCACCTATTTAAAAAAACTAAAATCATTAATATTCCAAAAACAAAAACAGGAATTCAAAAGGGAAAAGGATATTATATTATTGACATCATTTGGTATAATTCTTGTCATATGCTAAAGAAAGTTTTAATACAGAAAAATTTTTAAATAAGGTTTCCAATTGTCTACAAAAAATTAGTCAACTGAGTAAAATATTTTATTACTAGCATTAAACGAAAATATTATAAGAATGCTTTAATCCAGCAAAAATTTTAATATTTTTTTTTGGTGAGAAAAAAAATTTTAATAAATAATTTTTAAAAATTAATAATTTTTAAAAATTTTAATAAAATTGTTTCCTAAATTAGCAAATTGTATATAACTAAAATAACTAAAGTAACTAACATATTTTCATATTTATAGAGAAGGAAAGGAGTTCAAAACACTTTAATATACAAATGTTTTAATAGGGTTGGCGTATATCTCAAAAATAGTATTAATTATGCATGCATATAGGGTAGGTTAAGAAAATTGCTTTAGTTCGGAGAGTATCATATTTTGATTTCTTTTTTTGAGAAAGAAAGAAAAGAATTTATAAAATTTGTTGCTTATGTTTTTCTAAATTAGGAAACTACTTATGTATATAATAGTACTAAAAATATTTCATTCTTGATAGGAAAGAAAAAGTATTCAAAAACTCTTTGAATGCAAATAGTTTGAATAGGGTTGCAACATATCTAAAAACTAATACATAAAAATAAATACTATTTTAGGATAAGCTCACGTGATAAGCTTACTACGATTTAAGTTTGAATAGAGTTGCCACTTGTCGGGTAAAATAAGTAAAAAAAAGAAATTAAGTAAATAAATTTTACCAGATACTCTGATCCCAAAAATTTTTTCAATATAGTTGCCACTTTTTATGGAGTGAATTTATTTTTAGGTTGATAGTTTTAGCATTAACAGATTAACAAAATAGTGGTGGTTTCAAATAATATTTCTGTCGTTTGGTCATTTGGTGCGCTAAATGGATGGGAAAGCTTTTTCACGGAAAGCTTAGATTGGAGCTGTTGAATATTGAAATATATTTGGTCAACCACTAATCAAACGAGAAAAAACACATCGAAACAAGGTGGTTCTTTTCTTCTTCGCGTAAACGATTACCGCTTACGAGACTTTAGCCGAGTTCAACAAAGGGCGCTAGTCGATGCCAACCGGCACCAGTTGGACACACCAAGTAAAAACAAGTCCTTCCCTTCCTGATCCTTCTAACTTAAAAGAGGGCTTCCTTTTCCTTTGCTACCACCAGCTGGTACCGCATCGAATACTTTCAGAGCCGGAGCGTTTATATCCATTCGGACGACATGACCCAGGCGACACAGTCGCTGAATCGTTATTCGCTGCCCTGTGTCTATGCCGTCGTAAAGCTCATACAGTTCCTCGTTCCATTGCGTACGATACTCGCCGTCACCAATGTGCAAACTTCCACAAATCTTCTGCAGAATCTTTATTTCAAAAAACCGAATTTGCTAAAATTTCTATAAACTATTGCCTGCTTTTGGTTTGGCAAAAAGAAATCTGAAATTATACTAAAATCTGATTATATAAAAATAGTCTGCAGGTTGTTTTTAGAACAACTTAGTATTGGGATTGGAAGTTCCAAGATTTCAGCAAGTAGTTTAAGTCCTACCAGAACCCCACCTGTACATAGTAATTAATAACTTTACGAGTTAACTTTATGAATTCATCTGTTTAGCTTAGCGGAAGATTTAGAATTCAAATTCATATATAAAAATCAAATCTTAAATGCAGACCAAACATTCCATAACATATTCAAACCACCACAAATAAATTCAAACGTAGAACTCAAAATCATTTTTCTATTTCATTATTTTTCCACTGCAGCAACATATTTCCCACCAAATTAGGAAAGAAATTTTTTTTAAATGTTCAAATATATGTTCACTGGGTTGACTTGTTGCAAAGTAAGGCATTTGACAAGCTTCTATGTTTGTATGCAAGCCAAATTACAAGTATTTACTTAGTCACTTGTCAGACGGCGTGTAAGCGATAATAAACACTGGATTAACTTATCTTGGTGCTTTGAAATTGTTGATGGGACTTCCACTCTGTTATTGTTGGTGCTAATGCAATCTTTGTCGTTGTTGCGCCTAACTCTATGCTTCTCATTTATCTTATTAATATATTTGATGCTACATAAAATAAAGCATCGAATATCAATAAAATTGCAAATATGCTGTGCACCATAAGCGCTGATTTTAGTACTCCTTCGCTCACCCAAATCACTGAGTAGAGCAGTGCGTTTGACAGCCTCTGATGCTGGAGAAATATTCAATATAAATATTGCTTGTGACTTAGATGTTTTTAATTTCTGTCGCAATATGCAACAATTAACGTTTCTTTTGAGTTATGGTTATTCTGTTGAGAGTCATTTATATTTATTGCCGGATTTGGAAACCCAAGTTTTTTTCATAATATACAATTAATGGTTATATCGAAATGTTAAAAATTGAACAAAACTAAAGTATCAGAATTTAGCTAAAGGTATTATAAAGGGCCTAACCCACGAATTTTGTGTGAGATGCCCATTTTAAGTTACTAGCAAATACCTGCTATGAGCTACTTAGCTGCTAAGGCAAAGTATAGCTTTGGCCAAAAGTATTAGGCACCCCACTAAAATACAAGTAATTTGAAATGAGGCTACCAAAGTGACCGCTGCTTTTTGTAATTGTGTTTAACCTTTGATTACAACAATAAATTGTATTATAGGAAAAGCCAGATTTGAAAAGTTGCATTTTTAATGGTGTGTTTAAAATATATTGTCGTTTTCAATTTGGTAGTCAATTTGTGAATAATTTTTAGTGCAAAAGTATCAAGCGGATGTATTGTAAATAATTACTTTTTTATCGATATGGCTAAAAAAGTGAGCTTTATTACGACAGCCCCTTTGGGATGACTTGAAGAAATTCTCCAGCCTAGATCCCTTTCTCTCCTCCACTACATCAACAGCACTGGATGGCTGTAGAAGGTTTTCTCTTCCCAAAAATTTTCTTTGCGCGGGTAGTGGTCCACATTATGGAATCAAAACGGCACGTAAGTGCTACTTGAAGTGTGCCTGTGGTACTCTTGCCATTTTACCTACCTGCCTACTTACGACAAAAAAGTGAGGCTCCAAGCATTAAGAGAGGAAGGGTAGTCTCAGGTTGAGATTGCCAATTTGGTGGGATGCTCGCGATGCGCAGTGGAATTTGCTTTTAAGCGATTTGCGGTAACAAAATCCCACTAAATTAAATCAAAAAGTGCAAGAAAATGGCTCACTAGTATACGCGAAGACCAAAAACTTGTACGCGAGTTTTTCCAGGGTCGTAAAAAATCGTATTCTGCCCTTGCAGCTGCCCTGTCGGAAGAAAATGGAACATCCGTCAGTGCTCAAACAGCTAAGAGAAGGCTTCTGGAAGCAAATTTAGAATAATGCAAAGCTGGAAAGATGCCAGAAAAAGCTTAAAGAATGATTTTAAACGATTTTATTTTCCTTTCCTACATGCACTTGGAACACCTGGTGTGACGATCATGAAGCGATGAGTTGCCAAGGAATGTAATCCAG
This sequence comes from Anastrepha obliqua, assembly GCF_027943255.1. Lineage (NCBI taxonomy): Eukaryota > Metazoa > Arthropoda > Insecta > Diptera > Tephritidae > Anastrepha > Anastrepha obliqua. The sequence continues at coordinate 34,264,800 of NC_072896.1, forward strand.
ATTACGTAGTACCCACTGTTAAGCATGGGGGAGATAGCATTATGAGCTGCGGCTTCATGGCCACTGATGGTGCCGGCGAAATGTTCATTTACGAAGCTCGCATGGACATGGGACGAAAGTATAGACCTGAATGGGTGAACTGTTCAAGAAATGAAAAGGGTGAGAAAATGCAATAAAATACACCTTTTCTCTCTGTTGAAGCTGGCGTTGCATTGCTTATAGGCGGTCAAGAAATCTGGTTAAGTGTGTATTTCGTATTCTTTTCAAGCTTATATTTTCTCTCATCACACTCAACTTAGATCTGCTGACCACCAATGGACATTTCTTGAACTCCAGTGATATGCTATAACTGGGATTGTTTGGTTGGCGACTGTACGAATAACCCATTGATTTATTGCAGACTCTTTATTGGGATTATTTTTGGCAAAATTAGGTAAGTTCTTTATTTGTAATATATTTTGGAATGTAGGCCAGTTGGCTTCGGCAGAATTATAAATACTTACTAACAATATTGTTGCAAGGAATGATTTGGTTTGAAATCTAGAATGAGTCAATGGTAAGAAAATGGTCACTATGGTGTAAATCTTTCGGTGTGTGCCAGAGGGCGATGGGTAACAGTTGGTGTCAGCATATGGCTAAGTCTACATATATGAGTGAGCGTATCACAAATGTGTTGAAAAATATGTCGGCGAAGAATTGGCTGAGTCAATCAAATTTTCTTAAAGCCTATCTCTCAAATATGTCGAAAATATCATCAAATATCTCATTAGCTTTTGATTCCGTTGCAAATTTTTTATATAAACTATTTCTGCTTAAGCTCTTCTGTCATCAGGAGTAGTTTAAAAAAAAAATTAAAAAAAAAAAAAAATTTTTAAACCACGTTTTTTCTAATTTTTTTAAGATATTTTCAAATCGGTTCTGTTCACGTAGATTCTAATAGTTTTCCGAAATATGTTGGTGGGCGCCTTAAAGTGAATAGATTTTATAACACCGGAACCTTTTTTGTGAGGCACCCTAATTTGCGTACCTTTCCCACTTGATTGGGGTTTTTCCTATTTTATTGGTATACATTTTTCTTTTCCTTTTCCTACTTTTTTTTAAATCACTTAATTTTTTTCGGCATCTTAAATGACAAGAAAAGCTGCTTTTGCGCCGCAATCTAGCAAACTTAAAATTAAAAATGTGCTGCCTTTGAAATTTATTTAAATATTTCCGAGAAAAAACATAAAAAAACAATTACATGCACGCAAAAACAAAGATTAAAATTCAAGTTTAACATACACCTGGGAACTAAAAGACAGCAAAGTGCTATTACGACCACTCGACAGAATAAATTGCAGGCAAAGCAGGCAAAAAATTAAAACGAATAAGAAAAATACATTTAAATAATATGCAAGGTGAGCATGATAAAGTATGTAAACCCAGTAGAAGGAAAAGAAGAAGAGGGAGAAAGCGAAAAACTGACAAGAAATTGCAATTTATTCAGTCTTTGTTTCTTTTATAGTCTGGGTTTTCTAGCAAAAGTATGCAGCTTAAGCTTAAGCGCCTGCAACTATTCTTCAATGCATTTCATTTCATTTGATTTCATTTCATTTTGTTACATTCCACTCTAAACGAGCATTAAAATTAGAAAAAACAGGGGACACATTTTACAAGCAAAGTTGAAGAGCTTCCATATCGTAATGATGGAAAGTTGCACAAAAAAAGGTTAGTGATGAAAAGGAAATAAATGATTGTGATTTGGAAGAATGGGTACAATATGTAGAATTTCCTATGAAAGTTGTAAAGTGGAAGCAGAGTAGCTTTTGCGGCAAACGAAAAAATTGCTTAGGGATATGAAAGGAGATTACAAGTTTTCCATTTTATTTCGCCGTTTTAGTAGATTTTCACAGGGGGCGCTGTACATACGCTTGGACGGACGTCTGTCATCGCACACTGTCATTGATGACGTGAAATGACGGCAAGCTGCCCTCCATTATTTGAAAGCGAGGAATGAAGCAGAACAGGGAGGGCAAATGGAAGAGGGAGAAAATGAGCTGCTTTAATAATGAAAGGTTTTTGTACTTAAAAATATAAAATAATTGTTAAAGCAATTTGGAACCAAATTCCCGATAGATGGCTTTAAACTTAGATGCCTTTGTGTAATGTATTGTCTGTACAATTTAGTTTTGTAGAATCTAAAAAAAATTCATGTAATTCAAGGTTTTTCAACCCCACAATCCATTTTTGAATAGAACTCGAAATGAAGTTAAATTTATTTAAGGCTCGAACAAGAGGAGCATGTCGTGAATGCTCCATATTGCATTTAATCTCATAGAAAGGTAAAGAGCTAAGGAAACTACGCTGAAATGAATTCTTTTCTAAATACTTGTAAAGTAACAGTCAACACCGCTATCGAAATGAAAGCGAGAGGATGGATTTACTTACTTACGTACACTTAAGTTAATCAAAAGGAAAACCTAACTGATATAAAGAAATTGGCTCAACAAAGCATAATGTACTTAGAGCGTATTTCGAAAAATTTTTTTGGACCCGCTCAATTCTGTTTATGTCGATTTTATGACTTGGCCTCAAAATAAAAGTAGTGAACGCCGTAAAAGTTAGTAAAGAGAGAGAGAGGAAATCCAAGTACTGAAGGACGTTGTTATATATATTTCATTAATGCCCAATTAATTAGTGGATGATGTCGAAAATTTCACGAATTTCGAAGTATTCCATTTTAAAGATTATTTCCAAAAATTATTTTTTCCGCTGCAAGTGTATTTGTTTTTTTTTTTTTAATTTTCGTACAAGTGATCGATTTTTGTAGAGTTATACGAATTATTTAACTACTTACACTGTGTCATCTATACCTGGCCTATAATAGGTATTCAGCCGTCGTAGTAGCTTCCAAAATATCGATTTTCTAACGTAGCAGTCTACCTTCTCGAGTGTTATCGTTAGCGCGCTTATCTGCCACTTTCAGAAGTGCAGCATCCAGTTACTTGCTCTCGAACGCTCCGGGGCGGCCAAGTGCCCTTTGTTAATTATTGAATAACTCAAAGAGTATTTGTCGGATTCACTTCAAACGAAAAAAATCCAATTTTTTGAAAATTCTGATTACTCTTAACCCCTTAAAGACATCTCAAAAATATTGTGAAAATAATTTCTCAAAAAAATTAATTAGGGATCTTCTTTGATAAAATGTTGATAAAGAGAGCGTAAAAGTGTGTACGAGCTAAAGTAGCAAATAGTTACCCACTTCCTTCTTAAGATATGCGACACTTTTTATGCTTTCTTTCATAAGAAATTAGGTTGCGTGTACTCAAAGCAGCTACCTGTGCCGGTAGTTGAATTTTTTGTGCTTAGAAAAAAGTTTGCTTGTTCCAAGCTACTACTTCAGAACTATTCACTTGTTCGAAAAACGCTAACGTACTTTATTTAAAAAATAATCAGCCTAAAAAAAGACAATGAGCTTTGGGGGCTTCACTTACATTTTTTGATCCTCCAGAAATAGCGGTTACGTTCTGTAATGACCCGTGGTGTCCAATATCAAATACAAATAAATTAGTTCATAATATTTTGGATTTTATTAATAGATTTTATTTTTATCAAACCAGTCGATACACACAAAGAATCTTCTCTATCTGAACGCCAAGGCGCCATTTTTAGTCTCCTCCCGCTGTCAGTCACTTTCCGTGTTGCCATATCATTTCCTCGCATCCGGGCTGCCAGGTCTCCACACCCCTCCCTTGTTTTTCAATTTCAAAATCAGTTTTGGATTACTGTTTCCTGGTTCATCATTCGTTGCTGTAGAAGATGAGGCTAGGGCTCCTGGTTCCGGAAGCTCTGTAGTTAACGAATCAGGGACAGGTATTCTTTTCACGTGACTTATGTTTCGACGGAAGACTTTGCCATTACCACGAATTACAATATCGTTTCCACTACGGTCTATAACCTCGTATTCCACAGTATCAAAATTAGTCGTCAGCTTGTTTGGGAATAGTACATTTCGAAGAAGAACTTTATCACCGACCCGAATTTCGTTTTCTTTCGCTCCTCGATTCGTGTCCCCTTTTTGCTTTCCCTTTTCTTTATTTAGCATGTCCATGTCTTTAGCTTCTTCATCTAAAATGTTCTCCTTAATGTCGTGAATTGATGGTATTTTATCTCGCAGCCGTCTATTGAATAATAATTCCGATGGTGATCTGCCAGTCGTACCATGAGGAGTGACATTATACATCAGAATGAACTTTTGTATCTCCTTTTTATAATCTACTCCCCTTGAGTGAGCAATCTGTAATCGCTTAAGAATTGAACGGTTTATATTTTCCACTTCGCCATTAGCTTGTGGCCAATAAGGTGGAGACGTCATCAGGTCAATAGCATTATCTGCACAGAATCTTTTAAATTCATCGCTGACAAACTGCCGTCCATTATCAGCAGTAATGGATGTAGGATAGCCCAGTCTCGAAAACATCTCTTCTAAAATATCAATTATTACCGCGGATGTAATTTTCTTCACAAATCTCAACTCATGATATCTGGAATAATAATCGATTACAACAAATACATATTCATGGCTCGGCAACGGTCCCAGCAGATCCATGGCTAAGCATAGCCAAGGCCCTTCCGGTAGAGCGCGTCTGTTCATTGGGGCAGGTGGATTTGGTTCTTCTATTCTGGTAATTCTAATACCCTGGACCTCAAATTAGATGGTATCACTATTTTGGTTCCTCTCAATAGAATATTTCCTAACGTACATAGTTCGAATCTGTATGGAAAATATTTGCTTTTGTGATCAGTACTCCAGCTATCGTTCTTTACTCTGCTTATTGCATCCATAAGATCCGGATCCGAATTATTTCCGCGCGCTTTTTCCAAAATTGTCAATGCAGGCGGTATGGATTTCTCAATAATTGTGCTTATATGGTGTTCGCAGCCCTTATCAAAATTTTCGGACTTACCCGTACAAAGTCTGGAAAACGAATCAGCAATATTTGTTTTACCTGAGCGGTACACAACTTTGAACTTAAATGATTGGAGCCGTAGGACCCATCTCTCGATACGTGCAGGAGGCTTTGATGTAGGTTTAAAAATCGTTTCTAACGGCTTGTGGTCTGTAACCAGCTCAAATTCAATTCCCGCTAAGTAATAATAAAACCTTTCGACGGCCCATACTAAAGCTAGACTTTCCTTTTCGGCTTGTGAATACCGCCGTTCGGTTTCAGATAATATTTTACTAGCAAACGATATTACCTGTGGGCTTTCATTCTCGAATTGCAGAAGAACTGCTCCCAAAGCTACTGGACTAGCGTCTGCAATGAGTTGGGTACGACTCTTCGGGTTGAAATACGCCAATGTTGGCAACATAGCAAGCCTTTGTTTCAATTGGTGAAATGAATCATTTTGAAGTGTGCCCCACACAAATTTCGCGTCTTTTTTAGTCAACTTTCTAAGAGGTTCTGTGACATTACCTAAGTCTGGAATGAACTTGCCAAGATAAGTTACTAATCCCAAAAAACTCCGAGTTTCTTCCTTGTTTGATGGTGCTCGAAATTGCAAAATAGTATCTACTTTTGCAGGATCAGGATCTATACCTCCACTTGATAAGATATGACCCAAGAATTTTAGTTTTCTTACCTTCCAAAAACATTTCTCGTCGTTTAGTTGCACATTGTACTCCTTGAAAGTTTTTAAAACTTTTGCTAAATTCTTATCGTGTTCCATTTCCGTTCTTCCGTATACAATTATGTCGTCAAGGTAGTTCAAAGCATTCTCACAACCTGCGAGTAAATTCTCCAGTGTTTTCTGAAAAATCTCAGGAGCCGAGTTCACTCCAAACAGAAGACGTTTGTACCTAAAAATACCTTTATGGGTAATAAAAGCCGTTATCTCACGACTGCTCTCATCTAGTTCCAGCTGGTGATAAGCGCTTTTTAGATCTAGCCTTGTAAAATATTTGGCGTCTTTCAGTCTGGTCATAAATGAATCAAATGTGGGAAGGGGGTAATTCTCCCTCAAAATGGCTTTGTTTGCTCTCCTCATGTCAATGCATATGCGCAAATCTCCATTTTCTTTATGTATAATAACCACAGGAGACACCCATGCACTCGGTCCCACTACCGGCTCGATAATGTCTTGCGTTAAAGCTTCATTTAACTTCGCTTCAACTTTTCCCTCCAATTCTGCTGGAATTCTTCTAAGCGGTTGCTGAACCGGCTTAATGGAGTTATCAATTGTTAAACAAACTTTGATATCTTTGATTTTTGGAAACGGCTGAATTTCACGTATCTGGTTCACCCCAAGACCTAGCTTCAACACATTTAGTTTAATCGCAGTATCTCTCCCTAACAAAGATTGTCTACCATTTTCAATCACGTAAAACGTAGAAATCAAGTCTGATGTCATCTGTACTCCAATAACTGACTCAAAAACAACTTTAACTTTTAGCAAGTCGTTCCCAGCGTATGCACGAAATTTCTTTTCTGAATCCGTTCTCGTATTCCACATAGTTGCTTGCCGCCTCTTTAAAACTTCCCAGTCATCATCACTCAGTAAATTAAACTGAGATCCGGAATCAATCAGCATCGATATTTTATGACCCCCAATGTAACACTCTATTTTCTCATCCATGTTAGAAATTGAGCCATCCTCTAACATAATTTTGAAACAATCAAAAGCTTGTACATCGCTATCTTTTGTTTCTTGCTCGAAATTATCTGCAACTGAAACATATTTTACGTTCGATGTACCGGGCTTCGCTCTTTTAGCATTTTTGTTGAAGGAATCTGGTTTACGTTTATTACTTCTTGTGCGACACATGCGAGCGAAATGTCCAACAAAACTGCATTTATTACACTTCGCGCTTTTCGCTGGGCATCTTACATTGCTGGCGAGATGTCCCTGTTGTCCGCATCTGCTACACTCTTGGCCAGTTTGTTTACTGGTTTCAGAAGACGAAATTTTGCAAATGCCAGAGCAAGTCGGAGCCGTTGTCATATCACCAGATTGACTGTTGATTTGCTCATATATGTGACACATTTCTATTACCTCATTAAGTGAATATTCTTTCTCCAATAATCGTTTTTTAAGATCTTTCGGGGCCCAAGCATCTATCAATTTGTCTTTCAAATTATAATTTATAACCTCTTCTTTAGTTTGACCAAACTGACATTTGTTGATCTGATTTCTTAACCGCAAAATAAAATGACTTAAATTTTCATCATTTTCTGGTAGTAGTGATCGAAATAAATGGCGCTCAAACGTTGAGTTTCTTTTGGGCGAAAAATATTCGTTTAGCTTTTTAACCAGAATTTCAAACACATCTTCATTTGAGCTCGGTTCTATCACCGCACCAGGAATGTTATATATTACTTCCTGGAGTTGTATGCCACCTAGGTGCAATAACTTATTGCGTTTCTTTACCGAATCTTTAATTTCTTCTGCTTCAAGATATAATCTAAAAGCACGATACCATTTTTCCCACTCAATTCGAATTAAAGATTTATCAATTTTTATTTATTATCAGGTCTCCACATGTTCTGTTAGGTGTTCCAAAAAAAGTAAGGATTTCTACGGTTCGGTGCAGAATTACCACCAACAATTGGAAGAGTATTATAGGAGGGTCTAAAGTTGTTATTGGAATGTAACCCTAAGTGGCAAAATTGATTACAAAAATCTTCGTTCAAATACATATTTCCACGCATTTAATCCGGAGGCAAGAGAATCCAGCAGTAAGTCGAAATAACCGAATAAGTAGCTGCGCCGCCAACAGCGCAGCATTTCATGGTATCACCCTTGAGAATTCCCTTTATTGCACTCGAGTGAGTAAATGCAATATTTTTGCATCGCACATCGACTACGAATTATTTAAATTTGCTCACATGTCAACTAGTAAAGAATACTTGTCACTATATTTCAATTGAAACACTTCAGGCGCACATCCATTTAAGTAAGTGCTTTTGCCACTTGAGAAGTGTTGCACAAGAACAGTATTATTGAACAGCTTTAGAGGAACTTATGTGGAGCATAAGTGCGCATAGTATATGCATATGTACACGTAGTATGCATATGCAAATCCACGGTAGCAATTGACTCTTAATCAAAGTCATTCAGCTGGCTCATAACTTCGCTCAATTTATCGTTTTCAACATCACCTACTATAAACTACATAAACAAGTATAAGTGTAGAAAGTGACAACCACTTTATGCTGCTAATAGCATTTCTAATGAAAAATCTCTCAAATAATTAGCGCAGATTCGTGTGAAAGTGACAAAGCTGATAGCCTCATCCTACAAAGTCTTTCAAATACGACTTTCTTCTTCTTCAAAAGAAAATTTAACTTCTTTGTTTGACTGAAACACATTATCTGATTAGAGTGTCTACGGTTAGTGAATGTATTATACTATTTTTGATATATCCATCTCCCAACAACTCTTTTGGTACAAAGTACCTGATGTCAACTCACAAAAAGCCTTATTGTCTTGGACAGCAACCGATAAAGCGAAATTTTAGATAACTTTGTGTAAATTGGCATCAGCATCAGCAACAAAAATGACGTCAGCCTGGAGATTAAACGGATTATACCTCTTGCCAACAGGTGAATCTTTGAGTTCAGTAGACAATTGAGAAGTCGACACTCTTCAAAATGCTCATCACTCCAGTCCTGCTATATAACGCAGAAGCATGGACGATGTCAACAGCAAATGAAAAAGTTTTGGAAGCCTTCGAGAGAAAAATTATTCGTATGATCTTTGATCCTCCCTGCGTTGGGGAAGATTATTGCATGCGGTGAAATAGTGAGCTATATGAGCTACATACATCGACATGGACAGGGTTTAGCGTGTAAAAATACAGCGGCTATGTTGGCTTGGCCATGTCATCCGTATGAACGAAGACGCTTCAGCAAGGTGAAGCTACGGCCCGGTACCCCAAAAAGGAAGACAAGGAGGAGGAATACGACATTTCCATTGGAAGAACCAAGTATTACAGGGCCTGTCAGTGCTTAGGATTTCTTACTGGCACCAGCGAGCGCAGGACAGAAATAGCTGGCACACCGTTTTGGATTCGGGAAAACCGACACACCATTGTAACGTCACATAATAAGAAGAAAAATGATTATTTTGCTGACATTTAAACATAGCGAGTATTTCTCACCAAATCTTATCTTACAAAATTCGAATTATTTCTGTTATAGTCAACTTTGTTTTTAAAATAAGCCTACAGAAGACACTTTAAAGGCATTCAATCAGGCGCTCTTGTTGAAGAAATTACTGCAGAAAAGTTTGAAATAGTTTTTAGGTGGCATTATTGGAAATGAAGAAATTATATGAGAAATGGACAGTCTCGCTGTATATCGTGAATATCCTTTCCATCAACTGTCGATCAAAAATCACATAGCTAACATATCTCGATATCGTTTCCTAACAATATGTTGAAATTCATTTTCCCGCATACTTTGGATAATTTGACGATTTTCATTTCACTTTATTTGTCGCCGAGTAAACATGAAACGCAGAAAGGAAATAATTGCCATGTATAGTTTTTATTATTCATGTTGCTATTTTTTCGCTCATGTATATATAAAAGAAATGCCAAAAATCGTCAACCGATTGCAAGAAAAATACATTTTTTTGCCAACTTACGATCTGTTGCAAACCATGCCACACGCACGTCGATCTGTCAGCCGATCGTTATGATTTAAGATTATGTCCCGCTCAAGTATCCATTAGGTTGCACCTTGGCTTAACATTTCACTCTGTGAGCTGATCATTGCATCTTTCAAGTTTAATTAACTTTAAGACTACAGCGATTCTACAAATGCCTTGACTGGAAGCAACAGAAAATTTGATCATGATTTTTTTTATTGCGGACTCTGTAGGATGATTAAAATGAGCAAACACATCCAACATTTTTTCGAAATTCATATTTTTATAGAATATCTTTTTTTATAATTCCTAAGCGAAGAAACAATTCCGTTAATGGTAGCATTTCTACAATGCAGTTTGTCCGTTAAAAGAGACGACATCGACCTCTGACAGTAGTCAAAAACAAAAAAAAAACACAGTTCTGATAGAAGTTCGAACTTGATATACCCTGTAAAATTTCTCGTATCATCTGTTGTATGAACGTATTTTACGCAGCGACCTGAAATATCTATTGTACTCCCTTCATGGGTTCAGAGAATTTTTCTGAGCCCAATTTCCTCCTTTCTAGTATTTGTCCAATTTTATCGAATTTTATTTCCTCCTCTGAAAAAATATGTTTACTCAGGTGTTTATTCCACTTATATATACATCAATGCTGGATGCAATCAGATCTTAGGCGGTTTCATTTACCTCACTACAGAACCTGGGAGTTTCATTGAAATATATTTACCAAATTCCTGTGTTACACTACTACTTCTTTTTTTTTATTGGCGCGATAACCACTTACGCGATTTTGGCCGAGTTTAACAAAGCGCGCCAGTCGTTTCTTTCTTGTGCTAACCGGCGCCAGTTGGACACACCAAGTGAAGCTAAATCCTTCTCCACCTGATCTTTCCAACGCAGAGGAGGCCTTCCTCTTCCTCTGCTACCACCAGCTGGTACCGCATCGAATACTTTCAAAGCCGGAGCGTTTGTATATATTCGGACGACATGAAAAATAACTACAAATTCTACTTAGTAGAAAAATGTTCTCTTCAGAAAACACAATGTTTGGAAATTGACCGCTTTCGTCTAAGCGAAGCAACTCCTTGGCTCTCTCAAGTCTGACTTATTGCTGCTTTGGTGTGAGATCATGCGCCTTTTGGATCTTGTAAGGCTTGACTTTGAGATCATTTTTTAGTATGCCGTGGATGCTACATTCAGATATTTTCAGTTCTTTGGCCATTTGATTGACACTTCGTCGGGGATTTCGCTCAAGTCGCTTCTTCACGTTTTGAACCATTTCACGTGACGTTGCAGTCTTTTGATGATGACGTTTCTCGAGGCTACTAGATCGAGATCATTGTAACGAGTTATTTAAGGTGTTCGAGCTTACAAACAACCGCTCGTTGTGATTTTTCCAGCCAAATATAATGCAATCGCACTTTACTCTTGGAAAAATGCTTCCGTGCGCTTGTAGACAATATTCTGGACTGTCATTTAGCCAACTAACAGACAGCTGATGCACGCGCGAGTGGTCTGAAGTTGGTTACATTTCAGTGCCGAACCCTGTATAATATCTGCAATCTGAAAGTACACCGATGTATTCGTGTTTGCCAAACGCAATGTAAAAGCAATTTTTAATAAAAAGATACAATTTTCCTCGGATTGGGTAGTTTTTCTTAGGAGTTTTTGGTGAGTAGTCTTTGTTCTGCCCACATACACAGCCGGCATCTCAATAATATTTACGAATATTTTGCAATAGAATATCCTGTTTTTGGTCAGCCTCTTCCTTGTCGATCTTCAACAAAACCGTTTTCTTGAAATTTATACTTTGAATGGTCGACTCATTCATATGATTAAACCCACGAATTTCGACATATATTTTCTTTCTTCTTTATAAAAATGGTCCATTTATAATCATTTTATATAACTTGAATACGTTGTTCTATGTACACATGTGTGCTTGACAAATGCCAAAGATGACGAAAAGAAAAAGGAATCACGCACTACTGACATCTAGGCACCACTTTTGAAAGACCCTTTGTTTGGTTGTTTGGCCGACTTTCTGCTTCAATTTCTGGTGTGCGTCATGGCGTTGTTTCACAAATTGAGAAACCTACAATACCTACTCCGTATGAAAGATGGTACTTCATAAGGAGCTTTTTTAAAGTAGAAAAACACTGGAAGGTTTGCCATTGCCTACTGAGGGCGATCGCTTTCAGATAAACCCTTTTCTATTACTTTGGTGGCTCGTGCCGTGCACCAACTCATTCAGTTGTGGTGGTCGCCATTGCATAGATGTAGGACTCTGAAATTCCTTTATCAGACACAGCAAAATGACATTGACATTGAACAAAGTTTTCCTTATATTTACGAGGTGTGTTCAAAAAGCATCGCGAATTTTGTGTTTTTCAAATTTTTTTATTTATTCATTAATATCTATTTTGTCCCCTTCAAAGTAATCCCCATGAGATATTATGCACTTGTGCCAACGTTCTTTCCAATCTTCGAAGCATTTCAAAAAATCATTTTTTTTATCTTGTTCAGCTCCTCCTTCGATGCCGTCTTTATCTCCTCAATCGGGAACAAGAAAAAGTCACAGGGGGCCAGATCTAGGGAATACAGTGGCTGTGGCATCATTAGTGTGTTGTTTTTGTGTTTTTACCAGAAAAGTCGCGCACAAGCAACGATGTGTGAGCAGGGGCGTTATCGCGGGCGTTATCCGGGCGTTTCTGGCGGATTGCTTCACGCAAATTGCGCATAACTTGCAGGTAATATTCCTTATTGACCCTTTTACACTGTGGCAAGAACTCATGATGCGCAACACCCCTGCAATCGAAGAAAACGGTAAGCAAAACTTTTACATTCGACCGAGTTTGCCGCGCTTTTTTCGGTCTTGGACCAAATTTGGGTCGTCGCGGACAGAGTTCAAAATCTTATTATCAATGTTCATGCGATGCTGCTTTTGGTCGAAATTGAGCAGTTTTGGTACGAACTTTGCGGCGACCCGTCTCATGCCCGAATCATTGAAAAAAATTGAGTCGCACGAGCCACTCGATATGGCTAGGTTCTCAGCAACTTCTCCAACGGTGATTCGACGGTTGGCCAATACCATTTTCTTCTCTTCATAAATTTTTTCGTCTGTTGTTGAAGTGCTCGGGCGTAAGGCACCCTTTTCGTCGTTCACATCTTCTCAGCCTTCTAAGAACATTTACATTTTGTACCACCGATAAACGTTGCTTGGGTCCAAAGTAGCTTCTCCGTATGACACAGTCAACATTCGGAATGCATCCGCGCACTTAATTTCGTTTTCTCACACAAAATTTGATACAGGTTCTTTGATCCATCTTTTTGAATAGATAAAAATCGAAGACGAGCCGAAACTCGTGCAAGCAAAGCAGCCGTCAACAATTAACTGAACATTCAAAATGGCCGAACTCGTCGGCATGAGTGAGTGACGTGAGTAGCAGCCACCAACAAAAATCGAAATTCGAATATACGTAACCTGCGAAAATTCAAAATTTGCGATACTTTTTGAACACACCTCGTATATTTGACAGGAGGAAAAGTTGCAGATATGTCGTTTGTGTAAAATATATCAATTCCTGGCATTTATGGAACGTTTAGTGTAAAATATCTCTTATTATCCAAAATAAACGTTTCTTTGCTCTAATTTCTGCACATCCACCAACACTGGGTTTTAACCGCTGGCATCTGTTCGTGTGTGTTCATTGGCTGCCTTTTCTTCTTCTTCTGATCTTAATTTTGAGTGATTTCAATATTTTTCAAATTACAGTTTGCGTGCGGCTTCGGTCAGATTTATACCATCTTTATTGTGATCTCCTCAGTTTCTTTGAATAATTTTTAGTAATAAGAATGTGTTTGCTTGCATATTTTTCTTGTTTGTGGGTTTGTTTTCGAGTAAAATGCACACATCTATATATACAATTTGCTTTTGAATAACTTGAATAAATCTTCCCATAGGGTGATTAATTTTGCGCCACTTTGTACATATCTTATTAAACTTGAACCAGAAAAATTTAATTTAATCGAAAATATTTTTGGAAAATCTGCTCAAAAACTTCAAGGATATTAAAGGATAAACATTTAATCACAATTTTTTCAAGTGTTTCAGAAACGATAGTTACAAATAAACAACAATTAACAAAAGTTAGATTTCCTTCATATGACTGCATCAGATATTTTCCTGCTTCACCAGTGAAATTTTTTACGCTTTCATAAAAATCTGACCTGCCGATAATTACACTTCAGCACCGCACTCACATATCGATTTTCTCATGGGTATTAAAAAAGTTAGATGTTATCGAAAGGTGTAATAAAAACAAAACAGAATCGAGTTTTAAATTGCACTACTTCTAAATTCACATATTTTGCACGCCTTATGAGTTGATGGAAATATGCATACAGGAATATTCATTTATTAATGCACTCACATATTTATACAAATTACTTACAAATGTATGCGAGCATGTTTGTGCTTGTGTGTACGAGTAAAATATTTACGCTGTCACGCTCATACTTTAAATACATTTCATTGTTATTTTTATTATGGCAACAGTGAACTTTACATATTTGTTGTGATGGCACACTGAAGGCACACTAAGGCTGAAAAAATTGCGATATTTATAGTAGAGTGGATCGAATCGAATAACGACGGATTAGAAATGTAAAATGGCTATTCATATACAAGGATATGGGGCAAAACACGCCAGGTACGAGAGTTGCTATTTATATATACTTTCAGCACATTAGTAGAAGCATGAATAGTGGTGGTTGAAAATGATTTCACTATATTTCTTTTATACTGATCAATACAATTTTGCATTCATTTGAACTAGTTTTCGAATCACTTCATCCTGTCGCATTTCATCCAGGAGTTTCTTTTTATTTGTGTGGCATTCGACCAGAACATATCTTTTATACTACAAAGTGATCATGCAAGATCTTAATGATGCTCGTCATACTAATGCCCAAGGATGCCTTAATCTTATGGTATGCAACATGATGATCTTGCTCAATTATATCGGGCACAACATCAATATTTTCTGGTGCAACAATTCATTTTGCACTATCTCTCTATCATTCATCGGTGAGAGGACCACGACCTCGAGAAAATTCATTGAACAGTTTTTTACGGCGCAAAAAGATGATGTTTGCTCGCTATGTCATGATCTTAGAATTTGCTAGAATGGTTTTGTTTTGTCCAATAAATATTTTAAATATTTTATTTTTTAATTTTTTTTTTCAATTTCGAAATTTCTAAATTACTTTTAACAATATCCACGGAAAACTTGGAAACTTCTTTGCCCAATAAAAAACTTTTTTTTTATTCGTTTTTTTCAAATTTTGATATTTAACATTAAATTTAATTATTCTCAAATGAAAGCTAGGAATTTTTACTTTAAAATAGTATCTAAATATTTTAAGAGTATTTTTAAAATTCCGACAATCTTTAATCATTTTGTTTAAATAATTCGAAATATTTTTTCTAAAAAAAAATTTTGGTTTTAGTTTCTCCGAGTTTAGAATTTCTTAGAATTTCTTTTTTGGCCAAACATTTTTTAAACATTCTTTTATTGTTTTTTAATTTCAATATTTTTATATTATTTTTAGCAATAATTTAGATATTCGAAACTTCTTTCACCCAATAAATATTTTCTTTCTTTAATTTCTTTTCAAATTTTGGTATTTTACATTATTATTAATTATACTCAAATAAACTCTAGGAATTCTTCCTTTAGTAAAATATCTAATTTTTTTTGGAATTTTTATAACGTTCTGACAATTTTTTCATCTTTTTGTTTAAATAATTAAGTTCGAAATTTTTCTTTTCAAATAATATCTTAATTTTTTTGAGTGTTTTTAAAATTTCGACAATCTTTAATCTTTTTCTTCAAGTAATTCGAAATATTTTTTTCAAAAAAATTTTGTTCATTAAATTCTTCGAGTTTAGAATTCGCTATAATTTTGTGTTTTGTCCAGAAAAACTTTTAAATATTTGTTTTTATTTTTTGTTAATTTCGAAATTTTTAATTTATTTTTAACAATATCCACAAATTAATTGTAAACTTCTTTCGCCCAATAAATATTTTCTTTTTTCAATTTCTTTTCAAATTTTGGTACTTTAAAATTTCATTAATTATACTCTAATGAAAACTTAGAATTTTTCCTTTAAAATAATACCTAATTTATTTGGGAATTTTTATAAAACTCTGACAATTTTGTTCAATTTTTCGTTTAAATAAATAAGCGCAGACTTTTTCCTTTAAAATAGTATCTACTTTTTTTGGAATTTTTCTAAAAATCTGAATATTTTTAATTATTATTTTTTAATTATTAAAAATTTGTTTTTCTTAATTTGGGTTATAATCTAATGAAAACTTGGTGTTTGTCCTCTTAAATAATACCTAAACTTTTATGAAAAAGCCGTATTTTATGATTGATTTTCCATTTTGAATTTGAGGCGACAGCTGAAGTTTAGATTTGAAATAAAAGACTAGGGACATTTATCCCACAACTCGTTTTTTTTCAACAGCTGTGCCGATATTGTGAGAAAATATCTTGTAGTTTCTTCACTACGATAATACACTGGCTTATAGTTCTTATCTTCTATGAGTCTATATAATCAAATCCAACTCCGTACGCACCTAATGTAACCCCGAGTGACCCAAGCATCTACTTTGCTTAAATCATTTTGAATTGATTAATGCGATACAGTAAAATTCGTAGATTCCAAGACTAAGTCTGTGGAAAGTGCTCTTAAGATTGAAGAATCGTTCGCTTATTATCTGTATTGGGCCTGGGAAGTTTCTTACACAATTTAGAGTTTGGCGAAGCCAGTTGTGAGTTCCACTATTCCGAAGGAAAAAGTAGAGAAAGTTTGATAGCATATTCTTCAGTATCACTACAGCCAAGCTGTAGCCATTAGCGCTTTAAAACTCCAAGAACAAAGGAAAGAATTTTCATGTAACTTACATCAAAAGCACGCACCTGGTAGAAGTTATTATATAAGATTTATTAAATCACAGAGGATAAGATGGCTTGGACACGGGTTTAGAATGCCCAAGAGGAGAACAACTCGAAAGGCAGTTGAATTACGCCTTTTTGGAGGCCGAAGAAGAAGACGCCCCAGAAAGAGCTGGATCGAAGACGTTGAAGGTGACTTTGCAAAGCTGAACGCGCGGCGGTGGAAGGAAGTAGCCTTAGTTGGAGACGGGTGGCGAAAGGTTGTGAATGAAGCAATGGTACACAAAGGATTGTGATGCTAAGAAGAAGAAGAGGTAGAAGGAAGTTATGGAGTTAAAATGATCTAAAAAAAAAATGCTTGCTCATTTTTTATTGGTTTCTGAAGTTATGGTATTTGAATCAGATTTATATTGATATTACAAATAAACAAAAGGCGTGTTTGACCAAGAAATGTAAACCTTAATCTACTTCAAAAAAAAAAAAATTCCGAATAAAAAATTAATTTTCTGTATTTTATTTCGCTTGTCCGTTATAAAATTTATGTCATAAAATCACATGTGAAATGACCGCTTCGACTTTACAAATGTACTAAACAGTTTTGCTTTAAAAAATTTACCTATGGATTTTGAACAATCTTTGGTTGGCGCCTTTGAATTATTCCGAATGCCTACACACATGCTCGTACATACGTACTACGTTTATAGATATGTATAAAAAAAAATTCTTCGACCATCATTCAAAAACTAGTGCTCCGATTTTAACATTTTTTACATCAAAAGTATTGGTCGTAGATTGTTTGTGTGTAATACTCATTTTAACTGGGTGTTGCCACATGTTTTTATTTGAAATAAAAAATTACAACATGGGTATCAATCAAATGCATTTAAGAAAAATTTATTCCACACAAATTTTTTTTAAAGTGTTGCCACCTAAATTTTATTGAAAAATATATTTTTTTCTAACATTCCACTTAAATATTAAGACAAGGTATACATCTAAAGGTTAAAAAAAAAATATTTTTCGCTGGTGTTGCCACCTTTTTTTTTTTGTAAAATAATAAATTGATTGCAACACTATATTAATTGCAAAAATATATACTTATATCATACATATATCAATATAAGGACAGATATAGTTTTAATTCAATAAATGGCGTTGCCATATAAATTTACAGAAATATATAATTTAATAAAAAAATTTCCTTAGAAATTAGGAGATGTAATAAGACTGAATAAAGCTTTATTTAATTTTTTTTTAGTATGGCGTTGCCACCTAACTTGTAAGTCGTAAGTGCTATAAAATAGTGTAGATGAATTAAGTACTTGAATGTGTATCAGCAAATTATGGTTGGGAGCGTTTTGATTAAAAAGTAAATTATAAATGGTGTTGCCACTTACTTTTTATTTCAAAAAGTAAAATTACCGCTTAATATAAATTGTAAATATGCAACTAATTTTTTAAGTTTTATTAAGCGAAAATCCTACCGATTTTAGAAATTTATATCAAAGTTAGGTTGGATTATGGTGGTAGTCGGTCCAACTCATTTAGGTCTTATTAGTCCGTTTTGCGACACGGGAACCTCTTATGAAGCACAGGGTTGCTCCAATCTCCACGCCATACAGTACCGTGCGAGAAATGAAAAAGGATCAACCTAGAAAACCTGCTCCGATTACAGCTAAGGCTGGACAATTGCAAAGGAAGTGTTCAACTGTTTCTTCCTTTTTCTCATCTCTACAATTTCGAAGTATTCATGGAAGAAAGCTCCTAATCTCAAGGAATGCCTGCCAAGTACCAAATGACCGGTTATATAAGCCACGACCTTCGAGATATCCTTTATTGAAAGTTTGATTAGTCCTTTTTCTTTAGCTTATTTATTTTCTGCCATAGTGACCTAGTAGTTACCCATGTGTCTTCATCTCTACATGACTTATTGGCCTCTTGGATAATGCTATTAGATAGGTATCCTACTGGTACTTCTATCACTGAGCAATTGAAGAGTAGTACCTTTCATGGCTAGCTTATCGGCTTTTTAATATCCCTCAATGCCTCTGTGCCCCGGAATCCAACTAAGACTGTTCCTGAATACGACAATAATATCATTTAGAGCTGCCTGGCATTCCTGACGAACCTTTGATCTAAGTATAGTCCATTCATTGATTTAGTGGCCGCCTGGATATCCGAGATCGTATTCACAGTAGTTTTTGTTAAAGGATGAGAATTTAGGTACGTAGCCACTTCTTTTATAGCTAAAACTTCCGCCCGATAGACGCGGTCTATCTGTAGTCTATCAGTAGTCTGGTATTCGAGCAGATGGTTCCAGTCCTAATTCCTTCGAAAATACTTCACTGTCAACCCTATTGTCTAGCTTGGAACCATCTGTGTTGAAATTTAGTTCCCCCTTCTTCTTGGCTTTGAGGTTTGACCTTCTCTTCTTCAGAATTTATTTATAAGTATTAAATAAATTCATTGCTTTTGCTACGCTACCGAAGCCGCTAACTCCAGTTAATTAAGAAACAAAATCGGTTTAGGGATTTCAACGGTATGAGTTAATTTTTACTTCCACAATTTTAATATGAATTTCTTACTCATTCTTTCCAAGAATCCTTTCTTAGCATATTCCACAAATCGACCCATCCTAACAAACAGTTAGAAAAATATGACTCTCATATAGGTGAAGTGAAAAACGCTGCTCGCATCCACTCATATAAAAATGGGCAAGGTGAGGGAGGTGTAAGAAAAAAATAATATTTCTGTCTGTGTATGCGTTGAAGTATTTATGTTAAGTACGTATCCGTGCGCTCGGCGAATGTTAAATATAATCTGCAACATAATATCGCTATCTCATTACTTGCCACAAACATTACTACTCTACCCACACATACTCGTATAGCCATACAAATGAAGCCACTTTAGCTGTCTCGCTGCCTGTCTGATATCGCAAACCGACCGACAGATTTACCTGCCAGCTCGGTTGCCTTGGTGTTGTGGCTTTTGGGAATGAAGCGAATCGCGAAGCTGTCATGTTGCATGCCAAAAGCCACCCTATCGTTCTGACTCGCCTACTCTACTTATCCACCTCGCTCCTCTTTCTCCTCAAGGCTCAACAATAAGCTAATGTCGCATCTAAAACCGCGAACAAAATAAGTAAAACAATGAATGAAATACAAGAAATTACATGCAAAGTTAAGAATATAAAAAATGCAACTGAAGGATATGAAGTAACGTAAAATTACGTAGGAGTATTAGAGGAGGTGACCTTTTTTTTTGTATGTGACAGTCGTAGGAAAATGCCATGCGAAGAAAATATAAGCAGCGCTAAAAATAAAAGAGTTATGAGAGTTGTGGCCTCGTACCAGAATGCGACTGCGATGCTATGGCTAATGGCGCTGAGGTCGACGATACGGTAGGTGCATGTGTATGCGTTGTATGTGTGTGTGTATATTATGAGACACCATGGGAATGTAAAAGGAATACGCTCCACTAATACTAACAAAGAAATAAGGAATGTCGCAGCATCGCAATAAGGTCAGGCGATGGCAAAGCGTACACAAAATAAGATCACGACTTAAGTTACTTAAGCTACTTAATAAGAAGAAATCTTTGCAATCGTTATATGCAAAGTGAATTGCAAAAACATTTATTCTCCATAAAACATCTATTTAATATAAAAACAACTTTTCCTTATAGTCAAGCAGCAAACAGGCACAACTGAAGTAGAAAAGGTCAGGTACAGGTCAGCATTAGATAGCAACGAGTACGCCGCTAGTGTTAGAATAAGTTGTGTTATGTTATTTACCATTATGTTAAGTTATGAGGTTAGGTTAGGCCAGGTTAGGTTTAATTAGTAATAATAAAAGTTGTGGGCAACCGCCGTAGCCGAATGGGTTGGTGCGTGACTACCATTCGGAATTCACAGAGAGAACGTCGGTTCGAATCTCGGTGAAAACACCAAAATTAAGAAAAACATTTTTCTTATAGCGGTCGCCCCTCGGCAGCCAATGGCAAACCTCCGAGTGTATTTCTGCCATGAAAAAGCTCCTCATAAAAATATCTGCCGTTCGGAGTCGGCTTGAAACTGTAGGTCCCTCCATTATGTCGAACAACATCAAGGCGCACACCACAAATACGAGGACTAGCTCCGCCAAACACCCAAAAAGGGTGTACGCGCCAATTATATATACATATAAAAGTTGTGGGAGATTACTTTCGAGTGGGTGCTCCGAACGAAACCACATTTAAATATTAAAACACTGAAATAATTTTTTGATCCCACAGCAAAATGAAAGGGAAAAAAGGATAAAAAAGTTATTGTAAGCTGATTAATGTGAGCGGTTTGAGTCAAGTGATTATAATAGGCCTCTATCGAAACCTTGACCATCATAGTCGAGTGAGTTTGTGCACGATTACCAATCCCTGAGTCAAGCACCGCAAAATATAATAAATAATGGACAAGTTTGCTAATAGCGGTTACCCCATGGAAGGCAACGAGAGATCTGGCAAGTAGATTTCTGTTTAAAAAAAAATCTATTTAAAAAAAACATTGAGGTATCTTACATACTTTTTCTTCTTCTTACTTGGTGCAATAACCGCTTATGCGATTTTATCACAGTTTAACAAAGCGCGCCAGTCGTTTCTTTCTCGTGCTAACCGGCACCAGTTGAACACACCAAGTGAAGCCAAGTCCTTCTCCACCTGATCTTTCCAACGCAGAGAAGGCATTCCCCTTCATCTGCTATCACCAGCTTGTATCGTAGCGAATACTTTCAGAGTTGGAGCGTTTGTATCCATTCGGACGACATGACCCAGCCAACGAAGCCGCTGGATCTTTATTCACTGTGCTATGTCTATGTCGTCGTAAAGCTCATACAGCTCATAGTTCCATCGCCTGCGATATTCGCCGTTGCCAACGTGCAAAGGTCCAAAAATCTTACGCAGAATCTTTCTCTCGAACATTCCAAGCATCGCTTCATCGGATGTTTTCATTGTCCAAGCTTCTGCGCCATACATTAGGACGCGCATGATGAGAGTCTTCTAGAATGTTAGTTTTGTTCGTCGAGAGAAGACTTTACTGCTCAGTTGCCTACTTAGTCCAAAGTAGCACTTGTTGGCAAGAGGGATTCGACGTTGGATTTCCAGGCTGACGTTGTTATCGGTGTTAATGCTGGTTCCTAAATAAACGAAGTTTTTTACAAACTCGAAATCATAACTGTTAACCGTGACCTGGGTTACAGATGGTACTTCATCTCTTTGGGAAGTGTAAGCAATATTTTCACTAAAGTGTTGGGTATCAGAAAACTGTGTACCCAAAGGGTAGCGCATTTCCTCAGAATGGACTAACAATGGCACAAAAACACAATCGAATGCGACTTTCTCAGCAACATTTCGAGCTTTTTCGAAAGAATTTCAGTGGACTTTGTGCGTCGATTCATCAGTATGAATGAGACTTGGGCCTATCACCACGATCCTAAATCAAACCAAAACACTAAAGAATGGTGTGAATCTGGTTCTTCGGCTCCGAAACGAGTTCGTGCCCAGAAATGGGCCATGCATCAGTTTTTTTTGGGATACGAAAAGAAGTTTCTTTGTGTGGAAATTCATTCGGTTTGAAATCCAAGCAAAAGCTTAAAAACTCATTCATACTATTCGCAAACTGGTGGCCGTATAATCTGGCTCTGGGTAAGATATTTAAAAGTAATGAGATTGGGTATATACGCAAGCGTCCAAAACTAGTGAAAAAAGCTAAGAATGCTTATGTTGGCGTCCGGGTTAGTGTGTGAACTCCATCTGCTACAGCTATGATAGGTCTCCATTCTAGCACCTTCGCCTTCAATCGTCTCTAACTCTGTGAGAAACACTTCGCAGCAAACAATGGCTCTATTGTGTCGCTCGGAAAAATTTTATTTTCTTTGCGTGAAAGCTTAACTACAGTTTTTTTATTTTTCTCTAAGAAATGTCTTTATCGCGTTTGAGTAAAACGAATATGCTCGCTATCATAGGTCGATATATTCTGCCACAATACGCATTCGCGTCGTCGCATACGTTAGCCTCCTCTTCATTAATCCTATAGCCAGTATTGGGCGCTTTCATAGCTGTCACCGGAGCACATACAAGTAAAGCGTGATATTTTTCTATTGCTGTCTTTTGGTTTCAATTTATTTACTTTTGACGGTTATCCTATGTCACTGTTCCTTTCTAAATATATAAGTTACAATTCCCTTTGGGTACCTGCGCTGCAATTTCAAAATTAAAGGCTACTCCTATCCATATGCTAGAGTACGCACTCCTTTGGAAGACGGAGGAAAAACGAAGAACGAAAAAATGTTTCTGATAATGTGCAAGTTTTAAAAAAAAATATTAAAAAATAAGAACCTCTGCCGCGGTAGCGGTGTTGGGGAGAAAAAAAGACGTGCACCGGTGGTTTAAAAGCTTACATCAAAGTTTTCGCACAATCTAATGTTAAATCAGCATAAGAATCTAAGTGATTCTTACACTTGAGTTTTATGATTGGATTAGTTGTGTGAGTTTTATGTGGAAAAGCGGACGACTTTTCTAAAGATATTGTAATCGTCTAACTCTGCAATGGAACTCTTCAATGGCTTTTTTGTTACTTTGGAAAGAAAACGTAAAAAATGCACATAACAGCGGAATATAGCGTGTTAAAAGGTGCTACAAAAATGTTTTCATAGAGTCTTAGTATAAGTCTTTTAATACACCAGAGCTCAAATTTCAACTTGAACGCCAAAAATAAGGCGAAACGCAAAGTGTACAGTGTAACTTACTTATAATCAAATTAATTTCTTCAACACACATTAACGAAATTTTCGCTAACAGAAAAAACTATAAGTTTTTATTCGAAAAATTAAAAGAAAATAAATATATTTATTTTTCTACTGTTACCTTTAACTTAATGAACTTACCTTTCTCAGGTATAAGGTTCACAGAAGTGTCGTCCCGAATATCCTCCAGTAACTCTTCATGATTTTGCATCTCTGTGGATGATGAGTCAGCGCAGCGACGTTAGATAGGACAAGTCAAACCAAGCCAGAAAAGTCACCAACAGTGACAGCAACAACAGCAGCAATTAACAACAATGGGAGATCAAAGTAATTGGAAATGAAGCAGTTCAGTTGAACAGCCATCCATCGTTTGGTGATACCGCAAGTAATATTTTTTAAGCATTTTTATTTATTATATGCAATTTTTGGCACATTTATTTATATTTGGTAGCATCAGTAGAAGAAATATGAAAGTAGAAAGACAATAGAGAAGGAAAATAGTTAAAAATAGCTGTTATAAGGAAATACAGATTTATATGAGTAGGAAAATATTAAGTGACAAATACTGGGCTGCCCATATTCGACGGACCCATGAGTTTTTTTTTTTAAATCAAAGAAAAACACAATTTTTTTGATGTTGACGATAATAATCATTTTATTTGGTTCAAGTAGATTTGTTGACATTACTTTTTGAATATGATATCTCTCAAATGGCCGCCTTGAGCCTGTATGGCGTATTGTGCCGATTTTGCAGAATTTTCTATAGTTTGAGCTAACACTTCGGCTGGAATAGCGGCTATTTCCTCACGGATGTTGTTCTTGAGCTCTTCTATGGGCTTTGGCTTATTAATATAAACCTTTGATTTTAAATATCCCTACAAGAAGAAGTCAGGTGGCATTGAAACGGGCGAACGCGGTGGCCGGTCAAAATCGCCATTTTTCGACATCAATCGACGGGGAAACAATTTCTTCAAAAAATCGATTGTGGTGCAAGCTGTGTGTGGTGGAGCGCCGTCTTGTTGAAACCAGAACTGCCTCATACGCTTGTGATGAATAATTGGCATCACAAAAGTGGTTATCATATCGCGATAACGCTCCTGATTGACGGTAACAGCTTGACCATCGTTTTCGCACTAACGCCGCACCAAACAATGACTTTTTCATCGAAAAGAGGTACCTCTTGAATTTCGTGAGGATTTACAGTGGTGTAAATACGGAAATTTTGCTTGTTTACCGTCCCATTCAATAAGAAATGAGCCTCATCGGACATGATGATTTTGTTCCAAAATTGCACGTCATCTTCAGCCATTTCGATGACTCTTTGGGCCCATTCCAATCGTCGAGGCTTGTCCGTAGGCGACAATCTTTGCGTCAATTGAATCTTATACGGGAATAAATGCAAATCAATTCGGAGAATTCGTTGTAAAGTGGTCCGAGCAATGCCCAAATGCTGAGAATGGCGATTTTGGGATGTCCTTGGCGACGTCTCAACACTGGCCCGTACAAGAGCAATATTCTCATCCGATGGCCTTGGTCGGTTGATTTGACCTCTTTGGATTAGAAAGAGCATCACCAGTCGAAAACCTTTCGTACAAGCGTTTAATGGTGTTCTTAGAAGACACACTTTTCACATTATTTAATTTT
The DNA here is from genome assembly GCF_027943255.1 of Anastrepha obliqua. Classification (NCBI taxonomy): domain Eukaryota; kingdom Metazoa; phylum Arthropoda; class Insecta; order Diptera; family Tephritidae; genus Anastrepha; species Anastrepha obliqua. Next base: position 34,289,819 of record NC_072896.1, read on the forward strand.
TTATATGCACGTTGAGCTTTCACAATTGACTTCTTTTGTTGAATGTAAATTTCAACAAATTGGGAGCGCTCGCGTGGCGTGTACTGTTCTATGGTAAAAATCAGCTTGGACCGACGCTTCCAACGCGGTATGTAATTAAGCGATCTGACATTTTTGTCAAAAGATACAGGGTTATCAGATGGGTCCGTTGAATATTAACAACCCTGTATATCTATCGAGATATGCGTTCAAAATAGGAGGAAGGTAGGGCTAAAAACCAGTGGAGCTGTGTGTGTTTTACGCGTTGTGTAGTAAGTGGCATCGTCCTCTTGCATTCTCATATGGGCAAGTTAATGCCATCCTATTCAAAGATTTTGCTGTCATGTCACGATAACGTTCATGGTTTTCCGCGACAGCATTACTAGCATTACGGTCTGCTGGCCAACTTCTTTGGCCCAGAGCCCGTTTTGCCACTCTTTTCTGCAGCCATCAAAGCCACGTTTAGAAAACGGGTTACTCTAACCCACAAGCGAGCCTGGCAGGCTGAGAGAGGCTGCAGATGTACTAAACTGATGTTATCTGTCATGCCTCCTCCTGTCATCAAGCAGAAGGGAATGCAGACAGCTGATTGAACTGATGACGGGCCACTTTCTGTAGGCGAAACACATGGAAAAGGTAGGCTTCTCAGATAGTGTACTCTGCCCAGCTTATGAAGAGGAGGATGAGACGCCAGACCACTTCTTGTGCGTCTTCGCTCGAATCAGGTTTGAGGTATTTGGCACTGATGTGTTAAGAAGCGACCACCTTGGCTCCTTGGCTCCACAAGATCTACTCAGATTTCTTCGGAGAACGGGTAGATTTAAAGAAAACGAAATGGGGAGTCTAAGTGTAGCACAATTAATGTCTGAATGCTGCACTTTCTAGTTGGCCCGACAAAAAAAGAAACGGTCTGCTGACTCTGCCTGGCTAAAACCTCTACCAAATAGTGGCTCGTTGTAGGTGCATAGTCTTCCTTCAATGACATGTAGATTTATCATATGTAAGTGCAGAAGTTTTGTCGTTAGTGTATCAATGAAATATGTTGACCGAAAAACTCACGAAATGCAATTCTTGCAGAACGGCCGTTTTCATAATACGAGTACATGTTGATCACTTTTCCTCATTTTTCAACTGAGTAGCGTTCGATGTAAGTTTGTCCTTAAGAGAATCGTCAAACATGGGCTACGGCCACGGTAAAATCGTAGCTGGCATTTCGGTGCTTCGCAGACTGGTGGATTATCACTCCCGCTCAAAATTGTCATTACAACATTCACGACTCTCCTACCCTCAAGGAAATAGCGGGAACGGGATGATTTAAGACAGGGCGCGTCAATCCATGTGTACAGAGATGGGCCAAAGCTTGTGGTCAGGGTGGGCGGAGCTTTATAATTCGAACATCTGAGGATCCTCTTTAGTGTTCGGCATTCCTACTACAGGGAGTCTTCCAGGTTCAACTGATGGTAATAAAAAATGTCCTGACACTGGTACAGATTGATGCAATACCGGAAGATGATATTTACATTTTAACTGATAGCCAGACAGAGATAAAACCCTTCACAAAGTAGTCCATAAGTTTTAAGGTAGTTATGAAATGCCGCTTCTCTTAAAGAGAAGTTTAAGTCATTTCACCTAAAGATAACATGGGTTACGAGAAGTTGTGGCATTGAGGATAACTGCAGATCCGATGATCTAGCAAAACTCTTCACCAAGTTGACTGATGAGTACACAGACAAATAACCTGCTTTTGTTGAGGAAATTTTAAGAGTACCGAACGAAAGATGGCGTATTGAAGGATCGCCCGACAATTGTGGTCGGTTGTCTAAGCTAAACGCACAGAATCTCTGCAAAGTCAAAATAAGCACAGTTTTAGCACACTGATTTCGATTAAAACAGGACACTGATTAATAGGATCGATGTGCAAAATCATGGCTTCCGCAGAAGCTGCCTAGAGGAGTAAGAGGAAGAGGCGATCTCACGCCTTCTGTGTCATTGTTCAGCTCTATCCAGGCGCAGATTTACCGTTTTTGGCAGAACATTTTTTTTAATGACTTAGAAGGTCTCAGTACTGTTAAGTCCCGGGATCTTCTAAAATTTCAAAAAAGTACACACTGGTTTTAGGAGAGGTAAAGACAAGTTCCCTTGTGGCATCACAATGAGCTATGAGGCTGCGTGTGGCTGTTGACAACCGATTCAACCCAACCCAACCCAAAACCACTTGAAGGTAGAAAGAAGATTTACACATATTTTCTCTGATCCCTTTTGTGATCTGTATTTCCTCTGTAATTAGATGGTTCAATTTTGTACAAAATATTTTTAATATAATGCTGTATATGGACTCTCATTACATGCGAATTTATCATCGCAGTGATTTCCTACTCTGCCTATTGAACTCCTGCACTATTTATTTGTAGAGTTTATCACCAAAACAATTTTCTTTCTTACTTAGGAAATTACTTCATTTAACGTGCTTAAACTTCGTTTTCATGAGAAGTTAAGTATATAAATGCTCCTTCCTACGCGTCAAGCAATGCCTGCTCCATGTACTTTCTTACTGCTTTTCATTTCCGTTTACTTTTGCGGTAATTTCCTCAACTAAAATACTCAAATTTGCAAATAACTACCTAAGCGCTGGCCGCCAAGATGGACCCTCGCAGCTGTTTCTAGTTCAGCTCTTCCATTGTACAGAGGCTACCACTTTTAATGGTTTCTTTGCAAAGTTTTTCTCTTTACTAAATAAACTTATCTGCAATCACGTGTAATACGCACTTGAATGCCAATAGCATTACGGGAAAACTGCGAGCTCACTTTGCTGACTTGTGCGCTGGTATACCTGCAGGCGCAGAAGTTGGATTTCGTGTGATAGGTGCAAACAAAAGCGGGCAGGGGTATTTGTTTAGATGGAAAGGCAGAAGACTGCTTGAGTAAAAATGGTAGATTGAAATTTCTTAAATTTTGCCTACATAATTTTTTAAGTTTAGTAAGAATCGTAAATCTAATTCAACCAAATTTATGTGCATATATTTTACCACTCAGACATTTGCGAATCAATAAACAAATCATGCATAAAACAACCCACAGATTGCCAAAAATATATTATACAAAAACAAAAAATGGATAAAGGTCTACTAAAAGTAATAACTAAAACCCAATTCTTGTCCACAATGATTCTGCCAAATCCAAAAAAGCGCAAACTCAGGCAACAATAATAACAAAGGCTTACGCTTCACAAAAGTAAACATGTAAACAGTCTCACACATGCATACAAAAACACACATATGTTTTAATCATGAACATAATGAACAGACAAACATCCAGTCATACCGTTAGGCAAGCAACCGACTAATACTCGTACGCAAAATTAAGTCATTCAACCACAGCACAGCTAACCAAGCGAGCCTCAGACAGTGCAGAGATACAATAGGTCTGACAAGTGACCTGTGTATGATATGCGTGAGTGTGTATGTATGCAAAAAATCAAACTTGTAGCGAGTCAAGACAAAACACACTCATTGCAGGCGGCCAGACAAAGTATGAAATGGTCTATAAAAATGTCAGACAAGAGAACAAAAGCTAAGCAGCATTTCAAATGTATACAGCGATGTAAAGGGACTTTCAAAAGTGACGTCAGTGGTGAGAAATTTCTAGACGGTACCTTTTTTATGTCATTTAACAGGTATAAAGGGTGGTTAAATTTCAAGGGCCGATGTTGAATTGGAACAACACCTAAACGTCAAGCTTTTTTCTGCATTTCATTTTACATTTTTCAATTTCAGACTAACTCAATTTGAACCATGGAAAGATACAAATCGAGCAATGCGTTAAAGTTATTATGAAAACGGGCGTTCAAATCAAAATGCACATCGCGCACTTCATCTTCAGTGATGAGGCACATTTTCATGAAATTTTGGTGAAAATAATAGTACGAATGAGTCGACAATTTAAAGATTCGTAAACATTTTTCAAAAACCTCTTCTGCCGAGAATAGAAAAAGGGCTGACACACCAAAAACTCGTCGTTCTGTTCAGAATATTGCTGGTGTAGCACAAAATGTTGCTGAACAACTTTCAACATCGATTTATAGACGTTCTTAATGATTAAATATTCATGAATAGACTCTTTGGCGGATTCTACCTGTGGACTTGCCCACGGTGGTCATTTAAATGGTGTCATGCTTCACATATTATAAATAATTGTTAAGAGCCTTATTTTGAATAAAAATAGTGAAACCTGCAAGACTTTAAATTTTTACGTGCTTTATTTTAAAACAAAATTTAGGCGCGTCTTTTGAAAGACCCTTTATGTTTACATCTCAACCAAAGTAGGCGCAACGCAGACTACGAGCAAACATATGCGTATGCTTGTGGATGCTTGTGTATTCCCTGTAGTCAAAACTACTAGTTCTGAACTGACTTACTTTCAGTTTGATTAGCAGCTGAAGTAGTTCAATGTCTATCTTTTTCAATGCTAAAAGCTGTTATTTTAAAAGTGTCGATGAACTACGAAGTGTCCAACTATCTGCTTGTACAGCAGTATCAAACCATTTAGCGAGTTGGACAGTATCAGTATCAGCATTATACAGGTTAACACATTAGCACCAGTCTTACAGCAATTAAGTACTAGTTCTTAGTGGACCAGTTACCGAAGTAGTTCATAATTAGCTAGTTACAAATGGACCAGTTAGCGAACTTATTTATAATATACCAAAAAATTGCACTCCAATTTCTGACGAAGAACCTCACCTTTGAACGAGTTGAATCAATAAATAAAAATTACTCCATGAATTGGGGCATAATAGACCAAAAAATGGTAGTGAAAATCATTAATTTTGGTCGAGTTGCAGGAATAAATAAAAATTTACTACTGAACTAGTTCGAAATAGATTAAAAAAGACAAGACTAATCTGTGACGAAAATTATGAGTTTTGGAGGAGTTGAAAAAATAAATAAAAATGAATGCATAAACGGGTCATAATAGACCAAAAAATGCTAGTCGAGTTTGTGGCATAAATCATCAGTTTTGCATGAACTGGTTCGCAATAGATCAAAAAGAGGTTTATCTAATTTGTGGCAAAAATCACCACCTTTGAACGAGTTGAAGGAATAAATAAAAATGAAAGAACGAACTATTTTATAATAGACCGAGAAATGTAAGTGGAGTTTTTGGTGAAAATCACTAGTTTTTGTTGAGTGGCAAGAGTACAAAAAAAACTTTTTTAAGAACTAGTTCAAAATAGAATAAACGCAGTAGTAGAACATATTTTTTGACTTCAAGCTCAATTGTTCTTTTCGCAACTAGTACAATTGTAGTCAGTCCCGAACTAGTCTGACTGAAAGCAACTTCAACTACAACAGCTATAAAAATATTAGGCATCAAAGAAGACTTACTTTGACTTTTGTTCCAACTAGTTATTTTGCAACTAGTATAATACTAGTCACTCTATAACTACACTGATTTCGTTCACACAGTAGCAGTTGATGATTTAGAATACCTGTTGAGTATACTTATATATTTACTTTTCACTGTAGGGTAAAACTATATGTACATATCCTTGCGTTCATACGCCTTTATATGGAAAACCAGATTGGCATGCTTTCAAGCTATGCACAGCCACACAGTCACTTAGTCACACATTTTAGATATTAAATAAAAGACATTGTTTGACATTATAACCCGCATGTCCTTCTGGTATGTTTGCGCACAACAAGTGGTCGTACGAGCACTCAAAATGATTGACCTTAACATTTGATGCACTAGAAATTGCCGGCTGATTGCCTAGCTGAGTTCTTAGGAATTTATGTAGGCGAATGTCACAAGATGAATAGGAATTTCAAGTACGAATATATATATATTTAGTGCGTAACAATGAAGTGTAAGGATTAAACGACTTTTTATTTTTTTGGTCTATAACGAGCAGTTTGCATGGACTAGCTTTGCATAAAACTATTGGCCAAGGCTTAATTGCCTGCACTTGGCGCAAAATAACCAGAGAAGTAATGACGAAATTCACGCTGCCTTAAAAAAAAATACCAAAAATAGTTTGATAGTAAGATTTGCGTTACAGTGTGAGTTATGGACGGTCTACATAATTCTGGAGATGGTTTATTTGAAATCAAGAAACTGAATGGCACTTTAATTTATGAAGCTGTGGCTATCGATGGCTCAGAAAATTGAAAATTAATGGAATAATCTTTTCCTGAGTCATTTAAAAATATTCAAATTTGTTTAACTCAACTTTGTTTGAAAATTAGTTTCAAGTTTTTTTTTTGCTGATTTCTGGAAAATTTAATAGTTCAAATTTGTTGGGAAACTAATCGAATGCATTATTCTAAAATATTTTCATGGTATGGAAATTTGAATAGTTGAGATTTATTTATAATAAATGATCGAATAAACATCTTCATAAGGAACTGAAAATCTAAAAATTTGAATTAACATATTTTCGAATATATTCGACATATATGTCTTTCGTTGTTCAGTCGATTTCTTGAAAATTGAATAACTGATAATTTGAAAATTTTTCTTTCATTTTTTTTAAATTATTCGCAAAACCCATTGCAGAATCAATTGTAGATCTCATAAATTGCGCAAATTGTTATATTTTGGAAAACTGATTTTTTTAATTTTTTCGCTGATTTCTTCAAATTTTATCGAATATTTGAAAGAAATTTGAATCATTGAAATATCCTAGAAAATTTTTTCCTAGCTTTTTCTATATTTCTTGAAAATTTGTGTGAATGACATTTTGAAAATTTAATAAGTATTATTTTTTGGAAAATAATCCATTTTGGTGTCATTTGAGTATATAGAAATTTGAAAAATTTATAGTTTTTTGGAAGAAAACTAATGGAAAAAAACTATTTTAGAACTATTGGAAAACTTGAAAACTTAATAATCGAATAATAGAAATTTTTTGAAAATATATCAAATAATCTACTTTAGCGTCATTTGAGAATCTAGAAATTTGAATAACTTACATATTTTCAAATGTTTTCGTAATTTTTTTAGTTGATTTCTTGATTGAAATTGAATAATTCACTTTTTTTAATTATAATAATTTTTTTTGAAATATTTGCTACTTTTTGTTTTTTTTTTGTTTTGATGAATCATCAAATAAATTATCTTGCTACCATTTGGAAGCCTTTGAATATTTAATACCCAATTAAGATGTTTTTCAAATTAGTTCCATAATGGTTTTTACTGTTTATTTTTTAAATAAAATTTTATATTCTTTTTTTTTTTTTGTTAGAAAATCAATAAAAAATCCGAGAAATTAGAAATTATTGACATATTTTTGAAATTTTTTTTACTGTTTTTTTTAGTTCATTTCTTCAAATTTGACTAGTTGACATAATTTGGAAAGATAATTGAATATTTTAAAATCATTTAAGAATCTTGGAATTCGAATAATTAAATTCAATTTTTAAAATTAATTCCATATTTTTCTTTCTCATATTTTTGAGAATTGAATAACTGCCATATTTCTGAAAGTTAATTGTATTTATAACTGTTTTTTTTAGTTTGAAAATTAGTCGATTAAATTAATTTGTTACCAGTTGGAAATCTTGAAAATTTAATAATTGGCATATTTTTAATTTTTTTTTCTGTTCACTCCTCTCTGGAGCATAGAGCCTCGATAAGACTTTTCCATCGTACACGGTTCTGTGCTGTTATTTTTGTACCGTCTCATGAGATGTCGGTATCTGCTAGGTCGCGCAGCATCGAACTTCTTCAAGTAGTCTTTGGACGACCGCGACCTCTGCTCCGTTGCGGGTTCCTGTCCAGTATCATTCTCGTGATGCCTTTTAATGTTTTTTCTTCTTGTTTTTTTTTCTTTTTCAAAATTAAATATTTGAGTCTTTTTGTTCAAAATTAATCACGTAAATCATTTAAGTGTTATTTAGAAACATAGAAATTTGAATAATTTACATAACTGAAAATGGATCTTTTAGTTGATTTCTTGAAAAATTGAATAATGAATATTTTAATTTTTTCATTTAAATAAATAAATCATTTTAGTGTCATTTAAAAATTTAAATAACTGAAACATTTCTTTAATTTTTTCAAGTTTTTTTAATTGATTTCTTGAAAATTGAATAGTTAGCGTTTTCTAATTTTTTTAGTTTCATGGTTTTTTCTGATATTTTCCTAATTGAATAGTTTATCTTTTTTTAAACGAATCGAATAAATCTTTTTAAAACAATTTGAGAATTTTGCAAACATTAACATTTTCTTAATTTATTTTAATTTTTGCTTTTTTCTCAATTATTACGTAATTCACGTTTTCTTAAAATTTATCGAATAAGCTACTTTAGAATCATTTAAAATATTTAAAATTGGAATAGCTGACATTTTTTGAAGTGAAACTTCTTAGGCGTCGATGGACGAGCGAGAATGGAGAGTAAATTTCAAGGTCATGCAACGTTTTGGGCATTTTCGTTCTGCGAGAGAGAAAAGAGATATTACGTAGAGGAAAAGGAGAGAGAGAGCTATACCGTATATATATCTTAGATACACTTTAGGCTATTTTTCCTGAGTTTTTCCCTGTGGGTGCTAATTTCTAGTGCGGAATAACACTGCCTACTTTTTGGCGCTTATTTGTTGGTGCAAACTTGCAGGAAATATATATTTGGTGCCTACTTTTTGGCGTTATATTGCTTTGGTGCCTACTGTTTGGGGCGTTTTTGATCCCGATTTTTTTGGCGTTTTTTTTTTGGTGCCTACTGTTTGGCGCTTATTTCCGTTTCCTGGCTAGTGCTTGTGCGTAATATAAAGTGCTATCACTTCCGGCGTCGGATTTAAAGGTATTACCTTGCGTTAATTTGGGCCGTTGCTGCGGTTCTGGAATCGCTGCGTTTGTGCGGATGATAAACGCTCGGAGTAGTGCGCGTTGTTGCCACGGTCGACCCTTCTCCGGTTTTTGTAAATTTTGCCAATTTTTATTCTCTGCAAATGTTGTGAATTTATTTAGATATATATTCTTTCTCTCTCCCTCTCTCTGTCATTCTCTCTCGGGTCTCTCCATATTTCTTTGTCTGCCTTGGAAGTTTCACTTCTGTTATGTGTATTACGCTACACGCACTTTTCTTTATTCACTTTCGAAATTTTGTTCGGGGACTTTGACACAAAAAAAAAAAACGACTACGAATTTTTGTGCTCTGGATGGGCTGCAACTTTCCAATTAGGATTATTGGAAAATAAATTGACCTGCATACTCTGATGCTCTAAATATGAGAGGTGTCAATTAATTAAAAACTGGAGAAACAATATTTTTGCATGTCACACTGGGTGACCTCCACAAATGACAAACAGGACTTATCGAAATTTTTGTCCAAAATTGTTAAAAATTCCTATTACCTTTAGCGTTGAAGATTCAATCTCGAACTGCCTTCAGAATATGCTTTATTCAGGTACAAAAGTCATAAAAATTAAATAATAAAACCCAATTTCCGCGCAAGAAATGCCAATTGATGGAAACAATTTTTTGTAATGGTAGTCATCTCTCGCCAATGGCAAGCCTTGGAGTATATTTTTCCGACGAAAAATATTCTTCTAAAAACGACAACGGCCGTTCAGAATCAGCATAGAACTTTAAGTCCCTCAATTTGTGGTAAAGCATCAAGTCAAGCACTACAAATAGGAGGAGGGGCTCGGCTAGGCACCCAAGAAAGGGTGTACGCGCCATTTATATAAATATTTAAGCGCGATATAGCATCGAAGAATTGAGATGCAAAAAATTCTGAAAACTTAAATTAATTTCAAACGCATCAGTCTATTGCGAAATGCAAAACTCGCTGTGCTGCTTTTAAAGCTACTACTGTACTAACTGTGTATTTATGTTAGTTGTTAAGGATGCGCCAACATAAAGGCGAACAGCAATGCACACACATCAGCGGCTTTACTACGCTTCAGTGGCTACATTTACAATAGTGCCACTCACAGCTGGCGCACGCAACGCACCACTACACCAGCATGGCACAAACGGGTGTGTGCATGTATGTATGTGGCATGTGTGGTGGCAAAACCAATGGCAACGGTAAGCATTGCAAGTGCAACTACAGCAGCTAGCGGTGATAGGGGCCGATGTGGCGTCAATGGTGTTGAGCAAAGCAAAATAAACAAACCCAACGTGCCACTTGCAGCTTTTGCCATAGAAAAGTTTTCGAATGTACTACCCAAGCAAATGCAATTTTTTATTTATGTGTATGTATAAGTAGTGTGTACGTGTGCGTGTATGCGATGCCAGCTGTTGTTAATATGAATGTTGTTGTTGCAATTGGCAGGCAATAAACTTGATTTTACGCTATACATTTAACGTACACACATACATGCACACTCGCATAAATATGCATTGCTTGAGCCCCTTCAAGTAAACAATCAAATGTTGCACGCATCACTTTCACACAAACGCACGCCATGCAAGCAAATCAATTCATGCCCTAGGGCGTTCACAGCCATACAACACACACACGCATACAGCCAGCAACCGGCATGCGTGCTATCAAAAGAAAAAGTACTGCATAGACGCAAGATTGTGCAACATCAAGTCGAAGGCAATTGTGGAGCAAAAATGTAAATGTATGCAATATAGTGAGTGCATATGTCTTGCATACATTAAGGCGTGTTGGCATAAGAAAAGCTGAAACTAAGTGAAAATGGTGTGAAAATTGTGGCAAAAATCCATCTAAGGATGATATATGACGGCAACAGGAAAATCTCGACGCAGCCAAGAGCATTCGGAATAAAGCTTTTGTTGTGAGTGTTTGAATTTTCTGCTCTTATTGCAAGTTGGAAAAGCGTGCAGCTCGTAAAGCAAGTGAGAATGCTTAGAATAGTCGATGGCATATTTTAGAAAAGACAAAAAAAAATGATAGCTGACTTGTTGCAAACTGCTGTGTTTGTTAATTAACTAGATTACTTATGGACTGTTAAACATGGATGGTTTTTTGAAAGGCTCAAAGCTTAAAATAAAAAACTAAAATACAAAATTATTAATTTAATTGATGAAACTACTTCTATGTGGATTTGTCTATCAATAAAGCCTAAATGCTCGAACGCGAGGACAGCTGGAACGCGGTATAGAAATACCAGGCAGATACTTATGAAATGAGACTTTTTTCCAATATTAACAAAAAATGGTTACAAATTTAATCTTCAAAATAATCGCCATCGCTAGCGATACATTTTTCCCATCTCTCAGGCAATTTGTGGATGCCGCGCCAAAAACTTGGCCGCAAACCAATCATCGGGGCATATTTTGGCTTCTTCGTGAGAATTGAAGCGCTGCTCGAAAAGTGTGTGTCCCATCGATGTAAACAAATGATAATCGGAAGGCGCCAAGCGGTCCCCAATCGTACGTCTCCACCAATTGTCGGGTCGCTTTTGTTCGATGTGGCGGTGCATTGTCATCAAGTCAGTTCATGCGGCACCCATCTTCCGATCTTTAAAATCATGCCCATGTCTTTCAAACGTTTGGAAATGGTTTTTTGGGTCACTCCCAACTGCTCTGCCATCATTTCTTGCGTTTGACCATCATCTTCATCCAACAATGCTTGCAATTCGGTGTCCTCAAACTTTTTCGGTGGCCGGCTACGGTCCTCGTTCTCCACGCTTAAATCACCACTTCGGAATTTTTGAAACCACCTGAAGAACTGTGCTCTACTTACAGCATGTCCACTATAAGCTTCTATAAGCATTTGATGAGCTTGAGAGGCGTTTTTCTTCTAGTGATAACAGAAAATCGACAATGTCCGCAAATCGTAGTTTGACGGCACGAAATTCGACATTTTTAAGAGCGCCAAATATGCATTGTTGTATGAAACGTAACAAACAATGAACTGAATATTGTTGACAGATGATAGACGAAAAAAAAGGCATTTGAGAAGGTTTAAAAATACTCCTAGCGACATCTATGGACTAATAGCAGAATGTCTCATTTCATAGGTATCTACTTGGTAAAGGGTTTTTCAATTAGCACGGGTCGATTTTGGCGCCCTGTGGCAGCCATTTTGTTCTGGTGACATCTGTCAAATCTCTTGTCTATTATTCAGTTGTTTATGCCACATCATCATGGCAAGTTACACGATTGAACAGCACGTTCAAATGATAAAACTTTATTATCAAAATGAGTGTTCATTAACGCAAACATTGCGCGCATTGCGCCCATTTTTCGGTAGACGTGGTGGCCCTTCCAATTTCTTATGGCCCATATTGAACTATATGGACCTAGGTGACATGTAGTTCCAGCAGGACGGCGCTACGTGCCACACAGCAAACGCCATTTTATTCCATTTGAACATCTACCCGCCCTTATTGAAAAAGGCTTTGCATCAAGAACGTACTACGAAAAAAACAGGTAGACCTTGACACAGTGCAACGAAGCGAAGCCGCACAGATAGAGACACAAGAAGACGAATCTATAGCATGAGAGCTAACTAGAAATATGGTGGATCCAGACGTGAGCGAATAGAATTTTTCCTTTATGGATGCCGTTCTGGACCCTCACGAAGTAATGCGAAAAGTAGTTCCGGGAAGGTAGTCTTCCCAGAAGCAGAGAACGGATTGTTTTAGTGGCCACACTACTCGATGTAGTAGACGACGCTCGCTGTAAAGGCGATTGAATTTTGAAGCCTACCTCATCCATCAAAAAAACAAAAAAAAAATTATATTAGTAATGCCTGAATATAATTTTAAAGAAGGTTGCAGCTCCAGCTCTCTGCTGTATACAGCTCAGGTGTGGGCGAAATCCTCGGAGGTAAAAGCATACAGAATACCATACGAGGCCTTGTGCAGACATTGCACACAAAACCTCCTCGGAAGAGGTTGCAATGGTGATTGCAGACATGACGCCAATCGATATATTGGCGGAAGAGTGAGCGCGAGTGTACGTACAAAAAAAAGCACGGTTAAACTAACGTATCGGGGCCTGCTTCATAGCTGCGATGATGGAGATGCTTGAGCTGGTACCGCTTCATATAGTTAAGCAGCAATCAGCCAAGCGTACGCTGTTAAATGTTACTAGCGACGGCTTCGGTAAAGGAAAAGTGATATCATATAAGAACATGATATCATATAAGAGGGCTCGAAAATGCCAGAAGGCTTATATATATATATTATATATATATATATATATATAATTGGCGCGTACACCCTGTTTGGGTGTTTGGCCGAGCTCCTCTCTTATTTGTTGTGTGCGTCTTGATATTGTTCCAGAGATGGACGGGCCTACAGTTTCAAGCCGACTCCGAACGGCAGATATTTTTATGAGGAGCTTTTTCGTGGTAGAAATACACTCGGAGGTTTGCCATTGCCTGCCGAGTGGCGACCGCTATTAGAAAAATGTTTTTCTGAATTTGGTGTTTCACCGAGATTCGAACCAACGTTCTCTCTGAATTCCGAATGGTAGTCACGCACCAACCCATTCGGCTACGGCGGCCGCCACCAGAAGGCTTAGGCGCTGGAATATATGGCCCCAGAACCAAGCGTTCTGTATCCCATTAGCGAATTGCAATTCTGAGCGATAGTCAGAGGACACTCAAGGCTGTGAGATTAAGTTTTCACTGATTCGCACAATCACATCTGGCTAGTTTGGATTTCAGAACACAGGAATTTAAATGAGAACGAAGTATCGGACGCATTCGTAAGAGTGGATGTGGCCTCATCATTAATAGAACCTGAGCCCTTCCTTGCTATGGGACAACACACCATTTTAAGGAGAAGCTTATGGGTGAAGAGCTAAGGCTAAGAGAGGTTAGCAGGCACCAATGAGGTTAACTTGGCGGTACAACCAAATGAGGTTCAGAAAACTCACAACCCTCCCCAAGGATGAACTGAGAATACTCACGGGCATACCCACAGGCCATTGTAGACTGCGCCGTCATTTGCACAGGATTGGGATATGGTCCAATGACTCTTGTCATTTCTTTCAACAGTCTTAGGAGACCTCAATGCACCTTCTCCTGGAATGTAGCACTATAGCGCGGAAAAGGTTCAGACATCTCGGTCATTTGAAGCCAAAAGAAAGGCACGTACGCTCAGTACAACCTAGCTCTATCTTAAGTTTAATAAGGGAACTTGGTATCGATGAGGTACTGTGAGGAGTAGAGCGCACAAAAGGCCATGAGGTCGAAGTGCAAACCTTCAGTAAGTATAAATCTAATGTATCACGGATTATATATAAAGAGAAGACTGCATCCTTACTAAAATGGTAGGAGTAGTGTGAAAACTTTACAAAAGGTGGATCTATATAAGAAGACGGTTAAACCGAAACTATGATGAGCTTAACTTCCGGTTAATACAATTCCTGACAGATCATCGTTGCTACCAGAAGTACCTACAGCGCTCTGAGTACGAGAGTCGCCTTTATGTCCAGTGTGCCTTGAAGAGTATGATGCGAGTCATGTGTTTTTTTTTTACTAGCAGACGTGATTACCAGAAAATCCGATAGTTCGTGAAAACGGAGTCAAGTCAAAGTATGCGTGGAATAAGATTTCGTCAGTAATCAGCGATGTGCATTCTGCTGTACAGCGCGCAGACTTTTGAAAGATCAGCGGGAGCTAAACATACGATACTTGACAAAACACCGGACTCTCAAGTCGACGTGAAGCAAGTATGGGAAAGCGTGGACAGGTCCAACTGGGTTGGTTTCCTTCTAAAATAGCCAAACCTGTGGGAACATTAAAGAGTATGCAACTTTTGACAGAGCGCATGAGTATACAAACTGGCGTAGAACATAGAGCTCAACCGTCTCCCGACGAGTTACTAAACGGTAGTATTTGGATGAGAGTGCCTAATTTTCAGGCTGGCTGAGGCAAAACGAGTTGGTCTGGTGGTGAACGAGGACAAAACGAAGTACCGTTCTATCATCAAACAAACAGATGGCGCACTCCCGCATTGGCACCCACGTCACAGTTGACAGTTATGATTTTAAGGTTGTCGTTTATTTAGGAACCAGCATTAACATCGATAACAACATCAGTCTTGAAATTCAACAGAGAATCCTTCTTGCCAACAAGTGCTACTTTGGTCTAATTAGGCTCGTAGTAGTAAAGTGCTCTCTCGACTAGCAAAACTAACACTCTACAAGGCTCTCATCATGCGCGTCCTAACGTATGGCGCAGAAGCGTGGACGATGGCAACATCCGATGAGGCGTCCTTCGGAGAGTTTGAGAGAAAGATTCTGCGTTTGCATGTTCGATGGAACACTGAGCTGTATGAGCTTTACGACGACATACACAAAGCGAAGCGAATAGAGATTCAGCGGCTACGTTTTGGCTGGGTCATGCCGTCCGAATGGATACATAAGCTCCGGTTCTGAAAGTATTCGATGCGGTACCAGCTGGTGGTAGCAAAGGAAGTGGAAGGACTGCTCTGCGTTGGAAAGATCAGGTGGAGAAGGATTTAGATTCACTTTGGGTGCCCAACTGGCGGCGTTTAGCAGGGCCGGGAAACTCGTCCAAAATCGCGTAAGTGGTTATCGCGCCAATCAAAAAGAGGAACAAGAAGTACTGGAAAGAGATCAGCACATTGACAGTAGAAGGTTTAAAGGGCCACACTGGCGGATTACAGGCTTTTCGATGCTTTCTCCTCGCAAAAAAAGCTCTTTTACAACGTTTTATATTAAATCTAGTCTTATTCCTGCTATAATTTTATCAGTGTTGGCTTCTAGGTCATACTTTGTTGGAAGTTTGTAAGCGAACATCAATGGCGTGATTTATTCTCGCAAAAGATGATGGAGTGGCGTTAATTCACATATTCTAGGAGACCAGTTAATGAGATCAAATCGGGATATAAGTTAATAATTAAATTCAGATTTTTAAAAAATCAAAGGTGTGATGTAGGGCTATTGCTCCATCATATTGAAACCACATTTCGTTGCAATCAATATTTGAGATGCTTTGAAATAATACATTTTTGATCGTGGTTTGGCGTCTTGTTCCTTCGGCCCCGAAGTTGGCTCTAGCATAGTTTTTTCTATCGCATTTTTCTCACTCAAAAAACTGCAATTTTTGTTAGATCTCAAGATTTACTATACAAAAAATAGGTGAGTAGCATTTGAGGAAAAAAACTCTTTAGCGATATTGATAGAATTTTCCTTTTAAAGTGCCTCTCTCCATGAAATGGAAATTGGAATTTGAAAAGGTTGAGCCAACGAGCACCAAGTGATTTGGTGGCTCTTAAAACACTCCGGCTAAAAACTCCAATGTAGTTAGAGCTCTGGAAAGCGGGTAGATAGTCAAGGAGGGAAGGAGAAAAGTATCAGAGAAAGAGATAGGAAAGAATGGAGAGAGATAGTGATAGTTAGTCCTGTGAGAATTTTCCAGATTCTTTGGCAAATCTGTAAATATCCTCCAGTTTTAGAGAACGAATATTACTCATTCTCACGACATCGGAACCCAAAACTCGTAGCCGTGCTCTAGCAAAGGCAGGACACTCACACAGAAAGTGCCCAGTGCTATCCGCCTCCTCCCAGCACGACAGGCTCACCCCATGCTGACCCCATGAGTTGTGTTCTGCAATAAAACCGACCAACAACCGAACGTCTTTCCTGCCAAGTTTTAGTTGAAATTTTGACAGTTTTCTGTTCGGACTTGTCACAAAACACTTTGCAGTTCTGCAGCGGTCTAGACCCGATCATCGCTCTTTATGTAAATTGCATACATAATCGGTGATCCAATTTATGATTCCTGCGGAACTGATTCCGATTATTGACTCTGTCCCTTGTGGGGGAACCACTGATCCACGTTTGGCAAATTCATCGTAAATTTCGTTTCCTTGAACACCGGAGTGTCTCCTCCTTTTTTAAGCATTGCAGGATATATTCCGTCAGGTCCAGGAGATTTAAAGTTCTCAAAGGAAGACAAGAAAAACCGTATCTATTCTTTTGTGCCTATCCGCCTAGCAATATACCAGCTGTACTTAGAGGTTCCACCGTTGCTACTGTTTTTGTTCATGCCGCCCTCTACTTCAGAGAGAGTTCTGCTACCTGGAAAATGGGTTCCGAGTAGAGCATTAAACGTTTCTGATTAGGAAATGGTGTATGAACCATCAGGTTTTCGAATGGAATCCAGCCTTACTGAGCGGTCTAGATGAAGGACCTTGCAAAGTCTAGCTGTTTCACTCATTTCTTCGACGTTACTGCAGAAATTTCTATAGGATTTAAGTTTGGATTTCCGTACTTTTTTCTTATATTCTTTCAGTGTAAGTCGATGATTAGCCCAGCCCTCTTCTGTTCGGGTCTTTAGGGCCTTATTAAGAAGTTTTCTGGACCGTACACGAGGCTTCGACAGTTCAGGGTTACACCAAGGAACCGCTTTCCCCTGTCTACTTAGCCTGAGTGGGCACAGTTCCTCAAAGCAATTGATTAAAGTACCTTTAAATTTTTCAGTAGCATTTCAATCATTTCTATTGATTTGTGTTTTTTTCTGGTTTGATAATCGTTCGGTTACAAGCTCACCATACCTGTCCCAGTTCACATTTCGAGAATTCCTTCCGGAAGGTATTGATATTGTATCGATTCCCAGTCGGAATTCGATAAGATGATGATCAGAAAGACAGTCCTTTTCCAAAACTCGCCATCGGTTGATTTGATTTCCAACTGACCTATTGGTAAGTGTTAAATCCAACACCTCTTGTTTGGTCACAAAAATTGGTTTGTTACCCGTGTTTCGAATGACCAAATCAGATGATAGGATAAAATCCAGTAACTTGAGACCTCTAGAGTTGCATTTGCTGCTTCCCCATACAATGTTCTGTGAATTTGCATCACAGCCCTCTATTAGCCCCAGATTATTGGCTTCTGCATATTTGACTACTTCACTTAGCTCCCTCGAAGGAGGTGGCTGTAAAGAGTCGTAGGGTAGGTAGGCCGAAACTATGATAGCTTCGATCCTGTTCCCACTCTTCCAGTACTTTCTTTTTGCAACAACGATATCTTCGGAGCATAGCTCTTTTAACATCGTGTGTACGATCAACCTCGACATGATAATACATAGCGATCTCACATTCCCTTCACAACGAAGTACAATATTTGTTCCCACGACATAGCACCTAGATCACAGATACGCTTGTGCCTCTCGCCATTATCTTCCAATTTTCTAAAAGATCACAGGGAATTCCCAATTAGCTGGCCCTTCCTTACGAAGTGTCTGGGATTTTTATTGTATTCAAATTTTGTTTCATGGCAAGAGCAACTTGCAAGTCTAGTGTAATAACGAGCGAATGCATAATTTTTATAAAACAAAGTAAACAAACTTTTTTGCACCTTTTCGATGCTTCTTTCTTGTGGTGGAAATCGAACCGCCGACTTTTACAATCTGTGAAATGCACGCACAAATGTGCTCACATTTTCTACTTGCCACTTCCATCAGTCATTGCCACTACCTGACTATTCCTTTGATTTTCGGCAGAATTATTTATATACACTAACACATACATACACAAATATTGTGAGTAGTTCTGGGAATACTTCTGGGAATATTTCAGTATTTCTGTGAATAGTTCTTGGAACACTCCTTCTCTGCCAGGCATATTGTGCACACTGCGTTGTTGTTGGCATTTTAAATTGTACAACACTCTGTCATTGTGTTGTGATATACGAATATGTATGTATGTGTGTGTGTTTTGGTTTCCGTGCATGATTGCACTCGCAAACATCTCAATGTAGGGGTCTAGGTACACACAGCTTTTTGGCGTGAAATATGACTGTTAATTTTCATTTTGACAGCTAAGCAGCAGCTGGGAATTTTCCACATGTTATGTACCCATAAGCTCTTCAAAATATTATACAGTCGCACCACAACTCAAATTTAAAAATAAATTACTGTATTCACTTGAAAATATTCCTCATTCAGTTGAAACCGGGTTTATTATTTTTATGTTATAAAATATTAAACAAATTTTTATTTAAATGCATTTACACCTCTAAGGTATTACATAAAATTTAATTAAAATCATTCATTTGATTATTATTTGATATGTTTATTAAAGCACGCCGTGAGGCTCGTACAAAACATTAACATTTTTCCCAATATTTATCGAGATATGTGTCAGTGGACTTCAGTAATTGCCCTTGGGCTTTATTTTCTGTATTGCAAAAGCTAAATGAACGGGAAACTCATTAACTTTGGTTTGAAACAAAAAATATATATATGTACATATATATTAGGGAGGGTCGATTTAAAAATCGCTCATTGCTCTGTGAAAATCGTATTCTAGGGATCAAAATAAGAAACTTTGCCGAAGGAGCCATACCTCTAAAACGAATTCTGATGTCCCCCAATTTGGGTCGCCTAAAGCCTTCCTTATGAACAAACTATTTGCCTTCGGATTTAGAGATAATACCTTTATACTTGTCCACAGCTCCTTAGTAGAGAGGCGGTGCATGGTGTACAAGGAATTTATGTCTAATTCTCAAAAGTGTTTTGTTGCTATATATAAAAGGAAAACTAGTTCATGTAGTTTACAAGTTACATGGCCATATTTTAAAAAACAATTACGAGAATAAGCACTTAGGTCTGATTTTCTATTCTAAATTAGGAATAGGGAAACACTCCAATGAATTGGAGAGAATGCAAAAAACGTTCATGAAGTTTGCTGTACACAAACGGTGTTCCTGTCTATTTGGGAAAAAGTAAATGTGACATAATTAACTCTAAGAAATAATAAAATGAAATAATAATAATAGCAATAATACTGTAAATTAACTCTCTGCAAGCTATACTAACGCTGGCGCCGACATTTCATTGCTCACATTGAATAGCAAACACCTTTGAATCCATGTGAGACTGCTACTTTCAACTCTCACTCTGCTGCTTCGAACTCTCATTCTGCTGCTTACGCAGCGTCGCCATCTGCTACCTCTTTAAGTGCTGTTGTAATCAATATTTTGGCTGCGAAGTCACCATCGACCATCGCTGCTGCTGTTACTGAGCCGTTTCTCTCAACAGGCCGCTACGTCTGCGTTAGCCGCTCTCACTATGGCGGTGACTAGTAAACCACCTACGTAAGCTAGTGTTGTTGCTGATTTGTCTATTCTGTCGTCTGTTCATTGCTTCTTTAATTTTACGTGTTATACTTTTTTGCAAGCTGCAAAGGCATACTAGTTTTTAAAATAGTTTTCGTAAATTCGAGATTTTGACAAACTGTCAGGGCTTGGCTCAAATATTATTAATGGACATACTCTCTAACTGAAAACAGAAAACTAATCGGTCGTTTGAAATAACATACATATAAAAAAGTGGTCGTACAGAGGGGGAAAAAATGTTTAAAAAATTAAAAAAACCGAATATTTCGAAAACGGATAAGTAATCAGAAATAGCGGTCCCCGCAAGTGCACAGATTGGAATCTCCGTGCATGAAACATTGAATTGATAGAAAAAGTTTTTTCTAATAGCCGTCACTCCACGACTGGCAATGGCAAATCTCCGCTTGTGCTTCTGTCATCAAAAAGCTCCTCATAAAAAACCAAAACCATTTACCACTCAGAGTTGGCTTAAACCTGTAGGTCTCTCCATTTGTGGAATAACATCAAGACGCACACCACAAATAGGAGGAGGAGCTCGTTCAAACACTCACAACAGGGTGTAAGCGTCAATTATATATATAATCAGAAATAGCCTAAATAATAATATCCTTAAATATCTGGGACGCTAACCTTGTATATTATAGCAACAAATCAGAAATAAAAATAAATCACTATTACCGAACTGATTAAGGTCCACAAACTGTATCAGTAATAAAAATTCAATTAATTTTATGCCAGAAAAAGAAAAATTATTAAATGACAGCTGACAAGTGACAACTACAATACTTAACAGACGAAAAAAAACTAAAAATAACAACAGTGACATGACCTCAATCAAACACATCAACTGCGGCTGCTATAACCAAAAGTTATTCCAAAAAAAAAAAAACAAAATTCGCCGACATGTGTGCGCCAATGAAAAACATGTTGTAGCAACATATGTAAACAATGTTGCCAACAAAGCAATGCTTGCACTTCAACATGTCGCCCTACCACAAAGGCGGCGGCAACAGTAACCATACGAACAAATAGTAATTGTGGCAGGATATAAGGATGTGTGTGACCGCTACAATGGAGCCACGGGCCATATTTGCCTTTTACACTTAGAACAAATGTATGCTGTGCCTTAGTGTGTGTGTGTGTGTGGGTGTGTGTAAGTGCAAACTTGGGAATTGCCGCTCTACTACATATAGACTTGTGATTGCACTTGATTTTTTTCGCCATTCACATAAATATTTGCTTTGTTATTTTGCATTGCATACATTTATGTGCTCTGGGGAATTGTATGGCGTGCGCACAAAGACAGCAAACAAGCCACCGGCGGCGAAATATGTAAATCTTGCTTTTTCATATGAAAAAAATGCAACAAAGAGAATATCACAACGGAAGCGCAGAACGAGACAAATTGTCAAACAATGGGAGGCTGTGCAGTGCTTTGCAAAGGAAGAGAGCAATAAATGAAATAAAAAAGGGGAAATGAATGGCATGCAAACAAATAAATATATATAGGTTGAGTGTTGAAAAAGGGGTACATCAAAAGTAGTAATAAAATAATAAAACAAAGGGTATTCCGTTATGCGTATTTCTTTGGAATTCAGTGCCATTTTTTTATATTGGTCGGCCATTCGGAGTTTTTCATGTGTGATTGCTGAGGTTTATTTCATAATTTTTTTATTTCATATTTCTTCAGCGCATGCAGGGACGCGGAAGGGCTGCAATATAACTGAAATGGCGCACGTGGATACTGGGACCTGCAAATATATGTAAAAGTACTCCACAAGGAGCGGCTTACGTTCCTTCAGCACGTCGTGTTGATTTTGCATCGATCCCTGGGGCGCGCTTGTCATGAGTCTCTTTGAATTTGGCGGCATCGACATGCTGACGATTGGCCTTAAGCGCTTGGCGCAAAATGAAAGCACAGATGTTGAAATATTGCATGCAGACCAGTCGAGCTGCTCTTCGTGTGTCGGCCATTTTGCGGCAGAGCTACTTGATTTCATTTTAGTCACGAAAGATATTAAAAAGTTTCAGAGAGACTAGTGCTGCTGAAATTTCCGGAAAAAGAGTAATCTCTCGAATCCATAACGATCAATATATCACCTGTTATCTTCGTCTAGCTCATCTAGGGGTAGGCTCAGGTAACATGCTGTTTCGACAGGATGGGTCCAGAAGGAGAGGGGTGTTAGATGAGTTGGTTTTAGGGGCATGTGAAAAGGTGGTTAGTGTCGTGCGGGGTGCCTTCTCATGCCGGACATATGTTTGGTATGTCAGGGTCGATTCTGGATAAGTAGGAGTTTAACCTCCTACAATATCCAGAACGTAATTGTGCCAGTGTTACACGTGTCTCACGATAAAGCTGGAGCTCTTCATCTGCTGTAGGTGGTGGTTGGACTCCGATTACGGCACTCACAGGACGGGAGCTTAAGAAGGTGGTGACGGTCTCCCGGTGAATGTCGTTTATTGGCTGTCTAAATACTGTCAGGTCCAGCAGATTGCGGTCCGTTTTGTCCTGGAATTCGTCAGCGCAGTCTAAGAGATGTCTCCTGACGTGCCTGGGAGGCGGCTCAGGCTCAAGCAGATGTCTGCAGGGGTGAAACCTGCGGTAACATCCCAGCAGGAACTGCTTGCTGAGCAGTTTGTTATGCTCCATGACTGGGAGCATTTGTGACTCGTTGTGTAGGTGTGAACCGGGGACATCAGAAGGCAACCGGTCGCTGTCCAAATGGCAATATTTTGGTATGTCTGAAGTTTTGTCCACTGCGTGTCACTAGTTCCAGGCGACCAGACAGGCGCTGCATATGTAGTTTAGCGATTGCCGGCAAGCGATTTGAGGACCTTGTTGCGGTTTTGGACTTTAGTGGCAATTGCGGTTGTGTGCGCTGAGAAGGAGAGCAATCTGTCAAAGGTTACACCCAAAATTTTGGGGTTGTTTACTGTCGGTATGGGTGTGTTATCGACTTTGACAGGTCATAAGCTCTCGAGACGGTGCTTTGTATTAGCTGTCAAGTTTACTCGATTTCTTCTCGTTGAATTGCTTTCCTAGAGATTTTCGGAAAGCACAGGTGTACGCTAAGAAATCTATAATAATTTTTTTGCTAAAAAAGAGACTAGACGTGATGTGAGGCACTAAGAAAGCTATTTTATCGGTATCAGAAAATTGCCTACGGTTTAGTTTTCTAAATAAAATAAGACTTCAAATATTTAAATTTAAAGTATTTTACATTTAATTATTTTAAATTTCCTATTAATTAACTCTTGTAATTGAATATTTATTGTTTATAACCTGTATACGAAGTTTTTTAAAAAATCATTTAAAAAAAGTCATCAAAAATTATGTAAATATTTTTTTAATATCTAATTCATTTAATTTTAGTAAAATGTACAAAAAACATTTTCCAAAAAATTTCCCAAAAGTTCCTCAAAAAATTTAATTAATTGATTTATTTATTTTTTTTTTATTTATTTTAGTTTATTTCGTAATATTTTCTTTTTTGTAATTAAATGTACGTGCACACAACGGCCTGGTTATAGCGACAGTGCGGGAAACTGCGAGGCGGATGAGCTGACCAGACAAGGGGTCTGTGAAGTATTTTCCCCGTGAAAGGAGAGGATTGGCATCCACTTCCGCTGCGCTCTATTCCTGGAACGATGTGCTTCGCGGCAACTCAGCAAGCGCTGGGAAAGTACACTAACTTATAAGGTCGCAAAATCCTTCGGGCCACAAGTGGATCGGAGGCGTTCGAGGGATATTTTGAGGTTGACAAAAGCTCAGCTCAGCTTTCGATTTTAGTGGGTGTTCTCAAAGGACACTATCCGCCAGGTATGCATGCTATGGGACTTGGTATTACTTCGAGTCCTTTTTGCGTTAGCTGTTTGGAGAAAGATGAGGGGGAGTCATCTCAGCACCTTTTCCTTAGCTGACCTATTCTCATGGGGCTAAGATTTGGGCATTTAAGTTCTCACCTCTTTCCTAGGTTTCATATTAAAATTGAAAAACCTGATGAACTTAGTCAGCAGCATAAAGTGGTTAAAAAAACCGTAATTCAGTGATCGTTCGTAATCCGCAAATGCTCAACACCCCTCCTTACCCCACATTGTATTTATAATATATATAACTGCCTTTTTTGGATGTTTGGCCGAGCTCCTCCCCCTATTTGTGGTGTGCGTCTTGATGTTGTTCCACAAATGGAGGGACCTACAGTTTCGAGCCGACTCCGAACGGAAAATGGTTTTTTATGAGGAGCTCTTTGATGGCAGGAGGTTTGGTATTGCCTGCCGAGGGGTGGCCGCTATTGAAAACAACTTTTTCTTAATTTTGGTGTCTCACCGAGATTCGAAGCTACGTTCTCTCTGAATTTCGAATGGTAGTCACGCACCAATCCATTCGACTATGTCGGCCGCACATTGTATCACAATACATTAATTTCATTTCTTCGTTCAAGTGTGCCCACTCTTTGGGCAACCATTCTAACCTAACCTAATGTGCACAAATACCAAAATTTTATTAATAAGAAACTATTTAAAATAAAAAAAAAAATTAAGTAATTTTCTATTTAACGTATACAACAAATTTACTGTATATATTTTACTACATTTTTTTTATTTACATTTTGCAACATGGAATTTATCTCAAAAATTACATTTGTTCCCAAATAAATTTTCAGATTGGCTTGCAAATTGGAGAGTTTAATGACGTAGCCTGATTGTGAATTTAGCTACAGTTTCAGTCGATGTGAAATGGCTGCGAACTCATCTAGGCTTATTCAAATCGAATTTTCAAAAATTTTACGCTTCTTGGAAATTTAATAAGAAAAATCATGTTTTCGATCCACCCACACGCAAAACTCTCTAGCGGTAAATGCATTTAGTAAAGACTTCAAAGGGAGAGCAATGTTTTTACAGGAAGAAAAATAAATAATTAGAAGTGCAGCAGGAATGTCAAAACAGGTAAAAGATTTCAAAAGAGATGCAGCTGTGGGAAGCAAAAACAAGCAAAGGGTTGAATGTAAAAATCGGAAACGAATGCGTCCTAAGAGAATTAAGCACTTGTAGTTACAAAAAATGCATATAGGGAGAACTGACGGGGTAAATATTCTCTTTTTTTGGTGAGGGGTTAGTGCGTTTGCTTTCACTAGTGTTTTCGCTTGTTGTTGCAAAATTTATGCATATTTGATAACATTTTGGAATTTTATTATTTCTTTAATTTATTTTTTTTTTACTCGGCTTTTTTCGTCGTGATTTTTTTACTGCTCAGAGGGCGAAAGTAAGACATCAAAAAACATTGGAAAGAAGATACAAGTAGATGCTCGCATGTTTATAAATATGTATACTAGGGTGGTCAAAAAAAAAAAAATTTGTTGATGTTATACAAACAAAAAAATATTAAAAAATTTTGAACAAAATTATTCTGAGATTTTTATTCAATGTTGAAAATTTTGGAAAAGAGTTTTTAAAGTGAAATTTCTACGATTCCTTTTAATATTTTCATATATTTATATTCTCAAACTTTATGAGGAAATATAATTGGAAAACATTTTTTTTCTGGGAATAAAAATATCTTTTGTTAAAAGTTTAAAAACAATTTTTTCGAAATTTTTGAATTTTTTTTCGTAATTTTTGAAAATCATAAGTTATTGAATGAAAAAATTTGAAATTTTAATCAAATTTTCTTGATGTTATTTAAAAAAAAATATTAAAACTATTTTTTGTAGTGTGTAGTAATTTAAAGGGAAAAAAAAATTTTTGTTAATAAAATTTTAAAAACAATTTTTTCCCCTAATTTTTGAAAAATATGAGTTATTGAATGAAAAATTTGAAATTGTAAAAAAATTTTCTTGATGTTTTTTCAAAAAATTATTAAAACTACAATATTTTATGTGATTTGTGGTAATTAAAAAAAATAGTTTTGAGAAAACAATATTTTTTGTTAAATTAAATTTTTGAAAAACGATTTCTTGTTGCACTCTTTATTAAATTAAATGAAAAAAAAGAGTGAAACAATCGGAAATTCTAGAGAAATTTTTTGGTATTATTTAAATAAGTTTTTGTTTTTAATTTGTGGGTTTTTCAGAATCCCAATAAAAAGCAGTTTAAATTATTATTTTTTTAATAATGAGGTAGAGCGAATAGAATTTTTTCATTTGTGGGCGCACAAAAAGAATTAAACTGAAAAGGGTTCAAACATTTTGGAGTAGAGATTTTAAAATGAAATATCTCTGATTCTTTTCAATATTTTCAAACATATATTTTTATGGGAGCAAATATGTTTTTTTTAATTTGACAAAAAAAATTCGTTATTTTTGAGAAACATGAGCTATTGAATAAAAAATTTGGGGACTAGAGTTTTTCAACAATCGAAAACAAAAAAATTATTATAAATAAAAATAATACTTAACCCTGACCCGAATGGTACACATGTGAACCACTTAAAGATTGCACTACTTCCAGTGATAGCGAAGATTCAGGAGAATGTGGATGCTGACGAGAGATTCTTACCTAATGGTATCTTGAGCTTTAACAGCGGTAACGATGATACTGAAAGCGACATTGATAACGTCGCTTCGAACCCCGGCGCATCGAAAATAAATATTATTTGGAATACTCCTAATGAAAATTTTGCACCAAAAAGTACTGTTTATGGACTTCGGGATTACACAATATCAAACCACATACCAAGACATTCAAGTATAGATCAGACACGACACGAAAGAAGTACGAGTATTGGTGTTGAGTAACTCTCGCGAACCTTCTGTGACTAATGTTACAAAAACGTTGAAAACAGGAGAAAAAATTCTAGTGCAATGTCCAAGTGAAATAAAATTTTATAGGGAGATCATGGGAGGAGTCGACTTGGCTGATCAGATCTCTGGGCTTTATGAATACGATAGGAAATCGAATAAGTAGCGGAAGAAAGTGTTTTACCGTCTGATAATGATGACAGCAGTGAACGCTTGGGTTATTTATAACGACCTCAACCGGAAAAAGATACCGTTTTTAGTTCCATGCTTATGCTTTGATCCAGGATGGCTTACAAACTACAGC
The DNA here is from genome assembly GCF_027943255.1 of Anastrepha obliqua. Lineage (NCBI taxonomy): Eukaryota > Metazoa > Arthropoda > Insecta > Diptera > Tephritidae > Anastrepha > Anastrepha obliqua. Next base: position 34,316,898 of record NC_072896.1, read on the forward strand.
ACAAATTGCCAAATGAAGGCAATGTACACTTTTCACATTTAAAAAAAAATTTTTTTAGGCACGGGAAAAAATATTTAATTTATATTTAAAAAAAATTTTTTTAGGGAAGGGAAAAAATATTTAATTTATATTAAAAAAAAAAAATTTTTTTGCTAAAATTTGATAAACACAATTTTCGTAATATTTGAAAAACATGACCTATTAATAAAAAAGTTTGAGGGCAAAAAATTTCTCGATTTAAAAAAAAAAAGTTTTAACAAAAAAAGTTACTGTTTTCCCAAAAAAAAAAAAAAATTATTTTTGAGAAATGTATTAAGTTCTAAATAAATAAAAACAATTTAAAAATATTAAAAAAAACTAATATATTCCACAAGAAATAAAATATCTTTTTTCCTAAAACAAAGAATTTAAGTAGTGTATTAAATTTTTCATAATTAAGCCAAAATTTAAAAATATTGAAAAGAATCGTACACATTTCACTTGAAAACTCTCTATTCCAAAATTTTTAACATTAAATAAGTCTCGAAATTATTAAATTTTGTTTATTTCTTTAATTTGTTTTCAGTTTATTTCTTATTACACGCAAGGTAAGTTAAAAGATGAGATAAATTATTAAATTAAATTTGATATTAAATAAAATTTCATGCCGGGTTGGCCATTTTTAAAGCGTTTATGGTACTGGTAAATATTAAATAAATGAAAAAAATAAATAAAAAAACAGCAATCCATATTTTGGCCGTTGAACAAATTTCAGAAAATTTTTCTTTTTCCACCCACCCTAAAACGTACTTAGTGTTAAAAAACAATAGTCAATTGCAACTGCCCAACAGCAAAAAAATGAGTAGGCGACCACCTGTTGCATTAACCAAACAAAACAAGTGCCAACACTAAATTTGGCAACAGAATGAAGCTGGAAGAACAGGAGTTATAAAAAAAGTATACAAGCAAAAAACAAAACCGCTGCATTGGCGCGCAGGGACCCGCAAAGCAAGCACAGCATTCTCCAGCAACCGCAGAAGCTGAAAAACAGAAGCATTGCTCCTCAGCTTCTGGCGCTGCTCTCTGCGCTCCACAGCTTCTTTACTCCGTGATTCGCCACTGCCTTTGTTTTGCCTACAACAACATACATCTAGATCATAGTTTTTTGTGCTAGTGTATATGTGTGTGTGTGTCTCAGATTTCCCTTTTGACCGCTTTTGCTTGCAGGGCCTCTGCTACACACAAACATACACACAAAGGCCGACGGCTGATTGAGGTTTGCCAACCTATATTTGTTCTTATACGTGTAAGTATGCATGTGTGTGTGTGTGTATTTTTTCGTTTTTGTCATTTGGTGTTTCCTGTCACACACTCACATGTCACTTGGGTTCTGCCACCGCATTGTCGCCACACATGATGCGGCAACCACTTTCAGTATTTCCGGTTTGTGTCACTTTTTTCGTTTTTGTTTGAATTCGTTGTGCTTACCCACGAAAAGAAATTGTGAGAGAGTAGATGCGCAGGAGTGTGGTTGGGATGGTACAGTGTGCACAAAAAATATTTGTATGTACTTCGCTAATTGTTGTTTTTGTTTTTGCCTTCACAGATGCAGGAAAAGCAGTCAAATGCAGATGACTGCAAACTTCAAGCTTTTTCGCTTTGTTGGTCTGTGGTTGGCAGCGATTTTTGGGACTAATAGCGGATGTCCCATTAAGAATGTCTATTTGGAATTTAGCGCCATGGTTTGCTGTTGTTGTTGTTGTTAACAGCTGCCGTAGTATATGAAAGATTTAGTCATAGAGAATTGGACTGCGTTACAATGCATGGAAACTTTGCAAGTCCACTTCCGAAATAGTGAGCATTTTGCGGAGGCTGTTGAAACAATATCGCTAACTCGTGGGGCGGCGATGTGAGTTGAGCACTAAGTGCAACCGATTCCACACCATTAGATTTCTTTTGTTGGGAGTTTTAGCAAAAATTGGTGTATGCCAATAATGGAAAAACAATTTTTGAATAAGAGTTGTAATTCGAAGCGCCTTTGATGAGGCTAAGTCGACCTTTTGCCGTATTCGGATAGAATATTTTTTTCAGGCGGGGTAAGCGTATGCCACCTGTCATGAGGATTGGATGTTTTGTATACATAACCTGATGAAGGTTATGCTCTTTTTTTTGACCATAAAAAAATCAGGTATAAGTAAAAGAAAGGAATACAATTTGGTAATGAGTGAAGACCTACTATTTTACAGCATACTTTTAGCTCGTCAGAGTGTAGTAGGTTAGGTTAGGTTATGGCGGTAGTCGGTCCGTATGACCAACTCACTTAGACCTTACACGTCCGCTGTGATACCACTGTGCGACACTGGAACCTTATTTATTTACTTTCATGAAACCATTTTGAGGCTCTTATGAAGCGCAGGATTGGTCTAATCCCCGCGCCAGATAGTTCGGTAAGAGAACTGAAAAAATGTTTACCTAGGCAACCTGCTCCTCCTCCTCATCTCTACAGCTTCTACATACAATATTCATGGGAGAGTGTAGTAAGTCTCCTGGTTATTTTTAAGGTACTTAAGTCCCAAAAACTTTGGCATTATTTGCCAACAATCTGGGTATTTTCGAGATTTGCAATTTCTAATGGCGGATATGCAGTGAATGCAGACAAAGTTCCTATTCTAGCAAAAAAGCAGCGATTTGAAGACCCACTTAATTATTATAGAACAAATCGTGGAACTACTGATGTAATTCTTTTCGAGTTAAGTTGTTGCCAAATAATAATTATTATAAAAACAATTTCTAATGAAAAAATTTTAGTAAAAAGTATTTTAATAAAAATATAGAATAAACTACATTAAAAAAAAAACAAATTCTATAAAAAATATTTTAATAAAAAAATATTTATATAAAAAATATTTATATCAAAAACTATAGAATTAACTATGTTTTTATAAAATAAAATATTAACACTTTCAGCCCCGTGTGCCCAACCGTGGTCAGTTTTTTCTGCACCGGTGGACCGCTTTAGTTGACAAGCTGGGACCAAAATTTATTTACTTAGTTTTATTGATTTTTTGCAATTGGGGTGACTTTGTGATATTTATGTTTGCTAAACCAAATGTATTTTTGTTATGGCGGCCGCCATAGCCGAATGGGTTGGTGTGTGACTACCATTCGATATTCACAGAGCGAACGTTGGTTCGAATCTCGGTGAAACATCAAAATTAAGAAAAACCTTTTTCTAATAGCGGTCGCCCCTCGGCAGGCAATGGCAAACCTCCAGGTGTATTTCAGCCATGAAACAGCTCCTCATCAAAATATCTGCCGTTCGGAGTCGGCTTGAAACTGTAGGTCCTTCCATTTGTGGAACAACATCAAGGCGCACACCACAAATAGGAGAAGGAGGTCGGCCAAATACTCAAAAAAGGGTGTACGCGCCAATTATTTATTTATTTTAAATGTATTTTTGTTGTTACTTTCCTGTTTTTTTTTTTTTGTGACCACCAGTGTCACGTTGTTCCAGAATATCAAAATACATATTGGACCCAAGTGGCCACCAGTGGGCATACTCCAATTTTATATTTTTATGTATTTATCTTTTTTATTTTTATATTTTTTTTTTAATATATTTTTTTTACAGATTTAATTTAAGATGTCTAGAAAACTTTTAACACGTGATGACATTGCTGCCGAGCTCGAAAAATCGAGTGGAGACGAAATTACAGGATTCTCAGATGATTCATTTGTTGATAACGACTTTGAACCAGATTCTGAAAGTTCTGATTCAGAATCTGATGACAAAGATATCGACGATAGTGATGACGTCTGTTTGTGGGACTTGGATGAAGATCCTGACGAAGAAGTTTCTCTTGCAAACTTGTTAAATAGTCGAACATGGGCGTCTGTTGGTGGAGATCGATTGACGTTTCTTGAGTCTTCGATGTGTACTGGCGTGAATCCTGCGTTTGCTTTTTAAACCACCTATTTTTTTGAGAATGGTAACACAAATGACATGTCAAATGTGTTCATAATTTACTTAAAGCTTTGATATTTACGAAATGGCGTGTTATACGCTTGAATAAAATTGGGAAATATTCAAAACCTATTTCCAAAATGGTGAGTCTTCTACTCAATGGGCAGAAAATCGTTTGACCGAAGATGAGCATTTTTACCGAAAAATCATCTTTTCTGATGAAGCTCATTTTCACATCGGTGGCTACGTCTATAAGCAAAATTGTCGGATTTGGGACTCAGAAAATCCACACGTTACTGTAGAGAAGCAAATGCATCCACAATGAGTCACTGTTTGGTGCGGATTTTGGTGCGGTTTTTGATGTGGCGGCATCATCGGGCTATTTTTTTTTCGAAAATGAGCGAGGAGCTACGGTTACAGTAAATGGCGAGCATTACCGTGACATACTCAACAAGTTTTTGTTTCCAAAAATTTAAGAGGATGACATGGACGACATTTGGTTTCAACAGGATGGTGCAACTTGTCACACTGCCAAAGCTACACTTGAACTTTTGGCTACCGTTTTTGAAAACCGAATAATCAGCCGAAATTCCGATATCAATTGGCCGCCTCGGAGCTGTGATTTAAGCCCGTTGGACTATTTTTTGTGGGGAGCCGTTAAGGACAAATGTTATGCGAACCATCCAGAGACTATTGATGCTTTAAAAAACAAAATCGAAGTTGCCATTCATGAAATTGGAACCTAAACAATCGGAAAAGTGATTAAAAATTGGATTGATCGAATGGCCTACTGTAAAGCCAGTCGTGGCAGTCATTTGAAGGATAATATTTTTCATTCATAAATGACATGTTCAATATTTAAAATAAAGAAAAAGGTTGAGAAAATATTGATTAGTTTTTTTTTTTTTTTATAGCCGATTCAAAAAGCAAATTTTACATGACCTACCCTATATACGATAGATGGGGAAAGACCCCAACTTATTCCCATTAGCTTTTTGCAAGAGTAGAGTGCTATTGTTGCTCTTTTAATATTTGACTTTCATCTTAGTTTTCTGTCTAATATTAGACCTAAGTAGCGGGCCTCATCACTGAATGACAATGCCGTTCCTCCTAGAGTCGGAGGAGTTATATTTGGAATTATATGTTTCCTAGTAAATGAGATTAGTTCAGTTTTGTTAGGGTTGACGCTTAGCCCATTTGCTTTTGACCAGTTTTCAACCATGTTTAGTAAATTTTGCATGATTTTACAAAGTGCATTGGGAAATTTGCCTCTTACTACCATTGCAATATCATCCGCATATCTAGGATTCGACCATTTGACGATGGGGGCACCTTCGCTAGAAAACTAGGTGATTTCGCTCTGTAGTGACTTTAAAGCTTAAGAAGAGGCAAGCCAATAGGCTATTAACACCAATGGGATTTTGTTGCAATAAGCAGATTTTGTATCTACTCGTATTGCCAAGCTACTCTCAGTTAACGAATAATTTTTAAAGAGTAGTGAACTTTTGCATATACCCAAAGCCAGAGCAATTAACTCTTCATCTGATATACACAAAATTATAGCATTTGACATTTACTCAAAATGGCGTTCAGGTCATTCAATAAAACAAATGCGCTCTTGCTTATACGCTGATAAATTAAAATATCGTATTTTTAGCAGAAAAATATAGGCACCGAGCCAAATCTATAATCTATTTAAATATGCGTGTGTGTGGGTGTAGCTCGTGTGAAAAAAACCACATCCAGTGAAATTTAATCGAGGAAAGCAAAAAATTAACCAATTAAGTAGCGGAACTTTTGACAGTTGTATATTTGCAGCCATTTAAATCAACGCACGTGCAGCAGACCTGGCAGTTTGCTTTAAAAAATAAAAAAAAAAAAATTCGCTCGCAACAATAAACTATGTTGATGAATTATTGTTTTTTTACGTTACCATTTATTTATTAACACAATTTGAAACACCTTTAGGTGAAGAAGAAATGACAGCAAAAACTGATATAATTTGCAAAGTGAATTATTTGAGATGCCAGGGAAGGAGGGCTGACGCAAAACAAAATCAATGAGTCTGAAAGGAAAAATAACGAAAATAATAAAAGTAAAAAAAAAGTAAATAAATAAATGAGAGCAAAAGGCACCAGCCAGAAAAAAACATGCAATATTTTGTCCACGATTAAGTAATAAATCAACGCGATTTTATTTTTTACACCATGCTGCCACAGACAAAAGCTACAAAAACATAAGCTAGACAGCACAATTGCAGGGTGGAGAGAGTAGAGTGGAATAGAATGGAGTGGAGTGGAGAGGAGTGAAGTCGAATCAAGTGAAGAGGAATGGAGTGAGACAGAAGAGGGCACAGCAATGTATTACTATAAGCTACCAGACAGGTTACGCTCCAAAGATGCTCCGCAGGTAATGCATGCATGTATGTGTGAGTGTATGCAGGTATATTATTTAGCCAGTGATGCATAAAGGAGCATACAAGCGTGCGGAGTAGAACGAGAGCAGAGAGCTTACACACATAGGATATAGACAGACAGGAAGCTAAGCTCTACACACTGCTTGACGAGCGCGCATACAGTAGCGAGTGTAACTGGGTTTATGCTGAATTTTTTTAATATTTTTTTTTTTCATATTTCGAGTTAAATCCTTTTATTTTTAATTGTGCAATCTTTGAAAAAACCAAGTATGAAATAAAACTTTTCACAAAATTTATTGTAGAAAAATTCACAAAAATATTTATTTACATTTTTTTAGAAAAATTCACAAAAATATTTATCTAAATTTTTTTTAGAAAAAGTCACAAAAATATTTATCTTATTTTTTTTTAGAAAAATTCACAAAATATTTATCTAAATTTTTTTAGGAAAATTCACAAAAGTATTTATATAGATTTTTTTAGAAAAATTCACAAAAATATTTATGTAAATTTATTTTAGAAAAATTCACAAAAATATTTATCTAAATTTTTTTTTAGCAAAATTCACAAAAATATTTATCTAAATTTTTTTTAGAAAAATTCACAAAAATATTTATCTAATTTTTTTTAAGAAAAATTCACAAACGCACCAACCCAAAGTATCAGACTTTTTTTTTAATTCAATCAATTTTTCGGCACTATTTATGTTACTTAAATTTGCTGAGCCATAAACTGCGTACCCAAAAATTTTCTGAAAATTCATTTTAAAAATTTAAAATTTTTGGTTAATGAATAAATGAATTTTTCTTAATTTAAAATAAAATATGTAAGTTTGATTTGCATGCATGGCTTAGGTTAAACGTGGAAAATATTAAAAAAAAAGTGCCCAATAAAATTTAACTTGAGAAAATTATAAATATCATTTATACCCTCACTGATGCTCGCCACTGTACACTTACCCACCACTCATGCAACTTATGCCAACAACACCAAGAGCAAGACTGGCGCACAGCATTAACGCTGCTGGTAATGGTATTAGCCAGCATTCTGTGGTGATATCAGTGGTAGCAGGTGTGCTGCTTCCCAGCGCTTGCTGGAATGTGGCAGAGCAGTGTTTTGTGTTTTTCTTGAAAATCTTTTGCTATATTTCCTCTTACCTTTCACCCTCACCACGCAACCACTGTATCGCCTTTCACACAGATAACTGGTTTTATTTTATTTTTCTAATTTTTATTTATTTCTTATATTGCATGCTTTTTGCCCGTATGGCAATACCATCTACTCAGTAGCCGGGGAAACAAGATTATAATCAAGCTAAGCGTATTTGTGTGTACCAGTACAAAGTTGCGAGGGAAGTGAGGGTTTGAGTTTCGGTATGTTGCAAGAATTTGGCAGTTCTGTTCTATTGAAATTTTGTAGATGTTTACAATTTTTTTTGTTCGATTTTTTTTTTCATAATAAGGTATCAATTTCATTATCTCGATATGCTTTTGTTGAAAATTATAAAACCAAGGCGCTTGATTTGAAAGTAAAATATTCATATTGAGTAGAAATGCAGAGTTGGGATACAGAAATACAGCTGCACCGTAGCGCTGGGTAAATAGGAAATTTTGTAGAATCGTTGGGAGAAATTAAAAGTTACTAGCATATTTTTGATTTATTTCGATGATTAAATAAGTGGTTGCAGTTATCGTTGTGCGAATGGTTCTACACAGCCTTCTGACTATTTATTTCTGGGAATCGAAGCTGCTGCGGTGTAGGTATGTTTTCTCTCGCTCCTAATTTTTATCACGTGGCTTATTGAATATGAAACTAAAAATTTGTAAATGCTGATGATCTTTCAGCTATCTTCCTTTGGAATTGTCTGGCGTTGGCAGTTCCACTTGAGATTATTTTTAACAAACATTTATCAACAGGCAATTTCTTAAATAAATGGAATTTTTTAAAAGTGAAGCAATTATAGACCGAGTTTCAAGATACCAATCATCTCTAAACTTTTTCGAATGCATTTTAAAGGCCAAATTTATTTTGCGATTAAGTCTTCAACTAATCCAAACCAACATGTTTTATAACTGACCTCTCTATACAGCTACTAATCTCGCAGTTTTTAGCGAATTTCGCATGTCATCGTTTTCTAAAGGACTCCAAGTTGATTGCGCTTTCACTAACTTCTCTAAGGCATTTGACAAAGTATCAGCGAGTTTTTAGTAAATAAGTTGACTTGCTAGGGCTTTCACGCCACCTTTCTGCAAGGGTTTATGTCATATTTGACAGAAAGACGGTATGTGATAAAAATCGGATGGAGTTTTATCGAACAACTTTGGTGTCCCTCAAGGGAGCATCTTAGAGCTACTTTATTTTATTGATAAAAGCAAATGTTTTTGCTTTTAAAATTTCTTGCTCTCCGCGAATGGTTTAAAAATTGTCTCATCTGTTAATTAAAACTAAAATTAAAATTATAGTAAAATTAAAATTAAAATTAAAATTAAAATTAAAATTAAAATTAAAATTAAAATTAAAATTAAAATTAAAATTAAAATTAAAATTAAAATTAAAATTAAAATTAAAATTAAAATTAAAATTAAAATTAAAATTAAAATTAAAATTAAAATTAAAATTAAAATTAAAATTAAAATGAAAATGAAAATGAAAATGAAAATGAAAATGAAAATGAAAATGAAAATGAAAATGAAAATGAAAATGAAAATGAAAATGAAAATGAAAATTAAAATTAAAATTAGAAGTAAAATTAAAATAAAAATTTAAATTAAGACAAAAATCAAAATTAAAATTAAAATTAAAAATAATATTAAAATTAAAATTAAAATTATGGTTGGGCACCTATTGCTGCGCGTCCCAGGTGGTGGATAGGGTACGCCACAGTTATCTTCTGTGGTTAAGTAGGTCATAGCCTTGGTAAAAGCCTACTCGCGAACCAGCCTAGTTCTCGTCAACCAACAACTATGACAGGGGGAACAACATGCTGTGCAGTGTTACTGCACGCGTGCCGTAACTGCCATAATTGCTGGCAGTGACCCATATCCACTTCGGTGGACGGCGAGAAGCCACTCGTATTAGTAGGTCATGTATCTGCTAATACGAATGGAATAAAGATGGACTCACGTGGAGAAGGCCACTTCCTTATATCAAAGGCTACAATCGAAGGTGGAACAGCACACGCCGAGGGATGCATGGCTTAGGGTGAGCTAAGTCGCAAGTATGCGGACTCTGGGGCACCTGTCGCACCCCAGTTTCAATTCAATTTACCACGGCATAGGGCTCTAGCGTGGCGAACCCCATTATTTCCCTACTTAAATCCCAGGTTACGACTGCTTACACGTCAGCTGAGTGACCGCACCGCAAAAATGTATAAATCAACAAACACAAAAAAAACAACAAAACAAAAACAACAAATTCCTTCCCGACGCGGAAGACCTCTTGGCTCCATCAAATTCATGGCGGGGTCGAAAACAACCCCTTCGGTGGCGAAAGTGCTCAGTAAGAGCAAAACCGTCAAAGAGACACCACCGCATTCCCTTGTGGCTTCCACTTCCTCCAAAACCGACTCGGCTGCGGAGAACCAATTGATCACCAAAGCTGTTTTGCCAGAAACTGGGAAAACAACTCGGACAGAAGTCTCCAGAAAACCTATCCCTCCTCATCTCCGTCGATATAGAGATCGAAGACGCGCCACTTTCCTTATGGAAAAGCTCGGCAAAACCCCTGACGAGGAGCTGTCCGACCAACAGAAATTTAAAATTTAAACCTTAAAATTAGCAGTAAACAAGCTGAAGGTTTGTTAAACATAAAATTTAGTTTATATTTTTATAGAAAAATATTTATTTATTCAGCAGCATCTTCTTTGCGTTGTGCCAGCACTTAGTTCAATCCTCGGAGCACTTCTGGTAAACCATGGAAATTTTTTTCAGGTTTTTTCTTCTTTTTCCCATTTATATATTTTTCATTTTGGAGACAGAAAATAGTTGCAGTGTGCTGAGTTCGATGAATACGGTGGCTGAGGCGTGTTTGCCAGAAAAAATACAAATTCTATGATTACGTAAAATTTTAAAGCTCACCTTATTTTAGTAAAACTATATTTTATAAGCTCATTAAATTTGGTTGAAATTCATTACAGTTTTGTACCAACAACAACAAACACATTTACTTTCTCATTCCAAACGACCACACTTCATTCACAGTTTGCCACAAAATTGCGCGTGCTAAAAGAAAATGTGGACACTCCAGTCGCTGCGGTATTTTTCAATAAGCAGTATGGAAAATGTAACAACAACAAAAGTGATAAGTGCACAATATTGCTGGGTAAAACTCATCATTCACACTCCCGCCAACAAAGTCATCATCAGCTGATGATACCCACTTAATTTGCTTCCCCACAACAAATTCCTTATTGTTGCTTGCTTATTGACGTCTCCATAGGTTTGTTATTCAATGATTACCAATGAGGCAGCAGTAACGCTGTTCGGAGTTGCAGACGTTTTTGGTGTGGTTTGTTTTATATATTTTCTCGGTTTTTTTCTTGTTTCTTCTTGAAATTTTTTGGTTTTTCGTTACTTTTTTTTATTTTACTTTTTCTTTTAGAGTTTTTTTTCATGTGTTGCCTGTGCTTCCCACTTGTATGCGATTTTTTGTTTGAATTGTTTGTATTGAAAGACACAACAACAAAAATATTACTTTCGTCTCATTTCGTCTGAGACATACATATATTTGCGTATATATTTTCATATGCGCTGAAATGGTATGCGTAAATGCGTAGAATTATAATCCGAAAATAAAAACAAAAATTAATATATTTATCGAATATCTCCAAAGAAGTCTCTTAAGTGTAGCTGTCTTCATAGTTACCTGCGTACATTCCAACCTTCAAGGCTCCTTACGCATTTTTCGTGCTTTGTTGTTTTCTGTTACTTACAGTTTACGCCAATAACACAAACTTATAAGGAACTCTCTCGTATTTCTCATATCATATATAAGTATATACTTACACTCAAATATATGTATACGCATCCACGTACCTACTTGCGTATGTGTTTTCATGCGCGTTTGTTGCTTGCTCTTTCCTTCCATATATCAACATTATGTTGGCAGTGTGTTGCTGTTGTGCTTTAATTTTGTTTTTTTTATGTTTTTATTTCTCTGTTTGCCCTTATTATTGCACAGGTACTGCTATATTTTCCACCAAATGGTAGCATACTTTTCGGGTGGCTGCTATGAAATATGAGACAATAAATAAATCGGCTTTAAATTGGACTTGTTTCTTTGTGGCAGTTGTTCAACTAACTGCTTCTACTGCTGCTGCTGCGTCTACATTTAGAAAGCGAATTTATTTTCTTTTATTTTTGACTTCTTAATTTTCCTGTGGCTTATTCTTTTTCTAGTCGCTATGCTGCTTGTATCATACCAGCATCTGCTGTTTATGATTATTTTTTCACATTTCTTCACAATTTGCAGTTTTTTTTTTTTTTTGTTTTCCTTTCTTTTCGTTTTGACTTCTGTTACTTTGCTTATTCTACTTTGAACATTTATTTGGCGAGTTAATACTTTTTTGTTCTTATTTCCCCTAATAAACATATTTTAGAACACTTTTCACTTCAAGTACTGCATACAAAATATTATATTTCAAGTAAATTGTAAGCGAAAACATATGTATGTATATGTGAGGGGGTGTGAAAAGCTTCCATTATGAAAGGAATTACTCGCGTTGCGACCTGACGATTTCTTCTTTTTTATTTAGAACAAAACACCCAATACTACCAAAAAAAAATTGCCCAAAATCAACGCAATTTTTGAGCTACATGAAACTTGCACTTTGCCAAAATTCAATGGTCTATAAAACTGCATACTCAGAATTCCTCTAAATTTTGTAAAAATTCTGATTAAAAAATTTGAAGTGATAATGACTTTTTTTTTTAATTTTGATCAAAACTTGCCAACATGTCTTGCTAACTAGTAAAAGATTTTAGACTCTGACGGTTTCGTTTTAGCAATCGCTTACTGAATCTCTAAAAGCAATTTCTTTATTTAAATATCGCAACAATCCGCGTAGTAAATTAGATATTAGGCGGCGTTCGTATGCTCATCATTTTCAGCTTCCCTATCTTCACAATTTCACTTAAATAGCGTTCGATTTCTTCAGCGTTTAAAAGAAGGCATTGAGAATAATATAAATGATATCTTCTTTGGCATTAAAGAAACAAATACGTAAAAGATAACAGAGCTGATGCAATACCTTACACCTGCTGATATGTCTGCTGTATCGTTGTCTTTCTATTGACAATCAACTCTTGCCTTCTCATTGCACTCAAGCTCCTGAGATCTGGACCCCATACTTGAATTATATCGAGCCGATGCCTCCTAAGTGAACTGAGTTTCTCTATACACTGCACTGCAAGTTTGGAAGTTATGATGGTTGAATTTACCGCTTTTATAGTAGCCTGACTGTCTGTGAAAGTTGCTATTTAGGGTCCAGTTTACATGATGTTCCAGGATGGCTTTGCTGGCTTCCCTAATCTCCAACAATTCCATCTGGAGTGCACCAACTTTGTCTGTCATTTAATTTATTTCCGTTCTCTTTTATTTTGTTTAGCTCATTTTATTTTATTTTATTTTTTAATTTAGCTCTATCTTATTTCATTTAGTTCCATTTCATGTTCCATTTCATTTCACTCCTTGACAGTAAATTTCAGCTCACTTCATTTCGTTTCGTTCTGGCTAATTTAATTTAATTTAATTTATTACAATTCAGATAAATAAATAAATTCCATTTTATTTTGGTGAATTTCAATTCAGATAAATAAATAAATTTAATTTTGTTTCGGTGAACTTCAATTCACATAATTTCACTACATCTCAACTCATTTAATTACGTTTTATTTCGTGTAATGCCTTTATTGCATTTAACCATTTCATTCATCTCATTTCATTTCATTCCTTTCCATCTACTTCACTTTGCATTTCAATTTGTTTAATTCCATTCCATTTAATTTCATTTCGTGTCATATAATTTTATCTCATCTTTGGTTCTATCGCATGCCATTTTATTTTGATGAATTCCATTTCATTTCATTTTATTTCAACCCATTCCATTTCATTTCATGCCCATCTCAATTCTTTATATTTAATTTCATTTAATTTAATTCCATTTTATTTCGTTTAAATCTATATAATTTCATATCATTCCATTCAATTACATCCTTTTCATTTTGTTTCGTTTAACTTTACTTCACCTTCTCTTCTTCCATTTCATTTCCTTCCATATTAAATTGTTTAATTACACTTCGCTTCAACTCAATCCACCAGCAAGCATTTTCAAGACCAAAATCTGAGAAAATATGGCTGAAATGTTCGCCTATTGACTGTGGAAGGTGCCTTCGGTCGGTTGATGCCCACTTTGTGTCAATGAAATCTGATGGACGGGGTAAGGAAAGTATACCATAAGATCACGCGGTGTCCTACTACACCTGCCACGAATCCCATCTCATCTCATCTCATCTCATATCACCTCATCTCAGCTCATCTCATCTCATCTCATCTCATCTCATCTCATCTCATCTCATCTCATCTCATCTCATCTCATCTCATCTCATCTCATCTCATCTCATCTCATCTCATCTCATCTCATCTCATCTCATCTCATCTCATCTCATCTCATCTCATCTCATCTCATCTCATCTCATCTCATCTCATCCCATCTCATCTCATCTCATCTCATCTCATCTCATCTCATCTCATCTCACCTCATCTCATCTCATCTCATCTCATCTCATCTCATCTCATCTCATCTCATCTCATCTCATCTCATCTCACCTCATCATTATTATATATTAATTAAGACCTACCGCTAAAATCGATATTTCTTTGTTAAATAAGGTGAAGAACAGTCCGAACTATAATACATGAAAGTTCATCTGGCGTACCCCAAGGCAGTTATGTGGATCCCATCCTATACTTGCTATACACATACGATCTACCAGATTCTAAAGAAACTATAATCGTAACGTTCGGGGATGACACCGCCGCACTCACAATTGACTCCCACTACCACGCGACCTCCCAAAAAAATGCAACAACTCGCCCACTAAAAAACTTCTCATATCGTTTCATCTCATCTCTCTCCTCTCATCGCATGTCATTTCATAAAACCTTACAAGCAAGCGGTTGAAACAAATCCAAGGCAATTCTCAAAGTATTATTCGGCACTTTCGCTGAAAATGAGCTTAAAGCTTTCAGGATAAAATTCACTTAAGAGAGTGCCACAATATCTTTCGCAATACTTATCATACATTAATATAGTCAATACATACATGCATGCCTACATACAGGTATGTCTATCTAATAATTTTAACATATTGTTCTTGTGCATATGTGTTAGTGTTTCTTTTCCCCTCCTTACAATTTCAATGCTAATAAATTTCAAAACAGACACAAATGCAGGAGCAGGGCAGAATGGTGTGTGAAAAGCATGAAAGTTATAACGGAATACATTTTTTGCTAACGCGAGTATTTATTTTCAACAGACCTGACGATGGAGCACTTCGAGTAAAGGGTGCTCCGCTAAAAACTCCTGTTTTGAATTTTGAGGACCTTTTTTGTGATTATCGGTCGAAGAGGTTTATTGTTGCGAGGTGCTAAATTAAGGTGTAGTCATGACGCATTACAAGAGAGCACATGGAGAGAAATTTTTAAAACACACCGGGATGGTAAGAATTTGTGGAGATAATTTGAAAATTCTCTTATCTCGCGCCTCGTTTAAATGGATTGGTGAACGAAATTCAGATGTTTGACTTCGCTGAATTTTTTCTTTAAAAATTTGCAAAGAACAAAGGTGTTTAGCGATAACCTGAGGTTGGTTTCTAAACTAAAACACAAGCCTCCGTCCGGCCTAAATGAAATGAGGCTGATCCTTACTACATAATTTCATTGAAAACTTCGTCAAACGTCCAATGAATGTCTTCAGTCATGAAGCAGTCATTTAGCGGATATTGTGTGACATTTATAAATAACCTCCATTTCTATACTCTTTACTGAAATGAGATCAGCGGAATTATACAAATGAAGATGGCCTTTTTTTTCAAACTGCTCAATAGACAGCTGCGAAAACCCACGAAAGTTGTTTACTTAAACTAAGCTTTTGTACTAAATTGTGATGAGAATTTTGATGCTGCTCAATAAATAGGGATATTTTATGTTTTAAGGCAAGGCGAATCTATTAAAGGTGGTGTTGGTAAACCAGCTGAGTTATTATTGGGTAGTCGAAAAAGTCTTTTCGTATTTTGTCAATAGATGTCGTTGGAGTCATCTATCTCCAGTGCTACCAATCACATTGTGTCATATCATATGGTGTTAGAAAGGTGACATTTTAAGCTTCATTTGAAATAACTAAATTCGGAGAAGTTGAAAAAAAGTTATAGCTGTTCAAAAATGAGTGAAAATAATGAAAAAATTTGCTATATTTTGAAATTTTTGTATAAAAAAGGGAAGAATGCCACGCAAGCCACCAATGAAATTTTTGAAGTTTACGGAGACGATGCCGTATCAGTTCGTGTAGCACACCAATGGTTCGCTCGCTTCCGTTCTGGAAATTTCAATGTAAAAGATGCACCTCGCTCTGGTCGACCTATCGTTGGAAAAGTCGATGAATTTTGGAAAAGATTGACCAGGTCCGTCACATAAGCTGCCATGACATCGCCAAGGCACTAAACATTCCTCATCAAACGGGTTTGAACCATTTAAAAAAGGCTGGTTACAAAAAGAAGCTCGATGTTTGGGTACCACATGAATTGTCTGTGAAAAATTTAATGGACCGAATTAACATCTGCGATTCTTTGCTGAAATGAAATGAAATCGAACCATTTCGGAAGCGAATGGTAACAGGAGACGAAAAGTGTATCAAATACGACAATAATATGCGAAAAAGATCATAGTGCAAGGGTGGTGACGCTCAACAAATGGTCGCAAAGCCAGGATTGACGCCTCGAAAGACTATGCTGTGTGTTTGGTGGGATTGGAAAGGAATCATCCACTATGAGCTGCTCCAGCCTGCTCGAATGATTGATTCTACACTTTACTGTCAACAGCTGATGAGATTGAAGCAAGCAATCGAAAAAAACGGCCAGAACTGATCAGCAGAAAGGGCGTCGTTATCCATCAGGACAACGCTAGGCCACACACATCTTTGATGACTCGGCAAAAACTGGGAGAGCTTGGCTGGGAAGTTTTGATGCATCCACCATATAGCCCTGACCTTGCACCATCGGACTACCATTTGTTTCGGTCAATGCAGAACTCCCTTAATGGAGTAAAGTTGGCTTCAAGAGAAGCCTGTGAAAATTACTTGTCGCAGTTTTTCGCCGAGAAACCACAAAAGTTTTACACTGATGGAATAATGTCTCTAGAAAAAAAAAATGGCAAAAGGTGGTCGACCAAAATGGTACATATTTGGTTTAAAAAAAATCATTATAAATATAAAAAAAATGAGTTGAGGTTTGATTAGAAATACGAAAAGCCTTTTTCGACTACCCAATATAATTTTTTTTTCGCCGTGGCCATGTGGCTTTCAGCTCAGAATGAAACAAGGCGAATTCATTACTTGTTTTCTAGTTTCGCAATACTTTCCTTTGACAATCAAACGTACAGAACAGTGTTGTTGGTCTAGTGCCACCACCTTTAATGAATGCGCCTTGGTTTTAAGGCGTTCCTGAAAGAAAAATAGTTTTTGTTTTAATTTTGCTTCAACCTGCTTTAAGGCAGCTGCATATTTATTTATTTTATATTTCTATGCTGAGAAGTGAATGCTGTTAAATAATTTTTTCTATCAGTTGATATTTGATATAGGAAGTTCAAGCAGAAGCCCACTCTATGAGGCTACAGAGGCGAGCAAACTTCTCTACACCGTAAGCCTAACTCAAATACTCCAGTGAAAAAAACGATCTTATTGGACGTTAATAAAAAGAAGAGATTTTAAAACTGTCTTCATGAAACCTCCACAAAATTGTATGTATGAATGTTAGTGTCTTTTAAACTAATTGTAGTGTCAAAAAATATTTTAAAATATATTTAAATAATTGCAATCCAAAAATAAAATAAAAAATTAAAAATATTTAAAAAATATAAAAGCACGGATTTTGAAGTACATCAATGGCGATCGAAGCGTCGTATGAGTTTTTTAAAAAAACCGGAGGCTTAAAATTGACGGCCGCCGTAGCCGAATGAGTTGGTGCATGACTACCATACGGAATTCAGAGAGAGAACGTTGGTTCGAATTTCGGTGAAACACCAAAATAAAGAAAAAGTTATTTCTAATAGCGGTCGCCCCTCGGCAGGCAGTGCAAATCTCCGAGTGTATTTCTGCCATGAAAAAGTTCCTCATAAAAATATCTGCCATTCGGAGTCGGCTTGAAACTGTAGGTCCCTCCATTTGTGGAACAACACCAAGACGCACACCACAAATAGGAGGAGGAGCTCGGCCAAATACCCAAAAAAGATGTACGCGCCAATTATATGTATATAACATTGTTTAACTTTACTTTTTTACGCTAGTGCACTTATCCCCAACATACCCTATGATCAAAAGGTACCGGGAAGGTGATGTTGACTGTTTTCTTCGACTGCCAAGGCCTTAGTACCTTTCATCGGCTCACCAGACAGTCAATAAAGGATATTATTTATCCGTTTTGAAGCGTTTGAATGATGCTATACGTCGCACATGGCCGGAAATCTGGGCAAACAATTTTTGGATTTTGCATGACGATATCGCGCCATAGCACCGAGCCCAACCTTTGGTGGATTATTTCACCAAACACCAAGTAATAACCATCGTGCAAGCACCGTATTCACCTAGTATGGCCCCGTGCGACTTCTTTTTGTTTCCCAAGTTGGAGTTACCACTTCGTGGAAGGAGGTTTCAGTCGATAGAGGAGATCAGAGAGAATGCGACGAAGGAGCTGAAGGTCATCCCTTCGCCATCCTATCAGGGCTGCATGGAGGACTGACTTAAACGTTGGCTCATGTGTTTTGCTTCAGACGGGTCATGTTTTAAAGGAGATAAAATAAATTCGGCTGAAATTTAGCTCTGTTTTGTTTTATTTAAACATTCCCGGTACTTTTTGTTTGTAGGGTATGTGTGTTGACATAAGTCAGTTAGTCAGTCAATTAGCGGGCTTGCATTTTTAGTTTGCTTCGGACGTATTTTTGTGAGCTTGGCAATCGCTTTATCTCGTAAAATATGGTTCAAAGAAACTGCACCTTTTAAACCAGTATAATTTTTCAGCCAACGTGCTCCCCAGACTTGGTCCTTGCAACTATTGTCTGTTTCAGAAATCACAAAGGCCCACAAGAAGGCAAAAATTTATCACAACTGAGCTGATAACTGCCGCATCGCATATAGAAGGCATATCAGATCCGTTTTCAGAAAAAAAAAAAAAAAAAATAAAAAAACGGTGACACAAACATATTTAACCAAAATGAAAAACTTCTTGGAAGAGCGCAAAATAAATATTGTTGAATAAGTAGAAACAAAAAATGCGACAAAATTTTAAAATCTCCTTTTTCTGAAAAAACCTCGTGCATAGTTCCGCCATAAGCTTACTATATCCCACTGATTGCCAATTTTTATTCTCAGGCGCACTTAATGAGGTACCCTATATAAGCAAGGAAACAACACAGTGTAATATGCGGGTTTATATCTACACAGTTGCAAATTGAAATCAAATTACCGTATTCCACTGCCATTTTCCCTCATATTTCATTTGTAAAACATTTATCATTTTTCAAGGCAACAGCAACCGCTGCCACGGTTTTCGGCGAGCATCTGCCTGTCACATGTTTTTGAGTGTCATTCGATAAATAATATTATTTCTCAACAATTTCTGGTTTCTCGCCTTAAGGTAGGCTACCATAGTTAGGCGTAGAATGCCGAAAAAACTGTATGAGAAAAAAATGTGTGAAATTCTTTGCTTATACGCTTAAAAACGCTTTAAAAATTTAGTTTTATCACGGATAATATTCATACGAGGGTGGTTATTTAAGTGGATGAAAAAAATATTTTGTATGGCGAAATTGGCTTGCTTGCTTCTTAAATATCATCCATGTAAATCAAGGTAATTATGCAAGCGTTGCAAAGCACTCAACGCGAGCCGGTTTGGAAATTATGCGGTATGCACAGCAAATAAAATTTTCGATAGCCAAATTTTCATATTAATTAATCTATCGTTACGGATTTGAACTAGGTATTATTTGAAGAATGGTAACACTTAGCTAACATCTGATTTGACAGAAAATTAGTTTTATTCTTTTGTTGAACGAAAATGGCTCAAAGAACGCTGGGAATTATTGCGACATTACTTTGAAAATCATGGTAATGTTGCAGAATGTGTACGAATGTGTACTTGAAGAAGATGAAGACTTTTACCGAAAAATCATCTTTTCGGATGAAGCTGATTTCCATCTCGGCGGGTATGTTAACAAGCAAAATTGCCGCATTTGGGGCTCAGAAACCCCGTACGCTCTCGAAGAAAAGCCGATGCATTCACAACGAGTCACTGTTTGGTGCGGATTTTGGTCGAGAGGCATCATTGGTCCATTTTTCTTCGAAAATGAGCGAGGATTGGCCGTAACCGTCAATGGAGAGCGTTACCGGGCCATGTTAAACGAATTTTTGTTCCGAGAAATTGAAGAGGAGGATATTGGTGGCATTTGGTACCAACAAGAAGGCGCTACTTGCCACACAGCGAATGCTACGATCAATATTTTGCGCACTGTCTTCGAAGATCGCATTATCAGCCGAAATTCTGATATCGTTTGGCCGCCTCGGAGCTGCGATTTGACGCCGTTGGATTATTATCTTTGGGGTGCCGTCAAAGACCAGTGTTATGCCAACAAACCAGCAACAATTGATGCACTGAAGACCAACATACGCGATATCATAGCTGAAATACAGCCGCATACAATCGAAAATGTGTTGAAAAATTGGACCGATCGTATGGGATGGTGCATGGCTAGCCGAGGCAGCCATATGAATGAAGTTGTGTTTCGTCATTAACCGGAAGGATTGTACTTCAAAATAAAAAAAACAGTTTGAAAAAATATTGAGTAGTTTCTTTTTTATAGCATTTTTAATTCCGTAAAGTTATATGGTGGACCCTTTATATGGAAATATTGGGTTGGGGAAAGACTGTCGTATTGTGTCAATTGAGCGCGACATTTGAACATATCTTGCGTTGTACTTATTGCATCCGGGCCGATTTGAAGACGACAATCTGTACTACAAGTGTCTCTTTGACAGTGTTATGATCGTACGTTTTAGTCTTAAGTTATAGCGCGTCAAAGATGGAGTTCACCAAGCAAGAAATTCGTCATATTTTACGTTTTTACTACCTTAGAGGTAAAAATGCAACGAAGGTGGCGGCACAAATTTGTGAAGTTTATGGGCCTGATACTGTAACGATTCGCACAGCACAGTGTTGGTTCGAACGATTTCAATCTGGTGTAGTAGATGCCGAAGATGCACCTCATACTGGTAGGCCAATCGTCGTAGAGACTGACAAAATCGTTGAAATTATCCAAAGAGACCGGCATGTGTGCATTCGCTCGATTAGTCAGGAACTAGGTGTAGACCACCAAACCGTTTGGAACTATTTGCAGAAGATTGGATTCCAAAAAAAGCTGGATGTTTGGGTGCCACACGTGTTGACGCAAAAAAATCTCTAGGACCGAATCAACGCTTGCGATTCTCTGCTAAAACAGAACGAACTTGACCCATTTTTGAAGCGGATGGTAACTGGTGATGAAAAGTGCATCGCGTACAATAACGTCAAGCGAAAAAGATGGTGGTCGAGAAGCGGCGAGCCGGCCTAAACCATCGCCAAGCCCGGATTGACCGCCAGGAAGGTTTTGCTGTGTGTTTGGTGGGATTGGAAGGGAATTATCCACTATGAGCTGCTCAACCATGGCCAGACCCTTAATTCGGTCCTCTACTGTGAGCAACTTGACCGTTTGAAGCAGGCGATTGACCAGAAGCGGCCAAAATTGGTCAATAGGAATGGTGTTGTGTTCCACCAGGACAACGCTCGTCCTCACACATCTTTGATGACCCGCCAGAAGCTACGCGAGCTCGAATGGAATGTCCTATCGCACCCACCATATAGTCCGGGCCTGGCACCAAGTGGCTATCATCTCTTCCAGTCCATGCAAAACGCCCATGGTGATACCAAGTTGGCCTCAAAAGAGGCTTGCGAAAACTGGTTGTCTGGGTTTTGTTGCAAATAAGGAGGGGGGGGGGGGTTTATAAAGGGGGGATAATGAAGCTGTTTTCTGAATGGCAACAACTTTGTGAACAAAACGGGGCATATTTGACTTGAATCGGAGAATTCTAAGTACGTTAAATAAAGCGTCAAATTTCGGTCACAAATACGACATTTCTTTTTCCCCAACCAATATGCGCTGGGTTTGGGACCCGCCATTTAAACCAGACTTCGTCGCCAAGTACTGTCGTTCACTCCGGTGGACGAGCGTCTCGCAACAATCCGCATCAAAGCCAGATTTTTCAACATATCGCTAATTTGCGCCCACGCCCCGACGAAAGACAGGGCGATGCGACCAAAGATTCCTTCTATGAGCGCTTGGAACGTTCCTATGAGCGCTGCCCCCGCCACGACATAAAAATCGTGCTTGGCGACTTCAACGCCAGGGTGGGCAAGGAGGGAATTTTTGGTCCCACAGTCGGAAAATTCAGCCTGCACAACGAAACATCCGGTAACGGATAGAGGCTGATCGACTTCGCCGGGGCCCGAAACATGGTAGTCTGCAGCACCAGATTCCAGCATAAAAATATACACCAAGCTACCTGGCTGTCTCCTGATCGAAAAACGCGAAACCAGATCGATCTGTTGTGATAGATGGAAGACACGCTTCTAGTGTATTAGATGTACGTACGATCCGAGGACCCAGCATCGACTCGGATCATTACCTTGCTGCAGCCAAACTGCGCACACGCCTCTGTGCAGCGAAAAGCGTCCATCTAACTACGCAAAGAATGTTCGACATCGAAAAGCTGCAATCACAACAGACAGCCAGAAGATTCGCCACTCGACTCTCACTCTTGCTCTCAGAGAGTACTGCCCAACAAACCGGCATGCACGAGCAATGGAGCAACATTTCTCGTTCCCTACGTACCGCCGCTGAAGAAGAAATCGGATTCCGGCGAGCCCGAAAAAACAATTGGTACGACGAGGAATGTCATGCTGCAGCCGAAAGAAAAGATGCTGCCTATAGAGCCACGCTGCGATCGGGCGCAACGCGAGCCATGTGGGATCGCTACAGAGAGCTGAAAAAGGAAGAGAGACGTATTATTCGACAGAAGAAACGAGAGGCCGAAATACGTGAGTGCGAGGAGCTTGAGATGCTGGCCAATAGGAACAACGCCCGAAAATTCTACCAGAAAGTTCGGCGGCTTACAGAAGGTTTCAAGACCGGGGAGTTTTCCTGTAAGAACAAAGACGGCGATCAGATGACCGACATCCAGAGCATTCTTAAATTATGGAGGGAACACTTCTCGAACCAACGTAATAGTGATAGCTGCGCATGTCATAGAGAATGTGATGATCCCGATACTCCAATCGTTGACGCCGGAATTGACGTTCCGCTAACCGACCATAACGAGGTGAGAATAGCGATAACGCGGCTAAAGAACAACAAAGCCGCGGGCGCCGACGGACTGCCGGCTGAGCTATTCAAACATGGCGGCGAGGAGCTGGTAAGGTGCATGCATCAGCTCCTATGCAGAATATGGTCGGATGAAAGCATGCCTGCCGATTGGAATTTAAGTGTGCTCTGCCCAATCCATAAGAAGGGCGATCCTGCAATTTGTGCCAATTACCGCGGGATTAGTCTACTAAATATCGCCTATAAGGTTCTAGCGAGCGTATTGTGTGAAAGGCTGAAGCCCACCGTCAACCAACTGATTGGACCTTATCAGTGTGGCTTCAGACCTGGAAAGTCTACCATCGACCAAATATTCACAATACGCCAAATCTTGGAAAAGACCCATGAAAGGAGAATCGACACACACCATCTTTTTGTCGACTTCAAAGCTGCATTCGACAGTACGGAAAGGAGTTACTTGTATGCCGCGATGTCTGAATTTGGTGTCCCCGCAAAACTAATACGGCTACGCAAGATGACGTTACTCAACACCTGCAGCGCCGTCAGAATTGGGAAGGACCTCTCCGAGCTGTTTGATACCAAACGAGGTTTCAGACAGGGTGACTCGCTGTCGTGTGGCTTCTTTAACCTGATGTTGGAGAGCATCGTACGAGCCGCAGAACTTAATCGCTCAGGCACAATATTTTATAAGAGCGTACAATTGTTGGCGTATGCCGATGATATCGATATCATCGGCCTTAATAACCGCGCTGTTAGTTCTGCCTTCTCCAAACTGGATAAAGAGGCAAAGCGAATGGGTTTGATGGTGAACGAGGACAAAACGAAGTACCTCCTGTCTTCAAACAAACAGTCGGCGCACTCGCGTATCGGCACCCACGTTACTGTAGACAGTTATAATTTTGAGGTTGTAAAAGACTTCGTGTATTTGGGAAGCAGCATTAACACCTATAACAATGTCAGCCTTGAAATCCAACGTAGAATCTCTCTTGCCAACAAGTGCTACTTTGGACTAAGTAGACAACTGAGCAGTAAAGTCTTCTCTCGACGAACAAAACTAACACTTTACAAGACTCTCATCATGCCCGTCCTAACGTATGGCGCAGAAGCGTGGACGATGACAACATCCAATGAAGCGACGCTTGGAGTGTTTGAGAGAAAGATTCTGCGCAAGATTTTTGGACCTTTGCACGTTGGCAACGGCGAATATCGCAGACGATGGAACGATGAGCTGTATGAGCTTTACGACGACATAGCCATTGCGAAGCGAATAAAGATCCAGCGGCTACGTTGGCTGGGTCATGTCGTCCGAATGGATACAAACGCTCCGGCACTGCAAGTATTCGATGCGGTACCAGCTGGTGGTAGTAGAGGAAGAGGAAGGCCTCCTCTGCGTTGGAAAGATCAGGTGGAGAAGGACTTGGCTTCACTTGGTGTGTCCAATTGGCGCCGGTTAGCACGAGAAAGAAACGACTGGCGCGCTTTTTTAAACTCGGCCAAAATCGCGTAAGCGGTTATCGCGCCAATGAAAAAGAAGAAGAATATGAAAAATATTAATTAATATCCATAATATGTTTCACATAAATTAACATTAAGTGTATGCGAGTGAACTCATGTCCAAGGACGCCTGGATAACTCAATCTCATGGTATGCCACGTAATATTCTAGTACTATCACCTCATTCACAGAGGCATACTTTTTTGTGATGAACGGTGGTTCCAAATTTGGAATATCTTCAAGAAATTCTTCCTACAGGTAAAGGTCGATTGCGATACACACCAAGTTTCAGCCATATCGATATATTTTTTGTGTTTAGAGTTCGTTTCAATCGAGGAAGTCGACAACCGAAGCTGTGAATTGGACGATTCGTTAGCCTTATGGTTCGAATAAATAAGTTACTCACCCGCCTATCCTAGCTTGCAAGCTGTCGCGGCGCAATTTTCCAGCTGCTTGTGAAAAGGTTCGTTGTCAGAGCCTTTTTGAGTTGAAAGTGGAGTGCGGCAAGGGTGTATCCTCTACCCACTTCTTTGTTTTTTTTGGTTTTCGAAGATATCATGGCCTCTACTTTTCCTGTTAGTAATCGACGTGGCATTCAATGGAAGCTTGATAACACTTTGTTGAGATAGCGATGCTGATGACATCTGCTTACTCTCACCAAAGCTTTCTGATCTTAAGGCTATGACCACGTCTGTGCAACAACAAATTCGTTCGACTGGACTTAAAATCAACGTCAATAAAACTAAAGTCTTGTATGTCAACAGTATCACTTCTGAGTTATTGCACGTCAGTGGGCGAGAGTTCGAGAGCGTGGAGAAGTTTTGCTACCTCGGGAGAATTTTCGACGCTGGAGGCTCTGACATGGATGTTGAAGAGAGAACACGCAAAGCGAAGTCTGCATTTTGTATTCTCGCGCCTCTATGGCAGAATAGCAACATAAGCGTCTGAAAATATTCAATGCATGCGGCGTACTACTTGAAAGGTTACAGTGACAATCACAAAACGTCTTCAAATATTCATCAACCGCTGCCTTCGACGCATACTACGAATCTTCTGGTCCCGTAAAAGAAGCAACACCGAGTTGCTTAGGATTACCAATCAGGTCGAGATTGCCTGTGAAGTGCAGAGAAACAGATGGCAATTGATTGGTTACTCACTATGAAAAGACGACAACAACGTGCTCAAACAAGAGTTAAGGTAGAACCCGATCCAATAAGCAGGACGTTAAGTTGGTAGACCTCGTACAACCTGGCGAAGATCAAACGAAGCCGAAATGGCAACTCTTCACTTATCATGGAGCGAACTGAGGGTTATAGCGCAAAACCGTACTCGCTGGCGATCGGGAATTGCTGACTTCCTATGCTCCACAAAGAGTTAAAGGAAAACATATATACATATATATATATATACAAGTACATCCCGACAACGCCTCAGCAGTTGTGGTCGCAAAATTAGTGGAAATAAGAATCCAACTCGTTTTACATTCCCCCTTTTCAAAAAACTTGGCTCGCTCGGATCCCTCGGACTACTATTTGTCCTCCAATGTGAAGAAATGGCTAGCGGGAAAAATATTTTATTCAAACGAGAAGTCGATTGCAGAGACGAATAGCTATTTTGCTATTTTTCAGACTTGGTCAAATCCCATTATTCGGATGGGATCAACAAACTACATAGAACAGCTTTTGATGAAGTATTGGGTTGTCAACTAAGTAATTGCGGATTTCACTCATAGATGGCTTCGGTTGAATTTTAGGGTTTGACGGCCGCCGCAGCCGAATGGATTGGTGCGTGACTACCACGAGGAACACCAAAATTAAGAAAAACATTTTTCTAATAGCGGTCGCCCCTCGGCAGGCAATGGCAAACCTCCGAGTGTATTTCTGCCATGAAAAAGCTCCTCATAAAACTATCTGCGGTTTGTAGTCGGCTTGAAACTGTAGGTCCCTCCATTTGTGGAACAACATCGAGACGCACACCACAAATAGGAGGAGGAGCTTGGCCAAACACCCAAACAAAGGGTGTATGCGCCAATTATCTATATACATATATAGACGTAGTACAAAATGTATGACACATTTTGTTATTTGATAGTTGGTAATTCAGTTGTCAATCAGTAAAAAAAGTTGGGCTCCCCACGAACTAAAAGAAACGCATTAAACAATGCAGTTGAAGAAAAGCAGCAAATTGAAGAGGTATTGTATTATATCATGACATGAACTTAGGAACACAGAGGAACTCAAACGTCTCGAACGTGCAGGTAACATTTCCCTCATCTGGGTTCCTGGGCACTGGAATATAGAGGGAAATGAAATTGCCGATGAGCTTGCCAGGAAGGGGTCGATTGAACCGGTTTCAGCTGTCCCCTCGTCAGACATCGGTATCCTCTTGGCCGTCGTTAAAGGGAAACTACACAAATTCTTTCTAAAAAAAGCGCAAGACAGATGGAGGTCTGTCTCATCGTGTACTATTTCGAAGCACTATGGCCTCAATACGATAGAAATAGAACGCTTAAGGTGCTGGGAATCCCCCGCCATTCAATTTCCAAACTCATTGCAGTGTTCAGTGGTCACTGGCTGATCGGTACTCATGCAGATAAGCTTGGAAGTCCGTACAACCCCTATTGCAGAAGCTGTGGGGATCCTGCAGAGAAAGAGACTGCACTTTCTCCGCAAATGTCCGGCTCTGGCGGCTAGGCGCTTGAGCTTTCTTAGCGTGCCCTTTGGGGATGACTTGAAGAGATTCTCCAGCCTAGATCCCTTTTCTCTCCTCCGCTACATCACCAGCACTGGATGCCTGTAGACGGTTCTTCTCTTCCCTAAATCTTTGCACAGGTAGTGGTGGTCCGCATTATGGTATCAAAACGGCACGTAAGTGCTAAATTTAATGTACCTGGGGTACTCTTGCCATCTTACCTACCTACCCATCTTATTAACAAAAAATGGTTACAAATTTAATCTTCAAAATAATAGCCATCGCTACCAACATATTTTTCCCATCTCTCGGGCGATTTGTGGATGCCGCGCCAAAAAAATTGGCCGTTTTTGGCCACAAACCAATCATCGAGCCAATTTTTGGCTTCTTCGTGAGAATTGAAACGCCCTCTCGGAAAGTGCGTGGCCCATCGATGCAAAGAAATGATAATCGAAAGGCGCCATGTCTGGTGAGTAAGCCGCGTGCACCAGTGGTTCCCAATCGTACGTCTCCACCCAATTCTCGGGTAGCTCTTGTTCGATGTGGCGGAGCATTGTGATCAAGAAAAATTACTTTGTGACGCCGATCGGCATATTCTCGGCGTCTTCGGTATATAGCGCTGTTCAAATCGGCCAATTGTCGTTGGTAGCGTGCACCGTCAACTGTTTCACCTAGTTTTAATAGCTCGTATCAAATCATACCACGCTGATCCCAGAAAACACATAGCATTGCCTTGCGGCCGAAGCGATTTGGTTTTGCCGTTGTTTTTGGCTTGTGGCTGGGCGGACCATACGATCGTTTACGCTGGGATTGGAGAAATACACCCATTTTTCATCAACCGTAACGATTTGACGCAAAAAGGCTTCCTTTGGAACCGGGAGAGCAGCATTCCACAAGTGGTTTCACGATGTCTGCAAATCGTAGTTTGAAGGCACGAAATTGAACAATTTTAAGAGCGACCAAAAAGCATTGTTGTATGTAACGTAACAAACAATTAACGGAATATTGTTGGCAGATGGCAGGCGAAAAAAACAAGACATTTGGGAAGGTTTAAAAATAATCCTAGCGACATCGATGGACTTATAGCTGAAAGTCTCATTTCATAGGTATATATGTACCTGGTAGTTTTTATTTTTGCAAGAACATTTTTAACGAGCCTGGTATATCTCAGTATGCATAAACAATATATATGAAAATGTGCATAAATATGTACTAGAATGAATGTTCATACCCCGCCACCGCAAATACGTATTTTATGTTTATTGATTTCACAACGCACACTCACAAATTCTCTTATCGCATATCTTTGGGCATTTTAAACTTTCACATGTGAGGTTACTACCGAATACTCTGCATATACGCACACACACACACTCACACATGCCCACTCATATCTACTTTCAACTAATTTGAATCACATGAGTATTCTCAATAGTCGAGTATTTTTGTTAAATTACATTCGAATTGCAATCGAAAATATTTCATGCTGCGTATTGCCCAACTTCAGGCTCACAAAAGCAGATGTTGAAATTTTTTTCCAACACAAATCTGCACAAATAAAGGGTGGTTAAATTTTAAAGGCGGATGTTGAATATGAACCACACCTAAACGTCAAGCTTTTCTGTATTTCATTTCACATTTTTTTAACCTCAGACTAATTCAATTTCAATTATGGAAAGATACACAATCGAGCAATGCGTTAAAGTTATTCAGGCTTATTATGAAAACGGGCGTTCAAACAGGCATATCGTGCACTTGGTGATTTTTTCAGTAAATTTAGTCGTCTCAGTTGTGCGTACAATCGGAAAAATTGTGCAAAAGTTTGAGCAAGCCGGGTCTGTAGGAGAT
This sequence comes from Anastrepha obliqua, assembly GCF_027943255.1. Taxonomy (NCBI): domain Eukaryota; kingdom Metazoa; phylum Arthropoda; class Insecta; order Diptera; family Tephritidae; genus Anastrepha; species Anastrepha obliqua. The sequence goes on from NC_072896.1 coordinate 34,345,967, forward strand.
GTGAAAACACCAGTGCATGCTCGTACACCTCGTACTGCAGAAAATATTGCTGCTGTTCGGGATAATGTGGTTGAAGAGCCGTTCACCTCAACTCGTCGTCGTGCCCAACAATTGCACCTCTCACGCTCGTCGTTGATGAACATTATGCATAAACACTTGCATTTACGCTCACAAGGTGCAATTGACTCAAAAACTAAAGCCTCTTGACCATTTCAATGGTCAGAATGGTGGCAGGAAATGGCAACAGTGAATGACCAATTTTCGAAGAAAATCATCTTCAGTGATGAGGCACATTTTCACCTCTGTGGATTCGTCAATAAACAAAATTGTCGCATTTGGGCGAATGATAATCTAAGAGTGATTGCCGAAAAACCAATGCACCCACAAAGAGTGACTGTTTGGTGTGGTTTATGGGCCGGCGGCATCATTGGGCCGTATCTTTTCCAAAATGAGGCCGATGCGGCAGTTACTGTGAATAGTGTTCGCTATCGTGAGATGATAACGAACTTTTTATGGCCCGAATTGGAAGATATGCATGTGGACGATATGTGGAACAGGACGGTGCCACTTGTCACACAGCTAATGGAACAATGGCTCTTTTGCGCGAAAAATTTGATGGCCGAATAATTTCACGTCGCGGCGATGTCAATTGTTCGCCAAGATCATGTGATTTGACACCGTTGGACTTCTTTATTTGGGGTTATTTCAAAGAAAAGGTGTATGTCGATAATCCAGTAACAACTAAAGAGCTAAAGAATGAGATAATTCGGCACATTAACGGCATAGAACCTCAATTATGCCTCAGCGTCATCGAAAATTTGGACCATCGGATGGAGGTGTGCCGCCGAGGCCGCGGCAGCCATTTGGCCAATATTTTGTTCTATGCGTAATTGAGCTGTACCAGTATTATCATAATGAAGAGAAGTGACAATAATTACTTAAAAAAATTGTCTGTAATTCAAAATCGACACCGGCCCTTGAAACTTAACCACCCTTTGCAAAAACACATTTGTATTAGCAGCAAAAATTTCATGTTTACTTCATTACAAACAATGGCAAATTAAATAGCAATCTACACTTTTGTAAAATTTCATGCAAATTCTGTATTTTTCGCTCGTTTCACTCGTGTCTGTGTTTGTGTTTGTGTTTGTGTGTAATTACACTAATAGAAACATTGCATGCTCTGAGGCGATTAGGTAATTTGCAAACAACATTATTACTGCATATCAAATTTATTTACTTTGCTCTACGCTTTCATTTATCGCCCATTGAATTAGTATGATTGGAAAATTTGCTTATTACTGATTGTTGTTGTTTTTATTTATCTACATCGTTTAGTTACACACTTCAAAACGAGGAATACAAGGAAAAAATAGTTCGATGGTTTGGAAGTACGTTTAACTGCAAAAGCGGATTAATTCATGAAGAGCCAGAATTAGGTGAATGGCTCAAATGGATTTTGAATGGATAAGCAATTTTTGCTGTACAACAAAATTTAGGCTTTTTTTTTAGCAAAAATGTTTCGTTCTGCCAGAAAAATATGGTGAATATTACAATAGTTTGGAGGGAAAGTCCATTATTTTTGTCTAAAATGTTTGCGTAAACGGCTTAAAACTTATTTATGGTCGATCTTTAGGTCGTCGGTGATGCTACGTCTACTATCATCCCGGCCAATTTGGATTATTTCTGTAATTTTATCGATATTTTTTAACATCCAAAATTACTTCAATTATTTCTGTGATTTTATCGAATTTTTTGATATTATCGTTATTTTCTTTCGCATCAAAATTCCTGAGCAGAATCGCCGAAGCCACATTTGTACGTACTTTATGGTTAATGGTTAATGGTAGTAAAGGGTTAAGGTATGGGCCTTTAGCACTGCGACCATATTGATCTATTTTGCATTCTATGCTGTCTATTGACTGTTAAGTATGCTTATGAATTGTACCAGCTCCTTCTGAGGGAGTGATTGAAGGTCTTCATCTACAAGCATGAACTTGTTTAAAAACTTTTTCCTTCTATGCGTCAACCCCGGACATTCGATGATGAGATGTTCTATAGACTCCTCATCTTCGCAGCAAAATCTGCAGGTGCTGGTGTTAGTTATGCCTAATTTATGTAAGTGTTTGTTGCAGGTGAAGTGACCCGTGAGGGCGCCTGTGAGAGTGCGAATGCTCGTTTTGTTTAACGTGAGGGCCATGTTAGCTCTTTTAGCATTGCAACTTAAGTACTTTTTGGAGTGCCTGAGACCCTCTACGTTGTTCCAATGCTGATTTATTAGAGTTTTGGCCCAGTATTTTACTTTTTGTTTTAGGCTGTTTTTGTTAAATCCAAACATGGGACTAGGTGCGATGAAATTTACATCTGCCCCTGTTTTTGGCTTGAAAGTCTGCCTTTTCGTTGCCGTCATATCCGTCATGTTCTGGTATCCAAATTAATGAGACATTGTTTTTGGATGCCAGGTTATTGAGAGCTTTGTGGCATTCTAAGAGAGTTTTTGAGTTGTAGCTATAGCTATTTAAAGCTTTTAGAACTGATTGGCTGTCCGAGAGTATTCTAATCTTTACTCTCTTGTGGTTTCTACGTTGCATGATGTTTGCTGCTTCTATTATTGCGTATAATTCCGCTTGGAAGATGGTGGTGTCCCTGGTGAGAGTGAATGATTTGTGGATTGCCAACTACTGTTGCTCCTACACCATAAGGTGTTTTTGATCCATCAGTGTACCATTTTTGTGAATCATCATTCATCCATTTTGGGTTTGTTTTCCACTCGTTCCTCTCAGGAAACTGTGTATCCCTTTGTGAAACAGAGAGTTGGGTCAATGTGGTCTGAAACTTGAGCCATGCTTATGGTGCTTTTGACTTTGTTTAGGATACTTAGGTGACCGGTGAGGTTGCCTAATTTGAAATTTTCTTTCATGTGTAGCATGAGTGCGTGCGTAGCTGCTTCCTCTTGGATTTCTATATGAAGTGGTGGGAGAAGGAGTGCTTTCATGCCAGCTGTTGGGGTAGTTCTCATAGCGCCTGCGATGCATAGGCAAGTAAGCCTTTGTACTTTTCCCAGTTTGGTTATCGCTGTTTGTTGGATAGATTTGCTCCACCATACTAGTGCCCCATACATTATGATTGGTCTCACCATTTGGGTGTATATCCAGAGGGCCATACTAGGGCTGAGCCCTAAGATCTCCCTAGTAATTGTTTGGTTGTCCACAAAGATTTCGTGGCTTATTTTCAATATAGGAAACTCCAACTTTCTTTTTCTTGTGAAGGGGATAATAGGTTAGGTTTTATTAGGGTTGATCGACAGACCCTCCTTTTTACACCATTCCCATGTTGCGTTCAAGGCATTTCGCATTAAGTCTGTTAGTGTCCTTTCATGATTGCCTTTTATTATAACAGATATGTCATCTGCATAACCAATGGTTATAAATCCCTTATTGTTAAGGTCATCAACTAGTAGGGACCATAGCAGTGGAGAAAGAACTCCGCCTTGCGGACATCCCTTTACTGTTGTTACATTAAGTTCAGCTTGGTCTAAAGAGGCCTTAATAATGCTCTGATTAAGCATTTGGCTTATCCAATGTGTTAGTATAGGGTTTGCACCTCTTTTCTCGAGAGCTGTTTCCATGGATTTGTAATTTGCGTTGTCGAAGGCTCCCTCTACCTGTATGTCCATAAAGAAACAGAGGTCTATTTCTTTTTGACGTACTTAGCTTTTACACTATCGCCACTTTAAACACCATTCACAATTTTAGCGGTCTGGCTTGCATTTTCGCCTTTATGAAATAAAAGCCATAAAATCTATCGGATTTTCTCTTTGTTGACTTTCTTCCTTAACACCATGTAGCTCACAACTGAATAGAACAAACAAAAAACAGCACAAGACTTTTTTTTACTATGAAATATCACCTTGACAACATGCACAAACTTTAATTGTTTGGGCGATACTTTACGAGACATCAATCACTGCAGCCATCTTCAATAAAATAATTAATTTCTTTCCCCCAAACTGATGAAGCTTGCCAAAAAGTATAATAATATGCCTGATTCTTTGGGGAGATGAGTCAATATTTAGTCCCGATTGGCATGAAATGTCGCAAGAAATCAAACGATTTTTACATCTGAAGTAAAGAATGCTTTCAACAATTTTAGTTAGAATACAACAAGTATAATTTCTTTACAAGTTTCATCATCGTCATCATCATTAGAACCACAGTCGTATGTGGACCACTGGTTCCACAACTACGTTTCTCCACTTCGATCTCCCGCCGGTAAGTTGTGATCTCATCAACCCAGCGTTTATTTGGTCTCCCTCTACCGCTCCGTTAAATTGGTTATCTATGGAATGCTGTATTGGCAGCTCTGAAATGCATCGAACTCGTGATTGTATCTTATATGTTATGTTCCGTCATCTCGGCGAAAAAGGTCATAAATTGTTCGCAGAATCTTTCTTTCAAATTTCCATGGCGAATTAAGTACTGAAGGTGACGTCTTCTCAAAACAGTTACTTTATTTTTCGTGATTTTCACAAGTCTGACGTCAGGCTCCATCCTTTACAAAGCAAACGAACAAAACAAAAAAAGAGAAGCAATTGCAAGTTTGTGAAAATTCAGTGAATGATTGGGAATATTGTGCTGTGTGAGGTACAAATTAAACAAAATAATGAAAACGAAGTGCCGCGTGTTAAAGTGTGAAATCACAAATGCAAAACAAAGCAAATCCAGCGCAAATACTAACTGTGGCTCTGTACTCTGAGTAGTGTTAATGCTCCGTTATTCTAAAAGTGTAATAGCTTGTTTGCTGAAATTCGTTCTCTGTATGCAATACACGATGTTAGCAAGAATGATAGAAAGAAGATTGCGCCCATCAGAGAGTGCATGATGTCACGTTTTTCCGAGTTGTGCAGTATTGCCAACCATTTGCTCTTCGCAATAACTTTAGTGCTTTTTTATACTCAAAATGCGAAAATTTTGAAGTTTCGTGTTGGTTTCTTTTTTTTTTTAAATTTAAAGCTACCGAAACTTTTAGTTAAAAAAAACTGTATTATTAAACAAAAGAAGGTTAAAAAAGGCCACTCTGAGAAGATTTTAGTGCTAATGAAAATTTGTTGGTTCTTATAAAATTTGATATTTAGAAAGTGTGAATTTAATTTTTTGCTCCTTTTAAGGTTATGCAAGAATATTAAATGCCCCTCTCTCAACTCTTCTTAAGATTGAAAACTTTTTACACATTTTAAAAGGCGTTTGAAGTTACTGAATGCGGATTAAAACCATAGGGGTGTAATCGTTTCTTCCGGCCATCAATCCTTAGTGGGACATAGGGCATCAAGAGGTGTATTCATTGTAAAAATAAGCCACAAAATACCAGAAAATACTAAAGAAACCATATTATCTAGTTACATAACCTCAAATATAGCAAAAAATTTGTTCACATAACAAAAGAGTCTCCCTTAACAAAAAAACTCATAAATTAAATTGTACAAAACCATAACAATTTATTTAAAAAAACGCACATTTTAAAGATAATTGGTCACGCATACAAACTTCTTTAAGTAGTTCAATAGAAATTTGGTATTTTATTGTTTTTAATGGGCATTTGAGTGCGTTTTTATACCCAAAGCTAGGCAACACTGCGGTAGCGAGAGAGAGATTTGACTGCTGAAAGCAGAAGAACACCACCAACAACTGCAATCGCGGGCAATGCTACCAGATGTTAAAGAAAAGTAAAGCTAAATAAAAGTGTGTGAATTATTTAAGTCATTTTAAAAAATGTATAATGTATATTTTACGAAATTATAAACATTACATTTTAATTAGAACAGGCTAGAAAAATGTCATGAAGAAAGAACTAAGACTCCAAGACTAAAAACAAAAAAAAGATGCTAAATCAAGTTACGAAAATAGTAATCTGGCCATACTGGTGCTAAAGCCATGTAACTCATTGTAAAATTCGTTGAGTGCAAAGTAACGGGTTCACGATAGGCGCCATCTCATTATTCTTTCCATCATGCAATGACAGATATGCAATTATCTCTTCGTTAACCTCAGAAATTTCAAGTTTACTCAATGTTGTTGCTAACTATGCAAATGCAAACAATCTCAGTGCAGCTAAGAAAGATATTTGTGAGAATTTTAATGCAGAAGACACCCACAAAGGCAATACTGCAAAATCTGAACTGTCTCTCTTGGTTAATTTGTCTCGACCTTCGCCTATCAGCGCATCGTTCAATGAGAATACCGCTGCACTCACTGTGTTAAGCTCTAATGCTCATGGCTCTAACAATGCAGTGCGAACGAAGACGACGCCAACGTCATCGTCGGTTGCGCCTACTAATGCAGCTAACACACCTATTGGTAGTGTTGGATGTCTAAAGAATATTGGACTTTGTGCTGTAGGTAATACTTCGGCTATTTCTTATGCTGACGTCGCTGCCTCTGCTGATTGGAACTCTTCCTCAAATAACAATGAGATTAATGTAAACAACACTCGGAAAGCGCCTGTAATTGTTGTTGGAAGTAACTTAAATGTTAATCTCGATGCAGCTTTCCGACTGAAATGGACTGCATCTGCCATCGTTTAAGCCTACGGTTCAGACTATATCTCAATTTCATTGTGCCTAGCGACATTACAGCCCTCTAACCGGTGTTCTCGTATGAAAGTAGGCGATGCAAAATAATCCAAACTAATCTAAGCGCAAATTCTGGGTTCATTCAAACGAACTATAGCGAAAACTAATACTCAATTGGAGTCAAACCTGCCATTAAGAAAAAGAGCACAATTAACGTAATGAATCATAAAGTTACAATATTTAATTTTAAATTTATAAATTCAACTCTTATTACACCCTAAAATAGTACGAAAAATGTATCATTTAAATATTGTTATAAGTTTAAAAACTAAAAAAAAAAATTGTATACGGCAAATGAAGAATATCATTAAAAAAGTACGGATTTTTGGGAAAAAAATTTTAAATTTTGCATGACTATCATACCCACGGTCTCACAATTGTAAGCATTGTTCGTGAGAATTTGCTCAAAAACTCAACCCAGCACCACCGTCTTTATTTGATATGGACCCAACTCACCTTTCTCGCTTTCCCAAACTCGTGCAAATTTGAGGCAATGCCCATTTCATCATAATGCTTTCTATTACCACAAATTGGTTATATCTCTTACTAGCCACTTCTCATGTGAAGGTGAAGCTCTCAATGAAATAAGTTCAGCTTCGATATCCAAATGATTGTCCAAATTCATGAATCGATTTGCAACCAATGAGTAGTGCAGCAATGTTTACTTAAAATTTTTAAATAGTAGGCATTTCATATGAAAATAATTGCATAAAATTTAATATTCGCTTTCCCCTACACTTCCTACCACATTTTAATTTATAATAAATTTAAATAATAATGGCTGAGTATTTCAAACACATTTTATAAATAAAGACACAAACCTAAAATATGTGTTCAAACTTCATCCAAGCAGCGCTATATGTGAGAGAGGGCATTTGCCCTGCAGGAAATGTCTCGAATTTCGAATGAATGTGGAAAAAAAAACTTTGCACCGTACCACATCTATTATAAAGTAGCAAGCAATGGATACTACGCGGAAATGTTAAAGGAAAAGTAAACTATTCTCCTTTTTCTTTCTTATTTACAAAAGCACGAAAGTTGTAGTAAGGGGTAATGATTTAATGGCACAGATATTTGCGTTCAAATAAAAACAAAGCCTTGAATTAAGTAACCAAAAATTTTGGCTTTATTGTGACGACCTACGTCGTTACAATTTTATCAATATTTGCATTTTTAGCAACATAAGAAATTATATTATCCTCAGTTACAGAAGGTTTAAAGGGCGCAAGATGTTATCACTTATTCGTAGCTACTACATCAAGCTCAGTACTTGAATTAAGACCCATAACTACATCCCAAGAGCTTTTATTATTTTTACCCCTTCGCCCTTGAATAGTTGTTCGCGAAGTTGCATTTGATCACTAAGTACGGGAACAGTGCTTTGTTTGGCTCCCGCAGTCGACATGTTGATGTGAGCAGTAGCAGTATCAGCATTAATTGAAGAAGCAGAGAGAGTAGGCAGAGTTGAAATGTTGATATTTGCAGCGGCAGCCGGATTGTTGGACCTTCCCCTTCCACCAGAAACCGATCCCAGTTCGCTGGCAACAGCGGTGCAGTCAACATCGCTCCGCGCGTGAAAGCTGTTTTAAAAGTTGTTAGGATTTTGCAGTGGCGAAAATGCAGTGATCGTTGGAGCAACGTTACTCGATCAAATTTTGCGTTAAGCTAAACAATTTGTACCTCCAGGAAGCACTGTGAACGCGGCATTTTACAAAGAAGTGTTCCTTCGGCTGAAAAGCCGCCTCGCCTGGGTTCGGTTCGACCTCGTCAACAATTGGACCCTTCATCACGACAATACGCCGATGCACACCGCCATCCTCTGCACCTCTGCATTGTCCAAGATGGGGGTTCCGGTGCTTCCCCACCCTCCCTACAGCCCAGACCTGTCCCCTTCGGACTTCTTCTTGTCCCCGCGCCTGAAAAGAAAGCTGAAGGGAAGGCGTTTCGACTCCATCCAACTGTGACAGCCGAATTGAACGCAATTCCAGCGTATGAGTTTAAAAAATATTTCCTGCAGCGGAAGGACCGCTACCAGCTAAAAGGTTTAATAAAACTGCTTAAAAAAAGTTAGGTCATTACTTTTCAATCAAACCCTGTATGACAAAGACAGATTCAATACCTGCTAAGTAAGTGCTTCTAAAAAAAGCCAAGAGGGCAATAAAGGAATTTCTTTCAATTCACACTTTCTTAAACTGGGTCGTGATCTTGAGATACAATGAGGTAGTTTATGGCGTAATTTGGGATCGGACTATCAAAATTTTGTAAAGCGAATATTATGGCAAATCACTGAGTCTATTGCTGCTATGAAAATCTTTAGGAAAAGGTCACAAATCAAACTCACTTTTAACTATTTCACATATCATCAAAATACCAGCACCAAATTCAAAGTAGCTCAGATTTTACCTAAAGGGTATGCTCGTACATGTATGTAGATACTCGTATATGTGTCAAAATATGTTGGCAATGTGTGCCATTGCATTATCAACGTTGTCCTTGCCGAGTAAATGCAAATTTAAACTCATACATACAAACGAATATATGAAAGTATATAAAATCAGCAACGCAAGTGTGCTATAAATTTTGTGAAAACAGCAGTGGCAACAAAGAAAGCGACAGCGAGTGAGGATAACAATAACAAATAGCAAGCGTTGCGGCAAAACAGGAACCGTTACAATAAAAACATCAATACACAGAGGGCACCGACCGCACAAAAGCGAAACGGCAAACAACAAGTGAAAGGAAAACAACAAACACCAAGACTATGAGTAAATGAAATAAAAATACTGGTGGGAAGGCGAAAAATGACACTCGCAAAAACAACAATTGAGAGGAAACAAAATTTAACAAGAAGCTCGAATATGTGGCAGCAGTGCAGGAGACAAGCAATTTTATTAAAACGGAAAAATGCCTGCAGGGATATTTTGAAGTAGTGAAGCTAGTAGTAGGTTCAGGACTAGTCCAATTTTGACAATTGCGAACCACTTTGTTTCTTAAGTGTTCATTTATTGCAAATAATATTACGTTAATTGGTGCAATTTGGATAATGGTTCCATATGTAGAAGTCCACGCAAATGGGGAAAGTTACTGATCGCCATTCACTTGGGAGTGGCTAGGACGATTCTTCTGCATATGGTTCAACCAGCTCACAACGTCCGGGATTAGCCCACGTATCCTCTGGATAGCTTCCGAACACCCGTTCGGGAGTGAACTAACGTGAGAAGGCGAAGCATTCCAGAATAGCTGATTGTGCGCAGGGTTTGGGACCCGCAGCTTCGTCGGATGAAAGCATGTCTGCCGATTGGAATTTAAGTGTGCTCTGCTCAATCCATAAGAAGGGCGATCCTGGAATTTGTCCCAATTACCGCGGGATTAGTCTTCTAAATATCGCCTATAAGGTTCTAGCGAGCGTATTGTGTGAAAAGCTGAAGCCCACCGTCAACCAACTGATTGGACCTTATCAGTATGGCTTCAGACCTTGAAAGTCTACCATCGACCAAATATTCACAATACGCCAAATCTTGGAAAAGACCCATGAAAGGAGAATCGACACACACCATCTTTTTGTCGACTTCAAAGCTGCATTCGACAGTACGGAAAGGAGTTACTTGTATGCCGCGATGTCTGAATTTGGTGTCCCCGCAAAACTAATACGGCTATGCAAGATGACGTTGCTCAACACCAGCAGCGCCATCAGAATTGGGAAGGACGTCTGCGAGCCGTTTGATACCAAACGAGGTTTCAGACAAGGTGACTCGCTGTCGTGTGACTTCTTTAACCTAATGTCGGAGAGGATCGTACGAGCCGCAGAACTTAATCGCTCAGGCACAATTTTTTATTAGAGCGTACAATTGCTGTTGTATGCCGATGATATTGACATCATCGGCCTTAACAACCGCGAGTTAGTTCTGCCTTCTCTAAACTGGATAAGGAGGCAAAGCGAATGGGTCTGGTGGTGAACGAGGACAAAACGAAGTACATCCTGTCATCAAACAAACAGTCGGCGTACTCGCGTATCGGCACCCACGTCACTGTAGACAGTTATGATTTCGAGGTTGTAAAGGACTTCGTATACTTAGAAACCTGCATTAACAGCGATAACAATGTGAGCCTTGAAATCCAACATAGAATCTCTCTTGCCAACAAGTGCTACTTTGGACTAAGTATTCAACTGAGCAGTAAAGTCCTCTATCGACGAACGAAACTAAAATTATACAAAGCTCTCATCATGCCCGTCCTAACCTATGGCGCAGAAGTTTGGACGATGACAACATCCGATGAAGCGACGCTTGGAGTGGTTGAGAGAAAGATTCTGCGTAAGATTTTTGGACCTTTGCACGTTGTCAACGGCGAATATCGCAGGCGATGGAACGATGAGCTGTATGAGCTTTACGACGACATAGACATAGCGCAGCGAATAAAGATCCAGCGGCTACGTTGGCTGGGTCATGTCGTCCGAATGGATACAAACGCTCCGGCTCTGAAAGTATTCGATGCGGTACCAGCTGGTGGTAGTAGATGAAAAGGAAGGCTTTCTCTGTGTTGGAAAGGTCAGGTGGAGAAGAACTTCACTTGGTGTGTCCAATTGGCGCCGGTTAGCACGGGAAAGAAATGACTGGCGCGCTTTGTTAAACTCGACCAAAATCGCGTAGGCGGTTGTCGCGCTAATTAAGAAGAAGAATTGGTGGAAAAAAAATAACCATTTCGTTTCTTAACCATTAAATCTAGGTTCCGGACTTCCTTCATTACTTGCCCCCACCGTATAGTAAATTTGATTATAATAGCGATACTAAGTATTGGCTTAGCACTCGTCCACTTTTGACAATCGCGAACCTCTTTACTATTGATTTCTTAGTCTAAAGCAAAATAAATGTGAATTTACTGGTGATAAAAAACATTGGTTCCGGACTAGTACAATTTTGACAGTTGCGAACCAATTCATTACTTTAGCATTTATTTATTGCAAAGAAAATTGTATTAATTGGGGAAAAAAGTATTGGTTGTGGACTAGTCCGCTATTGAAGGGGTAAAAAATGATTGGTTCCGGACTAGTCCGCTGTAGACTAGTCCACGAACCATAGGGTTTCTTAACCAGTTGCTTGTCGCAAACCAAATTTGGATTAAATGGTAAAAATATATTGGTTGCGGACTAGTCCTATTTTGACACTTGTGTTCAGGTACCTTGCCTTTATTTTAACATCTACATGTACTTTGTATATTTAGTAGGCATTAGCTTTCCGTTGTTCTGAACTTCGCCTGAAATATGCGTTTGTGTTTTTCGTAACTTCATATGCATTGCTGCTGCTTGGAACCATTTCCTAAAATTTTTAGATTCTATAATAAAATGTCTTATTTTGCAAATTGTTTACACAATTATCATCAAAAAATACCAACACTGTGAAAGCATTCCACAGGCTTATATCATTCATATTGTTATTGACTATAAAGTGCATAATTAGTTTTGCATTTCCTCATCAATTTTTTTTTTATGGTCCTCGAAATTTCAACGGATTAAATTACCAATAAATAGTAGTTGTTAATAATTATAGTCACTTTATGATATTACTATGGGTACTAACTGAAAAAGGATTTATGCTTGCTAACTTTTCAACTTCGTTCTGGTTGTCGTTTTATAAAAACGTTAAAAAATACTTGAACTTTCCTTCTAGGAAATTAAGTATACGCAGTGGGTAGTATAAAAAATATAACGGCGTATTTGTTCTATATTTTCAAGTGTATATGAAATTTTTCCTGATTTTTGTCAATATCTAGTATATAAGGTAATATTTTCTGACAATATGAAGCTATCACTCTATCGCTTTGAAAACCAATTATCGTAGAAAAGATTTCACGGTTATTGGAATTCGTAAAACAATTGGGAAAATTTGCTGCATTTTTCCGAAGTGTTACCTTACATATTACTCACTACCTTTGTTGCTTGTAAATAAAGTAAACGTTTTATTTGAAAAAAAAAAAACACTCATTACTAATGTATATAAAATCGTAACTTTATCTGAAAATTTTCCTCGTAAAATTTTTTTTTTTAAGTTGTCTGTGAAAGTTAAAGTTAGTTGAGAAAGCGGGCTTGCTTATTCAAGCATTAAAGTTTATGAAAGGAATAAGGTTTTTATCATTAATGGATTAGTTTTTAAGTTTCTTTTAATAAAATTATTACCTCATTGGAAACTTTTGGAGCTTGTGCCGATCTTGGGGAACGATGCCAAGTGTAGTCTTACTGGAAAATACTTTCGACATGCCTCTCTTGACACTGTTACCGATTTTGGTTCAGCCCTCGGCTCAAACTCATCACTGGTTATTTCACTCCACTTTGATAACTCCTGATATATCACTTTTAGTTGGTCACACCGAATACATAATATACATCACCTATGCCGGTCTTCAAAACCAAAATACCGCTCTTGAAACGTTCATACCACTCACGATTATTTCCTTCACTTTCAACAGTCATATTTAAGAGTACCCGATGAGCCTCACCCGCAGTTTTTTCTTCAAATAGAAGCAGAACATCAAAACTTTCCGCAATGGTAAATTTTTCGGCACAAAAACTGACAACTTTCACCGAGAATAAACTTATGGTATGAAGAAATACAAATTCATTAGTGCTGCATTGTGGTTATGCTCATAAGTGTCGAGGATTGCAGTGTAATATTTTCAATCTAAAGTCGGGTAATATGTAACTCACAAAATGCACACTCAAATCTGTCAAGCTTTGGTATAAACAGGGTTTGATTGAAAAGTAATAAGCCTTTCCGAGCGGAGCGTCTGCCAAGCAATCAACCAAATCGGCTGGTGGGGGAAAATGATCGTTGGGCCTTCCCCTTCCACTAGAAACCGGTCCCAGTTCGCTGGCAACAGCGGTGCAGTCAACATCACTCCGCGCGTGAAAGCTGTTTTAAAAGTGTGTTAGGATTTTTCAGTGGCGAAAATGCAGTGATCGTTGGAGCAACGTTACTCGATCAAATTTTGCGTAACGCTAAACAAAACAAGTATCGAAAGCATTGAGCTACTCAAGGATGCTTACGGGGACCAATCTCTGTCCAGTGCCCAGGTAAAACGGTGGCACAAGTCGTTCAAGGAAGGCCGGGAGGACGTCGAGGACGAACAGCGATCTGGAAGGCCTTCGACGACGCAAACAGACGAAAATGTGAACCGGGTTCGTGAATTTTTGAACATTGACCGTCGTGCTAGTTTACGTGAGATCAGTGAGGAGTTAAATTTAACTTGTTGTAATGTGCGGGAAATCGTGACCGGTAAACTTGAAATGCGTAAAGTGTGTGCCAAATTGGTTCCAAAGGTTTTGACTGATGAACAAAAGCAATTTGCCGTGGAAAGGAGTCGTCAAGTATTGGGAAGTGACGAACAGGATAATACTTTAGCCAATTGTATCACAAGAGATGAAACCTGGTGCTTTGAGTACGATCCTGAGGGCAAGAAAGACAGTGCGGAGTGGCACACGAGCCAGTCGCCACGACCCAAGAAAGCGCGCATGTTGAAATCCAAGGTCAAAACCATGCTGATCATCTTTTTCGACTCTCGAGGCATCGTCCACAAGGAGTTTGTACCTCCAGGAAGCACTGTAAACGCGGCATTTTACAACGAAGTGTTCCTTCGGTTGAAAAACCGCGTCGCCCGGGTTCGGCCCGACCTCATCAACAATTGGACCCTTCATTACGACAATGCGCCGGCGCACACCGCCTTCCTCTGCACCTGTGCTTTGGCCAAGATGGGGATTCCGGTGTTTCCCCACCCTCGCTACAGCCCAGACCTGTCCCCTTTGGACTTCTTCTTGTTGCGCCTGAAAAGAAAGCTGAAGAGTAGGCGTTTCGACTCCATCGAGGCGATCCAAAAAACTGTGACAGCCGAATTGAACGCAATTCCGGCGGATGAGTTTAAAAAATGTTTCCTGCAGTGGAAGGACCGCAACCAGCGGTGTATTGACGCTCAAGGGTCTTATTTTGAAGAATATTGGTTGTATAAGCCAAAAGGTTTAATAAAACTGCTTAAAAAAAATAAGGCTCATTACTTTTCAATCAAACCATGTATGTCGTGAGCCCAGATTAGCTTTTATTACAAATATTACACAAGCTGTCTTTTTAAGGAGGGACTCCTGAAAAATCGCCGTTTCCATTCGATTCTTCTAAAACTATATTTTGATCAGAATCTGTAGTTGACTCTCGTCGTTGTTTTTTACGAGAACTTGCTTTTTTAATTTCGATTGGTTTTGATTTCTTAAGGGACTTTCGCTTTGTTACTTTTTCTATGCTACAGTGTAGGTCTGCTTTATTCGGGGATGTGGTCAAAACTGTAGGTTTAGCCTGCTTTCCTCTATTGCTTAAGGGGTAACACCACTCTACACGCGTAAAATAAACACGATTTTTAAAGAAATTTTTTGTATAGTAAGAAAGGGAAAACAATCACTCTGATTTGGGAAGTTATTACTTATATACTAAACTACAAAACTACAAAGTTTGATCGAAAAATTTTACAAAATGGCGGTATTGGAGACATTTTTGTAATGTGGTTTCTCTTGAAGGAGCTCCGCGGCACGCAGCACAGAGGGTGCAAATTTTAATCTGGAACAAGGAAATTTGTTTTTTCTTAATCTAGATAAGAATAGCTAAAGAAACACGTAGGGGATTTAAAAAATATTTATTTTTGTGGAATTAGCAAGCATTTGAAGAAAAAAACTCTATTTTGGACTAAAAAAACGGCACTTAAATAATTATAACAATCGTTTAAATTAATCTATCGAAAATCCCCTACGCTCTTCTCTTAAGAAGGTTATTATACAGACGTAGTGAAAAACCTGATTAAAAATATTTAAAATTGTTTGAGTTATGCTGCGTGCCAATTACAGAAAACGTGTTTTGAGAAAAACGCGTTTAAAGTTTGGAAATTTGGAGAAATCGTTAGGTAGCAGTCACTAACGCTTGGTTAAAAGCTTAAAATATTTATGAAATAAACTTCGGTAACGTATAAAACTTTTTGTTCTGTATTTTAAAAGGTTCAAAGAATTTTTTAAGCTTATAAAAAAAAAATCAATTTTTTGAAATTTCTACAGTGGTGTTACCCCTTAAGGTTCTCCTTATTTTTGGCGGAGGAGATATCGTCCATGGTGTAATATAATATGTTTTTCAGCTATTTTCAAAGAAATATCAAGAAAATAAGATGCATACTTTTCTAAATTTATTTTGGTTTTAGTTTTATTTTAAATTTTTTTACAAAATTTTTTATTTTAAGTTTTTTTTTTATTATAAATTTTTTTTTAGTATTTACCTGAGCCGACAATTCTGTGAATATTTTCGTTTAACTCCTAAGGCCAACATTTATTTTTCTCAAAATTTGGTTAAAGTGTTTACTGATCTGTATTATTTAGTCGTCTCCTTCAATTTCCCTTCAAAAGTGTCCAAAATATGATGTCCTCTGCTTTATTCAGAACAAAAAATTAACTAATAATTATTTAGAGTCGGAAAACCCACGGAAACTAAAAAAAAGGAAAATTAAAAATTCAAGAACAATTTTTTATTTATTTTTATTAATTTATTAAATTTTTTTTTTTTATTCTTGGTTTCATTTCTTAAACATTTCTGAAGAGAAATCAAAAGAGAAGATGATATAAAACTGATCTGTAAACATTTTATACTAAATTTACCGAAAAGTGCATTTCTCCCTTGAGAGAATAGTCATTTTCTAGCGTTGGTGGCACGGATAAATATTGAATAAAAAAATGTTTAAATAAGTATCTCTTTTTAGTGTTTTAGCGCACATTTAGGTTATATGTAGCATCAATACTTCCTACTATACAATATTTAAGTTTACGTACAGCTATTGAAAAACACTAAATAGCCAACCCTGCTATGAGTGCTTATTTCAAGTCCACTACTTCTAACTTAAACTTTAAACTTTTGCGGCTTAAAGCAGGCAATTAAGCTTCACTCAATTCCTTATTTTCCTTAGATAAATGGCTTCCTTACTTACTCACAACCAACGCAACGTAAATTTCTCACGCTTTAGTTTCTGATAAATAAGTGCGCCAGTGGACCAAGCCATTTGATGGACGATGAACTCAAATTTACTGTGCGCTAAAGCAAGCAATAAGCAGCAAATAAACAAAGGAACGAATATACAAATAGAAAGAGGAAAACAATACAATAGTGAATTGAGGCGAGCAAGAAAAATGCGAAACGTGTCCGAACAGTTAAGTATGAAAGCAATCGCAAGAATGCCATGAAGTGAATGAAGGCTTTTAAAAAAGTGCTGGCTAAAATAAGCAAAAGCGTAGCTATGGCAGGGAAAGCTGCAAAGGGTGCTTAGCAACCGCAGTCAAAGCATTGATGCTGCAACTGTAAAAAACACAGAAAAAATATACAGAAAAAATTGTTGTACTGATTGCGTGCCATGCACACACGCCCATAGTGAAACGCGCCACAGAAAGAGCAGTGGTATTAGAAATAGCTGCTGGAATGCCAAATAAAATGGCGCGTTACTGCTAAGGTTGATGACAGGGGCAAATGCAGTGGCAACAAATGTGGCGCGTATGAGACTGTGTGTGTATGTGCTTGCTGATATCTGTGTGGTATATCTGCGCTGATGACGCCTTCATCCAGCTGCTTTTAAAGCCAGAAAAAAAGGCATTCACACATTACGTGTCTACGGTTAGTTTAGTCGCCTATATTCGAGTAGCAAATGCAGAAGAAATTACTTTGCTTTCACTCGATAATTTTACGATACCCTTGCAAATATGGGATACGCATTAGGGCGAGTCGATTTAAAAATCACTCATTGCTCTGTGAAAATCGTATTCTAGGGATCAAAATAAGAAACTTCGCCGAAGGAACTATACCTCTAAAACGAATTCTGATGTCCCCACTTTGACCCATTTAGAGTGCTCCAATCGAGTCCAAATGTATGACCGACCCCCACTAACTTTGGACGGCCGATCCACCCATGCCAGTGGCACACTCCCTGGAACTCCCCTGGGGGGTTCCCCATACAATCATTTCAAAATATCACGATTTTTGGCCTTTACATAAGAAAAGAAACTAAAAAGTTCGACCCAAATTGGGGGACATAAAAATTCGTTTTAGAGGTATGGTTCCTTCGGCAAAGTTTCTTATTTTGATCCCTAGAATATGATTTTCACAGAGCAATGGGCTATTTTTTTGCCTCCCCACAAATCGACCTGGCCTAATACGCATATCTCTTTAATACTCGCATCCACAGTAGTTCGGTTGCTTGTTGGCATAAAGAATTGTTGCTCAATGCGTGACTGTTGTACTATTAGAAGCCTCCGCATGTTTTTACCGTTAGCGATTTATGTGCATTTTCTTCATTGATTTTATCCAGCAGTAGCATTTATGTGTGCTTGAAGTAAATCTTATGCAGGTAACACATGGCGTATGAGTGCTCAGGAATAGCTGAAGGAGGAGCCAATATTAATGGTAATAATATACTAATGAACTCAAGTACTAATTCTTTAATGCCGGCATTAGATAAATTTTTCAGATCCTCAGTTGTCTGCAATAGTTTGCAAAACATGACTTTTTCATTTGCTTATTCATATTTTTAGTTTTGATAAATTAACAATAACCAAAGTTATATTAAAAACTGACGTAATTATTAAGTAATCAGCTTGCTGATGGGCTCTCACTTTCCAGGAAATCAAATAAGTATTGGCCGGCAACAGCCCTCAACGAAATAGGCTGCTGTCAGAGCTACTACACCTTCTCGGCGTGACTGGTACGTTGCCAGATCTGTGGGGAATGAAGCCACCATTCGATTTGCCATCGAATCTTTTGGCGGCTACAAGTCCCCAGATATAATTTATCCCGCAATGCTGAAGGAAGGCATAGAGTCATTGACTGCAGCCCTGAAGAAAATCTTCACTGCATGCTCGGCACTGGCTTATATACCACGCTCGTGGAGGATGGTGAGGGTCACGGGCCCAAAGAATCGTCACGATGCGGACGGAGGAGGATCTGCTGGTGTCGCCCGGGCTTAATAGAGGTGGTGTGCTGTCTACATTGCTCTGCTGCATGGTGATTGATCCTCTACTCACCACCTTAAATGGTACTGAAGTCTACACACAAGCATATGCGGATGACGTTGCCTGTTTGATAACAGGCCCTTTGCTTATGAACATATACAGGAAAGTGCATAAAACTCTGAATATGATTGACACTTGGTGCTGTGCGAATGGGCTATCGGCAAACCCCACCAAAACTGGTATTGTCCTCTGTACCAGAAGGGGGAAACATGATGGCCTCATTCTGCCTAAGCTAAAAGGAGTCACAATCCAACTATCCAAAGAAATCAAATATCTTGGAGTAATCCTCGATAGGAAACTTCTTTGGAAGTCACATGTTGAAACAAAAATATCCAAAGCACTGAAAGCCTTCTGGCAGTGCAAAGGTGTCTTTGGTAAAACGTGAGGTCTTTCTCCTAGCAAGGTCCTATGGATCTACACGGCTATGATAAGACCTATTATGCCTATGCGTCAGTGGTCTGGATGAGTAGAGACTACAACGCACTGTGGCCATCTGTTGCACTGGAGCTTTTCCGACTACTTCAGGCCCGGCATTAGATGCTCTGATTGGCTTGCCACCACTTGCTGTTTTCTTACAAGGACAGGCCTTGAAGCCTGTCTGCAGGCTGAAGCACAATGGGAACTGGTACGGCCCCTGCCCGGCATTGGAAAGCAGAGAGGGCATGGACTTCGATCCATCGATTCTCTCCATGCCCTTTGACTCCATGCCATCAAGAGTCGTACTTGAAAAGAGATACAGTGTAGTGCTGCCAGAGGCTCAGTTAAAGTCAAACTCTGAAAATGAGCACGGCAAACACTGTTTTCGCATTTTTACGGTTTTCGCACATTTACCGAGCATGGTTCCGGCTCTGGCGTGTACGTGAACATAGCACCTTTTCCTAGAAAGTAAATGTTTCATACATCTAGTTCAGCTTCATAATTCGAAAAAATTTTATCCCGACTGACTTAACTGCATATCCAGAGTTATATTCCTTATGCCTGTTCGCATTGATTTGTTAATATATTTTATGTCCTTTACTTGGAATTTCAGACTAATTTTTTGTAATTAAAAAAAAAATTTTTAATGATTTTCGAACTCAGATGGAAGTCCAACGTAGAGTACAGGGTAATGAAAGCTAATATAGCACTTTACACGTGTAAAAGATTGTTGGAAAAAAATGGGGTGTCCAACCAAAACTATCCAACTGGTTTGGTGGTCGGCAACAGAAAAGTAATACAACCAAACCAGGCTGAAGAAGATGCAAAGAACAGCGTGTATCTGAACTACAGGAGCGCTTAGCACCAGTCCTACTGAAGCGCTAAATGTACTAACTCATCTACTACCATTAGATTTACATATAAAAACAATCGCTACTTGCAGCGCGATGAGACTCAGAGACATAGGAAGCTGGACAATAAAGTGGTACGATCATAGTAAGATTCACCTACAGGGACCCTCGCTGCTCTAAAGCAGATCAGACTACACAGTCCCCAACCTTAACTTCAAGAAAGATTTTATGGTACGTTATCCACCGAGAGTCGAATGGAGCAAAGGGAAGGTGATTGGAAGATATGATATTGAAATCTATACTGACGGTTCTAAGATGAGACATAGCCATAGCAGAGGCGGTGGCAGTCTCCGCTCCACTCAATACAATAAAAACATCCATTGCTTCACACTATCATGCTTAGCCGAAACAAGATGGAAGCAACTAACTACATGTATTACAACAAAAAACACATGGCCGTCATACAAAATTCAGAGGACGAATGATCTGTTAGGATGCTCTCGGCCAAACATCTCACGCATCACTGCAACCCTTACAGGTCATTGGAAAAAAGGCGATCATACTCATCTGCAGAGGCTGTCAAGGGGAAAGGGTGAAGGAAAGTCTTTTCCACTACTTATGTGAATGTCCAGGGCTAGCTAGGGCACGACTCCGCTCCTTTGGTAAGCCTTTCTTGCAGCAAATTAAGGAGATCTCACACATCGAGATAAAGGATTGGCTGCTATACTTGGACCTCACTAAATGGATGTGACTTGGAACAAAAACAAAAAAGTCGTCATCTCACGGCCACAGTGGTAGTAAAACGGTGGAAATACTCAACCACTTCAACAACAACAAAAACAATGATTTTCAAACTGTTTTTGATTTTTGTTTTTTTCTTCAATAGTTATATATAATAATTTTTATTTTAAACTTTTTTCACTAGAATATCTTAATTCTTTCGAATTTTTTTTAATATTTATTATACATAAGTACTTTTTGACAATGATTGTGACAATTTATTTGTTTTTTATATAATTTTAATAATTTTCATACATAGTTTTTTCTCTCAAAAAATTCATAAAAATCCAAGTCTCAAACACTGCGAACAATTTATTTCTAATTAATTCTAAAAACTTTTAGAATAAAGGATCTTGCTGAACTTTTCAATTACTTTAGCCCCTTCAGTAGGAAAAACAGACAAATGCGGGCAAGATTTTCTGCAAAAAAGTTTAACTGGACGGGCATCGAACGCAGTATATTTTAAGATTTTTTTTCGTTTTGCTTTCATTCTTACTTCAAATTTTTATTTTTTAATTTTTATTTGTTATTAATTCTACTTGGTTTAGAGGCTTCACGAAATCGATTTTTTTTTGCATAAATGTCTTCCCAAACTATCCAAGAATGTGTTCTCAAAATTTCATAAGCAAATTCAAAATATTTTCGAAGTTACAGAAGAAATTGTGAGCAAGCGTCGAGCAGGTATACGAGCGGATTTTTTATAAATGTACAAAAACTTTGGCTCGCGATTTCTCGGTTTTTTATTTTTACGATTTTTCCTAATTGGCGGAAAAGATAGGGAAAAAGTTAAACGTCCTATCGAAGTGAGATAACATTAATTGTATTTGGAATTAAATTCTCCTCTAGCTGAACCTAAAAAACCTTAAGAAAGTTATGATCAACCCACTTTTTAACAATCTAAAGTGAATTTGTTTTTCCAAAAAAAAGATTTTTTTTTAATTAGCGAAAAATTGTTGAATTTCTCACTTTTTGTTTAATTTCCTTGGTTTAACTGAACTAAAGTGAATTTGTTTTTCTAAAAAAAAGATTTTTTTTTAATTAGCGAAAAATTGTTGAA
The DNA here is from genome assembly GCF_027943255.1 of Anastrepha obliqua. NCBI lineage: Eukaryota > Metazoa > Arthropoda > Insecta > Diptera > Tephritidae > Anastrepha > Anastrepha obliqua. Next base: position 34,367,764 of record NC_072896.1, read on the forward strand.
TTTCTCACTTTTTGTTTAATTTCCTTGGTTTAACTAAAAGCTATACTATACTATATTAGAATAAACATTTTTTTGGGTTTTTGGTTTCAGATGAAAATTGCGACCTGCATCTTTCCCGCCGCACGACACATGCACACTCGAGGCGTCTCGGCAAAATGCTTGCACCAGGCATAATATGACATATATTTTAATGAAAAAATTTGAGAAGACTGTTAAGACATATAACACTAAAACCTGAAAGTTTCGTTTCAATCGAATATTTTTTTCCTTCCCAAAAAATCCACGAAAAAATCGATTTTTGAAGCCTCTAAAGCAGGCTCCCCCCTTAACAGACCTGTTGTAGTTATTACTTTTTTATAAATATATCACAAAACAAAATTTAATAAAATCCAACATTTTGAAGTTTCGTTTTATGGCAATTCTATGCATAGACTTGCGTTGTAAGACAAGGAGTTGAAAAAATCGGTAGATGCTGATGATGAGGAACCAAAAACGCAGATTTGCTACAATTAAACTTTTCTTATGTGAGTTGCATGGTATATTATATCCCATACAAAGCCATATTTAAATTACATAGGAAGTGTTAATAGCCTTTGCCCGGAAACTTGGACTACATAAATTAAATAAGCCCACAGCTGTGCTGGCATTACTATGCCTTCAATTTTTTAAATATAGTAAGCAGCAAATACAGATATTTATAATTTCACTCCACTCTAATTATTTACCAACATCCGCACTAGCATTTATTTCTTGACCTCAAATTTTTTTTCTAAATGGTGGTTTGCTGTGAAATCATTTATTATCATGTCAAAATTTCTCTTCAATTTCGATGTTTGCTGACACAAAGTGCTGTCATCATCAAATATTCCAAAATAAACTGAAATAGTTAGAATAAAATGCTTGACATGAGACTTCAATTTAACTCAAATCTTATCCCTGGTATCCACCCAACTTCGTGTCAGTTTTATTTAATTCTCAAATTACAAGTTTTAAATTAACTATTATAGTAGTTATACCGAGCAATTCGCCCGCTACGCTTGGGGATACACGCACACCCCCTTAAACGTACATTGAAAGGCTTACACCAACACACGCACAAACACATATGTATATACGGAAGAATGAATGGCACATGCAAATGCGCTACGACGTACTTATGTGTATGTAGGTATGTATGTATGCGATGTATATGACTTGATAGACTGCATGCACTCCCAGTAAATGAAAATTCACTTTTATCAAAACTCTAAAATAAAAACTCTGTGAAGTTTGGCATGAACTTTTGGTGGCGGAGCGTTGCTTTGTTAGTGGAGTAAATAAGCAGACTCTATTCAAATTGAGCAGAAACAACTGGTTGGTAGTTTATACGGTGCAGCTGGAAGTACAAAACCTGACCGCAAGCAGCTCTAATTTAACTTTGCAGTGGTGCCATTTACTTTATATTTAAAGAATTAAGAAATCATCAATCTTTTTTTCTTTGTTTCATCTATTTATTTGTCGAAATATCAGAAGCAATGCACGTGATTTAATACTTCTGCCACCTATGCCTAGTGAAATACGCGAGGCTAACGAACATCAAATATCAAAATCAAATAGTATCCGTAAGCGGCCACCGTAGTCGAGCCGGTTTGTGCTTGACTGCCATTCGGGCGTGAAACCTCAAAAAGTTTTTCTATGAACGATTGCCCTTCGGCAGACTGTAGGTCCCGTCATTTGTGGAACAATGTGGAGAGGAGCTCGGCCAAACACCCAAAAAGTGTGTAAGGGTCTGCATTTATATAAAGTTGCGAGTACCAAAGTAGCAGTACCAAGAAAATATTAGATATTTACAAAAAAACTTTAGACGATGACGTGATTAAAAAGTTTTTATTACTATTTTGAAATATTATTCTATTCTGTGTACTTTTAATTCGGAAAGAACTTCAAAAAGGGATCTAAAAAGAGCTGGACCTCCAAATTTTCCATGAAATTGAGGTCGGCGGACTGAGCTGGTCATTCCATAACCTGAATTTTATATGCCTGAAACCACTACCTGACCTTCCGACTCGTTTATTTAGGATCATTATTCTGCTGGTATACCCATTTTATTGGCATTTCGTCTTTGCAATACGGCAACATAGCATTCTGTATTATTTCCACATAAATATTGATGTCCATTTTGCCATCAATTTAGAGTATGACGCCTGTGTCATAATATGAGAAATATCTCCAAAACATTATTTTTGAGCCCCCTGTTTAATGGGTTTTTGAATGCATTGTGGCTGATTTTCGGTGCCATATGGAAGTCTGATATATTATCGTGAAACCGTGGACTGCAAACTGCTATTCCAGCTTCCCGTAGTCTTCTACGTAGAGTCAGGTGAGAAGCATTTTAGTTCACCTCTTCTTTAATTTGTTTGGTTCACTTCATGGGATTCTCTTTGAAGCGCCTTACAATTCTGCGATCGCCTTGTAGGGAAGGTTTTCATTTTTATCTTCTTCGATCTGGCTTTTCCACAAATTTTATTGCATTTGAAACCATTTTTGATGAACATTTAAGATTATTTTGTATACTTGTGTAAGATTTTCAAACTGCTCTCAATTTTAGAATCTACTTTCGTTATTCTGTAGCGCAGTGCTTGGCTCGATCGACTAGAGTCGAAACATAAGAAATATATGCATGACACTCATAAAAATTAAAAAAAGAATTAATGAAAAACAAAAAACGTACTTTCATCTAAGTCTGTGCAAAATTTTATTACTATTCCTTCTATAATCTTAAGGGGTTAGGGGTAGTCAGAGACCCGAAAAATGATGATTTTCAATAATTTTTTTTGCTAGTCAGTTGCTTTATTTTATAAAAATAAAAACATAGCATTAATACACCATGTTTCGGCTTGACTTTAGCAAAATTTGAAAAAAAATTAATAATTTTAAAAGTTGTCGCAGTTTTTGGGGAGCCCGTTTTTCCAGAAGTTCCTTGGGGTGATCATCACAAGCCCTTGGAGATTCATCTAAAATCAATTAGTTATAATTAGTTTTTTTTGTTTTTAAATAATCTTGTATCTGCCAAAATTAGCAATTTTGCTTAAAAAAAAAATCGAAATTTAAAAAAAAAATCATTAGATCAGGCACGAGTTTTTTATGTTTTTCAGACGTGGTATACATTTTATTGAAATCTTTTAGGGTGTTTTTAAAATACAGTGATCAGTAGTTCAAAAAACATAGTTTTGAGAAAAACGCATTTAAAGTTTTACTATCGATTTATCGAGCACCCGAGCGCCCTCTGTTATTTGTTGAATAACTCAAAAAGTATTTGTCGCATGCACCTCAAATTTTCACACAATATTTTTAAGATATTATACTTTAAAAAATGCAAAAAAAGGAATACAATTTTTTGAAAATTCTGACTATCCCCAACCCCTTAAAAATCTGAATGTACTGCTATTTCAATGCTGCGCTGAAACACGTAATGACGCCAATAAAGAATTATTATTTACGTAGTTACCAGATGGAATCAGATCAACGCTACACATCTGAAATCTTTTAACCCTTCGTAGATATTTGGTTTTAAAATTTTCTTATGTATGATTTGTTGTGAAAAGAAATAAATTACTTCAAAATTATTTTCTATGGGTACAGCTATTTTCATGTTCACAGCTGTATATATCCGTGAGCCACTTGAAGGATAGTCAGAACATGAACTAGATTGAAATTCCAACTTCGTTTTTTTTTATACTTCGATGAAATCCATTAAATATATTTTAGACATTTTCGATTTCAACCACATTTTGTTAATTGGGTACTCAAAAAAATAAAACAAAAAAAAATGTATAAGCGCATGACGAGTGACTGTTTGTGCACGCACGTAATTGTTGTCTATTTCAGAATCTCAAAAAGTAGCATCAATTTAAACATAGTTGCAGTGACTTAAAATGAATGGCAAACATATGCGTGCATACATACATACATACATACATACATACACACATACATACATACATACACATATACATACACACACATATAGATACATAAACCTATATATAATTTACTACTGCTAACCAAACCGCATACGCATTGGTTTGCTCCACTTCTTCTTCTTTCTCCATTATCTGCTGTGCTCCCAAAGCATTCCATGGCAGCTCCACCTACTGCGGTTATGGCCAAGATATCTCTGTATCTGTATGTAGATATATACATACATTTATTTCGCACAGCACATCGTTTGCTAAGGTAACTGTATCATCAGTAGTGGGCGTGCGTGTGCGTGCATGCACTCCGATACGCATTTGGATCTGTGTGCCTAATGCTTGCGGCATACGCCTGAGGCTGCTGCTTAATTTAACTTTTACTCTACTGTAACATGAGCGACCATGCATGGGTATCTATGTGCCCATTCATAAGTATGTATGTATTTGTATGCTGGATCAGGTGCTCATATATGTATATGCAAGTGTAAAATGTATTGCGTGGTAAACAGATATGTATTTTATTACATACATACATAGTATATCAACAAATATACCTACAAATACATCTACACAATTCACCTCTGCTGGCATTTGCCATTTGAAAAGCTTCGCATTTCGAGTTTTAATCAAATTTCGTGAGTTGCCTCAAGTTGCGCAACACACGCACACTCACACACAGAAACGTAAATACAACTTCAATTTATTTCATCTACGAAATGCATTCATCGAAATAAGAGTAATCACACAGACACATACGTGCACACACATACACACGTACACCGCAAGCGTTTGCATCACGAAGCATTCAAGCATGAAAAAACTCGAATGCACACATTTAAATGCACCAATACCTACACATAAACACCGACACTTCCATTTATCACACTATCTTCTCTTTTTCCACTTAGTGCTGTACAGCAGATAGATCTCGCTTATGCATATTTATGTTTGCGCAACAATTTATATATTTACATTGGCACTCGTATCCATTTATGTGTTAAATAATTGTATGCTTTTCTATTTACTTTGGTTTATAATCGGTTAGACTCATTTCAGGCATTAACAAATAAATATTTACTTTCTCAGCGAGCAAATGAATTGCTTAGTTGCTTAGATAAAATGTTTGCCATATTCCTTGGCTAGCCCACATTTTACGGGCAAGTAAGTAAATTGAAGTACTTTAAAGCTTAAATCATTAATCTATAAAGCCAAGTATACAAATTTTAATGTCAACATTTCAGCAACTGCAGTTGGAAAATATATATGGTACATGGCTACTGAAACTCCTCTCACTCAGAGAAGATTACTTTGAAGAAATTTGTTGCTCATAATTGAATTATAAAATTTGCATATTTGAAACATTATTTTATACGAATATGGAGCTAAGAATAGTAATGGTAATGATAATGGTAATGGTAATGGTAATGGTAATGGTAATGGTAATGGTAATGGTAATGGTAATGGTAAAGGTAATGGTAATGCTAATGCTAATGCTAATGCTAATAGCATTGGTGCCAGCTCTGGTTTTGGTATGGGTGATAGTGCTTTTAATTTGTATTTGTAATAATAAAAGTAATGGTATTTATAATAGTAATGGTAACGGTGATGGTATTAGTAATAGTTATGTTAGTTGCTATAGTAATAGTAATGGCATTGTAAGGGTAACGGTAATGATAGTATTATTGATTGCCATAGTAATTTTGATAATGAAATGATATTTGCAGTGCCCATAGTAGTTGTAATATATATTAAAGCTATTGGTAATGAAAATGGTAATGGCTATAGTATTGGCTGTTCATTTGGAGAAATTATAATTGTAATGGTATAAGTATTTGCGATAGTAATGTCAGTGGTAATGGTATTAGTTGATAGCAATGATAATAGTAACGGTAATGTTTTTTTTTTGCAAAGGGCAATAATATTGATTATAATGCTTTCAAATGGGTAATGGTAATAGTAATTGTAATGGTAATGGTATAAGTAATAGCTATGATAATGGTAGTGGCAATCATAGTAGTAATTATAATAGTAATGGTAATGGTAACAGTAGTGGTAATGATAATCATAATAGTATTGATATTTCTATTGATAGCGATAATGGTAAATATAGTGTCAATGACAATTTCGAGTAATTATACTGGATTGGTAGTCATAATATCGATGACGATAATGATAAATATATTGGCAATAGGAGGTGCATAGTTCATAGTAATGGCATAGATAATTATAATGGTATGGTTGGTAAGGATAGCGACACTGAAACTGGAATGACAATGGTACTGACATGGAATGGCTATAGTAATGATAATGGTAATGAAAATGGTAAAAGTAAGGGGAAAGGTTATGAAAAGAATAATGGTTATGTTAATGAGAAAAATGCTGAGAATGATAATAATAATTATAATAGTAATGATATTGGTAATAATAATGGTAGTGACAATGGAAATAAAAATTTGGTAATGACGAGAATCGTAATGGTTATTATAAAGGTAATTTTATAGATAATTTTAATGGTAATAATAATTTTATAGATAAATGTACCAGTAATAATAAAGGCCCTAGGAACGGTAATGATGCTAATGATAGTGATTGAAAATGGTATTGGTAATGAGAATGGCAACGATGCAGGAAAAAATACAAGAGAAGAGGAGAGTGGTTTTAGCAGAATCACAACGCACGTACATACGACAGTGCAAAAGCATTTTTAACCCCACCAAAAGACATAAAAAAATTATACCTACACATACAATTCAAACTGTTGGGAGAAGTTAGTGACGTGAAGAATAAAACCCGTGCACGTCGCTCAAGAACAGCCGAAAATATTGCTGATGTAGCCGAAAGTGTTGAAGAAAACCCAGGTTTGTCCATTCCTTCTCGTTCTTTGGAATTAGGCATTCCACAAACGTCATAACACCGTATTTTGCATAAAGATTTGAGTCTTAAGGCTTATAGAGTCAAGTTAATACAAGAACTTAAGCCGGCCGATCATTAACAACGTCGTGTCTTTGCTGATTGGTTCGTTGAAAAGCATGAACATGTTTCGGAATTCCATCGAAAAATCATCTTGAGTGATGAGGCCCATTTCCACCTCGGTGGCTTCGTCAACAAGTAAAATTCGTCAACAGAAAATCCAAGAGTTATTGTTGAAAAGCCTCTCTGTCCTCAACGTGTGACTGTTTGGTGCGATTTATGGTCCAGCGGAGTCATTGGACCATACTTTTTCGAAAATGAAGCTGGAGCAACAGTTACGGTGAATGGATTGCGCTATCGAGAGATGATTAACAATTTGTATGGCCGGAATTGGATGGTATTGATTTGGACAACGTTTATTTTCAACAGGACGGCGCTACGTGCCACACAAGCAACGAAACCATTGAATTTTTATCAAAATAACACCTCTTATTGGAAAACCCTTTACTTGCAATGAACGAGCGAAATAAAACGCAAATAGTTATGATAGAAAAGGACATATCGATAGCAAAATTTACCCGATTTTGAGAAATGCACTCACTTTAAATACAAAAAGTTAAATTAAATGGAGAAGTCTTACTCTCTGCCAAAGAGCAATATAACCACTGCCTCAAAAACTTAGTAAATTAAGTGGCAAAGTCCAACACAAGATCAGCACTTATCATTTTTTTTTTTTCTTAGTTCACTCCACTCGGGAGCATAGGACCTCGACAAGACTCAGACTTGCCTTGCTTTCGTTAATCTATTTACTTTCTGACAGGGTAGGTGATTGGCCTGCCGCTACTTATAATTATTAAGGGCACAAAATCATTAGCTTAGAGGAAATGGAGCGTAGAACTCTGAGAAGGAACACTAGAGAAATCGTTAGTGAGAGATTTAGAACCAAGATATGAGAGCTTTATCAAAGCGTTTTAGAGACGTGTATAAATAGAGTTCAACTCTTGGCACTCATATGGTTTCTTCATGGAAAAATTTAAGGACTACAAAGGCTTCGCAGCGAACTTGGATTTTTTGAAGCAGCAGACGAATCTCTATAAATTACTATATTACATTTCTCTTTCTGTGAACTGAAATACTGTGCGTATTGTAACTCGAAAAGTTAATGGGATTCAGGGATTACTGAGAATAGATTAATATTTAAAAAAAATTGTCGTGGGGACTTATCAAATATGGCAAAAAAAATTTTCTCAACAATTTTGAACATAGAAACGGATTTTCTTAATAATGTTGAGCACAATTTTTGTGTAAAAACTTATTTTCCAAACTATTCCAAATTTGTTTCTCCTCAAATTGTAGCACAAAAAACTTCTTTTCCCAAAGAGTTTTGACAAAAAAGAAAGGAACAATTTTCTCAAAAATGTTGAATAAAAATTTTTTCTAAAAAGTTATTTTCCAAAAAATTCTGAAGTTTCTCCTCAACAATTTCGAACAAAATACATTTTTTTCTCAAAAAATTTTAAAGTAACCAAAATTTCTCGAAAATGTTGGTCAAAAATTTTTGCAAAAAAACTATTTTTCAAAATATTCCACATTTTTCCTCAACAATTTTTAACAAAAAAAAAATCAGTAATTTTAACAAATTCAAAATTTCTCAAATATGTTGCGCAAAAATTTTTTCTAAAAAACTATTTTCCAATATATTCCAAATTTTTTTCTTAACAATTTTTAACAAAAAAAAAATTCAAAAATTTCAACAAAACCAAAATTTCTCGAAAATGTTGGTCAAAAATTTTTGCTAAAAAACTATTTTCCAAAATATTCAAAAATTTCAACAAAACCAAAATTTCTTGAAAATGTTGGTCAAAAATTTTTGCTAGAAAACTATTTTCCAAAATATTCGAAATTATTTTCTCAACTATTTTTAACAAAAAAAAAATTCAAAAATTTTAACAAAACCAAATTTTTTAAAAACTTTAAACAAAAATTATTTTCCAAAATACTTTACTTAAAAATTATTTCCAAAATATTCCAAATTTTTTTCAACAATTAAAAAAAAAAAAGTTAATGGGATATTCGGATATTGCTGAGCACAGACTAACACTAAAAAGAAAAAAAATCTGCTTCGGACGCATTTCAAAACTCGGAAAAAATTTTAACAAAAACAAAATTTTCAAAAAATATTCGGCAACAATTTTTCCTAAAAATCTATTTCCTTGAAAATTATAAGTTTTTATCTAATAATTTTTTAACAACATTTTTTTATTTTTTATTGTTTTTAGCAAAAACAAAATTTCTCAAAATTATTCCGCAAAAATTTTGCTTAAAAAAAAAAATTTTCAAAAATGTTGCGCAAAGTTTTTTTCTAAAAAACTATTTTCCAAAATATTCCAAATTTTTTTCTTAACAATTTTTAACAAAAAAAAACTTGAAAAATTTCAACAAAAAACTATTTTCCAAAATATTTCTAATTTATGTCTCAAAAATTTTTAACAAAAATAATTCAAAAATTTTTGCTAAAACTCTATTTTCCAAAATATTTGACATAAAAATTATTTCTACAAAATTCCAAATTTTTTTTCAACAATTGAAAAAAAAAAAACAAAAGGGAAATTCGGAGCTTGCTGAGCATAGACTAACATTAAAAAAAATCTGATTTGGACGCTTTTCAAAAGTGGGAAAAAATTTTAACAAAAACAAAATTTCCAAAAAATATTCGGCAACAATTTTTCCTTCAAACCTATTTCCTTGAAAATTCCAAATTTTTATCTCATAAAGTTTTTAACAAGAATTTTTCTATTTTTAATTTTTTTTAGCAAAAACAAAATTTCTTAAAATTATTCCGCAAGAATTTTGTTTAAGAAACTATTTTTCAAAAAATTCCAAATATTTTTCTCAACAATATTTAAACAAAAAAAACTGTTTTTTCGGGAAAAGTTTTAACAAAAGAAAATTTCTTAAAAGTTGTGACTAAAAATTTTCCAAAAAATTCCAATTTTTTTCTAAAAAAAAATTTTTTTTTTCTTAAATGTGATGTAATAAAAGAAAATTTATTCTTACGTCTTATTATACTCAAGAGTACAAAAAAAAACAATTTTCAGAAAAAATTAAGACTATCTGCAAACTACTAGGATCACTTGACGTGGGGTCGGAATTTCTAGGGAGACTGTGTTATGACACAACACTCCATAATATACTCCACACATAGCTCTGTCGTTTGCATCGAAAACATTAAGTATAGCTATGACAACTTCCTTTGACCGGAGCTGTGAACTTTGCTATAGGCAGAAGAAAGTATAGAAGTTGCATTAGAGTTGCACGCAAGCATGCGAAAGCCATTAAGGGGGCACGAATTTTGGAAATTACGGTTAGGGAAACTCAAGCGGAAATATTCTTCCCTATTAATTGTTAATTTAATTGCTTGTTAGTCATACCTACACTACTTCTTTAGTTCTGCTCAAAAACGTCATCACAAAGTACAATATATAAATATTATCAAAGAATAAAAAAAAAATGAAAAATAAACAAAAAGCAAATTCAAAAGCAAAGTTGGTAAATATATATATTACTCCACATTTAAAATTTAATCGCCTTTCAGCTGCCTTATTTTTTAACTTTTACCGAACAGAAGTGATTGCGAAACTTTGCGACTTGACTGCAACATCAAGCAACTTGACATAAAAACGTACATATAAATATATTAATTCGCCTCTCTACTTGAAAATGCTTCAGCATATAAAACAAATATTGTTGGTGAAATTTTTATAACAAACTTAAAATAATTCTTTAAACTAAATTTTGCACTTCATGTCCTCTAAGTAAACTTTTCAGATGTCGTGAAGCATTGCATGGCTTGTCAGTTGCTTGACCTTTGTCCATGTAAGAGTTCCTTTCAACGAACGCGACTCTATTTTTATCAATGCTGCCAGCTGTTGGAGTGTCATGACTGGCCAACAACATAAAACTGATGATATTTTTGGAGAGAATATGTGAGCAGATACTTAAGTGAGTGAATGGGTAAATGGGTAGCAAAACTGCTTTTCCGTTCAGTCATTGAAGACATTCATGATGTGGACGTGCTAAACTTTATCCTAAAATTTTTATTTTTCGTGCAGTTGGCTGTAAGAAAAATGCAACGTCACTCACTTTGGCATTTTCTATTCATATTGAATTTTTATTTTTAACCAAATTAAATTTTCGATTGCTGGCCTTTAAATTTGAGAGGAAACTTTAATATCAGTGTCATCAACAGTTGGACTTGTGCTTGTTCGGTAACAATTTCGATGATGTTTTTGTAATTACAAAAAAAAAAAAAACAAATTGTTAAAAATATACACATTGAACTTGAGATTGTCACATATAAAATATTATTATTAAATAAAATAATTTTTTTTTTCAGGAAATAATCTCTAAGTCTTATGAAATAAGGTCCTAAAATATAATATATATGAACAGAGTTTTTGATATTTTAAAGCTAGTCGCTCATAGATTGTTAGATTTTAACAAAAATTGCATAAGTTTACAAAAAAGGTGTGTCTGTAACCCAAATATGTGAATAAAATCACAAAATTGATGTATGCAGAAAATTAAAAATGATTGAACCTATTGCAGTACTATCTTTTTGCATACAAGTCCATTAAATGTTTGTTATCTCTATGGGTTAAAAAAACAGAATTATGACTTATTTGTCCCATTTAGTTGTGAGTTACACGGAATTAACAATCGAAGTCAACAAACACGAAACACGCTAAATTTTACAGTTTTTCTTTGATAAAGACGAAAATGCAAGCCAGTCCGCTGAAATTGTGAATGGTTTTTATGGAACCAATACTGCAACAGCCAATTACGTCCAATTTTGATTTCGTTGATTTCATTCAGGCATTTTTGATGATACAGAAAATGTGGATGAAATCACAGAAATAATCAAAGTTGTGATTTCTATGAAGAAGCAAAAGAATACCTGGCCGGTGCAGTGTAGCAACCACGCCCATTTTTTTGATGACTAAGTTTAGCTGCCGTTATAAGTCTATATACCTAATTTCAGTATTTTAGTTCTTTTCCTTTTCGTTAACATCGCAAATTTTTGGCGCTCGGACCTACAGCGCATTGGACGGTATTGGTTACGTATACGCCGTGGGGACAGTGCACGATTAGAGGAAACTACCCATAAGTTGTGTTATAAAATTTTCAAGGCATTAGGGTTTTAAATTTTAAACGGGAATGCACCTTATTCCCCTTCTTCAAACAATTTTAATTCCAAAAAAAGTTCAACTCAGTTCGGTTTAAAATTTCGTATGATTAACAGAGAGTGGCGTGATAAAGAAAATCGGAGCGCGCAAAAATGTGGAAATGACATAATTGAAATGCCTATATGTATATATATAATTGGCGCATACATCAGTTTCAAGCCGAACGGCAGATATTTTTTCTAAGGAGATTTTTCATGGCAGAAATACACTCGGAGGTTTGCCATTGCCTGCCGAAGGGCGACCGCTATTAGAAAAAACTTGTTTTTCATTTTCGTGTTTCACCGGGATTTGAACTGAATTGAATTGAAATACTTAAAATGCTAAAAACGCTCCATATAACCAGTATGTTTATGTATCGTACCACCAGATTGACCTTAGAATCAGCGCAAATGTAGGACATAGGCAGAACTGGACATGAACGCACTTTTCGTACAAATAATTCCATAAATGCTATAAAGTGTTTGCTAAAATTCCTTCAGGCTACAGAAAATTTTAACTAAAGAGCTGGACAAATCTTTTGTAATTAATTCAAAGCTTTTCGAAGGTGAATTGATCACCTTTTATCTCGCGATTAAGAGATTATAAAGATTATATATATATTATATATTATAAAAAGATTATAAAGATGTAAGAAGCTTTTGCAGTGACGCATGTTTGCGGCTGAGAAAATATTGACGATGGAATAAGTTTTTAATGAAAAAATGAAAGAGTCTATGAAAGTCGCAAGAATTGAAAAATAAGGTACCAGGCGTTCAGAAAGATAATGCTTCCGCATATGCCATAGTTAGTGAAGAGTATCCCATAAGAGTAAAGTGGTACCCTTGTGAGAATTTTGTGAAACATAAAAACTGGGTCAAAATTGTGCCAAAAAGATGTTTTGAGAGGCGTGGGGCAAAATGTAAAAAAAACTCGCTTTAACGGACAACACAGCTCCCTTTAATAAGATTAAACACTGGCGCATCAAGCTAAAATGAACAGAATAAGCCACCGGCAGAATATTCAAGCTTTTATTTCGGTATAAGATTGGCCTTCAGGCTACTCAGATTTAAATTCTTTCGAATCTTATAGTCGATCTTAAGGAGTATGATCTAAAGGGCTTTCCAATAACAGGTGTTACAGGTGAACGGATTGCGCTATCGAGAGATGATTAACGATTTTTTAAGGCCGGAATGGGATGCTATTGATCTGGACAACATTTATTTTCAACAAAATGGCGCTACCTGACACACAAGCAACAAAGCCATTGATCTTTTACGGAAAAAGTTTCCCGACCGTGTTATCTCTCGAAGAGGTGATCACAATTGGCCACCGAGATCTTGTGATTTAACACCTTGTGACTTTTTTCTTTGCTGCCACGTGAAAGAGAAGGTCTACGCCAACAGCCCAGGATCGATTCTAGATAACATAACATAACATAACATAACATAACATAACATAACATAACATAACATAACATAACATAACATAACATAACATAACATAACATAACATAACATAACATAACATAACATAATATAACATAATATAACATAACATAACATAACATAACATAACATAACATAACATAACATAACATAACATAACATAACATAACATAACATAACATAACATAACATAACATAACATAACATAACATGCAACCCAAGCAAGGTAGCGCCGCATGAGCAAGATAACGAAGCATTAGCAAGATGACGATCCATCTTTTGGTGCGTACAGCCGGCTACATCAAATTATAAGACGTTATCATGTCAAAAACTAAAGGTATGTAAAGCGTCTTCCAAATGTGACGCCTAGATGTCGGTCAGATGTAATTCCTAGACTGTTTCTTCTTTTATGTAAATGTCTTGGCACAGCTCTCCCTTCACAACTTCTAGTTAATACAACATTATCAAATGTAAATACTATATCTAACTTTCTTGAACTGTAGAACTATAGCTCATTTAATTTAATATAGCTATACTTAGAAATATTTTATTTACTTGTATTACACATATATTTCTTATTTTAAATATAAGACTACCAAATATTATAATTAATCCTAGTTTATTGTAAAACCAGCTGATGACCTTGAGCTCGTGCTGTTCTTATTTCCTGCTATTTTCTGTATATTCATATACTTAAAATAGAACATGATTCTGATTCTTTTATGTAAATAAACCAACAGCGACGCCAAAGCGCAATAATTCGGGTCGAAATTGCTGAACACTCAAGCGAGTGCTTGAAAATTTCAATTCTCGTATGGGAGTCTGTGAACGTGCTTTGGTGAACATTCAAAAGATGTCATTTTTCAGATAGAATTGTGAATTGTAAATCTTGAAAAAATCTAAATTTTTGCATTTTTTTTTTAAATCAAATCTTGGCACGTCTTTTTAAAGACCCTTTATTATGCATATAAGTGACAATGCTTCTCATAACCACCTTCAGCCGTTCAGAGCTGGCATAAAATTGTGGTACCATAAATCATGAGGATGAGTTGGCGATATATTTTTTTTTTCATTGCTCAAGAAATATCTTCAAAAATTATTTGTTTGTTAATAGGAAGAAAAATGGGAAATTCCTGCTTTATTAATTTTCGTAACAGTAATTTTTGGAATTTTCCAAAAGCAGTAATATTAATTACTTGACTAAAATAAACTTCAATTAAATTATTTAGTTGATTACCATGGCGGGTATAGACTTAAAATAATACGGTTTTTCGCCTTATTTCCGATTTTTAATTATATTGTAAAAAACAGTTAAAGTTTTTCATTTAACCAAATAGGATATCCCGCTGTCAATTAATTCCTCGAGCTGCTTTAAATATTTGTTAAAGCAGAATTTTATGCTAAAAGGCAAACGGAAGTAATTGCGCCAACACATTTTACGGCAATTTTCCGTAAAAAAAATATTTCTCTATTTAATTTTATTTTATTTAAATTTATATTTTTTTATTTTCGTTTTTGCTATCCAACTTTTCAGATTTTTGCTATCTTCACGGGCCACTGCAGCCTAATTACAATTAATCCACTTGACCGCGCGGGCATGCAGTCGAACAAAAACAAAATAGACAAAAGGATATTATTAAAATTACAAATTTCAATGTGGCCCAAGGACAATGGAGCTAATAAATAAATTGTATATACGCATACACACACACATATATATCCATATTTATGTATGCGCCAGTGTAGCTGCATAAAGTAGTGCAATAAATGACGTTGATAAAATAACAAAAAGTGACGCGTTAGCAGAAAATGCATGTGTGTGTGTGTATGTATATGCAGGTAAGCTTAACCTCTTCTCCGTCGTGCATAAAATTTGCTGAACGCCGGCAGAACACAATTAAAATTTATTTAAGTAACAATTTTAACATTTCCATAGCAAACTCAATGGGTGTTTGAAATGGCTAGTCGTCGGCTAGTCGCTCAACAATGGCGAGAATTTAATTACAGAGACTATATTTACATATATTTATACAGATATATGTTTACTTACAGCTGCGGTCAACCAATTAGCAACGCACAGGTGTAAGAACTTTTTAGAACAATGAGTAGGTATTGCTTATTTATAGAGTGCTAAAAATTTTATTTTTTTATTTATTCATTCTTTCATCAATTAAAGTACAACTCAATAGATTACTAATACAAAAACTTAGATATAATATATGGTAAGGAATACTGTGAGATATATTAGTGACAATTCAAAAAGTGTATATCCAGATTAAGTTTTGATTTGAAAGTCTTTCGTGAGTTAGAGAATAAATCCAAATTTTTGCATAATTGGTTAGACTGCCTTATACAACGTGCAAGTGGTTCATTTCGACTAAAATTGGTGTTGTGATAAGGCAAATGGAACATATTGCTGAGTCTAAGTTAACGAGTGGGACAATTAAAAAGTATTAGCTCCAGCAAGAAGTGGTATTTGATGTGGCTCGTAACTACGTCCCTTATAAACATTACCGGTGAAATTTTTCTCCGCATTTCTAAAGTTGCAATGCTAACAAAAGACATCTACTTTTATAAAGGGTGGTTACGTTTCAAGGGCCGGTGTTAATTTTGAATAAAATACAATTTTTTTAAGAAATTATTGTCATTTCTCTTTATTATGATAATACTAGTAGAGCTCAATTACGCGTAAAATAAAATATTGTCCAAATGTCCGCCGCGGCCTCGGCGGCACACCTCCATCCGATGGTGTTTGAGGTTCTATGCCGTTAATTTGACGAATTATCTCATCCTTAGCTCTCGAATTGTTGCTGGCTTATTGACGTACACCTTATAAATAACCCAAAGAAAGAAGTCCAATGGTGTCGTTGACGTTTAGGTGTGGTTCACATTCCACATCGGCCCTTGAAATTTAACCACCCTTTATGTAGCAAACTGCAAGGCCAACGAAGTGAATGAATTGCAAATCTAGTAAAACGTTTTTGAACCTTCTCAATTATTAAAGATGAACCCATATAGAATGGATCCCAAATAATGCTGCAATGTTCGAGGTTTGATCACACAAGAGAAAAGTACAAATTCCTCAGCGTAGAAATATTCTGGAACTCCCGTGAATTGTGTATTACAAAGCCAAGCATAAATCTAGACTGGGTAATCATAAAGTCTGTATGTTTAGAAAACGACATTTTCGTTGTAAATATGACCCCCAAGTCTCGCTTTTCATAAATTGTTTTGAGGGTGGTAGTGCCCAACTTGTAATCGAAAACAATCGTAACTTTGCGTCTACTGAATCACATGTGCTGGCATTTACCAGCATTAAGAGGTAAGGTGTTATCATAACACCAAGTTTCCAATCTTGTTACGTCTTCTTGAAGTCTTATGCAGTCAGTTACGTCCTCTATCCCACTGTAAATTTTCAGGTCATCTGCATACATCAGACAACGTGTTGTCTCGAAAACGTCTAGAATGTCATTAAAAAACATTAAGGATAATAGTGGCCCAGATGGCTACCTTGAAGTACGCCTGAGGTAGCTTTGATGGCAGCATGTTATGTTATTTACACGAACGCACGCATTTTATGTTATTTACACGAACGAATTGAGTTCTCTCTGTTAGATAAGATGCAAGCCACTTGACTAAGCTAGGATGAAGACCAATTGAATCCACCTTTTTAAGTAGGATACTATGGCTGACTCTATCGAACACTTTCGAGAAATCGGTGAATATGACATCGCATTGCTGGCCTGTTTCAAATTGGTTTAAGATCAAATTTGCAACAGCAGATCTACCCTTAACAAAGTCATGCTGATTAAGCGATATGAGATCTGAAATTTTAAAGAAAATCAAATCATAAACTAGCTTTTCAAAGAGTTTAGGTATGCAAGAGATTTTGCAGATAGGCCGATAATTTGGGACTTCCGACTTGCTTCCAGACTTATGTATCGGTATGATAAACCATTTTTTTTTAATTATGTAAAAATTCACCATAAGCTAGTGATTTATTGAAGATAATTGTTAATGGTTTTGCACGATGTAGCACACTTTTTTAATAATATAGGAGGGAAGCCATCTTCTCCAGGAGTTGGGTCATTTTCCATGGCCGGAAGGCTCCTGAGTACATCATTAGATGAGAGCCGGAAACCTTTATTTGTTCGTGAGCTGTTAAAAGAGGTATCTTCTATTCCGGTGTCAGATTGGCAAACATAAGCAGATCGAAAAAAATCTGCAAAAAGGTTTGAATGTCCGTCAACGTTTCCCCCAAATAATGCATTTTATCCCGAATTCCAGTGGTTTTCTTTTTACCATTAAGAACTGCCAAACATATTTACAATTTTCTTTGATACAGGTCTCAACCTGAGAAATGTAGTTCTGATATAAAAATTTGTTTAGAACATCGAATTCTTCTTGCAACCGATTGTATGCTTCATAAAGTTTTGCGTTATTTTTAGATTTGCGGTATACATAGTTTGTATGCTTTGTTTTTTTGTTGTTAGGATTAATGTGATAGGCCGATGTGGACTGATTTTTTGCAGACACTATAGGAATAATCATACGAATTGCCTTTTTTAGTCTTCCTACGAAATCATCATACATTCGTGATAGTTCGCGTTTGTTTAAGAGAGTTTCACAAACTACCAAATCCAAAGACTGCGATTAAAATTGGCTTTATAAAGCGTGGTTAAATTTCGAAGGCCGATGTTGAATGTGAACCACACCTAAACGTCAACGACACCGTTGGATTTCTTTCTTTGGGGTTATTTGAAAGTAAAGGTGTACGTCGATAAATCAGCAACAATTCAAGAGCTATAAGATGAGATAATTCGGCACATTAACGGCATAGGACCTCAATTATGCCTCAGCGTCATCGAGAATTTGGACCATCGGATGGAGGTGTGCCGCCGAGGCCGCGGCGGCCATTTGACCAATATTTTGTTCCATGCGTAATTGAGCCATACCATTTTATCACAATGAAAAGAAATGATAATAATTGTCTAAGAAAAAATTGATAAAAAAAAAAATAGTCCGCGAGTAATTTTTTGTATACATAAATCGTACAAAAATGAAATTATGGGTAAAATACGCACGAACTTATGGACTGACCCGATATAATTCTGCATATGGTAAATCGATAGTAAACGTTTAAATGCGTTTTTCTCAAAATTATGTTTTTGAACTAGTGATCACTGTAACTTAAAAATCGCTCAGTAGATTTAAATAGAATTTATACTGCTTCTGAAAAACATTAAAAACTCGTGCCTGATCGAAGGTTTTTAATTTCGAATTTTTTTAAACAAGTAGTTGTCGTTTTTTTCTCGAAAATCTAAAAAATATTTCCCGAAGCCGCCTTATATTTAATTTTGAAAAAGAAAAAAGGCTTCGATTAGGCACAAGATTATCTAATAATTAAACTATTTTTTCTTGTCCGATTGATTTTAGATGAATCTCCAAGGACTTGTGATGATCACCGGAAGGGACTTCTGGAGGAACGGACTCCACACAAATCCTGATAATTTTTACAATTATTATTATTATTTTTTTTTTTTTGGAAACTTTGCTAAAGTCAAGTCAAAACATGATGTATTAATGATCATTTTTATTTTAAAAAATAAAGCAACTGACTAGCAAAAAAAAAAATTATTAAAAATCATCATTTTTTCGGGACTCTGACTGCCCCTAACCCCTTAATACACAACAGCTTGTATTAAGTTGAAATAAGAAATGCTGGGGAAGTACCGATACAAATCGAATTTTTCAAATAAAGAAGTATTTGATGTATTGAGTTAATTGATAAATGAAATATTGTAAATATTTTCTAAGAACCCAACACGCATTCATTTGAACTTCAGTCATAATTATCTACTTTTGCAGGCAGAAACAGTTTGCTCTGTTTATGTCGGGTATACTACTCGTTTTCGCTGGAAAATAATTAAACAGGCAGAAAAAGTTTTTCAAAACAAAAATTAAATAGTTAAAGGGCAAAATAAGTCCCTCCCTATACAAATCTTCCTCTCAATTAGTTAGCACTTAAATCAGCTACCAGGAAGGCACTACCTTTGCTGCAATTCTCTGTTTTCAGTTTCGCTTAACAACTTCGGTTTGCTGTATAGGTACCAACATTTGCATATAAACCTTGCTAAAAGTTAATTTGATAGCCAAAACACACACACACATACAAAGACTGCTCACACACTTACGCTAAATATGCGAGCTTCAATCCAGCCCGTTAGCATACATCACTTTTAGACAACATTAAGCCGCTGTAAGTCCGCTTAACCGAAACGTTAATATTACCCGTTTGCAGCCTCCCAAATGTACTGTACCAACAAAAACAAGCCACTA
This sequence comes from Anastrepha obliqua, assembly GCF_027943255.1. NCBI lineage: Eukaryota > Metazoa > Arthropoda > Insecta > Diptera > Tephritidae > Anastrepha > Anastrepha obliqua. The sequence goes on from NC_072896.1 coordinate 34,387,636, forward strand.
ACCAACCACAAAAACCGAAAATCATGCGCCAATAGCCCACGCACATTCACACAAAACCCGCACAAATAACAGCCTCAAATTATTTGGTCTGCGCTCACATACACACACACACACAGATATAAATGTGTTCATATATGTACGAGTGTGTGTGGATTAGAGCTTGACATGTAAATAGTGCTTTTGAAAAATTCATTAAGGCGACAAAAACTTACCAAAATGATGGGCTATGTGATCGCGCTCCTCTGATTCCTCTGGCATACCGCCGCCATGCATTGCCATATTTTCCATGCTACTACTACTACCACCACCCGCTCCACCACCACCACCGCCGCCATCATCATCATAGTGATGACTGTGCATATCGCTGGTGTGCAGGTGTGCGGCATCGACTGTATAGGCGGCAACACCGCCAGCCGCTGAGGCGGACATATGCGAGCAGTACACGAGCGGTAATGGACCACCACCGCCGCCACCACCACCGCTGCTGCCACCGCCAGGCCACGGCCAGAAGCTGTTAATCCAAATTGCTACAATTAGCAATGAAATTTCCGGTATTTTACGTTTCCGTTTCATTTTCATTATGTGCGATGGCGTCGCTGCTTTTGTTGTTGTCGCTGGATTCTCGGTTGTTAGCAACGCAGCAGTCGTTGTCGCTGTGGACTTTGTTGTCGGCGCACGCAATTTCATTTGGGTCATTTCGGCACTTTGTGTGCCTTTTGCAATGCGCCAAAAAGTATGCATCGTTGCGCTGCTATTTTATAATGTTGCCACTGCTCCAATATTTTACACGCTGCTATTATTATTATTGCCGTAACAGTTACAATTATTTGCATGTATGTATTGGTGTATGTGTGTGTGTGTATAGTCACTAGACAAAATTCATTGGCCTGCTGTTGAAAATCCACTGTAGGTACAGCCTGTGTGCTTTGAGGCTTTACAGACGAATTAGAGTTTCATGGTAGGCGAGTGAATTATGCTGAAATACAGCTTGAGTGTTGCTGTGGCAGCTGCCTTTGTAAATATATTGCAAGTTGTTACTTTTATTTCAATTTCATTTTTGGTGGAATTGGAATTTATGTTATTTTTTGCTTATTTCACGCGTTTAGATGAGAGTTTAAGCTTCGATAGCGTAATTCGATTTAATTTTGTATTTTCTAGTATCTGGAAATTTTTTTTAATGCCTTTTATAATTTAGGAATTTAACATTTCTTTTTACCTATAATTTTCACGTCTATTTTATAGTTATTTTTTATTTCGTTGTATTTTGCTTCTTTTCCGGTTTTTCCTTATTTTCTTTTCAAATTTTATTACTCAGTTTTTATAGCGTATTTTAGAAAAGTTAGTTTACTTCCACTTCCACTACGTCGAGAAATTCTGTAAAAAAACAAACAGTATTTTAGAATTTTTTATAATTTCTGTAAATTGCAATAATTTCACACTAAGAAAATATTCATGATTAAACAGTTCTATATTGTTTAATTTTAATTTTAAATATATAATATTATGAAATATAAATGAATTTATGTCAAACACATTTTTTTAGAGCTCTTAAAAATAAAACAGAAACGTTCAAACCGATTCATAATAGTTAAATAGTCATAGTCTGTGATGCCTTTTTTGCTATAAAAGAGAATTTTTCTCTCTCCATTTTATATGCTTTGTAAGCAATTTAAAATGTCGAAAATCTTGGTACTTAAAACGCCTTGTTCCCCTATATTTCGATGCTCGCATAAACGGGATACTTGTTCGAATATGCGCTGCTTTTATAAAGTTAAGGCAAGCACAAAGTGGCGCACCTAAAGGTCAAGCTTTTTTATGCATTTCGTTTGACATTTTTCAATTCCAGACTAACTCAATTTGAACCATGGAAAGATCCACAATCGAGCAACGCGTCAGAATGGTGGCAGGAAATGGGAACAGTGAATGACCAATTTCCGAAGAAAATCTTCTTCAGTGATGAGGCACATTTTCACCTCAGTGGATTCGTCAATAAGCAGAATTGCCGCTTGCCGCATTTGGGCGAATGATATTCCAAGAGTGGCTGCCGAAAATGCACCCACAAAGAGTGACTCTTTGGTGCGGTTTATGGGCCGGCTGCATCATTGGGCCGTATTTTTTCCAAAATGAGGTCGGTCAGGCAGTTACTGTGAATAGTGTTCGCTATCGTGCGCTGATAACGAACTTTTAATGACCCGCATTGGAAGATATGCATGTGGACGATATGTGGTTTCAACAGGACGGTGCCACTTGTCGCACAGCTAACGAAACAATGGCTCCTTTGCGCGAAAAAGTTGATGGCCGAAAAATCTCACGCCGCGGCGATGTCAATTGGCCGCCAAGATCATGTGATTTGACACCGTTGGACTTCTTTCTTTGGAATTATTTGAAAGAAAAAGTGCGCGTCGATAAGCCAGTAACAATTGAAGAGCTAAAGGATGAGATAGTTCGGCACATTAACGGCATAGAACCTCAATTATGCCTCAGCGTCATCGAAAATTCGGACCATCGGATGGAAGTGCACCGCCGAGGCCGCGGCGGCCATTTGGCCAATGTTTTGTTCCATACGTAATTGAGCCATACCAGTATTATCAGAAAAAAGAGAAGTGACAATAATTTTCTAAAATAATTGTATTTTATTCAAAATCAACACCGGCCCTTGAAACTTAGCCACCCTTAATGGTATTTGTACTCTTTGCCCTTACGCAGAATTGACTTCGCGAGAATTTTTATCAACTTGACACACTGAATGTGATAAGTAATAAATTTTGACTATTAACCTATTAATTTTTTATTTTTTTATTGAAAAATATAGTGCTTTCAATAACAAAGGCCATATTAATCCATGCTTCAAACTTTGAGCAGATTAATAAAAACTCGACAAACTTTTTAAGCAGGGTTTAAACAAAAATTGGGTACGCTGTTTTATAGCCATTAAACTTTATTGTAAAAAATGCAAGCAGTCTTCATCCGAAGCTTTGTTGTATTTTTCATTGGGCAAGAATTTTTACGTGGCGGGTTCTAACCCCAGCGTACAACCAGATATCCTGGGCTTATTCGCCTTCTCACATAAGCTCACTCCCAAACGGGTTTTCGAAAGTTATCCAGAAGATACTTCGGCGAAGCCCGGTAATTGTGAGCCGCTTGGAGTATATCCAGAAGAAACTTACTGGCCACTCCCAAGTGAATGGTAATCAGGTACTTTCCCCACTTGCGCGGACTTCTACACACGGAACCATCCTGCAAAGTATACCCTGCCATCCACTTGATGCCAAACGTGGTTTCAGATAGGGTGACTCGCTGCCGTGTGACTTCTTTAACCTCAGAGGATCGTGCGAGCCGCAGAACTTAATTGCTCAGGCACAATTTTTTATAAGAGCATGCAATTGTTTGCGTATGCCGATGATATTAGCGTATGCCGCGTTGTTAGTTCTGCCTTCTCCAAACTGGGCTAAGAGGCAAAGCGAATGGGTCTGGTTGTGGACGAAGACAAGACGAGGTACCTCAAACAAATAGTCGGCGCACTCGCATATCGGCATCCGCGTTACTGTTGACAGCTATGATTTCGAGGTTGTAAAGGACTTCGTTTATTTGGGACCATCATTAACACCGATAACAATGTCAGGCTTGAAATCCAACGTAGAATCTCGCTTGCCAACAAGTGCTACTTTGGACTAAGTAGGCAACTGAGTAGTAAAATGCGCTCTCGAGGAACAAAACTAACATTCTACAAAGCTCTAATCATGCCTGTTCTAAAGTATGGTGCAGAAGCTTCGACGATGACAACATCCGATGAAGCGACGCTTGGAGTGTTTGAGAGAAAGATTCTGCGTAAGATTTTTCGAACTTTGCACGTTGGTGACGGTGGGTATCGCATCCGATGAAACAATGAGCTGTATGCGCTTTACGATTCGTTGATTCGTTATATTGGGAAAAAGCGCAACAAACTTAAAAACAAAGAATATCAAAAATCAACTTTTAAAACTGATTACCCAAACTTTTTTTTCTTCATTATAGTACGGGACATATCTAAAGGCATACTAATTAATCATGTTTTTAGTTTTTGTGTTTTTTTTTTCATTTTTGTATGTAAAAGAAGTTAGATAAAAAGCCTAAAAAATTATAATATCGTTTTTCATTTTTTTTTTTTTTGTGTGAAAACGAAATTTCTGAAAATGCCGTACATTTTCCAGCTCTAGACCACCCCGTAGCCGAAACTGTTCACCAACCACAGCAATGGCCACTTCATCAATCGTTGGTACATTGAATCGTCTGGCGTGCTCCCCAATTGGTGTTTTATCGGCTTTTATTATAATTTTGTGGCCATCGGTGCGCAACAGATCGAGTGCCACTTTGAACAATTTCACCAATTCATTGTGTTGATGGAACATTGTTTGCAATTCATTCACGATTGATCTTCTCGTATTCGTCGAAATTGCACAGCGCTGATCTAATTCACGATTCTCATCACCAATAAAATATATTTGCAAAAACTGAATTCCAACGACAGCAAATTAATATTAACATAATACACTTACAACCACAACAGAAACGCTCATAAGCATAAAATGTCTTAACTCAGGAACGGCTCCACCGATTTCAATCAAACTTCACACAAACCACCTCCTCAAAGATAGAAAAGAACTCTAAAATTTTTGTGTCAATCGGTTCGGCGGCTCTTGAGTTATAAGATTACCAAGGAAATGTAACTTCTTTTTATATATACAGGGTGGCTGATGAATTTTGCTACATTAAGAACCTCAAATAACTTTTCTTTTAGTGTATGGAATTCATTTATTTTTTTTTTTCAAGTTGAAGGTCATTAAATTTTATTAAATGTAGCTTAACTAGTTTTAAAAATAATTGAATTTAAATGCCCCCATGCTCGTTGACACAAGTGCGGCATCTTAGTAAAAAGTTGTTCATTGCTGCTTTGAGAGTTGCGACAGGAATAGCCGCAATTGTTGCCCGAAAGGATTGTTTTAGTTCATCCAAATTTGTTGCCTTTGTTTTATAAACTTCTTGTTTACATAAACCCCACAAGAAAAAGTCAGGTGCAGTAAGGTCAGGCGACCTGGGGGGCCAACGAAATTCGGAGTTTCTTGAAATCAGTTTATTGGGAAATTTTCGTCGCAACTCTGTCATAACAGTCTGGGCTATGTGAGACGTTGCCCCATCTTGTTGAAACCACACAGAGTTGAAAGGAATTCTCTTTCGGCGTAGTTCTGGATAGAACAATTCTTTCAGCATTTTCAAATAACGGTCTCCAGTAACCGTAACGGTGTGACCATTTTCTTCAAAAAAATAAGGCCCGACAATACAGCGTGAAGAAACCGCACACCACACTGTCACGCGAAGAGGATGCAATTCCGTCTCGTGGAGTATCTGTGGGTTAGAAATACTCCATATTCGACAATTTTGTTTGTTCACATTGCCGTTTAAATCGAAATGGGCCTCATCAGACATGAAAAGGCAGTTTAACATGTTTTGGTCTTCTTCCACCATTTGCAGGATCTTCTGGCAAAATTCCAAGCGAATCGGCAAGTCTGCTGAATTCAGTTTGTTAACCATTTGAAATTTGTAGGGAAATAAGTCTAAATCTTTGTGCATTATTGTTTCCAAAGACTGTCGGCTGACACCAAGTTGAGCAGATAAGCTTCTTGTTGAAACCCTTGGATTGCTTTGTATAGCTGCAGCTACAGCAGCGATCGTTTCCTCCGTCCGAACTGGTGGGCTTCGATGATAAGACCTTCTTGCGACTGTTCCTTGCTCAGCAAAATTATTCACCAGTCTCATTATGGTCCATCTGTTCGGGGGATCGCCGCCAAACATCCGCCTGTACTCTCTCTGTACCAAAACTACGGACTCCAGTGCGTGATAGCGGCGGACTATCCAAATTCTTGTTTGCGTGTCCCAGTTATCCATTTTAATAAATTTTAAAGATCAATCTGCAAATTAAAATAAAAATGGAACAGATAACTTAAAAAGAAAAAAAGTTATTCAATTCTTTTTTGGTAGCGGCTTTCATCAGCCACCCTGTATATATAATAATAGATTCCAATTTTTTACTAAATTTATATTTTTAAGGACATTTCTTTCCTTAATTTTTTAGCATTTCAGCATCAAGTTTTTCACGTTTTTCGGATTTTTTTTTTTTAATTTTCTGTCCAGCCAATGAAATTTTTTATCTGAAAAAAACTTATGTTTGATCTATGATCCTTCGGTATTATTGTTTTTTTTTTTTGTTTTGTTTTTTATAATGATTAATCTAAGATCTGTTTTTAATGTATTTATTTTTCGAAATTAACGTTTTTTTCATTTCATTTTGTTTTTTTTGTCACCTTTATTTTTCTCTTCAATTTAGTTATCAAACCATAGTTATCGTAATCGATAGTTCTCGTGCAGCTAAAGTAACACCATTTATAGGTATACCCAAATTTAATTTCTAATAACTAAAACTGCCCAAAAATACTGCTACGGTCCAAAAGGCGAAAAAAGTCACACGAGTAAATCTGGTAGAATATTATATTTAATCATTTAATGCACTCATCCCTCCGATTTGATCCGCTTAATTGGGTTGCTCGCACGTGTACTAAGAGCCTTTAGTGCAGTATTGTCTATGCTGAATTGTATCTACTCGTGTGACTTTTTTCGCCTTTGGACAGTAGTAAACGCCGTAATACAAAAGGTGTTATAAATACCTTAATTTTATTGACAAAGCTTACTATTGACGAAATGTTTTGCTTCAGCTCATTAGCGTGTAAATGACAAACGATGTAGACAATTCCTACAAATGTTAAGCATGCCTTGCTACCCTGTAGGAAAAAAATACCAATTTCGAAATATCTAGTATTTGCTAGTGAATATGGAACCTAAACAGTTCCAGCTCACATTGCTATGGCAGATTATCTTCCAAACTTTCTTGGATAGCATAGATGAGGAGTAGGTCACTAGAAAGTGGTGCATCTCAGTGAAACTTAATCTCAACAACTAATATAATTTTTCGATTCTCAAAAAATATATTATTTACGGAAGAGAATTTAATGCAAATTTTTCATTTCATTTTTCAAATTTCATTTTGATTAAAAAAACTAGTCTCGAAATGAAAAATTCTTGACCATTTCTGGAATACCTCCCATTAGAGCCTTCACTGTTACGTCTTGCATCTTCCCACTCGCAGCGTGCCACTTACGTGGAAAATTTTTGACATTCTGAAATATTGTTTTTTGCCCTCTTTAGATTTCTTTTTACTATAGCCCAATATCTCTCGGTTGGCTGAAGTTCTGAGCAATTGGGAGTATTCGCTACTCTAGGCACAAAATCGATATAATTTTTCTCGTAGCATTTAAGAGCTACTTTATTGTAGAAGCATGAACGGAGATCAGGCCAAGAGAAGATAGAAATGCCACAGTGATTTTAAATTACCCAAAGTGTCTTTTGTAAGCACTTTTTCACGTGGATTTCTGTGTTAATAGTGCCCGTAGGGTGGACTGATCACATCATTTCAACGGTGACATTCAATAGGAATCTTGCCACTCTCTTTCTATCTCGGGAGGAATGAAGTAAGGGACTTTTATTAAACTACTTTGCCACTACAGTCTACACAGATAGTTCAAACAATGAGTGTATTGTTGGAGGGGAAGCTTGTAATCGCTGACTTCACTTTTAGATGCAACAACGTTATTTTTTCGGATAACCAAGCTGCAATCCAGGCACTGAATTCGACAACAATAAACTCTAAACTGGTTGAACAAAGTAGTATCAGCCTTACCACCGTGAGCGAAAGTTGGTACTGCAGAATCGGTATTTCCACCACTGAGTGCAATCAAGAATACAATTTTCTCAAAATACCTCAGACTCGCGGATTGTATATGAAAAGATGAGACAAAGTTAGTAGAACACTATGGCCTATATATATAAACACAAACAATCGTCAACGCTGACAAATATGAAACAAAAGGATGTCTGCATACTTACGGCAATTATAACTGGCCTCTGGTCTATAGAAGAGCAGGCAGCCAAAATCCTAACACTTTCAATATAAACTGCCATAGTTGTAATCAACCGGAGAAAAGGGAAACTATCTTTCGTTTCCTCTGTGAATGGCCTGCCCTATGGAAGGCGCCGATGTTAACCTTGGGCAAAGAACATTTTGAAAACCTCGAGGAGCTGACTGGTACAGACATAAACAACTTTAAAAGGTTTCTCCATCGCACAGACTGGGTTTAATACTGAAGGAATAATTGTTTAACTTATTTGTAGCGAGAATGGGGTAACAAAATCATGCGGTAGTACTAACTGGATACTTGATAAATCACCACTTCAACCATCCAACCAACTAGTGCCTGTAGTTACGAAAATTCTGCTTTTCATGGCACAACTTCATTACCTGCCAAACGAGAATTTTTGTGAGAAACTTCGTCTTTTTGTGTGTCTTAAATTGTTCCGCGACATTTTTTCTAACAGCGGCAACATAAAACTCTTGGCCAGAAATAATGTACGTTTAACCGTTCATTACGCAGCATTCATATCTTCTTCTTCTTCTTCTTAGCCTCACAGTCCGTGGTGGACCATAGCTTCATCAACATTCATATCTTTGCCCCCGAAATCCGTGTCCTGCTTTTTGGCACGGTAATAAACCATATCATTCCTCCTTGCATTTTTTTTTTGTCGTGACAACCAGCAAGTGCAGCACTCAGACATTAAATAAGTCCATTGTACTACGCTTGAATTCCCTTTTATTTTTCTTGAAATCTACTTGATCTCAGAAGAAATCTGATTAGATCTTGTGGTGCCAAGAAGCCAAGATGATCGCTTCTTAACACATCAATGCCAAAGACCTCAAACCTGATTCGAGCGAAGGTAGGCAGACGCATAAGAAGTGGTCCGCCGTCTCACCCTCCTCTTCACAAGCTGGACAGAGTACACTGTCTGAGATGCCCACCCTTTCCCTGTGCTTCGCCCACAGAAAGTGGCCCGTCATCAGTCCAACCAGCTGTCTGCACTCCCCTCTGCTTAATGACAGGAGGGTTTGCGACAGTCGATCGAACATGACAGGTAACATCAGTTTCGTCCATCTGCAGCCTTTCTCCGCCTGCCAAGCTCGCTTGTGGGTTGTAGTAACCCATTTGCTGACCGTGTCTTTGATGGTCGCAGAAGTGAGTGGCAAAACGGGCTCTGGGCCAAAGAATATGGCCTCAGAGTCTTTCTTAGCTAAGGAGTCAGAGGTCTCGTAACCCGCGATACCCACGTGTCCCGGAGCCCATGCTATTATGTCTACCGACATAGTTCAGCCTAGATGTACAGGACTCTACTACCCCTGATGTGGTTGGGGGGCTGTCTAAGGCCATAAGCGCAGCTTGGCTGTCGCTGCAGACACATATAGATCTGCCTCTCCATCGCTTTTCCACAACAAAGTTCATCGTATTTTGAACTGCATATACCTACGCTTGAAACACAGATGCATGGATTCCAAGAGTAGAGTGCAATTTTGTCCCGCGGGATTCCTCGTAGACCCCAGAGCCGGAGCCAAGCTCGATCCTGGAGCCATCCGTGAAAATGCGAAAACAGTGTTTGCCGGGCTGATTTTCAGAGTTTGATCACGACTGAGCTTCTGGCAGCACTATACTGTATCTTTTTTCCAGTACGACTCTTGATGGCATGGAGTCTAGGGGCATGGAGTCCTTGCATTGCTAATCGGTATTTTTTTGCACTTTGTTTGTCTGTAAGCCAACTTCTGCTTTAGATTTAGGTGCAGTGCTTCCGAGCAACCCACTATCCGAGCTATTTTTTTTCCGGAGAGATTTGGATTTCTCTGCAGGAAGGTCACCATTTTCTCCGCCTCGTTACGGTCACTACAGCCTCTCCTACGTTTAACAATAACATCTACCTTAAACTGCTTTTTTATCGGGATATAGTTTTTACGGAAATTTTAGAACTTTCGCAATCTTTTTCTAAGTTCATTTCGACTTATTTTTCACAAACGAAATAACAATGATTTTGGATGATGAAAATTTTTATTTGGATCTCTAGCAATTCGTTGCTTCTCTCTGTGTATACTCCAGCTGTCTTCTTCACGAAAGTCAAATATGATTGATGTACGACGTAATTTACAAAAATTAGAAATCTTCCGATAGAGTGATTAATTTTGGCCATATCGCTTAAAATTTTCGAGCATTGGTAATAAACCAACAACGAGAATACGTTTTTTCCAGTCGTCTTTCGATTAAATTTCTGTCAAGCACGTAAGCAGACATTGACCAAAGGACCCTATGGGCATAAATTGGCTAACGCATACTTTTAATTAATATGGACCTAACATATTTTAGCCCCCTTTCGACTAGTTACCACCAGACTAATACTCATTTATTTGGTACGTATTTATTTAACATAAATTTTCCAGTTGAACTTATAGGCCTAGCAACATATTTCACTTTTTCTAATTATTTGCTTTTACTATTCGACAAAAGAACGCCAATCTTTCGGAAATCTACTAAAGATAATCACATCCCATTCCGTGCAAGAGTAGGAAAAGCCACAATTAAGTGGACACGAAATGAAGATAAATAAAGAATAGGGTCGGCAGATAGTTGAAAGTAATGACTGGCAGCACAAGCAAAATGCGGCGAAAACAAAAGTGAAATAAATGTGTAAATAGAAACTACGGAGATAAGAAGTAAAATGTGGAAAACAACAAAATTGTTAATGGCCAGCGAAAATGTAAATAAATGCTAACGGGGAAAGAAATAAAAGAGTAGTGGGGCGAATAAACAAAAGCCAAAAGCGGATAACAAATGGACACACAATACGCACGCAATAACATTCCCTAGAAATGCCAGCATGAAAAAAAACAACACAAAACAAAAAAAAAAACAACAGAAGAATAAAAAGGGGAAAGGCTGGAGAGTGTACGGGTATGAGTGCAAATACGAGTAACTACACGGGGGACAATATGACTGTGCGCGGCTTTTGAGCAGCACCATGACGATTGACAACAGTAACAGAAACAAAAATGTGATAAGGTAAAGTGAGAGAAAGTGTTAGAAAGGGAGAGTGGGAGGGAATGGTTTAAGCGAGCTACAAATGCGTGAAAGCAGAAACGGGGTAATTGTCGCTTATCTCAACATCGTCACACCAAACTAAGCGCAAGCTAATGTGACTAGCAGCGAAATTCCTGTAGCTCTTCGGAAGCGGTGATAATGGGTTAAAATATAAAATTAAATTGCAAGTCAGGATAAAAAGTGAGAGCGCAAGCTAACAAGTGTTAAATAGTAGAAAGGAATGAATAATGAAAAAATAAAAAATAATATGAGCAGATAAATGAGTTCTGGACAGAAATTACATGGAGTTACCCGTTTAAACGAACTCCGCTAGTTGCAATGGCAGGCATAACTGAGTGAATTTTGATTTTTTCGTAATATTTTTCGAGTTGAAATTAAAAAAAAAAAATTTTAATATTTTTTATCCTTCAACCAAAACCATGTAAATCGACCACTCGAACTTCGTTCAAAAATTCTGATTATAATTTTGCACTTTTCAAAAAGAATTTTAAGAAAAATGTCCATTACTTTGTGCATGTTCGAATATCTGTGCATGGAGATAGAAATAGTTGTTTCTATTAGCGGTCGCTCCTCGGCAGGCAATGACAAACTTCCGAGTGTATTTCTGCCATACAAAACTTTCTTATAAAGGGTGGTTAAGTTTTGAGGGCCGGTGTTGATTTTGAATAAAATACACTTTTTTTTAAGAAATTACTGTCATTTCTCTTTACTATGATAATACTGGTATCGCTCAATTACGTGTGGGATAAAATATCAGCCAAATGGCCGCCGCGGCCTCAGCGACACACCTCCATCCGATGGTCCAAATTTTCGATGACGCTGAGGCATGATTGAGGTTCTATGCCGTTAATGTGCCGAATTATCTCATCCTTTAGCTCTTGAATCGTTGCTGGCTTATCGACGTACACCTTTTCTTTCAAATAACTCCAAATAAAGAAGTCCAACGGTGTCAAATCACATGATCCTAGCGGCCAATTGACATCGCCGCGACGTGAGATAACTTTAACGCGTTGTTCGATTGTGTATATTTCCATGGTTCAAATTAAGTTAGTCTGGTATTGAAAAATGTGAAATTACACGCAAAAAAAAGCTTGAGGTTTAGGTGTGATTTACATTCAACATCGGCCTTTAAAATTTAACCACCCTTTATAAAAAATTATTCGCCATTCGGAGGAGACAACAACTTTGTAGCACGGACTTGAAAAAAAGTAAACTAAGTTCAGGTAGTTTAGATAAAAGATCCTCAAAAAAAACTATCTGCAGTCCGGAGGTGGCTTACGACTGTACGCATATTTTTCTACGCGGATCGAGAATGGCTGGGTCTTGTACTACGACAATGTGCCGATCCTCACCTCGTTCATTATGCAAGAATTTTAGCAGAATAGAATCGTTCGCATGTTGTCGCACCTGACATACAACTCCAACATCACCTGCCGACGATTTTCTTTTATATTGGTGCAATTGCATTTAAGATATTATAGCAGGTTGAACTCATATAAAGTGATCAGATTGGAGGTATAATACTTTTTCCAATAGGGGGTTTTTGACATATCACGTGCGATTACTGTCAAGCTAAATATTTTTTTTTAGTATTCATTGATATTTCATCATAGAAAGACTCTGGTTAAAAAATAGTAAAATAGTATTAGGAAAATCGACGCTCTGTGAAAAGTACGAGCATTTATCGCGCAACCAGGCCAGCTTTTGTGCAGCACTGAGGCCCATTTTTGGCTTAATGGCTACGTCATTAAGCGAACTTGCCGTGTTTGGGCTGAAGCGCAATCCGATGGCCAGTCAAGAACAGTCATGACGTCCTTTGAAAACAACCATTTGGGGAGGCCTATGGGCTGGAAGAATCATCGCTCCATATTTCTTCAAAGACTACGCTGGCACCAATGTAACAACGCGTGGCGAACGCGTCATGACAAACCACTTTTTGCTCCCAGAAATTGAAGCCAGTGATCTCCACAACATTTAGTTCCAACAAGATGGCGAATGGTGCTACTTTCCATACAGCCCGTGAAATAGTGGAATTACCGCGTTGTTATTTCGGTGAGTAATTTATGTCTTGTCTCGGACCGGTGGATTCTCGTCTCGGACCAAAATCGTGTGATATCACACCTTTGGACTTTTATTTCTGGGGGTATGTAAAATCTAAATGCTTTGTAGCTAAACCAGCTTCGATTGAATATACTCCGCATGACTCTAACCACTTATTTATATGCCACCTTAAACACACTCACCTAACACCCCTCTCCCTTTGGAGCCAAAGCAGTCTAAGCGGCATTTGTCTTGGACATCTCGTTAAATAATATAAACGATGCTGGTCGGTGAGTACACCATACTGCGAGGCCTTGAAGATGTGTTAGATTAGTGAGTTTGAGGGATCACATGAATAGGTGGTTAGTGTAGTTTGGGATACCTTCACATGGCGGATATATAGTGAGAATGTCTGGGTTGATTTTGCACATGCAGAAATTTAACTTCAGATTCAGCCAAAGTAACGCAAGACTCACAAGGCAGCTGTAGTTCTTCATTTGCGATGGGTGGTAGTTGGACTCTGATGACGGCATTCGGAAGTTTAGGAAGATGTTGAGAGACTCCTAATGAGTAGACTTCAATGCTTGTCTATATATTGGGCGATCCAGTATTTGTATTACGTCCTGAAACAACAGTTTAAAGTTAAAGAGACGCCTCCTCATTCTATTGGGAGTCGGTTCGTAGCTTTTTGGTTGGACTTCAAATCAGGTGCAGCCTTAATAAAGGGCTTTGTTGGTTTACAGCTTATTTTGTGCGGATGTCTTATGCTTATTACGCTTGCCGGTCCACCACCAGTGTGGTTAACTTAATATTTTGTGATTGCGTCTTTCTTTCGTTAGGCGGTTTCACTTTATTAACTTAATTTATTTCGGCAATAATAGCGTTTCTTAGTTTTCTTAGAATTTTATTGTTTTCTGCTATCTGGCAGCCTAATTTGCATTAGACTAGTTGTTGCACCGCTTTTTTGGCTCCTTCCTTCTGTGTGTTATTTGTTTATTCCAATGGTTAGGCGTTTTGTCAGTGCTCTATCGCAGTGAGGCATTTTTGCCTAATAGAAGAAGTGAGTATGACAAAGTTTTGTGACAGCGACAGCAGCGTGAGCTCGTCTCTCATAAAATTTAGCACTGATCTCAGACTATCGAAAAAGGTATGCAACGACATACATTCGACACTTTCTAAGGCATCGCTGCATAAAATTCACCAGTTGTCTACTTATATGGAAAAGAGGAAGAACATAAACCTTCCTATAAAACCGCGTACTAGAAATTTTAAAAAGTTTGAGTCACAGAGTTTGAAACTTGGATTAATCTTAGTTTTGTAGGAGTTTAAATTAGATTTGTGAGAGGGGTGGTCAAATCCAAGCACTCAGTCAGTACTACCTAACTCAGATACTCACCGGACACGGCTGCTTCCTTGAATATCTACACCGTTTCCAGCTGGCCGGCATCCCTTTTTGCCCGAGTTGCTCGAATACAGTCGAGAGCGCAGAAAATGTAGCCTTTCACTGCAGACGCTTCAGTAAAGAACGAGCAATGCTGGCGAAGGCATTCGAACACTCGCCATCCCAAGCAAGATTTGTCCAGGATATGTGCTCGATCAACACTAAACGGGACGCCGAAAAAACGTTCGCGGCTACAGTCGTAACGAGGCTCAATCGTATTGACTGGGAAAGGTAAGGCCAGAAACGACAGCAGCAGTTGTTACTGCAGCAACAACAGCGGCAGCAGCAGTAGAAGCAGAAAGATAGACTAAGTATTCAATACTATTAAGATATTCAATTAATTTGGGAGCAAGACCAGCTAGATTATTTTTTATGCAATGTGCTTAATCCAGCCAAGCCATAACTCGACAGTTCTTAGGAGGAAAGGAAGGGAAAAAAACAACCAAACAACGTTATAACTATAAAGCCTATTTGTTGATTACAAAGTTTTTGGTACCTTTGCTAGCAGGTGGACAGTGGAGATAAACTGTTTTAGACAAACCGACGACAGGCACAGACGCTTGAGCCAAACACTCACAACAGTACCGAACTGAAGACAAGACAATAGTTTGTGAGTATCGACCTATTGCATATTCTCCGATGTTTCACTCCCCCCAAAACCGCTTTAGAAGCCAGTGGGAGGAGTGAATACGATGGCGTAAAATCTCCATACGCCCACAGGAGCGGAACCTGGACGCAGGAACCGGTTGTGTCAAAGACTTAAACGGGGATCCAGCTTGAAGAAATGCTAACGCGGTTCCAGGGTGGAAATCAGCCGAGAAGGTGTTGTGCCTGGCGATTACACCAACCAGTACTCTCTGGTCCTTCCTACTAAGTTTTAGGAGAAAGGTCGCTAATTTTCTGTTTTGTTTTTCCTGCAGGAGTCCAACTCAGCCTAACATATTCTATGGGTAGACCTCATTCCAGTCACCAGTCTATAGTTGAATCGATGCAGAATTGGCACCTGGAAAGGGTTCAGAGCATAGTGGTATGCTTGCAGATTCTTCATTAGTCAGCTCATCGGCCAACTCTTTCTCTGTAATACCGCAATGTCCAGGCACTCAATTAAGGCAAAACTTTTTTTATATTTTGGCAGCACTGCTCAGTTTTGTCTTACATTCACCGAACAATTTTGAAAATCAGCATTGGTTAGAAAGGGCTTTTAGAGCAGCTTGACTTTCACTACAAATAGGAGAATCAGCTATATTATCGTAAAAAACTATTATATTAGAATTAAATAAGAAGCATCTAAATTATCAACAATTATCGACTAGTTTTCGTGCTATACGTATTTAATGCCGTTTAGTTCCAAATTCACCAGAAGCGAACCAGTTTGGTACTAGTCGATTCAGCATCGCTAAGCGAAATATGTACTAAGAGACAACCGAGAGAGATGAGAGATACCGCGCAAGCAACCAGCATACAAACGCAATAAAGATAACCGAGCGCTGGTTGTGAAGCAAGAAAGATAAGATGCAGAAGGAGTAAAAACAATTTATATAAAAGAATTCAAACGTTGTACGCAAATAAAGATATAAATAGCAACAGCTTGTTTGGCAAAATTTGTATTTGCATAAAAACTAGGGAGCGCAAGCTCTTCGCAACGTTCGCCCAACGATTATTTCTTATTCAATTGATTTAATGTGAAGTGAAACTGGAAATGATGTTTAATATGATTAGACGAGCTGTATAACCTGCAAAAACTAAACAAACAATTCTTAGACATACATTACGTTTCACTTAAGACTATTTAGTATTTGATATATGCAATCAGCTCAATTGGAAAGAATTTTGATGTGGGCGCCATTGCCAACAATCGTTGCGAGTAGGGAATGCCCATCCAGTTTCGCATTAAAAAACTTAAAAAAAAAAACGAATCAAAATGTTGCTCTTCTGCTTTATGGAGCTACACCAGCTATGAATATTATGTAAGATGGTGTTTTTGAACTTGACTTCTTCCGAGCTTCCCATTTGCACCATTCCATAAGGCTTTGCTTTCGTTGCAAAGGAGTCGGAACACCTGGGAGACTTGGTAAGAAGCTTTAGCTATAAATCGAATCGAATTCGTCTTAACTGGGTGACTTATTGAATGTACAGCGCACTATTCCGATAACTGCATATTCATCCTCCACTTACACCCTCCACTTCCACCTTCAACTAATCCTGCATACTTTGTAACAATGAAAACTACTAAAGTTAATTGCCGAATTTTTCAACTATATTTCATTTTTCACTGTAATATTTCTGAGTTTATTATTTTATCAGCACGCAGAGGTAAAAACGCAACCTAATAAAACCCTATGCATATTTTAAGTTGCTGCATATAAAATGAGCTCTTCGTAATTTATGTACATACACACATACTTGGCTGTCTAATGAGGATGCAGGGCAAAGTATTTATTGCTTTTTATTTCTTTTTAAACAAAGTCGAAAAAGAAATAGCAACTAAGAAGCAATACGAAATATTGTTATCTTTAAGAGTTTCCATCCAAGTAATTGTGCCTGCACTAGTGCACCAGTGGTTTCTCTGTGGCTGTGTGTGTGTGTATGTATGCGTCTGAGCTTGGCTATTGCAGCTGCTTAATGGAAGAGAGAGCAACAGAACGTTAGTGGAGCAATAAAGTCGGATATTTATTTAATTAGAACAGCAATTGTATGAAGTTAAATAGCAGCCAAGGAGAAGCAATACATATAAACTTACTAGTAAATTCATTACATACATACATACACATACATATATACATACGTAAAAACGCATTTAACTAGCTAAGAGGCTGCATTCAAGTTGGGGAAACTGCTTAGCGGTCACCAGTGCTGTTGCTGCAGCTGTTTGTTGTTGCAGCAAAAACTTTAGAAACTCTTAATTTGACGCCTCAAAGCGTAGCAGCATAAGCGACTGTGGCTGCGGTAGCGATAGCGGCAGTCATGGAGGCAGAAGAGGAATCGGCGCATTATGCTCACTTAGTTAGCCGATTTAAGCTCGCCTCCTTCAGCACTTCTTGTTACGCTTCGAACTATTGTGCGAGTCTGAAAGTACTGCTAAATGCATTTAATGGTTGGCTGGTTGGAGTGCCGCTGCTGCAATGAAGGTGGCTAATGTTAGTTTAGTGCATACACAGAGAGGAATTTTGGATCGGAATTATAATTCAGCAAAATACTATTATGAACCAGTCGACATTTACAATAATAATATGGCGGGGAAAATTCTGAGTATGAAGGGGAAAATTATGGAAACAATAACGAGACTTAAAGAGTTAAATTATCTCATCTGAGCGCATATTGAGGGCGATTCAATGCCAAGTAATCCAAGTATTTTGAACATTGTCACCATTTTGTTGTGAGAGAAGTAAGTTGAAAAAATAAAATAAAAAATTTAATAATTTTTAAGTTTATTCAATGTGAAAAATTTGTGTTGAGAATTTTTTAAAGTAAGGTCTTTTATAACGTACTGCACGTAAAGCTTTTTGACATACTTAGACGATTGGATATTGTTTGAACTTGTGTTGGGACCAAACTGCAAACATGAGGCTAGAAAAAGCTAAGAAATATTGAATAAAGTAGCAAGGCCGATTAGCTTAGGCCTTACCATTAGAAAGGGTACTAAGCTTCCACTTCTTGAAAACAGAGGCAACATTGGAATCCCTATGACAACTTGCTAATTAAGAATAGAAAATAATATTCTCCAAGAGGCCAATAGATCATGGAGAGAAGAAAATACTTGTGTTACAACCAGGCTAATTTGACCGCAAATAGATCAGAAACGGTCAGGAGAATTGATCAACCTCTCCAGAGAGAATATCTCGTAGGGCGTGACTTGCGTCATCGGTTATTGGTTGATAGGTAAGCGCTCTTCAAGGCTAGGAGTATTTTCGTATGAATACTGCAGAAGTTGTAGAGACAAGGAAGAGGAAGAAACAGGAAAACATTTCTCATGTTATTTTCCAGCCTTAGCCAGGAGTAGAGCAAGGTTGTTAGGAAAATACAATTTTGACTCTTTTACGCAACTATCTGGTGTTGGGAGAAAGCCTACTCTACGCTTCATAAGAGCATCTAAATGGTTTCATGGCAAATAAGTACTAAGGTTCTCGTGTTACAACAGTGGCAATGGTAAAAGTAGTAGTAATGTTAGTGATAGTGGTAAACAAGAATTATATTGGATTGGTTGTTGTAATAGTAATTGTCATTCGATAGTATTGGTAATGGTAGCCTTGTGGTAACACAAATTAAAATTTTTTGGTAATGGTAATTGAATAGTAATGCTAATAGTACTGGTAGTTTAGTGCTAGAGATTTTGAAAGTGGTAATGGTAATGCTAATGAAAGTATTGTAGTAATGGCACAGTATTGGTATGTATTTGTAATGATTGTGATATTCAAATGGTGATCGTTTTAATAGTAAATATATATATAAATGGTAATGGTAATGGTATTGGTATTGGTAATGGTAATGAAAATGAAATATAATTATAATGATGGTAGTAATGGTAATAGCGATTATAAGCGCAATAGAAATCTCAAATGTAATGGCAATGGTAATGTAATTAATAAGGTTTTTGTTATATGTAATGGTAATGGCTAAAGTAATAGTATTGGTTAATATTAGTTAAAGCCATAGCGTTATTGAAAACGGCAGTTGTAATGAGAAAAGTAATGGTAGCGTGGGATAATAGAAAATGTAATTGTAATTGTAATTTAAAAGGCAATATTAATAGTAAAGATAGTGGTATTGGTAATGGGAATGATATATATTATTTTTTTATTAAATGTAATGGTAATTGTAAATAAAATGGTAAGTATTGGTAGTTATATTGATAGTGGTAATGAAAACGGACAATATTATTTAATAGTAATTGCAATGGTAATGTTAATTGAAATGGTAATGACAAATGGTAATTTTAAATGTAATGAACTGCAATATTTATTATGGTGGAAATATCGGGTGTACAAATAATTAATTTCGTATTTGTTACTAATCTCATATCTATTTATGTAGTCAATATTTTGACAGTAAATTTGAAATGTCACAGTGAATATTAGTAAACACACAAATTTTTTTATTACAGTAAAATTGTCAAATTACGTTCCAACAAAATAGCATTTGCGGCGAGGTTTGCTTTTGTTTTTCAATTTAAAGAAAAGTGCAACAGAAGCACATCGTTTACTCTCAGAAGCTTATCCTAAATATGCTCCAGCGGTAAGGGTATATCAGCAGTGGTTTGCACGATTTAAAAGTGGTGATTTTGACACAGAGAACAAAGAGCGATCAGGTCCATCAAAAAAGTTTGGAGACGAAGAATTGGAGGCATCACTCGATCAAGATCCTTGTCAAACTCAAGAAGAACCCGGAAAAACATTGGAAGTCACTCAACAAGCCATTTCTAAACGTTTAAAAGCAGCCAGATACATTCACAAACAAGGAAATTGGGTGCCACACGAATTGAAGCCGAGAGACGTTTTTGCATGTCTGAAATGCTGCTTAATCGCTACAAAAAGAAATGGTTTTTGCATCGTATTGTCACTGGTGATGAAAAGTGGACTCATTACGACAACCCAAAGCGTAAAAGATGAAATGTGAAGCCAGGCCAACCAGCCAAATCGACATCAAAGCCGAATATTCATGGTTTGAAGGTAATGCTCTCTATTTGGTTGGTGGGATCAGCAGGGGGTGCTGTACTATGAGCAGTTAAAATCGTGCCAGACGATCACAAGAGAGCTATACAGTCAACAATTGATACGTCTGAAGCAAGCAATAGCCGAAAAACGGCCAGAATTGATTTTCCATCAAAACAATGCTCAGCCACATGTTGCAGTACCGGTCAAAAATGATTTGGAAAATGCCGGATGGGAAATTCTACCTCCCCCGCCTTATAGCCCAGACATTACCACTTGCTTCGGTCGATGCAGAATCACCTTTTGGGATACGGTTCACCAATGTTGAAGGTATTAAAAAATGGTTTGATGAATTTCTCTGCGCAAAAGATGAGAAGTGTTTTTGGGATGGAGTCCATAAATTGCCTGAAAGATGGGAAAAAGTTGCCGCTTCCGATGGACAATATTTTGAATAAAATATTTTTTCACTTTTATACTTAAATAAATGGGTCTTTTAACAAAAAACGAAATTAATTAGTTGTACAGCCAATAGTAAGAGTAATTTTAATGGTTATATTCTTGGTAATCATAATGATAATAGTAAAAGTAACGATAATGATTATGATGATGGTAAAGAGGATGATGGAGCAGTCGTAAAAGTAGTGGATGGAAAAGTCGTAGCTATACTCCTGCAACGGATATCGGTAATAATAAAGGGTTATCGAGTGACATTGTAGCTAGCAACAAAAAGTACCCACGACGATTTACAATTCACTATTTTTGACTGATCGTAAGAACAGGGTGGTTGATGAATTTTGCTACATTAAGAAACTCAAATAACTTTTTGTTTAGTGTATGGAATTCATTTTTTTTTTTCAAGTTGAAGGTCATTAAATTTTTTTAAATGTAGCTTAACTAGTTTTAAAAATAATTGAATTTAAATGCCCCCCATGCTCGTTGACACAAGTGCGGCATCTTAGTAAAAAGTTGTTCATTGCTGCTTTGAGAGTTGCGACAGGAATAGCCGCAATTGTTGCCCGAATGGATTGTTTTAGTTCGCCCAAATTTGTTGACTTTGTTTTATAAACTTCTCGTTTACATAAACCCCACAAGAAAAAGTCAGGTGCAGTAAGGTCAGGCGACCTGGGGGGCCAACGAAATTCGGAGTTTCTTGAAATCAGTTTATTGGGAAATTTTCGTCGCAACTCTGTCATAACAGTCTGGGCTATGTGAGACGTTGCCCCATCTTGTTGAAACCACGCAGAGTTGAAAGGAATTCTCTTTCAGCGTAGTTCTGGATAGAAAAATTCTTTCAGCATTTTCAAATAACGGTCTCCAGTAACCGTAACGGTGTGACCATTTTCTTCAAAAAAAAGGACCCGACAATACAGCGCGAAGAAACCGCACACCACACTGTCACGCAAAGAGGATGCAATTCCGTCTCGTGGAGTATCTGTGGGTTAGAAGTACTCCATATTCGACAATTTTGTTTGTTCACATTGCCGTTTAAATCGAAATGGGCCTCATCAGACATGAAAAGGCAGTTTAACATGTTTTGGTCTTCTTCCACCATTTGCAGGATCTTCTGGCAAAATTCCAAGCGAATCGGCAAGTCTGCTGCATTCAGTTTGTTAACCATTTGAATTTTGTTTTGAAATAAGTCTAAATCTTTGTGCATTATTGTTTGCAAAGACTGTCGGCTGACACCAAGTTGAGCAGATAAGCTTCTTGTTGAAACCCTTGGATTGCTTTGTATAGCTGCAGCTACAGCAGCGATCGTTTCCTCCGTCCGAACTGGTGGGTTTCGATGATAAGGCGACTGTTCCTTGCTCAGTAAAATTATTCACCAGTCTCATTATGGTCCATCTGCTCGGGGGATCGCCGCCAAACATCCGCCTGTACTCTCTCTGTACCAAAACTACGGACTCCAGTGCGTGATAGCGGCGGACTATCCAAATTCTTGTTTGCGTGTCCTAGTTATCCATTTTAATAAATTTTAAAGATCAATCTGCAAATTAAAACAAAAATGGAACAGATAACTTAAAAAGAAAAAAAGTTATTCAATTTTTTTTTTTGGTAGCGGCTTTCATCAGCCACTCTGTATTACGCACTTCATAAATTTTATACCCTAAACTTTTGCTTACCATTTTTCTAAGATTTTTCATAGTTTAAATTTCTTCCAGTGCATCTTTAAGGATTCATGTAAAGCGAAATACGATTTCTTAAATGGATTTTTTATAGGCGCTAGCTACTATACCCTTGTTGCGCATTATCATGAAAGTTTTGTACGTTAAGGCATTTAGCTGAAGCAAAGAGTTGAACAGCTTAAAAATAGCAAACAGTGCTGCAGCAGACATTTTAGTGCATGTTGTGATAGACAGACGAGGAAAAAGATATACTTTCCTGTCTACACACATACATACGCACATAAGCACTTCGAAAACTTACTCAAATGCATGGCTATATTAGCTTAAGTTTTATAAACTTTCGCCTTTTATTATGCATGTAAACGGATTTTTTTTGTTTTCTAAAAATAAAAAAATAATATATAGCGAAGTAAAAGTTTCTAGTTAATATACGTATATTTATACGAGTTTGCAAGATATATTTTTGTTTTCGTCCAATTGTTTTTCTTTTGAGAATGTACTAGTAAATGCATACGTAATGATGTATTGCAGATTCGAATGTTTTCTTTTAGTTTTCTTTCAGTTTTTTTTTATATTTTCTTCTGATTTTTTAAAACAGTTTGTACAAAGTGTGCTTATGAAATTTAAATTTAATTTTACTTGGAAAAAAGGTAACGTAGTTGGCATTTAAGATTCTGTTATTGGAAATAAGTTAATTTGGAAAACTGAAATATCTGCAGAAGCTGCCAAGTGTTGGCAGTTATTTTAACTGTTAAAAGCAAAAACTGTCATCAAAAAGGAATAATAATGTATGATGAGACCAAGTAGATAAACTTGTATCATAGAAAATTATTGAAACTCTGACAACTTTTATTTCTAGAAATTTAAAAGTTATTTGGGTAAAATCAATGTTTCTGTTTTTTTTGTTATTAACACATCTTAAAGTATAAACAGAATAACAGTTAGAAATTACAACTAGTACAACTAAATAAAGATACTAACGAGCAAGTTTTATTGAACATACTACTGTGGACAAAAAGTAAGGTGAATTTATTTGTCAAACTTCGCGGAATTAAAATTTCGCTCTAGTTATTTTTTTCTTGAGTTGGCAGCACTGTTAATAACATCTGGGCCAACTTTCATGTGAATGTCATTATCAGTCATATATTTACGCTTGTGTTTACCAAACGACCAAGAGTGCATTTTTCGATTTTTACAATGTCTGATTTGATTGAGCAGAGAAGTGCCATCAAATTTTGTCAAAAATGTCGCAGAAAAATGTTTATAAGTGGTACAAAGACTTCAACGAGGGTCGAGAACGTGTTGATGACTTGGAGCGCTCCGGACGACCATCGACGTCAACAGATGACCACCACGTCAATAAAGTGAAGGAGTTAGTGCTCAAAAATCGTCGGTTGACTGTTAAAGACCTTACTGATATGATCGGGATATCAGAAGGGTCTGTGAAAACCATTTTGAAAGACCATTTGGGCCTACGAAAAGTCAAATCTCGTTTGGTACCGAAAACTCTCAATTTCTTGGAAAAAAGTCGTCGCGTTGATGTGTGTGAAACAATGCTTTCAGACTATCAGGACAAGCTCAAATGCATCATTACGGGGATGAGACTTGAATTTATGCTTACGACCCTGAAACAACCGACCAATCAAGCGAATATCGTGCTAAAGGCGAGGCCAGACCGAAAAGAGCACGTCAAAGTCGTTGATGACAGTTTTTTTCGATTTTCGTGGTGTGGTGCACTATGAATTCCTTCCACCTGGCCAAACTGTTAATAAGGAATATTATTTGAGCGTTATGCGTCGTTTACGTGAAGCAATTCGCCTCTCCGTTTTTGCATCACGATAATGCACCGTCTCACACTGCACTCGTTCTTCGTGACCATTTCGCGGGGAACGCGTTTCGAGTCGATTGAGGAGATGCTTATGGCTATACCGAAAATGGACTATTTGGCATGTTTCGGGGATTGGAAAAATCGTTGGCATAAGTGTATTTCATTGAGAAGGGATTATTTTGAAGGGGATGAAATTGATTTACAAGAATAAATAAAGATTTTTCATTTTACAACCAAATTCACTTACTTTTTGCCCACAGTTTATTTTATTTACATATTGCTTGAACTTAACAATTCTTCCGTGTGTTTTCGACATTTAAACAGAAGTATTCTTGACTTCGTCTCCATAATTTATTTAATTTAATTTAATTATATATATGAAGGGAGAAGAAAATGAAGATAAATTAATTTTTTTTTTTCAACATAGTTCCCATTTAGAAAGATACACTTCTCCCAACGCTCGGGTCATTTTGTTAACCACTTCAAAAAGTAGGATTTGTGAAAATCTCAAAAAGAGGTCTCTGTCTCGGCGATGACTTCCTTGTTTGAATTAAAATTTTTTCCTCTGAGCCATTTCTTCATGTTAAAGAAGAAGACAAAGTCGCAGGGAGCCAGATCGGGTGAATACTGGGGGTGCTGCAGCAATTCATAACGCAATTCATCCCACTCCAGAGGAATGCGTTGGTGCGTTATCATGGTGAAATAGCGCCTTCTTTTGTGCTAAATGCGGGCATGTCTCCTTTAATTTTTTTGTGAAAGCAGTCCAATAACTTACTGTAGTGTTGTCCAGTTATCGTTATTCCTTTTTCTAAAAAATCCATGAAGATGACGCCGTTCACATCCCAAAAAATCGCCGCCATAACCTTTCCGGTCGATGGGACTGTCTTCGCTTTCTTTGCAGATTCAGCAGATTCACCGGGAGAAATCCATTGTTTCTATTGTAGCTCAGTTTCTGGTGTGTAATGATGAATCCAGGTCTCATCAAAGGTGACAACTCGATGCAAAAATTCTTTCGGACTCCTCTCGGATGGAAGTGTGCCGCCGAGGCCGCGCTGGCCATTTGGTCAATATTTTGTTTCATACGTAATTGAGCTATACTATCATAGTGAGCTATTATCATAGTAAAGAGAAATGACAATAATTTCTTAAAAAAATTGTATTTTATTCAAAATCAACACCAGTCCTTGAAACTTAACCGCCCTTTATTTAAAAAATATTTTGGTTTTATATATACAATTTTAAATGATTCAAACTTCTATCGTTTTTATACCCAAATTAAATGAAAATCCAAGCGCTAGGAGAATCACTCGCTACAACAGGCAATCGAGGAAATGAAAGTTTGTTTAAAGGGCGAATAAATTGTACAAAAATGTTGAGAAAACTCTACTTAGTAGCTAAAATATTTCCTTGCAACACATCATTAATTATACTTTACCGTAGGCTAGAAAATCTCACAGCAAATCTGTGGAATCCAATATAAGGCTAAAATAAATGGAAGCAAATAGTTAGCCGACACAGCAAATCAAACAATATAGGAAAGCAGCAGTTGGTCGTTCATAATCATTCTATCGTTAGCCACCTGCTGGTCACACCTCCAAGGATTGCTGCTCCGTTTAAGCGGATGAGGTGGGCGTGGGTATGGGTGGCGGCGTAGCAGCGCGTTGACATTTCACACCTGCATTTTTGGTGTGACCATCAATCTAAATTTTCAAATTAAATACCAAGTGAGGTACACACCCCACAAATCAAACCAGCAAACTTCCCCAGAAGCAAATAGGAATATATAAATTTGTATGAATGTAGCAACAAACCGAATAGAGGCAATCGCTTATCGACTCGTTGGTTGCCTGACGAAACATCATTAGCCTTGGCAAGATATTGGTTGACATTTTGTGTTTTCTTATTCATTGGATTTGTCGTTATCTGCTTTCTCAGTCTATTTAAGAAACCAAAAACAGCAAAAGAACAACAGTAAATAATCGTTTTTTCATAGTTTGTACGGCAATTATGCGCTTTGCTTATCCAACACTTCCATTTTCAGTGTCTTTTGGAATTGTGGCATGAATATAAGCTTTTTTTTCTAACTTAACTACGTCTGCCAATTTGCGACGGAAGTGGTGGCCTAAAACAAAAAACCAAATTCAGTCTGGTCTAACGAATCGACTAAGCTACTCCGCACCCATTTGATTACATCGCTACACAATCTCCTCTCTGCATGTAACGCTAGTATTTCGGCTTTGCTATGCTACGGCCACTATTTGCTTGTACAATTTGCTTACTCACACCCGCTGTGTAGAGTTTGCTTTGTTTTGCTCCTGAAATAGTTCATGTCACATGCAATACTCACACTTTGCGCCGCTGACTGCTAAAGGCACAAAACGGTCATATGTCTGCATATCTCATTTCCATAAATGCCAATTGCCACAAGCCATCATTCAAAACCGAAATAGTCAAAGCAATAACAAGTGAGCCGACGAGTCAACGAGACAGTTAAGCGAAGAGTCATTTGAGTCATCAACAGAGTAAACGCATTGCTGCTTACATGCCTAGATATACATATATATATAGGGTGATTCAATAAGACCGCAGATTTTTTTAGAAATAAAATAAATACAACAAATTTGGGGAGTATTTTAAACGTAAAAAAAACTGTTTTGGTCAGTTATTTTTGGTGCCTTATTTCTGGCAATCCGACATTTCTACTATCAGATGTTCAACAGCCCACGGATCGACAGTGCTGCCAAGTATTGAAACTAATTCTTTGGAGTATTTTCATACAAAATTAGAGAGTTTCGCATCTGGCTATCATTATGGGAAGCACAAGATCTCAGATCAGGGTGCGATTGCCTCCAAACCTATCAAGCGGTTAAGTGAGGTGGCACGGGACCATCTTCTAATAGCATTGGTAGATGAAATTTCCAACCGCGGTAAACCATTGCTTGACAAATGGTCAGAGATTGAGGCTTGATTGTCTCGCATAGTCGTAGATCATGTCATGGTGAACCCAAAGGGTCAATCACGATGATGAAGAAGTATCTCTGCAATTTCTGAGTAACACGATTGGCAAACTCCAGGTGGTAGCACTTGAAACTCAAGCTCATTCTGGCCAGCAAGATTCCACGATGACCGAGGTCTTGCATCGGGATACCAAACACGGAGTTGGAAGCCAATCAGCTGATCCCTTATCTTCAGGTTCCTTACCGCTCAGTGCAGATGACCGACTGGTCAATCACTAAAGCGGAGGCTCGAAAACAAAGCGCTGGAAGAGCTAATCCATTTGCCTGCACTAAATCTTGTAGAGAAGCACGTGGCGCCGTCTCGGTGCTTAGACATAAAAAATATGGAAATAGCAGTCATCTAGACACGTCTCTAATCCTAGACTCAACTTCGACAGACAAGACAAGCTTACTGTCAGGAAGAGAGTGGTAGACACCAAGGTCATGGAGAAGGGGGAATTAAATTTCAACACAAATGTGGCTATGGAGGGTTCCCTATGACGTATTTTCGGACGAATTAGGACGGGCACTAACAAAAACTACTACTAGAAATGTATTTACAATCTCGGACAGCCACGGCGGTCATTAAATCAATGAGTGCGGCTATACTAAGTTCAAGGGTTCGGCAGGAATGCCTTGCAGCTTTAAATGATATTAAAGTCATATTCAAGGTCAACCTTATTTGCAGAGATATTGAGCGAAATTTTACGGCCGATGAGCTATCCGGGAGAGGTACTATTCTATAACTTCTTAGTGATAGAATTATCATTCGGATTAAAACAAGTTTATCCAAAAGGCCATTAGGGCATGGAGAGGTGAAGAGACACAACCGTAACAGCTAAGTTACGATGACTAAAATCAGAGCATGTTTTCTAGGTAGATACTTTTTCAGTTCTGTTATGGAACTGCCTGGCGTGGTGATTCGACCAACCCTGTGTTTCATAAGAGCCACAAAAAGGGTCCACGAAGAAAAATGAAAGAGATTTCCGTATCTCACAATGTTATCACAACGAACCTGTAAGGTCTAAGTGATTTCGTCTTATAGACCGACTACCACCATAACCAAACCTAAAATATAAAAAAATTTATCGAAATGATGTTTTTGTTTTGCATTTATATATAAAGCACAATAGCCTCAGGTAATACAGGATGTCTATACCGAAATTTTCCATGCATTTTTGGCATAGTCGGGCTGTAGTCACTTATATGACACGTTCTTAAGCTCGCAAACCGTCTCGGGATTAATTAAATATAACATACCATTTATGTATGTTAGAAAAAGAAATCCTATGGTGTCAACTCGCAAGATCTTGGCAGCCCTTTGATCTCGTTGCTTCGTGATATAATGCATCCTGGGAACTTCTCGCGCAATAGGGATATTTCTTCGTGAGCTGTGTGGCAAGAGACACCGTTGTTTTGAAACCACGTATTATCCAAGTCCAAGCCATTTAATTACCGGCATCATTTTTGGAAAAGTTGGATCAGTTATTTCCGCCAGCTGAAAGACCACACAAAACAGTGACTTGTTGTTGATTTTTTCTTGAAACACATGTGAACTTTCTGTACTGAACTCTCTTAGCTGATTGTGCGGTCAGAAGGTTATAGTGACCGAAAAAATTCAAAAGAGGTCGCAGATTAGCTAGCAGAAGGAAGGTTCATAAGCTATTTCTCTGACTGAGCAAACATTTTGTGATCCGAGCTGATCTACGTCTAGGAGCTTAATAATTACGCATAAGTGTGTATACCCATAACAGAGTGGGTACTAGGCTAAATCGGGCCTTGGACTATTTTGCTATCCTTTCGATTAGAGCGATCTAAGTGTGGTGGATAGAGCCGACTTAAGGTTGTGAGTGACATTTTTGTACGAGACCTACTAATACTTCCTGCGGTGCCACGTCGCACGAAGGTCTACAACAGGGGTTGTTCCATATTGGACCGTATTGTGCGCTTCCGTGCGACACTGAAATAAGAATTTCTTTATGTTTTTAGAGTTGGTTGCTATTTTTAAATAAAATTTGGTCCAGTTTTCAAAGCTGATTTTTACAATTCCAGTTTTAGGATTTGACGACGGTTTTTACGATAAAAGTGATATTGTATTTGTGATATATGAAAAAAATCAACACAGTCCCCATGCATTTTATTTCGTTGCTGAATGAACAATGACTGTTTACAAAGGGTAAAAGTATTTGTGAAATGAGAGAGCACATTCAAGATAAGCTACAGTAAGAATAAAGGGCGGCCAGTTTAAAAGTATAATAAAATAGGGCTAAGATGTTTCTTCATCTAGTACTTGAGACCTTTTAAAATATCGGATTCATAAAAGGAACTACGCTTAAGTACACAATTCTCAAAACTGCTCGATATTTACCATCACTAATTGTTATTAGGCGACCACCGAAGCCTACTACCCGTAGTGATAGGATTCAAAACCTTGGGCATGAAACACCAAATGTGAGAGAAAGAGGAAAGCGGCCGCCCCTCGGAAGGCAATGGAAAACCTCCGAGTGTATTTCTGGCATAAAAAACTCCTCATAAGAAACCAGCTGCCGTTCGGTGGCGGGATAAAATTGTGAAACCTTCACCTCACCTTCAATCTCACTTTTTTGCAATTGTGGAACCTACACCTCAAAAAAGGGGCCAAACACTAAAAAAAAAAAATTGTAGAGCCAATTATTGTTATTATTATTAGAATTAAAATTTTATTTAATGAATGATACTACATATTCAGGAAATAGTCAACTTATGTAAGGAGTGGCAATTTTAGAAATTTTAAATTAAAAAAAAAATTGGTTTTCAATATCCCTCTGAATTTTAAAATTTGTAATTTTTTCAAGATGCGCTCCTGCGTATACTCTCGCACTTCACTCGGTGGCTGCCGCATTTCCATAATGTGGCAAGACTATTAACGCCATTGCGTTCGACACTTTTTGTTATGCCAATTTGCCGGCTGTCGCCGTTGGTAGCAGCGTCACATTTCTGATTTGTGTCGATGTCATTGTTTGTCGATTTGTCTTCCAGTAAGTAGCCTTGTTGTCCATTTCTCCGCTTCCTTTACTGGAATGCTAAAATCAACTGCTAGCTTTTTTTTTGTTTGGTTTTTCTGCTTTGCTACCTCGAAGTCTTTGATTGCCGCTTTGCGACACTTTGTCTCTATTTTATTTGTATATCCTTCGTTCGCCTGTCAATCGCGTGATTAAATGAGAAAACAATGCATCATGCAGACGACAACAACCGGAATACGTAACAGAAATGTAAAAGAGTCAATGAAGTTAGTAAACGAATAAAACTGCTAGAATAATCTCAGGTTATATAGGGAGATGCTTTTAATATACACATCAATAGAGTGCCAAAGACTCAGCGGTAGACCAGAAATATACTTAATACCCTGCTCAGTTACACTTAATTTCTTTTTTTGAAGTGAAACTTCTTAGGGGTCGATGGACGAGCGAGAATGGAGAGTAAAACTTCAAGGTCATGTAACGTCTTGGGCATTTTCGTTCCGCGAGAGAAAAGAAAGATATAACGGAGGAAAAGGAGAGAGAGGGCTATATCTTAGATACACGTTAGGCTATTTTTGCTGAGTTTTTCCTTGTGGTTGCTAATTTCTAGAGAGACATAACACTGCCTACTTTTTGGCGCTTGTTTGTTGGTGCAAGCTTGTAGAAAATATATTTTTGGTGCTTAGTTTTTGGCGTTATATTTTCTTGGTGCATACTGTTTCGGGCGTTCTTTGGTTCCAATTTTTTAGCGTTTTGTCTACTTGCCTACTTTTTGGCGCTTATTTCCCTTTTCTGGCTAGTGCTTGTGCATTATAAAGAGCTATCCATTCCGGCGTCGGATTTAATGGTATTGTCTTGCCTTGGTAATTTGTGTCGTTGCTGCGGTCCCGGAATCGCTACGTTTGTACGGTTGATAAACGCTCGGAGTAGTGCGCGTTGTTGGCACGGTTTTTGTCCGGCGTTTATCTACACCGGTCGACCCTTATCCGTTTTTTGTAAATTTTGTCTATTTGTATTCTCTGCAAATGTTGTGAATTTATTTAGATATATAGTATATTCTTTCTTTCTCTCTCTCTCATTCTCTCTCGGGTATCTCCCTCTTTTTTTGACTGTCTTGAAAGTTTAGCTTCTGTTATGTGTACTACGCTACACGCAATTTTTTTGCGTTAAACCAAAAAACACTCTATGGTGAAAAAGGGAGAAACAGCATTCGAAAGCGTAGAACATTTAGAATTTTTTTATGTATTTAGCTACGAATGAACATTTTCAAAAATTTTCAGATTATTGATAGTTAAATGAGCCTCCAGTAAGCCTTATCCAATGAGGTGTCTTATTAATTGTTTGAAAGAAAGATTCTGCGGAAGATTTTTGGACTTTTGCACGTTCGCGACGGTGAGTAACGTAGGCGCTCCAACGAGCTGTAAGAGCTTTCCGGCCACATAAACATAGGGCAGCGCATAAAGAACCAGCGACTTTAGTAATAACTTCTGATCAACCTACATTGGGCATAGCAGATATTGTTTTTAAAAAATTTATGAGAAAGCTTGTTAAGGGTATAAAGTGTAATCGCATGCAAATGTGAAGTGACAAAAAAAAAATCTTTAAGAAAAAGTCCAAGCACCAACTCCATTCCTTTGATTGGTTACTACTCACCTTACCGCCATGAACTCGGTGGTAGTTAAATAGCTATAGAAAATGTCAAAATGAGGTTGACACAACAATCGTTTAGTGATACAGAGAGCAACAACAGGAACAACAAAATAAAACAAAAATAAAAACCAGACAATAGTAGAAAATGTGGCTTTGTTTAGCTGTCAATGTGCCTGATTTACTATAAAAAGATAAGTAAATAAAGCTGACAAGCATCGCGCTTGACTTCGAGGAAATTGCATAACAAATGAATGAAATGCTTGCACGGTTTTATTGTGTTTTTTTTCACATGGCGTGAGCTATAGAATTCAAGTTTGTCACGCTAACCGTTTACTTCACAATGTACAGCAGCAAGCGTTGGTTCGTCATTGTTATATTTTTTCTTAATAATCGTAATTCTGTGTGAGTGTGTGTGTGTGTTAAAGCTCCGTTATTGCTCTTTTAGCGACAGGCATATACAGGCATAGCAGTATTATTAATGTAGTTGAAGGCTTCATTTTGACAAGTCCAACATTCGAAGCACAAAAACAAACACAATGTTGTGTGAAATGCATTAACTTCGCGTTTGTTGATGAAACGCCCCGCTATTTTTATCATTTGTATGTTAGCTAGGCATAAGCGCCTGTTGGTATGTAAATTCTCTCGGCGTGTCACTTTAAGGTACCTGGGAGCGCCGCTTATGACAAATGACAATGCCAACTGTGGTGAAGGCTATTTTTCATATTATCACCTAACAAAATTAGTATATGTAGTATCGGGTGGGCGCAGATGGAGGAAGGAGCAGTTTTTACAAGCGAAAATGGAGAAAAAATATGCTTCTATATCAAAGAGAGGTAAGCAAAGCATTGTTAATGGAGTAAAATTGCAAAAAAAAAAAACAACTGATTTAAAAAATTAAATAAACTTAAACTAGAAAATAAAAAAATAATAAATGAAATAATGTGAAAAAAATAAAATATGGCAAAATAATTTTTTATAAATATAAAAAAATGATAAAAACATATTTAAAATAACACAACCAACCAAATATTTAAATTAAATAAAATAGATTAAAAAATTAAGTTTAAAAAAATTCACTATACTAACGCATAAATTTTGTTAATACGAAATAAACTAAATTTAAATTAAACTAATTAAGTACAAAACCAAAAAAATTAATATGGAGCAAAATAAAACAAATTATTTTAGTCCAAATATTAATAAAGCAAAAAAATATTTTATAAAAAACTGAAATAATATTAAGCAAAATAATATATAAAAACAAATTTATTAAAATAATTCCGTTGAACTAGAATATATTTAAAATAAAGCAGAGTTACAAACATTGAAATAAAATTAAATAGATTAAAAATATTAAATAAGATAAGATGTAACGAAAAAGTTTAAATAAATTAATTTCAATGAACTGATTTACAAGTATATTCAAAATAAAATAAGCTTATAATTATTATTTTATTATATTTCAGTTCATTCATTATTTACTTAAATTTTTTCGTTACATTTACTATATTTTGTTTAAAAATAAAATGATTTAAAAAAAGAGGGCAAATAAAAAAAATATATAATAAAAAAGTGTATTTAAATAAATTGCAATGAAGTAAAATATATGCAAAATAAAAAACGTCAAATAAAACAAATTTAAAAAAAGGGACCAAATAAAAAAAAAAATAAAATGAAACGAAATAAAATATAAAGAGAACTAAGGTAAAAGGACCAGGGACCACTCTTGTAAAACTCTTGTCAAAATAGAGAATGGGGAGAGGGGTGAATCTGCAGGCAAATCTTTAAAAATCCTTATTGATGCCCATTTCCCGGAAAATTTTAATGCTCCAGCGCGTAACGAAGGCGCGAACCGGCAGGAGGGGTTACCTGCGATGCCCTTGACACCTGTCCTGTCCGTCAACAGAATAAAGTGGGCAATCGAGAGCTTGTCCCCTTTCAAATCTCCAGGTATCGATGGTATCATGCCAGTAATGCTTCAAAAGACTAAACCCTTGGTGGTTCCCATTCTTAAAAAGATCTTTTTGGCGTGTATGTCACTAAACCACGTTCCTGCAAGCTGGAATAAAACCAAGGTGGTCTTCATTCCTAAGGCAGGAAGGAGGAAGTCCACGCCCTGGCCAACAACTTCAGACCTATAAGTCTTAACTCCTTTATTCTCAAGGTATTTGAAAGAGAGATCGACTATCACATCCGAGAGCACATTGAAACCAGACTTTCTCGAGCCCAACACGCTTACCTGAAAGGGAAATCTACCGAGTCAGCCTTGTATGAGGTAGTAGGGACCGTAGAGAAATCTTTGGAGGGAAAACAATTCACTTTGGCGGAATTTGTAGACATAGAGAACGCCTTTAATAATATTACGGCTGAGTCAATTGTCATTGCTCTAAATAGGCTAGGGGTAAAGAGACATATCTACTTCTGGATCTAGCCCCTGATTGGTTTTACTGATATAAATGCTGTGGCAGGAGGGGCTAGAATCATTAGATTCGTACATAGGGGTACACCGCAGGGCGGCGTCCTCTCGCCTCTCCTTTGGCTAGTAGCTATGGATGAATCTTTAACTCGCTTAAATAGGGGTGGCGAAAAGGTGGTAGCATATGCCGATGACTTGGTTCTAATGGTCTCAGGTCCTTCCCATCGGTAATGGCTGAAATTGTGGAAAGTGCACTGGCTACACTCAGAAGATGGGCTACCAGTTGCGGTCAGAGTCTCTGACAAAACGGAGTTGATGCTATTAACCAGAAAATACAAGCCTCCACCTTTTAAGCTTCCAAGACTAAACAACCAATGTCTTATTCTCTCATCGTAAGCCCAGTATCTTGGTGTAATACTTGACCCCAAGCTCCACTTTTACGCCTGTAAATCTATGTTCGGAAAAAAATGGGGTCTCAAGCCACGTGTCGTATTTTGGATGTAAAACTTAGTGGTTCTGCCAATTTTGACATACGGTTGCCTAGTTGGTGGGTAGCTTTTCAGAAGGGCTACAACACCACTAGAGAGAGTGCAGAGTACTGCATGTGTGGGCATCACTGGTGCTTGTAGAACATGCCCTACGGCTGCGCTCAACGTTATTCTGCACTTACTTCCTGTGGATCTGCAGGTTAAGTCCATTGCTGCTCAGAGCGCTGTTAGGTTGAAGGAGATTGGCCTCTGGAGGTAACTTCCTATAGGACATAGTAGCATCTTGAAGCAGATCTCCGCTTTCTTCTCTGTACTTCGTACAGATATCTCTATCCGCAAACTGAGTTTTGAGGCTTGTGCGAGGGCTATCTTTCCGAGCAGGCAAGATTGGAAAGAGGGAAGAGTCGTCTGTTTTCACTGACGGATCCAAGATGGAGTCTAGAGTGGGAGTGGGGGTTAACTCTAAATCAGCCAGCATTTCGATCTCCTTTAAACTGCCGGAAAGAAGCAGCGTTTTTCAACCAGAGGCCTTCGCGGTCATGTAGGCATGCGAAATGCTTCGGGATCGCTGTTGGGAGGAAGACATTAATATTTTTTCCGATAATCAGGCTGCGATCAAGGCCCTGTCGTCGTCGTATTGCAGGTC
Organism: Anastrepha obliqua; assembly: GCF_027943255.1. NCBI lineage: Eukaryota > Metazoa > Arthropoda > Insecta > Diptera > Tephritidae > Anastrepha > Anastrepha obliqua. Next base: position 34,422,971 of record NC_072896.1, read on the forward strand.
TCTTCTGGTGAACTCCAGGAAGGAGGAGGTATAAAATAAAGTAAAATAAAGTAATGGAATTTGTATTAACTTACTATAGGTAAATTAAGAAAATAAGAAGATGACATAATTGAATATAAAAGAAAAATAAAAAAAATTATTATTAGCTAAAACAAAAAGAAAATAATTTTTTCAAGTAAATAATAAAACCAAATTGAAAAGAAAGGGAAACGATTGATCTATTGTGCGCCGCTAAGTGCTTAGTTTTAATTATTTATTATTGCGAGGAATCGAACCGGCGCCTTAGGAGGGAGCATTTGTAAGTCTTCATTCTCCAGTAGGTCCGTGCTTAGGGTTGTTCCATGGATTCCCCTTCATAACAGCAGAACTTGCATAAATTAGTGCTAGATAAAGTCCTATTTTATTGAAATGTTTAATGTATACAAACTGGCCTGTAAGTGCTCAAGCCACAGAGTAATTTAAGGCCTTTTTTATCTAGTCTAACCCAGATTTTGCTCTGTTAGTATTAAAGTTCAGGAACTTTTTGGAGTGATTAAGGCCACTTGTGCCATTCCAGCATTGCTCAGTTTTTATTTGGATTCATTTTTTGGTTTCCTGTGTTAGGTTGTTTTTGTTAAAGTCGAAAAATGAGGTTGACCCAATAAACGGCCCTTCCTCCCCTTTGTTGGCATGAAAGTCTGCCTTCTTGTTTCCTACAAATCCCTCATGTCGTGGTAGCCAAATTAAGGAAACCTGATTAAGCACTGCCAGTTTGTTAAGACCGTTGTTGCACTCTATAAGGACTTTCGAATTAAGCGTAAAGCTATTTAAGGCGTTGAGAACTGATTGAATTTTTCTTTTTCAACCCCTCTTTCGGATACGATTTCCACTGTTTCCATTATGGCGAAAGGCTCTGCATAGAAAATTGTAGTATCTGTACTCAGTGTTAAAGATTTGTGTGCTCCAAGGCCTCACAATTTCTGCTTCTACGCCCTGGAGCGTTTTTGGATCCATCTGTATACCATGCTGCGCTAGTGTTCCACTCTTCCCTAGACGGGAAGATAACCTTGTATTTCTTAGTAAAGTAGAGTACGGGTTCCGTGTGGTCATTCGTCTGCGTCCTTTATGCTGCTTATTAAACCCTGTTGAGGATATTGAGGTGTCCAGTAAGATCTCCTGGCTTAAATTTTTCTTTCATATCAAAGGAGAGTGCTTGCATAGTAGCTTCTTCTTGTACTGCTAAGTTTAGTGGTGGTAGATTTAAAGGCGCTTCCATCCCAGCAGTTGCGATAGTTCTCATAGCCCCTTATGCGGTTTTGATGTAGCTTTAATTTGATTGGTTTTTTTCCACCATACCAATGTCTTATATAGTAGGGTCAAGATCCAGTAAGTAAATTTAGGGCTCAGTAACGAAATATAAAAAACAAAAATAAAATGAAGCGACTGTAATGGCCCAGAAGCGATGGAATTAAAACCATTGGTCGGCAGTTAAATAAAAAACAATAACACCCTAATGAAAGTATTATTTTATTTATTTTTTATTTTTTTTTTAGTTAAAATAAGAAAAAAATTACATTCAAAAATGTACCGAAATTTATTATTCCTTCAAAATGCCCGCATATCGGTAAAATATATAAGCGAAAGCAAATCTTACAACACAATACGAGTAACAAGCGACTGCATTGCTGGCAAATCAATTTTGAAATTCCTGCTTTTTTCAGTCATTTTACGAGTCTCAGTGCGGACGTAAAATTGCATTCATAACTCGGTTGATATGAGCACTGTTTATGTCCATGTGTGTGTGTACATGTGAATATTTGTGTGCGCGTATAATTTTCGCTCACAATCGCCCATTTATCACTGAATGAACTGACATATGCGAATCAATTTCCAAAGCAAGAATTGAGGAGAGAAAAAAAAAAAAACAGTTTGAAATGGAAAGAGTAAACATTGGCGCAAACACATAGGTACATATGCGCAAGCTTACCCACAGCATAGTGCCTTCTTATGCACGCATACAAGTGAACATATGTGTGTGTGTGTGTGTATTGTTGTTTATTCGAATTGTGCGCCACTCTGTTTTTTCGTTATTGATTTCTTGCGAAAGCTGTGAATGAGGTGCGCTGCATCATGCGACAATGCGACTGGAATGCAACGACGCAAGACAGAAGCATGTGCATGTGTGAGTGTATGAGTGAAAATGCAGCAACATGTAAGTAGCAGCAACACATCCATTTACAATTTACATATTTGCACATAAACCAAATTTCGTGCATTAACGCATAAGCTTCACTTTAGCTTTGTATTCATTCATGCCACAGTTGCTACTTTTATGCCACATACCTACACTTTCATTCACTTGTGTATGTAGCTCGAAAATCCTCGCAGAGCAGGAGGTAAGCACATAATAACGGCAGTTGATATTGAAGATATGAAAATTTACACAACTCTGCGAATTGTGGGTGCACACACACACATTCAAATTTGAAAGTCTCAAGCAACTGATGACATTTTTCAACTTGGAGGTTATTCGGAAACCAAAACCAAAGGTTGGCAGATGATCATCTGTGGCGTTTCGAGGCTTTATTATATCGAAGCTAGATATTGGAGCATAAAGGATAGTCCTTGTAGTTAAAATTAATATTTTCTTAAATTTGAAGAAAAACTAACAAACAAAAAAAGTTTTTTTAGTAAATGGTATTTCTACCATAGTTTATTAGAAAGATCAAACAGTTCCATCATTCTAGTGATTTCATGCATGTGACGATTTCGAATCTGGCCTCGTACTAGCGCATTTTATTAACCAAGTTTTCGATCACCTAATGGCGATTTCTTGCTCTATCTCACGAACGAATCGTTAATAGATTATGCAGATAATATCGGCCCTTCATCTCACCTTACAAAAATCCGCAGACTGCGACAAATCGCAGCTCGAAAGCGTCCGATTGGCATCGCCGAAACGACTATTAACACGATTACCGCACTTGGCACGCCAAAGATAATTTGTGGCATGGGCTATGTAACGGCGTGTCATTCGCTTAAACCAACGATCTCCAGGTCCATAACTTCAATTTCCGGCTAAAAAAAAAAATTTATCATGTTTCTGTTGTGCTCACCGGCTCAATCGCGTTTCCAGTAGCATTTTCAAAGAAAAAATGGCCCAGTGGTACCACTGCTCTCTACTCTGCACTTAGGTGCTACTCTCAAAGGATGCGTGATCATATATGGGTTTCCTGCTACCCAGATGCGGCAGTTTTGCCTGTTAATATAGCCACCGAGATGAAAATGCGCACCGTCAGGAAAGTATAATCATTGTCAATTTCAGCCTATTCTAACGCCCAAACCGGGAAGCGATAACGAAGCGGAAAGTAGTCTGATTCACATTCTAAGGCAATGGGACCTTAATAGCGTAGAATGTAAGGTTTTTGTGCAAAATTCGTAACAGGCTAGTACGTGAAATGATGAGTTGTTGAGATCAATGGCGAGTCGAGTCCTATACTCTCAGCTACGGCAGCCACATTCTGGTCAATGTGAATCGTGCGACGGCGGTGACCGTTATTGTTGACCACTACAATGCCAGCTTTATAAACTTGAGTACAGCAGAGGCGGTGCATTCCTCATTTCGAACAAAATTTCTTCTCAATAAGCGGAATTTTCGAATATTTCCCAATGTTGCTCAAGCACAAGGCGATTCATTTAATTCCACGCCCTATCTAGGTTGGAAAAGGGAGAACAAAGGTCGTGCTTGTTTTCATTAAGGATTTTTATATGGCGGCCACTTGGAAGGCATCCCTTGAGACTAGGAGTATTCTCCCATGAATATTGTAGAAGCTATAGAGATGAGGATGAGGAAGAAACAGTAGAGCACTTCCTTTGCAATTGTCCAATTTTCTAGGTAAATACTTTTTCAATTCTCTTACAGAACTATCTGGCGCGGGGATTAGACCAATTCTGTGCTTCATAAGAACCTCAAAATGGTTTCATGAAAGTAAATAAACATGACTCCCGTATCGTACAGTGGTATCACAACGGATCTGTAAGGTCTAACAGAGTTGTTCACATGGACCAACACCCCACAACCTAACCTAACCTTTACGTGGAGGGTCCCAAACTCAGCGCACAACTGGCTATTCTGGGTTGTTTCGCCTAATAACATTAGCTCGTTCTGGAACGGGTGTTCGAAAGCTACCCAGAGGATACATGAGCAAAGCCCGGAAGTTGTGAGCTGTTTGAATCATGTACCGAGGAATCGTTCTGGCCACTCTAAAGTGAATGTCAATCAGTGACTTTCCTCACTTGCGTGAACTTCTACACATGAAGCCATCCTTCTTTCGACGAACAAAACTAATACTCTACACGGCTTTCAACATGCTCGCCCTAACGTATGGCGCAGAAGCTTCGATGATGCCAATAGCCGTTGAGTCGTCCTGTGGAGTGTTTGAAAGAAAGATTCTGCGAAAGACAAAAGTCCTCTTTTGTGCCTTTGCACGTTGGCGACGGCTAGTATCGCAACGATGGAACAATGAGCTGTATAATCTTTCCGACGACATAAACATACCACAGCGAATAAAGGGGCTACGCTGGTTGGGTCATGTCGTCCGAATGGACACAAACGCTCCGGCTCTGATAGTTTTCGTTGCGCTACCAGCTAGTGGTAGCAGAGGAAGAGGAAGGCCTCTTCTGCGTTGGAGAGATCAGTTGGAGAAGGACTTGACCATTAGCACAATACAATATTCGATGAAGTTCTGTTCGCCATATTTAGAAAATAAATTTCGTGATATTTGGCGCTGATTACAGAATTACCCTTCTTAAGGAGCAGATCACAATGAAAACCAAATCGACAGGCATTCATACACCCGACCATATGTTGTATAAGAGCTGCTCCCTTGCCATCATTTCGCTGTCTTATTTGCAATAGCTCAGCAGGCAGTCCATTGGTTCCTGCGGCTTTGTTATTTTTTAGCCACGCTATTGCTATGCGCACCTCGTCATGGTCTCTTGGCCATCGGATTACGGTGAAGTCGATCCACCTCTGTCCTATAGTATTAGATGTTTCCTTGTGTACACTTAATTTTCCGGTTGTAAGATCAAAAATAAAGTCCTTGCCCGCTCTGGCAAAGAATTTATCAAGCAGGATTTTTATGGCATGGCTTGGGCAACGCTCATAAGTACGTACGAAGCGCTTATAACCTAGAAGCGGATTTTGGGCACGGTTGGGGCGTGGTTGCAAAGGCATGGAATGATACAGATCCTCGCTTTAATGCAGATTTTGACGACGAGGGAACGAAACAACTTGGAGTCGAATTTTTCCCCCCACCAGGTGCTACCTTTCATCACAACGATGATGTTGGTATTTGATTTTACTAGGACATAAGCTAGTCGAGTAGAAATACCGTCTCCATTAAGGTATCGGAAAAGAAATTCTAGCCCTCTCCCAAACCATAGCCTCCATCGATTGAATGTGTGGATAAAAACTCTAAATTTCGTACATCTTTTCTTTTTTTTTTGAGTATTTTTTTACGAGGAGGAAGCATCTAAAGCCTTACCCCGTCAATGTGGGACTGTAATCCGAACCTCCTACTGTCAAAGTACCGATCCCCCCGGTACTACCGTCAAGTATTTCGACGGGAGGCGGTTTGAGCGTTACACTCAACGTCAGTTACTGTTCTGATGCAAAATATCACAAGCTGCATCTGCCTATTACCATCACTGTTAAGTCATATCTGAAGAGAACCACCCCTTTCGGATCTATACCCCCCTTCCCCCATTTCCCTGTTCGTTACCATAGAAAAATTAGTTTCTAATAGTGGTATCGTCAGTTTACCTGCATTTTCATCTCTGGATAGTTGTGTTGCTTCACGTTCTTATTTGGCGTTCGCGCATCCTTTTTGCCTGCTCGCTATTTCGGAGTGGCTGCATTATTTCAGCAGCCATGTGTTGGACTTTGTTCCAATTGTCCTGGCTCTTCAACATCGGTGGCACTAAATTCTCGGGCGTGATGCTGCTGCCAAGGCTGTCTTCCAGTTTAGCCCTTCCTCTTCGGAAGGGGGGACACGTGAGAAGTACGTGTTCTGCGTCCTCCTCGACTGCTGATGTGCACTGCTCGCAGTATGGACTTTCTTCGTGTCCAAAGCGGTGAAGGTACGCTTTAAAGCAGCCATGACCACTTAAGATTTAGCAGAGATAGAAGTATACTTCTCCGTGCTTTCTCTGGAGCCAAGCTTCAACATTGGGGATGTGACGGTGGGTCCACCTGCCTTTATTTGCACTGTCCCATTGCGTCTGCCACTGGTCCACGTAGCGGTGGCTTATGTATTTTTTCAGTGCCAGTTGGTCGCATTGGGCTTGGTTGTTCCTCATACGTCTCATTTCGTTCATTTCCTACGCTATCAAGGCGAGTGGGCATAGAACAGCTATGATGAGCGCCGCATCTTCTGCAAAAGCATCGCGGCAAACTGTCGCGCCATATAAAAGGATAGACCTCACTACTCCAGCCAGGACCTATCTTGCTTGCTGTCTTGGTCCTTCAATGTTCGCCATTATTCTAGCCAGGGCTGCCGTCGCAGTCGCAACTTTGTTGCTAGCATATTCCAAGTGGTCTCGGAAGCTAATTCGGTGGTCTACCAAGACGCCTAAGTATTTTACGTATAGCTTTGACTCAATAATGCTGTCCCCAACTCTAATCTTGACCTTTTCAACTCTCTTTCGGCTGCTAGTGAGTGTGGCTTCTGAGCTAGCGTTAAACCGTTCGTGCCTAGCCATCTCTGAGCCGCTGCGATAGCTTGTTGCGCGATATTTGCAATTTCCGCGAGCGTTTTCGCGGTTACAACGATTGATATATCGTCCGCGAAGCCAACGGATGATGCTCTCTTGTGTACTTTTAGCCGCAAAATGCCGTCGTACATAATGTTCCACAGGAGAGGCATTAGTACGGATCCTTGTGGCACGCCAGCTGTGACCTTGTAGTCAATGATTTCGGCGTCGCTGTCGTAACGTAACACTCTATCAGACAGACAGCTGGATATGATATGCTGTAGATAAGTAGGCACTTGCATCGCGCGGAGGGGGTGCAGTATGTCTATCCATCTGGCACTGCTTGCCTTCAATTGCCTTTTCCGCAATTACTTTTACGGCCTCTATCGCGTCTGTGGTAGATCGCTTTCTCCTAAAGCCAAACTGGTAGCTTGACAGCTGTCCAGCCGGGTTTTAATCACAAGCTTAAACAACTTACCAATGGAGTCCAGCATGCACAGTGGACGAACAAACACGGGTTTTGCGACACAGCTTTTTTTAAAGCAATGTTTGGAATTCCATCTGATAATAATTTGCTACTTAGTTTGAGCACTTCGTCTGCATTTACCGCCGGGATGTTGGTGGCTGGTTCGCTACCTAGCGTTCTAACGAAGTCAGGCGTATGAATACAGGGTTGATTGAAAAGTAATGAGCCTTCCCGCGTGGAGCGTCTGCCAAGCGATCAACCGAATCGGCTGCTGGGGGAAAATGATCATTGGACTGTAGCCCTTCCACTAGAAACCGGTCCCAGTTCGCTGGCAACAGCGGTGCAGTCAACATCGCTCCGCGCGTGAAAGCTGTTTTAAAAGTGTGTTAGGATTTTGCAGAGGCGAAAATGCAGCGATCGTTGGAGCAACGTTACTCGATCACATTTTGCGCAAAGCTAAACAAACCGAGTACCGAAACCATTGGGCTACTCAAGGAGGCTTACGGGGACCAATATCGGCCCAGTGCCCACGTAAAACGCTGCCACAAGTCGTTCAAGAAAGGCCGGGAGGACGTCGAAGACGAACAGCGATCTGGAAGGCCTTCGACGACGCCTTCCTCTGCACCTCTGCATTGGCCAAGATGGGGGTTCCGGTGCCTCCCCACTCTCCCTTCAGCCCAGACCTGTCCCCTCCGGACTTCTTCTGGTTGCCGCGCCTGAAAAGAAAGCTGAAGGGGAGGCGTTTCGACTCCATCGAGGCGATCCAAAAAGTTGTGACAGCTGAATTGAACGCGATTCCGCGCGGATGAGTTTAAAAAATATTTCCTGCAGTGAAAGGAGCGGTGTATTGACGCTCAGGGCTCCTATTTTGAAGAATATTAGTTGTATAAGCCAAAAGGTTTAATAAAACTGCTTAAAAAAAGTAAGGCTCATTACTTTTCAATCAAACCCTGTATAAGTAATGAGACTGAATCTGTAGAATGTGTAACTTTTACTGCTTGTATATTTGCGTTTTATCATCTTAAACACCCAAGCACTACCCCTTGACTGATCCATAAGAACCTCTCAGTTTTCGAAACAACATCTTGTGTGAGCTCTTTCTGTAAATATTCCTCTCTCTTGCAATGTCACTCTCTATGCCTCTCAGCTTCAACGAACTCAAATATTTGTTTACTTTCTTAAGACAAATTTCCCTTCGAAAAGCAGATAATAGCCTCACGGTACAAGATCCGACGATTAAAATGGATGATCTAATACCTTGATGATGGTCTTGGCTAGCAAACTCTGTACGGGTAATTCTAAATGGGACGGTATATTATGTTGCTCTGGTGCTACATTTAACTTTCCGATGAAACAAAAAAAGAAACTATTCCAATGCAAACTATTCTAAATTCTTACTGAAGTGAGAGGCACTGCTATCGAAAGGGAAGGTATGATGTTAAGCAGTTTATGATCGCTGCTTTTTGGATTCTGTGTACTTTTTCTATGGCCGACTGCCAGTCTCGTTGTTTAAAAGCCACAGTTCGTATATGGAGAATAAATTTCTAGTTACTCGAGCTGCTGTCGTCGAACTGCCTTGCGTACTACTAAAATAATAGCTTTTCTCAGCAATATTTATTAACATTTTGTCTTCTCCACCACCATCTAACAGTTATTTACATACATACTTATAGATAATTTGGATTTTTCGCTAACTGCTCCATTTCACTTTCTTACTAATATTTATGTGCATTGCTACCAGACAGTGCAATATAAATTAAGTTTATTTTTCAAAGAAATGGCGGATAGACCAAGAAATGCCAACAATTTAAATACTTATGGCGGTAAAGTGGTGTGGCCTCTAATATAAAAGAGAGCAAAATAATTATTTTTATTCAGCTACCTACCAAAACGCTTTGCAGTGCGCGTTCAAAATTTTATATTCCGCTGCATTTTATTAACCCACATTCTTGTTAGACCAAGTATTATTTCAGGTGCATATACACATATTTATAATGCAAGTAATACTTTCTGGCATATAAACACAAATGCATATACACTGGTTACACATGCACACATACACATACGGAAATAGTAAAAGTATATGGCTGCGATGGAATTTATTTGGGCACTTCACTCTACAAGTGCATGGCGCTGGGACACGAAATTTCCCACATAAGCTAGCGCTGTAAGAAAATGTCATGTGTGTGCATGTATGAGTTTTTTTCCGTGTGAGTGTGTTTTCGCATGCATGTCATGCATTATGCAACAACAGACTGGGTGACAGGCACACCACTTGCCAGTCAGCTGGCGCTTCATATGCATTTTACAGCCAGTCATTCAACCAAGTAGCCAGTAAGCCAACTACTTACATTGAATATATATGCATGTATGCATGTGCTTTTTTTAAAAATAAGTACCTACATATGTGCATTGGTGAATCTACACAAATTTCTCAGTTTCGACAATGTAACACCTACTGAAAATTTGGTCGAGAAAACAGATGCACAGCGAATTGGCAACATCGCCATTTTCAGAGGTATCAGCAAAAATAATGGAATGCAATTTATAGGAATAAAAATACATAAGTGTAAAAGAAAAAACTATGGCTGAGATTTTGGAAAGGTCTCCACTGGCTGTACTCAGTCGTTGGGTTGGGTCAGACTCAACTCTGAGACTTCCCATATTAAATATCCACGTTTTCCCGCTTTCATCGGAAGTTAGGTGTCTTGGCATTATACTTAACTCTTCGGATGGACTATAATAGCACTAAACTGGAGAGGGTGCAAAGGACTGTAATCAGGCTGATTTAAGTTGGCCTCTGGAGGCAATCTTTCGAGGGGGTGGTCGCATTTTTAGGCAGTTGACACTGCATTTCTCCTTAACTTCGTACAAATCTCTCTATTCGCAAACTGGGGCTTGGGGGTCGTGGTAGGGTAATTTTTCTAACTAGGCAGGATTGAAACGACGGGAAAACCTGTACCGATGCTGGTATTTCTGTTAAGATATTGAAATGGCTTGTTGTTAAAAAAAAACATAGTTGGCTATACATTTTGAGTGAAAACAAAAAAAAAAAAAAGAAAAAACACTTAGACTGTTTTATTATACTGCCCATGGTGCGCCCAACAGCTCACCGTTAACCGACTCTCAGTGAATTTTAAGGTATCAGCTGATTTACTGACGTCACTTGGAATGTATCGGCGGTTTGTTTACGACAACACTGAGATTTTGTTTGTGATATTCATTGTCAACTGAACAGCAATAGAGTGATCGAATGCAAAAATACGTTTAAAATGAGCGAGCAAAGTTCTGCTGCCGACCACCCGGTGAAATGGCAGCCGGAGTAACTCTGACAATTTTGCTTCGGGGCGTCAAACCTTGTAATCCATTACCAAGGGATTTGCAACTAGGAATAACAGCAGTAAATACCACTATCAGAATAAAAGGGTGTAGTTTCTGGAATGCTTAGATGTTTGGTCATTGTACAATTATTGATAGCCGAAAGCTAAACGGCAATCCATCAAACTACATTAACGCTCCCCTAGACTTCAGACAAGAGTTTAAAGTCATGTTCCCCCCGCGAAAAGAATGGTGAATTTAGTGTTCAAGAAAGATACCAACCACTTCACTTTACACCGATGGATCCAAGATGGATTACGGCGTAGGCGTGGATGTGTATTTGAAAGACCTCGAAACCTTTTGCCTTTCGCCTCGGAATAGTACTCGTATCTTTCAACCAGAGGTTCTGGGGATAAGAGAAGCTTGGAGGATAAACAGAAATCATCCACAACAACTATCAGAAGGCCGTATGTTTTCATATAGTCCTTTTCATCAACAATCAATTCAAAAATTCAGACAATGCACAGACGAATTAAAGGATAGATTTAGTAGCTGCAATCTAAGTCTGGAGTTCTTTTCCTTGGGGGGGATTTTTAAGTGGCGGGTCCCAAACCCAGCGCACAACCAGCTATCCTGGAATACTTCGCATTCTCACGTTAGCTCACTCCCGAACGGGTGTTCGGAAGCTACCCAGAGGATACGTGGGCTAATCCCAGACGTTGTGAGCTGCTTGAACCATATGTAGAAGAATCGTCCTGGCCACTCCCAAGTGAATGGCGATCAGTAACTTTCCCCACTTGCGTGGACTTCTATACATGGAACCATCCTTACGACGACATAGACATAGCGCAGCGAATAAAGTTCCAGCGGCTTCGTTGGCTGGGTCATGTCGTCCGAATGGATACAAACTCTCCGGCTTCGAAAGTATTCGATGCGGTACCAGCTGGTGGTAGCAGAGGAAAAGGAAGGCCTCCTCTGCGTTGGAAAGATCAGGTGGAGAAGGACTTGGCTTCACTTGGTGTGGCCAATTGGCGCCGGTTAGCACGAGAAAGAAACGACTTGCGCGCTTTGTTAAGCTCGGCCAAAATCGCGTAAGCGGTTATCGCGCCAATTAAGAAGAAGCATCTAAGTCTGGATGCTCTACAACATAGAATGCTGGGGGAATTCTCACTGAATAACTTGGCATAAATTGCAGGAAAGAAAATTGACGACATAGGCAAATTTATAGTCAATTCAAGATGGTTTGACTAAACAACGGCAGTGGTTTTACTAGTGGTGTACCGAAATGGCACCATTTATGAGAATTGAGTCTGAAGTGTGTCACTCAGACACCACCTCTACAAACCAACTACCTCTACCAAGCATGCATACTTAAACCTTTATTATTTCGAATCCGCCTGTTGCATCCCAAATTGAGACTCCTGACTTTGAATGCCTGTTTGTAGCATGCGCTTATATTCCGCTAAGGCGATTGAACCGATTCAACTGCAAAGCTTCTAAAATAGCGACACAATCAAGCATACAAAGAAGGCGAAAAAAATGTAAAAAAAGTCTTACATTTTATACCACATATTCACATTTTATTTTACGACACAAACATACAAAAGGTAAAGCTGCACTCCTTGCATGCGCTTTAGCCTTTTGATTCTTAGATTTGTTACTACATCTTATGAAACTAATAATACAACAACTATAAAAATATTTCATTATCATTATTGCTTATTATCCGTGTCATTATCCTGTGAGTAGCTACACTCAGTCACCTTTTTAGTGCGCTTCTGGTCGTTAGTTCGCTGCTCGTATTATTGCATTATAATCGTATTACGTAGTATTAGGGATGTCAGTACCGGGATAGTGGTATCTTTGAAATCCCGAATGATACGGGATTAATTGCCAACAGTCTCGGGATTTACTATTTCTTACGAGCACATGAAATGAAGACAAAGAAAAATCCCTTTTCATAGGAAAAAAACAGCATTAAAAAGCAATTTGCACTCTTAATAGTTTTATTGTAGAAATCAGCTGGGCTTGCTGTGTTCAGTGTTCAACTCTGCGAATATGCATTCCGGTTGGTGCCTCGCCCCAGGCTGTCGAAAAATAAGTACCCATTGAACTTAATCGTCTAGCTGCCAAACCCGAAAATTTACAGAGAAAGCGCTCTCTCTCTCTGAAAGGTACTCCCAGCTTATACAATGGTGGTTAAGTGGTAAACCTAACTTTTCCGCTTATGTGCCGATCATCCAATCAACGAAATTGATGACGTGGAGTCCCCAGGTCTTTATGAATCCTACTTCTATTGTACTAAAGCCATAGGGTTTTCGAAATAGCACACGAAGAAATGGAGTTCCATCTTTTCTGCGCTTTCCTGAGAAATAAGTTGTGATATTTTCTTTTAAGAACAGTCAGTTGGATGCCAATGACCGGGTAGGAGGTCTTTGAGACCAATTCAGTCCTCTTCCTGGCAAGCTCATCAGCAATTTCAGTTCTCTCAATCTTTCTATAACCTGGAGCCGAGATCAAGGAAATGTGTTTTGCTTGAAAAGAAACATTTATCAAAATATTATTCCATCTAACTGTGTTTTTTATTCATAATTTTAGCAACTGTGATATTGTGCTTGATTTATTGTTACACTTGAATAGAGGCACTAACCAAATAAGAAAAAATAATAATAAATGACGGAAATTTGGTTTTTCTATATATTTTATTTAAAGCTGAATAGTTTTAGCTGCCACCTTGTTTGTAAACTACTCCGTAAATATGTTGATGGATGGATTTGTGCAAATTCTCCCGGTAGAGCATGCAAATTTCGAAATGAAACATTTTCGTCTTCAAATGGTTGCCCATCACTCATAAAACTTATGAGTGAGTGAGTAGGTCACAGGCCACCGTATGCTAAAGTTCCAACATTTTGACTACACTTGAAGTGTGTACAGGTGTACCTGTTGAAAGATCCAATTAAAGCCCTCGCCCCATTTGAAAATGTGTTTTTTTGGTGTTGCTTTAAAATCTTGTAAAACGGAAACGAAAAAAATATTTTTTATTTTAGTTTTGAATATTATATTTCTTTATCTGTTAAAAAATAAAAAAAATTGTTTGGTAATAAAAGGTTCGCTCACAAAGTTGGCAGCCTTAAAAAAATGGACACATAAAATTTAAATGGCGTAAAATTCATGTCGTTATCGTGTAAACTACGATCATTTGGAATAAAATTTTTTTAAGAATTTTTTTCGGGCCTTTAAAGTCAAAAAAAAGTGTCGAAAAACGGTTTTTTATCTTTGCACGTCCACCATTTTGTAATTTTTTTTTCTTAAATCATAGTTCACCTGATAACGAAATTCATACTGAAAATAATTTTTGTCTTTTTGATTTCAGACACCGGTGAGTCTGTGTCGCCAGCGACTCCATTTGAAATGAATCGAGGGCCTTAATACGCACAAATATTTCACTAATTTCAGGAAAAGATGATTTAAGCAGAGCTTTATAGCTGTTTTCCGTCATTTTTTAGGCTACAATTTTCAATTGGAACGTGCCATAGTACGCTACTGCTCCGCATACCATAACACCTCCTTCACGGCTGTGATGTCGTCTCAAGTCCATTTTCTCCTTTCTTAAGTCATGGAAATAGTAATTACATGCATCAGGCGCATCCAGATTAAACTTTTTTTCGTCGCTAAAAACTATTTTTTCCACTCATCATTATTTGTAACTTGCGAAATTTATTCAAAGGTTTTTTTTGTAATTTTTTATGCCGCATACAGATATGTGGCGCTTTTAGAATAGCCTTCCGAACGTTGGACTTGCTGGCTGCAACATTCGCCATTTTTTTAGTTTTTGCTGTTGGAAGGGCTGAATTTGATGCAGCTCTTAAGGAGTTTGCGATTTCCCTTCTGTCTCAAACACATCGCAGATCTGCCTTTGTAGGTCCCACCATAGGAAGCTCCTTTTTTCACGAAAAGATCCAAACTTTTCGACTTCGACCATTTGTTTTGGAAACTTGGCGATTTGAAATTACATTTTTTTTTATTTTTTCTTTTAAGCTCTGACTTTGTCATTCAAAGTTCAAACCGAATTGCATGGGCCACACACAAGGGATTCTGAGGAATTCTACTCCGTTTTAAGTTTTGTTTTTCCTTCTGTGTTTGGCTTTCGGCATACATTAAGTTACTTACAACTTAACTGTAACTTACAAGTTACAACTTAAATAAAAAAAAAGAAACGAATACTTGAAACCCATTTAAAGGGTGGTTAAATTTTAAGGGCCGATATTAAATGTAAACCACACCTAAGCGTCAAGCTTTTTTCTGCATTTCATTTCACATTTTTCAATTTCAGACTAACTCGATTTGAACCCTGGAAAGATACATAATCGAGCAACGCTTTTAAGTTATTCAGGCTTGTTACGAAAACGGGCGTACAAATCAAAATGCACTTCGTGAAGAAAACCACCTTCAGTGATGAGGCACATTTTCACCTCAGTGGATTCGTCAATAAGCAAAATTGCCGCATTTGGGCGAATGATAATCCAAGAGTGATTGCCGAAAAACCAATGCACCCACAAAGAGTGACTGTTTGCTGCGGTTTATCTGCCGGCGGCATCATTGGGCCGTATTTCTTCCAAAATGAGGCCGGTCAGGCAGTTACTGTGAATACAGAGTGTTCGCTATGGTGATTTGATAACGAACATTTTATGGCCCGAATTGGAAAATATGGATGTGAACGATGTGTGCGATGTCAATTGGCCGCGAAGATCATGTGATTTGACACCGTTGGACTTCTTTCTTTGGGGTTATTTGAAAGAAAAGGTGTAGGTCGATAAGCCAGTAATAATTCAAGAGCTAAGGGATGAGATAATTCGGCACATTAATGGCATAGAACCTCAATTATGCCTCAGCGTCATCGAAAATTTGGACCATCGGACGGAGGTGTGCCGCCGAGGACGCGGCGGCCATTTGGACGATATTTTTTTCCATGTGGTATGGCGCAATTATACCAATATTATCATAATAAAAGAAATGACAATAATTTCATAAAAAAATTGTATTTTATTTAAAGTCAACACCGGCTTTTGAAACTTAACCACCCTTTATATTACCATCTAAATTGATATATATTGATGAAATGTTTTCATGTTAAGTTGTTATAAAGTAATGAATATCTATGTCCCGGGACTAATCTCGAACACAAAAGTTTTGGGATCCCGTTACTAATTTTTCGGATATCGAAAATCCCGAAATCTTAAAAAAGGAAAAATAATATCCCGTTATTGCATTCTCGGAATCCCTAAAATGCCGAAATATTAAAAATCGAGAAATTAGTATCCCGTTACTACATTTTCGGCATCCCGAAAACCCCGAAATCTTAGTTTTGAAAAATTCACATCCCTATTATGTACCTATGTATGCATGCTTTTCTGTGCTCTATGTTGCAATTCGGAGTACTGAGTTTTCCAGTCAACTGACATAATATTTTGCCAGGCATTTAGTATACACACACACACACACCCCATATACAAATTTCTGTACTTTAGTATGTAGACTAAGTCGAATATGCACTGCAAAGCACACTCGCCTACATGTAAGCAAAGCCATACCCCGCGACCATTTAACGTTCATGCAGCTCCTGCTCTGTCTGAAAGCAAATCTGCATTATAAGCGAACTCACTTTGCTACGTAGAAATTCAGTTTCTTTATTTTCCTCTTTAGGTACTACATTTATTTGCTGCAAAAATACGCACATTTTTGTTATCCTTTTCTTATGCTTTCAATTGCTTGTACTTTAATATTTTTCACGTATTAAAATTCCTTCCTTATTTTATTTATTTTTTCAGATACTCGTCGTCGTCATGCAAATTAATTTTGTTTCAGCGCCGGCAGTTGGTTTGTATGTGTTTATGTATGTATATGTAACAGTACAAGTGCGCACAAAAGTTTGCATGCATCTATGGATAGTGCGTGTGTAGTTGTGATTTTTTGCGTGCATGTGTGCATTATGCCGAGTCGATTTGTGGGGAGGCATAAAAATCGCCCATTGCTCTGTGAAAATCATATTCTAGGGATCAAAATAAGAAACTTTGTCGAAGGAACCATACCTCTAAAACGAATTCTGATGTTCCCCAATTTGGGTCGAACTTTTTAGTTTCTTTTCTATAACTCACTTAAATTAATTTTTTCATTTACATATGTTCTGACTAAATAAATTTCTTAAGAGAAAAAATAGATATTATTATAAATAAATAATAAATATTATTATAAATAAATAAAAATAAAGAAAAAACATAACCATTTAACTGATTTTTTCATGTAAAGGCCAAAAAGGGTGATATTTTGAAATTGGCGGACATCAGAATTCGTTTTAGAGGTATGGTTCCTTCGGGAAAGTTTCTTATTTTGATCCCTAGAATACGATTTTCACAGAGCAATGAGCGATTTTTAAATCGACCCGCCCTAGTGTGCATATATATTAGGGTGCCTCATCGAAACAAGTGGCACTTTTCTAAAATTTGGTGTTCATCGGCAGGGTATAAAATTCGGACCATTTTTGGTCAGATGTTTTTAGTGACCTATATTTCATGATGGTTATATTGCAACGAGGCATACAATGCATCAAATTAAAGATGATATTATGTATGAAAAAATTTTCTTAGACAGTTCTGCCTTTCAAGCAGACAGTTGTGTGTTACAGCATTCCAAAATAAGGGTATACCAAGAGTAAATTTCATACGTTCCTCAGCACAACTACGACCAAGGACTAAAGACGTCGTAAGCAGCAAAACAAATTTGTGCTACTTATGGTTCCAAAGCAGTATCAAATACAGCAACAAAACGGTAGATAAAACAATTCCATTGCGGTGACAATAACGTCGAAAATACATCACACCCTGTTAGGAAAATTCTCGAAGATGTTGATAAAATCATGGCAATCGTTAAGTTAAATCGGCATGTCCACCTATTCTATGCTCTGGAACTGAAGATTGATCGGAAAAACAACATTTATATTCAAGTAATAGAGAAAAAATTGCGTCGGACGAGTTATCCAAGGCTCAGCACGCTTACACTAAAGGCAGATCTACTGAAACTGTACTTCACTCACTTGTACTAAACATAGAAAAGGCGCTAGAAAATGAAGAGTATGCTGTAGGAGTATTGCTACATACATCAAGGGCCTTTAACAACGTGACAAAAGATGCTATTTTAAATAGCATAGAGTCACTTAGTGTGCAACCCGCGGCTTATCTATGGATAAGGCAGCTATTAGCTAGCAGGAAGATAAGAGCGGAATGGAACGATACGAGCGTCACCAAATATGCATGCAGAGGCACTCCGCAAAGTGGCGTACTATCGCCGCTTTTATGATTACTTGTAGCAAATGAACTGCTCAAGAAATTTGACAGAGGGACACCAAAACTAGTGGCGTATGCAGATGACAGAACTGTAATAGTTACGTGAAAGTACCTGGACGCCGTCAGTAATGTGATGAACAACACACTTATGGACATCTCGCGGGCATGATACTATTTACCAGTGAGAATAAGGTCCCGGCGTGGAGCCTCCCGAAGCTAAGCAACAACGAATTTTTTTTTCAAAGATCATGCGAGGCAATTCGGCGTAATACTGAACAGTAAATTTCTGTGGAAGCACAATGTTGAGAAAAGGGTGAAAGAGGCCAATGATGCGCTGTATACATGTAAAAGATTGCTGGGCGTTGCTTGAGGTCTATCACCCTCACTGATGCATTGGTGCTACACGGCAGTAGTTAGGTCGATATTGCGGTATGGAGCCTTAAGTATGATGGACTGCGACAAGAAAATGGACATACTTAATGCCGCTGGAAATCATTCAGCGACTCGCTGCTCTGTGCATAATAGGAGCGGTGATAACCACTCCAATAGCGGCGCTCGAAATGATACTCAGCATGCCACCTATTGAGCTTATGGCGGAAAATCTGGCAGCGAAATCCACGGGGAGGTTCGTGGCTGCTGGAGTATTCACCTGTAGAACCTTCGGACATAGCTCAAAAGGAAAGGGGAGCTCAGTTTGCACAGTGACTCAGTATTTTTAGAACTTTTCACATACCAAACTCACACACAACCATCTCCTCACAAGAGGTACCCAACAACAATGTCCATTTTTTGATAATAACCCATCAGCTGACCATCTTTTAAACGATTGTCGTACCTTAGAAAGTTTCAGGGAGAAAACAATGCGGATCCAGCAAACCTTCTGCTTTACTGGCTATTGTTTCCTCCACGAATTTTTTTTTCTTGTTCACTCCACTCGGGAGCATAGGGCCTCGACAAGACTTAGTCTTGCATTGGTTTCGTTAATCTATTTGATTTCTGACAGCGTAGGTGATTAGCCTGTCGCTACCAGTCCAAAGTAGTGGGAATGCCCACCTGTCGTTGCTTAGAAACAACGCCTTCTTACTGCTTGAAGCGTCATCTGTGTGTCACATTTTTCTGGCAGAAGGATCACACAGATGGTTGAGGACTTCGCTAAATTTAGTGTGTCTGCCCTATTACCGCGATTTCCCGCTTCTTCTTGCTGGGGCCACTGTTGCAATGTGTAGTTGTGTCTTTTTCTTTTGTTTTTTTGCTTGTTTTAGCAGCCACAATGCAAGTAATGCGCTGACTTTTTGTGAGGGAGTAGAGGAATGGAATTATTATTATTACTATTTTTTATTTTTTTTTACATTTTTTTTATGAGAAACTAGGAAAGTAGGTAAGTTTGGAAATGTACGAGGGCCGTGCTTTACGTAGGATTCGAACCCACAACCTGTAGGAGTGCAGGCTAGTGCACGTACGCTAGACTACCGAGGTCTTCACCAATATAACTGTTTTAAATAACTTTTCGAAAGATTCTAACTTAACTATTATGATTTAATATGATTTTCCAATAATAACACAGACTCTTCTATCTAACTATCCAGTTGTAGGCCCTGGCAGCTAGTACTCGTTCTAGTAAGCATTTTAGTATCATATATTAATTCAAATAAATAAGTAAAAATAAAAAATTGCATGATTAATTTTGCGCCACCTTGTGTAATATTACTTTGTTTTTTTTTTTTTTTTTGAAAGAGCATGCGCACCTTCATACATTAAGTTGATCAAGAAGGAGAATTATAGAGCCCCTATAGAAAAATTAAATAATTATTTATTTTAATAAAGCACACGGAATTTTAAACGCATTTGGGAACGGAAATTAGGGGTTGCATGAAGGAAAAAAACATTTTTCTCACCCATCCTAGTACACATATGTACATACATACAAGTAAACAAAACTTTTACAATTTTTTATTTGTCACTCATAAGTTTTTCTTTTCAGTTTCAAAATGTGAAACTTCCTAAGCGGTAGTGGATTGTCATGATGACGTGGATATGCATCAGCGTGGATGAAGAGAGGTTTGTTAGCACTTAATGTGAGTGACAAGTGTGAAGCTCGTTTTAATATTAAATAGTGAAATGACTGATAAAAGCTTAACAAAATCGCCCAAGTAAGAACATGAAGTGGTGGTATTTTTTTATCCAGTGTCTTGCTGCCAGTCGAGGTAAGAGGCGCTTGGTAATATTTATGCGGAAGTGGAACTTAGTACAATCTCAACTTACCAGTGCTGGAAAAGAGTAATGTATGACTTTCCGTGGAAGTAAAATTTCTTGTATAAGTCTGCATATCGACGGGGAAGTAGAGTTACCAAATTTTTTTTTTTTTTTGGGTCATTGCATATCAATATTTTTCGATTCTTCAAAATCAGCTTCTTTCAGTACACTTTTATTCAAATTTATAATGGAAATAAGATTGCCAGGTTTTTTTAGACATCAGTTCATCGACATTTTTCAATTCATCAAAATCAGTTCCTTTCAATACACTTCGAAAATTATTAGGTGCGCAACTAAGTACCCGCTGTTTGTCAATAGATGCCGCCAGCTGTGCATGCTAGTCGATTCTAACATAACCGAAACGTCATAAACCAAGCTTAGATATATGGTAAACAAACTGCTTCGACACATTAGTGATTTTGTTTTGGTATCATATACTTTTGGTTTTGTGAAAATGTCTGATTTTGTGCCGAATAATCGTTATTAGCGGGAAGTGTTAATTTTCCTATTGCATTCGACGGTCATTCCACGGAAGCTAAAGCGCATTAAGAACTACAAAAAGTTGATGGAGATGCCGCTTTAAGTGAAACAACATGCCGAGATTGGTTACGTCGCTTCAAAAACGGTGATTTTAATGTTGACGACCGCCGCGTGAAGGAAGGCCAAAAACCTTCGAAGACGCTGAATAGGAGGCATTGCTCAATGAGGATCCGTGTCAAACGCAAGAATAGCTTGCTTCAGTATTAGGAGTTACCCGCCAATCCATTTCCAAGCGATTGCATGCTTTGAGAATGATTCAAAAGCAGGCGTCTTGGGTTCCTTATGAGTTAAAACCAGGGGATGTTGAACATCGTTTTTTCGCCTGAGAACAACCGCTTCAACGGCAAAAAAAGAAGAGTTTTCTTCATCGCATCGTGACGGGTGAGGAAAAATGGATTCATTACAGCAATCCAAAGGAAAGAAAGTCATGGAGACTGCCCGATCATGCTTCTACGTCGTCGCCTACGCGGAATATTCACGCTGCGAAGGTTATGCTATGTATTTGGTGGGACCAAGTTGGTCTGATTTATTATGAACTGTTAAAACCAAGCGAAACCATCACTGGGTATCGGTATCGACTTCAATTGATGCGATTAAGCCAAGCACTGCGCGAGAAGCGGCCGCAATACGCGAAGAGGCATGAACAAGTGATTCTACAGCACGAAAACGCTCGGCCTCACGTTGCCAAACCCGTTAAAACTTACCTGGAAACACTGAAATGTGAAATCCTATCCCACCCGCCATATTCTCCAGATATTGCGCCGTCCGATTATCACCTGTTCCGATCGATGGCACATGGTCTAGCTGACCAGCAGTCGATTCATATGAAGATAGCAAAATATGGCTTGATCCGTGGATAGCCTCAAAAGATGAACAGTTTTATCCCGGCTGTGTACGAGATCTACCAGAAAGATGGGGAAAAGTAGTAGCCTGCGATGGGCAATATTTTCAATGATTCACTTGTAACCATTTTTTCAGAATAAAGTTGTATTTTCATCAAAATAGCAGCGAGAACTTAGTTGCGCACCAATAATTTTGCAGTCCATATAATTTTAACAAATGAAGTGCAGGTTTCAAAAAGTTCATATTCGCGTTGATTTAAAGATCTTTTTTTGCAACGTTGCGCATTTTCTCCTTATAACGAATGCTCATTTTTTTTTTATTTGGACGAAAGCACCCAACTAAAGCACTCAAAGTACGTCAATAAAAAAAAATGTCCAAAATCATCGCGATTGTCGAGCTGCTTAAATTTGCTTTTTATTTAATACAGTGTTTGACTTTGAGAAAACTAAAAACCAAAAATTTATAGATTAGATTTATAGATTTTCATTAAAATTTCAAACTTTTTAATCAGAACTTGGAGAATATTTTCGGGTATTGAGCCTCATAGTTCATTTAGTTTTACGAAATGAAGTGCAAGTTTTAGGAATTTCAAATATCGCTTTGATTTTTAATAATGTTTTTGTTATGTTGTCCTCCATATGTCGAATGCTCAAATGTTTTTATAAAGGGTGATTTTTTAAGAGCTATAGGAAAGTTTTTCAAAAAACCACACGTAAAATTCAGAAAAATTCATGAAATTTTTATTTAAATCGATAGTACAGTCCATAAAATTTAGTGTTTGAAGATTATTTCATGCAAATGTTGACCGCGACTGTGCTTTAAATGGTCCATCCGCTTAGTCCAATTTTGACATACTCTTTCCAATGTTTCACATAGAAATGTTTTAATGTTGTCTTTCAATTCGTTAATTGAAGCAGGCTTGTCTGAATAGACAGGAGCTTTAACAGAGCCCCACAAAAAATAATCAAAAAGCGTTATATCGCACGATCTGGGTGGTCAATTGACAGGTTCCGAACGTGAAATATATTGTTCACCGACCTCGCCTCTCAACAAGTCCATTGTTACGCGTGCTGTGTGGCATGTGGCACCGTCTTGCTGAAAGCACATGTCATGCAAGTCAAGCTCTTGCAGTTTGGGCAAAAAAAAGTTGAATATCATTTCACGGTAACGCTCACCATTCACAATTACTTTATAATTCGCAGCATCTTTGAAGAAGTACGGTCCAATGATACCTCCAGCCCATAAACCGCGCGAAACTGTGACCTTTTCTGGATACATTGGTAGCTCTTGCAATTTTTCTTCACTCCAAAATCGACAATTCTTCTTATTTACGTACCCATTGATCCAAAAATGAGCTTCGTCGCGGAACACAATTTTTCGATAAAAAAGTGGATCTTCGGCCAACTCTCCAAGAGCCCATTTACCAAAAATTCTGCGTTGCGATAGGTGGTCCGGCTTCAATTCTTGCACCAGCTGTATTAGGCTTCACACCTAAATGATTTCGAAAAATTTTCCACGTTGTTGAGTAACAGAGGCCCAATTGCTGCGAACGGCGACGAATCGATTATTGATGGTCATCATTAACACTGGCTGATACAGATGCGATATTTCCTTCAGTTCGCACTCTACGTAAGCGTGTTGGTGGTTTGATGTCCAGTAATGTAAATTTGGTTCTAAATTTAGTCTCAATAGCTCGAAGAGCCGCTTCAGTGGGTCGATTAAATTGACCATAAAATGTAAGAAGCGCGCGATAAACTTTCTTAACAGAACACGCATTTTTATAATAAAATTCAATGATTTGCAAGCGTTGTTCGTTTGTAAGACGATTCATGGTTAAATTATAGACCAAACTGAAGATGTTTGACAGTGAAACAAAACACGAAACGTGCGTCAGCTGTTTAAACCAACTGTTTAAATAGATAATAGCTAAAAAATCACCCGTTATAAACGAAAGCACCCAACAACGTCAGCAAAAAAATTGTCAAAAATCAACGTAATTTTTGAGCTGCCTGAAATTCGCACTTTTTCATATTAGAATGTAAAGAGCCACAAAACTGAAATACCTGAAATTTTACTATACATTTTGTTTAGCAGGTGTGAAATTTTGATGAAAATGTGTTGATTTTTTCTTTTTAATTTTCCAAAAATGTAAAAGTTGGATTCATATGGGTTTCATAGTAGAACGAACCATATTTTCATAAAAAAGTCCTGCAAGTAAAATGAGAGGCAAATAAATGTGTCAAAACTGGTCAATAGATCTCTGTGCTATAGTTATTTACAGTTGTTTGTTTAACATTTTTAAATGTGTGCTTATTTTTAGTGCATTGCTTATGCTGACAGTTATGGAAATACCCTTTTTTCCATTATATATAAATAGCGAAGAGGTGTTTTCATTTAATGAAATTATATATTTTTTTCTATGAAAAGCAAAGCAGAACTGGTATAAAAACGCAAGCCAGCATAATCAGCTTTTATGTGTACTCGTCGGCGTCGTCGTATAAGTATTGAAAACCGCAACGCAGCATGGAGCATAAAAGTATGCTACAATTTTGTTTACTTTGTGCAAAAAATTTCAGCACTCAGCACAAAAAGATGAGCAACATCAGCGCGTAAAAAATTAAAAATATAAAAAAAAACAGGAAAGCTGAAAAAACTACGCCAAGTCGCGTAATTACTTGCAACTTTTGGGTGATAATAAAATTACAGTAACAGATAAGAGCGAAAAAATGTGCATATCCAAACTAACACACACACACATACATGTGCATAAGTAAGCATAGCTGCGAGATAATGAAAAGTGCACACGAAAAATAGGTTGTAGAAAAAATGCATAAATGTTTATGAAAATGCATAATGAAAACACTTAACTTTAACTAGTTTGTGGCGAGCAATGTGTTGGGGAATGCGCCAGTGCATTCCACGAGTGCTCATGTGGGCAGCAACAAGAAGCGATGTGGAAATTGTATTAGAATGTGGCAAATTAAAATTTGAAAGAGGAGACAAGTTCTTAAAATTTGGTGAAAAGCTGGGTTGTTAATAAAATTAATGTTTGTTGGATGTAAGGCAAGCTCATTAACCCTTTTAGATAATTTTTTTTTTTGCCTTTTTTACTCTGTTAAATACACCTTAAATATATCGAGCCATAACCGCCGAAAAAATGTATCCCACAAACTCGAAATTTTACAGGGGAAGGTTTTTTTTTAATTAAATCAGTTTGAATAAAACCATTATTTTAAAATTCATAATGTAAATATTTTTTTGTGTAATACATTTAATTTTAATAATTTTAAATAGATATTTGCATCATAAGGGTTGTTTTTGTGGGATACATTTTTTTTGCTTTCCTTCTGGCAACCTATTATTAAAAAAGTGTGTGGGTTACACAAAAATTTATTTTAAGGAAGTGATGTTTTTATTTGATTTAAAAAAACAAATGTATGCATTTCTTAGTATATTCGATAAAACAAAAATAAAGTAATGTATTTCATATATTTAAAGTTTTCTGTTAACAAAGTAATGTTATTCATATTAAAATCTTGTAAACTTGAATAACGATAGATAAAAATATATAAAGAACGCTAAATACTATCTTCCTGGTCGGTCTCAGGTAGCAAATCTTTAACAGATCCATCCCATTTTAAATTCAAATACTCGTGTTGGAATTTTACGGGTAAAGTTTTTCTATCGCAAAGCGTTTTCAAATCCTTATATTTAGCAGAAGAAATGTTTAATATAATTGAGTAGGTCCCTCACAAACTATTTCCTAGTTTCGTTTGGATCGTGGAATTGAATCTAGATCATAATTTATGGTTTGAGATTCATCAAAGTAGCCATATTTAAGAGTAATATTTGGAATATTTTTTTCCAATGTAACAGAGCGTAATTTTGTAAATTGAATTTTCACTGAATTTGGAAGTAACGCCTGTGAAAATGTCTTCCAGTCTTTAAAATCACTGTTAGGTAATTCAATACAATTATATTTTCTTGGGTTAGTTCTTGCATTTGATATTATGGTGTACCACTCACTTGGAGCCCAAATAGTCCTATTCCGAATAAACGATTCAATTGTACTATCAACAGGCATCATGGTGTGTCCAGGCAACAAGTATGTGATTTTTATATTAGTCACAAAATTAGAATTTTCAACAAAATAGGTTAATGTCGCAAGCATAGCTCTGTTTTTGTTCTGTCCTGCGCAGCTATCACAATAAAGATGGACTATCGATATGCTTGCTTCCTCAGATTTGTTGTGTGCAGTTGGCTTTTTTATATTTTCAAGGCAAGTTTTATACGAACTTCTATTTTTTATTACGGATATTAAAATCGTTTGTGAAATGTTCAACGTTTTCAACAAAAATTGTTGACAAACTTTAAAACTGCTATTATTGATATTGATAAAATAATTAAAGCTGCACTTTTTACTGTCACTTTCTCCATATCGCCTTTCAATATCGACTTGTTTAACACAAGAAGACAGCCAATCTTTCTGTCTAATTTTGTTGCCGATTCCCCAAAAATGTTCATTTATTCTTACTCTTTCATCTTCAGAAATTTTATCATGACACGAATTTGGACATTTTTTCTTTAAGCACGGGTTGGGCAAAACACTCGTATATTTTTTCTTAACTTTTTGCAGCCTTTTAGGTATTCTCTTTTGCTTTCTGTAGCCCCTTTTCCCAACACACGTTTCCTCTTCGACTTCTTTTAAACTTTCCAAACCATTTAAATCAACGAAAGATTAATCTGAATCGCTATACGGTACCAGGGAGAGCTGTAAAAATATCTAATAATTGAAAACAAAAACATATTTTGCAAAAAAAAACAAATTCATACCTTCGACATATTGTTCTAAAGCTTTAACTTTAATTAAAGTCTCAAAAAATTGGGTTTTTTTTATTTTTTTCCCTTGTTTCATTTATTTTAAAAGAGAATTTAATTGTATCCCACACAAGCGTTCAAAGAAAATGTAAACAAGTCACCATATGCATTTACATTAAAATTGTTTTTGTTATAAAATCATAACGGTTTAATCTACAGCCATGAAATTTTGACAGATAATGCAAATGATGTTGAACTATCGATTTCGATAACAAAACAAAAATCGATTATGGTGTGGGATACATTGTTTTGGCGGTAATGGCTCGATATTATAAACTGTTTGAGTTTTACAGTGTAATGTTTCTTGGTTTTTGTCCGACATGATTTTTTTATTTTTTGTTTAATTTTTTTTAAGACCTCTTCAAGAATAGAATATCACGAAAAGCGCTAAGTTTTGGGCATCATCATGTCATATAACTCAATTAATCAGAAATAACTGAAATAATAATGTCATTAAGTATGTACCTATGATGGGGAAGTCCAAGTGGGTAACTTTGCATACCAAGGCATATTCAACGAGGTAGAAGTGATTTCCAGATTTCTCTCTTTTAATCAGCGACTGATATGCCAATTATTAATGCTTTTGTATTGGTCCTTTATAGTTTTCATTTCAATTTCAAATTATGAGCTGCAGCACTGATTTGAAATAATAAAATGAAAAGAAATTACGAACAGTGCGCAACGTCCGACAGAACAATAAACTTTTGCGTACGAATTGTCAAGTCGTTCGATAATAATTTGTGAATGACGATTGGACGATGACAGAGTTTCGGTTGTGTTAACCAATTCATGCTGCTGATGAAGTTCAACAGGTGGTTAACACATTGACTGCCAAGGCACTTTCAGCAAATAAGATGCTCTGGGGCCACAGCATTTTTTTTTTTTAAATCTCATCAGAGACGTCAAAATTGGAATTTAGGGTAGTGCTTGTAATATTTTCTGCTTAGAAACAGGCAGTGTTTAACTAATTAGTATGTCACACACATATGTTCGACGTGGCGCCTACCGACTGTCAGGGCCATGGCGGACATACAATATATGCACGACAAAAAGCTATGAGTTGGCACTTTTCTTTTTACGACAAAATACACACGTTGTGGAAACACTAAGAACAAACAAAAAATATATGCCCAAAGAAGTGTTTGATGCCAAATTGGAAAAAGGTCAGTTAATTCATAGAGAAGAGCAAAATGGAATTGTGGTACTGAAATGGCGTGATGCTCGTGGTGTACGGATTCTGTCAACAAAACACAGTCCAAGAATGGTAGAAGAAGCTCAAGATAATGGCGAACAAGCATTAGCTTCTGACCTTGACCAACCATCAACCAGTAACACCTCTGGCTCAAAACGTCGCTTGGCGAAGAAGAATAAGAAAAAGCCAATAGCCATACTTGCTTACAACAAAGGAAAGCCAAAATCAGGCAATATTCATATTTTAAAAATAAAACTAAGTGCAAGTAATACAAAATTACGTCAAACATGTACTTTATGTTATTCCAGAATAAAACAAATGGAAGGAAGGGAGATCGCCAGAAAGAAGGCTAAAAGAGTATACACGTATTGCCCGGATTGTGCCCAAGAGCCATTTATGTGTTTAGAATATTTTGGGAATCACCACAAACAAGTTTAATGAGTTCATTCGTATAACTACTTTGTAAAAATAATAGGTAAACAATTTTTTGTTACTGCAATAAAATGAATTAATTTTTTTTTTCAAAACCAATTTTTTCCAATTGTTTTTTGAGCTGCGCCGAAGCCACTATAACAGAAATTTCATGGGAAGCCATATATTTTATTATTGCAGTAAAATCATATTTATCGTCAATCGTTGCTGTGTGACATGGCGAGAGAGAATAATAGTCGTGTCGGACATATGTGTCCGACGTGGCGTAAACCGAATAGTACAGTGTCACACATATATGGCCAACGTGGCGGTCAATGTGTTAATATCATTATCATCATCAAGTGCCGATTACAGCTCAGAGTGAGCTTCAGCTTCATCCACAATCCTCTTCCCATATACACGGTTCATAGCAATAGAACTCCAGCTCTTAACTCGCAGCTTTTAAGGCCGGGTTTGACTTGGTCTAGCCAGGTTAATCTTGGATGTCTTTGTTTGTTATTAAAAAGGAATTTTTTGTTAAAAAGGAATTTCGAAAATGGATATCATGGCTCCATGCACTCAGTGTGTGCTAGCCATTGAAGCCTTTGGGATTTAATGCGTTTAACGACATCTTCTCCCCGTCATAAGTTCAACAACTCATCGTTGCAACGTATGAAGCCAAACACTCTTCGGCGCACTTTTCGCTCGAACACTCTTAAGGTTCTTTCCTTTTTGCTTGTCATTGTCCAGCACTCGCAAAGTATGACAGCACCGGTAGTATTAGTGAGGCAGAGGTGGAATTCACGTGTTAGCAGTTTAGACTTCAGCAATGCTGGGTGGGCGTAATATGCTTTGTTTGATGCCAATATTTTGTCTTGTATTGCATCATGACTACTGTTTTCATTTTCAATTTACACTCCCAAGTATTTGAAGAGTTGAACCCTCTCAAAGGTAAATGTTCCATGATGCACACTTCGCAAACAATGTCCTGTAAGGGCACCCACGAAATTCGAGAGCGAGCCCAAGCTTGCTAACCTTAGAAAATCCCCCAAACGCCTCCCATCCACATGCGGCCAGAATGATTTCGTGACCTTACAAATTTATGTACTGGTCCAACGCACGCTGAGTTGACACAGAGCCCACCTTTCCGGCAAGCGGAGAAATAATCTCACAGTTCCTTTGTCTAGCCAGATCATCCGCCTCGCAGATTTCTGTAATGTTGTTGTGACCAGCAATCCAGTCAAATCAGGCATTCCCAGCCCAGTTTCGAGGGCGTTATCTCGACCCAGAGCTCTGATGTTCCCCTTACTCGCAGTGAATTACTCATTGGTACAATTCAGCTCAGGGTTCTCGAAAGCAGCGCAGTTTCTACTGATAATATTATCGCTAGGATTCCATAAGTAGCTGGTGTTTGCCTAAGATTTTTGCAGAAGTTTGCAGTGCAGCTCAGCACAAAAATTTGTCTGTGGATGGTGTTTACCGGCTGCGAAGTGCAAACAGCAATGGAAAAAAAACAATAGTGCTTGCCTAAAAGTTATAAAGCTATTCTCTGCTATCTAAGAAGAGACCGTTGGCGCTCTCTGATGTTGATATGTCAGACTATGACTCAATTTATCTGTACGAAAGTCCGCCAAAAGCTCACCGTGAAGTGATGGCATATAATATATAAATTTCAAGGGCCGATGTTGAATGTCAACCACACCTAAACGTCAAGTTTTTTTCTGCATTTTATTTGATACTTTTCAATTTCAGACTAATTCAATTTGAACCACGGAAAGATAGACTGTTTGGTGCGATTTATGGGCCGGCGCCATCATTGGGCCATATTTTTTCCAAAATGAGGCCTGTGAATAGTGTTCGCTATCGTGAGATAATAAGGAACTTTTTATGGCTCGAATTGGAAGATATTGATGTGAACGATATGTGGTTTCAACAGGACGGTGCCACTTGTCACACAGCTAACGAAATAATGGCTCTTTTGCGCGAAAAATTGTATGGCCGAATAATCTCCCGTCGCGGCGATGTCAATTGGCCGTAAAAATCATGTGATTTGACACCGTTGGACTTCTTTCCTTGGGGTTATTTGAAAGAAAAGGTGTACGTCGATAAGCCAGTAAAAATTCAAGAGCTAAAGAGTGAGATAATTCGGCACATTAACGGCATAGAACCTCACTATGCCTCAGAGTCATCGAAAATTTGGACCATGGGATGGAGGTGTACCGCCGAGACCGCGGCGGCCATTTGGCAAATATTTAGTTTTATGCGTAATTAAGCTACATCAATATTATCATAATAAAGAGAAATGATAATAATTTCTTAAAATTGTTGAATTTTATTCAAAATCAACACCGGCCCTTGAAACTTAACCACCCTTTATATCAGATCTTAGGTAAAAGAGGCATGGCGCAAATAGTTTAGAGGATGTGGCCAACATCAGACCATTAACCGGCTCTCAGCGAATATGAAGAAAACAGCTGATTTGTTGGTAGAACAGAGGATTTGACGGTGATTTGCTTCCGATAAAGATGGAGTTCTGTTAGTGGTATAGAAAAAAATAAGTATCCGTGTTTTGTTTTTAATTTTTTATTTTATTTTTTATTCTGTTGACATAATCCCCTTTTAGAAAGATGTACCTCTTCCAAGCTTCGGCCATTTTTTAACCCCTCCAAAAAATAGGATCTGTCGAACAATCCAAAATACGCCTCTGTCTCGGCGATGACTTCCTCGTTTGAACTAAATTTTTTTCCCGCGAGCTATTTCTTCATGTTAGGGAACAAGGAGCCTGGAGCAATATGGGATGAATAACGAAGCACGTCTTACTCGAATACCTGCCAAATCCAAACTGACCATTTAATCACTCTGAAATTTGTCGTCGTTTGATAGATGGCAGCACACGATGTTAACACCAACTTTTCTCAGGAACGAAACCGCCCTCGTAATGCTCTTATTGGTATCAGATAAAGAACTTATTGGACATATGGATTTTGAATTTATTTCTCTGTACTGTCGGCACATTTAGATGGCCATTTTGGGTGATGAAAACTCTTTTCTTTGAATCATTCGTTAAATATTGCCTTAATGTCAGTCTAGTAAATTACCTTCATAGAAAATGTAAAAAAGAAGTACCTAATATTTTTATTTAGATAATTTTTATTTTTTGTTTTTTGTACACTCTAATCAGTTTTCAATAAATGAATATTTTAAAAATATGAAGCTCTCAATACCCTTCAAAAATTTACCAATTAAAACCGCCACTTTGTTTTGCTGCAAATCGATACTATTCTGTCTCAAATAAAATGTTCAAATACGCATTTAAAATAGTCCGATTTGTGGTCTCTAGCAGAGAATTTCATAATAGAGTATTGTTGTTTATGGCAGTAATTAAACAATAAACATAATCATTACAGGCAAACAAGTAGACATTTATATGCCAATACACACCCACACGCACGACTACAAACGCGTGTGTGTATGAGCTCACCAAGTGACACGAAACTCATATTAGTCCGAGCCACCGGCACTGGAGGGAATTTGATTTTCATTTGATTTTGGAATCGCACTCGTCCACTCACGTACACCAGCAGAACTATTATTAAACACAAGTCAAATAAAAAGGCAACACTGTTGGGGCAAACATTAGCTTTTGCCACACTCAACCATTATGAGTACAACACGCATGCACTTGTGTGCGTTTATATACCAACACATGCACGCACTCATACACTTGTGTGTCCTATTGCTAGCACCTCGTATTAGCCGACTTTGCTTGTGCGTGATTTTAATTTCGCATTTTGTATTCACACTTTGTGGTATCATTTTGAAAATTTCCATTTGCTGTTGTTGTCGATGTACGATTCTGTTTCCTTTGAGCCCACACAAATTGCTGATTGTATGTACCGTAAGGTAAGTAGAAATTGGTGCACGCACATTTTTATTTAACTTGGATGCTGGAAAGTGAGAGTATTTACAAAAAAGGGAGTACTTGGCTCATGAGCACCGTGAAACTCGGAAATGGCTTTCGAACAGCCTTTGCAATCTGCAATTGCCACAGTTCAGTATGAATTCTAGACTGTTGGTAGCAGTGGCACATTTGATTTTTTTATGCTATTGGAAACAAAAATTCCTTAAAAAGACATGTCTAATGACAATTTGTAAAACGTAATTGAAGATTCGATTTTGGAAGATTTTTGCTTTCAGCCAGAGTGAATAATCCTCTGTGACGGAGCTAATCCAATAGGCAAACTTCTGGCCTTAACAGCCATTTTGGTGATATGAATTTTTCTTCTTAAAGGAAACAATCTTCTCAAAGATGCCATCTTTATGTGAATAATTTAGCAGGCCTTTAGTCCAGTAAAAGAAGAATGGTTTCGTTGCTTGTGTGGCATGTAGAAGATGGCGCTACGTTGAAAGTAAATGTTGTCCAGATCAATACCATCCAATTCCGGCCATAAAAAATTGTTAATCATCTCTCGATAATACAATCCATTCACCGTAACTGTTGCTCCAGTTTCACTTTCGAAAAAGTAAGCTCCAATGACTGCGTCGGGCCATAAACCGCACCAAACAGTCACACGTTCAGGATAAATAGACTTTTCAACAATAACTCTTGGATTTTCTGAACCCCAGATCCGACAATTTTGCTTGTTGACGAAGCCACCGAGGTGGAAATGGGCCTCATCACTCAAGATGATTTTTCGATGCAGTTCCGAATCATTTTCATGCATTTCAACGACCTAATCAGCAAAGACACAACGTTGTTGATGATCGGCTGGCTTGCGTTCTTGTGTTAACTGGACTTTATAAGCCTTAAAACTCAAATCTTTAAGCAAAATACGGTGTTATGCCGTTTATGGAATGCCTAATTCCAAAAAACGACGAGGAATGGACAAACCTGGGTTTTCTTCAACACTTTCGGCTACAACAGCAATATTTTCGGCTGTTCTTGTGCGACGTGGACGGGGTTTCTTCTTCACATCGCTAACTTGTCCCAACAGCTCGTATTTGTATTTTTTCACTAATTTCTGCATTGCGGCCCGACAAGGTGCTTCACGATGACCCAAAAACGTTCGCGTTTTACGAACCGTCTCTGCCAAATTTTCACCATTTTTGTAGTGAATTTTAATAATTTTTTGTTGCGTTGCTTAAGCGCGTATCGTTCCATTTTTATTAATGGCTTGGTTTCTACTTATCAAATACAAAAAAAGGACAGCTTCAAAAATGACATCTACCGAAATAGCGGGCTATTCAAAGTAACACCTGTTATTGGAAAACCCTTTACTATCTGTGTAGTTATTAAGTACTTGAAAAGCGATGAACATTTTCGCGGAATTGATTTTCGACGTTCGTATATAAATTAAACCACCATCTGCAACTTTTCGCTGGTTTGTCAATTGCATAGTGAAGGGAGCTTCACTACATGACAAATTTCTTGAAAAGCCTTGTACCGATTGCTTCGAAAATTGATTGTAACGCATCCAAAAGTGTTTTGATGTTGAAGAACAGAATTTAGCTAGGCAATAAGCCATTTTTAATTATTGATATTTATTTTTACTAACCGATCTCAAAACTTATGGGGGGAGCCTGCTTTAGAGGCTTCAAAAAATTGATTTTTGTTTTTTGCATAAATGTCTTCCCAAACTATCCAAGAATGTGTCCTGAACATTTCAGAAGCAAATTCGAAATATTTTTGGAGTTACAGAAGAAATTATGAGGAAGCGTCGAGCAGGTATACGAGCGGATTTTTTATAAATGTACAAAAACTTTGACTCGCGATTTCTCGGTTGTTTATTTTTACGATTTTTCCTAATTGGCGGAAAAGATAGGGAAAAAGTTAAACGTCCTATCAAAACGAGATAACATTGATTGTATTCGGAATTAAATTCCCTTCTAGTTGAATCTAAAAAACCTTAAGAAAGTTATGAGTAACCCTAACCTTTTTAAACAATCTTAAGTGAATTTGTTTTTCCAAAAAAATGAATTAGCGAAAAACTGTTGAATTTCTCACTTTTTGTTTAATTTTCTTGGTTCAACTAGAAGCTATACTATACTAAAATAATTTTTTTTTTGGGTTTTTGGTTTGAGATGAAAATTGTGACCTGCATCTTTCCCGCCGCACGACACATGCACACTCGAGGCGTCTCGGCATAATGCTTTTACCAGGCATAATATGACATATATTTTAATGAAAAAATTTAAGAAAGCTCTTGAATATATAACAATAAAACCTGAGAGTTTTGTTTTAATCGAATATTTCTTTCCTTCCCAAAAAAATCCACGAAAAAAAATTTTTGAAGCCTCTTAACGCAACGATTTTCTATCACTACTCTTAATTATAGCTTTCGAATATTTTCTTGAAATTTCTTTACTTTACCCAACCTAAAAAATTTTCTTATCCTCCACACTTCGTTACAAGATGGTTCAAACAATGGTCTATTCCTGAGTTAATTGAAAATAAGTTGAAATAATATTTTATAAAGAAGCGCATTGCCATCTCGGAGGCTATGCTGGCAAGAAAAACTGCCGCATCTGGGGATCGTAAAATCGTTTTGGGATCGTCGTCAATGCATTTTCAGAGAGTGACGGTTTGGTACGGTATTTCGGGAGGTGGCATCATTAACCCACTTTTCTTTAAAAATTATACTATAAACGCTATTTTGAGCAACGCTGAGCGCTACAGCGGCGTGATAATTAATTTTTTGTGGCCGAGTATTAAAGACATGGACTTGAACGTTTTTTCGCTTTCAACTGGATGCCACGCCATGTCGCACAGACTATGCCACTAACGATCTTTTACGTGCCACGCTCGGTAATCGTGTTAAGAATCACCTCGTCGATGTTAATTGGTCTCCTCTGGGCTGTGACTTGACGCTGTTAGACTGTTTCTTGTGAAATGTCGTGAACGATCGATATTATGCGAACAATTCATTAACGATTAAGGCTCATTGACGCACACCGAGCAAACCATTCGTCAGTTAAAGCCAGAAACGGTCGCCGTTAACTGTCTTGCAGTACTGGATTAACGAGTTGCGCTGCCATGGGGCTAGATGAGAAATCTCCGCATGCATGGGATCGTTTAAATAATGGGAATGTCTGCTCTTTCAAATAAAAAATAATATACCGAAATAAATTTACTTTGGTTCATTCATTTTAATTTTTTAAAAGAAACCACGATCTGGACCACGCCTTCTACTGCAATATTTAGCTTTAACATTATCGAGGCACGAAACACCTTAAATTGATCAGCTACCAAGTTTTTTTTTTTTAATTTTCTTAATTTGTAAAAATTAACTACTGTATGGACCACCCTCTTTAAGTCCCAATTTTAATAAAGGCACGGAATTGTTCTAACTTATTAAATTAAACTAAAGACGGTAAACAATAACCTTTTCTATCAAAAGAATTTTTGTACCATTGGCAATAAAAAAGATCCGCACTTTTGGAGCGGAAAGCTTTCAAAAAGTACTCGGCGAGTCCGTGGGCCGCAAGTAAAGTGTGGTTAAGTTTCAAGGACCGGTGTTGATTTTGAATAAAATAAATTTTTTTTAGAAAATTATTGTTATTTCTCTTTATTATGATAATATTAGTATGGCTGAATTACGTGTGGAATAAAATATCGGCCAAATGGAAGCCACGACCTCGGCGGAACACCTCCATCCGATGGTCCAAATTTTCGATGACGCTGAGGCATTATTGAGGTTCTATACCCTTAATGTGCCGAATGATCTCATCCTTTAGCTCTTGAATTGTTGCTGGCTTATCGACGTATATTCTTCTAAAAAACTCCGAAATGCGATAATATCGGAAAACACCAATTTCAAGTCACATATCTTACGGGACAACGGATAATATGACAGGCTTCACAATAGATGAACGAATTAAGTCATATACGTGCCACTTATAAATCTCTTCAAAACAAAACTCCTGGCCATCGCGACATTGAGAGTAACTGTAGAGCCGATGAACTAGCGAGACACGGCACTAAATTGACTGATGAGTACATAAATATTGCCATAGGGATACCCTTACAAACATGTAAGCTACTCATCCTTGAAGAAATTGTAAAGAAAGCAAACGAAAGATGGCGTAATGAAGCCACCTGCAAAATCGCCCGTCAACTGTGGCCGACTCTAAATGCTAAACGCACAGAATCTCTGCTAAGCTAGAATAAACACAGTCTCAGCACATTAATCTCAGTTACAACGGGGCACTGCCTAATAGGTAGACACGCCCAAAGGATGGGTGTGCAAACACATGACTTCTGGAGAAGTTGTCCAAAAGAGAAAGAGGAAGAGGCAATCTGTCACCTACAGTACTGTGCCACTGTCCTGCTCTATCCAGACGCAGGTTTACTATTCTGGGTGAACAAGTTTTTGATGAGTTGGAAGATCTCGGTTCTACAAAAATCAGAGATATTTAAAAATTTTTGAAAAGCACACATTGGTTTTAGGAGAGATAGGGACAAGCTCCCCACGCGGCATCACAATGGGCTATGAGCCTGAGTGTGTCCCTCAGGACAACCGCTTCAATGAACCTAAAACTCCTTAACAAACCTAGTAAGCTGGCACTGTATAAAATACTAGCAGATCGGTTTTGTGCTATTCAGCCGAAGTCTGGACATTGAGTGAAAAGGCAAGACAAAACTACAAATCTTTGAAAGGAAAATTATCAGCGAAATATTTTGCGCTATCAGAATCAAGAATAAACGCGCTTGCGCTGGAGTGATGAACTGGAGGAACTAATCAAGTGCGAAAATGCAGAACGTTACATCAAAGCGCAACGAATAAAAAGACTATACAACGTTATTTTTATAGAAAGGGCAGTTCGAGAGCTCACAGAAAAGCACTGGAGGTTTCGGTATACAAGAACAAAGCAAGAGAAAGCCAAGAGCGAGTTGCATAGACGAAATGAAAGAAGATCTAGAGCAGATCGAATTTTTCAATTTCAAACGTTTATTAACAAAAAATGATTACAAATTTAATCTTCAAAATAACAGCCATCGCTAGGGACACATTTTTCCCATCTCTCAGGCAATTTGTGGATGCCGCACCAATCATCGAGCCATTTTCTGGCTTCTTCGTGAGAATTGAAGCGCTGCTCGGAAAGTGCGTGGCCCATCGATGCAAACAAATGATAATCGGAAAGCGCCAAGTCTGGTAAGTAAGCCGCATACACCAGCGGTTCCCAATCGTACGTCTCCACCAATTCCCGTGTCGTTCTTGTTCGATGTCGCGGTGCATTGTCACATTGTCAGTTCATGCGGCACCCATCTTCCGACCTTTAAAATCATGCCAATGTCTTTCAAACGTTTATAAATGGTATTTTGGGTCACTCCCAACTGCTCTGCTATCATTTCTTGCGTTTGCCCATCACCTTCATCGAACAATGCTTGCAACTCGGCGTCCTCAAACTTTTTCGGTGGCCGGCTACGGTCCTCATTCTCCACGCTAAAATCAC
This sequence comes from Anastrepha obliqua, assembly GCF_027943255.1. Lineage (NCBI taxonomy): Eukaryota > Metazoa > Arthropoda > Insecta > Diptera > Tephritidae > Anastrepha > Anastrepha obliqua. The sequence goes on from NC_072896.1 coordinate 34,460,397, forward strand.
CACTTCGGAATTTTTCAAACCACCTGAAGCACTGTGCTCTACTTAGAGCATATCCACCATAAGCTTCTATAAGCATTTGATGAGCTTGAGAAGCGTTTTTCTTCAATTGATAACAGAAAATCAACGATGTCCGCGAATCGTAGTTTGAAGGCACGAAATTCGACATTTTTAAGAACTGAATATTTTTGACAGATGACAGACGAAAAAAACAAGACATTTGGGAAGGTTTAAAAATACGTCTAGCGACATCTATGGATTAATATCTGAAAGTCTCATTTCATAGGTAGATCGATTTGAGGTTTGTACTTCGACGCTCTCTACTTATCACAGTATCCCATCCAAATCCAGTTTCCTTATTAAATTTAAGATGAAGTTTTCTTCCCACCGCATCTGGCCGGGATGTCTCAACCTATAGCATTACATTTGAGAAGACGGTGTTCTGAAGTCTCCAGGGATTAGCCGCAAAAATGGTTAGAGTCAATGCATCATATGCCAATTCTGTGCGGGTGACCACGCAATCTACAGTGATTTGTGAAATCGGTCGGGGGCCTTCTCAGCTTATCCTTAGAGAGACTTAGTAGTCTCCTAAACCTCTTTTGATAGTACCTGTGCTGCAAAGATTTTGCCTGGCGTAGCCCCATACTTTGATGCTCGTTAACCTTCATTAGTCTTAGATCTGCATTCCTAAACTTTTCCTGGATGGTGTGTTTTCCCATAGCAATGAAGGGCTCGGGTTCTATTGGTAACACGGCCCCAGCCTCTCTAGCCAATATTTGCGCCACTTCATTTCCTGTTACACCCCTGTATTGTATGCTGAGACCCGAATGAGCCGAATGCGATTGTGCGCTTGAAATAAATTCAGTTTCTGGATGTACTCAGAGACCAGTAAGGACTTAACCCTACAGGATAACAATGCTTTGAGTACCGCCTGACTGTCGTTCAGAATGAGAATCCACTTATTCCGAAGATTCCTGTCTAAAATGAAAGTTGTGTGGAGCAACTAAATCTGCAAAGCTGGAGCAGCAAGCAGCAGTTCAAGCAGCACGGGGTGCACTGCTCAACACGCCAAAGCTCATAAGCAGCTGTAGCGCCAAACGATGATGATTATGACGATTCTTATCGTTATTGTAGTGTGTAATTTAAAGCGAAAAATTTCAAAAAAAGAGAAGAAATTTTGTAGTTAGTGACTTTCGAACCCTTTTCATTCGACTGCCATGATATTAGAAAAAAAAGTAGCGTAAGCCTTCCCACACCTACTGGGAAGCCCTTCACATTTAATTGTATCTATTAGCAGTGCGAGTTCACACACGTGCAGTTCTAATAAAATTTGCATTTCTATGCTTGCACGCTGGCTTTTTCGTTGCTTTTTCAACGCATTATTTGCCATTCATGCATGTGTGTGTGTGTGTGTAGTAGGGTATTTTGCGTTTTCGCTCCCTAAACTCAACTGAGTGCTGTCATTTGTGTTAATTAAATGTGTCTGTTTCCGCTCGATGCGTTGAACAATTTTTTTTTTTCTCTTCTTTTCATTAAAAATTTCAAATATTTTCTGATTCACACATCCTGCTTCCTTTGCTGATTGCAGTGAATTTAAATGCAACAATGAATAGAATAAAAATTAATAACATAATTTTGTGCTATTTAAATATTTAATAGTTTACTTTTCATTATAAAACGCATAATTTGTGAATTTTGTGTGTTATTAATATTTAGCAAAATTATAAAATATTGAATAACATTCGATTGTAGGAAAAAATTAAAAATTCTTCCAAATGAAATGTAATAAATTGATTTTAAACAAATGTTTAATTTCCTGCACGTACACTGGCGAGCACAAAAGAGTGCATTGTGGTTTGTTGTTTAATATTTGTAATGGATTTCGAGTTAAAATTTTTTTTAAATTTTAAATATTTTATTATTATTCATTTTTTTATGTTCTTTAAAAGCTTGTAAAACGGAAACGAAAAAAGATTTTTATTTTTATATTAACTAAAGGCTGGTTAAATTTCAAGAGCCGATGTTGAATGTGAACCGCACCTAAACGTGAAGTTTTTTTTTGCATTTCATTTGACACTTTTCAATTTCAGACTAACTCAATTTGAACCATGGAAACGCGTTAAAGTTATTCAGGCTTATTATGAAAATGGGCGTTCAAATCGAAATGCATATCGCGCACTTCCTGATTTTTTCGGTCAATTTAATCGTCCAAATGTGCGTACAATCGGAAAAATTGTGCAAAAGTTTGAGCAAACCGGCTCTGTGGGAGACGTGAAAACACCAGTGCACGCTTGTACAGCTCGTACTGCAGAAAATATTGCTGCTGTTCGCGATAGTGTGGTTGAAGAACCGTCCACCTCAAGTCGTCGTCGTGCCCACCAATTGCACCTCTCACGCTCGTCGTTGATGAACATTATGCATAAAGACTTGCATTTCCACGCTTACGAGGTGCAATTGACTCAAGAACTAAAGCCTTTTGACCATTTCAAGTTTCGTCAATGGTCAAAATGGTGGCAGGAAATGGCAACAGTGAATGACCAATTTTCGAAGAAAATCATCTTCAGTGATGAGGCACCGTTTCACCTCAGTGGATTCGTCAATAAGCAGAATTGCCACTTGCCGCATTTGGGCGAATGATAATGCAGGAGTGATTGCCGTAAAACCAATGCACCCACAAAGAGTGACTGTTGGTGCGTTTTATGGGCCAGCGGCATCATTGGGCCGTATTTTTTCCAAAATGGGGCCGGTCAGGCAGTTACTGTGAATAGTGTTCGCTATCGTGAGATCACAACGAACTTTTTATGGCCCAAATTGGAAGATATGGATGTGGACGATATGCGGTTTCAACAGGACGGTGCCACTTGTCACAGAGCTAACGAAACTGGCTTCTTTGCGCGAAAAATTTGATGGCCGAATAATCTCACGTCACGGCGATTTCAAGTGACCGCCAAGTGAATGTGATTTGACACCGTTGGACTTCTTTCTTTGGGGTTATTTGAAAGAAAAGGTGTATCGATAAGCCAGCAACAATTCAAAGCTAAGGGATGACATAATTCTTCACATTAACGGCATCGAACCTTAATTATGCCTCAGCGTCATCGAAAATTTGGACCATACGATGGAGGTGTGCCGCCGAGGCTGCGGGAGTCATTTGGCCAATATTTTTTCCCATGCGTAATTGAGCTGTACTAGTATTTTCATAATAAAGAGAAATGGCAATAATTTCCGTAAAAATTGTATTTTATTCAAAATCAATACCGGCCCTTGAAACTTAACCACCCTTTCTAAAAAATATTATTATTTTATATAGGGGATATATACAATATAACCCTAAGTTAATTAGCCCAAATAGCCAGGGCCTTCAGTGCTTTGTATAAAAATATTTCATTTTGAATTTCGTAATATTCAACCTTTTGATTTTTTTTAAACACTAAAAGGTCTCACAGATGCTGTCGCAGTTTTAGTAATTAATACAAGCGGTCTTACACATTTTCTTCCACAAGTTATTCATTTACTCGAAAAATTTCGTAAATTTCTTTTTTTTGGTTGTTTTTAACGAATTTTATTCATTTTTTAGAAGCGTTGCAAGTGCAACTCTTATATTTAAAAGCATACTAATAAGTGATTTTCAAACTTTTTTATTCCATAAATAGAAACAAAATCGCTATGCAAACTGCTATGCTCGCCACTATATATATTTATTGTAAATATGACTTAATTAAAGCCACTTTTCCACAATTGGAAATAACCGGAAATTAGAAGTTAAATAATTAATTTTTGAGCTCATTTGGAAAAATATTAAATAGATTCTTGCAACTCTAGTCAAACAGCATGCAAAGTTATGTTACACCGTGCGATAAAAATCAACTTTTTCTGTTGTCGAGCAAAAGTTTCATATGCACGTGAAACTATACATTTTTTACTATACATAGAATACAGCATTTTTCTTTTCATATTCTTATCAACTTAACTATTTAATCCTTATCTCTGTACTCCAAATAATAAACGTAAGTGACATTAATTCGTTAATATTGCCCAATATGCGAAGAAAGTGTTTTGTTTTTAATAGCATTTTTTTATTAAATAAATATAAAATTAATTTATAAAAGTAAAAAATATAGAGTCCTTACGTGTGTTTAAAAAAAATGCACGTGTCTGATCGATGTCACAGCATGAACTTTACAAATTAATCTTTTGCAGCTAAAAATTGTATTGTGGTGATGTTGGCTCGATGTGGACAAATGAAGCAACGTCCATGTTTTAAATGTGTAGGTTGTGGTATCGTTTGGAACAGTCTAAGCGGAATTTTTTTAGTTTTTTACAAGGATTTTGACTGGACTGATACGGGAGAGCATAGCTCTGCACAATATTTTTACGGGCCCTTCTAGGAACATTTCCCTAAAAATTGTAAAAGCCTTGTATGCGCTTCCACTCAGCATATTGAATTTTTTTTTTTATTACTAGTATAATAATACTTTATAATTTACAATAAACTGTAAGTCCTACAGAGACTATTAAAAGTCTGTTCGTAGGCTAGGCAAAAGAAAGATTTTTTCTCCGCTTGCAAGTTTATGCTCTGATAACTTAATTTGGTGTCTCAACACCTGACTTAGTTTTGCAGTAAAAACCAATAATTTGGGGCATTTTTATGGTTGTATTGTTTTCAATAATATTATGAAGTATACTGAGTAAAGTGAATCAGAAGAAAATGAGGCACAATAAGGAGCTGCTAAGTCTCAGCAATGACAAAGTTATTGTAAGATTTATCAAGTCGCAATGCATCAGATAGCATCGATGACGGTAGGCCACATGAACTTCTGCTGGAATCCACTCTTTCATGCTCAAGACGCCGTGGCAGACCAAAACAACTTGGCTGTATAACGTCACCGAGGACTTGAAAAAATTAGGCTTCAAAAACTGGAAATCTCTAGCGCTGCATCGTGTTGAATGGAGAAAGATTGCTGAGGCAGCTAAAGCCCACCCTGAGTTGTAATTTTAATACATGTTGATGATATTTAGTAAATATACCAATCTGGCTGTTCCTAAGCCACAAATCCGACAATTTTGCTTGTTGACAAAGCCACCCAGGTGGAAATGGGCCACATCACTCAAGATGATTTTTCGATGGAATTCCGGATCATTTTCAAGCATTTCAACGACCCAATCAGCAAAGACACGGCGTTGTTGATGATCGGCCGGTTTGAGTTCTTGTGTTAACTGGACTTTATAAGCCTTAAGACCCAAATCTTTATGCCAAATACGGTGTAACGACGTTTGTGGAATGCCTAATTCCAAAGAACGAGGAGGAATGGACAAACCTGGGTTTTCTGCAACACTTTCGGCTAAAACAGCAATATTTTCGGCTGTTCTTGAGCGACGTGCACGGGTTTTCTTCTTCACATCGCTAACTTGTCCAAATATGTCGTATTTTTTCACCAATTTCTGTATTGCGGCCCGACAAGGTGCTTCACGATGATACAAAATGTTCGCGTTTCACGAACCGTCTCTGCCAAATTTTATAGTGAGTTTTAGTAATTTCAATGGGTGTTGAAACGTGTATCGTTCCATTTTTACTAATGGCGTAGTTTCTACTTGTTAAATACCAAAAAATTACAGCTTCAAAAATGAAATCTACCGAAATAGTGGCGTATTCAAAATAAGACGGCAGTACACTTCTAACAAGTGTTTGTATTTCTTGAAGCCGTGTCTTCAATTACTCCAAAGTGTAGGTGAAAACGAGAAAATTCGACACATCTTGAGAATCACTATGAGCAAGACGAGCCACCCAAACGAATCAAACATCAATTGGGACAGCTAAATTTGGACAGCTGCAATACACAACCAACCAAGTTTATGCAGGCAATTAATCAGAAGCGTCCAGAGTTGGTGAATTGAAAAGACACCGCTAGGCTTTAAGAGTTTGAATGAGTGATTTTATTACATCCGTTGCACGGTCCTGAGCTGGGTTACAGCATTTTTAAGCATTTGCAAATTTTATTATTCTCACAGTAGCAATCACAACAGAGCAGCACGACAAATTCCCTAGAGTTAACTATTTATTTATTTTTTTTTCATTATTTTGTACTTTTTTTAAAGAAATTTAGTTCATACTACAACAAAAATTACGTAATATTTGGGCGTAAGTAAGAAACAATTTATAAACTTTCATTAAAATTTCATACTTTTTAGTTGGAATTTTCAGAAAAAAATCTGGGTATGCGTAATATTAAAGTACAGCTTTACAGTGTCTCAAATTGACATTGGTTTTTGATAATATTTTTTAATATTGATAAGAGGTTATGCATTTTCTTTCATAAAACGAATATTCGAAACTGACAGCAAAAGCGGCTTATGAAAATAATTTCTACCACATAAGTTTGTGAGCTTCTGCAGTCGTGGAATTGTGAAATTACAGCGCACGCTCGATAACGTGAACGCTCTAAAGCGTGAACACCCCAAAACGTGAACAGACATTTTTGTGCATTGACTACTCCAAAACGTGCGGCCGCCGTAGCCGAATGGGTTGGTGCGTGATTACCATTTGGAATTCACAGAGAGGTCGTTGGTTCGAATCTCGGTGAAATCAAAATTAATAAAAACATTTTTCTAATAGCGGTCGCCCCTCGGCAGGCAATGGCAAACCTCCGAGTGTATTTCTTCCATGAAAAAGCTCCTCATAAAAATATCTGCCGTTCGGAGTCGGCTTGAAACTGTAGGTCCCTCCATTTGTGGAACAATATCAAGACGCACACCACAAATCGGAGAAGGAGCTCGGCCAAACACCTAACAGAAGTGTACGCGCCAATTATTTATTTATTTTTTTACTCCAAAACGTGAACAAACCCAAAAAGCTTTATAACATGAACAATAAACGTTACAATTATTTGAATGTAGTTAACATTGATCTCAAGTAATTCTGAAATAGGGGAATCCCCTTATTATGAAAATAAATTATTCGTATAAAATGTCCCATCCGATGTCCCATCAGATCATAATTTGTTATTAGCAAAAATCTCTGCAAAATTATCTGTGATAAAAAAGAAACCAAAGCAACGAAAACTAGATTTAACAAAATTAAAAGAAGACGAAAATACTAAAAGTGTGTTCACAACCAAAATCAATGACGAGCTCCTCAGCATTAGGTCGAATTCTAACACTGAAGACGCGGAAAGATTGTGGGACCCTCTTAAAACGTTACTTAATACTCTTTCGCTGAACCACCTAGGTAAAAAACGATATGAAATTAAAAACAAATGGATAGTAAATGAAATAATTACGTTAATGCAAGAGCGACGACAAAAATAAAAATCAAAATAGATGCAGAGAACTTAACTATGAGATTAGACGCAAAATACGTGATGCAAAGATTGATTGGATGAACAGTCAGTGTGGAAAAATTGAAAGACTACAAAAATCGCATGACGATTTCAATCTTCACAATAAAGTTAAAGAAACTGCCAGAATTTATCGCAACACTATGTCTAATTTTTTATTGGATGACAATAATGAAGTTGTGTTAGATCTTTGTGTGAAGAAAAAAGTCTGGCAAGAATACATTTATTCCCTTTTCTCGGACACTAATAGATCTGCGTATTAGTCAGCTCCTATTGAAAATTTATCAGGACCTCTTATAACAAAAGACGAAATAAAAAATGCCATAATAAGATCCAAGGATAATAAGGCAACAGGTCTACATGAGCTTCCTTCTGAAATCCTGAAATTAATAAATGACGAAAATATAGAAATCCTCGAAATAATTTTCAACTACATATATTTACGATACGGGAAAATACCCACAAGACTGGCTTAGATCTACTTTTATTGCGCTACCAAAGAAGAAATGTGCAAAGAAATGTTGCAATCACAGACTTATAAGCTTGATGAGTCATTCATTACAATTTTTTTTGAAAATTATTCATAAAAGAATTTACAAGAAGTGCGAATCAACAATGGGAGTAACACAATTCCGATTTAAAGAAGACATGGGCACACGTGAAGTGCTATTTTGTATTCAATTATTAGTTGAAAATTGCAGAGTCGTCCAAAAAGATGTCGCACCCTAAATACAAAAGGGTCACAACTCAAAATTTTCCGCACTCGAGCTTGACTTGTTTACAGTAGCACAGAAAACAAACTATGTGACATATCACGCTGAAATTTGCCAAAAAACAAAAAAATTATTTTTGCCATATGTCATCCGCGGACCGTTTTATTGATAACGTCTCGTTCATATTTGAGCAGAAGGAACATTTTGAGTTGTGACCCTTTCGTATTTAGGGTGCGATGTGTTTATGTGTTTCATAGATTATGAAAAAGCGTTTAACACTGTTCAGCACGATAAGCTCATTGAGATTCTATAAAACATGGATATAGATACAAAATAAATTCAATGTATACGTAATCTTTATTGGCAGTAAATTGCAGAACTTAACATAAACAACGAAACTACAGACGCTATACCTTTACTGAGAGGTGTTAGGCAAGGATGTATTCTCTCACCATTACTTTTTAACATCTACTCCGAAAGAATCTTTCAAGAAGCCCTCCAAAGATTAGAAACTGGCATTCAAGTAAATGGGACAAACATTAACAACATCAGATACGCTGACGACACAACTCTCTTATCAGACAGTCTAAGTGGACTACAGGAGCTACTCAATGTTGTTACGCATTGCAGTAAAAAATTGGGTTTAAAAATCAATATTAGATAATAAAACTAAATATATAATTGTCAGCAGAAAAAACACCTATGTTGACACAAGCTTAACAATTAATGACCTGCTCATAGAAAGAGTAAAAAATTTCAAATACTTAGGTTGCTGGATTAACGAAAATTGGAATTCTTCAAAAGAAATAAAAGCTCGAATTGAAATTTCTGACTTCACTATTAAATTAAAAACTATTAAATTAGAAACGACAAATATCATGTACTTCAACTAATCCTGCAAGGAAAAATAGAAGGCAAACGAGGCATAGGCAGAAAACAACTATCCTGGCTGAGAAATATAAGATATTGGACTGGAATCGGCAATGTAGGAACTTTATTGGAGAGAGCGAGAAATCGAGACCTTTATCATGAAATTATAACAAATTTATAGGTATTAAAGGTAAAATATTTTTGTAATTCGATATTTAATTGTAATATATATTGTATAAATTGTATGATCGCCTATATTCGGAATCGAATTGGCAAATAAAGAAGAAGAAGATTCGTAATTGCATGTAAGGAGTAAAATATTTCAGTCGCGGTTTTGGTTTTGCAAAGAGTGTTTCGTCTTATGTTTTCTGGTGGAAATGAGTTCTAAAAAACCCGTGTGCTTGACATTAAAACAAAAGGCTAAAATTCTCGGCTTTTTAAAAAAAGGCTCATCTGTGACGATTTAAGCAAAGAAATATAATATTGCTAAATCAACAACTTGTAACATTAAAGCAAAAAAGCAAGTGATTTTAAAATGCGTAAACAACACGTATTGTGGACTTGGAAATAGGAAAACACTGCGTTCTTCAGAGTTGCCCAAAATGGAGAGAGCTCTTTATCTTTGGTTTATCCGAAAGCGAGATAAAAACTGGCCAGTAAGTGCTCTAATGTTGAAAGAAAAGGCATGCAGTGTTTTTGCAAAACTTAAAGACAATGAAGCAAACTTCTTCGCTAGTGATGGATGGCTCCAAGGATTTAAGAAGAGGTACATACTATATTCGTCTTCTTAAATATCATCTTCGCAACCTCAGCTAGTGGATCGGTTTAAAGAAAAACTTAAAGTAAAATGGCCGAATTGGAGTTGTGCAACGATCAGTCATATAATGCTGATGAGTCGGAGTTATTCTGGAGACTTTTGCCAGAGAAAATGTACGCGTCAAGTTTGGAGAAGAGAGCCTCATTGGCAAAGTCCGAGAAGCAGCGAGTCACGTTTTTATGCTGTTCAAACGCCACTCGATCCCACAAGCTTAAGCTTTTGGTAATTGGAAAGGCGAAGAATCCACGCTGCTTTAAAAACTTTCTGTGTCCCACCGACTATAAGAGCTCGAAATCCACCTGTATGACGTCGGCTATTGTCAAGCAATGGTTTTATGAGCCATTTGTTTCACAGGTGAATATTCCTTTTAAGATTTGTCCGATTTTTAAGGTTAACAGTTTTTTTGTTTTTGAGGTTACATCGTTTTTAAAGGAGAAAGCCTTACCAATTGAAGTTCTCCTCCTAATTGACAACGCTCCTTCTCACCCACTAAGTTGCATTACGGAAACAGCCTTCTGGCTTCAATAGCAGCGACAAAGTCTGATTTGCTCGAGTCTTTGGAAAAAATTAACTTAAAAACAACTATAAATCTTTTGGATGCCGCTTGGTTTCGTGTTGGTGAACTGCTGGAACAGTATTTTAAATTTGATGATTCCGAAGATAATGTTCCGTTGGCGGTTTTAAAAGAAAAATGGGAAGCTGAACTTCGCACCTTGATAAGCAACACCGTCGATCTCCTTAGCAGTTTTAATTCTGAGGTTCATTCGTGTTCGCAGATATGCTCAAAGATATGTATATATGTATATGGGTTATTGAAAAAACTTTGTTTTATTAAAAATTTCAGATTGAATTCACGTTACGAGCCATTCATGAATGGAACGAAGTTATCGAGAAGGGCAATGCAGTTGACGATCATCAACAAAAGGACGAATCCGATGATGACAGCGTATCAGAGCAACTGGAGAAAATTAAGCCGACTGAAGCAGTTGAAATTTTCAACAAAACGTTAACATGGGCTGGTCATGAAGACGTCGATCAAAATGATATGAGTATGCTAAGACGGTTAAGGGCGAAAGCTGAGCTTCATGTTTTAGAAAAAGAGAAGAAACAAAAAAAGATGACTGATTTTTTAAAGGTAACGGTGTAACGACCGAAATTTCGACGTTCTTTCATGAATCTGTTTTAAAAAGAAAATAAAATGCGATCGTTTTAAAGTTTTTACATGTTGTTTTATTGGAGTTTCGAAGTATATAAAAAAAGTTTTTAAAGTTAATTTTATATTAATTTGTTTAAAATTTTTGACGTCAAAGTGGAGTCCTTAAAAAAAAAGATGAGCTGGTTCGGGGAAACACACAGCCTTTCCAAGTCATCCGAAATAAAAAATTCAAAGATATTATTATTCTGTAGACTTTATTTTAGGTCCCGAACCTAAAATATACATAAAAATAAAAAAACAAAAACAAAATGGCGGACTTGTGAAAAAAGTTCTCAAAATCTAATTTTTTTTCTTCATAAATTGTTTAAATTAAATATATTAGTTTATTAATAAAAAATTAAATGTTTTAAAGGTCTGGGATCCAGATATGTGTGTCTTAAATAACGGTTTAAAATTTTAGCCAAACCAGTTGAATGGTTTTTAGTCAGTGATTCCCCGAATTTTCGAGGACATGGTTCTGAGAAAAACGCGTTTAAAGTTTCGATAAAAAAAGAGGGGACGGTCAGAGCAGCTGCTGTTGGCGTGTCACACGCTTTCATACACACAACGGCGCGCTCTCTTAGTTTAGCTATAACTTTAAAAGTAATTAAACTTTTTGTCTGAAAATTTTATAATATATTTTTAAGATGTTTTTCCTCCGAAAAATGTAAAAAAAAAAATCAATTTTTGAACCCGTCACACCGGGCTACTACCTTAAATTGACTTAATTCTCAATTAATATGTAACGAAAACAAGAATAAAATGTGAATTGAAATGTGAAAAAATATATTTACTTAGTCTTTTTGGGCATTCCAAAACCTGAACACTTATGTTAACGTGAACTAACTTGGTTTGAATTAGTTCACGTTATCGAGCGTGCGCTGTATCTTGCAAAAAATGTTCAGTACCGTCTGCTTCATCTAAGACATAAATAGAATTAACATAAAAAAAAATATTTCTTGCCAGTTGTCCTTTCAAATCTACATTTCGTGCCCAAATACATTTAAATATTTCATAGAATCTTATAAAAGTAAACCTCGAAACTTTCACTTTCAATTTGATTGCAAAATCTAAGCCAATTCAGTTTCTATTAAGCGAGTGCGCGCGTGCACTCTTAAGCTTCACATGAAATTCTGAAAATTCCCAAAGTCACACCACCAATTTCAACAGACAAGGCCTCAACATAATGCGCCGCTGCTGGCGCTAAACAAAATTGAAATTGACAGTCAGTTCGTTAGCTGTTTGACAGCATTCTCCGCAGAGATCTTCAACACGAAAGCGAACGAGTGCATGGCGTGTTTTTTTCCCCGACGCAAACTAATATGAAAGCTGAACAAATATGGTAAGAAAAAAAATAAAACTAAAAAACAAAAAACACAACTAGAATAAAAGTAGTTTGAAATGAAAATTTCCAGCGCCTTGAGTTGGCTTTATCCGAAGACTGGCTGCGCTGCTGAAGTTTCGATGTCAGCAACTAGTAACAGTTAGAAGACAAATTTCAAATGGTGATAAATTCGAACTATACTTGTTGTTGTTGTTGCCATTGGGGTAATACAGCAATTATTACAGAAATATCCAGTGTTGCACTCAACCGATATCCTCGGAAGAGTATTTTAGAAAAATCGAAGTTGGAAAGTTTTATGATATGCCATGGCAAATATAATTTTTTTCAATTGAAATCAAAATTATTATGAAAAGGATATGCCTGATGCGTTCATACAAACATACATGCAAAACAATCATATTGGCATTTGCAATAATTTCCTACATATACATGCATGTATGTATGTATGTGCGTCCACATACACATAAAATGCAAATTTCATTCGAATAAACGAGCATCAGCAGCAGCTTTCAGCGCTTCAAAGTTTCGCTTTTCACGGTTTTCCAAGAATACTTTGGACAGTTGGCGGGAAACTCCAGCAAAACTTTGGTTCAATGTTTGATGCAGCTAGCAAATATTTTACGGAAAGTCCGTTGTTGTTCTCTCAAGCAAGCACTGCTGCTGCATGGCTTCCCAGCACAAAGTGCCGACAAAGAAGAAGAAGAAGATGAAGCAGCCAAAGTGCCAGAAACAGCCAATGTGGGCAAAGTTGCTGATTTCGCAAATGAAGGAGAGTGTGTGTGTGTGTGTGTGAAGGAGAATGTGATTTCATGTATGCCCGAGTGTGTGTGTGTATGAAGGAAAATGTGTTTTCATGTATGCTCGAGTGTGTGTATGTGCGTGTGTGTTAACAGAGAACTACCAGTGGACGTTATTTGCTTTGTGGGAGTTTATGTAAAGGAAATCGAAAGGAATGCAAGTGAGTGGAAGGGAACGAACCGAAGTTTGGTTGGAGTTGCGGGTCAGGACACCTGTGACTCTAGCGTGCTAGGGCGGTTCAATTTAAAATAAAAAATAAATAAAATAAAATGAAAATGAAAAAATAAAATAAAAAAAATAAAAATATAATATGCGTCGTTTTCGCATGTTTTCATTGCTCTTGCTATACTGGCACAGATCAGACGATACAGTTTGTTTAATTCATATATCGCCTTTCGTTGCTTTGTTTTAGGGTACCATGCTAGAGCAGCATAAGCAACTATGGTGAATGTCCAGTCAGTTTTCTGGAGCTCATGGGGACTTGGCTCTCCAAAAAGCCTTGTGCAGGCAAATAATGCTTCTGCGGCTTTTGCAGTTACTTTCTGAAGATGAGCGTTCCAAGTGAGCGTTTTGTCAAGGTAAATACTAAGAGACCTCGCTTCTATGGAGAGCAGAAGAGTCGATTCATTTAGGGCAGGAAATTTAATGTTCGTGTTCCTTTTTCAAGTGAACGGCCTTACCGCAGTTTTCGACGGGTTAAAAGAGAGCCCTATTTCGGTGCTCCATATGATTATTACACTAAGGGTTTGCTGCATGCCATCAGAGATGGTTTCTTTATGTTAGTCTACTACGTACGACCTGATAATACATCCTCATAACTTTAGGCGTAGAATGCTAGATTGTTCAGTTTGTCAATAAACTGAATGCAATACCACAATAAGTGGAGATTCTGGTCCGGACAACATATTTATCCAACCAGAGCTTCAACGATTTGAAAGCAAAAAATTGTTGGAGTGTTCTTTTACAAGCCTGTCTATTCAACATAATACGATAAGTACATAAATATTTCTAAAAGAATGGGCAAAATTACGTATCACGACAACAATTGGGCCCTTGGTTTCAGAAATTTCAGCAGGATATATGGACAATTGAAGAAAATTGCCTAGGAAGATCGGACTCTCATATGATAGCCGACTACTACTAGAACCTGCAATGAGTTCAATCTGAAGCGCTTCATTCAGGGGTATCATATAAAATAATAGGTTGGAGAAAAGAAATTCTTTTCCGGTAGATGGCTGTAGTGATCGATATGTCGTAAAGTATCGATCAAACAATTAAAGTTTGTGCTCCCTGTCGAGGTGATATTTCACACTAAAAAAAGTTCTTATATAAAAAAGTATATTTTATTTCTTTAAGCTTTCTTTGCTCTTTGCTTAAATGTGTAGTAATTTTCTTGAATTTTTTAGTTAAAAAAATAAGTAGAGAATTTCAAAAAATACAGCTCTTATTAAGCACCTAATATTTTTTCTTATTCAGAGTCCTAGAAATACTCAGTAAGCGTAAAAAAATGTAGGAAAATAGTCTGTCGACTAGTGTAATTTTTTTTTTAATTTTATTAACGCTTCTTATTCATTTTGTAGAGGCGTTGAGCAATCGCACCGTAAAAAAATATTAAAAATAAAAGTAGTGTGTTGACTAGTGTAAAATTTTTTTATATTTGATTAACGATTCCTATTCATTTTGTAGAGAAAAAAAAATTAGAAAAAAATAGTGTGTTGACTAGTGTACAACTTTTTTTTTAATTTTATTAACGATTCTTATGCATTTTGTAGAGGCGTTGAGCAGTCGCACCGTAAGAAAAAAAAATCAGGAAAAGATAGTTGGTGTAAAATTTTTTTTTTTAATTTTATTAACGATTCTATTCATTGGAAATGGATATACATAAATAAAAAATGTTGATTTTATAAATACACTTTTAAATAATTAAAATTTTAAGAAGCATTTTTCAAATTTAAAAGCATTTTTGATCTTTGAAAGTCAGTCTTCCATACTCCAGCGTCCCGTAATCGTTACGAAAGGCGGGCAACATATGAATAAGGAGAAGTAGAAGAAAAAGGAATTCGCTTTAGCACTAATAATCTCATAGTTATCAACAAATACATTTCATTTTCATTTAATTTAGCTAAACCACCCATCCGACACCAGTTATTGAAAATATTATATCCAAACATATCAGTTCCTTAGACTCCCAGCGCACTATAATCAACACATTTCCACATCAGTATTTCTGCACGCATGCGTTTGTTAACTAAAATAGATAATGAAGGCAGGCCAATGAAGGCAGAAGCAGAAACCAAAACACAAGTTGCTTGTTGTTCTTGCAATTTCTAAACTCAAGCTAATGCCCAACTACCGAACGAGAGCATAACGCGCTAACTTGCGAAATTGCGCTAAGAATCGCAACGAGGAAGTACAAGCAAAGGCAAGGCAAATGAAAGAACAACAACAACAACACAAACTACATACGACCGTTCACTACTAAGTGCATATTCGCTTTTGCAACGGAAGTGCGCTTAACGAGCTAATGCCAGTGTTGGCCAAATGCATTGCGAGCGAAGGCATTCCAAGATGCCCCGGACGCTTTGCAGATAATGAGCAAAGGCAAAATACAAAAAAGCGAACGAAGATATGTATAGAATTGGAGCGAAATCGCATAGGAAGCACATAAGCAAATCCCATTGCAACTAGTAACTAGCAATACTGTTACTTTGTTGTTGCATGCGCTGCCCTGTAGCGCATGGCGGAATGTAATGATTCAGCGAGAAAATGAAGTTAGTCGCGTATACGACATGGCGTATGCAGCAGCTAATGGCTAATGCAGCGCACAAAAAGTCTAACAATAGACGGCAAAGAACCCGTTTTTCGGTAGAAGATTGCTGTTACTGAGTTCACTTTGATCATTCGTTTAAGCTGTGTTTACTTATTTACTCGCACTTATTTTCATTTCTTCTATTTGGCTAGCAAGTCTCCGCTTTCATGGATTGTTATTTTAATTATGGAGGGAAATTTGCCATCAGTAATGGAATTAATTAGATTTAATGAACGCAAAATAAGCCAAAGCAGAGTATAGCATACAGCATACGCTCAGGTATCTGTCTAAGCAAGTGTGTGCAGCAGGGAATTAGGGTGGCGAACGGCAATGGTTGATTTTAATGCGCGCTTGCTTTGAAGTTGGTTTATTAAAATTTAATTGAGTAATTTCAAATTTAATAAGAATATGTTTTTGATTGAATTAGCAAAGAAATTTGTTAATTAATCTGTTGCGAGTGGTTGTGTTAACGGTAATTTTATAATATTAATGAAATGTTTATGTTTTGCTTATTTTTTTTTTTTAATAATCTCGTTTTTATGTTAGTATTTATTTTTTGCGAGGCTGTGAATCTTTTTGCGCCATATGCTCCACAAGGAGTTAAAGAAAAATATATACAGTGAGCTCTCTCTTAAGGGACCCCTCTGTTAAGCGGGTACTTCCCACATGCAGACGCCTCTTTCAGTACATACCACAAAGCTTTAAAACGATTTTTAAATTTTTTTTCTCTTCGGCAGGCAACCCTCCCAAAACACGCTATATCTACTATAATATTGTATATAATTAAGTTTTTTGCACTTTTCTCATAAGCGGACACCTCCCAAAAGCGCAAAAATTTTTCAGTCCCTTAGGTGTATGAGTATTTTATTCTATTTATTAATATTTTATTTATTTACTATATTTCTTTTACTTTATCTTATTTTATTTTGAATTTTTTAACTTTGGGGCTCTTTTCAATCAATTATTATTAATTTTATAATTTTATAAATTTATAATTATTATTTAATTTTAAAATTTTATTTTTATTTTACAAAATTAAATTTTCTTTGTTTCATTTCATTTCAATTTATTTACTTCTATAGTATTTTGCTTTATTTTATTAAAATTATTATAATTTAATGTTTTATATTATTTTATAAAAACTCAATTTAAAACAATTTTTTTACAAAAGTTTTTTTTTTTTGTATATTATATTTATTTTATTATGTCTCATTTATATTATATCATAATGCAATTATATATTTTTAATAAATCTAAAATTTTTCTTATTTATTTTTTTCTTTTTGTTTTACAATAACTTTTTTTATATTAATTTGCTTTATTGTATTTAAATTATTATAATTTATGTTTTATATTAAGTAATATAATTTTGTGTAATTGAAAATAATTATTTTTATAAAACTATTTTTAATTAAACTCAAATATTTCTTAATTATTTTCTTTTTTTTTTTTTGTTTTAACTTGTTTTAAATTATTTTCCTTTATTTTAATTTAATTTATTATAAATTAATGTTTCATATCATTGCACATTAAATGTTTAATTGAAAATAAGTATCTTTATAAATTACATTTTAATTATTTTAAATTATATTTATTTTTGTTATACCCCATTCATATTATTGTGTTAATTTTTTTATTTAATTGTGCACATTTTTTAAATTTTAATTATTTATTGTTTTTTTTTTTGTATCAATTTCTTTACGTTTACATTATTTTGCTTTATGTTATTTTAATTATTGTAATTTAATAATTAGTGCAATAAAATTTCAAATTTATTTAAAAAATTATTTTTTATAAAAGTTAATTTTTTAATATTTTTTTTTTTGCTATATCTTATAAATGTTATTTTTTAAAACAATAACTTTTTTTGTATTTCATTTTACAATATTTTTAGTTTTCTTAGCTCTGTTTCTTTAATTTTTTAACTATTTCATTTTTTATTTTTGTATACAATCTTTTTAATTTTTATTTTCCTAATTTATTTATAATAATTTTTATATAACATTATGGAGCTTTTTATAACGTTTTAGTTTGCCCTTATTATTTTAATATAAATACATTTTTAATTTTGCTTTACCTAATTTTTTAAAGTTTACTTTATTCCATGCCAAAGTTAAGGCATCGGAGTGCCACATAGACCGCAAGTTGGGTCCGTTGTGTTGCCTTAGGTCTCATTATATTATATGATTTCCCCACCCAACCGAGATATTTATTATAGATTTTGGTCAAAGATATTAATTCGTTTCGAGAATTTAACGAGAGATTCGATTTTCAGGTCCGAGAGTACTGAAAGATTACCAATTGTTGGAGTGCCTAGAAGAGTGAGTCGACTTCTGGCTAGGCCGGGACAACTGCACAGCAAATGCGTGCTCGATACTTCCTCATCTTCGTCCTCGCAGTATCTGCACAGGTCGTTTTGAGGAACCCCGAGCCGACGTGCTTGAGTGACCAAAAGGCAGTGGCCGGTAATAAGAGATATTATATGCCTTAGTTCGTGTTTCGAAAGACTTATAAGGGTTTTTGTCTGTTTCAGATTGTAGGATGGCCAGATTTGTCTGGTCGTAACGCAAGTAGTTTCCACTCACCACCTCCGATCAGCAATGCTGTGAAATTCTCCATCAATGATCATTTTACATGCTGAGAGCGGAATGTGTATTACTGACATTTGATGCGCAGCTCCAGCTCTTGCGAGCTCATCAGCTTTACAGTTACCTTCGGATCCACTGTGATCCGGTATCCAGATAACTTGGACAGAATTCTGAACACTTATCTCCTTAAGAGATAAGAGACAGGATCGAACGGCCGCAGATAGCGCATATTTCCGCTTGGAATACACTACAGTAGTCGGGTAATCCAATTGATAGATTGATGTGAGGGGAATTGGAAAAAATTCCTAATCCCACTTTACCGTCTTGTTTTGAACCATCTGTATATATAATGAGGGGGCCATCGATTTCGGTAAGATTTGTCTTCCATTCTTTCCTCGTTGGGAGTGAACAAGAGAATATCAAGGGTGGTGATGGTAGACTTACATGATAGTCTATGTCGGAAGAGATAACAGTGCCCCTGTTCAGTATGGCCGAATGACCATGATACTTACTCCATTTCGATATAGCATTCATGCGTGTCGCTGCTTTCGCTGCAATCGCTTTGCCCGCCAAATCGATAGGGAACAAGTGAAGCAACGTATTTAGAGCCTTATTTATTTTATTTTTTTAATTTTTCTCCTCTTTCTTATTTTGTTTATAATATATTTTTCATTCAATTTGATTTTACATATATTATATTTGTTTGATTTTATTTTATTTCATTTAGTTTGTTTCTACTTATTTATTTTATTTTATTTTATTTATTTCATTTTAATGTTATTTAAATTAATATAATTCAATATTTTGTTTTACAAAATATAATCTGATTCAATTTAATAAGTTTTTAATTTTTTTAAATAAAATTTTTTTGTAATTAAATAATTTTTTTATAAACAGAAATTTTTTTTAAATTTTATTATTTATTTTGTCTCTCATTTATTTTAACACACCTTTTTTTATTTCACTTTATGTAATTTTTTTTTTCAAGTTACTTCTTCTTCTTTTTTTATTTTTTTGTATATTATTTGATTTTAATTTTTTATTTAATTAAAATAATACAATTTTTTTTATTAGTTCGTACAGTTTTTATATCGTATTCGGTGTTTTTCTATATCGTCTGTTTAATTTTTTTTTTTATTTTAATTTTTTTTTAATTTATTTTATTTAATTTTTTTATTTATTTAAAGTAATAAAATTTTGAATATTCATTCATACAGTTTTTTATGTCGTATTAGGTTTGTTTTAGTTTACCTTATATTTTTTTAAATTATTATATAAATGTAGTCTGTTTTCTTAATTTGGTTTATTTAATTTTATTTGATTTTTTCCCTTTATAAATTTAATATGTGATATTTTTAAAAATAATGCAAATTAATTAAATAATATTTTTTATTTTAGAATTTCCTTTTTTGTTTTAGCTTTCTTTATTAATATATATCATATTTGTTTTGTTTTTTATTGAATTTTTTTTTTCTTATTGTTTTCATAATTTTTTTCATTTTACTTCCATTATTTTATTGCATATTTAAATTTCCTTTCTTTAAGAATAATTACTATTTTTTAAATAAAGCTCTTATTTTATTTATACACTTATTTTATTTATTTATTTCTATGTGAGTTCTTTTTTGTCTTTTTTTTTTTAACTGAAATGAAGACAAATTATTTTTTATGTTAGATTATAATTAAATTAAACAATATTTTTTAAATATTGATTTGTTTTTTAAATATAAATATATATTATATATTTTATTTATTTATTTTATTTGGGATTTCTTTATATGATTTGGTATATATTCTTGTATCTTTATATATAAATATGGTTTTTGTGCTGAATTCATATTAAAATAAATTATTTGTGTATTAGAATTTAACCTAAATTAATATTATTTTCAATTATTTGTTTTATTAATTATATATATTCTTTTTTTATTTTTTTTAATTTTTATTTTATTTTATTTTATTTTTATTTAATCTAAGTTAATATTATTTTTGTTTATTTTAAATATTATTTTTTTAAACTTTTTAACTTGTATTTTTTTTTTTTTAGTTTTTTTAATTTTTATTTGATTATTTTTTATTTAACGTAAATTAATATTATTTTCAATTATTTTTTTTATTTATTATAAATATTATTTTTTTTAGTTCTTGTTTTTTTTTTCTTTATTTAATCTAAATTAATACTTATTTCAATTAAATTTTTTTTATTATAAATATTTTTTTTTAATTTTTGTTTATTTTTTTTATTTTTTATTTAATCCAAATTAATGTTATTTTCAGTTATTTTTTTTTATTATAAATGTATTTTTTTTTTATTTTTTTAGTTTTTATTTTATGTATTATTATTTTATTTTATTCCCTTTAACTTAACTTTACTTTAATTTATTCTATTTTTCTGTTCTAGTTTATTTTATTACATACATATTTTTTAAATTAAGTGTTTAATACTAAGTAAAATCTATTGCATATCCTACATTTAACTACTCATTGGCCTACCATTATTTTTTGCACTGCATGTTTATAACGGTTCACACTACAAGTACGCACTCTGAAAATATTTACACTTTTAATATCTATATTTATTTTTTCACTTCTCTCCAAACTAACCCGATTTCCGTGCATCTGTTTAAGCGAATTCGGGCAACTTCATCAAATTCAACTTAAATTTCCCACAACAAACAATGTTCCACCTTCCACATTGAATTGCGGCATTTTTACCGGCTTTAGTATTCGCACCACTACACATACACGAACACACAAACAAGCACGCGTTTTTGGAAAAAATTTCCGCCGGTACACAACCATCAACGACGAATGGCAAAATCAAACTAAACTAATTTGTTAACGATACGTACTGATTATACAAGCGAATCCTGGCGAAGCCCTACCGGCCAACCGACCAGCCAACCAACCAACAATACAAGCAAACACAAGCAAAGGCAAGCGAACTTTTAGCAAATACGTTGGTGAACGAAACTTCGAAAGCCAGAAACGAAGCGTCAATTCGCTTGTAAATAAATACAAATGCCTTAGTTGTGTGTGTGTGTGTGTGGTGGCGAGCAACGTTGTTTCGTCTGCATACAAGTGACGAATGAAATTTGTCGAAAAAACGTTTAACAAAACCAGCGCACGAAGTTGCTGCGTTGTAGGGCTTTGACGACGTTTACTCACCAATTGGACGAAAGCAGTCGTCGGATTCGTTGTTTAGAACAATGCACTGGCTGTTGAATTGGTTGTGAACGTTTGTTGTGAGTAAAGGCACGAAACTGTAGTGGTATGTAAGAGAACGAGAGTGTTTATGATGAAGAGAGAATAGCGGAATGGTAACGAAATAGCTGAGTTTGAGAACAGAAATTTACTGCATTGTGTTTAGTTGAGTGAGTGAGTACTGACTGGAGCAGAAGAGCTTGAGATAAATGGAAATTTGTATAAGAGTAAATTAGCACGTGAACTAAATATAACTCTACCATAACAAGTCTTTTAAATCGCGGTACAGGTGTTTGAGTGTTAGCCCAAAGAAATGAAATAAATAAATACAGCTGAAAGTAACGCCAAACCTGTTTTTTTTTAATAGTTGCCGTATACTTTCAAATAAAGTTTATATGCATTTTCTCTACATAAAATTAAATTTAGAGCACAGAACCGAAAAGCAAATTCAGAAAAAAAAAATTAAAAAAAAAAAATTATTATAAAAAAAAATGTATAAAAAAAAATGATAACAAAAAAACAAAAAAATTCAGAAATCAACGTGAATTTTTAGTAACTTTAAGCTTCTACTTTATTACAGCAAAATTGAAGGGACCACAATACAGCAAACTCGGAATTTTTCTAGATATTCTAACTAAAAAGTTTGAACCTTGGTTGGTCTTTGTTGAATTTGTGTTTTTTTAATTTTTTGAAAGTCATGAAACTTTAAGAGAACTTGACGACACGTGACGGATTATCACAGCAAAGACATTAGAAAATTTTACAAGCGTGTCAAACAACAAACAAAAAAGTTTCTGCCTCGTTTTAACATCTGTAAACACAGAGTTATATTATCTGCAAAAAGGAGCGTTATTGAACGGTGAAAGCGTCATCTCTCATAAACTTTACGCCCGACAATAATGCGGCGGTGCCGGAACCAACTTTGATGGAACTTGATAAAGCTATTACTCATATGAGTAACAATAAGGCTCCTGGGGAAGATGACATTCCCAAAGACGTGCTGAGGTACCTCGACGACAACGGACGTCAAGTTCTGCTGCACCTTTTTTTAAGAATATGGCATCGAGGCAGGATTCCGGAAGCATGGTGTGTAGGGTTGGTAACTCCTATTCACAAAAAGGGAGACAAATTAAACAGTGAAAACTACCGTGGAATCACTCTGCTAAATTCCACATATAAAATTTTTTCTCGAATCCTCGAATCCCGGCTAACTGCGGAAGCAGAAAAAATCTTGGGCGAATACCAAGGCGGATTTCGCCCAGGTCGATCAACAATAGATCAAATCTTTATGTTAAATCAAAATTTAGAAAAATACTACAAATGCAACTAAGACGTACACATCCTGTTCGTCGATTTGAAACAAGCCTTTGATAGTATCCTCCGAGACAAAATCCCAGAAGCGCTCTCCAAATTGGGTGTCAGCGACAAACTTATTCAGCTGGTCATGGCAATACTAACTAACATCACTGGAAAAGTAGTTGTACAACAAGCAGTGTCAAAGCCCCTCGAAATGTCCTGTGGCGTAAAACAAGGCGACGCGCTTTCCACATCTTTATTTAATCTCCTTCTTCACTATGCGATAAAAAAGGAAGTGAAGTTTGGAAACCTTTTTAGTCGCTCAGGAATAACAATCGCGTACGCGGATGATATCGCAATAAGGGCAAGGCACAAAAGGTATCTCACTGAAACCTTCTGCATTATTGAATTTCGTGCAAAATCAGTAGGCCTTAGAATAAATGAAGGCAAAACTAAATATCTGAAGGTCTCCCGCAGCGAAGAGAGACGAAGTCCTGAAAACATCCAAATCGGGACATTAACCTTTGAAGGTGTTCAACACTTCAAATATTTGGGAGTGTTAATAAAAAATGACAACAGTAGTTACGACACAATACAAGACAGAATAATGGCAGCAAACAAAGCATATTACGCCCACACAAAATTGCTGAAATCCAAACTGTTCACACGTGAATGTAAACTCCGCCTCTACCAGTTAATAATACTACAGGTGCTGTCCTACGGCTGCGAGTGCTGGACACTGACAAGCAAAGAAGAGAGTAGCTTAAGAGTTTTCGAACGAAAAGTACTCCGAAGGGTGTTTGGTCCCATACGCTGCAACGATGGAACGTACCGAATACGCTGCAACGATGAGTTACTAAACTTATGCCAGGGAGAAGACGTCGTGAAATATTTTAAATCCCAAAGTCTTCGATGGTTAGGGCACATTGTGCGCATGCAAGACAGCCGCCCCCAAAAATCTTTTTTATAAACGAGTTGTCTAATGACCCGAGCCCGAGGACGTTCAAGGTTAACCTGGCTTGACCAAGCCATAGCCGACCTGAATGAGCTGGAAATCTGTTGCTATGAATCGTGCAGATTGGAAGACGATTGTGGATGAAGCTAAAGCTCACCCTGAGCTGTAATCGCTACCTGATGATGATGATGATGATAAAACTATGCGCTATTTGGTGTTTGGTTATTGCATAACCTATACTTAAAAAAGGGAATAAAAAGGTAAATATAAATAAATAACTAGTCAAAACTTTGCAATATGTCATGCTGCTATTTTTTGTAAACACAGGTGCATGCATATAAACCTTTATTCTACCGAACTGTAGTCATACTTGTATCTGCACTTTCAGCTGGTGATGTGAAATCTAAGGAACTCATTCTAAAATGCAATTGAAAAGTGGTTGCATAACAGGCTCACTCAGATCTTTCATTCTATCACCTCTCTGATTCATTTGGTTTTTTTTTTTTGAAAGATTTTATACTTTCTGCGATGTGTTGAAATGTAAGAAAAAGGTCCATATAGCCATCACTTATTGCCGCTTACACTATGCTACATATTAGCAATCATTGATTTTGTAGCGAATACTTCCAATTTAGGATGATAGCACTAAACTAGTAAATTTAAAGCACCTCGCTGATATAGAGCTCAAAGATATAGGCTACTTTCAGGAATTTTTTTAGAATAAAAAAAATGAAACTCGATATTTAAATTTTTTAAGGCTTTTTATTTAACTTCTTTATATACAAAAATGAAAAAAAAATTTTTAATTTTAATAATAATAAAAAGGGCGCTGAAGTACTCTCCAAAGAAATTATTAATCAATATGACCGTAGATATGTCCAGTACCAGAATAAAAAAAAAATTAAAACAAAACTTGGCAAATGGTGAGGTTTTGAATTTGACACTCTAAAAATCGGATTTTTTTCACTTTTTTAATTAAAAAAAATATTAAATAATTGAAATAATAATATGATCTTAGTACCGGCTGTAGCCAATGACGTTGCGAAAAACATATTAAAATTTCAGACGATTCGGTTGAATAGGCCGAAAAAGTCGTTTCAAGATAAATGATTTTAAAGTTTAAAGGAGCAAGCGGACCGCTATTTACCTAGTGAATGGGCTGTAGATGCTATAGTATTGGGAATTTCCGCAAGAAAATTTCACAGTATATTCTCAAGATACTATACTTTCGAAATATAAACATAAAATCGATTTTTTGAAATTTCTTGACCACCGAGTCCAACTAACTAATGGCCTAAATAAATTTTAGAAATATGTACCTGAGTGGTGCTTCTTTTTGGTTTGTAATATTCAAAAAAATTAATATTATATTGACTCTATTATACCACGTCAAGTGGGCCCCCAATTTTCCATCAAATTCCCGATTTTAAAATCAAATGCATTTTTGGAGAGAACTTGTCACATAATAATTGCTGTGAATAGTTCTTTTTGTTTCGTTTTTTGTTTATGTTATAAACAATTGAATTTTTTTGCATGATATTCTTGTAAAATCAATATCTCAGAAACTACAATTGATAATTTGATGAAATTTATTTCAGTTACCGAAAAATGTTTACTCTATCGATTAACGTTCATAGACTGTGTATTTGTTGAAACAATAATTTTTAACAATAATTTTTTATAAATAATCGCAATTATTTTTGCGTTCTTCACGCTCTAAATGGACAATATTACAGTCAGATTAAGCGCACAATGCTCACCTATAATAATCGGTAAAAAAAACTTTGTTCATCCAATCCGTTCTGAAGATATCGAATTTTTTGCAAACTGTGTAAAGTTTTGATGCGCAGTATAGTCTGGTGCAACGCCCCGCGCTTCGCAGTTGGCCTTGCATTGCCCCATGGGACCATACGCTAAAACGTATAGCACTTAAAAAAGACATAAAAACGGATTAAAGATTCAAAAATGCGGTGTTTCATTACCAGAATTTTTATTACATACATCCATATCTACATGAAAACATACAAAATTTAATTAGTAATAATACTCTCGAAACAAGATGTGTCCTCGTAGATGTGACTTCGTAGGTGCACTATTACTCTAACGACAGTCAAGCGGCAATTAGAGCCCATACTTCGATTTTAAGCTAATCTGGCTTCCCGGCCACAGCGGCATAGAAAGAAACTGCTGAGCTGATGAGCTGACTAGACAGAGGACTCTGGAGACGGCTTCATTGCAAAATAAAAGGATTGGGGTTCCCTTGAGAACCTGTGAACTACTCGTGGAAAGATGGGGCTCGCGTCAATTCAGCGAGCACTGGACTAATTCGCAAAAGTGCAAAGTTGCCAGATCTTTCTGGCCACGAGTAGGGAACTTCTAAGGCTAGATATCCTTACCGGACATTGTCCATTAGGCGTTGATACGGTGAGACTAGGAATTACTTTAAGTCCTTTCTGCAGAAGCTGCCAGGAGGGCAAGGTGGAACTATGTCACCAACTTCTTCTCAGCTGCAGTACTCTCGTCGGGCAAAGATTTAGACATCTGGGCTCTCACTTTTTCGTTACAACTGCAAGTATTGCGAGTTTAAATATCAGACATCTGGTGAAATGAATCAGCATCTTGAAGCGGTTAATACGAACGTAATTAGCCACTTTTGGTCGTCATCTTCTAATCTAAAGCCACTTCTTCCTTATTCTACCTTTCTCATTCCTTTACGGTTCTCCTTTCTAGTGCGCTACTCTCCTTGGGGAATCGAAAAGCCCGGAATTCATTGGTAAAGATAATCTTAGTTAAGGAAACATTTTTAGTAGAACAGTAAAATTTTGAAAAAAAAAAATGTTTCGCAATAATAGAATCCATGGTTTTCCAATTCAAAATCAATCAGTTCTAAGCAGTTTTGCTTTTAAAGGAAGATAAAAAATTAATTAGAACTCCATCAGACCTTGTTTTAAGAATTTCAATCTCCTGGTTAGTAGTCTAGTTAGGGCTCACATCTGTTGTTTTTCAGCTTCTTCCACTATTGGCGGTCTGCATCTTGCTATTTTTCCACAAATGGAGTGATCAGTTCAAGTCGCCTCTGGGATTAGTTTTATGCCACCTCCGAATGGCAGATGGTTTTTTATAAGAAGATTTTTTTGCCATTGCCTGCCGGAGAGCGACCGCTATTAGGAAACAACTTTTTCTATTATTTGATGTTTAATACTAAACACCAAGTAAATACCATCGTGCAAGCACCGTTTTCACCTGATATGACCCCGTGCGACTTCTTTTTGTTTCCCAAGTAGAAGTTACCACTTCGTGGAAGGAGATTCCAAAGTCGTAAGAGGAGATCAAAGAGAATGCGACGAAGGAGCTGAAGGCCATCCTTACGACGGTCTACCAGGGGTGCATGGAGGACTGGGTTAAACGTTGGCACATGTGAGTTGCTTCAGACCGGTCATACTTTGAAGGAGATGAAATAAATTTGGCTGAAATTTAACTCTATACCTGATCAAAAATGTACCTACTTCAGTTATTGTCTGTTTCTAAATAATCATCTTTGATCATCATTGATAGCAATTGCAGCAGCTGACTCAATATCCGGATTATGTTTGACATCGCTACTGCGTACGTACCAAGGCGCATTAACAGAAAATCTCACGACTTTGTTTTGAAACCTTTTTATTTGCAAGGTATTGCTGGTACTTGAGCAACCCCATAGTTGGATTCCATACGTTCGTATTGGTTTAAGATTGAACTTTACATGAAAGTAGCAGACAATGCGCCTTTCGACTTTCAAAGGGGTATCGTCTGCCTAAGCAGTAAATCCTTTATATAAAAGGAGAAAAAATGGAAGAAAACTGTTTATGTTTTCATGCTAAACAAAAGTGTAGTTTCTTTTCCAACCATTTGTGCACACCAACATCACCCAAGAAATCTACTTTGCTCTATGTATTGCAATAACTTTTTTGAACCGCCAAGCAAACTACGACAGCTGGCTTGCCTTCTAACATCTCGTGAAACATGTTTATGACGTTGAGTTTTCAAAAGAGGCTCTCTCTCACAGCAACAACAGTCATGTGCATTTGTATGGGTATGTACGTATATGCAAATTAGCTTAATGTAGGTCAGTTTTGTTTATCAGAAGGTTCGCCGATTGTGGGCGAATCTTGCGGGCAATGAGAGAAAATGCGAGAATTCGCCGCCAACGACTAAATTTACACACATACATAGAGAGCGCTCTACTGCGAATTTTTGCTCAACAAAGAGAGGTAGAAAGCAGCGAACGCAGGCGAGTTGAAGAGTTAAGTAACTTGCGCTCTTTAACTCAATACCTGAAATAGCTGCAATAGTTCGTGGCAAGTGAAATTCTATAAAGCCAAAATTTTAGAGAATTGCAGTAATAACTCAAAACGGTTTTTCCATGTAGCGCAAAAAAAAATGCATTGTACAGCAAACTGACCCTAAAAGCGTGCTTCAATTCGTTATGCGCCGTGAAGCACGAAAACGCTACCCGATACTCACTCCCTCGCGTGCTCACTCACTCGATAAATATGTAGTTAACTCACTCATTCGTATGCACACTTATCACTTGGCGGTCGAGATGAGAGAAGAAGAAGACGAAAAAGAAGAAGAAGAAAAAAAACGAAGTAAAAAGGAAACAATTGCAGCTACTTTAGGTGGATGTGCCTGCGTTTCTTTGTATGTGCGTGTACGTGGGCTTTCGTCGCATAGAAGTGTCTGCATGCGACACTTGGTACACACGCACGCACACACACTCACACGCATGCCATCACATAGATTCTCTGCGCTGACATTTGGACAGTAAAATAGAGTAAACAAAGCGAAAACTATGCGCTGGTCAAATGTTCTGTCGGTAGCTTTGACTTTTCTGCACTTGACTTATTGCCTTCATCCCTTGACTTTTGCTTTGATTTTGCTGTTTGCGGTTTGTTTGCTTACTATAGACATTTTTTATGTTCATTGCCGCCTCTTAGGCGTATTTAAAATATCGCATACACACACGCACACGCACATACACACAGAAGTATACAATTGGCATCCATTGAATGTGGCTAATAAAGCATTTACTGTGCTGTGCTACTCAATATTTATGAGTTTCGCAGTTAAAATGCGGCAAAAGTTCGACACCCTCTCCATTGCGTGCGAACGCATAAATGCATTCGACTAATATTCGGTACTATAAAGTGCCACTGCGTATGGGCTATAAATTGTTCAAGTACTTTGGCCAGCCGGCTTCATTGGAAATGCCAAAAATGTGGCTAAGTAAATGGTAAAATGCAGTAAACTGTTTGATGTTGGCAACAAATTGGTCAAGAGATTATTAACCGCTTAGAAGAAAGCCATAAATGGGATGTTGTGCTAAACTTTGAGCATTTGTAAATAACTCCGTACAACAACAAATCAAATAACAAGATTTTAACAACGGCTCATCTCAAAGGAGAACAAGGAATTATATCTGCCATGCATTGCTTTCTGTCTTCAATTTTTTTAAGTCTTTTATTTTTTTTATTTTTTTTTTGGGAGGCTTAAAGTTAGTGTTTTTTTGGGCAAACCGGCATATGCATCATAAAATAATTAAATCTGAGGTAAAAAGTGTTCAGAAACTTTTGTCTCAAATATCGCGATTATCTATTTATTTTGAACAACTAACGTAGAGGGTAACCCGACTTGGGTATTTTTGTACCTTTATTTTCTTTTATTTTATTTATTTGTCTATCAAACACTAAACCAAAAGTTATTTTACAGTGGCCGATAGCCTTGGTAGCTTGTGCTAAAAAGTTATTTTGTAATTTTAATTATAGATAACAAATAAATAATAATAATAATATTTTACAGTGTATGAACTTATGACTACTATTCTTAATAATAAAGGAAATGTATATGGAGTTTAACGGCCGCCGTAGCGGAATGATTTGGTGCGTGACTACCATTCGGAAGACGTAGGTTCGAAACTCCATGAAATACCAAATTTATGAAAAAGTTTTTTCTAATAGTGGTCGCCCCTCGGCAGGCAATGGCAAGCCTCCGAGTATATTTCTGCCATGAAAAATCTCCTCATAAAAATATCTGCCATTCGGAGTCGGCTTGAAACTGTAGGCTCCCCATTTGTGGAAGACGCACACCACAAATAGGAGGAGGAGCTCGACCAAACACCCAAAAAGGGTGTACGCGCCAATTATATATACAAGGTGAAGTCCAAAATAAACAAAACTGAGCTCAACTAGATACGACAGGAGCTTTGTTCTGATAACTTGGAGTTTATTTATTTGAAATAGTCCCCTCTGGCCTCGATACACTGTTTTGCGCAATCTAAAAGCTTTTCGAAAGAGTGTTTCAGGTCATTGACTGGAATCGGAAATGTCACTCAGGATGTCGGTACAAGCCTTTTGAATGACATTTACGGACGCAAAACGTTTTCCTGTCATGGCCAAATACAATTTTCCGGATAGATAGAAGTCACAGGGAGTCATAACAGGCGAATACGGTGAGTGATTGATGGTTAAAAGGCGATTTATAGTCAAAAAATAAGTCAAAAAGTGTATCGATGAGATGGTGTATTACCACGCAATAAGCGCCTGTTTACTCCTTCGCGCTATTCAGGGCGAATTCGACGAATGCGATGCAACAAATGCTTCAAAACGCGAAGATAGAAACTTACATTGACGGTTTGGCACGTTGGTCCATTCGCACGAACTCTTTGTGGACAATTCGCCGACTTGGTTTTGACTTCTCCAAATGCGCTTTTTTGGGTGGTGGCTCATCTGGGGCCTTCCATTCGGCACTTTGACGCTTAGTTTTAGGTTCATCTTGGAAATACCACGTTTCATCACCAGTTGCAGTGTTGTAAAGGAAGTTTTCGTGTTTTCTCGCCTCTTTAATGAGGTCTTCCGAATGTTGAATTCTGAGCAATTTTTATTCCTCAGTTAAGTTGTACGGAATGAAACGTGCACAGACCTTTCGTAAGCCCAAATGGTTAGTTGAAATACGATAAGTCGATGCTTTGGAGATATTCAACTCCGATTCCATGAACTTCAATGATGATTTCGGTCTATTTTTGATAAATTTAAGAAGAATTTCGGTGATTCCCGATTTTGGGCGGCTCGTATGTTTATCGTCATTTATGATTTTATTTCTCTGAAACGTGCAAACCACTCATGAACCCTAGAATGAGATAGACAAGCATTGCCATAAACTTTTTTCATCAGTTCAAATGTTTCGGTAAACGTTTTACCGATTTTAAAACAATATTTGATATTAGTTCTTTGTTTGAAACTCATTTTTGTACCGATGACACACACACACCGACACTTGAGACGCAATAACTTCGCTTCCACTGAACCGAAGCTTTCACTTGAAGTTCCCACGCACTAACTCATTAAAAAGATGGCGCCATCAAAAAAAATTTTTTTCACACCAGTCTTGTCTATTTTGGGCTTCACCTTGTCCATATACATATATAAGGAGGTAGCAAAGGGTGTCAGTAGCAAACTCAGTGCTGTGAAAGAAAAGAAAAATATACTTAACTCAGAAGTATATTTTAATTTGTGAAAAGAATATTTTCATGGCCGTTGACCGCGTGCACACCGAAGAAGCTGCTTCCATCTGACGAGTTCAATTTTTTTCACGTGGGTTGTCAAAAAATAATCACTTGAGTGACGGAAGGCTTTTGTGTGGAGATCATATCTAATTAGTCTTCACATGGATCTGGTCGATACTTTCAGATTTCTCCGAAGTCTTTCTCGCACGGCTTTGATACCTGCATTGGTTCGCAACACACGAGGACGACCACTTCTTTTTCTGTCTATCACTTCAGACATTTGGGAAAAACGATTAATCGTGCGGTATAGAAAGTTTTTCAGCAATTCGTAAATCTCACTTGCATTTTTATCATACTTTTTTAATGCAATCACTGCAATTTTTCTTAGCTCTTCACTTCGTGATGGTAGGAGGTTTCAAAAACGGACAGCAAAGACAAAGAACTGACATTATGTTACTATGCCGCTGTATTTCATACTAAGTAAGTTAAGAGGCCAAGACGATTTAAAGTAATGTGAAGTCGGTTTGTAAGGCATAACAAAAATTCTCACAGAACTAACTATCGCTATCTCTGTCTCTATTCTTTCCTATCTCTTTCTCTGATACTTTTTTCTTTCCCTCCTTGACTATCTACCCCCTTTCCAGAGTTTTAAATACAACGGGCTTTTTAGCCTGAGTGTTTTAGGAGCCACCAAATCTCCTGGTGCTCCTTGGCTCGACCTTTTCAAATTTCAATTTCAAAGGCATTTGGGCTATTGAAAAGTAATGACTTTGTGAAGTGTTAAGCATTTCAACTGTAGCAAGTCATTAAGTTGAGAATATTAGTTTAGAAAAAGCGGATATGTGCTGGTGGCATTTTCTACAATAAACGTAACTCGCAATAGTTTTGTAAAAGACATTACGCTTACTACGGCATAGACTATCACAACCTGCATACAGTTCACAACCATAAAGTAACGTTGGCTTTAAGAATATTTTTGCCAAAAGCAGTCGAATTTTTACTGTAGTAAAGTGTTGAGTAATCCATAATGATCGTAACATACCATAGATGAGAGCGAAACATTTGTGTAGGAAAATGAGAGAAACCCATACTTACATATTGAGTATGGGAATAAGTTTCCGTCCTTTCTTAGCCAAAATTACGAATTATTTAAACAATTAAATAATACCTGATATCATGTGAAGTATGTGCCATTCAAATCTACAACTTTACTCCATCTTTCAGGCAGCATACGCACTCCTCTGACGAAAAATTCGAGTTCTTCTGACTTGTAAGAAGTGAATCGCTCTCCAATAAGGGATTACTGCATTGATCGGAACAGATGGTAATCCAAGGGTGCAATGTCTGGAGAATACGGCGAGTGGAGCAAGATTTCCCAATTCAGCCACTTTAAATATTTCTGGACCGATTTAGCAACGTGTGGTCTGGCGTAGTCATGCAGCAAAATCAGTTTGTCATGTCTACCGTCCCATTCGGCTCTCTTTTCTTTGAGAGCTCAGAGCTTAATTCAAACGCATTAGCTGCAGTCGGTAATGATCGTCAGTGATGGTTTCAGATGGTTTGAGGAGTTCATAATAGATGGCATCCTTCTGATACCACCAGATGCACAACATAACCTTTGAAGCATGAATATTTCTTTTGCCGTAGATGGAACTGGTTCACTGGGCAGCCCCCAACATTTTCGACGCTAACGGTTAACATAGTAGATACATTTTTCATGCATGCAGAAACCCTTTCGTTTTCTGCCATTCAAGAAGCATCTCACACATAACCAAATGTCCCTGGATATCCCTCTCCTTCAATTGATGTGGCATCCAGTTACCTGCTTTCTGGACCATTCCCAACGCGTACAAATGTTTACCGACAGTTGATCTGTCAACATCCAACTCTTTAGACATATCATTAAGGGTTCGGCATGCGTCTCCATCCAAGAATTGTTGCAGCTGAGTATCTTCGAATGTTTGCGGTGCCCTTGGCTAGTACAATCTTTATCACTCAAGTCCAAATTGCCACTTTGGAAGCGTTGAAACCACTCACTACAAGTTGTATTTGATGGAGCGTGTATAAATATTGATCAATATACGACACGTTTCAGCTGCACTTTTTTTTAAAAGGTAATAATGAAGCATGACTTCCCGACAAATGCTGTTTTTTCGGGACGAACGTAGACATTTTTGATGTCAGATAAAGAAGGATCTTTAGCCTACAAACGAATGTCAACTACTGCGACCGAGATCTCACATATACACCTTCAAATCATCAGTATATTACTAGAGCGAACACAAAAATAGTATCAGCGGCGACACATCTTTTACGAGAGCGGAAAGTTATTCCTATACCTAATACTTTCAGATAGTAGATGATGTAGATGACCGCGCACTGGAGTCTAAGCTGTACATCAATTATCTGGGAGTAATTGACGACAGGTTGATATACGCCAGTGGTAAAGCAATGATCCAGCCAGTGGTCTGGATCGAAGCAACAAATTGCAGCTCCTAGATGAAAGGAATTGAATCGGTATACCGGTTATATGCCCTCAAGGTATGCTGTTTAATTATCGGATGATGCTGTATTAGTCATCGCGGGTATGCTGTCGTTCGAAAGAAAAACGGGAGTGAAGCATCCGTACGTGGCAGGAGGAATGAAGAACGCTATGAACGGGTGATGAACGTCTTCATTGATTCCGAATATTTCCAAATGAATAAATGGAAAACATGAACAGCTACACTTCTACTGGAACGAAATAATTGGTGGACATGGATGTTCTAAATCTTATCTGCAAAGATTTAAGCATGAGGATGACCCATACTGCACTTTTTGTGACAACGCAGATGAAGATGTAGATCATATTTTCTTTGTCTGCCTACATTTTCAGTGCAAAAGGGAAGAATTAAGTATTATGGTCGGGATGCTAATAATGTTTAGCAACCTAGTGGATATTATGCGTAACTCAGAAGAACATTGATCCGCTGTCGGTAATATGGCAAAAATAGTAATAGTTTGTCGCGCTGCATAAGCAGATCTTCATGAAGAGGCAATAGGCCGCTTCTCCTCTTGTGAAGTAATACTTAAGGGTTGTCCTGCGGGAGGGAATCGAGGCTGATGTTGGTTTTTAGTAGACGAGTCGAAAGACAAGTCTCACACTTTTCGGCTTTCCATTTTCAATACTTTTTAAAAATAACTATAAAAAACAAATGGTCAGACGGTTTTGAAACTTAAAAAAAGCAACATTGACGAATTTCTTGGAAAGCGAGAGAAATTGACGAAGTATATGTAATGAAATCCATGGATATAATGGCCGTAAATCGCCTGCTTTTAAAAGAAGAACGGTTGTGATGGCCTCAAAAATCAATATTTCGAAAAAAAAGTGCGAAAAAAGTCTAAAAGTCAAAAAAATGTGTTCATAAATCATTAATTTGAGCAAACATATTTTCAGTAAATATTTTTCCATAGTCCCCTTTTTCGACCGCCTGACATTTTACCAAGCTTTTTCCTCCTCTCCTTAATAGCAAAAATATATGTATGTATGTGTATTCGTGCTCTACTATGCTCCTCCAACATCAATCGATATTCGACTCGCACTCGCTTATTTCAAATAAAATTTCACTTAAAGGATATGCATAGTACAGACCTGAGCGCCTAAAAATATGTTAACTAACAGTTTCACGTGCAGTTTCATTCAGATTTGAGTGGCAGCTGCTGGCAAACTGTCAGTTAAGTTGCATAAATGTTGGCTATTAAAATCGAATGAGTGAAGAGTTCGTGTAGGATGCAAGCAACTCGATTGGAGGGGTTTTTGCCTTGAAGCAGACAGATATGGTGAAGGGTAGAAGATATTAAGAAATATTGTTTGAGGCATGAGTAGAGAAACGATGCAACGTTCATAAGGAGATTTTACGTACATAGATATGTTGTGTAAAAATTTAGTAAGGGTAAAAATTCAATTTGTTCGCTAAAATACATAAGTTGTACCTTTTGTAAGGGAAAAAATGGATTTCGAAGTTTCTTTAACGAATTTAATATTTGTGGAAGTCATAGCCAAAGCATTATTTAGTCACGATGTCCCTGAGGTCGGGCGATTCGTGTACAAAGTGACAACTGCTCGTCGTAGATTTCGTTTACGTTACAATATTCGATGTTTATCTGATGCCCCAAGTAAAGATTTGATTCATTCATGGGTACGAAGGTTCAACACAACAAATTCGGTGGTAAACAGCCCAGATGAAGATGTTGAATTCGACGCTTTGCACACCTTGGAATTCCAAAAACTTTTGGGTGTAAAATATAGAGAAGGGATCTTAGAATTCACCTCTTCAAAAATCAAATCAGAGAGACCATGGCGATACTTCGTAATTTCGCGTGATTTCTTTTGTAAACACACTTTTCTCTTCGTTTCGATGACATATGCTATGGCCTTTTTTAGTGGGGCATCTCAAAAGTAAAGTCTATGAAACTAATGCAGATACCATCGCAGCACT
Organism: Anastrepha obliqua; assembly: GCF_027943255.1. Classification (NCBI taxonomy): domain Eukaryota; kingdom Metazoa; phylum Arthropoda; class Insecta; order Diptera; family Tephritidae; genus Anastrepha; species Anastrepha obliqua. The sequence goes on from NC_072896.1 coordinate 34,496,336, forward strand.
AAAGGAAAATATTGTTTTAGAGGCTAATATCATCCCGACATCTTTTCTCTAACTAATGGCACGGGGTACAGAGGCCAGAACAAGAGTGTATCTGCCGTGTCGACCAACAAAATAATAAAAAAGGGGTTGTCTGTAAAGTCGGTTTAGTGACGATAGTTTAACGTGACACGTCATAAAAAAATACTGATGTAATGGTTGCAATTTTTAAAACAAAATTTTAATTTTATTTGTTTGATAGATATTTGGTATGGATATAGAGAAGGAGATAAATGGAATCGCAATGGAATTGATAAAGTTACATTTACACAAACGTGAAAAATGACGAAACATTTATCAAATTCATGAAAGATATGTTCAATTTCGAGAGTGCATCAGACGTTAATAAGTCAACAACACTAAGAGGCAACATCATCGATTTGCTTTTTTCAAGACACTTTACACTCGAAACACTCCCTTTCATTTCCTACTTGTCCTATCATCTCCTATTCTCAACAGAGAAATGGTTCATTATCATGCACACAGGAAGGAGGCATATGCAAATACAAATATGTGAATTTATATACATATGCGCATATATTATACATACATATTTATGTATACTCACTCAAGTAGGAGAGAGCCCGATGTCGAACGTTGCCGAACGCGGGGGCCGATTGTGCTCTTTGTCGTTCGTTCCGCGCTTTCCACATACCTTATAAGATATGTTGTATACTAATATATGTATATAAACATGCATATACATACACAATTTCGCGCAATTTTCAAAACGAACAAATCGTTCGTTTTGAAAATTGCGCGAAATTGTGTATGTATATGCATTTATACGATATATTAGTATAGCAAGCAAATGTACTTGAATGAAGGAGAGCGCGGAAACGAACGACAAAGAGCACAATCGGCCCCCGCGTTCGGCAACGTTCGACATCTGGCTCTCTCCTACTTATGTGAGCATATATATGTATGTATATGCGCATTTGTATATTAATTCACGTATTTGTATTTGCATATGCCTTCTTCCTGTGTGCATGGTAATGAACCATTTCTCTGTTGAGAATAGGAGATGATAGGACAAGTAGGAAATGAAAGGGAGTGTTTCGAGTGTAAAGTGTCTTGAAAAAAGCAAATCGATGATGTTGCCTCTTAGTGTTGTTGACTTATTAACGCCTGATGCACAATCGAAATTGAACATATCTTTCATGAATTTGATAAATGTTTCGTCATGTTTCACGTTTGTGTAAATGTAACTTGACCTATTCCATTGCAATTCCATTTACCCCCTTCTCTATATCCATACAAAATATCTATCAAACAAATTTGTTTTCAAAATTTTTGTTTTGAAAATTGCAACCCTTGTCACGTTAAACTATCGTCAGTAAACCGACTTTACAGACAACCTCTTTTTTTTATTTTGAAGATTGAACATTGTCATTTATGAATAAAAAATAATATCGTTCAAATGACTGCCACGACTGGCTTTACAGTAGGTCATTCGATCAACCCAATTTTTAACCACATTTCCGATTGTTTGGGCTCCAATTTCATGAATGGCAACTTCGATTTTCGATTTCGTGTTTTAAAGCATCAATCGTCTCTGGATGGTTCGCATAGCATTTATCCTTAACGACTCCCCACAAAATATAGTCCAATTGGCTTAAATCACAGCTCCGAGGCGGCCAATTGATATCGGAATTTCGGCTGATTATTCGGTTTTCAAAAACGGTAGACAAAAGTTTGAGTGTAGCTTTGGCAGTGTGACAAGTTGCACCGTCCTGTTGAAACCAAATGTCGTCCATGTCATCCTCTTCAATTTTTGGAAACAAAAACGCGTTGAGCATGTCACGGTAACGCTCGCCATTTACTGTAACCGCGGTTCCTCGCTCATTTTCAAAAACAAATGGCCCGATGATGCCGCCAGACCAAAAACCGCACCAAACAGTGACTCGTTGTGGATGCATTTGCTTCTCTACAGTAACGTGTGGATTTTCTGAGCCCCAAATCGGACAATTTTGCTTATTGACGTAGCCATCGATGTGAAAATCAGAAAAGAAGAAGAAGACTCACCACTTTGGAAATAGGTTTTCAATATTTCCCAATTTTGTTCAAGCGTATAGCGTCACATTTCGTAAATGTCAAACCTTTAAGTAAATTATGAACACATTTCACATGTTATTTGTGTTACCATTCTCAAAAAGAGTGGTGGTTCAAAAAGCAAACGCTATATGGCCCACCCTGTATAAGCTGTAAATGTGTTTTAAGAATGTGAATGTTAAAAAATTGTGGTTGGGTGTTTTTAAAGTGAAATAGTGTCAGTTCCTTTAACATAATTTTTTTTCATTGCATGCTGCTTAAACATTTGTTTTTTTGGAATTAATTAACTTACTTTTTTTTATTTTTAATTTTTTTTTTTCAATTTTGAAATTAAGAAAAACGTTTCTTTTTAATTTTGAATTTAAAAAAATTTAAATTTTTTTTGAATTATAAAATTTCAAAAAATTGAATTTTTTTTTTAATTTTTTCTCTGATTCACCTCGTAGACTTTTCTCTAATAACTGAGACTGCTCTGTAAACACGAAATGTGAAAACATAGTGGGATTCCCATAACTCTTCGCATATTTATATGGTCGTATATACTTATATAAGAGCTAAATGTCACCCATAAAACGTATCTATAAAAATCTCTAAAAAAAGTGTAATTGCAACTTTTTCTGCCAGCCAGTTCAAAGAATACTTTCCAACAATTCTCACGTTTCTCGTTTGTATACCTTAGCTTATACTCTCCGCCCCTCTTGTTTCTTCGTTTTTATTTCTACGCTACAAGAGCAAATGAGAAGCATTTATACTAATTTGAAGCAGTCTTTGCCTCAACCACTTTGCCTCTTAGCTGTTGCTTTTGTATTTCTTTTTCCTTCTTTGCTTACTCCTTCTGACGCATTTAAATAGTTCAGCACTTAAGTCCCATGTCATTTACACGCAAAACATTGAATTAAATTATTCAGTGGCGCAAATTAGAAAAAAAGAGTACCTAAGTAAAAAAGAGTATCTTAGTTAGGAAAAAATGGAAAAATGTGTACAACACGCAGGAAAATGTAGCGAAGGAATTACGAAAGAATGCGAAAAGGAATGCCAGTTTTTAGTGGCCCTTTTTTTGCTCTGCTTATCTGCCATGCAAGCAAAATGAAGCAAATGGCAATAGTAATAGAGATATCCCTAATGGGAATAGAAACACTAATGCGTTGTACTTTAAGTGTGTGCGTGGCTAGGGTGCAAGAAAGTGGCGCTGCAAGAGCGGGTCACAATGGAGGAGGGTAAAAGAACATTTGAGGGGAAGGGAACTCCGGAAATGGTGAAAGAGAAAGCAATTCAAAAATAAAAGGTTAGGTCAACCGACGAAGCTTAGTATGCGTGACTACAATTCGTTCGGTTTGGCAACGGAGCTCACTATGAACACGAAACATCTTTTCATTGAAAACGTTTCTCCTAACAAAGATTGCCTCTCATAACTTTAGAGAAACTTGCCGAATATTCCTTAAAAGATTTACTAGGCGGCTCAAAATGAATTATCAACCAATTTTATTTTTGAGTAACTCTTTTGCAAATAAAAAAAAAGATTTAGAGTGATGAAAATCTTTATGTTGATCTTTGTGCGCTCAATGGCTTTTCTGTTTTTAGACTGCAACTGTCCAATTCACTAGTGTCAAATAAGACGGACGTGCAACGCCATTTGCAAAAATTATAAATCTTCCGATGGGGTGATTAATTTTGCGCCACTTTGCACCCGGGAGTCAAATATATATATAGATATAAATATTTATAAAAATACGTAACCTTTTTAAAAATTTCAATATGACCATATACGCGCACTTTTGCTCACAAACATAGCAGCGCACATAGGAGTATTTCAGCACAAAAACCGGTCAAAATTATTAAGTGCTTTTTTCAAATATATTTAATAATAGAACACGTTTATGAATCATAATGGCAATATATTTCACAAAAATAAAACAAAATTAAATAAAACTGATCATTTAAATAAACAATACTATATCCATTTCACACTTACTTTGTAAGTTATTGATAAACGGCATATAATTAATGGTTTATGATTTTTTTTCTGGTACTTGAATAAGCTGTTGCTTAATCTTCGTCCATTGTCGGTGTACCCGGAATCAGGAGTTACTTTGCCTTTTCAGAAAGCGGATTTTCATTTCTTTTATTTTTTTTTTTTATTTTGCTAGTGCAGCTCAAGAATGGGTCAGATGTTAGTAAGAACATGTTCAAAATATCTCTGTTGCACTCTACTCTAGAAAATTTTCGGGAAAAATCCAGACGGTATTTTCGGAAGTGTTTATTTTTGGCCTCAGCTGCCTCTTCTGATTGCTGTCCAATTGGTAAAATAACATGAGTGATCACCATGGCACCGTGTTGAGTTAATAAAATAACTCTTAATCGCTCCATAAGCTCTTGATTAATTCCAGTGATCCGAGATGAGGTTTCTGGGTCTTCAAAAAATCTTCGTGACGTATTGCCATCGTTGGTGTTACCATAACCGGCTTTCGGAATGTCAAAAGCGAGAACCATTTCTTCTCTGAAACGTTTTTGATTTTTTTCTTTGGTTTCCTGCAATATTTTCTTCGCTTCTTTTGATCGTGCTTGCCATTTTTTTAATGCTAGCTTATACGATAAATGCAATAGGGACTCGAAGAAACGAATTCTAGCATGTAGGACCGAGAGGCCAAATTTGAGTGCCTCGTTATTTATCTGAGTTGTTTTCTTCAGCTTATTAAAATCTTTCGAAGTTTGGTTACAGATGTAGCACCTCATAGGGGATGTTGTATCTATAGCTTCGTTGCAGACTTTTGCGTCTACCATAGTAAGCAGTAAAGTGTGTTTTATTTTAGTAGCTCTATTAGGAGAATTTACTATCGTTTCTTCGAGTTCTTGGCACTATTCTTCAATGTAGACGACACTTTTAGGAACTTGGACAAAGACATTATTTCTGTCTTTAGAGGCGGCATAAAAAAAATTGTCATATAAGTGAGAACAAGTGATTTTCGCCAAGAAACCTGGTTTTGCAGTGCATACTTTTAGAACTGAGAAAAAAAAATTGTAGACATGCGGGGGCAATTTTATTACCGTTTATATTTGACAAGGATCCAAATATTATGATCACACTAACAATTTTACTTGACAAGGTCTCGCACCTATTTAAAAAGTATTGTTTGCTAAATTTTAGTAAAAAAGAAATACTTTTTACTAGGACTTAAAAATCCTCACTTGGAGTGCAAACTTGTCATGAAACTAAAAAGATATATTGTTATATAATAGTACATACCTTGCCCTTCCATGCCAAAAAAAAATTTTTCGTTCACTTCACAAAACAACAGCACAGTTAACCATTGCACATTATGGAAATATAAGATTGACGAGAATAATGCTCAAGCACCAAGCGCTGTGAAAATTCTGGCGTCTGTCTGTCTGTTATTTGTTAAGCCGATTATCTACCTTCAAGAAGATAGTTTCTGGAATGAGATTAGACATATATTTTTTTTTTCGACTTATGACCGTCTTTTCCATACAAATACTCCTAAGTGCAGCGTGACAAATAGCAAAGTTTTGTGCCTTTATTTATTTTTTATTTATTATTTTCTACTTTTCTATAAACAAATGTGCAAAAATGTATACAACCTCAAAATCCCTATAGCTTGAACTTTCACATCTTCTACAAAATTTAAATAAATGCAATCATTTTTTATCATTTTACTATTTTTATTTATATCAAACCTTTTTCACAAGAATCTTCAAATAAATTTCGAGTATGCAATTCTACATCCTGTTGAATTTCAATATAATAAAGTGCAAGTTTAAGGTGGCTCAAAAATCTTGTGAGCGGTCTTGTGGATTTATTCCATATAAAAAAAAAAATTCTTTATATAGCAGAAAATTTAGAACACCGTCGGCAAAACAAAAATTTACACAAATTTCGAGACTATTCAAACTTGCATTTTTTTATACAAAATTAAATGGATCAAATTTACGCGAATTTTGAGGCACATCAAACTTGCATTTTCTACACTAAATTTAATGGACCAAAATACTGCTTACCCAGAATTTTCCTCAGAATTCTATCAGAACACTCTATAGGCTGTTTAGCGCTAACTGTTGCTAGTTGATACCCTCAACAAATGCAAGGCTGACATCGACGCACTCCAGGAAATGCGATGAACAGCTACCATGAAGCGAAGCACGAATTCGGAGTAGGCTCTTCTCCCTGTTCAAACCAGTGAACCAACAAAGGCTTGTCAAACTCCGCGGTAAAAAATGTGCATCAAAGCACACAGCGAAAAACCACTAGCTAAAGTTTCTTCTACTCCTTTCACAGCATTACAACGCGGGGTGCGTCAAATTTCCTTCACAGGGCTTCTCCAAAGTGGTCGATCTTGAGCTTTTGCTTCGTAGTTACGTATACCCAAATCTTTTTCCACTGCATCTATCCATCGATTTCTCTGTCTACCTTTGGCCCTTACACCCATTAGCTTTCCAATCATGGCTTTCTTCAGGGCACAGTCAGCAGCCATACGGGCAACCTGTCCTAGCAATCTTGTGCGCTGCGTTCTAACCAAACGCACAACTCCTTCGTTCTAAGTGAGATCATTTAGTTCACAGTTGTACCGGATTTTATAGGTACCAATCAGTGCGCAGTCAGCAACTTGAAGAGTCCATATCTACCTCACATCCATGCGTTAAGATTGGTCAGATAAGGGTCTTGTACCTAGTGAGCTTCGTAGCTTTAGACAAGAGCCGGGTCTTGAACAAGTTAAGGTGGGCATAATACGTTTTGTTGGCATCATTGATGCGATCCCTGTCGTCGGAAGTTGAATCACCGCTACATGCGAACATAACTCCTAAGTATTTAAAATGCTGCACTGCTTCAAAAGCATAAGCTCCCACATGAAATTTTTTTTGCACCAGTGTAGGCCACCTCGACTTTAAAAAATATTTGGTTTTGCTCTCGTTCACAAACAGACCAATACCGTTCGGAGTTTTGTTTATTTTTAAAAATGTTTCTAGTGAAAGCTAAATGCCGAAAAGCAGCAGTTACAATATATAACTAGAAACTTCAGAGCTCAACTCTCCCTCCAGCTCAAACATAAGAGTCTCGCACTCAGTGACGTAATTGAGTAGTGGACAATAATTGCTTGAGCTTGGGAAGGTTTTAAGGGCGAGGCCAATTCCTGTAAAGGCGAAAGAAGTAAACTGGCGACGGATGACCAAGACATGCTTCTTCTTATTAGCGTCACAGTCCTTGGTGAACCATTGCTGCCTTAACAGCTTCTTACCATCGTTCTCGATTCACAGCCACTTCTCTCAAGCATTGCATGCGCATTTTCCTAAGATCAGCTTCCAAATCTTCTAATCACCTTTTCCTCGGGCGTCCTCTTTTTCATTCTCCACTTGGGCGAAAAACTAGTGCCTTTCTCGTTGATCACTGTCTTGGCATTCTAGCCACATGTCCCAACCATCTAAATCGATGAGACCTAATAGTTTAGTGTCTTTCTTAACTATATCTTCCAGTTCGGCATCGTACCTTAGCGATAAGTGCCATCTGCCAGTCTAAGTGAACCATAGATCATTCAAAGCACTCTTCTTGCAAAACACATTAGCTGTTTTGTCTCGTTAGCTTTCAGCGTCCATAGTTCACAGGAATCACGTTACCCAGATCATTGATGGTGGATGATTGAGTTGTCAGGAGTCGCCGACGACTGAATTGTCGTAGCACCATACGACCTGGACGAAGTGTGAATAACTATAAGGCGGCTCAAGAACAACAAAACTGCTGGATTGAATCTTATCAGTGTGGCATCAGACCTGGCACGTTTTCACAATTCGCCAAATCTTTTCCAATTTTAAAGTCACCCTTGATGGCACAGATAGAAATCTCAACTTCGATACCTATATCTGACTTTGGATCCCCGCAAAAATAATAGGGAGGGCGTTGAGTGCTGCCGCAAGCTTCGCCAGAACTGGAAGTAACATATCCGAGCCGTCCGATAGCAAACAAGGTGATTCTCTATTCCGTGAATTGTAAATTTTTTATTGGTTATCCGAGGACTAGGCCTACCGGGAATACTACATTACGATTTAGTCCTCATTTAGCATACTTTACAGATTTGGACCCATGCAACCACATTGTTCCTATTGAAATGTCGAAAGAAAATTTGCGTCGTATGAATAGATCATCGCTGAGAAACGATTGCCCTCGAGAAATTGTGTTATTTCAAGCGCATAAAATAACTTAAAGAATTTTTCCATAAAATGTGTATTCGCAAATGAAGAATTCCTTGGAAAAATAACAATTTTTTCCAACATATATAGTATTCTTTATTTAAATTTGCAGGAGCTTAGTGACCAATCCATATGCCCGAACTTAGTCTATAGTCACGCAAGCATGTTTAGGTGTGTATGTACGTGCAAATTTGTCCAAGCACTCAACCGAACATCTATTTAAATTACTTACATTTCCACAGAAGCATTCACACTTCGGCATTTAGGCAAAATTGACACACACATTCGTACAAATCGCATAAAAATGTTGCCTGTACTTAACGTAAATGGTTCTCTTTCTTTTGCACCCTAATTCCGAAAACTCATCTAGCCCATATGCATTTGGCTCTATCTCGAACAATTTTCTCCTATTTTACGCATTTTAGCCATATTTCGTAAAAGGAAAAAAAAATTAACTAAGCACAGCTCACACAAAAATGCAATGCTAACGACTAAATTTATTGGTAAACTCACTTAAGGCACCAATTCAATGGAGCACGCAGACACAAAATATCTCCCATACGAATGTCAATGTACCCACACGTATTAGTTTGGATACCCACCCTGTAGAGAGAATTTGAATTAGTGAAAAAGCTTGTGGCTTAGGACTAGTTTGCCTTTTAGAAAGCAAACCGAGCTCCGATGGTGAAAAAGTCCCCTTAGGCAGCTAGAAATATAAAATATGTCTTGATTTTTTTTTTTGTTTTTATTAAAAATTTTAAAAATTTTTTTTTCTTATTTATTTAATTTTTTTATAAAGGATTTTTCAGTTTCTAGGGCCGGTGTTGATTTTGAATAAAATAAATTTTTGTTTTTAAATTATTGTCGTTTCTCTTCATTATGATAATACTGGTATGGCTCAATTACGTATGGAACAAAAAATCGGTCAAATGGCCGCCGTGGCCTCGACGGCACACCTCCATCCGATGGGCCAAATTTCGATGACGCTGAGGCATAATTGAGGTTCTATGCCGTTAATGTGCCGAATTATCTCATCCTTAAGCTCTTGAATTGTTGCTAGCTTATCGACGTACACCTTTTCTTTCAAATAACCCCAAAGAAAGAAGTCCAACGGTGTCAAATCACATGATCTTGGCGGCCAATTGACATCGCCGCGACGTGAGATTATTCGGCCATCAAATTTTTCGCACAAAAGAGCCATTGTTTCATTAGCCGTGTGACAAGTGGCACCGTCCTGTTCAAACCACATATCGTCCACATCCATATCTTCAAATTCGGCCCATAAAAAGTTCGTTGTCATCTCACGATAGCGAACACTAACTGCCTGACCGGCCTTATTTCGGAAAAAATAGGGCCCAATGATGCCCCCGCCCCTAAAACCGCACCAAACGGTCACTCTCTGTGGCTGCATTGGTTTTTCGGCAATCACTCTTGGATTATCTTTCGCCCAAATGCGGCAATTCGGCTTATTGACGAATCCACTGAGGTGAAAACGTGCCTCATCACTGAAGAAGATTTTCTTCGAATCTTGGTCGTTCACTGTTGCCATTTCCTGCTACCATTCTGAGCATTGACGACGCTTGAAATGGTCAAGAGGCTTTAGTTCTTGAGTCAATTGCACCTTGTAAGCGGGTAAGTGCAAGTCTTTATGCATAATGTTCATCAACGACGAGCATGAGAGGTGCAATTGTTGGGGACGACGACGAGTTGAGGTGGACGGCTATTCAAACACACTCTCGCGAACAGCAGCAATATTTTCTGCAGTGCGAGCTGTACGAGCATGCACTGGTGTTTTTACATCTCCTACAGACCCGGTTTGCTCAAACTTTTGCACCATTTTTCCGATTGTACGCACATTTGGACAATTAATTTGACCGAAAAAATCACGAAGTGCGCGATATGCATTTTGATTTGAACGCCCGTTTTCATAATAAGCCTGAATGACTTTAATGCCTTGCTTGATTATGTATCCTTCTATGGTTCAAATTGAGTTAGTCTGAAATTGGAAGATGTCAAATGAAATGGAGAAGAAATTTGACATTAAGGTGTGGTTTGCATTCAACATCGGCCCTTAGAATTTAACCACCCTTTATATTATTTTATTTAGAAAACATGTTGTTTTTTTTAAGAGTTAATATTTGTTGTTAAAAACATTAATGTTTTGTTTTAAAAAAAAGGAATGTCTTTTCAGTAATTTTTTTATTTGGAAAACAATTTTTTCTTACAAAAAAGCTTTCTTACAAAAATTAATGTTTTTCAGTACGAGTAATATCTACCTTTTTAATTCTCTTAAATTTTTTTTATGTGTATGAAGCTTCGAAGAAGGAGGACTCCATCGACATTTATACTGAGTGTTTGAAGGAGAGGTATTCGCTGAAGTACTAATGATGCTCTCTAATAGTCACCATCTGGCTCTACTAGTATGATATAAGGTGGCGCAAAATTAATCACCCATGTGATAACGTTGTATGGCAGTCATGTTCGACACTAGTGAAACAGACAGCTGCCGTATACAAACAGAGAAGCAATGGATCGCGTAGAGGTCAAAAAAAGATTTCCATCACTCAAACATATTGATTTGACTATGAATCTGCCTCACTATAAATCAACTGCGAACTTATTATGAAGCAGATTCGAGGCAACTATAGTAAGTCGAAAGCAGAAGAGCATCAAATAAAGTCAGAGTAGCATTTTCAGACTCGCAGCTAAGTCTGAGTCCCTTTGTGAATAATAGATGTTCCATGCAACCTTCGTTATAGCAGCTGCCAGCTTATGGAAAATGGAAAACTGTTCTTTACTATTTCTGGGAGTGCTCAGTCTTTTACCACAATAAGCATTAGATACTTGGCTGCTTCTGAAAGCAACTGAGATCTCTGATTGCTGCCTGACTAACAAACGGAAATTTATCGACAAGCCCAAATGTTTTGAAGATAACGATAAATCGAGGTAAAAGATAATGTATGAGGATCCGAATTAGAGCCTTAGGTGCATTAAATGAGACCATTTATCCTAAGGCGATATACTACCAATCAACCGACACCGATTGAAAGCCTTGAGGATGAAGACATAATTCGAATAAAAAATCTCAAACCTGGTCAAAAATTGTGAATAAATCGCCACATCTACAAAAACGGAATAAAGAAAGTAACTAAATCTATTCGAATCAAGCATAACTCCCGAATAATGAAGCGAACTGCAATTAACTGAAGTGGAAGCAAAACACACCAACGAAAAGACATACGAATCATCGCAAGCTAGTCGACCATCAATGCGAGCACAGAAAATTTTCTTGCAGGCCACACGTAACTGAGCATTTATTTATAGTACAAATACAGTTATTATAGAGAGATACGCACTGTCAGGACACGCATCAGTTTTTTATGCCTTTCGTACGTGCAACCAATGCTTTCATAGCTCACACAGTTACATTTTTTTTGTACTAAGTACTACACCCACTCCATTTGCAGCATTCATGGCTTTCAATGCATGGCATCGATGGGCCACTCATTTGAGAGGCGTGCTTTTGCCAACAAGTGTGCATACATACTTACTTTCATATTTATGCATACATACATACATACATAAATACATACATACATTCATACATCAAATATACATACACAGATACCTACATATATAAATGCGCATACATGCATACCGTTGAATTTAAACTCGAATAAGGAAGTCTCGTTTTGTAATAAAAATTGTGCAATATCTTGGACGAGTGATTTGGAATAAGTTCAAATTGCTTGTGAGCAGTCTTTTCTGAAAATGATTGATTTGAGGTGTAAGGAGAATTCCAGAAATATGTAAGAAATTTTTTTTCTGATGCAATGGATATTTCATAATCAATTCTAAATAAAAATATTTGGGTGACCGAGCTTTACTTGGCATATTTGTAGTTTGCGCTGGACATGGGAAAATTTGACATTAGGGAAGAGTGGAATGCATTTTAGGTATTTTGCTCTAATAAATTTCAAAATCGTTAGTAATGTGTGGAAGAAATGTCTTATCAATATATGTATGTATGTATGTTGGGTATGAGTATTTATGAGTATGAGAATATGAGAGGTTTTTCGCTTATCAATGGTCATATGGAAAATATTTGTAATATAAATATGTAGTTTTTTAGAACTACTTAAGTTGCCGTAGCGCTTTCTGCTTTTCAAAGCAAAAACAGGTGTGGTAGTCATTGTCTATCTCAGAAAATTCTTGGCATAGGATACATGCTCGTATAGGTGAGTGGGTTTTTTTTCTTTTTTTTTCTGGAGGTGGCACAAAGCATAACCCTGGGCCCACCGCTGTTCGAGAATCTCGAACAACTATCTGGCTTAGACGTTAACAACCTAATAAGGTTCCTTAACCGCACAGACTGGATATAGTTATGCTGTAAATAGCCGTTAAACAAGTTGGTAACAAGGATGTGGCAACAAAATGGCGCGGAAGAATCACCACTTTAACCAACCAACCAGGCACAAAGCATTGAAAGCCGAAAAGTGTGAGACTTGCCTTCCGCGGGACGACCATTAAGTAGTACTTCACGGGAGGGGGAGCGGCCTATTGCCTCTTCATGAAGATTTGCGCTGTTGTTCAGCGCGACGCAGTTTGGAGATTACTATTTTTGCCATATTTCATACAGCGGACCAATGTTCATCGGACTCTATCATAACATCGGCTAGGTTATCAGCCGTAATTGGCTTCCCCACCCTAATGCTTAGTTCCTCCCTTTCGAACGCAAATCGCGGACAGACAAACAAAACATGTTCTGCGTCTCCTGCAGTTGGTGCACAATGATAACAGTACTGGTCGTCTTCGTGCTTAAACCCATATAAGTAGGATTTAAAGCATTCATGTCCTGTCAGTATTTGGGTCAGATAGTAATCTAACTGGTCATGTTCACGGTTAACCCATTTGGAAATTGTGGGAATCAACGGACGCTGTTGAGGGACAAGCTCCATTTCTCCTGCCATGAACGCAGGCTACGCTCTATTGCTATCTTGCGTATTGTCACCCGTTCTGAAGTAGCTTTTTTTTGTAGATTTCAGCATACTCTGTTGCCATTAGGTTGATTGGGAGTAGTCCTGCTATAACCATAATGGCGTCTTCCGATACCGTGCGAAACGCGCAGCACACTCTGAGGGCACTTAATCGGTACACTGATGTAATGCACTTCACATATGAGGTGCAATTTGTGGCTTCCGCCCATGCGGGAGCTGCATACAGCATAATCGATGAGACAACAGAGTTGAGTAGTCTCGTACAGTTTGGTCTAGGGCCTCTGATGATCATCATTATTCGCGTTAGCGCAGTTCCTGCTTCTGCTGCCCTGCTGCTCGCGTACGCCAAGTGCTCTTTGAAATTAAGCCTACGGTCGATTATTACTCCCAGGTACTTGATGAATGGCTTCGATCCTATGCCATGATCGCCCACCATTATGTTGGCCGTCTCCACAATCTTCCTGCTGCTAATTAATACTACTTCAGTTTTATGGTCCGCAAGAGTTAGACCACTGTTGCACAACCATTCCTTTACCATGCCAACAGCTTGGGTGCATGCTTCTTCGGCTTGACCAACACGACCACAACAGCTATGTCGTCAGCAAATCCTATAATTTGTGATCCTAGAGGTAGATTGAGACGCAGAACTCCATCGTTAATAACGTTCCATAACAAAGGACCGAGGACTGAGCCTTGTTATTTTGTACTCTTTTACACCAGCATCGGTTTTATAACGCAAGGTTCTGTCAGAAAGGTTATTGGCGACAATCCTACGAATGTACATTGGAATGTGGAAACTATCCAGCGCGATTAGAATTTTGCTCCAATTCGCCGTATTGAAGGCATTCTTAACGTCCAGCGTCGCAATTAGGTAGTACTCCTTGCTCCCGTATAGCTATCGAGTACCTTCAATCGCCTTCTGTGCAATGGTTTTGACTGCAGATACAGCATCTGTGGTTGAATGGGCTTTCCGGAATCCGAATTGTCGGGGTGATAGACCGCCTACATCCTCTTCCAGATGATTTGCGATCAGGCGTTCCAGGATTTTCCCTACGGTGCCGAGCATGCACAGGGGGCGGTAGCCTGAAGGATCTTCCGCAGGCCTAGATCCTTTTGGAATTAAAACCAGTTTCTGCAGTTTTCACTGGGTTGGAAATGTACCTTCCTTTAGACATGTATTATAGAGATCTACAAAAATGTCCGTACGACTTTGGATTGCTACTTTTAAGGCCTCGTTGGGGATTCCATCCGGGCCTGGAGCGTTATTATTTTTTATCCATTTTATGCTCATCAGGAGTTCTTCTTTGTTTGTTAACTGCACATTTCGGTCGCCTTCACCGAGTCTTACCAACTCGTAGTCTCGTATAGTGTCTTGCACGGGGAGCAGTGTTTCTACTACTTTACGTAAAGTAGCTGGGCATGTTGTTGGAAGTGGCTTAAAGACTTTAAGTTTTTTCATAACAAGCCTGTACCCAAGGCCCCAAGGATCATTATCGGAATCGTCGCATAGCTGGAGGAAACACCGGCGTTTACTGTTTTTAATTTCCTTTTTTAGCGCTTTTCTTCTTTGCTTATATTGGAGCTGGTTGTCTTGGAAACTGTGAGTGAGTGAGTGTCCGAGATCATATGAGGGTGGTTCATATCGTGCTCGGTACCCTCACATATTGGTTAAATCTTTGGGCAGCTCATCTTCACAAGAAATTGGTCCCAAATTTCGCAACACCAAGAAAATTTTGCTAATATTTACTTACTTGAAAGGGCCAGCAATGCTGGTCTGAGCGTCAATGCTGAAAAAACGAACTTACTACTCTTTACAAAGAAGTACAGAGCTCCAGCCTGGACACAAACCTCGCTCGATGGCGCCTCTCTATCGCTGAAATCTTGCACCAAGTACCTAAGTCTAATAGTGGGCAATAAACTCACGTGGAAATCCAATGTTGACGAGAGGGTGAAGAATTACACGCTATCACACGCTCTTTTGCACTGGTGCTACACTGCATGAGTTAGACCTATAATACTATATGGCATATTGGTGTGGTGGAAGGCGGTAAGGAAGAAAACATATCTCAGGCCATTGGTAAAAGTTCAACGACTCGCCGCGTTTTGCATCACGGAAGCAATGAAATCAACTCCAGCGGCAGCTCTCGAGGCTATCATCAACCTAACACCGATTGATCTCTATGCCGAAAATCGGGCTGCAAAATCAGCTGTGAGGCTATAAGCAACCGAACAGCTTACCTCTGGAACCTTCGCACATAGCCCTACTACTGGGAATACCACAGTCAATTTAGACTATATGGTTCCAGTTATGAGTCTTGGAAAACCACTAAAGGCGTTATTGAATACGGTGGATGGCGCAAAGGCTTGGTTCCGAGGAGTAACACCATTAATGTATTCTTGGCTATTATTCCTCAAGGTTCTCAGATTAATCGTGTAAGGCGGGAATACACGACGAATATCAAATCCTTCCGGAAAGGTCAAAAGTCAATACTCCATTACGACTCCCAAATATATATTCATATAAAGGCAAAATTGGAAATCGAATCATTAGTAGGGTTTCGCAAAGTTCCTACCTGCCAATTGCTACTATTTTTATCAGCAAATAACTTTAAGAACTAATATATTCTTTTTTTTTTAGTTAGAAAAGAAATACTTTGGGTTTTAGTACTTATTCCAAAAAATCCTAAGTTATGTTCGGATACTAAATATATCTTCATATTATTTAACTTTCTGTTAGCCCGGTTAATAGGTATAAAGGCGTCGCTCAAAATAAATAAGTTATTATTCTTGAATCATCATTTGAGTTCCACAGTTAACACGTTCTTCGCAAACAAATTTCACTGTGGCTAAGAGTATACAAATATTTATTCCGCGACCATCCATTGAGGTTGCGTGTTGTCCAATGATTTTCAATAAAATACAAAACATACACCTCCTACGACTATAAGTTTTTCTCTTCCTTTTTAACTGGTTCCCCTTTATCACAATACCAAATACACATCAATAATATTAATAATTTTTCAATGCAGAAAGTAAAAAAGTATGGCTAAATTATACACTGGAAGGTTTTTAAAAATTGTGTAAAAAAATGTTTATATAATTTTAAAAATTCTCTCCTGGCGTTAAATAATAAGCAAATTATGAAGTAAACTATCATCCCTCAATAAAATAGGGCAAATATTAAAATTTGTTCGTTAAGTTGGGCGCAGAGAAATACTCTGAATCTTTGAGGTCACAGAGCTCAATCCCCTCATAATAATAATAATCATTCCTGTGACATTTCGTACGCCTTCAACTGTCAACGTAAAAAACTTAGCAGTGACGCACTTCAACGACATGTGCAAAAGATGCCACACACAGTGCCAGTTATTCTTATTTATCACCGCCAAGCCGTTCATCGCCAAGTCATGCTCCTCCATTCACCATACACATACATACATACATACATACACACATACCATTTCACTTCTCACAGCTACAACACATGTGGATTCGCTGTGCTTGTTGCTGCTGTTGTTGTGCAGAAAGTAGTGATAAAGCTTGACACTTTTGTCGCCTGCTGTGCTGCTGCTGTTGCATCGCTTCACTTGACGAATTGTGTGGCGGCTAAAGAAGTCAAGCACAGTGGTGTGCAAAGTTATTCCAGTGGGAGTCAGTGAGTGAAATAAGAAACAAGGAAGAAGAGGAAAAAAGAGAAAAGAAGGAGCAGAAGTAAAAAATGTGAAATTTAAAAATTGCTGCTACGTACGGAGAACAAATGTGCGAGAATTTGAGTGCACGAGCATAACTATCCGACATTTGGAGGCGCTAATGGGTCCTGTGTGACTGCGGGAAAATTGGTAAACAAGTGACAGCAATGGAGGAGGGCAGAAACTAAAGAGCTAAGAGAATAGTGGGAAGAAAAACGACATCCAGGTTACGCAAGTTGAAATGAAATTAAAGTATAAGAAGGAAAAAGGGAATAGAAAAGTATAAAGACAACTTTTAACGATGAGCGACAGTCTGCGGCAGCAAGGGAGCCTGTTGATTGGTGCAGTTGTGACGCCTCAAATTCAAATGAGTTATATGCAGCAGCTGAAAGGTATAATACGGTGAAGCGCATCGCTGTTTGGTGAGGTATCGCAGATGTACGATTAGAGAGTAGGTGTGTTTGTGTATCTTTTATAGATTAGTGAAGTAATTTTTTAGCTATTATTAAGGAAAATCGCATTGCAGTGATTACATTAAAAAAGTGTGATAAAAGTGCAAGTGAGGTTTACGAATTGCTGAAAAACTCAATATTTCGAGAATGTTTGCTTATCGTACGATCAATCGTTCATCATTGTCCCAAGCGTCTGAAGTGACAGACAGAAAGAGAAGTGGTTGTTCTCGTGTGGTTCAAACCAGTGCAGCCATAAAAGCCGTTCGAGCAAGAATTCTCAGAAATCCCCTTAGAAAGCAGAAAATCTTATCCAGGGAAATGAAAGTATCGACCAGATCCATTTCTAGACTAATTAGACATGATTTTCACACGAAAGCCTTCTATCGCGCAACTGGTCATCTTTTAACAACGCACTTGAACAAAGTTAGACTCGACGACAGATGCCAGAAACTTCTTCGGTGGCACGCGGTCAACGAGCATGAAGATATGCTTTTCACTTTTAATCTATGCTAAAATCTCTAAAGAGGCAAAAACTGTTCTTTGAAGGTTTCAGCGTGGCCACCATCCAGCCTTCGTAATAGTTGGTGGGGAGTGTGTGGTAATGGCGTTACATCTCTTCATTTCTGCGAAAAGGACATTAATACCGGAGCAAAAATGTACCAGGAGGACGTCTTAGAAAGCGTGGTGAGGCAGTTCTCTTCAATGGAGAGTGTTGGATCTTCCAGCAAGATTCCACTTCAGCCCTAAAAGCTAAAACCACCCAACAGTGACTAAAAAACAAAATTCCTGGGTTCATAGCCGCAGAAGATTGCCTGTTTGGAGGTCCAGATCTAAATCTATTAGACTACAGTTTGTGGTCAGAATTGGAGAACATGGCCTGTCGAAGACTTCACAGAAATTTGGAAATCGCAAACAATCTTTGATTCAAGCACCGACGTCGGTATCCATGGAAATCGTGCGTGCTGCAAGAACTGAATGACCTAATCGTTTGAAGGCAAAAGAAAATGGTGACCATTGCGGATGAAATTTTAAGTTTCCATAATATTTTCATGATTAAATAAAACTAGCTTCATTAAAAAAGTATTACAGTTTCATATCTATAACGCATTTACCTTGTAACAGAACTTATGGCAGGACTAAGTATATATTGTTGTTACGCTGTATGATGTTGCAAGATTAAGTTTGGATCCATCTGTGTACGTATGGTAAATGAATATTCAGCAAATTTGGTGGACAAATCTTTGGAGAGGTTATGAAAGGCAAGAGGTTAGATGCTTTATTAAATTTTAGAAATTTTTTGGAGAGCCATGTTTCGCTGCACCTCTATTGATTTAATATTAGCTTCAAATAGTAAGTTGCTTATAGGAGTGCATCACAAGGCGCTAAAGCATAAGTGCTGAGCAGGATTTATAAGTAATTTTATTTCGTAAAGTTGAGTTTTTGGAGCAAAGCAGTAAAGAAATAAAGCATAATTACAAGGCGAAGTCCAAAGTAAACAGAACTGAACTAAAATAGAAACGAAAGGAGCTTTGCCTTGATAACCTAGCGTTTATTTATTCAAAATAGTCCCCTCTATCCTCGTTACACTGCTCAGTGCGATCTAAAAGCTTTTCGAAAGGGTGTTTCAGGATGTCGGTACAAGCCCTTTGGATGGCCTCTACGGACGAAAAACGATTTCCTTTCATAGCCAAATACAATTTTCGAATCGAATAGATAGAAGTCACAAGGATCCATATCAGGCGATTACTTTGAGTGATTGATGGTTAAAACGCGAGTTCTAGTCTAGAAATCAGTCACAAGAACAAATCGATGAGATGGTGCATTATCATGCAATTAGCCCCAGCTTCCTCCTTCGCGGTATTCAGGGCGAATTCGACGAACGCGATGCAACAAACGCTTCAAAACTCTAAGATAGAAAATTGCATTGACGATTTGGTCCATTAGCACGAACTTCTTCTGGACGATTCTCTTGGAATTGTAATAACAAATGAGCATCGACATAATTTTTGACTTCTCCAAACGCGATTTTTTGGGTGGTTGCTCATCTGGGACCTTCCATTCGCTACTTCGACGCTCAGTTTCAGGTTCATGTTGGAAACACCACGTTTCATCACCAGTTGCAGTGTTGTAAAGGAATTTCTCGTCTTTTCTCGCCTTTTTAATGAGGTCTTTCGGATGTTGAATTCTGAGCAATTTTTAGTCCTCAGTTAAGTTGTACGGATTGAAACTTGCACAAACCTTTCGCAAGCCCGAATGATTAATTTAAAATGCGATAAATCAATATTTTGGAGATATTAAACTCCGATTCCAGGAACTTTAAGGATTATTTCGCTTCATTTTTGATAAATTTACGAACAATTTCGATGTAGTTTGCAGTGGTTACTGATTTTGGCCGGCCATAATGTTCATTGTCATTTATGTCCTCACAACCATCCTGCTAAACCTGTCATAAATATTGGCACAAGGTAGACAATCAGCGCCATAAACCTCATCTATTCAAATGTGTTGGTAAACGTTTTACCGATTTTAAGCACTTCGTTCGAAACTCATTTTTGTACCGATGACACGCACACACTGACACTTTAGACGCAATAACTTCGCTTCTACTGAACCGAATGCCACGAAGCTTTCACTGGAAGCCAGCTAGGGGTGTAACTTCCAACGCACTAACTCATTCAAAAGCTGGCGTCACCAAAAACATTTTTATGATGCCAGTGTTGATTATTTTGGCCTTCACCTTGTAATTTTGCATAATATGTATTAGAAGGGGTATATCATAGTTGTATTTTACTCAAGAGATATTTTTTATGACATTTTACCCTTTTGATCCGAAAAGCCGCTGAGGCAAAAGGAACTTGTTTTAGGTACATGTTCAATCGGTACAGTAGGGAAAATAAAAGGACTAAATCACTTCAGAATTTGAATCGGGTAAAAAGGAGGGTGGGAGGGGCTGGGACATATATGTCCCGTCAGTGTTTTTGAATGGGACTTATATGTCCCGATTAGTATTTTATGATCCGGTACCTCATATATAATTGCACTTTGCTTTTATATGAAACGGATTTTATTGGGAATTCAATTTATACTTTCGGTAAAGAATATAATAGAAAATAATACAAAAGCAATAAAAGTTTGGTCTTTATTTATTGTATGGAGCGAAGCAATCTTTGCATAGAGGAATCAGACATTTTTCGCAAATTGTTTTTGTTCTCCTCTCTTTTTTTTTATCTGCACAGCCTGTGCAACGTCTTCGATTGGGAATTGGAATGAGTAGGTGACCTGCGGCTAGCTTCCTTTTTCTTCCTGACGTGCCACTGTGTTGAACAGCTGGTCTTTCCTTCCCTTCAGCAATCAGGTGTTCCGCCTGCTCTATCATAAAGTCTATAAGTGGTTTTTGTTTCCGTGAAAGTTGCGAACTGATTACCCAACAATTTCCTACTGACATCATTAACAACACACATACGTCCCAGTAAAATGAAAATGCTAATGATTTTTAAAATAAACAAAAGAACGAATACTTACTTAAAAAAATAAATAAATAATTGGCGCGTACACTTCTGTTAGGTGTTTGGCCGAGCTCCTCTTCGTGCGTCTTGATGTTATTCCACAAATGGAGGGACCTACAGTTTCAAGCCGACTCCGAACGGTAGATATTTTTATGAGGAGCTTTTTCATGGCAGAAATACACTCGGAGATTCGCCATTGCCTGCCGAGGGGCGACCGCTATTAGAAAAATGTTTTTATTAATTTTTCTTTCACCGAGATTCGAACCAACGACCTCTCTGTGAATTCCGAATGGTAACCACGCACCAACCCATTCGGCTACGGCGGCCGCCCGAATACTTACTTACCTCATTATATAACGAAACCACTAACACAATAAATTACTATACTTTTGCTTGGTTTTAAAACTCAAAAACCACGAATAATTGCAAAAAACAGTGCCACTTACGGAATTCGCGTCCAAACTTCCGATCTTTTTTCATGTTATGAACATGTGTTTACCATTAAATATCAAATAATTGAAGGAAATACCGCTAAGAATACCATAAACTACGAAATGGGATAAGCTAAGCCCATTTTAGTCTCTTAATTTCCAGGCTAGGCATCCTCGAACATATACCGGGACACATAGATCCCGTTTGGATCGAAAGGGTTGACTTGTTTTCAATGAATTCTGCAAATGGCACATGCGGTCATTACAGTTATATATAATATATGATTGAATATAACTTCTAGTCATATTTTGACCAAAACTTCCGATGAGTTATTTTTTCCCAATTATCGAATAAGGAATAAAAAGAATTAATTATTATTTTCCTTCACTAATTCTAGAGCGAGTGCATGCTCAACATGGCTGCCATAGCTCGGTGACACTTTCACTTTACTACAATACTTTTCCAGTTTCAATTTACTCATACAATTACTGTATTATTAATTATAAATAAAGCAACTTTCAGTTGCTGCTAATATGCCACGCAATCGCCAAAAACTATGCTTATGTGGAACCGCTTAACTGAGGCTTACATAAGATTTTGGTTGACAACAGTTTAGCAATGAGCTTTGCATTTTCCCACCACAATCGCCATGATACGTACGTACATACATACTAGTGCATACCTATAAAACTGACATGCACACAGCCACATGAACGAGCGCAGAAAAGTCACGAGCAAAAATACGCCACATCAGTGTTGGCAAATAAATTACCAACGAGTGTGAAATAATTTTGCGCTCATTAAAACAGAAATTTGGTATGAATATATGCACACATACGTATGTAAGTGCGAAATGTGAAAATGCACACACTCACACACATATGCGTTTATAAAGTTACACTTTAGTTGGGCGACAAACTTACTGCATCGAAACCACGAACCATGAAGTGGAACTGCAACGAGCACCGAGTTGCAGAACGGCAATAGAAACACAACGAAATAATAAAAAAAGGACATAGCATAGCACAACAGCAACAACTCACTCAGTCATTCACTATCACCCGCGGCAGCGCCTACAGCCAGGCAAGCGCTTATTGCCAATGTGATTGTGCAAATTTTCGCACGCCGCCATGCCAAGTGGCGAAAAATAACACGCAAACACACAGACACACACTTACAAACAACACACATCCGACATTTCGATTTTGTTGGTGTTGGTAGTGTTGTGAATATTTTTTGATTAAGCGCTAGTTAACATGCGAACGCAACATCAACATCAACTGCAACCAGCTCGAAGCCCACAGCCCACCTCCCACAGTCAGCTAACTAAAGCAACCTAACAAACGGCAGCCAGCAAAAACAACACCATCAGTAACTAATAAAAACAAAATTGTTGGCGGCTAGAATTTGTACGGAGTGTAGTAGTGGTGGTGGTGGTGTTAAAATTGATTGCCCTGCGGAAAAATATCGGTGGAATAAATTCCCGGCGGCTGATTGAAAAAGTCGATTGGATAAGAAGTTTTTCGCACATAGCAAAATTGTTGGTGCTGGATTACTAAAAATTAATTAAAAGTTCAAAATTGTTGTTTTTATTCTATTTCGAAGAGGGTACCAGAAAAGGAGGTATACTTAATAGCCAGTTATTTCTATCTCTCTCTCTGGGAAAGTCCTCAGCAAGGAATGCAAAGGTGTGACTTTGCGTTAGTTATAAGTTTCGATTTTGTCAGCCATGCATTGCCGGAATTTATTACTAAAAATGTAATACTAAAAACAAAAGAAACTAAGATAATGAATATTCATCCACCAACTATTGCATCCATTTCAAAATCCCTTAAAAAAATTGCATTTCGTGTATTGGCTCTACTTGAACACCACTCCATTGGCAATGGGATGTGTGAGTCTCTCCTAGCTGCGATAAGACTGAAATTTGTATGCATTGCGAAACAGCTTAACCACTGGCTAATTTTCTTGGTCACTTTGCAATGTTACGACGGTCTTTCACGTAGTTTTCAGTACTGTTGTGTATTTCTGGCACGAAATGGAACTATGGACTACATGAATCTAAGTGCCTACCTGCTATTATTTGAGAAATATTCATCTTTAAGGAATAAGGAATAATTGGAGAGAAATAAGGAATATAATTTTTGAAGTGAAACTTCTTAGGTGTCGATGGACGAGCGAGAATGGGGAGTAAAATTTCAAGGCCAACGTTTTGGGCATTTTCGTTCTGCGAGAGCGAAAAAAGATATAATGTAGAGGGAAAGGAGAGAGAGCTATACCTTATATATATCTTAGATACACTTTAGACTATTTTTCCTGAGTTTTTCCTTATGATTGCTAATTTCTAGTGAGAAATACCATTGCCTACTTTTTGGCGCTTGATGGTTGGTGCAAGCTTGTACGAAATATATGTTTGGTGCCTACTTTTTCCGTTATATTTCCTTGGTGCCTACTATTTGGGACGTTTTTTGGCCAATTTTTAGAAAAAGTAAATTAAAGAGCAAAATAAAGACTTTTTTATATTTTTTTTTGTAACAGCAGAAATCAAGCGATACATTTTTGTGAATTCTGTGGACGCTGCAGCACTTGGTCGAACAGGAAAGTGCGTGTAGCGTATTACACATAACAGAAGTGAAACTTGCAAGGCAGACAAAGAACGAGGGAGAAACCCGAGAGAGAATGAGAGAGAGAGAGAAAGAATATATTTCTAAATAAATTCTCAACTTTTGCAGAGAATACAAATAGACAAAATTTACAAAAAACGGAGAGGGTCGACCGGTGTAGATAAACACCGAACCCAAATCGTGGCAACAACGCGCACTACTCCGAGCGTTTATCACCCGCACAAACGCAGCGATTCTAGGACCGCAGCACCGGCACAAATTACCGCAAGGCAATACCAATAAATTCGACGCCGGAATGGATAGCGCTTTATATTACGCACTGCATAAGCGCCAAAAAGTAGGCACCAAAAAAACGCTAAAAAATTGGGACCAAAAACGCCCCAAACAGTATGCACCAAGGAAATATAACGCCAAAAAGTAGGCACCAAAAATATTTTTCCTACAAGTTTGCACCAACAAACAAGCGCCAAAAAGTAGGCAGTGTTATATATCGCTAGAAATTAGCAGCCACAGCGAAAAATTCAGGAAAAATGTCCTTAAGTGTATCTAAGAGATATATAAGGTATAGCTCTCTTTCTCTTTTCCCCTGCGTTATATCTTTTTTCTCTCTCGCGGAACGAAAATGCCCAAAACATTGCATGGCCTTGAAATTGTGCTCTCCATTCTCGCTCCTCCGTCGACGCCTAAGAAGTTTCACTTCAAAGATTGGTACCGTGGAGCCGAATGTTGTGAGAAATTAAAGTTGGCAGCTTTTACAAGACGGGTCCTGAGTTCAGCGCACAGTTAGATCACAGCGTGTTTCGTTATATAAGGACTAATCCACCCTTGTATATACAAACGCCTGCTTCAATACAGAAGCCCGCTTGCAGTTTCAGCTACTTCTGGATAGACCTTAGAGAGCCATTAAAGGGACCCGGTGGTCTAGAAATAAAAAAAAATCGATTTTTTGTTTTTTTTTTAATATTTCGAAAGTATAGTATCTTAAGGATATACTGTAAAATTTTCATCCGGGAATTCCCAATATTACAGCTTCTACAGCCCGTTAACTAGATAGAGAGCGGTTCGCGGGCTCCTGTACCTCGAACTTTAAACTCAATTATCTCGAAACGCATTTTTTCGGCTTGATGCTGTAAAAAAAAACTATTCACCCGAATCGTCTGAAATTTTAATTTGTTGTTCACAAAATCAATGGCCATCGCTTGCACCAGAATCATTTTATTATTGCAATTATTTCATATTTTTTTTATTAAAAAACTGAAAAATCCCGATTTTTAAAGTGTGAAATTCAAAACCGCGCCATTTTGTTAAATTTTTTTTATTCTAGTACTGAACATAGCTACAGTCATACTGATTAATAATTTGTTTGGTTTTTGTATTTCAGATAAATAGAGGAGTCAAAATGGACAACACCGTCCACCGTCCAGGTCCAATTTTTCGAGAGGGTCAACTTCAGCGCCATTTTTAAAATTATTAAAATTAAAAATTTTATTTTTGTATGTGAAAGAAGTTAAATAAAAAGTCTGAAAAACTTAAATATCGTCTTTGATTTTTTTTATTGTAAAAAAAAATTGTTGAAAATACCCTAATTTTTCGAGCTCTAGAGCAACGGAACCCCTTAAGCGGGATATAGGAATTGATCACCACAGAATTGATATATTTCGCTAAGATAGTGCTTGGTTGCTACACAGAGTACACTTGACTGAAGTCGGAAGTTAAGAACTATAAGCAAAATAAATTTGTTCTTTCTCCCAAGTAAATGAAGGTCAAGAAATTTTCAGTTTTATGAAACTCTTCACTTTGTAGTCTACACTTTGTAGATGATAATAAACACGGTCCGTGGACACAGACAATGAACGACACAGCTTGATGGATATAAATGGGGAGAGTAAATATCCATTAGCCATTCCTTTATAAGGTTTGCAATTTGACTTGCCATGCACAGAGATATCATAGTTCTATATAGAAATGCCAGATATTCTAACGAAACTTGGTACACATGGATCTGCCTTCGGTTTCACATAGAGAGTATTGGAAGCGAGCGCATTCTTAGAATAGCCATTCAATAATTATATATATGTATACATATATAAATATATATATATTATATATTATTATATATATTTATATTTTTATATGTATACATATATATAATTGCCACTTACACCCTTTTTTGGTAATTGGCCGAGCCCTTCATTCTGTTTATGACGTTCGACTTGATGTTGTTCCACAAATGGAGGGACGTACAGTTTTATGTTGCCTTAGGAGTGGCCGATAGCTTTTTATGAGAAGCTTTTTCATTAATTTTATTAATTAGTAAAAAGAAAATTCAATGGGCCTAAAAATCAATAGCTTGATATTCATCCATAATTTCCTAGTGTCACTGAATCCTAAGTGATTTTTGAATCCTAAGTGATTCTAACATTAGCTATTCTTAGCTGTCAAAAAAGTGGTTTTCCTTTCCTTTCTTTTGAAAGGGTAATTCGAGTGTAATTGCACGGAGATAGTCTTTTTTCAAAAATTTTCAAAAACGTGGCCGATTCCGCCATATTTAGACTATGCAAAATCGAACTACATCATTTGTTTTTTAAATTGTCCGCACTCTTTCATACAACTGTGTTTTTTTTTAACTTTGGCTCTTGATTTTTCCCAGTTTTTAGATCACAGGTCGCCACAACTTGCCATTTTTTTTTAACTTTGACTGCAACCATTTTTAGGTAATTTTTTTAATATATTTTTTTCCAAATTTTCTTTCCAATTCTTCTATTCCAATTCTTTTTATTTTCCTTATCAAATATCAAGTACTTATCATGACGAAATATCGAAAATTAGTTGTGAAGCAAAAAACCAAGCATTTTTACTATTACCGAAAAATATTGAAAAAGAGAAATTTGCTCGCATTTTAGGGTTCAATGAGTCATCCACACTCTGATCGCTAACTATTTACTGAAGAACTGAAAAAAAAAACTGTAGAACAGGCAAAATGTGACTCCTTTGAAGGTAACTGTTTCAGTATTTTGAAGGTTTTTTAAAAAACCTACTTCAATTTTCTTTGTTTTTCCTATTCGAGTTTTCTACTTTGTTAAGTTTCACGTTTGATTTCCTGAGTTTTTTTCCGAGAGGCTCTACTAAGAATTTCCTTTGAACTCCATTTAGGACAATATTTTTTACTCACTTTCAGATCTTAAAGACGATTTGAAGCTCGCAAAAATGAGTTCCTTTCCTCTATGTTTTGGAGCGCCAGCATCTTTGATTACCTTACGAATTACAAACTAGTCATAGTTACTGGTACTACGGCGAGGCTCTTTGCGTCGTTGGTAGTCTATCCACCACCACTTTCTGCTACTGATTGGGGCAGTAATGCGACCTTCTTCATTAAGATCAGCCAGTTTCATGTTTGTGATTGTTTTCGGCCAACAATTTCACATGTAATTAGTAGACTTGTGGTGACGAATACTTGTAGGCTCTGCTTGATGATGTTAGAAAGAAGAAATGTTAACGTTAGACTTAAAGTATTGATAAAAGATTCTGACTTGCCTGCAAGGTAGCATTGGTTTATTTATTAGGGAATAAAGATGTGCTAGATAATAGTAAGGCTAGGCATATTTAGAACCGTAGCTGTACCTATTACGATATAGTAGACGTTAGGTTAGCGTAATGTATGATTAAGCCTACCCAATAACTGAGCCTGTCGCAGTTATCACCAGAATGATAATGAAAAAATCGTCCAACAGTAACTGTGCGAATGATCGTGCCATGCATGTTTATGAGGTGCGAGGCATATGATAGCAAAAACTACGGTCTCATCTCTCATAAATTCAAAGTTTAATTTAATGATTGCTAAGCGTGTGCCCAGCTTAGCACAATTTCACAACTATTCGGAGATGACTCTCTCGTTTATTGTTCACAATTTCTATACAATCTTTTAAACTCGACAAACTCTTCTCCAGGACATCAGTGGACTCTCTTTCCTTTCGTTTCTTATTCGCTTGCGTGCCTGTCCATCGACTCAGTTGTAAGAAGATATCCATTTTCCTGGACAACCCAAATATAGATACAGTGGTCGACGGCATATTGTCCCTCTACTACTGACTTCCTTTGGAACATTTCTGAGGCTTCAGACTTCAGACTTGTGATCTCTTCCATGTTGTCCAAACACCACTTACCGAACTCATTGCACATTGTGCACATTAAAATATTCAAGGCTATTGGCAATGCAATTGAATTTATAGGTTGAACGATATAGTTTAGGAAAATTTTCTGCTCTTACAATTGTCAACGGTTTTTCACGATACTGAGTAGAAAAAATCTTCATATCGTTTGGAAAATAGTTGTATGCTTATTTTATATTGGCAACCGTTTTCCTTCTGGGCTTGTTAGACAGCTGCGATCTTTAGAATGAAGTAAAAAAAGAGTACGAAACAAAAAACAGCTAAGGCGCGAAATAACGATGAAAATGTAATTAAGAGCGAAAAGGCGTAGTGTTTGTCGAGTGTGAGACAGTTGGGTATGTGTGCATGTAGGTAACCATGTGATTACGTGTGCCCTGCAGTGTAGAACCGAACTACTAAGCAAACATTGTAGTTCAGGAAATGGTATTCGATGTTAGAAGTGTCACTAGTGCGAGAGTGGGTTGAATAGTACTAGTTGCAAAATAACCTAATAAGAGGTGTATGGATAACAAATAATCTTTCAATACCCCACCACGAACTAACTAGTTGAACTTTAGCAGTGTAACAATTATAATTAGACTAATAAAAATGCTTATGGACTCAGTCATCAAATTTTTTCTGTATATTCGGAAGTAGTCTACTAACTATAATAGTTCACTATGAACTAGTTGAAATATACCTGGGCATTAATTAAGATTAGACTGATAAGAATGTGTATATGCTCAGTCATCAACTTTTTACTATCTATTATGAACTAGTTCACTAACTAGTCCACTCTGGCCTAGTTAAACTTTACCTGTGAAATAAAGATTACACTTATAAGAATGTTTAACTAGTCCCCTATGCCCTAAATGAACTTAAGAATGTTTAAGAACTTAGTCATCAACTTTTTTCTGTTTATTAGGAACTAACCAACAAACTAGTCCAGTGTGAACTAGTTGAACTTTACTGTGAGCATTAGACTAATGAGCATGGTTATGGCCTCAATCATAAGCTTTTCTCTGTCTATTATGAACTAGTCTACAAACTAGTCCACTATGAACTAGTTGAACTTAATCTGCGTTAAATGAAGATTAGACTTAAACGTACTCATTTATCCACTTTTTTCTTTCTGTTATGAACTAGTCCACTAACTAGTCCACTATGAACTAATTCAACTATACCTGTGTAGCTCGTTAATTGGTTTGATACTGTTGCATATGCTCACAATTGACATTTCCTACAAGAAAAAATACCATTTCTTGTATTGAGAAGCAATAGAAAACGAATGGTGAACTTCTTCAGCTGCGAATAAAACTGGTAGTAAGATATCACAAAGCTACTAGGTTTGACTGCAGGGTATTTGTTTAAGCGCCTAGTTCTATGTTTGTTCAACAAGCGAATTCTCACACTTACATATATGTATGTGTGTGTGTTGTATGCACTCAACTCACGAAGTTGTTCCAACGAACCATGAGCAAGTACAACTTCAAAGTTCACGCCGCCTGTCAAATGTTCATTTGTCATCTTTCCGGCGCCACAGGCGACAGTTGGAGGCGTTGGAGGCGCTGATGCCGCAACGGTGAAACATGCAGGATTATATAGGAAAAAAGTTTAAAAAACAATTTAGCATTTCATGGCTTGACAAAACATAACGGAAAAGCAAAAAAACCAAACGAACAAATGAAAAATGAAAAAATAAGAAATGTCTATAGGTATGTGCATAGATATAAGCATACACACGTATGTATAAAGCGAGGTGCAAAAATTATAAATTACATATTACCGTTGCGGTTGGCAAGCAGTCAGGCGCATTCTCGTATATAAATTGAAAACTTTGCGCCGCGACGAAAACAAGCAGATTGTTTTACCTAATTATTAGACACCTACAAGCACACACACACACACATAAGCAAATAAATTATTTGTGTCTTTATTTATTTATTTTTCCTCTCCTTTTACCTTTTCTCGTTTTTTATGACAATCAACTTTGTCGTGGTTGACGCAAATACTCGTACTATGACAAATGGATGACAAATTATTGTTGCTGTCGAGCGCTGTGTCAACGTAGATTTTCGTTAATCATTTTTCTCCAATAACTTCACGTGCGTTGTATGTGAGAAATTCTCATAATTAGCCAAATAACAATTGCGGGCAAATAAAGTTGCTATGAGCTTCATTTAACCTTTTTTTCTGTGGATTAATTAACTTTTTTTCACAATTTGCTTGCTTTTTATAAGAGGTATATTTTTTTGTTATAATTTAGTAAGTATTTTATTGAATAAACCAGACTGAGTCTTTAACACTAAACGTGCCATGACGACTCATTTTAAACTTTTTGTCAGAAGTTCTTAGAAATGACATTACTAAATCGTTGTTTGCCTTCACGATTTTTATTTGAAAATGCTTTGAATCTATGTTTAAAGATTTACTCCTCTCTTGCCAATTGTTTTACCGTGTTTTTTTGCTAGACTTAGTAATATATAATATACTAGCAAACCAGGCCCCCTTCGCTGGGCACACTAAAATAGAATAGATATGGTTTAGAACAGAAAATATATGGTTTTCATATTATTTATTTCTTTATTCTTTATTCAAGCGCTTTGGCATAAACAATATTTTTTGTTTTTCTATTTGTTTTTGAGTAAATATAAATTGAAAATCAGGAAAAAAGAAGATTGTTTTTAAATTTCAAATCAACGCATATGAATAAACAATCGTCTTTTTTCCTGATCATCCATGAATTTTTCGTTTCAATTTATATGTTTTATTAAGCATTGGAGCTTTTTTAACCATTATCCATTTATATTTTTCAAAAAACAAAAAAAAACGAAAAAAATTGTTTTTTTCACGAACACATAATTTCATTCGGATTTCACATTAAATTCTCAAATTTCGTAAGAAATTATTCACTGTTCCAAAACCCACTCCAAAAAAATTCCCAAACAATTTTTACATGTTGCACTTACGTTTTTTCCTTATGGCATCCAAATCAGAAAGAAATATTGACACATTGTAACTCACACTGTCAATTTGACAGTTCAGTTCCGCCCCAAGCGTTAAAAAAGTAAGCGACATTATGGCTGGCTCAAAAGAACGCTGTACCCGTTGCCACTGCTCCGAATTACAACCAAACTTTACGAAACCCATTTTCAATACTTACTTAACATTGTGCATAAGTTTGGTTTAATTCGGTGCAAAGACACGGCGGGTCCACGTTTTGGCATATATTTCGAGACCCTAGTCATCAATAGGTATGAAAATTACCCCGTATTAAAGCACTTATCAACAGCTTTCATTTGATACCCATATTGTACATACACAACCAAAGGTTACCCGGGTCCACGTTTTGACCTATATCTCGAGACCCCAGTCACGTAGCGGCATGAAAAATACTCTGTACTAAGGCATTCACCAACAGCTTCAATTTTATATCCATATTGTACAAACACATTCTAGGCTTCACGTTTTGGTCTCTATCTCGAGACCCTAGTCACGGAGCGGCATGAAAAATACTCTAAACTAAAGCATTCACCAACAGCTTCCATTTGATACCCATATTGTACATACACGTCCGAAGGTTACCCGGGTCCACGTTTTGACCTATATCTCGAGACCGTATCTACCAATAGGTATCCAAACTATACGGAAATCATCTTCAATACCTCCTTAACAATGTGTGTAAGTTTGGTTTAATTCGGCGCAAAGACACGTCGGGTCCACGTTTTGGCATATATTTCGAGACCCTAGTCATCAATAGGTATGAAAATTACCCCGTATTAAAGCACTTATCAACAGCTTTCATTTGATACCCATATTGTTTATACACAACCAAAGGTTACCCGGGTCCACGTTTTGACCTATATCTCGAGACCCCAGTCACGGAGCGGCATGAAAAATACTCTGTACTAAAGCATTCACCAACAGCTTCAATTTGATACCCATATTGTACATACACATCCGAAGGTTATCCGGGTCCACGTTTTGACCTATATCTCGAGCCCTATCCACCAATAGGTATCCAAACTATACGGAAACCATCTTCAATACCTTCTTAACAATGTGTGTAAGTTTGGTTTAATTCGGTGCAGACACGGCCGGTTAGCGAACACACACAAAA
The DNA here is from genome assembly GCF_027943255.1 of Anastrepha obliqua. Classification (NCBI taxonomy): domain Eukaryota; kingdom Metazoa; phylum Arthropoda; class Insecta; order Diptera; family Tephritidae; genus Anastrepha; species Anastrepha obliqua. Next base: position 34,528,587 of record NC_072896.1, read on the forward strand.
AGTTGACTTTATTTTATACATACGATTTTTTTCAGTTTGTGTCCGAAAAATCCAAATATCTTACGGAACCCTATTTTTTTCCAAAATAAAATGTAATCCATGTTACTCGTGGATAATGTAGTTTTCGAATGGTGAAAGAATTTTTAAAATCGGTCCAGTAGTTTTTGAGCCTATTCGTTACAAACAAACAAACAAACAAACAAAGTTTTCCTCTTTATAATATTACTATAGATATACAAACAAACAAACAAACAAACAAACAAAGTTTTCCTCTTTATAATATTACTATAGATATATGTATATATAACTGGCGCGTACACCCTTTTCGGGTGTTTGGCCGAGCTCCTCCTTCTATTTGTGGTGTGCGTCTTGATGTTGTTCCACAAATGGAGGGACCTACAGTTTCAAGCCAACTCCATACGGCAGATATTTTTATGAGGAGCTTTTTCAAGGTAGAAATACACTCGGAGGTTTGCCATTACCTGCCGGGGGGCGACCGCTATTAGAAAAATGGTTTTCTTAATTTTGGTGTTTTCACCGAGATTTGAACCGACGTTCTCTCTGTGAATTCCGAATGGTAGTCACGCACCAACCCATTCGGCTACGGCGGCCGCCCTTACTAACTTTTAATAACAAAAAAAAAAAGAGAACTTGAAGTGAAAAAGAAAAAAATTATACGTTTTCCTATAAACAAATCTTCCTTACAGCTTTCTGATGTTGAAGTTGGTATTCGGCAACTCAAGGCATCAACAAAATCTGATGTAAACGGGAAATTTTCGTATATTTTTCAAAGCTCTACCCTACAATTGCCTATCCGCTTTTATTAATGTTCATTAAATCCCTTGAATGGGGTGAGTTCAGAGATGCCTGGAAAGTAACAAATATTAATCCAGTATTCAAAAGTGGTAATATGAATAATATTGCCAATTGTAGACCAGTTTCCAAATTACTTGAATCTATAGTGAAAGACAAAATATAGTTTGTAGTTAATTTTCTTATCTCGGTAGACAAACACAGTTTCATGAAAGATTGATCAACTGTTACAAATCTTGCAGTTTTTTCTGAATATCAGCTTTTCAAAATATGGTAAAGTACAAGTCGACTATGTACACGGCCTTTGCAAGGCTGCCGAAGGAAGTAACAGAACAGGTTCCGCGCCAAAGAAGTGGGCTTTAGAGCCCATCCTAGTTAAAGAGTCAGAGATCTTGTTACCCGCAATTTCCACGAGTCCCGCGAAACATGTTAGCATCAGGATATTATGCATACCGACAAAGGTCAGCCTGGATTTACAGGTCTCAACTACCCTTCAAGTGGTTGGAGGGCTGTCTAAGGCCATGAGCGTAGCTTTGCTGTCGCTACAGACACATACAGATCTGCCTCTCCATCTTTGATCCACAACAAAGTTCATCGCCTTTTGAACAGCATACACCTCCGCTTCAAACACAGATGCGCGTGTTCCAAAAGCAATGTCTAGTATTGTACCGCTGGATTCCTCGTTTCTAGTAGCTAAATTGGCGCTTCTCGATTTTCATGCGATTTTCCTTAATTGGATTCGATCATATTTAGTAAAGAGGTGCAGCACAGTAGATAACGACGGGGTTTCTTGGAAACAGTTTATTGCCACTTCTGGGGTACCACTGGGGTATTTTACTACCTTTGCTATTTGTTTTGTTTATTTATGATATTTGCCCGTTTTTCCCCTTTGCTAATTTTCTTCTTTATGCTGATGATCTAAAAGCTTATGCTTAATAAGAAATTCTAGTAATTCAACCATCTTACAGTCTGAGCTGAATAATTTATCTTCCTGGTGCTTTATGAATCGTATATTTCTTAAGGGATTAGGGGTAGTCAGAGGCCCGAAAAATCATGATTTTCAATAAGTTTTTTTTGCTAGCCAGTTGGTTTATTTTACAAAAATAAAATCATAGCATTAATGCATCATGTTTTGACTTGACTTTAGCAAAATTAAAAAAAAAAATTAATAATTGTAAAAGTTTTCGCTGTGTGTGTGCAGCTCATTTCTCGAGAAGTCCCTTGCGGTGAACAAGTCCTTGGAGATTCATCTAAAATCAATCGAAGAAGAGAAATTAATTTTATTAAGGGGGAACACCACTGTGAACGCGTGAAAATTAAGTAATATTCATGAATTTTTACGGATGATTATTTGAGGATCGGACAAATTATAATATATTTAACATATGTTCAACTATACTGATACAAAATTTTTATTAAAAAATATTAAAAATTACAATTGTTATTAATATTAATGCAAATGCAATGTCATAAAAAATTGATGCACCCTGGTGGCCACGATACGGGGAGAAAAATCATCTGAAAGCAAAAAATCAAAAAAATACATCATTGGGTATCGTCGTACGTGGCGGTTTTTTTTTTTATTTTTTTAGAGAAAATGGTGCAGGTTTGAAAAATGAGTTTGTGTTTTTACCCCTTTCTTTGTTTTCGAAAGGCTTGCAAAAATATTAATTTTTGGAATTTTTTAAAAACGGCTATGTACGACTGTAGCCAATACATGTACAAAAATTAAAAAAAGAAATAAAAATCGGTTCATAAGTCCTCGAGAAATCGAGGCCACCGTGTTCAGAAAAGTCGTTTTGAAAAAAAAAAACGCGTTTAAAGTCTTCATTGGCCGTTGTAACTCACTACCTGCACTTATTGTATTAGGTATAACTTCGTTAATTTTCAAAATTTTAAGTTAAACTTTTATTAACATATTTTTGAATATATCTACTTTAAGAAAATACAAAACAAAAAATCGATTTTTTTGAAAAATCACAGTGCTGTGCCCCCTTAAGGGGGGAGCCTGGTTTATGAGGTCTAAAAATTGCATCTCTTTGCGATTTTTTTAAGGAAAAAATTAATTTAGCACTGCAAAGCTTTTTCTATCTTTTAATGAACATTTAAAAAGTACAAAAAATTTTTGGACTGTTAAAATAAGTTAAAAAAAATGTTTAACATAGACAGTCGTAGAGCGCTGCAACGCTGGAGTTTCCAACTAGCGTACAAGATACTGCTCGTAATTATTATCTAAAGCAAAAAATTCGAATGGATTTCTAATTATCATGATTTTTTATTCTAGATGAACTAAGAAAACTGAGAGAAATTCCAAAATTTCAACTTTTTGGAGGTTTAAAAGAACAAAATGCCTTTCTATAAAAAAAAAATTCACTTCAACTTGGTATAAAAATCTTGAAAAATTTTTTTTATCTATTTTGTTAGTTCAAATAGAAGAGAATTTAATACTGAAGGGAACAAGCTATGATTCATTTCGGCAATTCAGAGAAATCATAAAAATGAGAAGTCGAGAAAATAAAGTTTGTACTATAGCTGTCCGGTCACAGGGTAACTACTTAACGCTCGCCTACCTTTGGCTTTGTATCTACGGAAATATTGAGAATTAGGCTCTGTAACTTTGTCTGAATATTCTGAAATATATTAGGAATCGCTTAAAACGAAAAACAAAAAATTGATTTTTTTGACCTTATAAACCAGGCTCCCCCCTTAATAGATAATCTTGTGCCTGATCGAAGCTTCTTATTTCAATTAACAGTATGGCGGCCTCAGGAAATATTTTTCAGATTTTCGGGAAAAAAGCCGACAATTAATTGCTAAATAAAATTGGAAATTTTGAAAAAAAAAATCCTTCGATCAGGCACGAGTTTTTTATGTTTTTCAAAAGCAGTATACATTTTATTGAAATCTACCAGGCGGCTCTTAAGTTACAGTGATTACCATTTCAAAAAACATAGTTTTGAGAAAAACGCATTTAAAGTTTTGCTATCGATTTATGTAGAGTTATATGAATAATTTATTTACTTTCACTGTGTCATCAATTCTTGGGCCATATAATAGTTCTTCCAAAGTATCGATTTCCTATTGCTTACCTTCATAACAATAAGAACCGAGAAGTCGGTTGCTTGCAGCTGCTGCTAGCTACTTGCTCTCGAACGCTCCGCACTTCAAATTTTCACATAATACATATTTCTAAGATGTTATACTTTAAGAAAATGCAAAAAAATCTAAGTTTTTGAAAATTCTGACTACACCTAACTCCTTAATATAGAAAAATACCTCTAATACCTTTTATCATATTAATTATACATATCTTGCTTCCCCTGAAGTAGTTAAAGATTTAAGGGTTTTCTTTGACTCAAAGCTCAATTTTATCGCGCAATTGAACTATGCCGTTTCCAATTCATTTGCTTTGCATGCTTTTGTAAGACGTCACTCATCGCACTTCACAGACCCATTTACCCTCAAAACATTATACTCTGCGTGTGTTCGATCTAAATTTGATTACACGGAGGCCTTATCGTGCAGTCCATATAAGTCGAGATAAAATTGTTACGCGTTTGCGCTCCATTCACTTTATTTCTCAGAGCCAAAACCATGGTATGAATTTTGCTATCGAATGATTACTATTTTCCCATTAAGTGATAGAGGTAGTCTTCCTTTATCTTTGATCTCGTTAATGGTGTAATTGACTGCCCGGCTCTTCTTGAAAGAATACAGTTTATAGTTACTTGCAGAAATTTTCGCTGTTTTGTATTGCAGTTTTGTTTTAATCTTTTAAATTTCTGTTTTGAATTTAACGAATAAAAAAAATAAATAAAAATTCAACAATTTCACTTATAGAGCAAATAGGAGAAGCGTGAACTAGTCAAGGTTGCAAATTCACTACAAGTAAACAAATTCAGAACCAGTGCATTTCCTTGCAGAGTAAATCGCAGTGCATCGATGCATGCCTCATAAATACATGCTTTCTATAAATTCTTGCGATTGCATGAAAGCTGCACATGTCACGTTTCATTCATTCATTCACTCACTCATTCGTTCGTTATTCCATAAGTATCACCAGCCATTCGCCTGCCGACTGATTCTGACTGTCTCACTTATATGGCATATGATCGAGTAGTCATATGACTCCTACCACAGCCAGCTGCAAGCGCGTATAAATTCCGTGTATATGTATGTACATTTGTATCCACCGCTTTAGGGCCCATAAAATAGAGAACGTGGCAGCTGCCTTCGCTTTACTCCCTTCCGACTTTTTTCATAAATAAAATACAGTTGCGCATAGTTGTTGGAGTGTTTGCTACTGCGATTGCCTTACAAAACAAAAATTGAGAAATATGCGTCATCTTTACTTCTGCCATCTCTCATTGTTATGCCCTGAGTACAGACATGTGCACACATATACATTCTTCTCCTTGTTGCCGATATTTTTTTTTGTTTTTCTCTCTCGCTGCTTTATTGCTGTTTCATTGTTGTTGTCAGTCTGTGCAATAAATTGTCAATCGCATACGGATTATATGAATTTTCATTTTCATTGAGCATGTTTTCACTCTCCATTTTTCGCTCCACCACAACCCACATGGACACTGTTTGATCGATGGTGTAACCACTACATATGCACTTATACATACACGCGTATATGCGAACAATAAGCGTCTACTTACTCAAAATAATAGCCGATGGCTATTTTTTCAGTTTCCTATAAATTATTGTGCAAGAAAGTACGTAGTTTTTTTTGCACGCCCTGTAAGTAATTTCGCAAGCAAACATATTTTTCACTTTAAGCTACATATGGCATACCATAAGTGTAAGCAATTGTGCATACTCGCATGCGATTTATTTTTTGCGATGGTAAGATTTTATTTTCTCGAATTTTGAAGGAGCCTTCAACCATAATGAACGAGTTTTGGATGCACTTCCAAGTGAACTTTCATGCCTTTTGTGGTTGCTGAACTAACCTAGGGGTGCCTGCGAAGAACTTATGAAGACAAGAAGTTACAATTCTGGTCTTTCGTTTAACAAAACTTGAGTAGGAAAGTTCACTACATAAACCGCGAATTGCAATTAGTTGAAATACTTTTACGTTTAACTAAATTGATTCCACGCAAGTGATCCAAGTAATTTTCTTTTGAAAGTTGGCTTATCTCTAGGCTCGACTATTAAAGGGTGTTTAAATTGAAGGCTCTTTTTTCAAGAGGTTTTTTTTTTTGACAGATCACGCGTGACTACTGCTAAACTAAATGCATAATTTTTTTTCAGTTTTCATTGACATTTGATCCTGGGAAGACTTACGCCTCAACAAAGTTTAAAAATCATGCAATTGCGGGAATGAACGCTCTGTGAAAAGCGTTTATCGCGGGTTCAGGCCATTGTGGTATTCAGCGATGAGGCCCATTTTTGGCTTAATGGCTACCTCAATAAGCACAATTGCCGTATTTGGGCTGAAGAGCAGCCCGAGGCAATTCAAGAACAGCCAGTACATCCACTGAATTCAACTGTTTGGTGTGGCTTATGGACTGGAGGAATCATCGACATATAGGTATTTCTTCAAAGACGAGGTTGATGTCAACGTAACAGTGAATAGTGAACACTATCGCGCCATGATAAATGCCTTCTTTATGGCGGAAATTGAAGCATATGAGGTGTATAACATTTGGTTCCAACAAGAGGGCATTACTTGCCATACAGTCTGTGAAAAAAGGGATATACTGCGGCGTCGTTTTTGTGAGCAATTTATCTCTCGTCTCGGACTAGTGGATTGGCCACTAGTGATATCACACCTTTGGACTTATTTGTGGGGGTATGTAAAGCTTAAATTCTTTGCGAATAAACCAGCTTCGATGGGGGCATTGGAAGACAACATTACAAAAGTTATTCCCGATATACCGACCAACATACTCCAGTCATTAAAAAATTGGTGTTCACGGATGGCCGAATTAAAGTGTAGTTGTGGCCAATATTTGAAAGGGATTATCTTTAAAAAATAAATAAATAAATTTGAATTTTCGTTGTTTTATTTTAATTTAATAAAAAGTCACCCGATCACCTTTTATAAGCAGTAAATTAAAAAAAAAACTGTTATAATTATGAGATTTTTTCAGTTTTTAATTTTTTTTTTTTGGTATAAGAAGGGCTTGTGAAAGTAAAATATGTATATTTGGCTCGTTTCAGCATTTAAAAAATTTGTTTGAATTTTTTGGAATGAAATACACATTTAAAAAAAAAAGTTTTGTTTTGGAGAAAATGGAAGCAAATCTTTGAAAAAAAGTGCATGAAAATAAATTTTTAAAAATTAAAAAAAAAAAATTTTCAAATAAATTTTTGAAAAAAAAAATGTTTTCCATTATTCATCACCCTTTATAACAAGTAAATTAAACAACAGATGTTAGAATCACACACACATTTGAAACAAAAAAAAGTTTTTTGGAAAAAATGAAAGGAAATCTTTGAAAAGAAATTTTATAAAAATAAATTTTTGAAACAATAAACATTTTCCCTTTATAATAAGTAAATGAAACAAAAGTAGTTAGAATCAAACACACATTTGAAAAAAAAAGTTTTTCTTGGAAAAAGTAAAAGTAAATCTTTGAAAAAAAATTTTTTGAAACTTAAAAAAAAAATTTTTTGAAATAAATTTTTGAAGCTTAAAAAAAAATTTGTGAAATAAATTTTTGAAACTTAAAAAAAAAGTTTTTGAAATAAGTTTTTGAAACTTTAAAAAAAATTTTTTGAAATAAATTTATGAAACTAAAAAAAAAATTTTTTGAAATAAATTTTTGAAACTTTAAAACAAATTTTTTGAAATAAATTTTTGAAACAGTTTTTTTCTCCATTATTGATCACCCTTTATAAGAAGTAAATTAAACAAAAGATGTTAGAATCAAAAACACATTAAAAAAGTTTTTGTTTGGAAAAAGTAAAAGTAAATCTTTAAAAAAACATTTTATAAAAATATTTTTTTCAAGCTTAAAAAAAAACATTTTTAATAAATTTTTGAAACCTAAAAAAAAAATTTTAAATACATTTTTGAAACAATTTGTTTCTCCATTATTGATTAGCCTTTATAAGAAGCAAATTAAAAAAATGTTATATTTTTGAAATTGATTCAATATTTAATAATTTTATATGAATAGAGCTGGTAAAATTAAAATATTTTCGGTTCGTTTTAGGATTTAAAAAAAATGTTTGAATTTTTTAAAAACAAATGCACTTTGAAAAAAAAAAAAATGTTTGTTTTGGAAAAAAATAAAAGTAAATCTTTGCAGACAAAAAGTTATATAAATAATTTGGTGAAACATTTTTTAAAAATATTTTTTTTTTTTCCCTTATTGATAATGTTTTATTTAGATTTATTTCTTTTTGTTTTGCAGCAATACTGGGTAGTCCCTGAAAGTCTCATAATGGCATTCTCATAACTTTTCGAGTTTACAAAAGTAGCCTTTTATATTTTGCACCCAATAATGAAAACGCAGTAAAATAATAATGAAAATGGCTTCATTACTTTTTAAGATATTTTCCTTCAAGTCCAAATGCCGCTGCTTTCGGTTGAACGAATTTTCAAAGCACTAATGCCACTCAGATGTGGATACCTCCAAAACGAACTGTTTAAAAGTCTTCAACAGCTGCTCCAGGCGTTTGAAAACTTTGAACTCGAATTTTATTTTTGATGTTCGTTAATAATAATAAATCATTAAATAAATGCCAAATCAATGCTGTAAGGCAAATGACTCATGCATTCGGTCTTTTGAGTGATGAATAACTCTCTTGTGTGAGCCGATACGTAAGAGCTCGCATTGACTTGGTGGATGATTCGTTTTCGGAGGTTGGTTTTCCTTAATTTTCCGAAATCTTTTGGCAAACAAATTGTAGTGAATCAATGAAAATTGACTGGTTTAAGTTTCTTTAGTGAAATAGTTGCGGCATGACCAGATTTTCCCAACCATTTGCTTTGAGGTTCTTCTTCCGTGAACCACGTTTGTTGGATTAAGCTCGCCTTGGAATATTCATACTGTTGATTGCCTTTTTTCCGTATCCATAAATCCAAGATTCATCACCTTTTACCATGTCATGTACTTGCTTTGAATCACCGCGGCTGAAACTCAGAAGTATTGCTCTCCTTACGTTTTTCTAAAGCTTCGATTCAAGCGGTAGCCAGGCATTTATTTTCTAATATTTGGTATAGGATCTGAGGCATGAATTTCGAGACTATTGCTATTTATACGCTTTTTTTGCTATTCCTACTTTATCATTATCGAGCTGTTGCATATCGGTAGAGTCGATAAGAAATCGGTCGTCGATGAACTAAAGAATGTTCATTTGTGCTCACTAGGTCAGCTATTGTGTCAAAAAAGTTGACCGAAGTCAAAAGTAACTAGTATAACTATAGTGAATTTGGTATCTCTGTAGTTATAAATAAATATGTCCTACCATATCTAAGGCATATTTTTTAACACACTGATTTTCAAATTCAGCATACAATTTCAATTTATTTGCCCGCATGCGGTGAAATAAATTATTTGCTAACCTTCAACACCTTGTCTCGTTTCGCTTCATAACCCCAGGCGTGAGTAAATCTGCCCATTAATAACTCATTTTTTCCGGCATAAATGCTAACTGGTAGAGATAAAATTGTATTATATGTATGTATTTTGTACTTTCATATAGATGTTAGGGTGGTTCTGCGCAAAAAGTAGCGGGCTTTCCAACGGAATTATCATATTTGAGTAATAATTTTTCAACGAAATCACCTTAGATATTCTTATATTTAGCTGACCGATAGGGAAATACTTTCAAAAAATCAAAATTTTATATAAAACTAATTTTTTATTTTGTTTTTAATATTTTTTCAAAAAATTACTTCGAAGTATAGATTTAAAGATTAAAAAGCCTGCATAAGACGGCTTACAAATTTTATCAACGGAACGACTTTGTGGATTTTGCTAAAAAAAGAAATTGGACCAGAATGGGTTAGGTTAGTTAGTGATGGTTGCCCAGAGAGTGGGCCCACTTGGACGAAGAAGTTTGGTTCATCCTTTGTGATACCATTGCAAGAGGGGGAAAAGCGGTGAAGGAAAAAAGAGGACGAAAGGGAAAGGGATGGGGAAGTTTGAGTGTTTGTGGACTACGAACGGTGACTAGTCTGCGGTTGTGTTAACCTCTTTATGTTGCTGATGAAGTTCATCAGATTTTTATTTTCAATACCATCACCAAGATGCTTGAATCTTAGTCCCGCGAGAGCTGGGCAGCTGAGGAGCAGGTGCTGAGATGATTCTACCTCATCCATACAGCTGATGCATGTATACTTGGCCGACAGTGCCCCCTGAGGATGCCCACAAAATTTGAGAGATGAGATTTTGTCATACTCAGAATATCCCTCGAACGCCTTTTATCCAAACGTGGCCAGAAGGACTTCGCGACCTTACACGTTCGTGTACTTGCCCAGCGCTCGCTGAGTTGGTGCAAAGTCCATCCTTCCAGGAGTAGAGCACAGGTTGTCAAGGGGATCCCGATCCGCTCCTTTCGCGGGCGCACTACCTCACAGGTCCCTTGTCTGGACAACTCGTCGGCCTCGCAGTTTGTCAGTAATGTCACTGTGACCAGGTACCAGAATGGGTTAATTTTCCAGAAAATGAAATCGATAAGAAAATACCTCTCAACAATATTTTAGAAGTATAAAGCGGACGATGTTGCACTGATATTGGTAAAAAAATTTGGTACGTGAATGGGCTAATTTTGCAAGATATGAAATCGATAGGAAAATATCTCCAAAAATTCAAAATTTTATATGAAAAAATTTTTTTTAAATACTTTCCCAAAATATTACTTTAGTTGGCAGATTTTATCAACTGCTCGAATTTACGATGATATAAGCGAAAAAAAAATTGGATGAGAATGGGTTAATTTTGCAGAAATAGAGTCGATAAGAAAATACATTGGGAGGTGAATAAGTTAATTTTCTAAGAAATCAAATCGATGAGAAAACACCTTCGATAATATCTCAGAAGTATAAAGCAGTCGATATTCCAGAAATAGGTGCGAAAAAATTGAGACGCGAGTAGGTTAATTTTCCAAGAAATGAAATCGATAAGAACATACCTTATAATATAACTTAGAAGTATAAAGCAATCAATATTGCAGTGATTTTTGCGAAAAAAATTGGGGCGTTAATGGGTTAATTTTCCAGGAAAGGAAATGGATGAGAAAATACCTTATAATAATAACTTAGAAGTATAAAGCAATTAATATTGCAGTGATTTTTCCGAAAAAAATTGGGACGTTAATGGGTTAATTTTCCAGAAAATGAAATGGATGAGAAAATACCTTACAATAATAACTAATATAATAATAATAATAAAATAAAGCAGTCAACATTGCAGTGATTTTTGCAAAAAAAAATTGGACGAGAATGGATTAATTCTCCATGAAACTCAATTGATAAGAAAATACTTTTCAGCTTAAATATCTTAGAAGTACATCAAAATTAATTATGCAACTTTGTTTTTGAGTAACTTTATAAAAAAATAGGAAAAGAGCTGCAGAAATGCATTTCGCAAAAAAATTACTCCATTTTATCGACAGGCACACCGACATATTGACCTAGCGACCCAAGAAAAATTCCAGATCTTCTTGATTTTGCAGTATATTTTGGTATCCCCAGTCACAAATTAAGCATAGGGCATAGTAATAATCTTAGCTCCGACCACTCACCCTTAATAGTAACTTTTGATGATAATGTCCACCATACGTCCAAAAAGTTCGAGGTCCTAAACACAAAACTGACCTCAAATCCTTTCAAAACTGGATCGAAAATCATATTAACTTAAATGTGCCGATATATACAGGCACCGATATAGATGCAGCAGTTGAATCATTAACAAACCTTATTCACGAGGCCGCCTATATGTCAAGTTCGAATGAGCAATCACCTCCCAACGATCAAATACACGTCCCTGCTGATATAATAATGCTCATAAATACCAAAAGAAGGCTAAGAAAAATCTGACAGGAAAATAGATATCCAAACAATAAAAGGCCTCTAAATAAAGCAACAAAAGAAATAAAATCGAAGCTAGCTGACTTAAAAAACCAGTCTTTTAATTCATTTTTGAAACAATATGATGAGCACAAACTTTGGAGAGCTACTAAGTACCTAAAACGACCGATGAAACGTAATGTTGCCATTAAAAATCTTGATGGATTATGGTGTAGGAGTGATGAAACAAAAGCAGAGGCTTTTGCCAAACACCTCTATCTGTCTTTTGAGCCTAGTACTTCGAATAGGAATAATAACAATACAGATACTCTAAACTTCATCGAATCTCCAAACTTCTCGAATCTGTCAAATGGACCTCCCGATCACACAAATATCAGAAGACGAAGTTACTGAAGAAGTCTCCCGACTGAATAACTGTAAAAGTCCTGGATATGACTGTATTGATGGTAGAGTTGTGAAGGCTTTACCACAAAATGCTATAAAGTTACTCACACAAATATATACTGGTATCTTGAATGTAAATCATTACCCCACACAGTGGAAGTGTGCCGTCGTAGTAATGGTCCCAAAACCAAACAAACCTGAAAATAACGTCAAGTCCTACCGCCCCATTAGTTTGCTCGTAACATTCTCGAAGATATTCGAAAGAATATTTTTGAAAAGAATGTTACCTGTAATTAAAATATCATTCTTGAACATCAGTTTGGGTTTAGAGTTGGCCATGGCACACCAGAACAATGCCACAGAATTGTGAATGTTATTACAGATGCGATTGAAAGAAAAAAAAAACTGTTCTGCAACCTTTCTTGACGTACAACAAGCATTCGACAGAGTTTGGCATATGGGACTACTCTTTAAAATTAAAAAACTTTTACCAGCACATTTTTAAATAGTGCTTAAATCTTATCTAAGCAACAGGCACTTTTATGTAAAGCACCAAGATGCGTCATCCGAAATATATGGTATCAACGGAGGTTTGCCTCAGGGTAGCATTTTAGGCCCAGTCTTGTATACGATATTTACTTACGACATGCCGATAACAGAAAAGGTAGAAGTGGCGACTTTTGCTGATGATACAGCCTTCATCGCACCTAGTGAGTCCCCTGCAGAGGCCTCCTCCCTGCTACAATAACACTTACACACTTTGGAAACTTGGCTCAATAAATGGAAAATTAATATTAATCATGAAAAGTCTATTCATGTTACATTTACACTAAGAAGAGAACAATGTCCTCCAGTGTATTTAAATGGTCATCAAATTCCTGCTAGCGACACAGTCAAGTACTTGGGAATGCATCTTGATCGACGCCTCACATGGAAAAATCATATTAAAGCTAAGCATCAACAGCTTAAAAATAAAACCAAAAGAATGTACTGGCTACTTGGTGGCAAATCACAACTTAGTCTAGAAAACAAGATTAGATTGTATAAAGCTATATTGAAGCCTATATGGACCTACGGTATACAGCCTTGGGGCTAGCAGTTCCCCAATGTGGAGATTTTGTAATGCTACCAGTCAAAGACCTTACCTTACGAACACTTGTTAATGCACCTTGGTTTATCACAAACGAAGCCATACACATGGATCTAAGTATTCCATTTGTTAAGAGAGAAATCTCAGTATATTCTAACAGATACATTGAACGATTGTCAAATCATGTAAATACAAATGCTATTTGCTTGTTGGACACAACCAATGAAATTAGACGATTAAAGCGCAATCATGTCTTAGACTTGTCATTCCTTTAAATTTGTCAATTTAATAATAATAATAAAAAAGAAACAAAAAAAAAAAAAAAAAAAAAAACAAAAAAAAAAAAAAAAGAGCTAAATATGAAATTGTTAAAAGGCTCCAATAAATTTTAAAACTCTAATATAAGTTATACATGAAGTAAGTTATACAATTTTTGCGTAAAAATTAAATCTAATTAATAACATAAAATATGCATAAGAATTGTAAAAAGAAAAAATTCTATAGTTTTCTATGTAGTTTTGCACCAGTGTAAATACTATGCTGTCATTAGGTAATAAGATCTCTTTTGCTGAATATCTGTATTCTAAGATAGATTGCAAATAAAGTATTTCCATTAAAAAAAAAAACAAAAAAAAAGTGAGTAGTGTAAATCCCCATTTTGACCTTTACTTTCTCCATTGATTGCCTGTTCGTATACTTCATTATTTCATTAACATAAGACACTATTTACACAAATTTGGACACTTTCTAATGGAGTAGTTAATTTGCGCCACCTTGTATAAAGTGTTCGAGATTCGAATGAGTTACTTAAGTTTTTATTAAACCTGTCTTCCAAAAAGGGTAAAAAATACCATCAAAAATCTCATTCAAACATTTTTATGCAGTCCTTTTAAGCTTAAACTTATCTATCGTCTGAGATTACATGGTGAAGAAAAAAATTATAGTTTTAAAAATTAATTTTGTTAACATAATATTTTCGATCTTTGGAGATATTTTGAAATCTCACGTGCTTCCCATTATTTTTGCAAACCACCTTTCAGATGTCTTAAAATATAATACAATTTATAATTCCAATGGTAGGATAGCGCCCCGTTTGAATTTTTTTTTTCCAATGATGTTGCATCCTAATGTAACTACATTTCCATACTTATTTATGTTTGTAGATAACTCATTTGCATATATTTTTTATGCAAAGTATTTTTCCTGTTTTTGGCTTTTTTTTTTTGTTGCTCAATTTTGCCTCACATATATTTTCACTTAGAATTCACAGCATCACTGCAATGAGCCGAAAGCAAAATTGCAGAAAATTAGTAGTAAAAAATCATACACAGCATGTTTTGTTTGCTTGTCTTAAAAGCCGCAATATAATGTAACGAGATAGTATTTTTTATTGGCTCTGCAGCAAATGAAATCATTCGAGTTAATGTAACGTATATACACATATGTGTGTGTGTGTGTGGGTGTTCTCAGGCCCACACCAACCATTGTTGACTCCCTGTTGTGCGCGCACACCTGCCTGCGTGGCTTTTTTCATTATCTCACTTAGGGTGGGTGAGTTCGTGCTTAACCACCGTTCGATTGGTGCTGAGTTCGATGCCTACTGTGGCTATGAAACTTTAAATTATGTAAGAATTTTATTCTTCGGCAAGCAATGGAAAATGCATTTTTAATATGGGAAAGCTGCTGATAAGCAATCTACTATTTTTCAGAGTTACCATCGAACTGTAGATCTGTCCATTTGCAGGAGAATTTCAAATGTAGAGCAGAAATCCGGCCATACCCCACTTAAATGCTACATTGGTCAATTATGCACATTTATATGGGCATATATACACCTGAAGCTCACTAGAAATCCGCATAAAAAATAGACCAGCAAATTCTTATACAACCAACAAATCTGTAAATAAATTTACTTTTTAGCGCGCGAATGGTGCGAAACGCCATAGGCGAATTTTTAATAGCCATTGCATATGGTTGCAGAGTGACTGCAGGTTTTATATTGCGTATATTTTTTTATTTTAATAGATTATGAGATATTTCCCATGCTCAGCATTTTAGAATGAACTAAATTTTTAAATTCGATTTGAAAATTATTAAAATATTCATATGAATTTTATGAAATTTATGGAATTCTACAGGGAATAAATGCTAATGAATTTACATACATAAAATAGGATATTCATAAAATAGTTTTAGATACTAGAGATAGGTGTGCCAAAAAATTTAATATTTTTGCATTTAAGCTTCAACAAAAAATAACAAAAATGACATCCTATTATGTAACCAAAGACACTTTAAGAAAAGGTGCTGAATTTAAATTTTGCGTCAGTGGGTGCATGCATTTAGTCAGCGGCTAGTAATGTCATACTCGTGTGGCAGAAATCGACACACAAACTCTCTTTGTAAATGTTAAAGCGGCCTTTGACGGCATGAAAATTAGTTGTTTGCATGACACCATAACTGGATTTGATATTAATCAGTATTGAGAAATAGCTCAACAAGTCACTTGAGTCCAAATTCGGTTTTAGACAGTGGGACAAGCTATTGAGGAACTTCTTCAAACTAAAAGAACTGGAAAAGATTTATCAAGCTGTATACTTCACTCAATCACTCAATCTAAATGGCATGGAGTTGAACAGTCACACTATCGTGCTATATTTTCTAAACGGGATAATAAAGCGAAAGCAAATTTATATGGAGCTGAATGAGGGCAGGAATAAGTGCATATCTCCTTTCATCAAACAAAAAGATAGTTTTATTAACCACATGTAGAAATCAAACAATTTCAGGACAACAAGAAGTAAAAACTACTTGAGAAAAATATGTGCAGAATTTATTTAATGATGAATCTGGACAAGACCTCAATTTGAACATTACAATTGATGTACTGTCGGGACAAAGCATAACAAAGGAAGAGGTGTAAAAGCAATAAATTCGGCAAAAAATAATAAATCCGTTGAACCGGATGAAACTTCAGCTGAATTATATAAACTTGTAGATGAGTAAAATATAGAAATTATAGTTCAAATTTTGACGTGATAACGTCTTATAACTAGTGTAGCCGGCTGCACGCACAACAAATTGCGGCGTTACTTTGCTTGAACTGCAAGCGAGAGCGCGGAACGAACGACAAAGAGGCACAATCGGCCCGCGCGGCAACGTTCGACATCTGGATCTCTCCTTCTTGAGTGAGCATATATATGTATGTATAAATTCACATATTGTATTTGTATTTGCATATGCCTTCTTCCTGTGTGCATGGTAATGAAGCATTTCTCTGTTGAGAATAGGACAATGATAGGAAAAGTAAGGAATGAAAGGGAGTGTTTCGAGTGTAAAATGTCTTGAAAAAGTCAAATCGATGATGTTGCCTCTTAGTGTTGTTGACTTATTAACGTCTGATGCCCAATCGAAATTGAACATATCTTTCATGAATTTGATAAATGTCTCGTAATTTTTCACGCTTGTGTAAATGTAACTTGATCAATTCCATTGCGATTCAGTTTACCTCCTTCTCTATATCTATACAAAATATCTATGAAACAAATAAAATTCAATTTTTTTTTTGAAAAATGCAACCATTTCATTAGTATTTTCTTCTAAATTGTTTACACTTATTATTGTTATTATTTTAGAGCATAATTTTACTGGTACAATGGATAAGAAAAGGAGTAAACTATGGGGTTTTTTCACGGAGGCTAAAGACGATAAGGTAAAATGTGATCTTAGCAATTCGTTGTATTCCGTAAAAGGTGGATCGACTACAAACTTGAGAAAGCATCTTATGAAGAAACACAGACCAACATATGAAACCATCATTCTGTGCTCCGAGTCAAATGCGCCAGCCCTGGAAGGTCCTATACC
Source organism: Anastrepha obliqua (assembly GCF_027943255.1). Taxonomy (NCBI): domain Eukaryota; kingdom Metazoa; phylum Arthropoda; class Insecta; order Diptera; family Tephritidae; genus Anastrepha; species Anastrepha obliqua. The sequence continues at coordinate 34,545,731 of NC_072896.1, forward strand.
ACCAACTTCAACAAGCGCAGAGTCTAATCCTGAAACTAATCTTGTGATTAAAACAAATGAAACCAATTCGAAGCAGACAAATTTAAATGCCTTTATTAAACGTCCAATACGTGTAGTAAGAGAAAAAAAATTAATGATTTAATTTTTAAAATGATAGTTAAAGACATTCAGCCTTTTTCTGAAGTTGAAGACGCGGGTTTTAAAGATCTTATTAATTACTTACAACCAATTTATAAAATACCTTCAAGATATATATTAAGCAATAGTTTGTTGGATTCTCACTACTCCGAAGTCCAAAAAAATTGAAAGTAAAATTGGAGAATGCTAAATATGTATCGATTACCACCGATGGCTGGACTTCAAGAGCAACAACTTCTTACCAAGCTGTAACAGTCCATTATTTATTAATTTGGGACGTTAAGTCTGCATTACTAGGATGTTTTGAATGCCATGACCGACATACGGCCGAATACATCAAAAATGAGTTGCACAAGTTGCTCTGCTATAGGGGCATACAAAATAAAATATTTGTCTGCGTTACAGGTAACGCAGCGAACATGAAGGCTGCCATACGATTGACAAATTATGAGCATTTACCGTGTTTTGCTCATACTCTTAATTTAGTCGTGCGTGCAGGACTCCAGGAATGTGGACTCGGGGAGTTGATAAAAAAATAAGAGCTATTATGGAACATTTCCACAAGAGTCCAATAGCTACCAAAAAACTAATTGCCATGCAGGAACAATTGAGACCTAATCAAAAACCATTAAAGCTTAAAATGGACGTAGTGACCAGATGGAACTGTACTTAAGATATGATTGAGAGGATTTATTCACTTCAAGAAACTTTAGAAGCGACTCTTGGAATCTTACACACTCCAGTAGAAAATCTTTCAGAAGGCGAATGGCAGACACTTTTGGCAAGGATTTTCACGCTGTGGTGACGTCAGTGTTAGCTTCAAACTCTGTAGTTAGCAGCAGTACTCTTACTATGAGGCAATATTTAGAGGAAAGAAGCGAGAAGCGCAGCCCTATTCAGCAAAAGAGAATGGAAAAGGTTTTATTTTTAAATATGAACCAAAGATTCTTGGCATTTTTTTTAATATATTACTAATTTAGTTTATCAAAAATATTTTTTGTTTTGTCTAAAATATGTTTCTATTTAATCTTTAATTTCAGTTCAGGAACGAAAGATTTTTGTTGTTTAAATGTTATTGTCAATAAATAATTTTTGATACCTATTTGTTGCTTTTTCATTATAATTTAGGAGATTCTGCCAATACCTCATTTGGAATTCTACACTTTCTTGTGACGTCGCAACGTCATACTGTACGCGTACCATACGATACAACATATTCGATTCGTTGCGTTATGGATAAGGTATCAAAAGTAACGAGTAACGTAACGATACGATAGTAACGAGTACTCATCGTTATAGTAACGAATATATACGGGTTTGCTTTTTTTCGTTTCTTTTACACCTCTAATGTTAAGTAGATTTCTTCAGGTTACTCATACGCACCGCCCGACTAAAAACTTATATGATTTGCTTATGTACATATGTATACATTTTTGGGGGCAAAATTAAGTTTCAAGTTTAAATTGTTATTATTAATATATCTTTTACTTGTTTTTAAAGGGATAATACAATTATGTCTTAACAAAATCTGAAGAGCATGAGCGCCTGAGCCATCAGCTTTTAGTTTATGAAAAGTTGTGCAAGTTCTTGTAAAATAGCAATAAGTTCTAGATTAAAAATAGTTCTTTATTTTTCTAACTATGTATGCACTTTCAACATCTTCCTCCACTTCATCCAGTTTTCAACCACTATCATAGTTAGCTGCGTTAATTTCATTCCGCCAAGTCATTTTAAGTTCGAAGTATCAATGCCAGGCAGAACTTACAAAAGCCGCAAATTAATTACTAGGTTTGCTGACAACACTCTGTGAAGCTGTAAACTTTTACTTTCATGCTTACAAATATAGGGATATTTGTGCTTATTTTCACAAAGTAATGCCAATGAAATTGAATGTTCGCGAAGCATTTCATTTGCAGTCATATGATTTGAGCAAAATGCATTTATGACTTAAGAAAGAGCAAACAACTCGATAAGAAAATATAATTAAATCAATAAATACAATAAAAATAGTTATGCGCTGTAAAGCAAAGTGATTAGGAAGTTTGAAGTGTAATGGAAAAAAAAAATTAATTTGTGGCCTTTGAAGTGGAGCGGGGGGCGAGCAAATTGTGTAATAATGTTGATTTTTTTAAATAATTTATTCTGTGCCGATTTCTTGTGTATTAAATATGTTCAATGCAGTAAGCTGTACTACATATTACTAAAAAAAAATGTGTGGCCTGTCTAGTGTTTGAAGTGTGAACTTTTGAACTATTGAGCTACCTTCCTTGCGAATCTTGACAACTAAAATAACATTCGTGGTATGTCGGGGTCTTAAACTATGATTATGCATTTACAAAATGTGACACTGTTTCCCTAAAAAAGATGAGCAATATTAAAAAAATCGAAAATCTTCAAAAATCATTTAATGAGTTTCAACAGTGATGCTAATTGACCACCTAAAAGCTGAGATTTAAATTCAATAGACTATTTTTTAGGGCGCGCCGTACAGTGACGAAAGCAAGCAATCTTTGCGATCATTCGAAAAACCAAAATCGACTAATGGACTAGTGGACTAGTGAGCTGTTTTCAAGAATGTCTAGTTGACGATATATAAACTGCATTAAAAATGACATTTGATCTAAATTTGCCACTCTTTTCAACGCAAAAAGCGGTTCTCAGTTCTATACCAAGTTCAGGCCGCATAGCATCTCGTTTTGCCGGTTTGTAAAACAGCGGTATTCAATTATTTTCTTCTGCGAATATTTCTTGGATATTTTTTATTATTATCCATTTATTTATTGCAATCTGTTTAATAACATTTAGCAATATTTACACTTTAAACTAAGATACTCTAGGAGACATGCATGGAAAGCGTGCAACCATTCTTCAATTTTTGCTTTTTAGCACATAAGATCGTTTGTTGATTTCCTGTTCAATCTGTTAAAGCAAATAGAATTGGTGCTAATTTCTGTAATTAGTGGGTGTTTGTGCGATTGAAGTCTTATACATGCTTTTTCATTTTTCGGCTCTTGTGAAAACTGTGAGGTCACGGTGAATTTGGGATTTTTTTATATAAAGGGTGGTTAAGTTTTAAAGCCGGTGTTGATTTTGAATCAAATACAATTTTTTTAAGAAATTATTGTGATTTATCTTTATTATGATAATACTGGCATAGCTCAATTACGTACAAAACAAAATATTGGTCAAATGGCCGCCGCGGCCTTGGTGGCACACCTCCATCCGATGGTCAAAATTCTCGATGACGATGAGACATAATTGAGGTTCTATGCCATTAATGTCCCGAATTATCTCATCTTTTATTATGTTGCATTTGTGATCACTCTGAGTGTTTTCGATTGGAGTCTTTTGAGTTTTTCTAAGTTTGAGTCAGTGCCCCAGAGTATGTCTAAGGGATAAAGGGAAATTGCGATTTAACAGCCAATAAAGACTTCGAAGTTTGATTCCTAGTGCCTTGCGCTTGATAAAAAGATGGGTTTTCCATGTGAGCTTGCAGTCAGGATGTAGTCCAAATTCGCGCTTTCCATATTCCCTCGGTATTCGCATAATTCTGTCGTCACTAGTTCTAGAAACGTGATCATTCCAAGCTCGTCTTCTTGTTCTTATAAACTTTACTACGTCATTAACGCCAGTTTCGTCACGAATGACCTCGTTTCTAATGCAATCAAGACGTGTTTTTCCTACGATGGATCGTAGAACTTGCATTTCAGCTGTGCGCAGTAGCTGTTTTGTTTTTGCGTTTTCAGCTCGTGCTTCGGCTCCATAGGCCAGGATTGGTCTTATTACAATCTTGTATATACGCGTCTTGTTTTCAGTGGTCATATATTTGTTCCACCATACAACATCCCTAATGGAACCTGCAATAAGTGCGCCCTGCACACATCTCTCTCTGACTTCCTTAATAATGTCGCGGTCACTGGATATTTCTATCCCCAGGTATTTAAATTTCATAACTTGCTCTATCATCGTCCTTTCTATTTCAAGTTTGCCTCTGATCGCATTATTGGCAACTACTAAACTTTTTGTTTTTCCTCTGGAGACCTCCATATTAAACTGTTTGGCTGTAACTACAAACTTATGTAGTAATCTTTGCAGATTATCTTCAGAGTCCGCAATTAATATGGCATCATCTGCATAACATAAAATTAGTATGCTCATGTTATTGAGACGATACCCATCTAATGACTTGACTTATTTTATTATTAGGTCCATTATTGTATTGAAGAGTATTGGACTTATCGAGTCTCCTTGTCGCATCCGCTTGTCCGCTTGCGCATAGAACTTCGTTCATATATTTTCCATCTTATTTGTGTTTTGCAATCACAGTTCAGGTTTTTAATAACGGTAAGAATGTCTTCTGGTACACCTTGTTTGGCCAAGTTGTTCAAAACATCTTGCAGTTTGACTCGGTCGAATGCTTATGTTAAGACAACAAAGCACATATATCCTGGTACATTAAATTCAATTGACTTTTCCGCTATCTGTTGAATGATATATACAGTGGATCTATTTACTCGAAAACCTTGTTATTCCTCCTGTGTGTCCAAGTACGAGTTTAGTTTGCCCAATAATGTCTTTGAGAATAGTTTTTGCGTTAATTGAAGCAATGATATACCTCGATAGTGTTATGGATCTTTTTTGTCACCTCTTTTAAATATGGGTATCGTGATGCTGGTTTTCCATCCTTGCGGGATTTCACCGGTTTTAATTACGATATTGAATAAATTTCTTATTTGCTGGTGTAATTTTGTACCGCCATATTTAAGCTTTTCATTTGTTATAAGATGTTCACCTGGTGCCTTTCTATTTTTTATCTTAATGATAGCATCATTAACTTCATCTATATAAACCTCTGTACGGGACGCATTTATAGTTTATGGTATACTTATATGCGCCAGGTGCTTCGTGATATATTTGATGAAAGTAGTTGGTCCAGTCGGCATTGTTAATAGGATTAATTTTTACTGTTTCTTGTATTTCTATTTTTGTATTACGAAGCAGTAGTCTCCACATCTTTTTCTGAGCTCCGCATAGATCATACTCCATACTTTTCGTAAATTTTTCCCAATATGATTCTTTAAAGCTGTGTCATCAGCAAAAGTTACAATCATAACCTCATCAGTCGTTGGAAAGTCAGAAGTGAATATCATATAAAGGACACAGCTTTATTATCACTGGGCGAAACTCCAACAAGTGCTACATTACATATTCAGCCTGAGCTGAGAAAATAGAAACATGGATGAAAAAACGGAATGTTAAAGTGAATACCGACAAATCTGTTCATGTGACTTTCACTTCCAGAAGAGAAAACTGTCCTCAAGTATACATGAATGCCACACCTATTCCCCAGAAGAACTCAGTAAGATATCTTGGAATGTACCTAGATCGAAGACTTACGTGGAAGGACCACATTAAAGCAAAGCGCCAACAACAATTGCCTTTTAGAAACTAAGTATTTATTACACATACATACATATGTACATATGCACACCATATATATATTTGCCATAATTGTTAAGAGAGCCAAAACTTGAATTGAAGTAATGCTGCAACGAAATATGTTTTATATTTATTTTTATATTCTGCTACTTGTAAAAATTTATCACATTTGCTGAATGTTAACATGATAGATTGCAAATAAAGTAAGTAAAAAAAAAACAAAAAAAAAAAAAATGATTCTTTAAGGTTTCTTATTTTGGCGTTACACATATTTCTCTCAGCAATATATTTGTCCTTATTTTCCTGTGTTTTCATTGCCTTATATTCTAAAAAAGCCTTACATTTTTGTAATGCTGAAGTTTTTACTTCATCAGTGAACCAAGAGGTTTTGTTAGCAGGATTATTCGGTGTTAATATAGTGCGTTTTCCTAATTGTGCATTTTTCTGAAGCCAAATTGGTGATTAAGGATTAATTTTCCATATTCAGTTATGGGTATCACTCTTTTGAGAAATCGTTACTGCAAAACTTTTGAGGTAATAAACAACAAGCTTTATGAGACCATAAGATTCCACTTTTTCTGCGCTTTTTCGGGGTTTAAGGATCATTTTTATTAGTGCATCTTTCTATTGGGAAGGAACAAAACCAAGTATATTAATATTGAGACATTATATATATGTATATGTGAGTACTTCTCCAGTGGTGAGATCATATCTGGGGGCTTTCTTGGTTTTAAGCTTTTTTATTATTTCTTTCACTTCGTTTTTTGAAAATTGTTAGTAAGTAAAATATATTTAGTCGGTTAATAGATCCTTATAGGTGTTAATTTGTGCGGTTGACTAACGAAAAGTTAGGCTTTGAATTATCAGAAAACTTAAACTTTAAAGTGAGGGAACTTTTTTGTCCATGTTTCTCAGCCTAACGAGCCATATGGATTTAAAGTGCAGTATTTACAAAGTACGCTAAAAATTTAACCATGGGTGTGGACTGATATGGCTAATATAGTGGATTTCCGTCCTCAAAAGTTATATTTTTGATATGTGGGTGGTATACACAGAAGAGTGGGAAAGAAATGATTTCTGACGTTGTGTTATTGAGAAACAAGGCCTTGGCTCAAACAATGATGGCAACACAGCAGTTGCAGTTTTTTTTTTTTTGTGAGAAGAAAACACTACCGTCACAACAGTAACAGAATTAAACGAAAAATTGCTGAAAATGCTCCACAATCTGTTTTCAATGTACCACCTTGATCAAAAAGTGCCCGGAATACAAAAAATCCAAAATACAAGTTTTTTCCTCAAAAGTGATATTAACGCCTTTGAAATACTCTCCACTAACAGCAACACCATTTTTTATGCCCGTAATTAATCCAGCTCTTAAAAGATTTCTGGAACTCTGTTTTATTTTTAATATAGCCATCAGAGCCGATTTTTCAATTACTTCCTTTCGACTTTTTCGGCTTTTAAAGCGCGTTCCCCGTAGTGATTTTTTGATTCGATCACAAAGTAAAACACCGCAGGAAGCCATACCAGGTCAACTCGATAGCTGTTGAATGCTATGCCTTTCATTTGTGGATAAAAATTCATAGATGATGAAGGCACTGTGCGACGATACGTTAGCAAGGCGCAAAATCCACGAACTGTTTTCCCACAAATCCTTTATTTTTTGGCGTATTACTTCGTGTAAACATACCATATCGCCCAAATAATAGTCCTTATAAACTATCTGATCTTCTGGCAAAAATTTGTGGTGCCGTTGTAGTCCACAAAATCCGCGAGCATCGCTTCCTTTTTTGATTGAAAACGAACCACATCGTTTTGGTATTGGTTGATTCGAAGCTCTCCATTCCGTCGCCTGATGTCTGGATTGCGTGTCGTACTTATAAATCCACATCTGGTCTCCAGTAGTGATGCGTTTGATTACTATTTGGTCGCCTGATGAATGTTCAACCTTAAAAATACTGACTTCGGCGATATCAAAGCGGCTCCTTTCTTGCATGAAATTCAGGCCCTTTCTGATGTCAAATGTCTTGAATGAATTCATAAGTAATATTCAAGTCCTCTGTCAGCTCTCTGATAGTTAATTTGTGGTTACTGATCAACTTTTCTTGCACTTTATTGCTATTTTAATCAGTTTTTGATGTCGATGGCCTGCCACTATGTTCGACATCGTCATCCTCGATGGAGTCATGGTCTCTTCTGAAGTGCCCCTAGTAAACGCCTGTTTCCTTTAGAGTATCACTAGTCTCCCGAGGCTCCTTAACGCTTAAGATTTTTTCCAAGATTTAGAGTTTTTGAAAATTCATTATAATCACTTAATTTTAATGACCCACGCCCATCTTCTTAGGCCCAGTTTAGGTTAATAAATATAAAATAATATTCCTCAAAATGCATGCAAAAAATTTTAAATTAAATTATTTAAAATATGAATTTTTAATAATCTTGATCTGGTTTTCGCTCATTCTGAATCTAAATATTTATCTAATATCCAGATGGCTTTAAGTTTTATCTCAGTGTATTATTTTCTAGTCATTGCGTACCTTTAGTAAGTTTTGTAACCATAGACTTAATAAATGAATATATATGAAATGAGAGGAGTTGGTATATTCACGACAAATCCGACTCTGTTGAGGGTATTCGATTTTCTGCAAAGGCGCGCCGGCACTTAATTGAATTTACTGCTGATCTAGCAATTGATGCCAATTGTATAGTACTATGGTAGGAAAAGGGGCACAAAAGTCCAATGCGATCGAAGTACAAACCTCTTAAAGCCTCTAATCTAATGGTAAGAAAAGTATCCTGAGATCATTCTGCTACCTCCTTGCATCTAACACAGTGAACGCAATATCGTTCGCCTGTTCTTCATCTAAGGCATCAAATTCCGTCGATTGTAAAGGGGTTGAATTTTGATTTGTCAGAGAAGCTCATATCCTTTCAACAAGCTGGGTGCATGCCTTTTGTTTTTTAGTCAACTAGCGACATTTTAAATACATCTTAAACGCATTTTTGTGGTCTAGAAGAGGATTCATAGCAAGTCGTCAAACATGCAGATTGGCCACCTGAAGCCGCTTACGAACAGCTCTTGCGTTTATTTCGCTTGTAAATCAAGTTGATAAGTCCAGGTTTATGATTAGAAGCGGGTTTTTGATATTTCGTACAATATGGACCTCTAGAAGTCTTGAGCGAACAGTGCTTGTGCATATTCCACTGGTGGGTTGTTGATTAAACTCCACTTTGGATTTCCCATTATTTTTAATCGATTTTCTTAATATGATAATACGATCTTCTGCTAGACTGTTGAGTGCCCCGGACCTGATTTGCGTTGTACTAACCTGGTGCTAATATAAAGAACTGCGTCGTTCGTTTTGAGCATATAATTTTGAGGATAGAGGTCCTGCACGAGAACCTGATGTTTTCTATAGAATAAAACCAAACACAACAATGAGATCGAAGAACTTATAAATGGACAAAAAGAAGTGCACTTCGTGGCAACAGAAAGGAGAAAGCACGGCTTACCATCAAGAAGGTAGGCAGATGATGTGAAAAAAGTCGAACGTAGTATGAACGTACCAAGAAGCCGAGCAATGAACCGAGACATATGAAGCGGAATATTAGAGGAAGCATCCGGTCTCACCCCGATCTGTAAGTAACATTATGAAGATGATGAATCGCGTGCTTTCTTATCTTTCCACAAAAGTGCCAGTTGAGGGTCCAACAAAATCCCAATTGAGCACTCATTTTGCACAGATGAAATTTTTCTTAATGCATTTTTAATTTCGTGAAAAATTTGTGTCAAGCTCTCACAGAAAGCGGGTGACTAATGAGAAAAGGAAATTTCGCGTCATTCATTTTTTGCTTTCACGAAAATTTGCAGTTACGCAATATTGTTCCATTCATAATAAACAAAAGCTGCAACTACCTGATCTTGTGCCTGTAGGCTCAATTTCAGGTAAATATTAAAAATTAACTGGTGTAAAAAATTTTATTGTCTGCTACTAAATATTCGGCTTATCTGCCAGTGATTATTCAAAAGTTGAAGCACGAAATCGGAGCTAACATTCGTAGGATAGTAGACGAAACTCCCAAAAATGTAGTGACGAAGTTCACTGGCAGAAGGGGCCAAAATAAAAATCCATTTGTGGATTACAAATGAGTGAAATTGTAATGGAAAGTTTACTTTCTCCAATAAAAAAAAAAGTTAAATTTAGAACTTTAAGAAATTCATGCCTTTAAATTAAAGAGTTAAAATTTAAACCCTCTATCGACCGCCCTATATGCACTCCCTTGACTAAAGACTAAATTATTACTACCACAGCAGTTTCAAATAATTAAATGGAAGAGCAGTATGCCAAGCTGGTTTTACTCTTAATCAAACGTAGCATACTTTTTTCCAAAAAAAACTCATTATTTATTGTTACTTTGATTTATTATTCATTGAGTAATATTTTATTGTGCAACAAAAGGCACTTCATTCATAAAGTTTTCAGAGCAAAAAACACAAAATTACGAAAAGTTAAACTCTTAATTTCCCAGTATACATTTAAGGTAGAAAATGTTGCACATCTGCACCTGACAGCTTGACACTTTTATTGCATGACTTTCTAAAAATTGGAAATGTGCGTAAGTAGAAAGTGAAAGCGAAAATAGAGAGAATCAAAGAAATGAAAGCATTCTAACAAACACATACAGATATACAGTTGTAAATGAACACAAATATCTTTAGAGGAATTCCTATACAAATAATCATGAATTATTCAAATAGTTCGAGCATCAGTTGGTTAGCATCAGTCAAAAGTCCGCTTGCCAACAACAATTACCACATAATTACTGTCGTATAATGTGGCACTTATCCTGTCCATTGTCGTTTTCCTCTTTCAGTTTTTTGTTATTTGCCCATCTCTGCGCTCGTACTCCACCAACAGGCCATCTATTTTAATTTACATAATTAATATTCACTTAACATTTTGCTTGCCGAGGCTCGACGTGTACAGAAGGAGTTCGGTGGTGTAAGGCACATCTTTTCCAGCGCACTTCACAGTGCTTTTCAAACACAAAAACAAACAAGCAAATAATAGCTGACTATATTTTATGCAAGAAAAATACACAGGCGTTACGGGTAAAGTGTGTATGTATACACTTTATTCTAAAAAACACCGAACAATTCATGCATATAAATAAAATTGTTTCCGAAAAATTCAAAAGAATGTAATATATATAATTTTGTCCCAAATTTTTAACAAGAAATAATAATTTTGTCCCAAAATATTTAACAAAGAAATAAAAATCTTGTCTCAAAATAATTTTCCGCCATATTTTTTGTTAAATATATTTCATTTAATTTTAATTCTGTGTTTTTTTAAATTATTTTATTAAAAAAAAGTCTATTATTTAATATTTCACTTTAAAAACTATGTATGAGAAGAATGCTTAATAAAACAAAAAAGTAATAATTTTGTCCCAAAATACATATTTAACAAAAGAGAATAATTTTGTCCCAAAATTTTTAACAAAAAAGAATAATTTTGTCCCAAAAGCAATGTGCGCCATTTTTTTTTATTTTGAAATATATTTAATTTAATTTTAATTCTGTTAAGTTCAAAAAAAAAAAAAACATTTAATAAAAAATTCTAATATTTCGCTTTAAAGCCTATGTATCATTTACATAGAAAAATACAATTTTTTCGGAAGAATGTTTAATAAAACAAAAAAGTAATAATTTGGTCCCAAAATATTTAACAAGAAAATAATAATTTTGTCCCAACATTTTTTAGAACAAATAATAATTTCGTCCCAAAATTTTTTAGAAAAAATAATAATTTCGTCCCAAAAATGGTAAGTAGGTAGGTGGGTAAAATGTCAAGAGTGCCACAGGCACACTTCAAGTAGCACTTACGTGCCGTTTTGAATGTGGACCATTACCTGTGCAAGGAAAAATTATGGGAAGAGAAAACCTTCTACAGCCATCCAGTGCTGTTGATGTAGCGGAGGAGAGAAAAGGGATCTAGGCTGGAGAATTTCATCAAGTCATCCCCAAAGGGGACGCTGAGGAATCTCAAGCGCCTAGCCGCCAAAGCCGGACATTTGCAGAGAAAGAGTTCCACAGTCTCTTTCTCTGTAGGATCCCCACAGCTTCTGCAATAGGAGTTGTACGGAATTCCAAGCTTCTTCGCATGAGTACCGATCACCCAATGACCAGTGAATACCGCAATGAGTTTGGAAATTGAATGGCGGGGGATTCCCATCACCTTGAGCGTTCTATTTCTATCGTATTGGGGCTATAGTGTTTTCGAAATAGCGCACGATGAGACAGACCTCCATCTATCTTGCGCTTTTCTTAGAAAGAAATTGTGTAGTTTCCCTTTAACAACGGACAAAGGGACACCGATGTCTGCAAGGGGGACAGCTGAAATCGGTTCTATCGACCCCTTCCTGGCAAGCTCGTCGGCAATTTCATTAATTTCTTCCCTCTGTATTCCTGTGCCCAGGAATCCAGATAAGGGAGATGTTTCCTGCACGTACGAGACTTTCTAGTTCCTCCTATTAATGTCACCCTCCCAACAGCAATTTCCAAGCATTTTGCATGCCTGCAGGATCGCGAAGACCTCTGCTTGAAAAATGCTGCTTGTTTCCGGCAGTTTAAAGGAGACCGAAATACTGGCTGATTTAGAGAAAACCCACAGAGGTACCTATATCCGTGCCGACTCTCCCTTCCTTTCAGTCTGGCCTGCTCGGAAAGATAGCCCTAGCACAACCCTCAACACAGTTTGTGGAGGAGAGGTCAGTGAAAAGAACAGAGAAGGGAGGGGAGATCTGCTTCAGGATGCTACTATGTCCTACAGGAAATTGTCTCCAGAGGCCAAGCTCCTTCAACCTGATAGCGCTCTGAGCAGCAACGGATTTAACCTGCAGATCCACAGGAAGTAAGTGCAGAATTACGTTGAGCGCAGCAGTAGGGCATGTTCTACAGTGATAGCCACATATGCAGTTCTCTGTACTCTCTCTAGTTAAGGGTGTTGCGGAGAGCTACCCACCAAACTAGGCAATCGTATGTCAAAATTGGCAGAACCACTAAGTTCAACATCCAAAGTACGATACGTGGCTTGAGACCCCATATTTTGGTGAACGTAGATTTACAGGCGTAGAAGGCTATATTGGTCTTCTTAACTCGATTTTCTATGTGCAGCTTCCAGTGGAGCTTGGGGTCAAGTATTACACCAAGATACTTGACTTCCGATGAAAGTGTAAGACACTGGTTGTTTAGTCTTGGTATTTCCTGATATTTCCACGTTCCAAAATTTCAGCCATTACTGATGGAAAGGGTCCTGAGACCATTAGGACCAAGTAATCAGCATATGGTACCACCTTTACTCCTTCCCTGTTTAGGCGAGTTAAAGCTTCATCCATAGCTACCAGCCAAAGGAGAGGAGAGAGGACGCCGCCTTGCGGTGTACCTCAATGTACGAGTAAGTAATTCTAGCCCCCCCCTGACACAGCATTTATTTTCCTACTTCCAAGCAGGGACGAGATCTAGAGGTAGATAGGTCTTTCTACCCCCAGCCTATTTAGAGCAGTGACAACTGACCCAGCCGTAATATTTTTAAAGGCGCCCTCTATGTCTATAAAGGCCGCTAAAGTGAATTGTTTTCCCTCCAGAGATTTCTCAACAACCCTTTCAGGTAAGCGAGTTGGGCTGGAGAAAGTCAGGTTTCTAAGTGCTTTCGAATGTGGTAGTTGATAGCTCTTTCGAACACCTTGAGAATAAAGGAGCTAAGACTTATGGGTCTGCAGTCCTTGGGCAAGACGGGGCCTTCCTTCCTACTTTAGGAATGAAGACCACTTTGGTTTTCTTCCAGCTTGCAGGGACGTGGTTTAGCGAGATACACGCCAAAAAGATATTTTGAAGAACGGGAACCACCAAGGTTTTAGTCTTTTTAAGCATTACTGGCATGATACCATCGATACTTGGAGATTTGAAAGGGGAAAAGCTCTTGATTGCCCAGATTAATCTGTTGACGGACAGGACAGGTGTCAGGGACATCGCAGGTAACCCCTCCTGCCGGTTCGCGTCTTCGTTACAGACTGGAGCAATAAAATTTTCCGGGAAATGGGCATTAACAAGTATTTTTAGAGATTCGCCTGCAGATTCTCCCCCACTCCCCATTCTCTCTTCTGACAAGAGTTTAATAGGAGTGGTCCTTGGAGAGAACCCTGCTGAGTCTGGCCGGATTCGCAGTACTCTTTCCAAGAGTTGCGCTTCGCATCTCTGATGGCTTTCTTATACTATTTCAGAATTAATCGGTAATATTGGAAGTTACTTATTTGATAACATTTTTGAAGACTCTCCTAACCTTCTCTTCCAAGTCAGCCAGCGTCTTGCTCCACCAGGGAGGAAAGTATTTCTTGCTAAATGAAACTGGACAGACCACTTTAAAGGCAGCCTGATAGGACCCCTCCAAGTGTCTAACTTGCAAGTCCAGTTGTTCTCTAGTGGTAGTCAAAAACTTACTCTTGTTCAGCTTCTTGCAGAAAATCCTGTGGAAAAGAGACCAATCAGTTCTCTTGGGATTCCTGCGGGGTATCAAGGTTTGCCGAACAAAATCTATTTCGAACATGACCCGAAAAAGAGTTCTTCCTGGAGACCGTCCAATCTTCAACCCTAACAGCAGAAGAGTTCGTCGAAAGAGAAATATCAAGAACTTCCTCTCAGCCTCTTGATGTTTCCGATGCCGGGAAAACAAAAGTTGGAGTGTTGCCCTTCTTTCAGATGAGTAAATTTCGGCTAAATATAAAATCAAATAGAGACTCACCCCGTTCATTGATCTCGCTGCTGCCCCAAATGGTGTGTCTGGCATTAGCGTTGCGCAAAATTTTTTTTTTTTCAAAGTTTAAGTTCATTTTAATTCTGTTTTGTTTTTTTGAAAAGTTATTTTATTAAAAAAAAATTCTAATATTTAATATTTCACTTTAAAAACTATTTATACATAAAAATAATTTTTTTTCCTAAGAATGTTTAATAAAACAAAAAAAAAATAATAATTTTGTCTGAAAATAATTTCGCGCAATATTTTTAAAAAATATATTTCATTTAATTGTAATTATTGTATGTTTTTTGCAAAATAATTTTTTTAAAAACAAAAATTCTAATAATATTTCACTTTAAAAAACTAATTTTTTTCCGAAAATGTTTAACAAAAAAATTATTATTTTGTCCAAAAATAAGTTTGCCCAAATAAAATATATTAAAAATCAATTTCGGCAAAATTATTTTGGGACAAAATTATTCTTCTTTTTTCTAATAATATTTCACTTTAAAAAATGATAAATCAAAACTTTCAACATTGAGTAAGTTTTACAAAATGTTATAATTGTTTTTTTGAAATATGTGAAATAATATAAGAGTTAACAAAAAATATTTCGCACAAATTCACTCTGGTTATTTTTATTACTTCCCAGTTTTTTTTAGCATGGAGAATGTGTTTATGTATTTTGCATACACATATTCGTATCTGCGCAAGCCGTAGTTAGACAGCCTGGCTGCCTACTGATTAATGCCATTTCATTTGGCTGACGTTAGACGAACCAAGTAGGAAAATATTAGTGTGTATTCTGTCATAAGTTTCGATGCGGATTTGTAATTATTTATTTTTAATTAAAAACTTAAAAATTTAAAACAATGTACAATAACAATGATTTGTGGATGGATGGCATTATAAAGAGATGAATTTGCAGTAATTACTATGTTATTTTGTATGCACTTTAAGGTTTTTATATTTTTATACTATATTATTATAAAAATTTTAATCTAATAAATCTGTGGTAGCAGACCCTAACAGAGAATAGGTACAAAAAATAAATAATACCTTAACACAAGATTTAACGCAAATTCAATTGCATTCATTTCGTTCAGCCTTGAAATCCAACCGAAAATCTCTTTCACCAAGTGCAAGTGCTACTTTGTACTAAGTAGGCAGATGAGTAGTAAAGTCCTCTCTCGACAAACAAAATTAACTCTTTTTAGGTCTCTCATCGCGGTCTCGGTAGTCTAGCGTAAGCGGCCTCGGTAGCCTAGCGTAAGTACCGTAGCCTGCCATCCCAGGGGCTGTGGGTTCGAATCCCACGTAAAGCACGGCCCTCGCACTTTTCCAAACTTTCCTACTTTACTGGTTTCTATTAAAAAAAAAATCATTTCTTAACCCCAACAAATCTTGTCCTTCCAATTCTTACACCCGCAGAAAAGTCAGCGCATTACATGCATTGCGGCTGCTAAAACAAGCGAAAAACAAGGAAAACAGACACAGTTACATATTGCAGCAATGGCGCCAGCAAGAAGAAGCGGGCAATCGCGGTAATAGCGCAGACACACTAAATTTAGCGAATTGCTTAACCATCTGTGTGATCCTTTCGCCACAAAAATGTGGCACACAGATGGCGCTTCAAGCAGTAAGAAGGCGTTGTTCCTAAGTAACGACAGGTGGAATTCCCACAACTTTGGACTGGTAGCGCAAGCTAATCTCTTACTCTGTCAGAAATCAAATGGATTAACGAAAAAAAAACCAAGACTGAGCATTGTCGAGGCCGTATGTTCCCGAGTGGAGTGAATAAGAAAAACAAAAGTTTTTCATCATACCAGGCCTACTGTATGGCGCAGAAACTTGGACGATGACAACATCCGCTGACGCGTCCCTTGAAGTGTTTGAGAGAGAAATTCTGCGTTGGTGACGGCGAGTATCACAAGTGAATAAAGATACAGCGACTTTGTTGGCTGGCTCATGTCGGCTGAATGGAAAAAAGCACTCCGATGAAAGTGTTCAATGCGGTACCAGCTGGTGGTAGCAGAGGAATAGGAATACATACTCTGAGTTGAAAAGATCAGGTGAAACTATTGAAAGCAACAGAACACAGCGTCAATCGAAGATGACCTGTGAGATCAATCAAACCAAAATTTTTGTTTTTTTTTAGATGTTATTATTTTATTACACGAGGGTCGTTTGAAAAGGCCGTGCAAAAATAAAAACTACTTAATTCTTAGGGTAAATATTTCTTATTTTGTTTTTTTTTTTTGTTCATCCCTTCCGAGCAATAGAATTCATCCAACTCTGGAAAATACCTTTTAGATTCTGCAATCACCTCCGCATTTGAATAATATATAACTCCGTCAGCCGTTTCTTCAAAATGGGCAACGCATAGTAGTCCGAGGGATTTAATGGAGCCAAGTCTGTAGAAAAGGAGGATATGAAGCGAGTTGGAACCCTGTTCCCCTTAATTTCGTGACCACAACTCGTCAGGCGTGAAGTGGTGTGTTGTCGTGATGGAAAAAGAAAAAATTGACATTCGTGTGAAATCAAAAGACATCGACTTTCTCGATTCACACGAATGCCAAACACAAAAGAGTAGACCGATCTGGCTCAAACTGGTTGTTTGTTCTTCCAAGAGATGCTAATAACTAAACATAAACTCCATACGTGCTAGTAGTGCCCTCTGACTTTACAGGGAGTTTTCAAACCCTCGTATAAAACTCCAAACATTTTTCTCAAAATTGCAAACTTTTTGATCGAAATTTTTTGCTCGCATCAAATTCCAGAATTTTCCTCAAAATTTGAAACTTTTTGCGAAAGATTTTTAAAAAAATGTTGTGCATCACAGAATTTTCGTGTAATATTGAGCCAGAGTAAGGTGTCCGCAAACTCATGTTAATCTTTGATAGTTTTTGTGTTGAAGGTTTTTTGTATTTTCTTCCATATTACGAATGCTCGAATTTTTTCAAAAACTGTGGGAACTTTGAATTTGATGAAATCGATTATGGGCAAAATGGTGGTAATAAAGGGAAATCTTTTTTGCCTAGTACCCGGATGAATCATCTCAACACATTATTGTATGCTACACCAATACAGTAGTACCCACAATTCCGTTATGGATATATTGGAGTCGAATATGTCTGGCTTAAGGCTTATCTCAAAAATAAGCTCGATGAATAGTCTAAGAAGCTTTTAATTTCCTGGAAAGTAAAGAACTGCTTCCATTAGAGGGTTTTTCCAAAAAGTATGAGGACTTCTTCAGTTTCTATTCACTGCTAGTGGAACTGTACGTACATATATGTAGGTGCAATCTTTGGGATCATCAAATTTAGTATTCATTTGTGAAAGTTAAACGTGAATAAATTTCTGTTTTTTGAGTTTTTTTTTTTTGGAATTTAAATAAAAGCTATTCTAGCAAAGTATTCTTATTTAATACTAGATTTCAGGTTATAATTGCATGGTAAGAGAAGATCATTAAAAACCACGTCACACACCTTCAATAGCTATCATGTGTGGAATATTTGTGGTTAAACAACTTAAACTTCTAAATAACTTTTCAAACTTCTTTCAATTCGAAACTAGTTCAGTTTTCTCTGTGGGTTTGAACGGTTAAATTTTGCAAGTAACCTCTCTTTATGAATTTATTTAGTGTCATATGTTGTTGCTGTTGTTGCTGCTGTTACTATTTTTATTATTGTTGTTGCTATTGTTGTAACAATGGTGACTCTACAATAAACTCATTAATGCTAGACCTTTTCTTGTGAACACATTAATACGAATGGGCTGTTCCAGGACAATATCCAAATATCAATAAGTAAAATGAAGTTCCTTTCATTTGATTAGATTTAAAAAGAAAAAAAAACAATTTTTAAAAAGCTTAGGTTACGTTTCCTAAAATTTTTGGAAATATTTAACTAAATAAAAATTTTATTAAAAAATAGTGAACTATCAAAAATCTATTATATATATATAATTGGCGCGTACACCCTTTTTGGGTATTTGGCCGAGCTCCTCCTCCTATTTGTGGTGTGCGTATTGATGTTGTTCCACAAATGGAGGGACCTACAGTTTCAAGCCGACTCCGAACGGCAAATATTTTTTATGAGGAGCTTTTTCATTGCAAAAATCTATTACACCTTCCATTTAATCCCCATAGTGTGAAATTTTAGTTCTTTTTAAAATAATTAAATTAGATCAAATATTTTCATAAAATTAGATTTCATTTGCTTGCCACGTTGCCATAGTTTATCTAATTTATAAAAATTTTGGGTAAGTGGGAACTTTCTACGAAGTTTCCCAAAAGTAAACTCTATGCAGGGAAAGCATTTTGTTTGCTACATACATTCATGTTATTAAAATTTGTTGGATTTAAATTTTAAATTATTAAGGGACAACCCCACAAGATTTTTTAACTAAAACTGTTCAAATTAATAATTAATTTTTTTATATTATATATATTTTATAAATAATTCCAATTAGGTGGCAACCTTATTCTATTAATTTCAAGTAAATAGTACAAGGGTTTCACTTATTACTTATGTATGTACGTAGGTATGTATGTATGTACATCATTAAACTGTATTTTTGTTCTAAATAAATATCATAAAAGTTCTGTAACAATATTTTAGTGGCAACACCATTCAGCAATTTGGTTATTGTAAATTGAAGTTTCTAACAATACCTTTATATTTCAGGCCATAATAAGAAATTTAGCTTAATTTTTTCAGCATTTGAAAAGGTGGCAACCTTATGGAATATAATACCTCTACAGATAAAGTTTCTCTTTTGCTGCTTGCCCGCATTATATTGCATTTTAAATTCTTAAATAATTTTTTAATACAAAATTTATATTGTCAGCTGGGTGGTAACCTTATTTAAATTTTTTTCAAAAATGAAAAAAATCACGTTTCATTCCCCACCGATTTTTGTTTCGATATTTTGTTTATTTTATAAATACAGTAGATTCTGTTTTTATGTGGTTTTGAAATAGTGCGGTTTTTTTTAAATTAAAAAATGCTTGTCGACCTATCGGGAATTGTACATATAAACAAGATTCTACACCAGCTAACCAAAAACTCATCACAGATTATAGCAAAAATGCTAACCCTACAAGTATGGAACCGCCTGCATCACCATCCAGATCAGACGTGTACATTTCCTCAAGTGACGGAAGTGATTTTACGCCAAATCCTAAACGAATGCGCAACATGTGGGTATTGTCTGATTCTATTTCTGATGATGTAAATTTATTTTTCGATTCTGACGTTTCTTAAATAAAGATATCATTTTCAAAAATACAATTTTTTGTTTATGCGATTTTATTTAATTATTTCAGATCTTAGCACTTTTAAAACGTATCTATAGTTTTACTATAGAACTGGTAGATTTTTTTATGCTATTTTTTTTATGCTGTTTCTTGCGGAACGTATATACCGCATAAAAACAGAATCTACTGTAGTTTCAAATATGTCGCAACCTTAAGCGGACCTTTCATTCGGCACCCATTTTTGTTTTGACGTTTTATTTATTTTATAAATAGTTAAATATGTGGCAACCTTAAGCGGAATACCATTTATCCAAATAAAACTATTTCTTTTTTCCTACATAAACATCATTTGAGCTTATTTTAAATTTTTATTTAAATAAATGAAATAAAAATCTTATATGTTAGGTGGCAACACCATTCAAAATTATTCTTAATTAAAATTTTCAATCATACATAAAAATATATCATTTCAGACTCAAACTTAGTTTCAATTTTTAAGTCAATTTAATTAAAATCTTATATGTTAGGTGGCAACCCCATTCAAAATTATTCTAATATTATTCTAAATTAAAGGTATCAATAATAGATAAAATTCTATCACCCAATCTGTTTTAAATTTTTAAATAAATTAAATCAAAATCTTATATATGAGGTGGCAACCCCTATTCAAAATTATTCTAAGTTAAAGTTATGAATAATACATGAAATTGTATCATTCCAGTCTGTTTTAAATTTTTAAATAAATTAAATTAAAATCTTATATGTTAGGTGGCAACCCCATTCAAAACTATTTTAAATTAAAGTTATCAATAATACATAAAATTATATCATTCTAGTCTGTTTTAAATTTTTAATTCAATTAAAATATTTTATGTTAGGAGGCAACCCTATTCAAAATTATTCTAAATTAAAGTTATCAGTAATACATAAAAATATATCATTTCAGTCTGTTTTAAGTCAATTAAATTAAAATCCTATATGTTTAGGTGGCAACCCCATTCAAAACTATTCTAAATTAAAGTTATCAATAATACATAAAAATATATCATTTCAGTCTGTTTTAATTTTTTAAATTAATTAAAGTAAAATCTTATATACATATATTAGGTGGCAACCCCATTAAAAATTATTCGAAATTAAAGTTATCAAGTTCTCAATAATACTTAAAATTATATCATTCCAGTGTGTTTTAAATTTTTAAACAAATGAAATTAAAATTTCATATGTTAGGTGGCAACCCTATTCAAAATTTTTGTAAATTAAAGTTTTCAAGCATACATATCTCCGTCCTTCAGTGATGTATACTACTAACTTTCGAAAAATTTTGGCAGCTTTCCCGATATACAACTTTAAATTCTAAACATTTTTTAAATTCTCCCTCTGGAAATCCTAAAATTTTTTCTCCCTGCGTTAGGTGTGGAATACGCCACGCATCCAAGCGAAGTCCAATCCTCCAATACCTCCACTTACAGGGCATACGTATAGATGTACACATATACTATACCACTACATAGAAATATGATAGCCTAACTGGAGAGTACCGACAAATATTTATGCATAATTAAACATGAAATTGGCCATTATCAGAAAGCTTTGCTGTTGTCCTGTCTGCTGTCTGCTATGTCCTTTGTACTGTAGCTGTTGCTTTTTCTTCAGCGCGGTCCCCGACAAATCTGTGTTTGGCTTTACAGCAAGTTTGGGTTGTGATTAGTTGGTTGAGCAGCGGCAATGAAGGAAACTTCCAGTAAAGGAAACACCAACAACCAAATGCAATAGAGCAGCTTTTCGAAGGGAAATATCCCCATTACTCTAACAGTACGTGAGTAGTAGAGGATGACAGGGGCAACATGGCTGGGTGCGCTTGTGTTAATTATTGTAGTAAAAATAGTAATTATTATAATTAATAGAAGGCAACCTAGTCACAGCGGGTGGCAGCGTCAACGTAAGCGACGGGAAATGACACTCAACAGGCGTCAGTAGTTGGCGAAATGTAGTGGGAGTATCCGGCAGGCAAGTGGAGCGTGCCTCCGTAAGCATTTCCCATATTATTTTATTTTTATTTTTATTTTCCTTTCCCGGAATGACATTTGCACTTTCGTACTAACCCAGTGAGGAATGAAACTGTAAAGTGGATAGAGCGGAAGATGGGAGAAATAATAAATGAGTGTTTGGTGGAAGGCTAAAGTCTTCATTGTATTAACTCAAACTCTGGCTGAATTGCTTACTGTCACATCCTGTCGGGAGGGCGTAGTGAATAGGCAATACAAAGGATGCGTAGTTTATTGCCATTACAAGGCGCAAAGCGCAAGTCGGCCTGAACCGGCTGTGTGGCTATTTGCTTTCGCCTCAGTTGTTGGGTGCTAATGACGATGGGAAAAAGTCACTGACAAGATTTAATTTGCGGTCATTTGCTTGTGGTTTGTGCAAATTTCGATGTGTGACCAAAAGGCGCGCGCAGTGATTGTTGCGTAAGTATGCGGTTTGACTTGGTTTGTTCGAAAATGTTTGTTTGCTCTTATGCTTTGTAATTTTCTTAAGTGCAGCGCTTTCCCTTTCTTCTTTCAACAAAAGTGGTGTGAACTAATTTGAGTAATAATTTAAGTGTTTGCGGTTAAGCATCTGAGGCCTAAGTATGCATGTAAGTATTTGAATGTATTTTTGTGGCTGTGCAGACTTGTGTCTGTAATGGATTGAAAACAAAAATTAACTACTGGCACAGTAGCCATAGATGAGAGGGTTTGTGTGTGATTAAAAATCGATTGATGCCGAAATTTGTGGAAAATTTCAGCGATGGAAGCATAGATGGTGAAAAATATTTCATATACTCGTACAGTATTACCGAGAAAGTCGCTTGAGGTACTTAAGCGTATTATTATTTAGCTAATTTTGGATTAATTTCTTTATACGGAATTAACTATTTTCAATATATTTGATTTTACAGTTTAAATCAAATATTTTCTTAGCTTGTTCTTCCATTTTAGTTTTTTTTTTGAAATGTTAGTTCAAGAGTCTATTTTTTTTTTGTTTTTAGTTGAAGGGTATGCCAAATTGTCAAAATCATCAACCAAGTCTGTGCAAAGCCCTGACGGTTTAAACTGGCTGCTTGATAAAATTTTTAATTTACGGTTTTTCACTAAGGGAAGCCTTCTTCACATAACAAAAATCAAATTTATATGGAAACTATTCGGCAACTAAACTTAAAAACTAGAATTATATTTAACTACGCAGGTCTGCCCCATTTTTCAATAAACATTGCTATTACGTTCGCCTGTTTTAAGCGTCTGATAAAACAAAAAAATACACTTCCTTATGTATAATAATAGAAAATTTTATTTTATTTAATTTTTTTTGGTGGTGGTGTGTTAGGGTTGAAAATGTTTTCGCACTAACTGCGATCGTCGTCTGCTGCGTCGGGTGGTATGTTACTAAAACAATCCACCCTCTTCCTCTCCTGAATCCTTCCTCTATCCGAAAACTACGGTAGCATTTCTTCGAAGACAGAGAAGACCCAAGTAGGCATTTTGATAAAGACTGTCTCTTCTACTCCTCCTGCATCCAGAGTCGCCAGTTTTTGAGTCAGTACCAGGCTGTCGGTTCATCTTCTAATATGATAGGTTGGTTAAGGAAAGCATGTCGGTTAAACATCTCTGCCCATGTCAAGTTTTTGGCGCGCAAGACTCGCCCTATGTACGTGACAATAAGTTGCCAATTTTCCGCCCTTTCTATAATTTTTTCAAGGGTGTTGTCTACTCTTAAGGGACCTAGGCTGCCTTCGACAGTTTTGTGATCCAATTTTCATCTTTCACATTTGAAGAATGTGTGATCTGCATCATCAAAAGGTACATCTCCGATGTTGTTGTTGTTGAAGTGGTTGAATATTTCCACTTAAACAATCCTAATTAGTGAACAGCACGGTTTTACTACCACCGTCCTCGTATAATGAAGTTTTTTTTTTTTATTTTTGTTGTTGTTCTAAGTCAAATCCATTTAGTGAGGTCCAAGTATAGCAGCAAATTCTTTATCTCGATGTCGGAGATCTCATTAATCTCAAAGGAGTGAAGTCGTGCCCTAGCTAGCCCTGGACATTCACATAAGCAGTGGAAAAAACTTTCCTTCGCACCTTCCGCTTGACAGCTCCTGCAGATAGGATTGAAGGGTAGGTTGAGTCTAGCTGTATGATCCCCTACTTTCCAATGACCTGTAAGGGTTGCAGTGATGCGTGAGATGTTTGGCTTAGAGCATCCTAACAGATCATTCATCCTTTGGATTTTGTATGACGGCCATGTGTTTTTTGTTGTAATACATGTAGTTAGTTGCTTCCATCTTCTTTCGGTTAAAGCATGATAGTGTGAAGTAATGGATGCTTCTAATGTGTTGAGTGGGGTGGAGACTGCCACCGCCTCTGCTATTTCTAGTGTCGAGCCTTTTATTGCTAGCTCATCCGCTATCTCATTACCTAGTATGTTCTTGTCTCCGTAGATGCATTCAGTGGTCTCCGTTTTCTTTATTTTATTTAATTAATCTTAATTTAATTAATCATCCCCGGCTCATTAAAGAAGCCGCGCCACAGCCAAGCAACTCAATCGAAAATGTTTTTTACAGACCGCCACTTCACTTAAATTGGCTCGTGGTTTTCCCGATTGCCCGCCTACGGATCGCTTGCAACAAAATCACAGTGCAGCTAGAACCTAGTAACATAAAAGCAGAATTTAAACTTCAATAAGCTAAAAGATTTACCTGTCGAAACTGCTGGGGAAACCTCTGAGTTGGCTGTCAGGCTAAGAAATTAGGTCCACTGCTAAGTCTGCAGTTAAATGGAATAATTTTTGGAACTTCTGTGCACCCAATTAGTAACATTTTCGTAATGTGAAACCACTAATTCTTGTTTTCTCTTTTGAGTTATCCACACTAAAATCGTTGTCGCTTACTTTGCGAAAATGGACTTGTTAACTAAAGCTGATTTTATCTTATCGATTTTCGTTATGAAACGGGTTTCCGAATAGCAAAATCGTCAGAATTGCGGTTAAGGAAAGATAACAGTGCGAATGTCGTTAAAACATGTTTGTGAATTTCACTATATTAAATTAAAATTAAATATCTATGAGTAATGTTGGATAAGAAGCTGACTTGGGAAACACATATTTCTCTAAGGGATCTTTCAACAATACCGTAGAGCCTTTGGCCAAAACCTGGGGTCTGAAGCCTGCTGTAGTCTGGTGAATCTACATAGAACTTATCAGACCAATCATCACTTATGTTTCTGTGGTTTGGTGGAGACGGACTATGGTTAAGCCCACGCTTCGGGAACTATACAGGCTGCAAAGAAAGAAGTGTATGTATACAACCTCCGCTGATGTCCTAAGTACTACGCTTGATTTGCTCCCCTTGGATCTTAAGATACAACAGGAAGCAATAAAAGCAATGTGTAGACTATATAAATATGGCCTCTGGCACGAAGATGAAACTTCAGGACACAGAAGTTTCGTCTTCGATGCTATCTGAGCAGTATCCACTCTTTTTGGTACTTAAAGACGACCTTATACCCATAATTTGGTTTGGAAGGAAGTTTGAGGTCAAATATTAAAGTTTGATAGATATTTTCTTTACCGCTGGGTCCAAGAATGAAATAGGGTCTGGATCCGGATGGTACTTAAACGATAGTAATAAGTATCACTATGCTATGGGGGAAATGCCAACTGTTTTTCCAGCGGAAGTTTTTACTATTCTGAAAATAGCAGAATGGATAATTGAGAGGAGATGGAGCGGGAAACAGATTGGAGCTTGCAGTGACAGTCAGGCTGCGTTAAAGGCTCTGGAGTACGCAAAGTAAACCTCAACGATTTTTCAAGAATGTAAGAAATAGCTTAATTCTGTCGCAAGACAAAACAGGCTGGTACTTATATGGGTTCCAGGACACTGTGGTGTTAAAGGGAATGAAATTCCCGATGAATTGCCCAACTGTGGATCAGCAGTTCTCCCATAGGGACCAGAGCCAATAATCGGAATTCAGTTCTGCAGGAATTAAGAATTGGATCAGTGATTATGTATGTAATTTACATAAGCAGCGATGGTCCGGTCTAGAGCGCTGCAAAACTGCAAAGTGCTTTGTGACAAGTCCGAACAGAAAACTGTCAAATTTTCTACTAAAATTTGAAAGAAAAGACGTTCGGTTGATGGTCGATATTATTAAAGGATACAATCCATGGGTTCAACATATGACTACCATTGGAATAATTGAGGACCCGATTCGACCGTCTTGCTTATAGGAGGCGAATGACACTGAGCTTTTCTCTGTGAGTATCCAGAATTTGCTAATGCAAGGTTTCGAATTTTGAGTCCCGATGTCATGAGAATGAGTAAAATTCGTTCTCTCAAACTAGTGGACATTTTCAGATTTATAAAGAATCTGGAAAATTCTCACAGGTCTAACTACCTTTATTCCTCTATTCTACCTTATCTTTTTCTTTCCGTTACTTCTCTCTTTTTCTCCTTGTCTATCTACCCTTTCACTTTCCAAAGCTTTAAATACAATGGGCTTTTCACCCTGAGTGTATTAGGAGTTACTAAATCTCTCGGTGCTTCTTGGCTGGACGTTTCAAATTTCCAAATTTCAATTTCTACTACACTACTGGCCCAAGTTCAATGAAAGATGATCTGAATCACTAATATCTCTCGAAGGTTTCTTCCTTCAGGCCGTGTGAGTAACATACCGGACACTGGCTTTCCACGGACACCTGGCATGCGCATGGGCATGGGCTTCATTATAAATTACTCATATTGCAGCTGCAGTGATGAACAGAAGTCGGAGACCGTTTAATATTATCGTTGCCACTACCCAGCTTTGTTAGAATTGCGTTGTTATAGCAAGTATTTTCTTGAAAGCCTGCATAGAGTCAACAGCCATTTGGAGTTCTTACATACTTAGGGTCAGTTTTTCAGTGTAAGTTTGCCACTGATTTCCAGCTAAACTAAGTCTAAATGCCCACTCTTACAGGCTGAAACTCAGTTAAACAATTCACCATAGAAATATGAAATATGTTTTTTTTTGCAAACAAAATTTTTAAGTCTTATTCTGTCCAAACGTGTCAACAAATGCAGTGAAAACACATCAACAGAAATGCCAAAAATCAAAACGTACAGCGCAAATCCGATATCACAGCATGAATACATAGTGATTAGATAAAGCATAAACACCTCAAATACCAACTTAAATAAATACGCATCAAAATTCAAAATAAAGCAGCAAAAATTATCAGGTGATTGACAAATAGACAGGCTGACATAACAATGCATCAAGCGATCGATTAATAGCAGACGACAGACAGAGGATAGCCGATAACGCAGGCTGGACTGCAGACAGCCAGCAGCGGAGCAGAGCAGAGAGTGGATAGTGGTGAGTACAACTGATGCGCTCAATGCCTCAGGGCATTAACAATTCAATGCATATTTTACGGTTGATGCTAATAACAGCAGCATCAAAAAATCACATACAAACGCATGCTCAACTGCACACAAGTGTTTATGTGTCAACGGAGAGAGTGAGAAAATCAAATTCACATAAATTACACGCTTGTTGGCTTTACAACAAAAATGCAGTGAAAACGAATATGTGCGCGCAACACTAACAATATGAAAATTTCACGTATATAGGATAAAATTCACATGAAGGCGTGTGTTTGTGTGTGTGACTTGATATGTATGTGATAAAAGCGTTGGCGTAAGAGTGATACTTTGGGCAGTGAGCCAAATAATATTCAAAAGTTTACATGCGCTTTTGTGTTTATAAATAAGCGTTTGTATGCGTGTTTGTGTTTGAGTGTATGGTGAAAGTGGTTATTGGTGGTTTGACTTTGTCATGCATATCCATATTTGTGGAACTGTGTGCGTAAATGAAAATTGCTAGCAGCAGTTTGTTATTGTAACTAGCTCGGATTGGCTGAATATGTAATTGTGGCTAACCGAGTTAACAGCATAATCATAAAGTTAAACGCCAGTGATGGGAAAAAGCTGTGTATGAAAATATTTTCGTTTATACTCTAAACTTTTACTGCATGCATTTACGCATATGAACACGCAATTATAATTTAACGCATATCTGCACACACACACACACGCACCTACCCATATATAAATATGTATAGAAAATATACAACCCGCACATCAACTCTAAATGCATCATATTTTAGGACTAAGCCGCAAGTGGGCAGGAGTAGCGAAAAAAAGTGGAAAATGCCGCAAACAAGCGAACGTAAAATAGTTGAAAAATATATTTCCATAGAAAATATGTGGAAAATGATAGCCGGCTGTGTATATTTGGTAAGCGCTCGCCAATATTGATTATAGTTTAGTTGCGGCTTGATGCGTCCGTTTCCTTTGTGTGCCAGTCGTGTTGGCAACTAAGGGATTACAATAACTTACCACGCGGCGTTGCATACTTTTTTTTGGGTTTTGGCCGGTTTTATGGTTGGATTTCGGTTTCACTATAACCGGATAGCTGTGCAAAGAATTATCTACATACACACATATGCATACATACATACATACACACCATACACGTATGCATATAATCGAGTGTCTTATGGGCAAAATGTTCACTTGTAGGCATAAATATTTTATGTGTATTGGAAGTGACATATAAAATATTTTCAACCTACTCAGTGAGTTAATCTTTGAGTCAATAGAACCACTAAACCAAGCCTAAAACCCCAAATTTTCTGCTCTCAGCACTCAAATCCTGTTGATAATCCATGAGAAACATGAAATAAACGAGTCTGCGAACTGGTGATGGGGTCACAATATTTATAAAATGTGATCAATTTTGAGTGTATCAATGGTCCATATTGCAATATTTTAACGTTTTTATTTTTATTCTGTGAATATCTTATATCCCATACCTAACACGTGGACTGAAATGCCCCGGGCCTAAAGATGACACCAGTTGTATTGCATTCACCCCATTTTTCAGTTAAGGGGTTATATATGTAGTACCTTGTGTTGGACTAAAAAATCTAAAATTTTTTTATAAATTCAAAAAATCATAAACATCGGAGCTCTAGAACGAAAGTTACAAATCGTGGAAGCGCGCGATCTTTCTTGGAACGATGAAGTGCTCGCAAAACTTTAGACGCGACTCAGAGATATTTTAAAATTTTTTAAAAGCACACACTGGTTTTAGGAGAGATAGGGACAAGCATGCGGCATCACAATGGGCTATGAGCCTGTGTGTCTCCCACAGGACAACCGCTTCAACCTAACCTAACCTACTCAAAATTATAATTTTTCTATTCCGTAAAAAAATTATTCAGAGACAAAATTGAATGATTAATTTTGCGCCGTGTTGGATAATAAAGTGCAAGTTGCAAGCGGCTCAAAAACTACGTTTATTACGAAATTTTCGAACGTACTTTGCATAGAAGAAACAGCGTGACACTGTCACAAAAAAAAATAAAAATTGTCAAAAGTCAGCGGAAATTTGTTGCTACTTGCAACTTGCACTTTACTATACCCACATATTATATTAAGCGGTGTATAAAACTGCATGCCACAAATGATTCTGATTGAAAAGATTGGCATTTTGGTGGAGATTTGTACAATTTTCATTATTTTGAATAAAAAATTCATAGGCTCTACCGGTATATCCGGTGAAAGGATACTTATTCTCAATTTCAAATGTTTATTAACAAAAAATGGTTACAAATTTAATCTTCAAAATAATAGCCATCGCTAGCGACACATTTTACCCATCTCTCAGGCAATTTGTGGATGCCGCGCCAAAAAAATTGGTCGTCTTTGGCCGCAAACCGATCATCGAGCAATTTTTTGGCTTCTTCGTGAGAATTGAAGCACTGCTCGGAAAGTGCGTGGCCCATCGATACAAACAAATAATAATCGGAAGGCGCCAAGTCTGATGAGTAAGCCGCATGCACCAGTGGTTCCCAATCGTACGTCTCCACCAGTTCCCGGGTACGTCTCCACCAATTCCCGGGTCGCTCTTATTCGATGTGGCGGTGCATTGTCATCAAGAAAGTCACCAAGAAAAATTACTTTGTGACGCCGATCGGCATATTCGTTTTCGATGTATAGCGCTGTTCAAATCGGCCAATTGTCGCTGGTAGCGTGCACCGTCAACTGTTTCACCTGGTTTTAATAGCTCGTACCAAATCATACCCCGCTGATCCCAGAAAACACACAGCATTGCCTTGCGGCCGAAGCGATTTGGTTTGGCCGTTGTTTTTGGCTTATGGCCGGGCGGACCATACGATCGTTTACGCTTGGGATTGGAGAAATACACCCATTTTTCATCACCCGTAACGATTCGATGCAAAAAAGACTTCCTTTGGAACCAGGAGAGCAGCATTTCACATGTGGTTTCACGATGTCTGCAAATCGTAATTTGAAGGCACGAAATTCGATATTTTTAAGAGCGACAAAAATGCATTGTTGTATGAAAAGTAACAAATAATGAAGTGAATTTTGTTGCCAGATGACAGACGAAAAAAAAAGACATTTGGCAAGGTTTAAAAATACTCCTAGCGACATCTATGGACTAATAGCTGAAAGTCTCATTTCATAGGTATGTGCCCTAAATAAACCGAAATATAAAAAGAAAAACTGGTCAAAATGTCGTACACCTCTTCAATTGCTCGTTAGTGTAAATACGTATATATTTCTGCAAACAATTCCAATTTTACTTGTCGGTGATGATCGATGGATCTCTGCTATTTCTGAGGAAAGCTTACCGAATTTCAATGTTCTGGCGGTGAAAATATACGAAATTAATGGCACACGCACTCACCTCAACTTCTCAAAGTAAGATATTACCAAAGAAATAAAATGATTTATTATTTATAATGGCGTAATGTGGGAATTGCATGCCACAATTCTACGTATGCATTGAAAGCCGCAAGCCCAAGAAAGATAATCGCAGAAGTGAAGACAAATCCATTGGTAATAAAACAAATGCCAACTTAACGCAGCTTAAAAGCCGAACGCTATGAATCTACATTAAGGTGGGCCAGGTATGTATGCAAATATAAGTATGTGTGTGTATGCGGCCTAAGAAGATTTACGCTTTGCCATATGCATAAACATATTTTGGATAAACGAAAAATATGGAAAACAGGCATTTTTCGTAGGCAAATAAAAGGTGAAACAAAAAAAGAAAAGAAAAATTATTATTTTGTTTTTTTATTATTCATTTATTAGATTTTCTTTTTCGAGTTGTATGTAATAGTTTTTACGCGCGACAACACGCAAACACTCAAAGCACAATCAAGTATGAGGAAATATTTACTGCAAATACATTTGCGGGGGCGTATGAGTGATTAATGGAGAAACAGTAGCCACTTGATCACGTGAACAAAAACAGGTACATATGAGTATAGTATAGTAGTATTTTAAATAAACTCATTGAAACTTCATCAAGCATACGATAAGATGAAGGAGGCGCCGGAGTGTTGGTAACTATTCGTTGTATTACTGTAAAGGTCAGCCAGAATCAGTGAAACCAGCTCATGATGCCGAAAATCTTGAAACTATTTGGTAAAGAACGCACTTAACCCTTTCGGTGCGGCCTTTACCTATGTGTACCACCAAAGTTTGAACCTCCCTAAAATGTTCAATTTACATTCAATCGAGTTTAGAAATGTACCGTGCCGTCTGTGCCTTTAGAGTACAGTTTTACATTCCCGTTATGCTCAGATTCGGGTTTTTTATTGAGAGTAATTGAAAAGTGCAGCGCGTGGACGTTTTGTGAAAGATATCTGTTGATTCATAGGGATTTATTGGCAGATAACAACATATTTTAGAGAACTAAGGGTTATACCACATATTTGAAGTAAATCCGGTAAGAAAATGTAAATAAAAGTATATTTCTAGTGCAAATTCTAGTGTACCAGTAGTCTTCTTAAGTGGTACGTATTAGTACCAGTAGTCCGGTGAATACAACTTATTTTTCAATAGATTCAACACAGGATTTAGTCAGTAATATGAACCAGGACGATATATGTAAGTTGTTGGAGGAGGAAGATGAAAGTTGCAGCGATTTGGAAGACTTTTCATCTGGAAGTTCTCAGATTTTGTTCCAAGACTTAGATAATGACAACATAAACGAGGATATAGGGGATATAAATGAATTCGATACAAACACATTAGACTGTGACCAACCACACGATGAAAATTTTGACTCGAAGTCTCCGGAAGATTTTGTTCGTAAGCGAACTGCAAGCACCCCCCGTAATTGCAAAATTTCATCGGATATACCTCGCACAGCAAGTATTGGTGAAATTTTTTAAAAACTTATACCGAAATCCGTTTATATGTACAATGCTCAGTGCACGAATGAGCGTATACAGATACTAGAAAGTGAGCAATCAGCAAGAAAAAAACAAAAACTGACTAGAACTAATGCTGGCGAAATAAAAGTAATTGTTTGATGCATGTTCATATGTGCTATGATCGACTTCTTTGCGTGAAAGACTATTGGTCCCTTCATAAATCTCTGGGTTATAAATCTATTCAAGAAGCAATTGCTAGGGAGCGATTCCTATTTATCACATCTAAGATGCATTTCGCATGCCCGGAAAAACCATTAGACTGTAGTAAGACTTATTACCTAGACGATTTGGTAGAATGTCTAAAAAAACTTTCGAAAAGTGTAGACAAGACAGCAGCTTCCAAAGTATAGACGAGTCGATGACAAAATTCAAGTTCCGCAGCTCACTGAATATATATATATAAATGTTGTTTAGGTGTGACACTGTAACAGGTTACACGTACGAGCTCAGTTGCGAAAAATGATGTTACTTTGTGTTTCATCGCTTTTTCACATCAGTTAATCTGTTAAATACTTTACCTTATACAGCCGTTGGTACTACAATACGTAACAGAAAAAACGTTCCCGAGTTTAAAAGTAAGAAACTTGAGCGAGAGAAGCAGAATTCAAAAGTACATCATCTTGTCTTTTATGCGTAAAATGGCAGGATACGAAGGAAGTTTTGGTAATAAGTAATAGCGACGAACCAGGCATGAAGTTTGTTACAAAAACTTTAAAAATAGGGGAAAAAATCCAAGTGCCATGTCGAAACGCAATTCAATTTTATCGTCAAACTATGGGAGGTGTTGATTTAGCCGATGAAATGAGTGGACTTTACGAATATGATCGGAAGTCGGATAAATGGTGGAAGAAGATTTTTTACCGCTTTCTTATGATGGTAGCCGTTGCGTTGCATTAGTTGCAGCAAACAAAAAAAAACAGACACGTGCAAAAACAATATGTAAGCAGTGCCAAGTTCCCTTGTGCAATTTTTGCTCTCCATCATTTCATACATAAATTTATTTAAAACTATTACATTGCTTTGAATTACCATCTAGGATTACTAATTGTTTGATTCTTTATAAAATTACTAATTTTGTGTATTATTTACATTCAAAATAAATGAATTATTTCGTTTTATTATTGTAAGAAAAAATACGGTCTAGTATGTTTTGTAACCGGTTGGTTTTTTGCATTAAGCGAAATCTACTACGCAGCATAGAGTTCCGTACCGAAATGCGTGAAGGAACGCTAGCTAAGCTTTAGGGTGCGTTATTTTATGACTTTATTTATTTGAACCTCAAAGCTTGTAAAGTTTGCTAGTGCAAATTTTGCGAGTGCCTTAGAAACTTTGTGCGTAGAGGACTATTGCAAAGAGTTACCACTTCATAAGGCCTTTGTGAGATGTAGTGAGCTGCCGGGTAAATTAAATGGCAAATAAAAACTAGACTTGCTACTTATAGACGGGAGGAGAGACTTGATATGAAAAAACCTAAAGAGGTAGATAGGTTGGGCTTGGCAGCCGAATCAGACATAACGACAGCGATGCCACTGATACCACGAAATGGGTCCTTTGTGAGCCACAGGGTTTGGTTTACATTCTCCCTGCCAGATTGAACCATTCTGAGTTTTGGCCAAGCGTAAAAGGTTGTTGATACATAAATTTTTTAGATCTTCTAAAGGGTGGTCAAGTTTCAAGGGCCGGTGTTGATTTTGAATAAAATAGAACTTTTTTAGGAATTTTTGCTGTCATTTCTCTTTATTATGATAATTGGTATAGCTCAACTACGTTTAGAACAAAATATCGGCCAAATAGCCGCCGCGGCCTCGGCGGCACACCTCCATCCGATGTTCCAAATTTTCGATGACGCTGAGGCATAATTTAGGTTCTATGTCGGTAATGTACCGAATCATCTCATTCTTTAGCTCTTGAATTGTTGCCGGCTTATCGACGTACACCTTTTCT
Source organism: Anastrepha obliqua (assembly GCF_027943255.1). NCBI lineage: Eukaryota > Metazoa > Arthropoda > Insecta > Diptera > Tephritidae > Anastrepha > Anastrepha obliqua. Next base: position 34,579,645 of record NC_072896.1, read on the forward strand.
TTCAAATAATCCCAAAGAAAGAAGTCCCAACCCAAATTGGGGGACATCAGAATTCGTTTTAGAGGTATGGTTCCTTCGGCAAAGTTTCTTATTTTGATCCCTAGAATATGATTTTCTCAGAGCGATGGGCGATTTTTTTGCCTACCCACAAATCGACCCGGTCTAATGAACGGACTTGTACCTTTCTTTGATATCTCCAGCTAGCCTCCCAGCGAGGAAAGGATATATAGATAAGCGCATAGATAAATGTATAAGATTAATTTATATTTATTTTTAATTGGCGCTCACACCCTATATTGGTTGTTGGGCAAGCAACTCCTTCTATTTGTGGTGTGCGCCTTATGTTTCTTCCACAAATGGAGGATCTACGATTTTAAGCCGACTCCGAAAGGAATATGACTTTTTTTATGAGATTCAGTTACTTTCCGAGAAAAATTAAAAAAACCAAAATATAATCTTCACGTAGAATGGCCCCCTTAATTCGATTGTAAGCTCGACATACAGTTGCGCTGGTTGTTGGTTTATTTCAATATAATAAGAAAAGCGCTAAAAAATTTTCTCACAAGCGCAGATGAAAAGGGAATTTGCGGTGAATTGCAATTGAAATTTTTCTAGTCTTATTTATTTTCTGTACACGGAATTTTTGTTCAATTTGGTATCAATAGATGAGTTTAGTGAGCACCTCTTCTCCGAATGAGTTGACTTAATAGCGAGAATACTGTACATAGTACCGATGGGTGTAAAGTGCATAAGCTGACAACCAAATGCTACACACTTACAATTAATGTTCACCCGAATGCTCGGCATTAATTTCTTCATTAGGCTAAATGGATTATTTGTAATTAAATGTGTGCAAATCACCAAAACAGCAACAAAAGAGGAAGCGTCGCTTAGTTCTCGCACTATTTCTACGAAATCCTTGCTGTACCCTGATGGAGTGGTGCAGCTACACACATACTTATATACATACATAGTTAGCATGTGAAGGCGGTAATTTGTTAGCGCTTTTTTTTTGGGTTTTTTGCGGCACTTAATTTAATGATGATTTATATGCTACAACTGTTGTAGTTCCACAGCATCCCATCGCTTTCAGTGCTTTGTGAATAATAAGGAAATACGCACCCACAGTGTTGGGCAAAATATATTGAACTCGTGCCTACTATTCGCACTATCAGCTACTGCACTGACAAATATTATTCTGATTTCGAAATAAAGAAAAAATAAATATTTTAAGAAGACATAAATAACATTTAATTCCCTACCTAACATTATTTACGAAAAAATGGCCCATATTCAATGAGGCAAAAAAATTTGGAATTTGAAAAAAATTATTATTATTTAATATTTCATATACAAGCCTCCACCTTTTAAGCTTCCTAGACTTAACAACCAGTGTCTTACACTTTCATCGGAAGTCAAGTATCTTGGTGTAATACTTGACCCCAAGCTCCACTGGAAGCTGCACCTAGAAAATCGAATTAAGAAGGCCAATATAGCCCTCCACGCCTGTAAATCTATGTTCGGCAAAAATGGGACCTCAAGCCACGTGTCGTACTTTGGATGTACAACTTAGTGGTTCTGCCAATTTTGACATAAGGTTGCCTAGTTTGGTGGGTAGCTCTCCACAACACCCTTAACTAGAAAGAGTGCAGAGAACTGCATGTGTGGCTATCACTGGTGCCTGTAGAACATGTCCCACCGCTACACTCAACGTTATACTCCACTTAATTCCTGTGGATCTGCAGGTTAAATCCATTGCTGCTCAGAGTGCTATTAGACTGAAAGAGTTTGGCCTTTGGAGACAACTCCCTGTAGGGCATAGCAGCATCTTGAAGCATATCTCCCCTTCCTTTTCTGATATTCGCACCGACCTCTCCATCCGCAAACTGTGCTTTGAGGGTTGTGCTAGGGCTATCTTTCCGAGCAGGCAAGATTGGAAAGAGGGGAGAGTTGTTGCGGATATAGATGCCTCTGTTTTCACTGACGGATCCAAAATGGAGTCTGGAGTGGGAGCGGGGGTCTACTCCAAATCAGCCAACATTTCGGTCTCCTATAAACTGCCGGAGACAAGCAGCGTCTTTCAAGCAGAGGTCTTCGCGATCCGGCAGGCATGCAAAATGCTTCGGGATCGCTGTTGGGAGGGAGACATTAATATTTTTTCCGATAGCCAAGCTGCAATCAAGGCACTGTCGTCGCCGTATTGCATCTCTCTTCTCGTGAACTCCTGTAAGGAGGAACTTAAACGCCTCGAACGTGCAGGAAACATTTCCCTCATCTGGGTTCCTGGGCACAGGAATATAGAGGGAAATGAAATTGCCGATGACCTTGCCAGGAAGGAGGCGGCAGAACCGAATCCAGCTGCCCTCTTCTCAGACATCGGTATCCCCTTGGGCGTCGTTAAAGGGAAACTACACAACTTCTTTCTAATAAAAGCGCAAGATAGATGGAGGTCTGTCTCATCGTGTGCCATTTCAAAAGCACTATAGCCTCAATACGATATTAACAGAACGCTTAAGGTGATGGGAACCCCCCGCCATTCAATTTCCAAACTCATTGCGGTGATCACTGGCCACTGGGTGATCGGCACTCACGCGGAGAAGCTTGGAATTCCGTACAATCCCCATTGCAGAAGCTGTGGGGATCCTACAGAGAAAGAGACTGTGGAACTCTTTCTCTGCAAATGTCCGGCTTTGGCGGCTAGGCGCTTGAGATTCCTCAGCGTCCCCTTTGGGGATGACTTGATGAAATTCTCCAGCCTAGATCCCTTTTCTCTCCTCCGCTACATCAACAGCACTGGATGGCTGTAGACGGTTTTATCTCCTCCCTTAATCCTTTCACAGGTAGTGGTCCACTTTATGGTATCAAAACGGCACGTAAGTGCTACATGTAGTGTACCTATGGTACTCTTGCCATCTTACCTACCTACCTAATATTTCATATTCTAACTATTATTTTTAAAGATATTATCGCATCCCTATAGAAGCACAGAGGCATAAAAGCTAGAACATGTGGTGTACTGTGGTGTAGATTGAATTAACTTATTTTTGTCCACATTGGCACCTTCTCTGCCCATCCTTCTGTTTTGCTGCTATTTCCCACATATTGGATTAAGACCCGGTGAAAGTTATAATTTGGCTATATGACACAATTATAAAACCAATTTTGTTGTATGGCGTTTTTGACTGGTGGGACTCGCTGTAAAGGACAACATCTCTTAAGAACCTGGAGATGGTCCAAAGGTTGGCTCTCATTAGAATCAGTGAGGGCATTGGACTACTTCCACTCTACCGCTTAACTCCATGCTGAATGTGGTACCCGTGCACATCACAGGGAAAACTGCCACTACACGCGTCGCAATCAGATTGAGGTTCCGGCTACTTAAGCTACGAAGTCTCTAGTATTCTTAGAAATTTTGAGTTCATCCCCATGGGATCAAAGTAAACCCTCACTAGGTTCAAGCGCTATTTTTTCCATTCATATTCCCTCAAGGGAGGAGTGGGCGGTGGCAAACATTTAGAGACTGGGTATGGGTAATATATTTACAGATGGTGCCAAGCTCGACAGAAGAGTAGGTTGGGGAGTATTTTTCGAGGAGCTCCTTGTGAAGCTCAAATTCAGGCTTCCGGACTATTGTAGTGATTTCCAACCGTATGTAGACACAGTTAAAGAAGCACTCGGTTTGTTGCCTATTTTTGTGATTACTGTGAGGGAAGTAAATATCTGTTTCGACAGCCTAGTTGCACTTAAGGCCCTGTGCTCGTTGCTTGTGTGTTCCGCATCCCAATTTTTCGATATTAGGCACATTTGGGTTCTCGGTCACAGTCGCACAGTGGAAAATTGCTGGGTTAATGAGCTAACTGGACATTCAAACCTCGAAAGGGTTTCACCGCGAAATAAGAGAATTGGGGTTTCCTTGACAAAATGTAGCCTACTTCTTGAAAGGTAGAGAGTCACGTCAACTCAGCGAGTGCCCAGATATCTGGACTCCCACTTTTTTGCGACACTTGCTAGCAGGTTTAAATATCACACCTGAGTTTAATCAGTAGCTTGAGGTAGTCAATTCAAATGTAATAAGCCACCGTGGGGCGTCGTCCTCAAATCCAAAGCCCATTCTTCCTTTTCCTGCCTGTTTGGTTACTTTTCCTCTGTGTGGCATCACAATGGATGAATTTTGCTTCTTTGTGCAATTGGCCATTTATCCCATCCTCTCTGAAGGCGCGGCGTGTGAGCCAGCCGTTTAAGGACATTAATTTTTTCAGTTTCAATCCAATTTTTTAAGAGTTTTCAGCTGTAGATCATCAACGTTAAGCCGTTTTATTAAACCTTTTGGCTTATACAACTAATATTCTTCAAAATAGGACCCTTGAGGGCCAATGCACCGCTGGCAGTGGTCCTTCGACTGCAGGAAACATTTTCTAAACTCATCCGCCGGAATCGCGTTCAATTCGGCTGTCACAGTTTTTTGGATCGCCTCGATTGAATCGAAACGCCTCCCCTTTACCTTTCATTTCAGGCGCGGGAGCAAGAAGAAGTCCGGAGGGGACAGGTCTGGGTTGTAGGGAGGGTGGGGAAGCACCGGAACCCCCATCTTGGCCAATGCAGAGGTGCAGAGGAACGCGGTGTGTGTCGGCGCATTGTCGTGAGGAAGGGTCCAATTGTTGACGAGGTCGGGCCGAACCCGGGCGACGCGGTTTTACAGCCGAAGGAGCACTTCTTTGTAAAATGCCGCGTTTACATTCCTTCCTGGAGATAAAAACTCCTTGTGGACGATGCCTCGAAAGTCGAAAGAGAGAGAGTCACTGTTCGTCTTCGACGTCCTCCCGGCCTTCCTTGAACGACTCGTGCCACCGTTTTACCTGGGCACTGGACAGAGATTGGTTCCCGTAAGCCTCCTTGAGTAGCCGAATGGTTTCGGTACTCGTTTTGTTTAGCTTTACGCAAAATTTGATCGAGTAACATTGCTACAACGATCGCTGCACTTTCGCCTCTGCAAAATCCTAACACACTTTTAAAACAGCTTTCACGCACGGAGCGATGTTGACTGCACCGCTGTTGCCAGCGAACTGGGACCGGTTTCTAGTGGAAGGAGAAGGTCCAACGATCATTTTCCCCCACCAGCCGATTCGGTTGATCGCTTGGCAGACGCTTCGCGCGGGAAGGCTCATTACTTTTCAATCAAACCCTGTATTCCACCCTTCATGGGAAATCATTACATTTTCGAAAATATTTTTAAACTTAAATTGATCCATTATCCCTTTATGCGGTGAAAGTCAGCCTAATCCGAATCTATAAAAACATCCCCACTCTATTATACAGCTCCGCCATGCTGAACAGCACCTTGACAATATGTTGGATTTAAGCACTTATTTCGCAGTTGACAATCTTTTCTGATTCCATCTGAATATTTCAAATTGATATCATTAATAATTAATTTTTTTTATTGAATTTAATGTTTGCTTGTAGACATAACCACTTTTTTACTACATTATAAAGTAAATATTAAGCAGTTTAATTGCATCATTATTTTTCGCTCACTTGAGCCTCATCAAATGAAATGGTTGAATTATGCAGTGCGCGTATCATCATCAACAAATAACGGTATTTTCGCACGACGCATAGAATGCAGAGGTGTGGCCCACATCAAACTGTCAAGCGAATTTGAAAGAATCAGCTGATTGGTTGATGTAACCAGAGTCATAGCAGTGGTTTGGTTACGAGAAAACTGAGATTGTGTAGGTGATATGCGAAAAATATCAACACAGTCTTCGCTCAAGTTACTTCCTTGCCATTTGAACAACAACTGAGTGGGCGAGTGTGCGAATATGTGTGAAATTAGCGGCCCGACTACCGGGTGATACAGCAGCCGAAGGTGTTTGTTTCTCAGCATAGCGGATGGCCAAATCTGGTAATCTATCATCCTTGGTATTTCCATCGCTAGCTATGATAAATTGCGACGAGTTCGATTTCGCGGCGCAATTTCTGGTATTTTGAAAAATTTTTTTTTTTCAAATTAAAAAAAAAAATAAAAAAACGAATTCAAATGGTATTATAAACAAAAAGCATTAAACTTGTTTTTGACCGACTTTGTTTAATTTTATTTGCTTTTTTTTTAAGTTATATGGTTAAAAATTTATACAAGGTGGCGCAACATTAATCATCGAATTTTGTTTCCTCACAATTTTGTATTAAATGAAAAAAAAAAAAATAGTATTTTGAGTGATGGTAATCTTTACTTTAAGCTTTACGCGTTTCACTGCTTGTCTGTTTTGATACTGCAGCTATCTGAATCACAAGTCTCAAATGTGATTGACGTTCTATGTCAACTGAGACAATTATAAATTTTCCTATAGGGTCATTAATTTTGTGCCACCTTGCATTAATATTTAGTTGCATTTGTTTTACCCCGCACTGTAGATGAATATATGTGTAGACAAGCATGCATTATTTGCGCAATTATATGTTCATATAGTAACCATACTGACCTCTACAAATATAGTTGTTGATTGGGGTCATTCCTTGGTGGCAGCTGCGTAAATTAACCAAATCCTAAATTTGATTAATACATTAATTTTCACTCTAACCGTTGCGTGTTCTGTTCGAACAATTCATTTCTGCTATGAAGGTTAATTTATTTCCTCATTCTCACTACGCGCAATAAATTTCTTCATTAGAGCAAATAAATTACAACAAAAATGTGCATTGATCTTTTCTTTTGTTTTCATCGAACGAATCACTTACAATGTTAACTGGTTTTAATTTCAATTGAAGCAAGGCAAGAAGAGTTCAGAGCAGGAGAAATTGAACTTTATATTGCATAGTACATAAGGAATTGTAAATTATTCTCCCATCAAGCATACGAAAAATAAAATGATTGTTGGGTTCGTAGTGCAACACCCAAACAATAAGAAAATGTCTACCAAAAATAATTTAAACCGCTGAAGGGTTAAGACAAGTGGCTCTTATTAATAAATATGAACAAAAATTAAGGAATCCGTTTGCTAACCAGCAGCATTTAGTTATTTATTTAATAATATAAAATCTCGGTATGTGGCTGTTCAAGTTTTTTTAGAAGCTTGTTTTTTTTCAATTTGATTCTTTCTTTAGTATTTGGAAATCATCTCCGAATACTCGTAGTTTTCTTATTGTCAAAGTAAATTTTATTAATTGTGATTATTACACATGCACATACATACTCGCGCATTCATGCTCGTGTGAGAAGAGAAAGAAACTTCCCAGCTGTTAGTTACAAACGAATTTTCAAGAATCTGCTGATTGGCTGATGTGACAGAGGTTATTACAACGGTTTGTTCACGAAAAAAGTGAGGTTGTGTTGATGATATACGAACTACTCATCCAATGACACTTCGTTGCCGTCTGAGCAATGAGTGATTAGACGAATGTGTGAGTACGTGTGAAATGATTATCCAAATTCCGGCTGACGATAAAATTGTATTAGTGATATATGAAAAAATATCAAGAGAATATTCGCTAATGTTGATTCGTTGCTATATGAACATCGACTGATTGGACAAATGCGTGAATACATGTGAAACGATCGTGCAGAATTTGCATGCCGAATCTTTCAATTGGCGTGGTAGCCGAAGTTCTACTTAAAATTTTCTTATTCACCATAGTTAATAGTTTAAGAGCAGACCTTGTAAGTCTGTCGTTATTGATTACCCATGCAAGTGTATTCATGTGCGTAGGCGAATAGTCAGAAACTCCTTTGCCAGTTGCAAGCCTACCTGGCAGTTTATAGTTTCTTACGATATTGAGTTTAGTTTAAGGTGAATATAAAAGGGGAAGTATAACAAGGTGAGCTTTAAAAAATCAGTACAGCAAGGTGAGTATAAAATTGTATTTGATAAACTTTTTCTTATATGAAGAGAGAGAGAGAGAGGTTTTAGAAAACATAGGGAGGATATTATTATTATTATTATTATTTATTTATTAAATTATAATTAAAATTATAAAGTAGTATATTTAGAGCACCAGCTACCAGGGCTATCGGCTAATAGGGAGGATAAGTTACCTACGCACATCACAATGGGCTATGAGCCTCAACGTGTCCCATAGTGGGCAACCCCTGCAACCTAATCTAACATAACGATGAACAATTAATCGTCTCACATATCAAATCCTCTCACTTAAAAAAAAGAAAGAGAATAGACATTCTGCTAACTAGCGATTTAAAGTCAGTGAGTAAGCACCGGCCTTTATAATATCAAATTTTATCAGTGTAAAGCAAAGAACGCAAACACAGCGGATAAAGATTTTCACGACACATTCAAATCTGATAATTACTCAATATAGCTTTGAATGTACAATAGAAAGAGAGAGAGAGAGAGAGAGAGAGAGCAGTTTCAGAGTATGTGGACCAACAAAGTTTAAACCAAAACGTCGAATGGAAGCAAATAAAAAATATAAATTTCCAATGATCTAATTTTATTATCTTTCAAAAGAGAAGCTATAGTCAAATACCCCTCCAATATCAGTAATTTCATATGGATTGGGTAATCTAGAAAGATGAATGCTTTTAATTTATGCCGTTTACATTAAATCAAATTCAAGATTTATAGATTTAGCTGTACTTGCAATTACCAAGTATGCATGCATACCTTTAAGTCATCAGCAGAAAAAAGAAAATTTTAAAGGTTGGCAAAAAAGTCTTGCGGTATTTCCGCAAGATTGTCTTTGCAAGCGCGTAGTTCTAGTTGTATTCATCGCATCGGTTCACGCTAGAGCTTTTTGGAAAGCTCTTCTCACGTACTAACACGTGTTTGATTAATTGTTGTTTGCTTTTAGTCGTTCGTGAGTTATAGCGTCGCAAACATGGAGCAAAATAAAGGGAAAATACGGCATATTTTACAGTATTACTACGATAAAGGCAAAAATGCATCTCATGCTGCCAATAAAATTTGTGCAGTTTATGGACCCGATACAGTTTCCATTTCCACCGCACAACGATGGTTTCAACGTTTTCGTTCTGGTGCAGGGGTGATCGAAGATGCGCCACGGTCCGGAAGGCCTGTCGTCAAAAATTGCGATAAAATCGCTGAATTGATCGAAAGAGACCGGCATAGTAGCAGCCGTAGCAGCGGCCAAGAGCTGGGCATGAGTAATCAAACCGTTATAAACCATTTGAAGAAGCTTGGATTCAAAAAGAAGCTCGATGTATGGGTGACGCAAAAGAACATTTTTGCCCGTATGGATGCATGCGAATCGCTTCTGAATCGCAACAAAATCGACCCGTTTTTGAAGCGGATGGTGACTGGCGATGAAATGTGGGTAACTTACGACAACGTGAAGCGCAAACGGTCGTGGTCGAAAAGCGGTGAATTGCCCAGACGGTGGCCCAGCCTGGATTGACGGCCAGGAAGGTTTTTCTGTGTGTTTGGTGGGATTGGCAGGGAATCATCCACTATGAGCTGCTCCCCTATGGCCAAACGCTCAATTCGGACCTGTACTGCCAACAACTGGACCGCTTGAATGCAGCACTCATGCAGAAGAGGCCATCTTTGATCAACAGAGGCCGAATTGTCTTCCACCAGGACAACGCCAGGCCACATACATCTTTGGTGACGCGCCAGAAGCTCCGGGAGCTCGGATGGGAGGTTCTTTTGCATCCACCTACGCACATCACAATGGATCCGGATCTCGGACCAAGTGATTACCACCTATTTCTGTCCATGGCGAACGAGCTTGGTAGTCGGAAGTTGTCCACAAGAGAGTCCTGTGAAAATTGGCTCTCCGAGTTTTTTGACAATAGGGAAGCGAGCTTCTATAAGAGGGGCATTATGAAGTTGCCATCTCGTTGGGAACTCGTCATCGAACAAAACGGCGCATATTTGACTTAAATCGCATTATTATAACCAATTTTATGAACAATTGAAAATTCAATAAAAATATCGCAAGACTTTTTTGCCAACCTATATATATACATATGTACATATGTATGTAAAGGGTGTCCTTTAATTGGTGTTTTTGGTCCTTCTCTTGATGTTTTATTGCACAATTGGAGGGATCTAGAGTTTTGCGACGCCCCTAACAGCAGATGGTTTTTATGAGCAGCTTTTTCAAGGCAGATTGCTATTACTTCTTTTCGTACCGTCGAATGCAGATTTGAAGTCGAAGAAAAAATGCTGGGTGTCGATTCTCCTTTCACGGATCGATTGTGGATTTTTCGGGCGCCGGTCTTAAAACATTCTGTAAGCCGTCGAACTTTCTGGTAGAATTTTTGGGCGTTGTTCCTATTGGCTAGCACCTCAAACTCCTCGCCCTCACGTATGTCGGTCTCTTCTTTCTTCTTTATGGTAATACGTTTCTTTTCTGAGCTCCCGGTACGGATTCCACATGGCTCGCGTTGCGCCCAACCATAGCGTGCCATTATAGGCAACATCCTTTCCTTCTTCGGCAGCATAACATTCCTCGTCGCACCAACTATTTTTTCGGACTCGCCGGGAGCCGATTCCTTCTTCGGTGGTGGTACGCCGGTTCATGCATGCCGGATTGTTGGGCAGTACTCTCTGAGAGCAGGAGTGAGAGTCGAGTGGCGAATCTTCTAGCTGTCCGCTGTGATTGGAGCTTTCGATGTCGAACATTATTTATGTAGGTAGATGTACGTTTTTTGCTGCTTAGAGGCGTGTGCGCAGTTTGGCTGCAACGAAATAATAATCTGAGCTGACGTTAGGTCCTCAGATCGTACGTCCATCAAAAACACTAGAAACGGGTCTTCCATCTATCACAACATAATCGATTTCGTTTCGCGTTTTTCATTCAGGAGACAGCGCTACGGTGGTTTATCTTCTTATGTTAGAATCTGGTGCTGCAGACTACCATGTTTCGCGCCCCGGCGAAGTCGATCAGCCTCTGTCCGTTATAGAATGTTTCATTGTGCAGGATGAATTCTTCGACTGTGGGACCAAAAATTCCCTCCTTGCCCACCCTGGTGTTGAAATCGCCAAGCACGATTTATATGTCGTGGAAGAGGCAGCGCTCATTGGAACACTCGAATCGTCCTTCTCTTCCGTCGGGGTGTGGGCGCAAATTAGCGAGATGTTGAAGAATCTCGCTTTAATATGGATTATTGCGAGACGCCCGTCCACCGGAATCAGCGGCAGTACTTGGCGACGAAGTATTTGTCCTACAACAAAGTCAACACTGAATTCGCGATCTTATACATGGCAGATGTAGTAAACGTCGAAAGGTCCTAAGTTTTTCCTGCCTTCCCCGTCCATCGCTCTCTTAGTGGCAGTGATGTCGGCCTTTACTCTCACGAGGATATCAACCAGCCGGGCAGAAGCACCTTCTCCATTAAGGAACCGCATATTCCAGGAGCATGTTGTTTGGTTAGCAGGGGTCGTTGGCAGAGGTTGTCACCAGTACAGGAAGTCCTCATTCGAGGCTTTGTTTGTATTTTCATTGGGAGGGATTTTTATGTGGCGGGTCCCAAATCCAGCGGACAACCAGCTATCCTGGGATGATTCGCCTTCTCACGTTGGCTCACTCCCGAATGGGTGTTCGGAAGCTACCCAGAGAATACTTCGGCTAGTCCCGGAAGTTGTGAGCTGCTTGAACCATATGAAGAAGAATCGTTCAGGCCACTCCAAGTAAATGGTCACTTTCCTCACTTACGTTCGAGAGAACTTCTAAGGCTTGGTAGGTATCCTTACCGGGCATTGCCCATTAGGTATTCGTCCGGTGAGACTTGGAATTGCTCAAGGTCTCTTCTGCAGAAGCTGTCTGGAGGATGAGGTGGAACCATGTAAGTATATTCTCTTCAGCTGCTCTGCTCTCGTTAGGCTAAGATTCAGGTATCTTGATTCTTACTTGTTTACTACATCTACGGATAAGACTGGTTTATTATGAATTTCACTTGAAGCGGTTAACACAATTTTAATTAGCCACCCTTTGGTTGTCATCCTCCAATCCAAGGTGCCTTATTCCATTTCCTCCCCGTTCGATTCCTCTCCCTCTGTGTTTTTTCTTCTGTGAGGCATTTCAATGGATTAAACTCGATTCTTTGTCCTCGCGTCGGCAGTCATTTATTCTCTGATTTCCTGAAAATGATTTGAAATAAATTATTTTAAATTAAATTAAATGATTTTGAAATTTCAACCCTCTCTCAATTTCCTATACCTTTAAAAGTTGTTTTGATTTAAGTAGCTTGTGGCACCCCAGCATGCCTCCTACCCAAGTATGAGTTATATTTGTACAAATGGCTTGGTTGTAGGCCTGAAATTATGCAATATTTGCTTGAGTAATGATTAAGTAACACACTGAAAAATAACAAAGCTGGAATAGCAACCAGTAATACACACACACTCGTCGATAAAAAATACAACTGGATTAGACACAAATCATACACAGTAGCCCATAAGCACAAAAACAGTAAATGCCTTAGCAGCATACGTTGAGTTAGCAAAAGTCATGAAGTGTATGGAGTTGAGAAAACCGTATATTGCGCCCATCAATTGACGCATAACAGGCGTTTAATGACCTCATTTAACAACTATTTTCTTTGCTTCAGTCCCCAGTCCCAAGTTCTCTGCTCAGCTCATTTTTGCTGCGTGCACGCTCTTTGCCCTCTACAAAGTTCTCCTTCACCAGCTGCTTGCTATTGTATAGCTTATGCAGATAGTTTGTTCGAGAAACATTGTCAGCTATTGTTGTTATAGTAGTCTGTTTAGCTTAGTCTTAACGAATGGCTTCTATGTATGTGTGCGTGTATATTATTTAGCAAGTAAGTGTGCGTAAATGTATTAAACAAACATAGCCGTCAATAATCCAGCAGTCAACCAGGCTGGTGTGAAAGTTGAGTTACTGTATTTCGAGACGGATTTCAAACCAGTGCAAAAGGTATGCAGAATGTGTCTGGGTATTGGAGTACAAGCGCAATGAAACAGCACTTATGCAAATTATCTTCTTCTTCTTCCTTTTTGTCCTCTTTATTGTATGCGTCTTGCCTGTTTTTCTTCACGCAATATAAATTACATTTCTAACTTCAGGCAGGCCCGGCATTAGAAGCGCTGGTTAGTCTACCACCACTAGATTTTTTCAGCTAAGGAGAGGGCATGAAGGTTGAAACACAATGGTAATTGGTACGGCATTGGACAATGGAATAGACATGGACTTCGATCAAACACTCCTCGCAATGCCCCTTGATTCTTTACCATCAGGAGTCGTATTTGAAAAAAGTTCGGTGTTACCAGAGGCTCCCTTGTGGTCACACTCTGAAAATGAGCCCGGCAAACACTGTTTTCGCATTTTCACGAACGACTAAAGGATCGAGCACGGTTCCGTCACTGCTGTCTATGTGAAATCCAGAGGTTCAAACTACAAATTGCTCTTAGAGAGCACGCATCTGTGTTTCAAGCGGAGTTCAGAGCAATGAGATGGAGTTCAAAGCTGATGGGGAGGCAGTTCTGTATGTGCCTGCAGCGACAGCAAAGCTGCACTCATGGCTTTAGACAGCACTTCAACCACTTCAAGGGTAGTTGAGTCTTGTAAATCCAGCCTGATGCTAACTTGGGTTCCGGGACACGTGGGTATCGCGGAAAACGAGATCTCTGAGTCTTTAGCTAGGATAGACTCTGAGGTCCACTTCTTTGGCGCGCAACCCGTTCTGCCACTCTCTTCTGCAGCCATCAAAGCCACGGTTAGCAAACGGGTTACTTTAACCCACAAGCGAGCTTGGCGGGCTGAGAAAGGCTGCAGATGGACAAAAACTGATGTTACCTCTCATGTCCGACCTACTGTCGCAGATCCTCCTGTCATTAAACAGGCCACTTTATATGGATCAAGCACATGGGAAAGGTAGGCATCTCAGGCGCTCTGCCCAGCATGTGGAGAGGAGGATAAGACGGCGGACCAATTTCTGTGCGTCTGCTCCGCCTTCGTTCGAATCAGGCTTGAGGCCATTGGCTCTGATGTGTTAAGAAGCTTCTTGGCACCACAAAACTTGCTCAAATTTCTTCGGATATCGGGTAGATTTAAAGAAAATTAAAAAGGGAACCCGAGTACAGGGTTGCCAATATTCGACAAACCCATCTGGCAACCCAGTATCTTTTGACAGAGACGTCAGAACGCTTAATGACATACCGCGTTGGAAGCGTCAGTCCAAGCCACGTAACGCCCCGCGAGCGCTCCCAAATTGTTGAAATTTACATTCAACAAAAGAAGTCAATTGTGAAAACTCAACGTGTGTATAAAAAATTAAATAATGTGAAAAGTGCGCCCTCTAAGAACACCATTAAACGTTTGTACGAAAGGTTTTCGACTGGTGATGCTCTTTCTAATCCAAATCAAAACCGACCTAGGCGTCGCCAAGGACATCCCAAAATCGCCGTTCTCAGTAGTTGGTCATTGCTCGGACCACTTTACCACGAATTATCCGCATTGATTTGCATTTATTCCCGTATAAGATTTAATTGACGCAAAGATTGTTGCCTGCGGACAAGCCTTGTCGATTGGAATGGACCCAAAGAGTCATCGAAATCCGTCGGGGCCGTCGAATGTTGCCCATATTATACAGTACAATGGACTTAATGGTGCCTTAGTGCCGTAGTTACTAGTTTGTCCCGACAAAAAAACTTATATTTCATAAATAAATAATGAAATTAAAATAAAGTTTGCTAAAATGAATTTTGTGCGTCTTTAATTAACGGGGATTTCCAGCTCTCATTACATTCTTTTGGAGGTCTTCTGCTTGGCTTTAAATTTCTAGCATTCCTTATTATTCGATCACTAGGTGCCCATGTTCTATGGTTACTGCAAGCTCGTTTTCTAGTTCTGACTAGTTTAGCAATGTTAAAAACGTTCGTTTTCTCCTTTACTGCCTCATTTCATACGCTATTTGGTGGAGTTTTCCCTGCAATGGTTCGTAAAATTCGCATTTCTCTAATCCGCAGCATCTGTTTTGTTTTTGCCTTTTCAGCTCGCGCCTTTGCGGCACACTCCAGAATGGCCCTTATCACAGTTTTGTATATTCGGTCTCTATCGTCTGTTCTTAAGTTCTTATTTCTTCTCATTATGTCTCTAGGCATTCTGATACCTCACCCGCTTGAGCACATCTTTCTCGCTCTTCCTTAATATTTAATGCTGCGGTTACTGGAGATCTTCACCCGAGGTTTTCAAACTTTATTACTTGCTCAATTACAGTTCGATCTATTTCCTGTATGCACCTTATTGGATTTTTTGATAGAACTTAGTTCTTTGTCTTTTCAGTCGTTGTCTCGATATTAAATATTTATGCAGCGACTAATAATTTGTGTGAAAAATGGTGCGAAAGCTCTAGTTGGATTCGGCATGAATCACCACTTTAACCAACTAGCCAACCAATAAATCTCTAATCTCTCTAATCTTCTACATAATTGCTTGACCTCACTTATTATGTGGTGCATCATGCAAATTTTCTTTTATACAACGAGAAAATGGATTCTCCCGTCACGCAATTGCCAGTGCTAGCGAAATTCCATTCATGTCTAAAAGTGATTTTTATTTTTTGAACCAGTTGAGTTCTCTGCTGGGAGAGTACATTCAATACATCCACTCTACAAAACTTATAATCCTAATATTGTAACACGAGTTAGCTTAGCTCATTGTTATTATTGCATTGTCAAATATGTGGGTGTGTACTTTGTGGTGGCTTGTAAATGTTTTGTGAATTTGGTGAAAATCTCATTTGTCATTAGCCGCAAAAGTGGGCCGAGCTGATAGATTAGAAAATTTATGGCGCACCAGATTAGCAAGAAAACTTGAAAAGGCGTGGGTTATAAACAGTTCTTAATGTGTTTATGAGAGTTGGATTAGTTGGTACAGATAAGCAAATGTTTCAGCTGCGTCATAGGCAAATATGTTTATTTTTATTTTTTATTTTTTTCTTAATTATGTAGTACATCTCTTTATTATAGCATATCTAATAATCCACTTCAATCTGTTAAAACATCCAAAGATTTTGGTATGTTTTGCCAGTTATTTATTGTTCTATAACTTAATTTTAAGGATTTTCTGAGTGAATTTGAAACTTTATTAGAAAAATTTAGTACAATATATTTTATTCAAAGTATTGCCCATCGTTAGCCACTACTTTTTCCCATCTTTCTGGTAATTTGTGGATACCGTCCCAAAATAATTGCGCCGGCTTGGCTGCCAAGAAGAAATCGAGCCAATTTTTGATACCCTCAAGTGAAGTGAATCGTATTCCAGTGAGGTGAGGTGAATCGTATCGGGTGAGGTAAAATTTCCCATCCACTGTTTTTCAAATATGTTTTGGCCGGTTGAGCAACATGCGGCCGAGCAATATCATGTTGTAAAATTATGGCCTCGTGCCTCGTCGCATATTCCGGCCGTTTTTCGGCGATTGCTCTCTTCAAACGGAATCAATTGTGTTCGGTAGAGGTCCCCTGTGATCGTCTGGGGCGATTTCAACAGCTCATAATAGATCACACCTTTCTGATCCCACCAAATACAGAGCCTTCGCGCAATGAATATTTTTCTTCGGGGTCGATTTCGCTGGTTTGCCGGGCTTCACGTAGGATATTTTGCGCTTAGGGTTGTCATAATGGATCCATTTTTCATCCCCAGTCACAACCCGATGCAAAAACGACTTCAATTTGTAGCATTCAAGTAGCAATTCGGCCATGCATTTTCGCCTTTCAACGTCTCTCGGCTTCAGTTCATGGGGAACCCAATTTCCAAGCTTCTGAATGAATCCGGCTGCTTTTTAATCGTTTTGAAATGGCTGCTTGAGTGACTCCCAATGATTTTGCTAGTTCTTCTTGAGTTTGACAGCAATCTTGATCGAGTAATGCCTCTTCTAATTCTTCATCTTAAAACTTTTTTGGCTGTCCTAGACGTTCCTTGTCTTCCAAGTCAAAATCTCCACTCTTAGAATGTCGAAACCAGTACTCACACGTTTGTTGCGATGGAACATGTTCACCATAAACTTCACACAGCAATCGATGACTTTCAGCTGCTCTTTTCTTCCAATTGAAACAAAAAAGTAATGCTTCCCGCAAATTGTGTTTTGTTGGCACAAAAGTTGACATGTTGATGGCTACAAAAAAAATACTGTTTACACTTTAACGAAATGACACGTACTGAAAAATAAAGCGCAATAATAACGCTTCACAATGGCTAATGTATGACCTGTTGCGATTTAATATTGGTAACGCCAGCTCCCAGAAAATCTTTAAAATTAAGTTATAGAACCAATAATCATTACATTAATTACATCATGTAAAATTATGCTCTGCCTGAGGCTTTGTACGGCACATCATTTGGATCAAAAAGTTTGTAGAACAAACGCCAGAAGTCGCTCTAAGTTAATTATTTTTTATTTTTATTTTTTATTTTGATAGGTTCCCACATCTGTTTACTGAAGTAAATTTACCTCTGCACTTGACTTCGCTTTTTTAGATTTCCAAAAATGAATTTGAATTTGCAACCACGAGTTTGTATTAAATTTTGCGTTACAAATAGATTGAGGGGTACGAAAACCTTAAACCTTAAAAAACCTTAGGAAACTCTTTGGGGGCTGTTACTCTAAAGAAAACAACAATTTATGAGTAAGTTGAAAGCTTTACAAGAGATCGTGAATCATTCAGGATGATGAACGTTACGGCAGACCGTCGACATCGAAAACTGTTAAAAACATCAATAAACTGAAAGAAAAGGTTATCAATAACCGCAAATAACCATCAAAGAGCTGGCAGTGGACTTGAACACCTGCTTATGGATCCGTCTAGGACATTGGTTGTAATGATTTGCGTTTGTGCCTCACTGCTGCAATGTTGGTCCCAAAGGACCTGAATTTCATGCGAAAAGGGAATTGCGTTGATATCTCTAAGTAAATGATTTCTAAAGCTCAATCTGACCCAACATGCAACAAACGCATCTTTACTGGAGACAAAACGTGGCTTTATGAGTACGAGCCGCAATCCAGACTTTAAGCGACTGAGGTATTATACCCCACGAAGTCTTACTAGAATGTCAAACAATTACCAAGGACTCGAGTAGGTCTAATGCTGAAGTGGACTCGAAACTAAATTTTTATTTGGCATTTCCGATTCGAAATATGTAAAGAGCTGCAGTTCTCATCTTTCGACTTGTACTTAAGCCTATTGTAAGCTATTAGAAAGCTAATAGAAGTTGAGTTGATTTTGGCGGAAAGAGAAAACAGTATTTACGTTTGATTTCACTTGCGTGGTCCCTTGGACTAACATCACCACTTAAGGGTTAGGGTACATGGATACGAGGATCGTTTGAAAAGTCCGTGAAAAGTCAATACTACTGGTGCGTATCGAGTTAGTAATTGAATTGAATTTGAAGAGGTCGAGCCAAGGAGCACCAGGAGATTTGGTGGCTCCTAAAACACTCAGGCTAAAAAGCCCATTGTATTTAAAGCTCTGGAAAGGGGGTAGATAGTTAAGGAGGGAGGGAGAAAAGTATCAGAGAAAGAGATAGGAAAGAATAGAGACAGAGATAGAGATAGTTAGTCCTGTGAGAATTTTCCAGATTTTTTGGCGAATCTGTAAATATCCTCCAGTTTTAGAGAACGAATATTACTCATTCCCATGACATCGGAACCCAATACCCGTAGTCGCGCTCTAGCATAGGCAGGACACTCACAGAGAAAGTGCTCAGTGCTATCCGCCTCCTCCAAGCAGGACAGGCATACCGGGTCCTCGATGATTCCAATGGTGGTCATATGTTGACCCCATGGGTTGTGTCCTGTAATGATGCCGACCATCAACCGAATGTCTTTCCTTCTAAGTTTTAATAGAAAGTTTGACAGTTTTCTGTTCGGACTTGTCACAAAATACTTTGCAGTTCTGCAGCGTTCTAGACCGGACCATCGCTCTTTATGTAGATTGCCTACATAATCGTTGATCCAATTCTTGATTCCTGCGGGACTGATTCCGATTATTGGCTCTGGCCCCTGTGGGGGCCCCGCTGATCCACGGTTGGCCAATTCGTCGGCAATTTCATTTCCTTGAACACCGGAGTGTCCCGGAACCCATATAAGTACAAGCCTGTTTTGTCTTGCGACAGAATTAAGCTTCTTCTTACATTCTTGAACAATCTTCGAGGTTTGCTTCGCGTTCTCCAGGGCCTTCAATGCAGCCTGACTGTCACTGAAGACTCCAATCTGTTTCCCGCTCCATCTCCTCTCGATTATCCATTCGGCTACCTTTAGGATGGCAAAAACTTCTGTTTGAAAAACAGTTGCCATTCCCCCCATAGCATAGTTATACTTATTACTATCGTTTAAGTACCATCCGGCTTCAGACCCTATTTCAGACTTGGACCCATCGGTAAAGAAAATATCCGTCAAACCTCCCTGCATGCATTCTGGATTGCTCCATTGCTCACGCAATGGAAATCTGACATCAAATTTCCTTCCGAACGAAACTGTGGGTATCAGGTCATCTTTAGGTGCCAAAAACAGTGGATACTGCTCCGACAGCAACTTAAAGATTTCTCTGTGTCCCGAAGTTCCATCTTCGTGACAGAAACCATATTTATGGAGTCTACACATTGCTTTTATTGCTTCCTTTTGTATCTTAAGATCCAGGGGGAGCAAATTAAGCATAGCATTTAGGGCATCACCAGAGGTTGTAATCATGGCACCCGTGATGCATAAACATACACTTCTTTGCAGCCTGTATAGTTCCCGGATTGTGGACTTAACCATGCTCTGTCGCCACCAGACCACAGAAGCGTAAGTGATGATTGGTCTGATAAGTGCCGTGTATATCCATAGGACCACAGCAGGTTTCAGACCCCAAGTTTTGCCAAAGGCTCTACGGCATTGCTGAAAAATCTTCAATGCACGATTCACCTTCTTATCCAAGATTACTCCTAGATATTTAACTTCGTTGGAAAGACCAAGTGTCACACCTGAGTTAGTAATTAGTAGTTAGTTAATTATTAGCATCTCTTGGAAGAACACACATCAATTTTCAGGCAGATTGATGTATTTCTTTGTATCTTGAACTCTCTCGAATCAAGGAAGTCGAGTGATTTCCCTTTTCTATCACGTCAGCGCACCAGCTCACGTTTCAGCAGTTGTGTTCGCAAAAATAATTGAAATAGGGTCAAAATTCATTTCGCATCTCTCCTTTTCTCCATACCCGGCTCCCTTGGATCCCTCAGACTACGATTGCTTGCCCGATTTGAAAAAAATGGCGGGCGGGAAAATTATATTATTCAAACGAGGAGGTGATCGCTGAAACTATTGGCTATTTTTCAGTCGCGGATAAATCCTACTATTCGGAGGTAGTCAACACACTAGAATAGCGTTGGTAGAAGGATATAAGCCTATAAGGAGACTATGTCAAAAAAAAAAAATAGGTTTACCGCAAACAATTAAGTAGTTTTTATTTTTTGTCGAAGTTTTCAAACGACCCTCGCATGCTTTCTTACAACGTATACCGAGTAGTGATCCAATATGAGCCTAGGAAAAATTAAATTTGACTGGTAGAAGAGAGTTGTTTATTTTCTCAATGAAAATTGTATAAGTTTTACGCAAAACACAGCCTATTATTAAAAATTATATGTATGTATACTGATACTTTTGAATATTAAAGCAATTTTGAGCACGACACTTATTACTAATTTTTGCTGGGGAATGCGTCACCTTACCAAATGACATTTTTTGTAACAAGTTGCTTGCTGCTGCAATTCTCCTCTACGGTCATTCGCAGAAGTTTCCTTGTTTATATAGGGTGGCGCCAAATTAATCATCCAATTTTTTGTGTTTGAATAAAAAACAAATTATTTTGAGTGATGGAAATCTTTATTTTGATCTTTATGCGCTCCATTGCTTATCTGTTTGTACGTTGAAGCTGTCGAGGTCACAAATGTCAAATATGATTGACGGACCGACACTATTTGCATAAATTATAAATCATCCGATGGGGTGATTAATTTTTCATAGTTCTTGAAGTAAATTCGTTGTATTCTGCGTGGTGTAGGACTCAGAGCTGGTAAATCAATATACCGGACATGTCCATTTCTACTTCTTAAAAACTTTTTCCGTTTGAACTAAAAAACTTCCTCATCACTTCCCTTTTCGTTGTTGGAAATAGCTTCTCTCTAGACTGCACCGGTACCTGTTTCGGGAATTCTAATATTTCGCTATCATCTTGGGGGGTATTCTATTCAGTGCAGAGGCATGAATTTGAGGTGTTTTTGCGGGTGCTATAAATACAAAAACGAAAAAATATTTTTACCATCCATTTTTTACCAGAAATTTATTAATCTTCTCACAATACATAAAAAAATTAAAAATTAATATATTATAATAACTGAAAATTGTATAAGCTGTTGAATGGCGGGTCCAAAAAAAAAACAAACAAAAAATGGCGCACTAAACTTGTCTTGATTGCAAGATTCTACGGACCTAATGTTCCGAAACAAGAAAATTAAAAAGATTATTAATTAAGGTGAATACCACTGTCGTAGTAACTAACAGTTATAATTTCAAGGTTGTAAAAGACTTCGTTTATTTAGGAACCAGCATTAACACCGATAACAATGTCAGCCTTGAAATCCAACGTAGAATCTCTCTTGCCAACAAGTGCTACTTTGGACTAAGTAGGCAACTGAGCAGTAAAGTTCTCTCTCGACGAACAAAACTAACACTCTACAAGACTCTCATCATGCCCGTCCTAACGTATGACGCAGAAGCTTGGACGATGACAACATCCGATGAAGCGACGCTTGGAGTGTTCGAGAGAAAGATTCTTCCCAAGATTTTTGGACCTTTGCACGTTGGCAACGGCAAATATCGCAGGCCATGGAACGATGAGCTGTATGAGCTTTACGACGACATAGACATAGCGCAGCGAAGAAAGATCCAGCGGCTACGTTGGCTGGGTCATGTCATCCGAATGGATACAAACGCTCCGGCTTTGAAGGTATTCGATGCGGTACCAGCTGGTGGTAGTAGAGGAAGAGGAAGGCCTCCTCTGCGTTGGAAAGATCAGGTGGAGAAGGACTTGGCTTCACTTGGTGTGTCCAATTGGCGCCGGTTAGCACGAGAAAGAAACGACTGGCGCGCTTTGTTAAACTCGGCCAAAATCGCGTAAGCGGTTATCGCGCCAATTAAGAAGAAGAAGAAGTAACTAAGAAAAAGTTGAAAATCTTTTTTTGTTAAACAAGGCTGTCCGAAAAAAATAGTACATTTTTTTTCTACTTTTCTGGACATTTCTGAATTGTTTAAATATAGTAAAAAAATGTATTTTGTTAAAATATTAACTTGTACGATTGAAATATGTACTGAGAAGGTTTGTACCAAATTTCATGTGAATCGGTTTAGTAAAACTTGAGATATCATGTCAAACGTTTCGAAAAATGTAATCTCGAGAAAAACGCATTCAAAGTTTTCAGGCAAGACCAATCAGATGCCATGTCCCCAAAAATGCTATAACTCACGAAATAATAGGAAAAAATCTTCTTAATGTCTAAATGTCTTAATTTTTAAAAAATGTGAAAAAAAAATTCGATTTTTTCAAAATTCTGCACTAAAATAACCCCTTAAAGGCATTCATCAGAAATTTTTTGCAAGTATTTTTCAAATAAAAAACGTAAATCAATTTTTACATCACAAAAGCCGAAAATTACTACGGCAGGTTCACCTAAGCTGTAACTTACTCCCATCCCATTTAGAAAATATGCAAAGCAATAAAAACAAGAAAATAACAGATTGTGGAAAGCAAAGAAATCCATTATTTTCTCGGTAGACCCGTGTGGGGATCGATATCTCGTAAAGTACCGATTAAACAATTTAAAGTTTATGCTCGTTGTCAAGCTGATATTTCACATTAAAAAACTCTTTTCCTGTTTTTTGTTCATTCCATCCAGTTGTGAGTTACAGGGTGTTAATAATGGAAAAAAATTCGGTTCATTTTACAGTTTTTCTTTGATAAACGCGAAAATGCAAACCAGAGTATTAAAGTTGTGAATGGTGTATATGGTGCCAATACTGTGACAGTTAGATTAGATTAGATTTGTGGGGGGTTGGACAAGTCCAAGCACTCCGTCAGTAGACCATTGTAATACACCCGGATAGATTTCAGTAGAAAGAATAGAGAAAGGAAAGATAAAAAGAGGATGGTAAGATGGATAAATTAGTTTGAGGGCACTCTTCCACAAATCTCTTGGATTCATTGATGAATCTTAAGAGATCCAGAAGAGGAAGAGTATGAACTTTATCCATATTCAGTATATCGCAACCCTATATACTAAGTGTGATTCAGGAAAATGCAGGACAGTTACAGAGAAAATGCTCTGCAGTGTGGTCATCCTCAAGACAGGATAGGTATATCGGGCTGTCGACGACCCCCATGGTAGCTGACCACAGACGTTGTGCCCTGTGATTATACCCACCAGTACTCTCAGGTCCTTTCTGCTGAGTTTTAGGAGAAATCTCGCTGTTTTCGTGTTTGGTTCTTTCACAAATCACTTGGCTACTCTGCACGAGTTCAACCCAGACCAACGTCCTCTATGGGTAGCCCTCTTGAAATCGTCAATCCATAGTTGAATCGACGCGGAATTGACATATAGAAAGGGTTAGCGACTAGTGGCATACTTGCAGAACCTTTATTAGCCAACTTATCGGCCAACTCGTTCCCTGTAATACCACAATGCCCAGGCATCTAAATAAGACTAAGTTTGTTGTGTTTTGCAACACTGTTCAATTTTGTCTTACATTTACCGACTAACTTCGAAGAGCAGCGTTGGTTAGCAAAGGTTTTCAGTGCAGCTTGACTGTCACTACAAATTCCAATACTGTTGCCCCGCCACTTTTTCTCAATTAGCCAGTATGCCACATTCAAAATGGCATAGACTGTGACAGTTAATTACGTGCAAATTTAATTTCGTCGATTCGATTCAGGCATTTGTGATGTTAAAGAAAATGGTGAAAATGTCGATAAAATACACACACAAATAATCGAATCGAGGAGCTAAAAGTCGACCATAAAACATTTGCCATTTGTGCAAATTAAAAAATAAATTAATAGTTTTTTTAGATAAACTGCACCTGAGACTGTGTGGTAGGCTGAAGCGACTCTGACTGCCGTTGTTCGTTGTGCAGCCTCCAGCGCACCTCCCATATTTCGCTGCCATACAGTAGTATTGCGTTCCTGGCAGCCATGATCTGCCTTCTTTTACTCTGCGATGTTTGCCTTTAGTTTGCTTATCATTCCCATAATCTTCGCTGCTTTAGTAGCCGCGTGTCGTATCTGGGCCCAGAACGTAAGCCTACAATCGATTTGTATGCCGAGGTAGTTCACCGCTTTTTGAGTCACTACGAACGGGTCGCCTAGTTGCATGCTGACCCGGCGTGGCATGTGACCTTGAGTGTGATTAGGGTGACTTCGGTGTTATGTTTGATGAATTTCAGACCATGGTCCTCCAGCCAAATTGGGTCTTCCACATGACCCGATTCAGCTTCCTCCTGGCACCCTCGGCATCGCTCGCTGAAACGACCGCCGCTATATCATCCGTCCCGTATCTCACATATTGCAGACACATATCTCTTCTGGCAAATCTATGCTCAGGATCTCGTCGTAACTCAGACGCCAGCGATCTGGGCCGACAGTAGAGCCTTGGGCTGCGCCAGGCGTTCCTGTTTTAGTTTGCTCATCATCTGTCGTACAGATGTTCACGCGTTCACTTAGGTAGCTCTGGAGGATCCTTAGCAAGTATGAGGGTATTCGAAACCTTTTTCGTAGTACTTTCGTTATATCTGCCCATCTTAAGCTATTAAGGCGTTTCGCACATAAAGCGTTGTCAGAACGATTATGTGCCTCGTCTAGGTGCGTCCACATTGAGCGCGGCCCACGCTGCTTACCCACCTTCTTTATTGCGCCAAGGGTCGATCTTCCACGTCGAAAGCCATTTTGCCTTGCTGACAGTCCTCCTGCGCTCTCAGCAGGCTTTGCTAGCATGCGCTGTATAAGTACATATAAGATAACCCAGTTTCGTCATTAATGCGTGATGTGACATAATCTTTTGACCTGTATTCACTCTCTTCAACTCAATAACCATGCCGTAGGACATTTCCGCAAGCATGAGTTAACAAGCAGCTATACTAGCGTGAAAATTGAAATATTGGTGACTCAAAAATATTTATATCCAGACATATATGTGCGTATGTAACGGGTGATCAATTAAGAGGAGTTTTTTTCATTTGCGTTTTTTTTACAGATCGCGCGCGAGTTGTGGCAAACTGTCATCGTGGATTTGTTGAACAGCGTTTGGCATTTCATCATGGAAAGACTCACACCGCAACAACATCTACAAATTGTTCAACTGTATTATGAAAATCAGCGTTCTGTGACAAATGTTTTTCGTGCGCTTAGACCGCATTATGGTCAACATAATCGGCCTGCCTTAAACACTATTCGACATACCATCAACAAATTTGAATCCGAATATTCATTGGTGGATAATTCTCGACCGAATAGACCACGTCCAGCAAGAAGCATTGAGAATATAGCGGCAGTAGCAGAGAGTGTACGTGAAAACCGCGATGAATCGATTCGGCACCGTTCTCAGCAACTTGAACTGTCGTATGGAACAACTTGGTCAATTTTACGGAAGGATCTTCATTTAAAAGCATCCAAAATACAGCTCGTACAAGAACTAAAGCCAAATGACCTTCCTACACGTCACCGTTTTGCTGATTGGGCTCTTGAAAAGATTGAAGAAGATCCGCTGTTTTCGAGCAAAATTTTGTTCAGCGATGAGGCGCATTTCTGGCTCAATGGTTACGTCAATAAGCAAAATTGCCGTATTTGGGATGAAGAGCAACCAGAACAGGTTCAAGAGCTACATACCTTTACACCCAGAGAAAACAACGGTCTGGTGTGGTTTATGGGCTGGTGGAATCATCGGTCCATATTTTTTCAAAAATGATGATGGCCGCAACGTAACTGTGAATGGTGCTCGCTACCGTACCATGATATCGGACTTTTTGCTACCTGAAATTGAATCTAATGATCTCTACGACATTTGGTTTCAACAAGACGGAGCCACTTGCCATACAGCTCGTGAAACAATGACTTTATTGAGAAGTCATTTCGGAGAGCAGCTGATTTCACGTTTAGGACCTGTGAGTTGGCCACCAAGATCTTGTGATATCACACCTTTGGACTTTTTTCTTTGGGGATTCGTGAAGTCCAAGGTCTATGCTGATAAACCAGCTACGATTGAAGCTCTGGAAGCCAATATTACGCGTGTTATTCACGACATACCAGTCGAAATGCTCGAACGAGTGATTGAAAATTGGACCTTCAGAATGGACCACCTTAAGCGTAGTTGCGGCCAACATTTGAATGAAGTCATATTCAAAAAGTAAATGTCAAAGAATGTCCTTTCAAATGATAAATAAAGGTTTTGAACATAATTTACATTTTTTTTTTTTTTTTTTAACTATTGAAAAAAGCACCTCATGATTGATCACCCGTTACAACATATATCCGTGTGAAAGCAACTATGCATGCGTATGTACCTGAGTAAGTAATTAAATTAAATTTCTTAATGGTTGCACTGAGGCGTATAATACAAATGTAAGTATGTATTGGTATTTCCATATATGTACGCAAGGCCCTGTTTTTGAACTGCTGTCATTCAGGCATTGCTTTTGTTATTCTTGAAAATTTACTACATAGTATAAAGAGGAGCTGAATGCTTGACTTTATTTGCAAGTATGCTAGGTTCGTCCTTTTTAGTATAAGAAGAATTTTTGTTTTTCTTTTTGATTTTTTGTTTTTTTAACTAAAATATGATGCATGCAAAATGTAATGGGAAAATTGCTAAGAAAATAGCACAAGCAAAGGTATTTGGAAAAGAAAGAAAGAAAGAAGTTTCAGGTAACAGGTGGCGCTAAAGTAATCCTCCTATCAGAAAATGCTATAAATTTTGCGATTGGCCCCTAATGCCAGTTCTGTTTTGACATTTGTGTAGTAAACACATGCGAAATACTCGCTAATAAACAATGTTACGCTACACTGCTCCAGAACGCGGAATATTGCTGACTATTTATTTGACCAATAATCGGTCGGTGACTTTGGCACAACGTGAATTTCGTCGCAGATTTTCTCGCCGTCCAACGCCTACTGGTGAAACACTGCGACGTTTAGCCGCTCGCCTCGAAGAGACAGGCACAACAGGAGATGCTGCCAGGCGTAGCAGACCCCTGCAGAGAATATTGCTACTGTAGCCAAGGATGTCATGGAAGCGCCGTCGACATCGACCAGACGACGTGCCACGCAAATGGGTATCAGTCGACGGTCTTTACAGCGAATTTTGGTACAAGATTTGAAGATGTTTCCGTACAAAGTCCAGACGGTGCATCAGCTGTTAGCTGCTGACCGCCAATCGCGTCTAACATACGCTCAAGCCATCCTTAATCACCACTAAGAGGAAGATGATTTTTCATCAAAAATAATTATGAGTGATGAGGCCCATTTCCATCTTAGCGGGTACGTAAATAAGCAAAATTTACGCTTCTGGGGCACTGAAATCCGCGTGTAACCCACGAAGAGCCATTACACCTGCTCAAGATCAGTGTATGGTGTGCTGTTTTCGCTGGAGGAGTCATCGGACCTTTTTTCTTCGAAGACGTCGCGGGCCAAACGGTTACTGTGAATGGTGAGCGCTACAGAGCAATGATCAACGAGTTCTTTTTGCCGCAACTTGATGAATTGGGATTGGAAAACATGTGATTCCAACAGGACGGTGCAACGGCACACACTGCACGTGCCACAACCGATATGCTGAAGGATGCATTTCCCGGGCGCCTAATCTCCCGTTTTGGCGATTTGCACTGGCCAGCAAGATCGCCTGATTTGACCTCTCCCGACTTCTTTTTGTGGGACTTTTTGAAGTCGTGGGTTTATGTCAACAAGCCTCAGACTCTTGCAGCTCTTAAAGACAATATCCGTCAAGAATGTGAGGACCTATCGCCGGAAGTTTTGGCCAAAGTGATGGAAAATACCATAAAAAGGGATCAAATGGCAATCAACTGTGGCGGCGGCCATTTACATGACATCATATTCTCGACTTTATGTAAAAAAAATTTAAAGACCAAATAAAAATAATCCACAAGAAGAAAGTTTTTCATTTTTTTTTTAAATTGCAGCCAAAAAACATCACAAGGTTACTTTTGCGCCACCTTGTACATTAGAGAAAACATTTTATAGTCATCCTTCAAACCTTTTTACTACAACGCAGATTTTCATAGCATTCGCTAGGAGTTAACGATATTTCAAAATTTATATATTCACATGTGCTATTGTGGTGGTATGGAAACAGCGAAATTCCCTGTGATCATCTAAAAAATTCGCTATTAATGTTTGTTCCAGTATAGCATCACTGGCTAATGTTAAAAAAATCCTGGCTCTCTTTGCATGTTATCTCCAGATCACACGGTCGCTTCTATCACGCTTCGGCATCGCATGTCGCTTGTTAAAGTATGACTGGTCCTCTTTTTAACTACTCCATCTGCGTGATTCTCTGCTCTTCTCATAACATGGCCGTATCGGCGAATGCGATTTTCTTGAGGCTTGTCGCTAAGTGGAGCGAATTTTCTGTTATCAAAAATAAAGTTGTTTTGTATCTTGCCCAACAGTGTTACGCCGCTGGCCCACCACAGCATACACATTTCTGCCACCTGCAGTTTTATTATTTGTCTGATTATGCTTTTGTAGATTTTACCTTTTCGCTTTTGTGTTTTTTTTCTTCTATAGTTACAGCGCATTCTAATAAACGCTGAGAAAACACATAGAACCTGCATTATGACCGAAATCTTCACTAGAAAATTCCTCAAGCCGTTGACCCACATTCGCAGCGCAGTTTGCTGTTTCTTTTCTAAAGAAATGCTCTTTTTGGGTATATTTACTGAAACAATGTTTCTTATCTCTCAAGTTTTTTCTAATGAGGACATCCCTCATGCACGCACACCAACAAATGCATTCACGTATGTATGTATGTATGTATATCGGATGTATAAATATCAACTGAAACGGAAAACTGTATTCATCGGCATTCGTCCATCGCATCGCAGCGGTCAGTGGTCAGGGTATTGCTGTGTGGTTATATAAATTAACGTAATTGCTGCGATTGTGGCTGTCAATTCGTCACGCCAATGCGATGCATCAGCCTTTGGAGTATAGTGTATAATACACAGTAGCGGCATGTTAAGTCATACAGCTGCACAAAGGCTTGGAAGTCAGAGGCATGAGCTGTCAGTAGACTTTCAGAGTACCACACGGCAGATGTTGTATGTGCATACACACATACACACATGCACGTGTACATACATATGTACAATTTATATTTTTAATTGCATAATTCTCACATTATTCCCAACGTTTGCGTGTGGGGGTGTGTTTAATGAAAAATGAGCACTTAATGCAGGAATTCCTCCCAGGTTTGCAGTATCATTTATGAAATGCCAGTGAATTAAGAACGATAAGTGTTTGTAAATATTTTAAAATTGTGTAATTAAATTCAAAATTGGTTCATCATATAAATACTTCTTTCCTGTTTTGGTGTGATCATAAATACATGGCCGACATTGCAGGAATGGCAAGAAACGAAGCGGAGCTTTGCTTTTGATATGAGCAGTTCATAACACTACTTTACTTATGGAGCACCAGGTTTGGCCAATATTTTAAAACCGAGATATTTACAGGTGTGGCCAATATAGACCGTTAGCCGTCTCTCAGCGAGTTTGACAGAATCAGCTCATGCGCTGACGTAACAGGAGTTATGAAAAGGTTTATTTATAAAAAAACTACGACTATGTTGGTGATATACGAAAAAAATTAGCATAGCCTTCGCTCACGTCGCTCTGTTGCCGTCTGAACAACGACTAATTGATCGAATGCGTGAACGCGTGTGAAATGATAGTGGGCAGCATTCGGCTGCCGAGTCCTCTTGTGATGTAGCAGCCGAAGTTGCACGCACAATTTTGTTTTTCACCATAGTTAACAGCCTATGAGGAAGATCTTTAAGAAGGTGTGCTCAGTAGCATACCGTTATTCGGCTCTCAACGAATTCGATAGAATCAACTGATGAGCTGACCTAACAGGGGATGTGTTTACAGAAAAATTGAGATTGTGTTAGTGATATAAGAAAAAAAAATCAACATGATTTCACTGAGCGAAGACTGGGTTGATTTTTTTTCTTATATCACCAATACTACCCTTTTCTTAAACAAACCGCCGTCATGACACCGGTTGCGCCAGCCAATCAGTCGATTCGCTCAAAATCTCTTAGAGCCTGTAAACGGTCGGATGTGGGCCACACCTTTGAAATATTTTAAAAATGCTACTTAGCAGCCAAAAAAAAATTAAATAACCTGATCATCAACTTCCTATGTGAAATCGGTAGCTAAGTCCGAAAATCTACAAATTTGTTTATATCTGTGAAATAGTTTTTAAGTTATAGCCAAATAATGGTTTTAGATTAAAGCAAAAAACGTTGACCGTAGAAATTTCTAATATCCGGTGAATCCGTTAACAAATCAAGATAAGCTGCCGCAAAATTAAATACCAATTGTTTTTTTAATAACTTTCTTATTAAATAAAATAAATTATTTTGAGTGATGGAAATCTTTATGTTGACCTTTGCACGCTCCATTGCTCATCTGTTTGTATGTTGGCGCTTTCCGGTTCGCAAGTGTCAAATAAGATTGACTTACGACACCATTTGCGAAAATTCTAAGTCTTCCGATAAGGTGATTAATTTTGCGCCACCCTGTATATCAAATTAAAAGCAACTACGTTTTGAAACATTCAATTTTTTTTTTCAATCTTTAGAAAGCTTGAAAAAAGTATTTGTACAAAAATATGAAAATATTCGATTAACTTTTTTAATCATCATTATTGTTTTTATTGGAAAAAGTTCCTGAAAATAACTAAAGTTTTCGAGCTCGAGACCACCGGGATCCCTTAAGAATTACATTATTGTACCTTAACTTCATTGATTTATTGTATGTGTCAGCCCGATTATAACTCATGATCATACTGTTCACGTACGGATGTACATTTGCGGATCTTGGGACTCCCGGACACCATGATTTCTATATATTTTAAGTCACGAAAATCGTGGTATTGTCGGAAAATAACTTGTAATATTCTATGCTTGTAATTTCCTAATCATATAAAATTGAGGCAGAAAAATCCACTTTTAGAGCAAAACCAAGGATATGTTACTTTCTCAGATACGTACACATTAAAGTATTATTAAATGTGTGTAAATTTAGCTACTCTCTTCTAGTTTTCTTAGTAATGAAATAATTTTCATTTGAAATAAAAAATTATATTTGAAACCTACAATATTTTAAAAAGGATTAGGAATTCACAGAGAGAAAGTAGGTTGAAATCTCGGTGAAACACCAAAATTAATAAAAACATTTTTCTAATAGCGGTCGCCCCTCGACAGGCAATGGCAAACTTCCGAGGGTATTTCTGCCATGAAGAAGCTCCTTATAAAAAATATCTGCCGTTCGGAGTCGGCTTGAAACTGTAGGTCCTTCCATTTGTGGAACAACATCAAGAGGCACGCCACAAATAGGAGGAGGACCTCCAAAAAGGGTGTACGCGTGAATTATATATAAATATATATGTATGTTATTTTGATATTCAAAGAAAATTGCTATTTTTTACTACAAATTATCGGATGTTTATTTCATTATAAAGAGGAAGGTATGCCGGTAATAGTGAAAAATAACTCAGGCAAATGACCACCACGACCACGCTTACAGGGCAATATAATTTTCATGAAATTTTCCATAACCGAATTGCAAAGTGGGTGCCCTATGTCCTCGATGGCCTCACGAATTCCATCCTTGAGGTCTTGAATCGACCCTGGACTGTTGGCGTAGACCTTCTCTTTCAAGTGGTTCCAAAGAAAAGGAGAGACCTGCTAAAAAAAAAATTAAATTGATTTACAATCCAGTTGTTGCAAAATAAGAAATATCTAAGACCCGGAACTATCATGGGGACGCTGAGAATGTAATTACGGGATCCCGAAAATTTCGGGATTGTAAAAATTGAAAAAATGCGCATCCCTACTGCACACATGCCTGCCTATATAAGCGTTTGAAAAAAATGAAATGAAATAAATTAAAATTTGAATAAAAAAATATATTTAAACCCCATTTATTTTATGGTAGGAGACTTCTCAAGCAAAACTGATGCAATTAATTTAGAGTACAGTTATTAAAAAAAGTAATTGAAAACGGGAAATTTGCATTTAAAATTAAAATTATAAATATATAAAATCAATTTTTAATGCGACAAAAGACCTTCCAAAATAAAATGTATGAAATTGGTTTACGATCCAGTTGTTTCAAAATAAAGAATATATAAGCTCCGGCACTAGTATCGGCACTCCCAGAGAATAGTAACGGCATCCCGAAAATGTCGGCGTTGTAAAAATTCAAAAAATTACGTCACTAATACACACGTATCTATGTAAGTGTGTGAAATAAATTACAGCATTCCTCAATAAGAAAACCATAAAGTAGTGCACAAGTTTAAATTTCTTTAAAAAATATGTACACAAGAGTGTATTTTTAATATACTTACATATGGGTGTGTACATATGAGATTGCGAGTTAATAAATAAAATGTTGTTTTTGGGCAAAATGTTAACTGAGGACTTTAACAAAATATTTGCTTCCTGGCACTAAGCTGCTGCTGCTGTTATTGCTGTTGTTACTCTTGTTTGTGCTTTTGCTGCTGCTGCTGTTGTTACTGCTGCCATTTACAAGCATATTGAGTCGAAAATCATAAATAACAATAAATTTTGACGATGAGTTGAGTGAAGAATCCGGTGCGGCACGGGATCGGTTGCAAAGTATGAAGTGCTGATATGAAAAGAAAATAAATGAAAGCTTGCAGGAGGAAGTGAAATAATATTCTATAGTACAGGAAAATGGATTATTTTTAAATTATTTTTTCACTGCCCACAGATTTCAGAATGTGCATGCACGAAACATTTGTCAACATTCTTGCAAGACAAGATGATTTTTGATGGGAAAATAAATGGAGTGAGAGAAAATTTGTTAAAAACTGGCATGCGAGCTTATGTTACCTACAAATCGGCAGTACTTCTTGAGTAATACCAAAACTGTAGGTAGAAGTGGATATGCCTGTGTATAACTGCAGGATGGCCTCTTTAGGGTTTGGTATTTAATTTGATGTGGTTGTAAATAAAATACCCAATAACTTACAACTATTTGTTCTGCATTCGAAAGACTAAGTCTTGATATTGGACACAAATTGTAATCAATTTCATTCGAACTGCCTCAACCGCTAGCCTTACGTTGTGAACTACTCCGATCATCCAATTTCTCAATACATTTACGTGAGTTTCAGCACTTAACTCACCAATGTTAGCCTCGATTTCAAGCTTCAACTCTTGGATCGCCTTTAAATGCTTGGCGGAACATTTGCTTTCAAAGTTGCCTCACTAAAAGTGATGCAATGGAGTCAAACCGCAGCTTCTAGATGGCCAATTGACGTTCTTTTCTTCTGATTATTAGATTTTTGAACTTTTCAAAGATTTTCGTTTTTTATGCTCTAACTTTTCTCAAGAAAAAGCGGCTGATTTTTTAAAATATCTAACTCAATTGCTAACACATCACGAAAGCTAATTTAACTGCAAAATAAAAATAAATTACTCCATTTTCGAACGCTAAATATAGCACCCTGTATTTTTGAAATATAAAATAATTAGAAAATACTGTTTTCCTTTCAATATGAATATGTACATTCCTTTCTCTTTGGTAAACAAAGTCCAAACGCTATGTGAACCACCCTGTGCACCTAAACGAATATCAAAATCACCTCATATGCAACTTCAGAAAATGAATTTCTTCAATATATGTAAATACATAAATTGTGCGTGTTGTATGAGCTATGCTGACATTTTCTATTGAATACTTTTATTAAAATTTTTGTAACCTTATGATGCATATTGCCTCTTTTCCTATTTCATTATTCCTATTCAAAGTATTTTATTTTATTCATTTTCTTTGTTGTTGCTTTTTGAATTAGATTTTATTTACTGATATCTGCATGCAGCTAGGTGATAAATCATTTCTATAAATAATTATTTTACATGTGTTTAGACATGTAACGACTTCATATGACTGCAGACTACAGGCTTGTTTATAACCTACACTGCGTATACGTGATTTACGACAGTAACACTAACTGGATGACCTCAGTTGGTAGTGATTAAGTGAAAGTGTGCTACTATGCCAATACTTGTCAGGGTGATTTGAGTGCAAAAAACAAGGAGAAAGGTTCAAATTTGAAAAAAATATTCAGTGGAAAGAGAACGAAAAATCTAGTAAATAAAAGAAAGTATTTGTATTTTCTGTGTGTGTGCATTTTGATGAGGTGGAAGAGCATACACCGTAGTGTAGACGAATGTATAGGTTAAAATATTTAGTTTAATTAAAATATAAATTCTATATCAAGAGTTGTTTTTTTTTTGGTTTTAGAATAGAGGAATTTGTGTTCTAGCAGATTTTTGTTTTGTGTTCTTTATTTTTAATTTTTTGTTTCGTTTTATAAAGTATTTAGTCATTTATAGAACGTGCTTAGAAGCCCCCACGCGGGTAAAGGGTTACGATTTGCCCATACTAACGAATAGCTATCGTAAGAGGCAACTAAAATCTGTACCACAGTCTGTTAGTTCATAAGTTCGGCCATTGCACTAAAATTTATTGAGGAGTTTGGGCTCAACGAAATACTCTGAATTCATGAAAGGAGCACAGTATATCTTTCTGTTCGCAGTACGAAATCCTCTACAAATAATAAAATGCTTATCAATGAATCTTTGTAATACGTTTTAACATCTTAAAGGCTAGTACTAACTTCACAGCCTAAAAATATAGCTATCAACTTTGATTGTCTAATGAGAAGAAATGTCAAACTTAAGATCAACACCCCAGGAATAACTGGCCAATTTGGATAAGAAAAACATTTTTAAACAAATTGACACACCTACGTACACCCTTTATAAAGACGATTTACTTAAAAATGCCGAGATTCAGGAATATGAAGAGTCTGGCACTTTATTCACAAATGAACTCAGTACCGAATTTTGAAATTTGGAAAGTAGAACAAAGAAGTACTGGTAGATTTGGTAACTCCTAAAATGCTCAGCCTAAAAACTTATTGTATTTAAACCTCTGAAAAGT
Source organism: Anastrepha obliqua (assembly GCF_027943255.1). NCBI lineage: Eukaryota > Metazoa > Arthropoda > Insecta > Diptera > Tephritidae > Anastrepha > Anastrepha obliqua. The sequence goes on from NC_072896.1 coordinate 34,614,884, forward strand.
GGAAGGGTTGATAGTCAAGTTGGAAAGGAACGAAGTAACAAAAGTAAAAAGAGAGGATAGAACAGGGAAATAAAGGTAATTCGGCCTGTGAGAATTTTAAGATTCTTTGATAAATCGGAAAGTAAACTTTGAGCGAACGAATTGTACTCATTTTCATGACATCCGACACTTAAAATGAAAATATTCAGTGCTATATGCCTCCTCTGCGTAAGATTTTTGGACCTTTGCACGTTGGCAACGGCGAATATCGCAGGCGATGGAACGATGAGCTGTATGAGTTTTACGACGACATAAACATAGCGCAGCGAATAAAGATCCAGCAGCTACATTGGCTAGGTCATGTCGTCCGAATGGATACAAACGCTCCGGCTCTGAAAGTATTCGATGCGGTACCTGCTGGTGGTAGCAGAGGAAGAAGAAGGCCTCCTCTACGTTGGAAAGATCAGGTGCCGGTTAGCACGACAAAGAAACGACTGGTGCGCTTTGTTGAACTCAGCCAAGATAGCGTAAGCGGTTATCGCGCCAATTAAGAAGAAGAAGGAGATATGCCTCCTCTAAGCAAGACAGGCAAATCGGGTCCTCAATGATTTTAATGGTGTTAATATGCTGACCCCATGGGCTGTGTCCTTTAATAGTACCAAACGTCTTTTCAATGAAGTTTTAGAAAATAATTCAACAGATTGCTTTTCGGACTTGTCACAAAATACTTTGCACTGCTGCAGCATTCTGGACCAGACAATTGCTCTTTATGTAAATTGTATGCATATTCGTTGATCCACTTCATGATTTGAGTACTGAATACTAGTTTGCCGTGAAATACATAAGAAATTTCACACATATTTCACGGCTCTGCAAATTGTATGGATTTTAAAATTTTTCTTGCATTTTGACGCCCTATGCGCTCAGCACATTCTCCTTAGCTGTTCTACTCTTGCGAGTCTAAAATTTAGGCATCTTTGTCATCACTATGCCTGTTGTATTAGTCACCTGATGAATGAGTAGCAGGAAGTGGTTAACATGATCGTAATACAGGCATCGTTCGGTCATCATACACACCCTTCCTACTATTCTCTGTGTCCTGTTCTTCGGTTTTCCTCTGCTATATTATGATAAATACCGATATTCTCTTTCGTCTTAAGGAAGGCCCCTTAGTAGGAGAAACCCAACCTACCTTACGGCCATGACACCCACATACGAGTATGTTCATATATGAAATTACTTTCTGAATTAATGCATTTTTTTTTTAGCTATAATTAACTGAATCGCTCGAAAATCAACTGGAATCAGCTACTTAATTATTTATTACCGGCTTACCTTATAAAAATTGTATGCTTATTTATTCACATAAATCAACTTTCGTAAACACTTTCAGTGGATTTGTGATTTTTACAATCAATGCCATTAAATGCTATTTCAATATGCGAGCACAATATACACACATAAAGGGTGTCACAAAATTCATGCAGAAGTTGCATTTGTCGCAAATTTTGCGGCTAAAGAGGTGAATGATTTAGTACTAGTGAGAATTAAGTATTACGAGTAAAAGAGAGAGCTTTCATTGTTGGAAAAATTACCGGAAATTTCTAGATGACGGAATTTTCGCAGCCCCAGTTCACAAACGTTTTCAAACTATTCATTTAGCTTCGCTAAATATGAAGAGATTAGTTTGAAAAATTATAAAGCATCGATTATTCAACAGAAAGTCCTAAAAATATTAATATTGAAGTAGTGCTTGAGAGTGTTGGTAAAAGTCTAGGCACACCAATTCGATGTCGTATGCAAAAATTGAAAATGTCAAGAATTATAACTCACTATACCATTTCCAGTTGGAGTTTATAATAAAGAGTAGATTGGTTTTTAAAATAGTTAACCGAATTTTAGAAAGCGAAAATTAATTTTTGGAACCGCTGATTCGATTTAGAATAATAAATTAAACTTTAAAAAACGTAACTTGGATTTTAGAAATTGTTGATTTGATTTTAGAAAGCATAACTGGATTTGGAAAGTGAATTTTAGAAAGCTTTGAATGGATTTTAGAATAATCCGTAGAATGTTCAAAAACTTCAATTAAATTTTAAAAATAGTTAATTGAATTTTAGAAAACGTAAACTGAATTTTATAAAGAGATAATTGGATTTTAGAATAATCAGTTGTATTTTAGAAAGCATAAATTGAAATCTTGAAAACGTCAATTGAAATTTAGAATAATTAATTGGATTTTAGAAAACGTACGTTGATTTTTAGAAATCGTAAATTGAATTTTGGAAATCTTAAACTGAACTTTATAAAGGCTCAATTGCGTTTTAGAATAGCTAACTGGATTTTAGAAGCCGTTAATTGAATTTAGAAAGCGTAAATTGAATTCTAGAATGCTCAACTGAATTTCAGAAAGTTTAAATTGGATTTAAGAATAATCAGTTGAATTGTAAAAAGAATCAATTGGATTTTATAATAATTAATTGAATGCGAGAACACATAAATTGGATTTTAGAATAATCCACTGAATTCTAGAAAGCGTAAATTAGATTTTAGAATAGTCAACTGAACTTCAGAAAGCGTAAGTTGTACCTTAGAATAGTCAGCCGTATTCTATAAAATTTTAATTGTATTTCAGAAAGTGCAAATTTGATTTTGAAATAGTCAACTGAATTGCTGAAAGCAACAATTGGATTTTAGTATAAGTAAATATTTTTCAGTACAGAAACCACAACTTAAAAAACTCAAATATTTTGTACATTTTCCACCACCCTTTATATGTATGTGCTCGCAAGCACACCACACATTTTAATTATTATTGTTTTTTTTCATAAAACATATTAAATCTTGCTGTGTTAGCGCATTAAATTAAATGGTATTTACCAGCAAATTAAAAATATGCCAATAATTATAAAATTAAAGATTTTCGCGCTAGTAGAAAGCCTCTGGCAAGCAAAAATATATAGGTCTGATGGATGCCGCTATGTATATGTAAGAAATGGAATTATTTTTTCCATTCTTTTTAATTTTTTTTTTCAATTGTTATTTTTATTTTTTTTTTAACTAATTATGCTAAGAAGAATTGAGCGAAGCTTGAAAATGCATGATCTTTATGCCATGTTCATTTACTTTTATCCTTTTATACAATTTGACGAGATTTTTTTTGCTCACATCTCACCATTTTATCCTTTCTCCAAACAACTTAAATTCCATACTTGCTGTCAAAAACGTATCGGGAATCGGGCCAATAATAAAACTTTGTTTTAATAATTCATTCATTTTTATTATGTCGCCTTCTGATTAGACACTTTCAAAAATAGCTTACCTGTACTAGTGAAAAGTTCAATCATCAAAATATTTTCTCAAGCTCATTTTTAGGAATCGACTGCAGTTCTCATTACAAGTATGACTTTTTTCGACTGAACACAGGATAGAGCATTTGAAAGAGAAAGAAGTCACGTGGAGTCTGAATTTATGGATAAGCACTCACGCACACTGCATGCAATATAAAAGGAGATAGAAGATTTATTTCCCAAGATGCAACATTTTTCAACAAATATCAATTATTTGCCATGTGAACTTTTCTTTTTGGTTTTTAGCAATTTTCTTAACCCTTGAACAGTACAGATTTTTGTTCGCTTCCTATTTTGTAACGCAGGGCAGTTGAGAAAACTAAAATCCACAACCATATCTTTCAATTCGGGCCATAAAAAGTTCGTTATCATCTCACGATATCGAACACTATTCACAGTAACTGCCTGATCGGCCTCATTTTGGAAAATATACGGCCCAATGATGCCGCCGGCCCATAAACCGCACCAAACAGTCATTCTTTGTGGGTGCATTGGTTTTTCGGCAATCACTCTTCGATTATCATTCGCCCGAATACGGTAAGCGGCAATTCTGCTTATTGACGAATCCACTGAGGTGAATCACTGAAGATGATTTTCTTCGAAAATTGCTCATTCACTTTTGCCATTTCCTGCCACCATTCTCAGCATTGACGACGCTTGAAATGGTCAAGAGGCTTTAGTTCTTGAGTCAATTGCTCATTGTAAGCGTGTAAATGCAAGTCTTTATGCATGATGTTCATCAACGACGATAGTAAGAGGTGCAATTGTTGGGCACGACGACGAGTTGAGGTGGACGGCTCTTCAACCACACTATCGCGAACAGCAGCAATATTTTCTGCAGTACGAGCTGTACGAGCCTGCACTGGTGTTTTCACATCTCCTACAGACCCGATTGTACGCACATTTGGACGATTAAATTTACCGAAAAAATCACGAAGTGCGCGATATGCATTTGGTTTGAATGCCCGTTTTCATAATAAGCCTGAATTACTTTAACGCGTTGCTCGATTGTGTATCTTTCCATGGTTCAAATTAAATTAATCTGAAATTAAAAAATGTCAAATGGAATGCAGAAAAAAAATTGACGTTTAGGTGTGGTTGACATCCAACATCGGCCCTTAAAATTTAACCACCCTTTACAAATTCAGACAAAGTAAAGAATGAACTGATTTATTAAAGCCACAAATATTCTGAAAAGTCTTTATTACCGGGGAAGAGCTTTAGAGCAAACCTGCCGACTAAAGGTTCCTTTTAAATAAAAGATTTTTTTTTTATTTAGTTAGGGCAAATGACTTCCTCCCAACTACCAGGCTAAGACTGAATTGCCCGCCTTCTGATAGAATGGCTTTATTTTATACTTTCTTTGTGTCTTCTCATCAATAAAATATATAATTACAACTAAACATTGTCACAGGTAAAAATCAATAACAAAATTATAAATTCAAAAAAATACTATACAATAAAATTTTGCTCAGGCAGACTTACTTGCCAGTAAGCTATGGTTTTGCTTTGGAGTGAGGTATCATATGACAGAAAAAATGTATTTGGTGTGTGCCATGTGTTGACTTATATTTTGGGTTTCAAAAAAAAAAGAAAAATAATTTTGTCATTGAAATTAAAGTGTTTATTTGACAACAATGGCATTGACATTGAAATGGTTTGAATAATTTAAGTTTGAGTTCATTTACCTATTAAAAATATATTTAAAGAATTCGAAAGAAGTTTGAAAGTGAAGTGAAGGTACTCTACAATTCAAAAAATATTCAAAGAAGAAGCCAAAACACTAATGTCAGCGCAAAATTTTTTTATAAAAATTAAATGTTTTTGTTGTGCACTACCTGTAAAATCTATTTATGTAATATTAAAATTCATTTAAATAATACTAAAACCTATTTATATACGATCAGAACCCATTTACAAAAAAAGTTTAAAATTCACAAAACTTTTGCTTATAAATGGAAATATGCAGTCATGCCGTTTATTCACTGCTGTGATGACTTATCGTAAGCTCTAAATAAAATCAGCAAACAAATAACGAAAATTCTAAAATAATATTTTCAATTGGTGAAACATGCAAAGGGACAAAAGCACATTCATATGGTTCGGTCTGCAATCGAGCTTCACGTGGCCAGAAGGCAAACACCACAACTGCGGTAAATAATATTTATTTGAAGTGATAACACCCGATCAAATGAATTCTGTCAATAGAAAATATGCCCAAAATTGTATGGCTTACTCAGTTTATCAGAGAAATAGAGAAATATTTTGTTTAGCCGCATTTATATATAAATACGTACAGATAATAGATTTGTGCATATATAAATATAATTAAAGCGAACATCCTTTGTTAGGTGTTTGGCCGAGCTGCTCCGCCAAGTTGTTGTTCTACAATCAACAAATAATTGGTGGTGTAAATAGCAAAGGGCTTTTTTTATTTTTAATTATTTTTTTTAATAGTTTAGTTTATATTTATGCTAGATATTCGGGTGAAACAAATATTTTTTCAGCCTTCAATTTGGTTTTTTTTAATAGCGAATTTCTTGCACAAAACCCCGAATCCAAATCTGAAAACTACCGAATAACGTACAAAATTTGCATGTGAAACTAATTTTGTTTGCTATTTCATGCGCTTTTAAAGTCTTTGACTAAAAGTTAAAGCACCACTGGATTATAAAAACTTTAAGGGGTTAGGAGTAGTCAGAGGCCCGAAAATAATGATTTTCAATAATTTTTTTTTTTTTTGATAAATAGAAACATAGCCTTAATACCTAATAGTGACAGTGATCAGCAGTTCAAAAAACATAGTTTTGAGAAAAACGCATTTAAATTTTGCTATCGATTTATGCAGAGTTACACGAATTATTTATCAGAGGCTTCAAAAAAAGGTGTTTTTTCTCAATTTTTTTTCGAGGCGAAAAAAGTGACACACAGGAATAATCTTTTGCATTTATTTGAAGGCATGATTGAAGAGCAATAAACAATTTTTTAACATAAACAAAAAAAATGGCGGACATATGAGGGATCTCACACAGCTTCTCGTTGCGCGCTAGTAAAACGGCGGTCGTAGATTTAACCTGAAACACAAAAGAAAAATATTGTCTTATTCAGAAGGCCTTCCCGCGTATAATAGACTACTCTTGTATAAAAATACGAAAAAATGAACACACAATTAATTATTCAAAAAAAAAGTGTTTTTTCGCCTTGTCGCTAAAGGTGGTAAATAACATTAAAAAATGATTCTTTTTTTTGCATTTTGTTAGTTAATTAGTTGCGCATTTTAATTATTTATCTTTATATAGATTATTGGTTTGAAACGATAATTTTCGCCGTTTTTTTTTTAATCTTACACGCCATTTTCAAAACCATGGTTTTGAGAAAACGTGTTTCAAAATTTTCAGAAGGTAGACAGTATACTCACACGAGGGACGGTACACAGGCCTGTAAATCCGAAGTCACTTCGGATTCCGCTATAAAATTTCGAGCCCACATTCTCCCATAATATAAAAAAAGTCGATTTTTTGAAGCCGCCTGATAAGAGGCCCCCCTTAATTAGATATTTCCACTCTGTCATCTATTCCTGGGCCATATAAAAGTTCTTCAGCCGTCATAGCAGCTTCCCAAATATCGATTTGCTGTTGCCTACGTAGCATTTTACCTTCTCGAGTGTTATCGTTAGCGCGCTTATCTGCCACTTTCATAACTGCAGCATCCACTACCTGCGAGCGCCCTTTATTGATTGTTGAATAACTCGAAAACTATTTGTCGAGTTAGCTTCAAATTTTCGCAAAATATTTATAACATATTAGACCTTAAGAAAATGCATCAAAAATTCAAAGTTTTGGAAAATTCTTACTACTCCTAATCCCTTCCATAAATTTTAAGATTTTCAAAGATAAATATTGCAGACATTAACTGATGACAAATTAAGGGGGTGGTCAAAAAATAGTTGAAGTAGGAATTATTATTCGAGGATCGGACAAAAGGGAATTTATTATATATGTATTAAACTATGTTGATGTAATTTTTTATTAAAAAATATTGAAAATTGACAATTTTATGTAAATAAACGTAACGAGTTAAAAAAATGACGTCATTTGGTGGCAGCGATACAGCAATGAATAATCATCTGAAATAAAAAAACCAAAAATTTTATTAATTTACACAATTGTGGCTATCGTTGTACGTAGCCCTGTTTTTTTTTTTTTTTTTTTTTGACCAAATGGTGTTGATTTGAATTTCGATGTGTGTTTTTCCCCATTGTTTTGATTTTCAACAGGCCCAAAAAAATAGTTATTTTCAAAATTTTGAAAATCGGCTACGTACAACGATAGCCAATGCGATAACAAAAATTTTGAAAAAAAAAAAATTAAAATCGGTTCATTAGTCTTTGAGAAATCGTTGCCACCGTATCAAAAAAAATCGTTTCGAGAAAAGCGCGTTTGAAATAAAGCATCGCATCGTAAGCGCTCCGGGGCCGAACCGACGGGTGCTCACTTAAGGGGGGAGCCAGGTTTATAAGGTCAAAATAATCAATTTTTTTTTTCATTTTAAGCGATTCCTAATATATTTCAGAATATTCACACAAAGTTACAGAGCCTAATTCTGAATATTTACAGATGATACAAAGCCAAAGGTAGGCGAGCGTTAGGTAGTTACGCTGTGGCCGTCTATAGTACAAACTTTATCTTCTTTTCTCGACTTTTCATTTTTATGATTTCTTTAAATTGGCGTACATGAATGAAAAAAAGACTAATGAATCTTTTGAAATTAATCATAGCTTGTTCCCTTCAGTATTAAATTCTCTTCTATTTGAACTAACAAAATAGATAAAAAAAATTTGAAGATTTTTATACCAAGTTGAAGTGAATTTTTTTTTTATAGAAAGGCATTTTTTTCTTTAAAACCTCCAAGAAGTTGAAATTTTGGAATTTTTCTCAGTTTTCTTAGTTCATCCAGAATAAAAAATCGTGATAATTGGAAATCCATTTGAATTTTTTTGCTTTAGATAATAATTACGAGCTGTACCTTGTACGCTATTTGGAAACTCCAGCGTTGCAGCGCTCTACTAATTTTTATGTTAAACGTTTTTTTCAACTTATTTTAACCAGTACAAAATTTTTTTATACTTTTTAAATGTTCATTAAAAGATAAAAAAAACTTTGCAGTGCTAAATTAATTTTTTGCTTAAAACAAAAAATCGCAATGAGATGCAATTTTTAGACCTCATAAACCAGGCTCCCCCCTTAAGTGCACATAGAATCGGGATTAAAGCGAATTTCACTTTAAAATTTTTACCACATTTGCTTGAGCAGTTGTACTAACAATTTATGAAAAAAAAAAATCAATGAGTTTGAATTCTCACAGTGGCGTTCCCCCTTAAGCCGCCAAAATATGTTGAGCAGAAAAATAAAATTTTCTTCAAAAAAAAAAAAATAAATAAATAAACAAAATTTTTAAGACACATATTTCCATCCAAAAAATTAAAAAAAAATTATGAAAATATTATTAAAAAAAATGTTTACGAAGTATATTTTATCAAAAATTCAAAAACATATGAAATTTTCTTTTGTTTTTTAAGAAGTATATTTTTTCTAAAGAATTAAAAAAATATTATGAAAATGTCATAAGAAAAAATTTGTAGAACGTATATTTTATCCAAAAATTAAAAGTACATTTAATCTGAAACCTTAAAAAAAATATATGAAAATGAATATGAAATTAGAAATATAATTATTTTTTGGGAAGTATATTTTATCAAAAAAAAAAAAAAAAATAAAATGTAATTAGAAACAGTTTTTTTTTATTATATATGGAAGTATATTTTATCCGAAAATTAAAAGAAAAAAATAAATAAAAAAAAATAATAAATAAAAAATATGTTTAGTCAAACAAATGAAAAAAAAATTTATAGGAATGTTATTATGCCTCAATTTTCAGGAATAAGTCCAAAAATTAAATTTTTTTTTTCATTTTCCAATTTACGTCTACATTGAAGCCTACAAATAAACCAACTTTTAGAAAAATGTCCGCAAATGTTCAAAGCTAATGGATCGCAAGACACGAAAACGCTATAATGCATCACTTTTATTTTGAAATCTCTTTAATTTGCTTCTTTTCTTGTTCGAAGAACTTGTTTTCAAAAAACTTTATCGTACGAAAAACCCAAATCTACATCTAAAGCAACTAACCGTAGCAATTGCATACAGAGGCTGCGTTGATGTTGATGTAACGCAAAATGTTTCACTGTTTCATGTGATTTTTAAGTCTTTGACTAAAACTTTAAGCGCCACTCGATTTAAAAAATCTCCAATCGATTGTAAAATTTTCAAAGATAAATATTCCAGACATTACGTGACGACAAATTAAGCCGCCAAAAGCGTAAAAGCAAAAAAGTGTTGAACAACTCAAATAAAAAAAAAACACGGAACTATTAGAGAATTTAAAAACACAAACCGCCAACTATTTTACAATTTCAAGGCTTCGGTGTAAATCTGCACAAACGCAAGCACAGCTGCATATTCAAAAAATAAAAAAAAACGCAAAAGAAGCGATGAATAAAAGCGCTAGCGCTCAGCAACTAGAAAAAACGCAACCTGTCACCGGCTCCATTTAGCATGTTGTAAAGCAACAACAAACAAGCGTTGGCTGATGGTAGGGAGGGAGAGAAAAATAGGACAAGCCAAAAAATATCGGCAACATCAAACGTCACTACCGATATGTCCCCCCTTCTCGCTTGCTTCACCACCCTACACCCCCAACACATTGACAGTAAACTTTTCCGCTTTTTAATACCAAACGCGCGACACTTCCACTTCCACCAACAGCCACAGCCGCGTAGTTAAGAAAACAATTCAGGAAATGCAAATCGTTTGACAACATTTAAATGGAAAAGTTTCGCCCTGTTAGTACTTCCGGCGTTAAGCGGTCGGTGGCTAGGCCAAGGGGGTTGGATGAGGTGCAGCAATGAACAAAGCAAAGTAAAGTAAAGGAGCTTTTGGAATTTGTAACGGTAAAAACACTTTGTTATTGCCATGTTTCTCTTTGGCAGCATGACGGGCTTTTCAAGTGGCCGGCTGATTATAAGCGTCAACTGGCGGCTTTTTGCACTTTCAGCGTCTAATCAGCACTTCAAAACAAAAAAATTAAAAATAAAAAGATTTTTGTTTGTATATACAACGTTTAAGTCCGTACTATACCCCGTTCATACTCAAACTACTCGCGGTTTTTCTGGAATGACTCACTCAGTCACTCACTCACTCACTGGCATAGCACTCACGTGCCATTCACTCACTCGCCTGCTCACTAACTCGCTTAGTAACACTTACGCAACTTTTGACGCTTTTTCAGGCTTTAAGCCGCTTTGCAACTTTTAGCCAATATTGGCAATTTAGTTTCTTGCCTGCCTCAATGTTACTGCAGCTGTTGGGCAACATCAAACAATTTTAGTTAAAAATAACGCAATGAGTATACAAAAACAGCAAAAACAAAACAAAAAAAAATAGGAGAAAAAAGACAAAAAAAAATTAATTCAACACATGAAAATAACGTTGGAAAAAATGCAAGCGCATTTTTTTCCATTCTACATTGGCGCTAAATTTAATCCACTAAAAGTTGGTATTTTTATAAGAAAACTTCACATGCCCCTGCTGTGGCTGCTGCTTGGCTTTTTTACTCGTTACTGTACTTTGCACACACAAAGCAGAAAATAACAAAATAGAAGAAGCTAGAAATGTTATGGCAAGAGGAAAATACATTTTGGCGGCTTTCATTGCAACGAATTTGAGTAGATAGAAAAGTTTTCGTTTTCCTAACAGCTGACAGCGTCTGTCGATGGCTCTGTCGGACTAAATTTAGTTTTCTTATCTTTGCCCCTTTTTTTGTTTTTTTGGTTGTAACGCAAGTTGAGTGATGTGCCATGAAAGATTTTGAGCATACACTTTGCGGTTGTCAAGCGGTTTTTGAAAGAGTGTTGAAGTGCGAAACGTACCAAGTGGCAAAGAGAATTGAAGCAAAAGGAAGAGTACTTGGGAAGCAGGAATAGCGACGTATTAAATTAATTGAATAATAAAATAAAATACTTGGAGTTTTAATCAAAAATTGGCCTTCCTACTGTAAGCGATTACAGGTAGCTTTTAAAGGGTGGTTAAATTTCAAGGGCCGATATTGAATGTAAACCATACCTAAACGTCAAATTTTTTTTCTGCATTTAATTTGACATTTTCCAATCTCAGACTAACTCAATTTCAGCAATGGAAAGATATACAATTGAGCATTGCGTTAAAGTTATTCAGGCTTATTGGGAAAACGAGCGTTCAAATCAAAATGCATATCGTGCACTTCGTGAAGAAAATCATGTTCAGTGATGAGGCACATTTTCACCTCAGTGGATTCGTCAATAAGTAGAATTGCCGCATTTGGGCGAATGATAATCCAAGAGTGATTGCCGAAAAACCACTTGTCACACAGCTAACGAAACAATGGCTCTTTTGCGCGAAAAATTTGATAGCCGAATAATTTCACGTCGCGGCGATGTCAATTGGTCGCAAAGATTATGTGATTTGACACCGTGGGACTTCTTTCTTTGGACTAATTTGAAAGGAAAGGTGTACGTCGATAAGCAAGCAACAATTCAAGAGCTAAAGGATGAGATAATTCGGCAGATTAACGGCATAGAACCTTAATTATGCTTCAGCGTCATCGAAAATTTGGACCGTCGGATGGAGGTGTGCCGCCGAGGCCGCGGCAGCCATTCGGCCAATATTTTGTTCCATACGTCATTGAGCCATACTAATATTAGCATAACAGAAGAGAAATGATAATAATTTCCTAAAAAAATTGTATTTTATTGAAAATCAACACCGGCTCTTAAAACTTAACCACCCTTACATATCAGTTGTGTTTTTTTTTTTAAGTTATTCAATGTTTTCTTACCGACATAAAAGATGGCGCAGTCTGTACTAAATAAATATTGTTTTTTTCTAATTTAAATGAAAACCGAAATTAGTATTTTCTTAACTGCCAGTTGGCGAAATACTTTTGACATAAACGCACAATAAACTTAAGATGAAAGCTTCGACTTTATTACTTAAAGTCAACTTTGTGCGACTTCAGCAACTCCTTATGCTTCATGAGGGGAAAAGTGGTAGTGGATATAGAAACCACAAAAATGCAACAACAAATGCGCTTCAATTATATTTTCATTATTGCTCTTTTATTAAATATAATAAATGCTTATAAAATAATTCATTTTTTTACAAATTTTGGTTTTATGTAAAGTTTTTCAACCAACCACTTGACGATTCATAATTAAATTTTGCGGCTTATGAACAATAATAAAGCCAGCAAAATGCGCAAAGGGACATCAAAGGCTGCAAAAATCTGGAATTCTGACATGTACGCACATACATACATACATAAATAAATGTGGCCCAGGAAACCGAACTCTGAAGTGATGACTGGCATGCGGGCGTTTGTGACTTCCGAAAATGAACAGTCGGTGAAGCCGGCAATCTTGATGAAAGAAGTGCGGAAGTAGAGAGGTGTAATGGGTGTACGGAGGTGTAATGGGTGTTGAAAGTATATGCATACATACGTACATGTGCGCTGAAAGTGGCAAACGTCAGAAGCATTGAAAGAGCAACTAAAAATGTCAACAAAGGAAGAGTAAAGAAGGAAAAAAAATTTGTTTGAAAAAATCGTAAATGTATTAAAGGCAAAAATGTTTATCAGACATCATTATAACTTTCATTTTATCTTTTTTTTCTTTTACTTTCTAAATTACCTTTTCTATGCCGATTTTATTTTGTTAAAACCAAGTTTTTACTGCTTTTATCATTTTTTGTATTTTTTTTCATCCTTTTTTTGTGTAAAATTTTGATTTGCCCATATTTTTGGCTACCACCGCCATTTTTTAGCTATTCCTTTTTTTTGTTTTTGCTCAATTTGTCGTTAGCATTTTGGCAACCTTTTTCTTCATCGCCTTTTCCAGCAGCCTTTGTCGCTTCTGGTCTGCTTGATAACAATAAAAGGTTATGCCAACCATTTTGAAACAAAAGCGGTGAATGCAATTACAAAAATCACAAAAGCCACGGTGACCGCAATGAAAATGTCGCTGATGTGGCGGCGGCTGTAGTAACATTCATCGTGCGGCTGTTTCGTTTAATGAAAAGATAACTTTGAAGTGAATTATAGAACAACACAGCTACATAAACTGAACTGATTTTGTTTTTGTTGTTTTTGTGAAAAAATTTACTTTGAATATAGGCAAATATACTTAGATATGCGATATTCAAGGTTGCTGATATTTGTTTTGGTATTCAAGAAGCGGGCGAGGTTCCAAGACTGAGGTGATTCTCAGAATGTGAAGACACAATTTAGTATACAAGCGATTTTTAGTAGAAAAATAGTAATTATTTTCGGAATTTCAATTTAGGTTAGGTTAGTTGGTGATGGTTGCCCAGAGAGTGGGTCCACTTGGGCGAAAGAAGTTTGGTTTATCCTTTGAAATACCATTGTAAGAGGGGGGTAAGAGGTGAAGGTAAAGGACGATAGGATGAAAAGGGAAATGGGTGGGGAGGGTTGAGTGTTAGTGGGCTATGAACGGTGACTGGTCTGCGGTTGTGTTAACCTCTTTATACTGCTGATGGAGTTCATCAGATTTTTGTTATCAAGACCTGCTATATCAGCAGGCGCAGAAAATAAGTGAGAACCAAGATGCTTGAATCTTCGTCTCGCGAGAGCTGGGCAGCTGATGTGCAGGTGCTGAGATGATTCCACCTCATTCTCCATACAGCGGACGCAAAAAGGACTCGAAGTGATTCCGAGTCTCACAGCATGTGTACCCCGCGGGCAGTGCCCCGTGAGGATGCCCACGAAATTAGAGAGATGAGATTTTGTCATCCTCAAAATATCCCTCGAACGCCTCCTATCCAAACGTGGCCAGAAGGACTTCGAGACCCTACGCGTTCAAGTACTTACCCAGCGCTTGCTAAGTTGGTGCAAAGCCCATCCTTTCAGAAGTAAAGCGCAGCACACCGCCTCACAGGTACCTTGTCTGGCCAGCTCGTCGGCTTCGCAGTTTCAATTTAAAAAGTCAGTCGTTAAGAATTTATCTATTTATTATTTGTATACAGGGACCTAAAGTTTTAAGCCGACACCGAACGTCAGATAATTTTTTTTGAGTAGCCTCTTCATGGCAAATATACACACGGAGGTCGCTTCTGATCGCTTGTTATCCAAAGTCAAAAAAAAAAAAAAAAATATTTTTTGTTATAATCCCCCTTCTTTAAACTTTTCTTTTCAATCGAAATGATAAAGAAAACACTTTGGCTTTTATTTATGATTGCTTATAATTTTTATTTGTAAACAAAAAAATTACAAAATAAAATTTTAACATTTATTTGTGAGCCAAAGAATAAAATTTTAAACTTTTATTTTTGACTGAAAAAATTAACAAAAATTTTAAACCTTTGCCTTTGATAAAAATATCATCTTAACTTTTATTTGTGCCACAAACAAAAATCAAATTTAAACTTTTATTTCTGAGCGAAAAAATTAAGTTTAAATTTTAAACTTTCAGTTTGATTTTAACCCTTATTTGTGACCGAAAAAAATAAAAATAAAATTCTAACTTTTATTTGTGACCGAACAAATTATAATCAGATTTTAAAATTATCTGTGACCGAAAGTCCTTAAAAATCGAATTTGGCTTTTATTTGTAACCGAAAACATAAAAGAAAATGTAAACTTTTATTTGTGACCAAAAAAAAAACCAAATAAAAATAAAATTCTAACTTTTATTTGTGACCCAAAAAAAAACATAAAAATAAAATTTTAATCTTGTTGTTGTAAAAAATTCAAATTTTCATTTTTATTTGTAGCCAAAAAAAAACGAAAATCAAACGCTAACTTTCATTGGTACCCGAAAACACGAAAAGCAAATGCAAACTCTTATTTGTGAACGTAAAATTAAAATTAAACTTTAAACTTTTAATTGTGACCCAAAAAATAAAAAATTTAAATAAAAGCTTACAATATTTTTTGGTATTTAACAATTATTTATTTACTTTATTTATTTATTTTGAAAAAGAGCATAACTTTACATTACCTGCTTTTCATAGTCGATCACGAGACTGGGTTGGCAGCTATACGACTATTTTAACAGTCCACTGCTATATTTAACCCTCTGCAACTGACGTGATATATAGCAGACACCAAATACACAAAACACTATTTTGCTCCGTTTTTTTATAAACAGATACTCTCGAATTTTTAGTAGCTTCTTATTACGTTCTCATGAGTACCTTAGCGTACAAAAGGTAGTTGAAGTGAGTACACGCGTCGGTGTGAGTGAAAAAGTGTCTACAAGTCAACCACATCAGCATTGACGTAGGTGTCTGAGAATCAATCACCTCAGTATTTTTGCTATATTTTCGTAGCGTCTCCTGAACAAAGTATGAATGAAATCGTTGCAGTACCTTATATTTTTTTCAGTTTTGATTTGATGGCGCAGTTAAATACAAATCAGAGGATACACTCGTCCAAGAGAACATCACCTGGAACAGTTAAAAGCCGTGACGAGCATATACAACAGTGGTTGGAGGAAGAAAGCGAGCATGAGTTCAGCGATTTTAATGACGAAGGCACTGACCCCAATTTTCAGCCAGAAACTGAACTTTTAGAAAACGATGAAGTTTCAAATGATGAAGCAGATGAAGAACTTATTGTTTCAAGTTAAGTCAGGTCCATCGCTGAACAACAACGTACTTACAATCAAGAAATGGATGCTGACACAAAAAACCAGTTACGATAGCAGATTACAACCATACCAAAGGAGGAGTCTACGAAGTTGACAAAAAATGTTCGAGCAGCCGTAAAACTCGTTTTTCGCAGTTTTCCAAAGACTAATAGATATTATTGGTATTAATAGCTTTGTTTTGAATCAAATGTGTTTAGACAGTGATGATAAAATGAGAAAAAAAACTTTTTTACTCAATCTGGCAAGAGAATTGGCGTTAGATCACATGAAATTTCGGATGTATAATGAAAGATTGCCGGCGACCGCCCTAGCCAAATGGGAATTCACAGAGAGAACGTTGGTTCGAATCTCGGTGAAACCAAAATTAATAAAAACATTTTTTTAATAGCGATCGCCCCTCGGCAGGCAATGGCAAACCTCCGAGAGTGTATTTTTGCCACGAAAAAGCTCCTCATAAAAATATCTGCCGTTCGGAGTCGGCTTGAAACTGTAGATCCCTCCATTTGTGGAAAAACATCAAGATGCAAACCACAAAAAAAAAGGAGGAGGGACTCGGCCAAACACCAAAAAAGGGTGTACGCGCCAATTATATATACAGGGTGGCTGATGAAAGCCGCTACCAAAAAAAAATTGAATAACTTTTTTTCTTTTTAAGTTATCTGTTCCATTTTTGTTTTAATTTGCAGATTGATCTTTAAAATTTATTAAAATGGATAACTGGGACACGCAAACAAGAATTTGGATAGTCCGCCGCTATCATGCACTGGAGTCCGTAGTTTTGGTACAGAGAGAGTACAGGCGGATGTTTGGCGGCGATCCCCGGAGCAGATGGACCATAATGAGACTGGTAAATAATTTTGCTGAGCAAGGAACAGTCGCAAGAAGGCCTTCTCATCGAAACCCACCAGTTCGGACGGAGGAAACGATCGCTGCTGTAGCTGCAGCTATACAAAGCAATCCAAGGGTTTCAAAAAGAAGCTTATCTGCTCAACTTGGTGTCAGCCGACAGTCTTTGCAAACAATAATGCAGAAAGATTTAGACTTATTTCCCTACAAAATTCAAATGGTTAACAAACTGAATGCAGCAGACTTGCCGATTCGCTTGGAATTTTGCCAGAAGATCCTGCAAATGGTGGAAGAAGACCAAAACATGTTAAACTGCCTTTTCATGTCTGATGAGGCCCATTTCGATTTAAACGGCAATGTGAACAAACAAAATTGTCGAATATGGAGTACTTCTAACCCACAGATACTCCACGAGACGGAATTGCATCCTCTTTGCGTGACAGTGTGGTGTGCGGTTTCTTTGCGCTGTATTGTCGGGTCCTTTTTTTTGAAGAAAATGGTCACACCGTTACGGTTACTGGAGACCGTTATTTGAAAATGCTGAAAGAATATTTCTATCCAGAACTACGCTGAAAGAGAATTCCTTTCAACTCTGTGTGGTTTCAACAAGATGGGGCAACGTCTCACATAGCCCAGACTGTTATGACAGAGTTGCGACGAAAATTTCCCAATAAACTGATTTCAAGAAACTCCGAATTTCGTTGGCCCCCCAGGTCGCCTGACCTTACTGCACCTGACTTTTTCTTGTGGGGTTTATGTAAACAAGAAGTTTATAAAACAAAACCAACAAATTTGGATGAACTAAAACAATCCATTCGGGCAACAATTGCGGCTATTCCTGTCGCAACTCTCAAAGCAGCAATGAACAACTTTTTACTAAGATGCCGCACTTGTGCCAACGAGCATGGGGGGCACTTAAATTCGATTATTTTTAAAACTAGTTAAGCTACATTTAATAAAATTTAATGACCTTCAACTTGAAAAAAAAAATAAATGAATTCCATACACTAAAAAAAAAGTTATTTGAGTTTCTTAATGTAACAAAATTCATCAGCCACCCTGTATTAGGCCAGGTTGGTGGGGAGGCAAAAAAATCGTCCATTGCTCTGTGAAAATCATATTCTAGAGATCAAAATAAGAAACTTTGCCGAAGGAACCATACCTCTAAAATGAATTCTGATGTCCCCCAATTTGGCTCAAACGAAAAATCCCACTTTGACCCATTAAGAGTGTTCCAATCGAGTCCAAATGTATGACCGACCCCCACTAACTTTGGACGGCCGACCCACCCATGCCAGTGGCACACCCTCTGGAACTCCCCTTGGGGGTTCTTCATACAATCGTTTCAAAATATCACCATTTTTGGCCTTTACATGAGAAAAGAAACTAAAAAGTTCAAAAAGTAAGGTGAATTTATTTGTCACACTTCGCGGGATTAAAATTTCGCTATAGTTATTTTTTTCATGAGTTGGCAGCACTGTTAGTAACATTTGGGCCAACTCTCATGTGAATGTCATTATCAGTAATATATTTACGCTTGTGTTTACCAAACGACCAAGAGTGCATTTTTCGATTTTTACAATGTCTGATTTGATTGAGCAGAGAAGTGCCATCAAATTTTGTTTGCGGAATGAAATTTCGGCTGCGGAAACGTTTAGCATGTTGCAGAAGGCATTTGGTGATTCGACTATGTCGCAGGAAAATGTTTATAAATGCCACAAAGACTTGAAAGAGGGTAGAGAACGTGTTGGTGACTTGGAGCGCTCCCGACGACCATCGACGTCAACAGATCACCAACACGTCAATAAAGTGAAGGAGTTAGTGCTCAAAATTCGTCGGTTGACTGTTAAAGACCTTACTGATATGATCGGAATATCAGAAGGATCTGTGAAAACCATTTTGAAAGACCATTTGGGCCTACGAAAAGTCAAATCTCGTTTGGTAGCGAATACTCTCAATTTCTTGGAAAAAAGTCGTCGCGTTGATGTGTGTGAAACAATGCTTTCAGACTATCAGGACAATCTCAAATGCATCATTACGGGAGATGAGAGATGGGTTTATGCTTACGTCCCTGAAGCAACCGACCAATCAAGCGAATATCGTGCTAAAGGCGAGGTCAGACCGAAAAGAGCACGTCAAAGTCGTTCAAACATAAAGGTCATGATGACAGTTTTTTCGATTTTCGTGGTGTGGTGCACTATGAATTCCTTTGACCTGGCCAAACTGTTAATAAGGAATATTATTTGAGCGTTATGCGTCGTTTACGTGAAGCAATTCGTCTAAAAAGACCAGAATTATGGGCCAACAACTCTTGGTTTTTGCATCACGATAATGCACCGTCTCACACTGCACTCGTTCTTCGTGACCATTTCGCCAAAAATTCCACGCATATCGTTCCGCAACCACCGTATTCGCCTAATTTGGCTCCGTGTGACTTCTGGCTATTTCCAAAACTCGAGAGACCACTCCGGAGAACGCGTTTCGAGTTGATTGAGGAGATAAAAGCTGAATCGAATAAGGTGCTGATGGCTATACCGGAAATGGACTATTTGGCATGTTTCGGGAATTGGAAAAATCGTTGGCATAAGTGTATTTCACCGAGAGGGGATTATTATGAAGGGGATGAAATTGACTTACAAGAATAAATAAAGATTTTTCATTTTACAACCAAATTCACCTTACTTCTTGCCCACTACCATGTCAGTGGAATTGTGAAAATGAAGTCACGTCAGTCACAGAGGGTTAAAACTTCTATGGATTTCCGCAGCATAAACATTTTTTTTTATTCTTCTAAAGCGCCAAGATGTGTTTTTTATTGTGACTTGCTTATTTGGCATCCGATTTTCAAAAATAATATATCAATATTTCAGCTTGGAAGAGTGTTTTATTTCATTCCTTTGACCTTTTGGACTCCAAAGCTATTTTCATATAGTTTGGTGAGATAACCAGAAATCCAGCCCTTTAAGACATTCTTTTTGATTCAACAAACTGAGGTATTTCAAAATTCATTAAAAGTTTGCTGTAAAAGTTTTTTTGCGAAGTTCATAAACAAAAAAGTTACAACAATTGAGGCGCTTACCAGCTCATACAGGACAATTAAGCATTGCGAAATCACTAGATTAAATTTTGACGCCAGCCAACGTAGTTATGTTCGTGACTTTCTAACTTTGAACTATTGACATATTTCCGAAAATCGGGTGCATCACAAATTGGAGGAGGAGCCGGGCCAAATAGCCAGTAAAGGTTTTAAACACCGTAAATGGAAGGACCTATAGTTTTAAGCGAACTCCGGCAGCTGATTTTCTATGAGGAGCTTTTTTATGGCATAAATACACTCAAGGGTTTGTCTTTATGTGACGAGGAGTGATCGGATTAGAAAAGCGTTTTCTGTCAATTGAGATTTTGTGTACATAGTTTTGAGCAAAGATTTCGAGTCACAACCCATTCGACTTCACAGAATTCAACTTGAGCGCATTAAAAAAACGTTTGTACATTTTGCCTTCCGCTCTTTGCATTTCACGAATACGATGCATTTATATATTTTCAAGTGAAATTTAATCAGCCTGATGTTTTTAGATAATGGAGGAACTATCCTTTCACAAATATTGGTTTTTGAAATTATACGCGGAGCAACTGGCGCGGCGTTTCTACTCCAGCGTAGACGTTTTAATATTAACTGCGGAAGCCGATGGAATCTGGATACTTTTTACCGGAATGGATTGAAATTATGCATGTCAACGAGTATTCAATGTCTAGAACGTTGAAGGAGTACTGGGTTACCCATATTCGATGGACCCGACGGATTTCGATGACTCTTTGGGCCCATTCCAATCGACAAGGCTTGTCCGCAGGCAACAATTTTTGCGGCAATTGAATCTTATACGGGAATTAATGCAAATCAATGCGGATAATTCGTTGTAAAGTGGTCCGAGCAATGCCCAACTGCTGAGAACGGCGATTTTGGGATGTCCTTGGCGACGCCTTGGTCGGTTTTGATTTGGCCTCTTTGGATGAGAAAGAGCATCACCAGCCGAAAACGTTTAATGGTGTTCTTAGAAGGCGCACTTTTCACAATATTTAGTTTTTTATACGCACGTTGAGTTTTCACAATTGACTTCTTTTGTTGAATATAAATTTCAACAATTTGGGAGCGCTCGCGTGGCGTGTACTGTTCCATTATAAAAATTTGCTTGTCCTGGCGCTTCCAACGCGGTATGTCATTAAGCGATCTGACGCCTTTGTCAAAAGATACAGGGTTGCCAGATGGGTCCGTCGAATATTGTCAACCCTGTGTAATTTGCTACCGAATTCCTTAAAAATGAATTTTACTTTAGCAAAAACTAAGCTGGAACTCTTACTGCTTGAAATGTATTGATCTTTGTTTACTGTTGTTGTTGAAGTGGTTGGGTATATCAATTGAAATATATTCTAATTATGGACTAGCGCCATTTTTGCCACTGTTTTCGTGTGATGTCTGCTTTTTCTGTGTTTTAGTCAGACCCATTTGTGAGGCCCAGATATAGCAGCAAACTTTTTATATCTATGTCTGAGACTTCATTCATTTACTCTAAGAAACGGTTAACGAAGGAGTGAAACCTTGCTAAAATTGTTATACTTTTCAGATTATAAGTAAAATTAAATGCAACAAAATAATGAACGTCTTCTTGTCTGCCACTTACAAAAAAGGCATCTCTTACAACACCTTTTATTTGAATTACCTGCAAGGCAATAACCTCTGAAGCTCCCAACCGCTAACAATTTTCTCTACTTCAACTTTATCGTTTCAATTTAATTAGTTGTTGACAAATTACAAAACAACATAACTAACAATAAATACAAAAGTAATAAAAACCGCAAAAAACTCCCGGAGCAGAACTCTTAAAATGACGGGTCTGCAGGAGTGCGAAAAAAAAATAAAAAAAAATTGTGAAAATTCCTACACACCCGCAATTTGTAGCTAACAATATACTTGTATAGAAGAAGAAGCACAACAACCATGCAAGCAGAAAGAGCTATGGAAAAAGCATTAAAATAACAAACCAAAAGTATATAGAAAAAAAACTAAAATAAAAAAAGCAAAAAAATTATAAGCAAACGAGGCAAATTAGTTGCAAAGTTAAAATACCCGAGAAAATCTACTTTCCACATTATTTACACCTTTTTGCATACTTACAGGGGCATACAGGCAAACAGCTATTACCGACCAACTTGTTCGAACGTGCTAGCATGCGTGGAGGCGGTGTGAGTACTGAAAAGGGCGAATTAGCAGCGAGCACGAACTTCAAGTTGTTAGCGACTGTGCTGAGTAAATCCACGGCGGTGAAGGTAAAGTGCAGTAGCAAATGATGGAAAAGCGTCTAATGCCATATTTAAGGGGTAGCGTACAAGATCACAATGATGTTGTTAGTGTTTATGATGCTAATGTTGATGGCTATGCGCTCTGCTCTTAATATTCCACGGCGTATGCGCAACAATGCCGTCGCCTGGCTTTGGAAAATTTTGCGTGCAGAATTTCAAATTTCATAAAAATTTACCTTCATCCATACAATGTTGAATTTCTTAGGCGACACACTGTCACGTTACAGTGGCACATGAACACACACACACACACATTGGAATGAGTTTGCACGGAGCTGCAATGGCACGTCGCACAGTGGTTCTAAATCGCGGCGAAAAGCAAAAAAGTCAATATCTCATAAATGTTTGAGTTGTAAAATGAGCTATTGAAACTTCATGGATTAGCGCAATAAAATTAAGAAAACTAATAAGAGCTGGATAAATCTGATCACACCAATTTAATTTAAAAAAAATTACTTGAAACAAAAAAGTCTGATCTCACTGATCATTTATAGTTCTTCCATAAGTAAAATAAAAATACTTCAATAAAATTACATGGCTCGTCATTATCATTTTGTAGTTATTCCATATGTAGAATTAGGTGCTCAAACAGAAATTTGGTTTCCATTACCTCCAAAGGATACATTTTCACAGTAGTTCTAGAAAAATCCTTAAAAGTAATAACTAAGGAAATATTTTGTATTGCGGTATCAAAACACAACTTAACTAGAAGAGAAAAAATTTTCACTCTTGTAATATTTATCATGTGCTTTTTATTGAGGAGAAAAAAGGATTTGCAGCGGAAAAAAAACCAAAAGGATGATGTCATTATTTCAAAAGAAGCTGACCGTTCACTTCGAGATGCTGCACAGCCGGCCGATATGGCGGAAGGATACGACCAAGAAGTGTGCAAAAGTTCAGGATTAGGATCATGTTAAAGGATTTAAGGTAGTAGTCCGGTGTAACGACCGAAATTTCGACGTTTTTTCATGAATCTTTTTTAAAAAGAAAATAAAATGCGATCGTTTTAAAGTTTTTACATGTTTTTATTGGTGCTTTGAAGCATATACAAACTTTTTTTAGAGTTAATTTTATATTAGTTTGTTTAGAAGTAGAAAGAAAAAAAATTGACGTCAAAGTGGAGTCCTTAAAAAAAGGATCAGTTGGTTCGGGGAAACACACAGCCTTCCAAAATAATCAGAAATAAAAAGTTCAAAGAGATTATTATTCTGTAGACTTTATTTTAGGTCCCGAACCTAAAATATACATAAAAATAAAAAAAACAAAAAAAATGGCGGACTTGTGAAAAAAGTTCTCAAAATCTAAATTTTTTCTTCATAAATTGTTTAAATTAAATAGTTTATTATCAAAAAATTAAATGTTTTAAAGGTCCGCAATCTAGATATGTGTGTCTAGAATAACGGGTTACATTTTTAGACAAATCGGTTGAATAGTTTTGAGTCAGTGATTCGCCGAAATTTCGAAAACATGGTTTTGAGAAAAACGCGTTTAAAGACGGTCAGAACAGCTACTGCTGGCGTGTCAACGCTTTCATACACACTACGGCGCGCTCTTTTATTTTAGCTATAACTTTAAAAATAATTAAAATTTCTGTCTGAAATTTTTATAGTATATTTTTAAGATGTTTTTCTTTCCGAAAAATGTAAAAAAAATCGATTTTTTGAACCCGTCACACCGAGCTACTACCTGCTACTACCTTAAGCACCCAATCTAAATGATAAACCACATAATAAAGTGATAAAACAGTCAAAATATTTATGAATATGGCTGGTGATGGGTGGTTATGGACGATGAAACAGACGTCAAAACAGAGTTGAAATAAATTTAGGATGCTGAGTTTAACATTGCAACGAAGATAGGTGGGACTCCTTCTTTTATGCGAAAAGTAGTGGGCAAGTGCCCTAAAAATGCTTGGTTTACCAAGGCATCTGCCAGTGTGGTATGAAACGTTCATGACCACAGACATTATAAAGCAACAAATTTATATGGAGGACCGTTGACAAAAACGTTTGCGGTTATTCATAAATATTCAGAAATTGTTAAAAGAAAATTGCTTAAACATGAAAATTATAATGAGCACGAGTTAAAACTGATTTGGCAAAGAGCAGAAGATAACGTAAAAAAAACAGATGTCCATGGCCTTATGAGAGGAGCCAAATATAAATCGCGCCATTTTTTTCTTATAACAAAGAGAATTGATATGAGTTTTTTGTTTAACATAGTAGGCTTAATAAAGGAAAAATGTTTCGATAGCTTATACATATTAATTTAATGTTGAAACGCTTTCACTCGACTAATATTTTTCGTGTTTATTCTGTATAAAAACAAATTCTTTTAAACCTTTAAGCCCTTTAGTTTATAAAATTTGTTTATACCGGTTCTTTTCCTATTATGTTTTAACAAATAAATATGAAACTGTGTTTAGTTCTTAAATTTCCAATGCAAACTAATTAGAAACAAAATTAAGGTTCCATCCGATGGTCCACATTTTCGATGACGCTGAGGCATAATTGAGGTTCTATGCCGTTAATGTGCCAAATTATCTCATCCTTTAGCTCTTGAATTGTTGCTGGCTTATCGCCGTGCAACTTTTTTTTTTAAATAACCCCAAAGAAAGAAGTCCGATGGTGTCAAATCACATGATCTTGGCGGCCAATTGACATCGCCGCGACGTGAGATTATTCGGATGTCAAATTTTTCGCGCAAAAGAGCCATTGTTTCGTTAGCTGTGTGACAAGTGGCACCGTCCTATTAAAACCACGTATCGTTTACATCCATATCTTCCAATTCGGACCATAAAAAGTTCGTTATCATCTCACGATAATGGAAAGCCTCATAGTGTATTTGTCCCATGAAGATCCTCATAAAAATCATCCATAGCTCAGAGGCGGTACAAGACATCAAATTGGAGGAATCGAGATAAATATAGACAAATACAAACCAAAATGCGAAAGGTAATGAAGTATTCAATTTATGCACCTCTGTCTCGGTATTCGCCCGTCAGCCCGCGCCCGCGATAATTCTTTTCATTAATTCATTTTCTTAAAGCATAATATCTTAGAAATATTGTGTGAAAATTTAAAGTGAATCCGATAAACACTTTTCGAGTTATTCAACAATTAACAAAAGGCGCTCGGGCGCTCCGAAGCGTTCGTATGCTGAAAAAATAGATGCTGGACGTATGAAAGTGGCAGGCAACAGCAAATCAATATTTTGGAAGCTTTCGTGATGGCTGAAAAACTATTATATGGCTCAGGAATAGATGACACAGTGTTAGTAATTAAATAATTCGCTTAACTCTACGTAAATCGATCGCAAAACTTTAAATGCGTTTTTCTCAAAACTATGTTTTTTGAACTGAAGATCACTATAACTTAAAAACGGCTTGGCAAATTTCTATAAAATTTCCATTGCTTATATACAAACATAACAAATTCGTGCCTGATCGAAAGATTTTTTTCTTTTTTCAAAAATTTCTATTATTTTTTAACAACTAATTGTCGGTTTTTTTCTCGAAAATCTGAAAAATATTTCCTGAGGCCACCATATTGTTAATTTTGAAGAAAATATTCCATCAGGCACAAGATTATCTATTAATAAAAGTAATTTATCTTCTCCGATCGATTTTAGATGAATTTCAAAGGACTTGTGATGATTATCGCAAGGGATTCCTGGAGAAACGGGCTCCACACAAACAGCGATAACTTTTACAATTATTAATTTCGTTTTTGAAATTTTGCTAAAATCAAGTCGAAATATGATGTGGTAATACTACCCGTATTGTCATTTTTGTAAAATAAAATCATCAGTTTTTCGGGCCTCTGACTACTTTCTAACTACCTATTTCAATGAAACTAACACATATAATTCCTTATTTAACGTAGTTTGGCATTGCAATAAATATGGAATCGGCCAGTGTGCGCATATATGACGGAAATTTTGAAAAATGGAAAAAACCCAATAATTACTTTACTTTGAATTCTTCCCGCTTACCAACCACCGTGCGCCATTGTGCACAGGTGAAATACACAGTGGCGTTGTGTTGAGGCATTTCACGCCGCCTGGTTTCAAATCGTGCGAATAAAGACCGCTTCGAAAAGTTTGCCAAAGAAGTATTAGCGAATATTCTGTATTAAACTCGCGTCGCTGTGTGTGTTCACAGAGTGAAAAGTCTATTTTTAAATGACTTATGAATTTGAAATTTGTACTTCAAATTTATTCCTATTTTTTTATCTTCTTATACCGTTATGCGAAAAACTTTTTCATAAGAAAAGTTTAGCTCTGTATTCATGCACAAAAAACGATGAACTTGAAAGCTAACATTCGACATTTCCTTTATCCCCCTATTAGGCTGCCTACTTTGTAAGTAAATTTTACGTTCCTCCTTCTTCTAATATTCATTTTCTGCTGTTTTCCATTTCTTCTGTTGTCTTTATTTAAGCTGTGAAAACTTTGTTTATACAAAACATGTCATGCATAAAATATCGAATTATTGTTGGGCAAAGCATGCTTTTAGGCGCGCAACAACCAATTTGAGTATATGGAGCACATCAAGAGGCATAGCATGAAAAGCAAAAGTTTACCTTTTACCACAGCAAAATGGAAAGCGTGGGTTTTCGAATTTTGATTTGTATTGATTGAGTTCTGTTGCATTTCGGTGCTTCTCTGCACTCCTTTTACTTGTTTGCGCACTCATTCATATTTGTTTTTTTGTCAAGTTCAATTTTTTACTTTTTTCTTTCCTTTTCTTCTGCTTTAGGCACAAGAAATATTTCAACAAACTTTTAATACTTTTCCACTGAGTGTCTGGGTCTCTGTATTAAACAATTATTTCTTTGTTTCGAAATGGTATTTTGAATCGAGTGTCGAGCGACCAAACATTTTTTTAAACTAGATTGTAATGGGTTTAAATGGCTTTCGCTTTCAAAAGTTGCTGAAAGGATTCTTTGGGTCTGCACTTTGACTGCAAATTAATATAATTTTTTTGTTTTTGCTTTATACTGCTGGGGGCTGCCGTTAAGCTATAGCTGAGTGGGTTTCAGCCTCTTTATCACTCGGTTCGACACGGTTTCTGGGCATGAATCATTAAGTGAAAATTTTGAGATTAGGTTCTTTCATAGCGCTTGCCACTCAGCAAGCAATGCTGTATTTGTTCATTTATAATAACTTTAAGAAAATAAATTCCTCACTTGTCTTCTTTGTAATAGTTATTGAATGTAATTTTTTATTTTTTTTTTTTTACCTTATGAATTGGGCGATGATTGGGTGCGCTACTTTCGACAAAAGATTTTCTCGTGCGTGAAAAAGTCTCGTATTTGATACGAGCTTTTAACTTTGGCTAGAAAAGGTCATCACGTCTCTGATACAAGTTTCTCATTTTAGGCACGGAAGTTAGACCACGTCTCCCACACGTTGTTTTAAGACCAAGAGTTAATTTAGCACTTAATTCGTAATTAAGCTACCAAGCACTCCATACTTCAATGTTTCTCGATTGAGTTTCCCCCCTTCTTATTTCTTTGGTCCTTTTGGGGGCCTAGTTTGTCGTCTGTGAATGTCTGGAAAAATTGTAAAATTTTACAATCGATTCAAGCTTTGCATTCGTGGCACGTAAAGTTTTAGTCAAAGATTTAAAAATCAAAGGAAATAGTGAAACATTTTCTTTTAACTCCACATCAATGCAGCCTCTGTACGAAATGGATTTGGTTAAGTTGCTTTAGATTTAGATTTCTTCGAACAAGAATAAAAGAATACTAAAGTGTATCTTCTTCTTGGTAGGCGCGATAACCGCTTACGCGATTTTGGCCGAGCTTAACAAAGCGCGCCAGTCGTTTCTTTCTCGTGCTAACCGGCGCCAATTGGATACACCAAGTGAAGCCAAGTTAACCCTGGCGTGTGGCATGCAACCGAGTGTGTCTGATCTAATAAGCGTTATGTGCAGCTCAAAACACTGTTGGTATGCGGCGTCCAAGTTTCCTGAGCTGATGATGCGGTCGCTGAGAGAGCTCGATGAAGAAAGGAACTGTTCCAAAATATCAGTACTCTCTGAGAGCAGGAGTGAGAGTCGAGTGGCGAATCTTCTGGCTGTCTGTTGTGATTGCAGCTTTTCGATGTCGAACATTCTTTGCGTAGGTACATGTACGTTTTTTGCTGCACAGAGGCGTGTGCGCAGTTTGGCTGCAACAAGGTAGTGATCCGAGTCGATGTTGGGTCCTCGGATCGTACGTATGTCTAATACACTAGAAGCGTGTCTTCCATCTACCACAACATGATCGATCTGGTTTCGCGTTTTCCGATCAGGAGACAGCCAGGTGGCTTGGTGAATCTTCTTATGCTGGAATCTGGTGCTACAGACTACCATGTTTCGGGCCCCGGCGAAGTCGATCAGCCTCTGTCCGTTACCGGATGTTTCGTTGTGCAGGCTGAATTTTCCGACTGTGGTTCCAAAAATTCCCTCCTTTCCCACCCTGCCGTTGAAGTCGCCAAGCACGATTTTTATGTCATGGCGGGGGCAGCGCTCATAGGAACGTTCCAAGCGCTCATAGAAAGAATCTTTGGTCGCATCGTCCTTCGCTTCCGTCGGGGCGTGGGCGCAAATTAGCGAGATGTTAAAAAGTCGCGCTTTGATGCGGATTATTGCGAGACGCTCGTCCACCGGAGTGAACGAGAGTACTCGGCGACGAAGTCTCTCTCACACAACAAATCCGACACCGAATTTACGCTCCTTTACATGGCAGCTGTAATAGACGTCGCGAGGTCCTATGGTTTTCCTGCCTTGCCTCGTCCATCGCATCTCTTGGATGGCAGTGATGTCAGCCTTTACTCCCATGAGGACATCAACCAGCCGGGCAGTGGCACCTTCCCCATTAAGGGACCGGACATTCCAGGTGCATACCCTCAAATCGTATTCCTTATTTCGTTTGCAGGGGTCGTCATCAGTAAAGGCAGTTCTCATCCGAGGCTTTGCAGTTATTTTCATTGGGGGGGATTTTTAAGTGGCGGGTCCCAAACCCAGCGCACAACCAGCTATACTGGAATGCTTCGCCTTCTCACGTTAGCTCACTACCGAACGGGTGTTACGGGAGGATACTTGGCTAATCCCGGACGTTGTGAGCTGCTTGAACCATATGTAGAAGAATCGTTCTGGCCACTCCCAAGCGAATGGCGATCAGTAACTTTCCCCACTTGTGTGGACTTCTACACATGGAACCATCCTCCTACTAAATTGTATAGAGAATAGAAAATGTTTGCATTATAGCATTTTCGTCTCCAGTGATCTCTTTATTTTGAACATTTTTGCCAATTCGTCTAAAAATTGGTTAATCTGTTGGCTTCAATATAATAGGATGTAAACTGAAAAAATTTTGAAAAAATTTTATAATTTTCGGATTTAATCTAAAATTCTTGAATGGAGGTTTTTAAGGGGAAATAAAATTCTATACCTTTTTTTATTGTTTGGATAAAATATATATTATATATATAATATATTTCTGGCGGGTGTCTTGATGTTGTTCCACAAATGGAGGGCAGATATTTTTTATGCGGAGCTTTTGCATGGCAGAAATACACTCGGAGGTTTGGCATTGTCTGCCGCTATTAGCAAAATCTTTTTCTTAATTTTCGTGTTCCACCGAGATTCGAACCTATGTTCTCTCTGTGAATTCCAAATTGTAGTCACGTACCAATCCATTCGGTTACGGCGTCCGACAATATACTTTTTCATAAAAAATTTTGTTGTGGCATTTTCATATTTAAAATGACTGGAGGTTTTTAAAGTAAGACGACACTTCCATAAATATTTTTACAATTTCTTTGATAAAATCTAATTATTTTCTTACATTTTTTAAAAAGCTATAGCATAGCATAGCTACAGTATATTAGGTGCGCAACTAAGTTCCCGCTGTTTGTCAATAGATGCCGCTGTGTGTGCTAGTCGATTCTAACCTAACCTAAAAGTCATTAACCAAGCTTAGACATATGGTAAACAAACTGTTTCGACACATTAGTGATTTTGTTTTGGTATCATATAGTTTTAGTTTTGTGAAAATGTCTGATTTTGTGCCGAATAATCGTCATTTGCGGAATGTGTTGATTTTCCTCTTTCATTCGAAGAAAACGGCGGCTGAAGCGCATCGCGAACTACAAAAAGTTTATGGAGATGCTGCTTTAGCGAAACAACGTGCCAAGATTGGTTCCATCGCTTCAAAGACGGTGATTTTGATGTTGACGACCGTCCGTGTGAAGGAAGGCCAAAACCCTTCAAAGACGCGGAATTCGAGACATTGCTCAATGAGGATCCGTGTCAAACGCAATAAGAGCTTACTTCAGTATGTAAGAGTTACTCGCCAATCCATTTCCAAGGGTTCCCTATGAGTTAAAACCAAGGGATGTTGAACGTCGTTTTTTCACCTATGAACAACTGCTTCAGCGGCAAAAAGGAAGGGTTTTCTTCATCGCATCGTGACGGGTGATGGAAAATGGATTCAGAACAGCAATCGAACGAAGAGAAACTCATGGGACTGTCCGGTCGTGCTTCTACGTCGTCACCTCGGCCGAATATTCACGCTGCGAAGGTTATGCTATGTATTTGGTGGGACCAAGTTGGTGTTATTTATTATGAACTGTTAAAAGCAAACAAAACCATCACTGGGGATCGGTATGGACTTCAATTGATGCGATTGAGCTGAGCACTGCCCAAGAAGCGGCCGCAATACGCGGAGAGGCATGAAAAATTCTTTCTTCTTTCTTTTCTTATTTCTTTAATTAAAAGCTGGGACCATGCTTAGTAATTCATGAAAATTGCATAGAGGGATTCTGACGGGTGATTTTTTAGCTATTATCTTTTTAAACAGTTGGTTTATACAGCTGACGCACGTTTGGTGTTTTGTTTCACTGTGAAACAGCTTCAGTTTGGTCTATAATTTAACCATGAGTTGTCTTACAAATGAACAACGCTTGCAAATCATTGAATTTTATTATAAAAATGTGTTTTCTGTTAAGAAAGTTTAAAGTCGAAAAATTGTGTTCAGCGACGAAGCTCATTTTTGGATCAATGGGTACGTAAATATATTAAGTAAAATTGTCGATTTTGGAGTGAAGATCAGCCAGAAGAATTGCAAGAGCTACCAATGTGTCCAGAAAAGGTCACAGCTTGGTGCGGTTTATGGGCTGGAGGTATCATTGGACCGTACTTCTTCAAAGATGCTGCCAATCGTAACGCAACTGTGAATGGTGAGCGCTACCGTGAAATGATGTCCAACTTTTTTTTGCCCAAAATGAAAGAGCTTGACTTGCATGACATGTGGTCTCAGACAGTGCCACATGCCACATGCCACACAGCACGCGTAACAATGGACTTGTTGAGAGACGAATTCGGTGAACTTTTTATTTCACTTTCGGGACCTGTCAATTGGCCACCCAGATCGTGCGATGTAACGCCTTTAGATTATTTTTTGTGGGGCTATGTTAAAGCTCATGTCTACTCAGACAAGCCTGCTTGAATTAACGCATTGGAAGACAACATTAAAGCATTTATATGTGAGCTACCGGCCGAAACATTGGAAAGAGTATGCCAAAATAAGACTAATCGGATGGACCATTTGAAGTGCAGTCGCGGTCAACCTTTGCGTGAAATAGTCTTCAAACATTAAATTATATGCACTTTACTATCGATTTAAATAAAAATTGCATGGATTTTTCTGAATTCTATGTGTGTTTTTTTGAAATACTTTCCTATAGCTCTTAAAAAATCACCCTTTAGTTTGGCAACATTTTTTTATTATTTTCAGAAAATGGCATTGCCCTAAAATTCTTTTTTTATTTTTTTTAATTATGATGGTGCAAAATTGATCATCCAATTATGTTTTGAAATAACTTTTTTACTAAATAATCGAAGGTTGGCAACTTATTTATGATATATCAAAAAATCGAAATTCATTATAAAAGTTTATATTTAGCCATATCTGCATACCTGCATCTTAAGATTTATATCGAAAAAATACAAAATTTTGTTGACAAAATTATTCAATACTTTTTAATGCAAATCGGTAGTTTTATTCAAATAAATTTAATTCGTTTTTATACTTTATAACTCAAAAATGAAACGTGGAAAATTGGTTAAGAATTTGAAGGAAATATTTTACATTTTCTGCATTATTTTACATTTCCAAAATATTAAAAAATTTTACATTTTCACAAAGTCAATTAAACAACAAAATAGTGCAATTGCATTATAGCCTTTGAATTAGTAGTTTTATGCACTTTATCAATCACTTTAGACAGCTTTTTGCCTATTTTCGAAACTCCTCATTTATTAGCCGGCATGCCGTATTTACAGATATAAATAGGTATGTATGTATGTAAGCCAATTTATGCATCACTTCCAATTAAAAATTGTATCAATTTCCATACAGCTAACTTGCGATCGTACAAAGTTTTCCATTTTTAGGTTTTCTTGCGAAATTCGAAACTCTGTCGTTTGGAAAACTCACTTTTAATTTCCATAAGCCATAAATAAATCTTGAAACGGTATGCTGACATGCCAATAAACTCGTTTCGTAAATTCTATTCATGTAGTCGTGCATATGGATATACGGATGTACCTCTAGGATGGATTACCCATTAAGAAATATTTGGAAATTATTGTATTTTAAAGTTAACACTAAGCACAGACGGAAATTTCGTTACAGAATTATGTGCCTAAATATTACTAAATACTACATTTACTATTCGCTCACACTAGTGACGCTGTCAACGCACCAACGAGTGTCGTGAGAAAGGTATACAAATATCTCATTTATGACAAAATGTTAATGCTACATATTTTTGGTGTAGTGGTGTCTGTGGATGCTTAGTGAATTATTTCCTTTCGGCTAGGCTCGAGTATGATATCCACATGAAATATGAATATTTCAATTTCAATCGAATAATTGAAAACAAGTCTAACAGCAGCAGCTAAGGAAAACCTCTGATTGCATACCTGCTGTGAAAAGCAATTATAAAAGCTATCTGCAGTGCGGAGGTGACACAAAACCACAGATCCCTCCATTTATAGGAAAACAACGAAACATAATATATATCTTAAATAGAGGATAAAGCTTCGACAAATACCTAACAAATGGTGTATGCTGCAATATCTTTGGTTTTCTGAGAGGGTAGCTAGTTACTGTTGAAAATTGTAATAGGATTGCCCGAGCTTCCTGGTGAGCTCCTAACTGATTTGTTTATTATGTTTGTAGTGATTTATTTGATATCGTTTAGTTTATTATTTATACAATCTTCCAACGTCAGGAATGTCTGTTTTTGCTATTGAGCAGAACCTCTTTACTATTTTCAGGTATTCGTCATTCCTTTAAATAACTTTGTAAGTTGGTTGAGAGCAGTAGCGTTTGTGTTTAGTCAGAATTTTTAGAAAAATTCGGCATATGCAATTTTGTAGTCCATTCCATTTTGAAATAACATTGAGCAAGCCTCATTGTGGCTCAGCACACGCGTCGATTTTCGATAACTTTTTTTCATTACCTTTTCTTAAGGGGGGAGCCTACTTTAGAGGCTTCAAAAAATCGATATTTTTTTTTGCATAAATGTCTTCCCAAACTATCCAAGAATGTGTC
The DNA here is from genome assembly GCF_027943255.1 of Anastrepha obliqua. Classification (NCBI taxonomy): domain Eukaryota; kingdom Metazoa; phylum Arthropoda; class Insecta; order Diptera; family Tephritidae; genus Anastrepha; species Anastrepha obliqua. The sequence continues at coordinate 34,648,783 of NC_072896.1, forward strand.
CTCAAAATTTCAGAAGTAAGTTCAAAATATTTTCAGAGTTACAGAAGAAATTCTGAGCAAGCGTCGAGCAGGTATACGAGCGGCCGGATCGCTCGAAGTGCGATTTCTCGTTTTTTTATTTGTACGATTTTTCCTAATTAGCGGAAAAGATAGGTAAAAAGTTAAACGTGTCGAATCGAGATAACATTAATTGTATTCGGAATTAAATTCTCTTGTAGTTGAACCTAAAAAACCTTAAGAAAGTTATGATTAACCCACTGAAAATTGCGACCTGCATCTTTCCCGCCGCACGGCACATGCACACTCGAGGCGCCTCGGCAAAATGCTTGTACCAGGCATTATATGACATATATTTTAATGAAAAAATTTGAGAATACTGCAGAAATATATAACAATAAAACCACAAAGTTTTGATTCAACCGAATATTTCTTTCCTCCCCAAAAAAATCCACGAAAAAATCAATTTTTTGAAGCCTCTAGAGCAGGCTCCCCCCTTAAGAATGCTAAGATTTTCTTCATTATAACAAATACTTGACATTTTCGTATATGTGGCAAATACAAGACACTTCCAGCAAAAAACAAAAAATGTATAAAAAATCACCGCAAATTCTGATCCACTTCAAACATGCACTTTCATATAACAAATTTCAATAGTCTATAAAACTTCTTACTCAAAATTTTTTTTAAATTCTGATTAAAAAGCTTGAAAATCTGATCAAAATGTTTTGACTTTTTTTTAATTTTTGCTAAGTTGGAAACTTTTAGTAATATGGGGTTTGTTGTAGTACTCATATAGGCCAAAGTAGCACTTATTGGCAAAAAATATTCTTGGCCGGATTTCAAGGGTGACATTAATATCGGTGTGGATGCTGGTTCCTACATAAAAAAGTCTCTTACCACCTCGAAACTATAACCATCAACAGTGACTGGGAGCCGATACGCAATTGCGCCCACCGTTTGTTTGAAGCAGGAGGTACTTCGTTTTATCCTCGTTCACCACCAGACCCATTCGCTTTGTCTCCTTATCCAGTTTGGAGAAGGTAGAATTAACAGCGCGTTTATTAAGGCCGATTTCAATATCATCGGCATACGCCAACAACTGTACGCTCTTCTAAAAATTGTGCCTGACCGATTAAGTTTTGCGGCTCGCTCCATCCTTTCGAACATCAGGTTAAAGAAACCACACGACAGCGAGTCACCCTGTCTGAAACCTCGTTTGGTATCCAAAGGCTCGAAAAGGTCCTTCCCAATTCTGACAGCGCTGCCGGTATTGAGCAGCGTCATCGTGCAAAGCCGTATTAGTTTTGTGGGGATAGTCGACGATAGTATGGTTTGTCTGAAGCCACACCGATAAAGTCCAATCAATTCGTGATGGTTGGTTGATGGTGGGCTTCAACATTTCGCTAAGTACGCTCACTAGAACCTTATTGGCGATATTTAGAAGACTAAGTCGGCGATAACTAACACAAATTGCAGGATCGCTCTTCTTATGGATTGGGCAGAGCACACTTATGCATGCTTTCATCCGACCATATTTTGCATAGAAGCTGATGCATGCACCTTACCAGCTCCTCACCGCCATGTTTGAATAGCTCAGCCGGCAGTCCGTCAGCGTCCGCGGCTTTGTTGTTCTTTAGCCGTGTTATCGCTGTTCTCACCTCGTCATGGTTGAGTAGTGGAACGACAATTCCGTCGTCAACGATTGGGGTATCGAGATCTTCACATTCTGTGTGACATGCGAGGCTGTCACTGTTTAACAGGTTCGAGAAGTGTTCCCTCTATAATTTAAGATTGCTCTGGATGTCAGTCACCAGTTCGCCGTCTTTGTTCTTACAGGAAAACGCCCCGGTCATGAAACCTTCTGTAGCCGCCGAACTTTCTGGTAGAATTTTCAGGCGTTGTTCCTGTTGGCCAGCATCTCAAGCTCCTCGCACTTACGTATTGCGGCCTTTCCTCTTTTCTTTGTGATAATACGTCTCTCTTCCTTTCTTAGCTCTCGGTTGCGATCTCACATGGCACGCGTTGCGCCCGATCGCAGCGTGGCTCTATAGGCAGCATCTTTTCTTTCTGCAGCAGCATCGCATTCCACGTCGTACCAATTGTTTGTGAGGAGTCGTCGGAATCCGATTTATTCTTCGACGGTGGTATGTAGAGAACGAGAAATGTTGCTCCATTGCTCGTGCATGCCGGTTTGTTGGGCAGTACTCTCTGAGAGCAGGAGTGAGAGTCCAGCGGAAAATCTTCTGGCTGTCTTTTGTGATTGCAGCTTTTCGATGTCAAACATTATTTGCGCAAGTAGATGTAGATGTGATTTTAAAATATACATTCTTAAATTTCGAGTTGTTCTATTAAGTAAGGAAATGTATACAAATTTTTTAAAATTTAATTACGTTATATTATAATACTTAATCATATTTCCCTTGTATTCCATTTCCTTGCATACCATTGCATTTTCCTTCAATCTATTACTTCTGTCTTCCAATTCCTTTGCTTCACTCTTATTCTATTTTAATTCGTTCATTTAATTAAATTAATAATTTTTGGTTTATTTCAAAGTTATTTTATTTTATTTATATTAATTTAATTTATTTAAAATTGATTCCACTTTATTTGTTTTAGTTCGATTTAATAGGATTTAATTTAACTAAATTTATTTTACATTAGTTTAAGTTAATTTAATTTAGTTCAATTAATTTTTTATTTGATTTATTTTAATTTCATTCGATTAACTTTACTTTTATTTTAGTTTATTTTGGTTTATTCCATTTATTTTAATTTCATTTGATTTGATTTATTTGCTAATTTAAGGGGGAACGCCACTGTGGGGGGTCAAGAAATGTTTTTTTGTAAGTAGGAATGATTATTCGAGGATCGGACAAAAGGCAATTTATTATATATGTATTAAACTATGTTAATGTAAATTTTTATTGAAATTTGACAAATTTATGTAAATAAGTTAACGAGTTAAAAAAAATGACGTCATCGGGTGGCAGCGATACAACAATTAATAACCATCTGAAATCAAAAACCCACAAATTTTAGTAAACCACTAATATAAATAGTGGCTATCGTTGTACGTGGCAATTTTTTTTTGACAAAACGGTGGAAACTTGAATTTCGATGTGTGTTTTTCACCATCCTTTTGATTTTCTACAGACCCAAAAAAATAGTTACTTTCAAAATTTTGAAAATCGGCTACGTACAAAGATAGCCAATGCGATAACAAAAATTTTGAAAAAAAAAGTTAAGATCGGTTCATTGGTCTTCGAGAAATCGTTGCTACAGTATCAAGAAAAAAGTCGTTTCGAGAAAAACGCATTTGAAATAAAGCATCGCATCGTAAGCGTTACATAGCCGAACCGAAGGGCGTTCACTTAAGGGCACATAAAAACGGGAATAAAGCGAATTTCGCTTTAAAGTTTTTACCACATTTTCTTGAGTAGTTGTAATTAATTTATGCAAAAAAAAACCGATTTTTTTTAATTTTCACATGGAATGGAATTTACTTCAGTTTAATTTAATTTGTCTACGTCGTCGAGGAGCTAATACAGCTTATCGATCCATCGCCTGCGATATCTGCCGTTGCTAATTTGATTTAATTTAATTTATTTATTATAATTTTATTCAAGTGTATGCCATTCTATTCCGTTCCGTTCTATTGCTCTTCATTATTTTACAATTAGTTATCTCACTCCGTTCCAAGTAATTTGGCTTATATTACATTTCGCTCCAGTCCGTTATATTTTGCTTTGTGTAATTTCAACCCATTTTTTTTATTTCATTGCTTCATTTTAATTTCGTTTCATTTAGCTCGATTCGATTTATTCACACATTGGCATCCACCGTTACCTTACCTAACCTAACTTATTACATTTTTTGTAAATTTTTGTGTCTTTTGATTTATCTTTTCCTTTTCTTTTCTTTTCTTTTCTTTTCTTTTCTTTTCTTTTCTTTTCTTTTCTTTTCTTTTCTTTTCTTTTCTTTTCTTTTCTTTTCTTTTCTTTTCTTTTCTTTTCTTTTCTTTTCTTTTCTTTTCTTTTCTTTTCTTTTCTTTTCTTTTCTTTTCTTTTCTTTTCTTTTCTTTTCTTTTCTTTCCTTTCCCTTCCGTTTCTTTCCTTTCCTTTCCTTCCCGTGCCTACATTTTCGCTCCTTGTTCTTTTGTGGCATTTGATTCTAATCCATTCTATCGCCTTTGTCCATTTCGAAATTTCACTTTTGTTCCATCAGTATTTTTTAAGCAAAAATCCCATAAATTTCAAACGGGGAAAGGCGAAAAACGTGCTTGAAACAGAAAAGTAGGATTCATACATCAGGCATGCAACCCAAAATATTAAAAGAACATTTCAATTCTACCATAGAAAAGTTTTCATAACAATAATCTGCTGCGTTGTGAGTCCAGAAAGCAAGAAACTCGAATTGTCGTCTACTAACTCGAAACTCATCAATTTCATCTTCTAGGACGCGAAATGTGTGCGTGGCATTAAAATCAATTTCTAACAATCAGACTAAAATTATTTCCGTCATGAAACAAACTTTTTATAAAAACAATTTCGAAGTTGCTACTCCTTGAAATAAATAAATCATAAGCCGCCTTTCATTCTTCAATCGATTTTCAGTCCGTTGAATGTTAAAGTAGGTGTAAATATATTGGACATCCAGACGAGGCTATAACTTTTTCCTGTTGGGTTAAACCACGCAGTGAATTGCTTTACCATGCTAACTGCAGCTCATATTTATTGCCGGCAACCAGTCATATATTCACACATACATATATGCACATGTATATACTCGTACAAGTATGCGTGCGCCACATGCACTTATGCATGTACAAATATGACTGTCAGACTGCATAGCTGGTGGACAGTTGATTGGTAACATGCGCTTAACACATGTTGCCCACATTGCTGACCAACGCAGACGCACACACAGCCGCACGCCTAACGTCGAAAGGCCAACGTGTATCACATCAGCAGCAAACAAACAACCAAGCAGGCAAGGGACGAGCTGGCTAGCTTAGTTCTACACACACACATACCCATTGTTACTTATAACTATGTACGTATGATCTATTATATGCATAGCATACTTGTTGGCGCTTCAAGCGGAAATAGGCATTTTGGCTTGTACACTCATACAGATGCAAGCAGACAGGCAGACAAGCAGTCAATGTCAGCTAAAAACGAGTATCGGCAAATGCTAACTGCTGATTTGATGTTTTAGTGCTGATGATGTTTGACGATTTCGCGGTGCTGTCGGCGCGGCGGTGGCAGGGGTGCTGAGTGTAAGTGATGGCGTTGGCCGTAATCATGATTTTGGTTTTTAGCGTGAATCCATTACCTATGTGCGGCGGTGATAATGATGATGATGATGATGATGATGGTCATGACGCTTGGCAGCTGTGGCCGTGTCAAAAAGTGGTAAATGTAAACGGCAAGAGTTACGTGCGAAACGTAACGTGTTTTTGTAATTTTTGTTGCTATGAGTTATTCACATGACAACGGTTACGTGAGGGCCAGTAAGTTATCATGGCATGAGCAAACATACAAAAGTGTATGCAAACACTGGCTCTACTTTGTTGTTGCTAGTCTTTTTAATAGTAGTGGTGCTACATATGTTTGCATGTTGGTGTCAATTATTGATGAATCCTGTTGTGTGTCGTGCATTTATGTTGCCTTGCAACTACAATACGCCCTCGCACTACTGCTCGTCTCTATTTCAGCGTAGCGATTGCGTTGTTCTATAAGGTGATAACACCACTTTGGCATGTACTGAGGAGGTTAGAGTAGTGATTCAATAAAAACCTTTTATGGTTTTTGATAAGACAAGATGTACAGAACCCAACCTACTACATCCGCTTCCACCATCTGCTTCTTGTATGGGACTGCTTATTTGTTAGGAAAACTTACTTGCGACTAACCTTCATATCTGAAGTGAAAAGAGCCGGAGCGTTTGTATCCACTCGGATGACGTAACCCAGCCAACGTAACCGCTGCGCTATGCCTACGCTGTCAAAAAGCTCATACAGCTCATTGTGCCATCGCCTGCGATATTCGCCGTGCAAAGGTTTAAAAACCTTCCGCAGAACATTTCTCTCAAACACTCCAAGTGACACCTGATCGGATATTGTCATTGACGAAGCTTCTGTGACATACAGGGTTTGATTGAAAAGTAATGAGTCTTCCCGCGCGAAACGTCTGCCAAGCGATCAACCGAATCGGCTGGTGAGGGAAAATGATCGTGGGACCTTCCCCTTCCACTAGAAACCGGTCCCAGTTCGCTGGCAACAGCGGTGCAGTCAACATCGCTCCGCGCGTGAAAGCTGTTTTAAAAGTGTGTTAGAACTTTGCAGTGGCGAAAATGCAGCCATCGTTGGTGCAACGTTACTCGATTAAATTTTACGTAAAGCTAAACAAAACTAGTACTGAAACCATTGGGCTACTCAAGGAGGCTTACGGGGATCAATCTGCCCAGGTAAAACGGTGGCACAAGCCGCTCAAGGAAGACCGGGAGGACGTCTAAGACGAACAGAAATCTCAAAGGCCTTCGAGGACGCAAACAGACGAAGATGTGAACTAGGAAGCACTGTAAATGCGGCATTTTACAAAGAAGTGCTCCTTCGGATGAAAAACCGCGTCGCTCGGGTTCGGCCCGACCTCGTCAACAATTGGACCCTTCATCACGACAATGCGCCGACGCACACCGCCTTCCTCTGCATCTCTGCATTGGCCAAGATGGGGGTTCCGGTGCTTTCCCACCCTCCCTACAGCCCAGACCTGTCCCCTCCGGACTTCTTCTGGTTCCCGCGTCTGAAAAGAAAGCTGAAGGGGAGGCGTTTCGACTCCTCCTCGATCCAAAAAACTGTGACAGCCGAATTGAACGCGATTCCAGCGGATGAGTTTGAAAAATGTTTCCTGCAGTGGAAGGACGGCTACCAGCGGTGCATTCACGCTCAAGGGTCCTATTTTGAAGAATATTACTTCTACTCGTATAAGCCAAAATGTTTAATAAAACTGCTTAAAAAAATAAGGCTTATTACTTTTCAATCAAACCCTGTACGTTAGAACGGACATGATGAGAGCCTTACAGAGTGTTAGTTTTGTTCGTCGAGCAGGACTATTTTACTCCATTGCCTACTTAGCTCGTTAGATTCTCCTTTGGATTTCTATATTCAAGACTGACATCAGTAGTTTTAAGTACTGGAAATGCAAAATGAGTTTCGTGGAGTTAACATGAATATTTTATTATTTTTCTATTACATAATTTTTATTTTTTTATTTTGCAAAAAATACCTAAATGAAACTTAATTTCCGTAGTACATAAAAAAATCGTTTACGCTTATTATCGCACAAAATAGTTGTGGGTATTAAAAACGATAAACTCCATAGGATTCTGATTTTTTTTTTCTGATGCAATCTGCGGTTAACGAAAAACAAAAAATTGCCATGACAACCAAATTTGATTTATTTTGGCTAACGACTCCCTGGGGACATATTTCGGCACAAAAATATGCTCCAAAAACAAGCTGACAAGGCATTAACATACAGACACGAAATACTTTTATTTGGAATAATTTTTTCCCCTAGTTGCTATCGCTCTGCTATCACTTTCACTAGCCGACCAAAATGGTAAAAAAGCCGGAAAAAACAAAAGAAATAAAAACGAAATGTTACCACATATTGAAGCGCTCATCCTCGGTTGTGTCCTCTTTTGTGGGCGTTCTAGCGCCTGCGGTTGTGGGCGTTTATGAATTTATGCTTAGCACTTTACTCAATAAATGTTATCAACCACGCCCTTTGACACTAAACGCTTAAATGCCTTTTGCTTTAATTTTTTGCGCTACTTCCACGTAAATATTTAACTCTAATAGATGTTTTCATATCATCTATTAGAGTTCATTTTGCCATTAGTAATGCTAATTTTCCTACATTATTGCCATGAAGGGTGGGTCATCTGCTGAATTACTTCTGAGACACATGTTATTTTCACACTAACCGCTATTTCGTGCTTAAAAAAGGGCAAACACTGGAGTCGTGTACATATTTTTATTATGAAATATTGGAGAAAAAAAAATGTCGGAGACTTCCAAATATTTTAATTTTTTACTAGCTGACCTGTCACACTTTGTTCCGCCTCACATGCAATAAATAAGCAGATCTTGGATTTTATTTAAGTTCAATTTTTTATTAGGAAATATAAATAAAAGAGAAATTAAGTAATCAATCAGCTGAAATCAGCTCAGCAATCTCTTCAGGGCTGTCTTACTTCCTCTGGCTTGAGTTTTAAGCGACTTGTTTCGCACTTTTTTGCTACACCGCATTACTTTTAAATATTCTACCAGCGCCAGATTATTCGGCCACCAGTTTGCGAATAATATGAGTCATTTTAATTTTAAGCCAATTGAAACAAAAAATTGAAAGAAAACAAATTTTTTTTTTTTTTTAATTTTCGATTTTTTTCCTTACTTATCCAAACTTATCAAGGCACTAATACAGAATGAAGAGAAAAATTAAAAAAAAAAAAAATTCATCTGATTTTCATCAAATCAGAGCGAAATTTTTGCTGTTTTAATTTTTTCAAAAATTCAATCAAGCGGAAAAAAAACAGTTGTCTGGATTAAATTGAAACTTCGTAGAGTTTTTGTAGGTATATTGAACAGCAAATGGCACACTTAACATTATTGGTTTCCGCAATATTTTTGATTCGGCGCTTGATTTTCCAAAAAACCACAAAAAGCCCATTATTGGTTGTTTTTTCAAATTCATGTAATGATTGAAAAGAAATTTTTTTTTTTTCAAAAATCGATTGCTAATCTTTGTAGAGAATTTATTCAAGTTTTCAAAACCAATCATTGGTTGCTGAAATATTGATAATTGAAGGCAAAATGATCTCTTTCCATTCAAACACCGATATCTCAGTGAGAACTGCTTGTATTGAGATTTTTAAAAGACCAAATTTAAGCTGAATAACTAAGCTATCCAGTCCATATGAAAGTTAAGTAAAAAAAAACCGAAAAAATTTCGAAATTTTTTTTCCGGTGGTTTTCTTAAGATTGCTCAAAAACAATTATCAAAAACAAAATTTCAAACTTAGATCCGAAAACATGACACTTATATATATATATATAATTGGCGCGTAAACCATTTTTGGGTGTTTGGCCGAGCTCCTCCTCCTATTCGTGGTGTGCGCCTTAATGTTGTTAAACAAATGGAGGGACTCCGAACGGCAGATATTTTTATGAGCAGCTTTTTCATGGAAGAAATACACTCGGAGATTTGCCATTGGCTGCCGAGGGGCGACCGCTATTAGAAAAATGTTTTTCTTAATTTTATTTTTAATTTTAATCTAATTAATTCTTAATTTTTGTCACTTCTCACAAAGTAGAAACCTAAATATTAGCCATCTAACGAATTTCATCAGTAGCAAGGACGGGTTAGATTACTTCGAAGCTTACACTTCGTGTGGAGGTTTTCACACCTATAAAAAGCATCGTTCAGTATTTGCCTTTCATTACTTACCCTTACATTTTCTTTCCTGTTTTTCTTCCTTTTATACTCCTAATTGTAACGCAAGGAAGGAAATTTGGATTTCTTGTCCAAATGGGTCCAAGCATGGGCAACTTTATAACCCAACCATACGAGTTTTCGCGTTAGATTTTCAGAAGCGTTTATTCAGAACTGATTTAAGTTTAGTTAATTAGCCCTTAGCTAGTTTTCTTATGTGTGGCATGCCAGCCGAAGGTCTTGGATTGCATCCAGACAGTAAGCAGGAAAACCTTGGCCCTCAGGAAATTATTTCAAACCTCTGTATATATTTCTTCTTTAAAAAAGCTGCGTATGAAAACTCTGTTTGGGGCGGCATAAAAACATTTCACCCATGCAACACGCGGCATACTATAAGTACTAGAAACTTGACCTTAACAGAAATATTTTTTTCTATTCATTTAACTCCTATTGGAGTTCAGCTATTAGTCCATAGATGTCGCTAGGACTATTTTGAAACCTTTCCAAATGTCTGGTTTTTTCGTCTGTCAGCTGTCAACTATATTCAGTTCATTGTTTGTTACGCTTCATACAACAATGAATTTTTGTCGCTTTTAAAAATGTCGCATTTCGCGCACTCAAACTACGATTTGCGGACATCATGCAACCACTTGTGAAATGATGCTCTTCCGGTTCAAAAGGAAGTCTTTTTTGCATCGAGCAAGCCACAAAGAATGATCAAACCAAATCCCTTCGGCCGCAATGCGGTGCTGGGATCAGCGTGGTATGATTTGGTACGAGCTATTAAAAGCAGGTGAAACAGTTGACGGTGCACGCTACCTATGACAAATGGCCGATTTGAATAGCGGTATACAGCGAAAACGCACAGAATATGCCGATCGGCGTCACAAATTAATTTTTCTTGATGACAATGCTCCGCCACATCGAACAAGAGCGACCCGGGAATTGGTGGACACGGACGATTGGGAACCGCTGGTGCATGCGGCTTACTCAGCAGACTTGGCGCCTTCCGATTATCATTTGTTTGCATCGATGGGCCACGCACTTTCCGAGCAGTGCTTCAATTCTCACGAAGAAGCCAAAAAATGGCTCAATGATCGGTTTGCGGCCAAAGACGGCCAATTTTTTTGGCGCGGCATCCACAAATTGCCTGAGGGATGGGAAAATGTGTCGCTAGCGATGACTATTATTTTCAAGAATTTAATACCCCATTTAACCAATTTTTGTTAATAAACGTTTGAAATAGAAAAAAAGTCTCATTTCATAGGTATTCACCTATGTCTCTTCGACAACGGACACGGTTCTGAGCTAATAACCCAGTTGGTTCCATGTAAGACCAAGAGAGTTCTCTCCAGCTTCTGTTGAGTGTCTCCAGGTAGTACGTCCAGACTTAACATCCAAAGCCGTCTTCATGGGTGACCATGCAGTCAAGTTAGCAAAATTTCTACACTTACATACTTTAGTGCGCCCACTGCAACCGGCTCTGATTAAACCTCATTGAAATGCAGCGCTTTGCTTTTCGAGCGCTAATCTTGAGGCCAGCACTTGGAAGCTTTTCCTACATACCATGGGGTAAGCAGCCTCAGATCGCATAGCTTATAAGCTAGGAAACAGATGTCATCCGTGCATGACAGGTAGCTGAAAAATTGATTGTTTATCTGTCACTGAATGGCTTTATGCAGATTTTCACTACTGTTAAGGAACAATATGCCTCCTTGTCGTACACCGCTCAGTAACTGAAAAGTCTAAAAAAGCAATACATTGTGCAGAATGTAACAGCTCGCGTTTCTGTAGCTTTCCCTTATAGGAGCAATAGGGTGGTCGAGTGCGTTGACTCCGTGCGAAATTACTTGTCTCCCATCGGATGCATCCCCAGGTCCACTCGCGGATCAAAACAAGCAAACACCTACTTGCAGGTAGACATCCTATCACCAAGCTAGGGTATGCGGGTAGCAATCTACCTATTTCAGACTCTTTTTACTAGCGAGTCATTAAATTTACTACCTCGGATAAAAAAATAGTCAAATAATATAAGTGTCTGCCTATTTTTATACGAAATATTATTTTAGTTATTTGGCATTTGTACTAGGTTAGCTGCCACCTTAGCCAAAACAAACCTCCATGCTAATCACCAATAACCATTAATGGCGTACAGAGCGTATGAGTAACATAGAAAAATAAGAGATGAAATTTTTTGCACTACAACTACTTTGGTAAAGTATTTAGGCCAACTTAACAAGCAACTTGCTCAGATAATTTTTTACACTTCCAATTTATGTGCTTACAATTTGTTAACACACATGATTGACTTGCCGAAATTTCATTTAGTAATTTCAGTCGGTCTGCACTCGTGTACTAGATTTTCCTATATATTGAGTTAGTGCCGTTTCTACTAGCAATATTGTGCGTAGAGTATATAAATGTAACTTTGCATGCAAACTTGAGTGGCAAGGCAACTCACTTCGGTGACTTTAAAGGAATTTTCGTTCAATGCAATAAATTTCGAGAATTTGATATTTTAATACTTGACTTCTTCGTTATTAATTACAAGTTTGGCACGATTTATTCATAAGTGGTCAGTACTTTTCATACTAACGCATACAAAGATATGTTTATGTGCATGGAAAGCTAGTATATATTTTCCGAAGAATATTACTACTGTGATTTGTAAATAAATCAAATAGTATTTACACTTTTAATTTCCTTCAGGATTTTATTAAAGATTTGATTGTCATGATTTGCTATGGACTCAGGTTTACATGTTGGGTGAAATAAAATTCAATATTTTTTTTTTAATTTATAAATTGTGAAAATTTCAAGTGAGTTGAGGGTTTTCAACAGCAATATTCAGATACGAATTTTAGTGCTTTCACTGCATGAAGAGCAACGTGGAAAAATCACTAGCCTTTAGTCAATGTTTTTTATTGTAAAGGGTTTTCCAATAACAGGTGTTATTGGTGAATGGATTGCGCTATCGAGAGATGATTAACGATTGCTTATGGCCGAAATTGGATGGTATTGATCTGGCAACGTTTATTTTCAACAACACCTCGCTACGTGCCACGCAAGCAACGAAACCATTGGTCTTTTACGGGGAAAGTTTCCGTGCCGTTTTATCTCTCGATGAGGTGATCGCAACTTGCCACCGAGATCTTTTGATTTAACACCTTGAGACTTTTTTCTTTGGGGTCACGTGAAAGAGAACTTCAAAGATGGAATTCGTGAGGCTTTCGAGGGCATAGGGCAGCCACTTTGCAATTCGGTTATCGAAAATTTTATGAAAAAGATATTGTCCTGAAAGCGTGGTCGTGGTGGTGATGTGCCTGATGTTATTTTCCACTATTAACGGCATACCTTCCTCTTCCTTAAAAAATAGCAAGTTTCTTTAAATATCAAAATAACATCTCTGTTCGGATGTAAGCAAAGTGCGCTTTGATTGTCATTTGGGAGCTACCTCCCTTATGCTTCTAACTTTACATGATCGGCCTGAATATATCGCATTTTCGGAAGTTTCAGACCCTTTTATTTGTTAAATGTAAAAAACTGTAAGAAATTTTAAAGTTACATTTTCATAAGTTAACGGAAGCCGAAATGGTAACCAAAATTAGGGAGTGATTGGTCCGAGTCTGAAAAATGGTTTAGCTGGGAAAATTGTTATTATGTGTGCTGAAAAATTAAAAAATTGTTGAAAAAATATATTTTTAAAATTTAATGCATTAAAATGTTTTTTTTTCAAGAAATGTATAACTGGAAAACTTTTATAATTTTGGAGTTTACTCAATGTTGAAAAGTTTGGTACAAAGTATTTCAAAATCAAACATCATCGGCCCTTCTCATGTTCTTTTCAATTTCTTTTTCTATTTTTTTTTTTTTGGAAAATAATAATGTTTCTTCACCTTATAACCAAAAACTGGTTTAATGATTTACTTTTTTTTTGTTAAAAAGTATTAAAAAAATTATACAAAAGTTATATACAAAAAAAAGTATAAGATGTTTTAAAATTAGATTTCGATAAACTGACTGATGCCAAATTGCCAGAAGAATTTAAAGGACGTTTGAAGCCAAACCCATTTGATCAGAGAGTTACTTGGGTATCAGCATTACAATTCATAATAACGTTAGTAATCAAATCCAGGACAAGATGGCTATTCCCTAGCAAAAAGTTTTAGACCTCTCAGTTTGACATCGTTCGTGTTGAAAAGTCTAGAACTAGTGGTGGAGAAACATATTCGAGTGGGGGTATTGCCGAAAAGTCCACTTAGTAGAAATCAACACGCATACCAGAGTTGAAAATCATGTAAATTAGCCTTATACGATCTTGTTAGCAAGATTGAAGCCGGACTGGAAGCTGACGAATACACAATGGGCGTGTTCGTGGACATTGAGGGGCTTTTGATAATGTCACTTTCGGCTCAGTATGTTTAAATACCACACTCTATAAGACCCTAAGAGATAGATGCTTTTGATTATGATGGATCCTTATAAATAATAATCGATGAGGAGGGAAAATATTAAAGAAATTTTATGCTCTACGGTAGAAGAGTAAGTGAAAGGAAAGAAAAAATGGAAAAAAGCTAAACTTTCCTTAGTATTTCTAATTCGAATCGTGGCGTAGTGTGTAAGAAATTTTAAAACGAATTTCATTGCATTTTTTCTAAAAGATGCTCCAGTATCTTAAAAATTGTATAATTAAGTAATTATGGTTTGAAAAGGTTCTAAAAGTTCCTGCTTTGAATTTTGATGCAACTGCTCTCAGTTCGAAAACTTTAAACGCATTTTCCTGAAATTATAATACATTATTCAAGTCCGCAAGATTCTTAACTCGAACATCGGCTGACTTGAAATTTGAAATTTATATTCAGAATTATATTCTCTATAGAAGTACTAAAGGACTTTTTCGATGTTTCATAATTTTGTGCTTATAAAAATTTTCGAGTTTTTATTTTTATTATTTTTATTATATTTTTGAAAAATTATTTTTATAAAACAAATTGAAATTTTTTTCATTATGTTACATATATTTATTTCTTATTGTAGGAGTTTTATTTAAACAATTTCCGAAAAATTATTTGTTATAAAAGATCTCGAAAACTTTTTTTTTTTCAATATATTACATAACTTGTTGCTTAAAAATATTTATACGTCAGATTATTTTAATACAGATGCTTTCCATTTCAATTCAACCGGGCTATTCGGGTCATGTTCTTCGATTTCGATGTAACTTAAATATGTTGCTCTCTGGTCAAAATAATGAGACACGTATTTTTTTGTTCGCCCGAAAAAATTTTTTTTCAAGAGTTATCGGCAATTTTGTTTTTCGGCTCAAACTCGATTTTTTTTAATTATATAAGAAAAAAATTTTTTTAAATGCCCATAACTTAGTCAAAAATGAACCGATTTTAATAATTCTGAGTTCAAAATGATCGTAATTACTTACACAAGCGACTTCATATAGAAACAATTGCAAAAAAGTAGTTGAAAATTTTTTATTTAGTAAAAAAGAAAAAAAATTTAAATTTTTTCAAAATTCAATATTTCAAAAAGTGTATTTTTTTTTTTTATAACCTTTTCCAAATCAAGAAAACATCTCAAACTTTAATTGAGCTGCATGCCTAGTAGCTAAAATGCGTTGTTTTTGAGTAATGAATTTTTGAGTAAACACCCTGTTTCGCACTTTTTGGTTTTTGCAAAATAAAAAATTTTCAACTACTTTTTTGCAAATTCTTATATAATTAAAAAAAAATCGAGTTTGAGCCGAAAAACAATATTGCCGATAACTCTTGAAAAAAAATTTTTTCGGGCGAACAAAAAAATACGTGTCTCATTATTTTGACCAGAGTTAAGTTAAGTTAAGTTAAGTTAAGTTAAGTTACATCGAAATCGAAGAACATGACCCGAATAGCCCGGTTGAATTGAAATGGAAAGCATCTACAATAATTTTAACAATTTTTTATAACAATTTTCGAAAAATAATTTTTTATAACAACTTTCAAAAGATTTTTTTATAAAAAAATTCGATTTGTTTTTTCAATATGTTACATATATTTTTGATTATAACCATTTTTGAATTTTTATTTTAACAGTTTTCGAAAAACCAAGTTTAACACTAATTTTCGAGAAATTATTTTTTATAAAAAATTCGACATTTTTTTCAGTGTTTTACATAGTCTTTTGCTTATAAAAATTTTATAATTTTTATTTTAACAACTTTCTAAAAATGAGTTTTTAGAACTGAAGTATGCACATATAAAGGGTGGTTAAATTCTAAGGATCGATGTTGAATGTGAACCACACCGAAACGCCAAGTTTTTTTTGCATTTCATTTGGCATTTTTCAATTTCAGACTAATTCAATTTGAATTATGGAAATATACATAATCGAGCAACGCGCTAAAGTTATTCAGGCGTATTATGAAATGGGCAACAGTAAATGACCAATTTTCGCAGAAAATCATCTTCAGTGATGAGGCACATTTTCACCTCAGTGGATTCGTCAATAAACAAAATTGCCGCATTTGGGCTTATGATAATCGAAGAGTGACTGCCGAAAAACCAATGCACCCACGAAGATTGACTGTTTGGTGCGGTTTATGGGCCGGCGGCATCATTGGGCTGTATTTTTTCTAAAATAAGGCCGGTCAGGCAGTTACTGTGAAAAGTGTTCGCTATCGTGAGATGATAACGAACTTTTTATGGTCCGAATTGGAAGATATGGATGTGGACGATATGTGGTTTCAACAGGTTCACTTGTCACACAGCTAACGAAACAATGGCTCTTTTGCGCGAAAAATTTGATGGCCGAATAATCTCACGTCGCGGCGATGTGATCATGTGATTTGACACCGTTGTACTTCTTTCTTTGAGGTTATTTGCAAAAAAAAAGGTAGAACCTCAATTATGCCCCAGCGTCATGGAAAATTTGGACCATCGGATGGAGGTGTGCCAACGAGGCCGCGGCGGCCATTTGACCAATATTTTGTTCTATACGTAATTCAGCCATACCAATATTATCATAATAAGGAGAAATGATAATAATTTCGTAAAAAAATTGTATTTTATTCAAAATCAACACCGGCCCTTAAATCTTAACCACCTTTTATAAAGTAAAAAAGTTTCAGAAAAAAAAATTAATTTTGCGCCACCTTTCAACAGTTCAGCTTTTCACAGTTATTTAAAAATTAAAGAAGCAAATTTCCGACCGCACGCCCTTCAAAGGCCATAGCTGACACTTTCTGTTTTATTACTTTGAAAGAATATAATTTATGCTGTCTATGAGACGTGCAAGAAAAATCCTTAGGAGAAATTTGATACATTCAATTGCCTCGTTGTATGAACCTAACCCCTTTACTTACCTTACTGAGATGGCAGCGCAACTGTATGTCGGCTTTGGCCGAATCCAATTGACCCATTTGGTGACACCGATTGCTACCAAGTTATACCTTGCTTAGTCTCAAAAACATAGATTAGGCCTTCCCCGTCAGCCACCAGCGTGTTTCCTCTCGAAGGAGTGGCGTGGTGGAGCACTTTCGTTCATCCTCGCGACATGACCAAGACAGCGTACCACTGCATTTTAATACGCTTCACTATGTCCACATCTCGGTATAGCTTATACAGCTCATTGTTTCATCGGGTATGGAACTCAGTCTCGCCTATGCGAAGTGGACCGAAGTTTTTTCCTTAGTAGAAAAAAATGCATGAAAAATTTATACATACAATTTTTTAATTCTGATTTTTTCATACAATAAAGTTTTGTTGTAAATTGTTTTCAGTATCTATGCTAGGTGGCGCAGAATTAATCACCCTATCGTAAGATTTATAATTTATGCAAAGGGGGTCGTACATCAATCGCATGTGACATTTGTGAACTAAGCAGCTGCAGTATACAAACGAACCAATAATGGAGCGCGTGGAGGTGAAAATAACTTATTACTTTTTTTATTTGGTAAAAAGTTATTCAAAAACCAAATTGGATCATTAACTTTGCACCAACTTGTATAGGTAAAAGCTTCTATTTTTTAAAAATATACAAACTTTTATATTTCTCTCCACTTACTCAGCCATGACCACACATTCCCACAATTTGGAAACGACTATACAGCTTGAATAAAAATCTCATATACACCTGCATGTACTATATAGATTTGCACTCTTCAGAGCAGTAGTTTTGTAGCAATTTATTAACGCAGAATTTTCAAAAAATTCACTTAAACAATTCAACTTGAGAAGATTGCTGCAATTTTATTTTTATTACGAATTTTAAATTTATTGCTGCTCTCTAAGATGCATGCCAAGGCCATGCAGGTGCTTGTATGCACTTACACGCACATACGTAGTTCTCGGTGCAGTTGTAGTTGTTGGCCTTCTTGGAAAATAATTTTCTTCTAATAAAACTAACTCACTTGTATGCGGACGAATTGGAGGTTAATAACTATTCGACAACAGTGTCGTGTGCGATCTTGAGAAAGCTGACCTGAATGAAGGAAATTTCACAATATACACTACCATAAAAAAGTATGTGTGTGTAGAGGCATGCGTGGAAGCGAAGCACTTTATAAGCTGAAGGGGTAATGTGTGGAAAAATAAATTTACAATATTTATGTGAGCGTATATGTTTAAATTGCTTTGATGATGTGTGTAAGCATGTGCTTGTGTGTTTTGAATATATTTTGTTGGCCTTTAAGACGATGTGAAGCAGGTGAAAATGCTAGTGAGTTTATTTTACGAAATTGAGAGAAAAAGGTTTTCAGGGTCGGAAATTGTTAGTGTGCAAGGAAAACATAAAAAAAATATTCATGCAACAGTTCATGAAGTTATACAACAGAAAATACTATTTAAAAAATTCTGCAAAAATGTTAACCTGAATTACGGATATTAAAACAAAATAAATTGCTGCTTTTTTAGATTTGCTATTCTACTCGATTGCACTAGTGCCAGTGTGATAACTTTCTTCATATAAGGGTTCTTCGTAGCACACATCCATATATATGGTATTTGTGACATTTAATTTCATTTGACCTTTTTGTCCCTAGCGATACCAGATGGAGACCGACCTCTATGAATACTGAAAGTAGACATCATGTAGGATGTCAGCGCTTTTGGCGACCTAAGCAGAGCTCGGAGATCCGATTTTGAGACGTCCTCCAAACCCTGAAACAGTGGGGCTCCCAGGTATTTTAAATGCGTTTTTAATAATGCCGGACAGACGCACAGAATATGTTCTAGAGTTTCCTTAACACCCTCTCTGTATTTCCTGCATGTGCAGCCAATACATAGATTATGACCTGTTAGCATACCTATTATAGTTCTGCAGTCCTTTTGCGAGAGGGTAAGTTCGAATTGAGTCAGTTGTTAGTCGTTAGTTCTACACATGATTTCTTCTGTTTTGCATGTGGCCAGATTAGTCCACCTGGCATCCACTCGCCTTTTCATGTGGTCGTCCATTTCATTGTATATTGTATTTAGCGGTTTTGGTATGTACATTTGCAGATGACTTAAAACTATTTTTATTTTATCTTTTTTTCTACATAATAGGACTATGAATAAGTTCGTGCGGTTTTACAACAGATGGCGTAACTTGATTATTATTCCATCGATCCACATTTCCAAACATTCATTGGAGAGCTACTGTCGTAAGGCACAAACGTCAGTATAAGTTTTTTATTTGAAGCGTAAACAACAATATTTTTACCACACTTGAAAATGTCGAATTTCGTGCCAAATAATGTGTTTTTGCGGGGAATTCTTCTTCATTATTTTAATATGAAGAAAAAAGCAGCCGAAAGTCATCGTATCTTGGTGGAAGTTTATGGTGAGCATGCTCTAGCTGAGCGAACGTGCCAGAAGTGGTTTGCACGCTTTAAAAGTGGTGATTTTGGCTTGAAAGACGAAGAACGCGAGAGTGCGCCGCCAAAGTTCATGGATACCGAATTGGAGGAATTGCTCGATCAAGATCCGGCTCAAACACAAGAAGAGGTTGCAGAAACTTTGGAAGTTGATCAATCAACCATTTCCAAACGTTTAAAAGCCATGGGAATGATCCGAAAGGTAGGCCATTGGGTGCCGTATGAATTGAAGCCAAGATACGTTGAACGCCGTTTTATGGCATGCGAACAACTGCTTCAACGGCACAAAAGAAAGGGTTTTTTGCATCGAATTGTGACTGGCGATGAAAAGTGGGTCCATTACGACAATCCAAAACGTCGGGCAACGTATGGATACCCTGGCCATGCTTCAACATCGACGTCGGCGCAGAATATTCATGGCCTGAAGGTTATGCTGTGTATCTGGTGGGACCAGCTGGGTGTTGTGTATTATGAGCTACTGAAACCGAATGAAACGATTACGGGGGATGTCTACCGACGACAATTGATGCGTTTGAGCCGAGCACTGCGAGAAAAACGGCCGCAATACGCCGATAGACACGACAAAGTTATTTTGCAACATGACAATGCTCGGCCACATGTTGCACAAGTGGTCAAAACATACTTAGAAACGCTCAAATGGGATGTCCTACCCCACCCGCCGTATAGTCCAGACCTTGCGCCATCCGATTACTATCTCTTCCGATCGATGCAACATGGCCTGGCTGACCAGCACTTCCGTAATTACGATGAAGTCAAAAAATGGATCGATTCGTGGATTGCGGCAAAACCGACCGAATTTTTCACAAAGGGAATCCGTGAATTGCCAGAAAGATGGGAAAAAGTAGTAGTAAGCGATGGACAATACTTTGAATATTAAATTTGTAACCATTTTACGTCAATAAAGTTTCAAATTTCGAAAAAAAACCGCACGAGTCCTATTATAATATAAAAATTTGTGTAATATATTTCGTATGTTACCGTATCTGATAAATATTTTTTTTCATAAGCAGATGAAATCAAATTTTTATATTAAAAAGCAGGTGACAACGCTGTTCGAAAATTAATTTTGAGTGGAAAAAAAAAATTATCGATTAAGCATACATTTCGTATTGAAAATTAGGTGGCAACCCTTTTCACAATTATTTACGATTTTGCAACCATTCAAAAAACACTTTTCTTTGTGTATGCCTTTTGTCTCAAATCTACTTTAAAATTTTAAATTTTTCAGTGAAATACATTTTTTTTAATTAGATAGCAACCTCTCTCAGGAATACGTATGGGTTAAAAGCAATCTAAAATCTATACCTTTGATAACTTATTTGATGTATTGTTATATTTTATTAACTTTTTCACACTTTAATATAAGTGGCAACTCTATACGAATATTTATAACATATCCAAATATTGCATCGTCAATGGTACTTACACTCATAAACACATAATTGAAAATTTTATTTAGTAAATTTTATTTCCAGAATTAGGTGACAACACTATTTAAAAATATTTGAGGGTTAAATCTGTCAAAATTACATTTAATTTTATGCCAAAATTATGATTTCATATTATTTTTATATAATTATAATTTTTTGGGGATAATTTAATAAGTGTGGCAACTTTATACGAATAACGACAGGGTAGCAAACTACTCACTTTTGACGTATGTTTATAAATCGCTATGCCTTAACTTAAAATTACAAATTAATTAGTTAAATTATAGCATTAAAAATTAGGTGGCATCACTATTCAAAAATATGCCAAGCATCCTTCCACCTATTAAAGTATATTTTGTTTGTTGCATATCTGTTCAAAAGAGAATTACCAATTGATCACATTTTATATTGAAAATTAGGTGGCAACGCTCAAAAATATTTCTGTGTTAAAAGCCGTTTAAGAACATCTCATAACTGTACTGGTATATTTTAATTTGTTTACTAAATTTTAAAATAAGTGGCAACCCTCCACAACTGTTTTTAAAATGACCACTTATTCATATAATATGTAGTTCCCGAATATAAATATTACCACATATAAAAACATTCGCAATATTTTATCATTTTAATTAATTAATTATTTAATTAATTTTATTTCGCAGATTTGGTGGCAAGTTTAATTAAAATATTTAATGATTAAAACTATATATCATTAGATACCCGTACTATGAGATTTTTTTTTAATTTGCAAATAATTTAAAATACGTGGCAACTTTACAGCATTTAGCACAAATTAGCAAACTCTTTATTTGTAACATACATACGTGGATATAAATCGTTGCATTTTGACTAAAATATATTATTTTAAATGAATTTATGGAAATATAGTGTTAAAAATAGGTGGCAATGTCATTTGAACCATCAATCGAAAAAAACTTTGTTTTGAAAACCAGGTGGCAATGCCATTTAGTATGCCTGTATTAAAGGCTATCTAAATACATTTCATTTTTTTTATTAGTTTCATTATTGTCTACCTACGCCAAAGGTTTGAAAACTTTGTTTTGAAAATCAGGAGGCAACGCCATTCAATATGCCTGAATTTAAACCTATCTAAATACATTTCTTTTTTTTAATTAGTTTCATTGTTACCTATCAACTCAACCATTTTGAATTATCAATCGAAACACTTTGTTTTGAAAATCAAGTGGCAACGCCACTTAATAATACGCCTGAATTAGCACTTATCTAAATGAATTTTTTTAAATAGGATGCTTTCCATTTCAATTCAACCTTGCTATTCGGGTCATGTTCTTCGATTTCGATGTAACTGAAATATGTTGCTTTCTGGTCAAAATAATGAGACACGTATTTTTTTGTTCGCCCGAAAAAATTTTTTTTCAAGAGTTATCGGCAATTTTGTTTTTCGGCTCAAACTCGATTTTTTTTTAATTATATAAGAAAAATTTTTTTTTAAATGCCCATAACTTAGTCAAAAATGAACCGATTTTAATAATTCTGGGTTCAAAATGATCGTAATTACTTACACGAGCGACTTCATATAGAAACAATTGCAAAAAAAGTAGTTGAAAATTTTTTCATAGCCCGGTTAAATTGAATTGGAAAGCATCATAGTTTTTTGTTACCCACAAACTCAAAAATTTTGAACTACCAATCGAAAAAACGTTATTTGGAAAGTCAGGTGACAACCCTGCTTAGACATTTATTTGAATTAAGGCTATTCCATGCTTTCCTGATATCCATATAAAGATGTTTTTATTAATTTTTGAGTAATTGAATATAGATGGCAACCTTAAATCACTATTTTCTAAGAAAACTACGATCTAAAGAAACCCAAAATATCGGGTGGGAAAAGAATTTTCAATATAAAGAAAATTATTCATGCAATTCGTTAGAACATTTTCCAAGAAAGCAATCGATATGTATAAAATAATTACTATTTTCAGGTACAAAAAAAGAATTTCTTGGAAAAAAATATTTCGAAAAAACCTTAAGTTATTTTTCAGAGTAATTTTGTTTTAAAGAAAATAATTAAAAGCACTTCAACCTCCCGTTGATAACAACCAATTTCCAGCATTCTCTCCAAAAACTACATTTATCCAAAAAAAAAACAAAAAAAAAACAAAAAAAAAACGAAAACACCCTCCTCTAGCACTAAAAGGTTACTTTCAATGCCGTCGCAAAAGGCTGAGGCTGCAACTGATGCCGAAAATGCTATTAAAATGAAAAACGCAAAGGAAGAAACAATAAATGGGAATGCTATAGCCAGATTGTTGCTTTTGCTTTTACTGCAACTGGTAACTGACGAGCAGTTCAGCAAATAAACCAAAGCTTTGTATATACTCATGTACGTGTGTGTTGCATGAAATATGTATATACATATTTATTGGTATGTATGCAAGCACCTGGCCCACTGTTGGCCGCCACATCGTTAATGGTGTTGGCATGGATGGCGTCGGCTTTTTTCACGTCACTTTCATGCCTCATTCTTCAACACGATTCCAAACGTTTGCTCGTTAAATTTTTACGCCTTTATGCAATTTCAATGGGTTTATATGACTTTCTCCCCAGCGCACTGCCACACGCTTGAATTGCAAGCGAATTGAGCAAGGCCTCAGCGTCCAACCGTCCGTTGGACGCTTCTGTGGTAGGTGGCAGAGGTTTCACAGTTTTGCTGGCTGACTGACTGTACAACTATTGCCGGCAAGTAGGTAAGCAGGCGGGCACCTCCTACTCAGCTTGCAACTCGATGATTCCTTTTCTACTCTACTCGGCTTTTGCCTCGCTTTTCGCTTCTCAAATTACGTTGCACTTTGCTAGCGCTGTTGTTTTTTAATAGATTTTTCTTCTCCTTTGGTTCTTTGTGTTTTTGCGCAATTTTGTTTTTGTTTCTGTTATTGTTATTTCTCTTTTTTTCAGTAAAGCTTTAAGTGTTCGAATAGTGTTGAGCTGAAATGGTGAGGTTAAATATTCTATACTTTTTAGGGAAATATTTATAAATTTAAAAACTGAACATTTAAAACCTGGGAAATTTCAACTTAAGCCAATTTCATCTTAAGAAATTAATCCAAAATCAATTAAATAGAAATTGAATTGATAGAGTCCACAGCTTCCGTGGCGTGAAAGAACCTAATTAAAAGGATGCCAAGTCAGGCAGCAGAGCAAACAAGTTGAAAAATGCAACGAGAAGCAGCGAATTTTTACAATTTCAACTTGCTGACAACTAGTCGGCTAGGGGGAATTTATGACTTGCTTAAACTGTAAGCAAAATAGGGCCTACGGGCCATTCTCAAATGAATTGAAATCAACAACTCTTCATAGTATTCAGAGCTTCTACACAAAGACATATTCTGTTGAATTTTTATTTAGTAAAATATGTGAAAATTTATTTAATTACAACAACGGATATATTTCTCCAATTATTGAAAACTTTAACTGAGGAAAATTTGCCATTTCTTATTCATTCATTTCCACTTGTTGTGGGATATAACGCATATTCACAGAGCACACTCTGGGGTAACACGAAATGTAACTTCAGAGAGCATAAACGCATTGATTTCATTCTGTCATCTCACTTAGTTATACGGAACGTTAGCACCAACCCGACTTTCGTAATCAGCAGAAGTCAGGAAGTGGTTGATATGACATTATTTAACTACAAAATATCAGATCATGTCACTGGTTGTAAAGTACTCCATAAAGACTCCCTATCGGACCATCGTTACCTGGAGTTTAGGCTTGCGGTCGAGGCAATCTGAACGCCAGCAGGCCGGAATCCTCGAGAAGTAGATAGCACACGATATCATGATTTCATTAAAAAGGAAATCCTCGACGTTCCCAAACACCGGACAATAACCGCGATTGAAGAAGTGGGACGAATTTTCTATCGACTATCATGAGAAGGTAAGAGAAGAAAGAGTTAGATAGTCCCTTAGTTGAACGCTGAACTTTCAAGACTCCGAAAGACTTCCACGAAACTTCTTAACAGAGCTCTTAAAACCCAGTTGGAAGCGGATTGGACTGCTTACGGTGAACTGAGGAAGTAATATAAGAAGATAATTAGATCATCTAAATTGCACTTTTATAGAACCTTCTGCTGTGAACTGAAGAATCCGAAGAGTTCAGCGAAGTCATGCAAGGTCCTCCAAAGGGATCGGATGCCTAAGCTGGGCATTCAGAAGTGAACAATATTTTTTTTTCAACACATTTCCCTGGCTGCAGAAGTATGGTTCATCAAAGCTCCATCGATAGGTGATTGGTTCATTGCATCTAGGATAGTTAATGAGGAAACGATAAGGTTCGCCTTCTTGTTATTCAAAAGGTTTCAGTACCAGAACCCGATGGGACTTACCCAATCATGCTCAAGCGCAGCGCAGAATAACTAATAAAGGTGCTGGAAAAAATCTTTACGGCATGTCTTGTGCACGCTTATGTTCCACAATCGTAGCGCCTGGTGAAAGTTGTACTTGTCCCAAAGCCAGACAAAGACAACTATGATATACCAAACAGTTTCAGGCCTAGAAGCCTGACATCGTTTATGCTTAAATGTCAGGAACGTATGATCGAGAAGCACATTAGGATAAGGGTTCTGAGTCGCAATCCTTTCAATGGCAGACAACACTATTACCAAATGGGAAAATCTTGTTAATCAGCTCTACACGAGTGCCTTAACATAATCGAAAATGGTTGGAAACAAGAGAGTATACTCTTGGTGTGTTTGTGAACATTAAAGGAGCTTTTGCGAATGCTACCTTTGACTCTATATTATCTTCTATCAGAAAGAATGGAGTAGAAGAAATCAGTTATAAATCATGGATTTACTCTATGCCACCGAAGAGTCTGCTTATCACAAATAGAGAAAACAATAAAGGAGTTAGGTGTTACATCACTCTGATTAGACCCATTATTATATACACCTTCGGAGTCTGGTGGAAGACTACTATGGCTAATTCCAGAGTTTAAAGCCTAACCAGACTGCAGAGAAATGTGTGCTCGGGTAACACAGGTGGGTATCACATATGGCGATGTGATCTTCAAATATGACAGGAAGCGATGAAGGCGACGTACAGGCTCAAGCCAGATATGCTACCAGTTGTTGGAGCGGTGCACACTTTTCTCGATGCCAGCCGACAATCGGGTGCCTTACGTTAGCTTCGGTAAGAAGCATGATATTTTGAACCCAGATATGCATCAATGATTAAATCCAGAGAACCTATTTCAAACTTTTTTTCTTCTGCTGATCTTTTAAGATTCATCGATGAATCCAAAAGTGCTGCTAAAGAGTGGCCGCAAACCAATTTTTCCGTCGTATCATCCATACTGTATTTACCCTGTCGGTCTATTCTTTCCACTGTTATCTATCCGTATGTAGTGCAATGGTATTCGTGACTGAGTGCTTGGACTTGTCCAACTCCCTACAAATCTAATCTAATCTAACCATGGGTGGCGTCAACTAATCGGTTGAATCTTTCAAATTTACTTTCAAATTTATGAACCGTTAGAATACGTAAGTATTGGGATGGGGAATTAATTCATAGCGTTTTTACCGAAGACTTTTATTTGAGCAAAAAACAGTAATTATATCAATAAGTTAATAAATGATATATTCGCCGTTACTGTTCACAAGCCCTTCCCACCCCTCGACCAATTTATTGACGCCGTTCCGCCAAAAATCGCTTGGTCTGGTGTCAAAGCAATTGTTGAGTCAGTTTTTAAGGAACCCTTTGTTACCGATGGTTACACCCTTCATATGGTTTGACAGGGAGCGAAAAAGATGGCGATCGGTCGGTGTAAGGTTCGGAAAATACGACGGATGCTGATGGACCTCCCATTCGAGCTCTTGGAGTACGGCTTTGACGACTTGTGCAACCTGGAGCCTGGCGTTGTCGTTAAGGAGTAGGGTTTGACCATGTCGATGAGGTCTTTTCAGTCGAATAGCCTCTTTCATGCGGTGCAACTGAAAAATGTAGAGCCCCTTCATGACCGTGGCATTCCATTCGGGCATTTCTCAGTGCACCATGTCCTCCCAGTCCCACCAAACACATATCATGATCTTCTTTGGATGAAAATCCGGCTTAACTCTCGGCTTTGGCGTATCTCCTGGAGCCACCCGCTCCTGTCTTTGCTTCATATTGATGTATAGGCACCTTTTCTTATCTGACGATTTGGTACAAAAACCGCTGTTTATGACCGCGTGTTGTTCGATGGCGGGCGAGATGTTGAGAAGCAATTTGAAGGCGACTTTCTTTCTCTTTTCCATTGAGCACGTGAGTCCTTCAGTCTTTCAATTTTTCGGTAAATCTCATTGAATGAAGGTGATTGAGAATCGTTTTATGATCGCAGTTAATTTGTATCGCGAATTCATGTGTGTCATCGATATCTAAGTCACCAGTTTTGAACTTTGCAAATCATTTCCGTGCTAAAGACTCGCCTTCTCCATTCACTTTGCAAATATCTCGGGCTGCTTCAGCAGATTTTTCACCTCGATGAAAAGCAAAGAGGAGCAGGTGTAGAAAATTTTGATTTTTGTCGTCTGGGTATGCCATTTCTAAGCCTTAAAAACAATAACGAATTAAATAATTCAAAAATACAATTAACATGGTTTTGTAGAGCAGGAGGAGTTCTATCGAATGAATAAAATAAAAGAAAATATAAAAATGGCATCAACTCGTTCATCTACCCAATAATGGCTTAACAAAATACCAAAAACAAAATCCGATTATTGTACTAAAGGTGAAAATGTGATTGTATGTGCATCCTACCAACAACTATTTAAATTTTCTGAAGCTCAATAAAATACAATTTGCATGTAAAGTAGCTATCCAAAAATTAACCGGAATTGTGGTGCGCATTTTAATTACCTTTGATATACATAATTACAAAATTATAATGAATTTAATATTTTTTCTTTGCACACGAAATTAAATAGGCATTATCGCTGAGCGCTTAATTTTGCAATTTTACTCGCAACCAAAATCCTATTATTGTAAATTGTGCGGCTTTCGTATAACTTTTTCACCCGCAACCCGCAAACCAACTGAAAACACTTCCCCGACAAATGAAATGCTTAATTAAACACCTGCCACCACAAAGGAACAATCAAAAGGCAAAAAGCAGGGAATAAGTGATTATAAAGATGGTTGATGATGAGCAGAGAAGGGCAGGAATTTGTCTAACGTACACTTTTGACGCGCTGACCACCCACTTCAGCACACACTTGAGCACTTGAGCGCTTGAGCGCTTGAAGTTTGTCCCGCAAAGAACTTTGCACACTTATGTTGTGACACACACACACACACAAAGTCAAATACAAGAAAGTTAAATGAAATGTGTGTATATGTATAATGGAGTATATGAATGGCATGGAGCAATACACCAACCAATTTCTGAAGCCGTTTAAAGTCGTATTAAATTTAGCTTCAGCCAGCAGCTTTTTCCACTGCTTCTCTTTTTCCATAGTTACTCTATTATTTCCACTTTTCCACCGTTAAATGCCACACTTTCACTAACCTTTTCTTTCATTCATTTAGCATCTTTTCTGTTTGCCTTTTGTTTCATTTAACTTTGTTACAGATTTTCACTTTTTCACCCGGAGCAGCCATCGCCAAGCCCCTTCTATGTCAGCTCAACTCAGATTGCCAATATTGAAAACAAGTTTGTGTGCTTTTTTCGTTATTTCATTTTAATGTGTTTGTATATGTATGTATGTATGTACTTTTGAAGACATCGAGGAGGTGAAGTTATGTCGTTATTGAAAATTTATGAACAACTTTTCACTTCATTAAATGTAAAGAAAGAACAAAGCAGCGAATTGTTGTGTAGCTAAGTAGAAGGGTCTTCGAAAACTTGGCTAATAATAATGTCATTTAGCCTCTTCCCACTTAAAACAAACTCTTAACTTAGATTTTCTTAAGGCACAACAATACAAGTACGAGTCGATGGAAAGGGAAAATTGCTTAAGAGAATAGTAACGATTTTTTTTGCTCTTGTTTTTATGCAAAGGGGTTTGTAGGGTGAGTTCGCACAGGCTAAGATTGTTTGAAAAGGAAGATTTTCAAGTTTATACTCTGATTTTTGGGCTTACAGTGGCGAGAAGAGCGGAGTGCATGATTCTTTCTGATTTTTCTAATAATTAATTCACGTAACTTAGCCAAAACCAAGTAAATCAAAGCTACAAATTTACCTATATGTAGTAAATGTGGAGAAATCCTAAAATTTTGCATTTAATATTTGAACTTCTTAATCCAATTTTTTTTTAATGTTGCCTTTCGCACTTTATTATAAGGTCCTTCTTTTTCAGATCCTTAAGGGCCATAGCGCATTAACCATACCTGCGCGCCATCTTGTGCGATTTTTGGCCATGTACTTCAGTTGGTTCCAGCTCTTTTCCATGCTTCCACCTTCCCTTTCAACTGTTCCCCTCCAAGTTTCCCTTGGTATACCAGGCTTGGGACCAACATCAATGAGACTTTCGTGCATCTTTTTGCGTAGAGTGCGGCCCATTCATCTCAATATTTTGGAGTTTTATGAGCATTTCGAATGGTTCAATTTGTACCTTGTAACTCAAAATTGTTTTGGGCAAGTTCTTTTGACCTGATTCATTCATTGAGCCAGTGTGCGATGCTCTCGTAAGTGAACCGCTCTCCAATAGGGGCTGATTACATTAATCGGAACAGATGGTAATCCGAAGTTGCAATGTCTGAGGAATACAGCGGGTGGAGCAAGATTTCCCATTTCAGTTCTTCTAAATATTTCTGGACTGGTTTAGCAACGTGTGGTCTGGCAATGTCATGCAGCAAAATCAGTTTGTCTTGTCTACCGTCCCATTCCGGCGGCTTTCCTTTGAGAGCTCAGAGCTCGATTCAATTGCATTAGCTGCAGTCGACAACGATTACCAGTGATGGTTTCAGATGATCTAAGGGGTCCATAATAGATGACACCCTTTTGATCACACCAGATACACAACATAACCTTTGAAGCATAAATATTTTTTTTGTCGCTGTCGATGGCTTGGTTCACCTGGTAGGTTTCAGCATTTTCGACGCTTAGGGCTATCATAATAGATCCATTTTCCATCGCCAGTGTCGATGCGATGCAGAAACCCTTTTCTTTTTTTCTTTTCAACGTTTACCACATCATCAATAATAATTGTTGTAGTTGGGTATCTTCCAATTTCGAATCGATGCCCCTTCGCGATCTTTATCACTCACATCAAAATTTCCATTTGGGAAGCGTCGAAACTGCTCGTTACAAGTTGAATTAGATGGAGCGTAATTACCGCAAACACTGATTAAAATACGACACACTTCAGCTGCACTTTTCTTTAAAATGTAATAAAGAGGCATGACTTCCAGCAAATGCTGTTTTTTCGAGAAGAACTTAGACATTTTTGACGTCAGAGAAAAAAGGATCTTCACGCTTCAAACGAATGTCAACCTCTGTTCCGAGACCTCACAAGTACACCTTGAAATCACCAGTATATTACTAGAGCGAACACAAAAATAGTATCAGCAGCGACACCTCTTTTACGAGGGCGGAAACTTATTTACATACCCAATACTCATTCTCATGACATCGGCACCTAAAATTCTTAGCCTTGCTTTAGCAAAGGTAGGACAGTCACATCAAAAATGCTCAGTGCCGTCCGCCTCCTCTAAGCAAGACAGGCAAATCGGATTCTCAATGATTACAATGGTGGTCATATCCTATGATCCCATGAGTTGTGTCGAGCAATAATACCGACCATCAACAAAACGTCTTTAATACTAAGTTTTAGACGAAAGTTCGACAATTTTCTCCTTGAAGTTCTCATAAAATACTTTGAAATTTTGCGGTGTTCTAGACTAGGGACGGGCAGCAGAGTGGCACGCTCACAGCAGAGCGTGCTAGCAAAGTGCTAGATGGAGGGGCGACATCAGAAAGGTAAGCAATAGGCGTGTACGTATATTAATCACTTCTGAGCAACGCATATGTGTTTGTAAAAAAGAGAGTGAAGCTTCGCCAATAGCAAAGTTACCAGATAAGGGTACTTCATTCCATGTTAGGGGATTTCGAAGTGTTGATCGTTCATATTAAATAATAAAATGCTTTTGGTTTTTTTTATTGGAAACGCTTCTTTGAATATTAACATCATCTTTGCAAATTTCTATTTTATTTACTTTTATAATTTTTGTAATCAAGAAGCATAGGCGATTTTATAATCAAGAAGTTTGAACATTCGCATGTCAAAGTTTCATAGTTGCTAAACTATGTGGAGAAAAATTTGTACTGACAATCGGTGTATATTTTTCTGAATGAAAAAATTGTCTTCGTTTACATATAAGTATGTATGTATATCGTATGTTTTTATGTTAGTGCATTTTTTTAAAGAATGCTGGTCACAACAGCGAACAGTAATCTCAACCAGCCATATTTTATTTAAACAATGCATGTTATACATTTTATTTTGTTAAAAAGGACAATTCATACATGTTTCCATTAAAAAAATAGAGGATTTTTTCAAAAAACATTGAGGAAATTATCATAGCAGAGTGGATATTCTTGGTGAGTACTTAGTTGCTCTCAAATTCAAATCACACGCATATGGCAATGCGCACAGTATGACAAAATACACAAAAATTATTAGAGAAATTTTTTTGCATCCGCTCATGGATTTCGCACCATCGGTGGCAACGCAAACCACTTTTCGCCATGAGACACCCATGCGTTCAGTACATTCACTAACACATTGAAATAAATCTTCACCTTTAGTCGTCCCTTTCATTGGAATAATGTCCAAAGGTTCTTCACATATATTTAGGTGGGCATCAACTCCTCGGATAAAAATCGCTAATTGGGCTATGTCAGATATATCTGTACTTTTGTCAAATACATAATATACAAGACTTCACCAATTCGCCATCCGAAAATGCACGATTCTCAAAAGAAAGGTTTAACGCGATTTCATAAGTTACACGCTTTGCATCTCAGCGCAATCTTCGCTTTCCTAAGAAATTAAAAAAAAATTTTACTAATTTGAATTTTTCCGACCTTCTGTAATTTGGCACATCGAATCGGGCTCTTCGTTTAGACTTAAGGATTTGTATATACTTTTCCTTTCTTCTCCTACATATTCATCATATTCACTCCTGTGCAGCTCATAATGTCTCTTTATGTTAAAAACCTTACACACCACACGTTTTTCACATGCAAGGCATTGTGATTCTCCGTCTACATATTTGCATAAAAAAGTTACACTCCACTTCGGCTTCAAATTAAACAATGTTCTTTTATTTTAGCTCATGCTGAACCAAATGTTTTATATTTAATATTTTATTTAACTTTGCTTATCTAAATTAAAAGTTAAAACAGAATAATGTATTACACATTAGAAATAAATTTATGTTTTTGTCGGCAGTTGAACACTGTGCACTTTGTTTTGACGTTCGCCGTTTCAAATTTTTAAATAGAATTTTCAGCACTTTCACTGCATCCACACCATACAAATACACTTAAAATTAGTGGTTTTTTATGCGACAATAATATGTAACTTACGGTCTCAAAAAATATCGTCAAAAAATGAAGAAATCACGAAAAAACTGATTTTATTTATGAAATGTCAAAACTTATTTATCTTTAAACGCGTTCCCCCGAAAATCGTGTTTTTTAAGCATTTTGGTCACACTTTTCATAGTAGTTATACTCCGATTTCAATGGTTTTGGTCTTAAAAGGTTCGGAAAACTTACCGCTAAGTTTCCCCGTGTACGATTTTTGAAATTTTTTTTCATTCCATTTTTATAACCTTTTAAAGTTCAAAAAATGAGCAAAAAAAAAATTTTTTTGCAAATTGTTGCATAACTTTTGAAAAAAATTTAAAAAAAAAAAATCTGTCACGGGAAAACTTAACCAGGGCAACTCTGAAGACAACGCATATCTAATTTTTGCTTTCTGATTACCCAGGTGGAAAAACCGTGACCAAAATGGAGACCTGTTTCGTTTGGAGGTGGACGTCTTCAGCGCCATTTCAAGGTCGTGGGTGTTAATTTTTTTCAAAGTCAAAACCATTTTTTAAAAGCCAAGACATGTACCTTTAAAATAAAAAAAAATTTTTTTTTAAATATTTACAGGATTTGTCACAATCAATCCCCAAAAAAACCCTTCATTTCAGGGCCTCGAGACCAGAAGACCCCCTTAAGTAATCATAAGATAAGTGTAAATAATTTACAGATTCGTCAGTATATGCAGTGATCAATATTATTGAAGATTTAACTGTCATTGCTTTCCAATATGTAAGATCTTAATTTAATCTCAAATTGAATATTTTCAGAGGTCTTAATCTTCTTTACATATAGCAATTAAAAAACAGTATTACGCAAACTTTTGAAATGTTTAATTGCTTGTTTATTGTGCTTCATTATCTTAATTCATTATTATAATACAAAGTTTAATATGTATTAAATTTAGTTATTGAAGAAAAATCTACCAAAAAAACCTATTTTTTTAGAAATTTGTTGATATGAAGTTAAAAGTTGGCATCCCTGGTAAGAATTCATGAATAATTGCTCTCTCATTCAGGATACAAACACAGACACAACTCGCTCAATTTTTCCGTTTCTTCCCTGTGCTCTGTTATCCCCCTTCACCTAGCACTTTTAAGCACGTAGAAGCACATGCTGCCGCACAGTGCAAATGTGCTGAGTTTGCCCATCACTATTCTAGACTGAACCAATGCTCTTATGCACAATCACAGAAAACTATTGGGCTTTTGTTCGCTTAGGTTTCGGCTCGGCTTTAAAACTCGATGTTCGGTCTTTGCGAAAACACTTTCTTTACCGCAAACACTTTGCAATTTTTTTACTTTCAAATCCGAGGAAACAAATTTTCTTTACTTATTACATCAACTGACGAAATTCGTTTTGAAGTTATTTTTTCTGGTTTTCCTTCAACAGCTAAAATACTTTTAATGCATTTATATATTTTTTTAATTTTACTCGTGGCATTGCCATTTAAACTCGCCAATGCATATTTTTATTGTGGTGCAGAAAATGAGAAGAAATTATGTAAAACAAAGAAACATATTATCTGCCATCCTGACACTTTGGTAGGTATGGATGTGTCTAAGTGTGTATATTTAAAATAAAGAACAACCCAAATTATAAATTTACTTAAAATCAAAACCTTAAAATATTAATATGCGCACCCTTTGCAACCACAAGCCTCTCGAAGGTGAAGTAAAAGCTTTCGCTCCTATGACAAACAAATTGAAACGTATGTTTCTTGATCACCACAATGAGTTTCGCAACAAACTGGCTGGAGGGCAGCAGGAATTCAAGGGAGGTGAAAAATTTCCTAATGCCACTCGCATGCGTGAAGTTCTGTGGGACGATGAATTGGCTTATATAGCTGGAGAGCATGCAAAACGCTGCCATATGGCGCACGATGAATGTCGTTCCACCGAAAGATTTCCAAGCGCCGGACAAAATCTTCACTCAAGATATCGTGATGATGAGAGGTACACTAATGTGCCTGACGTAGTACTCAGCGCTGTGAATGATTGGTGGGGTGAATATAGTCTTGTGGAGGATGGCAATAAGTTGACAGAAGAATTTCCTGGAGGGTGAGTAAATATGAAGCAAATAAAGAGTTTGTTTGATTTTGGAAATTTTTAGTCTAAGTATATTAGATTGAGTCGGAAAATTTTGTTGTTGGTGTACTACAAAAAATAGATTTTAAGCAATCCAACTCAGCTCCATACTGACTTAAAATATGGTAAAGGATATGTTGGACCCCTAAGCCTTTATTCTGAAAACAAAAGAAAAAAATCAGCCTAATATACAAGCGGGCCTCGAAACGTTTATGGAATGAAAGAGGAACGAATGTTAGCTTGAAGATGTTGTTTTTTTGTTTTTTTTTTTCAACAAATTTTTATTTTCAATCTATTGAGTGACCATTTGCTTTATTTTTGGATCGTATATGAGGAAGTTTAAATGTCTAATGCATCATCCATGCAGCCAGCGCAGTCGTGGTATGTCATGAGACGTTTGGCATCGTCGCCCACCCTGGAACCGCTTTCGCATTACTTCAGAGTGGCGTTCCATATTTCTCCCTACACTAGCTCTGCAAATATTTCTGAAAGTTACTAGAATTTTATTTCTTATAACTCTTATACCTACTTCTTTTACTTATTATGAGATTTCCTCCTCATTTCGGGTATTTTGAAGGCAAGCTGAAATGCCTTTAATACAAATATAAATAAAAAAAGAAAATGTATGTCTTGCGTATGGGAATACGTTACCGCTCTCGTAAAAGAGGTGACGCTGCTGATATTACTTCCCGCTCCATCAAATACAATTTGTAAAGAGTGGTCTCCACGCTTTCAAAGTGGCATCGACGTGCGTGATAAAGATCGCGAAGGGGCATCGATTCGAAATTATAAGCTACCCAACCACAACAATTATTAGATGAACCTTTGATGATATGCCTAAGGAGTTGGATGTTGACAGGTCAACCGTCGGTAAGCGTTTGCACGCGAGGGGAATGGTCCAGAAAGCATGTAATTGGGTGCCAGATCAATTGAAGGAGAGGAATATCGAGATACGTTTGTGTGAGATGCTTCTTGAACGGCAGACAAAAAAAGGTTTTTCATCGCATCGTCACTCACTATGAATAATGGATCTATTGTGATAACCCTAAGCGTCGAAAATGTTGGAGCCACCTAAGTGTATCTGTGTCGATGGAGACAGCGAAAATTATATTCATTCTTCAAAGGTTATATTGTGCGTCTGATGGGATCAGAAGGGTGTTATCTATAATGGGATCCCTTAACCATCTGAAAACATCACAGGTAATCGTTGCCGACTGCAGCTAATGCAATTGGATCGACATCTCAAAGAAAAGTGGCCGGAATGGGACGGTAGACATGACAAACTGAATTTGCTGCATGATAGTCTGGCGTTATCACGTTGCTAAATCAGTCCAGAAATATTTAGAAGGGCGGAATTGGGAAATCTTGCCTCACCCGCTGTATTCTCCAGACATTGCACGTTCGGATTACCATCTGTTTCGATCAATGCAGTCAGCCGCTATTGGAGAGTGGTTCACTTCTTACGAGAGCAACGCAAACTGGCTCAATGAATGAATCAATTCAAAAGAACTCGAATTTTCGTCAGAGGAATCCGTATGCTGTCTGAAATATGGAGTAAAGTTGTAACTTCCACTGGCACATATTTCACATAATATCAGGTGCTACATAATTGTTTAAATAGCTCGTAACTTCGGCTACGGAAGGACGGAAACTTATTCCCAACTCTTTTTTATAACGAATGTATTAAGAGGCTAAAAATGTATGAAACAAATCACACTGTGCGATACTTCTAATGCGCAAGTAGTGACCATTTTACAAGGTGGCGCAAAATTAATCACTCCATCGGAAAATGTATCATGTTTGCAAATAGCGTTGTGCGCCAATCACATTTCGCACTTATGAACTGGGCATTACAGTGTACAAACAGATAAGCACTGGAGTGCATAAAGATCAAAATAAAGATTTCTATCTCAAACTCATTTTTCTTTTTTGTTTTTAATAAAACACAATTCAAGGAACAATTGAATGATTAATTTTGGGCTGCTTTGTAGAAGCATCCGATTACCTCACACGCGTTTCGCTTGTTTGCCTCAACAACGCAAGGTAACTCCAGAATTCGAAAAACAGCTTCCAAGCTTTCAATTTACTATGGCTCCCTAAGCAAGCAGAATGGCATAAGCGTTCCTTCATAGATCAATGCTTAATACAAATAGAAACCACTATGAATTTTTTACGCAAAATACTTGTAAATGAAATATTCATTTCTGCTAACTTACATTCCTGGCTTTAATTCAGCAAACGCGCGCTATTTGGTATTTATATGAAAGTCATGAGCTATTGCTTTACACAGCTGAAATCACTGAAATAGGCATTAACCTAAAACAATGTAATTTACATATGTCAATCCTTATTTCTAGTGTGGCAGACTGGCACAAAATCGGTCATTTCACGGCGATGGCAAACGAACGCGCAGCATTTGTTGGCTGTGGTGTGGCATTTTGTGATAACTGCACTAGGCGAAAGTATTGCGTGATGGTCAGCTGCAATTACTCAAAGACAAATGTGCTAAGAGCTTTTATGTACAAAACAGGCGATAAACCAGCATCAGCATGCGACTACTATGAGACTACACCAAGCCAAAGATATCCGAATCTCTGCATAAATAATGGAAAATTTTATAACAAAGTCAGGTAGAATTGCAGATGTACAAATGTTTTGCTATCACATCAATAGAATATGTTTGTGAAATTGTTTGTATGAAGATTAAAACGAAAAAGAGAAATATTGAAATACCTATTATTGCGAGATAATTTTTTATGTTAAATGTGATATCGCTGGTTGAGGCGTGGGAACTTACCAAAATGCGGTAAGTGGCTTGGAAAATTGTTATGCATACATAAAATTGTGTCTGTTTTAATTTGTTATTTTTGATCTTCATTATTTTGCTTCTTTTCCATATAATAGTAATTAATTTTAAACATTGGTTGAAAATTTATTTATTTACTTATTTATTTAATAAACAAAAAATAACAATAAATTATTATTTTAGAATAAAAGCAGCATTAGCTGCCAGAGCTTACGGCTCACTGCTCTAATAAGATTATTTTTTTACTAGAAAAGTTAACTTATTAGAAAGCCAATTTTCTGGAAAGGATTATTAAGCACTATTGACAAATGAATTACTAAAGAAATTAAGTAGTGTGGGAAGTAAATTCAGAAGATACACAAAGTGAAGTCCAAAATATAATATACAAGACTGAGCTAAAATAGAAACGACAGGAGCTTTGTTCTGATAACTTCAAGTTTATTTATTCAAAGTAGTCTTCTCTGGCCTCCATACACTGTTTTGCGCGATATAAAAGCTTTTCGAAAGAGGTTTTCAACCATTGTATTTTTGAGCGTTTGCAAGAAAATGACGTGATTCTGGTGTTTCGCCACAAAGCAATGAATGCAATGGCTCAGGTGGCGGAGTCAATAATGGCAATTTCACTCTTTCACTATGGCAGCATAATCCGGACGTTTATCCGGAAAACTTCAATGCGCCACAATACTCGCAAACAACGTTCATTGGCCCATTGCAAACTCTAGGATGCAAGCAGTAATCAGTGTTGTAATCATATCGAAACGATGCTCGATTAAAATCAGCACTTGATAATTCTCTTCTTGATCTACTTATTGATCTCTGTTATTCGCTCGACAATTTCGCATTGCCAACCGAGCCGTTTCACGGGCTGCCTCGCTTTGCTCTTGTGATTGAGAAGCACGAAGTCGAGCCATACTAACGCGGCGCTCTTCACGGCGTTCTTGTCGGGAAAGATTCGATCGTCTTGGTCGCGGCATTAATAATGATGATTCAAATAGAATACAAATTACTGTGAATATATATTTCTGATAAAATTTATATTATCAAATTTTCTACTTAACCATAGACAAAACTACGTTTAGCTGTCATTTGCGTTTTGTTATTCCATATCAGGGTTTCAGGTCATTGACCGGAATGGCTTTCAGGATGTCGGTACAAGCCTTTTAGATGGTCTCCGCGGACGCAAAAAATTTTCCTTTCATAGCCAAATGCACTTTTCCGAATAGGTAGAAAACACAGCGAGCCATATCAAGTGAATGCGGAGAGTGACTGATAGTTAAAATGCGATTTTTAGACAAAAAAAAACAGTCACGAGAACGGATAGATGAGATGGTGCATTATCATGCAATAAGCGCCAGCTTCTAGCTTCCCAGTATTAAGGGCGAATTCGATGCAATAAACGCTTCAAAACGCCAATATAGAAAATTGCAATGACGATTGCTGCGTAAGCACGAAATCTTTGAGGACAATTCCCTTGCAATCGTAAAAACAAATGAGCTTCGACTTGATTTTTGACTTCCCCAAACGCGATATTTTAGGTGGTGTCTCGTCAGGTTCATGTTGGAAACACCACGTTTCATCAGCAGTTGCAGTGTTGTAAATGAAGTTCTCGTCTCTTCTCGCCTCTTTAATGAGGTCTTTCGGATGTTGAGTTCTGAGCCATTTTTGGTCCTCAGTTAACTTGTGCGGAATGAAACGTGCACAGACCTCTCGTAAGCCGAAATGATCAGTTAGTTATGCGATAAATCGATGTTTTGGAGATATTTAACTCCGATTCCATGAATTTCCACAATAATTTTGGTTAATTTTTTTTAAATTTACGAACAATTTCGATGGAGTTTTCGGTGATCAGTGATTTCGGACGTTCGTTCATTTTCTTTTATGTCCTCACAACCCTCTCTCAAACCAATCATGGGACAAGATAAACAATCATCGCCATGCACTTTTTTCATAAATGTTTCGGTAAACGTTTTAACCGATTTAAAAAAAAAATGATTTTAGGTCGTTGAAACTCATTTTTGTAACTTCGCTTCCACTGAATCGAATGTCACCAAACTTTCATTGGAACTCAGCTAGGGATGTAATTTTTAACGCACTAACTCGTTAAAGAGATGGCGCCATCGAAAACATTTTTACGACGCCAGTCTTGTTTATTTTGGACTTCACTTGTACGAAAGCTTATTTAAATAGATATTTAGGTAAAGAGACTTATAGTACCTTGTTAATTCGTGGTATTCTGAGTTAAGTTTTGTAAATAACCAGCGTATTGCTTGGGGACAGGAGCCTCTCGATTTGCAGCAAGGTGAGTTTCTTGCAGAGAAATACCATTTAGTGACTGTTCTTTGATGAGTATTTCAAATACTGTATAGTTGTTGTATAACCGTTCAGGTTCCACTGTACAATTTTAAACGTAAAGAAAAAAGAATGAAAGAGTGAGAAGAAATTAAAATTCTTCCTCTTCCTCAATCGAGTTGAGTAGGTTGTTGTGTTGATGTTGAGTTAGTTAGTGTATTGCTGAAAGTTGAGTTTAGAGTGTGGTGAGATTAGAATTGCAGTTCGCTGATGAATTGTGGTAATGTGTTACTTATTTATGAGCAGGAGTTGATAGCCATCATTATTATGAATGTTGTTGAAGGTGGACTGGAGAGAATCAAAGACTTGAGGTTGAGAGATGGATCGGAGAGGAAGTTTGATGATCTGAATTGATGTTGAATTGTCGAGTAAGATTTAAAATAGTATTTTTAGGGTTGGTAGCATGATGGAAATAATAATGAGATAGCGCCTATCATGGTGCTGTTACTTTGCTCTCAACGAATTTGAGAATGAGTGACGTCATATTAGCACCAGTATGCCCAGATTGCTATATTCGTAACTTGATTTAGCATTTGTTTTTTTGTTTTTTTGTTATTTAGTTTCGGAGTTTTAAAACTTTCTTCACGACATTTTTCTAGCCTGTTCTATTTAAAAAGTAATGTTTATTATTTTATAAAATATGCATTTGTTTAAATTAGTTCAATAATCCACTCAGTTTTATTTAGCTTTACTTTTCTTAACATCTGGACACATTGCCCGAGTTAACGACGTTAGTCACATATACATTTATATTTAATGATTACTCATCATTGTCTATACCGACAAATAACAATACTCATATGCACTTTAACCTTGTGTGATAACGATGCACAAAACAACAAACTTATCTCTTATCTTATGATTCACTAACGAACTACGGACAAACAACATAACAATAGAAATACACTATCCCTAAGACAAACAATAATAACCTCGACTAGTAAACAGATAACGACCTATGTACGCATATCAATGGTATAAATAGTTCTAAGATTCATGTAAACTAGTCAGTCTAAGATTATAAATAAAGAATGCACATCATAGTGCTCTAAAAATAGTCTTTTACTCAAATTATCGATCCAAGATAATAACTGGGGGCTCAACCGATTTAAGCCATATCTATTTTTTTTTTAAATAAAAAAAGATAGAAAAAATCCCACGGGGAATAAGACTCCCAACACTAAATTCTTGAAAAAAGTGTATAAACAAGCAGTAACAAAAAAGTTTCTAAAAAATTTTAGAAAAAAATTAAAAGAAACTGGATACCGTACGGAAGCTCCGGTTAGCAGACAAACATAAAACCCACGACGCTCTCAGAAGACTAAGTAGAGCTACAATGGAACAACAAATGGCCCAACTAACTGCCCAAATTACCATGCTGAGGGACCAGATGCAGCAACAAATAACGGATTTCACGGGGAGAATAACTATGCTGGAACAACAAAATGCTCCACAAGAATTTGTTTTATACGACGAAGTAAAACTAAACATCACCGACCCCAAGGATATCGACCTTGAGTTATTCAAATCTCTCCCAAAATTTGACGGAGATAAGGACCAATACCGATCATGGAGATCACAAGTCTGGACCTTCATGGAAGCCATAAAGACCTTCCAGAATCATCCTAAATACTATAGCGCCCTGGGAATAATGCGAACGAAAATCACAGGACCAGCTGCTAATATCCTTACGAACCACAACACTAAATTGAATTTTTATTCAATCATAAACAGATTGGACTACACGTATGCGGACCAACGCCCACTATATGTGCTTCTTGACGAATTGAAGAAAATCACACAAGGAAGAAAAACTCTTGCAGAATTTCACAGTGAGGTTTCTAAGGCCCTTAACTTAGCCTTATCGAAAATTGAGATGTCTAGTGATGACAATAGCGAAGGAATGAAAACATACGCTAATCAAGAGGCAGTACGAACATTTATTCTTGGGTTAAACTCCAAATATACCAGCGGTACATTGTACAGCCATAACCCAGGGAATTTGGAATCAGCATATGCAACAGCCTGTACCATTTCCCACGACAACGTGAACGAGGAGTTTGAGACGCAGTTCAGGCCTCTAAATCAACGCCAACACTATTCGAACCAGAATCGACATAACTACCCACAACCACATAAAGAAGAGAGGGAGTACAAGCCGAACATAAGGTTACAGAGGAGCAACTATCAACCAAGAAATTTTTACCAGCAGCAACAACAACAACCACCACAACAACAACAACCCACGCCTATTCCAATGGACATAGATCACTCCAGGCAGTATATGCAGACAACCAGGTACAACAACGCGGTAAGTCGAAATCATTTTAAACCAAACAATGCGTATAAGAGAGATAAGGCATCTAACTACAATAATACGACTTCCATGCAAGATAGGAAGTTCCAAAGAATAAATCAATTAAATAGAGAAGATCTAGAGTCAGTAGATGTATCAAATTACGAAGAACAATATGAAACAGGCAGTACTTTTTTAGGCGAGTAAACGGGTTGCCTTGCTTACAAACAAAATGCGGCCTAACCGGCACACCCGTTACCTTATTAATCGACACAGGCTCTACTAACAATTACATAAATATAAATTGTAATATAGGGAAATCTATTAAATTGAAACCATTTAAAACCAAAACCTTGCATGGCTACTCAATTATTAATTCTAAAAAAATAATAACGATGTACGGACATCATTTAACATTCTATGAAATTAAGGAGTTGAACGATTTTGACATGATACTTGGAGAACAGGGATTACGCCAAATAAAGGCAGAAATTAGTTTATTTGACTATAGTTTGAAGTATCAAAAAAAGAAAACCTTAGAAGTAAAACCAAAGATTAATTATACAATAAATAATGAAAAGTTTAAAGATCAAGTGGAAGAGCTAATGAATAGAAATAATAACACTAATGGGAAATTGCCCTTTACAACCACAATACAAGCAACTATCAAGACTGAATCAGAAGACCCCATATGGACAAAACAATATCCATATCCCATGTCCGATCACGACTTTGTCAAGAAAGAAATTGAGAAACTTTTAAATGACGGTATAATACAACCAAGCAAAAGCCCATATAATTCACCTATATGGACAGTTCCAAAAAAAGGCACCGATGACCAAGGGAAGCCCAAGCGAAGAATGGTTGTTGATTTCCAAAAGATAAATTCTCATACGATTACGGACAGATATCCAATTCCAGATGTCAATATGACAATACAAAACCTCGGAAAAGCAAAAATTTTTTCCACAATAGATTTAGAATCAGGCTTTCATCAGATACTAATTAAAGAACCTGATCGAGAAAAGACTGCATTCTCTGTCAACGGCGCGAAGTATGAATTTATAAGGATGCCATTCGGATTAAAGAATGCACCCTCAATCTTTCAACGATGTGTTGACGACATACTAAGAGAATACATTGGAAAGTTCGCATATGTTTATATCGATGATGTGTTAATTTATTCATCTACTGTAGAAGAACATATGGAACACATCCGAATCATAATTAATGCCCTTCACAATGCCAACATGAAAATTTCTGACGAAAAGTCACATTTTTTCCAGGATTCAGTTGAATACCTTGGACATATTATAAAACATAATAGAATTACTGTAGACCCAAAAAAAGTCGAAACTATAAAGAACTACCCAAAACCAAAAAATTTGAAAGAATTGAGATCTTTCTTAGGACTCGCTAGTTACTACAGGAAGTTTATAAAGGATTTTGCTAAAATCACGAAACCTTTAACTATTCATTTGAAAGGAGAATTGGGAATGGTGTCAAAAAATCAAAGTGCTAAAGTACCGATACAATTAGATGTAGCAGCAGAGGAAGCCTTGGAAAAAATAAAAAACTCCTTACAAGAGCAAGTTGAACTTTTCCAACCCGATTTTTCTAAACCATTCAGTTTAACAACCGATGCTAGCAATTTTGCTATCGGGGCAGTTTTGTCACAAAATCGCCACCCGATCGCATTCATTTCACGCACACTAAATGAAACAGAACAAAATTATAGCACTAATGAGAAAGAACTACTAGCAATCGTTTGGTCCTTACAAAAACTTAGAAATTATTTATATGGTGTAGCAAACTTGACAATTTACACGGATCACCAATCCCTAATATTTTCGATTTCTGAAAAAAATCCGAATGCGAAATTAAAGCGTTGGAAAAATCTAATTGAAGAATATGGTGCCAAACTTGTTTATAAACCGGGTCACCAGAATGTCGTTGCAGATGCGCTTTCGCGTCAGCAAATCAATAATACAACAAATTGTTCCGATCATTCACAACAAAGTTCTCCTGTCGAAACTATGAAAAAAGTTAAACAACCACTTAACTCTTTCAGAAACCAAATAATTATTTTACAAGATAATGAAAGGAATGAAGTCCTCAATCAAACAATATTTCCCGGTCAATTTAGACACACAATATTTTATAGAGACACCCCGGATTTACTATCTAAACTTAAAGATGTAGTTAATCCAAAAGTTACTAACGCGATAAAGGTAGATGAAGAAATACTGTTTCACCTAAAACAAGAAATTATCTCCGCCTTCCCAAATTATAACCTGGTACTAGCCCAAAATAAGTTAAATGACGTAACATCTTTAAACGAACAAAGAGAAATTGTCACACAAACACATAAACTTGCACATAGGAACTACAAAAATAACACACAAGAAATATTGTTGACCCATTACTGGCCCAATATTAAGGAAATGTGCCGTAAACTAGTCATAGGCTGTGAAATTTGTTTACAGCACAAATACGAAAGACAACCAAATAAACAACCGATTGGAAAAACTCCAATACCAACACAAGTAGGAGAATACATACAGA
The DNA here is from genome assembly GCF_027943255.1 of Anastrepha obliqua. Lineage (NCBI taxonomy): Eukaryota > Metazoa > Arthropoda > Insecta > Diptera > Tephritidae > Anastrepha > Anastrepha obliqua. The sequence goes on from NC_072896.1 coordinate 34,693,231, forward strand.
TGGATGTTTTCCATATTAATAACAAACAGTACCTTAGCTCCACAGACAGATATTCCAAATATTGCTTCTTACGAAAACTAGACACAAAGATAAACTGTCATGAATACATTGAAGAAGTACTTACACAAGTTTACCCAAATGCCAAAAATCTTATGACTGATAACGAAAGCATATTTATCGGAAACATAGCAAAATGCTTGTACAGCCGGCTACAAATAACGCACTCCGTTACGCCTATACATCATTCGACATCAAACGCCCAAGTTGAACGGATACACTCTACTCTAATTGAGCTCTGCCAAAGTTTAGCCGCAGAAAATCATACAGCTCCCGGCGACGAATTATTCAACGCAGTTCGCCAGTACAATAGAACAATCCATTCTTCAACAGGACATAAGCCCGAGGACGTATTTTACAATCGCGAAAAATATCCTGATATCAAGAACATACTTGAAGATAAACAGAAGAAACTACTCAGGCATCACAATAAAGGGAGACAGGCCATAACATACAAACCAGGCGACACAATTTATAGCCGAACGGATCGGCGTAATAAGCTTGCAACCAAGTACAATAAACATAAGGTAAAAGAAGATCGTGGGGACACAATTTTAACAGTGAGGGGGAAAATAATACATAAAGACAGCATTCGAAAAAATAGCACACCATGCAACGAATCGGCTTCCTAATTTTAATGATAGTTACTTGCGGATTTTGCGATAAAATAACAGATTTGACTGGTAAAAAATATGTACTTACTGAAGTAGATACTGTGTATACCTACGAGAGCTCATCCTTTCTTTACCACGTATCGAACTTACCCATAATATTAGAACCATATGAAAGAATAGTGCGAACTAAGTATGAACCAAGTCAAAACGAGGAAGAAAATATACTAATTGATAAAATAGAAACTCTGAAGTCACAATTAATACCATCCGAGTATCGTGCCAAACGTGCCCTTAATTTCTTAGGTTCTGCGTTAAAATTTGTAACAGGAACACCAGATCACGACGATCTTGTTGAAATTAAAACAGGACTGAACCAGCTTATTGAAAATGATAATCAGCAAAGGAAAATAAATTCCCGGTTTGAAAAAATTTTAGCAACATTAAATCCAGAATCAATTTTTAATCAGTCAGTACTAACAGAAATATATAACGAATTAATAACTATTACAAACACCATTAACTTTGCAAAAACCGGAAATTTCTTCTCTGGCACACTTAATTTTGAAGACGTACAGCAGGTAATAAAAGGCGAAATATATGATATTCCAATAATAAATATACTAGAGTATTCTGATATCCACATATGTACTTCTAATAATGCTATAATTACAATTTATAAATATCCCATAATAACAAATAAGTGTAAAATGTACAATGTAACCCCACTAGCCTTTAAATACGGAAAATACCAACTTTATAATAAGATTGCTTTGTGTAATAATAATTTCACTAATTTATCAAAATGCAAAAACTATGTAGGAACACATATTTGTAAAAAAGAACCAAATGATAATTGTACTATCCCTTTATTATTGAAACAAAAAGCCCATTGTAATATTATTCAAGAAAAAAACTTTCCCTTACAAATATTAGATAATGGCAATATACTTATCGACAACGAACACACGTGGAACGGAATTAGGATAAATGGCCCACATTTAATCCAATTCCATTTCAACACAACTATTGATAATAAAACATATATTAATCATAATCAAGAAATAAAAAATGTAATACATGCTCATCAGAACGAAAAAGTTAATGTACTGAGAATCTTAAACTCTGAATCAGATTATAAATTTACCAATATTCAAGAAATGTATAAATTATTTTTACCAATTGAAGAACATCCTTGGAAATTTACTCTATATTTAACCATAATCATAATTATATTAGTTTTAGTCACGTACTTAATTATAAAATTATATACATATCGACAACTACAATTAAACATCAGACACCAAAGAGAGTTCGAATTGGCTTATCTAACCGAGTTACAACGACTACAAAACCTGAGCCCTTAGAAATGAGGACATTTCATTTTTAACACAGGGGAGAGTTAACGACGTTAGTCACATATACATTTATATTTAATGATTACTCATCATTGTCTATACCGACAAATAACAATACTCATATGCACTTTAACCTTGTGTGATAACGATGCACAAAACAACAAACTTATCTCTTATCTTATGATTCACTAACGAACTACGGACAAACAACATAACAATAGAAATACACTATCCCTAAGACAAACAATAATAACCTCGACTAGTAAACAGATAACGACCTATGTACGCATATCAATGGTATAAATAGTTCTAAGATTCATGTAAACTAGTCAGTCTAAGATTATAAATAAAGAATGCACATCTTAGTGCTCTAAAAATAGTCTTTTACTCAAATTATCGATCCAAGATAATAACTCCCGCGATTGCTGTTATTGTTGCTGTTCTTCTCCTTCCAGCGGTCAAATCTCTCTCTCGCTGCTGCAATGTTGCCTAGCTTTGGATATAAAAACGCACTAAAATGCCCATTTAAAGAAAGTAAAACACCAAATTTGTATTGAATTACTTCAAGAGCATTGTATGCGTGTCTTTAATATGTGCGTTTTTTTTTAAATAAATGTGTTATGGTTATGTACAATTTAATTTATAAGTTTTTTGTTAAGAGAACAACTTTGTAAATATCTGAACTGGAGAGAATCAAAGGCTTGAGGTTGTGAGTTAGAGATTAAGTTGGTGTTGTTGCCTCGTATGAGGTGAGATTGGATCGGAGAGGAAGTTTGATGATCTGAATTGATGTTGAATTGTGGAGTAGGATTTAAAATAGTATAAATAGTATAGGGTGGGTAGTTGTGTTGCAATGAGAGACCTGCTGAGAGTTACTCCCAAGTTTGGAATTTGTAGGAGAACTAGAAAACGTAATTGTGTTGCTAGAATTGGTCTGCTTCTGCTACTCACAGCTTTTTAAAAGTTGAGCGAAAGAGGTATTAGAGAGAGAGAGGGAATTTAACATTTGTGTATTTTTATAGCTTCCCGCGTGGAGCATTTATTCTCAGTCTTTATTTTCAAAACCTCTTTTATTTAAAGGTATTTTGGGCAAGTGTTCAATGACAATGGATTTTCTCCGAAATAGTTGGCAAATAAACTACGCAAACAGTTCTCTTCGCCGTGAGGAAGGAAATTTGCTAGTGACACAAGCAGGATTGTTGTTGTAACTTTTGATGGCATGACCTTAAATTTGGCATGATTTGCAACTCATGGGATTTGGAAAATGCGGTTTTACACGTGCACTGCCCCATAAAAATTGAACTTTTTCTGGAAGTTTATACAGATCAAACATCAAAAGAACAACGCCATTTGGTACATGTGCTTTATTTATGATGTTTTTAAATTTAAACACTGGTGTAGTAAGTCTTTCATATTTTCTAAATTGTACCTTTAGAGAATTTTAAATTTTCCTGAAAGTTTACCTTCTCACATCACAAATTTCGTTCAACCGCTTGACAGTTTGCCTTTTTTTTGCAATCGAGGGAGTTTTCACTAGCAGAAGTATATTTCCGTCACATAATTCGGTGATAGAAATTATTTCTTTGCTATTATCTCAATTGCTTTGTGTAGAACAGAAAATAGTGATCAATTTGGGGTTATCTTGTTTAAAAATATGAAACGCTTCACGATTTTGCGTGCCATCCTTGCGCAGAGCCATGCCAATCTTCTCTTCCAATCTGCCGAAGCAAGAACAGCTTGGGAACTAATCTCAATCAATGGTACAATTTGGGTTTTCATAAAACAAAAGAAAAAAATGTCCAAACTTAGAGCCAATTTACGCGATGCTTTTTCACCCTGGGGTTTTTCAAGAAATTTTCGAAAATCTCCGTGCATTTATACGAAAATCTTTCTGAATTTATCTTGTGTGTTTTTTCGATTTTCAAATGGATAATCTTTTTTGGTCATTCATTCGTTGAGCGCGAGCCCAAAGTGCGCTTAAATAAAACCATGAAAATGTCAATAAAATGCGAGCGAAATGGCAAAAAAAAACCCTCATCCCTACCTCGTTTTACCCAGGGTGAGAAGACATCCTGTAAATTGGCTCTTAAAACATAATTTTTTTCCTCAATCAATCAAACGAGACTCAATATGGCCGGCGTTGGTTAGAAATGGAGTTCCCGCTAAGATAATCCGCCTCGTTAAAGCCCTTTCCGAACTGGCAGTGCTCCATAAAGTCAGCTACCCATTCACCACCACTAATGCAGGCGTAAGGCAAGGCCTGTCGCCCTTTCTCTTTGCCATCGTCCTAGACAACTGGGCAGATCAACGATTAGGATACTCATCCTATGGCAAATCAAACGCAGAAAGTGGCGATAGATAGATCACATGCTTAGGAAACCACCAGATAGCATCACGAGAATGTAAATGGACGGAAACCCGCAAAAATCACTTGGAAAGCGCAGATACGAACATCACATGGGACGGCGCAAATACAGTAGCCCCGACCCATGTAAGATGGGCGAAATTTGACATCTTCATCCGTACCGCCAAAACCATAACGTTGAACTAAATACATCGTCGGCATAATCAAAATGTACAAGATAGCGAGACATGTCCGCAGTTTCGATGCTGTAGCAGGGCAGCATTCAAGACGTCACCAATAATAAGCAAGAACAGCACAGGTGATAGAATACCCCCTTGGCGAGCGCCACTTTGTGTATCAAAGGGGTCAGACACTTTCTTCTTATGTAGGACGCGGCTGCAAGCATTTTCGCATGTTGTCTGTATCAAAGATATACAGGGTGCGGCACTCAAAATGTGACCAATTAAAAAGGCCATAAATTTAGTTTGGAAAATTACTTTTATTCAATTTGAAGTAAAAAAGTGTGAAAATAATACTAAATTTAGAATATTTACTGTTGCTCGATATGACCACTTTTTGTCTCGACTATGGCCTTGAGATAGTCCAGAAACGAATTACAAGCTGTCCGAATGTGACTTGCAGGTATATTGGCCCACTCTTTTTTCAGCGTCGCGAGACTTATTTCGGATCTTGCTCTCCAAAATGGACCAAAGAGAATAATTTATCGCATTCGCGTCTGGTGAATTTGAGAGCCATTGTATGGGCGTTCTGAAGTTTGGAGCGTTGTTTTTTAGTCATTCTTCGTTCACTCGAGCTTTGTGAGACGGTGCCGTGTCCTACTGAAACGTCCATGGCCTCCCACCGAAATGTATGTCGGCAAGCGAAGCAACTCCTTCGATCTCTCAAGTCTGACTTATTGCTGCTTTGGTGTGAGATCATGCGCCTTTTGCATCTTGTACGGCTTGACTTTGAGATCATTTTCCAGTATGCGGCGAATGCTGCGATCAGATATTTTCAGTTCTTTTGCCATTTTATTAGCACTTCGTGACGTTTCGTGATGTTACCAGTATTATTGTAACGAGTAATGGTGCGATAACCGAACACTTTATTTACTTTAAGGTGCTCGGGCTCATGAACAATCGCTGGTTGCGACTTTCCAGGAGGTATTCGTAAGGAGACTCAAATTCAGATTACCGGACTACTGCAGTGTAAAAAAGCAACTGATTCACTGATCACTTGTGTAATAACTGTCACGGAGGTTAATATCTACTATGACAACCAAGCGGCAACTAGGACCCCGGGCTCGATGATGGTGCTCTCGGAACTTGTTTGAGTATGCCTGACTCATAAAGAGTCTAATCTAATGTCTGATTTCATTTTTGTTCATATCCGAATTCTTTGATATAAAGCTCATCTGGGTATTTGGTCATAGCGACATTGCAGAAAACTGCGAGGCGGATGAGCTGACCAGACAGGCGACCTGTGCGAGAGTTTCCCTGCGAAATGAGAGGATTGGGATCCGTTGACTACCCGCCGTCTACTCTTGGAGAGATGAGCCTCACGTCAACCCAACAAGGACTGGCCAAGTACAAAAACATGAAAGGTCGCGAAATCTCTCTTGCCACGTGTGAATCAGGGGCGCTAGAGCGATCGTCTGAGGTTAGAAAAATATTAGCTCCCAAATTTTGTGAGTGTCCTTACGGAACACTGGTTGCAAGGTATAGATGCTGCGAAATTTGACATTGAAATTGAAACTTGAAAAAAAAGCGAGCCACGAAGCACCTAGACAATGGTAACACCCAAAATACTCAGGCTAAAAAGCCCATTATATTCAAAGCACTGAAAAGTAAAGACCGAGATAGTCAAGTGGGAAAGGAGGAAAGTGATAGAGAGAAAGAGAGAGAAATGATTGGAGACAGAGGCAGATATAGCTTGAGAATAAACCAGATTCTTTGGCAAATCTGAAAATATGCTCCAGTTTGAGAGAACGAATTTTACTTGTTCTGAAGATATCGGCACCTAAAATTCGTAGCCTTGCTTTAGCAAAGGTAGAACACTCACATAAAAAATGCTCAGTGCCGTCCGCCTCCTCTAAGCAAGACTGGCAAATCGGATTCTCAATGAACACAATGGTGGTCATATGCTGATCCCATGGGTTGTGTCGCGCAATAATACCGATCATCAACCAAACGTCTTTTGTACCAAGTTTTAGAAGAAAGTTCGACAGTATTCACATCACGAAAGACTTTGAAATTCTGCGGCGTTGTAGACTGAACCAACGCTCGTTATATAAATTGCATGTATAATCACAGATCCAATTCATGATTCCTGCATAACTGATTTCAATTAATGAGTCTGGTTGCTGTGTGATAAACGCTAATCCGCAGTTGGCCAATTCATCGGCAATTACTTAGAGTATTTTTTGCATAACTTTGTATTGAGGTAGAGGTGGAACCATCTCAGTGCCTTCTACTTAGGTGTTCGCTTTAAGGGGGGTAAGTTATAAGTATCTTGGTTCGCATCTGCTTGCAACGCTTACTAATATAGCAGGCATTCATATTAAAAAACTGATAGACTTTGGCGGCAGTACGAAGCGGTTAACATCACCGTAACTCAGTCATCGTTCGGTCGTCAGCAATAAATACACATCCAAGCCCCCCTCTCTCTTTCTTTCTTCCTTTCTTCCCACCCTTCTTATGTAAAGGAGCATTGGTATCACAAAGGATGTATTTTTTTATTTCGCCCTCTATGGGCAACCATTTCAATCTAACTTAGTTTTTGTAACATTGGTTTGATAACATGAATAATGTCCTATAATTTCTGTTCAAAAATATTTGCTTTGAAATATCTAACTGCTCCTCCATCGATTGTGGTTTATGCTCAAAAGTTCAGTGTTGCAGGTCAGCTCTAGCGCGAACAAGGCAAAAATTCCAAAAACTATTGGGCTTTTGTTCGCTTAGGTTTCGGCTCGGCTTTCCGAAAACACTTTCTTTACCGCAAACACTTTGCAATTTTTTTACTTTCAAATCCGAGGAAACAAATTTTCTTTACTTATTACATCAACTGACGAAATCAATTGGTAGTTATTTATTCTGATTTCTGATTATTCAACAGCTAAAATACTTTGAATGCATTTAAATATTGTTTTAGTCTTACTCGTGGCATTGCCATTCAAACTGGCCAATGCATATTTTTATTGTGGGGAGGAAAATGAGAAGAAATTATGTCAAACAAGCAAACATTTCATCTGCCATCCTGAAACTGTGGTAAGTAGAGATGCACGTGTGTGTGTCTATGTACTTAAAATAAAGAACAACCAAAATTATGCATTTGCTTAATTAACTTTGCAATCACAAGTCTCGCGAAGGCGAAGTGAAAGCTTTCGCTCCTATGACAAACAAATTGAAACGTATGTTTGTTGATAACCATAATGAGTATCGCAACAAACTGGCTGGAGGGCAGCAGGAATTCAAAGGAGGTGGAAAATTTCCTATTGCCATTCGCATGCGTGAAGTTTTGTGGGACGACGAATTGGCTTATATAGCTGGAGAGCATGCAAAACGCTGCCATATGGCGCATGATGAGTGTCGTTCCACCGAAAGATTTCCAGGCGCCGGACAAAATCTTTTCACAAAAAATCGGGATAGTGAGATGTACACTAATGCGCCTGAAGTAGTGCTCAGGGCTGTGGATGCTTGGTGGGAAGAATGTGCTAAAGTGGAGGATGGCAATAAGTTGACAGAAGAATTTCCTGGAGGGTGAGTGAATATGAAACAAATAAAGAGTTTGTTTGATTTTGGAAATAATAAAAACCAATAAATAGATTTTAAGCAATCCAACTCAGCTCACTGCTGGCTTAAAATATGGTAAAGGATATGTTGGACGCCTAAGCCTTTATTCTGAAAAAAAGCCTAATATACAAGGGGTGCTCGAAACGTTTATGGAATGAAAGAGGAACGAATGTTAGCTTGAAGATGTAGTTTTTTTTGTTTTTTTCCCAACAAATTTTTATTTTCAATCTGTTGAGTGACCATTTGCTTTATTTTTGGATCGTGTATGAGGAAGTTCAAATATCTAATGCATCACCAAAGCAGCTAACACAGTCGTGGTATGTCATGAGACGTTTGGCATCGTCGCCCACCCTGGAACCGCTTCCGCATTACTTCAGAGTGGAGTTCCATATTTCTCCTTCCTATTTAGATCTATGCGTGTGTCTCTCTTTTTCATCTGGAGTATATTTTCCGTAAATCCGCTGATGATTTCCCACATTTCTTCACTGCTTAGCATCTTCGGGATTACATTTTCAGTGCTTAAATGACTGACTGCATTCTCCAACGTTCGACGTTGCTTCGAAAGTGCGAATTGGAAAAAGGTGTGTTCAGCATTATCGTCGGCTACATCACCGTATATGCCTGGGAGTGTTAGAATTTTTCTATTTTGAACAAGTATTTCTGGAAATTGGCCTATACAATTGTGTACTCAAAATTAAAAAAAAAACCAGAATTTTATAAAAAAGTGCGAAATTTTTATGAAAATTTAACAATTGGTACAATGTTTGAAACTGAGTTAAAGAAATGCCGCGAATCGTTTTTTCGCAAAACAAAAAAATTTTTTGCAGATGATACCCGGCCCTAATAGCTGAAACTAGGGCCTTGTGGTCTTTGTTAAAGGATGAAATATATTTTTAGAAAAACTATGTTAAATTAAAATAATTGCAAAAACTTACTCGACTCATTTACTGTCTCCGAAAATATTTCTGAAAGAGACTAGAGTTTTACCTCTTATAATTCTTATACTTCCTCATTCCTTATTATGAGACTCAAATGCCTTTAATATAAATATTTAACTAAACTTTATTAAAAAAAGAAAATGTATGTATTCGGTGTGAGAATAAGTTTCCGCTCTCGTAAAGGAGGTGACGCTGCTGATACTATTTCAAGCACCATTAAATACAATTTGTAAGGAGTGGTCTCCACGCTTCCAAAGTGGCAATTTCGACGTGCGTGATGAAGATCGCGAAGGGGCATCGATTCGAAATTGGAAGATACGCAACCACAACAATTATTGGATGAAGACGCATGTCGAACCTTTGATGATGTGTGTAAAAAGTTGGATCTTAGCAGATCAACCGTTGGTAAGCGTTTGCACGCGATGGGAATGGTCCAGAAAGCAGGTAACTGGGTGCGAGGTCCATTGAAGGAGAGGAATATCGAGAGACGTTTGGTGACATGTGAGATGCTTCTTCAACGGCAGCAAAGAAAAGGTTTTTGCATCGCATCGTCACTCACTATGAATAATGGATCTATTATGATAACCCTAAGCGTCGGAAATGTTGGTGCCACCTAAGTGAATCTGTGTCGATGGAGACAGCGAAAATTATATTCATTCTTCAAAGGTTATATTGTGTATCTGATGCTATCAGAAGGGTGTCATCTATTATGGGCTCCTTAAACCATCTGAAAACATCACAGGTAATCGTTTCCGACTGCAGCTAATGCAATTGAATCAAACTCTCAAAGAAAAGCGGCCGGAATGGGACGGTAGACATGACAAACTGAATTTGCTGCATTATAGTCTTGCGTTATTACGTTGCTAAATCAGTCCAGAAATATTTAGAAGGACTGAATTGGGAAATTTTGCCTCACCCGCTGTATTCTCCAGACATTGCACCTTCGGATTACCATCTGTTTTGATGAATGCAGTCAGCTCTTATTGTATCACAGTTGACTTCTTGCAAGGGCATCGCACACTGGCTCAATGAGTTGATCAAGTCAAAAGAACTCGAATTTTCGCCAGAGCAATCCGTATGCTGCCTGAAATATGGAGTAAAGTTATAGCTTCCAATGTCACATACTTCACATAATATTAGGTACTAGCAAACCCGGCCCGCTTTGCTGGGCAAATACACGGTGGATCCACGTTTTGGCATATATTTCGAGACCCTAGTCATCAATAAGTATGAAAATTACCCCATATTAAAGCACTTATCAACAGCTTTCATTTGATACCCATATTGTACATACACAACCAAAGGTTACCCGGGTCCACGTTTTGACCTATATCTCGAGACCCTAGTCACGGAACGGTATGTAAAATAGTCTATACTATAGAAATCATTAACAGCTTCCATTTGCTACCAATATTGTACATATACGTCCGAAGGTTACCCGGGTCCACGTTTTGACCTATATCTCGAGACCCTATCTACCAATAGGTATTCAAACTATACGGAAACCATCTTCAATACCTACTTAACAATGTGTGTAAGTTTGGTTTAATTCGGTTTAAAGACACGTCGGGTCCACGTTTTGGCATATATTTCGAGACCCTAGTCATCAATAGGTATGAAAATTAACCCGTATTAAAGCTCTTAACCACAGCTTTCATTTGATATCCATATTGTACAAACATATTTTAGGGTCCACGTTTTGGTCTCTATCTCGAGACCCTAGTCACGGAGCGGATGGAAATACTCTGAACTAAAGCATTCACCAACAGCTTCCATTTGATACCCATATTGTACATACTCATCCCCAGGTTACCCGGGTCCACGTTTTGACCTATATCTCGAGACCGTATCTACCAATAGGTATCCAAACTATACGGAAACCATCTTCAATACCTCCTTAACAATGTGTGTAAGTTTGGTTTAATTCGGTGCAAAGACACGGCGGGTCCACGTTTTGGCATATATTTCGAGACCTTAGTGATCAATAGGTATGAAAATGACCCCGTATTAAAGTACTTATCAACAGCTTTCATTTGATACCCATATTGTACATACACAACCAAAGGTTACCCGGGTCCACGTTTTGACCATTTTCCCGGCAATTATTCGAATTTTTCTCACCTTTTAAACCTTCCCTAGACCTCCACGAATAATTCAAGACCAAGATAAGATAAATCCGTTCAGCCGTTCTCGAGTTTTAAGCGAATATAGGGACAGATTTTCACATTTATATATATAGAAGATTATTTAATTGTTTAAAAAACTCGTAATTTTGGCTACGGAAGGACGGAAACTTATTCCCATACCCAACACTTTTTTGTAACGAATGTATTAAGAGGCTAAAAACGTAAGAAACAAATCACACTGTGCGATACTTCTAATACGCAAGTAATGACCATTTTACAAGGTGGCGCAAAATTAATCAATCCATCGGAAAATTTATAATGTTTGCAAATGGCGTTGTGCGCCAATCACATTTCGCACTTATGAACTGCGCATTGCAGCGTACAAACAGACAAGCACTGAGTGCATAAAGATCAAAATAAGGATTTCCATCACTCAAAATCAGTTTCGTTTTTTTTTTATTTTTAGTAAAAAGCAATTCAAAGAACAATTGAATGATTAATTTTGCGTCACCTTGTAGAAGCATTCGATCACATCAAACGCGTTTTGCTTGTTTGCTTCAACAACGCAAGGTAACTCAGGGCTAAACAAGAATTCGAAAAACAGCTTCCAAGCTTTTAATTTACCATGGCTGCCTTAGCAAGCAGAATGGCATAAGCATTCCTTCATAGATCAATGCTTAATACAAATAGAAACCACTATGAATTTTTTACGCAAAATACTCGTAAGCAAAATATTCACGGCCACTTCTTGTTAACTCACATTCCTGGCGTTCATTCAGCACACGCGCACTATTTGCTATTTATATGAAACTCATGAGCTATTGCTTTGCATGGCTGAAATTTTTTAAATAGGCATTAACCTAAAACAATGTAATTTACTTATGTAAATCCTTATTTCTAGTGAGCCAGACTGGCACGAAATCGGTCATTTCACTGCGATGGCAAACGAACGCGCTGCATTTGTTGGCTGTGGTGTGGCATTTTGTGATAACTGTACTACGCGCAAATATTGCGTGCATGTCACCTGCAATTACTCACGTACAAATTTAGCAAAAAGTTTTATGTACAAAACAGGCGATAAACCAGCATCAGCATGCGACTACTATGAGACTACACCAAGCGAAAGATATCCGAATCTCTGCATAAATAATGGAAAATTTTATAACGACGTCAGTTAGAATTGTAAATATATAAAAGTTGTACTATCATTGTTTGTATGAAGATTAAAATGAAAAAGAGAATTATTGAAATATTATTGCGAGATAATTTTTTATGTTAAATGTTGAGGCGTGAGTACTAAGAAAAGTGCGGTAAGTGGCTTGGAAAATTGTTATGTATATATAAATTTGATGTAGTCTTAATTTGAACATATATTTTGGTCTGAAAAATGAGAGCTCAATGAGGTAGTCGTATGACATCCTGTAAACGTGCTCTTGGTGGGCATTTAAATGATGGCATTTTCACATATTAATTGTTAAGTGCCATATTTTGGACAAATATAGTGAAACGTGCATCTACATTTTTTCCTGTTTCATTTTAAAACAACATCTAGGTGCGAATTTTGAAAGTTCCTTTATAAATATCGACGTGAAATCGTTTGCTTTGGATATATGGACAATTTTCCTTGAATATATGGGAGAGAAAAAAAATTGTCTTCCCCTCCCCGTGTATTTTTTCTTCTGATTTTCCTTAAAAAATATTGATAGATAGAAAAAATTATATTTCACTTGCCCTTATGAGCGATAAAACACCGTTTCGAAATGCTCTAACACTGCTGTTCTCTTAGCATTCACATAACATTACGTTTATGCATATGGCATAACATTACTGTTAACACAAATGTAGGTCCTGCTGTTATTTGCATAAGGCTGTGAACACCAACTTTTAGCACCAACAAAAACATCAACCTTCCGTAACGGCACTTCATTGTCGCTGTTGCTGTTGCCATTTTCACTAAACTAAACACAGATGATGTGTGGGTGTGTGCGTATGCATGAGTGGAAGCATTGTAATCGTATGCTTAAATATAGTATTTGCGTGGCACCTTCATCCACCTGCTGTCGCATTGCAATTGTGACGAAATGCGGTCGTCTGCTTCGACTTGATTGCCTGATCTCCCAAGCGACATTTATTAGCTTGAATGTTTTCACACCTTCGCGGCACGTTAATAACACGACAGGGACATTTTAGTTTGAGTAGTCAAGTTAAGAGGCTTGTAGCGGTAAAATACTACTGTGGCAAAGCAGCAGCATTTCAAACGGCATGCTTACATATGTATGTACACAGTTACCTGTGGTTTGATGGTGCAGGTGCAGGTTCAAGTGCAGATTCAGGTGATGAGTTGTTCGCTTGTCGTACTGCTTAAAAGGTAGTTTATTGCTGTCATTTTTTGTTTTACTGCTGAATGTTGGCTTCTATCATCGCGCGCTTATTCTATTGAAAGATGGCACAAGCTGGATTCTTCCTCTTATAATTAAATTTTTTCGTTCATAACAAGTGTGTGCACAATTAAAAAAAATTTTTTTTCTCCAGCGATTGACAGAATTTGTACGTACATACACACGTATTCATAGCGAACCTACGCAAAGTGGTGTAACCAGACCAATAACATCATTTCGTACATAAGAACGACATCTCTTCGTTTTGTGCTGACATCCAGATGTTGAAGGCGAAAAACAAAATTAATCAGCACGTCCACCGACAACACCTTGTATAGATTTGGCTTGTTTGTATATTTTCTTTTAGCGAAAAGGTTCACTAAAGTCCTCCAAAAAAACTAAAAATTGGAATACGAGGGGTGCCTTTTATATGTCGGGACTAGAGAACAAAAACAAATTTTAATCATCGAAAATCACTTTATTGTTTTTCAAAATATTCTCCATGAAGATCTATACACTTTTGCATGCGTTTGAACCAATTGTCGAAGCACTTTTGCCACTCTGAGTGAGGTACCTCCAAAACATGCATTCTGAATGCCGCAACCGCTTCTTCAGGTGTCGAAAAACGTTGACCTCTCAGTTTGTTTTTTACGTACGGGAATAAAAAGAAGTCATTCGGTGCCAAGTCAGGCTAAACGGCGAATTCGATGCTTTGGGTGCTCAAAAATGCAGTTGTTTGAGCCGATGTGTGAGAGCTCGCATTGTCCTGGTGAAGAGTGATCCGTCTTTGGCGATTGGTTTTCCTAATTTCTTGGAAGACAACTGGCAAACAAATGGTTGTGTACCACTCAAAATTTACTGTTCTGCGTTGTTCCAGTGGTACGGTTGCGACATGTCCAGTTTTTCCGAAAAAACAGGCGACCATTTGCTTGGAAGTGCTTCGTGCGCGAACAGCTTTTGTTGGATTTGGCTCATCTTGAAACACCCATACAGTCGACTGCTGTTTACTTTCGGGCTCATACGCGTAAATCCATGATTCATCACCTGTCATGATGTCATAGACGTGTTTCGAAGCCCCGTGATCGCATTTTTTGAGCATTTCCTTCGACCAATCGACACGAGCCTTTTTTTGAGCAATTGACAAATTGTGTGGGATCCAACGCGAACAAATTTTTTTGACAGTCAAATGTTTATGCAATATTGGATGTATGCTGGTCCAGCGAGTCAGTCATAATTGGTGTTTACGGGTGGCTGAATTATGGCGCAGTTCCGACCAACAGTTGAAAGGGATTATCTTTAAAAAATTAATGTCATGAATGGTTCTATAGAAAAATAATAAATTTGAATTTTCGTTATTTTATTTCAATTTAAAATCTGAGATCTCTAAATTGACGCCCCTTTATATATAGTTATTAAGAAACGACTCTTAAGAATTATATGTGCAAAATGGCTGCACTTACATGTCCATCGTGAACAAATCCGCCAAATAGTCGATTCATGAATGGGCAATTGTTGAGAGCGTCAAGATATCGATGTTGAAGGCGGTATCGAAAGTTGTTCAGGTACACTTTGCGCTATAGCGACAATATTTTCAGCAGAACGTCCAGTTTTTGGTGCATCAGTCCTTTTTCTTTACTCGACAGAACCAGAACCAGTTTCTTGAATTTTTTTCACGATTCTTTGAATTGTCGACGCATTCGTATGATTGTTTCTACCAAAAACAGCAAATTTTACTCGTTGCTCCTAAAGAGCGGCGATTTTTATAATAAATTTCAATAATTTTACTGCGTTGCTCTATCAGAGATAGAGCATAAAGATAATATTGATAATTGACTTAAAGATGGCATAAAAATGGTACCGTCTAAGAATTATTCACTGCTGCTTTTCGGCTAATGGGCGCCTTTTTTGAACTAGAATCTCTGAGATAAATCCATGATTATGATGGTTGCTTAGTTTCTGATGTGTGCTGATGAATCCAGGTTTCATCAGCGGTGACAACTCGCGGCAAAAATTGCTTCGAATCTCGCTTAAATTGCTCCAAAGATTGCTTCGAAGTTAGCAGCTGCATCTGCTTGTTGTCCACTGACAATTTTTTCATTCCCAACTTATCATGTAAAATATTAACTGCCGTGCACTTTTGTTCGTCAATCAGCGAGAATCATGTCGTGGACTTTTTGAATAATTTCCTCGGTAACCACGTCTGGCGTTGGGCGTCCTGGTCGCTCCTCGTCAAAAACGGATGTTCATCCACATTTAAATTCTATCTAACTGTTGTCAAAGACGTCGAAGCGTCCCCATAGACAGCATCCAACTTTGCTTTCATCTCCTCGCATTTGTTCTCATCACAAACCAAAAAGCGAACTACCGAACGCTACTGGTCTTTTTTCAACTTAACGAAAATCACGAAACACCCGAATATCTGCCAAATCCAAACGAGCCTACCAATCAGTCTGAAAATCGTTTTGGCGTCGTTTGTTATGCCTCTGTCATCAACACGGGTACTTATTGAACCTCCCTCGTAACCAGGTAGATACTATGAGCTCATGTACAAAACAAACTTCATCAAAGCGAAGGTAAGTGGAAGTAGTCGGCCTACATGGCAATATTCCTTACGGCCGTGAAAGTACCAATACAATTTACCTTCCCTGCATATCTCGTATTAATAGATAATATTGTACAATTTGAATTTATTGTAATGAACTAAACCAAACGAAAATTAAAAAACGAAAATTTAGTAGTCACCAACAATTTTTAATTTCTACAGCAATGCTCTGTGTAGGCAAAGAGTAGAAAGCCTTGCAAGGAAGGAAAATTTTGCAGCAAAACCTTATTGCACAGAGGAAAGAATCGATTGCTTAAACATATAACAGATAAAATTGAAAACATTTACGCCAGCCATTTCAACTACATCTCGCGATATTCGGAAAACTTTTTCTACTAGCTATTTTAAATATATTCATATAAATAGCGCATACCACCTCTTTAGGTGTTTGGTCGAGCTCTTCCTCGCATTTGTAGCGTGCGTCTTGATGTTGTTCAATAGTTTTATGACGCCTCCGAATGGTAGATAACTTTTTTATGAGGAACTTCTTCATGGCAGAAATGCATTCGAAATTCTAAAACTTTTGCACAAAGACACAACAAACCAGATCTGGCTGCAAGAAGAACTCTCTTAATCTAAATGCAAGGGCTTTTAAGTCTATTTGAACGGCGATGTCGTTAGCTGGTGGCTCAAATACAGGGCTCTTATTCTTAAGGATTTCTCATAATCTGCTTGTAATTTGTTGTATACTGATTAATTTATATTTTCATTTTAGGATCAGCTTTTGAATTATTTAATATTGAAGAAAGAAAATCCCCGACTAACAACTTCTGTTCTTCTACTCGAACTACTACTTCTACTTCTACTTCTACTTCTACTTCTACTTCTACTTCTACTTCTACTTCTACTTCTACTTCTACTTCTACTTCTACTTCTACTTCTACTTCTACTTCTACTTCTACTTCTACTTCTACTTCTACTTCTACTTCTACTTCTACTTCTACTTCTACTTCTACTTCTACTACTACTTCTACTTCTACTTCTACTTCTACTTCTACTTCTACTTCTACTTCTACTTCTACTTCTACTTCTACTTCTACTTCTACTTCTACTTCTACTTCTACTTCTACTTCTACTTCTACTTCTACTTCTACTTCTACTTCTACTTCTACTTCTACTTCTACTTCTACTTCTACTTCTACTTCTACTTCTACTTCTACTTATACTTATACTTATACTTATACTTATACTTATACTTATACTTATACTTATACTTATACTTATACTTATACTTATACTTATACTTATACTTATACTTATACTTATACTTATACTTATACTTATACTTATACTTATACTTATACTTATACTTATACTTATACTTCTACTTCTACGGCTATGCAAGACGACGTTGCTCAATACCAGCAGCGCCACAGAATTAAGAAAGACCTATCCGAGCCGTTAGATAGCAAAGGGCGTTTCAAACAGATTGACTCGCTGTCGTGTGACTTCTTTAACCTGACATTGGAAAAGATCTTGCGAGCCGTAGAACTTAATCGTTCAAGCACAATTTTTATATGAGCGTACAATCGCTCGCGTATGCAGACGATATTAACATCATCGGCCTCAACAGCCGCGTTGTTAATTCTGTCTTTTCTACACTGTATAAAGAAACAAAGCGATTGGGTCTGGTGCTGGGACAAAACCAAGTACCTCCCGTCTTCAAACAAACAGTCGGCGCACTCGCGTATCGGCACCCTCGTCACTATTCACAGTTATGATTTCGAGGTTGTAAAAGACTTCGTTTATGTAGGAATCAACATGAACACCTTGAAATCCAACGTAGAATCTCTCTTACCAACAAGTGCTACTTTGGACTAAGTAGGCAATTGAGTAGTAAAGTCCTCTCTCTACACTCATAATTAACTCTCTCCAAGGCTCTTATCATGCCCATCCTAACGTATGGTGCAGAAGCTTGGACGATGCCAACATGCGATGAGACGACGCTTGGAGTGCTTGAGAGAAAGATTCTGCGCAAGATTTTTGGGCCTTTGCACGTTGGCAGTGACGAATATCGCAGGCGATGGAACGATGAGCTGACAAAGCGCAGCGAATAAAGATCCAGCGGCTAAGTTGACTGGGCCATGTCGTCCGGTTGATGACGAGAAAGAAACGACTGGCGCGCTTTGTTAAACTCGGCCAAAATCGCGTAAGCGGTTATCGTACCAATTAAGAAGAAGAAGAATCACGCACCAACCCATTCCGCTATGGCGGCCGTTAGCTCTTACAAGCTAAATTTATTTAAAAGCTTTGAAGAATTTCGCCTCCGCCCCCTCCCAATGCTGCAAAGTACAATTTGTGGCGGCTAACCGACTTTAAATTACCCCACTGCGGCATGTAATTTAACTTTCTCGCTTTTACCATTTCTCTGGCACTTTTATGCTTTAATTTTTAATCTTTCGCTGCTATAACAAACAACACTAACAAATTAAGAACGGAAATTAAAGGAACGACTTGATTTAAATTAGAAAAGTTTTGGACAATTGTTGGCGTTTTTCTAGTACTGTTGCTAATGCTTGTTGTTATTGTTTTTGAGTTACACAGACTAGGCGAAGAAACTTCGCTTAGGCGCACCCAACAATGCACGTCGAGAAAGCAAAGCGGTGGGGAGTAATTTGTGCAAGAAATATTTATATAAACGAGTAAAAGAGCTTCATAGCGAAAGTGGCAGGGCTGAGCAGAGAGGGGGCAGCTAAGTAAGGAAGTGCATATGCAGACTTAAGTTTAAAAGTACAATTACGAAAAGCATAAAATTGTACTAAAATAGAAATTAAATCTATTTTTCAAGATGTCAGCGCTCAAGCAGAAATAAATTCGTTTATTTTTTAAGTTAGTTTTGTTAGTGAAAGTGGAAAATGAAAGCATAGCATTTTTTTAGACTGCAGCTGATAATTATTTTGCCGCATTTTAGTTACGCAAAATTTTTAGTTACATTTTATTTGCTTGCACTTGCAGACACATTTTAAAAGTCGCAAAAGAAATGCTTCAAGTGATTGTCAAAGAGTTTAGGCAGCGTTGCCGGAAGGGAGCACAGATTAAATTTCCTCACTTTCAAGAAGTTGCTTGTCTGCTTGTCTCCGTTTATTCCTCACTGCTTCTCTCCTCCTCAAGTTGCTAAGTATTTGGTTAAGTGAGTGTTTGAATTTGCATGCCAGTGTTTGCCTTCAGTGATTTCTTTCAGGCGTTGCATTTTCGAATGTTTTTTTTTTGTTTTTGTACACAAAAACTAAGCTGATTAAAATTCCACAAAATTTCACAAACTGTGTGAATGCAATTTTGTTGCCACACTTAAGTGACTCTGAAGGTTAGAAAAGTCTGAGCAGAGGTGAGGTCAGCAGTTGAGGATGCGGTAGAAAGTTTTATCTAAAAACTTGCCATTGTGTTTCGAAAAAAAAAAAAAAATACATATATATATACCAGTCAGATAGCGCAAATGTCCTTGAGCTTTCAGCTCAATTAAGCTACACAAGCACTCAACTGCCTACATATAAACATTTGCAATTAACGTTTTCGAAAAGACATTCAAGTGCACTAAATTGCCCGCCTTTAATTGGACTTTAACAGCAGAGGGAAAACAACTGCTTATATTCGTGCTCACTACATTGGGTAAAGTTAGAGGTGTTGGTTTCACTTGGTGTCTCCAACTGGCGCCAGTTAGCACGAGAAAGAAATGGCTGGCGCGCTTTGTTGAACTCGGCCAAAATCGCCAATCAAGAAGAAGAAGAAGACGTGTTCAACGTTTTCCAACTTCATTTCAATCATGAAATTAAGAAGATGCCGCGGATCACATTTGAACGATGCCATCTTCCATATCTTATGGCGCACTTGTACCTTTCAAACAGAGGCCAAAAATTGTTAAGGAGGGTAAAATATTTAAACATTTTTTTTTATATTTTGTTTTACTTTTTTAAAATTCATAATCAGGAAAATAGTTTAAAAATTTCAAATTGCTCAGTGCGAAATTGTCTAAGTTCTGGGCGTGTGTGCTTCCATTTCTTCAGTACGGATCGATTTTAAAGGGGTTTTTTTCGTCCTTTTTATTTTTGAAGCCTGTATATGACATAACTGAAAATCAACTTTCTGGATTTCAGAATAGATGAACATAGAGAGAAAAGAAATTGCTGACGAGCCTGCCATGTACGGAACTGAACTGGTCTCAGAGACCTCCTGCCAGGTCTTCGGCATCGCCCTGATTGTTGTTAAAGGGGAATTGCACAACTTGTTCCCTAGAAAAGCGCAGGGCACATGAAGCTCAATTTCTTCGTGAGCTATTTCGAAAACCCTTTGGTCCCATTACAACAGACGCGGGACATGGAAAGCTTTAAACAAATTTGACCGATTTTTATTTTCAACTCTATTGTTTATTTTTTTACATATTAGTCGTCTCCATTACATCAATAGCTCTGATTAGTTGTATATATCTGCCTGTTGGAGGTCCCGCCATTGTATCAAAAAGGCGCTTTAGTGCTACTTGGGGAGTGGCCGAGTGGTACTTCAACCAATTCACCTACCTACCTACCTACTTGTTTAATTTTTCACGAGGTATGACTGGAAGCTTTTTCAAATACTTTTTAAACTTACAGTAATGGATTGCTCGATTTTTTTTACCGGTTGTTTGGCTTCCAAGCGCTACGAAAAATTAAAAAATTTGAAGAAAATCCGCTCAGCAGTTCTTTGAGTTCACATGGTTTCCTGTTCATAGATTTATTGCAGGAAACTGCAAGGCTAAGGTAGACTAAGTTGATTAAGGAAGTTTCTCTGAGCAAGGTTAGTATTGGCCTCTCTTGGATACCTGTTACGGCTGCAAAATCGGGCTACATATCAACTTAGCGAGCGCTCAGGCATGCAAGATGGTGGAATCCCTCAGGATGTGTGGATGCTGGAATGGAGGTCCTGGAGAGAGCTGCTAGGCCTAACAAAATTTGAACTCTTCATTATGATGGGAGTACTAATCAGGAACTGCCTCTAGAGAGAGTCTTAGCATTACTTGGATTTCCATTTGGTTGAAGTGGAATCGTCTCAGCCCCGTCCTGCTTTCGTGAAACTTAGGTTTAGTTATCTTACCTCTGATTGTTTAGACACGCCTGATGAGGCAATACCTCTGGCTGGCTGTTAAATTTAATCGTCAGCCCACATCCGAATTCTTCGATATAAAGCTCATCTGGGTACCTGGTCATAGTGACTTTGCAGAAAGCTGCAAGGCAGATGAGCTGATTAAAGAAGGGACCTTTGAGATAGTTAACCCGCGAAACGAGAGGGTTATCATCCAGTTTACCACTTATGGCCTGCTCGTGGAGAAGTGGGCTTCGCGGCAACTCAGCGAGCAGTGGGCAAGTACACAAACTTGTAAGGTCGCGAAATCTTTCTGGCCACGAGTGAATTGGCGGCGCTTGAGATTAACAAAATCTCAGCTCTAAAATTTCGTTGGTACCCTTACAGGACATTGGCCGCGAGGTATATATGCTGTGAGACTCGGCATTACTTCGAGTTCTTTTTACGTCAGTTGTGTGGAGGATGAGGTGGAATCAGCTCAGCACCTCATCTTGACTCTCATCTCTTTGCTATGCCTACTGATATAGTAGGAATTGATATTAAAAACCTGATGAATTTGATGATGATGACGAAGCGGTTAATACAACTGTAAATCAATTAACCTTCGGTTCACTTCACCAAACACATAGCCCCCCTCTCCTTCTTCTTCCCTTCCGAACCTTCTTATCTCTTTTCCAATGGTATCAGTAGGAACGATATTTTGATTTTGGTCCAATTGTGCCCCTTTATGCGCAACCATTTCAACCTACCTTATCCTGAAGTGGTTACCAAAGCCATTACTAGTCATCGTTTAGAAGATACGAAGTTTTGATATGAGAGTCATCCAGTTTTCGATGTGAAGAGAATAAGCAGGGCTCTTAGCAGAGCTCGCTTCAATGTGGTCAATATTAAAATATTTATTTAACTAAAGTTAAACTAGCGTCAGCCGTAGCCGAGTGGTTTGTGTGCGACTACCATTCGGTTGGGCCCGGACGCGAAACCCACTATGTGCATGAAACACAAAATAATAACAACAACAACTAAACAACAACAACTAAAATAAATTTAAGAAAAATAACTTTAGAAAAAAATCAGTACACAAATATTTTCGATCAACACAATGAATTAGTTCGGTTGTTTAAAACCGCCATTCAACGAATGCCAGCCGATAACTACGCAGTTGTAATTCGAGCAGACAAAAGACCCGTTAGCCAACACGAGAGACACTTCAATGCACCAACAATCGATGAAGTGGCGATCACGATCGAAGTTGCCGAAGAATTTTAATCGTGCGACTTAATTCTTCATCGCAGAAGTGGTGACATTCAGCGAGTCTCCGAAACGCATCTCTCATACGACGGATTGCAGTATCCGATTCTGTTTTGGCAAGGACATGATGGATATCATTTTAACATCAAAATGAGAAATCCACAAACAGGTGAGGGAACGAATAAGAAAGTCAGTACCATAAACTATTATTCGTATCGATTGATGATTCGTCAATTGTTCCATCAATATATCGTAGACATGTACGCGAAGATTGCGTTCTGATCGTTATATTAATGATGGTAACGTCACTCCAAACGAATTGGGAATAATGGTCATATTACCCTCTACATTCACGGGGAGTCCACGGCACTGTGAACATGTTATATTCAATTCCTCTGTGTAAAAATTTATGGTCATACTAATTTTGGTGGCGAGCGGCAGCAATTAGCATATTCTACAAACATTCTCCGTGGAAAAATACATATACCTACCAAATTTTGTAATAATCGGTCCAGTCGGTTTTGAGTTCATCGAGAACATACAGACAAACATACATTTTTTTATATAAAGATTAGCCATTAAAAAAACAAAAATACAATCAAAAATTCAATAAAGAAAAATATTCTTAGGGTATGAATATTTTACGAAATTTTATTGCGTATGGAGAATTTTTTTAATATACTGTCTAAAATGGGCAAGTAGTAGTACAATTTACTATATATATATATAAATATATATATATATTTATACATTAGTATATATAATTTACACACTAACATTTGTATACAATTTTGTGAATCATTTCAACATCACTAGACTTACGCCTTTCGCTCATTACCTTCATGCTCGCCCACGTCCGTAATATGTCAAGTGCGCTTTTTCCGATACCGGCTAATCATTTTGATTCAATAAATAATTACATTTATTAGATTTGGTCGAGTTGGCTTGGAGTAATGCCTAATTATGTGCTCTTGTAGCATAGCAATAAGAGGCCTGTAGGAAAATGCACTGTCATACAAATAATGATGCTCTACAACTCCATCTGTAAATTAACATCAATTACTCTGAGAATCGATTAAATTATGAGCAAAAGAAACAACTGTGCTTCTTCGAATTGCTGAGCTAAGATTAATGACTATTTAACAGCTATTCTTCTGAATAGGGCTTAATCCTCTCTGCTAAGGACGGATGTGCTAAGCGAAGCTCTACTGCACTTTAACTCAAGGGGATTAAAGTCCATTTGCGTAGCCAGACTGTTATATGATAGTATAGGTACAGGATGATTCAAACGGAAAGCAGTTATTTGTGATATGCTAATTTATTTAATTTTTTTTTTCGACAATTGGTTCTTCAGTCTTTTGCAAATTTAGTCATAGAGAAATATTCATTCGAATAATGCGTTAGAGTGATCCAAATCATAGGTCCGAGCATTAGAGTTTTGTTAGAGGATTACATGCAAACTGAAAAATAACAAATTCTGAACATTATTGTAACCTTTTACACCAGCGGAAGGAAAAAATTCGTAAAAAAATACCCAGTTTGCAAGAGAAAAAAACTCCATTCATCAGGACACTCCACCGCGTCTTAAAACAATTTTGGCATAGGCTAAAATCCATAAATTAAAGATCGAATTGTTGGAGCCGCCACCGAATTCACCTGATTTGGCTCCTAACGAACTTCATCTGTTTCCAGAGCTAAGAAAAATCATGCGTGGAAAGCGTTTTTCATCAAATGATGAAATCATAACAGCTGTGGAAATGTAAAGGGTGGTTAAATTTTAACGGTCGATGTTGAATGTAAACCACCCCTAAACGTTAAGTTTTTTTCTGCATTTCAATTGATTTTTTTTTAGATTAATTCAATTTGAACCGTGAACCATAACAGGAAATGGCTACAGTGAATGACCAATTATCGAAAAAAATCATCTTCAGTAATTAGGCACATTTTCACCTCAGTGGATTCGCCAATAAGCAGATTTGGCCGATATTTTGTTCCATGCGTAATTGAGCCATATCAGTTTTATCATAATAAAGAGAAATGGCAATAATTTCCTAAACAAACTGTATTTTATTCAAAATCAACACCGGCCTTTGAAACTTGACCACCCTTTATTTTGCAGCTCTTCCAGATTCACATTTCAGGGATGGAATTCATAAAGTGAAATCTCGTTAAAATAAGTCTATTGATCTTCAAGGAGAGTACACGGAATAATAAAGTGTTTTTCTAACCACAGAAACTTATTGAACAAAATAGTCCTTGTGCAAAAAATGCCGAAGATCTTAATCAAAAATCGCCCATTTGCGCCCACAACGAATCACGGTGTAGTTTTCGTGCTGTACCCGATGAGTGCGGCCGTAATACTTCGAAAATACGATGCGTGGTTTTTAAAGTAAGTACCGTTTTGACATAAAAAAATAGCAAGTAAATTTTTTCCACAAATAATTTATTCTTTTGAAAGGCCATACTTTACTTTTCTACATAATTCCCATTACTATTGAGGCATTTATCGTACCTTGGGACCAGCTTTTGTATGCCATCGGCAAAGAAGATTGCCGCCTGATTAGACAACCACTGCTTCAAAGTCGTTTTCACTTTTTTTTTGGCACCAGCGTGAACACAATTTCCGATAATTTAAATGTTCGTACACAATTTCGTAAAGAGCGTAAGAGCTAGGGATGAAATCGTGAATAGTCTGTTCTCATGCGCTAAACGGCGACCGCAGCGCTGGGGTGGTGTAATTTAAAAACGTTACATTGTTTAAAAACACGTCTCGTAGTTATTTTCATTATACGGTTTACTCTAACTAATCTTGTTGAGTATTGTTTGAATAAACCATATTTTAATAGGTTGTTTAGTTTTAGCATTCCAGCTAGACGTGAGTTAGTTGACAATATACGTGGTCGGGAAAACTGCTTACGGTTCTTTACTAATGGCTCTAAGTTTGACGTCTACTGTAAGAAGCTAAAAATAAGCGTTTTAGCTCATTTTCCTCATCACTGAAGCATATCCGACTGAAATTCTAAACAGAAATGAGGCAAAAATGTGACTACATTTAGAGAAATCTATATTTATTCTGATAGCCAAGCGGCAATTAAGTCTCTGGGTGGGCTTGTGACTAATTCCGAGTTTGCTCGCAAATGCGGGGCATCTCCTAATGAGGGAGCAGAATATTTCCGCAACCACCTGGTATTGGTGCCAGGGCATAGTGACATACAAGGGAATTATAAGGGCACTACCACTCGCTTCCCTCATGACATGGAGATTGTAGGTATACCCATCTCATCCTATAGACTGCGTGGTACAAATAGCAATATCCCTTCAGCCTACACGAGATATACTGATAGGCTGACATGTAACACTACAAAAAAGGAAAGAATGGAACGTCGAGTGCTTAAAGGCGCTACTTCATCAGTCAAGAAAAAACGTTTCTACGTTAGTTGCTTTGATCAGAGGCCAGTGTCTCCTAGATCGACATGTTCAAAAATTCCACGTACCTATAGTAATTTCGACTATTGCAGAAGCTGCAAGAATAAGGAGAAGAGTGTATGTCAGACATATACGTATTCTTTGTCACTATTCTGGTTCAGATTATTTAGCTCACCGTTTTTGAATGATACTGGTAACCTTAGGGATATAAGTGTCGGCCAGATCAATTGATTTGCATTTAAAACAAAATGGTTTAACGAGGCGTAGCAAGTAACCAACTACTGTGGTATCACAATAGATCGGCAAGGGTCTAAGTGAATTAGTTGAAAGATCGACTGTCGCTTATGGTACTTCGGTGAACAGTAAACGTTATCGTGAGTTTTTCGTGAGTTTTTTATGACCCGAATTACATAACATGAACTTGAAAAATATGTGTTTTCTACAGGTCAGCGTCAATAGCTCCAAAGTACATATTAAAAACGAAGCACCCAGAATGCATTAACTTACGAAACAACAACGTCGAATGATGAAGTGATTTTGCGAGTTGACACCACTGGACTTTTTTTTCTGGGACTAGGTGAAAAGTATGGTATACAGGCCAGTAAGCTCGATATTACGCCAGAGCTGAGAATCGATGTGTTATGATATGCCAAAAAGGCATGGGAAATTTTGATATGTGCAGAGGAGCTGTGATGGGCATATAGTGGCTTGGGCGTCAAACGTTTTGCTTCATACATAAATGCCATATACTAAAATATAATTGAAATAAAAAAATATCATTTTGGTTAGCTTTATTGTACCTTATTTCGGCCGCCGTAGCCGAATGGGTGGGTGTGTGACTACCATTCGGGATTCTCAGAGAGAACGTCGGTTCGAATTTTGGTCAAACACCAAAATTAAGAAAAAACATTTTTCTAATGTCCCTCGGTAGGCAATGCCAAACCTCCAAGTGTATTTCTGCCATGAAAAAGACCCTCATAAAAATGTCTGCCGTTCGGTGTCGGCTTAAGTTAGAGCCACCACACTCTACACTCTTCAATACAAGGTATCTTTGCCTTCGAAAACACAATCTCAAGCTGTTCTGGTTTCAAGAGCAAGTTGTGTCCTGAGATATGAGGAAGGCGCGAGCATGAATGGAAAATGTGTAGAACAGGAGTTGATGAACCCCTTCAAAGCATAGAAGTTATTCTGGATTTTCTCCACAAGTTTTTCCTGTTTCTGCCATGAAAAAGCTTCTCATAAATAAACCATTTGCCGTTTGGGGCAGCATAAAATTATAGGTCTCTCCATGTGTAGAACAACATCAAGACACTCGGCCAAATGTTCGAAAAAGGGTGCTTAACTTCTAGCATATCACGTTGACCTCAGCCAAAACGCAATAATTGGAGAACACAAATTTGGTTGAGGTTCTAATAATAAAAAACTTATATGTTTTCAGAACATTTTAGTTAGTACTGAGGAAATCTTTTCTGATCAAAACTTGAGCCTTTGTGTTTGCCAAGTGGGTTTACCAAGTAAAACATTTTAGTCAGTTCAAAAAGCCATTAACGGAATTATTTTCTTATTTCAGTTTTTCCCTACAGTGCCGGCACTCCCACGCACACATAAAAATCGCTAACAAGTGTTGACACGCTCTCCTCATTTCACTCTTTGCATTCGTCAAATTAAGATTAATGTTACTAATACCATAATAAAATTTCCTGCTAACATCAGACAGCAGACAAATAATTGCCTCTTTATGCAATAATTACTATAACGAGATGGGCTATAATTAAAGTTGCTTAAGCAGGTCGCACTTAATTTCCTTACCCCCTATAAGTAAGCAGAATCTCTTAAGGTAGAGATAAAGAATTATCAGTTGTCCCATTCGCTTTAAACTACTCAGAAGCTGTGGCGTCGATTTAATTATATTTTTCAGATTAAAAAGAACAAGTTAGAGGGAGCCTTACAGTCTAAAAAATATTTCATTTAAATTTTGGCTTCAGCTATCGTTGAAGATCTTCACATCATTCAAATTCATGCAAGCCAAATTATACGATGATCGGGGGGTAAAATGGGAGAAAAATATACTGAAGGTTGACGTCAATCGAACAATTTTCCAAACAACAGATATTCAGCCTTGTGAATCAGATCCAACGATCCTTTTATGTGTAAATGGGCTGATATTTTCTATAAAAATGTTCCTCGTGAAGCTTTACGATATTCACACGAACTATGGATTTTGGCCGCCATAGCCGTACCTACCATTCGGGAGTTCGTAGGTTCGAAGCTACGATTATGTAAAACCCAAATTATTGAAAAAGGTTTTTATAATAGCAGTCGCCCCAAGACAAGCAATGTCAAGCCTCCGAATGTATTTCTGCCACGAAAAAAAGCTCCTCATAAAAACCCATTGCCGCTCGTAGTCGGATTAGAACTGTAGGTCTCTGCATTCTGCATTCGGAGGCGGCATATAACTGCCTCCATTTGAGCAACAACATCAAGGCGTACCCCATAAATCAGTCGAGAAGCTTGAACACTTAACAAAGGATGCATATGAATTTCAATCAGATATGCGTTTTGAATGATTTGAATTTGAACAAAATCGAATTGGAATCAATCGACAATGACTCAAAAAATATTGAAATAAAATGCCGTTTCCAGCTGAAAGCCTCCGTTGCTAGCGCTGCGTTATCTTTTTGTTTATTTAGCAATTCTATTCTTATTTAAGCTTTAAAAAAAAAAAATATATTAAAATAAAAAAAAATGCCGTTTTTGAAAATTTTTAGAGAGAGAGAGAGAGAAAGAAAGAGAGAGATAAAGAGTGAGAGAGAGAAAGAGAGGGAGAAATAGAGAGATAAAGAGTGAGAGATAAAAAGTGTGAGAGAGAGTGAGTGATAAAGAGAAAGAGAGAAACTCAGTATTGTAGCACTTTTGCCGTTGTCATTAATTGAAGGGTGATTGGTTCTATTTAAAACTGGCAATGGCTGGTGGGTCTTACTACAATTAAAAGGATTTTGTTTTCAAATTGTTTTCAAATGCATTTTATATTTAAAATTCGCCCTGCGTCAAATAAAAAGCATAACAGAGCAGGAAAGCTTGATTTGAGAGATTTGATATCGCAAAGGCACCTTTGGGTTAAATGCTGCTTTTTTCTACTCAAACGCCCTCTAATGGGTGTTTTTCTAAGTAAAAACACACTAAAGCACATTAGCTTTAGCCACCGTTATTGTAGTTTAACGTTAACTGTAAATATTGGGTTGGGGAACAAGTTCATATCGTTTTTACATTTTCTTTTAATTTACAAAGATTTGTTTGGTGTTTAGCAAAAGGTAAGTATTCATTCGATAAAACTCTTTCTTCTGTGCAAAACTAATATATGTTAATTGTGTTTTTGAGTTATTTAATTTTTTAGGCTTAGAAATGGAATACTGAGTCTTCCGCACGTAAATCGTTTGCAAAGTTCAAAACTGGCGTCTTTGAAGTCGCTGACACGTCCTGCAGTGAAAGGCTTTTTGAATTCGATGAAGAACGTCTCTAATATAATTTTTCAAAAGAACGCCACCGTCAGCAAGAAGCTCTATATTGCATAGCTATACCGCGGAAATGACGCTCCTTCACGAAAACACCAGCCGCATGTTGCACACGTCGTCAAAACCGCACTCCAAGCGCTCAAATGGGAGGTCCTTCATCATCCGCCGTATTCTCGGAACCTTGCACCAACCGATTACCATCTTTTCCGCTCCCTGTTATATGGTTTCACGGGCGTTACCTTCGATAACAAAGAGGTCCTTAAAAGCTGGCTCAACAATTTCTTTGACACCAGACCAAGCGATTTGTGGCGGAACGGCATCAAGAAATTGGTTGAGAGGTTGTAAATAGTAACGGCGAATATTTAATTGATTAACTTTTTGATTTAATTATTGTTTTTTTGTTTAAATAAAAGTCTTCGGTAAAAACGCTACGAACGTCTTCCCCAACCCAGTATAATTGCTAATAAAGAAAAATTAATAGCAACGGAGCGCAAATGCGTGTTCTTGAGAAGTATTGAACTGAGTGTCCTCTAGTGGGGTAATTTCTTTTAACATATTTGTTTTTACCCAGACAAGGAGCTCAAATTTTTTATTATGAGTGGAACGGCCATAGGAAAGGAATTTTGAAAACATTTCGCCACCAGTGCCACCTGGACTAGAATGTTTTTATAGAAAAAAGTAGTCTGCTCAGCAAATTTCTTCGTGCACTAGAGAACATTTCGTCAAAATTGGTGCATCCGACCTGGAGATTAAGGGAAACAAGGGACTAACAAATACATTTTTTTCTAAAAATGAGTTTATTACACCCCGAAAGGCAGATATTTTTTATGAGGAGATTTTTCACGGCAGAAATTCACTAGTAGGGGCAACCGCTATTAGAAAAAGCTTTTCCTTCAGTTTGGGGTTTCACGGTAATTCGAACCGACGCCTTCCGAAGGGTACTCGCGCACCAAACGTTCGTCTACCGTAGCCGCCGGTATAGATGGGATAAATAATTTAGAACCATGTTTTAAACCCTAATTACTTAAGATACCTTGTATTGAAGAGTGTAGAGTGAGGTGGCTCTAACTTTATAGCATGCTGCCGAGTTTTTCTACGTAACAAAATCATGAAAATCTTTTTCTAAGATAAATAATTTTGTATGAAGTTCCATTCATGATGTTTTCCTGCTGGTAAAGCAACCAAGATTTTGTTTGCCCACTCCAAAAGGCAGACTGGCTTTTATAAGAAACTCTTTCAAGACAGAAATGTATTTGGCGGTTTTGCATTGGATGTCGGAGTCCACCAAAAGCAAATAGTCACAGACAAACCCTCTCGGCTATCTCTTTAATATTCTACTTCTTTCAACTTCAAACAGCGTTTTTCAACCTGAAGAAATTTTCTCAATATTACACGCAAATTTTCTTCCACCTCTTTTTATTTGCTGTACATTAATCTTAAACACAAAAAGTTGCTCTACAATTCGCAAAATGTAATAATTAAAATTTAATAAATATTTCTTAGGGCGGCAATTAACACTTTAACACCTCAACAACTGCCTTCGATTGTGCGAGATTACATCTTTACATATCCTATTGAACTTACAAAGTCGTTATGCTGGAGGAGTTACGTGTATTGGTGCTTACATCCACATCCCAACGTACTTACAAACATCTGATGCTGCTTGTAGGTGAATGTACTTGTACTTGTATGTTCATTTCACCGTCTTGAGAGGAGTAAGACTCTAGGCACCGCTGCATATGCCAGCGCGCGACATTTTTAATTACCTGCAAAGTGACAGCTGTTAAAATACGCTTCCGCATCGCAATGATGACGCAAATTATTGTACATCTTTCTGCCTGCGTTTTCTGTATGCCCGCCCATGTTCGCGCTTTTGCCTACCTTGTCCGATGAGTTGGTGGGTGATGGCGGCACAGTGATTGGAATTGCAGATAAATGGAACTGAAGTGGTGAGTTGAGGTGACACGCGTCATGTAATATATATCGTTTTCATTATTAATATTAATATTTTGTAAGAGGTAAAAGTGCTTGTCGTCGCCGAATGGTGCGTGAATACCATACGGTAGTACACGGGTTCGAAACACCTGGAATGAAAAAATACATTTTTTTAATAGCGGCCGTTCGTTGGCAGGCAATGGAGAACCGCCGAGAGTATTTCTGCCATTAAAAAGGCTTTCATAAAAAACCATGTGACGCTCGAAGGTGGCATAAAACTGTAGATCCCCCTATTTGTGGAAAACAATGAGTCATCAATCGAGCATCAAATTCCGTCCTTCAGTTCATAAATCATTTTGCAATTATTGGTACAAATCTCTTCCTTTAAAACAAAAAAAAAGTTAAAAAAACTAAATCCAACGCCGTCAAATACAGGGTAGCTATCTCAGCAAGAATTTATGTTTCAAAACAAAATAAAGCAAATGAAACAGATTCAAGCTTTAATTGTATTAGAGAGAGTGGGCTTTAATAATTTTAGATAAAAAATAATATCGAACCGATTTCCACAACGACTACTCTTAGAAAAGTCGAATCTTTCATCAAAATTTTAAATCATTTTCATTTCAAAATACCCACTTCCCGAAAAAATGCTATAATAGAAAGGGAGCTCATTCAGTTATTCTACAAATACACATTTTAAAGCCTCCGTTCAACCTCTTTAATATAAAAATCTATTTGGTTTAGGCTACTTGCCATAGAAAATAGCGCTTTTAGGATGTCTTCATCGAGTACTCCGGCAGCTGCCATGACGCCATTGTACGAGAAATTAGTTTCATATCTAAATCAATATCCTTGCGCAAGTTTCTGGCGCCTCGCTCGCTTGGAGCTCGTTAGCATATACAAGGGGAAGTCCAAAATAAACAAGACTAAGCTAAAATAGAAACGACAGCGGCTTTGTTCTGGTAACTTCGATCTTATTTATTCAAAATAGTCTCCTCTGGTCTCGATACACTGTTTTGCGCCATCTAAAAGCTTTTCGAAAGAGGTCATTGACCGGAATGTCCTTTAGGATGTCAGTACAAGTCTTTTGGATGGCCTCTACGGATGCGAAATGTTTTCCTTTCATGGCCCAATGCAATTTTTCAAATAAAAAGAAGTCACAGAAAGCCATATCAGAAAGCCAAAAATCAGTCACATGAGTTGATCGATGAGATGTTGCATTATCATGCAATAAGCGCCAGCTTCCTCCTTCGCGGTATTCAGGGCGAATTCAACGAAGGCGATGCCACAAGCACTTGAAAATGCCAAGATAGATAATTGCATTGACGGTTTGGCCTATTGGCACGAACTCCTTGTGGACAATTCCCTTGGAATCGTAAAAACAAATGAGCTTCGACTTGATTTTTGACTTCTCCAAACGCGATTTTTTGGGTGGTAGCTCGTCTGGGGCCGTCTATTCGGCACTTTGACGTTTAGTTTTAGTTACAGGTCCAAATTGGAAATACTACGTTTAGTCACCAGTTACAATGTTGTAAAGAAAGTTCTCGTCTTTTGTCGCCTCTTTAATCAGGGCTCTTGGATGTTGGATTCTGAGCAATTTCCTCAAATCCTCAGTTAACTTGTGTCGAATGAAACTTGCACAGACCTTTCTTAAGCCCAAATGATTAGTTAAAATGCGATAAATCGATATTGTGCAGATATTCAACTCCGATTCTATGAACTTTAAGGATTATTTTGATTCACTTTTGTTAAATTTACGAACAATTTCGATGTAGTTGTCAGTGGCTACTGATTTTGGCCGGCCCGATGTTCATTGTCGTTAATGTCCTCACAACCATCTCTAGACAATCATCGCCATGAACTTTTTTCATAAATTCAAATGTTTCGGTAAACAAAATTTGATATTAGCTCTTTGTTCGAAACTCATTTTTTTAAAGATGACACAAACTTACCGACACTTTAGACGCAATAACTTCGCTTCCACTGAACCGATTGTCACCAAGCTCTCACTGGAAGTCTGCTAGCGATGCAACTTCCAACGCACTAACTCATGAAAAAGATGACGCCACCAACAACATTTGTATGATGCTGTTGTTGTTTATTTTGGACTTCACCTTGTATATGAGATTTAGGCTACTGGCTTTTCATGGGAGATTTAGGCTCTGATTGGCTGATTGCACTTATATCACCCATTCTCAGTAACGTCTGAAGGTTTTCTTTTTAACGTTTTAGGTAAAACACCAAGTAAGTGGGACTTCTGCTCGCTTGCAAGTGCTATAGAAGTTCGTAAACTTGCGATAAATTTCTTCTCTTTATTACCCCTAGTATAGGTTGTAGATTTAGTCAAACATCCTCAATCCATATATCCTTCATTCCTTTCAAATTTTTTACGAAAAACCAGAATGCTCACTGTAGTAAAAATTTTTTGTATTTCCTCTCTTTGTATAAAACCTCATAATTTCGTGACACTGTAGTCAATGTTAAGTTTTTATACCTTGTTTTACAGATAATGAAGCATTATTAAAGAAAATGTCTTAATAGGAAATACTTTTGAGCAAATTTGTAGAAAAAATAACTGCTGAATTAGAAAATAGGTAAAAAAAAGTTATGTAAACTTCAAATTGATTGCAAATTTCTTCATAAAGTCGAGCTATATTCATAAAAGTCAGTGCTAAGGTGAAAAATGTTCAATATTTTGCTCTCCAGAGGCATATGAAGATTAAAAATTTCTATAGCATTAAGGGAGTTAAAGCTTGTTTTGTAGGGGAGGTCATACCAAGTTGGTCTCTTAAGAAAAAAATTCAGAATTTGAGGGAATTGAAAAATTTCCATACCTATATTTTTTTTATACACGTCCAAATCTACGAACTTCACTAGGTCACTTAAAAGACCCTGGATTTTTTTTTGTTTTTTTTATAATTTTTTACCACTGAGTAACTTCAACTCACCTTCACGTTTTCTCATGATTCGCAGCACTGTAGATAGTAACTAATAAAATGTGTTAATTTCCGACAACCCCCCGCTTGCAATTTAAATTGTTGTGAGCCTCTATTGAAAAAAAAAAAAAACACGTCTTCTACTCCATTCCTCGCACGCTTGCTGACATTGTAGAAGCGCAGTTGTACCCACGCAATTGTCTTTTAATTATTAAATTCCCCTACAAATATTCATAGCAAAAACCGATATCGCAAGAAGTGTACGGTTAAGGTGATAGAGGAGTAAAGGAGTAACTTCTTGTAGCTTCAACCATTTCACTTTGGCGGGGCACTCATGCAGGCACTTGAGCAGGCAACAGCTGTTACCGGTGCTGCTAATGTTGAAGCTGTTAGCGACACTGGGTTTGCTGACTCGCTGCTCTTCGCACTGTTACAGCCATTTCGCCATTGCACTCCTCGCCAACGTTGTAGGAACGTCAACACTTTAGTCGTTATCATCTTTTACGCTTATTTGCGCTTCGGTTAATTAAATTTCATTTCATTTTAGGTGACTGGCGTGCTTATGGGAAAAATAATAAAAATTCTAGTATGACGCATGTAAACGCCTTTTTCTATATCCAAAACTTAAGCATAGTCAAGTTTCAAGTGTGAGTGCCCATATTTTCTTCTTCCTATTTGCAGAGTGCCAACAAAGAGATTTTGCTCGAGATGACCAAAGCCACGACCATAGTTGTCTCTTCTGTCTCGTGTTAACTGGCCGCAATTAGAAACACCCAGTGTAGCCAGGGTCTTAGCCATTTAATATTTCCACTGAGAGAAAGTATTCCTTTTTGACCTTCTTTAATACTTTCAGAAATGGTAGGCACTCGTGGGATATACTCTAGCCAGAGGCGCTCCTGGCTATTTATTCGCTGAACTTTGGCTACGACGCAGTCAAGCTCATACAATTCATCGTGCCATTCGCTTGCGATATTTGTAGAATCTTCAAGACTTCAAAGATCGCCTCATCAATTGTAGCCATAGTCCATATTTTTACGTCACTTAATAAGGCTGGCTAATGAGGCACCTCAGACCGCGCACCAGTTTCTGTGCATTTGCCCGGCCTTCGCTCGAATCAGGCTTGAGGTCTTTGGCACCGATGTGTTAAGAAGCGATCACCTTGGCTCCTTGGCACCACAAGAACTACTCAGATTTCTGCGGAGTCTGGGAAGATTTAAAGAAAATTTAAAAGGAACCCGAGTGCAGTACAATGGACTTAATTTTGTCTGAGTGCTGTACTTGCTAGTCTGTCCCAACAAAAAAAAAACAAAAAATGGGCGACTCATAAAGTGAAACTTTTGTTCACCGAAAGAAGACTTTACTTCTCCGTTCCACAGTTTTAATAACTCTCTCAACTGGCGAACCGCTTTCAATTGGGGGTTCAGATTCAACTCCCTCATTAGAGTGGTAAAGTATTAGCTAAAATAATTGAGGTTTACTCTCGGCGTGGGTTTTTAGTTTGCCATTTATGCTATTGTCAACCAGGCACAGCCCAGAGTTCTTGAAAATGACATCTAAGTGAGGTGGAAAAAATACAATAATTGAATTTGTTGCTTTGTTGTTAAACCTGCTATAAACTTACAAAATTATAATACAAAAACATTTCTGCAGGAATTGCACCTGGAATTAAATGTTTCATCAGTCATGGAATCTTTTGCCAGCCAGCAAGTCAAGGCTCTTTGTCTTAATGATTATTTGACTCTCTTACTCTTCCATCTTCGATATTCTTAAAAGGCGTCTCTCTTCCAATATTATTTCATGATACTACTCGTATATAGCTCGCGGAGCAAGAGTCACTAGTAAGACCAGCTGCGCTACTAGTTTCTGGCTGACTAAAATTCGGATTCGACTTTATTAAAATCTCTCAGATTCTCAACGGCTGTACGAAGATAATAGGGTGACCCACTGCCTACCTACTCCGGGTTGTTAAAGAGTGCTCTGAGTCGAGTGTTATAGTCGGGGGGGAAATTTCCTGGCTTTCGCTGTAGTTATAAGATTTTGAAGTCAAACTTTCTTTGTGATGCTAGACGCACAGATTCTGCTGCACAAAATATTAATCCGAGTCGGTGTTTAATTCTCGGAGCGCACATACAATTAAAACTTTAGAAGTGTACCTTCCACCCTGGAACTTCTAAAAGCATTTCATTAAAGCGGAGCTACATTTGTGATTTTTAGACACACCAGGTCCAGTTTTCTCTCCTAGCTGCGTATAGGGGTTAAACACTATCAATAGCCTCCTTTACCACTTTGTGACCAATGGGGCATCGGAAAGTTGCAATATCGTTGCTCGATATCGACTTGTCGTCTATTTGGGTTCTTCTTGAAGCTTACCGAAAGCGTTCGTACTTCTCGTCTGTTCATAAATAAATTCATACCCACAGGAGATCTGCTTTAACAGAGCTTCTTTTGGATGACGCATCTGTTGAATGTTCCAGCTCAGTCACTTGCCCCGCTTTGCGCTCCCGTTCTATGTTTTGGAGTTCTATTACAATCCTTCCTGCAAACTTTTTTACTGTTTCCCATTCGAGTTTGGCAAGCTCTTCATAAAATCTAGCGTAGTAAAGAGTCATTTGTGCTATACCCTCACCTTCGATGTGGCATTCCGGGCATGTCGAATTATCTGCTAAACTAAAACGGTGCAGGCACGCAAGAAAACCACCATTTCCACTGAGAATCTGGGTTAGATAGAAATCTGTTTCGCCATGTTTTCTAATTGTCCATACATCTAGTGGGGATTCAACTCGTTTAGATTTCCTCGATTTTCTATTGGGAAGCAGACACGCTAAAGACTAACATGTTTCCAGCCACATATTTTCCTACTCCGAGACTAAAATGTGTTTCTTAAATATTCTCGCGTGTAAATCGACACAAAGGCTTTTCACATTGTGAAGTGGGCAGTGCTCTAGAGCGCGCTGATGGAGCCGATCAGCAACAATCCAGTTTCTCAACTTTTTCCAGACTACATCAAAACTAGTGCTGGAATGTCTTGATAAGCTGAATATATAAGGCCAGAACAACTAAGTATCCCATAGATTACAGGTTCCAGGGCACAAAAGAATTACTGTGAATGAAAAGGCAGATATATTAGCCAAGAAAGCGTCGACCTGCCCATTTATAGACCCTGAGTCATTTTTGACCAAGGAAAAGGTAACGTCTCCTCTTTTATTCTCTCATTCAGGAAGTAGAAAAAAGACAAAGAAGATCATACTAGGTCAACCTACTGGGTTTAGCGCAATCGAGATCAATGATAAGTAGTTTAACCCAAACTGATTTAAAAATTGCACGGAGTTAAATAAAAGCCATTTTAGAATCGTCACAGGCTTTCTAACAGTCATTGTGTATTGAATTATCATCTAATTAAGCTGACCATGAAACTTGCAGGTTCTGTAGGGGAAAAGTTGAAATCATCAAGCATTTACTGGTGTCGTACCCAACACTGATTAATAACACTGTGCGACAATTTTGGGGTCATCAAAATCAAACCACACCGGACCTTTTTTTTCTGAAAATATACCTATTCAATAGCAAAACCCTCGCTGGGTTTTTAAAAGTTAGCTCGATTTTTTTTTTTTATTGCGTTTTGAAGTTTTCTATTTTCATGAGATTTTGGAGTTTTACCTGTACGCTAAATTTGACTTATAAATCGACCTTTGTTTGATTTAATCGATTTATTTTGTCATAGCTTGATGCAGAAATTTCGTACATGTACAAATAAACTTATTTTGAGAAGAACCTATATCTCAATACGCAATTTTGAATACCAAAATTTCGAAAAATTTTATGTTTTTACCATTTTTTACTGTAATTATGAAAATAATTAAAATTTCTCACTATTTCTTCTAGCAAAAATGTTGCAAAATGTACTAAAAAAGTCATTTATAAGATAAAAACATAAAACTGAACTTTAAGTTTGTTATTTTCTAAAAAAATAAATTTTTAACAAGATTTTTCTTCATAAAAATAATTTTTTTATACTCTGCTTTAAATTTTTTTTTAAATATCTAAAAACTCTGTAGGTAAAAATATTAAATAGATTAAGTAAAAAGAATATAGACTTGAATTCTTATAATTTTTTTTTTTTTTATTAAAATAAAGAATTTTTACGTACTAAAACCTTAGAGACGAGCTCTTTTCGACACTGATTGAATTTCAACATCATCATTATCAGAGTAATCAGATTCATCAGTAAAGAATTCCATGCCTGTCTCTTCTTCTTCTACCTCATATTCTTTTTCCTCCTGGTTACTCCATTTTCCTTCATTTTCTTCCTGGTCGTATTGAAAAATATGTTTTCTCCACCAACATATTTCGGCTAGTATGGCACCTGGAGCTCGTTTTCCTCGGTATCTTGACTCAAATGGCATCGCAGTTTGATGGTAGCGCTCTAAAACAAACATTTCCTGATAAGACAGACTACAACCTTCTTTATACTTTTTATTTTGGAATGTGTGCTAGCCACTTTTCTATGTACTTAACAGGCTAAAAGTCTTGTGAGACCAATCTTGCTTTTCACTACTCACGATCACATTTTGTTACATCCAATATTCATTGGAAAACCGTATCTGGAAAAAATACTAGCAAAAATAGAAAAATCTGAAAATGTGTATAACGGGTGGTTACGTATAAAATTATTTTCATAATTACAGTAAAAAATGGTAAAAACATAAAATTTTTCGAAATTTTGGTATTCAAAATTGCGTATTGAGATATAGGTTCTTCTCAAAATAAGTTTATTTGTACATGTACGAAATTTCTGCATCAAGCTATGACAAAATAAATCGATTAAATCAAACAAAGGTCGATTTATAAGTCAAATTTAGCGTACAGGTAAAACTCCAAAATCTCATGAAAATAGAAAACTTCAAAACGCAATAAAAAAAAAATCGAGCTAACTTTTAAAAACCCAGCGAGGGTTTTGCTATTGAATAGGTATATTTTCAGAAAAAAAAGGTCCGGTGCGGTTTGATTTTTGATGTCGCACTGTGTAAGCGGGGCAATAACCTGCGTAAACATATTTTACCAGGGGAGGAAATAAATCTCGATAAAAGAGGGCAAATATGAGCTGTGCTCAAAAAGTATCGCGAATTTTGAATTTTTGCAGGTTACGTATATTCGCGTTTCGATTTTTTTGTGGCGATATGTTGGTGTTGACTGTGTCATACGGAGAAGCTACTTTGGACCAAAGCAACGTTTATCGGTGATACAAAATGTTCTCAGAAGCCCGAGAAGATGTGAACGACGTAAAGCATGCCGGATGCCCAAGCACTTCAACAACAGACGAAAACATTGATGAAGTGAAGAAAATGGTATTGGCTAATAGTCGAATCACCGTTAGAGAAGTTGCTGAGGACCTAGACATATCGGTTGGCTCGTGCCGTTCAATTTTTTTTTAACGTTTTGGGCATGAGATGGGTCGCCGCAAAATTCCTACCAAAACTGCTCAGTTTCGACCAAAAGCAGCATCGAATGCACATTGCTAATGAGATGTTAAACTCTGTCCGTGACGACCCAAATTTGCTCCAGAGGCTCATAACTGGTAAGGAATCGTGAGTTTTTGGTTATGACGTTGAAACTAAAGCTCAATCATCTCAATGGAAGCTGCCGCTCGAACCAAGACCGAAAAAAGCGCGCCAAGTTCGATCGAATGTAAAAGTTTGGCTTACCGTTGAGTTTTTGGTCAATAAGGAATATTGCCTGCCCCCGACGATTTGAAAGTTCTAGTTCCGTGTTGTGCTGAAATTTTGCTCTACTTCGGTGGCTCATCTCAAACCAAGCGCACAGCCACATCACAAGTGTTTTTATATGTAAGATTCGTTTATATAGCAAACCAACTGCTTCTAGTCAGACATTAAGTGCTGCTAGAAGTCACATATACTATTTAGTAAACAGACACTGCGGACCCTGGCAAGCCCTTTAAGAGGAGCCCATCTGATTGAATCTATGTAACACTTGGGCTAAAAAGTCCAAGACCTTCCATATAGATGGCACTAGTTTTATTACAGTTAGTACTAACCTTAAAAAGAGAGCAGTTAAACTTCCATGATATTCTATGCATTAACTTCTGAGTTATTGTGCTAAGAGTAGCGCTTCATTTATTATTTTCAAAACAATGGATCAAAAAGAATTTCGTGATTTGTCCATACCGTAGAAGCTAAGTAATGGCTTGAAAGTGTTAGGAAGGACTTCGCTCCATCAGAAACCACAACAAACAATAAAATGATGGCTTGCAGACTTCAAACGTGGTCGATGCACAACGGGGTGGACGTCCAAATGAGGAGGTAACACCAGAAACATCAAAAATTCCATAAACTCGTTTTGAATGATCGAAAAGTGCAGTTGCGTGAGTTGGCAGACATCGTGCGGATATCAAAAGAACGTCGTGGCTATATATTGCATGAGTATGAGAAAGCTGCTATGAGAAAGCTCTGTTCAAAGTGGGTGCCGCGTTTGCTCACTGTTGAACAAAAACAAAAACGTCACAAATCAATCAAAGCAATTGAATTGAACTTTGAATTGCTTCAAATCCACCGCAGTTGCCAGACTTGGCTCCCAGCGACTACAAGCTGTTCGCAGACCTAAACAAAAAAATACTTATATATATATATAATTGGCGCGTACACCCTTTTTGGGTGTTTGGCCGAGCTCCTCCTCTTATTTGCGGGGTGCGTCTTGATGTTGTTCCACAAATGGAGGGACCTACAGTTTCAAGCCGACTCCGAACGGCAGATTATTTTATGAGGAGCTTTTTCATGGCAGAAATACACCCGAAGGTTTGCCATTGCCTGCCGAGGGGCGACCGCTATTAGAAAAATATTTTTATTAATTTTGGTTTCACCGAGATTCGAACCAACGTTCTCTCTGTGAATTCTGAGTGGTAATCACGCACCAACCCATTCGGCTACTTGCCGACAAGAAATTTGAAATTTTGCTCGAATGCAGAGATCATCGCTGAAAGTGATGCCTATTTTGAGGCAAGAGATAAAGGGTGGTATTGAAAAGTTAGAGCAGCGCTGGAATGGTTGCGTTGCTTTTGATGGAAGGAAGGAAGTTGATAAATAAAGCTAATTTTAAACAAAAACAAAATATGTTTTCTTTGTTAGTCCCGGACTTTTCAGCCCATGTGTTACTAAGCTTGGTTTTCTCACTTCAGCATGACTCTTAAATGGATGTTTATTTGCTATGCAAGGAATATATGACCGATTTCTTAGGCTTCAGGTTTCTTAAATAGCTCGCTAGAAATCATTTCTGCGCATTTCCAGGTGTATTACAATCAAAAACCAATCACTGGTATGGATTCCTACATGCGTAATCATGCTCGCAAGTATATCGCCTTTAAAAAATATTTTTGTCACCAAATTGGTTGCCATTCTCTACGATGAAAAACATATTTTTCCAATCATGCATATTTTTGCTTACCTTTTTGCCAATTAAAAAAATTCCTCAATCACTTCCAGCGAATTTAAAATTTTCTTATTTTTTA
The DNA here is from genome assembly GCF_027943255.1 of Anastrepha obliqua. Taxonomy (NCBI): domain Eukaryota; kingdom Metazoa; phylum Arthropoda; class Insecta; order Diptera; family Tephritidae; genus Anastrepha; species Anastrepha obliqua. Next base: position 34,735,064 of record NC_072896.1, read on the forward strand.
TTTGATCCAAAAAGTGCAAAACCGTATAATTGCTTTCACGCCTAAATAAATATGTTTATATGCAATAAATACAATTAATATAATAAACACAATGGCAGAGCGTGAAAAAACGCCTGAGTAGACAAACATACCTCTACGCATTAATTCGCACACATATGCTTGTATTGGTGTTCATTAAAATTTCACACTTGACTGCAATTGGCATTGACATGTGTCAGTGGCTTTTTAGCAAAAAAAAAACAACAAAAAAACAGAAACAGAAGAAGCAAAGGAAAACCCAACAATAACACAGTGTATTTAAAGCAATAACAAATGCCAAATTTCGCTTCAGTAACAGCTGTTGCTGCCTTGCGCATTGTTATTTCTGCCATTGTTATTGCACTTACACATACACATGCAACTGCTGTTGCTGTCATCACCGCTTCAGCTATTTGTGATGTTACGGTTGCGCGATTCGGTTGCTATTGACAATTTACAATTTACTAGAAAATAAATTTTCACATAATTAAAGTTGAAATAGCTGAAATAGCACCAGCTGTGAAAAGGGAAAATGAAATAATGAAATTTCGCAAGAGTTTCTCAGCAGTAGCTGATACTTGGAACTGCTCTAATTTTTTTTATGCTATGGAAAATTCAGAAAACTACACCTTTTCTATAGTACTTCGAAAGACGGCAAACAAAGAAAATTAGGAAAATGTGTACTTCAGAATAGTGTTTGGCATTTCAGAATCTATAGGGTGGTTAAGTTTCAAGGGCCGGTTGATTTTGAATAAAATATAATTTTTTTAGGAAATTATTGTCATTTCTCTTTATTATGATAATATTGATATGGCTCAATTACGTATAGAACAAAATATTGGCAAAATAGCATCGACGACCTCGGCGGTCCACCACCGTCCGATGGTCCAAATTTTCGATGACGCTGAGGCATAATTGAGGTTTTTATCGGCGTATACCTTTTCTTTCAAATAACCCCAAAGAAAGAAGTTCAACGGTGTCACATCACATGATCTTGGCGCCCAATTGACATCGCCGCGACGTGAGATTATTCGGCCATCAAATTTTTCGTGCAAAAGAGCCATTGTTTCGTTAGCTGCGTGACAAGTGACACCGTCCTGTTGAAACCACATATCGTCCACAACCATATCTTTCAATTCGGGCCATAAAAAGTTCATTATCATTTCACAATAGCGAACACTATTCAGAGTAACTGCCTGACCGGCCTCATTTTGGAAAAACTACGGCCCAATGATGCCCTCGGCCCATAAACCGCAGCAAACAGTCACTCTTTGTGGGTGCATTGGTTTTTCGGCAGTCACTCTTCGATTATCATTCGCCCAAATGCGGCAATTCTGCTTATTGACGAATCCACTGAGGTGAATCACTGAAGATGATTTTCTTCGAAAATTGGTCATTCACTGTTGCCATTTCCTGCCACCATTCTCAGCATTGACGACGCTTGAAATGGTCAAGAGGCTTTAGTTCTTGAGTCAATGACTCATTGTAAGCGTTTTGCTCAAACTTTTGCACAATTTTTCCGATTGTACGCACATTTGGAAGATTAAATTGACCGAAAAAATCACGAAGTGCGCGATATGCATTTTGATTTGAACACCCGTTTTGATAATAAGCCCAAATAACTTTAACGCATTGATCGATTATGTATTTTTCTATGGTTCAAATTCAAATAATCTGAAATTGAAAAATTTCAAATGAAATGCAAAAAAACTTGACGTTTATGTGTGGTTTACATTTAATATCGGCCCTTAAAATTTAACCAACCTTTATATCAGTATCCATTTGATGTCCAAAATTTTTCTTTTGCTTGTTTGAAACATTTTTTTTTTTTACTTTTGTTATAATTTTCTGTAAGACTCTTAATATTTGATTTGAGAAAACACATTTACTTTTTTTGGGATTATAAAAATTATCTTCTCTGCAAATGGCCACCGCAATAGATTGGCTGCTAAACGAGACAGTTTCTTTGCGATTGTTTTTGTTTCTGGTTGTTAATTTTTCTTCATTATTTTCTCCAATATATGGATCATCAATCGAACTGTTTGAAGTAATCGCTGTGGACGATATTATATTTGCTTATATATTTGCCTCATAATTCTTTGCTGGATTACCATTCAGTACTTTTTGCACTTTAAAATTCTTTGGGATAGACTTTTGATATATTTTATTATTTGATATATTTTAGTAAGCCAATGTAGTTAAAAAATATTGTATTTCTGTACTCTGTAAATGTACTTCCTCTACTCTGAAATGGCATTGATCATCCTGGAGTTCGAAGGGCTACTGAGGTACTTAGCAGTGAATCATAATCTCGCTATCGAGTGCACATAGGTCCTTTGTTTTTTTTTTTTTTGTTTTTTTGCTTGTTGGCTGTTATTCTTGCGACATTCATTTAATACACTGGGTTGAATTCCTTGCCGACAAAACACTAAAAAAAGTGCGTGTAGCGTAGTACACATAACATAAGTGAAACTTTCAAGGTAGACAAAGAAAGAGGGACCCGAGAGAGAGAGAGAGAGAGGAAGAATATATATATAAATAAATTCACAACATTTGCATAGAATACAAATAAGCAAAATTTACAAATAAATTCTCCTTCATCGCTCGTCATATTGACAACTCACACTTTTACGATAGATAGTTGCATTGTGTGCGGACAGGCCACTAACGATACGACCCGTGTGCGGAGACCCTAACTGCGTTAATTCCTAAACATTCTTCAAATTGAATCTGCCTTGTGAATACCTAGCAGCGACGTTGAAATAAAATTTGCTTTGGCATTAGTGTCATGCTTTTACCTAATAGCACTGCTTACATACTATTCACAATAGAGCAAGCGCATCCAACTTTGCACTAAATATCAATCGGCTTTTTTTTTACAGACGTACACGGGGACAAATTTGTTTCTTTTTCGTAATATTTGAACGTAAATTAGTTAAAAAATTCTTAATTTACGAATTATCGAGGAAAAAAAGAAATACGGTACGCAACGACTATGGATCTGAGCTTGGACGAAATAATTAAAACCAAAAAGATTGCTCTACCATCAGCAAGTCCCTGTATTCAAGTCTGAGCAATCTGAAATCTTTTGGGTAACGCTTTTCATTCATTGCAGCAACAATTCAAAAAACCCACGTAAAGGACTAACATTGCGAAAACCTTAAATAAGAGGATATTTAAACAGAGCGTTGTAACTGATGCCCGTAATAAAATAATACAAAATATAAACTGTCAAATATCAGACGGTCAACAGTAAATAATCAACCGAAAATGGATGGATTTATGATGGTAAACTACTATAAAATATATAAGTATAGCTCTCTCACCCTCATTTTCCTCTGCGTTATATCTTTTTTCTCTCTCGAGGAACGAAAATGCCCAAAACGTTGCATGACCTTGAAATTTTACTCTCCATTCTCGCTACTCCAACGACGCCTAAGAAATTTCATTTCAAAAACAGTTTGAAATATCGCAGCAACGCATTATTTCCAATAAACTTTAAATGCAGTACTTTTTTCTCCATATTCCATCATAAATATTAAAAGTCCCAAAAAAATATTTTGAAGCGTAATACTTGTTTTGAAGAATCGCATACAATTATTTATTTCACTTTTAAAATTCAAGCTGAGAGTTCTAGAAACGCACATAAATGATAAGATTTGTGGCCGCTTAATTCTTTTAGGAACGCATGACAAGTTAATGGGTTTCATTATAAATTACTTTTGTCACAGCAGTAGAGATGAAATGAGGGTGGAAGTCGTCGAGGACAACACTGGCCACTGCCTTGCTCTGGTAAAAAGCAGCATCGCTGTCATAGGCAGTAGTTTGTTGAATGCTTAGCAGACTTCAAATCAATAGAGACTCGAAGTTTCCAGCATTTCTTAAAATAACAGGACCAGAGCCGGCTCACGTGGCAGCAGGATGGAACGTTTGGTCTCCATGAAGGGCGGCAGCCACTATAACTTAAGGTGCACTTTAAATTTACGTATAGCTTATCGGTAGGTTAGTTAAGCTTTATTGGTTAATTATGCTCACTTTATGCGTTAGATTAGAAAGGAAAGCTCACTACGAAAAATATTTTATTTCAATTTTCATTTGCGAGTAGTTATAGTCACCATAAAGTATTCTTTACAGTTGGCTACAGCTGTTTCTAAAACATTTTATTTAAATTACTGTTGAAACAAACGTTAACTAACTTCAGATCGTATTATATTTTCACGAAGTTTGAAATCGATAAGTAATTCAAGTAAAGAACCAGTAGTTACGCTTCAGCAGAGATATGTTTGGCAGAATAATAAAGGGTGGTTAAATTTCAAGAGCCGATGTTGAATGTGAACCACGCCTAAACTTCAACGACACCGTTGCACTTCTTTCTTTGGGGTTATGGGAAAGAAAAGGTGTACATTGAAAAGCCAGCAACAATTCAAAAGCTAAAGAATGAGATAATTCGGTACATTAATGGCATAGAACCTCAATTATGCCTCGGCATCATCGAAAATTTGGACCATCGGATGGAGGTGCGCCGCCGAGGCCTCGGCGGGCATTTGGCCAATATTTTGTTTCATACGTAATTGAGCCATACGAATATTATCATAATAAAGAGAAATGACAATGATTTCTTAAAAAAATTGTATTTTATTCAAAATCAACACCGGCCCTTGAAACTTAACTACCCTTTATAAGAATAATCGATAATTTACTTTAAAACTTGTTGCACATTTTACGCACTCTTGCTGGTATTCAATCAAAAATTGGTTTCAGATTTTTCCTACTGGGATATATGGGTGTGGCTATACGCGTTTATTTAACCTTTCCCCCAATTCAGAGTACATAGATATTCGTCTACACTTATGCTCATAAAATTAAGTTCCTTTATCTTTTCAAAATATTCGGAATGTTTTTCATGCTAAGTTTTTGCGTTCTGTTTTTATAAATGTGTGGATTATTTACAACAAAAACTACTTTAATCAAAGAACAAAACTTTGTATAAAATTCACAAAAAATGATCTATATAAAACAAATTTCAAAAAAATTTTCAACTTTTAAGTTGGAATCTTTTGACATTTTTTAGGTATTCAGTCTTGTATCCCATTAAATTTTGGTGTAATAAGCGGCAAATTTCAGGCCGACAATTTTCTGATTTTGAACAATTTTTTTTGCATGCGATGTTGTCAATTTTCCGCCACATAAAGCATTTGTTCGGAACTCTTTTCCCGTATATGGAAGATAATACGCAAAATCATATGCAAAAAAATTGTCAAAAATCACCGCAATTTTTGAGTCACTTTATTGTAATAAAATAGAATGAACTACAAGATTGCATATCCAGAATTTTTCTAAAAATTCTAATTAAAATTTGACAAATTTGATAATAATTTTTTGATTTTTTTTGAATTTTTTTTGAATTTAGTGCATTGCCGGGAAATTTTTTTTAGGGTTTTTGTTAGGCAATGAACTGTATTTTTATAAAAAATGAACGAAAAAAATTAGCAAAAAATTATTTCAAATATTGTAAAATGATAAAGTGGGTTAATTAAGCGAGCACTAGTGTAGTTATAGGTGCGCTTTCCAGGTGTCAGGTTGAAACGGATTTTATAAATGTTTTACTTACATTTACCGCAACGTTTGCTGTTTTTTTTTTTTTTTTTTGTTTGCGGTCTCCATTCAACTTCTTCTCGGTTTCGTGTGCTGCCCAAAAGTCAGACGACGCGGCATATCGCAGCACTTTTTAATGACGACCTCCACATGAGCAATGACAAAAGCATTAAAATTGAAAGGTCGTTGCAAAAGGAAAAAATAAAGACCATGCGAAAACTTTCTCACTTATAAACTGCTAAAAAACTGCATAAATAAAGACCCATACAAAGTAATCGCTTATGTGCGCCTAAAAGCGTGCGTGCATTTATTTCTTTCAACAACTACAAACCCACGTACGTGAATTTTCTGCCACCGAAGGCAGCCGCGTGTGTGTAGTTTACTTGTTAGTGTGTGCAATGACTTTGTAGCGTAGCTGCGGGCTCTTTTCTTCTATTCGAGTTTTCTGTACTTCAATATGGTTAACTGGCGCGGAAATTGAAATTTTATTGCAATGTTTTTGAGAAAAAGTTTTTATTTATTTATATTTTCTTGTCGGGCGACGAAGTGATTATACGCATCAAAAGCTGCTTATTTTGCCTCGGTCTTTTTTTTTTTTTGTTTGTTGTCATACGCTTGCGGGAATTTGTGCTAGTAAATTTTGCATTTTGTCTTTGTGTAATGCAAACTCACACACACACGCACTTTTCACTCACCTGCAGCGTGGCTCAGTCGCCCTTTAAGTATTTCTAAGGGACCATTTGTTATCTAGAAAAATTTATTGCAATGTTGTCGCGTCAGTGTTACTTGATTTTTGTTGGCTGGGTCTGGAGTTAAGGGGTTGATTAGGTGTAGAAGTTTTGTTAGTCGTTTTTTGTGAGAATTTTTCATCACTAGAAACTTTAGTATTTATTAAGAAATATTATATTTATATTTAATAGAAATCGAGATGTATGAGATTAACAGTTCGACTCTGCGCGCTTGATAAGTTCATCATATTTACCCAGTGCTTATTATATACCCTCCAGCCACCAATCGCTCACATTTTTTGTTACTAAATACCCCTCAATTGGTTTTTTTATTCGACATTTTTCCTGCTTCTAATAAAAATATAAACTACGCTGCTGGAGCAAGTAGCAATGAATTTCTTTCTCATGCAACAAACTAAGCTTTTTGCTTAACATTTTATATTCCGAGCAGATCGCTGTTACTTTCAAAGGACTTACGAAATGTTAAGCCAAACGCAAATGGTTAAAAAAAAGGCTTGGACATTCATGGTAGGAATTTACGAGAAATATTTTCCTGAAATATTTTCGACTAGCTCTCTCGAAATAAGATCAGGCTGACCCTTTTTTGGTGAATTTTCAAAAACGATGCTTTCGTAAGGTCGCTAGAGGGTTAAAATGTTTTGGAAATATATTGCTCGTAAAGTTTGACTATAGGTCTTCTTAGACCAAATCTGCATGAAAATATCGTAAAAGACTGAAAAACCCAAAAGAGCACAAATTTCACCAGAAGGTCGTTTCTCATTCTATGAAAACGTGAAATGAAACGTTGTTTCCCATTTTCATTACACTTTCAATTTGCGAGCCGTGAAAAAATGAAAAAAGTCAAAATGTTTCCATATGAAAACTTTTTTTCACTGACAATTTTGAATGAAAAATGGAGGAGATCCATTGCAAGCGTACAAGTGCAAGTATACATCTTTTGATGACCACCTCCATGGCATTTTGCTATACTACCAGTATCATTGCAACGAGTCAGGGTGCGATAAACAAAAACTTTATTTACTTAAAGGTGTTCGAGCTCACGAACATTCGCTGGTTGTGATTTCCTAGCGAAATAAAATGCAATAACACTTTTACGTTTGAAATCCATTACTGATTTTCTTTTTCCGCGCTTACTTTCGGCAAAATGTCTCCGCGCGCTTGTAAACAATACTCTGGACTGCTGTTTAGCCAACTAACAGATATCTGATGTCCGTGCATTAGCCGCGCGAGCGGTCTGAAGTCGGTTACACTTCGAGTGTCGGACCCTGTAGTAAGCAAATTACTGTAGGAAAATTTTAGAACTTTACAAGCCAAATGTAGGCACTCTACATTCGATTGGATGATTGGTTTTGCATGCCTGCCTCAGTACATAAAATTCTATACTAAGGAGCTGCAGTAGTTGGACATTTCGAAATCTTAACAGATGAAGCGCAAGAGACACGGAATAAAGATTTGAAAATGTTTCGAGAATTTCATATTCGTAAATGCAGCAGAAAACTGACCACTGTGGACTTAATAAACAAATTGTTGATTTCCTCTGATCCATATGTCCCTACTTTAAGACAAACGTTCCACAAAAAAAACCACAAAAAATATCGATGAACGAGGAAGCAATTAATCTACTAATATAACTTTTTATATAATATATAAGTAATTTAATTGTATTTATATATATAAAGGGTTGGCAATATTTGACGGACCCATCTGGCAACCCTGTATCTTTTGACAGAGACGTCAGATTGCTTAATGACATACCGTGTTGGAAGCGTCGGTCCAAGCAGATTTTTACCATGGAACAGTACATGCCACGCGAGTCATCCCAAATTATTGAAATTTACATTCAACAAAAGAAGTCAATTGTGAAAACTCAATGTGCGTGTAAAATATTAAATAATGTGAAAAGTGCGCCTTCAAAGAACACCATTAAACGTTTGTACGAAAGGTTTTCGGCTGGTGATGCTCTTTCTAATCCAAAGAGGCCAAATCAAAACCGACCAAGGTGTCGCCAAGGACATCCCAAAATCGCAGTTCTCAGCAGTTGGGCATTGCTCGGACCACTTTACAACGATTTATCCGCATTGATTTGCATTTATTCCCGTATAAGATTCAATTGACGCAAAGTTTGTTGCCTGCGGACAAGCCTCGTCGATTGGAATGGGCTCAAAGAGTCATCGAAATCCATCGGGTCTGTCGAATATGGGTAGCCCTCTAAATTATATAAAAGTATTATTAAATTATTTAAATTATTGAGTAGGCGAATAAGTTTGCGTCCTTTCTCAGCCAAAGTTACGAATTATCAGTTTGTCATGTCTTCCGTCCCATTCCAGCCGCTTTTCTTTGAGATCACAGAGCCCAATTCAAACGCATTAGTTGCAACCGGTAACGATCGCCAGTGATGTTTTCAGGTTATATAAGGAGTTTATAATAGATAACACCTTGCTGAGCTCACCACATGCACAACATAACTTTTGAAGCATGAATTTTTTTGTTCGCTGTCGATGGACCTGCTTCACCTGGTTGGCTCCAACATTTTCATAAAAGCTCCGTTTTTCATCGCCAATGACGATGCGATGCAGAAAACTTTTTCTTTTTTACCATTCAAGAAGCATCTCACACGTCAACAAACGTCTCTCGATATCCCTCTATGTCTCCTTCAATTTAAGTGGCACCCAGTTACCTGCTTTCTGGACCATTCCCATCGCGTACAAACGTCTGCCGACGGTTGATCTGCTAAGATCCAACTTTTTATACACATCGTCAAAGGTTCGACATGCGTCTTCATCCAATATTTGTTGTGGTTGAGTATCTTCGATTTTTTTTGGTGTCCTTTCGCTCGTTTGATCTTTGCCTTTCACGTCGAAATCGCCACTTTGGAAGCGTCGATATTGCCACTCTTTACAAGTTGTAAAGGGTGGTTAAGTTTTAAGGGCCGGTGCTGATTTTAAATAAAATACAATTTTTTTAAGAAATTATTGTCATTTCTTTTTATTATTATAATACTGATATAGCTCAATTACGCAGGGAACAAAATATTGGCCAAATGGCCACCGCGGTCTCGGCGGCACTCCGCTGGTCCAAAGTTTCGATGACGCTGAGGCATAATTGAATCGAATTATCTCATCCTTTAGCTCTTAAATTGTTGCTGGCTTATCGACGTACACCTTTTCTCTCAAATAATCCCAAAGAAAAAGTCCAACGGTGTCAAAGCACATGATATTGGCGGCCAATTGGCATCACCGCGACGTGAAATTAGTCGGCCATCAAATTTTTCGCGCCAAAGAGCCATTGTTTCGTTAGCTGTGTGACAAGTGGCACCGTCCTGTTGAAACCACATATCGTCCACATCCATATCTTCCAATTCGGGCCATACAAAGTTCGTTCTCATCTCACGATAGCGAGGACTATTCATAGTAACATCCTGACCGGCCTCATTTTGGAAAAAATACGGCCCAATGATGCCGGCGGCCCATAAACCGCAGCAAACAGTCACTCTTTGTGGGTGCATTCGTTTTTCGGCAATCACTCTTGCATTATCATTCGCCCAAATGCGGCAATTCTGCTTATTGACGAATCCATGGTTTTCTTCACGAAGTGCATTTTGATTTGTACGCCCGTTTTCGTAATAAGCCTGAATAACTTTAACGCGTTGCTTGATTGTGTATCTTTCCATGGTTCAAATAGAATTAGTTCAAAATTGAAAAATATTAAATGAAATGCAGAAAAAGATTCGACGTTTATGTGTGGTTTACATCCGTGATCGGCCCTTAAAATTTAACCACTATTTATAACTTGCAGCAAATGCTGTTCTTCGGGACGAACGTAGAGATTTTTGACGTCACATAAAAAGAGATTTTTATTCTTCAAACGAATGTCAACTACTGCCATCGAAACCTCACATATACACCTTCAAATCACCATCGTTACGTTTGTAAAGCGTAATGGCTAATCTCCGATTGTATTACTACCATGGGAAAATTCCTCACAAAACACCTTCTACCGTGCGAAGACAGCAGTAGGTCCCTTCATTTGTGGAAAAAAATATCAAGCTGCACACCGCAAATAAAAGGTGGAGCTCGGCCAAACACCCAAAAGGTTGTAAGTACCAATTGTTAGTAAGTAATATTATTCCACATACTCGTATATTCATTCTCCTCCACCCGACCTACAAACAAATTCACTTCTTCCTTATGGATGAAAAATATGTTTCCCTATTTAATTTTCTTTTCATTTCATTTTTTCTTATCGAATATGTGATGTACACTTTCGCAAATTAAATTCACTTAATCTTGCACCATTTTTCCAATATTGGTGGTACTACCACAAAAACAATTTTCCCGATGCTTATTTTTCAAGTTCCGTTTCTCCATCCCTGCAAGATGAAGCTACTTTAACACAATCAAAAGCAGACGCCAAACAGTAACAACTCAACTTTATTGCAATATCAACAGCATTATCAGCTTCAATAGCAACAATTCCAGCAACAACAATCATCATTCTACGTACGTTTGTGTGTATTTATGTGTCCGTAGTCTAGGCAATGCATTTCACGAAAATCAAAGAAATACACACACACACACACGTACACTCCTGTATAGCTTTTGTACAACTTATTCGTACAGCAAGTCAATTCATAGTCTGTTTCCAATACTTTTTTCTTCCCCTTCCTCTTCCTCTTCTTCTTCTTTACTCTCCTTAAGATTTTCGCTAATCTCATGCTTGCTTTTGTTATTGTTGTTATTGGCCATGTTATTGCTTGACTCAATTGTTCCCTACTTTGCAGCCAACTTTTTCATTTTTATTTCTATTTTATGCTTTTTTCACTTTTGTAGCAATGCATGTTTGTGCATTAGTGTGTGTGTGTGTCCGGCTTGTTGTGCTTATGCATTGTTGCGGTTATCTTTCCACTTGGCGTGTATTGTTAAAAGCATCAAATCAATTTAGCCCCTATGTATCCTTGCATTCAATCACATGTGCGTACACATGCACACACACACAAGTGCTTGTTTGAAATTTTTCCTGGATAAGGCAACAATTCAAAAAAATAAAAAAAAACGAAAAATGCCATGCAACCCGCAATAACGACTAGCTTCAAAATTGCACAGCGATCAGTGATATTTTTGTCTTTTGGTAGTGATAAGAAAAACCAGCTCAAATACGTAAGTACGTTCTTGAAATAATCCACTTTGAGTTTAAAGTAATCTAAGTCTAGTTGTCCTTGCAGTGGGTAAAACCATGCCAAGTACTCAGAAAAGCTCATTTGCGTAGCTAAGGAAGTTTACTTTCTGAAAAGTGTTAATCTTTGTATCTACTTCCAATTGCCTAGGTATGTTTTTCGCTTTCAAATTGATGTGTTTGGCGTTCTAAAAATCGCACTGACTTGAAATTTCTCTGAAATATTGTTTAACTTAATTTGAATTAATTAATAATTGTTGGGTATAGGAACAAGCTCCACCTCCTATTTGTAGTATGCGTCTTGATGTCGTTCCACATATGCCTGGATTTGCAGTTTTATGTTGCCTCCGAATGGCAGATGTGCTTCTTTTATGAGAAGCTTTTTCATGGCAGAAATACACACGGAAATTTACGATTGCCCAACGAGGGACAAATAATATTAGAACCAAATTTCATACAAATCGAAAAAATATATATACCTGATCATTTATTCCTGTATGGAACATGAAACTTCATTAATTAAGAACAGAAACATTTTTTTAATAAAAATATTGGGTTGGGGAAAAAGAAATGTCGTATTTGCGATCGAAATTTGACGCTTTATTTAACGTCCTTAGAATTATCCGATTCAAGTCAAATATGCCCCGTTTTGTTCGCAAACTTGTTGCCATTTAGCAGGCAACTTCATTTATCTCCCCAATTCTGGCCGCTTCTGGTCAATCGTCTGCTTCAAACGGTCAAGTTGCTTACAGTAGAGGACCGAATTAAGGGTCTGGCCATAGTTGAGCAGCTCATAGTGGATAATTCCCTTCCAATCCCACCAAACACACAGCAAAACCTTTCTGGCGGTCAATCCGGGCTTGGCGATGGTTTGGGCCGGCTCGCCGCTTCTCGACCACGACCTTTTTCGCTTGTCGTTGTCGTACATGATCCACTTTTCATCGCGAGTCACCATCCTCTTCAAAAATGAGTCAAGTTCGTTCCGTTTTAGCAGAGAATCGCAAGCGTTGATTCGGTCCAAGAGATTTTTTTGCGTCAACACGTGTGGAACCCAAACATCCAACGGTTTTGTGGTCTACACCTAGTTCCTGACTAATCGACCGAATGCTCACATGCCGGTCTCTTTCGATAATTTCAACGATTTTATCAGTCTCTACGTCGATTGGCCTACAAGTACGGGGTGCATCTTCGTCATCTACTGCACCAGAATGAAATCGATCGAACCAACGCTGTGCTGTGCGAATCGTTACAGTATCAGGCCCATAAACGTCACAAATTTTTGCCGCCGCCTTCGTTGCATTTTCACCTCTAAGGTAGTAAAAACGTAAAATATGACGAATTTCTTGCTTGGTGGACTCCATCTTTGACGCGCTATAACTTAAGACTGAAACGTACGATCACAACACTGTCAAAGAGACACCTGTAGTACAGATTGTCGTCTTTAAATCGCCGTTTAGTGTGACCTGATGCAATAAGTACAACGCAAGATATGTTTAAATGTCGCGCTCAATTGACAAAATACGACATTACTTTTCCCCAACCCAATAGCTTTTTTTTTTTAATTTGAGGAGCACAAACTTGACTTCAGACCTATGCTCTAGCAGGCTGTTTCTCATCACGCAGCATCCCAATTTTCCATCAACGATGTAGAAATAAAAAATGTACCCGCCCTAATACAAATGTTGAAAAAATGATTTCAAGGAGGCTCACTCAAAACCTACTGCCCCTTAGGAAAGCTTTTCTAAGTAGATCTTCCGCCAAAGTGACACCTAGATGTCAGTAGTCAACAATTCCTAAATTTAGATGGTAATTTTTTTTCTGTCATCTTTGACGTTTATCGAGTAGACAGTGATAGAAAAACGCCTTAAAATTATTGAACTTTTTATGAAAATGGACGATCTTTAAGAACACACAAAATTCATTATTTTATTGATGGAAATAATTGTATGTATGAGTTGACAATTCAAAGATTCTACATATTAGTCGATTTGCGTCTCCTAAACTGTTGGGCCGCCGTAGCCGAATGGGTTTTTGCGTGACTACCATTCGGGATTCACAGAGAGAACGTCGGTTCGAATCTCGCTGAAACGCCAAAATTAAGAAAAAGATTTTTCTAATAGCGGTCGCCCCTCGGCAGGCAATGGCAAACCTACGAGTGTATTTCTGCCATGAAAAAGCTCCTCATAAAAATACCTGCCGTTCGGAGTCGGCTTGAAACTCTAGGTCCCTCCATTTGTAAAACAACATCAAGACGCACGCCACAAATAGGAGGAGGAGCTCGGGCAAACACCCAAAAAGGATTTACACGCCATATATATTATATATATATAATATATACCATTCTGGTTTTGACAAAACAAGGTTCAGCACTCGAAGGGTAACCAATTCAGACCGCTCGCGCAGCTGATGCACGGGCATCAGTTGTCTGTAAGTTGGCTAAATGACATTCCAGAGTATTGTTCACAAGCGCGCGGAAGCATTTTACCGAGAGTAAATGCGATGAATTCCGCAATGAATTTGAATGGAGCTCGATAACCTTAAAGTAAATAAAGTTTTTGTTTATCGCACCACTCGCGAAACGTCATAGAGGTAGACATCAAAAGACTGCAACGTTACGTGAAATAATTCAAAAGGTGAAGAAGCGACTTGAGCGAAATGCCCGACGAAGTACCAATCAAAGAACTGAAAACTTACCCGAAAGAACTGAAAATATCTGACCGTAGCATCCACCGCATACTGAAAAATGATCTCCAAGTCAAGCCTTACAAGATCCAAAAGGCGCATGATCTCACACCAAAGCAGCAACAAGTCAGACTTGAAAGAGCGAAGGAGTTGCTTCGCTTGGCCGAAAACAGTTAATTTCCGCACATTGTGTTCTCTGACGGGAAAATTTTTCAAATTGAGCAATTTGCAAATCCCCAAAACGTTACGGTTTATTTAACCGACTGTTCATACGAGAATTTGAGTCATCGATTGGCCACCAGGAGGCGGCACCCGTCACAGGTAATGGCTTGGGCCGCTGTAACCGTTGATGGGCGCTCGCTAATCGTTTTGATCAAGCCTGGGGTCAATGGGAAAGTATTCTGGAGGTTGCTTTGATGCCGTGCGCAGAAAAACATTTCGGTGGGAAACCAAGGACGTTTCAGCAGAACTTGGCACCATCTCACAAAGTTCGAATGAACCAACAATGGCTAAAAAATAACGTTGCGAACTTCATAACGTCCGCACATTGACTTTCTAATTCACTAAACGCGAATCCGATGAATTATTCTCTTTAAGACATTTTGGAGAGTAAGCTCCGAACTAAAAGATTACCCAGTCCCGAAGCGCTGAAAAAAGTCGAGTGGGCCAAAATACCTGAAAGTCACATTCGAGCAACTTGCGATTCGTTTCTGGACCATCTCGAAGCCACAGTCAAGACGAAAGGTGATCATATCGAGCAAAGGTAAATTAATTCTAATTTTTTTATTATTTTCACACATTTTTTTCTTTGAATTGAATAAAAGTAATTTTCCAAGCTAAATTATGGCTTTTGCAATTGGTTACACTTCGAGTGCCGGACACTGTATACGAAGTATCCTATTTTGCGTTTGTTGTAGATATATTTTTTTTATTTGTACTGCTTGCAGCTCCCCAAATCTCTGTGTTATATTTTCTCTGTATATTAGAGTCTTATCTTCTAGTGAGATCGTTGAATTTTTTCCCAAAAGGAAATTAATTTGTTTAAGCCTAGTCTTAATTTCGTGTCGTTTTTTGCGATGTGTAACTTCCAGCTAAGTTTATTATCTATAATCATACCCAAGTAGAATATTTTGTCTTTGTATCGTGGGGAATTTGTTTATTCTTTCTGAATATTGGATTGTATTGTTTTTTTCTCTTGTTAGTGTATATGACGTGGTGGTTTTATCCTCGTTTATTTTAATTCCTTGTTTCTCGAACTATTGAGTTGTGTCACTAAGTAATTCCAGAAGTTTATAAGCAGCCATTCTTGGATCTTTATGTGGTGCTAGCAAGACAGTGTCGCCTGCAAATGTTGCTATTAAAGACTTCTTCGTTGCCGATGTAGGGATATCAGCTGCATAAAGAAGGTAAAGAAGCAGTCCAGGGGCACTGCCTTGCGGTACACCTGCTTCTATTGTTAGTATATCGGAATACTTATCTTCGATTTTTATATAAAATTATCTTGCAGTTATATACATTTTCATCAATTTGTAGTAGTCTGTTGGTAAATAGGGTAATAGTTTTCGTAGATGTTCTGCACACTGTGTCAAAAGCTTTGCCTACGTCGAGGTATGCTGTTCACGCGTTCGTAATTTATTGATGTCTTCAACAATTTTGTTCGTAGCTCTGTGAGCTTGCTAGATGGTGAAATGTATTCGTCTGAATCGGAATTGCTGCTAAGGTATTATTTTATGTTTTTGCATAATTCATAGAAAATAGAATGGCGTGGAGTCACCAGGACTTTCTTAGTGTTTTGTTTATTATGCTGGGATCAAACAGCTTTCGAAATAGCACATGAAAAAATGAAGCTCCATTTTCCCTGCACTCTTATGAGATATATGTAAGTAGTGAAATTCCCCTTTAACAACAGTCAGGGGGATGCCGATGACCGGGTAGGAGGTACCTGAGGTCAATTCAGTCCTATTCCTGGCAAGCTCATTAGTAATTCCATTTCCCTCTATGTTCCTATGTGCTGGAACCCAGATTGGAGAAATGTTACCTGCCTACCCAAGATATTTAATCTCTTTCTTACAGGAGTTTACTAGTTTAGCTCTGCACCATGGAGTCGTCAGAGCCTTAATCGCGGCTTGACTATCGGAAAAATTGTTGACGGTTTCCTCGCTTCCATATTCCCTAAGCGTTTTGCATGCCTGCAGGATTGCAAAGGCATCTGCTTGAAAAACACTAGCAGTATTTGGAAATAGATAAAAAGGCTGATTTTTAGAAAACCCCTGTTCCAACTCTGGATTCCATCTTGAAGCCGCCTGTGAAGGCAGAGGTGCCTGCCTTGGGGCAGATTCTCCCCTCATTTCAAACCTGCCTACTTGGAAAGATTTCCCTGATATGACACTCAAGCTCCACTTTTCGATCTATTCTAAGTTCAGAAAAATACGGTGTTAGCTGAACAAACATGCTGCCACGTCCCTCGAAAGATTACCTCCACAGGCCAACCGCCTATAAACTGATTGCATTTTGAACAGCGATGAAAAAAACGAAAAGTCAATGGGAAGTAAGCGCAAAACGACATTCAGGGCAGCACTAGGATATGTTTTACATGATTCAGTGACGCCAATACAACCAGCCCCCTGCACCTTCTTCAGTTTAGTGATATTATAGCCCTTCTGAAGAGCTGTTATTTTATAAAAATATAAAAAAATAGTTGAAGTTTCCAGCTATGAATGAAGTAGACGCACTGGATATCTCTGTTTACGTTTTTCCAGTGGAAAGGTTTAAAAAAAAATTAAAACTCAACTGTCAAATGAGCCGTGGTTTACGCATTCAGATGTGGTTTTTAATATTAACTTCTTCTAAGTAAAATCAATCGTATTTTTAAAATGCCAAATATTTGCCAGCTCCATAAGTTTGCACATAGTTTTAATATAAGAAGGACAAGGTGTATATAGAAAAAAAGAACTCACAAATGTATGCGCTCTTCTTTTTCTTTATGCATCTACTACTCTGCATATTTTCACGGGTATGCTTAATATACATTTTATTTAAACTGTGACCCAGTATCTATATTGAAGAAAATTTCTAAAGAAACACATAGAAAAAGGAAACCAGGTATTCAAAGCGAAATAGTTTAAATAAAGAAAATTGCAACAGCGTTTGTGAACTCAAAGAAAATTGCGAAATGAAAAAAGCTGCAAAGAAAAACAAGAGACTCTGCACTGAGCTAACCAGCAAAATTTAGGTTTATCGCTTATTGCACTTAGCTCCGACTTAGATACCTGCTTACACATACACGCATGAGTGTGTTGAGACAAAAAACAGGGTAGCCACAAAAGCAAGCCGAACCACAAAACAAAACACACAAAAAAAATGCTTGAACAGAAGCTGCAGCTGGAAGTCGGTTCAGAAACTATTCTAGTGAGCTTTGTTATAGTTGTTGTTGTAAATCGAAGATGCTACTAGGTAAAAGCTAAGCTATTTTAGTTTTTGCTCTTTACCAAGCATTTTTTTTTGCACCTAGACTTTTTGCCTTTCCTCTCCCTGCGCTCTTCATATACTTCGATTGCAGCAACTTTACTCTGCTATTTGCATTTTTATCCTGTAAGGACAATGCAGGAACAACGTGCATTGAATACTCACGTATATACACACACATACATATATACTTTTATTGTATGCACAGAGAAAAAGAAGAACGTCGATTATAAGCATTCCCTTTCATGCAGCAGCACCTGCCCATACGCTGGTATCTGTGGTGTGCAACAAAAACGTAGCTACGAGAAATGTGCAAAAAATCGTATTGCAATCACAACATATCGGAATCCAGGTAATCGAAGTGCAGCTCGTCTCTTCGAGTCCTTTTTTCATCGAGTCAGCCACAGCGGGCGCACGCGGAAATACTTTTGCAATAACAATGAAATTTACATAAAAATCATGTTGACTAAGCGTGAGCTGGTCGCTGGTGCTGCTTACTTGCGTTGACTGCCTCGCTGGCTGTTCGAGCGTCAGATTGCTTGGTCATAGTTTCGCCTGATTGCGAGTTTGCTGAGAATTTTAAGCACAATGAGGAGGGAGTGTGCATAGCAAGGGAGTGCGCAGCGATTGAAAGTCTCATCAATAGCATATTTTTTCATTGCGTCTGCTACTGTAACCACTATTTTTTCACTTTCAACGTACCCTCACTTCGCTTTGCTCTAATATTATTTTTTTTTCTTTCCCTGCTCGTAAGCATTAAATTAAGACATATTCACCTTGCTGGCATAAGCTGCATGAAAAGTGGAATCTCGATTTTTGTATTCCACTGATCTTTTAACGGCTGCTGAATTTTAAGCAGCATTCGACCTGATTTCTTAAGCGCGCGTCCTGCTAACATTTTAGGAAAATTAGAGTGTAAAACGTGTTGTTGTTAAGTACGGATTATATTCTGCGACACCACATTTCGGAGGGTGGGAATGGGAGAGGGCAGAACACTGATGTCAATTGGGTATATCAAAACCGCGGAAGTGCTCGCCTCGTACAGGCGAAAATTTTTTTGGTGGCCAAATTCAATTTTCACATTTCTGGTTCAGTTTGTTTCGAAAAATTGGAAATAATTTTTAATGGTATATGAATAAGTTCGTGCGGTTTTTTTTCGAAATTTGAATTTCGGATCATTCCCATGGCTTTTAAACGTTTGGAAATGGTTGATTGATCAACTCCCAAAGTTTTTGCAACCTCTTCTTGCGTTTGAGCCGGATCTTGATCGAGCAATTCCTCCAATTCGGTATCCATAAACTTTGGCCCGCGCGGCCAAAATCACCACTTTTAAAGCGTGCAAACCACTTCTGGCACGTTCGCTCAGCTAGAGCATGCTCACCATAAACTTCCACCAAGATACGATGACTTTCGGCTGCTTTTTTCTTCATATTAAAGAATTCCCCGCAAAAACACATTATTTGGCACGAAATTCGACATTTTCAAGTGTGGTAAAAATATTGTTGTTTACGCTTCAAATAAAAAACTTATACTGACGTTTGTGCCTTACGACAGTAGCTCTCCAATGAATGTTTGGAAATGTGGATCGATGGAATAATAATCAAGTTACGCCATCTGTTGTAAAACCGCACGAACTTATCCATAGACCTATATATATAAATCTGAGCCAAATATTGTATAATATTGGGCCAGAGAAAATATAATACAATTGCAAGAGCCATTTTTTCGTAAAGCACTTAACCCATTATTACCTCCCATAGTGAGTGTTTTTAACCTTTTTATTTGGAAAGTACCTAAAATTAAAAAAGGAGTTCGATAGCTAAAATATTTATTCATTGAACCAATGAATATAAGAAATAAAGGGTGATTTTTTAAGAGCTATAGGAAAGTTTAAAAAAAAGGCACGTAAAATTCAGAAAAATACATGAAATTATTTTTTAAATCGATAGTACAGTCCATTAAATTTAAAGGTTCAAAATTATTTCATGCAAATGTTCACCGCGACTGCGCTTCAAATGGTCCATCCGCTTAGTCCAATTTTGGCATACTATTTCCAATGTTTCGGACGGTATCTCACAAATAAATGCTTTAATGTTGTCTTCCAATGCATTAATTGAAGCAGGCTGGTCTGAATAGACATGAGCTTTAACACAGCCCCAGAAAAAATAATCTAAAGGCGTTATATCGCACGATCTGGGTGGCCAATTGACAGGTCCCGAACGTGAAATAAAATGCTCACCGAACTCGCCTCTCAACAAGTCCATTGTTACGCGTGCTGTGTGGCATGTGGCATGTGGCACTGTCTTGCTGAAACCTCATGTCATGCAAGTCAAGCTCTTGCATTTTGGGCAAAAAAAAGTTGGATATCATTTCACGGTAGCGCTCACCATTCACAGTTACGTTACGATTCGCAGCATCTTTGAAGAAGTACGGTCCAATGATACCTCCAGCCCATAAACCGCACCAAACTGTGACCTTTTCTGAATCCATTGGTAGCTCTTGCAATTCTTCTGGCTGATCTTCACTCCAAAATCGACAATTCTGCTTATTTACGTACGCATTGATCCAAAAATGAGCTTCGTTGCTGAACACAATTTTTCGCGCGATAAACTTTCGTAACAGAACACGCATTTTTATAATAAAATTCAATGATTTGCAAGCGTTGTTCGTTTGTAAGACGATTCATGGTTAAATTATAGACCAAACTGAAGATGTTTGACAGTGAAACGAAACATGCGTCAGCTGTTTAAACCAACTATTTAAAAAGATAATAGCTAAAAAATTGCCCTTTAAAACAAGTTCTTGTAGACATATTTCACGGTTGAGGGGTTAAGGGGTTAAGGTTAATCGATTTTTTGTACAGATTATTATTATTTAGTTTTAGGCGTATTTCTGTAGAACTCGATTGTGAAAATTCCCCATAGCTACAAAGTTTTGGTAACTGCCCGACGAGAGTTTGATGCGCACAGGTAGCTGTCCTTCGTTTGAGGCAGCTGACCGTTAAACTCGTTTTTCTCGAAACTACTTTTTCCGGCACGGTCTGTATGATAACTCATACAGTTTTTAATATTTTTCATGCGGTTTTTTTAGAATATTCGAAAGAGTATTCGCTGTAGTCTGTAGAGCTGAATTTTTGATATTTTTATTACAAAATTTTATAAACATAATTAAAGTGTGAAATTTATGACGTAAAATGCATACTTTTTTAAAATGTCGTAAATTGCAGAATTTTTGGAAATTCAAAAATCCGGCTCGACAGGCTGTAACTAATTTATTTTACAAGAATTTTTTTACTTTTTACAGATCCGTCAACATCCCAAGGAAAAATCATGCAGACCGTGGAGCATTTGTATTTTGGGTCACGCGATTTTTAATATACTAAATTTTGTAAAGAAAAGAAAGAAAAATTAAAATAAAATTTTTTATAAGGTTTAAATACTAAAAAACAAGGCATACACTTTTCTATATTTATTTCTATTGTTATCTCTTCTGCTGGACGTATGTAACCCCTTAATAGGCATTAGAAAAAGGAAGCTACAATATTATAATAAATATTCAAAGAAATCATTGGGCGATCGTTGGAATATAAAAAATATATTTCAATAAATTTAGATATTTTATCAAACTCAATAAGGGCTCTAGTAATAGAAACATACGAGGAAAAGAAATATTTGCAGAGACCAACATAGAAACCTCTGAACTAGGAAGAGCTCTGGTCGGAATCTCAAGATGCACGAGACAGTCAACAGTGCCTCAGATCAAATCAAAAATGAAAGAGGAAGGTAAGATTGTTTTTGTGTTCAGAAATGATTTAAAGTTAATGAATAAGTATCGCGCTTTATAGGTAGGGAAAAGATCGGCGGAGCTTTAAGGGGTTATATACAGTTAGAATTTTCAAAAAATCGATTTATTTATTTTTGTTTTTCTTAATGTATATATATTTAAGAACACACACAGAAAATTTAATATCGTTCCAGTGAATATTTTCGAAGTTACACGCAAATTTGGAAAGGCGTTTCAGAGTGCTTGAAAGTACAGGAGCGGCAGCGCGTTTTTCTCACAATGGTGTTTTCAAAGTCGGTGACCAACATTACTCGAAAACGGCTAAACCGATGAGTCTCAAATTTTAGCACGAGCTTCCTAAACATATTTTTGACGTGATAACGTCTTATGATTCGATTTAACAGGCTGCACGCACGAAAAAATGTGTCGTTACCTTGCTCATTAGTGTTACCTTGCTCATTAGTGCTACCTTGCTCATTGCCGTTACCTTGCTCATATATCGTTACCTTGCTCATTGCCGTTACCTTGAATGAACTGCAAGCGAAAGCGCGGAACGAACGACAAAGCAAACAAAGCAAACGAACGGCAACGTTCGACATCTTGCTCTCTCCTACTTAAGTGAGCGTATATGTGTATATATATGCGCATATGTACATATATAAATTCACGTATTTGTATTTGCATATGCCTTCTTATTGATTATTATTAATTTGATTTACTTAAAGAATTTAAAATAAAACCAAGTTTGTTAATAATACCTGTTGTTTTAATGTTATTATTATTTTTTGACGTGATTATGTTATGTTATGATATGTTATGTCATGTTATGTTATGTTATGTTATGTTATGTTATGTTATGTTATGTTATGTTATGTTATGTTATGTTATGTTATGTTATGTTATGTTATGTTATGTTATGTTATGTTATGTTATGTTATGTTATGTTATGTTAAGTTATGTTATGTTATGTTATGTTAAGTTATGTTATGTTATGTTATGTTATGTTATGTTATGTTATGTTATGTTATGTTATGTTATGTTATGTTATGTTATGTTATGTTATGTTATGTTATGTTATGTTATGTTATGTTATGTTATGTTATGTTATGTTATGTTATGTTATGTTATGTTATGTTATGTTATGTTATGTTATGTTATGTTATGTTATGTTATGTTATGTTATGTTATGTTATGTTATGTTATGTTATGTTATGTTATGTTATGTTATGTTATGTTATGTTATGTTATGTTATGTTATGTTATGTTATGTTATGTTATGTTATGTTATGTTAATGTTAACTCATTCTCTATATCCATACAAAATATGTATCAAACCAATAAAATTTTAATTTTCTTTTGAAAAATGCAACCATTCAATTAGTATGTTCTTATGACGTTATCACGTTAAACTATCGTCAGTAAACCGACTTTACAGACAACCTCTTTTTTTAGTAACTAATTGAAGATTTTTTCTCACTCATAAATATATTTTTCATAAACACGGTGGCGTTCCTGATAAAATCGTCGACATTATCAAACTCTTGTATAGTAATGCAATGCTAAGTGCACGTTTGAAAGGAAAACTTAGCGGAAAATTTACTAGAAGCAAATGCGTTCATCAGGGCTCCCTCTTATCACCGCTTCTGTTTATAACAGTTCTTGACGTCGTCTTAAAACTCAAAAACTCAGAAGTTCCAGAAAGACTGCAATGGAGACTAAACGAGAACGACCTAGATAACGGTGACGACCTCTGTTTTATGGCTCACACATTAGCTAACGCCACTGCAAAACTACGCTTAAAATAACTTCGCAAAAATGACACATATGAGAATACAAACAACAAACACATCTCCTCTCAAACTTACTACCAACGAAAACGCCATCATTATCTCAGATGTAAATGACTTCTGCTATCTCGGTAGCCAAATCACAAAAGATGGTGGCGCAGTTGCAGATGTGGCAGCTCATATACGAACTGGGTTTCATGAGCTTAGCAAACTATGGCGATCTCGCACCCTGTCACTAAAAACAAAACTTAAAATCTTCAATACCAGCATTAAATCGGACCTCCTACATGATTCTGAGACCTGTCTTGTGTTTGATCACATACGTCGACGTCTTCAAACGTTTGTGAACAATTGTCTCAGAATTATATGCCGTATCTTTTGGCTAAAAGTTATCAATTAGTTCCAAAATAAAAAGACGAAAATGGATTTGGATTGGGCATACTCTCCACGGAGAAGACAAAATGGCTTTTCAATGGAATCCGCAAGGAAGTCGACGCAGAGGTCGCCCACGTCAAATTTGGATCCGCACAATCTCCCACAAGAGTCCTTCAACCACCACCTGGCACCAAATCAGACACATAACGGCTGACAGAAAGTGTTCTAAATGTAACAAGAAATAAAAACCAACTCAGTTCTACTTTATACCCAGTAGCAAGTATTCGAGTTTGTACTGAGTATCGGCGGGTGAATAGCCCTTAAACTACAGTGGGTATATACGTACATATATTTCTACCACCGCTGCATTAAAATTTAAGACTTAGTCAAGCCGCACGTAACATTATCCGACTACCTTTCTCGCTCTATCAGCGGAAGAGGCCGACATTTGGTTCACACCCAACTAAGAACGGATGACAGCAATTCCATTTATTGCCACCTGCATTAAGTCAATGATGTCTGCTGAATTTTTGCTGAAGATTTGTCAACCAACAACACAATACACGGCCACACTGAACATTATAGGCATGTTGTTGTTTTTGTCATTGTTGTCGTCAAACCTGAGTCATTGAGTCACTTCACCCCAAACTAAACGGTGTTGACATGCAAAATTAATTGCTTCGCTGTCTGACTATCTCTCACCTACTCACACTAGCACACTCTGGCAATGCCGCCTCTACCGCTGTGTGCTGTAAATTTATACAGGTAGATACGAATGTGTTGCTGCAGAGTTGATTTAAGGATTCTTGAGTGCTAAACTGCCGGAAGTGGCTGATTGCAAATCGTACAAATGACAGCAGTGGCAAAAAAAACAACAAAAAAACCAAAAAAAAACAAAAAAAGAATGCGAATCACCAATATTCGCCAAATCACCAAAATACATAGTCAACACGAGCCTGCAGTCACGAAAGGCTCTGAGCAGACGTCCACTGAGGTTTGCGTAATTAACTGCTGATAGGCGATTAGCCAAGAAATGAATGCGCGCTAGGGTGTGGCCACATATTGGTTTTTCCAGCGTTTCAATGACGACTATTCAAATCGATTAGGTGAGGAATAAGCGAAGCGCATTTATACATTTGCAACTTAATTAAAAAAATTGAAAATTAGTTTTAGGGATGACTGCTCAAAATGGTGTTTCTCATAATAGCTTTTCAGAGAAGAATGGAAAAAGAGTAATTTTTTGTTAAAAATGGAATTAGCTTTATACAAAATTCAAGATAAACACGTAAGCAGTTACCCCGGCTTGGATTGGCAATGACTTCATCGGTTCTTCAATAAATAGATATTCAAGGTTGATTTGGTTCATTATAAAGTATATGAATTTGTTCACGTGTGTGTAGTCGAAATGTGTTCAACTAATAATAATAGACAGTGTTTGGATTTTGAACTTTTTCTTTTTTAGGCAATTGTTTTGATAGTTGATCCTACTTGATCAAGGACCGTTTAAGTTCAAAGGCATTCTGAGTTCTGCCAGTGATTCCAGCTTTCGAGATAACGATACTGGAAAATTTGTCTAAATCTTATCTTTTTAGCAACTAACTTCGTAAATTTTTAGGTTATTTTACTAAAATTTGGAACGTGACTGTCTTTTAATATTTTCTTAACTATTTCTGAAAATCATTGAAGTCGGTTCAACTTATAGCTCCCATAAAAGTGGTTGCTGAGCTACGTATGTGGCTTGGCTCTTCCAATTAAGCAGATGCGAATATGAAATTTAATACTATTTTTATTTATCATAAACAGAAATAAAATAATAGCGAAAATCCAGTATAACACCTGTGAGGTCGCTGGTAGTTGAATCCAAGCAGACATTTTGACCTTTTAAGATTCAGTTTTGGCCAGACTGCTTTGGAGACTCTGCATTTAGTAGTCAGAGACCTCCTTCTATTAGTCTCCGCCAAGACAAGTCAATCGCGGTATGCAGTTCGTTTAGAGGAATGCTTATGTCCTCTACCACTCTTTGAAGGTCAGGCCGGGGGCCAAAACAACTGTGACGCTGCGTTGTTTGATAAGCGAGAGGGACCTCCTACATTCTTATCTCAAAACAAAAAGATGTTTTCCTTTGATAATTGTATATACTTGGTCTAAAGTAGGGACGGGCAGCAGAGTAGCACGCTCGCAGCAGAGCGTGCTAGCAAAGTGCTAGATGAGGGGGCGACAAACTTACATCAGAAGGGTAAGCAATAGGCGTGTACGTATATTAATCAGTTCTGAGTAACGCATATGTGTTTGTAAAAAAGAGAGTGAAGCTTTGCCAATAGCAAAGTTACCAGATAAGGGGACTTCATTCCATGTTAGGGTATTTTGAAGTGTTGGGATTTGCTAGATCGTTCATATTAAATAATAAAATGCTTTTCGTTTTTTTATTGGAAACGCTTCTTTGAATATTAACATCATCTTTGCAAATTTCTATTTTATTTACTTTTATAATTTTTGTAATCAAGAAGCATAGGCGATTTTATAATCAAAAAGTTTGAACATTCGCATGTCAAAGTTTCATAGTTTCAAACTATGTGGAGAAAAATTTGTATTGACAAATCGGTGTATATTTTTCTGAATGAAAAAATTGTCTTCGTTTACATATAAGTATGTATGTATATCGTATGTTTTATGTTAGTGAATTGTTTTAAAGAAATGCTGGTCACAACAGCAAACAGTAATCTCAACCAGCCATGTTTTATTTAAACAATGCATGTTATAAATTTTATGTTGTTAAAAAGGACAATTTAGTTACCTGACATTGGTGGGAAAACATGTTTCCATAAAAAAATAGGGGATTTTTTCAAAAAACATTGAGGAAATTATCTTAGTAGAGTGGGTATTCTTGGTGAGTACTTACTTGCTCTCATATTCAAATCAGACGCATATGGCAATGCGCACAGTATGACAAAGTACATACACATTTTTTAATTTCAAATAAATAGTTATTATTTCGAAATATTTTTTTCAACATTTAAAATAAACTATTTTCGAATGAAAGCTTTTCACAACTAGTAAAATAATGTTTGCTCAAAAGAATAAAGGATAAATATTATATATGTTAAAATTTATTATTGTTTTTTTGTTAGTAACTCTATATTGGGAGACACCTCTTGCGCTGCAGCTAAACGCAATATATTTCTTAAATTAGTATCGGATAGTCGATTTCTTAACCTACACTTATTAAGTTTTACCAGTGAAAAAAATTGCTCACATGAATAAGTCGAACCAAACATTGCTATTATTTCTGCAGCAAACTTTCGTAAATTAGAATATTTTTGGTTACAAATTTTTTGATAGAACTCAACAATGCAAGTCGATTCCCTATAATCAGCTTTAATTCGGGTATCACATTGCAAATCGATCAATTCCATTTGTAAGTGTCGGGGCGCTTCAAAAGAATCGAAATCAAAAGGCGTCGCGAACATATCAAGCTTAGATTTTATTGTACGCAACTCAGCAAATCGTTCCTGAAACTTTTTTTCGAGGTTTTCAAGTTCTGCCACATACTTTGTTACGTCTACGTCTTGGCTTTCAGTAAGTGTTTGTAAGCAAGGGAAAAAATCGAAGCATTTTTCCTTTAACTGTCGTATCCATAATGATATTTTTTTTTTGAACGCTTCAATTTCGTCATTCATATTAAAAATAAGTTTTTGTCTTCCCATTAGAGAAAAACTTAAAGCATTCAAATGTTGTGTTACATCCGTGATAAAGGCTAAGTCGCATATCCATTCTGCGTCAACAAGTTCAGGAAAACATTTTCCTTTCTCTTCCTATGAAATCCAATAGTATGTTAAAAAATAGGGCATGTTTATAAAAACACACTCATGGACAGTAAAATAGATAACATGATTTGTTGCTAGACTGGAAAATTTTTATTTTGTATGTTTAATGCTTGTTAAGTTTTTTTTGAAAGCTTAGCTTGGTTTATAGCCAACACTTTTCGAAAATCAACGGTATTTCTGACAACCTTCACACTTCAACATTTTACTAAAATTTAATGGGCTACAAACTGCATACCTAGACTTTTTATGAAACCCTAAACAAAACGTTTGTTTTCTTAGTGTTTTTTTTTTTTATTTTTCGGCAGGAATTGAAATACGACGAATCTACTGCGGTGGTTTTAGCGTTCGAACCGCGAAATCCTAGATCCGCCATTGGTTTGCTATAACTCAAGCTAGTCTTGAAAAAACGGGGTTGAACATACAAAATATATATAAACAAAACTACCAAAAAAGTGGGGTGCCTATTTTATCGACCATGAGTGCATGTGTATACTTACCAAAAAAACATACACATATTCTCGCAATTCAAAGAACCGATTAAGAGTTGCTCCTCGACTTAACCAGCGGATCTCACTATAATATGGGATGCCTGTATGTTCGCTTTCACAAAATTCTAAAAAGTCTCTGAATTGGCGATGATTCAACCCATGAGCACGTAATAAGTTGACACATTTTACAACGATCGTCATTACATTTTGTAAAGAAAAGGATTTCGCACAAAGAGCCTCCTGATGTATAAAACAGTGAATTGCAATTAAATTATTGGGTATATTCTCATTCACAAGTTTTTGCCGAATTCTCGCAATAAGGCCTGATTTTGATCCGCTCATGGATTTCGCACCATCGGTGGCAACGCAAACCACTTTTTGCCATGGTACACCCATGCGTTCAGCACATTCATTAACGCATTGAAATAAATTTTCACCTTTAGTCGTCCCTTTCATTGGAATAATATCCAAAAGTTCTTCACATATATTTAGGTGGGCATCAACTCCTCGGATAAAAATTGCTAATTGGGCTATGTCCGATACATCTGTACTCTCGTCAATAGCCAATGAAATCGCTGTGAATGATTTTATGCGATCTTTTAACTGCGATTCTGTCATTTCCGCCATTTCATCTACTCGTCTGCTTATAGTTCTACGAGATAAGCACATACCCTCATATTTAGGTAATTCTGAAGGGGACAAAATTCCTACTGCTTTTAATATGCAAGATTTCACCAATTCGCCATCCGAAAATGCACGATTCTCTCGAACGAGGTTTAACGCGGTTTCATAAGTTGCACGCTTTGCATCTACAACGTAATCTTCGCTTTCCTAAGAAATTTACAAATTTTTTAATAATTTTGAATTTTTCCGACCTTCTGTAATTTGGCACATGGCTTACCGCTATCGAATCGGGCTCTTTGTTTAGACTTAAGGATTTGTATACACTTTCCCTTTCTTCTCCTACATATTTATCATATTCGCTCCTATGCAGCTCATAATGTCTCTTTATGTTAAAAATCTTAGACATTACACGTTTTTCACATACAAGGCATTGTGATTCTCCGTCTACATATTTGCATAAAAAAGTTACATTCCACTTCGGATTAAAATTTAACAATTTTCTTTTATTTGAGGTCATGTCGAACCAAATGTTTTATATTTAATATTTTATTTAACTTTAGAAATAAATGTATGTTTTTGTCGGCAGTTGAACACTGTGCACTTTGTTTTGACGTTCGCCGTTTCAAATTTTCAAATTTTTAAATTTTTAAATTTTCAGCACTTTCACTGCATCCACACCATACAAATACACTCAATATTAGTGGTTTTTTATGCGAAAATAATACGTAACTCACGGTCTCAAAAAATATCGTCAAAAAGTGCAGAAATTACGAAAAAACGGATTTTATTTATGAAATGTCAAAACTTATGAGTAAGAGTTGCCGCAGTTGTTAAATGTGGGAATAAATTTTGGGCATTGTTGATTTTATTATTTATGATTTATATACATATGTATATACTCTTGGTTGTTTATTTTTGTACTCAGTTGTGCATATCAGAGTATATAGGATTTAGATGGACGAAATTAGTTGCCAATCACGTCCATTTTTATGACAAATAAAAGAAAAAATGGTATCATTCAGTAGCTAAAAATTCTAAAACATTTAACAAACTTCGGTAGCTAAAGAGAGTTTGCAAGTTCTATAAAGTAATTGCTAAAAAACTTAAAAATCTGGATTTCTTAGCTCAATTTAAAAAACATCAATTTAAAAAAATATATCCGAACTCAAAAACCATTTAAGTAATCATAAGATAAGTGTGCATAATTTACAGATTCGTCAGTATATGTGATCAATATTATTGAAGATTTAACTGTCATTGCTTTCCAATATGTAAGATTTTAATTTAATCTCAAATTAAATATTTTCAGAGGCCTTAATCTTCTTTACATCTAGCAATTAAAAAACAGTATTACGCGAACTTTTGAAATGTTTTATGGCATGTTTATTGTTGTTTATTACCTTAAGGGGTTACGCCACTCTAGCTACTGTAAAAAAGCAGTTTTTTAAGGATTTTTTTTACATTGAAAGAAAGGTGCTAGGAAAAAACTTTTTAAGTATATTATTAAGCATGTATTTAAGTGTAGTTACAAATATTTTTATTGAAAAATATTACAAAATGGCGCCTTTGGAGTGAATCTCTGAACGCGCCCTGCGAAAAAGGCACTTCACGGCACGCAGTACAACTGACGTAAATGTCCACCTAAACCAAATTAAAAAAATTCTTCTCAATCGACGTGAGTATAGCTGTAGAAATACGTACGGGATTTTAGAAATATTGAAATTTGTGTATTTTGCAGATGTTTGAAGTCAAAAGTAGAATTTTTCATCTAAAATGGAACCGCGGAATAATGTTCTAAAGATCCTTGTACAATTACAAGTGAAAATATTAAAAATTGTTTGTGTTATGCTGCGTGCAGTTTTGAGATAAACACGGTTTAAATTTGAATAGTCGTGTCAGAGACGTCAGAGGCGCTCGCGCAAAAGTGCGAAATATTAGAGATAAACATTTTTTTCACGCATAGGATTTTTTGTTTTATATTCTAAAGAGTTTAAAGAATCTTTTAAGCAAAAAAAAAAAAATTCGATATTTTGAAAATCCTAGAGTGGCCTAACCCCTTAATTCATTATTATAATAGAAAGTGTAATATGTATTTAATTTAGTTATTGAAGGAAAATCTATCAAAAAATAATAATTTGTTGATATGAAGTTAAAAGTTGGCATCCCTGGTAAGAATTCATGAATAATTGCTTTCTCATTCAGGATACAAACACAGACACAACTCGCTCAATTTTTCTGTTTCTTCCCCGTGCTTTGTTATCCCCCTTCACCAAGCACTTTTACGCACGCAGAAGCACGCGCTGCTGCACAGTGCAAATGTGCTGAGTTTGCCCATCACTAATTTACACAATAATGAGTAAGCATACATAGTAGTGTTAATATATTTAACATAAATAAATGGCTTAAGCCTTGCATATACCGCCTTGCATAATTAAATACACAAACAATGTGGCATGCAGGAATCTCTCCTTGTGTGAAAGTCAACAGATGTGGCAATGAGTATTTGTATTGATATCTAAAATAATATGCATGCCTATGAATACATACTTACATGTGTATATGTGTATGCACATATATTTATACTTGTATACTTGAGCATTACAGCAACTGTGAGAAATTCATAATTTCTCAGATTTTCTGGTATTAAAAGTATCCATTAATATACTTACACATCCACATAGCAGCTTATGAGCATAAGCAAAAGCTTCTGCATGCCTACAGATTACATTCTACACCGAGCACTCGCTTCTTAATATGAGTGCTTATCGTTATCAGTATGATTTGGCAGCTTTGAAAGTTATTTCGTGACACGTGTGTGTTTAATTTTTTAACACCTGCTTAGTATGAATATTTTTTTTTTCGAAATTTGCATAAAAAATCATGCCGCCCTTTTTAGTGAACATTCGCTTCAATATATGAAATGAAATGTGTTATATAATTGTCATTGTTGACGATAGAGCCTATATCCTATATATATCTATGGCCTTAATATCCATTATGTCCCTTCAAGGACTTAGAGTGTGTATTAATTCTCCCTGCGAAAGGAAGTTTAGCAAGGACGCTAAATACTTTTCAGGATGCTTTTTCAGTAGAGGTAGTCAGGCTTCATTTGCGTTTGGTCATCAATGTAAGATTTTGTTCAATAAGCGGCTTGCATTTTCGTATATCCAATCTATAAATTGCCGAGAATTTCACATACATAATTTCCGAGTTTAGTCAGGTAATATTTAGTTCAGTCTGCCATATCCAAATAAACTCGGAAAGGGCGATCGAATATCTTAGGGTCTGGATTGACACAAAACTTTGTTTCTGGCAGCATTTAATAAATGCAAGTTCCAGGCCGGCTTCTGTCAATTATGCTCTGACGCAACTCCTTCCTAACATAGGAGGGCCCCAGAAAAATCGCAGGCGGCTACTGCCATTGGTTGCTGACTCACAATTCTTTATGCAACACCCCTTTTGTGCGAGGTTCAAAAAGGCCAATCTAAGGGAAGTCAGCCAGACGCACAAGCAAGGTGCGCTGCGTGAAGCTTACGTGTCTGATGACGCAATCTCTGTAATAGCTAGGAAGCTCCTCTGGATCTCTTGGCAGATGAAATGAATAGACGGAAGGATCTCATGGCAGATGAAATGAATCGATGAAATGAATGAAGGAGCACGACCCATACCAGTACAAAAAGCAGGTGAGCGATTGCTGACAATTGGCTGGCGCAAGCAGTGGTGGAAGCAGTCATAAAACGGGCGTTGGACATGGAGACACAGGCTATCACCGTTCCCAGTTGCTCTGCGGACATGGCTGTTTCCGGGAATACCTGCACCGTTTCAAGTGCCATTTCTGTCCAAAACGCCCGAATACTGACAAAAAAGCAAACCACAACCGCTTCAGAGAGCTATTCTCGAAAAATGCCTGGGTCATCAACCATCTCTCAGCACCCTCATACGAGATAAGTGCGAAACCAGCAGTAACTGGGAGGCAGCCCAAATGTTCACAAGTTAAAAACGATAGGTAAAAAATAAATTATAGAATAAAATTTTATTTTTGTAAAATAAAAAATTTAAAAAATACTATTCTATTTATCTAAAACAAATTTTATTTATTCCCCATTTTTTGGGATTTTGTTTTGTAATAATTAAAAATATTTTCATTTTTTTTAATATTTGAAAAATAGCTATAAAAAGGAAAATACGAAAAAAGTCTGAGATATGGTATTTTTCCAAAATAAGAACAATTAAAAGGCATTTAAAAAAGATGTCTTTTTTATCCAAAATATATATCTAGAAAAATATTTTTCGCCCAAAAAATAAAATCAATAAAATAAAAAAATTGTTTTCCCAAATATATTAAATAAAAAACATTTTTTATCGGAAATAAAAAATATTTTGTTGTTCTACAAAAATTTTATTTTATTTTAAAAAATATTTTTTTATCCGAAATAAAAATATTTTGTTGTTTTAGAAAAATTTTATTTCATTTATTTTATTTTTAATTTATAGATAACAAAATGTTCAGAAAGTTTAAAATAAAATTTAATATTTCTAAAATAAAAAAAAGTAAATAATGCTATAAAATTTTATTTTTATAAAATAAAAATAAACCGAAAAAAATGTTCCCCAGTTTTTTAATATTACATACAAATATTTTATGCAAAAAAACTTTTCCTCAACAAAATTTTCAGCAAAACATATTTTTTTATCCACCAGAACAAAATTTTTTTTCCGGAAAAATTTATTTCGCCAAAAATTTAGAATAAAAAGTTTTTTTTCTAAAAACAAAAATTTTCAACAAAAAATGTTTTATATTTATATTTTTATTCACCAGAAATGAATCAATAAAAAGTTTTTTTCCCGAGGAACAAAAATCTTCAACATAAAAATTGTATTCGCTACCAAAATAAAAATATTTTGTTATTTTAGAAAAATTTTATTTCATTTATTTTATTTTTAATTTATGGATAAAAAAATGTTCAAAAAGTTTAAAATAAAATTTAATATTTCTAAAATAAAAAATATTATCTTTTAAAAATAAAAAATATTTCTAAAATAAAAAAAAAGTAAATAATGATATAAAATTTTATTTTTATAAAATAAAAAAATAAACCGAAAAAAATGTTCCCAATTTTTTTAATATTATATACAAATATTTTTTAATACAAAAAAACTTTTCCCCAACAAAATTTTCAGCAAAAAATATTTTATTATCCACCAGAACCAAATTTTTTTTCCGAAAAAATGTAGTTCGCCAAAAATTTAGAATAAAAAGTTTTTTTTTCTAAAAACAAAAATTTTCAACAAAAAATGTTTTATATTTTTTTATTCATCAGAAGAAAAATTAATCAATAAAAAGTTTTTTTCCCGAGGAACAACAATTTTCAAGAAAAAATTGTATTCGCTACAAAATTTTGAATAAACATATTTTTAGTACGTACAAAATTTTTTCCCAAAAAAAAATCTTTTATTTAAAAGACGAAAATTAGTTTCTCCCAAAAATTTTCAACAATATATATATTTTTTTTGAATAAAAATAATTTTTCACCAAAAATTAAAAAAAAAATTTCATAAAATATTTTCGAGAAATTTTTTTTATAAAATTTTTTTTTAAGTAAATTGTTTCCTAAAATAAAAGTAATGTAAAAACGTTGAAAAATACCTAAGATAAATTACTTAATTGGTTTTATACCAGAATTTTCAACGTTGAATATATGCAAAAAACCTGAAAATTAATTATTTTCTGTTTACTTCTTATTTCCCCCAATTTTGGAAATAAACCAGGAATTTACTACAATGTTCTAAATACTTGGGTCAGTTGAAATGAAATCGCACGTAAATCTAAATATTTCGAACAGCAATAACTTTTAAATTCCTCCTCTCCTCAAAATCCCGCATCCGCTCTCGTTACGTATAAACACCTACTTCTCCTTGTCACTAAATAAAAATAGTCAGCAAATCGTTCGCATTCATACTGCAATAAAAATTATAGCTACGTTTTGTGTTCGGGCAAACCCCGGAGAAAAAAATTATCTGACCTTCCATTTCTTTTCACTTCACTTTCTCTGCCACTCCAAGCATTGTCAGAATTATGTAATGCTTATTTACAAGGCTGATTATTAGCATCATTTCCATTTGACCACTTTTATCTGTGGCACTTGCTTTTGTTCAGTCGAATGTTTCTTCATGCTTTGTCTTTTATTATCTTGCTTTTTTTTGGTCTGTGCTCCTTGTAGGTGCATACGTCTCCGCTCCTCATGCCCTTGCACAATCATTTGTATTCCTGAATCCGCTACTCATACCATTCCTTCAAATTTCGCATTTGTATTATTCTTTCCATTCTTTTCTTGCCTCTCGCTGGTACTCGTATTCATTGAGGCATTAGGGTTATTGTTTTTCGTCTTTCATATTTTGGAGATTTGTTTGTAAGTGTATATTATTTAATGGTCAATATATGTACTGGTAGTCGTTAAGCTTTGGTCCTTTTCACTATTCGGCCTTTATTTTTGGGTTGTTCGCGCTCTCAACGCAGATAAACATTTCAATTCGTAATGATTATTTTCTTAGCTTATGTTATGCTGTCATCATTGTATTTCTACAACTTATTATCTTACTGATTTCTTGATTGTCAGCGTAATAACCTCTCACAGGGAGTGGGAATCGAAAGGATGTCTGCTTTTTTTTGTTCTTTTTTTTATTTCTTTTCTTTTTTGATTGGTTTCATGGGAAAGATAGGAAATAATTTATCAATTGTTATCACTTTATTTCTCTTTTATGCTTCTTACTTTCGGGTTTTTT
The DNA here is from genome assembly GCF_027943255.1 of Anastrepha obliqua. Classification (NCBI taxonomy): domain Eukaryota; kingdom Metazoa; phylum Arthropoda; class Insecta; order Diptera; family Tephritidae; genus Anastrepha; species Anastrepha obliqua. Next base: position 34,770,409 of record NC_072896.1, read on the forward strand.
CTTAGATTTTCTTTTTTTTTGTTTTGTGCTCTTGAAGTCCACTTTAGTGCTAAGAGGGTGGAATTCTGAGGTTACATAATAGAGTGGGAAAATAACATAAATGAATAGTTATTAAAGTGAATTTCATGAAAATTTATTTACTTTTATAAGACGACCTCAAAAGCATATTTCTGTCAATTAAGGAAAATAAGCGCAAAGGAGTCACTTAATTAAAGTAATCTACAGTGCTGAGTCGACCAAACAGACACCTGAGACAGTTGCTTCTTTACTTAAAATTACTGATAGCATAATGATTTCTGGTGCCTGTAAAGTGGCATTGATTGCCAAGCGGATTTAACGAAAACCTTCAGCGGAGCTTTAGCAGGTTTTTTTCAGGAAGCAACATGAATGTAGTCTAACGCTGGTTTAGAGTGACAAGTTGCCAAGTAGCAAGAAAAGCAAAAACTGCTTCGTTTCCTAAAACTTTCAAGTACGTTTTTTCAGTACTTATTTGAAATATAATTATAAATAATCATATTACAACTAGCAGCAAGGGCTACCGGCCTATGAAGTACCTATTTCATTTCCAACCATTTCTATTCACTGATAAGCAAACTTTGCGCACCGAGAATGTCATAAGTCCCAAAAAATAGAACAACTTTTGATCAAAGAAAGTTGTTGAAATCGTTTCGCTTGGAATTGTTTTACCTGGGAAGTTATCTTTTTCTGTGAAATATGCAAAAATTGTACTTTTGCACTCCCAGCTAGCGACATATCGATTTCGGGGCTGAAGGTAAATAGTTGAAATGGTTGAAGTACCAGTCTGGCACTCCTCAAGTAGCACTACAGCACCGTTTAGATACCATTAAGAGACCTCCAGCAGGCAGATATGTACAGCCAGCCAGAGCTGGTTAGTTTGGCGGACTACCCCAGGCTGTTGAAGAAAGACGCACCCAGTGACCTAAATCGTCTAGCTACCACTCCCGGACATTTACAGAGAAAGTGCTCAACAGTCTCCTTCTCGAAAAGGTTTTCACAGCTTCTGCAACGTTGGCTAAATGGTAAATCTAGCTTTTCCGTGTGTGTGCCGATTGTCGAATGATCGGTAAGCACAGCTACAAATTTGGAAATTGAATAGCGTTGAGTCTTCAGGACTTTCAGAGTTCTCCGTCTATTATGAAGAAATGGAGCTCCATCTTTTCTGCACTTTACTAACAAAATAGTTTTGCAGTTTATATTTACCAACAGTCAGGTGGATGCCTATGCCCGGATAGGAGGTCTCCGAGACCAAATCTGTCGACCTCCTCCTGTTAAGCTGATTAGCAATGTCATTTCCCTCTATGCTTCTATGTCATGGAACCCAAATCAAAGAGATGTTACCTGCGCACCCAAGAGATTTGATATCCTCCTTACAGGAGTTGATTAGTTTGGATATGCACCATGGCATTGTCATAGATTTGATTGCGGCTTGACTATCGGGAAAATTGTTGACATTTCCCTCGCTCCCACATTTCCTAAGCATTTTAATGCGTGCGGAATCACAAAGCCTTCTGCCTGAAAAACACTAGCAGTGTTGGGCAGTCTAAAGGAGATAGATTAATTGGCTGATTTAGAGAAAACCCCTGCTCCGACTCCCGATTCCATCTTGTAGCCTTCAGTAAAGCAAGAGGTACCAGGTTCAGGGCAGATTTCCCCCTCGTTCCAATCCTGCCTACTTGGAAAGATTGCCCTAGCACGACCCTTAAACTCCAGTTTGCGGATAGAGAGATCTGCCCGAAGTTCAGAGAATTATGGTGTTAACTGCCATGTCGATGAACGTGTATCTATAAATAAGTTAAAGAAATCCCTCAATGCAACTATTAAGAACTGAACATAGCATTAATTAGTAGTGAGTAAAAACCGACATAAGAAAAGAGCTGAGAACGGAAGGATATTTTTTCAAGTATAGCAACAAAAAATACAATTTTTCCAAAGAACAGTTTTTTTTTTAATTATATTTTGTATCCTAAAAAATTCAAAAATTAAAATTTGTATATAATAAGAAGAACTAAATATATTTCACTTAAAAAATCCTTATTAAAATTTTCAACAGTGCAAAAATCTCAAAATAGGATATATTTTCAATTTCTTCAATGTACTTCTTATTTTAGTGAGCCCATAAATATATATTTTTTTTTAATTAAAAAAAAAAAATTTTTTTGTTTTTGAAAGATAATAAGAATAAAAAAAATTTTTGTTTAGAAGGTATAATTGGAAATTTAATAAGAATAAAAAAAAATTTTTTTGGAAAGAATAATAAAAACGTTTAAAAAAAAATTTTTCAAAAAAAAAAAACTTATTATACTAAATAAAAAAATTTAAAAAAAAAAGGTTTTTATTATACTTTCCAAACAAATTTTTTTTATAATTCTTTTTATGTTTCGAAATTTTTTTTGGAAATTTTGTTTTGTGGGAATATTTTTTTTATGCTGTTTTTTTTATTATTCTTTTTATATTTCGAAATTTTTTTTTGGGAATTTTTTTTATACTATTTTTTTTTTGAAATTATTTTTTATTATTCTTTATTTTAATAATAATAATAATTTTTTTCTTTTAGGAATTTTTTGTTTTATTATACTTTATCCTAAAAAAATGAAATATAAGGAAGCACAAAAGAAAGTTAATTAAAAAATCCAATAAAAAATTTTTACAAATTTAATAAATCCCAAAATTATTGTTTTTTTCAAATTTGTTCAATATACTGCTTATTATAAGTTTACTGCACAAAGCAAAAAAGGAATGTTAAAAAAAGTTAAATTTCATGGTTAGAAATAATATAAATAAAAGCAAAAATAATTTTTTTTTTAATTCTTTTAGCATACGTCTTTTTATGCCGAGGCATACAAATAAAAAAAATTTTCAAAAAAATTGACGAAAATGTACAAGATTTTGCTGCTGTAGTTTTTGTTTTTCCAAAGAATTAAAAGTTTCTATTAATTCCATTTAATTGCTGTAAATAAATATAAATCAGTACAGAAAAGAAGTCAAAGATAAATAAAGAGTAGCGGAACACTAAAGACTACTGCCGCGGCAGTGATGAATATCATTCTTCCCTTATTACCGATTGAAGCCTACAGCAAAAAGCTGGAGGCGAAATCGGCGCCCAGGTTAAGAGAATCTTCTTACCTAGCCACAAACAGGAAGGGTCACGCAAGAATACTGGATGGGGTATTCCCTTCTTACATCAAGCGACAGACTTTTGCAAGCAAAATGAACAAGTAGGCGGAGGCCTTACCACGGAGGAAATGAGTGTGCGAACATTTCATTCTGGCTACCGGATCACTGTAGCGTAATTCGAGCTGAAATTCTGGCTATCAGGAAAGGCTTCTTAGCCTTAAAGAAAAGTGTTGTTACCACAAGAGAAACAAATATATATTCAGGTAGCCAATCGGCCCTGAAAGTATTACAATCACCTAATATTAGCTCAAGCACTGTAAACGAATCGACGTTTTGATAGAACTATCACAGTACTTTACAATAAACTTGCCATGAGTGCCGAGTCCCTGTGGGACATAGTAGGCAACTGCAAAGCAGATAAACTAGCGAGGTTGGGTACCTCATTACCGATCCAACCAGACAAAGCGAACATACATATAACAGGTGGCGCTAAAGTAATCCTCCTATCAGAAAATGCTATAAGTTTTGCGATTGGCCCCTAATGTCAGTTCTGTTTTAACAATTGTGTAGTAAACTTATGCGAAATACACGTTAATAAACAATGTTTCGCTACACTGCTCCAGAACGCGGAATATTGCTGACTATTTATTTGACCAATAATCGGTCGGTGATTTTGGCACAACGTGAATTTCGTCGTAGATTTCCTCGCCGCCCACGCCTACTGGTGAAACACTGCGACGTTTAGCCGCTCGCCTCGAAGAGACTGGCACAACACGAGATGCTGCCAGGCGTGGCAGACCCCGGAGTAGCCGTTCTGCAGAGAATATTGCTGCTGTAGCCGAGGATGTCATAGAAGCGCCGAAGCAGACGACGTGCCACGCAAATGGGTATCAGCCGACGGTCTTTACAGCGAATTTTGGTACAAGATTTGAAGATGTTTCCGTACAAAGTCTAGACGGTGCATCAGCTGTTAGCTGCTGACCGCCAATCGCGTCTAACATACGCTCAAGCCATCCTTAATCACCACCAAGAGGAAGATGATTTTTCATAAAAAATAATCATGAGTGATGAGGCCCATTGCCATCTTAGCGGGCACTGAAAATCCGCGTGTAACCTACGAAGACCCATTACACCCGATCAAAGTCACTGTATGGTGTGCTGTTTTCGCTGGAGGAGTCATCGGACCTTTTTTCTTCGAAGACGTCGCGGGCCAAACGGTTAGTGTGAATGGTGAGCGCTACAGAGCAATGATCAACGAGTTCTTTTTCCCGCAACTTGATGAATTGGGATTGGAAAACATGTGGTTCCAACAGGACGGTGCAACGGCACACCGTTTTGGCGATTTGCACTGGCCAGCAAGATCGCCTGATTTGACCGCTCCGGACTTCTTTTTGTGGGGCTTTTTGAAGTCGCGGGTTTATGTCAACAAGCCTCAGACTCTTGCAGCTCTTAAAGACAATATCCGTCAAGAATATGAGGACCTATCGCCGGAAGTTTTGGCCAAAGTGATGGAAAATGCCATAAAAAGGACTCAAAAGGCAATCAACTGTGGCGGCGGTCATTTACGTCATGTCATATTCTCAACTTGATGTAAAAAGAATTAAAAGACAAAATAAAAATAATCCACAAGAAGAATCAAAGTTTTTGATTTTTTTTTTAATTACAGTCAAAAAACATCGCAAGGTTACTTTTGCGCCACCTTGTACCTTTAGCAACTTGTAAGATGCTTATAGACAAATACACTATCAGAGCTGACAACAGGCTATGGACTCAGTCCCTGACCTGTGTAACAAGTAGGATGACGTGGCCAGAATGTAACATGGGCCGTGCAGCCGACTGTTAAAACTGAACAAGGACATGAAAAATTATCTTGGGGTTCTAACAGGACATTGTCTGATTGGCAGGCATGCCAGTAGATTGGGAGCACCCTATAACGACTATTGCAGAAGCTGTAATGACATTGAAGAAGAAGAGCCTATAGAACACTTTCCAAGCTGGCGATGGCTCTGGATAGAAGAAAGTTCAATATTTTAGGAAAAAATTCCTTGCATAACTTGGCAGAAGTAGCCAATTTAAAAATAACAAACCTTGTTAGATACATTAAAGCCACAGGTTGCTTCAATAAGGACAATGTAGAGTGAGGAGAGGGGACAGCGCTGGTGGTATCGCAAGGGGCCTACAGCAGGCCTAGGTGTGTCAGTTGACAACCACTGTACCTACCTAAATAAAGAGTGCTATTTTTTGGTCCTGAAGTCGAAAAATTGAATTTATTTTTTATGCCAAAACTAATTCTTGACATACAGTAATCGTGGTATTCACGCTACATATTTCACCCTATCTAGCTACACATTTCGCTTTATTGATTTATGTGTTATTTTGGATATTAAATTTAATTTCAATTCTCATACCGCAAACAAAGTTAGTTTTTATTTTTCACGAAAGATATTTACTTATTCATTAATATATACTTTGTTCTCCCCAAAGTAATCCAAGGCTATTCCAATGCTCAAGGCATATTTGATCTGTTTTCGATGTGACTCTTAGTTGTTCAGAAAATATTTCGGAAATTAGAGCTTTATTTTGAAATTTTTGTATAAAAAAGGGAAGAATACCACGCAAGCCACCAATGAAATTTGTGAAGCTTACGGAGACGATGCCGTATCAGTTCGTGTAGCACAACAATGGTTCGCTCGCTTCCGTTCTGGAAATTTCGATGTGAAAGATGCGCCTCGCCCCGGTCGTCCTATCGTTGAAAAAGTGGATGAAATTATGAAAAAGATTGACCAGGACCGTCACATAAGCTGTCATGACATCGCCAAGGCACTAAACATTCATCATCAAACGGTTTTGAACCATTTAAAAAAGGCTAGTTACAAAAAGAAGCTCGATGTTTGGGTACCACATGAATTGTCTGTGAAAAATTTAATGGACCAAATTAACATCTGCGATTCTTTGCTGAAACGAAATGAAATCGAACCATTTCTGAAGCGAATGGTAACAGGAGACGAAAAGTGGATCAAATACAACAATAATGTGCGAAAAAGATTATGGTGCAAGGGTGGTGAAGCTCAACAAACGGTCGCAAAGCCAGGATTGACGCCTCGAAAGGTTATGCTGTGTGTTTGGTGGGATTGGAAAGGAATCATCCACTATGAGCTGCTCCAGCCTGCTCGAATGATTGATTCTACACTTTACTGTCAACAACTGATGAGATTGAAGCAAGCAATCGAAAAAAAACGACCAGAACTGATCAGCAGAAAGGGCGTCGTTTTCCATCAGAACAACGCTAGGCCACACACATCTTTGATGACTCGGCAAAAACTGCCACCATATAGCCTTGACCTTGCACCATCGGACTACCATTTGTTTCGGTCAATGCAGAACTCCCTTAACACGTTGGCTGCCAATGTATCACTGGTGATCATTTCAAAAACCTACCCCCAGGTGCCAATGTATCACCGGTGATCATTTCAAAAAACTACCCCCAGGTGCCAATGTATCACCAGTGATACACACCTAGTCCCCTAGATTTTAGGGGCTGGGACCCTAACGGAAGGAGTTTTGAGAAAAATGAAAGTTTATTTTAAAAGAAAAAATATTTTATTTCATAGTAAAATACAAAGTTTTGAAATAATACGAAATTAAAAATGAGAAAATTCAATTCAATTCTGGAAACAGAAAAAACTATATTTTTTGTTTCTAATTTTAATGTAGTTGTTGAAAATGTTTAAGACATAGGTATGGTGACCCTCGACATTGGGTGCAGTATGTTGCCACTAGTTTGGCCTTCTTCCTGGCGACTGACGACGAGTTTGTCGTCTTTAATTCTGAATAGCACATGCCGCAACGATGTCTCTTGCGCCTACCATCCTTTGTTGCTTCTGTCGACGTTATTAAAAAGTGTTTTCCCTGCGGAGGTGAGCGCGCTATTTTGTTTAAAGGCCAGAATCAATTCCTGCAAGACCTTGTCAACTTTATAAGTTTTTGACACTGTTTCAGAGGACTGGGCATTATCTGCGAAGTGAATGAATTTGAGCAAGATCTGGAACCGGTTACGAGCCATAACTTGTGGGACGAATACGTTTTTGAACAATGTGCTTGGTTTCCAATAGTCGGTTATTGCAGGGTATTTTACCATTCCCATATACATGACTATGGCCAGAAACTCCATGATCTCCTGGCGATCAGTATCTTTCCACATATTCATCCTACTGCTGCTGCGAGTACCGATGCCAGTTACTTGAGAGTTTGCATTCCTATTTGTCTCTTCAACAATAATATCCAATATCTCATCGGTCAAAAACTTTCTGTAATATTGAAATGGCGTACTGGCATCATATTGCAAAACCTGGGGTGGATTGGTAAATTCTTCGAAATTCTTCAAAGTCTCTCAGGTAGCAGGCGAGGTCCATGCTGTCGTAGTTTCCGTCTGTTCTTCATCTGCAGTATTATTAACATTTGTAGCACTAACATCGAGGTCTTCATCAATACTGTCATCACTCCTTGTATCACTGCCTGAATCTGGGATGTACTCATCTTCATCTGGACTAAAATCATCACCACTAACACTGGAATTTTCCATTGAATTCAACGCATCACGTATTTCCTCGGACTTCACAACTTCACTTCACTATTTTTCACTGTAATTTGCAACCAACTGCTCGCTATGAACTCAAGTTTGATACTGATTTATTTTGATTTACTTGTTCGAAATGTGATCACCGGTGATCACATTTCAAAAAAAAATAAGAATCGTTTTAAAAAACGGCAAGTGGTCACCAGTGAACACAGCACAAAAACATGCTCATACGCGCCAGGAGCGTGACTTTTATTCCTGGTAAAAATATCTCATTAAAATTCAAACGGGAACATGACTTTTTTTGCTTGGCACCTGGGGGTAGATTTTTTTTGTGATCACCGGTGATACTTGGCACCTGGGGGAGGTTTTTTTTTGTGATCACCGGTGATACCTGGCAGCCAACGTGTTAATGGAGTAAGGTTGGCTTCGAAGAGAAGCCTGTGAAAATTACTTGTCGCAGTTTTTCGCCGAGAAACTACAAAAGTTTTACACTGATGGAATAATGTCTCTAGAAGAAAAATGGCAAAAGGTGGTCGAGCAAAATGCTACATATTTGGTTTAATAAAGTTCATTATAAATATAAAAAAAATTAGTTGAAGTTTGATTAGAAATACGAAAAGACTTTTTCGACTACCCAATATTTGTATCCTTAACAACAGGGGTAGTTTCCTTTGGTGCCGATTTTGAGTTAGTTTTTTAACTTCACTCCATGTTTATGCTTTATGCTATGCCAATCATTTGGCAACCATTTTTCAACTGTAAATAGCATTCAAACTCTCCTCACATCAATGCCCTTTTTACGATTTCTATGTCAATAGTTCGCTCAGCTATAAAGCTTTAGATAAATAATATACCGGTCGGGTGCAAATTGCGCTCTTGAAAATTTACAGAAATCCGATCCCTTCCTACTACGGCCTTGTCCTTATGGTTAAAAAAAAATCAATTGCGCCTTTATGCTCAGCTTCAGTTCTGTTTAAAAATGCGGCAACTTTAAATTTCAGAATCCTACTTATTTCAATATTACCACTCGCCATTTTTATCAATTATTTTGTCGTTTATCGCCTGGTACAACATACAACATTTATCGATTAGTCATTATTGCAGGCGTATATTAAAACCACAACGTAATTAACACATTAACACTGGCATTAATGCTTGGTTGTGCCGTTGGTAGCCCTAAAATGGGCAATATTTACTATTCTTAACCCGTTACAAGCCGGATGTGGTATAAATGTAGGGAGTAAAAGAAGTCAATGCTCTATATGACAATCAACATTGATTTGCATTTATGGGGAAGCCGGCATTTCAAGTTAAGATTCAGGAAATTTCGGGATCAGTGAAATCTCGAAAGTTGGAATTCCTAGTACTTAATAATCATCGACTGAGATACGTCCACATATTATTGATAGAGGCATAAACAAGAACATGGAACAAGCATATGGAACAAGAATCAATTTTTACTTTTACGCATCTTTTAAAGGCTTTATTCTGTGTAACTGCTAGATGGTCTCTAGAGACATGGTGCTGATATTACAGCACTGTCGGAAATTTAATACAGCGCGTGAAGGCTACTGCTTATAGTTCTTCTGAGTCGAGGTACTATTGACAGTTATGACTTTGAAGTACATAGTTAGAGACTTCGTTTATTTGGGAACCATCATTAATACCGATAAAAATGCTAGATTTGAAATCCAACGGAGAATCTGTCTTGCCAACAAGTGCTACTTTGGACGAAGTAGGCAATTGAGTAGTAAAGTGCTCTCTTGACGAACAAAACTAAAACTCTACAAGGCTCTCATCATGCCCGTCCTATAGCATGACGCAGAAACGTGGAGGACAAAAAAATTCGATGAGGCGCCCATTGCAATGTTTGAAAGAAGGATTCATAAATCTCGTGTAGCCAAGACAGATCCATCGTTGGTTAGGTCATATCGTCCGAATGAGTTTAAACTCTCCGGCTCTGAAAATATTCGATGCGGCAATAGTGGTACTGGTGGTAGGATAGGAAGAGGAAGGCCTACTCTGTATGGGACATATCAGGTGGAAAAGAGCTTGACTTCACTTCGGGTTTCCAATTGGCGCAAGTTGGAACGAGAGTAAAACCACTAGCACACTTTGTTCAACTCGACCAAAGTCGCGTAAGCGGTTATCGCTCCGATCAAAAAAAAAAAAAACAAACGAGTTAAGGTACAAATCTGAAAAGAAATTCAAGTTGACGCGAGACTCTTCCTATAAAAATAGCAGTCCTTCTGGGACCATCGCCATTTTTGGATATTTTTGACTATAGAGACTTTATGGATGCGACTTTTTTAACTTTTAACTTTTATCACCTCGATCAATATTCTTCCCTTTCAGAGTGAGGTATCAGTACTGCTATGTAAAGGAGAAAATAGTAGTGCCATTACACCTTCGACCTTAAACCTTTACTATTTTAAAATCTGAGCACATTTTTACTTTAGCATAGCAATTTTTTAATAACTTCCTAAGAAACTTAGTGTTTCTGAGTGAAACGAATTTGCTGGTATCCACTTCGTGTACATTTTCTGGTCATTTTACGTTTACTTTTTTTAACAACTCGCTAAATTTCTTACTTTTTGCATAACTTTTAAATATAAAACACACAATGGCAGAAAGTGGGTTAATGGGTAGGCATATCATATGTTTACATACACATAAGCACATAACATATGTTGGCGGATGCAAATGGGTATTTATGGTGTGGTCGGTAGCCCAGCACTTAATTGCCTAATGTATTAAATATATGCAGACGAGTGTAAGCTAAATGTATATGTATTTGGATATATGCGTATGGAAGTAAATATTTACACCAAAATTTTCAGTGATGAATATATGTGCCAAGTATGTTATGTATACTATGTAACCTATGTGTGGTATTCATGCTATGTTTGCTATGTATGTTATGTTCGCTAGGTTATGCATGCTAGGTTTATGCATGCTATGTATGTTTTATGTGTTATGTATGCTATATTTGCCATGTGTGTTATGTGTGATTTGTACGCTATGTGTTTTTTTTTTATGAGGAGGGAGCATCGAAAGCCTTACCCCGTCAGTGTGGGACTTTAACCCGAACTAAACCTCCTACCGTCAAAGTGCGGAGTGCGTCAAGTATTTCGTCGGAAGCGGTTTGAGCGTTGCACTCAACGTCAGTTACGGTTCTGATGCAAAATGTCACAAGCTGTATCTGCCTATTACCACCACGAATTAAGTCATATCTGAAGAGAATCACCCCTTTCGGATCTAAACAGCAGCAGCACCCGCAGCTTCATACTGCACACTTGTCATTTGCGTTACTGGCTCATGACGCCTCATGCCTGTTTTTATACTGCTCGCTAAGTATAGCAACATCGATGCCCAGCTCGTATACCGTTTGGGTAAGCAGGCTTTGCGCTGTTTCGCAGTGGTTGAGGTTAAGTTGCAATACCTTCATGCTTTCCTCTGTTGGGCTGCTCTCTGGAATGCGGGGCATGTTCGCCCTCCCGACACATGCTTAGTGTCACCTTCGCCGTGCTGTAGGCATAGCGCGCAGCCCGGCGTATTTACGCAGTTTTTAGCCTTATGGTCTCGCCCTCCACATCTGAGGCACTGAGAAGTGCGGTCATCTTCGCTCTTGCAGTTCCTTACCAGATGGCCAAAATTGTGGTATTTGTAGCACCTTGTTATAGCTGCCTTTTCTCTGATACGGTAGTAAACGCAGCCAATACGTATTTTGGGTAGACTTATCAGTTTTTATGCGGACGCCGATGGTAGGCTAATGGTGTATGTGTGCGTGCCACCGTAGGCTGTGTACATTGCTCGAGCGACCGATAGCGCAACTTTTCCGTCAGGGAGGTTATTTTTTATCGCCTCTAACACTTCTTCTCTGGACGTCACTTCATCAATATTATCAGGACCAATGCGTCAGGATTCGTTGGTATTTTTTGCATGGCTTTGGTCTTACGTTTGACCACTGTTGAACAGCATTCACGTGATTGGGTGCCCTCCACGCCTAGGGACGCATTCATGTATACTGCTGCAACGTTTTGTTTCTTAACAGGAACCACCTCTTTCGGTTGGTTGGAGTAGTGTTGTTGCTCTTTGGGCCTGGCCTCTATTGGATTCCTCTCGGCGATTCTAAGCGGATGCACTTTGCTATTTGCTGCGGCGAATTGAGCCCATCCCGCCCGCTATTGGCAGCCGTGCGGGCTCGCTTTGCTTGCTTTTTGCGATCGTTCTCCATTTTGTCGGTTTGTGTGCTTAGATTGGCGCGCACAGTGGGTGGCTTAGATATGCTGTGCATGTCTAATGCTTTCTGATGCGGCCTCTCTATTGCACTCACTCTTTTATTTTTTCTCCCATCACACATAGCGTCTCCCCGTCTGATTCTCGCTTTGTTGTTGCTCCCTTTCCTCTTCCTTCTGCTGTTGCGTGTCGCTTTTTTCTATGTTTGAAGTTTTATGCTCGCATTGGTGCTTTTCATCGCGCTCTTGCTCAGGAGTGAGTATTTGTTTTCTCACAGGTAAGCGAGCGATTTTTGCTCGTCTCAGAAAAGCATTGATCGTATCGCTCTTTTCCTTCGATTCTGCGTATATGCCCGGAGACTCATTCGGCATGTTGTTGGGTGGTTTGCTTATACCTGTGGAAGTCAGATGTCATTCACCTCTCAGATGTGTGAGCAGATGTACAGATGGTAATCAGCTATTCTTTCTCTTCCCACCAACAGGTTGCACCGTTCGCTAAACAATTTGCCGTTGTCTGAGCAGATGTGCTAATATTAAGCAACTGTTCTCTCACCGTTTGCTTAAAAATTTCTCAATTTTTTCTTGTTTGTTTTTTTTATTTTTAATAATTTTTTATTTTTTGTTGTATTTTTTATGTATTCTATGTATGTTATGTGTGTTATGTTATCTACGCTTGTTATGAATGCTATGTATGTTATGCATGCTATATCTGTATTATGAGTTATGCGTGCTATGTATGTTATATAAGCTACGTGTGTCATGTACGTTATGTACGCCATGTATTCCATTTCATATAAATGAATAGTTATAAACAAACAGTTCCCCATTAGCCTACAAGCGGAAGTGGCCAATTGCCTGCCCACTCTTACCCAAATTAATGTGCCTCCTGGGACGCATTAATCAGTGAGAGTGCTTGTTATTGAATGGAGCACACGACCATACATATGTACATATTGTGTGTTTATAATATTGATTGAAAGTGAAAGTGTAAGATTTGGTTCTTTTCCTTAAAAGCCAAAGTTCTTTGAGGGAAATTACAATTTTTTCTTGCATGAAGTGCAATTGTTTTCTTAAATTAATGTCTCTAAAACCAAATTTAGTAGAAGGTACATATGAAAGTGGTCTACGTCGAAATTATAAAAAAATTAGTTTATCAGTTATTTTACACCGCATTATTTTAAACTAAATTTATTCAATGTACAAGGTGACGTCCAGTGGACTGGTCCGCGGCCAAAACCATTACCGGCGGCGGGTGCTGCCTCCTGGTGGTGGTGGTCAAATTCTCGTATCAACGGTCGACCAATAAACCCTGTCATTTTGGGAGTTTATAAATTGCTCAATTTGAAAAATTTTCTCATCAGAAAACACAATGTTCGGAAATTGACCGCTTTCGACCAAACGCAGCAACTCCTTCGCTCTCTCATGTCTGACTTGAAGTTGGTTACACTTCGAGTGCCCGACCCTGTAATCATACACTTATACTTTGTAGTTAAGCCTCTAAAGTAAATCTAAAGGTCTAGTATTCACAGCGTCGGATAATGAGTTCCACACTCTATCAACGTTAAAGAATAATAATCTAGATGATGCTAGACATTTAAATGTTTGAACATTCAAACTCTTGTTTCTGCGAGACTTTGCTGGTATGAACTTCTGTAACAGATAGGCAGGTAACTAGGTTCCCAGACTAGTCCTAGATATTCATTGTTTTACAACTTAGCTCGAAAAAATAGCATAAATATTATTTGAGTCTGGAAAATATCGGAATGGAAAAATCGAAGGCAAATAATTTCGTGATTTGTAATTTTTTAGGAAGCATGTGAAACGAACTCAGATAAATACATTTTTAATAGCAAACTCAAATAATCCCGGGATATCAGTATTTTTTCAGCCGCTTTGGGATCACTATTATGTGAACCAGAACTTGCTCACACCAAAGGTCAAGTTACAGGTTTCATATGCTCCTTTTTCGCTTATGTTGATTTATTCGGTGCTGAATCTTCCCATTTATATCCATAGATTCGCAACTCGCTAGACGGGCTTAAAGTGTGCGGTAACAGCTATGATCACCGATTAGCTTTTTTAATAAGAGTGCGCTGCTCCGTGGGAACAAAATAGGGGAACTAGTAAAGTAAGAGTTTTATTTGAAGGTAATTTAAAGCGAAACTAAATGCGATTAGACCAACGCTATCAGTTCACATCTGCAGCCTGCTGAGCTGTTGCAATTTTCCAGTATTCTATACAAATATTTTAGGCAGCTTAAGTATAAAAAACCATGCAAGCATTTTCTACAGCTCACAAATGTGTTTGCTAATAAATTTTATAGACTCCTATTCACTTTGAGAACCCATAAAGTGCAATCAATAAAATACTATGTTGGCAAAAGTCACTTACTAACTTCTAACTTAAGCATAGCTAGACATCCGGTGTAAAATCAACAAACATATGCAAGTGCAACTACATACATAGGTATACTCCATAATATCCACTAGGATAAACTACTACAACTATAACTCAGCCTCGAATCGAATCATCCTATTAAGTCATGCATGATTTGACCGGCAATAGAATCGCTGAACCGTTACACGATGGTCAAGCATCATTGAATGGGCACTAAAATAGGCGAACTACACTAAAACATGCCTGTGAATAGCACTAATACAAACACATGCACACACAAGGATATATATGGATATTTGCATACTGGGCCACTTACAAAGCGAAGCGATAGCCATTAGGTGTGTAGTTATGAGGTTTAGTTCGCTCTTTGCATTACAGATAACAACAGAAGTACTGAAATCGTGAAATCCTGTGAATATCAGGAAGTAATGCAATAATGTGTATGGAAGAGTACGAAATCTATGAGTTTGTGTAAATGCCTCTAGTGCAGTATGGCTGGAGTAGCATTGAAGTGAAAGTTGAGTTGATTTTTTATAGGATTTATTGAATTCCAGCAGTGAATTGTAGAGCGGAGTATGTACAATAAAAAACATAAATTGCTTGGAACTTTAGTGGAAACTGAATATTTAAAAATTTGCAATAAAATGTGTGTGTAAAAAATATAAAATAGTATCTTAAATACCACAAAATGGTTTAAAATGAAAACTTTGTATAAAATATTAAGAATTCTTACTTTTGAGGTTAAACTTTCATATACACCATAAATAAAAAAATGTATGGAATATCTCTTCTGTGGAAGAATCATAGAGGCATTTGCAAGGAAAACACAAACAAAATCATAACAAATTAAATATTTTATTTTTTCTGGGCAGAATTTGAAGCTAATTTTAATTAAAAGTTATCATTAGCATAATCATATCATAATTAAGAGTCAGCATCATCACCCGCAATTACTTTTAATTTATTCATTTACCTAATAAATTTAGTGCCTAACAAATATTTTTTCCGACTGTAATAATTTAAATTGAATGTTTAATTGAAAGTCTCTGATGCATGTGAACCCCTAAATCTTACTAAATTCAATATATTAAATTTCATTTTAGAAATTTAAATTTCATAGGTTCTTATGCATGAAAAAATGTTTACACTAAGGGCGGTCCGGTATTGAAATGGAGCAAAAAAAGGGATGTGTAAAGTATTGACTAAACCGTTTTTTATTGAAAGCCTAGAGCGTTTATGTATAGAATGTAGAAAATGGCATTAATGGGAGGTCGATAATTGCCCGAAATCGAGTTGCTATATTTTCTATAGCTCTGACATAAACCTGGAAGAATAGAAATTCCTCAAGAAAATGAGAGACAGAGAAAACTATATCCTCAAATTTCTCATAATTTTTTTATCATTTGTAGTACCTTGCCGTGGGGATTAGGGATTGATAACTGAGTAATAAGCAACAGAATTGACTGAACAAAATCAAAATGGCATGACCGTCATAGCCTGTCAGCATGGAAATTTTACTGTAAAAACTTAATAATATTTCTATATAATTCCGATAGCAGAATTTCGCAACGATATCATGTTTCCAATACTCAAATAAATCTTCAAGATTTACCAATCTCCTTTTAACTATAAGAATTTTCATCTTTTCTTATCTATGGAGTAATTTTCAGAATATAATTTATATAGAAAACTTTAACCCTCTAACTGCCCTGTAATGAAATTTCATAAAATATTTTTCACAGCAAGATAGAAAAGAGCATTTCAGCTTGACGTAATCCACTACAAAAATGATACTATGAACCCCTGAAGTCATGAACTACATTTAAAATCCATATACATATACAGGGTGTCCCATATAGTGTTTTTTAATCATATGATATTTTGACATTGACAGCTTTTTCTAGCTGGAAATCTTGACAGGAAGTCCGCGGAACGAAATTAATCGCTTTACGCTTGGACAACGTTGGGTTGAATTGCAAACTTTTTCCCAGAGCCAGAATTGTGTTGCCGACACAGTCCGTATACTGAAAAGAAGATTTGGCCGAAATAAGGCGTCCGTGATCGCAAGTTGTTGTAAAAAGCTTGGAAGAGTGGTATGCTGGACACTCACGGATGATAATGTGGTTGCCGTAGTCGAATGTGTGCGACTCAGTCCTGGTACGTCAACTAGCCATCTCGTCAATCTCAGCAAGTGAATATTTCATGGACCATTCTAATGCAAATATTGCACAAGGACTTCGCTTACAAGAACGAATTCACTCCGTAATTGAAAGCACATGACTATTCGCTCCATATTACTTTCCAGTTTGGGCCTTAGAGCTCCTCGAAGTCGAGCCCCTCATTGAAAAATTGAATCGATGAATTCTCAGAGAAATAATAAACGATCTCGAAAACATAGATTTAAATGATTTTTTGTTTCTGCTGGATAGCGCACCGAGCCACATAGCCTATGCTATAATCAATATTTTACGCGCCAAGTTCGGTAATGGTGCGATAGGCCGTTTTGGCGATGTCAACGATTTAACGCAGCAATATTTTTCTTTAAAAGATGCCTTGAAATACCGATGCTTTGCGAACAAATTTTTAACTTTACAGTTTCTTAAAACGAATATCGAGCAAGCTTTGATCATAAATAAAATTAAATTCCATAAATAACTCGACTGTTTGCTCTTCGAATAAACTAATTAATAGTGAAAAAACTACTAGAGGTAGGTCACCTACCCTCTACATAACCTTAATTTAAAAAAGACAACCTCCCGCTCTTCACCAGTTACCTCTCAAGCGTTTATGCAACTCTATTATTTTTCAAAGTGTCCTGCCTGAAAATAGCCACCGAACAATTTTACCACGCTTTCATGTGTATCTGAAGTAGAAGGAATTTCGCATTCGAGTTATAGGGAACGTAGCTATGAGACAGATAGTAAAATATTACGTAATTCGCATAACGTTTTCGGATTTTGTTCTTAACCAAATATTTTTAAAAAGTATATTTTATCTAAACATTAAAAAATTATAAAAGTATTGAAAATAACCGAAACTTTTCTGGAAAAAAATTAAATTCTAGGAGCAAAAAAAAATTGAAAAAAAAAATACTAAAAGCATATTCTTTCCTAAAAATGAACAGCAAAGTATTGTAAAAATGTTGAAAAGAACCGACATTTTTTTTTGAAAAAGTTATCCTAAAAAGTTAAAAAAAATTATAAAAATGTTGAAAAAACCAAAGAACCTGCAACCGCAAAAATTTCAAAAAAAAAAATCTTGAATAAAATATTTCTTGAATGTAGGTATATTTTATTCAAACATTAAAAAATTATAAAAATATTGAAAATAACCGAAATTTTTCTTGAAAAAAAATTAAATTCTGGGAGCAAAAGAAAAATTGAAAAAAAAATTCTAAAAGCATATTTTTCCTAAAACTAAACAAAAAAGTATTGTAAAAATTTTGAAAAGAACCGAAATTTTTTTTTGAAAAAGTTATCCTAAAAAGTTAAAAAAAAATTATTAAAATTTTTAAAAAACCAAATAACTTGCAACCCCAAAAATTAGAAGAAAAAAAATCTTGAATAAAATACTTTTTAAATGTATATTTTATCATAAAAAATGAAAATAAAACAAAAATATTGTAAAGAACTACTAATACACCACTGTTGAAAAAACCTAAAAATTACAGAAAAAAAAATTGTTTGAAAAAAAATAATTTTTAAAGGTATATTTTATCCTACAAAGTTAAAAAACAAAAAATTATAAAAATGTAATATAAAAAAAGTGCTGCCGATATTTCGCTTTAAAACCCAAATATAAAAAAAATCGTTTGAAATATATTAATATTTTTAGAAATATAAATATTTTATCATAAAAAATTTAAATAACTACAGTATAAAAATGTTGAAAAGAACTGATGATATTTCACTTCAGAAACTCGGAATTTTTTATTCTTTTTGTTTTGTTTTTTTAAATGTATATTTCATCCTAAAAAATAAAAAAATTAAAATAAAAACACTATAAGAATGTTGAAAAGAAACGCAATTTTGTTGAAAAAAAAATTTATTCTAAAAGTAAAAAAAAAATTTTTAAAAGGATAATTTTTTCTAAAAATTAACAAACAAATATTGTAAAAATGTTGAAAGGAACCCAAATTTATTTTGAAATACTATCGTAAAAAGTTAAAAATAATTAAGAAAATGTTGAAAAAAAATATAAAATATAAATATATATAAAATATATTTTTTTAAAGTAACCTAAAAAATTTAAAAAATTTCAAGCAATTCTGAAAAGAACCTATCATATTTCTCTTTAACGACCACAAAAATTTTGAAAAAGAAAATTAGTGTGAAAAAAAAAATTGTTAAAAGTATATTATATCGTACAAACTTACAAAAATTGTTACAAATGATGAAAAAAGCGGACGATTTTTCACTTTAAAAAACGCAAAAAAGGAAAAAACACTCCATTTAAAAATTTTTTTTTTAAGTGTATTTTATCATAAAAATAAATTAAAAAATTAAAATTCAAAAATGTTGTAAAGAACTGGCGATACTTTACATGAAAAACCCGCAAAACTTTATTTTTTTAATATTTCTTTGAATGTACGTTTTATCGTAAAAAATTAATTAAAAAAATTATAAAATGTTGAAGAGAACCGCCGATATTTTACACTAAAAAATTCAACATAAAACTTTGTGCCAACGAATAAATCTCAAAATTAATAAATATTTATCAAAACTTGTTCAGTTTCCATCTCACTACGAGAGTTGCTACGTGGCTTAGCAATGGAAAAATGAACTTTGATCCCAGAAAATGGTTTACCTGTTTTTTTCCAAAATATTCTCTATGATTTTCTATACACCTCTTTTTCTATTACTACTTTTTCTACGTATTGTTGTAATGAAAGGATTTAGCAATGCGACCTGAAAGATTTAATGTGTTCGCCTTTGCATTCCTTTGCACCAATTTTCGAACCACTTTGTCCAGTTGGAAACGCGAGTTTAAATTGTATGAGAACCAATGTGAGTACAACTTTTTTACCGCAAGGTGATCATGAAAAATATTATTGTTGCTCGTCATACTAATGCTCAAAGATGCCTCGATCCAACGGTATGCGACATGCTAATCTTGTGTAATCATTACGCCCACAGAATCGGTATTTTCTGGCACAACAACTGATTTTGGACGACTTCGCAGGAACTCGTTTGTAAGTGAATAGAATTTTTTCTATTCCACAAGAAAATTTGTCCTACCAGTTTTTTGTGGTGCTAAATATTATTGTTGCTCGCCGTTTACCCATGAATTCTTATCTTATTAGTCCAAGCCGAAACTTGTGAAAAATATTCACACAAAAATGTTTACGACTAAATTTTTTTGTCGCGATAAATTTCACTTTAAACAATGCTCACAAATCAAATATTTCAAGCTTTCCAATTAAAACGTCAGCTGGCACCTGACAAAATCAGAAGTAGTCAAGGTTAGAAAGATATATAGCAACCCTCGTATACTTAGGCCTGCATATAAGTCAATTTTTTGAAGAATTAACGACAATGTCCAAAATACTTGGATCACTTGACATTCAATCGCATTTATAGCACTTTTTGTGACCAAAATTTAAGAACTTTGAACGACTAAAAAAATGTAGACATTCTCCCCTTCAACTTTTTTCAATGAAAAAGTATAAATTTGCTTGGCTGTGTAATTTGTATATTTCTTTGCAATAAGGATTGAACTCACAACTCCTACAGCGCCACGCAATCAACTGCGTCATAAAGTTGTATACAAATATTTTTCTTTTAGGGTAAATTCAAAGAGTACGACAAGCAAAACAACAAATTCATGCGTATACATTTTCTCTTCTTCTCAAACACGCAAAAGCAAATTCTAGGCTGATATACTCAAGAGCGGCGAAATCAACAGGTGACTTGAAAGCGAGTTTTTTAACACTATTTGGTGAAGTGATGACTTGCGAAAGTTCTGTGTTGTCGGAATTGCTTAAAGTACAGGTTGCGTATGATAGTTGAGGACAACTTGAGAGTAAGCTAATTGGCCTTTATTTTGAACAAAATTCAACGATTATTCATCACCTTACTATTATTTTTTAATTGATATTGTTATTTTATATATATAAAAGGTTTTCCAATAGCAAATGTTATTTGGAATAGGATTGGGCTATTTAGAGATGATTAATGATTTTTTATGGCCGGAATTGGATGGTATTGATCTGGACAAGGTTTATTTTTAACAAGACGGTGCTACGTGCCACACAAGCAACGAAAAAATTGATCTTTTACGGGAAAAGTTTCCCCACCGTGTTATCTCTCGAAGAGGTGATCACAATTGGCCACCGAGATCTTGTGATTTAACACCTTGTGACTTTTTTCTTTGGAGCCACGTGAAAGAGAAGGTCTACGCCAATAGCCCAGGGTCGATTCAAAACCTCAAAGATAGAACTCGTGAGGCTATCGAGGACATAGGGCAGCCACTTTGCAATTCGGTTATGGCAAATATCATGAAAAGGATATTGTCCTGTAAGCGTGGTCGTGGTGGTCATTTGCCTGATGTTATTTTCCACTAATACCGGCATACCTTCCTCTTTATAATGAAATAAACATCCGATAATTTATATTAAAAAATAGCATTTTTCTTTACTTTTTTAGGGCACTATCTTGTGCATTGACCTACACATGGAAATACCTGCAGTTTAATGATGCCTGGCGGCAAACTGTTCTTATGTAAAGCAGAATTCCACCCGGAGATGTTCGATTGTCTGCAAAGAAGCTATGGAAATAGACTTTACCTCTCATTCTATGTTTCATTTTCCTAATTTGTGTCGAACACTGGATTAACCGGGCGCTGGTCAAAAACAAGCCCACTTGGCTACGGCAGTTGTGCTTTAACTTACTGTGCAAATTAAAAAAAAAAAATTCGGTTTTAAGTTTTTACTTACTTATTTTTTATTTAGCTTTCTGTATTACATTTTTATTAAATTTGATAAATAAATTTTTATATTTTCATTTTTCAACCAGATTTCATGAATTTGTCAATCATGTTTTCTTAATTTAAACAAAAATTTATTTTTCTTAAAAATTAAAAGTTTTTTTCTAATATTTTTTAATTAAAAAAAAAACATATTAAAACAACTTTTTATTCAACAAACTAATTTTTTTAATACAAAACTAATCTTTTTATTTTTAAAAGCAAAAAATTTTAATGAAACTTTAGGGAATTTCTTTGGGCCTAAATTCATTTTTATTTATATTTAAGTTTTAATCCTACATTTTTATTATTAAATTTGATAAACAATGTTTTTATACCTTTTTAATAACTTTTTTTTATTTTAAAATAAAAATGTTGATAATAAAATTTTGATGAAAATTAAAAAAAAAATGTATACACGTTTTTTAAATTTAAAATAAAATTGTATTTTTTCAAAACAAGAAAATCAAAAGAAATTTGTTCAAATAAAAAAAATTAATAAAGCTTACAAAATATTTCTTCAGTCCTTTTTTTAATTTCTTATCATACATTTTTATTAAATTTTATAAACAAATTTTTTATAATTTTGTAATATGTTTTTTGTTCACAATAAAATTTTGTTTTAATTTTTAAATAAAAAGTTTTGATATATACTTTTTTTAATTAAACAAACAAAAATCTTTTTTCTAAACAAAAACATTAAGATAATTTTCTTTAGATTTCTTTTTTTAATTAAAAAAATTAAATTTTTTTTTTCAACTTTTTTTTAATTAAAGAAAAATAGAAATTGAAACAAGTTTTTATTTTAATAGCAAAATGTTTTATTATAATATAAAACTATTTTTATATTTTTAAAATAAAGAAAAATTAATAAAACTTTAAGGGAATTTCTTGGGGCTTAAATTCTATTTTTAGTTTCTATTTAATTTCTTATCATATATTTGATTTAAATTGATAAACAATGTTTTTATGTCCTTGTAATAATTATTTTTTATTTTAAAATAAAAATTTTAATAGCAAAATTTTGGTTAAAATTTTAAAGGCGAAAGCCACTGCGGGGGATCAAAAAATAGTCGATTTTTGGGAATTTTTTGTTTTAAGTAGGAATTATTATTCGAGGATCAGACAAAAGGCGATTTATAATATATGTATTAAACTATCTTGATGTAAATTTGTATTAAAAAATATTGAAAATTTACAAATTTATGTATTAAAATTATAAACGTAACGAGTTAAAAAAAAATGACGTCATCTGGTGGCAGCGATACAGCAATGAATAATCATCTGAAGTCAAAACACCAAAATTTTACATATTAATATACACAATAGTGGCTATCGTTGTACGTAGCCGTTTTTTTTATTTTTTTTGTCTTTTTGACAAAATTGTGGAGATTTGAATTTCGATGTGTGTTTTTCACCATTGTTTTGATTTTCAACAGGCCCAAAAAAATAGTTATTTTCAAAACTTTGAAAATCGGCTACGTACAACGATAGCCAATGCGATAACAAAAATTTTGAAAAAAAGATAATTAAAATCGGTTCATAGAATTTGAGAAATCGTTGTCACCGTATCAGAAAAAGTCCTTTTGAGAAAAACGAGTTTGAAAGAAAGCATCGCATCGTAAGCGCTCCGGGGCCGAAACGATGGGCGCTCACTTAAGTGCACATAGAAGCGGGAATAAAGCGAATTTCGCTTTAAAATTTGTAGCACAATTTCTTGAGTAGTTATACTAACAATTTATGCAAACAAAAAAACGATTTTTTTGAATTTTCACAGTGGCGTTCCCCCTTAATTAAAAAAAAATTTGGTACACTTTTTTAGTTCAAAATAAAACTTTATCTTTTCTAAATAAAAAATTAAAAGAAACTCGTTTTAATTTAAATTAAAACAATTAGAAGACATTTTACTTTAACTAGCTAAATTTTTAAATAAAATGTCTTTTAACATAAAATTATTATTTTTTTAATTTTGAAATAAAAAAAAATGTATAAAACTTCAAATCAATTTTTTCGGGCCTGTATTTTTTTAAATTTAATTTCTTATCATAGTTTTTTACACATTTTTTATAATTTTTTAACAATTTTTTTTTAATTTTTTTTGACATAAAATTATTACAAACATTTTTTGTAATTTTTTAACAATTTTTTTATAATTTTTTTAACATAAAATTATTATTTTTTTAATTTTGAAATAAAATAGAAATTAATAAAACTTCGAAGCAATTTGTTCTGGCCTGTATTTTTTTTATGTTAATTTCTTATCGTAGTTTTTTGCACATTTTTTATAATCGTTTAACAATTTTTTTATAAGTTTGTTTTGTTTTTTCTTTAACTTATTTTGTTAATAAATAATAATTAAATAACTAAATAATAATTTAATGTAGTTTATAATATATAATTTTTTTTTTAAGTTTAAAATAAAAAAAAGTCTTAATCAGCTTCGATTATTTAAAATTTTCTTCATTTCACCCAATTCTTATTTAGGGAAGGTCAGTTTTAACCTTCAAAACACAAAAATCAGCATTAACCGGCATTTTGCTCCTACTACAAACTCAATTCTGTCGCTCTTTCATTTATACAAACTCTCTCGCACTATTTTTCTTCCTCTCTTATACGCATAAAAATGTTCCTTCCATTACTCAGTCACTTTCACTCTGTATTTCTTTGTTCTCTGCCTCACAGTCTCACTCGTTTAAGTATTTATACTCCCCGCTCTCTCGCTGAGTTCCGTTTAGACTCAATTCGTTATTACTCTTTCCTCTGTTTATATCTACAAATATTTTATTACTTGTGCTCTCTGTGTTCTTTAAACTCGTTTGCTAATGCAACTAACCTCAGTGCGATTATTGCTGCTTCGTGGCAAACAACTTTTTCAGTGCGATGCGCCTGTGGGTATGCAATTCAAATACGTAAGCGCATTTTTCTGCACGTTGGTCTGCTACATGCGGTAAATTGGGTCAACTCACGATGTCTATTACGTTGATAACTCACTTTGCACAAATGTAGAATGCATAATGTAATGCACATGTGTCAAAGCGCCGCAAAATATGCAAGGAATAAATTTAGTTATGCGCGAGGGTATATGTACTTACTGCTGGAGTTTAAGAGACTTGCAGTTGTTTGCTTAAGGTGTTTTTACTTTTAAGTTAATACTTTTTTAAGTTAAATAATATTTGCAGTGAAATATTAGAAGGTGATTTGTTTCGGAGATAAAATTTAACATTATATTTTGAAATCGGACTTTTATTGTTTAAAGAGATATTTTACTGCATTAATACCAACGAATATAATTAACTTTTGGTATGGCACATGGAAAACTCGAAAAACGAAATATGGGAATATTTGTGTAGAAAAAATATATCTAATTTATTCTTGCCATCCTGCAAATGAAAATCAATGACTTCAAGTGGCCTCTTAAGAGTTGGAAAAGCCCGCTCTTCCCAATTGCAACCAACATTTTGTGAAATTTTAAAAACAATTACTCCTTCCATCAAAATCAAAACCAAGTGAATGACAAGGCCAAGCGAAGTTCTACCGATTTTTTACTCAATCATCCTTAATCCTTTCCCAGTCTTCACACATCTACACAAGTAAGCCATAACCTGCCCAAACATACACAAATATACATCCACAAACAATAACTCCTATCATTTTCCCACAATTGAAAATTTATTGCTCAACTGAAAGCCCCCATTGTTGCCAACGTCAAAAGGGCGACGCTGCGTATGAGCGATATTTTTTACAATTATTTATTTATCTGCAGTGCGAATATGACTGATACAAATACATACTTACGTGCATATATTGACTCTCACGCATGTGAAAATACAGTATTATTATTTGTTTGTATTACCTCAGGCGGCTTTTGAAAATTATGATGAACGCATTGCATTCGCCTGTTTTCCGCCTTCTCATTTAATAGCACCGCCATTATTTTGATATTACTGTTATTCGTAAATGTAGTGAGTGGCTTTGCAATTATGTTTTACACACCAACTGTTAGCTCGGTTGTTGATTTAAGCCGTTCACACAGCTTATTATGTTGTTGGGGTAAAAACATTTAAGGAAATTGTGCTGATAGGATTTCTTTTGTATCCACGTACATTGTTGTAGTCACCTGTGACTATCGTCTCCTGAAATGAAAAATTTCATTTTTCTTCAAAATCATGTTAATGATTCGGTTTCCATTCGGAATAGTGCATGTAATTAGCAGTCCTTCAGTATTTTAGCATCTTAGAAAATAAATAAAAAATAGGAAAATTTGTCAAAACCTGTGCCTTGGCAGTAACCCAGCATTTGACGTTTCTTCTTTCTGTAAAGAAAATAAAATTAATCGCTAAGCGTCGCATTTCGAGGATAGAAAACCAATATCATTCATATCCAAATGTGGACGCATTTATTTGGTATGGCTTTGATATCTGCTATTTTACCCTCCCTCACTTTTCTATCGCATAAAATGATCTGCTAGACTTCTTTTGATATTTTCCAGAATGAAGCTACGGAAGGATGTTCAATAGTGTACTAAAATGTGGCGCAAAATTGATCATCCAAATGTTTTTGGATAACTTGTTGTTCTTTATATACCGCAGCTTTTTAATTTACAAATATCAAATATGATTGACCTACGACACTATTTGCAAAAATAATAAATCTTCCTTTAGAGTGACTAATTTTGCGCCACCTTGTATAACCAAAAATCCTGAGCACAGTGGACATTCGATCGTATATAAGACAAAGGTAGCCAAATATTCCCTAGTCAAAAGCATTTGTACAAGGGTTCGAAAACCAAATTTTTTTTGGTTTTTTCTTGTTTTTTGGTGGTAAGCGTTGGCGGTCGCTTTCTCACATTTTTATAACTATTGTTTTTCCACCAAATCTCAGCTTATCAGCTCCTAGCACCCAAGCGAAATTATAAATTAAAGCACGCCAAAAATCATTAAAATTTGTTTAAATTACCTTGAAAAAATACTTCAGATTCAGTAGTGTACGACGAAGTTTGCTTTTCGTACGGTCTAATGTCAGCTGTGCTCATAATTGTTGGTAGTACAAGGTGGCACAAAATTAATCACTCTATCGAAAAATTGAAAATTTTTCCAAGTCACGCAAAATTCATCACCCTATCGAAATTTTTTTATTTTTCCACAATATTACAGAGTGGTGCAAAATTAATCACCCTATCGAAAAATGTATACTTGTTTTCAGGTGGCTCAAAATTAATCACTCTTTCGGTAGATTTATAATTTTGCTATAAGATTACAAGATGGCGCAAAATTATCCACTCTATCAAAAAATTTAAAATTTTTCCAAGTGACGCAAAATTCATCACCCTATCGAAATTTTTTTATTTTTCAAGAAGCGCAAATTTAAGCACCCTTTCGAAAAATTTATAATTTTTCCACAATATTACGGAGTGGCTCGAAGTTGGACGGAAGGTTTGGTGGGGGAGTATTCTGTAAGGAGCCTCCCATCAAACTTAAATTTAGGCTCCCGGACCACTGTAGTGTTTTCCAAGCGGAGGTATCCGCAATTAAGGAAGCGGTGGACTGGTTGCTTAATTCGGTAATTACCGTTAAGGAAGTAAATATCTACTCCGATAGCCAATCGGCAATTAGGGCCTTGGGCTCGCTGTTTGTGCGCTCGAGATTGGTCGGGGAATGTCTGGCTTCTCTCTCGATTGCATCCGAATACTTCATCAGGCTCATTTTGGGTTCCCGGGCACAGCGGCATAGAGGGAAACTGCTGGGCTGATGAGCTGGCTAGACAGGGAACTTTGGAGACGGTTTCGTCGCGAAATGAGAGAATTGGGGTTCCCCTGAGAACCTGTGGTCTGCTCCTGGAAAGATGGGCCTCGAGTCAACTCAGCGAGCGCTGGGCTACTGCGCAAACGTGCAAGGTCGCGAAATCCTTCTGGCCACGGGTAGATCGGGGACGCTCAAGGAAACTCCTAAGGCTAACAAAACCCCAGCTCTCAAATTTGGTGGGCATCCTTGCCGGACACTGTCCGTTAGGTGTTCACGCCGTAAGACTTGGGATTGCCTCAAGTCCGTTCTGCAGAAACTGTCTGAAGGACGAGGTGGAATCATCTCAACACCTTCTTCTCAGCTGCCCTGCTCTCGTCTGGCAAAGACTTAGATATCTGGGCTCTCACTTTTTCGCTACGCCTGCGGATATAGCCGGTGTAGATATCATAAATTTGGTGAAGTTCATTAGTAGCTTGTTACGGCTAACTACGAACGCAAATCAGCCCCCGTCGGCGCCGTCGTAAAAATGTATGGTCATCATCGTTTCTAATCCCAAGGCTCCTTATTCCTTCCCACTCCCTCCTCCTCTCCCATGTATGGCACCACAACGGACGAATTTACTAACATTTGTCCAAGTGAGCCCTTTAGCTAGGACACCCATTTAACCTAACCTAACCTAACGGAGTGGCGCAAAATTAATCACCGTACTGAAAAATTAATAATTTTTCCAGGTGGCACAAAATTAATCACTCTTTCGGTAAATTTATAATTTTTCTATAATATTAAAAAGGGCCGCAAAATTAATCACCCTATCGAAAAATGTATATTTTTTCCAGGTGGCGTTATATTTATACTTTTTCTGCAATGTTACAAGGTGGCGCAAAATAATTTTTGGATACTTGAGATTAATGAATTAGGAACCCAAAAAATTTATAATTTTTCCAGGCGGAAAATTTATGATTTACGTCAATCGTATTTTACATTTGTATTTACAGCTTAAAAACAAAAAAGTAATAAAGCGCGTAATGCTTAAAATAAAGATTTCCATCACCCAAAATCATTTTGGTTTTTTTATTTAGTAAACAGGTTATCCAAAAATAATTGGTTGATTAATTTTGCGCCACCTTTTAGTACACTTGAAGTCTGTCACCAGCGTTTGATGGTTCAAATAGAAGGTGAAAATATGGGATTAAATTTACTTAACCATTTTTTGTCAGAATGAAGCCTTTTTTTTTTGAAAATAATGTTAAATCAAGGCATTCAAGTTCTGATATTCCATATTTCCTAAAAACTTCTACTTCTCTAATGAAATTTATTCTACTTTGAACACAAGAGAAGAAAATAGCATACAATTTTAGAATGAAGGCTTCTAAGGAATATGTGCAAACTTTATTTTAATAGCGATATTTCTATTCGATTCGATATTTCAATCCACTAGTGTTGTGGGGGCTTATTGGCTAACGGTATTATATTATACTATATTATCTATAATGAGACATGATTTTAATATGGTAATAATATGATGCAGTTTGCTGGAGAAGGTTTCGGTTATTAAGAAGCTGGAGGATTTCTCTCTTTGAAATCAGTGGGGTAAATCGTTTGACCCAATATCCAATGTATTATTTCATTTTGTATCCGATTTGACTAAGATTCACATACTACAGAAAACAACCTTAAATATGGGCAACACCAAATTCTTAATATCTTTGAGTTCATTTCTGATTATTCATATAGAGTAGAGCAAGCCAACGTTGGGTTAAAACGGATTTTTATTAAGAATTAAAAAAAATAAAAAATAAATTGCATGGATTGGATAATCTGGGAGTCTTTTGCGAGGAACACTTCATCAAGTAAAAATGTAGCAGGTGAAATATTTCGCTATTTCGTTAAGGAATATACGGCATTTGCAAGTAATGATGGAATTAGTGAGGCTTGGCTGTCAAAATAAATACAAATTTCTGTAAAGTTAGTCATATTTTTTACCTAACCAGGGAGTTACTTCATTAATGGCGAGCCTGAAATACCCTATAGACGAGCCGAAACACTTACTTTTGGCTCGTTAAAGTATATGCTAAAGCCAACTGTATCATCAAGCTTCGAACCATTGAGTGTTGAACCTTCTAGAGGATAATAGGCCTGCTAACGGTGATATGTAGCCAGTGAGTGTTCTTCGAAGAAAGACCTCACTGGCTCTTTTGCATGAAAACACAGCTACAGTCATTTTCCCTACCCTGTCCTCTACATTGCTGCTCTAGTTTCGAAAATGATATCTAAGTTTTTGACGATTTCTCTTACTTCTTCGAATTTACGCACTCCCGAATGGTAGTCACGTAGCAGCTCATTCGGCTACGGCGGCCATCCTCATTACAGTAGGGTAATTATCTAATCAATAAAAACTTCGAAGGGAGAAAGCAGTAACAGAATTTAGCATTTTCTATTCCGAAA
The DNA here is from genome assembly GCF_027943255.1 of Anastrepha obliqua. Lineage (NCBI taxonomy): Eukaryota > Metazoa > Arthropoda > Insecta > Diptera > Tephritidae > Anastrepha > Anastrepha obliqua. The sequence goes on from NC_072896.1 coordinate 34,799,907, forward strand.
TATTTTTTGTCTACAGTACCTCTTCAAGACTTACGCTACATGGTTCCCATTTTTCTTTTTTCAAACTCTTTGATAGTCGTTGCAAAAAAATCATTATTATTATTTATTATTATTATTATTATTTATTGTTCCACTTGCTTAAAATAAACATTACATTTCATTTTTAATCATTAACATTAGAACGTACGACAGTGACACTAGGTCGTTTGTCGGAAGAAAAAAGAAAAAACAAAATCTTACATTTTACATATGTTACTATGGTACTATGTATTGAATTCGCTTAAAATTAATTTCCTATATTCTATAGCACCAGTGATGAACTTAAATAAGTTATTATATCCAGAAGGGCCAACACCATTTAAAATATCTATGATTTCACCTCGGTTTAAACTATATTTTCCAAAAAATCTTTGACGAATTCTTTTAAGTATCGGGCATTTTCCTAAGAAATGTGTGATGTCTTCTAATTCATTTAAGTTACATAAAGTGCAATTTAAATCCCTTTGGCTTCCCAAGTATATTAAATCACATCTGGCTTTCATAATCCACATAATTTTATAGATTCCAGTATTATCGTTTAAAAGCTTCTGGCGTTGTTATGGTCTAATTCCTTATATAATCGGGTGCTTTGGTGTGCCCTTTCCCATAAAGTTCGAATATTCGAATCATGAAAATTTTCTATTATTGAAATTATATTTCTATTCCACTCTCTTTTATTTGAAGTGCCCCAGTTACATGTTATATTTAACTTTTGTGCTAGATTACTAATTTCTTCAACCCAAAATATCTGTTTTTCTAAAATCTTTTTTGATAGTATATGAGGCAATCTATTATCATCATATTCAAATAACGTTTTGAATATATATTTTAAGTGAAGCTGCAGTGTATACAAATGAAAACTTGGAACATTTGTCTCCAAGAGAATGCAATAAGATGGCGTATTACTCGGGAGATGAAGTACCCTTTTTAAAAAATAAAGTTGAATTTTGTCTACTTCTTCAAACAACGAAGTCATTATGAAATTCATTTAAAATCAAATCAAATTGATTTGCTGGCTTGAATTTTGAGACAACAAACTCCAGACACGTAATTTAAAGAGTACAGAATTTTGTGAAAAAATGCCAAAAAAAAATAAATAAAAAAGGTTAGTTAAGAAAATGCAGTAAAATTGGAGGAACGAACAAAGTGAAACTTCTTAATCCACGCAGCTAGCCGGAACGTGAACAAATGCCAACCACAAGGAGTGTCGGAGACCAAGGCATTCAGTTAGTTAGTCAGTGCTTCAGTCAGTCATTGTGGAAGTGCAGAGAAATGGCATAACAAGCAGGGAGGAGTGAGTGTATCAAATAGCAGTTGTGCGGTTTGGAACTCAGTCATTTGCACTTCAATGTGGCAAATGTTCTAGCTGCAATTGTTGCAATTTGTTTGATGCCGCAAAAGCTGTTTGCAAGCTACTCAGCTGCAATAGTACGGCAGCCACTCAACTTGAATACATTTGTGTGCATTTACCAGAGAAAGAGACTGTGCGTTTGTGTGTGTGTGTGTGTGTGCGAGTCACAGAGAAATTAATGCAAAACTGTGGATGGAGTGGAGAGCCACAGCAGCAGCAAGCTGTGGCAATAAAGTGTTGCATATAAATGTGTACTTCAGTATATTTTTAGAGTACATATGTAGGTATGTATTGGTGTCTATGCATGTGTTTGTGTGTCTGTTTCACTGCATTTACGCAAATGCGAGTAGTCGTAACCATATTTGCTTGTAGGTAATTATTCTAATTAATTATAGTTAAGTTACAAGAATTGTTTAAAAGCATTCTCTAGCAGCTAACAACAACAACAAAAATTGCATTGCAATGACGACTGTAACCTCAGTGCCTTGCACATTTCTTTTTGTTTTTTTGTTTTTGTGTTTTGTGTTTCGTGTGCATTCGTTTCGTTGGAGGCACTTTGAATTGCATTAGGCAACTTTCGCAAGTGCCGCTATAAGAGTGTGACTTGCACGCTGATTTTGTGTTGCATATTGCAGGCTGCAAGCATTTTTTTTCATTTTTTTATTTTCGCTAAAATAACGCTGCCGCTGTTGACACTTCACAGCAGTCTCTTCACACTTTAATGTTGATTATTTAATATGCACTTTGAATGTGTGTGTGTGAGTTTGTGTATGCGTGACGCACAAAGCGTAGAGTGAAGTGCTTTCACCCAGTTTTTTTAGTTTACTGCAATAAATATTTCGTACCTCGCGTTGTCTGAGTGCTGTTGGTTGCTTAGTTCGCAACTTAAAGTTCACCCAAATGCAAATTATGTCTGAAGTGTGAGAGTTCTCATTTTCATATTCTGAGTGAGAAGGCTACAATCATTTATTGTGCGCTACGCCACTGAGTGGCAGCTCGTTCTGCAATAATTACATATACGCACTGGCGTTACTTCCACAACAATTTATACCAGAAGTATTTGATTTCATAACTCGTTCTTACTATTATAAATTAATCGAATTTCGAAAGATTGTGGCCGAAAAATGGCCAAGCCAACATTCGTACTTAAGAGGCTTAAGAGAAAATTGGTATGGTGGGCAGAAGCAAAATTGGAGTGGGTGTTAGCTATGAGGCTGATTAGCAACTTTTCACTTCTTTGAAATGAAAAAGCTTTTTGACATACGAAATGTTGAATGAAGTGAAGTGAACGAGGAAGTTAGCTGCAGATTTTTCGCTGAAAAATAATTAAGATATGGAGAGTATTGAGGTTGAGTGAGCCCAGTATTTTGGACATTGTCGTCGATTCCTCTGAAAATTGGTTTATTTGTAGAGTTGGGTATAATAAAAAGTAAACTGAAGAAATAAAAAAAAACAAGTGAATAATTCTGAGTCTTAAGAAAATTTTGGTATAGAGTATTTTAAAGTGAAAAATCTTCGTTTCATTTCAACGAAAAAATTTTAATTTTTCTTATTTATATTTTTAAATCTTTATATATTCTTTTAGAATAAATAATTTTAAATATCTAATCTAAATATCAGATTTTTTAATATTTTTTTTTTCTTCCCCGATTTTTGTTTTTTAGTTTTGTCGTTCCGATGAAGCGACGCTTGGAGTGTTTGAGAGAAAGCTTCTGCGTAAGATTTTTGGACCCTTGCACGTTGGCAGCGGCGAAAATCGCAGGCGATGGAACGATATGCTGTATGAGCTTTACGGCGACATAGACATAGCGCAGTGAATAAAGATCCAGCGGCTACGTTGGCTGGGTCATGTCGTCCGAATGATTACAAACGCTCCGGATCTAAAAGTATTCGATGCGGTACCAGCTGGTGGTAGTAGAGGAAGAGGAAGGTCTCCTTTGCGTTGGAAAGTTCGGGTGGAGAAGGACTTGACTTCACTTTGTGTGTCCAAATGGCCCCGGTTAGCACAAGAAAGAAACGACTGGCGCGCTTTATTAAAGTCGGCCAAAATCGCTTTAGCGGTTATAGCGCCAATTAAGAAGAAGAAGAAGTTTTGTCATTAACCCTTTGGGGACGAGTGTCAGCATATAGCCGCCCAAATTTGTTGGTAACCGCAAGGCTCGGTACGTCTGTCGCTCTAAGCGTTAAGATACACATAGGTATAGTAAAAGAGTCACGTTTTCATACAAAGAAGTTATCTTCCTTATAATGTAAACTAACGATGTCAGATGACCGTAGAGTCAGAACAAATTTCAGTTCTTCGACTTAGTCTCTCAGTGTCACTGCCATATGAACCAGAAGGATTTTTTATATATTTTATATTTTATTCTACGCACGATGGCTAAGCAATCTAGAGATGACACGTGAGATAGTGACAGTTTTGACGAATATTACTTTGAATCTGATAAGACGGAAGCTGAAGGCAATACTTCGTCAAGTGGAAGGGAAATCTGTTCAAAAAGCAATCCACTCAGGCATTTCAACATTAGCAGTGATAGTTTGTATATAATTATTTTTTCCTTGGCTCCTTGTCCAAAGGCTTAATAGCTAAGTTTAATTCAGTAGTTCTTGCATAGTGGGACTCCATTAACTTTTCGAGTTTTAGTATATTTAATTATTTTGTTTATATTATTCATATACGTACAGCGCTCCAGTGAAAAATGCCATGTATCTGCTTAAAAATACACCTCTCAACGCTTCGATGGATTTGCAAACGGACATAATATACGGACCTGTGCTTTACTAAATGCTTCACTAAACTTACTAATTCATTGGACGTATTTAAATATAATTTGTAAAGTTATGGAAATCCCGTTTGAAACTTTCAAGGACTAATAAGCTCACTCTCAGCTAATAATGGCAAAATACAAAAAAGATCTGAGGGAAGATATTTTTCAAAACCGACAAAAAAATACTTTTTTTCGCAAAACTTTTTTTAAATTTTCAATCTGAATCAAGAACCACTTTTTTCAAAACTTTTTTTATAAACCTAAAAAAAATTATTTTCTAACTTTCAAAAAAGAATTAAAAAAAAATTTCCAACTTTTGTAATATCTTTATATATATAAATGAATGTTTGTCTGTATGCCCTCGATCAACTCAAAAATTACTGGACCGATTATTATACAAGTCGTTCAACAGATTTTTTCGAAATAAACAAAATCAATAAAATGGTTTAGAATGAATTGAATATTTGTATACTGATTTTTCTTTAAACACAGCTAGTGTTTGTATATATTCCTTCAAAAAATGCTTTTTCTATCTTTCAAAAAAACTTAAAAAAAATTTCCTACTTTTTTCTTAATATTATATTGTATATTTTATCCTAAAAAATAAAAAACATGTTTAAAAAAATGTTAAAAAATCAGAAATATTTCACATCATAATTTCAACGTTCAATAAATCTCAAAATTATTAAATATTTATGAAAATTCTAACTAAATTTATGTATACGTCTTTTAAATATTATTCTAATTAAACTGCTTGATTGCCCATTGAGTTGTTCGGAAAGCAATTTCGTTTTGTTTTGGGGTGAAAATGAAGGACGATCTTAAACCCAGGCTTTTTGAGTGGTCATAAACAGTTGAATTCGATGAACTTAACCTCTCACCGATCTCACGTGTTGTTATTCGCCGGTTTGCATTGACTAATGCGTTTATCGCATTTTTATCAGTTTCAACCGACCTTCCAGACATCTTCGACATCAAAATTGCCGCATCGAAATTTTGCAAACTAGTTCTAGCAATGGCGTCGATAGGGAGGTAAGATGGCAAGAGTACCCCCGGTATACTTGAAGTAGTACTTACGTGCCGTTTTGATACCATAATGTGAACCACTACCTGCGAAAAGATTTAGGGAAGAAAAACTTGTCTACAGTCATTCAGTGCTGTTGATGTAGCGGAGGAGAGAAAAGGGATCTAAGCTGGAGAATTTTTTCAAGTCATTCCCAAAGGGCACGCTAAGGAATCTCAAGTGGCTAGCCCCAGAGCTTCTGCAATAAGGGTTGTACGGAATTCCAAGCTTCTCCGCATGAGTACCGATCACCCAGTGACTAGTGAACACCGCAATGAGTTTGGAAATTGAATGGCGGGGGATTCCCATCACCTTTAGAGTTATTTTTCTCTCGTATTGAGACCATAGTGTTTTCGAAATAGCATACGATGAGACAGACCACCATCTGTATTGCGCTTTTTTTAGAAAGAAATTGTGTAGTTTCCCTTTAACAACGGTCAAGGGGTCAACGATGTCTGAGAAGGGGGCAGCTGAAACCGGTTTTGGCATATTGTCAACACATCTTCTCCATACGCATCTAGCTTGAACAGCATTTTTACCTTTTCTATAGTTAAAAAGTAAAATATGACCATATTTAAAAGGGCTCCGACCAAAAACTACTGCGTAAAATCAATTGAACTTATTCACACACAAACCTTGCTATATCAGTTGTCAAAACATTTAATGACAATGCGACTTAAATGTGAAGTTAGCTGTAAAAAAATGCAATTAAATCCTCTGTAGGGAAGAAACGAAATTATTTTGCGAACAATCCAATATATACGTGGAACAAAATGCTTGAATAAACAAGTGAAAATTAGATTTACTTGTACTTAACTCTACGAATTTAATTTGTCGTCAAGTGCCACCTGTTTGTAGCGCTTCTGCTTCCACTAGTCACCTCCACGTGTTAGATGACCTACCGCTTCTCCGACTACCTTGCGGGTTCCAGATTTCAATATGGACGTGTATCTGTTTCGTCAATTCCCAGAGGTTGGTGTTAATGATGATAACCGGCTAGAAAACGCGCTCAATTTTGCAAAGACTTCGATTGATAAATACCTGGAGTGCTTGTATATCACGCATATTTGTATTCCATACAAGCAATACGTTACAATTCTAGTACAACAGGCTTTACATTAGAATCAAAGATCCTCAATTTCGTGTGCCTGGATATATCTAAGTATGTGAAGATCCCCACACTTTATCCAAAGGACCAAACACAGCGACCCTTTGATGCTCGATTGCAAATTTCGGATGCTAAACTGCCATTTTTGTTGATGAGGCTTCCGAGTTAGCAGAACTCATTTGCTACTTCGAGTTTAGTGCCATTAAAAGGGCTATTCTTAATATTAGAATCTGTATCTAACGCAGGGTGACCATTTCTTCTGAAAATCGGTTTACTTGTGGAACAAAACTCGAAAAGTTATAGGAATCCCACAGTATCAGTTATTAATGATAAAAATAAGAAAAAAAAGACGAGAGGATACTTTTAAAAAATGCCAAGCACATTATTTTTTCTCAAAAATTTTTTACATAAAAATTAAGTTTTTCAAAAAATTTTTTTTCTAAATATATTTATTTATTTGTTTAGACAAATAAAAAAAAACATGTCGACAAAAACGTTAAAGAACCAGAATACAGAACACAGAATAAATCTCAAAATGATTAACGTCGTTTAGAGATTTTAAAACAACGATTTTTGTTTTTTCGATATTTCGAAAGTATAGTACTTTAAGAATATATTGTGAAATTTTCATGCGGAAATTCCCAATATTATAGCTTCTACAGCCCATTAACTAGGTAGAGAGCGGTCCGCGTGCTCCTGTACTTCGAACTCATTTATCTCGAAATGACTTTTTTCGGCCTGGTGCGGTAAAAAAAAAACTATTCAACCGAATCGTCTGAAATTTTAATACGTTGTTCACAACATCAATGGCTATCGCCCTACTAGAATCATATTATTATTTAATTAATTTGATTGATTGAAAAACTGAAAAATCTCCAATTTTTAGACTGTCAAATGCAAAACCGCGCAATTTTGTCAATTTTTATTTTATTTTTGTTTCTAGTACGGGGCATAGCTACAGTCATAGGTAGCTAGGTTGGTATGATTGCCCAAAAAATGAGCACACTTGGACGAGGAAAAACGGTTTCGTCCTTTGTGGTACCATTATGAAGGAGGTGAGGTGAGAGATGAAGACCGATGGGATGCGGGGAGAGGGCGGTGAGAGGTGCTACTGGGATGGTTTAGAGTGTGTGGATTACGAACGTGCTATATCAGCAGGCGTAACAAAGAAGTAAGAGCCAAGATGCCTGGATCTCAGATGAGGCTAATGTCAAAGAATTCGGACGCAGTCGAAAGTGAGGTCAGGCATTCCTTGACCAGTTTCGAATGCACCGTCACTGACCCGAGGGCCCTTATTGCCGCTTGGCTGTAGGAGTAAATATTTACTTTCTTCACTGTTAGTACGCATGTGAGCAGCCAATCAGCTGCCTCCTTGATTGCGGCTACCTCAGCCAGTATCACACTGCAGTGGTCCGGTAACCTGAATTTGAGTCTGATGGGGAGGTCCTCGCAGAAGACTCCTACGCCAACCTTTCCTTCCAACTTCGATCCATCCGTGAACAAGTTCACCAGACCTTGTCCCCAAGTGTAGCCCCCCGTCCACTCTTCACTTGATGGAATATTAGCTACAGTCATACTAATTAATAAATTTTTTGGTTTTTGTGTTTCTGATAAATTGAAGAATAACACAGTCCAGATCCAATTTTTGAGAAGTCAACTTTTAAAATTATTAAAATTGAAAAAAAAATTCTTTCATTTTTGTTTGTAAAAGAAGTTAAATAAAAGGCCTAAAAAATTTAAATATCGTTTCTAATTTTTTTTATTGTAAATAAAAATTTTTGAAAATAGCCTAAATTTTGAGCTCTAAATCATTAGGACCCCTTAAATATTTATATATTAAAAAAATTAGTTTGAAAAAAAATGTTATCCTAAAAAAATTAAAATTTGAAAACAGGTTTATAAAAATGTTAAAAAACCCAAAGAGATTTCAATTTAAAAATTTCCATGGTAAAATTTTCAGCATAGAATAAATCTCAAAATTACTAGATATAAAAAAAAAATATTCAGTTTAGATTTTATTAGACACGACCCTACAAGTAAGTTATTGTTCAGAAAAATATGTGAATATGTCGAAGCTACTTGGAACACTAGGCATGGAAACACTCATATTTATATTATTTTTTGTGTGTAAAATACATGATTTTATTTAATGAATCGCACAAAATCACCCTATCCTACAGCTCCTCTTGATCTTTCTATCTCAATCGCAGAACGCAGGACGATCATTTCAGAACAGACGTAATCCGATTATATGTGCGAGAGTAGCGGCAAGGGGGTTCGGCTAGGTCTGCAATTTTTTAAATATTTTTCACTGCTATTTTTGCTTTCATCATCGCCAAAGGGTATTTTTAGAATCGCTAGGTATGTGGCGCTGTTGATATTATTCTAAGTAACTTGGATTGGACCCTTTGCCTGACATCGATGTGCCTAGAACAGCTAGTGTCTTACAGCTGTACGCCCTACATAACTCATAGTGGGCACCATAACTTTACTCGATGATGCAACAGTTTTAAAACTTTCTTATCCTTATGATAATACAGTTAAATATACTCAACTTGTTCCGATAAAATTGAGTGACTCTTTGCTACCGCATTAAAATATTCTCCCAAGAGTTTAGTGCTTCCTTTTAACTTCCTTCTTCTACACTTCCGGCAATCAGGCTGACCAAATTATTTTAACCATTTTCTTTTCAAATTGATTTTCAAGTTAAAATAAGATTTCTCATTCAAACCTCTAAGCGAAAAGTGAAAGAAAAAGAAATTAAGTTGTTGACAAGCCGCTTAAGATATATTTGCTGTTGTACGAAATTACTTCTCACCAACTCATGTCACACGCGTCAAAGGTTAACAAGACAAAAGTTGATATTTTGTCAATGAAAGTGAAAAATGATTTTAGACACACCAGCTGAAAGAAAATAGTCAGAAATGCTAAACGAAATTGTTGTGTGTACATCCACAAGCCAAACTCTCCTTTTGCACTCATATTAAGTTTTAATAAAACTTGATAAACTCTTTCAGTAAATGGAATGTAGGTAATTTTTGGGTAGCCAACAATGTTCATAGTGCACACTTGAATTCTATGGGTTTAAAGGGATTAAAGAGTTTTTCACAAATAATGCCACAGTAATGAATATTTCTTAGTTTTTCGTTTGTCATCTTTGAGATTTGCCAAGTAGGCAGGTGTATAAGTACAATTTTTTACAATAGAACAACGTCTCCAAATTATTCAGACTTATTATGAAAGTCGGCAATGTTTAAGAACAACATTTCGGAAAGTTCGTAATTCGTAATAAGAAATAATCGTTCGAATGAGTCAATAACTCAAAGGTTGATGAAAAAATGTCAAGTAACTGGTTCTGTTGAAAACATAAAAAGGACAAGCAGACCAAAAACTGGAGTTCTGTTGTGAATATTGCTGGTGCAGCTCAAAGTTTTGCCAAGCAACCTTCGTCATGGACTATTTCTCGGATTTTACATAAGGATTTGCATTTGCATACTTCCAAAGTTCAATTAACTCAAAAACTGAAGTCAACCGATTACACAGTCCTGCGAGGGTGAGTTTCTAGAATGGCTGTACTTGTTTCTTGTAGTTTTTTATGCGCTGAAAACGAATCTGACCTTCAAAATGCTCCATCACGTCAGGATTTTTGGTAAATGAAGCCTAAAAGGTCAAAAAATGGCCATTTTAGCCATTTTTGATAATTTTTTTTGGGATAGGAAATTTTTTTTTTTTCAATAGACGTTATACCCAACGTATACGTAACTGAAACTGTTAATTTCAAAATGTCATAACTTTTTTTTTAAAAAATCGTACAATAATTTTAAGAACTGGGTTTTAAAGCTAAAGAGTTGTACTATGCGACCTTTTCGTTGAAAATTGAAAAAAAAAAAATTCTATCCCAAAAAAAATTATCAAAAATGGCTAAAATGGCCATTTTTTGACCTTTTAGGCTTCATTTACCAAAAATCCTGACGTGATGGAGCATTTTGAAGGTCAGATTCGTTTTCAGCGCATAAAAAACTACAAGAAACAAGTACAGCCATTCTAGAAACTGAAAAAAGTTAAATTTCGCAGGCCTGTGTTATCAGATATTTTGTGAATTGGTTCTTTGAACTTGATGCCGGTTTCTAGGCACTGGATCACTACTATCAATGAGTTGCTAAGTTTACGAATAGACACCATTCTCCGGATTCTCTGAAGTCTATAACGCAGGTCCGTCCCAAATTTTTAATCCTAAGGATTCGGAACTTAGCTCAGATATCTCAGATATCATCACAGAGCTTAAAATATTACTTGGGCTACAGGAAACTTTAAGCCTTATAAATCGCCAGACCGCGATGGAACAATTCCATGCCCAACTTCAGTAGCCCTTGGTTCATATCACAAATTGGTTAGCCATCATTTTCGAAAGTACTCTTCAGTTCACTTATATTCTTCTGCATGAGAGAGGTTAACGTTATTTTTATTCCGAAGGAAAGTAAAGGCACACAGAGCAAACCTAAGAACTTCAAACCGATTAAGAAGGCTGATTGACATGTATGTCAGGAACAACAACAACAACAACTGAATGTTCAATTGAGGCAAAAGATTATATATTGACAGCCTCCTAAGATATCTAAGGAGCTTTTAACAATATTCTTCAACAATATCCTACCTGGCAGACCTGAACATACGCGGAACAGTTGTGAACTTTATCGAGAAGTTGCTTACAAGCAGGCCCGTGAATTCAAGGAAGCTGGGTCGGTATTTTTTCCGATAACAAGTCTTAGGTATAGGAATGAATTACTCTCTCTTTGGGGGGCAAAATAAACTAATCGTGAGTGCGCATCCAAGTGAAGTTTCACTGTATATTTATTACACAAAAATTAAACAAAATAGTTTTGAAATGTGTTCAAGTGACTAAAGGCAGATTAATTTCAGATCGATGACTGTACTAAGCGCTTGTACTTACGGGTAATAGCTGAAATTGCTATTTCTGCAAGCGTAACTAAGCAGTAATAGCCACGGCGCCTAAATCTTAGTCCCGGTAGAGCTAGACGCTGAGAAGAAGGTGATGACCTGATTCCACTTCTTCTTCCAGAGAGCAGCCGCAAAACGGACTACAAGTGGCTTGGGTGACCAGGATTAGAGACTCATAACTTTTTTGTAAAGGCCAAAGACACGTAAGTGGCCTTTTCCACGACTTTCTGGTCAATGCTAGAAAAATGACTAGCATTTATAGGTGGTCAAGAACTGTTACTCCAGCAGAATTCTCAAAAAATTTTTAGTGGAGTATTTGATATTTTTTTCAAGAACAACAAAAAAAATCACTACTGTAATACAAACAACCTTCAAGGTCGGAATGTCGCTTCGTTCAGCTCCACCTATATTTCTATCCACCTATGTACATCTTGAAAATTAGAAATCCTTTCCTATCTACTATAATTTGTCCCTTCACGCCCTTTTTGTTTTTAAGACTTGTCTGGCGATTGCTTTCCGCTATTGAATGGTAGTTACACAACGACTCGTTCAACTACGCCGACCGCTATTATTTACTCCTGCATCTTTATTAACCACATTTTTCGTGGGTATTTGCCGGCTGATGCTTTTCCAAACTGCCAGGCTTACACGCAAACATGCAGATAATGTTCTTCAAAACTTGTTAACAAAACGTATTAAAAGTTTTCATGCAGCCGCTTCGGAAAGAAGGAAATAAATAATCATACGCAAAAACTTTTTGTACGCCTAAAATTATGCAAACATGATAGACTTCATAAAGCGCAGCGATGTTTCTATTTGAGTGCTCTGTTAACTTTTTGAGGCTGAGGGAGTTAAAAGAGTACTTTTTATTTCAGGATATACAGTTTTTTTTTGGAGTGGGAGAGTTTTAGATTTTTGTAGCACTTTTTTTTTTGTTTATGATTTTTGGTGTTCCGAATCTGTTTGAGCGTGTTAAAAACATATAGGAAATTCAAAGTAAGCGAAGCAGGGAAAGAAAGTAAAACTAAATGCACTGAAAAATAAGCAAAGTAATCTTCATATTAAAGTTTGGGTAGAGTGGGAAAAAAGTAATTAAACCGATTATGGAAGATTCTTTTAATGAAAAAAATTAAAAAAAATGGAAAAAAAATTTTATTTTTTTTTAATTTATTTTTATTCAAACACACGTCAAGTCAATAAATACATTAATATATTGGCGACTAGAACGATGCATTAACAATAATAGATTTTTAGTAAATGGAAAATCAAACGAAATGCTTAAAAAATTCGCAATCTCATTAAATTCATGAAGAGCTCGTTTGATAGGTGCATTAGCCTCGATATTGGTTTGGAATATCTTGAGATAAAGGATGTGAAAGTTTCGTAAAGTTCTCCCCGGAATAAGGAAGGAAATGTGTTGCAAGAGAAATGGAAAATCAATGAACTTTTTTTCTGCGGTGACGCCCGTGAAGAGGAAACTCTCACAAGTACAGCTATATGGTATAGTATCTTGCATGCAGAAGTTCTCGCAATAAGAGAAGCTTGCATGATAAGGAATGCACAAAAGGCAGATCTTCTCGCTATTCCACAAGCAGGCTGTTGACAGATGGATTAAAACGGATACCTGCAAAATAACTAAACAAACGTGGCCCCATTTCAACAAATCCAGGACTGGTGAGTTGTTAAGAAAACCACGAGCAGACATATCTAAAACTACGTCAAAAATAACCTGCCATTGACCTTTAGGAGACCATGCCAGGAATATAAGGCGAACGATGATGTGAAATCTGCAATTAGTTAGAATCTAAGGAAACTCTCTGCCCAAGTCTGGCTGCTCTATGACATAGAATGCTGTGGGATTTCTCGATGGTTAACTTGAAAGAAATTGCAGACAAGAAAATAGACGACATAGGCAAATTCATAGTCAAATCAACATATATATATATATATATATATATATATATATATATATATATATATATATATATAATTGGCGCGTACACACTTTTTGGGTGTTTGGCCGAACTCCTCCTCCTGTTTGTGGTGTGCGTCTTGATGTTGTTCCACAAATGGAGGGACCTACAGTTTCAAGCCAACTCTCAACGGCAGAAATTTTTATGAGGAGCTTTTTCATGGCACAAATACACTCGGAGGTTTGCCATTACCTGCCGAGGGGCGACCGCTATTAGAAAAATGTTTTTCTTAATTATTTTTTTGGTGTTTCACCGAGATTCGAACCTACACTCGCTCTGTGAATTCCGAATGGTAGTCACGCACCAACCCATTCGGCTACGGCGGCCGCCAAAATCAACATAGTTTGACTAATAAAAAGTAGCGGTTCTGCAAGTGGTGTATGAAAATGGCATTTTCGTGCTAATTGGATCTGAGCTGTGTCACCAGGCAGCACCTCCACCACCAGCACCACAGCTATACGGGCGTAGCAGTAAGAACGACTTGTAGTCTCACAGCTACACCTAAACATACTAAACTACTCCTCCAGCAGAACTCTTTAGAAGGTATTTCCTCACGTTGCTGGTTTGCTCATAGGCTCCTATGTAGTTATGGATGACGCCTACCAAACTCTGCGCGTTTTAGATCATTATGAATAGCTTTTTTGTTTCCTCCCAGTTATCAGCCGATTTCAGGATAAAATCTACAATCTCCGTTTAAGATGCAAAAGGTTTCGGGAGCAACTTACTGATTCGCTGGAGATCCTCTCAACATTTTGAATGTGCTTTATCACCATTACCATCGCGATATCATCGCGATATCATCCCATGAATTTGGTTCTAGAAGGCATATCCAGTCTTAGAACACCATCGAACATTAGGTTCTATAGGAGTTGGCCATAAACTGATCCATGGCGATCCTAACTCTTCAATGTTTTTGTCGATTCTAAAACTGAGCTCACGATCCGAAGGATTGATCTCTATTATTCTGTTAATATAACTATGCGCCCCTACTTTTATGAAGGCTGCTAGCATAAGTTCCAACGCGTTTTTTAACGTTCAGAGTTAGTTTTGCTGCCACAACATCGTTTGCCTTCAATTGCTTCTATTGTCAAGTCGTGGTGACGCATTTGATAGCATCCACTGTTGGGCGGTATTTCCTGAAACCAAACAGGTATGTGGATAAAATACCTTTATCTTCTGCGAAAGATGGAAGGCTGCCACAGATAATTCCCTCAAGTATATTTCCCATTGTATCGGTCGGTAAGACTCCGGTTTACCCACCCTTTCTAACCCTTTGGTAATAGCACAAGGCTTTGCGTCTTCTACCGCTTTGGGAAAGTGCCTTCGTTTAGGCAGCTTTGGACCGCCGGTGGGCGTTTGACAATCGCGACTTTCGTACTGTATTTCGTACCGTATTTGGTATGCCATCTGGGCCTGGAACTTTCTGTAACTGGATTTTATTACATGTCGTTTGGAGTTCTTAATCAGTAACACAAGGGATTTCACCTTTTTCGCGTTGAATGCAGTGTGACAATATGCATTCAGATCTTTAAGGGAAAAAACTTTATCTTGCAATGTCACCTTGCAGTAAATTAAACCTAAAACTTCTGCTTTGAAGCGGTTTTAAGTTCATTAATAACAAGTGGAACTATGAATCGATACAAAAACATTTTAAGATCTCAGGGAAATTTCAGGAGATATATGAATATGCGGCCTCGGTAGTCTAGCGTAAGTGCACTAGCCTGCCATCCCAGAAGTTGTGGGTTAGAATCGCACGTAGAGCACGGTTCTAGCACTTTTCCGAATTTACCTACTTTCCCTGTTTCTAAAAACAAATAAAAAAAACATTCAAAACATCCCATTCTATTCCTTAACCCCAAAAAACTATTCCTTTCCATCCTTACTCCCGCACAATAGTCAGCTCATTACTTGCATTGTGGCTGCTAAAACAAGCAAAAACAAAAAAAAACAAAAAAAAGTATACAGTTACACAATGCATCAGTATCGCCAGCAAGAGGAAGCGGGCGACCGCGGTAATAACGCAGACACACGAAGTTCAGCGAAGTACTCAACCATCTGTGCGATTCTTCTGGCAGAAAAATGTGAGACACAGATGGCGCTCCAAGCAGTAAGAAGGCACTAATTAGGACTGGTAGCGGCAGGCTAATAACCTACCCTATCAGAATTAAAAAACAGATTAACGAAATCCACTGAATCTTGAAAAAAGACTGAATCTTGTCGAGGCCCTATGCTCCTGATAGGAGTGAATAAGGAAAAAAAACGTGAATATGTAGGCCAAGACGCGAGTTCATTAAAGTCAGCCTGACACCTAAGCACATCCCCTAAATCTCTTATTACGGCAAAAATTATAAAGTCGTCTGTAAAAAAGAAAAGTAACAAGTTTAGAATACTAACTTGTGGTACACCAGAAAGAACAACGAAGGGAGCAGAAGGTTCGCCCTCAATTTTATTATAAATAATTTTCCTTTAATAATAGTTTTGGGTAAAGGATATCCCTCATTTTTGCATAAAATTCAAAACTTTATTTAAGATATTTCGGACTGTCCGATTTGGGTCAAATAAGCACCGTTATATTGCATAATTTGTTGCCATGTTAAAGGACACTTCACTAGGCATCTTTCATGGAAGTCTTGGTCCTTATCGGCGAATTCTAGCAATCGATTTTGACAATCTTAATCACTGGTGTTAGGTTTAGACTATATGGTGGATGCATTCAAACTTCCCAGCCAAGCTCCCGGAGTTTTTTGGCGACCCATTACAGACTTGTGTGGCCTTGCATTGCCCTGATGCAGCTCAACACCTTTTCTGTTGGCTAATTCGGATTCTGGTTTCTAGTCAATTCATAGCTTCAATCGGTGGAGTAGATATCTGAATTTAGTGTTTGGCCGTACGGAAGCAACTCATAATAAATTATTCCTTTCAAATCCCACCAAATACACAGTAGAACCTTCCTGGGCGTTAATCCTTTTTTGGTCCCCATTTGAGCTGCTTAATCAGGCTTTGACTACGATTTCGCCAGTATCGGCATAATTTCAGCGGCCTGGCTTGCGTTTTCGTCTTTATCAAAGAAAAATTGTAAAACGCACCGAATTTTCTCTTTGCTGACTTCCATTATTAACACGCCGTAACTCACTACTGAATGGAACAAATAAAAAAGAGCAAATAATTTCTTTAGGGTGAAATGTCATTTTAACAACGAGCGTAAATTTAAATTACTTGATCGAGACTTTACTAGGTAACGATCAGTATAGCCATCTACCAAAAAAATAATGTAATTCCTTACTACAACATAACAAAAATATATTCTCTCATGACTTTATCTTGACAACAAAACGCGCGACTACGATAGAGATCAAGCTTAAAATCTAAAATTGTACCCAGAAAACACGCCAAGGCTTCCAATATTCAGTTCTATTTGAGAAGAAGGGAAGATCCACGAGTAATGGTTACAGTGTATTTTGGTTGTTCTCTCAAAGAGAGACTACCCTTCTCTATGCAAAGACTACCGCGGAATCACGCTTTTATCCATAACGTCCAAAGTACTATCCAGCATACCTTTAAGCCGCATTAAGTGAAAGCTTGACAAATCGCTGAAAAACCAGCAAGCTCGTCCAAACCGGTTCTGAATTCCTCAGAATAACACTCTGCGCATTATAGTAGAGCTAATGAATGAATATCAGTCACCCCTTCAACTTGTTTTTGTTGCTTACAGCACGGCGTTTGACAGCATACACTGCGAAAGTATTTGGGAGGCGCTCAGATCTAGAGGTGTCCCTGAGTAGCTGATAGCTTTAATCAGAGTACAATAGGCGGATTTCAAATGCGGAATACTCCATAAGAGCTCCGTGCGCCAAGTCAGCGCAAACATTTATTCTGTCGCCTTCAAAATAGGCTCCATTCGAAGCAACATATCAACGCCAAATGGCAACGATTAGTCCAGTCATCAAAGCACCTTTTAAACGCATTTGAAGAGATCTACTTCAGCTTCTTCAGCGAATTCTCCTTAATCGCCTCTATCTACTCAAAGCTGCGTCCGCGGAGTGGCAATTTAAGTTTTGGGAAAAAGAAAAAGTTACAGAGGGCTAAATCCGGTGAATACGGTGGTTGTTCGCGTATATTTGTCGCAGTTTTTGGTCAAAAAAGTGTTCACAATCTGAGCCTTGTGAGACGGTGCGTTAACTATAATGCAAAATTCATGAGTTTTCTTTCAATATATTGTGGCGTTTCCTACGCACATTCTCTCTCAAGCATCGCATCCAAAAACGTCGAACTTCCAAATAATATTCTTCATTTACCGTAGAGCCATCTGGAATAAATTCCGAGTGCACAAACACCATGATAATGAAAGAAAACGAATAGCATGACTTTCACTTTTGACCGAGTTTGACGTGGTTGTTTTGGTTTTCGGCTCATATGGATAGCTCCATTCAGCCGCCTATTGACTGGTTTGCATACAAAACTCATATATCCAAGTCTCATCACCTGTTATGATGCGCTGGATAAACGTTGGGTCCGAACTCACTTGTTCAATCATATCTTCAGCCACCTTCTTCCGATGCATTTTTTCAAAGAAATTTAACTATCTTGGAACGAGTCAAGCAGCCAAGCGTCTCGTGCCCAATTGATAGTGTAAAATGTTGGGAATCATTTCGTAAGGCACTCAAACTTAAATGACTTTGTCGACGTTTTCATCCGTTAAAGTCGTTGATGGGCGACCAAATCGGAGAAAATATTCCACGACTTCTCGGCCCTCTGCAAAAGCCCTTTCGTAGGTGCGTGTTTTTGAAAAGCACACTCGCCATAGATTTTCTGCAATAGTTTCGACGATTCGACATACAAAATCCAGTTGACAACACAAAATTTAAAACAAATTCTTTGTTCGGTATTTTCATCCATAGTGAAAATTGCAGAGCTCACCTCCGGTTAACTGATATAATTAAATGCCAAAAGAAGCTAATTGACAGATCCCCTTCAAACTCTGCGACACTATAGAGGACAGTTGTACCAACGTTCCAGCAAAAAAATTTAGACTTAAGTGCAATGCGCGCTTTATAAATTAACAATTCCCGATATTTTTTTTTGACAGAATGAAATAAAAAAAATATAAATATACAATTTTTCAAATTTATAACCCCGCCTTTTTTTAAGCCAGTCAAAAAGCCAATCAATCTGCATGGCACCTCAAATCAGAAGCTCCTGCAATAAAACAACAAGTCAGTCATGCAAACAGTCATTCAAGTCAAGCACTGCAAGACGGCCAGTCAGTCCCATGCCGACACATTACAACAAAAAAATCCAATTTTCCTGACACATTTCACAAATGTTGCTAAAACGTTGTTTTCCGCCACTCAAACATATATAGTACTTATGCATCTCACTGCACACATTCGCACATTTCTAATATTATTTGTCGGTTATGAGGGTTGAGGTATAAAAGCATGCCAAGTAAGGCTACATATGAATAAAAGTATGTATGTATATATTTTGCATATGTAGTGGGTATGTATGAGAGCACTTGTTTATTTCGCTTTTACTGTTATTGTGTTTTTGCATTGTATTTGTTTTTGCGCATGTTGCATTGTCATTTGCATTTCCATTTCATTCTTTTCACTTTCATCCTTAGCAACTGTTTAGCATTCTAATAATTCTCTCTGCTGCCACTGTATTTCGCCGTTGTACGAATTATTCCTTTGTTTTCATGCTTTTAAATTAATTTGAGTTCGGTTGTGGCATGACGAATGTAAGTATGGTTGTACAAATAGTTAGTGGCTTAGCCTTCAAGTGGTGCATGTGGTGCGAGGATTAGTTATTTCTTCATCAAGACTAAAACCACACACGGGGAGGAAATTAGGACCCCCTAAACTCACTGCTATTAAAATGATATTGAAATTTATTGAAATAAAATATATATATTTCATAAAAAAATATATATAACCAAATATATATTAAAAAAATATATATATAATTAATAAAAAAAATATTTTTTAACTGAATTCGAGTTGAAATATTTTGAAAAGACGGAAAAAATTAAACACAAACTGATGACTCCGACGGCAGTCAGGTGAGCTGTTTGTAGAATAATTGACCGTTTGATACAGAGGATATGAATTCCAACCTGCCATATGCATTTTGTTGCCCGTGCCTTTTTCGGACAGTTCGAAAAATTTAACTTCTCTAACGAAGCTTTTGGCATTGAAATGCGGCCGCAGGACTTAACCTAATGCGGTCTCTAATTTTGGCAACGTTTCTGTTCCAGAGGGAAGCGCTTTCATGTTAAGCGATCCAAGCATTATAGACATTGTCGTCCATTTTTCTGAAATTAGCGGATTTGTAGGCTTGAGTAAAATAAAATGTAAAATGGAAATATGTTTAAAAAAAAATTTATAATTTTGAAACTTATTAAATGTTGAAAATTTGGTAAAGAGATTTCTAAATAACCTCGTTTATTTTAACATTTTTATAAAATTGTTTTCAATTCTAAGGAACAAGTTTATTTTTTTTTTATGTTCAGCAAAAAAGTTGTACTTTTCAGTTAAGAATTTTCGTAGAAAATATTATTCATGCATTTAACACTTTATTTTATTATTTTTTATCTTTTTAACATATTTATAACCTTTAAAAATGTTTGAAAATTTTGGATAGAATTTTTTAAACTAAAATATCATCGAATATTTCATTATTTTTATTTTTTAAATTTTTAACAAAAATTGGTTTAGTTTTTTTTTAATTTTTAAGCAAAAATTGTGTGGTCTTTTTTACTTTTTAGGAAAAAGAATTGTATTTTTAGTAAGCAACTTTTGAGCAAAATATTTTCTATCTCCGCAACATTTTATTTTAACATTTTTCGAAGATTTTTCAAGGGCCGGTGTTGATTTTGAATAAAATACAATTTTTTTAGGAAATTATTGTCATTTCTCTTTACTTTGGTATGCCTCAATTAAATATAGAAAAAAAAATAGGCCAAATGGTCGCCGCGGCCTTGGCGGCACACCTCCATCCGATGGTCCAAATTTTCGATAACGCTGAGGCATAATTGAGGTTATATGCCGTTAATGTGCCGAATTATCTCATCCTTTAGCTCTTAAATTGTTGGCTCATCGACGTACACCTTTTCTTTCAAATAACCTCAAAGAAAGAAGTCCAACGGTGTCAAATCACATGATGTTGGTGGCCAATTGACATCGCCGCGACGTGAGTTTATTCGGCCATCAAATTTTTCGCGCAAAAGAGCCATTGTTTCGATAGCTGTTTGCCAAGTTGGACCGTTCTGTTCAAACCGCATATCGTCCACATCGATATCTTCCAATTCGGGTCATAAAAAGTTCGTTATCATCTCACGATAGCGAACACAATTCACAGTAACTGCCTGACTGGCCTCATTTTGGAAAAAATATGGCCCAATGATGCCGCCGGCCCATAAATCGCACCAAACAGTCACTCTTTGTGGATGCATTGGTTTTTCGGCAATCACTCTTGGATTATCATTCGCCCAAATGCGGCAAGCGGCAATTCTGCTTGTTGACGAATCCACTGAGGTGAAAATGTGCCTCATCACTGAAGTCACGAAGTGCGAGATATGCATTTTGATTTGAACGCATAATAAGCATGAATAACTTTAACGCATTGCTCGATTGTGTATCTTTCCATGGTTGAAATTGAGTTAGTCAGAAAATGTCAAATGAAATGCAGAAAAAAACTTGACGTTTGATGGCCCTTGAAGTTTAACCACCTTTTACAATAAGTGCAGGTAGTCAGTTACAATGGCCAATGAAAACTTTAAACGCGTTTTTCTCAAAACAACTTTTCTGAACACGGTGGCCTCGATTTCTCGAAGACTTATGAGCCGCTTTTAATTTTTTTTTTGTTTTTTTAATTTTCGTACATGTATTGGCTACAGTCGTACTTTTACGTTTTTAAAAATTCCAAAAATTAATATTTTTTCAAGCCTTTCGAAAAAAGGCTAAAAACACAAACTCATTTTTCAAACCTGTACCATTTTCTCAAAAAAACAAAACAAAACCGCCATGTACGACGATAGCTATTGATGTATAGGCTAAGACTTTTTTTGGATTTTTGCTTTCAGATGATTTTTCACCGGTGTATCGTGGCCACCAGGGTGCATCAATTTTTTATGATAAGGGGTCTGCCATGACCAACAAAAGACTTGCATATTATAGGCGTAAAGGTTTTCCATACCAATAGCGACCCATATTTTGAAACAGTATTTTTCTGGCTTTCACGCCATATATTGCGGAAAGGAGCAGTGGGCTCGCAATAGAATAAACATCTCATCAGTATTGAAATCTCCCCACAACTAAGTTATTTTAATCAGATGGATAAAACGATTCTAGTTCTAGGAGGGTGTCATTTTTGTGTGCAATAGTGTCACATCTGCCCCTCTGGGTCTAAGTATCCCTTTTCGCTGCACTGTGATTATATGATTATGACTATGCCATTCCTCATGCACCTGATTCGTAATATTTAGCTTTGGCTGAACTTAAATTTATTTCTTTTTCTTTTTTCTTCTTTATTTAGCTTGTCCGCCCATTTCATTTTCAAGTTGACAAGTAAATTAAATGGTTGTATCCCTTCTGGAGCTTTGCTTTTCAAATCACAAAATACGAAACAAAGAGCAAAAATAAATAAATGAACTAAGCTCTAAACACACAAGCAAAGTGTTGTATGATGGCGGAAGACCGGAAGCGCAAGCAGAGAGTGGTAAATGAGTGAATGAATAAGCTGTCGCATGTGGCGCATTGTTGTTGACGCTGTTGACGTTCGCTATGATTACGAGCATATTTCTGCTTCTTTCTAGTGGCATTTATACGAACATGAATTTGGAAATTTGAGTGACATTGATGATGACTCGCACTTACATGTATGGATTTTTATTTATAACTTTAGATGATAGATAATTTTAATGCTTCCATTTTTATTTATTGAAATGGAAACCGTAAATTATAATAATTGCACTGTGAAAGCTCACAATTTTGGGCAAAAGCTTTAATAGGTCATTTCATCTAATTGAATATTTTTTAGTTCAATAGCGTCCTCCGTTTTTGCAGATTGACTACTGATTTCGGGATAAAGTTATTTGAAAATTGCCTTGAAAATTGTCCAGGTCTCTGGGAGCTCATTTAGAAACAAGGAAAAAATTATAAAAAAAACAGGATTTCTTAGCAGCCTTTAAACAGCAACCTTCCACTGTATACCAAAAATCTTTCTAAAATGTGGAACTCAAAACCGCGAATTTGTATGAAAAGCTTGTGGAACTTTACTAATTTTTGTACAGAATTCAAATTTTTTTTTTATTTATGCGTTTTTGGCCGCCGAGAATTTAAACTTTTCTGAAGAAAGGAGAAACCTTCCTATGAAAAATTTAGAAAAATAGGCAATACTATCCAAATGTGTCGCCGTTTGTGATATTTAATGCGTTCTTAAATTTCTTTTTTTTATAAAATTTGCTTACATGTTAACTTTTTGGCTATCACAAACATGTTTACGGATGGCTCGAAGTTGGACGGAAGCGTTAGAGAGGGAGTATTCTGCGAGGAGCTACCCATTACAATCAAATTTAAGCTTCCGGACCACTGTAGTGTTTTCCAAGCACAGATAGCCACAATTAAGGAAGCAATGGACTGGTTACTTATATTACTTCTATAATTACTGTAAGGAAGGTAAATATCTACTCCGACAGCAAAGCGGCAATTAGGACCTTGCATTGTTGTTTGTGCGTTCGAAATTAGTCTCTCGCGACTGCATGCGAATACTTCGCTTGGCTTCCCGGTCACAGTGGCATAGCGGGAAACTGCAGGGCTGGTGAGCTGGCTAGATATGGGACGCTAGAAATGGTGACACTGCAAAATGAGAGGATTGGGATTCTCTTGAACACCCGTGACCTATTCCTGGAAAGATGGGACTCACATCAACTAAGCGAGCGCTAGGCTGGAGGGCAAACGTGAAAACTCGCGAGATCTTTCTGGCTACGAGCAGATCGGGAGCGCACGATGGAACTTCTAAGACTAACAAAGCCGCAGCTGTTGAATTCGGTAGGTATCCTTTCCGGAGATTGTCCGTTAGTCTTTCATACGATGAGACTAGGGATTGTTTTAAGTCCTTTCTGCAGAAGCTGTCTGCCGATATTTGGGCTTAAATATCACACCTGGGGAAATTTATCAGTAGCTTGAAGCGGTCGTCAACATCAAATTCAAAGTCCTTTCTTCCTTTTTCCACCTGTTTGGTTCTTTTCTTTCGAATTTCGTTTATTTATCCAAGTGGGCTTCTCGCAGGGGCGTACGTTTATTCTATCCTATACTTACTTTTTCTAAATAACTCTTTCAGTTCTAATTTATTCTATGATACTAACATCTTAAACATTCCATAAACTCTATGGTTGCTTCTAAATAAACTCTGAGCTCCCCAAGACAAATACCTTTACCTCGAAAGCTGGCACCAAACTAAAAAAACGGAGGGTACCAATAAATTAAAAATGAAGAAAAAAAGTTAAAGTGAAGTTGGAAAGTTAAAAATTGAGCACAAGGCTAATTTTGAAATACCTTCAAGCCAAATATTTATTGAATATTATGTAAGCTATGAATGGCCGCTATAGCAGAATGGTTTGGTGGGCGACTACCATTCGGAAAAGTGCAGGTTCGAAATTCGGTGTATGAAACACCAAATGATAGAAAGGTTTTTTTTTCTAATAGCCGCCGCCCTTCGGCAGGCAATGGCAAGCCTCCAAGTGTGTCTCTGTCAATCTTCATTATGTGTTTCTGAAGAGGCTCCTCATATAGAAACAGCTGCCGTTCAGAGGCGGCATAAAATTCTAGGTCAAAAATAGGAGGAGGAGCTTGGGCAACCCAAAAAGCGCCACTTACATATCGATGGTTTTCGAGAAAAGCGACACAACTCAAAATTAACTAAAATTCGGAATTTTGCCGTTAAAAGCAAAAATCAACTACAGAGTTTATATATTTTTATCTGGAAAAGCGTCATAAGCGAATCTTGAAGCAATTCTGAGAGATGGCGTTTGTGTCGTTTTGTCAGGTGATTGAATTGGCGCGTCACTTATCTAGAAAACTGACCCAACTCAGTATTTTGTATTTTTGAATTATGTCACTTTTCTCGAAGACCATCGATATGTACTAAGCTTCTAGAATTTTTAGTATATTTATTATTATATATTTTATAATAAAAAAATTAAATTATTTCGGTATCCCGATATTAAATTTTTTAATCCCGAATCTCGGGATCACCTAATTATAGAATAGAATACAAAGGTTGTTTCAAAAGTTCGACCAAAAATAAAAACTACTTAATTCTTTCCGGTAAACCTATTTTTATTTTTCGATATAGTCTCCATTTAGGCTTATACATTACGTCCCCGCTGTTTTAGGTCATTGATGACTTGGGAATAATGGGATTTGTCCAAGTCGGAAAAATATCAATATCCATTCATTTATGCAATCATCTCATCGTTTGAATGAAATCATTAGCCCGCCTATTTCTTCGAATTGGGGGAGAAATAGTAGTCCAAGGCATCCGAGGGAGCCAAGTCTAGAGATTAGGGGGGGTCGTAAAACGAGTTGGAAACCTACTTCTATTAATATTGCGACCACAACAGCTGAGGCGTGAGCTGGTGCGTTGTCATGTTGGAAAAGGAAAATTACTCGACTTTCTCGATTCAAGCGAATGCCAAGCACAAAAGAAATGGACCGATCTGGCTGAAACTTGGTCCGTTTTCTTTCAAGAAATGCCCCTAACTAAGCATAACCTCAATGTGCGACATCTCTCTGAAATTCCTCCGACCTTCCCTCGTATCTAAGTTCGAAAATTTAATATCCAACAGTGAGTTATGGGAAACAGTATTTTCTACTAAGTTGCGGCAACTCATAAAATAACATCACACTTTTTTTCAACTTACTTGATTAGTTATTTTAGTAAAAGAAAGAGGTAACAAAAGTAAATTCGAAAGTACGTACCAATTTATTATAGCAGCAAACAACCAACCGCAAGCTCTTCTGTTTGCACAAAATAAACTGAAAATAAAATAAAGAAAATGTAATAGAACAAAAGCACACAAAAAAAACACACTAAAAATGATAACCTGAAAAATGTTTAAAATTTAGTTGCGGAAAATAATAGGAAAACGCTAATTTAAAAGAAACTGCCAAATGAAGAGTAAAATAGTGAAAATGTGGCGAGCACACGCTGTACGAGCGAAAGTGCACGCAATGAAGGCAAATCATTTTGCGCGGTGAAGATGCATGACCAAAAAATTCAACGCAAACTATACGTTACATACATTCAGGCGCGAAACCACAGAGCTGTTTACATTAGCTTGGCTACGAAGCGCAGAAGTGCAACAAGAAATGAGTGGGGATGTAAGAACGCTGAAGAAAAAACGACGCATACAAAAATTGGTAAAAAAAGATAGAGGAATACGATGAGCGTTAAGCTGAGCGAGTGCGTGGAATCTGGATGCAGTCGAAGGTGGCACTACAGCGCTAGCTTGAAATAGTGTAAATAGAGCGGATAATAAAGTTTGTGGTAGCTAAATTTTTTGCCACGTTTATGTCATGCATATTAATTAGGAATACTTTGGCGCGAGTAAATGCAACCAATTCGTGGGAATGGCAACAACGCCATGAATAGAAATGCGCAAATTTCGCAAATGATCGCAAAATGCCAGAAAAACGCACAGCTGGGAAGTGGGTGAAGCACAAAGTTGAAGGAAAAAAGTAATACGAGTGCGCTTGATTTTCAAATAAGTGAAAAATGAAATGGAATACAATCGCAAATGTTTCGCTATTTTACTCTTATATCAAAAGAAAAGGGGAAAGTTTCATTGCTGCACTTTTTTGTTTTGTTTTTTTTTTTTTCTTTGTACACATTTTATTTGATACTGATTATTTGGATTTTTTATGATCAAAATCAATTTTGACAATTTGCAGTAAATAAATTTACTCTGCTTTCTTTCTGTACGAGTATTTCTGAACGAAAGGAATCAGCAGAAAAGTTCGATTACATCAAATAAATTGCGGGGAATAAAAAGGAAAATTGCAAAATATTTTGCATGAGAATTCCGTTGGTTTGTTTTTTTTTCGCGCAAACTGATCTGTAAATGTAAAAGTGAGGTAAGAAATTTTATGGAAAAGAGGATTTGGAGAACGGACAAGAAATTTGGTTACACTTACCACAACTTGGCTACTCAATACAACCATAGGTATACAAATACTCAGTTTAAATCAAATCGGTTGACTGTATTTGAGAGATCGCCGGATAAACAAGTGAATCAGAGAAAATTGCTTTCGTATTGTGTTTAACCGTTGGGTGCGTGAAAAGGCACTCGAGTATCTAAGCGATTTTAATTACAAAGTCGCTGAGTTCGCAGCTCCCACTTGCTCAGCTGCTCAGGGATTATATCACTAAAGTCATTAAATTTGAGAATAATAAACAGGATGATAAAGTAACCGGGAGTACAACTGCACTTTTTGTTATTTTTGTGGAGAAAGATAAGCCTCAAAAGCCTCATGACCGAGACCGTGGTGTGGGACTTTAACCCAACTAAACACCCCTCTTGTCCAACGGTATGTCCTCCCGGAACTTTACCGTTAAGAAGGAGGTCGTTGTGGGTATATTATTAGGCTTTTTCTAGATATCTACGAGCATATGCCACGTATTGAAGGGTCTTCAAGGGGGTTCGGGGTTCAAGGACCGATGTTGATTTCAAATAAAATACAATTTTTTTAAGAAATTATTGTCATTTGTTTTTATTATGATAATACTGGTATGACTTAATTACGTATGGAACAAAATATCGGCCATATGGCACACCTCCATGCGATGGTCGAAATTTTCGATGACGCTGTGGCATAATTGAGGTTATATGCCGTTAATGTGCTGAATTATCTCATCCTTTAGCTCTTGAATTGTTGCTGGCTTATCGACGTACATCTTCTCTTTCAAATAACCCCAAAGAAAGAAGTCCAATGGTGGGGTCTAGGTGGGGTTCACATTCAACATTGGCCCTTGAAATTGAACCACCCTTTATATGGGACAAGATTTGACTAATTTATATTTTCACCAAACGCTCTCTAAGCATATTTCGCTCATTTATGAACCACGGGCATTAAGACAGGATATGCCTTGCAGTTTCTTGTTCTCCGGTCACTGCGGGTAGTACGAGTCGTTCTCAGAATGGAACTTGTGCAGGTATGCTTTGAAGCACCCGTGTCCAGTAAGCAACTGCGTG
The DNA here is from genome assembly GCF_027943255.1 of Anastrepha obliqua. Taxonomy (NCBI): domain Eukaryota; kingdom Metazoa; phylum Arthropoda; class Insecta; order Diptera; family Tephritidae; genus Anastrepha; species Anastrepha obliqua. The sequence continues at coordinate 34,827,422 of NC_072896.1, forward strand.
AACAAAATATCTATTGCTCCGAGTTTTTGACCAATCCACCTCGCAATGTTTGGAATCAGTTCAAAGATCCATCCATCCATCTGGCGCTCGACGGTCTCTGCCCAATGGTGTTTGGTAACTTATCCATCTCAACCGCGAGAAGGTCAAAATGCATCTTTTCTGTTACTACATGGATTGCGTCCTCTGAGACAGTGCGATAGGCACTGAGCTGCAAGCGCCAACTTCAAATTTCCAAGCCATCTTCTGATTCTTACAATTGCATCGTTGCATAACACTTGCAGCACGTCCAGATGCTTTCCCACTACCACCAATGCAATGTCGTGCACGTATTCAATATGGGTAGCATCTTTCGGAAGTTCAAGCTTGAGGAGACCGTCATACATAGCATTCCACATTGTTGGACCAAGGATCGAGTCGTGTAGAACACTACCTGCACTTAAATGGAAACTCCAAGAGTGTACACTGCACTAGCATAGACGCTGAAATATAATTTCCCAAAAGAAAGCCTATAACTTTCCAAGCATCCTCCTAGCAGAAGTGTAAGCTATTTGTGTGTGTACAGAGATAAACTTACACAGAAATCTCCGGAATAACCAATCGCCATTCTGAGCTACAGTGAGGCGGCGCCCGAGGCACTGTCATCCTGTATGGTTAATTCTTCACTTGTTCTTGAGGGTATCGAGTAACTGAATTTTGTTAAAAACGCAAAATCCTATCCAGCTCATTTTGATCCAGCTCAGGGGTTAGTAGCCTTGGAAGCAAAGTAGCCCAAATTATGGGGCAAGGCCAGGCGAATTCCTTAATGGGGATTACGCAGTCATCTGCACAGGATTGGAATATGGTCCACTGACTCTTTACGGTTGTACGACCAGTAACCGTAAACTCGAATATCCCTTATACTTGAATATGGCGCTATAGCGCGAAGAAAGTTGAGAAATCTCGGCCAATTGCAGCCACAATAAAGGTTCATGCGCTCAGCCCAACCCAGCTCTATCCTAAGTTAAATAAGGCACTGGGTTTGGATGGGGTACTGTGATGAATAGAGGGCACAAAAGGCCATGAGGTTGAAGTGCAAATCTCAAATTAAATTTATCATCTAAAGCAAAATTTTTCATAGTAACAGGCAACTTCGAGAGCTGAAAATTGGTGATTTTGATGGTTTTAAAAGTAAAATTTTTCCTAGTAGCAAGCAACATGGAGAGCTGAAAATTTGTGACAACTCTAAAGAGAATACTTTTTCTTTACTTCGAAGCGTGGAAGACACAGTAAAAATTATTTTTCACACCTCAAAAAATCCATATATGCCCGATTTTACAACACTAAATAATAAATCAGTGCATTTAGTTGTTTACCATCAACTCGGAATTTTCTTCTAACGAACCTAAAATTTCGATTAGATCTCAGCAATAAAAAGAATATAACGAATTCTATGAAATTACGATTAAAAGATGGGTGGATCGAACACCCACTCAGGAAAGATGTTAGTGAAATCACGCAAGCTGCGCTACATTGGAGTCCCCAAAGTAGAATAACCAGGGTAGGCCCAGATTTATATGGATTTATACTGTCAGCAATGAAACTAGAAAATCCTTCAAAAAAGCTTAGATCTGTAGCCAGAAACCGCACAAGCTGGAAGAATTATAAGAAATCACTTGATTAAAGTTTTCGTTTTTTTTTGTTTCTCGACAACGATCAGACAAGGCTACATTCCCTCCTTCATGATTTCTTGTGGTTATTGATGATTTTTTGGGAGCAGCATTACATAGCAACCCTAAAAGAAGTAATGTTTGGCATCCACTGAATAAGGAACATCTGAAGGGCCTAGATAAAACGTAGGATATGCAATCAAAGCTTGATGATCTTTCACTTCATGCTGAACGTGTGGGTCTACGTATTGACGTAAACTAAACAAAGCTGATGAGCAACAACTTGCTACGTGTAGCAAAATTTGCACTATACGGTCATGAAGTAGAAGATATTAATTAATTTACATACCTTCTTTTGTTGGCAGTGAGTTAGGGTTCAAAATGCCTTCGAACTTACCGGCGATCGTCGTCTACTGTGTTGAGTGGTGTGGCCACTAAAACAATCCCTCCTCACTTTCGGGGAAGACACCCTTCCCGGGACTACTTTCTGCATTACTTCGTGAGAGCCCAGAGCGGCATCCATAAAGGACCAATTCTATTTCCCCACATCTGCGTGCACCGAATTCGTAGCCAGCGTTCATGCTATAGGCTCGTCTTTTTGTGCCTCTACCAGGGCAGCTTCGCTTTGTTGCACTGTGTCGTGGTCGATATCTTTTTCCGTCTTAGTACGCTCTCAATATATCTCTTTACCCTGTTCCAGCTCTTCTCGCGTTCGCGCATTTTGCTGATTATGTTGCTCTGCGCGATGTCGCCAATCAGCTTCCTCAGAGCATCTCTTTCCGCGAGTCATCTGTCACAACTAAAAAACGAGTGTTCTGCTGCATCGCTCGGCGCTTCGCGGTATTATGCATTTCGCAGCCATAAAAACACCTGTCGGCGGGGCAAACGTAGAAAACTGATTCATTAAATCGTATTCAAATCAGCTGACAGGAGAAACTCTCTTGCTTCTCTCTCTTCGTCTCTTCAACACTAACGTTATGTCCATCCTGCTATATGGCTGTGAAACTAGACTAGTATCCGACGAAGTAAGAAAAAAAAATGCAAACGTTTGTAAACCGCTATCTTCACCGAATTCTCCGAATCTGGTGGCATGTAAATTGGATCACAAATGCAACCAAATAATCAATCACCAATACACACCAAACCGTCACTTTGGGACTGTAAAGTGGTCGAGTGGTTGAGGTTCTATTAGTGGTTTCTACCTTTTGGTTGACCAATAACGGCAATAATCAACCAAATGAGACGCCAGCAACAACTAACTTATGTGCTAATCCCAATAGCTTAATTGAGCGCCTAACATTGCTTGTGGCCACAGACATAATCTGATCAAATATGTGTGCATGTACGTGAGTTTGGGACACAAATTCATTAAAATTTCCAATTGCTTAGCCAGCAAAAATATCTCTCTGCCCAAGCTAAATGGATTTGTTGTTATCTTTGAGTGTTACATATTCAATTTTTTTAACTTGAATCTGGACTGAGCAGCTCCTTTTAATTCATGTCACAGACGCCTTTAACACAATAAAATATGTATTTCTCTCCTTTATTTAAGCAACTGGGCACAAATAGGTAAAATATAAATATATTCATATAACTGCAATAAATCGGAAAGTATTCGAACAAATTTCAATTTGTCACCCCACTGGAATGTTAATATATAATGGGTGTAAGCCCATAAATACGAGTACCTATACAGGCATAAATTCCAGTAGCGCCTAAAGTGTCAACTATAAATGGACACATACATACATACATCCACACTCTCAGCAGTGGCAACCCCGGCAGAAAAATTCAACTGATAGATTTTTTTTTATTCAAATTCAAAAAGATTTTTGTACCATCGAAAGTTGCTCAGAATTAAGTGAAACTATTGAATGTATGCGGTCGCCGTAGCCGAATGGGTTGATGCGTGACTACCGTAACTACCATTCGGAAGTGTGAAGATTTGAATCTCCGTGCTTGAAATACCTGTTGTTCTAATAGCGGTGACTCCTCGGTAGGCAACGGTAAACCTCCGAGTGCATTTCTGTCATGAAAAAGCTCCACATAAAGTTTGTTTGCTCTTCGAAGTCGCCTTAAAACTATAGACCCCTCCAGTTGTGAAGAAAACAAAATTCAGAGAACATTTCTGGTGATTGGACATTCCAAGTAAATTTCGAAAATCATTGCTTTTTTTGCCGAAAGTAGGGATCGCTTTTTTTCTTTTTTCGTCATTTCTTCGTCATCTTCAGTTGGGTCAGAAAGTATTAAATATCGATGAATATAGGGTGACAAAAAATTACTGTATACAAACTTCTCTGTACAATTAGATGAATGTAAATTTTTTTTAGCGAATGCCCTAATTTTGTGGTGTTGTGTGTGTTCTGAAGTATAAAAAAAAGTATTCGTTTCTGTTTCAGCTCTTTTTAAATACTTTGTGTAACGATGTCAAGTAGTCGCTCAGTTATTATAGTCCTGCATTAGCTAGGAGCACGCTACTGCGAGATAGCACGGAAGCTTGGAATTGGACGTTCATTGGTTTCAAGGTGCAATCAAACGATTTAAGGAGCTTGGTAATGAAGGTGGCCGTCCTGGAAGAGGAAGAAATCGAACTGCTAACACTTCCAACAACCGAAAAATCATCAAAAAAAGAGTTGAACGAAATTCTATGGTCTTGATGAGCAAGGCATCAATCGTGAATCAGTTTGCCTTATAAGAAAGTAAGACCCGAAAGATGTCGCTCGTTCCACCGTCGGGCCGCAGGTACAGGCTGAGAAAAAATCGTCTTTATGGATGAGAAGCTGCTTACCGTTGAACAAGCTCTTAATCATCAAAACGACAGAAATTGGTCTGCAGAAGTTCCTGGACCTTCGTCTATTGTTGAACATCGTCAAAATGCGCGATCTTTCATGGTATGGGGTGGAATTTGCGCCATTGGCAAGACTCCTCTGATTTTCATAGACCAAGGATTCAAAATCAATAAAAAAGTTTACCGTCAAGGCATATTAGAAGGAGTTGTTCTTCCCTGTTCTCAGCAGCACTTTGGTGACGATGAGTGGACGTTTTAACAGAACTCGACACCAGCCCACAGAGCAAAAACAACCCAAGAGTGGTGCAAAGCCAATTTCCCCTCTTTCATTACTTCCCAAGAAAGGCCACCCTACTCACCGGATCTGAATCCGCTAGATTACAGCATATGGCCGATTTTGGAAGCAATGGCCTATGCAAAACGCCACAAAACTTTGTAGTCCCTGAAGCAAGCGTTGCGTTGAGAGTGGGATCGCATAACGGTAGACGAACTACGGCCTATAGCCCAAAATTTTTTGAAACGTTTGAGCTTGTGTTTTCGTGCTAAAGGTGGCCAGTTCGAAACTGGCTGAATATAATGTCACTAAAACATTGTCTATTAAAATTTCACAATTTGTTTTGATAAATTTGTTTTATTAAAAAATGTTGTATACACTTTTTTTTTGTCACCCTGTAAGTTAGTGAATTATATATTCACCGTTGCTGCTTACAAGCTCTTCCCACCTCTTGACCAATTCGTTGATGCCATTCCGCCACAAATCGTCCGGTCTGGGGTCAAAAAAGTTGTTGATACAGTTTTAAGCACCTCGACCTCTTTGTTATTGAAGGTAACTCGGCTTTGGCGTATCTTCTGGAGCTACCCACTATTTTCTTTGCCGATTTGGTACAAAAAACGTTGTTTAAGTCCGCGTGTTGCTCGATAGCGGGGGAGATACTGAGGAGCAATTTAAAGGCAAATTTCTTTGTTTTTTCGTTGAGCTCATCAGATACCCAGGCTAACAACTTTTCGGTAAATCCCATTGAATGAAGGTGACTGAAATCGTTTTATGGTCGCAGTTAATTTTTTCCGCCAATTCACAACTTCGAAAGTGATTCGAGACTTTCTTCATCGAATTTAGAAGATCGTCCGCTGCAGGAAGTGTCATCGACGTCACAGTCGCCATTTTTTAACTTTGCCAACCATTTCCATGCTGTAGACTCGCCTATAACACCTCGCGGGCTTCGGCAGCTTTCTCACCTCGATGAAAAGCCCTGATCTTTTTTGGTTGTCGAAAAAGTTGATTTTTTGCCTCCTGGGTATATAATTTCTAAGTATCAAAACCGATAGAAAAGGAAATAACTTAAACATACAATTAACATGGGTTTTGTAGAGCAGAAAAAGTTCTACGGAATGAATACTTACCATAAAAAGTTTGTTATCATCTCACGATAGCTAACAATATTCATAGTAACTGCCTGACCGGCCTCATTTTGAAAAAAATATGGCCCAATGATGCCGTCGGCCCATAAACCGCACCAAACAGTCTCTCTTTGTGGATGCATTGGTTTTTCAGCAATCACTCTTGGATTATCATTCGCCCAAATGCGGCAATTCTGCTTATTGACGAATCCACTGAGGTGAAAATGTGCCTCATCACTGAAGATGAAGTGCGCGATATGCATTTTGATTTGAACGTCAGTTTTCATAATAAGCCTGAATAACTTTAACGCATTGCTCGATTGTGTGTCTTTCTATGGCTCAAATTGAATTAGTCTGAAATTGAAAAATGTCAAATAAAATGCAGAAAAAACCTGACGTTTAGGTGTGATTCACATTCAACATCGGCCTTTGAAATTGAACCACCGTTTACTTTCATGTCTCACTTTCACACAGCCATCGTGTCATTAGAATATGAACAAATTTTGAAGCAGGGATATTTTAATGATTTAAGTGAAGTATAAAGAGAAAGAAATCCAAAATCGATTAATCGCTCATACTTTCCATCATTTCATACAAACAAACATATAACAAATTCAACTAACATGTACAATTTATGCATCAGGGTCTAAGAGCCTTATTCCAGATGCAATGCTGTCAGCTCCCGAGTTGTCTGAATTGGTTGTAAACTGAATTTTCAAACCTCTTAAACTTCTACCTACACCAAAAGTGATGCAATAAAATTAACTACTGGTAGCTCTGACCTTTTCCTACAGGGATGTTGCTTCACAAATACATCTCTACGTACGTGATATACACCCAAGCATATGCTGCTGGCTGAAACAAGTTTGTGAAATAAAATTTTATAACTTTTCGGCCAGCCTAACACCCACACACACGCCCGCACACTTGCAGATATAAACGTATTTGTGTGTAAGCTTTTGATAACTGCTTAACCTTCTTATTTTACTTAGTTTTTTATGTATTTTATACCCTTTTATTTTAGTTTCTGCTACATCGTCCTCGGCATTTCTCTTTCGATTTTTATGTCAACTCGCCACATTTCCTTAACAAAGTGTCCCTTGGCAGCACTTAAATTGTATCCGAAAAAAATACTTATGGTCTATAATCGTTTTACACAAACACACACACATCTACAATTCTCCGAGGACAAGTGCTCACGAGCACCCACATACATTTGTATGTATTTATTTTTGCACACACTCAAAGTTTGTAAGGCTTATAAATAAGAACGGCTGCGAGCGGCTATCCAATTGCGGGAAACGTGTAAAGTAAGCAATAAAATTTCAATTTTCCTCAAGAAACTATACAAAGGTGAAGTGAGTAATGTATGAGCGCTACAAAGTATGCAAAACTACAATAAAAGATTTAAAAATAAAACAAAAGAACTAAGAAATAAAAATTTGTAGCAAAAGAGTTTTCGCTATAGCTACACACACCAACACACGCACATGACTGTACATAGGTTTTGGGTGTAGAAAAAGTCATTAAAATGTTCCATTCTATTTTCGCTTACTCAAAGCACAAAAAAAAATGTTGTATATTGGCATATGTTTTAACGTTCACGTGTGGCATGTGCGCCCTAAGGAAAATATAATTTCTTCATTTCTACTCATACGAGCATGTATGTGTATTTGTGAAGAGCGCTAAAAGCGTCATGAAAGCAAGAAGCAAACTTATAGTCAAGCACTTGTCCTCAATCGCTGTTATTAATGCGCTCCCCAAAGTGCCATTTTTTATATACTTCAACAATATTTCTTTGCGTGTATGTATGAGAGGGTGTGTGTGAGCTCATGCCTTCGCTGTTCTTCTTATGGGTGCACCTCGCTGGCGCTATGCACGTAAGTGGCGAAAAAATTTACTATAATGTCATTCGATATTAAAAAGTAGATTAAGTAGCAGCTACTTTTTATTTACTAAGTAGTAGTTGGGGATGTCAATCCCGACACTAGTCGATTTAAATCGCGCGATTATTGAGTATAATTTTTTCCATTTTTTCAGTTGCAATTAGTAAAAATTTTCATCCCAAAGATCCCACTTAGGAAAGAAAGTAAAGATTTATAAGCCACACTGGTTGAGCTTTAAGGATTTGCAATATAGATTGTTTTATAAAACAGCTGAATTTATATAATATTTGGAGGAGAATTGTATTTTTAGAGTTGAAAAAGTGACAATAAAAAATGCACAGCTTTTAACCTGAATAAGAAGAAGTCACAGGGAGCCATATTAGTCGAACATGATGAGTGATTGATGGTTAAAACACGGTTTCTAGTCAAAAACTCAGTCACAAGAATGGATCGATGAGATGATGCATTATCATGCAATAAGCGCCAGCTTCCTCCTTCGCAGTATTCTTGGCGAATTCGATGCAACAAGCGCTTGAGAACGCCAAGATAGAAAATTGCAATGACGATTTGGTCCATTAGCACGAACTCTTTGAGGACAATTCCCTTAGAATCGTAATAACAAATTAGCATCGACTTAATTTTTGACTTCTCCAAACGCGATCTTTTGGGTGGTGGCTCATTTGGGCCCTTCCATTCGACACTTTAACGCTTAGTTTCAGGTTCATGTTGGAAACAACACGTTTCATCACCAGTTACAATGTTGTAAAGGGAGTTCTCGTCTTTATTCGCCTCTTTAATGAGGTCTTTCGAATGTTGTATTCAGAGCAATTTTTGGTCCTCAGTTAACTTGTGCGGAATGAAACGTGCACAGACCTTAGGTAAGTCCAAATGTTGGGTTTAAATGCGATAAATCGACGTATTGGAGATATTCAATTCCAACTCCATGAATTTCAACGATGATTTTGGTTAATTTTTTGATAAATTTATGAACAATTTCGATAGAGTTTTCGGTTATTTCTGATTTTGGGCGGCCCGTATGTTAATTGTCATTTATATTCTAACAACCATCTCTGAAACGTGTAAACGACTTATAATCTCTGGCACAAGATAGACAATCATCGCCATACATTTTTTTCATCAATTCAAATGATTCGGTAAACAATTTACCAATTTTGGGCCAACATTTGATATTAGCTCTTTAATTCGAAACTAATTCTTGTGCCGATGACACCAACATACAGACACTTTAGACGCAATAACTTCGCTTCCACTGAACCGAATGTCACTAAGTTTTCACTTGAATCCCACTTTGACCCAATTAGAGTGCTCCAATCGAGTCCAAATGTATGACCGACCCCCACTAACTTTATTTAGTTTGAACATATGTAAAGAAACTAAAAAGTTCGACCCAAATTGGGGGACATCAGAATTCGTTTTAGAGGTATGGTTCCTTCGGCAAAGTTTCTTATTTTGATTACTAGAACATGATTTTTCACACATGTTACAGGTCCGCTTACGCAAGTGCGCGTAATTCAGATTTATCAGGTGTTATAAATAAAAAGCAAAGTCAGATACTTTTCTAACAGACCTCGTAAATCTTCCGGTAGGGTGACTCATTTTATGCCACCTGGTGTTTATATGTATTTAAAATTTGGCACTTAATTTTTGTGTTGGGTATTTGACCGAGCTCATCCTCTTATTTGGGTTGTGCGTTTTGATGTTTCTCGACGGCAGATGGCTTGTTTTAGGAGACGCTTTTTCATGGCAGAAACACGCTCGGAGATGTATCTTTACCGAGCGAGTTGTGACAGCTATAAAAGGGCTTCTTCTATCGTTTGCTGTCTCATGCCCGGGATCTCGAACTCGGGCATTGCCGAATAATAGTTACACACAATGCCATTCGGCTACAGCAGCCGAGCTGAGATATTCATTCAAGCAAAAATTAATTTCAATTTAGTTTTTACTCGCAATTTTTCAGTGTTTGCTAAAAATAAGTACAGCCTAAAGCCAATAGTGGCTAAGAGCTCCATAAAAATGTAAAATATATTCAAATTTAAAATTTAATATATATGTACTTGAAAAAATAGATAGATAACTCTGTCGACTATATAAATTTGATTACTTTGATTCTCGCTTGATTTGATCATTTCGAAAGTAGCAGACATGAATAATCTAACAAAAGGAAAAAATGCAACAATAAAATCAGAAATAGGAGAATAAATAAAACAGCAATATAAATTCCGGCAATGCCGCAAAACTCGCCCCTGTGAGCATGCGCGTATGTATGTGTGAGTCCCATACTATCTAAGTGAGTTCGCATGTTCATGAGCGAGTGACTGCACACACACACACATATGTGTGTATATAAAAAGGTTTTGAAAAAAAAAATTGCACATTGCCAGTCAATCAACGGACAGAGAGCAGCAGCAACGTTTGAATGCATCAAATCAATTTAAGTGGATCCGCTCTGGTTAATGTTTATATTTTATTGCATACTAGCGCAAGTGTGTGCGTGTCCACATATACATGTGCATACATACACTCTTTTATATATCGTTTTAATAAAAATTGAAATAAAAATATGCATTTAAAAAATATACAAAAAACAAACTCTCGTTTATCAGCGCCTGAAAGTGCGCAACAAAATCTGTTCGAGCCTTAACAATTGCAGCAGCAGCAGATGTTTAGGGTCGTATGTTATTCAAACAAATTTCACATAAGCTACAGATCGTTAGAAATACAAACAGTTTCACTAACATAATAACAAAATGTGCACACATATGTGTGCATGCACGAATATAATACATTCACATGCATATTTATGTGCACACATACAAACGTGGCGTGGAAAAAACTTCCAATTGTGCTTAAAATAACATTGGAAAGTTTCTAAAATAATGAAAAACAACTTTATAATAGTTGTAAAATAAATTTTCAGTAACAGTACTTTGATGAAAAAGTCATTATTAAATTGAAATTGAAAGCAAAAGATACATAGATGTAAATACAGGACCATGGAAAATTTTTTACAAAAAAATCATATTGAATCACAAGGAAAAAATGCTATTATACTTTTTAGTCGCCCTTTTATTTGGTAGAAACAAATGTGGTAGAGCGCAAAAAATAACGAGATTCAAGCTTTGTTAAATACTAAATTCGTTTAAAGTGCAGCTGAAATACCTATGAATCAGTCAGATAGAGTGACCAGAATGCAGTAAATTTTCTACTAACGAAGTATGGATTATATTCGCTCTACATCAAGCAGCCTAAAAAGCCTAAATTCTCTTAAAATATTTAATCGCATTCTGGGAAATCACTGCAACAAATTATTTAGAAGCCAATATTCGGTGTGGTATTAAGGGGGAAACCGGTTTAGGAGGCCGAAATTTTTGTGTTTTCGTGAATTTTTTAACAAGGAAGGAATAATCAGAAATTATTTAAACTCAGAAGGTATTTTATATTAATAATTCCAAGTACACTTTTAAATTTATTCAAGCAATTTCCGCCGGAAATAGTGGCGTTAGAGCGTGCCGTTCATGGCCGATCGCCATCCGAGTATCTGGCTGGTGGGCATTCCTTAAGTTGTAATTTTTCTCTGTAATCAACAACAATATTTTTTTTTCCATTCACAACATGTTTCCTAAGAATATGAACCTAATTTTGATAAAACAATATTGAAAATTGCACGTTTTTGAGGCGCTTGACCAAAATGTAATTTTTTCACACCATGTTTTTCATCTATTTTGCGTAAAAATAATACAGGGTGGCTGATGAAAGCCGCTACCAAAAAAAAAATTGAATAACTGGATAACTGGGACACGCGAACAAGAATTTGGATAGTCCGCCGCTATCACGCACTGGAGTCCGTAGTTTTGGTACAGAGAGAGTACAGGCGGATGTTTGGCGGTGATCCCCCGAGCAGATGGACCATAATGAGACTGGTAAATAATTTTGCTGAGCAAGGAACAGTCGCAAGAAGGCCTTATCATCGAAACCCACCAGTTCGGACGGAGGAAACGATCGCTGCTGTAGCTGCAGCTATACAAAGCAATCCAAGGGTTTCAACAAGAAGCTTATCTGCTCAACTTGGTGTCAGCCGACAGTCTTTGCAAACAATAATGCACAAAGATTTAGGCTTATTTCCCTACAAAATTCAAATGGTTAACAAACTGAATGCAGCAGACTTGCCGATTCGCTTGGAATTTTGCCCGAAAGATCCTGCAAATGGTGGAAGAAGACCAAAACATGTTAAACTGCCTTTTCATGTCTGATGAGGCCCATTTCGATTTAAACGGCAATGTGAACAAACAAAATTGTCGAATATGGAGTACTTCTAAGCCACAGATACTCCACGAGACGGAATTGCATCCTCTTCGCGTGACAGTGTGGTGTGCGGTTTCTTCACGCTGTATTGTCGGGCCTTATTTTTTTGAAGAAAATGGTCACACCGTTACGGTTACTGGAGACCGTTATTTGAAAATGCTGAAAGAATTTTTCTATTCAGAACTACGCCGAAAGAGAATTCCTTTCAACTCTGTGTGGTTTCAACAAGATGGGGCAACGTCTCACATAGCCCAGACTGTTATGACAGAGTTGCGACGAAAATTTCCCAATAAACTGATTTCAAGAAACTCCGAATTTCGTTGGCCCTCCAGGTCGCCTGACCTTACTGCACCTGACTTTTTCTTGTGGGGTTTATGTGAACAAGAAGTTTATAAAACAAAGCCAACAAATTTGGATGAACTAAAACAATCCATTCGGGCAACAATTGCGGCTATTCCTGTCGCAACTCTCAAAGCAGCAATGAACAACTTTTTACTAAGATGCCGCACTTGTGTCAACAAGCATGGGGGGCATTTAAATGCAATTATTTTTAAAACTAGTTAAGCTATATTTAATAAAATTTAATGACCTTCAACTTGAAAAAAAAAATGAATTCCATACACTAAAAAAAAAGTTATTTGAGTTTCTTAATGTAGCAAAATTCATCAGCCACCCTGTATTTTTTATGATAACATAATCCAAGAATTATATATATTGTATATATAAATGTCGCGTATACTCTTTTTTGGGTGTTTGGCCGAGCTCCTCCTGCTATTTTTGGTGTGCATTTCTTCCACAAATGGAGGGACCCCCAGTTTCAAGCCGACTCCGAACGGCAGATATTTTTATGAGTAGCTTTTTCATGGCAGAAATACACTCGGAGGTTTACCATTGCCTGCCGAGGGGCGGCCGCTATTAGAAATCCAAGAATTTGGTTCATATAAATTAGAATTGAATGAAGAATACTCCGAAAAAAATTAAAACGATTTTCCTATAACTATTTGAGTGCCCACCAGTTGAAAAAAGTAGTTTCGAGAAAAACGCCGTTCTAACTACCGCGCGCTACGGTGCCGCACCGACGGGCGGTCACTTAAGTGCTCATAGAATCGGGAATAATGCGAATTTCCTTTTAAAATTGTTACCACATATTCTTGAATAGTTATACTAACAATTTATGCAATACAAAAAATTTCGTTTGTTTTATCAGTCTAAACTGGTTTCCCCCCTTAACCCTTTCGGTACGGAAAGCCGCTAACGGAAATACAAATTATTTTATATGTTTAATAGTTGCAATGGGTGAAATAAAAGTCTTTTGTCCCATCAAAATTGTAGGTATCTTCAAACATTGCCGGGACATATAAGTCCCGTTCGGACCGAAAGGGTTAACGGAATGCGGACGATTATGTTGTTAAAAGTGATAAAAAAAATACTATTGGATCTGTAAGAAGTCGTTTAGAAATCAGTATGCTAATAATTATTATGAAACATTTAATTTCATAAAATTTTCAAAATTTTGCAGCCATAATATTCTCCATTTTAATAACTTTTTTTTTTTTGTAGTTCAATTAGTAAAATTTTTTACACTTCTAAAAACCACCAGTTATCTTCAAGCTATATTCAAATGTGTATTTGGTTTCTTAGTATTCTATTCAGCATTCACTCTGGTAAGTCTCTGAGCAATTTGCTTCCTTTGCAGTAATGCTCCATAATTATTACTATTATTAGGCTACTGCGCTCTGTGACCAAAAGAGATCTAAAAGCGTGAAAAGCTTGCTCAGCTACCCTACATTTTAAGGCTCTTTCAAAACTGTTGCATATTTTTGGTTTTACTGTTGCACGATTTATATCAATACCACCAAGATGGTATAGCCTAGTGCAGCACATTTACAAAGAGTTTGACAAAAGTTAGTTTCAATTTTGTTTAAGTGATATCTCAGGCTACAGTGACCTGTGAAGTAACCAGTTAAAAGTCTTTAGTCTACTTTGCTGCGCAAAAGTAGCTTACCAGAAATTTCTCTTCGTGTTAGGAATTGTTTCGCTTGGTGCTGACCGATAGAATTTCGCTAGTGTTCAGTGAATTTTCTCTACTCTCACTTTCTGAGAAATTCGTTAAAATGGTAGTTTGTAAGTTCACAGAAAGGTTGTGGATCAATTCGGAGCATGTTTGCTCTTTTTTTAACTAAATGATCAGCCATTTCATTTCCCTCATATCAGTCATGTTCAGAAGCCTAATAAATCTAAAAGAAGGTTCTGATGATCATTTACCATTTTTGAAGTGATTACAGTTAAATGTGGGTTCCTCTCATTTTCCAATAGAGACATGTGAGAGGGAACATATCCCATGGCATGTATTTCTGCCGAGAAGATTGTTAAAAAAGATTGCAAAAAATTCACTGAAATTGACATTTTTTTAAATTTAGGTCCATTGATTCCCTCCTGTTCTACAATAGCATCTTCTAATTTCGACCCATTGAAAGTTCCTGAAGAGCAGGTGGCTTAAGCGATGTGTCCAAAGTTTTCTAAGATATCTAATAATATCAGAACATATTAGCCTTTCAATATTAAAGCACTCAAACGAGCTTCTTTTCGATGCCCATGGAAAATTCAGAAGGCCATGTTTTCATTGCTCCTATTATACTGACACAGACGAGGCGGTACAACTTGTTGTTGAGTTCACTGAACGTCTTTCGTTACTTAACTTTAGGACACCGCGCTAGGGAAGCGTAAGTGACTATTTGTCTAACAACTATAGTGAATACCCAGTAAGTCACTCCGGAATTCGTTTTCCAAATTTTTCCAAAAAGCCTGGAACAAGCAAAAGTTACTCTTGTGTAACTTTTGCGATAACTCTCTCCGGGTGAGAGTTCTAAGTGAGCGTTTCATCAAGATTGGTGCCAAAATCATTCGCTTCCGTGGAAAGTTAAAGGGTTGAGTAAGTAAAACAAATTATAGTACAGTAAAGCATAGCAAAACATAGTATAGCATAGCATACAGGGTCCGCCACTCGAAGTGTAACCAAGTAAAAAGGCCATAAATTTAGTTTGGAAAATTACTTTTATTGACTTCAAAGTAAAAAATTTGTGAAAATAATAACAAATAAAGAATCAATTTACTTGTGCTCTATATGACCACCCTTTGCCTTGATTATGACCTGCCGTTTTGGGAGTTTACGAATTGCTCAATTTGAAAAATTTTCTCTTCAGAAAACACAACGTACGGAAATTGACCGCTTTCGACCAAACGAAGCAACTCCTTCGCTCTCTCAACTTTGACTTGTTGCTGCTTTGGTGTGAGATCATGCGCCTTTTGGATCTTATAAGGCTTGACTTTAAAATTATTTTCCAGTATATGGCGAATGCTACGGTAAGATATTTTCAGTTCTTTCGCCATTTCATTAGCACTTGATCCGGGACTTCGCTCAAGTCACTTCTTCACTTTTTGAACCATTTCACGTGACGTTGTAGTCTGTTGATGACCAACTCCATGACGTTTCGCGATTTTACCAGTATAATTGTAACGAGTAATGGCACGATAAAGAAAAACTTCATTTATTTTAAGGTGCTCGAGCTTACACACAATCGCTGGTTGTGATCTTTCAGCCAAATGTAATGCAATCACACTTTTACATTTGAAATCCATTACTGATTTTCTTTTTTCGCGTTTACTCTTGGCAAAAAGCTTCCGTCCGCTTATAAACAATACTCTGGACTGCTGCTTGGCCAACTAACACACCGCTGCGTGAACGGTCTGAAGTTGATTACATTTCCAGTACCAGACCTTGTATTATTATTTTAAGTTCTCAAGCTCTTAAAAAGCACCATCTATGATAAAAATTCTAACACAATTAAATTACTTCATATTTTTATAATTCGCTAAACCCTTTTTCGAATCTCCATGCGTGAAACTCCAAAAGGATAGAAAAACTTGTTTCTCGGCAGACAAAAGTGAACCTCCAGGTGTGCTTCTGTCACGAAAGAGCTCCTCATATAAAATATCTGCCGTCCGGAGTCAGCTTAAAACTGTAGATCCCTCCATCAGGACGCATACCACAGTAAAGATGAGGAGCTCTACCTAAGACCCAAACACGGTGTTAGCGGCAATTATGTATATATATGTATGTATATAAATTTTAAGAATATAAACTGGTTCAGTTCAAACTTAAACAAAATCTCATCGCAATTTATAAAACCAGTCGGTTTCTACAACACATGCCAAATATGGTTCCAAAAGATCTTCACTTTTTAAGACCGATTTCCACAAATGGCAACATTGGTTTTTAGGTAAAAAACTCCAAAACAGCTAAACTCATTTCATTTGAAGTTTTAAAATCAATTTTCACTGTTCCACTGATACAAATTCTTAAAATATGCCTATTTTCTGCCGCTACAGTGGCGTACGCTCTCAGTCAACCTACGACAAATGTATTAAGGAAATGTATGTATGTAAGTATTTGTATTGGACTTCATGAAATTCACGCTAAACCCCACAAAATAAACACTTGTGATCAATTTTTTAAATATAACTAGCAAACCCGGCCCACTTCGCTGGGCACACTAAAATAGAATAGATATGGTTTAGAACAGAAAAGATATGGTTTTCATATTATTTATTTCATTATTCTTTATTCAAGCGCTTTGGCATAAACAGTATTTTTTGTTTTTCTATTTGTTTTTGATATAATATAATGTTGTTGGCTTCCCAACACGTGAACAGCCAACGTATAGTTGACCATGGGTGAATACTGGCTCTTCTAAATTCATCCCTCATATTTCTAAAGTTTGCCCTTGTGATTTATTGATAGGTATTGCAAATGCTAAACGAATGGGCAGTTGCGAACACTAGAATTCAAATGGCAGTTCAGGTGGAATCATTGGAATTCTTGGTATTAGAACGTCTTCATTCTTGAATTTGCCAATTGAAATAGTTGCTTGGATAACATTATTCATCAATCGTTTGACTACTTCATTTTGTTCTTGACGTTCTTCTGATGTCGCGTTATTCCGGGCATTTCTCATGCGCCTATTATTATTTATCGAACGAGCAATGTGATTACGTGATTGTCTTGGCATTTGTCCTGTAATAAACATAATTGTAATTATGGTATTCTGAGATTTTAAAACATGTTTTTTTTCAATTTTGTGGATTATATTTTCGATGCATATGTGTTTAAAAGCCCAAGTCCACATGGTCAGGTTTATTTTATTTTGTTGTAATTTTCTTAAATCATCTCTTTTCTTCCGAACATTGTTGACAATTTGCATGATAAGACTATTAATTTTTTCATCAAAGCTACGCATTTTTTGTGCTCTTCTTTTGCATCCTTTAACAATTTCTTTTGTTTTTTCATTTTCTTACCATTTTTTCACTCATGGTGTATAGTAGCTTATCGCATATTAAAAGAAAAAATAAATCCACAAAACATAATTTCATTTGAACATTCGGATTTCACATTAAATTCTCAAATTTCGTAAGAAATTATTCACTGTTCCAAAATCCACTCCAAAAAAATTCACAAAAAATGTTTACACTTTGCACTTACGTCTTCTCCTTATGGCATCCAAATCAGAAAGAAATATTGACACATTGTAACTCACACTGTCAATTTGACAGTTCAGTTCCGCCCCAAGCATTAAAAAAGTAAACGGCATTATAATAGGTCTATCGATAAGTTCGTGCGGTTTTACAACAGATGGCGTAACTTGATTATTATTCCATCGATCCACATTTCCAAACATTCATTGGAGAGCTACTGTCGTAAGGCACAAACGTCAGTATAAGTTTTTTATTTGAAGCGTAAACAACAATATTTTTACCACACTTGAAAATGTCGAGTTTCGTGCCAAATAATGTGTTTTTGCGGGGAATTTTTTAATATGAAGAAAAAAGCAGCCGAAAGTCATCGTATCTTGGTGGAAGTTTATGGTGAGCATGCTCTAGCTGAGCGAACGTGCCAGAAGTGGTTTGCACGCTTTAAAAGTGGTGATTTTGGCTTGGAAGACGAAGAACGCGAGGGTGCGCCGCCAAAGTTCATGGATACCGAATTGGAGGAATTGCTCGATCAAGATCCGGCTCAAACGCAAGAAGAGGTTGCAAAAACTTTGGGAGTTGATCAATCAACCATTTCCAAACGTTTAAAAGCCATGGGAATGATCCGAAAGGTAGGCCATTGGGTGCCGTATGAATTGAAGCCAAGAGACGTTGAACGCCGTTTTATGGCATGCGAACAACTGCTTCAACGGCACAAAAGAAAGGGTTTTTTGCATCGAATTGTGACTGGCGATGAAAAGTGGGTCCATTACGACAATCCAAAACGTCGGGCAACGTATGGATACCCTGGCCATGCTTCAACATCGACGTCGGCGCAGAATATTCATGGCCTGAAGGTTATGCTGTGTATCTGGTGGGACCAGCTGGGTGTTGTGTATTATGAGCTACTGAAACCGAATGAAACGATTACGGGGGATGTCTACCGACGACAATTGATGCGTTTGAGCCGAGCACTGCGAGAAAAACGGCCGCAATACGCCGATAGACACGACAAAGTTATTTTGCAACATGACAATGCTCGGCCACATGTTGCACAAGTGGTCAAAACATACTTAGAAACGCTCAAATGGGATATCCTACCCCACCCGCCGTATAGTCCAGACCTTGCGCCATCCGATTACTATCTCTTCCGATCGATGCAACATGGCCTGGCTGACCAGCACTTCCGTAATTACGATGAAGTCAAAAAATGGATCGATTCGTGGATTGCGGCAAAACCGACCGAATTTTTCACAAAGGGAATCCGTGAATTGCCAGAAAGATGGGAAAAAGTAGTAGTAAGCGATGGACAATACTTTGAATATTAAATTTGTAACCATTTTACGTCAATAAAGTTTCAAATTTCGAAAAAAAACCGCACGAACTTAAACATAGTCCATTAGCTGGTTCAAAAGAACGCTGTACGCGTTGCCGGTGTTCCGAATTACAACCAAACTTTACGAAACCCATTTTCAATACTTACTTAACAATGTGAGTAAGTTTAGTTTAATTCGGTGCAAAGACACGGCGGGTCCACGTTTGGGCATATATTTCGAGACCCTTGTCATCAAAAGGTATGAAAATTATCCCGTATTAAAGCACTTATCAACAGCTTTCATTTGATACCCATATTGTACATACACAACCAAAGGTTACCCGGGCCCACGTTTTGACCTATATCTCGAGACCCCAGTCACGGAGCAGCATGAAAAATACTCTGTACTAAAGCATTCACCAACAGCTTCCATTTGATATCCATCCAATCCTAGGATTACCCGGGTCCACGTTTTGGCCTATATCTCGAGACCCTAATCACGGAACGGTATGAAAAATACTCTATACTATAGAAATCATCAACAGCTTTCATTTGCTACCCATATTGTACAAACACATCCAAGGGTTACCCGGGCCACGTTTTGGCTTATTTCTCGAAACCCTGGTATCCGATTCTTAAAATTTCAAAACAAAACCCTTCTCCACATGTGTCTCTTCAATGTGGCAAAGTTTGGTTAAAATCGGTTGAGCCATTCTCCGTAAAGTTCATCACAACGTGAAAAACGGCTGAATTTTTATATATAGGGTTGTTCAATAGGTGCGCTTCAACTTTTTTCCGATAGGGAGGGCGAACGACGCAATATTTTTTATTTTTCGCTTGTCATTTGTAAACTTGAGCAACGATTGCAAATCGTGCAAATTTTTTATGAAAATAATAGTGCAAATTTTTTTTTTTGGCTCAATGGCTTAGTCAACAAGCAAAATATGCGTTACTGGGCAGAAAGCAATCCACACGTGATTCATGAGGCACCGTTGCATCCCGAAAAAATCACTGTTTGGTGCGGTTTACATGCTGGCGGCGGAATTGGCCCATATTTTTTCGTTGACGAGAACGATCGCCACGTTACTGTGAATGGAAATCGATACCGCGACATGATAAACGATTATTTTTGGCCGCAATTGAATGGTATGGACTTAGACGACATGTGGTTTCAACAGGACGGGGCCACAAGCCACACAGCACACGCTACAATTGATTTGTTGAAGAGTAAGTTCGATGAGCGCATTATTTCCAGAAATGGACCGGTCGAATGGCCGCCACGCTCGTGTGATTTGACGCCTCTAGACTATTTTCTTTGGGGTTATGTGAAGTCATTGGTCTACAGTAATAAGCCGGCGACGATTTGTGAGCTCAGAGCCAATATTGAACGCGAAATTGCTGGAATTTCGGCCGATTTATGCAAAAGAGTGGTCGAAAATTGGGTTCAACGATTGGACTTCGTAAAACGTGCACGCGGTGGTCAAGCAAAAGAAATCGAATTTCATACTTAAATGTATATGTTCAAACTCGATAATAAAGAAAAAATTAGTTTAAAAAGTCAACCCGTTTGTGTTTTATTCAAAAAAGTTCAAAAGTTGAAGCGCGGCATTACTGAAAAACCCTATATATAGATGTAAAATAATTCACTTCCTATCTTAGAATTTATTTATTACAACGTACGACAAAACCAAATTTTTGTGTTAAGCGGGAAAAAAGTGTATATGCACGTGAAACTGTAGACTTCATAAAGTAATTCTGCATACATGTTGTAATTTTCTTTCATTTTCTTTCTATGAACTTCTAATAATTTTTAAAGGGCTTTACAGTTTCAATGGAGACAGGCAAAGGTGTAGCCATTGCGTATACTTTATCTCATAGGAGCAAAGTTTAAATACTTCTGTACGTTTTAATAAAACAGCAAGTAGAACAAATCTGGGAATTGTTATATAATTTTATTAAATTAAGTAAAATTTAAAATTTCAAAATAATTCATTAGAGAATTTCAGGGATACTTGAGGATAAATTTTTCAAGGAACATTATTCTGCTTTATTTGTTCGGACGAGAAATAAGAAATAATTCCTCTTCAATAGCTTGATGCGTCCTCTTTCCTTTGGCGTCCATATTATTATTAAGTAGCGAGCAGTGGTATTTAAAACTTTTTTTGTAAAAATTTAGCCCACTGAAATTTTAAAGCCCTTAAAGAAATGTAGCTGCAAAAAGAATGGAAAATTGAGTATGCAGATTTACTATATAAAATCGTTTCTGCATAACTTTTGCTGACGCATAGAGTAATTTTTAAAAAACGCGCTTCCGTGACTTTGATGTATTCAGTCCCAAAAAAGCAAAATAAATATAAAAACCACCCAAATCAAAAATTTAGTTTTTGATGAATGAGGTCAGGGAATGAAATTCAGCACGGCACAAAATCAAGAGTAACATGCGCATGAAAAAGAACACTAAAATTCACCACAAATGAATCCAGTTACATAAAAATGCTTTTAAAATAATTTTGCAACTAAACAAAATCCAAAAAAAAAAATATCATATTAAAAAATTGCATTTATAAAAGGTCAATTGCTTGCAATTGCGTGCAAATTTCAAAGTCAATTGAAGGGAAAATTATTCACATATGAAATTTCACTAACTATGTAGATGTATAAAAGTTTATATAACTCTCTTATTTTTATACACACACATAGAAATATACGTTTTTTTGCATCAATCGAGCGCACATTGCATGTTGGCTGACCATTTCACTTTCACTCGCTCATGCACTTCGTTGCATTTTAAATTATTCAGAATACCACTAAAAATTGGTAGTCAAGCAAGAAAAAGAAGAAAAAAAAACTAAAAGCTATAAAAGATTAGTAGCTAGTCGAGAAATGTGACGGGTGAAGACTGAGTGGTTGAAAGTGCAAAAGTTACCGCAAACTCTGCAAGCAACTGTCAGGCGGCCAAGTGGCCTATGAGTCTCACCAGCTTACCACGTAGGGGCGGCATTGAAGCATGCCTCGAAATTCATAATTCAACATTTATGAAGTTACTTAGGCAACAATCCGCAAATATCCACACTCACACACACACATACATGCGCGTTAGAAAGTCATACCTGCACTTCACCAACCTGCTGATCTGGTATCTAAGAAGCCAACCAGCTGTCGTACTAACTTACATACATAAATGGCTTTGACCATTCAGGCAGCCAAAACAATAACAACTAACTATATCTAAAGCCGGCTGGTCGACCACTTGCTGCGCCTTGTAAGCACAACTGAATGTCGGGTCAATTCAATGAGCCGGCAATGCACTCAAGCAATTTCTATATGCCTACGTATTTCTACATACTTATGTGGCTGTGTGTATGTGTGTGTGTGCTATTAAATGCCACTGGATGCCTGGCTGCACATAGAAATTCATACTACAATACATACATACAGATGTGTGAGCACTGGTGGTTACAAAAACTTTTTATGAGGGATTTATTTTTAGCATCCTTACAGAATTTCAGTTCTTCCAGCGCGACTCTGTTAAAACTATTGAAATCCTTGAAAAAGTGGCTCCCCAAAAATCTAAGCGCAGTTTAAAAATCATCACTCAGGGTGTGTCCAGTGCAAGATAAGGACGCAAATATGGTGTGATAAGGACGCAAATATGGTTTGAGAACCATGGCCTGAAACTCGCGAAGCATAAGATCGAAGTCATCCTGATGAAACGAGGTCCCAACCCACTCGAGGTCAACATGAAAATAGGCGGCACGTCCCTAGTGACCAAAAATTTAAGTATTCAATTTGACTGCAGGTTTACTTTTTGGGCCCAGATACGGCATGCAGCTAACAAACCAGCAAAGGTTCCCGTGACCTAAATGGAATAATGACAAACATCGGTTGGCCAACACAGAACAAAAGAAGTCTAATTATTGTGGCCACAAACTCAATTCTCCTGTACCTCAGCAAAGTATGGGGAATTGTGCTAAACTGCAAAGCCAAGCGCAAAGCACTGGAGGCTGTGCAACGAACAGCGACACAGAGAGTAGCCTCATCATAACGCAATGTTTCTAGCGCGGCAGTTTTTGTGTTCAGCGGGCAGACACCCGCCGCCCTCATGGCACGGGAATCAATCGATGTGTGGGACTTCAAGAAGAAACATGTCATCACTAGCGTCGCGGAATGGAGCTTTACAACCAAGCTGCGGTGGCAAAGGCGATGAGGCACTGAACCAAGTGACAAATGGACGCCGAATCTCATTCCATCAATAGGCAAAGGGGTTCAAAGGAGCTTCGAGAAAGGAAAATAGTTGCTTGGGTAGGGTAAGCCCACCCATATACTGTGAATCGCCGATCGATGTCGCTAAACACACGTTTTTTTAGTTATGGCAGATGGCTCGTCGTCAATAATGATACGTTTAATAATTGTTGGGTCAGATTCAGCCTTGAAAATCATGTCTCTGGCAATATTAACGCGTCAGAAATTCAGGGCTTTTGACATCAATTTTGCAGGAATCCAAATCATTATCTATTGAAGTCATCTACCAGCTCTCTGGTTGTTAATTCTTGGTTATGGACTAACTTTTCTTACACTTCATTGATGCTTTTATCAGTTTCACTATGTTCGTCATCCTCTTTCGACTCACGATCTCTTCTGAAGCGTTCTTGCCAATGGGAACCGGCTGTTGTCCTTAGAACATCATTACCGAAATGGTTTTCAAATATTTCTAGAGTTCTTGCTCAATTGAAATCCTTTTTAACACAAAATTTCATACAAACTCCAGACGGTTCCAAGATGGAATTGGGAGTCGAAGCAGGGGTTTTCTCTAGATCAACCAATTTATCTATCTCCTATCTCCGAACACTGGTAGTGTTTTTCAAGCAGAAGTCTTTGCGATCTTGCAGGCATGCAAAATGCTTAAAGAACGCGGGAGCGACTGAGATATTAACGTTTTCTCCGATAGTCAAGCCGCGATTAAGGCTCTGACGACGCCATGGTGCAGAACGAAATTAGTAAACTCCTGTAAGGAGGAGATCAAATGACTTGGGTGTGCAGGTTAGATTTCTCTGATCTGGGTTCCAGGACATAAGAACATAGAGGGAAATGAAATTGCAGATGAGCTTGCCAGAAAGGGGACTGGACTGGCCTCAGAGACCTCCTACCCGGTCATCGGCATGTCTTTGACAGTTGCTAAAGAGGAACTACTCAAATTATTTCTCAGAAAAGAGGGAGCTCCATTTCTTCATGTGCTATTTCGAAAACCCTTTAACCCCAATACGATATACGAAGGACTCAGAAAGCTCTTTGGACTCCTCGTCATTCAATTTCCAAACTCGTAGCTGTGTTTACCGGTCACTGGACGATCGGCACACACGCGGAAAATTTAACCCCCAGTGCAGAAGCTGTGGGGACCTTTCAGAGAAGAAGACTGTAGAGCATTTTCTCTGTAAATGTCCAGGTTTGGCAGTTAGAAGACTAAGGTCACTGGGAGGTTCTTTCTTCGACAGCCTGGGACAGTGCGCTAACCTAAATCCCATCAATTAGCTCCATTATATCAACAGCTCTAGCTTGCTATAGATATCTGTCTATTGGAGGTCTCGTAATGGTATCAAAACGGCGCTTTAGTGCTACTTGAAGAGTGCCAGGTGCACTTCAATCGTTTCACCTACCTACCTACCTTGCGGCAAATACAAAATCGTTTTCAAAACTGCAAAAAATCGGAAAGACGTGAAGAGGTAGATTTACTCAAGACGGCATAACTTTTACAATTGTCATGTAATGGAGATACAATTTTTATAGAAATTTAAATCATAGATTAAACAGATTTTAATTATTGGTGGTTGTTTCGGGTACTTTTTGATCAAGGTCGTATAAAAAATATCTTCACGGCCGCCTAAAAATGGCTGCTCAGGTTATATATGTATATAAAAAGTAATCACAGCATCTTTTGCCTGCTCCTCAATCCTTCATTTCCTTATAACATTAACAAGAAATATTCCCATTCCTACCCGCCATGAAGCTCGCTCCCCCTTTGGTGCGCTCCTCTTTATAATGTTATGCCACTTGTATGTGTGTGTGAACAGCGCATTTATAGCTTAGAAATTTCCTCTGCTTTTGCTGCATTAGGCAAGTATAAGAGCAACTAAGCAAGCTTTAGCTAAGCGCAGTTAAGTGTAAGCATTGAAAGGAAATTCCGTTATTCCTCACACAAGCGGCTGAATTATGCCTTTATATAGATTATGTATTTATGTTTGTGAGTACGAGTCTAACATTGCTTATAGCTGTGTACTTGGTATGAAGGCGTGTATGTGTGTATGTTTGCGCCTACCCCTTCTACTACTTGCCAACCTCACTTTTATGACATTGAGCTGTTCGTGCTGCCACTCTAGTAAAAATTAAGTTATGACTTTTGAATTTTTTTGTTTTGTTGGTTTTGTTGTTGAAATTTTCTACATTTTTCTGACCCGCTTTAGTTCTCTTGTCCAATCGGTTTTTGTCGGTTCTTCAGTACTTCAGTAAGGCAATGCAATTTGCGCATATAATTAACCTGATTATGACTAGAAGTTAGTTAGTTTACCCTTTCAATGTTTTTGTTCAGTATCTTTCCGTTTGCTCGGTTGCACGCGCGTATGTGTGTTGAAAGACTAATTTTATACCATTCAAGCGTTTGTTCTTGTTGGAATATTTAAAGTTTTGGTTTGTAAATATGTGTGTATGCATGCTTCTGCTGTTACCCATTCAGATTGAGGGAGTAAATAAAATTTCATGAAGAATTTTTAAATTGGAGATACTATACCTTCTACTCAAATATGAACGAGACGGTATCAATAAAACGGTCTGCGGATGACATATGGCAAAAATAAATTTTTCGTTTTTTAGTAGGACTGTTATAAGCTTACATGGCAAATTTCAGCGTGATATGTCACATAGTTTGTTTTCTGTGCTACTGTAAACAAGTCAAGCTCGAGTGTGTTCTTCGAATTTAACGATGGAATATAACGGAACTATCTATATTTTCTTTGATATGTTGTGCATTAAATAAGTGATTTTAATCGCGGATAGAAGCACGTGTTGTTAAAAAATAAAATGGAATCTTCGAACGCGTATAAGAGGCATATTTTGTATTTTTTTATAAAAGTGGTAAAAATGTAAAAACTGCTGCTGCAGATATAAACAATGTTCACGGAGAGTGTAAGGACTGCGCAAAAGTGGTTTTCAAAATTCGGAAGTGGTAACTGCGACGTGGAAGATGCCTCGCGCGCTGGTCGTCCTGAAGTCTTTAACTCAGACGCCTTGCTCGAACTCGTGGGAGCTGAGCCAAATTTGATAGTCGATACGATAGCTCAGAGGTTCAATTCATCGCATGGATTAGTTCACAGGCACCTGATTCAGTTGGGAAAGGTTTCAAAGCTGGGAAAATGGGTTCCGCACAGACTTTCCGTCGCCAACCATCAGCAGAGAGTGCATGTGTGCTCTCAGCCGCTGCAACGGCTTGAAAATGAAAGTTGTTTGAACCGTATCGTTAGTGATGATGAACAATAAGTCCTCTACAATAATCCAGTTCGCAAACGCCAATGGTCTAACCAAAGATGAAACACCAGAACCGAACCCTAGAGATGGCCTTCACCCCAAGAAGATTCTCCTCTCTATTTGGTGGGATATGACCGGTATTGTTGATTATGAACTTCTGGAACCAAATCAGACGATAACTGCTGATTATTTTTCCCATCAGCTATCAAACCTGAATGAGGCACTTAACAAAAATCGACCGCCTTTAGTGAATAGACGCAAAGTTTTGTTTCACCACGACAACGCAGGACCTCATACCGCAATACAAGCATTAGGCAAGCTAAATGAGCTCGGATGGGAGCTAATAGCGCATTCACCATACTCTCTGGATATTGTACCTTGTGATTATCATCTTTTCCGTGGACTTCAATCCCATATGAGTAACAAGAACTACTCCTTAAAAGAAGCTATAAAAAGGGATATCGAAGCGTATTTTGGCTCCAAGGACAAAAAATTTAAACATATTTTTTATTAATTTTAAAACCACCTTTGGAAAACGCAAAAACTTATGGACTGACCTGATATATTAGTTCAGAATATTTAAGATATTTAAGGATACCCAAATTATTTCAAGGCTTTGTTTAGTAATCGGCTAATATGACCGCTAAGCTATAAAGTAAATAAATGGCTTTAAAGATACCGAAAAAAATCAATTAGTATTTTTTCTCAGCGATTCAGTATGATACCAAAGTTCAATCAACATTAGCAAATAAGAAACCAGTCTTTAGTTTTAAAAACCAGATTAAATTAACTCTTTAACAAACAGGCAAAACACATCAGTAATTAATATAAAAAATGTACGAATATTTTTTTTGTATTGAGAAAAAGCGAATGCAAAAAATTACATATAAAAATATAAAAAATCAAAGAAATTTTTTACGAGCTTTAGACTTGCATTTTATTCTACTCAAACTTAATTAGCTATAAAACTACATACCAAAAATCTTTCTAGAAATTCAAATAAAACCAAGTAATAGATAAGACTTATGAAACAGCATCAAGACGTCCGCCACAAATAGAAGAGCGAGCTCGGCCAAACACCCAATAAAGGGTGGAAGCGTCAACTATATATACAGGGTAGCCCATATTCGACGGACCCATCTGGCAACCCTGTATCTTTTGACAGAGACGTCAGATCGCTTAATGATATACCGCGTTGGAAGAGTCAGTCCAAGCAGATTTTTACAATGGAACAGTACACGCCACGCAAGAGCTCCCAAATTGTTGAAATTTCCATTCAACAAAAGAAGTCAAATCAAGAAGGAGAATCAGGAGTGTTATCGCGATATGATAACCACTTTTGTGATGCCAATTATTCGTCGAAAGCGTATGATTTTTTGAAGAAATTGTTTCCTCGTCGTTTGATGTCGAAAAATGGCGATTTTGACTGGCCACCGCGTTCGCCCGATTTAACGCCACCTGACTTCTTCTTGTGGGCATATTTAAAATTAAAGGTTTATATTAATAAGCTAAAGACCATAGAAGAGCTCAAGAAAAACATCCGTGAGGAAGTAGCCGCTATTTCAGCCGAAATGTTAACTAAAACTATGGAAAATGCTGCACAACGGGCACAATACGCCATACAGGCTCAAGGCGGCCATTTGTGAGATATCATATTCAAAAAGTGATATCATCAAATCAACTTGAACCAAATAAAATGATTATTATCGTCAACATCAAAAAAATTGTGTTTTTGTTTGATTTAAAAAAAAAACACATGGGTCCGTCGAATATGGGCAACCCAGTACATATGTAATATTATGTACTTATATAAAAGTTAATAAAATTAATTAAATTCTTAGAATTTTGTGTACGTCCCAAAGGCATATAAATTCTCTTAAGCGCCGAGCTTGTACTCAATGAATAAACTACCAAATGCATAGAGTAGATATGGGTAAGCTAGATTGCCTACCAAAGCGAGAGTAAAATACACTTTTCAGTGAATTTTTTGTACCAAAAATGTAGAGCAAACAAATTTAGAAGTATTTAAGAACAACACCACTGCGCCCAAAATTAGCCTATTGACTATAATTTTCTATACTCACTTTGGCATATTTCCCAACCTACAAGCGATTACCAGCGTACTCGTATGCATATTTCACACGACCTGCTTGCAGTGATCGCATTCACTTTCATTCATTCACACGCTGAAAGCAAGCGCATCAGCTCGAAAGTATGCCACAATCGCACGAGAGCTTTCGCGCCACTTGCGTCGCCATAATTCCTCAACACTTCAATTAATCTAAAAAGCCACGCGAAAGGCTGTAAAACAATCGACGTTTCTAAAGTGGAGACCAATGAAAATGAGAACCGCAGGGGTATGAAATGCATGAAGGAAAGAGTGAACAGCGAAGCGGTGGCTGAAGTGAATGGATAGTGCAGATTTTAATTTCCCAAAGGAGTTGTAGACAAAGCCAGCATATGCTTATGAGTGCGAGAGAAAGTTTGTAGTTGCTTGCCACTGTGTGCTTGCATGTATGTAGGTGACTGCATAGTCGAGCGCAAAGTAGTCAATAGACAATACAATAGCCGAACGGCAGCAGCAACAGCGCAATGCAGTTGACCAAAATTGTGTTGCTGCCCATAGGCTTGTTGCTTGTGCGCTGGTTAGTTGCCTGGTTGGTTGGTGGGCTTTTGTGCCATGGGCTAGCGTACAAGCCGAAGCGTGTCTAAAACGTGCACATATGCAAGTTATAATTGGTAGCAGCGGCAGAGCGCACATGACCGGCAAACGAGTCAAAAACGCACACAGCCACAGGCATACAAAGTATGTCGCTGGGTAGCCAGTTAAGTGCACAAGTAGCATAGCTTGGTCGAAATGGCGGTGCAGTCAACAGTTTACAGCTAGCTCACATACATACATACGTACGCATACTTGCTAACAGCAACTCCAGCTCAACTAGCCTAGCATGCGTTGGCAGCCTTGTCTGCTTGTTTGGTGCTCGACAATAGCTGAAAATCTCAATTTCGGCATCGTTGGTTGCAGCCTCAGTGCCGATTTTGGTTGTATGTTGTTGCTTGTGTTGTTTTATTGGCTTTTGCTGTTACCATTTTTGTCACTTCCTTTGCTGATCTATTGCCCAGTCTATGTAGTAAGCAATCAGTTAGAGGATGCCAAAAGCTTACACGCCTAAAAGCCTGGTAGATTCACTGAGAAACTGCTTAGCATTGTCTGCGTGTGTGTGGGTATGTGCGCGTTTCTATCACATCACTTATAGTCAATTGCTACTGCTCATGTACATACTTATGTACATGAATGTTCGGGCATGAATTAACGTGCCGAAGTATGTGTTCAAGCATTTGCTTGCGCATGAGGTTCACCTTTACTCTTAATGGAATGATGATGGCTCACTACTTTGCAACCTAATAATTATGTGCATTCAGAAAAGGCTATGTAGTGAAACATTTTGAAAATATCTTTGCTTAAAAGCTCAAAAAAAAGGATATATATATAGTACCTATATTATATACTTTCACGCCAACCGTCCCAGTGGTAAACCTCTAGATAGGTAGGTGAAATGGGTGTAGTACCACTCTGGCACTCCCCAAGTAGCACTAAAGTGCCTTTTTGATGCCATTATGAGACCTCCAATAGGCCGAGACGTTGATGTAATGGAGAAAATTGATGGGATTTAGGTTGGCGCACTGCCACAAGCTGTCGAAGAAAAGAGCACCCAGAACTTATTCGTCTATTTGCCAGATCCGGACATTTGCAAAGAAATCGCAAAAGTGATTAAAATATCAAAAAAGTTTGTTGTAATGTGGAATCAGCGATATGAGGTGTACAAAAATGTTGATGACTTTTCCGAGCTTGAAGCGAGTGACGACAAAAAAGGAGGATAAAGTGATCGTCCAACTTTTGAAGTGGGACCCTTTTTTGCCTCTACAAAAATCACGCACAATTCTTGCTAAAACGGGGATAGATGTAAGGATCAACACCATCCAACGTCGACTGAAGAAGGTGAACATATCCTACCGTCCCTCATCATCAAAACCACTGCTCTCAGAAAAACAAAACAAGAAAGTGGCGTCTGAGTATTGGACTGACCTTCCCAGTCCCCGGACGCCAATCGCATTGAAAATTAGTGGGAAACTATGAAAACGAATCTTGCCGGAAGGCCAGTCAATGATTTAAAGACATTCGTGCGTCAAGTTCGCAAAATCTACGATGAGCTACGCAGAAAAGCTGGTTCAAATCATGCCGCGAAGATGCCAAGCTATACTCGACAACGAAGAAGACTACACGGTTTATTGAGTAATTTCGACTCGTAGTTTTGTGCATACAGCGCACGCTCGATAACGTGAACGCTCTAAAGCGTGAACACCCCAAAACGTGAACAGACATTTTTGTGCATTGACTACTTTAAAACGTGAACAAACCCAAAGAGATCTATAACATGAACAATAAACGTTACAATTATTTGAATGTAGTTTACAGTGATCTCAAGTAATTCTGAAATTGAGGAATTCCCTAGTTATAAAATAGGCATTTTATTGGTAAGTGCATGTAAGGAGTAAAATATTTCAGTCGCGGTTTTGGTTTTGCAAAGAGTGTTTCGTCTTATATTTTCTGGTGAAAATGAGTTCTAAAAACCCGTGTGATTCACATTAAAACAAAAGGCTCAAACTCTCGGCTTTTTAAAAAAAGGCTCATCTCTGACGATTTTAGCAAAGAAATATAATGTTGCTAAATCAACAATTTGTAATATTAAAGCGAAAAAGCAAGTGATTTTAAAATGCGCAAACCACGCGTATTGTGGACCTGGAAATAGAAAAACACTGCGTTCTACAGAGTTGCCCAAAATGGAGAGAGCCCTTTATCGTTGGTTTATCCGAATGCGAGATAAAAACTGGCCAGTAAGTACTCTAATGTTGAAAGAAAAGGCAAAAACACTGCATGCAAAATTTAAAGAAAATGAAGCAAACTTTTTCGCTAGTTATGGATGGCTCCAAGGATTCAAGAAGAGGTACGGTATTCGTCTTCTTAAAATATCAGGCAAAAAACTGTCTTCACAACCTCAGCCAGTGGATCCGTTTAAAGAAAAACTTAAAGTAAAATGGCCGAATTGGAGTTGTGCAACGATCAGTTATATACATAGTGTTGATGAGCCGGGTTATTCTGGAGACTTTTGCCAGAGAAAACGTACGCGCCAAGTTTGGAGAAGGGAGCCTGAGAGGTAAAGTTCGAGAAGTAGCGAATCATGTTTTTATGCTGTTCAAACGCCACTGGATCCCACAGGCTTAAGCTTTTGGTAATTGGAAAGCGAAGAATCCACTTTCAGTGTCTCACCGACTATAAGAGCTCAAAATCCGCCTGGATGACGTCGGCTATTTTCAAGCAATGGTTTCATGAGTCATTTGTTCCACAGGTGAATATTCGATTTAAGTTTTGTCCGATTTTTAAGGTTAACTGGTTGCTTTTAAGGTTACATTGTTTTTAAAGGAGAAATCCTTACCAATTAAAGCTCTCCTCCTAATCGACAACGCTCCTTCTCAAATGAAGCTGAACTGACAACGGAGAATGGACAAATAAGAATGCAATAAAAATCACTAAGTTGTATTACAAAAACAGCCTTCTAGCTTCAATAGCAGCGACAAAGCTTTATTTGCTAGAGTCGTAAAAAAAATTAACTTAAAAACAACTATAAATCTTTTGGATGCAGCTTGGTTTCGTGTTGGTGAAGCAACATTAGCTAAGTGCTGGAACAATATTTTAAATTTAGCGGTAAACAATGATTCGGGATCATTCGGGATAATGTTCCGTTGGCGGTTTTAAAAGAAAAATGGGAATCTGAACTTCGCACCTTGATGAGCAACACCGTCGATCTCCTTAGGAGTTTAAATCCTGAGGTTCGTTCGTGTTTGCAGATATGCTCAAAGATATGTATGTGAGTTATTGAAAAAACTTTTTTTTATTAAAAATTTCAGATTGAATTCACGTTACCAGCCATTCATGAATGGAACGAAGATATAGAAGATGGCATTGCAGATGACGATCATCAACAAGAGGACGAATCCGATGATGACAGCGTATCAGAGCAACTGGAGAAAATTAAGCCGACTGAAGCAGCTTAAATTTTCAACAAGGCGTTAATATGTGCTGGTGATGAAGACGTTGATCAAATAAATATAAAAAAAAAAAATTTTAACAAAACCGTCGTATGGCTTCATTTTCAATGAATATGTAACGAAAACAAGAAGAATAAAATACGAATTTAAATGTGAAAAAATATATTTACTAGTATTTTTGGGCATTCCAAAACGTGAACACTTTTGTTAACGTGAGCTACCTTGGTTAGAATTAGTTCACGTTATCGAGAGTGCACTGTACTTTCATGTAAAAAGGTTTTTAGTATACTTCTTGAATAATTGCGGTTCCTCTTTTCTGACACAGACTGTAAATATTCTATTATATAGAATCAAATAAAAATATTTCCAGAATCATCACATAAATTCTAAAAGTGATTATTACACTACAATAGAACTTGCATGTTCTATAGGTAGAAAGGCAAATTCAAACCAAACTGTCATGGGGCCAGCACTAGCATAAGCGGCATAAACACCTGAGTATACATATTTTACCAAAAGAGGAATTGAAGCTCAACGAAATAGGACAAATACCAAAAATTGTTGAGGAAGTTGAGCGCAGAAATTCAATAATTGTAACAAGTCATAACGTTTTAACTGTAATTCACACAAATATTATTAAATATCCGGTAATTATATCGGGAATTGGTTTAGGAAGCAAGTTTAAGAAGCGGTATATGTACGTATAATCTTCGCTGAATTTACTCCTAGTTCCCAAATATCAAAAAAGTGATTAAAAAGCAGAGAGTTAGCCATGTAAATTCATCAGTAGCCTTCTCTGTTTTTTTTTTTACAATTGCGACAAGAATATATAAAAGAATTTCTCAAGAAAAATTTTACAATGCTTGTGATGCTTTTCAACTTATCCGAAGTGAACTAGTTCGGTACTAGTGTATTTCCTTATAGAACATTTTTTGGTTAATGTATGTATAATTACTCTTAGCCAACTTATATCTATCTGGCTACCTTACTAAGAGCTCATCAGTTAATTAGATTGCGAACACCAGTTATACTCCTTACTCTATCTTTTAAAGCAGCCTGTCGACGTGGCGGCTGGCGACGTCTGTTTTCCAGCCCGTCTACATATCTAATTGTCAGACGAACTGTCCACATTCAACTTTACGAACTGTCTTTTCTATCAAAGTGTATATTTGTATTATATTTTGAAAGTGTCTGACTAACTGCCCACATTTCATTTCACTTTCCATTTATTCACTGACACTTACAGACATTTTGCTATTTATTGTTGCAACTTTTTAAATTTGTTAGTTGTTGGTGAGACGCTGGATGACTTTTGCTCTTTGTAGTCGATATTTTTGTTTGCAGTCGCATTTCAAGTTCAACCGAAAGTGTTAATTAAAATATTTTTTTGTTTGTTTTTTTGTTGATTGTTGTCTCAACAAATTGTTGTAGCTAGACTGTTGTAGGAATAGCTTGCAGCAAAATTAAACTGCGAAATTGATTTGGTCTCAGTCGCGCTCAATATGATAAAGAGTCGCAGTTGTCTTCCGTTGCACGCATTTTGGACTAGTGCTGAGGCGCACACAGCAGCATTTACGTTTACACTACACTGCCATAGATTTTTATCATTTGGTAAGCAGACTCAAATTATGTTGGTGGCATACAATTGACCACCGGCTGGAGCTGAAAAAGGTTAACACAGTTTTTTTTAACTATATTATGTAGAGGAATCTTCTGTCAGAGTCAAAATAAAGTGCACACCAAATATTTATAAGTGTTGACTATTTATTTATTTACTTTGTAAGTACTCCAACAAAAACTATATAAAGCAAGGTTTTGAGCTTTTTATAAAATTCGAAAAAATTTAGAAAATTTTACGTTTACACTACACTGCCATAGATTTTTATCATTTGGTAAGCAGACTCAAATTATGTTGGTGGCGTATAACCACCGGCTGGAGCTGAAAAAGGTTAACACAGTTTTTTTTTAACTATGTAGAGGAATCTTCTGTCAGAGTCAAAATAAAGTGCACACCAAATATTTATAAGTGTTGACTATTTATTTATTTACTTTGTAAGTACTCCAACAAAAACTATATAAAGCAAGGTTTTGAGCTTTTTATAAAATTCGAAAAAATTTAGAAAATTTTTATCGAAATTTCAAACTTTTTACTTAGAATTACTAGAAAAATTTCTCGTATGCAGTTCTATAGACCATTTAACTTTGGTGCAATAAAGCGCAACTTTCAATTAGTTCAAAAATTGCGCTGATTTTTGACAATTTTTTATGCTGACAGTGGAAGAAACAAGCCACCTTCCATACAAAAAAAAAGCGGAGTAGGCATTGAATGGATAAAATGCACAAGACCGCGTCCGAAAAAAATTCTAAAAATCAGTGTGATTTTTGATCTACTTGAAACTTTCACTTTATTGAACCAAAATTTCATGGTCTATAAAATTGCATAACCGAAATAAATAAATAGTCAAAACTTGTCAATGTTTGGTTACACTTAATTTTGACGCTGACTGGAAAAAAATAACATCTGCTCTGCGATTTTCCTAGATGTAGCTCAGGCTTTTGATAAAGTCTGGCATGAGAGGCTGATCTATAAACTTAAGACGCTACTTCCGATGCAATTTACTGAATTATTGGCTTCTTATATTGAAGATCGATATTTTCGCGTAAAACATGGACAAGCATATACCAGCCTTAGAAAAATCAATGCAGGCGTTCCGCAAGGCAGCATACTTGGACCTGTATTGTGCTTGTTGTATACTTCCGATTTGCCTGTTCCTAAATCCTGCAAAATAGCGACGTTTGCGCACGATACGTGCATCCTCGCTGTTGGTGAAAACGGGGATGAATCTACTGCGCAGCTACAGGAGTCGATTACTGTAATAACAATCTGGACTAATTTGTGGAATATTAAACTTAACGACACTAAATCGGTACACGTAAACTTTACAAACAAAAAAGTTATCTACAAGCCCATCCAAATATTTTCCCCAAACGTTCCTATATGCTTGTACAGCAAAATACTTGGGCA
Source organism: Anastrepha obliqua (assembly GCF_027943255.1). Lineage (NCBI taxonomy): Eukaryota > Metazoa > Arthropoda > Insecta > Diptera > Tephritidae > Anastrepha > Anastrepha obliqua. The sequence continues at coordinate 34,862,952 of NC_072896.1, forward strand.
TGACATTAGACACTAAGCTCAGGTGGAAGGAACATGTCAAAACCAAAGTCGCTGAACTCAATTGAAAACTTGTACTGGCTTATCGGCAGAACGTCTAAATTACGCATTGGATATAAATTGTTAAATTACAAACAAATCCTTAGGCCAGCGTGGACTTATGGAGCTCAGCTGTGGGGATGCACCGCAAAAAGTAATGTAGAAATCATTCAACTTTTTCAAAACAAAGTAATCCGGGACATCGTAAAAGCGCCCTGGTATATACGCCCTGGTATATACGCCCTGGTATATACGGAAAAAAATAGCAAAAAAAAATAATAGGCAACTTTGCCGTATGCCAGCACTGGTGGGAATGCTTTCCGACAGATTATGCAATCAATAGTTGTACTGTAATCCACAAAGGTTAGTTGGAGGGTTTTCTGCTACTCTCGTACTTGTTCCGCAGTGATACGCAGGGCGTTAATTTGGTCTAGACAGGAACTGGAACTAGAAACTGGAAACCTTACTGAACAGAAATCTCAACACCATTTGCCAAGTTTGCCATTCTCAGCTGTTCAACCATAATTATCGATAGTTCTCTTGTAGCTAAAAACACACCCAATACAATAAGCAGACCTCAAATTGCACGAGCACCTTTTCTAGTTTCCAGTTCTAACTCCCAGCAACTTTTATCACCCTTCCCGCCTCGAGGAACAGCTCACAGATACGAAGATTGAAGACAATAGCGAGATGATAGCTGCCATAGAAGCACTTTTCGAGTACTAAGAGAGAAAATTTAAAGAAAACAACTTTAGATAGAAGAAGAATTAAGCAAATCGGCATATTAGGAAATTAGGCAAAAAATAAATTTAATTTTAAAAATTAAATTTTATGTAGTTTATTATCATTGCTTTTAGACAGCACCTCATACAAAAAATAGTCTTGAAGTCTATAAAAATGTCTACCATTTTAATTTCGTACACTGTTTTCAGTCAATATAACTGACATTTATTGTATTTGATTATCAAAACAGTGCCACGAGAAGACAACCTTAATCAAAACCAGACAGCTAGAAATATATTTTGGCCATTGTTATTTCAAGCCAACGAACCCCAAAGGAGAGCAGGCACTAGCAGCAATGTGTGCGTATATGTATACAAGCTCATGCCTGCTACACTACTACATACATATTTATATGTATGTATGTATAAAATTTGTATTTCATGCCTCCCACGCCGTCTGGCTGAATTCATGTCTGTATGAATTCATGCGAAAGTACGAGTAAAATCACAATTCCTTCACTGGTCAGGGTTTTAAGAAAACACTATGGCTTATGAAATAAAACAGCAAACCCTCAAAGCTATTTAAACTCGAATGTTTTTAATGAAATCAACTAATATTCACATTTGTGCATTTGCAAATTCCCAAAAGTCAATGAAATATTTAACCAGCTTTAGTGGCTGTCATTGGCTTTCACCTCTGTTAGGCCTGTCTGCACTTGCCCTCTAGCACTCAAACAATTTTCTATTAGAACTTACAAACTCATCAAAAATTTGTTTATATAATCATTAAACAATAAGTGCAGTCAAATTGATTGCCTATTTGCAGGAGTTAAGACACTGTTAATACAATTTTGTGCTGTTATTGCATACAGACCCAGCTATGCGACGTTTCATAGTGTTAGCTTTGCAATAACTGAATTGTTTGTGCGTTTCATAGAAGTTATGTAATTTAATTTTAAAAGCAAACGGAATTTCTTGCATACCTAATTTTGAATCAACAAATATTGGCCGGTTCATTGCATTTATATACAAAGGATTTTATTAATAAAATATTTACTCAATAAGCAAAATTATTTTCCATTATATAGTTACGTTTTCATGCAAACTTAAGTTTGCTGCCATTTCTTCGAAGTACATCGGCAAAATGTAACAGAATAATATGGGCCAGTTTAATTAAATTTTGGCAAATGTTGTTCGCTAATGCATTTCCATTTGCATTCTGAAGCCTCTGTTGGGGCATAAATTTAAAATGATTAAAATAATGTGAAAGATTTGAAGAGGCAAATAATAGAAATGAGTAATAAATTAGTGATATAAAATTGAATTTAAATGTCTGCGGGCGTAGGTGGATAGGTAGGTAAAATTGTTGAAGTACCACTCGGGCACTCTTGCATTATGAGACCTCCAACAGGCCGGTAACTACAGCCAGCCAGAATTGTTGATGTAATCTAGAAGATTGATGGGACTTAGGTTGACGCACTGCTCCAGGCTGTGGAAGAAAGGAGTACCCAGTGACCTTAATCGTCAGTTGATGCCGATGCCATATCAGAGAAATGTTACCTGCACACCCAAGAGAGGACCAGTTTCGATCTGCACCAGCCATCGTTAGAACCTTGATTACCACTGGACTAGCAGAGAAAATGTTAATATCTCGCTCGTTCCCACGTTCCCTAAGCATTTTGCATGCCCGCAGGATCCCAAAGACTTCTGCCTAAAAAACACTAGCAGTATTCGGCAATTTTAAGGAAATAGATAGATGTGTAATAGGAATGTAAATTTGATCGATTTTTACGTAGCTGGATTTTTAGCATATCCACGCAGCTCGCATAAAAAAAGAGAGCCGAACAACGAGCCAGATTTTTGCAGTAGTGCAGGTATGAAGTAAACAAAACCAGGTGACTTGAAGGGCTTGAAAGGGCCTCCCAAAGCCTGACGCTGCTTATCCAGCCAGCAGCTCGGGGTGCAAAGAAGGACTGATGCACTTCCCCAGCCGGTACTGCTAGAGTTCGATTTCGTCGGACGAAAGTGTGAGTCGGGAAGTAAGTTTAGTGAGTCACTGCTTCGATCATGAGACCTATGAGCGTGAAACACTCTGCGACAATTCAATGGAATTCATGGCAGGACGCATGTCGAGGATTCATGGAAACTCTAAATTGCACATTAAAACCAAGCAGGAATAAGAAATTGAATGGCCAGCCGTAAGTGGGGTAACGCTAAAATTGGTGTAGTTACTGAATAAAAAGAAGCATCTAAGGTTCCGCCAAGGTCTTTGATCTCGTGAACGATACGGAGTACCAGAAATACTGTACTACAGCCCAGACCTGTCCCCTCTGGACTTCTTCTTGTTCCCGCGCCTGAAAAGAAAGCTGAAGGGGAGGCGTTTCGACTCCATCGAGGCGATCCAAAAAACTGTGACAGCCGAATTGAACGCGATTCAAGGGTCCTATTTTGAAGAATATTAGTTGCCTAAGCCAAAAGGTTTAATAAAACTGCTTAAAAAAATAAGGCTCATTACTTTTCAATCAAACCCTTTATATTACGTAATATAGTTTAAAGAACGTTACGTGATAACACTTATTGATATTGAGATGCAGGTGAGACCGACAAAACCATGAGTATAATCTATTAATCTATAATTGAAAAAAAATACGAGTAAAATTCCTGAGAAACGCTAAATGATTCAAGAAACGGAATAAAAGAGACTCCGCTATTGAGTCCACGCAGCAGCCAATAATTAAATAGGAGTTTAGCCACTTCAAAAAGATAGAGAGGAAACCAGACATGACTAGCTTACACAATAGAATGAAATAGGATACTTTGTCGAATGCTTTGTAAAAATCAGTGTATACACAATCAACTTAGAGCGCCGATGAAAACGTCTCAATGGAGTATTTTGAAGGTAAAATACATTTTCACTTTCACATTACCCTCGAACAATGTAGCAATTGTAGACAACTTAGAGATTGGCCTATAGTTAGTAGCATCATTCTTTTTGCCACTTTTGAAAATTGGTGTAATTGATGTTAATTTCCAGGTATGCAAAAGACTTCTGTACTTAATTATGTGTTAAAAACAAATTTCAGCTGTGATAAAAGCGCTGGGCCTTTTTTAGAAGGGTGAGATGAAGACCATCAAAGTCAGTCTGTGTAGAGTATTTTAAAGAACCAAAACACCGAATTATGTCATCATAGGAAAGACTAAGGAGTCAAACCAATGGAGATTGGTTATTGTGGAAAGAAGAGCGCAGGTCTCTAACAACGCCATTTGGAATCATTTATCATTGTTGGTTAATGAGCAGATTAAATTTTGATTCGGTATCTCTGACATGGTACTTGTATGACCAAAATTAGGAAGATATTCCGCAAGTAAGATTTTCATTTTAATGCTTTTCTAGCTGCAAATTTTTTAAGGAAATTATGTAGTGGGGATTGTCCGACTATCACTTTTACAGCAATAGTAGGTCAGTTGTTCATTACACCAGTTACTATGAAGCAGGCTTGTCTTTGAAAACTAGCAAATAGTTGTTTAGTGATTACTTGTTTGGCTTTGGGACACCAAACAAGAGGAGCCTAGGTGAAAATCGCTCTAATAATCATATAATACATCCAATGCGTCATTTTAGAGTCTAGACCCGATATTCTGCCATAAAGGTTTCATGAAGCCGAAATAGCTCATAAGGCTTTTTCTATCACGATTTTGAGCTGCGAGTTTCAATTTGGCCGATCCAAGGTGCAACTTTAATTTGGTTGTGAAACAAACAATGATTATGTTGCTTGTATTAATAGATAATTTCACAGCACGACGCCAGTCTGATATGAGGATTAATGCGCAACGTTCATGATACTGAAAAATGTACCGCCAACTTTGCCAGACACAATGGCCGCAAGATCGTCGTCAAAATATGCAATAACATCAAAGCCTGTCTCCTGCCTTGGCGTCGGCCTGCTATTTGGTAATTTCCAAATTAATGTTGCCAGCATTCGACGAGACACCCTTTGTAGTTAAACAGGAAGTTACCTCAAACGAGCTCTTCACCGAAAGACTTGTCAAATCGTATTTATACTTGCTTTCATCGTTCTAAGCGAAAATTTTTCTCACATTATCAAACTTTTTGAAGTGAAAACTTCTTTAGAATCGTTGGGAGTGATTTGAGGAAAAGTGAAACGAAAAAAGCGACCAACTTGGCTACGAAGCGTTATATTATATGTTGATATAAAAGTAGCGACGAAATAAATAAAAATAACTTTTATTTTTTCTTGTGATTTGAACCAAGGATTTTGGATCGGAAGCTCACATTGCTAGTCGCTCGGCTACCGCGCCATGTTGTCGTCGCTGGCCTAAAAGTTATTTAGTTACGAAGCGTTATATTATATGTTGATATAAATAATTTTTGTGAGCGTGTAATTCTCAAAAGTTTTATTAGGTTTATTATTTAAAATGTATTGACTAGGTAGTGTGGTTATCAGCTTAACATCCGATAGATCCTCCATCGGAGGACAACAAATGTTAAACTGATTTTTGGAAATGGGCGGAGTGTTTTAGGGGCTTGCTCCTTCTCTGCCACGGGTTGACCCGGTATTGCAGTACCGCCGGGATTTCAGCCTTGAATAAATACAAGAAAAAATATACTAATACATTTAGCTTTGGTGGGAAGAGCCATACATTTTTATATGAATACATGTAGACGAAAATGGAATTTTTTTTTTTGAAATTTGCATTGTAGGACATTTCTGATTATTTATTGAAAACAGTTTTTTGGCTTTTCTATTTTTGGTTTAGATACTGAAAGTCAGTTTAAGTGAATCGGTATAAATATTTCGTACATTAATTTTTGAAGTGAAAACTTCTTTAGAATCGTTGGGAGTGATTTGGGAAAAAGTGAAACGAATTACATATAAACGTAGCGACGAACTAAATAACTTTTAGGCCAACACCGACAGTATGGCGCGATTGCCGAGCGGCTAGCAATGTGAGCTTCCGATCCAAAATTCTTGGTTCGAATCACAAGAAATAAAATTTTTTTTTTTTGAAATTTGCATTGTAGGACATTTCTGATTATTTATTGAAAACAGTTTTTTGGATTTCAGCCTTGAATAAATACAAGAAAAAATATACTAATACATTTAGCTTTGGTGGGAAGAGACATAAATTTTTATATGAATACAAGTAGACGAAAATGGAAGAAATTTGTAAGTCTGTTTCTTCGGTCCGTTTGATTATTTTTTTTGACAACATCGAAACCAAAGCATTTGTATCATATTTTATCTATCATAAGCCACTCGTACCATTTGTTGAAATTGAAAACATTGAGGATGAATAATGATAAAATGAAGAAAATAAAATATGAACTTTATAGCAATATTATAATGAACCTATAATTATCCCGCTCCTAATGCTGCTTTCGTCTTATTCTCTCTCAGTTTGTTTTACGGAAGGTTTCACTTCTATCAAGTCTAACCGTTAGACTGGTATTTTTTTTTTTTTTTGTTTTGTGATGTTTTTGAAGTGTGTTTAAAAGTGCTCGAAAGTTAATGGTAGCATTAGCAACAAACTTTAATTAAACCATCCAGCCAAAGCACAGTTAATCTTTCAGAACAATCTGGCATCCTTTTTAAGTGGATAAGCTAAAATTACAATTCAATTCTTACTAAATTTGTTTCCTCTACCAAGCGGGCTAATTTCCTGCTGTTCTGTTTGAAGTATCATCGTTGTAGGCACCCAGACTTACACTTGTGCTCACATAATTAGGTTACTTAACTCTTTTAAAATTTTAACTATGTAGTAAAAGTTGCTTTGTTTATTTTTTATAAAAAACTATTTCATTGTTGGGTAAAATCCTTATTAGTCAAACGTCCAAACTTTGTACAAAATTCACAAAAATTCAACAAATTTCAAAAAAAATTATGAAACTTTTCAATTTTGTAATCATAATTTCAAGAAAAGTTTCTAAGTATGCAGTTTTATAATTTATTAAATTTTTAGTATAGCGCGTAAAAGTTCGAAGTCATTCAAAAATCATATTGATTTTTGAAAATTTTCCTTGGCATACGATTTTGAGCATTTTCTTTCAATTGCAGACTCATGAAATGCTCTAAAACGTATCCCAATAAAAACTTTCAAAAATTAACGCGAGCCCTGCAACGAAGTCTGCAAGAAGACTAAAAGCCTTAAAGGAACTATCGTTCAGGGTCTACAGACATACCACAATAAACCAGACTATATGGCTCCGGTTTTTAAAGGAGAAAAAAAAGCTCCAGATTACTATTGAAAAAGAAAGATTGCGTAAGGGGTTCTGACCCAAACGCAGTGCGCTTAACTTTTATATGGACGGTTCTAAAATTACTTGTGGAGTAGACGATGGGAGTTACTGCCCAGAGTTAGACGTAAGGAAGTCATACAAGGTTTCAGATTACTGCGATTAATTTCAGGCTGAGGTTTTCGTAGTTGGAAGGGCAGCTGATCTTGCTGATGATACTACTAGGATCAACTTCAAAGTCAACTTTTAGGTTACCAGGCAGTCATTAAAGCAATAACATCGTTTAGTATAACGGCCAAGATCGGTTTTCAGAACATAGAGGCAGTAGAAAGGTTGGCAGCGAACTGTAACATTTATGTTAAGCTTCAGGCCGTAAAGGCATTTAGGGGAATTTGTCAGCGAAATGCCAAAGTCAATATGAATATTACGCAACGAACAAGACGAAAAGAAGATCAGAAAATTTAGGTGAAGATGGGAGAGTATGTTCACTTACAAGAGTTCTAAGATTATGTCTAAGTATGACAAGCACAGTCGTACTCGATTTACAAAGGCTGGTTAATTTAGAAGCATCGGATTTTATATTGAAATAAAACAACGAAAATTTAAATTTATTGGGCAAATTTTACTATTTTTATGGAGAACCATTATCATTATTTTTTAAAGATTCAAATATTGGCCACACCAGCGCCGAAATTTGGCTATCCGTGACTCGCTGGAGAACTTCGGTAGGTATCTTGGAAAATAACTCTAGTAATACGGGCTTCCACTGCCTGAATCGAAGCTGGTTCATCCACAAAGCATTTAGACTTTACATCATCATCATCAGCATCATAGTATCATCGTTCGGAGTGAATCATTGCCTTTGTTACAAATCTCCTCCAAGTCACTCGGTCATCAGCTTTTCGTTTGATATCAAATATGCCCATAACTCCAAAGTCGTCTTCAATGTTATGTCTTCATCGCTTACTCGACCGGCCTCTTCTTCTGTCGCTTTGTGTATTTGATTTGAAGATCTTTTTTAGAGTTCTACGATTGCTCATTCGTAAAATGTGACCATATGCCCCAAATAAAAGTTCAAAATTGTGACCTTGGTGGCCAATCCACTGATCCGAGATGAGAGATAAAACGATGACGCAGTAGATCCATTGTTTCATGGGCTGTATGGTGAGCAGCGCCGACTTATTAGAACCAAATATTTTGGAGACCACGGGCTTCAATTCCCGGCATCAAAAAGTTGTTTATCATGGCGCGTTAGCGTTCGCCATTCACAGCTACATTGGCGCCAGTCTCATCTTTGAAGAAATGTGGGCCGATGATTACTCCATCCCATAGCATGCACCAAAAGGCTGTTGTCAATGAATGTATTGGCTGTTCTTGAATGATTTCGGGTTGGCCTTCAGCGCAAATATGGCAATTTTGCTTATTGAGGTAGCCATTAAGCCAAAAATCGATCTCATCGCTGAATATCATAACGGCCTGAGCGCGCGATAAGAAATTTTTACAAAGCGTCGATTTCCGTAATGCAATTGCACGATTTGTAAACGTGGTTGAGGCATAAGTCTTTCCATGATGAAATGTCAAGGAATAGTAAAAAACAAGTATGGATTTACGAGAACAGTTCAATAAGTACCTGTTGTGGATTACAGAGGGCATTCCTGAGGGAAGTTGGTGTTAGCATCGTGTGCTGCCATCTATCAAACGGTGGCAGAACAAATTTCAGACTGATTGATAGGTTAGTTTGGATTTGGCAGCTATTCGCCTAACACGTGTTTCGCGATTTTCGCTAAGATGGGAAAGACCAGTATCGTTCGATAATTCGATTCTTTATTTTTTGGATAGGAAAAATGCTAGGAGATAAAAGCAAAGTTGGATGCTGTCTATATCTACGCTTCACAGTGAGAATTTAAACGTGGGCGAACATCCGTTTTTGATGTGGAGTGACCACGCCGCCCAACAGACGTGATTACCGAGGAAATCATTCAAAAAGAGCACGACGTGATTTTCGCTGATCGACGAACGAAAGTGCACGAAGTAGCAAAGGCCATACGTGTGCTGACCGGAATGCCAATTAATATTTTACATGATAAGTTGACAATGAAAAAATTGTCGGCCCGACGGATGCCGCGATTGCTCACGGTGGACAACAAGCGGATGCAGCTGTTAACTTCGAAGCAGTTTTGGAGAGCAATTTAAGCAAGAACTTTCGCGTCAAGTTGTCACCGTTGATGAGACCCGGGTTCATCGTTGCACACCAGAAACTAAGCAACAATCAAAACAATGGATTTATCGTAGTAAATCTGCTCTAGTCCCATAGGCGAAGACAGTCCCATCGGCCGGAAAGGTCAAGACGACGATTTTTTGCAATGCGAACGGCTTCATCCTCATGGATTTTTTTTTAGAAAATGGAAGAATGAACACTACACAATACTATAGTGAGTTATTACACCGCTTTCATAAAAAATTGAAGGAGACACGGTCGCATTTGGGGAAAAAGCAGGTGCTGCTTCACCACGATAACGCACCGACACATTCAACCGTAGTAGTCGCAGCTAAACTGCATGAATTGCGTTATGAGTTGCTACCACACCCCCCTGTACTTACCCAATCTGGCTCCCTGCGAATTTTACTTGTTCCCTAGCATGAAAAAATCACTCGCGGGAAAATAATTTAGTTCAAACGAGGAAATCATCGCCGAGACAGAGGCGTATTTTGCAGAGTTCGAAAAATCCTATTTTTTGGAACGGTTAAAAACATGGCCGGAGCGTTGGTAGAAGTTTATCTTTCTAAAAGGGAACTATATTGAAAAATGAAAAAAATAATAACTTTTTAAATGGTGTCTTTATTTCTAACATGGGCACTTATTGGACCCACCTCGTATTATTTTAAATGTTATATTACTTTCATAATTCGTATCAGATTTGACGTTATGTTTTAAGGGGGAGCTGCTTCAATATTTCGCTAGTTATAAGATCATATTCGGATGACTTTTTAAGCTTAAATTTTAAGTTCTCGTACAGTGACTTCTGAAATTTTCGTATCATCAGCAAATTGACAAGGTTGCCTGTTGGCTGCTCGCTCTGCCTCGTACGGTTTAAATGCATCTTGTAGACATCTAGCAAAAACGTCTGCCTTTTCCTTGCCTCTTCTTGCCCAGTTGTTAAAACACATAACTAATGAACTCCATCTGGTATGGGTGTCTATGGACCGAATCAGTCTATGCGTGACTACATGTCAACCAGCTCAACCTAACTAATCCTAAGGCGATTTTTAACCGACTTTAAACTTTTCTTAATAAGCTGTAAAACTGTATGCGCAGAATTTTATTTTTTTAATTCGCATTAAAAAGTTGAAAATATCTATTAATGAAATTTTATGAAATTTTTGTAAAGTTGTATAAAGTCTGGAGCTTTAATATATGCGGTTTTTGTCGTACATATTTATACAAAAAATTCACGAAAAAAGTTTGGCGTGAAAAATATTATGAAAATCTAAAAATATAAAGTGACTTAATTGTGGGAACTAGAACTTGCAATGAACTAGAAAAGCGGAAAACTCTTGAAGACCTTCTATATTCTTGAACTGCAGTAGCTAGAACCCGAATAAGAAGTGTAGGAGCTCTACAATATGAGAGGTTAGAATGTCTCTCGTGGTTAGAGCTTCAGAGCTTACTTAGATTCGCAAAGGACGCGGACTTATTACAAGAAGGAAACGTAAGGGTCAAGCTCTATCTAGTGCCCCTAAGGACCAATAGGTCTATGTGATGGCTTGCAGCCAGCCAGGTCCACCTAACCTAACCTAACCTAATTGTGTGAGCACAAGTGTATGCAAACAGACTAGCACAAGCACACAAGGTGATAAATGAACGGCCTTACAAGTGAGTAGGTTGTTTAGAAATTGCTACACAAGTGATGAATACAATACAAAGCAACAGAAGTACAGAACAACAACAACAACAGAAGTGGCAGTAGTACCGGTCGTACCAGCAGTACAATACGACTGCAATTATGCTATTAATATAGCCAAGTGTTGATATCAGCATGCAGGAATCAAATGAACTCGACGCAGTGGCAGTGATGCACGCGATACTGCAAAACAAATTACGCGCGCCGGCGTTTAAATAGCAAACATGTTACAGCGCCTAAAAGTAGGCAAACAACTGAGTACATTTTATGCAGTTTTTTTTTTATTAAACTCCAATCAAGGCTTCGCAATGAAATGGTTGATGGAAAAAAGGAAAAAAAAAAACTAAAGAAAAATTGTTCCAATTGCAAATTGCATTTGTAACGCTGTCGAAATAAAATTGGAAGTAGAATTTAATGTGGCATTGCGGGCGCGAAGAAAGTGCGAACACACAAGCCATGTAGACATTGTTAGTTGTAGCAGCCTTCTAGGCATTTTGACTAAACGAACGAGCCAGTGAACGCAGCGTGGCGTTAATTTATGGGTGCCAATATGCCACAGGGCGCCGAGGTATGTTTGTGTGTAAGTGATTTAGTTGCGTACTCTGTGGTGTGATAGCTCAGAGCTAGAAGTGTTAGGTTGTGTTTGCTCGTGTCAAGGGGGCGTGGCATGCATGTACATTTTACTTACATATAGGCCAACAGTGTTTAAAGTGCTTCTAGAGCTATTTGTGTGCATGTGTGTGTGTGTGTATTATATGTATGTGTGTGTGTGTGTGGCTATGGGCAAGTGCAGCTTGTTTGAATTGCCTGTATAAGTCTCGCGTGCGTGTATTTCGCCTATAAATTACTTCCGTTTCTGGGCTGGTCAGGCGAGCTAATGTGGGCGGTTTTAAATGTAATGCAATTACCAGCACACATGCCGCCATCAAAATACATACATATTTATCTATAAGTATATATGCATACAGATATTTAACTGCGCTTGTATAAGCAGTTTGTGGTCTTTTAAGTGTCAATACTTAAATGTTTTTTTTTTTTGGATTGCTTTGAATAACTTTAGAATAACAGCTAATGTAGCAACTAAATCACTGAATTCCTTCATTTTGTTTTAACTTCTTTATTTTAAAGTTCATTTAAGAAGGGCGAACAACATCAAGACGTACATCACAATTGAAAGGAGAAGCTGGGCCAATACATACATATATACATATATATATTAGGCTGAGGATATTTTCGTAGCGTTTTCACCGAAGCCTTTTATTTAGAGTAAAAACAATAAATATATCAATAAGTTAATCAGTTTTATATTCGCCGTTGCTGCTCACAATCACTTCCCATCTTTCGATCAATTTATTGATGCTGTTCCGCCAAAAATCGCCCGGTCTGGTGTCAAAAAAATTGTTGAACCAGTTCTTAAGGACCTCTTTGTTATCGAAGGTAACGCTCTTCATTCGGTTTGACAGGGCGCGGAAAAGGGATAGTCGGTCGGTGCAATGTCCAAAGAATACCGCGGATATTGAAGGACCTCCCATCCGAGCTCGTGGAGTGCAGCTTTAATGACTTATACAACATGTGTTGTTATGAAGGAGTATGGTTCGGTCACTTCGATCAGGTATTTTCAGTCTAACAGCCTCATTCCCGCAGAGTAGCTGGGCAATATAGAACTCCTTGTTGACCATGGCATTATTTTCGAGCATTTCCCAGTGCATCATGCTCTCCCAATCCCACCAAACACACATCATATATCTTCTTTGGATGCAGATCCGGCTTGACGCTCGGCTTTGGCGTATCTTCTGGAGCCACCCATTCCTTTCTTTGCTTTGAATTCATGTGTACACATAGGCACCATTTCTAATCTCCCGTGTCGATTCGGTACAATAAACGTTTTTTAAGACCGCGTGTTGCTCGATGGCGGACGAGATGCTGAGAAGCACTTTGAATACGATTTGCTTTGTTTTTTCGTTCCCAATTTTTCGTTAAGTCCCGTTGAATGAAGGTTATTAAAATCATTTTATGATCGCAGTTAATTTTTTCCGCCAATTCATGACTGGTTTGCCGGCCGTCCTCATTCAAAAGTGATTTGCGACATTCTTCATCGAGTTCAGAAGATCGTTCGCTGCGGGACGTGTCACCGATGTCAAAGTCGCCGTTTTTTAACTTTGCAAAACATTTCCCTGCTGTCTTCTTGCCTATGGCACTTGCTCTGTATGCATCGTAAATATCTCGGGCTGCTTTGACAGCTTTTTGTCTTCAATATAAATCAAAGAAAATCAGGTATTGGAAATGTGGATTTTTGCCTCCTGGGTATTCCATTTCTGAGCCTTAAAACTAATAAAGAATTTGCCAAACAGCAACCAAATCATTGTAAAATAAAAGAAAATATAAAAACGCTATGAACTTATTCTCCAACCCAATACTTATATATCTCATTCTCTCTTGAATAAACTGCATCGAAGCGAACGGTCGAGTATTTTTACTTTACCAAGTGCATGCCATTTAGGCCAACAAAGGGTATGGGCCGAGAACCCAAGTAAAGTTAAAAAGTCTAAAATAATAACGTAGTTCGCGCGATTAAACTGGGTATCAGTTTTTATCAATATCGTTCGTCGATTGAAAAAACATAACCTCTATTCAAAATGAACCACTTAATGCAACTTGAAAATTATTTAACGTGGTTTAATTATACCAGATTTGTGGAAACCAATAAATACAGAGTGTCCAGCATCGAGTCAAGAACGAGATGGACATGGTTGTCGGACGATCAGCAAGCTCTGGCTACTATTACTCCATGTGTAAGACCCCATAAGAATTATTGAACATAAAAGACTGTAAAACATCGAAAGAAGCATGGACGGCATTAGGCGAGTTGGAGGAAAGTTGCTCTCTTCAAAAGATTGGTCAGATTCAAGTTTCACAGCAGTGAAAAGTTTGTGCCCCAAATAAATGAATTCTGCTTAATAGCAGAGCCAGCGACTTGCTTTCAATTTTGCTTTTATGCAGCTTACCGGAGGACTTGGAGAGTTTCGTCATTGCATTCGAAAGCAGAGACAAATTACCAACCGTTTCCACGACAGTCGGTTCTACGTTACCGAGACGACTCGGATTTATAATATATACGGCCAAGGACTGTCACTACAGCAGCATTCCCCGTATGAAAGTATGGGAAATGTTAATGCTGCTCCAACGGCAACAACAACAACAACAACACGAACAACAACAATTACCAACAATAAAAATACAAGTTTATTTGAGACATGCGATTTTATCTTCAAAGCACTCCCCATCAACTGCAAGGCTTTTATGGCAGCGATTGATTCAGATAACTCATTTCAGGAAATCTATTTTTCGTATAGCCATACGAACCCTCCTCAGAGTCCTCCTCGATTTTTTCATTACTTCTTTTCGGCTGTGTCGGCTGTTAAAGCGCATTCCCCGTAATGTTTTTTTGACTCAATCAAACAAGAAAAATTGCAGGGAGCCATATCAAGTGAACTCGAATTTTGCAGCAAACGCGGAATAATTTTCAAAAATATTAAGAAGTGGCGGCAAATATAAGAAGTGGTGACAATATTAAGAAGTGGTGGCAAATCTGCTGACTTAGAGCGTTACCCAGCAGTTCTTCCGAGAAAAATTTAATCAAGGTGATATACTTCTACTCAAATATGAACGAGACGGTATCAATAAAACGGTCCGCGGATGACATATGTCAAAAATAAATTTTTTGTTTTTTGGTAGGACATAAAGTCATAAAAGAGAATTCGAAGAACACACTCGAGCTTGACTTGTTTACAGTAGCACAGAAAACAAACTATGTCACATATCACGCTGAAATTTGCCATGTAAGCTTATAACAGTCCTACCAAAAAACAAAAAATTTATTTTTGCCATATGTCATCCGCGGACCGTTTTATTGATACCGTCTCGTTCATATTTGAGCAGAAGGTATTGTAGGGAATGACGCAATAACACAACCTTTGGAATTGTGAATATGAGTTTTTATAAGAAACTGTCCAAGATTTTTTATAAACCCTTTACACGACCAAATAGGGAAAATAAAGCCGGCTTTTGTACACCAAAGTGCATGAGCAAGATCAGGTAGAACTCTGATTTCAGTAAGTTGGCTAACCATTTTCAAGTGGCTTTGTGTACGAAATCACTTTTCATCATTCATTTTTCTTATTATCACTGTTTGCCTAAGCGCCGATTATGAGACACTTAGAGCCAAAATCAATGATTTCCACTTTCTTCTATTGTTGGCTATTTGTTTAGCTTGCGTCCAGGTGAGTTTGCAGTTCGATAATTCCACATTAATTCGGTCAAATTAGCCTAAAGCCTCCCTAGCACCTAGTTGCCTTGGTCAATATTGTACGAGGTGTGTTCAAAAAATAAGGTGAATTTTCAAATTTCGGGGGCAACATACATTCGGCTTTCGATTAATATTTTTTTTTACATTGGCCCACTCGACTCGAAGATATGTTCACGGGTTGAGCAATACAGCTCCTTTACTTTGTTTGTGAGAGGCATAAATAAGACAAGTACTTTACGTGTTCGGCGATTTTCTGCTATCGGCAAAATGGGCCAATGGATCGAAAAAAATGGATGCATCAAATTTTGTGTAAAAACTGGAATTGAAATGTTGACAGCGGCATACGGTGAGATGTTTGGCCGAGAACATCGCAACAGGTTATTCGTCTTTCGGAGTTTGTATGACGGTCATGTGTTTTTTGTTGCAATACCTACATGTGGTTATTTGCTTCCATCTTCTTTCGGCTAAAGCAAGATAGTGTGAAGCAATGGATGCTTTTAATGTGTTCAGTGGGGTGGAGACTGCCACCGCCTCTGCTATGTCTAGTGGCGAACCTTTTCTTGCTAGCCCATCCTCTATGTCATTACCCCATATGTTCCTGTGACCGTGAACCCATATCAGAGTGATTTCAAGCCAATGACTAAGCACTGTCAGCCCTTCTCTACACTGTAAGACTATTTTGGATGAAATGGAGTTGGAGTCTAAGGCCTTTATAGCTGCTTGACTGTCTGAGAAGATGGCTACTCTTGCACCAACTTCCTTGTAGGGTTTTAGTGATTTGCGTGCTTCTCTGATCGGTAACAGTTCTGCCTGGAACACGCTGGCATAGTCAGGAAGACAAATTGACTGAGATAGGTTGAGCGGCTCCGAATGGAAGCCAGCTTCCACACCACAGTTCATCTTAGAACCATCGGTATAGATTGCAATATCGTATCTTCCAATCACCTCCCTTTGCTCCATTCGGCTCCCGATGGAAAACACGCCGTAAAGTCTTTCTTGAAGTTAAGATCGGGTACTGTGTAGTCCGATCTGTTTTTGAGCAGCGAGGATCCCTGTAGGAGGATCTTACTCTGACCGTACGACCATGTTGTCCAGTTTCCTTTCCTGTAAATCTAATGGTAGCAGATGATTTAGTACATTGTTTTGTGGTATTTCTTTTCTGTTGCAGGTCACCAAACTAGTGCCGCATATGTTAGTATTGGCCTTACAATGGCTGTGTAGGAGCAGTTGGATAGTTTTGGTTGGAGAACCCATTTTTTATCCAACATTCTCTTACACGTGTAAAGAGCTATATTAGCTCTCTTTACCCTGCACTCTACGTTGGACTTCCAGCTGAGTTTGGGGTCTAAGATAACACCTAGGTATTTTGCCTGTTGAGTTAGCGTGAAACTGACGCCATTTAGTTTTGGAAGATTAAAGTTTGGTAAATTGGTTTTCCTGGTGAATAGCATCGGTGAGAGTACGCTGGGGCAAAACAAAAATGTTTACAAGTGGTACAAGCTTTTTCCAGAAGGTCGGGAAGATGTGAATGATAACCCTCGCTCTGGACGTTCCGGCACATCAACAACTGATGAAAATGTTGAGAAGGTGAAAAAAATTCTTATGGAGAATCGTCGTATCACAATTAGAGAAGTTGCTGAGTATGTCAACATATCGGTTGGACGCCAGGCAATCTTTTTGGAATTTTTGGGCATGAAGCGTGTGACAGCGGAGTTCGCTCCAAAATTGCTGAATTTGGATCAAAATCAACGTCCCATCAGCATCGCTCAGGAAATGTTGAATGACGTCAACAATGATCCAGATCTGCATAAATGGGACATTACTGGTGACGCATCATGGCTATACTCGTATGGTTATGACATCGAAACCAAGGGCCAATCGTCCCAATGGAAGAGTCCAGGAGATCAAAGACCAAAAAAAGCACTAGAATTTCGATCTATTTTATTCGATAATCATAGCGTAGAGCATCAGGGGTTCTTACCATAAGATCGTATGGTAAATACGAAGTATTGCTTTGAAGTTATGCGCCGTTTGCCTGAAGCAATACGAAAAAAACGCCCGAAATTGTGGAAAAAGTGCATGGCGTTTGCATCATGATAATGCATCATCTTTGCTTGTGAGAGACTATTTGGACAAAAACAACACCGTTGGGCCACTGCAACTTTTTCATGTTCCCAAGACTGAAGGGACCCATGAAAGGGCGGCGTTTTGCGCGGATTGAGAAGATAAAAGCCGAATCGCTGAGGGAGTTCAAAGACATACCAAATTATATTTTTTTAAGAAAAATTCAAAAATTCACATTATTTTTTGAACACACCTCGCACAACTCGCTTAGTTTTCATCCGATTTGCAAATGGGTGAAAAACACAACGATCGGATTGAAAACAAAAACTACGAATTTATCAGTAAATATCGAAAACACAGTTTTCTTTTAAATTTTTAAACATTGAATGCAGCCCATCAATTATCCCAACACAAAAATTTCAATTACTCATAACCACTGTCGTTCACTGCACAAAGGATGAAAATGAAATAAACCATTTCTGAAGACAACTACAATTGCCAGTTCGAAATGAGAACGTTTATTACTATTATTATTGTCATGGCATTTGCCAATAAAGCCTTGCGATAAATCAAATTTTATTATGCGCCAACCAGCTAACAACCACATTCAATAGTACGACTCTCAGCAGCATTGCATATTTCCAGGCGCGCTTTACACATCATCAAATTCAATCCGCAAGTACATAATTTTTTGCGCTCACTCAATTCTTGTTTTTTTTTTTGGTTTCTTTTTTGTGCCTTTTGACTGCTTTGTCCGAATTTGCGCCAAATTAATGCGCTTCGGCCTACTGCTTCGTTCATCCGGTGGCGCTTTTTAGCCCAACTCAATATTATGGCCGACATATTTGAGTGAGTTTAAATTGGCCGGCTGCCGGTTGCGCCGCACACACACTTTTACAATATAGCCACTTGGCTGTGTGCCAAATGGTGAACAATGTGTTTGTTTTTGCCACCATTGATGTGGAAGCTCACGCTCGCACTCATATACACACACACACACTCATGCATTGGTAAAAATGAATTAGTTCGACTTTTATGCCTCATTTTTCATAGTAAGACAAAAAAACTTTGCCCTACGATGTAGCTCAAAGAGCTTTCGCCATTTGCTTTGCCAGTTTGCCAGTTTGCCAAATCGTAATTGATACCAACGGCAGTCGTACCATATGTGAATTGCTTGTACTTGTGAAAGAGTGAAACAGTTGTGGGTAGCAGAATATTAAATTGACTTAATTATGTATGAATTTAATTACTGTGTAGGCCTGTTCGGTGACAAACTTATTCCCATTGCAATTAAGTTTGGTTTGGTTTTCTGATATTTTGCTGAAAAGTGTGAATTTAATAGGGTGAAAATGTGTTTGAGACGAGTATAATCTGGTGCACCAATGGTGCGAATTGTAGGGTTCTTTACTATGGAAAGCTCAATGAAGGTTTTGTCTCCACTACAGGAGTCCGACAAGGATGTGTTTTTTTCGTACCTCTGTTCTTTACCGTGGTAATGGGCCGGGTTTTTCAAATATGCGTCTCCGTAAATTGTGGAATTACCAGGAGGGTAAACACCAGGCTCGAAGATCTGGAGTATGCTGATGACGCTGTTTTACTCTCGCGCACACATCAACACATGCAGATGAAATTAAGCTTGCTCCAGCTTTGTGGTAGTCGTAGGGAAAACACTAAAAGAGGACTCACGAAGGGTAGAGAACACTATTAATAAAATCAAGCAATGGTTTTTTTTTGTTTTTTGTCGGGACAACTAGCAAGTGCAGCACTCAGACATTAATTAAGACCATTTTTCTACACTTGGATTTTTTTAAATTTTCTTTACATTTACCCGATCTCCGAAGAAATCTGAGTATATCTTGTGGTGCCAAGGAGCCAAGATGATCGCTTCTTAACACGTCAGTGCCAAAGACCTCAAACCTGATTTGAGCGAAGGCGGGGCAGACACACAGGAAGTGGTCCCCCGTCTCATTCTCCTCTTCACAAGCTGGGCAGAGTACACTGTCTGAGATGCCCAACTTTTCCATGTGCTTTGCCCACAGAAAGTGGCCCGTCATCAGTCCAACCAGCCGTCTGCTTAATGACAGAAGGGTTTGCAATGGTTGCAATCATCTGGGCTAAGACTAGCAGACCATAAGACCGAACTGTTTCTCATAAGTTCTAGGCGAAAAGTTGAAAACATTCAAATAAAGGTTGGTGGTCACAATATAACATCAACAGATACCATAAAATATTTAGGGGTAATGATCGACAGAAGGCTGAATTTTAAAAAACATCTGGAATACGCAAGCTCCAAAGCTGCAAAATCCTGCGCGGCTTTATCGCGACTGATGCCCAATGTGGATGGACCAAGGCAACAAATGAGAGCATTGTTAGCAAGCGTCTGCAGCTCGATCCTCTTTTACGCTGTGGAAGTGTGGGGCGACGTAGTGAAATATCCCAGCTAAACGGGTGTACAGATTATCCAATGCCAGAATCATTAGAGGCTATAGGACCATATCTGACGAAGCAGCAGGGGTAATAGCAGGCATAATCCCCCTCGATATAAAGGTAAAATGCATGAAACAAAAATACCAGCATGCAAAAAACGCGCGGATATCTGGTGACAAAGCCTCACTGATAGACGCCTTACAGAGGAGCGATGATATCGCTCTGCACAACTGGCAGACCAAATGGGACGATAGTGAGAAAGGAAGAACCACTTTCACTATGATTCCCGACATACAAAGATGGATCCGGAGAACATATGGAAGCGTTACCTTCATGCTGACACAGTTTTTAACTGGGCATGGCTGTTTCAGGCAGTACTTATACAAATACAAGCACACAGACTCCCCATTTTGCCTATACTGCCAAGAAAAACATGAAACGCCTGAGCATGCCCTGTTGGAGTGCTCTAGATTTTATGGTGAACGAAGCACGTGGCGCTCAAATATCGGCAAGAGCATGACAGCTACTAGCCTAGTACAATATATGCTAGAATCTGAAGAAACGTGGAACTATGGTTGTTACGTAGCCTCAACAATTATGCGAAGGCTGAGACGTGATGACAACGAACGCAGACAAATGAGTGAATAAACACATCCTGCCCCCTCGAAGGAATATCTTAACTGGTAATACCGAGGGGAAAAAGCAGAACAGCAAGGCGATGGGGTGGTTTAGTCCGTAGGCACTACGAAACTCAGTTCAAAAGAGCCGGGGAATATCGCATGTGAAACGGGCATACGTATGAGTCGGTTCATACGTATCTTTAGAAGATTCCACCTCCAAGGTCCGCATACTAAAAAAAAAACAACTTGCTCCAGCGAGAGTCCGTGAAAGCGGGACTCTAAATTAATGTAAAAAATCAGGACTCCCATTAATATAGTAAACGGGGAAACCACGAAGTTCTGGGAAACTAAAAAAATTTTGATGTCATTTACAATGTTGCCATACCTATGACAATACACTACAGAAATTATGTAGCACAGTTTTGAGCTGAACAGTAGTATATTTTTGAGGAAAGTGGACTTACATCATTAGATTTGCCCTCTTAAGGGGTTAGGGATAGTCAGAATTTTCAAAACATAAGACTTTTTTGCATTTTCTTAAAGTACAATATTTTAAACTTATTGTGGGAAAATTTGAAGTGGATCCGACAAATACTTTTTGAATTATTCAACAACTAACAAAGGACACTCGGGCGTTCCGGATATCGATAGCAAAACTTTAAATGCGTTTTTCTCAAAACTATGTTTGTTGAATTGGAGATCTCTGTAACTTAAAAACCGCTTGGTAGATTGCAATAAATTGTATACTGCTTTTGTAAAATATAAAAGGCTCGTCCCTGATCTATACATTTTTTTATATATCTGTATATTTTTTTCAAACTTTCGACTTTTTTAAACAATTAATTGTCGGTTTTTTTTCTCGAGAATCTGAAAAATACTTCTTGAGGCCGCCATATTGTTAATTTTGAAAAAAAAAGAAAACAGCTTAGATCAGACACAAGATTATCTATTAATAAAACTAATTTCTCTTGTCCGATTGATTTTAGATGTATCTCCAAGGACTTGTCATGATCAACTCAAGGGACTTCTGGAGAAACGGGCTCCACACAAACAGCGATAACTTTTACAATTATTGATTTTTCTTTTTTTAATTTTGCTAAAGTCAAGTCAAAACATGAAGTATTAATGCTATATTTTTATTTTTGTATTGTAAAATAAAGCAACTGACAAGCAAAGCAAAATTTTTGAGAATCATCAATTTTTCGGGCCTCTGACTACCCCTAACCCCTTAGGTAGGTAGGTTAGATGGCAAACTTACCCCAGTTACACCACAAGTAGCACTTACGTCCCGTTTTGATACCATAATGTGAGCCACTATCTGCAAAAAAATTAGGGACGAGACGCCATCTACAGCCATCCAGTGTTGTTGATATAGTGGAGGAGAGGAAAGGGATCTAGGCTGGAGAATTTCCTCAGGCCATCCCCAAAGGGCACGCTAACGAAACTCAAGCGCCTAGCCGCCAGAGCCGGACATTTGCAGAGAAAATGTTCCACAGACTCTTTCTCTGCAGGATCCCCACAGCTTCTGCAATAGGGGTTGTACGGAATTTCAAGCTTCTCCGCATGAGTTCCGATCACCCAGTGACCTGTGAACACTGCAATGTGTTTGGATATTGAATGGCAGGAGATTCTCATCACTTTAAGCATTCTGTTTATATCGTATTGAGGCCATAGTGTTTTCGAAATAGCGCACGATAAGACAGATCTCCATCTGTCTTGCGCTTTTTTTAGAAAGAAATTGTGTAGTTTCCCTTTAACGACGGCCAAGGGGACACTGATGTCTGAGAAGGGGACAGCTGGAACCGGTTCTGCCGACCCCTTCCTGGCAAGCTCATTGGCAATTTCATTTCCCTCTATATTCCAGTACCCAGATAAGGGAAATATTTCCTGCACGTTCGAGAAGTTTGAGTTCCTCCTTACAGGAATTCACCAGAAGAAAGCTGCTATGCGGCGATGACAGTGCCTTGATCGCAGTTTGACGATCGAAAAAAATATGAATGTCTCCTTCCCAACAGCGAACCCTAAGCACTTTGCATGCGTGCAGGATCGCGAAAACCTCTGCTTGAAAAACGCTGCTCGGCAGTTTAAAGGTGACCGAAATGTTGGCTGATTTAGAGAAAATCCCCGCTCCCACTCTAGATTCCATCTTCGATCCGTCAGTGAAAACAAACGTACCTATATCCATGCTGACTCTCCCCTACCAATCTTGCCTGTTGGGAAAGATAGCCCTAGCACAACCCTCAAAGCACAGTTTGCGGATGGAGAGGTCAGTGCGAATAACAGAGAAGGAAGGGGAGATCTGCTTCAAGATGCTACTATGTCCTACAGGAAGCTGTCTCCAAAGACCAATCTTTCTCAGCCTAATAGCACTCTGAGCAGCAATGTACTTAACCTGCAGATCCACAGGAAGTAAGTGCAGAATAACGTTGAGCGCAGCAGTGGGACATATTCTAAAAGCACCAGTGATGCCCACACATGCAGTTCTCTGTACTCTCTTTCTAGTTTAGTGGTGTTGTAGCCTTTCTAAAGAGCTACCAACCAAACTAGGCAACCATATGTCAAAATTGGCAGAACCACTAAGTTGTACATCCAAAGGACGACACGTGGCTTGAGACCCCATTTTTTGCCGAACATAGATTTACAGGCGTAGAAGGCTATACTGGCCTTCTTAGCTCGATTTTCTATGTGCAGCTTCCAGTGGAGCTTGGGGTCAAGTATTACACCAAGATACTGGACTTCCGATAAGAGTGTAAGATACTGGTTGTTTAGTCTTGGAAGCTTAAAAGGTGGAGGCTTGTATTTCCTGGTGAATAGTATCAACTCCGCTTTGTCAGAGTTGACTCGGGGACCGCAACTGACAGCCCAACTACTGAGTGTAGTCAGTGCACCTTCCAAAACTTTAGCCATTAGGGCCATTTCATCGGCATATACTACCACCTTTACCCCACCCCTGTTTAAGCGAGTTAAAGCTTCATTTATAGCTATTAGCCAAAGAAGAGGCGAGAGAATGCCGCCCTGCGGTGTATTCTTAAGTACGAACCTAGTGATTTTAGCCCCTCCTGCCACCGCATATTTCCCTACCACCAAGAAGGGACGAGATCCAGAGGCAGATAGGTCTTTCTACCCCTAGCCTATTTAGAGCAGTGACAATTGACTCAGCCGTAACATTATTAGCCCCTAACCACTCAATTACTACAAATATGTGTAATGATAGGTATAATGGTTGTCGGTTGACACACCTAGGCCTTGTGTAGGCCCATTGTGATACCACCAGGGCTGTCCCCTTTCCTCACTCTACATTGTCCTTATTGAACCAACCTGTGGCTTTAATAAATCTAACCAGACTTGTTATTTTTATATTGGCTACTTCTGCCAAGTTATTCAGGAAACTTTTTCCTAAAAAGTTGAATCTTCTTCTATCCAGAGCCATGCATCCGCATAGAACGTGTTTTATGGTATTTTCTTCTGTCGTTACAGCTTCTGCAATAGTCGTTATAGGGTGCTCCCAGTCTACTGGCATATCTACCAATCAGACAATGCCCGATTAGGACCCTGAGCACATTTCTCATATTTTTCCTGTTTAGTTTCAACAGTCGGTTTGTGCGGCCGTATTCTATTTCGGCCACGTCATACTACTAGTTGCACAGGTCAGGGACTGAGACCATAGCATTTTACAAGTTGCAAAAGGTATAGGTATGTTCGCTTTGTCTGATACCAGCCAGCATCACTGCATGATGGTGGCGGGCTGGATTACTTAGTAGCACTTCCAGCGTCACATTGGTCAGAGCAGCATGCACCCATTTCCATTGGGCCCTAGCAATTCTTCCTTCGGGATCACAATCATCCAGGACACAAATGATGATGCGATTGTGGGCCACTTCCGCGAATGTTTTATTAGGCGCTCTGCCTCGATTTTTCGGTATTTTCGCTGACGGTTTGACCTCTTCAGTAGACCTCTGTCTTTTGGTGGCAGCTGACGATGTGGTTGGTCTTTCGAGAGTGAAGTTATGTAGTACCTTCTTCGTCCACTCTATCGACTCGTTGATCTCCTTCGTCAGCTCCTCCGTTGTTGGTGGTGTTTCATGCAGCCTCTTGAGTATTTTGACGGCATTAAGCCTCTCCAAGTACCCTGCTTTGGTTGGATCAGTGATCCTTACTGGCGGCCATCTTCCGGCGAGAGCACTGGCTTCGGTGCTACCTGCGGCAGTATCTTCCCCAATTCTCCACATAGCCACAGTATGTCGACTATTTGGCTTGGTTCCGACGACTGCCGCAGGCGGTGCCGATGTACTGGAGCTAGGCTTAACCTCAGTTCCAGTGCCAGCGCCAGCGCTTGCCGGCGGTCCACTTTAACTAAGTTTGACTTCAGGCGTTGTGGTGGCAGATTGAGAGCTCGTTTTAAACGCTGCTCGCTTCTCGGAGCTTGCTGCCCCTTCTGGTTTGTTTGTTTGTTTTGATTTTTGTTTTTTTGTTGTTGTTTGATGATGCGTTCATAGTTGGTCCCACGAGTGTCGGAGAAGAGATGTCCAACTGTGCATAGCTCCGAACTACACAGGTAAGGCTAGTTATTACGGAGGACGCCAGGTATCCGTAAGCTCACGTTAACGACTGGGCTATATTTGAAAAGGGCCCCCAGCCAGGTTGATCCTCAGCACGGGTCGCATGACACCTTGATTTGGCCCTTTACCTCAAACAATAGTAAGACTCCATTTACAAATGCTGTTCCATTAAGGAGTAACGAACACTTGTCCGTGAAGTCTTACCTTAGCTAGCTACCTCTCAACTGTGTGCAGAGTGAGAACTCTGGTGCCTATTACCAGTCGGCACCCTCGGGGAGGGTTTAGTGGAGGGGTTTTGCCAACCCCTTATGAAAACCATGCAAAATTTTACAGATTTTTTTTTTTAAAGGTTATGCTACCTATATATAAACAGTTGATAGTAAATTGTATCATTATTTTTATCATTAACTAATCCTTTGTGAAAATGGAGTTACATAGCTTTTAAAGTTGACGGCATAACCATTGAACCATTTTTCACTTAATATTTTCTACTTTTCATTACAAAAAAAATTGGTACGAAAACAATTCTATTCTATTATTTTATTATTTTAAAAATTCGATGGCGCTATTCGAATTCGTGAGGTTTCTAGCTCCACTGAGAGGAGTCCCTTACTATTTCTAAGCATATAAAATATCCCAAAATAGCTTATAAACTTTTTGCGAACTACAGCACTTTAGCTAGGCGAATGCAAACATAAAAACGTATGTGGCTTATTTAAGCAATCGTTGAAGAATTAATGGCGCAACTTTTGCAGAAGAGTGACAACTGGTGAAATTGTTTTTTAGTCTCAGCAAAAATTGATCTCCTTTGATTAGCGGCTGCTGTGCAATATTTACCCTTCATTGAGTATCACACAAAATTTTATTATTCAAGCAAATCTTCAACAACTCTATTAATACTGTATCTCTCTCTCTCTTCCCCCCTCTCTCTCTCTCTCTCTCTTTCAAGCTATCTCTACTAGCGAACGGCTCCTCAACTGGTATTTAGCTCGACTCCTGCCACATTGAATCCAACTGCTCATTTATCAAAAAACGTTGCACACCTCTCTGCCTCGTTTATCAAATTACTTTGGATGGACAAACAAACCAAAATTGCCAGCAAATTAACCAATGAACCAACCAACAAGCCAGACAGACAACCAACATTACGCGCGCACACGCACAGACCCCAATATTTAGATAGCGAAGCGGCAGATAAGGGCATAGGACGCAAGCGTTGTTTATCACAGCAATTAGGACGTAATTGCACAGCCGCCAAGCGAACAAAATATGTTGGAGTTAGGAAAAATACAAAGTACGCACACCTATTTAATGATATGGCAACGCTCTTTAGCCAATGAATGACAAAAGAAAGGAATTTTATTCAGAGACAGAAAAAAGCACAGCGAGAAATGATAGCTGGAAAAATCAGATAAATTAGCAACATAGCAACTGTTGGCGCTGCTGATCTGTTAAAGCAAAAACGAGTCCAAATAAAATGCAAGAGACAAAATATAAAGGTTGACAGATAACTAAATGTGTATGTGTGTATGTATGCGTGTGTGTCTTTTCTAACAACCAAGCAACACCAACACCATAACAACACCCTTTCGGTCGGACAGTGATAATAACAAACAACCCGACAACAGCAGTTAACAAAAATAAAAACTGAATGTTGAAGGTGAATGAAAGTACACAGAAAATTAATTGGTCATATAATACGTCTGAAAGCATGTTAAAAATTGTCAACGCTTCATGCGAATTTTTTCTAATAAGTTTTCTGTGTTTTTGTTTTTTTTTCTTTATACCCCACACATTTTGTGTTATTACTGATTTTTTCTTCATCTGATTTTTAATTTTTCTGGCAGGTTTTGTTTTCGTTTGCCATTTTCATTTTCATTCAATTCAATGCCGGCTTGGCAATGTTGATTTTCGACATAAGCAAAAAAAAAAATGGAAATTAAACCGCGTTCGTCAAAGTAGAAGCGTAAAAGGAGAGTGAAAAAGTGAACCTTTCACAAAAACTACCAAGAACTGACGGCGACATGAAATGAAAATTAAATAAAATAAAAATATTTACATATCTTTATAGCAAAAAACACTGGCACATTGTAAATTAAATGAGAAAAAAGTCGAAAAAAGGCTGCCACTGCTTCATGTGCAGTTGCAAAAGCGTGCAAGTACAGCTAGGCCGCCGTCCAGCGCAAGAAAAACACTGGCCGATGTTTATAGCAATTAATGCACAGGAGCGGAAAAAGAGAATATTTTCAGCTTCAGCGCACAAAGTAAACAAATTTTTTAAATTTCAGGTAAAATATCAATGTAGGTATAAAAGAATGAGGCAAAAAATGGCTGAGTGAAGGAAATGCAAAAAACAGAAAAAAAATTGGTATTTATGCATGCGAGGTGACTAGCAAAAGTTCGTTTGGTTAACTAAAAGGAAAAGCACGAATAAAATTTTAACTTAAACACGAAACCTGATTTTTTTGAGGCTTGCCATTTTGGCATTAACTCATACAGGGTACAAATTAAACGTTAAATCTAGGAAACGTACGAAAGACCTAATTTTAAATGGTACGTCTAAGAGACGTAGTGATCAACTGAGCGCCTTTTTTGCTGTTAACGTCAAAATCAAGGAACCTGAAGGTACTGAGGCATGCCTGCTTTAATTTAGTGAAGACTAATAACTTGGTTTGAAACTTGCGAAAGCGTTGAAGAAGCAGATGCCGTCCCCAGCAATAGACGACGGAATCCCAACAGGGATATCTCGACTGAGCCCCCATCTAGCACGGAAATTAAAACCGCAATCCACAAGCTTAAAAACAACAAAGCTGCTGGCTCGGATGGTATACCACCTGAGTTATTAAAATTCGGTGCTGGTGAAATAACCCAACTACTCCGTCCCCTCTTACTTCAAGTCTAGTCAACAAACACCATCCCGATCGACTGGAAAGAGGGCATAATAATATCTATTCCGAAGAAGGGCGATTTAAGTCGCTAGGCAAATTGGCGTGGCATAACTCTTTTAAATGCCGTAATAAAGATCTTGGCATTTGTCATTCTTGAGAGAATCGCCCCAGTTCTCAACAACATATTGCGCACCGAACAGAATGGTTTTCGCCCCAAAAGATCGTGTGTAGATCATACTAACACGCTGCGTATAATTATAGAGCAGTCAGCAGAATGGCGGTCGCCACTGTACCTACTCTTTGTGGATTTTGAGCGCGCTTTTGACACCTTCAACAGGCGCGCAATTTGGTCTTCCTTGAGGACAAATAAAGTACCGGAAAAAATCGTCACCATCATTCAACTTTATGACGGAGCTGTGTGCAGTGTACTCTTCAAAGGCAAAAAGAGCGAGCTGTTCAGTATTCACAATGGTGTGCGTCAATGTTGTGTGTTGTCGCCGCTGCTGTCGACGCACTAACGCTTGAAGTGGGTGGCACGCTGGTTACAATTGAGGACATCGAAAACTTCTGCTACCTTAACAGCCTAGTGTCAAAAAATGGTGGAGCGGAAGCTGATGTAAGTTCCCGCATAAACAAAGCTCGCCACGCTTTCCACAGGATGAATCGAATCTGGTCATCAAGACATATCAGTACAAAAACAAAATTTCGAATTTTCAATACAAGCATCAAACCAGTGTTACTTTATGCGTGCGAAAGATGGAAAGTCACAGATACCATATGCAATAGCCTACAAACATTTATCAACAGATGTCTGCGCATTGTTCACCGCATATTTTAACCAAGAGTTATCACCAACGAAAATCTTTTAAATATTTCAATGTGCAAGCCCATCGCAGCTGATATCAAAGAAAGGAAATGGCGTTGGATTGGGCACACCTTACGCAAAGAAGGCCCTAGAATGGAATCCAGGAGGATCCAGAAGAAGAGGACGACCACGAATTAGTTGGATGCGATCAACACACCAATTAAGATGTTCCTGACATGAAATTCGAAAAATTGCACAAGATCGCTCACGTTGGTCTGAGTTTGTTTCCGCCCTATGCTCTGATTAAGAGCGGTATTTCCTCATATAACTATATAAATAATTTCATGTACAAACTATTTATTGTTAATTTGGCCAGAGATATCAAGGAACTAAAAACTTCGTTGTTAATGTTAATTTCCACAAGAAGGTGTCTACTGGTGATAAGTGGTTCACTAGACACGGCTAGTTTACTGGGGCGGTAGCCCTTGATCGGGGAAACCCCGAGTCATACCGGTAACGAAGAACCGGCTGCCATGGAGATGAAGCGTCTACTCTCTCGGTATGGTTTGGCGAGGCACCTTGTAATAGCAGTGAGACAGATTAATTTTGTATAATAGGCCAACATGCCAGACTTTATCGTATGCTTGTGTTATGTCTGCAAAGCTAAAGCTGTGCGGTATTCTCTCATTTCAACGCTTTTCTAGCAAAGTTACAGACAGACTTAACCTGCTCTATGGTCGAATGGTGTTGATGAAATCCAAACTGGTTTGTGGGAGTTTTATTTTAGATTAGATTAGAATTTTGGGATGTTGGACATGACCCAACACTCAGACAGGAAGACCATTGTACAACGCCCGTACAGATTAAAGAGGAAGAAATAGATGGATAGAGAAATAGAAGGATAGGTGCAGTATGGATGGTAGGACGGAAAAATGGGTTTGCGGCCACTCTTTTGCAGATCTTTTGAATTCATTGAACAATCTTAAGAGATCAGCAAGGGGAAGAGTTCGAACTTTATCCACACTCAGTACGTCGCACCCCAACAGCCTGCGTCCGATTCTAGAAAACGTCGGACAGCTACAGAGAACAAGCACTGATATGTCCTCATTCTCACGACAGTCATATTGGGCCACCAATGATTCTTCGTTCACAGCCGTTGCGGCCTGTGATTACATTCACCAGTACTCTCAAGTTCTTTCTACTAAGTTTTGGTTGGTTGGTTGGTTAGAGTGGTGATTCATCCAGAATCCAACTAGCGCTTCCGCACCATTTTGTTGCCACATCCTCGTTACCAAATTGCTTAACAGCTATTTACAACAAGACTATATCCAGTCTGTGCGGTTTAGGAACCTTATTAGGTTGTTGACGTCTAAGCCAAACAGTTGCTCGAGACTCTCGAACAGCGGTTTGCCCAGGGTTAACATTCTGTCCTACCATAGGGCAAGGCATTCACAGAGGAAATGGAAGATTGTTTCCTTTTTCTCCGGTTGTTTACAACTATGACAGTACGTGTTGTGCGGGATGCCCATTTTGGCGGCTTGTTCTCCGATACACCAGAAGCCAATTATGACTGCCGTTAGTCTACAGGCGTCCCGTGGTTTCACGTTTATCAATGTATAAGTATAAGTTTTAGGAGAAAGGTCCAAGTCTTGCCATAAATTCTGTGACAAATTTTGCAATACATCGGCAAGAACAAATTCGCGGAAAAGGCTCAGTTATTTTTGCTTTTATTCGTAGACATTCCACTCATAAATTGTACTCAGTTTGGTGGCAAATTTCGCTGTTTAACAATGGAGTGGGGAGCTAAGGAAATCGTATTGCAGTGATTGCATTGAAAAAATGGTAAAAGTGCAAGTGAGATTTACGAATTGCTGAAAAAACTTAATATTTCGAGAATGTTTGTTTACCTCACGATCAATCGTTTTTCCCAAAGGTCTGATGTGGCACGTCTTTACTAGAAAAAATTCGCTGACATCTACTTAGAAAGCGGAAAACCATGTCCAGAGAAATGAATGTATCGACCAGATCCATGTCAAGACTAATACGAAATATCCTCCCCATGAAAGTCTTCCGCTGCTGCACTGGTCATCTTCTGACAACGAGCTTGAACAAAAATTAGACCCGACAGATACAAGCAGCTTCTTCGGTGGCACACGGTCAACGGTCATGAAAATATTCTTTTCACTGATGAAAAAACTTTCACAATTGAGGAAGCTTTTGATAATCAAACCGACAAAATCTATGCTAAAACTTCTAAAGAGGCAAACACTGTTCAACGTAGCCACCATCCAGCCTCCATAATGGTTTGGTGGGGAGTGTCTTGTAAAGGCGTTACATCTCTTCATTTCTGTGAAACAGCGGTTAAGACCGGGGCAAAAGTGTACCATAAGGCAAAAACCTCACAGAGGTAGCTGAAAACCACATTCCTGGGTGCATAGCCGCAAAAAATTGGCAAGTTCATATCTGAATCCATTGGGATACAGTTTGGGATCAGAAGTGGAGAGCATAGCCTGTCGAAGACCTCACACAAATTTAGAGAGTCTCAAACAATCTTTGTTACGAGCAGCGACATCAATATCCATGGAGACAGTGCGTGCGGCAATAGCTGAATGGCCTAATCGTTTGAAGGTTTGTGTAAAAGCAAACTGTGATCATTTCGAACAGAAATTTATTTTTATTTTTTAATATTTACATGATTAAATAAAATTAAATTTATTAAAAAAATTATTATAATTTTTTACCTCTAACGCACTCAGCTTTTAACAGAAGTTATGACAGTACTAGGTATATACAGTCAGTTAAATTACTATAACATTAAGAATTATTGGCAAGTTTTGACCACTTAGTATTTAGTAACTTTTTTATGAAAACATAGCTCAACTCTAATAAAGGGTGGCTAAGTTTCAAGGGCCGGTGTTTATTTTGAATAAAATACAATTTTTTAAGAAATTATTATTATTTCTCTTTATTATGATAACACTGATAAAGCTCAATTACGTATAAAACAAAATATTGGCCAAATGGTCGCCGCGGCCTCGGCGGCACACCTCTATCCTATGATCCAAATTTTCGATGACGCTGAGGCATATTTGAGGTTCTATGCCGTTAATGTGCCGAATTATCTCATCCTTTAGCTCTTGAATTGTTGCTGGCTTATTTATGTACACCTTTTATTTCAAATTAAAAAAAGTCCAACGGTGTCATTGACGTTTAGGTGTGGTTCACCGCTTCTTGAAAACTAAAGGGTTTTCCAATAACAGATGTTATTGATGAATGGATTGCGCTATGGAGAGATGATGAACGATTTTTTATGGACGGAATTGGATGGTATTGATCTGGACAACGTTTATTTTCAACAAGACGGCGCTACGTGCCACACAAGCAACGAAACCACTGATATTTTACGGGAAAAGTTTCCGCACCGTGTTATCTCTCGAAGAGGTGATCACAATTGGCTACCGAGATCTTGTTATTTAACACTTTGTGATTTTTTTCCTTTGGGGCACATGAAAGAGAAGACCTACAACAACAGCCCAGGGTCGATTCAAGACCAATCGAGGACATAGGACAGCCACTTTGCAATTCGGTTATGGAAAATTTCATGAAAAGGATATTGTCCTGTAAGCGGGGTCGTGGTGGGCTTTTGCCTGATGCTATTTTCCACTATTAACGACACACCTCTCTCTTTATAATGAAATGAACATCCGATCATTTATAGTAAAAAATAACATTTTTCTTTGAATATCAAAATAACATCTTTGTTTGGAAAACCGTATACTACGTTAAAAACTTGCACAAATACCTTTGGACATATAAACTGACACGTCCGCCACTCATCCTACGCTCTCTGTAATTTGTAAGCCTCGTTTGACATTGTCATACAAATGGAGAGTCCTACTCGTATTAGTCGGTTTCATTAGCCACCGTTTATATTCATTTATGCTCCTAAAATTTTTAATTTGAATTTTAAATACCTATACATCCTTTTTTGAACCAAAACCCATTCATCGATTACCCTCTTTTTGGTTAAAATTCTGTAGTCTCATAACTTAAACTATATTGCGAGATATGAAAGAAAACTTGAAATTACTTAAGGGGCTATTTTGGTCTAGACGCCTATATTTTAGGTATTTTTAAAACTAAGAAAAACATTTTTACTATCCATTTTTCATGGTTTTTATTAATATTGGGAAAGTATAAGAAAAATATAAAAAAAATATTTCAAAATCCGAGACAGGCGCGAAAGTTTTTCAAAAAAACACACTTAAAATTCAGAAAAATGTATGCAATTTTTATTTAAATCAATAGTACAGTCTATATAATTTCAGGTTTGAAGATTATTTCATGCAAATGTTGACCGTGAACTGCGCTTCAAATG
The DNA here is from genome assembly GCF_027943255.1 of Anastrepha obliqua. Taxonomy (NCBI): domain Eukaryota; kingdom Metazoa; phylum Arthropoda; class Insecta; order Diptera; family Tephritidae; genus Anastrepha; species Anastrepha obliqua. The sequence continues at coordinate 34,895,915 of NC_072896.1, forward strand.
GTCCATCCGCTTAGTTCAATTTTGGCATACTCTTTCCAATGTTTCGGCCGGTATCTCAGATAGAAATGCTTTAATGTTGTCTTCCAATGTGTTAATTGGAGCAGGCTTGTCTGGATAGACATGAGCTTTAACATAGCCCCACAAAAAACAATCTAAAGGCGTTATATCGCACGATCTGGGTGGCCAATTGACAGGTCCCGAATGTGAAATAAAATGTTCACCGAACTCGCCTCTCAACAAGTCCATTGTTACGCGTTTGTGTGGCATGTGGCACCGTCTTGCTGAAACCTCATGTCATGCAAGTCAAGCTCTTGCATTTTAGGCAAAAAACAGTTGGATATCATTTCACGGTAGTGCTCACCATTCACAGTTACGTTGCGATTTGCAGCTTCTTTGAAGAAGTACGGTCCAATGATACCTCCAGCCCATAAACCGCACCAAACTGTGACCTTTTCTGGATACATTGGTAGCTCTTGCAATTCTTCTGGCTGATCTTCACTTCAAAATCGACAATTCTGCTTATTTACGTAACCATTGATCCAAAAATGAGCTTCGTCGCTGAACACAATTTTTCGATAAAAAAGTGGATCTTAAACTTTCTTAACATAACACGCATTTTTGTAATAAAATTCATTGATTTGCAAGCGTTGTTGGTTTGTAGTACGATTCATGGTTAAATTATAGTCCAAACTGAAGATGTTTGACAGTGAAACAAAAGACGAAACGTGCGTCAGCTGTTTAAACCAACTGTTTAAAAAGATAATAGCTAAAAAATTACCCGTTATAATAAAAAATTCCTATCAAACTTCAAAGCGATCGGTCAAGTATAACTTAGATCATAATATTTACTACTCACTCACTCTGGATATACACATATATATTTCCAGGTATATATTATAGAAGTATAAAGTATATATATATGTATAGAATAAATAAATGTTGTGTGGGATACAAAAGATTTTCTGGAAGGAACGAGTCCTCAAGTCGTCCGGTAACATTTGCCGTTCATTGTGCGATTCGCTCCACTCGGCCGGCTTAGACGCCACGTCACAAAATCCGCTATATCTCCGAAAACAAAGGTGGTTAAATTGCAAGGGTCGATGTTGAATGTGAACCACACCTAAGCGTCAACAACACCGTTGTAATTCTTTGGGGTTATTTGAAAGCAAAGGTGTACGTCGATAAGCCAGCAACAAGTCATGAGCTAAAAGATGAGATAATTCGGCACATTAAAGGCATAGAACCTCAATAATACCTCAGCGTCATCGAAAATTTAGACCATCGGATGGAGGTGTGCCGCCGAGGCCGCGGCGGCCATTTGCCCGATATTTTGTTGCATACGTAATTAAGCCATACCAATATTATCATAATAGAGCTAAATGACAATAATTTCCTGAAAAAATTGTATTTTATTCAAAATCCACACCGGCCCTGAAAACTTAACCACCCTTAAAATAAGGAACTATTTGCATTTGGTGGTCTACTTGGTTAATATTTTGTTCAATACGTAATTCAGCCATACCAATATTATCATAATAAAGAGAAATGATAATAATTTCTTAAAAAAATGTATTTTATTCAAAATCAACACCGGCCCTTGAAACTTAACCACCCTTTAATTCGAAATTTTGAAAAACCCGTTGAAGGGCATAGTGTTGAAGGTCTAAGCTTTGAAAATATGCAACAAAAAAATCGATTTTTTCAAATTTCTAGATCAGAATACCCCCTTAATGCCTTTTCGCCACTCTCTAACAAGTTTTATCTTTGTGTCTACTAATACACTGTTTGGCGTAATTACATACATACACACATCCATCTACCATACGTATACACATTAACGCATTTCTTACCGCATGTCTCAATTTCCGTACGCATGCACACAAACGCATATAACTTCGGCATATGCATGTATGTATAAAAGATTTGTATGTATGTAGTTTGCTGGTGGTAATCTGCAATCAACTCTCTAGAGACAGTAGAGTTAATTTAATTTGATTGTGTGCAAAAGTAAGGCTTAGTGAAGTGATTGAAAAAAGTGAGCGAATTGTAGTTGGACGAATAGAAATATGCAGCAAAGTGAGGCAAAGCAAAAGTGTGAAAAATGTGATAGGTGTGAAGAGAATTTCTAAGTATGTGGAGCTAAGCAAAAAAGCAGAGCCCCAAAAGAAGGAAGTAGGTTGTGCATGCATTGGCTGTGTGTGATTGGGTAAAACTGTAGATTTGGTGTAGCAAAAGTTTGCACATTTACTTGCCACATGTGAGGCAAACCGCAAACTATTTGACAATTGGAAAAGTTGAAAAGATTTTTCTTTAGAACGATGTCACGACATACACATAAACGCAGTTAAGAAAATGCAAACGAATGCAAATGCCTTACGGACTAAACTTGCAAAGTGTGGAATAAAAATTAGCAACTTTTATGAAGATGCAAGAAATTGTTTAGAAATCATAGAAAGAGTTTTTAATTTTATGAAATGATAATACTTGTTTATGGTATTGCCCTGCGCTCTCCGGAAATAGGATTTGGTATCTTAGGATGCCATTTTTAGTTATTTCATCAAATCAGGCGGCGAACATCGAAAAAAGAGAGTGATGGGGAGTAGTTCATGGTTCATGGAGGGCATATGCCGGATATCATATTCAAAAAATATAGGGGATGAAAGTATCTCCCAGATTATAATAAAAAAAAAATGATTTCAATAATATTTTTAAGAACGTAGTCCTTCTACGAAAACTACTGGTCCTCCTACGTTAAAAACTCACTGCGGTTTTTTTTTCAGCACCATGAGGATAAATTAAAAAAATTTGAGAATGCTAGAGTGCCCATAGCTAATGTCTAGCTTATGGCCAGAACAACCCAATCTGAAAGCGGTGCGTGCAGCAACAGTTCTTCCTGCGATGTCCACGGGTGCCATATTCAGCATAAGCGTTAAAGTAGGAGTGGTCCGCAGCGCCCCACAGATTCTAATGAGTGCAGACCTTAGGAACCTCTCCAACCTTTTAATTGATGTCATCCTTTCCGACGAGTTTCACCAGACAAGAACACCTTATAACATAGTTGGCTTTGTAATTGTGTTACAAAGCCAAAACGTAACTTTAGGCGAAAACTCCATCTTTTGCCGATAGCGCCCCTACAACAATACACGGTGATTGTTGCCTTCCTAATTCTCTCGACAATGTTGCACTTCCACGTTAGCCCTCCGTCTAGAATGATTCCCTGGTACTTAACCCTGTCAGAAAGCACCAATGGAAAGGAGAAATACTCTAAGTATTTTATATTTCCTCGAAAATAAGACGAGCTCCGTCTTCAGAGGATTTATAGAGAGACCGCAATTTGCATTGCATTTCACAACTATAGTAGTATTTCAACTTTTTTTTTTTTCATCGGAAAGTTTGCAGTCTTTGATAAGATTGCGTTGAATAGTGCCAAATCAAATATCAAATCGATGTTTGGCACTCATGGCCCTATCCTCCTCTGAGATGAAATCCTCCCTGGTACTTGAGTGGATCGAGGAACTTAATTTACTTAGAATGCTCAATTTCATCCGGCTAATTTGGGTCCCACGACACAGGGGTATAACTGCGCGCGAAGCAGCGGAGGCATTGGCGAGAGAGGGTGCGGTCTCGCCTTTAATAGGAACTGAGCCCTTCCTTACCATGGAACAACACACCAACAAGAAGAAGCTCAGGAGTGAAGAGTTAGGGCTAAGGGAGGTTTTCTGGCACCAAACTATGGGGCTACGCCAAATGAAATCCTTACTGAGAGGGTACAACCAAAATTGCTTTAAAAACACATAATCCTATCCAAGGATAATCTGAGAAGATTCACGGGCATCCTCACAGGCCATTGAAGACTGCGAAGTCATCTGCCCATGAACGGGACTTGGTCTACGGACTCTTGCCGATCCTGCGACCAATCCCAGAAGAATCCAATGTACCTTCTTCTGAAAAGCAGCCAGAGAAAAGGCAATCCAACTCAGCTCTATCCTAAGTTGAATAAGGGAACTGGGCTTGGATGGGGAATTGCGATGAGTAGAGGGCACAAAAGACCAGGAGGCCGAAGCGTAGACCTCATATATCTATCTGTTCTGTTAAGAAAGTTCAAAGTCGAAAAATTGTGTTCAGCGACGAAGCTCATTTTTGGATCAATGGTTACGTAAATAAGCAAAATTGTCGATTTTGGAGTGAAGATCAGCCAGAAGAATTGCAAGAGCTACCAATGTATCCAGAAAAGGTCACAGTTTGGTGCGGTTTATGGGCTGGAGGTATCATTGGACCGTACTTCTTCAAAGATGCTGCGAATCGTAACGTAACTGTGAATGGTGAGCGCTACCGTGAAATGATATTCAACTTTTTTTTGCCCAAAATGGAAGAGCATGACATGTGGTTTCAGAAAGGCTGTGCCACATGCCACACAGCACGCGTAACAATGGACTTGTTGAGAGGCGAGTTCGGTGAACATTTTATTTCACGTTCGGGACCTGTCAATTGCCACCCAGATACTGCGATATAATGCCATTAGATTATTTTTTGTACGGCTATGTTAATGCTCGTGTCTATTCAGACAAGCCTGCTCCAATTAACACATTGGAAGACAACATTAAAGCTTTTATATGTGAGATAGCGGCCGAAACATTGGAAAGAGTATGCCAAGGAAGGGTATACCTGCATACCTGATAAGGATTCTTCAGTGCTACCTGAGCAAGTCCGAACTGCTGTACGACACACCAGATGGTTAGAAAACAAAAGCAATAACGTCTGGCGCAGCTCAAGGATCTATTCTCTGCCCCGATCTCGGGAATCTGAGCTACGATGAGATATTGAAATGCCAGAAGATACATACCTAGTTGGATACGCGGACGATATAGTGGCGGTCATACCAGCTCGGGGCTCTGAGGACGCTAGAAGGAAGCTGAATTAAGTCATGATAAGGACGCAAATATGGCTTGAGGACCACGGCCTGGAACTCGCCAAACATAAAACCGAAGTCATCGTTATGACACGAGGTCACATGCCACTCGAGATCAGCATGCAAATAGGAGACACGTCCTTAGTGACCCAAAAAGTACTAAAATACTTAAGTATTCAAATTGACTGCAGGCTTACTTTCTGGGCCCAGATACGGCATGCGGCTGCTAAAGCAGCAAAGGTCACTGGTATCCAAGTAGACTAATGGCAAACATCGGTTGGCCAACACAGAACAAAAGAAAGCTAATTATGGCGGCCCCAAGCTCAATCCTCCTGTACGGCAGCGAAGTATGAGGAATTGTGCTAAACTGCAAAACCAAGCGCAAAGCACTGGAGGCTGTGCACCGAACAGCGGCACTCAGAATTACCTCAGCCTACCGCACTGTCTCAGGCGCTGCAATTTTCGTAATCAGCGGTCAGATTCCCATCGACCTCATGGTCCGGGAACTAATGGATGCGTGGGACTCCAAGAAGAAACACGTAATCACTAGCTTCCCAGAACGGAGACGCCAAACCATGCTGCAGTGGCAAAGCCGATGGGACACTGAACCGAGAGGGCAGATGGTCGGCGAAACTTATTCCATTAATTGACAAATGAGTCCAAAGAAGCTTCGGAGAAGTGAACTACTTCTTAACTCAGTTCCTCTCGGGCCACGGATACTTCCGGAGTTACCTATACCGTATGGGCAAGATAGCCGATTCCAAGGGCATATACTGCGAAGCACCGAGCGATGACGCTGAACACACGTTTCTTAGTTGTGACAGATGGCTTGCGGAGAGAAATGCTCTGAGGGAGCCGATCGGCGGCATCGCACCGGGCAACATAATAAGCAAAATACTCGAACGCGGGGACAACTGGAACGCTGTAAAGAATTACATCGAGAACGTACTACGAAAAAAAGATTGACCTCGACACAGTACAACAAAGCGAAGGCGCACAGATAGAGACACAAGAAGACGAGCCTATAGCATGAAATCTGGCTACAAATAGGGTGGACCCGGATGTAGGTGAATAGATTTGGTCCTTTATAGATGCTGTTCTGGGCCCTCCCGAAGTAATATAGAAAGCAGTTCCGAGAAGGGTGTCTCCCCAGAAGGAGAGGAGGTATCGTTTTAGTGGCCACACCACAGGTCGCAGTAGACGACGGTCGCTGTAAGTGCGAAGGCATTTTGAACCTTACCTTACCCACCATAAAAAAAAAAAACAAAAACAAAAAAAAAGGTATGCCAAAATTGGACTAATTGGATGGACCATTTGAAGCGCAGTCGCGGACAACATTTGCATGAAATAATCTTCAAACATTAAATTATATGGACTGTACTATAGATTTAAATAAAAATTTCATGCAGTTTTCTGAATTTTACGTGTGTTTTTTTTTAACTTTCCTATAGCTCTTAAAAAATCACCTTCTACTTCGAATGGTGTCTCCTAAATATTACGTTTTGTGGCGCTTGATATTTAGCAGGAACTCTCGTCATCTTTAATAACTTCTTAGAACTTCTTCATGTGTGATGTGAATAGTCTATTGAATATTAAGATATTTCACATTATATATTTAACGCAGTATACATACATACATATACACGCATTAGCCGCAAAAACTGCACATCCAGTTAGCTCAAGTCAATTTCACTTCGCATGCAATGAATTGAAAATTTTCTAAAGTCAATCAACTGCAATTAAATTAGGAAATCTTATTTTATTATATTCATATTTAGTTAGTGATTATTTTGATATGATTTGTGGGCAAACGCAAAAGCTGTAAATGCTTACCAATGTAAGTTTGTATCTATATTTGTGTGACCATATTTTCTATTATGCCAAGATTTACGTAAAAGTCACCAAGGCAACAAAATTGTGTTGTGTATTTTATAATTAATGCTGCTCTTACACACACACATGCACACACATACACGTACAAGAACAAATAAATGCCTTAATTTCAATGTTGCAAAATACATTCACATACCTGCCAACTCGTTTATTTATTTACGCAAACTCACACTTAAGTGCATAACTCACACTTATGCAAAATACATACGCACATACACACATATATCAATTGCAATATGTTATTTCTTGTGGAGCTGGAGACTTATTACTATACATTACATTTGCCTGCTTCCGGCTGGCCTCAAATTAAGCAGCCTCCGCATATATTTTGTAATTGCGATTGCGCTTGTGCGCTTGTGTGTGTGTGTGTGAATGTGTGCTCATCAGCTACTGCATTTGCGCTTAATGCAATAATATTGCTTTTGTCTCTAAGGAATTTATGCAAATTTTAATTGCAAGGCACACACACACACACTCACATAGTTTTATACTCGCATACATATAGAAATATCTGCATTCATTCTCCTTCATCTCGGCTTTCGCTTCATGCATCGACGCGTATCGTGCAAACACTTGTGGTGGCAAGGCAATCGTCGAAGATGTCGCATGAAACGGAGAAAATTTTCAACGAAATATTCTGCATTGTGTTGGTAAGTTATTGTAGATGTTGTTGTAGCTCGTTTCGTTATTTGCTGCCTTTCAGCCTTGTATGTGTTTTTTGCTGAAAATGCAACACCATTGACGCTGCTTGCACTCGTATGGTTGTTATTGTTATTTTACACTGTTGCTGCTGCTGCTGATATTTCTCCACTGCATTTCCCAAATTCTCTTTACTTATTTACCATCGCTTGTGTTGTTATATTTCTTCTGCTTCGGGGACATTCAAGTGCATTTATGGGTCTTAATTAAATGACAATCTCTCAAAATCTTATAAAATGTGTGCGTGTGTGTGTGTGCGCGCGTGAGTTCGAAAAAGCTGCACATCGCAGTTAAAGTGATTATTCACCTACATTTAAATTTACTTTACATGCCTGTGTGCGTGTTTGAGATTTATATTCGTATAATTACAAGAAAAACATTTTGCCGCAGAATACAAGATTTCGTGTAGATTTTAGAATTTGCTTTATTGTTTGCAGTGCGTTCTTGTGTAAATTTTGAGGAAAGACAAATTTCCGCAGGTGATTTCTATAATAATCTTCTACTTGCCTACTGTATAATTTTGTGGCCTACTTCGGGGCTGGCCGCTAGTAAGTAATTAAGTGGCAATGAACTCACATTTAAAGCTTTAAATGGAAACGAAAAATGTTATATGTGATTTGAATCTTCCTTTTCTTATTTGGCGCCACAACAGTTTGTCAGTTTGAGACGAGACCAAAACGTTAACCCATTGCTTTTGTGGAACCATTGTTTTGCTTTTGCTGTTAAACCATAGGCGCCAAGTACAGAGAAGCATATTTGCAATGGAGCATCATCGTTAATAATGGCATAGCTTTAAGCACCTTAACCCAGGGTCAGTGTCTATCACACTAATGGATCAAAGCTAAATAATAAAGTTGGCAGTACCAGTGGCAGGGCAGGAGTGGCCCAGGTGGCGCTAAGCCTAGGGCTATCTGATCACTGAAGTGTCTTTCTAGCTCACTTTGTAGTTATAAAATTAGCTGCTTTGTGAATCTGGTACTCTCTCTCTGGGTAGCACAATCGATCGATATCTACTTTAACAATCAAGATGCCATAAAAATTCTGCTGTGCAAAAGTACGACTAGAAGCAGCACTTGCATGTAGAACTAACTATTATAAGTGAGTTGGCTAAGCGATGCACTAGGAAAGGTGTTTGCGTCTCTGGGCACAAAGACGTACAAAGACTCTGTGACGTACCTTACGCATAGAGAATGCTAGGTTAGGTTATAGTGTTATTTTTTTTCTTTTTTCATATTATCGCTAATCTACGTGCATCCGCAACGGTAGTAAAGAACACCTTCGTGCCGGACCTGTGGCCTCTTCTTCATATTCTCGTTGTCGCTCTTCAAACGCTTCTGACTGAATTTGACGCTTGGCGTAACTCAGTGACGTTAATGAGTATGTTGCTGTTGTTGAAGTGGTTGAGTATTTCTACTGAAATAATCCTAATTAGTGACCAGCCCCGTTTTACTACCACAGTCCTCGTGTGATGATCGCTTTTTTTTATCTAAGTCAGATCCATTTAGTTAAATCCAAGTATAGCAGCAAATTCTTTATATCGATGTCTGAAATCTCATTAATTTGCTATAAAAAAGGCTTACCGAAGGAGCGAAGTCGTGCCCTAGCTAGCCCTGGACATTCACATAGGTAGTGGAAAAGACTTTCCTTCACCCATTCCTCTTGACAGCTCCTGCAGATAGGATTGAAGGGTAGATTGAGTCTAGCTGCATGATCCCCTACTTTCCAATGGCCTGTAAGGGTTGCAGTGATGCCTGTGATGTTTGGCCGAGAGCATCTTAACAGATCATTCGTCCTCTGGATTTTGTACGACGGTCATGAGTTTTTTGTTGTAATACATGTAGTTATTTGCTTCCATCTTCTTTCGGCTAAAACATGATAGTGTGAAGCAATGGATGCTTTTAATGTGTTGAATGGGGTGGAGACTGCTATTTCTTGTGAGGAAACTTTTCTTGCTATCTCATCCGCTATCTCATTACCCCGTATGTTCCTGTGACCGGAAACCCATACCAGAGTGATTTCAAGCCAATGACTAAGCAATTCCAGCTCTTCTCTACACTGTAAGACCAGTTTGGATGAAATGGAGTTGGAGTCCAAGGCCTTTATAGCTGATTGACTGTCTGAAAAGATAGATACTCTTGCACCAACTTCCTTGTAGAGTTTTAGTGATTTGCGAGCTTCTCTGATCGGTAACAGTTCTTCCTGCAACACGCTGGCATAGTCAGGAAGACGAATTGATTGAGATAGGTTGAGTGGCTCCGAATGAAAGCCAGCTTTTACACCACAGTTCATCTTAGAACCGTCAATGTATATTTCAATGTAGTATCTTCCAATCACTTTCCCTTTTGTCCATTCGCCTCTCGGTGGAAAACGTACCGTTAAGGCTTTCTTGAAGTTAAGGTCGGGGACAGTGTAGTCTGATCTGTTTTTGAGCAGCGGGGGTCCTTGTAGGAGAATCTTACTGTGACCATACGACCTTGCTGTCGAGCTTCCTATGTCTCTGAGTGTCGTCGCGCTGCAAGTAGCGATTGTTTTGATGTGTAAATCTAATGGTAGTAGATGAGTTAGTACATTGAGTGCTTCAGTAGGACTGGTGCTAAGCGCTCCTGTAGCTCAGATACACGCTGTTCTTTGTATCTTGTTCAGCTTAGTTTAGTTGCATTTTTTTCTGTTACAGGCCACCAAACTAGTGCCGCATATGTTCGTATTGGCCTTACAATGGCTGTGTAGGACCAGTTGGATAATTTTGGTTGGAGACCCCATTTTTCCCCCAACATTCTCTTGCACGTGTAAAGTGCTATATTCGCTTTCTTTACCCTGTACTCTGCTTTGGACTTCCAACTGAGTTTGGGGTCTAGGATAACACCTAGATATTTTGTCTGTAGGGTTAGCGTGAGACTGGCGCTGTTTAGTTTTGGAAGATTAAAGTTTGGTAACTTGGGTTTCTTGGTGAATAGCATCAGTTCAGTTTTTCTCGGGTTTACACTTAAACCACAGCCCGAGGCCCAATTGCTGAGTAATACCAGAGCTCCTTCCATAATCTCACTGATTGTGATTGGAAACATTTCTGAAACCATAAGCACTACATCGTCCGCGTACGCCACTACTTTAATTCCCTTTCGGTTGAATTTGGTAAGGATATTGTTAGCGACTAGTAACCACAGCTAAGGGGATAAGACGCCTCCCTGAGGGGTTCCCTTGTTGACAGAGCGTTTTACCGTGCTGCTGCCTACCTCACCGATGATTATTCTAGTTTAAGCATGTTCTCTATCCTTTCGTTGAGACCAGGGCCGTGGAGAGAGAATTCGGGCCCCGGGGGAAACTTGAGATGCGGGCCCCTTCAATTTTTTTTTATTTATCAAAATGCGTATTATGTTATAGTGAGCCTCGAGTCCGGGCCCCTCTGAAAACTCCTGGCCCGGGGGAAAAAGTACCCGATTCCCGCCCCATCCCCTCTCGTCGGGCCTGGTTGAGACCTATGTATATGCCAAAGATATTAAGAGCCTCAATTATGGATCTTGTGCTAACATTGTCGAGAAAAGCGACTAATGGGTATTGTTTGTATTCTATGCTCCTCTCAATCGCACTTACAACCTCCTGAAGAGCTGTCTCTGTGGATTTTCCTGTGAGGTAGGCATGTTGAGATGGTGAAATCGTTGTGTCTGTAATCTTCTCCCTGAGATATACATTCAGAATGTGTTAGGGGTAATCAGAGGCCCGAAAAAATTATGATTTTCAATATTTCTTTTTTATTTTTTGCTGCTCACTTGCTTTATTTTACAAGAACAAAAATATAGCATTAATACATCATTCCACACAATATTTTTAAGATATTAAAGGAAATGCAAAATCCGAATGGCATATATTTTTTCTATCATTGGGTATTTCATGCACGGAGATTCGAATTTCTGTTAAGGTGCTCAAATTGTTCAAAAGCTATCTAGAGCTCTACTATAAATAAAGCTGAAGATACAGAATCTATTAAATACAGAATTCCGAGACCTTCACCAAAAGCAAATTAAGGGGGGAGCCTGCTTTAGAGGCATCAAAAAATCGACTTTTTCGTGGATTTTTTTGGGAAGGAAAGAAATATTCGATTGAAACGAAACTTTCAGGTTTTATTGTTATATATTTCAACAGTCTTCTCAAAGTTTTTCATTAAAATATATGTATGTCATATTATGCCTAGTACAAGCATTTTGCCGAGGCGCCTCGAATGTGCTTGAGTCGTGCGGCGGGAAAGATGCAGGTCGCAATTTTCAAAAATTTTCGCAAAAAAATAAAAATTTATGTTTGTGGAAAAACAAATTCATTTTAGATTGTTTAAAAAGTGGGTTAACCATAACTTTCTTAAGGTTTTTTAGGTTCAACTAGAAGATAACTTAATTCCGAATACAATCAATGTTATCTCGTTTTGATTTTAACTAACTAACGTTTAACTTTTCCCCTATCTTTCCCACCAATTAGGAAAATCGTAAAAATAAAAAACCGAGAAATCGCGCGTCAAAGCTTTTGTATATAAAAAATCTGCTCGTATACCTGCTCGGCGCTTTCTCACAATTTCTTCTGTAACTCCGAAAATATTTTGAATTTGCTTCTGAAATTTTGAGGGCACATTTTCGGATAGTTTGGGAAGACATTTATGCAAAAAAAAAAAAAATCGACTTTTTTAAGCCTCTAAAGCAGGCTCCCCCTTAATGCTCCTCGGCGAGTTAGCAGGAAATCAGTGATAAGTGAGTGTTAAAGATAGCTGCCTTAAGCGATTTTCTTCAACGCATTCTGTATAAATTGTCTACCCAGGAGACGAATGATAAACGGAGCTTCGTAGTAAATCTACTAAACTAAGAGTAGGAATGCACTTTGTATTAACTCAATTAAGCTAATAATCTTTTCGAATTCCTTTTACGCTGTGAGAAGTGCTCCTTAATCTATCTGCATAAGTACAAGTACGCGTGCATGTATGCGTGTGCTTATTAATGAACTATTTGTATAAATTCATTTCAAATATCAAACAAAGTTCCTTGAAAGTTTTTAACGCAAGTTCGCTTTGTGTGAAGTAAATGAAAAAAGAGAAAATAAAAAATAAAAACACACAACATTAGCAGCTGTTACAATAAAGCCACATGTGGCAAGTAGTGTCAGCGCGACAACTCACTTGGCATATAAGAAAATGTGCATGCACCCTTCCTTGCGTGAAGCACAGAGGGCACATGTGCCAGCAAATGTACCTGCTGATATGTAGTCTCATACAGGGTGCTTCGATTTTTGTATCATTAAACTTGCAAACGTAACCTGCGGGCACGACATCGACTCCAGTCTAACTCGAATAAGCTACATGAGACACTGAATAAAGGTTTTTTTTTTAATAAAATAATCAGAGCTTAAATCTTTTTACCTTTCGGCATAAAGAAATAAAAAGTCAGAATAAAATATGTTAAAGTACTTATTTCAGCCTTTTATAGTACAAAATTTAATAATTTTCAAGTGCGTAAAAGTATGAGACAAAACTAATATTAAATTAAATCTGAAAAAAAAAAACAATATAAAAGAATACAGTATTTAATAGCTTGTATGCAATCCTCATCAAGTTGGTATTCTTGCTGCGGGGATGAGGCTTAAGTGCTTATATAACTCCAATATCATGGGGTTTAACTCACCACGAACTAAACGGAAAGCTTCTTATGGGTATTGGCTAGTCATCCATCCGCTGAACGGCGGTGGCCATACGAAATCATCTTACCAACGATCCCACTGTTATTCCTTGGGTTGGCATCCCATCATCTCCTCTCCTTGTTCCCCCCTAGTCCATATTGTTACGCGCCACCGTGTCCAATGGATGATTTGCAGCCAGGGGTATCCGGCTTTATTCTAATAACGCCCTCCTGAAACTGGGCCAACTAAAGAAGTAGAATGACCTTGCCATGATACAGTATGCCACGCTCGCCACGTCGAGCAGCGCGGACGATTAAGAAAATGAATATGAATAAAAAAACCCAGCGTCGGACAACCAAGGCCCAACAAAATCAAGGCCCAATCCCTCGGGAAGGTCAGACTTTTGAAAAAGAAAGATCACTCATATAAGCGGAATGAAGCCTGTGGCTAAGTCAGGGCCTACTTCCAGCTCCGTCCCTTCAGGGTCTGCCTCTACGGCAGCGAGGCCTTTCACTGGCCACCATAGTTACAATCCCAACCCTGTCATAAGACAAGTTGGGGACGACATTCAATCTACATTTGGTGCCAGCAGTAGACTCCCCCTGCCAACAAAACTTCTGGGAAGCAAGATACGCCTTGTAAAGAGACAAACAGAGCTTGCTGTCACTGTCACTCCAGGTGACACAGAAATTCCAAGAGTAGAAACACCCCTAGCAATGTGGGCAGCATCGGAACACATGGTTCAGCCAATCGCTCCTGGTGCTTGCCCTTTTGACACTATCATTGCCCCGGGTAGTACCCACCCCCAATGCATATGAATGCTTAAGAAAGGTTCTATCCTACCAAGCTGCCAAAGCATCATGTCCTCAAAGAACGAGAAGAGATAAACCGTAACCTCAATGATGGTCCACAGATATAGCGATCCTTAGAAGGGAATACAGAACTGTGTATAACGAAGAAAGGAGAACTAACTCGTGGAATGGATACAAAGAATGCCAACGCGGATTTAAGTATGCCATAAGGGCAGCAAAAACAGCGTCCTAGGGAGATCTCTTTCAAAAGACAAAAAGTATTTTGGAGACCAGTAGACTAGGGAAAGTTCTGTACGCAAGACCCCAGGGATCATTATCAGCGCTGTTTCGCATTTCCTCAAAGCATCGAGTTTTGCTCTGTTTAATAGCTGTTTTCAGCTCAAACTTGAGTTCACGGTATTCGGCGTGCAGCACTGATCATGTTGAATGAGGTCTTGCTCTTTGCGCTTTTCTTCGCGGGAAAGTTGTATCATCAAGACCCAGCAACCTTAACTACTTCATAAAAGAGAACAACAATTGGGCATCTTGCAGTGAAAAAACACTCTAAGTACTAATGCAGACACACTATGCAGGTTATCTCTGCTACGAAGAGGTTATCTCAGGTTATCTCTGGACCCTAAAGTTTACAACGGGAATGCCACAATAGATTTTATAACGTAGGATAACATAAAATTTGCCATTGCCAGCTTCAAACCTTGCAAAACGTCGGGGCCAGATGGAATCCTCTCCGCTGATCTGCAACATACGAAAGATATGATTACACCTATAGTCGCCTTAGTTTTTGGGGCACCGATACGTTTTAGTTATATCCCCAAGAAATGGGCAGAAGTATAAATGATATTTATTCTTATCTTATTAGATAATATTTGGATATACGAGCGGCTTAATTATAACTTGTGCTGTAGCTCAGACTTTGCTCTCCCTTAAAGAATTCCAAACAATAAATCTAACGAGCTAAAAATCACAATCAATTTTCATAACCCAGACAAACTGGTCCGCATCAACATATCCAATTGTTCTCATAAAACTCTCACAATTTTTTCAAAACACCCTTTACTGTGCCCATTCAAGCGTTTGCTAGTGCTTGTACAATACTATTACAAATGAAATGAGAATTCTTGTGCAAAATTATTCGCAAAGTTTAGCAAACTGAGTACATTTTGAACGTTTTACACACACAAACACATATGTGCACTTGTATATATGTAACGCATGTGGAAAATTATATATATATAAATATATTTCTTCCATTTACCGTATGTGCTTGTTGCATTGTCTTCATTAGAAATACATTTTGAGCCTAAACTAGAGAGAGGAAGAAAAGAACACTGTCGAAAACTGTCGGAAACTGGGTTGACATATGCAAAACCGCAGAGCTGACATGGAAATTTGCAATTGTTACATGAATATGTATCAACAAGAAGATATGCCGACATACAGACATACATTTACTTACATTCCCATTCGAAGTATTCGCACATTTCTACGCATACCTACGTACATATGTAGACTTGTATTTACTTGTAAATTAAACTGTTTCAGAAAGTATTTCAACCAGAGGCAATGAGCTTGAAAAAAGAGAAAAAAATGCAAATATTCGACATCAGAATTTCTATGCCAAAGTGCCAAATTCGAACAAAAGTTTTAATTAAGTTACAATACATTCATTGCTTATGTATTAGTGAAAATAGAAATTGTTCGGAAATTATTTGTCGCAATTCATTATTTATACATTTCAATTGAAATGCAATTGAGGTAAAGATATTAGAGTTTTGTGCGAAATGAGTTGGGCAATTCAATTTCGCATACATTCAAGTTGCAACAATTGGTGAATAAAATCAATCGGGATTGCTTTGAGAAATATGGGAAAAATTGCATATGCATAACAATGTTGGGCACGGCGTATGAGTGATTTTAATGACGGCTGTCTCTAAGCGACAAACTGAGTAAATTTAAATAGTGCGCGTGTGTGTGTGTGTGAATTTGCATAGACGCGATGTAACGCGAAGCTGTGATTAAAATGCGGAACCGAATTATTGCCAGTTTCACTAATTATCACAGTTTTGAAGAATTTTTTTCTACGTTCAAAAATGAGAAACCGTTTTTTGACCCTTTTTTTGACTTTAAATGTATGCAAAAAATACTAAAAAACTATTTTTCCAAATGTTTGCTCGATAACGACATCAATTCTATATCATTTAAATGTTATTTCCCCATAATCGGTTCCGCGGAACCAGCTACATATGTGACCATTAGGCCGGGTCGATTTGTGGGGAGGCAAAAAATTCGCCCATTGCTCTGTGAAAATCATATTCTAGGGACCAAAATAAGAAACTTTACCGAAGGAACCATACCTCTAAAACGAATTCTGATGTCCCCCAATTTGGGTCGACTTTTTTAGTTTCTTTTCTCACGTAAAGGCCAAAAAATGGTGATATTTGGAAATGATTGTATGGGGAACCCCCCAGGGGAGTTCCAGGGGGTGTGCCACTGGCATGGTTGGATCAGCGGTCCAGAGTTAGTGGCGGTCGGTCATACATTTGGACTCGTTAGGAGCACTCTAAATGGGTCAAAATTGGATTTTTCGTTCGACCCAAATTGGGGGACATCAGAATTCGGTTTAGAGGTATGGTTCCTTCAGCAAAGTTTCTTATTTTGATCCTTAGAATACGATTTTCACAGAGCAATGAGCGATTTTTAAATCGACCCGCCCTAGTGCCCATGGTCCATGTGAAGATCAATTTTTAAAGGCTAACAAACATTAAACGAACCTGGTATGGCAAAAAAAAATTTTATTTTTTAGCAATGCATCGAAAAATAAATATAAAATATCATTTTTCATTTCCGTTTTACACGCTTTTAAAGAAATGCCCAAAAACACCATTTGAAATGAAGCGAAGACCTTAATCGTAGAATTTAAGTGAAAAAAGCTCATATTTATTTACCTAACTTTTAAAATAATTAAACAAATAAATATTATTTGGCAAGTTGCTCCATCTTAAGTTGACTACTCTTGCTTGCCATTAATAGAAATTATGTCTATAAATCGTATTAATAAAAATTGAAATCTTATCTAAACCACTAAAAACTAATTTTGAACTGTAAACAGTTTTTTAAAATGAAAACTATTTTATTTTCTAAATTTCAGTTTTTATTTGTATCAACAAGTTCATAGCCGTACAAGCTCTTAGCAGTTGTTGTTTTAATACCTCATTTGTTTGTTTCCTTAAATGCTTTTGTTCAGTTGTTCTTTAACGCAATTATCATTGCTTGTTTGCTTTCATTATTATTTCCGCGCCACCAACCAATGCCACAAATCACTGCAGGCATTAAAAAGCGGCAAGAGAAATAAAAAATGCCAATGAAACGTGGTTTTTGTTTAACTGGAAGTTGAGCAAAAATGCAAACGCCAATACTCCGGTGCAAATTTGCATAATTATGGGTTGTAAATGGAAGTTGTCAGTCACTTAGTCACTCAGCTCGCTGGCAGTCAACGCGATCGAAGCAGTCAAGCGAGCTACCAAATCAACTCGTCCGCTCAGTAGTCCCGTCAGTCGGTCTGTGATTGCGTTAATACGCTTTGGAAAATTTATGGAAAAAACAAAACAAAAAGCATAAAACAAACAAAAAGGTAAACAGAAAGGAAAATAGTAGTAGGTAGTAAAAAAATCAAGAGAAGTGCACTCATAAAAAACACTCACAAAAACACACAACAAAGGAAATTATTATAGTCTAGAAAATAGGGTGATATGCACAATGACTTGGCAGAAAAGACAAAGGCAACAACAAAAGTAGTGAAAATAGCAAAAACAGGGCAGCATAGTAAATGCGCACATCAGTTGACAGCAGCTGGTGGCGCGTCCCATCACTGCCGCATGACTCGCCAGTCAAATGTCAAACCATCAACTTGACTCCTTTCAATTCAGGCTGTTAGCAGCACAGCTGCGCTTTTCATAGCTTTGCTTTTGTGAGAATTCGAGTGCAAGAACGTATTTTTTTGTTTTTATTTTATTTTTTTCTATTTATATATTCATTTTCTTTTATTCTTGTTCTTGTTTTTATATTCCGGTTTGCCGGTTGGCTTTTGCCTTGTATTGCACACATTTCCGTTCGACAGCGCTGAATTTCCGTTTTGCTTCAAGCAATAATCAAAAGATGACGTACATGCTCGGAGGTGGCGAAGAGCGCGGGAAATTCGTACTAGTTTATGCTTATGATGAGTGCACGTACCTATGGTGTACGAGTATGTGATTGTATTGGTACTGGTATTTACCCTGCAGGAAAATGCATTCATATCGAACTGGTTCGCTTTGCATTATTTTTTAGGCTGTATGAAATTTGACGGTTCAGCAGTGAGGAAAAGACTACTTGCGCTGCTACTGTTATTACAACAATAGATGGGGTACAACTAAGAGGATTTTTTTTTTTTGGTTTTAAATATTTTTTTCTTTTTTAATGTTTTTTTCTGTAATATCTTTTCAGTATTTTTTTTTTTTATTTGTTCTTGTATATTTTCCTTTTCAAGTATTATTTTTTTTCTTCTATTTTTTTCTTGTATATCGTTTTTTGGGTATTTTTTTCTATTTCTAATTTTATTTTTTTAATTGTTTTTTTTTTTTGTGTATTTTTTCTTAATATTTGTATTATTAACACTTTTTTCAGTTTTGTATTTTTTTAATCCCCAAATATAATAATAGTTGGGTATAATAATTTAGTTGTCGGACTAAAGTAGGAAAAGAATCGTTCAGTGCGACTGGAAATAACTTTCTGCGTCAGAATTTATTAGAATATTTTATTTTGACTACTTTTTTCTGTTTTCACATATTTTTTTTATTTTTTAATTTTTTGTAGATACCTAAATTTTTTAATTTAATAATTAAGATTTATGTGTTTCCTAATGACTTACTTTTCCTGAAGTCTAAAGACATAGTAATTTGGTTTCTTTTTGGTTAGTTCTTTTTTTTAAATTTTTTTTTTATTCCTTGATATCTCTTGCCAAATTAACAATAAACAGTTTGTACATAAAAATATTTACATAGTTATGTGAAAAAATACCGCTCTTAATCAGAGCATAGAGCGGAAACCAACTCAGACCAACTGAGCGATCTTGTGCAATTTTTCGAATTTCATGCCAGGAACATCTTGATTGGTATTCCGCGTGTGTTGATCGCATCCAAGTTAGTTAGTTCTTTACATGTTTGTTAATATTTTTTTTTCGTGTGTAAAATTTCCGTGCCTGCTAAATTTACAAATAAATTGTATTATTTTATTATTTATTAGGTAAATTAAATTTTATTTTTAATTTTTCTTTAGTCTTTTTTTTTTTAAATACAATTGTATTATTTTAGTATTTATTAGATAATTTAAATTGTGTGGAATTAAAATTTTGTTTTTAATATTTTTTCTATCAAAAATTAAATTTAATTTCAATAAATTAAGTTTAATTTCAACAAAATTTAATTTAGTTTATATATGTTTTTTTTATTAATATTTTTTTTATGAAGACTTAAATTTTATATTTTAGTATTTATTAGATGAATTAAATTTTATTTTTAATATGTTTTTTATTAATATTTTTTTTGTTAAAAACTAAATCTACTATCAACAAAATTTAATTTAATTAATTTATTTTTTTTTGTTTATTAATATTTTTTTATTAAAAATAAAATTTTATTTCAATAATATTTCATTTATCATAATATTTATTTATTTATACATAATAAAATAATAATATTTGTTTATAAATTTAGGCATTCATATTCATTAAAAATAAAATTTGTATAAATTTAGTCTCATTAAAACTCACTTATGGCTTTAATTTACTTGGCGATGGAAATTTACTTCCTGGGTTAAGGGGAAATAGAAATTTCAAAACAATAATTTTACGTTCTAAAAATTTTTTGACATTTTTTTAAAGGATCATATTAACATTTTATGAAAAAAAAAAATTTTTTTTTCGAAATTTTGCAGATATATGTCCTCTTAAACTCATTTATCTCGAAACAACTTTTCAGGGCCTAGTGTTGTAAAAAAAACAAAAACTACTCAACCGAATCGTCTGAAATTTTAATATGTTGTTCATAACATCAATGGATATCGTTCGGACTAGAATCATATTATTATTTCTATTATTTCGTGTTGTTTTTTTTTCGACTAAAAAACTGAAAAAATCCGATTTTTAGAGTGTCAAATTCAAAACCACGCCATTGTGTCAATGTTTTTTTTTATTCTGGTGCAGGTTCGGTAGTAGATTAATATTTTTTTTGGTTTTTGAGTTTCACATAAATAGAAGGGCGAAAATGGATAAGGAGGGTCTACTTTAGTGCCATTTTTAAAATCACTAAAATGAAAAATTCATCATTTGTGTATGTAAAAGAAGTTAAGTAAAAAACCTAAAAAATTTAAATACCATTTTCCCTTTTTTATTGTAGATTAAAAATCCTGAAAATACCCTAAATTTTCGCGCTCTAGGCCACCGGAAGCCCTTGAATGAAGTCAGAAAGTAGGTAGGCAGGTAAGATGGCAAGAGTACCCCAGGTACACTTCAAGTAGCACTTACGTGCCGTTTTGATAGCATAATGTGGACCACCACCTGCGAAAAAATTTAGTGAAGAGAAAACCGTCTACAGCCATACAGTGCTGTTGATGTAGTGGAGGATAGAAAAGGGATCTAGACTGGAGAATTTCTTCAAGCCATCCCCATTTGCAGTGAAAGTGCTCAACAGTCTCTTTCCCTGCAGGATCCCCCCAGCTTCTGCAGTAGGGGTTGTACGGAATTCTAAGCTTATCCGCATGAGTACCGATCACCCAGTGGCCAGTGAATACCGCAATGAATGTGGCAATTGAATGGCGGGGGACTAGAAGTATATTAACTTGCTGAGTTTCTGAACCATGGTGAAAAACGTTTGTTTTTTTTTTAAGTTATAAATTTTCTTTTTTATTAATTGTTCGGCCGCCGTAACCGAATGAGTTGGTGCGCGACTACTATTCGGAATTCAGAGAGAATGTATATTCGAATCTTGGTGAAACACCATAATTAAGAAAAAGTTGTTTGTAATATCGGTCGCCCCTCGGCAGGCAATTACAAGCCACCGAGTGTATTTCCGCCATGAAAAAGCTCCTCATAAAAACTACCTGCGGATCGGAATCGGCTTGAAACTGTAGGTACCTCCATTGGTAGAATAACTTCAAGACGCACACCACAAATACGAGGAGGAGTTCGACCAAACACCCGAAACGGGTGTACGCCATATATATATTAATTTTTCTTTTCATTTCAAATAACTTTGTTGCAGCCTAAATTTTTATATATAATAAATTCAATTTTATTGAAGCTCAGTTGAGGCTTTAATCCAGTTGCTGGGTCAGGAGTATGGCAAAATTTGTTTTTTTTTTAATTTTGCTTGTTTTTTTTTAAATAAAATATTTCAAATTTCTTTAATTTTTCGTACCGCGAAAAGAATGCATTTCTCTTTCTCCAAACAAATATTAAATATTAAATAAGTTATATTTTATGATAATTCCAAGCATAGGATTGCGCTTAATTTAGTTCTTCGAGATTTATTCATAAGGCAGGGGCTAATAGTTAAAATATAAATTTATCGTTTTCATAGGATATGTTTTACAAAAAATTTTCTTAAAAGATTAAGATTTTTTTATAAACAAATTTATTTACGTTATATTTTATAATCTATTTATGTTACTTTTTGAGAACAAATACGTTTTCCAAAACCATTTTTGGAAAAAAAATCTATCTTATTGTTCAAAATCTTTGAGATAAAATGCTTTTTTGACACTTTTGAATAAACACCCTCGTCAGTGTTTTGTAATTAATAGCTAAGATTATGACACAAAAAAAGTTTTCCGCAAAAATGTGCAGCAAAAAAAATAAAAATTTTTTTAAAATAATTTTTTTCTCTAAATTATTTTTATATTTAATGTAGTTGAAAGGTATGAAAAATTATCACTTGAGTTTTTAAATTTATAAGCCAATTCGCAGCACCTAACCAACGAAAGGAAGGCAATAAGAAATAGGATGAAAAATAAAATGACGCTACGTAAATGTCCCGTTAGAAAGAAGACAAACCGATAACTGTGAATATATATTTTTTACGCGCAGCTTTTGTCCGATTGTCAAGTCAATCGTTGGTTTTTAGTGGGTTTTAGTAGGTGTGAACAGTGGATTGAGAAGAGTGCCGGATAGGTCACATACTGTAAATTACAAAAAAAAGCCAGAGTTTAAAAATAAAATCAACCCAAAGTGCTATAATAATTACAATATTAAAATATAATATTAAAAAAAAACGTTAAGGTAAAACATTAAAAAAAAAGTTATTAATTTTAAAATAAAGAAAAATATAATCAAATTTTCAACATTGAATAAATCTCAAAATTTCTGTCATTTTTTTTTAATTTTCCAGTCTCTTCTTAATATACTAAATGTTTTTTTTTTTTGAAAACTCAAGCCTACAGATTATCAAATTTTCAGAATAATTTTTGCACAATTTCCAAAATACTTGAATCAGCTTAGCTCAGATTTTCCCTACAGGATGAGTTCTTATTTGCTCTCATACATACTTATATATATTTGTTGTTAGTGCCTTGCTCAGTTTACAAGCCCGCACTCCATTGTGGTGCCACTATAAAAAGGTTCTTCAACACAAATCAATGCTATCCTTTTTGTTTAGCATTTTGCATTCGTCCTTTTTTATTCAATACTAAATAATACCTTTAGTTATGCCATTCATCGTCTTTCGCTCGATTTTTAATGTGTTTTGTTTGAATCAGAGTATTATCCGATTTTCTCTTTATTTACTGCAAAAGTTGTTATGCACTTTCTTGTATTTTGTTGTAAAATAGTTTTTTAAGAACTTCTTTCCACAGCTACGTGCTGTTATTTGCAGTTGCTTCTCCAGGTAATTATGTGGTGCGCAAAAATGTCCAGCATCTACTTATTTGTTGTAGATTGCAATGAAAAACGTGTTACATAATCCTTGAATGAGAAAAAGTCAAAGGAGTGGCATAGTTGAGAGGGCGAATTGGATATTTTTCAAACGGGCTGTTCAGGTTTTTTACTTAATGTGCGTTCTATTAAAGCGGCAAGTAAAATAAGAGGAAAACGCTAACAAATATTTTGGTTTTCTTGTCTTTCTAAGTTTAGGGCTTTTAGTATCTATAACAAATAGTTAGCGGTTATGCGGCTACCTTAACTGTTTCATATTGTACAAATACTGATCGGCTGGCTAAATTTTGTACCACCTTTTAAAGCAAAGTCGACATTAATCCATTGATAAGGCGTTAAATGTTGACTCTCAAATTATCAGTCAAAGTTGATTTATCAGCGAAATAGTAGCTCGATAAGCAGATGTGCAAAAACTATCAATCAATCAAGTTCGTAAATCGTAGACTTTCTTCTTGACATCTGTTACAAGAAACGCCATCTAAATTGAAACTGCTAAAAAAGAAATTAGAACTTGGAAGACGTTTGGACATGATGCCCAAAACCATAACCTTTTCGTAATATTCGATTTTAAAAATTATTAAAAAAAAAATATTCAGCTTTTGCTTGTGCGTCCGCTAATGTTAATTCAAGTATCCGATTTTTTTTTAGTTTACAGTTAAACGGTATGAGTGGCCGCCGTAGTCGAATGGTGCATACCATTCGGGAGTGTGTATGTTCGAATCTCCGTGTATGAAATAGAAGGTAAAGGCAAACCTCCGAGTGTATTTCGGTCATGAAAACTCTTCGCATTAAAAAACCGTCTGCCATTAAGAGACGGCATAAAACTGTAGGAAACATCAAGACGCATGCCACAGCCAAATACCTAACAGAAGTGTATACGCCAATTAATTATTTTTATTTTTTTATGTCATTTAATGAAAATCATCAATACAATTTTATCCAAACCCTCACAACTAAAAATTGCTGGGTGTTGGGTATTTGGTCGAGCTCTTCGTTCAATTCGTGGTGTGGATCTTGAAGTTGTTCCACAAACGGAGGAAACAGTATGCCACTTCCGAACAGCAAATACCCATATTCGACGGACCCGACGGATTTCGATGACCCTTGGTCGGTTTTGATTTGGCCTCTTTAGATTAGAAAGAGCATCACCAGTCGAAAACCTTTCGTACAAATGTTTAATGGTGTTCTTAGAAGGCACACTTTTCACATTATTTAATTTTTTATACGCACGTTGAGTTTTCACAATTGACTTCTTTTGTTGAATGTAAACTTCAAGAATTTGGGAGCGCTAGCGTGGCGCGTACTGTTCCATGGTAAAAATCTGCTTAGACTGACGCTTCCAACGCGGTATGTCATTAAGCGATGTGACGTCTCTGTCAAAAGATACAGGGTTGCCAGATGAGTCCGTCGAATATTGGCAACCCTGTACGTTTTATGGGTCACTTTTTCGTGGTAGAAAAGCTTTCGGAGATTTGTCATTACCTGCTGAGACCGTTATTAGAGCCGCAATTCATTCGAAAACATGTTCATTATCATTTTCTGTTACATGCCTACCCTACCGCAAAGTTTTCACGTACAAACCCATTCAATCATGCAAAAGAGTAGCCTTTCGGGCGATAATTATATCTTAGTGCATATTAATTGGAAATCTAATAGAATACAAAAAAGTATTTCATACTTGACTAGTTAAAGAGCCTGGAACATTGGAACTGTACTCCCATATAGAGTTTTCGAGTATTGCCCGTCTCGGTCGTAGTAATTGCCCCACGAGATAGACTTTGTGCGATATAGTAGGAAATTTCGAGTCAGCTTACTTACTCTTGAATGTTCCTCTGCCAGTGAGATTAACGCAAATGGCCAACGCACCGAGAATATCGCAGCCGTAGGTTTTTTAATTCGAAATGAGCCAAATCGCTTAGTTATATGCCATATAAAAAGATGTTGATTCTCTCAGTTATCATATTGGAAAATTGAGCTTGAAAAACTTAGCTTATACCTTTAAATGACACAATCGATTGAAGAAGTGGAGCCTCTTAATCATTTGAAGCGCCAATACTTCGAAGGTTGTGATAGGTCTCTATTGAAATACCTTTTATAAGGGTGCATACATGTCTTGATAGATGTGAAGCCCTGGTTCTGTCCGACATTGTCGAGTAAATCTGAATGCTCACATATCAATCTTGTAAAGCCTCCGGAAGTCAGATGATTTTGATGAGAGTTTTTTCATGACAGAAATGTATTCGAAATCTTTCTATTACCAGAGTGGTGCGACAATAACGTTTTGCATCAGTTGATGTTTTATTTAAGTCCACAGTGAACAACGAACCGAATAGTAATCAAAGCAATCTTACACGGCTACGATAACCACACAGTAGCTGCTCCTAATTTATTATCAAAGAAGTGCCTACCGCCACGCTTAGTGAAAATCTGAACCTTGTTTTAAATTTTCTGAGGGATATCAGATTCCAAATGGAAGATAATGATGATTTGCACTAAAAAAAGTGTATCTATTCTATCCTGACGAAGATTTTCTTTGAATGTTATGTTGTTGTAGTTGTAATACTATGAAGAACCGCATTTAGGGAAAACGATGAAGGCGGCATCCATTTCACATAATCCAAGTCTTTTGGACATAGTTTTAAATTTTCTAAAAAATAATTTATGCAAGGGCTTGAGTATAATAAGCAGTAAACTGAAACAACCGCACTGTTAGTTCTGCCTTTTCCAAACTGGATAAAAAGGCAAAAGCGAATGGGTCTGCCGGTGAACGAGGACAAAACGAAGGACCTCCTGTCTTAAAACAAACAGTCGGCACACTCGCGTATCGGCACCCACGTCACTGTAGACAGTTATAATTTCGAGGTTGTAAAAGATTTCGTTTATTTAGGAACCAGCTTAAACACCGATACCAATGTTAGTCTTGAAATCCAACGTAGAATCTCTCTTGCCAACAAGTGCTACTTTTGACTAAGTAGGCAATTGAGTAGTAAAGTCCTCTCTCGACGAACAAAACAAACACTTTATAAGGCTCTCATCTTGTCCGTTTTAACGTATGGCGCAGAAGCGTGCGCGACGACAACATCTGATGAAGCGACGCTTGGAGTGTTTGAGAGAAAGATTCTGCGTAAGATTTTTGGATCTTTACACGTTGGCAACGGCGAATATAGCAGGCGATGGAACGATGAGCTGTATGCGCCTTACGACGACATAGACATAGCGCAGCGAATAAAGATCCAGCGGCTACGTTGACTAGGTCATATCGCCCGAATGGATACAAACGCTCCGGCTCTGAAAGTATGATATTTGTTGCGGGACCAACTGGTGGTAGCAGAGGAAGAGGGCGGCCTCCTCTGCGTTGGAAAGATCAGGTGGAGAAGAAATTGGCTTTACTTGGTGTGTCCAATTGGCGCCGGTTGGCACGAGAAAGAAACGGTTGTTGCGCTTTGTTAAACTCGGCCAAAATCGCGTTAGCGGTTATCGCGCCAATTAAGAAGAAGAAGAAACTGAAACAATTTTGAAAAAAATTAATAAATTTCAGATTTATTTTTTGGTGAAAATTTTGGTATAGAATTTCAGAGTTTTTTAAAGTGAAATCGTTTCAAACATTTTTTACCCAATTTTTTTTTTTTAATTTTTTAGGGCAAAATTTACTTTCTACAAAATTCCTTTGGAGAAACATTTTTTTCGTTAACATAATAAAGTAATGCTTTTATGATTCGAAGGTATAAGTAAATAGGTTTATTCAGCCTAAACATTTCCATCAACAATAAGTTTCGGCATGAACTCAAATCTAAGGTACATTTGGCGGAGGTGATCCCTATCAACGAAGTGGTCGATTGGCTGCTCACCAGTATAATCTAAAGCCATTATATTTTTCCTGAGGCCAAGCGGCAAACAAAGTTTTTCGATATTAATCAGGGAATACTTTACCTCCTTCCGAGTCGCTATTGAATATTTTCTTATCAAACTGATGTGGGACATAGATTTTAGTTGTATTTCAGTAACTTGCGGGTTGGCTTCAATAACCTTAAAGTGGTTTATGTGAGTTCAGTTCAACTTCTGGTCGACTCAGAAAGCGTTGAGGAAAATGTGAGCTTTGTAGCGTTACATGGTGCTTCTGACCAAAAATTTACGCCGCCAACACAATTTACCAACTGACAACTCATCGACAATGGTTCAGGTTCTAATGGACCACTGCTTGGGATATGGGAGATATATTTTAAAATTCATCGACTAACACCATACAGGGACCCGTTTGAAGTATAATTAATTGGAATCATCTGAGCATCTTCAAATCAGCTATTCACAATATTAAGATGCACAGGGTTAGGTTCCAACTTTATTAACTTTGAAAACGACAACTGGTTTAATTCTTTTTTTTTATTCCTAATTTAAATATATTCTTACGTTCATTTTTTATTTTTATGCACCATCCCTGGGCACATTTTCCTCCAAAACTGCTTCAAATTCCTCCAAACTATTTGCACTTTCATATGCATGTGTTAAATCGCATTTGTCCTCGAATTGGCAGGCAGACACGTCTTAAAGCATTCACCACCATTGAAGTTGGCTGGATGGTGGATTTTTTTGCCCGCCTTCTAGTTACTGAATTGCAATTGAGCATGCAAGGGAACTCAGTATTTGAAACGGAAATTTGCATGCGAACATTTCAATTACTTTACTGCAATTGGCCTGACATCTACATATGGAGTCACACACACAGCACACACATGCGCATTCCTAAGCATACATTCACATACAGTTTATTCACAATGAGTTTGCGTTTCAATGAGACTATGGCATTTTATTTGTAATGGCAAATCGACTGTAATCGATTTGCTGTAAAAACATGCAGATTTGCTTTTATTTTATTATATTTTTATAGGTTAGACTACCATTTGGCTACCGTGAAATTGGAATTGAAAATACTGCCAGTGAGCAATTCTGAGAGAAATTCATTTTCCTTCGCAAAACGAAATGTTGCAGTTAGCCTTGAAATTTTGTTATTCTAAGTGAAGCGACATTTTCGAATACAAAGGAAATTAAAATCGTCGTGTTTAGTATGATGAGTCTTTCAAGCCAAAGAAGTATGGAAGTGTGTGGGTAGTAGGTCAAGATAAAAGTTTGTGAGACATGTCGCACTCTGGGTTATGTGATGAAATTTAAAGGTGAGGTAAAAATATTATGTTAATCTTCTCATGTCGAATTCAGAATGTGATCTTCAACGTTTACTATATTCCCCAGAAAATGTTTCGCAAAAATACAACATGCAAATATCCACATCAAAGACAAAAGCACTAACAATTTCGAAGGACCCATTAAAATGTTAAAAAGTTAGTCGTATGTGACAAAAGCATCAAGCAGGTCATGAAATTTAATTACCTCGGCGCAAAAACAACTCATTCAAGAAATATTGCTGATGAAGTGCGAAATCAATATGAAAAAGCAGCACGAGTGTCCGGGTGTTTATGCGATATTTTATGGAAAAAGAAATCAATGAGGATCAAGAGAAAAATTCATATATATGTATAAAGCATGCGAGAGGCCAATTAAACTCGAGCAGATACTACTATTTAAAACAAAGCAAATAATATCCACCGTTAAAATGCAAACGCAATAACTGGCTACACAAGGCGCGATCTTAAACGAAACTAGGAGGTACGAGAGTTGTGCGAAATCACTGATGTACTCGTACTAAAATAAAGCCTGCAGAGAAGAAAAGAGTGGAACCAGCATGGAGACAATAGGATACGACCAACTTAAAACTAACGAATGAAGGAATAAATATATTTTTATTTTAAAACACAAAACAAAATGTAATTTTTTCGTTAAATAAACAGAACCTGGCCATACAATAGAGATGACGAAGAAGAAGAAGGAAGTCTAGTTTTTTATTGGTATAGGAATAAGTTTCCATCCTTCCGTAGCCAAAGTTACGAATTATTTGAACAATTAAATAATACCTGAAATTATGTGAAGTATGTGGCATTGATGTGATGCAACTTTACACTATATTTCAGGCAGCATATGGATTGCTCCGACGAAAAAATTCGAGATTTTTTGACTTGATCTATGCATTGAGCCAGTTTGCGATGCTCTCGTAAGAAGTGAACTGCTCTCCAATAAGGGCTGACTGCATTAATCGGAACAGATAGTAATCCGAAGGTTCAGTGTCCGTGGAATACGTCGGGCGGGGCAGAAATTTCCATTGTAGTACCTCTAAATATTTCTGGACCGATTTAGCAACGTGTGGTCTGGCGTTGTCATGCAGGAAAATCAGTTTTTAATGTCTACCGTCCCATTCCGGCCGCTTTTCTTTGAGAGCTCAGAACTTGATTCAAACAGATTAACTGCAGTCGTTAACGATCCCCAGTGATGGTTTCAGATGGCTTAAAGAATTCATAATAGATGACACCCTTCTGATCCCACCAGATGCACAACATAACCATCAAAAGAAGCACCAATATATTTTTTCGCTGTCAATGGACCTGGTTCACCTGAAAGGCTCAAATATTTTCGATGCTTAGGGTTATCATCTATTTTTCATCGCCAGTGACGTTGCCATGCACAAAACCTTTTCTTTTCTAACATTCAAGAAGCATCTCACACGTCACCAAACGTTTTTCGATATGCCTCGATATCTCCTTGAATTGATGTGGCACCGAGGTACCTGCTTTCTGGACCATTCCCATCGCGTGCAAACATTTACTGACGGTTGATCTGTCAACATCCAGCTCTTTAGACATATCATCAAGGGTTTGAAATGCATCTTCATCCAATAATATTGTAGTTGAGTTCCTTCGAATTGATGCCCCTTCGCTCGTTCGATCTTTATCACTCACGTCGAAATCGCCACTTTGGAAGCATCGCATCCACTCTTTACAAGTAGTATTTGATGGAGCACGATTACCATAAATGTTGATCAATATACAGCACATTTCAGCTGCACTTTTCTTTCTTCATGACTTCCCACAAGTGCTGTTTTTTCAGGACGAACGTACACATTTTTGACGTCAAATAAAAGAGGATGTTTAGGCTTCAACCGAATGTCAACTACGACTATCGAGACCTCACATATACACCTTCAAATCACCAGTATATTACTAGAGTGAACACAAAAATATTATCAGCAGCGACACCTCTTTTACGAGGGCGGAAACTTACTCCCATGGAAAAGTCAGCATTCCAGGATATAGGCAAAGAAGACAGGCAGAAATACATTCGGAGGTTTGCCATTGTCTGCCGAAGGGTGACCCCTATTAGCAAAAATATTTTCAGTTTGCGATTTCATGAATGGAGATTCGAACCTACGCACTCCCGAATGGTAGTCGCGCACTAACCCATTCGGCTATGGTGGGCACAAAGAAGAGCATTTTGGATATATTTACCCGTACCACCACAATCGAATGCAAACAATCAGATCAAAAAAACAAAGTCAGCGGCCGAAAAATTTTGTGTTTTTTATAAATCTAATTCAGTATGAAATACAACAACGAAACGGAGATCACAATCATTCCGTAAAAATGGACGTGTACGATGAGATATGACCTGGCGTTCCTACGACAATCGGTTCTTCGTTATTCTATCCACCTGCATTCATACCCTATTAAGAACTTTGACTTCGGTAACATTTCCCAAAAAACTATATTATATGGACTGTTTTATGCTATTACAATAACAACAAGACAAGCTCTGATCGGTCAGTAGTCGGAAAATTGTATAAAATCATGACAATAATGAAGTCAGACCAGACTTATTTAATTGCTCATAATTTCAGGATTAGTCAGATAAAATTTTTTTATCTAAATCAAATTATTCTAACTACAGCCTAGCAATCAACAAAGCGCTAACACCTAAAAAATTTGACCAGTTTTGGTTACAAAAAATGTATGGTCTCTTGCGACTGCACGACGGAACATTTCGAATCAGATAATAACAAGCTCGCAGCATTGATATATCATGAAAATATGATATGTTTCATCAAAAGTCGAAGAATAGGATGGGCATATATACAGAATGTCTCAAAACAGAGTTTTCAGTACATAGACAACCAATTGATGTAGAGGACAACAGAGGCCAAGTAGAGCTGGATTGATAAGGTCACAGCTGACCTGCGCGAAATGCGAATCGCGAACTGAAAAGACGTAGTACAGGTCGGCACAATAGTCTGTGATGCTAATGGTGATAACATAATTATGGCTCCTGCTTTCGAGAACAGTATTTCGGAAGGAACAGAACATTTCACACTTTCGTTACATACGTTGGAGTCAACTCTTTCAAAGTTTTTCTAAGCGGCAGATATTGGAGTCATTACCAAGTTTTAACTTTCTAATATTATTTACATTCAAATTACAAGAAAAGTAAAACGAAAAAACCGGAAAAAATTTAAATTCACGTGACCTACTTTGACCTGATGGAATGAATTTATGATGAAAGACAGTTGTAACTTGAAAAAAGTATCGATACTCAAGTATCAAACGAAAAAAGCATCGTGTACAAAAAATTCTTGTTCTGGAAAAAGTATCAAGGAATCACTAATCTCATTCAACTAAACCTAATAAAAAATTCCAAAACTAATCAAAACTCTCGCGCCACTTAATTACAGATATTTCGCTAGTGTGCGGGAAAAACATTTTTAAATCAGTACATTTCATTTAGTTATATTAATAAATTACGTATTCGTAAAATAATTGTTACTCAAATCAACGCTTTTGTCATATCCGCCGTCCGTCAACGAACAATAAACAATTTTCATTGCATTGTCCGCCTTAATGTATGCTAACTTTCAAATAATTACCGCAAGTAATCGCCTGATAATTATTGGAACTCAAAAATTTACACTAATTTTAAATGTAGGTATTTACAAAATAAAACAACAACAGTAAATAACTAATAATAATAAGAGCAATACAAATCGTTAACAAACCAGCGTACAAATGATGCGCATTAATATTTAGACAAGTGTATGTAGGCGTGTGGGTATAGTAGTGCACTTCGGATAAAATAACTTAAGTCGACTTAGCACTTCTTTACTATAAGGCTAAATTGCTTGCTTTTCTCAGAATATTTATTCAGTTAATCATTCATTGCGGTAACTAGAGTAACGATCTTATTGAAAGATTAAAGAAAGACTAATTTTCTCGATAATAGAACAAAATGTATTGCCCTTAAAGCAAAACCTGTTAAAGTTATATAAGTTGTTTTGAGAAAACGCTCACAAATACATAAGTAAATATATTATATATAACTAATACAATGCATTTATATCACACTGCAATACAGGGTGGAGCAATTGAAATGTTACTTTTTGTTTGATGTTTGATTTTTATTTGAATTTTATTGAACCAAAGATATAAGAAATATTGGAGAATAGCTTAATTTTATTTATTTTATATTCCTTCCACAAATGGAGGGACCTACAGTTTCAAGCCGACTACGAACGGCTAGAAAAAACTTTTTCTTAATTTTGATCTTTCACCGAGATTCGAACCGACGTTCTCTCTCTGAATTCCGAATGGTAGTCACGCACCAACCCATTCGGCCACGGCGGTTTGAATTTATTTCAAATTTGCAATAACATGTGTCCACTAAGCATTGAGACTAACTTCAGACATATATTTGAGTGCATAAAGAAACACACAGATGCCATGCTCTTGTCATGCCCAAGTATGCTTATACTTAACTGTCAAACTCATATTACTCGAAAGTTTCCATTCAAAATGCCCCACAAGCTGGATTTACGTAAATAGGTATGTCTCCAATCTGTTTGGGCGACTCAGTACAAGTGAAATTCTGAAGGTGTTTGAAGAGAAACCAATCTGCCGTGCGACTATTTTTCGTGAAAACTGCTGTCAAGTGCCAAAAACAAGGTTGATCAATCAACACGCAAATTAGCACGAAAATTTGGCATATCAAAGTCTGCCGTTCACAAGGTTTTGAAGAAAAACAATGTAATTTATCATAAACGTAAGCGAGCACCAAAATATGCAGCGAAACAACTCGAAAACATATCAAATTGCTGCCATGCACTTCGTCGTGAACACTTTGCGAATGAAAAATGCATAATTTTGGATGATGAATCGTACTTCACATTTTCTCATAATGAATTGAGTGAATACAGTGGCAACATTGAAACAACACCAAATGAGGTTAAATATGCCAGCAAATCAAAATTTGAGCTGAAGGTGCTAGTGTGGGTGGTCATTTCTTCGAAGGGTCTTTCAGAACCATTGATTCGCAAAAACAAAGCCAAACCGATCCATGCGGAAGTTTATATCGGTCAATGCTTGCCAAGACTGAAGAAATATCACAATAGCGACGTATTCACGTTTTGGCCAGACCTTGCATGCTGCCATTGAGCAAAAAAAAAAAAAAACATTGGATTGGTTAACTGAGCAAAAACTACCATTTTTGGCAAAAAAGGACAATTCTTCAAACGTGCCACAGTAGAAAATTTCTGAGCAGTTCTCAAGCGGATAGTGCACGAAAAGAACTGGGAAGCACGAAACGAGCAACAGTTGATCAATCGAATCAAGCGAAAGTTGAAAGAAAGCAATATAAGCACCGTCCAAAACTTAAATCGGGGCCTTCGCGCTACACTACGAAAAATCGAAGACAATGGTCCATTGAGTGTAATCTAAATGTATTTGTGATATGTAATCAATCGACTGAAGTACCAAATAAAAATAACTTTTAATTCAATTCTTTGTTTTCAAATGGCCTATGCCAGAATTTAGTCTCAATGTTTAGTGGACATGTGTTATGTCTATGTCTTTTCCTCGCTAAACCCTCAAGGGTTTCCTGAGTTCGGCATAAACAAACAGGGGGCGGTGGTATAATTGCAGTTCGCTGCAATCGTCAGGCATCACCTGTTCAGCTGCAAGATACCAATACTATTATGAACCAGCTATGCATGCGAATACGTGGTCATCAAATATCTATCGCCATCAAATATAAGTAGTTCTACGGAATCTTATTTTATTGATAATTTACGGGGCATGGGTTTAACTCACATTCGTGGAATAACCAATAGTATGAGTCTTTTGGTAGATTTGATTTTAATAAGCGACAATATTAGTTTTGTTTTATCGCAGCCAGCTGCTTCAACATCACCGATTATTGATCCTTACTTTACTTCTAGACTAGGAGTTTTTTTGAATTTTTTGAAATTTGTTCTGATAGCGCTCATCCTTCCTTTGATTTTGCCGGGTCGGTGATTTACAAATTCTAGATAATGCTTTACGTAAAATTGATTGCGAAAGTGTCTTTAGGCAATATTGAAGTTGCAAAGTGCTTTAAGATATTTAGATATTTGTGCTAAATCTGTGTTCTAAACATGTTCCAATTTTTAGACGTGTAAATTATAAGGTTCCTTGGTGCATGAAAGAACTTAAACATCATAAAAATTTGAGAAATAAGTTCTTAAAGAAGTTCAAGTTTACTCAAGAAACAAGCTTTCGTAGTTTAAATAAATCTTTGTATAAAGAATTCATCCACAAATTTGAGCTTCACATAAAAAGTAATCCGAAGAATTTTTGGCGATATACTTTTTATCACATTAGTATTTTTTATCACATTAAGAAAATGAACATATGCGCGGAACTAGGAGTCGAGTATAGCCACTCTGCATTGGTAATTTCTTCACAGATTTTTTCTCATCACTATTTTTTTGAAGGACCCAAAAGCTTGACTAAGCATGGTAGGCAGACATGTGGATGTGGCTTTTGGTCTTTAAACCAACACACTTAGACCGATGCCGATCCATTGTAAAACCACATTATCAGTTTACCTGTTACTCCTTATTAAACTATTTTGTTTTAAGTGCAAACCCTTTGATCTGGCTGACACTTATTTCCTTAAGATCATCGGTAACATTCCAGAACGATAAGCGAAAGTATCTAAACCTGCTGACAGGCCACGCAGAGATGACAAAGAAGATCTTAGACAGACTCTTCTTCCTCCTCATTCTCTCTTCTCTTCTGGGATAGTCGAAATACGTTACATTCAATACTTGAGCATGTCGAGCTAAGAAAATGCGGCCTGTGATTAAAGCAACTAGCACAGAGACGTTTTTCTTTTACCGATTAAGGAGCGCCTTGAGCGCCTAGCATCCCATTTTGGCCTAATTCTATTTGTAGCGTTACATGTCAGCCTATATACGCATTTTGAGTTGGCTGAAGTGACAATACTATTTGTGCCACGCAGTTTGCAGCTTGAGAGGGGTGTACCTACTATAATCTCCATGACAAGAGAAAGGCTAGTGCGAGTGCCCTCTCTTGCTAATTTATCCGCCTTACAATTCCCTTGTATGCCACCATGCTTTGGCACTCATATCAAGTCAATGCGGAAATATTCCGCTGTCTTGTTAAGAGATACCAGGAGGCATTTGCGAGTAATGATGGAATTAGTGACAACTCCACCAAGGCATTTTCTCTAACCGTAGTCACATTTTTCCCTAACCAGACAGTTACCTTATTAATGGTGAGTATTCCAGCCTGAAATGCGCCACAGTCATTAGGAAGACCAGCCAAAACAATAGACGGCAAAGCCAACTTGATCGTCACTCCTCGAGCCATCTGTAAAGAGCGGTAAACAGTTTTTCCGACCAGATTCAATAAGAAAAGTGTTAAAAAAAATATTGTAGTATAAACTTAAAATAATACAAGATATAGAAATATGGGTATCAAGTGAAAAAAGGCAGTACATCCAATATTCATAAATATTTTTTCATTGGTATCCTGTACTGAAAAATTTAAAAAATGTGCATTACAATTTTTAAAAATTTTATTTTGTAATTATTATAGACACTTTCATCCCTCTATCTTCATTACTCTGGCCACCGTAACCGAATGGGTTGGTAGATGACTTCCATTCCTCCGTGAAACACCAAAAGGAAGAAAAACATTTTTCTAATTGCAGTCGCCTCTCTGCAGGCAATGGCAAGCCTGCGAGTGTATTTATGCCATGAAAGAGTTCCTCATAAAAATATTTGCCGGTTGGAGTCGGCTTAAAACTGTAGGTCCCTCCATTTGTGGAACAACATCAAAACGCACACCACAAATAGAAGAAGGAGCTTGACCAAACTTTATGATCTAATTTTTTTGTCTCACATAAATCGTCATATACACAGAACTACGAGTCAAACATAGTAAATTTGCATTCTTAGTTTCTTTACGGAGCATTACGAGGTTATTTAGAGACCCTTAAAATTACTATAAGGATGTTGGTTTGAAAAAAATATGATCCGTTTCCAGCTGCGACAGTTACATTATAATAAAATTTTTAATTATTTGCAACTCACTCGACTCACCCTGTATTTGTTATATGCAAATGCAATACGAAATACTAAATACAATTTGCAATAAAGTCATGCCACAAATATGACCAAAAGTTGCCATGTTTAATTTAACAAAATTACGTTTTGGAATTTATTTATTATCTAAATGCACTCAACTGCAACAAAACAATGTAATGCCAACAAATCCAATCATAATAACACAAATAATTGCCAACTTTTCAGCACTTCGGCTTGGCTAACTGAATGGGGAAATTATCGCTGTGGTCATTTATCGGGGCTAAATTTAAATATTCAACAATTCCGGAAACAAACCGAAAATCAATTGCGAAGCTTTGCATAATGCACACATACATATATACATACGTAACAATACATTTTAGTGGTATTAGAGGTGTAATAGCGAGCTGTAGCATATAATTTTATTCATACATTCAAATTCTGTTAAATTAGAGAAATAATTTATAAATTGTATTAAATATTAACGCTTACGCATTCATGAGGTTTTATGGCCCTAGAATGCATCACGGAATCATATTTAGGTGCTCACGGCTAAAAGGCACTGTAAATATTTACTTATTGTGTAACGAAAAATTAATCATTCCATTGGAAATTTATTAATTTTGCAAATGGCGTCGTATGTCAATCATATTTGACACTTGAGGATTTGGCAGCTGCAAAATTATTACATTTTTTTTTACTTAGCAAAACAGTTATTCAAAATCAAAATTGGATGACTGAATTTGCTCCACCTTGTATAAATAACTATCCCATATGTAAAACCCCCAAAGTGTTAGCCAGATGGTAGGCAATGGTTAGCCACCGAATGAATTGCTGTCATTAAATCTTTAAAAGCATCTGCATTTCAGAGGCAACCTAAAAATTAGAGGATTACATTTTTAGAGAAAAAAGTTTGAGGAGAAAGAATACTTGTCGAGTACATAATGAAAATGAAATGAATTTTTAGAGGTGTGATCAAGAGTAGTCGGTTAACCGGCTCTCATACATAGAATATGAAAGAATGGCAGCTGATTGGCTGACGTAAGCCACGGCGAAAAGATTTTTAGAGGTATGACCAAGAGCTCTCCGTTAACCGGGTCCCAGAGAATATGAAAGAAAGGCAGCTGATTGGCTGATGTAACCCACGGAAAAGATTTTTAGAGGTATGACCAAGAGCACTCCGTTAACTGGCTCTCAGAGAGTATGAAAGAATGGCAGCTGATTGGCTGACGTAAGCCACGGCGAAAAGATTTTTAGAGGCATGACCAAGAGCACTCTGTTGACCGGCTCTCAGAGAATATGAGAGAAAGGCAGCTGATTGGCTGACGTTACCCACGGCGAAAAGATTTTTATAGGTATGACCGAGATCAGTCCGTTAACCGGCTCTCATTGAGTATGAAACAATGGCAGCTGATTGACTGATTTAACCAAGGCCATGAAAGCGGTTTATTTACGAAAAACTGAGATCGTGTTGGTGATATATGAAAAAATGAAACAGACTACTCTCATGCTGCTTCGCTGCCCTCTGAACAACGATTAGTTAGACAAGTGTGTAAAGTCGTGTGACATAAACAGGCAGCATTCTTCATTGAGCCAAGTAGCAGCCGAGAGTTACCCTCACAATTTTGTTTTTCACCATAGCTGATGGAAAAACTTGGTAATCTATCATCTGTATGTCGCGAATGTATGCGTGCCAATGTTTTATTATGTTTACTTATAACTGCACACAGTGACGGTCAACGTAGTAGCAGCGCGATGTACTTATTTTTCTGGGAAAATGGAATGTCGGAGTTGTGGCACGTTGGCCCGAAAGAAACGAAGGAAAGTAGAATTAAAGGTCAATGTTTGTTCGAAAGGAATTATGTTTAAACGTTGCTCACTTTAGGTCAAGCCTCAACTTGTACCTCTACTGTCAGCAGCGACCAAAAGAGAATCGATCAAACGTGGGTAGGGTTGGCGAATAGAGCGGGTGTTGTGTTCTAATAAGATAACGCCTGGCCACAGATATTCTTAAGAAATGTATATTAGGTTGCTTCGCATTCGATATATAGTCCGGATAAGGCAAACAGAGATTATAAACTTCTCAAGCATTCCTGAAATTTTCATTCAAAAAATAGGTTGGTAAAAATCAGCAAGTATAATTATCTACTTAGTCGGATAATCTCATATGAATTTTGTTTTCAAAACCATGCGCAAAAATGTTGAAAATTTTATCCTCTACGAGCGAGCCTGGCTTTTAAAGCGACTCCCACGACACTCGGTTCTACGTAACCCGAACGACCCGGATTTATATTCGACCAAAGACAGTCACTTCAGCAGCATTCCCCATACATGTATACTTAATCCTGCCATAAGTTCTGTTACAAGTTAAGTCCGTTATAGATATGAAATTCTAATACATTTTTAATGAAGTTAGTTTCATTTATTGATGTAAATATTACAAAAAAAATTTAAAATTTTCATTCGAAATGGTCACCATTTGCTTTTACACAAACCTTCAAACGATTAGGCCATTCAGCTATTGGGGCATGCAGAGCTTTGTATGTTCTCTAATTCTGACCACAAACTGTAGTCCAATGGGTTCAGATCTGGACTTTCAGACGGCCAATCTTCTGTGGCTATGAACCGAGGTGGTTTTCGGGCTGGAGCGGAATCGTGCTGGAAGATCCAATACTCTCCATTGAAGAGAGAACTGTTCAACTGCTTTATCACGCCTTCTAAGACATCCTCCTATTACACTTTTGCCCCGGTCTTAACCCCTTTTTCGCAGAAATGAAGAGATGCAACGCCTTTACCATCCAAACCATTACAGAGGCTGGATAGTGGCCACGCTGAATCCTTGGAGCTTTTTAGGAGTGTTAGCATATATTTTGTCGTTTTGCTTATTAAAACTTCTTCAACAGTGGAAAGTTTCTCATCTGTGAAAATAATATTTTCATGGCCGTTGACCGCGTGCCACCGAAGAAGCTGCTTGCATCTATCGAGTCTAATTTTTGTTCAAGCTCGTTAACAAAAGATGACCAGTTGAGCAACGTAAGACTTTCATGTGGAGACTATCTCTTATTAGTCTTGACATGGATCTGGTGGATACATTTATTTCCCTGGACATTATTTTCCGCTTTCTAAGGAGATTCCAGCGAATTATTTCTTGAAAGTCTTTTATGGCTGCACTGTTTCGAGTCACGCGAGGATGACCACTTCTTTTTCTGCGTGTCACCTCAGACGTTTGGGAAAAGCGATTGATCGTTCGCTAAAAAACAAATACTAAGTTTTTTCAGCAATTCCTAAATCTTATCTGCATTTTGACCACATTTGTTTAATGCAATAACTGCAATAGGATTTCCTTAGCGCCCTACGCCATTGTTAATAGGAGAAATTTGCCACGAAATTGAGTAAAATTTATGAGTAGAATGCATACGAACAAAAGCAAAAGGAACGTAACTGTTTTCTGTAAATTTATTTTTCCCATATGCATTGTAAAATTTGTCACAGACTAAGTATATACTCGTATATAATTGGCGCTCCCGCCGTTTTTGGTCTTTGGCCGAGTTCCGCCTCATATTTGTGGCGTGCGTCTCAATATTTTTTCCCAATTAGAGAGACCTGCCGTTTTATACCCCCTTCGAACGGCAGATGGTTTGATATGAGGAGCTTTTTCGTGGCAGAAATACTCTCGGAGGTTTCTCATTGCCTGCCGAGGGGTGACCGCTTTTAGAAGAATTTTTTTTTTATCGTTTGGTGTTTTGCGCGTAAGGTTTCGCTCCCGTGCATTTCATTTAGCGTTTTATGCTCGGGCCTTTAACCAACCAACCTCCTACAATATTTAAAAATATATAACTTCCTTTTACTTCGGTTGGAACGTTGGGCAGAATAAAAGTACTGAAGCAATTTCGGTTGTAAGCAAATTGTCTTAAAAAATTCCAGGTTGTACTTGAGTTTGATAAGTCCGTACCCACCAACCATCGCCACGAGGTTTTTGCTATTCCACATTTCCTAACACCTTGCGTATTTCTATTAGATTTTAACAAGGTTTTCACTTCGACCTGTGCCCTGCGTATTACCATAGAGCAGCCTTGGTATCCAGCAACATCGTCTGCGTTTAACGATGACTTCAATTTTTAGTTCGTTGGTCGAATTAAGCAACTCCTGATTTAAAATAATAGGAAGCTACCATATTTTTTAAATTTTGCGTAAGCACGCGTTAAGGAATATTTGCAGCCTTCAGCTAAGCACGGATGTAAGGGAAGCGGATGTAATTCGCAGCCATGTAGCAACACTTCCTTTAAGTTGGTATTAAAAATTCGTAGCTTAGTTTTAGCTGATATGGAATTTGAAATCCATATGTTATACAACTGGGAAAACGTTGCACGTGCGTTGTTCATACGATGCAAGATGTTTTTATACGTTCAACCTACTGATGTTATTTTACTCCCGAGGTATCAACATTTCGTATTACAACTGATCTCTTTTCATTACACAGTAAACGGGGGCCCTTATTTTGCATACAATTTGAAATTAATTCCGTTTAAAGTTTGTTTTAAGCCCAACTTCGCTTGCAGCAGCACTGAGCTGGTCCAAATTTGTTTGCACATCTAACCTTTTGACGGACAGAAACGGTATGTCACCTGCGTACGCCAACTCTTCTAAGTGATCATAGAAGTTTCAGGGCATGCTACATTTATTTGTGAGAGCTCTATTCAACACATCGTCGAGGACTAAAAGAAATAACAATGGCGACGTGAAGCATCCTTGTTTTACACTGTATTTTAGGCGTATCGCATCCGATAGTTGTTTGTTGCATGAAATTTACATTCAAAACGTTCATAGTGTGATTTTATCATGCTGATGACTTTTCTCGGTATGCCTCTAGAACGCAATGAAAGCCAAATAGAATTTCAGTTAGAGCTTTTGGAATTTCGAATTTTATTAATAATAGTTCGCATATAAATGTTTTGTTGAAGCCCTTTATTCCCAACTGGGATAAGAAAACAATTAAAAAAACGCACATGCAACTTGTTCTATCCTTTTCAATGCGCTCGTATTGGAAAACCTTACAAAACCTGCCGAGCAATGCTAAAGTAAGTAATACAACTTTAGTACGAAAGGTTTATATTTTTACTTCTTTGGTTTTAGAGTTTGTCATTCCTGTCATTTTGAGTAACCAAAGTAAAATGTGGGTTAAAAAGTCCCAGACCTAACAAATATGTAGATGGCACTAGTTTTATTGCAGTTAGTCCTAACCTTAAGAAGGCAGCAGTTAAACTTTCATGATAATCTATTCATTAGCTCGTGAGTTATTGTGCTAAGAGCGACGTTACTTTTGTTATGGGGACTCCGGTGATTCACAACGCAGTGGATACCCAAATGCGACGCTTGAAATTTGATGTCAGATTCCCATTGCGTGAACAATGGAGCAATCCAGAATGCATGCAGGGAGGTTTGACGGATATTTTCTATACCGATGGGTCTGGAGCCGGATGGACTTAAACGATAGTAATAAGTATCACTATGCTATGGGGGAAATGGCAACTGTTTTCCAAACACAAGTTTTTGCCATCCAGAAAGTAGCCGAATGGATAATTAAGATGAGATGGAGCGGGAAACAGATTGGAGTTTTCAGTGACAGTCAGGCTGCACTAAAGGCCCTGGAGAACGCGAAGCAAACCCCAAAGATTGCTCATGAATGTAAGAAAAAGCTGAATTCTGTCGCAAGACAAAACAGGCTTGTACTTATATGGGTTCCGGGACACTCCGGTGTTCAAGTGTCTCACTTTCTACTAAAACTTAGAAGGAAAGACGTTCGGTTGATGGTCGGTACCATTACAGGACACAACCCATGGGGTCAGCATATGACCACCATTGGAATCATTGAGAACCCAATGTGCCTGTCACGCTTGGAGGAGGCGGATAACACTGAGCACTTTCTCTGTGAGTCTGCTGCCTTTGCTAGAGCACGGCTGCTAGTTTTGGGTTCCGATGTCATGAGAGTGAGTAATATTCGTTCTCTAAAACTAGAGGATATTTACAGATTTGCGAAAGAATCTGGAAAATTCTCACAGGACTAACTATCTCTAACTCTTTCCCTATTCTTTCCTATCTCTTTCTCAAATACTTTTCTTCTTCCCTCCTTGACTATCTACCTTCTCTCCAGAGCTTTAAATACAATTGTGCTTGAGTATTTAGGAGCCACCAAATCTCCTGGTGCTCCTTGGCTCGACCTTTCCAAATTTCAAATTTCAATCTCGAGACGCTAACACCAGAAAATATCGGAAAATCCACAAAATCGTTTTAAATGATCAAAAAGTGAAGTTGCGTGAGTTAGCGGACATCATGTGGATATCAAAAGAACGTCGTGGTTTTATACTGTATGCGTATTTGACTATGAGAAAGCTCTGTTCAAAGTGGGTGACACGTTTGCTCACTGTTGACGAAAACAAGAACGTCACAGGTCAATCAAAGCAATGGCAAAACCACTTGAGTTGAGCTTCAAATTGCTCTCACATCCATCGCAGTCGCGAGATTTGACCAGGCTATTCGCAGACCTAAAAGAAATGATCGCCAATAAGAAATTTGAAATTTCGCTCGAATGGAGATGTTATGACTGAAATCGAAGCCTATTTTGAGGCAAGAGGTAAATCGTTCTACAAAAGTGGCACTAAAATGTTACAGCGGCGCGTTGTTCTTGATGGAAAATACGTTGATGAATAAAGCTAATTTTCAGCAAAAACAAAATGTGTTTTCTTGGTTAAGTCCGGGACTTTTCAGCCCATGTGTAATAGAGTTAAAAACTGATATCAAATCACCGAAAATAATCCTAAATTTTCTTTCATTCATCAATTCGTTTTTCTATGTAGGACGAGCCAGATTACAAAATTGTCCCCACTCCATATGAGATGTTTGTATATGCGTATGTAGGCAGCTACGCGAAATTATAACAAAGGCTGATTGCATCAAATTACCTGCATTGCTGCGCCTCGCATCGATGGAATAAAACACATTTAAATTACACTCGAAAATTTCACTCAAACGAGTCTGGCGAGAAAACAAAAGAAAATTATTTGCAATATTGCACATATATTTATATGAGTATGTGTGCACGTATGTATGTATGTGTGTGCGCGTTAACACATAGCAATGCTGCAAAAGTGCCAATCACTCAGACATTTAATTTCATTTCACTTTGCTAACAAAACTGTGAGGCAACACACCAAGCCTATAGTCTGATTCTGTACCGCACACACACAGCCACACACGCATAGAGGCTTACACGCCGCCAAGCGGTATCAATAAAACCATACAAACTGTGCATACATACATACAAACCAGCACACATGCAGCAATTGGCACCGCTCGTAAGTGGCGCAAATATGCATACAAGCAGACAAATTACCAGCCCGCAGTCAGGCATTTGCTTTGTGGCGTTTGATCTGTTAGTCGATACGTGTATTGGTGATGAACAGAAAATTAAGCAATGGCGGCGCCGACGGTAAAGGTGATGGCAGCGGTAGTGGCGGTAGCAGCAATGATGGCGACTGTGGCGTCAATTGTATTACCGTCAAATTTTGCAATTACACGTTGTATGCACGATTCCATGTGCATATTGTTGCATACATTTCGGCGTTTTGCGATACAATTGATGAGCTGAGGCGTACGAGCGTTCAATTGTGAAGTATTTGCGATTGAAGATCGACCAGCGAAATTTTGTGCCTTAATATCAGTCAATATAAAGTGTGTGCGTGTGTGTGTGTGCGTGTGTATGTGTATACATGAGTATGTGCGCGCATGAGTTAATGAAACAACAGAAATTTTTGCAACAAAAGCAAATGAAACAAATGCAATTTTGAATAGTGCAAACAGTTACACCAAGACACATATGCATGCATACATGCGCGCTTATACACACACATATACTCATATATGTGCAACTATACACTCTTGATCAAAATAATAGATACGCGATATTCTGACCAATTTCCACTAATTTCTTTTCTGTTCCTTTAGTTTTTTTATAAAAATATTGTTCCTTCTACAATAAATATAATATTGGGTTGGGGAAAAAGTAATGTCGTATTTTGTCAATTGAGCGCGACATTTAAACATATCTTGCGTTGTACTTATTGCATCGGGTCACACTAAACGGCGACTTGAAGACGACAATCTGTACTCCAGTGTCTCTTTGACAGTGTTGTGATCGTACGTTTCAGTCTTAAGTTATACGAGAGGTGCCTTTTATATGACGAGATTAGAGAACAAAAACAAATTTTAGTCATCGAAAATCAATTTATTGTTTTTCAAAATATTCTCCATGAAGATCTATACACTTTTGCATGCGTTTGAACCAATTATCGGAGCACTTTTGCCACTCTGAATGAGGTACCTCCAAAACATGCATTCTGAATGCCGCAACCGCTTCTTCAGGTGTCGAAAAACGTTGACCTCTCAGTTTGCTATTTACGTACGTGAATAAAAAGAGGTC
This sequence comes from Anastrepha obliqua, assembly GCF_027943255.1. NCBI lineage: Eukaryota > Metazoa > Arthropoda > Insecta > Diptera > Tephritidae > Anastrepha > Anastrepha obliqua. Next base: position 34,940,609 of record NC_072896.1, read on the forward strand.
ATTCGGTGCCAAGTCAGGACTATACGGCGGATGACCCATTAATTCGATGTTTTGGGTGCTCAAAAATGCAGTTGTTTGAGCCGATGTGTGAGAGCTCGCATTGTCCTGGTGAAGAGTGATCCGTCTTTGGCGATTGGTTTTCCTAATTTCTTGGAAGAGAACTGGCAAACAAATGGTTGTGTACCACTCAGAATTTACTGTTCTGCGTTGTTTTAGTGGTACGGTTGCGACATGTCCAGGTTTTCCGAAAAAAGAGGCGACCATTTGCTTGGAAGTGCTTCGTGCGCGAACAACTTTTGTTGGACTTGGCTCATCTTGAAACACCTATACAGTCGACTGCTGTTTACTTTCGGGCTCATACGCGTAAATCCATGATTCATCACCTGTTACGATGTCATAAACGTGTTTCGAAGCCCCGCGATCGTATTTTTTGAGCATTTTCTTCGACCAATCGACCCGAGCCTTTTTTTGAGCGATTGACAAATTGTGAGGGATCCAACGCGAACAAATTTTTTTGACAGTCAAATGTTTATGCAATATTGAATGTATGCTGGTCCCTTTAATGCCTAAGATTGTCTCAATCTCACGATAGGTCACATGACGATCTTGCAATATCAGTTCGCGCACAGCATCAATGGTTTTCGGAACAACAACTGAATTCATGGATCCTTGATGGAGCTTCATCGCCAAAAAATGAATTAAATTCATTTATGCAATGTTGCTGAGTTAATCCACGTCGAAAGTTGTAAACAATAATCGCACGAAAATGTTCACGATTTAATTCCATTTTTGGACCGAGATGAATCTTTTAAGCTACTGTAAACAATAAACAATGTCAAACTTTGCGATACAGCTGTCAGTTGTCAGATTACAACACCAGGGTTGCCAAATCCTGGCAAATAAAACGCACCCCTCGTAGCGCGTCAAAGATGGAGTTCACCAAGCGAAAAATTCGTCATATTTTACGTTTTTACTACCTTAGAGGTAAAAATGCAACAAAGGCGGCGGCAAAAATTTGTGAGGTTTATGGGCCTGATACTGTAACGATTCGCACAGCACAGCGTTGATTCGAACGATTTCATTCTGGTGTAGTAGATAACGAAGATGCACCCCGTACTGGTAGGCCAATCGTCGTGGAGACTGACAAAATCGTTGAAATTATCCAAAGAGACCGGCATGTGAGCATTCGCTCGATAAGTCAGTAACTAGGTGTAGACCACAAAACCATTTGGCACCAAATCAACGCTTGCGATTCTCTGCTAAAACGGAACGAATTCGACCCATTTTTGAAGCCGATGGTGACTGGCCATGAAAAGTGGATCACGTACGACAACGCCAAGCAAAAAAGATCGTGGTCGAGAAGCGGCGAACCACTCCAAATCATCGCCAAGCCCGAATTGACCGCCAGGAAGGTTTTGCGGTGTGTTTGGTGGGATTTGAAGGGAATTATCCACTATGAGCTGCTCAACTACCTCCAGACCCTTAATTCGGTCCTCTACTGTGAGCAACTTGACCGTTTGAAGCAGGCGATTGACCAGAAGCGGCCAGAATTGGTCAATAGGAATGGTGTTGTGTTCCACCAGGACAACGCTCATCCTCACACATCTCTGATGACCCGCCAGAAGCTACGGTAGCTCGGATGGGGTGTCCTATCGCACCCACCATATAGTCCGGACCTGGCACCAAGTGACTATCATCTCTTACGGTCCATGCATAACGACCTTGGTGATACCAAGTTGGCCTCCAAAGAGGCTTCCGAAAACTGCTTATCTGAGTTTTTTGCAAATAAGGAGGGGGGGTTTTATAAAGGGGGGATAATGAAGTTGCCTTCTAAATGGCAACAAGTTTTGCGAACAAAACGGGGCATATTTGACTTGAGTCGGATAATTCTAAGTACGTTAAATAAAGCGTCAAATTTCGATCACAAATACGACATTTCTTTTTCCCCAACCCAATATAATCAAAGTTTATAGTATGGAACAAGATTTATAAAAATTCAAAATTTTCATCAAAATTTAAAATTTTTTAAACAGAATATAAAACAAACAAAATTGGGCAGGCAATTTCATAACATTAATGAAGATCTAACTACACTAAAAACTGCGTGGAGAGGTATCCGCGCTTACCTTACGCCCCAATAAAGGTAATTTTAGCCGAAGTAGGGCTGCCAGCTATTTCGCAAAGAGTGATGAGCAACTCAATGATGCTGATTCCAAAAATGCTTCACAGCAGTAAAGAATTGCTCCCTCATCGTAGTTGGTCTCCTTGCCGCGGGGATGGGGCTTAAATGAAGGCTAAACTCCTTTTAGGAATTTAACCTATCATGAACTAAGAGGGAAGCTCTGTATGGGGATTGGTCGAACACCCTTACACGATACTGCGTGTGCGATGCTCGTCCAACCACCTATACGGAGAGTACCGTACCAACACATTCCCAAGTCAAGGTGTGCTTGGAATCGTGCCGAGGACTGAATGGTGCAGGGAATTAAAACATGTGCATCGCGAACGGAGTTTCCCTCTCGAATACCTGGCCGCCTTCGAGAGTAACTGTGGCCTTACCGCGGTAAGGGGCGCTGCCGCGGAGGACCCCACTACTTCCCCTAAATACTCGTGGGTTGTGGAGCTTGACGTAGTCAGGCGAAGCAACCGTAAGAAACAGATGATATGAACACACAAAAAAACGAACAAAACAAAAAATTTGTGCCGCGCTGCGACACAATACCATCCTCCGAGGAGGATACCCTGCTGGCCTCTAGTCAAGAAACGGCTGAGTCAGCAAAGAGTAAGGGAAGTACCAGCCATAGCACACCCCTACTAAACAAGCAACAACAACAACAAAAAGTTCTACCACAAACCTCGAAAAAGGCGGCGGACGGCACTCAGAGAGAGAGTCAGGCCGCTAGAAAACACAAATCCGAGGGTGCCCTCATGAAGTCTCGCTACACGAAGGCGAGGTTCATTCTAAGCAAGATTGCCAAAAATGAACTCGCTGGAGCGACTGACGAGCGCGACGCGGCCGACAAACTGAAATACCAGCAGGTGGTTAAGGAGTACGAAGACTTCTTATCCAACAAACCCAAGGAGGACAACAAAAAAAAAGGCGATGCGATGAAAAGGAACAGGTCACAGGACGTGATCGACCAGGCACCGAAGAGACCTAAGGTGTCCAGCAGCATCGAAGAAACAAAGCAACGACCGTTCAGTGAGGTGGTTAAGGATAACCTCCTATATGCACTGATCGACGAGACCACAAACAGCGGCAAAGTGGTCCTGCAGAAGTGGGGGCAAGTGGAGGCCAAACTGTCCAAGCTCGTGTTAGACAAGCATGTGGTTGGAGCACAGGGCGGAACTCTCCCTTCCTTCGATTCTGCAGGAGTACTTCGCGGCTGTAGGGTTATCAAGTGCGACGACGACTGGTCAAGGGTTGTCCTAGAAAGGTGTGTTGCTGAGATCAGCAGCACACTGGAAGGCTTAAAACTTAAGCTTATTCCGGCCAAGGACATCCCCTGCCCTCCTCGCGCTCGCATTTGGCTGCCGGTGATGGACTTGAGCGGTGCAGAAGTGCTGAAGTACCTGAAGTCACACAACCCTACGGTGCCGATGGACGACTGGGCAATCGTGAAGGCAGAAAAACCGCAAAAGAGCAGCATGTCATTCGTTCTGCAGATTAACGATGAGTGCCTGCCAATACTAAAACAACACGACAACAAAATGCGGTTTGGTCTAAGAAAGGCCAAACTAAAAATTTTCAAAGCAGACAGCAATGAAAATGAGGAAGACCTAGATGAGGCAGACAACAATATACAGCTAGAAAGACTAGAAAAGCTCGATCTAGCTGAAGACAACAATAAATCCGATGCCTAGAGCCATACAGGTGAATCTGCAGCACTCGAAATGTGCTACAGAGAACTTGGATGTCTTCCTCAGGGAAGGGGACATCGACATCGGTTTCATACAGGAGCCCTGGGTCAGAGACAACGAGATTAAGGGATTCCAAGACAACAAGAGCATCAACATATTTTACAACAAAGCAGACGGTAAGCCTCGGTCATGCATAATCACTAAAAAACACTTAAAAGCTTTTCTGTGTTCTAATTTTAGTACTCCCGATTTTACGGTGGTGAAAGTGGAGCTACAGAAATCGGCGATATACCTGGCATCGGTGTATATGCCACATGAGAAACCGGCGCCGCCAGATGAAGTGGCTCGTTTCCTGTCAACATTGAACAGCACGGACAAACTATTGATGGGCTGCGACGCAAACGCAAGAGACGAGCTTTGGGGCAGTTCAGAGACGAATGAAAGAGGTGAGTCACTTTTCGAATTCCTATTAAACACCAACCTAGACATATGTAATGTAGGGACCACCCCAACCTTCACTTTTCCGAGCTCGGCAAATTTTCCAGGCTGGGAAGAAGTCTTAGACATTACCCTATGCACAAATAATAATTCCCAAATAGTCACAAATTGGAGGGTATCCGACAAGAGATCCTTTTCAGACCACAGCTGGATCCTCTTCGATATTAATCTTAAGCTTGAGAAACCCCTCCCATATAGAAATCCCAGAAGAACAAACTGGCATACATTCCGTAGAGTGACCCAGTCTAAACTTCAAAACTTAAATAGAACCATAACGTCAAGGGAAGACCTAGATGAGAAAGTAAGAGCTTTCGAAACTTCCCTGACGAAAGGACTTGAAGCCTCATGTCCCGCCACATATGGCAAAACAACCTATCCTACCTGGTGGAATGAAGGTCTAAGTAAACTCAGGAAAATGACAAGAGAAATCTTCAATATCTGCTACAAACACAAATACTTCAAACCCGACAAAGACTGCCTTAGGGAATACAAGAAAGCAATCAAAGAGGCTCGGACAGAGGCTTGGAGAGATTTTTGTAGTTCCATAGAATCGACCAAAGATACGGCCAGACTAGGCAAGCTTCTATCCAAGGAACACTCCTGCCCTTCCTTCTTGAAGAAAGACAACGGAGAGTGGACAAAATCATCAGCTGACACACTAGAACATCTGGTAAACACACATTTCCCAGGCAACACAGAATATATTGAGAACAATACTGACAGTGTTCAAACATCCAAACTATCACCCATTATAATCAACCACATCGTATCCCAAGATAGAATACTATGGGCGATAAAAAACTTTGAACCATATAAGGCAGCCGGTCCAGATGGGATATTCCCAGCCATGCTGTGGAACACTCGAGAAACGACGATTCCTTGGCTGGAGGTCTTTTTCAGGAAAAGCCTTATGCTAGGGCACATACCAAAGAGCTGGAGGAGGGTAAAAGTGATATTTATCCCTAAAGCTGGTAGACGCGGTCATGATACAGCGAAGGATTTCAGACCCATCAGCCTATCCTCCTTCATCCTCAAAACTCTCGAGCGACTGTTGGATGTATATCTCAGGGAAAAGATTACAGACTCAACGATCTCACCATCTCAACATGCCTATCTCAAAGGAAAATCCACAGAGACAGCTCTTCACGAGGTTGTAAGTGCGATTGAGAGGAGCATAGAATACAAGCAATACTCATTAGTCGCTTTTCTCGACATAGAGGGGGCCTTCAACAATGTCACCACAAGATCCATAATTGAGGCTCTTAACATGTTAGGCATAGACAAAGGTCTCAACGAATGGATAGAGAACATGCTCAAAACTAGAATAATCATCGGTGAGGTAGGCAGCAGCACGATAAAACGCTCTGTCAACAGGGGAACCCCTCAGGGAGGAGTCTTATCCCCTCTACTGTGGTTACTAGTCGCCAACAACATCCTCACCAAATTTAACCAAAAGGGAATTAAAGTGGTGGCATACGCGGACGACATAGTGCTTATGGTTTCAGGAATGTTTCCAACCACAATCAGTGAGATTATGGAAGGAGCTCTGGTATTACTCAGCAATTGGGCCACGGACTGTGGTTTAAGCGTAAACCCGAGAAAAACTGAACTGATGCTATTCACCAAGAAAACCAAGGTGCCAAACTTTAATCTCCCAAAACTAAACGGCGTCAGCCTCACGCTAACCAAACAGGCCAAATACCTAGGGGTTATCCTGGACCCCAAACTCAGCTGGAAGTCCAACGTAGAGTACAGGGTAAAGAAAGCGAACATAGCACTTTACACATGTAAGAGAATGTTGGGGAAAAAATGGGGTCTCCAACCAAAATTATCCAACTGGTCCTACACAGCCATTGTAAGGCCAATACTAACATATGCGGCACTAGTTTGGTGGCCTGCAACAGAAAGGAAATACAACAAAACTAAGCTGAACAAGATACAAAGAACAGCGTGTATTCTAACTACAGGAGCGCTTAGCACCAGTCCTACTGAAGCGCTCAATGTACTAACACATCTATTGCCATTAGATTTACACATTAAAACAATAGCTAGTTGCAGCGCGGTGAGACTCAGAGACATAGGAAGCTGGACAACAAGGCCGTACGGTCACAGCAAGATCCTCCTACAGGGACCCCCGCTGCTCAAAAACGGATCAGACTACACAGTCCCCGACCTAAACTTCAAGAAAGGCTTTACGGTACGCTTCCCACCGAGAGCCGAGTGGAGCAAAGGAGAGGTGATTGTAAGACACGAAATCGAAATCTATACCGATGGTTCTAAGATGAACTGTGGTGTGGGAGCTGGCTTCTATTCGGAGCCACTCAACCTATCTCAATCAATTCGTCTTCCTGATTATGCCACCGTGTTCCAGGCAGAACTTTTAGCGATCAGAGAAGCATGCAAATCCCTAGAACTCTACAAGGTAGTTGGTGCAAGAGTAGCTATCTTCTCAGACAGTCAAGCAGCTATTAAGGCCTTAGACTCCAACTACATTTCATCCAAACTGGTCCTACAGTGTAGAGAGGAGCTGAAACTGCTCAGCCATTGGCTTGAAATTACCCTGATATGGGTTCCTGGTCATAGGAACATACGAGGCAATGAGATAGCGGATGAGCTAGCAAGAAAGGGCTCAACACTAGACATAGCAGAGGCGGTGGCAGTTTCCACCCCACTGAACACACTAAAAGCATCTATTGCTTCACACTATCAAGCTTTAGCCGAAAGAAGATGGAAGCAAATACCTACATGTATCACAACAAAAAACACATGGCCGTCATATAAAATCCAAAGGACAAATGACCTGTTAGGATGCTCTCGGCCAAACATTTCACGGATTACTGCAACCCTTACAGGACATTGGAAAGTAGGGGATCATGCAGCTAGACTCAATCTACCCTTCAATCCTATCTGTAGAAGCTGTCAAGCGGAAGGGGTGAAGGAAAGTCTGTTCCACTATTTATGTGAATGTCCGGGACTAGCCAGGGCACGACTCCGATCCTTCGGTAAGCCTTTCCTACAGCAAATTAAGGAGATCTCAGTCATCGAGATAAAGGATTTGCTCCTATTCTTGGACCTCACTAAATGGATCTGACTTGGAAACAAAACAAAAAAAAAAAAAAAAAAAAAAAAAAAAAAAAAAAAAACACTTCATCATCATTTCACGAGATAGTGGTATTAAAACGGTGCTGGTCACTAATTAGGAGCATTTCAGCTAAGAAATGTTCAACCACCTCAACAACAACAACAACAACAAAGAATTGCTGTTCCCATGCGTTGAATCAAGAAGCAAGTCAAACTCACCATCAGCAATAACGCGTATTTGAAACTTATCCAAGCACCCGAACATCGTTTCTGTACCACCAGTGGCACAGCAATCGAAACACATCTTCAGTGGTTGGGTCCAAGATATGTCTTCATTACCAATTTATTAAAATATCCAAAGTCTTTTACCAGCCCCAACAAATACAGACAACTTTATTACAAATCTGTTGAACTTCTCCGAGGTAACTAGGAGGTTATACAGGCGGATCAAAGTCTGACACCAGATCTCCGTTTGCAGGGACAGGCGAGCTTGATGGTTTAATTTCCGTCGGTGCAATGCCAACGTATTGCTTAATATTTACAACTGAAGCAGCTGCATTATTTGAAGCGGTACAATACGCCTCCATTACTTACTTAATTAGATGGCACTACAACCATATGTCGATTTTGGCCGAATTAAAAATATTGCGCCATCTAGCTCGGTTCGCTGCTTGCTGGCGCCAGTTGGTGAGACCGAGTGCTGCCAGATTATGCCTCACTTGATCTCTCCAACGGAGATTGGGTCTTCCTCTTTCTCGTCGTTCACCAGTAGGTTTCCTCTCGAAAGATTGTCGTGCCGGAGTACTTTCATTCATCCTCGAGACATGGCCAAGCCAGCGCAGTCGCTGTATTTTAATGCGCTTTACCATGTTCACATCTCGATATAGCTCATTCAGCTCGCTGTTCCATCGGATACGGAACTGACTCTCACCTACGCGAAGAGGGCAAAGATCTTTCCGAGAATTTTTCTCTCGAACGCTCCCAGTGTCTTCATCGTCCAAGCTTCTGCGCCATATATGTACATGGGCGGAAGCTTTTGTACAGCCTCATTTCATTTTTCGAGAGAGGGCTCTTTTTCTCAATTGTCTACTGAGCCCAAAGTAGCACCCCTTGGCAGGAGTTATCCTTCGTTTAATCTCTAGACTGACGTCGTTCTAGCTGATTACATTTTTTTCTAAATAAACAAAGTCCTTCGACACTTCATATTCGCGGTTGCCAACAATGACGTGTTGTCCAAGACACGAGAACTCTCTGTATGTTGACAGCAGGGTGGGTGGGTCTTACTCTCATTCACCGTAAGACCCACTTTTTCTCCTCCAGACTGGAGTGCGCTGAACACAAAATACTTCTAAAAGATGAGAGTTCCATAAAAATCGTGTGGATACCAGGTCATGCAAGTATTCGCGGAAAAGAGAATGCTGCCCAACTTGCTAAAGAAGCCTCCTGATAACCTTCACATTTATTCGAACCCTTCAACGGCAAAGACATTAAGAAGCTCGTAAAGAAATATATTCAGGAATGCTTCGCTATCGTTTGGTTAAGCTATCATCACTGCTACAAAAATTACAACCCCTGTGGGGAAACGCCGATAAATTCATTCAACGTATCATGTGGCAAACTCAAAAAACTGGTTAACCTTAAAATCGGACACAGATGCAGATCTTTTAAAAGACACTCAAAGCACACCTTGGAGAGCGGCCCTATGATCCCTCTACAAGGCTTCTACAACGAACGCGGTTAGTTATTATCATCTTAGCATTTCCCCAGCTTGTATTTATGAAGGATAAGTCATGCAGGGAAGATATTTTGCTGTTATTTTTGGCCGGCCACGGTTTCTGCTTCCTTGGAGATTCCAATCTAAAGCAATTTTTGTGATGCTGTATGGCAGTTTTCTAAGAGCGTGTCAGCTCTTTCCAATTCCAGTTGTCAGACCCATTCTTTTATAAGGAAATGTTGTATGGTGGTGTGCTATGCAGAACAAAACCTATTCTAATTTATTGAGTAAGGTGCAGAGATCAGCGAAAGTAGCAATGTGTGGCGTCATGAAAACCTCGCCGTCCATGGACATTGGCCTTCATGTTACATCTTCTATCCCTGGACCTCTCCTGTCAATACTCAGTGGTTTTTAAGGCTCAGACCGAGCTCACAATGGAAGACGGTCACCTATGGGCATTGAACGATCTTAGACTCCTTTACGGATATAGCCAGTGATTGTGATTATCACTCTCCTATTCTCTGCTTCGAAAGGAATTTCTAAGTGCAAATCTTTTCTAGACTGGAATGGCTTGAAGAAGATCCATCACCCAACACACTCGTTAAGATCTACACGGACGGATCTAAAATGAATACTGCTGTAGGATCTGGGTTATATTCCGCAGAGCTTTTTATTAGTGAATCCCTTAAACTGTTGGATCACTATAGTGTTTTCGAACTTAAGATTTATTGAGTTATTAAGTTAGAAATAAACAGAATAGCATCAGACGACTTAGCTGCCCTACGGGCTCTGGATGCATTCTAAATAACATCAAGGAGTGTCTTACATTGTCGCCAATCTCTTAATGAGATGGTTAAACAGGTTCGTATTACCTTACGCTGGGTTCCAGACCACAGAAATATACCAGCGAAATGTAGTGCTGACCAACTTACAACAGAAGGCACCTGGATGCCTAACATAAAAAATTGCATGGAGTACCTATCGCAACTTATAAGCTTCTTGTTATGGAAGAATTAATAAATTCTTTAAGTAAAAGATGGATTAGTGCCAATATCTGTGCAATTGCTAGGCGAACATGGCCAAGGCTAAATTTACATCTATCTAAGAATATTCTAAAAATGAGTACACTTTAAATTAAGACCCTAGTAGGGGCCCTCACAAGACATTATCTCGTAGGAAATTACACAAGGAGATTCGGCGTTTGCATGCATGATTTCTAACGTAGCTGAGGATAAGTTGGAAACAATTCAATATCTTTTTTGCACAAGCCAGGCTCTAGCCAGAAGCAGGAACCGATATTTAAGATACTACTTCTTAATGAATATGGATGATCTATACCACTTAGGTACCAACAACCTTTCACGCTTTGTCCAAAACGCAGGATGGTTCAATCTGGAAAGGAAAATGTAGCCAAGCCCCTGCGACTCACAATGGACTAATTTCGTGATCTAAGTGGCATGGCTGTCTCTATGTCCCTAACCTACCCTTCCAATTCCTGTTTGTTAGCTGGCATAAGATGGGCTCCTCGTTCGATTGTCTCCAGATTTCTTCATTACTTATTTGTTGGTGATTCATCGAAGTTTCTGAGTGATTATTTTCGAAACGAGCCACGTCTCACTTCCTTATAGCCGCGTCGACCTGACACATGCGTTGAATATCACGGCCTTGGTGTTTCTCGAAATTCGCGAGTTTGCCCAAATTTTCCATAAGCGCCCCAATACAACCCTTGTCTTGCTCAATCTGTTGGTGTCGTCTTACTCTGCTCCTTCAACCGCTGCTTTAGTGCAGCTAACTATCAACGAACTCCACTTCTTTGCCATCTATCATGGCATGGTTGGTGTGATTGATTCTCAATGCGGTGGCTTTTGCGACGTTTATTTGCGGCCCGACCTTGCGTGACAGCGTTACAAGTTCGTCCGCCTTCGCTTACTTATCGGTCAGCTTGTGCGATAACAGTCACATGTCGTCACCAAAGTATCTATAAGTCTTGCAGTTGCCTGGTAATACCGCTGGGGCGCGTGGTGAGTTAGCACATGACCTCAACAAGGGTGATAGGGAAAAGGAGCAGTGAGAGGGAACAGCCATGTTTGAGTCAAACGTTGGTTGAGAAAGCGTCCCTTATGGTACCATTGGGCAGTATTGCAAGTTCGAAACCCTCATACAGCGTTTTGATCAGGCGAGTGAAAAATATATCAGTACATTAATAAAAAAATACATATAATAAAAGTTATTTTTTTTTATCATGAGTGTAAATGCCTAATATTGAAAACGATGCACTGCATCGACAAGTGTCTGTGTGTATATGATGGCAAACATATTTTCACGCTTTAGCAATGTGCACACTTACACATTGAAACAATTACAATAAGCACACACATCGTTGTATTTTCTCGCCCATTTCAGGTGCCTGTCATTAGGCAACATATCGGATATTGCCTTCAGTTCTTATATTTCCCGCTTTGTTAGGTAGAAATATTTTCAAAACAAGAATTTACTCGTATTCGCGTGCAATTGAACTATTTAGCACCGAATAGGCTTATGCTTAGTTTTATTTCCTTAACACAAAAATTTTGATGCAATTTTGACCAGGCGTGCTTTATGATTGATTGCGACTCAAATGATCGACGTTTCAGTTAGCACTAAGTATGAGAAGGAGTTTCTTGTATTTTGTAGTGGATTCTCTTTTGAAGTTTGGCGCATCTTACTTGAGCTGAATATAGAGAGTGGCGGCCGCCATATCCGAGGTAGTTGGGCATGACAAAGCCGCGTTAACTATGGAGACAAAAGAGAGAGTTGACTTAAGGCGCCAAGCTCGTACAGGCCACCCAAGAATTGGATAAAAAAATATTAGCATATTTCTTAAATAAAAATCTACTTTTTAGAATCGTAAAATTGTGGTTCCTAAAGAAAATTTGCTTGCTTTCACTTGTGTTGCCAATGCGCATCAGAGAACTGCACCGGTTGAGTGTAAAACATTCATACGCTTCGCTTGAACAAAAAAACAGGCCTTTGCGTTCAAACGATCGAACTTGTTCAAATAAGTTATTGTCATTGTTTATCTCAGCTCAATCAAATCATGTGCAGCGTTTTAGCTCTCCGATGTTATCACCAATCGTCTTCATAGCAGCCGTTTCGGGTATTTGCTCGTTCGGCTGTACATTCATTTTTTTGAGCAAGAATAAAAGGGCCGGTTTGAACACGTATGATCCCGCATGAGTTTTTGCATGTAACTATAGCAAAGTAAAAGCAAAATTTTAAAGCAAAAACACTATATTTTCATATTTGTTTTTGTTTTTCTTAAAACTTATAATAAAACATGAAAGAAAATAATGTAAATAAGGAAAACATTGCAACCAATTAATCCTTTCAAATACGAAACGCAATTTACAGCGTACATTGTACGCCAACGCTCGTTTGCTCGAACATGTGCTATTTACAATAATGACAATTACTTCTTTGAACAAGTTTGATCGTTTGAACGCAAAGGCCGATGCTAATTTCATTCAATGCTGCTTTTTGTTCAATGATCAGATTTGAGCCGAAGACATTAGATCATACGTGTTGACTGAGCTGAACTACGCGTTCGCCTGCATGAGCTGACTGCACTTGACCAAATATTTTGGTTCAATTGACTGAATGTGAGGAAGAAATTTAGCGTATGAACAACTCAAGAAAACAGTGAGCCATGCAGGACTCTGATGCGCATATATAGATTTTTTTGACAACAGCAATAAGATTTATATATTAAAATAAAATATAGCTTAAAAAAACTAAAAAACACGCTTTTATTGCTAATCGAACTAAAAAGTAGAAAATAAATTTTAATAAATTTTAATGACAAAGGGACCTCAACTACCTCAGAACAGAATTATAACAAAAATTAAGATACAAATAGAGTAATTCAAATTAGAGTTAAAAGCGTGGGATGCTTGATATAGTAAATATTACAATCATTCTATTGGCAACTACCTATGTACAGAGGGTTATGAAAGTGAAGCAAAATGCATCCCACGCTTTTAACTCTAATTTGAATTACTCTATTTGTATCTTAATTTTTGTTATAATTCTGTTCTGAGGTAGTTGACTATGACTGATCCTTCGATTTGCTATTACTTCATTATAGGTCCCTTTGTCATTAAAATTTATTTTCTACTTTTTAGTTCGATTAGCAATAAAAGCGTGTTTTTTAGTTTTTTAAAGCTATATTTTATTTTCTACTTTTTAGTTCGATTAGCAATAAAAGCGTGTTTTTTAGTTTTTTTTTAACTATTTTTTATTTTTAGTATATGTAGGTGTTTACGAGTAATATACTATTACACAACCGCACACTAAATACTAACCTCAATGGTGGTGTGGAAACTAAAAATTCCCAATTTTTGTTTAAAAAAATACCCAATTCATGTTTCTACCGGTATGGCAATATTGGCAAATGTTATAAAAAATGCACATTTTTCAGCGCTCTCACGAGAAAAAGAGTTTCCCATCTAGTCATATATATTGTGTGTTCCGAGTCGATCAGATTTTTAGAAGCCAGTGAAAATTAAGCTCAAAGATTCCGTTACAGTCATTCATACATACAACCCGAGCTAATAAAAGTGTGTTAAAAAAATAAAATATTAATCCTGGCAATCCTAATAAGGATAATGGAAAATTTATCTGACATGTCTCACACTGCACTCGTTCTTCGTGACTATTTCGCCAAAAATTCCACGCATATCGTTCCGCAACCACCGTATTCGCCTGATTTGGCTCCGTGTGACTTCTGGCTATTCCCAAAACTCAAGAGACCACTACCGGAAATGGACTATTTGGCATGTTTCGGGGATTGGAAAACTCGTTGGCATAAGTGTATTTCATCGAGAGGGGATTATTTTGAAGGGGATGAAATTGATTTGCAAGAATAAACTAATAAAAGTGTGTTAATGACGATTTTTCATTTTACAACCAAATTCACCTTACTTTTTGCCCACAGGTAAAAAAAGAAAATATTAATCCTGGCAATCCCAATAAGGATAATGGAAAATTTTTATCAAATTATTGCATTGTCATCGGTCCTTGATAGGTGTGCAAAATTTCAAGTCGATCAGATGTTTAGAAGCCAGTGAAAATTAAGCTCAAAGATTCCGTTACATACATACATACATACATGCATACATACATACATACATACATACATACATACATACATACATACATACAACCCGTCCTAATAAAAGTGTGTTAAAAACTTCATGCAAACTTAATCTATTTTCAAACTCTTTGACTATTTTATTTTTCCTCGAAACGAGTTCATCTATTATTGCATCCATATCTGAAGAATCCAAAGCATCATTTTGAATCGATATCAAACCAGATCAATTCAGTCATTGTCTCTTATACATTTCGAATTCGAAAAAGAAAATTCAGCTGCACTTTGATAACAAACACTGATGTATTAGTTTATTTTATTTATACATGTTCTCTTTGATGGGATATAGGGCCTCTACAAGACGCTTCCAACGGTCATGATCCTTCGTGCTGACTTTGACTTCTTTGAAGGCTTTCTCTGCAGCCGTAAGTTCTTCTTCGAGAGTTCTCTTCCAACTTCACTTAGGGCGTCCTTTTTTCTTAAGGCCAATCGAGTGCTTGCCTGCATATTTCTGTAAGATCCTTTCGAAGAAGAGTATGGCCAATCCACCTCCACTTTCTCTGGGTAACTGTTTGCAATTCGCCTAAAGTTCTCTGTTGTTGATTATTCTGGGCCACCAAATCCGTAATAAACGTCTTAAGCATTTGTTGGCAAAAACTTGCAGCTTATATGCGTGCAAGTCTTTCATGAACCAGGTCTCACAGCCATACAAAAGGACCGATTGCACATCGTTCCCACGACAGTCGGTTCTACGTAACCGGAACGACCCAAATTCATATCCGACCAAGGACTGTCACTCCAGCAACATTTCCGTACATATACATATGGGGAATGTTTAGGCTCTACGACACCAACAACGACCGATTTAACATTTGAATTGAAAATACCCAGCTTTGTATGTGTGGATATCGATATAGAGTTCCATATTTTGTTCAGCTGAGCAAATGCGCTACGTATGTCCTCTGCTACACCTCCGACCGTAAAAATTACACTTCCCAGGTAAGTGAAGTTGGTGACGTTTTGAGTGCTGGAAATCACAACGCTAAAGCTACTGCTTTAAGAATCTTCAACCCGACTTTCTGTCATTCTTCCACTAAAACGTCGAGCTTCTTCTGCATGTCGGAGTGCTCTTTTGACTATAGGCAGATGTCATTGGCATAATCTAGGTCTTCAAGGTGTTTGCTGAAGTTACTTTGTATGCCTCTGTGGCTTTCGTCTACAAATCTAGAAAGCGCGTCATTGGACACGGTTAGCAACAACATAGGAGAAAACAGGTAACCTTGTCGAATACCAGATTTTGAGTCAAAGATTTCCATTATGTTAAACCCTGCATTTGAAGTTATCGTACTGGGCTTCAATTAGCTGGATGCTTTTAGGCACAATGCCTCGACGATATAAGGCATCCATGATGCATACTCTATGAATGCTGTCGAAGGAGGTGTTGTAGTCGACGAGAACGCAGTGTAACGCCGCACTCCATCCTGCAACTAGTAGTTAAATAATAACACTAACAAGCAATTTGAATTAATTTTTTTTTTTAGTTTTAATCAACATTACATATTTCAAATACATGTACGAAAGACATATAAATAAACAAAAAATTTATGTGACTCGCTCTGCAACTGTTAGAAGCTTAAAGCCGTCTTTGCGCGGTATTCAGCTGAAGTAAGCTGGATGCAGACACGTTGACATGATTTTGTAGACGCTGTCTGTGAGCTGTGACAAATTGTTTTCTCACCTCAGTGACAGTTAACATGCTAAGATCACGGCGAAGATCATTGTTTCGTATGTATGTAGTAGGGCGCAATTACTATATTTCAAAGAACCTTGCTCTGCAGACGTTGCACAGAAGTTATGCACTTTTTGCTTCCACATCCCCAGGATTGGATGTCATAAGTCGAGGCAAGCTTTAAAACTTGCCATCCATACAAGGCGATTGCTGCCTTTCTTATCCTCTCCTCAATGTGAGGCTTCCACGTTAGCTTACTGTCAAGGCTTAAACCTAGGTACTGCACCTTGTGAGAAAATACGAACGTGTGAATGAATAGCAGAACACAGATTTGAAGGACGCCATTAAGCCAATATGACTGGCACAGCCTATCAAGGTCGGTCCACCGCTATTGGTAAACTACCTGTATTGATGAGTTTTAAGTTTAACATTTTTGTTCTAACATCTTCCAAATAGGAAATATTCAGAAATTTCCAGTGAGGGTAATCAAGTCTCGGACATTTCGTGTAAAGTTTGAACCACGATTTTTTTCTTATTCCCTTGTCTCGAGAGCACAGGGCCACGCCAAGACTTGTCTTGCGCTGGTTTCGTTAATCTATTTTGCTTTCTGGCAGGGTAAGAGATTAGCCTGCCGCTATCAGTCCTAAGTAGTGAGAGTGTTCACCTGTCGTTGCTTAGGAACAACGCTTTCTTACTGCTTTGAGCGCCATCTGTGTGTCACATTTTTCTACCAGAAGGATCACACACAGATGGTTGAGGACTTCGCTAAAGTGGTGTGTCTGCGCTATTACCGCGGCTGTCCACTTCCTCTTGCTGGCGCCACTGATGCAATGTGTAATTGCGTGTTTTTCTTTGGTTTTGCTTCTTTTAGCATTCACAATGCAAGTAATGCGCTAACTTTTGTGCGGGATGGAAAGGATACGTTTTTGGATTTGAGAAGTGATTACTTTTTTTCGAAACAGGGAAAGTACGTAAATTTGGAAAAGTGGGAGAACCGTGCTTTACATGGGAATCGGACCCACAACCTCAGGGATGACAGGCTAGTGCACTCCCGCTAGACTACCGAGGCCGAGTGAACCACAAATACCTTATGAATAATCTATTTTAAAATTCTAATAGTAAAAAAAATTAATAGTAAATTTCAACTGCACCCAACCTAAGACATTCCGCTTGTAGTCAATCCAATCAATCTTCTAATTCTCTAAATTTACTCATGTTCACTTAACTATCGAAATTTTATTGGGTAAAATTGTTAAACGAATAATTTCTAATTATTTTTCTTTGTTTTGTGTTCCCTCTAATTTTACATAATCTATGGCAGACCGGTAGTCCTAATCTTCAAAACGATTTCAACTAGCGAACACATTTTATTTTATCCAATAAGCGTTGCCAATAAAATATATGCAGTTTCATGACACAAATTTCCAAAAATTCAATTTAGCGAATAACGGTGAATAAACGGTCCTGATGTTATCGAAAGTACAATGTACAAGAAGGACCAACTGTGATTGTAAAACGATATAAATATATTTATATGCACTTGCATAGGTTACGCTAGGGATGCTAATATCAAAAACAATTTTTGATACCGAGATTTCGGGATTATATTTGATTTTACCTCAAAAATATCCTCCCTACTTCAGTAAAAATTCAAAAGACTTTTTTATATGCATATCCAATATAATGTATTGAATCATATTATATATACACGTTTCATTGCGTGTTTGGCCGAGCTCCTCCTCCTATATGCGGTATGCGCTCATGGTTATCAACGATGTTGACGAAAGTCGTCTGAATTTGATTTAAAAAGTCGGCAGCACTAATTTGAAATTAATTACAGTGGTTGGCAACACTAACCACAAAATCGTCAGAATCACCATGATGGACTGAATAATGATGAGGCGCCTAATGTGGTACCGTTACTTCGCTCTCAGCGAACTTGACAATATCACCTGATTTTCGTGACGCCACCCTAGTGCAAATGGTGATCAGTGAGACCAAATTACCTTTTCATAACTTCAACGCTGAGAACAACATTTTTTGGGACTTTAGAAATTATAGCAGAGATTTTTTTATTTTGCTTATTAAAAATTCAGTAGTGAATATTTTCTCATCTATGAAAATAATATTTTCATGGTCATTGACCACGTGACACTGAAGAAGCTGCTTGCATCTATCCAGAGAGAAGGGTTGGCAACACTGCTCGAATATTATGAAGGGTGTTTTTTTTAGAGGTTAGGTTTTCAAGTTGGCACTACTTTTTTCGTAGATGGTCTTTTTGACAACTGTCACTTGATTTATGCTCAGTTTGGTTTGCCATTTCATAATGAATAGACTTACACCTGAACAACGTTTGCAAATCGTGCAAATTTATTACGAAAATAATGGTTCGGTTCGCGCGACGCATCGAAGAAAATTTTGTTCAGCGATGAAGCTCATTGGTTAAATGGGTATGTCAATAAGCAAAATTGTCGCATTTGGAGTGAATATAATCCACAAGCCATTGCTGAGACGCCGTTACATCCTCAAAAAGTCACTGTTTGGTGTGCTCTATGGGCAGAGGGAATCATTGGTCCCTATTTCTTTAAAAATGAAGCCGGCCATAATGTTACAGTCAATGGAGAGCACTATAGAGCCATGATTAATGACTTTTTCGTGCCTGAATTAGACGATGTTGATGTGGACGACCTTTGGTTCCAACAAGACGGCGCTACATGCCATACAGCCAACGCAACAATCGATTTATTGAAGGAAACTTTTGGTGAGCGCATTATCTCGCGCCGTGGACCTGTGGCGTGGCCTCCAAGATCGTGCGATATAACACCGCTGGACTATTTCTTGTGGGGCTATGTGAAGTCGCTTGTCTACGCAGATAAGCCCGAGACGATTGACGTCTTGGAAGAGAATATTCGTCGCGTTATTGCTGACATACGGCCCCAATTGCTGCAAAAAGTGGTCGAAAATTGGGCCTCTCGGCTGGAATTTATTCAAGCCAGCCGCGGCGGCCACTTGCCCGAAATCATTTTTAAAACATAATGGCAAACCCTTATCTTTATAATAAAGCTAAATTCTTGGCCATAACATTAAATTATATACGTTTTATTTCATCTTGAAAACCTAACCTCTAAAAAAACACCCTTTAGTATGGCGTCACGCAATCTTGTTTCTATCATTCTTGTAGAATCACTAATAGTGGAGTAGAGAATTAACAAGAAGGGCTATGTATTTTGTTTTTGATTTTGGTCTTTGAATTTTAAAATATAAGAACAAAGTGTAAAAGTTTAGAATAATATAAAACTTTGTTAAATCCGCCTTTTGGCTTGAAGCACTATTGGCAACTCTTTTCGGCTAATTAATTGGAAACTCAAGGCTTGTTACGTGAACTTTCTTTCAATACGCTCTAACTTACAAAAAACAGAAGATAATCAACTATCCTGAGAACAAAATCAAACAAATTGTGAAAGACCGGGACTAAGTACCGAAATTTTTGGGACTGGTTTGCTTTAATCTCGTTACAGTCTTGTTATTGTCTGTTTTACATTTACGAAATGTTCTTAGAGACAAAAAACTATTTTTTATATTTTAAAATTTTGGAGTTCTAGATTTTTGCTGCTCATTAGTGTTGTTTGTCCCACTGTTTTGTGTTACTTTTTCTTTTTCATCATGAAGAGAGAGTAGGTATATCAAATCTGTCAGAATCAGTATCTCAAATTTCAGAGTATGCGGGATTGATTTGCTATTTGTTGGTTTACTTAACCAGTAGATTGTAATTGTTTTTGGTTTGCTAATGTTTTATGTTTTTTGGTGGTTTTTGTTGTTTCTATATTCTTATCTGGATAATTACGTGTTCGCTTTGGAAGAGAAAGTTCTTTGTTGTTCTCACCTGCTTTTGCCTGCATAACTATGTTTGGGCATGTAGACATGATTGGCGAGTATGAGAAAATTGAAAAGTTTGTAGTAGCAGATCTGCTTGTTAATGCTGATGTTGTAACTGTTGTTGCGCTTGTGAGAGCTACCAGCTAAGTAGTGGGATAAGAAATGCTGATTAGATCAATTGGAGTTTGGCACTGCTCATTCCATGAGAGAGGAGTTCTGGGTATACAGTTAACGGCGGTTGCGAGGTGAGGTTGTGCAGCTGATGACTTACTCTTTATTTCAGAGAACGGAACATTACAGCTGGAGTTAGCACTTATTAGTTGCTTTGTGCTTGTGAGCGGAGCCTCTCTTTGGGAGCAGAGCGCCTAACAGGCATTTTAAATGTTAAATCTTTCACAAGTTGTTTTTTAATTTTTATGTTTTTATTTTGTTTGTATTTATATTTTCCAAGCGAAAGTTGGGCTAAGATGGCATAAGATGTATTGTGTGGGAGGATTAAAGCGTCTCTATCACTGTGTGTTTTTATATATTGAGCTAATAAAAACACGTCTGTTCAATCGAAAAGTTTAACTGGAATCAGAAGTATTGAATGTATTTTCGACTAAAAGATATTTTTTTTAATACCGTAAACTTTCAAACAAAATATAATAAATTAGACTGGAAACAAAATTAAAGTAGTCCCGAAAAGTCTGGACTAGGTACCGAAATTTTCGGGCTTACTGTGCTTTAATCCCTTTACAGTTAATTGTCTGTTTTACATTTAAGAAATGTACTTAGAGACAAAAAAACGGTTTACACTTGAAAAAGGTTCGTCAGAAGTGTTGGATTTGTCCTCAATATCGCGTTCTCTGTTGCCAATGTTGAACCTTCTACTCTGTTTTTTGCCCGACAACAAGAGAAATGCTTTTTATTAACCAGAGTCTTCTTTCAATATACTTGAACTTAAAAAAAAATGAGTTATGCTGAGAACAAAATCTAACCCTTTAAACATCAACTTTCTTTTAATGCGCTTTAGCTTACAAAAAGAAACTGTTTCGAGAACAAAACAAACGAATCCCAAAAGGTCTGGACCAAGTACAATTTAACTTAAGAAAAACAAAATAAATTATCCCGCGATTAATTCTAATTATTCCTGAAAATTTCGGTATTTAATTCCGCCACTTCGGGACTAACATCTCTAGTATCCATGTGCATACATACGTAACGAAATGTGTTTACAAATGTATCTTTTCTATGAACTCATTCATATTCTCATTCACGAACTCCTACAGCTGTCATGCAATTTCAATGCAATTCAATTCCCTTCGCTCACAACCCCTCAGAGTCAATTGCACTGGCCGTCCGTCGTCTGACTAAATGTGTACTTATTTGTGTATGTATTTGTACTCATTCTGCCGGGCGTACAATCATATTGATATGCAGTTCATGTAAATTGCTAATGTTAACATGTAAAAATGCTCAACAATACAAATAGTTGCATGCAATTGCAATTCAATAACGTGCACAATAACAATAATAAAAGCAACTTTGTGTAATGGAAATTGAAAAATTGATACATAGTGTTTGTGTCACGTGTAATATATGCGCATGTGTGTGTGTAAGGGTACAAATAAAAAACAAATTTCCCAAAAATCAACAACACAATATAAAAAAATTATTAACAAGATTTTCTGCTTTAATCTGCATTACATATAGTTTTATTTGGAAAAAAAAGCTTCAAAAAATATTTCCGCTTATTGATTGTAGTCGTGGTGTAGTCATTTGAGGTTTATGATTGCGCCATCAAAATCACGCTACAAAATTCAACGGCAGTTATCCTTCTTCTGCTGCGCTTCATATCACAGAAATCGGATGCCATTGAAAATGAAGTAAGGCATACCTCGAGCAGTTTCGAGTGCACTATTCCAGCCAACAGGATGTTGATTGCCGCTTGGCTTTCGGAGTAGATATTTACTATATTTACTGCAGTTATTACACAAGTGAGCAGCCAATCACTACTTCTCTGATTGCGACTACCTCTGCTTTTAATACACTGCAGTGGTCCAGTAACTTGAAATTGAGTCAGATGAGGAACTCTTCGCAGAATACTGCTCCGCCAGCCCTTGGATCCAACAGCCATCCGTCAAGAGGTTTACCAGGCCCTCGCTTCATTTTAATTGGTGTGTTTCCTTAAAAGCGTGTAAATCGGAAACGAAAAAAGATTATTTATTTTTGATTTCAGTGTTATATTTTTTATATTTTGGAAAAAGGATTTCGTTTTATAAACTACGCTGCATATTAGTGGCAAATAATAATCACCCACCTTATAGTATTAATAATACAAATAAAAGAGATTCAACTCTGTTCAAGATTCAAGATTCACTACTCTTTGATTCAAACAGTATTTTTCTAATATTTTCGAAAGTTCTAACCAGTTCTGTTGTATGCAGTACAGTACCGTACCACACCGTACTCTTATGTCGACATATATACTACAATAAATATCAAGTATCTATAATAACGCATCAAGACACGCCCTAATTCCTATTCAACGTCAGTTATACCAAATTAGTAAAAAAAAAAAATAAAATCTTAAAACTCACACAACTCTATGAATTTTAATTCAATTACAGTCAAATATAGCTCATTCGACGCAAAATTAAATTTACTATAACAGTAGTGTACTAAAAAAATCCTCAATATCGGATAATATCGTAAAAATAACGTTAAAGTTAAAAAAATATAGAAAAAATCATAAAATTCCAAATATGTACTTCCGTCTACAGCCTCATCAGTTATTAAAAAAAAAATAAATAATTGGCGCGTACACTTCTGTTAGGTGTTTGGCCGAGCTCCTCCTCCTATTTGTGGTGTGCGTCTTGATGTTGTTCCACAAATGGAGGGACCTACAGTTTCAAGCCGACTCCGAACGGCAGATATTTTTATGAGGAGCTTTTTCATGGCATAAATACACTCGGAGGTTTGCCGCCTGCCGAGGGGGTTATTCAGTTATTATTTCAGAAAAATTGTCAACACTCTATCGGAAAGGTTTGTTTTTACTCTTTTGAACTAAAAAAATTGAAAATCGGATTAAATTGGCGAAGTTATAAGTGATTGTCCCCATCAACCTTTCGAAAAACGGTTTTTTGCCCAAAAAATAAGATTTTTGAGGTGTATTGGAAACTTCTCATACACCATTTTTCTTAGTTTTACAATACTTACAAGTTGTGCTAGGTCTCCATAAAAGTATGATATCACTGTGGCACAGTGTTATTAATAAAAAACTGTTTGTGCAATACGAGGTTCATTCAAAAAGGTTGTTAGGCTTGAAGGCTATGGTCTTCCAAATAAATGTATGTCGCTGCCGACACGGATTCCGGAACTCACAGGTGTCTAAAATCTAAATGACAAAAAGTTTATTGTTCAGCATAAATGTTATGATCGTATGAACTATGATCTTTGAAAACAAAAAAAAATTACAAAATGGCGGACGTTCAACGTGGAAAACCCATTTTTGACTCTTTTTTACTTTAAAGGTCCGAAAACAATTTTTTGTGAATGGTCGTGGTTTACACGATAACAAGATCACTTCTAGGTCTCCTAAATTTTATTTCATCAAAATCAGTTCAGTAGAACCGGTTATATCTGTGTACATTGTCCATTTGAAGAAATAAATAAATATATATTTTTTTTATTCTAGATTGACTATTAAAGGGTGATTTTTTAAGAGCTATAGGAAAGCTTTTCAAAAAAATAATGCATGAAATTTTTATTTAAATCGATAGTACAGTCCATATAATTTAATGCTTGAAGATTATTTTATGCAAATGCTGACCGAGACTGCGCTTCAAATGGTCCATCCGCTTAGTACAATTTTGGCATACTCTTTCCAATGTTTCGGCCGGTATCTCACAAATAAATGCTTTAATGTTATCTTCCAATGCGTTAATTGAAACAGGCTTATCTGATTAGAAATGAGCTTTAACATAGCCCCACAAAAAATAATCTGAAGGCGTTATATCGCACGATCTGGGTGGCCAATTGACAGGTCCCGAACGTGAAATAAAATGCTCACCGAACTCGCCCTCAACGCGTTCTGTGTGGCATGTGGCACCGTCTTGCTAAAACGACATGTCATGCAAGTCAAGCTCTTGCATTTTGGACAAAAAAAAGTTGGATATCATTTCACGGTAGCGCCACCATTCACAGTTACGTTACGATTCGCAGCATCTTTGAAGAAGTACGGCCCAATGATACCTCCAGCCTATAAACCGCACCAAACTGTGACTTTTTCTGGATACATTGGTAGCTCTTGCAATTCTTCTGGCTGATCTTCACTCCAAAATCGACAATTCTGCTTATTTACGTACCCATTGATCCAAAAATGAGCCTCGTCACTGAACACAATTTTTCGATTTTAAAGTTTCTTAACAGAACACGCATTTTTATAATAAAATTCAATGATTTGCAATCGTTGTTCGTTTGTAAGACGATTCTTGTTTAAATTATAGACCAAACTGAAGATGTTTGATAGTGAAACAAAGCACGAAACGTGCGTCAGCTGTTTAAACCAACTGTTTAAAAAGATATAAGCTAAAAAATCACCCTTTATATATTACTATTTCTACCACGATTTTGTTTATACCTATTTCGACCAAACGGTGTCTTTTTGGCATTTTCCATTTGAATGCAAATAAATGAGGAAATAATTAATTAATTATATACGAGGTTTATTAAAAAAATAAGAAGAATTTTCAAATTTCGCGGTCTACGTACATAGGACTTTCGATTATTATTATTTTTATTTCGGTACACTCGAGGTTGCTGTGGATGACGTCGCTTGGTATATGCCAGCCTGCTTTTGTTATTGTTCGAAGTATTTTAGATTGGGTCCTTTGAATTATTGAATTATACCAATATCAAGGTTTTTTGTGCTGTCCCCCAGATTTTTATGTCATTATTTCCAAATGGGTGAGATTATATATTAGATTTATATATTACTACTTTGTTGTTAAGGCTTAGTTTTAAATTTCGAGCCAACTGCCAGTATAGTTGTCTGAATTTGTTTTTGCTTTCATTTCGTTCATTTCCTATATGTCGTTTCCAATTTAGTTTTTCATCTATAGTTATGTCAAGGTACTTTGCTCCAGGAAAGATTTTTATTTCATTGTTTTTTATTGTGAGTTTGTGTTTCTTAAGCTTTCTGTTTTTGTATATATGACTTGTACCATTTTATCTTTGTTGACTTCAATTCCCCAATTATCAAGCCATGATAGAGTGTCATTTACTGTTTGTTAAAGAATGTCAGTGGCTTTTTTTTCATTTTATCTGATGCCATTAAAACCGTGTCATCCGCGAATGTGGCTATCATGCAATTTTTTGTTGTTGGGATCGGTATATCTGCTGTGAATGTCATATACAATAGAGGTCGCAGGACATTACCTTGGGGTGCATCTGCTGTCATTTGCATTAAGCATTCGTTTTCAAACTTTATAAACAATTGTCAGATTTTAAGGTGAACCAAATAAAACCCACAAAACAAAATCAAAAAAAAATGTTTGGATCGCAACTTCATGCACAGCCTATTCTGTCCATACTATTTTTCATGTTCCAGCATTTAAAAAGGTATCATTTATGCTTATGGACGTCCCACAAGTTATCAATGTCAAATCACAGCTGCTATGTGGCCAAGTATTCTGGCCTAACAAAATAAGTAATGAAGAACTCTGGAGACAAATGAACAATGAACCCATCCTTCGCCCGCTAACATGCAGAAAATGGCTATATAAGATCACAAGAATGACCCCAGATTGGAATCCTTAGGGAAGCAGAAGCTACGGATGGCCAAAGAACACATGGAAAAGATCCTTTCTGCATGACTTACCCTCCATAAACACAAGCTGGTACAATGCTAAGAGGGCTTCAAGATGTCAGTCGTGCATAATTCCTGGTCGGTTCCATTTTGTTATGTCAGCTTTTACTTTTGCTAATTAGACAGATGTATGACTTTACATGATACAGCAACGCGTTAAAATTGTTGAAACTTATTATGAAAATGGTCGATCTTTAAGAAACAATCAAACGAATGCGTCGACAATTTGATGGTTTTTGATAAAATGTCAAGAAAATGGTGCTGTGAAGGACAAAAAAAGAACTGGCAGGCCAAAACTGGACACTCTGTTGAAAATATTGCTGACGGAGCGCAAAGTGTTGCTCAACAATCCACACCCAACAACAGCGATATCTCGACGCTCTCAGCAATTGATCATTTATAGATCGACTGTTGCACCTTACCTGTACACGTTGGGTGTCATTTGAATTATGCCATTTTTCATAGAAAGTGTGGTTAAGTTTCACAAGCCGGTGTTTATTTTGAATAAAATACAATTTTTTTTGGAAATTATTATCATTTCTCCTTATTATGATAATATTGGTATGACTCAATTACGCATGGAACAAAATATTGGCCAAATGACCGCCGTGGCCTCGGCGTCACACCTCCATCCGATGGTCCAAATTTTTGATGACGCTGAGGCATAATTGAGGTTCTATGCCGTTAATGTGCCGAATTATCTCATGCTTTAGCTCTTGAGTTGTTGCTGGCTTATCGACGTACACTTTTTCTTTCAGATAACCCCAAAGAAAGAAGTCCAACGGTGTCAAATCACATGATCTTGGCGGCCAATTGGCATCGCCACGACGTGAGATTAGTCGGCCATCAAATTTTTGGCGCAAAAGAGCCATTGTTTGTGACAAGTGGCACCGTTCTGTTGAAACCACATATCGTCCACGTCCATATCTTCCAATTTGGGCCATAAAAAGTTCCTTATCATCTAATGATAGCGAACACTATTCACAGTAACTGCCTGACCGGGCTCATTTTGGAAAAAATACGGCCCAACGATGCCGCCGGCCCATAAACCGCACCAAACAGTCACTCTGTGTGCAATTCTGCTTATTGACGAATCCACTTAGGTGAAAATGTGCCTCATCACTGAAGATGATTTTCTTCACGAAGTGCTCGATATGCATTTTGATTTGAACGCCCGTTTTCATAATAAGCCTGAATAACTTTAACGCGTTGGTCGATTATGTATCTTTCTATGGTTCAAATTGAATTAGTCTGAAATTGAAAAATGTGAAATGAAATGCAGAAAAGAACTTGATGTTTAGGTGTGATTTACATTCAACATCGGCCTTTGAAATTTAACCACTCTTTATATAATTTTGTGGGAGTAAATTTTGAATAAAAGAAGTTAAACCCGCAAGAACCTAAATTTTCACATATCTTATTATAAACCAACATCCAGGCGCGTCTTTTGAAAGACCCTTTATCTTTTAGTATTCTATATGAAATGTGGTAAGGATGAAAGCGAATTTCGCACATGAATGGAAAGTTTTCTTTTTCGCTTTCCAGGCCATGATTTATTTAGATATTTATTTTGCGAGTACATTCAGTGCAATTAAAATAATTTTAATCGGCGCATTAAGATTCTCGCAACCGATATGAATGCCATTTGCGGATATGCAAATAAAAATAATTACACCATTCAACCAAAAAATATGGTTGATATTAATATGCAAAAGCTTTAATTGATATATGTTTGTATGTATGCGTGTGCACACACATCCTCACATACAAGCAGTTGTAACGAATTAATGACAGCGTTAAGTGATTTCATTGTCCTTCGTAGCCATTTAACAATTCAACAACTCAGCCAAGCAAATATGAATTTTCACGTATGCGTGCATGTATGTGTGGATATGTGAAGGCCACTGCTGGTAGCCGAAACCGAAGCTTTATCATATCACATTGTCGGTGCGGACTTTTGCTTATGGCAGCGAAATTAATCAGCTCGCTTGCGTGGCATTAACTTTGTAGGTAAATTTGTATGTCCGTATGTATGGCGCTGTGTATGTTTACGTACACACAGGTAGCCATGTCATGCAGACACACTGATAGCTTAATTGATAATAATCCGACTATAATACAGACTCAGTCCCAATCGCTGAAATTGAGCAGTGAAGCAACCGAAATGTGAGAAGAGTGCGTATGTGAACATCCCACAGAACGAGAACATTAAAATGTGCGAGATATCTGTGTGTATGTGTGTGTGTGTATACGCGAGATGAACGTGGATTGTGCTCTTGCATTGCAATTACTTAACTCAGTAAATGAGGCTTAATTTTATTTTACGCCACGCCAATTGCAGACCATACTGCCACATCAAAGGAAATGTCAGTGAGTGAAACTTTTGCTAGCATTGAAAGCGTAAAAAGAACAGCGAAATACTCGTACACAGAAAAAGTCAGGCATGTCAGGAGATTTAAGAAAAAAGCGCTGAGAAATTAACCTTCATTTTACATATATAATGAGCTCTTGCGTACTTGTAGACAGTTAAAGTGAAGTGCTACACTCTGCCACACTCGTGCGTCTGTATGTGTGTAACTACTGCTTACAGCATTGATTAAGCGCTCTGAGTCGTAAGTATTAATTGTGGCACTTTGAATGACAGAGTTGGGCAAGTGTATTAATGAGATGATAAAAGCCATTTAAAGTGATCCAATGAAAATAAAAGAAGTTGTGAAAAAATATATTTAAGGTATCTAACTAATTGCCGAAACGAAAGATAGGTTTTTTGAGTTGTGATAAAAATTAAAACAAAAAAATACTTGAATGAATGTGCAAATATTTGAAGCGCAGTGCAATTGGCAAAATCTATTTTACATTTAAGTGGGTAAAATATTTCATCTTCTAATTAACAAAAGGATTTAATTTTCGTTTTGATTATTTTATTTTCAAAGAAGATAGATTAATTAGATTAACGTTAATTCATGGAAAAAAGGCACATTTTTATGATTTTTTTTTTGATGACACAGTTAAAATTTATTCAGCAAATCTTTTACTACATAAAACTATAGCATTTGAAGTATATTTTGTGAAATTTTCATCCAAAAATATTTAAAAATACGGCAATGGCAAAAATTATTCGGACGCGTCTCAAAAAAAGTAGTTTTGCGGTGCCCCTCATAACTCGGTGTTAAATCATCTGAAATCAAAAAAACAAAGTTATTTCGTTAGATAATCGTTTTCTCCGGGTAACGCCGAGAGGGTTTTTTGAAATTAAAAATTTTTCGATTTTTGGGAACACGTTAAAGTCAAAAACACGATTTTTGCGTAAAAAATCGGTGAATTAGTTACCGTAAAAACAAAAGTATCAACAAATTCGAAAAAAACTCTTCGGCGTTACCTTGCAAAACATCTACATAAAAAGTGTTCAAAATTTCAAAAGGATCGGTGCAGTAGTTTCAAAGTTATAAGGGGCACCGACTTTGAAAACGTAAGTTGTGGGAAAAACGCTTTAACGCTAACGCTAAACGCGGTTGAGCCAGGTAGGTAGCAACACTAACATGGCTGTATCTTTGTAAGTTTTGCTCCAATTCATCTAAAATTTTCACAGAATATTCTTGACAGGTTCTTCATTTAAAAAATCAAACAAAAAAAAAATGCAAAAAAAAAATTTTAAAACGGTACCCCCCTTAATGGTGGCCGTGGCTAGGTCTGCTGCTATAATTGGCAGATGTACATTCTAAAGTAAAGCAAATTTCGTGAGCTATGCAAATACTTCAGACTATTCTTTGTCCTTTGGCGCATTATTCGCAACAGAAGATGACGTTCGAGAAGCGTTTTCCCCCTGAAACTCTCATCCATAACCGCTGATTAGGGTCTTTCATCTATTCTCCTCAAAAACTGCTTCCCGCTTACAAAGCCATTACTGTTAATTTTAAATGAATCGCGCTCTACCGGGTTATTTCCATACGACTAGGAAATAGCTCACATAACTCCAATCAGCTCTGACAACGCCATGGGGTAGATCCAAACTAGTCAACCTGTGTAAGGAGGAGATCTTATCTCTTGGGCGTGCAGGTAAAATTTCTACGATTTGGGTTCCAGCACATAGGAACATAGAGGGAAATAAAATTGCTGATGAGCTTGCCTAGAAGGGGACTGAATTGGTCTCAAAAATCTTCTACTCGGTCATCGGCATCCTCCGACTGTTGTTAAAGGGTAATTGCACAACCTCTTTCTCAGGAAAGTGCAGAAAAGATGGAGCTCCATTTGTTTAGGTGCTATTTCTAAAAGCCTTTGGCCCCACTACAGTGGGCGGAGGACTCATAAAGTGCTGGGGACTTTACACCATTCAATTTCCAAGCTCGTAGGTGTTTTTTATTTTCATAGGTGTTATGGTAGCGCACTACCCTCAAGTGGCCTTCTGAAACCAGGCTGAGCCTATTTCTCTCCATCAGCTCTCGCCGCGGGACAACCGTCAAGCATTACTTCACGGGGAGGGAAGGTGATTAGTCGCCATTGCTGTATCGCAGTCTTTCCAGACGCCTCATCTCTTTCATAATCTCAGCCCCTAAGTCGCATGCCGCACTCCACTGTTCCTTCCAGCGCAGCATGTGATGTACGAATATTTCCGACGAAGGAGGTTCTCCAAAGGTTCTATAGAGTCTTTCTTTTGCATGTGAAGAATATGTGGTGAACGTCCTCTAAAATGTTTCCATCGCAGTAGTCGCAAAAAGGATTGTCGTCCTGGTTAAACCTGTATAGATATTCTTTAAAGCATCCATGTCCACTCAAAACTGAGTCAGGTAAAAGTCCACATCTCCAGGCCTCTTTAACCAAAGCTTTAGGTTGGGAATGCATCTGTGCATCCAACGCCCTTTGGCCGAGCTGTCCCACCCAGTTTGCTACTCGTCGGTGCAATTATTTTAACTTTTTTTCGTCCCTTTGATGTACTGTACCATAGAATTCGGCCATCGAAGTAACTGCGCAGTATTCTGCTCAGATACATGGAGACCCCAATTCGCTCTATGGCGTCTAAGGTTTTCGCCCAGTTTGCAGAGTGGAATGCATTTCTGACGTCTAGGGTGATAATCAGGCAGTACTCTTTGGTGCCATTTAGCCAGCGGGTGCCGTTGATTGCTTTCATTGCAAACTGGATTGCTGAAGATACTGCAACTCGTAGGTGTGTTTACCGGTCATTGGGAGATCGGCACACACGCGGAAAAGCTAGATTTACCACTTAAGCCTCATTGCAGAACCTGTAGGGACCTTTCAGAGAAGCATACTGTTGAGCGCTTTCTCTGTAAATGTTCAGGATTGGCACTGGCTGCCCCCTTCTTCGACACCCTGTGGCAGCGCGCCAATCTAAATCTCATCAATCTTCTCCATTACATCAACAGCTCTGGCTGGCTGTAAATATTTGCCTGTTGGAGGTCTCATAATGGTATCAAAATGGCGCTTAAGTGCTCCTTGGAGAGTGCCCGAGTGGTACGCAACCATTTCACCTACATACCCACGATGCCGCAAACTATAAACCACTTACGAAATCGACAACAATTTCTAAATTATTTCAGGCTGTAGTTAAGACAGAGCTGGTTTTTGCTGTGTCTAGCTTCATAAGCCCGATTTAACATGGTTTAGTAGAAGATCTTCAGTTTTTAGTTTTGCAATTTATTTCTTAGAACTGTATCAACAGCTTTAAGGCTGGCTATCGCGTAGATGCTATCTACACTGACTTTTCGAAGGCTTTAAATAGGGTCTCTTACAAAATCTTGCTAAGTAAATTAGCGTTTAACCTTGAAGGTAAAGCATGGCAAACATGTTTACGGATAGCTCGAAGTAGGACAGAAGAGTTGGAGGGGGAGTATTCTGCAAAGAGCTCCCCATCAAGCTCAAATTTAGGCTTCCGGACCATTGTAGTGTTTTTCAAGCGGAGGTAGCCGCAATAAAGGAAACAGAGGACTGTTTGCTCACTTCGGTTATTACTGCGAAGGATGTAAATATTTACTCGGAGAACCAAGCGGCAGCCAGGCCCTTGGACTCGTTGCTTGTGCATTCGAAATTAGTCGGGGAATGACTGGCTTCTCTCGACGTATCTAAATACCACAATGTGCACCTTGTTTGGGTGCCAGGCCACAGGAATATAGCAGATGAACTTGCTCGAACCGGTACAACGCTTGACCTCCAAGTGGATATGCCTATAATCACTTATAAGCTACTTATAGATAGGGAAACCATCAATAAGGTAAATACAAACTGGCAAAACCTCACAATATGCGAACTTAGCAGACAGAGATGGCCGAATTGGAACATCGGTCGATCGAAAATTTTGTTAAAATTTAACAGAGAAGCTTTAAGAAACATTATAGGGGTATTAACTGGTCATTGTTTAATAGGCAGCCACGCTAGAAGGTTACGACTCCCGTACTTCGATTTCTATAGAAGCTGTCTTAACACAGAAGAAGAGGAAACAGTCAGACACCTTTTATGTGAGTGTGAAAGCATTTTTAAGGGACAGATACCTGTAAACGGCCATATTTTCCCTGATTTTCATTAAAATTATTTAAAATGAAGAAGTTAATATATTTTTTTCAAATAATATTTTTTTTAAATTGGCATACAGTTTATTTATACATTAAAATAATATAACAATTTTTTTTTATTTTAATCATTTAAAATGGCGGATGTACACTCAAACCTTCCAGGAAGGTCGCAGCGGGGCTTCGCAATCGGCGGGCATTGTAGCATCAGCGTCAGTGACCTGAATACAAAAAACCAAAATTTTTTTTTATTTGTTAATGTCATAATTTCTATAGGATTTAAAAACAAATGAAAAAAAACTACGCGGAATAAAATGCTTAAAAAAAAATGAATTTTGGGGCGAATTGAAAAATTATTTTTTCGAAAAATTTTCCAAAACTTGTAAATTCATATAGAAAATAATATCATATAAAAGATGTGTGCAAAATTTCAGGAAGATCGGTCAATAAATGTTCGATTTATCGTGTACGCCAATTCGAAAAATATAGTTTTGAGAAAAACGCGTCTAAAGTTTGAATACGACGTAACTATACCTCTCCCAGCGCTCGAACGCAAAGAATAGAGTCGTCACGGTTGACGATCTGCAATGTAAGAAATACTTAAATTTACGTTCTAAAAATTTTTGACATATTCTTAAAGGATTATATTAACATTTTAAGAATAAAAATTTTGTTTCCGAAGTTCTAGACGTATCTGTCCCCTTAAATGATGCAGCGGACATAGCGGTTCTAAAACTAACGAAGCTTTGCTCGTTTATTAAAGCTACCAGATGGTAGGAATCCAAAGGAATCCATAGGGCAAGGATAAGCTCCAGTGGTATCACAATGGGCCTACGTCAGGTCTAAGTCTTTCGTTGCGACAATCACCCTACCCACCTACCTAAAATATATTCAGACATAATTAAGCCACAATATTACTTGTGAATTCTTCAAAAAGCATTGCAGGTTTTGCTACACGTCAAGTAGTTATATTTTAACTGGAAATCATACAACCCTTAGACAATGACTTTCAAAATGTTGCACATACTTTGTAGCAAGCAAAAATAGGTACAAAATTGTTGGGCCACAAATTTGATTTTCATGGATATGCCTTAATCATAAACCAACTCACATATTCCAACAACCCAACATAGAACATAAACTCAACAATAAAATATGAAACTGGCATGCAAATCACGCTTTGTTCAGGCCTTTCAGCAATCGCTCCACCCATTCATCTGAACATCGAAATTTACAAAACAAATGCGTTAATCTCACTTTGCACTTTGACTAAATTGCTTGCGTGTGCCGATAACCCCCACTGCTAGAAAACCACTTTCTGTAGATGCACAGCATGTCGCAGGGCTTTGATTTTAT
Organism: Anastrepha obliqua; assembly: GCF_027943255.1. Taxonomy (NCBI): domain Eukaryota; kingdom Metazoa; phylum Arthropoda; class Insecta; order Diptera; family Tephritidae; genus Anastrepha; species Anastrepha obliqua. The sequence continues at coordinate 34,974,221 of NC_072896.1, forward strand.
GCTACCTCGTTCTCTCCTCCACCTCGATATTATTTGACATTTGAGCAATCGGCAAATACAATATTTTATTTTATTATTTTAGAATGAAAACTCAGCAGCGTGCAAAAGACAGGCTGTCTTCTCATTCAACGCCCTCATAAAGCAAGTGTTTTTGGCAAATAAATAAAACATTTAAATGCAATAAATATCGGGTGTAGAGTAATACAAAAATATGTATATTCGCCAGCTATATACCGTTATATATATTTATATTTATATATATAATATATATATTATATCTGTGCTGAGGCGATATCAAATTTGAAAATTGTTTGCTTGCACATTCGTTTTTGGCACGAGCAAGTGAAAATTTTTAATCTTTTCCTACACAACAACACATGGCTGCCAACCACTCATTTCAGGGCATAGAAAAATAGCAACAACAAATACAAAGTATCACAATACAATAAAATTCAATGCAATACATTCGCCTGCAGCCTACTTTAAGGCGTGCTCACGCTCCACTTCTAATGCCTGTCATGCAGTTGAAAAATAGCAAGTACACAACCCTCTGTGGCCTACGAGTAATAAAATTTTTTCATTCGACACTTTTCGCAGCGCTCGTATACAAATATCAGAAAATTACATACTCTCAGGCGCGCAAAGCCAGACTCGCTTGTAGCCGCTTGCACCACTTCACGCGCACTTCTTCATGCGCTCTATCCTATCGGCATTGTCTACTCGATGGAAAATATAATAAAAATATAATTTTTCGTTTTGGCGACACTTGACGCCTTTCCGTTTCCTGTCGATGGCTTCTTGTATGAGTGTGCATAAATATATACAAAGCAACAATAGCAAAACTTAACATAGATATGCACAGTCTTTGAACTCTTATCTTGGTTTAGTTATTGGCTTGTTTCGTGTTTTGGCTTTCCAGTTGCCAAAACAGCGGTCACAAACGAGTTGCTGTTTGCTGTTTGTTGACGTCTTTCCTTAAGCCAACGCATACGCATAACTCGACAACACTTTCATAGCACTCTCACACACACACACACATATAGAGGTTCACACACACACACATAGAAGTTCACACTCACTGGCAGTCGCATGCTGTCACGCCTATTTTGATATATTCTTTTCTTGCTTGAACTTTGAACGCCTTTACAATGCAAAAAAACGGGCTTTGCACAAAGAAAATATTTCGTTGCATGCTGTTAGGCGCCAATGTGCTTACCCACAATTTTCAAATATACACACATTTGTATGGGACGATTTGCATTCAGTAATTGAATTTTTCTGCAATTTATTGTCAGCAGGCGGCGCGACACAAGCAACTAGAAAGGGTTGGAAGAACACAAAAATGCGAGCAAATGGAATATTTAATATATTATATTTTGAATCGAAAAGGCAATAATGAATATTCAATACAAGAAATGGGGCATGCATTTAGGAGGCTTATAAGAAGTGAATTTAAAAAAGAAAAAAAATATTTGAAAAAGTCAAAAAATATGTGGGTAAAATTTTCGTAGCAGAAAAATATCAAATCATACAAAAACAAAATTATTTCCTTGCATATATAAAACTGTACACCACTCAGCTGGGTATTCGACCAAATCAAATTTTCTATCTAAAGATTTTATATAAATAGTACTTGACATAGCTACAGTCGTACTAATTAATAAATTTTTTGGTTTTTATGTTTCAGATATTTTTAAAATTATTAGTATTAAAAAACAAATGTTTTCATTTTTGTATGTAAAAGGAGTTAAATAAAAAAGGCTAAAATATTTAAATATCGTTTTTCATTTTTTTATTGTAAAAAAAAATTCCTGAAACTACCCTAATTTTTCAAGCTCTGGACCACCGGGACCCCTTAAGACAGTCAAGTCTTATCACCCATATATGCGAAATACGCTCGGAGATTCGCATAAAAAGCTCATTAATGCAATGTATTACTCAAAATTGGGCTTGGTCAGAACGACAATAATATGTAGACGATTGAGTACGACTCTCGACTTATTAATTAATGGTTTGATGTTCCGAGAAGTATCTACTGTCAAACGTTAGAGGGTGTTTAGTTCAATTTAAGTTCCACACCACGACTTCAGCCACAGGTTTTTTACGCTTCCACTTCACAAAACAAAAAAAAACCATAAAAAAACAACCAAAACAAAAGTCAATAATCAATAGTAATGACTCACTAGGCAATAATAAGTAATTAATAGTCGAAAGTCAATATTGAAAAATCGTATATCCCCGGTCGGTAGTTAATAGTTATAATCTAAATATGTAGTTAGTTACAGTCAGTAATCTAAAATCAACAGTTATTAGTCGTTAGTGATTAGTCATTAGTCAGTAGTCAGTAGTCAATAGTCAAGAATCATTTATTAGCTGTCAGTAATCAATAGTCAGCTCAAGTAGTCAACGATAGTCAAGCTTTACTCTTGTACGGCAGCGAGGTGTGCAAAACCAAGCGCATCGCACTAATGGCTGTACAACGAACAGCGGCATTCAGAGTTGCGCTGCAGTTTCAGATTCAAAAAAAAACGGAAACACTCCACCACTGGCGCCGCGGAACAGAAATGTCAAACCATGCAGCGGTAGTAAAGCCAATAGGCCACTGAATCGAGTGGCAGATGGATGGCGAAACTCATTCCAACAATAGGCAAATGGGTCCAAAGCAACTTCGGGGAACAAAATTAATTCATGATTCAGTTCATGTCGGGCCACGTATATTTCCGGAAATGCCTATACCGTATGGGTAAAGTATGCGACCCAAAGTGCATATACTGCGAAGCACCGAGCCATGACGCCGAACACACGTTCTTTAGTTGCAACAGATGACTCGTGGAAGGAGGCGCTCTGAAAGAACGTATTGGCAATATCGCGCCGTCCAATATAATCGCCAAATACTTGAACGCGAGGACAGCTGGAGTGCAGTTAAAAGATAGATTGAAGACGCATTACGAAAAAAATATATACCTCGACACAGTACAACAGACAGAGACTGGCTACAAATATGGTGGACAAATATGTGGGTGAATAGATACAATACATTTCATCGGCAGAAGTAATGCAGAGAGTAGTTTAGGGAAGGGAATTTTCCCAGAAGAGGAGAAGGGATTGTCTATACTCAATAGAAATTAGGACACAGTTAGTAAGTATTAAGGGTATCCAGTGAACAATACTCAATAGCTAATAATCTAAATAAATTCATATTACTTTAAAAATTAAAGAAAACGTTCTACTTATTAGTCAATAGTCAATAGTCCACAGTCAATAGTCGTTAGTCACAAATCAATAGCAAAAAATCTAAGTGGCCCTTTGTTCCTCCCAGGAACCATAGAAAACCCTCGAAAGTTAATAGTCGAGAAGAAATAATGCCGAGCCAATGGCAGATAGTCATTAGTTAGTATTCAATTACCAAAAGCCTATAACCAGTACCCATTAGCACAAAGGAAGTAGTAATTAGTTAGTAATCAATAATCAATATTTAACAGAGATAAATTATGAAGATTATTGGTAAGTTTTGGAACGTCTTTTCTATTTAATATCTCACCGACCTAACAACGGTGACAAATTCCATGGGCAGTTGAAATCTCTGCTATAGATAGTGCGCCTTTTAAAACATCGTGCGAACTAAGTACAGAGTTTTCAGTCTTCTGAATATCGGCATACGAGTCTATAGCTGTTTACGAAACATCATATGGCAAAACAATGAAATGAACACAAAAAGCAAAGTAAGGGTTAATAAAACTTGCATTCGACCACTAATGACGTATGCCATTGAAACACCCGCAGACATAACAGCTACAGAACGTGCGATATCAATTATCGAAATGCGAGCTCTTAGTCATACCCTACGAGATCTTATGCGGAATGAAAGCATAAGAGAAATGTGTGAAATGCTCGATATATTAAAATGGAGCCGGAAAAGAAGACGAGATTTGAAGCCACAAGTCCTCAAAATGACCGACGACCGCTAGGGGAAACTTGTGATGACCGGGAAACCAAAAACAATGCGCACGCAAGGAAAATCACCAAAGAGATGCAAAGAGTGCTGACATCGGAATCAACATCTAATCATTAATAAAACTGATTTTTGTATTGCATATTAATATGTCCTTGTAGTACGGCCACTGATGTAGTGAACAACATATTAAATTTTCAGGCGATTCGGTTGTAAATTTTTTTTTTTTTGGAAACACTAGGCCGAAAAAAGTAATTTCAAGATAAATGAGTTTAAAGTTTGTGGTACAGCGGATTGTTCTCTACCTAGTTACTGAGCTGTAGAAGCTATAATCTTGAGAATTCTCGCATGAAAATTTCCCAGTATATTCTTAAAATGCTATACTTTCGAAACATCGAAAAAATGTTTTTTTTTCAAATTTTTAGACCAAACGCTCTGTTGGGCCACCAAGCTTTTTTGGCAGCTATTAATTTTGAAATAAATTAAACACTTTAATTTTCAAACCACTTTATAATTTTATTTTTCACACTTAGGGTTTACGCGTTCGTGTGTTTGTTATTCCCTGTACAAATGTTTAAGTTCACCGGCCACAGCTGATGTCAAGATTCAAGTCTCGAAATATTTGCTTAGCACAGCTTATATATAATGTATGTACATAAGAATGCGTTGATACGAACGTTAGGAAAATGACAAATATAGGATAATGTGTCTTAATATAATTCAAGGACAAGTACAAGGATTAGGGTGACCAGGTGTTACGAGTTAAAAATATTACAATCTTATAAGTAAGACTACAATACTAAATTATTTAATAAAAACTATACAATTAACCCTATACTTAAATTATGTCATGAAGTTAGGTGCTGCTCCCAACATCCTCCCCTCCGTTGAAAGTTCAGGGCTTTCAACTGATTCCTTAGTCGGAAGGAGGCACAATTTAGTAACAGCTCGACGTGTAAGGCCAGTGGATGTACGTAGAACAGCTACTCGTGCAACACCGTCCTCACCAGTAATAACTTCGATGACGCGCGCAAGAGGCGACTTAAGAGGCGCTTTAATGCATACAATATCGTTGATTTGCACATTGGGGTGAGGGGTGCGCCATTTTGCTCTTTGTTGAAAAAGAGTGAGGTATTCTTCGCTCCACCGTTTCCAAAATAGTTGTTAGAAGTATGTGACACGCTGCCAGTGACCGAGTGGATTGTAATTCAAATGCGTGATGTTAGGCTCAGGAGCAGCTGTAAGCGGGCCGCCAATAAGAAAATGACCTGGAGTTAAAACATCAAGGTCTTCTGGATTTTCTGAAAGAGGTACAAGAGGTTAATTATAGCAGAGATTTGACATACCAATGTACGCAGTTCATCGAAACCAAGAATTGCAGAGCGAAGAGTGCGGTACAGGTGCTGTTTAGCCATTTTTACTGCGGCTTCCCACAAGCCGCCGAAATGTGGTGAACGAGGTGGTATGAATCGCCAGTCGAAACCATTGTTGAGGTAGTGAACGTGAACCTTACTGCGGTGCTCTTGGCTTAGGAGTAGGCGTTTTAGGTCTCTCAACTCGTTCTTAGCGCCTACGAAATTGGTTGCGTTGTCTGACCAAATACAGCTTGGCATGGCGCGTGTTGTCGTAAATAGCTTGAGAGCTTCCAAAAAAGCACCTGTTGGAAAGTCCCTCACTAGCTCCCTCCATACGGCCTTGGTTGCGAAACAGATGAAGACGCTGATATAACATTTCTGGGGTGACTTATTACGGGTTTCGGGTTTGAAGTAAAATGGACCGCAGTAGTCCACTCCTGTGACGATGAAGGCTCGTGAGGCCTGAATGCGCTCCTTAGGCAAATCAGCCATGATGTGCTCAAAAGGTTTTCGAGCTATTGTTGATAGTGCAGACCGTTTAGAATTTCTGGTGCCTCTAAGGTGTCGCGCGTCATCGAATTTAAGGGGGGGGGGGGGGGGGTAGGGTCACAAAATCGAAATTTTTTTTCTTCACTCATCTTATAGTAAATCATTTCAAGAATGTTGTGTCAAAATTTTAAGTGGATCGGAGCAGAACTCTCAAAGTTATAGCCTTTGTAGGCACTCTACCTCGAATGCGGAGCATAGATAATTTTTCAGAGTCATTTTTTCAAACGCGTTTTTCCCGAAACGACTTCTTAAAAGTCGGTGCCAATCACAACTCCGAAACTATTCAACCGATTCTTTTGAAATTTGGCACACGTTTTCTAAATCAAAAATACCTCCCCCCTACACTGTTTTTTTTTTATTTTTTGTTTTTTAAGGTTGTTTTTCACTTACAAATATGGCGAAATTTTTCGCCAAAAATGCTCGTTTTACGTTTTTTTGCCACCAAAACTACAAAAATGAAAAAAAAAAATTTTTATTAATGTAGGGGGGAGCATTACGTCATACTTTAACTGAAAAATTCGACTTTTTTAGTTTCAGATGATTCTACGACGAATGCCGATTGGCACCGCAGAGCACCTCTCGAAAAACATATCTCCAAAAAAAACTCTGTCATGGGCTTATTTGTCAATATTTTATTATTAATATTTTTTAAAAACTTATTGAAAAGATGTACAATAACATGTAACTGATTTTATTAAAGTATCTTAAGCCATATTTCTGTAAAAAATTCACAAAACAAGTGTTTTTTTTTTAGCGCTAAACCCTACCTCCCCCTTAAGGAAGGTTTCCCTTTCTGCATCAGAAATGTGATGAAGGTCCCGCCACAAAATGCACTGGAAAATGTTGTCGGCTGCAGAGACGCGAACGCAACGATACATCTTGCAAATGTCTCCAATAAGTGCAACGGGAAACGTACGAAAGCGAATAAAAGGTTTGGGTTGTATGGTCGGCCTCGCCATTAGAATCTCGTTTAATGAGAGGCCCGAAGTTGTGACAGCAGAACCATCAAAAACGACCCTGAGCTTTGTTGTGGAGCTATCTTCCTTGCGCTCAAGGCTCTCAAATCGTCGCTTTGCTTGTGTGTATGATTCGCCTAATGATTCTGTGCCGAGTTTCCAAGGTAAGCGAACCGAGTACTCGCCTGAAGGTAAACGCGAAACATTTTGCTGAAAATGCGCCTCGCAGTCGAGCTCCTCCCTTGTTGTTTTAGTGATTGGCTCAAAAACGTGATCTACTTCCCAGAAGCGACGTACCAAATCGTCTAGTCGGGTATCAGAGTCGATGTCTCTCGAAGACCTTTGATTGGCCACAAATGACGAAAGCTTAGAAGTCTGTTGACCACCACCTGATATCACCCAACCGAGAACAGTTTTTTGAAGAACTGGAAATCCGGGCGCCAACTGCATCTGTCCAACGCAGAGAAGTTCGAAAAATAGTCCTGCTCCGATGAGCAAGTCAATACGCTGAGGTATGTTGAAATTGGGATCAGCTAGTTGGATGTTCGAAGGGACGTTCCAGTCCGCGATGCTCACTGAAAAACCAGGCTGATTGTCAGTGATTGTTTGAACAACGACGGAAGTGATGTGCGTTGAGAAATCTGAAGTCCGCGACTTCAGTACGACATTGGCCGAATAGCCTTCAGTTGACAGGTTGGCATCCCCGATGCCCGAAACTGCCGCCGAATATTTGGTCCTACGAAGTTGTAATTGATTAGTAAAACGATTTGTAATAAAGTGAAGCTGGGAACCCGAATCCAAAAGCGCCCGACATGGCACGAAGGTACCAGCACGATTTTTGACAAAAATGACTGCAGTGGCTAGAAGCACAGCATCAGATGGAGATCTCGAAGTGAGGGCATGGCCAGGGACAGATGATGTTGCAGCTATGGTGTTTGATTGCAACGTGGGTGGTTGCGTGACTGAGCCTGATATAGAAGTTGAAGCAGAAGATGTGCGGTCAAAATGCAAAAGCGTGTGGTGTTTCAGTTGACAATCTCTACAGGATCCAGATTTGCAATCTCTCATCTGATGACCACCCTTTAGACAATTAAGGCAAAGTGAGAGCTTCTTGACTTCTTTTTGGCGAAGGTTTGGAGAAAGAGTGGAAAATCGCTGACAGTGGTAAATTCTATGATCAGGGCACCGACAAAAGGCGCAACCACCTACAGAGGCATTCGAAACGACAAATGATTTTCTTATATTTGTACTTACAGTTTTACTGTTTCTTTCAACTTGATCCGTTTGGGTTTGTATGGCATGCTCCACATTTTCAAGGGTACGACACCGCTTTTCCAAAAATACAGCTAACTGATCCCACGACGGCAGTTCGTTGCTAGATGAATTTTCTTCCCACTTGGATTGAGTAGCCTTGTCCAACTTCTGGATTAGTAGTTCAACTATGATGCAGTCAGCGATTTGTTCTTGTGATCCAAGCGACTGCAACGCGCGTATGTGTGATGTAACCTTGTCCGTCAACTCCCGCAACTTGCTTGCGGATGCATCTGCCCTGTCCAGCCCAAAGATCTGTCTGATGTGTGCCTGAAATATAATTCGCTTGTTATCAAAACGTTTTTTGAGTAAATCTAATGCATTTTTATAATTAGTTTCATTTATCTCCAGAGATTGGATAGTATCCAAAGCAGCACCACTCAAGCAGGAACGCAGGTATTGCAGCTTATCGCTTTGCGTTAGGTCGCCATCGTTGTCAATGACGGAGGGGAACATCGAGAAAAAGTTGCTCCACTCGGTGTACGCGCCACTAAATTTCGGTAGCATTAGCAAAGGCAGACGAGAACGATTGGCATTCACGATGATCGACTGCGAGTCACCAGTGTTCGCTCTAAATGTCGAGCAGTGCTGACCTGTGCTACGTCTCCCAATCTCTCGTTGCAGGTTTGCCTTAAGTTTCACTAATGTAGCATCGAATTTGCAGGGCAAGTCACTGGCAATAGACTCAAAGTCCATTTCCTCCAAACTGGTGTGAGCGGCGGTGAATGTTGCTTTCAAATCTCCCACTGATTCCATGATTGCTGCCAAGCCGTACTCATCCATGCCTTGTAGCATTTCGGTGTTCATCTCTGCTGCTGTATGCTCAAGTCGATTAAAGACTGACACTGTTTTCAGTTTTAAAAACGACACGCGATCTGAAGACGGTTGCCGACTCGATGGTACAGTATGTGGTGAATCGCTTCTAATGAAGGTACCATTACCTGGACTGAACGACATGTTGAACGTTGGACTTTTAAAATTAACTGACCGGTTATATTGATAGCGCACGAATTTATAGGCACGGTTCTATGTACACGGAAACCGTTGAAAAAGTTAGTAAATAGGAATATATATTAGGTTGCGGTTTTAACTGTTTTGTTTTACAAGTCCCGCACAAAGTTAACAAACGGTTTTATTTATTGGGTAGGTATTAAACGACTACGCGACAATAATTAACTACCGTAACACGATATTTTCGAAGGGATAACAAATGTTATTATATTGAATAATAATTTCTATTTTACACAATTAGAACACACGAATATCACGTCGGGGTCACCAAAAATGTTGGGCCACCAAGCTTTTTTGGCAGCTATTAATTTTGAAATAAATTAAACACTTTAATTTTCAAACCACTTTATAATTTTATTTTTCACACTTAGAGTTTACGCGTTCGTGTGTTTGTTATTCCCTGTACAAATGTTTAAGTTCACCGGCCACAGCTGATGTCAAGATTCAAGTCTCGAAATATTTGCTTAGCACAGCTTATATATAATGTATGTACATAAGAATGCGTTGATACGAACGTTAGGAAAATGACAAATATAGGATAATGTGTATTAATATAATTCAAGAACAAGTACAAGGATTAGGGTGACCAGGTGTTACGAGTTAAAAATATTACAATCTTATAAGTTAGACTACAATACTAAATTATTTAATAAAAACTATACAATAAACCCTATACTTAAATTATGTCATGTAAATTAGGTGCTGCTCCCAACACGCTCTGTCGAGCACATTTTGCTTATTACTGACTATTGACTACTAACTTTAAGCTTTTGAGTTTTTAACTCTCACGACTAAATACATAACCACTTTCCCTGCTTAATCAGTTTTTGCATTTTTTTTTTATTGTATTTTCTTTTTTCAGCTTACACTTTGAAATCTTCTGGTCACTGCTAAAATTATTCTTTTTTCCAAATAACAACTTTTTTTTCATTAAAATAAAAAAACTAAGCAACAATTTTCTTTTGGTTTTGTATAATGTAATTAGTATGATGACAAGACTTGATTACTTCCGCCCCACCTCAGGCTCTTGGCGTTTCAACCTTTCAAACTATTTGTGTTGATCGGCGAGGGCTGAGGCTTCGCTGTTGACATAATGAGATAGCCAATTCATATGAGATAAGATTTTTTCTTAATTATGCCGGCAACTGGTTCTATGCCGAGATGAAGTTCAAGATCACTGATGCGTACATACCAGGGCGCGTTAGTAGTGCAGCGCAAGACTTTATTTTGGAACCTCTGGATTTGAAATATTTAAGTTTTAGCATTTATTAGCGAAGTATTTTATTATAAGTGGATAGAGAAGTATTTTATTATAAGTGGATAAAGCGAATAGATTGCCCATAAGCCAATACAAGTTTCTGAATTTGAGAAGTTAAGTTTTCTTTTCTTCTTCACGTGAGCACTTCATCTGAGTTTGGACCTAAGAGTCAAAACCAAGTAATTTAGTCGTGTTATATTATGATACGAGATTTTCACTCCTTTAATATATGTGTAGTGGAGGATATCTGGTTTTATTGTACGCGAAGTCAATATGAACGAGTTTTATTTCATTTAAAGTGTTAGGGATAGTCAGAATTTTCACAAAATTGGATTTTTGTTTTACATTTTCTTAAAGTATTGTACAATATCTTATAAGTATTGTGCGAAAATTTGAAGTGAATCCGACAAATACTTTTCGAGTTATTCAACAATTAACAAAGGAGGCTCCGGTATCGACAGCAAAACTTTAAACAAAACTATGTTTTTTTAACTGGTGATCACTGTAACTTAAAAACTGCTTGGTAGATTTCAATAAAATGTATACTACTTTTGAAAAATATAAAAAACTTGTACCTTATTCAAGGATTTTTTTTATTCAAAATTTCGATTTTTTTAAACAATTTATTCTTGGCCGCCACACTATCAATTTTGAAAAAAGAAAGCTTCGATCAGGCTGAAGATTATATATTAATAAAACTAATTTCTCTTATCCGATTGATTTTAGATGAATCTCCAAGCACTTGTGATGATCACCGCAAGGGACTTCTGGAGAAACGGACTCCACACAAGCAGCGATAACTTTTACAATTATTAATTTTTTTTTTTAATTTTATTAAATTCAAGTCCAAATATGATGTATTAATGCTATGTTTTTATTTTTGTAAAATAAATCAACTGACTAGAAAAAAACAATTATTGAATACCATCATTTTTTCGGACCTCTGACTACCCCTAACCCCTTAATTTTATGCGCTAAGTAACTGTCCACTTATAAGCAATTCACTCAATGAATCAAAACTGATAAAATAGCGGTGTCATCTGCAAAGGTTCCTTTGACGCAGTTCCGATGGGCAGGCAAATCGCATATAAAGGATGGTCCCCAAAAGGCTACCCTGTGGGACACCAGCTTTAATTTCTTTCAGGTCAGAGTACGTGTCGTCGTACTTAATTCGTGAAATATATGAAAGATATACTAACATTTAGACACAAAGTCATTTATATGTGAATGTAACCAGCCGATGAGTGCTTTTATTTAAAATACGATTTATCATTCTAGCCTCCGAAAAGTCGAAATTAAAATTTCTATGACAAAATTTCGAATATTTTCCAACATATTTAATGACGAAAAATTTCATTACTTTCACATCATTGCGCAGAATTGAAAAATTGTGCGCACAAAAAATGCCTACCTTTCGCGCCTAAAAGATGACACTGCGTTATTTATGATGCTAATGCTGCTGAAACGACATAATAGGAGGGTTTTAGGCGCTTGCTGCATGCACCTATTTCTAGTGATTATGTTCGCTTACTTCTTACATTCAACTGAAAGACTTACGACTCGTGAGACGCCTGGAAGTAGGCAAGGAATGCAATACATAGAAAAGAAAGGGTAATTGCAGTCTGAATGAATAATTTTGTGATTGCCAGCACAGAGTCAGTAGCAAATGAGAAAAAAACTAATAAGCTCATGTTGAGAGAAGCGAAGCATTACTTTATATGTAAGCCGCCTAACGAAACCACCCCTTTTCTGCCACATTCTACTCCCTACACACACACTTTATGCGCATTTTGCGCAATTTGTTATCCTTGATGCGCATGAATTCATTTTGCTGCTTGGCATGCTTTTAATTATGCCAATAATAAACGTCACCATAAATTCCAATGGCAACTGAACTGCAGCAGCAACGTAGAGCTAGTGGAGACCTGGTAGCGCGGCAAAGGGTAGGGGGACGACGCAGGCAACAAATAACGACATTTGAACTTAAGTGGCTTTTAGTGGAGCAAAGAAGCTTGTATGAAAACAACAAAAACAAAAACCTACAAAAACAAAAAAAAAACAGGAATTGCGGGAAGATGAAAAAACGTATGACCAGGTATAAAGTCACCAAACAGATAATACACAGCGAGCACAAGCAAGGCAAATAGCGTGCAGAAGAAGGACAGCAATCATTTTGCCTTTTAAATTACAAAAAAAAAAAAACAAAAAACGTTACTGGCACTCCAACTTAACTTCTAAGGACACACGCAAACACAGATGTCGCTTTGGAAAAAAAGTGAAAATCCCAAATTTCCACACTAACTAAGGGAATGTTTTGTACAAGCACAACGTGCAGCTACTTAAGGTAATTGTAATTTGTTCCATACTTTCAGGTAGCGAAAAACGTTAAATTTCCTCCTACTCTCTACACTTTTTAATAAAAATGCTTACGCGTGTTTTGAGTATGGAAGGAATGCAGACAATTTCCACTTTTAAAATTTGCGCAGTTTTTCACTCACTCACTAGTATGTGAGTGTGTGTGTGTATGTGCACTTTCTTTGAGCTTCTTTACCACTCACGCACACATGCACATTAGTGCGAATGTATACACACTCGAATGAGGCAAAAGTCAAGTGGTAGCAAAATTTCATGAAAGCGCCTAAGGAAACCGTTTCAAAGCATTTACTTAAGCTTTTCGCCTATAATTCTGCAAATGAGCTTTTTTACTCATAGCCCTGCAATTAGCTGCGTAATCATGCTTGGTATGCACATTTGAAACGTTCAAACGATTTTTTGACTTGCAACTTTTTTTCCTGTCTCCGTATGCCTTTGTCACCACTTTCTAGTGCATTTACTAGTTGACAGCACCAATTTATTCTCTATTTGATTGTCGTACCTTTTTTACTTTTTCGTTACTAATTAAGCTTAACGGCAAACTTAAGTGACTTTGAACTGAATTGGATGCGCAATTTGACGAATACATGTACACACACATATATCTACATACCTTACACATTTTGCTTCATGAATTTGAAAGCCCATAACATTTCCTACAAATCCGCTCTTGGAGTTTTATACTTATATCTGAAATTCAGCTCTGATTTTTTCTAACGTGAAATCATCATTTTCTCCATATTTATCAATCGCTGAAAAATCCCGATTTTAGCATCTTATTTAATGGCAAAGAAATAGGCATCCTTAAGGCAAAAGAATATTAAACTCACTCACCGAAAAACGCAAATATATTCTAAAAAAAGAACTTAACTCCAGAACTTCGTCAGTAACCTCGATGTAACCCCTGCCACTGACTACTTACTTTAGAAAGCTGCCAAAAATGTAAAAGGGCCCGCTCCCACACAATCAGCCATTAAAATGGAAAATAGTAAATAGGCTAAATCAGATTTAGTAAAAGTTTACACATTTGATCGGCACTTGTCCCGAGTTTTTACACCACATGAAGTTGAACCCTCGCTAAACACTGCTCAAAAGCCACAGACACCCTGGAACTCATTCACCAAATGAACCCGCCCATAAAAAAATTTTCGAGAAAAGAAGCAAAACTAGCAATAAAAAAGCGTAAAGCAAAAAAATTCTCCAGATACGACCTCATCACAGGAGAAGTACTTAAGCCACTTCCAGATGAAGGAATATCTTTCCTCTCGCATAAGCCCGGAAAAGGTGCCGAGAAAGTGAAATCTTATCGCCCCACCTGCGTAGTGCCCACTGCCTCTGAAGTTATGGAATCCCCTTTTCTCAAAAGAATAATGGCCATCATTAAGCACCGAAAATTGATCCCAAATCATGAATTTGGCTTCAGAAAGACAAACCGGTAGCATCGAACAGGTACACAGACTCGTAAATAATATTCACAAAGTTTTTGAGCAGAAAAAGTATTTCACAGAAACATTTCTCAAAAAATCCCAAGCCTTTAATCGCATTTCGCATGACCCATAAATTATTACACTTTTATCAAGCCTACCACAAAGACGGATATTTCTTTGTTTAGGAGGCAGATACCTGTAAAATTTCGAAAATTTAATTTTTTTTTCATAAAATGTTAATAGAATCTTTTAACAATATGTCAAAAAAATTTTAGAGTTTTTTTTAAGTATTGCTTATATTATAGATCGTCAACCGTGACGACTCTATTCTTTGCGTTCGAGCGCTGGGAGAGGTATAGTTATGTTGTATTCAAACTTTAGATGCGTTTTTCTAAAAACCATATTTTTCGAATTAGCGTACACGATAACCCGCGATTTTTTTTCATTTGTTTTTAATTCATATAAAAATTATGACATTAATAAACAAAAGAGATTTTGTTTTTTTGTATTCAGGTCACACGCTACAATTCGCGCCGATTGAGAAGCCCGCTGCGACTTTCCTGGAAGAATTGAGTGTACATCCGCTATTTTAAATGATTACAATATAAATTTTATATTATCATAAGGTATAAATAAACTGTATGCCAATTTTGAAAAAAATATATTGACTTCTTACATTTAAATAATTTTAATGAAAATCAGGGAAAATATAGCCATTTACAGGTATCTGTCCCCTTAAGCAAAACGAAGAACTCTGTGAAAGTTTGGCCATCAGCCAGTACCAGTCACGATTTACCAGTCACTGAGAAAATTATCGTTGAAACTTTTGATTGAGCTCAATAATTCTGATAAAGTGTTTTGTGGGTCAAAGGCAATATATGAAATGGGTTTTAAATTTTTTATATAATATATTCTTACCGTAGTCACCGCATTAGAAACGTGCATTAAATTTTTCATAACGAACAATCAACTAATTACACAGCACTACAAAATCAAAAAGAGTAAGGAAAATTTTAAGATGTCTAATAGAGGTAGTAGAACTGTTCGAGTGCTGTATGATCACGAGTTTGAAAATTGTCCAGCACCCTAAAATACTCAATTTTTTAATAAAAACAGAAACTAACTTCACATACCCTCACCTAAAAAACAAGTTTAGCGCCTTAAACTTTTTAGCAACTTTTAGTCTTAATCCGCTTTTGGAACAAAAATATTCTCGATTTCATGATAATAATCAAAGCAAATTGCTAATAATTCCTGGCTGAGTACTGCTGGTTGCTTAGCCGCGAAACTACCGATAATTTATTGAAGCGAAAATATCAAGCAAATATGATACTTCTAGTAAATATTTTATGTATTTACTACGAGGCTAAAGTGATAAATTGTATTTAAGTAAAAGCTTTCATCACCTGGTTAGATACACAGATGCATGACTTCATGAGTATATTCTAGAACATCTGTCATTTTAGTTATTTGGAACAGAATAAAGACAGTAGTCAGTAGGCAGTTATCAAATGTCAATAGTCAATACTAACACATAGTTACATATATATATAATTGGCGCGTACACCCTTTCTGGGTGTTTGGCCGAGCTCCTCCTCCTATTTGTGGTGTGCCTCTTGATGTTGTTCCACAAATGGAGGGACCTACAGTTTCAAGCCGACTCCGAACGGCAGATATTTTTATGAGGAGCTTTTTCATGGCAGAAATACACTCGGAGGCTTACCATTGCCTGCCGAGGGGCAGCCGCTAAAAATGTTTTTTATTACTTTTGGTTTCACCGAGATTCGAACCTACGTTCTTTCTGAACTCCAATGGTAGTTACGCGCCAACCCATTCGAGGTGCCATGTGCTTACAGAATACAGGTTTTCCTTGAGCTACTCCTTTTACAAGGCGCATGCAGCTTATTATTGTAGAGCAACTTGCATTTTCGTTTGGGTCCATCCTCAGAACATGTGCAGCCCACTTAGAACGCTGAAGATTGATGTAGTCGGCAGTTTCGAAGTCGTTTAACTCGGATGTGCAATCCTTCATTGTAACGTAGGCGATAATTGACGTGATCTATCAGTATCGATCGAATGATGCAGCGTGGGATTTTTCGCTCAAATTCGCTTTTCTTCATCCGCCTTGAGCATCTCCCAAGTTTCAGAAGCAAAAGCAACGCAATTATTGTTCTATCGAGTTTTGGCTTCATTCGCTTAGAAAAAAACGGGGAACCTGGAACTTTGTGTAGCGCAAAGAAGGCCACATTCCCTGCCTGATGGCATGCTCTAACTTCTTGCTTGGGTGTTGCGTCCGCAGAGTTGATAGAGGCAAGTTAAAAATATAAAAAAATTTGTGTAAATTTCAGGCAAATTTCTTCGCATATACAAAATATTTTGCCGAAAGTCATTGTCTATTTCAGAAATGCCAATATTCTTCTTTCTAAGGAAAGATTAAAACCTGATTTTATATGCAATTCTAAGAAAAAAGGTTTATTAGAGCATAGCACTAAAATAAGTTTCCAGCCCCTACCAGCGTTTCCAGCTAGGAGCGATGTCAAAAATAAACTTGGCACACCCTAATATATTGTACATAAATACAGATTTAGTGGTATTTATTTAATCATGTGAATAGAAAGCAGTTTACTATTCGAAGATCTGGAAGAACCTATGCGAAACACCAATAGAGCCATCCACATTGCCAAAACATCCTCTTTCAATTTGGTCAAATTTTCCAAAAAAAAAACATAGAATCACCAGAAGTGAGAACTGTTTTCCAGGTGCCTGTATATCTCACGTACTTCTGTCTATCACTTCTTCGTTAAATTTATTTATTAAACAATCATATTTGTTACCCTCAATGGCTAGTCTCATGAAAATTTAACGCCAAATGTGTCAACTCTTTATGAACTGCACTCACTGCCCTCCTCAAAGCCATATGAAACAATTTAATCACAATTCAATCAGCACCAGTCAACCAACTAATCTTTTCAATTGGTCGTGAGGCGATCGAAAGTTGGCAGCCACACAGCCAACTGGCAAATCCTCACGCTCCACTTCCAAAACAAAACCAAAAACAAAAAAAAACGAAAAAAAAACTTAAAACCAAAGTACAAAAATATAGAGAAAAAAAAAAAACACATTTGAAATCTCGTCGCGTATTTTTCCTGACGATTTGTGCACCGCATTTTTTATTATTCACACAAAATGCGAAAGCATAAAAATTGTGTTTGTTGTTGGTTCTGTTGTTATTGTAGTTGTTGGTAGCGCAAACTTTCATAGTAACATTACAGCACTCGCGGCAATAGTTTCAAAGTTGTTGTTATTGAATTTGGCAGTAGTTGTTGTTGTTACGTACAAAGTTGTTATTGTAATGTTACTGTTATTGGCTTCGTCGCCATTTCCTCGTTACACAATTTTTTTCTGCCTCAACTTATGCACAACGCACACACACACACACATGCGCACTAACACACTCTCGTATGCAGAATGGAAATGTTGGCGTGGAAATTACGCTTCGCACATGAGCTGTTATAGAATACTGCCAAATGTTTCTTGTTGTTGCTGTTGGTGTTTTCGCTCTTGCCACTATCGGTGTGGCATTGCTGTCAGTGCTGTAAAATGCATGGTTGAGCAGCAGCAATAGCAACAACATCAATAGCAGCGGCAACGATAATGTCAGTTGTATTGGCAATGTGGCAATAGCGGCATATGCGCCGAAAAATATCTTACGATTTGAACTTCTGCATTTTTATTTGCATTGCAAAGTTTTTGAAATTTAATTTCTTTTATTTATTTATTTATATTTTTATTTTATTTTTTTATTTTATTTCATTCTTTCGTTTTCGGTGGCTTTACTTCTTTCACTTCCGTTCACTTTTGCACGCTCAGCCTTGCGCAACCAAAACATGACAGAGCACGAAAAGCTAGCAAATGCTGTGCAATTGAATAGAAGGGGGTACAAGCAGTAGTGAGCGTTTACTTGTAGTTATAAAAAAATATTAAAAAAAAAAAAATGAAAAAATTCGCATAAAACGAATGCATTGAAAAATGTTGACACTACGTGACGCAGATAACTGATTTGAATTTAAAACTCATTTGGAAAATTGTTTACATTGCATGCACGCGCACAACTGAGCAAGTCTATGGGTCCGTGAATAGATTTGCATTACATTACATATTCGTGCATGCATGTAATGTGATTGTATTTACTTAGAGGCATATTTTTAAATGTCAAATAGAAGCAAGAAAAAAATGTAAGAAAACTCAGATTTGCTGCGTTTCTTTTGTGTCTATTATTTATATTACATATACGACGGTTGCTCAAATTTTTTTATTTATTCATCAATAAACATAGTGAGCTCATAAAATAAAGAGAAAAATCCCGTTTAACCTCAGCTACTCAACGGAAAATTAGGAATTCTACAGAGACAGTCGAAGACAGTACAAGAAGACAATTAAGAATGCCAAGAAAGAGAGCTGGAGGGAGGTTCTGATAGCTAAGCCATGTACTTTCGAAAGCTCATTCAATGACTTCTTGGATCAAGAAACCAGATGGTACTTGGTGCGCTTCAACAGAAGTATCGCTAGAACTTTTGTTAAACACTCATTTTCGAAGGCGAAATACATACTAGGCGGATGCCAATATGATCCACAGCACCTTGCAGATTATAATGGGCAATCATCTGTTTTTCACCTCTAACTCTCCGGGCCCTGATGAGATCAATCCAAAGATGTTACAGGAAACCCTAGACTGTATCCTACTATGGCTAGTGGAAATTTTCAAAGCGTGTTTAAATCTAGGCCATATGCCAGAAAGTTGGAAACTCGACAAAGTCGCCTTCATACCAAAAGTAGGTAGGTGGGGCAAGAATCAACGAAGGATTTTAGGTCAATCAGTCTTCTCAGAAGATTTCTATTTTAGGTGCAATATCGCTATTCTTTCGGATAGCCAAGCTGCAATCCAAGTACTGGACCCAACTACAACACCCTCTACTGGTTGAACAAAGTAGGAATAAACTTACGACATTGAAGGAAAACCATAAAGTTACCTTAATCTGGTTCCCGTGACATCAGAATATTAAAGGTAATGAAAAAGCAAATAAACTGGCAAGAGGGTGATCTGCCATGAATATAGTTGTTGCAGGATCGGTATTCACACCACTGGGTGCAATTAAGAATGTAATTTCTTTAAAGTATCTACAAATCGCGGATTGCATATGGAGGGATCAGATAACCTGTGAAGTCAGCAGAACGTTATGGCGCACCTATAACCTTAAAGAAAAAACGTCCAGATTGATAAACATGAAACGACGGGACGCCTCTAGAATCACGGCAGTCATAACTGATTCTTGGTCTGTCAGGGAAGAAGCAGCCAAAATGGGCATCTCTGCAAACAACCGGAGAAGAAGAAAACAATCTTTAATTTCCTCTGTGACTGCCCTGCCCGATGGAAGGACAGAATATTTATCCTGGGCACTCTTGAACAGCGGAGTCTCGACGTCAACAATCTATTAAGGTTCTTAAACCGCACAGACTAGATAAAGTCATGCTATAATTAACCGTTAATCAAGTTGGTAACGAGGTGTTGCAACAAAAAGTGCGGAAGCGCTAGTTGGATCCTGGATGAATCACCAACCAACCAACCAACCCATAGACATTGCCGACTAGGCATAGCGATAAGAGCCTTAAAACCGAAATCGTAATAACCATCGACCAAACAAATGACACAATATAAAATTACGTGTTTTTTTTTTCAAGTTTCAGTTTTGAGCACAAGTTATTCAAAATAATATTTAGTGACTGCGTTTATGTCGCCAAAACATGATTTCCAAGGTTGAACATTCCTCAGGTGACCCAACATTCATCAAACACATCACAGCGACTTACATTTATGAGTACGACACGCAATCCATACATCAAACAAGTGAGTGGACAGCTCCAAATGAACCAAGACCAACAAAACCACGTCGTTTTCAGTTAAAAAAGAAAATGGTTTGACAGGAAGCGGAAAAGATGGTAATCGTTCGGTGCAAGGTCTGGAGAATACGGCGGATGCTGAAGTTCGTGGAGTGCGGCTTTGACGACTTGTGCAACATGGGGCGTTGTCGTGAAGGAGTATGGTTTGACCATGTCGATCAGGTCTTTTCAGTCTAATAGCTTTATTCACGCGGTGTAGCTGGGCAATGTAGACCGTGACCTTGTTGACCGTGACATTCTTGACGAGCATTTTCGCATACCCACCAAAGATGAAGATCCGGCTTGGATGAAGATCCGGCTTGACTCTCAGCTTTGACGTATCTCCTGGAGTCACCCACTCCTTTTTTTGCTTCGTATTGATGTATGGGCACCATTTCTCATCTGCCGTGACGATTTGCTGCAAAAAGCGTTGTTTAAGAGAAGCAATTTGAAGGCGCCTTTTTTTTGTTTTTTTTTTTCGTTGAGCTTGTAAGGCTGCCAGGCTCCAATTTTTCGGTAAATCTCATTGAATGAAGGTGATTGAGAATTGTTTTATGATCGCAGTTCATTTTTTCCGTCAATTCACGACTTCAAAAGTGATTTGAGACGATCTTCATCGAATTCAGGGGGCCTTCCGCTGTGAGACGTGTCATCGATATGCAAGTCGCCATTTTTGAACTTTGCAAACCATTTCAGTGGTGAAGACTCGCCTATGACACCTTCTCAATACACGTGGCAAATGTCTCAACCTCCTTCTGCAGCTTTTTCACCTCTATGAGGAGAGAAAAGGAGATCAGGTGTCGAAAATGTTGATGTTTACCTCTTGAGTGTTCCCCTTCTAAGCCTCAAAACTAATAAAAAAATTTAATAGCTCAAAACTACAATTAACACAGTTTTGTAGAGCAGATCGTGAAAGCCCAACATTGAGGAGGGAGAAAAGAACGCAACAACCGCCTTGTATGGATGAGAGGGCGCAATTGTCAAAATGTGAGGAATTTCGCCTAGAGTTGTATTTTGGCTCTATAATACAATAATAAAGCCAATTTTGTTATCTGCACTCATTGGAATCAGTGGGGCGCTTCGCACTACTCCTACTTTATGCTGAATATGGCACCCATGGATATTGCAGGTAAAACTGCTGCTGCACGCACCGCTATCATATTGAGGGGTTCGGGCTATTGGCTCAATGCGCACTCAAGCATCCTTAGAAGCTTTGAGTTAATCCCCCCGTCGAAGGATCAGTGTGTACCCTCGCTTCGTCCAAACTGAACTTTCTCCACCCATCAAGGCAAAAGTCGACCGGGGGCAACACCTGGAGACAGGGCATGGTTAACCTGTTCACGGATGGCTTGAAGTTGTACGGAAGTTTTGGCGAAGAGACCCCCATCAGACTCAAATTTAGGTCACCGAAACACTGCAGTGTGTTCCAAGCATCTGATTGGTACTGGAAGGTAAATGGTGGTGGAAGGTAAATATTTACTTAGATAGCCAACCGGCAATTAGAGCCCTCTATTATGGGGCACTCGAAACTGGTCAGAGAATGTCTGGTCTCACTTTCGATTGCATCAGAATTCTTCGGCATAAGGACAATCTGGGTACCTGATCATAGTGGCATTGCGCGAAACTGCGAAACAAGGGACTTGTGAGGTAGTGTGCCCACGAAAGGAGAAGATCGGGATCCGCTTGACAATCTGCGCTATACTCCTGGAAGGATGGGTTTTGCACCAACTCAACAAGTGCTGGGCAAGTACACAAACTTGTAAGGTCGGGACGGCTGCCCACGTGTGCATTGGAGGCGTTCGAGAGATCTTCTGAGGATGACAAAATCGCAGCTCTCAAACTTCATGGGTGTTCTCACAGATCACCATCCGCAAAGTAAGCATGCCGTGAGGCTTGAAATTGCTTCCAGTTCCTTTTGCATCAGCTATATGGAGGATGAGGTTGACTCATCCCAGCACCTTCTCTTTAGGTGATCTACTCTCGCGGGACTAAGATTTAAGTATCTTGGCTTTAACTTCCTTGCTACGCCTACTGACATAGCAGGCCTTGATATGAAAAATCTGATGAACTTCATCAGCAGCATAAAGCGGCTAACATAGCCGCAAGTTTGTCACCGTTCATAGTCCACAAATATTCAAAATCCACAAACGTTTGTTATATTATTTATTTGTTACACCTTGACACACAAACATACCAGCCGAGGCAAACCTGCAGTCGACTTGATTTAGCGCTTCATTAGGCTTCGATGTAAAAGAGCACAGTTTTTCACACAATATCGTACATACAGAAAACTAGACATATGACCGAAAATGAGCGGCAGCAACAACAGTTAGTGCTGAAAACTATAATTTTACAATTTTTTATTCCAGTATTTTATTTAATTTTTTTTATACATTTAATATTTTCTACTTTCCTGAATTTTTTACACATCATTTAATTACAATTTTTTCCCCCTCTTTTCATATTTGAAAAATCGCTTATAACGCCGCAATATGGGCAAACTTTTTTTAACTTGTGCAAATGCGCTTGTTGGAAGGAATTTATTGCAAAGCGATGAAGTGATGTGTTCGACCAAAGGAAAGGTAGGTGAGTGGACGAGGGCCGAGGCGCAATTCGTTAAGTGAGCGAATATTACCACAAGCACAAGCAAAAGGCGCATTTCGATAAGTTAGACTGTGAAAAACAAAAACAAAAAAAAGCTATCGAAATAACAGAAACCAACAAGAACAAGGCGTACTCGCATGCTTTTATTTGCTTTTTTGCTTTACGCTTTTAACATATTTAAGGTAACCACTTGTTATTCCACAATATACCGTTTTTTTTGTTTTTGTATTTAATTCTTCCGCCACCACAACCAATTTGGTCGCTCTAATTTTTCATGCCGCTCGCATTTCACACGCTCTCAAAAATTTTGCTGCACCGACTTTTCGCGAACTTTCTCGTTGAAAATTTGTGTGAAACAAAAAGGAGCAAAATAACAACAAAGCACCACTTTAGACAGTAAACGCCTGAGCGGCATACGAAAGTAGTTTTTAAACAGCTTTTAGCGATGGTGGTGACGACGGTGATGGCCATGGCGGTGGCAGCGGTCAATTGCAATTGGCAAAATCGACCAAACGGACTAATAAAACAAAGCAACTCAAAATGGCAAAACAACAAATGGAAAACCGAAATCAAACTAAAGCACAATGAAGTAGTTTGGCTGCAGGTAGCATTTGAGTGCAATAAATTACAGCTCATTGCACTCTTTCATTAATATGTTTATTCAATTGTGGAAATTTATATTATTTCCCTCGCATATAAAACAAGGTGGCGCATAAACTACCATCCGACTTTCGTTCGCTATAATTTCAAATTAGCTGAAATTAATTTTTCTAGTAAAAAAAGTAGGCAAATTTCTATCAGAAAATCATCAGACTCGTCGGCAAAAATGTCCAAAATCTTCAAGATTTTTGGCCGTTATCGATCAGGGAGGGGAAGTCTGATGACTCGTTATGGAAAATTCTGATATGTTTCCAACGATCTGGTGGATATCTACTGGATTTCATTGAAAATGCTAAATGAGAAACAGATTCCATGTTTCTTCTTCTTGATTGGCGCGCTAACCGCTTAAGCTATTTTAGACGAGTTTAACAAAGAGCGTTATGTTAGTCGTTTCTTTCTCGTACTAACCGGCTGAATACACAGGGTGAAGACAAATCCTTTTCCACTAACGCAGAGGAGACCATCCACTTCCTGTGCTTCCAGAATAGTTCCAGGTATAGAAGTCCTTGCAAGTGAGAAAAGTCCTCAATTGCATTCACTGGGGAACGGACAGGACGATCCTTCAGCATACGAATCAAGCACCTTACTACTTCCGGGCTTCACATAAATATCCTCTGGGTAGCTTCCGACCATTCGTTTGACAAATCACAAAAAATTCTAAAACCTTGGAGACAGGGGATAACTTCAAAAATAGCCTGCAATTCGCAATATCGCTCTTATTCTTCTTCTTGGCGCGATAGCTCCTTTACCCTCCGTTGGGCACCCGAGTCTGGCCAGACTGTTTTTTTCGGCTTTGGAAGGGAATTTAACATATTTCTATTATAGCAAACCACTTGAGCTTCCAGGTGGCTTCCTAAAATTTAATTTCCAATCGATTTACAGATGCGACTATAACCTTTTAAAAGGGTTCCTCGAACGGAACGAAAAGAAGCCAGACCAGGGTGCACAACTGAAGCTTTTAAAAAAGGTAAGCCGATTAACACGGATGGCCGAGTTTAACAAAGCACGCCAGTAACTTCTTTCTTGATACTTACCTGGCGTAGAGGTTGACCGGGCCCAGAACCCGTTTTGCCACTCCTTTCTGCAGTCATCAAAGCCATGGCTAGCAAATGGGTAACTACAACCCACAAGCGAGCTTGGCAGGCTGAGAGAGGCTGCAGATGGACTAAACTGATGTTACCTGTCATGACCGATCAACTGTCGCAAACCCTTCTGTCATTAAGCAGAAGGGAGTGTAGACGGCTGGTTAGACTGATGACGGGCCACTTTCTGTGGGCGAAGCACATGGAAAGGTTGAATATCTCAAACAATGTACTCTGCCCAGCTTGTGAAGAGGAGGATGAGACGGCGGGCCACTTCCTGTGCGTCTGCCCCGCCTTAGCTCGAATCAGGTTTGAGGTCTTTGGCAGTGATGTGTTAAGAAGCGACCACCTTGGCCCCTTGGCACCACAAGATCTACTCAGATTTCTTCAGAGATCGGGTAGATTGAAAGAAAATTAAAAGGGGATCCAAGTGTAGTACAATGGACTTAATTAATGTCTGAGTGCTGCACTTGCTAGTTATCCCGACAAAAAATAAAAAAAATAAAAAATTTCTTTTTTTTTAGATGAATTATTTTTGACTTTTATTTTACTTTTTTATGTCTTTTCAGTTAATTGTTAATTTATTGAATATCTGTTATATTTTTATTATTGCCATTAATTTATTAGGAAATTCGCTCTTGAAGTCGAGCAAAAAAATGCCCAAATGCCGATGGAAGAAAATAAAAATAAACGTAATAGAACATAACAAGAGATATCATAAAATAATTTAACAAAACATAACATAACATAACATAACAAGAGATATCATAAAATAATTTAACAAAACATAACATAACATAACATAACATAACATAACATAACATAACACAACATAACATAACACAACATAACATAACGTAACATAACATAACATAACATAACATAACATAACATAACATAACATAACATAACATAACATAACATAACATAACATAACATAATATAACATAACATAACATAACATAACATAACATAACATAACATAACATAACATAACATAACATAACATAACATAACATAACATAACATAACATAACATAACATAACATAACATAACATAACATAACATAACATAACATAACATAACATAACATAACATAACATAACATAACATAACATAACATAACATAACATAACATAACATAACATAACATAACATAACATAACATAACATAACATAACATAACATAACATAACATAACATAACATAATATAACATAACATAACATAACATAACATAACATAACATAACATAACATAACATAACATAACATAACATAACATAACATATCATAACATAACATAACATAACATAACATAACATA
The DNA here is from genome assembly GCF_027943255.1 of Anastrepha obliqua. Lineage (NCBI taxonomy): Eukaryota > Metazoa > Arthropoda > Insecta > Diptera > Tephritidae > Anastrepha > Anastrepha obliqua. Next base: position 35,000,021 of record NC_072896.1, read on the forward strand.
ACATAACATAACATAACATAACATAACATAACATAACATAACATAACATAACATAACATAACATAACATAACATAATATAACATAACATATCATAACATAACATAACATAACATAACATAACATAACATAACATAACATAACATAACATAACATAACATAACATAACATAACATAACATAACATAACATAACATAACATAACATAACATAATATAACGTAAGAAAGCATGTCATAATATATGATAGCATAACATATCACAACATAACATATCTCACCATAACTAACATAATTTATTACTTGGAAAACTAACTAATGATATCACAAAAATCGATTCTGACTTGGCTACTTGGACTTGCTGTTTGACATGATTCTAAAATAAATAAAGTGAAAAATGTTTTACCAGTTCCTAGAATGCTCCAGTTTTTATTATAATTTCGTCCAAAATTAATATTAACATAATACACTTACAACCACAACAGTACAACTCATAAGCGGCTGTGTATTTGTTGTTGTTTTTCCCATATAGGCATTTTATATGAGAGGAAACCATTACTCACATAAAATGTCATAACCCAGGAACGGCTGCACCGATTTCAATCAAACTTCACACAAACCACCTCCTCAAAAATCGAAAAGAACTCTAAAAATTTTGTGTGAATCGGTTCGGCGGTTCTTGAGTTATAAGATTACCAAGGAAATGTAACTTCTTTTTATATATATAGATATATTTTTTTTTTGTAACATGAACTAGGATTATAATTAACATTTAGTACTTAACACATCTTTCACACAATTTTCAGTAAGAAAAGTTTATAAATCCCCAATTCTTGATTTTTTCACGAGAAAAAGTGAAAACTGTGGCAGATTAAATATCTCTGGTTGAGCGCGCACTTGTGGTGCTTTTTACTATAAATAAGTAAATAAATAAATAAGTATGGTCCGGTACTGGTCGTCCTAACTTTGCCATCTTCAAAAAAGTTCGGGGTATGCTCTTTTTGCGATAAGAGTTATGTCTCATGAAGTGCACGAGGGTGATGGTTGCCCAACATGGAGTATTTTGTTTGTTTACATCCCCACAGAGGCGAAATTACACCTCATCTCTCAGCATAAATTTCTTAAAAAAATCAGGTATTTCGTTATTCAGCTGTAACTGAAAGTAAACTAATTTTATTGCCATCATAATGGCTGATACTTCTTGCGCCACCTTGTAGGTATGTATTACTATTGCTTTATTTCTATTTTCTTTCACGCCCAACCAAATAGTCTTTTCATAATGAAACAGCAAATAAACACTTTAGAATTTAGCAAAATATAAATAATAAATATTAAACAAAAAACAGTGCAACTAAAACCTCCAAACTCAATGTAAAAGTTCCTCGAGCACCAGCAATCGCTTTTCACATAATTTTCGTGATTTACTCGCAAAACTAAAAAATCGCTAAAAGTTGATTTGCGCACAACAATAAAAATGATGGCAGAAAACAATGAAAGCGCACACCTAGAACAAAAACAAATAAAATAAAAAACAAACTCCCTGCAAACAAAAGTTATCAAACACTTGAATCACTCACCTGCATAACCAACGCTGCCACCAATAACAATGAACTGCACTTAGGCAGCGGCCGCAATTGCGGTGGTGAGTTTTTAAGCTATTTCTTCTTATTTTTTATACATAGCAAATACCTGTGTGGTTTTTCGTAAAACAAACTAAACCGAGTAAGCATTTTCCGTAGATTATAAAGCAATGTTTAATCCCTTAGTCATTCATAGCTAGAGCTTTTGAATATATTTTTGTGAAATGTGAATACAATATAAAATCTTTCTCTGAATGATAATTATTTATTGATCTGAAAGCAAAACCTGTAGGCTGTAAAGTAGTTAATTCAAAAGTTCATAGATTTACATTTTCATATTTTTTACTCAGCAAATACTTGACCTAGATTTTTTTCTACTCTTCTCCTATGCGAGAGTGTCTTCTCGGATAAGCTTCGTAGGTATTTTTAGCTCTTTATTTTATTTCTTTAGTATAGCATTTTTGACTATGAATCTTGTGTGTGTACCTAATTAATTTGCCCGTTTCCACATGTTGCCACTTATTGCCGTTTGCTGATCAGAAAACGCAAATAAACGAAGGATTTTAGATATGTAAAAATGAGAGATTCTGTGAAGTTGCTGCTAAACTCACACATGAGTTAGAAGTGACTGGAATTTATCTTTATTTATGTGTACTGAGACGAGAGTTGCCTTGTAGTAAAAATAAAATTGCAGACCCTTTAGTTGGTTCTAAGCAAAAAATTTGCCAAACCTGCGGATGTGGGGGTCAGTTCAACACTACTCTTAAGGAGATTTATACTTAGGTGGGTCGTTTGAAAAGTCCGTGCAAATAAAAGGGATGGCACTACTGGTGCGTATCGAGGTTGTGCTTAGTTAGTAGCATTTATTGGAGGAGCATACACCAAGTTTTTTTTGTGTTCGGCATTCGTTTGAATCGAGAAAGCCGATTGGTTTTCCTTTTTCATCGCGACAATGCACCAACTCATGCTGCAGCAGTTTTGGTCGCAAAATTAGTGGAATTAGGGTTCCAATTTGTTGTATATTCCCTATTTTCTCGGCTTGACCTCCTTGCATTGCTCGGACTATTATTTGTTCCCCAATTTGAAGAAATAGCTTGCGCGAAAACTATTTTATTCAAACGAGGAGGTGGTTGCAGAAATTAATGGGTATTTTTCAGACTTGGACATATCCCATTTTTCGGAAGGGATCAACAAACTGGAACAGCGTTCGGCGAAGTCTACGTCTAGAAAGTCTAAAAGAAGGTTATGCCGACAAATACAAAAAGGTTTACCCCAAACAATTAAGTAATTTTTATTTTTGCACGCAGTTTTCAAACGGCTCTCGTACCTCTCTTCATATACGCGTCACCTCATCTCCGTTTACTTGCTATAGATTTATGTTGTATATCGCTCGACCACAGTCCACCACACCAATTTACTTCAGTACAGAATCGAGAGAGCTAGTGCTCACCGCAAACAGGAATCTTGCTGACGAGAAACAAAAACAAATACCGTTGATACGCAAAGCAAAAAAAGCGGGCCCAGAATATTACCTTTCGAAAACCCAGAGTAAGCAAGGAGAGGAAGAAGGCTAATATACATCCTTAGATGTGATCCAACTCAAGAAGGCTGAATTGACGCACTTTTCATTAAGTTATTCATATTTGCCGGCCGCTGTAGCCGATTGTGTAGGTGTGTGACTACCATTCGGAATTCAGAGAAATCATAGGTTTGAATCTCGGTGAAATACCAAAATGAAAAAAAAAGTGTTTTTCTATTTGCGGTCTCCCCTCGGCAGGCAATGGCAAACCTCCGAGTGTATTTCTGCCATGAAAAAGCTCCTCACAAAAAATATCTGCCGGTTGGAGTCGGCTTGAAACTGTAGGTCCCCCCATTGTCGAACAACATCAGGGCGCACGCCATAAATATTAGGAAGAGCTGGGATAAGCTCCCAAAAAGGTTGTACTCGCCAATTATAAATTGTATATATTCATATGCATGAGTGAAGTATAGGAGAAACATCTTGTTCATTTAATTAGCGCACTCAGGCCTTATTAGTTTTTTGGCGTGGGTCAAGAAAAATGGCTGCCTACGCGAGGGGCCCCCGCAAAGAATCAAAATTCGTCTATTATAAATCATCCTCTCAAACTGATGCAGTTTTGATAAAAAACTGTCCGGCCTTCGTCTATCCCCTGAAAATTATTTTCAACAAATCTTTATCGTCGGGGTGTTTCATTGACGCATGGAAACTCTCTTTCATTACGCCCTTCTTTAAGAGTGGCAATAAAAATTCACGACTTTCGCTGAACTTATCTAAGTGCTTCCAAATATCTTACTCTAAAACATCTAACATTTTGTGCACTAAGTACAAGATCTCGGTATGTGTCCTGCAGTGTGTTAGTGAGTTTAAGGACCTTGGCGTCATCTTCGATAACAAATTCTCTTTTAATAACCATATAAATTATATTACTTCTAAATCTTTTTCGATGTTGGGCTTCGTCAGACGGAACGCCACTAAGTTCTCTGATCCCCATACCATTAAGTTACTGTATACATCTTTTGTTAGATCTCATTTATATTAGAATATGCTGCTTTTATTTGGAGACCTTGTAGTCAGCAAGCTATTAAGAGAATCGAACGTGTGCAAAAAATATTTCTCAAATATATCCTTCGGTCCCTGAATTTTATTGATCCCATGCCATCATATTCTGCTCGTCTCATGCTTATAAGTCTCAAGTCCTTAGAGATTCGTAGGACTATACTGTGTCTGTCTTTTACTCATAATATTATTACTGGAGTAATTGATTGTCCCTACTTGTTGGAAAGGATTCGATTTAATGTTCCCCAGCGATCTCTTAGGAACTTCTACCCTTATTATGGGGGAAACTTTAAAACTACGTATGCCAGCAATGCTCCCATTACTCGTGCTTTACGGGAATTAAATGCCGTTCATAATGATGTTCTTCTTGATTTCTCGCTTTCAAGAACAGCACTTTTAAATCTTTTGAGTTCTATATTATAGTTAGTTAGTAGCTAGTATAGTTTTTAAATACATATAATATATTTGTAGCTTAATCTAAGCAACTTTTGTATCATAGTTTGTAAGGATTGTAATTCATAGACTTAAATAAATAAATAAATAAATAATACCACACAGAAGAAAAACACAGAAAAGAACAAAAGAGGTGGTAAAAAAAGGAAGATGGGGCTTTGGATTGGAAGAGGATGACAGTGGCTAATTATGTACATTTTTATTGAACGCCTCAAGCTACTGATGAAATTCACCAGGTGTGTGATATCTATACCTGCTATATACGCAGGTGTAGCAAGCAAGTGGGAGCTAAGATGGCTGAATATTTGCGCGAAGAGAGAAGGGCACCTGAAAACCAGGTACAAAGCTGTTAATTTGGACAGTTTACTTAGCTATGACAAAATACTCCGTTGCCCTAAGGCCCATTTTGATACCAACATATCCATCCCCTAACTAAGTTGTTTAAACCACTAAGATCTCTTTAAGAAGGTAACTAGTCCCTCCAGTAAGACATTTTACAAATTCCCCAGGCCTTCGAAAAAACAATCGCCAAGATATTTGGTACGGCTTCTTTGAAGTGCAGGACATTCACAGAGGAGGTATTGGACCGACTCATATTCGTCTTCATCTCCACACCCCTGGCAGAAGTCATTGTGAGGTACGCCCATTCTACTCGTTAGGGTGCCAATAGCGCAATAACCCGTTGTTACACCTGCGAGGACGCTGTTAGTAGATCTGTTGAGTTCAAGCAGGCATTTTGTCCTTTTAAGACTCAGTTCTGTCTAAAACGCTTTGAAGACCCTACAGTTAGTAGTAAGATACTACATTTTATTGGTTTCCGCGATTACGCTCAGATCAATCGCTGCGTATAATTCGTTCGGAGGAATAATTATGTAATCTACCACTCATTGTCAGAGCCTATACCTGCACACTCATACGCTTTTTCATTTCCCTTCACTCCAAAGTGGCCGAGGACCCAACAAAGTTTGATGTTGTGTTGTTGGATAAGCGAGAGAGACATCCTGCTTTCTTTAACACATTTTGAAGTGATGCGCGTTGAGGCCCCTGCTTTGATCGCTGCTTGTCTATCAACAAAAATGGTACGGTTTGCTAGAGGTAAGTCCATCAGTCTTATCGTTTTTGCCGCTTAGTCTGTAGCGTTGATCTCAGCTGGAAGACGCTACACCAGTCTGGGAGTCTAAAGGGGCAATATAAAGATAATTGTTTCGAATACACTCCCGATGTCCATCTTTGAGTTGTCGATATAAATATGGTGATCTCTATCACCTGATTTGACTCTGGTCTGCCAATCCTTTCTGTCGGCTATTTATATTTCATAGTCTTTGTTCAGATCTATCTTGGGAATCAGATAGTCTGTTTTCGATGCAGGTGTTTCTCAAATAGTAGAACTGATGCATGGCTGTGCATATTTTGTTTTAGGATACCTGCTGCTTTAATCATGGAAGTCGATTTTGCCGCTATCCTTTCAACATATATATCAATGGGTGGAATATGTACGATCACTTTCAGCGCCTTCTGAGGTGTCGATCGGAACGCACCTTTTATTCTTACACAAACTAACCATTGGATTGTGTCTGCTCCGCCTCTCACCAAACGAAAGCTGCATAATGTGCAGAGATGATTCCACCTCATCCTACAGATAGCTTCTGCAGATGGCAATCCCAAGTCTCACCGCATGGATACCTAGCATATGCGGACGATGTTGCCTGTTTGGTAACACGCCCTTCGCTTATGAACATATATAGGAAAGTGCATAAAATTCTGGATATTATTGACACTTGGTGCTGTGCAAATGGGGTATCGGAAAATCCCATCAAGGGTGGTATTGTCCTCTTCACCAGAAGGAGGAAGCTTGATGGACTCGTTCTGCCTAAGCTAAAAGGAGTCACAATCCCGCTATCCAAATAACATTTAATATCTTGGATTAATCCTCGATAGCGGCGGCCGCCGTAGCCGAATGGGTTGGTGCGTGATTACCATTCGGAATTCACAGAGAGGTCGTTGGTTCGAATCTCGGTGAAAGCAAAATTAATAAAAACATTTTTCTAATAGCGGTCACCCCTCGGCAGGCAATGGCAAACCTCCGAGTGTATTTCTGCCATGAAAAAGCTCCTCATAAAAATATGTGCCGTTCGGAGTCGGCTTGAAACTGTAGGTCCCTCCATTTGTGGAATAACATCAACACGCACACCACAAATAGGAGGAGGAGCTCGGCCAAACACCTAACAGAAGTGTACGCGCCAATTAATTATTATTAATTAATCCTCGATAGCAGGCTCCTATGGAAATCACACGTTGAAACAAAGGCATCCAAAGCACTGACAGCCTTCTGGTAGTGCAAGGGGTTTTTGGAAAAACGTGGGTCTATCTCCTAGCAAGGTCCTATGGATCTACATGGCTATGACAAGACCTATTATCACCTATGCATCAGTGGTCTGGATGAGTAGACTCTCTCTCGTGAGAGTCAACAGGACCTTATCGAGACTACAACGCACTGTGGCCATATATTGCGTCGAAGCTTTTCCGACTACCTCAGGCCCGGCATTAGATACTCTGATTAGTCTACCACCACTTTATGTTTTCATCCCAGGAGAGGCCTTGGAAGCCATGTGCAAGCTGAAGCACCATGGGAACTGGTCGGCTCCTGTACGGCTCTGGACAAGAGAGTAGGCATGGACTTCGATCCAACGGTCCTTGCCATACCCCTTTACTCCATGCCATCCAGAGTCGTGCTTGAAAAGAGATACAGTGTGGTGCTGCCAGAGTCTCAGTTGTGGTCAGTTGTGGAATCCAGCGGGACAAAACTGCACTTTGCTCTTGGAATGCATGCATCTGTGTTCCAAGCGGAGGTGTAAGCTGTTCTTGAAGCAACGAACTTTGTTATAGAAAACAGATGGAGACGCAGATCTATATGTGTCTGCAGCGACAGCCAAGCTGCGCTTATGGCCTTAGACAGCCCCCCAACCAATTCAAGGGTAGTCGAGTCCTGTAAATCCAGGCTGAACTATGTCGGTAGACTTAACAGCCTGATGCTAACATGAGTCCCGGGACACGTGGGTATAACGATTAACGAGATCTCTGACTCTTTAGCCAGAATTGTATCTGAGGCCAACTTTTTTGGCCCCGAGCCCGTTCTGCCACTCCCTTTTGCAGCCATCAAAGCCACGGTTAGCAAACGGGTTACTGTAACGCGCGAGCTTGGCAGGCTGGGAGAGGCTGCAGATGGGCAAAATTGATGTTACCTTTCATGTCCGACCGACTGTCGCAGTTCCACCTGCGACAAGGCAGAGGGGACTGTAGGAGGCTGGTTGGACTGATGACGGGCCACTTTCTAGAGGCAAAGCACATGGGAAAGGTGGGTGTCTCAGATAGTGCACTCTGCCCAGCATGTGGGGAGGGGGATAGAGGATGAGATGGCGGACCACTTTCTATGCGTTTGCCCCGCCATCGCTCGAATCAGGCGTGAGGTCTTTGGCACTGATGTTTTAAGAAGTGACCACCTTGGCTCCTTGGCACCACAAGATCTATTCAGATTTCTTCGGAGGTCGAGTAGATTTAAAGAAAATTAAAAAGGGAGTCCGAGTGCAGTACAATGGATTTAATTGTGTCTGAGTGCTGCACTTTCTAGTCTGTCGCGACAAAAATAAAAAATTGGATACCTAGAGGAAAACGTTCGGTAAGGATACCAACTAAATTTGAGAGCCGCGGCTTTGTTAGCCTTAGAAGTTGTTTGGCGTACTTCTATTCCAATTTGTGGTGAGCGTCTTAATCTTGAAGAGATCTACAGCAACTTTATGCCCCTTCCGTGAAGTTTTTTCAAGACAGTACTCAAAAGTTTATCTCTACCTCCTGCTTTCAAAAAAATACATTTCCTATCACTGATGCTTCGCATAGATGATACTTTTAACAGGCTTAAACGGGAATTTGCCCATACAGTTATTATAAAAGTCTTAAAATTCGCATATACATAATTTAAGTATTCTATTTGCCACAAGACCTTACCAAGTTATATTTTCTATCATTTTATTTTATTTTACTACCTTTTTATTTTACGTCCCATTTAATTTGTTTTAGTTTTAGTTTGCTTTTTATTTTGTAGGAGCGCACTTGCAAATTGTATTAAATGCATTTTTCATGTAAGCATTTATGCCCACATCCCGTGCGCTGTTCGTCAACACATCGCAATCGTACACATATATATTTATATATTCGCACACACATACACACATACATATTTATATGCACATTAGCCAACCCACGGGCGTTGAACACTTGAACGGCGCACACCTTTTGTTTTCGAACTCACTCAACGTCGTCGCATTGAATCATTTGCCACAGCCACGCCGAGGCACACTCACATACGCAGATGGCATACAGATTTGGCACAAATATATATAGGGTATTGTTTTAAGAGGATGAAAACTCTAAATAAAGCAAAAAATACAAAATAGTTTATTTAATTCGTGAAATTAATTGTTGACCAGCTAGGACTATTTTTCTTTATTTGAATGCTCATTATTTATTTATGAAATTATAGCTCCTTGTCCAACAAAAATCATATAAATTTAAATTTCGAACTCTAAGGAAAAATTAGAAAAATTCTACAAACATACATTAAAATTTCACGGTTTTTAATTAGAATTTCTGAACGTTGCACGTTTTGGCTTCTAAAATTTTCTTCTGCGCCTTCGTACCGTCCATTCTACTAGATATAACCTATGATCAAAAAGTACCGGACTGACCGGGAAGACTGTTTTCTTCGATTGCCAAGGCATAGTGAACCATAAGTATTTTCCATTAGGCCAGACAGTCAATAACGATTATTATTTATCCCTTTTGAAGCTTTTGAGAGATGCTCTACGTCGCAAATGGCCTCTGTGAGCAAATATTTCCTGGATTTTGCATGATGAAAACGCGCCATTGCAACTTCGCGAGACTTCTTTTCCTTTACCAAGTTGAAGTTACCACTTCGTGGAAAAAGATTTCAGTCGATAGAGGAGATCAAAGAGAATGCGACGAAGGAGCTGAAGGTCATCCCTTCGTAATAAAAACTTTCTCTATGTGAATAGAATCAAATAAAATTATTATAATATATTATCTTGTATCTTTGATGGTGAAACTCACCCCAATGTGTGGTGTATGTCAAACAAAAGGGGGTCCTACAGAAGTTTAACATTCACATTCAGACGCTTACGGACTGTAATTTTTCGACCTGTGCTCGACCTTTTTCTACGAAAATAACGTTTTTTCAACAACTCTGCAATTGTGTACAATAAGAATTTGTAAGTTCTTGAGATTTGAATATTCAAAATATTCTGGAATTAACCATAGTAGCCATTTCAGAGTAAAGCCCCTGAACAGACTAGAGAGAAATGTGTGCTTGGGTATCATAGGTGCTATGAGTACGATGGCTGGCGATGCCCTTAATGCCATCCTGAACTTGCAACCTCTAGATCTTCAAATTGGGAAAGAAGCAATGAAGGCGGCTAGAGATTCAAGTCAAACGGAGTCTAGGAAAACGCAGAAAACGCTGGCCACTGTCAGATATCCCACCAGTTGTTCGAGCGTTGCACACTGTTCTCACTGCCAACGGACAATCGGGTGCCATACGTTAGCTTCGGTAGGAAGTATGATATTTTGAACTCAAGTAGACATCAATGGTTAAGCCCACAGTTCCTATTAATGGAATCTTAGCACACTTTCTACACCAACGGATCCGATGGATGGTACTTAGATGAAGGCACTGAGTGGTCCTATGCCACAGGACAGATGGCTATGGTATTCTTAAAGGAAGTGTATGCCATGTTGAATTTGTATATTGGCTAATTGATAAAAAGTGACGGGGTAGTAGTATTGGAATTTGTAGTGACAGTCAAGCTGTACTAAGAGCCGTTGATGCCCATGCTGATCTTCGAATTGAGTCGGTCTGTTTTGCAAAACACAACAAAGTACTCCTTCTTTGGGTGTCCGGACATTAAGATATTACAGGCAATGCTTGGTATCAATTCTCTTGGTATCAATGCTCTTGGCATCATTTCAGCATCGATTAAACTATGGATTCACGACTTCATTAGGTTCACGCCAAGAAGACGTTGATCTGAGTGTGGTTCCTGCAGAGTAGCCTAGTGCTTTGTGAAATAACCAAACAGGAAACTAGCGACCTTTCTCCTACAACTTAGTAGGAAACCGCTGAGAATAATGGGGACTGTAATAACAGGTCACAACGCTTGTTTTCAGCATATGGCTACCATAGGAATCACTGACGACCCAATATGCATGTCTTGTCGCGAAAATGAGGACACTGCAGAGCACTTTCTGTGTAGCTGTCTGGCATTCTCTGAGTATGGAAAAAGTTCATACTCTTCCTTTTCGGGATCTCTTAAGATTCATCAATGAATTCAAAAGATTCGCGGAAGAGTGACCTTCAGCCAACTTGCCCATTTTACCATCCATTCAGCATCTATCCTGTCTCTCTATTCCTTCCACTGTAATCGATCCGGGTGTAGTACAATGGTCTTCCTGACTTATTGCTTGGATTTGTCCAACCTCCCACAAATCTAATCTAAAATTTATGCCTATCTATCTTTGACAGCTAACAACAGGCACTTCTATAGGAAGTTCTGCCATTAAAAAAACACCCTTTTTCAAATATATGCATATTTGTGTATGCAAACATATGAATAGTCACCATGATTTACTCACCTACTCACCCACCCGCTTACTCATTTTCGCACTCATTCATTCAATCATTCAAGCATGCATTTAACCATTCAATCGACGTAAGCTCGGCTTACTTACGCCAGTTGAGGTAACGCGGAAGCGAAGGGCTGCGGATTTATTTCAAGTGATAGAGAGTGCCTAAGTGCTGAGAGATATATGTATGTATGTTTGTATGAATGTATGGAAGGGCGCGCGAGGTGTATGCAAATACTTGCACATTTATGGTTTTCACAAGTAGCATTTGTAGTTTTATGTATGTATGTATGTACGTCATATGCGGCAAGTGGCATGAATTAATACTGTTATTATTTTTGCACTTGCGCTGCATTTAGGAGCATATATACATCCATATATATATATATATATATATATGTGTGGTTGCTTGGCGCACTTACACCCACAAACTCACATAATAAATCGTATGACATTTTGCAATAACGACCCAACCCTTTGATATTTTCGTACATACATATTAATAAGTGTATGTTTGTGTGCCAGCTCGAGATGATAATTTTCCATAGCACAAAGTGGATATCACTGAACGAAAATAGTACGACTGATAGAGGTATGAATAAATAAGTGAATGAGGTAGTGAGTGAGTGAATTGCTGCTCATATTTTTTTTTCTTTCACACGTCTGTCTGCGCAAATATTAGCTGCAAAGGCTTGCATGTGTGCATGTGCGGCTTTCGATGACTGCCGCCGCCACTCAACGCTGAATCGCTGACATTTAATATGCTCGAAATTATTAATATGCCGCTTATGCTGTAATGAGCAATGGAGGTGAGGCTGATATGAGCATACCCATATGAGAAAATTTACACTTGGCGGGGTAATGCAGTCATTTATTTTTGGTTTTAAATATTTGTTATTAAGCATATATGCAATTTTTCTAATTTTAAATATATTATTAAAATAACATCAAAGCTATTTGCTAGTAGCTACACGTATTTTTCTAACTATTTCCAATCCACTAATTTTTTAACCACTCACCGTGCATTTATCACTTTGCTAGTTGCACTTAAAACGTTGACCCAAATATATTTCTGACTCTCGATGACTGTCACTTAGTCATTCAGCGCTGCCTTGTTGACATTTGTGTATGTAATTGTATGCTCGAAATTATTAATATGAAATGTATGCCGTAATGAGGAAGTGAAGTGTGTTTTATGAGGCTGATATACTCATTTGAGGATATCTACTCTTGGCCTGATAGTTCATTCATAATTTTTTTAGTTTTAAATAACACGTGGCGCTAAAGTAATCCTCCTATCAGAAAATGCTATAAATTTTGTGATTCGCCCCTAATGTCAGTTCTGTTTTGACATTTGTGTAGTAAACACATGCGAAATACACGTTAATAAACAATGCTACGCTACACTGCTCCAGAACGCGGAATATTGTTGACTTTTTATTTGACCAATAATCGGTCGGTGATTTTGGCACAACGTGAATTTCGTCGCAGATTTCCTCGCCGTCCAACGCCTACTGGTGAAACACTGCGACGCTTAGCCCCTCGCCTCGAAGAGGCTGGGACAACACGAGATGCTGCCAGGCGTGGCAGACCCCGGAGTAGCCGTTCTGCAGAGAATATTGCTGCTGTAGCCGAAGATGTCATGGAAGCGCCGTCGACATCGACCAGATGGCGTGCCACCCAAATGAGTATCAGTCGACGGTCTTTATAGCGAATTTTGGTACAAGATTTGAAGATCTTTCCGTGCAAAGTCCAGACGATGCATCAGCTGTTAGCTGCTGACCACCACGCTCAAGCCGTCCTTAATCACCACCAAGAGGAAGATGATTTTTCATCAAAAATAATCATGAGTGATGAAGCCCATTTCCATCTTAGCGGGTACGTAAGTAAGCAAAATTTACGCTTCTGGGGCACTGAAAATCTGCGTGTAACCCACTACGAGCCATTACACCCGCTCAAAGTCAGTATATGGTGTGCTGTTTTCGCTGGAGGAGTCATCGGACCTTTTTTCTTCGAAGACGTCGCGGGCCAAACGGTTACTGTGAATGGTGAGCCTTACAGAGCAATGATCAACGAGTTCTTTTTGCCGCAACTTGATGAATTGGGATTGGAAAACATGTGGCTCCAACAGGACGGTGCAACGGCACACACTGCACATGCCACAACCGATATGCTGAAGGATGCATTTCCCGGGCGCCTAATCTCCCGTTTTGACGATTTGCACTGGCCAGCAAGATCGCCTGATTAGACCGCTGCAGACTTCTTTTTGTGGGGCTTTTTGAAGTCGCGGGTTTATGTCGACAAGCCTCAGAATCTTGCAGCTCTTAAGGACAATATCCGTCAAGAATATGAGGACCTATCGCCGGAAGTTTTGGCCAAAGTGATGGAAAATGCCATAAAAAGGGCTCAAATGGCAATCAACTGTGGCGGCGGCCATTTATATGACATCCTATTCTCGACTTGATGTAAAAAAAATTAAAAGACGAAATAAAAATAATCCACAAGAAGAATCAAAGTGTTTTATTTTGTTTTTAAATTACAGCCAAAAAACATCGCAAGGTTACTTTACTATATGTGTGTGTACGTGTGAACAATTTTTCCAATATGAAAGTTATTACATTTGCACAGAGCAACACGTATCGACTTTATAAACTCACTGTTCATTTTTCACGTTGCTAATTCACACGTTTAGTTTCAGTTATAATGATATTGACCCAAATTGCAAAGTGCGCATAAAAATTAGCACAAATATGTACAAATATCTGGGCTCACAATAATATAATTTTTATAAAAAAAAATAATTCATACTATAATACTTAAACTTTTTAAAAACCCCTAGAAAATTCAGCAAATTTTCATTAAAATTTCAAACTTTTTAGCTAGAAAATTTCTGCTTCTTCTTCGTGATTGGCGCGCTATCGGATATTGTCATAGTCAATGCTTCTGCACTATATATTAAGATGGGCATGATAAGTGCCTTCTTAAGTGTTAGTTTTATTCGTCGAGAGAGGACTTTATTCCTCAGTTGCCTACTAAGTCCAAAGTAGCACTTGTTGGCAAGAGAGATTCTTCGCTGGACTTAAAGGCTGACATTGCTATCGGTGTTAATGCTGGTTCCTAGATAAACGCAGCCTCGGGAGTACACCAACTGTTTGTTCGATTAACAGCGATGGTGTGTGTCGATTCTCCTTTTATATATCGTTTTCAAGACTTGGCGTATTGTAAAAATCTGGTCGATGGTGGATTTTCCAGGCCTAACGCCACATTGATAAGGGCCACTCAGTTGGTATAGACGATGCTTAGAAAACGAGTCCCGCGATAATTGGCACAGATTGCAGGATTGGGCAGAGCATACTTAAGCCCCATTTAGCCTGCTCTCATCCGACCATATTTTGCGTAGAAGCTGATGCATGCACCTTACCAGCTTGACGCCGCCATCTTTGAAAAACTCTGTCGGCAATCCGCCGGCTTCCGCTCTGGATGTCAGTCATCACTTCGTTGTTTTCGTACTTGCAGGAAATTACTCCGATCTTGGGACCTTCTGTAAGCTGCCGAGCTGTTTGGTAGAATTTTTGGGCTTTTTTCCTATTGAACATCTCAAGGTCTTCGCACTCACCTATTTCGGTCTTTTGTTTTTTCCTTCTGATAATACGTCTCTCTTGCCTTTTTAGCTCCCGGTAGCGATCCCACATAGATCGCGTTGTGCCCGATCGCAGCGCGTTTTTCGATCAGGAGACAGGCAGGCAGCTTGGTGTACGTTCTTATGTTGGAATTTGTTGCTGCAGACTACCATGTTTCGAGCCCCGGCTGAGTAGTTCTGCCTCTGACCGTTCGTGGATGTTCTGTTGTGCCGGCTGGTTTTTCCGGCTGTGGGACCAAAAATTCCTCCTTACCCACCCTGGCATTTAAATCGCCAAGCACGATTTTTATTTTATGGTGGGGTCCGCGCTCATAGGAACGTTCAAGGTGCTGATAGAAGCCATATTTGGTCGCATCGTCTTTCTCTTATGTTGGAGGTGTGGGCGCAAATGAGCGAGATGCTTATAAATCGCGCTTTGATGCTGGTAATTTCGAGACACTTGTCCATCGGAGTAAGCGACAGTACTTGACGATGAAGTCTATCTGCCACTATAAATCCTACACCATATTTAAGTTCCGGCAGCCGCCGTAGCCGAATGGGTTGGTGCGTGATTATCATTCGGAATTCACAGTGAGGTCGTTGGTTCGAATCTCGGTGAAAGCAAAATTAATAAAAACATTTTTCTAATAGCGGTCGCCCGTCGGCAGACAATGGCAAACCTCCGAGTGTATTTCTGCCATGAAAAAGCTCCTCATAAAAATATCTGCCGTTCGGAGTCGGCTTGAAACTGTAGGTCCCTCCATTTGTGGAACAACATCAAGACGCACACCACAAATAGGAGGAGGAGCTCGGCCAAACACCTAACAGAAGTGTACGCGCCAATTATTTATTTTTTTATTTTTTTATATTTAAGTTCCTTTACATGGCAGCTCTAGTAAATGAAGCAAGGTCCAATGCTCTTCTTGCCTTGCCCCATCCATCGCATCCCTTGAATAGCAGTGATGTCAGATTTTCCTCTAACGATGACATCAACAAGTCGGGCAGAGACACCTTCCCCATTAAGAGACCGGAAATACCAAGTGTGTACCCTCAAATCATAGACCTTAGTTTGTATGCAGGGATCATCATCAGAATAAGCAATTCTCATCCGAGACTTTGTTTTATTTTTCATTATTGAGGAATTTTTACGGGACGGGTCCCAAAGCCAGCGAACAGCCATATATTCTGGGCAAAAGATTCCACAGGTCAACAACGTTTTGTTCTAGGAAAGTGTGTAAATTTCGAAGTAATTTTTTGCGTAGAATCCGAATCCGGGGTTTAAATTGCTCTATCACGTCAGGATTTTGAGATATCCTAACCTAAAAGTGCAAAAACGCTGTTTTTGCCCATTTTTGAGGTTATGCAGCTACGCAGATTTTGCTCTTCATAAAAAAGTAAGCATAGTATTTTAAAGTATAAGTCTTCCTCTTTTAAATGCCGTTGAGTTTGCTTAAATATCTTTATTTTTCACTGAGATAACGCGTTTTGAAGTTTCCATGTTTGTGAATTTTTCGATATTCGAAAATCCATTGAGATAACATGAGACGTGATACGGTCGATTACATAGTCGCATAGAGTTCAGGTAATAAGGTACTTTCCACACTTGCGCTGACTTCATACAGAAGCATCCACCCAGAACTGTCATTCAATTATTAAGATAACTGGGCTTTTATGAGGTACTGCGATGGGTAATAAACACAAAAAGCGAGAGGTCGAAAAGCAAACCTCATTTCATTCATTCATTCAACCCACTCGGCTACGGCGACCTCATGACGTTGGGCGCAATTAGCGCATACACAGACTAATTACATGAACACACGCATGTATATAAATACTTCATCAATTTTCTAAATTGTGTGCTCTAAATAGTTTGAATGAATGTCACCACTGAGCAACTGTGTCATTACGGAGTCAAGGGTTTGGTAATTTCACTGCTTTAGAGTGTCAAGAGCAATTACGGCCATATTGAATTTGTGATGTGATGCCTTTGATATGAATACAATTTATTTGTGTCAAATTACAATTTATTGCTTTAATAACACTAATCAAGTATCTTTTAAATTAATATCAATCGAAATTGTAATTTGTAATAACAGTATGAAAGTTTGTGTGTGTGTTTGTCCACTTAGTATTTATGTTTTTTGGCAATTAAACACTTGAAAAGCAAATAACTCAAATTAAATATTAGAAATAAGGATGATAAATTAGCTTTAAGTTTCGACTAAATTCAACTTATAATGTTGGAGTAGTTAGTGCGTTAATTTTTTTTGCTGTTATATACTTTAGTAGTCTCTTACGTAGTATTATTGCCTCCATCAGCAAAGGTAAGGAAGGGCATGAAAAGTTAGATGACAAAGTCACAAAAGACACAAAAGATACAGTACTCCTGGTGGAAATACCTTTGTTTTGACAGGCAACTAACTGAGCACACAAACCGAATGTGTCATATACTTATATACCTCACAGAAATAAGTATTTTCAAATGAAAAACTATTAAGAAGCAACCAATAATTTTAATATATATTTAGGAAAAATAGGAACAAAAAATTATACAATAAAAATTCAACTTGACTAAACTTATTAAAATGAAAAAGAAATTAAAATAACTTCACATGAAAAAAGTATATGCGCATTGGCCTTTCTTTACACTATTTTTCAATGTTTCTATAACTTTCGATTTTTCACTAATTAATATATTTTCCATTTTGAGAAAGGTCATCATTTATACGTTTAGGCATAGAGACTATCAAGTTTGGAAGAGTGGAACCACCTATCTTATCCCGCTCTTCACGTCTTTGATTGTGTCAGACTGCCGACCATTTTTATAAATATAGGCCGACAATATTTCCCAGAGGTCCTTAATTGCGTTTAAATCGGGATTTAGTACTGGCCAATCCAGAACTGAAATTTTTCTTGACGATAGGAAGGCCTTAGTTAAAAGAGCCGTCTTGATTGGAACCTTGTCTTGCTGGAAAGCTCAGTCGTCTCCGTATATGTTTCCCGGAAACTTAATGAGAACATCCTCTAAAATTTCAGCATAGAATTCTGCGTTGGTTCTTGTCGGAATAAAACAAATTGGAGGCTTTCCACTATGTTCGAAAGCGGCCCAAATCATCGAAGACCCGCCACCGTGGTTCCGCTCATGGCGCGTTTGCCGTGGTTGCCTAAGGTCCCGCCAATATTTCTGGCAACCATCTGGACCATCTAAGTTGAACTTTTTTTCGTCCGAAAATACAACGTTTCGGAATTCGTTAGTAAAAAATTTATATTTTCTGGCAATTGCTAAACGAGCCTTAATGTGGCGTGCTAATAGTCTTGGTACCGGCTCCCGCAAACAATGTTTACGTGTTCCGTCCTCGACCAAAATTTGATATATTCGTCTATCGGTGACCTTAAGACTTAAATGGTGTTTAATTTTCTTGCAATACCTTTCTTTTTGAGCAGCCAGACGACGAATTTCTCGTTTTCAAGTGCTGTCGATGTTAGTTGATCTGCCGCTTCGGTTGAGTTGACCATATGTTTCTGGATTTTTAAGAAATTTGCTGATGGTATTCCTGTTCCGATTTACTCCAGCAGCAATGTCATTAATACTTTTACCATTTTCACTTAGCCCTTTAATCAGACCACGCTCTTCAACGGATATACGTCTTCCACGTGGCATTCTACAGATTAACTCATCAATAATTCAATTATTCTTTGTTCAATAGAAGTAATCTATTTTACTTTGATTTTTCTTTATGATATCAATGCAAATAATATAAAATTTTTTGATAACTTGATAAAAAACTTTGCACATATACTTATTTCTGTGAGGTAGAACCAACTAATGAGAAAGAAGTATTTGCGTACCACTTCAACCGACTTAAAAGAGGAATAGGGGCGAAATATACGACATCATGAAGCTACTTGGAGGTGACAAAGTATATATGTAAATAGACACGTGGAATAACCAAATATCCCGTTGTTGGAAGTTACATCGCTACCTGACTTCCAGTGAAAGCATGGTGATATTCGGTTCAGTGGAAGCGAAGTTATTGCGTTTAAAGTGCCAGGAGGATTGTGTCATCTAAGCTAACATCAAATTTTGTTTTAAAATCGGTACAACGTTTACCGAAACATTTGAATTGACGAAAAAAGTTGATGGCGATGATTGTCTAGCTCGTGCCATAGTCCATGAGTAGTTTACACGTTTCAGAGATAGTTGTGAGAACATAAATGATAATGAACAGGCCGCCCAAAATCAGGAACCACCGAAAACTCTATCGAAATTGTTCGTATATTTAACATAAATGAACCGAAATCATCGTTGAAATTCAGGGAATCGGAATTCGTTGAATATCTCCAAAATCTTAATTTATCGCATTTTTACTGCTCATTTGGGCTTACGAAAGGTCTGTGCTCATTTCAGTCCGCACAAGTTAACTGAAGACCAAAAATTGCTCAGGATTCAGCATTCGAAATAACTCATTAAAGAGGCGAGAAAAGACGAGAACTCCCTTTACAACATTGTAATTGGTGATGAAACGTGTTGTTTCCAACATGAAACTGAAACTAAGCGTGAGAGTGGCGAATGGAAAGTCCCAGACGAGCCACCACACAAAAAATTTCATTTGGATAAGTCAAAAATCAAGTCGATGCTCATTTGTTTTTACGATTCCAAGGGAATTGTGTGTGTTCCCTGGTGTTTCCTACATGAACCTGAAACTAAGTGTCAAAGTGCCGAATGGAAGGCTTCAGACGAGCCACCATACAAAAAATTGTGTTTGGAGAAGTCAGACTCAAGTCGATGCTCATTTGTTTTTACGATTCCAAGGAATTGTCTACGAGGAGTTGGTGCCAACGGGCCAAACCGGCAATATAATTTTCTATCTTGGCGTTTTGAAGCGTCCTGAATACCGCAAAGGAGGAAGCTGGCGCTAATTGCATGATAATGCATCATCCATCGATCCACTTTTGAGATTGATTTTTTGACTAAAAATCGCCTTTAACCATCAATTACTCACATTATTCGCCTGTTTTGGCTCCCTGTGACTTCTACCTATTCGCCATCCAGAAGGCTTGTACCGACATCCGGAAGGATGTTGCGGTCAATGACGTGAAACACTCTTTTGAAAAGCTTTTAGATAGCGTAAAACAATATATCGTGGCCGGAGAGCATTATTTTGAATAAATAAACTCGAAGTTATTAGAACAAAACTACTGTCGTTCTTATTTTAGCTCAGTCTTTTTTTATTTTGGACTGCACCTTGTAAGTTAAGCTTCACGGTGAAGATGAGTCAGTTGAATGATTTGTTTATTCACTTCAAGTCTATACTTTTATATGGCAGACTAAGCCGAGACACTTCTTCTTCTTCTTGTTTGGCACGTTAATCGCTTAAGAGATTTTGAATGAGCTTAGGAAAGCGCGCCAGTCGTTTCTTTCTCGTGCCAAACGGCGGCAGTTGGACCAAGTAAAACGAAGTACTACTCCACTTGATCTTTCCATCAAAAAGTAGACCTTCCTTTTACTCTGCTTCCACTGGAGTCTTCAGAGCGTACCTTCAAAGCCGGAGCGTTTGTGTCAACGTGCAAAGGCTCAAAACTCTTCCGCAGATCTCTCTCTCAAGCACTTCAAGGGGTGCCTCATCGATTGGTGTCATCTTACAATACAATAGAGCTGGCGCGATGAGAGACTTATAAAGTGTTAGTTTTCTTCATCGAGAAAAGAAGTCCAAAGTCTTGCAGCTGTTGGCAAAAGAAATTCCCCATTGGATTAAAGAGCTGATATTATTATTGGTGTTAATACTGGTTTCTAAGTAAACGAAGTCTCTTAGGTAGTAAAATGGTAACTATTAACAGTGTCCGGGTGCCGATACGCGAGTACTCTGACGATTTGCTTGATGACAAGAGGTACCTCGTCTGGTGCGTTCACCAACACAAATCATTATCTTTGCTTCCTTATCAAGCTTAATAAACTAACATTTAACTAGAACTAAAAATAAAGTGAAAGCAAAGCAAACATAAATTCGTTGCGACTGGAAACATTTCGATTTTACTTAGCTCTATGGTGCAGGACTTGAATTCCTTTACAATTTGAATTTACAAATCTACTAATTAACTCATTTTGAGCAAAATAGCTTTTATAAAATTCAAATGAAAATACATCATTATAATGTAAAGACTTACCATTTACATTTAGTTTTACAAGTTTAAGTAAGAAGTGGCAATCAATGATTCCACTTAGGGTATGAGGGATGAACATCAATCCGGATATCTTTCATCTTACAGCAGGGGCATGTGTATCAATCAGTTTATAATGGGAAAACGTGATGGAATTGGTAAATCACACTTCACTCAAGACAAAGTGTTCAAAGTGTTCCAAAGCTATTTTAAATACCAGATAATCTTTTATAATGGGGATCATAATTCTGATACCAGCTTATAAAGGCGTGTTCCAGTTTCAACCTAACAAAATCATTCTAAAGAAGCTTTTTTGGTTAAGGATATTTAAATTTAAAACTGTAGCGGTTAATGAGATAGGACACGGCTTTCAATTTTGTTGTAAGAACTTGGAATATTATCCGAAATAGAATACGATGATTGCAGAGGTGAACGTATTTTATGGTAGGTTAAAAATCAGCATTTATTCATTGCTAACTTACTTGGTGTGCACCAGGCACAAAAGCGTGTGAACTTGCTTTGTAAAATTTACAACTCAAACTGGAGCATTTAATTTAAAACTTAAAATGCCACTGCTTTGAAATTCTTCTAATCGAACTTATGGCAATACTAAGGAATTCCTAAATAGCATCCCCTAATGGCACACACTGCGTATGAGTAATTTGCTGTGCATCAATATGTCAAATACATAACCGTTACACCGTGCGACAATAGAAGTTACCCAGGGAAAATTTCACATACACGCGTAACTATAGATTTTAAAAAGAAATGCTGTTTTTTCCACTTTTTATCAAACTAATTTTTTAAAAGACTTTTAAGTTTCAAAGCACTAAATTTTCACAACACGGTCCATATAATTTAATGATTGAAGATTTTTTCATGCAAATGTTGACCGCGACTGCGCTTCAAATGGTCCATCCGCATAGTCCAATTTTGGCATACTCTTTCCAATGTTTCGGCCGGTATCTCACATATAAATGCTTTAAAGTTGTCTTCCAATGCGTTAATTGAAGCAGGCTTGTCTGAATAGACATGAGCTTAAACAGGTACCCACAAAAAACAATCTAAAGGCATTATATCGCACGATCTAGCCAATTGACTGGTCCCGAACGTGAAATAAAATGTTCACCGAACTCGCCTCTCAACAGGCCCATTGTTACGCGGGCTGTGGGGCATGTGGCACCGTCTTGCTGAGACCACATGTCATGCAAGTCAAGCTCTTCCATTTTGCGCAAAAAAAAAGATGGATATCATTTCACGGTAGCGCTCACCATTCACAGTTACGTTACGATTCGCAGCATCTTTGAAGAAGTACGGTCCAATGATACCTCCAGCCCATAAACTGCACCAAACTGTGACCTTTTCTGGATACATTGGTAGCTCTTGCAATTCTTCTGACTGATCTGCACTCCAAAATCGACAATTCTGCTTATTTACGTACCCTTGATTCAAAAATGAGCTTCGTCGCTCACCACAGTATTTCGATAAAAAAGTGGATCTTCGGCCAACTTTCCAAGAGCCCATTCACCAAAAATTCTGCATTGCGGTAGGTCGTTCGGCTTCAATTCTTGAACCAGCTGTATTTTGAAAAGCTTCACACCTAAATCCTTTCGCAAAATTTTCCACGTTGTTGAGTAATAGTGGCCCAATTGCTGCGAACGGCGTCGAATCGATAATTGATGGTCATCATTAACACTGGCCGATACAGCTGCGATATTTGCTTCAGTTCGCACTCTACGTAAGCGTGTTGGTGGTTGGTGGTTTGATGTCCAATTATGTAAATTTGGTTCTAAATTTAGTCACAATAGCTCGAATAGCCGCTTCAGTGGGTCGATTAAACTGACCATAAATTTGAAGAAGCGCGCGAGAAACTTTCTTAACAGAACACGCATTTTTATAATAAAATTCAATGATTTACAAGCATTGTTCGTTTGTAAGACGATTCATGGTTAAATTATAGACCAAACTGAAGATGTTTGACAGTGAAACAAACCACGAAACGTGCGTCAGCTGTTTGAACCAACTACTTAAAAAGATAATAGCTAAAAAATCACCCCTTAGTTTCGCAATATCCCATCTATCAGTATCCGATTGATGAGCATACTATTTTAAAAGCTCCGTCAAACCCACCAAACCCACATTTTTTCAAAACGTTAATCGGAATAATTAAGGTGGCGGCATTGTGCGTGAAGAAGAAACTTCAAAGTTATTTATTCTGATCTAAAAACAGATGAAAAGGCAGTTTTCTAGTTGGAAAAACTTTTTTCGTAATAGTGCTTCAGTTTTATTAGAGATTTATAATGTCCAAAAAAAGAAAATCCAAGGAAAGGAAAACAACCAGTTTGGAAAAATAAAAAAAATGTAAGCAAACCGAAATGTGGATAAAGCCGTAGCAAAAAAATGTGAAATGAATGAGGCGACTGTTAAGATAATTAAACAAATTCAAGGTTCTATTCGAAAAAGTGTAGCCAGGGGAACTACGGTAAGCGCAAAATTTTCCACTTATCACAGAGATGATTTATTATAAAGAGTAGAAAAAGCTCTAGTAATTCAGATAGAGGACAATAGTAATAAAAAGTACCGGTAGATTGAAATTGGTGACATTTTAAGCTCTTTAAAAGAAAAGCCACAAACACCATCTGCCACAGAATTTATTTCAGAATGGTCTCAAAATCTTAAAAAAGGACAATACGAATTAACCTTTACTTCATTTTATACGATTACATTCTGTCAAAAGAGTACCAGGAATTGTGCAATAAAACGCAAAATAATTGTTTAATCATAAAAATTTACTTTGTCGCCTTCAAAATAGCAATTCCATTCAAAACAATACACATATGCCAAGGATTAGCCTTGTCATCAAAGCAGCTTTTAAACGCGTTTGAAGAGATCTTTTTCAGCTGTTTCAGCGAATTCTTTTTAATGGCCTCAATCCACTCAAAGCGGCTTCCGTGAAGTGGCAATTAAGGTTTTGGGAAAAGGAAAAAGTCACAGAGGGCTAAAACCTGTAAATACGGTGGTTGTCCGTTGATATTTGTCGAATTTTTGGTCAAAAAGTGTTCACAATATGAGCCTTGTGAGACGGTGCGTTGTCATGGTGCAACATACATGAGTTTTCTGTCCACAAATGAGGCCATTTCCATGCATATTCCTTCTGAAAAGTCACATAACTGCCAAATATTGTTCTATATTTAGCGCCGAACCATTTGGAATAAATTCCGAGTGCACAACACCATGACAAGCAAAGAAAAAGAGTAGCATGACTTTCATTTTGGGCCGACTTTGACGTGGTTTTTTGGGTTTCAGCGAATGTGGATATCACCATTCAGCCGCCTGTTGACTGGTTTGCATGCAAAACTCATATTATCTGAGTCTAATCACCTGTTATCATGCCCTGAATAAATGTTGGGTCCAAATTCAATTGCTTAAGCATGTCTCAGCCACCTTCTTCAGATGAATTTTTTTAAAAAAATTTAACTCTCTTGGAACAAGTGGAGCAGCCACGCGTCTCATGCCCAATTGATGGTGTGAAATGTTGCGAATTGATTTGTGAGACATGCTAAGGTCACGAGCTACCTCCCTCAAACTTAAATGTTGCTTTGATGATGTTCCAGCACCATTTCGGAGCAAATCTTCCACGATTTAATTGGCCCTTTAAAAAGCCTCTACAAAAAGCACACTCGTCATAGGCTTTTTGAAATATTTTCAAGGTTCGGCACACGAAATCCAGTTCAACACACAAAATTAAATTCTTTGTTCGATATTTTTATCCATAGTGAAAATCGCAGAGTACACCTGCGGTTGACTGATAGAATTAAATGCCAAAAACAAGCTAATTGACAGATGTGCTCAAGCTCTGCGACACTATAGGGGAGAGTTGTACCAACATTCCAGCAAAAACAAGTAAGTGTAACGCGCACTTTTTAAATGAACAATTCCCAATATTTTTTTGACAGAATGTATAATGAACATATCTTCTACTTTTCTTTCTCTTCTTTATATTGATTTTACGGTTTTTAGGTTTATTAAACATATCCGTCTACTTTGTATGAACTCTGTGTCTCGTTTTAGTCGGCTTCGCTCTGCACGATTTTTTCTATAACGCATCTACTGTGTAAATCGAGAGATGAATTTAATTGAATTTTACTCAACTGAGATAAAGTATACGCAGTGGATACCTCTGTTCACTTAACCCTTTGAAATTTTAAAGTACTTTAAAAAATTTAATTGTTGAGAAAATGAAAAACTGGATATGCAGTATTAGTGTATAAAGTCTACAGTTTCACGTGCATATGAAATTTTTGCGGGATAAAAACAAGTTGATTTTTGTAGCACAGTGTATATACAGAAAAATTTGTCACAGCCAACACCAGCGTACTGCATACTATTAAAGGTTAACCGTTGTAAAAACGCTTTCTAAAACTTTAAAAGCAAAGTTGCTTTATCGCCGCTCTTCTTCTTCTTAATTGGCGCTATAACCGCTTACGCGATTTTGGCCGAGTTTAACAAAGCGCGCCAGTCGTTTCTTTCTCGTGCTAACCGGCGCCAGTTGGACACACCAAGTGAAGCCAAGTCCTTCTCCACCTGATCTTTCCAACGCAGAGGGGGCCGCCCTCTTCCTCTACTACCACCAGCTGGTACCGCATCGAATACTTTCAAAGCCGGAGCGTTTGTATCCATTCGGACGACATGACCCAGCCAACGTAGCCGCTGGATCTTTATTCGCTGCGCTATGTCTATGTCGTCGTAAAGCTCATACAGCTCATCGTTCCATCGTCTGCGATATTCGCCGTTGCCAACGTGCAAAGGTCCAAAAATCTTACGCAGAATCTTTCTCTCGAACACTCCAAGCGTCGCTTCATCGGATGTTGTCATCGTCCAAGCTTCTGCGCCATACGTTAGGACGGGCATGATGAGAGTCTTGTAGAGTGTTAGTTTTGTTCGTCGAGAGAGGACTTTACTACTCAATTGCCTACTTAGTCCAAAGTAGCACTTGTTGGCAAGAGAGATTCTACGTTGGATTTCAAGGCTGACATTGTTATCGGTGTTAATGCTGGTTCCTAAATAGACGAAGTCCTTTACAACCTCGAAATTATAACTGTCTACAGTGACGTGGGTTCCGATACGCGAGCGCGCCGACTGTTTGTTTGAAGACAGGAGGTACTTCGTTTTGTCCTCGTTCACCACCAGACCCATTCGCTTTGCCTCTTTATCCAGTTTGGAGAAGGCAGAACTAAGAGCGCGGTTGTTAAGGCCAATGATGTCAATATCATCGGCATACGCCAGCAATTGTACGCTCTTATAAAATATTGTGCCTGAGCGATTAAGTTCTGCGGCTCGTACAATGCTCTCCAACATCAGGTTAAAGAAGTCACACGACAGCGAGTCACCCTGTCTGAAACCTCGTTTGGTATCAAACGGCTCGGAGAGGTCCTTCCCAATTCTAACGGCGCTGCTGGTGTTGAGCAACGTCATCTTACATAGCCGTATTAGTTTTGCGGGGATACCAAATTCAGACATCGCGGCATACAGATAACTCCTTTCCGTACTGTCGAATGCAGCTTTGAAGTCGACGAAAGGATGATGTGTGTCGATTCTCCTTTCATGGGTCTTTTCCAAGATTTGGCGTATTGAGAATATTTGGTCGATGGTGGACTTTCCAGGTCTGAAGCCACACTGATAAGGTCCAATCAGTTTGTTGACGGTGGGCTTCAACCTTTCACACAATACGCTCGCTAGAACCTTATAGGCGATATTTAGAAGACTAATCCCGCGGTAATTGGCACAAATTGCAGGATCACCCTTCTTATGGATTGGGCAGAGCACACTGAAATTCCAATCGGCAGGCATGCTTTCATCCGACCATATTCTGCATAGGAGCTGATGCATGCACCTTACCAGCACCTCGCCGCCATGTTTGAATAGCTCAGCCGGGAGTCCGTCGGCGCCCGCGGCTTTGTTGTTCTTTAGCCGCGTTATCGCTATTCTCACCTCGTCATGATCGAGTAGCGGAACGACAATTCCGTCGTCAACGATTGGGGTAACGGGATCTTCACTTTCTCTGTGACATGCGCAGCTGTCACTGTTTAATAGGTTCGAGAAGTGTTCCCTCCATAATTTAAGATTGCTCTGTACGTCAGTCACCAGTTCGCCGTCTTTGTTCTTACAGAAAAACGCCCCGGTCTTGAAACCTTCTGTAAGCCGCCGAACTTTCTGGTAGAATTTTCGGGCGTTGTTCCCGTTGGCCAGCATCTCAAGCTCTTCGCACTCACGTATTTCTGCCTCTCGTTTCTTCTTTCGGATAATACGTCTCTCTTCCTTTTTCAGCTCTCTGTAGCGATCCCACATGGCTCGCGTTGCGCCCGATCGCAGCGTGGCTCTATAAGCGGCATCTTTTCTTTCTGCGGCAGCATGACATTCCTCGTCGTACCAATTGTTTTTTCGGGCTCGCCGGAATCCGATTTCTTCTTCGGCGGCGGTACGTAGGGAACGAGAAATGTTGCTCCATTGCTCGCACATGCCGGTGTGTTGGGCAGTGCTCTCCGAGAGCAGGAGTGAGAGTCGAGTGGCGAATCTTCTGGCTGTCTGTTGTGATTGCAGCTTTTCGATGTCGAACATTCTTTGCGTAGGTAGATGTACGTTTTTTGCTGCACAGAGGCGGGTGCGCAGCTTGGCTGCAACAAGGTAATGATCCGAGTCGATGTTGGGTCCTCGGATCGTGCGTACATCTAATACACTAGAAGCGTGTCTTCCATCTATCACAACATGATCGATCTGGTTTCGCGTTTTTCGATCAGGAGACAGCCAGGTAGCTTGGTGTATTTTCTTATGCTGGAATCTGGTGCTGCAGACTACCATGTTTCGGGCCCCGGCGAAGTCGATCAGCCTCTGTCCGTTACCGGATGTTTCGTTGTGCAGGCTGAATTTTCCGACTGTGGGACCAAAAATTCCCTCCTTGCCCACCCTGGCGTTGAAGTCGCCAAGCACGATTTTTATGTCGTGGCGGGGGCAGCGCTCATAGGAACGTTCCAGGCGCTCATAGAAGGAATCTTTGGTCGCATCGTCCTTCTCTTCCGTCGGGGCGTGGGCGCAAATTAGCGATATGTTGAAAAAACGGGCTTTGATGCGGATTGTTGCGAGACGCTCGTCCACCGGAGTGAACGACAGTACTAGGCGACGAAGTCTCTCTCCCACAACAAATCCGACACCGAATTTGCGCTCCTTTACATGGCAGCTGTAGTAGACGTCACAAGGTCCTATGGTTTTCTTACCTTGCCCCGTCCATCGCATCTCTTGGATGGCAGTGATGTCAGCCTTTACTCTCACGAGGACATCAACCAGCCGGGCAGAGGCACCTTCCCCATTAAGGGACCGGACATTCCAGGTGCATGCCCTCAAATCATAATCCTTAGTTCGTTTGCAGGGGTCGTCATCAGTATAGGGAGGTCTCATCCGAGGCTTTTGTACACTTTTCATTGGGGGCGATTTTTAAGTGGCGGGTCCCAAACCCAACGCACAACCAGCTATCCTGGAATATTTCGCCTTCTCACTTTAGCTCACTCCCGAACGGATGTTCGGAAGCTACCCAGAGGATACGTGGGCTAATCCCGGCCGTTGTGAGCTGCTTGAACCATATGCAGAAGAATCGTCCTGGCCATTCCCAAGTGAATGGCGATCAGTAACTTTCCCCACTTGCGTGGACTTCTACACATGGAACCATCCTCCAATCGCCGCTCCACCTAATGGAATACTAGCATTGGTTTGACATGGCAGATGAGCAACTTTTACTACTTGCACTAAGATATTAGAAAATTTGTTGCATTAACTTTGGCGACTAAAAACAACAATGCAACCTGTATATAAAATCGGGAAATATGTCAACATATTTCACAAAAAGTAACAAAAACGAACCGGAAAACAACCAAAGCAATTAAAAACAGCAAAACTGCTACAATATAAGCCCACCTATTGTGTGTGCGCAAATCCAAACAACGGTAGAGCAACAACAACTAAGTGCGGTATTAATAACAACCGCATAATTAAATCATTTTAATAAACAAACTTATTTAGTGCTATATCAGTTGAGATTTTATGCCTGCACCTGTTTTCACATATCCATTCTAGTGAGTAGTGCGCGTATCCTACCAAAAGCCACAAGACTCATTACAGGAGTTGCCCACATACGAGTATATAGAAGCATAAAAGTATAAATTTTTAGTATAAAAACAGCCACAGGCAAGAGCAACATAAGGAAACCTATTAAAAACAAAATAAAAGCCATAAGTGTGAAAATTAAAATGGTAGCACAAAAATCTGTCATTAGCAGGTAAGTTGAGCACCTCGCGGCAACACGCACTTCCATTTACACATCCGAACAGGAAAACACAAGCAATAAAATGAAAACTAAGCAAATATAAAAACTACATAAAAGCGAATGAGCTTTTGAATGTGTGAATGTGTGTGTGAATATGTGCCAGTGATGCATGCATGTGTGTGCGTGTTCACTCACGCTGAGTGTCACAGCGAAATTTTTACATGCAACATTTATGGTGGCGTTGTTGACGTGGTAGCAACACGCGTAGTTACTAGCGGCAGTGAGAATGCAAAATGAAGCAACAATAAAGCGCCACTACTTGTGCACTGCTTGTCATTTGTTGTTGAGCTCACAGCAAGACAAGCAACAAAAACAAAAAATGAAAGTACAAGTGAAGACGAAAAGGTGCAAGTAGGTATCAAGGAGATATGGAAAATGCCACAGAAACTTCACTGCATGAGATTGCGAACGCCAGGCGGCAGCTGACAAGTAGGCAGTCATGAGTGTGCAGCAAACGCAATGTAGCGGTTTGCATTTACCGTTACCGGTTGTGGCCGCGCGTCACCACAAGTTTCACCAAAATATTCAGTCGCACACTCACACTCATACACTGGATCAGGCACATGAATGCGGGGAACTCCATGCGGCAGTAAAGCGCTATTGAAGCCAAAATCAAGCTGGCGTTTTTGCGTTAAACAAAAAACTAATTACTGATGAGGAAGAATGGATTAGAATAACAAAACCCCACTTTTTGTATTTTTTGCATATCTTGAAGGGTTAACGATTTCGTAATTATCCCAAAATTGCAAGAAAATCAGAGAAAAATCGAGGGAGTTATAGAACTTTGGCTAAAAGAATTTAGCAATGGCAGTTTAAACGTTAGGTTCTTCAAGTCATATGGACTGTCGGTACTGCTGCACAGTAGCTCTACCTGGAACAAAAAATCCGCTATAACCAGTCGCTCACAAGTTCTTATGAACAGCCGGGTTGTATTCCAAAACTTTTGACTAAAAATAATACCAAACAAGGAATTGCTCGAAAAAGCAAACATAGAATCGCTAGGCATCTCGACTAGAACAGAAATGGAAGTGAGTTGGTCACACTTTACGCAAAGAAGATGGTAACATAGCGAAGAAAGCAATGGAATTGAGCCCACTCACAGCGAGTGAAGAAGAGCGCCTGGCCAACCAAGGGAAACCTGGAAAAGAACTGTGGATCGTGCGACGGCTCGACTCAAGTTAAGCTGGAGGCAGCTGAAGGCGTTATCCAGTAATAGGGCGAGATGGCATGTAGATATTGTTGGTGCCCCATGTCTCGTTAGGGATTCACGGAAACAATGATGATGATAGGACTTTGACTGAAAGAATATAGAAATGGCAACTTGGTACTATTGAGGCATTTGACCGATTTCTGTTTTAATATAAATATTAAAATCTTTGGTAAAGATCGTGAATGAAGAGAGCTGAAGATTTCAAATCTTCAAAACTGGTAATAAGAATGAAGTAAAAAATTATCGACTTGTTCCAAACTTTTTGAGAAAGTGATCACGGATAAGCTAGCATTTGATATCAAATGATTTGTATCCTTGTCAAGACGAGTTTGTTGGTGGATGATCTACTGTTATGAATTCTCCTCTGGAAATACGAAAATCTGGGTTTGCACTCGTCTTTCTTTTTATGACTCAAAGCATACCAGTCAAATAGAATCTCATTTGTTCGAATTGGGAATACTAATTCCCATAAATTTGTATCAACTTCTGGAGTACCAGAAGTTAGCATTCTTGGTCCTATCTCGTTTATACTTTTCATTAAAGATCGTTGCATCAAGTATTCAAAATATTTATTCTATGAATATTCTGAATGGCAAGGCTCTGCAAAAGAAAATGACTGGGCTCTGTCGTTTTCCAAGTCCATGAATCCCCTTGCGTCAACTTATTATATTTCAAATGTTTTTTTTTCCTTGCTCACTGCACTCGGGAACATAGAGCCTCGACAAGACTCAATCTTGCGTTGGTTTCGTTAATATATTTTTGCTTTCTGATTCTTTCTAGGTGATTAGCCTGCTGCTACCAGTCCTAAGTAGGGGGAATGCCCACGTATCGTTGCTTAGGAACAACGCCTTCTTACTGCTTGAAGCGCCATCTGTGTGTCACACTTTTCTGGCAGAAGGATCACACAGATGGTTGAGGACTTCGCTAAAGTTCGTGTGTCTACGCTATTACTGCAATTGCTCGCTTTCTCTTGCTGGCGCCGCTAATGCAATGTGTAACTGTGTTTTTTGCTTGTTTTTAGCAGCCACAATGCAAGTTATGCGCTGACTTTTTTGTGCGGGAGTAAGAATTGGAAGGATAAGGTTGTAGGAGTTGAAAAATGAAATTATTATTAGTTATATATTTCAAATGTAATTCTTGTCAATTAAACTCGTTAATTTGGTTTTATTTTTAATTCGTATTTTACGCTCATTATCCATATGAACTCTATTCTTTGGAAAGCATATGCCAACTTAGGTTTTTTGCGACGCTATGCTAGTGATTTTAAGGACCCATACACTAGACAAATCGTATTGCATTCTTTAGTCCGTTCGAAGTTGGAGTATGCCGCCGTCATCTGGAATCCGATGTATTCCTCACATTCCTTTAGAATTGAAAGAGTTCAACGTAGGAACGCAGAATGTCAAATTGGATGATTAATTTTGCGCCACCCTTCTGCTTTTCTAATATCTGCTCACTCAGCATGAAATGACCCAAATGCCCGCGCAAGTGTATTTCTCTCGCGTATATCGACTAACTAATGCCTGTACACAATATTTTATTTTATGTGAATTTTCCGTTCGCGCGTGCAACAACGCGCTTATTGTGCGTTGCAATTGTATGTGCAGGGTTGTATGTGGTGGGTGCGTTCGCACTGCATGTTATGTGGCATAAAAGCGAAAGAAAGCAATCGCACACACGCGAACGCATTCATACACATCCAGTCATGCAAGCAAATAGACTTACTGAGTAGACTTACAAAGTGAAATAAATATGTCTAGTTTTATTCTTAGACATTTTCCAGCTAAAAGCATTGTTGTTCTCACTGTTGTTGTTGTTGCTTTGGTAGTTTTTATTCCTTGTTAAATGCGTAGTTCTGCTTCAGCAGCAGCAGGCTGTGCTCTCTTTATGCCTCTATCATTTTTGAGTATCATCGTAAAATTTTATATTTTTAATAATGTGTCATAAGTGCCACTATTATTTGCACTCTACCGCCTCCTTTGACACTTCCATGCTCGCTGTGCCCCTACGAACTTTTTATGAATTATGTAATGTGCAATTATTCGCTACCTGCTACATGCCACCTTCGCGTGCAACTCATGCACTTAGGTATTAGTGCTTGTTCCGAAAGCTAATACGAGAACAAGCACTTTTTATTCCCTTTTTGCTTTTCGCCCTCTTCTTTGTGCCATTACGCTCACCTTTATTAGTGCGCTTCTATTTGTAATTTTAGTATAAATTTTCTACTTTGCTTGTCTAAACTACATATTTTTGTTGCCTTGCCGCATTCTTTCTGGGAGTGTTGTAAGTAGTTGTTGTTGTAGAAGTCCTTTGCTCTTTATGGCATTTCATGTAATCTTACAAAAATTGTCTTTTTATGCATTTCTAAATACGTTTGTGATTGCGTGTGTATTAGTAGGCTGCATCAGACCACCGAGGCGACTTTTACTCTAGCTCAGCAGATTTATATGATTTATATAGAAGTGTGAGAAAATGTGCATATTTTAAAGTACTATTTTGCTTATTCGAACTATAAGTTTTCCACAATAGTACAAGAAGGTGCAAAGTTACTCATCCTGTCGAAAAATTTATAATATTTCCAGGTGGTGCAAAATTATTCACCTTATCGAAAAAATCTATAATTTTTCCAGATAATGCAAAATTAATCGCCCTATCGGAAGATTTTTCATTTTTCCACAATAATTAAAGGTGACGTAAAATTATTCATCCTATCGGAAGATTTATAATTTTTCCAGGTGACGCAAAATTAATTACCCTATCGAAAAATTTATAATTTTTCCCGGTGGCGCAAAATTAATCACCCTACCGAAAAAATTTATAATTTTTCGAGATGGTGCAAAATTACCCACCCTATCGAAAAAATTTATAATTTTTCCAAATGATGCAAAATTATTCACCCTATCGAAAAATGTATAATTTTTGCCAGGTGGCGCAAAATGAATCACCCTATCGACAAATGTATAATTCTGCCAGGTAGCGCAAAATTAATAATCCTAACGGAAGTTTTTTTATTTTGTCACAATAATCTAAAGCGACGAAAAATTATTCACATTATCGAAAAATTTACAATTTTTCCAGTTGGAGGAAAATTAATCACACTTACGAAAAAATGTATAATATTTCCAGGTGGGGCAAAACTAATCACCCTATTGAAAAACTTATAATTTTTCCAGGTCGAGCAAATTTGGTCACCCCATCGGAAGATTTATAATTGTTTCTCAATAATTCAAGGTGGCGCAAAATTAATCACCCTAACGGAAGATTTTAACTTTTGTCACAATAATTAAAGGCGACGCAAAATTATTCACCTTATCGAAAAATTTACATTTTTTCCAAGTGGCGCAAAATTAATCACCCCATCGGAAGATTTCTAATTTTTCCACAATAATTAAAGGTGACGCAAAATTATTCACACTATCGGAAGATTTAAAATTTTTCCAGGTTGCGCAAAATGTTCTCAATAATTCAAGGTGGCGCAAAATTAATCACCCTAACGGAAGATTTTTAATTTTGTCACAATAATTAAAGGCGACGCAAAATTATTCACCTCATCGAAAAATTTAAATTTAAATAATTAAAGGTGACGCAAAACTAATGACCCTATCGAAAAATGTAAAATTTTTCCAGGTGGCGCAATATTAATCACCCTAACGGAAGGTTTTTAATTTTGCCACAATAATTAAAGCTGACGGATAATTATGGTACAAAATTAAGCACCCTATCGGAAGATTTTTCATTTTTCCCCAATTGTACAAGATGGTACATGCAGGACTTGCCCCAGTACTACCATGAATATCGTTTTCCACTTACTTCCCATCGCTTTTTATTTCCATCGCTGCTCAATCAAACAGCAATCCGGTTAAAGCAGGGTGGTCTCTGGAGGTAATCTCTCAAGAGATATAGTAACACTTTTGAGTCACTAATACCGTATTTCTCTCAACTTCGAACATATCTCTTCAACTAAACTGGAGTTTGAGGGTCGTACCAGGGCAATCTTACAAAGTTGCCATGGTGCAGATCTAAATTAGTCAATTCCAGTAAGGAGGAGAAAAAATCTCTTGAGTAGGCATGTAACATTTATTTGATCTGGGTTCCAGGAAATAGGAACATATAGGGAAATTAAATTCCTGATGAGCTTGCCAGGAAGGGGATATAATTGATGTCATCGACCTCCTACCCAGTGATCGGCATCGCCCTGACTTGTTAAAGGGAAATTGCACAACTTATTTCTCAGGAAAGCGCAGAAAATATGGAGCTGGATTTCTTCATGTCCTATTTCGAAAGCCCTTTGACCCCAGTACAATAGACGCAGGACTCAGAAAGTCTGTGGGGACCTTTCAGACAAAGGAACCTTTTGAGCACTTTCTCGGTAAATGTCCGGGCTTGGCAGGTAGACAATTAAGCTCACTTGCTGCTCCTTCCTTCCGCAGCCCGGGGCCAGTGGGCCAACCTAAATCTCACCAATTTTCTCCATTATATCAACAGCTCTGACTGGCCGTAGATATTTGCCTGTTGGAGGTCTCATAATGGTATCAAAACGGCGCTTTAGCGCTACTTGGGGAGTGCCAGAGTGGTACTTCAATCATTTCACCTACTTACCCACTAGGTGGCGCAAAATTATTCGCCCTATCGAAAAATGTATACTTTTTCCACGTGGGGCAAACTTAATGACCCTATCGAGAGATTAAACTGTGGAGCAACATTTTTTGCGCGTTTTGAAGTTTTAGCATAGATTTTGTCGTTTTGCCTATTAAAAACTTCTTCTTCAACAGCGAAAATTTTCTCATCTGTGAAAAGAATATTTCCATGGTCGTCGACTGCGTGCCACCGAAGTGGCTGCTTGGATCTGTCGAGTCTAAATTTTTTCAAGCGCCTTGTCAAAAAATGGGCAGTCTAGTGACGGAAGGCTTCCATGTGGTGATCATCTCTAATTAGTCTTGACATGGGTCTGGTCGATACATTTATTTCTCTGCCCATGATTTTCTGCTTTCTGAGGGGACTGCTGCGAATTCTTTCTCAAACGGCTTTCATGACTGCACTGGTTTGAACAGCACAAGGACGCCCACTTCTTTTTTGTCTGTCACTTCAGACATTTAGGAAAAACGATTGGTGGGGCGGTAAGAAAACATTTTCGAAATATTAAGTTTTTTTCAGCAATTTGTAAATCTCACTTGCCCTCTTACCACACATTTTTAATGCAATCACAGCAAAGCGATTTTCTTTAGATCCCCACTCCGTTGTCAAAGAGCGAAATTCGCCACCAAACAGTAAAATTTCTGAGTAGAACGAAAGCACAAATAACCGAACTTTCTTCTGCGAATTTGTTGTTGAATTTATGGCAAGACTAAATACATCATAACTCGCAAAATAATCGTCTGACACAAAAAAATCGGAATACATTCGCTAAAGGAGATGTTTCTCTGGTTTGTCAGGTATTCTTTGGAGGACATTTCTTTAGATTTTTCGTTCATTTCCGCTAGTTTGTTATTGCTAGAATAATAATTACTATAAACAAACTCCCAGGGATATCTGCTGGGTTATCTGAAGAATTCCCAAATTTTGTTAGCCGAGTAGTTTGGAATTAAATTAAATTAAAATCGCATAAACTGTTATCGCGTCCATCAAAAAGAAGCCAAGAAGAAGGTTTGAAATTATGGCGTACACGGACTGCAGGAAATTACAATCTTCAGAGAAATGCCTTAAAGCCGAGCAATTAGAATATTCTGCTTTTATTGACTTAAAATGTTTAGGCAATATTCTTGAGAAATTATGCATTTATTTAAAAAAGGGAACAATTTAAAACTCCTATATTCCCATTAATGAGCAAAGAGTTAATTTTTTGTAAGAAATCTATACAAATATTTCAGCAGCGCATAAAAATCCTATCACTTTTGAAAGTATTAATATTTGAGCATGTAACGGAAATGAACTGGCATTTGAACTCTGACTCTCAACTTTATCATCATGCATCTACACTCAAACGAAAAAACACACATAAATTTTTCTAGAAACGACGGGTAAGGCGTTTTTCCACTTTTGTTTTCACATTCTAATGCATTAAATGCGAAAAGGAATCCCCTCAGCTTACAATATGACTTCTTCTGCAAATTGAATCACGTTTAAGTCATCGTAAAATGAAACTTGACACTATAACGACATAAAATGTGGCAACAACAATCCCAACAAAACAAACAAACACCGTCGGCGGCTAAGGCAATGAAAAAGCGCAAAGCTGTGACAGGATGCAGCAGCAAGTCACGAGTAGACATCGTTAAGGGCACTGACGACTTTAAGACAAACCAGCAAGTAAACACGTAAGCACACACCAACACACACACACACACATGCACTTATAAAATAAAGGTTTAAATGTAAGCGGCCAACTTCAGCGGCACGTAAAGCAAACGTCAACAGCTTAACTCCAGCAGAGTTGCAGTGCAAGATGAATAAATATGAAAGCTGTCAGAATATTGGACTGTTTGTGTGCTTGTAAGGACGTATGCATATGGTGTGTGTGCGTATGTGTCTCAAAGTAATAAAATCAAAATTCGGATATGTACGGGGATTGCGTCAGGAAATGTATTGTGGCTGGAACAACAAATTGACATGTGAGTAGACATACCACACACATTTCTGAGTATAAATATGATGAAAAATTAAATATTTACGCATTTAAATGGAAATTACGCACTAAGCTAAGCGCTCTAATAGACGATGAAAAATCATTTGGTAGCAAAAGCCTGCATTTAACGGTGGCTGATGTTTGGTGCAAATATCAAAATTTCAAATATCAAAATTTCAAATGAGACTTAATACAAAATTCAGGTACCTTAGAATAAAAACTCTAACTTGTAGGCTCTCAACCGCTTTTTTTCAATTTGGTTGATATGCGCCAATACACCGAAGCGTGGATATTCCATTTTTTTGAGCCTTCGTCTTCAAATCGGAAAAGAGGATTTTTGAAAGTGCCCCATCATAATAAACATGCGAGTTCTGCTATAAATGAGATAATTTTCACTCTGACGAAATATAAAAAACTTTATTTAGAGTATTGAATTTTTTTTTAAGATATATTTATTACTAGAACTACAAAATTTTAAAATTTGTTCGAAACTGAGTGACAAAAATGAGGCCAGTCATATATCCTGAAACCCGAAATCACCACATAATCCGTACAAATAATTTAATTGGAACCAAAGTTCACATAGATGTTTTTGATGCCAACAAAAATCAAAGATTAAACGGCTTTTAAAATCACGCGAAAGATACGTGCAAAGCAAATATATCCCTAAACTCAAAATCAGCTTTAAATCTGTAAAAATCATTTCAGAGTAATCAAAATTAGTTCAGAGGCTAACGATAATAACAAAAATACCCTTTCGAAAAACAACTTTGAAATCGCTCCAAGGGCTAGCTCACTGCTTATATATCCTGAAGCGCAAAATCGCCCTAGAATGCCTAAAAATTATTTAATAAGAATAAGTGTCGGCTCAAATGTTAATGATCGCAACAGCAAATA
This sequence comes from Anastrepha obliqua, assembly GCF_027943255.1. Classification (NCBI taxonomy): domain Eukaryota; kingdom Metazoa; phylum Arthropoda; class Insecta; order Diptera; family Tephritidae; genus Anastrepha; species Anastrepha obliqua. Next base: position 35,038,201 of record NC_072896.1, read on the forward strand.
ATATAAAAAAATTTTGAAATCTCATCAAAAACAAATCCATCGCACATATATCCTAGAAACTCAAATCGCCATGGAATGCGTATAAATCACTTAATATGGCTGAAATTTGGTACAAATGTTTATATTAGCAGTGAAAAATGTTGCACAAAAACTTTTTCAAATCGGTTGAAAAACAAGTCCACCTCACATATATCCTGAAACGCAAAATCGCCGTAAAATCCGTAAAAATTACTCAAGAACAATAAAACTCAGCAGCAGTGTTTATAATGACACCAAAAAAGAATTTGTGGAAATTTGTTGAAATCGGATCAAAAACGAGCTCACCGCCCATATATCCTTAAACGCAAAATCGCCGTAAAACCCGTAAAAATTACTCAATAACAATAAAACTCAGCAGCAGTGTTTATAATGACACCAAAAAAGAGTTTGTAGAAATTTGTTGAAATCGGATCAAAAACAGGGTCACCGCACTTATATCCTTAAACGCAAAATCGCCATAAAATCCGTAAAAATTACTCAAGAACAATAAAACTCAGCAGCAGTGGTTATAATGACACCAAAAAACAAGTTTGTAGAAATTTGTTGAAATCGGATCAAAAACAGGGTCACCGCACTTATATCCTTAAACGCAAAATCGCCATAAAATCCGTAAAAATTACTCAAGAGCAATAAAACTCAGCAGCAGAGCTTATAATGACACCAAAAAATAGTTCGTAGAAATTTGTTGAAATCGGATCAAAAACAAGCTCGCCGCACATATATCCTTAAACGCAAAATCGCCATAAAATCCGTAAAAAATAATCAATAACAATAAAACTCAGCAGCCGTGTTTATAATGACACCAAAAATAGTTTGTAGAAATTTGTTGAAATCGGGCTACGGACTCGCCCACCGCTCATATAAGTTAACACAAGTAAACACCCATCCACTTAAATTACAAATTAACGCTGGCCAAAATACCTTTCCCACCGATTTCGCTGACAACGCGTCTATAGCTTTGCGCGTGGAGACAGGTAAAAACTTCACTCATGCCAATAATGCTGACTAAATATTTTCAGTCTTGCTCGTGACAACAACAAAACGAGCACAGCATAATAAGCGGAATATTGCAGCAGAAGTCACGCGGCTAACAACGTGCAGTAGCTAGTGTTAGTGGTAGAAGTGTAGGCATTTAGACGCTAACGTCGCCTTTTGTAAATTCAGTTGTTATAACTCTTCCGCTGAGACCGGCTGCCCTTGCATTAGCAAGGGAAATAAATAAAAAGTAATCAGAACCAATTGATAGCAAACTGGCGCCCAACGTGGGGCCAAACAAATAATATCCTTGTATAAAAGGACGCGAGTTTGGCCGTGGGTTCGGACCCACCTCCTATTAAAAAAAAAAGGCAAAAATTAAAGAACGCTAACAGGTGCCCCCATAAGCAGTGCCAATAAAGTGCCACAATAATAAAAAAAAAGCAAAAATTAAAGAACGCTAACAAGTGCCACCATAAGCAGTGCCAATAAAGTGCCACAATAATTTAAAAAAAAGCAACAATTAAAGAACGCTAACAGTCCCACCATAAGCAGTGCCACAATCAAGTGAAACATTTAAGGCTTTGCACGCCACGCAGAGGCGTTGCCAGCGAGGGACAATCCAACAACCAGCAAGGGACAATCCAACAACCAGCGAGAGGCAATCCAACGACCAGCGAGGGACAATCCAGCAAACATCCACCTAAAGCATCTTAATATGGACCTATTTTTATATTTGTAAGTGGAAACTTAGTAGCCGCATTTTAATACATAACAATATAATTCTAAATTGTAAACTATAAATAAATACCCAAAGGCTCAGATCTAATAGAGATATAGAGATTTCCAATTAGAAATTTTAGTCTGTATAGGAACCCTGAAATCAGGGTAGATTTACTTTAAAAACAATGGACGCACAAACTCTCCAAACTGTCCTGACTACGGCAATCCGGACTGCAACTGAACATTCCAGACGGGAATTTCAGAGTCGCTTAGACGAACTCACAAGTAGACTGGCCAGAATTGAAACCCCAACACAGGTGGTTCAGTATGAGCCAGTTACAATTAAACCAAACTTAGTTCTATTGAATTAAATTAATTTTGATACCATCAAAATCAAAAGAATTTTAATATGATTAAATTTAATTTGAAAATAATTAATGTAATCTTTAGCGAATAAGAAAAATCGAGTAAAATGCCATAGGCGTTCGATCCTTAGATAATAGGAAAAATCGTTAAAAATGCCATAGGCTTTCGATCTTTAGATGATAGAAAAAATCGTTAAAAATGCCATAGGCTTTCGATCTTTAGATAATAGAAAAAATCGTTAAAAATGCCATAGGCTTTCGATCTTTAGATAATAGAAAAAATCGTTAAAAATGCCATAGGCTTTCGATCCTTAGATAATAGGAAAAATCGTTAAAAATGCCATAGGCTTTCGATCTTTAGATAATAGAAAAAATCGTTAAAAATGGCATAGGCGTTCAATCTTTAGATAGTAAGAAAAATCGTTAAAATTGCCATGGGCGTTCGATCTTTAGATAATAGAAAAAAGCGTAATAAATGCCATAGGCCAACGATATAGATTTAAAAATTAGATGAATAACTATAGGTCTATAATTACAACCTTTTTACAGTACCCTTGCCGCCATGGCTTACACAGCTTTTCCAACGGTAAAATTCCGTCACACCACAAAGCAGGCTATCGACGTTTTTAATAAGGAAGATCAGCGGGAAATCCTCCAAACCGAACACAACCGCGCACATAGATCCCTACGCGAAAACGAACAACAAGTTCTCGAAAATTACTACTTTCCTGACTTACGGAAAATCTTAAAAGAAATAGTCTCAAATTGCAAAGTATGCCATGAAGCAAAATATCAGCGACATCCCCCCAAGCCCGAAATTGGATCAACTCCCATACCTTCTTACCCAGGAGAAATGCTTCACGTTGATATTTATTCAACGGACAAGACACATTTTCTCACAACAATAGATAAATTCTCCAAATTCGCAATAGTTTTTCCAATCAAATCTAGGGCCATAGTAGATATTAAAGAACAAATTTACGAACTTCTAAATTTTTACAAAAATACTAAAGTGCTTGTCTGCGACAACGAAAGGTCACTAAATTCAGAAACTATCAGATCAATTCTAAAAAACCACTTCGGAGTCACAATCTACACCACACCACCCGCACACAGTGCAACTAACGGCCAGGTAGAGAGGTCCCACAGTACGCTTACTGAAATTGCACGCTGTCAAAAGCTTGAGACTTGCATCTCTAACACGACGGAACTAATTCTGCTAGCAACGACTAAGTACAACCGCACCATCCATTCTGTAACAAACAGGAAGCCTATAGATATCATTCATGCAACACCGAACGAACTCGTAAATGAAATAAAAAACAGACTCATACGTACCCAAAAAACAGACTTACAGAGAAACAATATAAAAAGACAAACAATGCAATACAAACCAGGGGAAAAAGTTTTTGTAAAGACTAATAAGAGAATAGGTAACAAATTCACTAAGCTTTACACCGAAAAAATAATCCAAGGAGATATGGGTACCTTTGTATTGATCGACGGACGCAAAGTTCACAAAACCAACTTGAAGAACTGAAAATTATTCTTTCTTTCTTAGGGTGACTTTACTCTTGACAAAGGACCATTGGACTAACGCAAAAATATTAAACTACACCAGCTCCCACTACATTCCGATAACTACAGGAAAGGTAATCATCCATGAACAGTATGAGTTTCTACTCCACAAGACAAACTTGTCAGAATTCGAAACGATAGCCAAAGAGACGGACACAATATTAGAACAATTTCCACATTCGCACGCCAGGCAACTCCTCCGAAATGACGCTAATGAGATATTAAAACTACTGGACGCAGTCAAAATACATCACCGACATGCGCGAAGTGTTAATATCTTAGGGACGGCATTAAAATACATAGCAGGTACCCCGGACTTTGATGACTTTCAATCAATCGAGACCAGAGCCGAAGCTCTAATAGAAGCAAACGAACAGCAGACAGCAGTTAATTTGGTTACACAGAGACAAATTAATGAATTGACAACGACGGTTAACAAGCTTCTAACTCAGGCAAAACAGACACAAATTGACACTGGAAATCTCTTTTCTTTACTGAGTACTAGAAATAGAGCGGTGATAATGGAATTAGAAACCATTGTAACATCAGTAGCTCTAGGAAGGGTAAATGTAATCAATCCAGCCCTACTTAATGGCATCGAAATAAATGATATGCTGGCTGCTGAGCACTCTACAAACACTAGTATAAGCGATTTACTTTCTGTTTCTAAAGTTAAGATATATCAAAACACACAGTTTATTTATTTCATTATAAAATTCCCAAAAATAGCTAGAATTTGTAATAGTGTAAAGTTACTGCCCGTTGTTCATGAGGGAAGGATTATCTCTTTGGAGACACACCTTGTGGCCGAATGCCAGAAAGAATATATTCCACTCTGGAAATGCAAAGAGGCTGTAATAGCAAACTTCTGCCAACCTTTGAAAGAAAGTCCTTGTGTGAAACAACTACTTAACGAACACCACACAAAATGCAAGTCCAAATCCGCTGATCATGTGTCCGCTATTGAAGAAATCGATGATGGCATAATCTTAATCAACGACCACCCGGCGATAATACAGAGTGATAACGTGACAATATTGACCAAAGGAACCTTTTTAATAACCTTCAAGGGTGATATTATGATAAGTACCACCACTTACAGTAACTGGAACGATGTAATACATTCGCATCCCGAAGCTGTACCTGCGCAACATGTTAACTTCACCGAGCACATCGATTTATTATCACTCCCATACCTACAGAGAATAAACATAAAGAACCTCAAACACATAGCGCACCTACGTGACCTTATTGATACCCGCTCCATACAGTCAGGAAGCGCCCTACTCTTAATCCTACTGGCTACACTTACGAGCATAGCAATTTTTTTGGGGAAACGACGAAAAAATAAGGTAACACTGAATAAGGTCATAAAGGAAGCCGAGGACGCCTTCGCTTCAAGAGGGGGAGTAGTTAACACAAGTAAACACCCATCCACTTAAATTACAAATTAACGCTGGCCAAAATACCTTTCCCACCGATTTCGCTGACAACGCGTCTATAGCTTTGCGCGTGGAGACAGGTAAAAACTTCACTCATGCCAATAATGCTGACTAAATATTTTCAGTCTTGCTCGTGACAACAACAAAACGAGCACAGCATAATAAGCGGAATATTGCAGCAGAAGTCACGCGGCTAACAACGTGCAGTAGCTAGTGTTAGTGGTAGAAGTGTAGGCCTTTAGACGCTAACGTCGCCTTTTGTAAATTCAGTTGTTATAACTCTTCCGCTGAGACCGGCTGCCCTTGCATTAGCAAGGGAAATAAATAAGAAGTAATCAGAACCAATTGATAGCAAACTTATATCCTGAATCGCAAAATCGCGGTAGGATTTGGAAAAATCATTTTATAAAAATTAAATCTGGTTCAATTATTTGTGATAGCAATAGAAAATAATGTATTTTACATTTTTTGAAATTGAAGCAAGGAAACTCTTGCTGCGCACATATCCTGGAACACAAAATCACCATCTTAGAATCATTAAAAATCATTTATTAACAATGCAATTTGGCACCAAAATGTGTGATCAAACATAAAATATTATGTAAAAAGAATTTCTAAAATTAGAGTAAGAAATCTCCCACCAGACATACCTATATCCTCAAACTCAAAATCTGCATAGAATTTATAAAAGTACCTTAATAGCACTGAAATTCGACACAATTTCTTATATTTGAAACAAAAAAGGTCTGTTTATGCAACATTTTTTTAAAATCTAGTCACGGTCACGTCCATCCCATGTATGAATGTATGTATATGCCGAAACTCAAAGTCGCCGAAGGATATGAGAAAAAGTTATTTAATAGCCAGAAAATATAGCTAAATTATTACCTTTTGTGATAGCACCAGAAAGTAGTCTCAGGAAATTTATTAAAATGAAGCTAAGGATACGCTTAGCAACCACATATCCTGAAACTCAAAGTCCCCGTAGAATACGATAAATACGAATCATTCAATAAGACTGAAACATAGCACAACTATTTGTGATAGCAACAGAAAAATATGTATGGAAATTTTTAAGAATTACAGCAAGGATACTATCTCCACACACACATCGCAAATCTCAAAATAGTCGGAGGATCCGCAAAAATCATTTAATTACAATAAAATGTGGTGCAAATACTTATGACAGCAGCCAAATATTATATGCAAAAACTTTTTAAAACATGTCCCCCACTTAAAAATCCTGACATTCAAAAACGCCATAGAAGATGAAACAAACACTTAATAGGACTAAAATTCAGCATAGTTAGCAGCAGAAAATAACTCCTAAAATTGTTCGACATCGGTTTGAAGACACGCACATGGCCCATATCACAATTTTCTTTAAATCTAATTATGTCTTTGGCAGTATAACAAAGGAATTCTATACAGAAGATAGACACAAGCATTCTTCTAGATACACAAAATATGAGCCACCTGCTGCACCTGTTTGAAAAGTTATCTCCCAAATTTACTAAATTGGAATTGTTACATTTCATCAGCAGGGGTGTTTGAGATGAACTCGTTAATTTTTCTAATTTTTGTCCTCTCTGAGATACTATGGGCATCCAAGGCTTTTTCAACTGGTGCTTGTAGCATAATTTATTTCGGATTTTAATATGTATTATTGGCCCTTTATAAAGTATATTATACAGGGTTTGATTGAAAAGTAATGAACCTTTTTTTTTAAGCAGTTTTATTAAACCTTTTGGCTTATACAACTAATATTCTTCAAAATAGGACCTTTGAGAGTCAATGCACCGCTGGTAGCGGTCCTTCCACTGCAGGGAACATTTTTTAAACTCATCCGCCGGAATCGTTTCATTTCGCTGTCAAAGTTTTTTGGATCGCCTCGTTGGAGTCGAAACGCCTCCCCTTCAGCTCTCTTTTCAGGCGCGGGAACAAGAAGAAGTCCGGAGGGGACAGGTCTGGCCTGTAGGGAGGGTGGGGAAGCACGGAACCCCCATCTTGGCCAATGCAGAGGTGTAGAGGAAGGCGGTGTGTGTCGGCGCACTGTCATGTTGAAGGGTCCAATTGTTGACGAGGTCTTCGACGTCCTCCTGGCCTTCCTTGAACGACTTGTGCCACCGTCTTACCTGGGCACTGGACAGAGATTGGTTCCCGTAAGCCTCCTTGAGTAGCCCAATGGTTTCGGTACTCGTTTTGCGCTTTGCGCAAAATTTGATCGAGTAACGTTGCTCCAACGATCGCTGCACTTTCGCCACTGTAAAAGCCTGACACACTTTTAAAACAGCTTTCACGCGCGGATCGATGTTGACTGCACCGCTATTGCCAGTGAACTGGGACCGGTTTCTAGTTGAAGGGAAAGGTCCAACTATCATTTTCCCGCACCAGCCGATTCAGTTGATCGCTTGGCAGACGCTCCGCGCGGGAAGGCTCAATACTTTTCAATCAAACCCTGTATTTAAAATTCACATTAAAGAAAAGTATGCGAAAGCTAGCGAGCAAGCCAGGAAAGGTGTTACTCTTCAACTGCTCAGAGAAAGAAGTATATACTATTGGGATACATATGACCACGAGCAAATTAATAATTCAGAATGGGGCATGGAGAGATGAAGACGTAACAGCTAGTCGGCACAAATAAAAATAAAAGGACAAAGGAATAGCTTAGTCTTTCAAAAGAGGCGATAAGGCGTTTCCTCACTTGAATATTGTAGAAGTTGTAGAGATGAGCAAGACGAAGAAACAGTTGACCACTTCCTTTGCAATTGTTCGGCTTTAGCTAAAATCAGAGCATGTTTTATAGGTAAATATTTTTTCAATTATCTTACGAAACTTCCAGGCAATCCTGCGATTCATAAGAGTAATAAAATGGTTCCACGAAGAAAAGCAAATGAGGTTCCGTACCGCACAGTGGTTTCACAACGAACCTGTAAACCAGTTGATTCTACAGACCAACTACCACCATAACCTAATCGAAGTATGCGAAATACTAAGGTAAAAATAAACAGAGAAAATGTTTACCACTTTTTCAAAATATCTAAACTTTATTGCATTAACGCTAAGCTATAATTAATACTTCGTTTTGTTTTTGCGATAAGAAACTATATCCTTTCTTTCATACATAAATTAAAACACCACGAATCTCTTACTTTGATAGTGCTACGGAGGTATAATTTTAGCAAATTCTTATAAACCATTTTTAATTTGTATTTTGAGGCTGTTAACACTTATTTTTCTTTTTTTTCAATTTCTTTATGTTTTTTGTGATCATGTTCTTTACACTGTGCTGCTTCTGGCGAAGTGAGAAAGTCCGAAGATAGCGATTTTTTTTACACCACTCAGCTTAGACTCTTTCCAAATACAAGAAGAGCTTCAGAAATCTTTGCAGAAACGCAAGCAGTCATTTTAAATCACCTGAAAGCAAACGAAATGCAATCACGCACCAACCCTTTCAGCAACGGCGGCAGCTATATAAATTTCTTATACGACCTATACTTTCTACAATTAGCGATTAATAAATTTTCTTGCAGCCCATCTCTAATTGGAATACACTATCAGCTGACTGCTTATTATGGTTTTCATCACCAAATTTGGTTAACTTTTTGTAACTACAAGTTATTGAATACCCGAATCGTCTCAAACCACAAAAATAGTTTCTAACATAAAATCTCAAATTTATTAACTTGCATTATTTGAGATTATTGAATTTAATTCATAATAAATATCACAAACTACCTGCGCGAATGTTTTTCAGAAAGATGTCTAAGGCACACCATTTGAATGTCATGAATTGTGAAGTAGGCGCACCTTAACATTAAAAAGAACGTAAAAAGCAAATAAAGGGAAAGAAACGCACAGCAAATAGGTTGATATGGTTCCCACTTTCCTAGTTGAAATATAACAATGAACAATAGCTTCAACCAATCGGGAGAATAAACCTTTGAAGATTTAAAAAATCTTTGAAGATTAAAGGGTTCATTTATAATGAAACATCAATCGCATCACTCATACGCCACGACATACCCAAAGGCACACATGGCCAAAATATTAATTACACCATATTTTGCACAGTTTGGACTACTTTTATTCTGTATTTTTAATTTTTTATAATAACGTTTGCCATTCTGCAACAAATTCGATATAAATTTAGTTTCAAAACTTTGCATTAAAATCATGAAAATTCGAAAAGATTTTCATCAAAATTAAAAAAAACCTAGGTACGTAGTTTTATAGCCCATTAAATTGTAGTATAATAAAGTGTAAGTATGAAGTAGCTCACAGTTCTCATTAATTTTTAATAAATTTTCCCCCCTGAACGGGTTGCGCATTTTCTCCATATACAAAAAAAATGTCGACCATTCGACCTCGTTATCTTAAAAATAAAAAAACACAGTGGCATACTGCGCCGCTAACCCTAAGGATCATAAAATTAGCACAAGTTTACTTAGTTGATACTTAAAATATCATTTGTGGCACTTGATGAAAGCGCCAACGCGAACGACCATCAACAGAAGCAGCAAACCCAGAGCTCTGACGATGCTCAACAGTCATTTGGCCGAAATGGCAAACACATTTGACAAACGCATTACTGTACAGCAAAAGCATTTAGATATGAAGCGCCAGAAATGAAATAAGGAAGTGAAGTGAGCTGGTTGGATGCCTCGTTGGTTCGATGGTTCGTTGGTCTTTATGCTCGTATGTAAGTATTTTTGCTTGGCTGCCAGCATATCTTCCTATGTATAGCACCATGCCCAACCATTTAATGGCTGGCTGTTTGCTGCAGCTTCAACACGCTTAAAAGGCTCTTCACGATGCACTTAAAGGGCTGTCAGCAGCTAAACGTAAAGTACCTAAGGGAGGCATCGATATTTAAACCAGCGTGTCAAATGATCACCAACAAATTGTTGTGAAAATGTGGATTTATATGAATGTACTTACTTACTGTTATAATATACTTATGTACGTTTATATATAATATTTATCCCCCCTTAGTCAGCGATATGATAGAAAAGCGAATATGCTACAAAAAACTATTATAATATAAGTGGAATAAAGTAAGGCAAAAGGAAGGAATAAAAAGATTATCAAAAAACAAACAAAAAAATAATAAAAAACATCGGTCACAATTGAGCGAAAATTCAGTGTCGTTTTCCCTCCAGCAAATGTAGTTGTGAACCTCATAAAACGTCCAACGATTGCGGTACGTGCTGCGCTCTGCACTTCTCGCTTAGAACTTTTAGTTGTTGCCAAAGGCCAATGCGGAGAATTTAGCAAAAAACAATGTAATTTAGTTTCAGTTTTTTTCCACTGAACATTGACCACTTTTTTGGAGAATCTGACAATCAAGGCATTGCATATGTGTATGAGCATATGGTCATCGAAGTAAATACATACATATGGTCAATACTTTGTGAACAAATTACTATATATAAGTATAAGTATGTAGTTAAATGAACTTTCATGCCAGTTATACTGCAAATGTAGCTAAGAGGAAACTGGTAATAGTCGGTAATAGTCTACAAGCAGATATGCACTGAGGTTTCCGTACCACACTCACTATGTATGCAACAAAACGATAGCGCGTTAACATTTTGGCCCATTTCGGCCACTTTTTTTCAATATTCATTATTTTTTGTAAAACTATAGTCACTGCCTAATACGTCGTAGCATTGCCCAGAAGCTGAGGTTCAACACGAAATCAGTTTTAAGCCATTTGCACAAAGCCGGACTCAAAAGAAAACTCGTTGTTTGGGTGTCAAACCAATTAACAGCAAAAATCGTGATAGATCGAATTTCCACCTGTGAAAGCCAAACGGCATGAAATCAACCTTTTTATTAAACGGATGGTAACCGGGTATAAGAAATGGATCACATACGACAATATTCTGTGAAAACGATCGTGATTAAAGGGTTATGAAGCAGCTCAAATGGTGGCCAAATCAGGACTAATGAACAGGAAGGTTCTACTGTGTATTTAGTGCGACTTTGGCACGAAAGGAATTGTTTATTATGAATTGCTTCTGCATGGTCAAACACTAAATTCAAATCTCTGCTGTCTACAACTGGAGCGTTTGCAGCTAGCGGTTGACCAGAAACGGCCAAAATTTGTCAACAGAAAAGGTGTTGTGTTCCCTCAGGTCAACGAAAGCCCCACACGTCTCTCGTGACACACCAAAAAGTCCGGGAGCTTGGCTGGTAAGTTTTAATGCATCCAGATTTGGTACCAAGCGATTGCCACCTTTTTCTTTCATTGCAAAACTTCTTGAATGCAAAAACTTGGTTTCAACAGAAGATTTAAAATTCGATTACAAGAGTTGTTCGCCAATAAGAACCAAGACTTCTATGAAGGAGGCATTGTGAAGTTACCATTAAAATGGCAACAAGTTAAGGAACGAAACTGTGCATATTTGATTCAAATCGCACAATTCGAAATATCTTAAATAAAGGTTGGAGTTATATACACAATTAATGGGTTTCTTTTACCCCAAATTGACATTTCAAGGGTAAGTCTACGTAATGAAAAGATGCACTCACTTCAGCCTTGAACGCAACTATAACGACAGCGACAGCCAAGCACTAATCAAGGGTTATGAGCCCTTTGCAGGTTACGTCAAAACTGGTGCTGGAATGTCTTGATAAGCCAAATATCTCAAGAAGGAACAACCGGATGAAATGAAAATTAAAAACCAAAAAGCTATAAAAAGTTTTAATGCATTTTTGTATAAAGTAAATTGCATCCCTTATCAAACAGAGTAAATATTTTATGGAGTACATTTGTAAAGAAGAGGCTTAGAATGTATTTGAATTATTGTATATAAAAGATGGCGCACCCTGTATAAACATTTTTTCGTAGTTCCTTGGTTGAACAAAGGGTCTTAATAAATAACTTCAAATTATATTTACTCAAATCTAAGTATTTTATTTGTCGCCATGTGCAACTTGCTTGTAGCGCTTCTACTTTCACTAGTCGCCTCCACGCGTTCGATGGCTTACCACATCCCCGACTGCCTTCCAGGTTCCAGTCTAGGGCTGCTTTTTTGATATCTCTATACGGTTTTCGAAGTGGGTGACTGAACATTTACCACTTTCGTCGTTGGATTTCAAGTGGGTATCTGCTTGGTTAATGCCCAGAGGTCGGTGTTAGTGAGGGTGTCAGGCCAGAAAACGCGCACAATTTTGCGAATACTGCGATTGATAAATACTTGGAGTGCTTTTGTATCACGCATTAATGTTTTCCATGTCCCACACGCATACAGATCAACATACTTTATTTTAGATTCTAAGATTCTTAATTTCGTGCGGCTGGATGATTTCCACCAAAGGAATGGATGATTTGGTCCAAAATACCAATTACAGCGCAAATATATGAAATTTAATATAAGAAGAAAATAAATAAATAAAGTAGGGGTACGAACTAATAGCAGTTAGGGCTAGTAAAATGGTTAAATAACTAAAAAATAATAATAAAGAAAGATCGATAGAATTTCTTTCCCAATCTTTTGTTTTTCTTTCGAACTCCTTAAGGCAAGAGTGTTAAAAATTTAGTGACATACGTTTTTTAAAGACATTTTTATCGCATAACTACCTATTTAGGTACATATACACTTAATCCCTTTGTATAAATTTTTGCCCTTTATTTTCTTATTTTCCATTTTATAACTAAATAACGCAAATTATTTATTTTTATATAATTTTATATTATTGTGATTATTACAATTTTTCTCTTTTTTTTTTGCCAGCACTTACGCTACACATTTAGTCTTTTATTCAACCCATTTTACTCGCTTTTGTAATTTTACAAGTATTTATGTATTTTTGCTTATTTTATCTTTCACCCATTTCCTTATCAGCTCCTCTTTTGCTGCATCCTCTAATCTCCTTGTCAAACACTTTTTTGCGTCCCTACTTTTGATTCTTTACTATCCACTCTTGTATTACTAAATTACTACTTACTTGCTAAACTCTTATTCCCTACTCTGAAATCAAACCCCTCACATGCATTGTCTCTGCGTCCACTCACAGTTGATAGTCATTTGAGTTATGCTTGAAAGCATTCAGGATATGAGTAACTGTGTAGCGCAAGTAACGACTTGTATCACTACACATACATATAAATGCTTGTATGTATGTATGTGTGTATATACATATGTTTGTAGTACCTACATAAGTTCTTAACAATACATAGTTAGCTTTTGAGTGCATCAGCACTTTAAGTGTACTTGGTGTCTGTACTTAACGTTGTAGTATCCATTGGTGTCGCCGTTAATGTGCTGGTGCTGCGCAAGCATTGAATGACATTTATAGGGTCATCAAACTACTATAGAAGAGTGGAGGTAAATATTGTCTACAAAATGCTTTTTTCAAAGCAAATTATAAAAATTTGCTAAGCACGTAGTTGGTTATTCAAAGATAAACACTTTCATGCTTGCAAGTACGCGTATAGTATAAAATTATGCTAGACATGGAAAACTCCCCTGCTGTGTGATAGTTAGTTAGTTATTATAGGTAATTAGGCTTCTATGACTATCATGAAGGAGTTTAGCACTGTGACCGGAAATATCTATGCCGCCTTCTTCATGGAATCAGAGCATTTCTATGAGATCTTCCCAACTTTCTCAAAGACTTTAGTACTTGTCCCATTTTATTGAGTTTCATTTCCTCCTCTAATAAAATTTATTTACCCAGGTGTTAATGCCGCTTATACATCAGTGCTAGGCACGATGCCAACACATGTTTGGCGGTTTCATCTTCCTCCTCGTGGCTTTCTTAACAACTCGTCAGTTCTGGATTTGTTGAAATTGGGTCATATTTGTTTAATTATTTTGCAGGTAGCCGTGTTAGGCCACCTGTCCAAGGCCTGCCTTCTGTGCACTCTTTGGGAACAGCCTATTTCTACAGCTTCGGACTCGCTATAGGATGCCCCGTTTATCAGTTCATAGGATGTCAGTTCATCAGCTTTCTAATTTCCTTCTATGCTTCTATGGCCAGGTGCCCAGATGATAGTGATATCTATCGCGTGCGCTTCTTTGCATTACCTGACGATTATTCAATTTGTTATAGGTGATTTTAGCTGTAAAGTGGCTGCTTGATTATCTAAAAAAAATGCATACTTCCGATAGTTGTTGCGAATGCTTTTTAGTTATCCTGCAATGCACTCTTATCCCGAGAACTTCTGCTTGAAAAATATTATTCTCGTTCCCCAGGCGAAAGGAGTTGGAAGTTTCGAGGTCTTTCGAATATACACTAAGTGTGAAGTGCAGTTGTATTCTCTTTGACCACCGAATTCAAATCCTTTTCCTTTCGCATGGGGAACTGTACCTTAAGCTCTATTCTGAAGTCTAGAGTAGCGGTAGTAAAATCTTATGGGCTGCTAGTATGCCTCTGGCTGTTAAAGAGGGGACTATGACTCAATGTCTTAGCATTTCAAAAACCACCTTGTTTTATTCTGAAGGCGGTATTCGTTGCTCTTAGTCGTAGTTGTAAGTCTATTGGTGCAGGTAGGGTATGACATTAAATGCTTGTGCTGGGCGAGAAGGCTGCCGTTGTACGCTTAACGTTGTACCGTTTCTATAATGCAGGCCACCATAGCAATGTTCCGTATAACATAATCAACAACATCAAGACGCACAGCACAAATAGGAGGAGGAGATCGGCCAAACATCCAAAAAGGGTGTACGCGCCAATTATATATATATATGTATATATAATATTTTTCTTTAGTACGAGAGAGATGTTAGAAATGAAGACACCATTTCAAGTCCCCTTTTAGAAAGGTACACTTCACCCAACGCTTTGGCCATTTTTAACCCCTTCAAAATATGCCTCTGTCTCGGCCATGACTTCCTCGTTTGAAGTAAATTTTTTTTTGCCGCGAGCCATTTCTTCGTGTTAGGAAACACGAAAAAGTCGCATTGCGCCAGATCGAGTGAATACGGGAGGTGAGACAGCAATTCATGCAATTTAGTGGCGAGAGCTCCGGATGATTGTGCTGGTGCGTTACCGTGGAGAAACAGCACCTTCTTTCGCCAAATGCGGCCGTGTCTTCTTCACTTTTTTGTGAAAGCGGTCCACAAATTCACTGTGGTATTGTCCAGTGATCGTTCTTCCTTTTTCTAAAAAATCACGAGGATGACGCCGCTTGCATCCCAAAAAATCGACGCCATGACCTTTCCGGCCGATGGGACTGTCTTCGCCTTCTTTGGAGCAGATTCACCTGGAGAAATACTTTGCTTTGATTGTTGCTTAATTTCTGATTTGTAATGATGATTCGGCGCCGTAGTGGAATGGGAATTCAGACAAAACATAGATTCGAATCTCGGTGAAATACCAAAATGAAGAAAAAAGTTGTTTCTAATAGCGGCAGGCAATGGCAAACCTGCGCGTATATATCTGCCAAGAAAAAGCTCCTCATAAAAAATATCTACCGTTCGGAGTCGGCTTGTAACTGTACGTCCCTCCATTTGTGGAACAACATCAAGACGGGCGCCATAAATAGGAGGAGAAGGTCGGCCAAACCTCCAGAAAGGGTGTACCGCCAAATACATATGTATGTATATATTTATATAATGATAAATCCAGGTTTCATCAACGCTGACCACTCGATGCAAAAATTCCTGCAGATCTCGCTTAAATTACTCCACAAACACTGCTTCGAAGTTAGCAGCCGCATCCGTTTGTGGTTTTTTGTAAGCAATCGCGGCTCCTATCGGGCCAATCCGGTCGACACACCTATGCCCTCTGTTACTTCGCACACTCTCGTTCGTCGATCAGCGAGAATCATATCGTGGACTTTTTTAATGATTTCCTCGGTAACCACGTCTGGCGTTGGGTGTCCTGGTCGCTCCTCATCAAAAACGGATGTTCGCCCAAGTTTAAATTCGTTGAACCAATATCTAACTGTGGTCGAAGATGGCGAAGCGTCCCCATAGACAGCATGCAACTTTGCTTTTTTCTCCTCGCATTTTTCCCTATCCAAAAACAAAAAGCGAATTATCAAACGATACTGGTCTTTTTCCATCTAAGCGCAAATCACGAAACACGTCTTACTCGAATAGCTACTTTTCCACTCACTGAACTACCTTTTTCGCGAGGAGAGTAATTACGATTCGTCTCTTATTAATGGCATTATAAATGGCTTCAGTACTGCACTTAAAAACAAGTTACAAACATGAAATAGATAACCGTTGGTATGTAAGGTTTATTAGAACCTAAGTAAAGTTTAGTTAATTTTTCCACATTTGATGAACTGGGAGCACCTCAAAATATTATCCTAAAAGGCAAAATATTTCGATTTTTACTAACTTTTATAAAGTCACCATTACATTGATATGTCCTTTAGAGCAAACAAAATATAAGCCAAACGTAAAGTGGTCGGAAAGCACATTTTAGCCAAAATATAATCTGGGATTTCTGTAAAAAAAATTATCAATATCTCAGCTTTCAAAATGAGGTTAATTCCAGCTGGAGTTATCTAATCTGCCACTATGTGACGTGTTAAGCTCACTAAATTTCATGATAAATTTTATTATACAATACAAAAGTTAATTCCTTATCAATACATTCACAAGTCACATTCTAACGCAGAAATATATGTACAATATGTATGTACGTTTATGTATAAAATAATAGTAGCGCGTCGAATTATCAAGTTTTAACAATTTTTTTTGTTAAATTTTTTTTAATTTTTGTACAATAAATAATTTTTTTATGCTTTTGTTAAAGTATAGTGGATTTCAAAGCAAAAACCATATAACTCCAAGTTCCGAGCTTTTCAAACCTTAAACTTTTTATTCAGAATCTTTAAGAAAATTCTAGGGGAGTAGTTATATAACCCACTGAATTTTGATCCAACAAACTGTAAGTTTGAAGTCACTCAGAAATTGCATTAATTTCTAAAAATTTTATTTGCATAGGATGTTGGGAAATCTCCTCCAATTGAAGCAGCAATTTTGACATTGAAGGATGACAAACATTCCATTCAAGAGATATCAGAACGAGTAGGATGCAATCACGTTAAGGTATTTAAGTTACTTAAAAAATTTGATGCAACAAAAAGGACACCAGGCTCTGGATTGAAAAATTCAAAGATCTCTGCCATAGTTGACTACAGTTTAAAAAACTTACGCCTACGATCTCGCTTCACGTCTCCAGCAGAGCAGAGCTCCGAGGTCGTCTCCTTTACGGGGCCGATTTTAATGCTTCTAAAGCGGGCAGAAAATTAATAGCTGCAGGTAGCCTAATTTTAAATAGAAAAATACATCTTGTTCGGCTGAATTTTACCAAACAACATAGAAATTGTTCTCTAAATGGTTGGAAGGGAGCAGTAAAAATTATACACTTGTGCTCACATAATTAGGTCGCTTTTCGCCGCAGTTTTTATGCTGCATTTTTCCTTCGTTAGTCTTTTATAAAAATGTAGTTTATTTTATTTTAAAAGCCTTATGAATCAGAGTTTCAAAGTTTGTACAAAATTCACAAAAATTAAAAAAAAATGATCATACAAAAAACAAAATTCATAAAAATCTCCAACCTTTTATTCAGAACTTTCAGAAAACTTCTATTTCCTTAATCTTATATATAAAATAAAGTCAACTTTTTGTGTGTGTTCGCTAGGTATTGAAGATGGTTTACGTATAGTTTGGATGCCTATTGGTGGATAGGGCTCGAGATATATGTACAATATGGGTATTAAATCGAAGCTGTTGGTGAATGCTTTAGTTCAGAGTATTTTTCATGCCGCTCCGTGACTAGGGTCTCGAGATAGAGACCAAAAAGTGGTATTGAATAAAGAAATAAATAAAATGAAAATCATATCTTTGCTGTTCTAAACCATATCTACATATTCTATTTTAGTGTGCCCAGCGAAGCGGGCCGGGTTTGCTAGTGTTTTATAAAAATGTAGTTTCTTTTATTTTAAAAACCTTATAAGTTAAAGTTTCAAACTTCGTACAAAAATTAAAAAAAAAAATTTGTTACAAAAAAAATACATAAAAATTTCCAACCTTTTATTCAGAACTTTCAGAAAACTTCTATTTCATTAACCTTTTATAAAAATGTAGTTTATTTTATTTTAAAAAAGTTCAAAACATTTTGCAAAATTCTTAAAAATTTCACAAAAAAAAAATTTTAAAAAAGAAAACTAAAATTTCCCACCCGAAAAAATGTTTACAAAAACAAAATTTTACAAAAAACTTTTTTGTAAAAATTTTTTAGAAAAACCAAATTTTACAAAAAAAAAGTTTTTATAAAAAAACAAATTTTTACAAAACAAAATTTTTACGAAGAAACATTTTTACAAAAAAAATTTCAGAAAAAAACACTTCCAACCCACAAAAAAATTTACAAAAAAAATTAAAAATTTCCAAACTTTTATTCAAATTTTTTAGAAAACTTCTACATATGCACAAATAAATATTTTAATTCTTGAAAATGAATAGGAAAATTAGCGGCCGCCGTAGCCGAATGGGTGGGTGCGTGACTACCATTCGGAATTCACAGAGAGAAAGTAGGTTAAAATCTCGGTGAAACACCAAAATGAAGAAAAATATTTTTCTAATAGCGGTCGCCTCTCGGCAGGCAATGGCAAATCTCTGAGTGTATTTCTGCCATGAAAAAGTTTCGCATAAAAAATATCTGCCATTCGGAGTCGGCTTAAAACTGTAGGTCCCTGCAATTTAACTGTCTGCTTTTCCCGATCTATTTATTTATTTTATCTTTAAGCGCCTTACTCTTCTCAGCACTTGTCTTCAAGTCTTAAATGTAACTATTATTATTTTATTATTTCTTACGGTTCCAGAGGCGAACAAAGGAACAAAAAATGTCTTCCATTAAGATCTGCTTTGCGCCATTATCTTAGCTTCATTCCAAGTTAAATTCATTCGATCGTCTCCAAGTGTTCGGTGGCCTCCCTCAGTATTGCGAATATTGCATAATGATTTGCAATGCACAAAGAAATCTGCTCGATGAGTTTGACGAACTTTGAGTGAGAGTCGAAAAGAAGTTGGAGTAGGTTTTGCTAAATATTTTTTTGGAGAAAATTCGACAACAGAGAATCTAGTAACTTTAATATGATCATAATGTATGCCCCTGAAGGTAAATAGCCGTTAACACGTTCCCTGTCCCAATAAAAAAATGCAAAATTGACCGACAAGTCCAACAGGGTTTTTTGAATAATTTGTTTTTTTATAGTCATAGGATAGCTTTAGTAATAATACTAATTAAAAAACAAAAAAACGAATGTAGGGTATTTCTACCTGAAACACATATGGTCCATGAGCGTAAAGGGACATTTTTGCTTCTGCACGTTCATGAAACACATGTGGTTCATATACCCCCTGACGCACATATGGCTCAGGAACGCATCAGTGCTTATCAGGCGCACGTTTACTGAACCATATGTGGCTCAGCGGACAGGGAACGTGTTAATGGCATGGAGCTCGTAAGGAGAATGTTAGCTTTCTTTACCCGTTCTTCTATGTTTAATTTCCAGCTATGTTTGGAGTCTAGAATTACCCCTAAGTACTTTGCACTGGGTGAAAATGAGAGGGTTTGTCCGTTAATACTTGGCAGAGTAAAAATTGGTACCTTATATTTGGTCGTAAACTTAGGCTTAGCGCTCTTTGAATGATCCCACTGATCGTATTGGGACACAATCCTGATGCAATTAACACCACATAATCAGCGTACGCGACCACTTTTACCCCTTCTCCATTAAGTTTTGTTAAGATTTTACTAACAACACATAACCAGAGGAGTGGAGCTAATACTCCCCCCTGTGGAGTGCCCCTGTGGACTCTTTTTGTTATACTGATATTACCCATATTAGCTCTAATTATTCTGGTTTCTAACATAGAGATGATCCAATTGCTGATACAATTTTCCACCCCTAAGTCTGTTAACGACCGTTGGATAGCATCAGTGCTAACGTGCGCTTAAACGCGCCTTCTATGTCAAGAAAAGCTGGCATAGTGTACTGTTTGCCTGCTAGGGACGCCCTCTCTATTGTTCGGATTACCTCGTGAAGCGCTGTCTCCGTCGATTTGCCTTTGAGGTAAGCAAGTTGTGCAATTGATATACTAGAGCTCTCCAGTGAACTTCTAATGCGTATGCCTAAAGGCCGTTCACATGTTTTTAGAAGAAAGGACAACAGACTAATTGGCCCAAAAGTCCTTCGCTGTTTCATGTCCCCTTCTGGCTGTAAATAGGGTACTGGAAAATGCTTATCAGATTGCAGATTAAAAACACGTATTGAAATTAATGGTGACAAAGAATAATTAAAATTAAACAAAAAAAATTAAAAAATTGAAAATAAAAAATAAACAAATTTTAAATAAAAACTAAAATAAAAACTAAAAACTAAAAGATGGAGAATGAATATTATCCTTTTTTCAATTCGATTTAGTCCCCTCGTATATGTGAGAATTGGGGGGTATGGGAAAGTGATGCGAAATCTATAGCCTCTCCTCTTCAAATGACAACCTCACCCACTGTCTTTTAGACTTGGTGCCCCCTGTGATCGCCAACGAGGCAATGAAAATAATTTATAGATCAGCAGTACTTCTTTCCAACACAGGCGCATCCACAAAGAAACGTGGAAAATCCCTGGAAGCCGAAAAGCTAACCAGATAGATCATGTGCTGGTAGACAGGAGGCATGCTACCTCAGTACTTGACGTTCGTTCACTCCGAGGAGCTTGCTGGTGAGACCATCATTTGATAAAAATTAGATTAAGGCAGAATTTTGGCAGTTAATTTAGAAAAGCTTTATTCAGATAAATAAAATCAGCTTCCAATCTACGTTGAGTGCGCAATTGGATGAACTTAGTCCAAATCATGCTTTAGAGGAATGGAAAGCGGTAGCAAAGAGCATATCTAGCTCGGCCAAGGAGGTGCTTGGCTACTTACCGAAAAAATCCAAAAAAGAAAACAGGATCCATCAAAAATAAAATTAAGAAAATAGAATTAAATCCAAAGTGTAACGCGGCTCAGTTTTATCGGAAAATTAAAAACCAAACGACAGTATTTCAGCCTAGAATAAATATAAGGTTGTCTTTGCAACCGCGTAGTTCTAGTTGTATTCGTCGTATCGGTTCAAGCTAGAGCTTTTTGGAAAGCTCTTTTCACGTACAAACACGTGTTTGATTAATTGTTGTTTGCTTTTAGTCGTTCGTGAGTTATAGCGTCGCAAACATGGAGCAAAATAAAGAGAAAATACGGCATATTTTACAGTACTACTACGATAAAGGCAAAAATGCATCTCATGCTGCCAATAAAATTTGTGCAGTTTATGGACCCGATACAGTTTCCATTTCCACCGCACAACGATGGTTTCAACGTTTTCGTTCTGGTCCGGAAGGCCTGTCGTCGAAAATTGCGATAAAATCGCTGAATTGATCGAAAGAGACCGGCATAGTAGCAGCCGTAGCATCGGCCAAGAGCTGGGCATGAGTCATCAAACCGTTATAAACCATTTGAAGAAGCTTGGATTCAAAAAGAAGCTCGATGTATGGGTACCACACGACTTGACACAAGAAAACATTTTTGCCCATATGGATGCATGCGAATCGCTTCTGAATCGCAACAAAATCGACCCGTTTTTGAAGCGGATGGTGACTGGCGATGAAAAGTGGGTCACTTACGACAACGTGAAGCGCAAACGGTCGTGCTCGAAAAGCGGTGAAGCTGCCCAGACGATGGCCAAGCCTGGATTGACGGCCAGGAAGGTTCTTCTGTGTGTTTGGTGGGATTGGCAAGGAATCATCCACTATGAGCTGCTCCCCTATGGCCAAACGCTTAATTCGGACCTGTACTGCCAACAACTGGACCGCTTGAATGCAGCACTCATGCAGAAGAGGCCATCTTTGATCAACAAAGGCCGAATTGTCTTCCATCAGGACAACGCCAGGCCACACACATCTTTGGTGACGCGCCAGAAGCTCCGGGAGCTCGGATGGGAGGTTCTTTTGCATCCACCGTATAGTCCGGATCTCGCACCAAGTGATTACTACCTATCTCTGTCCATGGCGAACGAGCTTGGTAGTCGGAAGTTGTCCTCAAGAGAGTCCTGTGAAAATTGGCTCTCCGAGTTTTTTGACAATAGGGAAGCGAGCTTCTATAAGAGGGCATTATAAAGTTGGCATCTCGTTGGGAACTCGTCATCGAACAAAACGGCGCATATTTGACTTAAATCGCATTATTATAACCAATTTTATGAACAATTGAAAATTCAATAAAAATACCGCAAGACTTTTTTGACAACCTTATATTTCCTTATCTGAAAATGATGATATATTACAAACTAACCAAGAAATCTTAGAAAGATGACGACAACATTTTGACAATCTTCTAAATAATAAGCATCAAGCATAGCATTCACCTTGGGGGTCTATAGCTACAGCTGAAAACATCATCCCTCCAGCAGAATTTGACGAAATTATCGTGGCCCTTAAAAAGCTTCGAAATGGAAAGGCAAGCGGCGAAAACTCTATAGCGGCTGAACTCCTGAAAGAAGGTGGTGAGGAGTTACATAAGTGCCTCCACCATTTAATAATAGACGTATGCGAAAAAGAATCCATACCATCTGATTGGCTAGGATGCATAATCTTCCCAGTACACAAAAAGGTGATAAGAGAGTATGCGATAATTGTCGTGGTATCTCACTGCTTAACACGCCCTACAAGCTCTTTACAAATGTTCTCTATGAACGAATCAACGAATATGCTGAAAGAATAATTGAAGCCTACAATGCGGATTTCATAGAGGCAAGTCTACAATCGACCAATGTTTTGTACTTACCCAAATGTTTGAAAAACACTATGAATACGGGCTGGATGTTCACTGCCTGTTCATTGATTTCAAACAAGCCTTCGACAGTGTTAAAAGAGATAGGATCCAGCACATATTTCTTATTCTTGGAATACCTGCCAAACTAATAAGGCTCGTTAGCGCAACGCTCACAAATACACAGGCAAAAGTGATCATTCAAGGGAAGCTCACAGAGTCGTTCCCTATTGAAACAGGTGTAAAACAAGGTGATGCCTTATCAACAGTCATATTCAATTTGATGCTGCACTTTGTCGTAAGGGAAGTCAACAAAGGTGGTACCTTGATAACTAGAACAACCCAAATATGTGCTTATGCAGATGACATCGCTATTCTCTCAAGAAATAGGAATGACTTAAAGGAATTTTTTTTAGAAAGTAACAAAATTTCGAACGATATTGGCCTTGTGTAAACGAGTGCAAAACCAAATATCTGTTGAAATCGAGGCGGCCTGCACAAATGCCAAATTTCCAAGTGGGAGCCTATACTTTTGAAGCAGTGAATCATTTTAAGTACCTAGGAGTTATGTTCGCATGTAGCGGTGATTGAACTTCCGCCGTCAGGGATCGCATCAACGCCACCAACAAAGCGTATTACGCCCACCTGAACTTGTTCAAGTTCCGACTTTTGTCTAAAGCTACAAAGTTCACTATGTACAAGACTCTTATTCGACCAATCCTAACATATGGTTGTGAGGTATGGACTCTTAAGGTTGATGATTGTGCTCAGATTGCTCGCATGGAAAGAAACATTTTAAGAAAGATCTTTGGTCCAATAAGAATGGATGATGGTACCTATAGAATCCGATTGAACTCGGAACTGAACGATCTAACTCAGAACGAGACAGCTGTGCGTTTTGTTAAAGCGCAGCACATAAGATGGCTAGGTCATGTGATCCGTATACCTGTTGACTGTACGGTAAAGAAAGCCTTGACAGAAAAGCTAATGTGCGTGAAGGCCAAAGGCAGATAGACGCAGTGGAACACGATCTTAAGAAGCTGGGAATACGTAACTACGAATCTCAAGATAGACCGCTTTTGAGGAGCATTTTGAAGGAAGCTTTGACGCACCCCGCGTTGTAACGCTATGAAAGAAAGATACATATGTGAGAATTCAGACAAGCCAAGCAGAATAGAATTATTCGATATTTTTATGGAGTGGTATATTTTTCTACACATCACTGTACATCACTTCGACATACAAAACGGAAGTCAATTTGTAAACAATTTTGGTCACTCAAATCAAGTTGAAAACACATGCAGCTCAACAAATTTAAATTCACAGCTTGCCATATTTATGAAATAGCAATTTTCGGTTAACCAAAAATCCACTGATTCCTGATAAAAAAATAACAAAATTTGTATTGCAAATAAACAAATATTTGCAGGTGTAATTTGTGAATTTCAGCAAAATAAAACAGGAAAAAAACAATTTCTGGCATAACTGGATTTATTAAGCTAACATAAGCAGACATATACACTTCTATAAGCATAGAAACTCACACTGGCGCATACCTACACACATACACACATACATATAATATTTATCTAGCTGGAGCAAGGTAAACAAAGTAACTGTGCATATGATCATAAAAGTCCACAAAGTGACGCTGACAAACAAGTGTCCAAATCCGAGTATCGGGCAACAACAAAATCTAAAACTAAAATAATAACAAAAATAAAACTAAAAAATGTAAATCTCTACTATAAACTCAATTGAATACTTTGATAACTCAAATATTGCCTATGACACAATAATAAACACTACTGCTTCACACATACACACATACACGTGTGTGAGTGTGGGTGTATGTGTTGCGCAACGCTCACTCTGTTCTCACTCTACCCTCACTTTTTCATTGTATTCATTCATGTCCTTAAGCCACATCACCACGTTTTTGTTTGACAAATAAAGACACAACAGGCAGCGCTGACACTCAATTCTAGTAAACACACACACACACATGCACACAAACATACATACCTATTTCTCAAAGGTACTTTTATTGGAGTTTGTGTGTATATTTTTTCTAACACGTTTCCATGTGTGGGTGTATTGCGGCGAGTTGCTTATAGATGAGCTGGTCACATTAAGGGGAACTTGGAAAAAAGTAAGAATAACAACAACGTACCTACAAATTAAAAATCAAAAGCAGCAAGCGACATGCTTGTTTGTTTGTTTACGCTTAGCGTATGAGTGTGCGTGTGTGTGAGTGTGCTCTTTAAATTCCCTTGTAAACACTCATTTGACGGCATCATGGCATACTTTTGGGCGTTCGTTTGATATTTGTTTTTACACCAACATTTAACAATCCCACTTACTTGCCTAAACGCTCAATAACCCACACGCTGTGCCTGCTGAGTTTGTGACTTTTTGTGTACATGAACTTTTTTTTTTTGCCTTTTACTTTTTTCATTGCCACTCTCCCGCCATCCCTCTTCCATTCGCCAGCCATTCTTCATTGCCGCTCAAGCCAATTGTTGTCTGTGGAATGGCTTTGCCTGTACTGCGCGTTAGTGATAAAAATTATTACGACAATTTTATTGCGTCGCTCATTTGTGCGTGCGATTAGTACACAAATGTGTTGCTAATTAGGGTGCTTAAATAGCACGAAAAGCACAAAGAAAAAAACAAAACAGAATAGCAAAAAATGGTAGTAAAGGCAAGATT
Source organism: Anastrepha obliqua (assembly GCF_027943255.1). Lineage (NCBI taxonomy): Eukaryota > Metazoa > Arthropoda > Insecta > Diptera > Tephritidae > Anastrepha > Anastrepha obliqua. The sequence continues at coordinate 35,063,815 of NC_072896.1, forward strand.
GAAATGATGTACTTAAGGAGTAAAGAAAAGTGGATACAGGTTGGGATAAAGTGGATGTATGTATGCTTTTGAATGTGGATGCATTTATGAAACAGTTTGAACTTGAGTACACACATCACTGTTCGGTTGTCGCGCTTGAAATAACAAATTTTCGAGTATGACAACCCTTTTGCGAATGTCGACTGGCTGGCAGATAAACGACTATTGAGTGATTATCGATAGACGATGAACGATAAATCAGCGACTGTGAATAGTTTTCAATCACAATCAACAATTTCTTAGTCGTTGAAAGCAAATGCGCTGAGAAAATAGTGAAATTATACCAAAAAAGTAAGTTTCTACATAACAACAGTGCAAGAGCCCTGGGTCTTTAGGGGCCGCCTCTGTGGTTTTCGCGCATTGAAAGGGCCCACTCTATTATATGATAGGAATCCAAGTAGACCTAGGGCCGGTCTTATAGTACTTATATCATTCCATCTCACTGTGACGAGTGGTGAGCAATTTTGTTGCCAAGACCTAGTAGCGGCCGAGGTGTGTTAAAAGGGTAAGAGCGGATGACTGAGGTTTGTCGTTGTATCCGCTTATTTTCCTTACCATGTCCTGGGAAGGCGACCTGGCTCGTGAGGTTCTTGTTGCAATGCTAATACCGAGCACACAATCTGAGGCAGCTGCAAATGCAATGAACGACGCTCTCAACTGTTCGAGTTTATCGCTCCCTCTTGCTTAAACATACTCAACAAGAGCAGAAAGTCCTCATTTGTAATTGTGGGAAGGCAGGAGGTGATTGATCTCACCCTAACAAATTCAAAACTTGGGTGGTCAGTCCAGAACTGGAGAGTTCTTGCCGAATATTCGTGTTCGCACCACAGGTATATTGAGTTTCAGTGTGGCGAGAAGGCACAAATGCCACTGTCCTTTAGAAACCCCAGAAAAACAAACTGGCAGAAATTTTGGGGAGCATTGCGGAGCTTTGACGTACCACCACCAAGACTTCAGAAATAATAGTGCTTTGAAGAGGTTGTTGAGAAACTCAACACTGCGGCTTACTCGTATCTTAGTAAGGTATCTAATGCTTTTGAAGAAAAGAAAGTTATGTTCAATAATATAAAAAAATATCCATTTTTTCTAGACTTTCTAAATGGGCTAGGAACTCGATATATCGCGGGAGGTGACTACAATGCGAGGAATTCTATTTGGGATCAAGGTTAACAACTTCGAAAAGCCGAAAATCGCTAGACGTTGTAAGAGAAAATAATGGGCATTTCATAAGCACCGGAGAGTCGACACACTGGCCAGCAGATATCGAAAAACCACCAGATTTTTTTGATTTATGCATTGCTAAAAATATTCCCCAAACCCATCTGACCATTAAGTCATGTTTGGAGCTATCGTCGGATCATACGCCACTTCTAATGACTAACTTTTACAGGACTCTATAATAATAAAACGGACTGGAATTATTTTCGACAACGTGTGAAAGCACAATTGGCAATCAAAATTTCATTAAAAAAAGTAAACGAAATTGACTCAGGATTCGGTTTTTTCAACGATTCCATCATCGAATCCCTCACCCTTTCGACACCAACTATAGGTTAGGTTAGGTTAGGTAGTAATGGTTCCCCAGAGAGTGGGCCCACTTGGACGAAAAAAGTTTGGTTTATCCTTTGTGATACCATTGCAAGAGGGGTAAAAGAAGGGAAGGAAAAGGACGATGGGACGAAAGGGAAAGGGGTGGGGAGGGTTGAGTGTTTGTGGACTATGAACGGTGACTGGTCGGCGGTTGTGTTAACCTCTTTATGCTGCTGATGAAGTACATCAGATTTTTGTTATCAAGAGCCGCTATATCAGCAGGCGCAGGAAAGAAGTGAGAACCAAGATGCTTGAATCTTAGTCCCACAAGAGCTGGGCAGCTGAAGAGCAGGTGCTCATCCTCCATACAGCTGACGCAAAATGGATCCGAATTGATTCCGAGTCTCACGGCATGTGTATCCCGCGGGCAGTGCCCCGTGAGGATGCCCACGAAATTTGAGAGATGAGATTTTGTCATCCTCAGAATATCCCTTGAGCGCCTCCTATACAAACGTGGCCGGAAGGACTTCGCGACCCTACGCGTTCAAGTACTTACCCAGCGCTCGCTGAGTTGGTGCAAAGCCCATCCTTCCAGGAGTAGAGCGCAGGTTGTCAAGGGGATCCCGATCCTCTCCTTTCGGGGGCACACCGCCTCACAGGTCCCTTGTCTGGCCAGTTTCGCAGTTTCCAGCAATGTCACTGTGACCAGGTACCCAAATTATCTTTATATCGAAGAATTCTGATGCAATCGAGAGAGAGACCAGGCATTCCCTGACCAGTTTCGAATGCATCATAATAGAGCCTAGGGCCCTAATTGCCGCTTGGCTATCGGAGTAAATATTTACCTTCTTAACAGTTATTACGCTAGTAAATAGCCAGTCTGGTGCTTCTTTAATTGCGGCCACCTCTGCTTGGGACACACTGCAGTGATCCGGTAGCCTGAATTTGAGTTTGATGGGGGGCTCTTTGCAGAAAACTCCTCCTCTAACCCTACCGTCTAACTTCGAGCCATCCGTGAACAGGTTAACCAGGCCCTGTTCCCAAGTGCTGCTCCCCGGTCCACTCCTGCTTTGATGGAATATGGGTGGAGAAAGTTCCGCTTGGACTAAGGGAAGGCACGCACTGATCCGTCGACGAGGGGATGGACTCAAAGTGTCTGAGGATGCTTGAGTGCCCATATGTGAGATTGAGCTTAGAGCCCAAGCCCCTCAGTCTAATTGTGGTACGTGCAGTGGCAATTCTGCCTGCGATGTGTATAGGTACCACATTTAACATTACATTAAGCGCTAGAGTAGGATTAGTTCGAAGCGCCCCACTGATTCCAATAAGTGCAGACCTTTGAACTCTCTCTAGCTTTTTAACTGATGTCGTCCTCTCCAGTGAATTCCACCAGACAACGACTCCATATAACAAGATTGGCTATATTATGATATTATAGAGCCAAAATATAACTCTAGGCTAGAGTCCCCATCTTTTGCCAATTGCGCCCTTGCATCCATACAAGGCGATTATTGCCTTCCTTACCTTCCACCAACTATAAAAATTCAACAAAAGGTATGTATTCCAATACATATCAAACAAAAATTACAACAAAAAAGGAAACTCTGTAAAAAATGGCAAACTACTAAACATCCCGAAGATAAGACAAAACTTAACAAACCAACAACTGAGTAAAACACATTATTAAAACAACACCAAGATAAAAAGCCTGAAAAATACATACATGATTTGGGACCACGGTTGCCAACAATTATTCTCTATGGAAAACAATTAAAAACTTAGTCAAAGCATTTCTACATAAGCCTCCCATCAAAACACAACATGTAACTTGGGCAAAGACCAATAAAGTTAAGGCAAACACACTAGCTGAGCACTTTAAAACGAAAAAGACAATCAGCACATAGAATAAAATGTAAATACGCGTAACCCAGAAAAGACAACAAAAATGAAATCTTATCCCACATATGTGCGAAAACGAAGAAGACTGGAAAATTACATGAGTAGTGGCCGCAAATATCATGAAGAAACTTCAAAACGCAGAATATCCACATAGGTCCCCAAAAACAGCTACTTAACACAATGTACAGAACAGAATGACAATAACAGATGATTGAGTAATAATATACTCACAACGGCCTCCTGACGTACTACTTAACGGTACAGTTCCATGAGGACATACCGTAGGACATAAGGGGGGGTTTGAAAATGTGTAGGGAACTATGGAAACGCATCTTGCTGGTAGGTCAGTCCATGAATTAAAGCGAGTCGTATGTCAAGTTCGCAAAATCTACAACGAGCTACCCTGAACGGCTGGTTCAAAGCATGAAGAAGATGCCAGGCTTATTGAGTAATTGCGACTTGTAGTTTTGTGAATACTTTCATGTAAAAGAAATTTGAAATATACTATTGTATATCTTTCGTACTTAAATCTATAATCTCATCCATTTGTAAATATGGCATAGAAATCTGAGGCACAGCAAAAAAAAACCAATATCAAAATAATTCAAAGTACAAAAAATTCAAAAATACTTCGAACAATAACAAGAGCAGGCTGGTATATACCAAACGACGTGATCCACAGCGACCTCGGCCAACAAAACAAAAATACTAATCATAACACTTAGAAAATAATATAATGTACCATAAACTGAATTCAATCTGAAGCAAAGTTGAATGTTTATCTAATATTGGTTAGAAGAACAAAAATTTCAGGGTGACCGATATGAAGTGTTACCTATTCAAAACACCATAACTTTTTTGTGTGGAATTAGTTTTTATTGATTTCAAAGACAAAATTTTTCAAAAATGATTACAATTTTAACATAGGTATATTCACTTTAGCTCGGTATGACCACCTTTTGCCTTGACTATAGCCTTCAAACGGTCAAAAAATGAGTTGCATGCTGCGCGAATGTGATGTTGTAGTATTTTGGCCCCTTTCTCGTATAATCGCTTTTTTCAGCGCATCCATACTGGCATATTTTTTAGTCCTCACTTTGCTCTCCAAAATGGACCAGATGGTCCATCGGATTTGCGTCTGGCGAATTCGAAAGCCATTGTGTGGGCGAAAGGAAGTGTGGAACATGATTTTTTAACCATACTTGGTTCACACGAGCTATTTGAGACGGTGCCGAGTTCATCAGAAAAGACAATGTTAGGAAATTCGCCACGTTCGTGCAAGCGCAACAACTCCTTTGCTCTTTCGCACCGAACTTTTTTTGCTGAGGTGAAAGATCGTGTGCTTTTTGGAACTTGTAAGCCTTGACCTTGAGCTCATTTTTCAATATGCGTCGAATGCTGTCATGCGATATTTTCAGTTCTTTGGCCATTTTTCTTCCCCTTCGACGTGGATTTCGTTCAAGTCGAGTCTTCACTTTCCGAACCATTTCTGGCGTTGTTGCGGTTTTTTTTGGTCCACCTCCATAGCGTTTTGCAATGCTACCAGTATCATTGTAACGTTTTATAGTGCGATACGCAAACATATTATTCACTTTGATGTGACTGATCTCACAAACAATGGCTGGTTGTGATTTTCCAGCCAAATATAACGCAATCTCACTCTTACGTTTGAATTCCATCACAGAAAAAAAATTCAACCAAACTGAGACGCAAATGCTTTTGATGGCTTATAAACAATGTATTGAACTGTCATTAGAACAATTTTGACGTTGATGGCGTGAGCTGTTTTACAGATACAAGCAGTGTGAAGTTGGCAACACTTCATCGTTCACCCTGTACACAAAAAATAATTACCTATTTTTTAAGTTTAAGATATTCTAATTTAAAAATGGAAATAATAAAAAAGTTCAGCAATGACGAAACTTTTCTTTGAAAAATTATTAACATTTTATTATTTCAAAATACAAACTTTACCACCCTCATTAAATTGCATAAATACTGATCGCATTACGAGCAATGACAACCCACTCCAAACTAAATACTTTCGAAGAAAAAATTCATATAATAACTCCACTAATTGGCTTCTATTCATTAATAATTCCAAACACTTTTTAAATTTCCATTTTATTTTGTAAAACTGCATTAAAATAATCCCAGCTTAATCAGTTCGCTCAGCTAAATTGACTTGTTTGTATATATGTGTTTATGTGTCGTTGTATTTATGTGTATGCATGAATCTCTAATATCTCTAATAATGCAGGCGAATGCCGATGACAGCGTGACAATCATGAAGACAACTAAGCCACTGAGTACTGCGTGTAGTTGCTGCTATGCACACACATACATATATATATGGACACATATAAACCAAATTCCACCATTGCTGATTTTGTTGTTTTAGCTGAGTACGATTTACGCAGAATCTGCATTGAATTTGCAGTTGCCAGCATAACAAGCAGTAAATGATTTTATTGTCTTTATGTGAAAGCGCTGGATTGCGAGACGTTTACAAGGACGAAGCAATTATCGCAGACAAACACCAGCAAACACTTCACAACTACTCTACAACAACTTATACATACAAGTGTGTGGGTATGTGTGTATGCATGTACGTATGTATGTATGGAAGCGTTGGTGCAAGATATTAGATTATGCTGCTGGGTCGTAGGTGTAAGAGGGGGTTGCTCATGGTGTTCGGGAATCGTGAAGTGAAATTTCACTAGAAATGCGGGTGTTTAGCGTGAACAAATAAAGCGCCCAGCGTTTGACAGTGTGACAGACACAAACGCTTTGAATTAAGTGCATTTTATCGCCTGCAAACAGGAAGCTTTATTACTGTGTGAATACAGTTGCGGGCATAAAAATAGTTGTGAAAAACATGCATTTTTTTTAGTTTCATATACTATATTTTGTCCTTTTTTTAGTAAAAATTTAGTTTCACAGAAAATTTTGTTATTTTTCTTATCGACTCATAACGTCAAAGGAAGAATTGATCGCGAAATTTTTTCAGATAAGACTAATTTACAGCGTAAAAACACCTAAGAACTAAACAATCTAATTCTTATGTGAAATCAGTTGCTGAGTTCGAAAATCCACATAATTTTTTTCTCAGAACCATGTTTTTGAAAATGGCGTATAAGATTAAAAAAACGACGAAAGTTATCGTTTCAAACCGATAATCTATATAACAAAATACAAAAAAAAATCTTTTTTTTTATGTTATTTAACACCTTTTTTGAAAAAAAAGCGAAGAAAAGCCCTTTTTTCAATAATTAATTGTGTGTTCATTTTTTCATATTTTTATACAAGAGTAGCCTATTATATGCGGGTTGCCCATATTCGACGGAGCCATCTGGCAACCCTGTATCTTTTGACAGAGACGTCAAAGAGGTACCTTTTTACGACGAAAAAGTCACTGTTTGGTGCGGCGTTAGTGCGAAAACGATTATTGGGCCGTTTTTCTTCGAAAATGAAGATGATCAAGCTGTTACCGTCAATCAGGAACGTTATCGCGATATGGTAACGACTTTTGTGATGCCAATTATTCGTCGAAAGCGTATGAGGCAGTTCTGGTTTCAACAAGACGGCGCTCCACAGCTCGCACCACAAACGATTTTTTGAAGGAATTGTTTCCTCGTCGTTTGATTTCGAAAATTGGCGATTTTGACTGGCCACCGCGTTTGCCCGATTTAACGCCACCTGACTTCTTCTTGTGGGGATATTTAAAATCAAAGGTTTATATTAATAAGCCAGAGACCATAGAAGAGCTCAAGAACAACATCCGTGAGGAAATAGCCGCTATTCCAGTCGAAATGTTAGCTAAAACTATGGGAAATGCTGCAAAACGGGCACAATACGCCGTAAAGGCTCAAGGCGGCCATTTGAGAGATATCATATTCAAAAAGTGATGTCAACAAATCTACTTGAACCAAATAAAATGATTATTTTCGTCAACATCAAAAAAATTGTGTTTTTCTTTGATTTAAAAAAACACATGGGTCCGTCGAATATGGGCAGCCCAGTATTTTTCTTTTGTGTTTCAAGTGATAACTACGACCGCAATCTTACACGCCGTTTTACTAGCGCGCAACGAGAAGCTGTATAAGATCCCTCTTATGCCCGCCATTTTGTTTTTTTTATTTATGCTAAAAATTTTTTTTTACTAAAAATTGAGAAAAAACACCTTTTTTGAAGCCACTGATAAGAGGTCCCCCTTAAATATTGGGTGTTTGTTATTAAAATTTGAGAACATAAAATAATAATACGAAAAATATTCTTGGAGTGAATTTTTTTACTATGAGTATAATCTGGCAGATAATTACTGGTATTTATATTTTGAATATTACATCCGCATATATCCGTCGTGACTACGTGTTACATGGTTCATTTTATCATTCCAATTTTTGACCATTTTTTCCAATAAATTTGAATAATAAATAGAAATAACCCAATCAGCTAAAATGCGACGGAAACGATGGACATTTGGATTTAATTCCTTCACAAGCTATATTTCATAGGCACGTAATCCAAGATCCTTACGTAAAATTGTTCATATAGTCGAATAAGAAAGGCCAACAAGTTGAAAACGATGACAAGTTGCACGATGCACCAAAAAACACCCGTTAGGAAAAGGTTAATCATAAGAGTGTGTAACATCTGTAGAATTTGTTGAATTGAAATGTTACATCTTTCATTCGTGATCAAATTTGAATTAACATTAAATGTTTTCTAGATATTTACAAAATTAAAAAACAAAAAATTGTTTGGCCAGAATATTTTATTTTGTCATAAATATGTAAAAAACACTTTTGTACAAATTTTTTTAACTCATTTCATAAACCTTAGATAAATGAGGTTTGCACTTCGTCCCCATGATCATTTGTGCCCTCTATTCATCACAGTACCTCATTCAAGCGCAGTTCCCTTATTAAACTCAGAATGGAACTGGGTTGGATTGAGCGGATGTTCTTTTCCTCTGGCTGCAATTGACCAAGATAACTCAATCTTCTCCGCGCTATAGCGCTGCGTTCCAGGAGAAGTTGCACTGGAGTCTCCTGAGATTGGTCATGCTTCTACGTCGTCGCCTACGCGGAATATTCATGATACGAAGGTTATGCTATGTATTTGGTGGGACCAAGTTGGTGTTATTTATTATGAACTGTTAAAAGCAAGCGAAACCATCACTGGGGATCGGTATCGATTTCAATTGATGCGATTGAACCGAGCACTACCCGAGAAGCGCCCGCAATATTCGAGGAGCCTGGGAAAGTTATTCTACAGCGTGCAAACGCTCGGTCTCACGTTGCCAAACCCGTTAAAATCTACTTGGAAACACTGAAATGAGAAATCTTACCCCACCCCCCATATTCTCCCCATATGAAGACATCACAAAATGACTTGATCCGTGGATAACCTCAAAAGATGAACACTTTTACCGTGACGGTATACGCGATCTACCAGAAAGATGGGGAAAAGTAGCAGCCAGCGATGGGCAATACTTTCAATGATTCACTTGTAACCATTTTTTCAGAATAAAGTGGTATTTTCATAAGAAAAACAGGGAGAACTTAGTTGCACACCTAATATTATTTTCATACATTCTTTACTTTGAATTGAATAATTATGTAGAATATTAAAATAATTGCAGTCAAGTCAATAGAGACTCAACCGCTTCTTGTATATAGTAGATTGAGCTTTGCCCTTTATACAAGAAACCTAAGACACTACACTGAGAAACACTGAGGAACTGCATGAAACTTGTATATGGGTCAGTAGTGTGCAATATTGATCTTATTGTCACTTTTTTGAATAAGCGTTATGGAGATAATCTTCCACACATCGTTGAATTCACCACATTCAAGAAATTTTTTGGGCATTAGTAAAAGTAAGCAAAAGCTGGACAGTTTTTGAAAAAACAAGAGGATAGACCATCAGTTTCTGCTTGCGTTGAGGACTTCATATTTATGATTAGGCCATTAATCATGTCGTCAAGCGTTAGGGATAAGGCTCGAAAATCAATTGAGGCACTAACATTCGAACAAATGTTTTCAAATATGCCCCACTTTAAAAAACCTTTCAATGGATTATTTGCGCACGTTTTTTTTATTTTTATTCTTTAAATAAGGTTTTCCATCACGCAAAATCGTATTTTTTTCTTAGTTTTTTTTTAACTATTGTGTACTTAGTAATTATAAAAAACTTGTTCAAAAAAGTTGGATGATTAATTTTGCATCACCTATAAAATTATTGAAGCCACTGCCACATATGAACTTAGTTCTAGTGTTTGAGAGAGTTTCATATGTGCTTCACGATCAGCGATCTTGCCTCGAGATGGCTTTTCTGATGACTTCTGGATAGACTCGCTTCTTCATATGCTTACCATATCTGATTATTTCCTAAATCTTATATACCCCAAAACCTCGCACTAGCCCTTTAAAGACAAGCTTGTCACCCATCCATCGTTTTATGCCCGCAACTGTCACACGATTTGTATGTAGTAAACATCTGTATGTGTGAGGGAGTAGTTGCTAAGACGTTTGAAAATTATGCTTCTTTGAAATGCTGCGTCTGCCGAGAGACGGACGGTTTCACTTAACAAATGCAATAAATAAATTTTCCACTCTAATTGCGTAAATGAAGAAATCTATGCTAAATGGAACAGGTTTAGAAGTAAAGAGTTAATCTGATAATTTGTTGTTGCAGTAGAGTAGTTTTAAATGATTGGATATTTATAAGAAATTATTTGTTAGTCTAAAAAGTCTGGTAATAAATTGACGATAGATGGGGTTACGCTTGAATATATCGAATGAAAGTGGGTAAAAGTTACTGATATTTCAATTTGAATAGCTTTTTTTAACTGTTTCTTATTTTTTAGTTTTTGTAGAGAGCGACTCACAATCACAGCTATTTGGCGCTTGTCCATTGTACCTTGGCAGCATGAAGATTGCCAACTCCTGCGAAGGTCTAGATTGGCGCTTGATTTGTATCACACCACTGACCAGCCGCTTCTTCTAAGATTACTGAAGCCTGTGAAGCTCATCTAGCGGAGCCTTGTATGCGCTAACGTTTCCATATAAACGGCGGCCTAAAGTAGTAATTATGATCCAATGTTAGTGAAATTTTGTATATAGTATACTTTCACTTAAGAAAGAAGAGGTAAGAAGAAATGTGATTAGCCTGCTGCCACGGCTCTCACCTTTGTGGGGGAAAGTGTTAAAAGTTGTCCGATTTTGATTAAATCTTGTTTTAATGCGGGTTTTTGCATAGTATTTTCAACCATAAATCAGAAATACAGAGAAGACTGGAGAAAACTATAAACGATTGTGAGAAAAAGTGATTGGTGATGATTAAATTATCTCGCCGCTCGCTCGACGCATAGTGATAAAACAAATTATTTCCATTGACATCAGTTTTCAACTTTTGGCTTAACCTGTGTCCAGGTCAGGTTTTCATGTATACGACCATGGCCGCGTATGTGCTATGTCACCTCTGAGCCTCTTGGACGTCCTCTATTCCGCGCTCCCTGTGGATCTTTCAGTCTGATGCAGCTCGTGCTATGGTTTACGTAAAGTATGCGCTATCCAGCGCTATTTTCTTTTCCGAATCGTACTATTTATCGGAGTGTGGGGACATTCATTTAGTGGATTTGTATTTAAGTTCCAATTTTAGGGCCAAAAAATGATGGATTTGGTGAAGACAGCGCTTCACAACGGTTTGAAATTTGTTTGTTAATTCTTCTCGGATACTAGCCAGGTCTCACAGCCATAGCGCGGATTTAACATAAGTGTTCAATGAAAGTTAGTTTTTCTTGTTAGCTGCTTCGAATACCAAACTGTATTTAAACTCGCGTGGAAAAAAGCGATTACAGCCTCCTAAGCTTACAAAATAAATCATTTTTGAAAAAAAAATATTTTCTTTAAATTTCTAATTTTAGAAGAAAACATTTTGAAAAACCTTCCAACCACCTTTTAATTAGAGAATTTATAAACGATGCTGACCAAAATATTACTAAACTTACCACTTTCATTTCCATTATTTTCGATCACGAGCCTTACACTGTACGTCGCTTTCCGCTAAGTTCATCTCCACGCAGACTGGCACACAGTATCGTCATCCCTTGCGGAAAACGGGCAGGACTTGTTCGATCTGTCACTGGAATCCTATCACCTTCACAACTCCTCCCTTGTGACTACCTCTCCTTCTCTACTCCTCCACCTTCACCGACAAGCCAAACATATGTCGGACGCATGACGGTTTTTCGCATGACATTAAACACCTTTTCACATGCCCACTTAAGCTTGCTAATTTAATGTCATTCTTCCTCTGGTCACTCCCTGTCGAATCATCTCATTATTGTACCTCTTTTTCTTGATTGGCGCGAAAACTGCTTAAACGATTTTGGCCGAGTTTATCAAAGCGCACCATTCGTTTTTTTCTCACACTAAGTGAAGCCAAGACCTTCTCCACCTAATCTTTCCAACGCAGAGGTGGCCTTCCACTTCCTCTGCTACCACCAGCTGGTACCGCAAGTGGTACTTTCAGAGCCGGAGTGCTTGCATCCGATCAATTTCATTTTCTGTGCTTACTCTGAAATTATATCGACAACGAAGTCTGTTAGTCTTACCGCTTTAGGGCAACGGCAGGGTGGATGCTGCAAGCCGAGCCGCGCTCAAAACTAATAGCGATCGGAGCTCGTCAAAGTTAAGTATCACAGAGTGGGTGCCATAGTTAGCCTTGAATACCCCACATACTTGTATTTTCTTTTATTATTCTTTTTTGTGCATATCAAAGTGTAATTCAAAGAAATGATTTCATCAGATGAAAAATATTTTGCTCATGCTCTTTATTGAATATATTTTAATGAAAAAAGAGCTTTAAAAGCATCCAATAATTTCACTTCCAACTGACTTTGAAGGTTTCCAACTAAAATTAGATTTTTGTAGCATTTATTCTTTTTGTAAATTTTTTTTTTGTTCCGATCCCAAAGGACATAGCGAGAAAAGCTTGAATAATCCAACACTCAACATCCATTATTCTGTTTAAAATAACTAATAATCACATGTTATGAAAACTGAGCGTTTCATCACGAGTCAGCAAAAAAAACAATAGTTCCACACCGAATTTCTTGCATTAACCAGTTTTATGCCCAGCTTCCATTCTGCGATGTCAGCGCGATTTTGTATGAAATTCTATGCACTCCGTTTAAAGCTTGCATTTAAAGCATGGATTGTTGTTGTTGTTGTTATTGTTGTAGCGGCATAAAACATTCTCCATATATGTACAAGGATGATTGCTTAACAAACAGGTTTGGTCATGAGAAGTAAAATACTCACTATTACTTCGACTGAAACGCCACCAGAGACTCGGCAGCAGAATTCTGCACGCTCATTTCACACACTCGTCCAATCAGTCGTTGTTCCTAGGTTAATGAAACAACTTGAGTGGAGGCTGTCTTTATTTTTTCGTATATCACCAACCCCTTCTTCGTTTTTTCGTAAACAAACCGCTGCCAGCCAATCAGCTAGTTCTTTCAAAATCTGTGAGAGCCGGTTAACGGTATGCTATTGATCTCATCTTTGCTTTCTGTACCCCATACATGGAGAATGCTGCTGGTTGTTTCGGTAGCATAGAACCGACTGTCGTGGGAACGTTCGTGCATTCGTGAATTGTCTTTACACTCACCTCGATTTACAGTAACCACTGTGCAGGTGCCCTGCGTACTGTTTAATAGGCCGCACAAACAGCGAAGTACTAACACAAACAAATTTCTGCAATGGTGACGTGAAAGAGTTATTAATTATGTGTCCTTGTCACTCCGCAATGACAGTGATTGTGCTGCCTTTTTTGTCTTCAAAATCACGGACTAATTCTACTCCGGAAAAATTCCGCTTACCACTTAAATATTAATGGATTTTACTCAGATAAAATACTCAGGAAGGCCTAGTTCTTTAACCCACCGTTAGACACACAGGTCTGGCTAGACCTTTTTCGACTTAGGACGTGAGTTTAACATATTTTTATTTTAACGACTCGAGCTTCCAGGTGGCTTCCTAAAATTTAATTTTCTACAGATTTATGGATGTAATCTTTTGAAAAGGATCCTCGAACAGGACGCAAAAAAGGATTTAAATAGTTACATCTTCGCTTAGGCACCCTGGGTCTGGCTGGACCCTTATATGCTTTGTATGCGCAAATGCGCCACATTGATTTTGGCATACCTTGAGCTACCTACCGCAGCAAAAATTATTGCTGAAAATATTTTGGCTCAATGCATGCAAATGCCAATGAAAAAGGTAATAAATTAAAAATATGTACCTGCGATACATAGAAATGAATGATAAATGTGGCGCATTTGCCACATATTTCCACACAAATGCATGTAAATACATGGAGGTCTGGCCGTACCCGGGTGCCCGACCGAAGATTTAAAAAAAGGGGTCCAACGGAGAGTTAAATCCCTTTTTTGAAACTATGAATATAGCCTCGAAAAATTTGTTTAATTCTACTTGAATGCATTTACCCAAACTGTGATTTTTGACTATTGGTAAACTTACATTTTGAAATCATCAAATTTCAGAATCGGAAATTCCGCTTCTTAACTTGACCGTTAAAGTAAAAGTGTGGTTCATGCGAAAATAAAATATTGTTGAATAACGAACAACGTTCAGACGTCTGGTTGGCAAAGTTCAACCTCTCAAAAACACCAGTGACTTCCATTCTTGAACAAATTAAATCTTGTAAAAGAGCAAACTCATAATGCACTTCTTCTTTCGCACAGAAAGAGAGCGAATCTCGCTAAATAACTGGCACGCTCTCTCCAGAGGGCTTTCAACGATAATTTTCATCACTTTGTCCTCGGCTTGGATAGTGGCGATTCGGTCCTTTAAATTTTGCTTAGTAGATTTTGATGACCTGAGTACACGCAAACGAGGCAAATACAAGATTTTCGCATTCCCGCGACTGTTGGTTCTGCGCTACCGGAATGACCAGGACTTATATCCGGCCAAGAACTGTCACTCCAGCAGCATTCCCCCTTATGTATGCGGAATGTTTATACCACTATAAGAATAACAACAACAAGATTTTCGGCACTTCTAATGAAATGCAAGCGAAGGCGGACAAACTAGTCACGCTGGCACGCACTGTCGGACTGGAGGTCAACACCGCTAAGACCAAAGCCATGAAAGTTAACCACAATAACGCAAAGCAGATATTGGTTGACGGATGCCCGGTGGAATTCGTTGAAAGCTTCTGCTACCTCGGCTGCATCATCACGGCAGATGGTGGAGCAGATGAAGATGTCAACTAAATGTCAACTACACAAAGCAAGGGCGGAGTTCGCAAATCTCCAGGCGCACTAAACTACGAATATTCGGCCCATGTGTAAAGCCGGTATTGTTGTACGGAAGCGAAACATGGCTGGTTTCTAACACCATCACATACAGGCTACAATCCTTCATCAGGAAATGCCTCCGCGCCATCTGCAGAATATTCTGGACAAACACCATCAGTATCGATGCACTGTGGAGATTCACGAACGAGGAACCCATGCTTAGGCAGCATCAAACGCAGAAAGTGGCGATGGATAGGTCACACATAGAAAAAACCACCAGATAGCATCACGAGCATGTTACTGTTACCAAAAAACACCTGGAGAAGGTCGACGCTGCGCGAACTAGCAGATGCCGACATCTCATGGCACGGTGCAAAAACAACAGTACAGAATCGTGTAAGATGGAAGAGTTTTGTCGAGGCCCTTTGCTCCCGAGAGGAGGGAACAAGGAGAAAAAAAATGAAATTGGATTAAATTAATTTGTGTATTACAGAACCAAAGAGGTAAGCAATAAAAAACAATTTGCGTGCCTGGTTTAGCTAATGCAGGTCCATCGAGAGTTAGACAAATTGCAAAGACACAAGCAAAAACAAAATGAGAGCTTGGGACCACCAGTGAGATCATGAGAAAAGTGGTTAAATATAAAATATTCTAATGGAGGTTTAATAAATTAAATTGTATGTCATTTTTTACGTAGCTTCGGACAGATTTCAAAAGCAAGATTAAGAAGAAATGAACTCAAAACCAAGCCGAAATTCGTGTAAGTGATGAGCACCCACACATTTCGCATATTCTAACATCTGCTGAAGAATCCGGTGAGAGCTTCTTAAAATATGATATTTGTGTCGCTCCCTGTTTGCGTCGGAATCGGTTCTACATCACCGGAACGAACCGAATTTATATCCGTCCAACGACTGTCACTCCAGCAGATTTCCGCTTACATATGTGGGGAATGTTTATACTGCAACAACAACAATAACAAGATTAATAATTTCATTTCATTCCATTTCAAGTATAAAACCTAGTACCAGCTGGGGTAAAATTATTCACCAAATCGGAAGATTTATAGTTTTTTAAGTGACACTTCCTAGGCGTCGATGGACGAGCAAGAATGGAGAGTAAAATTCCAAGGCCATCCAACGTTTTGATCATTTTCGTTCCGCGAGAGAGAAAAACGATATAACGTAGAGGAAAGGGCGAGTGAGAGCTATACCTTATATATATCTTAGGTACACTTTAGACTCCCATTTGTGCGGTCCTTCGTCTTTTCTCCCACTCCTACGCTAAGGATCTCGTCTAAGTCGTACGACTTGTAGGAGCAAGAGAGAACCACGTATACATTATATATGTACAAGGCGTTAGAATATAACAGAGAGAGAAAGAGAGTGACGCGTAAACGTACAGCACTGGCGCCACATTACTATAGGAGAGCGAAAGAGAGGAACATATTGTTAAAATAGGATAGATAGTATTGCGCATGCGCGTGCCTTGTCCATGCACGTTATAGTGTTAGACGCTATATGTGCGCACGGCTCTAACGCCACGCTAATACATCGGAGCGAGAGAGAGCAACGTATAGTTAGAATACGACAGATCGGATTTTTGGAAATTTTGTCTATTTGTATTCTCCGCAAATGTTGTGAATTTATTTAGATATATATTCTTTCTCTCTCTATCTCTCTCTCTCTCATTCTCTCTCGAGCCTTTCCCTCTTTCTTTGTCTGCCTTGAAAGTTTCACTTCTGTTATGTGTACTACGCTACACGCACTTTTTTTAAATGACGACAAAATCAGATTTTTTTGTTAAGTAAAAAAATGATTCTAAAAAAATGGATTATTAATTTTGCGCCACCTTGTAGTAGTTTTTCCAGACACTTTAGAGCTAATGTGAGCTAAAATTTCTTTACATAATTAAAAACCAATATTCAAAAATGTATAGGATTCCCTTTTTAACACCGAAAAGTTAAGCGAACTGAATTCCCAAAGGCGGGACTAGTAAGCCAAATAACCCTATATGATTTAACTCAATAAAAAAGAAGTACAAATATCAACTTCACTTAATAGAAGTAGCAGAAAGACCAGTAAAGCGCTTCCACCCATTTTACCTTACTAATTTACCCATCTGACTACTGTAACCCTCCCTACTATTACAATATTTAATGCCCACTGTTTAAATTACTTAGTTAATCCTTTACGCATCCTAAATTACAGAAACTTTTCAAATATGTGCATATGTACCTTCCCAAAATCACACAATTAGTTAAACTCTGACAACTGTGTTATCCCCCCCACCCAATACAAGTCCACGTTAACACAGATTCTGGTGCTTACATAACGAAGTATATATTCAATTAGGTTCTTGGCATAATCTATCAAAACAATATCACAAATACGCTCACATACGCTTCCGCACACTCTGAGGTATGGATCGGACAAATTTGCACCACCTGCTCGCCTCGCATATTCTCAGTTCAGTTGGTACTAAATCGCAATGGTTGCTTTATTATGCGCCAGCGAACTCACAACCACACACAGGAACGTTTGTCAAATAACCCACACACAAAAACAGATGCATGGATGCATGTGTGCGTGTAGGATGTGCGAATGTTCATCGGTCATCAATTGGCCTTGTTATTCTTGGTGGTCAAATGTCATAATTACTAACCAGTTGCCGTAGTGTTTGGTCATGTGAGAAGAGGCCTGTAATTGAATATTAATACGAAGCGAAGGCCTGTGAGAAATTTTTAGTCGGATGGCAAATAGGCAGTTTGTTCATTAGGTTTATCTATGAATTTGTATAAAAACTTATATCTCAAAACCTTAAACCTTCAAAAAGCCGAACCCAAACTTAAATCTGCTCTGCGACACGATGGTGTCTTAGTCCTTGAAGCCTCGCACCATGGAAGCGTAATGAGTGTGAACACAGCAAATGAAGACGCACTACTTCGCTCTCCGGAAAAGGCTCAGGGTCCCAGATCCGACAACAAGAACGGCCTCTGATGACGCCGTCAAAAAATAGGTTAAAAGAGAAATTACGTTACGAGGCTGCTATCAAGATCCGCGAGCAAATCCAACCTTACGGAAGAGGAGATGAAACGGTTCGCTTAGGCGAAGGAAGAAGTGGGGAGTAGTCGAGCGCACTTCGCAACCCGTGCAGATTGTAAGGCATCAGACCCTAAGTTTACGGACCGGGTTGAGCAGCATATCGCCGAGGAACGGCAGCACTGAACCGAAAACGAAGACAAGATGCCGACGAAGAAAAAGATGGTGCTCAGAAGGTAGATGCGACTACGAAAAGCTGGCAACGTCCAAAGCAGCGGCTGTGGGCAGCGAGATGGTCAAACGGCATCTAATTGTGACGCTCGTCGACCGCAGTAGCCCATTGGTACAGATGTCGTAGGAGCACTGGAAGGGAATCGAAATAAGGCTGCTAGAAGCCCTCTTTCCTAAGATGGGTGTCAATCAGAACACACCTATACCTGTTTTTGACGATGCAAGATAACCTGGATGAAGGAAGCTATCAAAACACTTCAAATAACATGGGAAGATGCCAAACTTTAAATAGTCGATCGCAACAATATACCAGCGATTCCGTATAGTAAAATCAGGTTGCTAGAACGGCAGGGTCCAGCCATACCGACCAGTGACTGGGAGGTTCTCAAAGTGGCCAACCCGCAAAAAGCCAAGGATGGCCAGCTCTACATTCTCCAAATAAATAAGACGGTGTTTAATATTCTTCTTTAATATTCAGCGTATCAGAACAATTGTGTGGACGACTCTTGAAAGGAAAATCGAAGGAAGGCGTGGGATTGGGAGGAAACAAATACCTGCGAAATATTAGACACTGGACAGGAATCGGCAATATTATAAAGTAATGGATGTGGCAAGAGACAGAGAAGCTTCCGGCGAAATTACAACCAAAATTTTTACCAACATAAATCTATATATATAGGGTGCGCATTCTAAGTGTAACAAATTTCAGACCGCTAGCGCAGCAGATACACGGGCATCAACTGTCTGTTAGTTCGCTAAATGACAGTCCAAAGTATTGTTTATAAGCGCGCGGACACATTTTGCCGGGAGTAAACGCGAAAAAGGCAAATCAGTAATAGATTTCAAAGGTAATAGTTAGATTGGAAAATCCCAACCAGCGATTGTTCGTGCGCTCGAGCCCCTTAAAGTGAATATAGTTTTTGTTTATCGCACCATTACTCGTTACAATGATACTGGTAAAATCGCGAAACGTCATGGAGGTGGTCATCAAAAGACTGCAACGTTACAAGAAATGGTTCAAAAAGTGACTTGAGCGAAATCTCCGACGAAGTGCCAATCAAATGGCGAAAGAACTGAAAATATCTATCCGCTACATATTTAAAAATGATCTTAAAGTCAAGCCTTACAAGATCCAAAAGTCAGACTTGAGAAAGCGAAGGAGTTGCTTCGCTTGGCCGAAAGCGGTCAATTTGCGTTCATTGTGTTTTCTTACGAGAAAATTTTTCAAATTGAGCAATTCGTCAACTCCCAAAACGATAGGACCCACCGTTCATGCGAGAATTTGAGTCATCGATTGGCCACCAGGAGGCAGCACCCGCCGCTGGCCGCTGGAACCGCTGATGGGTACTCTCCAATCGTTTTCATCGAGACTGGCGTCAAGGTAAATGCGAAATGTTATGGGGAGAGTATTTTCGAGGTTGCTTTGAAGGTGTGGTCAGACCCACATTTCGAGGACAGGACTCGGCACCGCCTCACAAAGCTCGAGTGAATCAAGAATGGCTAAAACCAACGTTTCGAACTTCATAACATCCACAAAATAGCTTTCAAATTGACCAGACGCGAATCCGATGGATTATTCTCTTTGGGCCATTTTGGAGAGCAAAGTCCGAACTAAAAAATTCACTAGTCTCAAGACGCTAAAAAAATCCATTGACAGCGAGTGGGCCAAAATACCACCAAGTCACATTCGGGCAGCTTCCAATTCGTTTCTGGACCGTCTCAAAGCCATAGTCAAGGCAAAAGGTGGTCATATCGAGCAAAAGTTGTATTATTTGTATTATTTTGACACATTTTTTACTTTGAATTGAATAAAAGTAGTTTTCCAAACTAAATTTATGGCCTTTTTAATTGGTTACACTTCGAGTGCCGGACCTTGTAATAAATAAATTTTTGTAAGAAATACAACATACAAATAAAGAAGAAGATAACCTGTTGGTTAATCGATTGGGTAACCCACTATTCACATAGGTAACCGATGGGGTAATCGGTTAGATAATCAATATTTAATTTGTTAGGCAATCAGTAAGCGAACTATTAGTCATGTCTTCCCCCTATAACGTGGCTTCGTAAGGCTTCATATTATTTCTACTGAACCGATAAACGAAAAGCTTAGTACTTGTAAGCCATTACACCCTGAGCTTAGCAACTCATTAGTTAAATAATAAACATTTGTATTATTTTTTACTTACCTTTACATAACAATATAGTTACTTTATAAACTAACAAACTAACGCGGCACTAGCATCAGAGACTTTCTGGCTGGTTATAAAAATACCTTTGCCGATCTTCCTTTCGTTTGCTCGCCAGCAAACTCTTGCCTCCATGCCTTCTATTCCGTACTCCGCAGAGCTGTCAGCAACTGAAGGGTATGTCAGGTTAGGTTAGCCAGGCTGCTTGTCAAAAACAAGACACTCTGTGGTCCTAAGCCCCATTGTGATACCTACATTTGATTTCCATCCTCTAGCTAAGTTGCTTAAACAACTTCGCTCTCTTTAAGAACGTATTTAGTCCCACCAGTCAAACATTTTGAAAATTTCCCAGAAAGAAAGGATCGAGAAGATATTTGGGACGACTCAATTTCTTCTTCATCTCCACAACTCCTGCAGAAGTCATTGTGAGGTACAACCATTCTACTGGTTAGGGGGCCAATAGCGCAGTGACCTGTTGTAATACCAGTGAAGACGCTGTTAGTTGATCTGCTTGAATTCCAGCAGACATTTTGTCCTTTTAAGACTCCGTTATGGGTAGAAAGGTTTAGAGACCCTACAGTTAGTAGTCAGATACGATAGATAGTCTATTGGTTTCCGCGGATGTGCTCAAGTCAATCGCAGTGTACAGTTTATTTAGAGGAAATTTTTTGTTGGATGAGCGAGCGAAGGGTAAAATGTGATAGTACCCTATAACATTATTGGCCGATTGTAAAGTGTCACTGTATGTATATTCTCAAATGGCATCACTTCACTTAAGAAAAAAAAAATACCAGTCTAACGGTTAGACGCGATAGAAGTGAAACCTTCCGTAAAACAAACTGAGAGAGAATGAGACGAAAGCAGCATTAGGAGCGGGATAATTATAGGTTCATTATAATATTGCTACATATAAAGTTCATATTTTATTTTCTTCATTTTATTATTATTCATCCTCAATGTTTTCAATTTCAACAAATGATAAAAGTGGCTTATGATAGCTAAAATATGATACAAATACTTTGGTTTCGATGTTGTCAACATATCTTTGAAGTACCGGGTCAATTGTTGTTTTTGATCGTGTTGTTGATTCAGTGCGATTGTTACACATTTTTAAATTGAATGTTGTATTGAGAAAGTCAATTAAAGAAACCGCTGTGTCCAGTGCAAAATTTACGTTAAAAGCGCCACTTAAACTCATTGGAACTTTATCGTAATCTTTTCTAGATATTCGCGATACTTCTGGTGTATACTTTATTAAATTTTCGTGAATGAATTCCATGATGCTATTTATTGATTGATTCGGTGAAATATAAATTGCCACAATTAAAACTGTTTTCTATTGCTCAATCTGGTTTCGCATGCACATATTTCTCCCACTTTAGAGAGCTGAACAGACAGGGATTCTAGTTGCTGTGCATTCAGATCTATGTGTGGAGTTACAATACGAGCACCGTCATTTTGATTGTGGTATATTGCAACACCGCCTGCAATTGCGGTAAATATTTAAAAATGAAAATATTTACGAATATAAAAATACGGACGCAATACAGCACACGCGGTTGCTGTTATCAGCGTCGTAACGCATATATTACACAGACATACAGACACACAAACATTCGTAGGACGCTTGGTCTAAGCAAGTATTAGGTAGTGTAGTATAGCTATACATAATGCCTTCTCGCTCACCGTGGCTCCGTAATACGCAGGCGCGCACACATACGTACTAGCACACATACAAACATACATACGTATGACGCTTGAACTAAACACCAAAGCAAGTAATAGGCAGTGTAGTATACATACTACAATACTCACTATACTAGCGTGGCTCAGCAGTACGCAGCCACACACATATACGTATATCAACGCTTCGTAGTGTCGCTTTTTCGTTTCATCAAGTCTCAAATCACTCCCAACGATTCTAAAGAAGTTTTCACTTAAAAAAAAATTCACTGACTATTTCTCGTAAAAAAACACCATAACTGACTATCTGTGCCCAATAAGGTTCAATCACGGCGCATAAAATAAAATTCTCTACATTTACCTACTGCAAGTCCACTTGGATTTTCTGTAGCTAACTACATAAATAGAAAAACAACTGACAAATCTACCACCTTCTTGAATATAGACACACTTTTAGCTATCTAGAGGAACTGAAAATAGCTGTAACAGCCGACCTCATATAGCAGTAGGAATATCCCTGATCATTCAAATTAAAGCTGCTGTTAGAGCCACTAACTCACAACTAGACGATGCACATACCAAGGACCATAATGTTAAGGACAGTAATAAATACAAAAGTAACAACAATAGCCCTCAACACCACAACCATTGGCAGCGGTAGCAGTAACCAATACGAGAGCCTAAGTGCCAATAATGAGCGTTATTATAGTTATGCATTGATTTGTTGTAGTACTGCTTTATTGTTGTCGTACCACTCACTCTATGACAGCATAAATGTTGATCTTCTATGCATACATGTGCCGAATGTCACTCACACAATGAGAAAGTGTGCTTTGCTCTGACAGTTATCGAAATATAGGTACGCAAATCTACTCAGCTGATAACGATGTCTAGAGCGACACAACATAACTATGCTAGTAAAATCGTCGTACGGGCATTATTGAACATTCCAATCCAGTGACTGCTTACACAAATAAATACATCTGCTTATGTACGTACGTGAATGCGGATGTGAGGGCAGTGCCAAAATATTTGTGTTTATGTGCAAGTAGTGCTTTAATTGCAGTTGCAGTAAGTGGGTGAGTGTGTGGGTGTGTGTTAGTAAGTGCATTCTCTGTGTGTATTTTGCAGTTAATAGGATAACAAAAATTAATTAAAAACGAGCCCTAATGAGGGACAAATTTAGTGCCGAACAGGAATAGGGAAGGTGTGTGCAGCTATCGCTTTGCCCTACAGATTTTCATGTAGTTGGCTATGTAAGCATCGGATGAGTAATGCAGCAAATGTGGATATGAATAGTGAAAGCAGGAAAAGTGAGTTCACATGAATATCTATTTTAGAATAACTTTGTAAGTGAAGATAACTACGATGCAGAGAAAATTTAGGTGTTGTGATAGTGAAAAATAAGCAGATAAAAGATGTTGCAATGACTTTCCAAACTAAATGTGATTTAAATTTCAAAGTGAATTAAACAGATACAAGCTTGGGCCTCATGAAATTTATTTTTATACATTTTTTTGAGGAAAAGGAATGAAATGATAAACTATTTTTCGAAAGTACATATTTTTATACAGTCATGGACACGCGCGTAGTGTGCAAAAGTATGCAACAAGCGTTTTCTTTTTTTTTACAATTAGCCTTTACCCCTCACTCAGTTGGGATTTTTTAACAAATTTTGTTCAAAAATGGCTACAGGCAAAATTGCACCAATTTTAATAGTTTATATGAAATGTATATATTAATTTTTCCGAAACATATCCGAAAATATGATACATGAAAATTTCTCGTATTGATTTTTTGAAAATTTTCCGGTGAATATTCTATGTTTGGCCATCAACAGACCTTCAATTTGACAATGAATTCGGACTCCAAAAACATACATACCATTTTTTTTTTTAATTTTCCCGTGAATATTTTATGCTTGACCTTGAACAATTTGACCCCGCAAAGACAAATGGGTAACAAATTCGCAATCAGCAACTTCAAAAAAATATATGCCAATTTTTTTGTTTAATTTTCCGGTGAATATTCGAAGCTTGACCTTGAATTGACCTTCAATTTGACCCCGCAACGACAAACTGGCAACGAATTCGCACTCAGCAACTTCAAAAAAATATATGCCAATTTTTTTGTTTAATTTTCCGGTGAATATTCGATGCTTGACCTTGAATTGACATTGAATTGACCTTCAATTTGACCCCGCAAAGACAAATGGATATCGAATTCGGTCTCAGCAACTCCAAAAATATATATTCCAATTTTTTTTTTATTTACCGGTGAATATATTGTGCTAAACCTTCAACTGACCTTCAATTTGACCCCACAAGGACAAACTGACAACGAATTCGGACTCAGCAACCCAAAAAACGTATATACAAATTTTATGAAATTTTTTCGGTTTGTACTTGAAAAAAATTAGTTTTTAAGTTTTTAGGCAGTTAAGGGATGTTTTCTCCTTTTAAGCATGACTTGAAATTTGCGTACTAACCGGGATGTATTACCGTCGATTAGAACTATAATAAAAAGATGCAAAACCGAATTTGAATGAATACATTTTTTTTTAATATTTTTCGAATTTTTCACACCCTATTCAAGGGCGCGTCTTGATACAATATACAATAATCAAAAATATTTGAAATTAAGGCATATACGATCTCTTTCAAAATCATTTACGAGCATTTTAAGAAAAAAAAATATTAAAATCGATTAATATTTAATTGCCTAGGATTTATGAACAAAATTTGTCAATGCGTCGGCGTTAGACTTTAACCTGAACTAAACCTCCTAGCGTCAATGTACCGATCGCCTTCCGATTCTACCGTTAAGTCAAACGTAGGGAGTTGGTTGAGGACTAGGCTCTACGCCAATTACTCCTCACATTCAGTCTATCAAAAGTGGTCACCATAGTTTTGTTAATTTTCGAAGAAAACCCCAGTTGTGCCAGAAAGAAACCCCGTTTGAACCTGTCCACCCACTTTTCACGACTTAAGCGTCTGTTTCTTCGTCAAGTCTCATATGTTTAGCTGCCGCTGACCTCCTAGACGAGGCTTTACTCATTACTTACCCCATGCATACTTTGAAGTCAACATGATGTGGACCATGTTTTCTGGCATTATCGGATCTTCTGATCGTGTGACTAAACCACGTCTGCTAGTCACAAATCGTGGGCATACAAGCAAGGGTTCATTTTCGAGTTTTGCGCGCAATAATGAAAATAAAAGTAAAATAATAAGGGAAACGAATTTTATTGTTTTTCAAAATATTCTCTTTGAAAGTGAATACACATCTATATACAACAGCTTGAACCAATTTTCAAAGCATTTTTGCCACTCAGAAAAGGATACCTCCAGATCGAACTGTTTAAAGGCTTCAACAATCCTTTCAGGCGTTGAAAAAGGTTGATTTAGCATTTTGTTTTTGATGTGCGGGAACATAAATACAAATTCTTCTTTATTTGCTATTCGTATTCGAATGCAAGCGATAATATACCTTTCCTACCACAAAGACTTCTGCTGCACCTACTCCGTCCATAATTTTTGAGCCGTCAGTATATATTAGCGTATTGGGGCTCTTCACCCAATTGTATTTCGGAGTCATATAGTCCGTATTGGTCCAATAACTCATACCTATTGAGCTATGTCTGAATATTTTACAAGTAAATTCATCCCTGCAAAAGAATCTGTTGCAAGTGCTGAAGCCAGTATATGAAGCACTGTCCTCAGAAGATTTGCTTGGCACTGCTTATGCTCGAATAGGTAAAACAATAATGAGTTATACGAGTATAATTCGTTGCTGTGGACATTTGCTCCAAAGCGCATTCATGCTGGGAAAATCGCTAATTATCTCGTCATCTCCATTTTTAATAATGGTTTCATGCAAATTTTAAAAATGATGTCCTTTATAAGCATTACAATTGGATATAATGCATCAAAATGCGATGACCATCGTCTGCACCGCCCTGATGTTGATGTCGCGTTATGCTCTAAAGAGGGTAGATCTGCTCGTCGAACTGAAAGAGCAGCAGAAACTAGTTTTTATGAACGTGAAGAAGGCCTTCTATACGGTGCAGGCAAAGCTGATTAGCGATATATAAGTATTTGATAGTCATTTGTAAATTTGCTTATATGTACTTATGCAAAATAAGAACCAAAAATTTTGAAGGGGTTAGGGGTAGTCAGAATTTTCAAAAAATTTTATTTTTGAAGTGAAATTTCTTAGGCGTCGTTGGGCGAGCGAGAAAGGAGAGTAAAGTTTCAAGGCCATGCAACGTTTTAGGCATTTTCGTTCCGCGAGAGAGAAAAAAGATATAACGTAGAGGAAAAGGAGAGAGAGAGCTATACCTTATATATATCTTAGATACACTTTAGGCTACTTTTCTGAGTTTTTCTTTTTTGGGGCGTTTTTTGCTCCCAATTGTTTTGGCATTTTTTTTTGGTGCCTACTTTTTGGCGCTTATTTACGTTTCTTGGCTAGTGCTTGTGCGAACTATAAAGAGCTATCCATTCCGGCGTCGGATTTATTGGTATTGCCTTGCGCTAATTTGTGCCCTTGTTGCGTTGCGGTCGTGAAATCGCTGCGTTTGTGCAGGTGATAAACGCTCGGAGTAGTAGGCGTTGTTGCCTCGGTTTGTGCCCGGCGTTTACCGACACCGGTCGACCCTTCTCCGTTTCTTGTAAATTTTGTCTATTTGTATTCTCTCCAAATGTTGTGAATTTATTTAGATATGAGCCGTAAGCCCTGGCAGCTAGTGCTCCTTTTTTTTATTGTAAAAATAATAATTTATTGTTATTTTCCATATATTAAATAAATAAATAAATATTTAGATATATATTCTTTCTCTCTCTCATTTTCTCTCGGATCGCTCCCTCTTTCTTTGTCTGCCTTGAAAGTTTCCGTTATGTGCACTACACTATACGCACTTTTTTGCATTTTCTTAAAATATATTGTAATATCTTAAAAATATTGTGCGGAAATTTGAAGTGAATCCGACAAATACTTTTCCAGCGCTCCGGTAATCGATAGCAAAACTTTAAATGCATCTTTCTCAAAACATGTTTTTTGAAATGGTGATCACTGTAACTTAAGAACCGCTTGGTAGATTTCAATAAAATGTATACTGCTTTTGAAAAACATAAAAGACTCGTGCCTTCAAACAACTAGTTGTCGTTTTTTTTTCTCGAGAATCTGAAAAATTTTTCTTGAGGCCGCCGTATTGTTAATTTTAAAAAAATCGAAAAACGCTTTGATCAGGCACAAGACTATCAATTAATGAAACTAATTGCTCTCGCCCGATTGATTTAAGATGAATCTCCCAGCACTTGTGATGATCACCGCAAGGGACTTCTGGAGAAACGGGTTCCACACAAACAGCGATAACTTTTACAATTAATATTTTTTATTTTTTTTTTTTTGAAATTTTGCTAAAGTCAAGACGAAACATGACTTACATGATTAATGTTATGCTTTTATTTTTGTAAAATAAAGGAATTGACTAGCAAAAAAACCATCGAAAATCATCATTTTTTCGTGCCTCTGACCCTTAAAAGAGTTTTTCTCGAAACTGCATTTTTCGAGATGGCGACACAGATATAACCGGTTCTACTTCGATGAAATAAAATTTAGAGGAAGTAAAACTGATGTCGTTACTGTGTGAATTACGATCATTCGAAAAAAAATATGTAATACCATGTACCAAGCGGGGCTTAAATATCAAAAAAAGGGTCAAAAATCAGTTTTTGATCTTTGAACGTTCGCCATTTTGTGAAATTTTTTTTTGTTTTGTATTTTATATTCATAGTTTACATGATAACGACATTCATACTGAACAAGAACATTTTAGTCTTTTTGATTTCTGGCCCCCGTGAGTCCCGGAATCCATGTCGCTAGCGACATACCTTTTTTGCAAGACCATTTTTGAAGGTTGCCAACTTTTTTATGGCCAAAAAAAAATTTTTGTTTTTTAACAATGGATAACAAAATAAAGTACTGAAAACAAAAATGAAAAATTTTGTTTCGTTACAGTTTCACACGCTCTTAAAGAAATACCCAAAAAATACCATTCCAAATGAGAACAGGGCCTCAAGTACATAATTTCCGGAGCAGCCATATTTGAAATAATTCCAGTGTGTTCGTTTTTAGCATTTTTATGGTCCTCTATTTCCAAAAAAAACACTATTAGGTGCTAAAAGAGGGCTGTAAGGGGATGACCAAATTCAATATTTTAAGGGCTCAGAAAGTCCCTTGTGTAAGCCGATATGTGGGAGTTCGCATCGAGTTGGTGAAATGTTTGTGAGAGACGAATTTTTCAACTCACCGAAAAAATAACAAATAAAGCTCGTAAGCTAAAATATTATATGTAAGTTTATGCTAAGGGATACAAAACTTTTTGATGTGGCTGGAAGTGACTGGAAAATTACGTTGATTTTTGACAATTTTTTTTGTTTACTGCAAAAAACCGGTATTTTCTTCATGAAACTAATTCTCGATTCGAGCTCAGCATTGCTTAAATTAATTAAATAATAAATAAACTGTAGTATTTTTACGTAAAACTTATATTACATTTTTTTCGTCTCCTTTCAAAACCACAATAAATCGAGTTACGAGGTTTTGCCAACGCTTTGCATTTCTTTAGTTTTGCAAAACATGCCTCAAACGCTAAATTTCCACACAACTTGTGCTCGACTCTGCTAAAGCAATCAACGAAATTCAATTGCCTGTACAAAATACTAGCAAAGGCAGCCCCACAGCGTAACGCTGACTCTTTAAATGCACGACGAGTAGAGTTTATGATTTTTAGAGAAATTGAATTTGCATGAAAACGCAATGGAAACTCGATGCTAAGGAAGCAAAAATACAATAAAGTGGTGAAGCAAAAATGGGTAACTGAAATAGGGGGAGCCGGGTGAGAAAAGTAAGCAAAGAAACAGGAGCCAAAGATCAAGAGAGGAAGAGAGAGCGAGCGAGAGAAGCACAAAATTTAGCAGCAACGCAATTTCAATAAATTTACTCAAATTTTATTGCACATTCATTTTTTTTTATTTTTTTTATTTTTATTTTATTTTTTTTTTTTTGCTTTATTAGATTTGTATTTGTATTTGAATTTTACAAATTTTGGGAAATCCTAAAGTAAGTAACGCCGTTAAGGCGTGTACTTGCAATTCCACTATGAAATAGATGTGTGTATACAGTGCCATAGTTGTTGTAATTGTTGTAAATTGTAACTGTAATAGTAGCCGTGTTGGGAAACTTAAATTGCCGTATCGAGAACGAGTACTACTTCGGCAAACTGCTGAAACACAAGGCAAACAGCTCAAGTTACAAGTAGTTAAAACTTTAAATATTTGAGCAGAGGCAATGTCAGCAAACACACGCACACACGCGCGCACTACACACACCGATATATGTATGTACGTATGTGCACAGGGCACAACTGCAGTAGCAGCAGCAGCAGCAGCAGCAGCAGGTTAGATGGGATAGAAAGTGCAATTGCTGCCTTAGAGCTACAACTCCAAAGTTGGTCCGTCGTTGATTTTGGTATTTAAACGACGTTAGCAAATGCATTGGCAGCAAGGCTTCCTTCCATACGAAAGCCAGTTCATAGCAAGCAAAAGGTATGGCAGAACAGCAGCAAGGACTGACGGTATGGTGGAAAAGAAAAGTGGCATGAAGCTTTCAAATTTGCTGTATTGCCATAATAAATTTCATTCGAGCATTCAGCATTCACTCAATGGCTTGTGGGTTTTGAGGTGGAACTTGTAGTTTAATTTCTAGTAGTTGCAACCGCTTTTATGCAAGTGCTGCAAGTTGTTGCATCGTTTTGCTATGCGAGCTTATTGTTGTTGCTGTACGAACAGTGGTGCTAGCAGCAATGAGGCGTGAAACAGTGTGGCAAACAACAGCCAAAGATATACGCGCGCTCGCACACACACACACACTTATATATTGTAAAAGTATTTGTAAATGTAAATTTATGCGGCTACAGGTGAATTGGTGGAGGGCAAAAGTGTGAGTGTGAGTTTGAGTGAGAGTGAGAATGAGAGTGTGGCTGAAAGAGCAAGAAATCGAGTAAGAGTGAGCAGCAGCGCGTTTACGGTGCACATTTGTATGTATGACGGCGGCGGCATTGGCAAAGGTGCTGAATGCTGAGTGTCGGAGAAGTTTTTTGCCGAAAAATCGGAAGCAACCAAAAAACAAAAAAAAAAACACAACCAGTAAAACCCGCTTGTTGAGACGATGAAAGGATTTCTATGTTGCAGTAAATTGCTTGGTTGCCTTTGACACTGTCGAGCGCACGAATGTAGTGGTAAGCGCAGGCAAGGCGGCAGGGTGCCGGTTAGCATGACAAATGTAAGGATTTAAGTAATATTTGTAACTATCAGCAGCTCAATAATAAAGTGTGGGTGGCGGTGAGACTGCACGCACCCCACAGCAAGTGCTGATAGAGTCTCATAATAAAGCTGGAGCTACACTACATCCTTTGTGAACTCAAACTGGTATGAAATTATAAATCCCAGATCACAACTAAAACACTTATCTTAATTCTTAAATACTAATTTTGGGCTATTCGACCAGCATAGTTGATATGGTGGAATGATTTTTAGAAGTATTACCAAGATCAGACCATTAACCGGCTCTCAGCGAATTTGAAAGAATCAGCTGATGAGCTGACGTAACTCATGCAGTGGCAATGGTTTGTTTACGAGAAAACTCAGTTTGTATTGGTGATAATCGAAAAAGCCTGCGCTCATTTTTCCTCGCCTGAACAGTGACTGATTGGGCGAGTGTGTGAATGCGTGTAAAATGAGTGTGCAAAATTCTGCTGGCACGTGGCAACCGCAGTTAACCTTACAATATTGTTTTTCACTATAGCTTATGGCCAAACCTGGTTATCTCTCAAGTATGGTAGAATAAGACATTGCGCCTTCCGAACTCACTGCAACGCCAGGCTCCGAGAATATACAAACAAATAGAAAGGAATAACGCGGCTCCCACATTGAAGTCTTTTCTTCGCAAGCCAGGTAAACTATCTTCTTGTTACATCATTGGCTCGTGCAGCTTGATCATCCTACCTCAGTCTTATAAGTACTGATTTTATGTAATTACGTCCAGTTTCGCAGTTTTCAGGTGAAGATAGCTTATGTCAAATGAGTTCATATGAGCTCAGTCTGCAGTTCAATTCACGTTCGATCCAAAAATGTTACTTTGGATACCAGGTCATGTTTCAATTCTGTCTGCCATGAATATGCGGACAGCACAGCTAAATCTGCCATCTCCTCTCATTTCCTTATGCATGCATGCATCCAACAAGCTTTATTCACACATACATTAGCCATTTTACAAATTTTCTTTCATTTTTTAGAATAAAATCAAATTTTTTAAAATTTTTGTTGGAAACAAAAAATGCTACTTTTATGGAAAAAAACTTTCATTTGGTGTTAAATTTTTTTTTTTGTTAAAAATTATTTTTTCAAGAATTTTTGTCATTTTTAAAAAACACCCTCCTCATATTTTTCCCCCCTAATAACCGAGACTGTGTACAGTAATCACTGAAAAATTCGGAAAAAACACATACACATTCATAAAATTTTATTTCATGTTAAAATTTGTTTTTTTGTTTTTTATTTGTGAAAAATTCTTTTTTAAGAATTCTTTTTTGTCATTTTTGAAAAACACCCTCTTAATATCTCTCCCCCTAATAGCCAAGACTGTGTTCAGTAATCCTTGAAAAATTCGAAAAAAGTGTGGAAAATACTGATAGAGTGATCGTCTGTAAATCGATCGACGCGTCGCCTGGAACATTGGTAAACAGATACAAATAATATACAGATGCACCCTGTTTTTACTGTTTCGCAGAGTCGCGGTCTAACAATACAAAAATCAGCGGGATTTTCGGAACGGGAAAGAAAATAAAAAACTTTTTGTTCCATGTAAGTGGAGGAAGTTCGCCGTGTTCGTCATCAGAGAGGCAATTTTCATCCGTGGCTTTCTTTCCCATACCCAGAGCACAACCAGATATCTTGGGACATCTCGCTTCTTTCATAATTTCCTTTATGTGGGCTTTGTTCAGCACAGATAGGGGTTTTGGCCTAACAAATTTTGAAGTGAGGGTAGTGACAGAATCCTTTGAACAATTCAAAGCTCCAGACGACACTTTTTTTCCAGCAGGGATTCAAAATCACTTTACGCCTTTTGTTTGGTTAAAGAAAAACTATCAGATTCGTTTATGAGTGGATCTTCGGAAGCATCCCAGAGAATACTTAGAACTTCTGATCAAAAGAATTGTCCTCACCATTCCTAAGTGAATGCGATCAGGGACTTTTCCTACTTATGTGGACTGTTACACATGCAACCATCCTAGCAAGAGAGGAAGGGGAATGCTTGGCCTCACTTGTTAAAACCAGAAAGAAAGAAACGACTGGCGCACTTTGTTAAACTCGGCCAAAATCGCGTAAGCGATTATCGCGCCGATCGAGAAAAATAAGAAGCAGACGAAATGTAAGTGTAAGGAAGTGCTAAATTCACTCCGGACCAAACTTTTTATACCCGCGAAAATTTTAGTAAAATTTAATTTGGACTGGCTGTTAATTTTAGAAATTAAACCAACTCAAAAGCAATGAAAGTTATTGGTTGTAGCATCAGACAGACGGGTGGGTAAAAATTTAGTCTTAACATGCAAAAAGGGGCTAGGTCATCTGCTTTTAATAATATTTAAGTCGGATCTAAATGAGGGTCTCCGCACGTTTAACGACGTTTACGAAGTCGGCCGCCGTAGCCGAATGGGTTGCTGCGTGACTACCATTTGCCAGTGCGCAGGTTTGAATCTCCATGTATGAATATGAAATAATAGAAAACGTTTTTTTTTAATAGCGCCCACCCGTCGTCAGGCTGTGCAAACCTCCGTGAGAATTTCTGCCATGAAAAAGCTCCTGATAAAAAGCATTTACTGTTCGGAGTCGGTTTAAAATTATAGCTACCTCCATTTGTTGAAGAAGATCAAAACGCACAGCACAAATGGGAGCTGGAGTTCGGCCAAACATCTAACAGAAATTTATGCGCCAATTATTTATTTTATTTATTTATAAACTTAGTTTTAATAAATACTCTGCTGTATCGTTCAAATTTTTCTATTATGTCAAATTTTTCCAACAGAGCCTCATGGTGATAACTAAGAAACAAAATGTTTTTAAATCTGAATCTGGCTTCCATTCCAAAATCTGGTATTATACCAACTCAACTGGTTCAGTTAGAAAAGAGAATAGAGAGAAAGTGTTGAACCAACCTTCGCTCTCGCATGCGCACACCCAATTACTTAAGGGGTTATATACAGATAGAAGGCCGAGAAAAGCGAATTTTCCAGAATTTTTTCTGTGAAAATTTTTTTAAATTTATTAACCCAAAAAAATTGTACACATATCTTGTTATCTTTTAACTGTATTTTAAGACTTAATATTAGTAAAAATATTTATTTGGAAAGGAGCTACGACTAATCTTCGGGGGATCCTCTCAATCCTTGCGGTGACCACTATTCTCTCAACTGAATCATCTGAAATTAAAAAACCAAACAGATTTCGTTAAAGTAATGTTAAATATAGTAATTAATCAAAGGAATAAGCAAAAAAATCGATTTTCTACCAAAATTTCGGCCTTAAATTGTTTATAAAAAAAATATTTATCGGTGTGAAAAAGTCTTCGATTAATTACTAAAAAATGTATTTACGAAGCTCGTATTAAAATTCGAGACTAATCGGTTTAGGCGTTCTCGAGTAATGTTGGTCACCGGCTTTGAAAACACCATTTTGAGAAAAACGCGCTGCCGCTCCGGTCTTCTATTTTCAAGCACTCTGAAACGCCTTTTCAAATTTGCGTGTAACTGCGAAAATATTCACCGGAATGATATTAAATATTCTGTGTGTATTCTTAAATATATGTACATTAAGAAAAAAATAATACATTTTTTGAAAATTCTAACTGTATATAACCCCTTAGTTCCACAAAAAAATTATACAGAAACTCAAATTTGATTTGATTCCCTAGTCGGTATTAAACACTTAAACAGCAGACTTTGAACCACATCTCACCCTACATGTCTATTTCTTAGTGTCCATAAATAGTCTTTGGGCACAATAATAGTTTAGGCCTCGTCTTGAAGCTTTTTCTGCAAAACAATCGATTTCGGCCGAGTTTAACAAAGCGGGCTAGTCGTTTCTTTCTCATGCTAACCAACACCAGTTGAACACACCAAGTGAAGCCAAGTCCTTCTCCACCTGATCTTTCCAATGCAGAGGAAGCCTTCCTCTTCCTCTTCCACCACAGGTTGGTACCGCATCGAATACTTTCAAAGCCGAAGCGTTTGTATCCATTCGGCCGACATGACCCAGCCAGCGAAGCCTCTGGATGTGTATGCGCTGCGCTATGTCTATGTCATCGTAAAGCTCATACAGCTCATCGTTCCATCGCCTGCGATATTCGCCGTTGCCAACGTGCAAATGTCCAAAAATCTTGCGCAGAATCTTTCTCTCGAACACTCACGTATCCTCTGGGCAGCTTTTGAACAGGAGTATGGTTCTATATGTAGAAGTCCACGCAAGTGGAGAAAGTTACTGATCGCCATTCACTTGCGAGTGACCAGGACGATTCTTCTGCATATATTTCAAGCAGCTCACAACGTATGGGATTAGCCCACGTACCTTCTGGGTAGCTTCCGAACACCCGTTCGGGAGTTAGCTAACGTCAGAAGGCGAAGCATTCCAGGATAGCTGGTTGTGCGCTGGGTTTGGAACCCGCCACTTAAAAATCCCCCAATGAAGAGATTAAAAAAGCCTCGGATCGTGGACTAGTCGCTTCACAAAATTAACTTATTCTAAGCTCGCCAAGAGCCAGTCCGAATTGCTGGTAGCATCTAAGTAATTAGTGTGTTTGTAGCCGAATATGTGAATATATTTGTGTGCCTGCAGCTCCATTACGCTTGCAAATAGTTTTACCATAGCAAAAAACCCCCGACACTTTTAATTTTATAACAGTCTGTACGAAAAGCTTGTAGACTAAGTTAAATCCATACAACCAAGTCTGCCATATACTACATACTCACACATACATATAACCGTATAACTTTAAAGACAAACTTTCTGAAATACATATAACGAAGTAGCTAGAAGCCATCCACATACATATTCAAATGCACACAGACATACATACATACCTTAGACTCTCTTGAGGCGCCTGAAAACCAATTGAAAACTAAAATTACACTAAAAGGGAGTAAATTAAATAGAATTTATGAAAAACGCAAAAACAAACACAACCACACAAAAAGAGAATTGTGATGCATTTGCAATGAATAAATAAATGTCTTTCACTTTGGCTTAATTGGGCGATCTCGTAGTTCTCCTAGTGACTGACACATCCAAACATGCTGGCACTTCAGCTATTAAATCGCAAATTACAGGTTCATTCCCTACATCTCGTTGAAAAAGCATCTACAACCAACGAAATTTCCATTTCTTATAGCCAACGCCTCTGGGTAGAATGCAGCGCACCACGGAGGACATGTCCGCAATGAAAAAAGATTTACAGTTGGGTTGGAGAAAAGGGTCACAGGGCTCCTCACTTGCAGAAGCAATACGTATTACGTAAATACAGTTAAAAATCCACACAATCGAGGGCCTCTTGCATCAATATTAAAGATTTCGAATACTTGACTCGAATTCAGCTTACTGGTGAAGTGAAAGAATCCAACCTTATGGCTTTTCATTTATTTTCTGAATCCAGCATCCTTAGCAAAAGTAGGAGTAAAGATAATCCCTTTTAAATGTTGACCGCAACGGCGCCGTTATTCGGCCATCCCTAAACACCAATTATGAATGACTCGCTGGAGGACTTAGGTTGGGATCTCGTGAATTACTTTAGATATTGACATCATTGGCCTCAACAACCGCGCTGTTAGTTCTGCCTTCTCCAAACTGGATAAAGAGGCAAAGCGAATGGGTCTGGTGGTGAACGAGGACAAAACGAAGTACCTCCTGTCTTCAAACAAACAGTCGGCGCTCTCGCGTATCGGCACCCACGTCACTGTTGACAGTTATAATTTCGAGGTTGCAAAAGACTTCGTGTATTCAGGAACCAACATTAACACCGATAACAATGTCAGCCTTGAAATCCAACGTAGAATCTCTCTTGCCAACAAGTGCTACTTTGGACTAAGTAGGCAATTGAGTAGTAAAGAGGAAGGCGTCGGAAAAGATCAGGTGGGGATCTTCTGCGTTGGAAAGATCAGTTGGGGAAGGACTTGGCTTTACTTGGTGGTTTCAACTGGCGCCGGTTAGCAGAAAGAAACGACTGGCGCGCTCTGTTAAACTCGCGGTTATCGCGCCAATTAGGAAGAATTTAGGCTTAACATCCCATTACAAATTAAAGTCAGAAGGTTTGATATCACGCGATCTTCTTCAAACGACGGCGCAGTAAATCCATTGTTTCACGAGCATTCGGGTCCCAAAATGCGGATCGTTGGCGAGTTTTTCCAGAGCTCAACGACTGAAATAATGACACTGTGGAAGATCGGTCGTCTTGAAATCTTGGACTAGTTGTGTTTAATACGCATAAAAGCAACATCTTTGTGTAAAATAACCAAAGTAGTGTCATAAGATAAGCCAAGTTGTTGGGATCGGCGCCGAAGCGATTCTTGCTGGTCTTCGGCAAAACCCTTATTTACAGCCAGAATATTCACTTCACTTCGGGCTGTACGTAGTCTAGTCGGTGGAGTTGCGTCCAATAATGTAAAACTATTCTCAATTTTGCTGATAGTTTGCCTAACATTGCGTTCGGTTGGACAGTTATGAACACCATAAGTTGGCTTGAGTGCACGATGAACACTTTTCAAAGAGTATCTCTTTTCTCAATACAGTTTTAGGATTTGCCAACATTGTGGAGGCGTAAGTCTTCCTTGATGAAATGTCAATGAATACTGAAAAAAATGATGTACTCAGTTTGACAGTAGTCACGTGTGATCTGTCAAAAAAGCCTATTGGAAAAAGTACTTCGAATTTCATTACTATTTTCAGATTATAATTCACTGCGAACTCTGACGTGGCCTATTGTGCTTGACCGCAAGTCTATTTGTGGAGGCTTCTGAAGACTTTTAAGTTAATTAATTTGTGTTGCATATCACTAGTGGGTATAGAGATATACCACGTAGGGGTACGTCTATCAGTTAGCTTGTTTCTACTAACTTTAGTTTCCTGAAAGACTAACGAAGATTACGATGTCCCGTAGGAAACCACTAAGAGTTCAAACGCCCTCTCTCTTCAGTTTTAGGAGCCTATTTGATGTTCTTTTCATGACAAGAATGAACTGTTTACTCTGTCTCTGTCCCAGACTCTCCAACCAGTGTCGGGTGAATTCCCTGTCTTTCCAGTTTCTGGGCTTTGTTGAGCCTACAAAGGGGTTCAAGTCTATGAAATTACGGGTACGTAGAGGTACTTAGGAGTATTAGTTTTGCGATAGCTGCCTATATATACAGAATGTGCTATGAAATTTCAATATCGATTTCGCCAAAAATGTCAGACGTTCGTTTCTACTAAATTTAGTTTCCGGAAAGGTTAACGAGGAACACGATGTCCCGTAAAGTACTGACTGAGAGTTCAAAAGCCCTCTCCCCCCAGTTTTAGGAGCCTATTTGATGTTCTTTTCATGACAAGGATGAACTGTTTAGTCTCCATCCAGTGTCGGGTGAATTCCCTATCTTCCCAGTTTTTGGGCTTTATTGAGCCTACAAAGGGGTTCAGTCTATGGAAGAGGTACTTAGAAGTCTTGCGAGTCAGTCAGACATTCGTTTCTACTACGTTTAGTTTCCTGAAGGTTATGGAGGTTATGGAGCCAATTTGATGTTCTTCTATAAAGAAAGATAAATTCTTTCGCCTATCTCTGTTCTAGACTCTCCATCCAGTGTCACGTGAATTCCTTGCATTCCAAATTTATGATAATTTCCTTTCGGTGAGCTCCCTAAAGGGTTCTGGACCATGAATTTTTGAGCTGAGAGAGGGACAGAGTCTTTTAGAACCATTCAAAGTTATTAAGGGGGCAATGTTTTCCCCGCACTTTTTCCACACCTACCCATTGCACTTTACGCTATTGGTTTTGGTAAAGAAAAATAAGCGAATTCGCACCTACACTGCCTAGTTAAAAGTTAAAAGATTGTACGAGTGTAGGATGCATTCTCTGTTATCTTAGAACTCAGTGGCGAATGCAGGTAGGAGTTTTAGAGGGTTCACATTTATGATTTTTGCTGGTTCAGGATTAGTTAGAGGCTTAACGTGAAGGCAGAACTATGATACCTGTGTAAGTATTTCAAATGTGACGCACGGATATCAGAGGTGCATAATTCCCAGACGGTACCTTGTTTGACATGTATGACATTTGTCAAGCAGACATATGTACAACTTTGCACGATAGAACAACGCGTTAAAATTATTGAAAATTGTTATGAAAATGGTTGATCTTTATGAATGACATATGGTGAAATTCTTGGTTTCCTTTTGGTGGAAATAATCGGCCGAAAAAGTCGAAATTTCAAAGACATTAAAGGTATTAATGTATTTTTATTATTCTTTTTTGATTTATAAATATTTGGCAACGAGCATTTGTGACATCGCACGATAACAAACTATTGAAACTATGAAACTTTCGTTTCAATTTAAATTTCCTTTCCCTCGATCGTTTCCATTTCTGTGCATATCTATCGCTTTAAAGATGTTTTTAGTGGGAATATATATACATATATATTTATATATATATTTAGATATACCTGCATAAGTGCCACTTTTAAACAAACCAAATTACTTATTTACATACATGCACACACACATAAGCATTAGCAATTTATGCATCCCTCACCCGCTCGCATGGAATTTGTGCACATTTTAGCTATAAAACCAAATATAAATAAATATAAGAGTATATACATATGCACACATCATGAATGCACACGTAAGTGTATGTGTGTGTGTGTATCTTTATTTGTATAGGTTTGAGGTTGGCATGCAAATTTGAACATTTTTACATACTGAGATTTGTGCCCCCACACAGTGAGCATTTCAAGTTAATTAAAAGCTTTGCATTTTAATTAGAAATTTAAATACTATTTACAACTAACTGTAACTATTTTCGATTTAATTAAATTTCCATTTCATTTGCTTAAAAAGTTTATGAAACCTTCTCGAACATTTCTGTATTTTTTGTTTTTTTTTTATATTTTTGTATTTTGTTTTTTCATGGCTTTTTTGCGCTGGAGAAAACTTGAATGCTTATGGAGAGATTTCCTTAATTCAACACAGAAATTGGAAAAATCAATGGTGTTTATATTCTAATAAACTTTTATTCGTTATGAATTTTTAATAAAATATAGAAATGGTATTAATTTAAATTTATGTACATAGGCAGGTTGTTTTTATTGAAAGCAGAAAATATAAAATGAATTGTGCAAGCCAATCACTTTTACTCGCACAATAATTTTTCTTATTCATTTAAATTTATTTGGTCAATGAATTTCAGCATTTTTAATTAAATTATTCGAAAAGTTAACGAAAAATGTTTTTAACCAATTAAATAAATATTATAAAAACTAGAAGAAGCATAGATTGGCTCATTTGAAGAGCAATCAAACTAAAATCGCCTCAGTGTGGTGAATTGAAGTTAATTTTTAAAACGAAATTCGTAGATGCATAGAGGAAATATTCCATTTGATATAAAATGCAGTACTTGAGATCGAATTCCAGCGTCCGCCACTCGAAGATGCACGGGCATCAGCTGTCTGTTAGTTGACTAAGTGACAGTCCAGAGTATTCTTTACAAGCGCGGAAGGAGTAAACGCGAAATAATCAAATCAGTAATGGATTTCGCACGTAGTAGTTTTGTAGTAGTAGTGGATTATATTTGGCTAGAAAATCACAACC
Source organism: Anastrepha obliqua (assembly GCF_027943255.1). Lineage (NCBI taxonomy): Eukaryota > Metazoa > Arthropoda > Insecta > Diptera > Tephritidae > Anastrepha > Anastrepha obliqua. Next base: position 35,103,704 of record NC_072896.1, read on the forward strand.
TACGATAGTTCGTGAGCTCGAACACCTTAAAGTAAATAAAGTTATTGTTTACCGCACAATTACTCGTTACAATAACACTGGTAGGATCGCGAAACGTCATGGAGGTGGTCATCAAAAGTCTGCAACGTTACGAGAAATGGTTCAAAAAGTGAAGAAGCGACTTGAGTGAAATCCCCGACGAAGTACCAATCAAATGGCGAAAGAACTGAAAATATCTGATCGTGGCATCCGCCGCATACTGGAAAATGATCTCAAATTCAAGCCTTACAAGATCCAAAAGGCGCATGATCTCACACCAAAACAGAAACAAGTCCGACTTGAGAGAGCGAAGGAGTTGCTTCGCCTGGCCGAAAGCGGTCAATTTGCGTTCATTGTGTTTTAGATAGATTTTGTGATAGAGTTTATTTGACCGACAGTTCATACGAGAATTCGAGTCATCGATTGGCTATCAGGAGGCAGCATCCGCCCATTTTGCGCGCTGTAACCACAGATGGCCGCTCTCCAATCGTTTTCATCGAGCCTGGCCTCAAGGTAAATGTGAAAATCCGAAATATTATCGGGAAAGTATTCTGAAGGTTGCTTTGATGCTCTGGGCAGAAAAACATTTCGTTAAGAGACCATGGACGTTTCAACAGGACTCGACATCGTCTCACAAAGCTCGAGTGAACCAAGAATGGCTAAAAAACAACGTTCCGAACTTCATAATGTTCACACAATGGCTCTGAAATTCATCAGACTCAAATTCGATGGATTATAGTCTTGGGGCCATTTCGGAGAGCAGAGTCTGAAATAAAAGATTCATCAGTCTCGAGGCGCTGAAAAAATCCATTGTCTGCGAGTGGGCCAAAATACCTGCAAGGCACATTCGAGCAGCTTGCAATTCGTTTCTGGACCGTCTCAAGATCATAGTCTAAGCAAAAAGGTGGTCATATCGAGCAAAAGTAAATTAATTCTCAATTTTGTATTATTTCCACATATTTTTTACTTTGAATAAAAGCAATTTTCCAAACTAAATTTATGGCCTTTTTAATTCGTTACACTTCGAGTGGGGGACCCTGCACATAGTAAACTTGTCATACAAAGTGTAGAAATGCAAGGTAACTTAAACGCTTTCAAACTCTTTCAATGCTTTTGGGAAATAATTCATCAATGATTTTGACTCAACGTGAATTGCGAAACAAATATCAGTTCTGCGTGGCGTTTAATACTCCAAAAATTTGAAGTTAGGTAGCCCAACTTGGAGAGACTCAAATCAAACCTCAAATTGCAAGAAGTTTTAATGCCAAGACAAAGCTCTCTCGTGAGGGTCATATAGTTAGCTTGTCAAGGGGAATTTTGGCAGCTACCACATACAAAAAAGGGACGCGAGGTGAAGCTTTATGAGTGGGAGCCAATTTGCGCCGTGACTTTTCACCCAGGCTTCTTTGCACATTCTCTTGTGAAGAAGTCTTCGAAAATAATCGTACATTTACGCGATGACTTTGTTTTGCCGCTTTGCTTGCGTGTTTTTGACGTTTAAGCGGACAATTTTCTTTGGTCATTCACTTGAATATTGGAGTCATTAAATAGAAATGCGAAAATGTGAATACGATGAAAACGAATTGTCAAAAAATCCCTCGATTTCGTTGACCGTGCGTGCATGCCTACTTTGTTGACTTCTCTACACTTTTTGCCACCAAGCTCGACACGCATGAAAAATTGGCCCCTAGACAAATAAAAATGTGCTATCAATATTCAAACATTTTGCTTGTTAGATATACATAACTACTAGCGGACATGACAGGCTTCGTTCTGTCAAATAGATTTTGAATGTGGCAGTTTATATTTCGACCTTAAGACGTTTTTACTCTGCTGACCCTCAAACACCGCCCTATCATCATGATGACTTTTCTGTTCAGGAGAATTAAAGAAAAGGATCAGCTCGGGTGGCCTAAGTATCTTCGCTTCCACAAACTTTGGCCTTTTGCGACCCACTAAAAACCCCGACTGGGATGTCTGCCAGAGGGCTTCAAACTAAGAGGGAACTTAAGGTTCAAACCTGATTGAAAAATAATCTAAAGGGATAGTGGGAACCTAAATGTGACAAATATTTGTAAAGTGGGCACTTCAATAACAAAACATAGAGATAATCAATTATTTATTATTATTATTATTAACATAGGGTTAATAACTGATATAATAAGGAATAATGAAATAAAACGTATATGCTTAAATATTTTCAGTCATCGCATTATTGTAAATCAAGTTAATCATAATTATTAACAAAAATCTGTTTTATTTTTATTGTAGTGCTTTATGATATACAATGTTTTTTGTTTGATTACCTGGTGAATATACAAACAAATCTAATGGTTTTCCAACACGGGAACAGGCAACATACAATTGACCATGTGAGAAACATGGGTTTTCTAGATTAATACCACAAACACCTAATGATTGCCCCTGGGACTTATTTATGGGCATAGCAAAAGCAAGCCGTGGTATCAAAACGTCTCCTCCTTTACACTTTCCTTTCAGTATAGTTGCTCCTATCACGTGGTTCAATAATTTTTTTATCGCTAACCGTATGCCATTGCAAAGACGCGGTTGGTTGATGTTTCTCAATATTATAACTACCAATCCAACCTTTACTTGAAGATTGTGAGGTAGCAGTCCTGGTAAATCCAGCGAGTTTAAAAATTCAGGTGGATAGTTGACGACATCATCTTGGTTTGTAGCCGAATCAACTGATTTATGTATCCTCAATTCACCTGTTATTTGTTCTTGAATTTTTAAATATAATTAATTTAGATCTATGTTTTTTGCAGCTAATATAATCCGTTCGCTCAACCAATCATGGTTTCTGTAATTTTGAGCAACATCTGGAAACACCTTTTGAATAAGTCCATCTTTTAATCGAGTTAACTGACAAAAACTTTGAGGAAAATTAATACGACCAGTCAAGGTGTCTACAGGAAATTCGCCATTACTAATATCAATGAGTTGTTTAGAGAATATGTCTACATATTGGTCATTTTGCAACTCAACACGCATATTCTTGCTTAAGCGTAATACCTTGACATGTTTCCACAAATTGGAGGACTTTAAACATGCATTGAGTTCATCAGCTGGCGTTGATCGTGGAATCACTGGCAATGTTTGACGAAAATCTCCTGCTAATAAAATCATTGCACCAGCAAATGGGTTATGATTGTAAAATAGATCCGTAGATCTTGTAAAATATGTTTGTCTTTTGTTATTCTTAAAATATATTTGGATTTGTTCAGCCCTGCATGATTATTCTTAGAATTTAGTTAACTATTTGTGAAGAAAATCATTCCTTAACTCGTTCTGAAACTAAAACAAAAGAACGAATATTGCGAGGCCAATCAAATCTATAGCTTTTATATTTTTTGACTTTTCAATTTGGTCGGATTCACGATTATCACTTTTGTGTGAACGTATTAGATCCTCCAACGCGAAAATTATTCGAATTTTTCTCACCGTACAAACCATATGTGTGTGTATTAGGGCGGGTCGATTTAAAAATCGCGCATTGCTCTGTGAAAATCGTATTCTAGGGATCAAAATAAGAAACTTTGCCGAAGGAACCATACCTCTAAAACGAATTCTGATGTCCCCCAATTTGGGTCAAACGAAAAATCCCACTTTGACTCATTTAGAAGGCTCCATTCGAGTCCAAATGTGTGACCGACCCCCACTAACCTTGGACGGCCGATCCACCCATGCCAGTGGCACACCCCCTGGAACTCCCCTGGGGGGTTCCCCATACAATCATTTCAAAATATCACCATTTTTGGCCTTTACATGAGAAAATAAACTAAAAAGTTCGACTCAAATTGAGGGACATCAGAATTCGTTTTAGAGGTATAGTTCCTTCGGCAAAGTTTCTTATTTTGATCCCTAGAATATGATTTTACAGAACAATGGGCAATTTTTTTGCCTCCCCTCAAAAGACACTGAAAGTTCGACCCAAATTGGGGGACATCAGAATTCGTTTTAGAGGTATGGTTCCTTCGGCAAAGTTTCTTATTTTGATCCCTAGAATATCATTTTCACAGAGCAATGGGCGATTTTTTTGCCTCCCCACAAATCGACCCGGTCTATTACGTATGTATTATGTATATATACTTCTCTTATTAAGTTAATATTATTTTCCAATGACACGATCCAGATATGCTTCAAAAAGTATTTCTTCGTGAATGGTAAAAGATTTCTCAGGTTCATATTCGTAGGGTGAAATTATAGTCCACTAACGTACAGAGGCTGATTTTCGGCATTTATAAATCAGTATGTGTATATATAATATGTAGGTATAGGTGTATATAATTGACACTTATACCATTTATTGGGTGTTTGACCAAACTCACAAAAGCTCTTCCTATTTGTGACGTGTTGGTAGATATTTTTTATGGAGAGCCTTTTCATGGCAGAAATACACTCGAAGGCTTGACATTGTCTGCCAAGAGGTGACCGCTATCGGAAAAAACTTTTTCTATCAATTGATGTTCCGTGCCCGGGTTTTCGAACCTTTGAACTTCCAAATGATAGTCACACACCAACCTATTCCACAACGGTGGCGGCCGTACCCTGACTTATATGCATTTAGTAAACGCGGCGTACTTCCATGAAGACTGAAATAAGTATATGTATGCAGGTACGTTACTAAAGATTACTTAAGCAAGTATTTATTTAAATTATTAAAAATTCGGCGCACAAAATGGAAGCTATCACAAACACGTCATCCACCCTGAAGCATCTGTACTCGAATTTCTACTTAGATTGAATTTGTTTTAATTAACGCAAAGCCAAAATTTTTATGCGTGCTCAAAGGGAGATATAAATATGTATCAAGAAAACACGGCTGCAAGCTGTCCTCGTATATAAACAAACATCAACTGTCGAGCGCTGTCGACTCACAGTACATTGAAAATATACTCGCATATCTGAAAAAAATTAGAATTTTTTTCTTATAACAAGATTTTTGATATATTTTGATTAACATATCATATGTTAAGAAATCTCATAACCTTTTTTCAATTAAGTATCGCTATGTGGTTTTAGACTAGCCAATGAAAAAAAATATAATATGGCTCTCCTGGACTCTTACATTGGGACGATTGGGCTTTGGATTCGATGTCATAACCATATACCCATGATTCGTCACCAGTTATGACCCTTTTAAGCAAATCTGAATCATCGTTGACGTCATTCAACAATTCCTAAGCGATGCCCATGAGACCACGTTTTTGGCAATTTTGGAACGAACTCCGCTGTCACACGCTTCATGCCTAAAATTTCCGAAAAGATTGCATGGCATGAAACAACCGCTATGCCGATATTCCAACATTCTCAGCAACTTCTCTATTTGTGATTTAACGATTCTCCATAAAATGTTTCTTCACTTTCTCAAAATTTTCATCGGTTGTTGACGTGCGGAGGCATCCGGACCGAGCATCGTCATTCAAATCGTCTCGACCTTCTGTGAAAAGCTTGAACCACTGGTAAACATTTTTTTGACTCAGAGTACTCTCACGGTATGCCATTGTCAACATTTTAAGATTTGTATGTAGCCCACGAAATTTGAGAATTCACCTTATTTTTTGAACACCCTCGTGTGTCTATAACCACCTATAAAGGAATTGATCTGCATTCAATCTGCATTCTATCAGACAGCCAAACTACCCAACATCCAGAAGTGTCTTACGTTGTCGCCAATCTATAAATGAGAGGGCCAAACATTATCATGTTATCACAGGGCAAAACAATATCGTGTTGCAGGCCACAGAGATATACCAGCGAACTGTAGAGCTGACGAACTTGCAGGAGAAGGTACCTACATGCCAAACATAAGTAATTTTATGGATCGAATTTTATTAAGAAGGCACGCATCAGTTCTGTAAATCAAAGATGGAAGAGTGTCAATATCTGTGAAATTGGTGGGCAAACATGACCAAGGCTAAATCTACGTCTTTCCAAACATATTGTAAAATTGAGTAGACTTTGAATTAGGACCTTAGTAGGGGCGCTCACAGGACATTGTCTCATAGAAAATCCCGCAATGAGATTAGGCGTTTACATGCATGATTTCTGTCGTAGCTGCAGGAATGAGAAGATGTTGGAAACAATTCAACATCTTTTTTGCACAGGCCAGGCTCTATCCAGCAGCAGAAACCGATATTTAAGATCCTACTTCTTAATGAATATGGATGATCTATACACTTTAGGTATCAACATCCGTTTACGCTTTGTCCAATGCTCAGGATGGTTAAATCTGGAAATGGAAATGTAGCCCAGCACCTGCGGTTCACAACGGACCCATTTCGTAGTCTAAGTGGCATGGCTGTCCCTTGGGGCGATGTGGCCACCAAACCTAACCTAACCTAGTGCTGATACATAATACTCTTGTACAAGAGTGTGCTCTGGTATAAAAATTCGCCATTTTCGAAAAGTTTTTGTGAAATCGAACACCCTGTACCTAATTGTAGTATTAGTAGATATATTGAAAAAGCTTAGTAATGTATTGAAACTTTTATTTCTAGCGCCACATACACTTACATGCATACATACGTCAACGAGTTCTATGCTAAGCTTTTCTAACCACTTGCTTTCTATCCTTTAGAACTTCCCACTTAGCAAAACTACTGTTTCGTCAAAAAGCTCACCAATTAAAGCTGATACTAACTATTAGTACGAACTTTAAAGCTTTCTGCATATGCAAATAGATAATGAAGCAGCTTTTCCGTTATATAGTATTTATTAGCTCTTTCGTTTTTTTGAAAGTGAATTTTTGTACAGCTAAATTCTGACAAACCATTCCAGCCCAATGTTTTCAGTTCAGAAATTTAAGCCCTGAAGGATGTCCACAATAAGTATGGGTCAACCCTATATGCTAATTAAGTCTGGTCAAATACTTATTTTCATAGATGTTTTTTAGGAACTTTTTTTTGAGAAAATAAAATAAAATGACCTGAAAGGTAAGTGCTTCAAAAATCAGTACAAAAATTCTTCGAGTAATGGCAAGACCCCGCTAGACAGAAAAGCTCGCATTCACCTTACACATTGGAGTGACTACAAACGATTCTTTTAGCAGATGGTTCAAGCAAGTATCAACATCTATCAGCTTTCCTGTGAGTGGTTACCAAACGCCCCTTTTTAGGGTGAGTGACACTAAAATCGGTGATATCTGTTCACCATTAAGAAGCGGCTCGCAAAAGAGCCGCGTATTTTATATCAACTACATTAAATAGCTGCCAAGACGTAAAAGAATAAAAACAAGTCAAGGCATTGGTTGAGTGGCAACGATCAGGGAAAACTGTTAAAGACTAGGGAAGGTAATTCTGCCTGTTTGACTGATATTGTAGCGATCTCTGCTGCAGCTGTCATATAAACGAACGCAAATTCGGCGCCGAATATGTGACGGTGAAGAGACTTCGACATCAAAATCTCGCCACAATCCAACATATTTTTCAAATTTTCACACTTTACACCCACGAAATAAAAGAAAGGGCCATGCCAAAGACCGTTATGACGTAAATACATTGGAGCATTGAACCCCACAGCTAACGAATTCTCGCGTCCCAATAAAGCATCGGCTAACTGTTGGATAATTGAAAAACTGGAACCCAGTGGAATATTTTTCAAAAACTACTAATATAATTTTTTTTACCAAAATTTTTTGCAAAAATATATAAATTCTTTAAAAAATTTTTTTAGTTAAAATGTTAAAAAGCAATTTAAATATTTCACTTCTGAAACCCTATACCAAAATTATTGTATTAAATTAAAAAAATTTTTTTTTTTGTTTTTGTCGGGACAACTAGCAAGTGCAGCACTCAGACATTAATTGAGTCCATTGTATTACACTTGGATTCCCTTTTAATTTTCTGTAAATCCACCCGATCTCCGAAGAAATCTGAGTAGATGTTGTGGAGCCAAGGAGCAAAGATGGTCGCTTCTTAACACATCAGTGCCAAAGACCACAAACCTGATTCTAGCGAAGGCAGAGCAGACACATTGGAAGTGGTCCGCCGTCTCATCCTCCTCTTCACAAGCTGGGCAGAGTACACTGTCTGAGATGCCCAACCTTTCCATGTGCTTCCCCACAGAAAGTGGCCCGTCATCAGTCCAATCAGTCGTCTGCACTCCACTCTGCTTAATGACAGAAGGGTTCGCAACAGTCGATCGGACATGACAGGTAGCATCCGTTTAGTACATCTGCAGCCTCTCTCAGCCTGCCAAGCTCGCTTGTGGGTTGTAGTTACCCATTTGCTAACCGTGGCTTTGATAGCCGCAGAAGGGAGTGGTAAAACGGTAGTGACCAACTTCTTTGACCCACAGCCCATCTTAGCTAAGGAGTCAAAGGTCTCATTACCCGCGATACCTACGTGTCCCGGGACCCATGTTAGCATCAGGCTATTATGTCTACCGACATGGTTCAGCCTGGGTTTACTGGACTCGACTACCCCTGATGTGGTTGGGGGGCGCTGTCTAAGGCCGTAAGCGCAGCTTGGCTGTCACTGCAGACACATATAGATCTGTCTCTCCAAAGGTTTTCCACAACAAAGTTCATCGCTTCTTGAACTGCATACACCTCCGCTTGAAACACAGGTGCATGCATTCCAAGAGCAAAGTGCAGTTTTTTTCCGCTGGATTCCACGAAGACGTCAGACCCCAGAGCCGGAGCCATGCTCGGTCCTGGAGCCATCCGTAAAAATGCGAAAACAGTGTTTACCGGGCTCATTTTCTGAGTTTGACCACAACTGAGCCTCTGGCAGCACTACACTGTATCTCTTTTCAAGTACGACTCTTGATGGCACGGAGTCAAGGGGCATGGAGAGAATCGTTGGATCCACGTCCATGCCTTCTCTGTTTTCCAATGCTGGAAAGAGACCGTACCAGTTTCCATTGTGTTTCAGCCTGCAGACGGACTTCAAGGTCTCCTTGAATGAAGGCATCAAGTGGTGGCAAACCAATCAGAGCATCTAATGCCTGAAGTAGTCGGAAAAGCTTCGGTGCAACAATTGGTCACAGTTTTTTTCGTTTACTTCTTATAGAGTTGAGGTCGATTATATCTTACAAATAAACAAAATAAACAAATTTTTAGAAAAACTGCCGACAATATCCAAATACTTGGATTACTGGACATGAATCACTCAATAGTGGTAAATTAGTAGAAATTTTGATTGGCTTAAAACGCACAAGTGGCCTTTATTATTCTGGTATTTAAAGTGACGCCCAGCACAGTAAACTATCATAAACATCTCCCCGATTGTATAACAGTACCAATACAATCTATGTGACTACTTCAGCTCAGAATATCCAATTTAGTTATTATCCACAATGATTGTGGTGGAAGTGTTAGCCGCAAGATTATCTGAATCCCAGCAGAAATATCAGCGCAGCAACAGCATCAAAACAAACAAGAAGCCATGGCACACCGCACACTTAACACAGAAATATTAACACCAACCTGGTGGGCAATAAGTATAAAAATAAAACAACAACCACACACCTAAACGCTCATACGCACACATACACATACATACCGTTAACAACTCAACACTTTACGTTTACTTTGGCAAGGAAAATTCAAACAAACTCATAACACTTAACTAAATGCCTTAAACTAACCAGCCAGGCAAACAAGGAAAGCCAAACCAAACCCAATTGAACAATCAACCAACACCATCAACACCAGAAAAACCAACAAAAATGCAAACTACAAGATGAAGCATAATATCTAATAGTTAAAAGACAGAGAGTGCGGTAATTGAGGTGTAGCGCAAGCAGCGAAGAGTGGAGTGACGAGGAGTGCAGATGGCACAGGAGAGCAAAGGCAGCAGTGGATATGGAACGTCTGCCGCCAACACCTTGCTAGGTGTATGTATGTGCGCAAAGGTGTGTAGGTGTAAATTATGCCCAAAAACACTATTAACAACACAACACTAAATAGAGGAAAGTACAACAATGGGAGTGAGTACAATAGCTAAATATTTACACAATACGAAACGCAATGCCGGCAACACCAAACACAAACTACAGCGAAGCAGAGCAAAGCAAAGCAAAGCAAGGCGCAAAGGCGGCGAAACTGCAAAAGTTATTAACATAAATTCTTATTCATATTTTTGCACTCATCTCCGCGCCGCCGGACGATGCACCCAAAAGCCAAGTATGTATGTATGTATGTCGCTCACACTCCCGCACCATGGCTTGGTGTCTATTCTCTCCTTTTATGGAGCTGCTCCGCTCTTTATGTACATCCAACTGTTTATCTGCATGTATTTCTTGCACTCCTTTTCACCTGACTTGTGGTATCTTTTTCGTTATGCTTACAAAGTATGTAAGTGTGTAAGTTGGAAATTTTGTTGAACAAAAGTTTGTGGCAAAAGTTTGGTGCCACACTCAATGTTCTACATGTTCTTGTTGCAACCTTAAAACTTTAACCTGTCCTTCGTCATTCGCCGCCGCATAATCACTCTCCTCGCTCATGCACTCGTGCGATGTGGCATGCCTGGCGTATTATCCTTCAGCAATTGGCGCCTTTCAACCGGCTGCTTTTTACTCACTACATTGTTACAATTTAAGTTTACCTGCTGCTCAACCACCTCTATATATAATATATTTGTTGTTTTGTTAAGTGCATAACTTACCGCATATATCAATATATATGTGTGTGTGTGTGTGTGTATGTAACTGTACGTGGTATCAGTGCATGAAACTGCTTTCTACCCAGCTTCGTCTCCTATAATTGATAATTGTGTCTATATTAGTAAGTCTTATTCATTTCTGTCGTCGCTTTCTTGTGGCTACATCATTCAACGGGTCATTTTTTTAGAGGTATAGAAATATTTTTTTGTCCACTAAAACCAAAACAGGAATTTATGAAATGGTCCATATTTTGGCTTTATTAGTTAGCAAGTTTTATGGTATTCAGTATTTAGAAGTAATTTCGGACATACCGATTTAAGTATTGGGTGTTGTGAAGCCCAAAAATTGCCCAAATTTTGTACTATTTCTTTCGGTATAGAGCGATTCCATATCAAGTGATCCAAGTATTTCGAACAAAATATTTACGGTATATACCTATGAAATGAGACTTTCAGCTATTAGTCAATACATGTCGCTAGGAGTATTTTTAAACCTTCTCAAATGACGAAAGTCAGTGATCTGTCAACAATATTCAGTTCATTGTTTGTTGTTTCATACAACAATGCATTTTTGTCGCTTTTAAAAATGTGGAATTTCATGCTTTCAAACCACGATTTGCGGACATCGTGAAACCACTTGTGAAATTCTGCTCTCCCGCTTCAAAAGGACGTCTTTTTTGCATCAAATCGTTACGGGTGATGAAAAATGTGTGTATTTCTGCAATCCCAAGCGTAAACGATCGTATGGTCCGCCCGGCCACAAGCCAAAAACAACGGTCAAACCATATCGCTTCAGCCGCATGGCAATGCTGGGTATTTTCTGGGATCAGCGTGGTATGATTTGGTATGAGCTATTAAAACCAGGTGAAACAGTTGACGGTGCACGCTACCATCGACAATTGGCCGATATGCCGATCGGCGTCACAAAATAATTTTCTTTGATGACAATGCACCGCCACATCGAACAAGAGCGACCCGGGACGGCCAATTTTTTTGGCGTGGCATCCACAAATTACCTGAAAGATGGGAAAAATGTGTCGCTAGCGATGGCTATTAATTTGTAACCAGTTTTTGTTAATAAACGTTTGAAATTGAAAAAAAGTCTAATTTCATAGGTAAGTGTGCACCATAAGAATCCCTTGAATGATTTTAAAGCAGCTTTCACCTCCACGCCAACAATATTCGTTGCTGAAACATACAGGAGTCACACAGAACTGATTTACAAATAATTTTGCATAGCAAAAATAGACAACAAAAAGAAACTAAGGGGGTATACCTACATATGTAGATTTTAAATGTATTTTGTTTGTGTAGTTCAACGACAGTATATGATTTATTTTTTCCCCTTGTTTTGGTAGGCAATTACATTAATTTTTTTGTCTAATTTGCTGTACTCTTGGCATTTTTTATGTTATTTTTACGATACGAAATAAAAAAGAGCGCTCTGCTTACATCTCTTTCTATTTCATTATCTCGTATTCGCCAACTGCTTCAGCGATCGATTCGCACTCATGTATGAATTCACGTCTCAGCATTCAGCGATAACAATGCAGTGGTCGCTAGCTCCCACACTGAAGGGTAGCTCACCGAACACTCTTCCTCTAACACTTTTTTGATGCCAGAGAGGTGAAAAGCTTAAAAGTTATTGTGTGACCAATGAGCAAGCGAATAAAATAAAATCTTTTAATGCATTCATTTGGAGTTCACTGGTCTAAGCGATAAAGTAACTGGAGTAGATATTTACCCTATCAGAAATCAACTCACGCCGTGAAAACCTATCGCACAGAGGGTATCTTTTAGATCTCTATTGTGTGCAGGTCTTTAGCGAAATATTGGTCCAAGTCTGGCAGTTTTTCTCTACTGTAAATGTATTTTCAGCGTGTAACTGAACAGAAATGCCGATCACATGTTTTTCCTCAGCCAGCTTCACAAATATCTTCATCGCATATTCTACACATTAACAAAACCACCCGTTATATCAATCCGCACCTAGGTATATGCATATTTGCTTTATTTCTTAGAAATTCTTACCTCTGTTTACACTCTTCTTGCGGCAAGGTAATAAACTTGAAATTCATATCCTTAAATAATTACTTTCTTCATACAACTTGCTAAACTTACTCTATTGGGAATTGGGTGTTCTTTTTCTCATCATTATGACTATATTATGATTGTTTTTATTGCCGACAGCAGTAAGCGTTGATGCAGTAATAATACCATTCAGAAATGTTATTAATGTCAGTAAGAGTGCTTTCGAGTTGCTCTGTGAGGAAGCCTGTTGAGCTTCTAAGGAAAGTTTCTCAAGTTCTAATTGATATCTTTGCAACAAATAGTGCTTGCATACGAACGTGTGAGGTTTATTGCTTTCATTTCCCATAAAACAATGAATGTGTAATGATTTACAGATTATGATGAATATTTTTTGAAACTGATTGAAAGTTTAGTCTTACCTCTACTGCTGCTTAAAACAAAGTATCAAAAGGAGCTGAAGTATGTCCAAGTCTCCGCTGAACCTAAACAGGTTACGCAAAATGTAAATTCCGAAAAAAACTATCGTTAGCCTCAGGTGCGATAGTCTTTCTAAGGCTCTCATGAACTCTCCAACACTCTATGTCCTCTGGCCAGACGAAATGGTTTGATTTTCATGAATTACTTTGCTACTCCCTACTCAATCGTCTTTGGTGGTTTTTCAAGTTTGTATTCGCTCAATACGAGTATAATTAGTATAAAACCCAAAATTAAATGTTGCACTTTTATATTATATAAATTTTTTATAATAAATTTGGTTGAATAACATTTTAGTGATGTCGTAGGTAGGTACGTGAAATGGTTGAAGTGCCAGTCTGACACTCCTCAAGTAGCGCTAAAACGTCGTTTTGATACCATTGCGAGACCTCCAATAGACAGATATCTATAGCCAGCCAGAGCTGTTGATATAATGGAGATAATTGATGGAATTTAGGTAAGCGCACTGTCCTAGACTGTTGAAGAAAGGAGCACCCAGTCATCTTAATCGTCTAGCTATTAGCCCCGAACTTTTACAGATAAAGTGCTCAACAGTCTCCTCTGAAAAGTCCCTACAGGGTCTCCAAAGAGGCTTGAATGGTAAATGTAGCTTTTCCGCGTGTGCGCCGACCGCCCAATGACCGGTAAACACACCTACCAGTTTGGAAATTGAATGGCGAGGAGTCCAAAGGCCTTTCTGAGTCCTTCGTATATTGTACTGGGGCCAAAGGGTTTTCGATATAGCACATGAAGCGCCTCTCACGCCCCTATTCTACTGCGTTGAGTGGTGTGGCCACTAAAACAATCCACTTTCAATCAATCCGACTCAGAACGGCGTCCCTGAAATGGACCTCTTCTATTAACCCACATCTGGGTCCACCGTATTTGTAGACAGTTCAGTTGACCTCTTCCTGGCAAGCTCGTCGGCAATTTCATTTCCCTCTATATTCCTGTGCCCAGGAACCCAGATAAGGGAGATGTTTCCTGCATGTTCGAGACGTTTGAGTTCCTCATTACAGCTGAGGCCTTGATCGCAGTTTGACTATCGGAAAAAATATTAATGTCTTCCTCCCAACTCAGAGAGTCTGAGCAGCAATGGACTTAACCTGCAGATCGACAGGAAGTAGGTGCAGAATAACTTTGAACGCAGCAGTGGGACATGTTCTACAAGCACCAGTGATGCCCACACATGCAGTTCTCTGCACTCTCTCTAATTTAGTGGTGTTGTATCCCTTCTGTAGAGCTAACCACCAAACTAGGCAACCGTATGTCAAAATTGGCAGAACCACTAAGTTGTACATCCAAAGTGCGACACGTGGCTTGAGACCTAATTTTTTGCCGAACATAGATTTACAGGCGTAGAGGGCTATATTGGCCTTCTTAACTCGATTTTCTATGTGCAGCTTCCAGTGGAGCTTGGGGTCAGTATTACATCAAGATACTTGACTTCCGATGAGAGAGTAAGATACTGTTTGTTAAGTCTTGGAAGCTTAAAAGGTGGAGGCTTGTATTTTCTGGTGAAAAGCATCAACTCCGTTTTGTCAGAGTTGACTCTGAGACCGCAAATAGCAGCCCATCTACTGAGTGTAGCCAGTGCACTTTCCAAAATTTCAGTTATTACTGATGGGAAGGGTCCTAAGACCATTAGGACCATGTGGTTGGGCTGCTAGATGCGGTCTCAGAATCAACTCTGACACAACGGAGTTGATGCTATTCACCAGAAAATACAAGCCTCCACCTTTTAAGCTTCCAAGACTAAACAACCAGTGTCTTACACTCTCGTCGGAAGTCAAGTATCTTGGTGTAATACTTGACCCCAAGCTCCACTGGAAGCTGCATATAGAAAATCGAGTTAAGAAGGCCAGTATAGCTTTCTGCGCCTGTAAATCTATGTTCGGCAAAAAATGGGGACTCAAGCCACGTATCGTATTCTGAATGTACAACTTACAATTTTGACATATGGCTGGATAGTTTGGTGAACAGCTCTTCAGAAGGGCTATAACACCACTAAACTAGAGAGAGTGCAGAGAAAGAGCATGTATGGGCATCACTGGGGCATGTAAAACATGTCCCACTTCACGTAGATTTTCAAGTTAAATCCATTGCTGCTCAGAGCGTTATTAGGTTGAAGAAGATTGGCCCCTGTAGACAACTTCCTGTAGGACATAGTAGCATCTCGATGGATACCTTCCCTTCTCTCTCTGTACTTCGCATTGATCTCTCCATCCGCAAACTGTGTTTTGAGGGTTGTGCTAGGGCTATCTTTCCAAGCAGGCAAGACTGGAAAGAGGGAGAGTCGGTACGGATATAGATACCTCTGTTTTCACTGACGGATCCAAAATGGAGTCTGGAGTGGGAGCGGGGGTTTACTCTTAATCAGCCAGCATTTCGGTCTCCTTTAAACTGCCGGAAACAAGCAGCGTTTTCCAAGCAGAGGTCTTCGCGATCCTGCTGGCATGCAAAATGCTTCGGGATCGCTGTTTTGGTAAGGAGACATTGATATTTTTTCCGATAGTCAAGCTGCAATCAAGGCCTTGTAGTCGCCGTATTGCAGCTCTCTTCGCGTGAACTCCTGTAAGGAGGAACTCAAACGTGCAGGAAATATTTCCCTTATCTGGGTTCCTGGGCACAGGAATATAGAGGGAAATGAAGTTGACGATGAGCTTGCCAGGAAGGCGTCGGCAGAACCGGTTTGAGTTGTCCCCTTCTTAGACCTCGGTGTCCCCTTGACCGTTGTTAAAGGGAAACTACACAATTTCTTTCTAAAAAAAAGGGCAAGACAGATGGAGGTCTGTCTCATCGTGCACTATTTCGAAAACACTATGGCCCCAATGCGATAGAAACAGAACGCTTAAGGTAATGGGAATCCCCCGCCATTCAATTTCCAAACTCATTGCGGTGTTCACTGGTCACTAGGTGATCGGTACTCATGCGGAGAAGCTTGGAATTCCGTACAACCCCTATTGCAGAAGCTGTAGGGATCCTGCAGAGAGAGAGACTGTGGAACACTTTCTCTGCAAATGACCTGCTCTGGCGGCTAGGCGCTTGAGATTCCTCAGCGTGCCCTTTGGAGATGACTTGAAGAAATTCTGCAGCCTGGATCCCTTTTCTCTCCTCCGCTACATCAACAGCACTGGATGGCTCTAGCCGGTTTTTTTTCTCTTCCCTAAATCCTTTCACAGGTAGTGGTCCACATTATGGTATCAAAACGGCACGTAAGTGCTACTTGTGGTTTACCTGGCGTACTCTTGCTATCTTATCTACCTGCCTACACGTCTAATAGCTTCCTCAAAAAAACAAATACTCGTAGCCGCCTAATTTTCACGGCATCAGAGTGGTCTATCCGATTTATTCATTTTCGAATTTTTCGAAGTTCCTACGCTCACCTAACCTCTTGGTGAACTAAGTTTTAATTTAACGTAAATTATTTATTTACCCTCTCTTCGCATTTACTTAGCAAATAATTCAGTTCTAGTCGCAGCTACCAAAAAGGCTTAAATTCTCTTCTGCTTGGAAGCAGAGATAACCGAAACAAATTATCATCACTTTGTCATATTTAATAAATAGCCGGCAGCGAATTCTTAAAAGAAGTTTATGCAATGAAGGTTATTAATACACAAGTAAGCACTTTTAGTACCCAAAAAAATAGAAATATTTTTTGCGCAAATTTCCACACATGTGACACTACTGACAAACTTGGACCCACTCGACTTAAATATTTTACCGGAGCGCGTATGAAAAGTGAAAAATTATATGAAGCAGAGAAAGGTGCAGCAGCCGTTGTATATCTGTAAGTGTATCCAAGTTATATACAACTTTGAGGCAACTGTGCGTAAACAAAATCAAGCACAAAATGTGAGAGGAAGGGTAAAAATCCCACTTGAAATGCTTAATCACCGGCGAAAATCCCCTGGAAAAAATAAATATTCAACATAAACTTTGAACATAAACTCGCCGTTTAAGCACCTTGTGCACAAACACACGCACATATCTAAATCCACATACCCACACACATATATTTTTATATTTACATACACATACTCAGGCACACACATACGACCGCATCAAAAGTATGAGTACAATTACGTTTGCTCATGCAGCAGAAAGTGGTGTAGCAAAGCGAAAACAAAAACAAAATACAAACAAAGCACAGAAATTACTAAAAAGTGTGGCAACAAAAATCTAAATTCACTCGCTTACGTTGGTTGAAAAATTGCCACAAAAGCTTAGTGTTGCAGGGTAGCCAAAGTGTACGAGTAGCGGAAATGGTGTAGCAGAGTCAAAGTGCACATGTGTGCACGAAAGTTGCAAGTTGCATGCATATTTATATGACTTTTATTGTTGCAACATTTAAAAATCCCTTAAACTACACAACAACGTAAGCTCGAGCAAAACTCTGGCACTTTTGCCGTATTCATGAAACCGCAGCAAGCGAAGTGCGTGGTGAGGTGAGTAGGAAAAATCAGAGCAAAATGTTTGCCCACAGTGGAGAAAGCTAGAAATCGCACTTACGACACAAATGGGAAGTCTTCCAGAATACTAGAATGCAAGATTGCGCCGATCAGCGAAGTGTGACGTCACGCTGGTCCATTTGCGTGAAAGTAACGTGAAAACGTGCACAAAATTGCAAGTAGAAGAGGAAATTAACAAATAACACACGAATAAGTCAAACTAGTGTGGCGCCAATTCCCCTGAGTGCGCAATAGCGGTATGAGATGGATGCCACCTTTAGACTCTGTCTATCGTGGAATATCTCCTGATGTCGCTCCAACATCAAATTCACTTTAAGGCGCTTATGCTACCATTTAAGTTGAATAAAA
Organism: Anastrepha obliqua; assembly: GCF_027943255.1. Classification (NCBI taxonomy): domain Eukaryota; kingdom Metazoa; phylum Arthropoda; class Insecta; order Diptera; family Tephritidae; genus Anastrepha; species Anastrepha obliqua. Next base: position 35,121,678 of record NC_072896.1, read on the forward strand.
TAATGTTTCACATGTAATTTCTAAAGGCTTTCTTCGTTAAGAGCACTTTGGATCAGGTCAATCTCCACCGCACAGGCAAAAATAGATGGATCACGAAGCCCATTTGCGAGATAGCGGGGCAAATTTGGCCTGGAATGAATAGAAACAGATATAATTACTTCACTTACATCCACCGAACTTCTATTAGTCAAGTGATTAGTATCATCTTCTTCCCCATATGGGAAAGGCAAGGGATTTCCCTCTAATGGCTTCTATTGCAGCTGAAGAAACGAGGCAGAAATGAAGATCGCTAAGCACTTTCTCTGCTACTTTACTGCTCTTGCCAGAACGAAGCTCACTGTCTGAATTATTTACTTCCTTCTGTGAATGGCTTGCAGACTTAGAATCCGCAAGTATTCATAGTACAGGGTGGCTGATGAATTTTGCTACATTAAGAAACTCAAATAACTTTTTTTTTAGTGTATGGAATTCATTTTTTTTTTTTCAAGTTGAAGGTCATTAAATTTTATTAAATGTAGCTTAACTATATTAGTTTTAAAAATAATTGAATTTAAATGCCCCCCATGCTCGTTGACACAAGTGCGGCATCTTAGTAAAAAGTTCTTCATTGCTGCTTTGAGAGTTGCGACAGGAATAGCCGCAATTGTTGCCCGAATGGATTGTTTTAGTTCATCCAAATTTGTTGGCTTTGTTTTATAAACTTCTTGTTTACATAAACCCCACAAGAAAAAGTCAGGTGCAGTAAGGTCAGGCGACCTGGGGGGCCAACGAAATTCGGAGTTTCTTGAAATCAGTTTATTGGGAAATTTTCGTCGCAACTCTGTCATAACAGTCTGGGCTATGTGAGACGTTGCCCCATCTTGTTGAAACCACACAGAGTTGAAAGGAATTCTCTTTCGGCGTAGTTCTGGATAGAAAAATTCTTTCAGCATTTTCAAATAACGGTCTCCCGTAACCGTAACGGTGTGACCATTTTCTTCAAAAAAATAAGGCCCGACACTAGAGCGTGAAGAAACCGCACACCACACTGTCACGCGAAGAGGATGCAATTCCGTCTCGTGGAGTATCTGTGGGTTAGAAGTACTCCATATTCGACAATTTTGTTTGTTCACATTGCCGTTTAAATCGAAATGGGCCTCATCAGACATGAAAAGGCAGTTTAACATGTTTTGGTCTTCTTCCACCATTTGCAGGATCTTCTGGCAAAATTCCAAGCGAATCGGCAAGTCTGCTGCATTCAGTTTGTTAACCATTTGAATTTTGTAGGGAAATAAGTCTAAATCTTTGTGCATTATTGTTTGCAAAGACTGTCGGCTGACACCAAGTTGAGCAGATAAGCTTCTTGTTGAAACCCTTGGATTGCTTTGTATAGCTGCAGCTACAGCAGCGATCGTTTCCTCCGTCCGAACTGGTGGGTTTCGATGATAAGGCCTTCTTGCGACTGTTCCTTGCTCAGCAAAATTATTCACCAGTCCCATTATGGTCCATCTGCTCGGGGGATCGCCGCCAAACATCCGCCTGTACTCTCTCTGTACCAAAACTACAGACTCCAGTGCGTGATAGCGGTGGACTATCCAAATTCTTGTTTGCGTGTTCCAGTTATCCATTTTAATAAATTTTAAAGATCAATCTGCAAATTAAAACAAAAATGGATCAGATAACTTAAAAAGAAAAAAAGTTATTCAATTTTTTTTTGGTAGCGGCTTTCATCAGCCACCCTGTATTTCATTTTTTATTAGAGAAAGAAGATATTACCAATCATGTCTGGAAATTTGCTGTGATCACTCCTATCACCAAAATTATAATATTCACTCTAATGTCTAGTCCACCCAGCCGAAGCTTGGAGTCTTGCTGCCACAGACTTATAACCACAGACTTGCAGTACTCACAACTATTTGTGAACCGTTGCCCTCATACAGTACTTCGCACCTACTAGCCCACCACCATATCCAACCAAAACTTATGGGCTATGACGAACCAAACTATAATGCAAATGGAAATACTCAAGAGAAAGTGGGGGTGCTTGGGCAAAATTTTAAGAAGATATCCGGACGACATCACCCGTAATGCGATTGATTGGAACCCGCAAGGTAGCTGACGCAGAAGGAGATCATTACTAACCTGGGGAAGCTCAAGTCGACCCGTGGAACCGACATATCACTGAGACAGACTACGTCTTTGGTATTGTAACTACCTGTTAATCTATGTACTTCCTAGAACGAATACAATCCCATACAAAGAACGACAGATTTAAGTATTTTTAAAAGCAATGCATCCATAGCAACCTAATCAGTTAAGTTAAAGATTCATAATAAAGAAATTGTCACGCATCCACCATTAAGTCTTTGTTGTTTTTAAAGTAAAATGGATACTTAGAACATTACGTGTATCAGAACGAAGATACTCTGATACCTAAAGAGACTTTTTTATTCTGTTAATACTCGTCCGTATTTAAGCAGACGAAGTATTTCAATCTCTGCCTGATCAAGGTCAAACTTTTAAGGCAAGATACACAGGGCATCCATTATTCTCAAGACAAGCCGTCTGTATGAATGAGTCTAGATAGATAAATGCTCATATCTACTACTATATGCGTCCGTCGGTCCGTCCATCCGACTGTGCATAACTCAAGAAAACTTGTTTTGTCCAAAGTAGGCGGGTAACTAACACTCTACAAGGCTCTCATCATGCTCCTCCTAACGTATGGCGCACAAGCGTGAACGATGAAGCGAGGCTTAGAGTGTTTGAAAGAAAGATTTTGCAGAAGATTTTTGGACCTTTGCACGTTGGCAACGACGAATATCGCAGGCGACGGAACGATAAGCTGTATGAGCTTTACGACGACATAGACTTAGCGTAGCAAATAAAGATCCTCGGCTGCGCTGGCTGGGTCATGTCATCCGAATGGATACAAACGCTCCGACTCTGAAAGTATTCGATGCGATACCAGCTGGAGGTAGCAGAGGAAAAGAAAGTACTCCTATATTACGTTGAAAAGATTAGGTAGAGAAGATCTTGACTTCATTTGGTGTATCTGACTGGTGGTTAGAATAAGAAATCTCTGGCGGGCTCTAATAAACTCGGACAAAACCGCGTATGCAGCTATCGCGCCAATCAAAGAGAAGCAGAAGAATTATTTAAGTTTATTTGATTTCAAAAATGTAGGGTCCATTTTATCATCACATCATCATCGTTTCTACCGAGAAAAATTTTGGCTTTTCATTGCCCACTACATTTTCCTGTTCGATTCCAAAATATGTGCAGGTCAAGAAAGTTTTGTGTTCCATTCTAATAATGCCACATTCAGCAAAGGCAAAGGAGGAAAATATAATCCCTCGAAAAGCTTTGCCAGAGGAGTTGGCTTCTCTGAAAATAAGGTGACTTCTTAAAGTGTTATTATAAAGAAACGCGTGCGCCAGAGAAAGATAGTTACATACTCGCGCAACGCAATACGTAACTTACAAAAGGGCGCTAACAGCAATAGCTTTCAAATGGTCAAAGAATTTAAGCATCTTGGAGTTATGCTGAGCGCGCAGAAAGATACATCTATTACCATACAACATTGGTTAAAAGTTGCAAGTAAGTCTTAATTCGTAAATGCAAAGCTGATGAAGTCGAGATTACTTTCCAAGAACCAGAAACCACGAATTTACAAAACTTGCACAAGACCTACATTCACATGCGGGTGCGAAGTCTGGGGCTCTGAAATCCAGTGAAATTGTTTTGAAAGAAAGATTCTGAAAAAACTATATGGACCTGTACGACTTGAAGACAGTAATTACCGCATTCGGTACAACGACGAGTTAGACGCACTTATCTGCACTTCTGATGTGATCAGGTACGTCTAAGCGCAAAGGATTCGATGGTAGAGTCACATTTAACAAAAGAGCAGCGATAGAACTGTAAAAAATATCTCCGAAAGAAATCCACAAGGCGACAGAAGAAGAGACCGGCCGAGAAAATAATGAAGAGATGACACTAAAGGCGACTTTGGAGCTATGGGCATATCTGATGTCAAACGGAAAGCTGATGACCGAGTGACGTGGATACCAATTGTAAAGAAAGCAATGATTCACCACAAACTATGATGATATGATGATGATGATGATATGCGCGAGAATATAGGGCTCGGTCTGGACCGAATTCAGCACTTCATTGCTTGTTTTCTTTATTGTACATAATAAATAAACAGGTGATTGGAAATAAATGTTTCAGAAAATGAAAACTTCATCTTCAAAACTAACTTGAACTCCAAAATATTAGTTTGTAAATCCATTTTTATTCGGACATTTTCGGTTCTTTTGGCCCAGACTATTTTCTTCTTAAGTATTAAAAAAAATGTTTAAATTTTAATATCACTTAAAAAAAATTTCATTCGCTTCACGCAATCAAAAATTATAATTTTCCATTCTAAGTCACCTGCCCTGACATATTTTATTAGCCACGAAGTCAGAAATCTGCATCTTTCCAGCCCAGGGATGGCTTGCCAAACAACTATTGGAGTATTTTAATTAAGAAATGTCCCGCCATATAATCGCAATCGCAGTTCATTCGAGTCTGCTGGTGCTTATAGAAATTTGTAAAAAAAACAAATTAGCGACCGCAGTAACTGAATGGGTCATGGCCGGGTTCGAAAATCTGGGCAAAAAACACCAAATGATAGAGAAGGTTTTTTTCTGATAGCGGCAGGCAATAATAAAATCTCTGACGAATAGACAAAAACATACTTATTCGCATAAAAAACCGGATAATTTTGCATTCATTCAGAGTCTACAAAAATATAGGTCACTCCACTTGTGGAACATCTTTAAGGTGCCCATCATTATTTGGAGGAGAAGCTCGCACAAAATTATTAAAAAAGATATACACGAAAATTTAATCATAAAATATATTTATAATATTTTCATTGCTAATTCCGTTTTATTCCCAGATCTACCTGGTAGAAAATCATGAATGATTTATTAACCTCAAAATGGGAATACATTTCTTTATATACTTTTCGCAATGTTAACAACCGCTGCATATTTCCAACACGGTGCACCTTCCAAAGCGTGAGAGAGCCAACACATTCGCAAATATATGTTAGTAACTGCGTACGTGAACGCTTATCCGCTCGTCCAAATAAATTTGTTAACAAATTCATAACAACAGACGGGACAGTTGGATAAAACAGTGGCGTAAACAAAAACCCTAAAAATCAAGGAAAGCACAAAAAAACACAGCAAGAAAACCCTTAGCACACATGCAACAACACATCATACACAAATAAAAAACATTTGAAAGGATGCATGAGTAAAAAGTTTACGCCCCAGTATGCGGCAGAGAACAGGTGTTAATCCTGCCAAAACAAAGTAGCAGCCAAAACACAAAAGGAAATACAAAGAGGATCGGAGCGGCAGGCGCAGCTTGCAAGTGTAAATGCAAGACAGACTAAAGGCGGTGCAACAATGATGCAAATTCTAACAAACTATGTGGCAACTACTGAGAGTGAATTGTGGAGAAGGATGCAAAGTATTTTTTTTTTCTTTTTTGACATGCGGTGTTCCTTTGCTTTTGTTTGAAGGGCAAGCCTGAGCGAAACAAAAATGAAAGAAGAAAAATGTATATTTCATTTATATGTATATAAATACGTACAAATTTAAATACTTAAAAATTTAAAGACAAATAATTAGAGTGAAAGATTAGAAGAAAACCTGGAGCGAACAACGCACAGATTATACGACAAAGTAAAATTATAAGCACAGATTACAAATAAACTCTGTAATTAATAAAAAAATATATATATTGTTTTCTGTGTTATTACTACTGACCTGGTTCATTAAAATATTATTATTAAGGGGTTATTCTGGTCTAGACGCCTTAATTTTAGGTATTTTTAAAACTAAGATAAAAACTCTTTTACTATTCATTTTTTTATGGTTTTTGTTAATATTGGAAAAGTATAAAAACAAATTAATAAAAAAAAAATTTTAAAATTGTGGAATTACAGGCCGGCGGAGTGGGGCTACATAAAAAGCGGTGATCCATCGTTGATATGATTCCAACCTAAAACAAACAAATTAAAAAAATCTTTATGAGTTAGAATGTCGCTATCGGGTTACGCCAAATCAAAGAAAAAAAAATTCACAAAATGGCGTCAACTTGAGAAAAAAAGAATACTTCAAACTTAAATTTTCCAAAATCCGAGGCAGGGGCGATAGGCAGACTTATAATAAAAAATGTTATCAAACTTCAAAGCGATCGGTCAAGTAGAACTTGAGATATCATGACGACCATCTCAAAAAAAGTAGTTTTGAGAAAATCTCGTTTGAAGTTTGAACAACAATTGCAATAGAATAACTTAGATCATAATATTTACTACTCACTCTGGGCTAATCGGCGAAATATTTCCAGGTATATATAGGGTGGGCCATGTAAAATTTGCTTTTTGAATCGGCTATAAAAAAAAAACTAATAAATATTTTTTCAAACTTGTTTTTTTATTTTGAAGATTGAACATTGTCATTTATGAATGAAAAATAATATCGTTCAAATGACTGCCACGACTGGCTTTACAGTAGGCCATTCGATCAACCCAATTTTTAAGCACATTTTCGATTGTTTGGGCTCCAATTTCATGAATGGCAACTTCGATTTCGTGTTTTAAAGCATCAATCGTCTCTGGATGGTTCGCATAGCATTTGTCCTTAACGGCTCTCCCCACAAAAAATAGTCCAACGGGCTTAAATCACAGCTCCGAGGCGGCCAATTGATATCGGAATTTCGGCTGATTATTCGGTTTTCAAAAACGGTAGCCAAAAGTTCGAGTGTAACTTTGGCAGTGTGCCAAGTTGCACCGTCCTGTTGAAACCAAATGTCGTTGGGCATGTCACGGTAACGCTCGCCATTTACTGTAACCGCGGCTCCTCGCTCATTTTCGAAAAAAATGGCCCGATGATGCCGCCAGACCAAAAACCGCGCCAAACAGTGACTCGTTGTGGATGCATTTGCTTCTCTACAGTAACGTGTGGATTTTCTGAGCCCCAAATCCGACAATTTTGTCTTATTGACGTAGCCACCGATGTGAAAATGAGCTTCATCAAAAAAGACGATTTTTCGGTAAAAATGCTTACCTTAGGTCAAACGATTTTCTGCCCATTGAGCGAACCGAAAACGCACTGGATGGTCATTAGACTTCAGTTCTTGCACCAATTGAACTTTGTAAGCCTTCATACCGAGGTCTTTATGTAAAATTCTCCTCAAAGAAGTGCGTGAAATGTTCAATTCTTGAGAACGATGACGAGTTGAGGTTGTTGGATGTTCACGCACATTTTCGGCTACAGCAGCAATGTTGTCAGGTGTACGCACTGTAGGAGCACGTTCACGTGTTGTTTTAGCCATTAACGATTCACTTTCACGAACACGATTCACAAATTGATCTACAAACTGTCTTGTTGACAAATCTTTTTTTTGGAATTTTTTTTTCAAATTTCTCACGGTTTGAGTAGAAGACTCACCACTTTGGAAATAGGTTTTCAATATTTCCCAATTTTGTTCAAGCTTATAGCGTCCCATTTCGTAAATGTCAAACCTTTAAGTAAATTATGAACACATTTGACATGTCATTTGTGTTACCATTCTCAAAAACATAAGTGGTTCAAAAAGCAAACGCTGTATGGCCCACCCTGTATATTGGTTTCTCTTGAACAACTCGCCAAAGATCCGCATTTTGAGACCCAAATTTTGTTTAGCAATAAGGCCCATTTTTGGCTTAATGGCTACTTCAATACGCAAAATTGCCTTATTCGGGCTGAAGAGCAACCCAAAACCATTCAAGAACAGCCATTACATCCATTGAATACAACGGCTTGGTGCGGTCTATGTGCTGGAGGAATCATTAGCCCATATTTCTTCAACGAGACTGGCGCCAATGTAAAAAATAAATATCATAAATGTTTCTACAAATTTTCGTTGTTTTATTTCAATTTAAAATCCGATACCTCTATATGCCTTTTCGAGAGTCTTGCAGCAGCCGCTGAGGACTTACAATGGGAAATTATTTTTCAACTCTTCCGAAGCCGTGCTGCTCTGTGCGAAAGAAGATACGGCCCGAAAAGATTCTCTAGGCGCGTTAATGGCTTAGCAAAGGGAATAAATTACTTTAAAATCTGGTGCCAAAATGAGTCTTTGTTTTTGCCTTAAATATGCTATTGTTTCCAGCATCAGTCATTTCAGCCCACCTACCCATGGTTTTTCCTGCAGCCCTTTTCCCAGGCACTGATTGCTAAACTTTCTTGAAGGTTGCCTTCACTTCAAATTACCAATTTAATCTCATACTTGATTTTGGCCTCATCGATTTTCGTGACACATTCAAACATAATTTCTAATAAATAAAATTATTTATTTATATTTGCGCAATGGCAAACCGGCAACACATGCATGTCTATAGTTGCCAACAACAACAAAACTCTGGAGAAATCCTTGCAACCAACAAGAGAGACTGAGTCAGAAAGTGTTAACTAGCAACTAATGCTTGCAGAAATTCGAGCAAAAGCAAGTGTGCCGTTGCAAAGCAACAACAATTTCATACAAAAATAACAACAATTTCATATGAAGACAACAACAATTTCATATGAAAGCAACAACAATTTCATATGAAAGCAACTACTTGTCGTGTTGCCAGCAGCAACCGGCGCCTTTGTCTTTTGTTATTACCGCACACGCACCCTTTCAAATTGTTACAAACATACACGCGCCCCTCCCCGAGGTCGCTCAGTGAAATCAACAAACTTTTAGCTTATTTTTGCTGCTAGCGCGCTACCAGGCGCCGCTCCGCAAGCAGCCAACCGCACCAACACTCACAGCGCCAACAGACCGTGTTTAGTGCGCATTTCCTTTTCAACGCTTTTCGCAAATAGAAAACTTCACTTCAAATCAGTTATTTTTGAGTTGAATTAAAAATATCTCTTACATAAAAAATATTTAAATTTGCTTTGCTGAAGTATTATTAATTTCGAATTTGATGTGCAAATGTGTGTGTTGTGTTGTATTTATGTTTAACACATGCAGTTGACAGCGCTCTGGCAGTGTTAGTAGTTTTGACATTTGTGTGCAAAAGGGGAAAAAGTTCGAAATGCCGGACTCTGCAACATGGACTGTTATTGTTGTCATGTAGTCATGCCGCGTAGTGTTGGAAAGTGAAAGTTGCACATAACAAATGAAAGTTCACAACAACCCACCAATTTTTGTCAAAACTCAGGTAACTCCTGTAAAGTGGATTATTTCTATTATTTTGCAAAAACTCTATTTGTCTATGGACAAATGGTTCGGTGAGAAGCGTCTGTGGTTGTTTGGTAATCATTTGCCACTACTGCCAAGGAGGTAAGTGAGAGATGGTTTTCTATGTAGTAAAACCAAGTAAATTTAATGTTACACAGGTGTAAAAAAAATATTAAAAAAATGTAAAAAAAATTAACTAAAAAATAACTAATCTTATGTTAATACCTGCATATTATTTTTTCGCATAATTTTAAAGTACCAAATGAACGCCAGTTTTCATGCTATTTCTGCATGGTTGCTAATGAAGTTTTGAAATATGGCAATGTAATTTGGCATAACCAACTTAAAGTGTGGAATTTTCAATCATAGTCGTGCTTTTCGTTAAAAATCTGTCATCGACAAAATGCCCTGTGAGTGATATTTGTGTTATCTAAAGGTTATGCCAGAAAACTTCATCTTCATAAAAAAAAATTATTACACGTAGACTACCGCTCTGCCAGAAACATTTTATTAGCTGCCCATTTCTTCCTACTCTGAAATTGAAATTTTAAAAGGTCGAGCCCAGGAGCACCAGGAGATTTGGTGGCTCTTAAAACACGCAAACCAATTGTATTTAAAGCTCTGGAAAGAGGGTAGATAATCAAGGAGGGAAGAAGAAAAGTATTAGAGAAAGAGATACGAAAGAATAGAGACAGAGACAAAAGCAGTTAAACCAGTGAGAATTTTCCAGATTCTCTGGCAAATCTGTAAATATCTTCCAGTTTTAGAGAACGATTATTACTCATTCTCATGACATCGGAACCCGAAATTCGTAGCCGTGCTCTAGCAAAGGCAGGACGCTCACAGAGAAAGTGCTCAGTATTATCTGCCTCCTCCAAGCAATACAGGCACATTGGGTCCTCAATGATTCCAATGGTGGTCATATGCTGACCCCATGGGTTATATCCTGTAATAATACCGACCATCAACCGAATGTCTTTCCTTCTAAGTTTTAGTAAAAAGTTTGACAGTTTTCTGTTCGGACTTGTCACAAAACACTTTGCAGCTCTGCAGCGTTCTAGACCGGACCATCGTTCTTTATGTAAATTGCTGATCCAATTCATGATTCCTGCGGAACTGATTCCGATTATTGGCTCTGACCCTTGTGGGTGAACTGGGGAACCCATATAAGTACAGTTCTGTTCTATCTTGCGACAGAATTAAGCTTACATTCTTAAACAATCTTCGAGGTTTGCTTCGCGTTCTCCAGAGCCTTCAGTGCAGCCTGACTGTCACTGAAAACTATACTCTGTTTCCCGCTCCATCTCCTCTCGATTACCCATTCGACTACTTTCAGGATGGCAAAATCTTCCGTTTGGAAAACAGTTGCCATTTCCCACATAGAATAGTGACACTTATCAATCAGACATCAAATTTCCTTACAAATGAAACTGTGGGTATCAGGTCATCTTTAGGTGCCAAAAACAGTGGATACTGCTCAGAGTTGTATTCATGGCACCCGTGATGCATAAACATACACTTCTACAGCCTGTATAGTTCCCGGATTGTGGACTTAACCATGCTCCTTCGCCACCAGACTACTAAGGCGTAAGTGATGATTGGTCTGATAAGTGATGTGTATATCCATACGACCACAGCAGGTTTCACACCCCAGGTTTTACCAAAGGCTCTGCGGCATTGCTGAGAAAGCCTCAATGCGTGGTTCACCTTCAGTGAAACATGTGTTTCCCAAGCCAGCTTCTTATCGAAGATTACTCCTAGATATTTAACTACATCGGAAAGACCAAGTGTTTTCAGTCTTTCAGTGTTGAAGGACTGAGTCCATCAAATTTCTGTTGCCTCGTAAGCAATAGTCGCTTGTTTTGTTCGGAATAACGGAAAGAACTAGGTTTTCTGACAGTCGGCTTAGAGAGCAAACTCACTCAGATCATATAAATCCATTGTGTTACCACTGTGTACCATGGGACTCTCAGTGTTTATTCATCAATTGAACCATTTAAACGCTCTTATAGGATAGGTTTTATACCAACACCTGATAATTCCGTAAGAGAGACAAAATAGAATTTGCCTAACAACCTTGCTCCACTCCTAGCTAAGGCTGGACAGTTACAGAGGAAGCGTTCTACTGTTTCTTCTTTCTTTTCCTCTTCCTTTCCCACGTTTCTACAACTTGTGAAGTATTTATGCGAAAATATTCCTAGCCTAGAACAGCGCATACATATCAGCCAATGACCGGTTACGTAAGCCACGACCTTTGAGATGTTCTCTGTTGAGAGGTTAAGTAACACTCCTGATCTTCTCATACCTCTTTGCGGCCAAACTAGTCTTGCTGTACGCTCATATTTTCTTCTCTCCCTCACCTATTGGCCTCATGGAGAATATTATTTGTATCCTTAATTTGCAAGTATCCATAGGAATTCCAATATTGCCTCTGTTTTCAAGCAGAGGAAGATTAGAACCCTTTCTAACTAGCTCATCAGCCCTGCAATTTCCTTCAATATCTCTATGTCCTGGAACCCAAGTAAGGCTGACCTTGAAAACGGCGCTAATATCATTTAGAGCTGCCAGGCATTCCTGAGCAACCTTTGATCTTAGTATAACTGAATCCATTGATTTGATTGGTGGCCTGATAGACGTTTCAGTAGTCCGAAAGTCGGACAGATAATTCTAATCCTAATTCTTTTCAAACAATTCTATTGCCTACTTTTTTTCTGGCTTGGATCCATTCGTGTAGAAATTGATTGGCTCTCTTCTCCATAGTCTTTGAGTTTGCCACTCTCTTTTGACGGGATGCTAGTCTTGAGGAGCTTGCCAAAGGTGGGATGGGGGAAAGAGTAGTCGATTTTTTGAGTTTAACTACCCATAGTATGTAATATAGAAGCATATATTGAATTTCTTAAGAAATCTGCAATATATCAGATATTCACAATACGTCAAGTCTTGACAGGTAAAGTGCAAAACGGAGCTGACTATATGCCGTGATGTCTGAATTTGGTGTCCCGCAAGACTAATACGGCTATGCAAAATGACGTTGCTACATACCAGCAGGGCCATCAGAGTTGAGAAAGACCTCTCCGAAACCTTTGATAGCAAACGGGGTTTCAAACAGGATTACTCGCTGTCGTGTTACTTCTTTAACCTTATCTTGGAAAAGATCATGTAAGCCACAAAACGTAGTCGCTCAAGGACAATTTTTTATAAGACCGTGATAAAAAAATGAATGAAAAGGGAAAACACAAGACGCTTTGAGGAAGATTGAAGTTTGTTTGTTATCAGTAGATTTTGACAATAAATGAGAAAGTTTTGTTTGCCTCAAAAAAGACGTGTGTCGATTGGGGTAAGGAAATGTTGAAGAAGTTCAACCACAGTGGTTCAAGTCACATCTACGACATCGGAACAGGTGGTGAATCTTCGATCTATAAATATGAGCCAGAAACAAAACAGCAATATTGTTCACTAGACAGGGCTAGTTTAATGGAGCGGCAGCCCTTGGTCGGGAAAAACCCGAGTCATTCCGGTAACGTAGAACTGGCTGCCATGGGAAATGGGAACAAAACAGCAATCGATAGTGTGGGTGCCCCATGACAGAATGGGTCAACAAAAGTTATGCGCGGAGGAAACATCCCAAGTATATGGTCGCCTATTTTTCGGAGAGTCTGATCAAGTCCTAAATGTACCACTAAAGGAACCTAAAACAGTAAATTCTGAGTTGTGCACAACCATTTGTTTGCCAAAAGTTTTGGGAGAATTAAGGAAAACCAATCGCCGAAAACGAATAATCCTTCACCAAGACAATGCGAACACCGCCTTACAATCCAGATTAGGCACCTAATGATTTCATTTTATTCCCGAACATCAGAAACAAAATACGAGGTCAACTTTTTCAACGTCTAAAGTAATTGTCGAAGTCTTCAAATAGTACTTTTTTGAAGTATCCACTTCCGAGAGGCTAAAGTGTTTCGAAAATCGATTCAGGAGAGTGCAGAAGGGTAAAGATTTTCAAGGCGAACATTTGAGACACAATAAGACCATTATTATTATTGGCTTTTGTGTCAAAATGGTGATTTTCGGATTTATTTGACAGCCGATTTTGTATTAACTATGACATGTCAAATTACTTCTAGTATTAAATTTTGATTTTGAATAAAATATTTGATGAAGCAACACTACAACTACGACAAATACAGAGAATTTCTTTGAAAGAAACCACAGAACAAATTTGGCTCCATGCGAAAATCGAGTTCATATACTATACATATACATAAATTTTATAAATTTTTGAAACCGTCCACATACCATACACGTACATATATTGTAATAATTTGGTATTCGGCACTTTCACGTACAGCTGGCATGCAAAATGGCATGCCCAATCCAGTTTGTGCCAATTCATTGCTGCTAGTTGATTATGGACTTTCGCCCTTTGGTTGCTGCATTTACTGCTGTTCATATGGCTTTTGCTGTTACCACCAGCACGGAAACTCTTTGTTGTGGTTTTAACTGTTTGTGGCATTTCCTCATCGCATACTATCCGCCTTGAATCGCTGCACTTTCGCTGAAATGAGATTTTTTTCACAAGAGCACAGTTGATATTTTTAGCCGGAAATCTCTTTTTGTATTAAGGTTTTTATTAAAAAAAACACACACCCAAATGCATGTATGCATGTGCAGGGTCTTTCAAGGACAAGTTTCTTTACTCAATTTACTAAGTATACTATGAACTATTAATAAAAAAATAAAAAATCTAATGCCGGTTTGCGGATAATATTGAACAAAAAATTTAAAAAACATTTAGACAAATAGCAGGGGGAGTTTTAATTAAAAAGGTTTCCCAAAAATGTTGAACAAAAAATTAAAAATAATAATTTTAAACAAAAAGCTGTGGATAGATTTTTTAGAAATGATTTAAGAAAAAGTTTCAAAAATTTTCAACAAAATGTCAAATTTAAATATTTTTATATTTTGAAAAAATGACAAAAAAATTGCTTATCAAAAATTTCCTAAAAACAATATCACGAAAATTTAATATACAAATTTTGTTTTGCAAATATATGTAAATTTTCGTGATATTTTTTTTTTTTTTGAAATTTTTGGGAACATTTTTTTTTGTCATTTTTAAAATGATATGAAGAAAAATTTTCAATATTTTCCAACTAAATGCTTAATTTAAATATTTTATACGTTTTAAGAATGACAAAAAAAAATTTGCCCAAAAATTTCAAAAAAAAAAGTATCACGAAAACTTAATATATATTTCCAAAAAAATTGTTTTTAATCATCTTTTGTAAAAATAAAAAAAATTATAAAACTTTTTTTTAATAGCTAAGAAGAAATTTTAGTTTTAAAAGTGCTACCAAAATTTTAAATATTAAATACATCTAAAAATTATAATTTTTTTTTTCAAAACCTTTCAGTTTACTTCTCTCGTATTGTTCTTAAGTCTACAGGCAAACCAATTTTCAAGAAAATTGACAACAATGTCCAAAATACATAGACCACTGGGCATGGTAGTCCCCTGGTGGACGCTTAGAGATACCATTTTTCTTGTTTTTTGAAATTTCCCATACCATTTAGCTACACATGAGGCTCTATCTCGGCAATTGAGCGCTAATTTTTTCCAATTCTCTCATATTAGCTCTACGAGAGTTGTTTGGAAAATCTGTCCAAAAATAAAAGTACTTATTTGTTCGGGGAAACCCCTTTTTAGCTTTCGAAATTTTTTTGGCTTAGGCACTTTTTCCTACGTAGTTCTAGTTTGTTGATCCCTTCCGAATAATAGGATTTGTCCCAGTCTGAAAATAGCTATTCCCTTCTGCATGCACCTCCTCATTTGAATAGAACTCTTTTCCCGGCATTTCTTCAATTTGTGGAACATCTAGTAGTTCGAGTTATCCGAGAAAGCCACGTCCGAAGAATAGGAGGCGTATGAAACGAGTTGGAACCCTAATCCCATTAAATTTGCGATCACAACTGCTAAGATCTGAGCTGGTGCATTGTCGTAATGGAAACGGAAAATCACGCGACTCCTCGATTCAAGCGAATGCCAAGCACAAAGAAAAAAATACACCGACCTTATGTGTGTACTTTCAAGAGTTGCTACTAACCAAACATAACTTCGATTCATGCCAGTAGTGTCCGGCTTTACACGGACTTTTCAAACGAGTCTCATATATTTTAGATGCCCCGAAAGGAAATATGGTAAACTTATGTATATACCTCCAGTAAATTTCATTTAAAATAAAACTATCGTTTCATTGAATCTTTGGCACCCCGTACCGCCTTTTTGAAACCTCAAAAGTCAGAGTCCAGCCCAACAACTATTTGAAAAAAAAAACATCAAAGCAGTGGTTCCAACGATTCCGTTCTTGTAGTATGGACATGGAAGCTGAGTAGACAAGTCCTCACCCTGGTAGACCAGTCGGCATAAATATCTATAAAATCATGGAAAATGTGGTATTGAACCAGCTTGTGAGCACTGGGTTCCAAAGCTCGATATTGGGTGTGAATTATCTGCAATTTTTTGCTGAAACGTCGACCATCGAGTCGACCAATTTGATGGTGATTGCCGATGAAAAATATTTTACAAATAACAGCTTTTGTTCAAATTGAGATCAGCCGGAATAAACGATCTCCTAGCCAGGACTAACGATAGAGATGATTTATGGGAATGTTTGGAAGTATTGGAAAAGAATCATACACAATGAGTTACTCACATCAAACCAAGCATTCAGACCACTTATATCAAGATCTAAATAAAATGAATAAATGAATCGACAAGAAGATGCCAGAACTCATGAATTAAAAGCATACATCTTTAACGACGTACCAGAAGATCCCGGATTGCGAGACCATATTGTAACTGCCTTATAATCCACTGCTCCCGCCAAGCGAACTTTTCAAGTGGTTGGAAAATTTCCTTGGTACAAAACTTTTCTTTAAGCTTTTAAAGTCTTTAGCAATGTTGATGAGGAGTTCGTCAATTGCGAAACCAGGAGATTAATGGCAAAACTAATGGAAATTATCGACGCATATTTGATTTGATTTTCGACTTAACATCTGTCAAAGCTGTGGCATCAATTATGAAAGCTGAG
The DNA here is from genome assembly GCF_027943255.1 of Anastrepha obliqua. NCBI lineage: Eukaryota > Metazoa > Arthropoda > Insecta > Diptera > Tephritidae > Anastrepha > Anastrepha obliqua. The sequence continues at coordinate 35,138,027 of NC_072896.1, forward strand.
CGATCCTGTCTACATTGTCGCCAATTCTGATAAAAAATCGGTTTATTTGAAGGATTTAATATAACAAAAAATTAACTGAAAAAAAAAAATTTTTGAAAAAAAATGTATAATATTGTAATATACTCAAACTTTAAATTTTTATTTTTTTAAAGTGAAATATCTTTTATTTTTAACAAACATTTTTTTTTAATTTTTTAAGGATAAACATACTTTCAAAACAAATTCTTTACAAAAAAAATATTTTTTTTTGGCAAAAGTTTTGGGTTTTTTTCCATTTAAATTCAATTAATTGAAGCAAAAGTTCAAAAAAAGAATGTATAATAGGAATTTACTCAAAGTTGAAAATTTTATTATAGAATTTTATAAAGTGAAATATCTTCTGTTTTTAACGTTAAATTTTGTTTAATTTTATAACGAAAAACATGTTCTCAAAACAATTTTTTTGCGAAAAAAATATTTTTTTTGGAATTTTTTTGCCATTTAAATTAAATTAATTAAAAAAAATTTTGGAAAGAAGTTTAATATTGGAATTTACTCAAAGTTGAAAATTTTATTATAGAGTTTTTTTAAAGTGGAATATCTTTTCTTTTTAACATAAAAATTCAAAATTTGTTTAGAAAAAAATCATTTTTTTGAACAAAATTTTTGGGAATTTTTTTCTTTGCCATTTAAATTAAATTAACTGAGAAATAAGGTTTGAAAAAAAGTATAATATTTTAATTTACTCAGAGATGAAAATTTTATTATAGAGTTTCTTTCTTTTTAACATAACATTTTTTTTTAATTTTTTGAGGAAACACATACTTTCAAAACAAATCATTTTTTTTTTTGGAATTTTTGTCTTTTCTTTTGCCATTTTCTTATTTTACAGCGACTATCTTGAGTAATCCCAGCAAATTTTATAATGGAATCCCCATAACTGTTCGTGTTAGATTCAAATACGCACAGCAAACCAGTGAAAAATCGATGTAAAATGATGTAGCAGCGAAGCGCTTCCCCACGTAATCGTATATCGATTCACTTGAAATCGCTCAGCTGCGAAACCAAAACACGGCTAGCAACCAAACTCGAACTTGAAAGACCCTGTTTAGCAAATAACAGCACTGAGAGTGAAAACCCATACAAACACTTTCAGACGCACACAATCGAATGTGGAAAATTGGCTTGTTAAATTACAAATACTTTCGTTGGAAATTGTAATTTTGTTGTTGTTGTTGTTGTTGCTGCTGCTGCCGTCGTTATTTTTGTTCGCGGTTGTTGACGTTTATTGGCGGTTGCTGGGTAGCTGTGCTGCGCAATTGTTCCATGAAAAGTTAGCGCTGGCTCTGGTTGTGCTGATTTTGGTTATTTAAATTAACCTCAAAGTATTACCAAAGGCAATTTCATATTAAACGCTTTTAATCACTTGTAGTTGTTGTTGAATCATTAACGCATTACGGTATGGATTGTTACGGTTTGGGTTGTTATCGTATTTTCTAGAGTTTGGAGTTGACATTTTTTCCCCTACAAAAATATTTCAATTTAAATGGATGAACTAAATGAGTAGTTTGAGTTTGTTTTACTGATGCGTAAGGATACCACACCGAGAGTTTTGGAATATTTAAATTTTTATTTATTGTACTTAATTTATTTTAGAATGGAAAAGTTTATTTAAAATTATCTAAAATTTAAAATAAAAAAATGGGCTTAGGTAGATGAAATGGTTGAAGAACCACTCTGATACTCCTCAAGTATTTAGTACTAAAAATATGAACTCAAAAACGCACTCAATTTTCAATAAGGTACAATCAGCAAGTTTTACAAAGGGACCTCTGGGTAAAGCTGTTGCTATCGAATTTGACGTCAGTACTTACTTAGACTGTTATTCTGTGCATTTGACAAATACACCATTTTGCTTATTTATCAACATTGATTACACGTAGCATCAGCATTTTTGGTGGCGGAATGATTCCAACTCAGTCCGAAAGGCCTGAACTCATACAATAAAAACTACAAATCTTGTGACATTCTCAGCTTAGATTTTTTTATGGTCATATGAAATTTACAATTTTTTACCTGAGAGTTTTAAGAATAAGTGGAGAGGAAGGATTAAGTACAAATAGTAAAATTCCACGAGATATAATTTACTAGGACCTTTCAACCCATTATCTGTCTCACGAAAGGACTACTTAGATCTCTTTTTTGGAAAGCCTAAATAAAATGGCAGTTGGGAGTCGCTGGACAGTTAAAATTCTCAGGAAAACTATTCGCCAAAAAATATCACTAGGGGCATTTTCAGAAAAAAACTATATATAATATATGTCCCATTCAAATATGATGGCTGGTAGAGGTGCTTTCTGGGTGACACACCTCATACTCAATTAGCACAACAGGTGCCATTTTGGTAAGCCACTAGTAGAACCACTGCCGTTACTACATATAAATCTGTCTATGCCATCTTTTCTTTCCTGCAATTTCTGCCAAGTTGTTCATAGATAATTTATCCAGCATACCCAGACTTGGGCACTCACACAGATAGTTGAATACTGTCTCCCTAGAATCTTCATTTATCGTTATATGGTCACCCCACCCCGTCTTCATAGCTTGGTCTCCGATAGGCCAGTGGGAGGTTATTGTTGGCGTTCTGAATTCTGAAAATGTCTCTTCTTGGCTTTCTTAACAGCTCATCAGTTCTGGACTTGTAATCTGGCCACGTTTGTAATCCTTCGCTATTTTGCAGATATCTGTGTTGGTCCATCTGTCAACAACCTGCTTCTGAAATCGCAAAAACAAATCTCCCTTTTGTAGGCACCTCAGGAGCAGCGCACTGCTGCCACTTCGGATGCTCTAGAGGAAGCCGTCTATTTTTGCCAGCTCATCCGTTTTATAATTTCTTTCTATGTTCCTATGACAAGGTACCCAGATGAGAGTGATGTCTGTCAGCTGGTGAAGGCATTTAATTCTTCTTTGCATTGTCTGACAAATTTTGAATTGGTTGTTGGCGACTTTATAACTGAAATGGCTGCTTGACTATCTGAAAAAATACATACTTTCGATAGTTGTTGTGGCTAATTTCTGATTATCAGGTAAGCGTCCCTTATCCCCAGATTCTCTGCTTGAAAGAGAATATTGTAATTTCCCAGCCGAAAGCTTCCCTTTATCCCGAGAATCTCTGTTTGAAAGAGAATATTCCAAATCCCCAGACGAAAGGAGTATCAAAAAATAATTAACAAAATTCCATCATTCACTGTAAATTTTTTCATGCTGATGTACCTTAACATATATCCACAAATAGTTAATCAATTTAAATTACTCAAAAACACCGTATCTGTGTTTCCATTACATGGGGCGTGATTTATTCCGCACTCACAATTCGCAGGCCCTCAGCCTATTTGCTTTCGCGTGGCTATACGCAATCGTTCATGTACTATACATAATTAATAACCGTTAAATTGCCGTGGTTGCCCGAGGCTTCGCCTCAATCTTGCAAATCTTTCTATTTAAAATGTATCCAATAAAATTTCATTAAACAAGGAACTATGCTTGCGGGTATATTGCATATTATTTGTATTGAAGTATAACAACGTGCGACGAAAATGAACAGTTTTTGTTATCTAGGAAAGATTTCACATTTAATTTTCTCATTAATATTCATTAAAAACACTTCAAACTTTCAAATAGAAATGTAAACAGAGGAGACAGGGATTGGTGAACTTATTCACAGTTAGCTTGAAGTTAGACGGAGCGAAGAGCTCCCTATCAGATTCTAATTCAGGTTACCGAATCACTGCAGTGTGTTCCAAGCAAAGGTGGCAGCAATCAAAGAAGCGACTCATTGAATACTCACTTGCGTAATAGCTCTTAAGAAAGTAAATATTTACTCCGATACCCAAGAACGGCAATTAGAGCCCTGGACTCAATTACTTTGCTGGTTTCACTTTCGATTGCATCCGAATTCTTTGACAAAAGACTAATCTGGATATCTGGTCATAGTGACATTGCGGGAAACTGCGAAGTGGACGAGCAGACCAGACAAGGGACCCGTCAGGATGTTTCCCCGCGAAAAGAGCGGACTGCGAACTCCGCTTTACTCTTGGAACGATGGGCTTCGCGTCAACTCAACGAGAGCTAGGTAAGTATACAAATTTGTAAGGTCGGCACGTCTGGCCACGTGTGTATCGGAGGCGTTCGAGCGAGCTTCTGAGAATGACAAAATATCAGCTCTCAAACTTCATGGGTGTCCTCACGGATCACCATCCGCAAAGTAAGCATGCCGTGAGACTTGAAATTGCTTCCAGTCCTTTTTGCATCAGCTATATGGAGGATAGGGCTGACTAATCTCAGCACCTTCTGCCTAGGTGCTCTGCCCTCGCGGGGCTAAGATTTAAGCATCTTTGCTCTCACATCTTTGCTATGCCTGCTGATATAGCAGGCATTGATATAAAAAATCTGATGAACTTCATAAGCAGCGTAAAGCGGCTAACACAACCACAAATCAATATCCGTTCGTAGCCTATAAATACTCACTTTTTATTTTAGTTTTGAAGTTAAAATTATTTTTTCTTTAATTTTAACCTAAAACTAATTTTTTTTAATTTTCAAGTAAAAATAAATTTTTGCTTTAATTTTTAGCTAAAAATATATTTTTGAGTTAATTTTGAACTAATAATAAATTTTGTAGAAAGTTTTGGACTAAAAATAAAAATATTTTGGCTTAAAATACATTTTGATTTTCTTTTTTACTTTGAACTAAAAATAATTGTTTTTTTTTTTACTTTTGAATTAAAAATGATTTTTTTTTTTATTTTGAACTAAAAATAAGTTTCGTTTTAATTTTTACCTAAACATACATTTTTTTGGAAAACTTTTTAAACTTAAAATAAGTTTTTGAAGTGAAACTTCTTACGTGTTGATGAATGAGCCAGAATGGAGAGTAAAATTTCAAGGCCATGCAACGCTTTGGGCATTTTCGTTCCGCGAGAGAGAAAAAAGATATAAAGTAGAGGAAAAGGAGAGAGATCTATACTTTATATGTCTTAGATACACTTTAGGCTATTTTCCTGAGCTTTTCCTTATGATTGCTAATTTCTAATAAGAAATAACACTGCCTACTTTTTGGCACTTGTTTGTTGGTGCAAATTTGTATTTTTGGTGCCTACTTCTTGGTGTTATATTTTCTTGGTGCCTACTGTTTGGGGCGTTTTTTTGGTTCCAATTTTTTTTTTGCGTTTTGTTTTTGTGGTGCCTACTTTTTGTCGCTTATTTCCTTTTCCTGGCTAGTGCTTGTGCGTACTATAAAGTGATATCCATTCCGGCGTGATAAACGCTCGGAGTAATGCGCGTTGTTGCCACGGTTTGTGTCCGGCGTTTACCTATACCGGTCGACCCTTCTTTGAAAATTTTGTCTATTTGTATTCTCTGCAAATGTTGTGAATTTAATCACACATATATTCTTTCTCTCTCTCTCTTTCTCATTCTCTCTCGGTTCTCTCCCTCTTTCTTTGTCTGCCTTGAAAGTTTCACTTCTGTTATGTGTACTCGCTACACGCACTTTTCTTTTAATTTTGAACTGCAAATAATTTTTTTTATTTTGGACTAAAATTAAATTGTTTTTTGTTTTTAATTTTGAGCTAAAAATAAATTTTATTTCATAATTTTGTACTAAAATTAAATTATGTTTTTGTTTTAATTTTAAACTAAACATTTAAAATATTTTCTAAATAAATATTTTTTAATGTAAGATTAATAAAAAAATTTTATTGAACATTTTTTTAACAAAATACTTTTTTTTTTAATTTTGAACTAAAAATATATATTCTCTTTTTAACTTTAAGCTTTTTTGGTAATATTACAATAGACTAAAACTAAAACTTTTTCCACTTCAATTTTTTTTTTATTGTAATTTTGAACTTAAAATAATTTTGAAATAAAAATATTTTTTGGTTTAATTTGGAACTGAAAATATTTTTTTAAATATTTTGTTTTAAGTTTTGAGCCAAAAATAGTTTTGTTTTTTTAATACTGAACTAAATATAATTTTGAAATAGAAATATTTTTTTTCTATTTTAATTTTGAACTAAAAATATTTTCTTTTTAATCTTGAACCAAAAATATTTTTTTTTTGAATTTTGAACTAAAACTAATTTTGAAATAAAAATATTTGTTTTTAATTTTGAACTTAAAATAATTTAGAAATAAAAATATTTTTTTGTTTAATTTTGAACTGAATTTTTTTTTTATTTTGAACCAAAAATATTTTTTTTGAATTCTGAACTAAAAATAGTTTTGAAATAACAATATTTTTTTTTTAATTTTGAACCAAAACAATGTTTTTTTTCAATTTTTTTTTTTTATTTTGAACCAAAAATATTTTTTTTTGAGTTCTGAACTAAAAATAGTTTTGAAATAATAACTTTTTTTTTTTAATTTTGAACTAAAAACAATTTTTGTTTTAATTTTGAACCAAAACAATGTTTTTTTTTCAAAAATGTTTCAATCCACAAAAATGTGATAAAGTGTTTATTAAAGCAAAACAAAATAATATAAAAAATTAAAAAAAAACAGAAAATATTTCACAAAAATTCTGTGCCAAAATTTTTAACATGAAATAAGTCTCAAAATGTTTGATTACTTTTAATAAGTTTTTTCAAAATGTTTGCATTTTACCAAAAAAATTGGCTTATTCCTGCGTTAACAAATAACTTTTAAGCACACCCTCGTACCGAAGCATGCATATATGCGCAGATGGATAAAACGAGCATTCATTTGTGTCAACTAAATTGCAACCGTCATTATCTCTCTCCCTAACGTGACTTATTATTTAAACACAATTGAATTATTGCATACATACATCCATGTGCATGCACGCATACACACATGCACACATTTGCTTGTATTTGCTCACAACGCCCAAATGTTCAATGCCCAAAGCCCAAATGCAATTTATCAAATGCGTCTACTGGTTTGCTGCCATTTCGAGCTGTCGCAATTTTCCATATTTTGCATATTTGTTGACACTTTTACGGTAGCAATCGCGGTTGATCGTAAATTAAAATGCAGTATGAAATTTTCATTTGAATAGTGTATACTAAACGACTCGATGGTGAAATTGAAATAAAAGTTTTACAATTCGTCTGTACCACTTGGATGTTTTCAAAGCAAATCAATTACATTGCAAGAGGAGATGCAATAAAAGTAACTTTTTTATGAATTTGAATTGTTTGGTAAGGAAAAATTATAGCTGAGTGCTTGGAAAATGTCCTCTCCTTGTGTGAGTAACGGGTTTTAATAAAGAGTAATACATTTATGTATTGGATAAGTGCGGAAATAATTTTAGAAATTATTTCAAAGTAGAAGAGCTCTAAAATATCTAAAAACAGCTAAGCTAGATCGCTCCTAAGCTTTGTTTTAAAGTGAATAAAATAAGCTGAAAAGGGTTTCAATTGAGTATTAGTTAAATCAGTGTAAGGTATGTACATATTTATGTATCACCATTTAGTGGTGATATACTTCACGCACATGAAAGCTGCTGATATCGCAAAATTAGAGCTTGCACCGCAGAAGACGAAAGTGGCCCTGCTTACCTGGATGGAGACACACGAGGAGTTGATTATCACTGTGGACGAGTGTCACATATAATCGCACCGTACCTAAAGTATTTGGGAGTTGTCCTTGACTTAAAGATTATCTTGCAGCAGTTAGTAAGAGGGCGCAACGAGTGCGTAGTGCTCCATCGAGACTTATGCCAAACATAGGAGGGTCACGCGAAGAAATACGTCATTTGCTCTCCTTAGTAACCACGTCTGTTATAATATGGCGCACACATCCGATATGGACCGATGTGAAAATTCGTTTATAAAGTAAATAAAAGCGACAAACAGACTTAGCGCGTTAAGAGTTGCGTCCGCTTATTTAACATTTTAACGATTTCGGATGATGAGTGTTGCTGGACCCGGCGAAATGGTTTAGTAGAAAGCACAGAAAGGTTGACTTTTATGTAATGTAATTGCCGAGCGGCCATGGACGTTTCAAGGAATATTTGCACCGCTTTCATTTGGAAAACGACCCTTTTTGACCTGTCTGTCCTGACGCACTAGAAAGTACAATTTATTTGCCCACATTTTGACAACAAAAGAAATTACAACACAAGTGAACCTCATAGCGATAAGACAGAAAGGCACGTGGTTTAGCTTAGCTGCAGCGCGTATAACAAAAATGTTTCGTGAGAAGGAATAGGCCTAAAAAGCAGACTTTAGACAACAACTGGCGCAGCAGGCTACAGAAAATGGCGAAGAGCCGTCGCAGTGTGAGCACCGGGCAATTACTGGCATAGACATAAACTGACTGGCATTACTTTTCGGGGAGGCTCCGGGAGGAGCAACCGTTTGGACAAGAGGAGGTTAATGCGTGTTTGACGCATTCCTCCAGTTAGAAAAAAAAGTGCTGTTACACATATAACGCCATTGCCATAATCATAGCCCTTGGTATCTGCTGAATTTTAGTTTTTCGTAAAGACGCAAAACCATTTCGATATTTTTGATAAAAATTTCCAAATTAAAAAATGGGTGACGTAAATTTATTCACTTAGTGGAAAATTGCAATTTTTTTTTCATTGTTCTTTACTATTGCTATTTTCATTATATCAGCTGCTTATACCAAAATCTTTCGACGGAGCTTCAAGGTTATGGCTATGAAAATAGTGATGGATATCCCATCTCTTACTCATATTTTGATAACTGCGTGCATTGCTCAATATATTCTCGGTATCGTTGAAATTTATTAGTGAGTTGTGTAATTTAATTATTGCAATAAACAGTTACATAACGGGTGTAAGCGCTATTTGAACATCCTTTGGCCCGTCGTTTCATGTTTATCAATGTTTCGTTTTTTGAGGTTGTAGGTGGGTCATAACCCAAACTATCGCTGAAATCTGAATCAGGTAAAAATCAGGTCATTTGTATCGCAAGTCCTGAACTAATTCTATCCTTTTTTTAGCTCTACAGTGCCTGCAGATAGTCTTTTAACCATATGAGCTGCCAGAACTTGGCGCCATATGACAAGTAGGCTACTGGTACGTTAGTATTCCCGGATGTTCATTTTAGATAGTCTCAGTAAATCGCATAGTCTTCCTTCCCCGAGTGTATACGGGTAGTTGCCAATAGTACTCCAACTGCTCCTATCAGCTTTCTAGTCAATTCTGAATACTCAACCAGAATCTTTGCTTTACATTTCATTTGCCGGAGCTCTTAGAACCTAAGAATCTTTCCTCACACACGCGCCTGCTTCTTCGATTCGTGGAACAGATTGGCGTTGTGTATTCCAAAAAAATTTAGGTATATTCAATATTATTGAACCTACAGGGTTGGCCATCTTAAACTGACCCATGTGATTATTAAAAAAATATGGAAAAAGAAACATTTTTTTGTGTTTCATTGTGAAAAACATTTAATTTAGTTCAAGGAGATTCGTTTACATCACTTTTTGAATATAATATCGCGCAAGTGGTCGCCCTTAGCTCGTATAGCGTAATGTGCCCGTTTTTCGGCGTTTTCCATAGTTTTGGCCAGCGTCTCGGCCGATATGGCGGCTATTTCCCGTCGGATATTGGCCTTAAGTGCGCCTAGTGTCTTTGGCTTGTTGACGTAAACCTTAGATTTCAAATTACAGTAAAAAGTTATAGGGTTACTCAATGGGTCAGTTTAATATGGCCAACCCTGTACTTCGAGGTAGTAGTTACTGGCCAAAACGCATTTTCGCAGCCTGATTGTCTACAACGTAGGCGATTTTTTAATCGAAAGTCCGCATCTCAGTGTTTATGATTTGTATTTTGATTTCCTTCATGTTTTTTTTTATATTTTTGGAGTCCCTACATTGAATTAAATTTTAGCCCACTGAACACATTTTGTGGAGGTCGAAACATATTAGAAACTAAGGGCCGTTTTCTCTACTAACCTCCAGTAAATGCATTTTCTTTTTCTCAATTGCTTACTAAATTCTCGGTTCAATATATAATATTTAAAGGCCAGTTGGTGTTCTCTTTAAAAATTGTGTTCCAACTGTTTTAGCTCGAGTTGTAATTTTGGTTTGCCGCATTGCTGAGAAAACGAAAAGGGTCAAAAAGCAGATTAGATTGAGGAACAATTTGCCGTCTCGGTTAGTAAAACCCACTCTAAAAGTAAAATGACATATGCCAGTTCAGAAAATTGAATACAAACAAACCATCCAAGCACCACCAGTTTTTGCCAGATCATCTAATAAATTTCCTATAACCTGGCGTTGTTATTATTATATATTATGGAACACGACGCCTTTTCCGTTAATCAATTCTGCCCTCCACAATTGAATTCCTTGCTTTAACTTCATTAACTGCTGGCAATAGAGATCAAAATCAATCCTTTGGCTAGGAAGTAGAGCTGATAATATAAATTAATGCCAGCCATTACCCTCCGGCCAAGCATTCCAGTCCCATGTAAAGAGCTCGCGATATGTCAGCTAATTTGCGCGTGACAATAACAAAAACAACAACGGTGACAATAAAGGCAACACCTGAGCAATAGTTAGTCAGGCGAAAATCCAGCCGAACAACAAAAACTTAATTAAAGCCTCAAGGATAGCGACGACGCCGGCAGTAGGAAACAAATAATCAAATAATCATAGTGATTTGGACATAAACTTACATTTTTCGAAAATTGGTTTATTTGTAGACCAGAGAAGTAGGCAAATAAGAAGTCAGCGCAAAAAATTTAAAAAAACTCATAATTTTGAGATTTATTGAATGTTGAAAATTTTGGTATAGAGCTTTTAACAAAAAAATTATTTTCGATTAATTTTATATTAACATTTTAGATTTTTTTTTATTCTTTAGGATAAAACCTATTTTTCATAAAAAATTTACCAAATTAATGAAAAATATTTTTCATAAGAATTCTCGATTTTAACTTAATTTTTTTCTTCAAAACTTTTGACGAAAAATTTTTTTAGAAAAAATATATTAGAAAAGAAATATAAAAATATATTGTCTGATTTTTTCGATTCAATTTGATATGGTGTTTTATTCTTTATGATAAAACATACTTTACATAAAAAATTTAACAAATTAATAACAAATATTTTTCATAACAATCTTCATTTTTACTTAATTTTTTTGGTCAAAATTTTTTGGAAAAAACAGAATAAATAAAAAAATTTATTAATTGGTTTTTTTGGATTCATTTTCGATTTTATTTTTATTCTTTAGAATAAAACATAATTTTCATAAAAAATGTAACAAGTTAATACAAAATCTATTTCATAAAAATTCTCTTTTTTAACTTATTTTTTTTGTTCAACAAAATTGCCTAACCATTTTTTTTTTATTTAATTTTTGTTTTCGTAACAATTTTTCTTTTATATAATTTTGTTTCAAAATTTTTGACGAAAAATATTTTTTGTAAAAAAACAAAAAAATATAGATGATTTTTAATATACCCTTTAACTACGAATTGCTGAACTAATTCAATATGAACTGCATAATAAAAAATATTTCTCATAACAATTTTCTTTTTCAACTTAATTTTATTGTTTTTTGGAACAAATAAAAAAAAATTAAAAAAATTATTGAAATATAATAAATAAAAAAAAATTAAAAAAATTATTGATTATTTTTTTCGGCATTAAACATACTTTTCATAAAAAAATTAACAAGATAATGAAAAATATTTTTCATAACAATTTTTTTTTTAACTTCATTTTTTTGTTCAATAAAATTTCGTAACAATTTTCTTTTGGTAAAAGTTTTTTTTATAAAATTTTTTTTATTCCATTTTTTGTTCAAAATTTTTGACAAAAAACATTTTTTTAAGTTAGTTTTTTAACTAAAATGTTTTTGGTCAAAAATTTTGAACAAAAAAATTAAACAAAAAAACTTAAGTAAGGAAGTAAAACGGTTAACTTTGGATATCATGTCATTTAACTATAATAACTGGAAGTTAACAAAATGATTAGAATGATGAGAGGAGTAGAATTAGTTATGTATATCTTTCCGTTCCGTTCGTCCATTGAAGACAATCGACCATCGGAGATAAAGTTTATTTTATAACAGTAATATCTTCCAGTATATGAATTAAAGGCGTCCCTTGTTATATGCACCCCGTGAAAAAACGATAGCACCTCAATATTTCCATCGGGTTTAACTATTTAATTTTTTTCTGGTTTTTTTTTGTGTTGATTATTCCATATTTTTTATTAAAGTATAGCTCATTATCTGACAAAAATTACATAAATAGCCATTACAAATTTTATATAAAAATTACAAAAATTCCATAGTTTTTCTTCGCAATTCCATGATTTTTAATTAATATTTCTAGAAAGATTTTTGGTATGCAGTTTTATTGATTATTAAATTTTAGTGTAAGAAAAGGAACGTTTGAAGTAGCTGAAGTATCGCGTAGATTTTTTATAATTTTTTTGTTATGACGCTGTGGCACATTTCTTCCACATAAACCTTTCAAAAAGGTTCTTGTTCAGTATGAATGTCGTTATCATGTGAACTACGACATTCACAAATGAAAAACCGATTTTTGTTCATTTATTTTACTTTAAAAGTATGAAAAAAATGTTATATTTCCTTTTTTTCGAATGGTCGTAGTTCACACTAATACGACATTAATACTGAACAAGAATCTTTTTGTGTTTTTGATTTCAGACACCTGTAAGTCCCGGATTCCTTGTCGTCAGCGACATACCTTTTTTTGGAAGACCATTTTTGAAGGCTGACAACTTTTTGAACGAACCTCGTATGGCCAGAGAAAAATTTTATTTTTTAACAATGGATCAAGAAACAAAATACTCAAAACAAAAACAAAAAAATTTTCTTTCGCTTCCGTTTTACATGCTTTTAAAGAAACACTCAAAAAACGCCATTTCAAGTGAGGCTTTGAGCCTTATATTTACAGGGTGGACTATTAAAAACACCACAACTTTTTTGTGTGAAAATAGTTTTTATTGATTTCAAAGACAAAATTGTTCAAAAATTATTACAATTTTAACATATATTGACTATAGCCTTCAAACGGTAAAAAAATGAGTTGCATGCTGCACGAATGTGATCTTGAGGTATTTTGGCCCATTATCGTATAATCGCTTTTTTTTCAGCGCATCCATACTGGCATATTTTTTAGTCCTCGCCTTGCTCTCCAAAATGAACCAGATGGAATAGTCCATCGGATTTGCGTCTGGCGAAATCGAAAGCCATTGCGTGGACGAAATGAAGTGTGGAACATGATTTTTTAACCATTCTGGGTTCACACAAACTTTATGAGACGGTGCCGAGCCCTGTTGGGACGTCCATGGTCTACGACCGAAACGTTTGTGTGTCCACGGCTCTAAAGCAGCTTCTAAAACACAATGTTAGGAAATTCGCCATGTTCGTGCAAATGCAACAACTCCTTTGCTCTTTTGCACCGAACTTTTTTTTGCTGAGGTGAAAGATCGTGTGCTTTTTGGAACTTGTAAGCCATGGCCTTGAGCTCATATTTCAATATGCGTCGAATGCTGTCTTGCGATATTTTCAGTTCTTTTGCCATTTTTCTTCCACTGCGACGTGGATTTCGTTCAAGTCGAGCCTTCACCTTCCGAACCATTTTTGGCGTTGTTGCGGTTTTTTTTGGTCCACCTCCATAGCGTTTTGCAATGTTAATAGTATCATTGTAATGTTTTATAGTGAGATACACAAACATTTTATTCACTTTGAGGTGACTGAGCTCACGAATAATTGCTGGTTGTGCCCTGGTTGTGCCCTGCCAAATATAACGCAATCGCATTATTAAAACCTGCTCAAAATAAAATCCTACTTAATTGTTTAGGGTAAACCTTTTCTATTTTTGGACATAGTCTTCTTTTAGGTTTATATACTTTAACCAACGCAGTTCTAGTTTGTTGATCTTTTCGGAATAATAGGGTTTGTCCCAGTCTGAAAATAGCCAGTCCCTTCTACATGCACCTCCTCATTTGAATAAAATCCTTTGCCTACCAGCCATTTTATTAAATTGGGGAACAAATAGTAGTCCGAGGGATCCGAGACTATCACATAATTTTTTTTGGCTTTATTCAAGCTTTAAGATAAAAAGAATATTAACAAAAACAGCTCACCACATAACCCATTGAATATCCTCTTACGATACAAAGTTGCACCGTCATGTTTACTTCTTCATTACGAAACGAAAATTGTATTTTGATGACTGACATAAAACTTTAGCACACACACCAAAAGTGACAATTATGACACCTTGTGAGCTGCCTAATTATTTTATACACACATAATTGCATTAAAAGTACTCCTACACTATGTTGGAAAATTATGAGGCTAATCAATATTGATGCCAACTGTTAGTCGAAACTTTCTTCTATGAAACTTATATGAGGGGAACTCAAAGTGGTTCAAGCAACTTTAATAAAATCTTAAAAAGAAAATCTAAGGAAGTGGCAAAAGAATGGGTTGCAAAATTATGAATGGGTTCAGTTTTTATATCATTAAACTTGTAAGGCAACATCTAATATTTTTTGTTCAATAATTTAATTGGTTCAATAATTTTGTACTACTCGTAACCACCAGGTAGGAGCCGGAGCTCAAATTGTATAGAAAGAAAGTTTCATCGTAAAATCTTTTCTCTAGTGAATAAACAAATTAACGATTAATGAGCAGTCGTCCTTGCACCAATAAAAGCACGCGAGCGCGCACACAAGTACGAGATATGCAGTTTTCAACAAAAACAAAAAATTTAATCGATTTCTGGCATTGTCTTATGGTAAATTGCACCATGAAATTAAATCTACCGTAAATAGTTGTCAATGCTAATTTTTAGGAAAGGGAACAGTGGCGGTCAAGTTTCTTCCTTCTTAGAATCAAATGGCATACGAAACCACAAGGCTCATTCACCGGTTAGTATTTTCTTTCTTATAAGTTTTGTTGTGTGTTTTTTTAACTTTTATGTATATATGTATTTGAGATTTTTTCAATTTTTTTGTGGAATGATTAAAAAGCTTTTTTTAATTTTATAAACTATTTTTTCATTTTTTTAATTTTTGTTTGCTATTTTTTCCTTATAAATTTTTCATTAATTGAAATTGAACTTTTTAAATTTATTTTTTAACTTTGTGCATTTGTTTTTTTACTTTTATATATTTTTTAATCTTTATTAATTTTTTTTAAATTTTTGTATATATATTGTTTTAATTTTAATAAATGTTTTTTTTATTTTATTATTCTTTTTTTAATTTTTGTTTAATATTTTTGTTAGTATATTTTTTTTATAAATTTCCCTTAATTGAAATTAAACTTTTTAAATTAATTTTTCTGAACTTTTTTTAATTTTTATAAACTTTTTTTTAATTTTTATAAATTTTTTGTAATACTTTGCTTTGAATTTTCATATTTTTTTTAATATTTATACATTTTTTTGATATTGTTGTTAGTATTTTCTTTCTTACAATTCTTTTATTGATTTAAATTGAATTAAATTTTTGTTGTAGACATGTGTTTTTTTTAATTTTATGAATATTTCTCTTGGAAGAACACACACCAAGTTTCAGCCAAACCGGTATATTTATTCGTGTTTGGAACTCGTTTCTCATCCTTCTATTATCGAGACTTGACTCCCTTGGACTAGTAATTTTTTTGATTCTTTTCAAACGTGAAGGTAATTGGAGAAGCAAATGACTATTTTTCAGGCTTGAACAAACGCTGATGAAGTGCATAAGCCTAAAACTATGTTGAGACTATTTGGAAAAGCAAAAGAGGCTTACCCCAAACAATTGAGTAGTTTTTATTTTTGCACAGACTTTTTAAACGACCGTATGATTTCGTGTACAATTTAATGTGAGCTACTGAAAGAGTAACTTTTTTGGAACATATCAACCCTCTACGTCCCTTTCTCGTCCCTTCCTTATAAGACTTTTTTGAAGCTTTGAGAGAAAATAGTAAAAAAACATATAAAAATGGTTCATGAAGACTTAAAATGTGGTATGAAAATATTTTCAATATTAAATTTCACATTTATATATGTCACATATATATTGGCCGTCTACCGCCTGTACATCGGATCTGTCTTGTCTCAAATGGGCGGCCTTACTCCAGCAGATGTTCAATGTTGACTTCGAGCTCGTCCAATGTGGTAGGCGTCATACCGCAAACTTAAGGACTTGACGGACCGAGAGAAAATAATCAAGGTGATAGTCAAGGTGGCGCATAATTAATCATCAATTTTTTAATAATTTTTGGAAATAAAAGAATTATTTTTAATTACGAAAATCTTTATTTTGACCATTACGCGCTCCATTACTTGTCTGTTTGTATACTGTGGCTGTCGAATTTCTCAGTTTCAAATCTGATTGTCATATGACGCTATTTGCAAAAACTTTATGATGGGATGACTAATTTTGCTTAGAATTTTGGTCATACTTTACACCTGAGGTATGAGATTATAATGATTTCGGTTGCCTTCTCATCATAAAAAGTTATACATTTTGGTGCTCCTTAATCCAAATTTAGATATTAAATTACCAAAATGTCAAATTCAGTTTCATGTTTCAACTATTGAACCGCTGCTGGACATTTGGCGAAATATCTATCATTAACGGAAACCGACAAAAAATAGTCCAAGAGAGTCAAATCCTGAGACTTAAGCATCCAGATTTGACGTTCTGTTAAAACCATCCTATTCATCCTCATCGTCTATGTCATCCTCTTCAATTTGAGGAAACAAAAATGGGATATCCTGGCGCGATAACGCTCCAGTTGAGTCTAAGAGCGGCTTCTTACTTTCATTGTAAAAAAAGACAACTAGTGGTTCAATGATGTTCCGAAAGTGAATCTTAAAATCTGCACCAAATATTCACTCGCTATCCATGATTACGTGAGGATTTCCCGGCTGTCAAATGCGATAATTCTGTGTGTTAACATAGACAAGGAAGTGAAAATGAGCTTCAACCGAAAACGTGATTTTTCTGTGAAAATACTCATCTTCATTCAAGCGCTCTTTGGTTTTCGCAGCTTTTTTTCAATGAAATGCGATACGTTTTATAAATTCCTGACGACAATTCGGATCCTCGGATTTCCTCCTTTTTCTACTAGCCTTGTACTCTATAGAACCACTATAGAACATAAACTCGACAGTAAATGACTAAGAGTTTAACCCTAACTCGTGCCGCATGTCAATAACTTCAACTTTGTATAACAAATATTGTAGTCAACGTTTGAAGCTGCTGTCAGTTGTTCATTTTATTTGCTTCGGTTGTACTTTGAAGCTGCCGCTGTGGAAGCAAAGCAACACCAAAAAACCAAAACTGTGCTGTCATTTTGCTGCGAAATATGTTACAGCACGACAGCGTAGCTTCCAGAAGCTCGAAGAGAGTATGACGATTGCTTTCCTGAAAGATGCAGGCACTCTCTTGTAAAACTCGGAAAGAACTTTCTTCACGGGAACGGGGTGGCATTTGATCAGTAACTTCAGATATTTTACTATAGAACGAGGAACCAGAATCAGAGTCAGTAATGACATTCAAGCTGCTCCCACGTCTTCAAGCATAGCACATTGCAGCCATCTGCATAGGAATATCCCAATCCCAATCACTGACTCTGGTCATTTGTGCGACTATTCACAAGAGACTCTAATACCCCTCTCATTGACTGCGGCACAATAGAGCGGAGAAGGTTGAGACATCTCGACCAATTGCACCCAGAATAAAGACACCTACGCTCAGTCCAACTCAGCTATATCTTAAGTTTGGTAAGCTGGATTTAGATGAGGCGAACTGTGACGAGTAGAGGGCACAAATCGGCTATGAGGTCGAAGCGCAAACCACAAATCTATCTTTCTATCTATCTATCTAGTTGAAGAATGTAAGTTTGAAGCTAAGCTCTCTTTCAAGGTACAAGATGCTGGAACTTATAAGGGTGCAGGTGCACTCTAGTCTCCGACCGACGAACTGCTGTTCTTTGGAGCGCCCAATTTCTCCGGAGCCAATTTTAGTGTCAAGCATACGGAGAAAAGTCGGCTACAACGAGGCTTTCATTAATAAATCTCATGGGAAGCGTTGTTGCAGCTCTGATACCCGCAAAACAGCCAGGTTTTTTCTTGAAAACTTTTGGCAGAGTGGTTGCAAAAGGAGAGAGGAACAGTGAACTACAAATCCTGATTGATTGCTAATTACGGCGCACTATCCATGGAATCGACAAATGGTTCCAACAAGCCCCATCGACGATCCATTGGGTATATCTTGTTTGAAGAAGGATTGCAGCTGTATCTCGGCCGCTGTTCGACTTTCGGCAACCTTAAATGATGCATTTATGGTCGGATGTTTTGAGACTGGACAAGCGACATTATCTTTCTATCGTAAAACTGCCAAAATTTCTCAAACAAATCTGTGAAGCTCACAGAGAAGTAATGAGTCCTCCTGTTTCTCGCTATCCTTTAAATACTCTCGCTTAGCCTTACGTGCAATGGGGAATAACGCCTGAGTGCTTGGCAAAAATTTTTCGGCCATCCACAATTCTGTTCGATTCATTCCACATATTTTTGACCCGCTGCTTTTTTTAAGACTAAAAGGCAACTCTGACCTAAAAAGTTGAAATATGGGAGGTCATCTAAAGACCTTAGAAGATTTCCGACACACTGCTGTTCCTTACAGGGTGGATGCACTTTCTAACCCGAATCCCAGATATGGGACACTGATGGATCGAAATTAGAAGATGGTAGAATAGGGGCGGGAATAAAAGGGTCTAAATTAAGAAAATCGATTCCAATAGGTCTATCTTCCAGGGCGAAATACATGCCATTGAGATGTGTGTGAGGGAATTTCTCTGCAGAAAAATGAGAGGAACTCACATTCCCATACCTTCAGATAGTCAGGCGGCTTTAAAAGCCCTTATATCAACTACAATCCCCTGAAAATGGTACGTGACTCCTGGGCCTTTTTAATATGTTAGCGAACTTCAACGCATTATTACTGGGTTGAATTCCGGGACACGAGGGAGACGAGGAAATAACGAAATAGTGGACCAACTAGCAAAAACAAGGCAAGCATGCCTTTAATTAGTCCTTAACCTTTTTGAAGACTTACATAGGGCCACATCAACGAAATTCTCAGGAGGTGGGAGGTGAAAAAGTTCGTTCAACACTGGCGAAACTCTATCGGTCGGTGACAAGCGAAACAATTCCTAACGCCGAACAAAGGAATTTCTGATAGGCTACTTTCACTTAGCAGAGCAGACTTAAGACTTTTAACTGGTTACTTCACAGGCCACTGTAGCCTGAGATATCACTTAAACAACCTTCAGACCTTCTTCTGCCGATTCTGTGAAATAGACACTGAAAATACAGGATATGAAACATCAAATGATAGAGAAGTTTTCAATGGCAAACCTCCGAGAGTATTTCCCCCATAAAAAAAACATTTGCCATCCGGAATCCCCTGATTAAACTGTAGGTCCCTCTATTTGTGGAACAACATAAAGACGCACACCCCAAATAGGAGATGGAGCCCAGCCAAACGTCCAAGATGGGAATAAGCACTAATTAGCTGATAGGGTTAAGTGATTGCCTTAGAGTCTCTCCTCTTTAGCTTGTCGGCATAGCAAGCTGCTTTTCATAACGATCAAGTTTCAAAACACCTACGATATTTCTTAACATCTCAAAGCTGATTAATTTTGTATCCTTTCTTGAATTTTCATTCTCAGCCTGCATTTTGTACTTCTTTTTTTCTATATAAATATGTAATTTATTCTGTAAGATTTTAAGTCATACACTGAATGAATATGAAGGCCAATATTCCGTCTTATTATTTTCAGCGAACTTGAATTTTATTGTACAGTGTAGTTTGCACAACGGCAGTCAACACTTTGCTGTCTGCTGCACTTCTTTAATGACTGATCACATAAATTTTTCAAATTGAATAAAAAGAAATGGGAAAAATCAATCAAGTTGTTACCTCTACTCTTATTAACTCAGTTGATTCTCCTGACCATCAACTGCGAACGCGGAAGCAGAGATATGTGTATGTATGTGTGTACCTATGTATGTATGTATGTATGTATGTATGTATGTATGTATGTACACATGTATGTATTACGTAATGCTACCCAATCGCCTCCCTTGTCAATAGGGCGCCATGAGGCAGCGGTCAGTTGAGTGGGACAAGGCATGGAAGGTTAACGCAAAGTAATGACAGCTTTGGTAACAATGCATTACCAAAGGCAAACAACTAGCCAATAACAACGACAACAGTAACAACACCAGGAATAACAAAAGCACAAGGACATATGTATTCAACTGTCTATGGCTGTCGCCATTGTCACACGCCGCCTAATAACATTCACTTGTCAGTCGGTTAGTCAGTGCCAAGGCGAATTGCGCCAAAATAACGCCAACGCATTCGAAATATGTCGTTATGATTTCGCCATACAAAACGAAAACTGAGTGAGACGAACTTTTCAGCAACTACAAAGTTACCGTAAAATTATCGTAGAATAATCATAAAATTTTAGCGAATGCGAATGAGTTTTTAATGAGGCCACTCCTTCATATACGTCGTTGTGCGAGTCAAAGTCGAGTTGCCGGAAGTGAGAATGTGGTCACAACAACAATCGTTGCTATCGCGTTTCCTACAAAAAGTGCAATTTCGCAACGCCCGTAGGTATGCAATGCAAATCGTAGATATGATATTGAGGAAATGTAGTATATAAATGAAGTTTGCCACTCACAGTGGTAGCAAAAAATAAACAAACAAAGAAAAATTACAAATATTTATGCGTTGTAGACACGCAAATTTTAAGTTTCTTTAAAGGTCAAAAGTTTAGCAAAAGTGTGCTAAGAGTTGGAAAAAAAAAAATTGCAAAGCAACAGCGTGCGCTAAGCCATAATAAATATTTCAAAAAATAAATATTAATAAAAGAAAAAATAAATAAAAGAAAAACTGAAATAATAGCAGAAACAAAAAAAAACAACAATAAATAATCACGCACACACACTCATATTCGCAATCGCACAGATAATCACACCACTTAATTGCCCCAATTGTATATGCGGCGTTGACTGAAAAAATATTGTCAAGGTCACATGCAATGACATTTTTGAAAAACTCCAATGCAACTTCGTGGATAAATGAAACAATTATAAAGTTTCCGCATTTAAACTTGGTTATAGAATGTAAGGCAGCGTTACAAGCAACTCAATTCGCACAATAATTGAAAGAACTGAAAAAATTCTAAGCGAGCGCAGAATTGTAGATGCAGTTCTGACTGTAAAACTGTAGGTCTGTGATCAAAGTTGTCATCATAAGATATTCGATTTGGTTTTTGTTTTTAATAGCTGCACGCATTTCTTATAAAAGTTCCCTTGCTTTAGAAGGAAGAAAGTAACAGTAGTGGTTAGTGACTACTAGGATTTGGGTGCAAGTTTTGAGGTTCTAATCGTGCACCGGAATAACTATTCCATTTGCGGAAGTTTTAGGCCGATACAATTTTTTATGAATATAAGAAAGCTTATAATAAGGAATTTTAAAATCAATGTTTTCTAAACCCAATTGGCCAATTGGATGAAAATTTTTTTTAAATAATTTTATTTTATTTTATTTTATTTTTTTAATATTTAAATTTTTGTTTTTTTTTCGTTAATTAAATTCTCTTAAAATATGAAGTAATCCTTTTTTGGTTTTAGTTTTTTTTTTTTTTATTTTTGGTTTTTAATTTTTTAAAGTCATAAATTTTCGTAAAATATGAAGTAATCTTACATTTTTTTGGTTTCAGTACTTTTTTTGTTTTTTGTAATTTTTTGTTTTTAATTCTTAAGATCATAAATTGTCTTCAAATATAAAGTAATTTAATTTTTTTTTTTTGAAATTTTTTGTTTTTACTTTTTAAGATCATAAATTCTCTTCAAATATGAAGTAATTTAATATTTTTTTTTTTTGAATTTTTTTGTTTTTTATACATTTTCTTAAAAAATGAAGTAATCTTACATTTTGTTGTTTTTTTTTAATTTTTTGTTTTTAATTTTTAAGGTCATAAATTCTCTTCAAATATGAAGTAATTTAATATTTGTTTTTTGAAATTTTTGTTTTTAATGAAAGGTCATAAATTTTCTTAAAATGTGAATTAATCTTCATAACAGTCGTTGTCATGGTTCGACAGCACGCGCCATTGACGCTTATAGTCGCTCACACAACACCTTAAAAAAAATCCGACCCGATAGTCATATCTGGCATGTACGGCGGCCGCGGTAGCCAAATGTTTTTGTTCGTGAATATTATTCAGCAGTGCCCTGGCTCGAAAAACACTGTAGGTATAAAATATCAAATCATAAAAAAGGTTTTTTTTTTTCAATATATGTATGTCGTTCCACAGCAGGCAATGACGAACTTCCAGTGTATATAAAAAGCTTCTCAGCCATTTACCCGTGGGGGTCTAAATAAATCTATAGGCCTTCCATCTAGATTTACACTTCAAATTGAAGCGATACTCGGCCAATCACATCCGCGTAAATACCGCATCAATTTGTAACTGCAGTGAGAATTTTCAATGGCGTAAAACTGACAATTTCCCTTTTTGCCACCTCCGTTTGAGGTGAAGTATTTCGCGTGTTTAATTTTATAATTTTTCAGTTAATAATTTCAACGGGTTCCTTAGAAGTACCGAAGGTAAATAAATCTGCTGCGAATAAGTCTTCCAACGAGGTACAACATAAGTTGATCTAAGAGGACTGTTTTTTCTGGGATGACGGCCGTGAAGAGGAAACTCTCATGAGTATGGCTATACGAGCAAAGCAGTATGCACGACTTGCAACCTCACGGCTTGTAATCATACCTACACCTACATACTAAACACCTCTCCACAATCTACCACTTTCCCCGCGGAACTGTCAAGGAGGTATTACCTACTACACGAGACTGGTTAGCTCCAAGGCTCCTAGTTTTTGTTGATATTTACGAAAAGATTAAAAGGTATATCTGAACTTAAAAGTGGGGATATGAAAGGACATTTAAAGATCTTAGAAGACTTCCTACATAGTCGCATCCTTCATAGGGATGATATACTATCACCCAAACCAGTACTCTTCAGGAACTTCCAAGTTATAATTAATGAACGCACAGACTGGAGAACTAATTCTATCACTTTCAAACCTGGCTCTCAGCTATGGCTTACTGATGGGTCCCAATTGGAAAATGGTAGAACAGGGGCAGGAATCAATGGGCCTAAATTCAAAAAATCGATTCCGATCTGACTCTACCCAACAATATTCCAGGCAGAAATACATGTCATTGAAATATGTGTGAGAGAATGCCTTAGCAGAAAAATGAGAGGTACTCACATCTTCATACTTTCAGATAGTCAAGCGGCTCTGAAAGCCCTTCGATCAACAACTATCACCTCTAAATTGGTAAATGATTGCCTAAACCTTCTCAACACGTTAGGAAATCTCAACATAGTAACACTAGGCTGGATTCCTGGATTCCGGGACATGAAGGACATAAGGGAAATGAAATGGCTGATGACCTTGCAAAACAAGGAGCAAATATGCAACTTACTGGTCCTGAGCCTTTCTGTGGACTCACAAAAAGCCACATTAATGAATTCCTTAGGAAATGGGAAGAAAGGAAATTTACTGCAACTGTGCCGCTCAGCGTAAAGCCAAACTATTTCTAAGTCCCAACAAAGGAATATCTGACAAGCTACTCTCACTAAGCAGAGTAGATCTGCGTCTTTTAACAGGATATCTTACAGGTCACTGCAGCCTGAGGTATCATCGAAATAATATTGGTCTATCTGAGACCAATGTCTGCCGCTTTTGCGAAATGGACTTAGAGAGCTCAGAACATGTGTTTTGTGAATGTCCTGCGTTGG
Organism: Anastrepha obliqua; assembly: GCF_027943255.1. Lineage (NCBI taxonomy): Eukaryota > Metazoa > Arthropoda > Insecta > Diptera > Tephritidae > Anastrepha > Anastrepha obliqua. Next base: position 35,161,878 of record NC_072896.1, read on the forward strand.
GCAGACAGAGACTTCATCACCTTGGTGGTATCGTAGTATCTCCATGCAATCTTTGAAACAACAAACCTAAAATTGTGCTAAAATTTTTAAAAAGCCTAGAACTCTAGGGTTACAAAATAGGCCTTTCACAATAGATCAGCTGTTGTCGCAGTGCGTAATGGTCTTCTAATAATAATAATAGGTCGTACTTTGGTAGATAGATCGAAGAGGGCCATCAAAATTCAAAGGCTTGCTCGATGCTTCCACTCTAAATAGTTTACCCTAAATTACAATACTTACTCATGCTTAGAATTTCACAAATATAATGTACATATTAGAATCTACTGCTATTTGTATTTACAACCAACCATTGGCGTTCTATAATTGCACAAACACAAGTTGCAAGCATTTCAAAAAAGTTGAATTGCAAAAAGTTTGTCTACGGTATCCGTAAATAAACAGTTTTTGCGCATATATAGACAAAAATACAGTGAAAGCTATTGCGTAGTTATTACCGCTGCCATTACCTTTACTCAGCGACCTTGATATATATATACCTCTTCCGTCTCTCTCACCCTCTCTCCCTCTACTTTCCATACTCTCTAAATATCGCAGTTGAAGTGCAAACAAATCATTTATCTGGTATTGTGTGAGGTTTATTGTTTCAACCTTGGCCTCTCACCAATGCCAGCAATATTACAGGTACCTACATATGTAAGTAAGTATTTGCAAAACGCGCAAATGTGCCTTGAAATATGCAACAGTTTTTCGACAGCTACGCATGGGACGTATATAAATTCGCATTGCATGTGGAAGACTATTAAGATAGGATAAGCACATTCCTATATTATATGACATATGGGCACTTGTAACTGTTTACATATGCGTGTAGAAATATACAATATTTTAAATACTCACCCAACAAGCCAGTATGTGTTCCACTTATCAATTCTTTGTTTATCGTGTCTCTTCTCTTGAATATATTTTCCTGGCATTTTATAGCATTCCCCTTCTATGTACTACTATTTGCTCGTTAAACTTATTTATTTGTGCTTTTCTGTCTACATTGTTATTTGCGTGTCCTTTCATTATGTTGTTGTTATGGTGACAATGCCTTTGTCCTCGCCCTCGCCTTCAGTCTCGAAAAGTCGTTACTTTGTGGGTTTACAGCAACTTTTAGTTGGAGTTTTTGGTGTTGTATTTTTTAAAAATAATGCCACAAAAGAAAAGCGTAACAGCAGCAATCACATGTATTTTATTAAAAATAAAAAATATAGGGTGTTCCATTAAGTTCACTCAATTTGAGATTTGAATAAAAAGGAGTACTTGAATATTTGAGAAGTTCTGATATTATTTTTACTGCATTACAGAATGTAGGCGCGGTGTTGCTCTATGCATGCAAAGTATTTGATAACACTGTTCAACAAAATGATAAAAAAACAAATTTACGTATTTCTCATGTAAAATGAGAACTGCAAAGATTGTAAAAAAAAATTATTTATGCAAATATTTAGTAAAAATGGGTCTTCTATTTCTTATAACCTATCAACAAAATACTATGAGACCCCAGGAATCACTTGGTTGCACTGTGTAAAAGAAAAAGTTGTTGTTATGGCCCTAAGCCAATCTGACACCAAAGTTTAGTATTCATGCGCGATAGTCAAACTCCACAAGGTTTTTTCTATCGCTCCTTTTAATTTTTATATGTTGAATTAAAGTCTATTTTTTTCCTTAAACCGTACGAGTTTTTCATCTTCGATCATCTCTATTAAAATTTTCCATTTAATTTTTTTATTTTTTATTTCATGTTTAATTTATTTGAGTTATTTTTTACATATTTTGCCCTTTAACTTCGCATCCAGGTATCCTTAGTCGAATTTGTTGATGTGTGACTACCATTCGGTTATACGCAGGTTCGAAACCTTGGACCAAATGATAGAAAACGTTTTGTTTTTTTTGTATAAGGCTCGACCCTCGACAGGCAATAACAATCCTCAGTGGGTTTAGAAAGCGGCCTTTGCAGAGTGGTAGTAGGGCACTTACAGACTCGACCACGGCGGCCGCCAATAAACTCCCGAAATGCATTCCCAAAAATCAAAATACAATTTTATTAATCAAAAGTGAAATCATCAGCTTCAAAGTACTTCCCATCAACAGCAACTCGAAAAAAATTCCTGGTTTTCTAGTTTCTGTATAGCTAGCAGAGTTGGGCTCGATTTTCTATTACTTCCTTTCGGCTGTTAAAACGCGTTCCCCACAATGGTTTCTTGACTCGTTCAAATAAAAAAAAAATTTGGGGCAAAAATGGAGTCATATCAGTTGAATTCGATGGCTGTTGGATGGTATTCGTTTCGGTCAAAAATTCACTGATAATGTTGGCACTGTCCGACGGTGCATTATCATTGTCCAAATTCCACGAGTGGTGTTCCCATACAAAATCCTTTCTTTTATGGCGAATTGCTTTTTGAAAACGTCTCATAACGCCTAAATAATAGTCCTTATTAACTGTCTGACCTTCTGGTGAAAATTCGTGATAAACAATACCGTTATAATCCAAAAAACTATGTGGATCGTTTTCTTATTTGACTGAAAACGACGCGGTTTTTTGGTCGTGATTCCCCCAGGGCTCTCTACTCACACCCGTAAACCCGGTCTCGTCGTCTCCAGTAATGAAGCGTTTGAGAAATATTTGGTTAGGCTCAGCCTTGGAAATCATTTCTTTGGTGATATCAACGCTGTCCCTTTTTTGCATGAAATTCCGGTCCATTTTCCCCATTTTTAACAAATTTAATACAAACTTGTTGTTGCAAACTCTAATCCATTTTTAAAACTGTAAAGGTCGAAAACTCGCACAGGGGTAGATTTTCTCAAAACGCCGTAAATTTTGCAAATGTTAAACATAAAAATGTTGGTATGATAGATGTGGCAACCTAACAAATAAAAAATCAAAGCTCAAATCAGCTGACTTAGAGCGCCATCTAGCGGTTGTTCCGGGAACGAGGAGGTACCTATAGTGCAGTGTGGCTATGTTTTGTCATTTTTGGCCGATGATAAAAATCACATATTTATGGCTTTGAGAGCGAATAAAAATCAAACGGTTTTAAAACATTAAAAAAGTTTATATATTTGTTTTTATTAAAAGCTTCTTGGCATTTTTGCATTAAAAAAATTTGTTTTAAACTAATATTTCGTGGCTCCTCCCCTTGCTGTTAAGACGGCCGTAATTTGTTGAGTCATACTGGCTACGCATCCTGGATGTGTGCCATAAAGCTCCATCTTGCATAAAGGTGTATTGGTCTCTCGCACAGGGTTTCTAAATATGGTAGCAAAACGTTTTCCAGCACATCCACGTATTGGACAGAGCTCATTGTTCCCTCAACAAAATATAGCGGACCTGTAGGTTATACAGCCGCAAACCATAACACTGGGGGTTGTTTGACCCTTGCAAGCACACAATCTTCAGAATGTCGTTCTCCGGCTCTTCTGCGAACAAAATTTGCTGTTTTTGTAACCGCTTCCAATCGGCGTTCATCGCTGAAGATGATCTGTAAGAAGAAAAACACAACCACAAAAAAGTGTGAATGTTCACATCTTCTTACTACTGCTATTTGACAAAGGAAAAAAATATTTTTTTTTAACTCACTTTTTTCCAATATTCCGCGTTGAAGTCTCTGTGAAGTTGTGCCCAAAGTTTCCGCCGATTTCGCATACACGGTGTCAGATTTGGCTTTTTACTGGTCGTCTGCAAAAAAGCCCATTTTCGTATAAGCGTCGTCATAACGTTCTTTCCGAAATATTTACTCCAGATTCCTGAACCTCTCTAACAATCATCCGACTTGAAGCATTTCTGTTCCAGAGAACTGTTTGGATGATTTTGTGATCCTGCCTGGTTGAGGTGATGCGTTCTCGGCCACAATTTTGGCGATTGTTTGAAGTTACCGCTAAAATGTTTGTGGTATTTTTCAACTTTTTGGCAACATTTACCACAGACGCCTTGGATATTCCAACGGTTCTTGCTATGCCTGCCTAGCCCAGGTTCTTGGCTTTCAAAAGAACTGCAATTTGTTGCTTTTGTCCCACTGTCAAATTCGACTTTCGGCCCGTTTTCTAAAAAAAACTGGATAAATTTAAAAACAAGGATAATCCACGTGCCAAATTCAAAATATATGTATATTTTGTATTTACTGTTGTTATATTTTAGATATATGAATATTCACTGTTCAATTCTTTCATTTTTCAGACGATCTCAAGTTTCTTTATGCTCCTCACACAAGATCGTATTAATTCACACTTAACTTTTCACTTATAAGCAAAAAAACTGATCCTCTTCTAATCGTCGCAGGCCAATTGAGCGGAAATTCTTAAAAACATCTAAGAACAGATTAATAACCCCTTAATACCCTTTTTAATTTGGAAAAGTCCAAATTAGATTGAAAATTTTACCTGATATTTGAAGTTTTCAGAAAAAATGTTCCCTCAATAAACATAGAATGGAGCTGGGTTGGGCTGAGCGTATGTGTCTCAGAAATTAGTCGAAAAGCATTCAATCAGGCTATCTGGGTAGCAAAATTGCTCCAGGATATCACAAATTTATTCTTACTGGGAATGTTGTTGTCAATCCATCAATGAAATGAAAATGGATTCTGATACGTTTCATGTTTCAATGTGAACGTCAGTTAATTGTCTACATTAGATCGCTTTCAATGCTTTTCCTTTCAAGCGTTATATCATCAATCTCGCTGCCAGGACGTAAATACATCAATACTTTTGTGCCCTTTAAAACCCCAACTAACTAAAGCATTTGAATTCTCTTTTTCATTATGGACTTTATTAGACGATTATAACATTAAAACTACTATCATTTTTTTTTTAAGGCAGACTGCGCATTAAGTCGATGTCGTAGCTATGTTTAATGACATTTACATTTATCAAACTAAATACATATATGCGCACATGATGCCTTGCATCAATAAATAAATTTCACACACTTCACAAATTAGGAGCTACTAATATTTTTCCTTAACAAAGAAATCATAGCTCCACCTACACCCCATCGAATAAGTACATTTACCTGCATTGACAGAAGTCTGAATTCCTACTTCGTTACATGCAACCAACTCACTACCAATTCCCCTACCAAGAGATGTTAATTAGGCAATCCACTTGCCACGCAATTAGTTCAGAAGGCACCACTTGAGGTAATGAATAAAATTTTTTGGCACCCCCAGATTATCACAACAAGAATCCAAGAAACAAACAAGTTCTGTTCATTACTTTTATAGCAAACAATCGTCAAGGTATTGTACAATGCAAATACAAAAAAAGAAACAGACTATTCAAGGAAGTCCAAAGAAAAAAACACACGGATAAAAGTAGTAATTATGCAAATTTAAGCTACCCAAATAGTTCTTAGACGTGGCGCAAGAATGCGAGCCAAACACGTAAATATACAAATAAGCACTTACTTGTAAGGGAAATCAGGTAAATCTTTACTAAGCAACTAAAACAAGGTGGAATAAAGCAAGAACCTGCCACGGCACACCACAGCAAGTGTGTGAGCGCCTAAAGGCTGGCAACGAAAAAGTGTAAGAGGAATTACAATTAGCGCGAGTGCAAAGAAAAGCAAGAATACTAATACTAATAGAAAAGCAATTTTCAATAAAACCAACTCGTATTGCTGTATAATATTTTAGCGTCAAAAACCAGTAACAGCAACAACACACGCACAACGATCAAATTGTATGTAAACAATAGCGCCAGCATTACCACACAAAGGTCAAAAGCCGACCACAAGACATTAGATATGTCTTAGCTGATATGGATATTTGGTTATTTGCATTAAATGGCGTGAGTTTTCCGTTTGGTATACGAGTATTGTTATATGGCGTTGCATGTGCGTGTGTATGCTTATGTTGTGCACAAGGAAGGAATGCGGCCGCATGCTAAAGAGCTATAAATGTAAAGCGACCGCAAAGCAAATGATTACAAAGCCATTTGTGCAGGACGCAAAATGAAAATATAAATACAAATGTAATATACTATACATACAAGTATACCTGTACATATATATACATACATATGGATGCACTAGGAAAGTTAATATGAATTTTAATACCGAAATTTCGGGATATTTTCTACGTAATTTCGAAATGTACCGGAATCATCAATTTAAGTAATTATTGTCGGGGACAAGTCGCGAAATGGCGAGATTATGCTGCAATATTTCGGGATTGCGTGTTTGTTTAAAAAACACAATCGACAATTTAAGAGTTTAGGAATTTATGGTCCGGGAGGAATCCCGAAATTTCGGGACTATACAAAAACTTATTGGAATTGCGTGTTTGTTATTAAGTAAAATAAAATCGGCAATTTAAGAATTTAGGCAGGTATGCCTCGGGACAAATCCCAAAATTTCGCGGTTATATTATAATAACATATCGGGATTGTATTAAAAATATCTGTAAAGCAGATATTTACTGAGGACTACATATCTATGGAAGAGTGCAACACTAGCCCAACTTGGCTACATAATGACTCGAAAAAATGGTATACAGATGAGTCCAAGACGTCTCCTATCCAGCTCATCTAAGATAGATAAGCAATGTTAAATTTGTTTACTAGAAATAATAATTCACAGGAAATCAATCAATGTTAGTTTTCGAATGAATTCAAATATTTGTAAAATTTCTCTGAGAATTTTTAGTATAGACAGAATTCACTCCACTCCGCAAGGTGGTGTTCTCACGCCTTTCCTCTGGGTTGTTGTCGTAAATGACTTGCTGGAGGAACTGGTGAAAGGGGGCTGCAGGGTGGTTGCCTCCGCGGATGACGTGCCACTAATCGTTAGAGGAAAATTTGTAGATACTCTGTACAACTTGATACAGGGATATCTGAACGTAGTTGTTAGGTGGGCAACGGATTGCGGCCTGTCGGTGAATCCTCTTAAGGCGGAGCTCGTCCTATTTACGAGGAAATATAAAATACCCAGAGCTCAACTTTCCTCACTGGGGGCGCTCCTCTGATGCTTTCTGACAAGGTGAAGTACCTAGGTATTATCCTTGACAGCAAGCTTACATGGAAGCGCAATATTGAGGAAAGAGTAACGAAGGCAACAATCGCCTTATATGGGAGCAAGGGCGCTATTGGCAAAAGATGACGCCTTTCGGCTAGAGTTGTTTTCTGGCTACATAAAACTATTGTAAAGTCTATCTTGTTATATGGAGTAATAGTCTTGTGGAACTCACTAGAGAAGACGACATTGGTGAAGAAGATGGAGAGAGTTCAGAGGTCGGCACTCATTGGAATTAGTGGGGCGCTTCGAACGACTCCTACTCTGGTGTTCAACGTAATGTTAAATGTGGTACCCGTAGACATCGCAGGCAGAATTGCCGCTACACGTACCGCAATCAGACTGAGGGGAAGCTACGAGCTTAACCTGACTTATGGGCACTCAAGCATTCTTAGAAACTTCGAGTTCATCCCTTTGTCAACGGATCAGTGTATACCCTCGTGTAGTCCAACCGGAACCTTCTCCTCTCATATTCCGTCAAGGGAAGAGTGGACGGAGGGCTACACTTGGGGGCAGGGCCTGGTGAACTTGTTCACGGCTCCTCTCTTGCGGGGAGCTTCTCATCAGACTCAAATTCAGGTTACCGGACTACTGCAGTGTGTTCCAGGCAGAGGTAGCCGCAATCAAGGAGGCAGCTGATTAGCTGCTCACATGCGTACTAACAGTTAAGAAAGTAAATATTTACTCCGACAGCCAAGCGGCAATAAGGGCCCTCGGGTCTATGACAGTGAATTCGGAACTGATCATGGAATGCTTGACCTCACTTTCGACTGCGTCCGAATTCTTTGGCACCAGCCTCATCTGGGTTCCTGGTCACAGCGACATTGCGGGAAACTGTGAGGCGGATGAGCTGGCCACACAAGGGACATGAGAGGTGATTTCCCCGCGAAGGGAAAGAATTGGGATCCCCCTGACTACCTGCGGTCTGCTCCTGGAAAGATGGGCATCGCGCCAACTCAGCGAGCGCTAGCCAAGTGCTCAAACGTGCAAGGTCGCGAAATTCTTCTGGCCACATGTGGACCGGAGGCACACGGGCGAGCTTCTGAGGCTGACAAAATATTAGCTCAATAATCTCGTGGGTTCCTTAACAGGGCACAATGCTGTGAGACTTGAAATAACCTCGAGTCCTTTTTGCGCTGGATGTATGGAGGATGAGGTGGAATCATCTCAGCACCTTCTCCTTAGCTGCCCCGCTCTGGCGGGGCTAAGAGCCAGGCATCTTGGCTCTTACTTCTTTGCCACGTCTGCTGATATAGCTGGCGCTGACATTAAAAATCTGACGAATTTCATCAGCGGCATAAAGCGGTTGACGCAAACATAGTCATCGCCTCTCCCCGCCCTCTCGCTGCATCTCATCGGTATTTCTCTTTCACCTCACCTCCTTCATAATGGTATCACCAAGGACGAATCTTTCTTCATCCAATTGTGCTCATTCATTGGGTAACCATACCAACCTAATTTCACTTTTGGCTAAAAGTACTAATTTCAATAATATTTCAATCCTAATCTGTCCCTTTAACAAGTCTGTCTTTAACAAAAGAAACTTAACTTAACTTAACCAAAAAATCTTCGCGGAATCATATTAGCTAATTTTGTATACTCATTATAGTATTACGGTATCCCAAAATCCCGATACTAACCTCACGGGACCGTGGATTATGCGATCCCAGGACTAGCACCCCTAACATGTACGTGTACAAGCAACCAAATACGGGTGAAAGGTATCTATTAAGCCGCATGCAAACTTTGGAAGCTCTCAACTTATCGGTAAGTGAGGCCGTTCTTCGTTCACAGTTCTAAGGAAATTCCTGCGCCACTTAAGGCCACTTCCTTCATTCACTCGCAACTACACGCATATCAATTTTCCAGTTCCCATTTATGCAAATATAGTGCAATGGAATTACGTTTACTATTATATATATTCCTTTTTGCAAAATGCCTCCCCATTCAGGGCTGAGTTGAAACTGCAAGAACCAGTATTACTTTTTCGCTGTAAAATAAGCCATGAAATGGAATTGCTTGAGTGGCAAGGCCAATTAATGGGATTCTAGAGAAAACATTTAATAGTTGCTTGAAAGCTGAATTGTATGAACCAAAAAATATTTGTAGCTGTCGGAAATTGATTGATTTTGAAAAGAAAAATTAAGCAATAGAATTACCCTAAACTACTGAATAAAGCTGGGCTATCAGCTTTCAAAATGGTTGCCAACCTAAACGTTAACTCGCTAAAGCAATCAATATTCCCAAATAATAGTTAAGTGAAGAAAAATATTAAATACTAAAATCATCCACACTATTCGGTCATATGTAGGGATCGCTGGAGGTGAGGTTGCCATCTTAGTCAGGAAAATAATTAATTATTATGAAATAGAAAATATCAAAACTAAAGTAATTGAAAACGTAGGAATTGAAATTGTTGGTGAAAATAAGAGCAAAATTAAGATTTTTAGCGCATACTATCCGGGAGGTTCACCAACAAATGATCTGCGTAAATTTTATAAAAAAGATTTAACACGTATTTTTAATGTTAAAGAAAGTGTAGTATTCTGTGGTGATTTCAATAGCAAACGTCGTGAATGGGGTTGTCTGAGAGCAAATGTTTAGGGAAATATACTCACTGTAACTTAAAAAATGGGAAAATGGGTTCTGTATAGACTTTCCGTCGCCAACCTTCAGCAGAGAGTGAATGTGTGTTCTCAGCTGCTGCAACGGCTTGAAAAGTAAAGTCTTTTGAACCGTATCGTTACTGGTGATAAAAAATGGGTCCTTGACAATAATCCTGTTCGCAAACGCCAATGGTTAGATAAAGATGAAACACCAGAACCGACACCTTGAGATGGCCTTCACCCCAAGAAGGTTCTCCTGTCTATTTGGTAGGATATGGCCGGTATTGTTTATTATGAACTTCTGGAACCAAACCAGACGAGAACTGTTGATTATTATTCCCATCAGCTATCAAACCTGAATGAGGCACTTAAAAAAAATCGACCGTCTTTAGTGAATAGACGCAAAGTTTTGTTTTACCACGACAACGCAAGACCTCATACTGCAAGGCAAACATTAGGTAAGCTAAACGAGCTCGGATGGGATATTGCGCCTTGTGATTATCACCTTTTTCGTGGCCTTCATTCTCATATGAAAAAAATCTCTATAAAAAGGGCTATCGAAGCGTATTTTGGTCTCCAAGGGCAAAAAATTTTTTGAGCAGGGAATTTAAAATTTGCCTAAACGTTGGGAAGACATTGTCAATAATGAAGGAAAATATATTATTGATTAATAAATACTTTAAATATTTTTTTATTAAATTTAAAACCACCTTTAAAAACCGCACGAACTTATGGACTAACCTGATAAAACCGCTTCATAGATTTCAATAAAATTTATACTGCTTTTGAAAAACACAAAAAACAGTCGTGATTGATCCAAGGATTTCGATTTTTTAAATAATTGACTGACGGTTTTTTCGAAAATCTGAAAAATATTTCCTGAGACCGCCACACTATTAATTTTGAAAAAAAAGCTTCGATCAGGCTGAAGATTATATATTAATAAAACTAATTTCTCTTGTCCGATGGATTTTAGATGACTCTACAAGGGCTTGTGATGATCACCGCAAAGGACTTCTACAGCGACTACAACGAGCTCCACATAAACAGCGATAACTCTTACAATTAATATATTTTTTTTTTTTGTTGAAATTTTGCTGAAGTCAAGTCGAAATATGATGTACTAGTGCTATGTTTTTATTTTGTAAAATAAAGCAACTGACTAGCAAACAAAAATTATTGAAAATCATCATATTTTCGAGCCCCTGACTACCCCTAATCTTGATTTTTTTTAAATTTACCTGTGCCTTCAACGCTTTGAATTCCCGTGGAAATATGAACTTTACCGCAAATTTGGGTCACAAGTCTTACATCTTCTTCCTGTTCTTAGCCTTTCATTATAGATTTGCACCTATTTTTCTTCACACAATTTACAGATATAATTTAAATATTTACATACATATGTACATATAATATTATGAACATTATAAAATATTTTTATTATTGCACTTCTGTTGATTTTGAAAGCCAGCTTTTGCGCCAGCTTTTGCGCCATCTTTTTGGTGGAATATCCGACTTGCGTTTTCCTGATAGTACGGCGATACGGCGGCCGCCGTAGCCGAATGGGTTGGTGCGTGATCACCATTCGGAATTCACTGAGAGGTCGTTGGTTCGAATCTCGGTGAAAGCAAAATTAATAAAAACATTTTTCTAATAGCGGTCGCCCCTCGGCAGGCAATGGCAAACCTCCGAGTGTATTTCTGCCATGAAAAAGCTCCTCATAAAAATATCTGCCGTTCGGAGTCGGCTTGAAACTGTAGGTCCCTCCATTTGTGGAACAACATCAAGACGCACACCACAAATAGGAGGAGGAGCTCGGCCAAACACCTAACAGAAGTGTACGCGCCAATTATTTATTTTTTTTTTTTTTATAAAATCTCTCACTGCTACATATCGATACTAGTTAATCTCGTCGTTTGATTTCTGTACACGAATGTTAAAAAAATGCAATAAAACAATTTTGCATAGAGGCCCCGAAAAACCTTCTAATTTCAAAAATATATATATATTAATAATTAAAAGCACACGTAACGATGCATCTCGTTTTTCTTTTTGTCTGGAAAACTCTTAACAAACAAAAATTTGTATATACTGTGGGCAAAAAGTAAGGCGAATTTGGTTGTAAAATGAAAAATCTTTATTTATTATTGTAAATCAATTTCATCCCCTTCAAAATAATCCCCTCTCGATGAAATACACTTATGCCAACGATTTTTCCAATCCCCGAAACATGCCAAACAGTCCATTTCCGGTATAGCCATCAGCACCTTCTTCGATTCAGCTTTTATCTCCTCAATCGACTCCAAACGCGTTCCCCGGAGTGGTCTCTTGAGTTTTGAGAAGAGCCAGAAGTCACACGGAGCCAAATCAGGCGAATACGCTGGTTGCGGAACGATATGCGTGGAAGTTTTTTGCGAAATGGTCACGAAGAACGAGTGTAGTGTGAGACGGTGCATTATCGTGATGCAAAAACCAAGAGTTGTTGGCCCATAATTCTGGTCTTTTCAGACGAATTGCTTCACGTAAACGACGCATAACGCTCAAATAACATTCCTTATTAACAGTTTGGCCAGGAGGAAGGAATTCATAGTGCACCACACCACGAAAATCGAAAAAAACTGTCATTATGACCTTTATTTTTGAACGACTTTGACGTGCTCTTTTCGGTCTGGCTTCGCCTTTAGCTCGATATTCGCTTGATTGGTCGGTTGTTTCAGGGTCGTAAGCATAAATCCAAGTCTCATCTCCCGTAATGATGCATTTGAGCTTGTCCTGATAGTCTGAAAGCATTGTTTTACACACATCAACGCGACGACTTTTTTCCAAGAAATTGAGAGTTTTCGGTACCAAACGAGATTTGACTTTTCGTAGGCCCAAATGGTTTTTCAAAATGGTTTTCATAGATCCTTCTGATATTCCGATCGTATCAGTAAGGTCTTTAACAGTCAACCGACGATTTTTGAGCACTAACTCCTTCACTTTATTGACGTATTGGTCATCTGTTGACGTCGATGGTCGTCCGGAGCGCTCCAAGTCATCAACACGTGCTCGACCCTCTTTGAAGTCTTTGTACCACTTATAAACATTTTTCTGCGACATGGTCGAATCACCAAATGCCTTCTGCAACATGCTAAACGTTTCCGCAGCCGAAATTTCATTCCGCAAACAAAATTTGATGGCACTTCTCTGCTCAATCAAATCAGACATTGTAAAAATCGAAAAATGCACTCATGGTCGTTTGATAAACACAAGCGTAAATATATTACTGATAATGATATTCACATGAAAGTTGGCCCAGATGTTATTAACAGTGCTGCCAACTCATGAAAAAAGTAACTAGAGCGAAAATTTAATAGTATGTGCATGTGTAATTGTTTAAATCATTTGCTGTTGACATTTAATAACTTTTGTGATCTTACCTAGAAAGATTTATCATCAGAATAAAAAATTCGAGGCCTATATTTATGAGGGAAGATCTCTCGTCAAACGTGCTGGTATACTTTTATACTTTTCTTAGCGATATGAGGCGACTTCGATATATCAGAAGTACTGGAATGAAAATTAAAATCATGAAACATTAAAATTGTTCATTCATATCGTAATTAATTTTACATTATTATTTTATTATTTATTCCATACTTCTTTAGAAACTAAAGTTTTCCACGCATTTTTATTTCTAATCATAGGTCTCAGCTTACATTGTTTTATGAAATCAAGGCCTGAAGTGCTTAGTTTTTCAAGAGAGGACATTAAGATTGACTTCTGCCAGAATAGGATTCGAAATCGATCTCACAGACTTTAGCAATAAAAGTGTGGCCTAGTAATTCTCATGAGCAGAAAAAGTCGAAATATTTGTGAATTTAAGCGACTCGCCTTTGAAATAATTGATGATGTAGGTACAATGAAGTGCCCTAAATTTTACTTAAGTTTTAGGTTCTTTATTGCGGCTACTGCAGCTGAATGGGTTGGTGAGTGAGTAGTGCATGGTTCAACGCTTGGCCATGAAACACCAAATGATAGAAAACGTTTTATCCAATAGCGCTGGCATCTCGGCAGGCAATGACAAGCTTCCGCATGCATTTCTGCCATGAGAAAACCACACATAGAAAAGCATCTACCGTTCAGAGGCGGCATAAAACTATAGGTCCCTCCCTTTTTGGAAAAACACCAATACGCTTGCTACAAATTGGAGAAGGAGCTCGGCCAAATACCGAATAAAAAACACAAAGCCACTTTTTCGGTTTCTGAACAATTTTAGATCTCAATGCCTAGCAAATTCTTGCCTTTCATGCTTCGACTCTAAACCGAATTAGAATTTATACGCCTTGCGAACTACGTCCTTTCTATTGACTAAGCAAGAGGAGGGTGACGATTGAGTATATATATACCTATTATTTATAAATTTTATATAGGGAATTTAACTAACTCACTATGCATTACGTTTGAATAAAACAGAACCAGCAGGTGGCGCTGAAGTTGATTTATCTCTAAAATTCGTATTGGCGCAAAATAACTCCGCTTGGGCGGAACAGAGAGTTTTTTAGTTATTATTACAGCTAACTTAACTTGCATTTGAATTTCAAACCTCACTTCCCCCATTTGTAATTAAGCACACCAAGTTAGTTCACATGCGTGCAACCATTAAATATCGCATGCACTTTCTCACGCTTTCAACTTGTAATGAGGCAGAAGAAAACAAAGAGGCAAAAAAAGTAAGAAGAAAGTCTAAATACAAAGCAGAAACACGCATCTTAAACTTTCGCATTATGTTTTTAATGTGTATTTAATGCCAGTCACGCATGTGAACGCCAACCGCTACCTATAATTGTAGCCAACTACCACTGCGTTTTCGATTGCAACAGTGGCGGCACAAAATTGTCTTAAAGTACACAAATACCTACATGTACGAGCATGCATGTTTATGTAAGTAGATTATTATATGTACATATGCATGTATGTACGCATGCATATATGTATGTACTCGTATGCACGCCGTACGTAAGCGGCCATCCACAACATGGTGCTACATAGCGTATGAGTAACTTGTACTAATTGAAATTCAACAATTTCATGTATGCGGCATACCGCCACCACACCAAATACACACAAACAAACACACACATGCACATGGGTATGATGCACACATCCCAATATCACCGCTACAAAACCTTACACGCCGCACATGCCACAACGTTCGCAACATGCCACGCGCTGTGTGTCCACCACTCTCACTTCAATTTAGAAAAAAAAATGTAATATATTTTATTACATTTATGTTTGTGTGTGTAGGTACATTTGTACGTATATATATGTACATATATAAGTGTATGAAGGTGTTTACCTAAGTGCGCGGCAGCACCACAAACGACGTCAGCACACTTGGACTTTTACAAAAAGGACATTCTATGCAGTCGTCTTGAGTTGATCGGTCGTTGGGTTGCGTTGTCGGGCGTTCTATAAATATTTTTATGCTATATGCTATACTAATTCTGACGTCGCAAGTTTGCTTAAATTTTTGGTGACGGTGGTGCAATTGTTATTTTCGGTGTAATTTGCGTAGGCGCACGCTTGTAATAAGACACTTTGTTAAGTTCCAAATTTCGAAAAATGTTTGAGCTCTCGAAACTATTTTCGCTGAGACGGTAAGCAAATAGCTATTTATAAATCACATAACATGCGTATGCTTACATATACTTTTTACTTGCCATATGTGCTCACTTAGTTAGTGCCTAATTTATGCCGTAATATAATGAGGTAATAAGCCAGCTGACTTTCACAGTTACCGTTTAACCCGTGGCAGAGCTAGAACTTATCGTTCCGATCTTGATTGACATAATCAGTGTTGAATAGATTTTTTTCATCTGTAATTACGTGCATAATTAATTTAGTGTGATTTAGTGACTATTTGAAAAGCTGTCAGCATAAAAATATTTGCCACTAATGACACAAGTTCGCCAGTGCAAAAAGAAAAGGTTGTGCAATCGAAGATTTATATGCAATATAAAATCACGTATTATGTGCCTATGTTTTGTAGTGTGTGGAATGTGCTGCAACAAAATCAGATTCATGCAATTTGTTTTTTTTTGTTTTTGTTTTTTTTTTACTCGGAAAATTGATTGCATATAAGAGCAAATCTATCAGCTTAGTAATAAACAGGTGAAGTAAGTGGGCAGCTTTACTTTTATATTATCTGAGAATCGGCTGCTTCATAGAAAAAATGCCGCTTGTTGAAGTTTCTTTTTTTTGCTTTGCTGATGAAGTTACATGTACATATTTATGAGGAAAATCTGCTGAAATTTTTTTTATATTTCCCGCGAATCTTTACTTTTATATTCTCTAACAATCGGCTGCCTTATAGAAAAAAAGCCGCTTACTGAAGTTTTTAGATACCTGTTTTGCTTTGCTGATGCAGTTACATGTATTTATGAGGAATATCTATTATTATTTTCTTGAATTTCCTATGGAGACAGTGAAGTTTCAAAAAAAGGGAATTTCGCAAGATTATTAACTGTTACTACAAAGCAAAAAGTGCCTCAATTTTGCTGTGCAATTTGCTGCAGAACCTGGGTAGCCGCAGGGAATTGGAGAAATTCTACGGGCAAGTGAGGTCCTGCTGAATACTCAGGCTCGATACAGTCTAAATTTAGATTTTAATAAAAACAAAATTAATTAATTTAAATTCATTTAATTTAATTATTTAAAATTTCTTTTAATTAAAATTTTTATTTTTTTAATTTTAAATTCATATTTTAATAAGAAGAAATTATAATTCACTTATGTTAATTTAATTTCATTATCTAATAAATTATAATAATTAAATTTAATTATTTAAAATTAAAATTTTTTTTAAGTAAAATTTTTATTTTTTTAATTTTAAATTTAGATTTTAATAAAAAAAACTATAATTTATTTACATTAATTTAATTTAATTATCTAATAAATTATAATAATTTAATTAAATTATTTAAAATTTG
Organism: Anastrepha obliqua; assembly: GCF_027943255.1. Taxonomy (NCBI): domain Eukaryota; kingdom Metazoa; phylum Arthropoda; class Insecta; order Diptera; family Tephritidae; genus Anastrepha; species Anastrepha obliqua. The sequence continues at coordinate 35,178,506 of NC_072896.1, forward strand.
AAAATTTTGTTAAGCACTCAGGCTCGACACAGTCTAAATTTAGATTTTAATAAAAAAATTATTATTTATTTACATTCATTTAATTTAATTACCTAAAAATTATACCATTTTAATTAATTTATTTAAAAATTTAAAATTTATTTGAATTTAAAACTTTCAAAAATTTAAGAATTTAAATTAATTTAATTTAATTTAGTTTTTAAAAATTTAAACAAATTAAATTAAACTTTTAACTTTTTGAAATTTTTAAATTCAAATAAATTTTAAAATTTAATTTTTTTTTTTAATTTAATTCTTAAAAATTTTTAAATTTCTTAAAATTTAAATAAATTTAATAATAAATTTAAAGTAAATTTATAATTAAATTTATTTAAATTTACAACTTTTTTTAGGTTTATAATTTAATTTATTCAAATTTAAGAATTTTGAAAAGTCAAAGTTCTAAACAATTCTGTCATACCCTGCGTTAAATATCTCTAACACTAAGAATACCCGACAAGTTTGAAAATTTATTCGTTTCTTAGTTAATTTTAGTAATTTTTTTGCAAATTTAATTCTTTCTCCTTGAAAAACTATACAAATTCAAGGTTCAAACATAACGTAAATTTACACGGAAGTCCTTTAAAAGTTAATGATATACACAATTTTTGGAAAAAATTGGGGAATGTAGTTTAAGTCTATTTACTTTTGAGCTACTAAGCTGCAAATTAAAAAAACAATGAAAATCAACAAATTTTCTTCAAAAAAATCAAAATTTTTAATACAACTTTTTACCGAATCTTCAAGAATGCAATTTTATTGTCTATTACATTTTACGATAACAAGCTGCAAGTTTCAAGTTTATTTTGGACATTTTTTTTCTGGCATTTTCTTCATATAACGAATGCTCAAGAAGTTTTTTATAGGGAAAACACCCAACACTCAGGAAAAAAATGTAAAAAATCAACGCAATATTTGTGGAACTTAAAAGTCCATTCTCCTATAAAAACAATATAAGTTCGAGGGTCAAGCAATATGTAGCTTTAAGAAGAACTCAACAAATTTCCAATAAAAGTTTATATATTTTGATCAGAAAAATTTCGACAATGCAGTTTTATAGCCTAATAAATTTTCAAAAAACAAGCTGCAAGTTTCAAGTGATTCAAAAATCGCTTTGAGTTTTAGCATTTTGTTTTTTCCTGGCTTTTTGGTGTATTTTTTCCATGTAACATTTTTTTGTAATTGGAAAACACCCAACACCGTCAGTAAAAAAAATTGTCAGCAAAATGCATCGTTGCAAAGGAGTGTCCCTTTTCTTCAATTCTTGCACGATTTTTAAGCCAAGATCCGTAAAATTTTTAACGTAGTCGAATGACAAAGGCCAACAAGTTGAAAAAGACGACAAATCCGCATTTTGGTTTTTTTCAACACTTCTGTCTATGAACATCGTAAACTGCTTCTTTTTAAGTAAATAAAAATGGTGAACGTTTTGAAACTTGCGCTTCACTGTACCAAAATTCAATGAACTATAAAATTCGGCCGCCGTAGCCGAGTGGGTTGGTGCGTGATTACCATTCGGAATTCACAGAGAGACGTCGGTTCGAATCTCAGTGAAAGCAAAATTAATAAAAACATTTTTCTAATAGCGGTCGCCCCTCGGCAGGCAATGGCAAACCTCCGAGTGTATTTCTGCCATGAAAAAGCTCCTCATAAAAATATCTGCCGTTCGGAGTCGGTTTAAAACTGTAGGTCCCTCCATTTGTGGAACAACATCAACACGCACACCACAAATAGGAGGAGGAGCTCGGCCAAGCACCTAACAGAAGTGTACGCGCCAATTATTTATTTTTTTTTTTTTATAAAATTCTATACCCAAAATTTTTATAAAAATTCGGAATAGAAGGTGTGAAATTTTGATGAACATTTTTTGAATTTTTTTCAAACCTGTGCAAATCTTAAATGGTTTGTAGTGTGTGTAGTATTTTTGGTATAATAAACTATATTTCCAAAAAAAATTATTACAATTAAATGAAAATTAAATAAATTGTCAAAACTTCTCAATAAGTCCATATTCTATAGCTATTGAAGGCAAAATAATTTATGTACGACTAAAAAGCTCAAAGCACTGAAGTTTTTGACCGCGGAGGAAACGTAGCGAGGAAAAAGACGGAGTCTTTATATGCCTTAGATTGGCATGCAAATAGTTAACCCGTTGCTGGCAGATTCCAAATTTGAGAAATAATGCGACAAAATCCTCCTTGGCTTGGACGAAAGTTGAGCTGAGCTGGAAGAAGGTATGCTAGAATATATTATTTGTAAACTTTTACCTTACAACCTAAAAAGCAACGTTTCCGGATTGAATGTGATTAGTTGAAGTGTCACATGGCAGCCTTAAAAGGAATTAAGGATTTTTCATGTGGAAAATTTTCTGGAAAGATCTTGACTGACGTGTCTATAAAATAGAGCTCGTGCAAGAATTGGAGCCAAATGACCGTCATTTATGTGGCTTTGCTAATTGGGCTCATTTAGATATGATATTCAGATTTATTGGCGATAGGGAGGTTAAAAATGTCGGAAACATTCGATTGATGCCGTCGCGCCAATGATTTGTGGGGCATTCACCCACTAAAACAGATCCCCTCACTCCGGCTAACTTCCACGCCGGAATGGCATTTGCACAAAATCGAGATTGGAGACGTGATTGTGGATATCAATCACAAAATAAATCTGCATCCAGGCTCTCTACCTAAAACGTATGAAGGTTATACGTTGCTGATAGTCACCATTAGTTTCGTTATGAAGTAAATAGAACTTTTAAAGTAATGTGATGTCTTGCCTGAGTATGATATGGTCGTGAGTCGTGAACTCAAGCGTCTGTAATTGTCGTCAGTATGTCTAACGACGTCAGTATATCTATTCTGGAACACTGTTTCATATTAAATTTAGCACTTGTTGAGAAGTTCGATGGAATCAGACGCAACCCAGAACATTGATATCATTTTTCTCTGTCTACCGCTACTGCTTGCGTAGTGTACGCAATACTTGCTTGGCAAACTTGCATGCAGCAGCCCAAGAATGTTTTGAAATCCACATACTGCCAGTTAAATTTGTCTCATTTGGCTTCCAAGGATCGTGGCGAACTCTTCACGTTCTCTTGCGAATTTTAGACAATAGAAGAGTACGTGCAGCGAATCTTCAAACTTCTCTGGGCAGGTAGGACAGTGTGGATAATACTGGAAACAGCCGTGTCCGCTCAGCATCTGAGAGAAGAAGTAATCCTCTTATCCGTGTATTCGTCGTAACCACATAGCAAGGTTAGGGATAAGTTCGTGTGTCCAGCGGCCTTTAGAAAAAGGATTCCATCTTCGCTGCCAATCCTTAAGTGACGCAATTTGCTGTTCCAACTTTTAGTACCTTGCTGGTTTTGCGCCTTACCTTGGATAGAGACGATTTAGTTCAAGTGCTCGGATATCCAGTGCTCGCTATCGCATCGTTGCAGGTGAGTTCCACATCAATGACATGGTTCCCCCGTACAACCAGCGCAATATCGTCTGCGTACCCCACCAGTGTTGTATTCATGAACAGCCCCATTTTGGGGATGCGGTCCATTTTGAGGCGGCTGCCGTAGCCGAATTGGTTGGTGCATGACTACCATTCGGAATTCAAAGAGAACGTAGCATCGAATTTCAGTGAAACACTAAAATGAAGAAAAAGTTTTTTCTAATAGCGGTCGCTCCTCGGAAGGCAATGGCAAACCTCCGAGTGTATTTCTGCCATGAAAAAGCTCCTCATAAAAATATCTGCCGTTCGGAGTTGACTTGAACTGTAGGTCGCTCCATTTGTGGAACAACATCAAGACGCACACCACAAATAGGAGGAGAAGCTCGGCCAAACACCCAAAAGGGGTATACGCGCCAATTATATATTTATATATATCATACATTGCGTTCCACAAAGTCACTGTGTATTTCTGAGGTCCGTTGTCGGTGTCGTATTCAACGACCCTACCATCGAAATAGCTCCGGATAATCCGAAGCAAGTACGAAGGCACTTCAAGACTGCTGAGTGCTGAAAGAATTAGCGTCCAATTTGCTGAGTCGAAAGCATTCATTATGTTCAGCGTTATTACAGCGCAGTATTTCATAGCACCGGATGTTCCACCTGTCCTATTAATAGCCTCGCTCGCTACTTCGGCCACCAGTCGCTCTAAATTGCATTCGATTCTTTGTATTTTGTAACTAATCTTTTCTAGAAGGTTTTTTTTGTCATAAATTACACACATTTTCAAAACTGGTGTGTCTCTAAGTTAAAATATGTTAAAAATTCATACAATTAATTTTGAAACTACAACAGATATTTTTTATGAGGAGGTTTTTCATGGCAGAAATATACTCGGAGGTTTGTCATTGCCTGCTGAGGGGCGACCGCTATTAGAAAAGGCTTTTTCTTCATTTTGGTCTTTCACTGAGATTCCAACCTACGTTCTCCCTGAATTCCGAATAGTAGTCACCCACCAACTCATTCGGTTACGGCGGCCGAATACCTTAAGTTATACTTTAAGGTACATCTTAACGCCTTCTTTCATTTATACCAGAGAATCAACCATTCAACCTCTGGGACCGGAACAACTTTATAGTCTTAGTTGGCTAAGCCTAGGAGACGAATAACTGAGTGGATATACTAAGAGTAAGTCTGCTACCGTGGCGTGACTACCATCCGGCAGGGCCCGGTCTTGAAACTCACTATGGGCAGGAAACACAAAATCATAGAAAGGTTTTCGCTAATAGGCAGATAATGGCAAACCTCCGAGTTTATTTCTGCCCTAGAAATTTTCTTCAAATCATTTTCCTTTCGAAGGCAGCATAAAATTGCAGGTCTCCATTTATGGAGGGACTCATTGAGGATCATCAAACCGATCACAGCACAAATTCGAGGAGGCGGTTGGCCAAACATCCAAGACAGTATGTAAGAGCCAATTATATATAATCAGAGCAGTGTAGGTATTGAAGTGCGAATAGGCAGTCCTGGTTGAGTAGGACGACCTTAGACTGCTCACAGGTAACCACACCATACATAATCGAAGCACTTGCATCTACGTCAGATGGTTCCGCGAACTGAGACGGAATACTTCTGAAGTTTTTAGGTATCTCAATACATTTAATATGAATCTCCCTCATTTGCTGGAGCTGAAGCAATATTAAAGAATAAAAATAGCGAATTCTATGACTGTTCAGAATGCGACTTCCAAGAGGGAGCTACAATTAATCTTTTAGTCCATAGTTTTCTCTGTTCCTAACAGTCAATTTTTTTTATTTCTCTTCTTCTTCTTAATTGGCGCGATAACCGCTTACGCGATTTTGGCCGAGATTAACAAAGCGCGCCAGTCGTTTCTTTCTCGTGCTAACCGGCGCCAATTGGACACACCAAGTGAAGCCAAGTCCTTCTCCACCTGATCTTTCCAACGCAGAGGAGGCCTTCCTCTTCCTCTGCTACCACCAGCTGGTACCGCATCGAATACTTTCAAGGCCGGAGCGTTTGTATCCATTCGGACGACATGACCCAGCCAACGAAGCCGCTGGATCTTTATTCGCTGCGCTATGCCTATGTCGTCGTAAAGCTCACACAGCTCATCGTTCCATCGTCTGCGATATTCGCCGTTGCCAACGTGCAAAGGTCCAAAAATCTTACGCAGAATCTTTCTCTCGAACACTCCAAGCGTCGCTTCATCGGATGTTGTCATCGTCCAAGCTTCTGCGCCATACGTTAGGACGGGCATGATGAGAGTCTTGTAGAGTGTTAATTTTGTTCGTCGAGAGAGGACTTTACTGCTCAATTGCCTACTTAGTCCAAAGTAGCACTTGTTGGCAAGAGAGATTCTACGTTGGATTTCAAGGCTGACATTGTTATCGGTGTTAATGCTGGTTCCTAAATACACGAAGTCTTTTACAACCTCAAAATTATAACTGTCTACAGTGACGTGGGTGCCGATACGCGAGAGCGCCGACTGTTTGTTTGAAGCAGGAGGTACTTCGTTTTGTCCTCGTTCACCACCAAACCCATTCGCTTTGCCTCTTTGTCCAGTTTGGAGAAGGCAGAACTAACAGCGCGGTTGTTAAGGCCGATGATGTCAATATCATCGGCATACGCCAACAATTGTACGCTCTTATAAAAAATTGTGCCTGAGCGATTAAGTTCTGCGGCTCGCACGATGCTCTCCAACATCAGGTTAAAGAAGTCACACGACAGCGAGTCACCCTGTCTGAAACCTCGTTTGGTATCAAACGGCTCGGAGAGGTCCTTCCCAATTCTGACGGCGCTGCTGGTGTTGAGCAACGTCATCTTACATAGCCGTATTAGTTTTGCGGGGATACCAAATTCAGACATAGCGGCATACAGGTAACTCCTTTCCGTACTGTCGAATGCAGCTTTGAAGTCGACGAAAAGGTGGTGTGTGTCGATTCTCCTTTCATGGGTCTTTTCCAAGATTTGGCGTATTGAGAATATTTGGTCGATGGTAGACTTTCCAGGTCTGAAGCCACACTGATAAGGTCCAATCAGTTGGTTGACGGTGGGCTTCAGCCTTTCACACAATACGCTCGCTAGAACCTTATAGGCGATATTTAGAAGACTAATCCCGCGGTAATTGGCACAAATTGCAGGATCGCTCTTCTTATGGATTGGGCAGAGCACACTTAAATTCCAATCGGCAGGCATGCTTTCATCCGACCATATTCTGCATAGGAGCTGATGCATGCACCTTACCAGCTCCTCGCCGCCATGTTTGAATAGCTCAGCCGGCAGTACGTCGGCGCCCGCGGCTTTGTTGTTCTTTAGCCGCAATATCGCTATTCTCACCTCGTCATGATCGGGTAGCGGAACGACAATTCCGTCGTCAACGATTGGGGTATCGGGATCTTCACATTCTCTATGACATGCGCAGCTGTCACCGTTTAACAGGTTCGAGAAGTGTTCCCTCCATAATTTAAGATTGCTCTGTACGTCAGTCACCAGATCGCCGTCTTTGTTCTTACAGGACAACGCCCCGGTCTTAAAACCTTCTGTAAGCCGTCGAACTTTCTGGTAAAATTTTCGGGCGTTGTTCCTGTTGGCCAGCATCTCAAGCTCTTCGCACTCACGTATTTCGGCCTCTCGTTTCTTCTGTCGGATAATACGTCTCTCTTCCTTTTTTAGCTCTCTGTAACGATCCCACACGGCTCGCGTTGCGCCCGATCGCAGCGTGGCTCTATAGGCGGCATCTTTTCTTTCGGCGGCAGCATGACATTCCTCGTCGTACCAATTGTTTTTTCGGGCTCGCCGGAATCCGATTTCTTCTTCGGCGGCGGTACGTAGGGAACGAGAAATGTTGCTCCATTACTCGCACATGCCGGTGTGTTGGGCAGTGCTCTCCGAGAGCAGGAGTGAGAGTCGAGTGGCGAATCTTCTGGCTGTCTGTTGTGATTGCAGCTTTTCGATGTCGAACATTCTTTGCGTAGGTAGATGTACGTTTTTTGCTGCACAGAGGCGTGTGCGCAGTTTGGCTGCAACAAGGTAATGATCCGAGTCGATGTTGGGTCCTCGGATCGTACGTACATCTAATACACTAGAAGCGTGTCTTCCATCTATCACAACATGATCGATCTGGTTTCGCGTTTTTCGATCTGGAGACAGCCAGGTAGCTTGGTGAATCTTCTTATGCTGGAATCTGGTGCTACAGACTACCATGTTTCGGGCCCCGGCGAAGTCGATCAGCCTCTGTCCGTTACCGGATGTTTCGTTGTGCAGGCTGAATTTTCCGACTGTGGGACCAAAAATTCCCTCCTTGCCCACCCTGGCGTTGAAGTCGCCAAGCACGATTTTTATGTCGTGGCGGGGGCAGCGCTCATAGGAACGTTCCAAGCGCTCATAGAAAGAATCCTTGGTCGCATCGTCCTTCTCTTCCGTCGGGGCGTGGGCGCAAATTAGCGAGATGTTAAAAAATCGCGCTTTGATGCGGATTGTTGCGAGACGCTCGTCCACCGGAGTGAACGACAGTACTTGGCGACAAAGTCTCTCTCCCACAACAAATCCGACACCGAATTTGCGCTCCTTTACATGGCAGCTGTAGTAGACGTCGCAAGGTCCTATGTTTTTCTTACCTTGCCCCGTCCATCGCATCTCTTGGATGGCAGTGATGTCAGCCTTTACTCTCACGAGGACATCAACCAGCCGGGCAGAGGCACCTTCCCCATTAAGGGACCGGACATTCCAGGTGCATGCCCTCAAATCGTATTCCTTATTTCGTTTGCAGGGGTCGTCATCAGTGTTGGAAGTTCTCATCCGAGGCTTTGTTGCTGTTTTCATTGGGGGGGCTTTTTAAATGGCGGGTCCCAAACCCAGCGCACAACCAGCTATGCTGGGATGCTTCGCCTTCTCACTTTAGCTCACTCCCGAACGGGTGTTCGGAAGCTAACCAGAGGATACGTGGGCTAATCCCGGACGTTGTGAGCTGCTTGAACCATATGTAGAAGAATCGTCCTGGCCACTCCCAAGTGAATGGCGATCAGTAACTTTCCCCACTTGCGTGGACTTCTACACATGGAACCATCCTTTTTTATTTCTCATCATATATAAATTGAATCGAGTCATACGCATTGGTCAATTTTCTAAGGAAGCTCTTTGACAGTTTCCGCAATGGTTCCAATGATTCCAGTCTACTAATATGGACATAGAGTTTGAGACACGTTCTTATTCTTCTTCTTCCTTGATTCTGTCTCGTCTTACTTGGAGTCAGCTCTCCTGGTTCGTAATTGCCAAAATTTTCGATCTCGTCTCGTCTCGTTGTTTAAATTCGCACGTCTGATGTCGCCTTCGATCTGCTTCGTTTATGTACTTACATATAATATGTTGGGGTTGCCCTAGATTCCTCAACGCCTTAACGATGTCTTTGTCATATCGGATTCAGACTTCCTCTGGACGCGAACATACCAGCGAAGACGGTTCTCTTGTATTTTTTGCTTAGTCGACGAGATTTCAAGACTTCCACAAATGTATCGGTTTGGTAATTTGTCCAAAATTTTTTTCTTGTGTCTTTTTTAGACCCACGTTCTGTCAATGAATCACCAAAAATGTGGATCAGCATGTCAACAAGCACGTCAAGGAACTAAAGATTAGTTTCAAAGGCAATTGGAAAAAAATTCGAGCCGGCTGTTCTCAGAAAGAATTTCGATATCTAATGATGATCCATTAATGAAACGCATTGAAGTTGACATTTCTAAAACGGATGATAACCGATGGGGGAAAAATGGGCTGCATATGAGAACAAAAACCGAAAGAGGTTGTGATTAAATCATTGTGCAGCAACCTAAATCGTGGCCAAGTCTGGGATGACGACCAATTAGGTTTTGCTATGGGCATTACAAGGGAAGTCAGTATAAGTTAATCTCATCGGGTTGAACATTTAATGCGGAGCTCTGCTGTTAACAGCTCCAGTTTAAGGATATTTCAATGTTTTCAACTTTGGGAATCTACTAAGTAAAAGTCTAAACAATTATTATATTTTTTAAGGTCCATTTCTGACCGTTTTTTCTTCTTTTTTATCAAACATTGACACTGATATAATTAGGATTATTTGTAATATTTAGATTGAGTATTCGTTTTTGTTCATTTTTTCCTTTTCATACATAAATCCGCAATTAAATAAAAATTCATTCCTATTATTAAAATAAAGAAGTATTTGGATAAGCCAAAAAGCTTATACCTTAGAAATTTTAATAATTCGAAAGGCATACCAAATCATCTTTGCTTCCCGGCTAACTGCGGCAGCAGAAAAAATCGTGGGGGAATACTAAGGCGGCTTTTGCCAAAGTCGATCAACAGCAGGCCAAATCTGTATGCTAAAGCAAAATATTAAAAAATGCTATGAATGCAACTTAGACGTGCACATCCTACTCGTCGATTCCAAGCAAACTTTTGACAGTGTTCTCCGAGACAAAATCCCAGAAGCGCTTGCCGACTTTGGCGTCAACGGAAAACTCATTTAGTCGGTAATGGCAAGTCTGACTAACTCTAAGGAAAAGTAGTTGTGCATCAAACCGTGTCAAAGCCCTTTGAAATTTTCTGTGGCGTAAAACAAGGCGCCTCGCTTTTTACATTTGTCTATAATCTTCTTCTTCACTATGCGATAAGAAATGAAGTCAAGTTTGGAAATCTTCTTAGTCGCTCAGGAATAACAATCGCGTATGCGGACGATATCGCATTGGTGGCAAGGAACATAAGGTATCTATTTGTACGAATGAAAGTCGTGCAAAAGCAGTAGGTCTTAGAATAAATGAAGGCAAAACTGAATATCTAAAGATCTCGCGCAGCGAGGGGAGGCGAAATCCTAAAACCAACGAAATCGGGGCATTTACCTTTGAGGGACCTCCAAACTTCAAATATTTGGGAGTGTTAATTAAAATGCGGAAATTCTTCATCCCCACATCACCGCCGTCTGGAACAATGAAAAATTGCCTCCATCCTGCACAAAAGACATCATAGTGAAGCTGCTCAAGACAAGCGACCTGCGTGACTGCGGCAACTGGTGGGGAATAACCCTACTTAACACCATCTACAAAATTGTAGCCGTAACCATACAAAACAGGCTAAAAGATATCGACGAGACGAGCAAGCTTGTTTTCGACCTCACCGAAGGTATGTTGACCACGCCAACACACTTCGAATTATAGTAGAACAATCAGTTGAGTGGCGCTCCCCGCTCTACATGCTGTTCGTAGACTTTAGGAGAGCGTTTGACACTATCAACCGATAGGCAAAATGGCTAGCACTGAGTAGAAAGGGAGTTTCCGCCAAGATAACCACGCCTCTACGAGAACTTTGAACTGGCATGGCTTCACAAAGTCGATATTAGCGATCCGTTCACTACCAACGCAGGAGTAAGGCAAGATCGCTCTCTGTCGCTCCGTCCCTTCGCCTTCGCCCTTGATGACGTCATGAGCCGACTGACCCTGCACAAAAAAGGCATCGTATGGAGTTTCATCAGACATCTTGTGGACCTGGACTTCACCGATGACATCTGCCTCCTCTCTCACAAACTCTCTGGCATGCAAGCGAAGGCGGACAAACTAGTCGCGCTGGCACGCACTGTCGGACTGGAGGTCAACATAGCCAACACGAAGGATATGAGAGTCAACCAGAATAAAGCAAGACATCTAAAGGTTGACGGGTGCCTGGTGGAGTTTATCGAAAGCTTTTGCCACCTCGGCTGCAGTATCACGACAGATGGTGGAGCAGATGAAGATGTCAGCTGCAGGCTAACCAAAGCAAGGACGGCATTCGGACGAATGCATACAGCATGGGGGAGTTCGCAAATCTCCAGGCGCACTAAACTACGAATATTCTGCTCATGCGTGAAATTCGTATGTTGTACGGAAGTAAAACATGGCTGGTCTCTCTCACCATCACACAGAGGCTACAATCCTTCATCAACAAATGCTTCCGCATCATCTGCAGAATATTCTGGTCAAACACCATCAGTAACGAGGTACTGTGGAGATTAACAAACGAGGAACCCATCCTTAGGCAAATCCAATGCAGAAAGTGACGATGGATAGGCCACACATTAAGAAAACCACCAGATAGCATCACGAGGATGACACTTGACTGGAACCCGCAAGGGAGCATAGGTCGTGGTCGACCAAAAAACACTTGGAGAAGGTCGATGTTGCGCGAACTTGCAGATCCCGACATCATATTAACGGTGCAAAAACAACAACAACACAGAACCTTGTACGATAGAAGAGTATTGTCAAGGCCCTATGCTCTCGAGAGGAGTGAACAAGGAAAAAAAAAGACAAAAATGACAAGAATAGTCATGACGCAATACAAGACAGAATATTGGTAGCCAATAAAGCATATTATGCCCACACTAAATTGCGGAAGTCTAAGCTGCTAATACGCGACTGTAAATTCCGCCTCTACAAGTCAATAATATTGCCGGTGCTGTCGTAAGGCTGCGAGTGCTGGACAATGACAAGCAAGGATAAAATAATCTGAAGTGCGTTCTAGTGAAAGTGCTCCGAAGGGTGTTTGGCCCCATACGCTGTCACGATGGAAAGTTCCAAATACACTACTTATACCGCTGCTTACGCCAATACTTATGCCGAGGAGAAGATGTCGTTAAACACATTAAGTCCCAAAGGCTTCGATAGTTAGGACACACTGTGCGCATGGAGGATAGCTGCCCTCAAAAATCCTTTTTAACAATAAACTCTCTAACGACGCAGGTCCGACGTCGTCCAAGGTTAACATGGCTTACCCAAGTCATAGCCGACTGGAAAAAGTTACGAGTTAAGCGCTGCAAGTCTATTGCAATGAACCGTGCAGATTGGAAGAGTATAGTGGACGAAGCTAAAGCTCACTCTGAGCTGTAATTACTACTTGATGATGATGATGATATCATCCATCTGAAATGAACTTAACAACTAAAGTTGCAAAAGTAAAGGAAGTAAATTACAGTATGATTTCACGAATCTTAATTGAAGTTTATTCCTGTATTAGTTAAAGTACATTTGAATGCATTTTCAGTTTTTAATAGTCAAATAAAAATTTTAAGCAAAGCCCCTTAACTTTTCCAAAGTCTAGTGACAAATACATAGAAAATTATGAATGCACGAGATTTATGAAGATTATGAAAAAAATTATAATTCTAACAAATTACCATTACCCTAAAAATCTATCTGTTAAAGTTGCCCACATTTTCCATTAAACAACTGCGCATTTCGTCGAAATATTTAACACATTTAACCAAGCAGTAAATACGAACATAATAGCTCTAAGTTAAACACATACAGCAGGGCACACTAACACTAAAACACACACACATGTCACAAAAATTCACTTTACCGCGCCACCGCCCAATGCAAACGTTTTGTTGTGGTTTTAGCGATCACAGCAACGATTGCTATGATACGCGTCGCTGGCGAGTGAAACAAACAAAACAAAGCAAAAACATAACAGTAAAATAAAGGACAATAGCAATAAAAGCATATATATTAGATAATACTTATGTACACAATAAAATGGGTTGAATATTACAGCGACCGCAGCTGGTAAAGGCAAAGGTGTAGCATACATGCAGGCGCAAAAGTAGCAGCAGTACAAATCAAACAACAGCTGTGTGGTGTAGTTGCGAATACAACTTAGTTTATCGACTTCGAGAAGAAAGAAAAACTTTACTGTCGTGCAGTAGACCCAAGTGAAGTGGACAAGTGAACCAAAGTGACGCTGAAGAGCGCAAGAGGAGCGCGCAATTAAAATAGAATTATTTTATTGCTTACCACTGCGGTTACAGTGGGCAGTGCGCAATGGGCAGTGCGCGTAGTTCAATAACCTTTCGAAGGTTCGATATAAAGCAACGACATTGAAATGCCGAAAAGCCATATGTGATTCACGAATTGCGTGGTGCCGATGAAAAAGAAGAAAAAACAAAAAAAAGCAAAAGCATTTATCGATTTTTTAGCTAGCAGCTGTTTGTGTTAATAAAACAACAAAAAACCAAAAATACTTAGTACTAGCATAAGTGTGATTATTGTTGTTGTATTTTCATACATATTATAATATATAAAAGGCAGCGTCTGCTCTCGTCTGTCTTTATGTAGGTGTGCGCCCGCTTTTGTGCATGTGTAAGCCAAAGTATTAACTAGGAATTAATTCACGAAAGCGGATTACAATATTTTCGATGCATTTTTAAAAAATGAAAGTTAACAAAAGCTCTCAAGCTTTTCGGAGCAGCACATAAAAATTGAATATGCAATACTTTTCAACTTTTGCAACCACACATTTTTTCTTCGCCAAACACTTAACCAGATTTTTCTCTCATCTCCTATTTGTATGTATATAAATATTTTTTTACGTTTTCCGATACAAACAAAATTGACTTATTTTCACTCAGATGCATAATCACGCCTTGCGCTCATCCAGATCAACGCTTCAACTGGCACATTTTATTCATTACTTTGAAGCCATTTAAATCAGCTGTATATACACAAAAACGCTTGGAATGCATGAGTATTCTTTTTTTCACCTTAATATACATATTTGCATCAATCGCTTTTTAAACGAAAGTTTCACATATTTAAAAAAAAAATTCGCAAACAAAAATAAATAAAATTAATTAATGAGTCCTTTTGAAATGCTGCCACGCAAAGAGTTTCCTACCCGGCGTGCCAATTTGCTACGTGGCCCAAATTTAAGTTTAAGGTAATTAAGGTCATATTTTTTTAAATGGCATATTAACTAGAAATTTCATTGGATATTTCGTTGGACTTGAATTCAAATCCCATTGTGCAGTGAAAAAATTCTTATAGTGTCTTTTTTTTCAAAAAAGGTGCTTGATTTGAATTAATTAGAATTCTCAAAATTTCATCCAAACTTTCAACTTTTTAAAGAGATAATTGCAAGTTTTAAGTAACTAAAAAATATCGTAGATTTTTGACAATTTTTTTTTTTTGTGGCCTTTTCATTCATATAAAAAATTCAACCAGGTGCTGTATATGGAAGAAAATCCGTGTCACCTCAGCCAAAAACAGTTGTCGAAAATCAACGGTATTTTGTAGTCACTTGAAATATGCATTTTTTTATGCTAAAATTCAATGTGCTATTAAATTTCTTACCCAGAAAAATTATAAAAAATCTGGTTAAAAAGCTGTAAGTTGTTATGGAATTTGGAATTTTTTTTTAATTTTACAAAGCTTGAAACCCTTTGTTGTAATATAAATTACTTATATACATATAATTTCATAAAATAACAATGGTGTGTTTACAATTTTGCAGTATTTTTAATTTGAAATGCAAATTTAAATGAAAAGAATTCATATGGGTACAAATTAATAGGTTAGGTTAATATTTAGGCTGGCATAAACATGAAAAGCATTACTTACAACCTCGGGCACGAAAAACTAAGTGGTTTTCTAATAACATTCAAATTTCGGCAGGCAGTGGCAAGCCTCCAAGAGTATTTTTTCCACGAAAAAGCTTATCATAAAAATCATCTGCCGTTCCGAGTCAGCTAAAAACTGTAGTGGAACAGCATCAAAACGCACACGACAAATAGAGGAGAAGCTCTGCCAAACACCCAGCCAAGGACTAATCATTTCATTTTGTTTTGAAATAACTTTTCGACTAAATAAAAACAAAATGATTCTGAGTGATGGAAATCTTCATTTTGACCTTTACGCGCTCCACTGCAGCTGTTTAGTGCAAACGTGTCAAATATGATTGACGTACTACGCCATGTGCATGCAAAAATTATAAATCTTCCGCCAGGGTGATTAATTTTGTGCCATGTATATAACGAAATCAAAATTAATTAATTGCTTCATTTATTTACAAAATGTGTATGGTACATGCTCGCAAAATCTATGCAGTTATAGATTACTTTTATTGGTTCATAATGCACTGGGATCTCTGATGTGATCCATAGTGCTTAACAGCGCGCCCACTATTTAAGGTTTCTATTAGATTTATTGCTGCGTAGGTGGACAAGTTTAGGCAGTCATTTAAAGTAAATCATGTATTACTAAATATTAATAATATAATCATAAATATTTCCCATTACTTCTGAAAAGAGTGCCATGGGCGCCAAAAGCAATACGTTTTCTTGTTATAAATATTTATAAGCGTGTGGCAGCAAAGAAGAAACAGAATTGAATTTTAGAGTCCCTAATGCTAGCAAGAAATTCTGTTAGGAGGGAGGCCCTAGATTTTATTCGCAATGCACAAGCTTATGTTTATTAAGTATGCTCTGCGCGGAGCATGATTTTAGTACTTCGGGCAAAAGAAAGCTTACACTGCCGAGGCTTACAGTAGATAGTGATCCGTCTCTAACCATTTAGTTACATTATGCGCTGCCGCACTCAAAGCAAGTGAATCATCGCTGCCATTACTACCGAAAGTTTTTCACAATAGAACTGAGGCTATAATTGTGGTTCTCAACTTGAAATACGCTACAGTAATTTTTGAAATTGTACGATAACTGAAGACCATGCGCTAATCGAAATGTAATACGTTAGATGACAAATGAGTAATTAGAAAAACCGCGAAAAATCATTGGCCTTGTCAGAGCGAGACAATTCTAAGCTTGTACGCAGATTATGCGCTTGACCACTAGGGAAATAAAAATTGACTTACTTGGATAAAAATAATATCTTTTTTATGATATCTACGCGGTCTTCAATATTCAATATATATATATATATATATATTCACATATGATACTATTTCAAATGTTTTAGTTCATTAGTGAATTTATGCTATTTAGGGTTAATGAAACCAAAGTAGAAAAAACAGGCCAAAGAAAAGCATAAAAATTTTATTGAAATAAACTCTTAACAAACCAATAGTATTCGTGGAGTGGTGAGACTTAATTAATTATATTATTGATATAGTATTGATTGAGATAATGCCTTCCATGACAATGATGTTACCTCGTGTTTTATTTCTTTAAAACTAACGTTTTTGAGCGGTGCTCGAGGCACATTCTAATTTATTATAAGATATTAAACAACTTATAGACACTTTGGCATACTAAACTGCTAAGGTATCTAAGGAATCAGAAAAACAAATGTTGCAAACTATATAAAAGGTCTGGTGGCCCAACTCATTGTTCTAAATTTAAGTGCCTTTTAAATGAATTTAAGTTCTTATACAGAAATTACATTTTGAATTTTGAAAATATTATTTTGAGCTCGAAGGCAATTCTTGAAATCAGAAAAGTCTTAATCGACATTGCCAAATAATGTTTTTTAACAGTAAATGTACGAATTCAGCCATAGACTCCATCAATTTATTTGCTGACTTTTTTGGACTGACCCTGGACTTGAATTCAAGTTTTCCCTCTATTAGTTTTTCTTTTCGGAATTGTGCCTATCTGTTACTGATGTCGTCAATAGTAAAGCGTTTTTCAATAGGTGCGCTTCAACTTTTTTCCGATAGGGAGGGCGAACGACGTAATATTTTTTATTTTTCGCTTGTCATTTGTAAACTTCATTAGTATACATTTCATCATGGAACGCTACACACTTGAGCAACGATTGCAAATCGTGCAAATTTTGTATGAAAATAATCGTTCTGTTGCTGCTACTTTATGAGCATGATTTTCCAAAAAATCATCTTCGGTGATGAAGCTCACTTTTGGCTCAATGGCTTTGTCAACAAGCAAAATATGTGTTACTGGGCAGAAAGCAATCCACACGTGATTCATGAGGCACCGTTGCATTAGCCATTCACACCTCATTTTGCTTCATCCTTTTAGTAGCATTAAGATACAAATGTGTAACTGAATTATAATAGATGTTCGAGATACTTCTCGCAAGCCGTATAAAAGCTAGTTTTTCTAATAATTTGAATAATTTAATTGAACTTTTTTTTTGCAGACCTCAGGGCAGCAGCAAAATGGATCGCTATGAGAAGTTAAGTCGGCTTGGCGAGGGTATGCAATTTTTTGAGAATTTTCAAAAGCCAATAAAATAATACAATTTTTCTCCCAGGTTCCTATGGAGTCGTATACAAATGTCGTGATCGCGAAACAGGTGCCTTGGTAGCAGTCAAACGTTTTGTGGAATCCGAAGATGATCCGGCCATTAGAAAAATAGCTTTACGTGAAATTCGGCTGTTAAAGGTGGGTGAGAAAATTGATTAACTACTGATTAATTATTTTTAGAATATCTTTCTAAAAATAGAGTATAATTAATGATCAAATACTGAGATGGAAACTTAATAACAATAACTTACAATATGAAGATGCACATCTGCTGCAAATCTTATCAAACTTCTTCCTTCTATATTTCTGCAATGGACCCCACTTTAAATTGGAGGCATACTGTCTCAGGCGTCGTATTCTTCTGCATAAAGTATAATACTTAGTTCACGTTTCACGTGAAATGGCTGTTAATATTCATACAAACTGTATTGCCGTGAAATATGCGTGAAATTTCATATGTTTCTCACCGCAAAAGAGTACTCAGTTCACGCCACGAAAACCTCACGCAACAAGCCAGCATCGTTTTTTTACATCAATTGAAAAATTTGTTTAAAAACACTTTTCTAACCAAAATTTGCCAATTGCTTCTGGGCGGTTCTCATAAATTTGTTTGTTTACATTTCTTCAATTTTCATTCTGACGTTGCTTCTCATTTGACAATTCACATTACTGGCAAAGTTCCACAGCTGTGAAGTTAGTACTAGCCTTAAAGTAGTGTCTTCATTGCTTATTTCCAAACCTACTTCTTCAAATACCAGTTACTTTTAAAATTCCAATTTCCAAATTCTAGTTTCCAGACTTTTCCAGAGTGCAACTCTAAATATCTCTAGAGCTGAGTTGCTTCCAAACGAATTGCGTTGCAACAAGCCTTGCCAGTAGCCAAGCTAAGTCCAGTAGCTCTGGGATCCAGTAGTTATGTGAATTTGGGCACAAAAAAACAAACATTCTGAAAAAGGTGTTAACAACAAGCAAACCCTTCTCTAAGTCACTTAAAAGTGCAATTCTTATTGGCCATATAAGTGAATAGGAGAGAAAGGCTAAAAAGTGTTGCATATCTTAAGGCAACTTTGGTAATAAATATTTGATAATTTACTCCATGTACTCTTATATGTTCTTTTCGTGCAGATTTTGTCTGGGAAGACTCCTAATGAAATTTTCCGAGGAATAATTTTCTAAAAGATTTTAACCCTCTAGCGACCTTCTAAGTGCGTTGTTATGCAAACTTCTTCGAAAAAGGGTCGAAACGGCAATATTTTGTAGGAAATAATGGGTTAAAATGTTCTACAGAAACATTTCTTGTGAAATTCTACTTCATATGAGCAAGCTAGGTATTTTGCACATATAGGTGTTTTAAGCGTTTTTACACTTTTTCCTAACGTACTTTATTTAAAAGCTATTTAGGCCATACAAAAAGATTCCCCCAAAACGGCTGTGAGGGTTTTACTATGTATATGACCCTAGCACTTTCATTTTAGATTGGTTTCATTCCAACTCCAGAAAATGTATCTACATAAAAGTATGGCAGAGTGTAAACCTCGACTAATCCAAGTATGAGTTTGTAGAGAAGCATGTCGCCGCCGCCTCGACGCCTAGACTTAAATGTATGGCGCTATGGAAAGACTGGCGGTGTGGCCACACGCTAGTCTGAATAGTCACAAACAAGGAATGGACTACTCTATTTCTAGACTAACCTTCGACAGCCTCTTCAAGGCAAGCACACCGTCAAGAAGAAACTGGCAAACACCAAGCTCATGGATAAGGGGGGGGAATTAAATACCTATACAGATGCTTCCAGGCTAGATGATATGGTTGCTTATGGAAGAAATAGAACTTGAACTATCCGTTAGACTAGTAAACTACTGAAGCGTCTATCAGGCAGAAGCTCTACCTAAACAAGAAGTGGCTACGTATGTATCCTGTAACAAAAACTACAAAGAAATATGTTATCGGATAGCAACCGTTTAATCAATGAATGCGGCTATACTAAGGTCAAAGATTGCACAGGAATGCCCAGCAGCCCTAAGTGATATTAGTGTCGTATTCAATGTCTGCCTTATTTGGGTTCCAAGGCACAGAGATATTGAAGGAAATTGTACAGCCGATGAGCTAGCCAGTGATAGAAGTACCATTGGGATACCTAAGGCCACGAGAAAACTAATAATTAAGAAAAACATTATCTAAGAGGCTAATTATTTACGCAATTTACATAGATATCAATGGCCTGGTCTAGAACTCTGTAGAACTGCAAAGTGTTTTGTGGCAAGTCCGAATAGAAAACTGTTAAACTTTCTACTAAAACTTGGAAGGAAAGCCGTTCGGTTGATGGTCAGCATTATTACAGGACACATCACATGAGGCCAGCATATGTCAACCATTGGAATCATTGAGTACCCAATTTGCCTGCCTTGCTTAGAGGAGGCGGATAGCACTAAACATTTTTTGCTGTGAGTTTCCTATATTTGGTAGAACAAGGCTGCGAATTTTGGGTTCCAATGTCATGAGTACGAGTAAAATTTGTTCTCTCAAACTGGAGGATATTTTCAGATTTACCAAAGAAACTGGAAAATTTCCACAGCTCTAACTACCTCTATTTCTCTATTCTATCCTATATTTTTTCTTCTGGTACTTCTCTCCTTTCCTCCTTGACTATTTAGTCTTGCACTTTCCATACCTTTACATACAATGGGTTTTTCAGGCTGAGTGCTTTAGGAGTTACCAAATGTCTGGGTGCTTCGGTGCTTTTCAAATTTCAATTTCATCCAAGAGGCCAATAGGGCATGGACGTATGAAGACAAATACGTAACAGCTAGACAACGATGGCCGCAAATAAATAAGAAAAATACAAAGGAACTGCTCAGCCTTTCAAGAGAGGATATCCTGAAGATCGTGGCTTGTATAACCGGTCATTGACTATTTGGCTGTGATTACTTGAGACTAGAAATTCTCTGCCATGAATATTGTAGAAGTAGCAGGGATGAGAAGAAGGAAGAAACAGTTGGGCATTTCTTTTGAAATTGTCCAGCTTTAGCTAAAATCAGAGCAGGTTTTCTAGATAGAAACTTTTTCAATTATCATAGAGAACTGCCTGGCGGAGGTATTGGACCAAGCCCGCGCTACATAAGAGCCACCAAATGGTTTCACAAAGAAAAAAATAGGTTCGCGTGTCGCACAGTGGTATCATAACGTACCTGCACGGTCTAAGTCAGTTGGTCGTATCGACGACCACATCAACCTAACTTCACCTGATGGAGGCACGCAATACTTGCACGGTAGAAAGACGTTATGCTTAGCACACCAATGACAATTCCAATCTTTCGAGTTAAGTAATTTATGCCGAAAACATGGTTATTATTATTATTATTTTTTAAGATTAAAAATTAGGGGAGATTTGCAAGTTCTAGAAACTTAATTTTTTTATACTATATAGCCGAATTATTATTAGGTGCGCAACTAAGTTGCCGCTGTTTGTCAATAGATGCCGCCAGCAATGTGTGTTAGTCGATTCTAGCATAACTTAAACATCATAAACCGAGCTTAGACATATGGTAAACAAACTGCTTCGACACATTAGTGATTTTGTTTTGGTATCATATACTTTTGGTTTTGTGAAAATGTCTGATTTTGTGCCGAATAATCGTCAGTTTCCTCTTACATTCGAAAAAAACGGCGGCTGAAGCGCATCGAGAGCTACAAAAAGTTTATGGAGATGCTGGTTTAAGTGAAACAACGTGCCGAGATTGGTTCCGTCGCTTCAAAGGCGGCGATTTTAATAATGACAACCGTCCGCGTGCAGGAAGGCCAAAAACCTCGGAAGACGCTGAATTGGAGGCATTGCTCAATGAGTATCCGTGTCAAACGCAAGGAGAGCTTTCTTCAATATTAGGAGTTACCCGCCAATCCATTTCCAAGCGATTGCACGCATTGGGAATGATTCAGAAACAGGGGACTTGGGTTCTTTATGAGTTAAAACCAAGGGATGTTGAATGTCGTTTTTTCGCCTGTGAACAACTGCTCCAGCGGCCAAAAAGGAAGAGTTTTCTTCCCCGCATCGTGACAGGTGATGAAAAATGGATTCATTACAGCAATCCAAAGAAAAGAAAATCATGGGGACTGCCCGGTCATGCTTCTACGTCGTCGTCTTGTCCGAATATTCACGCTGCGAAGGTTATGCTATATATTTGGTGGGACCCAGTTGGTGTTATTTATTATGAACTTTTAAAAACAAGCGAAACCATTACTGGGGATCGGTATTGACTTCAATTGATGCGATTGAGCCGAGCACTGCGCCAGAAGCGGCCGCAATACGCGGAGAGGCATGAAAAAGTGATTCTACAGCATAACAACGCTCGGTCTCACGTTGCCAACCCCGTTAAAACCTACCTGGAAATACTGAAATGGGAAATCCCACCCACCCACCATAATCTCTAGATATTGCGCCGTCCGATTATCACCTGTTGCGTTCGATGGCACATGGTCTAGCTGACCAGCAGTTCCATTCATACGAAGACATCAAAAAATAGCTTGATATGTGTGTAGCCTCAAAATATGAGCAGTTCTACCACGACGGTATATGAGATCTACCAGAAAGATGGAAAAAAGTAGTAGCCAGCGATGGGCAATACTTTCAAGGATTCACTTGTAACCATTTTTTCAGAATAAAGTTTTATTTTCATCAAAAAATAGCGAGAACCTAATACTTTTTTCAATAAATAAATAGAATAATTTTTATAAATATTCTAAAATCTTAAATCCACAAACCCCTTTGGGGAATTTATTTTTGTGATTCTTTATGCAATTTTGTGATCGAAATTTGTCCGCCAGTGTTAAATTTTCATACTCAGAAACAAATTTGCGTCTCCACTTTAAAGCAACCTGCACCAATTAATTGCCAAAACTCATCTACAGACTTGCCGCTGTGCAACGTTACTATTCGAAATTGCCGATGAGGAAAAGTGATACAAATCATCGCCAGTGCCTTTTAGAGCTTATGCGCTCTGTGCGAGCATAAACGGTGAGGCAAATTTTCGCATACAAAACCAAAGCTCTGAAGACATATAAGTCACATAAAAGCTGTGATGGCAAATTTCGGCTGAAAATCTACAGATAACTGCCGAAAGTGGCTGTTAGGCCGTAGTTTTGCATACGCAGCTACACATATGTACGCATTTTACTAACCCATACCAACACACACACACACGCACACACTTGCATTCACGAAGTCACATTCATCTTGGAGCAGCGCCACATGTTTGCCATCTGAACATTTTCAGATTTCTATTTTTTACTCAACTCTATTTTACACTTTCCTCTAATTTTTTGTTTATTTCTTCTTGGTGTTTTTTGTTTTTTTTTTGTCCAGAATCTGAAACATCCAAATCTGGTCTCACTACTGGAGGTATTCCGGCGCAAACGACGTTTGCATTTGGTATTTGAATTTTGTGAGCTGACAGTGTTGCACGAATTGGAGCGACATCCACAAGGCTGTCCGGAGCATTTAACCAAACAGATCGTCTACCAGACATTGCAGGGGGTGGCTTATTGCCACAAACAGGGTTGCCTGCATCGTGACATCAAACCAGAGAATATACTGTTGACAGCGCAGGGACAAGTGAAGCTGTGCGATTTCGGTTTTGCGCGCATGTTGAGTGAGTAAAAGGAAGAGGGCAAATTTACACTAACGAGCAACGAAAATAGTGAAGGAAAGCAAATAATAGCATTAAAGACAAAATTCCCAAACTGCAAAGCAGTGCATTCCCTTGTTATTTAGGGGCTATTGCTTTTGTTATTGTTGCTATCTTTCCCTGTTTTACACACATACATACATACATACACTTTCGATATTTTCCATTATTTATTTCAGTCTATTCTTTTTAACAACATAACTGGGCTTTGTTGATTTTTTTGTACTTTGACACCTGCAGGTCCTGGCGAGAATTACACAGACTATGTGGCCACCCGCTGGTATCGTGCGCCTGAGCTGCTAGTCGGCGATACGCAATATGGCACTGCAGTGGATGTGTGGGCAATTGGCTGCCTCTTTGCGGAATTGGTGCGCGGCGAGGCGTTGTGGCCGGGTCGCAGCGATGTGGATCAGCTGTATTTGATACGCAAGACATTGGGCGACCTGCTGTCAAGGCACATACAAATTTTCTCACAAAATGAGTATTTCAAGGTGAGTGTTAGTGAGAAGAAGAAATGAACATAAATATTCATATGGCGTCGTTCAATAACTAGGAGATGTGGTAATTCAGTTTCCGCGACTCAGGCCACACTAAGTTGTCTTTAAAGAGCAGACTGTCTCCTCATTCTAGTCGAGTTTTGAAGTCGTTAGCCCATTTGATTTGTGTTTCAAGTATGTAAATCTTTCATCGGCCTCGAAATGGGTGATTTGCGTGACAATCAAAGTTTTGTGGTTCAGTATCACTGGTTTACAAGTGATTAATGTTTTTTACGCAAGAGCCTGACCATCTAATTCCTTTGTAAAATCGGTCGCTGAGTCCGAAAATCGACATAATTTTTTTTCTGTTTTGTGGTTTTCCAGATACCAGATGATGGTTTTAAATCAAAGAAAAGAAAGTGGATGAAAAAAAACTTCAAATATCTGAAAGTTAATAAAAATAATTTAATTTTTTTTGTTTTTGTAAATATATATTGTAAGAATTTTCGATTTATTTTGTAAAAGATATATGATATATAAGAAGAAGATTTGTCAAAAAATTTTGTTTATTAATTACTTACTCCCCACGACCTTCAACAAGCAAATCTTTAGAAGGTAACGATTGACCAACTATAAAGTCGAAAAAGAGACAACTCGATAGCCTAGGTAAGTTCAGCTCAAAGCCTCTCAAAAGCAAATTAAATCGAATGAATATTGGCTGGATAGCTTTGAGCCCACCCAGAATAGATTTTCTGCTCTAAAAATTTAAACCCCGTGAAGAAAACTCTAAAACGCCCCCCAATATTTGTTGACACACTCAACAACAGTACCTTACTAATGAAGCTCCCAACCCTAATCTCTTTTTGCCTGGAGTATATAAGGAAGACAAGTTCATCCACCAGAATATAGGTGATAGGCTGGTGTCCAGTTTTCCACAAAATCTTTACGCCAACGAAGCATCAACTAAGCCTCGGACATCGTGTCAGCTGGGTATCGCTGACAGGTCGAACTCAAAATCAAATCGATCATTTTGCAATCACTCAACGTTTTCGTGGATGCCTTTCAGATGTACGTAACAAAAGATGTGCGGATATTGGGTAGTGTTGCGACCATCATCTGTTGATTGCCCAGTTACGATTTCGGACCGCAACCATTAAAAATAACGCAAGCCGAATGATGCGCTCAAACACCTATTTTACTGAACGATTGAAAATCCCGAAGTAGCGGACTAGTTCATGCAGCTCGTAGCGTAAGCCAACAATGGATTTAACACCTTCAAATAATGCCTCCCAACAATGGGAGCGTATCAAGGAATCATATCCGAAAGCAGGTAATGCGGAAGTGGGAAAGCCTTCGCAAGGATACAGGCCGTGGATGTCAGAGGAGACCTGGACATTGGTCAATGACCGCTCCGAAATTAAAACTCAATTGACTACGATATAAGACTCCTACCCGAAATGCAAAGTACTATCAATTTACCGCGAAAAACAAGGTGAGGTAAAGCGGAGTGTTAAGAGCGGTAAAAGGAACCTTATAGACCGGATTGAACTTGCGACAGAGGCGTATGCGATGAATGGCGACACCAGAACCTTACAGAAAAGCTCAAAGCAGCTTTCGGAGAATAAGACGACCAAGGAACGACGAGTGAGAGACACCAATGGGAAACTTCTAATGTAAGATGAAGAGCAGTTGGAAATGTGGGAAACCCACTTTCAGGCAGTTCTTACCAACCTTCTAATGGAAGAGAACTTACCTACCACCGTGAGCTCAAATTTCCCACAATAGCTCAAGAAATAAAAACGGACATCAGCTGTCTGTTAGTTGGCTAAATGACAGTCCAGAGTATTGTTTACAAGCGCGCAGAAGCATTTTGCCGAGAGTAAACTCGAAAAAAGAAAATCAGTAATGGATTTCAAACGTAATAGTGTGTTTGCATTATATTTGGCTGGAAAATCACAACCAGCCAGTGTTCGTGAGCTCGAAAACCTTAAAGTAAATAAAGTTTTGGTTACCGCAACATTACTCGTTACAATGGCACTGGTAGCATCGCGAAACGTCATAGAGGTTCGTTACGTGAAATGGTTCAAAAAGTGAAGAAGCGACTTGAGGCAACTCCCCGACGAAGTACCAATCAAAGAACTGAAAACTGAACCGAAAGAACTGAAAATATCTGCTCGTGGCGTCCACGGCATACTGAAAAATAATGTCAAAGTCAAGCCTTACAAGATCCAAGAGGCGCATGATCTCACACCAAAGCAGCAACAAGTCAGATTTGAGAGAGCGAAAGAGTTGATCGCTTGGCCGAAAACGGTCAATTTCCGAACATTGTGTTTTCTGACGAGAAAATTTTTCAAATTGAGCAATTCGTGAACTCCCAAAACGATGGGGTTTATTTGACCGAGCGGTCACACGAAAATTCAAGTCATCGATTGGCTGCCAGGAGGCAGCATCCGCCCGTTTGGGGCGCTGTAACCCCAGATGGCCGCTCTCCAATCGTTTTCATCGTGCCTAGCGTCAAGGTAAATGCGAAATATTATCGGGAAAGTATTCTGCATGTTGCTTTAAAGCCGTGGGCAGACAAACATTTCGGTGGCAGGCTATGGACATTTCAACAGGGCTCGGCACCGTCTCACAAAGCGTGAGTGGACCAAGAATGGCTAGAAAACAACATTCCGAACATCATAACGTCCACACAAGAGCTCTGAAATTCACCAGACATGAATCCGATAAATTACTCTCTTTAGACCATTTTGGGAGCAAGGTACGAACTAAAAGATTCACCAGTCTCGAGGCGCTGAAAAAGCCATTGTCCGCGTGTGAGCCAAAATACCTGCAAGTCACATTCGGGCAGCGTACGATTTGTTTCTGGACCGTCTCAAGGCCATAGTCAAAACAAATGAAGGTTCTATCGAGCAAAAGTAAAGTGATTCTTAATTTCGTATTATTTTCACATATTTTTTACTTGGAGTGTTTGAGAGAAAGATTCTGCGCAAGATTTTTGGACCTTTGCACCTTGGCAACGGCGAATATCGCAGGCGTTGGAACGATGAGCTGTATGAGCTTTACGACGGCATAGACGTAGCACAGCGAATAAAGATCCAGCGGCTACATTGGCTGGGTCATGTCGTTCGAATGGATACAAACGCGCCGGCTCTGAAAGTATTGGATGCGGTACCAGCTGGTGGTAGTAGAGGAAAAGGAAAGCCTCCTCTGCGTTGGAAAGATCAGGTGGAGAAGGACTTGGCTTCACGTGGTGAAAGAAACGACTGGTGTGCCTTGTTAAACTCGGCCAAAATCGCGTAAGCGGTTATCGCGCCAATTAAGTAGAAGAGAAGAATCGCACCTAAACCATTTAATTGCGGAAATAACTCTCAATCTCAAAGGTCCAAAAATCTTCCGCAAAATCTTTCTCTCAAACTCCAAGGGATGCCTCGTCAGATATTGTCATCGTCCAATCTTCTGCGCGATACGTTGGGACGGTCATGATGAGAGCCTTTCTGTACCCACCGCGCGAAAATATACTCCAAAATTTTCGGTGAAGACACCTACCACGTGGGATCCCTGAGATATCAATCAAATGTTTGTTGGTCATTCGCCATTTGGTTAGTACCATTTTTCGGTTATTTTTAGTTATGCTCTATGGGACGTGGATGAGTTCTCGGAGTGATGTTCGCCTTGAGTCGATCTTCTGTCTAGCTTAAGCTACTTGAGTCACCTTGAAACTTCTGAATGATATAGGGCAGAGTTCCGCAATGCTTACACTAAGTCGGTATGTGTTTCTTTCGTTGAAATTCTTTTGCAGTAGAGGCACTCAATGATGGCGCTTCCTTAATTTTTATCCATTCTAATTTTAACTCGTCAAATGCATGTATTGAAAAAAATGTGGCTTCCACAAAATATGACGTAATTATATAAGTTTTTACAGTGATTCCTTTTAAGGTTGAAATCTATTTACTGTAGGTAGCTAGGCTCATTTTGACTGTCCCTCGTAGAAAATCTGAAAGGAAAATTCGAACCTGAAGCCCTTCTATTATTTCATACATTTTGTGCTCGTAATATTTTTAATAATTCTGTATTACATTCGGTCATACCTAAAACTTTATTATGTGTAACTTGAAAATAAATTGAAAATTTTCTTTTACCTCTAGGGTATCACATTGCCGGTACCGCCAACGCTCGAACCGCTAGAAGACAAAATGCCCGCTAAATCCCTACAAAATCCGCTCACCATTGACTTTCTCAAAGTGAGTAGCACAAACATACATGCATCCACCGACACTCACACACACACACAGTAGTAGTAAATGAAATTCAGAAGAAAGCAAAGTCGACGAAGAAGACGTAGAAGAGAAACAAGCCCTGTTAACCAACAATTGCTTTGATTTGCCTTTGCAGAAATGCTTGGACAAAGATCCGGCCAAGCGTTGGTCCTGCGAAAAGCTCATCAAACACTCATACTTCGATGATTACGTTGCCAAACAGCGTGAACTGGAGCATGTTAATAGCCTAGAGGCGGCCGCACTCCAACGTCAACAGCAATTTGTGCAGCAACAGCAACAGTTGCAGCAACATTTGATGCTGCAACCGCATAGCCAACAATTGCAGCCACAATCACAACAGCACACACCACTGCAGGCGCAGCAGCAGCAGCAGCAGCAACAACAACAGCAGTTATCACAACAACAACACACACCACTGCTGCTGGCAGCGCAAGCGGCGCGTGACAAATCAAAGGTAGTAAAACAATTTCGCAACAACAGCAACAACGCCACATTCCAACTCTAACTGCCAATTTTGCGCACTTCTCGAAATATTTGCATGCATTTGGCTGTTGGCTCTTCTTGCCTCAACTATGTTTTCTTTTGTTCATCTTTTTTAATTTTCCTTTAACGCCCTTCATATCTCTCTTTTCTAGACTTCAAATACATCGCTTCCATTGCTGACCAACACTCAGTTGTCGCACCATCATCAGGACTACGTGAAGCTGCAACCGATTAATAAGAATGCCACATTGCTCCATCGCACCGAACACCATTTGCCAACGATATAGTGTGGCGCAACGTGACTTAGTAGCAAATAAGTGACAACTAGGCTGGCTGGTTGGTTGGCTGGCCGTTCGATTGTTTGGCTGATTGGCAGGCTGCTGTGGTAATACTGGTGTGGCAAATGTGGCACAATGCTCATGCTGGACGGTGGGCGACCATCAGCCTGTTGCAACTGCACTCTTTTGTGATTGATAAGAATATCCGTGGTGCCGCAGAGCTTAATTGGGGAATTTAAAGGCAAAGGGAATGGAGCTAAGTTTTTTGAACGAAATTTTATTTTTACTAATTACGTTCATTTATTTAATTAATTATAATTTAAATTCATATGTATGTGTATTTTTTTTTTTATTAAAACAAAAACTGTATATGTCACTAATAATAATAAAATAATACAAAGATAATATTATAAAATGTAATATTAAGTGGTAAAAAATAAAATTCAAAAATACTCTATAAATTTAAAACCTGCATAGTTTGAAATTTTGAGTTGGTTATGTACGAGGATTCGTGCAAAAATAAAAACCTCTTAAGTGTTTAGGGGAAACCTTTCTTATTTTTCGACATAGTTTCCTTTTTTTGGCTTATACATTTCGTCTATAGCTGTTTTATTTTGTTGGGGAATAAATAGCGTTTTTCTCGAGGACTTTTATTAAAAAAAAAAAATAATTATATCAATAAGTGAATCAATTATATATTCGCCGTTGCTGTTTCCAACCTCTTCCCATCTCTCGACCCATTTGTTGATGCCGGTCCACCAAAAATCGGCTGGTCTGGTGTCAAAGAAGTTGCTTAGTCAGTTTTTAAGGACCTCTTTGTTATCGGAGGAGACACCCTTCATATGATTTGAGAGAGCAGAAGAGATAGTAATCAGTCAGTGCAAGGTCCGGAGAATACGGCGGTTGCTGAAAGACCTCCCATTCGAGCTCTTGGGGTGCGGCTTGTCGTGAAGAAGTACGATTTGACCATATCTATCAGGTCTTTTCAGTGAAATAGCCTCATTCACGCGGTGTAGCTGGGCTATTTAGAGCTCCTTGTTGATCGTGGCATTCTTTGTTCGAGCGTTTCCCAGTGCACCATGCACCATTTCTGGTTGGCGAGTGGATCCAGTGATTTCTCATTCAAGATGATCACCGCTAGCCTTCTCTTGCTACCCACTTCACCAATTTTTGCTACTATCCAATCATTGGTAAGTAGCTCAGGGTTGCCTAGTTTGAGCAGTTCCAACACTTCCTCTGGGTCGTTGAGGAAGTCTTGTATCCAGTCTTTAGATATTGGCCGATGGGGATGTCTTCTCGCCAGGTTATATAGGTCCACCGATCGTTGATCAGCGTACCTAATTAATTTGACGCGTGATTGAAACCAACCCGCGTCCGAGCAACTGGCTGGATGTCAAGGATTTTCTTGCCGGATGTCTGTGTAAACTTTCCAGATACTCCTGTTTATCAGGTCCCAGTTTGCTTGCGTGATCGCACCGTCAGGGGAATTGCGATCAATCACCGCCTATGTGCGGCTTACTTTCGCTACTTTCGCAAAAAAATGCCTTCGTGGCGAACGCCTTAGTGCTTTTGGCTTCTGCTGATGTCCCCTCACTCGATCTTTTGCGCTTCCCTTGCACAGAATCCATTTTAGCCTTCTCCCGGTCTCGGCTATGAAAGCTTCAGCCCACGCCTTGGAGTCTGGCTGTTCCTCCGTCAGATCCTCTAGTTTGGTATCCTTCAGTCTCTCCAGGATCCTGAAGGCTGAACGCTTGTTACGGTAGTACCTTTCTGAAACACAGCAGTGATTATGTCAGAAGAGCGAGCTCCAGAAATCATTGGCTGAGCCATGTGGTCCTATGCCGCCAGACTTATCAGGGGTGTTACTCCTTCTAGAGTTCCCGTGTCATCTGAAGTGACGGATACAGCAAGCTCAACTTGTCTTAGGACAGGGCCGTCCTTGCTTCTCGAGGGTTTAGTTGCGAAGGAGTCTACTTCTGGCACCAGACGTTGATGGGATGTCATCACCAACTTGTCTTGAGACAGGATTGGGATGGTAACCAGTAATAGGCCTCGATGCCGTGGTGGCAGTTCCCGAAGGGACGGAGTGAGAGCTGGACCCTGGCTTAGCCACAGGCTTGACACCACTTCTTGTGGCCTTTCTTGACGAAAGACCTGACCTTCCCGTAGGATTAGGTCTTGTTTTGTTTGTGCCTTTATGCGAGGCTACGATTTTTTTGTTCATTATTCATGATCGTCCGCGCTGCTCGACATGGCAAGCGTGGTGGACTAAACTTTTTAGGAGGTAAAAGGGAAACATCGACCATGGCAAGGTCATTTTACCTCCTGAGGTGACCCGATTTCCGGAGAACGTCGTTAAAATACAGCCTGATATCTCTGGCCGCAAACCATCCAGTGGACATGGTAACGCATAACTCCCTGGATTAGGGGGGGAGTAAGGGAAGGATATGATGTGATGCCAGGATTAGGAACAATAGGGGGACTATCGTCGTTACGGTGATCTCCGCATGGGGTTTGGATTGCCAATTCAGCCGTTCGGCGGAATTAATGCCCATGATATGAGGGTTATCTCAACACTCAATCCTCATACCCGCGGCAAGGAGACCAGCATGATGAGGGACCAGATAATAACAATGGGAAAATAAGTTTATACAAAGAGAGAGACCAACATTTTTTACCATCTTTATTTTGAAGCTACATTCATGACCCCTGTGGTTTCGTTGGTTGTGTTTTAAGCGATTCAATTTTTGAAGTCTCCCTCCAATGTAATTTGTGCGCCATTATTCTGGTAATAGTCTTTCGAATGCTGATGCATGATAGTGGTTGGGTTCCTTGCGTAGACCAAGTCAAAGAGGCTTGACGTAATCACAAATAAAGCAATTGAGGGATGTCAAGTTGCACGATCGCGGAGACCAATTGTCGAATGCTCACCGTGAGATGGCCCAATCATCAAATTTCAGCTTCTCAACTTTAAGCCTTTCGTTGCTTGTGTGGCACGCAGCCCACCACCTTATTACAACCGCAGCTTGTATATATCGATGTCGTCGAGCTCTAGCCACAGAAAATTTGTTTAAATCGCTGCGGCCTGTGGCCGTAGAGTTTTGACTGTAACGGTGTCTTCTTCTTCATTTCTAAAATAGTAACTTCTTATGATGACGCCATGCCATACACCGCATCAAACAGTCACTTTAAAATGACGCTTGTGCTGCTGAACCAAAAATGGGATTCATATGAGCAGATGATTTTTTTTTTTTTGTCAAACTCTGTTTTGCCAAAATCTGTAGGTTCTTCCATTTGTGGAACATCGGGGACACGCGCCACAAATAAGAGGAGGAGCTCGGCCAATTATATATTGTAATTAATTAGCGAACTCACTGCGTTGAGGCTATGGTCACTTCGTTCTTATTCTTGCGCCAACACCATCTTGGCTTAAATTCAATCTCAAAATAAACCGGATCGTTTCCCTAGCGATGGTCAGCTCAGCTGATAGCGCCGCAGCGAAATCGCCGGGTTTTCTGCGATGGCGGCTATATTGTCTTTACTTCACATTTATCTCTATATAGTTGGTAATTTAGGGCAAAAAATATTGTAGTATATTCACGTTCAAGCTTTTCCTCGTTGCGACGAATTGCCTACGCACTGAAGCCACGAAGGTCTCACGACGAAATTCAGAACTGAGCCAGTATTTTAATAATTGTTTTTTTATTAATTTGCATACATTTGGCATGATTTAAAGGTTGCGCTATGGCAACGCTTTCCGAATACAAGGATCGTAAATCCTTTTTATTTTTCGACATGGTCTTTTTTTTTGGCTTATACACTTCCTCTAACGCTGTGTTAGTTTGTTGATCCCTTTCGAATAATAGGATGTGTCCAAGTCTGAAAAATAGCCACTCGTTTCTGCAATCACCTCCTCGTTTGAATAAAATAATTTTTCTGCCAAGCATTTCAAACGTGTGAACAAATGAATAGTCCGAGGGATCAGATGAAGCGATTTCTGGAGAATATGGGGGAGTGAAATGAGTTGGAACTCTATTTCCATTAATTTTGGAAAAGGAAAATCACTCGACTTTCACGATTCAAATGACTGCCAATCATAAAGAAATATACCGATCTGGTTGAAATTTGGTGTTTGTTCTTCCAAGAAATGCTACTAACAAAAACAAAATATAACCTCGATATGTGCCAGTAGTGCCATCGCTTTAACTTTACAGTGACTTTTCAAACGAGCCTCGCACTGTCAGCGTCAAGAAATCAATAAAAATATTATTCATACCACAACAATAATCATATAATGGAAAGTTTAAAACTTTTATTATAGCAAAATTTTCAAAATGTCGGCAAATTTTCATTAAAGTTTCAACCTTTTAGTCAGAATTTCTAGAGAAATCCTGGCTATTTAGTATTAATCCCCATTAAATTTTATTGCATTAAAGTACAAGTTTTATGAGGCCAAATATTCGCTTTGTTTTTTGACACCTTTTTTCGCAGAGGTGATGCGCATTTTCTGCCATTTAAAACAATAAGGAGAACTTGGAGAATTTATTTTCTAGTTAGAATTTTCCAAATTTTAAAAAGTTTCAGACGACGCATGAAACTTTGCGTTAGTCTTTTTTAGTGGTAGTATGCACTATATTTAAAACCAAAGAATTTATAAATAAATAATCCAAATTTTTCAATAAGAGGCATACACTTCATTCTGACGCTGAGAGGCTGAGAGTGTGGCGAGAATTAATTCAAAATATTGAAAAATTTATAATTTTTCCAGGTGGCCCAAAATTAATCACCCTTTCGAAAGATTTATAATTTTTCCAGATGGCGCCAAATTTTTCACCCTATCGAAAAATTTATAATTTTTCCATGCGCCAAATTAATCACCCTCTCGAAAAATGTATAATGTGGTGGCGCAAAAGTAATCACTCTTTCGAAAGATTTATAATTTGTCCAGGTTGCGCAAAATTATTCATCCCATCTGAAGATTTATAATTTTTTCAGGTGGCACAAAATTCATCACCCTTTCGAAAGATTCATAATTTTTCCAAGTGGCGGAAAATTAATCACCCTTTCGAAAGATTTATAATCCTTGCAGATGGCGCCAAATTTTTCACCCTATCGAAAAATTTATAGTTTTTCCATGCGCAAAATTAATCACCCTCTCGAAAAATTTATAATTTTTCCAGGTAGCGCAAAAGTAATCACCCTTTCGAAAGTTTTATAATTTGTCCAGGTTGCGCAAAATTATTCACCCCGTCTGAAGATTTATAATTTTTCCAGGTGGCGCAAAATTCATCACCCTTTCGAAAGATTCATAATTTTTCCAAGTGGCGCAAAATTAATCACCCTTTCGAAAGATTTATAATCCTTGCAGATGGCGCCAAATTTTTCACCCTATCGAAAAATGTATAATTTTCTCAGGTGGCGCAAGAAATTTTTATAATTTTTCGAGGCGGCGCAAAATTAATTACCCTTTCCATAGATTTATAATTCTTCCATGTAGCGCAAAATTAAACTCCCTATCGGAAGATAAATTTTAAATATAAATTTTTGCAGATGGCATCATATTTGACACTTGTGAACTAAAGAGCTGTTGTATATGTACAAACAGACAAGCAATGGAGCGCGTAAAGATCAAAATAAAGCTGTTCATCACTCAAAATTTTTTTATTTAATAAGACAGATATTCAAAAACAAAATTGGATGATTAATTTTGTGCCACCTGCTATTAAAAAAAATTTAACTGTTTGTACAAAATTCGTTAATCTGGAAAAATTTTTTAATCAATGTAAGCACTCATTGAACTTTTGTGACAAAACTTTTCTTTTTTTCTAATCCATGAACTATTTTAAAAAATATTTTAACTATTCCGTGCGCTAATCCCTTCATTCGAACGATTCAATTCAATTCAAATCAGATTTCGCACTCCTTCCTTTTATGATCTAAACCACTCACTGACAAGAGTTCTACTTTGTTTTATTGCCTCTGTGACATTTTGAGTTTTTTTTTTATAAACCTCCTTAATATCTTTACTTCCTCTGTCATTCCAACATTAATCTCAAGTGCTTCACTTACAAATGGCAGTGTAGTTGAAAAAGTAATATCCAGTAAATCCTTTTAAGTCAACCGCACCACTCAACCAACTATTCATATCCACTTTTACATACTTAAATGCTTAGCATAAATGCCTACACGTACGCCATGCGCCAGGCTAAGCGAGAACAAGGAGAGATGGCAAGAGCAAAAATGTTGGTATCAACAGTGTTGACAGCGCCTAAAAGTATGTTGGCATACTGTTAAGTGTGGTGTGATAATCACCAGCACGTAATGTGTGAGCGAAGTGACGTCGCATTTTTTATGGTAAATGATGTCGCGTACCAAGGTAGAACATAAAAAGTAGATTATTATATTAAGTAGTAAGTATTTATGCCAATGTGTGGATGGATTTAAATTTAACTGAAAAGGAGGAAAACTTATAGGGTTAAGTAGGGTAAGTATGTCTAAATAGGCATGGGAGAGGTCATGAGATCTGTTCTTGTAGGCAATCAAGTAGGAGGAATATGGCATAGGAAAGTATAGAAAAAATAAAAAAAAGAATTTTTTTAGTAAAAATGTTGAATTATCAGGGGACAGTAATTAATAATATATGCATATATAATATATAAGTACTTCAGAAGTGGTACCGTTATTCCTAGGTTAGATCGAATTAATAACACATGGATCCCTAAGTCGTACTAGTTCTTTTAAAGAGCATAATCCAAGCTGTTATAAAAAACAAAAACGATTAATGAAATAAATTCTTTGTTCTAAAAATGAACAAAAAAATAAATTTTTCTCAAATGAAGTTTTTGTGGAAACTTTATTTTAACCTAAAAAATGTTAAAAATTAAAATTATAAAAATGTTTTACAGTCAAGAAGATACTTCATTTCAGAACACTTTATAGCATAAATCTCAATATTGAAAAAACATTTTGAAGAATTTTTTCTCAAATGAATTTATTTTGGAAAATTTATTCTATTCTTTCAAACTTAATATTTAATGTATAAAAGTGTAGAAAATCTTAAAAAAAAAAGTAATTGCAAAAAACTCTCTTCCGTAAATTTGAATATTAAAAAAAAATGTTGAACAGAAAAATAAAATTTTTTTCTTAAAGAATTTGTTGGAGAAAATGTATTTTATCCTGTAAAGCGTAAAAAAAGTTTATAAAATTGTAGAAAATCGTGGAAATATTTCATTTCAAAAACCTCTGTAACATAAAATTCAATATTAAAAGAAAGTTAAATATCAAAAATAATTTTTTTTCTCTAAACGAATTTTTTTGGAAAATTTATTCTATCCTAAAAAAAATTTTTTAATGTGAAAAGTTATCGAAATATTTCACTTCAAAAAACTCTCTGCCTTAAATTTCAGTATTGAAAAACACAATTTTTTCTCAAATAATTTTTTTTTAAATTTTTTCTGTCCTATAAACGTACAAAAATATAAAATGTCATGAAAATTTCATTTCAAAACTCTGTATATCATAAAATTCAGTATTGAAAAAAATATTGAGCACAACAAAAATTTTATTTCTCAAATGAAATTTTTTGGAAAATTGTTTCTATCCTATAAATTAAAAAAAAATGGAAATGTTAAAAGTCTTGAAAAAATTGCATTTCAAAAACTCTCTACTTTAACTTTCTGTTTTGAAAAACACAATTTTTTTTCGAATACATTTTTTTGGAAAATTTCTTCTATCTTATGAAAGTGAAAAAAAAATTTAAAAATGTTAAATGTCATGAAAATATTTCTTTTCAAAAAAACTCTATATACTCTATACATTTTAATATTTAAAAAAATTTTGAGCAAAAAAATTATTCCATTTATTTCTCAAATACAGTGGAAATTGGAAAATTTATTCTATCCTAAAAAATAACGAAAAAATTAAAAAAATGTAAAAAAGCATGAAAATACTTCATTTTAAAAAACTCTGTACCGTAATTTTAAATACTGAAAAACATATTGAAAAAAATTAATTATTTTATTATTGTTTTTTTTTCTTGTAATATTTTTTTATAAATTTTTTTCGCTAATTTTGTTATAATATAATAATAAAATTTTATTATAAAAATGAAAAAAATCGTGAGAATATTTAATTTCAAAAAACTTTCGACAATTAATAAATCTCAACATTTTTTTTTTTCAAAACTTTCTTCTTTTACTTTCAGAGAAATTTACGAACATTGTCCAAAACTTGAATCACATAACTTGGAATCGCTCCAAAGGGACGACGCACACGATTATTTATAGAAGGGCTTTTAACCCAGGTCTGGCCAGATCTTTTCTTCTTTGGACGTAAATTTAATATATTTCAATTATATCTAACGATTTGAGCTTCCAGGTAGTTTCCCAAAAATTAATTTGCTATCGATTTATGGATATAATCTTTTTAATGACTTTCTGAATACTTTTTTTGTTTTGTTCTTTATTTTGACTAATTTCGAAGAAGGTTGAAGCAAAAAACATGATTACAATGAAATTCATGGTAAAATATGAAATGATATTTATTTATGGATTCGGTGGAAGGCAAGCAAACAATTTATAAGAGATTTGTGAGTGCTGTTGATATACTGGATTCTTACATACCGTACAACAGAAACGAGTTTTTCGACGAAGCTTTTCGCCTCCTTGTAGATAAAGACGACAATCTCTCTTCGCTGTGAGTGTATTGGCTCCGGTTGGTTGGTTGACTACAATATTCCGAGCGAAAGTGATTGGTTTGCTGAAAAATGATTTCAAATACCCAAACGAGTGGTGAAAGGTGGTGGTCGATGTTTGCAAGGTCCAATGTGTTCGATAAGGTCGTCAAAAAATTTCATCACGCATCACTTTTTCTGAGCCCATCAACTTTCTTGCATATAAATAACGTTGCATTAGTTGGCTCGGATCAAACCGAAGGTTTTAAAAACGGTGTCCAACGGATGCTTAAAGTAACTTTCCTTAGCACTGAGAGAAAGTGTCACCTAATATGACTAACTTTGGTGTGCCACAAACTTCGTACTCATAGAATATTAAAGCATTTTCACTAACTCCATCAGATATGTGCTACTAGTCTGGTGGCCCGCAATAGAAAATAAATACGATCAATTCAAGCTGAACAAGATACAAAGAACAGCGTGTATCTTCACCACTGGAGCACTTAGCATCAGTCCTATTGAAGCGCTTCATGTCCTAACACATCTATTACCAGTAGACTTACAGCGCGGTGAGACGCAGAGATATAGGAAGCTGACACAACAAGATCGTACGGTCACAGCAAGATCCTTCTACAGGGATCCTCACTGCTCAGAAACAAATCAGACCTTAACCTCAAGAGAGACCTTACTAGACGTTATCCATCGAAAGCCGAATGGGGCAAAAGGAAGGGGATTGAAATACACGATATCGGAATCTACACTGATGGTTCTAAGTTTAACTGTGGTGTGGGAGCTGGCTTCCATTCGGAGCCGCTCAACCTATCTCAGTCAATTCGACTTCCTGACTATGCCAGCGTGTTGCAGGTAGAACTTTTAGTGATCAAAGAAGCATGTAAATTACTAAAACTCTACAAGGAAGTGGGACCAAGACAGTCAAGCAGCTATCAAGGCCTTAGATTCCAATTCCATCTCATCCAAACAAGTCTCACAGTGTAGAGAGGAACTAGAATTGCTTAGTCATTGCCTTGCGGTGGCAGTCTCCACCCTACTGAACACATTAAAAGCATCCACAACTTCACACTATCTTGCTTTAGCCGAAATAAGATGGAAGCAATTAACTACATGTATTACAACAAAAAACACATGGTCGTCGTACAAAATCCAAAGGGCGAATCACCCGTTAGGATGTTTTCGACCAAACATTTCACGCATCACTGCAACCCTTACAGGTCATTGAAAAGTAGGGATCATGCAGCTAGACTCAGGAAAGTCTTTCCACTACTTATGTGAATGTACAGGGCACGACTCTGCTCCTTTGGTAAGCCTTTCTTACAGCGAATTAATGAGATTTCAGACATCGAGATAAAGAATTTGCTGCTATATAAAAAAACAGAAGGCATCATCACACGAGAGCATGGAAGTAAAACGGTGCTGGTCGCCAATTAGATTATTTCAGTAGAAATATTCAACCACTTCAAAAACAACAACTCCATCAGAATATCCATTGGATAGTCTAAGGCACTAGTTAGAATAACCATATCAGGCGATGAATGAGTTTTGCTCGACATTAAATTTTAGTTGATGTGTTGTGTGTTTTTTTTATGACATCGAAAACTAAAAATATTCGACGCAGTTCGTGGAAGCAGATACATATACAAACAGGAACATAAACTCTTAAAAAATTTGAACAATTTTGTACCGCTCTTCCCCTTGTGCACTGTTGAAATTTTCAATTAAACATTCTGCCCCTTAGCTCATATGTCTCTTGTTTTGTTCAAGTGGGAAACATCTATCATAAAACTATAACGAAAATTCATTGTGCAAGTATATCAAATCAAGAAATTGAGGTACTCGTATGTATATATGTATACACTTCCGATTACTCACAATTCGTTCTCACTCGAGGCAATGATTGCTCTTCCAACACCATTCCCCAGCTTATTGCAAAAAGTTTTGCTAATTTAATTTCTTCTTTTGTCGTAAGAACACATATACATACACTTATGCTCATCTGTGCGTAGACACAAACACACATACATATGTAGATATTACAAGCGTATTCGGTTGCTAATTTTTTTTCACCAGTCCCTAGTTGGAATTTTTCTGCTTTCTAACACTTGCAGGTGATCGACATAAAAAGCAATTGCTAGTACACAACAACAAAAATATGTAGCCACGAACAGTAAGCAGCTGAATAAAACAACCAATAAATTTGTTCAGCTCAAAAGCAAATGTGGCTGCAGGCAATCTATGTAATTTGGATTGCTTGTGTGAAACCAGAACTAAACCGAGATTTTAGTACATGAGTGGCATACACACATATGGTAAATATTTATATATTTATTTTATTGCATATCCCTACATGCATACGTAGAGAGAAAAGTTAAACCTAAGTCAACGATCCCACAAAATTTTCCTGCTGGGATATCAAAAGCATGCAACCAACATCATAAGACACTTGGTATTGGTCAGAAGGATATGTGAAGCAAAAGTCTTGCAACTACTTGGATGGATATATAGCAAAAAAGCAAAGAATTTTAAGAAATAAAAGAAAAATAGAACCGCAATACTGCTGGAAGGATATTCTACTCGTATACTTGCCCAAGCACAGCAAAAGTGCCAACAAATATAATTTCAAATTTCAAATTTCGTGTACAATTCTTCGGACTATTAGTTCCAAGCAAAAATGCAAGTGGAGGGCAATCGAAAAGAGCAATAAGAAAGTGTGTAATAGAGGCAATAAGTAAAATAATAGCTGGAACAACAACAAACTT
Source organism: Anastrepha obliqua (assembly GCF_027943255.1). NCBI lineage: Eukaryota > Metazoa > Arthropoda > Insecta > Diptera > Tephritidae > Anastrepha > Anastrepha obliqua. The sequence goes on from NC_072896.1 coordinate 35,218,643, forward strand.
CGTCTATGATAGACACAAGAGAACAATGTCACGAAAAGCAAACAAAATCTAGGGGGAAAGTGGAAATTTATCATTGTACAGATACCTCGAAAAAAAGAAGACTTTGGTTAAACGTATAAACAAACTGAACCCCAGAATATGAAATATAGAATATTGAATATAGAATATAGAATATGAGGAATATGGATTATAAGGAGCTCCAAGTATCGTAGACATTGTCGTCGATTTTTCTGAAAGTTGGCTTAAATGTAGGATTGGGTGTAATAGAATTTTGAAGAAAATTTAATAATTTTGAGATTTATTCTCTGCTGTAAATTTTGATGTAGAGTTTTTTAAAGAGAAGTATCTGCGGTACTTTTTAGTATTTTTACAATTTTTTTTAATAAAAAATTTTTTTTATTAAACAATTTGTTTATTTATTTTATATTTTATTTGCTTTAAAGTGAAATATCTGATGTTCTTTTTAATTTTTTTTACATAAATTAAAAATTCAAATAAAAATTCATTCCAAATTTTTTTTTTTTATTAAACATATTTTTTTATTTTCTTTTTAATTTAAATCTTTTTTTTTGTTAAAGGTCTTTAAAGTGAAATATATGCGGTTTTTTTTATTTTTTTACATATTTTAAAATAAAAATTTATTAAATACATTTTTTATTAAAAAAAATTTTATATAACCTTTTTTATTGTTATTTTTATTTTCTTTTTTATCATTTTTTTTGTTAGAGGTTTTTAAAGTGCGATGCTTTTCATTTTTTATAAATATATAGGATACATTTTTTTATTTATTAAATAACTTTTTTTATATTATTAATTTTTTTTTTCTTTTTGTTTTGTTAAAAATTTTAGCGGGAAAATTTTTCTTTCGTCATTTGTAATTATAAAAATTTGTTTTTTTCTTGTTTGGCTTCCTTTGGTGTTTTTTTTTTTCATATAATAGGCGCAGTTTAAGCTTGTTTTCCTTCACAAGAAATTCATTTTTGTGTGAAATAAATGCAAAAACACGTCAAAACAGGAAAATATTAAGACTCCAAGAGGTTTTTTAGCCGCTTACGCTTTTCGTCGATTTTTTGAAATTTGGTTTATTTTGTGGGATTGAGTGAAATAAGAAGTAAACTGAGAACGTTTCGAAAAAAAATTTAAAAATGTTAAAATTTATTCAATGTTCAAAATTTTGGTATAAAGAAAACTGCAAAAAGTTTAAAAATTTATTAAATGTTGAAATTTTTGATGTAGAAAGAGAATATCTGCGATTCTTTTAAATTTTGTATAATTTTTTCTTTTAATTCTTTAGGACAAAATAAGTAAACAAAAATATTGCAAAAATATTTTATTTTTATTAAACCACTTTTTTTAATTTTATTTGTTTGTTAAAGTTTTATGGCAAAAATTTTTTACAATAAAAAAATTTACAATAAAAAAATTTTTATGTCTTCTTTTGCTTCTACAATAAGCTCAATTTATGCAAATTGTTGCTGCTTTTTCAATTTTTTTTTTTTTGCTCTGGCGCTTTCTCATTTTCTTCCACAAGGAAAAACTAATTTTAGTAAGGAATAAAATGCAAAAAAATGGAAAATAAAACGCAGGAAAATGACTAAAAATCCAATCGATTTCTTAGGCGCTTGCGTTTGTCGTCGATTTTTCTAACTTTTAGATTTCTTTAACGTTGAAAATTTTGCTATAAGGTTTTCAAAATGAAGTATCTGCGGTTCTTTTTAAGTTTTTTATATAAATATTTTTTCATTTTTTAATACGCAATACATTTTTTATTTTTTATTAAAATCATTTTTTTATTTTATTTATTTTTTTGTATTAGGGGCTTCGAAAGTTAAATAGGTGCGATTCCATTTGCTTATAAAAACTTGTATTTTATGTTTTTAGATAAAATAAATTTAAAAAAATGTATTGGAAAAGTATGTAAAATATTTTGGCAAAATTTTTGTTTTTTTGATATTTTTGAAAAAAGTGTTTTGGTTTTTTTTTACTTCTTTTGCTGTTTATTTCATATAATGAGCGCATTTATGAAAATTTAAATAAATTTTTTTTTTGCTATGAGTTAAATGCAAACAGCCGTCAGAAAAGGAAATCATTAAAAATTCAAACGATTTTTTAGCCGGCGAAAAGTTGCGTTTATTTTACTAAAATTTTATAAGCCAATTTACTGCGTACCATAAAAAACATTTCAAAAACTTGGTTCACCTGACATAAAATCGCTCTTCATTTTGACGACTGACCACCGAAATTTTTTTATTTATTTATCCTGATACTAACAGTCGGTAAATCCTTTTTTCTATTAAGGTAAAAATAAAATATAAAAATATTAATATTTTTTTATTTTTATTTTTTTTATTTTTTGTTTATTTAAAAACACGAAAAACGTCAAATCTATTGCCGAAATTGCATACAATTTAATTTACTGCATTAGAATTAACTCATCTCTCCCGTACACCATTTCAAGCCACTTAAAATATGGTTGCCTTTAAAAGCATTATGCAAATGGGCGAAGTTATTGCACTCCAAGCAGGCCGATAAGCTGCTTGACCGGTCACATAAGGTGCCTGTAAGTAGGCAATACAATGCAAATTGGGTATACACTTAGGTGCATATGTATGTGTGAATGCAACTCAGCGCTCAATGGCCGTTTGGGAACCCTTCGTGAGAATTCTAGTGACTGCTGTTATTATATCCAAATCGCTTTTCAATGGCAACGAGCTTCTACCCTCACGCCGATCCCTTTCTTCAAGCGCCATTTCGCATCAGTGCATAAATTCAATGGGTGAAATACACCAACGGACGAGATGGTCCTTTGAGGCTATTCATCGAGTGTTCGTAGACGATTCTCCTTATCGAATCATTCAGTTATGAAATGTTTACCTACAAATTGGTTATGATTTCCTTTTATTTGAGAGTAGTTGGCATGTAGTTGTAGTTGTTGGCGCTCTGCAATGGATTGCTAAATTGATAGGCGCATGAGTTGAGTATTTAAAAAGAAAAGATTTACGAGTATCAACTTAAATTTTTATTTACTTAAGTGAAGTCGTCAAATTTATAGAGCGTTTCTGCAATAGTTGCTTGATGTCATTCGATATTTAGTTCCGCTTTTGTGAGTGCATTGCTGGTTTTTTTTTCTTATTAAAAAAAATTAATGCAGCTATCACTTGGAAGATAGAGAGAAAACTTGTCAGTATTTGCTTTGTGTATGTCCAGGGCCCTAGCATATGTTACGACAGCTAACACACTTATTAGGAATTGCAATGGAAGAAATCTGTAAATTCATAGAATATCCAAAATAAAGGGTTTTCCAATAAGAGGTGTTATTTTTATATTCAAAGAATGGTTTCGCTGCTTGTGTGGCACGTAGCTCCGGATCAATACCATCCAATTACGGCCATAAAAATTGTTAATCATCTCTCGATAGCGCAATCCATTCACCGTAACTGTTGCTTAAGCTTCATTTTCGAAAAGGTAAGGTCCAATGACTCCGCCGGACCATAAACCGCACCAAGCAGTCACACTTTGAGGATAGAGAGGCTTTGCTTGTTGGCGAAGCCTCCGAGGTGGAAATGGGCCTCATCATTCAAGATGATTTTTCTATGGAATTCCGGATCATTTTCACGCATTTCAACGATCCAATCAGCAAAGACACAACGTTGTTGATGATCGGCCGACTTGAGTTCTTGTGTTAACTGGACTTTATAAGCCTTTAAACTCAAATCTTTATCCAAAATACGGTATTTGTAGAATGCCTAATTCCAAAGAACGACAAGTAATGGACACACCTGGGTGTTCTTCAACACTTTCGGCTACAACAGCAATATTCTTTCACAGCTCGAATTTTTTCACCAATTTCTTTATTGCGTCCCACAAGGCCTTCACGATGACCCAAAAATGTTCGAGCTTCCGAGTTTTACGAACCGTCTCTGCCAAATTTTCACCATTTTTATAGTGAATTTTCATAGTTTGAATGCGTTGTTTAAGAGTGTATGGTTCCATTTTTGTTAATGGCGTAGTTTCTACTTGTGAAATATCAAAAAATGACAGCTTCAAAAGTGACATCTACCGAAATAGCGGGCTATTCAAAATAACATCTATTATTGAAAAACCCTTTAGTTTCAATATGTAGAAGGGGGGTTGAAAAGTAATTATTCACGAGACACTGACACTGACGCTCTTAAGTGACTCCTCCACCAACTGCCACAAGGCCAATGCTTCCAGAAAGGGTACCGGTTTGTCTTGATTTTTTTCCAAAACCGGACGGTTAAAGTTTGTTGGGCGCGGCGTTTGACCTTTGGGTATTCTGGCAACAGCCCGAAACACCTTTCCTTTGTCGATTTCTCCATAGCTGAGAGAGCAATATATATGGTTTCTTTACCGAATAATGTCTGGACTTTTCCCTTGGCCTTTTTGAAAAATAACACGAAATTGAATTTTTAAGACTAAAAGACTTTTTTTTGTCGAAACAGACTAGCAGGTACAGCATTCAGACAACATTAAGTCCGTTTTACTGCTCTCGGATTCCTTTTTTAATTTTCTTTATATCTACCCGGCATCCAAAGAAATCTGACTAGATCTTGTGGGGCCAAAGGGCCAAGGTGGTCGCTTCTTAACACATCAGGGCAGATGCATAGAAAGTGGTCCACCGTCTCATCCTCCTCTCCACATGCTAGGAAGAACTGCATGCCTTAAAAAATTTTGAATGTGATGGTCGGTAATGGTTAAGAGTTCTTAGCTCACATGGCAGCCAAAAACGATTTAATGTAAGAAAAGTGGGAGAGATAGTTTCTCATGTAAGAAGAAATAATAACGCTAGTACACCGTATGTTTCTAAGAATGAGGGAAGAAACCCCCCTTAAGCATATTTTACATAAAAATAGTTTTCTTGGCAGCCAAATTTCGCTTTAGAATAAAAACAGCGTATTGGAGCACTGGAAGTGAAAGGTTAGGTTGACTTAGACTGGGCGCTCTTACAATGAGTTCCCTAGCTGGTCACAGAGTTCCAATTTGGTGCCCAGGAAAGTTTTACCCAGTCCTATTACTATGCATTTCTTTTCAAGTCATTTCAATCTATTTGGCGAATCCAATCAATCTTTCTAATGAGACTATGATGCAAATGACTCTTGAAATGAATAAAGAGCAAGCCATGCATAAGATAGAGCCAGAAACCGTCTCCAAAGACTTGGAAAATTGAGCTTACTGGGTGGCTACAGCTAAGTCAGCCGAGGCAGCTTCCTGAGAGAATTTATTTTCAAAGATCCAATTTTTTTTTTTGCACATTCTCTCTTACAGAAGTCTTCGAAAATCTTCGTGCATTTACATGATCTCTTTTTGTTTGCGGCTTTCCTTGTGCGTTTTTGACATTTAAGCGGGCATTTTTCTTTGGTCAGTCGTTTGTTGAGCGCCGAGCTTGAATAAACATACGAAGATGTAAATACGATGAAAGCAAAATTTCCGAAAATTTTCAATGCGTGCATGCCTACCCCGTTGAATTCTATACACGTTTTTTACCTCCAAGCTCGACATGCAGGGCTCAAACGAATAATATAATGAAAAAATTATCCGTAATTTTTTTTTATTACGAAAAAAAATAAAGTGTGATTTTTTAAAAGCTATAGGAAAGTTTTTGAAAAAAAACTCACGCGAAATTCAGAAAAATTCATGTAATTTTTATTTAAATCGATAGTACAGTCCATATAATTTAATGTTTGAAGATTATTTCATGCTAATGTTGACCGCGACTGCGCTTCAAATGGTCCATCCGCTTAGTCCAATTTTGGCATACTCTTTCCAATGTCTGGCCGGTATCTCACATATAAATGCTTTAATGTTGTCTTCCAATGCATTAATTGAAGCAGGCTTGCCTCTAAAAATAACATAAAGGCGTTATATCGCACGATCTGGGTGGCCAATTGACAGGTCCCGAACGTGAAATAAAATGTTCACCGAACTCGCCTCTCAACAAGTCCATTGTTACGCGTGCTGTGTGGCATGTGGGACCGTCTTGCTGAAACCACATGTCATGCAAGTCAAGCTTTTGCATTTTGGGCAAAAAAAGTTGGATATCATTTCACGGTAGCGCTCACCATTCATAGTTACGTTAAGATTCGCAGTATCTTTGAAGAAGTACGGTCCAATGATACCTCCAGCCCATAAACTGCACCAAACTGTAACCTTTTCTGGATACATTGGTAGCTCTTGCAATTCTTCTGACTGATCTGCACTCCAAAATCGACAATTCTGCTTATTTACGTACCCTTGATTCAAAAATGAGCTTCGTCGCTGACCACAATATTTCGATAAAAAAGTGGATCTTCGGCCAACTTTCCACGAGCCCATTCACCAAAAATTCTGCATTGCGGTAGGTCGTTCGGCTTCTATTCTTGAACCAGCTGTATTTTGAAAAGCTTCACACCTAAATCCTTTCGCAAAATTTTCCACGTTGTTGAGTAATAGTGGCCCAATTGCTGCGAACGGCGTCGAATCGATAATTGATGGTCATCATTAACACTGGCCGATACAGCTGCGATATTTGCTTCAGTTCGCACTCTACGTAAGCGTGTTGGTGGTTGGTGGTTTGATGTCCAATTATGTAAATTTGGTTCTAAATTTAGTCACAATAGCTCGAATAGCCGCTTCAGTGGGTCGATTAAACTGACCATAAATTTGAAGAAGCGCGCGAGAAACTTTCTTAACAGAACACACATTTTTATAATAAAATTCAATGATTTGCAAGCATTGTTCGTTTGTAAGACGATTCATGGTTAAATTATAGACCAAACTGAAGATGTTTGACAGTGAAACAAAACACGAAACGTGCGTCAGCTGTTTAAATAACCGTTTAAAAAGATAATAGCTAAAAAATCACCCGTTATAATGAAAAAAATTATCCGCTTTGAATTTTTTTATTAAAAACAAAAAATACTATATGGACTGGCCTTGAGACATATAATTGCATTTATATCAGAATGATGAAAATAATCGATTTACCATAACGGTAATCTTCAAAAAAAAAAAAAAATTTTTGCGAATAATAAGGCCAAAAAAAAAAAACAATTCTCAAATGAAACTGTAAAAAATGGGCCGGTTTACGCCTACTTTCTAGCAATTACATGCACATATATTAAGACTAATTTTCCGTCCCTCCGTCTGATGTTAGAGAAAATAACTCTTATTGCCTACGAGAAGCTAAAGCTCTTATATGTACAGTTAGTAACAGAAGTAAGTATACACCGGATACGTTTTCAATTTACCCCCAATCGATTCCTTCAAACAACCTAAGTTATAACAAAATTGTGTTGTATTTACATGAATGAAATACAAAAATCATATTTAATCCAAATAATGACAAAATTTTAAAAAGGAACAAAATTATAGCTTTTTATATTAAACTTTATAAAAATTCATGTCTCAAAAGTAAGTATACGGTTCATCATGTTATTAATTTGTGAAATCAAAAATATGAATAAAATCAAATCCTAGTATTTGGTAGGATAACCATTAGACTTTACAATCGCTTTAAGGGAGAACACCACTGTGACCCCCTGTTTTTTATGCCGTTTTTCAAGAATTTTTTTTGTGGGAAAAAAAAGAGATATTTCAAATTTTTTTGTTTTGTTTTGTTTGTTGTTTATTAAAGATACATACCAAACTTTTTCAAAATTTTCAACCCCGATGGTGGCGCTGGGGAAGCTCCCGCGTCAGGTGCTGTGGCTTCTGCAGTGATCCGCGGCACGCAGCAGAACTGTCTTCAAAGTCGATCTGAAAAAAAATACCGAGTGTTTTCGTTAATAATATGATATTTTGAAGAGAAGTACATAGGGATTTGAAAAAATATGGATTTTTAAAAAATTGGAACGCTTTTCAAATTTAAGGTCGATTTTCGAGCAAAATTTCTCTTCGAAAAAAGGGTATAATTTTTTTTTTTTTTAGATATCGAAAAAACCCTATGTACTTCTTTAGATAATCTAGTTTTATCGATGCAGTCCAAATTTGAAGTCGATCGGATAAGAATTGCTCGAGTTCTACTGCGTGCCGCACTCAAAAAAGTGGTTTTGAGAAAAACGTGTTCAAAGTTTGAAGTTATGCGATAAATTGCGCTGCACCGCTCCACAAAATATTTAATATCTCCGAAAATAATTATTTTTTCGACCTGGGACAAACGGCATTCTATTCTTAAATGTATTCTAAATTTTTCTAGATGGTTTTCAAAAAATCGATTTTTTGAAGTTGTCACAGTTGTGTTCTCCCTTAAGTCGTGATGGCATTGAATTCACCAAGTTTTCAGTTACAGCTGGTAAACGGTGTTTTTTTTAGAGGTTAGGTTTTCAAGTTGGCACTACTTTTTTCGTAGATGGTCTTTTTGACAGCTGTCACTTGATTTATGCTCAGTTTGGTTTGCCATTTCATAATGAATAGACTTACACCGGAACAACGTTTGCAAATCGTACAAATTTATTACGAAAATAATGGTTCGGTTCGCGCGACGCATCACAAGAAAATTTTGTTCAGCGATGAAGCTCACTTTTGGTTGAATGGGTATGTCAATAAGCAAAATTGTCGCATTTGGAGTGAACACAATCCACAAGCCATTGCTGAGACGCCGTTACATCCTCAAAAAGTCACTGTTTGGTGTGCTCTATGGGCAGAGGGAATCATTGGTCCATATTTCTTTAAAAATGAAGCCGGCCATAATGTTACAGTCAATGGATAGCGCTATAGAGCCATGATTAATGACTTTTTCGTGCCTGAATTGGACGATGTTGATGTGGACGACCTTTGGTTCCAACAAGACGGCGCTACATGCCATACAGCCAACGCAACAATCGATTTATTGAAGGAAACTTTTGGTAAGCGCATTATCTCGCGCTGTGGACCTGTGGCGTGGCCTCCAAGATCGTGCGATATAACACCGCTGGACTATTTCTTGTGGGGCTATGTGAAGTCGCTTATCTACGCAGATAAGCCCGAGACGATTGACGTCTTGGAAGAGAATATTCGGCGCGTTATTGCTGGCATACGGCCCCAATTGCTGCAAAAAGTGGTCGAAAATTGGGCCTCTCGGCTGGAATTTATTCGAGCCAGCCGCGGCGGCCACTTGCCCGAAATCATTTTTAAAACATAATGGCAAACCCTTATCTTTATAATAAAGCTAAATTCTTGGCCATAACATTAAATTATATACGTTTTATTTCATCTTGAAATATATAAGTTAACGTGTCCCGCAGGACATCGTTGAAAAAATTAAAGTTGCGGGCCAACCACTTGGCCCGTTAAGTTATACTTACTTTCGGGATCCTGGAATTAATTGTCTGTTCTTAGTGTTTTACAGTTACTTTATTGTATACTAGCTGGTTGAAGATTACCGGTTAATGCCCACTGGTTCAAGACTGCCCGCGCGGCGGCACACTCAGAACCTTTTATACTAAAACTAGCCTTATTCCTACCCTAACTCTGCTGACACAGCGGTTCCCACGATGTTGTGTATTTCGGGTGAAGTTGCTGTCTGCCGGATGCGCGTGTGGATCACGTTGCATTAAGCAGACGCACTGTCAGCATATTTCAATACACGGGTGTGCTTCTGCTGCAGGTGAGCGAGTTAACTGTGGTGTTAACTGCCCCCCCTCTAAATATCTGCGTCCCGCAGATTGACATGCGTATTCCGGGAATCGTCGGGTGTCTCCTTTGCGTAGGTAGCAACAGGCATCGGAATGGTAGGTTGGCGTATCGGAGGGAGGTCAAGGCTTGCTGTTATCTTTCTCCAAATCCAGTAGGAGACCACGGCCAATATGCAAATAAAAAAAGCGTCAACAGCCAAAGAGACATGGAATCTCTGGCCCAGTTTGCCCAGATGGTTGATATTCGTCATGCTCAACTCGTGAACGTATTCTAGACTTGGTTTAAATCCTTGGCTTTTCACGTTGGTAACCGCTGCTGGCAATACCTGCGAGCTCTGCGATGCTCTGTTAGAAAAGGTTTCGTTCTTTACCCAAATTGTCTCATTGCTAAACTGGATGAGGAATGTGCCGTTAAGGACGCTCTTGCGATTATCATTACGAACAGTCCCCTGAAAGTTGGTTAGAAATAATGTACCTTCACTAATTAATTCGATAGTTTCTCCATTTTCAGGTTCGAAGTGGCATTCAGCATCACCTCCCTTAATTAGACGTGCCAGGCATCCATCTTCGGGTAATCTTTGCAGATGGCTCATCTCGCAGATCGTTGAATTTTTGATCGAAGGACATTCACTTATTATGCCGTACGTTTCTTCCTTGCTGACCAACATTTTCGTGTAGTTTGCCACTACCCTCATACCTGCATGAACCGCAGCTCTTGTCATCAGAAAGCGGAATTCATCTGTTCTGACCTTAGGGATTGCGAGTACATAAAGCAGCAGAGAGCCGTTTGAAAATAAGGAGGGCTTCGCATATTCAATTGCCTCAATGGCATTTTGATAGGGTAAAGCCTCTTCTTCAGAAATTAGCTGATGTAACTCAACCGGGTTTAAGAGGTTGGTGTTGACTATGCCCGACTTTGCCATTTGACATGCGCGTACTACCTCACTTATTTCTTCCTTGAGGATCTGTATGCGGTTAAGCAGTACGGTTTCAGCAGCCGTAGTGCCAACCTCTTTCCCAATGGTGTTCACGTAACGTGTCATCTGATTGATCTGGTTCATAGATTCCCGAGTGGCATTGAAGAGTTCCTCATTTATTTTAAATTGGTGGTTGCTGTTTGCGATTACATCATCCTGACTTCTGAGGATTGTGTCCCAGTCTGTTGCGTCAGGCGATCCGGCAACCCATTTCCAGGCCGATCCAAGCCAATTGATTGACCGGATTTTACGGGGTTTAGTGGCCCGAAGTTCGGCGAGGCGTTGGCTAATGTGGTTCAAGTTGTATGCCGCAAAGGATTTTGCGACATCATTCCTCATGCCCTTTGCAGCTTTTTCGAATTTCTCCAATGCTTCACTGAAGAGATTCAAATCAATCTTATGTATCAATTTAAAATGGCCATTTACTATCCAGCCTTGACCCTGATTTATCGCTACCAATGGGGCATCGTAGCCGAAGATGTTGAATCCGCAAACGCAGGGGATTACGAGTAATCTAGCTTGATAAAATTTTCAATAAAAATTTACAAATTTTTCTTAGTGTGGCAATAAAATAACATAACAAAAATCGGTAACTTCTTGTTTCAGCCTTAAGCTAATATTGCCAGTTGCGCGTGTTCTTTTCTTGAAAGCAACCTGTTCCTAATCAGAATATCCTTTGAAAGGAAAAGGGAGAAAAAGCATTTCATCGTTTATATTAAAACAAGTGGCTTTCGGGAAAAGAGGAGCGTTACATATATGGCAAAAAAATATTTTTTTTTTTTGTACAATTTACAATGCCTTACATTATTTGAATATTGGCAAAAAAATATTTTTTTTTTTTTGTTTTTTACAATTTACAATGCCTTACATTATTTGAATATTGGCAAAAAAATATATTTTTTTTTGTACAATTTACAACGCCTTAGATTATATGAATATATTTGGCGTATGGCGTATTTTTTTCTTTTTTGATTAACAGTTTCTTTCTCTGTTTCATATAAAAATATTTGTTTTTTTTTTTGTAAATATAAAAAATTGTTTCAAAATATTTGTTTTTCTTCTTTTTTTAAAGGGTTTTAATTATCACCCCATTTTTATACGAGCCAGCGAAGGAAAAAATCCGTCAAAAAAGGAAAGGAAAGATCGGTTTCATATATTTTTTACCTGAGTCTTATGGATCCTTTTCCCATTGTTCGTTGTTACCGTGACCCTATTATCTTTTCCTACGACTTCCTTTTTGTACAGTGGCCGTTGTTTTGCTTTTATTTGCTTATTTCTTACGTACACCACGTCGCCCTGCGAATATTCCCTAGGGTGGTCCCTTTTTCTATTAATTCGCGAATTTCTTGATTCCTGATTTTTCCTTATTTGACCCCTTACCTCATTGAAAACCTTTTCCTGAAAATTTCTTATCCCCTGGTAGTTTATTCTTTGCACCCTGTTAAAAAATATGTCGCTCGGTTTATGCTTTGTAATGGAATGAATTGAATTGTTGTACCGATCAGCGGCTATGTATAGTAACTCCTTGGGGCTGGTGTTGGGTAGTTCCTTTTGCAAACAGCGGTATATTTCAATAATAGTGGAATGAAGCCTCTCGACCTGTCCATTTACTTCACTTTTTTGAATGGGGGTCTGGTAAAGCCTGATTCCCAAACTTCTTACATAATTGGATACTAGAGGGGTGACGAATCCTCGTTCGTTGTCTGTAACTATCATCCGCGGAACCGTAAAATAGTGAATTACTTTTGCAAATTTTTTTCGCAAAAGTACGGCCGACCTGTCCTTAATGTGGAAAAACTTCGCAAATTTGGAGAATTTATCTAGACAACTTAAAAATTTCTCCCCGCTAATTTCGAAAATATCAATGTGCAGGATATCGCACGGATGTTTGGGTATTGGTGTATCTTTTAATTTTGGGACGAAAGGATGTCTGTCATATTTATTTACCCGGCATATTTCGCACGCTTTAGTGAAGTTTCTTATCAGGCTCGCCATTTTGGGGAAGTAGTACCTTTCCAGAATTTGTCCTTTATTCTCCACCGGGTTTCTATGAGCCCGCCTGTGCTCTTCCTCTATTATTCTACAAATTCTTTCCTCATTCGCCACATCTTCTACCAATCTTTGCGTTACCCTAATTTTGTAATAAAGGAAGTGTTCGAGGTACACATCTTGGAGAAGCTGTAGCCGGTTCTCGGGAATTTTGACACCGTTGATTATATTTGGACGTAGCCTTTCTTTCAATATCCTTACTAAGGTGTCCCGATTAATATCGGCTAGAGTCACATAATGGCGAGTGTAACCCTCGTGTGGGTTCTCAACACTAAGGAGTTCCCGTCCCTCTCTTATCACGAGCTGATTCTTAAAAACATTCAAGGGTGCCTCGACGTGAATTATTAGATCGGAGGCGTCTTGTTCAGCGCTGTGGACAGTTTCTATTTCACTTGCGGTCGCGGTGGTAGAGCCCCTAGCGGCAGTCATTGTTCTGGATGTATCGGTTGCTCCTTCACTAGCCGTTTCTGTATCGGAGCCACTAGCCAACACGTGAAGTCCTGTTGTGTCCTGTTTCCGACCTTTGATCCTGGATAGGGCATCTGCCACATAGTTTGATTTACCGGGTGTGTAAATTAACTCGTGGTTGTATTCCTCTATCCGGGCCTTCCATCTTTTTAACTTCGCGTTATGGTTTCGGTTTCCTAGGGCGAAGGTCAGCGGCTGATGATCGGTATAAATTTTAATGTTCTTTGCGCCATATAAGTAGGAACGCAGGTTGTCCAATGCCCATACAATGGCCAGCATTTCCTTCTCATTTGTAGCATAGTTTTCTTCTGTCTTGCTTAGCGAGCGAGAGATGTACGCGATTGGCCTGTCCTTTCCAACCTCACCTTGGGACAAGACAGCGCCTATTGCAAAGTTAGAAGCATCCGTAGTCAAATTAAAAGGTTTCTGAAAGTCCGGGAAAACCAAAATATCAGCCGAAACGAGTAGCTCCTTTAGATCAGCAAACGCCTTCAACGCAGCGGATTCGAGCTTGATTTTTACCTTTCTCGACTGGTTAGCCTTTATTTGGGCGTTTTCTCCTCGGGTTAGACTTGTCAATGGCTTAGCCACCTTTGCATAGTCCCGAATGAATTTTCGGTAGTACGACGTCATTCCTAGAAAACGCTTCAGATCCTTAAGCGTTTCGGGAGGATCCAATTCCTGAATGGCTCTTACTTTTTTTGCATCGGGCTTAATCCCGTCAGGAGTGATAACATAACCAAGGAATTCTACGCTAGTCTTCATGAAATGGGTTTTTTCCAGATTAACTTTTAGGTTTGCACTCAGCAGCCTTGCAAAGATCGTGCTAACATTTTCTAGGTGCTCCTCTTCACTTTTTCCAAAAACTATGATGTCGTCAATATACACGTAGCAGATCTTCCCAATATATTCTTTGAGAACATCGTCTATCATGCGTTGAAAAATGGCAGGGGCGTTCTTTAGTCCGAATGGAAGCCTAAGAAATTCAAATTTTCCATTCATCGTTGAGAACGCAGTTTTTGGTACGTCACACTCTTTCATCGGAACCTGGTGGAACCCGGAAGTTAGATCAATCGTTGTAAAGTATTTTGCAGCACCTAAGCTGGCAAGAGTTGCATTTATATCCGGTATGGGGTATGTGTCGGCAATTGTTACGGCGTTTAGGCGCTTGAAGTCAACCACCATTCTGTATTGCCTTTCTCCCGAAGGTTTTGGCTTTTTGGGGACAATCCAGATTGGGGAATTGTATGGACTTTTCGAAGGACGAATAATGCCTTCCTCAAGCAATTCCTCGACCTGCCTTTCAACCTCCTCTCTCATGCAGGCAGGATATGGGTAACTCTTGGTGTAAATTGCCTCTGCCGTTGTCGTTCTAATCTCCGCCCTCACTGTAGTATCCACAATTTCCCTGTCACTTATTGGATCAAAAAGTTTTTCGTGATTTTTAATGATCTGTTGCAGTTTTTCCTGCGCCCTAGTTGAAATGTTGTTATCGGAAATTTGGTTAATTTGTCCGGAAGGTTTTTCTAAAAGTGGAATTCTAATATTAGGTTTCAAAATTAGCACATTTTCCTTGCGGTCTATTATAGCCTCCAGTTCCTTTAGGGTATCATCGCCAATAATACCATCAAAGGAAACGAGACCCGGCAGTACGTAAAATGTTATAAAGGTATCGTTTCCCGCGCGTTGGAAAAATCTGCCAGTAACTTCTTCAGTGATTTTTATGCGCCCTCCGGCTGAACATACGAAAAAAGGCTTCCTAAGTGTCTTACTATTTAGGGAAAGGGTTGAATTAATGAAATTTTTATTTGCGCCAGTGTCTACAAGAAATTTCAAGGGAGTACCGTCGTTACTCACGTACTCTATGTAAGGTAAGCTGGATAGGCTCCTGTCATAAAATTCACCTGGTCTTCCACATTATCCTCTGCTACTTGAGCATACTCTTCATCAATTGCCTCCATATGGAACATCCTCTGCTGTTTCTGGGGGTAATTATCTGAGCCGAATTTCCTTTTTAACGAGAATCCTTGCTGAGGTTTATTCGGGAAACTCCGACGAGTTTGTGCAGAAGGATCCACTTCCATTTTTTCCACTGGTCGATATATTTCCGGTTTTCGGGTAAATGTGCGGTTCTGGAAGGAACCACTCTGCGGCCTAAATCCGAACTTATTACTATTTCCTGTGGGTCGAAAGTTACCGCTAAACTTCGAAACAGATGGGTGAGGCTTAGAATTCCCACTCATGGTATTCATGGGAACAGTCACCGTATTTCTAATTACCGCTCCATGCACAGGTTGATTCCTGAAATTCAGATTTTGTATGTCTAAACAAGCCGTGTACGCTTCAGGCAGCGATCGCGGTTTTTGGACTATTATCATACGAGAAAGGTCGCCATTTAACCCTCTTATGAAGACATCCAGCGCTCGATTCCGGTACGTTTCCATTAAAGCACCCACAGTTTCGGCAGAGTAATTCTCGGTTTTTAATTTGTTAATTATTAGAGAAAACTGATGGTTTACGCGTGCATAAAATTCGTCTAACCTGAGACCACCTTGCGTCAACTGGCCCAACTGGTGCTCCAAGGTGCGTATGTCCCTTTTATCTGCATAATGTAGCGACAGGCAGTTTTTAATCCCTGGCCAGTCGACCTCGGAAATATTGTGCGAAATTAGAGCAGAGTCAGCATTTCCCCTAACTTTCCCCCTAATACTTTTAAGGATGGCCCTATATAGAGGTCTTGCCTTGATGATTTTATAATCATCAAGGATTCCCTCTACTGATGTCACCCAGGACACGTATTGGGAAGGGTTTCCCTCAAACACCTGAAGATCCCTAACTGAATCCGGTAATCTACCAATCTCCCTTAAGTCGTCCTCATTCACCGGCCCCTGTAGAGGAATTTCAATTGGTGCTGCCACGGGTCCCCCCACGGACGCTGCCTCAAGCTGGCGAATGCGATATTCGGCTTTTTTCAGCTCAGCCATGAGCGCGCCCACAGAGCCATTTAATTCAGTAACAGATTGGGTTAAGGAATCCATAATTAAGTAAATTGACTCACCGACTTTTATTTTTACTCCTTTTCAAACCTCTTCCTTCGCTGCTTCTGTCAATTTATTCTCTTCTGCTTATTTTTATCGCACTTGTTGTTTTGCTTTATTCAACTCACAGGCTGATTGATTGCATCGAGATATCCAAAATGTTGAGCTAGAAATGCGAAAGTATTAGTATTTTGTAAAATATTTTTTTATTTTTTATTTTATTTTATTGGTTAAGGTCACGGAAGGGACGCGGGAACCCTTTTTAGTCGTCCTACAATCAGATTGTAGGCAACCTACTTAGGACGCTTCCTTCACACGATTCTCGAAAGTCTAAACAACTTTTAATTTAGCTGCCAGAGGCCAGAAATAGTTGGCGTGTTCCCATGTGAACGACAACGTGCACCCAGATAGGGCGTATCTAGTCCACTGGCTGCAGCTGCTTTATCATGCCGAGATCGTTGACGTTACCCAATTTACTTATAAACATGGCTGTAATTACACTAGCCAATTAACATTTTTCCTCTTTTTTTTGTTTTTCTTTTGATATTTGCGAATCCGGGCAAGGAGTCGAACCTTGTGCCAATGGCACCCACCAATTCGCCACAGATTTAAAATATGTAATTTTTCTCAAGAATCTTTTTGTATTCTTTTTTATTCTTTTTATATTCTAACATGGCTGTAATTACACTAGCCAATTAACATTTTTCTTCTTTTTTTTTTTTTGATATTTACGAATCCGGGCAAGGAGTCGAACCTTGTGCCAATGGCACCCACCAATTCGCCACAGATTTAAAATATGTAATTTTTCTCAAGCATCTTTTTTGTATTCTTTTTTATTCTTTTTATATTCTTTCCTTCTGACGAGGAGTCGAACCTTGCACTATGAATGTTTCACAGTGCCCACCAATTTGTCAGGGATTTTAATATAATTTTCTGCGTTATTATCTTTAAAAATTTTTTTTTTTTTATTTTTGCAGCCTTTTTTATTAAATAAGGCATTTAGTTAATTAACAAGTACTTGGTCCCATGCAATCTCCAATGTGGAAGGTGTAGCATGACTACTATTGCGGGCACACAAGACTGTAACCGACCGACATTATAGTCGTAGGAGACCGTCCTCGTAGGCGTAGGCATACGGCCTCCTGTGGCAATTCTAATGTCACCGAGCGCGGACGAAAAATTGCTGTGGTGCAGTAACAAGTAACATTTTGTTTTATTTCTTTGACAAATTTTAGCCATCTGCTTTTATCCTCGTGAGTGAATTGCCAGGAGGGTCCCCCCGTAGGTAGTGAATCGCTGAGCAATATCCTCCGAGTTTTATATTTATTTATCGCAGTAGTGCAGTTATAAATAATGTTTTATTTAATTTACAAATTTTTAGAAAAATTTTTTCATCCTCGTGAGTAAATTGCCAGGAGGGTCCCCCCGTAGGTGGTGAATCGCTGAGCAATTTACTTCGAGATTCATATTCGTTTTACAATTAATTTTTTATTTAAGCATTCACTTTTCACTGCACCTCACAAAACTATCGTCGCACTCCGCTCCATTTTGCCGGGTATTCCCTTACTGAACAAGGGAATCCTTTGTGAAGCTCGCATTGCGGCTGTTACTTTGCACAAGTGCGGCTTCACATTGTGGAAGGGAATTTTCAAGTGATTTTTCGTTTTGCGCCGTGAATCTTTTCAAACACTTAATTTGATTTAGTTTGAATTTATTTCAAATTCACTTTTAATTTTAGTTTATTTCGTTAACTCCGATTTTTAATATATTTATTAAATTTAATTTCATTTGAACTTAATTTATTTTGTGTTAATTTATATTAAAAAATTTTGCTATGATTTCAATTTTGGTTTCTTGTCTAATTTTATTTTAATTTTAGTTACAATTTGATTTATTTTATTTCATCAAGTTAAATTTTATTTTACATTTTTTTTTTTTATGACACGGCGCACTCACTTTTTTATTTTCACTTTTTTTCCCTTTCCACTACACCATAAGGATTCCTTTGCGGATCCTTTACACTACAAGGATTCCTTTGGGGAGATCCTTTACACTTACAAGGACTCCTTGCGGATCCTTTACACTTACAAGGACTCCTTTGTGGAGATCCTTGTTAGGTACCCCATCTTTTTGAAAAAAGAGGGGTCCCTGCTCGGGCGCCAGTTAACGTGTCCCGCAGGACATCGTTGAAAAAATTAAAGTTGCGGGCCAACCACTTGGCCCGTTAAGTTATACTTACTTTCGGGATCCTGGAATTAATTGTCTGTTCTTAGTGTTTTACAGTTACTTTATTGTATACTAGCTGGTTGAAGATTACCGGTTAATGCCCACTGGTTCAAGACTGCCCGCGCGGCGGCACACTCAGAACCTTTTATACTAAAACTAGCCTTATTCCTACCCTAACTCTGTTGACACAGCGGTTCCCACGATGTTGTGTATTTCGGGTGAAGTTGCTGTCTGCCGGATGCGCGTGTGGATCACGTTGCATTAAGCAGACGCACTGTCAGCATATTTCAATACACGGGTGTGCTTCTGCTGCAGGTGAGCGAGTTAACTGTGGTGTTAACTTATATAGTATTTTATTCCATTTCCCTTGAAGGATATTTTTCAGTTGTTCCTTATTTCTAATCGGATGTTTACGTATTTGCTGCTTTAAATGTTCCTATAAATGTTCGATTAGGTTGGTATCCGTGGACTGTGGCGGTGTTTTCAGTTGTTTTCGCACATTGTATAACAGCCACTCTCGTACAATGTTGGATGTGTGCTTGGGGTAATTATCCTGCCGGAAGATAAACGTTCCTCCAAGGCCCAATTTCGCAGTGCTTTCTTTTAAAATATTTTTCAAAATATTTAAATAACCATATCGGTCCCTAATAGTTTCGATAAATAACAAGTTTTCAACCCCGGTCGAAGCCATACATCCCCAACCATCACAAACCCCCCTCCATGCTTCACAATGCCGGTCATATTGTTTGGATCCAATTCCGCGTTAACTTTTCTCCAAACTTTTTCACAGCCATCAGATCCACAGATACTGAACTTACACTAATCAGACAGAAAGTATGACTTGGTTCCAAAACGTTTGGTCATATTTCTCATGATTTTTTGCGAAATCCGTTTACTCCGATTGACACTACTCACGAAGGGCTTTTACCTAACATTGCGAGATATTTCGTACCGAATTTAGTCTTCCGTACTTGTTTTGATTATAAAATTAAATGCTTTGTAAACTGTCTTAAACTGCTTTCAACTGTATCTCGAAGCATTGCGCTCGTAAATAATATAAAAGCGTATGCAGTTCCAGCGTAAAGCCTGTGTAGGCTGTTCAGTGCCTTTCAAACTGTTTTAAGAAATAGTAAAAAAGCTTTACGGCGGGTATAAGTCAATGGTGCAGGAGCTTTTCCAAGCTTTTTTCCACAAAACGATACAAAGGTTTAAGGTGCGCTCAGACATGACAAGAAAAGTGCTTTTACAATACATTTTGCTGACAAACTTTTTTACTTTCCCGGCGACGGCCAACTGGCAAAAACAAAATTCTTCCAATCAATCGAAACGGAAACTTGCATAGTCTGCCTGCAATAATCAGAAATCTAATTATTTGGAAAAGTTCTTTCAAGTTGTTTAGTTTTTAGTTATTTTTTGTATAGAAATTACTATTCAAGTCTTACCGGTTAGAATTAAGGGAACAGATGTGGAAGTTAAAAAAAAATTAATAAAATACAATACTAAAAGTGCTAATAACAAATTTATGGGCGTGCACGCCGTAATAATTTTTTTTTTTTTTGATAAATATGGGCAAAAGTAGAAAAAAAATATACCAGATCAAAAGATGTTTACTTGAATAAGGCTGTAAGTGAAGAGCTGTAAAAATATGCAACATTTTCATAAACTCTCGAGTTATATGCTAATGACACCTTTTCCCCAACTTTCGGCACTCATTTGTTGTAAGCTAATAACTTCGAGTGTATAGATGTGTTTGTTTAATAACTTAAAACTAAATTTATTTAGGAGTTACAAGACGCTTAATCCCGTTTTGCGAACACGATGTGTATTAAGTATACAAGGCAGCTGTCCTTAAACATTACTTTGTGGCAACTTAGCAAATTCAAGGTGGGTAACTTAACGACACCTTTCTGAACGCATCGGTAAGGGCACAGGAACAACTCATAAATTCTTTCCTAAAACTATAAAGGCAATTCGGACAGATTCAGAAGTAAAATTTCTTGCTCCAGTGTTACTGATCAGCAAACCGTGATGGAAAATTTCCAAATGATCCGAGAAAATTCCATTTTGTTATTGGATGTATGGATGGTACTCGTTTTCATCGAGCCTGGCGTCAAGGTAAATGTGAAATATGATCGGGAGAGTATTTTGGAGGTTGATTTGTAGCCGTGGGCAGACAAACATTTCGGTGGCAGACCATGGACGTTTCAACAGGACTCGGCACCGTCTCACAAAGCTCGAGTGAACCAAGAATGGCTAAAAAGCAACGTTCCGAACTTCCACGTCCACAAATTGGCTCTGAAATTCACCATACTCGAATCCGATGAATTATTCTCTTTGGGCCATTTTGGAGAGCAAAGTCCGAATTAAAAGATTCACCAGTCTCGAGGCGCTGAAAAAAGCCATTGTCACCCACGTCTCATCACCTATTATGATGCGCAGTATAAACGTTGTGTCCATATTCACTTGCTCAAGCCTTGTCTTCAGCCAGGAAAGGAATTCAACGCTCTTGAAACAAGTCGAGCAGCCAAGCGTCTTGGCCTTTTATGTCCAATTGATGGTGTAAAATGTTGCGAATTGATGCATTAGACACACTAGGGTCACGAGCTACCTCCCTCAAACTTAAATAATGATTTTTCAGCACCATTTCCTTGACTTTGTCGACGTTTTCATCCGTTGGAGACGTTGATGGGAGACCAGATCGGGTCAAATTTTCTACCACTTCTCGGCCCTCTGCAAAAGCCTTATACCACTCGTAGACCCATGTTTTTGATAAAGCACATTCGCCATAGGCTTTCTGCAACATTTTCAACGATTCGACATACGAAATCCTGTCCCAAACACAAAATTTAAGACAAATTCTTTGTTCGGTATTTTTATCCATAGTGAAAAGCGCAGAGCACACCTGCGGTTGACTGATATAATGAAATGCCAAAAACAAGCTAATTGACAAATCGCGCTCAAGCTCTGCGACACTATAGAAGACAGTTGTACCAACATTCCAGAAAAAAAATTTAGACATTGAAGTATGTATAACACGCGCTTTGTAAATGAACAATTCCCGATATTTTTTTGACAGAATGTACTAAGGAAGTAATGACACTATTCAATATTACATTGTGAAAATAATTATGAGACAAACTTTTCACACATACATATTTATACACACATATGTACATATATATATATATATAAATAATTGGCGTGTACACCATTTTTAGGTATTTGGCCGAGCTCCTCCTCCTATTTGTGGTGTGCGTCTTGGTGTTGTCCCACAAATGGGGGGACCTACAGTTTCAAGCCGACTCCGAACGGCAGATATTTTTATGAGGAGCTTTTTCATAGCAGAAATACACTCGGAGGTTGGCTATTACCTGCCGAGGGACGACCGCTATTACAAAAATGTTTTTATTAAATTTGGTGATTCACGGAGATTCGAACCAACGGTCTCTCTATGAATTCCGAATGTTAATCACACACCAACCCATTCGGCTACAGCGGCCGCCGTACGTACAAGAATAATAAAAAAAGTATATTACATACAGATATACAAACAATTCGAAGCCAAATGAATTTTCCATGTTTTTCACGAATGGCCAACAAACTCCCAGCTGATCTTTATCTCGCGTAACAGCGCATGCATAGTATTGTACCGTTAGCGGATATTCATTCATTCACTTAATCAATCAGTATACACATACAAACATATTACACACACATGCACATATGTAGGAGTGCAGGTATTCCAATCTCCGAACTTGGCGCTGGTGTAACTCCGAGCTTGATTTCGTTTTAGTTGAGTAAAGTTAAGGGAGCGCGTAAAATCTATAGAACGCGAAGAAAAGAAATGAGCCCGGAAATTTAAATAAGCAAAAAATATGAACATAAATGTAAATAAAATGTGTACGAAGAAAATTTATTGCAATTTGTACCGGTTCTTTTAAAAACCAAAATTTTATAAACAAATCGAAATGCTATGGATGGAAACATATCTTTCCTGCTTTTCAGTGCGTTTGGGCCTCATTGTAGTGGCAGCTTTGGGACTCGTGAGTGACTTTTTTTTTCTTCTGTAAACAAATATTGAAGGTCAAATGTTTACGTTACGAATACATATACACTTTTATATACATATGTTTGTATGTGTGCATTGTATATTTCTGTAGGTTCGTGTATTCATAGCGGCAATTTTGTTAATTTCAATGGGTATGGACGCACTGGATCCAATAATAAAACTCTTCAAAAATGATGACGAATATGGCAAAATGCTTACAGTGCAAACAACTTTGAACTGGATTGAGAATCGTAAGTCCAATAGCTGAGAAAATAATATTTATAAGTAATAGTTGAAGTGAAAAGTTCTGAATACTTTTTTTTACGTTTTTTAATTTATTTTTTTTTACTTTTTTTATTTATTTTTTTCTTTTTTTTCCTTCTACTTCTATTATGAAAAGTTGACTATAGTTCGGATTATCGAAATTGTTTAAAATATACGGCATTTTCTTTGTTAATTTTCACAATATCAATTTTCCGTGGCCCAAAAATGTTTACGCCTTTTGCAGTAATTTCATGTGATTCAAGTGATCCAAGTTTTTTTGGACGTTATCTAAAGTCAACTATTCACAAAATTTTTTCATTTTTTGGCTTGCATGCACGTAAAAATCCTGACCGATATTTTTGAGCTCCAAGGAATGGTGGTCTATGCACTCCCACCTGCAACTGCCAGCACAACATATGCGACCCACCTACACTCAAGGGAAGAGTGGCAACAGGAAATTGTAAAAGATTTACACAGATGGCTCAAAGCTCGATGGCTGGTTGAGCGGAGGCGCATATTCCTTCAGCTTTCGGTTGTCCGACTACTGCTGTGCTTTTCAGGCTAAGTCGCCATTAGTAAATAAAAGCCCTGACACTGGTAAAATGTGATGCGAAACCGTGAAATGATAACTACAATTGCCACTGACAGCCAGAAAGCTATGCAATCCATCACAAAGCAGTCGACAATCTCCAAGGTAACCACGAAATGCCGCACATCTCTTAACGAAATGGCTGAGTTATTTCGCCCAAATGTAGCAGAGGTTCCTTTAACAACGTGACGAAATAGGCTATTTTAAATAGCTTAGAGTCACTTAATGTGCAACCTACGGTTTATCAATGGATAAAGCAGGTAAGCTACACCTTTTTTGGGTGTTTGGCTGAGCTCCTCCTCCTATTTGTGGAGCTAGCAGGAACATAAAAGCGGAGTGCACGATACAAGCCTTACCATATATGCATGCAGAGGTACTCCGCAATGTGGAGTACTATGACCGCTATCATTGGTAATTGCCTAATTAATTTGACGGAGGGGCACCAAAACTAGAAGCGTATGCAAATAACATGGCTATAGCAGTTACAGGAAAGTACCTGGACAACACCATCACTAATGTGACAAACAACACACTTAAAACTATACACCAATGGACATCTCGCGCAGGGTTAGGGATCAACGCGGAAACAACGGGTATGATACTTTTCACTAGGAAGTATAAGGTCCCGCCGTGGAACCTCCCGAAGCTACACAACAACGAACTACTTCTCAAAGATCATGCGAGGTACCTCAGAATAATACTGGACAGTAAATTGCTGTAGAATGTTGAGGAAAGGGTGAAAAAAGCCATTACTGCGTTGTACGCATGTAAAATAATGCTGGGCGGTACTTCGGGTCTATCGCCTGCACTAATGCGTTGGTGCTACACGGCAGTAGTTAGACCGATATTGCTGTATGAGGTCTTAAGTATGGTGGACTGTGCATAACAAGAGCAATGAAAACCAATCCAACGGCGGCGCTGGAAATGATTCTCAGCATGCCACCTATTTACCTTATGGCGGAAAACCTGGCAGCGAAAACCGCGAGGAAGTTGGTGGCTGCTGGAGTATTCACCTGCAGAAACTTCAGTCACAGGTCAATAGGAAAGTGAAGCGCAGGTTACACAGACTACATGACTCCGTACTTAAGTTGGGAGAGAAGGCTTCGCACCACAATCGAAGAGGAGAGATGCCACAAAGGCATGAAGCCTGGCCATAGAACTTTTCACATCTTTACAGACGGCTCTAAAACTTTAGACGGAGTGGGAGCGAGCATTTACTGCGCAAAACTAGGGATCAAGCTGTCAGACCACAGCAGTATTTTCCAAGCGGAAGTTTTTGCTGTGAGGAAAGCCGCGGAACTGACCTACACATAAACAAGAAATAACTCAATAATTAATATAGATTTGGGCAGTCAAAAAATATTCAACAGAGCAGGGAGACCATAGAAAGGCTAGCCGCAAACAGAAGGCTGCACATCTATTGGGTACCTGGTCACAAAGGCATTATGGGAAACGAAATAGTAGATGAGAAAGTAAAAAGGGCTGTTAGACTACTTTTGAGCAAGAGAACGACACACAAAAACCGCGAAATGGACGACTACATGAAAAAACAAAGGGAAGCCAGGTGGACCAATCTGACCACAAGCAAAACAGCAAAAGTCATGTGTAGAGCTAACGACAAAAAACTGACTCAATTCGTACTTACGCTCTCGCGAAAGGACTACAGAACTATCATAGGTATACTGACAGGTCATAATATGTTGGCCGCACATGCTCATAAAATAGAAATTGCTAGCAGGGACAAATGCAGGAAATGCAGAGAGGATGTTGAGGAAACTTTAGAACACCTTCTGTGCGTTTGTCTGGCATTATCAAAAACGCGTTTAAAATGCCTGGGAGCCCCACAGAGTGGATCCCCTAGCTCCGCTTAGATTCACCAAAAGGTTTGGCATCATACATGATGTCTACTTTCAGTATTCATAGAGGTCAGTCTCTATCTGGTATTGCTAGGGACCAAAAGATCCCTTAATGCCAACCAGCTTAACCTAATTTAACCTAACATAGGTACCCGACCATTGTGACATCGAAGGGAATTTTAGGGCCGATAAACTAAGGAGACTCTGCTTGAATCTGCCTAACGAGTACGTAGACAGATAGGAAGCTACTTATTTTTTCGAAATTTGTAAGTAACGTTGTAACGAAAGTTAGATTAACGAGCCATACTGCAAAATCGGCCGACAAATGTGGCAAACTCCCAATGCTAAACGCGCAGAATATCTACCGAGCCGTATAAGCGTCTTATACAGCCATTGAGTACATTTAAGATGAAGACCCCATATTCTTCCAAGCATACGTTTGCAGGCGGCCGCCGTAGCCGAATGGGTTGGTGCGTGATTACCATTCGGAATTCACAGAGAGGTCGTTGGTTCGAATCTCGGTGAAAGCAAATTTAATAAAAACATTTTTGTAATAGCGGTCGCCCCTCGGCAGGCAATGGCAAACCTCCGAGTGTATTTCTGCAATGAAAAAGCTCCTCATAAAAATATCTGCCGTTCGGAGTCGGTTTGAAACGGTAGGTCCCTCCATTTGTGGAACAACATCAAGACGCACACCACAAATAGGAGGAGGAGCTCGGCCAAACACCTAACAGAAATGTACGCGCATATTATTTATTTTATTTATACGTTTGCAGGCATACAGAGCAATTTCTGCTTTCTTGACCCGTTCTTCAATGTTCATTTTCCTGCTAAATTTGGAGTCCAAGATTACTGCTACTTTACGCTGGATGGTATTGAGAGAGATAGTTCATTAATTAGTGGTAGGGTAAAATTGGGTACCATGTATCTAGTGGTAAAAAGCATGAGTTCTGTTTTACGTGAGTTCAAACTGAAGCCACAGCCTATAGCAGAAGAGTTGAGCTTACCTAACTTTCTTAGGTGTATATCTAAAAGCCCTTTGAAAGTTTTTAAAAAGAAGGACGAAAGACTAATCGGTCTAAAATCCTTCTCTGATTCATGTCCCCTTCTACCTACTTTTGATTATGAAGACGGCCTTGACTTGCCTCCAATTATCTGGAATATGGCCTAAGTTTAAACACATTTTGAACATTTCCACTAGCTAGGGCTTCCTGTAACATCTTTAGAATGATCCCATCAAGGCCCGGTGATTTAAAAGGTGAAAAAGATTTGAAAGCCCATACAACTTTCTCCTTCATAATTATAACATCTGCGAGATGCTTAGGATTATATTGCCGTATATTGTAAACATAACAAACATCTCCCTTATTACGGTAGCAACTCAGCTGATTCCTTCAAAGTCGAGGAGAGTCAATTTGCCGTTTAAGGTTGGTTACATCTTTGCTTTCTGTTCATATATTATATGTACATGCATACAGCAAGGTGTAAATTATACAGAAGGTGGCGCCTTCCGAAAACCATCCAACCAGCGACATCAATACAGAAATTAGGCACAAACTGATATTCTATCAATCTTACATATGCAGTTTACTTTGTCCTAATGGACACCTTGCTTAATCGGACACCTCCAAGTTTTAAAGCAATTTTACCACTCAGAAGGGGATACCCCTATAATGAGCAGTTTGAAGGCTTCAACAGTTTCATCAGGCGTCGGAAAATCCAAACTGGCCACTTTAGAGACGTTCACCTCGGTTTATATTTTTAATGTTCGAAAACAATAAGAAATCATTAAATGCAAAATGATGTCTGTAAGGCCGCTGGCTCATTAATTCGATCTTTTGAGTACTCAAAAACTCTCTTGTGTGAGCCGATACGTGACGGCTCGCATTGATTTAGTGAAGGATGGTTCGTCTTTGGCGGTTAGTTTGCCTTAAACCGAAACTCTGAAAACTTCAGGAAAACCAGTAGCTCTGTACCACTCAGAATTGCCTGGTTTTAAGCTCGTCTTGGAATACTCATACATGGACAAATCCAAGATTCGTCACCTTTTCCTATGTTACCCCTACTACTGAATTTTAATCAAAATTTCCAATAAGAAAGTCGTTACATCTTTCAAGCCGCTACAAATATATTTCATATTTGACACAAGCAAAATCTCGGGGTCTGGAAAACACCGGGATGACGGAGTCCCAGGACTGGAATATGTACTATAGATGTACATTAGGGTGGTCCAAAAATGCATGGGAAAAAATTTATATTAAAATTTTTATGCTGCCGCCCCCCAAAATAGTAAAGAATGAAAAATAAAAAGACCCGTATTTTTTTTTTTTTAATCAGACCATATTTAATGGTGCCGCCGGGGCTTTGAAATATCCCATGTATTTTGCATGGGAAAAAAATACTTTTTCGTAGATTTCATGTAAAAACCTGGAAAATGAATATATTTTAACCGGATACCTCAGTTTCTCTTCATAATTGGTCAGGGAATAACAACCAATTATGAAATAATTAATTTTTTTGTATTAACTATTTTTTATAGAACCCCAAAAAGCCCCCATAAAACGAAAATCTAAGAAAAAATCGAAAAACAATATTTTATATTACTTTTATGAAAATAGTTAATACAAAAAAAATTAATTATTTCACAATTGGTTGTTATTCCCTGACCAATTATGAAGAGAAACTGAGTTATCCGGTTAAAATATATTCATTTTCCAGGTTTTTACATAAAATCTACGAAAAAGTATTTTTTTCCCATGCAAAATACATGGGATATTTCAAAGCCCCGGCGGCACCATTAAATGTGGTCTGATTAAAAAAAAAAAAATACGGGTCTTTTTATTTTTCATTCTTTACTATTTTGGGGGGCGGCAGCATACAAATTTTTTTTGGACCACCCTAATGTACATAGATGGCTAAATAAATTTTTTTGGGAAAATAGATTCCTTTCTTACATTACAACAAATATTTGTAAATTGACAATTTCTTACCGAACTTTTTAAACAACCTATTCTACAGGCTATTCTACAGTCCAAGCAGATTTTTACCATGGAACAGTATACGCCACGCGAGCGCTCCCAAATTGTTGAAATTTGCATTCAACAAAAGTTGAATTGTGTTCAATTGTGAAAACTCAACGTGTGTATAAAAAATTAAATAATGTGGAAAGTGCGCCTTCTAAAAAAAAACCATTAAACGTTTGGGCGAAAGGTTTTCGACTGGTGATGCTTTTTCTAATCCAAAGAGGCCAAATCAAAACCGACCAAGGCGTCGCCAAGGACATCCCAAAATCGCCGTTCTCAGCAGTTGGGCATTGCTCGAACCACTTTACAACGAATTATCTGCATTGATTTGCATTTATTCCCGCATAAAATTCAATTGACGCAAATATTTTTGCCTGCGGACAGGCCTCGTCGATTGGAATGGGCCCAAAGAGTCATCGAAATGGCTGAAGATGACGAGCAATTTCGGAACAAAATCATCATGTCCGATGAGGCTCATTTCTTATTGAATGGGACGGTAAGCAAGCAAAATTGCCGTATTTACGCCACTAAAAATCCTCACGAAATTCAAGAGGTACCTCTTTACGACGAAAAAGTCACTGTTTGGTGCGGCGTTAATGCGAAACGATTTCTTCGAAAATGAAGATTATCAAGCTGCTACCGTCAATCGGGAGCGTTATCGCGATATGATAACCACTTTTGTGATGCCAATTATTCGTCGAAAGCGTATGAGGCAGTTCTGGTTTCAACAAGACGGCGCTCCACCACACGCAGCTCGCACCACAATCGATTTATTGAAGAAATTGTTTCCTCGTCGTTTGATGTCGAATAATGGCGATTTTGACTGGAAACCGCGTTCGCCCGATTTAACGCCACCTGACTTCTTCTTGTGGGGATATTTAAAATCAAAGGTTTATATTAATAAGCCAAAGACCATAGAAGAGCTCAAAAATAACATTCGTGAGGAAATAGCCGCTATTCCAGCCGAAATGTTAGCTAAAATAACAGTGTCGCAACAGTGAAGACCAATCCAACATTTCAATCCCATTTTGCTGTTTCCACTCTACACAACTTCGACTTCGATGAGTGGAATTGTTGCTTTCTTATAAAATCCAAGGTGTGCTAAATCTTCCAAACATCTTTGTAGCTAACGGTAATACTATTTTTTGGTAAACTGTATGCATCATTACTGCATTCCCAGTGACGGTAGGTACTAATGAAGTGCCTAATCCTTTTTCGGAGAAACAGCCCCAAACTTGAACCTTAACTGGATGCTTAGCAGTTAGTTGAAATTGTAGACCAGAATCGATGTACATATTCAACTATTCGCCGAAAAGAAAGGTTCAGCCGTGAATATTACGTTTGCCCAATTCCGTTCTGAGTTTGCTTAGGCCATCTTCAATGTGTGATAATGAGAGGAGCGGTTTTTTTTCAATTGTGAGGTCTTACGAGCAGGCCACGTTCTCAAATCGTGTTTTTAGATATATTAACACTACTTTTCTTAAAACTGCCTCAGCTTCACGCACCGATAAGTTCGACTTTTTCACAAAAAAATCAATGATCTTGCTTTGAGAGGTACTTTTTTCGGGTCTCGTCCGAGGAAATCGTCAACGCTGTTAACTTCGTTATACCGTTGCACCCATTTATCTATGAACGTCTTCAACTGGTTGAAATATTTTGCTGCAAGTGCACGTGATATTTTTGAACCTTTATGGTGTGTACATAGGAACACAGTTTGAAATCATTTTTTATACGCGGAATTCCTCTTGTAAAAGCAATGTACGCTTTCTAAGTTGCTTACAAAACTAAATTACAAATTGCACAACGCATATTGCGAAAAGTATATTCCTACTTAGATTTTTTTTTTATAACGAAACTCTAAGTTTGAAGTTTTCCGGTCACGCTTCTTTTATTTTGACTGTACGTATACGAACATTTTCTTTTATTTATTTCATTGCAGATTCCCAAGCATTTATAGCTACACTACTGACTTCTTTGGCGATACATTTGATTTGCTGCGGCCTTGCCATACTCGGGGCGTTGAAGGTGGGCTATGTGTTTGTATCTACTTACGCATTGTTGTTGCATGGAGCACCTATTAAAGCAATATTAAAAAACAAACCTCTAACACTGAAATATTTTCTTCCATCCGCAGCTCAAAAAGTGGCTTTTGCTCCCCTACATAATCCACGAGTTCATACGCGTGAGCTTCTACTTTGCTGCCCATATAATCCTTATGATTATTTTAAAGAAGAAACTTAATTTAGGCCTCCTGATAGCCGTCACCTTGTTGGGCGGTTTCATATTACGTAAGTTTTCCTTTCATTTCTTTCACTTTTAATAATGAATAACTCATTC
Organism: Anastrepha obliqua; assembly: GCF_027943255.1. NCBI lineage: Eukaryota > Metazoa > Arthropoda > Insecta > Diptera > Tephritidae > Anastrepha > Anastrepha obliqua. Next base: position 35,249,129 of record NC_072896.1, read on the forward strand.
ACTTCGAGTAATTAAAACATTCCCATTTTCTCTTCATCACCAAGTATACTTAGCCTACAATTGGGCCACCAGCGTTGCTCTATTTCAAATTATCGAACTCGTGCACACCGAACGCTATCGCAAACTCTACGGCGATGATCCCTTTCACCCGCAACTACCACCGAACTACTCATACACTTCACCACCACAATATAGTTACGGTACTGTGGAGAATGTGCGTGTGCTGGTCACACCGCGTAGTGGGGATATTGATGAGCAAAAACAACGACAAACACAGCGCACAGCGGTAAAGGCTCCAACTCAGCCAGTGATCGCGGTTTTACCGGCAAATTATGTAAATAATAATGGACCACATTTGCAAAGCAAGCAGATGAATAGTTTCCAACAACAACAGCAATATCAGAGAAGTGAAAAAGAGCAAAATGAATACAATGCAGAATTCGGTAATTGGCAGTGGTCGGAATTGATGGTTGGTAGACAGCGAAAGGCGCTGTTGTAGGGAATTGATGAGAGGCAGAAATTGGCATACAAGGAAAGTTTAAGACTGTTACGGATGTTAACAGGGTTCTAAGTGTTTTGTATGATAATTATACTTAAGTGAATAATACATATTATGCGATAGTGTAAGCAGAATAAAATTTATTGTTAATTAATAACAATTTACCTATCATTTCTATGATAGACTCGGTCCCGCAGTCTATAAATTGAAAATATTAAAAAAATAATAATTATTTTCGAATATTGTAGGGAGTGGAAGAGATCATAAGCTGACCATTTTTAATACCGTTTCCGTCTCTTCACAGGCTCGGTAATCTGCAAAATAGTTGAACTAAATTTAACTTTCAGACTTTCACTAGCAGGCAAAGGAATTTCCTGAGTCGGTTATAGATTACTTTTCACCTCGAAAATATTACTATGCGCTTGCACTGTAAAATGCAGGTATTATTAATTTATATAAATAAGAATTTATACAAATTAGAAGAGTATTTAGAAATATTCAACAGTCCCAAAAAATAAAGTAAAATTATAATAAAAATATTTTGTATTTGATTTAAAACGAAGCAAATCTATTAAATGCCCTGATAGTACTTGAGCAACAACAACTTTCACAAGTATTTTATTTGCTTAAAAGTAAGTCCCAATGTCAAAATTTCCATGAGAATATAAAAAAACAAGCAGCAGCAAAGAAACAGGCCACCTTGACAATCAAAACCAAAAGCGGAAACAGATTGAATTCATAATTTCAAAATTAAAATAAATAAAATACAACTAAAATAATAAAATTTATGAACCCTACAATACTGTACCTGAACGACCTAACTGACTATTTGGGAAATGGGCTTATAGTTGGAAACATTAGGATGGTCTAGAGCTCGAAAAGTAAGGGTATTTTCAGGAATTTTTTTGTACAACACAAAAAAATAAAAAAACGATATTTAAAAAACAAAATTTAAAAAACAAAAATATAATTAATAAGCCTAAAAAATTTAAACATCGTTTTTCATTTTTTTTTTTATTTAAAAAAAATTTCCTGAAAATCCCCCAACTTAAAAAAAAAAATTTTTGTATGTCAAAGAAGTTAACAAAAAAGCATAAAAAATTTAAATATATTTTTTCATTTTTTTTTCTTGTAACCTAACTTTTTTCAGTTTAAATAATTTAAAAAATGGCGCTGAAGTTGACCCTCCCGAAAAATTGGACCTGGACGGTGTTGTCCATTTTGGCTCTTCTATTTATCTGAAACATAAAAAAAAAGTGCGTGTAGCGTAGTACGAATGAGAGAGAGAGAGAGAGAAAGAATACATATCTAAATAATTTCACAACATTTGCAGAGAATACACATAGACAAAATTAAAAAAAACCGAGGAGGAGGATTGAACGGTGCAGGTAAACGCCGGACACGAACCGTGGCAACAACGCGCACTACTCTGATCGTTTACCATCCGCACAAACGCAGCGATTCTAGGACTGCAGCAACGGCACAAGTTACCGCAAGGCAATACCAATATATCCGACGCCGAAATGGATAGCACTTTATAGTACGCACAAGCACTAGCCAGGAAACGGAAAAAAGCGCCAAAAAGTAGGCACCAAAAAACCGCCAAAAAAATTGGGGCCACAAAACGCCTCAACCAGTAGGCACCAAGGAAATAGATCGCCAAAAAGTAGGCACCACAAATAAATTTCCAACAAGCTTGCACCAAAAAGTAGGCAGTGTTATTTCTCACAAGAAATTACTAGAAAATATATAAGGTATAGCTCTCTCTCTCCCTTTCCTCTAGGTTATATCTTTTTTCTCTCTCGCGGAACGCAAATGCCCAAAATGCCTTGAAATTTTATGCTCCATTCTCGCTCGTCCATCGACGCCTAAGATGTTTCATTTCAAAAAATTCAATACAAATAATAGTTAAAATTTGGTAATTCATCCCGTTCCTATTATTTAGAACAGAGGTGCATTTAAGATACTAACTGGTGACCCCGACTTGGCGTGTGTATAAAATGAAAAACAATCACTAAAATCAAAGTTTTGAAACGGTGCAGCGAAGAATTTGCGTTTATAGTTTCTAATTTTCATTTTGGAATCGCAGCGTTTGTGCGGGAGATAAACGCTCGGAGTAGTGCGCGTTGTTGCCACGATTTGTGTCCCGCGTTTACCTACACCTGTCGACCTTTCTCCGTTTTTTATAAATTTTTTGTATTTTCTGCAAATGTCGTGAATTTATTCAGATATATATTCTCTCTCAGATCTCTCCCTTTTTCTTTGTCTGCCTTGAAAGTTTCTCTTCTGTTATGTGTACTACGCTACACGCACTTTTTTATTTATATTCCTATAAAAGTATAGTTCGTTCTGCATTAAGAACCATATAACTCAAAGCTCCCAGGTTAGGTTCGGTTATGTAAGCCAAGCTGCTTGTCTAAGACAATACACTCGGTGGTCCTAAAGCACATTGTGATAGCTGCATTTGATTTCCATCCCCTAACGAAGTTGCTTAAACCACTTAGATCTTTTCAAGAAGGTACTAGTGGCTGTGAAGACGCTTTGTTCATAATTCATAGTATAAGCGACCCCGAAATTCCCGTATAACGAGTGTCAAGTTCACTTCCAACGAATTAAAAAAAAAATTGTCAGCCATATTAGATCAACAATTTTGTTTTTTTTTCGTCACGCTTACTTGGCGTGGAATGAGCCCTTTATATTATATTAACTTTTTTCTTCTCATTTATAAAGAAAACCATCCTTAGTTTTTGACAAGATATTTGGCTACTTTAAGTAAAATTATCTCTTGAGTTACCGATTAATAAATATTTTTTCAAGTTCAGGGTATTACTTTCTTTATTCATTTCTTATCCGTATCTACATTATTAAACTACAATACTTTTTTTTAATACACAAATACATAACTACTATCTGTAGCATAGTAACTTAACTTAAACTACTTGGATTACAAAAAATTGGTATACAAAATAACAGAGTATCGGTAATTATATAATTGCACCTGCATTTGTTGTAATAAATATCACGTTCGACACATTCTATTCATTCCATATAAAATTCGATATTCTGGCTCTATTACTTTCTTAATAAGTTTATTCATGGCCGGCACATATTGGAGCCGAGTGGCCTTGGCATCGAAATATTTTATGCCCGGCGTGTGAACTAAAAACGCTGGATGCAGCACTAAGTAATCATATTCTAGCAGACACATGGCATAGCCCTGTAAGAAAGAGTTTGATTAGTTGAAAAAATGTAAACTAAAATAATAAAAAAATTAGAATTAACATTTATTCAAAAATGAGAAATTAATTCAAAAAGCACTTTTAGATGCACGCAAAAAGGAAAGTATTTCATAAAAAAAAATATGTAGAAAGATATATTTTTTCTATGAAGAATCAAGCAAAAGATCGAAAGCCAACTTCTTAATAAAATTAAAAATAAAATGAATACATTCTATGACATAATCGATTGCTCTGAAAAATGTTAATCCATAAAAATAGTGCCGCAGATGCCTTTAGTCTTTCAAGTATAAGATCTGGTATTCTGTGCGAAAAATGCCCGTACTACGTCAGTTAAAGGAAAGCGGCTCATTTACTTTAATTGGATATTTATTTTATTCTATGGTAAACAACGCCAGCTACAGCTTTGCTTTCAATTTTCAAAAAAATTTTCACAGGTCAATTGTGAAGTCACCTTTAACTCCTTCTCTCTCATCGCCTCAATGGTCACAAAACGCTTTCTCGCAATGTTATCAATCAATATGTTAAGATATGACTTGAGGGGACAGAAAAAAAACGGACGAAGCTATGTTAGGTGAACACGAGACCTGCGGAGAGGTATCAAAATTTATTTGATGAATTTGAAAGTGAAAAAAAGGTGCTGAAGAAACCACTATTCACTTCCCCGCAATTCCGGATACTTTCCACATTGTTTCTAAAATGCTTCCATACACTCACATATTCATATCCAAAGTTAAGCTTGTTAGAAGGATTTTGGCGTGGACTTAGTCGTCGTATCTTAGGTTTTGAAGACTTCACGGTTTAGTGAATTCAAATTTCTTCTCATTGTTTTGCAACAATTGTAACCGCAGTAGGCAATCTACATAAAGAGCGATGGTCCGGTCTAGAACGCTGCAGAACTGCAAAGTGTTTTGTGACAAGTCCGAACAGAAAACTGTCAAACTTTCTACTAAAACTTAGAAGGAAAGACATTCGGTTGATGGTCGGCATCATTACAGGACACAACCCATGGGGTCAGCATATGACCACCATTGGAATCATCGAGGACCCGGTATGCCTGTCCTGCTTGGAGGAGGCGGATAGCACTGAGCACTTTCTCTGTGAGTGTCCTGCCTTTGCTAGAGCGCGATTACGGGTATTGGGTTCCGATGTCATGGGAATGAGTGATATTTGTTCTCTAAAACTGGAGGATATTTACAGATTCGCCAAAGAATCTGGAAAATTCTTACAGGGCTAACTATCTCTATCTCTGTCTCTATTCTTTCCTATCTCTTTCTCTGATACTTTTCTCCCTCCCTCCTTGACTATCTACCCCCTTTCCAGAGCTTTAAATACAATGGGCTTTTTAGCCTGAGTGTTTTAGGAGCCACCAAATCTCCTGGTGCTCCTTGGCTCGACCTCTTCAAATTCAAATTCAACCGCAGTGACCGTGTTTAGATGCCTTAACGATATTCGTTTATTCGAAATTTCTTAAAATCTTTTATATAAAATTTGAGACCAATTTGATCAGGTCTACGTAGCTTAACGGCCTTTGTTTGTTCATGATTTCAAATGTTTAAATTTAGGCAAATGCTTTTATAAAATTTAACCCGGTTTGACTGTGTGAAGAACACTTAAGGATTCTCGTTTTTCCATCATTAATCTATTCCAAATTTGTAAAGTTTTTTTTTAATTGTAAGCCAATTTGATACTATCTAGGTGACTTAACGATATTTGTTTTCTCACAGTCCATCGGCTTAGACTTTTCTACGAAAGTTCGGTCACGATATTGCACAGAACAGCACAATCTCAAGACTTATACGAAAATGTTCACAAACACGTGAAGCGGCGCAACACTTTTGAAAATCGAGTCTTTGGTATTTTTCGATTGTTTATACCTTCAAAAATTTATAGCAATTAAATCAAGATTTTTAACTTTAAATGCATGTTCTCAAAATGAACACTCTGATGAAGCGCATTTTCAACTCGCCGGCTATGTTGATAAGCAAGACTACCAAATCGGAAGATCGGAAAATCTGGGATCGGAAGTCAGTGGATCCTCAAAAAGTGCCTCATTTCGGTCAACTAACCGTTGAGCAGATGCATGATAAACGATTTTTGTGGTCGAAAATTAAAGGTATGGACTTGGACGATCTTTTGGTTTTGCAGTGTAACGCATTATATCACACAGTTTACGCTGCAGTCGATCTTTTGCGAATCGCTGATTGTGTTTTCAGCCGTCTCGGCGACATCAATTTGCCACCTCAGAGTTGGGGGTGCCTTGAAGGATCCATTAATAACGCAGATCCTTAAATCAAGCGAATATAGATCAATCCATTGTCTGGCCAAACTGGGTTACGGGGATGTAAAACTGCGAAGCCAGCCGAGGCAACCACACAACCAAAATCGTGTACCCTAAATGAAGGGAATATTTGCTCTTTCTTTTTTCATATATGTATATAGGTATATCTATTAAAATTAAATGGAAACCTTTTCACATGCCTTCCTAACTCATTTTGTTGCTCACCTGTATGCGCTTATTCGATTGGCCCTCCCATGTGACACGCTCATCGAACATGGGCTCCTGATTATCGCTTATATAGAATGGCTCCCAAAAAACAAATTTTCCTTCACGCTTTGCTTGCGAAAAAACTGTTAGCTCTTGTGCGTCTGTAGAATTCTCCCATTGTTTATGCATTGGCACCAAATGGCAATTTGTACATATTTTCGAATGGAAGGGTATCGCTGTTTTATTGTGCAACATTTCTACCAAATTTGTTTTATCTTCGGGAACTGAACTATCTTTGGTCACTTCAAAAACCGGTAGTACATAGACGCTGAAAACGCAAATGAAAAAGTATTATTTTAAATATTTCACCATACAAATTTCCTAACTCATAACTTACCGCTTCCCCTTGGCATCCAAATATACGCTTCGGTTGCTTTCAACCATTTCGAGAAAGAGCAGCGGTAAATTAGGCGTTGGGCTCAATTCAATATCTGAGGCGAATATGAAATGGGTATTGGCTGCTTTGCGTGCTATATTACGTCCAACATTTATAGGATAAGTCATATTGTGTACCGTCCTATACATTGCGGTAGAATTGACGTCTTCATAAGGTGGCGCGTCATCGCAGTTGTAAGGCCATAGCAGTGCTTTCTTTTCATTCAACGGTATGTGCTTAGGCATGTGATCAGCGGGAAAGTAGATGTGAAAAGTAACATAATCTCGAATATATTGGCTTTCCGGTAGGCAATTACGTACATATTGAATGCAACTCATGGTGACGTTGAAGTCGTAACCGGGCGCGAAGAGAGCAAAACTGACAGGGGCCAGCCAACTAGGGGAGAGAAGAAATGTAAGGAGAGAAAATAGTTTATTATAATAATAAAAATAAATTAAAAATATTATAGTGGGGGAATTTAGCTGAAGATTATTATTGATGTTTCGAGACTATCGAATTTCGTAGATGTCGATTATTTTGAAAGTTGTTTATTGTAGACTTGAGAAATAAAATATTAATAATTATTAATATTATAATTAATTAATATTAACTCCAAAATTTGTTTAAAAACTCGGATCGTTTTATACCTCTGACGGCTCTAAGATGGAATCGTCGGTCGGAGCAAGGAATTTCTCTAAATCAGCTAATTTACCTATTTCCTGAAAACTGCCGAGTACTGCTAGGCAGAAGTCTTTGCGTCCTGCAGACATGCAAATGTTTAGCGAATGTGGGAGCGAGGCAGATATTAATAATTTTTCCGATAGTCAAGCCGCGATCAAGGCTCTGACGACGCTATGGTGCAGATCCAAACTAGTCAACTATTGTAAGGTGGAGATCAAATCTCTTGGGTGGGCAGGAAACATTTCTCTGATCTGTTTTCCAGGACATACTAACATAGAGGGATGTGAGCTTGCTAGAAAAGGAACTGAATTGGGCTCAAGGACCTCCCACCTGGTCATCGGCATCAACGTGACTGTTGTTAAAGGAGAATTTGCGCAACTTATTTCACAGGGAAGCACAGAAGTGATGGAGCTGTGTGTGCTATTTCGAAAATCCTACGGCCCGAGTATAATAGACGCAGGACTCAGATAGTCTTGGCGACTTTACGCCATTCAATTTCGCAACTCGTCTCTGTGATTATGGGTCATTGGATGATCGACACACATGCGGAAAAGCTAAGTTTATCATTTAACGCCCATTGCAGAAACTGTGGGGTCCTTTCAGAGAAGGAATCTGTTAAGCACTTTCTCTATAAATATCCCGGTCTGGCAGCTAGACCACTAGCTAGACTTATTTCTCTCCGAAATTACAAAAAATTATAATCTTTACATTCCTTACCATCTACAGAAATATCTAAGTTTAAATTTCCTTTGCAGTTACGCGCCGAAGAACAGATTTGTCTTCCATGTGCCCAATAGCCAAATGACCTCACTTTTCCACCACGACAGAAGCAAGGCAAGACTGTCCACTGTCACCACTTTTCTTTACATTTATTTTAGACGACGTCATGAGGAAACTCACAACGCAAAAAAGAAGTGTCGTTTAAGACTTCACCAACCATCTCAAGAACTTTGGCTTCCTGACAACATCAGCTTCCTTTCACATAAGGTTTCCGACATGCATACAAAAGCGGACGACTTAGTTGCGCTGGCACATACTATCGGACAGGACTTCAACATTTCCAAAGCCATTCCATATAATGCCAGCTGATGCCATATAATGATTGGCCGGTGTTTGGTCAACTTTACTCAGTTTGGACGAGCTCGGAAATCGGCACGCATACGAAACTTCAAATATTCAACTCTTGTGTAAAGTCGTGAAACGTGGCTGATCTCAACCAACATCACACAAAGGCTCCAAGCCTTTATAAACAAGTACCTGCACGCCTTTCGCAAAATATTCTGGCAAAAGATAATCAGTAATGCCGCTCTGTGGAATCTTTCTGATGAAGAGCTCATCCCGCGGCAGATAAAATGAAGAAAATGGCGATGGATAGGCTACACCCTCAGATGTTCACCAGATCACTTAACTCAAATAGCGTTAAACTATAGTAGAATCCCCGAGAAAGTACAACGCAAGGTCGTTCCAAAACCACCTGGAGAAGATCGACCTTGTGTGCGTTAGCCGCTGTTAATATCTCGTGGGAACACATTGTGTCAGCTGGCGAAACCTTGTTGAGACCCTATGCTCTCAAGTGGAGTGATTAAGGAATAACTAATGCCCGGATTTAGTACAAGAACTCATAAGGGAAACCAAAAAGTCGGAAATTTGTTACATGTATCATTGATGATAACGCTGGCTCCATCTGGAGTTTAACCAACGACGCCTTTGGCTTGCAAGCCAAACCAATCAGGCCATTGTTTGAATGCAGTTTTTGGAATATTGGAGCATACCTTCATGTTGAGTATGGCAAAGTAAATTCTGGATACGTACGAGTTTAACTTACTACGGTATCCGGAACACAATTGTGTCAAAATATCGCAAGTCTCAAGAGATGGTGTCGGTTAGACTGCGATAACGATATTCGGGGATTGGGAGTTCATTAAGGTGATGAGGGACTGCCGATGAATATCGTTTTTATAGCCTGTCTGTATACTGGCAGGTCCAGTGGTTGCCGGGTATGGTCCTGGATCTCGTTGGTCATGTAAAGTAGATGACTTCTAATCACTTAGCCTCCGGTACTTCGCATGCTATTCATCAATTCTGGACAATTTGATGTTTCAAAGTTATTTTTATACGCCGACGAACTTAAATAACCAAAGCATTCTGCAATTGGGTCAAGCTTCGTCATCTCAAAAACGAATATTTGTGATCATTCTAAACATTGAACTGAGTGAGTCATTTGTCTAACAGTCCTATGTGTCCATTTGTCACCTTATATTTTTTTCTTATTAATAAATAAATAAATAATTGGCGCGTACACTTCTGTTAAGTGTTTTGCCGAGCCCCTCCTCCTATTTAAGACGTGCGTCTTGATGTTGTTCCACAAATGGAGGGGCCTACAGTTTTAAGTCGACTCCGAATGGCAGATGGTTTTTATGAGCGAAATCATTCTATCATTTTTCTGTTTCGTACTCGTAAATTCGAACATACGCACTCCCGAATGGTAGTCACGTGACCCATTCGACTACGGCGGCTGCTAGGTCTTATTGCCGCAGGTTCAAAAGGATACGTAGTCAAAGTTTTTTTATGTTTTCACATATCATTAGAAGTTATCTCAAGTGGAGTGGAAAAAGTGCTGAACAAACTGATTCAACAGACACAACAGTAAGATTAAATTGTATAAGTACTTATATTTTCTGTAATATGAAAAGTCTGCACACACTTACCGTTCCACCAAGAAAGGCAAACTATCAAAGAAGGTAAAATCGCCATTTGTGGTCAATGTAATGGTGTCGGCACAACCCATCGTCTTGCTGATCTGGCCGCGTATGTAATTACGCACCAACCAATATTTCCCGTATTGTATCTTCTCCAATTGCAAAGGCCGATCTGTACACTTTAACAATTTCTTCAAGCGTTCCCCCAATGTAGGTGCTTCGGTCAACACTTTAAGTTCACGACTGTCTTTCGGTTCGTCTAATTTAGGGTGTTGTAATTCTTTCTCGAAAAGCTCATCGCCGAAAAAGACTTCAGCATCAGAACTATTCAACGTCTGCACACTGCCCATGGCTTTTGATATGATGTCCTCCTGTATGGCAATACTGGCGCTAAAGGCAATTTTCATGCAGATGAAGAAGCCAGTCAGGATGAGCAGAGATAAAATAAGCACAGGAAAGTCACGCTTTAGCATTTTGATACAAAGAGCGCCACTATATGGGCTCTGTTTCAATGTGGAGGTCATGGAGAACTGGAAAAAAATTAAATAATTTTTATAACTTTAGTAAAGTGGAAGGGTTTGGAAAGATTTACGTAAGTGCTAGAGTAGGACTGGGGAGAAATTTGTTTCTGAAGATCACTTAAATAGAAAACCTCTTCACTTTTTAATATTAATTCTTTTTTTAATACCTTGCATTGCAACATTTTTTTACTCATCTCAAACCAGCGGATAAGCAACATTTTTAGTCTTCTCATTTGGAGCATAGATGAACAATTTACCTAGAGTTGCTCATCCAGCTATCAATAATGTGGAGATATGACCACTTAACAACACTAAACGGCAAAATATACTTTTTTTTTGGGAATTGGACCAAACAATTTTTTTTAACAGATTAAGTCATAAGTTATTAAATTAAAATAACTTTTTTCTATAGCCCCAAGTTCGAACTTCGACGGCCCGTATCGCGATTTGGTGGACTAACTTCGAAAATTGGAGAAATGACTTTTTTACCTATAACTCAATCTCTCAAAAAACAAGGTTTGATCCATAACCCAGACGAGTGCTCTACAGTATAATTGATCTATTTCCTTATCAACAAATATACATATAAATTTTTTTTTATTCAAAGTTAAAAAAAATAAAAAGCTTGAGTATTTTCGGATACTTCCGGAAAGTATTCATTAGTGTGCTCATTTTTCCGCAATTAGTTTTTTAACAACGCTATTCGAAGATATGTTAAATATAAAGATTTGAAATAGGTCTTTCATTTGACATCCATGTATTATTTCAATGAACTCATTTATTAATTTAATTAACCTTTTCAAATAGGTGGCAACCACCTCCGAAATTTTTTTAAAATAAACGTTTTTAAATTGCTTTAATTTGATATGCATACTGAACTATTTTCATTACTTACAGTTAATTTTTAAATTTAATTTTGAAACAGGTGGCAACCTTATTCAAAAATACATTTTAAAGTAATTTTTTTCAAGCCTCTTTCTTTCATACTATTTTATTTCAAATATTTTAGTATTTTTCTTTAAACTTAATTTTAGAAATAGGTGGCAACTATCCCCGAAATATTTTCTTGAATAAACTGTTTTAAATTTCTTCCATTTGACACGCATACTGAAATCTGTACTAGTTATTTCATTACATTTAATTTTTAAAGAGGTGGCAACCTCATTCCAAAATATATTTTTAATTAATATTTTTCAGGCCTCTTTCCGTTCATACTGTTATATTTCATATAACTCATATATTGCATTATTTTTTCTTTAACTTAATTTTACAAATAGGTGGCAACCATCTCCGAAATATTTTCTTGAATAAACTGTTTAAAATTTCTTTAGTTTGACACGCATACTGGATTATTTTCATTATTTAATAATTATTTTATAAAATTTAATCGTTAAACAGGTGGCAACCTTATTCGAGAATATTTTTGAAGTTAATATTTTCAAGGCCCCATTCTTTTAATACTGTTATATTTCTTATATTTTATTATTTTTTCTTCAACTTAATTTTACAAATAGGTGGCAACCCTCTTCAAAATAAAATTAAGCTCTCTTAAACTTTTTTGCATTTGATACCTGAGCTGTAATATTTGAATATTGAACTTATTTATTTGATTAAATTTTACTTCTTAGTAGGTGGCAATTCTGTATGAAGGAGACAGTAGTCTGTCATCAAAGCAACTAGCATTAGGCCTTTTTCCTTGACCCATTAGTAGCGACTTTGAGCGCCTCAGGACCCATTTTGGCCAAATTCTTTATATAGCGTACATGTCCGACTATCAACCCATCTCGTATTGGCTGAAGTGATAATATATAGGTTGTCAAAAAAGTCTTGCGGTATTTCCGCAAGCTTGTCTTTGCAAGCGCGTAGTTCTAGTTGTATTCGTCGCATCGGTTCACGCTAGAGCTTTTTGGAAAGCTCTTTTCACGTGCTAACACGTGTTCGATTAATTGTTGGTTGCTTTTAGTCGTTCGTGAGTTATAGCGTCGCAAATATGGAGCAAAATAAAGAGAAAATACGGCATATTTTACAGTACTACTACGATAAAGGCAAAAATGCATCTCATGCTGCCAATAAAATTTGTGCAGTTTATGGACCCGATACAGTTTCCATTTCCCCCGCACAACGATGGTTTCAACGTTTTCGTTCTGATGCAGAGGTGATCGAAGATGCGCCACGGTCCGGAAGGCCCGTCGTCAAAAATTGCGATAAAATCGCTGAATTGATCGAAAGAGACCGGCATAGTAGCAGCCGTAGCATCGGCCAAGAGCTGGGCATGAGTCATCAAACCGTTATAAACCATTTGAAGAAGCTTAGATTCAAAAAGAAGCTCGATGTATGGGTGCCACACCACTTGACGCAAAAAAACATTTTTGCCCGTATGGATGCATGCGAATCGCTTCTGAATCGCAACAAAATCGACCCGTTTTTGAAGCGGATGGTGACTGGCGATGAAAAGTGGGTCACTTACGACAACGTGAAGCGCAAACGGTCGTGGTCGAAAAGCGGTGAAGCTGCCCAGACGGTGGCCAAGCCTGGATTGACGGCCAGGAAGGTTCTTCTGTGTGTTTGGTGGGATTGGCAGGGAATCATCCACTATGAGCTGCTCCCCTATGGCCAAACGCTCAATTCGGACCTGTACTACCAACAACTGGACCGCTTGAATGCCATCTTGAGGCCATCTTTGATCAACATAAGCCGAATTGTCTTCCATTAGGACAACGCCAGGCCACACACATCTTTGGTAACGCGCCAGAAGCTGCGGGAGCTCGGACGGGAGGTTCTTTAGCATCCACCGTATAGTCCGGATCTCGCACCAAGTGATTACCACCTATTTCTATCCATAGCGAACGAGCTTGGTAGTCGGAAGTTGTCCTCAAGAGAGTCCTGTGAAAATTGGCTCTCCGAGTTTTTTGACAATAGGGAAGCGAGCTTCTATAAGAGGGGCATTATGAAGTTGGCATCTCGTTGGGAACTCGTCATCGAACAAAACGGCGCATATTTGACTTAAATCGCATTATTATAACCAATTTTATGAACAATTGAAAATTCAATAAAAATACCGCAAGACTTTTTTGACAACCTTTATTATATTTTTTGTGCCACGCAGTTTGTAGGTTAAGAGGGTAGTGTCCTCTCTCGCTAATTTATCTGCGTTACAGTTTCCTAGTATGCCACTTTTCCCTGGAAATATTCCCCCATATCGTTAAGAGTCGACCGGCATTTGCGATAGAATGATGGAATTAATGACAACCCCGCCAAGGGCTTAATCGCCGCTTGGCTATCGGAGTAAATATAGATTTCTCTAAAAGTAGTCATCGGACATCTACCTCATTAATGGCGAGAATTTCGCCCTAAAATACGTTACAGTGATTAGGAAGACGAGCCGAAACGCTTACTCTCAGCTTCTTACAGTAGACCCCAAAGCCAATTTTATCTTCAAGCTCTGAGCCATCAGTAATGAAAGTAATGAGAAGTCATTTGTGATACAAAACTCAACCAGCGGGTAAACAAGCATTTTAAAACTCGGTGCTTCTTTAACAGAATGTAATATTTTTTCTTTGCTGCTTGGCATTCCAATTGAACAAAATAAGTGTTTTAAATAAAATCTTCGCCTCGAATCTCTAATGGAGTGTTGTACTCGTTTTAGAGGCGCCATTGCGGTGATTGATGATTCGATCTGATGCCATACTTGTACTCCTACGGCACCCAAGTGCCGCCACCAATCATTAACAATTCAGTATAATGAGAGTTTTTCTCTAGCGATAGCAATGGATTAACAGACATGACTTTTTTTGTTTTTGTTTTTTTTTTTCAAAACGCAATATTTCAGACAGACTATTTGCTCATTTAAATTCGATAAAGTCTGTTCACAGAATGCACGGAACAGTGGCTTGTTTGCAAAGCAATAATTTACACAAAATCTGGCAGATAGCATTAAGTGTCATACAAACAAAGGGCAGATATAAAAATTTGACTTCAGCAGAAGCTATAAAAATAACTCTTGCTGCTTTATCTTAGGAGCATTTCAAGATATGCCAGGAATAGAAATACACATACATACATATGGACAAGTAAGTACATGCCCGTGGACTACAAAAGTTCACATTTTACCAAATCTATATTTTGGACTGCGCAATTATTGATTTCGATCGCACGTACATATCTCGAAAACTCAACAGTCTGGGCAATAAAATGTTGATTTTAACATTTGTTTACACTTAAATTACAATCTTTAATCGTTTTACTGCCAGCATGGTTTTATTTCCAGCAACGTATATTAATATATTTTCCAAAGCCATAAATGGTTCAGCTGGTGATTGGAAAAACAGGGTATATGTATGTGTTACCCAAGAATGATAGAAAGAAGATTGCGCCCATCAGAGCGTACGTGACGTCACGTTTGCTGAGTTGTGCAGTATTGCCAACCATTTGCTCTTCGCAATAAATTTAGTGCTTTTTTATACCCAAAATGCAAAAATTTTTAAGTTTCATGTTTGTTTCTTTTTTTTAATTTAAAGCTACCGAAACTTTAAGTTAAAAAACAAACTATATTATTAAACAAAAAAAAAAGGTTAAAAAAGGTCACTCTGAGAAGATTTTAGTGCTAATGAAAATTTTTTTACTCTTATTAAATTTGATAATTTGAAAGTGCAAATTTAATTTTTGGCTCCATTTAAGGTTATGCAAAAATATTAAATGCCCCTCTCTCAACTCTTCTTAAGATTGAAAACCTTTTTACACATTTTAAAAAGCCTTTGAATTTATTGAATGCAAATTAAAACCATAGAGGTGTAATCGTTTCGTCCGGTCATCAATCCTTAGTGAGACATAGGACATTAAGAGTTATATTCATTGTAAAAATAAACAAGAAAATACCAGAAAATTCTAAAGAAACCATACTGACATTTTTACAAAAAGAGTACCTTATCTAGTTACATAACCTCTAATATAGCAAAAAAGTCGTTCCCTTAACAAAAGAGTCTCGCTTAACAAAAAAACCTCATAAATTAAATTGTACATAAGCATAACACATTTATTTAAAAAAAACGCACATTTTAAAGACAATTTGTCACGCAAAGTTCTTTAAGTGATTCAATAAAAATTTTTATTTTCTTTGAATGGGCATTTTAGTGCGTTTTTATATCGAAAGCTAGGCAACACTGCAGTAGCGAGAGAGAGATTTGACTACCGAAAGCAGAAGAACACCAACAACACCTGCAATCGCGGGCAATGCCACCAGATGTTAAAAAAAGTAAAGCTAAATAAAACTGAGTGAATTATTTAAATAATTATTAAAAAATGTATCTTTTACAAAATTATAAACATTACTTTTAATTAGAACAGCTAGAAAAATGTCATGAAGAAAGAACTAAAACTCCGAGACACAAAATAATAAAAATAACAAAAAAAAATTAAATCAAGTTACGAAAATGGTAATCTGGCCATACTGGAGCTAAAATCACGTAACTAGTTATCAAATTCGCTGAGCGCAAAGTAACGGGACCACGATACGCGCCATCTCATTATTCTTTCCATCATGTGTGTTACCTAGATATAAATATGATTGAAACATAAAACGATAAGAAGTTTATTGTTCATCGTAACAATTAAGCAATTAATTATTAAGCACAAATAGCTTGGCATTATTAAGTTTGCAAATTAGCATGGCAACCCAACAACTAAATATGTACAGTAAGGTGCACCTTGACTAGGCATATTCAAGGGCATATTAGCTATCCTTACTGATAGCCAGACAGCAATCAGCGCTCTCAACTGTTTCCAGGTTACATAAAAATTGGTGCTGGAATGACTTAATAAGCTGGATATCTTAGACCAGAACAGCCAGGGACCTATCCTAAGTGATCCAGGGTACATAGGAATTACTGTGAACGGAATGACAGATAAATTAGCCCTGAAAGGGGCCGCTTCCCCATTTATAGATCCAGAATCATTTGAAGAACTAAGAAAGGGCAACTTTTTCTCTCTTACATATTCAGGAAGTAGAAGAAAGACAATGAAGGCCATACTGGAACAATCTACCAAGCAGATCGCAATCAAAATCACTGATAAACAACTTTAACCTAAACTTATTTTAAGATTATACGGAATTAAATAAGAATAATTTTAGAATCATTAAAGGAATAAGGCATTGTTTGATTGATTCACCATCGTACTAACCTGAGAATATATTCTCCAAAAGAGCTTAAGGCTTTATAGGCAGAAAGATGAATTTGGCGAACATGTGCCAGCATCACGCTCAATACTGATATTATAATTAATATATGTATATGGTATATAAGCGGGGCAAACACCTGGGTAAACATATAATATTTTACTAGAGGAGGAAATAAAACTCAATAAAAGAAGGCACACACTAAAATTTATTGAGAAAGTTGTGCTCAGTGAAATGCTCTGAATTCATGAAGAGTGCACATTAGATCTATCAGTAATAATATTAATAATAATACGAATTTGTATCAGGAATAGGCGCGATCATTACGAGAGTGAATTATAGAGAAATTATAAATTGAAAATTTGTTTTTTGGCTTAGTCTCGTATTTTTACAATTTTTTCCGTCTTATAAAGTTTTACCTGCCTCTAATTGGCAAATCCTTAATTGGCGGACCTGGAACTAAAATTTGAAAAGTGTGCGTTCAAGCAAAAACCAAATACTTTTTAGGTAAGTTTTGGACATCAATTCATATAACAAAATTAATTAGAAAAGGCTTAAGTAATAATCTCCGCAAGTACCTAGGATGACTTTCTCTGTAACCCTTCATACAGGCATGATAAGCATTTATCTTACCAATAAATGCAAATAAGCGGATAAGAAAAATTATTTCTTCTTAGATTCAGTAGAAAATTTCGTGATCCAAGTAAACCTGAGAAAAAGCGGGCTCAAATTAGTTTTATAATATCGGGCATTCTGAGCATTTCGTCATGCCAGGTGGATGACTAAGGTAATTTATTCTTATTTAGAGAGTTAAATAAATACCAAGAACCTAGATTTCGAGATAAATGTATTTAAGTGCTTGGATAAGAGCGCTCGTGTCTGCAAAAGCTCCCAGGCAGTTACACCCTTTGTTCAAAAATCTGTATGCCTACAGAGATATAGGTGAAATGGTTAACCAGCAATCGCTACATAAATTTTGTAGCTATTTACATGTGGTATTTAAGAGCAGAATGCATTTCACATTGGGGCTGGCTAGGGGGTAATACATGAGAAACTTCTGGGAGACAAAATCAAAGTATTAGCAGGTATACAACAAGAGTGTGCTCTCTCGTCACTGCTGTTGGGCGCGTAACGGATCTCGACTATGTATATGAAATCTGTCTACTGTCCCACAAGCAGTAAAAGAAGCAACTGAGAAAGGTGGTCTGACGTTCAATATCCAAAAAAATAAAGTCATGCGTATGAACACAAAAAATACGCAAAAATTCTCAATTGATGGCATTGGTCTAGAAGAAGTGCAATTTTTCTGCTACGTTAAATCAGTAACTCGTGATTCGAGCGATGATATGAGAAGCCGAATAAAGAAGGCAACGCCGGTATCTGGCTCTCTGCAGACAATTTTGAAAGTCGCATCTCACATATCTTGGTGCACAAAAATTCGAACTTTTAATTCCAATGTAAATTCCTATTTAATCCTGCGAAACGTGGAATGCGATGACAGTTGACACAAGATCACTACCTACAAAAAATCCTCAAAATACTCTGGCCAAATACTGTATCGAATGCTGACTTATGGGTTAGAACACAGCAGAAAGCAATGCTATTAGAGATCCGAAAGAGAAAATGGGGCTGGATCGGATATGTTATGTGTTGAGAAAATTTATACATAGCAAAGGCATTTTTAAAATTTAGTCCTTTGAAAACTTTAAAGTCCTTTAAAAAATTTAATTAATGGAAAAATGAAAAACTGAGTATGCAGTAACATATAATGATATGTCTAATAGCATCTATAGTTACAAGTGGACTTGAATCTTTTATGCACATAAAAGATGATCAGATTGGTGGTACTTCTTCCAATATGGTTTTTTGGCAGATCACGCATAATATTTCATCCCAACAACGTTTACAAATCATATAATTGTAGGTATTACAACAATCTACGCTATTTTCATCGCGCGCTCAGACCAACTTATGGTGTTCAGCGATGAGGCTCATTTTTGGCTTAATGGCTACGTCAAGCCATTCAATAACAGTCTTTACATCCGTTGAAAACAAATGTTTGGTGAGGCTTATGGGCGGAGGAGGAATCATTACCCCATATTTCTTCAAAGACGAGGCTGGCGCCAATGTAATAGTGGATGGTTTCACGTGGATAGTGGAACGCTATCACAACATAATAAACTAACTTTTTATGCCAGAAATTGAAAACCTGACCTCCACAACACTTGGTTCCAACAAGACGGCGCTACTTACTATACAGCCCGTCAAACAATGGATTTGCTGCGGCTTCGTTTCGGTGGGTAATTTATCTCTCGTCCCGAACCAGTGGATTGGCCACCAAGATCGTGTGATATCACACCTTTGGACATGTATTTGTGGGGCTATGTAAAGTCTACAAGTTTTGTGGATAAGCCAACTACGTTTGAGGCATTGAACACACAATTACTAAAGTTATTCATGACATACCGCACGAAGTCCTCCAGCAAGTCATTCAAAATTTTTGTTTACGGATGGCCAAATTATGGCGCAGTTGCGGCTAACATTTTAAAGGGATTGTCTTTAAAAAATAACTATCATGAATGGTTCTACCCAAAAATAATAATTTAATTAATAATAAATTTAATAAAAGCGAAAGGCAACATATTCTAAATATTAGTTCGCTTATCATTTGTACTGTTAAATATTTGCGTCAATGTGGTGACGCTTGAGCAACAACAGCATTTCCATGTATTTTGTTTTTGTAAAAGCAATTCTTATTATCTAAACATCAATGTCAATATAAAAATCAATATCTAATATCAATAAGATTGTAAACAAACAACCAAAGTAGTAACAAAGAAGCAGGCCACTTTGACAATCAAAACACACAGTCACAAAATCAACTCGCCTACTGACATCACATTGAATGAATTGCCTTGGCTGAGATAATACAGAAGCTTTCACATTACGCGATCCTCGTCTCGGCTCTCAGTGAAATCGATCGCATCGGCTGTTGAGTTCACCTAATTAAAGCCACTTTTTTCTTTACATTCCCTTTTCTATGATTTTTTTTTTATTTACTATTTTGCCACGTTAATTTTATTTAACATAACTCTTGATTTTTATCTACTTATATCTAAATATTTACTGTTTTTATATCTCCTTCATTTCTTCACTTCCAACCTACGCTGCTTTTTTGACTTCAATCTACGCAACCTTGTATTCCATCCCTCCATATCCGAATCGATTAGATAATTTTTTCCATAATTGTCACCGCCTTTCTGCATTATTTCCTCAATTATCATTTCATTTCCAATCATACCATAAAATTATCAATTATCATATCATAACTCTTTCTTAGATTGCAGCAAATAATCAGCTGAGCATCAACAACAGAGTGTCAACCAAGTAAAAGCTTTGCATTATTGCGGTTTTTATTTCGCAGCTTGAGCGCACCCTTAAGTATGCCGAGGCTGCCAAGCAAACGTTTTCACTATATACGATATATGTGAAATTAATTTTTATTGATTTCAAAGACAAAATTGTTCAAAAATGATTACAATTTTAACATATATTCACTTTAGCTCGATATGGCCACCTTTTGCCGTGACTATAGCCTTCAAACGGTCAAAAAAAGAGTTGCATGCTGCACGAATGTGATCTTGGGGTATTTTGACCCATTCTCGTATAATCGCTTTTTTCAGCCCATCCAAACTGGCATATTTTTTAGTCCTCACTTCGCACTCCAAAATGGACCAGATGGAATAGTCCGTCGGATTTGCGTCTGGCGAATTCGAAAGCCATTGTTTGGACGAAATGAAGTGTGGAACATGATTTTTTAACCATTCTTGGTTCACACGAGCTTCATGAGACGGTGCCGAGTCCTGTTGGAACGTCCATGGTCTACGACCGAAATGTTTGCGTGTCCACGGCTCTAAAACAGCTTCTAAAACATTTTCCCGATAATAAGTCCTATTCACTTTGACACCAGGCTCGATAAAAACGATTGGAGAGCGTCCATCAGCGGTCACTGCGGCCCGAACCATTACTTGCGATGGGAAATTGCTTCGAGTGGCCATACGTAGGCTCAAACTCTCGTATGAGCGTTGGGTCAAGTAAACACGATCGTTTTGAGTGTTTATGAACTGCTCAATTGGGAAATCTTTTCATCAGAAAACACAATGTTAGGAAATTCGCCACGTTCGTGCAAGCGCAACAACTCCTTTGCTCTTTCGCACCGAACTTTTTTTTGCTGGGGTGAAAGATCGTGAATGCTGGCTTGCGATATTTTCAGTTCTTTTGCCATTTTTCTTCCACTTCGATGTGGATTTCGTTTAAGTCGAGCCTTCACTTTCCGAACCATTTCTGGCGTTGTTGCGGTTTTTTTTGGTCCACCTCATAGCGTTTTGCAATGCTACCAGTATCATTGTGCGATACACAAACATTTTATTCACTTTGAGGAGACTGAGCTCACGAGCAATGGCTGGTTGTGATTTTCCAGCCAAATCTAGCGCAATCACACTATTACTTTTGAGTTCTATCACAGAAAAAAAAATTCAACAAAACTGAGACGCAAATGCCTTTGATGGCTTATAAACAGTATTATATATTGAACTGTCATTAGAACAATTTTGACGTTGATGGCGTGAGCTGTTTTACAGATACAATCAGTGTGAAGTTGGTAGCACTTCATTACGTTCACCCTGTACAGTGACAAATTTAATACATTTAAGAGACTTCATTTGACAAAATGTATATTTTCAACAAAAAATAGAAAACTAAAAGCGCTGCTATATTTCGGATCACAGCTTATTTGATATAATTTAATTTATTCTTAACCATCCCTTGGGCACCCGATGCTGGCCAGGCTGACTTTTTCGACTTTGGACATGAATTTAACATATTTCTATTATAGCTAACGATTTGAGCTTCCAGGTAGCTTTTTAAAATTAAATTTTTTATCGATTTATGGATGTAACCTTTTAAAAAGGATCCTCCAACAGAACGAAAACAAGGCCAGACATGGCCCAATTGGGGGTTACAGAATTTTAAAAATCTATTTTGTGGTGAAAACTATAGTACTTTGTGTGATAGTCCTTTGCCTTCTGAAAAGCGTGGAGCCGGTGCTAAATTCAATAGCACATTTCCTCTAGTAGCTTTCTCTGCAACTTCCCTATGCCGAAATTTATAGTGTGTTATTTTGTCTAATAGAGCCCACAAATTCTCTATCACTTTCAGACCGTGCTGTCACAGAAGACCGTGCTGTAGGTGTCATCAGATAGTGACAGTTCGATGTGTGCCATGAACTTACGATTGCTGTTTTATGTATTGGATCATTACCTTGGTAAAACCGGAATTTTCAGCTTATACCAAATTTTTCGAAACTTTGAATTAAACTATTTTTAAGATAGGGAGCATAGGACCTCGACAAGACTCTTCCATCGTACATGGCCGTCGGCTGGTATTTTCGCGCCGTCCCAGCTGGGGTCGGTATCTGCTAGCTCGTGCAACATCGACCTTCTCGAAGTAATCTTTGGCCAACCGTGACCTCTACTCCCTTGCGGGTTCCAGCGCCTTTCTTACGATGCTATCGTCGCTTTGCGCATTTGATTTGCCATAGGATGGGCTCCTCATTTTTTGATCTCCACAGTGCGTCGTAACTGATGGTGTTCGACCACAATATTCTACAGATGGAGGCATTTGTTGACGTTGTTGTAATATACAACAGTACAACAACGGTACAACAATAGTGGATTCACATATGAGCTGAATATTCGTAGTTTAGTGCGCCTGGGATTTGCGAATTCGCCCATACTGTATGCCGCGCATACCATATGCCGCGCTTGCTTTGTTTAACTTACAGTTGACATGTTCATCTGCTCCGCCATCTATCGTGATAGTGCAGCTGAGGTAGCAGAAGCGTTCAACAAATTCCACCAGACACCCGTCAACCAACCATTATATGTCTTGCTTTATTGTGGTTGCCTCTCATATCCTTCGTCTTGGCGATGTTGATCTTCAGTCCGACAGTAACTGCCAGCGTGACTAGTGTACTCGCCGTCGTTTGCATGCCACTGAGTTTGTGAGAAAGGAGGCAGATGTCATCGGCAAAGTCCAGGCCCTCAAGATGTCTGGTGAAATTTCATACGATGCTTCTTTTGTGCAGGGTAAATTGGCTCATAACGACGTCTAAACCGATGGGGAAGGGAAGGAGCGACAGAGAGCGATCTTGCTTTACGCCTGCGTTGGTGCTAAATAGGTTGCCGATGTCGTTGTGATGCACTTCCAGTTGGGAGTTCTCGTAAAGGGCTCTAATGATGGGGATTATCTTAGCGAATAAGAATATCAAGTGGCAAAGTTTTGTCCATTGTTGACTGGGCAACCTTGGTGCAGTATATGTATGTCTCCAATTGTATTGATTTGGTGCCTGCATCCTCTATAACCGAAATCCCAAAACACCTGCGTCTGCATCTACACCGTCAATGCATCTGAGGGGCGGACGGTCCCTTCTAAAGAGTATTTGTTGGTGTGGGTGTTCGGTATTAGTCCGCACTATGTGACCTGGCAATCTCAGTATGTTGATAATTATTGCGGTTATTACAGACGGGTGCACGTACAGTTTTTCGAGTTCAGTTTCGTGCATTGTCCCGTCAATAAACACTAAGCTTTCTACACCGGTTTCGGACAAACGAGACAAAGCAAACTAATACACTTTAACCGCCATAATTTACAGCAGTTTCCATGTTCTCTCTATTAAGCGCTGTATTCTTCTTTCGCCAAACACTACACATGCTGTCCAAGCCAGACATTTTCTTAATTTAGAGTCGTCAGAAAATATGGTCGTATTACAAAAGCCTACATTTACACGGCCGAATGTAACAAAGCGCACCAGTCGTTTCTTTCCAGTGTTAACCGGTGCCAGTTGGACACACCTAGTGAAGCCAATTCCTTCTTCACCTGGCCTTTTCAACGTAGAGGAGACCTTCCTCTTTCTCTGCAACCACCAGCTGGTCCGGCAAAAAATACTTTCAAAGCCGGAGTGTTTATATCCATTCGGACGACATGACCCAGCAAACGTAGCCGCTGGATCTTTATTCGCTGCGCTATGTCTATGTCGTTGTAAAGCTCATACAATTCATCGTTCCATCGCCTACGATACTCGCCGTCACCAACGAGGGAAGGTGCAAAAATCCCCCAGAGAATCTCTTTCAAACAATCCAAGGGACGTTTTGGATCATTACCTTGGTAAAATCGAAATTGTGCGCTTCCACCAAGTTTCTCAAAACTTTGAGTTAAATTATTTTTAAGAATATCAGGATGCATAATTTTTTCAATTTTTGCCCCTTCTTGCCAGGCTTTGCTTGTTTTGTTTTTTTTTTTTTTTTTGTTGTTAAGTGGAGATTAAAATCGTGTACGTGATTAAAATCGTGTTCATATCGAACATCTGCAGCCAACTTTCGACGCAATAATTTGGTATTTGAAATAAAAATTCAGCTTAGGGCACTTCGTTCCTTATTTTCCACTAGATGGACAAATCGCTTAGTGCAGTTAGTGACCAAAATCGCGTTTGGGTTTATCGCGCCAATCAAGAAGAAGACGTTAGTGATGTTTAGCGATTTACTGATTTTTTCTGTTTTTTTTTTAGTTTGCACAAAGTTCGAAACTTGGATTTATTTGGTTTTTATAGGAAAACGAAATATAGTTTCATAAAAATAAATGGTCAAAACTTGTGAAAAAGTCCCTATGCAGTATTTAATATATTTAATGCAATCTAAAATGATTGCACGAGGGTGGTGCAAAGAAGAAGAATTTTTCATGACATTTCATAAAAAAAATTTACCATTTCAAGCAACAATGTCTCATAAAGATGGCACTGTTCACTTTGGAGCACACCTCGCAACATTCGCACTGATGTTCCAGTTTAAATACATTTACGTACCTGCATTTTGGGTGCGCAGTTTCTTAATATAATAAACATAATTTTTTTTTGTTTCAATTTTTTTTTTTTTAATTTTTTTCAGCTTTTTTTTCCCAACCTTTCTTTTTTGTTCATGGATATTTTCAATTCCAAATCCCCTATTCATATCAAATATTAATTTTTTTATATCACACCAACCTGGTTGGTTGGTTGGTTGGTTTAAGGGTGACCCCGCATCGGAGTGCCACATAGACCGCAAGTTGGGTCCGTTGTGTTGCCCTAGAGCTCATTATGTTATATGAGTTCCCCACCTAACCGAGATTTTTATTGTATAATAGATTTTGGTCAAAGATATTAATTCGTTTTGAGAATTTGATGAGAGATTCGATTTTCAGGTCCGAGAGTACTGAAAGATTGTCAATTGTTGGAGAGCCAGAAGAGCGAGTCGACTTCTGGCTAGACCGGGACAACTGCACAGCAAATGTCTGCTCGATACAAACCTTAATTTTGCAATTTTTCGTTTGTAGGCATTTTAATTTTTTGTCGTATTTTTTTTTTTTTTGTTTTTTTTTTCTAACGATTTTGTTTTTTGTTCATGGATATTTCCAATTCTTAACCCCCTTTTCATATCAAATACTAATAAATTTTTGCAATATTTCATTTGTAGCATTTAAATTTTTTTTTTTTTTTGGAATCTTTATTTTTCTAACCTTTTTGTTTCTTGTTCACCTTTAACCTTTTCATTTTATTTTTAATTTTTTATTGTTTTCATAACCTTTTTTTTTGTTCAGGGATATTATATTTTCAATTCCAAATTCCCTATTCATATCAAATCGATTTTTTTTTATCACACAAACCTTAGTTTTGCAATTTTTCGTTTGTAGGCATTTTAATTTGTTTCGTTTTGAAGTGAAACTTCTTTACGCGCGTCAGAGTATAATTTCAAGGCCGCGACATACGAGCTAGCGTTATGAAAAACCGTCACGAAATATTATACAGAGAACGTTAAATATAGAGAAGTCTCAATGACAGGAACGTATGGAATTTCGAGGGGTACTCGTCTCGCGAAGACAATTTCACCAAAGACACATTTTTCAACAAAAATTAATAGTAAGGGGCTGAATTATGTAAATTTAGCAGCAGTCGATAAAAATTTCTTGGTGATTAGAAGCAAAGAATGTTAGGTAGCTTTTTAATATGACCTACAGTTACACATTGAAAATCGAGGTTTGGAGATTTCTGTGAACATTGTAGCATTAGAATATATCCCAAACAAATCCAATCTAACAACAAACAATAAATTTTAACAAAAAAATTTTAATCCAAAAATATTTATTAACAAAAACAAACAAAATTCATTTTCCAAACACAGAAAAGTCTGCATACTTTGTAAAAAGAATGTATTTCACTTAAAACGAAATAAAAAGGCAACAGAATTAATACTTGGTGGGTCCACCACGACTTTCTAGAACAGCATTTAATCTATTTTGCATGGAATTTACCAATACTTTTGTGTAATTATTCGAAATTAAATTCCACTCTTCAAGTAAAGCATTTTTGAGGTCCTGTTTATTTTTAATTGTCCTTTTCCTAATGCGACGATCCAATTCATCCCATAAATTCTCTACGGGGTTCAAATCCGGTGACTGGGGTGGAGAATGAAGTTGATGGGGCACATTATATAGTAGCCATTCTTTGACAACACCAGCGGTATGTTTTGGGTCGTTATCTTGCTGAAAGTACCAACCCGCCGTAAGTCCCAGTTTACTCGCGGATTGCTTCAAATTATGTTTGAGAATGTCCAAATATACTATGCGATCCATATTAATATCAATAAATGTTAAATTACCCACCCCAGCCGCTGACATGCAGCCCCAAACCATTATGGAGCCACCACCGTGCTTCACCGTAGGAAGCAAGTTTTTGGGCAATAATGCTTCATTATTTCGACGCCATACTTTTTGTTTGCCATCATAGCCAAACAAGTTGAACTTGCTTTCGTTACTAAATAAAACATTAGCCCAAAAATCTTCGTATGCATCAATATATTTCATAGAAAATTCGACTCGTTTCTCCATATTTATTTTGCTGATGAATGGCTTCTTTCGAGGCACACGGTTATGGATTCCATTGCTTCTCAATAAATGTCTCACCGTTTCTGGATGCACTGAAGCAATATCCTGATTTTTCAGGGTTTTTGCAATTTCTATTGCTGTTATTCTTGGATTTTCTTGCACGTCTAACAAAATTTTTCGCTTAGCACGAGGAGTCAGTTTAGGTGGGCGACCACTTCTTGGTTTGTTTTCTACACTATTATTGTGATTATATTTCCGAATAATTGTTTGAATGCTTGATTTTGGATGTCCGACTTTTTTTAGCTCACGTACTTTAACACAGATTTCTTTACCCATTTTGGTTAGATTAACACAGCTACAATATTAATATCGAAGAACTAAACTTCTTTCTAACTAAGGGTATCTAGTAAAGACGCCTGAAGTGATTGGTAGCACTGTTTGAGTACAGAGTTGCATTTTGTGTACTCCACTACAAAGTCGGATGCAGACTTTTCTGTGTTTGGAAAATGAATTTTGTTTGTTTTTGTTCATAAATATTGTTGGGTTAAAATTTTTTTGTTAAAGTTTATTGTTTGTTGTTAGATTGGATTTGTTTGGAATATATTCTAATGCTACAATGTTCACAGAAATCTCCAAACCTCGCTTTTCAATGGGGTATGTAGACTTTACTGTGTAACTGTATATATTTGAATTTTTCCAAATCATCCAAAATTATATACATATGTCTGTCTGTCTGGTGTCTGTAAAACTTTGTTGAATCCCTTCAACTAAATACAAATCCTCTATAGAAAACGCTTCATTACCAGGCGCACAGGAAGATGGCATATGCAAATGTAAATTTGTGAATTTATATATGTATGTACATACATTTGCGCATATGTAAATATATGCTGTGTGTATGTGTGCTCACCAGCCACAGCTTACGATAAAACGGTAAAACTTCTCAAGAAATCCAGCGCACATTCATTGGCACAGTATTGTACATATACATACACATATTTACGTACATATATTGATGCATACATATGTACGAAGCCGCGGGCACTCGACTTGACAAAAATTCAAGATTAATCATTAATTGTCGAGAAAATTGGCATATGGGCGGCTCGTTTTATGAATGAAAGTACTTGCTCTTAGAACTATGAGCTCGAATTTATCAATGAATTTTTTGACGATGAGTTTTTGTTGCACAGTACAATAGTTGAAACTGTTCGGCGCCGCCGCGACTATTCAGCGCTATGGCAACTAGAATGATGGCCGCTACGTCTGCGTCTATGACTGCATTTTGTTCTTGTAGTCGCTGCATAGAATTTTAGCTTTGAACGACATACGCATTTTGAGGAATAAAGTGAGTGCCCTGTGTATATTATTTATTTAAAAAAAATTGACTTAAAGAGTAAATCTTATAAGCTAATTGTAAATAAAGCGATAGCATGTATATGGAGTTATTTCGTATTGTGTCTTAAATTCTGTGGTATAGGTTGGTTATTTTAAGGAATTTGGTTATTAAAGATATTGAATCGGAGGTTGGGGAAGATAGATGCGTCATTGGGTTTGAGTTGCTGAAGGCAATGAAGAAGGATATGGGGTATGGTACATGTTACGTCCGGGTTGCACGTGCACGTAGTTGGGTTGGTGTTAGTCATGAAGTGTCCATGTGTAGTCTTTGTATGCCCTAGCCCTAGCCTATTATTTTTTATAAAGTCCGTTATGTGGGTTTTTGTGTGGTTTACCTGTTGGTACCAGTCATTGGTTGAGGTCCATGTGTGGTTCTGTTTGTGGTCAAAATGTTTTTTTATATGTTTTTTAATGTCGGTTAAGTTGAAATTATCTGTCATTAGCGTTGGTGTTTGATGTGCTTGTTTTGCGGTGTAGTCAGCGAATTCATTTCCGGTAATGTTGGCGTGTCCCGGCACCCAAATTAGTTTGATTTTAGGGTATTTCGCTATCATAATGTTTCTTATGGTGGTTGGGTAGTGATCATAGTTGTATATGCTTGTTATTGAGTTGATGGTCGAGAGGGAATCAGAACATATTGCGAAGTTTTTGTTTTTGCTCTTTATTGTGTTTATAGCTTCACATATGGCTATAATTTCTGCAGAGTATGTTGAGCTATAGCTTGGTAGGTTTGACATTTTTATAACTTCGTTTTGTGAGGTTATGCTGTATGTAGTATTGTTGTCGGTCTTAGATCCGTCTGTGTAGATGAAGGTATAGTTGTGGTATTTCTCTTTAATTTCGTAGAACTTTGTTTGATACTGGATTGGGTTCTTGTTGTTTTTGTTTAAGTTACTTAGGGTAGTATTAATTGCTTTAGGGTTTAGTATCCAGGAAGGTGAGTTGTGGATGGTATTTTTTGGATGTTTTATAGGTAGATTGAGTTTGGCATATTTTCTTTTTTTGTAGTTTTAGGCGATGTTGTGGAGCGGGTTGTGTTTTGATGCAAAAATTGTTTTAAATAACCTTGCCGTGGTCAAGTCTCTCTGATTTTCTACCGATCGTATATTGGCTTCGAAGAGGGTGTTAGCAAATGGAGTGGTGCGCAGTGCCTCCAGGGCAGTTCTTATAGCTGAATTAAGTATTGTTTTGATTTTTTCAACTGTGAGTTTGAGGCGAACCCGTACAAAAAAAATGCCGTAATTTATTTTCGGAATGAGTAGCGTTTTGACCAATGTGAGTAAAGTTTGGGTATCACAATTAAACTTTGGAGTGGCCAGGCACTTTATGACATTAAGTTGTGTTATCAGTGCTGTGCTCATTAAATCTATGTGAGAGTTCCACATGTATCTTTTGTTGAATATGACGCCTAGTACTATTAATTCATTGCTTGGCTCGAGGTTTATTTCCTGCGATAAGATTGTGCATTTGCAATTGTGTTTACGACAAATGTGGATGTATTTGCTTTTTGTTTGAGATAGTCTTGTTCCTGAATGCTTGCACCAGTCTAGTATGTCCCTGAAAATACTCCTCATGTCTATTACTGGATTTTTTCCTTTTTTTTCTTTAATTATTATATGGAAGTCGTCCGCGTATGCGCAGAAATCGAATTCTTTGTGACGAGATATGATGGAGCTTAGATTGTTGTAGGCGATGAGAAAATGATGACGGATATGGATGAGCCCTGGGGGGTTCCATTGGCCATGGGCCGGATATCGGATAATTGGTTTTTGACGCGTACCGCAAATTTACGATGGGTCATGAAGTTTATGACGTATTTCGTAATTTTGGGGCCGAGTTTCCACGTTTTGAGCTGCTCCACTATAGTGTGTATGCCGATTCTGTCGTAGGCCTTTTCGAAATCGAGGGATATGAGGGTTAGATGACTTTTTGAAGAGAGTCTAGTTGACGCTAAATAATCTAAGAAAAGTAGGGCATCTGCTGTTGATTTTCCTCTCATAAAACCAGTTTGACGGTTATTGAGTAGCTTGTGTTTTGTTACAAGCCACCAAAGCCGATTTGCGATTATTTTGTCTAGAACTTTAGCAAGACAGAGGTTAAGTGATATCGGTCTATACGAATTTGCAAGGGTTTTCTGTGTTTTGGGTTTCGGAAGCGGTATAACTAAATTATATTTGAAGCTTTGTGGAATGTAATTTTGAAAAACGGAGTTATAGAATCTTAACAGACGTTGTTTAAATGACTTTGAAGAGTTTTTGATCATTGGATACGATATTCTATCTATGCCTGGTGTTTTCTCTTTCAATTTACTGAGTGCTGATGTTAATTCTATGTAGTTTATATCTTGCTCTATAATTATCGACTCCTTGGAAGGAATCCAGTCGACTGGGGTGTTTATTGTTGTTCTCTTTCTGGTTTGAAAATCGATAGGGAAGTTGAGATCTGACCCGTTTTCGCTTCAGAATGTAGCGATTTCATTGGCGATGTCTTTGGGATTTGTATACATCTGGCTTGGATTTTTGTGCGATTGTAGGCAGTGAATACCATGAGATAATTTGTATCCGCAGAATCGTCTAATGTTTGTCCAGATGGTTTTTGTGGGTGTATTGGGATTTATGTCTTCTGTCAATTTCTGTATCGATAACTGTTTGGTTGTCTTTATTTCGCGTTTTAATTTGGAATTTACTTTCTTGTAGTTAAGGAGATTTTCCTGAGTCATATTTCTTCTAAATATGTTGAATAGTCTATTTTTTTTTTTGCTCTTAAGTTAGTAAGGTGGCTATTCCACCAAGGGACAGTTTTCAATTTGTTATGGGGTTTTGTTTGAGGGATTGATTCGTTAGCTGATTGTAGTAAAATTTTTTTTAGGTTGGAGGCTTCGGAATTAATGTTATGGCTAATAGGTCTGATTGACTCGTAGTGAGTACATTTTCTTTCGAATAGTGCACAATTTGCAAGATTGACTTGGAATTTGGGCTTGAAGAGTGTTTGCGAGTGATTTCTTGTTGGAAATAAGGAAATAATAATCGGAAAGTGGTCGCTTCCATTTAAGTCGTCTAGGATCTTCCATTCCGCATGTGCGGCGAAATTGGGAGAGCAGAAAGTCAAGTCGAGGTGAGTGAGCGTGTTATGTGTGGAAAGGTGAGTGGGAGATTTGTCATTTAAAAGTATTATATATAGTTGGCTTGGTTGATGAAGTTTGCTAGTATGTTACCCTTTCGGTTATTTTTGTGTGAGCCCCAGTCTTGGTGCCTGCTGTTAAAATCCCCTGTAATAATGTGTGAGTCCTGTGTTTGGTTCAATACGTTTTCTAAGCTGTGTGTCTGAAAGTTGGAGGAGGGCGGAATGTATGCCGATGTAATTCTGAATTTTCTTAAAGAATAAATTTCTAATGTTACGTTGTCGAAATCTTTGCTTGTTGATACCATTTGGTGTTGGATGGATTTATGTACTAGAAGGGCTGCTCCACCATATGGCAGATTTGAGTTGTAGGAATACAGTGAAAAATTGTTGGGGATAGGAATATTTTGGAAGTTTGAGGGTAAGTGGGTTTCTTGTATAGATATAATTTGTGGTTTGTATGTTTTTAATAGTAGTAATAATTCATTGTAGTTGTTTATATAACCGTTCATATTCCATTGCAGTATTTGAAACGTCATATCAAGTGGAGTTATAGTGTAAATATTGTCTAAATATTTTCTTGTGGTTGCGTTTGCTTATTTATAAATTACTATGTATAGATTATTGTGCTTATGTGTGTGTGTTTATGTGAGTGTGTTCGTGTATGGATAATTGGTGTATGTATACTCTATTTGTTGTTTAGTCGGTTGCCATTGATTCGGAAGATTCTGAATCGCCGTTGTTTAAAGTAGCTGGGCTTGTGCTGCGCTTGGCTCTTTTTGTTGTTTTGTTTATCTTTTTTATTTGCTTTTTGGTTCTGTTGGATATATTTTTTGGCAAGATTGTGATTTTGTTTTCTTTCACAATTTTTTGTATGGTATTTTCCGGCGTAATGGTGCTGTTGAGTAAGACGTCTGAGTAGTCGGTTTGTTCTCTTTGCGTGGAGGCCGATGAATGTGGTGGAGGCGAATTATGTGGTAAGTTTGATGAGTGTGATGGATTATTGTTGGTGTTATTGGAGCTGGTTGCTTGCGTTTTGTCAATTTTTGGTGTTCTGGTTGTTACTGGTGTGTGAGTTGTGGGTTGTGTTGGAAGTGATGTTGGTATAATTGCTACCTTCTTTACGTATGATGTGTTTTGTGGGTGACGGTCTTCGTATGTAGTGATTGCTTTTCGTCTATCCACTTTTTCTAGTGTTATGATGGCTTGTATTTCCCTTTCTTTTATGAATATTGGACATATTTTATTCAAAGCATTGTGGTTTGTGTTGTTAATTCCTTGCTGGATGCAACTGCTGCAGGCAGTGGGGTTAGTGCACTTCTCGTTTAGTTCAGGGTGGGTGTGGGAGGCTTTTGCACAGTTTACGCATACTTGAGTATTATTGCATACTCTTTGTGAGTGTCCGTATCTTAAGCATTTGGTGCATCGGAGGGCAAGTGGGATGTATGGTCTTAGTTTTACTTTGTCGTAGCCGATAAGTAGGTCGTCTGGCAGTGTAGGGTGGTCGAACGTGATGATTAGTAAACCGGTTTCGATTAAACTTTGGTCCATTTTTTTCATTATTTTTCTTACTTCACTTACATTTTGGTGTTTCAGTTCTTCTTTGATTATTTCCTCTGGCATCCCTTTCAATTCCCTTGAGAAAATAACACCTTTTGTGGTGTTTAGGGTGTTATGTTCTGTGACTTCCACTTTTATGGTGGGTGTGAATGATGTGAGAGTAATTAGTTTTGTTGCTTGTGCATGAGTTTTCGTTTTTATTAAAATATTTCTACTTTTTATTTTTTTACACAATTCTACCTCTCCACAGCACACTGAGTCGATAACCCTTTTTATTAGGAAGGGGACACTTTTACTAGCGTTTCTGTGTTTTCGATTCTTGATATAACTAGGTATTTTGGTGCGTTAGTATTATTTTTCAGTGTTTTGTTTTTGTTCGTTGTGAAAACGAGTTGGTTGTTTGCTTTTCCTCGATCCGGTGGATCGTCCATTTTTCTACTTTGTTTCTGTTATCACTTGTGTAATTGTTATTTTCCTTTGTTCCTTGTTTAGTTTTTAGTTTTTGATAGTGCAGCTGCACGTTTATTTAGGTTTGTGTTATTGTTGTTTGTTTGTTTGACAATATGGTATGCTGCTGTTCGTTCTATTGTTTTGTGGGTTTTTAGCTGTTTGTGGTCGCCGATTTGATATGCTGTTATTGTTTTGTTTGTTTGTTCTTTTGTTTTGTGGGTTTTACCAGTTTATAGTCTTTGATAGTTATTCACTGAATATATATGCGCACTCAGATAAATCACAACCGTTCGCGTTGACTGATAGTCGGAGACTGTATGTGTATATTAATAAGCATTGTTTTGCTTGAATTCAATTCACATATTTATATTTGCATATGCCATCTTCCTGTGTGCCTGGTAATGAAGCGTTTTGTATACAGAATTTTTTGATTTGATCAATTGAACGTACATAGATATAGCTAGGGATCAAGTGTGCATATACACACATGCACATACGTCGATGCATATGCAGAAGAAGTTGTTTTAGCATTTGCAGGAATTCGATCATTCGAATATTTACTCCCTAATTATTGCATGAATATGATAAGGCGATGCTCGTGAGGTAGGTCATTTTGCTTCCGTGCATACATATGCGTACAACACTATATTTAATAAAGATGCAATTGAACTTAGTTGTCCCATATGTATGTATGTATATGAAAATACGTTTCTTTGAAGTTTTCCTTTATTTATTTTAAAGTTTTATATTATCTAGAAAATGCATACATACAAATGTATGTATGTATATTATTATTCCCTGTAATAAAATGTAAATTGAAAAAAATTTGGTTTGCCAAAGGAACAAATAAATGCATATTCAAATGTAAATACATATGTCGATATACCAAAACACTTGTATTCAATCATTTTTTTTCATCACCTTTGTTTGAAAATACAAATTGAATAAATTTCCGTTTATCAAGGGAACATAAAAATGCACAAGCAAATGCCTTGCAAAATGCCGTCGGCATTCGTCAATTTGATTTCATACAGAAACCAAAAATTGAGCAGAGCCAATGTACTTGTACATAATTCACTGTAATCAGCTCTGTTAAGAACTTCCCCGCTGTCGAGTTGAGCGAGGTGAAATAGTGTTCGCGGTTTCACTTCATTTTTGGCAATTCACACTATTCGTAGCTCGTGAGAATTCTCTATATTTAACGTTATCTGTATTATATATATGCCTACGGCATACAAGCTATTCTCTTTCTCCGCTTTGTGCGTTGCTTCGTAGTCGTTAGTAAAACAGAAGTACCGATAGCTGGACGATCAGCTACAATACCATTAAATCACTATAAATCTATAAATGCAAAACGTACACATTTTCCTGTAGTTTTTGCATATGCCAGTACCATACACAAATCTCATGGCGGTATATAATCTGGAATAGTCTATGAATACGATAAAAACCAGTCACAATCGCTAGTGTACCTATGTCGCACTGTCACGTGTTACTTCCATTGCGCTGGATCATTTATAATTACACGCAATGATGCTTTGAGATTCTACCATGGCCGGAGACCATCAACAAAAATGATATCATTGCAAGCAGAATTTCGAAGACTGTCGATGAATTGTTTGGAAACTCTTGATCAACAAATGCTTCTATGTATTTATACAACAAAGAGAAGGATTGTCGATATCCTCTTTTAATTGTCAAAGACTACGTGCTCATGCTACTGACGTATTGAATCCACTTATGGAAAAATGCAATGTGCTAGACGAGGAAATCAGTTTACCGAATTTTAACTGCATCATCCAGTGTAAAAGAAGTGATGTGCGAACCGGAGGAGTCGCTATCTACCACCACAACAAAAATGATACCGTGAACGTCCTCACACCACACTTACGATTTACCGCTGTACAGTCAACATCAAATGCAGCTATAGCAGAAGATGTCGGTGATATTTGTATTTCTGTATGCCGTGCGATAAATGGACAAAACGTAGTTATTGTGGAAGTCTACATACATATGTAACTCCGAATTCACATATCAACGACATTATCGCATTTTTACATGGTTTGTTATTAAGATACACTTGTGATGGTGGTAAACTTCTTGCTCAACGTGACGATCTGAAACCTCTCATATAAACTGGAGATTTCAATGTAAATTTTGCATCGGACACTTCCGTAAAATTAATAGAATTTTTAGAACATCAACTGAATTTACAAATGATTAATGGCCGCTATATTTCAACAACAAAATCAGAAACAATGCAGTATTTTCTCGCTATGTCGACACAATCGAATCAAGAACATATACAGTTTGTCAAGAATATCTTTGCATAGCGAAGCAAAATTTAAAATTTTAGCTTTGGTCGAGAATTCCAACAGCAAATAAAAAAGCAAACAAAAAATTTATACACACGTTCCATTACTGTACTTGTCTAAGACTATTAGGCGCCAACAATTATTAAATAAGAACACACATTACAAAAACAACAAAAAAAGATGTTTACTATATTTAAAAAGTGTCAAAAAATTCTTTGCATAACTGATGAAAACAACAAAAAATTCAGTTATTTTCCGCAAATATTTGGGTTTTCAAATGGTATGGAATGTGAAAGGGGTAAGAAATTATTTAGTTATAAAGTGATTGTCTTCAGTGCTTCAAGTGATCTCAGATTTGAATAAAAAAATTCCAGGAAAACGAATTTCAAAAAATATTATTCAGTTAGTGTATTTCAATCCCTACAAAGGCAAGTCAGCCAGAGAAATCGCCGATATGTTCTCCCTCAAAATTAGAACTGTATATAATATCATAAACCGTGCTGAAAATGAAGGAAGACTCGAGTTGAAAGGATCTACAGGTAGACCAAAAAAAGTGGCGCAGCGAATTCAAAGTAAAATTATTAAAACTATTTATAATAGCCCGCAAAGCAGTACAAGAGGATTAGCTCTTCAAGCGGAAAAATACTACGGGTTAAGAGTTTCTCATGAAAATGTTCGAAAAGTGTTGCAAATACACAAATGTTCTGCAAGAGTGGCTAGGAAAATACCTCTGCTATCAGCACAACACGTTGATAAAAGATTGCGGTTTGCCACCGAGCACATATCGCTACCCACAGTAAGTACACTGATGACGTTATTTTCTCAGATGAGACGAAAATGATGCTCTACTACCATGATTGACCCCAGAGAGTTTGGCGTAAGCCTCTCACAGCACTACAAAACAAAAATATTATCCCTACCGTAAAGATTGGAAAACTGTCAGTAATGGTTTGGGGTTGTATATCAACAATGGGAGTGGGTGAAATCAAAATTTTGGACGAAATAATGACCAAGGAAGTATATCTTGATATTTAAAAAAACGAATTGACTTCCAGTATTAGAAAATTCGGCTTTGTTGACACGGAAAACTGGAACAAATTTAAATACAAATACTATCAAGATAATGATCCCAAACATACATCTTATTTATGCAGGTCCTGGTTACTCTACAATTGCACCAAAGTTATTGATACTCCCGCCCAAAGTCCCGACATTAACCCTATCGAAAATTTGTGGGTTAATTTAAAAAGAAAGGTAGGAAAAAGATCGGCAACAAGTACAACTGAATTAATAAGATTCATCAGAGAAGAATGGGGAAAAATACCATTAGAAAATGATATTTCGAAACTAATTAAATCAATGCGAAGCCGTCTTCAAGCGGTAATTGATGCCCAATGCGGACATACAAAACATTAACCCCAAAATACTGTATTTTTTGTTATTTTCATCAGTTATGGAAAGATTTTTTGACACTTTTTA
Organism: Anastrepha obliqua; assembly: GCF_027943255.1. Taxonomy (NCBI): domain Eukaryota; kingdom Metazoa; phylum Arthropoda; class Insecta; order Diptera; family Tephritidae; genus Anastrepha; species Anastrepha obliqua. The sequence continues at coordinate 35,286,155 of NC_072896.1, forward strand.
AATAGAGTAAACATCTGTTTTTTGTTGTTGCTTAATAACTGTTGGAATTCTCGTTCAAAGCTAAAATTTTAAATTTTTCTTCTCTTTGGAAAGATATTCTTGACAAACTGTATATCCTATTTCAGTTACCACAAACCGATTGTATCCACTGCTGCTATTGGCACCATCACTACAAAATGTACAGGCTATTGAAGCACCGAGTAATGTACAAATTTCAGAAATAAATGAATTATCCACTATTATTGTATGTAATTTTATAAAAAATCATTTCAATCCTCATTAAAATATTTAAATTTTATCCAGAAATTAAGAAGTTTCACTTCAAATATGCGCACATAGTGCGGCTGGCCTTTTTTTTTTTTTGTTTTTTTTTTTTTTAATTTTATTTTTTTTTAACGTTTTTGTTTTGTGTTCATCTATATTTCCAATTCTACATCCTCTTTTCATATCAAATAATAATAGATTTTTTCTTATCACACAAACTTTAATGTTTCAATTTTTCATTTTCAGGCACTTAAATTTTTTTTCATATTTTTTGGTTTTTTTTAATTTTTTTAACCGTTTTGTTCATAGATATTTCCAATTCTAAGTCCCCTTTTCATAACAAATACTAAAGATTTTTTCTTATTTAGTTAGTTTTTCAAATTGTAATTCGCAGACATTTAATTTTTTTTTTTATTTGTTCAAAGATATTTCAAATTCCAAATCCTCTTTTCATATCAAATGCTAATCGATTTTTTTCTTTTCGCACAAACCTTAGTTTTTCACTTTCTCAATTGTACACATTTAATTTTTTTTCGCAAATACATTTCCTTTTGTCACAAATCGCTCAACCGGTCGAATATTTAATCGTCACTTACACGCGTCTAATACATTTAGGACTAGAACTATATTCATATTTCGGTATGCAAGCACTCAGTCTAAGTAATCTCAAGAGCACGGCTAAGTACTTAACTTACGACTATACACGAAAGCGTGCGAACTGCGCGATAGCTGTGAATGCGAGCCGGTTGCAGTGAAGCGCGCAAAACGTGTCGTATTAAAATAGAAATAATTACTAATCATCTACAATATCCGAAACGTCAGTATATATACTCGGGCATACACATTTACATATGTACATACAGTCAATGTCAAAAGAAAGTGTACAAACGTGAAATGTAATAATAAGGGCTTTCTTTATACGTTTGCTGGGTAATTTTAAAAAACATTTTATATTTTTTTTAAATGATATTTCATACCATAAGAATTTATGGAAAAACAAAATTCTTACAACAAAAAAAGTTGTCAACTAAAAATCGAAAATACTTCATATATTAGGTGCCAAAAGAAAGTGTACAAATCATCGACCACGTGTTTGCCAGATAACGGACTTGGAAAAGAACTGTTACATAGTTGCGTCTATTGTGAGAGTCATCGTATACGATTCATTTAAAGTCTTTGCTTAGTCGCAATCTGTAGTTGCTTTGAAAAAAAAAAAAAAATCGCAATGAAAAAACAAACGTCTTTGGATATTCGGGAGCTTGTGATAAAATATCACAAGGAAGGCAAAACTTTGCGCGAAATCGGTGGTATTATTAACAGAAGCCATAATACTGTAAAAAAAAATTATTGACAAGAAACAAAAGTATTGCAAGCTGGAAAATCGTCCAAAATCCGGCAGACCAAGGCGACTAAATGTTGCTGAAATAAGGTCGGTTGTGAGAAGTGTGAAAATAAATTCGTCAGAAAGTGCTATAAAACTGTCCAAAAATATTTCACAAACGTCTGGAAAGCCGGTTAGTGCTAGCACAATTCGTCGAGCATTGTATGCGAACGGTCTCTATGGGCGAGTTCCGCGGAAAAAACCTCTTATCTCGAAAACCAATCAAATAAAGCGATTAAACTTTGCTAAAAAGTACCAGTATAACGGCGTTTCATTTTGGAATAACGTACTATTTAGCGACGAAAGAAAATTTGAGGTGTTCGGCAAGAAAAAAGCAACAAAAATTTGGCGAACCAGAAATACGGCACTTGCAGAAGGTAATGTAGTATCCACTGTGAAGCATGGGGGTGGCTCGGTGATGGTGTGGGGGTGTATGGCCGCTGGCGGGGTAGGTAAATTGACATTCATAGAAAGCACTATGAATAAAATAGACTATCTCAACATATTGAAGAATAACCTGCGCCCTAGTGTCGAAAAATTGAGCTTGGATCGGTCTTGGGTATTTCAACAAGACAACGACCCTAAGCACACTGCGAAAGTTGTCAAAGAATGGATGCTATATCACGTACCCAAGCAATTAGATCACCCTCCCCAGTCACCGGACCTCAACCCCATTGAGCATCTGTGGGAGCACCTAGACAGACAAATCCGAAAAAAAAACAATTACTAGTAAGGATATGCTCAAAGCCGCGATTTCTGAAGAATGGCAGAAAATTGCACCAGAAGTGACTGCAAACCTTGTTAATTCTATGCCACGACGTTTGCAAGCAGTGATAAAGGCAAATGGAAAACATACAAAATACTGAACATGCATCCTGCTCTTCTGTAGACTTTCATTTGACGCCTAAACTATGAAGTATATAAGATTTTTCGTTCATAACTCTTTTCGTTGTAATAATTTTGTTTATGTTTTTGTATAAACTCGAATAGTATTAAATATGAATTAAAAAAATATAATATGTTTCTTTGTATCACCCATCAAAGTATTGAATAAAGCTAATAAAGCGTTTTTCAGTAAGAGCGCTTCAACTTTTGAACTTTTTTGAATAAAACACAAACGGTTTGACTTTTTTAACTAATTTTTTATTTATTATCGAGTTTGAACATATACATTTAAGTATGAAATTCGATTTCTTTTGCATGACCACCGCGTGCACGTTTTACGAAATCCAATCGTTGAACCCAATTTTCGACCACTCTTTTACATAAATCGGCCGAAATTCCAGCAATTTCGCGTTCAATATTGGCTCTAAGCTCACAAATCGTCGCCGGCTTGTTACTGTAGACCAATGACTTCACATAACCCCAAAGAAATTAGTCTAAAGGCGTCAAATCACACGAGCGCGGCGGCCATTCGACCGGTCCATTTCTGGAAATGATGCGCTCATCGAACTTACTCTTCAACAAATGAATTGTAGCGTGTGCTGTGTGGCTTGTGGCCCCGTCCTGTTGAAACCACATGTCATCTAAGTCCATAGCATTCAATTGCGGCCAAAAATAATCGTTTATCATGTCGCGGTATCGATTTCCATTCACAGTAACGTGGCGATCGTTCTCGTCAACGAAAAAATATGGGCCAATTACGCCGCCGGCATGTAAACCGCACCAAACAGTCACTCTTTGTGGGTACATTGGTTTTTCGGCAATCTCTCTTGGATTATCTTTCGCCCAAATGCAGAAATTCTGCTTATTGACGAATCCACTGAGGTGAAAATGTGCGTCCTCACTGAAGATGAAGTGCGCGATATGCATTTTGATTTGAACGCTCGTTTTCATAATAAGCCTGAATAACTTTAACGCGTTGCTCAAGTGTGTAGCGTTCCATGATGAAATGCATGATGGAAAGAATAATGAGGTGGCGCCTATCGTGGTCCCGTTACTTTGCGCTCAGCGAATTTGACAGCTAGTTACGTGATTTTAGCTCCAGTATGGCCAGATTACCATTTTCGTAACTTGATTTTTAATTTTTTTTTTGTTATTTTTATTATTTTGTGTCTCGGAGTTTTAGTTCTTTCTTCACGACATTTTTCTAGTTGTTCTAATTAAAATGTCATGTTTATAATTTTGTAAAATATACATTTTTTAATATTTATTTAAATAATTCACTCAGTTTTATTTAGCTTTACTTTTTTTTAACATCTGGTGGCATTGCCCGCGATTGCAGGTGTTGTTGGTGTTCTTCTGCTTTCGGCAGTCAAATCTCTCTCGCTACTGCAGTGTTGCCTAGCTTTGGATATAAAAACGCACTAAAATGCCCATTCAAAGAAAATAACCCAACAAATTTTTATTGAATCACTTAAAGAACTTTGTATGCGTGACAAATTGTCTTTAAAATGTGCGTTTTCTTAAATAAATGTGTTATGCTTATGTACAATTTAATTTATGAGTTTTTTTTTTTAAGCGAGACTCTTTTGTTAAGGGAACGACTTTTTTGCTATATTTGAAGCAATGTAACTAGATAAGGTACTCTTTTTGTAAAAATGTCAGTATGGTTTCTTTAGTATTTTCTGTATAGTATAGTATAGTATAGTATAACTCTTAATGTCCTATGTCTCACTAAGGATTGATGACCGGAAGAAACAATTACACCTCAATGGTTTTAATTCGCATTCAATAAATTCCAAGGCTTTTTAAAATGTATAAAAAGGTTTTCAATCTTAAGAAGAGAGGGTCATTTAATATTTTTGCATAACCTTAAATGGAGCCAAAAATGAAATTCACACTTTCAAAATATCAAATTTTATAAAAACCAACTAATTTTCATTAGCACTAAAATCTTCTCAGAGTGACCTTTTTTAACCTTTTTTTGTTTAATAATATAGTTTGTTTTTTAACCTAAAGTTTCGGTGGCTTTAAATTAAAAAAAAGAAACAAACACGAAACTTCAAAATTTTTGCATTTTCGGTATAAAAAAGCACTAAATTTATTGCGAAGAGCAAATGGTTGGCAATACTGCACAACTCAGCAAACGTGACGTCACGTACGCTCTGATGGGCGCAATCTTCTTTCTATCATTCTTGGATGAAATGTATACTAATGAAGTTTACAAATGACGAGCGAAAAATAAAAAATATTGCGTCGTTCGCCCTCCCTATCGGAAAAAAGTTGAAGCGCACCTATTGAAAAACGCTTTATTAATACATTCCAAGTTTGTACACTTTCTTTTGACATTGACTGTACATGCCCACATATTCCACACAAAATAATTAATATTTATATGCACACACAAACAAATAAATGCACAGCAGCGATATTGCATTCATATGCATTATGAAACGGTTAAAATATATTTTAAATACTCAGATGGATGTTGGAAGTAATGTGTTCACCGTTAGCACCGGAGCGCCGGTAGTCATTAAGTGCTGCATAAAACTATTTTTACTTTTTTAATAAATTCAAGTTGATCGTACAATTAATGAGGGAGGTGGAGGTGTTGTCTAAATGGCACAGCCCAATTAGCATAAAGTTGACATTTTGATTAATGAGGGGTTAGTACCAAAGAAGATTTTCAAAAACTCGTTATTCTAAAAAGTGAAAATTCTTATACTAGGCATTCGTAGAATTGTTGGCGAAAGTATTTCAATATTTTCGTAGAAAAAGATCGAATTCAGATCGAAAAATGTGGTACACCGTCAAGGTGCTGGGCCAATGCAGGCCTGTTTTGCTAACCTTTCTTGCTTTGTTTTGCTTTGCTTTACTTAACGTTTCAACACTAAATTATTGATTACCTTCATTGGTAAATTTCAAAGAAATTGCCAATTATTACAGCATATTAAATGAAGTTGGCAACTCATGTTACGAAATATCTGGCTAATTTGACTTTTGTACGATTTTTGCATACAAAAAATTATTCGCGGAACTGTTTATATTTTCTTTGATATATTATGCATTCAACAAGTGGTTTTAATTGCGGATAGAAGCAAGTGTTGTTAAAAAATAAAATGGAATCTTCGAACGCGTATAATAGGCATATTTTGTATTTTTTTTTATAAAAGTGGTAAAAATGCAACAACTGCTGCTGCAGAAATAAACACTGTTCACGCAGAGGATACCGTGAGTGTAAGGACTGCGCAAAAGTGGTTTTTAAAATTCCGAAGTGGTAACTGCGACGTGGAGGATGCCCCGCGCGCTGGTCGTCCTGAAGTCTTGCTCGAACTCCGACGCCTTGCTCGAACTCGTGGGAGCTGAGCCAAATTTGATAGTCAATATGATAGCTCAGAGGTTCAATTCATCGCATGGAACAGTTCACAGGCACCTGATTCAGTTGGGAAAGGTTTCAAAGCTGGGAAAATGGGTTCCGCATAGACTTTCCGTCGCCAACCTTCAGCAGAGAGTGAATGTGTGTTTTCAGCTTCTGCAACGGCTTGAAAGCGAAAGTTTTTTGAACCGTATCGATACTGGTGATGAAAAATGGGTCCTTTGCAATAATCCTGTTCGCAAACGCCAATGGTTAGATAAAGATGGAACTCCAGAACCGACCCCCAGAGATGGCCTTGACCCCAAGAAGATTCTCCTGTCTATTTGGTGGGATATGGCTGGTATTGTTTATTATGAACTTCTGGAACCAAACCAGACGATAACTGCTGATTATTATTCCCATCAGCTATCAAACGTGAATGAGGCACTTAAAAAAAATCGACCGTCTTTAGTGAATATACGCAAAGTTTTGTTTTACCATGACAACGCAAGACCTCATACCGCAAGGCAAACATTAGGTAAGCTAAACGAGCTCGGATGGGATAATGCGCCTTGTGATTATCACCTTTTCCGTGGACTTCAATCCCATATGAGTAACAAGAACTACTCCTCAAAAGAAGCTATAAAAAGGGATATCGAAGCGTATTTTGGCGTTGGGAAGACAATGTAAATAATAAGAAAAAATATATTATTGATTAATAAATACTTTAAACATATTTTTTATTAATTTTAAAATCACCTTTAAAAAACCCACGAACTTATGGACTGACCTGATATATAATGTGTACATACATTAAAATTAAAATGAAAATTTAAATGAATACTGGGATGCCTTATTCGCGAAAGCCCAAAGAATTTGTAAACGATACGAAGTGCAGTCTCTTATAAATATTTTCACTTTAACATTTCTTGTTGATAAACTTGTCTTGTTTCTGGGAACATTTAAGAAAACTTTTTTTTACTAATTTGTTTTAACTAATTTTTTTTATAATTTTTTTTTTAATACATTTTTTTATTAAATTGTTTTAAATAAATTTTTTTGAATAAATTTTATTTGGTAAATTTTTTTTTAATAATTTTTTTTAATAAATTTTTTTAAGAAAATTTTTTCTAATAATATTTTTTATAGAACTGTGCCTCATCCTTTAATATTTCTTCGTTGACTTAAAATTTGTTTTTTGACCTAATTTTTTTCTATTTAACCTATATATTTTCAAGCAATTTTTTTAAAATAATTTTTTTAATAAATTTTTGTTTTTTTTATAAAAAGGTGTCTCACTCTTTAATATTTCTTCGTTGACTTAAAACTGCTTAAAAAAATTGTTCCCACTTAATATTAAGTTATCATATATTAAATTCTATATTTTTAAACACAACTTCCTTAAATTTCTTAAGAAAAGGATGCGATGTCACTTGACGCAAATACTTTTATTATTTGCAAATTTAGTGACACGAAGCCCTGGCACCGATAACTGAGTTTGTCCTTTAGCACTTTTCGATACGGTACTTTGCTTTTCTTCGATATAATTTTACTCCAAAATTTAACTTCAAATTATGAACACTTCCCAATCTGAATTTAATATTCTTTTTATGGTAAATAATTTTCACTTTCGTAATTAAATATTTATTAGAATTAAAAAATTTATTTCACACCTTAAAAAGGATTTTTTATTTTTTTAAAAATGTAAGTAAAGATTAAATGAAAAATTTGATATGAAAAAATAACCGTTTTTTGCGACCAAGCGTGCGACCGGTAAGTTGGCCGTTTACCAACTAGCTAAAATCATATGGGTAAACACCCTCTTATATGCCTTAAACTTGAGTCAATAAAGTTATTTGTAAAAGCGCGTAAACTTACAACGTCTATTAATGGGAACCAAGCTGTATAAATATTATGCCTATACGTAGTATGTCTGCTATCCGGTTTAGTCCCCAAAACGGCTAAGCCGATTAAAAAAAAAACATTGATATATTTTAAGCTGAATTTCTTATTCAGTATGTGAAATTGACGTCTATAAGTTAAATAACAAGACTGGTGCTGTATTAAAACACTTCTTTTATTTGACTTTCAATATACTCCACTCCTCTAGCCCTACAAATCAGCACTACAATTTCAAATTGTTCAAAACATTGCTAGAGATATTCTACAGTCAAGTTATTAAATACGTAAGTAATTAAATTTGTTGTTTTTTAACGCACATTTCAACTTAGTAAACAAGTAAAAGTTGCATGGCACAGGATCCCTCAAATAGGGCAGAAGGAAAAACAGTGTCAAACCCTTAACGATTCGCTTCCAAAAGAATCACACAGTAGTAAAGTGACTGACATAATGATAAGGACCGCACTATGAGTGTAAATTCTTAGTCATCCTGTAGAGACGAAACTGATGATCTGGTAACGGATTCGCCAGATGTGCTCAGATTGTGAAGGGAACACTTTTTTTTTTTTATTTATTTATTAAGTAGTAAAAAACGTTTAATATAAAATTTTTTGGTTAAACCTAATTTGCAGAATAGGGTGTACGCTATCTTAATACTTAAATATACTTATAAATAGGGAACACTTATCCAACCTGTTGGCAGACGTAGAACACAACAATCCTGCCTCGGGAGTGGATATCCCATAATCCCCAATCAGGGATAATGGAGTGAGAGTCTTGTCGAAGTGAAGTGCAATGCAGCAACTCAAAAACAACAAACCTACTAGAGCTGCTGACCTGGCTGGCGAGCTGTTTAAAGCTGAAGGAGATGAGTTGGTAGGAAATGTGCACCGACTTATCAGGAGAACAGGATTCCCAATGATTGGAGTCTCAGTATCCTTTATCCTATCCTAAAGGAAAGTGACCCCACGTACTGCGCGAACAATCAAGGGATTAGCCTTACCTCCATCGCATATAAGTTTCTATCCTCTCTGCTATGTGATAAACTGAAACCTTACACACAATCCCTAATGGAGCCGTACCAGTGCGGTTTCAGACCAGGTCGCTCCACCGTCGACCAAATATTCTCACTCCCACAGATCCTGGAGAGGAACAGTGTAGGGCAAGGTGACACACACCACTTATTCATCGACTACAAGGCAGCCTTTGATAGCCCGAATGGCGACCGACTTCGTCGCATAATGTCCGAGATCGGTATCCTAGCTAAGCTGATACGGCTGTAAAGAATGAAGTTGAGCAGCACACAAAGCTCCGTTGAGTTAGAAAGGACCTCTCCGAAGCTTTTGATACCGTTCGAGGTTTCAAGGTTACCCATTCTTATTCAATCCCTTCAACTTTGTTATGGAGAGTGTGGTGCGCAAGGCGGGGGTAGAACGAAACGGAACTTTTTTTATAAAAATATCCAGCTACTTGCGTATGCTGATGACATCGACATCATCGGTCATACCAAACGGGATGTCGCCGCCAGTTGAAAAAGAGTCCGTATGATTGGTCCTGACCGTAAATGAGCATATACTGGCGTGCTGCAGGGAGTCGCACCATCTTGAACCACTTCCTTTACCTTGATTTCACTGGTAAAAGCAACAACGACGTCGGCCTTGAAATCAAGCGAAATATAACTGTTGCCAACAGCTACTACTTTAGGCTAACTGCACAATTCAGTAGTAATGCGCTCTCTCGACGAACGAAACCAAACTGTAAAACAGTCAAATAATCAGACCTTCGAAGAAATAGGTGCTTCTAACGGCAATAGGCGATCGACGGCGAAGAGGATGCTCTTGTATCCCGTCGAAGGACCAAACTGAAGATGACCTGGCTACTCTTCGCTTAAGAAACTGGAAAAGGTGTGCGGAAAACAAAGACATCTGACGAGACATTATTCGGCAGGCTGTAACTCGGTAATAGGTTGTTACGGCCCATGAAGTAAGTGGTGACATAAAGATAAGGTCACCAAATTTTTATAAGATTTTTCTATATATTTTTTTTTATTTTAATTATCATTTTTTTATAAATATAATTTATAATTTCAGAACAATAACCGCATAAACATCCATATCCATTGAAATTTTACACATTTTATTCAGAAAAAAAATTTTGGGTATGCAGTTTTATAGCTAGAAAATTTTAGTGTCATAAAATATTTTTAGAAATGGCTGGAAATTCTCGCTCATTTTTAATAATTTTTTTCTTGACAGTTTTACGCATTTTCTCCATATAACGAATGGGTGACATTTTTTTATATGAAGAAAATACGCGAACCTGTCAGGAAAATAAATTATTAAAAATCAACGGGAACTTTACGGCACTTCATACTTACATTTTATTGTATTAAAATTTAATGAACTATAAAGTTGCGTACCCAATTTTTATAATTTGAAACATAATATAAAAATGTCAACAGAATTATGAAAAATTATAGGACCAACTAAATTTCTTATATTTTTATTACCAGCTTAGGCCTAAAAATTTATGTTTATGTTTAAACTGTCAATGCAAAATGTTTTAAAAATATCTGGATATAAGTACACTAGGGCGGCTCGATTTAAAAATCGCTCATTGCTCTGTGAAAATCGTATTCTAGGGATCAAAATAAGAAACTTTGCCGAAGGACCATACCTCTAAAACGAATTCTGATGTCCCCCAATTAGGGTCGAACGAAAAATCTCACTTTTACCCATTTAGAGTGCTCCAATCGACGGCCGATCCACCCATGCCAGTGGCACACCCCCTGGAACTCCCCTGGGGGGTTCCCCATACAATCATTTCAAAATATCACCATTTTTGGCCTTTATATGAGAAAATAAACTAAAAAGTTCGACCGTTGGGGGACATCAGAATTCGTTTTAGAGGTATGGTTCCTTCGGCAAAGTTTCTTATTTTGATCCCTAGAATATGATTTTCACAGAGCAATGGGCGATTTTTTTGCCTCCCCACAAATTGACTCGGCCTAAAGTACACATTAACTTAAGTACACGAAATTTAAATTAATTATCAACAAAAGTAAAATCGGCAGAAAAAAAAGTTTAAGACTAGTTTATATTTAGAATAAATAAGTAGAATTCTTGGGGTCAGTTTATAATTTGATTATAACTTGTTGAAGTAATCGATACATCGATTTGATTAAGTTCTTTATAATATTTTGATACATTTTTGGCAATCCGGCAATAATCGCGCTTCTAAGGGTTTTAAGCGTGGTTAAACTATCTTCCATTTTTCAAAAGCGATTGAGAAAGTGTTACCCATACATTAAAGAATATAAAATAGCAGGCGAGTTAAAACTTGGAATTTCGTTGTGCTTCTAACTATAATTTTTAACAGAAGTTTATATTTAAATGTTCAGCAGTTCTATGGAAAAAGTAACGGGGAACATTTTTGTAGAACAAAATATGCTGCCTCTTCAATAGATGGGCATTTTTGCTCTTTTGCGGTAAAGGGCCAAAAACATAATTAAGAGAGGGATATAACGGATTCAAATGTACTACAAAAATAATTCTCAGAAAATTCTATTATACTATAAGTCTTTTCATACACCAAAGCTCAGAATGCCGGAAATATGTAAGTCAAAAGAGTAAATATACATTTTTTTTTTATATTTACGTTCATCTGCTTTAATATCCTTCCGCACTCTTTGTGCCACACTCAGTGCAGATCTGCTGTACTATCCTTACTCATACTCAGCATACACTAATTACTACCGGCAAATAATAGTCCTTTCTAATTAAAAGACCTGTGCATTTGCTAGCTAAATAGTATGGCTGATAAACTGTATTTCTCTCCTGCCCTAGCTCTAAGTAAAACGTGTATTAGGTGCTTGAAGCTTAAGCAAATAACTAATTCTGGCGTAATAACTGTAGCAGTTATCAGTTTACATGCAGTAAATATTTATTACCTTAAGTTCTATTTATGTATACGAGTATTTTTTTGGCCTGAAGTTAACTGTAAATACGTAGATGTTAATGAATTTGGCATGGAGTATTCATGAACCTGAAAAAAATTAAGATTATCCGAAAATGCGTTTTAAGTTTCACGGTTAAATTTTACTCAGGTGAACTCAAGAAACTGTGGTTCCGTTGACCTCAAGTGGAGTTTTTGTCGTCGGGTAACTGTATGAAAGATAAGTGGGATGAAAAAAATAACACTCATTACTGATTATATTATTTCCAGGCAGGGAGTAGGGCTAAATTCGCGAGTTGGCTGATATGCAAAAAGAGTATGTGTAATGAAGAAAGTTCTGAACAAGATTGCAATCGGTTGAGAAGTACCAAGAGCGAAGTACCAAGAGCAAAAGAATTTCGTAAGAACTACTGGTTTTAGTTCCTTTTAAGAGCTGAACCTGCAATTGAATTTGATTTATTTATTTATGAAAGTCTATGAACGAAGTTCTTACTGACTACTTATATTCTGGCAAAAAATTTCGGGAATTGTTCATTTAAAAAGCGTATGTGTATGTCTACATTTTTGTTGTTAAAATATTGATACAACTGTCCTCTATAGTGTCGCAGAGTTTGAGCAGAGTTTGACCTGTCAATTAGCTTGTTTTTGGCATTTAATTATATCAGTCAACCGAAGGTGTGCTCTACAATTTTCACTATGGATAAAAATATCGAACAAAGAATTTGTCTTAAATTGTATGCTTTGAACGAGATTTCGTTTTCCGACTCGTTGAAAATGTTTCAGAAAGCCTATGGCGAGTGTGCTTTAGCACGGGTCTAAGAACACGGGTCTACGAGTGGTATAAGGCTTTTGCAGAGGGCCAAGAAGTCGTGGAAGATTTGCCCCGATCTGGTCGCCCATTAACGTATTCAACGGATGAAAACGTATACAAAGTCAAGAACATGATGCTGAAAAATCATCATTTAAGTTTGAGGGAGGTAGCTCGTGACGTTTTGCATCATCAATTGGGTATGGGACGCGTGGCTGCTCGACTCTTTCCAAGAGAGTTGAATTTCTTTGAAAAAATGCATCGGAAAAAGATGGCTGAAGACATGCTTAACTGAACAGTGTTGCAAAACACAACAAAGTTAGTCTTATTTGTGTGTCTGGACATTGTGGTATTACAGGAAATGAGTTAGCTTATAAACTCACTAATGAAGGCTCCGCAAATATGCCACTAGGCCCTGAACCTTTTCTAGCCGTCAATTCCGCATCGGCTCAACTACGGATTGACGACTTCATGAGGTCTACCGATAGAGGACGTTGGTTTGGATTGAAATCGTGTAGAGTAGCCAAGTGCTTTGTGAAAGAGCCAAACAGGAAAATAGCGACCTTTCTCCTAAAACACAGCAGAGAGGACCTGAGTGTAATCACAGGGCACAACACCTATGGTCAGCATATGGCTGCTATGGAGATAGTCGACAGCCCGATATGCCTAACCTGTCTTGAGAATGACGGCACTGCAGAGCATTTTCTCTGTAGCTATCCTGCATTTTCCAGAATCAGACTTAGGCTATAGGGTTGCGATATACTGAGTATGGATAAAGTTCATACTCTTCCTCTTCCGGATCTCTTAAGATTCATCAATGAATCCAAGAATCGTGGAAGAGTGACCTCAAACTAATTTCCTATCTCTCTATTCTTTCTACTGGAATATATCCGGGTGTAGTGCAATGGTCCCCTGATTGAGTGCTTCGACTTGTCCAACCCCCCACAAATCTAATCTAATCTAATCTAACCATCTGTCCGATGGAAAGAGAGTGAAAAAATGTCTATTGAATGTCACCGTTGGTACTATGTAATCAGTGTTTCCCGAGGTGATCTGAGTTTGTCGTAATAATAGACTCGCATGATCAAACGTGTTTGTTCTTTCAGCGACTCGCTTCATTTAACCTAAATACAGTCATGGTAACCATCTTCTTGATATGGTGATCTACCGGAATTACATGTGTCAGTGCGTTAAGAGCCTCTCTAGTGCATGATCTGATTGCACCGCCCATTATTGTACAGTGTGATCTATGTATTCTGTCAAGTAATTCGATATTGTAATTTCTTCCAAGAGCTTTTCACTAAACCACCTATTCGTGTGATAAAATTGGTCGTATAATCGCCACATTTTCTTCCAATCATACATTTGCAGACATACAGAGCAATTTCTGTTTTCCTTTCTTCAATGTTCAGTTTCCAGCTAGGTTAGGAGCCCAAGATTAATCCTAAGTACCTTCTGCTGCGTGAAATTGGAATAGTATATCCGTTGATTAGTGGCAGGGTAAACTTGGGTACTTTGTAAAAATAATTAAATAATTGGCGCGTACATATATATTAGGTGTTTCGCGTGCGTTTTGATGTTGTTCGACAAATGAAGGGTTCTACAGTTTTAAGCCGGCTCCGAACGGCATATGAATTTTTTGTGTGAGAAGCTTTTTCATTGCAGAAATACACTCATAGGCTTGCCATTGACTGCCGAGAGGCGACCGCTAATAGAAAACACTTTTTCTATCATTTAATGTTTCGTGTCCGATGTTTTGAAGCCGACATCGACATCATCGGTCATACCAAACGGGATGTCGCCGCCAGTTGAAAAAGAGTCCGTATGATTGGTCCTGACCGTAAATGAGCATATACTGGCGTGCTGCAGGGAGTCGCACCATCTTGAACCACTTCCTTTACCTTGATTTCACTGGTAAAAGCAACAACGACGTCGGCCTTGAAATCAAGCGAAATATAACTGTTGCCAACAGCTACTACTTTAGGCTAACTGCACAATTCAGTAGTAATGCGCTCTCTCGACGAACGAAACCAAACTGTAAAACAGTCAAATAATCAGACCTTCGAAGAAATAGGTGCTTCTAACGGCAATAGGCGATCGACGGCGAAGAGGATGCTCTTGTATCCCGTCGAAGGACCAAACTGAAGATGACCTGGCTACTCTTCGCTTAAGAAACTGGAAAAGGTGTGCGGAAAACAAAGACATCTGACGAGACATTATTCGGCAGGCTGTAACTCGGTAATAGGTTGTTACGGCCCATGAAGTAAGTGGTGACATAAAGATAAGGTCACCAAATTTTTATAAGATTTTTCTATATATTTTTTTTTATTTTAATTATCATTTTTTTATAAATATAATTTATAATTTCAGAACAATAACCGCATAAACATCCATATCCATTGAAATTTTACACATTTTATTCAGAAAAAAAATTTTGGGTATGCAGTTTTATAGCTAGAAAATTTTAGTGTCATAAAATATTTTTAGAAATGGCTGGAAATTCTCGCTCATTTTTAATAATTTTTTTCTTGACAGTTTTACGCATTTTCTCCATATAACGAATGGGTGACATTTTTTTATATGAAGAAAATACGCGAACCTGTCAGGAAAATAAATTATTAAAAATCAACGGGAACTTTACGGCACTTCATACTTACATTTTATTGTATTAAAATTTAATGAACTATAAAGTTGCGTACCCAATTTTTATAATTTGAAACATAATATAAAAATGTCAACAGAATTATGAAAAATTATAGGACCAACTAAATTTCTTATATTTTTATTACCAGCTTAGGCCTAAAAATTTATGTTTATGTTTAAACTGTCAATGCAAAATGTTTTAAAAATATCTGGATATAAGTACACTAGGGCGGCTCGATTTAAAAATCGCTCATTGCTCTGTGAAAATCGTATTCTAGGGATCAAAATAAGAAACTTTGCCGAAGGACCATACCTCTAAAACGAATTCTGATGTCCCCCAATTAGGGTCGAACGAAAAATCTCACTTTTACCCATTTAGAGTGCTCCAATCGACGGCCGATCCACCCATGCCAGTGGCACACCCCCTGGAACTCCCCTGGGGGGTTCCCCATACAATCATTTCAAAATATCACCATTTTTGGCCTTTATATGAGAAAATAAACTAAAAAGTTCGACCGTTGGGGGACATCAGAATTCGTTTTAGAGGTATGGTTCCTTCGGCAAAGTTTCTTATTTTGATCCCTAGAATATGATTTTCACAGAGCAATGGGCGATTTTTTTGCCTCCCCACAAATTGACTCGGCCTAAAGTACACATTAACTTAAGTACACGAAATTTAAATTAATTATCAACAAAAGTAAAATCGGCAGAAAAAAAAGTTTAAGACTAGTTTATATTTAGAATAAATAAGTAGAATTCTTGGGGTCAGTTTATAATTTGATTATAACTTGTTGAAGTAATCGATACATCGATTTGATTAAGTTCTTTATAATATTTTGATACATTTTTGGCAATCCGGCAATAATCGCGCTTCTAAGGGTTTTAAGCGTGGTTAAACTATCTTCCATTTTTCAAAAGCGATTGAGAAAGTGTTACCCATACATTAAAGAATATAAAATAGCAGGCGAGTTAAAACTTGGAATTTCGTTGTGCTTCTAACTATAATTTTTAACAGAAGTTTATATTTAAATGTTCAGCAGTTCTATGGAAAAAGTAACGGGGAACATTTTTGTAGAACAAAATATGCTGCCTCTTCAATAGATGGGCATTTTTGCTCTTTTGCGGTAAAGGGCCAAAAACATAATTAAGAGAGGGATATAACGGATTCAAATGTACTACAAAAATAATTCTCAGAAAATTCTATTATACTATAAGTCTTTTCATACACCAAAGCTCAGAATGCCGGAAATATGTAAGTCAAAAGAGTAAATATACATTTTTTTTTTATATTTACGTTCATCTGCTTTAATATCCTTCCGCACTCTTTGTGCCACACTCAGTGCAGATCTGCTGTACTATCCTTACTCATACTCAGCATACACTAATTACTACCGGCAAATAATAGTCCTTTCTAATTAAAAGACCTGTGCATTTGCTAGCTAAATAGTATGGCTGATAAACTGTATTTCTCTCCTGCCCTAGCTCTAAGTAAAACGTGTATTAGGTGCTTGAAGCTTAAGCAAATAACTAATTCTGGCGTAATAACTGTAGCAGTTATCAGTTTACATGCAGTAAATATTTATTACCTTAAGTTCTATTTATGTATACGAGTATTTTTTTGGCCTGAAGTTAACTGTAAATACGTAGATGTTAATGAATTTGGCATGGAGTATTCATGAACCTGAAAAAAATTAAGATTATCCGAAAATGCGTTTTAAGTTTCACGGTTAAATTTTACTCAGGTGAACTCAAGAAACTGTGGTTCCGTTGACCTCAAGTGGAGTTTTTGTCGTCGGGTAACTGTATGAAAGATAAGTGGGATGAAAAAAATAACACTCATTACTGATTATATTATTTCCAGGCAGGGAGTAGGGCTAAATTCGCGAGTTGGCTGATATGCAAAAAGAGTATGTGTAATGAAGAAAGTTCTGAACAAGATTGCAATCGGTTGAGAAGTACCAAGAGCGAAGTACCAAGAGCAAAAGAATTTCGTAAGAACTACTGGTTTTAGTTCCTTTTAAGAGCTGAACCTGCAATTGAATTTGATTTATTTATTTATGAAAGTCTATGAACGAAGTTCTTACTGACTACTTATATTCTGGCAAAAAATTTCGGGAATTGTTCATTTAAAAAGCGTATGTGTATGTCTACATTTTTGTTGTTAAAATATTGATACAACTGTCCTCTATAGTGTCGCAGAGTTTGAGCAGAGTTTGACCTGTCAATTAGCTTGTTTTTGGCATTTAATTATATCAGTCAACCGAAGGTGTGCTCTACAATTTTCACTATGGATAAAAATATCGAACAAAGAATTTGTCTTAAATTGTATGCTTTGAACGAGATTTCGTTTTCCGACTCGTTGAAAATGTTTCAGAAAGCCTATGGCGAGTGTGCTTTAGCACGGGTCTAAGAACACGGGTCTACGAGTGGTATAAGGCTTTTGCAGAGGGCCAAGAAGTCGTGGAAGATTTGCCCCGATCTGGTCGCCCATTAACGTATTCAACGGATGAAAACGTATACAAAGTCAAGAACATGATGCTGAAAAATCATCATTTAAGTTTGAGGGAGGTAGCTCGTGACGTTTTGCATCATCAATTGGGTATGGGACGCGTGGCTGCTCGACTCTTTCCAAGAGAGTTGAATTTCTTTGAAAAAATGCATCGGAAAAAGATGGCTGAAGACATGCTTAACTGAACAGTGTTGCAAAACACAACAAAGTTAGTCTTATTTGTGTGTCTGGACATTGTGGTATTACAGGAAATGAGTTAGCTTATAAACTCACTAATGAAGGCTCCGCAAATATGCCACTAGGCCCTGAACCTTTTCTAGCCGTCAATTCCGCATCGGCTCAACTACGGATTGACGACTTCATGAGGTCTACCGATAGAGGACGTTGGTTTGGATTGAAATCGTGTAGAGTAGCCAAGTGCTTTGTGAAAGAGCCAAACAGGAAAATAGCGACCTTTCTCCTAAAACACAGCAGAGAGGACCTGAGTGTAATCACAGGGCACAACACCTATGGTCAGCATATGGCTGCTATGGAGATAGTCGACAGCCCGATATGCCTAACCTGTCTTGAGAATGACGGCACTGCAGAGCATTTTCTCTGTAGCTATCCTGCATTTTCCAGAATCAGACTTAGGCTATAGGGTTGCGATATACTGAGTATGGATAAAGTTCATACTCTTCCTCTTCCGGATCTCTTAAGATTCATCAATGAATCCAAGAATCGTGGAAGAGTGACCTCAAACTAATTTCCTATCTCTCTATTCTTTCTACTGGAATATATCCGGGTGTAGTGCAATGGTCCCCTGATTGAGTGCTTCGACTTGTCCAACCCCCCACAAATCTAATCTAATCTAATCTAACCATCTGTCCGATGGAAAGAGAGTGAAAAAATGTCTATTGAATGTCACCGTTGGTACTATGTAATCAGTGTTTCCCGAGGTGATCTGAGTTTGTCGTAATAATAGACTCGCATGATCAAACGTGTTTGTTCTTTCAGCGACTCGCTTCATTTAACCTAAATACAGTCATGGTAACCATCTTCTTGATATGGTGATCTACCGGAATTACATGTGTCAGTGCGTTAAGAGCCTCTCTAGTGCATGATCTGATTGCACCGCCCATTATTGTACAGTGTGATCTATGTATTCTGTCAAGTAATTCGATATTGTAATTTCTTCCAAGAGCTTTTCACTAAACCACCTATTCGTGTGATAAAATTGGTCGTATAATCGCCACATTTTCTTCCAATCATACATTTGCAGACATACAGAGCAATTTCTGTTTTCCTTTCTTCAATGTTCAGTTTCCAGCTAGGTTAGGAGCCCAAGATTAATCCTAAGTACCTTCTGCTGCGTGAAATTGGAATAGTATATCCGTTGATTAGTGGCAGGGTAAACTTGGGTACTTTGTAAAAATAATTAAATAATTGGCGCGTACATATATATTAGGTGTTTCGCGTGCGTTTTGATGTTGTTCGACAAATGAAGGGTTCTACAGTTTTAAGCCGGCTCCGAACGGCATATGAATTTTTTGTGTGAGAAGCTTTTTCATTGCAGAAATACACTCATAGGCTTGCCATTGACTGCCGAGAGGCGACCGCTAATAGAAAACACTTTTTCTATCATTTAATGTTTCGTGTCCGATGTTTTGAAGCCGGGAACTACCGAATTGTAATCACGCACCAACCATTCGGATTGGTAAAATCAATTCATTACTTATGCAGCTGTTGGGCGGTGTGGATCACCTTCCTTCCATGTTAAGAAATTAACAGTGATTGGCCTATGTACAAAGTAGTTCATATAGTGGAGTTTTTTAGTCATATATTAGTCCTGACAGTGAAAGCTCTTTACCGCTGGCAATCTGGCAGGAAAGTCAGTTTTACTCTTGAGCAGCGTTGAAAAATATTGGAAATTTATTTTAGTGTTGGTTAATCCAAACAGTGCGTTTATCATCTTTCCTCACCAACCGGATTTTCATCTCGGCGGCTATGTTAAGAAGTAAAACTGTATCTGGGGATTGGAAAACCCATTTGTGGTCATCGATAATCCTGTGCATCCTCAGAACAGTAACAGTAACTGCTGGAAACGATATTTCGGTCAACGGTGAGCGCTATAGAGGTATATAGTAGCAAACATTTTTTTGTTACCCGAAAATGAAAAGATAGTCTTGGACGATCTTTTGTCTAAGCAGAATGCCACGTTATGCTACACAGCTCATAACACAATCGATCTTTTTGCGCGCAAAGTTCAATAATCGAGTTATTAGCCGATGCGGCGAGGTCAATTGACCACCTCGGAGCAGTGATTTAACACCGTTAGGCTTTTTTTGTGGTATTCCATGAAGGATCGATGTTATGCAATTAAACTGTTAAAGCCTCAAACCATAGAGGCGAATATCGAGAAAGCCATGCGTGAGATAGAGTCTGAAACGAATACTGTATCGAAAAAGATTGATTTGTGGTCATTTTTTGAATTTTTATAAAGATACCACCATATGGACTATCCTGTGCTAGACTCAATTGACACAATTCAAAGAACAACTTGATGCAATTCGACACTACGTACAGTAATACGAGTATTAGCAGGGTGAATCTATTAATGGTGGTATCGGTAGACCAGCTAATTTGCTTTTTATCTATCGCCGTGTACGCCCGGATATCAGCATAAAACGAAATCACGAATCATCGCATGGAACAGTTCACAGGCACCTGATTCAGTTGGGAAAGGTTTCAAAGCTGGGAAAATGGGTTCCGAATAGACTTTCCGTCGCCAACCTTCAGCAGAGAGTGAATGTATGTTCGCAGTTGCTGCAACGGCTCGAAAATGAAAGTTTTTTAAACCGTATCGTTACTGGTGATGAAAAATGGGTCCTTTGCAATAATCCTGTTCGCAAACGCCAATGGTTAGATAAAGATGGAACTCCAGAACCGACCCCCAGAGATGGCCTTGACCCCAAGAAGATTCTCCCGTATATTTGGTGTGATGTGGCCGGTATTGTTTATTATGACTTTCTAGAACCAAACCAGACGATAACTGCTGATTATTATTCCCATCAGCTATCAAACCTGAATGAGGCACTAAAAAAAATCGACCGTGTTTAGTGAATAGACGCAAAGTTTTGTTTCACCACGACAACGCAAGACCTCATACTGCAAGGCAAACATAAGGCAAGCTGAACGAGCTCGGATGGGAGCTAATGCCGCATCCACCATACTCTCCGGATATTGCACCTTGTGATTATCACCTTTCAGTTCTATGTATTTAACCTAAATGTTACCTGCCTCTGATTGGGAATTAGTTGTAAGCCGAATTCTATCAGTACATTTTCCGCCTTGTGGACAAATTTTGAAATATCTGCAACAGGAGCATTTCTGGTTTCATTCGGATCCATTTGATATCGAGGAAGTGACAGCGAAGTTTAATTTTATTTGTTGTACCCAAAAAAAAAAAAAACATTAGTCATTCGGAGTCCGCTTAAAACTGCAGGTTCCTCTATTTGTGGAACAACTCAAAGACGCACACAACCAATTGAAGAAGGAGCTCAACCCAACAGCTTATTTTTAAATTGATTAAGGTTGCTAAGACATTCGTGCACTAGTTTCGATTCCACAGAATGTGAAGCTACTGCTTATACGAGTAGTGCAGCTTGCCTTGTTGTCCCTAATATAATTTAATCTTGCACAGATTGGAATCGCTTGAATTCCAGCCTAAGAGACGCGAGGCCATTTGCGCATTGGTTAGACTCCCTCACCGGCTCCATCGATTTTCATATTAAGTACAAAGATATTTGGAGTATTGATAGATATCTCCAAACCACTCATTTGTAATCGAAACAATTATCAAGACTCTTAATCAGTACGTAAAACTAGAATGGTTATATTTACCATATCTTAACGTCAAAAATGCGTCAACACTTATGATTTATTCATGTAAAAATTCCCATAAGATTCCGATAAGAAAATAAACGCACGCCAAATTGTATTAAAACGTAATAAAATAAGGTTCGTTGAACATTTATCAATATTAACAGAAAATCAAAACAACAACAACAACAAAATGCTTGTGCAGAATACGTAATGGCGTAGCTCTTCTAAGATGTCAAACTAATGTACGTCTTCCAGTACGCACTCAACGAAAAAGATTGCCCAACATGCTCTAGATCGGATTTAAGTCCGGAGATCGTGACTATGATTATTTGAAGGCTATCCTAAAGTCACCTTCGAGTAATGCGTGATGCACGTATGGCCGTGCTATCTTGCTGAAATATGGCATTTAGTCCTTCATAAAGTTCATACGCCCGGAAATATTATGCAATTGTGTTCTGCTATGCTAACTTAAACCAGCCCAAACCATAAAAGAACCACCTCCAAAGTTTCGCTTGGTAAAAAAACACTCAAGACCATTCTAATCATATCATGAGTAAATAGAATAATCAAATCCAAGGAGATGGAATATTTTCCGTCCAAAAATACCATATTTTCCACTCATCCATCCCCCATGCGCTGTTTTGCGAATTTTGATCTAGTACGTTTTGTGGCTCGGTCAATGCTGGGTTTGTCTTAATTTTTTCCGAACTAATCGATTACTGCCGATCGGTTAAAATTTGTGGCGTGGCGCGCCTGAACGTTGGAAGTTCCGACAACAGCCTAAAAAACCTTTCTTCTGTCGATTCCTCGATAGCTGAGAGAGTAATTTTTGTGGTTCCTTTGCCGAACAATGCTTGGACTCTTTCCTTGCCGTGTTGAAAAAGAACACGAAATTAAATTTTTAAGGCTAAAATATTTTTTTTTGTCGCGACAGACTGGCAAGTACAGCATTCAGACAACATTAAGTCCAATGTACTACACTCGGGTTCCTTTTTTAATTTTTTGAAGTGAAAACTTCTTTAGAATCGTTGGGAGTGATTTGAGAAAAAGTGAAACGAAAAAAGCGACCCTCTTGGCTACGAAGCGTTATATTACAATATATGTTGATATAAACGTAGCGACGAACTAAATAACTTTTATTTTTTCTTGTGATTCGAACCAAGGATTTTAGATCGGAAGCTCACATTGCTAGTCGCTCGGCTACCGCGCCATGCTGTCGGCGCTGGCCTAAAAGTTATTTAGTTACGAAGCGTTATATTATATGTTGATATAAACGTAGCGACGAAGTACATTGGACATTGGTTCGAATCACAAGAAAAAAAAATTTTTTATACAGTTATTTTGTTTTATTTTATGATATGTTTATGAGGAGCTTTTTTTCATGGCAGAAATACACTCGATGTTTTGCCATTGCCTGCTGAGGGGTGAGCGCTATTAGAAAAATAGTTTTCCTTAATTTTGGTGTTTTCACCGAGATTCGAACTGACGTTCTCTCTGTGAATTCTGAATAGTAGTCACGCACCAACCCATTCGGCTACGGCGTTTGTTTAATTTTACTGATGCAAAAATGAGGGAAAATATTTGAATAAAGTTTGCTTACTGTTTACACATTTTCCAAAGGTGACGGAGAACCAAAAAAAAAGTCGATTTTCAAACAAATACGAGTGCATATGTGTAATTGTGTTAGAATTTCGGTCACGCCCCAGCAAAACCTACGTGCATATGTGTTTGTAACATTCAAAAAAATGTAATTGTGTTAGAGTTTCGGTCACGCAGGTTTTGCTGAGGACGCTCATAATAGCAATCGCGTGTGTATTTTTATATTCGTAAATATTTTCATTTTTAAATATTTACCGCAATTATGCCGAAAAATAATGCAGAAAAGTGTCGTGAATATCGACAGAAAAAAAATCAATAAATAGCATCACGGAATTCTTTCACGAAAATTTAATAAAGTATACACCAGAAGTATCGCGGATACTTAGAAAAGATTACGATAAAGTTCCAATGATTTTAAGTGGCGATTTTAACGTAAATTTTGCATTGGACACAGCGGTTCCTTTAATTGACGTTCTCAATACAACATTCAATTTAAAAATGTGTAACAATCGCACTGAATCGACAACACGATCAAAAACAACCATTGACGCGGTATTTCAAAGATATGTTGACAACATCGAAACCAAAGCAT
This sequence comes from Anastrepha obliqua, assembly GCF_027943255.1. NCBI lineage: Eukaryota > Metazoa > Arthropoda > Insecta > Diptera > Tephritidae > Anastrepha > Anastrepha obliqua. The sequence goes on from NC_072896.1 coordinate 35,309,905, forward strand.
TTGTATCATATTTTAGCTATCATAAGCCACTCGTATCATTTGTTGAAATTGAAAACATTGAGGATGAATAATAATAAAATGAAGAAAATAAAATATGAACTTTATAGCAATATTATAATGAACCTATAATTATCCCGCCCCTAATGCTGCTTTCGTCTCATTCTCTCTCAGTTTGTTTTACGGAAGGTTTCACTTCTATCGCGTCTAACCGTTAGACTGGTATTTTTTTAAATCTACCCGATCTCCGAAGAAATTTGAATATATCTTGTGATGCCAAGGAGCCAAGGTAGTCGCTTCTTAACACATCAGGACAGACGCACTGAAAGTGATCCGCCGTCTCATCCTCCTTTCCACATGTTAGGCAGAATGCGCTGTCTAAGATGCCTACCTTTTCCATGTGCTTCGCCCATAGAAAGTGGCCCGTCATCAGTCCAACCAGCTGCCTACAGTCCCTTCTGCTTAATGACAGGAGGATCTGCCACAGTCGGTCGGACATGACAAGTTATATCAGTTTTTTCCATCTGCAGCCTATCTCCGAACCTGGCAGGCTCACGTGTGGAGTAAAATACTGCTTTAAATTGTTTCAGCTCAAGCCGTTGAAAGAACTGCATGCCTTAAAAAAATTTTGAAAAGTGGAAAAACTGTGATGGGACTTGATGGTTAAAAGTTCTTAGCTCACAGGCCAGCCAAAAAGGATTTAATGAAAGATAATTGACACAGATAGTTTCTCATGTAAGGGTAAATCATGGCGCTAGTACACCGTATGTTTCTAAGAACGAGGAAGAAAACCCTCTTAAACATATTTTATTTAAAAATTTGAGAATATAAAAACAAATTTTATTGAAATTTTATTCCAATTCCATGGAAATGGAAATGCAGGATTAGGTTGAGTTGTGTGCTCTTACAGTGAGTTCCCTAGCTTTTCACAGAGCTCCAATTTCGTGCCCAGGTAAGTTTTACCCAGTCCTATTACTGTGTATTTCTTTTTACATAACTCATTTCAATCTGTTCAGCTACTCAAATCAATCTTTCTGATGAGAAAATGAAAGGGTAGATCAGTGAAGAAAGAGATACATGGTTTTTGAATCGATTAGTTCAGAGATGGATTAATGAGACTATGGCTAATATTTCAAACAGTCTGGCAGTGTTGACGATAGGATAAGCAACAAAAGAGAGAATTTACTCAACTGTAGCTTGCTAATTGGTACAAATTCGTAGACGGGAGCGGTAAAACTCATACGGGAGGCACAGAAAAACTAAGAATATTTTAACCTACAGAAAAAAACGAAAAAAAAGTTAATAATTGGGCATACACTTCAGTGTTTGGCCGAGCTGCTCCTATTTGTGGCATGCGACTTGCTGTTTTGCTTCTACTGGTGATAATAAGTATTGACTCAGAACTAACCCATTTTGGAAATCGCGAACCACATCTTTAGTTAGTCTTTTATCTATAGTAAAATAAATTTGATTCTACTGGTGACACTAAATATTGGTTCAGGACTAGTCTAATTTTTACAATTGCGAACCACTTTACTACTTAACCCTTACCTATCACAAAATAAATTTGCATTTTCTGGGGACACTAAATATTGGAGCAGGCCTAGTCCGATTTTGACAGTTTTAAACCAGTTCGTTACTTAACCGTCTATTTATTGTAAACAATGTTGCCTTAATTGGCGAAAAAGTGGTTCCGGACTAGTCCGATTTTGACAGTTACAAACCACTTTGTTACTTAGCTCCTTATTTATTGCCAACAATCTTGCCTTCATTGATGAAAAAAGGATTGGTTGTGAACTAGTCCGATTTTGACATTTGTATTTCTTCTTCTTCTTAATTGGCGCTATAACCGCTTACGCGATTTTGGCCGAGTTTAACAAAGCGCGCCAGTCGTTTCTTTCTCGTGCTAACCGGCGCCAATTGGACACACCAAGTGAAGCCAAGTCCTTCTCCACCTGATCTTTCCAACGCAGAGGAGGCCTTCCTCTTCCTCTACTACCACCAGCTGGTACCGCATCGAATACTTTCAGTGCCGGAGCGTTTGTATCCATTCGGACGACATGACCCAGCCAACGTAGCCGCTGGATCTTTATTCGCTGTGCTATGTCTATGTCGTCGTAAAGCTCATACAGCTCATCGTTCCATCGTCTGCGATATTCGCCGTTGCCAACGTGCAAAGGTCCAAAAATCTTGCGCAGAATCTTTCTCTCAAACACTCCAAGCGTCGCTTCATCGGATGTTGTCATCGTCCAAGCTTCTGCGCCATACGTAAGGACGGGCATGATGAGAGTCTTGTAGAGTGTTAGTTTTGTTCGACGAGAGAGGACTTTACTGCTCAGTTGCCTACTTAGTCCAAAGTAGCACTTGTTGGCAAGAGAGATTCTACGTTGGATTTCAAGGCTGACATTGTTATCGGTGTTAATGCTGGTTCCTAAATAGACGAAGTCTTTTACAACCTCGAAATTATAACTGCCTACAGTGACGTGGGTGCCGATACGCGAGTGCGCCGACTGTTTGTTTGAAGACAGGAGGTACTTCGTTTTGTCCTCGTTCACCACCAAACCCATTCGCTTTGCCTCTTTATCCAGTTTGGAGAAGGCAGAACTAACAGCGCGGTTGTTAAGGCCGATGATGTCAATATCATCGGCATACGCCAACAATTGTACGCTCTTATAAAAAATTGTGCCTGAGCGATTAAGTTCTGCGGCTCGTACGATGCTCTCCAACATCAGGTTAAAGAAGTCACACGACAGCGAGTCACCCTGTCTGAAACCTCGTTTGGTATCAAACGGCTCGGAGAGGTCCTTCCCAATTCTGACGGCGCTGCTGGTGTTGAGCAACGTCATCCTACATAGCCGTATTAGTTTTGCGGGGATACCAAATTCAGACATCGCGGCATACAGGTAACTCCTTTCCGTACTGTCGAATGCAGCTTTGAAGTCGACGAAAAGATGGTGCGTGTCGATTCTTCTTTCATGGGTCTTTTCCAAGATTTGGCGTATTGTGAATATTTGGTCGATGGTAGACTTTCCAGGTCTGAAGCCACACTGATAAGGTCCAATCAGTTGGTTGACGGTGGGCTTCAGCCTTTCACACAATACGCTCGCTAGAACCTTATAGGCGATATTTAGAAGACTAATCCCGCGGTAATTGGCACAAATTGCAGGATCGCCCTTCTTATGGATTGGGCAGAGCACACTTAAATTCCAATCGGCAGGCATGCTTTCATCCGACCATATTTTGCATAGGAGCTGATGCATGCACCTTACCAGCTCCTCGCCGCCATGTTTGAATAGCTCAGCCGGCAGTCCGTCGGCGCCCGCGGCTTTGTTGTTCTTTAGCCGCGTTATCGCTATTCTCACCTCGTCATGATCGGGTAGCGGAACGACAATTCCGTCGTCAACGATTGGGGTATCGGGATCTTCACTTTCTCGGTGACATGCGCAGCTGTCACTGTTTAATAGGTTCGAGAAGTGTTCCCTCCATAATCTAAGATTGCTCTGTACGTCAGTCACCAGTTCGCCGTCTTTGTTCTTACAGGAAAACGCCCCGGTCTTGAAACCTTCTGTAAGCCGCCGAACTTTCTGGTAGAATTTTCGGGCGTTGTTCCTGTTGGCCAGCATCTCAAGCTCTTCGCACTCACGTATTTCGGCCTCTCGTTTCTTCTTTCGGATAATACGTCTCTCTTCCTTTTTCAGCTCTCTGTAGCGATCCCACATGGCTCGCGTTGCGCCCGATCGCAGCGTGGCTCTATAGGCGGCATCCTTTCTTTCTGCGGCAGCATGACATTCCTCGTCGTACCAATTGTTTTTTCGGGCTCGCCGGAATCCGATTTCTTCTTCGGCGGCGGTACGTAGGGAACGAGAAATGTTGCTCCATTGCTCGCGCATGCCGGGTTGTTGGGCAGTGCTCTCCGAGAGCAGGAGTGAGAGTCGAGTGGCGAATCTTCTGGCTGTCTGTTGTGATTGCAGCTTTTCGATGTCGAACATTCTTTGCGTAGGTAGATGTACGTTTTTTGCTGCACAGAGGCGGGTGCGCAGTTTGGCTGCAACAAGGTAATGATCCGAGTCGATGTTGGGTCCTCGGATCGTACGTACATCTAATACACTAGAAGCGTGTCTTCCATCTATCACAACATGATCGATCTGGTTTCGCGTTTTTCGATCAGGAGACAGCCAGGTGGCTTGGTGAATCTTCTTATGCTGGAATCTGGTGCTGCAGACTACCATGTTTCGGGCCCCGGCGAAGTCGATCAGCCTCTGTCCGTTACCGGATGTTTCGTTGTGCAGGCTGAATTTTCCGACTGTGGGACCAAAAATTCCCTCCTTGCCCACCCTGGCGTTGAAGTCGCCAAGCACGATTTTTATGTCGTGGCGGGGGCAGCGCTCATAGGAACGTTCCAGGCGCTCATAAAAGGAATCTTTGGTCGCATCGTCCTTCTCTTCCGTCGGGGCGTGGGCGCAAATTAGCGATATGTTGAAGAAACGGGCTTTGATGCGGATTGTTGCGAGACGCTCGTCCACCGGAGTGAACGACAGTACTTGGCGACGAAGTCTCTCTCCCACAACAAATCCGACACCGAATTTGCGCTCCTTTACATGGCAGCTGTAGTAGACGTCGCAAGGTCCCATGGTTTTCTTTCCTTGCCCCGTCCATCGCATCTCTTGGATGGCAGTGATGTCAGCCTTTACTCTCACGAGGACATCAACCAGCCGGGCAGAGGCACCTTCCCCATTAAGGGACCGGACATTCCAGGTGCATGCCCTCAAATCATAATCCTTAGTTCGTTTGCAGGGGTCGTCATCAGTATAGGGAGGTCTCATCCGAGGCTTTTTAAAACTTTTCATTGGGGGCGATTTTTAAGTGGCGGGTCCCAAACCCAACGCACAACCAGCTATCCTGGAATGTTTCGCCTTGTATTTATTCATCGCAAATGAAACTTGCAATATCTATCGCTTGACTCCAATTAACCGACGTATATCTAGGAGCCTTGTCTTTATTTTATTTTAACATATTTATTTTGTATATTCCAGAACAATACTGGAAGAATGACTTGTAGAATAAAGATGCAAATTAATAAAATTAATATTCACTTGTTTTATTTAAACCGGGTTCAAAAAACTTACTTTATAGCCAGCACCTAAACTATATACATTTTTGAAGTAGCAGTCCACTAGAAATCATACAATCGTATTGCATACTGTCTCTTCCCCATCTTTAAAACTCCTTCATCCAGCCCACATTATACAGTCTGACCCAGCTCACGAATCAGGCTTGCACCGTTTACCTCAATAATATTCAGAGCACGTATTTTACACAATACAAGATGGCGCAAAATTAATCACCCTATCGAACGGTTTATAATTTTTGTAAATGGTCTCGTGCGCCGATCATATTTGACACTTATGAACTAGATAGCTGCAGTATAGAAACAGACAAGTGTTAAGATCAAAATAAAGATTTCCGTCACCCAAATTCTTTTTTTTCATTTATCTAGTAAAAGAGTTATTCAAAGGCATGAGAAGCTGGCCAGACAAGGGACATGTGAGGTGATTTCTCCGCGAAGTAAGAGAATTGGGATCCCCCTGACTACCTGCGGTCTGCTCTTGGAAAGATGGGACCGGGGGCGCTCGGGCGAGCTTCTGAGGTTGACAAAATAATATCTGCTCTTGAATCTCGTGGGTTTTCCCACTGGTCACTATGCGCGAGAAATGCATGCTGTGAGACTTGAAATCACCTCGAGTCCTTTTCGCGCTGGATGTATGGAGGATGAGGTGGAATCATCTCAGCACCTTCTCCTTAGCTGCCCTGCTCTGGCGGGGCTAAGATCCAGGCATCTTGGCTCTTACTTCTTTGCTATGCCTGCTGATAGTCATCGTTCGTAATCCACACGCTCCTAACGATCCCAGCACCACCTCCCCCCGCGGTCTCCCTGTATCCCATCGGTCTTTCTCTTTCACCTCACCTCACAAAGGACGAATCCATTTTTTCTTCGTCCAAGTGTGCTCATTCCTTGGACAACCATACCAACCTAACCTAACCTATTCAAAAGCAATAATTTTGCGCCATAAATACAGTAGGTAATTCAGATTCAGTGTTCCAAATTCGATCTCACTTAAACAAAAGTCCCTACTTGATAATATTTTACCCGACCGTTTGAATCGGCAGAGTGAACCGTCAAATGGGTACTATTAAGGCGAATCTATACAAGTTTGTGGCACTAGACCAACAACAACTTTTTGTACATCAGAATTCCACGACAAAAGAAAGTAGAGTAGTATTAAAAATACAACGTCTATTCATCATTTCATTTTGTGCTGGCATCCGAACTTTCAAGGCGAAGGAAAAAAAGAATCAGCTGCTCTCCTGATATCACTTAGTATAGATGTGTCTTGGGCATGTGGTGGGAAACGACACTCAATATCCTCATGAGGGGCCAAATGTGTTTTTCGTCACTATCTTCATTCCTCGTATCTGATCGTAACTGGTCACTGTTAAGGTGGATTTAAAACTAGAGATAAGAAAGATTAGTGAGGATAGAGATCGCAAATCGATTGCAATACTAGTTATATTATACGATTAGAATACTCTCGGACAGCCAATCAGTTCTAAAAGCTTTAGATAGCTATACCTACAACTCAAAAACTCTCTTAGAATGCCACAAGGCACTCAATAACCTGACATCCAAAAACAATGTCTCATTAATTTGGCTACCAGGACATGAGGGATATGACGGCAACGAAAAGGCAGACTTTCAAGCCAAAAAAGGGGCAGATGTAAATTTCATCGGACCTAGTCCCATGTTTGAATTTAACAAAAACAGCCTAAAACAAAAAGTGAAATACTGGGCCAAAACTCTATTAAATCAGCATTGGAACAACGTAGAGGGTCTTAGACACTCCAAAAGGTTCCGAAGTTTCAACGCTAAAAGAGCTAACATGGCCCTCACGTTAAACAAAAAGAGCATTCGCACTCTCACAGGCGCTCTCGGGTCACTTCACCTGCAACAAACACTTACATAAATTAGGCATAACTCACACCAGCACCTGCTGATTTTGCTGCGAAGATGAGGAGTCTATAGAACATCTCATCATCGAATGTCCGGGGTTGACGCATAGAAGGAGAAGTTTTTTAAACAAGTTCATGCTTACAGATGAAGACCTTCAATCACTCACTTAGAAGGAGCTGGTACAATTCATAAGCATACTTAACAGTCAATAGACAGCATAGGGTGCACAATAGATCAATATGGTCGCAGTGCTAAAGGCCCATACCTTAACCCTTTACTACCATTAACCATTAATCATTACGATTATGTTGCCACTGACTGAATGAGTTTTTTATTTTCTTTTTTTGTTGCATATTATAGTTTATTGCTTTTAACTTAATTTTTTAAGTTGACATTGATTTCATTGATTTCCTCGACTTACTGTTATGTTGAGATTTGTTGAACTGCCTGTTATAACAACACCTGTTGTTATAACAACACCTGTTATAACAACACCGCCTCCTTTCTTTGTGCGAGTACACAGGAGGTTGATTGAAATTTTTGTATTTCTCGTTGACGGTTTTCTATCAGCCGAGGTGTGTTCACACGCTCGTTTCAGTAGTTTTGATACTCGTTGAAGCTTTTAACTTTTAGCGTGTTTTTAGCCTATTTTGTTTACTTTTGTAAATAATATTTCACAACAGCTAATTTAGCTCTTCTTTTCTCTGCTATTGAAAAATGTGACCTAAATAACAGAAAAGTTAGATAAAGTATACCTACTCGTATGCGTTACGCTTTCTGGCAGCGGAAAAATCAAAAATTTAATCAGCATTAAACTGCTGACAAAGTTACTACTACAAAAATGCCAAGCTTGCCAGATTGATAATTTGTCTCTCAATAAGGCCCTCAGTAATTTTGCAAAAACAAAATACTTTTGAAGAAAGTGCTAAATAACGGTTAAGTATTGTGCATGGTGACACGAAATTACAAAGGCAAAGACTTTTTAGAAAAGTGACCAAATTTAAAAAACAACATAAAATTGGAATAATACTAGGGATTACTAATTTGTGTTTGAGTCGGCTACAGAGTGGTCTGACTTGACACCACCATGGACCTATAAACTTTTGATACAATTTTCGATCACGTTCAGTAAGTGCGTTCTGGTAACTACGTAGGTCACTCTGCAAAATTCTATTTGCACTGCCTTGATCTTCTGATGGCCTATGAGTCCTTTTGTAACGCCCATTCCTGTTCACCAAAACATTGTTTTCCACAAGACTATAGTACGACAGCTTTCAAACTGTTGCGTAGGTAAACTTCTCTGTTAGTTATGACTCCCAGATCCAGAAAAATCTGTGCAGTTTTGCCAGTTCTATAAATTCCAACCCAAATCATCTCAAATTTGCGATTCTAACGATGCCCGATTACGTGTGATGAACGAGGAACCGACCAGATTCTAATGTTTTGTTATGTGCTTTTCTTAATAGTAAACAGTTTTTTATCAGTGAAAGGAATTCTTTTCCACTGATCATTTTCGATATGCGACATAAGAGTTCTCGTTGTCCTTGCAGCCATACTTTTTTATTATCATCCACAAGTAACTGCACTCTTTGAATCTTGTATGGCTTAATTTCTCCTCTTTCGCAATTGGTCCAACAGTTTTACTCTCATTCACTCACTTTTCGATTAACTGACGGTTGTTTGGTCTGCTAATAATATATTTTATTCCACGTTCCGTATAACCAGCTTTATGACCAAGTCCTTTGAACTGCTGAAATGCCCTGGAAACAAAATTGGCACGGAACGTTGAGTAGCCAAACAATTTCACGTTGGCATTTCTAAAAAAACACCTCTTATGTTAGATATATAAGCTCTTAATTATATATATTAGTTGCAACTCACAACTGAATGGTACAAACAAAAAAACAGCAAAAGAATTCTTTCAGTTTGAAATGTTACCTTGACAACGAGCATAAACTTTAAATTGTTTGATCGATACTTAACGAGATATAGATCACTACAGCCATCTACCGAAAAAATAATAGATTTCTTTTTCCCCAAACATATTTGGCTCGTAAACCCTTCTTAGGGTCTCCTCCTTCAATTTTTGATGCCCACATTGATCCAAAAATGGGGGGGCCTACAGTTTTATGCCGGCTCGAACGGCAGATAATTATGAGTTTCCTTATGGCAGAAATACACTCGGAGGTGTGTCATTGCCTGCCGAGGAGCGACAACTATTAGAAAACACTTTTTGTATCATTTAATGTTTCGTGTCCGATGTTTTGAAGCCGGGAACTACCGAATTGTAATCACGCACCAACCATTCGGATTGGTAAAATCAATTCATTACTTATGTAGCTAATACTGTTAAGCTGTGGAGGATCATCTTCCTTCCATGTTAAGAAATTAACTGTGATTGGCCTATGTACAAAGTAGTTCATATAGTGGAGTTTTTTAGACATATATTAGTCCTGACAGTGAAAGCTCTTTACCGCTGGCAAACTGGCAGGAAAGTCAGTTTTACTCTTGAGCAGCGTTGAAAAATATTGGAAATTTATTTTAGTGTTGGTTAATCCAAACAGTACGTTTATCATCTTTCCTCACGAACCGGATTTTCATCTCGGCGGCTATTTTAAGAAATAAAACTGTATCTGGGGATTGGACACCCACTTGTGGTCATCGATAATCCTGTGCATCCTCAGAACAGTAACAGTAACTGCTGGAAACGATATTTCGGTCAACGGTGAGCGGTACAGAGGCACGACAAACATTTTTTGTGACCGGAAAATGAAGAGATAGACTTGGACAATATTTTGTCTAAGCAGGATGCCACGTTATGCTATATTATACAGCTCATGGCACAATCGATCTTTTGCGCACAGAGTTTAGCTGATTCGGCGATGTCAATTGGCCACCTCAGAGCTGTGATTTAGCAGGGTTAGACTTTTTTTGTGGGATCCCCTGAAGGATCGTTGTTATGCAATCAATTTATTAAAAATGCAGGTCCTTAAGGCGCATATCGAGGAAGCCATGCGTGAGATAGAGTCTGAAACCGTCACTAAGGTTTAGGAAAACTCGATTAACAGGAAACATAAAATCAGCTGAGACAGTCACATTAATGAAATCCATATAAGTGTCACTAGACTGCATTTTTAACAGTTTCACTACCTACCGGCTAAAATTCGTGAACATTTTAAGTGGTGTTGAACCATACCTACGATCTACACTACATAATTTATCGGTTATATTTGCAGTATGGCAGTATAGCAGTATTTGCAGTATACAAAACAAAACAGTGCCCAAATAGTCGTAAAGCAACAAAAGCGAGAGCAGTAGCGGTAGTAGCTCTCCGACCCATTCTAAATTACTTACCACTACTTCAACTACTGAGAGCACTTAAAATTTTTTTTACCATTATTCTGTAGGAAGAAACTCCGCCAAAAGATTTGCTCTAACACTGCCAGGACAATCTTCACAAAAGCTTTTTGGTCACAGCAACATTCTGGATTTAAACGGAAGGTCAAACTACGTGATTCCACGAGTTAAATTTGGGAAAAATTCTAGCGTCATTATAGACCAAAATGGATGGCAGAAAGATCCAGAATCCACATACAATTGCTTCACAGATGGATTAAAAACGGCGGAAGGAGTATGAGCGGCTGTCCGCATTGTCCGCTTTTGTCCGCATTGTGAGTTCCAAAAATCTTTCAGCCGCCTAATTACGGACAATTACATTTTCACTGATATCCCAGCGACTATTAAAGGAATTATGGCTCCTTGCACTAACTCGGAATGTGTTCAACAGTGCAGATCCAAAATGGAGGAACTCTGCGGATATGGGCAGGTCTCTAATGAGCTCGCTTTTCGCTTGCCGAGATTGAGCACGTCAGACATATACCCATCACTCTCCTTTCTGAAAACGGAACTAAAAGAGGAACTAGCGCTGGAAACGTAGTTGGTATGGGAACATTCAACCTAGTACAAAATTGTCAAAACTAAGGACTTCAAATATTATACCAACACTGCAAAATTCATTTTATCACTGTCTAGAAAAGACTGCAAAATATTGGTTGGAGTGCGGGCGGGACACTGTCTCAGCCCACACCACGAAGCCAAAATGAGATTAAGATCGGAGGTACTGTGGAGCACCTACTTTGTCACTTCCCTGCTCTCTGTAGGACTCAACAAATGTGCCTAGGATCAACACATTTTTCATCCTTGAAGGATATTGCTGACAAAAGGCTAAACGGCTTGTGAAAACATGCGTAGACGCGCATTAAGAATTATATAAAATGATATCTTCGACTCCTGCTACATAGCACTGGCAATACAATGGACGCCAGTTATTATTATTCCATATTCCTTTAGGAGCTTAAGGATTCAACAAAAGTATTCCATACACTTCTATTTCCAGGCATAAATTTCAGTTCATTAAACGATTTTCCAGTTTAATTGCGGATAGTCCTTTGCCAAGTCATCACTGGTGTGCCTCTTCTTCTCGTTCCCTGCAGATTCCAAGCTAAAGCGGCATGCGGTATTTCCTCATAAGGTTTTCGCCTTATAATGGACGCCAGTAGTCTAAGTAATATCTTTTTACAGATCAGCCAGCACTACCTAACCTAGCCTATGACTTTGAGCTACTAAAGGAAAGTAGTTTGGAGCTGAGCAAAACAGTTGTTTCCGCGTTTGGTGCTACCTGCTCCACTACTGAGATGAGTTCAAGTTCAGTATAGAAGCGAGAACCGAGCAATGTTTTCCTTGATGTTGCTGCTACAAAGTATTCAATGCAAATACTGGAATAGACCCTCAGCAATAAGTACCTAATAAAGTAAAAATTAGCATACAGAATCCGTGTTGCCAAAACCATGCCAATTAGTGTATAGGCTTAATTTTGCTGGATTGCAATATTAATATTGGCTGAAAATTGGGCAAATGTCCCTAAAAATAAAAGGTATCGATTTTAAGAAACAGATTTGTTTCTAAAATATTTTTTTTTCATACCAAAAATGGATTTTTCTTTCCTTTCTAGTCTGGCTTCTCTGTTCGTCTATATGTGCATTCCCATCTTTGTTGAGGTATTTCTCGCAAGGTCAGGCGATTAGAGACTCAACAAAGACAACATTGCCATTAATCGCTTAACAAGACTCGTATCAATGGGAAACATTATCTCATTTTTTTTTTATTGGCTGATGTTACACCAAAGCAAATCAATTTAATTAAAATCGTGATGTGTCATCGTCTAAAAGAAGGAAACATTCTTTAACGCTTTATTGGATTGGTATATAAGAGTGACAACTTCTAATTAGACAAAATAGATAGTTTGGAACAATAAGTGCAGAAGTGGTGGTGTATTTGCCAGTCGATAGCAAAGCAGTAACGAGACACATTTAAAAATGTTATTCCTTCAGAAATTTTTCTTCAATAAAACGTTTTCCACCCTAACCCTTCTGCATTTACTTGCGCTGGTGCACACAAAGGTGATAAGCGATTGTGCTGCGGTTACGTCGGGAAACGCGGAATATATAGAAAATACGAATACGGCTTGCAATTCACTCTATCCATTTATTTATTGTAATTCAACATTTTCGGCCTATTGTACGCAAGAGAAATGCTTGGAGGAATACGAATGCACGAGTGCGGAGTTGCTCACTGCTGCACCAACTTCTAGGCCATCAATCGCAACGGCAGCTTCACCCATACCGTCCGGCGCTCCAATCATCACGACAACTTCGCCAACGACATCCAGTGTAACAACCACCTCGACAACTGCTTCAGAGCCAAGCAGTGCAGCAAACACGGCGACGACTATGAATATTAGAAAAACATGTCAAACTGGCATCACTGGCAATTATCCCTACCCAAGAAATTGCCGTTATTACTACCGTTGTATCGATGGCTACTATCTACTGCAGGATTGTGGATTTAGAATGTCCTTCGATGCGATAGATAGATTTTGCAAGAGTACGAAAGTGGCGCAGTGCTTACAGGAAACTAGAAATGAAAGTTTTTGGTAAAGAAGAGAATGCAGTGAATATCATTTAAAATTAATTTTTTTTTTCAAAAAGTTGTGATATCAATAATAATAAAGACACTTTAAAATCGCACAATGTTCGTCTAATATTTGGAAGTGTAGAAATCAAGGCGAGTTCATTAAAGGTGGCGTTCCCTACGACAGTCGGTTCTACGTAACCGCAACGACCCGAATTTATAACCGGCCAATGACTGTCACTTCAGCAGCATTTCCCGTATATTTATGGGGAATGTTTATGCTGCTACAACAACAACATTAAAGATGATGGTGCTAGACCAGCAAAAACCAGCAAAGAAAGTTGAAACCGGAAAAGAAAAGCACGAACTACGTTGAACAGCCGACATGCAGTTGGAGCTGGAAGCCAACGACGATGGTGGGAATGGAACGGTTAGCCGTCTTTTCATTTTGCGCTGACATCCTAATGTACATGCGGAAAAAAAAAATAAGTTGGCTGGTCTACTGTTATCCGCTTAATAAGCTCGTCTTGGTTCAAATTGTTTTGAATTGCTTTGGAATTTCAGAATTTCACTGACAGAAATTTAGGTACATCTTAGTGTAGGTCAGGCAGGTAGGTAGATGAAATGGTTGAAGGGCCAGTCGGGCACTCCTCAAGTAGCACCAAAATGCCGTTTTGATATCATTATGAGGCCTCCAACAGGCGGATATCTACTGACAGCCAGAGCAGGAATGGAGAAAATTGATGGAATTTAGTTTGTAGCTCTGCTCCAGGCAGCCGAAGAAAGGAGCGCCCAGTTAAATTAATCGTCCAGCTGTTATATCCAGACATTTACAGAGAAAGTGCTCAACAATCTCCATCTCTGAAGGACCTCCACAGCTTCTGCATTGGTGTTTAATTGGTAAACGTAGCTTCCGGACGTCGAATGACTGGTAAACACGAGTTTGGAAATTGAATGGCGTGGATTCCGCAAGACTGTCTGAGTTCTCCGTCTATTGAAATGGGGCCAAAGGGTTTTCTAACTACCACACGAAAAAATGGAGCTCCAGCTTTCCTATGCTTTCCTCAGAAATAATTTGTGCAATTCCGCTTTAACAACATTCAGGGAGATGCCGATGACCGGGTAGAGAGTCGCTGAGACCAATTCAGTCCCCTTCCTGGCAAGCTCATCAGCAATTTCATTCCCCTCTATGTTCTTATGTCCTGGAACCCAGATCAGAGAAATGTTACTTGCACACCCAAGCTTGGCTATAGGAAGAAATGTTAATATCTCCCTCGCTCCCACGCTCCCTAAGTATTTTGCAGGCCTGCAGGATCGCAAAAACTTCTGCCTGAAAAACACCAGCAGCATTCGGTAATTTTAAGGAAATATTGTAGATAAATTGGCTGGTTTAAAGAATGCCCCTGCTGCGACTCCCAATTTCATCTTGTAGCCGTAAGTAGTGTAGGGATTTGGCTGCTCTTTCATGGGCACTCTGTAAAATCACATAAACGCTATAGAATGTCAGTTTCTAGGCGGATTCATGCAAAGAAGATAGCAGTAGTACAAAAACAAATTTTACTTGCATTTTCTTTTTTCAATTTGGCAAAAACTCTACGCATTTCAATCAGAATGTTAAGAAAATAGATTTTTGCCACTTACAAGCGTTTTCTGAACAGCTCTCCCCCTCTTTCTCTCTCACTCATATTGTTCTCCCTTCTAATCCACTCATACACTTCAGCCCTATGAATACACGGTGGAGAGAAAACAGACGGTAGCGACTTCCGCCAATACCTATCCCGCTATCAGTGAACTTTACAGCACCAGCTGATTTACTGAGGTAATATAATGAAGAGTTTTTCAAAAGGCACGTACAGATATTGTTTTTAAATAAATAAAACATGTAAAAATTTACATTCTTTCTGGTTTCACTTTTTTATTCAAAATACGGTCTTATATATGTATTAATAGACGCGAAACAGAATTCCAGCTGGATTGTGGGTAGCGGGTGGTGATCAGCGTATGAATAACTTTTGATGCCCAACAACTGACATAAATACATCTTGAAATAAAGAATATGTGGGCTATTTCAAAAATCTTCCTTTGAGCATTTCAGAGCATAATACCACAATCGACAAAATTTCGCTAAAAACATCGTTCTTCTTGATTGGCGCCAGTCACTTCTTTCTCATGCTAACCGGCGCCAGTTGGATGCATTAAGTCTAGTCAAGTCTTTCTCCACCTCTCTCCAAGTCTTTTCTCCAGCCAAGTCTTTCTCCACCTGAGGAGGCCTTCCACTTCCTTTGCTACTAGAGGAGGAACTTTCTTGTAGAATTTTTGGGCGTTTTTCCTGTTGGCCATCATGTCAAGCTTACTTATTGGGGCCTCTCGTTTCTTCTTTCTGATAATACGTCTCTTTTCCTTTTTCATCTCCCGGTAGCGATCTAACATAGCTCGCGGTGCACCCGATCGCAGGGTGGCCCTATATGCAGCATCCTTTCTTTGCGCGGTTGAATGACATTCTTCGTCGTAAGAATTGGATTTTTTCTTCGGCGGCGGTACGTAAAGAACGAGGAAATGCTGAGAGCAGAAGTAAAAGCCGACAAGTAATGATCCGAGTAGATCTTGGGTCCGCGGATCGTACGTACATCTAAAGCACTAGAAGTGTGCCTTCCATCTATCGCAACATGATCGATCTGGTTTCACGTTTTTCGATCAGAAGGCAGCGATTCCCTCCTTGTCCACCCTGGCATTGAAGTCGACAAGCACAATTTTTATGTCGTGGCGGCGGAGCGCTCATATGAACATTCCAGGCGCTCATAGAAGGAATCTTTGGTCGCATCCTCAATCCCTTCTGTCGGGGGGCGTAGCCGCAAATGAGCGCGATGTTGAAAAATCCCGCTTAGATGCGGATTATTGTGAGACGCTCGTCCACAGAGCAGAGTAAACGGCAGTACTTGGTGACGTTTCCACGTCAGTCGGTTCTACATTACCGAAATGACCAGGATTTATATCCGGCCAAGGACTGTCACTCCAGCAGCATTCCCCCAATGTAAATATGGGAAATGTTTATGCTGCTACAACAACAACAACAACAACAGTACTTGGCGATGAAGTCTCTTTCCCACTATAAATCCCAAACCGAATTTCCACTACTTTACATAGCAGCTCTAGGCAGCAATGCAGTTCTTGCCTTGTCTTGTCCATCGCTTCTCTTGAATGGCAGTGATATCAGCCTTTGTTCTCACGAGAGCATCAACCAGCCAGGCAGAGGCACTTTCTCCATTAAGGGAGTGCACATTCCAGGTGCATGCCCTCAAATCATAGGCGTTAGTTTGTTTAAAGGGGTCGTCATCACGATGGGAAGTTCTCATCCGAGGCTTTGTTGTTGTTTTTATTGGAGAAGGATTTTTACGTGGCGGGTTCCAGACCCAGCGCACAACCCAATATACTGGGTTGGTTCGCCTTCTCACATTAGCTCGCTCTCAATCGGATGTTCGGGAGCTATCCAGAAAATACTTGGGCGAAGTCCGTAAGTTGTGAGCTGCTTGGACCGTGTGCCGAAGAATCGTCCTGACCATTCGCAAGTGAATGGTAATCAGGTACTTTCTCCACTTGCGTGGTCTTCTACACGCGGAACCCTAAAGTAGAATCATTAGTATGAAATTTCGGAACTCGAATGTCTGCGAAGAACGCAAGGAAATTACTATAATTGCCCAGCACTTGAGCTCGCCACCAGCTTACAAACATACACGACAAAAAAAGCAAACAGTCGGTGCTCAAAGTTTCCTAAATTTTTTTTTATTATTATTTTATTTTATATTTCGTTTTTACTATTATTTTATTTCATTATTATTATTTTATTTTATTTTTTTATTTTTATTATTTTTTTGGTTTTCAGTTAAGTTATTTTGATTCTAATTTAAAAACAATGAAAACATACATTTAGAAAAAACAACACAAACAACAAATATTTACTACGAAAATACTGCACTCCAATTAAATTAATAAACTTTCAGTAGCTTAAAGTGTAACAGAGATAACGGCAGATTCATTCAATGCTGTTCAAGTTGTTTATTTCATTAGACGACTGTAGATAAGAGCGTTCCGATAGGTCTGTAAGGTATTTAGAAAAAAAAGTATAATTGTAAATAAATACTAACTCAAACAAAGCTCAAGTGCCAATATCCGTATGCCATCGTGATAATTCTCATAAACTACTAAACTAATTTCAAAAGAACTACTGGTAATGAAACACTCCAATCGAATGCATTTGAAGAATAAGATAATTTTGACAACGGAATTACCTATGAGTACTTGTTGGCATTGTATATTTTGTTTTGTAAACTGATTTTAATGAAAACAAAAGTAATAGAGTTTATCAAACAATTCCGAACGATTGGATACGTATGTATGTATGCAGATAAGTAGATACGGCATATGACCTCACACATGGGGCGCAACTTAACCCCCATTGGGGATGAAGTGTCATGTCTTTTCTTCCATACAATTTGCATGTTTGAATTTTTTTATACTTAGCCGTACCATAAATCCTGTTAAAAATTTTACATTGCATAAAGCGAGTCGAATTTGCGGAAAAAATTCGGTTATTTTTGCTTTTGCTCGTATGCATTGTCTACTCATAATTACACTCAAATATCGTAGCAAATTTCACTGCTTAACAATGAAGTGGAGAGCTAAGGAAAATCGCATTGTATCGCACCATTAATCGCTTTTCCCTAACGGCTGAAGTGTCAGACAGAAAGAGAAGTCGTCGTCCTCGCGTGGTTCGAACCAGTACAGCCATAAACGCCATCCGAGAAAGAATTCGCAGAAATCCCACTAGAAAGCAGAAAATTATGTCCAGGGAAGTGAATGTATCGAGCAAATCCATGTCAAGACTAATTAGAGATGATCACCACAAGGAAGCCTTCCGTCGCTCGACTGCCTATCTTTTGACAAGGCGCTTGAAGGTAATTCGACTCTACAGATGCAAGCAACTTTTTCCGTGGCACGCGGTCAACGGCCATGAAAATGTAATATTATTTTCACAGATGAGAAACTTTCCACTGTTGAAAAAGTTTTTAATAAGCAAAACGACAAAATCTTTGCTAAAACTTCTAAGGACTCTAAAAATGTTATTTCAAGGGTTCATCGTAGTCACCTGCCAGCCTCCGCAAGGGTTTGGTGGGGAGTGTCTTGTAAAGGCGTTGCATCTCTTCATTACTGTGAAAAAGGGGTTTAGACCGGGGCAAAAATGTACCAGGTGAATGTCTTAGAAGGCGTGGTGAAGCAGTTGAGCAGTACTTTTTTTAATAATCAATTTTCCGTCCCAGCCCATAACGTAAAAACCACCCAGCAGTGGCTAAACAAGATAAAAAAACCTGGATTCATAGCCGCAGAAGATTGGCCGTCTGCAAGTCCAGATCTGAATCCATTGGACTACAGTTTGGGTTCAGAAGTGGGTAACATAGCCCGTCGAAGGCCTCATAGAAATTTGGAGAATCTCAAACAATCTTTGGTTGTAGCAGCCACGTCAATATCCATGGAAACCGTACGTACCGCAATACCTAAATGGCCAAATTGAAGGTTTGGTTTTGAAGGTTTGTGTAAAAGCAAATGTTGACCATTTCGAAAATTTTAAATTTTCTTGTTTAATATTTACATGATTAAATAAAACTAACTTCATTAAAAAAAGTATTATAATTTCATATCGATAACGGACCTAACTTGTAACAGAAATTGTGGCAGGGCAGAATATAAAGGGTGGTTAAGTTTCAAGGGCCGATGTTGATTTTGAATAAAATACAATTTTTTTTAGGAAATTATTGTCATTTCTCTTTATTGTGATAATATTGGTATAGCTCAATTACGTATGGAATAATATATCAGCCAAATGGCCGCCGCGGCCTCGGCGGCACACCTCCATCCGATGGTTCAAATTTTCGATGACGCTTAGGCATAATTGAGATTCTATGCCGTTAATGTGCCGAATTATCTCATCCTTTAGCTGTTGAATTGTTGCTGGCTTATCGTCGTACATCTTTTCTTTCAAATATTCCCAAAGAAAAAAGTCCAACGGTGTCAAATGACACGATTTTGGCGGCCAATTGAAATCGCCGCGACGTGAGATTATTCGGCCATCAAATTTGTCGCCCAAAAGAGTCATTGTTCCGCTAGCTGTGTGACAAGTGGCACTGTCCTGTTGAAACCACATATCGTCCACATCCATATCTTCCAATTCGGGCCATAAAAAGTTCGTTATCATCTCACGAGAGCGAACACTATTCACAGTAACTTGCTGATCGGCCTCATTTTGGAAAAAATACGGCCCAATGGTGCCGCCGGCCCATAAACCGCACCAAACAGTTACTCTCTGGTTTTTCGGCAATCGCTCCTGGACTATCATTCGCCCAAATGCGGCAAGCGGCAATTCTGCTTATTGACGAATCCACTGAGGTGAAAATGTACCTCATCATGGAAGATGATTTTCTTCACGAAGTGCGCGGTATGCATTTGGATTTGAACGCCCGTTTTCATAATAAGCCTCAATAACTTTAACGCATTGCTCGATTATGTATCTTTCCATGGTTCAAATTGAGTTAGTCTGAAATTGAAAAATGTCAAATGAAATGCAGAAAAAATCCACCCTTTATCTATACTAATATTATAAAGAGGAAAACTTTGTTTGTTTGTAATGAATAGGCTCAAAAACTACTGGACCGATTTTAAAACTTCTTTCACCATTCGAAAGCTACATCATCCACGAGTAACATGGATCATATTTTATTTTGGAAATAGGGCTCGAGATATAGGTCAAAACGTGGACCCGGGTAACCTTCGGATGTGTATGGACAATATGGGTATCAAATGGAAGCTGTTGGTGAATGCTTTAGTCCAGAGTATCTTTTATGCCGCTCCGTGACTAGAGTCTCGAGATAGAGACCAAAACGTGGACCCTAGAATGTGTTTGTACAATATGGGTATCAAATGGAAGCTGTTAGTGAATGCTTTAGTTCAGAGTATTTCCATACGCTCCGTGACTAGGGTCTCGAGATAGAGACCAAAATGTGGACCCCAGAATGCGTTTGTACAATATGGATATCAAATGAAAGCTGTTGATAAGTGCTTTAATACGGGGTAATTTTCATACCTATTGATGACTAGGGTCTCGAAATATATGCCAAAACGTGGACCCGCCGTGTCTTTGCACCGAATTAAACCAAACTTATGCGCATTGTTAAGTAAGTATTGAAAATGGGTTTCGTAAAGTTTGGTTGTAATTCGGAGCAGTGGCAACGGGTACAGCGTTCTTTTGAACCAGCCATAATGTCGCTTACTTTTTTAACGCTTGGGGCGGAACTGAACTGTCAAATTGACAGTGTGAGTTACAATGTGTCAATATTTCTTTCTGATTTGGATGCCATAAGGAAAAAACGTAAGTGCAACATGTAAAAATTGTTTGTGAATTTTTTTGGAGTGGATTTTGGAACAGTGAATAATTTCTTACGAAATTTGAGAATTTAATGTGAAATCCAAATGAAATTATGTGTTCGTTGAAAAAAAATTTTTTTTCGTTTTTTTTTGAAAAATATAAATGGATAATGGTTAAAAAAGCTCGAATGCTTAATAAAACATATAAATTGAAACGAAAAATTCATGGATGATCAGGAAAAAAGACGATTGTTTATTCATATGCGTTGATTTGAAATTTAAAAACAATCTTCTTTTTTCCTGATTTTCAATTTATATTTTATATTTACTCAAAAACAAATAGAAAAACAAAAAATATTGTTTATGCCAAAGCGCTTGAATAAAGAATAAAGAAATAAATAATATGAAAATCATATATTTTCTGTTCTAAACCATATCTATTCTATTTTAGTGTGCCCAGCGAAGGTCGCCGGGTTTGCTAGTATACATATATATATATATATATGTTTTAGGAGTTACCAAATCTCTTGGTGTTTAAAGTTTGTTTTTAGTCAACTCAATTTATGATGTATCTGCTTCTTCTATAAAAGAAATTAGACGACAACCGTAACCATAACAATCAGTTGTTGTGATCAAACATATGGGTATTACTGTAAACTATGTATTATAATAAAGCCGTAGCCGTAAACAGCTGTGAAATACATTACATTTGTTATGATATTTGCGATAAAAATTTCAATATTAGAAATGAACGACGAAAAATTAAGTGACTGGAATTGATTGAGTGGAAAATGTTCCGTGTTTGTGTGTCAAAATGTAAATGTTGTCATCAATTCTACTTCAATAACAGCTGTTTATGCTAATAGTCCGGGAGCGAGGAGTCATTTTGATCTCATCGTTTCATGCCGACTGATTTTAATACTGAAGGCAGACGCCATCCAATGGATGACGAAACCAATCGTCAGCTGGTCCAGTAGCGGTGGGTACGTGCGTGGGATGCTGCGAAACGTGTCGAAAAAAATTGTTAACAACTCACTTAATACCGGCTGAAAGATCGTCCGACCGATGGAAAGACCGTCAGCCGAAGCAAGAATGTATCATTGCGTTCATACATCTCGGCAGCGCGCGGAATTTTCAATGCTTCGGTTGACGGTCTTCCGACCGCTATAAACACAGCTGATCATCATTATTATATTTTTATATGTGGCCAAAGTTATGTAAAAAAATTTCAATCGGCATAAAGTAGTTTTACTTTTTAGTTTATTTTACAAGTTCAGCTGACGTGTTTTTCCCCCTCTACCGCGCAGCTGACTATTTTTTTTATTCTACTAAATGTCAACAAAACATGAAAAAAATTTCAGCCGGTATAAAATGAGTTGGTAGAAATTTTGTTTCGACACGTTTCGTACACTCCCACAATCACACCCACCGCGGCTGACGTTCACTTCTGTTATTCATGAAAGCTAAATCACAAGTATAGTCAAGAATTTAACGGTATAAAAACGCAGTCCAAAATCGACCTCTGACTTCCGGACTATAACAACATGACTAAGCAACAAATAATGTAATCTCGCGGCCATGGCGTTATAGCTACGGCACCACTAATTCCAGCTTAAGGAATGTAAGTAGCCCAGCGAACTGTAATTTAAGGGCAGAACGTGACAATACCTGAAAACGTGAGAAACTGCAAGCTCAGAAATAGTAATTCACCTAAGTTTACTGCAAAGTATTTGCGTAATTCATTGTTCTCCCTATTCATTGGCAATTCGAAGATAAGAAAATTTTCTACGAACAACTACAAAATGTATTTTTTTAATTAAAAAAACTAGATTATATTTCTATATTTTCTATATTTCTAGAGTTTTATTTAGAAGTTTAAAACTCATTGTTTCTCAACGCATTGTTGAACCCACTTCCTTTTTACTTTTGACATTTTCTTGCTGAAAAAGCGGAAATTCAATATAATTTATTAGCTTAAAATGTTAACAAAGCACTAACTTTAATATTCAATCATCGTGCGCTTTTTAAATTTATTTATTTATTTATTTGTCTTTGAATGGATACATTCTCACAGACTATGTTAAGCTAATGTAAAAATAGTTTAGTAGTTACTAAGAAAAAAACGATTTAAGATGGTTGACTAAGATGCCATACGGCCAGGTAAAATCAGCACCAAAAGAATTAAATATTTTTTTTTTTTTGTGAAAATATGTTATTTGCAATCTATCTTAATACAATGATATTCAGCAAATTAGGTCTAATAATCTAATAGCAGCGGTAGTATTTGCACAAATGTAAAACTACATATAAAATTACGATATTCGTTCAAATCTTATATCTTACTGTATTAAATTTAATTTGTACTTATCTTCATATAGGAACTTATATATTTTGTTTTTTATTTAGTGTTGAATAAATAATTTAATTCAGCAAAATTAGAGAAATGGCAAGTCTAAGATATGATTACGCTTCAGTCGTATTGTTTCATGACTTGAGTCTAATAAGCATTTAGCATTCGTATTTATATGGTTTGACAGCCGTGCAAGATTTTTTTTTTTTTTTTTATTACAAACATTTAACTATATATAGGTATACAATGTTTGTTGACACTACAACTAGTTTAAGGGAAACTAACAAGCAGTATGATTTTAACAATTATGTGGGGTTTTTATGAAGAGAATTTTAAAATCTCTTCTTTACATTAACTACCGATAAGATCATATGGTTTTTTTCGCTGGAGTTGTCGGGTTAGGCCTGCGGTGTTGAGAAGTTTGCTGGCTTCTTCGTTAATGTGCCTCTGGAGCCTCATAGAGTGGGCTTCTGCTTGTATTTTAATAACTTCAGCGATCGTAGGAATGCAGAGGTCACGATGAATATCTGCAGTGCGAACGTACTAAGGTGCGTTGACAATATTTTTGATAATTTTATTTTGAAATCGTTGAATTATGTTAATATTACTTTGACTGGCACAGCCCCAAATTTGAGCGCCATAAGACCACACGGGTTTGATAATTTGATTGTATATCATTATTTTGTTATATATGGAGAGTTTTGAATTCCGTCCAATGAGCCAGTTCATTTTTAATATTTTCAAATTAAGTTCGCTTCGTTTTATTTTTATATGCTCCTTCCAACGTAGCTTAGCATCGAGGGTTATAGCATGATATTTGGCAGTATTTGCGTATGGAATTGGAGCGCCTAGTAGCATTATTGGGTGATGGTTTACTTTTTTATTGGTAAAGGTCACATGAATTGATTTGTTACTATTTAATTTTATTCGCCAAATTTTCGTCCATTTTTCTACTGCGTCTATAGCGGTTTGAAGTTTAGTTGCAGCTACTTCGGCGGTTTTTCCTGTTGCGAGGATTGCTGTGTCGTCAGCAAAGGTGGCGATCATAGTGCTTGGAGGTATTGGTATATCTTTCGTATATATAAGGTAAAGAAGGGGTCCAAGGATACTTCCGTGCGGCACGTCAGCGTTTATTTTCTGCAATTTGGAATACTCATTCCCTTGTTTTACGCGAAAATACCGTTCAGTTATATACGATTTCATAAATGCACTATATTGAAGTGGCAGGCATGAGTTCAATTTGTTGATAAGGCCTTCATGCTAAACCTTGTCAAATGCTTGCGCGACGTCCAGGAAGACTGCTGAGCATATGTTTTTCTCTTCGAACGATTTTTCTATTTCATCTGTAATTCTGTGCACCTGATCAATGGTGGAGTGTTTACAGCGGAATCCAAACTGGTGTGAAGGTATCAGGTTGCGAAATTCAATTATTGGTTTTAAGCGATTTAGAATGAGCTTTTCTAGTAGTTTGGAAATTTGTGGCAACAAGGAGATTGGGCGGTATGAAGAAACAATATGTGGATCCTTTCCTGGTTTGGCAATCATAATCATCTCTGCAACTTTCCACAGGCTTGGAACATACTGGAGTCGGATCGACGAATTGAATAGATTGGCTAATTTTACTAGACTTTTGTTGGGTAGTTGCTTTAATACTTCCGCTGTGATTAAATCAAATCCAGGTGCCTTTTTGTCTTTTAGTTGCTTGATTTCTCTTTTCAGTTCGCTCACAGTTATATGTGGGATTAGAGTTGTTTCTTGATCTAAAGAGGGATATAAGTCATCGGACTGGCTCTCGTTCGGTTGAAAGGTGTTGGATAGATGATTTGCAAATGTTATAGCTTTATCTTTATCACTTCTCGTCCAGGTGTCATTTGCATTTTTTACTGGCGGAACGTGACAGTTTGGTATTTTTAAATATTTTGTGCATTTCTAAAGAGAGTAGACATTTTTTTTATCAGCTGTCAACTCAGATAAATATCGACTCATTGACTCATTTTTTAAATTATTTATTTCTCGTCTTAGTTCCTGAGAAGCTTTGTTAAGAGCGGCCTTATCTCCAGGGAATCGTGTGTGTTGCCATTTTCGCCGGAGTTGTCTTTTCCTTGCTATGAGTTACTTTATTTCTTTGGGATAGTTGGATCCGATTACTTTCTCTTTCTTTTTAAAAAAGGTGTGCTACTCCACGCTGCTTGTTGGATATCTTGTGTAAACTTGAAAACTTCTACTTCTAGTTGTTCCTCTGTTGTGATCGAGGAATTATTGCATGTATTGCCTTGGATGACTTTTTTAAAGAATTTCCAATTTGTGTGTTTATTGTATAGAGTTGGTGGTTGGTCTTTTTCGACAATTGCTTCGCTGATTGTTAGATATATTGGGGAATGATCTGAGTTAAGATCAGTTCCCTCACTGATTTGAACATAGTTGTGTGATATTGTTTTTACTATGAAAAAGTCGATCAAGTCTGGGGTTTTGTTGACATCTGTTGGCCAGTAAGTTGGTTTAGCTGTTGATAGAAACTCACAGCCCGTTTCTTGTGCTGCTTTATATAGTTCCCGTCCTTTTGTCGTAGTTAAGCGCGACCCCCAGATGGTATTTTTCGCGTTGAAGTCTCCACCCATTATAAACTTAAATTTATGCATATTTATAAGTTCTTTAAATTTGCAAGATATCTGTTAGAAAAGTTTGGAATTTCACTCTTTACAAATGGGATATCTAAGTCCTTGTGTATTGCTTCATTTGTGACAAACCAAGGGGCGTTAACAAGAGCACACAAAGTTTTTGATTGGTAGCGTTGTAGGATTTCTATATTCGATTTTCTAGCAGTTCCCCAAAGCTGTACCTATACCGTAGGTCCATACAGGCTTTAAAATAGCTTTATATAGTCTTATTTTGTTTTCTAAACTAAGCTGAGATTTGCGACCAAGCAGTCAGTGCATTCGCTTGGTTTTATTTTTAAGCTGCTCTTGTTTGGCCTTAATATGGGATTTCCAAGTAAGGCGTCGATCTAAATGCATTCCTAAATATGTCACCTTGGTATTCGTTGGTATTACAGCATTATTTAAAAATATTCTAGGGCAGTTATCTTTTATTAACGTAAAGGTGACATGGGTAGACTTGTCGTAGTTAACTTTGATCTTCCATTTATCAAGCCAAATTTCTAAAATATTTACTTGGTTTTGCAGCAAAGAGGATGCTTTTGCAGGTGAATCGCTAGTAGCTATGAAGGCTGTAACGTCAGCGTAAGTAGCCACTTCCACTTCTTCTGTTATTGGCATGTCGGAAGTAAATATTGTGTATAGGACGGGGCCAACACACTACCCTGGGGCACACCAGCGCTAATATTGTATATTTCTGAAGACGCATCTCGGTGTCTAACATAAAAGTGTCTTTCACTCAGATAGGATTTAAGGATCTAATAGAAATGTGCTGGCAGGAGTTTTTTAATTTTGTATAGAAGTCCCACATGCCAAACTCTGTCGAATGCCTGTTGAACATCTAAAAACGCTGCAGAACAGTATTGCTTCATTTCTAGCGCATCACTAATTACATTTACAACCCTGTGGCATTGTTCTGGTGTGCCATGTCTTACCCTGAACACAAACTGATGTGGAGGTTGAATTAGTTTTAAAGGTGACACACAGATGGCGCTATTTATCACTTTATCGCGTTGGCAATACTGAATATATATTCATGACAAAGCCTCATCCCTAGGCTTTGTTTATCAGTATCTGTCATTTCGCTGAAGTATAAACAACGCAGTGTTTTCGTGCTCCGAGTATGTCAACTTTCGTGCCGTCGAAACGCAATTTGCGGGAAGCTTTGATTTTCTGATTCAATTTGAAAAAAAAAAATACAGTCCAAGCCCGTGCAGCAGCACGATTCAAAAGTGGTGATTTTCACACCGAAGACAAGGAGCGTCTTGGCCAGCCCAAAAAGTTCGAGGACGCGGAATTGGGGGAATTGGTAAACGAGGACTCGTGCCAAACCCAAGAAGAGCTTGCTGAATCATTGGGCGTTGATAAATCAACCGTTTGCAAGCGTCTAAAAGCGATGGGAATGATCCAAAAGCAAGGACATTGGGTCCCGTACGAGTTGAAGCTGCGCGACGTCGAACGGCGATTTTTTACGTGCGAATTGCTGATCGAGCGACAAAATCGGAAGGGTTTTTTGCATCGGGTGGTGACTGGCGACGAAAAATGGATCCACTACGATAACCCAAAATGCAAAAAATCATGGGGTTTGCCCGGCCACGCATCAACGTCGACGGCCAAGCAGAATATTCACGGCAAGAAAATCATGCTCTGCATTTGGTGGGACCAGGTGGGACCATTGAAAGAAAAACGGCCGGAAATGGTAAAAAGGCACGACAAGGTTATTTTGCAACATGAAAACGCTCGGCCGCATGTTGCTCAACCTGTCAAAAAATACCTTGGAACGCTTGGCTGGGAAGTGTTACCCCACCCGCCGTATAGTCCAGACATAGCTCCCTCCGATTATCATTTGTTCCGGCATATGAGTCTCGATTTGGCGGACCAGCGGTTCTCCTCGTACGAGGCCACCAAAATATGGGTTGAGTCATGGATAGCCAAGCAGCGGCCAGAATTTTGGAGAAACGGCATCCGGAAATTGCCCGAAAGATGGGCGAAAGTTGTAGCTAGCGATGGCCAATACTTCGAATAAAATATTTTGTACCGTTTTTTCACAATGAAGCCCCAAATCTTCGAAAAAAACCTTTAAAATTAATTCAACCTCCCACTGTGTGTTTGGTGGGATTGGCAGGGAATCATCCACTATGAGCTGCTCCCCTATGGCCAAACGCTCAATTCGGACCTGTACTGCCAACAACTGGACCGCTTGAATGCAGCACTCATGCAGAAGAGGCCATCTTTGCTCAACAGAGGCCGAATTGTCCTCCATCAGGACAACACCACACCACACACATCTTTGGTGACGCGCCAGAAGCTCCGGGAGCTCGGATGGGAGGTTCTTTTGTATCCACCGGATCTCGCACCAAGTGATTACCACCTATTCTGTCCATAGCGAACGAGCTTGGTTGTCGGAAGTTGTCCACAAGAGAGTCCTGTGAAAATTGGCTCTCCGAGTTTTTTGACAATAGGGAAGCGAGCTTCTATAACAGGGGCATTATGAAGTTGGCATCTCGTTGGGAACTCGTCATCGAACAAAACGGCGCATATTTGACTTAAATCGCATCATTATAACCAATTTTATGAACAATTGACAATTCAATAAAAATACCGCAAGACTTTTTTGACAACCTTATATTTAGTAGCCCACCAGATTTTGTGTTCATCGTTTTTTGTAAGTTCAAGTGTTTTGATGAAAGAACTAAACGATTGATTTCTGAGATCAGATAGTTTTGTTTTGAGTTTTTTTGTAGCTTTATTCAGTGCTCTGTTATTAGCGCGGTATCTGTTTTCCTGCCAGATTTTTGGTAATCTTCTTTTTTTATTAATTAAGAAGTAGTATTTCAGGAGGGACTTGTACATAGTCATTAGAAGGGAGTTTCTCTCTCAAGGGGCTGGACAAATACGCTGCCTCATGAATAACATTAGTGAATGCTTCTATTGAATTTTTGGTTAAAAGGGAAGGACAATCAATAGATCCAGAAATGATAGAACGATAGCATAGATCGTCTGCTATCAAGAGGTTTTAAGGGTCGAGCCTGCTTTAGAGGCTTCAAATAATCGATTTTCTCGTGGATCTTTTTGGGAAGGAAAGAAATATTCGATTGAAACGAAACTATCAGATTTTATTGTTATATATTTCAACAGTGTTCTGAAATTTTTTTCATTAAAATATATGTCGTGGTTGCCTTATACAAGCATTTGCCGAGGCGCCTCGAGTGTGCATGTGTCGTGCAGCGGGAAGGATGCAGGTCGCAATTTTCATCTGAAACCAAAAACCCAAAAAGTTTTTATTTTAGTATAGTATAGCTTCTAGTTAAACCAAGAAAATTAAACAAAAAGTGAGAAATTCAACAATTTTTCGCTAATTAAAAAAAAAAATCATTTTTTTGGAAAAACAAATTCACTTTAGATTGTTTAAAAAGTGTGTTAATCATAACTTTCTTAAGGTTTTTTAGGTTCAACTAGAAGAGAATTTAATTCCGAATACAATCAATGCTATCTCGTTTCGATAGGGCGTTTAATTTTTTCCCTATCTTTCCCGCCAATTAGGAAAAATCGTAAAAATAAAAAACCGAGAAATCGCGCGTCAAAGTTTTTGTATATACCTATACCAGCCGCTCGTATACCTGCTCGACGCTTGCTCACAATTTCTTCTGTAACTCCGAAAATATTTTGAATTTGCTTCTGAAAATTTGAGGACACATTCTTGGATAGTTTGGGAATACATTTATGCAAAAAAAATCTATTTTTTTAAGCCTCTAAAGCATCGAGAGCGATACGATGGTACAGGTTCGGTTCAGAAAAGTTTAAAGATCGGAGCGCAAAACGAAGAAAAACTTTCTCAACTCTCTCAATCCGATTAGACACAAGTGTTTGGTACGGTCTCCAAATGACAGCGGCATACTGTAATCTTGATCTAACAAAAGCACAATACGCCGCCCTGCGGTATACCCCTATGTACGAACCTAGTGATTTTAGCCCAAGCAAGGCCGAGATCCAGAGATAGATAGGTCTTTCTACACCTAGCCTATTAAAAACGAGACTAAATAACGAAAAAAGCTATATTAAGTTATGATAATGGTAATCTGGCCATACTGGTCACCAATTGTGCTAATATAATGTCACTCATTGCCAAATTCGCTGAGAGCAAAGTAACGGTACCACGATAGGTGCCATCTCATTATTCGCCCCATCATGGATTACTCCCAGAATTTCGCAACGGATGGTCAAACCTTATTTTCTAACGTTCTTGTATGCCTACAGTCACTCGCATTTTATTTGATACAGATGCGATTGTTTTTGTAAAGTGTTGAGGTCTATCTTTTTTTCGTAGTACATTCTCGAGGCGTTTCATTACCGCGTTCCAATTGTCCGCGCAATGTCGCCAATCTGCTTTCTCAGAGCACATTTCTTTTCGCGAGCCATCTGTCACAACTAAAAAAAGAGTGTTCAGCATCATCGCTCTGCGCTTAGCAGTATAAGCATTTGGGAAAGCTTATCTTGCCTATGCGTTATAGGTATCTCCGGAAGTATCCGTGCCCAGAGAGGAACTGAGTTAAGAAGTATTATAGTTCACTTCCCCGAAGCTCCATTGGACCCATTCGCCAGTGTCGACGTCCATCTGCCACTCGGTTCAGTACCCCATCTTTGCCACCGCAGCATGGTTTGGCATCTCCGTTTCCCGACGCTAGTGATGACGTGTTTCTATTTGAAGTGCCACGCATCCATTCTTTCCCGGGATAAGGGCGACGGGTACCTTCCCGCCGATCACAACGACTGCAGCGCCAGAAACAGTGCGGTAGACTGAGGCTACTAGGCTATAACCTAGTAACACAAAAGTAGAATTTAGAATTGAATAAGCAAGAAGATGCAAGATTTAACTGTTTTTCAGCCGTAATCGCCGTTATTCTGGAACCTCTGACTTGACTGCCAAGCTGAGAAATTCGGTTCTTAGTCAAGTCAGGTATCCGAATAGTTTTTGGAACTCCCCTGCAGTCAAATGAAAAGTAATGTCCACATCCCGGAACAAAAGTCAATCCACTGTTTGAGGGTTCACTACTGCCACTCCACGCGATTAATCATAAGCGAAATACTCAAAGGACAAATTCACGTTTTTTAAATAAGTTTTCGTTAATGTATCATAATTTCAAAATTTTAATTTAAACTACCAATTTTTCTTTTCACGTTTAATTTAACCACAAAAAAATTTTAATGTCGTTTAGTTTGCGATAGTCGAGAGGTTAATCAAACAGCTGATTTTGTCTTATCGATTTTCGTTATGAACTGAGTTACCGAATAGTGAAATCGTTAAAATTGTAGTTAAGGGAAGATAACGATGCGAATATCGTTAAAATTGTGCTTAAGGAAAGATAACGATGCGAATGTCGTTAAAATTTGTTCGCGAATCGCATTATTGGGCAAACATATTTTACCAGGCGAAGACATAAAACTAAATAAAATAGGAGAAATACTAAAATTTATTGAAGAAGTTGGGCTCGGCGAAATCCGTTGAATCTACGAAGAGAGCGCGGTAGATCTTTCAGGTCGCAGTACTAACTTCCCTCATAATAAATTTGCGTTTAAATCTACAAATTACAAATTATTTATATTTTTTTTGTGTTTTCTTATTACATGGCTCGATCCAATAGCTGCTGCACAGATGAGGGCAACCAGTTTTTCATGCTGTTGTCGCTTAGCATACAAACATTGCGATCAATATAACAGTACAACTTGCCGACGCGGTAAACCTGTAATGAAGTGACATTAGTCTTTGTTTTTAATGTAAAATTTACGATCTAACCCACCTGTTTGCCCAACTCCCTTCGTCCTGGCATTGGCGCAAAAAGTATACCTCGTTCGGCGCACTTCTGCGAGACCAATTCCTTGAATTCCAATTGCGCTGGTGCTACCATTTGCAGATCCAACATAGTCGGAGGCGGCGGTGGTGGTGGCGTCGCCGTCATTATGGGTGTTGGTATTGAAGCAAGTCCTGGTGCTAGTACGTCGGTGGCGCGATGCATCATTTCAAGCGCACGACGCAAATGCTCTTTGATCGAGGGTTCACGCAACATATCCTCGGTTAGCATGCTCTTCCAGCCGGTATACCAACGCGAGATCTCCGCATAGTCGGGCGATTGATTGAGCCACAACACCAACACTTGCATCCATTTGGGAAAGAAATATTTATCGAGCAGCTGTGCCATTTGATGTGTGGGTATCAGCTCATGCCACTCCCACACCTGATTCCACAGCTCGAGTTGTTGTTGCAATGGATTTATAATGAATTCATTCAGTACCAATTGCAGTTTCGGTATGATGTGTTGTGACAGGAAACGCTGCATTTCGATGTCATTGAATGCGCCCTTCCAGGGCGTGAGCATTGCGCGCGCTGAACGATCTTGGGGCATCCACGCCTGCAAAGCAGTTGCCAATTTTTCGCGTATCGTGGGAAAGATGAACTCCTCCATTTTATGACCCAATATATTATTCCACGGCAATATCCAAATGTGTATGGGTACGGTGTCCGTGAGCGGATCCCAATCGCGCACACCGTTGCTCAGCTGCGGCAGCACTAGCTGTTCGAGCACAG
Organism: Anastrepha obliqua; assembly: GCF_027943255.1. NCBI lineage: Eukaryota > Metazoa > Arthropoda > Insecta > Diptera > Tephritidae > Anastrepha > Anastrepha obliqua. The sequence goes on from NC_072896.1 coordinate 35,341,881, forward strand.
AGTCCAGTATCCAGGTGGGGAATAGCGGCGCCCAACAATCGAGTAGTGCAGCCATAGGTTGATGCAATTTCGGATTCCAGGAGGCAGCGCATGCGCGAAAACTCGGTATAACACCTGCCCATACAAGCGAGGAGTAAGGATCGAAAATATTGCGCGACTCGTTTTGCGGATCAACATTCATTTCCAATATGCCGCGCCACTTCTTGATCAGCTCAACATTTTGCGTCGGCTGTTCGAGTGGTTTCCAATCTTCCAGAGTTATTTTAACAAGCGGTGCAATAACACCCGCGGCCAGATCGCCAAGCGCAAATTCTTTATACTCGGCCGCATAGTTCTGCTGCAGTTTGACAAAAATTTGCTCGGCACGTTGTAGTGTCAACAGTTCATTGCTCGTGGTCAGCTCCTCTACTAGTTGCAAGGCTTGTTCCAGCGTATCGATGTGATTCTTCTCCAAATGCACGATTTCTTCAAGATTTTTGCGCTCATGTTCTAACGCTGCCTGACGATCAGTAGCCTCACGCTCTGCTTTGTCGAGCGTTATAATGTCCTGTTCGCAGAGGTTTACAATAAGCTGTAGATTGTGCATCAGTTCGGGCAGCGCAAAGGTGCTGCCTTTCTTTGAGGTAATGCTGCTGCCTGCGACAGCCTGTTCCAAGTCATAGAGTTCTTCGTCGACCACCTTCGTTTGTCCCAGGGCATGATAGCCGCTAAGTACGCGCTTTTCAGGACCGGTCATATCTATAACCGGAACGTTTCCAATCTTTTTGCTGCAAAAACCATAATATCACAACTTCTAATTAATATTTTTAAAAAGTAAACTACACATATGTACCTTAAATTTTCTGAGAGCGCGAAACTCCCTTTTTTCCCCTTCTCAATCACCTCCTCGACCGAACGGTAGTAGTAACGTTTACCTTTATCTTGACGTGCGTCGCCGCATTTTTTCCACTTGTTAAGTTTTTCTTTAAATTCTTTGGCCTCACGCACATCTTCACCTTCTTTCGCCACTGGCTGTAATATAATAAATCTTAAATCCACGCACAACAAACAAATTTCGCACCACTTACCCCCTTTCCACCAACACTAGCAGCAACCTCTGGCCCATAAGCACCAATCGCACCGCGCCCTTTACGCATATGCGCCTGTACTGGTTGTGATATACCTTGCAAGTCTTTGCCCAAACCCTTGCCTGGTTGATAGCCCATCTGCAGTAGCAATTTCGCGCCAATGCCACGCGTGTGCTGTTCCCAAGCGCCCACATTTGGATTACTACTATGACGCGCACTACTATTGCGCTGCTGATGGCCTGCCTCAGCACGTTTCCGCTGCGTGCGTTCCTCATCGGAACTGGTCGCCGAATCACTGGTACCACCATCATCCGCCTCAACTTGTTTGCGACCAAAAGATGGACGCGCATTTTCTTCATCACTTTCCTCATCGGTGATTTGTTGGTCTGTGCTGGTTTTACGCGCCTTTTTATCCTTTTTGCCCGATTGTTGTATGCCACCAGCGACAAAACTTACCGGTGCCGAGTAGTCTTTCGATTTACTGCCACCACCGCCACCAAGTCCAGCGCGCCCACGGCGTCCGCGCCGGTTGCTGGACTCTTCGGGGCTGTCATTATCACTATCATCGGCCCAAATGCCTATTGGAAGGAATGTATATGTGTAGAAATATATTTGTTTTGTTTTAAAAGTGAAAGGTAATAGAAAAAAACATATTGAAACCTGTAGTTACCATAAATTTGCTGGTTCTTTGAAAGATTTCTACGACGCCCCGGATTAAATTCGTTTTCTAAATCGTAATCAGTTACCTCGAACCGCTCGTATTCATTATCAGACATGTCGCTGTTAATATAGGTATATAATACTTTTTGCTTCCGTGAAAAACCCGCTTAAGTAATTTTTGTAAACACAACTATTTTAAAGCTATAAATAAAATGTAAACTATTGGGTTGTACGATAGTAGCCGAAAGACAGCTGATAAAATGCAATCACTACAGTGGCATCCAAACGTGCTTCATAACAGGGTTGCATACAGGGCACCAAATAAATATTTTGTTTAAGCCCAGATAGTTTTGTTTCAGCGTAGCTAAAGCACAATATACACACTCTTAATTGCTGCACCCCCGCATTGACACATTTGCGCGTAGACGTCATTAAACAATTTGCTCTTTGGTGCTCACACTCATCAACGTTCCTAGTGCCTTCCCGTTGCCCGTAGGATACACAAAATTGAGCATATCTTATCCCGTAGAAAACAATTGCGTTCTTTTAGCTGCACATTTACACAATACATCGGTTTGTGTGTTGTTTCTGTTGGTATTGTTGTTGTTGTTGTAGCAGCATAAACATTCCACATACATATACAGGAAATGTTGCTGAAGAGACTGTCCTTGGCCAGGTATAAATCCGGGTCGTTACGGTTACGTAGAACCGACTGCCGTGTGAACGTATCGGTTTGAGTTTGGATGATATATTTGCATACACACTTTTACACACATCCGCGTTATCAGTTACAATTTTTCGTTGTCAAAAACTACCAAATGCAAATAGTTCATTTATCTATAACTAACATTATTCAACATTGTTTTTAAGTAATTTTAATAAAAATAATAGTTTTCTAAGTTTATTTTGTAAATGATTTCAAAATAGACTGTTTGGCAACACTGTGTGGTGAGAGAGTAGTCAGCTGACACGATTCTAAGGAACAGTTCAAAATCACACGTCAACCATGCTAATGCTTCCACTCACCAACTTAAACGTACGCCCGTACACCCATTTCAGCTGACACGAGGAAGCAACGATCTACGATACTACGGAGCAGAACGGTGATGAAAATTCTTTTACTGGGGCTCGTCATTAGTTTCATCGTGGCAGCTGACACGGGCGTACATTTATGTTAGGGAGTGTGAGCACCATTACACATTGCACCGTAAATTCTTTTGTAAATAGAGAACATTTTTCATTGAAATTTTCAAATACCGGCCGCTCACAACGCATGAACGCAATAGAAAAATACATTTTACTTTACTTTCAACGGTAACTGCGTTAACGCATTCGTAACGGCACTTTAACAAGTGTCATAAAAATATACGTGTTGACTTTGAAAAAGGGGCGGATTTACTAGCAAAAGCCCTTTAAGTATCTTCACTGTAAGGTAAAAGCTTATTTAGCACATAAAGTTTATTGACAGCTATGCGAATAAAATAAGTGGCAGGAATCGTCTTACAAAATATAAAAACACTGTACTTTTTGGTTAAATATAAATTCAATATTATCTAAAGTTGCACAATGTTAAACGAATTTGAGAGTAAAAACATCCGAAGCAAAAAGGTCGTATGCTACGTTACGTTAGAATACCTTTACGTTTGAGCTACATAGTCAAACACGGTTTGTGTATTTGATAAGCTATCACACTGTGCAGCGAAATTGTTTCATCTAAAATACGAGACTTTCGAAAATGATTTGCACATACAAAATAATTAAGTATAAAATGCCTCTAAAACTACAATTATGTAATTACAATGTTTGCATTTGCATGCGTAAACTATTATATACATAATAATTGTGCCTGATATCTGCATACTCATTACTCATTACTTCAAAATATGAGCAAACGCCTATATAAGCTGTACTTTTGTGAGTATGTAATAGTATCTCATACCATTGTATTCTTTCAAAAGTAATAAATAAGCAATTAAACACATTAAGCTATATTAACATGCATTTGTTATTGTATATAATCAGAAATAATTAATTTTTTTTTTACAATTGGTCTTTTACATCTATTCATTCTTGCAACCACCACGCAATGACTTTTTTCGCACATGCGCCATTCTATGTCCGGTCGCATACAACCCTGTTTGTGCGATGAATGCAATTCTTCACTGTTTCTGTTTTGTCTTCATTCGGTGTTTGACGTGAGCGCACGAGTTGTTGCGATTTACATGGAGTAGCGGAATATTCGATTCTTTCACAGACCCATTGTACAAGTGTAAATTTCCGGCAACTAAAGAAATACTAAAATTTAATTAATAAAATAATTGACCATCCGACTTAAGTAATCTATAATAACATTATTGTGTTTATATCATTGAACAAGCAACAGATAAGACATTCAATATTTTCTCGACATTTACTTGTAAGAAACGTGCTGCTTCCTCTGTCAAACGTAAACGGCGCAACTTGAAATTAAAAGGTGTACGTACGTGTGTGTTGTTGTGTACATGAAGAACGAAAGGAAGGAGATAAACAAAAAAGTGCATTTTATATGAAAGGCAATTAAATAAATACGAGCAAGTATAAAAACAAAACATATAAAAACACGTGCTATTCGCCGACCACAACAAATACAAGTGGAACGACAAAGAAATTGAATTTTTGGTGGCAGTTTGAGGAGACTGTTTGAAGACTAAATAAAATAACTAATTATAATTTAGCTGTCGGAGTATTTTTTGGCATTTAACAGCAAGCGAAAATGGTGCAGGTGAGTTGGTGACCGATTTGCATAATAAAAGTTGCAATATATTTTGTGATAGAGAAACAAAAAAGTACGAAACTTTCAATTAAGTAAAGGCAGTTTTTTCGGTTAAAAAAAGCACCGCATCGAAAAATTAAGATGAATGAAAATTAAAAATGTACGTCTTAATTTCCCCTACACTATGCGTGAAAATGGACAACAGTTTCAAAAGCTTTAAATTTCAGTAAAGAGTACCTGCATCTTTATGCAGTTAAAAATACCCAAAATATAATAAAATACGCCTTAAAAATATGCGAACGTGGCGTTAATAGATGATTTAATTAATGAATGAATTAATTAAGGGACTTACTCATTAAATTACAATAATTAATTAACTCATTAAATTAATTATTTCGCTTATTAACGCACAGGCCACATTTCATCGACAGTCGGATCTAAGCTACCTGGACGACAATAATTTATATCCACTCAAAAACATCCTAGTGCTTTTTCGAACATTGTTTAGAAGTGTTTTATGCTGCTGCACCAACAACAACTATCTTAAATAGTATGTGGAAAATGGCAAATCAATCGACTGACTTATCCAAAAAATGGACCTGATTAAGGATTTTTATGAAGTGTAAAATTTAAAGCACAAGTCCTAAGAAAATTTGTAAACGGTAGATAGTCTCATTATAAATAGTATTAAAGGAAAATTACGTCAGGCAAATGTAAACGCATCCGTGTAGGATTTTGTCTCAAGAAAAGCCATTACAGCTTTCGATATTTTGCGACGAGCTATCGGAGATTACAATTTTTTTAGAATATTTCTTCCCACGTTGGCAAAGAATAATTCTGCTACTAGATATTACGAGGCGTACATCTTGTTGTTGTTGTTGTAGGAGCATAAATATTCTCCACACATGTACGGCGAATCCTTCTCGAGTGGCTTACTCCAAGGCTGGAAATACAAACCTCATAAAAAATGTAATCTGGGTTGGATATACATTCGGGTCGTTCTGGTAGCGTAGAACCGATTGTATTTGGAACGTAACTTTCCTACATTAGTAGCTAACTTTGAGCAGCTCTCGGGCATCAAAAAACCTCTTCATTACTGAAAATATTTAAGTCTGTTTTTAGAGCAGTATTAAATATACAATAAAGGGAACCGTTGTTGTTATTGTTGTAGCAGCATACATCTACGGGGAGTTCCGATAACGTAGAACCGACTGTCGTGGAAACAAGGAAGCATTTCCTTCTAATTGTTGTCGCTCCACGTCGAGCAATAAATAACATTTTTGTCATGGAAAAGTGTATCATTAAAAACAATTCGCCGTTTAGAGGCAGAAATTGTAGAAGTTCGACAACCAAGTATATAAAACACTCACTGAAATTCTTTGCGAAATATTTTTTCCGAGCATTTTAGTCGTAAAATGTTTGATTTAAAAGCACTTTTAGACTTTAATTGAAAAGCAGACCAAATTGATCGGAAAAAGGGTAGATAACGGGTTAAAATTATCCATAAAAATGAGACTCTTTAAAATCGACGATTGAACAATATATATTTCTATCAGAAATACATATAAAAAACTTTTTACTTGTAAGAAAAATATTTTTATGACCAAAATTTGTGCTAAAATGTTGACCTGAGTATAACGAAAGTTGAGGCGTGTTGGATTATAATATTGTTTTACAAAATCTGTTATTATCAGGATTATATGGACGCTTCTAGACTCCGAAAATGCGGCTGTACGGTGTAACTAAATATGCAGGAAAATATTAATATTCTGAAATATTTTTGATTACTTCGGATTATTTATTTTTTAACAGCAAAAATCATGTTTATATTTATTTATTTTTAACTCTGATTATAAATTAGAAGAAAAACGCACTTAAGAAAACCAAATTTCTAATCTTAATCAAAATTTAATTAAATTAATTTAATAATTTAATTTTTTTGAGTGTCGGAAGTGACATTTGTATAAATTTCTAATATTAATCAAAATTTAATTAAATTAATTTAATAATTTGCATTTGTATAAATTGAAATTTAAAATACACTTTTTTTGCATACTTTTAAGGTAATAACCCAAAAATTCAGACTGACACGAAGTTTTTATTTTATTTATTTTTTTAATTTTTAATTATTATTTAAATTTTTTTTTGTGTAAAATTTTTTGTTCCTAATTTTAAGATATTACGCTAAAACTTTACACTGACCCGAAATTTTTAATTTAATTTTTTTATTTTATTTAAAAGTTTTTGTTTTATTATTTAAAATATTTTTTTTTAAACCTTTTTTTTTAATTTTAATAATATTTCAATAAAATTTTGCTTAATTTTAAGGTACTAAGTTAAAAATTCATGACTCGAATTTTTTAATCTCTTTTTATTATATTTTTTTAATTTTTTATTATTATTTTAAATGTTTTTTTTTTTATTTTAAAATTGTTTTTACTAAGTTACTAAAAAAGGTACCAAATTAAAATTTAACAATTTTTATGAAGAGAATTTTAAAATCTCTTTTTTACGTTAACTACCAATAAGATCATATGGTTTCTTTTGCTGGAGTCATCGGGTTAGGCCTGCAACGTTGAGAAGTTTGCTAGCTTCCTCGTTTACGTGCCTCTGGAGCCTCATAGAGAGGGCTTTTCCTTGTATTTTAATAACTTCAGCTATCGTAGGAATGTTGAGGTCACGATGAATATCTGCATTGCGAATGTACCAAGGTGCGTTCACCATATTTTTGAGAATTTTATTTTGAAATCGTTGGATATATTATTTTGACTGGCGCTGCCTTAAATGTGTGCGCCATAAGACCCCACTGGTTTGATGTTTTGATTTTATATCATTATTTTGTTATATATAGAGAGTTTTTAATTCCGTCCAATGAACCAGTTCAGTTTAGTATTTTCAAATTTAGACTAACCCGAATTTTTTAATTTAATTTTTGTTTTATTATTTTAAATGCATTTTTGGATTTATTTTTATTTTATTTTTTTTTAATTAAAAAATTTAATTTTTTAAATTAATTTTTTTTATTATTTTAAATGCATTTTAATATACTTTTATTTTATTTTTTTTTTATTTAAAAAAAATGTATTAAACATTTTTATATATTTAATAATTTTTTTATTACTTAAAATTATTTTTATTTTCAATTTTGTTTTTTTTTTTTATTTTAAAAATTTGTTTTTCAATTTTTTTAATTTAGTTTTTTATATATTTTAAATTTGATGTTTCTGATCCAAATATCTCAAAAATGTTAGTAACTAATCTTACGTGAAGACAATGCTGCAGTATAGCACAGAGAGATTTTTTTAAATTTCTTTTTTTTTTGCCTTTTTCTCACAACGACATTTTGCCAAACGGTGAGCATAGTAAATCTAACAGTTTTCAAAATTCAATGACACACATCTTCTTAAATACATTTTACACAGAAGATTTTTTCGATTGGTTAATTTAAACTATTTTTTTAATTTTTTTGAACGAAATTTTTTAGCAGAAAAAAATTATGTAGCTTATTTCAGCAATTAATAGATTTTATTTTTTTTTTTGCAAATGTTTCAAGTCTTTCAAATTTAGAAAATCTTCATTTAGTTTTTTTGAATAAAAATTGCGGTGGCTTGATGAACTGTCCTGATAACAAAATGGCACGGATGTTATTTTCTTTAATATATGTATGTATGTTGTTTGAAATTTAAAAGTACGTTCACAGTGGTGATTAGCAATAAATCCACAAAAATTTATCTACCCGTTTACATATGGCAGATTAGCAGCAAAATTGACACTCTGCTGTCAAGAGTGTTTTTAAAGATTTTTCTTCATAGAAGTTGGTTTGGAGAAATATTTTATTATTTTTTGTTTGTTTAATTATTATCAAGCCAAAGAGAAGCAATACCGTATTGAATTGTTCAATTGGCTGCTAGTGAAACGACGTCTATTGAGGTTGCAAAAAATTAAGGCAACATTACGCGTGCGAACTTCGATACATTTTATAACTTCTAGACATTTTATAATAAGCAATAAAGGGCAACGCGTCAATGGATACACGCTTTTTTCTGCAATGCATAATTAATAGCATCTAACAAAATTTTTATTCGAATTATGTCTACAAACCAATTTTCTTTGTCAGTATCCACTTTATTTAGTTTTTACTTTTACGTTTCTCCTAACATTTGGAGTAATAATTATCGATAACAGAAAATACGTGGTTCTACAGCAAAAAGCTTATTTATAATCTGAGGTTATTTTATAAATTCGGATTTCGGAAGAAACATTTTGTATGAGCAATCGCGCTTTTTAATTAGGGATTGGGAGTTAAGCTCGAAAGAGTAGATAATCTACTTATATGTGAACCTATTATAACTAAGCCTACATATATATTGGAAATAAGCTCTAAGTTTACTACTTTCGGTATATATATTTTTCCGCTTTATTTGCACGCCGCCTGGGTCCTCTTAGGAGGATTAAATTAGGATTTAAATCACCCAAAAGAATATTTTTTTCTTTAGTAAAATAATTTTTTTTTATTTATTGTAGTAAAAAAATTTAATTGTTTTTATTCTTATTTAGTTCTATTCAGTAAAAAAATCATTTAATTTTTTTTATATTAACTTTTTTTATTTATTAAACAAAAAATTTTATTTAGTAAAAAATGACTCAAAAACAAAATTTTATGATTAATATATATATGTACCATAATATAATATTTTAATAATCATAATAATTTAGCGCCCTGAGAAAGGGTGAAAAGCTCTAATCTCCACAATGCTGAAAACTTCCAGCTCAATAAATATTTGTCCAGAATGGCGAATCTCCATGTGGGTAAAGCAGGATAGCGACACTAAAGGCCTACTCATTCTTATCTTCCTCTTCTTCATGTAAGCAGCTTCATGTCGCCCGCACGCCTAGCTTCTGGGCGTGTGTTCCTATTAGAAAGTGCCCCATTATAAGTATTTTGGCTTAGTAGAGATTCAGCGCGTTTAGCATTTTCAGAGTCGACCACAATGCTGCGCGATCCTGCTGGTAAGCTTGTCACGCCATCTTTCGTTCGCTATACTTACAAATTTCTCAAACATAAGCAGCTCGCTATCATAGCCTACGCACTCCTTAGGCAATTTGGGGCGGATTTTCGCTAATTCATCAGCCCTACAATTCCCTTTTATGGCGCAATAGCCTCGAACCCAGGTTCTATATGGGCGAAATGGCTCAGCCAACTCATTAAACGGCATTTCATGGCTAGCTTGGCGGTGGTCTATTTGATTTGTGAGGGATTTTATAGCTGTCTGGCTGTTAGTGAAAATGAAGATATCAACTCCAGATATTGCATCGCACTGTACCAGCAGGTGAGGGGGCTAGAATTTGCCTGCGGTAAGGTATGGCTGTCGTTAAAGGCAACTAACGTCCAAGCAAGTGTTACCAGTCCCAAGCTGTATGAAAGCTCAACTGGTAGTAGTCTTCGGGTACGAAATTTGACTAAAACTGTGACGGCGCTTCGGAGAGTTTCGTGGTAGCTGTGGTTTAATACCTAAATTCGGTTGGTTGTTGTTGTTGTAGCAGCATAAATATTCCCCATACATATACGGGAATGCGCTGAAGTGACAGTCCTTGGCTGGATATAAATCCGGGTCGTTCCGGTTACGCAGAATTGACTGTCTGATTGACAGGGAACGTAGATGCTTTTGGTTCGATGTGGGGTTGCATCGCAGCCTGATGCCGAGACCCAAAGAATGGTAGAGGTTTAGATGGGCCTTGAGCCATGTTAAGATCGCTACTGTGTCCATACCACACTATCAATTTGTACCAAAAATAGTTGGGTTCTGATTATTATAATATTATAATTGATCTGTTTGCTTTTGAGCACCGTGGGGTTAGGCCATCGGCGGCAGGTATCTACGTTAAACACATCAAACGTTGTGCTAGTGTCTACGGCCTTAGTTATTGTCAGCCAGTTAAGCACGAAAAACATCACAAATAGTTGGGGAGCTAAAAGACATCTCCAGATGTTCGGAATATAAACCGCCGCCCAACTATCTTCTGAGCCTTGAGTCATCTGCGGGTACATGGATGGACTTACCTTGTCTCGAGAATGTTGTAAAAGAGAATGTAATTGGAAAATATACTTGTTAGTATTTAATCAAAATTTTTTAATCTTAAAGCTCGTAAAAAAAAGGTTGGTCAACTTTGATGTATTAATTTTTTTCAACCACACCAAAGGAAAAACACCAAAGTATATAAAAATGATTGCTATCTACTCAACTGTTTTAACAACTGCAGAGGGAAAATAGTTGAACAGTTTATATCTTTATGTATAAAAAATCAAAAGTTCTACATACAAATTTCAGGTTTTTAACGCCTAACGCCCCGAACAAAGTGCAGATTATTTGCTATTTGCGCATTTTGCTTGGATGAAAACAATAAAAACAAAAACAAAGCATGCAGTGCAACATATTTCTTTATTGCAGACAAACAAGTATTGTGCTCCCTACACCCATGGACACATGCACATTAAAGTTTCATTAGCAGGCAGACTTCACTAGGTGAAGTGAGGCAGACCAGACCACTGACTTGCAACCCCCTACTTGGCTAATTTGCTCGTCGCGATTGTGAGATATAATATGATATGATACATATAAACATACATCTGCATGCGCATAAATAGATATCCTAGCGGCAATGAAGAAGCAATAGAAACATTTTTCACCTTTATTAAATACATTTAACTTTGCTTTTCGAGTTTTCGACGCTTCCAAAGCGCTTTTAATAGCAGAAAGGGAAAATGTGTATTTCCGCGTGTCCCAAATGTGAATTTGTAATTTCCCTTACATATATACATATGTATGTGTGAGCGAGTGTGTGTGTGCACGTGTGCCTGTTTATGAAAATATATTTGCGTCATATTGGCCAGAGGGTTGCAACCCCGCTTGTTAGTTGTCTGTCTGTAAGTTGAACAATCAAAAGGTTGCTGTTGCAATTCAACTATCCCATATCGGAATATTGATGGCACTACCATCGGCGATACCACCACCACCTTCTCATTGTTGAAAAGGTATTGCGTGAAAGTAAAAACGGGCTGGCTGCACGCATGTACACGCACACAGATTAGTTGATTGTTATGCAAGTTTGTATGTATGTACAAATTGAATGAAAAATCATTTTTACATACACACATTTTCCCCGATTGCTGTTGTTGCTTGACTTCTATTTTTTCCAATTTCTTCTTTTTAAAGCCACTCGTTTGATTTTTCCTATTGCAACGCAGTCAGAACGGAAAGGAGCGTCGTTTGTGTCCAGCCCGATTCTGGTCATTTTAGTGTACTTTGCTCTTGTTCATATGCGCAGGGTTGCCGGGTTTAGTTTTTCTAAAAGAAAAATTTAAAAAATCGCATTTCTCAGATTTAACTAGAAAACTAAGGACATAATTTAATAAAGAGGAGATTGCGCAGGGTTGACAGGTTTGATTTTTCTGATAAAAAAAAAATGTAATATATAAAAAAATTGCATTTATCAGATTTGCAAAAAAAATTATGATTAAGTCAAATAAAGATTAGATTTTGCATGGTTGCCAGGTTTCATTTTCCTCGCAAAAATACTTTAAAAAATCGCGCTCTCCCATTTACGTAAAGAATTAATGACAGAATTTACTAAAAATTAGATACCGTAGGGTTGCCAGGTTTAATTTTTCTGGATTTTTCTTGAAAAAATAATATACAAAATCGGGTTTATCAAAAAATAATAAAAAAAATTATATAAAAAAATTGATTTGCGTAAAAATTTAATGACATAATTTAATAAAAAATGAGATACCGCAGGGCTGACGAGCTAAATTTTTCTGGAAAAAATCGCTTTTATTGTTTATGTAAACATTTAATGACAAAACTTATAAAAAATTAGATACCGCAGGGTTGCCAGACTTAAATTTTCTGTAAAAACTCGCATTTAACAGATTAACGTAAAAAATTATTGACATAATTTAATACAAATGAGATACCGCAGAATTGCCAGGGGAAAAATCGCGTTTATCATATTTGCATAAAAAATTAATGACTTAATTTAATAAAAATGAGATAACGCAGGGTTTCCGAGTTAAATTTTTCTAGAAAAGAAAAATATAAAAAAAATCGAGCTTATCAGGGCTGCGCCATTAAAATAATATAAAATTGCCTTTATCAGATTAACGTAAAAAATAATGGCATAATTTGATATCTCATATATATTGCGAAGGGTGGCCTAGTTTAATTTTTCTAAACAAAAAGATAATAAAATTTAAAATATCATACTTAAATAAAGATGAGATTGAGCAGGGTTGCCAGGCTTAATTTCTTAGAAAAAATATAGAAATAATCGCGTGTATCAGATCTACGTAAAAATAATGCATTAATTTTATAAAAATGAGGTACTGCAGGGTTGCCGGGTTTAATTTCTGGAAAAACATGGTATTTTATAAGAAAATTGCACAAAAGCTAATGACATAATAAAATTGAGATACTGCAGGGATGTTAAGTTTAATTTTTCTACAATATAAAAAATATATAAACGAATTTAAAATTTTCGCCTTTATCACATTTACGATAAAGAATAAAATAATTTAATAAAAACGAAAGCACTGTAGGGGGGTCAAATTTGAGATCTCTCTAAAAATTTAATATTTCCAAAAAAAAAACACAAGTAGCAAAAGAAAAGTAAAAAAAAAATTCTCGCTTATCAGATTTGCGCTAAAACAATAGTGGCATACATCTGATATAAAAATAAATTAATAAAATTTATGCGTTTATCATAACGCTTAATACGCCTTAACGCTTAATAAACCTTTCATATTCCAGAGTTTAGGCCTCGTAGCACTAGAATGCTACTTAGATGCTTTGCGATCGTTTCTAGTCACTCTTAGATCAATGCAAGTGAAAATTTTCTCCATTCTCGGGAACTTTGCAGCCATTTTTTCTAAGCTTGTGAATAAATAAGTTTTCCATGCATAACCTCCGAGCGTATTTCTGTCATGAAAAAGCTCCTCATAAAGAATCGGCCGCCGTAGCCGAATGGGTTGGCTACCATTCGGAATTCACAGAGAGAACGCAGGTTCGAATCGCGGTGAAACACCAAAAATAAGAAAAAGTTTTTTCTAATAGCGGTCGCCCCTCGACAGGCAATGGCAGACCTCCGAGTGTATGTATATCTGACATGAAAAAGCTCCTAATAAAAATGTCTGCCGTTCGGAGTGGGCTTGAAATTGTAGGTCCCGCCATTTGTAGAACAACATCAAGACGCACGCCACAAATAGGATGAGGAGCTCGGCCCAACACCCAAAACGGGTGTACGCGCCAATTATATGTATATGTGTATAAAGAATCATTCGCCCTTCAGAGTCGGCTTAAAACTGTAAGTCCCTCCATTTGTGGAATAACATCAAGACGCATGCCACAAAGAGGAGGCCCTCGGCAAAACACCAGTACCCGCCATTTTTTTTTATTTTTTTTATTTAACTGAGTCAGTTGGCAAGCCTACTTGCACACAACCAACGTTTTAGTTCGTTCTATCGCCGTCGAAGCATTGAGATTTGCTATAATTTCTGCTGTTTTACTTCTTGAGTAGTTGACTTGAGTGCGTGTGTCTGTGTTGCGTGCTACTATATGCCTGGATATTTCAGTGCGTGCGTTTTTCTGATTGTGTAAATTTCTACTCTATGCCTTCAATTCAATAGGCTCCCTCCCATCTCTCTTTCCTTGCGTACTGCCCTCACTCGTCCAGTAGCTTTTGCTTTGTGCGTGCTTTGTTTGTGTCCATATGTTTTTGAGCATTTTTCCTTGCTATGCGGCATGAACGCACGCACGCAAGGAAGCAACGCACACACGCGCGTAATTTCCAATTGGATACCATTATGCATCGTTGACCTACCACCAAGAGCACGAGCATGAGCAAAGTAAAGTAAAGCATACAAGAGTAATAGCAACAGCTAGAGCTGAATAGATAGCAGGCTCAAGGCAGCTAGGTATTCTGGGACGCGTAGGCCGGTTAGCATAAACAATAAAGCAAACCAAGGCAAGGCAAGGCATGTAGGCAATCCAAGTGGCTGCCATCCCACCTTTATCTATTCGTGTGCGCTGGAACGGCAATGCGCGCATCCTTATCGTGATGCTTCCCTACTTGCTGTCCTTGTAGTTGTTTTTCTTCTCGTTGTTGTAATATTGCTGCAATATTGTTTGTTCTCCTCGTCGTCGTCGTCATAGTCTCGCTGCTAGTTCGAAACTTACTTGCTTCCAACATAAGCAACCAAACTCCATACTAGTAAATTGTAAGCACTAAGCACATCCCCCCATTTGCGTCTACATTTTATACACACATACATGCATGTGTTCATGCATACATACATACATCTGCTACTATCTTGCTTGGCAAAATTATCCTCGTGCCGCCTCCAAACTCCTTGCAGTTCTCTTATAGCTGCAGTTAATTCGATTTTTGCATTTGCGTTAGCGAGTTTCCTGTTTCACAGAGCATTTTGATTTTTGCCATTTTCGATGTAGTCAGCCATGCCAGTGTATGCCGCGCCTAACCACATTTCCCAACTAATATTCTCCAAAACCCACTTTTATTGTGCTTCGTAGAGACAAACTCCTTCTAACATCGCCAATGGCCTCTGCTACTTTATCTAATCTTTGATTTTCCACTCCCCGCTTCAACTACATCTCCATATCCAACGCTTCTTTGTCAGCAACAAGCAATGCAACATTCTAATAAATGTGTTTTGAGCGCAATTCGCTATGCGGCAACTCGATATTCCTTCGTCGCTTCTTAGTTAACCGGTAGTTGGCCGGAAGTGAGACGGAAATTTTCGTATAGCCACAAAGACATCGATTTGTTAGCGGTAACTCTACTTATTATTTGTTACTTGTACTTGCTTCTTTTGTATTTCGATCACAATTGTGCTAGCCTGGTGATGCTATCTCAAGGCACAAATTTGATTTCTTCTCCAAGTGGGCAACCCTTGAACTTAACCGAATCTGGCCTGGTGATAGGAATAGATAAAATAGGTGCATGGCAGAAGTTTACGCCGAAAAATTATTATGGGAATCTAACTAAAAAAATGTTTTATGTGAAAGAGATACTGAAGTGGATTGAATAAAGTTGACACCTTCAGCTGCTGCTGCTGCAACGACACTTAACCTTGAAATGCAATCATAACCAACTTTGCGCTCATATCTTTTAGCTGGACGACCAATACAGATGAATAATACCTTTTTCAGCATGTGACAGTTCAATTTTTCTGCGTAATATACCAAAACTTATTTTTTAATTCGTTTCCTACTTCGTCTTCTTCTTGATTAGCGCGGTAATGGCTTAACCGATTTTGGCCGAGTTTAACAAGGCGCACCAGCCGTTTCTTTCTCGTGCTAACCGGCGCCAGTTGGAACACCAAACAATTTTTTCTGGGGATATCAAAAATATTATCTCGCTTGCAGCGGTCGCCCGAAGACGAGCAATATCAAACCTTTCACGCACTGCTGCCACGAAGAAGCTTCTCCTAGTGGAGTGGAAGCTTGTCGTTAACACCACTTTCGGATATTTACTCTATATTATGATTATTTTCACAGACAGTCAGAAAACGTTCCCTACAAATACCCATGATCCGGAATGAGCAAACTGCCATTGTGCGGGACAGTCAGGCGTCATTCAAGACACTGCCATCTTGTTATTTTAAGTCCTCACTGGTCCTTGAGTGCATCCAGAAACTGAATCTGTTAGGAATGTACAAACACATCTAATTTGAGTCTCAGAATACAGGAGTGTAACTGCGAACGAAGTAGCAGGCGCATTGGCAAGAGAGGCTGCGGTCTCGTTATGAACAGGACTCGAGCCCTTCCTTGCTATGAGACAACACACCATCAAGAAGAAGCATAGAAGTAAAGAGCAAAGGCTAAGAGACAAGTGCTGCCACCAAACTTTGGGGCTATAACAGACGCAATCTTTACTGGGGTGTTGTACAAGAGGTTTAGAAAACTCATAACCCTCCCCAAGGATAAACAAAATGCTCACGGACATTCTCACGGGCCATTGGGATACGGTCCACTGACTCTTGTTTCTGCGACCAATACCCGGAGACTCTTATGCGCCTTCTTCGTGAATGCAGCGCTAAAGCGCGGAGGAGGCAGAAACACCACGGCTAATTGCAACCAGAAGAAAGGCACATACGCTCAGTCCAACCAAGCTCTATCTTAAATTTATTAAAAATAGAGGGCACAAAAGGCCATGAAGTCGATGTGCGAACCTCAAAGCCAATCTAATCTAATTTAAATATCCATCAAGACGAATTAGGTAGGTGAAATGGTCCCAAGTAGCACTTTTCCGCGTGTGAGTCGATTGTCCAATGGCCGGTAAATACAGCTACGATTTGGAAAATTTAATGGCAGGAGTTCCCAATACTTTCTGAGTCTTCGGTCTATTGTAGTGGGGCAAAGGATTTTCGGAATAGCACATGAAGAAATAGAGTTCCATCTTTTCTGCGCTTTCCTGAGATATAAGTTGTGCAATTTCTCTTTAACAACAGTCAGGGGGATGGCGATAACCGGTTAGGAGGTCCAATTTTGGCCTCTTCTTGGCAAGCTCATCAGCAATTTCATTTTCCTCTATGTTCCTATGTCCGGGATCCCAGATCAGAGAAGACGAATTACTCATATGACCTCTTCTTCCCTCGAATACCCACGCAGTTTATTTTGGGCCGATATTTTTTGGTTCATTAGTTTAGCTAAATGTGTGACTTGTGGGTCACGAATTATTATATATTAGATATGAACTCAATACATTTTGAAACGCTGGAAGCCAGAGGGCGGAAAAATGATGAGGTATCTCCGGTAGAAACTTAAGAAACTTTCCCACTCGCCGGCGCCAGTGTTCTGCAAAGAAATTTTTCTATCTACATCTACAGCTCTTGGATAATTCGTGATCCAGTGTCTCGTTAGTACTCCCGTAAATTGTCGTATGTGCGTTTTTGAGGTCCTCAGTAGAATTTAGTCTTCCAACAACTTATTAAAGCAGAAAATTCTGAGGGACTGAAGGCTTGGAGTTGATTTCTGAAATACTATCTCAGCAGCTTTTCGAGCGAAATGAAGTTTGAAGAGTTGATGGAACGCAGAATTGCTATCGAATTGGGATGAAGGAGGAGACGATAAAGTAGCTAAAGTCATCAATAAAGCCAGTGCGTTTACTTCTCGGCACCTACGTAATTTTTGAAAGTTGTCGACCGTCGTAGCTGAATAGATTTATGCATGACTACCATTCGGTAGTCTCTCGACTAACCTTAAAACTCTATTTTATGATCCTCTCATCAGGTCCATTCTATTGTATCGCACAGAAACGTGGACGCTGGCAACATCAGAGGAGGCGGTGTTTTTGAAATAGATTATAGGAAAGATGTATGAGCTTTTGGGCGTTGGTAACAGGTAACGGAGACCGTAAAGGAAGAAATGATGAGCTGAATGAGTTATATGAGATTTACAACCACATAGCGAATACTGATTTCTACTCTATTAAATTTTGTTAAATGCCATATCTGTTGCTGGTGACGGAGGAAGATCTTCTCTGTGTTGGAAACTCCAAGTGACGAAGAGCTTGGAGAAAGAAATACCAGTATTTCTTAGCTCAGCCAAAATTTTTTAGGCGGCCACCGCGCTGATTAAGTAGAAAAACAGAAAATAGTTACCGAAATCTTCAACTACTATATAACCATTTCATAGTTCAAACTCCCCATACTTCAAACTGTCATTTTATAATAAGACATGACCCGATGCATAAAGTTTTAACATTCTTTAAACCACTTAGGCTGATCGTTAAGTAGTTGCAACATGCCCATGAAAACAATTAGTAACCTCAATCAAGAGGTGTATCGATTTTGAAGTGGTCTGCTTGTTAAGATGCAACTCTAATAAAACCCTTTAAAATTCGTACACCAACAGAAAAAAAACAAGATAGCTAAATCCTTTCTTGTTATGATTTTTTTTTGTTGTTTTTTGAAATCCAATTTTTGAGGATGTTCAAGTAACAGCAACGAGGCGAAAGAAGAAAAAAATTAAAAAAAGGAATATGTGCTCCAAATAACGAAACCAAACACGAAACATTGAAACTGAAATTGAAGGAAACTGCACATAACGAGGTGAACGACGACGCCAACGACAGTGGCTACGACCACCACAGGGCCCAATATATCTGTATAGCCGACAAATGGTTAGGCAGAAGCAACAGAAATTCGAGGTATAAAACAATATGGTAAAGACAAAAACAACACAAGTACAGACTAGTAATAGTACAGAATGACGAGCCGCACAACAAAGGCGAATGGCAAACAAGCAAAAAACAAAAAGCAAGAAACAAACAAAAAAAACGAAAAAATGGGGGAAAAGTTACCTCAAATACAGAACAGAAACCGTCAACGACAAATAAACATATACGGATACATATGTGTAGGTAGATATGAACAGTTATGTTCAAATAAAGAGAGAGAGAGAGTGAAGTGGCAAGGAGGAAGCGAATGCTAAGCAAAGAATCGAATGAAACCATAACCATGGACACGTAATTCGCAAAAGAGTAGTTGGACGGCAAGGATGTGGCAGGATAGCAAAAACAGTTGAAACAGCAGCGAAAGCAGGGCAGCAACTCAGTGAAAACTGCGGGCGAGGCGGGCGGAGTACTACTTGTATACGTTTGAAAAGTACACATAAGCACTTGCCAGCCAGCTATCGAACAACAACAATACTTTTGTATTGAACTCGAGTAATGCTTGGGCGAGCAGTGACACTGTTTTGTTCAAATTTGTTTGAAAAAATTTAACGATAGAAAAATCTTGCCGAAAATCTTCATGAATGTTGCATGTGTTGCACGCATGTATACTCGAAATTTATGACAAAAGACCTCAGTTTATAACAAAAACTAAGTTTATTTGAAGTCATCACGACTTCTCGTTTTCTTCACGGCAAATGAGTTTGACTTAGGGAAAGAAATAGAAAAATAAAATAAAATACAAAAGACAGAGACAAAGATAGAGGTAGAGATAGAGATAAATATAGAGAAAGTGATAGAGATAGGGATGGAGAACGTGATAGAGATAGTGATAGAGAAAGTGGCAGAGATAGAGGGAGATAGAAAGAGATATAGAAATAAAAATAGAGAAGTGATAGAGATAGAGATGTAGGCATATGTATATAGAGATAGAAACAAGGAAAGTGATAGAGAAAGGCGGAGAAAGAAAGGCGGAGAGAGATAGAGGTAGAGATAGAGAGAGAGAGAGATAGAAAGAGAGAGATAGAGAGAGAGCGAGATATAGAGATAGAAAGAGAGAGTTAGATAGAGATATATATATATATATAGAGAGAGAGACACAAAGAGAGATAGAGAGAGAGGTAGAGAAATAAAGAGAGAGAGATAAAGATAGAGAAAGTGATAGAGGAAGGATGCAAATATCGACAAAGATGGAGATATCGATAGAGATACAGAAAAGGATGAAGATAAAGATCAACAAAGAGGTGAAAAACAGTAAAGATAAAATTGAACATTAAAATAATGTTAAATACGGATTTAAATAAAGGTAAAAATAAGGATAAAAATTCAAAACAAAGATAGAGATAAAAATAGAATGGCGGAGATAGAGTTAACAAAGATAAGGATAAAGTTGAATACAATTATAGAGATAGAAAGGATAAAGGTAAAGAAAAATGGAAAAGTAAAATAAGGTAAAGATAAAACTAAATAAAGTTCAAGTTAAATTTAAATGTACAGATGGAGATACAGAAAAAGATAAAGATAAGAATAAATCTATAGACAAAGATAAAGGCAGATAATAATAGAGATAGACATAAAAAAGTAAAGATGAAGATAAAAGTAAAAAAGAAAAAAATGACATTAAATAAATGCAAGGACAAATATAAAGGTTAAACTGGGAATTTATGACTAAATTTGCCTTCTACTCTTCGCAGTTCATCCTCCACCAACTTTTCGTACCATTCGTTAGATCATATTAACAAAAAGATATCTTGACTTGCAGCACAGTAATCATAGAGAGTTGCCACTCTTGTGTGATTTGCAAAAGTCGTTCCCAGATTCTTCGAACAGAAGCTATAAATCTCTTTAATTCGTTTTTTCCTATTTACTTGTGGCTTAGAGTAGTCGCTAATTGAGATTCCTACCATTTTCTCCGGTGTAGTAAAAATTAATATTTTATTATTCACATAAATGAATTTAGTAAACTGTAGGTCGCATTGTACAAGTGCGGTTGGTGACTGGCGATTGAAAGTGTGTCACTTACGACATTGGCAAGCAAAAATGGTCAAATGTCGATGATTCAGATCTATACTATCAACAATTGGGCTTTAGAAGCGGAGTTGTGTTTTACTAGGACAACGCCAGGCCACGCCAGAAGCTCTACGAGAGCTTAGTTTGGAATTTCTTATGCGTTCATCTTATAGCCTGGACCTGGCAGGAAGTGATCAACCTGCTCTTGGCTAAGTCGAGTGATTTTGCTGGTGAAAAATTCGCCTCAAGTGGGTTATGAAAATTTATTGTCCCAGTTTTTTTTTCCTTATAAAGACAAGGGTTTCTATGAGAGACATGAAATTATATTCAAAATGACAATAAGTTATAAAAAATACATTGAAGTTTTCGCAGGATTTCTTTTTACTAGCACATCTGCGTTTTATGGTTAACATAATGCTTGGTCTCACATTTGGCTTCCCATACAATTTGGGTTAATCGTCATTTGATGAATTTCAAATTTCACATTACTCTAAGACTTCTTTATTTGCCAATCCGATTTCGAATGTAGGCGACCACACAGTTGTACAGGTATAAAAAATAAATAATAAAAATAAAATATAGCACTTATAACAGTTTCAGTAATAACATTTCAAAAATGAAGACTAATAAATTCAGATTGTTTTTTTTATTTCAATATCAAAAAAAAAAATATTGTAAAAATATATTATTAATTATTTATATTTAATATATTTTAACATTTTTTTTTATTTTGGTTAGTGTTAAAATAAAATAAAATATATGTAAAATAAATAAACATTTTTTTGTTTCTTTAAAAAATATAAAAAATAAATTTTGGTTTTAAAAATTTTAATGAAAAAAATACGAAAAAATATCAAAAAACTGAAGAAGAACTAAAAAAATTTTTCTGAAGAAATACATAAAATTTTTAATAAAAAAAATTTTAATAAAATAAAATATATAAAAAAGTCTTCATTATAAAAATAGATACAATTTTTTTTTGTAAAAAATAACTTTAATTTTAAAAATTTTCATGAAAAAAATACAAAAAAAAAATATATAAAAACCAGTTTTCTAAAAAATAAAAAATATATATTTTTTCTAAAAAAATTACCAAACAAAATGTCGAATCTGTTTTAATACAAAATAAAATATAAAAAAAATTTTTTGTTATAAAAATAAATACAAATTTTTTTTCCTAAAAAATTATTAAAAAATAATTTTAATAAAAATAATACAAAAAATATGTACCAAACGGTTTTCTAACAATTTAAAAAAAAATATCTAAAAAACATTTTTGTAAAGAAATAAAAAAACGGTGTACAAATTAGGTTTATTTTGTTTAAAATTCAGAATCACAAATTGATTCATCAGATTACATTACACCTGATTGAATACATATCCACAGTTCACGCATTAATAAAAGAGAATAGAACTTGCATCGTTTTCTAGTCTATCGTAGTTGTAGTTCTTGAACTCAATATCATTCACGAATCGACTTGATTTTTTTTTGTTTTCTTTTATTTTCAATACTTTCGATGAAAATATAGTGGGGAGTATTACAATATATTCAATGTAAAACTTTTATAGTTACATTTTTTTGATCTAACTCGAATTCCATTTTTCTTAAAACTCCCAAATCGAGACACTGTACGAGGCCGACATAACCAACTACTAACGACGAACGACCAACATCGCCGGGCCACATTCAACGTTGTCCCTGCCGGTTATTTTGTTATTGTTCTTCTACGAGCAGAAATGGTATACAACACAACTTTGATATGGAGCCGAGCGCGACCAAAAGCGTTGCCTGTGCCGCCATTGTCAACCCAGCGAACGCCGCCTGTGACTGATGGCAAAGCATTTGAATTGCTGTAGGGAAGGTGGGCGGTTATTCGAACAGCTGTAACAAACCAAACCCAACTGCAACAACACCAATAACAACAAAAATACGCAACGCAACGTAGCAAAGCTATTTTTGAGGAGTATTGAGTTTTGAACATTCGATTGGCAATAAACGAACGCGAGCGCACGCGAATCTATTGCCCATTCTTGCAGCGAACGACTGCCAAACAAACTACCCATGAGTGAGTGGGTGGTAAATGGTTGGGCGAATGCATGCATGGTTTGTGAGTGGTAGTGACAAGCGAAAAGCAACATTTATGTACAAGTAAAAGTACCCACTATGCTTTATGACACATACACATATATTTATGTATGCGTTTATGTGTGTGTATGTATGTGATTATATATGTATTTGTGTATGCTTGTGATTAATGTGCGTGTGTATACACTGCACTCGATTCGACTCTGCACACGAAAATCACTGCGCCACTTCAATGACAATCACAACAACACTGAAATTTTTTAACAACAACCTCTATCGATGACTGCCACTACAGCAGCACTGGCAGTAGCAACAATGTCAAGCACTAATATTGGATGTTTAAAATTTTGTTGTCGGTAAGCAAATAATATATCCAAAGCTGCAATAACAATTTAGAATAAATATTTTTTTATTGTTGCCACATATTAAAAAAAAAATATTATATTAGGATTTTCCAAAAGTTTTTAAAAGGTTTATAAAAGTTAAAAATAATGCAAGGACTCGTTCTGTACTGGCTTTCAGATCGCCAATAGTTGCTTTTGGGGCTACAAGCCACCATTTGCCATCATTATTCTTATTTTAAGTTACTAATTTTTAGGAATTCACTCATAAAAGAACTTGTCATGAGGTTTTCCCTAATATTTTTTGTATGCATATTAGGGTCATCCTTAAATTTAGTAGAAATTTTAGAAAAATTTTACATCAGATTTCCTAAACTTAAACGCTTTGGTCGATGTGAAGGCATTTGGCACAGGAGTCAAAGTTCAGTTTACCCTATGAAGCCTGAAAATTTTAATTTATTTTTTTTATCTAATACCTAAAACTTTTACTACTATAGTCGAAGATCTCATATATACATTTTAGTCCCGATTGCAGACGGTTAAGGCGTGTCGCACAGTGGTCCAATTTCACATTACCCTTTGAAAGCTAATAAGCTCAAATTATTTTTTAATTTAATACCTAACGAAGTATTATAAAAGTATATTAATTATTATTTATATTTAATTTGTTTATTATTGTTATTAAATTTTGTTTATTTTCGATTCGTTTTAATTTTTTCATTTAGTTTGGAGGGGGTGAGACTGGAAAAAATATATATTCTTTTAAGGACTACCTTATTGTATATATTGTTGACAAAAAAAGTAAAACAAATATTACTAGAGTACCCTGTATTATATCCTGTGTCACTGCCCAGCAGTTAAATTTTTTTTTAATTTTTTTGTTTTTAATTTCATACCCAAAACAAAAAAAGTAGTATAAAAATATATAATTATTTATTTATATTAAGCATATTATCAGATTTTGTTTATTTTTTATTAGGTTTAGTTTGTTCATTTAGTTTAGGTTAAGGACCATCCTAGTCTATATACATTTTGCTTGTTGATAAAAAAAAAAATAATATTAGAGTAGCCTGTATCATAGCCTGTGTCACTGCCCAGCAGTTGAAGTTTTTTTTAGGCCACAAAGTAATTTGAAAAAAAAAAAAAAATTGTGAAATTTGGTTTTTGAAAATTTAAAAAGTTTTTTTTTAATTGTTTGTGAAAGAAAGTAGTTAAAAAAAAAAATTTGTGAAATTATGTTTTTGAAATTTATTTTTTTTAATTTTCACAAAAGATGTTTGTATATAAGCAAAAAGGATTTTTTATGAAAGAAAAAAAAAACATAATTTATTTTGTGTTTATAATTAAATAAATATGTTGAATGTTCCTCCGACCGCAACTAAGTTCGTCTAAGTATGGTGAAAAGAATTCAGAAGGTGTTGCCAATATCAGACCGTTAACCGGCTCAAAACACCTACTCAGGTTTGACGACAGCAGGACTACGAAAAAGGTCTTCAAATCTCGTATTATAGGCAGTAAAAACGCCGCCAAGAAGATGGGCAGATGATGTTGATGGAGATTTACGCCTTATAAATGCCACGAGAAGCGACGCAATAAATCGAGTCGGAGCAAGATTCTGAAGTAAGCACTGGCTTACCCGGAGCTGTAATTGCTATAATGATGACAAACCGGCCCTTAGCGAATTTGAAGGACGTAAAATAACTTGTGGACGTAACCAGTATTGTGACGGCGGTTTGTTTGCGACAAAACTGAGATTGCATTGGTGATATAAGAAAAACATTAACACAATTTTCACTCATGCTACTTCGATGCCGGCTGAATAACGACTGATTGGAAGAGTGAAGGAATACGGTGAAATGAGTGGGTAGAGTTCTGCTGTCGAGTCACCGATGACGTGGTAACTGAAGTTACTTTCACAATTTTTGCTTCGGATGACCAAATGGCTTGTAATCTAATATCCTTGCATTGAAGTATCGAAACTATGCGTGCCTCGGTTTCAAATGAGCCAAAGCAGTTGACTCCACATCGTTCGCGGAAAATTGGGTATCTCTCAGCTCAAATTATGGCGAATTATGAGTAAAAAGCTTGGCATATACCGTAAGAAGATACAATCAATTGTAGATTTTAAATGGAGCACCGTCATTTCCTCCATTGGGCTCTGCAAAAGTTTAAAGCAAATCATGGGCTTCAACGGAAATTCTTATTTTTGATTCTTAATCATTATTTTTGACCTAAAATCCTCATTTCATTGTTGCTCTTGTCAAGACGCCTCCTTAAAATTGACTATTTAATATTTTCTCATCTCTGGGGTTCACTATCTTGACTCAAATTGGCATATTGTTTTTTCGATCGAATTAGATTGACTTTGGTGATAAGTGGCTCCCACGGAGGAATGCGCACCCTGGCTTACAGCTGCGATATATGGAGGTGGTGTTTCAACTTTCACTGCCTCATATAGGTATTCTGCATGCAGCCAAGCGTGCTCAGTTTAATATGACTAGAGAAGGTTTTGGAAAAGGAAAAGTTATCCCATCTAAGAATATGGAATTGTTGAGCTGGCCGTTCCACCTGCCGAACTCGCCTGAAATAATATCTCTAATGTTTTAAAATTTGAAAAGAAGTTCAAGATTGAACTGAAAAATAAATCTAACTGAAGTACGCATTGAAATGAAACACCAAAAGTGTACCCTGCACCGGTATTCAGATGACTTCAAAAGATCTGAAGACAAGCACGCTGGTATAGGACCAGAAAACAAAGTTAGTTGGTTGGTGTAGGAGTCAACTTAAGAAGAAACCTCCGGAATGAGCTAATTGTCTTTCTGTGCGACTTAAAGCCATGGCATCCGTTGAGGTTAAGTCCTCACTAGTCCTTAAGCGCATATAGAGATTATTAGGAGCGCGCAATCGCATTTAGCTCATATGGATCCCGGGGTATAAGACCATAACTGGGAACAAAATAGTGGATGCATTGGTTAGCGAGATTGCGACCTTCAAACTCACAGGACCTCAACCCTTTCTTGTCATAGGAAACCATAGCATCAAGGAAGAACTTAGAAGCGAAGAGCTAAAAGGCAAGTTATAAAGCGGAGTTATAAAAAAAGCTATCAAAATTATAGTGAAATGTTTTGAATGAATACCAAATAAAAACTATCGAATGCTCTCGATAGTACCATTGATAGTTTCAAACCTTTTATATGATAAAAAAAAATAATTTTCATGCCACAATCAAAAATTGGTCTAAACAAACATTGCAATTATTTATTTCTATTGCCCATTCATCTGGCATCGTTGCCTGCGACAGCGCCTATATGTTGCAACAATTTTGACCGATTTGTACGGAGTGGATGATAATAAAAGTGCCTACACTCAAAAATATTCGTGCATAAAAACGGCATTTACCCGCATCGCAAAATCAATACAGGCCATAACTGGGGTCAGCTAAAGTTGCAACGTCGCCGACGACGGCATTCAGTTAACTTGCGTGCATGTCACTCGCAAAAATCTATTGCAATTTTCTTTTTTACCACTTTTTAACTGCGTAGGTTGAGGTGTATTGAGAAAATGTGTGAATATGTGTGTGTGTGTGGGAGAATGCGTATGTGTGCCATAGATGCACGCATAAATGACCAAAGCAGACTTTTAGCCCAAAAATCGAATCAAACAAATTTTTCCAAACCCTAGTCTCCCGCCCCTCACCACCCTACCAATCCAATTCATTCTTTGCTACGCTCGACCTACACATGCAATGTTCATTTTGCTTCTGCGGCTGCTTGCTGATATCCGACGCCGATGCTGCATTGCTATGTCGTAACTGCTGCCGGGGCAGCCATACACTACCACACACACACACCCACAGATACTAAATGTGCATGCCCACATACATGCCACTCCAGATGGTGGAGTAAAAATTGGTAAACAAGGCAGCTGGCCGGATGCTCAGGCACACGGTACTCAAGTCAATCGAGGCGCTTGTGGTTGCTACGCAAATGCACGTGCGTGTATACGTTTAAGTGCGTAGCTGCATGGTGAGGTGTGCATTTCCCTACCTGCGGCCAAGCCTACACCAAGCGAAGGTCCGTATAAAAACTTCCTGTCCTCCTATGCGTGTGTGCGTGTATGTGTGGAATGGTGGGGGTATTGATGCAATCTGCATCAGAACCTGCTGGTCAAATATGCCTGCCTTCACTACCACATACATACATACCTCTACAGATATGTACGTGGAAACGGGTATGAATGCACGCACGCATTGCGTAGGCCATCGTATGAAATATATGCATGGTTGTTGTTATTTTTGCAGCCATAGCTTCCACTCTCGTACTCGTTATGTACTCATACTACATAGCCTTGTTGTTATTATTGCTTTTGTTACAATGCGTGCGTTGCGTATTTCCCGAGTTGCCTCGTACCTCCCACTGCCTGTTACAGGATTTTGTTGTTTCTGCTGTTATTGCTGCTGCTGCTGCAATACTTCTGTTGTGCGTGTGTCACTATGTGTGTGCATATGCATGTGTTTGTATGTGAGTGTGCATGTATGCAGTTGTTTCATAAATGCATACGAGTATTGGAGTGAGCAGGCACCAATTGGAAAGAGAGAAAACACTGTTGTAGTTGTTTGTAAGCTGCGTATATGCGTGCGCCTGAAAGTAGGCGCTGTGTACATAGGTTATGGAATACGTACATATATTGATGACCATTGGCGGACAGTGGGTAATGGTAGTTAAATTATCGAATGATATACATTTAAATTTTACATTGCGGTTTTATTTGGTCAAAGAGGAAAAAACAATTTTTTACTGAACAATTCTCAACTATAGTTTAATACAAGACTCTAAACTGATTTAAGTGCACTTAAATTTGTTTGTTTTTTGTTGATGAAATTTTCTTCCCGAGTGTTGTTCGAGGAGCGTTGACTATGTTTTCTTGCCTTTAAACTATTTCGCTTGCGAGTACAACATCCGCGTTTTCGTAGTTTTGGAAAATGCGAAGAACACATGAGCGAGATTTTACAAAAAAAAATTAAGGATAATTTTTTTTTATTTATAATTTATGTTTTTTTTAATCTTTATACTTTTTTCCGTAGAATTTTTTTTTTAATATTTTTTATTAATTTGGTTTTTAATCTTTATAATTTTTTTTTTATCTTTGTAATGTTTTCTTTTTTTTAATTTTTATAAATTTCATTTTAATCCTTATTATTTTTTTTACTTTTATAGTTTTTTTTAATTAATTTTAATTTTTAATTTTTTTTATTTTTTATTTGTTTTTTAATTTTTTTTTTGTTAAATATTTATTATTATTGTTTTTTTTTTAATCTTTATAATTTGTTTTTTAATCTTTAGGATTTTGCTTTAAATCTTAATAATTTATTTTAATCTTTACATTTTTACGTCTTTAAAATTTTTTTTTAATCTTTATAATTTTTTTAAGTCTTTATAATGTGTTTTTTTTTTTAATTTTTATCTTTTTAATCTTTATTTAATTTTTTAAATTTGTTTTTATATTTTTTAATTTTTTTTATTTTTTTATCTTTATTATTATTTTTTTTTTTTAATCTTTATAACATTTTTTTTATCTTTATAATTGTTTTTGTTTTTATCTTTATTTTTTTTTTAATCTTTATGTTTTTTTTAATCTTTATAATATTTTTTTATCTTTATAATTTTTTTTGTTTTTAATCTGTATAATTTTGTTTTAATTCTTAATAATTTTCTTTAATCTTGACAATATTTTTTTCTTCCTTCATAATTTTGTTTTTAAATCTTTATAATTCTTCTTTTTTAATCTTTATAATTTGTTTTTGTTGTTTTCATTTTTATAATTTCAATTCATAACGCAATCCATGCATTTGGCTGCGACAACTCCGAATGAATGTGCGTTATCACGGTTAAACAGCAAATGCGGCCGTGTCTCCTTAAATTTTTTTGTGAAAGCGGTCCAATGACTCACTGCAGTATTGTCTAGTGATTGTTCTTCCTTTTTCTAAAAAATCCATGAGAACGACGCGGTTAGCATCCCAAAAAAACGTCGCCATAATCTTTTCGGCCGATGTGACTGTCTTCACTTTCTTTAGAGCAAGTTCGCCGGCAGAAATCCATTGTTTTTATTGTTGCTTAGCTTCTGGTGTGTAATGATGAATCCAGGTTTCATCAATGGTGACAACTCGACGTGAAAATTCCTTCGGATCTCGCTTAAATTACTCCACAAAGACTGCTTCGAAGTTACAATAGCATCCGCATCGGGTTGTTGTTGCTTGTTTCGTTCGTCGATCAGCGAGAATCATGTCGTGAACTTTTTGGATAATTTGCTCGGTAATCAGCTGGGCGTCCTGGTCGCTCCTCATTAAAAACGGATGTTCGCCCAAATTCAAATTCGTTGAACCAATATCTAACTGTGGTTATAGATGGTCAATCGTCCCCGTAGACAGCATCCAACTTTGCTTTTATCTCCTCATATTTTTTCTCATCCAAAACAAACTGCTCTTTTCCACCTTAGCGAAAATTGCATGTTTTGCCGTCGTTTGATAGATGGCAGCACGCGATGCTAACACTAACTTCCCTCAGGAACGCCTTCTGTCATCAAACCCGAGAACTTATTGAACCGCCCTAGCTCTTATAAATATACATATGTATGTATATGTGTATAACATTTTTTTTTATTATTCGTTGGCGAATTTCATGGATATTTAGCATAAATTTTTCAAAGCAGATAATTTCTCTTTATTTGGTCGGTACTTTGAAATTTGCATGTCGTTTAAAAAATGTAATTGATGGGGAAATTAAAAACTGGGTATGCAGCACTAATGCTTGCAAATAAAATCTATAGTTTCACGTGCATATGAAATTTTTACTGCAAGAAGCTGAACTGATTGGCAGATTAGAGCGTTCGTCCCTAATATCAAATACTCTCTCCTGCTAAAGTCTTCGTTCGGCTCACGAGTTTAATTTTTTGGCTGATGTTTGTTAAATTTTACATGTACTCTTATGATTTGATTGTGATATTGATATTGAATATTTTGATTTATATCGATATTGATATTGATAATGACATTGAGAGTGAGACTGATATTAATATTGAATATCGAATTTGAAAGTGAGTTTGGTATCGATATTGAATATTTATGTTGATACCGACATTGAGCCTGAGATTGTTTTTGATAGTGAGTATTCAGTTTCATATTGGTTTTGAAATTGGCTTTATTCGCGAAAAATATTCCTTAGTAAAAAGTAATAATTTTGACCAATACAGGTTTTTATAATAATTTCCGAGAAATTAATTAGTTTTTTGATAATTGGCTTAAATTGATAACATCAGAACGAATGTTTTTTTATTGCATTCCCTGAAATGTTCTGAAAATCTACTACTATATTATTTTTTAGGAAAATTCAACCGTAAAATATTTTATTTTCTTTTAAGAATAATTAAAAGAGTTCAATAACAACTTAACCAGTTCTTAGCACATAATTTGCGCCCTCAAGTATGCAACACACAATTGACACTCACCTGAAATCAGGAAGGCAATTTACTAGAATAGCATACCACTGTAATCAGCTTAGAAAAATATGAGCTGGAAGTAGTAGCGGAATAGCACATGGCAACAACTCTCACCCAGCGACTATTCTATGTACCACCAATGTAATTGATGTGTATGTGTGGATCAGCGTATATTCGTACATATACTTGTGTGTGTGTGTGTGTGTGTGTGTGTGGTTAAGTACATTAATACGAATGCAACGCTCTAGAGTAGTGTACAGCTTAGAAAATTTGTATATCCTAGTTACTAACAAATGCGATGCAAATTAATCTGTTACTGTTGCTATTGTTTCGATATTTTTCTTTATTGGTCTCGATATTTTTTTTTATTTTTTACTATTAATGTTTGTCTAGTACTCGTCTCAATAATCTCTACCTATATTCGTATGCATTTGTAATTATGCAAACAAATTTGTTTATATGCCAAGCAGCCAACCTTCCCAAACTGTCTTATTTTCCAACATTTGGCTGGCCATAAAAAAGTCTGCATTTTGAAAATTTTTTTCTTAAAAGTCATTTTTATATTATTCATTTCCTTTGTGTCAATACAAACAAACGCAAAAAAATGGAATATACATATAAATCTATGTAAATATGTACATACATATGTATATGTGTATATGCCGTTAGCAGTGGTAAAAGTTTTACCAACAACAGCCGAGGAAACTTGATTGGCCTTCAGATGATATTGAAATGTCAAAAACTAATTACGACGCATCACAAAGCTTTGAGACACATGTCTAAAAATACGCACGCAAAATATATATATTACAAATATATATATATGTATATATGTATACATCCCATACTCACAAGCACAGTGGTATTTACCTATACAAGGCAATTGGCAACGCAGGCTTTGGCACTCGCCACTGCAACTCTGTTCAACTTTGCTTCTCCTAAAAGTGAACTTCTAAATATCAATGCTATGTGTTTTACGTGCATGTGTTTATGTATAGCTGTACCTGTATACATTTCGGTGTACTCTCACAGTTCTACGGCAACTCAAACATACAACCTTACTACATACCTCTGTAGGTATGTGTACATATACCAAAATATCGAGTTATATCTGTGCTTGAAATAAGAGCATCAGATAAAATATTGATTTGGTTAAATTTAAATAATAACTGACATTTAAAGTTTTCAATGCCAAGAACATTAACCCAAATCTATTTATTTAAAAATATATTTGCTTCTGATCAAATCATCATAGCCACCTATGTATGTGGCTCAGCAGGACTCTTCTGGTGTGCACAAAAATGGCAGTTCAGGTGACTTTAAGTAGAACAGAGAAGATTTTAATAATTTTCGTTAGAAACCAATTCTATTCGCATTTGATTAGGAAAAGAAAAAAATAGGCAGGTTGGGAAAAATCGGACTATTTATATTGAGATTGGGTATGAGAGATAGGTTGAGATTGATATTTCCTTTGATATTAACATTGAATATTGAGATTGAGGTTAGGATTGATATTTCTATTCATATTGAGAGGTAGGTTGGGACTGATATTTCTTTTGATATTAATATTGAATATTGAACACTAAGATTGAGGTTAGGATTGATATTTCTCTTTATATTGAGATTTAGGTTGGGATTTATATTGGGTTGGGGAAAAAGAAATGTCGTATTTGTGATCGAAATTTGACGCTTTATTTAACGTACTTAGAATTATCCGATTCAAGTCAAATATGCCCCGTTTTATTCGCAAACTTGTTGCCATTTAGAAGGCAACTTCATTATCCCCCTTCATAAAACCCGCCCCTTCTTATTTGCAAAAAACTCAGACAACCAGTTTTCGCAAGCCTCTTTTGAGGTCAACTTGGTATCACCAAGGGCGTTTTGCATGGACCGGAAGAGATGATGGTCACTTGGTGCCAGGTGCAGACTATATGGTGGGTGCGATAAGACATCCCATCCGAGCTCCCGTGGCTTCTGGCGGGTCATCAAAGATATGTGAGGACGAGCGTTGTCCTGGTGGAACACAACACCATTCCTATTGAGCAATTCTGGCCGCTTCTGGTCAATCGCCTGCTTCAAACGGTCAAGTTGCTCACAGTAGAGGACCGAATTAAGGGTCTGGCCATAGTTGAGCAGCTCATAATGGATAATCCCCTTCTAATTCCACCAAACACACAGCAAAACCTTCCTGGCGGTCAATCCGGGCTTTGCGATGGTTTGGGCCGGCTCGCCGCTTCTTGGCCACGATCTTTTTCGCTTGGCGTTGTCGTACGTGATCGATCCACTTTTCATCGCCAGTCACCATCCGCTTCACTGGGTCAAGTTCGTTCCGTTTTAGCTGAGAAACGCAAGCGTTGATTCGGTCCAAAAGATTTTTTTGTGTCAACATGTGTGGCACCCAAACATCCAGCTTTTTTTGGAATCCAATCTTCTGCAAATGGTTCCAAACGGTTTTGTGGTCTACACCTAGGTTAGGCTAGGTTGGTATGGTTGCCCAGGGAATGGGCACACTCGGACGAAGAAAGATTCGTCCTTTGTGATACCATTATGAAGGGGGTGAGGCGAGAGAAAAAGACCGATGGGATGCAGGGAGAGGGCGGGGAGAAGTGGTGCTGGGATGGTTAGGAGCGTGTGGATTACGAACGATGACTATGTTTGCGTCCACCGCTTTATGCTGCTGATGAAATTCATCAGATTTTTAATGTCAGCGCCAGTTATATCAGCAGGTCTACACCTAGTTTCTGACTAATCGAGCGAATCCTAACATGCCGGTCTCTTTGGATAATTTCAACGATTTTATCAGTATCTACGACGATTGGCCAGTACGGGGTGCATCTTCGACATCTACTACACCAGAACGAAATCGATCGAACCAACGCTGTGCTGTGCGAATCGTTACAGTATCAGGCCCATAAACTTCACAAATTTTTGCCGCCGCCTTCGTTGCATTTTTACCTCTAAGGTAGTAAAAACGTAAAATATGACGAATTTCTTGCTAGGTGAACTCCGTATTTGACGCGCTATAACTTAAGACTAAAATGTGCGATCACAACGCTGTCAAAGAGACACTTGTAGTACAGATTGTCTTCTTCAAATCGCCGTTTGACCCGATGACCCGATGCAATAAGTACAACGCAAGATATGTTTAAATGTTGCGCTCAATTGACAAAATACGACATTACTTTTTCCCCAACCCAATATTTTTTGTGATATAGAATATTGATATTGAGTATTGAGAGTGAAATTGAGAGTTATTGAGAGTTAATTTAATGAGGCATATTGAATATGGAGAGTGAGATTGAGATCGAAATTTCTATTGATATTGAATATACTTAGTATTGAATATTGAAATTGGGATTCCGATAAACATTGCTATTGATCTCAATATTGATATCAATGTTAATGCGGTTCTAAGTTGCTTTTTCCTATTAAATTTTACGTGATGAAACCTCCTACCCGAGTTAGAGGAACGGAGTGTGGTTGTAGCTTCTTGGCTTTATAAGTTATTTAGCATCGGTTCAAAACAAAAAACAAGAAAAGGGAGTAACAGTATTAGGAGTAAGCACCACAAATGTAAAAATTGCCTTCGTGATACCTACTTTAAGCTATTGCAGGCCTTGAAGGCACTTCTCAAGCATACACCGCTGAGCAGTCGTCGCCACAAGTCAGAAGGATTCCAGTACTACTGTGGTATTATTCTTGTGAAAAGCGAAACAATATTGAAGATTACTTTCCGAAAGAAAATCATATAAATTTATTCGATATTTGCTGGGTTATTTAAATAAAAAATGATAGTAAATGCAAAAAACGCTAGACATTATAACGCGAAACCAGAGTTGGAAAAGAAGCTTTTTCGTGATGAGAGTTGAGAAAGTGGCGGCTGTGATGGGATAACATCTGTTTTTCTTCCAATGAATGTTACAAATGAACTGAATCTTTTATGGCTTATGCATCTGCCGTTAGAAATAAATATAATTAAGGTCAGTATTTTTGGCTGAAACACCAGAAAAACGTGACTTCTGCAGTAGAGATGTTAGTAAGCGGTAATAAAACTTTGTCGCAGATCACGTGAACTGGCTTGAGCGAAAAGGGGTGCATATTTGATGGTCTGAGCAGCAAATATAAGCCTATTTATCTCTTAGGTTTGCAGGGAATTCATTTGTAAAACAACTGGTAAAGCATAGAGGTGCTAAAATAAAAGTTTAGAAAGAGAAAGAAACATTGGCACACTTTGCTAAACTCAGGCAAAAATCGCTTAAGCGCACATAAACACGAGAAGCTCATTGTATTGAGTGGAATATTAATACATGGTGGCGCAAAATTAATCACTCTAACTTAAGATTTATAATTATTGCATGCAAATGGCGTTGTACGTCAATCATATTTGACACCTGGGAACTAAACAGCTGCAGTGTACAATCAAGTAGGCAATGGAGCTCGTAGAGGTCAAAATATAGATTTGCATCATTCAAAATCTTTTTTGTAGCATTCAAAATCATTTTTGTGTTTTATTTCGTAAAAAAGTTATTTAAAAATAAAATTGGATAATTCATTTTGCGTCACCTTGTACATACAAATTTATAGATCTTATAATGGAGGCAAGAGCTGAATGGAAGAAATTGGGTCTATCAGCTAAATCGCAAAAAATTTGATTGCCTCAAATGTGGTCTCGGTTACGGGCTCGGTTCTGCTGACATGAATTCCGTGGAGAATCTTCTACCTGATGTTCCAAAAAGCTTAAGTCAAGCAGAGTCCCTCATATGTAAGTACTTGTGGCGGATAGGTTGAGAAGAACGTGGAATGTCATAGAAAATGTAGAAATAATGTGGAGAAATTTAGACGTCTACCGGATTCAGTGTCTTGAAGCTG
The DNA here is from genome assembly GCF_027943255.1 of Anastrepha obliqua. Taxonomy (NCBI): domain Eukaryota; kingdom Metazoa; phylum Arthropoda; class Insecta; order Diptera; family Tephritidae; genus Anastrepha; species Anastrepha obliqua. The sequence goes on from NC_072896.1 coordinate 35,377,410, forward strand.
CGCAGCTGTAATTGCTCATAAAGTCTGTCTCACGAAAAATAATTTATTTTTTATGGCACGCCGACACTTTCCGGAATTCTACAAAATCGAAAATACCCTGTTCGTCAACAACCAAAAAACTACATGGACTTGCATGTAGATCAAGCACAAGTTGTAGTTATAGCAAGACTAAGAAATATGTTATGGGAAAAATGGTATGGCCAACATTTTATTTTATGACCCAAAAACCGTGTTTGCGTAGGTTGATGTGAACAATCACAAAAAAAATTTCTAATTTCGATATCAGTTTTAAGCTGAAAGTATTTATGATCGGTTTTTTTTTTACTTTTACAACTCTCACAATATTTTTACCATGTTTTTCGATCTAGGGAATGATCTTTTGAAAGTAATTTTGGTATAGTTTCGTATGAGCGTGTTGGTTGAAAATGTAAAAAGTTGTGTTTCTTTTTTTTATATTTATTTTCATTTTTTATTTATTTATTTTTCGTATTTTAATTATTTGATTTCTGTTTTTACTTATTTATTTTCTTGTTTTTTGTTTATTTATTTATATATTTTTTAATTTTGGGTTGATTATTATTATTTTTTTAATCCCAAGCCTTTTTATTTATTTATTTTCGTTTCTTTATTTATCTATTTTCATTTATTTAATTTATTCTTTCTTTTTTTCATTTTTTTTTATTTATTTATTTCTTGTTTTATATATTCATTTTTTTTATATATATTTATTTTCTTTTTATTTGTATTTTTTTATTTTTATTTTTATATTTTTTTATTATTTTTTTTACTACTATTTTTTATTATTTTATTATTTTTATTATTATTTTTTATTTATTGTATTTTTTTTTTTTTTGAAAAATCGAAAGCTAAAATTGTGTATGTCAACATAAAACATAAAAATCCTAAACCGATTTCCCTTCAAAATTTAATTTGTTTTTAATATACCGACCAGTCTACAGACTGACTGGATATTGACATCTTTTTGTCGTTAACAAGTCCTTAGAGGGAATTCACCATGAATCGCTCAAAAAGTACACAAAATATTTTGGAAGGTATTGCAGCTGAAAAGGACACATTTTTCACTGTTTTTCAAAATCTTCCCCCTCCTTAATGTGTTTTTAATGGTTAATGGTAGCTGTGGTGGATTTCCGCGTGAAAAATCTTCCCCTTCGTGATGCTTTTCGATTTTTTGTGCTTCAATCTTTCTACTCAGATACTAGCTGTCCGCCCTGCAGCGAGGATTGTGCAAGGTAGTAAAAAAATCAGAATCCAAATTTTTTTAAATTTATTTTAAAAAGTCTCATATGTATATCAATGAAATAAAAGGGTTAAAAAAAAATTCTGGAAAATCTCCATTTTTTGACCTGAAGAAAGTAGCATCCTAAATATAATTTTCAGCTTCTATACTGAATTAATTATACGTTTTTTTATAAAATGTAAAGCACTCTTATTAAATTATTAGATTGGGCAAAAAAATTAATTATTTTTCGGTAAAATTTTTGCGTAAATGGCTTAAAACTGTTTTATGGCCGATCTTTATCTCATGGGAGGTGCTAAAACTACTAACCTGTTAGCCAACTTCGATTATTTCTGTGATTTAATCGACATTATCTACATTTTCTTTAACATAAAAAATGACTGAACGGAATGGAAAGACTAATACGATTTCAGAGGCCTGGCTTGTATTTTCGACTTTATCAAAGAAAAACTGTAAAATGTATCGAATTTCCTCTTTGTTGAATTCCATTGTTAACACCCTGTAACTCACACTGAATGGAACAAACAAAAAACAATGAACGAATTTTTTTAGTGTGAAATGTCACCTTGACAACAAGCAACAACTTTAAGTTGTTTGATCGATACTTTAGGAGTTATCGAACACTACAGCTATCAACCGAGAAAATAATGGAATTCTTTCCGCCAAACTAATATTTGCCACAACTGCAGTGTCTCCTATCATTACATTTATTTATTATATTTTAGAGTAATAATTATGAATGTTTGTTATTAAAAATGTCCAACATACCTGAGTAAACTGGTTACAAACAAACCATTCCTTTTTATATTAATTTAATTTTATCAATCAAATTTTCATCCATATTCTACTGCTATTATTTCGCACACAGTTGTATGTACGCTTTGCTTACTCAACAACAACACAACTCTTTGTATGTTGTATACTATAAGTGTGTATGTTCATCTCTGAAGGCATTCTGAGTCTTTATATTTGTTTTGACCTCATGACTTCAAACTCCCAAGTATTCGTAGTGCAAAGTGTTGGGAAAGCATTTTATGTAAATTATTCTACGCACACAAATTCTCGTACATGTGTGCGTGTGAGTTAACTGTGCTTGTGTGCATTTCTATGCATTCGCTTATACATATCTGAATTTAAATTTGATTTTTGTTATTAAATTTATTGCTTAATCGTTTAATAGAATTAATTGATTGTAGTTCAATTTCAGGAAATTTTGGGATTTGTGCATCGAATAACTAAAAATACAAAAGCAAGGATTTCCATACAATTTTATGATATTTTAGTACACTTTTTTGCAGAGAGAAGTTTAATGTTTGACAGCAGTGAAAGCAGAGATAGTACTTTTGTTATTCCGGTCACTTATCCCATAGGGAGATGATGAATAGACGTAGGACTTTCTTCAGCTATCATTCGTCCAATATCGTACAAGGGTATTTCATGTCTTGTCTGCTATCTAACCTTTTGATGACACTCGATTTAAACAAATACTTGCAGGAAGATACTGGGTTGCGCATATTCGACGGACCCATGTATTTTTTTAACCCATTCCAATCGACGAGGCTTGTCCGCAGGCAACAATCTTTGCGTCAATTGAATCTTATACGGGAATAAATGCAAATCAATGCGGATAATTCGTTGTAAAGTGGTCCGAGCAATGCCCAACTGCTGAGAATGCCGATTTTGGGATGTCCTTGGCGACCTCTCAACACTAGTCCATACAAGAGCAATATTCTCATCCGATCGCCTTGGTCGGTTTTGATTTGGCCTCTTTGGATTAGAAAGAGCATCACCAGTCGAAAACCTTTCGTACAAACGTTTAATGGTGTTCTTAGAAGGCGCACTTTTCACATTATTTAATTTTTTATACGCACGTTGAGTTTACACAATTGACTTCTTTTGTTGAATGTAAATTTCACAATTTTGGAGTGCTCGCGTGGCGTGTACTGTTCCATGCTAAAAATCGGTTGGACTGACGCTTCCAATGCGGTATGTCATTAAGCGATCTGACGTCTCTTTTAAAAGATACAGGGTTGCCAGATGGGTCCGTCGAATATGGGCAACCCTGTAGTCGGAAGCCTGCATTTTTAGTGAAATCGTTTCCCTTTCTTTGGAGTTTCCAAGGGTGAAGCTGTGTTCAAACACACATACTATACTCCAAATATGTCGCACGAACTGCTTGTTCAAACCTCTTCTAAGAGGTATTGTTAGAGCCTAGTGACTGAAAGGTAGCTCGGCTATCAATTACTTGACATATAGAGAGAATTTTTGAGACTGACAAAAAGCTCCTTTAGTACTAACATTTCAGCCTGAATGTCTTTGTAGTTTTTAGATTTTAGGGATGTAAAGTTTTCGGTTTTTCAATTCCGGGATTTTCGGGATGACGTTATTATCATACATTCCTGAGCTCCTGAGATTTAGATTTTCTTTATTTTGCATCTTCTTAGCTGGAAAAAATTGCATCAATATTGTTTGAGAAGCTCTCTTTTTTTATTAGAAAGAAAAGAACTAAAGAGACAAATTCAATGTTTTTTCTTTTTTTGCTATAAAAGGGGATTTTTCTGTCTTGGCTTCATGTACGAAGCTTCAAATCGCTTGACTATTTTTCAATAATCCTGGAATTGTCGGAATCCCGAAATCCGATACCGAAATCCCGCGATGTCGAAACTGACGTTCCTAGTAAGTAGAAGTAAATGTAAGCTTAAGTTCAAGATCCTTTAGGGCGTCACTTGCGGTGCGATCCTTGTGGGTTCCATTCCAGTGCCATTCTATTTATGTCGGTCGCTGGCTTGCGCAATAATCCAATTCCATTTCCATTTGCGCTCTCGTATTTCAATGTCAATTGGTTTTTGCCTGCTTCGGTTGAGTAGTTGTTCGTTTGAAATCCAATTGTCGGGCCACCAGATACGGAGAACTGTTCTTAGGCATCGGTTCACAAATGTCTGCAGCTTTCGCACTGCAGATACGCACGGGGGGATTTAACATTCGAATTAAAAATTTGTAGTTTGTTACGCGTTGTCAGCTGTTTGGAAAATCACATATTTTTTGAGATTTGCAAAAGCTGTTTTTTTGATTCCCACATCGATATCGTCTTGCTCTACCGTCCAGGGTAGTTTTACTTCCTAGATAAGCGGAGCTGTTTGCATTATCAATGCGTTCCTCATAAATTGAGAAGCGGTTTTGTGGCAAATTATAGATTTCCATGGACTTCGTTTTCTCGACATTGATTCGTAGTCCAAAGTTGTTGGCTTCGAAGCTTAGGTCATTAAGTTTGTTCTGGTCGGTTTACTAAGGTCTTCTAAATGCCTCTATGCTGTTAGGATTCCAGAGAATTGCCTTGCCTGAGTATAGAGGGTCGTCAATGACTATTATAAACAAGAAGAGGGAATAGTTAATTCGTACACCCCTGTTTAACAATTTCAATAGCCTCGGAGAGCAGACCGTCGTTTAGCACTCGGCATTTGAATTTCAAATATTGGGCTTAAATAATACCAGAGATTTTATGTGAGACTTTCCTCTCTTAAGGGCGCCCCAGATGTTTTGATGTCGCAGCCTATCGAAAGTCTTCTCAAAGAGCACAAAGTCGACGTGAAGGGGCTCCTGCAATTCATTTACTGTTCTGCAATGTTTTATAATTTTATATCCCCTCTGAATGGCAAAAAATTAGTTTTTTAGGAGGATTTTTTTAATAGCGGCGATACACTCGGGGGGTTTGCCAGTTCCTGCCGAGGAGTGACTGCTATAAGCGAAACTATTTTCTATAATTTAGTGTTTCATGGCCATAATGTATATCTTGTAGTCACGCAGAAACCCATCGGCTACGGCGGCCACCGCACTGGAAAGTGCTCTTTCTCAAATTTCACAACCTAATACAGATTTTAAGATACTTTCTGCTCATAGAGCAACGCATATTGCTGGTTTAGGGAGTAATCAATGAAATAATTATTTCGAAAAAAAAAAATTCTTGCATTTTTACTTGCCTATGGGAAACTACAATTCTTCTGTGTCTCAGCTTCAATTCTTTCAATATAAAAAACGGCCTGCAAAGCTGTCTCAACTTATCCCTGTGGTCTAGTGATATTCAGTATTCGACTGTACTCAATGGGTTTACTACAAAATAAGGGGAAAAAATATATCGTCATGATCTGTCTTTCTGCCTCTCAATATCCTTTGGCAGAAAGGCGGTGCGACTGGTCGCGTAAAAGGTTTCATATTTACGCTTTTTTGTATTTTACTGGCCAGCCCTCATTATTGCCTTTTATTATCTGGCTGGTTATTTGTCTCGTTGTGGGGTCGCATGCGCACAGTTTTGGGCGTCACCACCTGCAACGTTTCGTTGGTGATTCGTCGTTGGTGTGCATTAAACATTTTCACTAATTTTTATTTTTGACTGAGCTTTCATGCGACAAGCCAATAAGTTGCATACGCATTTTCAATTTTTTAACTTTCATGTTTTTTGTTTTTTGTTTAAGGCTCTTTATGTGCATTTTTAAGCATGCATATACTCGTGCACACCCATACATGCATACCTATGTGTATATGTGCATATATAAAATTGATGCATTCTGCTGCAATTGGCCCAGCTCCTTTCCCAGCCCGTTTCGCGTAACTCAACCAAACTTCATTGGCATTAATTTGCTGAATTTTCATGCCGCTTTTTATTTTCGTTATTTTCATTGTGTGTGCATGCCCAAAAAAATGCATATATTTATTTTCACGTTGGCTCTTATGAAGTACTATAATTTTTCGCTTCTGATTTCTATTTTATTTTTTGAATTTTTTAAATTTTAATGCAAAACCGTGTTTTACTTTACACTCTTTTATTAATTTTATTTTCTTGTTTTTGATGAAATTGTTAATATGCGGTCATATGCATGTATGTGTATGTGTGTGCATATGTGTGTGTATGCGATATACCTCATATATATCTACTTAAGTGCGAATGTATTGTGTCTGTGTACTGCCATTCTTATGTACTTATGCGTTTTACCAGGTCCATTCTGCCTTTGCCATCGCTTTCCGCATTCCCATTCGCTGCTTTCCAGCCTCCGCCTCTTTTGGTGTTTTCTACTTTTTTTTAATATTTATTTTTTTCCTTTTCCTTTTTTTGGCGCGAAATGCAAATGTATGTACTTTTAAATTAAAAATTGCATTGTGGCAAATATTTATATTTTTTTGCCGCATCACAGCATCACAGCATATAAATGAATGCACTCGTAATAATAATTACTCTACTCTTTTTCTCTCCATTTCCCATTGCCGTTGTTTTTCAACCAAAGGCCAATTCAACTTTCAACTGTTTCCTTTTTTGTGTGCGCATATTTTTATGCATTCATCTGAAATTGTAATTAAGAGCTTAAAAATGTAATAAAACATGAATGCACGAGCAGTATTGAGCGCGTTTGTTGTTTTATGTCGTTTTTTTTTCGGGGTTTTTTTCGGTTTTTTTTTGTTTGAATGCTGTGCTCATCCGATTCAGAATTATGAGTTCTTTAATGGCATCGGGTTGGGCATTTTTATGACTGGACATATTTTTAGATATAAATAATTCTTTGTGGCATCCTAGTAGTCGTACGTACGTACTTTATCGCTATTCGATAAATTCGCAACTACTGGCACTTCCTCCTAAATCTTCAGGCTTAAACTGTAACTATAATTGAAAAATAAAACTGAAAAGCAAAAACCTTTTTCAAAGATTGCAAGGCGCCTTACTTAAAAATGGCACACATTGCAACTCTACACTTAGATAAGAAGGTAGGTAGGTAGAAGCGATTGGTAGTCGGTCTCTAAACTAACTCACTGTGACCGTCTCCGGACTGACAGGCTACCACAGTAGTCTGCTACTCCTCATTTAACCATTTTTTTTAGGGAGGTGGAAGTGACTGAAGTATCAATCTGGCACTGCCCAACTAGCACTAAAGCGCCATTTTGATAAAATTATAAGACCTCCAACAGAGAGATATCTACAGCCAACCAGAGCTGCTGATGTAACGGAGAAGGTAGATAGGTTTAGGTTGGAGCACTGCCCCAGGCTGTCGAAGAGAGGGACACCTAGTGATCTTAAGCGCCTGCCTATCAAACCCGGACATTTACAGAGAAAGTGCTCAACGGTCTCCTTCTCTGAAAAGTCGCAACAGCTTCTGCAATGGGGATTAAATGGTAAACTAAGCTTTTCTGCTTGAGTGCCGATCGTCCAATGACCGATAAACTACGAGGTTGGGAATTGAGTGGAATGGAATACTTTGAAGGACTTTCTGAGTCCTGCGTCTATTATTTTGTTTTAAGTGCAAACCCTTGGATCTGGCTGACACTGATATCCCTAAGGTCATTCAAGAACGACGAGCCAATGTATCTCAGCCTAGTGACATGCCGCGCAGGACAGTGACAGAGAAAATGTTTGACACATTTTCCCTCCTCTTCATTCTTGCGACTTTTGCAATAGAGGTACGTTCACTTTTTGAGCATATCGACCAAGGAGACAGTGGTCTGTGATCAAAGCAACTAACATAGAGACGTTTTTCCTCATCCAATTAAGTAGTCTTGCCTTTGTGCGCCTGCCGTCCTCTGTGGCATTACTTGTCAGACAATTAACCCCATTCGTTTTAGGTGCAAGGGGCATTGTCATGCAGTTTGTAGGCTAAGAGGAGTATACCTACCATCTTCATATCAAGAGTAAGGCGAGTGGTAGCGCACTCTCTCGCTAATTTGACTACTGCCTTACAATTCCCTGGTATGTCAATATGCCCTAGTATATCTCTTTAAGAGATACCCGACATTTGCGAGCAATGCTGTGTCAATCCCACCAAAAGATTTAATCACCGCTTGGCTAACAGAATAAATATAGACACTCTACCTCTAATGCTCTTTCTTTGTTCATGGACTTGAAACATATCCCGCCACATGTACACACTGCGACCGCATAGCACCTCAACATTCGAGTCAGTATAGACGCTTTTTCTTTTATTTTCGATTGCTCATTATTTTTGTATACAAGCATAGCTGATTGTCTAACAACAACCCCATAAATACAACTTTCAAATTGTATACAAAAATTAGAAAAATTCCACAAACTTTTGATCACAATTCCAGAGTTTTTAATTAGAATTTGTGTAAAAAATTGTATTATGCAATTTTATAGCTTATTAAATTTTAGTATAACAAAGTGCAACTTTGAAGTTCCTAAAAAATCTCGCTGAATTTCTATAATTATTTTGCTGGCAGACTTACGCATTTTCTCCATGTAACGAATGCTCGCCACTTTTTAATATAGAAGAAAAAAAAAAATGCCAAAAATCAACGGTATTTTATAGTCACTTGAAACTTGCACTTTGTTATACTGAAATTCATGGAGCTAATAAAAGCTGCATACTCGAAGTTTTTCTAAAAACTCTGACAGCTGAAGAAAAATTTGAAATTTTGATGAAATTTGTTAAATTTTTTTAAATTTTGTACCAAGTTTGAAACTTTGAGTTATATTGTTTTAGTTGTGGTATAAACTATATTTTTATAAAAAATAAAAATAAACCAAAAAAATTTTGCAAAATGCCGTGCTACTATTATTATAAACAGAGTTGTATTTTTTTATCTCGTCACTATTGAAATTCTCAGTCCTTAAGAAAATGCAAAATCCTTTTTTTTTAATTCTGACTATACCCAACCCCATAATAGAAAATTTCATCTTCAGAGGCCTTAGATTGAAAAAGTGTTTTCTTCCACGCACTTTAATATTCAGGCACCTTTTGTGCCAGGTTTAAGTCCACTCATCAAATATAAAACTAAAACATTATCATTAATTGTCTGTGTCGTTGGTTTTTGAATACTAAAATTTTTATCCTCCAAATATTTGCTGAGTTTCTTAGACTGAACGAACTTTCTGAGAGATATACCATCCAATACAGTTAATCGTACAGTCGCGGCCAAGTGACTTAACACATTGGAGTTTTTGGTGAAGTAGAGGCCGAAATTAGTTTTTTAAGTATATTAAAAATATTAATTATCGTGAAAAAAATTGGTTTATGTTACATGTTTTATAAAAAAACAGCATTTTGATAGGGAAAAATACTTTTTTAATCAAAAAATAGTTGTAATAAAAAAAGCAATATTTTTTTAAGGGTAAGGGGTAGAGACCCGAAAAAATGATGATTCTCAATGATTTTTTTGTTACTCAATTGCTTTACAAAAATAAAATAAAAATAAATAAATAATAAATTATGTTTCGACTTGACCTTAGCGAAATTTAAAAAAAAAAGGAGAAATAATTGTAAAAGTTTCGCTGTTTGTATGGAGCCCGTTTCTCTAGAAGCCCCTTGCGGTGATCATCACAAGTGCGTGAAGATTCATCTAAATTCAATCGGACAAGAGAAATTCGTTTTACTAATAGATAATCTTATGCCTGATCGAAGTTTATTTTCAAAACTAACAGATTGGCGGCCTCAGGAATATTTTTCAGATTTCGAGAAAAAAATTTACAAATAACTGTTTGAAAAAAATAGAAATTTTGAAAAAAATTTCAAAAGCAGTATACATTTTGTATACATACATGGCGGCCGCCGTAGCCGAATGGGTTGGTGCGTGATCACCGTTCGGAATTCACTGAGAGGTCGTTGGTTCGAATCTCGGTGAAAGCAAAATTAATAAAAACATTTTTCTAATAGCGGTCGCCCCTCGGCAGGCAATGGCAAACCTCCGAGTGTATTTCTGCCATGAAAAAGCTCCTCATAAAAATATCTGCCGTTCGGAGTCGGCTTGAAACTGTAGGTCCCTCCATTTGTGGAACAACACCAAGACGCACACCACAAATAGGAGGAGGAGCTCGGCCAAACACCTAACAGAAGTGTACGCGCCAATTATTTAGTATACATTTTATTGAAATCTACCAAGCAGTTTTTAAGTTAAAGCGATCACCAGGGCAAAAAACGTACAATAGTTTCGAGAAAAATGCATTTTAAGTTTTGCTATCGATTTATGAAGCGCCTGAGCGGCTTTTGTTAATTGTTGAATAACTCGAAAAGTATTTGTCGCCTCCACTTCAAATTTTCACACACTTAGTTAAGATATTATACTTTAAGAAAATGCAAAAACAAAAAATCCAATTTTTTGAAAACTCTAACCCCTAATCCCATAAATAAAAAAAATATCATTATCATGAGAAGAAATGTTTATGTTAAATGAGAATAAATGTAGTAATGTTCAAGGCTTTGTCAGAAAAAATATATGATGACTTCTTGAAACAGAAAAATTATATATTTTTTTTTAACAAATTATAGTATGAAACTTCCAAAAAAAATTCAATTCAGAAGAATTCCAGAAAACATATGTAAATTAATTGAATTTTAAAGCTGCTATTAAAGCAATAATGACTGTAATGACTAGCTCGGAATGCGTGCAACGCTGTAGATCCAAAACGGACGAGCTCTGCGAGAATAGACAGGCCACAATTTACTGGGCACCAGGGCACAAGGGAAAGAGGGAAATGAGAGAGTTGACGAGCTTGCTAAGGTTAAGGCAGGCACCCGCTTGCCTAGAATGAGTACGTCGAACATATATCCCTCAATCTCAGTTTTGAGTTTTGAAGACGGAACTACATAGACAAAGAACTAACTCTAGATGCAAAGTCTATATGGGAAGCCTCGACCTGCTACAGGATTGCCAAAGTAATGCTGAGAACTTGCAACACGAAAATAACCAACTTTCTTTTATCACTCCCAAGGATGGAATGTAAAATATTAGTTGGTGCACTGACGGGACATTGTCTCACTCCATAGCAGGCAGCTAAAATTGGTTTGGTTCAGAACGACGCGAATAACTAATGCGAAGATGAAAGGGGTACGTTAGAGCACCTCTTTTGCCACTGTTCTGCTCCAGGCAGAGCTCCTTACTACTGCTTGTAATCGGTATACTTTTCATCTCTGAATGATATTCCTGACAAAAGATGAAACATCATATTAAATCTCGACAAAACATGCATCACAAACTATGTTCAACACCACTCCAATAACACTGCGAACCCTTGTGATCTATGTGAGATCTATTCAGATCAGCCAGATATACCTAACCTAATCTAACATAATTGAATTTTACTCAACTTTTCCTGTATTATCGGTATTTCAATAATGTAAAAACGTATAAAAAACCTATAGATCTATATGCTAAAAATTATTTTGGGGTTTTCTTCAGAGAGGTGTAAGCTTTCATTCACCTTTGGTTTCATCAAATACGAAAACATAAACCTCCATTTCGCATCACTGTGTAATTTGTAAAGTGCTTTTCTTCCATTTTCATTATTAAAATTTAGCAGGTTAATTGAAGCAGCACGAGTGACAGTTTTGTGGCCGTTATGAATCGTTTGTCAAAAGTGATGAATTTTTGACCGACGAGCATCTTTCGCTAATGAGACAGTCACATTAAATTTAGATGAATGCTTAAGGAATGAACTTAAAAAAACATTATTTCCTGGATGTTGTGAAGTTTCTTCCATATAAAGCACATTATCGGAGGAATTTTTTATGAGATCCACTAAATGCAAAAAAAAAAGTTTCAAAAATCAGGGTAATTTTTGCGTCATTTCAAACTTCACTTTATTATCGAATACTAAAATTGATTGAGCTATAAAATTGCATACTCAGAAGTTCCCTAAGAATTCTGATTAAGAAGTTAAACATTTTTTTTTAATTCGTTGAATTTTTGTGAATTTTGAACAAAGTTTGGAACCATGATTTATGCGGTTTTTGTTACAAAATTTACTATATTTTTATAAAAAATGAACGAAAATATTTATCATGGAAAATATTGCGAATATTATTACAAGATGACTTCTTTTGCTTCTTAGAAAAAAAAGTTATCGTTAAAAGATAACGTGACTTAATTGAGTGAGCACAAGTGTACGTGAAAAGAAATAAAAATTATATTCATTTCGGTGCTACAATGCGTACTAAACTTAATTTTAATCGTGCATGTATTAGGCTGGGCAATAAGTTCGTAGCGTTTTTACCAAAGACTTTTATATAAACAAAAAAACAATAAGTTAATCAATTATATATTCGCCGTTGCTGCTTACAACCTCTTCCCATCTCTCGACCAATTTGTTGATGCCGTTCCGCCAAAAATCGTCTTGTCCGGTATCAAAGAAATTGCTGAGCCAGTTTTTAAGGGCCTCTTTGTTATCGAAGGAACGCCCTTCATATGGTTTGACAGGGAGCGGAAAAGATGATAATCGGTCAGTGCAAGATCCAGAGAATACAGCGATTGCTGAAGGACCTTCCATTCGAGCTTTTGGAGTGCGGCTTGCCGACTTGTGCAACATGCGACCTGACGTTGTCGTGAAGGAGTATGGTTTGACCATATCGATCAAGTCTTTTCAGTCGAATTGCCTCAATCTCACGATTTAGCTGGACAATGTAGAGCTCCTTGTTGATTGCGGTATTCTTTTCGAGCATTTCCCAGTGCTCCATACTCTCCCAGTCCCACCAAACACATAATATGATTTTCTTTGCATGAAGACCCGGCCTGACTCTCGACTTTGGTGTATATCCTGGAGCCACCAACTTCTTTCTTTGTTTCATATTGATGTATAGGCACTATGTCTCATCTCCACTGATGATACAAAAAGTACTGTACAGGAAGTAAAAGTACAAAAAGCGCTATTTGCGACCGCGTGTTGCTCAATGGCGGGCGAGATACTGAGAAGCAATTTGAAATCTAATTTCTTTGTTTTTTCGTTGAGCTCGTGAGGCACTCAGGCCCCCAATTTTTTGGTAAATTCCATTGAATGAAGGTGATGGAGAATCGTTTTATGAGTGCAGTTAATTTTTGCCGCTAATTCACGGCTGGCGATCGTTTATCTTCAAAAATGATTTGAGACGTTCTTCATCGAATTCAGAAGGCCTTCCGCTGCGGGACGTGTCATCGACGTCAAAGTCGTTATTTTTGAGCTTTGCAAACCATTTGCTTTCTGTAAGCTCGCCTATGGCACTTTCTCGGTCACAAATGTGGCGGGTTGCTTCGGCAGCTTTTGATCTCGATGAAAGGCAAAGAAGAGCAGGTGTCGAAAATGTTGATTTTTGCCTCCTGGGTGGTCCATTTCTAAGGCTCAAAACTAATAAAAAATTAAATAATTGACAAATACAATTAACATAGTTTTGTAGAGCAGAAAGAGTTCCATCGAATGAGTACTTTCCCTTTGCCAAACAGCCAACAAATCGTTTTAAAATAGAAGAAAATATAAAAGCGCTATGATCTTATTCCCCAACTCAATCTAAAGCGGCAGTCAAAGGAATTTAATTTTCGATTAGTTACTAAAGCGCTTTTCACACCTTCAGTGCTGAATAGAATGCCATGTCACCCAATTCAACTTAATAGCGCTAATTAAATATGTATGTAAGTATTCGCCATTATTTTCATGTGCGTGCACATCTCTTTGCCTTTGTTATGTTTAATAATATTTACAATAAAAACAAAAATAACATTTTGACTTACGCAAACTAACTGGACGACCTTGACTCCTTTAATTATGGAATATCAGCCTTGACCCTTTTTGTAAATCACAAGACAACACATTTCCAATTCCGCATATACTACATATATGTATATATACTTGCACTCGCATATATTATTCAAGGCAACAGCCAGCCGGCCACCTTTCTTGGCCTTAACAACGTATGATGGAAATTGTGAATAATCAAAATATACTCACTTCAATGTTGTAACCGAAAGCATGAATAAAATTACTTGTACATGCCAGCATTTAACATTGAAAATATCAACATAGTTGCAATAACAAAATGCCGGCAAAACAAAAAAATGTTGCACATACGCACACACACACACAATTTGCTGTTGAGAAAATTCTAAAAAGGGCAAGACTTTTGTACTACACAAAACCTTCTCGAATACAATGACCTTGTCGGCAATTATTACACCCAATAATGTATACAATAATCAGAGTCCACTGAACCTTAAAACGAATGGTAACATTATACTCATTCAGGCGTTTAACTAAAATTTTGTAAAATACATTTCTGGTCGCATTTAACTAACTGTCAGCAGGTCAAGTGAGCAGTTGAATTGTGACTTAATCTGTGTGAGTGTGTGTTTGTGTATATGTGTGCGTACTTTGAGTTGGAGTTTGTGTGCACATCCAACCGACCATTTGACCTTCATTAAATTTAAAATGTTGTCAAAATGGGTGTTTAAAATAACGTTACATACTTTGGGGCTCACAAGCGTACAGATACAGAATGCCTTGTTTTCTCATCTTTAACACATTATCACGTTGAAGCATACTTGCCAACAATTACCACCCTGCAGGAAAATCGGTTAGTATCGAATTGGCTCATTTCTTGTGGGCTTATAACTGTATATTTGTAGCAGTGCAGAAACTGTCAATTGTCTTAAAAATAGTGAGTGCATTTCAGAAGGCGTAAAATATATTTTGTAAAATAAAAATAAAATAAATAATTCACGCTAACACTTCTGTTAGGTGTTTGTGTTTGGGCGAGTTCTTCCTCCTATCTGTGGTTCGCGCTTTGATGTTGTTCCACACTCGAAGCTTCGGCATTGCCTGCCGAGGGCGACCTTTTATTTGATGTTTCATGCTCGGAGATTCGAATCTACGCACTACCGAATGGTAGTCACGCACCATCTCATTTGGCTACAGTGTATAGAAAAGTTAGTTGTATTTAAAAAAAAGTTGAAACTGTAACGTCAGATTTATTCTATAAACTGTTGAATGCTACTGTGAAGCGAGAAATTTACTTAATGACTTCAAATGTAAGACCGGTTCTCTCCTACGGCTGTAGAACATGGGTCGTTAAAGGTAATGACCTGTATTTACTGATGCGACTTGAAAGACAAATTCTTAGACGAATATTCGGCCCTATACGATTAGAAGACGGTACATACCGTATACGGTATAATCACGAGCTCAGCGTGATATAATCGCGGGGGGAAATGCAATGCGGTTTATAAAGTCCCAAAGGTTACGGTGGTATGGACACGTTTTAAGAATGAGCAGCGAAAGGACGACCAAGAAAGTATTTGAAGCAAATCCTCAAGAAGCAAGAATAAGAGGTCGTCCAAAGAGACGATGGTTGCAAGACGCAGAAGACGATATACGTAAATCTTACAATATAGAGCGAAAACGGCCTGTCGAGAAGAATGGAGGCGTATTGTAGAGGAGCCAATGGTCCCTCCCGGACTGTAATGCCAAGATGGTGGTGGGACTTCAAATGTAGTAAAAAAGGGGGGGAAAATACTTAAAAGTCTATATGGTACCTTAGATATCATCTGAAGCACACTATGCAAGTACATTTGATATTTTCTGAAATAGTATATCAAAAACTTTTATAGAGCAGTTGACTTTTCTGAAGTCCATTTAACACTTTCTGAAATGCAGCTGACTATTTTGAATTATATTTTATGTTTTCTGAAATATGTTTTACGCTTTCTGAAGCTTATGTGGCACTTTCTGAAACACAACTGACTACTCTGAAGTATATTATAAAATAAATATTATGCTTTCAGTATAACAAAGTGCAAGTTTAATGTTGCTGAAAAATCGCGTTGAATTTTTACAATTTTTTTCTCGGCGGTCCTGTGTATTTTCTCTACATAAAAAAAATGTTGTGCGCTCGTTTTATGAAGGAAAGTATAAAAAAACACGGCTTCGTAGTAGCTGAAAATCGTACTTGTGCTGCACCAAAAATCTCTTTTACTTTGTAAATTTTTCTCTGCAGGGCACAAGCCGTCGCCTCTCGCCATAGCTAAGCTATTCAAATGTTGATGCAAAGTTAGCTACATACTGTTGGGCATAGATGCACACAGGTACATTAATTTGTGGGTGCCTTTATGTTTCCTATGAGTTTGAAAGTAAAGTTGTTTTAAAAATTTTCTATGCTTTAATGCTATTCAACATATTCGTATCATACACACACAGGCACACGCATGTACGCACCTGCTAACCAGAGAAATTTGCTCATATAAAATCCACACACATGTTTTGCACATTTGCATTTATACATACAAGTAACACCCCGAAAAGTCTACTCCTAAAAGTCATGTCAAACTCGTACATTGTTCAGTGGTCAGTGGTCAGCTGGCTAAACTTGACCTAGAAAAAAGTTTATCTGACACGTGCCCACACACGTACTCGTCCATACAAATAGTACGTGCTTGCATGTGTATGTGTACGCATATGTAGTTGTTACACATACACACAAATACAAATGCCATGCGTAGGAATGCTGGTCGCTTTAATGAAGTGCCGTTTCACCTTCTAAAACTTTGTTTTCACATGCTTTGCATATCAACTAAAAACTTTTCGAAACTATTTCGGTAGTTCAGCTGTGAGGTCAGTGTACTTCCAACCTATGCCAGTACAGGGATTTGGAGAAAGAAGCAGCGTGGGTAGTGAGGGTAACAGTTTGTTACACAAATTTATATAGTATTTTAAATTTAAATCTCTTGCACCACTTTCCATTTCGTTTACACCCACGCATGTATTTGCATATATTCTTATTACCATATTTTCAAAACAAGCATTTGGGTTTACTTTCAGTATTTGGAATTTTGAATTTTATTTCTTCTTTTGCATGTTAGGTTGGTTGACCATCTTAATTTGATTATAATTCACTGCCGCAGCCGAGTGATGTAGGGACTGGTAGTTGATAAAGCGTTAAATTGTTGAAATTCAGAAAACACAGTCTACTATGAAAATCTGCACATCGTTCAGCTATCGGACGGAGCTAAAAATTGTAAGACTCTTCATTTTTAGTTTCCAGAACAGTACGACAGTCTACTCTACCGGAATGGTAGAACACCGCCCCAACAGCGGCATTTTTCTAAGGAGGAGGACAGTGTTTTTTACGTAATTGCAATAACAACAACGCTCATTTATTTATAGACACTTGCCAAGAAGTGCACAATTTAAAGACAAAATTTTTTTTTTTTAATTTTTTTTTAAATTAATTTTTTGAATTAATTTTTATACTTCTGTTTAGCCCGGCCTTGTCTTTTTTACCAAGGACAGTCTCCAGTGCTGACATTCTTTCGCTCTCTGATAGCTGTCCAGTCAAAATGGAATCCCCTAGGAAGCCGGCGCAGAAGACGCCCATGATAAACTTGGAAGCCCACTTAAAATGAGAGCTTTTCCATCGTCATCTGCAACAAAATTAGACATTCTCGTATAGTGGTTGACAGAAAGCGTCGGAAAGCCTTTATTTCCGCCCTATGCTCCGTATGAATATTCTGAAATATATTTTATGCTTTCTGAAATATATCTTATGCTTTCTGAAGCATACGTGACGCTCTCTGAAAAACAATTGACTATTCTGAAGTATATAAAAAGCTTCCTGAAAAATTACTGTATATTCTAAAATAAATTTTATTCTTCTTAGACATACTCCTATAGCGGCTGATAGAAAGCGTCGGAAAGCCTTTATTTCCGACCTATGCTCCGACATGCAGAGAGATGTTGTTTTTATAGTAGTTTTTTAGTTATTCTTAAAAGTGCCATCTAAAAGCATATTTTATCAAAGAATAAAAAATATACATTCACCGCAATTTGTTAGCTCCTTAAAAAGCTTAGCTTATTTTCGATAGTTGAATGTCGATAAAATTTTTCCTAGGCCTTTGTTAGGACTACTATCCTGACATGTATACACATTTCGCCTCTAGGCGATTCTGTGCCAAGTGGCGATTCGACCAACAAATATTTTTTATTTGTGCTAAAAGTAGTAAACTGAAAAAGTTTGATATATGGCATTTTTTTAATAGAATTTTTCGAAGGGAATTTCTCTCAGCTACAAATAAGATTTTTATATGTTTTTTTTTTTTAAATAAAGCAATCATTGTGTTGCCATTAAATTGTCATTTTTATTTAGCAACCCAGTGATCGAACTCAGAGTAATTATTGTGAAACGTTGTGTTTGGATAATAACGTCACAAATTCGTAACAATATTTTGGGTAAAAATCTATATATTTTTTTGAAATTTTTTGGGGGGGGGGAAAACAATTTTTCGTTAGAATTTTTGAGAAACTATTAAGGGCTGGGCTTGCTTTTTCTTTATTAAACAAATAGTGCTTGGTGAGCACATGAAATTCACTTTTTTCCTTTTTGTGCGTAAAACTTTTTCAAGAAGCTGTCATAGCAAAACTAATTGCCAAATCAGTCAGAAAATTGTAGTTCGTTCTTTTCGAGTTTGATTCTTAACAAACTAAACGCTAGATTTAATGTGATAACGCAATATTTATGTATACTAATTATATTATAAAGTTTTTCTTCTGCTCAACTCTTCTTAAATAAAAAAAAAAATTATCCGAAAAAATGTTGGAAATGTTTTTTATATATAATATTTTTTATCAAAAAATACGGAACAATTAGTAGACATTTATTTCACTTACAACACAACAATACAAAGATAAAAAAAATATATTTTTACTATCCTATAACTCGGCAATCAATAAATTTTTCCGGTTCCCGCTTTTGCCCAATTTATGCATAGTTAAAAATAAGATGGAAATTTAAAAAAAGTTGGAAAAATATTTGAATTTTTTTCTCGGAAAATACGGAACAAAATCTATAGAAATCATTTTATTTTCCCTTAGACGGCCAATTGTTTGGCTTACAATTACATTTTTTTAAATTAAAATAAAAAAAAAGTTTTCCAAACAAAAATAATAATAATTTTAAACATTTATGTCTCGGCAATCGCTCAATCCTACCTTTTCCTCCCTTTTGCACAGTTTATGTTTAATTAAAAAAAGTAAAAAAATTCTTTTTCAAAAGGTAAACAAAGCTTTTTAAAAAACTAAAAATTTTTTTAAAGTAAAAAAAACTTTTTAAAAAACTAAAAATTTTTCTTAAGTAAAAAAACTTTTTAAAAAAAGAATTTTTTTAATAAAATTTTTTTTTTTAAAGCAAAGTTTTTTTTAACCAAAAAGATATTTTTAATACAGTAAAATTCTTTTTTAAAAAGTAAAGTTTTTTTAAAAAGTAAAAAAGTAAAAAAATTGGAATATTTCTTACTACAAAATTTGCTCGAGTTTTTTATTTATCCTTTTTTATTGGAAAATGCGGAAAACATCAATTCAAAGAAAAAAAGTTAAAACAAAACTCGGCTTTTTTTTTAATTTATGGCGTAAAATACGGAAGAATTCCTCTAGAAAATATTAGAAAATATTCATTGCTTTTCTTTTAGACCGACAATTTTTTAGCCTATACAGTTCAAAGAAAAAAAAATTAAAGTAAAAATCGAAATTAAAAAAAAAATGTTTGAAAATACGGCAGAAATCCTCTAGAAAATATTCATTTGTTTTCCCTTATACCACCGACAATGATTTGGCAAATAATTTAAAAGAAACGTTTTCTAAAAAATAAATCAAAATCTCGGCGCACCCTCTCTCACCCCCTCAATATTGGTTGCAAATCTTTCGCACAGTTGAAGCTTCAATAAAAAAATAGAAAAGAAATGCGAAAGAAAATTCCATAGAATGCATTTTGCCTTCTCTTAGACCCACAATTATTTGACTTACACTTCAAAGAAACAAAAACATTCAAAATTCAAATTTTTTTTTTTGTTTATGTTCTTTTTAAGCTTTTGTCAGAAAATGCGGAAAAAATGTTTTAAAAAATTTGTTTCCTTTCTCTGAGACCAAAAACTAGTTCACTTACAACTCAAATAAAAAAATATATATTTGGAACTCCTACAACCCCCTTTTGCATAATTTATGCTAAGTTAAAAGAAATAAAAATTGCGGAAATGTAAAAAAAAAAAAATTATAGAAAAATTCTTTCTTTTTTTTAAGTTTTCTTTCTTTTTTTTAGGTGTTCATTTTGTTCACTAATATGGATTTGTTTTTCAATTCAAAGGAAAAATGCTTCAAAAAGAAAAGAAAAATAAAAGCCGCATAAAATTAATTTTGAACTCCCATAATCCCCTTTTGCACAATTTGTGCTTAGTTAAAAGAAATAAAAATTACCGAAATTAAAATTTTTTTTTTTAATTTTTGTTTTTAATTTTTTTTTTAATTTTTTGTGGGAAAGAAAACTACGGAAAAAATTCCTTTGAAGATATATATTTTGTTGACTGTTAGAGAGCCAATGATTTATCTAACAATTCAAAGAAAAATAATTTTGTTTTTTAATTTTAAGTGGGAAAATACGGAAAAAATCTTTAGAAGATATATATTTTGTTCTTTTTCAGACAAACAATAATTTGCCTTAAAATTCAAAGAAAAAATGATTAAAAAAAAAAAATAATCAAAACTTTACTCCCCTATATCTCGACAACCACTCAATACTTGCTGCCCTCATTTTGCACATTTTATGCTACTATCAAATTTTATGCTACTATCAAATTGTATGCTTACCGAACTCTTCTTAAATTCATTAAACATCTCATCTACTTGCTACTTCCCTCAATCCTCTAGCAATACTAATCACTATATACCGCAGACACACGCCAGACTAACCGACTTTATTAAATGAGCAAAAGAAAAACACACAGAAACAAGAAAGGAGAAAAAAATCTGCAAGGCAAAACTTTTACTTTCATTAAAATAAGTTGTTACAGTAGTAGGGAGTACAGAAAAGGAATTAAAATAAAGTAAAATAAAATCAAATAAAATAAAATAAACGATAGCAACTCAAGCTTGCCACAATCAACGACTGGCACTACCACAAGTGCTAGAAATGCCGGTCAGCACGGCAATCAACTTATTTCCACTTGTCTGCACACTACTTTGTTTTACTTACAAGCGCCATTATATACTTATAACTACTCCAACAACTACTACACAATTTTCAAACACATTTCTTATTCTGCTGTGCCACCTTCGCCTACTTGGGTTTGGTTGGCTGCGGGATGACTGCTTTAGTGTTAGTAATCCTTGAAACCGCATAGTTTCTTCTACATTCTTCTTCTTCTTCTTCTTTTGCAGCATCATCGTCGCCAACGTTGACATAGTTTCTTCTTTTTCCATTTTTCTGTTTTTTTGTATGTGGCAAGCAGTGTGAGTGCAAGCCACCTCACCTCCACCACAAGCGCCTTCTTCGAGCCGCTTGACGCTCTATCGTCCTTTGGCACATTTATTTTTGCTATTTTATTTTATAACTATTTTTTTATTTGCTTTTGCATTACACTACTACGAGTATGACGAGTATGTATAAGAGTATGTATGTATATGTAACTGCCACATCACACCTACTACAAGGCGCAGTCTAACCGTCCGTCTGCAACGCTGTCTGGCTTTGCTGCTTTTCCTACTTAAACTTTTATTACTGCGCCAACAAGTGTTTTTCTTTCCTTTCAATATTAATTTTGTTTTTTTATAACTTTTTTCTACACACTCTTATTCTTCGCTGCTTGCTTTGGCTGTGGCTGCCACTGTCTCTGCAGTTGGATTTCGCACCATTTTTCTAGCCATCAACTGGCGGTTTCTGCGCGCTTGGTCCATAGACGCCAAGCAATCTCGTGCTTTCTCCTTTTTTCTTTGTGCTCCAACTTAACCATTCATTCATTCATTCATTCACTTATACAACAAATACAAGTTATAGTAGTTTGAATGTAAAAATTACACAGTATACATTTATTTTTCTGTCTTTCGCATCCTTGTATGCTTAGCGGCATGTGCAGCTAAGTGAATGAAAGTAAATGCACACAATTTCGTGTACGTGTATTATATGCCCGTTAGTCTATGTTGTCTCCGCCATAAGCTCTTACACACATACACATACATAGAGTTGTATTTGTTGGCAGTTTTTTTTTGCCGATTTGTCTGTCTCTCGACACTCTTAAGTTTGCGACTGCTACTACCGCTTCTGTGTCTGCATCTCTGTCTGGTATTTCCGAAGTGTGTCAGCGCTTTCTTCTGTTTTGTTTTTATGAATATATTGCATACCTATATTTATATATATAAATATATGTATACGTGTATATTAATATTTGTGCCGGCAGCGTCGCTTATCGTATCCTTGTCCTTGAATTTGAACCTTGACTTCTTTGCCTTGACTCGCTTGCTCGCTCGTTCATTCACTTATCTGTTGCTTGCTTGTCATGGTCGTGGCTAGTTGCCGCTTCCTTGTCAGCATATTTTTATTTATTTATTTGCGAGTAAAATATTTGAAGATTCCCTTAGATCAGTTTTTGTTTTTTTTTTTTCATTTGCTTTGTGTGTGTGTGTATATGTGCCTTCTATTTTTTGGTATTTCTTTGAAGCTAGTGGATTATTCGTTTGTGGTTTTGGTGACATTTGAAATATTAAAGCGTAAAAAAGTGAAAGATGTAGTAGAAGAATAGTAATAAATGAGTTTTTGGGGTAAGACGTTATATTTTTTGTGGCGCTTAGTGTGGGCTTAAAAGTCGAACATCGAACAACTTTCTTTGTATCTCTTACTATTCTTATTATTATGAGGTGATTTAGCACTGCTACCTGAAATATCTATTGGCCCCTTAGTGGATTCAGACTATTTCTCTGAGCCCAACTTTCTCAATAAATTTTAGTATTTGTCCTGATTCATTGAGTTTTATTTCCTTCTCATTTAAAATATGTTTACACAGTTGATTGTCAGTGCTGCAAATCATGCCAGCACATGCTTGGTGATTTCATCTTCCTTCCTACATAACCTGTATCTGTATTTCTTATAATAAGAAGAGTTCGATGGGACTAAGCTTTTCATAATGTACACCTCAATTGGGTGGCCTCTATTTCATAGTGTTCGCTATTTCTCTGAGACGTATTTTCGCGTGCTTTGTCAAGCAACAGCGTTTCTATGGTGGTTATGTTTGTCGTAAGTTGAATTGGTCTCTCTGCGTTCATACGCCGTGCATAGATATTGAAAATTGATTTTGGTACTTATTAAAAGTAGATTTAGCTACACAACGGAGGAAAAATTAACACCGTTAAAAACGTCAGCCTTAAAATCCAATAGCAAATCTTACTTCCCAAAAAGTGCCACTTTGGATCAAGTAGACAATTGCAGAATAAAATACTCTCTCGGAGAATAAGAAACACACTTTATAACCATCTCAGCAAGGTCTTCATAGTTTAGGACTAAGACGTAATGACGTGAACGATGACAGCGTCCATTGTGAGGTGGCACTTTGAGTGCTCGAGGGAAAACTTCTGCGGAAGATTTATGAATTGTTCCGCTTAGGTGAAGAGGAATATTGTAGACGATGGAATGATGAGCTGTATGCGATTCGCTGACTAAGTCATATGCGTTTTGGTAAGTTTCCACAAATGGAGGGAATTGTAATTTTATGACGCCTCCGAAGGGCAGATGGTTTTTATGAAGAGCTTTTACATAGCAGAAATACGCTGCGGTTCGCCATAACCTGCCGAGGGGTGGCGGCTATTAGATAAACCTTTTCAAACCAATTTGGTGTTTCGGGTCCACTGAGGGTTTCAAATCCGGCCACTACCGAATAGTACATTCGGCTGCGGGGACTCTGGTTAACATGAGGTGAACATTGTTAAGCCCAGTTGGGATAACTTAAGCGTATACTATACTGTGCCAATAAAAAAATAAGAAGATATATCACTTTTGAGTCTAAAAGCGTGATTGCGGCTATGGCTCAAGTAAAAACAAGTGCTAATTTGTGGGTATGCGCCTACAACGTCTGACTTTCAAATAAAGTAAAAAACACTACTGCAGGTAAAAGTTTTAAAAAACTGTTTGTGTGTCGTCTTCGTCAACACATCTAGTCAGTACAATAAGTTCACTGTACTTTTGCTTAGCCATCGCGTATATTATCATAAACCCTTTAATGGCGTTGGGTGCGGTATTTCTCAAAAACGGAAGTCTACGAATTGAACAGCTGCTCTGCAGCCCAATACATTCGCATTCAATAACAATCCGCTAAATATACTAAATCATCCTTAACACTCAACTTGTGTGTTGTAAATTTATTTATTTTTACTAACAACTTTAGTTTGATTAATTGCTCCTCGGCGTGGTGGGCGAGGATCAAAATTCAATCATGAAACTTTATCTCTCCATAAAGTTTTAGGTATCATTTGGAAGGAAAAGTCCCAAGCATTCATTTAATTAAAAAAATATATATTAAACAATTATTCAAAGCTCCGAAATGAATAACCGAAACAAAAAAAAAATTGTTTGCCAAACAAATTCTGGGAATTAAAAAAAAGAAAATAGCAAAATTTAAAAAAATATAAAACAAAATTTTTTTTTTTTTACGAAAAATAAATTGTTAAATTTTTGTCTACAGTTTTGTCAGAAAATACGATAGATGCCATTTATTTTGTTCACTTTTAGACAGGCAGTGATTTAACTTTACTTACAATCCAAAGGAAAAAAACCTTAAAAACAGGAAGCAACAAAATTAATTTTGAGGCCCTATATCTCGGCTACTATTCAGTACTGCCTTCCCAGTTTTGAAGAATTTATGCTTAATAAAAAGAAGAAAAAAATAATGTCGAAATTAAAAAAAAATTGTTTACCAGAAAAGCTAAAAATTTCGAAATTAAAAAAAATTTTAAATATCGAAATTTAAGAAAAAAAAATTGGTTTACCAAAGCTTAAAAAATCTTGTTAACATTTAATTATGTTAACATTATCGGCGAATACTATAGAAAAAATATTAAAAGCGTTTATTTTCTTTTCTCTTAAACCTACAATTATTTAACTTACAATTCAGAGGCAAAAGACTTCAGAACACAAAAAAAGAAGCAGATTTTTCAAAAACTGAGTATTAGCTTTGCCCAATGTAGGCTTAATAAAAACAAAAATAAATAATGCCGAAAAACAAAAATTTTAAAATTTGTTTGCCAAAAAATTCAAAAAATTTCGAAATTAAACAACAAAAAAAAATTTAAATATCGTAGATTAAAAAAAAACAGAAAAAAGATATGATTTACCAAAACAATCACACAAACCTTTTAATTTTCAACAAATAAATAATGTCGAAATTAAAAAAAAAAAATTATAAAATTATAAAAAATTATAAAATTATAAAAAATTATAAAAATAAATGTGTTTACCAAAAAAATCACAAAAACAATTTTAATTTTGAATAATGTCGTAATTAAAAAAAAAAAATTATAAAATTATAAAAAATTATAAAATTATAAAAAGTTATATAATATTATAAAAATAAATGTGTTTACCAAAAAAAAAAAATTTTTCACATATTTTATCGAAAAAAATCCATTTTGAATGTTGAACCCCTCCATCCCTGTTA
Organism: Anastrepha obliqua; assembly: GCF_027943255.1. Taxonomy (NCBI): domain Eukaryota; kingdom Metazoa; phylum Arthropoda; class Insecta; order Diptera; family Tephritidae; genus Anastrepha; species Anastrepha obliqua. The sequence continues at coordinate 35,402,863 of NC_072896.1, forward strand.
CACATTTCCTTACCCCCTGATACACAATTTGTGCTTAATTATAAAGCAAAACAAAAAAAAAGAACAAACCCTGAAGTAAAAAAAAGTTTACCAACAAATTTTTCAAATTTACCGTGAATATGGAATAAGAAATTCTGCAGAAGAAACTTATTTTGTTTTATCTTAGTCCCAGATATTTAACTTAAAATTCAAAGGGGAAAAGGCTTAAACAAATTTTTTTTTATTATTTTGAGCCCCTATACCCTATATAGTATCAACTAGCCGATATTTCCTTACCCTCTTACTGCAAAAAGTTACAATTTTCGCCTTTTTTACATTCCTTTTATCGGAAAATACTGCAAAAATATATCGAAACAAAGCAATCATATTGAGCTCTCATCTCTCGGCCACTACTCAATATTTTCTTCCCTCCTTTTGCACAATTAGTGCTTAATTAACAAAAGAAAATAAAAATTGTCGAATTTAAAATTTGAGAAAAAAATGTCTCCCGTAAAAAATAGTTATTCTTATTGTTAACTTTTATCGAAAACTGCGAAAAAAATCCTATAGAAAGCACTTATTTTGTTTTCTCTTAAATGACAATTATTTTGCTTACAATTCAAAGAAAAAAACATATAGTACAACCATTTTTTTTATTTCAACTATTTAACTCGCCAATTACTCAATATTTGCCACTACCTTTTGCACAATTTATGTTTAATTAAAATAAATAGAAAAAAAATTTAAAAAGTAGAAAAAATATTTGGACAAGTTTTTTACCACAAAAGTTCGATTTTTTGTTTTTTTTCGACCGGCAAATACAGGAAGCAGCTCATGGATGGTTTTTGCAGAATTTTTACTCAATTAAAAAAAAAACAACAAGTAAAAAAAAAATCAAAAAGTTGAACAATTTGGAACATTTTTTTTACCACACAAATTTTTTTACCGGAAAATACCGAAGGCCTTTTATTTTGTTTCCTCTGGTGCAATTATTCGGCTTATAATTCAGAGAAAAAAAACCTCCAAACGAAATCAAAATTTTGAGCTCCTATATTACGGCTATCCCTCAATATTTATTTCCTCTTTATCTAATTATGCTACTACATAGTAAGCAGAGCTTCTTCATCAAATCTCATCAAAGTCGAATCCGAGAAGTTTTTATGCGAAAACATGTGACGTGTTTTGCCCCATATAACTCTTTTGGCCTCTCGACTTCATCTTAGTTGAAAAGTGAGCTCCACGGGAACGTTTATCAAGTGTTCAATCGGTTCTGTATGGAAGAAACTCTTTCAAAAATGTTCCCTAGTAGAGTAGTTTTTGATAAAAAAATAATTCTACAAATCCGTGGCTCATTTTTAAGCACTATTAAAGAATTTTACTATTCTGTTTAAAATTATTCTTTATACCAAGTTTTTGTTACCACTGTTTTTGCATTGCTTATTCGTAAAACATCTGGTTCTTTCAAAATTGCTGTTAAATGGAAAATCATTCATTGGCAGCCACTGACCGGTTTCGCCCATATTTTAGTTACGAGTATAATCTGTAGACCTTTGCTTCTGAGCAGTCTTTGCTTTTAGAGGAAAAAAAGAAGTGATCATTTTCCTGTTTTATATTATCGTATTCCCTACTTTCATATATAATAAAAAGTCAGTTACTAAAAACTTATTTTCTTCCTGTTTTAGGTAAGTGATTTCGATCTGTCAGAGAAGTTACATATTAAGAGAAATATTTACAACTTTACCTATGGAATAAATCACGCTCATGGAAAGTATGTAAGTAAAATATGAATTTATTTCGTACATTACAAGTGTAATGCTTCTACAATGGCGCCTCAACCAACTTCAGAAATTCGCGCCAGTCTTCTGCCAAGCTGTCGTCTATTAGAAACTGCATTTGCCATTTTCTGATTTTTTGAGTTACCACTTTGTACTCCGCATTCCGTTTGTGAAGTGGCAAGTTCACCACATTGAGTCAAGTTCATGACAACAAGCATAACGATACAAATTTTATTGATATGCCATAGAAGCAAAAGCAAGAAAAGCGTATGCGCTCATATTTTATATTATACAACAGCCAATGCTAAGTCAGTTTTGCGCTTTTTCTTATATTTCATATTTTTGCTTATTTGTCTACTTTGGCATATTTATTATTAACATTGGTTTTAGTTTTCTGTTTTCTGTCTTTTCTGACATTTTTACACATTGGCACGGTATTTGAATTTATTTTCTTAAACACCAACAAGACCCCTTTCGTGTGGTGCCAACAAATGCCAAATTGCGTTGCTTTGCAAAATGGCTTCATCAAAAGAGACTTAAAAGCAACTACTTAAACAATTGTTTACCCAAAAACTGTAAATGTGTCTGCAATTGAAAAGAATTGAAGTTCAAATACTTGAGGTCTTAATTTCTGCTAATTCACTCACCCACACACACACACACACACCAATAGCCGGCAAACTATTTAGCTGCGTAAGAGACACCCCAGCATCTTTTGTGTGGCTACTCCATTAAAGTTCAGTGCAGTAAAGTCAACTGGTGATTGAAGTTGGCTGAATTGAGTGTAATTGATAAGTGTGCACCCACGCACACAAACATACATACACATGCACACATTTGCTCACATACCATTCTATTAAAGTAAGCATAGACGCATGAATATATCTACGCATCTCTTTATGATATTTGCGTACATATGGATGTGTGTGTACTAGGGTGGGCCAATTTGTATGGAACGGTTTTTGTCGATATTGTTCGTTGGAGCTGTGGATTTTGCATAAAATTCTAAGAAAAAATGTCTACAGTACCGCCTTAAAGTAAATTTCAAGCCCCAGCTATGTTTAATTAATACGAAAATTGAGAGGGAGTTATGACAATGAAGATGGAAAGTAGGAAAAAAGCACCTGCTGTGTGAAGCTAAAAGGATATACAACCAAAATAATTGTAAATAAGTTATTATTTATTGTTATTATAATACGAAAAAAATGATTGCCTAGAAAGAAACAAAATTTTTTTTGAAAGATTGTAAACTGGAATTTTTTTTGGATTTTTTGTTTTTTCAAGTTTTAGCTTGATTTAGGTAACAAAAAAAAATTTACGAAAAAAATATTGATTAGAAAAAAATTAATTTTTAAAGCTTTGTAGAATTTAATTGTTTTTGGATTTTTTGCAAGTTTTAGTTTGATTTACATAAAAAATTATAAATTTTAGTTTGAAAAAAATATTTACTAGAAAAAAAATATATAAAATTTTGAAGCTCTGTAAAATTTAATTGTTGTTTGAGTTTTTACAAGTTTTAGTTTGATTTACATAAAAGAATTACATACAAAAAAATATTCATCAGAAAAAAATTATAAAAATAAATTTTTGAAGTTTTGTTAAATTTAATTGGTTTTAGATTTTGTGCAAGTTTGATTTAATAATTATAATCACATAAAAAAAATTTTACTAGAAAAAAAATTACAAAAGCAAATTTTTTAAGTTTCGTAAAATTTAATTGTTTTTGGGTTTTTTTTTTCAAGTTTTAGTTTTACATAAAAAAATTACATACAACAAAATTTCATTAGAAAAAAATTATAAAAATAAATTTTTAAAGTTTTGTAAAATTTAAATGGTTTTAGATTTTTTGCAAGTTTGATTTAATAATTATAATCACAAAAAAATTTTACTATTATAGAAAAAAAATGGTAATGAAAATTTAATTGTTTTTGGGTTGTTTGCATGTTTTAGTTTAATTTCCATAAAAAAATTACATTCAAAAAAATATTCATTAGAAAAAAAAATTATAAAAATAAATTTTTAAAGCTCTGTAAAATTTAATTGTTTTTGGAGTTTTTGCAAGTTTAAGTTTGATTTACATAAAAAAAAGCATACAAAAAAAAGAAAAAAGAACAATTGACTGGAAAAAATTATAATCTTTGTAAAATTTAATTGTTTTTTGAGGTTTTGCAAGTTCTAGTTTGATTTACATAAAAAAAGTACATACAAAAGCAAAAAAAAAAATTACTGGAAAAAATTATAAAAATAAATTTTTAGAAGTTGTAAATTTTTTTTTTTTTTTGATTTTTGGCAAGTTTTAGTTTGATTTACTTAAATAAAATTATACGAGAAAGAATTGACTAAAAAAATGATAAAAATGAATTTTTGAAGCTTTACAAATTTTAAATGTTTTTGGATTTCGGCAAGTTTTTGTTTGATTTACTTATAAAAAGTGCATACACCCTAATAAGAAAAATAATTATTTTGGAATTTCATATAGAATCCGAATCTGCTAGGACCGATGTCGACAAAAAATTTATCCACCCTAATGTCCATGAGTATGTACATATGCCCACATGTATGCAACCACAATTGGCGCAGTTCCATTTGTTAACAAGACTTAAGTGCTTTTAATGCGGTTAGTGCGGTGTATTGTTTACTGGGTACTGCACTTATGCACTTATAATTTGTTTATTTTTGTTTTTAAAATTTGCTTCTTTTGTTTTTTCCGCCTTTCAATTGCTCATTACTCCTGCTGATAAAATTTAACTTGACAGCCGCAATTATGGTCGTTTATTTTAAAATATGCAAAAAATGCAACAAAAAAAAAGACATGAGCTGTTAATTTTATGTTTGTCATTTCTGCAGACTTTAAATGAAATTGTGAAAATTTTTTAAATGTGGTGCGTGTGTGTGCAGTCTTGTATCTGTGTGACTATTGTATGCATGGAAACGTGGGTGTTTTTGTGAATGCATACCTAGAAATTAATGATACTTTAGAAAGCTTTAATGCAAGACTGGCACGCATTTTTATTGAGACATTCCCTTCAAAAATTTAAAGTGATATGATGTGCATACATAAATACATTAGAGCATTTAAAATCTGCAAAAGTATTTTTTTCTTGACGATCGCCGCCCATTTTTGAATAGATCGCGATTTAAAAATAACTCCTTTATCAAAAAATATTTTCTTTTAGAGGAAAATAATTTAGCTAGATTGATCTAAAAGGGCAAACAGTAGTATAAAAACGACCCAGTTAATTACACTGTGGTATAAAACAAAAAGTTGCAAAAAAACTTTGGAACGGACATGGTGAGGGTTGTAGCTTATGAAAAACTGAAAAGAATGGTATGTATTAAATTTTGAATACACCCTCAAAATCTCGTTTTAGAGCCAAAAAACCGTTTTTAGGCATATTCATTACAAAATACATCGTATCTTTGTCATTTTTTGACGAAATTAAAAATTTTTTTTTCATTTTCCAGCAAAAGGCTTAACCTTTCCAACCGTGAAAGAATTTTTTTATTATCTTTTGAATTCATGGAGATAGAGACCAAAAACTTTCAAATAATTTGATTTTTTTACTTATTTTTCAACTTTGAGACTAGTTGGTAGCTTTAATTTTATATAAAACATCTATTTTCTCTTACTACATCAAAAGTGTATTTAATTTTGCTTTTAATGACCCCTAATTCAAAAGAATTCGTTAGAAATTATCCAAGGAATTGCGTTTATAAGATTATAGTCACTTTACTAGTTTCACAAGTAATTTGATATTTTTTCTATTCTTACTTCCTCGTATTTTTTTTTGCATTTTATACACTTTTCTATACTTTTTCCACAAAATTATCAGTGTGTAGAGTTTAATAATATGTTTATCTGATACTATAGAATAATAATAAATTTTCCCCCAATCTTAATGAGGGAAATACATTGAGGGCATCTCTGTTTTTTCATACTTATTCGGTGCTCGACTATCCCACTCACAAAAATAGTATAGATTTTTGGTATATCCATCTTGCATGCCGAAAAAAATTGTTAAGACTTTTAAATCTGCAACAATTCGCCACTTATGCTCATTATATTTTATCATTTGAAGTATTTTCTGCATTGTAGCATAGGACTCCTTCATCAATCAATAAAACGGAACTGTCATGTCGTTTATGTGCTAAAGATACAAAAAACGTGTGATCAGAAATGATTTGCGAAAATCGAAATAGCTTTTGCTACATTTCCGGCTGGTTTATAGATAAGAAGCATCGTTTAAAATTTGAAAACAATAAAGCAATGGTTCTAGTGTATAATGAAATTTTTAACCGCGCATACGTAACTAGTAAATGGTATGAACCAGAGTATATTTGTGTGGCTTGTTCTTCAAAATTAAAACTAGCAAAATCAAAAAAGAATAACAATCATCTACAACTTTTGAGTCCAATGATATGGAAAAATCAAACTTATCATAAAGAAGAAGATTGCTATTTTTGCCAAACAAATGTTACTGGTCACCATTACAAAACACGTTGTAATATAAAATATGCTGATGTTCTGACCGTAACAAAACCTGTGCCAGTAGCCGTTGACAATTTGCACACAATGCTTGTAAATGATCAATTAAATTGTAATGAAGATCACCAATCTGTAAATATACTAGATTGTGAAGACAGTGATACAGAAAGTGTTCCTTCTACATCACATTCACCTAAACGCCATCTAATAACTAATGCAGATTACAAAGATATTGAACGTGATTTTAAATTTTCTCGAAGACAAAGCGAAGGTCTTGCTTCACGATTAAAGCAGTGGAATGTGGTAGATAGTGACTTCAAGATCACCTCCGGTCGCAATGATTTAGATCGAATGTTCTTCAAACTACTTTTTGAAGAAGATAAAAACCAATCTCTTGTTTATTGTACAGATGTTAATGGATTGTTTATTGCCTTGGATCACACCTATGTACCGCATGAATGGCGCCTGTTCATTGACGGATCGTGTAGAAGTAAGAACACTCTAATTTAACTTTAGATTGACAAATATATTTTTTAAAAATTAATGATAATTTATTTTTTAAGGTCTGAAAGCTGTGTTATTACACAATGAAAATTCATTTCCGTCAGTTCCTGTAGCATGAAGGAGTCCTATGCTACAATGGAGAAAATACTTCAAATGATAAAATATAATGAGCATAAGTGGCGAATTGTTGCAGATTTAAAAGTCTTAACAATTTTTTTCGGCATGCAAGATGGATATACCAAAAATCTATACTATTTTTGTGAGTGGGATAGTCGAGCACCGAATAAGTATGAAAAAACAGAGATGCCCTCAATGCAATTTATTATTATTCTATGGTATCAGATTATTCTATGGTATAGAAAAGTTCATAAAATGCAAAAAAAAAAATACGAGGAAGTAAGAATAGAAAAAATATCACATTACTTGTAAAACTAGTAAAGTGACTATAATCTTATAAACGCAATTCCTTGGATAATTTCTAACGAATTCTTTTGAATTAGGGGTCATTAAAAGCAAAATTAAATACACTTTTGATGTAGTAAGAGAAAATAGATGTTTTATATAAAATTAAAGCTACCAACTAGTCTCAAAGTTGAAAAATAAGTAAAAAAATCAAATTATTTGAAAGTTTTTGGTCTCTATCTCCATGAATTCAAAAGATAATAAAAAAATTCTTCCCCGGTTGGAAAGGTTAAGCTTTTAGCTGGAAAATGAAAAAAAAATTTTTAATTTCGTCAAAAAATGACAAAGATACGATGTATTTTGTACATGAATATGCTTAAAACGGTTTTTTGGCTCTAAAACGAGATTTTGAGGGTGTATTCAAAATTTAATACATACCATTCTTTTCAGTTTTTCATAAGCTACAACCCTCACTATGTCCGATCCAAAGTTTTTTTGCAACTTTTTTTTTTGTACCACAGTGTTATCGTTCTATCGGGTGTTTTTAAAGGCTTGAGAACAAAACAGAAATGTTGTTGGAATGAATTATAATACGAAGAGATTCGTCGTTGCTTGACCGAGTGGAAAGAGTGCATTGCGTTACACTTTGTTTTGGGAGTGAAATGAAACCAACTATACTCTAAAGATAACATAGCATAAGAAGTAATAGCATAACACAACATAAGAAAATAATACCATAAGATAGCATAAGACAATAATAACATAACATAGCATAAGAAAATAATAACATAACATAACATAAGAAAATAATAACATAACATAACATAAGAAAATGATAACATAACATAGCATAAGAAAATAATAGCATAACATAACATAGCATAAGAAAATAATAACATAACATAACATAAGAAAATAATAACATAACATAACATAACATAAGAAAATAACAACATAACATAGCATAAGAAAATAATAGCATAACATAACATAAGAAAATAATAACATAACATAGCATAAGAAACTAATAATATAACATAAATAGGTATTCCTTGTTTCCTTTTTTGGCCATTTTTAAAAATCGCATAAAGTTTTTATCAGAGAATATCTTCAATGAAATCTACCAAGGGTATATGCTTGTGTAACCTTTTAACCTTGTAACTTCTTTGTGAGATGATTTTAAAGTACTTGTCAAATAATGGGTCCAAATGACCAACTATATATAGATATATAATTAGTGCGCGTACAGTCAATTTTCTACTCCTATTCGTGGCCTGCATCTTGATGTTGTTCCACAAAATACCAACTAAGACAGATAAAAATGGGTTAAATTTTTTTGCAAAAAAGTTATTTCTGAATTTTTATTTGATATGCGTAAATATAATATTATATTTAGCTCAGATTGATACCTTAAAAGCTATTTCTAACAACATTCGTGTAGTTCCTCAAGTTTTTTTTTAATTCAAATTTTGATTGAAAGCCAAAATTTGTATCTTGAGTTCTTTACAATAAATACTTAAAAAAAAATTATAACAAAAACTCACTTCAAATGAAGTAACAGACTGTAACAATGTATAACAAAATTAAATTAAAATAATTAATGCATAATAAAAAACAGCTTAAAAGCCCAGCGTCTGGTCACAACTATAAAAACTTCATTTGACCACCAAAAAAACTTTTTAACCTCCCTTTGAAAATTTTGATATACTGACGCAAGGCCATCGTTCTGGATAGGAATTTTCTACACCTCTTGCCTTGGCCGTGTAGTTGAAGAAAACTGTTAGCCTGGTCTTGATTTTTGAGCGAGTTTGTTTACCTTGGCACGATGTTTGCTTAATAATAGTTTGTTTATTTCAGGCTCAAGCATACATGGAAGTCTCATTCCCAGTTAAGATGAGATTTATGAACGCCTCTTAGTCAACAATTTTCCCTTTACAGGTTTTAAAGCGACATTTTTTTTCAAATGAAATTCGGTGTTTTTAGAACCCTGACGATATTAGTGCAGTTTCAATTGCTCACAAGAGATACGCGTTGCTATGAAACCAACGATTTTATTTTATTATTTATTTAAGCTTATTCCTTGATAAATTATAAAAATAAATAAAAAACTATTAAAAAAAAAAAAAAAAAGAACGAAAAATGTTTTTTTTTTTGTATTTTTTCTAACGATATTTCTTTTTCAAAGCAAGTGAGAAACGAAAATCGCTAATCCACTTTAAAATATTCACAAGAGGCAAAAATAACTATGAAACGAATGCAGATAAAGACATGAAATTTGACATAGGCGTCAATCAGAGCCTCCAACCAACCAACCAACCTCAAAAAAATGTTTGCTCAATCAACATATACGCGAAATTTAAATTTGAAAGCCACTTTTTACATTTTTTCGTTTCAATTTCCTATTTATATTGAGTTGTTGCTATACTTATGTACTTGGAAGTGTCAGCGCCTAACGGAAGGTTAAAATCTAGCTTTTTGTCTTGTGATATAAATTAATTTCTTTTAATAAGTCTTGCTGAACCGCAACTAATATCTAACAACAGGTATTTGTTGTGTGAAATAATGAAAAAAAATCCTGTTATGCGAGTTTGCTGTAACAGACTTTGGTATATTAGGTTGAACTGTCTCTCAAATTGTTCTTAATAACAAATCAATGCCTGAGTCTATGACAAAGAGTCTATATAAACATGCACATTCACATACACTTGCACACCATTATGTGTATATGTATGCTAGTGGTAGGGAGACTAATGAGAAGGCATAGCAAAATATGTACACATATCTTAGTATGACTCTTTCACATACATACTTTTGTACACATATGTATGTTTTGTACACGCTTGTATGTATGTATGTATGTTTCTACTTATGTATTTCCTAACAGCTATACGGGTATATTCTGTGTGTATGTATGTGTGCATTATGTACTCACCAGCAATGAATACGAAATATTCAGAAATCACTAAGATGGACAGCCAAATGAAGAGCGCTGGTATTGTGAATGCATCTAACCTATCAACTCACCCACTAATTACATCCTTATGCACGTACGCATGGATGTAAGCACGTATGTATGGTATATGATGCACTCTTGTTTAGAGGCAGTCTAAAAATTTGCTCTGAGTGCCGCCTGCTTGTAGCGCATTAGGATGCAGGAAAGCTGCTGCATGTAAGCGTGATTGCTTGCTGATTTGTTGCTACATCCTAGTACATATGTATGTATGTACATATGCATACTCCCACATGCACACCTAGATGCCGCTGCATGCACTCTGCTTCACTGCGTACCTGTTTTTGAAGTGTAATGCGAATAAAATTTTTCATAGCCTCTGTGCTGTACAGTTCTACTTGCAGTCCGTTTGAGGTTATATGAGGTTAGCTGATGCTCTCCATTACAATTTCAATTCCTCTTCTTCCCTTCAATTGCTGTCAATATAGCGTTGATATCTTGTGCTTGTTGTTGATTACACTACGCTCTAAGGAGCAATGCTACAGTTACTTCTTCATGTTTTCTCACACTACTCATATACAGAGGAGGTGTATGCTTATGTGTGTATGTATGTGAGCATATTTGTGCTCCAATTCTTCTCCACTTCTCTTGCCGTGCATTTCCATTTCAAATTGTATGCAATGTTTTCCTTTTTTTTGTTGCTATGTATCGCTGTTGGTTATTGATTGTTAGTGTATGCCCTCTATTCTCCTACAAGTTTGCTGCTCTCACTCTCATCGCTCTTTTAGTAGGTACATGGCGTATGCGTAACCCTTTTGTGTAGTAAAGTCAAGCGAATTTTAAAGAGAATTTTGTAACTAAATGTTAGCATTTCTTGTGAGATCTCCATGTCATGCCAAAAATCATTAAATATTTAGCAAAGAATCAAATACTTATATGTATGTATATATTGACAATAACTATATTACGTGTACGTCTCTGCGTTTTATTGTTGTCGTTGACCACTTCAGCCAAGTCTAAGGCTGACTGGCCAATATTCAAAGCCAGCTGCTCGTTTCCCCATTTTCATGTCTCTGAATTTGTGTAATGCACATTCGGTTGTACATGCATGCATACATATATACAAACAAGTGTGCTTATTTGCATTTATTTGAGAATGTGCGGCTTTCGAGTTTTAGTAAAGTCCTCTTCCAGTCAGTTATCGACCCGTCGGTTTTCTGCTAAATGTATACAAATATATACAAGTATGCTCGCACGCACATACATACATATATACATACACATGCATATGTATTTCTGTGTGTCGTGTGTTTCCCATGCATCTGCCGTTTTGCGCAACCTGGCACTGCCATCCTCTGTTGGCCTTCCTTGATTTTGCAAAGAGCTTCACCTCTGTCCGCCCCAAAAGAATACCGGAAGATTTAGTTTTAAAACTAGAGCAATAGGTTAATATACGTACGTTGTTCCTCTCCATATATGTATGTGCGCATGCATGAATTTACCGTAATCATTTATTTTCCATGCATTCATACATACTATACATACACACTTGTATATGCAATGCATGAGTGTAAATAAATAAATGCTTGATCGCATGCTGCAAATCTTTATTCTTGCGTTTGTGTGTGCATGTGTTGGCGTCTAGTAGTTCAAAAATTTCGCACTTGCACTTGAGTTTCTCAACTTGTGTTTACAAAACTTTCTACAGTTGTGGTTATGTGCGTGTGTGTGTGTGATTTTCAACCTTGAAAGTTGTATAATAAAATTAAAAGAACAAAAATGCCAAAGCACTCACAAACTTTTGCATATAAATAGATATGTGCCTGCTAAAATGCTTGCTGCACACACACTTATACATACTTATTTTTGCGTGTTGCATGCATGTATGTATGTATGTGTCTCAAAGCATAAGTTTGTCTATGGTATTCTGGAAAAGTTAAACACTTGGCACATTTTCTCTATGCCGGGTTTTATGCAGACAGCGTGTCTGGCAAGTTTGCTTTGCCTCCCCCAACCTCCTTTCAACCTCTTTAGTTACTTTCCCTTCGTGTGTGTTTGGCCTCTTTTGCGCAAAAATGACTTCCGTTTGTTTTTTTTTTATTTATGTTGACTTAATATGTATATTTAAGGTTTTTGTTCGTAAAGGTGTGATATATTCCGGTTTCACAGTGTTTTGACTATCTATCGACTTGTGAAATTTGTAGTTTAAAAGTAGCAATAAATTGATTGGGTTATCAAAACGTAAATGCCAATAATATGCTTCATTTATTTCTAGAGCACTGGTGTACAACAAACATTTACTAGGGTAGCTCAATAGTTTGTTGAACGAAGAAGAAGAAGAGATGTGAAATTAAATATGAAATTGGGTTTGCTTTTCCACATACTTATTTTCCTTCCTTGGAGATTAAAAAAAATATATTTTTTTTGGGATTTTTTTAAAGAACGGCTGTTTGACATATAGAGGTACCCGCTCACTAATCCTCGAGGGTATAAAAATTGTATTCAAATAACGGTTGGATGTAACGGCATAAAGGAATCTCGATTCTCGATAGTTGTAGATATATCCCATTTTGATTAGTTTCCGGAATATATTCCGAAAATTCAAAATACAAGTTTATTCCTCAAAAGTGATATTAACTCCTTCAAAGTACACCCCACCTACTGCAGTGCATTTATACCAGCGTTTGAGTCAGCGGTTGAAACATTTCTGAAACTCCATTAGCAGTTGACTCGATCATACAGGAAAAAACAAAACAAAAGCTCATATTTTTCTTTGCTGACAAAAAACGATGCAATTTTTTTTGGTCTTGATTCACTCGGAGCTCTCCACTCGCTCGCATGATAGCATTCAAATCCATTATGGCTGTAGTGATCGATATCTTGTTAAGTATCGATCAAACAATTTAAAGTTTGTGCTCGTTGTTAAGGTGACATTTCACACTAAAAAATTCCTTTGCGGTACATTTTACAGTTTTTCTTTGATAAAAGCGAAAGTGTAAACCAGGCCGCTGAAATTGTGAATGGTGTTTATGGTGCCCATACTTTAACATTCAATTTTGGTTTCATCAATTTCGTTCAGGCATTTTTGATGTTACAGAAGTCGAAAATGTCGATAAAATCACAGCAATAAATGAAGTTGACCGACATTGTTAGTAGACATAGCGTCGCCCGGAAGCTACAAATCGACCATAAAACAATTTTAAACCATTTGCTCAAAAATGTTACGCAAAAATAATTAATTTCTTTTTCTCCAAACTAATATATTTCAATGAAACTTGGTAAACCGGTTATGCAAGATTGATTGATCTTGAAAATGGGGAAATCAGTAAATAGCCACGGTGCCTGCCATTTGACGGTAATTTTCAAAAATTAAAAAAAAATGTTATAGCTCTGTTAAAAATGTAGTAAAACTATTAAAATTTGGCGCAAATAAAAATTATAGACAATAGGCTGTGCCACGCCCATTTTTGGGTATATGTTAACGTCGTTAACGATTTCTTAAATCTGACCTAAACTTGACACGTTTTTCTCCCCTTTTTATATGCTAAATATAAATTTGCTTCTGTTCCTCTTTAATACTCATTCTCTTTGAGCTTGTTTGATTTCAAAAATGAACAGGCAACCCAAATTAAAATTAACTAAAATGTGTGCGGGTAAATAAAGTTCGGTCCGGTCCGGTTCGAATTTAGCCTTCCTTACTTGTTTTATATATACTTGGGTTCACAATAAGTTTGGTTTGACATACAAAAAATGTATGACAATTAATTTTAATTTAGTTTAGTTTTAACTACTTTTCCATAAAAATACCTTTCAAAGTAAAAAAATAATAATAATTGAACAGATTTTTATCGAAGTTTTGTAGTTTTTTACTTAAAATTAAAACAAAAATGTGTATACAGTTTTGTCACCCACTAAATTCTAGTATAATAAGAACTCGAAATCTCTTCTTTGAATAAACATTTATATAATTTTCTTTTTTAGCAACCCAAAATTATTCTTCAAATCATATTTTATCCAATTTTATTATAAAGGGTGGTTAAGTTGCAAGGGCCCGTGTTGATTTTGGATAAAATACAATTTTTTTTAGGAAATTATTGGCATTTCTCTTTATTATGATAATATTGGTATGGATCAATTACGTATGAAACCAACTATCGGCGAAATGGCCGCCGCGGCCTTGGCGGCAAACCTCCATCCGATGGTCCAAATTTTCGATGACGCTGAGGCATAATTGAGGTTCTATGCCATTAATGTGCCGAATTATCTCATCCTTTAGCTGTTAAATTGTTGCTGGCTTACCGACGTACACCTTTTCTTTCAAATAATCCCATAGAAAGAAGTCCAACGGTGACGTGGACGTTTAGGTGTGGTTCACATTCAACATCGGCCCTTGAAATTTAACCTTTTACAATTTTATATACAAAAGAAACTTAGAGAAAGCAGCTGATACACGAATACATCCATGCAGCTCGCGAAAAAAATATAGAGTTAAGGGAAGTCAGAGGCCCGAAAAAATGATGATTTTCAATAATTTTTCTTTATCAATTGGTTTATTTCACAAAAATACAACATAACATTAATACATCATGTTTCGACTTGACTTTAGCAAAATTTCTCTTTTTATATGGAGCCCGTTTCTCCAGAAGTCCCTTGTGGTGATCATCACAAGTCCTTGGAGATGCATTTAAAATCAATCGGACAAGAGAAATTATTTTATTAATAGATGATCCTGTGCCTGATCGAAGTTTTTTTTTCAAAATTAATAGTATAGCGGCCTCAGGAAATATTTTTCAATATTACATTTACAGTACATTTTATTGAAATCTACCAAGCGGTTTTTAAGTTACAGCGAACACCAGTTCAAAAAACATAGTTTTGAGAAAGCGCAAGCGGAGCGCCCTAGCGCCCTTTGTTAATTGGGCGAAAAGTATTTGTCGGATTCATTTCAAATTTTCAAACAATATTTTAAAGATATTATACTTTAAGAAAATACAAATCACATTTTTTTAAAATTCTGACTATCCCTAACCCCTTAATGTTCATTATTTTCCTTCTCATTGTCAAACAAACAAAACTATTAATCCTGATTTCAAACCTTAAACAAAAATTAAAAAAAAAATGAACAAATTTTCATCAGACTTACGCAGTTTTACAACCCATTTATATTTGGTATAATAAATTGCAAGTTTGAAGCTGCTAGAAAACCCATTTGATTTTTTATAATTTTTTTCTTGACGATGGATGTCAGATGCTTCATAGATGCCAGAGTTACTGCACCAGCGAACAAGCGCATTAATTTCTGATTTCAACATAGGAACAAGCTCAGTAATTCTAATCGCAGAAAATACTTCGATATCATCAGCATATACAAGAAAATTTTCAAACGAGAAGCAGGTACTAATATCATTAATAAATAGAACGAAGAGTAGAAGAAATACTGTCTTGTGGTACCCCTGAAGATGCAATGAAAGGTTCCGAGCATTCACCCTCAATCATTGCCACACATCGTCTATCGGATAAATAAGATTTCAACCATTGCAAGGAAACAGAATGAAAACCAATGGAGGCTAATTTACGTAATAGAATTGTGTGAGAAACTTTATCAAACGTTTTGATTGATAGCTTTTAAAAATATTTCTGGCAAAGCCGTTAACAAATTTTAATGACAGTTACAGGCGTTCAAAAATGTTTGCCATTTGCTAAAGAAGTCTCCGGTAGTGAACACACCTCAAATGAATAGATCAATCAAATTCTGCTGAAATCGACTGAGCACAGCTTGAGTTATTGTTGAGTATTGAGTTATTGTTGGCTTCTCAATTTTTTTTTGTGTTGGCTTCTAAATTTTTTTCTGTTATTAAAACTTTGAGGAAGATATTGGTTTTAGGCAAGTCAGTATCAAAGTGTGTATGCGCAGTAGGTGTGGGCATTTATTTCCGGTTTTATCCAAATTTATTATTTTTTTATGCTTTATATGATTTTCGAACATTTTTCGTTTTTGAGCAATGACATTTGTACTGTGGCGGCCAAAATAATAGCAGCGTAAAATATTGCCGATTTTTGACAATTTGTTTTTTTTTTTTGCGTATTTATTTCCATATAAACGGCTGAATATTTAATATAAATTTTGACAAAAAAAAGTGTTGAGATTTATTCAAGTGATCTAAGTCTTATGGACATTGCCGAAAATATTTCAGAAAACAGGTTTAGTTTCAAGCTTGAGTATAATAAGAAGTAACTGAAAAATTTTTGAAAAAAAAAATTATAATTTTGAGAAATGTTCAATGTTGAAAATATTGCCATTGAATTGTTAAAGTAAATATCTTCAGTTCTTTTCGACATTAAACATTTTGTTTCTATTTTTCTAAAAAAAAAAACTTTATTTATTAGACATTTTTGGGAGACATTTTTTTATAAAAAATTTTTGGAAGATTTTTTTTCTACAAATTTTATAAAAAATGTTTTTTTTGTTTTTAATTTTTGGAGAATATGATATATGTCTAGTGATATATAGTATGTAAGCAATTAGACTGAAAAAATCATTAAAAAAAAATTAAAAATTTTGAGAAATGTTCAATGTTGAAAATATTGCCTTGATTTGTTAAATTGAATATCTTCAGTTCTTTTCAACATTAAACATGGAAATTTTTTTTATATTATATGTATATTTATAAGAACTTTTTCGGGAAATTTTTATGAACTTTCGTTGGTAAAAATGCTTTGGGGAATTGTTTTTTGGTAAAACAATGTTTGGAGAACTGTTTTTTGTAAAAAAATGTTTGGAAAATTTATAAAAAAAAACATTTGGAGTACGTTCTTTTGGAAAATTTTTTTTGGAGTATATATGCGATTCCATGTGAAGTGATATATGTGAGAAATTGGGGCATTGTCGTAAAATTTTTTGAAAATTTCTTTAGTTGCAAGTATAGAATAAGAATTAGACAAAAAAATTTTGATTAAAAAATTATGATTTTGAGATTTGTTGAATATTGAAAATATTGGTATTGAATTGCTAAAGTGAATAAAAAAATTTCAAATTTCAAATTTTTTTATTAATTTTTTTTCAAATTTTGTATTTACTTGAAAAAAAAAAAAAAATTTTATAAGACTTTTTAATAACGTTTTTTTGAATTTTTTTTGGGTATTTAAAAACAAAAATGTTTTCGTTTATATTCCTTAAACAAAAAAGATCTGAATTTTTTATATACTTAAAAAAAAAAATGTTGAGAAAAACTTTTATATAATTATTTTATTAGAAACTATTTTTGTTAAACATTTTTGGGTGTTTACCTTAAAAAAAAATTTTGAGAAAAACTTTTATATTTTTTATTAAAAACTGTTTTTGTTAAACATTTTTGGGTATTTTTTTTTTTAATTTTTGAATAATTTTTTTTTTTAATTTTTCGAGAAGTTTTTTTTTAAATTTTTTGAGAATTTTTTTTCCAAAAAGTTTTTTGGGAAAATTTGTTAAAAATTTGTGGAGAATGCTTTTTATGAAAATTTTTTCGGGATTTTTTTTAAATATTGTTGTTTGGATATTGTAAACTCACTTTTCTCCTATAAGAGTTTTTCTTATTTTTTTTTTTTAATATTTTCTTTCGAATTAATCGATTTATTCTACAAATTCGGACGAAAATTGTGAAAGTTCAATAAAAATGTAAATAATTTTTTTTTTTTTTAATCTTATGCACACTCTCACTCTTTTTGGGGACATTTCTTGTTTAGTTAAACATTTTCGGGGCCTATTTTTTTGTTAAAAGTTTTTGGGAACATTTTTTTTTTCCTTTTCCTCTATCAAATTTTTTTCTCTTTTCTTGTTTTATATATTTTTACGAAATAATCAAATTTTTCTACAAATTCTGACGAAAAGGTGTGAATTTTTCATAAAATTAAAAAAAAAATTTTAAATTAAAAGTAAATTTAGAATTTTTTTTTCAATTTTATACTAGCTCTCGGTTTTTTTGGTTACATTTCTAGTTTAGTTAAACATTTTTGGGGACTATTTTTTTTCTTAAAATTTTTGAGGAACAATTTTTTTCCTTTTCCTCTAACAAATTTTGTTCTCTTATTTGCTTTATATATTTTTTCGAAATAAACAAATTTTTCTACAAATTCTGACGAAAAGGTGTCCATTTTTCATGAAACTTTTTTTTTTTAATTTTATTTATTTTTTTATTTCAATTGTATACTAGCCTTCAGACTTTGAGCTATATAGTGTTTTTGTAGGAGACTATAACTAACTGTATTTTTATAAAAATAAAAATAAAGTAAAAAAATATATAGTCAAAACTTTGCGCTATGGCGCGCTGCTATTATTTTTACCACCACTATACATATTCACTAGAGCAACATTTTTACGCGTTTTAATTAAAAAAAAAATTTGAATAAAAACCATAAAAACCCGGTAGCAAGGTAAATTACTTACCAGGCGTTCAATCCCATTGAACTCGCAGTAGTCTTTTTGAACTTTTACAGCAGTTTTTCTTACTCTTATTCACTTTTACGCATGCAGATACATTCGCACAAATATTTGTCTCAAAAGATTATGTACAAAGTTATCTCATAATTTTAAGGTTCAAGAGCATGAAAGCGAATTTCATTGCACACAAACAAAGTAGCGCGCGGGCAACGCACAATACACTTTTAAGGTGTGCTTGTGTGTGTGTATGTGTGTGAGTATGTATGATGAATGCTCAGATGTGTCCGTAGAATGTCTAGTCAAGTACAATATTTGTGTTGGGTCAACAAATTTTAATTGAAATGAAGTTCTAAGTTAAGTGAGTGTCAGGCGTCGTTAACATGACATTTATGCCATTTAAAGTGCCACACTTGTTTGACTTTTTGGTGGTTAATTTTTTTTTGCATTTTTATGTAGATGTTTTTTTTAACAAATATGCAATATCGCAACAAATAAACTGTGTAACTAAGCGCAGTAAGGACAGTCGAATGAACTTGCCTTTGAGTACTTGGGGTTTTTATAAAAATAAATGCTGCTTTTGTGCTATTCTGTTTCGTTTTTTCCCCCTTTTTTGCTTTGACATCATTTGGTGAAGCCAAGATTTATTGCTTTTCCGTTGATCTTTTGCTTTAACTAAAAATACAAATTTCTGAATTCATAAAAAATATGTTCACTTATATAGTTTTGCATGGCTTTTCAGCTAAAATACTTTATGCGTTTATTTAGCCATTTCATTTGTTCAACCTACGAGAAAGCGGTAAGAAGTATTTTACAGTTGAGTGAAGTGGTTGTGGTGTAAGTTCTGAATGTTCGGAGTTTGAAAAAGGTACTAGTTTTTTTACCTAATATTCAAAAAAAGATAGAAGTTGCTTGACTTTAAGTGGAAATTGGAGAACATTTAAAAAAAATATTACTGGCCAAAAATTATTGAAGTGCAAATGAATGGATTTGAAAAATTAAATTAGAGTTTTTTGATACAAAAAAAATGGAAGACTATAAAAATAAAATTTCTTTACTATACGCTGAAGGAATATTGCTGGTCCTGTATAAATTCAACAATACTGCAATAAATCCTTTAATGACCAAGTGTATAAAACCAACAATAAAATACAAAAATATAAAAAACAACAACGTAAATTGATTTCCACTAAACAGAACTTTAATGCATATGCCTGAGTTTTTAAGAAAACGAAAATAATATATAAAGTTAAGATTTCTTCACATCTTCAGCTGAAAATGTGATTTTTGAAGACACAAATGAAAAGTGAATAAAACGAAATATTATATTTTGTGTATTAAACAAAAAAAAAAAAAAATTGTTCTCTAACATACGGCGAGAGAATACCAGAAAGACCTGAAGAATAAAAACAGCAAATAAAAGAAAAGAACAAAAGACATCTCTCGTCTAGACCAAAACCAATATTTGTCAAGAAAACAAAGATCTTCTGATATTGAAGGACAAAGATGAAAAGTGAATAAAACGAAAGATTTTGTGTAATAAACCAAAAAAAAGAATAGTTCTCTAACATCCGATGAGAGAATATTAAAAGGACCTGAAGATTAAAAACAGCAAATAAGAATAAATAATAAAATAAAACACTTGTCTAGACCATTTCTACTAAATGTTGTTCCATATGATTATGTATATATAAAATTAATGTTTTACAGAAACAATAGATCTTCCGATCTTGAAGGACAAAGATCCGAAGTGCATAAATATTTTGTGTCGAAACTCAAAGATGTATATTTCTCAAGCACCCATAGAGAGACTAATACTAGAACTTTAATAATAAAATAAAAAAAACGTACCGTTAGAACTGATTTGCATTCAATTACACATTGGCTGAAAAGTCCCGGGCCTAACAAAGAAAACACGTTTTTTTGTTCAAGCTTTATTTATCAATGTAATTTCCTTGAAGAACAACGCAATCAATTCAGCGGCGCTCTAATATTTCAATACCACTTTTGTAGAACGATTTATCTTTTGAATCAAAATAGGCCTCCGTAGAAGGAATAAGCTCTTCTTTCGAACGAAAACTCTTACCGCCGACCTTTTTTTTTCGGTCTGCGAACCGCCAGTAGTAGATACGTGGAAGTCACATCTGGCGAATACGGCGCGTGTGGGAGCAATTCGAAGTTCAATTCAAGTAGTTTTGCCATTGTTTTGTTTGACTCGTTTGCACCCACTGTGAACAAAGCTCTGGTGTTACCGCCTCAATTGGACGTTCACTGCGTTGTGGATGGAAGCAGTGTAAAATTAAAACACGAAATTATTTTTGATCCATTTTTTTGAAAATAACACAAATAGCTTCACTCTTAGCACATTAACTCACGAAATAATGAATAGAATATCATGAAATTTTAACAGCTGCCTTTTTAAGGTTAGTACTAACTGCAAAAGAGGTGAATGCAACAAAACTAGTACCACCTATGTTTTAGGGCCGGGACTTTTCAACCCATGTGTTATAAATCCGAGTGATTAGTGCTAATTTCGTAAATAAGAAAAAAAAAACGATTTCTACAAATCTTAATTTGAGTTTGGAAGAATAAAAACAACTATTTTGTATCATAAATTAAAGAAAAATAATTAAGAAAAAAAAACCAAAAGAACCATGCGCTCTGAAATGTGTATATCAATCAACTCTATCACTGTTCCCTTCACAAGTTCGGACATCGTACACTCTATGAATGTGGTATCACTGAACTCGAGGAGCTACTCGCGATGGCAATAAAAATAATAATAAGTTGCTTTTGCGCCGACAAGTGCGCGATGTCAATACGTGGAGCGTTATTTCATGATTCGTCCCGAAATGAATTTCTTAAATTTAGTAAGAAATTATTATTGCCAAAGTTTTTCATTAAAACTAGAAGCTTTTTAAGATGCCAGGTTACACTTAAGGGGTTATATACCTTGTGGTCCGGTGAAATTAGCGAAAGTTGGGTTTTTTTTTAAGATATGTAGCAATAATTTTATTGTATAAAAGTTTTTATTATTGGATATTACAATGTTTAAAGAAAAAAAAAGGCTTTGTTTGTGTAAAAATATTTAAAAATGGCGGAGTTATGGCGTTTTCCCCCAAGACCCTTTTTTTGGAAGAGGCTTGCGGTGGACGCGATTCAAGTCCACCAAGTCAACTGAAATCAAAAAATCGAAAAGATTTCATTAGTATTGGGTTATATCTTCTTAGTGAACGATCAATATATTAAATATTTTGATTTTTGTGAAAATAGGAACATGTTTTTAAAAAAACTCCACTTCTACAGTCCTAAAATTGGCATTAAAAAATTCATATCTGCAAAATAAAAATTTATACATAAAAAGTTGATCGTTCACTAAGAGGCGACATCAATTACGAACAATTTAAAAAAAAAATTATAAAAATCGGTTGAATACTTTTTTTGCAATCGCGTCCACCGCAAAAGCATTTTTGGAAAAACACGTTTTTGAGATAATCGCGTTTAAAGTTTCAAGCGCCGCATGAGGCCGTACGCTCAGGACGTGACGACGCACAATTTAAAACGCTGTAACTTTCGATCTATTGCTCAGATCTCTATGAAATTTTTGGAAAATGTTCTCAAGGGATTGTACTTTACGATAAAGAAATAAAATTTATTTTGATTTTTTTGAAAAACACAAGGTATATAACCCCTTAAATTGGAGTTTTGGAATAGTTTAGGAAATACCGAGGCCTACAGTATTCCGAAAGTTTTGATTTTGGGATATTTTTAAAGTAAGCCCACAGTGCTTAAATTTATATTTTTAAACCGGCTAACAAGTAAAAATTCAACAATCGAAAGCATTTAAATAAACCATCAAATCAAATCATTTAAACTTTAAGGCCATTAAAAATGCAGACAAAAGTGAAGTAATATATTTTGTTAAATTATATTTAAAAAATCATTTTGTTCAGTAACGTATACGATACATCACAAAAAAGACTGCACATGTAACTTACTTTTAAAATTGCACAAATATTATAGTAGCTAATATAAAAAAACATGAAGCAAAAATTTACGAAAACAAAATCTCTAGGCGTGCCATTCTTACTTTACTTACAAAACTATTTAAATAATCGATTATCATATAACCGAAGTCATAATTATGCTATTATGTGTACGTAAAACATCGAAGCATTCAAATGGAGTCGTCTAAATTGGATCTGAATAGTTTTTATTGTAATCAAATGTAGTAATAAATAAAATTCTTACGTCTTTTTATCTAATACATAATATTTCAAAATTTCGGGCTTCCCGTGATAAATACAAAATGTAATCCCGGTATTTTCGGGAAAACGCCGAGATCGGCATGCCTAATATATGCATATATAAAAAACTAAATAAAGAAAGCAATAAATAAGGCAAACACCTTTTTGCCACATAATTAAGCCAAATCGGCCAAAATGAAACCACGGTCGCACAAATCGGTACTGAATCTTAGGAGACAGGATATGAGAAACAGGATAGAAACCGGCTGTCACTTCTACCTACCGAACTAAGTTTTAGTTAGTTAGAACCATTTTTCCGACTTTCTAATATCATTATAACTTACTTTGCCATGCCGATGAACAAATTTTCGTTCTCTCAAAATCTTTTTAAACTCTCAGGTCGATCTATATGAGGATTAGTTGTATGCCCCCTTTAAAATGCATAGTTCAGTTTAATGGGAAATGAAAAAAAAAAAACGGAAATAGTTGAAAGATACTGTAAAGCATAGAATACTTTATCAGGCTAATAAAGCTCACTTGATTGGTTAGAAGAAAAACAGGCTAGCCTTCACAGCATTCATAATAAACACATAAACAAATAAATAAATAATTGCAGATCAGCTAGTTTTGCCTTCTCGCATGAGCAGTCTTGGAAGTAGTTGAAACACCCGGTGGGCTCGTCAGGCAATTGAAAAATGGAAAATAATTAAAGTGCACTTTAAAGTTAGAAATAGATTATCGGCTCGGTTAGTAAAGTTCACTTTATTGCGCAGATGAGTAAATGGGACATATTTTTAGACTCATCGATGTAAAATTTTCAGTTGGCCCTTTGCCATATCCAAATCTTTGCAAACTCCATATTAGTAGCTGCTGCCCTCCTCCACAGACCATGAACGAGACCTGACAAGGTTTGGGTTTTATTCTTATAAGAACATGACCAAATGTATCTTTGCCTAGGTGAAAAAATTTTAAAAACTTGAAATTAAAAAGAAAACTAAATAAATGTTTTTCTAAACCAAATTTTGCTACTTTATCTGAAACTTCTTGCTCATTTCGCGAAGTTTGCTTGCTTCCCTCAAATTTTCCAATTTTATCTGTAACTTCTTGTGCATTTCGAGAAGTTTGCTGGCTTCCTTCAACATTTTCCACTTAATATTAGGAGTGTTTCTCGAATAGTTTTCCCTCTAAAGTATCGTAGCAAAGATCAAAGTGAAATTTTTTAATAAATTTTGTTTTAGTTGACAAGCAAACACGAATCTACAACCCGAAATCGCGAAAAATATTTTGTTTTCTTTGCCTGAGCTGATTGACATTTGAGTCTGCCAGCAATAATATCGATTTCTCATGAGTTCAGTGATACCAACTTCTTCGTATTCGTAGTGGATTAAATTGTTTTTTCAATTTTTTTACCACCAAAGTACTTAAAACAAATAATAAAAAATAAATCCAAAGTTTCTTCGTAGTGGATTAAATTGCCTATAATTTTTTTTTTACCACAAAGGTATTTAAAAAAAATTATAAAAAATAAAACCAAACTTACAATCCAGCGATACAAATTTCTCCGTATTCGTAGTGGATTAAGTTTTTTATAATTTTTTACCACGAAAGTACTTGTAAAAATCATAAAAGAAAGAAATCCAAACTTACTTATAGATCCAGCTAAAGTCAATTACGAAATTATTGTAAAAAATAAATTTGCTCTTAAATAAAAAATGACGTCACTATTACGGACACCCGCTCAGTTGGTGCTACTCGTCTTTTGCGCACTTTGTTTGCAGTCCACCACGCATAGCTTCGATTTTTTAA
The DNA here is from genome assembly GCF_027943255.1 of Anastrepha obliqua. Classification (NCBI taxonomy): domain Eukaryota; kingdom Metazoa; phylum Arthropoda; class Insecta; order Diptera; family Tephritidae; genus Anastrepha; species Anastrepha obliqua. The sequence goes on from NC_072896.1 coordinate 35,427,425, forward strand.
GACGCCTCCGACAAAAGAAAACCGATCGACTATGGACTCACCTCATCGGGCAGAAGACTATGGACGATCTGCATGAAGCCGAGAAAGGCAATGTTCTCATAACTGATTTGGATCGCAACATGCGTCAGCTCTTCGTTGATGTGCGTCGCTATTCTATGAAACGTGCAAATGAGGATATGGAAAAGATCTACGAACAGAATTTGGCCGAAGGCAAAATGCAACCCGTCATACCGCCAACACAACCATTTCCTTGTGATCTCAGCTATGCGCGTTCCACATTCCCACCGACCTCGGTGCATCAGCTGCGACCGGGCGATATTGATGTGATTGCCTCCGTTGGTGATTCGCTTTCCGCGGGCAATGGCATAATGTCCGTGGGTGTGGTGGACATTATGAATGAGTATCGCGCATTCTCCTTCTCCGGTGGTGGTTATGGCGATTGGCGCACTTATCTAACCTTACCGAATATATTGCGAGTATTCAATCCAAATCTCTATGGCTACTCCACCGAAAATGAATTGACTATAGACAGTACATCGCACTTGAATATCGCCGAACCGATGATCATGTCACGAGATCTGCCATTCCAAGCAAGCATACTTATCGATCGATTGCGTCAGAATCCGAATGTGAATATGGAGAACCATTGGAAACTACTCACCATATTCGTGGGTAACAATGACATTTGCTCCGACATGTGCCACCATGATAATATGACCGATTTTCTGTACCGTCATGAGATCGATATGCGCCGTACACTCACTTTGTTGCGCGATAATGTGCCACGTTTGCTGGTCAATATAATAACCGTACCCAATATGGTGGTGTCAATTTATCCGATGCGCAATGCGCCGTTTCGATGTTTTGTTGTCCATCATCTTGGCTGTCATTGTGTTTTCAGCCATGCCGTAGGTGAGCGAGAGTTACATCGAGCCTATGATTATATCAAGAAATGGCAAGAGGTGGATCAGTATATTGCGCAGTTGCCAGAGTTTCAAACAAATGACTTCGCTGTGGTCTATCAGCCGTTCCTGTCGCATGTAAGCACACCAACGAAGGAGAATGGTGAAACAGATTATCGTTACTTTGCAAGCGATTGCTTCCACTTCAGTCAGTTCGGACACGCGTCCATGGCGAATTCATTGTGGAACAACATGTTGCAGCCACTGGGTCAAAAAAGGCAGGATATGGTGCCGGCATTCAGCGAAATCGAGTGTCCCAATGAGCAGCATCCGTTTATAGCAACGCTCTACAACAGCTGGCAAAGGAAGTAAAGCAGGAAAGAGGATCAGTTTGAAGTACCTTTTCAAGCTCGTTGTTTTTTAAATGTTTAGTTTTTAAACTAAGTATTCCTTTTTTAATCTTATGAATGTTTCAAATGGTAATAGAGTAGTTTTAAATATTTTACTGTACAATATTAGTTAGAATTAACTTTTAATAAAAAGTGTTGAATTGGGTCTCAGGGAACTGTTTTCTTCGAGTGGCCAAGAAGAATTTGAATGTGCTTTTATACTGGACGCTCGAACTCAAATATTAGACGATCAATTCACTTAAAATATGCACAAGTCTACTGCGATTCATCGCGACGATCGAGAGACGATTGCTGATGCCCACTCGGTTGGTAGAATGGCACCGGCTGAAAATCTCGAGAGAATTCAAAGATCTGCCCTCATTGGAATCTGTGGAATCTCCCTAATTTAGCGCTTAACGCAATGTTGAATGTGATACCTGTGGATATCGCAGGCAAAACTAGCGCTTGACGTGCCGCAGTCAGATTGAGACGTTTGGGCTTTAAGTCAGACTTAAGCTACTCCAGTATCCTCTGAAATTTTAAGTTCATCCTTTATGCATTCATTTTCACGCTGATGTTCCAAACGTGTTCACGGATCGCTCGAAGTAGAATGCAAGGGAGTTGTATTCTGCGAGAGACTCCCATCAAGCTCAAATTTAGGCTACCGGGCCATTGTACTTATAATATCTTCCATAGGTGGTAACCGCAATCAAATAAGCCGTTGATTGATACTATCACTGCCGTTATGTGTATTCAGACAACCAAGTGGGTATTAGGCCCTGGGCTCGGTACTGCTGCGCTCGAATTTAGTTGGGGGAATTCACGACTTCTCTCTCAACTGATTCCGACTACTCCGATATGATTCTTATTTGTCTTCCTGGCCACAGGTATATTTTGGGAAATTGCTGGGCGTATGAGCTAGCTAGACTGGGAATCTTCGAGGTAGTTTCCCCACGGAATGAGAGAATTGTGGTTACCTTGAAAATCTGTGGTCTACTCCTCGAAAAATAGGCTTCGCATCCATTCAACAAACGTTGGGTAAGTACTCAAACATGCAATGTCGCGAGATCCTTCTGGCCAAGGATAGATCGAAGGCGCTTGAGGGAGCTTCTAAAGCTAACAAAACCGGAGCCCTCGAATTTCTGGGGTTCGGGCAATGTCCGTTGGGAATCTATACGGTGAGACTTGGTATTGCTTCAATTTCTTTCTATAGCAGCTGTGTGCAAGATGAGGGGCAATCATCTCGGCACATTCCTCTCAGCTGTCCTGTACGCGTCGGGCTGAAATGCAGTCATCTTGGCTCACACTTTTTTCCTGCACCTGCGGTAGTTTTAAATGTCATACACCTGATAAATTTCATCAATTGGATGAAGCGGGTAACATCTTCGCCCACTCACTCACTTCTTCTGTTTTTCTTCCATTCATCCTCATAATGGTCATAATTTACTGCCCTTGCGTCTAAGTCCGCCAGCTGATGAGAAGACGCTTCAGAGCTTTTTCTCTGCACAAAGGTGAATATTTTTTAAGCGTTATGTTTTAGCTCATCTTTTATTTATAAAGAACGTAACTACTAGATTTTATTTTTAACTACTGTAACTAGGAATTTTAAACCTCATCAAGGAGTCTGAAAGTGTCTACGAGCCACATTACTGATACTTAAATTATTTGTTGTGTTAGCTAGGTTTATCTTCAAAAAAAAAAAAAAAAAAAAAAAAAAAAAAAAAAAAAAAAAAAAAAAAACGATATCGCACAGCTATATCGGGGCTACAGGGTGGGTGCGTAACATTAAGGTGGCTCGTTTCGTTACCAACTCTTGCAAAATGAAAAACAAGTTGGCCGGCTCGTTCAAGGGTCACAAGTTCGAGCCATTCTCGGCGAGTTCGGAGCGGATACGGAAAATTTTTGAGTGCAACGCCAACATAGAGCGAACCAATTATTATTTGTCCGGAGTAGTACGCATTTTTACTCATGATAAATGATGCTGCCGCTATCGAAAAAAAATTACCAAAGTTGTATACAACCCGGATCGAACATACTCGCTTTCGCTAGAAGGTCCTCATCTTTTTCCATGCAATGCTGACTTTGTTTGCGGTCCTTAGTGTTGTACTTAAACATCCAGGTCTCATCTCCAGTGAATACCCGACTCATGCCACCTTTACCATCGCTTTGAATGCGGACCAACAAATCTCTCCAAATTACTTTCAATGTGAGTCACTCACTTGAACGACGCCACTAAAAAAGTTATCTTTCAAAAACGCGCATAAAACGGAAACCAAACCTATCGACTTCGAACTTTGACGGGAACTGATGAAAGGTCTTTTCTTTCTAGACTCTAACTCAGTATATCCAGTTGTCGACAGCAGTCGACTAATTACTAAATTCCCGGAACTTACTTGCAATACCTCGTGCCTCTCAGTTAATAGAGGAGTCGCAATACAAAAGTCTAAATACGTCAATATAAGCGCATCTCGGTATTTGTAGATGCAATATTTATAACCCCTAAATCCATTATCAGTATATCTATGTAGCGAAGCATTTGACGAAAAATTGCTATACCATAACTTTTTTGTGTTTTTCTTTCTATTTTCCTAAACGGGACAAAACGACCCATATGTAAAGTTGCTAGAAGGTTAATATGTAGTAGAGAAAACCAGTGTTTGCATTAACTAGTACTTCGTAGCAGCAATATCAACAAAAACACTGCTCTGTTCTCGCTACTGCTCTGAATTTGAATAGAGGATCAATTGTTTTGCTCTGCTCCAAACTGCGTTTCATTACTGCTAATAGCTCAGAGTAATAATGGAAACAAATTTTAACTGCTCTCTGTAGTTGGACTAGTAGCACCAAATTTGGAGTCACCCGGAGCGCTACTTGTGGCATAACTCAGGCGTGCTCCACCAACTGCTACGGGTCTCGCAGTACTCAACCATACTCGACCAACCTGTAATACATAATTTGTGGATTATATTTACAATACAGCACCTGAAAAAATGCGTCCCACAAATCAAAAATGAACACTGCTCAAGTAGCCGCTATGTGAGTAGCAGCCGAGCAACACAAGCGAGAGCAGTAGCGGTAGCTGGAGCGCACACGAATATTTTCTCAAGTAGCGCTCCGGCCAACTCCAAGTTTTGTGCCACTAACATACTTCAACTGCAGAAAGCTCTTGCAATTTTTTTTGTTTTGAGTTACCAGCGGTAACGAAACGTAGCTTGGAGCGGAGCAAAACAGTTCGCGCTACCTGTTCGCCGATTAAGCAGTTTAGAGCAGTAGCGAGAGTAAAAATGAAAACTAGGTAATGGCGCAGCAATTTCAATTTTTGGAAAAAACATCCTCACTGCCGAGCGGAACAAAACAGTTGATCGCGCGTTTTGCCCTACGTGCTCCACTACTGATCTGCTCAAGTTCAGAGCAGTAGCGATAGCGCAACAATTTCAATTCCTGGAGAAAACATCCCCACTATTTGTTACGTAAAGTGTAGAACATATTTTGTACCTGAGATGCCAAGACCTTGGAATTTCAGATATCTAAAGAGGAGTAAAATTTGATCAATTCAAATAAAAATCAAACTGGAGGATGAAATTTGGTGCATGAAAGTTGGTATTCCGTAGCCCGACTTACAATATTCCGTAGGCAAAAGCTTTTCGTGGTGCGCTGTTATCTGCGGCATCAGCTCGTTTCTCATGCGTTTGCCTTCAGCAGCAAATTTTTCCCACTTTTTAATATAACCAAATATTAATTAAATATATATTGCATACATCTCTCATTTTTTTCCTATTCCATCAACCTTTCACACTCACTTCTTACGCATTTGACAACGCCCACTATGATTTTAATTTAAAATGTTTCATACTTTTCAATGATATCATCTTTTTCTTTGTATGTTTTATATTTTTAATTAATCGAAATAAATTTAAAAAAATGTGCTCATAATGCACATATATATGCATGGCAACGGCGAAAATGCGGCTGTTGTTGTTATGTACCAGGAGAGGTCATAGGTAAGTGTTAGCTGTTGCTGGCTGTTGTATGATGGCAATGGCAATGGCAACTGCTGACAACGCCCGTCCGGCAACCGGACAACCGGACCCGCCCCGAAAAAAATACCTACCTAAACATATGTACAGATTTATTTAAATAAAAAATCATAAAAATTGAGAAACAAAAAAACAATAAAAAAAACAAAAAAAATTGGGGGAAAGATTAAAATTAAGGACGAACGGAATAGCATAAAAAATCCGAAATCCTTGTCATGATTGTGAACAGATAGATATATACCGAAACCATTCGACGTTTACAACAATGCACGCCCACTACATGCGCACATACATGCATATGTATATATGTATATTCGAGTGTATATGAAGGCCATATGTGTGCTGCTGAATTCATGTATGCAGCTCATCATGCACATGTGTGTGTGTGCTTGCATGATTAAGGGGTCAAAGCGGCAGAACAGCGGCACATTTTCATGCCATTTATGTATGTATGTATGTACGCTCGCATGCACTTGTATGCTTGTGATGAATATGCACATACCCACACATACATACACACATACATATGCCACAACGTGTGCTCGTTTACTGAATAAATCAGAAAAAAGAAATTGAAATAAAAAAATGCCACGAAAAAAAGGTATTTAAAAAATGTTGCATGAAATGGAGAAAAAAATGAAATCATATTAAAAATGCAACGCCACGCTGAAATGAATACACACAGTGAAAGCAAAAGAAACAAAAAATAATAAACGAAAAACAGAAAAGTATTAAAAAATGAAAAACAAATGTGAAACGCGAAAAAGGGACACACAACGCAAATTTTGTTGTGCAATAAATGCGAGATGGAAATGGTTGAAAGGGAGATGGAAGAATATAGTATTGGTGCGGGTAGCGGCGGACAGCTTAAGTGGTAGGTAAGCAAGTGGAAGGAGAAAGAGAGAGAGACAGAAATGTTTGTGGACAGAGCATCGCTAGTTGGGGCGGTTGGCTGGGTGCCGGGCTGCAACGATGACTGCCTACCTCCTGCCTGGTGGGTTGGCATGCGGTGGCGTCGAAGGGGTTCTATTTATAGTTGGTGGAACGGTTACATTATGAAGTGTCCGAAAAAAGGGCGCTTGCTGCGCGCGTCAGTACCGAAACAATGACAATAACAATAATGGTAATAACAACAACAACAACACGTACAATAACTGCGCCAGCGAAAGCCATTGCAAAAAATGGAATAATAAAGTTAAGAGGGTGCATTTTTTCTCGCTTGTTAACCAGTCGCGGCAGGTTAGCATACTTACATTTGCACAGCTCTATGCAGATGCTTTGTTGCTGAGCTTCGCACGTGGGTTTGTGTGCTCTGATGTGCATATGCGTAACTAGCTAATATGAAAATAAAATTTTTGAGAAAAAATTAAATCCTAGAAAAATCGACAAAATGTCCTGTAACTTGTCCCATGCATTGTCATGGCATGACCGAATCGCCATGAAATATTTCACGTTTAAGTGGAACAGCGACTGACCGACCACCCCACCTGCATGGATGTAACAATAATATCAAAAAATAACGGAAACAGCAACAAGAAGCTGCTGCTGTTGCTGCCGCTGCCGCTACTATTTCAACGGCAGCGCGCCTGTTGTCGCATACTTTTGGGGGCAATCATTTTTTCATATCATACGATTTCATTCCATTTTTGAACGCAAACAACAAGTCAGCAACTGAAATGAAATACACATTTAACAGCATGTGTGTGTGAGTGAGGATGGCACGTAAGTGCGCTTGCTAACGCGCGATACGATTGTGATGACGAATCTCTGTGTGGCAGTGTGAAGCACCGTTTCGTGTCCAGGCTTACGTGTATCGCAAATGACTACCCGTTTGAGGACCTGCAGCTAGCGTTGACCGATGCGACGAGGTGTAGTATGTCATATGACACTATGGCAAAACAAAGAGAAACAAACAGAAACAACAACAATTAGCAATCGACAACAACAACAGATGTAGTGTTGCAAGCGCTATTGTACTGAAATGTGACAACAATTCGACGGCAAATAAAAATACTTATATAAAATTAAAATCCCACATCAGCGCTTTTCGTCGCGCACGCACACACTCACACTCGATCATACATAAACGTATGTATGTATGCATGCATACAAACACCATTGCAGTTGCGCGGTTTCATATCGCGCGCATCTGTTTTCATATCCGCATCCGCTTGCTTGGGGTGTGGGGCAGCGATAGGAAGGTATGACAGTTGGTTGGCGCAAAAAATCACAACGAACTCACCAGTAGCCGCTTTTGCCATCTTTTTTTCTTGTTTTTTTTTTGTTTTTTCTTTCTCCACATTGTTAATTTTTGCACTTGCTGTTGTTGGTCTTGTTGTTGCTGTTATTATTCTTATTACATCCAATATCGTCAACATCAGCTCCAGCCGTGGCAGTAGCAGTTACAGCAATGAGTGTAGAGTGACAACACCAGTGGCAGCTCCAACAAAATCATCAAACATCGGCGAATATTGAAGTGGTGGTGGTGGTTGGCAATGGTTTGAATACAATTTTTATAACCAATCTATCAAAATATATACGCCCATTTTTTGCGCAACGCAAGTATATGCATGCATGCATACACGTACATATGTATGTGTGTATTTACAATATCGAAATATAAAAATGACTTGAACAAAAATAAAAAAAAAACGAAATTCCTTATACCAAGTGTTTGTATATTATGTACGTATCTATTCTATGTATCTGCACCTGAAGTGCCCAAATATGTGTGGAAAATTTAAAATTTCTTTAAAATTTGCATCCGAGAGATTTAGACTTAGTGGGTCCACGTATGACTGAATGTGAAAAATACACTTCGTCTTGCGAAATATAAATCTAATTTCACTGCACAACCTAATTGATATTTTGCCAAAATAACAATTATCCGGAAATGGATTCTGGTAGCGGCGAACAAAAAAAATATGCAGGTCAAAGTTTTCACCTCTGCAACTCTTGCAAAGTTCCAACTATTTATTTATTTAAGTCTCCGATTACAAGAACCTGACAGACTAGAGCCATGAATTTACTTATATTTATTTCAAGCCTTGGGATAAAAAGTATTCTTACAGACCACAAAGCTAAAATTAATCTTAGCGTGGGTCAAAGACTAGTGATGTGGCGTGGAGAAAAACAGTCGCAAATATTTAACTAAAGTAATAACTAACTAAAGTTTTTTGTTTGCAAATTTAAAGCATTGAAGACTAAGTTTAGTTCAGCCCAGGTTCTTGATATGGAAGCGTTGGCACCGTAACTATCTCTAAAGAAAGCAATTTTAAAGAATTCCGAATGGAGTAGAGTTCTATAGGGGATATTAAAAGCAATATTATCTAATGAGCACCCAATTGAGCCAGTTATGATGTTAGTGATAAATGAGTACTCTAAGCTCTCTCCTCAAGTGTAGGACGGCTAATTACATAGTTGGCAACGAGAATAGTAAGAATCTTCTTACTATCACTATCTAGTGATAGAGAAAAATTTCGTGAGCGGAAAGCAAATTTTAGAAACATTTTTTGAACTCACTCAAAGTGGTTAGATAGCATTTTAGTGTAAACCTCTCCAAATAAACATAATTTAGTCTTGACCTAACCAATGCACAATATAGAGGTTTAAATGTGTAGCGGCGAAACGCCTGAAAGCTTCGGTAGATAAAAACTAACATCGAATAGAAGCGCTGAAGAATATAATCGACGTTACTATTATATTAGCAAAAAAAAAAAAAAAACGGGTTCTCAGCGCAACATACTCATCCTACGGTGAAATCTGCAGAAACCGCCTTACGCTCGCTCGTCAAGTTGTTGAAAAAAAGTTTATCAGCCCAAGAATAGGAGGTGCCTTCAACTATATAAATGCAAACGCTATAGTGGATGCGTAAGAAGATTTTGAGGTTGACCTATAGGTTGTTGCCCTCATAGCAGCTATACTCGTCAGAAGAAAGGTAATGGCTAAATTAGGCAGCACCACTCTAAGCCGATAGGTCTGCCGAGGCATACCTCAAGCTGGAATCCCCTACCCTTTTCTTTGAATTCTGGCGGTAAACTCTCTGTTGCTGATCCTGAAGAGAGGGGATTGCCACGTCACTGCTTACGCAGATGATCCAGCAATTGCTGCTAAAGGCAAATATCCTGACACCCTTATGGAAATTCTGCGCTCTAACATGGCCTCGCTTAGTAACTGGACAGAGAGTCGGTATAAGCCCGCAGAAACTGAATATTTTGTACAAAGAAACATAGGCTCCCTATAATTTCCCCGCCTAGTTTCTAAGGGTGTGAAAACTCGCGTGGAAACCTAAAATTGAGGTAAGCGTAAAGAAGCCCAACGTCAGGGGTTAACACCTCGTTTTACACATAGGCTCTATACTTCTGTAGTTAGGCCAAAAGTGATAGGCAGTATATGGAATACTTGTATGGTGGCCATCTGCTTAAGGACGTAGTCTAGTCAAATACTCATTTTTATAGATATTTTTTAGGAATTTTTTTTTTTAAAGAAAATAAAATATGCGATCGTTTTGATTTTGTAGTATGTTATTATCATCAAATCAAATAGTATACAAAAACAATTTTTTTTAACATATTTTTTTGTAGTAGGGTGGCATCAAAGTAAGTGTCTTAAAAAAAAGGTAGGTGGCTTGTTAACAGGAGTTTGGCTCTTCAGGACATTTGAAACGAAAAAGTTAAACTGATTAAACTGTAGGCTTGTCATTCTGGCAGGTGTGACAATGGGGAAAATTGTTTTGAAAAATACCAAAATGGCTGATTTTTGAAAAAAGGTATGTTTTCGCATTTTATTGTCTTAAAAAAAAAGACCTAAAAAATATCTATAAAAAATGAGTATTTGACCAGACTACGTCCTTAAAAGGCGAGTTACGCTAAAATCATGAGTAAGGTCCAAAGATCAGCTTTTTTATGCATCTCTGGTGTTTTACGGACTACCCCAAACAAAGCGCTGGAAGAGCTAATCAACTTGCCTGCACTAAATCTTGTAGGGGAAACACGTGGCCGCCTCCTCGGCTCTCAGACTTAAAAGTATGGCGCTATGTACTTTGCACACTCTGAATAGTCACAAATAAGAAATGCGCTACTCTATTCCTAGACTCACCTTCGACGGACTCTTCAAAAGGAGCAAAATGGCAAGAAAAGAGTGGCGAACGCCAAAGCCATGGAGAACGGGGGAATTCAATTTCTATACAGATGGTTCCCAGCTAGAATAAGCGTATCGCCACCCTCGTTACTATTGGCAGTTATGATTTTGAGGTTGTAAAAGACTTTGTATATTTAGGAACCAGCATTAACACCGATAACAATGCCAGCTTTGAATGCCAACAAGTGCTACTTTGGATTAAGTAGGCAATTGAGTAGTAAAGTACTCTCTCGACGAACAAAACTAACACACTTTAAAGCTGTCATCATGCCCGTCCTAAGGTATGGTGCAGAAGTGTGGACGATGACAACAGACGGTGGAGACGGTTGTTTGAGAGAAAGATTCTCCGCAAGATTTTTTGACCTTTGCAAGTTGGTGACGGCGAATATCGGAGGCGATGAAACGATGAGCTGTATGAGCTTTACGACGACATATAAATCCAGGGGATACGTTGGCTAAGTTATGTCGTTCGAATGGATACAAACGCTTCGGCTCCAAAATATTCGATGCGGTACCAGCTGGTGGTAGCAGAGGAAGAGAAAGGTCTCTGCTGCGTTGGAAAGATCAGGTGGAGAAGGACTTGACATCACTGAGTGTATCCAACTGGCACCAGACTAGTGCACTTTCTTAATCTCGGCCAAAATCGCGTAAGGGGTTATCACATCAATCAAGCAGAAGATCTACAGCCTCAACGGTGGATCTGCCTTTTTGGAATCCAAACTGGTTGTTAGATATTCCCCTAACCGAATCGATCTCGTTGTCGAGGGGGTTATTAGTGATTCGCTCCAGTTCGTTATCTGTAGAGTCGAATTATACAGATTATTTTGAAGCTAGCCGGTTTCGATAGAAGCTGGCCAGGTTTGGGCAGTAGAACTAGCCTTTGACGCTTCCAGGTATGTGCATGTGTGTATGTGTGTATGTTCGTTTTCGTTTTGTTCCTATCGGTGATTTTAATAACTCGGCGCTCATACCTTTACCTGACAATTAAAAGCAGTTCTTCTCTCTAGCCACTCGGTATTAACGCAGCCAATCGCGAAGAGGTAGCACACTCCACCTTCAGTCTCTCAATTTGTAATCAAATTGCGACAGGCACTGTAAATATGAAATTTTAATTTTTTTATTTAATCAAATCAAATGTCCACACCCCTTTTGCTTCCATTAGTATGCCGCTTGTGAACGCTTTTTCCGCTATTGCTGGTAATTTATTCGCTACAAAAATATAATAAATAGAAAGTTAATTGTAAACAAAAATATTTGAAATGATTTGAAAAATGTCATTTGGCTTTGTGTGCATTGTCACTTTTCCCCCGCTACATCGCGTGTGTGTGCTTTTCATTTCCATAAAATAAATATATGTAATTTAACAATTTTTTTCTAGTTACTCTATTACCACTCGACTGTCAAGTAGCTCTATTGAGCCATAGAAAAGCCTCTGCCAGTCATGCGCCTATTCAACCAAACATCCATTTGACTATCCGTTTTTATACAAATACTTACTCGTATATATGTGAGAATGTAACCATTTGTGATCTAACAATATGTGTATGCATGTGTGTGTGCGTGTGTGTTTGTGTATACGCGTATATCCATCCAATGCTTATAACCATCCATTTAGGGAGTTACGAGTTATGTATCCAGTCATGCCCCTCATTTTGCAAAGTTTGTTCGACACCAACCTCTTCGAACGACCACCGCCCCTCCCTGCAACCATCACAACTAAATGACAGTCATTTTTTCCGTGTATCTATTCGCGTTCTGTTTACTTGTGTATTGTTCTGTCAATATACAATGCAAATACAAGTGCATGCACACATACATACATACGTGCATGCCCATACTCATACACATGCCCATAGATATGCGAGTGTGTGCATACGTGCATGCATTGAAATACATTTTGCAAAAGGCTCTCATCCGCCACTTCACATTCATCCTCAACAAAACAAAATTTTTATTTCAATGATTTTTTTGTTTTTTTTTTTTGCATTTTTTATGATATTGTACATATTTTTTTAAAAATCTCGTATTGTCGCCGCTTTGTTTGCAACTGTCAAAAGCGTTTGCTCGCTGCTGGCAGGCAGACAAACAGATAGACAGCCTGACTGAATGTCTGCCTTCTTGCCGCCCGCCGCCCGCCTGTCGCATTGTTTACGCTTGCTAGCCGTCTATCTGCCTGCTTGCTTGGCTGCTATCGCAATTGCCTTCGGTATAAGCGCTCCCCATTGACTTTGTTTAGCCGGAAGCTCGCAAAAAGGTGGGCGTAAAGCGCGCAGATCCTGTTAGCGTGATGTTGACAAAGATGTTGAAGCGGCGGCGTGCAAATGCAAAAGTTTTCCATGGTACATTTATTTTTTGGGGGGCGTGAAAGAATTTTACTGGTATTTGACAGTTGTTGATGTCCCGTAACGAGTTGCTCATGCCACATATGTATGTATGAGTGTCTGTACGTATGTCCACCTAAGTATGCATAAGCCATCTAAAAGCAAGGAATTATTCATGATTTTTCATAAAATCAACCTTTTTCACAATTTTTCACCGATAATACGTCAGACTTCTGAGCCTCCGTAAAGGAGTGGGTTTGTGCGTGACTTCAATTCGGTTCGGTTCCAAGTTCACTCACGCGGTGTAGCTGGGCAATGTAGAGCTCTTTGCTGACCATGACATTCTTTTCGAGCATTTCCCAGCGCACCATGCCCTCCCAGTCCCACCAAACTTATATCAAGATCTCCTGCCGATGAAGCTCCCGCTTGACTCTCGGCTTTAGCGTTTCTCCTGGAGCCACTCGTTTCTCTGCTTCATTTTAATGTATGGACACCATTTCTCATCTTCCGTGACAATTCGGTACAAAAAGCCGCATGTTGCTCCATGGCGGTCGAGATGATGAGAAGCAATTTGAAAGCGACTTTGTTTGCTTTTTTCGGTGAGCTCGTAAGGCATTAAGGCTCCCAATTTTTCGATCCCATTGAATGAATGTGATTGCGAATCGTTTTATGACTGAAGTTCATTGTTAATTTTTTCCGCCAGTTCACGACTGGTTTGGCGATCATTTTCCTTCAAAAAGGTTTTGAGACTTTTTCATCGAATTCAGAAAGCCTTCCGTTGCGGGAGGTGTCATCGACGTCCAAGTCGCCATTTTTGAACTTTGCAAACCATTTACTTGCTGTAGACTCGCCTATGGCACGTAGAAATCCTACTATTATTGAAATATTGTGACGCCAGCGTCACCTGGTGTGAAATATTTTTGGATTAAAAAAATTTTTTGTTCAGAAAAATAGTCTGTTTAGGAAAATAGTCTGACCAGTGGAAAATAGACTTCACACGAAGTTCGTAGAGTAGCGTGTGAAAAAGCTTTTAAAATTGGTCTTAGCATACATCCTATTAACAGGGTGACCAGACAAAGACAATAGGAAAATAATAAATTTAAACAAAGAGACAAATATCCATTTCTTCCCACTTCGATTTGTCAAGCCACAGAAAATTTGTTTAAATAGCTTTAGACCGCGGACCGTGCACAGACGGTCTTCTTCCTCATTTCGAAAAAAATAACTTTCCTTGACATACACCGCACCAAACAGGCACTCTTTGTGCATAAGTGATGCTCTCTCGAATACTTGTGGATTTGGCTCGCGCGCTTGGTTTTTTTTTTTGCTGTCATAGCCGCTGAGCCAAAAATGGTACTCGTACGAGAAGATAATTTTTTTTGCCAAAATCTGGACTACCGGCCCATATTTATAGCACCCAATTAGCGAATTAGGAAGGGCGCAGGTTCAAATCTCCTTGCATGAAACATCAAAATGATAGTAAAAGATTTTTTAGGCAATGGCAAGAGCTCCGAGTGTATTTCTATCATGAAAAAGCTCCTCATAAAAAACCATTTGCCGTTGGGGGTCGGCTTAAAAACTATAGGCCCCTCAATTTATGCAACAACATCAAAACACACCCCACAAATAGGAGGAGGAGCTCCGCCAAACACCCACTAAGGGCGATAAGGCTATAGCCATCTCACTTATTTCTTGAGTCAGGCAAACCTTACTGAATACGAGAGTCGCTTGAAAAGTACGTGAACACATAAATAATACTACTTAATTTTTAGGGATAAACTTTTTTCATTATTCGACATAGTCTCCTTTTAGGCTTATACACTTCGTCCAATGGTATTCTAGCCTGTTGATCCATTCCGAGTAGTAGGATAAGTCCAAGTCTGTAAAATAGCCATCTGCTTCTGCAATTTCCTCCTAGTTTGAATAAAATCCTCTTCCCGCCAGCTATTTCTTCAAATAGGGGGAAAAATAGTAGTCCGAGGGATCCGAGGGAGCCAAGTCTGGAGAATAGAAGGAATGTGAAGCGAGTTGAAACCCTATTTTAATAAATTTTGCGTCCACAACTGCTGAGATGTTATCTGGTGCATTGTCGTGATGGATAGGGAAAATCACTCGGACTTCCTCGATTAAAAGCAATGTCAAACACAAGGAATATTCTCATTTGGCTCAAACTTGGTTCTTCTAAGAGATGCTACTGACTAAACAGTACGAGCCCGTATTATCATCTCTCTGACTTTGCACGCCTCTGTGACTTTTCAAGCGGCGCTCGTAATTCGACATTAACTTTAACTGCGTAGAAGAAGCATAAGAATTGGAAAAACTATCATTGCTATGTATGCTGTAGCACTCCTTACCTAATCTACTAGAGGGTGATCAATTTAGAGGTATCGGATTTTAAATTGAAATAAACAACGAACATTCTAATTGATTAGGCAATCTTTTTTAGGGGCAAAGATAGTCCCTTTGAAATGTTGGCCGTAACTGCGCCGTAATTGGGCCATCCGTAAGTAGAAATTTTGAATAACTCGCTGGAGGACTTCGGTCGATATCTCAGGTAATGTTGGCTTCCAATACCTCAATCGAGGCTGGTTTATCCACAAAGCATTTATACTTTACATGCCCCCACAAATAAAAGTCCAAAGGTGTGATATCGCACGTTCTTGGTGGCCAAGCCACCGAGACGAGAGATGAATTGCGCACCGAAACGACGACGCAGTAAACCCGTTGTTTTACGGGCTGTATGGCAAGTAGCGCGGTCTTCTTAAAATCAAATGTTCTGGACATTGCGAGCTTCCATTTCCGTCATCGAAAAGTCGTTTATCATCAGGCAATAGCGTTCGCCATTCACAGTTACATTGGCGCCACCCTCGTCTTTAAAGAAATATGGGTCGATGATTCCTCCAGCCCAAAGGCCGCACCAAACTGTTGTTTTCAATGGATATAATGACTGTTATTGAATGAGTTCGAGTTGCTCTTCGGTCCAAACACGGAAATTTTGCTTATTGACTTATTGTTTAAGCCAAAAATGGGCCTCATCACCGAACGAAATTCGGCTCCCAAAATGCGGATCTATGGCGAGTTTTTCAAGAGCCCATCGACTAAAATTATGACGCTTCGGATGATAGGCCGGCTTCAAATCTTGGACTAGGCTGTATTTTATACATGTCGCGTTCGCTAAGATGGTTATGTACACCATAAGTTGGCCTGAGCGCGCGCTGAACACTTTTCACTGAGCGTCGATTTTCGTAATACAATTGTATGATTTGTAAACGTTGTTAAGGCTTAAATCTTCCCATCATGAAGTGTCAATGAATACCGAAAAAAATAATGTTTTATTTAGTTTGACAGCAGTCACGCGTAATCTGTCAAAAAACACTATTGGAGAAAGTGTCACCAAACTACCAATGTATAAATGCGTTGGATCTAGAGGGTTGCCAATATTCGACGGACCCATCTGGCAACCCTGTATCTTTTGACGGAGATGTCAGATCGCTTAATGACATACCGCGTTTGAAGCGTCAGTCCAAGCAGATTTTTACCATGGAACAGTACACGCCACGCGAGCGCTCCCAAATTGTTGAAATTTACATTCAACAAAAGAAGTCAATTGCGAAAACTCAATGTGCGTATAAAAAAATAAATAATGTGAAAAGTGCGCCTTCTAAGAACACCATTAAACGTTTGTACGAAAGGTTTTCGACTGGTGATGCTCTTTCTAATCCAAATCAAAATAGACCAAGGCGTCGCCAAGGACATCCCAAAATCGCCGTTCTCAGCAGTTGGGCATTGCTCGGACCACTTTACAACGAATTATCCGCATTGATTTGCATTTATTCCCGTATAATATTCAATTGACGCAAAGATTGTTGCCTGCGGACAAGCTTCGTCGATTGGAATGGGCCCAAAGAGTCATCGAAATGGCTGAAGATGACGAGCAATTTTGGAACAAAATCATCATGTCCGATGAGGCTCATTTCTTATTGACAGCTCCAATAATTAGTTATGCCACAATATAAGTCTGAACTTTTCTCTATTCGCTTTCGGATTTACTTAAAATACTTGAGGCTCGCCACTTGTATTGGCATTTGCACCTTCCAGCGGAGGGGACTAATTGAATTCGAATGGTAGTAAAATTTGAATTTTCACTAACATTTCAATTACATCCATGTAAAAGTAGCATTAAATCGCAAACGTTTCAAGCTTTAAGCTATCCAAATTTTACTCGGCTATCTTTACAAGGTTTTGACGTTTGCATGCCCATCACATACAAGCAATGCGTATAGAGAATGCCAACAAAGCAGCACAGCAACATGAAAACGCTCACCAATTCCGAGCTAATGTTTGCAACTTCAATTTCCAGAACGAATTTTCCTGTTTGCATCTATACATCCTTTTTACTACCTCGACCCGTTCCACTTTGTACTCATAATTTTTTGTATTTTGTTGTTTTTTTTTTAGTTCAATATCGAGCGTTGCTGTGCTATACAAAAACTAGCAAACATATGCAGATAGATAGATTGAATGTTATATACCTACATACATACATATATGAATGTGTATGTACGCACGTATGTATGTATATATGGGAGTGTGTGCACATCATTGATGACAGCTCTGTGTGCAGGTACACATACTTGTTGTACGTACTATACCCCATTTGTTGCTGCCGATGTAGAGCTGCTTGTCCTGTTCAATGAATGAAGCACCTGGAAGCGATGGAGGAGTAGTGTGGACTACTTTTTCATTTGTGTAAGTGAATGTTGAAAGGTTATGCCTATGCACGTACATTTGTGCTCCAGCAGGCATTTCATCATCCATCAATTCAATTCTGCTGAACTTTTTTTCCCTCTGTTTTTTGTTTTTTGTTTGCGGGGTATGAGATGATATTTTCTATTTTATTTCAACTTTGGTTTCTTTACAAAAATATATGAGAGTCTACTACGGTGCTTTCATAAGACTTTCTGACTTGTTCCGAATATTGTTTATAGAATCGTACATAGTTTAGAAATATTTATGTATGCTTTATTAATTTGTATTTCTGCCATGTATATTTTAGGATAATAAAAAGTCTTTGAGAAATGCGCGTTTGTAGTATAAAAAAATGTATGATTTGAAGTTGCGGGAGGTGAGACTGTGTTGCCAAACGAAATTTAAGAGCCAGCTGTTTGCCTTTCAGGTGTCTTTCAGTGTCTTTCGACTACCTCTGTTTAATTACACTTACAATAGTATTGACAGACGGCGACGCCTATTCGTATTACCGGGACAGTTAATCTGATAAAAATTGTAGTGCGACAGACCGTTATTACGCGGATTAATGAACAGCTGATTTGTTTATTGAATAATTTTGTCAGGACCGCAAGCAACAAATATGGCTGTTAGCAAAATTGAAAGAGCTGAATATGAGATTTAAAAGCATACTTTAAGGCGTATTAGGATTTTAAAATCATTATTTCACTACATATTTTTCAAGTTAAGGGGGGAGCCTGGTTTATGAGGTCTAAAAATTGCATCTCTTTGCGTTTTTTTTTAAGGAAAAAATTAATTTAGCACTGCAAAGTTTTTTCTATCTTTTAATGAACATTTAAAAAGTATAAAAAATTTTTGTACTGGTTAAAATAAGTTGCACAAAATGTTTAACATAGAAATTAGTAGAACGCTGCAACGCTAGAGTTTCCAACTGGCGTGCAAGATACAGCTCGTAATTATTATCTAAGGCAAAAAAAAAATTCAAATGGATTTCTAATTATCATGATTTTTTATTCTAATATAGATGAACTAAGAAAACTGAGAGAAATTCCAAAATTTCAACTTTTTGGAGGTTTTAAAGAAAAAAATGCCTTTCTATAAAAAAAATTCACTTCAACTTGGTATAAAAATCTTGAAAACAGTTTTTTTATTTATTTTGTTAGTTCAAATAGAAGAGAATTTAATACTGAAGGGAACAAGCTATAATTCATTTCAAAAGGTTCATTAGTTTTATTTCATTCATGTACGCCAATTCAAAGAAATCATAAAAATGAAATGTCGAGAAAAGAAGATAAAGTTTGTACTATAGCTGCCCGGTCACAGCGTAACTACCTAACGCTCGCCTACCTTTGGCTTTGTATCTACGGAAATATTGAGAATTAGGCTCTGTAACTTTGTGTGAATATTCTGAAATATATTAGGAATTGCTTGAAACGAAAAAAAAAATTGATTTTTTTGACCTTATAAACCAGGCTCCCTCCTTAATGGCATATTGAAGCGCTTAAAATAAGTTGTTTAAAAGCATGTTTTGAGTCGTCCTGTTTGTAATGTATTACTTTTTATGTTTTCATAAGGCATTTTACTTCCATTCAAAATTTGTGTCTTTATATAATTTTATTTTTATTTTTTTAATTTATATTTTTTTATTTTTTAATTTTATTTAAAAAAATCTTAAACTGCTCTGAAATATCAAAACAATTAATGTAATTTCAAATCAATTGCGCATCCTCCCCTTTTGGTTATGAGTGTCTGCTCGTCCCTCTCCGTCCAGGTAGCGCGCTACGTTCTGCTCGTCATCTGAAATTGAAAAAAAAAAAAACGCATTTTTAAACTTAAAAATAAAACGAAAGTCCTATAAAACACTTACTCCTGTTCTGCTCATGATATTGTTCCAGAGTTTTACTGCTTCTTGTTCTTGCTTTTAAAAGTTGAATAATTTTTCTTTCGCAATAAATATTAAATGTCGTTTTTCAGCAGTTTTGCCATCGCAAAATTGCCCTAGTCCGCTTAAATTATGGGAATTAAAAGTCTAATAGTTGATCCGGATTCTTCTTCTGGATTGGCGCGTTAACTGCTTAAGTTATTTTGGCCGAGTTTAACAAAGCGCGCCAGTCGTTTCTTCCTCGCGCTAACCGGCGCCAGTTGGAAACACCAAGTAAAGCCAAGTTCTTCTCCACCTGAGCTTTCCAACGCAGAGGAGGCCTTTCCCTTCCTCTGGTACCAGCATATGAAGCTCCTCGCACGCACGTATTTCGGCCTACCGTTTCTTCATTCTGATAATAAGTCTCTCTTCCTTTTTCAGCTCTCGGTAGATATCCCACATGGCTCGCGTTGCGCCCGATTGCAGCGTGGCCCTATAGGCAGCATCGTTTCTTTTCGCAACAGCATGACATTCCTCGTCGTACTAATTGTTTTTTTTTCAGGATCGCCGAAATCGGATTTCTTCGGCGACGGTACGTAAAGAACGCGAAATGCTACCCCATTGCTCGTGCATGCCGGTTTGTTGGGTAGTTCTTTCCGAACGCAGGATTGAGAGTCGGTTGGCGAATCTTCTGGCTGTCGGTAGTGATTGCAGCTTTTCGTTGTCGAATATTCTTTGCTTAGGTAGATGTATGTTTTTTACTGCACAGAGGCGTGTGCGTATTTTGATTGTAATGATCCCCCTCTGGAATTCAAATCGCCAAGCACGATTTTTATGTTGTGACGGGAGCAGCGCTCATAGCAACGTTCCAGGCGCTCGTAAAAGGTCGCATCGTCCTTCGCTTCCGTCGGGGCTTGGGCGCAAGTGTGCAAGAGGTGGAAGAATCTCGCTTTGATGCGGATTATTGCGAGACGTTCATGCACCGAAGTGAACGTAAGTACTTTGCGACGTAGTCTCTCTCCCACAACAAATCCATCACCGAATTTGCGCTTCTTTATATGGCAGCTGTAGTGGATATCGCATAGTCCCATACTCTTCTTGCCTTGTCTCGTCCATCGCATCTCTTGAATGTCAGTGATGTCAGCCTTTGCTCCGCATAATGCAAATTATAAATAATGTGCCCGAGTGTGTTTCGCAAAAATGGATGTAATGTTAAAATACTTATCCGAGTATAATACCTTATTTGGATGTGTATAGTAGAAATTTATTATTTAATCTAAATAGCTTTCGCATAGCTTGGGGGTCTTATCCTGTGACCCTAGCACGAATACATTCATCCTAAATCGATTTCTTTCCGCCACCAGAAAACGACTCTAACCTGTGGCTTAGTGTAATCCGAGCTTTTTTCCACCATAACCGATGACTCGTAGTAGCTTGTGCGGCATGCAAACAAATACACACACGTGTTCAACGAATTCTGCATTAAGTCCAATTCATTTCGTATGAAAGAAAAACGCGATCAGCTGTTTGTTTATCCTATTATTTAGAAAAATATAATTTTGAGCTAAAAAAAAACAAAAACAAAAATACTTAGATGAGCTTGACGGTGAGAAATGTTATCGTCGCCTTCACATTAACTGAGCATATTAAAAGAGTTTTGAAGTAGCTTCGTTGATGTTCTGGCCTGCTTTTCAGTTCAACGGAAAGCGTCCACAACGCTTCTTAAGCCACACACAATAAGAAATAGTCGTAGCGGACGATAGTAAGGCTAAAAGTGTGTCAACCTTTCGATGGTCGTGGAATGCTTCTTTTCGCCAAGTAAACTCTGGCATAATGGGGTAGAAATAAATAAGATCAGCTAATAACACTTCCACATAAGAGTAATGAGAAAGAATATGACAGGTTCTACCAATTGTAGCGTATGGATGCCAGGTATAGCAGTTGTCCCAGTGCTGCGCTGTCCTGAATGCCGTTTTTCCCATCGACCGCTCAAAGTGCGATCACGTTAAAGGATGTTGGCCTTTAGAGGTCATCTCTAAAGAGAGATTTCAGCATTTTTGGGTAGATAACACCGTATCCCTCTGAAGTTCGGACAGATCTCTCTATTCGCAAACCAGAGTTTGAGGGTCGTGTCAGGACAATCTGCCAAGTAAGCAGGATTGGGACGAAGGGGAAATCTGCACCGAAGCTGGTACCTCTTTCTTCACTGACGGCTCCAAGATGGAATCAGGAGTCCGAGCAGGGGTTTTCCCTAAATCAGCCAATTTATCTATTTTCTCTTCCTAGTGTTTTTCAGGCAGAAGTCTTTGCGACCCTGCTGGCATGCAATATGCTTGGGAGCGCGGGAGATATAAACATTTTTTCCGATAGTCATTCCGCGATCAAGGCTTTGACGAGTTCCTGTAAGGAGCAGATCAAATCTCTTCGGTGTGTAGGTAACATTTCTCTGTTCTCGGTTCCAGGACATAATAACATAGAGGGAAATGAAATTGTTGATGAGCTTGCCAGGAAAGGGACTAATTGGTCTCAGAGACCTTCTAGCCGGCATCGGCATCCACCTGACTGTTGTTAAAGGAGAATTGCATAACTTATTTTTCAGGCAAGTGCAGAAAAGATGGAGCTCCATTTCTTCATGTGCTATTTCGAAAACTTTGTGGCTCCGGAATAATAGATGAAGGTCCTGGGGCTTCCACGCCAATTAATTCGCCATTCAAACTCGTAGCTATGTTTACCGGTTATTGGACGATCGGCGCAGACGCTGGTCACCATTTAACTCCCTCTGCAGGAAGTGTGGGGAGCGTTCAGGGAAGGATACCGTTAAGCACTTTCTCTTTAGATGTACGGGTTTGACAGCTGGATGATTAAGGTGACTCTGTGGTCATTTCTTTAACAGCGCCAGGCAGTGCGCTCACCTAAATCCCTTCAGTCTTCCTCATTACACCAAAAGCTCTGGCTGGCTGTAGCTATCCGCCTGTGCAAGGTCTTATAACAATCTCAAAACGGCAGTTTAGTGCTACCTTGACGCTTCAACCATTTCATATATATTTTTATTTTTACTTCTGAGCTGCTCATAAATACGAGGGTCCTTTGAAAAGTCCGTGCAAAAATTAAAGCTACTTAATTTTGTGGAGTAAGTATGTTTTATTTTTCGACATAGTCTCCTTTTAGTCTTATACACTTCGTCTAACGCTGTTCTTGTTTGTTGATCTCTGCCGAATAATAAGATTTGCCCACATCTGAAAAAATAGTCTCTCCTTTCTGCAATCACCTCCTCGTTTGAATACAATCTTTTTCCCGCCAAGCTGGAGAACACATAGTGGTAGTCCGAGGGATCCGAGGGAGCCAAGTCTGGAGAATAGGAGGATATGTTGGACGAGTTGGAACCCTATTTCCATTAAATTTGGCACTACAACTGCTGGTGGGCTGTGAGCTGCTGGAAAAGGACTTTTGTGTGTGGTGCTGGAAAGAACTTTTTAAAAATCCCTAGACTTCCTGGATTCAGCCGAATACCAAACACAAAGAAATACCCCGATCTAGCTAAAAATTGATGTGTGTTCTTCCAAGAAATGTTACTAACTAAACATAACCTTCATATGTGACAGTAGTGTCATCGCTCTGTCTTTGCAGAGGCCTTTCGAGATACCGTCGTATTTGAGGCGTTGCGCCTAATATTATACTACTCGTTTTTGAATGAAGCCGCCCCCTATTATTGGTTCTAGCCGTATGTATGAGATAACTTATTTTACTTATGCAAATGCGTCGATGACAACATCCAATGAAGCGACGCTTGGAGTGTTTGAGAGAAAGATTCTGCGTAAGATTTTTGGACCCTTGCACGTTGGCAACGGCGAATATCGCAGGCGATGGAACGATGAGCTGTATGAGCTTTACGACGACATAGACATAGCGCAGCCAATAAAGATCCACCGGCTACGTTGGCTAGGTCATGTCGTCCGAATGGATACAAGCGCTCCGGCTCCAAAAATATTCGATGCGGAGGAGGAAGAGGAAGAGGGTGGCCTCCTCTGCGTTGGAAAGATCAGGTGGAGAAGGACTTGGCTTCACTTGGTGTGTCCAACTGGCGCCGGTTAGCACGAGAAAGAAACGACTGGCGCGCTTTGTTAAACTCGGCCAAAATCGCGTTAGCGGTTATAGCGCCAATTAAGAAGAAGAAGAAATGCGTCGAAAGCATCACATAAACCAGGTTCTAGTTTCGTTATCTCTCTGTTGTCTTAAATGTATTTAAACTATTTTTCAAAGGCATATTTCATTTTGTCTTTTGTTTTTGTGTTAATTGCATTCCACATCGCATATTTCGGACAGACATTTTGTTTTTTTTTTTTTCATCTATTCCTCCTCTATCCTCTATCATATCCTGTCAATTAATCATTTGTCCATTAGTACGCCAACTCAGTTGCCAAAGATTTCCTCGTTTTGCTAGTCATATTATTTACTAGCTTGTTTTCCATTTCATCATCGACATACAGTAGGTTCTGTTTTTATGCGGCTTTTTTTTATGCGATTTTGAAATAGTGCGGTTTTTTTTTTTTATTAAAAAATGCATGTCGACCTATCGGGAATTGTACATATAAACAAGATTCTAAACCAGCTAAGCAAAAACTCATCACAGATTACATCAGAAATGCTAACCCTACAAGTATGGAACCGCCTGCATAACCATCTAGATCAGATCTATTTCCGACATAAATTTATTTTTCCATTGTGACGTTTCTTAAATAAAGATATAATTTTCAAAAATACAATATTTTGTTTGTGCGATTTTATTTAATTATTTCACATTCATGCGGTCTATGGAACGTATCTATAGTAATAATATGGGACTAGTGCCCTTTTTTATGCGATTTTATTACATTATTTCAGATTTATGCGGTTCTTAGCATTTTTGAAACGTATCTATAGTTTTACTATAGAACTGGTAGCTTTTTCTATGCGGTTTTTTTTTATGCTGTTTCTTGCGGAACGTATCTACCGCATAAAAACAGAATCTACTGTATTTGCCTTTGAATTTGAACGTGACTAAAAAAAAGTTAATATTTTTTCGAACTTTAAATTCGCATAATTTCAATTTCTTTCTTTGAGCCCATCATCGCGCTCTACCTTCCACCGCTGGCACAGCACCAACAGCCCGCAGCACTTTAAAATTGTGCGTTTGCCATTAGAAAGAATCAAAAAGGAAAAAAAATGCATTTTCTGCTTCTTTAAAACTACGCACTTTTTACATCTCTTACATTTCTGCTTCTACACCATCTTTAATTTCTTCTACTTCTACCATCAGCAGCATCGTCAGATTTTTCTTCAATACCAACGTTTTCTTCAATTCAACGCACTGCCATTTCCATTGATCCTTTCAGGTTTCACTTGAGCGTTAGTTTTTTGTAGTGTGCTTTTTTGCATCAATTGCTTTTTTTTTCCTCTTCCATTCTCATTTATTGTTACATGTGTGCTCATGTTATTTCCACACTCTTTCGCTTACTTATATTGGTTTTTGTTTTTTTTTTTTTTTGATTCTCAACTTACTTTGACCATCTCGCATATTCATCATTTTCATTATTGAATTTTTAGCCTACACACAGTCTATGACGCTTGTTGACCAATCTTCGCCTGCCGTGCTTCTTTATCATGTGGGCACTTCACGTTTGCATTCTTCATATCATAACAAGCCCCCCGCCGCTTGCTCTAAACAACTCTTTTTCCTACAAACCCAATCTATTTTTTACATCAATATAATTTTTTTTCTACGCCTTGTTGTTTTTGTTGTTTTTTGTGTTCTTCTTTCTTCGCCGTAGTGTTTTTCTAGGTTTTCTGAAATTATTTTCCATTTGCATGTGTTGCTGCGTCTCGTACATCACAACGCTCATATGCTTTGGCTTACTTCGTTTTCCACACCATCTATTCCCGGTTGTCTAGTTGGCATTTTATAAAATGTTGTAGTTGTAATTTTTTTATTATCGTTATTTTCGACAGCAAACGAATTTTTCGTGCAGTTTTTCGCTCTACGTGATTCTTTATTTTTCGTTCGTCGTTCATTGAAAAAAAAAAAAAAATTAAAAAATAAAAATAAATAAATCTGAAACCCCATTTTTCCATTCTCGTGTTTTGCTTGCTCTTGCCTCCCCCTCCTGCCCCGCACTGTCATATGCTTGTAACATAGCATAGTCTAAGCTTTAGCTGGGGATTTATATTTTTTGCAATCTACTGGGGGCATTTTGCTGATGTCGTGATTTTTTTATTTCTCTAACTCTCTCTCTTCCCTCAAACCTCAAAGCACTTTAACCCTCTGCATGCGTATGCATGTGTTCATTGTGTTTGTTTGCTTGTATAGTTGTGTGGATGTGTGCTCAAGGATTTCAAAATTTTTTCGACTAGCATTTTGTTATGCATGTTGTTTTTGTTGCCGTTTGTTATAATATTTTTCCATTGCGTTATTTTTGCCTTACCATTTTTTCTATTTCCCATTTGCGTTTGTTTTTTTTGTTTTTTAGCATTCGTTGCCATTCGCTCGCTGTCCGGTTTTGGGATGAAATTCCATTTCAATTTTTTCCTTTTTTCCATTTCCATTTTTTTTTCATTTTTGGTTTTGTGTTCTTTTTTTTTGCATACCTTATACTTGCCTGCGATTGTACGGTTGCTCTAACTAACTTTTTTTATTTTGTTTTTGCCTTCGCTGAAATTGTAATGGGATTTCCGCTCTTGCCTGGCTGTAACCAGCCAATGCGCCGTGTTCCTCAGCCCAGCTTATTGCTTGGATTTGCTCGACGTTACGCACATTTCCTTTGACGGGACATCATCAGCAATTTTCCAGTAATATGCTTTTCTTACCCGGCTAATGTGTATATTTAATTTATGAAATTTATATGATCCTTATCAGCAACATGTTACGGCAAATGCATGGACTGTTTTATTTATTTACTTTTTTTGATTTTTTCCTCATTTCTGGTTAGCGTTTGTTTGCGTTTTGTGTTCACGATTTTCACACATCGTTTTGCCTGCGCTCACATATAATACAACAAATATGCAAATCATTGTTTTTCGTTCTTTTTTTTGTTTTGTTGGTTTTTTTGTGGTTTCCCATTTGTCTAGTTTGTAGCTTTGTGTGATTGTTAATGTCTATTAAAAAAAACTTTAGCGGCCCACCAAAGTATATTAGCTTCAGTCAAAAGCATTTCAATTGTTTTAAGTATTCTTCAGCATCCATTTAGTTGAGCGGTTTTATATGCTTGCGTATTTATTTTTGGGTTTTAAGCATTTCAAATATTCATGATTGTGGTGTTCGGCTTGAGTGACTTTTTTAATTATCATCAGGCGGAAATTCAATATGGGATAATAGTGGCTTAAAATGGAAGCTGTGGAAGTCTATTTTTGTTTTTTAATCAAATTTATGTCTGTTTTATCTAATTGCGCTTAAGCATTAATCTATGTATTTTCAGGCCTACAGGTCTGCAGGTGTACTTGCCCTAACCACTATTAGAAATTCTTACCCCTACGATTTCTTTTCATATACATACTTACACCCCATTACAAGTTTATAAACACACTACTATTTTTTTATTTTTTATAATAATATGGCTCAACAAAAGGCAGACAACGCAAAGTTTGAGATTTTCTAAGAAATGTTGCAAAATGTTTCAAAATTTCATCACAACTTTCAACAGTATTTTTAGAACTTTTCTGGCTATGCGGTTGTATACACCATTGGATTTTAGTATAACAAAGTGTAAGTTTTTTCGCGAATCTTCTCCGTTGGAAAGGTTAGTAGCGGAAGGACTTAACTTCACTTGGTGCGTCCAACTGCCGCCGATTAGCACGAAAAAGAAAGGGCAGGCGCGCTTTGTTAAATTAGGCCAAAATCGCTTAAGCAGCTATCCCGGAAATCAAGAGGAAGAGGAAGAAAGTGCAAGTTTTAAGTGCCTGCAAAGTACTTTCAACTTTTAAAGTGACAGAATTTTTAAAAATAATGTTTAGAAACAATTTTTTAATTTTAATTTTTAACTTTGAACAAAAAAAAATTTCTACCAAACATTTTTTTCCCCAAATTTTTGCCCAAAACAAATGTTTTTTTAAGCAGATTTTATCCAAAAAATCGTTCGTTTTAATTTACCAAAATTTTAAGAAGAATTGAAATCTTTGCACAAAAAAAAAATAAAATTTTTTTACAACCAAAAAAATTAAATGTTTTTAAGAACAATTTAAAAAAAAAAGTAAAATTTTTTCCCAAACCATTTTAAGTGGCTACAAAGTACTTGCAACTTTTTAAGTGGAAGAAGTTTTAAAAATACTGTTTAGAAAATTTTTTTTTTAACATTGAGCAAAAAAAAAAGTTTTTTCCCACAAAAATTTTTTTCCCCGAATTTTTGCCGAAAAAAAAATTGTTTTTTGAAGCAGATTTTATCCAAAACATCGTTCGTTTTAATTTACCAAAATCTTGAGATGAATCGAAATCTTTGCACAAAAAAAATAAATTTTTTTTACAACTAAAAAATTTAAATATTTTGGCAAACAATTTAAAAAAAAAAAAAAAATTCCCAAAACAATTTTAATTGGCTACAAATTACTTTCAACCTTTTAAGTGGCAGAATTTTTAAAAATAATATTTAGAAATAATTTTTTAATTTTAATTTTTAACTTTGAACAAAAAAAATTTTTTTCTCACAAAAATTTTTTCCCCGAATTTTGGCCAAAAAAAATTGTTTTTTTAAAGCAGATTTTATCCAAAAAATCGTTCGATTTAATTTCCCAAAAACTTAAGAAGAATCGAAATCTGTGTACAAAAAAAATTAAATTTTGTTACAACCAAAAAAATTTAATTTTTTACAATTTTTTTTTATAATAAAATTTTTTACGAATAAATTTTTTTTAACAAAACATTTTTTAGAAATAAATTTTTTTTTTAAAGCAGATTTTATGCAAAAAATCTATCTATCTATCCAATTTACCAAAATCTTAAAAAGAATCGAAAATATTTCTCTTTATCAAATACTATACCAAAATTTTCAACGTCGGATAAATCTCCAAACTATTAAAATTTTTTCAGTTTATTTCCTATCTTTAAGTCTACAAATAAACGAATTTTTGGAAGGATTTACGACAATGTCCAAAATAGTAAAGCGACAACATTAAATAAAAAAAAAAACAAGAAAAAATTTAGTTAAATATTGTCACCCTTGCGTGTCTTTTTAAGGTTGAAAAGGATAAGGCCGATCCAGCTCTGATATGAACTGCCCATAAAATGTTATATTTGTTTAGAAGAAAGAAATTTTGTTTCACCGGAAATTTACCTGTAATTCTTAAATTTGTAAAAGGTCTTCTATGAATCTATGAACTGTAAGTATAGACAGAACTCTAAATTACAATTAAATTTAATAAAATAAAAAAATTGGTATAGAGTTTTTCAAAGTGAAATATCTTCGGTTTTTTAACATTTAAATTGTTCTCTTTTTAAAATTAAAAAAGAAAAAATTTATGAAATATTATATAAAAAATTTTGGTACAGAGTTTTTCAAAGTGAAATATCTTCGGTTTTTTTTCACATTTAAATTTTTTAGGATAAAACTAGCATTTCCCAGTGGGCTTCGCACCACCATACATAAAATGTTTTTTTTATATCGCAAGAAATTTTTCATATTAAGTTTTCTTTATAGAACTCGTAAAATGTTTAAACAGTTGAATTAGTTGATTTTTTTCATTCAACATACTTTCTAAAGATGTCACAATAGCCTTTTCTGTACTTTTTTAAAATTTGATTGTGATATACAGGTAAGGTGAAAGAGCTGATAAAAACTTGTAGTTAAACTTTGATTCTTTAATTTCCATTTCAATTTTTTACGCTAAATAAATTATGCTAAAATAAATAAAGTTAAAAATGTTTTTCCAGTTCCTTGAATGCTCCAGTTTTTATTATATTTTCGTCCAAAATTAATATTAACATAATACACTTACAACCACAACAGTACAACAGAAACGCTCATAAGCGGCTGTGTATTTGTTGTTGTTTTTCCCATACAGACATTTCGTATGAGAGGAAACCATTACTCACATAAAATGTCATAACTCAGGAACGGCTTCACCGATTTCAATCAAACTTCACACAAACCACCTCCTCAAAAATAGAAAAGAACTCTAAAATTTTTGTGTCAATCGGTTCGGCGGTTCTTGAGTTATAAGATTACCAAGGAAATGTAACTTCTTTTTATATATATAGATGTACTTAAACAAATTTTTAGAAACAATTATTTTTTTTCAAATTTTTCCCCAAACTCAATGTAAAATACTGCTCTAGCGGAGCATTAGCGCACCTATTTGTGTGTTACGTCCGTTGGCAAATCGAACGAAGTCCCACTACAAACATTAGTCAGTAGATGCGCAGTATTTTGCCCTGGTTCGCTTTACGTATTTGAATATAACTCGAAAAGTTAAGGAAATTCAGCTATACAACTTTAAGAGATTACAGAGTATAGTCTCAGCTATTAATGAGAAAACTAACAAAAAAGTGAGGTGCCTGTCTCTCAAAACCGGCAAAAAAAACTTTCTGCCTCAAAAATCTTTAACAAGAATTTGTAATTTTTTTTTTAATTTTTTCAAAAGTATGCAGCCAAACTTTCTTAACTCGAACTTCTTATACTAGAATTTTCTCTAACCGAACTAAATTGAGTGGCAATAGCTTTTAGACAGCAAGATATACTCAGTTGCAGTCCCATAACTCGAACTTCTGTACCCCGAATTTCTCTATAACTCGAATAAGAATTTTGGTACATGCTTCTCCAAGTCGAAGTATTTAGAGGATATCCCAAATTATGTGCTTGTTTAGCCTTAGTTAGTCTAGTTTGCCTAATGCATCATCAGAGTTGTCATCGCAGCAATGGTATGTATGGAGACTAAAAAAACTGCCCCTTTTTTGAAACCGTCGTCCACTCTGCAACCGCTTTCGTATTTCTTCAGAGTGGCGTTCCTATCTTCCGCATTGCAAGGTAAATGTTTGTGTATGCCTGCATCCAGGACCCGCTTTTTCATCCGGATATTTTTTTCCGCGAAACCACATTGTCATTTTTATGTGACCGACTGCATTTTCCAACGACCAACGTTCTGGTTTTCAACGCATGCATTGGAAAAAGGTGTGTTTAGCGTCATCTTCGGCGCCATCCCCATATATGTATGTGGGTGATCGCATTTCCCTATTTTTTTACAGATATTTCTGGATGGGTATTACCCCGAAAGCATTTGGGTTGTATACAAATTGATCTCACCGAAGAAGCCTGGTCATCCACCTGCCGCGTGTTTCGTTTCTCCAGCGGTCTTGCCATAGCTTACGAGGGAGGTTCAATAAGTACCCATTTTTTCAATTAATAACGCAATTCATGCCGTTTGGCGGTGATAACTGCGGATGAATGTACTGGTGTGTTATCGTGGTGAAATAGCACCTTCTTTTTCGACAAATGCGACCGTGTCTCCTTAAATTTTTTTGTGAAATTGGTCTAATAACTCACTGTAGTATGGTCCAGTGATCGTTCTTCCTTTTCCAAAAAAATCGATGTGGATTACGCCGTTCGCATCCCAAAAAATTGTCGTCAATAACTTTCCGGTCGATGAGACGGTCTTCGTTTTCTTTGGACCAGATTCGCCGGGAGAAATCCATTGTTTTGATGGTTGCTGAGTTTCTGGTGTGTAATGATGAATCCAGGCTTCATCAACGGTGACAACTCGATGCAAAAATGCCTTCAGATCTCGTTTAAATTACTCCAAACTCTGCTTCGAAGTTAACAACCGCATCGGCTTATTGTTGCTTGTGAGCAATCGCGGCACCCATAGGGACGAACATTTTTTAATTTTTTATTAATTGCCGTTCCGATCGACACACTTAGGGCACTTTCGTTCGTCAATCAGCGATAATCATGTCGTGAATTTTTTAATGAGTTCCCCGGTAACTACGTCTGCCGAGGTTTCTGGTCGCTCCTCATCCAAAACGGATATTCGTCCACGTTTAAATTCGTTGAACCAAAATGTAACTGTGGTCAAAGTTGGCGAAGCGTTCCCATAGACAACATCCAACTTTGCTTTACCTCCTCGCATTTTTCCCATCCAAAACAAACTTCTCGTTTTCCATCTTAGCGAAAATCACGAAATACATCTTACTCAAATAGCTCTCAAATCCAAACTATCCCATCAACGACTCTGAAATTTGTTTTTCCGTCGTTTGATAGATGCAGCACCCGATGCTAAGACCAACTTCCCTCAGGAACTCCCTCTGTCATCAAACACGGGTACTTATTGAACCCCCCTCGTAAAGTGAGTATTAAAAAGATCATTGGAGGCCGATAAGCAACTGCTATAAAACAAAAACACTTTTTATGCCATTTGAAGTTTCATAGGAATACTGTGGGTATCGAACTCGCAACCGGCAAAATGATGTTCATACACAGTGGCACTCAGTCACAACGGACGATTTTATCAAATTGTGCAATGAAACTATTTTCTGTATCTGTCGAACTGAAATCCATCGAAAATCATCAAAATTATTTATCTTTCCTTAGCCTTTCTCTTTCCCTCTACCTTTACTTTTCTTCCTGCCACAGAGCTCAGCTCTTACGCTAAATTGCAACGGTTCACATTTTATCCATTTATATTCGCTCCTCGTATATCCATTGTTTACACTTATTCCTCTTCGGTTAATTTATTTTAATCCTCTCTAAAATTTCTGGTTATCACTGCCACTTATTTGCAATAATTTAAATACGACGATAGCCCTTCGATTACCTTTTGTGCAGCTTATTAATGCAAGAGAAAATCCTGCGCCAACTCTCCGCTTTCCTCGCTCTCCCCTGCTTGTATTTAAATACATATTTTTCCATTTACGGCTGCACACAAGCATTCAATAGAAACCAACAGAGATCTAAGCTCTAAAATAGAAAATAAATCGTGCTTTTCGATGCCAGCAGCTTGGTCGCATTGATCTGTGCTTTTTGTTGTTTTTGTTTTTTGTTTTTTTGTTATGTATGCGCATCGTTTATACCTCGTTATTTGTATGCCATTTCCAAATCCAATTCATATGCTGACTGAATCGCTGCTGACTGCATAACTCGACTACACGACTGTCTAACAAACTGATTAACCAGCCCAACCGACTGGGCAAACTGTTGATGCTGGCAAGCAATCCATGACATTTGTCGTACATTTGATTTTGCTTAGCGCGCGCAGTGATGGAAGGAGTTTGAATAAAAAGTAAAAAAAAAAAAAAAAACAACACATTGGCAGTTATCCGCGCCAACGAATAGCCGTTAGGTTGTTTGGTTGAGGGATCAACTGAAGTGGCAAGCTAAACCATCCGATATACCGCCCAACCATAAAATTGAACTCGCGACCGGACTCGATGCTCCCCATCCACACTTAGCATACTGAACTCAAGTGGAATGCCGCGGAATTGGACTGTTGAGTGCAGGACAACAACGACGACGACGACGACGACGGTGACGACCGAGACAGACGAATTGTCTGGCTCAACGGCTAGCAGCGAACTTATTTTGTTTGGTATGAATTTCTAACACTACGCGCCTGCCAAGCCCCCTCCAAATATAGTTACACAATGTACGTGAGTATGTACACATTCAAAGATTTTTTCTTTCGCAGACTCTCCTTTTTG
Source organism: Anastrepha obliqua (assembly GCF_027943255.1). Lineage (NCBI taxonomy): Eukaryota > Metazoa > Arthropoda > Insecta > Diptera > Tephritidae > Anastrepha > Anastrepha obliqua. The sequence continues at coordinate 35,460,471 of NC_072896.1, forward strand.
TTTTGTATTCATATATGACAAACATTTTTGATTTTTTCCTATTGCTCTGTATTATTGCTGCAGCATTTCGTATACTACTAACCACCCGTCAAATTCATTTCCATTAAATATCGCCGCCAACCGACTAGAGCGCCACCGTTTTACCCTCTCCGAAATCGTGGCATCATCGTCACCACAAATGCCTATGACGGCCATCGCTTTCGCGACCTCGACAATGGATTGCGCGCGTATCAGTCGCGTCAAAGCTAACAATAACAAAAGCCAAAACAGGAACAACATCCACAACTTTGGTCTGTTTGGTTGAGTGGTGCTGCAGTAGCACAGTAGAAGGAGGTGGCCTGGCCTTTCGGCTTCATTTTGCCTTTTTGCTTATGCTAGAGACGCTTTTTCTGAATTATTGGGTGGCGATGGCGACAAACCGGCATCAACGTCGATGATGTCGCGTCAGCAAACAGCAGTCTCGGCGTCGTGTCTTGCGCGCATTCCATTACCCCTACTAACCCCATTTTGTTTGAAACTGAGGAAGAAAAAATAAAATAGCAGAATAGGCAAATAGAAAAGTAGGAAAGTAGAAAGGCAACGAAAATAACGTCGAGTTGTAGAAAAAACCGGCGAGCGTGGCATTCTAGCGCAAAAGAAATATATCTTCTGGTTGTTGCATGCCTAACTATGCGCCACTTCAATCGTCCGTTCCTCCTTTCCCGTGGCTCTGTGCCTTGTGAACCTTTAAAATTGCCTTGTGTAGGCGACTCAGCGTGCGCCAGCAGTACCCGCATGACACCTCTTTAGTTTCATTTCAGTAGTGCGTTTACATTTTTCTTTTAAGTGATACGTTTTTTTTCTCTATTTTGGATTTCGGTGCTTAATTACAGTCTTTATTCGTTTTCTTTTTCGCTTGTGTTGTCAGCTAAAAATATACGGACTTTTGATCAAAGCGGCAATGGTTGTAGAAATATTACTAAGCTCTGCCTAAGTCGGTGAGCTCCTTCAATACTGATATCGAGGTCATCGAACGCTAAGTCCAAGAAGCGTGCTGCTTCGATGAGGCCGATCCAAAGGAAAAGGAGTATTAGTTGAGGTTCCTTCATATACAGGATATTTCCAAGTCTGAAAATTATATGCTCCCTTAAAAAAGAGTCTACAGACAATGAGTCTCGCTACATTTTACCACACGTAAGTGTGCCAGTATTGCGCAAATCTCATAAGCCAGCTTGAGCTCGTCGTCTGCAAACGGTGGTGGCTAGTGACTCCCACGACACGGCGAAACTTATCACGGTATCGATTCCCTATCGGTGAATGTAATCTAGAGGCTATCGATAGCGTGTTGAATGCACATATAGCTGGACCTCGTCTCTAGACTTAAAACTAATTTGGAAATTCTTCTGTATAAGAATTGCATGAGAGCCACACTTTGCAGTTTATGTTCAGGTGATAACAGATCTCCAAGGCTATCTTAACAAGTAGGAACCTTCATTCTGGCGATGAGTTTATAACCGTCTGGTATATTGTTCTCTATGAGATCCCAAAACCCCGCACGATAGAGTTGCAGCTTCATGCCACACAGTGATACTGTGTTAGTTACGTGATCACTGCTAGATTTTTAGAAATGAGGTCACCAACGACCTGGTAAGAGGAGGTTAATACGTTGCGTCCCCTGGTAGCGGAACGTAGCTGTCCTTGTTGTGTTTGAAGTTTCATGCAATGTATTCTACTAGTCTTCGTCGACGACTTTGTAAGCGTCTGGTGTATCCTTATGTATGGAATCCGAAACAGCGGACTTTTTTTTTTGTGTTAGGGGGTTAAAATGGAACTTGTCAGAAACATCATCAAATGTGCCGTCGCACCAATGGTATGTGGGACAAGAATCAACTAGCACTATAACATTCCAGCCCACTCGGCTGATTCCACCCTGGGACTGCTAAAAGCATTTCCTCAAGGTGGAGCCGAGTTTGTGCCTTTTAGACACACCAGGTACCTGCGTTCATGTCCCTCTCCTAGCTGCCTATGAGGGTTGTAACCAATGGGACATCGGAAAGTGCAATATCGCTGCTCGATATCGATTTGTCATCTGTTGGGGTTCGTCTTGAGGCTTACCTCAGGCGTTCGTGCTTGTTGCATGTTCGTAAATATAGTTGCCCCCGCAGAAGATTTACTTCAGCAAGGTTTCTTTGGATAACGCATCTGTTGTATGCTCTAGCTCGGTCACATTCCCTTTCCGCTCCCATTCTATGTTTCGGACTTTTTACTGCTTTCCATTTCTCTTTCGAGTCTAGCATTTGTGCTACCTGGTTATCTGGTGTGAGGAGAACACCGATAACATTTGCGGAATGATTTAGTTGCATCCAGTGATGGTGCGTTAGCTATTTGTTCACTGCGGGTTCGGAGGTTTAAAGTTGTCGACGAGCTGGTAAACGAAAGCTTCGTTGGTCTTAGCTGCTCCACGTCTAAAAGGTTAAAACTGCATTCGTCCTGAGTTGAGTTGGGCAGCCAAAAGAAGCTTTCAGAAACATCTTTTGTAAGAATACCGCAAATCGGTTGATGAAGGCCTGCTTAGAATTGTTTACAGACCATCTCATCGGCTATAATTGATTGCATTGGCATTTGCACGAGGTGAATATATCTACTGAGACAGAACGAATCGCATTAGTAAAGTTCGTTAGAAGGAGAAGGAAAATCAGACAAAGTCTCTAAAGTTGTTAAGACTCACAAAGAAGAAAAAAAATATGAACATTAATATAATAGATTAATAGCTTTTACGAAAACTGTAGCAGATTTTATGACTGTTACAAATGCGCTTATCAAGGATCCCTTAGTCTTCACTAGCGAGTTCCGAAAAAGCCTCCACGTCGTAGTGTCTATCTGCTATTTTGATAACAATTACTATATCTACGCGCTTGGATAGTTCTTGTGGTACCCAATACCTTATTTTATCTAGACCTAGCAAGAGCTCCAGTCTATGTTGAGACGAGGGGTTAAGGTTAACAAACGAATTTCTGCTTGTCGATGAGAAAATTTCAATGACAGCTAACATCTATCACAGATATGTCCTCAGGAGTGTTGGTGAAGTGAGTACTATGGTGCCTAAGTATACGTCTCTCATTCGTATCTTTCTTTGTAGCACAGCAGAGACACGAACTAATGTGAAGCCATAGTTTCCAATCGAACAGTGCCTGTTTAGGATATTATAGCGAGCTGTGAACAGTGTTGTCGCGATTTATGGCTTGGTTAGTCTAAGCAAATGCGAAATTCGCCTTCCATCCATCCCCATTAGATATATTATATTAGTTTCATTTTCCACGCATACACTGGCAAGTTGGTCTTAAAAGATCATCTGTATTTTAACGCTTTAACAGTTCTAAGAGATTTCCCTGCGCTAACTCATAAACATCATCCGTTATCCGGTGAAGGCGCCATTTCAATAGAAGGACATTTCAAGAGAAGGACTGTGTGAAAGATTTATTTGCATATCTCAGACGGAGCTATGAGCTGTATCAGTTTTAAAGCGAGGTAGAGATGTATGAGTATAAAAGTGGCGTCTACTTCCTTTGTTGAGTCGTTAGCTGAGTTCCTCCCTCAAATTTGTGGTGTGCGTATTGAAGCCGTTCTTTAAATGGAGCTGCTGACAGTTTTATGTCGCCTCCGAACGGCAAATGATATTTTATGAAGATTTTGGTTTATCGCAGAACAGGTGGACTCCACAGCGCTACATGTGCTGGTATTCCTCGGAGGTTTGTTGAGCTGTTTTGGGGCCCATTTATATAAAACCAGTCCACAGTCAACTGAGCGAACCGCCGCACTGCATTCTTTGCTTGGCGAAGCCGCCCCGAGGATGCTCTACCTAGCCGGTCCCATCAATAAACAAAGCTTTTTTTTTGCCTTCTCGTAAGTCATTTCGAATTTCTCTTGGATTTTCTGCTCATCCTCCCTGTTCGCTTTTGCGTCCACAAAGTATTACTTTCTCGGTTGGTACATATTCTAGTATGCATCCTAGCATCCGTCGGAGGTTTGTTGAGCTGTTTTAGGACCCATTTCTCGCGATCCAGTCCACGGTCCACTAAACGAACCGCTGTATTGCAGTCTCTGCTTGACGAAACCATCCCGAGGATGCTCTACCTAGCCAGTCCAATCAATAATCTAAGTCATCGATAAGTTCTGAAGTTTCTTCGCCTTCTCGTTAGTCATTTCGTAAGTCTCTTGAATTTTCTGCTCATCCTCCCTGTACACTTTCGCGTCCACAAAGTATGGCTTTCTCGGTCGCTGCATTAAACGCTTTAATTCGTAATTGAGAATTAGTTTTTTTTTTTAGTTTTTGTTTTTTGCCTCATCCTTTCATGTTGATTCTTGTGGCTCCTATAATTTTTTTCACTCACATTTTCTGTATTTTCATCATTTTCTCCTTTTTTTTTTTTGCCTTTCGCCGCAACATTGCAACGCGCCTCGCCTCAGCTCGTCTCTAACGCGGTGACAGCTTTACTTTGGCTGCCGCATCGCCGCTTTGAGCGAAAGTAACGCGGTTATGTCTGCAGGTATGTGTGCGCGAGTGATTTAAAAAAATAGCAAAGCATACTTCACCGCTATCCGGTACCACTATGCGCGACTTCAGCCACGCAAACGATGCGAACACAAAGAAAAAAACAACAAATAAATATTGCAAAACCAGGCGAAGAAGAGAGGGAGGGAGTTTGGAGAAATCAAATCGCGCTACCGTCAAAGTGCCATTTTTTTCTCTGCTACCATTAGCGTCGTTAGCGCTCCAAAAGTGCTACGTTCGCTTTCGCCTGCTCACTCTCCTTTGTGTTGCTCTGCATGCGGCCATGCCTCGCACCTACCACATACATACATACATACACTTATTGTTGTTATATTGACAGTAGTTGGAGGATGTTGCCTGCCGTTTGTCGCAGTGCTGCCACTTTCTATGCTAGTCGACAGCTACTTTACTTGTTGGTCGCCTGATTTGTTGGTCAGCTCTCATTTCAAACCCACACCTCCAAGTCGTCGTAGCCGCCACTATTCTCCATTTTAATTTCTTTCTTTGTGCTTTGCTGCGCGCTTTTAAGCTTGCGGCTTTCTAACGTGTATGATTGTTTTGATGACTGTATACGTATATGTGTGTGTGTGAATGTGCCATACTTCAGGCCATTCGCGCCTCTCAAACTCCGCCAAAGTTCCAGCCTCAGCCTCAAACATTTAATAACGAAACCGTGTTTGGCACGCCAAAAGGATCGCCGTTAGCCGCAGTATCCTGTCGAATTATGCGACAATATGTTGCTCGCCGTTGATGTACAATATCCTGCGTAAGTAGGTTTGAGTTATTTTTTGCTGCTTGCTGCATTTTGCCCATTTGTTTTCATTGTTTTTTCATTTTTAGTTTTCTCATATTGTTCGCACACTGCAAGTGACCTTTCTTGCCTTGCCTAACGAACTTCTTTGTTGCTTTCGTTTCCGTTTTCGTCGACTTTCCGGCTCTTGTAAAGTGCTACTTCAGTGGTATACAGCGCTAAATTGCAACTGACTGTTTGCAAACGTCGCTGAAGTTGTTGGTAAAATTGCTGTAGGCACTTCTATCGTACGTCCATTTGGGTTTCTGCACTTCCTTGACGTTTTCATCGCCTTTGATTAGCCGGTCGTGCGGAAGATCTGTGTATACATATGCAGGATAATGTTTGTGCGTGACTTTGTATATTTACATATATGTGTGCGTGTGGTGTGTGTGTGTGTAAGCCAACGTATCGTGTTGACTGCAGTTTATTAGTTGCAAATCTCATCCGAGTCAATGGCGCTGCTTGCCACGACTTTTGCTCAACGCACTCACTCCGCATCCTCAGCTGCTGGCTCTTGGCTATTCTGTAACTTTGCTGCTGCAACATGCTATCCGTCCGTCTGTCCGTTCGTCATCCATTTCTGTGCACCACACTCAATTAGTCCAAATCAAATTGCCCTCAGTTCTTGGATGGATGTGTTTATGCGCGCGCGTGTGTGTGTGTGTGTGTGGTGCTGTGCATCATCATATGGATGCAATCACCGTGTATGTTGCTCCATAACGCAATAACGTGCGACGCGTATAGCTCATCTACACACATACACATACACACACACATGCATGCATGCATATTGCAGCAGCGTTACATTGCAACACTCTTGGCATGCATATGGCCACGTTAACCTCATCAGTCACAGTCTGATTTGTTAAAATGTTGTTTGCCTCTGTTGATGTGTATTTTGCTATTCAAAATTAAAAAAGGAAAATAAAAATGCGAGCATAGAAAAACGTCAACTGGTAAATCGGTTTAAGCTGTTTTTTCTGCTGTTCGCATGACCGATTCTCAAATGTTTGATCGTTTTTTTTCTGTTTTTTGTTTTTATGAAATGGCTCAATCCGCATTTAACTCCTTGTGAAGTCAGTCATACATGCAGTCCTTTGGATAGATGTAATATTGGCTGAGATGTGCGTTTGCCGCTTTTGCTTGCTTAACTAATTTGCAATCAATACGTAAATTCAATATTTAATTTAAATTTATTTGTTTGCTATAAATTTATTTTACGCGGATGGTACCTGCATTCGGAGGGTTTTCATAATTTCTGTACCTTAGAAATTGGACTTTTGTAGTGGCGGAAAGGGTAAGCATATTTTGCAATTTTTTTATCAATAGCTTGCATTAAATCTAAGTTCTGCATAAACTCAGAAAATTATTAACTGTACATATAAAGGGTGGTTAGGTTGAAGGGGCGGTGTTGATTTTAAATAAAATACAATTTTTTTAGGAAATTTTTATCATTTCTCTTCATTATGATAATATTGGTATAGCTCAATTACGCATGGAATAAAATATCGGCCAAATAGTCGCTGCGGCCTCGGCGGCACACCTCCATCCGATGGTCCAAATTTTCGATGACGCTGAGGCATAATTGAGGTTCTATGCCGTTAATGTACCGAATTATCTTATCCTTTAGCTCTTGAATTGTTGCTGGCTTATCGGCGTACACCTTTTCTTTCAAATAACCCCAAAGAAAGAGGTCCAAAGGTGTGAAATCACATGATCTTGGCGGCCAATTGACATTGCCGCGACGTGAGACTGTTCGGCCATCAAATTTTTCGTCCTGTTGAATTCACATATCGTCTACATCAGCCTGAATAACTTTAACGCGTTGCTCGATTGGTTGAGTTAATCTGAAATTGAAATATTTTAAATGAAATGCAGAAAAAGACTTGACTTTAGATATGGTTGAAATTTAACCACCCTTTATATTATATTTTTTTTATTTATATTATTTTATTAATTTTTTTAAATAATATAAAAGAAAATAACGACTATATGAGCTTTTATTTTCGACACCTTTTTCACCTAAATAAATAAAAATAAATAATTGGCGCGTACACTTCTGTTAGGTGTTTGGCCGTGGTCCTCCTCCTATTTGTGTTATGCGTTTTAATGTTGTTTCACAAATGGAGAGACTCACTGTTTTACGCCGACTTTGAACAGCAAATGCTTGTTTTTTTATGAGGAGTTTTTGCATGGCCGAAATACACTCGGAGGTTTGCCATAGCCTGCCGGGGACGGAACGCTATTAGAAAACAATTTTTTTTCTATTATTTAATGTTGTCATTCCTTTTGCACCTACAAGCTTTAATGTACAGTGAATACAGAAACAATAAAACATGTCAAGAAAAAATTCCATATACACGCGAGACTATAGATTTTATATAGCAAAGTTGCCAATTACTCATTTTCTTATTAATTTAATATTTTAAAAGAATCAAAAATTTCAAAAGACGCAATTTTCAAAAAATAATTTTAAATACTTATACTCCAGCTATCATTCTAATATGGATATCAAACGAAAGAGGATTTATCCGGCTATTAAAAACAAATTTCGTTCAGTTTTCGGCAGAACAAATATAGTGCAATAGTGTCCTTTGAAAAACGTATGCTTAGACTTCCTTAAATTTGTACAATGGAATATTTGGAGGAAAAAAATATATATATATGTATTTACATGTTAACGGAATATATGCATAGCAGTAATACATGCCTGGACTTCGTTTTTCTTGCTGCTTTATAAAAACGTACAAAAAACTATGTACATTAAACTTTCCTCCTATGACATAAAGTATACGCACTGGCTACCTCTGTTCCCTATCACCGTTGAAACTTTAAAGTAATTTAAAAAAATAATTTAAGAGAAAATGAAAAACTGGGTATGCAGCATTACTAAATAAAATCTATAGTTTCACGTGCTTATGAAAAACTTGCTGGATAACTGGATAAAAGTTGTTTTTTGTCGCACGGTGCGACATGCACATGCAAAGGAGTCATAGAAGCAGAACTTTTTGATACAACGATTTTAGCAAAAATTAAAAATTTTCAAAAATCTTTCGAAAATTGTTTATTTAATGAAAACTATTTAGTATCAACCATCATGTGAAATATAATTGTATAGGTGGGCAGGTGGTTGAAATGCTTGAAGTACCTTTTTGGCACTCACCAAGTAGCATTAAAGCGCCGTTTCGATACCACGATACCATTATCTTACCTCCAACGGGCAGATATCTACAGCCAACCAGAGCTGTTGATGTAATGGAAAAGACTGATGGGGTTAGGTGGGCGCTCTGCCCCGTGCTGTCGAAGAAACGAGCACCCAGTGACCTAAATCGTCTAGCTACCAGACCCGGACATTTACAGAGAAAGTGCTCAACAGTCTAATTCTCTGAAAGGTCCCCACAGCTTCGGCAATGGGGATTATATAAATCTGTATATACAGTTAAAATTTTAAGTGAATCGGTGAAACCATTTTTTTTCTGAGTTATGTGTCCGGGCGTCTTAAAAAGTATGTTCTTGAAAGACGCGTTTATAAAGTTATGTAAGGTATGCATAGAACTAACAAAGGATGTGCCAAAATTCAAATTCGGTGATTTTCATAAACTTTTTCCAACACTTAACTTTCTTAACACTTTGAGTATGCCAAATTTCAGTTATTTGAGCCACTTTCAAATAAAACATAATCGATTAACCCTTAAGCCAGCTGTAAGGGAAATTTCTGAAACTACAATGTGACAAATTTATAGCAAGAATTTATTCTACTCAAATCAACTGGAACGAGTGTTAGTATCTACGACTAAAAGCTTTGAATCTCCGATGGCGGAATGAAGGAAAGAATTTTGAAATTGAAAAATGATTATTTTTCCTTGTTTCCTCTGCGAGATGCAAGGTTTGTCTATTAAATAATGTGACTGACTCTGTAAAACATTTTTTTTGTTTTTTGTTTTCGCAAATTTGTAAAACAAAAAGTTAGTAGCTATTCAAGTTAAATTATATTTCGCAGCCAATAGGAAAGTTTACTCATTCTAATAAACGAAAAAAAAAATATTAAAAAATATGTTTATATGTTTTAAAATTTAAATATTTAAAAATATTGAAAAATGTTTTTATTACAATACATATTAGTAAAATATTGGAAAATATTTTTTATGGCATTTTCAGGAATATAAAAAAAAATGAATATATAATAAAAACAAGTAATAAATAAGAAAAAATAAAAGTTATAAAAAAATTATAAAAAAAGAATAATAAAGGAATATAATAGAAAAACAATAAGAAAAAATATTGGAAATTATTTTTGATGTTATTTTAGAGGCTCCCGAACTTTCCTTACTTTAATTTTTTTCTAATGGGAACCAGTTATTTATGCTGGCTTGTTAAGCAGTTCACCATTCTCTGTTTCCATAACAAATGCACAACCATAATATTTTAATGTACATATATTTCTATTTAATAATTCAATCAATTATTTTTCTTTACAGGTAAGTCTGAGTTTCATCCAAAAAATATTTCAAAGAAAAAATGATGCGGAGTAGTGCTGTTCTTGAACGGTTTATCGTCAGTGTATCATCGAGGTAATTAATGTTAATAAATTTAAATTTCACTTAAACTGGTTTGTTTACAGTTTTATGAAATTTTTTTTTTCAATTTCAATGCATTTCGGCACTCTCATGTGGCATCATAATTGTTCCATATTGTGAAAGAAATTTTTGACATATCGCACCCTAAATACAAAAGGGTCACAACTCAAAATTTTCCACACTCGAGCTTGACTTGTTTACAGTAGCACAGAAAACAAACTATGTGACATATCACGTTGAAATTTGCCATGTAAGCTTATAACAGTCCTACCAAAAAACAAAAAATTTATTTTTGCCATATGTCATCCGCGGACCGTTTTATTGATAACGTCTCATTCATATTTGAGCAGAAGTACATTTTGAGTTGTGACTCTTTTGTATTTAGGGTGCGATATGTCAAAATAATACTAGAAAATTCTTATTTTTTAACATACTTCAAGTGTTTTGTTGGTTGTTGTTGTGTTGTTTTTTTTTTTTTGTTTATCAAGTTATGTCCTTAACGATGATTGATAAATTATAAATTATAGTGTAATGTTATATACAAATTTTATTATTTTGATTTCCACTGTGTGCGTTTCCACTAAGCATCAACTTAAACGCCCCATTTAAGTATACAAATTCCCAAACACTTGATTTTGTATCAAAGCTCATTAACTCACCTTCAAAACTTAGACACAGCTCAGGCACATTTTGTCTAACAGAGAAATTTAAATTATCAGCGGTACTCCCACTTACAAATGTAAATTATAAACAAATTTAAGCATATCTTATAGCGCAGCCTAATAACATACTGAAATGCTTTAGCATTTCTGTTAACACTTTCCAGCAATATCGATGTAAGGAACTGTCGTAAGTTCGTATAGAACCGAGCTTCGTATATTCGCTGTAAATTTAGTATTACATGGAATCTGATAACACTATGTTAACTTAACATAATATTTTAAATGCTCAATATGCTAAGATGTGACTGAACGGAGCACGAGTGTGAAGAGCAAATCAACTTCAGAAAGTAGTATCTTACAGGTACATGTACAGCCATGGTTATATAAATAGCATATTTAGACTTTGTAAGCAAAGAGTTGAATAATTTTTTAAATAGTTATTTTTTATTGGGGAAAAAAGCAATATAAAAAATAAAAAAACTTATTTACTTCCACTTCAAAACAAAAAAATGGTCAAAACGAGTTTCAGTTCTGATTTAATTTACGAGAACGTTGATAACTCACGAAACCTTCTGGACATATAAATAGCACATCCTGAAAAATTCCAAATAAAAGCAATAATAGTAAACAAATCAGATAGTTAAGTAATAATATTGTTTTACTAGATTCGTATTTTGTACTATATTCACCATTTTTGATTACTTCTTCAAGCCGTCGCTCCATGCTTTCTACAAGCTTGCGGCATCTTTCCTTTGGAATCGAGTACCAAACCTCCTCAACTGCGGTCCACAAATCATCAAAATTTTAAAAAATTTTGTGAGCGATTTTGACCTTAACATCATATCATAAATTTTCTATAGGATTGAGATCAGGGCTTTGCACCGCCCAATCCAGTACATTAATTTTTTCTCTTCTAAGCCATTGCTTCATGGTCTTTGCAGTATGCTTTGGATCATTGTCCACGCAAATGGCTGCATTTTATTCTGGAATATATCCAGATACTGAAATCTATCCATTTTACCAACCACGCGGACAATCGGCCCAACACCATGCCAGGGAAAAGCTCCCCAAACCATGATGCTTCCGCCGCCGTGTTCAATCGTCTCTTTGTGAACCTAGGATTTAGCGCTTAATTTTTTGGACGACGTACAATAGTTTTCCCATCTGGTCTAGGATGGTGTTTTGGTTTCGTCGGTCCAAAGTACGTTTTGCCAAAACTGAATAAATTTGTCTTTGTGGGCTTTTACAAAGGCAAGTCGGTGTTTGATATGTCTTTTTGAAAGGAGTGGTTTTTTTCTGCTTATGCGGCCAAACAGCTGAGCTTCGTTAATACGGCGTTTCCACCAAAAGTAAACACCGTGTTTGCAGGAGTTGTGTTTAGGAGAACTGTCAACTGTTTCCACCGAAATGTGTTTGCAAAGTGTATGGTCTTTGGTATGGTAAGCAGATTTATGATACATTATTTTGCGGCGACAGCACAGCGCGATAGCCCAGCGGCTAGCAATGTGGGCTTCCGATCCGAAATCCTTGGTTCGAATCACAAAAAAATTTTTTTTTTTTTATACATTTATTTCATTTTGTTTTATGATATGTTTATGAGCAGATTTTTTTCATGGCAGAAATACACTCGGAGGTTTGCCATTGCCTGCCGAGGGGCGACCGCTATTAGAAAAATGTTTTTATTAATTTTGCTTTCACCGAGATTCGAACCAACGACCTCTCTGTGAATTCCGAATGGTGATCTAGCACCAACCCACTCGGCTACGGCGGCCGTCAATCAAAGACAAATTGCAATCATTGTTGCCATGTTTCGATAAGAATGCAATAATAAATGAGGAAAATGAGCAACATTGCCACCACTTAATAATTAAATTAGACGCAAACCCAACAAAACACGCTTTAAATTAGACGCAAACCCACAAAACACGCTTTGAAAGTGAGTTTAGGTATGGAGTTGTGTTTTAATTTTGTATGGGATTTGACAGGAGTTTTGTTTCGTGTTTGCGCTAAGAACACGATAGCGGCAGAGAACACGCTAGCGGCTGCGGTGGAAACTTACTATAAGTCGCCTTCCTAAAAGCTTTCTGTATACCTGTAGACCAGATTTTTGGTTTATTTCAAGCATTATTTGCCGTACCGACTTAAAAGGATCTGCTTTGCTCTTGCGTATTATAGCTCTATCCACATTAACATCACTTTTTCGCGGCTTTCACATCATCATTTCAGCTATTTCTGCATAGCTTTTTCGGTTTTGACTCATACGGTATATAAGAGCTCTTCTCTCCGGGGTGCAATGTGTTCCACTTCCCATTTTTAATAATTACTTAAAAATTTTATTTCAGAAACAAGAAATTATACTAAAAATCGCTGAAACAATATTAAAGTTTTACTCTCCGCTGCACAAGTTAAAATGAGCTATTTTTGTGTCCACTTCAAAACAGCAATAAGCATAAATAAAATAGAACGCCAAAAATTCCGTCGAAAAAAACGGTATATTCCTCGCATAAATGTATGCTTAATAACGGTACTAAATGTAAACAAACAAATTTATTTGATCAACGCAGAGTTCGTACTAAAAACTTAACTTAACATATAAAATTCACATTTGTGCTATTTATCTGTCCATGGCTGTATGTGGACTTGTGGTAACATAATTAAGTCACGTCATCTTTTTGCAATATTTGTCATGGAAATTTTTTTTCCAGTTCTTATGGAATAGAATAAGTGCTCGAATGCCAGTTAAACTCGACAATTTCCATGATTCTATTCATTTTCAACGAATGGCGCCCCAGAGCTAAAGCGTGCCTTACCTTCGTCATCCATATTACTAGAAAGAAATCATTCAAACCACAGCTTCGCTGTCGAATTCAATTTTTTTTATCTCCATTTTGGAACGCTTTACCAAATACAAAACCCAAAATTCTCAATAAACTTATTTTGAAGCACAATGCCACTTTGCAGGCAATGGCAAACCTCCGAGTGTATTTCTGCCAAGAAAAAGCTGTTTGCTTCAATGAGCTGTAAACCTGCGTAGCCGTAATTTTCTAAAAATTCTGATTAAAAATTGTGAAATGTTGAAGAAAATTTTTGGATTTTTTTTTTTTTTTTTTTTGACTGAATTGAAATGATTTTTGTAGAAGAATGAACTTCTATAAACTTCATAAAAAAATTATTAAAATTAAATGAGAAACACATAAATTTCTAAATTTCCCTGTGTTATAGTTACTTAGGGCAGTGTATACTTCCCTGGCTCGCCAGTCTGCCGAGGCTCAATAGATTAATATAATCTACTTTGCATTTCTCATAAAATATCTTAGAAAAAAGCGAATCTAATTTTTTCCCTCGTTCTCATACTGGCTTTTACAATTCAGAAAAGGCTACTCGACTTGATTACAAATGCGCGTTCGCAGCTACATATAAACCACATTTAACATTTTAGGCCAAAATGGCAATTATTGGTTGACATTTGTCCGAGAATGGGGTGAAATAAATACAAGCAAAAACGTCAATGCCAATATGGGAACCATAAATTTTGCCAACCAACGAATTACAATTTTTTTTTCGCAAACGAATTGGCGCATATAAATAATGTTTCCGATATTTGCTTAAAATATGTGTATACTATAAATTTTTTAAATGTGTGTTTGTGTGAGTGTATGAGATAAGTATCGTACATTATATGCTTTGGTTGCTGTATGTAATAAATAATTTAAACTTTCGCGAAACTCCAAAAAAGCGAAACAAGTAAATTGGCAGCCTTTATGTGACAATCGGAAGAAAAATGTAAATCGAATATTATATATTTATGTACAACATGTGTGCACAAACACATGTACAAATGTGCAATGTATTGTATGTGTGCATGTGACCGGTTGTGTGTAAATTGCAAAGCCATTGCCGAAAATTGGCAACGGCGCGCGCAATAACAGCCGAAAAAAAATAAATGTATTAAAAGCATGTAAATTGGTATGATTTCTGATGGACTTTTAGTACCCCGTGCACACATTTTTTGTTACGATTTAGTAAACATTTCACAAATTTGGAAAAGTTTTATTTTGATATTTGAATGAATCAAAATTGAGTAAACCCCTAGCAGATCAGGATTGTAAATCGATGTCGTGAATTTGGTACCTACGAGACCTGGAGCAAAATAAAAGGAAGTTCGTCGATATGGAAATAGTAGAAGTAAAGTTATTTTCCGTAAGAAAATTCTACCACACAAAACTTATTTATTGTCCCAGTTTTGTTTGAAAATATACTGTTATTGCTGATAACATAACATTTTCTGTTAGCCCCACCCGGTTGTTCCGCTCTGAAAGAGAGTTTAACCTTCCGTTGGGCACCCGGGTCTGCCGAGACTGGTTTTTTCGACGTCGGACGTGAATGTAAAATATTTCTATTATAGCTAATGACTTGAGCTTCCAAGTAACTTCCGAAAACTTAATTTTCTATCGATTTATGGATGTAACCTTTTAAAAAAGGATTCTCGAACAGTACGAAAAAAGGCCGGAGCCTGGTTTTAGAACAGGTGTCCAACGGAAGGTTAAGGGTACTCCAATGTTATTTTTGACACGCCTCTTTTATAAGTTTTCAAAGATTAGAAGATAAGAAGACATCTATTGTTATTTTGATAAAGATATTTTGAAGATACTTTTATTTTAATTATTTTGTATTTTTTTTTTTTTTTTTGTTATATTATTAGTAAAAAAATGAGTACCGCTTCGCCAGAGTATGTAGATAATTCGATCTTTTGATCTCCAGCATCTTTTTGCATAATTTCGCGAAAAATTTTTTTTTGAGTTATGGGAAAATCCCACCATAAATGAGATAAATCAATGCATTTACACCTATGTAATTTCTGAGGATAGTCTTCGTATATTCGTTAGTTGAAAGTTGAAGCAAAAAAGTAATTTTAATTCGTTTTTTTTTTCAACTGTAGGCAATGAAGCTATGAATTCACCAGAACGGTTTGAAGCTTCTTCCTAATTCAATTTTAATTAGAATTCGCTTTTATTGTAAATGCAAAATGATTTTCGATTGATTTTGACTTTTTTGAACTTAACTCCATAAAGTGGAAATATGATTTTCGATTGATTTTGACTTTTTTCTTTCTAACTCCATAAAGTCGAAATAGTGCGGCGTTGCCTATTTTCTCTATACCGGCAATGCATTGCATTTTCTTTCATATGAAGAAAACGCGCAACACCTCATGGAGGAAAAATGTCAAAAATCAACGAGATTTTTGAGTCAATTGAAACTTGGACTTTATTTTTATTTATATTAAAGTTTTTTTTTTTGTTTATTTGTTTTATTAATTTTAGTTTTATTTATTTTATTTTTATTTGTTATTTTTTATTAATTTTTTTTATTTGTTATTTTTTATTTAAATTTTATTAGTATTTTTGTAAATTTTTTTATTATTATTATTTTTATTACTATTTTTATTTTATTTTTTAATTAATTACGACCGCCAATGCAAAGTTCTAGTCTAATCGCTCAGTAATTTTTCATGTGAAGGAACGTTAAACAAAGTCAGTAAAAAAAAAAGAAAAAATCCAAAATCAACCCCAATTTGGGGTGCTTTTTACAAAAATTCAGTGAGTTATAAAACTGCAAACTTAAAATTTTTTTAAAGTTCTTATTACAAAGCTTGAAATTTCGGTGAAAATGTGTCGGATTTTTATACAATAAATTTTATGCAAAGTTTAAAACTTTGCTATGCCCTGTAGAATGCACAATATTTTTATAAAAAAAAAAACTCATGAAAGTAAAAAAAAGTTGCTAAAATTTTTAATTAGCTGTCCACGGGGCTATATGCCTTTTCCATGGATTTCCATGCATTTAGTTAAATACAAATATTTGCTTTACTGCATTATACTAACTTTTATGGTACTTTGTGAATTTTAAAATGCTAGAGGGCATGAGATTTTTATTTTATTGGTTTTTTATTTTTTAAGTTTTTAATTATATGTTTTTTATATATTTTTTATATATTTTTTATATATTTTTTTATATATATTTTTTTAATTTTTTATTTATATTTGTTGGGTCCTTTCCGAGTAAAATATTCTAAGAATGGGTTTTTTCATCACCTATTTTTTAACATAATTTTAAAAAGAACTAAACATTTTCAATTAATTTCTCGCTCGTTTTCAGGCAGTTGTTGTAGCGATGTGCCTTTTGACAAGAAAAAAATTTATTTGACTTGAGCAAGTTTTGCTATTAAGTAGCTCAATAAATCTCGATCTTTCGTAACATTTTTTAACAATTTTATGGAACTTTTATTAGGATGAGGACTTAACCTACATCCACCAAGGATTGGTGGTTATTAATTTTTTGCGTGACAAGCCAAATTGAATTTAGTTGCATTGCCAAAAGTCTACAGATTTTAAGTGCATTCAGTAGCTTTTCCTAATTGGAGACAAATGGAGCTGCTATTTATTTTATTTAGTAGCTAAGACTATAGGCATAAAATAACCAAAAGATTTTAATTATAAAAAAATTATTAGAATAAAATTAAATTGTGTCAGAAATCAATGGTTATTACATACGCCTGGTGTGCCCCAGAATGTCATGCAGGATCAAAAAATCAGTTCATAGACCAAATTTATTTTTTGATATCAGCGCACCAGCATGCACTGGGTGCAAAAACACGAACGAAATTACGCAATTATTATATTTTATTTATAATTGAAGTTTGTACACCACCCAGCCAGCCAATCAACCAACTGGCGGCAACAGCAATGCCGCATCAGGCTATGCAAGCATTTCACACACTCACACACACACATACATACACATATGCAAGTAATATAGCAAATCAACAATGAAAAATAAATATTTTTGTTGTCGTTGTTCGGTGCTGCTCATGTTGTTGTTTTTGTTGTTGCTGTTGTTATAACGCGAAATGCAAGCGAATGAACATTTTATTTTAAATACGCGCCACCACAAAATGCCCTCTTTACTCTCGACAACCGACGCGAGCCACCGAAATTCTCTATCCATGTGAAGGTAACTCGTAGTTAGGCGCCGTGAGTGGGCAGAGGAGAGCTTGAGAGTTATTGCTACCCGTCCATACCCCAGCCAGTTTTGGTATTACCATTCTACGAACATAGCGCCAATCAGAAATGAAACTGAAAATGAATCGATTGCAAACAGCGTTAACGAAAGCCCAAAAATACATCAGAAAAAAAATTAAAAAAAAAATACAAATTCAAGCGGATAAAAAAATTAGCGAAAAAAATGCAAACATGAAATACGCGCGACAGTGTACGACTATGTGCATATGTATGTATGCGGGCCCACACTCATATGCATGCATGATTTCAGTGACACACGCACACTCATCCACACTCGCACTCTCATGCATGTATGCATGTATGTATGTGGGCATTAATGCTTATATTGATGTGGCAGCCGCAGCACAACGGAAACGGCTTTGAGCCGAAAATGTTGCCACCATCGCGAAATTCAAAGTGACCACCCAACCCATTTGCTGCAATTTACCAGGCCAAGCCTGTCAGTACTTAGCCCACATATGTATGGATGTGTACATACTCGTACATTTATGCCCATACTACCAGCTTAACAAACAGCCTACTGGATTCCCTAACTTCTGTTCTATAACAGCCCGGCTGTCGCATTTAAAATTGCAAAACCGAAATTTCGCGAGAGGTTTACACAAACATACACGTATACATCGCTCGTAGAGTGTGTGTGTGTGTAGGCAGGCATGCATCCATCCATACGTATACCTGGTTGTGAAGATATGCATGCGCCTGAGTGTATGCATGTATTTTTAGCAATTTGGCTATATTTCTCTTGCCCCTTTACATTTTTCTCAGTATACACATGTTATTCATATACTTATGTGTTTGTTTGTTTATTTATTTGTTTGTTTGTCGGTGTGTGTGTGTGTGTGTGTGTGTGAAAGAGAGCATCGGGCGCGCAAATGAATTTTTATTATGTTTGGCGGCGTAAATTCACCAAAAATATATACATACTTTTATGTCCATATTCTAGGTACAATTCAAGTGTTCATACTCCCAGCGCATAGTAGTACCTATATTTTAGCATATCTATGTGTGTGTGTGTATCCGCATAACCAATATATGTAAATTGGTACTTTATGCATTTTCAGCTTGTGGCGTGCTAGGCGCGGTGTGACTGCGTTCACACACTGCACTCTTGCAGCGCATTGCAAATATTTGCTCCATTGCATATACCAAATTTTATGGCACTTGCTGGATATTTTAAAATGCATGAGTGCATGATTTTTTTTTTTAACTTTGCGAGGAAAATATTCTAGGAATAGAGTTTTTTATTAACTATTTTGCCCTCAAGTCTGGCGGACTTTTCCGAGGAAATCAATACATGACACAATCGCCTGAAAATTGTGAGTTTCCGAAGTGTCCAAACCAATTTTTCTGTATGATGTCTATACGAATTTTTCGCAGGAACGCCCATATCGGTACTGGTAAAACAATACTTTTTATATATATTATATATTTTATTATTTTTCTTTTATTATTATTTTTTTTATTTATTATTTTATTTTTTATTTATTTAGTATTTTTTTTTTATTTATTATTATTTTTTTATTTATCATTTTTTCTAATATTTATATTTTTTATTTTTTTTTTTTATTTCAATTTTTTTTTATTTTTTTTTCTATTTTTGTAGTTTTTTGATTTTTTTTTGTATATATGATGCAGGACACTTCTCTAATGCGCCTGCAAATCTCGGCTTTTTGTCAATCATAGACTGTTTAAAGTTTGGCTAAGGACTAAGAACGATTCATAGATGGGGCTGGGTTACAGCTGTTTAGTTAACTTGGCCGAGATGTTAAGAAAGTTTAAAAAATGGTATTGAAACTTATTGCAGTATCGCTAAAGATATGTCGAATGAAAATGAATTCCATTAAAGTTCTCGCAAACAATGCGTGACAAGGAAAATTCTCAACAGGAAGCATGTGAGAGTTTGTGGTACCAGTGAGAATATAAAACAATTCTCAAACCCGGTTTTTACACCAGTGAGAATATCCCAACCATGAGAACCGATGGAAATTGTGTTATGAAAATAAGTACCCTTTTTCAGTACTAATGATAAACCATAATTTATAGGCTCAGGTAGATAGTGAACTCTTATTCTCATGAGAATTATTCTCATCTTCTACGGGAACCTTTACACATCAAATAAATCGCAAAACGACATTCGACAAAATTAAGTTCTTTTTTTGCGCTTGTGAGAAAATCGATACCACAGCTGAATTGCAGCAAATCTGCGTTTTTAATTTTTCACCAGGACGTTAGAATTATTATTCGAGTTCTCAATCCAGGATAGGAAAAATTTGTTAGAAATTTATAAAAGTATTTTAAATGGACACGGCGAGAAAACTCCAATCAAGAGACTGAGAACCTTTACACAGGAAGTAAATCGCTAAACTTATGAGAAAATCAATAGGTGAGCGATACGAGAGCTGAATTGCAGCAAATCTGTGTTTTTTATTTCCAACCATTAAGTAAGAATGTTTTTATAAAGTTATTTAAATTAAATTTTCACTTAGAACCCAGGATTCGAAATTTTTTTATAAATTTATAAAAGTATTTTAAATGGGCATAATGATCTCAAATGAGCAGAGAACATGAAGAAAGTTCAAAAATGCTTTTTTTACCATTATCCCTTTAAAAACATACGCAAAATGCCCTTTGAAATTTGTATTCTTTGATATCGTAGGAAATTTGCATAAAAATACAAAATTTATAAATTTGAGTCTGCTTTCATGTGCACGTCCGCTTAAATTAGTGCAAATGCTCATTAGTCTAAGCTACGAATAGGTACAGAAGACTGGGCCAGTCGTGGAGCGAGGAAAAGCTACACAATTCCAACGCTTCGTACGTTGAGATTTGTTATTAAAATTTTGTTATCCTTGTACTATCGCCAACATGTTTTAATTTTTTATCATAACTTGATTATTTGATATTGAGTTTTCAAAAACGAGATTATTTCTGTTTTGAGAAGTTCTGAATTGCATTCTAAGATCCTATTGTATAAGGAAATCCTTTATCACATGATTGCGTCAGCTGCCCATAGTTCGACAAAGTTCCATCAAAATCTTATATATTATATACATTTGAATTAGAATTCCAGGGTACGCAGTTTTATAGTCCACTCAATTGTAGTATAACAAAGTGCAGTTTTAAATTCTCGTTGATTTTTTATAACTTTTTCCCTCACGGTGTTGCTAATTTTCTCCATATATTAAAAACTTGCATTGATTATGTGGTGCAAATTGGCAACATAGGAGGAAAAATCAGGAAAAAAATGATAAAAAGTCGACGGGATTTTTTTAACAATCACAAACTGGTATTTATTGTAATGAAATTTAATAAGCTATAAAACTGCATACCAAAAAAATTTCCAGAAACTTTAGTTAAAAATAAATAAAAACCGTAGAAATCAGACAGTGGCCTTTTTGGAATGTAAATGAGACTCAAGGGTGTCATAAACATGGTAATTTCGTTTTTTCTTTCTTATTCACAAACCTGTTAAGCCGGAACCTATAACCTCATTGCTAATATGATTCAATGTTTTTCAACCTTTCACACTACACAACGTCTGGCTACTTAACTGAAATGTGGCCGAAACGGCTTCGGATATATATTTAGCTGTGCCTTCGGCGGCACTGAACTGGGTGCTACAATTTTCGATGACTCTGTTGCTGGATTTGAGCAGTGGTTTGGTCTGGGTTATGTTGACTTTGAAGGCTCAGAAAGCCTCACAAGGAAATAGGGGCCAAATCGCGTTATCTCTGTGCTAATTCACGTCAACTCCGCGAGAGATAACCATGCCCTCAAATCGGTTACGTAGAATCTCCATCTTGGCTTTCTTCGTTTATCACGTAGCGCTGCTTCGTTGAAACCAACTGAGGTCCATATTCGTATCGTTCATTTGTATCAAAAGAAACAGGTTGCCAGTGATTCTATCCGCAACGAAAAATGACTTTTTGTGGTAAAATTGACACTTGATGAATTGCGTGTGCTTTGAAGTTAGTTATCTGTTAACATCATCATTCGCCGCTAAATATGGCCCGATGATAAAATTTATGTTGCGACCAAATTGGGATGTTCTTCCAAACACTTCGAAGGCCAGCCAGACGTTATCTGTGGCCATCAAGTTTCCTATTCTGAGTCAGATTAGTTCTGAACGGATGCAGACCCAAGTACCAATGCAAAAATTCGTCAAGCTGAAGTCTTTGAAGGGCCGAGTTCTTGTACCAGGAGAGGTATCTACTGGCTCAGGTTCTTCTGCAGCATTTTGTAAGCAGCACCGATGTTCCCAGTTAATCTTACATTCGCTTGATGTACGGGTGTTGGCTTGCTGTTTTCCGAAATGATCGTTCATAAATTGGAGAGCCGACTTTGAAGTGCCATCGTGTCTGCCGTGAGATGAGCGTAACGCACGAAACGTTCTTCTTCCGAACACTGACTTTGATGATCAAACTTTACAATTTTTCACTTACTATCACTTTGGTATCAGTGACTGAATAAAAACCAATAGTTTTGACAGGCATCAAGAAACAACATGGCTGCCGAAGCCCATTCTCCTCAACTCCTCTCTATTGGAAAATCCTTTATGAATTATTCGGCGGCGTTAAGAAAATAATAAAATGTTTAACGATTAGGCTCAAAAATATGTTAAAATCCTTACATTTAATTATTTGCTAAAAATATCATATGAAAAAAAAATTCGAAAATACTTCGATCAAAGTTGTTTAGTAGTTCGATTTTTCTATCATATTTTTCAATTTAATGCAATTTTTAACCCTTTTAACTTTCAACCAAGTTTTTGTTTTACTAATTTCTCGTACTAGTCATTATTGTGTCAAAAGGAAAATTGATGAGCAAAGGAAAATTTTTCCAGATTTTTTAATATCTTCGAGTGACGCAAGAGAAAAAACGCTTTCAAAATGTTCAAAATGTTATGAAGTCGAAATCAGAGCAAAGAATTATGAGTAGTCAGAAGGCAGTGGTGAGCAGGCAAAAAATGAATTAAGGAGAAACAAAAAAAACGCACAGCACAAACGAAAGCACCAAAGAGGAAAGAGAAGAAGGAGCGGCAAGTGTGGAAAAAAGAAAAAAATTGTGCGACCTTAAAAGAAACAAAGCAAATTTGTGATAACAAAGTTAATTACATTTTTTTCGCTTTTGCCGCTGCAGCATAACTGTAATCAACATGCAATGGATTTGCTGCAGAGCAATCGCAATGTGTATACATACACACATACACTAGACGACAAAAGGAAGTTTACGATCTAGCCAAGTGGCTTCGTTGTATTCATATTTTTTCACTAAATAAATATAAATATAAAAATATGCATAAAAGTTAATTTGAAAAAATTTATAAAAATATGAAAAGTAATGCGGCGGACTAAAACAAAATACAGGGATGTGTGTATAATTTTTCTAATTATTTTCGAAAGCATGAAGAAAAAATTAAAAATTTACGATTATAAAGTTTTTCTTGGAATTCTAATTAAAGAGTCAAACCACGTCAAGTGGGCCCCGAATTTTCCATCAAATTCCCGATTTTAAAATCAAATGCATTTTTGGATAGAGAATTTGTCACATAATAGTTGCTGTGAATAGTTTTTGTTTATTTCGCTTTTTGTTTATGTTATTAACAATTGAATTTTTTTGCATGATATTCTTGTAAAATCAATATCTCAGAAACTACAATTGATAATTTAATGAAATTTATTTCGGTTACCGAAAAATGTTTACTCTACCGATTTAACGTTTAAAGACTGTGTATTTGTTGAAGCAATAATTTTTAACAATAATTTTTACGAAAAATCGCCATTATTTTTGCGTTCTTCACGCTGTAAATGGACAATATTACAGTCAGATTAAGCGCACAATGCTCACCTTTAATAATCTGTAAAAAAAACTTTGTTCATCCAATCTGTTCTGAAGATATCGAATTTTTTGTCAGTCGAGGCACTACGCACGAAAACGAACTTGCATAAACATGGCTTTGCAGAGTCGTACAGTCGCCGCAACTTCTAGTGTCAGTGTGCTGTGATTCCTAGTATGTTGTCTATGCTTTGAGGTTAGAAACAAATTATTATGTATTGTTATGAAAATGGTTCGACCTGATGAGTGTTGCAATCCGTTGAGGAAAAAAGGTCATAATTGCGTACGTCATAATTTATTCCAAATAACCGCTCACTGGGATGTAAAATTCAAACAATATATCGGTAAATACGTTTGTAAATCATGTCGTATGAAGATACATATATGTGACCTGGTCTACGAAAAGGTATCTTACGTGCGAAAACAAGTTTTCGAGAAAACAGCAGTTAAAGTTTAAACTTCTAAAAACCCTTGTAACTTTTTTAAATATTAATATTTTTCAATCCGATTTGGCTTATTTTCTTCAGCATACATCACAGTATCAATAAAATCACAGAAGCAGTGAAAAACATTTTTTTATATATAAATAAATAAGAAAAAGTTAATGCAAATAGCAGAAATCGTTTTAAAAAATAAGTTAGCTTTTGTACCGACATCCATGCCAAAAAAAACTTATAAGACCCGGTGACAAAAATTTTTTGTAAACAGACTTCAGTATCATATTCATTACACCTCAGACTGTCCAGGAATGGTTCAGTTTTTAATTTGGACAAATTATTGTCTTCGTTATTCTAATTTGTATCAAGACAAAAAAATCAGTCTTTTTCGTATTTGTACTTTTCTTTTTTTTACTTTTAACAAACTGTTAAACAAATTATGACTTTCTGGTTTTCACCATTTTAAAGAGCCTTTCACACACTATTTGAATCAACAAAAAAGTGAAAAATGATTTTTTGACACGTAAGGTACCTTTTCATAGACCAGGTCACATATAGAGATGGAAGTGCTACTGAAAGTGCAGCGTATATACGTCCAAGTCCACAGTGGGTATAATCTTCATATTTATATACATATATTGTGCATTGAATAGTTATTATTTAGGCAAATAAAGTCAATTAGTTCTCAAAATTTGTGACAGAAAATTTTGATTAATTTTTTCTAGTGCTAACCAAGGAGCAGAAAACGATGAGTCTGAAGTTTCATCTGATGCAGAAGAATGTTGGGATGGTGAAGCTAATTTTGAAAACAGGAAATTCAGAATGACTTAAAATTAGAAAAGGTGAACAATATTTTACAGGAACTTGGTGAACCGCCAATAAAAAAACGACGTTTTTCAAAATTAAGTGATATGAATGTCAAAGAGATAATAGCAGAAGTCATCAACGAAAAAAAAAAAAATACAACGAGAGTAAATATTCAACAAGGAAAAAAAATTGAATTCAGCAAGTTCATGCAAGTTCATTTTCGTGCGTAGTGCCTCGACTGACAAAAAATTCGATATCTTCAGAACGGGTTGGATGAACAAAGTTTTTTTTACAGATTATTAAAGGTGAGCATTGTGCGCTTAATCTGACTGTAATATTGTCCATTTACAGCGTGAAGAACGCAAAAATAATGGCGATTTTTCGTAAAAATTATTGTTAAAAATTATTGCTTCAACAAATACACAGTCTTTAAACGTTAAATCGGTAGAGTAAACATTTTTCGGTAACCGAAATAAATTTCATTAAATTATCAATTGTAGTTTCTGAGATATTGGTTTTACAAGAATATCATGCAAAAAAATTCAATTGTTAATAAAATAAACAAAAAGCGAAATAAAAAAAAAACTATTCACAGCAATTATTATGTGACAAATTCTCTATCCAAAAATGCATTTGATTTTAAAATCGGGAATTTGATGGAAAATTCGGGGCCCACTTGACGTGGTTTGACTCTAAAGAAAAATCCTCAATGCATTTAAATTTTTTTTTTACCTTTTGTCGCTGCCTCCTTTATTTTGTATAAGATACACTGCAACAGCTATTTTGGGTGCGCAATGATAACTCAGCATTAAGGGGGGGGGTAACGTTTTTAAATTTTTTTTGTGCATTTTTTTTTTTATTTGGTTTTTTAAATGAAGAACCTTTCAAGAATATTCTGTGAAAATTTTAGATGAATCGGAGCAAAACTTACAAAGATACAGCCATGTAAGTGTTGCTACCTACCTGGCTCAACCGCGCGCCATTTGAACTTTAAAGCGTTGTTCCCACAACTTACGTTTTCAAAGTCGGTGCCCCTCATAACTTTGAAACTACTGCACCGATCCTTTTGAAATTTTGAACACTTTTTCTGTAGATGTTTTACAAGGTAACGCCGAAGAGTTTTTTTCGAATTTGTTGATACTTTTGTTTTTACGGTAGCTAATTCACGGATTTTTTACGCGAAAATCGTGTTTTTGACTTTAACGTGTTCCCAAAAATCGAAAAATTTTTAATTTCAAAAAACCCTCTCGGCGTTACCCGGAGAAAACGATTATCTAACGAAATAACTTTGGTTTTTTGATTTCAGATGATTTAACACCGAGTTATGAGGGGCACCGCAAAACTACTTTTTTTTGAGATGCGTCCGAATAATTTCTGCCATTGCCGTATTTTTAAATATTTTTGGATGAAAATTTCACAAAATATACTTCAAATGCTATAGTTTTATGTAGTAAAAGATTTGACGAATAAATTTTAACTGTGTCATCAAAAAAAAAATCATAAAAATGTGCCTTTTTTTCCATGAATTAACGTTACCCCCCCCTTAAAGTATTAGGGTCCTATATAGGACAAGCCCCAAAGAATTTTGCATGCTCAGGTCAATTTTTGTATGGCCTTAGTAATTTTTTATTTGCGTGCCTAAGCGCTTTTCGCAAAATTGAAAAAAAAGTTAAAATACTTATTTTCTTGCAATGTCTTGTTAAGACGTGTATAGTAGAATTTTGTGAGGAATATTTTAGTAGAATATTTTAACCCGTTAGCTGCTTCAAAATATGGTTCTTTTAACCCTTTTCTGGAGAACTTTGAAAAACAATGCATTTGCAAAGTAGCTAGAGGGTTAATATGTTCTAAAAAATGATTGCCCTGAAAATTTCACTAGGGGTCCTCTCAGACGAAATTTGCATAAAAAGAACGTAAAAGTCTACAGATAAAACAGATAAAACAGCAAATTTTCCTTGCCAGTTCCCATGAAATATGCAACACTTTTTGCTCTTTCTGACTTAGGGACTTAAGTATTTAGAGTGCGAATGAGCAAATCTACTAATTGTGTCGTAAGTTGCATTTTTTAGTGGCTTAGAAAAGTGTTTGCTTTTTCTTAACTACTTACTTATAAATACTACAAATAAATACTCCCCACTTGTTCAGACTTTTCTTTGTATCTGCATTATCATAAATACAGACCACGACAAACGATCACACACGTGTAAAAATTAGAATCCGTCTAAAGCCAAAGTAAATAAGTAAATAATAATTGGCGCATATACTTCGGTTAGGTGTTTGGCCGCGCTCCTCCTCTTATTTGTGTTGTGCATCTTGATGTTGTTCCACAAATGGCAACTAGTCCGCTTAAGGGTTCCCTTTAAGGGCCAGCTCCTGCAGACAACGAGTCTTTCAATCATTTTTCGCGCAAAACTGAGAGTACTTATTATCTTAAAATCAATTGCATATTAGTTCATATGCTTAAATGAATATACAAAAATTTTCTAAACATAAAAAATTAAAAAAAAAAATGGCGGCGCTGCAGCTGCTCAAACGTGGCTCCTTTAATTTGCGCCGTAGAATTTACAGCCTCTTGTAAGCAAAGGAAATCAACCAGACAAAAATTCTGCAATAAAATAAGTTATTCCGCTTTGCCTTTACCTATTTTTAACGAAAAAAAAATTAAAATTTGAAGCGAAAAAGAAAAAAATTACACTTTTTTTAAACGAATTGATCAAAACACTATTTTTAGTGATAATTAAAAGAAAATTTAAAAAGGCCAGTGTGTGAAAAAATATCCCTGAGAAATTTTAAATTGACATCTTAATTACTTTTTGAGTTATATTCGACAGCGCGGATAAAAAACGTTTTTTGAGAAAAACGCGATTAAAGTTTTTGTTCGACGCTCATCTTTCGTTCGACGCTCATCACTTCACTGTCTTTAACCCTTTCGGTACGGAAAGCCGCTAACGGAAATACAAATTATTTTATATGTTTAATAGATGCAATGAGTGAAATAAAAGTCTTTTGTCCCATTAAAACTGTAGGTATCTTGAAATATTGCCGGGACATATAAGTCCCGTTCGGACCGAAAGGGTTAAAGGGACTTTTTCGACTTTCTATTGAGCTTAAAACATTTAAAAGATATTCTGTAGATTGTAAATGAATTCCTGTAGCAAAAAAAAAAAAAAAACAACAACAACAAAAAAAGAAACTTTTAAAGTGCTGCCCCCTTAAATCGAATATGTTTTTGGAAGTGGAAAAATTTTAACATAAGGCCATTCCATGCCTACAAAATAGCATGAACTGCTTATGTATCTGTAAAATGTGTATTGCTACATTTAGAAGCTGGATTGCCATTTTTGTTTTATAATTTTTTTATTTATTTTTTTTTTTTAATTTCTTTTTTTTATTTTTTTTTATTTTTTTTATTTGTTTTTTTTTTTAATGATTTTTATTATTTTTTTTTTTATTTTGCTTTATTTTTTATTTTTTGTAATTTTTCTTATATTATACGATTACATATTATATATATTATATATGCATCACGATAACGCCCCTGCTCACACATCGTTGCTTGTGCGCGACTTTTTGGCCAAAAGCAATACACTAATGATGCCACAGCCACCGTATTTCCCAGATCTGACCCCCTGTCACTTTTTCTTGTTCCCGAAACTGAAGAGGCCCATGAAAGTACGACGCTACGATTGATGAGATAAAGACGGCATCGAAGGAGGAGGTGAACAAGATAAAAAAAAAATGATTTTTTGAAGTGCTTTGAAGATTGGAAAAAACGTTGGCACAAGTGCATAATATCTCATGGGGACTACTTTGAAAGGGACAAATTAGATATTAATGAATAAATAAATAATTTTTGATCAAACACAAAATTCGTGATACTTTTTGAACACACCTCGTATATATTTTTATATTTTTTTATATATATTTTTTATATTGTTTTTGTATCTATTTTTTATATATTTTTTATATATATTTTTTATATATATTTTTTATATACATATATTTTTTATATATATTTTTTATACAATATATTTTTTAATTTTGTTCTTATATTTTTTATTTTCATTTTTATTTTTTATTTTTATTTTTATTTTTTATTTTTTTTTTATATAAATTTTTTTATATTTTTTTAATTTTGTTCTTACATTTTTATTTTTTATTTTTGATTCGAATTTCTAAGAAAATTTTTATACGCAGTTTTGGAGGTATGGAGGATGCTGGCATGAAACCGAGACAATTAGAGGCACATGCTGCAGCAGGCCAAGATCCGACCAACAATGATCATTATTACACATTAACGAAACTTAATTTTTATGAATGTAGTGTGCCCCAATAATAGCTTCATCAAGCCGGAAAAATTGATAAAGAACCAAGATTTTCGTAAATAAATATGCAAATTTGTAATTACTGCTTCGTCAGAAATTGTCAACTGTCAAATTGACTTCCCCTTAGAAGCGATGCTGGCGAGTTGGTAGACGGAGTTCAAACCAAATAAAACGCCCTTTAATACACGGGCTGAAATGTCCCGGGCCTAACAAAGAAATGACGTTTTTTTGGCCAAAATCAGCTTTATTCATCAACGTAATTTCTATCAAAAGCAATGCGATAGTTTCAACGCCGCTCTAACATTTCAATACCACTTTTGTACAACGATTTGTCTTTTGCCTCCAAATAGGTCTCAGTTCCAGCGTTAATCTCTTGGTTGGTTAGTGTTAGTTGTTGGCGATTCATCCAGAATCCAACTAGCGCTTCCGCACCTCTCATTTGAGCGAAATTTCTTACCGGCTAGCATTTTTTAGGACTGCGAACAGCCAGTAGACGCTGGTAGCCAAATCTAATGAATACGGAATAGGAATGCAATAAAACTAGTGCCATCTATGTGTTAGGCTAGGGACTTTTCAGCCCATGTGTTAGTTAGCTAAATGTTATTTACTTTTTTATTTATTTATTTTATTTTGCTTATTGACACATTTTACCAACGGACAAGTAATTCCGTATTTTACAAAATACGTTTTTTTAGTTTTTTTTTAATTTATTGTTTTTTGTTCAATTTTAAATTTTGTTTTTTAATTTATTTTAATGTTCTTATTTAAACACATTTAATTTAATTTTTTTTAATTTAATTTTTTTTTCCTTTTTTAATTTTCTGTTTTTTGTTTTTTTTATATTTTTTTTTTTTTATTTTTTTTATATTTTTATGTTTTTTTTTTTAAATATGTTGTTTTTTGTTAAATTTTAAAGATTTTTTAAAATTTATTTTAATGATTTTATTTAAATACTTTTTATTTAATTTTTTTTTAATATAATTTTTTTTTCTAATTTTCTTATTTTTTTTTAATTTTTTTTATATATTTTTTTTTAATTGACCTTATTTTTAATTAATAAATGTTTAGTTTGTTTTATAAACACTAAAAGTTCTAAGAAATTTGAAAATTGGATTTTTTAAATCTAACGGTTGTTTTGCTACTTTTTTCCAGCAGGACTTTGAGTTTGCTATTTCATATTTCTTATTGCTTGCGTGGTGTAGAATGCTTGCATCAGCTCCTTTTTTTAGTTTCTTTAAATGTGTGTGTGATTATTTTTAGCGAAACATAGGCGGCTTAAATTGCATTTTTGTGTTTTTTTGCTAGAACGGAAATTGAGTACAATTTTTATTAAGGAGCGCACACATTTTCATTCGCACATACAGGCTTACATGCATACATACACACACACATACATGCATGCATGCGTACATGTTTATCCGAATATACATACATTACACTTGTCTAGATACGGCTTTCCTGTCGCCTTGCCACATGCGTGTACGAGCATAGCGCGCGCCTACAAATAGGCAACTAATCAAGCTCTTTGGCTTCCCACACAAACATGCATACATCCATGGTTGGGTACCTTTGAGTGCCTCATAAAAAATTTCCTCTGTGCGTACAGTTGCAAGTAAGCGTATTTTTGTTTTTGTTTTGTTCCTTCCTTTTTTTAAGTTATCCTGCTTGGCTCCCAACTTCATACTTATTACATATACATGTATTTATGTGTGTATGTATCTGCTTTCTGTCCAATTTGTACGCCCAGCTGCCGTATTTGACGAGTTGTTCAATAGTTTGCCTGCTTTCGGGCGCCGGTGTGGTCGCCCTTTATACAAGCAAAAGCTTCAACGTCACACATTCAACTTACATGCGCACAGCTGACAAAGGCGGAGGAATGATGAGTTATTTGAAAAGAAAAAAATTAGTGACGAGGAGAGCGACTTTCTTTTCAAATTGTTATACCATTTTGAAAACTTGCCAACTAAATTGGCCTGCTTCGAGCGCACGTGACTGCTGTTTGCCGTTTGCCTTTGCCTTACACAAATGTAACTCGTCGTACTCACCTCCTCGCACTCTTTTCACCACACCTTACTCCAATTCCTTTGACTTGCTTTTCGATTTCCTTTTACCATTTTTGTTTTTCTTTTTGCGTTTGTTTACTTTGTACAAATGCGTATTTGTTTTTACTATCGTCTACAAACTAAGTATGTAAGTATGTATGTGTGCATGTGCATGTGTGTTTGTGCGCTATAGCACTCAACGCTCTCTAAAGTGCCTATCTTCTTGCACTGCCTACCCTCGCCATTTCACTGTCACTGCATCCTAATCACCAACAACACAACGTTCTCTTGACATTATGCCGCGCTGGTAGTAATCAAGTTTGTCTTCCAACAACATCAACTTGACTGCAACATGACGACAATTCAATTTCTATATTGTCTATGCTGCTTTCAACATTTCTTTGACTCATTTCCGCAATGTGTGTGCGTTTATGGCTTGGCTGGCTGGCAACAAAGAAACCTCGAAAAAATTTCAAAAAAAAAAAAAATTCATAAATCTTCAAAAATATCACAAATACCCAAAGTGTCATTGTCTTGCATAACAAGTATCTCACAGTGAAAAATTTGCATGCACTTTAACTCGTTTTACTCATCACATTCGTTAGTGTTGCTCGCTGCCTTACCTTGCCGCCTGGACTTGAAGTCATCTTTTCCTCCGCTTTTGAGACCAGAGCTTCAAAACAAATACGCAACAAAATTGGTGGCTATCACCAAACACACCAAACAAAAAACAAAAATGTTCTCAAACTAAATGCCCTTTTTCCATTTTTGCTTTTTTTTTATTTAGCTCTGCTCTTCCTTTCGCTTACTTTCATTTTGCAAACATCTGCCTAAAAGCATAACTTGAATTGAACTGCATAGGAAATAGTCAAACACTTCACAGATGTATCCAATGTATCCGTAAATCCATAGATACTTTCATAAATATGTGCTTTTGTGTATGTGTGTATGTGTATATGTTGTGTAATGGCCGAATATGTTTCCATATGCCTCACTCCATATGCTTCACTGTTACGAGTTTGCTGATCTGCTATTGTGATTCTGTCAAAAGTGAAAAATCCTAGTGCCAATATTGAATTTGATATTCTCTTCATGAATATGTAGGGGCTAATAAAAATGACAGTAGAAAAAAAATTGAAATGGAACTCATATTTGGTAAAATGCGCTTTGCGAAGTGTGGCTATTGAATAAGGAAACTAGCGTGCTAAACGCCACTGACTGTCAGCTGCTGCAGTATTGCGTTTCGAAAGCAGTTGGGCACATCAAATACTCGCAAGCTCTTCCCAGCAGTGACATCGCTGGGTTTTGTTCTAAAGTAAACCAGCCTTTCTCGCTTTTTCACGGAATCTCCAGTTTCCACTCACTAAATCCACAGCGATCCTTTTTAGCACGTGGAGTTCAAACTGCAGCTAAAGGTAAAAGTCAATGGCACACAAATAGCGATGCTCAAAATGTTGATCAACCCAAATGGTGCTGGTGACTTTTAAAGCAATTGGCCGGCCACTACTAAATTATGCTGCGTCTGGAACTGGTGACACGCATTGGATGAAGTTTCAGACCTGTCAAAATACTGCTATTAGGACAGCCACGGGATGCCTCCTGATGTCTCCTCTACAACACTTTGTCAACTAGGTTTCCATGCTACCGCTCAAGGAGCAGACCAAAAATAAGCAATTTCTGCTTTTTTTTTTTTTTTTTAATTTTTTGGTTTGTGCTTCACCCTAGGCACATTAAACAGGTAGTATCAATAGAGCTATTGATTTAAATTTTTCCTATATTTTTGGTCTCCACACAGAGTAAAGAAAAATTACCCGAAATGGGGAAGGTCAAATAATGTAGAGAGCCCTCTGGCAATTCGCTGAGTAATTTCGCAATGTTTATCTGGAGATTTTTAGCCCAGTAGTCTGTCTTATTCGTCGAATCTTGCATCGTGTGATCTCTTGATGTTGGTTGCTTAAAGCGAAATCTGAATTAAATGGAAAAAGTGCATTTACCTTGTATGGAGTACAGATAGCAGCAAACGATTGTTTGAAATTTTTTTTAAAAGAAGAAAGTGTACTTGACCAAACAAAAATTGTTAAAAATCTACCAGATTTTTGAGCCATTTCAGACTTGCACTTTATTATTTCGAAATTGGATGGGCGGGCTACAAAAGCAACTAAAAGGTTAGAAATTTCGATGAACATTTTTGGAATTTGTTTAAGTTTAGTACTAAGTTTTAAACTTGTAAATTATATTTTTGTTATAATATATGCATACATACATACATATGTATTAAGAATCACTTAGTTTAGATTTATATATTAAATTTTGCGAATTAATAGTTATGACCGGTCAATTCGTGTCCTCCCATCTTCCCTGCCAGTACCCTTTTAATTCGGTTATTGTTTCTGTGCCTTGGTTTTCTGCCGATATACATTTATTAGCGTACGCTAGAAAGGCTGTTTGGTTATACAGGGTGTTACGTCAAGTTTTCTACATATTAGAACGAAACTACTTCTTAGCCTTTCGACTTGCGT
The DNA here is from genome assembly GCF_027943255.1 of Anastrepha obliqua. Classification (NCBI taxonomy): domain Eukaryota; kingdom Metazoa; phylum Arthropoda; class Insecta; order Diptera; family Tephritidae; genus Anastrepha; species Anastrepha obliqua. The sequence continues at coordinate 35,494,078 of NC_072896.1, forward strand.
ATTTTGGATCGCTGTTCTGCTAGAAAACTCATTCAAGTGTTATTTCTTCACTGCTATATGGCATTGAAACACTTTGCGAAACTTCCACTTCTACAGGTTGATGCATCTTTGAAAGAAAAACCACACTACTTAGCAAAATATGACTCGAAATAACAGTAAACTTTAATGACACAAATGGCAACACTTGCATGCCGAACGTATTCCCTCGACCTGTACTTTCAAATGAAAGCAATTTTGGACTTAGCAGCCCACAAAATGTTGCGCCATTGCCTTGCGGACTAGGCTACATGTATTCTAGCCAGCTATAAGCGATTAGCTGTAGGGTTTTTAATTTATTTTATAAACAGAGACTTTTTACATGAATATCGAGCAGCTAGGCTTTCATATAAACTCTGGTTTCGTCTGCCTAACCGATTTAAAAGCACCAAATTTTGTAATTGCGCAATTCCATGTTAAGTGATCCAAGTATTTTGCATAAGATCTTAAATTTTTTGTGAAAATTGGTTTATTTATAGGCTCGATTAGAATATAAAAAATAAATAAATAAAAAATTAAAAATAATAATTAATAATGTAGCTAAATTTTTTTTCCAAAAAGTTGTTTCCTAAAAATGTTTATACAAAAAGGTTAAACAAAACTTCCAAATAAATTAAAAACAAAAACCTTCCGAAATTTCCACAAATCACAAAAAAAATTTTTTTTTTCTACGAAATTTTTACAAAAAAATAAAAAAGGTGCTAAAAACAAAAAATTTTCCCAAAATTTCTTATCAAAAAAATTTCCGAAATTTTCACATATGACAAAATCAAAAAATGTATGTAAGAAATTTTTAAAAAACAAAGTAAAACAAATAGTGTTTTTCATAAATGGCAAAAACAAAATATTTTTCGCAGAAATATTTAACAGAAAGATAAAAAATTTTAACTAAAAAAAAGAACAAAACATGCTCATCAAAAAAATTTAAAACACTTCCAAATTAATAAAAAAAACCGCACTTTTCAGAAATGGCATAAAAAAATTTTCTAAGAAACTTTTAACAAAAAAAAAAAGTGAAAAAATTTCGAAAAACAAATTGTTTTTGTTTTGAGTTTTGGAAACACAACTTTTCCAAAGAATATTCTTTTTCACGAATGACAAAAAAAAAAAAAATTTCCCAGAAATTAAAAACAAAAAATTTTTCACAAAACAAAAAATTTTCCCAAAAAATATTTATTAAAACTTTAAACAAAACTTCAAAAAAAAAAAAACAAAAACATCCCAAATTTTTACAAATGTCAAAAAAAAAAGTTTTCTTACACATTTTTAACAAAATAGTAACACCAAATTACAAAAAATAGAGTTTTTCACAAATTACAAAACAACAAATTTTTGCATGAAATAAAATTTTGACAAAAAAATAAAAAGAACAAAAATGTTCACAAAAAAAAATTAAAAACACTTCCAAATAAGAAAAAAAAAATTCCAAAATTTTCACAAAGACGAAAAAAATTTTCTAAGAAATTTTTAACTAAAAAAATTTCAAAAACCACATTTTTTTCCAAAGAATAGTGTTTTTCACGAATGACAAAAAAATTCCAAAAAAATATTTATTAAAACATTAAATAAAACTTCCCAAAATAACACAAGAAAAATCCGAAATTTTTACAAAAACAGAAAATTTTCCTTACACTTTTTTACCACAAAAGTAAAAAAAAAAATCCAACAAATAGTGTTTTTCGCAAATGACAAAACAAAAAATTTTTGCATGAAATGACAAAAAACAAAAAAAAAATGTCTAAGAAATTTTCAACAAAAAAAAATAATTTCGAAAAACAAAGTTCTTTTCCAATTCGAAAAACAAATTTTTAATCACGAATAACAAAAACAAAAATTTTCCAAGAAATTTGTAACACAAAAAAAATGTAAAAAAATTTCCAAAAACAAAAAGTTTTCTCAAAAAAATTTTATTAAAATATTAAACAAAACTTCCCATCAAAAAACAAAAAAAATCCGAAATTTTTACAAATGACAAAAACAAAAAATTATTCAATTCATTTTTAACAAAAAAGTAAAAAAAGTAAAAATTCCAAAATATAGGGGTTTTCACAAATGACAACGCAAGAAATTTTTGTATGAAATAATTTTTTTTTTTTTCAAAAACATAAATTTTTCCCATAAAATTTCTAACAAAAAAATAAAATTTTTGAAAAATAAATTTTACCAAAAAAGTAAAAAATTTTCGAAAAAGTGGTTTTTCCCAACACAAATAAAAAAACTCCGAAATTTTTACAAATGAGAAAAATAAAAAAATTTTCTTAAACAGTTCTAACAAAACAGTAAAAACAAAATTCCAAAAAATAGGTTTTTTCACAAATGACAAACCACAAAATTTTTGCATGAAATATATTTTTTTTTTCAAAAATAAAAGTTTTCTTTGAAAACAAGAATTTTTCAATATAAATTTTACCAAAAAAGTAAGAAGTTTCCGGAAAAGTGGTTTTTGCCCAAAACAAAAACAAAAAAATCCGAAATTTTTACAAATGAGAAAAACAAAAAATTTTTCTTAAACAGTTTTAACAAACAAGCAAAACCAAAATTCCAAAAAATTGTTTTTTTTTTATTTATTTTTTTTTCAAAACCAAAATTCCAAAATTGTGTCTTTTTTTTCAAAACAAAATTCCAAAAAATAGTGTTTTTTTAATTTTTTTTTTTCAAAAACAAGACTTTTCCCACAAAATTTGTAACAAAAAATAAAGAAGATAAATTTTTGCAAAAAAATTTTAACAAAAAAGCTAAAAATTTTCCGAAAAAGTGTTTTTTCCCGAATTTTTTCCAATGTTTCTTTTTTTTATGTAGGTATATTTTATACCAAAACATAGGAAAAAATGCGTAACAATGTTAAGAAAAACCTATAAAGAAGCTCTATGCCAAAATTGAATAGATCTCTAAAATTATTAATTATACTCAAGCTTAATTCAAGCAATTTTCAGAAAAATTACACGAACAATCATTTGACATGAGCGCTTAATTCTAACAATATTTCGACCGTCTCCTGACTTGACGTTTTTTGTTGTTCAAATTCTTTTGTCAGCTTTGTGAGCGATGGAGAGCTTTAAGAGGATGGAGAGATTGATTATTCGTAAGACTTAGATTCCTTTGTCAAATACTGCGTCACTGATGCGACACTTTGTCAAAATATCGCTAGTATATTGCACATTGATTGCCAGGCAGCTTTGAAATACTAAGCAAAAAAAAAAAAAAAATGGAGTCGTGTTTGTAAAATGCTGCCAGTACCTTAACTTAATCGGCTATGACAGTTCGTGCACACATTGGCTGTGTTTCGGGTCACTGAGGCATAAGAGGTCGACTGCAAAGCTGTTGATGCAACTTTAACTGATAGCGTAGGCAGCACTACTCCAGTTATTCCTCTTTAAACCTGTGAATTATTGATTAATGATTTTTCCGTTAATGTGGTTCAATTCACAAATTCTCCACTCCATCTGAGCAGGCGACAAATTCCTTTAACAAACTTGCCAAGGCTGCATTGGTTATTACCTGAAACGATTTCGGTTGAAGTTGTGAGAGAGCAGCTGTACATTCTCCATCCTACCTTTGCTCGGCGCTAGCTGCAGAGAAGGTTAAAGATCTGCGTAGATCCTATTATCAAGAGCTTGGTAAGCTCACATCCTTTAGGATTAGAAACTTGACAAAAATCAGTCTGGTTACCAGTGATTTTAAGTTCATGGTGAAGTTTTGTAGGGTCTCACAAATGTCTTGTAGACGCAGTGAGTTGCTTTTAGGATGGCCACCTGCTTATACGTAGTTTTAAAAACTCCTGAAAAAATATTATAATATCCTCTCCCAACTATATGAATCGAGCGGATTAAATATTTAGTACAAAAAAAAACAACTTTAACAAAAGTTTCAAATTTTAAAACTAAATATTTGTGCACATATTTACATATACACACACACATAAATATGCGACACAAAAAATGATGCGAAATGATGCAATTATGAGTGAAAATGTATAATATTTGAGAAGCGTGCAAGCGTAAGTATTATACGCTCGAAAAAGTTTATACAATGCGACATAAATCCGATTAAATGCATGAATTCGCACTTTAAAGGTATTTAACACTATAAACTCGTGAATATGCAAGTAGATATTTAATATATTGAACAAGAAAAACGACCAGTAAAAATTTTAAATAAAAATGTGAACTATGTATTTTTTTCCTGTTTTTTATTGATGCATTGTAAGTAAATGAAAAAAATTTAAATGAAAAAATTACACTCAACTTTTATTTAATATTTCAATATTTTATTTTGCTATTCGCTTATATTTTGTTTATATTTGCATTATTATACTGCATTGGAGTTATATATTGCGCGTCGCCTACAAATATGCAACATTAAAGACCAACATGAAAATATAGACGACAAAAAACAAAAAAAAAAAAACACCTAAAAAAACGCGAAAAATTGCCACAACGGAAATGCATAAAAAATCATGTTAGTGTATATATGTAGAATAGAGCGAAAGAGCGCTGTTGCCGACTGCTGCAACAACAAAAATGCAAATATCAAAAGCGCTAAAACGGGGAAAAAAGCGAACAAGCAGAAAAAAGTTACAACAAAACTGTAAAATTGTTGAGACTGGGGACGTCGCCGCGATTGCGATTGCAAAATTCGCGAATTTTTTCGCGTTGCAACAACAGCAGCAGCAACAACAATAAAAACATTAAAATTTCACTACACAAGCTAGCAGACTGAGACTCAGACTGCGCTATAGCCCCTTGCCGGCGGGCAGGAGTATTGCACAAATGCATATGCATGCACATTTACATATACATACATGTATTCATATGTATAGGTGTGTGTGTATGTAAATATATATATATATATATATCTATTTGTATATGTATGCTTATACGCTTGTATATATGTATGTATGTGAGCACATGGAAAAATTGGAAAAAGCAGTCGAGTTTCAGGGGCTGCACATGGCGATTAGGGGATTCAGAGGTAGGTAGGTAGGTGCTTGGGTAGGAATGATTGGCAAAGCAGGTGGAGGAGAATGGCTTGCACAAACATGTTTATTCGAGCGCGCAATGTCTATGCAGTGAAAAAAAATGTATGGATTTATGTATGGGTGTGTGTGTTCGTATGCGCGCTCAGCATTTGCAATGACATAAAAGTTGCAATACACAAACGTTTGGTTTTTTCGCTTGTATGCTTTTTTTTTGTTTTTTGTTTTTTGCTACTCCGTACTATGCATCATTTTTATTCGCCGCTCTGCCAGCTGCACAGTGGGCCGAAATGAGCAAAAGTTAGATTAGATGTATCAGATTAGATGCGCTGCGCCTAGAAAAAGGTCACTCGAGGTACAGATCTTCTTTCACCAACCTCAAAAAACTGCATGTACTTTAACCGGACGCATATCCTCTGGGGAATGCAAGCAGTTCTTACGGTGATATTGTGCCTGAACTCCTCAAATATTAGATGTTGTGGTACCTGAAGCGCATTATTGGAAGTGTTGAAATTATTCAGGGCTTCCTCATCATTTCTTCTATAGCTCCGACAGAAATGGAGTTGCGATAATCCGAGCCTTTCATCAGGAAACTACTCAAATAGTATAAGACATTCGCTGCTTGATTTAAGAAATACGTGAGTTATATATGTGATGGCGCAAAATTAATCACTCTATCGGAGGATTTCTAATATTTGCAAATGACGTCGCACATTAGTCATATGCGGCACTTGAGAACTAGACAGCTGCAGTATACAAATAGAAAAGCCATGAAGCGCAAGACAAAAATAAAGATCCCCATCACTCAAAATATTTTTTTCTTATTACTAAGAAAGTTATTAAAACACAATATTGGATGATTAATTTTGCGCCACTTTGTATAAGAGAAAATCGAACGATGAGATTTAAAATCGTCTATCAGTTTTAGATGAGTTTAAAAAAAAGTATGCAAAAGTTATTAAAAACAAAACAGTGATTAATTTCGCGCCACCTTGTATGTGATACCGGATTCTACTAACACAGGTATACATTTACAGGAAATTTCTAGCTCCCTAATTTTTTTTTTTTGTTTTTTTTAATACTTTGCCCTAACTTATAGACTTCTTAGGCATTTGGCGAGCAACATCAAGATAACAAAACAGGGTGTAAGCGCTAATTTTATAGTAGTAAGTACAGCGCTTTTTTCGAAAGTATGTTTTTCGACTTTGATTGTGACCACAGATATATTATCTTACAAAGGTTAGGTTAAGTTGAAACGATCCTAGGCTAGGTTAGGTTATGGTGGTAGTCGGTCTGTACGATCAACTCTCTTAAGCCTTAAAGGTCCATTGCGGCACGGGAACCTCATTTATTTCTCTTCGGAAATGATTTGGTGGCTCTTATGAAGCGCAGGATTGGTCCCATAACCACATCAGACAGTTCCGTAAGATAACTGAAGAATAAGATGATCCTAAATAAGCCGAAAATGGCCATGGTGTCCTAAAATATAAACGACCGTCGAATCCAAACTTCATTAACCAGGAAGAGTTCCAGAAAGCATTGCTGATCCTTTGTCGAACTGCAGTAAATTCTTTGGTGCTTTGCCAACAGCTGACTATAAGACCTATAGCTCTTCTTCAACGATTAGCCGAAGTCTCAGCTCGCCTAGTGTTGCATAAACGCATTATATGTGCGCCACGCACTCATACTCAAGCTCGCATTTTCTGAATTTTTTGTGCCTGTGAAGGAGTTTGCTTCCAAGAGACGGTTGCCACATCAGCAGTTCTATTAGAAACTCCTCTCTTCCAACCAGAGCCATATCTTTCCCTGCCAATAGTAAAATGAGATTACTGCTGTAAAAAAATGATTATTTTTCACTGATATAGCCTTGCATTTGCTTTCTTTTCTAGTCTGTGGATAATTCACTGTGTATGCGATCGCTTAATTACCTAAAAGCGGAAGATCTCTTTCATCACAAATGCGTTTTGTTGATCAGCTCCGTCATTGGCTTTGAAGTCAGCTGCTTCAGAACTTTTGTTATCACTGTGTTTCGTACTCCTATAAGGGTTCGGGGAATAAGTCATTTATATGCGAAAGCAGAGTTTTCTGACTGCCGGTAAGTCGACGTAAAAGGTTAACTATCGGTAGGTGGCTTGCTTTACAGTCTCCAACTCAGCCGCTTTCCTAAAATCTGCAAATGTTCGAAATATACTGCAACAATCCAGCAGGCTGAAGACTGCTGCTTTCCAATTTAGATCAAAATATACCCACTCGTAGACCTTTTGTATTTTAGAACCATTCGAATGAAGTAGGTATTTTATCGTCTTCACGCCATGAAAAAAATTCTATTTAAAACAGATTTGCCTAATGTTTTTGTATTTGATTTTAGTAAAGCAATTTAAATGTCATCTACAATCGAATGGAAATGTTAGACCTAAACCTAACACAACTTTCTGGACCACTTTATTGTTTTATCAAAAACCCAATCTATAAATATTCCAGCTTTCATTAAAATTTTTGTACTAAATGCCGCCAAATCCTGCTCCACTTGGTCTTTTCTACTTAGAAAGAGAAATACTTTGCCTTTGACTGCTTGGAGAACGCATTGACTACAACTGCTTCTGAAGCGTTTGCGGGTATTCGCATCGCTTGACCTGAGTTAGGATAGATTGAGGTGGCTGTTGATAATTCCGGCAGCATGCCAAGTTCCTAAGTTGGTTATAAAGTCCCTAATTACTAATATGATTTATTAGCCCCGATGTGCCCGAATTTCCATTTCTTAAATATTTGATATATTTTTTTTTTTTGGTAATTTTCGTCTATATAAAAAATGCAAAAACGCCGACTTTAATGCAGTTTTTATTGTAATACTAGCTGATGTCCGTGGTTTTGATTGCGTATAAAATTAAATTTTTAATGTAATTAATACTTATAAAATATGTACTTAACAACAAACCATTTTTAAACCATTTTTGAAAGGGAGGGACAAATAAGTTCTTTTTTTAGTTGACAATTTATGTATTTATGTATTTATGTTTTTTTTTTTTTTTTTTTGGGATATTTAAAACTTGGACTAGGTTAACAGTTGATACATCTATCGAAGAGTATGTGATTTGTTACAGTCGAATGCTCATTTTTCGGTGTAAATATGGGTCGATCGCAGTTATTACTTCCTCTTTTCGATAGTAGGTTTCGCCTAATGATTTACAATGTAATGATAATAATTTTTGAAATAAAAAATAAAAAGCAAAGCTATTAAAAAAATACTTTTCAATTCAAATGTTCTCAAACAAAATTTGCGAGACCACATCTTAGAACTTAGATTATCAGTATTATTATAAAAAAATAAAAATTAAAAGATATATAAAACAAAAATTGAAAAAGATTTATAAAAAATATAAAAAAAAATTTAATATAATAAAAAACAATAATAAAAAAACGAAATAAGCACATCAAAATTTCATGCGTAATTGTATGCATATGCACATATTTATGGTAGTAGTCCGGTGTAACGACCGAAATGTCGACTTTTTTCATGAATCTTTTTTGAAAAGAAAATAAAATGCGATCGTTTTAAAGTTTTTACATATTTTATTGGTGTTTTGAAGTATATAAAAAAAATTTTTTTTAAAGTTAATTTTATATTAATTTGTTTAAAATTTTTGACGATAAAGTGGAGTCCTTCAAAAAAATGAGTTGGTTCGGGGAAACACATAGCTTTCCAAAGTCATCTGAAATAAAAATTTCAAAGAGATTATTATTCTGTACACTTTATTTTAGGTCCCGAACCTAAAATATTCATAAAAATAAAAAAAAAACAAAAACCAAATGGCGGACTTGTGAAAAAAGTTCTCAAAATCTAATTTTTTTTTCTTCATAAATTGTTTAACTTAAATAGTTTATTATTAAAAAATTTAATGTTTTAAAGGTCCGGGATCTAGATATGTGTGTCTAGAGTAACGGGTTAAATTTTTAGCCAAATCGGTTGAATAGTTTTGAGTCAGTGATTCCCCAAAATTTCGAAAACATGGTTTTGAGAAAAACGCTTTTAAAGTTTCGACAAAAGAAGAGGGGACGGTCAGAGCAGCTGCTGCTGGCGTGTCACACGCTTTCATACACACTACGGCGCGCTCTCTTATTTTAGCTATAACTTGCAAAATAATTAAAATTTCTGTCTGAAATTTTTATAGTAAATTTTTTTATATAAAAATTCGATTTTTTGAACCCCTCACACCTTATGTATAAAAATTGCTAACATCAACGGTAGTTGTTCAACATAAACGACTCAACATAATAGCCTACATGCATTGTTTCTCGATCTTCTGTTAGTTATTTAACATAAGAAGCAACATTAACATTAACGCTGGCTATTATAAATGTATGCATACCTCTCTCTTGTCTTGTGCTGTATACTGCTGTTAGCGTTATTGCTCTGTTAATACTGTATTCTGTCCTCTCATCTATGATCTGCAGGTGAGCAGCACTGTTGTGTGGTCAGTGAGCGTGCATGTTAGATTCTAGAAATTTCAGAGGCCTGGAGTTGCATATTTATTAAATTTTTTTTTACTAGCACAGTAGAAAACTCATCCAGAATTCATAAGCAAAATTTCAAAAAAATCGTTACACCAGCTCGAACTTTGCGTATGTTATGTATAGATTATCATTTGTATTTCTAATTAGAGGTCTAAGAAGGTACCATAAATACCCCAAAAAAAAAAATAATAATAAAAATTACTAATAAATGAAAATAAATAATAAATATAAACTAATAATAATGCTCGATTACTTCTTTTAAATCTCAAAAAAGATCTGTTCTGTCCTTAAATTTTGTATATGGGATTGTAAAAGAAGGTTTTGACTGTGCTGCCGTTCTGGAAAAAATAAAGTTTAATGTTCCAAGTAGAGAACTTCGAAATTCTTACCCTTTTTGTGGAACTCATAACAAAGCAAACTTATTTATTTATTCAATTATTCAATAATAATAAAATTATTTATTTATTCAATTATTCAATAATAATAAAATACAGTATTTTCTACAGACTATGAAAAACAGATTAATGCTAAATAATTTAATCAAAAATAAATTAAGCTTATAGTTTACTAGTTGCATTGTAATGAGTGAAAGAAAAAGGTAACATTTCTTATAATTTACAGAGAAATATTATTAGATAATGCAACGAAATTACCTTAACAATTCATTTAGTACCAATTTGAAGAGGTTGTGTTTTTTTTTAAGAAAAATCTAGGCCAATATGATTTGAAATGAGTTTAACCAGAACTCATCTCTTATCGAGCTTGATTTTTCTTTGAAAATTTTCTCTCTGATTATTGTTATAATCTTATTTCATTTGTGTTAGTAGTCATATACTTTAAATAAATAAATAAATAAACTTGCCAATAAATTCTATAGATTCCTGGGCAACCCTTCGCCTCACTCTATTCGTGGCGTCGCCTGTTATCAATATTTATCCCGAATATTTGAATGATTACGCTTGTACTTTTGAAAGAATAATAGTCACATCTGGGTTAAAAAATAATTAATTATCACAAATAGTTTTACAGTCTGCCCACTTAACATCAGCCTTACAATTGCAGTAATGGCTCTTCTTAAAAAATAATAAAGATAATGGGGCATTATATTTCATTTTTACATCCTGAGCTGGCCTTAACTTGGGACCTTTGTGATGATACCACTTGGAAAAAAACGCCTACTCGTCTTTACACCAGCTCGCCAACAAACCTGCGTATTCTCAACTCTGCTTCTCTTCATTTTTGTCTTCTGCTACGCAGCGCAGGGCACACACAGAGTAGCCGCGTGATAGTTGCTCGCTCTTCTTCATCAGAACATCAAAGTCGTTGTTGTGAGATAACGCTAGTCATTCACCGTGAGAGCGATTCCATGTCTAATGATCCAAGTGTTTTGTCGTAAATTTTTCGAAAAATTGCTTCTTTTTTAGGCTTAAAAGTAAACGGAAATATTTTTGATACAAATTTTGAGATTTATTCTATGTTGAAAAATTTTCCTCAGAGTTTTTTTTTAAGTAAAATACATTCGATTCTTTTTAAATTTTCCTTTTTTTTTAAAGAATATATCTTAAAAAAAATTAATTTTTTTCCAAAAATTAAAAAAAAATTTTTTAAAAAACAATGTCCAAACAAAATTCAATTTTTAGAAAACAAACTTTTGGAAAAAAATTCAATTTTTTTTTTAGAAAATGGTTTATTAAAATAAAAATTTTTTGTTATAATTTTAGATAAAAAAATTTTGTTCGTCATTTGTGAAAAGCATTCCCCCTCAGATTTCTGTCATTTTACTCTTTCATTAATATCTACGATTACGCTTAGTAATTTCTGAAAGTTTCATAGTAAGACTCCCATAACTCCCAGCGAACCTGTGAAAAATACCAAACTTCTGCGACACTTCGATCGATTTGATCGATTTGTAAACTAACGTAATATTCGAGAACGTATGCTAGCTCTTCGCTAGAGCAGTATTTTATACTAAGTCACTGGCATACGCAGTACGTGGCTTCACCTCACATCCACTTTTTTTAGATAAAATGCACTAAGTCAGTAATGAGCCACATGCCTGACATCTCTCAGGTCGGAGAAAGTGTTGCTCTTTCTTCAAAGCTTCTCTACCTAGACGGTACTACTTGGAATGTTTCAGAGCTCCAGTAACCATTACCAGGTGAGAAGTGGACTGGTTTGCCATCAAGTTAAAGGGTTTACGTCAGTTTGGTGCTAATGTCTCATTAATTGTGACGTTAGGTGTCAAAATTGTCAAGTGTCTTCAGAACTGCTTAGCTTGCCTGAGTCTGTTGGACCTAGACGTTCCCTGCCTTAGGTTGAGAACTGGGGGAAAGTCAAATTCTTCCAGTAAATTTTCCGTCTTGTGGACAAATTTCAGAATATCTGCAACAGGAGCATTTTTGATTTCATTCGAAATCATTTGATTTCGATGAAAGATCTGCAGTATTGTATTCGCCGACAGACCTTCAGACAGAGCCGACACCCGGTCTCATTCCCAATGTGAATTTCTAAGAGATGGTAGTTTAAGTAAAATTGACCTTTAAGAAATGGTCCGATCCAGCTCCGGTGTAAGGCATGATGGCCTGCTATGCATTCGAGAGTGTACAAGAATTTACTTATCTGGGTGTCAAAATATCAGCCAATAAAGATACATCACCGACAATAAATAATAGAGTTTTAGCAGCAAATAAGTCTTACTTTTCTAATTTGAAGCTACTTAAGTCTAAATTATTATCTCGCGACCAAAAGTTAAGGATATGCAAAACCTTGATGCGCTCCGCGATTACCTATGATTGCGAACTATGGGCGCTTTAAACTACTGACATTAATCAGCTAATGGTATTTGAAAGAATACTATTACGAAAAAATACGATAAGTTGGCTCGGACACGTGTATAGAATGCCCAAGGAGGGAACAATTCGAAAGGCAGTTGAATTGTGCCCTGTCGGAGGCCGAAAAAAAGGACACTTCAGAAAGAGATAGCTCGAAGGCGTAGAACTTGACTTTGAAAAGCTAGTCATACGACGGCGGAAGGAGGTAGCCTTAGTTAGAGACAGATGGTGCAAGGTTGTGAATGAAGCAATGAATGACCACGGCCTTTGATACTGGGAAGAAGAAGAAGACCTGTTAGAAAACATACTATTTTCCTGATCTCCACTTTACAAACGTTGTGCAATTCCTTATTGTAGGTAAGCGATTTTAAGAGTCTTTTGACTTGGCTTATTCCAATGCGTAATTCTTTGAATATTCTCCCAATTATATAGATTATTTTATATTTATTAGTGATGGGAAGTATCGAGTGTTTCTGAGAATCGATTGCTAATTTTTAATCTGCCAGTACTTTATTTTTTAAAAGCAGGTGATTTCGAATGACCCCAATGTCTTTCAATTTCGAAAGAAAGACATTGGGATCATTCAAATCACTCAAAAAGTAATCAGTTGAGCTTTGCTGGCTAGCAGAGCAACTACACTCATCTCGCTTTAATACTCATCTAGTAGTGTTCTTAAGCATTGTAAGTCGACAATGAGGGAAAATATAGCGCCTATTAGGGACTTGACACTGAGTGCTACTAATAAAAGATTGTGATTTGTGATTTCTAATCTAAGCTACTATGTATAATATATCCGCACGAGTAGCAAAAAATGATAGCCAAAATGTCTGAATCTTAGCCAGGCGAGAGCAGGACAGCTGAGGAGAAGATGCTGAGAAAATTCCACTCCTCATACTCCAGACAGCTGCTGCAGAAAGGACTTTAAGCAATCCCAAGTACCGCTGCATGGATACCTAACGAACAATGCCCGGTAAAATTGCCCACAAAACTCTCTTTTGTTGCTGTTTTTTGTTGTATTAGCATTTTCAATTTAATGTCTGGTATTGAGTAATTTTCTGTACCCTGTGTTGATACTTTTCAAAATCAGGTGTTGCCAATTCTTTTGGGAATCCAGTACTTACTATGTTGCATGCTTTAATTACCATTTCTGCCCAACACTAATTTTTATTGTAACAGCAGCTAGTCCTCAGCTACTAACAGCTTCTTGTATTGATGCCAGTTCGGCTGGCAAAATATTACAGTGATCTGGTAGAGGGAAGGAGTTTGAAAGTTTTCGCTCTTTGAGTTCTGCTATGTTCTCTAGCTAAGATCCGTTAATGTGGAAGCAAAGAGAGCCATCGGATTCTGAATTTTCTCGAGTCTGTGTTTCTCCGTCTGTTACCTCTCTTTAAAGTTGTGTACTAGCACGCGATGGCGCTCATCAGGTACTGATTTGCAAGTGTGTTGGTGTCACTACACCGAACTGCTTTACAGCTCTTTAGTTCTTGTCTTTAGTTCTTGTAGGGAGCAGTCTACCTCTAGTTCCAAAGCGGAGTATTTTCAGTATCTCTTTCATTGCCTCAGCAAAGCTCCACTGCTGCAAACTGGTGCCTTTCTCTGAGCTGTCTTTTGTAGCACGAAAGTATCTGATTATTAGTTAAATACTTACCATCGTACCACAACGCCATAGAATCTGACTTTGAATCCAACATGTCCTCTTAAATTTCATTTCAAACACTGTGCGCTTCTAGGTTTTAAATTACTCGTTTTTTCCCTGTTTCTATTCGCCTAGTTGCAATTCGCGTATGTATGTTTATTGCTACATTGTTTTACCCCTATGCTTTCTCCTACATTGTGCCATACATAGAGGAAGGAAAAATAGTCAGAAAAAAAATATTTTTTATAAAAATTGGATTTTTAGAAAATTTGTACCATGTGAAGAGGAGTGGAGGACGGGACAGGGTGGCTTGGCTAGCAGCAGCAGTAGCAGCTTGCATTTGATGTGGTAAATAAAATATCACAGATATCCGCGTATGCGCTTGAAATTGATGGGATGCACGTAAATACATGCATACATACATACATACATATATATATATATATATATATCTATACTATACATATGCATGCACACATTAGAAGCTCGTTGGCATTTTCTTATATACTCGTACATACTCGTACATCTGTATATGCATGTGTGTGTGTAACCCTTGTAACTTCTCATGCACATCATTTCCACATTTTTATAGCTCACAGCTTATAGAAAGAAACAGTCGAATGCGCGCATATTTAATGCCATTTAGAATGCAACTCACTCACTCACAAATAAAAAATGAAAATCTTTAGTGCAATAACAAAGCAACACTTTCGACAATCAAAGCCCAACACACGCCCACATGCACAACATACTGCATATAATGGATTTTTGGGTACACAAATTTGTAATACAAATAAAATCAAATGAAAAAATTTTCAAATATCCTTTTGATAACGGAAATGCAATGCATGAATAGATGTGTGTGTGTGTGCGTTATTTGTACTTAGATGCATTTTGCATTTGGAATTTTGCACCATCCTAATTAAATTTTTCTAACAAAGGCTTTTAAGTGATTTAAAGTGATGTCGTGCAATGATTTTATTAAAGTTTCAAAATTGTCGCTTTATAAAGGAATATATGAAGAATATTTGGGATACACAAGGTGGCGCAAAAGTAACCTTGCGATGTTTTTTGACTGTAATTAAAAAAAAAAAATGAAAAACTTTGATTCTTCTTGTGGATTATTTTTATTTGGTCTTTTAATTCTTTTTACATCAACTCGAGAATATGATGTCATGTAATTGGCCGCCGCCACAGTTGATTGAGCCCTTTTTATGGCATTTTCCATCACTTTGGCCAAAACTTCCGGCGATAGGTCCTCACATGCTTGACGGATATTGTTTTTAAGAGCTGCAAGAGTCTGAGGCTTGTTGACATAAACCCGCGACTTCAAAAAGCCCCACAAAAAGAAGTCTGGAGCGGTCAAATCAGGCGATCTTGCTGGCCAGTGCAAATCGCCAAAACGGGAGATTAGGTGCCCGGGAAATGCATCCTTCAGCATATCGGTTGTGGCACGTGCAATCCCAGTTCATCAAGTTGCGACAAAAAGAACTCGTTGATCATTGCTCTGTAGCGCTCACCATTCACAGTAAGCGTTTGGCCCGCGACGTCTTCGAAGAAAAAAGGTCCGATGACTCCTCCAGCGAAAACAGCACACCATACAGTGACTTTGAGCGGGTGTAATGGCTCTTCGTGGGTTACACGCGGATTTTCAATGCCCCAGAAGCGTAAATTTTGCTTATTTACGTACCCGCTAAGATGGAAATGGGCCTCATCACTCATGATTATTTTTGATGAAAAATCATCTTCCTCTTGGTGGTGATTAAGGATGGCTTGAGCGTATGTTAGACGCGATTGGCGGTCAGCAGCTAATAGCTGATGCACCGTCTGGACTTTGTACGGAAACGTCTTGAAATCTTGTACCAAAATTCGCTGTAAAGACCGTCGACTGATACCCATTTGCGTGGCACGTCGTCTGGTCGATGTCGACGGCACTTCCATGACATCCTCGGCTACAGCAGAAATATTCTCTGCAGAACGGCTACTCCGTGGTCTGCCACGCCTGGCAGCATCTCGTGTTGTGCCGGTCTCTTCGAGGCGAGCGGCTAAACGTCGCAGTGTTTCACCAGGAGGCTTTGGATGGCGAGGAAATCTGCGACGAAATTCACGTTGTGCAAAAGTCACCGACCTATTATTGGTCAAATAAATAGTCAGCAATATTCCGCGTTCTAGAGCAGTGTAGCCTAACATTGTTTATTAACGTGTATTTCGCATGTGTTTATTAAACAAATGTCAAAACAGAACTGACATTAGGGGCCAATCGCAAAATTGATAGCATTTTCTGATAGGAGGATTACTTTAGCGCCTCCTGTTATAATCTTCCCAGTGTACAAAAAAGGACAAAAGAGAGTATGTGAAAATTATCGTGCTATTTCACTGCTTAACTCTGCTTATAAGGTTTTTACTAATGTCCTCTATCATCGTATCAATGAATATGCAGAGACCATTATTGAAGACTATCAGTGTGGACTCCGCAAGGGAAAATCCACAATCGATCAGTGCTTTGTCCTCGGTCAAATCTTTGAAAAACACCACGTATATGAAAAGGATATTCGCTGCCTTTTAATAGATTTCAAACAAGCGTTTGATAGCGTCAGGAGAGATAAACTTCTTTACGTACTGCTTAGCCTAGGAATTCTAGCAAAACTTATAAGGCTAACCATAGTTACGCTCACGGATACAAAAGCAAAAGTAATCATCCAACGGAAGCTCACAGAGTCATTCGCAATTGAATCTGGTGTCAAACAAGGTGATGCACTATCTTCTGCCATATTCAATTTGATGCTGAATTTTGTTATAAAAGAAGTCAACAAAGGTGGTAAATTACTAATTAAAACATCGCAAATATGTGCCTATGCAGACGTTATCACCACTCTTTCGAGGAACACGAACGACTTAGATAAAACCTTTTTAAAAATTGACAAAATTCCCAACGATATTGGCCTCTTCGTTAACGACTGTAAAACGAAATACGTGCTGAAATCAAGACGGCACACAAATGCACAGAATCTTCATGTAGGTGCATATACTTTTGAAGCGGTGCAATAATTTAAATATCTAGGTGCTATGTTCACCTGTAGCGGTAACTCAACACCCGCAATCAAAGATCGAGTCAACGCCGCCAATAGAGCATACTATTCACACCACCTGTGCGTTTTGTAAAGTCGCAGCGTATTCGGTGGCTAGGTCACGAGCTCCGTTCTATTGTACAAAAATTTGGCTAAGCTCTCTTACTATTTGCCGCCTCATTTGAATATTTGACAACTCGTTCTTGAATTGCTTTACGTTCAGTAAGATTTCTCCTTTACTCATTCTATAAGGGCTTCTTTACCGTATAGACAGATAGATAAATCCTTTATGAAGTTCGCACTTCTATCTTATAGTCTTTTGTGCTCTCTACTCATCACAGTACTTTATCCAGTCCCAGTTCCCTTATTAAACTTAGGATAGAGCTACGTGCCTTTTCTCTGGATGCAATTGACCAAGATAACTCAACATTCTTCACGCTATAGCACTGCGTTCCAACAGAAGTTGCACTGAAGTCTCTTGAGATTGGTCGCAGAAACGACAAGAGACCAAATCTGGATCATGTGCAGATGACGTCGCAGTCTGCAGTGGCCTGTGAGAATGCCCGTGAGTATTCTCAGTTTATCTTCTTGCTTTATTTGCTTCCTCTTTTGGTTGTACCATCCCAATAGGGATTTCGCTTGGCGTAGCCCCATAGTTTGGTGCTAGCAAACCTCCCTTAGTCCTAGCTCTTCACACCTAAGCTTCTCCTTAATGGTGGGTTGTCCCTTAGCAAGGAAGGGCTCGGGTCCTATTAAAGGCGAGGCCGGAGCCTCTCTCGCCCATCCGCCCGCTATTTCGTTCCCAGTTATGCAATTGTGCGTTCCTAGTAGATTAAGTTTCCCGATACACTCGAGGACCAGTGAGGATTTGATCTCATAGCATGATAGGGCCATGAGTGCCGTCTGACTGTTGTCATTCAGTATGGCAATTCGCTCATTCCGGAAATGTTTATCTCTGTACATAGGCAAATAGCATTCATCTCCGCTTGGAAGATGCCTGAGAAAACTGCCCATCGACCCAGAGCGCTTGGTTCTGAGGCCGTAAATTCCAGCGCCTATGCCTTCTGGGGTCTTCGTGCCATCTGTGTATCAGTGCAGAGCACTCTCCTGGACTTTCTTTTCAAATGCAAGCCTACTCCAATTTAACTTATTTTTCAGTTCAATTCTCAATTTTTTTCGAATTGAATTACGCTGGTTAGCTGGGTTAATGGGAGCTGCAGCTTTCCTTCTGGCTTCCTCGTCCTACTTTTTGGAAAAGGCGGAAAAGCTCCGCCTACGTATTCAGTGAGCTTGTAACCATTAGCGCAGATACTAACTCCACTTCTATTGTCCGTTATCCTCCGTGCTGCAATCTTCTCCCGTTGGGAAAGTTGTGGTAAAGGATGTATTTAAGTGTAGCTCTGTTGAGTTACAAAAGTCTTTTGCGTATAACTTGGAAATGATTCCCAACCATAAATGCAACCGGAGACCGATGAAGATTCTGAAAACGAAGATACCGGCGATATAAATAATGTATCGGTCTCGCAAGTGGAAAACAGTGTAAAAGTTTCGTAAAGAATCACTTTTGATGATCAGTGAGCCTTAAATGGGTGACATAAGTCAGATCGTCTTCCACACTTAGCCAAATAATCAAATTCCTGACCCATTTTGACAAAACATAGAGGAAAACAGCGAGATAACAAACGAATAAAAGGAAAAATGAAGAGGAGGTTTTGGGTTAAAGAGGAGTGTGAGGACCAAACGGTGTCTGAATACAATTGCGTTAACCGCTGCAAGCTACCGATTTAATTTACCAAGTATATGATATTTAAACTTACTAACTATGCGCCCCCCGTAACGGAATGGGTTGTTGCGTGACTAACATTCGGGAGTGCGTAGATTCTAATCTGCGAAAGTGTTTCTAATAGCGGTCGCCCCTCGGCAGGCAATGGGAAAACCTCCGAGTTTATTTCTGCCATGAAAAAGCTCCTATATGCCGTTCGGAGTCGAATTAAAAAAAGTTGGAGCCAAGTTGTCCGAATTTTAGCTCGGCGAGTTCAGAACAGCTGAGAAGAAGATGCTGAGATGATTCCACCTCATCCACCAGACAGCTGCTGCCGAAAACACTTAAAGCAATCGCAAGCTTCACCGCATGAATATCTATCGGACAATGTGCGTTAAGAATACCCACAAATTTCGAGAGTTGCGGTTTTGTTAGCTTGAGAAGCTCTCTCGAGCTCCCACGATCTACCCGTGGCCAGAAGAATCTCGCTACTTCGCATTTTTGCACACTAACCCAGCGTTCGCTGAGTTGACGCAAAGCCCATCTCTCCAGCAGTAGACCACAGATTCTCAAGAGATTCCGAAAGCTCTCATTTCAGTTTCTCGCTATGGCACTGTGACCGGAGTGAGTAGAATTTAAGTATTTCGCTTTGTTTTTTTAATAATTTAATAGTGGGTCGAGGAAAACCAGACCACCGGTTCTCAAGATAATCCCACTCGTCTAATTTCGCGGTGAAACCATTTCGCGAGTCTCCTGTCTAGCCAGATCATCAGCCCAGTAGTTTCTTGCTGTGCCCCTGGGGCCAGAGAGAGTAACATTTAAGCATTTCGCTTTGTTTTTAATACTCTAATAGTGGGTCGAGGAAAACACTGCAGCGAAGAAGAGCGTCATATCGAAAAACACATAAAACTTATATAGAAGTAACGGATATATTCGGGTGTTCTGATCTAATGAAAGCGAATGCCCTGTAGTATAAAGATACACTCGAAAAGGTAGTCGCAAACGCAAAACAACCAGCGAAGACGATCGACATACATTCCAAGTCTCTAAAAAAGGAGCTCGCCGCTTCATCTGCAGAAATAAAAAAACATTAAGACCTTAATGTAAATGACATAGCAGTTCGTAGACACTCGATGGAGCACAAATTACACGTGCAGAGTCGACGAAAAGTTTCTTTGCCCAAGAACACGTAAATTGGTCAAAGGAAAAAAGAAGAGATATTTTGTAGGCGGATGAAACAAAGGTGAGTCTAGGCAGTATGTCCGTTTTCCGCGAAATGACCGTTGTCCGTTTGACTGTTTGGTGACGGTGCGAAAGTGAAGGTATGAGGAAATTTTTCTTATAGTGGCGTTGGACGTTCAATGAATCAGCAGCTGTATGTGAGAATTTTAGAAAATATAATGCTGTCATACGCTCATTACCATTGACGTGGTTGTTTCAGCAAGGTAACGACCCTTCGGGTTAAGGGAGTTGAGGTCATGCGTGGCCTGCGCAGTAGTCTGACCTCAACCGTACAGAAAATTTATGGCCGGAGATAAAAAAGAGTGTTGCTGATCGTAGGCCATTAAAACTACACAGAACTATGAAACACAGTTCAGGAAAGCAAATCCCACTGAAAAGGTGTCGTGATCTCATCGATTCAATGCCATGCATATGTACAGCAGTAAGAAAAACTTGTGGTTATTCAGCTAAATATTAGGAAAACTAACGTAAGTAACTAATTATAATTAGTCAAATATTGTTCGTTCTGTTTTAACAACTGAAGCAACCGAGGACGGCTCTGATGATTCTACCGAAAATAGAGTTCCAGAAATGTTTAAAGAGCTGGCTCAAACGCTAGCACCAGTCCGTTACAGTTGATGGGTAGTACTTTGAAGGGGACCATATCACTTTTGGGAAATAAATTTGTATTTTGAAATTTCTGAATACACTCCGGAAACTTTTTGATCAAAGTGGAATGCCAAATCCAAGCGACAAACGGTTCTAACGGGAAGCTTTTTCATGAGCCACCACTTTAAGAAAAATTCTATGCCTTCATTTGAATATTCTGTGTGCGCAGTGCGGATCAAAGCCACGCCTCGCTACCGGCGTACCACACACCAAAGCGCTCAGCCGCCATTAATCTCTTTTTTTTTACTGCAATTAAATATTGAAAATTTAGCATTTCATTTCGAAAATTACTCTAAAATATTCCCCCATCATCCCTTTCTCAAATATTTATTAACTAAATCTCATTAGTAGTCGGCAAATCAGCGATTAGTAGTAAATATTTTATCTATCATAAAACTACAATACCTGCCCACAGAATCCCACCGCCACTATGCAATCGCAAGGAATCAGTGCTGCATCAACTGCCTGCCTGCCTGCCTGCCAGCCTGCCTTCGACAATCTGGCATTTCAATTATCAACTTATCTATTTGCGTAAAATACTGAAAAAGTGGCTTCGGGGCAAAAACGCATAAATAAACGAACTAAATTATTGAAGACATGCCCCTCTTGCCACTGCTGCCAATAGGCGCAGGCAGAGCAACTCGTTGCTGCAACTCGACAATGATGCAATGCAAACAGCCACACCCCACACTGAACACCATTGAACCGTAGCGAGTGCGCGAATAAATATAAAAACAAAAACACGCACAACACAAAAAAACGCACGCATTGTGGTTGAAATTTTTGATTTTATTAATGCAACGAAAATTAATTCTACGCATAAATGCACACGCATCCACACACACACACTCATGCACCTACAAATTTGTGTTTTTCATGTACATGAAAATAATGTCGCTATATAAAGCATATTTGCCGGCGTTAGGCCGTTTTTAGCTGGCAGCCGATGGCGCCACTGTGGTATGTGCACTCCACAACGCATACATGCACATATATGTATATATGCATGTAAGTATCTACGTATGCAACGACACCTTCCGCTACAACTTATTTCGCAATCGGCCACCGCACACCACACGCCATACACCAGGACTCTATGGCCGCCGTCAACTACTTCATACTTCATCGCAACTCTTCCTGCTAGCGCTTTGACTGTTTCCTAGCAATATCCGGTACAAGCGCGCTAACCTTCGTCGGCAACGCGATTTGAAAACACATTTTTTTGTTTACCGGCTGCTCATTTCGCTGGCTTCCATCTTGTGCGCCTATAGCTTCACTTATACATACCTACTTATTTATTTGTCTGTATGTGTGGGTGTGTGTTTGTTGATTGGTTGGTTGGCAGGCTTTTGCGGTAGGTTTTGTTCGTGTACAGCGGGTGCGAAATAGCATAAGACTGATGGTTATTAGGAGGTAAAATTTCCAAACTCGACCGCAACTGGCGGCGGCGGCGGCGGTGGTGGCGGCGGCACTAGTGACAGACAACGCTGCATATCGCTATTGCAACCGTTGGGCGTAAATTTTGTTGTAAGCGTCGGGGCTCTTTTGAAATTTGCGCGTACATAATTTTTATTCGCGCCTACTTTTCCTGCTTTGCGGCTAATGTTTGCCTCCACGGTCGGGTGTCCAACGCGTCTAAACTAAATAAAAAAGGGTGACAATTGCATGAGTATTTGAATTGAAATTACCCTGCGCTGTTTACCTACGAAAATCTCAGCTAGCATTTATTATTGATGTGCGAGTGATGTCAGAAGTCGTCGCGTTCATTCTTTGTTGGACATTCGGCCGTGCTGATGTTGCTGTTGTTCCACAAATGAAGAGATCTACAGTTTTATGCTGACTTCGAATGGTTTTTATGAGGCGTTTTTTGATGACAGAAGTATACTCGAAGGTTTGCCATTGCCTGCCGCGAGGCGACCGCTATTTACCAGGTCTAAAGCCACACTAAAGCCACTGGATGGTGGGCTTCACCCTTTCACACAATACGCTCGCTGAAACCTTATAGGCGATTCGGCCGTAGCCGAATGGTTGGTGCGTGACTACTATTCGGATTTCAGAGAGAGAACGTTGGTTCGAATCTCGGTGAAAGACCAAAATAAAGAAAAACAAAGTTGTTCCTAATAGCGGTCGCCCCTCGGCAGGCAATGGCAAACCTCTGAGTGTGTTTCTGCCATGAAAAAGCTCCTCATAAAAAAGTATCTGCCGTTTGGAGTCGGCTTGAAACTGTAGGTTCTTCAATTTGTGGAAGAACATCAAGAAGCACGCCACAAATAGGAGGAGAAGCTCGGCCAAACACCCAAAAAGGGTGTACGCGCCAATTGTGGATTGGGTAGAGCGCGCTTAAATTCGAATCGGCCGGCATGCTTTCATCCCACCATATTTTACATAGGAGCTGATACATGCACCTTACCAGCTTCTCGCCGGCATGTTTGAATAGCTCAGTCGGCAATTCGTCGGTTCCCGCCACTTTGTTGTTTTTTAGCCGTGTTATCGCTATTCCCGCCTCCTCATGGTCAAGTAGCGCAATCAAAGTCTCGTCGTCAAATATTGGCGTATTGGGATCTTCACATTCTCTGTGCTAAGCGCAGTTGTCACTATTTAGCAGGTTCGAGAAGTGCTCCCTCCATAATTTAAGTATGCTCTATATTTCAGTCACCAGATTGCCATCTTTGTTCTTACAGGAGAACGTCCGGGTCTTGAAACCTGCTCTAAGCCGCTGAATTTTCTGGTAGAAGAGCCGCTATTAGAAAAACAAGTATCTATCATATTTGTGTTTCGTGCACGAATTTTCGACCCGAACACACTCAGTCTATTTGACGGTAACACTACAAAAGATTGTACGCGAAGCCATTCATAGACTGCGCGAGCTTTGCTGGTATAGCACCGTTGACATTGAAATTTGAAAACAGCGAGCCAAGAAGTAACGAAATAATGGTAACTCCTAAAGTACTCAGGCTGAAAATCCCATTGTATTCAAAGCTCTGGAAAGTAAAAGAGCAGATACTCAAGAAAGAAAGGAGAGAAGTAACAGAAGGAAAAAGATAAGATAGAATAGAGAAATAGAGTTAGCTTGTCCTGTGAGAACTTTCCAGTATCCTTGGTAAATCTGAAAATATCCGCTAGTTTGAGAGAATGAATATTACTTATTCTCATGACATCGGAACCCAAAATACGTCGCCTTGTTCTAGCAAAGGCAGGAAACTCACAGAGAAAATGCTCGGTGGCATCCGTCTCCTCTAAACAATACAGGCTTTTCTCACCTTTTCTCAGCACAGTTACTTTTCCAGGATATACAGCTTTCAAAGTATATAAATGAAAAATCTCAGCCACACACTTCGCTATAAGCAGCTGACTGCCATAATCGTAACTCTGCCGGTAGACAAAAATATGCCTTGAAGTCCCATACCTTTGCTGATGCTGGACAAACGTGATTTGCGAAACTCTGTTGTCCTACTTACCGGATTCAATCTCCGGTCAGAAAAGATGAATACGCTTCGTCTTGCTGATCTCATGGAGCTCAACCTAAAGGACCCAACTCGCTTTAAGAAAGCGACGTTCCACTTGAGTTTCATAGTCTTCGCGCACTTTAGAAGGAGGATAAAAACCGGCCCATCTGGGTTGTTTGAAAAGAGAAGACGCTTTACTGGGGTGCAATGGGCGAACATTTCACTGGCTGCGACTGAGAGATTATCCCACTCACTAACTAAAATAAGGAAAGTACTAAAGAGTGACTTCAAGAGTGCGATATCCCTACATTTGCTTAGACTACAAAACGACTTTTAGTATGTTTTGAGAGTTCTTTTCTTTTAATTTCACAGTCTTTAATTAGAGTTTCTAGAAAGATTTATGGTATGCAGTTTAATAACTTTTTAAATTTTTGTGCAATAAATGCAAGTTTCAAGCTGTTGGAAAATTCCAACGATTTTTTATAATTTATTTCCCGGACGGTGTCGCACATTTTCTCCACATAACAAAGGCACGAATTTTGTTTTTGTTTACCTTTTCTAATTTTTGTATGCAAATCAAAAATTTGATTTTTATAATTTTTGTTAGACTATGAGCTATACTTTCATAGAAAAATAATACACCTCTGGAAAATGAACTGACATAAATTGGTCTTCGTTTTCTTCATCCTCGCCACGGTCCCTTAGTTGGGGTCGGCCCCCCTCGTACGCAATTTCCAGTTCACTCGGTCCTGGGTTGTCCCTTCGTTGACTTCGCTTCGCTGCATATCCTTTTTAATGTGTTTAACAGGGACTTAAATGGTCGGCCACGTCCGATTGATGGTATCGGCTGTGTTACTAATTTTTTGTTGCATGCCGTTCCAGCTCAAGCGATTTTCTCTTAATTTCTCTGTTATTGGAGCCATATGACAGCCTCCTCTGATCTGTTTATTGCTTTTCTATCTTATCAAGTTTTGTGACGCTCGATGCACATTGCAGCATTCTCATCTCCGCCACATGGATTATTTGCTCCTGTTTAGCAGGCAGCGGCCAGCATTCTGAGGCATACGCCATTGCAGATCTAATCCCAGCTTTATAAATTTTGCCTTTTAACTTTCTTGGCATCTTTTTGTCACACAAAACGCGTGACACTGCGCACCAACTTTGCCAGCCGGCTTATATGCTGGTGCGTAGGTCATCTGCTTCCAAGACTTCAGCCCACTGTGAAAATTTATTTTATAAAGCAACAGCATTCTCAGATAGTAGCGCAACATCTACGGCGCACAACCACAGTGCCCAAGGCAATACGTCTTGTAGTTTGTGTGTTAGAGTATCCATAACCAGGTTGAAAATAAGGGGACTGAGGGCCGAGCTCTGCTGTAACCCCACGTTTATGGAGTTTTTTTTCATCATGCCCGTCCTAACGTATGGCGCAGAAGTTTGGCCGAAGACAATATCCGATGAGACGTCACTTGGAGTGTTTGAGAGAAATATTATGCGGAAGATTTTTTTACGTTGACGACGGCCAATTCGAACAAATGAGCTGTATGAGCTTTACGACGACATTTACGGCTGCTTCGTTGGCTGGATCATGTCATCCGAATGAGTACAAACGCTCCGGCTCCGAAAATATTCGATTCGGTACCAGTTGGTGGTAACAGAGAAAGAGAAAGGGCTTCTCTGCGTTGGAAAGATCAGGTGGAGAAGGACTTGGCTTCACTTAGTGTGTCCAATTGGCACCGGTTAGTACTAGAAAGAAGTGTTTGTTAAACTCGGCCAAAATAGCAAAATTTGAAATCTATCTGCGGCACCCGGGTCTGTGCAGACTTTCCCCACTTTGGCTATAGCTAACTACTTGAGCTTCCAGGTAGCGTCCTAAAATTAAATTTTCTATCGATTTATGGATATAACTTTTTTAAAAAGATCCTCCAACAGGACAAAAAAAGGCCAGCCCATGGTTTTAAAAAAGGTGTCCAACGGAGGGTTAAGGAAGTTCTCAAGGTGCCATACAACTCTTATTATTAATTTTGACACAGTTAAAACATAGTCGGTTGTGGTTTCGAGCCATCTAAATATTTACTTAACCGGCGAAAGCATGACGTCATAATACAGTACGACGCGGTGACAGATAAAGGAATTTCTCTTGAAGAGAGCATGCAATATTTCATCATGAAATTATGCCTCTACAAGTAATATGATTCTATGGATTTCCTACAAACCTTTCATTTTTTTTCGTGGAGTGTTTTATTAATTTGTACTGTATTAAACTTTCGCTGCAAAAAAAACAAATATATGCATACGCATACATTTATTAATTTTTAAAATCTAACGTTACCCTGTACACAGTCATATTTATGTTTAACTATGCCCATCGGGGCGCGTTACCGCAAAGCATTGATTACGTGTCCGTGTCGCTGGCAGGTGCATTTCGCCCAACAGCGAGTGCCTGCCAACCAAAAATGCCATTCATGCAAGGTCCTAATGAACATGGACGGGTGGAGGGGGGGTGAGGAAATAGTATATGCATACATCCATAGATATGTTTAAAGCATCACGCAGCTAAATGCCTTTATGTGTGCATGTATGTATGTGTGTATGTGACTTGATTTGTCCCACTAACGGCCTGCACTGCAAATGTACTCAAATGTGCCCAGTGGAATAGACGCTATGTGTATTGAAATTACGCACTAGCGCTCGCGTTCGCGCTCACTCTACTTCTTCATTTTAGATTTGGTACATATTTGTTTATGCGTGTCAGTGTACGCTCTGCCTATTACTTCCTAACGCTACTCACTCACTCTCCTTCACATCCACGCATTTATGTGCCGGTGAAATGTATTAGTGTCCACCTAAATTTACGAAATTCGCCGGTTCAGCATAAAATGCCGAACTTCCTCTCTGCTTTTCCCCCCTCACAAATTCGTTTATATACATATGTATGTATGTATACTGTCACACGCAAAAGCTTCCCGCTCTTCGTCTCTCTGCAATTAGAATTTTTGTAAAGCCTACTCTTCTCTACTGCCACATATTTCACATACTTGGGCTAGCAAAGTTTCGACAGTTGCTTTGTATATAGCTTTGTTGTTGTTTATACATACACATACGAGCATATACTGTAACTACAAACGCTAATGTGTATTGTGTAGTTGTTATTGCTATTGTTATTGTCACTATAGCGCTGGGTATATCTCTATTGTTATTGTTGGTGTATGCAATTGATGTTGTTGCCATTTCTGCTCATCTACTTGCATTGCCAAGCATAACCAAGTTTTGAAACTCAGTTCATTTGTACACGTAAAATTACCTTCTACATCCTTTCTGTCTCTTCTAAAGTGAGTAGAGTTCAAATTGTGCTCAATGCCTATGTATTTTACATACATATATGCAAAGGGTCATTGGTATATGGATTTTCATAATTAGGGTCCAATACGCAATGGTATTAAGAAAATTCAAAAAATATAATATTATAATATATTTAGATGTTTCAAAATGTCATAGCATTAATTTTATTAGTTATATAATCAAGTCATTACACTATTCTATTTAATATTTCCTATTTTCTTATGAGAAACGAAACTGGAAAGTGACATTTGGCGCTACTTTGGAATTTGGAGTTACTCATTTCGCTATTTAATTCAACAAAATGCTGCATATAGAAGATGTTTTTGTACAGAGCTTGAGAAGTTAAAATGATAACACACAACAGACTTTTAGAATGCATTTTTTTTTATAATCTGGTAGATGATTTCATGGTATTTATATTTTGAATATGATATCCGGCATATGTCCGATACTGCTATGATTTCCATTGCCCATTCAATCTCAATCAGCTGAATTTTTGACTTCTTTTTCCAATAAATCTAAATAATCCCAAGATCCTCACGTAAAATGTTCCACGTAGTCGAAGCTCAAAGGCAAATTTCTCTGTCTTGTTGATGGTTTTGAATCGAGAAGACTAAAATTAGTGCGAAAACAATCGATAACAGCACAAATTGCTTACTCAATAAGTCAATTATGTTGACCGTAAAATAAACTTCGCGAGAATATTTAGTTTCCTTCAAAGTAAATTTCTACACTTTGGAAGCGTTGTTCTGGCGTTAAACGTTTCATGATGACTTGCAAAGCCTTACTGAACAGCTGTCAAACCATAGTTATTGATATCGATAGTTCTTAAAAAACACCCGTTACTGTATGAGACGCCTTCCTGTAGATTATGAAAAAAAAAACAAAATTAGAAAACACGTAAAGCTTTTGCTCAGAATCAAGATAAACCAATGAGGTGCTATACTGAAAGGTCATTGAATACGTAGTTTACCTTCAGAACTATTAAGGAGAGGAGAGGCAGCAGGCCTCAAGCTAGCAGCCGTTTCTTTCCGGTTTTTGTTGGAACGAGAAAATGAAGTGACGTTTACATATGTAAATTTAAAAGACATATACACATATTTTTTATTTTTATTTTTTTCAATCCGAAATCTTAGTAGAGAAAGCCTAGAGAAGCTTTTAATAAGCCTGAAATTTCTAGCAGCTACTACTTCTGTCGTTTACTTCTAATTTAATTACAGCGTTTATAGATTTTTCTTTTCTTTTAGAAAAAATAATTTCAATATTCCTCACAAAGCCCGCATAATTTTCTGCTGTTCTGTAAAACTGCTTATTTGAATAATTTATCATTTGATTGTGCTTGTTGAATGGATGTTTTTGAAACTTTATTGGACATAATTCTCGAGCCCTTATCTTCAATTAGTTACTAAGCTGAATTATTTTATAAGTTTATTAAGAACTCTAGTGGGTTCAATTGAATAAATAAATAAATTATCATAACATTTGGTTGGCATGGAAATGGGTATATGAGAATGGAAATGAAATGGAAATGAGTATATGAAAATTTGTTGCATTTTTATAAATTTTATGCATGAAGTTGAAAGTTTTGTTTATATGGCTTCTGTTAAACAATCAACAATATGAAAAAAAAAAAATTAATAAAAAATAAAATTTTATACGAAAAACATTGTAAAAATATAGTAAAAAAGGTCACTAGTTCAAGTTATGCTCGCCAGCATTTGTCCATTTTTTTTGTGTTGTGTTCTTTATTTCCCATTGAGGCATATCAGGAAATATTTGTGTTTATACATCTCATGTTTCACCGGTTCTCTAATATCTGCCTATTGCCGCTGATATTCACAGCTTGAGCATCATTGAAGTACATGCGTGCATGTACACATATACATATACATATAGACACATAAATGCATCTTTATGCTCGTATTTATAGCTTCATGCACTTTTGTTCTGTGGAGAGAGAGCAACGAAAAACGCCAAATACATAATGTCTAATCAATAGTCCCGCTATTTGGGAATACTTTTGTACACTCCCGATTAAAAAAGAGACGGTTTTCATACAAATATAAGTAACCAGAAAATGAATGGTTATTAGATGTTTGTAGCGTGCAAATAATTTTAAATTTTAAGAATTTTTTTAAATGCTTATTATTTTTTACAAAAGAATAGCTCATTGTTTGACAAAAGCCATATACTTATGTATATATGCAGTTTTTACCTTACTAGTTTTTATTCTACTCCGTGAGCGTCTAGCCCTAGAATTGAGAGGTAAAAACTTCAAATTAAAATTTTCCAATTTATTTATTTTATATATAAAAAGTTCGGTGTTTTTTAGCATAGAGGATGTGCGCATCTCCGAATGTCTGTATGTTGCTATTGTATTGGCAATGTCAAAAGTAGTCATAACAATAACAACTACACGAAAGCAAAGTTCAATTTGCAAAAACAACAAATTTTACGGTGCAATAACTACACACACACACATGCATGAGTGTGCAATAATTGCTTAGGCACCAACAATACGACGCGACAATGGAGTTGCTGCGACTAAAATCGCGTTGGCGGTTATGAAAAGCGCGGTTTGGACGCGTTCGCAGTGGAGCGCGTCAAACGAAAGCGGATCTAATATTATTGTTACTATTGTTTTTGTACTTGTGCATATGTATGTATATGTGTAGGAGTATGTGAGTAGCATTATTTGGCTGTTTCTTTTGTTGTTTTTTGTATTGTCCATTGTACCACAATCATTATTCTTCGAACTATGCTGCTGCTGCCGCTGCGCGTTCATCATATAATTACTTTGTGACCAAGGAGTGCGCTTTTGGTGCCGAGTGGAGTCGGGTTATTCCGTTCAGTTCACTGTTCAGTTCTGTTACTGCGCTAAATAAGCGCGCACAGTGGAATACTGCAGTGTCGAATTCGCACTCCTCGCGCTCTCTCTCTAACTCTCTGTCCGTTTGCCTAAAACACCCGTTGCTGGAAATGTATCGATAACAACAACTACAGCAATAATTTAAAAAGCAAATGCATGCATGCACTATCATATTTGTTAGCAACAACTTCAATGGAAAAATATTTTCTGCCGTTACTCGCTATTTACACCTACATACAGATGTACTTGTATACCTTCTCTCAGTCTATACTAGTATGCGCGCTGTTGGTGACATCTGCGTTGGCCGGAAAAATGTTATTGTTGTTTTTCACCGTTCCTATTGCCAACTGTTGCCATAATAATGGGAATTTTTTTTTGTTTTTAAAAAAGCATAAATATCAAATATAAAACATCAAATAAATATGTTCTTTCTTAATAATAAATTTGAAAATCATTTCATCATTTGTTACATTCTGAAGCCAAATCCATTAAAATTTGTCGTAAATTTGCTAGTCAACAACAAAATAATTAAATATTCTATATGTACATTAGGTTGGCTCAATTTGTATGGCAGGATTTTTTTTTTCGACCTAGCAGATTCGGATTCTACATGCTATTTAAAAAAAAAAAGTTATCCCTTAGATCATAACTCTAAAGCCAGTTTCGAGCTCCCCTATCTGGTAGGTAGGTAAGTTACAGGTTACAGGTACACTGCAAGAAGCACTACCGTTTTGATACCATAATGTCTGGACCATTAGCTGCGAAAAATTACAAAACTTAAAGGAAGTAAGACCATCTACAGTCTTCCGGAATCTAGGCTTGAGAATCGCCCCAGGTACCCTAAGGAACCTCATGCGCCTAGCCGCCAGAGCCAGATACTTACAAAGAAAGTGTTTAACCCCGAATGGGTTCCGTTCCGAAATTTTTCAACGCATTCGCAAACGAATCGACATTTTTCAAGTCACTCGGCATTTTTTCAAGTCATTCGGACTCATAACATACAAAAACTCTTGGCCGATTGAATTGAAATTTTAACGCATATTCACCATTACATTCAATAATTCAATTATATGGAAGTGCGTTTGATTTTTTTCCATATATTGCTTATATTTTTATAAACAATATTCAGACAAATTTTTGTTTTGAAAATTTTGGACTTTTTTATATGCGGCGTTTTTGCAAAAAATTATGTATCAAAAAATTGATTTTACTTCTATAAAAATAATTGCGTGCTCCTGATTTTAAACGCATTATTTTGGACAGTTTTGACTACTTTCTTTTGTAATTAAAAAAAAAAAAACATTTATATTTGTATTTTTATTTATTTTTTTTTTTATTTATTTATTTTTTTATTTATTTTTTTTTATTCATTAATTTTTTTATTTATTTATCGTTTTTTTGTTTATTTTATTTATTTTTTCTCAGTTCACAAGTACCAAATATAATTATAATACGACGCTGTTAGCCAAAATTCTAAAACTTCCGATAGGGTGATTAATTTTGCGCCACTTTGAAGTGTATTTTGTACCAAATTGTTTTGTTAAATGGCTTTGCGCATTTCTATCACTAATTTTGCGACACCTTGTACAACAAACACATATACATATATCTAATTGTAAATTTTGGAACTTTGTGCATTTTTTATAAAAACTACAAATTTGCATCAAAATTTCAAACTTATTAATAATTTTTATTAAAAAAAAAACGGTACTCAATTTGATAACCTATTTAATTTTAGTGTAATAAAGTTCAAGTTTGAAGTGGCTCAAAATTCTCGTTGATTTCGATAATTTTTTCCCAGGGTATTTTTTACTTTTTCTTTATATAACGAGTGCACGGAGAAAAAAACTGTACAGCCCTCATTTTATTTTATGTTACTTTTAAAACAACGCTGTAAAAATACTTAAAGCGATCTTCCTACCGTAGAAAGGGTTAGGGGTAATCAGAGGCCCGAAAAAATGATGTTTTTCAATAATTTGCTTGTTGCTTTATTTTACAAAAATAAAAACATAGCATTAACACAGCATGTTTCGGCTTGACTTTAGCAAAATTTCAAAAAAAAAAATGAATAATTGTAAAAGTTATCGCTGTTTGTGTGGAGCCCGTTTTTTCAGAAGTCCCTTGCGGTGATCAACACAAGTCCATGGAGATTCATCTAAAATCAATCGAAAAAGAGAAATAAGTTTTATTAATAGATAATCTTGTGACTGTTCGAAGCTTTGTTTTTTCGAAAGTAACAATATTGTGGCCCCAGGAAATATTTTTCAGATTTTCGAGAAAAAAACTAACAATTAATTGTTAAAAAAAGTTAAAATTTTTGGAAAAAAATTCTTCGATCACGCACGAGCTTTCTTATGTTTTTCAAAAGCTTTTTAAATTTTATTGAAATCTTTCGAGGGTTTTTAAGTTAGAGTAATCACCAGCTCGAAAAACATAGTTTTGAGAAAAATGAGTTTAAAGTTTTGCTTTCGATTCCAGAGCGCCCGAGCGCCCTTTGTTAATTGTTGAATAACTCGAAAAGTATTCGTCGAATTCACTTCACATTTTCACACAATATTTTGAAGACATCATGTTTTAAGAAAATTCAAAAAAAAAAAATCCTATTTTTTGAAAATTCTGACTACCCTTAACCCCTTAAAAAAAAAAATAAACAAAAGACAGCATTCAAGCCAAAAATTAAAAAAAAAAATTTCATCTCTCCTACCGCAGAAATTTCTTTTAAATACAAAAAATACTTAGCTGGTAAATTACTAATATGAAAGACAACTCGCAACAAAAAAAAAACAAAAGACTGGGGTTGGATTGTTAATTTTTTTTAGTATTTAAGTTTTTAGTTTTAGTTTTTTAGCTTATATTTTTGTTAGTATCCACTCAATTTCCATTAAATTTTTCGTTTGAAAAGAATTTCGTGGGATTTTACTATATACACTTTCCCCATACATAGTCGTTTATAGGTCATCAATTCTGCCACCCTTGCCAGTCATAGATAAGTGTTATGAATAATAATTTCACAATTAAAGTCCTAAACTTGCTCACAGGTTTATTTATTTGTAGCCCATTTGTTCTGTAGGAAATTAACCTTAATGTTCCTTCACGAGAATCAAGGATTTTATGACCACTTTTTTAAAATCATGTAAGACGATTTTTTAAGCTTATGGCGAGATGTTAACTTTCACTATAGTCTAACGCTTTTGATACATTGGACTTGGTTTTACCGTTAAAAAAACAATCTCAATAAATGCTTAAGTATAGATTGGCATAGCTTTAGCTATAAGGACTGCGCCCATCTTGTCGGTTGGGTGGGAGGGGGCAATAGCTAGGTAGAGCGATCGTAAATTCTGCCTTTCAATATTTTTTTAGAAAACATAAAAATCATTGAAAATATGTGACATAAATTCTAAACAGCCAAAATTTCTTTGGATCATAATTCTATATTCACAAAATTCTGTAACGGCAAAATAATGTAGAATTAGTATTCAAGTGTTTAAAATTTTACAATAAAGAATTTCAACAGCCAGAATATTGCACCCTAAGAATTCCGTACCAAATCAGGTTTATTAATTGGATACTTGAATACGTGAATAGTTGAATACTTGTCGTCGAAAAAAATTTTCCAAGTTATCATTCAAAATCGCAATTTTAAAGCCGCATATAAAATTTTATGTATAATAATGGATGAGGATCATGCTAGTTACTGGTTAGTTATTGCTGGGTTTACCTAGTTAGTTATTTCTTGGTCAGTTGCCGCTTAAAAAAAAATATCCAAAAATTCGCTCCACCTAGCCCGAATTCTTAGTTCCAAAAAATAGCCATTGAATGCAGAAGGAAAAAATTTCAAATTCTCTTCACAAAACTTAACTAAATACTTTCATTAAATTTTAACCAAAACGGCAACACTAAATCCATACATGCACTTTCGACTTCGACCTTAACTCACATGCGCGCACACAAAATCAAGCAAAGCGTTGCATTCATCAGCCACCAGCCACCAGCCACCAGCCGCCAACCGCTAACCCTAAACCCCGCCAAACCAAATTTCTATATCGCGGTGCATAGATTTACGCGTTTCACATTGTCTTAACGGGTGGCGAATGCTACATTCACGTCGCCATACGTACGTACATGCGTGTTTGTTGTTATTGTTGCAGCGGCCGTTGATAACATTGCCTCGCTGCAGTTGCGGTCGTTATAGCCAACAACTGACCGCGCGACCATGGGTTATCACCCTTAGCTAAAAAAAAGTATTGATATCGGCGCTGGCTTCATTTCTATTTCGCATTTGCTGTCCACAATTTGCGCTTTATTCCTCCTACTCTATTCCATTCCTCTCTATTCGCTCTTATTGATTCATACTTCCAACCGCACACTCATACACACGTACATACATACATATGTATGTAGATGGTTTAACTCGCCGATCGGCTTCGCATTAATTCGCAATTTTTTCCTGATCCATGCCAATCGATTATTTCTGGGTAATAACATCGTCGCTTCGGTCACGGACGAGTTGGTCCGCCAGGTGTATTTAGTGTGTGTGTGTTTGTATATGCATACATACATACATGCATTCGTATGTATGTTTATGCACACGTACGTTGTTGTAACAACATTTGCATACTATGTGTGTTAAATGCATATGAGTGCGTCATATTGCGAATGGTTGGCAACAAAAAAAAATGTACCCAATAAGTCCTGAAAAAATGCAATTGCATCCTCGCCACTTCAATCCACTTGTCATAATCTCTGTGTATGGTAGCTCCCATTTACAGTTCGCTACTATGACTTTTAAGTGTTCTAATGTACTTAATCCACTTTGGGTTTGGTCATCACATTCTGATTTGATGTGTTGCCTGTCAGCGTAAAATATTGTGGGTCCACCTACAGCCAATATTGAGGAATGTCGCTTCATATTGGAGGAGAGTTGCTGGTAAAAATTTTACATTAAAGTCAACATGAAAATTTCTAAAAAGAATGAAACCAAATAAAATATAAAATAACATGAAATAATGGAAGAATGTGCGCGGCAATTGTGTCGTGCGGTATATTCTGCGGAGCATCCACGGCTTAACGAAAAATGAAATACCTAAGCATCCATTAAAGTGTCCACATTTCATTTCTTTTTTCTTTAAATAAAACTTAAAGTTTCAAGAAATGTCGTCGCGCCATGATAAACAACTTTTTGATGCTCCACAACATTTGGCTCCAACAAGACGGCGCTACTTGCCCTACAGTCGGTGAAACAATGAATTTACTGCGTCGTCGTTTCGGTGAGCAATTTATCTCTCGTCTCGGACCAGTGGATTGGCCAGCAAGATCGTGTGTTATCACACCTTTGGACTTTTATTTGTGTGGGTATGTAAATTCTAAATGCTTTGTGGACAAACCAGCTTCGATTGAGACATTGGAAGCCAACATTACTAAAGTTATTCACGAGATACCCACCGAAGTCCACCTGCGAGTCATTCAAATTTGGTGTTTACGGCTGGCCTAATTACGGCGCAGTTGCGGCCAACAGGGATTATTTTTAAAAAATAAATATCATGAATGGATATACCTAAAAACTATAAAGATTACCCAATCAATTTGAATTTTCCTTGTTTTATTTCAATTCTAAATCCGATACTAGAATAATGTAATGCTGCGCTGGCGATTTACCCCAGTTCGCGCTAATTCTATTTCTAGCGATTGTCCTCGCGTACCGGAGCAGGGTAGATTTAAATTAAATACTTAATAAACTTAAGGTTGATAGCCCTGGCAAATAGTACCCTTTCAAATTACTTATTGTATATTTTTTAGAATACTACATCTACATTCGGCCGCCGTAGCCGAATGGGTTGGTGCGTGATCACCATTCGGAATTCACTGAGAGGTCGTTGGTTCGAATCTCGGTGAAAGCAAAATTAATAAAAACATTTTTCTAATAGCGGTCGCCCCTCGGCAGGCAATGGCAAACCTCCGAGTGCATTTCTGCCATGAAAAAGCTCCTCATAAAAATATCTGCCGTTCGGAGTCGGCTTGAAACTGAAGGTCCCTCCATTTGTGGAACAACATCAAGACGCACACCACAAATAGGAGGAGGAGCTCGGCCAAACACCTAACAGAAGTGTACGCGCCAATTATTTATTTTTTTTTTTTTTAATATCAAAGTCGAAATAATCAAAAAACAAAAAAAAAAACAGGAAAGCGTGGAAAACTTTTCACTTCACCCAAAAAGATATAATATTTCCACGGTTTTGTTTTTAACTGTATTCAGGCAAAATTTTATATGAAATTTTTTGCTGTGAGGTATTCAATAGGTCGGTTCTGTTGGGATGATTTCCTAATAAAACTTTTTTTGTTTCATTGCTCTAAAGACTTTTTTTAACTTTAACTTACGAAATTACACCTTTTTGCATAAAAAAGGCTGTTGGAATAAACCAACTAGTAAACTACCATTTTTAAGATAAGTAAAAAACAAACAAAGAGTTTAAAAACTGATTTGTTTAATGGAAAATTTTTAACAAATCAGTAATTTACAAATTCTCGAATTATACATTTTTTCAACCAAAATGTTTCCTTAAAAAGTAGCATCCATTTCGAAAGATTTAAACAACAGTCAATGCTTTTCTTTGCATTTTTTATTTTTATTAACTTTTATTTCGTACATATTTTTATAATTTGCAAATAATACGTAAATAAAAATACTAATAAACAATTTGAATTTAGTTTTTATTAAATTTTAAAAAGAAGCTTTTTATATTTGAAATGCATGTACGAAAGACATATGTTTTTTGGTGGATGAGGTAGGATTCAAAATGTCCTCACACTTACAGCGAATGTCGTCAACTGTGTCGAGTGGTGTGGTCAGTAAAACAATCCCTCCTTCTCTTCTGGGGAGACTTCCTTTCCGCAACTACTTTCTGTATTACTTCAGGAGAACAGCATCCATTAAGGACCAATTCTATTCACCCCCTCTACAGTATTTGTAGCCAGCTTTCATGTTATAGGCTCGTCTTCTTCTGTCTCTGTGTGTACAGCTTCGCTTTGTTGCATGCGTTTGCGATGCATTTCTTTACCGCGAGAGAGGTAAAAACGTGTGTTCAGCGTCATCGCTCGGCGCTTCGCAGTATCTGCACTTGGGATCGCTTACCTTGCCCATGCGGTTAGTGGAAGTATCCGTGGCCCGAGAGAAACAGAGTTAAGAAGCAATTCACTCCCCCGAAGTTCCTTTGGATCCATTTGCCTATTAATGGAATGAATTTCGCCACCTATTTGCCGCTCGGTTCAGTGTCCCATATTCCCATACTTCGCTGCCGTACAGGAGAATTGAGTTTGTGGCCATGATTAGCCTTCTTTTGCTCCGTGTTGGCCCACCGATGTTTGCCATTAAGCTCTTAAATTTTGCTTCATTCTAAAATGTTATTACCGAACTTCGAATAGAATTCTTTGTATCCGCAAGAAAAGGAAATAATTACAAAGTAATTCTAAAGGAACATAGAATTACGCTGACATTAACGGACCGCCAGCCGTTTGTTCGATTTAGCAAATTTTTTGCATTCGTAGCGGATTTTTGTACAAGGTGGCGCAAACATTTTGTTTTCGAATAATTAACTTTTGAATAACTTTTTTGAAATACTAAATAAAAAAATCTTTTGACTGATGCTAGTCTTTATTTTGACCTTTGCAGCGATGACCGCTGCTGATCTGTTTGCTTACTACAGCTGTTTAGTTTTTATGATTGCCATACGACGCCATTTGCAATAATTATAGATCTTCCAAAAGAGAGGCCTCGCAAAAGTCCTTCATTTGCGGATATCTTTCAGTATGACATGCAAGAAATTATCCATTTCGGCATTTGAATTGCAAAACCTACTTTAATCAACTTTTATTTGCATTACTTTAGAATTGAATATCGAAATTTCGTAGATATCGCGTATGCGTCAAGCTCACACCTATTTCAGTGCGCATACGAGTATGTATGTATGTGTTAGTGCTATCGAAGAATGCAATTAGTCGTTAATTTGCAATTCAGCGAAACGCAAAGCGATATCATTGAAAAAAGTTGTAAATTTCATGCAACGCCAATAAATATGCAATAATGACAAGCGAATTTTTAGAAAATTACAATGACAGCGTTAGCAACGACAACGACGACAACGACAGCGACTATGAAAATGACAGCAACAAAAGCGGCTGGGAAGTTTTTGTTTTTTACCCATACACAATTACAATTGTTTGTGTGGATGCTGGCGAATGCTGCAATTGCGTCGTCATCACCGCCGTCGCCGCCATCGCCGCTGCCGCTGCCCACACTTCGAAGTGTCATTAAATGCACCGCAGAGATTTGGCCCAAAATAATAATAAAATTGTGTAATGCAAACACGTACAACAACAACATCGACAGCAACAACTAACATGCGTATAAACGACAGCAACAACGCAGCAACAATAACAAACATGAATGCACAAATTGGCAACTGATGTTGTGGGCTGCTGCTCCAACGCAAAGTGTCGTGCATGTTTTCTGGTTGAAAAGCGTCGTCGCTAAATGTTAGCTGAGCGCAGATGGAAAAAATCATAAATTGCATTAATATTTTATTTATATATGTATGTGCATATAGTATACGTAAGAAGCATTAGCGGGGGGAAAAAATAATTATGCAAATGTAAAATAACGCCACAAATGCATACTGTCATACACACATACATATATGCGCTCTTACCCTCTGCTCTAATTCACGCTCTCACTCTCCACGCACACACGACGCTCTGTTCCGCCTTCAGCTGTCTGCATACATACTCGTACATACTTACGCTCACACAGCCACCTCTGGCCACCCTCTACACTTAGTTTGTTTTGAATGCATTTTGAATGCGCTGGCTTTTTGCTGACGTGTGTGCGTATGTAAATATTGTGCATTGCACGTATGGCTGTTAATGGACATTTTTTCATTGCATACTTTTTTGGGCGATATAGCGTGAGTGCCTACTAACTGCTTTTGCTCAAATTAAACGTTTGTTGTGATGGCGACAACGTTGTTAATAGTGCTTCGTTGAGTTGGTTTTGGTTGATGTTGGTGGTGAAAATGCATCAACGCAACAACAACAGCAACAACATTAACAACAATAGAAATAACCGCTAACGCGAATCACGTTTCACAATGCATTTGAAATTAGAATTATTCGCCCGGTTTTGGCTGGTTAGTTGCATTGCCTTGCACCACGGTGGGGGTTTATATGGGGGAAAATAGGATCGAAATTTGAATGCTTTAACTACAAATTTAAGTAAAATTTTTTGAAAATTAGCGACACGGAATACAACTACAAAAAACCAAAACTACAGAGATTAAAAAAAAAAAACAAAAAAAAAACACTACAGAAAATTAAAAAAGGACAAGGTAGGTAGGTAGGTAGGGTGGTTGTCGTAAGGACAAAAAAAGGACAAAAAAAATATAAAATAAAAAAAATAATGAAGTTTTCGCATACAAAAAGATTTTTTTTTGCTTTTAAATAATTCATAATTTACTTAAAGGAAGAGCTAGCAATTAGTAAGATATTCTATATAATTTTAATTGCTGAGTGCATTTATAACTTTACTTATTGCGAGCTAGTGTTCGCTAGTAAAGGGTTTTTCAATAAGAGGTGTTATTTTGATAAAAGATGAATGGTTTCGTTGCTTGTGTGGCACGTAGCGCCGTCTTGTTGAAAAGAAACGTTTTCCAGATCAATACCATCCAATTCTGGCCATAAAAAATTGTTAATCATCTCTCGATAGCGCAATCCATTCACCGTACACGTTGCTGCTTCATTTTCGAAAAAGTAAGATTCAATGACTCCGCCGGACCATAAACCGCACCAAACAGTCACAGGTTCAGGATAGAGAGGCTTTTCAACAATAATTCTTGGACTTTCTGATCCCCAGATCCGACAATTTTGCTTATTGACGAAGCCACCGAGGTGGAAATGGGCTTCATTACACAAGATGATTTTTCAATGGAATTCCGGATCAATTGCATGCGTTTTAATGACCCAATCAGCAAAGACACGACGTTGTTGATGATCGGCCGGCTTGAGTTCTTGTGTTAGCTGGACTTTATAAGTCTTAAGACCCAAATTTTTATGCAAAATACGGTGAAATGATGTTTGTGGAATGCTTAATTCTAAAGAACGACGAGGAAGGGACAAACCTGGATTTTCTGCAACACTTTTGGCTACAACAGCAATATTTTCGGCTATTCTTGAGCGACGTGCACGGGTTTTATTCTTCACATCACAAACATGTTCCAACAGCTCGAATTTTTTCACTATTTCCTTTATTGCGGCCCGACAAGATGCTTCACGATGACCCAAAAATGTTCAAGTTTTAGGAACCGTCTCTACCAAATTTTCACCCTTTTTATAGTGAATTTTAATAATTTCAATGCGTTGTTCCATTTTTATTAATGGCGTAGTTTCTACTTGTCAAATATCAAAAAATGACAGCTTCAAAAGTGACATCTACCGCAATAGCGGGCTATTCAAAATAACACCTGTTATTGGAAAACCCCTATCACCCATTTGATTAATAAATAGCACGACTGGGCTGCATATGCTTCATGTGAGGCGTAATATGAAAGCCAAAATATCCTGAGCCAACATGCATCACTAAGCCTTCGCAAAATCTTGAAAATCTTCTATCCAAATATAAACTCGAATGCTGATCTGTGGAGAAGAACTTTGCAATCGCTAATACTTCTTGAGATTTATAGAAAAATATGCGCTTGACGATAAGATAGCAGGATAAGAGGAGCAGCTATTGAGTGAAATCCCCAAGGCAGCCGTAGACGAGGTAGACCATCGAAAACTTGGAGACGATAGTTGGATTAGGAAACGCCGCCGTCATTTTAACCTGGAATGAAGCTAAACGAATAGCGCAGAACAGATCTTAAAGGAAGGATTTTTTTATCGCTCTTTGTTCCTCCGTGGAAATATAGAAAATAATAATATAATCATAGAAAACATGCGAACTTAGTTCGCACAAGATATGTATAATTAATATGATAAGAGGTATTAAGGGGTTTTTCTAAGGTCCTTCTTCTAGACCTCTCAGTAAGGCTGGATTCCATTCGAAAATCTGATGGTTTGTACACCATTTCCAAATCGGAAACGTTTAATGCTCTAGTCGAAATTCATTTTCCGGGCGGTAGAATACTCTCTGAAGTAGAGAGTGGCATGAACATTAACGCTAACAAAAGTAGCCGAATGGATAATCGAGAGAAGATGGAGTTGGAAACAGATTGAAGTTTTCAGTGACAGTCAGGCTGCACTGAAGCTTAGAAAATGTGATTTTATGACATTTTTCAATATGTAGAAATATACGATTCATAAGGCATCAGGAAAACAAATCATTCAACTCGGACTGTAGGCTGCATCACTAGAATCTCTAATTTCAGCATACACTTTTAGATCATCTGCGTAGAGAAGAAAATTAGCAAAGGCAAAACACGAACAAATATCATGAATAAACAAAACATATAACAAAGGTCCTAAAATACTACTCTGAGGAACACCAGAGGTGACGATGAACTGTTTCGAAGGAACTACGTCGACAACTAAGTTCTGCATCTCTTTATTAAATAGGATCGAATCCAATCAAGGAATGTTGAATGGAAACCGATACATGCCAATTTAGTTACTAAAATCGTATAGGAGATTTTACCAAAGGCTTTAGAGAAATTCGTATCAGTCAGTCGCGTCAGTTTGGAAACCATTCTGGACTGTCCTACAAAACCACTCGGACTGTCTACTAATTAGACGTTTAACGCTAAAATAAAGGTTAAGTTTCAAGGGCCGGTGTTGATTTTGGATAAAATACATTTTTTTAGGAAATTATTGTAATTTGTCTATTATGATAATATTGGTATGACTCAATTGCGTATAGAAAAAAATATCGGTCTCGGCGGCACACCTCCATCCGATGGCCCAAATTTTCGATGATGCTGAGGCATAATTGTGGTTCTATGCCGTTAATGTGCCGAATTATCTCATCCTGTAGCTCTTTAATTGTTGCTGGCTTATCGACGTACACCTTTTCTTTCGATTAACCCCAAAGAAAGAAGTCGAACGGTGTCGTTGACGTTTAGGTGTGGTTCACATTCAACATCGGCCCTTGAAATTTAACCACTCTTTATAACTTGTCTTTGACAACACATTCGAGAAGTTAAGATACAGCAGATAATTAGAAAATTGGCCTGTAATTTTCAATATCGGTTTTATTACCGCTTTTGAAAATTGGAGGGACTGAAGTCAGCTTACAATCATCGATGAATATTCCTTCAGCTAAGGATTTGTTAAAAATTAG
The DNA here is from genome assembly GCF_027943255.1 of Anastrepha obliqua. Taxonomy (NCBI): domain Eukaryota; kingdom Metazoa; phylum Arthropoda; class Insecta; order Diptera; family Tephritidae; genus Anastrepha; species Anastrepha obliqua. The sequence continues at coordinate 35,536,764 of NC_072896.1, forward strand.
TTTAGGAGGTTCCACCAAAGAGCGACAATTTTTAAACAAGGTTACAGAAAACCCGTCTACCTCCGAATGAGAAGAGTTTTTAATCTTTAACAATCTTTCAATGGCATCATCATCTGATAAAACAGGTGAACCGAAGTCAACTGAAGAAGACAATTTCCTCAAGGAATTATGGCGAGTGGCAGCTAAATGTTCTTCCTGAATAACTTCATCAGACACGAAATTACATAGATGAAAAGTTCGGCAAATAAATTCGCTGCATCACTGACAGAAGAAGCAGTAACGTCTTAATAAAAAATAGTATTAGAAATATATCGCCAAAAATTCTTTGGAGTACTTGGTCCTGTTAAGCTCAAATTTGTGAATGTATTCTTTATAAAGGGTTTTTCAATAAGGGCGGGTAGATGTTGAGAATGTCAATCGTGGCGTTTGCTGTGTGGCACGTAGCGCCGTCCTGCTGGAACCACATGTCGTCTAGGTCCACATGGTTCAATATGGGCCATAAGAAATTGGTTATCATCGTTGTGTAGCGCTCGCTGTTGACGGTGACCGCCTCACCAACGTCGCTTTCAAAAAAGTACGGATCAATGACACCGCCGGCCCAAAATCCACACCAAACGGTAACTTTTTGAGGATGCATTATCACTTGGTGAACCTCGTGTGGATTGGTGTCGTCCCATTTACGGCAATTTTGTTTGTTAACACAGCCATTCATCCAAAAATGCGCCTCGTCACTAAAGATGATTTTTCGCCCAAAACTGGGATTCTGTTCCAAACGATTCGAAGCCCAGTCAGCGAACCAACGGCGTTGTCTATGGTCATTAACTTTGAGCTCCTGGGTCAGTTGGATCTTGTACGGGTATATGCCCAAGTCCCGACGCAAAATTCGCCAAGTTGAAGTCTGCGAAAGGCCAAGTTCTAGTGCACGGCGAGGAATAGACTGCCTCGGGTTCTGCTGTACACTTTCACGGACCGCGGCAATGTTCTCGGCTGATCTTGCGTTCCTTGAACGTACGGGTGTTGGCTGATTGTTTACTGACCCGGTCGTCTCAAATTTGGCCACCAAACGTTGAAGAGTCGACTTTGAAGGGCCACCACGTCTACCGAAAAATGGGCGCAATGCGCGCAACGTTTGCGTTAATGAACACACATTTTGATAATAAAGTTTTATCATTTGAACGTGCTGTTCAATCGTGTAACTTGCCATGATGATTTGGCATAAACAACTGAATAATAAACAAAAGATTTGACAAATGTCACCAAAACAAAATGGCTGCCACAGGGCCCCAAAATCGACCCGCGCCAATTGAAAAACCCTTTACAAAGGCTTATTTAAAGTTGGAAACTTATTCCTGTGGAAGATAAAAAAATCATAAAAACGGATCTATGGCTTCATTTCTAATGCAGTTTACATTTTTCTGATTACGTGTCTATTTAAATAGTTGATTAAAGAAGTAATATCAGTATTCTCAACTCCCACGGATTGAACTCAAATTCGTAGTAATATAAATATTCTCAACTCTCAAGTACTGAATTGAATTTCGAAGCGAGTTTTCAGCCTTTGACCTTATCAAATGCATATATTCTACATATGTGTGCGTGTATATGATACGATAAAAAATAGCTGAAATTCGCAATTGCAATTACTGTCACTATTAAATATGTATAAGTGCATTTGTTGTTTTTTTTTTTGTTTCGACAATTCCCGAAACTCTCACTCCCATTGCATTCGCTATTTCATTGTTGTCTGCGCTGTTTTCATTGCTCTGAATTCAAGCATAAATATAAACAGCCTGTGCTCACCCTGCTGCACAGGGTGCACACCCATTTCGTTTGGTATGCATGCATATGTGTATGTATAAGTGCAATTGTGCTGAGATATCTGCTATTGCAGTGTGGATCCCAGTAGTAAATTTAACTGAATTAAAATTGGCACAAAAGTTAGTCTATAAGGAGCGAGAAAGGACTTGAAAGTACTTACTAGCAGGTGAAATCACAGGATACAATGTTTGAGGTCAGCATATGGCTATCATGGAAATCATTGACGACCCAATATGCGTGTCTTGCCGTGAAAATGAGGACACTTTCTCTGTAGCTGCCCGGCTTTCTCTTGAATCAGACTTAGGCTTTTGGGGTGCGATGTTCTGAGTATGGATAAAGTTCATACTCTTCCTCTTCCGGCTCTCTTAAGATTCATCAACGAATCGAAAAGATTCCCGAAATAGTGACCTCCAATCAATTTGTCGGTCTTACCATCCATATAATATCTATCCTGTCTCTCTATTCCTTCCACTGTAACTTATCCGGGTAAAGGGCAATGGTCTTCCTGTCTGAGTACTTGGACTTGTCCAACCCAGAGGTTCGATACTTGAAACTGGACATTTTTCTTACTATACTGTTATTAAGTTGTTTATAATGAATGAGTCTCAATTTGCTAATTTATTTCCCATTCTATGGAATGAAGTAACAATTTTTCCACATTTCATCTCTTTATTTCGACTATGAAATTCACATAAATTTAATTATTCTTTATTCTGAATTCTGATTGTTCCATACAGTTTTCTGACTCATCTTCAATTCCTGGGTAATGTAATAAGTGCCCATTTTTTGGTCCGACTAGCCGATGCTCATGAATAGGTTTGTTGCAATCAACGCTTTGCCTTCTGCTTTCGACTCTGTATGGGGCCAATAAGCAGTACAAATTTCTTCTTCTCCGCCTCCTCCAATTCACCTTGGTCGTAGTGGTACGGTAAAATTGATCCTTTTTTCTCTTTTTTTAACTCCATTTCGGAACGAAGTTGCGTAGAACTTGCTTCGCCAAACTGAAAGTTTGCACGCGATGGCAGTGGCTTCAAAAGTTATGTTGTGCATCTGGTGGGATCAGAAGAGTTTCATCTATTATGAACTACTTAAACCATCTGAAATCATCACCTGTCTGGGATGCCGACTACAGCTAAGCGTTTGAATCGAGTTCTAAAAAAAAGCAATCGGAATGGGACGGTAGACATGACAAACTGATTTTGTTGCATGTCAACGCCAGGACACACGTTGCTAAATCGCTTCAGAATTATTTAGAGGCACTGAATTGGGAAATCTTGCCCCACCCATCGTATTTCCCAGGCATTGCACCTTCGGATTACCATCTGTTACGATCAATGCAGCCAGCCCTTATTGTAGAGCGGTTCACTTGTTAAGAGGGCATCGCAAACTGGTTCAATGACTGGTTCTGCCATTTCATCGTCCTCTCCACATGCTGGACAGAATGCCCTGTCTGAGATGCCTACTTTTTCACTTCGCCCATAGAAAGTGGCCCGTCATCAGTCCAATCAGCTGTCTACAGTCTCTTCTGCTCCAGTTTTGTCCATCTGCAGCTTCTGTCAGCCTGCCAAGCTCGGTTACTTACTTACTTACTTATTTACTTATATGGCCTGACGAAGGCTCACAACACCTTACCGTATCAAGGCCAACTGCAATAAGCCTCACCAGGCGTCTCTGCCCTGCGCGCGCTTTCTCCAATTTGTTACACCAAGCATTTATAGGGTTCCCTCGACTTGGTCCTTCCATTGGAGGCAATGTCTTTCCCTACATCGTTGTCCTCTAACTTGCCATATGAGCACCTTCTTTGTTGGAACTACTGCATCCATACGCTCGACGTGGCCCAGCAAGCGCAAGCGCTGAATATGGATGCGCTGTACTATGTTCACATCGTCATTCATAGAGCTGGAGGTTAGAGCTCGTGGCTCGAAGAGGACCGAAGATTTCTCGAGCGGCTGCATCAGTCTGCAACCTATGCTTGCTATAGAGGAGCACAGTTAAGATGAGCCTCTTGCTAGATATGGTCCACTGCAAATATGTAGCGGAATGATTTGCGAGGTGTTCACTTCTTCTAATTTACTTTTCTACCATTAGCATAAATATCTAAATTTAATCATTCATTGATATTCCAAAGCCAGACCACAACCTTTATTTATTAAAGCCACATTCAATTTCCACTATCGCCATACCAAATGCTGAACATTTTATGTAGCGTAGAAGAAAATACGAAATACTGTCGCTAAAAAAAAAAATTCAAATATCAACGCGCTTTTGAGCCACTTCAAATTTGCATTTTGTTGTACTAAAATTCATTGATCTATCAAACTGCATACCCAGAAATTTTCGAAAAATTCTAATTAAAAAATTTAAAATTTAAATTTTTTTTAATTTTTGTGGGTCCCCATGTTTTTCCAAAAAACCTTGTGCAGGCATATAATGCCCTTGTGGCTTTTGCAGTAACTTTCCCAAGGCGAGAGTTCCAAGTGAGCATTTTGTCAAGATTGACACCGAGGTAGCAATAAATTTAGTGATTTAAAATCCTCATTCTCGCTAAATGAAGTTTTATATAAAATTTTGTATATGATTTGCTTTTTAAAACCCTTATCCAACATATCTGCAACCAACTTACTTCTTCACCATTGGTATTTCTTTGCCTTCTTAAAATCGTATCTTCTAAGGGCTTTGCAGGAAGAAAATCAGCTTGCTTCATTTCATGCAATATTAGCTTTTTATATAAGTTTTTCGGCATTGTTTTATGATAGTAAAGTAATCTTTAGGGACATACAATAAATCTTTTTTTCTGTACTTTTCTAGTACTCTCGATATTTCTAAAATTAGTATATATCATATTTTGCACAATTTTGTATAAGAGTGTCCAGAATACATAAGTTTATACTAAAATTCAATGATCTATTAAACTGCATACCCAGAAATTTTCGAAAAATTGTAATGAAAAAATTTGAAATTAAAAATTTTTTTTTTTAATTTTTGTAGAAATTTGTATTTTGCAGAAATTCGTCTATTAATTTTTTTAATTTGGTTTTTTTTACATAAGATTATTAAAATTAAATAAAAAGCAAAAAAAAAAAAAAAACAATGTGTCAAAAGTTATCAACAATCCCCTGTACTATAGTAATGAAACGCACTTTAGCAACCTGCTCTATCAGTTGCCATAGTCAACTCACGCGACTACTCTCCTCATGTGGGACCTGTGCGTTTTTGTGGCTTTACTTTCCCACCTTTACACTCACAAAGTGATCAGTATAGGTGTCGCCCCTGCTGGTGGCGTAAAATCGCTCGCCAACTGTTCCTTTCTACATCCGTTTTACACTACTTCGGAGACAGCCAGAAAATGAATAGTGGGGAACGAAACCATTCTAAGAGAGACTATTGTCTCGATTTTTTACGGCGCGTCACATAATAAGTATGTATGCGTGTTAGCTTTTATTTGGATTAATGTAGTTGTTAAAATATGCGTGTGTTTAATTTAAAATGCCTTTAAATTGCTACCCTCATCCCACTCAGCAGTGGCTATTCAGCCTGCTCTGCTGCCGATAGTCGTAACACTGGTTGGGTGTTATTGGGTAAAACCTCACCGATGTTATAGGAATCACTCGTTTATGTACTAAATGGGCTTGGCGTATATATTATATGCAAATGCTTAAACTCACGCATACCATACATATGCACTATTTTATTAAAAATGTCTGCCATTTATTTATTCATGTACTTTTGGTGAGCTCTCGTTGATGTTATAAAATATTATTACCTAACTATTGGGTAGTTGTTCACAACTTTTCACTTCATTGGCGTTAAAAACTAAATTAATTGCATACAATTTTCGATTAATGTACTTATGCTTCCATGCTTCCGTTTTTATTGAGTTGTAAATGAAAATTTTCAATCAGCTATTAATTTTTTAATATCCATTTGGGTGCAAAATGAAAGCTCATATTCACTGCGTTAAAAATTATTGCTAAGGGACTTATTGGCAAGTTTTGACAATTTATTTGTTTCGCATTTAATTTTAATAATATTTTTGTGAAAATATAGTTCGTTCTTCTACAAAAATCATGTAAATCAATATCTGAAACTTTGTGTAGTTTAAAAAAAAACTCAACAGTTTTCAGCAAAGTTTTTCACTTCAGAAAAATTTCGTATGTAGATGCAGTAGTAAAGTCCATAGGATTTTGGCATAAAAAGTTTTGTTGATGGTTCTTATTTTTATTATTATTAGGCTACTGCGCGCTGCTACCAAAATAATTAGATATATTGTGCAAAGCCTGCAGAGGTACCCTATATTTTAAGGCTTTTTAAAAATTTTAGCTCATTTTGGGGTTTATTGTTCCATAATTTATATGCAGGCAAGGCAATACCACCAAAGCGCTGCAACCGTTTTCTGCCTAGTGTAGGACATTTACAAAGAATTTATTCTGAATTTTCAGTTTCCATTTCACAGAATCGGCAAAAGAAGAGGTCAATTTTGTTTAAGTGATATCTCAGGCTGCAGTGGTCTGTGAAGTAACCAGTTAGATGTCTTAAGTCTACTCTGCTAAGTGAAAGTAGCTTAGCAGAAATTCCTTTGACCGGTGTTTCGCTGGTCGCTTACCGACAGAGTTTCGCCAGCGTTCAATGAACTTCTTCACCCCCCACCTCCTGAGAAATTCGTAAATTTGTAAGTCCACAGAAAGGTTCAGGACTAATTAGGGGCATGTTTGCCCCCTTTTTTGATAGATGGTCTGCTATTTCATTTCTCTCGTGTCCTTCGTGTCGAACAACCCAGCCCAGTAATAGTTCGCTGCATATTAAGAGTATTCAGGCAGTCATGTATCATTTTTGAAGTGATTGTAGTTGATAGAAGGGCTTTTAAAGCCGCCTAACTATCTGAAAGTATGTAGATGTGAGTTCCTCTCATTTTTCTACGAAGACATTCCCTCACATATATCTCATTGGCATGTATTCCTGCCTAGAAGATTGTTGAATAGAGACCCATTTGAATCGATTCTTGGAATTTAAGCCCAGTGATTCCTGCTCCCGTTCTACCATCTTCTAATTTCTATCCACCAGTGTACCATATCTGTGATCTGGGTTTGAAGGTGATAGAATTATTTTTCCAGACCGTACGTTCATTAATGAGAACTTGGAAGTTCTTGAAGGGAATGGGTTTGTGAGATAATGTATCCACCCTGTGAAGAATAAGAGTATGTCGGAAGTCTTCTAATTCATAGGAGTACACCTAATGCGTCAGTTGGGCATGTTTTCATTGCTTTTGTTCATTTACCGCCTTACGTTGCTTAACTCTTGGACCATCATGCTATGGAACATAAGAGACTATAGGTCTAACAACTGTAGTGAATGCCCAATAAGTCATTCTGCGGCTGAGTCCCCATGTTTTTCCAAAAAGCCTTGTGCAGGCATATAATGCCCTTGTGGCTTTTGCAGTAACTTTCTCAAGACGAGAGTTCCAAGTGAGCGTTTTGTCAAGGTTGATATCAAGGTGAGAGCAATAAATTTAGTGATTTAAAATTCTCATTCTCACTAAATGAAGTTTTTTACAATACAACAGTTTGTATACTCAGTACTCTCGTTACTTCAAAAATCAGTATAATTTTTGCCGTTCTTGGAGAACTGAACAACTTTAAACCACTTGTAACTTCATTAATTATAAAAATTTCTAATGATAAAAATAATGAAAATTTCAACAGATTTTTTTGGTAAAAGTTTATAAATAAAAAGTTCATAGTAAATTGTGTTAATTTTTATTATTAACTATTCCTTTATGAAAATGGGCTTACATCTTAAAAGGCTCATATAAGAAAAATTCTGAGTAAAATTCCGCAAAAAAAAAAACACTATAAAAGATCAATGTAATTTTTGAGCCACTTGAAACTTGCTTTTTATTCAAGGCTAATCTTCTAAAGGGGCGGCCGCCGTAGCCGAATGGGTTGATGCGTGACTACCATTCGGAATTCGAAGAGAACGTAGGTTCGAATCTCGGTGAAAAACCAAAATTAAGAAAAACATTTTTCTAATAGCGGTCGCCCCTCGGCAGGCAATGGCAAACCTCCGAGTGTATTTATGCCCTGGAAAAGCTGCTCATAAAAAATAGATGCCATTCGGAGTTACGGATTCGAACTAGGTATTATTTGAAGAATGGTAACACTTAGCTGTCATCTGATTTGACAGAAAATTAGTTTTATTCTTCTGCTGAACGAAAATGGTTGTGTATCCGCTCAAAGAACGCTGGGAAATATTGCGACATTACTTTGAAAATTATGGTAATGTTGCAGAATGTGTACAAAAATTACGCACTGTCTTCGAAGACCGCATTATCAGCCGAAATTCTGATATCGTTTGGCCGCCTCGGAGCTGCGATTTGACGCCGTTGGATTATTATCTTTGGGGTGCCGTCAAAGACCAGTGTTATGCCAACAAACCAGCAACAATTGATGCACTGAAGACCAACATACGCGATGTCATAGCTGAAATACAGCCGCATGCAACCGAAAATGTGTTGAAAAATTGGACCGATCATATGGGATGCATGGCTAACCGAGGCAGCCATATGAATGAAGTTGTGTTCCATCATTAACCGGAAGGATTGTACTTCAAAATAAGAAAAACAGTTTGGAAAAATATTGAGTAGTTTCTTTTTTATAGCATTTTTAATTCCGTAAAGTTATATGGCGGACCCTATATATTTATAATGTGTGTGCCCACCTTTCGCTTTAAGAATTGCATTTATTCTGCATGGTTTTCATGGCTTAATGATAGACAATTGCCTGATGTAAAACAAGTGGCAAACTTGTTGCCATAGTTCACCGAGGGTTCTAGAAACATTCCCGATTCTTGTTCTGGAAGGAAGCACACTTAATTCCAAACCGCTTACTAATACGAGTCTGTTTGCCCGCTGAGCTCAGGTCCCAGAGAAAGCGTAAAATGGAAATATGAGAGAGAGCCTGCTTGCCATTACATGCATTCTACTGGGGTATGTTCTTACTAGGCCCATGGCCGGTGATAAATCCAGCTATGATTAAAGAAAAGGCATTCCAAGTGAGTTGCAGCACATTCTGATTTTAGGTCCTTCGAATTATGAGAGCAAATCTCAGCAAATCGTTTGCTCTATAATCAGACATGTCCTTATATATTAGTATGACGTGTCGGCCATGTCAAATGCTGCTTTAAAGCTATAGAACTGACTAAATTTTAAACTAAAATAATGCAATTTCTTTTTACCGAACGATTTTTTTCTTTTGTTTATTTTAGCTATTTTCTGATACATATATTTTTAATAGTAATCTTTTTGTTGTGAAAACAACATAAATTATGCTAATTTATTTCTATAAAACTTTTACATATTACAATCAGTAATTTCTTTGTTTAGCTTTTTAATATTTTCCAAATTGAATTATGCGCACACCCATAGGAGCAGCAGTACAAAAACAAAAAAAAACAAGGAGGTGTGCTTTGTGGCGCCTAAAGGGTTGAATTTGTAATATGTTTTTCTATTACAATACTTACATGGTTTATTGCGCATATTTGTTTTTATTAATTAATTAGTATTTGTTAATTTCGCGTATTGTGCTGCGGGCATCAAATGCAAATATTTTCATTGCATAGACTCCGACTTAGTGGGGGGCGGTAACATACTCGTAGCAACTACAGGGTATATTTTCATATGAGTGAGCAACATTATCTGAATACGTATTTTAATTTTTCTCACTACAACTGGCTATTATAAGCAAATGCATACTAGGCTGGATAGTTGCCTCGTGTCCTGTCATATTTAAAGTTTTCTTACTAACTGAGATGAGAAAGCTGCAAAAGTAGCCGCTTGCAGTGTCTTGAACCTGTGGTAATTGCTGAACCTCGCGGTAAATGACCGACTGAAAAGACAAACGGAAGATAAACTGCGGTAAAGAGTATTGAAAGGAGTTGCTTCTCACAAAAGAAATCCCTTATCCAAATATTTAATACAAACATCTACTCACAAGGTAAATATTTAAGGAACAAATTTGGCTTTGGAACTTGGAGTGAGTCAATAACTTTATGAGGCATTTTTTTGTAAGCCAAATATCTTTTTGTATAGGAAAGTTTTGATTTTGCTGAATATTTTCCAAAAACACCTGGACACAATATACAGTCAGCATCAAAATAAAGTGTACACCACATTGGGATAACTTTGGATTATTTGTTTATTTATTTTGCAATTTCAATTATTTTTTATAAAAATATAATTAATTCTACAACAACTACCTTACAAAGAAAAGTTTTACACTTTGTATAAAATTTGTAAAAGTTCAGCAAACTTTTTAATCAGAATTTTTAGAAAAATTTCAGTTATACAGATAGATTATAGATAATTGAATTTTGGTATGATAAAGTGCAAATTTCATATAGATCAAAAATTACTCTGATTTTTGAAAAAATTTTGTCCGGACGCAGTCTTGTGTATTTTCGCCATTTAACGACTACTCCACATTTTTTTATAAGCTTAAAAATGCGTTTTTCAAAAAATTGGAAAAATATATCGTAGCATTTATATCAATGGAAGGTGGAAAAAACTTTAATTCAGACATATTTTTAGGCGGGTTTGCCACCTATTTGTAAAAAAAAATATTGGATATTTATTCAATTGTGATATTGTTGCTATCATACGAAAGCTGTTTGCTGGGTAGAGTTGGCACCTATCTAAAAATTTAATTAAATAAGCAAATTACCTCACTGGCATCACGAAAAATGGAAATGGTTTAATTCAGAAATATCTTTGAGAAGGGTTCTCGAGCTTTTTATTCTAATAAAATTAATTATTAGTTTTTAATATGAACGTCAAACAAAAGATGCAAAGTATTAGCAAGGTTCATTCTTTTATATTCAAATGAAACGTTGTATCAAACTACTTTAACACGGCCATCAATCGAGGGATTTTATGTATTTTAATGTGGAAGAAAGTTTTCGGTTTTCGGTTGCCACTTTTTTATTAAAATTAAAAGATTTATGAAAATATTTTAATACAGTCACCAATCGAAAGATTTTAAGTACTTTAATCCTGAAGTACATTTGAGCAGAGTTCTTAGCCTTTTTATTCAATCCAATGAAGATATTGTAATACAAACATCATACAAAAAATGCTAAGAAATACTTCAGTTCAGAAGGAGATTTGTGCAGGGTTGCCATTTTTATATTCAAATTAAGGGATTATTAAAATATTTTAATGCAATATAATCAGCAATAAGGAGACTTAAACTATTTTAATCGAGAGAAAGTATATGTAGGGTTGCCACTTTTTTATTCAAATTAAAAGATTCATTAAAATATTTTAATATAGTCACCAATCGAAAGATTTTAAGTACTTCAATTCGAAAGAAGTTTGGGTAGGGTTGCCCCTTTTTTATTCAAATTATGATATTAAGACATTATAATAGTTTAATAAAAGCGTTAAATGAAAAATGTTAAGAGGTAGTTTAACCTGTTAAGCGATTAGTTTTTCTTAAACAGCTCGATTTACTGTACTGAATTAATTTCAAGCGAAGACTGTCGATGCAAAACCGGTTTTCAGCCAAATATTGGATTCCAATTTCCTTTTTCGGCATGACGCACATATACGACATTAACTAAAAAATGAACTTTTGAAATTGACGCATATATACGACATAATCACTTAACAGGTTAATAAAAAGGAAATAGTAGGGTTGCCACCATTTTATTCAAATAGAGATATTTTAGTAGGTACATCAAACGATAAAACGTTAGAAAGTACTTTGGGCTACAAAAAAAATTTAGAGGGTTATTAATTAATATTTTTATTCAGATTAAGATTAGGAATTAAATATCAAAACAAAGAGTTTTAAAAAAATATTTAACGCCGAAAAAATTTTGAGCAGGGTTGTAACTCTATTTAAGTTAAGATATTCAGATATTTGTAAACCGCAATCAAACGGAAGGTGTTAAGGAATACTTTAAGCCAAAAAAAAATGTGAGCAGGGTTGCCAATATTTTTATTTCTTTTGATATATTATTTAGAATATCTTAATGCGGAATCAAAACAAAAAGTTTTAACGAATATTGTAAGTCGGAAAAACTGTTGAGCAGGGTTGCCACGCTTTATTCGAGTTAAGATATTAAGCTATTTGTATATGGACATCAAATTAAAAGTTTTAAAGCATACTTTAAGCCAGAAATTATTTGAGTAAGGTTGCCAATATTTTGATTCATATTAAGATTTTATTTAAAATATTTTGATATACTTATAGATATGAACGAAAGATTTAAAAAAATATTTTAAGTTGAAAAACTGTTAATAAGGGCTGCCTCTTTTTAATTCATATTAAGATATTAATTAAAATAAATTAATAAGGTCATCAAACGAAAGATATTACAATAATTAATTGAGATATAAAAAGATATACATTTAATTTAGGACAGTTTTTTAATGTGGTTTCCTCTTTTTCTATTAATTTTTAGGTTAGCTTATATTGTGATACCACTGTGCGACACGGGAACCTCATTTACTTTTCTTCGTGGTCCCATTTTGTGGCTCTTATGAAGCCCAGGATTGGTCCCATCCCCACGCCAGACGGTTCCGTAAGAGAATTGAAAAAAATATATAATATTTACCTAGAAAACCTGTTCTGATTTTAGCTGATGCTTGACAATTGCAAAGGAAATGTTCAACTGGTTTTTCCTCTTCCTCATCTCTACAACTTCTACATACAATATTCATGGAATAAAACTCCTGGTCTCAAGAAATTCTTGCTAAATAGTCAATGACCGGTTATACAAGCCACGATCTTCGAGATACCCTCCCTTGAAGGACTAAGCAGTTTCTTTGTCTTTATCTTACTTATTTGCGGCTGTAGTGGCCTAGCTGTTACGCATGTGTCTTTATCTCTCCATGCCCTATTGGCCTTTTCAATAATGTTATTCTCCAATGGTACTTCTATCACTGAACAGTTGAAGAGTAGTACCTTTTAAGTATTAAGATTTTATTTAAGATATTTTTAAACGGACGTTAAATGAAAGATTTTGAGAAGAACTTTACTAAAGAATTTAATTAAAAGAATTTCGGGCGAGGTTGCCGTTCTTCTTATCCAGCCAGGGCTGCCATTTTTTTAAACAAATTAAAATTATTAAGGAAGCTTCAACCGAAGCGGATATACATCTTTTGCTATTAGAAATATAAAAATTAAATAAATAGTTGAATATAATAATACAATGTAATCATCAAACGAAGATCGTTTAGAAATTCGCCACAACGTACTTCGAAGCAACGGTACAAACCACAAAAGTGGGTATTATGATGAAGACAGTTTTACAGATGTGGCCAATATCAGACCGTTAACGGGCTCTCAGCGTATTTGAAAGAATCAGCTAATTGACTGGCGTTCCCGAGGTCATTGCAGCGGTTTGTTTGACGAAAAAACGGAAATTGTGTTAGTGATATACAAAAAAAATCAACACGATTTTCGCTCATGTTGCTTTGTAGTCATCTGATTAACGACAGATTGGACGAGTGGCTGAATACGTATGACACGAGCGAGCAGAAATCGACTGCCTAGGACCCTGTAACGTGACAGCCGAAGGTGCTCGCACAATTCTGTTTTTCACCATAGTTAATGGCCAAACCTGGTAAATCTCTCATCCTTGAGTGGATATTTCATTTCGTTGAACAACCGCCTCTCACTAGCAGTTATGACGTTCTCTTTATGGTTTTCTGAAGTCAGAAGCGAACTATCTTGGCGTCAGTCTTGACAAAACGCTTACGTGGAATTCCCATATGGAGAGAGTTACCTCAAAAGCCACAAGGGCATTCTTCGCCTTCACTAAACCCTAGAATGACCTTCTGGACATTCACCACAGTTCACCACAAACTGCATTGCCCGATATGTGTTGGTATTACAGGGGCTATGAAAACATGTCCTACTGATGCATTGGGTGTGCTACTGAACATACCGCCGCTTCCAATTTGATTGAAAGGGAAGCTCGCTCGAGTGCCTTAAGATTAAAAGGTATATCTGAACTTAAAAGTGGGTATATGAAAGGACATTTAAAGATCTTAGAAGACTTCCTACATAGTCCAATTCTTCATAGGGATTATATAAATACTATCACCCAAACCAATACTCTTCAGGAACTTCCAAGTTATAATTAATGAACGCACAGACTGGAGAACTAATTCTATCACTTTCAAACCTGGCTCTCAGCTATGGTTTACTGATGGGTCCAAATTGGAAAATGGTAGAACAGGGGCAGGAATCAATGAGCCTAAATTCAAAACATCGATTCCGATGGGACACTACCCAACAATATTCCAGGCAAAAATACATGCCATTGAAATATGTGTGAGAGAATGCTTTAGCAGGAAAATGAGAGGTACTCACATCTACATATTTTCAGATAGCCAAGAGGCTCTAAAAGCTCTTCTATCAACAACTATCACCTCTAAATTGGTAAATGATTGCCTAAACCTTCCCAACACGTTAGGAAATCTCAACATAGTAACATTAGGCTGGATTCCGGGACATGAAGGACATGAGGGAAATGAAATGGCTGATGACCTTGCAAAACAAGGAGCAAATATGCAACTTACTGGTCCTGAGCCTTTCTGTGGACTGACAAAAAGCCACATTAATTAATTCCTTAGGAAATGGGAAGAAAGGAAATTTCCTGCACACTGGCTAAACTGTGCCGGTCAGCGTCAAGCCAAACTATTCCTAAGCCCCAACAAAGGAATATCTGACAAGCTACTCTCACTAAACAGAGTAGATCTGCGTCTTTTAACAGGATATCTTACAGGTCACTGCAGCCTGAGGTATTATCTAAATAATATTGGTCTATCTGAGATCAATGTCTGCCGCTTTTGCGAAATGGACATAGAAAGCTCAGAACATGTGCTTTGTGAATGTCCTGCGTTGGGCAGACAGAGACTTCATCACCTTGGTGGTATTGTAGTATCTCCATGCAATCTTTGGAACAACAAACCTAGGTAGGTAGGTAGGTAGGTAGGGTGGTTGTCGTAAGACACACTTAGACCTTCGGCAGGTCCATTGTGATACCACTGGAGCTTATCCTTACTCTACGTGTTCCTTTTCAAACCATCCGGTTGCTTTAATAAACGAGCAGAGCATCGTTAGTTTTAGATGGGCTATATCCACTACATCGGTTAGAAATGCTGTATCGAGAGTGCGCAACCTTCTCTTCTGTATTAAGACAGCTTCTACAGAAATCGAAGTAAGGGAGTTCTAACCTTCTAGCGTGGCTGCCTATTAAACAATGACCAGTTAATACACCTATCATTTTTCTTATAGATTCTCTGTTGAATCTTAGCAAGATCTTCGATCGACCGCTATTCCAGTTCGGCCATGTCTGTCTGCTAAGTTCGCATGTTGTGAGGTTTTGCCAGATTGTATTTACCTTTTTGATGGTTTCCCTGTCTATAAGTAATTTACAAGTGGCTATGGGCATGGGTATCAGCGCCTTATCCGGTTCGAGATCGAGCGTTGTACCGGTTCTTGCAAGTTCATCCGCCTTACAATTTCCTGCAATGTTCCTGTGGCCTGGTACCCAGATAAGGTGCACCTTGTAGTACTTAGATACGTCATCTAGTAGTTTAAAACATTCTAGAACTGTTTTTGACGAGTGCGTTTTTGATTCCAGCGCTTTTATTGCTGCTTGACTGTCGGAGTAAATGAAGACTTCATTTGTGGATAATACTCTCGTTTTTATTTCTTTAAGTCCCTCTTTTATGGCAGTGACTTCCGCCTGAAATACACTGCAATGATCGGGTAAGCGAAATGATTGGCATACTCCGAGTTTGTCGGAGTAGACCCCTCCACCTACTTGTTGTCCAGTTTTGAGCCATCTGTGTAGATGTTTAAGTCATTTATCTTAACAATGAGCCCGTTATCCCATTCCTCTTTGGAAGGAAATACTGTATTTATTATATACTGATTTATTAAAATTGATGTCCTTGATCCTACAGAAATCCGTTGTGCTGGGAATGCAGGGGAATTGTTCTAAAATTGAGGAGTGTCCTCTTTGGTTCGTTCTGAGTAGGCCGATTTCTCTTAGTCTGAGAGTTGCTTTGGCAGCTGTTTGCTTACCGTACTGCTTTCTTGGTAAAATGTTAAGCATAATATTTAGTGCATCTGAGGGTGTGGGTGTGGTTCTGAGGGCCCCGCAGATGCAAAGACTGGCCATTCTTTGTACGTGTGCCATGGTTCTTTTAATGTACAATTTATCTAAAGCTGGCCACCATACTAATATGCCGTATGTTAGGATTGGTCTGACAATTGCCGTGTAAAGCCATACGATAGATGGGGAGAGACCCCAACTTAGTCCTATCAGCTGCAACAAATCTAAAATTGTGCTAAAATTTTTAAAAAGCCTAAAACTCTAGGGTTACAAAAATAGGCCTTTCACAATAGATCAACTCTGGTCGCAGTGCTTAATGGCCTTCTAATAATAATAATAATAATATGGTTTTCTGAAATGTCGCACCCTGTACTAGATAGACGCATATTTATTACATACATACATACATACATATAATATTATTACTGTATTAAATGCGTATTACAAGCGAAATGCGGATACAATTATGCAAATTAATATATTTATATACACAGATTCACACATACATGCACACATGCATACACAAAAGGATACATATTTATAAATTGAAGTAGATAAATAAGTGACTTATGTAAAATATTCTATTATTTATTTATGTGCGTGCATGTGTGCGACGTGTATGTTAGAAATGTACTCTATTTCACTTAACAATTCTAATTACATTTAACGCAAGCACGTACGCACACAGCCACACATGTACGAGCATATGCATCCACTTATCTATGCACTCAAAATTATATGCGCCCCTGCACAAGCGCATTTTAAATATTGACAAATGCATCGTACATCCGCTTACGTGCTCACATGTGCTACTGCGCCAATAAATATGCAATGCCGCAAACAACTGCAAGCGAGTATGAGTATGTTCGTGTGTGTGTGTGTGTGTGTAGACACTACACTGTCCCAACTCGACTTGCTGTTTTGCAAGCATTGCGTTGATTTGCAAGTTGCACTGCAACAAATAATAAATGTATTTAGCAAACTAATTATGAATGTATTAGTTCAATATATGCGGATGCTGTTGTTTGCCTTTTTTTTTTTTTGCTTTTTTTGTGCATTCACCATTTTCAACATTCGATAGGCACATTTCCAATACAATTTATATGTCGGCGTGCGGGAGTGTTCGAGTGGTTTTGAATGCATTTGCTTTAGTGTCTGACTTTTTTTTCTCCAATTTTATGTTGTAATTTTAGATTTTGTGAACAGAAAATTTAATTTCAAATATTCGCTCAAATGCACGTAGGGATTGCACTGTGGCAGAAATTTTAGCGAAAGTCGAATAAAACGTATATTTTTAAGTTTCGGATATTTTCGTTTATTAATTGAATTTTTTTTTTGTATTTCATAGCATTTATTTTCGAAAGTCAGTTAGAAAGCATGACTCACTTTTCTTGCGCTACCAAACTATTTTAACTATTAACTGTATTAACCTGATTCCATTTGAACACAAATTCTGCACCTCCAAATCTGACGTGTATGCTGCCGTAGCAGCTGGATTTTCTACATTTCTGTGGGTTCCACTTGGAGACTGTACTCCTCATGGGTTTAAATTCATGTTTTTTATATCTGTGGCTCAAAGAACGTGGATTACATCCGTAAGTTACAACCCTAAGAAAGATCTGGTGAGCTCCACGGGTAAGATGTCCAGATACTCCATAACATGAGGCCGCTTCTAAAGAGATCCTTTGTTCCATTCGGTACAAGGTACAAAAGGAATTAATGATTTATCATCATTATCATCATCATATTAACCTGATGCAAGGGAGCCAGCGCGTAATAAACGGCTTTCTGTGAACCCAAGAAAACAAAAGACAATTCGGGTATCACTCACCAGTAGAGGGACACTATCTATGGTATGGGCGTGGAAGCGGAGCCTCAATGGAGGCAACTATACTAAGCTCAAAAGTTACCCAGGAATGCCTGGAAGCTCTAAATGATATTAGCACTGTCTTCAAGGTCAGACTTATATGGGTTCCGGGACAAAGAGATATTGAAGGGAATTGCAAGGGCGATGAGCCGGCCAGAAAGTGTACAAATCTTCCACTGCTTGAAAGCAGAGGCAATATTGGAATTCCTATTGCAACTTGCACATTAAGGCAAATAGGGCATGGAGAGAAGAAAATTCTTGTGTTACAACCAGGCTAATTTGGCCGCAAATACATAAGAAAGGGTCAGGAGAATTCCTTTAAAAGAGAACATCTGGAAGGTCATGGCTATTTTTGTAGAAAAACATTTTTTTTTTTTTGTAATTTCAAAATTATTCAATTTTGTGCTCTGAAAGACAGGCAATCCCTACATTCAACCTGGCTGGGAAATCTGGTTAACAGATGGGTCGGAGCTTGCGGATGATAGGACTGCTTCGAATCTTACAAGGTCGATACCAATGGGCAGTTACACCACAATCTCTCAAGCGGAGTTCCCTGGGACGGAGTTTTGTGGCAGAGAATGTCTTCGAAAAGGCACAACTTCGCAGTGCATCTACATTTTGTCACGAAGCCCAATAGCCTTTTGTGCGCCGCAATCAGCGACTAGGAAGTCACAACACGACACTCGATGGAAAGTCCAGTAAAAAGGCAGGCAAATTAATTAATTCTTTCTTCTAGAATAGCAACAAGTAGGCTCCTAAGCCGGAGTAGAGAGAACTTCCGAGCTCTCACTAGATACTAAACGGGGCATTGTAGTCTTGGCTATCTTTTCAGAAAGCTAAGATTTCGTGGAAACAAGAGGCTGTTCATCTGGCGAGCTGTTTAATGAAATGCTAGAGCACTTGTATTGGGAATGTGCAGCTCTCGCAAGATGAAAAACGGAACAAAAAAGCTATATTTATAAGCTAGGAATCAAGCTCAAGCCTCTGATGGAGTCCAAAGGTGACAGAGTACAATAAAAACTTGGATTCACTTGGCAAACAATGCAGCACCACTATCTGACTACCTAAGACTGGCTATATGGAAGAACAAACACATGAACATTGAAAATAAGATAAGAATATAGAAGACATGCATTCGACCGATTTTAACATGCGCGGCTGAAACAAGAGCTGACATTTCCATAACCCAGCAGTATATTAGCACTGTCGAAATGAAAACACTACGAACAATAACATGACTGAAGACAAAATGGCGAAATTAGAGAGATTTGTGATGTAACAGACTAAAGCCGGTGGATAAGAGGAAGGAAAAAAATGTGGAGAAACTACGTTCGCATAATGTCGATCGAACGCATTGCAACTATGGCAGTGCAGGGATGAATAATCCACACTAGACTAACTGGGAGGCCATCGAAGAGATGACAAGACTGGTCGGATGTCCTCTACACTGAACTACAGTAAAAGTGTTTCCAATATATTGTTGTAAACAGGAATTTTCCTAAAAGCGAAGAAGAAGAATGGTAAAAGCTAAACCAGCAAAACTAGCTTGAGAGAAAACTAAGTTCTCAAGGGGAAACTTATTTGGTTAACTCTCCAGAAAATTGTTAAATAGAAATTACTCGTTACCTAAACTGGGCGAAATCGATTGTGTACTTACGGGACTTTGCCTTGTTCAGCAAAAGCTCAAACATTTTAAATCTTCTTATTCTTTTTTTTATTGACGCGATAGCCGCTTAAGTACTAAAATCGCTTAAGCGATCATAACAAGTCGTTTCTCGTGTTAACCGGCGCTAGTTGGACACAGATCAGGCCTTTTTCTTCCTATGCTACAGATACCGCATCGAATATTTTCAGAGTCGGGGCGTTTGTTTCCATCCGGACGACATGACCCAGCCGCTGGATCTTTATTCGCTGCATTATGCCTATATCGGCAGACGAATGGGTTGGTGCGTGCCTACCATTCGGAAGTGCGTAAGATCATGCATGAAACTTCTTGGATATAACACCAAAATTATTGAGAAAAGTTTTTCTAATAGCGGTCGGCCCTCGACAGACGACCTATGTATGTATATATGTATGTCGTGAAGCTCCTACAGCTCATGTTCCATCGCCTGCGATACTCGCTCTTGCCTACGTGCAAAGGTCCAACAATCTTTTGCAGAATATTTCTCTCAAACACTCCAAGGGGGACTCCTCATCGGATATTATCATCGTTCAAGCTACTGCGCCATACGTTAGGACGGCCATGATGAGAGCCTTATAAAGTGTTAGTTTTGTTCGTCAAAAGAGGACTTTTCAGAATTTGGCTACCGAGGGCATTACAGCGAGCCTAGAAGGTTTACTAGGTTAGGTTAGGTTAGCCTGGTTGGCAATAAGCCACGCATAGACCTTTTGGTCCCTAGCGATACCAGATGGAGACCGACCTCTATGAATACCTAAAGTAGACATCATGTAGGATGCCAGCGCTTTTAGCGAATCTAAGTAGGGCTGGGAGCTCCGCTTCTGAGACGTCTTCCAGAGTGATGTTGCCCGAAGGTTTACTAGAGTACAGAATAATTGCTGGCTCACAATTTTCTCGCTACTCAATACGCTCTCATCTTCTTCTCGTTAACTCTCAGGAATAAAATCAGAAGTATTTTTATTATGTAAAAATAATTACCATATTCGGCGGAAATTCAACTCACTGTGTCTGGCACTCCATCGCCTCCATCATTCCCTTTGCAAATATTTTCAATGTCTGCACGCATTTTATTATGCAATTGCAGATCCGACTGGCGAGGCGATTGTGTATGTGTGTGGGTGCGTGAATTGTTTTGCAAACCGCAAATCATAAAAGCGCTTTAGCGACGTCGTTTCTGTTTTTATTTCAGGCACGAAAAGTGCTAGTACCACCTCATACCACAACTCAACGTGGTACATACGCACCTTCAACAGTCAGCGCCTCGAGGCAGCGCCTGACATCTGTGGGTATGTGTGTGCCCTAAAATGCATTGCAAACCAAAACTAACACTACATTTATATGCAAAAGTGCAAATGCCCTGTCCGCTCATCGACGACTAGTGGTTTGCAGCAATTGCATCAAATTATGCGTTCGCTTATGTGTTAGTGTGTGTATACATATATGAGGTGTGTATGGGTATGGAATTGTGTGTATGGGTATGGTTGTATATAAATGTGTTTGTGTGCGTCTACTTGTGTTTGCTAACGCGCCTAAACGTATGCTTGTTTGCCTGTGCGCCGCGAGGTCGCCACTCTCCACTCAAACAACTCATTTGCATATTTTATTGGTGGCATTTAATTATTGCATTTTGTAAATGTTGCGGCTTTTGTTGTGCATTACGATTCGCTGGACAAAATGCTACATGCTAACAACAGCAACAACAACAATAACAAATATAATAATAATAATGCAGCTTAACCACTATTGCAGAATATTTGTCGGTGCTGTCATTTTGCATATTTTGCTGATTTTATATTTATATATTTTAATTTATTATTGCACCGAACAAAAAACGACCTGCGTATTTTAATAATAAGCATTTGCCTTATGAGCATTGGTTGGTGTTGTTGTTGTTGTTGCGGTTTCGCTGTTTGTGTTCATTGCATTATTGGTTGCCATGCAGCCAGCCAGCCAGCAACTAATTCCTATCCAAATGTGTATTTAAATGCCTAATAAGGCTTTTGGTACGCAAACAATTATTTTTTGCCGTTTTTTGTTTTTGGGATGCATTTTTCACCAATGAATATTAATAAACCGCATTCAGGATATTCGTGTGGCGTTGATATTGTAAAATCGCGAGAAAAAAAATTTATATTATTTATGCGCTCCTGCTGGTTTTTATTTTCACTTGAATTATTTCGTTTCATGTTTTATGCAAATTTTGTGCCCGACAAGCGAAATGCAATTAACGCAAAATATTATTATTTTTTATTTGAAATTCACATTAGCTGTTTTTATTGTGTGTTTTTGTATTTGTGTATTTGTGCATTTGTTTTTTGCATTTCTACATTGAGCACAGCCATAACTGATTGGAATTTATGCAACGAAAATGCCGTTAGATTAGCGAATAATAATTAAAAAATTATGAATAAATGTAGCACTGCGAAAATCCGCTCAAAAAAATACCAAAAAAAAAACGTCATTCGCACTGTGCACGCATTAATTAAATCTTTTGCTCATTAGCATTGCTTAATTTTCCAGAGTGCAATTTTTGCAATTAATTATTATCGTCATTTTGTAATGAATAATGTTTTTGTGCATATTCAATTGGGTTTTGTGAAAAAATTGAAAATAATTGCAAAATTTAATTGAAATTGAGAGAGAATATTATTTTATGAAATGCATGTAAATAAATTTTATGCTACTAAAAATAAAAATAAAATTCCCATAAAACTTATTAAAAAGCGCACAAAAAAAACCATCAAGGGACAGTCTTATTGGTAAAAACCATGAATTAAAAATTAAATATGAAATTTAATATTCAATTTAATTCGAGCGAAATCTTTTTATATACGGCGACTATAAGGAGAAAAAATTAAAATAAAACAGCAACATTGCAAGGCATCAAATTCAAGCTGCCTTTATTTTGAAGCTACATTTCTACCATTGAAAAAAGAAACCAACATGCCTGCCGTTGTGCATGAAAAAGAGTATCACCGTCAGTATTGCAAATTTACGGCCACATTTTTGATAACTCGGTCCAACATCAACATCGTAATCATCATAACCATCATCATTATAGCATTTACAGCCATGCCTTCCGCAATGTAGTGTACAAATTTCAAGCAAGTCAGAGGTAAACTGAGGGAGTTATAGAACTTTGACCGAAAGAATTTAGCAAGGGCAACTTGGTACTAGTGAATACTACAGGGTGAACGATATGAAGTGTTACCTTTTCAAAACACCATAACTTTTTTGTATGAAATTAGTTTTTATTGATTTTAAAGACAAAATTGTTCAAAAATGATTACAATTTTAACATATATTCGCTTTATCTCGACATGACCACCTTTTGTTTTGACTATAGCCTTGAAACGGTCAAAAAAATAAGTTGTATGCTGCACGAACGTGATCTTGAGGTATTTTGGCCCATTCTCGTATAATCGCTTTTTTCAGCGCATCCATACTGGCATATTTTTAGTCCTCACCTTACTCTCCAAAATGGACCAGATGTCCATCGGATTTGCGTGTGGCGAATTCGAAAGCCATTGTGTGGACGAAATGAAGTGTGGAACATGATTTTTTAACCATTCTTGGTTTACACGAGCTTTATGAGACGGTGCCGAGTCCTGTTGGAACGTCCATGGTCTACGACCGAAATGTTTGCATGCGCACGGCTCTAAAGCAGCTTCTAAAACATTTTCTCGATAATAAGTCGCATTCACTTTGACACCAGGCTCGATAAAAGCGATTGGAGAGCGTCCGCCAGCGGTCACTGCGGCCCAAACCATTACTTGCGATGGGAAATTGCTTCGAGTGGCCATGCGTAGGCTCAAATTCTCGTATGAGCGTTCGGTCAAGTAAACACGATCGTTTTGAGTGTTTATGAACTGCTCAATTGGGAAATTTTTTTTCATCAGAAAACACAATATTAGGAAATTCGCCACGTTCGTGTTAGCGCAACAACTCCTTTGCTCTTTCGCACCGAACTTTTTTTTGCTGGGGTGAAAGATCGTGTGCTTTTTGGAACTTGTAAGCCTTACCTTGAGCTCATTTTTCAATATGAGTCGAATGCTGTCTTGCGATATTTTCAGTTCTTTGGCCATTTTTCTTCTACTTCGACATGGATTTCGTTTAAGTCGAGCCTTCTCTTTCCGAACCATTTCTGGCGTTGTTGCGGTTTTTTTGGTCCACCTCCATAGCGTTTTGCACGAACAATGGCTGGTTGTAATTTTCCAGCAAAATATAACGCAATCACACTATTACGTTTGAATTCCATCACAGAAAAAAAATTCAACAAAACTGAGACGCAAATGCTTTTGATGGCTTATAAACAATATATTGAACTGTCATTAGAACAATTTTGACGTTGATGTCATGAGCTGTTTTACAGATACAAGCGGTGTGATAGGTACACTTCATATCGTTCACCCTGTATACGTATATTTGGCGCGTACTTCCTTTTATAGATATTTGGCCGAACTCCTCCTCCAATTTGTGGTGTGAGTATTGATGTTGACGTCGTTGAACCCTGTGCGATCGACAAATTTCTCTGATGGGAGTACCAGCTAGTCGGAACAAATTTAGCTTTAGCGGAGTTTTTTTTGCTCCTTAGTGATTTACAGAATTTGTTGAAATGGATTTACGGTGTTTAATTTTAAAATAACGTGCGCGACATGCAGAGTTGCTAACTTTCTATTGATCCCGAAAATCTTTCGTTTCCTCTTAATGATATTTTGCCGCCTTGTCTGGCGAACTTGCGAATGCCGCCACTGTGGCTTCATCAACCGGAAAGGGTTGAACAAATTGAAGTGATAAAATTTTAGTTAAAATAAGAGTTGCGAAAGTGAATGTAATTGTGGCTGACCATCAAATAAAACTGTACTCGTATAGTTTTAGAATGCAATCAACAAAAGTATATCTAAATTGAAATGTGTGAAGTGACAACAGAAAGTATGGAAGTTAGTTAAAAAAAGGCGTATGAAGAAGCTCATGAGAACAAATATTAATTTCTTCTCCCATCCGCTCTTTCCAGGCTCTCGACTATGACTGCCATGTGCAGCAACAGGACATCCCACAGGCCATACAGCTGCTCGGTGAAATGAACAGCAATGTGAAACAGGTCACCGATCTGGTGGAAAGCATGCTGCAGCGCGTAAAGCGTGGCGAACTAACCACAGAATATGGACTGAGCTTTCTGGAAGTCAAATATCACATGCTGCTCGACTATTTGATAAATCTCACTTATGTCGTGTTGCGCAAATGCTCCGGCGAAACCATCGAAGGAGATCCATCCATTGAGCGTCTCATTGAAATACGCACAGTTTTGGAGAAAATACGACCCATCGATCACAAGCTACGCTATCAGATCGATAAGTTGGTGAAGACAGCCACCACGGGTGTGTCGAGTAGTTCCGATCCAATTTTGTATAAGGTAAGAGTGACAAAGCATTTACGATGCCCGATATTAGAAAGATAGAGTTTGAGGTATTTTTTACGTTTTAATTTTCCAACAAAATCTCCACAGCCTAATCTTGATAATATGCTCACAAATGCCGGCGGTGAAGACGATGCTGATGATGATGAGGATGCATCTGAGAATTCGGATTCGGAAAGTGATGGCGACGATGAGGAGGGCGAGACTGGTGTGAAGAAACCCAAAAAAGGCGCCACAGCGGGTAAATCTGGTATTTATGTGCCGCCCAAAATTAAACCAGTCTACTACGATGGCGATGAGAAAGCTGTTGATAAGGATAAGAAAATGATTGAACGTGCCAAGAAGCGGGCGATTACGTAAGTTGTTGTTATTTTTTTTTAGCAAATTTTTTTCTACAGAATACTTTTGCACCCCCGTAGCGCTTCAATGCTGCAAGATCTGAAGGAGGAGTATCTCGATGCACCAACGGAACTGTCGTCTGGCTCACGCGCTCAACAGCTGCTCTCCAAGCAACAAAAAGAGAAACAGGAATATGAGGAAACCTATTTGACACGCCTGCCGGTGACCAAAGCGGAAAAGCATCGTCAGCGCAAGTTGACCACGCTGGGTAAGTGAAACACTTTGCATGCGTATATACAGGGTGTAACCGAAAGGGAATGTAAAATATTGAAGGAGGTAATAATATGAGCCAAAGGAGGCGAAAAAGCAAAAAAGGCACACAAGCCAACAATTTTATAGATATGACAGATTATTCTTCTCTGGAGCGTTTGTTTATTTAATTTATTTGATTATTTCAAAACACCGCTGCTCGCCGAGCGAAAAGTTTGTATGTGAAAGCAGCAACAGTTTAGCGATGATCAGGCGCATTTGTTGTCTCTGATCCCATAAAAAAAATAAATAATTGGCGCGTACACTTCTGTTAGGTGTTTGGCCGAGCTCCTCCTCCTATTTGTGGTGTGCGTCTTGATGTTGTTCCACAAATGGAGGGACCTACAGTTTCAAGCCGACTCCGAACGGCAGATATTTTTATGAGGAGCGTTTTCATGGCAGAAATACACTCGGAGGTTTGCCATTGCCTGCCGAGGGGCGACCGCTATTAGAAAAATGTTTTTATTAATTTTGCTCTCACCGAGATTCGAACCAACGACCTCTCTGTGATTTCCCATTCGGCTACGGCGGCCGCTCGCAAATGCCGAGAATCTCTTAACGAGATGGCAGAATGTTTCCGCATCTATTTGATATGGGTCTTTGAGCATAGTTACATACCAGGGAATTGTAAGGCAGACAAATTAGCGCGAGACCGCAATATCACTCGCCTCCCTCTTGGCACGGAGGGATTGCAGGTATACCCCTTAACCTGCAAACTGCTGGGTGCAAGTAGCATTGCCACTTCAGGCAAGACCAGATAGGTTGATAATCTGACATGTAACTGCATAAAAAGATGTTGGCCAAAATGGGACGTCAGGTGCTCGAAGGCGCTACTTAATCGGGCAAGGAAAAACGTTTTTATCTTAGTTACTTTAATCACAGTCCACTCACTGTCTCTTAGGTCGACATGCTCAAAGAGCGAATGTATCTCATTTGGACTATTGCAGAAGCTGCTCTAATAACCCGGTTACTTTTAGCCCTTGCCACATGGTCGTTCCAAGCTCGACGCTTTAATCTGTCGTTTATTTCAGTTAACAAAAACAAAAACACAATTTGCATAAGATGTGCAAAGTAGCTTCCTCCTACCATATCCAAGCCTACACGCCATTTTGACTGAATGATGCTCAAAGGTTTTCTAAAACCGCCTCGGTGGCGGTATCTGATTTGTTGGTATTTTAGTTGAATTCGTAGCTTCTTCTCCTTAAGGCTATCACCGAAATGTAGAGCATTTAAATCTAGTAATCTTGCAAGCCATAACAGGTCCGCCCCATCTATGTGGAAAAGTTTGGTGTAAATACATCTTTTCTAACAACAATCGTGTTGATGGTTGGTACGTCTATTACTCTCAAGATCTCGTCAGAATCTTTCTATACAAAGTTAACAAAGAAATTTTCTTTGAAATCAAGGCGGATTCATTAAAGGTGCTAACACTAGGCAACATTTTGTACATTAGAATGTCACGACAAAGTAGAAAATAAAAATAAAATGATTTATTTGGGAAGGCAAAATAAAAAAAAACAAGTTCGTATGTCGTGTTGCAATTATTTTAAAATATTCATTATAGCTTTTGAATTAAAATTCATTACAAAATTTAAATTTTCAAATTACAAATTTGAATCTAAGTAATACATACATATGTACATATTCTAAGCCGAAATTTTGAGAATCTCAGAAAGCCTTTTACTTTGCTAAATAAAGCATAGTCACAGTTAAAGAAATCTTCATTTACTCTGATAGTCAGGCAGCTCTGAAATCGCTCCTATCAAGTAAACACTCGTCTAAGACAGTAAAATAGTGTTACAAATTGTTAAAAATACTACCACAACCCGCTGCTAAGACAAAAATGTATTAGACACGTACCATTATTGCTCGATTCGTATGTGGAGAGAGTGCCTTCCACTAACGTCTTTGCTAATATCGGTGTTTCCCAACCTTTGCATTTAAATCTTCGCGTGAAATTTGTATGTCACATTTAAGGAGTTTTCCAATAACAGATGTTACAGGTGAATGGATTGCGCTATCGAGAGATGATTAACGATTTTTTATGGGCGGAATTGGATGGTATTGATCTGGACGACGTTTAAGGCGCTACGTGCCATACAAGCAACGAAACCATTGATATTTTACGGGAAAAGTTTACGGACCGTGTTATCTCTCGCAGAGGTGATCACAATTGGCCACCGAGATCTTGTGATTTAACACCTTGTGACTTTTTTCTTTGGTGCCACTTGAAAGAGAAGGTATACACCAACAGCCCAGGGTCGATTTAAGACCTCAAAGATGGGATTCGTGAGGCTATCGAGGACATAGGACAGCCACTTTGCAATTCGGTTATGGAAAATTTCATGAAAAGGTTATTGTCCTGTAAGCGTGGTCGTGGTGGTCATTTGCCTGATGTTATTTTCCACTATTAACGGCATATTTTCCTCTTTATAATGAAATGAAACATCCGATCATTTATATTAAAAAATAGCATTTTTCTTTGAATATCAAAGTAACGTCTCTTATTAAAAACCCTTTACATGATTTTGACATCACGTCTTCTAATATATATACATAGTTTTGCGTAGAAAGTGTATTTTACAAGATTTTCTGAGACATCGGTAGGCGTATACGCAGCTACAATTGTTGTTTTGAAATTTTCCTTTGAGTCTCATTAGGCAGAGTCTTTCATTAATTGGTTCGAAGGCTATTATACTTTCTCTAGGTAGGTAGGTAGGTAGGTATGTTGGGTGGTTGTCGTAGCGACACACTTAGACCTTTTGCAGGTCCATTGTGATACCACTGGAGCTTATCCATACCCTACGTGTTCCTTTTCAAACCATCCGGTAACTTTAATAAACGAGCAGAGCTTCGTTAGTTTAGATGTCCTCTAAATCGGTTAAAAATGCTATGTATCAAGAGTGCGCAACCTTCTTATAGCTAAGCTTTCACACTCACCTAAAAGGTGTCTGACTGTTTCCTCTTCTTCTGTACTAAAACAGCTTCTACAGAAATCGAAGTACGGGAGTCCTTACCTTCTAGCGTGGCTGCCTATTAAACAATGACCAGTTAATAGCCCTATCATTTTTCTTATAACTTCTCTGTTAAATCTTAACAAGATTTTCGATCGACCGCTGTTCCAGTTCGGCCATGTCTGTCTGCTTAGTTCGCATGTTGTGAGGTTTTGCCAGCTTGTATTTACCTTTACTTTCTCTAAGTTTTCCATTAATGTAGAAGCCCACACCTGGCTGTCCTTGTTTGTTTGAGCCACTGAAGAAAATTGAATAGGCTTTCCTTGTTATCGCACCATGTTCCGCAAATTGAATTTCTTGGAGCGCTGCTTAGTCAATTTCATACAATCATTCCCCGTTTTGTATGGCAATGTTCGTATACGAATTTTGTATAAAATTTGGCAAATTTCATCAAAATTTCAACTTTTTACTCATTGCCAAATTTTATACAAAATTTCAACTTTTTACTCAGAATTTTCAGAAAAATTTCGGGTATGCAGTTTTATAGATCATTGTGTTGAATAAAGTGCAAGTTTCATGCAGATCAAAAATCGCACTGATTTTTGAGATTTTTTTTTTTTTTTTTGGTCGTGGTCTTATGCCTTTTCTCCGTTTAGCGCTCAGTCACTCAGTTCATTCTATGGAAGAAAACACTGGTCAGCAGAAAAATTGTCCAAAAGCAACGTAATCTTTGAGCCACTTCGAACTTAGGTTAGGTTAGGTGAGGTTGAGGCGGTAGTCCTGTGGGACACACTTAGACTCATAGCCCATTGTGATGCCACGTGGGGAGCTTGTCCCTATCACTCCTAAAACCAGTGTGTGCTTTTCAAAAAATTTTAAAATATCTCTGATTTCTGTAGAACTGATATCTTCCAATTCTTTAAAAAATTGTCTACCCATAATAGTAAACCTGCGTCTGGATAGAGCAGCACAGTGGCACAGTAGATGCGAGATTGTCTCTTCCTCGTCCTCATCTGGACAACTTACTTCGACCTTGCACTTTATTAAAACAAATTTCAATAATCTATAAAACGGTTTACATGAAATGCTTCTAAAGATGCTAGTTAAAAATATTTGGTTTATAATGGAAATTTGTTGATTTTTTCTTTAATTTCGTAAAAAGTTTAAATCTTAAGTTCCATGTTTTTTTTATAATACATATGAACTATGTTTTTGTTAAAAAGAAAAACTAATAGAAATTAAATAAAAATAAAAATGTCTAAACTTTACAAAATATCGCAAATATTCGCATATATGTATGTTTGTGCTTATGTGTTTATGTAAGACTCGCTGAAAATTGTCTTCTAAAATTTCTATTAATTTCTCTACAATTCATTTTCTATATCATTTCTCTTCTTGCAGCCACTCTCGGCGATGAGATACTCGGCGAAATCAGCCGCGATCCGGCGTTACGTGGCGAAGGTTCGAGTGGTGGCAGTAAAAAACGCAAATTGAAGGGCAAAGGAAAAAAGCGTGGCGGTAAAAAGCGGAAGTTCCATTAAAAAAATTAACAAAAAAATTAAAAAAAATACAATCGCATGCGATAATTACAAAATATATATTGAACGACAAGTATAAACTTAAGCAAGCAAAAACAAAAAACAAAAAATTAATAAAAACAACAAAACAAAATAAGTAGTATCCAAAAGAAAATGGTATGCATACACATACAGTTTTTACCATTTATTAAAATATATAAATATATACATACACAAAAATGCTGATGTGAATGGAATTTAAGCAATTTTTTAAACAAATTTATATTTTTCCATAGTTACAAACTTGCTTTAATTACTTACATAGATTTTGTTACCTATAAATATAATATTGAGTTGACATATACATAGATTTATGAATAGCTACATATTTTTAATGTTTCTGAAATTTGTTTAAAATTGATTTTGATATTAAGTTTGCTTAAATGAATTATTTGAATTTCGATTTTGTTTAAGTTTATCTCGGTTTGTGTATTCATATAATTTTTAATAAAACAAAAACTTGTTGAATTCAAAATATTGAAAATTTGTTTTAATTTTTATATATAAATATTAAAATATATATTTATGTTTCATTATTATAAATTTTTTAAAAATTATGAAAAAACGGATTCAGCCAGAACGGATTTATACTTTAAACAAAAAAAAAAACTGACCTAATTAATATACATATAATATTTATTATATTATACGAGTATCTACTGACCTAATTTTTTTACAGAAGAAAGTCAGTCATGTACTATTATTTGAATATAAATGTAAATTTAAGTTATATTTTAATTTTTATTGTCATAATTAGCCATGTTTAATATCTCTTTTCTTGGTTTTAGTTATTTTTTTTTTTTTTGGTGAGTGAGGTAGGGTTCAAAATGCACTTACAGCGACAGTCGTTTACTGCGTTGAGTGGTTGCTAAATAAAATGCCTTTGCGCTTTACAGCTTTTATGGTAGCACAAATTATCTTCTTTTTTTTTGTTGCTGAATAATTTTTTAACAATTTATGAACCATGAGCCTTTAAGGAAAACATCAATTTTCTTCTTATTCTAATTTGCATTCTTCTTCAGTTTCGACAGGGTGATTCCAGAGAGAAGGGTTGTTAGCCATGAGGTTGAGGGGACGAGAATAGGTGGTTAGTGTTGTTGTTGTAGCCCAGCCAGTGCGCCATAATTATCAATCGTCATCATCTAACTCCTTTAGCGGTAGACCCAGGGAACATGCTATTTCGACGAGTTGAGTCTTAAGGGAAAGGGATGTTAAGTGGGTCGGTTTAAGAGGGCAAGTGAATAGGTGGTTTGTATCATATGGGGATGCCTTCACATGCTGGATATATATGTATTGCATATGTCGCGGTCGATTCTGGATAAGTAGGAGCTTAACCTGCTACAGTATCTAGAACATATCGGGATTGTAATTATGTCAAAGCAACGCGGGTCTCTCTAGGCAGCTGGATTTGTTCATCTGCCAAAGTAGGTGGTAGGACTCCGTTGATGGCATTCGAGAGTTCATAAAAGTGGTGAGGGACTCCCAATGAATGCCACTTATGGTCCTTCTGCATACTGGGAGGTCCAGTGGATGTCAAGTAAAGTCATGAATCTCGTCAGTCAAGTCGTGCTGATGTCTTCCATCATGCCTAGATGGTGAATCAGCCTCCATCAAGTGTCTGGCTCCGTAGTCATCATTTTCATCGATGAAGATACCGATATGATGCTCTCCGAAGTCAGACAGCCCAGCACTAATCGCACGGTTAGCCTTTCATACCCAAATGCTTGTGCAAGATGTTATTGACGCGTTCAATAGTAAGCCTATGAGTTCTGCTATTTCACATAACTCCACTTTGCAATCTTGCAAAAGAACCTTTTGGACCTTTTTAATATTTTTCGCACAGATGGTCCCAGAAGGACGTTCACTGGGCTCAGCATATTTTCTAATATAGTAGTACTATCTCGTTTGAGGTCCGAAATCCAGCGTTGGATACATATATGAAATTATTGTGGAATAATATTTATTCAGCCATTTTTCGGATGGGCGGTGGTTTTCTATCCTCAGAAAAAACTATTTAATCCAAACCCGAAACTTCGTTCGTTTCATTCCGTAATTTGTAAATAGCCTAAAATTCGTAAATAACCAACAACATTGGCTAATACTAGGAGGAATACAAAGAATGATGCTTAACGAAAAGGTATAAAATTTAATTTTAGCGCCGTTATTCTTATTCAAAGCTTAGTGCTTTTCATCTCATGTTTTATTTGTAGTGCTCTACAGAGACGATGTGAGCGTAGGTAATACTTGAATTCAAGTGGCGAAGGGTAGTTTTACAGGTAGGCGTCTTCTCGCTTGTAGGACACTTAAAAAAACTCTTCAAGAAATCCAATTTTTAGTTTATACATATATTCAACAAATGCTCAGTTAGTCGGATGTGAGGAAAAAAGCAGCTCATGTTTTTCTTTTTCTATTCTTATTAATTTTCAATAATAAGTTTTTCTAACACAATAACAAGAGCGCATTTAATGGCCTTCGAGCTTCCAAAAGCACTGGAACCAAAAGAGTCCGTTTACTGAAGTTTTTACAGTGCATCAGCATGCCTCCCTAAGACATGCAGCGATTTTCCTTTTTTCCACTAGAAAAATATTTCCGAAAAATATTAAAATTTACATGAGCTGGGCCGATTGGAAAATCTCTCCAGATTTCGACTTTGATTTTTTTCTTAAATGAAATTTGTTTTTAAAAATATTTCACTTGATAAAATTTTTAATATATGTAAACTTATTTATCAAAGTATAAATAATATCATGTGAAGTTATTTTTCGGATGATAAATTTTTTCAAGCTAATTTATAAAAAAATATAAAAATTGTATAACTCCAATGGAAAAACAGCAGCTTTGTTTATTTTATTTTTCTTTTTCGTTATATTTTAATTCAAGTCCGCCTGATAGCCGCAGCAACAAGCTATATTTTTTAACTTACAAAATTATTAATCAAAAATATTTCAGAAAAATATTAAGCCCTTTTGGAAAATACCTCTAAAATTCGGTTTTGTTATAAGCAAAATTAGTTTTTAAAACTATTATATTTATTTTAGTTTTTTGAATTCTCTAGGTAACATTTTTAAGTATTTTCTATGTAGACCGGTTGGCAAAAATCTTCTTACTGAACCCTGCGTAAGAGTGCCGCCTGGACAATTGGTCTCTGCATCTTTGCTTTCCCGCCCCGTCACACTTCTAATAATTTAATTTTCGAAATTTGGTATTGGAAAGGAGGCGAGGATGCAAGGAGCAAGGCGGTAATTGGCCTTAGGGGTCTGAGGTGAGGTCTTTTTACAGATCTGCCAGCACTACCCAACCTAATCTTCTAGGTAGACTTTTTTATCTAAGCAAAAAAAAAATGTCATCTGAAGATATTTTTCGGAAGATAAGTTTTTTCAAACTAATGTATAAAATATTGGATTTTTTTTTTCAAATATAAAAATTTTATAATTCCATTGGAAAAACAGTACCGATGTTTTTTTTTTACTTTTAAATTTTATTTTTGTTTTTTGTGGGATGGAGAGTAGAGTAGGGTGACTGTGCCTGTGCATATTTAAGGGGTTATATACCTTGTGAGCCCGAAAAAATGGACGATTGTTTAAATATGTTTTAGAACTTTTATTCAAATGAAGCATACATATATATATATAAACATATATCATATCGAAGAATACATTTTGGTGTTTTTATTTTAAAAAATATTATTATTTATTGTTAATATCGCCCCTCCCCCGAAACGCCGTTTTTAGAAGAGGCTTGCGGTGATCACGGTAGCGCATGAGCAGCTCAACTGAAATCAAAAAAATTAAATGATTATTGTAGAAAAATGTTTTTTATAGAATCTGAACGGTTTATTCACCCAAAAAAAATGTTTCTCGATATAAAAACCACTTTGCACCAAAAAAACGATTTTTAAAGGATGCAAAAATTAAAAAAAAAAATAATAATTCCAGCGAACTATGCAAATATTTATAAAAAGTGAACCGCTCCGATTCACGAGAGTGTAACTTCGAATAATTAAAAAAAAAGTTTATGCAAAAAAAAAGTAATTTTCAAAAAACACGACTTCGAGATAATCGCGTCTAAAGTTTTGCGTGCACTTCTCGTTCCAAGAAAGGTCGCGCGCTTCCACGGTCTGTAACTTTTGTTCTAGTGTTCCGATCTTTATCATTTTTGGAATTTATACTTTTAGGATGATGTACTTTTAGAATATGCCATAAAAAAATTTTCGATTTTTTAGTCCAACACAAGGTATATACCCCCTTAATTTTATGCATGAGCTGGTAAAATTTTTAAATATTTTTGTGTTGACTTATTCATCAAAGTAAAGAATAATATATCATACGAAAATATCTTTTGGAATACACATTTTTTCAAACTAATTTATAAAAAATTAATTTTTTTATTTTTTTTCTCGTTTTTACATATACAAATTTTATAGTTCTAATGGAAAAACAACATCGATGCTTAATTTAATTTTAATTGTTTTTTAAATATACATTTTTTTTTTGTTTTTGCTTTTGTTTTTTATATAGAGAGTAAGATTGGGTATCTGTACCTGTGCATTTTAGATATTTAATTACAATTTATTTATTATTTTTTGTTAAAAATAAATTTTTGTCCTAAAACTGTAATCGGAAATATAAAATAAAATTGAAATTTAAGTTTAAATTAATTTTAAGATTAAATAATTAATTTTAAGTATTCTTTAATGCTTACTACACTTTCTGACCGCTGAATCCGTTATACTTCAGTTTTAATATACTCAGGTCTGGTTTCTCCAATCAATTTTTAGATTTAGCAGACTGGTCAAATTTAAAATGTCTGAGTTTTGTATTGAAATTGCAAAACTTTAAATTTTAACAGCCCGTTAAATTTTGAGACCAGACATCATTAATTAATTTATTTTTTTTTTTGTTTTACAAATTTTTAGTTTTCAATTTCCCTCCAATTTACCAAACAAAAACTCACAACTCGCAATAAACTGCATTCATTTTTCGGCCACAAAATTAACAGTTACCACAACAAACTAATGAATTACATACAAAAAAATACAAAATTATGCAATTTTCAAAACTTAGTAATTTACTATCAAATTAAATGTAAATTACAATAAATATTTCGACGTCAAAAATCAAAAGAAAAAACAAATTTTCCAATTAAATGCAAATAAAGGAAAATTTGAGGCAAGCAAAAAGGAAAAAAGAATAAATTAAAAGAAAAACATTTTTGTTGTTTTTAGGAGTCAAAATTTACGTCTTTGGCAATGAATATTAAAAATGATTTTGTTGGAAAACAATTTTCAAATGTATAACAAAAAAAGATACTAAAATCAATTGTACAAGTCTGGCGACATGAACGAAATCCGGATCAACGCAACAAACTCTCTCACACACACACACTCACCAAGCAATAGCCCAAAATGCAGTTTACAAAACAATTCGATGAGAATTAGTAATTCAATGAAAAATTTCAAAATTCAAATATTCCGATAAA
This sequence comes from Anastrepha obliqua, assembly GCF_027943255.1. Lineage (NCBI taxonomy): Eukaryota > Metazoa > Arthropoda > Insecta > Diptera > Tephritidae > Anastrepha > Anastrepha obliqua. Next base: position 35,572,330 of record NC_072896.1, read on the forward strand.
TAAGATTTCAGATCAAACAACAAACAAAAAAATGTTTACAAAAACAGAACAAATGACGTTGCCTTATCTAATTGTACGAAAATACTAAAACAAAATGAACCAAAAAAATAAATAAATAAACTAAAACAAAGTAAACTACAACAACAACAAAAGTGTCAAAAAAACCGTAACAAGAACAAAGCAAACAAATAAAAAATGAAATAAAAATGAAAAAGTATTAAACAGACCGGTTATACAAAATAAAATAATAATAAAAATAGATGATTTATTTAACACTTACGTAAAGTATTCTTAAAAATGCGATGCAAAAATTCAAACAAATAAGAGAAGAAACACAGAATATACTGAATACCATGAATTTATTATTACTATAATTTTTTTAATTCCATGTATTAGATTAGACAGCAAAAAACCGCAGAGTGCGGTATCAAGGCGAGTAGATCACGAAAATTCAGAGAGATTCTGCTTATGACGTAAATGTACACAATGCCAAGCAGATGAGCGACATTTAAATAAAAAAGAGATAAAACAAACAAACAAAATCGACCATAGAAATGATGAGTAAACCCCACCCAAGAAGAAGAAGTCGTGGAAAACCACTAAATTTGCAACCTGAAATTATTAAGAAAAAAGGGTATGGCACAAAATATATGAAATTTTATTTTGGAAAAAAAGTGACTTGCCATAATTTGCAGGCGTTATTTTTCGAAACCAAATCACGCAAGAAAAAAAATTATTATTACTGTTTTTCTTTGTTGATTTTATTCAGTTATTAGAGAGACGCTCCTAAAAACAACTAAATTTAGTGAAGTAAAAACTTTGAAGAAAAATATAAAGTTATTAAAGTAGTAGTAAATAATCATTATTTTAAGTGATTCAAGTATAAATAGAAATCGTTGGGGTGTTTGAATTTGTAGGAATGCTGTGCAAAATTTCAAAAATTTTTTTCAAAAGTGAGAAATGATTTTTTTGTGGTCACTTTTTGTGCCTGATTTCTTTAAAGATTTTATAAAGTAATGTGAAGAACATATACAACAACTCTACTAGCTAATATATTCATTTATCCAAAAATGTGCTGCGTTCTTAAATCAGATGGCGCTGAAAAGCACGCGAAGAAAAGTTTGCCTAACCAACATTTTATATAAAAATGTGTATGTTTATGACTGATTGACCGAAAACGTAGCCAGTCGATCCAGTTCGAAACCATAGGGAATTGAAATTAGAAGAAAATCGCAGAATATCCGATAGGTGACGCTGTGCTCGAGATAATAATAGGACTATGAATAAGTTCGTGCGGTTTTACAACAGATGGCGTAACTTGATTATTATTCCATCGATCCACATTTCCAAACATTCATTGGAGAGCTACTGTCGTAAGGCACAAACGTCAGTATAAGTTTTTTATTTCAAGCGTAAACAACAATATTTTTACCACACTTGAAAATGTCGAATTTCGTGCCAAATAATGTGTTTTTGCGGGGAATTGTTTAATATGAAGAAAAAAGCAGCCGAAAGTCATCGTATCTTGGTGGAAGTTTATGGTGAGCATGCTCTAGCTGAGCGAACGTGCCAGAAGTGGTTTGCACGCTTTAAAAGTGGTGATTTTGGCTTGGAAGACGAAGAACGCGAGGGTGCGCCGCCAAAGTTCATGGATACCGAATTGGAGGAATTGCTCGATCAAGATCCGGCTCAAACGCAAGAAGAGGTTGCAAAAACTTTGGGAGTTGATCAATCAACCATTTCCAAACGTTTAAAAGCCATGGGAATGATCCGAAAGGTAGGCCATTGGGTGCCGTATGAATTGAAGCCAAGAGACGTTGAACGCCGTTTTATGGCATGCGAACAACTGCTTCAACGGCACAAAAGAAAGGGTTTTTTGCATCGAATTGTGACTGGCGATGAAAAGTGGGTCCATTACGACAATCCAAAACGTCGGGCAACGTATGGATACCCTGGCCATGCTTCAACATCGACGTCGGCGCAGAATATTCATGGCCTGAAGGTTATGCTGTGTATCTGGTGGGACCAGCTGGGTGTTGTGTATTATGAGCTACTGAAACCGAATGAAACGATTACGGGGGATGTCTACCGACGACAATTGATGCGTTTGAGCCGAGCACTGCGAGAAAAACGGCCGCAATACGCCGATAGACACGACAAAGTTATTTTGCAACATGACAATGCTCGGCCACATGTTGCACAAGTGGTCAAAACATACTTAGAAACGCTCAAATGGGATGTCCTACCCCACCCGCCGTATAGTCCAGACCTTGCGCCATCCGATTACTATCTCTTCCGATCGATGCAACATGGCCTGGCTGACAGCACTTCCGTAATTACGATGAAGTCAAAAAATGGATCGATTCGTGGATTGCGGCAAAACCGACCGAATTTTTCACAAAGGGAATCCGTGAATTGCCAGAAAGATGGGAAAAAGTAGTAGTAAGCGATGGACAATACTTTGAATATTAAATTTGTAACCATTTTACGTCAATAAAGTTTCAAATTTCGAAAAAAAACCGCACGAACTTATTCATAGTCCTATTAATAATCGTATTTGTGTCGGATTTGGCTCAAAATCGAAAAATACATTAGCTGCACGATGGCTAAAATCTTTTTTTTTAATAAACTCGATTGATGGCGCTGTGATCGGGATATCTCCATAAATAATATATTATATATGATCGAAATCAAATTCAATATAAAGGGTGGTTAAGTTTCAAGGGCCGGTGTTGATTTTGAATAAAATACAATTTTTTTAGGAAATTATTGTCATTTCTCTTTATTATGATAATATTGGTATGACTCAATTACGCATGGAATAAAATATCGGCCAAATGACCGCCGCGGCCTTGGCGGCACACCTCCATCCGATGGTCCAAATTTTCGATGACGCTGAGGCATAATTGACGTTCTATGCCGTTAATGTGCCGAATTATCTCATCCTTTAGCTCTTGAATTGTTGCTCGACGTACACTTTTTCTTTCAAATCACCACAAAGAAAGAAGTCCAACGGTGTCAAATCACATGATCTTGGCGGCCAATTGACATCGCCGCGACGTGAGATTGTTCGGCCATCAAATTTTTCGCGCAAAAGAGCCATTGTTTCATTAGCTGTGTGGCAAGTGGCACCGTCCTGTTGAAATCACATATCGTCCACATCCATATCTTCCAATTCGGGCCATAAAAAGTTCGTTATCATCTCACGATAGCGAACAATATTCACAGTAACTGCCTGACCGGCCTCATTTTGGAAAAAATACGTCCCAATGATGCCGCCGGCCCATAAACCGCACCAAACAGTCACTCTTTGTGGGTGCATCGGTTTTACGGCAATCAGTATTGGATTATCATTCGCCCAAATGCGGCAACTCTGCTTATTGACGAATCCACTGAGGTGAAAATGTGTCTCATCACTGAAGATGATTTTCTTCACGAAGTGCGCGATATGCATTTTGATTTGAACGCCCGTTTTCATAATAAGCCTGAATAACTTTAACGCGTTTCTCGATTGTGTATCTTTCCATGGTTCAAATTGAGTTAGTGTGAAATTGAAAAATATCAAATGAAATGCAGTAAAAAAATTGACTTTTAGGTGTGGTTCGCATTCAACATCGGCCCTTGAAATTTAACCACTTTTTGCATTAGCTTCTCAGAATTGATTAATTAACAGCAAAGCGTGGCCGGGATTATCATTGATCAGGGACATGAACCGGATGAAAAATTTTATTGGCTCTGTTCAGTAATTCGAACGCTTTTTGTACCTTTGAATTGGTTCTTCAAAACTTTTTTTATTTTTGTCTTTGAACCGGGATTTCGGCTCGACTCAAGGGTTAGGGAATTAAAAAAGAAAATTATATATTTTTATCTTATTTTTATTTTTATTCTTATTATTTTATTTTATTTGTTCGTACAATACATTTCGTACCGTACGGGCAATAGGAGCAACTTCGTGCTCGCATACAACGGAAGTAGCTTATGAAGAGGAAGTTGAAGAACATTATTTAAATTTTATTCATTCTGACCAATACGAGCAATCAATTGCAGACCTACGTATTTTGATTAAATTTAAATTTATATTAGACGTAATATGATAGATATAAAGTTAAAGCAATACAGATGCACTAAAGAAGAATGAAGAGCGAATTTAAGAAAAACTTTTTGTACAAATTCAGTCACATTGGTGGTGAGCTGATTGAGCGGCTTCCAATTTTCCAGCATATTTAAGATATGGCCTAATAAATTATGCAAAGGGAAGTTTAAAGGTATACAGTAGAGGGGATTTAGAGGCATTGCGAGCAGAGCTTTATAAAATTAATATGTTTAGTAAAAGCGAACCTATTATTCGAAATTACTCTAAAGTTTTTTACATCATTAACGCTCTTTGATAAACTGTTACTTGAAAGCAAAATTTCAAAAATCAAAGGAATTTTAAAGTTACTTGAAACCTGCATTTTGTAATATCGGATGTTTTTTTTAGCTGCTTGAGAACTATCAATATTGATAACTATGATTTGACAGCTGAGAATGTCAAGCAGTGTCTACATTTCTATTCAGTAAGATTTGACAAGTCATCAATAATTATTTAAAGCTGGCCTAAATTGCGAAAATTTACTTTGAAAAAAATAAATTAGTTCGGGAAGTTCAACGAAGTGTTGAAGAAAACGCTGAAATGTCTATTCGTCGTCGTTCTCAACTTGTTGGCTTCGACTACATGGAAAGAATTGAAGCCAAATTACAATCGTTTGAGTCGCATTTTTGCTGATTGGGCCCATTGGTATTTATTATTCAGTTTTATTGGGAAAAGTAGTTGAAAATTGGACTGGTCGAATGGACCATGTAACCCGTAGCCGTGGCGAACATATGCCGGATTTTTTATTCAAAAATAAATTTCATGAAATTACCTGAAAGATTATAATCAAAAAAGTTCATTCCAATAACATTTCTGTTATGTATTATTATTTTAAGTTCCCAAGCTGTTAAAAAAAATCTCATAATAAAATTAGGCTACAAAACTGCTTACTCGGAAAGTCCAAAAAAGTTCTGATTAAAAGTTGAAATTTTTGATGAAATTTTGGAAAATTTTGTGGGAAGTTTAAAAATTTGTGTAGAAAGTTTGAAAATTTGAGTTTTATGATTTTGGTTGTGATATGAGCTATAGTTTTATAAAAAAATAGTGGTATGTTAATAATTATGCAATGGGGTGAGAGAAGTATGAGAAGAAGTAACATTTCACAGGGTGACCTAACTGAGCTTAAACCACTTAGATATTTTTAAGAAGGTAACTAGTCTCTCCAGTGAGACATTTTGCAAATTTCCTAGGTCCTCAAATATATAAACGCCAAGATATTTGGCACGGCTTCTTTGAAGTGCAGGGCATTCATAGAGCAGGTGTTGTACCGACACAATTTCTTCTGCAGCTCCACAGCTCCTGCAGAGGTTGGGGGGGTGCCATTCTACTGGCTGGGGTGCCAATGGTGCAGTGACCTGTTAGAGCACCTGTGAGCACGCTAGTAGTTTCCACTACAGTCGGTTCTACATTATCGAAACGACCCTGATTTATGTCAGGCCCAGGACTGCCACTCCAGCAGCAATTCCCGCATGTAAGTATGGGGAATGTTTATGCTGCTACAACAACAACAACACCACCTGTGAGGTTGCTAGTAGTTGATCTATTGACAAGAGAGAAAGAAAATTTCTGAATTTTGCACATCATTCCTTGGTTCGTGAAAGTTAGTAAGGGAACCTTTGAACCAAATCTATGAGTATTAAAAGCAACATTTTCGGAACGTCCATATATATGAAAAGAAAAACAAAAACAAAAACAATTTATTAGGACTGTAGTATGAGGGAAATTTATATATGGCAAAAAACGAAACAAAAACAAATTAAATATTTAAAAAAGCAAATATCTCTGAACAATTAAGAACGACCAAAAATTCTAGTAAAGTAAGCAAAATTAATGCACCAGAACCCTGTTTGGCGTAAGAAAATGTGCGAAACGTAAATCGTGGCGGGAAAACTACCCTGTTTTTTTTTTTACTATTAAGTAGTTTATACTACGCGTAATGGTTAAGCAAAATTTAGAGACATACACAATTTTTGGCTTTTATGTACTAAATTTTTACTAAAAAACAAAAAAAAAAACAATTACAAGCATTAAAGCTTTGTAAACTTACACATACACATATACACACGAGTATTATATAAACTACTACATACATATTTACAAATTGAATGCATAAGTTTCGGTATCAAAATTCAAAATTTTATTAAAATTAAAAATTATAAAAAAATTATTTTGGATAAAATTTTTGGCTATAAAATTTAAAAATAATCAAAAACACAAAAACGAACAATAGTGATACAAAAAAAGTAACAACAACAACAACAACAACAACAGCAACAAGCAACTAAATGGGCGAAATGGCAAAAAAGATACGGAAATAAGAAATTGCGAAAGTGAGTGCAAACAGTGCAAAATTTCCTGATTAGTAAAAAGCAAAAAGAAAAAAAAAAACAAAAACAAAATATAAAAGAGGCAGTTCGAGGCGAGGGCGAGCGAAATGCGAGTAGGCGAGTCGGCGAGCAAAACGCAAATGTTATTATAATGATAATAAAATAATTAGCACAATAATGAATTAATTAATTTGTTTTATTTCATTAAACCGAAAGGAAGAACAAGAATCAGACGCCGTTGATATGAGAAAAATGAAAAATGTAAAATGTATTTAAAGACTGAATCTCTGTTATATATTTTTTAATATTTAACAAAAATTATGTGAGCGCAATATGAAGACAACCCAAATGTAAACGATAATTGATTATGGAAAAAAATATGAACTACAATAAAAAAAAAAAAAATATTGAAAATTTATTAAAATATTATTTTGCTGGCGATATGCGTTTTAAATTTTTTTTTATGAATAGTTGAATTTTTATAGCAAATACAAGAGTTTACTATTATAATTTTTTAATTTAACTATAAAAAAACTTTATTTTCTGAACAAATTTTATTTTTTGTTTTTTGCAAGCAACCAAGCAGCAGTTGATGACAATTTGTTCCTTTACTCATCGATTAGAGACAAAAGCAAATAAAATCAACAGTAGCAACCAAGCAAAATAAACTGAAAACAGAAAAAACCTTTTGTTTTTTGTTTAAAAAATGCAACATACACAAAATAATTATTTAAAAACAAAATATGAGAAACTGACAATTTTAGCGAAAATGCGTAGGTGTTAAACGAAAATGAAGTCGCCTTAGGAAATTACAAGATAAAAAAAGAAATTGAAGAAAAAATGTTAAAAGCGTTAAAAATGAAATTGGATTGACAAAAAAATGCTACAAAATTTATAACGTAAGAAAACTGAGCAAAAGTGTTGCATACAAGCGTAAATGAAATATAGAAAACAATTAGGAAAAAAGAAACAGAAATTTTTTTAGCAACGCAAAAATCAACCAGAATCTCCAGAAAATAGTGCAAACATACAAAAATTTTAAAATTGAACAGGAAATATTAACAAACAAAAAATTTATAAATCAAATCAAGCAACTGGCAGAAGTCCATACAAAAGTGAAATAAAATATATTGAAACAAAACTGCATAGCAAAAAGAGAAGAAAACCCAGCAAATATAAAAAAAGCCTAATTTAATTTTTATAGCCAAAAAATATTAAGTTTAAATTAATAATAAATTTAATTGTAAGTTATTCGTGCTAAATTAGGTGCGTACGTAGCACTTTGAAACGCATTTTGTATTGTACTTTAAAGAAAGAAAAAAAAAACACAAAAGCAAAGCACACACATAAAACTATTTATTAATGAAAACTATATTTTTCGAAAAAGAATTGTAAACGTTATTGGCAACGATTGGCTATGATATAAACTGTTATTTGATTTACTAACTATCGAATTCGAGCTTAATACTAATTAATTTCTTATAGCAACGCAAACAAGGAGTGCAACGGAAAGCCAAGAAATTAAAAAAAAACGAAGATAAAAATAAAAATTAATAAAATAAAAAATACAATTTGCGATAAAAAACAAAAAACAGCAAAGAAATAAAAGCATTAATACTAAAAATCTAACGCAAAAGAAATTGGGCATTGCGAATGCAAACATTTGCTATATGTAAATATATAAACACACACACAGACACAAACACACCCACACCCACATATTGATGTTCTGCTTACAGAATTAAAGAATGAAGAATGCATTAAAGAGTGTACAAATACCAAAAAGCTGGTTTGAGCGCATGGCAAATACTTGACTATACACACACCCACACACTCACACACCCACGCGAACCTTAGTACATTTAATGATTCTTTCAAATTCACATCAATTGCAATTTACGTACTTATATTTATATGCGCGTATGGGTAAGCGCTGCAAAAAAGCGGAACAACAACAACAACAAGAAAAGTACACAATTGTAACGTAATTGAAAATAAATAAATATGGATATGAGGATGAGTAAGGAATAAACAAAAGAAAAAAAAACAAAAAACAGAAAACAAAAACTGAATGCAAATGATTGTAAAATTAATTAATATTAAATAATTATTCGATAAAATTATGAATAATAAAAATATGATATTAAAAACACACACAAATCTCGATCGTCTTTTTTACTTCAATACTGGGATGCTTAAATTTAGTCCTGCAAGCAACAGGGTTCTTGTGGCAACTGAAAGCTTTTTTTAAATTAATCACTTTTACTTCGACTCGGACTTCTTTTGTCCTTTCCCAATACTCTTTCTTTTCATAGCAAGCGGGACCTTATGCTCTTCATGAATTTTCACTCCAAGGATTATCATTTTTTTCTTATTGAAGTTTTGTTCAAATCTCACCCAGCCTCACTTTTCGTAGTATTTGCATATTCCACTCTGTTCACTGCTGTTTGAATAAAGAATAACATCTTGATCAAAAAGTTTCCGGAATATTATAGATATTATCGCCTTCAAAGCCCTCCCCATCAGCTGCAACGCACCTTTGCCAGCGTTTAAAACAGCTTACGAAAAATTTCTGAAACTCTGTTTTCGGTATAGCCATCAAAGCCATATCCGATTTTTCCATTACTTCCTTTCGGCTGTTAAAACGCGTTCTGCGTTCGATCAAACAGAAACAATCGCAGGGAGATATGAGGTACCAACATTCATTGGTTATTGGTTATTGGGCGGCAATCGTTTCATTCCTGGTCAAAAATTCACGGATAATGATGGCAAATCTTTTATTTACTGGTGTATTGCTTCACGTAAACGACGAGACGCCTTATAACGCCCAAGTAAAAGTCTTTATTACCTATCTGGCCGCCGTAGCCGAATGGATTGGTGCGTGACTACCATTCAAATTTCAGAGAGAGAACGTTGGTTCCAAATTTCGGTGAATGACTAAATAATAAAAAAGTGTTTTCTAATAGCGGTCGCCCCTCGGTAGGCAATGGCAAACCTCCGAGTGTATTTCTGCCATGAAGAAACTCCTCATAAAAAATATCTGCCGCTCGGAGTTGGCTTAAAACTGTAGGTCCCTCCATTTGTGGAACAACATCAAGACGCACGCCACAAATAGACGGAAGAGCTCGGCCAAACATCCAAAAAGGGGGTACGCGCTAATTATATATATATACCTTTTGCTCAAATATGAACGAGACGTTATCAATAAAACGGTCCGCGGATGACATATGGCAAAAATAAATTTTTTGTTTTTTGGTAGGACTGTTATAAGCTTACATGGCAAATTTCAGCGTGATATGTCACATAGTTTCTTTTCTGTGCTACTGTAAACAAGTCAAGCTCGAGTGTATTCTTCGAATTTAACGATGGAAATTCAAAGAATTTGTTTGAAATTTTGTTATTCCAACAAAATTTCGGCTTCAGACGCCTTAAAAATGTTACAGACAACCTATGGGGACTCTGCTCTATCGCGTGCACGTGTTTTCCAGTGGTACAAATCGTTCAAAGAGGGCCGTACATCGGTTGAAAACTTGCCTCATCAACGTCGCCCAGCAACATCAGTAAACGACGAAAACATCGGAAAAGTAAAGGAAATTGAGCTTGAAAATCGCACAAATCGCAAAATCGGTTAACGCTGAATATTATTTAGACGTTTTAAAGCGTTTGCGCGAGAACATTCGTCTTAAAAGGAAGGAATTGTGGGACAACAAGTCATGGTTCTTGCATCACGATAATGCACCAGCTCATACATCACGTCTTGTTCGCGATTATTTGAACAAAAATAATGTTAATATCGTTCCGCAAGCACCGTATTCGCCTGATATGGCTCCATGTGACTTTTTCCTGTTTCCCAACACTGAGGCACCAACATCAGCAAAAACTCTGGAATGGGAAAAGTACCCCAAACGTGTCAAATTATCATATGGGACGAATGTACAATGTCTCTCAAGAAAGCATTGGAAGCGCTTGATCGTACACTGCGAGATTTGAGAGGAAACAGACAGATCTTCGGTGGCGCACTCATTTTATTGTCTGGTGGTTTTCGACAAACACTGCCCATTATACCACGTTCAACACCCGCTGATGAATTTAATGCATGTCTTAAATCATCAGTTCTATGGAGTCATTTACAGAAATTGACTTTGAAAACTAATATGCGTGTGCATACAACGGGATGCATCGGCTGGAAATTTTGCAAAACAATTACTGGATATTGGAATTGGGCGAATGGAAATTGATGAATCTACATCACCCTGGCAGCAAAATTTTATAAGATCACAGAAAGCATCGACGAATTGGTGCAAAAAGTTGTCCCAAACATTGCACAAAACTACAAAAACCATCAGTGGCTCAGTACGCGTGCTACATTAGCAGCCAAAAACATCGATCAACTTCACCATTCAGCATGGAATACCCAGTGAAATGACAACATATAAGTCCATCGATACTGTGGAGAATCAAGACGAGGTTGTCAACTATCCAAATCTAACTGAATTCTTGAATTCGCCAGGCATGCCCCGCACGTTTTTACATTGCAAATTGGCGTACCCATCATTCTTCTTCGAAACATAAATCCACCACGACTTTGCAACGGAACCAGACTCTCAATCAAGAAAATGATGAACAATGTTATCGAGTCAAAAATTTTGACTGGAAAATTGATTGACACCTCCACGTAACCCAATGATGCCGACAGTTATGCCATTCGAATTCAAACGTTTACAGTTCCCGGTGCGACTCGCTTTCGCAGTGACTATTAACAAAGCACAAGGACAATCGTTACAAGTGTGTGGATTAAATTTGGAGAATCCATGCTTCTCACATGGACTGCTCTATGTGGCTTGCTCACGTGTCAAAAAACCTTCTGGTTTATTCGTCTACGCACCAGATGCAAAAACAAGAATAATTGTGTATCCCACAGCACTTCAATAAACATCGAATTGAAACTAAACTTTGTAATGTCACAATTTTTTCGAAAAAAACATAATCAATAAAATGGCTTAGAATGAATTTAATATTTGTCTACTGATTTTTCTTTGAAGGTTTTTTTATTAAATTTATTTTAGTTGGCGTAGCAACGCGAGTCGGGTTCAGTTAGTGTATATAGATAAAAAAAAATTATCAATATATCATTTAAAAAATTTAAAATAATTCTATTCGAAAACTGTTCACATTAAATAAGTCGCAAAATTTTAGATTTTTTTTTTAAGTTTTTTAACTTACTTCTTATTATTATTTATTGAAGCCAAAGGAATTTTTAAACTCATCATTCACAAAATAAAACAAAAAGAGTTTGTCTGTAAAGTCGGTTTACTGACGATAGTTTAACGTGACAACGTCATAAGAAAATACTGATGGAATGGTTGCATTTTTCAAAAGAAAATTTTAATTTTATTTGTTTGATAGATATTTTGTATGGCTATAGAGAAGGAGGTAAATCGAATCGCAATGGAATTGATCAATTTACACGTACACAAACGTGAAAAATGACGAAACATTTGTCAAATTCATGAAAGATATGTTCACTTTTGATTGTGCAGGATGTTAATAAGTCAACAACACTAAGAGGCAACATAATCGATTTGATTCAAGACACATTACACTCGAAACACTCAATTTCATTTACTTTACAGACAACCGCGTTTTTTATATAAACATAACAGCAATAATATATATATGTATATATAAACACATCATTGTTATGCATATAAACATAATATCGCACACACGCACACAAACCAAAATATAACACAACATAACATAACATAACATAACATAACATAATAGAACGTAACATAACATAATAGAACGTAACATAACATAACATAACATAACATAACATAACATAACATAATATAACATAACGTAACATGCAGTTCAAGCAAGATAACGACGCATGAGCAAGATAACGACGCCCTTTTTGGTGCAGTCGGCTACATCAAATTATAAGACGTTATCACGTCAAAAACTATTTAAGCCTACAAATTAACTAATTTCTAGAAAAATTTACAGCAAAGTCCAAAATACTTGGACCATTTCAAATGCAATCACTCCGCATGCTTTTATTTTCTAAGATTAATTTTTTATTTATGCTTTTATTTCCAAAAATTTGTATCCGCGTAAATATAGCATTTCGCGCATTTCTGCAATTTTATTATAATTTTGTCATGGTTATATTTATTTTTAAAACCTGATAAGATATGAGTCACCTATCGCAATACCCACTAATTTATGGGCATTAAAATTTTATTAAATGTATGAATTACTTGTAATTCAAAAATTAAAATTTTTTCAAAAATATTTTGCATTATCATACGAACACAAAAGAAAACCAAAACCAAAAAAAAAACCTCATTTACTCACAAAAGTGGAAGTACCAGGAATTCTTAATAAATAAATTAAGAAGTCACAAATCTACCTAATTTGTTATTCAAATATTGTACGCAGACACACGAAATGAAATGTTGCTCATTTTGATGTGCCTGCCAGTAACAGTCCATGGGCGAGCACGTCTTACCGGTTCCACAGATCTGCAGATTTGCTTTTTACTAACTTATTTCGAGGTTTTAAATTTTTTATCGCTTCACTTGAGCATAACTTAAGAAACTTGCGTATGTTACCAACTCTGTTTTCCGCGAAAAATGCTTACGCATAATAAAGTTGCGCGCTCGCGCCAATGAATGTGTGACACTGAGACTTACAGCATATCTTTTGCCCGAAGATTAAGTGGTTTGGTGACGTTGGGCAAGCCAATCTTCGGCGATGAAGATTATTGGCTTTTAATAAGTTGACCTTGACAGCTTAATGCTGATGCAGCAGCATACATAATAAATTAATAAAAAAAGCATTCATACTTAAATATATTAAGTTGAGCAACAAGTTAATAAATGAGATATTAGTATTCAAAATCAATCAAACTTCACACTTTCAATATTGTTCATCAGCAAATGTTGACCTTTTTGATGTACTATCGACGCACACAAATTAGCTTCTCCACTGCAATGTTTATTTCACCAATTCTTGCTACATCAAAATCACACCAAGCTTTGGAGTTTTAGCAAAGCAAATATATTAAAAAAAAAAGAATAAATTCACAGCTTGTCAAATATTATGCAAAGTATTGACGCGCGCATAATAAAAAAGATGTACGCGAAACTTGATTTTTTTCTGGCAGTTTCGCTTTCATCGCTGCTGATGACGTTGTGAGCTTTCAAGCACTGCGCTGCTTCAGTGCCCGTTGCTCTGCGCTGCAGCATCCATAACTCACCCACAAAAGTACATATTTTGGTTAAACATGTATACACACACATATATAGAAATATATATGCATATGTATGGAAATGTGTAGGTACATATCTTTCGTACCCGTCGGGCACATCTTTTTGCCACTTTAACGGGTCTGAATTGCAGTTATTAACTCTGTGCGAATTGGATTCTGCCGTCGCTTTAGAGTAGCACCAGCATTGATATCTACATACACATATATACATACATACATGCATATTTGAAGCGACTTTAGCTAGAAGCTATTACCTTTCAGCTTCTATTCGCTGCCGCTCGCCACCTCAACATTCAGTCTTAAACGAAAGCTTACGCGCTGTGGAGCATTTTTTGCTAAGCACGCTATTGTGAAAAAGAAACGATAAAAACTTTTTGAAAGGACTTTAAGGATATTCCATATACGAAGTGTGTTTATTGCATATTTAAATTTAAAGTAGTGAAAATGTTTAAGATTTTATTAAGTGCAACATTGTGTGTGGCCATGTTTGGCGCTCTGGGTTAGTATTGAAATTCTAATATTTTTACTTTATTTAGTTTAATTAGTTTAAAATGGTGGTGTTAAATAAAAAATGGCGTATGTTTTTTTGTATTTGCGGTTGTTATGTGCATGTATAATTCCTTATGGCTCCACGAGGAGGCAAAGGGCCATTACGTGCATACCAAATCAAAAGATTTAAGACACAAACTTTTCTCTATTTTTATGCGCTTTTAGGTTTTTGAACCTTTTCTTGGAAGTAATACCCGTGTATCTAAAAATAAGAAGGAAACTAAAAAAATGGAATTTTAAATGAAATAATTTTGGCCGTAAATATTTAATAACAATGAGGTTTTAATACAAAAATATGAAATGAATGAATGATTTAAATTAATTAGAATTAAGAAATTATAATTCTTCATATCTGCATTGTTTTTGGATAAGGTCAAATTTTATATGAAAAACATAAAGTAAAAAAAATACAATAATAATTAAAAATCATAATAAAATCATAATCAATGATATTTTAAAAATTTTTTAATTAGATTGATTTTAAAATTGAATAAAAATAAATAAGTAAAAATAAATTCAACAAAAAATTTAAATTTTCTGAAAGTGCTGTAATCGAATTTATTTATTGATCAAATTATAAAAAACACATATTAACCAAATCTAAATAAAACTTTTTTATAATAAGCACATACAAAAAATAAATCTTAGAAACCAATTAAATTATTGTTATTATTATTGGGTAAGGTCAAGTTTTAAATTAAATAAATAAATAAAAACTAATTCCATAGACCAAGTTTTCTGAAAGTTTTGTAACTATTTATTTTAAATAAAACATATTTGTTTTGATAAAATAAATACAAATAAGTATTAAAAATTAAGTGTTATTAATATTTTTACTATTTTTATATAAAAAGAATAATAAATAACTGAAAACCAATTCCATAAAAAACCAAGTTTTCTGAAAGTGCTGCAATCAATTTTTCATATTGATCTAATCTAAATAAATAAAAATTTTAAATAAAAGAAAACTAAATAAATATTGACTGATATCATGACTGACAATTTTTTAATATAATGAACCTTAAAATGTATTAAAATAAATAACTAAATAAAAAGAAATAAATTCTACAAGAATTCAACAAAGCATTGTAATACATTTTTTGTATTCAATTAAATAAAAAAAAATTAAATATAATATAATTATCATTCATGTTTTTATTATTTTCGGATAAGCTCAAATTATAAAATAATAAAAAAAACAAATAAAAAATAAACTTGCATAAAAAGTAATAATAATATTTTCATTATTTATGATTAAAGTCAATTTTCGAATGAATAAAACATAAATAAAAATTAATAAGCAATAAAATAAAATTATTACAGATTTGTAAAGGATAAGCTCGGTGTCCATTGAGAGGGTAGATTTACGGTTTAAGAGGCAATATATAATTTGAATTCTTATTCCTAGAGCTTTCTTTTTGGCAAAGATATGTGTTTGCTAGGTAAGCGAGTCAAAATTCATGGCTCACTTCTTTAGTGTACTTTCTATAAATGGATGTTCATTTCATTTCGTTTTTCGTTCGTCATTTTCGCCAAGCCCAAAACATAATACAATTTTTTACGGACCAGTTAAAAGTAATGATAGTTAAATAAAGAAATTAAATATATAAAAAAAATAGTTTTTAAAAATTCATTTTTTCTTTAATTCCTTAAAGTAAAATGGAATAGAACTCGGGATCTAATTCGTATAAGGCAATTTAACTTATTACACAGGTTATGGGAATAAGTTTGCCCCCATAAAAGAGATGTCGCTGCTGATACTCTTTTTTTGTGTTCGCTCTAGCAATATAGTGTTGATTTGAAGATGTAAATGTGAGGTCTCGATCTGGCATTCATTTGAAGCGTAAAGATCCTTTTTTATCTGGCGTCAAAAATGTCAACGTTCGTCCAGAAAAAAAACAGCTTCTGCGGGAAGTCATGCTTCTTCATTACCTTTTAAAGAAAAGTGCAGCTGAAGCGTGTTGTATATTGATCAATATTTACTGTAATCACGCTCCAGCAAATACAACTTGTAAAGTGTGCTTTCAACGCTTCTAAATGGCAATTTTGACATGAGTGATAAAAATCGAGAAGGGGCACCGAAAAAATTCGAAGATACTCAACTACAACAGTTATTGGATGAAGACGCTTGTCGAACCCTTGATGATATTGATATGTCTAAAGAGTTCATTGTTGACAGATCAACCGTCGGTAAACGTTTGCATACGATGGGAATGGTTCAGAAAGCAAGTAACTCAGTAAGCAGATGCCACATCAATAGAAGGAGAGGGATATCGAGAGACGTTTGGTGACTTGTGAGATGCTTCTTGAACCGCAGAAAAGAAAACGTTTTCTGCATCGCATCGTCACTGGCGATGAAAAATAGATCTACCTTCTACTCAAATATGAACGAGACGGTATCAATAAAACGGTCCGCGGATGACATATGGCAAAAATAATTTTTTTGTTTTTTGGTAGGACTGTTATAAGCTTACATGGCAAATTTCAGCGTAATATGTCACATAGTTTGTTTTCTGTGCTACTGTAAACAAGTCAAGCTCGAGTGTGTTCTTCGAATTTAACGATGGAAATTCAAAGAATTTGTTTGAAATTTTGTTATTCCAACAAAATTTCGGCTTCAGACGCCTTAAAAATGTTGTAGACAACCTATGGGGACCGTTTTATTGATACCATTTCGTTCATATTTGAGCAGAAGTTACAATATTATGATAAACTTAAGCGTCGAAAAAGTTGGAGTCTGCCTGGTGCACAAAGTCTATTGACAGCAAAAAAAGTATGCATGCTTCAAAGGTTATGTTGTGCATCCGGTGGGATCAGAAGGGTTTCATCTTTTATGAACTCCTTAAACCATCTGAAACCATCACTAGCGATCGTTACCGTCCATTTGAATCGAGTTCTGAGCTCGCAAAGAAAAGCGGTCGGAATTGGACAGTAAACATGACAAACTGATTTTGCTGCCTGATAACGGCAGGCCACTCGTTGCTAAATCGGTCTAGAAATATTAGGGGGACTGAATTGGAAAATCTGGCCCCACCTACTGTATTCCTCAGACATTGCACCTTCGGATTACCATCTGTTCCGATCAATGCAGTCAGCCTTTATTGGAGAGCGGTTCACTTCTTACGAGAGCATCGCAAACTGGCTCAATGAATGAATCAAGGCAAACGAACTCGAATTTTTCATGAGAGGAATCCGCATGCTGCCTGAAAGATGGAGTAAAGTTGTAGCTTCCAATGGCACATAATTCATCTAGTCTCTTGTATTATTTAATTGTTTAAATAATTCGTAACTTTAGCTAAGAAAGGCCGGAAACTTATTCTCACGCCCAATGATAGCACCTTCAAAAATTCTGTGTTCAGTTTCATTAATTCTTCAATTATTCTAATGCTCTTTCAAAAAGTACCGTAATAAAGCAGTTTAGTCGCCTAATTGTAGAATCTCTACATTTTTTCCCCTAAAAAGACAAAAAAAAAACCAAAACCAAATAAAATTTTAACGACCGTAATTGCCGAATTTCACCAAAGGAGCTATGTCGTAATAAAATAAATATTCGAATTTTGTCGTTGAAAGTGCTCAGAAATAGCTGCACCTGAAATGAATATCAATTGCAAATAAGCGAAACATCTGGAATAACAGGTACAAGCGGTATACTAAGGCAACCGCACCTAGAAATATACAATACAAGTACCTGTAGGAACATATTATATATAAGGGTGGCTGGGAAGAAATAGCCCAGCAATAATAGAAATAATCAACACAATTTAAACATTCCTTCAAATGAATATTTCTGTTAAGTGCTGCTTGCGTTGCGACATTTGAATGAATCTTTATTAATTTCCTTTTTGTTTTTGTTGTTTTTTTTATTTATTTATGCTTATTGCTTTTTGCTTTGTGGACATTTCAAGTTCGCATAAACAAAACGTAAAGTGCTGATAATTTGTTATTCTCCGGCTTGCTGTAATTTATTACTACTTTGCATCGCAACGCAAACAAACAAATATTTCGCGGTAGTAATCACTCTGTGAAGCGTTCTAGCGGAATTTCAAAGACAATGTGGACGTTAGTTTGTTGTTATAGCCGGCTAACCTTTAGAGTGTAATGCAAAACTTTTTTTATTTTTTGAGTTTAAACTAATTTACCTATTTTCGTAGTATTAATATGAATGCAAATGCGCGATGGGCTTGACGATGAGCTAGGTTTAACAATAATGCCACACGAAACGCCCAATAGGGACTCGTTACTGGCTATTCATATATGTGAAATCAGTTTACTTAGAAACTCAAAATATCTAATTTTTTTTGCGAAAAAAACCGAAAATGTCGAATATTTCGTACTGATCGAAATTAAAAATAATTTACATTGAAAAAACTTTTATTTTTGGTGAACATCTTTGAATGCATTTCATTGCTGAGACACACTTCTGATGAAATTGGTTTACTTTTTCTTGAGGTTTGATGATGCGTAAGCGGTCACTCAGAAATTGTCTAATTTTTAGCTGTAAATTGAATGGGGCTGGTCTTCCTGGGGTTAATGACAACAATTAATTAAGTACCACCTGTTGAGTTTAACATTTTCCCGATTCTTACTATTTTGTAACTCAAGTGTCTGAAAAAGAAATTGAGTCGGTACAACACCTCCTCTGTGAATGTCCTGCACTTTAAAGCAGTCGTGCCAAATATCTTGGCGATTATATTTTTGAGAAGCTGGGAAATTTGCAAAATATCTGACTGAAGGGGCTAGTTACCTTCTTACAAAGATCTAAGCAACTTAGTTCGGGGGCGGGAATCAAATTCAGCTATCACAATGGGCCTTAGGGCCACCGAGTGTCTTGTGTTAAAGAAGCAACCTGATAGCCTAACCTAACTCAAGTAGATTTTATGACTTGTTCTTGCTGCTTTTCCGGTAATTTCTTCAATAATTTGAATATATTTTCAGGGAAGTTGTTTTTTGAAAGCAGTTAGTACAAATCTGCATATTTACTGTAGGTTTGTCTGCATTTGTTTCTCTCAAATTAGCCATCCTGGTGGTATGGCATGGATACCGTTTATGGTATTAATTACAGAAGATTGATGGCGCATGTTTTCTCTTACTTTCTTCACTTAAAGATAACTGTTGGATCGGCCTGTTCGACAAGTATAGCAATTGTATACAACAGAATTTACAACCTCAATGTCAATAGTGACGTCAGTGCCGATGCGCCAGTGCGCCGACTGTTTGTTTGATGACAGGAGGTACTTCGCTCTCGGATATCCATTTTGCCTCTATCTTTCGTCTTTGATATTACTGAAGGTGTTGTGGATTGCCACTCCTTTCTGGAATCCATCTTGATACCCCATCTATTCCATATTGGCTATATAAGAACTCTATTTGCACGGAATGCACCCGTTGTGAGAGCTCAAATCGAATTCAATACTTAAAAAGAATATTTTTTTTTGGTTAAATATTTGTGTATTTTTTTATTGTATATTTCCCAAAATATTTTCCGTGCACATTAAATAATATCACCTCCTTCGAAAATCTTTACTTTTTGAGCTATGCCACTTTTTAAGTTAGCCTTCTCCATACAAAAACCTAATATATGTAATTGCTTCGGAAAACATCACACTTCTCGAGCCAGTTAGGCGTGTCCCAACCGGCTACTTATTCGTATGTGAAATGTGAGGCGACTAACAATACTGTTAGCTTACAATAAAAAAAATCAATTATTTATAATTAGATGAACACACACATATATTCTAACATTTATGCACTCGAAGGCGCATCTCGCTTCTGAATTGCAAAATTATCAGTTTCCGAATAGTTAATTGCAATCGAATCCGTAATTCCCAATAACAAATAGATGCATACACTTTTTGCTACGATCATTAAAATTTTTTAGTAAACAAGTTCGCTGCTTGACTCTTTTGTTTGCACTAATTTGGCCTCACAATTAATGATGATACAAAAATATGTTATCAACCAATTTTAATCCACAGCAGCAGTTAACTTAAGGGGTAACACCACTGTAGAAATTTCAAAAAAAATTTTTTTTTTTATAAGCTTAAAAAATTCTTTAAACCTTTTAAAATACAGAACAAACAGTTTTATACGTTACCGAAGTCTATATCATAAATATTTTAAGCTTTTAACCAAGCGTTAGTGACTGCTACCTAACGATTTCTCCAAATTTCCAAACTTTAAACGCGTTTTTCTCAAAACACGTTTTCTGAAATTGGCACGCAGCATAACTCAAACAATTTTAAATATTTTTAATCAGGTTTTTCACTACGTCTGTATAATAACCTTCTTAAGAGAAGAGCGTAGGGGATTTTCGATAGATTAATTTAAACGATTGTTATAATTATTTAAGTGCCGTTTTTCCAAAATAGAGTTTTTTTCTTCAAATGCTTGCTAATTCCACAAAAATAAATATTTTTTAAATCTCCTACGTGTTTCTCTAGCTATTCTTATCTAGATTAAGAAAAAATAAATTTCCTTGTTCCAGATTAAAATTTGCACCCTCTGTGCTGCGTGCCGCGGAGCTCCTTCAAGAGAAACCACATTACAAAAATGTCTCCAATACCGCCATTTTGTAAAATTTTTCGATCAAACTTTGTAGTTTTGTATTTTAG
Source organism: Anastrepha obliqua (assembly GCF_027943255.1). Lineage (NCBI taxonomy): Eukaryota > Metazoa > Arthropoda > Insecta > Diptera > Tephritidae > Anastrepha > Anastrepha obliqua. The sequence goes on from NC_072896.1 coordinate 35,593,228, forward strand.
TATATAAGTAATAACTTCCCAAGTCAGAGTGATTGTTTTCCCTTTCTTTCTATACAAAAAAATTCTTTAAAAATCGTGTTTATTTTACGCGTGTAGAGTGGTGTTACCCCTTAATATAGCTTGTCAATTAAACCAACAACAGCAACGAGCTATTTGTATTTGTCGCATTTAGTTGCGCCTGCATATTTGTGGTTGTCTTTTGTGTGTGGTATCCAAGGTCGCCGTCTACGGTTGCTGGGCTGCTGCTGCTGTTGCACTGCACTGTGGTCAAACGGTGTAATAAATCAATTGACTTAAATAATTTACCTGGTCATGAAACAAAATAAGATTTTGAGAAAATTAAAATAATGTCTTGGTATGTCTACTGACTTGGTAGTCACATGAAAAATGGCTGTCAAAAAATTATGTCTGGATCTTTCATCTCTTTAACAAATTGTAATACATTATTTCAAACATTATAGAACGTATGCAGAACCCTATGGATTTTGGAAAAAGTGATTCGAAAGCATTTCTTAATATTTAAAGAAAAACATGAGTACCAACGGCAAAGGGAAAATGTGTTGGCACCTGCTTGAAGCTGAAGTACACCGGTACTGATTTTAGTGATTGCAAAACATGCTTCAAGTAATCGGGATATGTGAGGTAAAAATTTGTGAAGGAGAAACGAACAGAAAGCGAAGCGAAACGAACAGAAATGCTTCCTAGAGACACTTCACAATACACATCAGATATATATAATTGGCGCTTATACCCTTTTTGGGTTGTTAAACAAATTGAGGGACCTACAGGTTTAAGCCGACTCCGAATAGCAAATGATTTTTTATGAGGAGCTTTTCCATGACAGAAATATACTCGGAGGTTTGCCATTGAATGCCGAAGACCGATTACTATTAGAAAAACTTTTTCTATCTCGGATATGTATATAAAATAATGACAAACAATAATTTCAGAGAAAATAATTTTTTATTAATACGAGTAACCATAATATTACAATACCCGGCATCCGTTGCTATGCCTCGTTGAATAAAATCAAAACAACCAATCTGAAAAATATCAAGCAAAATTATTTTTATTAATTTTCTATCTCAAACCGTTTTTGAACTTTGCATTTGGGTCATAGCTGAGCAGCTTATGCGGACTATGAAGTCTAGAGTGTGCTATAAATAGTGGGAAATAGGAAAAACTAAGATTTCTTAGATTATATTTAAGCAAATATTCGATTATTAGTGACGAATGAAAGTGGTGGCGCGGCCCTGGGGCTGTGGGAAGGGAGTTCCATCATAAAAACATGCCTATAACCTTCATTGGGTGAAAATAATATGAATTATAAAAATTTTTACGTCATGGTGTTGTCGTTTCGTAGTGATGCGCGGACTACGTACAGACATTCACCTTTATACAATGTGGCGCAAAAGTAACCTCGCGATGTATTTTGGCTGTAATTTAAAAAAAAAGAAAAACTTTGATTTTTCTTGTGGATTATTTTTATTTGGTCGTTTAATTTTTTTTACATCAAGTCGAGAATATGATGTCATATAAATGGCCGCTGCCACAGTTGATTGCCATTTGAGCCCTTTTTATGGCATTTTCCATCACTTTGGCCAAAACTTCCGGCGATAGGTCCTCACATTCTTGACGGATATTGTCTTTAAGAGCTGCAAGAGTCTGAGGCTTGTTGACATAAACCCGCGACTTCAAAAAACCCCACAAAAAGAAGTATGGAGCGGTCAAATCAGGCGATCTTGCTGGCCAGTGCAAATCGCCAAAACGGGAGATTAGAAATGGGCCTCATCACTCATGATTATTTTTGATGAAAAATCATCTTCCTCTTGATAGTGATTAAGGATGGCTTGAGCGTATGTTAGACGCGATTGGCGGTCAGCAGCTAACAGCTGATGGACCGTCTGGACTTTGTACCTAAACATCTTGAAATCTTGTACCAAAATTCGCTGTAAAGACCGTCGACTGATACCCATTTGCGTGGCACGTCGTCTGGTCGATGTCGACGGCGCTTCCATGGCATCCTCAGCTACAGCAGGAATATTCTCTGCAGAACGGCTACTCCGGGGTCTGCCACGCCTGGCAGCATCTCGTGTTGTGCCAGTCTCTTCTAGGCGAGCGGCTAAACGTCGCAATGTTTCCCCAGTAGGCGTTGGACGGCGAGGAAATCTGCGACGAAATTCACGTTGTGCCAAAGTCATCGACCGATTATTGGTCAAATAAATAGTCAGCAATATTCCGCGTTCTGGAGCAGTGTAGCGTAACATTGTTTATTAACGTGTATTTCGCATGTGTTTACTACACAAATGTCAAAACAAAACTGACATTAGGGGCCAATCGCAAAATTTATAGCATTTTCTGATAGGAGGATTACTTTAGCGCCACCTGTTGGTATAGATTATTTGAGGATCGGACATATTATAATTTTTTTTTTTTTTTTATTTTATAAAGGTTTTCATAACAATAAAATTATTATACAAACTGAAAGTAGTGCAGCGCTAGCATCGGAGGCTTTCGGCTGGATATTATAGTTTATTTAACATATATTCAACTATACTGACACAATTTTTTATTAAAAAATTTAAAAAATTACAATTGTTATTAAATTTAATGCAATGACATCATAAAAAACTGATGCACCCTGGTGGCCACGATACAGCGGTGAAAAAGCATCTGAAAGCAAAAAACCAAAAACAATTCTTAATCTATACTTTAATGCCTATCCTCGTACGTGGCAGTTTTTTTTTATTTAATTTTTTTTTTTGAGAAAATGGTGCAGGTGTGAAAAAGGAGCTTGTGTTTTTACCCTTTTTTGTTTTCGAAAGGCTTGAAAAAATATTAATTTTTGGAATTTTTAAAAACGGCTATGTACGACTGTAGCCAATACATGTACCAAAATTAAAAAAAAAATTAAAATCGGTTCATAAGTCTTCGATAAATCGAGAGTGCCGTGTTCAGAAAAGTAGTTTTGAAAAAAACGTGTTTAAAGTTTTCATTGGCCTTTGTAACTCACTACCTGCACTTATTGTATTGAATACTTCGTCAATTTTCAAGATTTTAAGTTAACATTTTTTTTACATATATTTGAATATATCTACTTTAAGACAATGCAAAAAAAAAAAAAACTTTTTTGAAAAATCAGCACCCCTTAACAATTAATGCCATTTTTATTAGTTTCATGTATCAAAAGTTATGGAATCGAAGAAATGTCCCTTCTTAGACCACTGTGCACTGTCTTTTAGCAGAATTTGTTACATAATATCGCCCAACTAAGCATCAAAGCTTTGAGCATCTTCGCGGTGTCGCCTTTTTCACCTTCAATCGCTGCTCATCTGCAGCGTATTATTTTTTTCTTTTTTTCTTTTAAATAAATTTTATTGCTAGGCAGCAGTTTGTGATTGAATTCACATACATAAATAAATAAAATGCATACAGTCAAGTATATATGTATGTGCACATGTATCGTGTGTGCCATAAAAGCTTACGGGTTTGTTAGGGGACAGTTATCGTGTTGGCTACACTGGCAAAACTTGTTTGCATTTCAACACTTTTGCTTTCAATGGCTCGCAGAATGTAACTGAACATTCGATTTTTGATGTTTACTTATTGTTGTTATTAATGGCTTTTTGTATTTTTTTTTTTTTTTTTGGTATTCTTCTTTTCTCTACTGAACATTGCCGCTTCTTCAAGGAATGCAACTTATTATATAATATTAAACAATGCGAGGGTTTGTTGCTAATAAGTATTAAGAAAATAAAGGGTTTCCAATAACAGGTGTTATTGGTGAGTGGATTGCGTTATCGAGAGATGATTAACGATTTTTTATGGCCGGTATTGGATGATATTGATCTGGACAACGTTTACGGCGCTACGTGCCACACAAGCAACGAAATCATTGATCTTTTACGGGAAAAGTCTCCAGACCGTGTTATCTCTCGACGAGGTGATCACAATTGGCCACCGAGATCTTTTGATTTAATCCCTTGTTAATTGTTTTCTTTGAGGCCACCTAAAAGAGAAGGTGTACGCCAATAGCCCAGAGCCGATTCAAGACCTTAAAAATGTAATTCGTGAAGCTATCGAGGACATAGGGTAGCCAGTTTCCAATTCGGTTATGGAAAATTTCATGAAAAGGTGGTGGTCATTTGTCAGATGTTATTTTCCCCTATTAATGGCATACCTTCCTCTTTATAATGAAATAAACATCCGATCATTTATATTAAAAAATAGTATTTTTCTTTGAATGTCAAAATAACACCTCTGTTTGGAAAACCCTATATAAGAAAATGAATTTTTTTATTTTGTAGAGTATTTTCAATAAAAATGTATACGTTCTGCGTGTACGAATTTTCACCAAGCGCTTTTGGTACTCTGATTGAGGTAATTCCATGGCATGTGATTTGGGTTCGAAAAATGTCCTCATTATTTTTTTGGATATTTAATGGTGTACCATACCATTCTAGGTTGCTCTAATGGCAGGGTGGCGACATGTTGAAATATTTCGAAGAATACACCAGCAAATTGATCAATACGCAGTAACTGGTTTAATTTACGTCGAAAATTACAGAAAATTATTGCAAGAAAATACTCTCGATTTACTTGGTTTTTTTTTTGTTTTTATTAATATATTTTTTTTATTACCAAAGTCATTAAGGGGGGAGCCTGGTTTATAAGGTCAAAAAATTTTTTTTTTCATTTTAAGAGATTCCTAATAGATTTCGGAATATTCACACAAAGTTACAGAGCCTAATTCTCAATATTTCCGTAGATACAAAGCCCCAGGTAGGCGAGCGTTAGGTAGTTACTCTGTGACCGGACAGCTATAGTACAAACTTTATCTTCTTTTCTCGACTTTTCATTTTTATGATTTCTTTGAATTGGCGTACATTAAATTCTCTTCTATTTGAACAAAATAGATAAAAAAAATGTTTCAAGATTTTTATACCAAGTTGAAGTGATTTTTTTTTTATAGAAAGGAATTTTTTTCTTAAAACCTCCAAAAAGTTGAAATTTTGGAACTCCTCTCAGTTTTCTTAGTTCATCTAGAAAAAAAATCATGATAATTAGAAATCCATTTGAATTTTTTTTTGCTTTAGATAATAATTACGAGCTGTATCTTGTACGCCAGTTGGAAACTCCAGCGTTGCAGCTCTCTACTAATTTCTATGTTAAACATTTTTTTCAACTTATTTTAACCAGTACAAAAATTTTTTATACTTTTTAAATGTTCAATAAAAGATAGAAGACACTTTGCAGTGCTAAATTAATTTTTTCCTTAAAAAAAAAAAAAACGCAAAGAGATGCAATTTTTAGACCTTATAAACCAAGCTCCCCCCTTAAACCCCAAAGGTTCTTACTGTGCAAAACTATAACTGAAACTTAAATTACTAAAATAAAAAAAACGCCCGAACTATCCCTTTTTATGCGAGGAATAAGAAAAAGTTTTAAATATTCATTATTCATCACTGTTGGCGTGACGGTCTGAGTTGAACCTTGGCCTTCCTTGTCAAGATTACTGCAGCTTTATAAAAAATATATTTAGCATTCTTTCTTTTTCAACTTCAATAAAAATTTGGTTTTATAACTCCAGTAATGATGCGATTGGTGACTGTTGGGTCGGACTCAGCCTTGAAAATCATGCCTTTGGCGAAATCAACGCATCTCGTTAAGAGATGTCTGTCATTTGCGAGCTATGAAGGAATTAGTGACCACCCCACCAAGATTTAATCGCCACTTGGCTTTCAGAATAAATATAGATTTCTCTAAACGTAGTCACAGTTTTACATAACCACATGGCCACCTCATTAATGGCTAGAGTTTCAATCTGAATTACGCTACAGTGATTAGAAATATTATTAGTTTTTACTTCTTACAATACACGCCAATGTCAACATTATCGTCAAGCTTTGAGCCATCAGTAAAGAACCGTAGGCAGCTTTTTCGGCCAAGTATATTGTCAACCTACTCACGTCTAGCTGGAATTCTAGTACTAAACAATCTATTAAAATATGGTTCATCCAAACAATAGTCCAAAGGATTAGTTGAACCCAAACCGAGTGTTATGGTCTAGTGTTCAACACCTAAATCGCGCCATTGCTTAGTTGCCGAGCAGAAGTGTTACCTGCAGAAAAGAGTATTCAGAGCATCAGAGCGCCGCTGATACATATAAGCGCCATACGTTGCTACTTACTCTGCGTTGAAGTGATTAATAAAACTTGGGCTCCGCTCCATGCGTTGTTGATGTATGTTCTTCTAAGAGATGCTACTAACTCAAAATAACTTCGATGCGTGCCAGTAGTGCTATCTCTATGACTTTGCACGGACTTTTCAAACGGCCCTCGTACATATCAAAGATGTCTAAGGTATGATAAATAATCATTTCTCTAGATTGACTTTAAAAAGAAAGGTTTACACCTCAAAATTGGGCTTAGAATGAATGGCATTAAAAAATTAAGCATAATAGAACTCGGATCTGGTTGAGTTGAAGAATGAATGTTTCATGTGCCTATATGCAATACAAATACACTCGCAAGACAAAGCATTCTGAGTACGGCGGCCATTAGAAACGTCAAACTTCATGATGACATTGTCAGATTTCTTATACAAACTCATTCACACTGGTGTTAGCAATCCAAGCAACGTCCAAAAAAGTAATGCAAAGCGTTTATATTAATTGATTTTAGCAGCAGCCCTAAGTATGCGCGCATTATCATTAAAGTGTTTTATATTTGTAAATTATAAAATAACTCATTACGCACATTAATTGTGGTCAAAGCACATCTAATGCATTTAGTAAAGGTGTAAATTTTTTTAAATCAGTGCACTGATGACACCCAAGGTGAAGCAGCGCCAAACAAATAATGGATACAAAAAGAAATTTACACATACCCGCATTTGTTTATATGTATGAGGGGGCATGTGCGAACATAATATCAAAGTACAATAATTATGTTATTTCCACCACGTAATTTATATGTATGCATGTACATACTTATGTATATTAGGGTGCCTCACTGGCAATCCAAAAAAAAAAACTTAATAAATTGATGCTGTTTTTCTATCGGTATTATAAAATTTATTACCTTTTAAGATTTCCACCAAATAAAATTTCGGAAAAATCTTAAGATTTCCGTGCGTTGGAACGATTGAGGGTACCTTCAAAAATCGAGATTTTTATAAATAAAGCTCTTCTTCTTCTTAATTGTCGCGATAACCGTTTACACGATTTTGGCCGAGTTTAACAAAGCGCGTGTCTTTCTCGTACTAACTGGCGCCAGTTGGACACACCAAGTGAAGCCAAGTCCTTCTCCACCTGATCTTTCCAACGGAAAGGAGGCCTTCCTCATCCTCTGCTACCACCAGCTGGTACCGCATCAAATACTTTCAGAGTCGGAGCGTTTATATCCATTCGGACGACATGACCCAGCCAACGTAGCCGCTGGATTTTTATTCGCTGCACTATGTCTATGTCGTCGTAAAGGTCATACAGCTCATCGTTCCATCGCCTGCGATATTCGCCGTTGCCAACGTGCAAAGGTCCAAAAATCTTACGCAGAATCTTTCTCTCAAACACTCCAAGCGTCTTCTGCGCCATACATTAGTTTTTAAAAATATTTATCCCCAAAATCGCCGCAGACAATTGAAGATTTTATGTCAAAGAAATCGGCATAGAAATGTTGACAAATGTACCAGCGATGAGCTTGTGACGTGAATAGGTTAATTTTGAATTGAGAAATTGATGAAAAAAACTAACAGTTACTAAAACAAAATGGTTTGTGTTGGGTAATCTCACTGGAGGCTAACCACTTCAGTTACCGTAGGTTAAATTTCTTCCAAGTATTCCTAGCACTTGGTAATTGTCGTAAAGAGAGATTGCAAATAAAATCATCAACATTGGTTGAATTATTTAAGTTTTCTTTAAAGCTATCTGCCAAAAAAAAAAGCCGAAAAAGCATCAAAAATCTCATTATTTATTATTTTCATACTGTGGATAAAATGTTTAAGCATTTAAGCTAGACCTTAACTTTTCTAGGGGTTAATTTTGTGTGTGTCTTGATGTTGTTCCTGAAATGAAGGGACCTGCCTCCGAATAGCTGATAGAAATACACTTCGAGGTTTCACATTGTCTGCCGAGGAGCGACCGCTATTCGAGAAAAGCTTTTATATCAATTGGTGTTTCATATCCGCGGTTTTGAGGCTGTGTACTTCCGAATGGTAGTCACTCACCAAACAATTCGTTTACGGCGGCCGCTAAACTCTTCTGTTAACTAAGTTTTTTTTAATATTTTATTTATTCTAGTTCTAGTTCTAACGGGTGATTTTTTAGCTATTATTTTTTTAAACAGTTGGTTTAAACAGCTGACGCACGTTTCGGGTTTTGGTTTACTGTCAAACATTTAACCATGAATCGTCTTACAAACGAACAACGCTTGCAAATCATTGATTTTATTATAAAAATGCGTGTTCTGTTAAGACAGTTTATCGCGCGCTTCTTCCATTTTATGGTCAGTTTAATCGACCCACTTAAGCGGCTATTCGAGCTATTGTGACTAAATTTAGAACCAAATTTACATTATTGGACATCAAACCGCCAATCACCAACACGCTTACGTAGAGTGCGAACTGAAGAAAATATCGCAGCTGTATCGGACAGTGTTAATGATGACCATCAATTATCGATTCGACGCCGTTTGCAACAATTGGGCCTCTGTTACTCAACAATTGGTAAATTTTGCGAAAGGATTTGGGTGTGAAGCCTTTCAAAATACAGCTGGTGTAAGAATTGAAGCCGAAAGATCTACCGCAACGCAGAATTTTTGGTGAATGGGCTCTTGGAAAGTTGGCCGAAGATCCACTTTTTTATCGAAAAATTGTGTTCAGCGACGAAGCTCATTTTTGGATCAATGGGTATGTAAATAAGCAGAATTGTCGATTTTGGAGTGAAGATCACCCGGAGGAATTGCAAGAGCTACCAATGTATCCAGAAAAGGTCACAGTTTGGTGCGGTTTATGGGCTGGAGGTATCATTGGACCGGACTTCTTCAAAGATGCTGCGAATCGTGTGATATCCAACCGTGAAATGATATCCAACTTTTTTTTGCCCAAAATGCAAGAGCTTGACTTGCATGACATGTGGTTTCAGAAAGACGGTGCCACATGCCACACAGCACGCGTAACAATGGACTTGTTGAGAGGCGAGTTCGGTGAACATTTTATTTCACGTTCGGGACCTGTCAATTGGCCACCCAGATCGTGCGATATAACGCCTTTAGATTATTTGTTAAAGCTCATGTCTATTCAGACAAGCCTGCTTCAATTAACGCATGGGAAGACAACATTAAAGCATTTATATGTGAGATACCGGCCGAAACATTGGAGAGAGTATGCCAAAGCGGATGGACTAAGCGGATGGACCATTTGAAGCGCAGTCGTGGTCAACATTTGCATGAAATAATCTTCAAACATTAAATTATATGGACTGAACAATCGATTTAAATAAAAATTTCATGCATTTTTCTGAATTTTACGCGTGTTTTTTTGAACAACTTTCCTATAGCTCTTAAAAAATCACCCTTTACTTATACTTATATATGTTTATATTCGTTTGTGGAAAATAAAATCCATTATTTTGGGGTAAAATTTTTGCCGAAATAAAACTGTTTTATGGTTGATCTTTAGCTCCTGAGCGATGCTATGACTGGCAACATGGCGATCAAATTCGATTACTTCTGTGATTTGATCAACATTTCTAACATCAAAAATGCCTCAACGGCATAGGCGAAATCACGACTTCCTTGTGGGCACCACTCTCTGGCTGCCTTTACAAATAAGAATTAAAAAAAATACTAAGATAAAGTTAAAAAAAATCTAAAAACAAAAAAAAAAAAAATTTAAATAAAAAAAAATTAAAAAACACTTAATTTTGCTCCAACAAATTATTATTTATATAAACTAAAAATCTTATTTAATTTTTTTTATTACACTAATTATATACTTATAATTCCGATCGAAAAACCACACAATTATTTTTTTTTAGCGAGACACCCTAATGTGCATACATACATATGTATATTTGCCTTTTACACGCTTTTCTTGTCAACAAAAAGCTGACAAATGGGCCAACGCTTTACCGGCGTTTTATTAGCTTCGCATGCATACTTACGTACTGGGTTAATCGCCGCTTTATTCAAGCGAAGTTATTCAATAATGAACTCAGCAGTTAAAATACATTTTAGTTATTTGGTTTTCGTTGGGGAATGTACTATACTTTTATAAAAAAAAAATGAAATGTAATGTTTATTTTAAGAAAGTCGAACAATAAATAATAATAATAATAAATAATAATAATATATTATAAAAAAACATAAAAAACTTATATACAAAAAAATAATGAAAACTTGGCTTCCATTATTTGAATGCACACATCTCTTATCAACTAATTGCTAATTTATTATTTCACTACTTATTCGAATTGCGTTAAGTACGTATTTGTGTTAGTGCGGAATGTTATTTAATATTTCTATGTACTTTAGTTCATCACTCATCTTATTTGTATTCGTGTGTTTAAAAAAATAATAGCAATAAAAAAAAATCAACTCGAACTTCTCATCCCCTTCATTCTTCACTCTGTCTAGGTAAGCAATTTAAATCAAAATATATTAATGAATTCCGTTTTATGCTTTTCTTTCTCTTTCACCTTCCAGCTAACGGCCAATGTCAGCAACCCAACGGCACCCAACCCATCTCTGGCTCCTGCGATGCTTATATCGAGTGCAAGGATGGCGTTGCTGAGGAGAAACTATGCCCCGATGGCCTACTCTACAATCCAAAATCCTCTGGCTATCCTTGCGGCTATCCAATCGATGTCGAATGCTCACAGGGACAAGCACGTCTCCAGGCCGCCCAACCAACCGACGAATGTCCACACCAATTCGGTTACTATAGTATGGGTGATTCCCGCAATTGTGGCAAATTCAAGAACTGCGCCTCCGGACGTGGTTTCGTATTCGACTGCCCCGAAGGCTTGGCATGGAACAAGGATACTTACAAATGCGATTGGCCCGATCAAGTGCCTGACTGTGATGCCGAAGCTTTCCTTGGATTTAAGTGTCCACCACCGAAGCCATCGCCCAGAGGTGCATTCATTGGCGAACCCGAAAAGGAGTATGATTTCTATCCATCGAACGACAACTGCCAGGTCTATTTCATCTGTATAGAGGGGCGTCCACGTCGTATTGCATGTGATGAAGCGAGCGCCTTCAATCCGGAAACCCAAGTCTGTGACGACATTGAGAATGTGCCAACTTGCAGTCCTGACGTACAACAGCGTGGACAGGAGATTAAGAATGCGCGCCTATCAGCGCAGACAGCGGCAGCAGCGAAAAGGAGATTCTAAGAAATAAAAAAACTAATTTACTTATCTACTTTAAAATGTTTTTGTTTTTTCTTTTTTTGATACTCTAGTCCATAGTGAAAAATGAAAAGATTCAATTTGGCCATTTTGTATGTTTTTGTCATCAATTAAATCGGACAAACAAACAGTTATGTGTGTGTTTTATTAATTTTTCTTAGTATTGCTAGAATTTCGCACCTTTAAATGAACTAAAACTGTGGAATTTTTTCTATCGATTTCAGGTAAAGTTGTTTCCTCAAGCTATCTGAAGTTAGCATTAATGTATTTCCACGACCTCGCTTACTATGCATGCACTCCTCTTCTTTACATATTTTATCGCCACAATGGGGTCTAGGTTCGAAAACCGGCAAGAAAAGGTTTTTTTACATGTAGAATCTAACAATCAAGTATTTGTTGTTGTATTAGCAGTATGTAACATTTCCCATAATTGTTTGTGTGGTTTTTCATGAAGTGACAGACCTTAACTGAATATAAATCCGGGTTGTTCCCGTAAAGTAGAGCCAAATATCGTCGAAATTAAATCAAGTAGTCGGTTATTCACGGAAATGCGTCGTTGCTCTATATCCTGCGGGCAAAGCCTAATTTTCATATAGTGATCGTGGACGCGTAGTATCAAATCAGAGATTTTGATATCAGTGTCTTAAATTTATTGTAGAGTATTGGCTCTCGTTGTACTCTGGCAAAGTGAGCGAAAGGCGTGATGAAAGGCCAGGTTTTAGTATGCAGCATTTCATAAGTCGTTTGAGAAGTGCAGCGAGAAGTGATGATGAATAAAATAATGACTAATCAGCTAAGCTTGTTGCATATTTGTAGATGATAAGAATATTAAACACAAGTTACTTAACAATGACTTTTTTGTGCCAGATATAGTATTTGAAAACACTTTTCTTCTATCAAGCGCCAGACAGACACTTGCTTGTAGATCAGCAGAATTCCCCAGTTTTAGTTTCAATAATTTCGAATGATATCACAATTAGTTTTTTTGGGTGTTTGGCCGAATTTCTCCTCCTTTTTGTGGCGTACGTCTTGATGTTGTTCGGCAAATGGAGGGATCTAGAATTTTAAGCCGAATCTGAACGGCAGATATTTTTTATAAGGAGCTTTTTCATGGCAGAAATCCACTTGGAAGTATTCCATTGCCTGCCGAGAGGCGATCGCTATTAGAAAAAGCATTTTCTATCATTTTGTTTAATGCTCGGATATTCGAATCTACGCACTTCCACATTAAAACTCTATAATCAACTTTATGGACGAACAAAGGGCAGTCGAAGTTCTCATTAAGTATGAGGAACGGTAGTGAGTGATGTCAATTCATGTTGAAAATATTATATTTCAGAGGCCTAGTCAGGATCTTAGTGAATTTTAAAGAATCAGCTGGTTAGCTGACGTCACCGGGTCATGGCAGCGGTTTGTTTTCGGAAAAACTGAGATTGTGTTGGTGATATAAAGGGTTTTCCAATAACAGGTGTTATTTTAGGATGGATTGCGCTATCGAGAGATGATTAACGATTTTTTATGGCCAGAATTGGATGGTATTGATCTGGACAACGTTTATTTTAAACAAGATGGCGCTACGTGCCACATAAGCAACGAAACCATTGATATTTTACGGGAATAACACCTGTTATTAGAAAACCCTTTACGATTGTGTGTACTCCTTAATTTGCTTCGTTGCAAGAGACGGTGACGTGGATCCGAAGTTACCCACTCAATTTCGTTTTTCACCATAGCTCAAGATCACGACTCTAATCAGCCACAACTCAAAGCAGCCAAGAGAGACTCCGTCATGAAGGTTAAAGAATTCTTGGTTGCTGCATTCTTAATAGTAATAGGATGATCTATACATTTTTAAATATCAGTAAATCCAGTCATAATGCATACATACGTATTGAGACATCGTCCCCCAAGTATGTGAGGTCCCAGTAGACAGACTTATTCGGTGCAGATGCGATTGTGGTCAATTATGGCCGTCAAAGTAACATACAAATAACTCTAAGTCGGTGCCCCACAAACAGGTAACGTTTTTTCTAATAAAACGATTTTTTTTTTTGACCAAGCTTCCCGGCACAAACTAAAGTTTCTAAACTTCTTGGAAGAAGTGGCAAAGTAAGATGAAGTGATAAAAAGTAGCTACATTCTTTCCTACATATAGCGTAAATTAAAGTGACTTTTGTGAAGCAAATTCAGGATGTAAATTTTAGATCCATTTCAGAAAGTTAAAAAGAATGAATGGAAAGAAGAATGGGTCATTGTAATAAATATTATCTTCAGATACTCTGACCAATATGAATTGAAATAATCTTCCATTAGATTAGCTATTTGAAACCCAGCTTGAAAAGGTAAACCATTTCCATGAATGTGAATAGACCAGATATGGAAGTACTTGAATCCATTTAGGGTCTTTGAAATCGTTTGCATATTCTCAGATTTTGTGCATTTAACACCATTTACTTTTTATATCACAATGGCGGCGTAAAGTACGCTCCATTTGGATCAGTTTAAAAATATGTATAAAACATAAAAAGTGTATATATTCACCTGTTATTAAAAAAAACTTACTCACAATTTATTTTTAACAAAATTAATAACTCTTCATCTTTCCCTTCTTATATTCCATTAAATAGCCCACTCCGCTCGAAGTTCATGCCCTGAACCGAATGGCCGCTTCGCCGATGATGAGCAGTGTGATGCCTATCTCGAATGTAGGGAAGGTGTGCCTGAAGAGAAACTTTGTCCCGATGGCCTGCTCTTTAATCAGCGCACCAAAACAACTGGCGATTGCACGTACTTGCCCTTCACATCCTGCAAGGAACGCGCGCGCCTACAACCAGCCAACGGTACCGCCGAATGCCCACGTCAATTTGGTTTCTACCCATCAAGCGATCCAAAGAATTGCGGCGTCTACAAGAATTGTGCTCACGGCGAGGCTACACTCACCAAATGTCCCGAAGGATTGGCTTTTAATGTTGAATCATATCAATGCGACTGGCCTGATCTAGTTGCTGAATGCGATGCTGAGGGTTTTCTCGATTTCACTTGCCCACCACCAGAGATTGTCGATGGTGTGGAGAAGGAAGTGGACGTTAGTCCCGAGGGTGAGCTACGCTATTTCCGTCATCCCAAAACATGCAAGAAATATTTCGTATGCGTTAATGGCCATCCACGTTTGTACAATTGTGGCAAGTACTTGGCATTCAATGTGGAAACAAAGTTATGTGACTTCTACACACATGTGCCGGAGTGCTATGCACTTTTGAAGGAAAAGAAACTGGCTGCGGCCGCCAAGCAGGCATGAGGCGTTATACCCTAAGCTGTTATTGTTCGACTGCGTGTCAAATTGTATTTTATTTTTGCCAATAAATCCAATTAAATTCTGAGAGCTTTAACGATAACTTACATAATCTATTTTGTAAATGAAATAATAATTAAATATTTAAATAAATATTAAAAAGTGTATTGCGCATTAATTTCGACTTGATACTCACGACTAAGCATTTGGTGTCTAGCAACAATGCTGATAAGTCTTATGTGCCGAGCAACATAGTTGAGCAAACATGTTGTGTTGCGCTACGTTGCTTATGAGTATTTTGAGTCTAGCAACATTGATGGTAAACATTTGGTGCTTAGCAACATTAGTCACAAACATTTTGAGTTAAGTAAACGTTGTGAGTCGACTATGCAGACTCTGAATAATTTGTATGGGTATTTTTCTGTTTAAGAAAAAAATTTAAAGAAAAATAAAAATAGAAATTGTAAAAGCGGAATTATTTGAAGTAAGCTGACATTTTTATAATTAAAGTAGCCGTAGTTAAGTTATTTTATTACGATTATATGTGTAATGGAAGAAAGTGAGTTAGATTCTTTTAAAGCTCTCTATATGGAAGCATGAGCTACATAAAAAGTTTTAACTCGCTGTAGAAAGAAAAGGTCATTACTTCGAAGGCATTTTTTGGGGAATATGAAAGTAAATGCGCTCAAGAAGGAAAGATGAGTCAGTTGCTCCACTTATAATGTCAAACAAAAGAGAGAAAGAATGTGAAAGAATAACCCATCTGCTATGTAACGGCTTTACACTTATTAGTAAACACTTAGCGTAATAAGAAGGAATTGAATGCTTCAACTTCAAAGACTTAAATAGAAGGTATTGGCTCCTCGAAATTCAAATAACTAAAGGCAAAGAGAACAACGGTCTTTGGAACACGGATCGCATTTCATAAGTGTGGTAAAAGAGCAAGTGAGATTTACGGATTGCTGAAAAAACTTAATATTTCGAAAATGTTTGTTTACCGCGCGAGTTTTCGTTTTTCCCAAACGTCTGAAGTGACAGACAGAAAAAGAAGTGGTCGTTCCCGCGTGGTTCGAACCAGTGCAGCCATTAACGCCGTCCGACAAAGAATTCGCAGAAATCCCCTTAGAAAGCAGAAAATCATGTGCAGAGAAATGAATGTATCGATCAGATCCATGTCAAGACTAATTAGAGATGATCCCCACATGAAAGCCTTCCGTCGCTCAACTGGTCATCTTTTGACAATGCGCTTGAAGAAAATTTGACTCGACAGATGCCAGCAGCTTCTTCGGTGGCACGCGGTCAACGGACATGAAAATATTCTTTTTACAGATAAGAAAATATTCACTGCTTTAAGTTTTTAATAAGCAAAATGAAAAAATCAATGCTAAAACTTCTAGAGACGTAAAAAACGTTGTTCCAAGAGTTCAGCGTGGTCACTATCCAGCCTCCGTAATGGTTTGGTGGGGAGTATCTTTTCATTTCTGCAAAAGGATTAGGAGCCCATAAATAGGCAATAGTATTAGGAATACATTCGAGTTGCACGATTAATTGATTCCGTAGAACTCGAAACCGTGAAACTGGAAGCTCAGATTTAGTATACCATTTTAATGAAAAGGTATGTGCATATAGCTTAATTATATTATATATATTATCCATGGAAATTCGAAAACCGTACTTCCGTATACCTTGAGGGAATGTCGTATTTTTTTCCAGTGTAACTCGAAATCGTGCAACTCAAGTACTATTTATCATGAGGGATATCTGTATTACGACGGAAGTGGAAAAAATGCGGTCGCAAACGAATATGCGCAACAGAATGAAGCTACGGGAAATTTGACGTTGGTCAGTCACAAAAAAAATTTCAAATTTTCACTTTCAATAATTGAGTAAACACAGTCGCTTGTTCGTTAAATCCCTTTTTTTTTTTTTTTTTTTTTATTACCCGACTGACTAAAGTGCAGCAGCAAAATAACGAAATGCCACCAGGCGCCCATAACACATGAGTAGGACGACCGACAAATTGCGCAACGGAAATAGTTACGCCTTAATGTATGCCTCACAAAAGGCTGCATTTGTTTGGTTTATGTAGATGGAAAAGTATGACGGCACAGAGTGACACAGATTACAAGCAACCACTATAAAGTAAAACGCATTTCATTTTTGTTTTATTGTTTACCTCCATTTGTGTATTTATTTATTTGTTTAATATTAATGATTTTTAAGTCAATTGCATTTAATTGCTAAATTACTAAATTTATTTTTAAATTGAGTTTGTCTATAAGTATTTCGCTCAAATGCTATAATTCATTAGTCAATTCATACAGCATACGTTTGAAGTTTTTTCTTTGTTTTTTTTTTTGTTTTTTTTTTGTTTTCTTGTAAATAGAACTAACTAAAAATTAAGAACTAAATTGGCAAAAACTAAGCTAATAGTTACATATTTAGTTTGTAGTGAACTCAAAAGCATATAATTAATTGGCTGTTAATGAAACTACTTACAATTATAAATGGAAGCAAAAAGGTAAACAGTAGTTCTACATAAATATAATTCGTATGCATAATTACAATTTAATGGAACATCTGGAAAACTAACTTGGTAATGAGGAAAGTATTTTTTCCTGTTTTTTTTCTTTGCTTTGAAGTGTTGAAATAAACTTAAATATTTTATTTAGTGCTTACATTTTTTTAGTTTGTATTCATACAAGTTTTAGTAAAACAATACTTTACATGCAGTTTTTTATTTTGTATTTATTCTGTTTGAAATTCTAGGAAACTATTTCTACTCTTGCAATTCCTGACTTAAGCGTAATAATATTTACTTAAAAATACACAACGCATTTGAGAGTGCCACAAAAAGTAGAATTATTAAAATACTCGCATATTAAATTTAAAAAGTTAAAATGGCGCAAAAAATACATTACAATAAAAGTCCTATGGAAGTAATTCATTGAATTTTTAAATAAAAATAAGTATGAAAATATCAAAGACATTTCGTAGTTGCAGTGAGTGATTTGATGCGCAAAAGTTAAGGAATTCAAATGCATATTTTTCTCGGAATTTCGAAGATACATTTATATGTATTTAAAAAGTATTTACAGCATTTTTTAATATTTTTATTTTTATTCCAATATAGCTCGTTTATTTCTCTATTTCTTTAGCGTCGTGAATTTCGTTCGCGAGTTGTAAAGAAAAGGAGATGCCAGCCATATGAAAATACTTCATTATCATCCTTGGCTGTCAGTTTGCTGCGTTCCACAAACAAAACTCGACTAGGAGATTTCACCACTCAAAAAGAATCAATTGGGAAGCAATAAATGTGCGTGTGTTGAAATTTCCTAGACCAATTTGTTAACGGAATGGGCCAGCAACTGCAGCTTCTTATCGTTAATGCTGAAAACTACCGTTACAAAGAACATACGAAGGTGCCATTTTTATTCGCGATACCGATTCGACAAAGCTCAACCGTAGTTGCCAAAAACCATATAAATACAAGCAGGTGCATTTGACGGCCTGTTCCGCTAACAGAACTCACGGATAGGAAATTTAACGACCCAGAAATTAATTAGAAATAATTAGAATGAGTTTAGAATCATTTAATTTTGGGTGGTCAAATTCTCTATACAAGTTCTCTTAGCTGAACGAGCCGGAAACTGCACCTTCATGTATTTACATGTATTTTAACTACTACTGTTGAGCTTTGTCGAATCTGTGTCGAGAATAAAAATCGTTATATTCTTATTCGCATGGGTTAAACCTTTTTTTATGTATATTTTAGGACCCCTAAGTAACGTAGCATTGACAGTAAGGTTTAAATATTTTCAAATCGAATTTTTCTTTAGAATTAAAGCGTTCAGATAAAAACACACAGCAGGCTAAAAAAGAATTAAAGGCTTCTTACTAGCAAAAATTTGTTTTCTCTTCCGCAAAACAAAAAAAAAAAACAAAACAACCCATTCATCTTTTTTTCGTTTTGAATGACTTCTGATTTTATGCATAAAAGACTTTTTGTTAAATTTTTTAGTAAATTTTAACTGAAGCTGAAAAAAATTAGATTCATTATTTTCGTTTTTTTAATTTTAACTGAAGCTAAAAAAGAATTAGAGGCTTATCTTCCCAAAAAAATAATTCTGATTCATTATTTTTGTTCTTTAATTTTAGCTAAAGATAAAAAATAATTAGCGGCTTTCGCCAAAAAAAAAAAACATTTGATTCATTATTTTTGTTTTTTAATTTTAACTGAAGCTAAAAAAGAATTAGAGGCTTCTTTTCCGCCAAAAAAATTCTGGTTCATTATTTTTGCTTTTTATTTATTTCGTTTTTAATTTGATTTTTTTCACTTAGTTTTGTTCCGCTTTATTTTACTTTTTAATTTATTAGAAACAAATTTGGTTTCTTATTACTTCTCGTTTTTTGAATTCGACTTTTACTTTTTCATTTGGTTTTGGTCATTTTTCACTTTGCTTTGCTCCAATTTATTTATTTTGTTTTTTTAATTTATTAGTCTTTTCTTATTTATTTTTTCTTTATTTTCTTCTTATATATTTTTTTATTTGATTTTTATTTTTTATTTTGTTTTACTCCAATTTATTTTATTTATCAATTTATTAACTTTTTTTTCTTAATTTTTTTTTATTATATTTTTTTTTGCATTTGAAATTAATTTTTTTTCCTTGGTTTTGTTTCACTGCATTTTATTTTTTGATTTATTAAAATTTTTCTTTTTTATCATTTTTTTTGTTACATTTAATTTTTAGTTTATCGCTTTTTTTGTTCCACTTAATTTAATTTTTTATTTTATTATTATAAAAGAAATTCTTTTTCTTTTCCTATTATTCATCCTTTTGTAGATTTGATTTTTTCTTCATTTGATCTTAATTTTTCACTTTGCTTTGTTCCAATTTATTTATTTTATTAAATTTATTTATTTATTACTTTTTCTAATTATTTATTTATTTGACTTTTTTCACTTTGTTTTGTTCCAATTTATTTATTTTATTAAATTTATTTAGTTGTTATATTTTCCTATTATTTATGTCACTTTGTTTTGCTCTACTTTATTATATGTTTTAATTTATTAAAGTTGTTTTTTTAATTTTTTGTTACTATTATTTTTGTTTTGCATTTGATTTTTACTTGTTTACTT
Source organism: Anastrepha obliqua (assembly GCF_027943255.1). Lineage (NCBI taxonomy): Eukaryota > Metazoa > Arthropoda > Insecta > Diptera > Tephritidae > Anastrepha > Anastrepha obliqua. The sequence goes on from NC_072896.1 coordinate 35,613,073, forward strand.
GGTTTTGCCCCCTATATTTTATTATTTAACTTATTAAACTTTTTTTCTTATTACTTTTTTTCTCACTTTGTTTTGTTCCAATTTTTTTAATTTTTTTATTTATTAAATTTTTTTTTTTTAATTATTTAAAGTTTTAATTATTTTATTTTTTCTTAATACTTATTTATTTATTTTTTCATTTTATTTATTTTGTCAACTTTGTGTCGTTTCACTTTATTTTTTTGGTTTATTAAAATTTTTCTTTTTTTTTAATTTTTTCTCATTATTTATTTTTTCCCCATTTCATTTTTATGCTTTCACTTTGTCTTGTTCCATTTATCCATTATTTAATTTTTTAATTGAAATTTTTAATTTTTTTCCTATTATTTGTTTAATTTTTTCATTTGATTTTTATTGTTTCCCTTGTTTTATTCCTATTTATTTTATTTTTTATATTTTTAATTTTTTCTTTTTATTCACTTGATTTTTATTTTATTTTATTTTTTAACTTATAAAACAAAAAGGTATTTATTTTTGTTTTATTATATTTTTTTTTTGTTTCACATTATTTCAATTCAATTTATTTGTTTTATCTCGTTTCATTTTATTCAAATTAATTTTTTTATTTTCCATCCCAAATGGTTCAAATTATTCTCCTCTTCCTTTTAAAAATATTAACAAAACAAAGCACTATTCAAAAAAAGTTACACAGTTACAATAATCCACTTTTAAATGTACGCTTTGCGCCATCCTCCTGTATTAGAGGTTTAATTATTCATCAAATCACTTCACGTGAGCATACAAAATGCTTGCGTAAAAAAATTAACTAAAATAACAAAATCCACCTAACAAATAATTTTCTGTACATATTTTAAAAATTTTAAAAATTTACGCTTTTAGCTTTTTATGTTTATAAATCATTTTAAATTATGTTTTCTTGTTTTTGATATTCTATAAATGAGGCCGACTGCATATCTACTCATACATTCAATTCCGCATTAATTATTTTACAGTGTGTATTTATTTTGAATTCTAGCATATAATTCCTCAATTAGATTTGAAATTTTCTTTCATCTAAGGCACTTTATTCAATTACAAATTATTTTTTGCTTCGACATCATTTAAAATGTGTTTATATGTTTGTATGTATGGTAAGTAAGTATGAATGGATATCAATTTGGTTTTTAACGCTATCGATTCGCAAATTTTTTAGTACCTTTTAAAATGCATTCTATATCTACAGCTCTTCGAAATAAACGCATTGATTGGCTGCAATGAACTTTTTTTCTCTTTCTTAATTTTAATCAGATATATTTTATTATACATATTATTCATATTATATTTTTTAATAATTTTAAATTTCTTCTTTCCGTTTTTCTTAACCGTTTCTATATTTCAATTCTAAAATTTTTTTTTTTAATAACTTCGCTTGGCACCAGCCACTTGCTTTCATCTGGAAATCGACTGCCTTTGCAGTACATTCACACACACATATACATAGACTTATGTGTGTGTATGTGTATATTTGCATGTGTTTTCCGATAAGTTATTTTTCGCCTATCTGGTGGCATACACAAAACTGCTGCCTAACTGTGTTTATTTACTTTTTAACTGTACAAGCAGCTCAACTGCCTTATCAGCTTAAGTCTTTGCGTATTTAATTCTTTATTTTTTTATTTATTAATTAATTTTTTTTTATTTATTACAAGGAAAGCAAATTTCTCTCCGATAGCAAATTACTAAAATATCAATTTTTTTATTTATCTGTGCGAACAGCTCATATACATGCATGCATACATACATACTCGTAGAAGTGCTTTTGTTCAACATTTATTATTTTTCATTTAATGTTTTTTTTTTTTATTAAAAGCAATTGTATGCAGTATCTGCAATAATTATTACCTTTTAACTTGGATGAAATTATAATTCGTATTCTGCTGAATTTTTACTGCTATGATTTCATAAATGACGTTAAAGCAAAACAATTTAGCCGAAAAGTCGTTAAAATTTTGCCTTTGCCTTTAATTAAGTCTTTAATCTTTATTTTATTTTGGTAGTTTTTATAATTTGCTTTTACTTTTTATGTACCGGATTCTCCTTTAGTTTAATTTATTGTTTTTTTTTAATAAATTTTTCATTTGATTTGATGTTTTTTTTTAATATTCTCTAATATTTTAATTTATTAATTTATTTTTATTTTATTTTATTCGATTTTATTCAGTTTATATTTTATTTCATTTCATTTTTTTTTATTTTTAGGTTGTATTTATTACATAATTATCTTTTATTTTCTTTTATATTTGCATATTTCTATTTTCGTTCATTGACATTAATTAAATTTTATTTGGCTTCCTTTTGATTTTATTTTATTCGATTTAATTTAATTCGAATTTAATTGAAATTGAAGAAATCAAAACTTTTCCAGTTTTATTTTTTATTTTATTTTATTTTATTTTTATTTTTAGCTCTTTTATTTTGATTTCATTTATGTTTACATATTAATATTTTCTATTTTATCTTATTTCATCTTTATTGTTTTTTTTTAATTTGCATTTCATTTTTAGCTTTCCTATTTGGATTTTTTTATTTTCTTTATGTTTACATATTTTTGCTTAACTTTGATTTATCTTATTTAATTTTTCAAGCTTTTTATTCTGATTTCTTATATTTTCATATATTTTTAATTTACTTTATTTTCTTTCATTCAGTTTTATTTCATTTTTATTTTGTTTTATTTTATTTTTATTTTTATTTCTTTACAAAATTTTCATTACTGATTTTATTTAATTTTGTTTAATTTAGTTTATTTCATATTATATTTTGTAAACTTTGTTTACTTAAACTAATTAAGCCCCAATTTGGACTTTTTCATTTTATTCGGATTTGCCACATTTTTTTCTTCTCATTTTATTATGAAATTATTTTTTAACTCTTATTTGAAATTACTTATTTCTTGCCATTGATTTATGTTTTAATTTATTTAATTTTTTTATTTTAATTTTTACTTAAATTTATTAATTCATAATATTTTTTATTTATTTTTATTTGATTTAACTTTTGTTTGTTTGATTTTATTTTACTTTACATTATTTTATTTTCCTATTTAAATTTTTTATTTTTGCTTTAATTTAATTTATTTGTCTTTATTTTTTAAATTAAATTTATTTTATTATAACTCATTTTTCCATTTCATTTGATTTTTTATTATATTTTACTCTTCTTTATTTATTTTATTTACTATTATTTTTTTTTTAATTTTATATTTTAAAATTTTTATTTTGTCTTATATTTATTTAATTTGTTTCTTTATTTTTTATTTTACTTTACCTCTTTTTTAATGTATTTTAGTTTGTTTCGTTTCCTTTTTTTTGTGGGTCCATCCCCTTGCCCACCTAATGCATCATCAAAGCTGCCTTCGCAGCAATGGTATGTCCAGAGACTAAAAAATTACCCCTCTTTTGGAATCGTCGCCCACTCTGGAACCGTTTTCGCATTCCTTCAGAGTGGCGTTCCGCCTTCCTCCTTTTATTTTACTTTATATTATTTTATTTTATAATTTTTTTTTTCATTTCATTTAATTTTGTTATAGTTTACTTTATTATATTTTATTATAATTTTTTTTATTTTTTACTTTAATTTATTTTATTTACCTAATTTTTTATTTTCTTTCATTATGTTTTTGTTTTTTTATTTTTTATTTGACTTTATTTAGTTTTTTATTTATTACTTTAATTTATTTTATTTTAATTTATTATATATTTCTTTTATTTGTTATTATAGATTACTTGACTTTATTTAATTTACATTTTATTTTCAATTAATTTTATTTTATTAAAGTTTATTTTATTTTACTTATTTTTTATCATATTTCACTTAATTTTGTTTGGTTTTACTTTATATCATTAACAAATTAGAATTAAAAAAAATTATTACCTTATTTAACTTTTACTTTTTCATTTGACTGCAAAGGAGCTGCGCTTCGACCTCTGATCTTCATAAAAATGTATCACATAATTTTTCTTCAACTTTTTTCAATTTTTCTTTTTAGTTCCAGAACTCATTTTATACATACAATATTATTTTAAAACATAATATTATAAGAAAAAAAATTTGTTAAGCTTGAAACAATTTAAATGTGTTCATACATTCGCACTTATATGGCAGGAATTTGGCGACTTTTAGTCTATTATGGAATTTAAGAAAACCTATTTAAACACGAAACCAAGATTTCTTTCGTTCATTTTATGCCAGTGCGGTAAAATTGCCTTAAAAAAACTCAATACAAAACTCTAAATGGATTTATAAATTGGAGAATTGTGCTTTCCGCGTGTATCCCATTTTCATTTCTGAGGTATTTCGGATCCATTCTAGATGTTAATATACTATGCTGAAATTTGCTACTATTCTGCTAAAAAAGTTTATGAAGTTGGCTTTTTTTTCTGCGAAAAATAGGCGTCGTTATAGCTGACTTTAGCTGAGTTCTCGTGGCATATCGCGCTTTGTATCACCATGAAATGGCAAACGCATAACCCGAGTCATGGTCAGATCAAAGATTGGGCATTCAAATTTACATGCGCATATAAAAGCACTGCATTATTTTCGAATTATTGAAGAAATGCGCACATTTTGTAACGACAATTTTTTTTTTAAATAAGCATATGGAAAATGCGGAGCTTTTAATAGCGAAATAAAAAAAAAATATTTTAAGAAATGTGTTGACTGGTTTGAAAAATGCATAACAAACAATTTTGCAATTTTTTACACAAAAATTTTTTCTTTTGCAATATCTTTTCTCTTTTTTAAGAAATAATTTCGATATTTAAAAAATAATTTCGATATTTAGGAAATAATTTCGTTTTTTTTTAATCCTTTAGATTTTAATAGGGAAATAAAAAAAATATTTTAAGAAAAGTTTTGACTGGTTTGAAAAAGGCATACCAAACAATTTCGTAATTTTTTAAATAGCATTTTTTTAAACAAATTATTTCTTGTTTTTTAAGAAATAATTTCGTTTTTTAAGAAATCCCTACTTTTTAACGAAATCGCTTTTTGTTTTAAAAAATCCTTATTATTTTTAAGAAATCCTTACTATTTTTAAGAAATTCTTACTTACAAAGAAATCTTTCTATTTTTAAGAAATCCTTTCTTTTCCTTTAAATACATTTTTTTTAACAAATCTTTTTTTACACGTTATGGAAAGTTTTTGCATAGCAGTTTTATGAAAATAAGTATGTTCTTCTTTCTATTCAGCAAATACCATGGTTGTTTTTTTTTTTTTGTTTTGGTGCCACGAATGCACCTGGTTAAAGTGTCATTATTAATTTTTTTATTTTTCCCTATTTGTTGTAGTTTGTGTTACATGTAGCGTAGGTTAATTGTAAGTCTTTTTCAACTACTAAAATAATTAATTTTTTCAGTAATTATTACTTTTTGTTTGTTTTTGTTATAAAAATGCATGCTAATAAAGCTCTTTGCCAATAGCAAACACAATTTTTTGCTTTACTCCATTCATATTTATGCGCATACACACATGCTCGTATATGCATGGCGTAGTGTGTGTATGTATGGGTATGTATTGGCATTAATGAAAAATACCAAAATATTTATGTAGCAAATTTCATGCCTTAGTTGATTTTCAATTGGCATTTTTTATATTAATAAATTGCATTGCTATTCTATTTTTTATTTTTTTAATAAATATTAGTTTTCCTTAATATCGTATTATTTTCACGTTTACTGAAATTTATTTACTGAAGTCTATCGTAATATCTTCTTTTCTTCTTCTTTGTAATCACCGCTCACTAATCTAAACTACCAGCTAATTTATGTGCAGTACTTAGTCGATTACTATATTCACTATGCTTTTGCATTACATACAAGACATACGCGCAAGACAGTACAAATACTTTGTTTACAATTAGTAGTAAAGATTTGCTTCATACAACTTAGTGACTATACGTTTTGCAAAAAAGTTTCAATGCATTTTTGTTTTTTCGGTTGTTTCTATTATTATTATTATTATTTTTTTTTTGTAATTACTAGAGTTCAAATATCACGGTTCTTACGCTTACAAAAGACTAATACTCTAAAATAATTATGTTTTTACTTTCAAAGTGGAGTCAAACTATTTATTTTCAACTTTGTGTTAAGTGTTGCTTATAAATTCAAGTTAAAAACAAAAAAAAAAAAAAAAACATAAAAATAGCATCAAATTTGCTGAAATATTCAAGTGTTCGACTAAAATATGCATTTCATGTAGTTATTTGAATATAAAGGAAAATTAATTTTTATTATTTGTGTATAGCTGGCAGACTTTGTTGCAATCGGATTGAATTTTGTGGAAGTTAATTTTTCTTCTTATTTTTTTTTTTTTTGCATCTAACTGCAAATTTATTATTGTTGTTGTACCAACAGCATAGCACATTCCCCATACATTTGTGGGAAATGCTGCTCTGCTGAAGTGACAGCCCTTGACAATGGAACTGACAGTCGGTTAATTGCACTCAATTTGTAAAAGTAAATTAATTTCAATTTGAATAGCCTGTGATCTAACGGCATATATACATACATATATGCGTGAGAAATTATATATCATAATATATAAATGCATGCATGTGCACATATATCTACATTAGGGTGCACCAGTCTCCATACAAAAAAAAAGTTGCTACAGTTTTCCCTTCTAAATTACAAAATTTATTATATTTTAAGACTTCTGGCAAAATATTTGGAAAAAATATTAAGATTTACGTGAGTTGGAGCGATCTAAAAGCGCCTCTAAGAATCCCATTATTTCGATTCTGTTAATAAAACAGCTCATGCAGACCTTTTAAGCTTAACCTTTTCCGCCATCGAAGCTGATTTGTAGGAAAATAAAATATTATAATAAAATAAAAATATATAATGAAATATTAAATAAAATTACTTTTTTTCTTACTGAAACCTCAATTTTTAAAGTCGATTTTTACACTGATAAACCTTAATATTTTTGCGCAAAAAAAAACATCGCTACGGTTTTCCCTTCGGAATTAGAAATTTTATTATATTTTCAAATTTCCACCAAAATGTTTCAAAACCATTTTAAGATTTGCGTGCGCTGGATCGATTTGAAAGAGCGTCGAAAAATCGCATTATTTTGATTCCGTTGGTAAAATGCCTTATGCAGAGACCTTTTAAACTTAAACTCGTTTGCCTTCTAATGTAAATTTTTGGAAAAAATATTAAAATAAAAATTTGTATTTTTATCAAAAACTTTATTTCTTTTAAGTCGACTTTAAAAAAGTAAACCGAAAAAAATCGCCACTGTTATCCCTTCGGAATTACAAAATTTATTATATTCTGAGACTTCTGGCAAAAAAACTCTTAAAAATATTATAATTCACATGAGTTGGATCGATGTGAAAGCGTCTCGCAAAATCGCATTATTTTTATTCCATTGATAAAATGTCTCATGCAGACCTTTCAGACTTAAACTCTGTTGCCATCTGAGCTGATTTTTAGGAGAAAGTATCAAAATAAAAATATATAATGAAATATTTAATAAAATTATTTTTGTCTTTATTATAAACTCAATTTTTTTAAGTCGATTTCTGAATCGGTTAATATTTATGCGCAATATCTTGGCGGCATTCTTGAAAGATAATATATTTTGCAATTCCAGCAACTATTTTTGGTGAGGCACCCTAATGTCTATACATATTTACATTATAAATATACGATTATATTTCGCTTCTTTGATAAGAGTGCATTTATTTAATAGACTAGCCGCCTTTAATGCAATATGAATAATATAATATTTTCATGTTGTTGTAGTTGCTCTCCTCAAAGCTCTGTTGTGGAGTACTTACTATGGCAGTAAACTCCATTCAAACAAAAACTAGCCATAACTATCACTAGGCGTTACTCATCGTCCATTCAAAATTGTTGATACATTTTGGAATACGCTGCCACGACAGTCGGCTCTACATTGCCGGCATGACCCAAATTTACATCCAGCCAAGGACTGACCCTTCATCAGAATTCCCCGTACATTTGCGGAGAATGTTTATGCTGCTACAACAAAATACAATACATTTTGGGATGATTTTTCTATCAACTTTTAGGGTTATAAGAAAATATAGCTGTATCATACAAGGAGGCGCAAAATTAATCACCCAAATTAATCAATCACAATTCCAATAATTTATAAATTTTGCAAATGGTCTGAATTTGAGTTTTATATTTTTTTATGTGCTAGATTTCAGATATTAAGACATATTGGAGTTTCGCTCAAGTCAACTTCGAGCATCGCATCGATGGAGTCGATGTGTACAGAATCAAGTTGTTGTTGTTGATGGTGTAACAGTATGAAATACACAAGGAGTGTCCTACTAGCGGTCTGAGCATTGTTGTTGTTGTTGTTGGTGTAACAGCCTATAATATACCAGGAGTGGCCAAACTGCGGATCGCGAGCCGCATGCGAGTCTTAAAAGGATTATTTGTGTTTCTCGATAAATGTCCCCGAGTTCCCTTTTCATTTTGGTGCTATTCTATTGTTACGAATTTGTTACGTCCCTTTATTTTTTCTGAACCTATGCGAAATGATCATAATTTTTCCATTTACAATATAATTGTGACCCAAAAAGTACCTGGAGAATTAGCATTAATAGAGATGCAAGAAGCTCTGCAATTAAATTATAAGTCGACGTCGATTACTGAATTTTGACCAGAATCAAAAAAGGCTGAATTAAAAAAGGCTGCTTGTGCAATTATTTCAATCTTCGGGACAATGTGTGTGAATCATTTTATTCCACTTTAAAATTCCAGAAATCCAAACACCGATCAGCATTAACTAGCGAGCATCTCAAAGAATTAGTGAGAGGTGCTGCCACCAATTGTTCACCAAATTTTAAAGAATTATCAGGGGAAGTAAAGTAAATGTGTTTTAATTAGTTTTTAATATTTAAATTCAATAGAATATGTGTACTTTTATTTATATGTATCCAATAGATATAATTTCTGTAAAAAAAATTTTTATAAAATAATAAAAAATAATAAAAAATAAAAAAAATTTTGAATACCTTGCGTGAAAAATTTTAGATTTTGAAAAATGGCTCGAACTATAAAGGAACTTGGCATCTACCCTGCAATATATAACACATATGCATGCATTTTTGAGCATTACTGTAGAAATGATAGCAGAGTGGTAGTCCAAAACGATGAATTTGCAACTCTCATTTACTAAAAATCGAGAACGACCTTGACTCTGCTGAAAACTAATTAAACCCAATTGACTCCAATTTGAAACAATTTTCTTTTGGATTGGTTAAAGTCCTACGCAAATTGTAGTACAGGCGAAGCAACTTTTATGTTTTGTTCTCATTTTTCTCAGTAAGCCTAAGATGGAGGTCAACTCATCAACCTCCATCTTAGGCTTAGGCTTAGGCTGAGCGTTGTGCCTTTTTCTGATCACACTAGGCCGTGATGTCTACTTCACATCATTCTCATGGCAGCCGGTTACATTGCTCGAATGACTCGAGTTTTTTCCGACCAAAGGCTGCCGCCCCAGTAAACTAACAGTGTCTAGTGCACCGTACCTCTATCTACTTCAAATAGTTTGGTGTCAGCTTATGTCTCGCAGCGTTAGCTCTTCGCTTCTAAATTCGTCTTTGATGGTATTTTGTGCCATGGCAAGGAAGGGTTCGGATCCCATTAATAACGAGACCACAGTCTCTCTAACAAATACATCAGCCGTTTTCTTTTCATTTATTCACATGTGTCCTGAGGCTGAGTTCAATAAATGTCACTAACAATAGTCTTATAGATGAAACGTCTCTCCTGCCCGTCTATGCAATGAAAGCACTGCGAGATGCAAGATTTTTCAGAGCTCAACGCCGAGTTGGCTAGTGCAGTAAACTCACTTCCTAAATAGCTATTTAAACCTGATATAACTGACAACTGCTCAGCACGAAACGAAAGCGAACCACAAAATACTATTCGCGCTCTTTGCTAGTCCTATTGTGACATTAGCTAGGCTTTCACTACTGGCAGAGTCAGTTTGAGAAGAGACGGGCAGAGCCGGTTTGGTGAGCAAAGCTCTGCTACAACAACAACAACATGAACAAAGTTGGAACAAAAAAAATTTTAATTGTTTACTAATATTCAATATGAAAAATGTGTGTTTACATATATATACGCAGTTATGTAACAGTTCAATACAGACAGGCAGTAGTGAAGGTGACGTAAATAGGCGCTTAAGCGTCAAATTAGTGTTAGTAATTTAGACAAAAGGCCACAGTAGCCATAGCTTTCAGATGACTGTATTTTATGGTTAACTGTAAATACAATTGTCAATTAAAAAAAAAAGGACAAAGGGAAAAAAATGAAGAAAGTCACTGCTTACGTAAAATATAAATGAAGTAAACTTTTTAGTTCTCAAACTAATACAACAATAAAGCATACATACATAAATTTATAAACTATACATTTTTGCGGAAATGTGTAGCCATGTATATTACATATGTAAATGTGTAAGTGCGTGTTTGCTATGTATGCACTTAAAGCGATTTACACAGTTTTCTTCAGCTTTTAAATACATTTAATTTTTTTGATATATAAATGTCGGCTGCAAGAACGTCATAACCTAAAAAATTTAAGTTTTTTTTTGAAAGCGCTTAATGGCTTGCAAGAACATTTTCTTGTTGTTGTAGTAGCAGCATAAACATTCCCCATGCATATACGGGGGAGTGCTGCTGCAGTGACAAGTCATTGGCCGAATAGAAATTCGGTAACGTAGAACCGACTGTCGTAGTGAACATTTTCTTCTTATGCGCATTGCTGTCAACAGATACAGTTTTAGATTTGTTACAACCACTGTCTGTCCTTTCTGTATACATTTATATTTTGACGTTCTTGCAACAAACGATATACAAGAATTATATGTTGTTGTATGACTACAACGCGTTTACGTTTTTTTCTCTCATATATTTTTTGCAATATGTTCGCCTAACTCTTACTATGTAATTAGCAATACAAAAATATCTAAATTTTTCTTTATTTTGCCTTTTTCTAATTTTAAACGTATTTTCGTTTTTACAATTTTTTACATTTTATTTTTAAGAATTTTTTTTTTCCTTGTTTGCATTTTTCTTAAGTTTTGCTTCATACGTGCGCACGGGTGTTAAAAACTACAATACAAATATTATAATACGTTCAATTTGTTTTTAAATGAAATATTACAAATGTAGGTACACACATATGGTATATGTATACATGTATATGTGTTACAAACATATATAATTTAAAAAATAGTACATACATAGTATTGTAAGTGATAAAAGTAAAGTTAATTTGCATTTTTACGCACATTTAAATCTTACAAATCTTTTTCATACAACAATGCCATGGAGCAAAGACAATTTTAAGCATACATACACATGTGATATTATCTAGATGTTATTTTTTGTGACACTGTTATCACTTATTTTTACGATACAAAAATATTTTTGAGGTTCCAACTTTAAACAAAAACGTAATGGAAATCAAAAAGGCATTCTATAAAAAACATTTACAATGCGTTGGCTCGAATCGACGCTGCTAATTGATAATTACTAATCGTAATTAACTATGAATATGCTGGCAAATATCTAAATATATATATTTTTTATATCTCCATCGATAATATTTCGCTTTAACACTTTTCGTCTTAAAAAAGTAGTATTTTGAATTGTAGTAGTAGTCTTTTAATTCCATTCTTATTATAGCTTAAAAAAGTTTTTCAACTTTTTTGCCAATTTATTAGTTACTATACATTGCAACCCTGTCGCACGCCATACATTATCTTCAATTCCGGATAAATGATTTTGGTTATTAGTTGATTCGTTTTACCCGCCAACATGGCACGTCGTTTATCTTTTTGTATTACTTTGATGCCTGGTTTGTGCACGAGGAAGGCATTGTCCAAAATATGGAACTCGTAGTCTAATACACAGAGCGCATAACCCTGAAAAATTAATATAACCCAATTAGTAATAAAAAAGTAATAATTAAACTAAGTAACATAATTTTAATTTAGCAATCACTTTGTTGAACTTAATCGTTTGTAGTTGTACTTATTTTGACTTCATTCAACAATAAGTCCGTTTATGAAGCAAATCATTTGTAACTACATATCAAGTTTTGGTGCCCACAAGAATGATAGAGAGAAGATTGCGCCCATCAGAGAGTGCGTGACGTCACGTTTGCCAAGTTGTGCAGTGTTGCCAACCATTTGCTCTTCACAATAAATTTAGTGCTTTTTTATACCCAAAATGCGAAAATTTTCCAGTTTGGTGTTTGTTTCTTTTTGTTTTTAATTTAAAGCTACCGAAACTGTTAGTTAAAAAAACTGTATTATTAAACAAATTATTAAAAAAAGGTCACTCTGAGATGATTTTAGTGCTAATGCAAATTTGTTAATTCTTATAAAACTTGATATTTTGAAAGTGCAAATTAATTTTCTGCTCCTTTTCAGTTAATGCAAGAATATTAAATGTTCTTTTTTCAACTCTTCTTAACATTGAAAACCTTTGACACATTTTAAAAAGGCTTTGAATTTACTGAATGCGAACTAAAACCATAGAGGTGTAATCGTTTCGTCCGGTCCCTAATCCTTAGTGGGACAAAGGGCACCTAGAGGTGTATTCACAGTAAAAATAAGCAACAAAATACCAGAAAATACTGAAAAACCCATTAACGACATTTTTACAAAAAGAGTTACATAACCTCAAATATAGCAAAAAAGTACATACCCATAACACATTTATTAAAAAAAAAAAACATTTTTGAGGCAATTTGTCACGCATACAAAGTTCTTTAAGTATTTCAATAAGAATTTGGTATTTTATTTTCTTTAAATGGGCATTTTAGTGCGTTTTTATATCCTAGCACTGTGCTGCCTAGCACTGCAGTAGCGAGAGAGAGATTTGACTACTAAAAGCAGAAGAACACCAACAATAATTGCAATCGCGGGCAATGCGACCAGATGTTAAAAAAGTAAAGCTACATAAATCTGAGTGAATTATTGAACAAATTTTTAAAAAATGTATATTTTACAAAATTATAAACATTACTTTTAATTAGAACAGGCTAGAAAAATGTCATAAAGAAATAACTAAAACTCCGAGACTTAATAACAAAAAAAAAAATGCTAAATCAAGTTACGAAAATGGTAATCTGGCCATACTGGTGCTAAAACCATGTAACTCATTGTCAAATTCGCTGAGCGCAAAGTAACGGTACCACGATAGGCGCCATCTCATTATTCTTTCCATCAGATGGTGTCCATGTACCCAAAAATCTTACAATGTAGGGGAAAGTGAGAGAGCAAAATGGCATTCCATTTTGAGGGGAAGTTGCAAGTTTTTATATATATATATAATTGGCGCGTACACCCTTTTTGGGTGTTTGGCCGAGCTCCTCCTCCTATTTGTAGTGTGCGTCTTGATGTTGTTCCACAAATGGAGGGACCTACAGTTTCAAGCCGACTCCGAACGGCAAATATTTTTATGAGGAACTTTTTCATGGCAGAAATACACTCGGAGGTTTGCCATTGCATGCCGAGGGGCGACCGCTATTAGAAAAATGTTTTTATTAATTTTGGTTTCACCGAGATTCGAACCAACGTTCTCTCTGTGAATTCCGAATGGTAATCACGCACCAACCCATTCGGCTACGGCGGCTGCAAGTTTTTACTGAACATATTTTTACTTGTAAGAATTTGCAAATGGGCAAAACAGCTGATTGCAAAGTAAAAATAAACACGAATTCAAATTTGCGAATTGAGTCAAAGTTCCAAATTCTAAAAAAAAGGTAATTAAAATGGATAATGTGAGAAAATATACTTAGTTTGGCCATAAATTCTGTAACAAACTTTGCAATGCGTACGACGCGCACTAATTTGAAGGAAAAAGTGCCGTTATGTTTGCTTTTGTTCGTATGCATTGTCTACTCATAAATTATACTCAGTTTCGTGGTAAATTTCGCTAGTTAACCATGAAGTGACGAGCTAATGAAAATAGCATTGCAGTGATTGCATTACAAAAGTGTGGTAGAATTGCAGATGAAATTTACGAACTGCTCAAAAAAACTTAATATTTCGAGATGCACGTGTCGTGTATATCGCACGATCAATCGATCAATCCCGAACGTCTGAAGTGACAGACAGAAAAAGAAGTGGTCGTCCCCGCGTGTTTCGAACCAGTGCAGCCATAAACGCCGTCCGAGAAAGAATTCGCAGAAATCTCCTTAGGAAGCAGAAAATCATGTGCAGAGAAATGAATGCATCGACCAGATCCATGTCAAGACTAATTAGAGACGATCCCCACATGAAAGACTTCCGTCGTTCAACTGGTAATCTTTTGAAAATTTGAAGAAAATTTGACTCGACAGATGCAAGCAGCTTCTTCGGTGCACGCTTTCAACGGATATGACAATATTCTTTTCATGATGAGGAAATGTCCACTGTGGAAGAAGTTTTTAATAAGCAAAACGACAAGTCTAAAAATGTCATTCCAAGGGTTCAGGGTGGCCACCATACAGCCTGCGTAATGATTTGGTGGGGAGTGTCTTTTTCTGCGAAAAAAGGGTTGAGACCGGGGCAAAAGTCCAAGACCAGGGAAATGTATTAGAAGGTGTGGTGAAGCAGTTGAGCAGTACTCTCTTTAATGGAGAATGTTGGTTCTTCCAGCAAGATTCCGCTTCTGCCCATAAGCCAAAAACCACCCAGCAGTGGCTAAAAAAAAATATTCTTGGATTCATAGCCGCAGAAGATTGGCCGTCTGGAGGTACAGATCTGAATCCATTAGACTACAGTTTGTGATCAGAATTGGAGAACTTGGCCTGTCGAAGACGTCAGAGAAATTTGAAAAGTCTCAAACAATCTTTGGTTCGAGCGGTCAATATCCATGCAAACCGTGCGTGCTGCAATAGCTCAATGACCTAATCGTTTGAAGGCTTGTGTGAAGCAAATGGTGAACATTTCGAATGAAAATTAAATTTTTTTTCTAATATTTAAGGGGGTAGTATGGTATTTTTTTTTTCATTTTTTTTTTTTTTTTTTTTTTTTTTTTTTTTTTTTTTAATTATTCTATAACATCTTAAGATTATTGTGTGAAAGTTTGAAGTGCATTAGAGTAAAATTGACAAAGACACAAAGGATTAAGTATCTACCTCTCCAACCGGATTTCACGCTGCCGAAAATCTTTAAACGCGTTTTTCTCACACTTGCCTTTTTTACGGTCGGTGTCCACTGTAGATTCATATCTACTGCACCGATTCTTTTCAAATTTGGTTTTTTTGTTTCTTTACTTTATTCACGAGGTAATGACGTCGAGTTTTTTTTTTTTTTAAATTTTGTCATATTTTAAAACAACAAAGTTTTCAAGTTTTTTTTATGAAAAATCGGTGTTTTGACTTCAAAGCGCTTTAAAAAATTAAAAAAAAAAAAAAAAAAAAAAATCGACGTTGTTACCTGCGAAACTTTATTAGCTGATGAAATCAATTTGGGTTTTTGATTTTAGTTGATCCAGTAATGAGTTCTGAGGGACACCGCAATAAAACTTTTTTATGAGACGTCCGCGAAGATTCGCTGCCACCAACTAATTTCTTCATAAAAATCAATGAAAATTTCACACAATATTCTTTAAATATGACTTTATAATGAAGTAATTTTAAAATTTTGAATAAATCAACTGTGTCGACAAAAAAAATTTCGAAAAATATGCTTGTTTTACACCGAATTAACCATACTACCCCCTTAAATAAAACTAACTTCATTAAAAAATTATTGTAATTTCATACCTAATCGGACTTAACTCGTAACAGAACTTATGGCAGGCCTAAGTATATAATATTTTAGATACAATTTATAAAGTTTATTTGCAGTCATATATTAAAAAGGAACCGGTCAATAATATAGCTGTATGCACTTCTGAACCACAGCCTCCAGTCGCCGTTGCTGCTGTTTCCGAAACACAAATCGAAAGCGTTGAAGGTTACAAAAGTATGTATTTTATGCTTGTATTTTTTGGTTATTAACTAATTTGGAAGGAAAATATGAGGTAAGCTGTGATTCCCACAACAATACTTATGGAATGTTGTTTACCTGACAGCGTTAATGAAATGGAAAAAAATATTTTGGGTAAAATCAAATCATGCGATTCTAAACTCGTTGTTTTTCTTTTTATTTGGGGGTAGCGCAAAATTTGAAAATTCGAGTTTTTGTGATTTTTCCCGCCAACAATTTAATCAGCTGTTCGTATAACTTGAAAATTGTTACTGGTTTTGCGTTCATGTACTTTTTGTATATTATTCGCTTTGAGAGTGAATTCTCGGTAATTAAGTTACTGGATAATTTTTACATGAACAGTCCTACTTAACCTTACTTAAGGAAACCTTCTCTCACCTGCGTCATCTTATCACTTTTTCCCTCCCAACTCAGCCGTTCATCATAGTGCGGATCCGCATTCGTTCCAATATAAATCGGCTCCCAATGCCTAAAGTATCCAGTACGTTTGCCTATGTGGAAGACACTCAGTTCCTCTGTCTCATTGGCGGCCATCCACTCTTTGGACTGTGGTACGCCATGACAACTGGCGCATACGCGCTTATGGAAGGGTATCGCTTTGCCGGTGCGCAAGTACTCTTGCAATTCGGTTTTGTCGTGTGGCACAGATACATTGGCTTCCACCTCGAAAATGGGCAGCGGGAAAACTCTAGAATTGTGGTTTAAATAGTATATGAGAAATGCGTATCATTCGAGTATTTGTTTTGCCACTTACCTTGGCGCTTTACGGCGCAGATATGCTTCGTTGCGCGCAATCATTTCGAGAAATTTTTTCACTAAACCTGGATTTGGATACAACTCAATGTCTGAGGCTAGTATAAAGTGTGTTAGGGCGGCATCGCGCGCTATATTTCTGCCCACATTCACCGGGTACAATAGTTTCTTTTGTGACTTATATAAATGGCCGGAACTAATATTGAAGTAGGGGGGTGGTATCGTGCAATTATAGGGCGTCTTGAGCACATCCGCCTGTTTCATCACTTGCTTAGGTATGTGTTTCGTGCTAAAGTAGAGGTGAAATGTGGCAAAAGCGCGTACCAAATGACTTTCAGGCAGACAATCACGCAGGTACTTTATGGAGTCAACGGTAGGTTGATAGTCGGTGCCAGGTGTGTGCAACGCAATACTCACAGGTGCATTCCAACTGAAAATATTGTCGTGATTAATAAAATTATATAATATTTTTTACAATTGACACCACACTATGCCACACAATATTATATTTACCGTTCTAGCAAAGGTATCAGATTATCCAAAAATGAATAATCGGCATGCGTTGTGTATGTGATTGTTTCGGTGCACTTTAACGCGCCATGATCGGCGCGCACGTAATTCTTGAGCACCCAGAAGTCACCACGCTGCAAAACCTCTGGATTGTAGTCACGATTGTAACAATTCAGTAGAGTTTCTAGCCGTTCATTCAAATCTTTTTCATCACCGGTAACAATATAGCCATCGGTAATAGAACTATTCATGAATGCTGCTGCTTCTGGAGTGCCGCCGCCAATATTACCCACCAGAGCACCGGCTGCCGAACTGCCGGAAACGCTACTCGTGTGATTTTGTGCAGGTGATGCGACTATTTCGCTTGGCGCAGCAGGCGCCGCTATAGAGCCTCCAGAATCATTGGACCCTGGCGGCGCCGGTTGCAGATCACTAGATGCGGCTGGTAGTGGCAGTGCCGATTGTAGCTTATCGCCTACAAGTGGCTCCTACAATAAAAAGAAAAGTTTTGCTTTATATTACGAACGTAAATTTCAACTGATATCATTGCTTACATTATTCGGTAGTTGCGTATTCGAGGGCTCCACTCCTCGTTCCTGTATAAAGAATGTGCCGCCTCCATTAAAGCCGCTACCATTGCCTATCATGACGTGACTGCATATGTAGAGGATGACAATAATGTTGATGAGTATGCTACAGCGGAGCAGCCAATTGCGCCGTGTGAACATTTTCTGGCCTAAAGGATCGAAACGCACCATTTGAAATTACAGTGCGG
This sequence comes from Anastrepha obliqua, assembly GCF_027943255.1. NCBI lineage: Eukaryota > Metazoa > Arthropoda > Insecta > Diptera > Tephritidae > Anastrepha > Anastrepha obliqua. The sequence goes on from NC_072896.1 coordinate 35,631,132, forward strand.
CAGTGGACTAGGACTAGTTGTTACGTGGTTATTGGAAGGAAAACCCTGTTGGTGTGTGCTCGCCGCCTAAGAAAACGATTTGTTGCCCAATAAAGTTTTGAACAGCAGTAATAGAAGGGTGTAAAATCAGACCGTCAGCTACAAAGTACACCTGCAAAAAAAGGAAATACTTTTTCTTTTTACTCTACATTTACAAAATTTAATTTCAAATAAATTGCATTTCTTCACGCCAAATGAACTTTAAGATTTTTCCTAATTTGTGCATACAAACCAAAAAGGTTCCGATTACATAAAAAAAGATTAATGCTTAACATTTGTTAAACTCCCTTTTTATTTAACAGTTTTTAAAGTCTTAAGTATACAATTACACAATAATCGTTTCAGCCGTTTGTTGACTTAATACTACTTTTTCTTAAAGAAACTCATTATATTCCCTTGTTTCGTCTTAGGGGCTGCCGCCGGAGTTTGCTTCGGTTTACTTTCTTTTGGACTTGTTTTTGCTGGCGTCTTTTGACGTGAAGAAGTTGTTGCTTTCGATTTCGAATTTGGTTTTTTTGACTTAACGGTTATAACAAAGCCATCCTCATCCAAATATGTCTCTGATTTTGGCGGCGAGTCCTCTACCTCTGCCGATACTGCTTGGTCCAATTTTTCTTGCTTCTTTTGTGGTTGCTTATTATCTTCATCTTCTTCATCCTCATCCTCTGAATCTTCGATCCGTAAGCGTTTGCGACTGCTTGTTGCTGCTTCTTCCTTATCAGTCTCTTCCACTCTACGTCTCATCTTATTTAACTCTTCGTCCTCGTCAGAAGACTCCACTAAAACTTCAACCATTTTCTCTTTCTTTTCTATAATTTTCTTATCTTCCACCTCTTCATCTTCCGAGAATAGCTGCACGGAAGTATTTGATTTCTCCTCTGCTTTCTTAGATGCTTCTTTAGAAGTATTTGATTTCTTCTCTGCCTTCTTAGGTGCTTCTTTAGAAGTTGTGGGCTTATCAGCTTGCTTTTTGAAGAAGTCGTTCAATTTTTTTGGCGATTTTTCATGTACAACTGCAGTTTCTGTTTTTTTGAGGGAAGTAGGCGCGTCTTTGCCCTTTGGCGCAAAGAAATTACCAATGCCTTTTTGACCACTGGCTACTGCTGCTGCTGCGGCTTTTTTGTCTTTTGGCGAAAGTTTCTTTTGCTCGTTAGATTTTTGTGACATTTTCTTTACGTCTTCATCATTTTTACTTTTGTTATTTTGCGGCGAGACTTTTTTGTTGTCTTCCGATGAGATTTTTGAAGTAGATGCACCAGCATGAGAAACGACGTCAGTTTTGCTAATGTTCGGTTCAGTCTTGGCAAAAGCGCCTGCAATGCCTTTAACTGATTTTGTTTCTTTTTTCGTGTCCACTTTAACAGCAGCGCTAACATTAGTCGTATTAGCTGCATTCCCATTTATATGTTTAGGTCTACTTTCACGCACTTCCAAGTTTTCCAACTTAATAGCGCACCATGCTACCGGTTTCAAGTCCTCCGCCGGCGCTTTCGCGCCACCTGCTACCTCCACCGAGTAGAGCGCAGATTCAGCATCTTTTAATTTGTTTAACCATTCATTTAATTTTGACTCGCCCTGCACTATTTTAAATATTTCTTTATTTGAGTCGTCGGCTTCTGCCCCATGCACAACATATCGTTTCACATATTTGACGCCTTCTTTCTCTTGCCGACTCAAGTAGTCAGTTAGAATGCTACTCACTTCCTCAATTGGCATATGGTATTCATTTATCAAATCCGTTAATAGTACACGACAATCGAAATTTATTAGGCAATCGTTTAGCGCTTCTTTCAATTTAGCAGCGCACATATTTTTAATATTTAATATTAAGATTTTGTCAAATGAAAATCCTCAGAAGCGCACAATTTACAACCAGTGCTCGTTCACAATGAATTTCACAACGGCGCAGCTGTCAAATAGTAATGTGGATCTTATCGCGTGTGGATGACATAAGCGAAATATGCGTTGTGGATGCACTGCAAGAAATAAGTAGTAAATATTGGAAGTGTGCAAAAGCACGTTATAAAATATTTTAAACTCTTTAAAATTTAAATCTTGTAAACGTATATTTTCTTATGAAATTCGTTAGTCACTAATTAATTATTTTTTTTTTAATAATATAAGCACTTTTTAAGTATCAAATATATTTTCACACATGGAAACTGTCTACAGATAACACTATTTACTTCACTTTAAAAATGTAGCACGATAAAATTTAATGAAGAAATTTTCTTAAAGCTGCTGAACTGCTTCTAATTATAAAACGTGGCATTATTATTATTTTTTTAATGTCAGCACTTTTTAAACACCAAATATATTTTTCACATAAAAACTGTCTAGAGTTTAAACTATTTACGTTACTATAAAAAATATCACGATAAAATTTAATGGAGAAATTTTCACAAAGCTGTTAAACTGCTTCTAATTATAAAATGGAAGTAAAAATAAATCCAAGCCATGTAAAAATTTAAAGTAATCAAATGAGCACCAATTAGTTCTTGAGTAGATTAGTAAGCTGGCTGAGATGAAGTACAGCTCCGCTCCACTAACAAGACTTTGCTAGGAAATTCACCACCCAAAAATGAATTGGAACTAATTACAATTGGTTTAGAAGCGGGGAGTTTCCTAGCCGAGTTTTCTAAACGGAACAAAAGGAAATTGCACCTTCATGACTTACAACAACAATATTAAAACATATACCAAGCCGAAGCCTGCACAATCATTTCACATATATTCACAGACTCGTCGATCAGACGTCAATGAAGTGACATTGTCTTAATTATTTTTCGTATATCCAATCCCATACCCAATATCAGTTTTTTTGTAAGCACATCCCCTGTTACGTCAGCTCATCAGCTGATTCTGCCAAATTCGCTGAAGGCCGGTCTGTTATTGGCCACACTTTCTCAATTCTTTTCACCATGCAAACATTACGACAGTAAATTAGCTGATTCTTTCAAAATCACTGAGCGCAGGATAGCGAGAGAAAACGCCCACATAGTTTTGAGAACAATTTGACATCAGAATTTATTTCGTATAGACTTGCGGCCTTGACTTTATATTTAGAGAAAAAGTTGAAATTAAGTGTTTGAGAGCAAAGTTACGAGTTTGTTGAAGGCTACTTGAAAGCAAATTTTTGAATTTGACGTTTTAACTCTATTTCTTCTGTAAAAATTAAAAGTACGAGGATTTTTTCTTTTCGCCAAGGCTTTTCTCCATCGTTTGATATTATAATCATAGTGCTTCGCTAATAGTGAATAGTTATTTGAGTCTCATCAATGTTCAAAGTTCCTTGTCCCTCCCAAAAAACTCTGATAAGCGTAAAAGTGAGAACTGAGGTAACTTTATATGGCGTAAATACGTGTATGTTTTAGAATTTCTTGTCCGCACAAACCCTTTTAATACCGTGAAATAAGTAAATCGGCAGTTAAGGACCTTATAGAGCATGAAGGTAGCTTAGGGTTTCAAAGTTATGAACATTTTCATGAAATAAGAGTACCAGGGATCTGTAAGATCGAAATTCTTTTCTACATGATTATTTTATTAATCTATCGCACCTGAGTTTTAACTTGTACACTTCCGACGAGTACGTTTCACATAATGGGGAAGAAATAGTAGTCCGAAGGATCCGAGGTTTAAAAAATAGGGGAATGTGAAACGAGTTGGAACTCTGTTTCCATTAATTTTGTGACCACAACTGCTGAGACGTGAGCTGATGAGTTGTCGTGATGGAAAAGAAGAATCACCGGACTTCCGCGAATCAAACGAATGCCAAACACAAAGAAATATAACGATCTGGCTGAAATTTGGTGTGTGCTATTCCAAGAGATGTTACCAGCTAAGCATAACTTCCATAAGTGCCAGTAGTGCTACCTGTTTGACTTTGCACAGATTTTTCAAACGAACCTCGTATACAAATAGACAAGCAATGGAGCGCTTAAAGGTTAAAATAAAGATTTCCATCAATCGAAATCATTTTTTTCTTTAATAAAAAAGTTACTCAAAAACAAATTTGGATGAATAATTTTGCGCCACCTTGTATATCCAAACTGAAAAAAAGTTGTAAAGTCACAGTTACCCATCTTTTCGATTGTTTTAAATACTTATTCGTGGCTGCTTATTAATATTTAAACCTTGGCAAACTGTTAGTCACTGAAATCATTTGTGCGTGTGTATTCACAATTCAATTAAGCTGTCGAGTACCTACAGAAAAATTTGGCATTTTGATGTCTTCACCTCTTTGTTTATTTAAAGGTGTAATTAAATATATGTACATACAATAGTGTTCTTTTTCGTTTTTCAAACTACCTTTTTGTGTACTCGCCTCTGGCCAACTAACGCAATGCACAATTGAGTTTCATGGAATTAGCAAGTGAATTCTTCAAAATGAACCAATATTATTACAAATTGGTTTGCAGTCTCTGCAGTGCTTCTTGATAGGTTGTTGTTGATGTTAAGTTGCTTTGGGGGGAGAAAATGATGTGACTAAACGATGATTTCCTCCTTTCCTTTCTATTAGCCGGCATTGTTTTCCAAGCATTGAGTGATCATTCTTCCCGCCTTTCGATTCTTCGCTTCTGTGGCAAAAAATGCTATAGCTCGGTTTTTTAAAGCACCGAGTAGGTAGCCATCATATTTACTTAAAAATGGACGTGAAAAACAATTTATACCTGAGGCCGCACTGGTCCCTGAGTGTATCGAGAAATTAAATCTGTTAGGAACGCACAATCGCATCGGGCTAATTTGGGTCTCAGGGCACAGGGGTATAACTGGGAACAAAGTAGAGGGCAAGATGATGATAAGAGAGGCTGGGGCCACGTTATTAATAGGACCTGAGCCCATCCTGCAATGGGAGAACACACCATTAAGGAGAAGCTTAGGGGCTACTCCAGGCGAAATATCTACTGGGTTGGTACAACCAAAAGAGGTCTAGAAAACTCATATTCCTCCCTAATGATAAACTGAAAATGTTATGGGTATTCTCACAGGCAATTGCAGATTATTGCTTCTGCGACCAATCCCCGGAGACTCCGATACAGCTTCTCCTTGAATGCAGCGCTATAGCGCGGTGAAGGTTGAGACATTTCGGCCAATTGCTGCTAGAAGAAAAGAACATAAACTCAGTTCACCACAGTCTTTAAGTTTAATTAGGGAACTGGGTCTGAATGAGGTACTGTGATGAGTGGACTGCGCAAAAGATCTAATCTAATCTATAAAAAGACGGAGATTGATCACAATTGTAGAGATTGACCACAATTTTCAGTAAAGCCTATCTTGTTGGAGGAACTCAGGCCCTATCAAAATGCTTTTTGGTCAAAGGGGGCTCGAACATTGGCTAAAATGTTGGCACAAGTGTGTTAAGTCTATTTGAGGGGATTTACTTTGGATAATACAGAGCAAATATTGACGAATAAATAAATATTTTTCGAGAAAAATAAAAAGTAACCTTCCTTTTTGAACAAACATACAGTGAAGTCCAAAATAAACAAGACTGATCTCAAATAGAAACGACAGTGGCTTTGTTCTGATAACTTCGAGTTTATTTATTCCACATAGTTCTCTCTAGCCTCGATACACTGTTTTGCGCGATCTACAAGCTTTACGAAAGAGTGTTTCAGGTCATTGACCGGAATGTCCTTCAGGATGTCGGTATAAGCCCTTTAAATGGCCCCTATAAACGCAAGACGTTTTCCTTTTATGGCCAAATGCAATTTTCCGAACAGGCAGAAGTCACAGGGAGCCATATCAGGCAATTACGGTGAGTGATTGATGGTTAAAGTGCGATTTCTAGTCACAAAATCAGTCACAAGAGTGGATCGATGCGATGGTGCATTATCATGCAATAAGCGCCAGCTTCCTTGTATTTATTTTTTATGCATTGGTAAAATGAAGTGTTAATGTGACAAATACGGACTAGAATAGGTGTTTTTCTTCTTCTTGATTTGAACTTCTAATTAAATGGCGGGATGAAAACCCGTCTGTGAAATCACTGGTGTGTAAGGCAATGCTAAAATTCAATGTTAGTTTCTTTAATAAATTTCGACATGGAATTATACTTGTCTGCACTTTTACTACAGTAGCTCTTTATTTTTATTTCTAGAGTTATTTTTTTAATTGAGTTACATTATTTTTATTTCAGTTCTAATTTCTAGATTTATATTCCTTGCTTAAATATTATTTAATTCACTAACTCATGATGTGAGCTTGGCATCAAAGGCAGAGTTTGAATTTATATAGACGAACGATTGAGACTATGTTAAGCAATTTGTGTGCCTAAAAGATACATGATTTACTCAGAAAATTTAGTTTCTGTTTAGAATAAGTACTGAGGATCCTGACCCCTATTGCTCAGGTATTCAGACTGCCGTGGTGAGAATCTTCTCCACTGAAAGAAAAACAGTCGGAGGTTTGCCATTATCTGCCATGAGGCAAAAAATATCAGAGTAATCGTTTGTGCAGTTCTATGTCCATAGTGAATACCGCACTATGTTACTCACAATCTTAACCAGTTACTTCGGCCGTACTTGGTGCCAGAATCGGCTCATTTGTAAAAATAAATTTTCTACCAACATGTGCTAATTGTTTTGCGATTATTGTTAGGAATTCAAAGGCGGAAAAAATATTAAAATGCATGAACAAATCAGCACAAAAAAACAACAACAAAGAGGCAAAACAATAACACAATAAGCGGCAAAGAAAGTGTAAAAAATGCGAAACACAAATGGGATATCTTCGCCAAATATGAAACCGGCTTCCAGACAAAAAACAAGCAACACATTTGGAGAGCATTGGCATCAATTAGTCATATTTAAGAGGAATTCAAAAGTGGTCAGAGGAATTGCAGGAACAAAGAAATGAAAATCGACAACATAAAATAAAATTTTAATAAGAAAAAATCGTCAAATAAGCAAATACTTAGAACTAAAGGTTTAAGGAAAAGAAGCAAAAACTCCGTTAAAAGACAGACATGGCATACGGGCCCCTCAAAATTAATGTATAGGCTTCAATAACGTCTCCAGATCAACAACAATAATTGGCCATCGGTGGAAAAAGAGACAAAAAAAAAAATAAATAAATAAGAAGAAATAAAAAAATGACAAAAACAAAATCTGATGAGCAAAAAGTCAGGAAAAAAGCAATTTAAAGTCATTTAAGCCTTAGTTTGCTGCATCATATCCATGAATCGGCATGAGATAAAGCAACAAGTTTGTGAAATTGACTCTTTGAAGCATACGCAGAGCCAAAAAATGTATTCAGATCGAGTTTGGTAACATTAAAATTCGGTATTCGGTAAACTTCCAAACTCGGAACTTTCTTTGCAGAGCGAGAAATCAGCGGAAACTCACACTACCAAATTGTAACCTTGCAGTAGTGGGTCTGAATACCCTTATTTACCTTTAATGTATATGCATATTGGGGGAATGTTCTTTGGCCGAGCTCCTCAAAGAATTTTGGGGTATACACAAATGCATTATTTTTGTGATTTTTTCCACAAATGAAGAGATGAAGGGGAGCTTTTTCGTGGCAGAAATACATGCGGAAGTGTCTCATTGCCTGCGGAGAGGGGACTGCTATTGGAAACAACTTAATCATTTGATGAGTCATGCACGGTGATTCGAACCTGCTCACATCCGATTGGTAGCCACGCACCAACCCATTCGGCTACGGCGGGCGAATGCTCTATTTCATATGCTTCGTAAAAAATTATTATATACTTGTTCACTCCGCTCCGGTGCATAGGGCCTCAACAAGACTCTTCCATCGTATACTGTTTTGGGCTGTTGTTTTGCGCCGTCCCATATGATGTCGGCATCTGCTAGTTCGCGGAATATCGACCTTCGCCAAGTTGCCTTTGGCGGACCGCGACCTCCGCTCCGTTGCGGGTTCCAGTGCCATTCTCGTGATGCTATCTTGTGGTTTTCAAAGCTTATCCATCCCCACTTTCTGCGCTTGATTTGCCATAAGATGGGCTCCTCATTCGATGATCTCCACAGCGTGATGATGCTGACAATGTTTGGACAAAATATGCATGTTTCACTTCCGTGCAAAAATACTGACTTCACACGAGCTGAATATTCGCTGCTTAGCGCGTCTGGAGATTTGCGAACTCGCCCATACTGTGAGCATTCGCCCAAACTCCGTCCTCGCATTGTTTAGCTTGCAGTTGACATCTTCATCTACAGCCGAGGTAGTACAAGCTTTCGACATTTTGCTTTATTGTGATTGCCTCTCGTAGTCTTCGTCTTGGCGATGTTGACCTCCAGACCGACAGTGCGTGCCAGCGTGACTAGTCCACCCGCCTTCGCTTGCATGTCAGTGAGTTCGTGAGAGTGGAGGCAGATGTTATCGCCGAAGTCTTTCCATGTCTATATCCATTTCACAAGAAACATACGCCGGGCATAAAAAGTTTGGCTGCACCCGAGCTTAGGTGCTGCTTTACTTGTCTTATTACTAAGTTTTTTACTTATTGCCACGTATACAAGTTATGGCAGAGGAATATATGAATATATATACCTCCATCCCATAGCCACTGTTTTAAGATTTCATTTAAGTGCATACTTTGCATTCGGGCAATTCTTTAATTTTTTTGTTGTTTTAAAGTTTTTATTTTTATATCTTCTTTAGCTTCACCGAACAGCACAATAATTGGCACCCCTTCTGTGTTTTATGGTTCTTAAAGGAAAATACGAGCATTTAATGTTCCCTCTACAAGTTGATTATAGGAGTGAACCATCACCATTCACACACTCATCTTCACTGAAGTATTGCGAACTTCTGCATTTCATCGAATTTATTATTGCCCATATAAATGGGCAGCTGCTTTTGAATTGCCTTCATAAAAGTAGTTTTTCGATAGTAGCGAATCCGAAAAAAAAAAAAAAAAAATGTGGGAAAAACGTATCTGGTGTCGCTTATGCTACATAAAATTACATATATGGGGAGCATTTCAAAGCAAACAGTGCGCTAAGAGCAATGAAAATTCAGTTTTACCAAAATCGATTTATTTTACTCAAAATGCTTAGCCCATTTTAATTCAATATAAGGTAAACTCGCACCGTGTTTTTTTACATATTTTTTATGTCGGGACAGACTAGCAAGCATAGCACTCAGACAGCATTAAGTCCATTGTTCTGCACTTGGGTTCCCTTTTTAATTTTCTTTAAATTTGCTCGACCTCCGAAGAAATTTGACTAGATCTTGTGGTGTCAATGAGCCAAGGTGGTCGCTTCTTAACACATCAGTGCCAAAGACCTCAAACCTGATTTGAGCGAAGGCCGGGCAGACGTACAGAAAGTGGTCCGCCGTCTCACCCTTCTCTCCACATGCTGCAGTGCACTGTCTGAGATGCTTACCTTTTCCATTTGCTTAACCCATAGAAAGTGGTCCGTCAGCAGTCCAATCAGCTGCCTTCTGCTTAATGACAGCAGGATCTGCGACAGTCGGGCGGGCATGACAGGTAACATCAGTTACCTCAAACCGTTAGTAAGGCATGAAATCATTTCAAATGACTATTTTATTTCGGCGGTAGAAATGTCCTGCCGGATGTCGGTACAGAGGTTTGCATAACTCGTCTGAACTTCATCTACAAAAGGCTTTCTTTTCCACGGCAATTACATTTTTCTGGATGAGCAAAAGTTGTATGATTTCAAGTAATTCGAATACTTTAACTGGTTGAACACTTAATATAATTAATTCGGTGAAGTAAAAATCTCCGACCATTTTCAACCAGATGACTTTATATATATAATATATATATATGTACAGTGTACACTCTCCTAACGAACATTTCTCTTAAGCGGACACTTTTTTTGTACATTTCACGAATCCTTAAGATTTTTTTTCTCTTGAGCGGATAACCTTCTCATACTTTTTTTACACTTTTCCCATAAGTGGACAAATTTTTCAGTCTCTTAGGTGTCTGCTTAAGAGAGAGTACACTGTACTTAAACCCTTGGATCGACTAACTTCCAGGTTGTTGTAGTGATTGGTATTGCTTGACCTTACGAGGTATTTTATCTTATCGACGTTAACGACGCGGACTTGCTTTATTAATGGGGTTTAACCCGCCGTCGGCAAGAGCGCTTGGATTGCTGGAACAATAGCAAGATCGTTAGCTTAGCCACAGATCTGAATGCTCTTCGTGAAGATAGTTGCAACAGGATAAATTTCGCAGATGACAAAGTTTAAAACTAAACTAAAAATTATCGTAGATAGCGCATGCCCTTGCTTGACACCAGTGCTCACAACGAAAGAATTCGTAATTTTGCCTCGTGTCATCACTTTAGATACCGTTCCTACCAAGGTCACTGATACCAGTAGCGGGAGTTTATTGCCGACATAGAATAAAAGTAAGCTTAGTTCTGCCGATGCAGTCGAAAGTTTTTTTAAAGTCTTCCTTCAAAAATTTTGAGTTCAGCAAAGATAATTAAGTGTGTCACAGTGATCCAAAATAAAGGTAAAAATGATAAAGTATCAAATATAATAGCAAAGCGGCGGTTCTTATTATTCGTTCTGTTAGTATCGACGTCGAAGGTCAGTCACGCTCTGCTAGACCAATCGTAGAAAGCATTGATATAATCAAGGAAATACTGGAGCCGGAGCGGCATGTGAGCACTTATTATATAGCCCAGGAACTGATGATTAGTCAAGAAGAAACAAAAAAATTATATAAATCGGATATCCTTCTTCTTCTTCTTAATTGGCGCAGTAAATGCTTTAGCGATTTTTGCTGAGTTTAACAAAGTTAGTCTTTTCTTTCTCATGCTAACCTACAACAGTTGGTGAAGCCAAGTCCACCTTCTCCACCTGATCTTTCCAACGCAGCTGGTACCGCATTGAAACGCAGGGGCGTTTATATCCATTCGGACGACATGACCCAGCCAACGTAGCCGCTGGATCTTTATTCGCTGCACTATGTCTATGTCGTCGTAAAGGTCATAGAGCTCATTGTTTTATCGGCTGCGATACTCGCCGTCACCAACGTACCAAGGCCCAATAATCTTCCGCAGAATCTTTCTCTCAAACACTCCAAGGGACACCTCATTGGATGTTGTCATCGTCCAGACTTCTGCGCCATACGATAGGACGAGCAGGATAAGAGTCTTGTAGAGTGTTAATTATAAGTGTCAAGATAGGACTTATTACTCATTTGCCTACTTAGTCCAAAGTAGCATTTGTTAGCAAAGGAGATTCTACGTTGAATTTCAAGGCTGACATAATCGGATAGCCTTAGAAATATTAATTTCATTGCCAAGGTAAAGTTAAGAAAGCTCCAAAAGTTTTACTGCATCTAATGTATATCAATTTTTTGTTCAATGCTCTTTTTTTGTAAGTATGAAGTATTTAATTTTCAATAAACGCCAGTTATTACCTTATTAAAAAATGTTATTGTATTATGTTGCAAATAAAACCTTTTCACATTGGAATTCCCCTCGTATGTATTTTATGCAAAGCAATTTGCACTCTTTGCATATCTATAATGGAATAACTATGTACTCCGACATGCTTTATTTGAGGATTCATAAAAGACAAAAGCGCCCGTCTGCCTTATGCCTGTCATATGTCTACCAGATCTACCACTAAAATGGATTTCGACCACCATAGCACTCTAAACAGCAATAAAAAATGTGAAATGGTACAGATGCTTTGCGATATGTTGGCTTACTGTGCAGAAGACCAAGCCATAAATGCGATTGTGAGTCGCCTGGGAATGAACGAAAATAATTATCTTGCATACGTTTCAATCAGTGCACAAAGCACAATGTCTGTACAGTATGTCTTAATTCTCCAAATTTAACTGGGAATCAAAGCTAATGGGACTAAAGGCAATTAAAGGTAAGACTTGTCTTTTCTTCAGGAAAACGACGGTCTGCTGAATCTATGCTAGATAGCTTTGTTAAAAATTTTAACTACCAAACCCACATTTGACTTGTGATTCGATTTGATTCAAAATCGACTGTGAAAGTGATTGACGTTCAACGCGAATGATGTTGCTATCCGATCCCTAATATATTTGCTTACTGGCAGAACTGTAACACTAAATTTTTTGTATCTGTGAGCTATAACTCACGTCACAGCTTAAGAATTGTCTGGGTGCAGGTGAAACTTGAATTTACTGGGGACATTTAAACGAATCAATAATGCAGGCAACTTCAAATAAAGTTGAGCTATGAGTCATTGCTGCCAACACGCGGCCTTTTTGATAAAGGAAGTAAGTAAACATCAGAGTCTGGACTAACCGGGTTTAAAATAAACAAAAATCTCATGACCGATAAACGGGTTTAATAGTCATGTAATAGACAAATCTGCTCAAGTGTCTAGTAGCTGCCAAAGTAGATGCCATTTATGATCACTGCTAATGACTTTATAGTCTTCACAATGCTAACTAATTAAATTTGGTTTATAGGGGTAACAGAATGCAACTGCATGCGGGGAGAGAGCGCTCCATCTCGTTTCAGATTGAACGTTCGAAATTCAATTTCAACAAAAAAAAAAAATACAAATACTATAAACAGGAAAAAATTACGCGCACAGGCTTCTAACAAATTCTGATAAATTCCTGTTAAACTCTCGGGTAAAGTAATACATTACGAAAGTTGCCTGCTTTGTGCTATGAATTAGCATCGGATATTTTTTTGACTTTTTCTTAATTTTTATGAAGCAATTAGACGACTCCATAAAACCATGCAGCAAACGTATTGAGGCAGCTTGCAAACAGTTGTAGCAAACGAAAAAATGGCAAAGAAAAAGTGGAGAGCCACTAAAGTAGGGAGGTGAGCAAGTAGCATCACTTTAATGCAAATTTAATCTCAATTTTAGAAGTTTTAATTACACCCGACTGGATGCTGGAGCATAAAAGTTAGTGGTTGTGAGAAGTGAAATCGGCTGACCGCAGCAAATAGCGAATGAAAAAAAAAAAAAAAAATAAGCAAGAACGTCGCGGACTTCGACTGATTGTAAGCTAAATACCTTTTCAGGTAATTCAAAATTTAAACCTCTAATTAGATTGGTGGGCGCCATAGCCGAATGGGTAAAATAAAAGAAGTTATTCGTATCGAATGTTAGTTTGAAATTTTTCTCCGACATCCAAAATACGTCATCATCTATTTTTTCAGATCATCATCTTTTATCTATAGAATGTCAAAATCTATAAACCAATATTGGCTGTGTAGAGTAATTAAAAAAAAAATTGGCAAAAATAGAAAAAATCAAATCAGCTGCTTTACTGCTAATATCTGCTCAAAATGCCTTGGTCGTAACAAAGTTTTTGAAAAATTTACGAAAGTACGGTACGAATGAAGTCAGCGATGCTGTTCAGCGAACTTCGAGTTTTCAATGTAGCCATTCGATTTCAGTGATGTATTTTCATAGAAGTTACGAAAATATACGATGGATTCAGCGACACTCCTTAATTGGATGTTTGGTCGAGCATCTCCTCCTATTTGCGGCGTGCGTCTTGATTTTTTCCACAAACGGAGGCGCCTTCAGTTTTAATCCGAGTCTTAACTGCAAATGGTTTTGTGTGAAGAGCTTTTTCAAGGCAAAAATACGCTCGGAGGTTTGCCATTGTCTGCCCAGGGGTGACCACTATTAAAAACATTGTTCCTGTTCCATCATTCGATATTTCATACCTGAAGATTCGAACCTACGCACTTCCGAATGGTAGTCACGGCTTATTAGCTTATTTTAGTTTACTTCATATTACAATCAATCCAACAAATATACCAATTTTCAGAAAAATTGACGACGATATTTAAAATACGTGGATATTTGGCATTGAATCACTCAGAAGTAGACCTCCTGCATGGTTTTGAGCAAAGGCAGATACTCAAGAAGCATTTGACGAAGAAGGGGTATATATTATATTAGAGGGAACAGTAGGTACAATGAAATTAAAACAATTAAAAAAAAAATGGCGTTAATTACGTAAGTCAATGAATATACCTCGTAGAGTGTAGGTACCGCGGATGCGTCGCTTCGTTGGCATTCAGCCTATGATAGACACCTTTTGGCACAAAAGGCGAGTTATGCTAAAATCATGCGAAAAGTCCAAAGAACAGCTTTTTTATGCATCTCTGGTGCTGCAAGGACCATCCCAAACAAAGCGCTGGAAGAGCTAATCAATTTGCCTGCACTAAATCTCGTAGGGAAACACGTGGCCGCCGCCTTGGCGCTTAGACTTAAAAGTATGGCGCTATGGAAAGACCGGTGATTTACCCAAGCTTCTATTTTGCACACTCTGACTCACCTTCGACAGACTCTTCAAGATAATCATCCCGTCAGGAAGAGAGTGGCAGAAACCAAGGCCATTGAGAAGGAGGTCTAGGAGTGGTATAAGGATTTCGCAGAGGGCTGAGAAGTCGTGGAGATTTGCCCCGATCTGGTCGCCCATCACCGTCTTCAACGGATGTAAACGTCGACCAAGTCAAGGAAATGGTGCTAGAAAACCATCATCTAAGTTTGAGAGAAGCAGCTCCTGACCTTAGCGTGTCTCACGAATCAATTCGCAACATTTGAGTCTGCGAGGATATCCAGTATGAAACTAAATAGATTCAATTATACGCATCATAAATGTGGTGAAAAAATTATTCTGCTATGAAGCTTTAATGAAGGTATACAATTTAAACCATCACACAAATAACGATACCACCGCAACACACACTCACATATAACCACATACAATTGCACGACTGCCGCGCTAAAAAATTATTAATGATTTTGTATACGTAATCATCTTTGTATGTTTTTGCTATTTCAACTGCAGTTAATTTTTCTCAGATTTGACTTGAAGCAGTGGAGAGAGCAGTATGTGTGCGTTCAGCAAAATGCCAAAGGGAAACAACTTCTTGGCATACATATGTATCGGGTGTTTTTTTAGTTGTATGATAACTATCCATATCGATAACAATGATTTGACAGGTGAGAATGGCAAACTGCGTTGACATTTCTGTTCAGTAAGGTTTGGCAAGCCATCGTTTAACGCCAGAAAAATGCTGGTTCAAAATGTGGAAATTTAAATTGAAAAAATAAAAAAAACCTCTGAAGTATGATAGAGCACTGGCGGCATCATCGGTCTTTCCTCCTTGCGAAATGAGCAAGGAACTGCCGTTACGGTGAATGGTGAGCGCTATAGAGTCATGCTGACTGGACAAAAATTAATCAGCTAAACATAGCCGACATTTGGTCCCAACAAGACGACACAGCAGTCGATTTATTGCAATATTCAAGTCACTATTGACGCCATATGGCCAGATTTATTGGAAAAAGTAGTTAAAAATTTGACACATCGAATGGACCATATAACTCGTAACCATGGCGGACATATCCGGATAATATGTATAATATATAAAAAAATTTGCCATGAAATTATCTACCAGAGGATAATAAAAAAAATTTCATGAAATTATCTATCAGAGGATAATAAAAAAAAATGTCATGAAATTATCTATCAGAGGATAATAAAAAAGAAATCATTCCAACAATATTTCTTAAAAAAACACCCTATACATATTTCGTATATATGTGCATTTGTAGCTGGCCTACATGGTTGTTTAGCTCTAAGAGTTTTAAAGAAATTCAACCACTGAAAATTATAAAACCGCAATAAAACTTGAAAAAGCAGGAAATTGTGTTTTTGTTGCTTGGCAGGATGGAAAACCAAAGCACAGTTGGATTAGTTTAGGCAAATAAACTGCGTTTTTAATATTTCTGCAAGGAAAGCGATCAACGAAACTGCGCATACTTTAAATGAAAATAAATTAAGTGTTGATGGAGCAGAGCGTCGATATCGTTAAAGAAAATTATGCGCCTATTGGGGTTGTAATTTGAATTGTTTTGCGATTTCGCCACGTGCGATGAATATACGAACAAGGGCACCCATACACATTGGTTCAGAACTCAATTTTAATGAGAATCTAATAAAATGTCTGACTTAGGCAAAAACAAAAAAAAAACCATCACTCAAGCTTACAGCCAAATAGCTGAGTCATGATAAAATAAGTAAAATATCTTGAGAAGATGGGTACTTTTGCTGTAAGATGTTACCAAAGTAAGAAAATTAATCGTAAAAAATGTATGAAAAAAAATGAAGTCATTTAGTCAACATGCATTTCTCGCATTTATAATCTCATTCACTTTCAACTACCTTTAATTGAGTAAATATTTTTTGTTTTTGTTTTTTATTTAGTTGGGGAATAAGTTGTGTTTTTATATTTTCTTTTATTTTACAACGATTTGTTTGCTGTTTGGCCAAGGGTAAGTATTCATTCGATAGAACTATTTCTGCTATATAAAACTATGTTAATTATATTTTTGAGTTATTTAATTTTTTATTAGTTTTGAGGCTTAGAAATGGAATAACCAGGAGACAAAAATCAACATTTGCGACACCTGCTCTTCTTTGCTATTCATCGGGGTCAAAACGCTACCGAAGCAGCCTGGAACATTTGCGAAGTGTCACAGGCAAGTCTACAGCACGGAAATGGTTTGCAAAGTTCAAAAATGGCGACTTTGAGGTCGATGCCATGTCCCGCAGCGGAAGGCCTTCTGAATTCGATGAAATACGTCTCAAATCACTTTTGAAGGAGAACGGTCGTCAAACTAGTCGTGCATTGGCGGAAGAAATGAGCTGCGATTATAAAACGATTCTCAATTACCTTAATTTAATGGCATTTGCCGAAAAATTGGAGCCTGGGTGCTTCACAAGCTCAACGAAAAAACCAAAAAAAATCGTCTTGAAATTGTTTTTCAGCATTTCGCCTGCCATCGAGCAACACGCGGTCAGAAACAACGTTTTTTGTACCGACTCATCACGGAAGATGAGAAATGGTGCCTATACATCAATATGGAACAAAGAAAGGAATTTGTGGAGATACATGGAGATCCGCCAAAGCCTAGAGTCAAACCGGATATTCATGGGATGGCATGGTGCACCGGGAAATGCTCGAAAAGAATGCCATGGTCAACAAGGAGCTCAACATTACCAAGCTACATGGTCATGACATGGTCAAACCATACTCGTTCTCAACAACGCCCGGCCCTATGTTGCACAAGTCGTCAAAGCCGCACTCCAAGAGCTCGAATAACAAGTCCTTCAGCATCCGCCGTATTTTCCGGACCTTGAAACGACACATTACCATCTTTTCCGCTCCTTGTCAAACCATATGTAGCACGTTACGTTCGATAACAAAGAGGTCCTTAAAAACTGGCTCAACAACTTCTTTGACACCAGATCAAGCGTTTTTTAGCGGAACGGCATCAACAAATTGGTCGAGAGGTGGGAGAGGGTTAGTGGAATTAGCATACATTCAATATTGCATGAACATTTCGTCGTCAAGAACATTTTTCTCGTTGGATAATTGATAATTGCTAAAAAAAAACTCGTGTCGATTGGTGTAAAGAAATGTTGAGGGAATTCAGTCGCAATGGACTGCAACATGACTGTACCATCAAAACAGGTGACGAATCTTGGGTCTGTGCGTATGAGCCGAAAAAAGTAGCAATCAAATATGGGTGTCCCAATACGAGCTTAATCGAAAATAGTTGTTCGCGGAAGAAGCATCCCAAAGGAAATGGTTGCTTGCTTTTTTCAGAAAATCTGGTCATGTCGTAACTGCATCTCTAGAGGAACTGAAAACAGTCAATTCCGAGTTGTACACAACCTTTTGTTTGCTAAAAGAATAATGGAAAATCAACCAACCAAATGACGAATCATTCTTCACCTAAAAAATGAGTGATTCTTGTTGTTGTAGCAATTTACTAAACCCTACCTGTGCGGTATAGTCACCGATCGCCTTCGACTAACTCATCTAACAGTAGGTCTAGAAAAAGTTTGGTTCCAGAGGAAGATGGGTGGTAGGTGAGTAGGTTTAATGGGGCATGTGAATAGGTGGTTAGTGTCGTGCCGTGAGTCTTCACATGCTGGACATATGGCGGGGTCGATTCTGGATAAGTAGGATTTTAAACTACTACAATATCCAGAACGTAATTGAACCAAAATTACGCGGATCTTGAGAGACAGCTGAAGTTGTGGTGGTGGTTGAACTCCGAAAGCGGCATTCGTGGTCGGAAGTTTAGGAAAGTGGTAAGAGTCTTCCGATGGATGTCGTTTAATGTCAGTCTGCATACTGTTCGGTTCACTAGTTGTAATTGTATTTTGTTCTGGATGCAGTCATTGTAGTTGAATAGATGCCTTCTGACATGCCTGCGAGATGGCTCATACTCTAGAAAATGTCTGTAGGGGTGATACCTTCGATAGGTATGTGAAGGTGTTGCAGGGGAAGACATCAGGAGGGAACCCGCAGCTGTCCTAATTGCATTATTTTGACATATCTAGAGCTTTGTTCACTACATATAATTATTGAGGACCTTGTTGCGATTTTGGGCATTCCCATCGCAGCTGGTTCCACATATCGGAATGACTCGGGTTTTTAACGACCAAGGGCTGCCACCTCAGTAAACTAGATTTGCCTATGCACCATACCTCACAATGCATGCTCTCACGTATCGGCTCATACAAGAGTGTTTTTGAGCACTCAAAAGACCGAATTACTGAGTCATCCGCCTTGGAGCCCTTATTTGGAACCTGGTGATTTTTTTTGTACCCGAACATCCAAAATAAAGCGCAAGGCCAAAGTTTCCCAATGCCCTAAGCAGCGGTGGAAGCCTTGAAACAGCTCGTTTTGGAGCTATCCATATCTGAGTGGCAGAATTGCTTTGAAAATTGATTCAAGAGAGTATATTTTAGAATATTTTGAAAAACAAAAATGCCACTTTCATTATTATTTTACTGTCTTTTCAAAACTAATTTTTTTAAATAAAATTTTTTATGCATCTACGACTTATATTTTCTATAAAATCTTGTGCCTCAAGGAGTTCAAATAGTAGTGTAAAGCAATCAAGATTAGTTCTAATTTAGTAATAAATAGTTTCAATGAAATAAAACCCACCTCTTAGGACTTGTACTTCTCATTCCTTCTTGCCCAGAGATTTGTCGCAGTTATTTAGTAGTGCTGAAGTGAAATGAAAATTTAAAGAAAAAATTACTTTAACAGTTAGTCAACCAAAATCTTTGATGTGTATCTCATATTGCGTTATTGAAAAATAGAAAGAAAACGAAATCAATCTCAATCGAAAACTGCTACTGAATCAATAACAATGACAATTGCTGCGTGCGAGTATTAACGGAAAAAACAACATCATTGAACAACGAAATGTTAATCATATAAAAGCTCAATGAAATCACCAAAAAAAACCCAAAAGTTGCTTATATGCGTACTTAAGTACTTTTTCGCGCTCATTTCATGGCTATGCCTGCAAATTCGACAAGTTGTGTACGAATACTTTGCGGCATTGGATTGTCCCACTTTTTTTAATGGGCAAAAGTAAAGAAGAAACAAATAAAACCTCAATACAAAAAGAAAATATTAATCGTTACGTGTGTGCATACCCTGTAGGTAAAATTACTTGTTCTCAAAGTACATATAAATATATACTTTATAACCAGTTTGATTTGTAGATGAAGTAACTCGAAAGAAAAATCACATGTTGTGGATAGTTGGAAAAGTAAATAAAAATTGGAAAAGAGAAATGAAAAATAAACATTTCAAAAACATTTTATTATGAACTAAAATATTATACAAGGAACGAAGTTGATGATAAATAAGCCAGGAATGGAGCGGCCAGTCAATGCATAGCTCTAGAACCATTATGAACTAAAATATTACACAGAGAAGGAAATGGCAGATATTTAACGAGAAAAGAAGCGGCGACCCAATTTAAAGGTCCAGAGCCATTTTGTAGGCTAAGATAGGGTAACTGCTTCTCTCTTATTCAGGAAGTAGAGGGACCACAAAGAAGGTCATACTACAATCAAAAACAATAATAGGTAGATTTAACTTAAACCGATTTAAAGATTGTATGGAATGAAACAACAATAATTTCAGAATCATCACAGGGATTCTAACAGGTCATTCATTGTAGATTGAATTATCATCTTACTGACCTGGAAATATGCTCCAACGAAATTTGTAGGTTCTGTAGGGAGGAAGATGAAACCGTCAAAGTTGGACTACATAAGCGGAACAAAGACCTGGGTAAACAAAATTTACCAGAAGAGGAATAAAACTAAAAAAAAAACAAGTTGGACTCAGAAAAATATGTTTAATCCATGGAAGGGTACATTATATTTTTCAGGTTGCAGAGCTGAACCCTTTACAATAAGTTAGGTTAAGTTAGACCGCTGTAGCCCAATGGGTTGGTGCGTGTCTACCTTTCAGAATTCGGAGAACGTAGGTTCGAATCTCCGTGAAACACCAAAATGAAGAAAAAGTGTTTTCTAATAGCGGTCGCCCCTCGGTAGGCAATGGCAAACCTCCGGGTTCATTTCTGCCATGAAAAAGCTCCTCATAAAAAATATCTGCCGTTCGGAGTCGGCTTAAAACTGTAGGTCCCCCCATTTGTGGAACAACATCAAGACGCACACCATAAATAAGAGGAGGAGCTCGGCCAAACACCTACCAGAAGTTTATGCGCCAATAATTTTTTCTTTTTTTTAATTTTTTTTAAATTGCCACTTTATCCTCCATACAGCTGACGCAAAAATTACACGAAGTAATTCCACGGCTCACAGAATGCATGGCTAGTGGATAGTGTCCTGTGAGAACACTCACGAACTTCGAGAGCTGAGGTTTTGTCTATCTCATAAGATCCTTCGAACGCCTGTGATACACACGTGGCCAGAAGGATTTCGCGACCTTAGAGCGCTGGCTGAGTTTGCGCATAACCCATCTTTCCAGGAGCAGACCGCAGGTGGTCAAGGGGATCCCAATCCTCCGCCATCGCGGTGAAATCACCTCACAGATCCCTCGTCTGATGAGCCTTATGCCTAAGAATGGGGATGCAATAAAAAGTGAAGCCAGGTTTTCCCTGTCCATTTTCAAATATATGTACCTCCATTGAGCCCAGGGTCCTAATTGCTGCTTGGCTATAGGAGTAAATATTTACATTTTTGACAGTTAATATGTGCTTGGAACACACTGCAGTGATTCGGTAAACTGAATTTGAGTTTTATGAGGAGCTCCTCGCAGAATACTCCTCTGCCAACCCTTCTTTCAACTTCGAGCCACCCGTGAACAGGTTCACTTGGTCCTTTCTCCAAGTGTAGCTCTCGGCCCACTCCTCCCTTGAAGGAATATGAGTGGAGAATGTTCCGCTTGGGCTAAGCGAGGTTGTACATTGATTCGTCGACGGGGGGATGAACCTAAATTTTCTAAGGATTTCCCTTTAATAAAATATTACACACAATTTTTTTCCTATATTTACATTTTTTGTCCGACTTAATATTAATGTATTTTTAAAAATCATAAAATGATTTTACTTTTTTTTTTTTTTAAATCATTTATAATTTTATTAAAAAAAATGCTCTGAAATGGAATGCAAAAAAAAATTCAAAAATAAATTTTTTAAAATATTTTAAAAAGATAATAGACACATTTTTTTAGTAGAATTAAATTCGTTGTTCGACTTGATATATTTTATTTCTAAAAATCATAATTTTAAAAATCATAAAATGATTTTATTTTATTTAAATTATTATGATTCATCAATCATTATTTTATTAAAAACATTTTTTATGGAAAAGCAAAAAATAATTGAAATTGATGAATGAAAATTAAATTCGTTGTTCAACTTGATATATTTTTTATTTTTAAAAACTTATATTTTTTTTTATTTTCTTCATTCCGAGATTAAATGAAAGCAATTGCAGTAAAATATTATTAACTATTGCTACTCGAAAGCATAGCAACAATAAAAACAACAAAGATAATACATAGAAGAATATGTGTTTAGCAGACAATTCTAACTGGTAATTTTATAATTGGTACAATACTAGTCACTTTCAAACTAGTCAGATTTCCTTCACCAGGTAAGCAGTTCGTGAACTAGTATGTTAGCTAAGTATACATACATGTAAATATGTATACACTTTGTACCTGCTTGGCTGTTCACTACGTGGATGGAGCTGCTAGAGGAGGAGTACTTGTTGTCGAGAAAAGTAAAGTGAAAAACTGCAAAATATTTGGCATCAGCTTTATTAATGGTGCGGCATCTGCTTTGTATTGCTAAACCGAAGAAGTGAGTGCTGTGAAACATACATATATACTTTTATAAGTACTTATGTATTTATAATTGGCGCATAGGTGTTGGGCTAGCCGTTTGGCCGGGCTGTTTCTCGGCCCATTTGAGGTAAGCGCCTTGATGTTGACGGACAATAGAAGTGACCTACAGTTTAATACCGTATTTAACTGACGAGCAACTAATTTTTATGAGAAGCTTTCCTATAGCAGAAATGCACTCGACTATTTGCCGTTACCTGCAGAGGGGTGACCGCTATTAGAAAAAATCGTTTCTATCATATTTATTATTTTTTCTATTAGAAAGTAATTTTTTTATCATTTGATAATTCATTTCAACAATAGGCATCGAACCCGGAACCAAATAGATGTTAGTCACACACAAACCAACTATTAGATTCTTCAGAAAAAATAAAAATAACAACAAAAAACCAAGTCATAATCTGTGCTGAAGAGTAGACACGTTTTTGAGGGCTCACGTGTGCGGAATCTCATTAAAGCGTAAAATACTTCGGCTATTGTGTGTATATGTACGTGTGTATGTAGGTAATAAAATGCAGTATAAATATGCCATGAAGTATATACATACATATACATATGTATAATAAATCAGTAGTAAAGTTATTGCAAATGAAGTCGACGCAAGGTTAGAAAGAATAACGGAAAAAGACGGGAAATGGCAGAAAATATTGAAAATATTAGTTTCGTTTTATTTGTACATGTCGATTATCCTAGCAAAAAAATACAATAAAAAAATAAAAGCTAAAATATATGTACATTATTATCCCTTTGAACAATAATCAGTAAAGTTAAACAAAATTTTAAATATTTTAATTTGGAATGGAATTAAAATTGACGGCACACACGACCAACTAAAAGTAATAAAATTCTTGTGTGCTTTTAATTGGGCTACATTGCGATCACATGCATCCATTATAACTTGGCGAAAACCTTCTCTTTGGCTACGTTAGGTTTGGCGGCCGCATCGCACATAGGGACAGCGATGTCACTTAACCTACGAAATGGGTCCGTTGTGAGCCGCAGGAGTTGGGCTACATTTCCCCTTCCAGATTGAATCATCCTGAGCTTTGGACAAAGCGTAAAAGGTTGTTCATACCTAAAGTGCATAGATTATCCATACTCATAAAGAAGAAGTAGGATCTTAATTATCGGTCCCTGCTTGCGGCTAGGCTACCGCCTTTTAAGATTGGCCTCCTCTCAAACACAAAAAAAAAAATAGTAAATATAGCCGGTACACGATTTTTTTTGGTTTTTGTTAACACTTTATCAAATTTACCTGTTGTTGCTTGATTGCGTTTATAAGGTTCAACTTTCTTTAACTCTCGATTAATTTAAGGCATAAAAAAGAAATATCACGTATTTTTTTACTAAATGTTTACTCTTGATGCCATGTGAAATGTACTGAATAATTCGTAGAAAAAAAATTTAATTAAATACATTTCAGGCACCCTTAAACAACTTTGAATATATATGTATGTACATGCATAATTGTGTAGCCATTATGCAAAAATAAATACTTAGGTGTTTTTATTAATCAATCGAGTAATAAGAGGCTTACCCACGTGTTGTAGTGGGTGGACAAAATTAAGAAGCTATTGTTGTCGGCATTTCCTGTATTGTTGAAGCATTTCCTGAATTGTGCAAGAGAAACTGAAAATCCAATTGCTTATACCTGCTTACAAACGAGGGGCGACTTATAAGTTTACGACTGACGATACTTAGCTATGACTGGTCGTCGCACTAATTGCGGCCTTACTGTTCGTATAAATAAAACTCTCTTTCTTTATTTGGTTCATTAACAGTTACTTCGTGAATAAGCAGCTAGAATGTGACATTGAAAAGTAGAAACTTTTCAGCTGCACAATTCACAATTTTATTTCACTTGAGGGAATTACATGAAAAAAAAAATATCTTTATTATTAAAAAAAATATTTTTATTAATTACTATTTTTTTATTATCATTTTTTTATTTATTTTTATTATTTTATAAACGAAATATAATCATAAAAATTTGAGATTAAAAAAAAATGTATTTATAAAACCAAACATTGAATTCTTGGCGCACTGTACGCCGCCCCTCGTACGTCTGTACTTACATACTTATTCGGAAATTCAAAATAAACCAAGAGCTCGTACTGACTTTTATAATCTTCTTATGTTCATGAGTTGTATAACAAAATGTACAGATAAGTCCAATTGTACGTGTTATTTACTATTTATGCTAAATATTCTCAGGTGCTCGAGTGCCCAAAGTTAATATTGAATGAGTGCGGCTTATTTGCGCAAGCGTAGTGAAAATGTACTTTAGTAATTCAGTTTTTAATTGGCAGGTACTTACGAATACATCCACTTGCGTATATATAAATACTTGATTAAAATTTGTGTCAATCAGTACCTGCAGCGGAGAAATATTCAGTCAAACTTTCGCTTTAAATGCTTTTTGGGTATGCAAAAACTGGAGTATGCGGAGTTTTATTATAATTATATTTTTTATTTTTGAGTGTTTTATTTTCATGATTTCGTGCACTTAAAAATAACAGCTCGCGGCCAACCCATGCTGACTCAGCCGAATAACTCATGACAATGTTATTGGGTATATTAAACTACAATATTTCTCAATTTTTTTAGATTTGATAGTTTAGATGAACCGTAGTAAGGTCTATGGATAAGTTCGTGCGGTTTTACAACAGATGGCGTAACTTGATTATTATTCCATCGATCCACATTTCCAAACATTCATTGGAGAGCTACTGTCGTAAGGCACAAACGTCAGTATAAGTTTTTTATTTGAAGCGTAAACAACAATATTTTTACCACACTTGAAAATGTCGAATTTCGTGCCAAATAATGTGTTTTTGCGGGGAATTTTTTAATATGAAGAAAAAAGCAGCCGAAAGTCATCGTATCTTGGTGGAAGTTTATGGTGAGCATGCTCTAGCTGAGCGAACGTGCCAGAAGTGGTTTGCACGCTTTAAAAGTGGTGATTTTGGCCGCGCCGCCAAAGTTCATGGATACCGAATTGGAGGAATTGCTCGATCAAGATCCGGCTCAAACGCAAGAAGAGGTTGCAAAAACTTTGGGAGTTGATCAATCAACCATTTCCAAACGTTTAAAAGCCATGGGAATGATCCGAAATTCAAATTTCGAAAAAAACCGCACGAACTTATTCATAGACCTATTAGTAATATTTGAAAAAGTTCCGAGAAAGGGTAATTCGAAAATCGGGTAATGACTTATTCAAATATTGCTCTAGTTTGGAAGTCATTACAGTGAAATTTAAAAGGCTTTATTTAGGGAAAATATACTGTGAAGAATAATTTCGGCAACTCAGCATTAATACGTGATAGCACATAGTCGAAATTTTGAAGAAAGATTAAATTTGAGGGGAAAAAGAAAGTTTATGCATTTTTTGCAGATTTCAAAGCAGCTTTTGATACAGTCCCAAAACATCTTTTAATTTACAAATTGCATAACTTGGACATTTCAACCAAAACGGTAAATTTCAATGAAAAGGTTTATAAGAATACTCTGTGATTTGGACAGGCGAAAAAATGTCCGACAAATTTAGTAAATTGTCAGGGTATGGCAGGGTTGTTTGATGTCGCCGTCACTCTTTTCAACTTATCTGAATGATTTGCATAACAGCGTAGAAGGTGGTATCTGGATTAAGAATATGGATGTTAGCCTTCTTCTGTATGCGGATGATATAGTTATTTTATCTGAAGATGTAGATGAACTGCAAATTTATATAATCTTATTTTTATAATCTTGAAAATTATACAATTATGGAATAATGCAAGTAAATTTAGCAAAGTCAGCAATAATGGGTTTCCGTCATGGAGAAATGTTAGCAAGTAGAGAGAAGTGGACGTTCAAGGAAGAACCGCCAGTTGGTTCAAACAGCTGAAGCACGTTTCGTGTTTTGTTTCACTGTCAAACATCTTCAGTTTGGTCTATAATTTAACCATGAATTTTATTTAAAAAATGCGTGTTCTGTTAAGAAGCGTGTATCGGACAGTGTTAATGATGACCATCAATTATCGATTCGTCGCCGTTCGCAGCAATTGGGCCACTGTTACTCAACAACGTGGAAAATTTTGCGAAAGGATTTAGGTTTGGAGCCTTTCAAAATACAGCTGGTGCAAGAATTGAAGCCGAACGACCTACCGCAACGCAGAATTTTTGATGAATGGGCTGTTGGAAAGTTGGCCGAATATCCACTTTTTTATCGAAATATTGTGGTCAGCGACGAAGCTCATTTTTGAATCAAGGGTACGTAAATAAGCAGAATTGTCGATTTTGGAGGGAAGATCTGACAGAAGAATTAGAAGAGCTACCAATGTATCCAGAAAAGGTCACAGTTTGGTGCGGTTTATGGGCTGGAGGTATCATTGGACCGTACTTCTTCAAAGAAGCTGCGAATCGTAACGTAACTGTAAATGGTGAGGGCTACCGTGAAATGATATCCAACTTTTTTTTGCCCAAAATGCAAGAGCTTGACTTGCATGACATGTGGTTTCACCAAGACGGTGCCACATGCCACACAGCACGCGTAACAATGGACTTGTTGAGAGGCGAGTTCGGTGAACATTTTATTTCACGTTCGGGACCTGTCAATTGGCCCCCCAAATCGTGCGATATAACACCTTTAGATTATTTGTTAAAGCTCATGTCTATTCAGACAAGCCTGCTTCAATTAACGCATTGGAAGACAATATTAAAGCATTTGTAAGTGAGATACCGGCCGAAACATTGGAAAGAGTATGCTAAAATTGGACTAAGCGGATAGACCATTTGAAGCGCTGTCGCGGTCAACATTTGCATGAAAAAATCTTCAAACATTAAATTATATGGACTGTACTATCGATTTAAATAAAAATTTCATGCATTTTTTTGAATTTTACGTGTGTTTTTTTGAAAAACTTTCCTATAGCTCTTAAAAAATCACCCTTTAATAAAACAATTATTCCAACAATATTTCTGTCTTGTATTATCATTTTAAGTTCGCAAGCTCTTAAAAACACCCTTTATATCCTCCTACAACAGCTTGTATGGACTCCAAAGGCATTTGTTAGACAACGAGTGGCAACATGTAGGCTAATTTTTAAAAATTTTGCCAAGCTTCGTCAGCATACCGCAATATGCCCCGGTTAAAATCAGCTTAGAAAGATATAAAATGTATAGAGACCACACAGATCTAAGATTTATCGTAAAATTAGAGATTGTTTTTTTTTAAGTAAAATCTTTAAGCTTGTCACGTTCAACTCTTTGCATGCTATTTGGCCATTTGAAAAGGTTCACTGAACTCCATGTAACAATTCTAGGTAATTTTAAACTTAATTACAATACTTTTCGAATGCAATTTGCATAACCATTTTTATTGGTTTACTTTTTCCACTGAACTACTGAATGGATTTGAAAACTTACACATCTACTATCAAGCAAATTTGTTGTAATTACAAATTTCAGTTCTTTAAGCGTGCAATACTTTCAAACCTTAATCCACATGCTCAAATAAGCACAAATACACGCACTCATACATACATATATACATACACACACACACACACATACAAGTAGGTACGTGACGACTCATTATAAAGTAATTAAATACTCACAAAAGATACGTACGATGGTATACTCAGTGTAGAATTATGCAGTTCACAACACCGATAAGCAACCGCAGACAGATGGACTGACAGACAGAACAACTGACAAACTTACTTACTAAACGCGTACTTAATAAACTGCTAGACTGTTAGAAACATGCTTTTGGTGGCAAGCAGATACGAGAGACGAGTATTTGTAATGAACGGCTGCGAACGTGTCGAAAGTCACTTAAAAGTGACTAAAGCGAATTGCAAGTACATTCTTACATATATATGTATGTAAGCATGGAAGTTGTATGTAGGTATGCAGTAAACCAGTTTTGAACGCTTTTGAACGCTAATGGGCACGTGTGGCGCCCTAGGTCAGTAACCGGTGGCTGCGATAGCAGGAAAGTTAAAAATAGAGCAGCTGTGAACTAAAAATAATTGCAGCGGTGAGAAATAATTCAGTTGGCAATGGATTCTACATACTTAAATTTTGATATAGGCGCATACGAGGTGTGACTTTTAAGTATTGCAACTGATGCTGTGAAATATATTTATTTGATTTGATGCATATTTTTTTGTTTCACTTGCAGTAAGAAAAACTTTCCTCTACCACCAGAACGCACCAACCATTGCGGGAAGTTTTCAACTGTCAACTACTTCAAGACGCCTTTTTTATAGATTCTTCAGACTGGAATGGATATTTCACTTTAGGAAACGAGGATGCTTTATTTAGCTGCAAATATCTTGACAGATAATACAGAATCAGTTCGTAGGAAAAGTTCAAATAGCGACCAGTCAGCTCAAATGATCGTCAAACTCAGATTAAAGTATAATATCTTAAAAATATTGTGTGAAAATTCGAATTGAATGCGACAAATACTTTTCGAGTTATTCAACAATTAACAAAGGGCGCTTGGCACTCCGGAATCGATAGGAAAACTTTAAATGCATATTTCTCAAAACTATGTTTTTTGAACTGGTGATCGCTGTAACTTAAAAACAGCTTGATAGATTTCAAAAAACTGCTTTTGAAAAACATAAAAAACTCGTGCCTGATCGAAGGATTTTTTTCCAAAAATTTCGATTTTTTTTAACAATTAATTGTCGGTTTTTTCTACAAAATATGAAACATATTTCCTGAGGACGTTACACTGTTCATTTAAAAAAAAAACTTCGTAAGACACAAGATAATCTATTAATAAAACTAATTTCTCTTGTTCGTTTGATTTTAGATGAATCTCCATGGACTTGTGTTGAGCACCGCAAGGGACTTCTGGAGAAACGGGTTCCCCACAAACAGCGATAACTAAAGTCAAGTCGAAACATGATGGATTAATGCTATGTTTTTATTTTTGTAAAATAAAGCAACTGACTAGCAAAAAACAAAATTATTGAAGATCATCATTTTCTCGGGCCTCTGACTACCCCTAACCCCTTAACGGCCAAGTGATTTTACTGTGTATTTGGTTGGATTGCGAGAATATTTACAAGGTTGTTGAATATAAGTTTTGCAGTTCGGTAAGAAAAAAAAAAATTTTCATGGTTTGAAATACACTTTATCATTCAATATAGTCTCCCTGAATATTAATGCACTTGTCCAAACGAGATTCCAATTTATGCATTCTATCCCTAAAGTGAGAATCTGCAAGGCCCCAAAGTACGCTTTGATCCTTTAATGAAAAACGCTTTCCAAGCATGCATTTGTTTAAGTCTGGAAACATATAGAAATTGCTAGGGGCCAAATCTGGTGAATACAGTGGATTATCCCACAATTCGCACTTTAATTCATGGATTTTAGTCATTGTCAAAAAGCTCTTGTGGCACGGATCATTATATTGATTAAAAAGAATTTCAACTGGGTCTTTTTTTACGAATTTTTTCCTTCAGCTGGTCTAAAAGATTACAAAAATATTCGGAATTTATTGTCTTACCAGTTTGCAAGTAACGCACAAACAAAACTCCTTTCGCATCCCAAAACACCGATGGCCACAACTTCTTGGCCGATTTCTGGAAAGGAACTCGTTTCGGAGCCGAAGAACCAGGTTCTGAGCCCTCTTGTTTTGATTTAGGATCCGAGTGATAGATCAAAGTCTCACCATAGTGATGAATCAACGCACGAAATCCATTCTATTCTTTCTAAAATGCTTTAAAAGCTGCTGGGAAAGTCGGATTCGAATGTGTTTTGTTCCATTCTTAGCGACTGCGGCACCCATTGGGCACACGGCTTTCCAAAATCCAATACTACTTACACTGCCCAATGAGATGCCTAGGGCTTCTAATAAATCTCTTCCAGTAACTTGACGATTTTCCAATACGGTCTCTTGTATTGCTTCTACGATTTCTGGTGTGTTGCCATTTTTGGACATCCTTGACGTGGATCGTCTTCAAGGCTAAATTCAGCAACCTATCTTTGTACTCTACTAATTGATGGCGAAAAGTCCTTACACACGGTTCTGGGCTGTTGTTTTTGCGTCGTCTACGTCGTCCTATTGTACTATATGTGAGATCGGCATCTGCTAGATCGCGCAACATCGACCTTCTCCATGTAATCTTTGGCCGACCGCAATTTTTGCTCCATTGCGGCTTCCAGTCCAATGCCATTCTCGTGATGCTATCTGGTGGTTTTCTAAGCGTGAGTGAACAACCTACTGTAATAATCAATCGAGCAAATAAAGCAGTTACTTTTTATATGTCAACTGCCCGTAGAGGCGGACTAAATGAGTTATATCTTTTTCAAAGCAAATCGAAAGGGCAATGCCAAGGATGGATGGATTGATCATTTAAACTCATCTCCAACTGAAAGTCTTTCGATTTAAGGGGATTTTTTTTTCTTCAATATTTCGAAAGTATATTTTCTTAAGAATATACTATGAAATTTCCATGTGGAAATTTCCAATATTATAGCTTCTACAGCCCATTAAGGGGTTACATGGGTTTCGTTGGTTCAAAAAATCGATTTATTTTTTTTTGGCTTATTAATTTCTACAACATCTCAGGAATATTATCCTAAATTTTCAAGTCGATCCGAATAATAAATTCGGAGATACAGCCTTTGGAAGGTGTGCGCTCCAAGCCATTTTTATTGTTACTCAAAACTTTAAACGCCTTTTTTTCGGAACTGTGTTGTCAAAGTCGATTGTCAAATGTTCTCGAAAACTACTCAACCGATCTTGATGAAATTTTACACAGGTGTTCGAAATACAATTTACTCGTGCTTGAGCGAAGGATTTTTGTTTTTTTTCAACTACAACTATTTAAAAAAAAAACAAAATGTCAAGCAAATTTGACCGAAATTTTCATTTTTTTGGAAAAATGTCTGCCAAAATTCCAAAATTCCAATTTTTACTTTTTTTTCTTTCCTTCGTTCAAGCACGAGTTTATGGTCTTAACTAAAGCACTTATTTTGGTTTTTTCATTTTTGATGAGCCTGTCAGGAGTTATGCTGACAACGTGGACGCACCTTTTCGAGGGGTCACCGGAAATGACGTTACAATGGAGGAGTTTTACCTTTTTTTTTTGAAAATTTCAGAAATTATTCTTTAAATATGTATCTATAAGACAGAAAAAAGTTTGAATTAAATAAATAATTTTTTACATAGAAAAAAAAATATTGAAAATATATATATTTTAATAATTTTTTTGGGTTTTGTGTTTCAAGAGCCAAAATAGACAACACCGTCCAGGTCCAATTTTTTGAGAGCGTCAACTTCAGTGCCATTTTTAAAATTACTAAAACTAAAAAAAAAAGAATTATTTTTTTATGTAAAAGAAGTTAAATAAAAAGCCTAAAAGATTTAAATATCGTTTTTAAATATTTTTTTATTGTAAAAAAATTCCTGAGAGTACCCTAGACCACCGAGTCTTCGAGCTCAGACATTTAAATTTCCTACAAAGAAAGGGTCCAACTCTTTTTTATTCGTTTACCCCTGGCCGCGAGCAACCAGATACTTAGCAAACTATTGAAAATATAAAACTTATTCTCTCTTATTCCTATCCAACCAACACAACCGTACACACGGATTCGTCCGGTGCCTCCCCACTATTGTTCAAAGCGGAAAAACATAAAAAAAATCGAATACAAAAATGAATATTTTATTTTATTTTATGTGCTATTTTTCATCGTAAAAGTGCAATTAAAGAAAATATAAATAAAAAGCTACAAGCCACAGTATGTGCGCCTAAGCATGCAATAAATGTGAAGGCATACAAATGAGTACGAGAATTACTGTAAACATAAATAAAAAATAAAAAATTCGATATTTGGCAAATGAGTAAAAGCTTTGATGTATTTACGTATTTCTAATGCAAATCTAGAGTAGCACACGTTTGAGTAAATTTTTGAAGGTTCTGGCGTGCATAAATCGGACTACTATCATTTATGTATTTCGTGCCAAATCATATTTAACCCGTTATGGGGGCATGTGAAACACCATATAGAAAGAGTTAACCACAGAGGTCGTCAATAACTTTGTAAGCAAGCATTCGACTTCAATAAATTTATACTCTTGTCAGCTATTTGTTATGTGTTGTTAGGAAATTCATTCGAAACTCCTGCTTTGAGGCATCACTCAAATTTCCCACAAGAAGATAAGAAGAAAATTTTAGAAGAAGAGCAGGATGGTAGGTAGATTTAACTATGTTGAACAAGAAAGTTATGAGGAGAGTTTCGGTTGTTACGTCACAAGGGAGATTCGGCAGCCGAATTCTGCCCGATTATTTTCCATGTATTCACACACACTCGTAGACTCGTCCATTCAGTTGTTGTTCAAATGGCAACGAAGTGTCATTGGTTGATTTTTTTCATATATCACCAACACAGTCTCAGTTTTTTGTAAACACAGCCCAAGTGACAACCGCCCATCAGCTGCTTCTATCGAATTCGCTCAAAGCCGAATAACGGTCCGTTAAAGAGTACGCCTCTAAAAATCTTTTCACCGTGTAATAAACGAGGACTAGTGCTTGGACTAAAATTCTATCCAGGTTAAATTCGCTTAAAAGATACTAAAAAAATGCCAGTTTTCACACCTTTAATCCTTTGTGTAATAGAGTAATGTAAAGAATGGATTTGTTTTTAAAATGTCTAAATTCTTCGAAAACACCTAATCCGGTTTTGCTTAAAAAATTAGCCGTCTTGGTATTATCAATTCTACTTGGTAATCTCTTCCAATTTGTGCGGGAAGAAAACCAATACACTGCGTAGACATAAGCGATTCAACGTACAGCTGCTATGCTATCCTGGGACCACAAAAGAAATGACAAGCGCCTTTCGGAAGAAGCTGCTCGCTAATCAGAACAACAAAGATTGGGAAGCTACACAAGCCACGCTCAGGCAAAAACCACTAATATCAAAGCATGGATCTCTGATACTGCTTGAGATCTCTAATTCAGCGCAGAAATGAACGCAATAGGCAACTTATAAGCCATGGCTCCCGTCGGTCAGCCTACAGAGAGGTGGCGAAGCAATTCAAGAAATCGGCCAGAAAATCTAAGGGGAAGTTTATTGAAATCTTGCTAGCAATGCTAAAGCGGCAGCAGGAGCAAATAATATGAGATAGCTGTACCGCATAGTTGGTCGCCTAACCAACCAGCAGAGCAGTAGTAACCAACCAATCAGAGATCTGAATGACTGACATCCGATGATGACCAGATCCGTAGATAAAAAGAACCCAAATGAAGCAATTAAAAACATCGCTCTTCGCAGTGAATCCAGCTTCGAAGTGGGCAACACAACAAACAGCAGCAAAATATCAACATCTTGCCTTATTCTAGCGGAGATCAAGGACAGCTGAAGTTCAACAAAGCCGCAGGCGAATATGGCATATAACCAGAACTACAAATCGTCGACTCGCACATTTCAGCGGAAATTCTGCATCCCCACATCACCGCCGTCTGGGACAATGAAAAACTGTCTCCGTCCTGGACAAAAGGTATCATCGTGAAGCTGCCCAAGAAAGACGATTGGCGTGACTGCGGTAACGAAATAAGCCTGCTCAACGCCACCTACAAAATTCTAGCCACGATCATACAAGGCCGACTCCAATGTATCGAACGCTCCTTAAGGGACGAACAAGCTGAATTTTGTCCTCACCGAAGCTGTGTTGATCAAGCCAACACTCTTCGCACTATAGTAGAACAATCAGTTGAATGTCGCTCTCCGATTTATATGCTGTTCGCCGAATTCAAGAAGGTATTCGACACAATCAATCAATACTCAATAAACAAGCGCACTAAACTGCGAATATTCAGTTCATCTTCCGCATCATCTGTAGAATATTCTGGGCGAACACCATCAGCAAACTCGCGCCGTGGAGATCAACAAATGAGCCCATCCTATGACAAATCAAGCGCAGAAGGTGTCCATGGATAGGTTACATGCTTCGAAAACTATCAGATAGCATCACGAGAATGGCCCTATTCTGGAACCCGCAAGAGAGCAGAGGTCGCTGTTGGCCAAAGACAACTTGGCGAAGGTCGATGTTGCGCGAACTAGCAGATGCCGACATCACATGGGACGGCGCAAAACAACAGCCCACAACCGTGTATTATGGAATAGTCTTGTCGAGACCCTATCCTCTCGAGGGGAGTGAAAAAGGATATAAAAAAAATATATAACACATAGAACCTGGCCATTTTGAGTATGCACTCTTCAATTTACTTCTAATAGGCAGAGAGTTTACTTCCAATAAGCCGCTTCTGGATTCTACCATATCACGCATGGTAAGAGTGCTCTCGGAGATTTCCGGTTACTCGCGGGCATCGCTATTAGAAATATGAAGTCTTCTATTTTACAATTCTTCTTCTCAAATATTCAGCAAATATTGGATGTCTCAAATCCCAAAATCTCAAAAAGTAAATATTGACACTAACATTCTGCTCTGATATAAGATATTAAAGGGTTAAAAAAGTGGATATGAAAACATGTGCGTGTGTGTGTATAAGCATATTTGCAAGCCCAATTATTTTTCAGTAATTGCATGAATGCGGAAATACTGAGAATGATTTTTGTAAATTCGGTTCGGTGGTTTTTGTTATTTGCTTGAATGAAGCATAACCGCCTAATCTTCAAGTGAAAACTAAGTAAATGCTAAAAAACATTTTCATTAAGACAAAAAAAAAAAATAATGAAAAATGCGGTTCAGTGGTGGCAGAGAATGTATGGATTAAATTAATGGTTGGTGTCTGCACTGCAAATGGTTTTTGTCGGCAATATGTGTGGCCTTTTACCCATGTTCTGACATTCTCCCAATGCCATTTTTGGCCTAACGGTCACTGCGAAAATCAGCAAATCACTGTGGCCAATGCGGCCAAGCAATAAGTTCATTTTGGTAATTGCATTGTGGGAGAGCATGAAAACACTCTCACACACACACAGGGCATAAACTTTCATCAGTTTTCTCGGCAGGAAAATGCACTCGTACCAAACTGTTGCATTGCCGATGATTGAATACCGATGCATTTAGAAACGTTACTACATAGTTCTTATTGTTTCGATTTTACTTAGGTGCAAGTGGTGAAAAAGCTCCTCATAAAAAAATATCTGCCGTTCGGAGTCGGCAGGTCCCTCCATTTGTGGAACAACATCAAGACGCATGCCCCATGAGATATTATGCACTTGTGCCAACGTTTTTTCCAATCTTCGAAGCGCTTCAAAAAATATTTTTTTTTTATCCTGCTCAGCTCCTCCTTCGATACCGCCTTTACCACGTCAATCGTAGCGTAGCGTCGTCCTTTCATGGGCCTCTTCAGTTTCGGGTAGAAGAAAAAGTCACAGGGGGCCAGATCTGGGGGAATACGGTGGTTGTGGCTTCCTTCG
Organism: Anastrepha obliqua; assembly: GCF_027943255.1. Classification (NCBI taxonomy): domain Eukaryota; kingdom Metazoa; phylum Arthropoda; class Insecta; order Diptera; family Tephritidae; genus Anastrepha; species Anastrepha obliqua. Next base: position 35,666,735 of record NC_072896.1, read on the forward strand.
TGTGTTGTTTTTGGCCAAAAAGTCGCGCACAAGCAACGATGTGTGATGCAAGATCCAATCTTTGTTCTTCCACAAATCTGGACGTTTCTGGCGGATTGCCTCACGCAAATTGCGCATAACTTGCAGGTAATATTCCTTATTGACCGTTTTACCCTGTGGCAAGAACTCATGATGCACAACGCCCCTGCAATCGAAGTAAACGGTAAGCAAAGCTTTTAGATTCGACCGAACTCGGCGCGCATTTTTCGGTCTTGGTTCGTGTGGCAGCTTCCATTGAGATGATTGAGCTTTGGTTTCCACTTCATAAGCATAAACCCACGATTTGTCAACAGTTATGACCCTCTGGAGCAAATTTGGGTCGTCGCGGACAGCAATGTTCATGAGATGCTGCTTTTGGTCGAAATTGAACAGTTTTGGTACGAATTTTGCGTCGACCCGTCTCAAGCCCAAATCATTGAAAAAAATCGAATGGCACGAACCAATCGATATACTTAGGTCTTCAGCAACTTCTCTAACGGTGATTCGACGATTGGCCAATACCATTTTCTTCACTTCCTCAATTTTTTCGTATATTGTTGAAGTGCTCGGGCGTCCGGCTCGCTTTTTGTCGTTCACATCTTCTCGGCCTTCTGAGAACATTTTGTACCACCGATAAACGTTGCTTTGGTCCAAAGTAGCTTCTCCGTATGACACAGTCAACATTCGGAATGCATCCGCGCACTTTATTTCGTTTTTCACACAAAATTTGATACAGGTTCTTTGATCCATCTTTTTGAATAGGTAAAAATCGAAGACGAGCTGAAACACGTGCAAGCAAAGGAGCTGTCAACAATTAACTGAACATTCAAAATGGCCGAACTCGTCCGCATGAGTGCGAGACATGAGTACCAACATATCGCCACAAAAAAAATCGAAATTCGATTATACGTAACCTGCGAAAATTCATAATTCGCGATACTTTTTGAACACACCTCGTCTAAGTGGTGAGTTTTATACGAGGCACAAAAGGTCATGACCACCCACCTCTTTGTTGTAGTGTGTCTCCTGATGTTTTTTGCCGCCTCCGAACGGCAGATGGTTTTTATGTGGAGTTTTTTGATAGCAGAAATACACTCTGAGGTTTGCCATTGCCTGCCAAGGACCGACCGGTATTAGAAAGAACTTTTCCTTCTGTTAAATTATCAGTCTCGCACTTACCAGGTAAGGGTTTTCGATATGACGTACGAAGAAATGGAGCTCCATTTCTAGTCCTTCTGGGTACAATATAGCACTAGATTTTTTTGATTGTGGAGCTCCATTTCTTCTACGCTTTCCTAAGAAATAAATTGTGAAATTATCCTTTAACAGCATTCGGTGGGATGTCGATGACCGGGTAGGAGACCTCTGAGACCGATTCGGATGACCCCTTCCTGGCAAGCTCATCAGCAATTTGATTTCTCCGGTTGCTATCTTACTCTGAAGACATTTGCTGCCCTGACCAGTGGTCTTAAAACATTTGCTGCACATGTGTTTCTAAATGGACCAAATCGTACTAGTTTTATACCAGCATGTGTGTCAGTAGTTCAAGTTTTTCCTGCAGGTTCAGTAAAGAAACACACACACTCATATATACGTAAATTTATATGCACACTTTTAGTTATTTAAATTTACATTTGCTTGACCACTTTAACCATGGAAAATTTCTGTGTTTTCCTCGCGCCGCTTAATTGTCTTCCACTGCCGCTATCAATCGGTGCCTGTCAGTGTTTTGTCAGTTGTGGTGGAAAATTTTAACATCTATAAATGCACACACACACATACACAAATACTTACACATGAACGTTAGCACTTACAAGACTAATTTGCATATTGGCAGTTTCTTGCTGGAATTTGTTGTCGGTCGTGACCTTTACACTCTCGCTCTTTCGCTTTGACAGTTAATTTGTTTTATTGACATTTTTCTCATAACTTGTTTGCTTTTCCTTCTTGCGCCGATGGTATTTACTTTCACAATTCTGAATGCAAAATATTTTATGCTATTCGGGCAGTGGATACGTTTTATAGTGTCGGAAGTTTTAAGCTTTGAAGTTATTCAAGAAATTAAAATGAAATACTGAACGCAAGTTTCTGTTAACCACAATTTATATGTTTGGTAAAGTTTGTAATATATTTTTTCAGTAAGTACCGAAGTTTTTATGTAAAGTAAACAATAAATTACAGTTATATTCGTAAGTTTGAATGTTTCAAAACAAAAACTAATTATATAATGGATTTTTTTTTTCAAATATAGTACTTTTGATAAGGGTATCTGTTCGAAGTTCTCATTTGGTGAGCCATATTTCTTTGCCTCGCTCATCTATTGAATTTTGTTCCAAAGTTTGACTAGTCAATTATATATATAGGTATATACAAGAGGACGCAAAATTACTTTTTTACAAATTAAAAACAAAAAAAATATGTTGAGTGCTGAAAATCTTTATTTTGATCTTTACGCGCTTCACCTTCTTGTCTATATACTGAGTTGTTTAGCTCGCAAGTGCCAAATATTATTGACGTACGACGCCATTGCAAATCTTCCGATAGGGTGTACTTATAAACACATATAAGTATATGGGAACAAGCATGAAGCTGACATAATATATTTAAATAAGTTTGAAACTATTTTTTTTTTATTTAAAAAATTTAATATGTTTAAAGACGCCCGTAAAAATATTTTTTCCGCAATACATGTCAAAATGTATGATTTTGTTCCAAAGTGCATCTAGTTTCAAACTAATGAAAAAGGGATATAAAAGAAACTAGTTCTTCTGGGTACAACATAACACTAGATTTTTTTGTTTGCGTATTTATCTTGAGGTGATTCTTATATAAGCTACTTGAGGAGTGCCAGACCGGCACTTCAACTATTTCATTTCGTTTTGAAACTTCCAACAGGGTGTACATATGCATATGTACTTACACATGTGTATACAGGAGCATACAAAATCATAAAGCTGGCATAAATATGAACTTAGTTTTCTTATTTTACAATAATATATTTATTTTATATCCTTAAAGACGTCCGCAAAAATATTTTTCCCGCAATACATGTCAAAATGTATCATTTTGTTCCTAAGTGCAACTAGTTACAAACTACTGAAAAATGACCACATATGAAACTAGTTTTTTTATGTACAATATACCACTATTTTTTTTTTTGTTTTTTGTATTTATCTTGAGGTGATTGAAATATAAGTTTTTGTTTGAAACACAGTTTTCTTTTAGTCCGACAGCTGTTTTCCTGCTCAAAAACTCGACTATCAGTCAATAGCTGCCTTCGATTTATCACTACTCTCTCCCCTAGAGAATTTCGCAACGCTTAAGGGAAACACAATAGTTTATCGATGTTCCACCGACTTTATTTTTAGCCAATTATACGAGTATAGGTAGCTTACAAGCGACATGCATGAGCCCATACTTTCAAAAATAAGTGGACATTTTTTCTTTTACTATAAGTACTCGTATATTAGGCTTGCATTCGCGTAGGTTTGCATTCTATTTCCCTTAACTATTATCTTATTTGTTATCAAGCAAGTTTTCGGTTTCTTCGGCTAAAATATACTCCTTATACAATTCACTTTTTTTAATAAAATTTGCTATTCCTAATTTTTTTCTGTATCAGCTATTTGTTGCAGCTTTTACTACTTTTAAGTTTTATCCAATTCGTTTTCAAACTCTGAAGAATTTCACTGAAATCTATACTTTTACCTAATCACTTTACTCCTTTACTACGTCCGCTAAATTATGGAAAAAATTTATTCTCGTCCCATACACTCCCACATTATTTTTCACCTGCTCCATATATTTATTTGTAGTAAGCCAACCAGCTCTTCATTTAGCTGCTAACAAGTATTCGTTGGCAGAAGTTTAAATGAATTGCATTTTAATTTGAATTTAATTGGGTTCTGCTTCTGTACCAAATCGACATTTTACCACTTCATTACGCTCCCATTGTGTACGCAACATCTCAGCCAACCAAACCACCGCCGCTCTCTGCTGTGGAAAGGTCGAAATTTTGTGGCTTAACAATTCGCTTGGGTTTTCTCTTTTAATATTTCTTATTTTCTGTGCTTTAATTCTTTTTTGCTACAATTTTTGAGAAGGCTCAGTTTAAAGTGAATTCAATGGTTATGAGGAATGCAATGCCCAGTAATCTTTCAGCAAAATTAAGTTTCAGGCGCACAAAAGTTTTACTATTCACTCATAAGTCGGCGAGAGTAGTAGTAGGCGGCCCTGAGACAATTTTTTAAAATGCTGAAGATCTCGAACGAACAAGCAAAATTTAGAAGTGATTGAAAGTTGCAAAAAAAAAATTCTAAGTGAATAATCGACGTAATCTCAAACAGCTAATCGAGAGTAATAGTAAGTGGCCCACACATACAGAAACATGAGAAACACACAGAAATGTTTGGAAAAGATGAAAACAAATAGAATAATAGTCAAGGGCAAACCTATTTCATCCGGGACATGAACCGATAAAATTAAGCGAAAATATTTTATTTGTACCCAGAGTCGAAGTTTTCTAGGTTTGCACGACCAACTCACTTCGACCTTACAGGTCCATTGTGATCGAACTTTTTTAAAAACTTTCGAAAGGCGGAGAGGGAACGATAATGGTTTGTGTTTTTCTTTGTTTTTTGTTTTTTTATTGGTTTTGGGTTTAACAGAGATCGAAATTCCACTTAACCTTAAATAAAGGCCAAAATCGCATTTTATACACCTTTAGGTTACAATATCTCGGAAACCTGAGACACCAGATTCGGATTAAGGGACCGTACATGGGTTTCTGTTAAATTTTGTGGTCAATCTATGTGTCATCTATATGCATATATCGGGTGTTTTTACGAGCTTGAGAGCTTAAAATGATAATAAAAAAATAAATAAATGATTGGCGCGTACACTTCTGTTAGGCGTTTGTTTGAGCTCTTCCTCCTATTGCGGCGTGCGTTTTGATGTTGTGCCACAAAAAGAAGGACCTACAGGTTTAAGCCGACACCGAAAGGCAGATATTTTTTATGAGGCGCGTTTTTATCGCAGAAATACACTCGGAGGTTTGCACGCGGAAAGTATCGCAGCTGCAATTCAAAATGATCTAAATCAAATAATTCCACGTAGTTTTAGAAATTGGAATTTTCTTAGGTTACATTTGCCTCTTATTTAGTTTACATGGTAGCGAAGATCTTGGCCTGGTTAGAGTGGTGATTCATCCAGAATCCAACTAGTGCTTGATCTTGGCCTACATCCCCATAAGATAAATTTTACTCAAAAAGTTAAGCTTCTTGGCCATTCGAAGCGCCGAAATTTCTGCACGTAAGTTTTCTCTATACCTAAAACCCTATGGGCCACCCAATAGCCTTTGCCTGACATTCATGCATTAAATTTTAATCAGAGTTACTGCAATTTCTGCAACACTGAACAGTGGAAGGCCTCAACGGCTGCCTCAGTGTTACTTGTAAAATGTAAAAGAATTTTAATGGCTTTCTGCAACAGACCGATTAATACTTACCGTTACTTCAAGGCACTGCGTTGGCAAATATTATAGTTCCCTAAAGTGTTATCAGCCAAACACTTGCAAAATAGCAGCACTTTAATTCCCGACATAATTTTATCATCGCCTGTAATATCAATTTCAACATCAGCAGCAACAGCAACAGCCACAGCACGAATAAAGAGTAAAAATGTCCGAATTGTAGGAACATCACGCAGTCAGCGAATCAACCAAGTTGCAAACCCCTCAAAATAGTATGCCAATTTGAAGTGACTGCAGTCATTAATTTTTGTTGTTGTCTCACTGGCTCTGCTGACTGTTGACTGACCATTAACATAAAAAGCGCTAGCAAGCAAAGGAGGAAAAGCAAAATAGGAAAACAAAAACAACAAAAACAGCAATAACAACCGAGCAGACAACGATAACAAGAGTAGGTATACTCGTATCAGCAGCAGCAGGAGCAGCAACAATTTAAAAAATGCTTGGACTTGCATGTTGCAGTCAATTTCCTAGATTTTTATGATGCCACAAACATCAAATTTGTAGAATGAGTAGAAAAGACTTGGAAGCATTTCAAGTATGGGCAAAGATCTTGATGATAGTGCTGGTGGTGGTGCTGGCAATGGTGTTGGCGATTTTGATGTTGATGGCAGCTGCGATGTGATGTTTATGATAGTTATGGAAATGGAGATGGAGTTGGAGTTGGAGAAATAGAAAGATGATGGCTGTAATTCAGCAGTAGACTATGCCAAGCAGCGTATCGGGAATGCAGTTTAGCCGAAAGAAAGGAAGGGACTTGGTCGCGTATCATCGCATAATGTGAGTGAATAGTATTTTTGTACGCTGACAACTGCATTTGACTTGCATGACCATACAAATTAAGTTATATTCCAAAAACGTTTTGAAAGCAAAGAAGCAATGGCAGGGCGGTTGGGTGGCTGCGTGACTGCCTGGTTGGTTGATTGTAGCTTATTGAAAAGTTATACAGCCAGCCAAACATGCATGTGAAATGAAAGGCTGGCAGAGAAAATAAAAAAAATAAATGTAGAAAATAACCATAACGGGTGTTTATTTTTTGAAGCTATAAAGTATATATTTTTTTCACTTGAAATAAATGTCTTAACTAGGCTTAACAGCCTCGGAGCATTTTCTATGCTACTGGCCGGCTCTCTTCGAAAACTAGACTATGCTACCTGGGCGCTCTCAGCTTTGAAAAGCTAGAGCCTCAACTATACGGACATCTTGAGTGATGCCTATTTTCGCTCAATAGAACTCTGATCTGGTATCACTATGGATCAAAATGGTCTCTGCATGGCTTCGGTCAGCCAGTATAACCTAACCTAACCTAAATCAACCTAGGCTTAACAGCTACAATATTTATGGAATTTTATTGGTTGATTTAAGTGCTTTTTAAATTAATATTTACGAGTGAGTAGCACAGATAGATGAGCGGCCTTATCAAATTTTTATAGATAAGGTAGAATCCTTCTAGAAGGCCTCCTCTGCGTAGGAAAGATCAGGTGGCGTAGGACTTGGCTTCACTTAGTGCGTCCAAAAGGCACCGATTAGCATGAAAAAGAAACGACTGGCGCGCTTTGTTAAACTCGGCCAAAATCCTTAGGCGGTTATCGCGCCAATCAAGAGGAAGAAGAAGATGGAATCCATTCAAAAAGAACTTTGCATTTTTAGTCTTAAACGATTTTAAGAACTTTTTGATCAAGGTAGTATTTACAGTCAAACTGCTCACATTGCCAATTTCTATCTCATTCCTTTTGGCGAAAGTTAACCTTACTGCTCCCTCGAGAGTATCAAAGCACTTTAGGTTTTTTGTTTGTTTTGAAAACCATGTAAAGCAAATTACGACTTTTATGAACTATTTCGATACTTGTGCTAAGATTTGATCGGTTCATTCCATTTATATGAGGACGTCGCACTCGCTTTTCTTCGATAAGAAACCGATATTTTATCCTCTCAATAATTGATTTACGATGTTACGTCAATAAATTTTTATTCAGTTATTGAATTTTTTCTGTAGCTAAATATTTTTAGATATCGACGTTCAACAACACCCCTGCATTTCTTAGCGCACTGCATACTCGTGACGGTCGTTGAGTTTATTATTATTTATTACATGAAGGTGGGACTGTTTTGCACTAAAACTGCCTCTAAACTATCTCTTAAAAGTTATTTCAAGTCACCTGTCATACAATGAATGTCCCAAGCCCTGCTGATGCTAAGCTCGAACAACCACATATGAAATGCTGGACAGTTTTTCTCTTTCTTGCAGGCGTCAATGGCGGCAGGTTATCTTTTAGGAAGGCTTGCCTCCTTTAAAATGATGTTTTGGGTGTTTCTTTAAATGTGCGTAAAACGGAAATGAAAAAATACTTTTTCTTTTTGTTTTGAGGATATTATTTCCTAATCTATTGTTAAAAAATAAAAATTTTTTTTTGGCCATACGAGGTTTGTTCAAAAAGTTGTCAGCCTTCCAAAAATGGTCTTCACATGGACAATGGACGCAGATATAGCCGAGTCTACTGAACTGATTTTGATGTAATAAAATTTAAATGGCGTAGAATTGATGTCATTATCGTGAAAACTACGATCATTTGGAAAACATATTTTTAGTATTTTTTTCGGACCTTTAAAGTCAAAAAGAAAGGGTCAAAAATGGTTTTTCATCTTTGAACGTCCACCATTTTCTAAATTTTTTATTTTTTTTTAAGATCGTAGTTCACACGATGGTATCCGGTCATTTTCCCGAATCGAATTTCCCGAATGCCGCTGGCCCGAATGTCTAAAATTCCGAATAACCAAAATCCCGAATGCCATTTTCCCGAATGCCAGTTTCCCGAATCCATTTTCCCGAATCGAATTTCCCGAATGCCGCTGGCCCGAATGTCTAAAATTCCGAATAACCAAAATCCCGAATTCCAGATTTTGCCTCAATATCCAATCGAATTGTGGAATCAACATGAAGCTGCTCTCCAAGGAGCTTGCAGAACGAACAACGTCAGCGAGGGGTGGCATAACCGATTTGCGATAGTAGTGGGAAAACACCACCCAGATTTGTACTCCCTTCTGACAGAAATACAAAAAGAGCAAGCCGATACAGAGTGTGCTATTGCGGAGTTAAGTTTAGGGAGATCGGTAAGAGCTGCACCAAAGAAGAAATGGTATCAGCTTCAAAGCAGAATCCAAGCGATCACAGCTTCCTACGATAATTATAGAAGAGAAAACAGAGTATTGGACTATTTAAAAGCAATTTCTTATAATATTGTGCTCTAATTGGTTCACAAATATGTATATATTCACTTTTACAAAAATTTATTGCAGTAAATCCTTTATTACTAATAAAAAAAAAAATTTTATTTTTCGGGGACATAGCCATTCGTGAAACTGGCATTCGGGAAAATGGCATTCGGGAAAATGGCATTCGGGATTTTGGTTATTCGGAATTTTAGACATTCGGGCCAGCGGCGTTCGGGAAATTCGATTCGGGAAAATGACCGGGAATCTCACACGATAACCATTTTTATATTGAACAAGAACCTGTTTGTCTTTTTGATTTCAGACAACTTTTTTAACGAACCTCGTATGACCAACAAACATTTAACAATAAATAATAAAATAAAATAATAGAAGCAAAAATAAAAAACGTTGCTCGAGTATAATACTTTGATACTTACTTACTTACTTGAACACCTGGTTTCACTAATATCCTCACGGAAATTTCTATGTGTCTTAACAATAACCCCGTTACTTTTATATGTATGTGTAATAAAAAATAAAAAAAACAGCTCCATAAAACGAGTACCACAACCACAAATAAATGCTCCCAAATGATTCCAACAAAAAACAAAAATTTCACTGCAGCGAAAGAGTTGACTAGAAAACTAAAATTTTATTGAATATGAAGCGAACAGAATGAACTCAAAGTCGTAGCACGAGTATTTATTGCTGGCAAAATGCAAGGATGAAAGCAATGAACTATAGAAGTAGGAAGCTGTATAACGGCACTTGCAAATACTTATTATGTTTAATTAGACGAAAAACAATTTAATAGGCAGTTGGATCGATTTTGTTTTTCGTCTTTTCTTTTCTCTATGATTTTCGCGCTGCAGCTGCAGTTTTTTTTATGACTATTGCGTTGCTGGTAAGCGAGTTTCAATGAAGTGTAGTATGTTAAATTGATGGCTATTGGTGAAATTGGACGGATAGATAGCGATGTTTATAGAGCATGAACTCGTTGAAAATTCTTGAGAAATGGGCAAAGTGTAGATAGCAGATGGAAAAGCTGGGAATCAGTAAAATGTAAGAATTCAACTCCTCAAGAAAGAAAAGTTGGTTTTTATGTTGCTAAGAGACTAAGTATATCTAATCAATAGAAAATTATGTACCGGAAATTTATTATCAAATTCGAGAATTTATGATGAAAAAAGAAAATTAAGTATACATTTGAAAGCTAATTTCCATATATGGAGCATTCTTTTGCAAACCCAACAGCTTTCGTACTGGCACATTTTTGATTTGACTGAAATTTTTTTGGCTTTCCAAGATCACATAAAATGAGATTCGAGGATTCTTGTTTAGCAGAAAAAAGAACACAGGAGGTATTGGCTGACAAATTCAGTAAAAAATGAGTAAAATTAAGGTCATTGACATGACACTTTGAAGCCATTTTTCTCCATATAACGAAAGCACGAAATTTTGTTTATAAAAAGGAAAACACACAAAACCGTCAGCTGAAAAAATTGTGAAAAATCAAAATAATTTTTGAGGCACTTGAAACTTGTACTTTCACGTAACAAAATTTAATGTACTACAAAACTGCATACCGTAAAGTTTTCGAGAAAGTTTAAGTTTTGTACAAAGTTTCAAACTTTGCAGTATATGGTTTTCGTTGTAGTAGAAAAAAATCGTTTCATAAAAAAATAATTAAAATTAAAAAAAGGAATAAATAAAGAAGTGTTGACTCTTTACAATATGTGGTGTACACTTTATTTTGACGCTGAATGTATATATTCAAAATTAATGAACTTTAAAATTAATAGTCAAAATTTATCGAAATATTGGTGTGCCATCACTTTGCCGCAGAGCGTGTCTGATTACCCCCGTAACGCCATCTTTATATTTTGTACATTAACATCATTTTTCGTCTTTTGAACCATGACCTATTTTAAATTCACACTAAAAGGATTTTGAACATAAGTAATGTCCACAATGGAGTTTATTTTTATGTTTAATTATTTTTGATCAAAATTAGAAGAAATTCATATCAATCAGTTCATCACTTTTATAACTCAAATTAGAGTAAAATAAACGATGAAGAATGAGAAAGCGGAACATTTCATTTGTTCATTGTTGTTCAAATTTCATTGTTAGCAGGGTAGCAGCCCCATTTAACAATATGTCTGTTTTAAAGTGTTCTTGAACCGTTTTTTTTATACCCGTATTGCAATATTTTATTAGACTTGCATATGTATTTATTTAATTCACTAATTTTTTCTATAGGTGGCAACACTTTCATTGTACAGATTACAACCTTATGCCGCAAGCACCTTTCGTTTGTCACCAAGTATGTAAAATTATATTTCATGTTACCTAATACGTATTCAATTAAATTTTACTTCCTAGATATGTGGCAGCTCCACACAAAAACTTTGAAGATTAAATTTTTTCCAAAACCCTTTTGTCTGATTCCCATATTGTAATAAATATTTTATTTAACTTACTTCGTTAACTAATTTTAATTCTTATATAGGTGATAACCCTCTTACTCTATATATGGCAACCCTATTCCTCAATCACCTTTCGTTTCATACCAATATTGTAATATTTTTTCTTTTCATCTCATTATATATTAAATTGAACTTAATTTTGTAGTTAGGTGGTAACTCCTTTAAAAATATTTGTAGCTGAAACTATTTCTAAATACCTTTCGTTTGATTACCATATTTCAATAAACATTTTATTTAACTTACTTTAATTTTTAGATAAGTGGTCACCCTCTTACTATATAGATGGCTCAAGCAAGCCACGTTTGACTAATTTTTTAATATTTAACTACCTTATATATTTAATTACATTTTATTTTCTAAATAGGTGGCAACCATTTTGAAAATATTTTTTCCAGAAACTTTAAAAATCTTTCATTTGATTACCATATAACATATAATACATATTTCCTTTAACATACTCGTTTTATTAATTAAAAATTTTTGTATAGGTGGCCAGACTTTCAATTTATAGACGACAGCCCTATATCACAAACACATTTTGTTTGGTTTCAATCTTGTAATAGTATATTTTCTTTAACCTAATAGGTATAACTGAATAATTGACTAATTGAATTTTCTACACAGATGGCAACCTCGTTAAAATATTTGTAAATAGAAGTAGTTCTAAATAACTTGAACTTCATATCCATATTATAATATTTCACTTAACTTACAATTTTTAATATTGTTCGTTTTGTATACAGGTGGCAACTACTTCATTTCACAGTTGACAGTTTTATTCCTCAAGCTAATTTTGTTTGATACTAATTTTATAATTTTACATTTTATTTAACCTAATTAATATACAATTAAACTTAGATAAATAGGTGGTAACACCTTCAAAAATATTTGTAAATAAAATTGATCTTAAACTGCTTTCGTTTGATACCCATATTGCAGTATTGCACTTAGTTTACAACATATTTAATTAAAATTGTGTATATATGCACATAGCTGGCAACCCTTTCAATTTGTACATGGCAGCCCTATTCCTCAACCCAATTACGTTTTATACCAATTTTGATTCATTCCAATTTTGTACGTTAGGTTTAATTTAACCCGGTACATTTTTAATTAAATTTTATTTTTGTGAAAGTTGACTACCCTATTAAAATATTTCTAATTATAATAATAATAAAATAATAAATAAAATTATTTCTGAACACCTTTTGTTTCATTCCCATTTGCAATACTTCACTTAACTTTCTTTCACTCAATTTAGTTGATATTAATTTTATATATGGTGGCACCCCTGCTTTTTAGTTTACTTTTCTGTCCTTTTGGCACCAAGTTTCGAAATATTCGTCAGATTATGCAAGAGTTTATATTTCCTGATCAAATCGAATTCAAAATTGGTTCAGGGCTACTGAGTCTATCGAGCACATACCCACGTACCCATATCCACTTTAATATGCTCGCACATAGCACATATACATATACACATATAGTTTTAAAAAATTGAAAAAAAAAATTAATACTATATAAATAAACTTTCTTAATATTTTTTTTTAAATTTCGTGCAAGTTTTCATATTTGACCTTGTATGACTTTCTTCTGTGTATCTTTTTAATTTCGTTTTGTTCCCCGGCATCCGAATCGACCACTTGTGCGAATTTTATGCAGTGTGCAAATAATAAATTTCAATTAAACATTTCGCAGCCGCACAAATTTAATTCACTTTCACTTTTTTTGAATTGTGCCAATTTCCCGTCACTTACAAACAAGCCTCAAATGCAGACCAAAAATGTGTGCAAGTGCAAAAGTCATACAAAAGTAGTAAAACACAATGAACTCAAATTGACTGGCACAAAGATATGTTTGTGCAAACATATGAGTACGTATGCACATATTTATGTCATATACAGTTAACTACAATAAAAATCATACACGTTAATATTTTTGACTATCGAATGCAATAAAAAAAAACAGTTGAAGTTAGTTTTATCAATTAGGAAGCAGATAAATTTTCAATGGTTGCAATGAAAATGATGGTGGTAGAAAGAAGTGTCGCTATATATTTCCTTAAACTATCATACATACTCGTATGTATAGGTGACATTATTTTGCTATGCGAAAGTCTTTTGCTTTCAATAATTTTAAAAGGAAGCAACTTGTGTTTACAACCCAAAATTTCAAATTTATATAGGCATGAAATACAAATTTTTTACATAGCAGGAAGTTGAAAAAATTAACATTTGGAGTATATAGATATTTCAAAACTAAATCTAATTATTTTATGTTTACTTTTGCTATTTTATGTTTATACTTCTATTTCAGACAATGACAGCTAATAAGTATAAATGGTTCATTTTAACTCAAGTTAAAATTTCTAGGAATGTTGGAAAAATTTGTAAATTCAAGTCGAGTAAACTTTTCAGCTCGATCTAAGAAAATATTTTAACTCGAGTTGAAAACTGAACGGGGTTGACATCTAAACCAAATTTCATTTTTATTTTGAACCATTTTATACCAAAATCTATTTCAATATTTGATTTTATTCCATTACTACTTTAAACAGCCAATTTAATGCTTAACTCAACTCGAAAATCGTTTCTGCCAAAATTTGAACTCGAGTTAAGGGTTATAGTGATGCGGTAAAAAGTGTATATATGCTAAGAAAATATTTTAACTCATGTTGAAAACTGAACATATTTTTTTGGTCCTTTTTTACGAAAATCTTTTTCTTTATTTGATTTTATTTCATGCTTATTTAATGCTTAACTCAACTCGATAATCGTTTATGCGAAAAGTTTAATCCGAGTTAAGTAATGTAAAAAATGTGTATATTTTAACTTTGTCTGTCTAAGAAGATATTTCAGCTCCAGTTGGAAACTGCACTCCATTTTATACGAGAATCTCTTTCACTATTTGAATTTTTTTATTTCTACTTAAAGCAACTCAACTCGAAAATCGTTTATGCAAAAATACGAATTAAAATTTCTAGTAATGTAGAAAAAATGTGTATATTCAAGTCGAGTAAATTATTTAACTCAATCGAAGATAATATTTTAGCCTAATAGAGTTAACATCTAAGCCAACCTTTTTTTATTTTGCTGAATTTTGTACGGTAATCTATTTCGCTATTTAATATATATATTCTTTGTTTTCATATATACTGTAAGCAGCCGATTTAGTGCTTAACTCAAACCGAAAATCGTTCTTGCAAAAATATTAACCTGAGTTAAAACTTCTGGTAATCTATAAAAAATGTGTATATTCAAGTCGAGTAAAATTTTTACCTCGATCTAAGAAAATATTTGACTCGAGTTAACTTTTTAACTCTATCTAAGAATACAATTTAACTTGAGTTACGATTTTTACTAATGGTTACAAATTGTGTACATTCAACTCGAGTAGATTTGTTTATTAGGTGCAAGAAAATACATATTATTGTAATATATGTGGGTTGAATTTACCCGTGTTGAATAGAGGTGCCTATAAACTAAACGCTAAGAAAGTAGGTAATTAATTCTTACCGCTGAATGTGATACTAATTCAATCACAAGACAATAAAAGGAAAATTGAAGTATATTTTCATTTAAATAATTCCAACTTACGACGTTATTAACTAATTGCAGATTGCCTCACTGATGGCAAACCTCGTTTTCATAATTCAACCCTTCAATCATCTTCGAAGGGTTAGCACAATATTTATCTTCAGCGGACTAGTCGTTACCGACAACTGACGAGACTTGGAGCATTGATAATCTTAGAACCTCCCTCTTTCCATGTGCAGAAAGATTGCCTACAATTTATTTGTATGTCAAAACTCTTGTCTATCGCTCACTGAGCTGACGAAATTCTCACTTATTCAATAGTAGCCTGAAGAAACCCTCACTTTACTTTTACATGGACGTACAACCTCAGAAGTATCTGCTGCCAAAATGGAATCTGGAGTGGGAGCGGGGGTTTTCTCTAAATCAGCTAGCATCTTTTAAACTACCGGAAACGAGCAGAGTTTTTCAAGCAGAGGTCTTCGCGATCTTTCAGACATGCAAATTTGCTTCAAGATCGCTGTTGGGAGGGACACATTAATATTTTTTCTGATAGCCAAGCTGCGATCAAGGCACTGTCGTCGCCATATTGCAGCTCTCTTCTGGTGAACTCCTGTAAGGAGGAACTTAAACACCTCGATCGAGCAGGAAACATCTCCCTTATCTGGGTTCCTGGGCACAGGAATATAGAGGGAAATGAAATTGCCGACGAGCTTGCCAGAAAATGGTCGACAGAATCGATTTCAGCTGTCCCCTTCTCCGACATCGGTGTTCCTTTGCCCGTTGTTAAAGGGAAACTACACAATTTCTTTCTAAGAAAACCGCAAAACAGATGGAGGTCTGTCTCATCGTGTGCTATTTCGAAAACACTATGGCCCCAATACGATAGAAACAGAGGTGATGGGAATCCCCCGCCATTCAATTTCCAAACTCATTGCGGTGTTCACTGGTCAGTGGGTGATCGGTACTCATGCGGAGAAGCTTAGAAATCCGTACAACCCCTATTGCAGAAGCTGTGGGGATCCTACAGAGAAAGAGACTGTTTTCTCTGCAAATGTCCGGATCTGGCGGCTAGGCGCTAGGGATTCCTTAGCGTGCCCTTTGGGGATGAATTGGAGAAACTTTCCAGCCTAGATCCCTTTTCTCTCCTCCACTACATCAACAGCACAGGATGGCTGTAGAAGGTTTTCTCTTCCCAATAATTTTTCTTTGCACAGGTAATGGTCCACATTATGGTATCAAAACGGCACGTAAGTGCTACTTGAAGTGTGTCTGTGGCACTCTTGCCATTTTACCTACCTATCTACCTATCTGCAAGCTAGTTCGTCCTAGTATTTTTTGTTTTTGACCGTAAACCTATATAAATCTGATATGGGACTGACATGAGACTGACAGGGAAGTCAGGCATACGGGAAGTTAGTATTGTTTGTGTGACAGCATTGAGATAAGATGAAGCACTTGACGCTTGGCTGAGTTAGTACAATTGCAAGCACTTAGGCGAGTTAAGATGGTTTATCATATGGCGTTTAAGTTAAGATAAATTAATGGCCGTCGATCAGTTAAGATGAAGTATTATACGTGGGGAACATAAAAATTACAATATCAAATTTTTAATCACATTCATATTAACCGTACTCATATGAATGCAAAAAAAATTAATTTTCCATTTTAGATTTGAATTATAAATATATATCAGAAGATTATTGAGCCAATCATTGGACTGAGCAAATTCCTAGAGTTTTTACAATGGAACTAAATGAGTTCTTAAACAGTCAGGTACTGAATTTTTTTTTCACGAATAGTCTGTTAGTAGCAAAAATTTATAAACAACTACGAACATTATTACATATTTATGTATATAACATCATAAGCATTCCTTACATATGTATATCCAAATATTTCATTGTACTTTATGTACTTACGTATGGATACAAAATTTTTTATGAGGCCTGTTGTCTGCTGCATTTTGCACGATGACTAAATGACCCAATTAACTTAATTAAATTATACTGAAAAATTTTGAGATGGGGTTATAGGAGAATTACTGTAGGGACACACACACACATAAGTACTCGCATAAGCACGTAAAACATTTATAAGCTGCCAGTAATGGAGGGACAGCCATGCGGAATGCATAGGTATAACTCCAACAGAATGAGTATAGTCGTACACATATAAATATATATTATTTATATGCAAGTATTTGTAAGCGCATACAAGTTAAGTTTTCCCGTACGTATGTAAGCTTGTATGTAAATAGGTATAAAGGGTCTTTTTATAGGCACATCCTAACTGAGTTCTGTTGGCTTTCAAAAGGGTTTTAAAATTATGGCAATTTAAAAATAACTACCAGCATTATGAGACTCTAATGAGATGCCATAACTGTATGTCGCAAGCTCGGCTAACGATCTGGCAATCATAGTCATAAGTAGTTTCTGCAGAATTGCATTTGAGTCTATGGTCTTTAAGTATGAAACGAAGGGATGTCTGCAGACTCACGACAGTGCTAACTTGCTTCTGGCCCTAATATATACTGTCACAGTTGTAATCCACCGGAGAAAAATAAAACCATCTTCCATTTCTTCTGTGAATGCCCTATTCTATGGAAGGCGAGGGTGTTAACCCTTGACAAACCGCTTTTGGAAAACCTCAATGAACTGGCTGGCATAGACGTAAAGAACCTTATAAGGCTTCTCAATCGCACAGACTGGATATAGTTGTGAAGGAATAACCTGTATAACTTGTTGGTATCGAGGATGTGGTAACAAAATTACTTTTCTGGAGAGTTTAAATTGGAGTGTCTTCATGTAAACCGTAAACAACACTGGTTTTGTATCATCCACATGAAGATATAAACTTACCATTCGTTTTGTGACACGACGGGTATGGTGCTAGAAATCTTAGACGAGGTGAAATACCTAGGCAAAATAAGCGATGGTACCCTTAAAATAAAATTCGCGGTTTCATCTCCACAAGAGTCTAAGATACTGGCAGAAGACTCTTTGATCATACAAATGGGTTGAAGTTAAATTAATAGAGAGCCCACGATAGTCCGTTTTCTGATGCTGGAACGGCCCATATTTTTATGTGGTCAAGAACTGTAATTTCAGCAGCGTTCTCCAATTTATTGTAGATGTTATGCTGTTACGACCACAACAATAGGATCTTTGATAACATACGTGGCTTGATGTGAAGTCAAAAATAATAGAGTGGCTTTTCTTTCATAGCTGGATGGCTTAGAGAATAAAAAAAGCGTTCCAACGGCTAAATAAACAGGTAATATAATATTTGTCTGTTTCTCAATTATAGCACCAACTTATCTTAGTAATAAGGGACGAACAGACATTTTGGGAAAGACCCGTCGATTGGTAATGTACAGGATTTTTTACTCCATAATAAGAGAAAGTTGCTAGGACAGAAAGTTCAAAGTCAAAATAGTTGAATAGGCTCCCAGAGTTTAACAAGGTTCCCAGCCGACTACTAAATCCCCCTCAAATCGAGTTGTTACATCTAAACATATAATAGTAAGAAATGGTACAACATCTTTTCGCTTCGGGCGGTTAACAGTCCAGCAAAGTTGTGTTGGATATGTGATCAAAGCGGGATCGAAAATAATAAAGTTGTGGACAAGTAAGAGTAACGTTGGAAAACACACTTATAGAACTGTAATTAGCCGCCGATGTAGTCGAATGGGCTGGTGCGTGACTACCATTCGAAAGTGCGTGGGTTCGAAACTCCGAAAGTTCCTCAGCAGGCAATGGTAAACGTCCAAGTGTATTTCTGCCTTGAAAAAGCTCCTCATAAAGAGCCATCTGCCGTTCGGCGTCGTCATAAAACTGTGGGTCAACAACAACAAGACGTACACCCCAAATAGGAGGTGGAGCTCGACCAAATACCCAACAAATAGTGTAAGTGCGAACTATATTTATAATGATTCTGTAGCTTTAAGAGGTTATTTTCCAGATTTATAGCTGCTGAGTGAGTAACCTCAGAACGGTGTAGGTATTGAGGAACACTTAAACGATTTTGAAAAGGCGAAGCTATGCGGTTTACCGTTCAGTAGAAAGATAATCAAATTGCTGACGGGTTTCCTAATTGGGTACCCATACCATATCAGGAACCTAACTGGTTGCAAACGACTCACTGGTTAGGTCTGTCTATTGAGACATATTACCAGCTGTAGGGTCTTATCTATACAAATATTAAATAACTTCAACGTTTGCCTTCTAAACGCTAGGAATTCACCAATAATCTTTAGCATTCATTAAAAAGTCTGATGTTACTTCAGCTGTAGCTGATGCTTAGTTCCCATTTATCCCCTTCGTTTAATCCTCGGTTGCCAGAAATACTCATGAAAGTTTACCATTGTTTAGCGACCAAAAAAACTTTTCAATCATATGAAACAATTCAACCAAAAATATTGCTCACCTAGCACTCGCTACATGCGGCAAAGCATATGATTTATTGCAAAAGCGAGTGCTCTTAATGAAACGCCCATTATTTTTGTGAATGTTGGCTTACGCTTTGCTGTCTGTTCCGGAGTGGCTGCGTTTTCACGCAGTTTTATCTAATATACTTAAATTCAAAGTTTTATAAAAAGTAAATATACAAAACAACAAAACAAAGAAGAAAATATAAATCTGAAGTGAATGCATGTCTGGCGTGCGAGTGTGGCTCTTCACGCTCTAAATGTGAGGAATTTACAAACGGTAATGTGTGAGTGGTTGGCTTTAATTAATTCAATTATTTAAGATAGTTATTGTCAGAGATGGCACTAAGCAAAATTATTTAAAGCTTTCAAGTGCAAAAAACCGATTAAAGTTTTGAAAGTGTCTTGGGGGCGATATTTGTTTGTTTATGTTAAGTAAAAAAAAAAGATTAATTGAGGAAATTTAAGAGAAGACCAAACCTGTTTTTCATCATCAAAATTATGACCACTTCTTTATTTTTTATTTTCATTTTTCATTTTTTTTATAAAAATACAGTTTATACTATAACAAAAACCATATAAGTTGAAGTTTCAAACTTTGTAAAAAATTGAAAGAATTTCATCAAAATTTCAAACTTTGTAATCAGATTTTTAGAAAAATTTCGAGTACGCGGTTTTTTAGGCCATTGAATTTTGATTTCATGGAGTATAAAGAATTATTAGTTCAAGAAGTTGAAGGGAAGACCAAACCTATTTTTCATTATCAAAATGTAGACTATTTTTTTATTATTTATTATTAATTAACTTTTTTGTATGAAAATACTGTTTATACCATAACACAAACCATTTAAATAAAAGTTTAAAATTTCGTAAAAATTTAAAAAGATTTATTTTTTTTAAATATACCTATATAGTATAAATTTTTATTTAATTTTTCTTTTCAAAATTAAAAATTTTTTAATCACAATTAAAAAATTGACTATTTATTTGTTGTTTTCTGATAAAAATGACAAAAACCATTCAAATAAAATATTATACAATATTAGAATTTTGTACAAAATTAAAAAAGAATTTCCTCAAAATTTCAAATTTTTTAATCAGAATTTAAAAATATATTCGGATATGCAGTTTTTAGGTGATTCAATTTTTATTTAATAAAATGTAATAAAAATGATTAATAGAAGAAGTTGGAGAGAATACCAAACTTTTTCTCATTATCAAAATGTTGTCTATTTATTTATTATTTTTATTTTAGCTAAATTATTATTTAATATTTTTATTTTAATTTTTTATTTCAATTAAAAAAAACAAAACAAATCGGGTAAGCAGTTTTTTAGTCCATTAAATTTTGATTAAATGAAGTGCCAATTAAAGTAGCTCAAAAATCGTATTGATTTTTTATAATTTTTTTTCCATTGTCTTCATATAAAACAAATTTCGGGCATTCGCTATAAGGGGATAATGCCTTACACCATCAGCAAAATATATTATGAAAAATCAACGCAAATATCGAGCCACTTTAAAATGGCACTTTGTGATTTCAAAATTGAATGGACAATAGAACTGCATACCGACATTTTTTCTCAATAAGGTTGAAATGTCGATGGAATTTTTTTGAATTTTTTTAAATTTTAATAAAATTTTGAAATTTAGACTTACTTTGTTTTTGCTGTTGTATAAATTATATTTTTATAAAAAATAAATACCAAATCAAAACAATTTTTTAAATTTTTGTTGTATTATGTATTATATTTAAAAAAAAAAATTAAAAATTAAAAAAAAAATGTGTAAAAAAATTATACAAATAAATAACTAATCCAAACCATGCAATGCGTCGCGCTGCCATGGAAAATGCGGTAAAAAGTCCAGTTATTTGAAGAAGCTGAGAACTTCAAACGCAAAA
Organism: Anastrepha obliqua; assembly: GCF_027943255.1. Lineage (NCBI taxonomy): Eukaryota > Metazoa > Arthropoda > Insecta > Diptera > Tephritidae > Anastrepha > Anastrepha obliqua. Next base: position 35,687,847 of record NC_072896.1, read on the forward strand.
TTCAATCATTTAAACCAGATCCAACCAGTGCTCTACGTCCCATGAGGGATTGAGCACCGGAAGAAGAAGAACCAAGTATCCTAAATTTTATATGTAATACCTTTAAGAGGCACTGGTATATATCAATTTGTGTTTCGTTTTATAAAAAAAAAAAAATACCGAAAAGAAAATAGGCAAAATTCTGCATGAGATTTTAAGATTTGAATATTTGTCAACTTTGCTTATTTATTCCAACCTCTGTTCTAATTTAAATTTCGAGCATTAAATACAAATGAGAATAATAATTTACACTTTAATAAATTTGCTCCGCATTACCTAAATTGCTTCAGAAACTCATTTTTATTAGCGAGCACTTAAATTAACATTTATGCGGCCGTTCTGGCTTAACCACAATCACTTGAAAGCTAAATTGTGCGGAAAATTTGGCGCGTGTGGGGCTTTTGGTTGTAGGCTTTTAATTTTGTTTTTTTTTTTAATTTTTAGCTTTGCCTAACTTTTGATTTCGAATTTGCACTTTTCGTTTGCGTGAATTTGAAAGCCATTGCCAACGTTGCACGCACTCATAAAACGACAAACATTTTGAGGTCGGTTTTTGTGCAACGGGCATGCTAAAACACATAGGTGCGGACATAAAAATAAGGGCATTAACTGATAAGGTCCAATCGGTTGGTTGAAGGTGGGCTTCAGCCTTTTGCACAATACGCTCGCTAGGATCTCATTCGCGATATTAGGTACACTAATTTAGCGGTAATTGGCACAGATTGCAGTACCCTTCTTGTCGATTGGGCAGAGCTCATTTAAATTCCAATCGGCAGGCAAGTTTACTTCCCGTTCGCACTTTTATGCCCTCAACTGTATATGTAGGCTTGCATGAGTCTATGTGAGTATGTAGTCATGCAGCTGCTGCCATTGCCATATGAATTTTGCCAAACGCAAATTTGTGAACTCATTCGTTCATACCAAATATATTTAAATTTTAAAATCTGAAATTAGGTTTCAATAATAAATTATGGTACTTAAACTCGGCATAAGCAATTTTATGAAATTTTTTTTCCTTATATATTTCCATTGTCCCCGCCATTGTTGCCATGTCAAATGAGTATTGGCGTTACTAGCATTCGGTGGGTGAAGGGTTAGTTGCTCAATATGGATATCTAATAGGAAATGATAGAAAAAATGTTTTCTAATAGAGGTATCTCCATGGCAGGCAGTGGGAGTGCATTTTTGCGATGGAAAAAATTCTCGAAATAAAAAATAAAAATATAATATTTAAAAAATAATAAAAAAATTTAAAATATAGTAAAAAAGAAAAAAAAAATCCCAATAGAGGTCCACCCATGGCAGACAGTAAGAGTGTATTTTTCTCATGAAAACGGTTCTCAAAATAAAAAACACACAAAAATTAGAAAATTCTAAAAAAATTAAAGAAATAAAAAATTTCAAGTAGAGGACTTCTGATGGCAGGCGCATTTTTGTCATGAAAAAGGTTCTCAAATAAAAAAATATACAAATTTTAAAATAATAAAAAAATAAATAAAAAAACTACCCAATAGAGGTCATCAGCATTGATAAACATGAAACGACGAGACGCCTGGAGACTCACGGCAGTGATAACTGCCGTTTGGTCTGTCGGAGAACAAGCAGCCAAAATGGGCATCCCGCACAATACATGCTGTCACAGTTGCAAACAGCCGGAGAAAAGGTACAATATTCCATTTCCTCTGTGAATGCCCTGCCCTATGGAGGACATAATGTTAACCCTGGGCAAAACGCTGTTCGAGAGTCCGGCTTAGATGTCAACAACTTAAAAAGGTTCTGGATATAGTCATGCAGTAAATAATGATTAAACAAGTTGGTAACGAGGATGTGGCAACAAAATGGTGCGGAAGCGCTAGTTGGATTCTGGATGAATCACCACATTAACCAACCAAGAGGTCTACTCAAGGCAGACAGTGGAGTGCGGTTTTGCCTTGAAAAAGGTTCTCAAATAATAAAAAAAATTAAAAATATAAAAAAATTCCCAATAAATGGTCGACCTATGGCAGGCAGTGGGAGTGCATTTTTGACATAAAAAAAGTTATCAAAATAAAAAATTTAGAAATTATAAAATAGTAAAAAAAATTAAAAATAATAAAAAGATTAAAAAATACTAATTAAAAAAGTTCCCAATGGCAAGCAGTCATTTTTGTCATGAAAAAGGTACTCAAAATAAAAAAAATTAAAAAATAATAAAAAATATCAAAAAAATTAAAAAAAAAAGTTTTAGCCCCCATCTATAGTACAAAACCAAGTCGCAATCGACAAATTGGTGTAGAAGTTCGGCCGCACATATAGATTTGAGAGAGCAACATACGAACCGAATAAGAATTTAAGATTATCCGTCTTTCATTATGCTCTTGGATTTCTCTCAGTTTATATGTCGGTAATGCGGGAAATTTTAGAAATTTGTTTATGCTACAGCTACAAAAACTGGACCCTATTTAGTATGATCATTAGAGCGCCGAAATGTGAACACATTTTGTTTTTTTGCTCCCCACCCAGTTTTGGACGGATTTGGATATTTTGATTGGCGCGATAACCCCTTAAGCGATTTTTGCCGAGTTTAACAAAGCGTTTCATGTTTCAATACCAAAATCTGCATTAAAGAATAATTCGCTCTAATGAAAAATAGTTCGGCTCGATTTTTTTAAAAGCTCCAGAACTGGTCTAAAATCTCTCCAATAACGTATCGTTTTGTAACTCGTAAACTATCAAATTTAGGCGATTAGCATAAATTCAAATTTTATTTAGGATTAAGTAAGGAATATTTCTTTCATACATATTTTTGACATCTGAGTGAGTTATAATTATGTTTGAAGCAATACAAGTTGGAAGTTTTCGAAATTAGGCCGATTTTAGGAAAATAGGGGCATAAGCGCTAAAGTAACATCTCATTCAATTTTTTTACAAACATGCGTGTAGGTACTTCATTTCTGGCCTTACCAATTAGAGGCAAATTTTCTTAAGTACCGATTCCGATTTGAGAATTTGGATTCAAACATTTACAAGCCATTAAAGGTAATTAACAAAACTAAGACAATTTTGTAAATTTGTACTAAAATGAATAAAATGAAAAAAAAAAATGAAAAGCCATTTTTTTATTAAAACTTGCTAAGAAGCAATTAAAGGTACTTACATTTATAATTTTTTTTTTCTTCAATTAATAAAAATGTTGCGCTTACCTGTAAAGAAACAAAAAAATATTGAAATTTAGTAAGGATATAAGAAACATTGATTTAGCTTACAAAACTTATATATACTAATAAATCATTCACTAATCATCATAGAAAAAAAAGCAAAGGAAATTTGCGAACAAATGTTGAAAGTGTAAAAGAACTTTTCGTCATCAATTAGTGCAGTAGAAAGATGGGTTGTTGAATTTAAACGTGAGCGTACACGCCTTGAAGTCGATCCACGTCAAGGACGTCCAAAAATAGCAACACGACGAGAAATCGTAGAAAAAATACTGGATATCGTATTGGAAAATCGTCCAGTGACTGGAAGAAATTTAGTAGAAGATCTAAACATCTCATTGGGCAGTGTATTTTGACTGAAGTACTGGGTTTCAGAAAGCTGTGTGCACAATGGGTGCCACATTTGCTAACAATGGAACAAAAAACCCTTTGAATGCGACTTTCTCAGTAATATTTTGAGGGTTTTCGAAAGTACAAAGTGGATTTTGTGTGTCGATTCATCACTCGGATACGAAATCAAAATAAGAGGCTAAAGAGTGGTGTGAAATTGGTTCTTCGGCTCCGAAATGCGTTGATGTCTAGAAATCGGCCAAGCAGATGTGAGCATCGGTTTTTTGGGATACGAAAGGACTTTTGTTTATGCATTACTTGCAAACTGGTAAAACTATAAATTCTGAAAATTATGTAAACTGTTAGACCTGCTGCAGGAGAAAACTCGTGAAAAAATACCCAGTTTGAAATTCTTTTTAAGCAATACAATGATCCGTTTCACAAGAGCATTTTGACAATGGCTAAAAACTATGACTATGTCCTAACGTATGGCACAGAAGCGTGGACAATGAAAACATCCGACGAAGCGACGCTTGGAGTATTTGAGAGAAAGATTCTGCGGAAGATTTTTGGACCTTTGCACATTGGCAACAGCGAATATCGCAGGCGATGGAACGATGAGCTGTATGAGCTTTATATCGACATAGACATAGCGCAGCGAATAAAGATCCAGCGGCTACGCTCGCTGGGTCATGTCGTCCGAATGGATACAAACGCTCCGGCTCTGAAAGTATTTGATGCGGTATCAGCTGGTGGTAGCAGAGAAAGAGGAAGGCCGCCTCTGCATTGGATAGATCAGGTGAAGAAGAAGAAAGAACCGACTGGCGCGCCTTGCAAAGCTCGGCCAAAATCGCATAAGCGGTTATCGCGCCAATTAAGAAGAAGAGAAAAACTATGAATTAAATTTCGAATTGTTCGATGAGCCACCGTATTCAACAGGTTTGGCTCCTAGCGACTTCCATCTGTTTTAAGACCTTAAAAAAATTATCCGTGGAAAGTCTTTTTCATCAAATGATGAAGTCATAAGAGCTGTGAAGCTTACTTTGCCGCCAACAAAGATTCTCACTTCAGATAAAATTCATAAATTAGAACCTCGTTGAAACAAACGTATTGATGTTGAGAAATTTTCGCATTTTTTTGTTTATAGATGGGCGTTATCGGTCCCATACGTCAATCTTGGAGAATTCATTTCGAATGCCATAGTTGTAGGATAAAACGATGCATATGGGCTTCTTTTGGGACTTTAAGAATTTCTATTGTAAAACTATCCTCAGCGGAGCCCGTGTTGTTTTTTGCGCGGTGTACATCTTTTCGAGCTCCTCCAGGGTTGGTTTTGGCTCATTGCTGTTTTCTTCTTAGTTAATATGTATATGTTTTATATATGAGTCGAATTGGTCTAAAAATAAACTTTTTGCAGTTTTTTAATGTCAGCGCCATTCGCAGAGTCATATTTTTAAGGTAAAAAGTGGCATACAACTTGCTTTTTTTAATAGTATTTCCAATGCAAAAATATGACTATTTTACATTTTTTTATAGTATAAATTAAGCCATTAATAACACGTGCCGAACAAAACATAGTTTTACTGCTAGCTATAATTGTCCGTGCAACAAAAAAAAAATCATTAAAAGAAATTAAAGATTAAAAGAAGAAAAGGCAGGCTGTAGTCACCGAAAACTGATGAAATAAAATGAAAGAAAAGTTATTCAATTACCACAAATTAACTATCAGACTATCAGAGAGTTGACAGAGGACTTGCATATTGCTGATGGTTTCGTTGAGGTCATTGTAGTTGGTGATTTGGGTTTATGTCGTATTGCTACTGATGCTTTCCATTTCAATTCAACCGGGCTATTCGGGTCATGTTCTTCGATTTCGATGTAACTGAAATATGTTACTCTCTGGTCAAAATAATGAGACACGTATTTTTTTGTTCGCCCGAAAAAAATTTTTTTCAAGAGTTATCGGCAATTTTGTTTTTCGGCTCAAACTCGATTTTTTTTAATTATATAAGAATATTTTTTTTTAAATGCCCATAACTTAGTCAAAAATGAACCGATTTTAATAATTCTGGGTTCAAAATGATCGTAATTACTTACACGAGCGACTTCATGTAGAAACAATTGCAAAAAAGTAGTTGAAAATTTTTTATTTAGCAAAAAAGAAAAAAAAAATTGAAATATTTTCGAAATTCAATATTTCAAAAAGTGTATTTTTTTTTTGTTTATAACTTTTTCCAAATCAAAAGGACATCTCAAACTTTAATTGAGCTGAATGCCTAGTAGCTAAAATGCGTTTTTTTTGAGTAATGAATTTTTGAGTAAAAACCCTGTTTCGCACTTTTTGTTTTTTGCAAATAAAACATTTTGAACTTCTTTTTTGCAATTGTTTCTGCATGAAGTCGCTTGTGTAAGTAACTACGATTATTTTGAACCCAGAATCATTCAAATCGGCTTATTTTGGACTAAGTTATGAGTAATTAAAAAAAAATTTCTTATATAGATTCTTTCCATTTCAATTCAAAAGGGCTATTCGGGACATGTTCTTCGATTTCGATGTAACTCAAATATCTTGCTCTCTGGCCAAAATAATGAGACACGTATTTTTTTCTTCGCCCGAAAAAATTTTTTTTCAAGAGTTATCGGCAATTTTGTTTTTCGGTTCAAAATCGATTTTTTTTAATAATATAAGAAAATTTTTTTTTTAAATGCCCATAACTTAGTCAAAAATGAACCGATTTTAATAATTTTGGATTCAAAATGATTGTCCTTACTTACACGAGCGATTTCATGTAGAAACAGTTGCAAAAAAGTAGTTGAAATTTTTTTATTTTGCAAAAAACAAAAAGTGCGAAACAGGTTTTTTACTCAAAAATTCATTACTCAAAAACAACGCATTTTAGCTACTAGGCATTCAGCTCAATTAAAGTTTGAGATGTCCTTTTGATTTGGAAAAAGTTATAAACAAAAAAAAATACACTTTTTGAATTGAATTTCGAAAAAATTTCAACTTTTTTTCTTTTTTGCTAAATAAAAAATTTCCAACTACTTTTTTGCAATTGTTTCTACATGAAGTCGCTCGTGTAAGTAATTACGATCATTTTGAACCCAGAATTATTAAAATCGGTTCATTTTTGACTAAGTTATGGGCATTTAAAAAAAAAAAATTCTTATATAATTTAAAAAAATCAAGTTTGAGCCGAAAAACTAAATTGCCGATAACTCTTGAAAAAAATTTTTTTCGGGCGAACAAAAAAATACGTGTCTCATTATTTTGACCAGAGAGCAACATATTTCAGTTACATCGAAATCGAAGAACATGACCCGAATAGCCCGGTTGAATTGAAATGGAAAGCATCTACTGGATTTCATGCAAATAAGGAACCGCGTCGATATCGAAAACGACAAGATTACCAAGACTGATTCCGATTCAACATTCATCAAACGCACCATTTCTGGCTTTGCTTCAGTTTCATAGTTCCAGAAATGTTTCGAGAAGTGGATTTAAAACTGGCATAAGTGCGTAGCAGTTGATGGGGAATTTTGCAGGAGTTTAATGCTACTTTTAAGGAATAAACTTTATTTTATTTTGAATTTTTGGAATAGACTAATTTTCGGAATGGTAGACTATACACTTTTTCCCAGGATATTTTTGGTTCAAGTTCTATCTCAATCATGCAGTTGAAGGTAATAAATAGACTCGAAAATATTGCTTCAAACATCGAACCACCTGCAAAAGTAACCCGTATGGCCGTATGGCGACCCAAGAATGCTTTAGCTCATTGTCCAATGAAAAGCCTTACTCACTGTAGCAAATATTGTTGCGATTCAGGTAACCAGTAATTGACTCTTAGAGTTGGTGTAAGCAGGGCCTTAGTGAGCACATCCGGGCCCCAGGGGAAAATTGCAAATGCGGGCCCTTTCTAATTATGTCTAATTAATATAATTCGAATTAGTCTCGGGTCCGAGCCCCTCTGAGAACTCCGGGCCCGGAGTAAAAATTCCCCGATCCCCCCCTCTCGTCGGGCCTGGGTGTAAGTAATTTTTTACAAAACGATGGTGTAGAAGGTCTGAAGAGTTTTTGTACAAAATTTTCAAATTACGTGCTTTCCATTCGTCTATCAACTACAAAGTATACTTTGAAGACTTTTAAATTTACTATTATTACTGAAAAAATATTTATTTATTTATTTTAATAACCTACGGTACAAATTACCTTACAGACTAGACACAAATGTAAAGAAAAGCAAGCCAAAATTGGTAACTAAATTTAAATTTTTAAAAAATTTGATCTGGATAAGGCAAAATCAAGCAGGCTGGTATTAGATAATGAATTACAGCTTCGAAGTGCGCGAGCAATGGGTGCATTACTCGCAAATTTAGTCTTAAAGTTTTTCCCATAAAAAGGGTAAAAATTTTAAAGACTTCTTTGGGGAACACTACAGCTTATCCGCTCAAGTAGATTTGAACAGTCGACGATGCCTTTAACAACTCTGAAAATAAACGAAAGTGAAAGGACTGTCCTTCTCTTTACAAGAGATTCTAGATTAATTAGCTTTAGCAGAGAATTGTAAGATGGAGCAAGCGAACAAATCGGAGGGAACGTAATGATTGCTTAAGAAAAATTTTTTGAACGCGTTCTATTCTATTAATCGAGAGTTGGTCGTAAGGTCTCCGAAGGATAACAGCGTACTCTAGGTGAGAACGAACAAGAGACGTAAACAGCAGTTTATAGGTATACGGATCAGAAAATTCAGTCTTATTGTGACGGATGAAGCCTAGAACCGAATACGATTTTGAAAGAATAAAATTAATGTGGCCACTGAAATTTCCTTACCTTAAATACTGAAAACTAAACTTTACTGAAAAACCTTCGCATTCTAAATACGAATACTAAATGCTTTCAAATCAGTTAACTGGGAAATTAATGCAGTTCCCCTTTCTACGTTCAATTTTTATTCAACCGCCAGATATCGAAGTACTTAGTAGATATACAACTACATTTCTCATAAACAAATACAGGTGCATACATAGTTACTCAGATTAATTACATGCCATCAAGATTAGTTTTGTATACAAATAAACAAAATATATCAAATGGTCTCCTATAGTAATAACAACAAACAAAGGACATTAAAAATAATGAAAAGTAGACATCAGACGACAGTCGTGGTAACAATGACAATAGCAACAGAAAAATAGAAAATGTAATATTATAAATAACTGCAGCGCATTAACAATAAAAATAGTTGCGGCAACGGCAGTCAACGGAAATTAAGCAAAAAGCAGAAAGCTAAAAACAGTAAAAAGCAAGAAGCAAAAAAGCAGGTTGAAAAAGCAAATTGTTGTGGAGGGATATGGAAGAGCCTGTCATGACTTGTAGCTACAACAGCAGACAGCGACTACCAAAAATGAAATTTAACAGGAAGGACGAATAGCAGGCGGCAGTAAGAAAAAATAAATAAAAAAGAAGCAAAGAGGCGAAGCGAAGAATAAAAAGGGAAATGAGTTGGTAGGTTGACAAAAAGTCTTGAAATGCGAAGATACTAAAAGAAGTAAATTGTTGCAGGGAAGCAAGTTGAAAAAGTAAAAAGTTGACAGCACATTCAGCGCGGTTGAGTGCAGCTCAGCTGCTGCGATTGCATACATACATACACAAGCACATGCATACATACCAATAAACATGCAGACATGTATCCGTATAACATCAGCAGTTGAAAACTGTAGAGGCAAATATTCAAAACCATATTAAATCGCATAAAGTAAAGAACTCAACAAGAAGATGTAGTCTGTGGGTATTTACATATGTATGCACCTATACATACATACGTATATATCCATGTATACGTTAAATGCCAAAGTGTCATTGTAAAAGCAAGTTACACCAGGAAGCTACTGTAATAACTCTAGCAACACTTCAAATGCGGGCATTAGTGGCAAGGAAATCAGCAAACACTGCTGCGCACCAGACAATTTCTTAAGTCCCACTGTGCGGTTGGTTGTTAGTGGTACTGTCAGCTTTTCAGCTGATAAGACTTAAAGTAAATTTGATTTTCACGTCATAGCGACAGTAAATTGTTGTTGTTTTTGTTGGTATTTCGATACACATTGTTGCTACTGCTCATGCTGATATTGCAATCAGGTAGCCTGGGAGGGGCTGCTATTATATTTTTGCTTTTAGTATTGCGCGTCTGTCATCACTATTATGATTGCATTAGTAAAACCGTTTCGGCCGAAATTTCTTTCAATATCATACAACAACTTTCAACTTCCCTGATGAAAAGAATTGCGAAAAGAGAAATATGGATGATAAAATATGAGCAGAACATACAAGGTGGCGCAAAATTAATCACTTTTTCGGAAGATTTATAATGTTTGTAAATGACGTCCTACGTCAGTCGTACACACAGTCAGACAAACAATGGAGCGCATTCAGGTCGAAATAAAGATTTTTTTTTCAATTAAAAAAATTATTTAAAAACTCGATTGGATGGTTAATTTTGCGCCATATTGCTATAATGTCGAATGGGATATAGAATAGTCAATAAGAATGTGAATGGGCAATATTTGTAGGCTTGAAAATGATACAAATGGACAAATAATAAATAAATTTTACTTAAAATAAAAACTGAAAATGCCAAACTCTAAATTTAAATATTTAAAATAAAAAGTTTTAGATTGAACATTATAAATTCGAAATTCAAAACTTAAAATTCAAACCTAAAAACTTCGAAATTCAAAATTGAAATATGAAATTTTAAATTTAAAATTACAAATTCAAAATCCAAACGCTAAAATTTAAAATTTTAAATTCAGATTTTAAGATATTTAATTTAGGGTTTAAAGCTGCTTAAAATTCCAAATTAAACATTTGAAACTCAAATTCTAAAATTTAAAATTTAAAATTTAACAATCGAATTTAAAAATTAAAATTCAAAAACTGATATTCAAAATTTAATTAAAACTATTAATTAAAACTAAAAACTCTAAACTGTAAATTTAAAATTCGAAACACAAAATTTTAAAAGTGAAAGCTCAAAACTCAGAAATGAAAAATTCTAATATGGAATTTAACTATTGTAAAATTTTAAATTCATATTTCAAAGTACAACATTTTGAATTTATTACACGATATTCAAAATTTAAAATACTGAATTCAAAATTTAAAACTTATAGTTCCAAGTTCAAGATTCGAAATTTCTAAATCCTAATTTTGAAATACTAAGCTCAGAGTTTAAAACTTAAAATTCCAAATTCGAAACTCAAAACCAAAAATTTAGAACTCTGAATTGAAAATTTAAAATTCAAAACTCAAATTCCAAATTGTGAAAATAGAAATTCAAAAACTGAAATTCTAAATTAAATATAAGAAACTGAAAACTAAAAATTTTAAATTTGAAATTTCAAATTCGAAGCTGAAAATTTAAATTTCTAAAATCAATATCTGAAATTTAAAATTTAAATGCGGAATTCAAAGTCCCTATTTTAAAATTCGAAACTCAAAACCAACAATTTAAAATAAAATAAAAATAAAATTTCAAGAATTTAAATTCAAACTTCAATGCTAAAAATTTAAAACTAAAAATTTTAAACTCAAATTTTAAATTTTCAAATTCTAAGTTGAATATTTCAAATTTAAAACTTAAATGAAAAATTCAAAATCCCAAATTCCAAATTTGAAACTCAAAACCTCAACTCAAAATAAAAATAAAATTTCAAAAATTGAAATTCAAACTTGAATGTTAAAAATTGAAAACTAAAAATTCTTAATTATAAGTTTGAAATTCAAAATTCGAAGTTGAAAATTTAAAACACTAAATTCAAAGTTTAAAACTTAAAATTCCCTGTTCAAAATACGAAACTTAAAATGTAAAATTGAAAAGTGAAAATTTAAAATTCAAAATTCATCAACGTATGTTCGAATTCAATATAAACAACTCAAAACTAAAAATTCCAAATTCTAAATTTGAAATTCCAAATTCGAAACTCAAAATTTAAAATTTAAAACTTCAAAATCAAAATAAAAATCTGAAGCGTAAAATTTAAAATTAAATTGCAAAATTCAAAATCCCAAATTCCCAAAGTCCTACTTTAAGCATTTTTAATTCATAACTCGAAAATAAAAATTTAAAAACATAAAATTCAATATTAAATATTAAAACTTGAAAACTGAAATCTACTATTCACTATAAAATCTTGAAAACTCAAATACTCCAAATTTGAAATTAAAATTCGATACTAAAAATATAAAATCAAAAAATCAAAATAAATATAAAACCTAAAATTCACAACCCAAAATTTAAAATTCAAAATTTTAAATACAAAACTCAGAGATCAAAATTTAAAACTTAAAATTTAAAATTGAAATGCAGAACTCAAAACCGAGAACTCCAACTTTCACAATTTAAAGTCAAGGCTAGAAAATAAAAATTGGAAAACCAAAATTCGATATTCAATATTAAAAAATGAAAACGAAGATTAAAAACTTAAATCTCTAACGTTTAAATTTCAAACCCAAAATACCTAACTATAAATTTTGGACACAGAGTTTAAAATTCTAACTGGCAAAAACTAAAAAAATACTACTTAAAATACCAAATTTGAAAACTGCTTGATCACAATATTCGAAATCAAAAACTCAAAATATAAAATTTAAAACTCAAAAATAGAACCTAAAATTCAAAATACAAAACACACGAAAAATTCCGAAATAAAATTAAAAATTTTAAATTCAAATTAAAAATCCAAAATCAAAATCTACAACTTAAAATTTGAAATTTAAATTCAAAATCCAAATTCCAAGTTTACGAATTTTAAATTCAAACCTGGAAAAAATGTTCAAAAACCTAAACTCATTATTCAATTTGAAAAATTGAAATTAAACTCGGATTAAATTTAAAATTTAAATTCAAAATCCAAATTCCAAGCTTCCCAATTTTAAATTCAAACCTGGAAAAAAATTTCAAAAAACCCTCATTATTCAATTTGAAAAATTGAAATTGAAAACTAAAAGTTAAAACCTCAGAACTCTAAATTTGAAACTCAAAACTATAGATTCTGGACACAGAGTTCAAAATTCTAACTGCCAAAAACTTAAAATTTAATACTTAAAATTCCAAATTAAAAGCTCAAAATTGAAAACTGATAACTAAAATCTATGAACTCTTAATTTCACATTCAAAATTCGAAATACAAAACTTAATATATAAAATTCAAAAATCAAAAAAATAAAACCAGGTTTCAAAACACTACATTTAAAACCCAAAATTTTAAAACTCAAAATACAAAATTTACAATCCAAAACCCAACTTTCACAATTTAAAATTCAAGACTAGAAAATAAAAATTCAAATATCAAAATTAAAATTCAGTATTAAAATCTGAAAACTGAAAGTTAAAAATTCCAAATTTTAAATTTGAAATTCAAACGTTAGAGATTAATATTCATTGCCTGTGAAATTTTCTTGTAGCCACGTAAAAGATCTCAAAAACCTTTTTTCTCTTCCTTTCTTCATTCCCCTTAATCTAGTAACTTCACAGCAGGCCTTTGCTGACTACAGGTCGAAGTGTGTCCCTTGGATGCCGTCACCTATGAACTAACAAAACACAACTTCCATATAAAATAAATAAGAAAAAAAAGCAGATGATTAAATATTTCACTCAGAACCACAAATCAAGTAGGATATGAAAGATCCGCCAATGCACCCATCCGCACACTCTCCGAACAATTATGGCAAAATTTCCATCACCGCAATGACAGCGTTGACATTTCTCAATTTCACTTGCCGGAAAGTGTTGGTGGTGAAAAAAAAGAGTAAACCGAAAAAAAACAATAAATAATGGAAATATTTGTGCCACAAAAGCGTCACTGTCTGCATTGCGCAACGAAATGCGACACTCGGAATTGGTGTGCCATTACGAAAAAAAAACAACGGCGAATAAATGTACTGAAGTAATTGGAATGGCAGCAAGGTGTATATGTATGTGTGTATGACTCTGGGATGAGCGTAACGTGAGTGTTGTCTGGCGTTGCGGTAGTGTGGGACGTCATTAATATTTTAGACGTTCATGTGAATAAATATTGAACGTCTATCAATAAGTATGACAGGAAATTCAGAAGTTTAAGAAAATTACGAGCAAAAACATCGATGAAAGGAAAATAAGGAAGAAAATTAAGTTGTCATTAAAGGTATCGTTTAGGGAAATTTTATATGGCTGGTGGTTTAAAGCGATTGTTTTAGGAATCGAGGAATTACACGCTTTGGTTTTGGGATGTTTTTTTTTTTGAAAGCTTTTCTACAATATAAGTAATTTTACGAAAATTTCATTATTTTTTTGTCGAAGAAACAATCAAAAGTTAAAGCGCCGATTAACACCTCTTTTGATGCTGAGGTGATTAGAATTAATCATTTCCCGCACAGCAACTGCACGTGAAATTACATTGGGTCTGGCCACACATAACCCCATCGGACAGCAGCCGGTTAAAATCTTCACCATTAACACCCAGCCACCTCTCTTGGCTTCTTTAGCCGTAGAAAATTGCTCGACCACTTTCCACCGGCGTGTGACTGAAAAATCTTTGCGAACCTGTATTTAATGTTTTTGTTTAGAACTCGCTGCGCGCATTCAAGGCTCACTTGTTTAAAAGCAGACTACAAATAGCAGGAGGAAATCTCATATCCGTTTTGCATAGAGAAAATACTGCTAGAGTAACCTTTCAAGCCAGTTCATTAGGCATACAGTTTTCCGAAATGCCTTTTAGGTCTGGTACCCATTTAAGATATAGAACCAAATATTCGGCTGCGAGCGAGAGAAAAACATTCCTGGACTAATTTCTGTTCGCTGCTAGTGAGTTTAAGGCCTTAGCTGCTGCTTGGCTTTCAGAATAACTGTTTATCACTCAAAAGAGTATTACACAAAAAAGCAACCCATTTATGATTCTTAGTTAGCGGATACCTCCACTAGAAACACGTTGCCAACGAAAGCTTTTGCAAGTTGAATTATTTGTCGAATTTAGGACGAAAGATCTCTTTATGCCAAGCATGCTTTATATTATATGTCCATGCGTTGACAGTAGCCATAAGAGAGGTCCAAGCAGTCGTAGAAGCAGTCTTTGGTTATAAAGGTACACTCTTCCTCCGTTGGTGTGTGGGCGGAAATGAGCAACATATTGAAAAATCTCGCTTTGTTGCATATCGAAACGAGACGCGTGCCGTCTTGAGTTAATGAAATAACTTGGCGCAAAGTCTTTCTTCCACCTCAAAGCCGGCACTTAATTGACGCTCACTAACGTGACACTTGAAGCGGATCTCACAGTGTACGATTGTACTTTGTTTATTACATGGCGGAGCATTCCATGTGCGTGACCGCAATTATGACTAGCCTTAAAAGGTTTACTGTGGTCGTCACTGAAAAAGAGATTTCTTATCATCAGCAGGGTTTCCCATTTCACTTCAATTAAACTTCAAATGGCCGAAGCCGAAAGTTGTGAGCTACTTTAGCCGTATGCTACTGGCCATTCTCGGATGATTTAGTTACATAATTCGAGGAAATTTAAATTTTAGGATTTCCAGTAGAAGATTCTCAAAAATATGAAAATTAAGCGTACCACAGAAACATATCTCATATCCTGTTTTACTCTAACGCTTTAAACATTTTTTTTGATTGAGCCATCACAAAAGAACAAAAATTAGTAAAATTAGGAAACTGAACGAGCTGGTAGTGGAATTAGATATTGGGGTGAGAAAAAGGTATTGGCGAATGCGAAAAGCGCTTAAATAATAAAGAATAAAATCAAATTTAAAGTCACCTCTGAAAATTTTTAAAATCGTTGAATATTTTTTTTTTCAATTAAATTATGTTAACGGGTTGTATTTTCTTTCTTATTTCTACTTCTGAGTTAGAAACTCTTTTGTCACATTTTTTCCACTTCCATTTCCAGATTCACCAAAATTGTTCTTTTATTGATTTATTATAAAGTATTTATACAAAATTATGTTATCCATTATTGTTCAGTTACAGAAAAAAATTTATCATTTGCCACACCTGCTTGCATTTCTGCTCAGCCACCATCGCCCTGGTTAGGGGCTAAAAACAAATTAAGCACAGAAATTCCAAACAATTAGGAAAATTATTGTCTGACACAGTTCAGTAAATATCTATGCATTATGTGGTTAATTGACAACTTAAATTCTGGCTATAATTTATGTAAGTTCCCTATTTGTTTCGAATTTATTAGTTAGGTTAGGTAAGCTAAAAGCATCTGCTGGCTAACAGTAAAGCAGTTCCTTATCACGAGCTGCTAAATTTATTTGACAGCAACATTCCATGCAACATATGTTTGTGGTCACTATTTCATATGACTGTGCAAATTGACTTAACCACAACAAGAACAATGAGTATAAATTGTATAGCAAGACCAAAAGATAACGGTACTCGTATACATGGAAATTTTTCATTCTGACTTTGCAGAAGGACATAAAAATAAAGGTAGGGCAAGAGAAATTTTTATTTGTGTTTATACTACAATATATATGCATATATGCATCACAGGTAAGTACATACAGGGTGAAGCAAGAACAAATATATTTTTAAAAATGAAAAATGTCTCTGAACACCAGACGGTTGTTTTTATTGCCGATGGGCGATCGCTAACAGAAAAAAATGTTTTTACCTGTAAATAGTTATTGATGATTTAGTAATTAATGATGAAACTAATACTTAATTATTTTTAGTAATTGCTAATTAACGTAATTTTTTTGATCACTAATTATTTTTATTTTTCAATACCATTTTCGGCTATTCAAAAATATTATAGCAGATATGGTAACATACTCAGTATGCAAAAATATATGCTAGATATGACAGTATTAGCGTTAACAGTTGTATCCAGTATTTAATCCCGAAATTAAAAAATAAAAAATAAAATAAAAAAAACCAACTTCAACAAAAACTGATATATGTACATATTTACTATGTAGACTCCATAAAGAAACAAAATTGTGTAAACAAAAATTTCCTGATAATTTTTAACTTACCTTCTATCAGCAAACACTAAGACGAGATTGAAAACTTTTGGTTTATGAGGTTTGAAATGAGTTCACAGGAATGTAAAAGCATTATAAGTTGTGTCTTCTAGACTAATATAAATTTATTCCAAACAAAACTCGCTGACGAAAACACCACTTTCCAAATGAAGTGCTGTGGATACCTAGTAAGTCCTCTAACTAATTAAAAAGAGTAGTAAAAAATAGTTTGTTATTAGACCTAATCAAAATCAAAATCAAAATCAAGATGAAGATCAACATCAAGATCAAGATCAACATCAACATCAAGATCAAGATCAAGATCAAGATCAAGATCAAGATCAAGATCAAGATCAAGATCAAGATCAAGATCAAGATCAAGATCAAGATCAAGATCAAGATCAAGATCAAGATCAAGATCAAGATCAAGATCAAGATCAAGATCAAGATCAAGATCAAGATCAAGATCAAGATCAAGATCAAGATCAAGATCCAGATCAAGATCAAGATCAAGATCAAGATCAAGATCAAGATCAAAATCAAAATCAAAATAATCGATGAATTGTAAAAAAAATGTGTCCGGCTTGGAATTTTGTAATTTGAATTAATAAAATTTTATTCTACATCTTTTCTACTAAGTCTGATGCCCGACCAGTTCTTTGCTACGGATCGGAATCGTGGACAAAAAGTGAAAAAGATGAAAACAAACTCCAAGTATTTGAGCGAGAAATTTTGAGGCAAATCTTCGGCGATTCGCGCATAATGAGAAGAAAATGTTGTACAGTTCGTCACAGCTTAAAGGCTGAGATGGCTACGCCATAGCATGAGAATGGACTACACGAGAGCTCAACGGAAAAAAGTGACGCTAAAACATTTGTAACGAAAGCAGAATGCTCAAGAAGCATTAACGAACTAGAAGGCGACATGAGGAAACTCAAGATCAACAATTGGAAAGAGTCAGCCAAGGATCGAGTCAAATGGAGATATTTCGTGCAGCAGACACACAGCTGTAGCGCCAAATGATGTTAATAAAATCTTTTCTACTATTTAACTTGAAAAAAAAATAGCAACTTGTTCTGATATTCATGTAACCTATTACGCTAATTTTCGGTTATTACAAAAATATTCCAAAAGATGGCATCACCATTTCTGCCCCTGCATCAGGAAATGTAACGGATGAAACTGCAAAAATTATGCGCAAAAAATATATCTCGCGGCATTCCACAAAATCTGTACAATTTAATCAAACTGAAATCTAAAGATGACCAACCGACAAAACCAGGATGGCTGATCAACTAGATTACCAAAATGAATTAATTAATAATATGGTTTTATTATACGTGTGAGAAGGAGTGCGTTCCTATTAAAACCAAAGATCGTCCAAGTTCATAACTTCAATTTGGGTCCATAAATTATTGAAAACCATGGCTCTTCAACCGAAATGGCTTTGACAGCAGTATTTATTGTCAATTTGATAAAAATTGGTCAATGATGCCACTACTCCTAAATCAATAAAATATGCCTTTCGAATGCATTGGCTTCTTGATAATCACGTGTGGGGTACAGAAGATCTCCTAGGTCGAAATGTCTGCCATTGGACACACTATAGATACAAAATTATCTCGTATGAGATTTTCGATCCACCGATTTAGCAGTATTGTTTGTGAACATGGCCTTTGAGATGAAAATTCATGACATCGGAAAAGAAAATTTCTTAGTCAAATTGGATTTCCTTTTGGAACCTCCGTAAGGTCTAAACAAAGAAGATATAACAGAATGATTGGTCGTTTTTCTTCAATAGCGCAGTTAAATCCTAGCCGGCAAGCAAACCAGGTGGCGCAAAATTAATCATCATATCGTACGTCAATCATATCTGCAGTACACAAACAGACAAGCAATGGAGCGCGCAAAGGTCAAAATCAAGATTTCCATCACTCAAAATAATTTTTTTTATTTAGTAAAAATTATCCATAAACAAATTATTTACTCCAAGAAATTTTCCTTTATTTAGTCAAAATGTTATTCAAAAACAAAATTGCTCGATTAATTTTGCGCCACCTTGTATATAAGGACACATATCTACGAAAGTATGCACGAATTCGTTTACTGTGTATTTACATAAGTAAATTATATGGATATCCGGTCGCTAGCACATTTTACATCAGTTAAATGGCGCAAAAAGGTCAAATGTGTTAATTCAGCCGAAAGCTACAACTCACAGCTAACGCCAACGCACATCCACTTATAAATGTGACATATGCGGTTGGTTACGTATACGCCATGCGTGGCAAAGTTGCTGATCATACTAAATGTAGGTAAACCATGCAGCGTCAGCGCTTTAAAGGCAACCAGTTTGTTATACGAATTTAAGCTACTTAAAATTAGCTTTATTTATTTTTTAGGTAAATTTGTTTTCTCAGGTGATATACTTTTATTTTTTTCCCCCAATATTTGCTATTGATTGAAAGTTCAAGGCTTTTTAGGCTAGTTTTTACGTCAGCAAAAGAAGTGCAAAGCTAAAAGTTTATGTATGAATGTTTTATTTACTTATTTGTTTTATTTCTTTTTCGTGACTGGGCATGATATGGATTGTTATCATATACATTCTGACAATCTATCATTTTTGGCGTGTGGTGCCTTTTTGAGCTTTTTAAGTTATTATTAGCCAAATAAGTTGTCTGGGCAAAAATGCCGAAATTATTAAGCCATGAAATTGTTTTATTTCGATTGAGCAAACATCATCGAAAATTAAGTAATCTACTTAAATTGATGCAGGAATTGGCATTAGGCGCGTAAAATATTGGACAGAAAGGCAAAAAAAAAGATTTATGAATATTTAATTTAAGCTCGATTTAAGTGAAAAAATTAATACTCATAAAATAAAAATAACTTATAAAACAAACTATCTAGTATGGTTCACCTAGCGTTTGAGATTTAATTCATCGACTGCTTTGACTTTTGGTTTATGGTTATACAATTGAGCGATTCCATGTCAAGCGATGCAAGTATTTTGGACATTGTCATAAGTTTTGGAAATTAAAACAAGTAAACTGAAATTCTTCATTTCATCATTTTAAAGTGAATTATCTTCCGTTCTTTTTAAAACTTTTATAAAGAAAATATTTTTTTAAATTTGTTAGAAGAGGGCGATCAAAGTACTTAGGAAATTATCACTAATTATTCTAAAAGTTGATTTATTTGAAGGCTTGAGTTTAAAAGGAAGTGAATTGAATAATTCTTAAATTATCATAATTTTACGATTTATTCAGTGTTGAAAATTTTGGTACACATTTGTTTAAAGTGGAATATCTTCGGTTTTTTTTATTTTATAGGATCAAATATAGTTCTTAAAAACATTTGTTTTTTTGGTAAACATTTTTGAAATTTTGTTTTTATAAACAGTTCTGAAAAAAAAACAAAATGTTTGCCCTTTTTTGAAAAAAAACCTCCCTCAGATCATTTTTATTTTCTTTATTCAAAAAAAATTTTTTTTAATAAAAAAAGTTTTTGAAGAAAACAAATTTTTGAAGAAAAACAAAGTTTTTTAACTTTTCAATTTACTATTTATTTAACTTAAGCATTCCAAGGCAAAAAGTTATGACACGAAAAGCTGAAGATTACTTCATGAGGAAATTGGAAAAGAGTGAGAAAAAAAAATTGGCAGGTGCTTTTAAAAATAAAAAATAAAAGAAAATTTGAAGAAAAAAATTTTTTCAAGAAAAAAAAAGTTTTGAAAAAAAAAATTTTTAAGAAAAAAATAAATTTTCCCACAAAAAAATTCTGAAAACGACGGTATTATACCTATCTACTAAAATTTTCAGCATTGAATAAACATCATTTTTTTTAAGAAATTTTTTGAACAAAATTTTGTTTTTCTAAATTATAAAATTTTTTTTATTTCTTTAGTTGGTCCGCTAGCATATCATTTGGACGACAAACCAGTACAAATTATTGCCCTAGTCGGCTCCCCTGTTCGAAATTTAAGCCAAAATTAAGTTGCGCTAAGTCCACATGCCTAAGCCATGACTCTGCTTAGTTATTCCATCTCGAAAGCAGTAAGTCAAACGCTAATTGTACAAAATTTGATTTAGAAGTATTTTTTACTATGGCTAAATTTCAGTAAAATCGCTTTGGTATTGCGTTAGTATTTTATGTTGTTGAGTTATGGGATTGTATAAGATTTTTTATTTAGCCACGTTATAAACAGAATAAGTCAAAAGGTAGAAAAAGGTGTGAAAGCTTTAAGTTCGAAGGAGCTGGAGGATGATTGGTTACAATGCTTACTTAGTGACTACTTTGGAGTTAGTTATTAGTGCATAGAGGCAGGACTTAGAGGTTGCACTTCACGGGGTAATGGGACTATGATTTGGCGTTCGATTGATGGCCACTTCGTACATTTTTGTACGACACCGAATATTTCACGAGGTGTCACGTCGCTTGAGAGCGTACAACAGGGACCGTTTCCCATTAAAACCCCATCACGCGCTTATTGCCAACCTACAAGCATTTTTTATGCTTTTATAGCAGGTTTATATTTGCAAACAACTTTGATCGCATTTTCATAGCTTCTCATAGCTAATTTTACGATTCCTGTTCCACCATAGAGGGCCTTGTCGTACAAAAGCACGCGACATAGAAAAAGAACTATGAAAGTTTGTTAGTTTAAACTTTCAGCAGGAGTAGGAGCACTCAGAAATCAACATATACTTCTTTCACATCGCGTTCTAATCGAAAATCTGCTTAGGAATTGGTGAAGATTTTCTTCAAATCCGCTTGATACTTAATGTGTTAATTAGTCCCCTTTATATGAATTGATTTGTGTTAGCTGTTTTGACTTTTGATAGGCCTGTTGGCCACCGAACCACATACTTTCGCAGTAAGGCAAAAAGTCTCGCATAGGAAATTTTCTAAACAAATATCCAGCATTGCAATTAACAAGTTCAACGAAACTGCACAAACAAATCTGAAACCTGCCACCGGCTACCAGCAGACACTCACTGTCTAGTGACTCTGTTTGCCACAAATAATAATGCAGACAAATAATATCATACTTATGGAGTTTAGCATAAACAAATGAAACGTGTGTATGCACATACATATCTACATACAGTATGTTATATATAGTATTGTAAATGAAAGTTAATTTGTCGTTTTCGTGACTAACGTAATTAGTTTCTACTTCGAATGATAGCTGGCCATTATGTTTGGTAGTTTCATGTTACTTCTGCACTCTGCTAAATAGAAGTTATATAGGTATGAAAGTCTTAGAGAAGTCAAACCATCTATTTCGGAATCCCGGGAATTCGGGATTTGAGGATTTTTTTGGACCCGAAAATCGAGGGACTATTTACCAGAATTCCCACTATTTTCGTGATTTGAAATTTCTAATGAATCACACGAAATGGAGAGAGAAAAATTCCCTTTTATATAGCAGAGAAAGCCACATTGACTTTCTCTCTTTAGCAAATATGGATATATTTGAACTTTTTTGTTTTTGTTTTTATAAAAATCAATACATGTGTATGTATGATCTTTTGTAAAAAGTTGAACAATTTTCAAACCCATGTATTTCATATTTATTATATGGAATGAGGGCTTCTCAAAAAATTTTTAAGTTAAGTTGATGCAAAATAATGAAGAATATCAAAATCTCGGGACTAAGATCGGTATTCCGAGAATGTAGTAACGGGATCCCGAAAATCTCTCGATAGTTAAAATAGTTTGAAAAAACTGGCATCCTTAGTATGTACGTATGTAAATTACTTTTCTCTGCACAAGCAACCAACTATATAAATGGCAGTCATGTAAGTGACAGTCGACAGGCGACTTAGAAAGTCAGGCCATGTTAATCTTTAGTTTATTTGGTTTTATTTGCTTCTGCTGTTGATAAACTTTGCTAGCTCCAGTTTGTAATGGTTAATTAGCCAACAAGTATTAACTTTAATGTTTTTCGTTGGCAGGATAATATCAAATTTGCTCAGAGGAAATATTATATTAATACGAAATTCCTCAAACATTATTAAATTACTCACATTTCTGCACACAGATGTGTTTGATGTCCGCACACATCGCTGGCCACATCGTTGCATTCCAGATTTGCGAAGCGGGCTAGGAAGAAAACACGGAGAACTGGATTTTTACCTGACTCAGTTCTCAACCGGACATGGATGCTTCAAAGCGTACCTCCATCGGTTCAAACACGAATCGGATCCTACTAGTTGTGAATACTGTGGGGAAAACGCGGGAGAAGATGTCCACCAAGTATTCTTCGAATGTGGGCGCTTAAATGACTCAATACTGAAGTTTCGCAGCATATTTGGCGGAAATTACGAGCCTGAAGTATTCGTCCAATCCATGCTACAAAGCAGGAAAAAGTGGACGGCAACATGCGACGCCATTGCGGTGATGTTGAAGAAATTAAGGACCCCGAAAGACTACAACGTAGGAGTGGTGACTAATTCGCTTGGCTTGGCGTCAGGCCCGTGGGATGAGGAGTTCGTTGTAATAACAGGTTTCGTTTGGTTTTAATGGGCCACTTGAGGGTACACCGCTACTACAACGCCCATGACAAAAAAATCTCGCTTTTATGATAATAGCATGCCTATCAAAACATCATAAAAACCACCAACTCCTCAATTAAAAGTAGCGAACGATATTCGCTATGTTGAAAATCAACTCAAAATCAAATTTTCGTAGATCCATGAGTCCAACGGAACTGCCTAATCTAACGTTGGAAAATATAAAATATGGAAACCAGCGGAGGAAAGAAGTGGCTAAGCCTATCTATCTGTCCATTCCGTCACAACACACTCGATCCAGAAAGTTTACATCGGAAGATCGTTTTCGCTAGTGGGTGCTACTTGGCTGAGAAGAGAAGACTTTTCGTCCAATATCTTAAAGCTCATATCGCTATCTTCTGTCGTTTGTCATCTTTTTTGAGGTAGAGTTCAATAACATGGTGCATCGCTGAGTTATTGTCAGAATGACCAACTTGAATACACGCCGCTTGACCTCGTCAATTCCGTACACTTATTTTAACTGTTTTCTAATTAACTTTAAATCTGTTAGTGATTCAAGTGTTTGAAGTGAGTTCCATTGAAGATACCTAAACATTTTTTTTGAAGAAAGCTTGACTTCCCTTCCTATTACTTCTAATAACTTCGCTATCATTACACGAAAAGAATGATATGGCATAGAATGATAGATAAAATGGCATAGAAACATTGTAAATCTAGCTGAGTCTTAGTCAGGCTTAGTCAGGGATCTCTTGACTGAGTTCGTCTTAGCAAAGAAAGTGTCAGGTTCCTTGGCTAACTACGATCTGCTATGGATAGGTGGATCTCGAACTACCTTAGAAGAGTGCAAATTACATAATTCTTCTGGTTTCCACGGGAGTTGATTCTAAGATAGCTTAAAAGGATTTATATCCGGCTAAGGCCTGACAAGTTAGCTAAGCAAGGCTCTTTTGTGGTAGTTCCTCTTGGCAATGATGAGGTTTCTTTGGCTATTTTTGCTGTATTTTTGTATTGGTGGTCCTCGAGTTACCTCAGCAAGCACTAGGTGAGAAAGCACCAACAAGAAGGGTTGCAAATTATTATTTTTATTAGTACCGGCTTTGGGTGCCTAGTGTCGAAACAAATGTTAGCCAATGTTATCTACTGCTCGCTTTCGTCTTAATTTGAGTCCGTGAGAGAG
Organism: Anastrepha obliqua; assembly: GCF_027943255.1. Classification (NCBI taxonomy): domain Eukaryota; kingdom Metazoa; phylum Arthropoda; class Insecta; order Diptera; family Tephritidae; genus Anastrepha; species Anastrepha obliqua. The sequence goes on from NC_072896.1 coordinate 35,712,126, forward strand.
ATTCGTGTTAGGTTGTAAACCCCTTTACTATATGCGTCCCATCTGCGGTAGCCGTTTGGGGACCAAATATTTGCATTTCCGTCAGCATTTCCCCGGCAGCTACGCTACTTTCGCGATGTTAAGATGTACTCGTTTTGCCTTTCACTTTTTAACAGCGTTTTAGGAGTGATCAAGCTAGAACATTAGCTATCATTGCAGATTTTTAAAGAATAATTAGTTAAAATCATCTCAGCATCCCCTCCTCAGCTAACCTGCTTTCGCGAAGTTAAGATTCAGGCATCTTTTTAACTTTGTCAATCAGTCAATTCAAATTTCTGGCGCACAAATATCTCTTCCGCCACTTTCTTTTTTCTTCCCTCCTTCATGTTTAATGATACCATTTTGAACGATTTTCCTTTGCTCGTTCAAGTGAGTCTTATCGATGGCATTTATCGAACCTAACCTAATTTAACGACTGATATAAGAAAAGGAAAGTGACTGCTCTGCGCTTGGAAGACCTAATTTACTCTTTGCATATTTCTTCTCATTCAAAGCAAGAAAAAATTAAAAATTTAATATAAAAAATTGTGCACCAAAATAAGTGAAATACCGACCTTTAATGCAAAACAGTCACCGCTGAAATATTTATATTTTTATTGAGCACACAAACGAAAAGAGACTCAGTCAAAGCAATGGAAAACGGCATCAGTAAAAGTGAACTAAAAGACACACAAAAATGTAGCAGACTGCAATGAGCACGTCGCGACATCAGGCGTGAATGGCGGACACGTATTCGAGCAAGAGTATCACTTGTGTGTGTGTGAGTATATATTCATCATAATGTGTGTCGAATGGGTGCCGAACCCACATATGAAAATCGATTGTTTTTGACCTCAAATACCAGAATTCGGCGCGCGCGATTGAGCAACTCAGAGGGAGAGGAGGACAAACAAACAAACAAGCAGTAAAAAACATGGCCAGCGACAAGAAGGGGTTAGTGCAAGCGCATGCAAAGCAGGAGGTAGCTGTGGCACCAAAGCGCCAACTAGGCACTGGAGCAAAGCGACTGGCATACACTGGGGCTACATACACACATGCACACACATTCATACATATCAAACACGTAACAGCAGTGCCAATGCTCGTGTGCATGAGAAGGGAAAGGGAAATTCATTGGTACGAAATGTGGCAGACTACTTAATGCGGGAGAAGCTAGAAGTAAACGCAAAAACGGTAAACGTCAAAACCACAAGGTAATAAAAACTCAGACGTTCAAAAAGAAAAACCAATGGAAGAAAAAAAAACACAAACCAAAGTCGACCCAATGGCAAGAAAGAAATACAAACAGGAAGAAAAAATTTCTGAAAAAATATTAAAAAGAAAACAAACGAAACAAGTAACTGCGACATGCAAAGTCAAGTGGCTTTGAGGTGCGCAAACAAATGAGAGAAAATTTCTAAAGGAAAAAGCAAGTAAGCACACGTTTGGAAATTTCTTAGCACACTTTTCGGCGCTTGTACCCATACACGCAGCGCTACACACACGCACACGCACACGTTAATATTCAAATATTTATGAACATTTATTTTAATGGATGTTGAAAAAAGGAGCCGAGTGGAACTGCAAGCGTTTACACGCAATCACCAGGAAGAAAATATTTAGTATTATTTAGTAGGTGTTACGGTTGTTCTACATATACACATACATACATACATACAAGTAGTTTAGTAGGAATAATATGAACGCTTGTAAATGTGGGTGGCAGTGTTGCCATTTAGGCCAAATTTAGGCGCTATTTTCTGTTTCTGTTAAATAATTTCATTTACTTGGTTCAGTGATCAGTTGAATGTCGATGAAAATCCACAATAATAGGATTAATATTTTTTTTTGGAAGATTTCAAGTCGATCGTACCTAAAATTGACGGGGTTATGAATAAAGGTGGCGCAAAATTAATCACTCAATCGGAAGATGTTATAATTTTGGCAAATAGCGTCGTACGGCATCGCTTCGCCCAAGTATCCACTGCGAACGAACTAAGGGTTATGATTTGAGGGCATACACCTGGAATGTCCGTTCCCTTAATGGGAAAGGTGCCCCTGTCCGGCTGGTTGATGTCACTGCCATTCAAGAGGTACGATGGACGGGGAAGGCAAGAAAAACATTGGGCCTTGCGTCGTCTACTATAGCTGCCATGTAAAGGCGCGACAATTTGGTGTTGGTTTTGTTGTGGGAGAGAGACTTTGTTGCCGTCACTCCGGTCACTCTGATGGACGAGCGTCTCGAAATAATCCGCATTGAAACGTGATTTTTCAACAATTCTCTCATTTGCGCCCACGCCGCGACCCAAGAGAAGGACGATGAAGATTTTGTCTATAAGCGGTGCACCTGCTACGACATAAAAGTGGTGCTTGACGACTTCAACGCTAGGATGTGCAAGGAGGGAATTTTTGATCCCAGAGTCGGTAAATTCAGTCTGCACATCGAAACATACGGTAACGGACAGAAGCTGATTGACTTCACCGGGGCTCGAAACATGGTAGTCTTCAGCACCAGATTCCAGTATAAAAATATACACCAAGCAACTGCTCGGCCAAAATCGTGTAAGCGGTTATCGCTCCAACTAAGAAAAGAAGTATACAAACAGACAAGTAATAGAGCGCTTTACTCCGCAAAGGCGTGAAATAATTGTGCCAATTTTTTTTACCAATAATCGTTCGCTTATATTGCCACAACCTTAATATCGACCCCGATTCCCTAATCGGGTCGCACTAACTAGTCAAACATTTCGTCACTTAGCTGCTCTACTCGACCAGACTAGAACTACTTACCTTCTACTCAAATATGAACGAGACGTTATCAACATTATTAAGGCGTCTGAAGCCGAAATTTTGTTGGAATAACAAAATTTCAAACAAATTCTTTGAATTTCCATCGTTACATTCGAAGAACACACTCGAGCTTGACTTGTTTACAGTAGCACAGAAAACAAACTATGTGACATATCACGCTGAAATTTGGCATGTAAGCTTATAACAGTCCTACCAAAAAACACAAAATTTATTTTTGCCATATGTCATCCGCGGACCGTTTTATTGATACCGCCTCGTTCATATTTGAGTAGAAGGTATATTCTAGAACCTGCATGTGCTGGCTGTCGCCGAAGAACGGCTTCGCTTTAAGCGGCGGCGGCTCAAGAAACGACCGGATGGATCCTGCAGCGAATTTTAGAGAAAGACTTACACATATTCCCGTGCAACGTGCGAATAGAGTATCAGGTAATGCCTGCTGACCATCAGTTGAGTGTGAATTACTGGTGGTGCTGTTTATAAATATAACCCCTATTGAATACTGATAAACCTCTAAGTATCATTCGACCTTTATTTATTCGACCTTTTTTATTTATCTCCGTCCAAAATACTAAAATATTGTAGCGCATTAGGCTTCTATGGCAGCTTTATATCCAACATGGGAGTTGAGAGGAAAAACTCACGCCTTACTGAGTATTTTTATGCATGCATACTCGTATAAGGCATTGGAACCATTCTTAATCCTTTATCCTACACTCATCAGTCATGTCAGCTTACTATCAAACTGACCCCCAGGTTATTGATCTAGGTGTAAGTGTAACATTTCCTAGTGTATTTAGATCCCTTGTCAGAATTTAGTGCTTTGTGCACTTTTAGATATCTTATCATTGCCCGCGAATAAGTAAGTTATCCAGTTTACCCCCTTCCTTGAGATGATGACCACCAAGTCATCTGGTTATGCAATTCACTTTCAATCGCCACTTTTATTTGTTTAATACTTTATGAACGTGCGTTGTACACCTAAAGGAGGAAAAATAGGTGCATCTTCCAAAGCGCTCACGCTTATTTCGCTTTTTATTACCGATCCAGTACGAGAATGTTAAAACTTAATTCGGTTGCAAAATCTACTCCACTTAGACTTCTATAGAGTCGTTTTGAAGACGCCTAGACGCATCATGAGGAATGCCGTTGGTAGAAGAACTATTCTTTTTTACATCTAAGTTAAAAGTGTTTCTTTTTTTAAAATAAAATAATTGAAATTTTTTAACGCCACTTTATTAAAATTTTTACCCAAGACAGCACGTCTTTTGTATCTGTGTATTTGTACCTGAATTTTTGTAAAATAAATGTGAACTACTCATTTGCAATCAAAATTTTTTATCCCCATTTTTAGTCATAAAAAGCATTTTTTAGCCATATTCGCCAACTTTTTAAGGGGGGCATCGCTCATCACCTGCAATGGCAACACTGATACGTAGCATTAATAACTGCGTAGCGCTAATGACTGCATGACGCGCAATTGGGCATATAAAAATCCTCATAATCGATTGTTTGGCACCCAAGTGGAACGAATGAGGTGTACACACGATAAAGCGGATGGAAAATATTATGGCCTACAATTTGGTGGTTCTGGTAGGTGGTAGTCCTGAGTGGTAGCTAGTATGATTGACTTCCTTCACAGTATACATACATACATTTGTATATATGTATCATATCTGTAACTATCTGATTCTATTTTTACTAGTGCAAGTGGTTTTTTTTGCGACTAATTGTAGGTAGCCGTGAAATCCATTTGCTAGCTGGTAGCTTTGACTACAATTTTAATAATTTCGTGGCGCTGCACTTTGCTTAAGCTACTTTCGTATCCTAACTTGTACGGGTATGTCCTTGCAGTAAGACTTCTCTCTAGGGTGGTTTAAAAATACAAAAAAACTAAAAAAGTTAAGTTTAAAAAGTTAAGCTCCTAGCCCAAGAAATTTCCTGAATTAAAAATAAACAATCTTTTGTTTAGCCAAAAAAAGTATAGCAAAGCCACAAAGCTACATATAAACCCATAAAGCTTACCACTCCTGTTGAAAAAAATTAGTTATCAATGGCATTCTCTGTATCTCTTCGCAAATTGTTAATTTACAATACGCACAAATTTATTATTTATATGGTGACCCATACTTTTTTCCACTAGTTTTATATTTGATGTAGTTTTTCGGTGTCGGACTTACAAAACGCAGATCGGTATTAATAATTGGTACCTAATATGTAATAAATAAATGATTGTGCATTTTTGATATTTTGTAGACAGAAGCAGCACAATCTGGCTAAGAAAAAATGTTGCTCAGGATGCTGCACCAAATATACAAGATTTTTTTTAACCCAATTAAAATATCTGTCTAACTTGATGCGTTTTGAGGCACTACTAATTATATATTGTTTTTAACGCGCAAATACCGGTTTTATGGACCACCCTACTGACAACTTAAAAAAGTTGTTAACCAAGTTCCTAGAGCCCAACAACCATAGAATTGAAGTAGGTTACGAGGCACGGAGCCGCAAGCTTTGGAGATAAATTTTTGGCTTTGTATTAAAAATCAAAAAAAAAAAAAAAAATGTTTGAGCAATCCTTCAACTGGCATCAAACATTTGAAAACCGTTACTAAGTGGTTAGACTAAGTGATTTAAAATGTATAAATTTGTTGGATTAGTATTGATAGCTTCATGTCTTGATGGAAGCTGCTCAAATGCGTACTTTCAGTATTCATACATTTCAGTTTCAATACTGCGTTAAGTTAGGTTATATGGCCCAAGAAGACAAGCAAGGGCCCACTTGAACACAAATTTTGTGCCTTGTGATACCATTGAGAGGATAAAAAAGGAAAGAGAGCAAAGGAAGTATAAGGGAGAAGGGGTTAAGTACAATTTTTAAAATATTTTGTAGATAAAGCCTCCGAACTAAAGCACTTTCTTTATAGAATTTCTGATAAATCAATAAACCAAACAAATTACTAAATTCAGTCTTAATTTAACAAAAATTTTAGAACAATATTGATATAAAAAATTAAATTTAAAAAGTTTATAGTTATCAAAAATTACACTATAGGGACATTAAAATGGCACATAAAAATGTCTAAATACGTAAACATAGTTTTGGGTAGCAGATCTGGATATAGATCTTTACTATAGTTTTCTGGATTAGGAAATTTTCTCAAAATATTTCGATCATAAGTTTGAATTTCCTGACAAGCGAGTAATCGATTATTTTTAAATAAAAAATTTCAGTCTATTTTGAAATATTTTGAGTAAATTACAATTTGTTTTTTTTTTTTATTTTGCGCAAAAACGCATCGAAATAAATAAAGATATTTATATTATTAAAAAATTTAAAAACAAATTATTATTTTTTTGACATTTTACTAAAAACCCCGTTGGCGTTCAAAGTGTGGAAGTTTTACCAATTTTGGGCACTGTTTTACGTATTTCTACTAAATTTTTGTATTAATATTTTTAGCTATTTGTATATTCTTTTTCAAATTAATGCAATCCTTTGCGCTGGCTGCGTTGGAAAATCATTATATATTTTTTTGATTTATTTTTTGTTTAAAATCGATCAACAGAAATCCGCAAGCACAGAGTAAATTTTTTTCATGCAAAAATAATCGATAACTCGCTTGAAAGATAATGGAAATTGAAAATCGAAATATTTTGAGAAAACGACCTGGTCTAGAAAAATGAAGCACAGATCCATAATCTACGACCCAAAATTAAATTTACATGTCTCGGCGCTATTTTGTTTCATTCGGAGCTTAACATTTTCTCTACAGTGTTTTTTCCCTTATCAGATTTCCAGCCTGGTAGTATTATATTTAGCAAAGGGTATATGTAAAAAGTCAATTTGAAAATTACTGTTTAACGATTGGACGCAATGGTTGACGTAGAAGCATATTTTTGTTTTGTGTAATGCTTTTATATTTATATTGATTTATTACGTTGGCGCTGTGAGCTAATACATACATACAAACATATCTTATTTGTATCGGTTGGCGGTGCACTATGGGACAGACAGCATGCAAAATCGGTTAAAATTTAAAATTTCTTTGATTGTGCTTTATATCGGTTAGGGTAGTCTATAAGAAATTGAAGTGCTGAATATTTCTTACAACATGCACCAAAATTGTTTTCTTTGTATATTAAAAAAAAATATATACAAATTTTTTTTTATTTAGAAATTAGTCGATATTTAATAGCACCGTAAAGTTTATGAAGTTTCGCTTATAAAATCTTATATAAAAAAAAAATTATATTAACTAATATTTTTGTTAGGGCGGCACGGTAAGCTCTTAAACGCCATTATGAATGTCCAAGATCAGGACCTTTCTGATTGACCAATCTTCGAAATGGCAATAAAATCGTTGAGATCGTCAATTTAGACCGGCATGTGAGTACTCATTTCTCAGTCCAGAAAGTGAAATTTAGGTAGGAATCTATTTGGAACCATCTGCAAAAGACTAGTTTCCCAAAGCAGCTTAATATATGGATGCCACACGAGCCGACGTAAAAGAGGCTTCAAAACCGAATTGGTGCCTGCAATGCTTTGCTAAAACATAAATAAAAAATCGATGCCGGTTCGAAGTGACTGATAACTGGAATGAAACAAATACAAGAGCAGATTTTCACTATAGATAAAATTATCGAACAAAGAATCTGTCTTAAATTTTGTGTGTTTTAGCGGGATTTCGTGTGCCCAGTCGTTGAAAATATTGCAGAAAGCCTATGGCAAGTGTGCTTTATCAAAACACGGGTTTACGAGACTTTTGCAGAGGACCGAGAAGTCGTGGAAGATTTACCCCGATCTTGCACCATGATAATGCACCGTCTTACAGGGCTCATATTCTGAACACTCGACAAATATCATCGAACAACCACCGTATCCAACGGATTGTGACTTTTTTCTTTTCCCAAAACTTTAACTGCCACTCCGCGCACGCCACTTTGAGTCAATAGAGGCCATTAAGGGGTTAGGGGTAGTCAGAATTTTCAAAAAATCGATTTTTTTTTTGCATTTTCTTAAAGTATAATGTTTTAAAAATATTGTGTAAAAATTTGAAGTGAATCCGACAAATACTTTTCAAGTTATTCAACAATTAACAAAGGGCGCTCGGCCGCTCCGGAGCCGATAGCAAAACTTTAAATGCGTTTTTCTCAAAACTATGTTTTTCAAACTGGTGAACACTATAACTTAAAAACCGCTACGTAGATTTCAATAAAATTTATACAGCTTTCGAAAAACATAAAAAACTTGTGCCTGATCGAAGGATTTTTTTTTTTTTCAAAAATTTCGATTTTTTTTTAACAATTAACTGTTGGTTTTTTTTTCTAAAATCTGGAAAAAATTTTCTGAGGCCGCCATTTTGTTCATTTTGAAAAAAAAAAAGCTTCGATCAGGCACAAGATTATCTATTAATAAAACTAATTTTTCTTGTCCGATTGGTTTTAGATGAATCTGCAAGGACTTGTGATGTTCACCGCAAGGGACTTCTGGAGAAACGGGCTTCACACAAACAGCGATAACTTTTGCAATTATTAATTTTTTTTTTTGAAATTTTGGTGAAGTCAAGTTAAAACATGATGTTTTTATGCTATGTTTTTATTTTTGTTAAATAAATTAATTAAGTAGCAAAAAAAAATTCGTGAAAATCATCATTTTTTCGGGCCTCTGACTACCCCTAACCCCTTAAGGAGAATTCGCTGAAGGAGCTGAAGAAGATCTCTTCAAACTCCTTTAAAATGTGCTTTGATGATTGGGCTAATCATTGGCATATGTGTATTGCTCCGAATAGAGCCCATTTTGAAGGCGACAAAGTAAATTTTGATGATTCAACAATTACTTTGCGTTTTATTAAACAATTCCCGATACTTTTGTGAAAGAATGCATAACCACAGGCCCGAAACATTTTTCTGCGGCAGCAGAAACTCGGTGAGCTATCAGATCCATCGTACAGTCCGCAACAGATGCCAAGCGCTTATCAGCCTTTCAAGAATTGGCTAAATTTTTCGGATGATAAAATAACTGTCCTTAGAATAGGCTTGTGAAAATGAGCTGCTCGAGCGTTTATGAAGTCGCAGAATTATGAAATCTATTTCTTTTTTACAAACTTGACGAATATTTTATGTAAATTGGATAATCCTCCAAAAGTTGGTTTCATTGTCGAAATAAGGCGAAAAATGGTTAGATTTTTTTTACTTAGCCGAATATTAATATATTATTTATATTATTATATATTTCAGAGCTGTATTGGTTTCTTACAGTTATACGAGTATTCCTTAGAAGTAAATGTTCAATTAAATGTTGAAACCCTTGGCAGTCGGAAGTCAAATAAATTGTTTAGTACTGGTAGTAATACCCGTCTAGGGTAGTCCATATAATAACAATAATAATAATACAAACTGAGAAACCATAAAATCCTTCATATACCAGAATTGATATTAAATATATTTTTCTAATTTTATATAATTTTTCAAACAAAAATGCAACAGAGGTCTCAACATTTTACCAATTCTGCACAATTCTAATGAATTTGTTACGTTGAAAATTTCAAACTCCAAAGTTGACTTATATAAGCTTTCGTATGCCTTCTGGCCTACTGTACAGTGTAATTCCACATACGTACATTTTTTCAGATATACAAATACTCGTATGTACTTATATGAAGATACAAATGTGCACATTGATAAATCTCCCAGTTTCGTATATCTGACTTTTTACTATGACTGTTTGTTTCTGTACTCATAAAAATATTCATGCATTCACATTTTAGCAATAAAATATTATTATCTCATGAATTTTACATATCATATAAAAATATTCTGAAAACATTTGTATGATTTTATTGCTATTGTTTATCATATGAGCCGTGTAATGAAAATATGCTTTATTCTGGTAATGCAAAAGTGGGGATTCTTTTATGGTGGAAATTAAAAGAACAATTTTTTAAGAATTTAATAATGCCTTAAGAGATTAAACAGAGGCTAACAGTGAGTGTAATCAAAATGTATGCCAGTCTTTGGGGATTTGCCCGAGTTATAAGTGCCAGAGTAGCAAAATATTACAGGGTGAACGATATGAAGCGTTACCTATTCAAAACACCATCACTTTTTTGTGTGAAATTAGTTTTTATTGATTTCAAACACAAAATTGTTCAAAAATGTTTTTAGCATATATTCACTTTAGCTCGATATGACCACCTTTTGCCTTGACTATAGCCTTCAAACGGTCAAAAAATGAGTTGCATGCTGCACGACTGTGATCTGAGGTACATAACAGACAATAAAGGTGAAGAAGACTAAGAGGAGGCGCACCAACCAACATAAGGAGAATAAGAAATATAATATAAGAAGAAAAAGATAAAAAAGAAGAATAAGGAGAAGCAAAAAGAAAAAACAATAATTAGGAGAAGGGACAGAAACAAATGAAAGAGAAGTAAAAGACAATAAAGGTGAAGAAGAAGAAGCCTAGGGAGGAGGAGCACCAACCAACATAAGGACAATAAGAACAAGAACAAGAAGAAAAAGGAAATTCCGAAAAAGTTGATGCAGCTCATACTTCTCTATTCCTCTAAAGCCCTAACTCAAAGAAAGTATTTTCGAAAAATTAGCTTAAAACAAACTTTAATTTTAACTTGATTTTTAGCGCGTTTTGTAATAGGGACGTAACTGTTTTGTTTTTCTTTAAGTATAAACTAACTCTTAAGTTTTAAGTTTTGCTAATAACTTCTAGCATGTCATGTATGGTTCTTATTTTTATCATAATGCAGTTTATGAAAGAGTAAGGTTCGGCCGCTGTAGCCGAATGGGTTGGTGCGTTATTACCATTCGGAATTCACAGAGAGGTTGTTGGTTCGAATCTCGGTGAAAGCAAAATTAATAAAAACATTTTTCTAACAGCGGTCGCCCCTAGGCAGGCAATGGCAAACCTCCGAGTGTATTTTTGCCATGAAAAAGCTCCTCATAAAAATATCTGCCGTTCGGAGTCGGCTTGAAACTGTAGGTCCCTCCATTTGTGGAACAACATCAAGACGCACACCACAAATAGGAGGAGGAGCTCGGTCAAACACCTAACAGAAGTGTATGCGCCAATTATTTATATTTTATTTTTAAAGTTTGAAATTTACAAAAAATTACTACCAAAAATCTGATGTAAACTTCAAATCGTTTGAGTCCATCTTAATATTCATGCCGACTCCAAACGGCAGATGGTTGTTTATGAGGAGATTTTTTATAGCAGAAATACACTATAGTACAAACGAAATGAGCGAATGAAATATTGCGTTTCTGATTGTAAACGAAATTATGACAAAAAAAAATTAATTGAAATGAAATATAAATATAAAAGGGGTTTAAAGGTAAGAAGAAATTTTCCAACATAAAACTTTTAAAAATACAAAAAATAAGCCGGGCACTTACGGATGAGGACACATTTCAATATATTTTGGACAAAGTTCGAGTTTTCATTAAAAAAATAGCCAACTATGGTGACAGCAATTAACACCGATAGGCTGATCAGCCATTGGAATTTAGGAAGTGAAAGAAATCCAAAAACATAAAACTGGTGACATGAAAATAATTGGCTACAACGCCACATTTTTCGGATCTTTAATTCCCAACGATAGCAACTGAAATATACTGAATTGTTGCTTTTCCATACATTTTGCATGCAATATGGAATTTTTTTCGTACTCTTTAGCGAATAAGGATATTTCAGTATTTTTCACTTTTTTTATTCCAAAGCGCTGGTAAATTTTTGTTTTTATTAATGAAATCGCTCCAGTTTCTATAGCTTATGCTCGACCAAGTTCTAAAAAATGAACGAGAACAGAAAATTTTATGACAAGCAATTTTGCATTGCGACTGCTCATAAAACACAACAAAAAAGTTTTAGTATTAAACAATGAATTGAAAAGTAAATACATCTCAAATTGTACAAGGTTGTCAGGTTGTACACAAAATCGTAACGTCTGAGGGTCGCTTTAACTTTTTAATCCTTTAAGGGGACAGATACCTGTAAAATTTGGAAAATTTTTTTCTTTCTTGAAATGTTAATATAATCCTTTAAGAATAAGTCAAAAAATTTTTAGAACGTAAATTTAAGTATTTCTTATATTACCGTGACGACTCTATTCTTTGCATTCGAGCGCTGGGAGAGGTATAGTTACTTTGCCGACTTTAGACGCGTTTTTTCTCAAAACTACATTTACACGATAACTCGAAAAATTATTGACCGATCTTCCTGAAATTTTGCACAGATCGTTTTTATGATATTACTTTTTACGTGAATTTACAATTTTTCGAAAAATAATTTTTTCGAAGCAAAAATAGTAGGAAAATTCGCACCAAAATTCATTTTTTTTTTAAGCATTTTATTCCGCGAATGTAATTTTTTGTTTAATTCATATAGAAATTATGACATTGATAAACAAAAAAAGTTTAGTTTTTTTTTATTCAGGTCACTGATGCCGATGCTACAATGCCCGCCGATTGAGAAGCCCCGCTGCGACCTTCCTGGAAGAATTGAGTGTACATCCGCCATTTTAAGTGATTAAAAAAAAAAAAAAAAATTATATTATTTTAATGTATAAATAAACTGTATGCCAATTTTGAAAAAAAAAATTTATATTGACTTCTTCATTTTAAATAATTTTAATGAAAATCAGGGAAAATGTGGCCGTTTACAGGTATTTGTCCCTTTAAAGTTTTTTTCGCGATCAATTGGATACCATTTTTTTAACATGCCTACTGTACTATGAAAGGCGTTTGATTTATGAAATTTCATTTTACGATCCAACTATGCTCGATTTCGTTCAACACAAAAATCGACCCACCCTAATGCGCACAAGTAATTATTTGTATATTTTATAAGCGGCTACTGTTTAATAGCCGGAAATTGAGTTTCGTAAACTTACATGAAGTGCAAGTCCTTATATTAAGGCCACAAAGTTGTTGTTTTTGTATTTACCTGCAAGCAGAATAAGAAGAAGATATTTGGTTAATTCGATATTAATTATTTTTATTGGTACCTATAATAATATGGCTTTTTTTTTTGTATGCATATCTATGTATGTATTTATAGGAGAGTAGGAAATTAATGGAATAAAGAACTCATTTCAAATATCAACATAATAATAAAAACTTATGTGCCTCAGAATTGCATAAAATAAAGTCCCAAAATATGTCTGTGGGCTAATAACTTGGCACAGAATGCTTCGAATTGCACAGGGTTTTTTGTATTTTGATGTTAATCTCTCGTGGAAGACTTTTTTTTAAATAAATTGCACAAACTTCTAAAGAACGCGTGTCTATAAGCCAAAATGTGTGAATAAACCAAAAAATGGATGTTCAAACTGCAACAAATGAAGAAAGACTCAACCGATCGGAGTACTATTTTTTGTTACAAATCTTCGAAATGATTTACTATGATTCCGCATTCATGAATTTTATGAATTATTTCCTATAGCTATTAAAATTTTGAAAACCTCCAGCATTCTATGTCGCAGAGCACCCAGGATTCTGTCACTCACACATCTTGTGAAAGACTGGTTTCTTATATTCTTCTTGATTGCAGGTTCTGCATCTATCGTTGTACGGTCACCCCATCTTCTTGGACTGGTGTCCCAAAGCCCAATTTCAGTTGTTGTTGATGTAATTCGGAATATGTCTGCGCGTGGTTTTCTTAACAATCCGTCAGTTCCCGATTTTTTGAAATTGGGCCACGTTTGCTTAGTTGTTTTGCAGGTATCAGTGTAAGCCCATCTGTAAACGGCCTGCTTCTGGAATAGCGAGAAGTTCTCCCTTTTGCGCACGCCTTGGGCACAGACTATTTCTACCGTTTAGGGTTCCTTATAGGATGCCCCCTGTTTTGACAGTTCATCGGCTTTCTCATTTCCTTCTATGTTCCTATGACCAGGTACCCAGATGAGAGTGATGTCTGTCGTGCGAAGTAAAGTATTAAGTTCGTCTTTGCACTGTCTGACGATTTTTGAATTGGTTATAGGTAATTTTAAAGCTAAGATGGCTGTTTGACTGTCTGAGAACATACGAACTTCCGATAGTTGTTGTGGATGGTTTTTAATTATCCAGCACACATCCCTCATTCCGAAAACATCTGCTTGAAAGATATTATGCCTATTCCGCAGTCGAAAAAAATTGGAAGTTTTGAGGTCTATCGATTATACAGCGCCGATACCACAATCCATCTTGGATCCATCAGTGTAAAGTGCAGTTGTATTCTTTTTGACTGCTAAACTCAAATCCCACGGGTTTATCATGCGGAAATTTACCATAAACTCCAAACTAAGGTTTAGGGTAGCGGTAGTAAAATCTGATGAGTTGCTAGTAAGCCTTTGGCTGTCTAGAATAACAATATAATCAAACATCCTAGATATCCAAAAACCACCTTATTTAATTCTGAAGACGGTATTCACCATTATATTGTCATCATTCACACTCTAAGTATCACATAATTTATCAAATCCTTAAGAAAGCTTAATCAATTTAAGCCACTTACTACACAACTTTATCCGGCCTGTCGTCTAGTCCTTACAATACATCAAATCAAAACACAAAAGGGTAGAGATTTTTGTGAAATTCCAGGGCAAGTCAACATCGGCATTGTGTACAGCTGTTGCAATTAAGAACAGAAACAGTTGGCGCACAAAAAGGCCAAAGGAGTGACAAAGTAAATGCGCCTAAAAGCAGGCAAATAAAATCTCCGCTACTTAGTGCGATAAAAGGAATATGTGCCAGCCGACGAAAGGCTAAGAATATTGAAGTAGCAAAACTACCAAACAACGACATAAATTACTTCCTTTGGGATTATAATTTACACTTGTGGCAACACCAACAATTGTTATAGCTTTGCTCGCATTATTGTTATTGTTTACTTACCGCACTTTAATGTGCAGCCATTGTTTGTTAACACAGCTGTAGTTAATGTTTGGAATTGTATTGTTGTTGCTGTTGCTATTGTAATGGTGTATCCAGTAAAAATAGAAAAAAAAACAATAAAAAGCACTAAAAGCTAGGCGCCATAGAAAGCAGCATACAAACAAAGGATTCAATGAATATTATATCACAGCTGTTGTGCGCCTATCAGCAGGCTTGGAAAAGGAGAAAAGTATAAGTTGAAGTAAATTGAAGCGCCTACCTGTGTATTTCCAATGGGTGTGTATGCAAAAGGGATAATTGTTTAGGAATTCGAGTGCAGTAGAAGGTTTTAAGAATGGATAAATATTAAAGCAAGGCATTCAGTTGTAGTCAACTGGAAGTTGAAAGCTATAAGACTGGGGTAAACTGAGAAAGTATGCGTGGGAAGCGCTGTGTGTCGCAGTGACTTTGTTTTTGCGCCCAGATGCAAACTTTTAGTACAAAACAGTGCATTTATTATAATATTCGGCAGAGTCTGAATAAGGACATACAATTTCAAATTACATAAATGTCCTCGAGCAGTATAGTTGAGCGAGTTTGTGTGGCAGAAACTGAAGTAGCTTGCTGAATATACCTGACACGATCAGTCAAGCAACGCTTTAGTAATCTTATTACTTACAAGAAAAATAAAATTCAGCACACTGAAAGTGTAGCGGTAAGCCACACAAGCCGATGAAGTACTAGGAACTCACGCCGTTTGTTACTTCAATTACCAGCTCAGTTGGCTATCTGTCGACTCCTGCGGCTTTTTAGCTCTTTAGCCGCTTTATTGCTATTCACATCTCGCAATGATATGGTAGCACAACGACAGTCCCGTCGTTAACGACTGGGAAATTGGGATCTTCACTTTCTCTGCTATAGCCACAGTTGTCGTACGAGAAATGCTCCCTCCATAACTTTGGTATGCTCTGGACGCCAGCCTCTAAATCATCACCTTCGTGTTTACAGGTAAACGCCGCGGTCTTGAAATTTTCTACCAGCCGCCGAACTTTTGATAGAATTTTCAGTAGTTTTTGCTATCGCCCAGCATCTCAAACTCTTCGGAATCAAAGAAATTGGAACTACAGAAGAAATCTAAGTCTCAGTCGAATAATTTGGTATTTTCATTTTAAGGTGCTGCTACCATTTAGGAGATACCAAAAACAACAACAAAAAATGTTTAAGAATTTTTTCTTGGCTCATATTAAAGTGGTACTTTTTAAAACCCATTTTACGTGCATCGTAAACAAAAAATAAATTAAAAAATAGAAATAAATATAAAAAAATTAAATAAAAACATTGAAAAAAAAATTGTTAAAATTTGCATTAAGAAATTTTTTTTCATTTTACTAATTTTTATTAATTAATTAAGAATAAAAATAAATTTAAAAAAAGAAATGAAATAAACAAATTAAAATAAAATAAAATATATAAAAAAAAAAAATTTCGATTTTAATTTTTTTACCATTTTTTCTATGAGGAACCTAAGCAGAGTATTCGTAAAATCTTCGTCGCATGGTGGATAGTTAATCTTAGTATTGAGAAGCCTGAGACACCAACTTCAAAAAATATCTTGAAGATAAAGGTTTTAGAGATCCACCATCGTTTCTAAGAAAATCCAGAAAAAATGGAGAAAGTTTGAAAAAAATGAAGCTCATTTTCAATATTTTTCTTTTTGTTTTTACTTTTTGAGCAATTTTTTTTTCCACTCAGGATTTGTTAAGAAATTAAGCGCAGCAAAGTTTACTAAATCGGGTCAGTTAAACCGAAAATTAGGGCCTTAGTGCACCGAAAATGTTCATAGGTATGTCCATTTTGCTCAAAAATCGCGAATTAATTGCCTACAAAAAAAAAAATGTTTAGAGAAAAACTATTTTTCAGAATTGTTTTTATTTTTGCGATACAAAATTTTAGCTTTCGAACTTCTGAAAAAAGATATAGGAAATCACTTTTGAAACTTTAGATATTTTCTGCGAAAAATTAATGATTGCAAATTTGACTTTTTAATTCTTAAGTGTAGAAATACTTTAGAAATACAATGTGGCGCAGAATTAATCATTCAGTTTTGTTTTAGAATAACTTTAATACTAAATAAAAAAAAATAGTTTTTAGTGATGAGAATCTTTATTTTCTGCTTTACGCGCTCCACTGCTTATCTGTGTGTCTACTGCAGCTGTCTAGTTCACAAGTGTCAAATATGATTGGCATATAACGTCGTCAAATATATATATGTACGTCTTCCGATAGAGTGATTAATTTTGCGCCACCTTGCATGTTCATTAGCGCAATATTCTCACAAAATACAACGTGATAACAAAGCTTCTGAGGTATAATGCAAAATAATGAAAATATAAACTTTTATTTCACGCAGCCAAACTCATACACACATATTATATGATCTACATAAATAATTTTATAATTCATTTACTCGTTTCCACACTTCACGTTCGCACGTACATAATTCCATTTGAAGGAAACTTTTTATTGAATTCTCGGAAGGTAAATAGCTTTGGGAGTGAGTGAGCGTTTTTCAAATCGTTCAAATCGCAGTAATTGTTTTAGATTAGAATTCTGATAGCCATATGAAGTTTTTTTGGGTCTTTATCTAATAGTGAATTGTAGTAAATAATTCGTTTGTACTAAAAATGTATATGTATTATATGTATGTGCTGGTATTGCTTATTTGTTCTGTGAGTTTCTTCCGTTTTTTAGAGTTTCAAGCATTCACTTTGTTAATCATAAAAATGTACAAATGTAGTAAAAATGAGGGGCTTTGTGAAAAATAATACAGTCTAATGTATGCATATAGGTATGTTGGTGTATGCATATATTTACATAGGCAACAGATGAGGTACAATAATTTTTTATGAAGCTTTCGACAACTGGGATTTTACCTTGAAGGTGATATACTTAGCAAATCATAAAAGAAAAGACGATAGACTATTTAAGACTTTGTATTTGTTATCGACACTTATAAAATAAAGTTTTTAGCTCAAGGAGATATGTAGACTCGAGCACTTGTGTCCCCAAAATTAAGTAACTTCCCTTCATCTTTTTGCAATATTTTCCCAATATTTGTATTGACAAATTTATTTCGTTAATTTTTTTATAAAAATATAGTTTATAATATAGCTGAATCTTTATAAATTGAAGTGCCAAACTTTGCACAAAATTCACGAAAAATCGCATTGGATTTTGAAAATTATTTTTTCCGATATTGACAATTTTCTACCACATAAAGCACCGCGGAAACATTTTAGATGGCAGTAAATGCTAAAAACCGCAGCGAAAAAAAGTTATTAGAAATCGACGAACTTTTAAACGACGCTTGAAGTCGCTTGAAAATTGTGTTGATTTTTGCAATGTTGACAATTTTCTCCCTATAAAAAGCACCTCTTTGGAAGTCTTTTATATGGAATGTTTACAGTTTTTTACATATAAAGCAAGTTTTAAAAAGTCCTTTATATGGAATAAAGCGCTTAAAACCGCAGCGAAAAAAAAATTAAAAAGCAACGAACCTTTAAACGACGAACTTTTTAAACGCTTGCAAATCGTGTTGATTTTTGCCATGTTGACAATTTTCTCCCTATAAAAAGCACCACTGCGGAAGTGTTTTATATGGAAGAAAACGCTAAATACCACAGTGGAAAAAATCAACGAATTAGTCACTCACCAACCCATTAAAATTGTCGAAAATTTTTTGCATATGGAAAAAATACGCAACACCGTTAAGGAAAAAATTCTAAAAAATTATAGTGATATGTTAGCCACTTCAAACTTGAAGTTTATATGCTACATTTTAATGATCTATAAAACTGCATACCCATGTTTTTTCTAAAAGTACTGAATAAATTTATTAAAAATTTTTCTAGAAATTCGAATTAAAAAACTTGCTAGCCGGTACGATTTGGTCAATTGACTGTCATCACAAAACGTTTCGCTCTACTGAATGGTTTAAAAGTTGGAAGAATGGTTTATGCGTTATACGTTATGAGTTATGTGTTATGTCTTCTGAGTTATGTTTTCTGTGTTAACTCCTTCTAGTATATTAACACCTGTAATTATTATTAAATTTTAGACAGTCTATTAACAAAACTAATTATTATTAAAGTTTAAATTTTACAAAAACTGTTTGAAGTGTTCTGTGTTTTATGTTATATCTTATGTGTTAGGTTGTTTTAAGCGTTATTTATTGTTTATTACGTGCTTTGTGGTATATGTTATGTCTTATGTTTTATATTTTATGTATTATGTATTATATGTTATGTTATGTTTTATGTATTATGTGTTATGTGTTATGTTGCGTTTTATGCATTAGGTGTTATACGTTATGTTTTATGTGTTATATGTTATGTCTTATGTTTTCCTTATTATGTGCTCTGAATTATGTTTTATATGTTGTAAATTACATCTTATGTTTTATGAATTATGCGTTATATGTTATGTTATGTATTATGTTTTACTTATTAAGTGCTCTGAATCGCGTTTTATGTGATATAAGTTACATCTTACGCTTTATTTATTATGTCTTATATGTTATGTCTTATGTATTATGCATTATGTGTTGTATGTTATGACGTATGGTTTATGTACTATTTGTTATATGTTATGCTTTACATGTTATATGTTATGTTTTGTTTCGTATGTGCTCTGAATTATGTTTTATGTATTATGTGCTATATGTTATGTTATGTTTTATGTTTATGTATTATGTTTCATCTGTTATGTATTATGTCTTATATGTTATCTGTTAATTTCAACTAGTCCATTAACGCCACTAATTAGTAATAAGTTCTATAACTTCTAACTCTATCACCGCCTTATTAACTGCAAGTGGTGATATCTTAGATATCTACATTCTTGCAAAGGCAAGAACAAAGCCATAAACTGTGTGCGAATAAAATTAGAATTAAATTTAGAGGACCTTGACCTTAGCGCTAATCGCTCACTAAATCCAAAACACCAAATATCCACACGTGCAAAATTATTTCGAAGTTGGCTTCTGGTTGGTGCTGGTTAAGTACGAATTGGATGAGAAAAAAAAGGCAGAGCTGAGGCGCAGAGTACAGAAATACATACATACAGCGAAATCAGTGAAAGGACTAGGAAAAAAAACCAACTACAACTAAAAATTAATAATAAAATAAAAAGCAAGTTAAAGAAGAATGGAAAGAATAGAAAATCATTACTACAAACAAAAAAACGTTTGCTTAGCAGCAGACCAGCAGCTTAAGATCTGCGATATAAATAAATCAAAATGAAATCAATAGAAGTGGCACGCCTGAAACAGTACGCAAAAGAGTATGTAAAAGAAGACAAACAACAAATTTGTATTAACTACCAACCTACACACAAATCTAAGCACTTCAATCACTTTGCAACCACTCACCGAACCAAAGCCAAAAAGGCAAAACGCAAGTCTAAACAAATCACAGCGAACAACTTTGGAAAGCGCTTCAAAAGTCACGCCCTGAAGGGTCTTGAAAGAGGCTAAACAAAAGGAAAAAAAATATAAATTTTTAGCACATCTCGCGTGAGGTGCTTAGTTCAATGATTTCTTTATGAAGTTTGTAAGCCATTATGAGGCATAATAAAAAATAAATGATAAGTTTTTCTGCATAAATGTGGTCAGCTCGAGGCAATAAAATCTACAGCTGTTGCTGAGTCATTGCCAGTTAGGTGCTATTTCGTATACTCACTTCTGCCGTACCTATATAATATTTTAATTGCTAGAATTTTTTCCTTTTTTTCTAATATTTAGTTTATAGTTTTTACAACTTTTTTGCAAACGCTCATTCATCTTTTGCCCCGATGCATTTTAAAGCTTTTTACTGAAAGAAGAAACAATTTTTTGTACTTTATTTCTATTTCGTTTATTGAATTTTGCCCACTTAGCTACTTAGCAATTTGTTCAATTATCATGCAAATTAGTTAATAAAATCTCCAATGCTACCAGTTCATTGATTGTGATTATTAATAATTTTCTTTGAAACTCATAATAGTTTGTGTTTGGAAGTATGCGAATAATGCAGCTACAAGTCTAAGCGCTTAAGCGTCTATAAATTAAAATGGTTGTTAAATGTATTTGTTTAATGTTTGATTACACTTTATTATAAATAATTGCATGCCAGCTTTTTTCGAGTGCCAACTATGCGTAGTGTTGAGCAAATTAATCTTGAACTGGAAATTCACTAGGATGAGTAAGAAAATTCAGGATAGGAAAAAATGTTAACCAAAATGGAGCCTGCGAAAACTCAGAAGTGGAATACTCGTGAGAAAAAAAAGTTTTAAGAGCCTTTTTAAATTGTCAATTGTTTTAAATCCTCTATTTCTATATTTGAGCATATACAAATTTCTTTTGGAAAATTCTATAAAAAAAACACCACTCAATATTTATCAGGGACTTTTGGTTTACTGAAAAATGATTAATTCTGAACTACACTTGGGCAAGGTAGGTGGTCAGTGGTGGTAGTGGCAGTTTGTCTTTCAAACAACTTACTTACGCCGTTGTCGATCTATTTTTATTTGCTACTTCTCGTTAACTCATTTACTGGTTGTAACACAAGTATTTTTTTCTCTTCATGCCCTATTGGCCTCCTGAAGAATATTTTTTTTATCCTTAATTTGCGAGTTGCCATAGGGATTCCAATATTGCCTGTGTTTTCAAGAAGTGGAAGATTAGTACCCTTTCTGGCTACCTCATCGGCCTTTCAATCACTAGGTATATCCCAGAACTCGTATAAGACTGACTCTGAAAATGGTTCTTATATCATTTAGCGCTGCTATTCATTCCTGATGTTAGTATAGCCGAATTGTCCCAGAAGTTATTTATTGTAGTTTTGGTTACGGCGTGTGCGTTAAGGGTACCCGGTGGTCTAGACCACGAAAATTTCACCTATTTTCACGATTTTTTTTTTGCCATTTAAAAAACGATGTTTCAACTTTTAGGGCTTATTAGTACGTTTATTGAGCATACAAAAAAGTTTTTTTTTTTTACTTTTGAAACAATATTTATTATTATAAAAATGCCGCTGAAGATGACCCTTTCGAAAAATCGAACCCGGACGGCGTAGATGATTTCAAGACTTCTACTCATCTGAAATACAAAATTCAAGAAGATTCTTAATCAAAAAGAGTGCAGTTATGGCCGGAATTAGAACAAATCGAAAAAATGAAAAATTGGCAAAATGGCGCACTTTTGAAAAAAAAGTTTTTTAGTTTTTTAGTTCAAAAAATAGGAAATTATTTAAATAAAATTATGATTCTAGTTCCGACGATAGCGCTACATGTTGTGAACAACGTATACAAATTTCAAGTGATTCGGTTGAGTAGTTTTTTTTATTTTCATCCCCGCCGTGCCGAAAAAAGTCGTTTCGAGATAAATAAGTTTAAAATTTAAGGTACAGGAGCAGGAGCGGACCGCACTCTATCTAGTTAATGGGCTGTAGAAGCTATAATATTGGGAATTTCCACATGAAAATTTCACAGTATATTCTTAAGATACAATACTTTCGAAATAATGAAAAAACAAAAAATCGATTTTTTGAAATTTCTAGACCACCCCTTAAGTTACGCAGTTACCTCCTTTATGGGTAAGACTTTTACTTGGTAGACACTACAGTGTATTTCTGCCATAAAAAATAATGCTATACAAACCAACCGCCGTTAGGAGGTGGTATAGAACTATAAGTTCCTCGAGCAAACATCCAAAAGAAGATGCATGCGCCAATTATAAAAGGTGGCGCAAAACTAAATATCCAATATTGTTTTTGAATGAATTCTTACTGCAAAAAAAAAAAATTATGAATAATACTGGAAATATTTTTTTTACCTGCTTGTGTAGATTGTACACTGTAGTTGTCTAGTTCACAAGTACCAAATATTATTGGCGTACACAAATTATAAATCTTACGAAAGGGTGATTAATTTTGCGCCACGTCCTACATACATATTTAATATCATGACTTCATAAAATTTCAGATAAAAAATATTTTTTGAATGGCGTTGCCACTTATCGTGGTTGAGTTGTCTTATAATAGCATCCTAGAGCCAGGGGTCGATTTTGGACTGCGTTTTTATACCGTTAAATTCTTGACTATACTTGTGATTTAGCTTTCATTCATGAAACGAAAGTGAATGTCAGCTGGCGCACCCGCAGTGGGTGTGATTGTGTGAGGGTACGAAACGTGTTGAAAAAAAAATTTATACCAACTCATTTTATACCGGCTGAAATTTTTTTCATGTATTGTTGATATTTAGTAGAATAAAAAAAAAAGTCAGCTGTGCGGTAATTTTTAATTTATTTTATAAGTTCGCCTTTTCAGCAGACGTATTTTCCCCTCTCTATGGCGCAGCTGACTATTTTTTTTTATTCTACTAAATGTCAACAATACACAAAAAAAATTTCAGCCGGTATTAAATGAGTTGTTAAAATTTTTTTTCGACACGTTTCGCAGTATCCCACGCATGTACCCACCGCTACTGGACCAGCTGATGGTTGGTTTCGTCATCCATTGGATGGCGTCTGCCTTCAGTATTAAAATCAGTCGGCATGAAATGATGAGGTCCAAATGACCCCTGGCTCCCGGACTATTATGCACATAAAAACAAACAAAAGCAAAATTCGACCAAAAACAAACATTTTTTGGCTTTCCATCTTGTTAAATGTATGTTGAAGACTAGTATTTCATTTCATATGTAAGCAAAGTCGTGGCTACCAGCTAGTTTTAATAATATTAAATGCTTGAGATATTTCATTTTAGCTTTACTGAAAGGTATGCAACCATCGAAATAGACAGCCACTTTTTCGCTTGTCTTCTTCTATGTTCGGTATTTTAAATTAATATACTATTTAATTACAAATATTTTGTTTTTGTCGATTTCAGCTGGTCTTCTATTCACTGGCTTTTATTTTCTTTATTTTTTCCTTCATGCCGATTCGAGGTGCTGCTCATTGGCATTCACGTTTTTGGTTTCGTTTGGTTGTGTTTGACATTGGACTCAGCTTTTTGTTGGATTTGCATTTATAATAGTTAAGTGATTACATAATCGCTTACCAATTAATATTAATTAATAAATTATTTAGGCTTTGGTGGTGCACAATAGATTGCTGAAGTATTCTTAGAATGCAAAATAATTTCTAATGAAAACACAAACCTAAAAATAGAGGAGCGCTAATCAATGGGGTGGGTTTAGTAGTACTTGAGAGAAGCGCTCAGCTAATTGAGAAAAAAGAAACAAAGAAATGAAATAATAAAATAATAGGAGAAATGGAAGAACGGTTGTATTCGCGCGAAGTATTTTCCATTGTCTTAGATTGCTCTGAGACGATAGTCACGAGAAGTATTTTATATTTTCTATTATTCCGGTGCCTTATAACCGCAGCGAGTAGCCAATAATTTACGGTCGGTCTGCAACGCACAAGTAGAATTGGCTAAATTGACTAAATGTTTCAAGTGCATTAATTGCAATTGATATTAATTAACGAAAGTGTATAGCTTTTAATTAAAACAATTGATATATGAACACTTTTTTAACCGTTCGGTGCAATTTGCTATAAATATAAAAATTTTTGAAATTTAAATTTTTTGATAAATAAAAGAAAAAAAAATTTTAAGTAGTAGAAACTTAAGTCCAATAATTAAAACGAAATGAAAAGAAAAAATAAATGAATAATAAAATTACATAAAATATATAGAAGACACTTCAAGCGCCCGTTTTTTGAGCAATGCTGTGAACCCACATACACACTTGTATGCGCATACATTCCTATGCACATATATCTAAAGCGATCGGGTGAAATGTGCCAGCCGGTGACCGGATGTAGCAGCTTCTTTAAATTTTCAACTATTTTTCTCAAACAATTGTATGCGTATATGTATGTATTTAGATTTCTAACTGAAAATACACACTTTTGACTCTTGAGTTGAATTTTCCTAAGCTTTGGCGTGATTGAAGATTTTTGAGATCGAATTTGAATTCAGCGCCAAGCAAAATATATCACTTCCCAGTGAAAAAGTAAAATTTGTTACTTAGTGCTGCATTTCGGGATGTGAGTTTGTTTGGTTTTTATTCGTACTGTTACGAATCTAGGTTAGGTTAAGTTAGCCTGGTTGGCAGCAAGCCACGCATAGACCTTTTGGCCCCTAGCGATGCCAGATGGAGACCGACCTCTATGAATACTGAAAGTAGACATTATGTAGGATGTCAGCGCTTTTGGCGAATCTAAGCAGCGCTGGGTGATCCGTTTTTGAGACGTCCTCCAGACCCTCAAGCAATGGGGCTCCCAGGCATTTTAAACGCGTTTTTGATAATACCGGACAAACGCACAGAAGGTGTTCTAAAGTTTCCTCAACATCCTCTCTGCATTTCCTGCATTTGTGGGTGTTAGAAATCCCTGTTAGTTCTGCAGTCCTTTCGCGAGAGCGTAAGTACGAATTGAGTCAGTTTTTTGTCTTTAGTTCTACACATGACTTTTGCTGTTTTGCATGTGGTTAGATTAGTCCACCTAGTCGTCCATTTCATTGTATATTGTATTTAGCGGTTTTGGTATATCGTTCCCTTGTTCAAAATGTAGTCTAACAGCACTTTTTGCTAACTCATCTACTATTTCGTTCCCCAGAATGCCTTTGTGACCAAGTGCCCAATAGATGTGCAGCCTTCTGTTTGCGGCTAGCCTTTCTATGGCCTCCCTGCTCCGTTGAATATTTTTTGACTTGATACAACATGAGCTTATTGCTACTTGACTGCCCACGTATATATTAATTATTGAGTTATTTCTTGTATTTGTTTAGGTCAGCTCCGCGGCTTTCCCCACAGCAAAAACTTCCGCTTGGAAAATACTGAAGTGGTCTGGCAGTTTGATAGGCTGCTTTATCCCTAGTTTTGAGCAGTAAATACCCGCTCCCACTCCGTCTAAAGTTTTAGAGCCGTCTGTATAGATGTGAAAAGTCCTATGGCCAGGCTTCATGCGTTTGTGCCCTCCCTCCTCTTCAATTGTAGTACGAAAGCTTCTCTCCCAATTAAAGTACGGAGTCATGTAGTCTGTGTAACCTGAGCTCCACTTTCCTATTGAGCTATGTCCGAAGGTTCTACAGGTGAATACCCCAGCAGCCACTAACCTCCTCGCAGATTTCGCTGCCAGGTTTTCCGCCATAAGGGCAATAGGTGGCATGCTGAGTATCATTTCCAGCGCCACCGTTGGAGTGGTTTTCATCGCTCCTGTTATGCACAGAGCAGCAAGTCGTTGAATTCTTTCAAGTGGTATTAAGTATGCCAGTTTTCTTGTCGCAGTCCACCATACTAAGGTCCCATACAGCAATATCGGTCTAACTACCGCCGTGTGGGACCAATGCATCAGAGAGGGTGATAGACCCCAAGTAACGCCCAGCATTCTTTTACAAGCGTACAGCGCATTACTGGCCTTTTTCACCCTTTCCTCAACATTGTGCTTCCACAGCAATTTACTATCTAGTATTACTCCGAGGTACCTTGCATGATCTTTCAGAAGTTGTTCGTTGTTGCCTAGCTTCGGCAGGTTCCACGTCGGACCTTGTACTTCCTGGTAAAAAGTACCATGTCCGTTTTTCCGGCATTTATCCCTAGCCCTGGGCGAGATGTCCATTGGTGTACCGTTTTAAGCGTGTTATTCATCACATTAATGATAGCGTCCAGGTACTTTCCGGTAACTACTATAGCTATGTCCTCTGCATAGACCACTAGTTTTTTTAAATTTAGTTAAAAAAAATTCTAAATATCGAAATTTTCACCAAAATTTCAAACTTTTTATCAGAATTTTAAGACTAATCTTTGGTATGCAATTTTATAGCCCACTAAATTTTAGTATCAAGTGGCTGCAAAATACCATTGGTTTTTGAAAAAATATTTTGCTGGTAGTGTTTTTCCATACAAAGACAATTTTTTTTAATGAAAGAAAAAGGCTAACACTGTCAGTAAAAAAAATTAAAAGTGAAAAAAGTACCGATATTTAATAGTCACTTGCAACATGCACTGGAATTTAGTTTTCTATAAAACTGCTTACTGAGAAATAATCATAAAAATGTTGGTTAAAAACTTTGAAAGTTTTGATGAAAATTTGCAGATTTTTATAATTTCAATAGTTATTGCACAAAATTTGAAAAATATGTTTTATGTGATCTTTTTGTTCAAAGAGTTCAATTTTTAGAAAAAATTAGTACGCACTAAATAAACCAAAGTCAAATAGCCAAATTGTCGCACACCTTTTTTATGATCCATGCCCATGGAGTTTATGCCTATCTCCACTCGATTAGGGTGTTACAAACAACCGTTATGTGAACAAAGTTATGAAATTTATTTACATTTTATATATATAAATAATTGGCGCGTACACCCTTTTTGATGTTGTTCCAAAAATGTAGGGGCCTACAGTTTCAAGCCGACTCCAAACGGCAGATATTTTTTTTATGAAGAGCTTTTTCATGGCAGAAATACACTCGCAGATTTGCCATTGCCTGCCGAGGGGCGACCGCTATTAGAAACAACTTTTTCTTCATTTTGGTGCTTCAGCGAGATTTGAACCTACGTTCTCTCTGTGAATTCCATATGGTAGTCACGCACCAATCCATTCGACTACGGCGGCCGCAAATTTGTTTACATCAAAGCACTTAAAACCAGACTTAAAATATTTAGACTACAACACGTTTTTCATCGCTCAAGCGATTTAATTTATTTTTTAAATATTGATGTAAACAAAAATATTTTTGTAAGAAACTTTCTATAAAATTGAAGCCTTTTAAATTTCCTCCTAAAAACCCTCAATCTTAAAAATCTTTTATTTTGCACTTTCTAAAAATCACTGCAAACTGTTGAGCAACAAAACTTATCAAAATAAATTCGACCTGGCGCCCATAAACACGTTTCTGGCTTTGTTAATGCCCATGCAAAACTCGGCATATGTAGATATATATTTAGATGTACTTTACAGTAAGTAAGTACTTACTTACACTCTATATGCAGTGTGCGCACTGCTCGCCAACAAGTAAGCTACTGCTTCTTTGATTACTTGCTGGTCTAACTGAGCAATCTGTTCGACCTAACTCAAGTATGTATGTGTATGTGTATCTGGCGATAAGTGTATTCTCATTCGCATGAGTCTGTAGTATTTTTCGCACGAATTTCGTCGATTTGTTTATTTATCTGGCTGTCAGTGTGACTGCCACTTTGAGTGTGGATATTCAAGTTTCCTCCTTTCCTTGACTTCCTCGTTCTTCATCACAGCTCTAATCGCCTGATTGCTCATGCGTTGGTATATTTACAAACACACAAAAAAAAGTACCTGTTGCCGTTTCGTACACCCCACTTTGCGAACTCATTGGCGGTATACTGCAATTTAAATAAAATTAAAGCAAATTTGTGGCGTAAAGCAGTCATCAAAGTCAAAGGTGATTGTCCGTTTTCGTTAGACCAATGAATGCTGATCTTAAATGATCTTTAAAAAGATGCTGAGTAAGAAATTTCGTTGTGATAAAAGCGAAAACAAACGAATATTAAATGAGCAGCATAAATAAACTATCATCAATGCTGTAAATTTGTTTCAATTAGTCATAATATATTCTTATGTTACATATGCGAGAATGTAAAGATGAAAGCTACTTTGGGTCAGTCATCTTCTGAAGTAGGGATATTCAAATCGGAAAGGTAGCATAGTATAAAGCTGTGTAAGGTGAAGAAAATAGCTTAGAACTGAAATGCTCAAATAACTGTGCCATTCCTATCGTCGCAGAAGAATTTGATAACACCTCGCGGTTGATCTGTTGATAGTGCACGAACAGAAGTATCCAAGTATTTAAGTAGGTATCTAAATCACTAGGCGTAGCTCTGCATGCCAGATCAGAAAGATGCGGTTTCCTAAAACAAGCGAGAAGGTGCAACCAGAAACATGGAAATTTATTGAAATATAGTGATATGAGCGTAGTGAAGATACAGAATCTCTTGCTGACAACGTAATGGGCTAAGTGAGCAACTGGGGGGTAAAAGTGCTCTCAAAGAGCCTAATCTACACTTTATAAGTGCGAATTCTACATAAAATATTTAGTTGAAATATGTTTCAGCTCTCTTTTGTTATTTGGAAATATGATTTGAATCAATGTTCTTGAGACTGTACTAAAGGGTTTTCTAATAACAGGTGCTATTGGTGAATGGATTCCGCTATCGAGAGATGATTAACGATTTTTTATGGCCGTAATTGGATGGTATTGATCTGGACAACGTTTATTTTCAACTAGACGGCGCTACGTGCCACGCAAGCAACGGGAAAAGTTTCCGGACCGTGTTATCTCTCGAAGAGGTGATCACAATTGGCCACCGAGATCTTACAATTTAACAACTTGTGACTTTTTTCTTTGCGGCCACGTGAAAGAGAAGGTCTGCGCTAACAACCCAGGGTCGATTCAAGACCTCAAAGATGGAATTCGTGAGGCTATCGAGGGCATAGGGCAGCCACTTTGCAATTCGGTTATGGAAAATTTCATGACAAGGATATTGTTTTGTAATCGTGGTCGTGGTGGTCATTTGCCTGATGTTATTTTCCACTATTAACGGCATACCATCGGCTTTATAATGAAATAAACATCTGATTTATATTAATAAAAAATACCATTTTTCTTTTAATATCAAAATAACACCTCTTATTGGAAAGCCCTTTATAACTAGACAAGGTTATCAGGGGATCGCGCGGCATTGCTTCTAACTAATATTGATGCAATTTTTTCGAGCTGTAACAACGTAACTTGTTTGAACAAAAACGTTTTTTCAAAAATTTAATACAAAACTTAAATTTTTTTCTTATATTTTATGTCAAAAATTACAAAAAAAAAATTAAAGGGAACGAATCTGACAAATGAGAAAAATTTTGTTGAATTTTTTTTTTTTTTTTCAAAAATATTTTTTATCGTTAAGTTATAAACAATATAAAAAAAAATCAAATTAAAAAGAAACAAATCTGAGGGCTGTGTTTTTCAAAAATTACTCGAAAAATTGTCCCAGGCAAAAGTAAAAAGTAATGAAAATTAAAAAAATGTGTTTCCTTTTGAACAAAAAAATTTTATCTGTTTTCTCAAGCAATTTTTTTTTTCGTAAAAAATTAAAAGAAAAAATCTGCCCTCAGATTTAATAACATGACAAAACCAAATGGAAAAATTAAAAAGATATAAATCGGAGGTGAGTGTTTTTCAAAAATTATGAAAACAATTTGTTTCCTCAAAACTTATTTTTTCGTTTCTTTTTAATTTTTTTTTTTTAAACTATCAAATAAATATGAGCGGTGGGTTTTTCAAACATTACTCAAAAAATTATCTCATGAAAAATTAAAAAGAAGTAAAAGTCAGAGATGTGATGTGTTTTTCGAAAGCGATATTTTTCTCAATAATTTTCAACAAAAAAATTTAATTTTGTTTTCTCAAGGAAGTTTTTTTTATTGTAAAAATTAAAAGAAACAAATCTGAGGGGTGTGTTTTAATAAAATGACAAAAAACAATTTCCTCAAAAATTTTCAACAAGAAAATTTAATTTTTTTTTGTAAAGAGATTAAAGAAAAAAATTACAAAGAAACAAATCTGAGGTGAGTGTTTTTCAAAAATGACAAACAAAACATTGTTTCCTCAAAAATTCTCTGCAAGAAAATTAATTTTTTTTTCTCAAAAAATTTTGAAAGTAATAAGTCTTAGGGTGTATTTTTCATAAATTTCGAAAGAAAAAATTTTTTGTTTTAACTTTCAAGAAGAAAATTCGTTTTTTTTTAATTTACAACAATTTTTTTTTTTTTGATACAATACATTTTATAGTAAAAATTAAAAAAAGTGTTCTACATAAACGACAAAAAATTGTTTTTTTGAAATATGTTTTGATGCAAAAAATTTAACAAAAAAGTTTAAAAGGACCAAATCTTAGGGATGTGTTTTTCATATATACAAAAATATTTTTATTTTAACTTCCAACAAGAAAATTCTTTTTTTTTAATTTACAACAAATTTTTATCTTTCATATATTTTATAGTAATAAGTTAAAACGAAATGTTCCACATGAACGGCAAAAATCGTTTTTTTTTTCAAAACTTTTTTACCGAAAAATTTAATTTATTTCTGAAATTTTTTTTTTAAATATGTTACATTGTAAAAAATTACAAGAGAAAAATTTAAAGAAACACATTAGGGAGCTGTGCCTTTCATAAATGACAAAATGAAAATGTTTTTTCCAAAAAGTTTCAACAAAAAATGTTTTTTCAAAAATATATTTTATCGTGAAAAATTTAAAAAATAAAAAACAAATCAAGAAATAATAATAAAACAAAACGAATAAGAGGGATGTATTTTTCATAAACGGCAACAGAAAATTGTTTCTCAAAATGTTTGAACAAATAAAAAGTTATTTTTTGTTTTTATAAAGAAAAGTTTTTTTTTAATATTATATATTATATTTTAACAATTATTTATATATTAAAACAATTTATTTACTTATTTAATTTAAAAAAATTATTTATTTATTATTTTTTTAATTTTAAAAAATTTCAATATAATGTTTTCATATTTTTTATTTTAATTTTAACGAATATTTTTTAAAAATTACAGCATATACATTACATTGCAGCCAAAGAAAATCAAAAACAACTCAAATATATGGAATGGTCTCCTCAGTCGCCGGATTGTAACCCGATCGAGTTGCTGTGGAACGATTTGGACAGAGAAGTAAGAAAATTGCAACCTAATAATACAAAACAACTTTGGACATTTTTGCAAAATTGCTGGAATCAAATAACAGCAGAATTTTTGCGTAAATTAATTGATAGGATGCCCTGAATATGCGATGCTGTAATACGAGCAAAAGGCGGATATTTCGAGGAATCGAAAATATGAACAAATACTTGCGGGTTTCTTTAAAAGTTAACATATTTTGCATTAAACACAATTACTTTCTGTAAAATAACAATATTAAAAAATATATAACGAAGAAAATCACGATTATTTGAAAATTTTTTACAATTTTTCAAGTGAACCCAAACTTTTGACCGGTAGCGTATGTCACTTAAAAAATTCTAAACCAAAATTTTCAACATTTCATAAATATTAGTATCATTAAATTGTATTAAAAATTTTCAGCTTACTTCTTATTACACTCAAGTTGACAAATAAACCAATTTTTAGAAGAATTTAATGCCCAAATTTCTTTGACCACTCACTCATGGAATCGCTCTATAATGATGCTTATTGTATTTGTTGCTTATTAGCTTTACATGAATCAATTTTTTTTTTTTATTACCAAAATGCTTCAATAGGGCATGAAATTGCGGCAGAGTTCTTTTCCGCCCCCATTAAATTGCACTCGATGCATATCTCGAAAGCAATTTTTCACCAAAAATGTAACAAGGAAATTACCAAGCAATAATTGGCACAATACCAAAAGCGTTGAAAATTGATTTTGGCAGTCCCATCAAGCCAATGAAAGAATATTTTTCTGGCTCCAAGCAACTCTCATTGTGGATGCAACCAAAAGTGAAAAACTGGCAAAGAAGAGTTGAGTAGAGGAGGAGAGAGTATGAAGCCAGTACCATGGGCTAGAACACACACACACACACACACAATTATGTACAATTCGTAGATGGCCTGCACGCAGCCCAGAAATGGCAAGGAAAGCGCTAGCTCACGAAGACAGCGCGACAGCAATTCTTCTAATCACAAGCAGCAAAAAGGCGTTTCGCTACTTTTTGAAGAAAAGACGCAGCGAAGGTGGCGGACATGAACAAC
Organism: Anastrepha obliqua; assembly: GCF_027943255.1. Lineage (NCBI taxonomy): Eukaryota > Metazoa > Arthropoda > Insecta > Diptera > Tephritidae > Anastrepha > Anastrepha obliqua. The sequence goes on from NC_072896.1 coordinate 35,744,639, forward strand.
TAGATAGTTGGCCTTTTTTGGCTTTTTGGTGCGTGGAATGTGAGACTGGGAAGTAGTTGCTGCTGATGATTGTATTGTGATGGGTGTTGAGAAAGGTCGCGGTGCGTTGTCGCTGTTGAGATGGACTGCACTAAGAGGCGGAAAAGAATTTGATATGGCGAACGCGCAAGCGCAACACTACGCCAGGTGAAATGAGGAGGAGGCAGCAGAGCGCACAAAAGCGAGGAAAGCGAGCGCACCACGTAAGCAAACAAGTCTTGAAAGGCAGCACGTGATGGCCATACTGATGATGATGATGATGCCTACCGCGACCAATGCACGCCATGCCCGCTAAGCCGGGAGGCCACAAACTAGGCGTCAGCAGCAACTCGTATGCAGTGGAAAGGCATAGTAGAACGCAGAAAAGCATTTGGCCACAAAAATTAATGCGAACAATTCGCTGATAAATGTATGCGCTCTGTAACTGATATTGCCAAGAAGCAGGAAACGTTGTTGATATTTTTAGAATTGAATGCATTAACAGAAAATGAGTAGCCGCCGTAGTTCGTAGTTATGGGTAGAGGTACATACAAATTGCTCTATTTTTAGCAAAACACAACCAAAGGAAGCTGTTGGCTGCATGCACGCTTTCGGCGAGTCGAGTACTTAGTTGCAGTTTGGAGTTATTATTGTGCTGCTGCTGCTGCCCCTTAATAAATGTAAGACCATGAAATTTGCAGCTATTCACAAATTGAAAAAGCCATCAAGTGGTGAATAAAAGCAGTGAATAGCATGCGAGTGCGAGTGTGTGTGTGTGTGTGTGTGCGTGATCGTGTTTGTGTGGCACATTAAAATGCAGTCAACGTGCGCTAGAGCAATGGCAGGAAAACAAACAACAACAAAAAAATATTATGTACATACATGTGAAATAATGCACTCCCATTTGGCTTTGTTGTTGCATACTGTGCAATTTGGCCTGTTCAATGCTTAGCAGCACGTAGCATATTCGCAGAATCGCCGCAACTTGCAACAATAAGACGATGACGACGTCACTACTTTGACGACGACGACAACGACGACTGTCAAGGTGGCGCCAATTGTATGAGTGCATGCGTGCAACGTGCGACAAACTGTGGTGAAGCTAATATTTGTGGCAAGTTGCACGTACAGTGATTTGGTTTCAAGAAAGATGACGCATAAAATGTAAGTGACAAATTTAAGTCAAAAAGAGATTAAGTGCATAAATTATAATGGAATTTTTAGCAAATAATTTTTATAGATTTTTCCGTCTCTTAATAAGAATCATTTTATGTTACCGGTTCAAAAGCCCAGCGTACAATTCTGGGTAGTTTCCAAGTACACATTAGCCGTAGCGTAGTGGTGATTGCTAAAAATGTAATTTTTTCGATTTTTACCATACCGGGATTTGGTTATTACAGTCCGGAGATTTCGGGATTACTCTCGAGATTTCGTTGTTTAGGTGTGACTACTAAAAATGTAATTTTTCCCAAATTTTACCATACCGGGAATTTCGGGATCTTGTTATTACAGTCCCGAGATTTCGGTATTAGTCTCTAGATTTCGTTAATCAGGCGTGACTACTAAAAATGTAATTTTTTCGATTTTTACCATGCCGGGATGTTCGGGGTCTTGTTATTACAATCCCGTGATTTCGGGATTAATCTCTAGATTTCCTTACTCAGGCGTGGCTATTAAAAATGTAATTTTTTCGATTTTTACCATGCCGGGATTTTCGGCATCTTGTTTTAACAATCCCGAGATTGCGGGATTAGTCCCGGAATTTAAATACTCAATAGTCTCAAAATTGCCTCAATACTGTTTGGGGAACCCTCATATCAAATGATAAATAACAACAATAACAAATAATAAATAAATAGGTTCTAAATACATTTTTTTATATAAAGTGAAAGTTATGTCATTATTAGCAAAAAAAGATAATAGTTAAATTTATAGGCAGGTAATAATGCTTTGGCTTGCAAAAATCTGATAAAGTAACTTAAGATCGATGGATCTGATGGAACGAAACCTATTACACAGGTTACACTGGTTTGAACTTGAAATATTGAAATTAACTAGAACTTAATTTTATCACTGTAACAACAAAAATATTGCACTTAGATAATTTTATTTCAGTTATTTGAAGAGTTGACCATTGAACACAAAACCCCAGCTGATTTCTATCACAAAATATGGTAAACGCAGAGTTATTTTCAATGTTGCTTTTCTGGTAAAAGGAAACTTTCTGGTGTTCACTTCTCATGCTTCGCAACAAATTACAAGTCCCGAAAATCCCGAAATTATTTGTCAACAATTCCGAGATTTTCGGTGCTTAAAAAAGATATCCCTTATGACTACCATTCGGCATCTACTGAAGGCATTAAAAATAAAGCAATTGATTTCTATTTTTTTCTAATAGCAGTTGCTCCTCGGCAAAAACAAAACCATCTGCTATTCGCAGGTAGCGTAAAACTGTCGGTCCCTTTATTTGTGCAACAACATCAGACTCATAGCACAAATCGGTGCACGAACAAGTGTTTATGAACGGAATATTCGCGCCAATCTTAAGCGATAGTAGCTTTCCTTGCTAGTAAATGGCTTGCGTTTCTAATTATAAGATATCAGGTTTAGATATAGGGCACTGATCCATTGCAGTTGAGTTATTTAAAAAATTGTCTGAAACTCAACCATAAGATTTGATTCATACTCAGAAAAAATGCCAAAATAGCGCATGAGAAAAAGTTGATTCGATTAATGAATAGCAGTTGCTCGTACGACATGCCACTTGCCCGGGCATTATCAATTGTATACAGATTCTTTATAGCAGCATTGTGGACTCTATGTGTGAACAAATTTTAGTTTGTGGGAATTGTTGCTGTTGTTTTTTATGTTGCTGTTGTTGAAAACATGTAATAGAAGAACCACGCTGCAAAGGCCATTTTTGTACAATATATACATTTGATCGCTGGGGATCGAATTAGAATCAGCTGGAGCGTGGACTTAACGCATAAACTACCTCGCCCATAACGGACTTCGCGCTCGAACGTGCTACTCACTGATTGAAAGATATATTGAGCCTGCCTATTTCTTTCAATGAGTGACGGTCTCGAACGGGAATTATGATGCTTGAAGCCCTAGACATTTGCAAAAAAGACGTCTTTCCAAATGTCCACCAAATTCTTCGGATAATGGCGGTTTTGTCCGTTACCACGGCAGCAAACGAAAGGTCTTTTTCCACGTTGCGACCTTTGAAATCTTACTTGAGGCCTACAATGAGAGAAGATCGTTTGAGTGGACTTGCTTCTATGAATATCCATCGCAACGTAAATGTAGACATTGACTTGGTATTGAAAGAATTTTTTTCCGTACCTCGAAGAGTCGCAATGTTATCGGCACATTGATCAACATTGGGAAAAGTGCATGCAGTCTTTAGACTTGGAATGAAACCATGTTAAAATGTATTTAATAAGATTGAAATTAAAATACAATATAATGACCTAATCCACTTCTTGAAGGTATGCGAGCATCAGAAAGATGCGGCGAAGTTACTTTTTATTGCAAAATATTTTTAATGTATGTATATTACTCTAATATATTCATTGTATAAGACGGAGCAGAAAAAATATTTTATTTCTTTTGACATGTAATCACTGCACACGATCCTTAAACACTCAACAAAAAGGCAATTTTTCTTTACTAACTCTTTAACCGTATATAAAAAGAGGTTAATCGCTTTTATTAAATTTTATTTGTGAATGAAATTTCAATCCCGAACCCCCCCGTGGGCTGAGTCCTGCGCACGGCCCTGCTTCAACTCCTATTTGGAGTAAAAGACTTGCTTGGAGGTGCTGATAGATTTATGTATATAGCAACCTATTTGACTTGCACACGCTTCAAAAGAGGAAGATCTGTAGAATAACGGAGTACCTGCCGCTTTGAAACTAAAGTTACATTTTTTATAATATACAGAAGTTTTTCTAATTTAATCACAAGTTGTTTTAAATTATTTGAAAAACGTGATCAAAACTACAATCACCGCTAGTTCACGATTCAGTGATAAAATTCAATGGCGCTTTTGGTTTTGTAGTTCACGATTCTGTGATAAAATTCTATGGCGCTTTTGGTTTTGGAACATTTTAACTCATTTAGAACTTTATTTTTATGTAAAAATATTAAGTTTTCATTTCACCATTAAATGAGACAAGTAGACAAAAAAAATTTCATTATAAAGTTTATTGACTTCAGGTAACTCGTTCTGGTGCTTATCTACCAGATCTCAGGCTTTACCATCCTAACCTAGGTACCACCCTAATTCCGGTACACTAAAGCTTGCCAAAAATCATTAAACTCTTGTTAAGACAATACTTTGATTATTCCAGAGGTATTATTTTAAGCAATTTTTTTATTTCTGATATAGGGATCTCCTTTTTGATGATCATAGTTCAGTTGAAAAACGCTTTGCAACATGGAAATTTTGATTTATTTAAGATTTTAGGATCTCTTGTTACGCAGTTTTTGATTTTTGTCATCTACATAACTTCTGTGGAAAAATGTCAATATTTTTAAAGTCCATTTCCGTCATTTTAAATATGATTTTAGTCCGTGTGCAAAAGTTATGCGAAATCGATTACGATTATCATATATCCTTCCCGTTCTGTTTTACACGACACTACTAAACACTAAACTATAGTTCACATTACAACAAGAACCATGAAAACCAAAATTTTGAGCTTTGTATAAAATTTGTAAATATTCGTCAAATTTTCATCAAAATTTCAAACTTTTTACTCAAAATTTTTAGAAAAACATCGTGCATGCTGTTTTATATATTATGAATTTGCAAAAAATATAAGTCATCCGATAGAGTGATTTATTTTGTGCCACCTTGTGCAAGTAATTTGGAGCCATTTGCAAGCGAAACCTAATAAAGGCTATAAATAGCTTCTGGGAAATGTAGGGATCAGAAAAGGAGGTACTATTTCGGCATATGAAAGTGAGCAACAACAACGATAGTATATAATTTAGGTGTTCCATAAATAGGAACTTGCTATCCAAAAACCCTCCTGGGTCTGTAACTTAAGTAACCGGCTTTAGTTTGGAATCAGAAAAGTAATAGGGTGAGTTTATAGTGTTACTCTTTAAAAAGAAAAAATATTTGCTGACATTCAACGTTCAAATATGAGATATACCTACCGAGAATATTTTACCTGCCACGAATAAGGAGTTTCATGTGAAGTTTCAAAAAAATATTAATGCATCTGTAATATTTTTAGTAGAATTTAGTAATTTTAATAAAATTTAGTAATTTAAATAAAATTTAATATTTTTAGTGGGATTTAGTAATTTTAGTCAAATTTAAAGTTCTTAGTGAAATTTAGTAATTTTAGCAAAATTTAGACTTTTTCATTGAAACTTAGTAATTTTAGTAAAATTTATTATTTTAGTGAAATTTAATAATTTTAGTAAAATTTAGAATTTTTAGAATTTTAGAAATTTAATATTTTGAGTGAAATTTTAAAATTTTAGTCGAATTCAGTAGTTTTAGTGTAAATTATTAATTTTAGTTAAATTTAGATATTTTTAGAAAAATTTAGTAATTTTAGTGAAATTTGGTAATTTGAGTGAAATTTGGTAATTTTAGTAAAATTTAGTATTTTTAGTGAGATTGAGTAATTTTAGTAAAATTTAAATTTTTTTAGTAAAATTTAGTATTGTTAGGAAATTTAGTAATTTTAGTAAAAATTAGTATTTTTAGTGAGATTTAGTAATTTTAGTAAAATTTAGTATTTTTAGAGAAATGTAGTAATTTTAGCAAAATTTAGATTTTTTTAGTGAAATTTAGTAATTTTAGCCGAATTTAGGATTTTTAGTGCAATTTAGAAATTTTAGCCGAATTCAGTACTTTTAGTGAAATTTAGAAATTTTAGCCGAATTTAGTAGTTTTAGTGTAAATTATTAATTTTAGTTAAACTTAGTTTTTTTAGAAAAATTTAGTAATTTTAATGAAATTTGGTAAATTTAGTAAAATTTAGTATTCTTAGGAAATTTAGTAATTTTAATAAAATTTAGTATCTTTAGTGGGATTTAGTAATTTTAATCAAATTTAGATTTTTTTAGTAAAATTTAGTATTCTTAGGGAATTTAGTGATTTTAGTAAAAATAAGTATTTTTAGTGAGATTTAGTAATTTTAGCCGAATTTAGGATTTGTAGTGAAATTTTGAAATTTTAGCCGAATTTAGTATTTTTAGTGAAATTTAGAAATTTTAGCCGAATTTAGTATTTTTAGTGAATTTTTGAAATTTTAGCAGAATTTATAATTTTTAGTGAAATTTTGTAATTTTAGTGAAATTTGGTAATTTTAATCAAATTAAGTGTTTTTAGTGAAATTTAGTAGTGAAAAAATATAAAAACAAGTTATACTCTTTTTCCTTTCTTTGAGTCCTCTACGAATGCTAAAAATTTTTTCGTTAATCTTTTATTTTATTTTGGCTAACGAGATTTTACAAGACAGGCTGTTTTGGATTTTCAGCTTTTTCAGTAGCACTGCCCTACATTTGACTAATTTTGTGATGAATGTCCTTATAAGGTGGTCCATTGTGGTGCCAGTGGGGTATATTTTCTGGTAAAATGTGTTATTTTTGTTTTTGTATTTCATTGATACTACAACACTAAGGCTATGATGCATGCAGCCTTAAAAAGGCAGTAGCTGATTATGGCTAGAACCAATAAAAGCAAAAAATAACAATAAAAATTGCAAAAAACAAAAAGCGCAAAAAAAATAAAAATTGCAAGAAAAAAATCAAAATAATAAGGAAAAATAGAAATAATGCGTATGGCATGCACGTTTTGCTGCTTCTGCATAGCTAAGTTGTTTGGCATTTTGTTTTATCGCATTTTTTTCTGAACTTTTGAGGCAACTGCTTACCACGTAAATTGAAGTGCACTGACGCCGTCGTCATCGTCGTCGTCGCTACTAAAATTGTTCTATAGTATGGTTTAGTGTTGATGGATTTACACTTTTTTTAGTTTGTTATTTTTCACATTTTTTACTACACCAAGCAACCAAAACACGCGTGTTTATTTGAGTACTATTGTTGTTGTGGCTTGCTGTTGTTATATTGCTTGCTTGTGCATATTAAAGTACACTTAAGCGAAGAATAGCATAACTTTTAAGAGTTTTGAGCTGCGCATGCGCTGATGCTCGTTTCGTTTTTTGCCACTTGTGGCACATGTAATTAACCATAGCAACGCCCGCCAATGGCAAGCAAACTAAAGCTTAACAAACACACATGAGCAAACATGCATATGAGTGTGTGTGTGTGTGTGTGCATGTGTGCCTATTTATGACTGCGTACAATGCCACCAATCAGTAGTTGATATCAGCGGTGAAACATCAGCACCATCAGCGAGCCGCTTGAGTGGCGCTTTGTTGCCAGGTACTTGACGTTGTTCGCTGCTGGCAGCTGGCGGTTGGCGGCTGGCGGCTGATGTGCGTGCAGATATACAGCCTACAACTATTGTATCTGCGTATCAGAAATCTGCGCAATGAGCGTTTTTAAACTTGGCAAAGCAACGACAAGTAAGCAATAAAGGCAAGTGAAAAAACAATGCAAGACATGAAAAAATAATTGAAAAAATAAAAAGTAAAATAAAATATAAACTCTTAAGTGTCGAAAAAAGTGGCAAGGCAGCTACTTTGCGCCGATAGTGTCGGTTTTTTCTCACCACACGCTTGCCGCGCTACAGCGCTACTTCTTCTTCTTCTTCTTCTTCGAGTTGTATTGCCACTATATGGAATATATCTATATTTAGATCTCTGGGTGGTTATTTTTTGTGCTTTTACTGATGATCTATTGTAAGCTGAAATTCTATAAGTTTTTTCGCGTTGATGGGCTGTTTGATGAAATTACTATAATCGGGCGTGAAAATCACACACACACACATATAGGCATGTACATCCACGCACAAGCTACATATATGGATGCTCAGACGAAGGATAGAAGAAGAGACCGCATGTGAACATAAGTAGATGAGGCAAATGAAGGTAGCCGAGACTTCCTCAATTTTAATGATTTAAATAAGCGCTTTTTAGCACCAACAGATTAATGAACTTTTTCACAGATAGTAAGGTTGCGTTACTTATATATACAGACATGTTTTCTTTTGTTTTTTTGCGCAATAATTTTATTCGCTTACAATTTATGATGTCAAATAAGTGATTACCCGGAGCTTAGACAGTGGAGCAGTGGACATTGCCGTCTAGCCAGCTGTCCACAAAATATTTCGAAATTGCCGTCCAATGAGCTCATACGGCTAATTCGAGTTGCAAATTGGTCCCGCGATCTCGGCTGTTTGGTATAATATTTCGACTTTCGATTCATTCAAATTAGATTTGGTATTCTTAAAAAGGGGTCCCCGGGGTAGCAAAAGAGGACCGTTGTGGGGCTTAGAAAAGACTTTTACAGTCCTCGCCTTACAAACCCTTTAATCACTCCATTCTTTTAACGAATCCAAGCAGTCATTCCTGAATTATCGAAGTAATAGAAGCAGTCCCAAAAATCTGAACCGCATTAATTTTAATAAAAGTGTAAAAAGTAAAAAGAGTAAAAAGCGTCAAAGTTGAGTTATTCTCCCTGAACAGTTTTAGGCTTCAACTATTAAATAATCGAGCTGGGAATCCCACATCTCATGTAACCTCGTGGACAGGACGAGTTTGAGTTCATAGGGCTTAACCACTCGGCCACCCAGCCCAGAATATTGTTTACAAGCGCATGGACGCATTTTGCCGAGAGTAAACGCAAAAAAAAATAATCAGTAATGGATTTCAAACGTAATAGTGGGATTGCATTATATTTGGCTGGAAAATCACAACTCGCTATTCGTGGGCTCGAGTACCTTAAAGTAAATAAAGTGTTTGTTTATCGCACCATTTCTCGTTACAATGATACTGGTAGCATCGCGAAACGTCATGGAGGTGGTCATCAAAAGACTGCAACGTCACGTGAAATGGTTCAAAAAGTGAGGAAACGACTTAAGCGAAATCCCCGACCCCCGACGTAGTGCCAATCAAATGGCGAAAGAACTGAAAATATCTGACCGTCACATCCGTCACTTCCGCCGCATACTGATCAAGCCTTCTAAGATCCAAAAGACGCATAATCTCACACCAAAGTAGCAACAAGTCAGACTTGAAAGAGCGAAGGAGTTGGTTCGCTTGGCCGAAAGCGGTCAATTTCCGAACATTGAGTTTTTTGACGACAAAATGTTTCAAATTGAGCAATTCGTAAACTCCCAAAATGATAGGATTCTCGTTCATACGAGAATTTGAGTCATTGATTGGCCACCAGTAGGCAGCAACCGCCACAGGTAATACTTTGGGCCACTGTAACAGCAGGTGGCCGCTCTTCAATCGTTTTCGTCGAGCCTGGCGTCGAGGTAAATGCGAAATATTATCGACAAACTATTCTGAAGGTTGCTTTGAAGCCTGGATGTTTCAACAGGACTCGGCACCATCTCACAAAGCTCGAGTGCACCAAGAATGTCTAAAAAATAACGTTTCGAGCCTTATAACATCCATGCAATGGCTCTCAAGTTCACCAGACGCGAATCCAATGGATTATTCTCCTTGGGCCATTTTGGAGAGCAGAGTCAGAACTAAAAGATTCACTAGTCTCGAGGCGCTGAAAAAAGCCATTGCCCGCGAGTGGGCCAAAATACCTGCAAGTCACATTCGGACAGCTTGCGATTCATTTCTGGACCATCTCAAGGCCATAGTCAAGGCAAAGGGTGGTCATGTCGAGCAAAAGTGATATTTTATACTTTGAATTGAATCAAAGTAATTTTCCAAACTAAATTTTTGGCCTTTGTAATTGGTTACACTTCGAGTGCCGGACCCTGTATATATATATATATCACTATAATTGGCGCGTACACCCTTTTTGGGTGTTTGGCCGGGCTCCTCCTTCTATTTGTGGTGTGCGTCTTGATGTTGCTCCACAAATGGAGGGACCTACAGTTTCAAGCCGACTCCGAACGGCAGATATTTTTATGAGGAGGTTTTTCATGGCACAAATACACTCGGAGGTTTGCCATTGCCTGCCGAGAGGCGACCGCTATTAGAAACATTTTTTTCTAATTTTTGGTGTTTTCACCGAGATTCGAACCTACGTTCTCTCTGTGAATTCCAAATGGTAGTCACGCACCAAGCCATTCGGATACGGCGGCCACCTGTAGAATGTGAAGTAAAAATCCTGCTCAATATTTTTCAAGAATTTTCCCTTTATTAGTTAGCGTAATTTTTTCGAGAGTAATTTTTTATGGATTGCAACAGCATCAGCTGATCAGTGGCAAAACGATGAATGATTGTAAAGCAAACCGACATTAATATACCTGCACTATGAATTAAGTTAATAAAAGTAATTTTTTACAGTGGGTTTTTTAAATAACATTTTTTTCCATTCGTTAAACCCATTTAAGAAAAACAATACCGGCTTTTAACCCTGACATAGAAACCTAACACTTTATTTGTCGATTCAAAGGAACTTTGAACGGAAGTTAAAGCAAAACAGCGGCACTCAAAATTAAAGAAAATCCACATCCAACATATTTAAAAAATTTAATAGCTTACTCATAAAACACAACTACAATATAATTGTAATTTTAAAAGCTTTTTTGTGCCTTTTATGTATTCGCAAACACGTAAACTTTTTTTTTTACTGACTACTGCCCATCTTCAAAAACTATTGTAAATTACTACTGAAATACCGCTTCTGCCATTTCTGGTGGCGTAAACGACCGCATTTTTTCCATTTGCGCAAATATTCGATGTGAACTTTTTGCATTCCATCTATTGTGGATAGATAGAGAGACCTTCCCCCACAGTGACTTTTGTTTGTGTGCATCTTTATTTAATAGTTCTTCTTATTAGTGAGTACAATAATAATAATGAATGGCTTTTTTATTGGTTCTTGAGTTGACTGCCATCATAAAAGTTTATTTCCACTTTATGTAGAACTTTAAAGTGATTTATTTGTGCATATGATTGTATGTATGTATGTACCTACACTTGCAATATATGAGCATAAAAAAAAAACAATGTTTATAAAAAATTTTTTGCAAACATGAGGCTGGACAATAAGAAAATATGTCTTTTAAAAAATTTGGTTGCCCAGAATCTTTTTTTTCTACAAAACTCAAATCTCTCTTCTTTCGCTTGATTTCTACAAAGCATTCGATTCGATAAAATCGGAGCTCAGACCATCCTAGATCAACTTAACTCGCGGAATACCGGTCTTAATGTCCACAATTACTTAAAAAATAACAATCAAAATAGAATCAAAACGGATTGTCATATCAGGTCAAACAAAAACAGGTCTTGAACAAAAATTCACGAATCACAAAGGCACTGTGCGACTGTGCATTATCATGGTGCGAAATTCACCAGTTGTTTTCCCACAAGTCTTTTTTTCCGGCGAAGTGCATCCCGTAAACATTTCATAATGACCAAATAAGAGTCTTTATTAACTGGCTGACCTTCTGTTCAAAAATTCTTGGTGTAAAGTATCGCTGTAATTCATAAAAAAAGTAGCAATACCAATCGCTTTCTTTTTCAATTGAAAATGACTTGAGCTTTTTGGTCTTGGTCCATTCGGTGCTCTGCACTCACTCGTCTCCCCGGTACTGATGCGCTTGATGAATGTTGAATCGGATTCAGGCTTGGAAATTACGTATTTGGGGATATCAACGCGCTCCCTTCAAATCACGCATGAAATTCAGTTCATTTTGTCCTTTGGGTTGTGGGAACAACTCGACCATTCAATTCATTCACTAACTTCAATGTCTTGAATGGACCCGCAAGCCGTATTCAAGCCTCTGCTAATTCTCTGATGGTTAATATGCGGTTTTTGATTAAAATTTCTTTCACTTCATTCATGTTTTCATCAGCTGTCGACGGCCTGCCGTTACGTTCGTTATCTTCGATGAACTCACGATCTTTTCTGAAGCGTTCAGCCAGTCGTAAACGACTGTTTTATTTAGTGAATCATTACTGAAACAGTTTTTCAACATTTCTAAGATTTTTGAAGCATTGAATCTGTTTCTAACGCAAAATTTAATACAAATTCGTTGTTGCAAATTCAAATCAATTTTTAAAACTGAAAAAAAAAAAAAAAAATTCAAAGAGCGTGCAGAGGTAGATTTACTCAAGACAGCGTAACTTTTACAATTACAGCGTAATGTTACGCAGTGGCGACAAAATTTTGGTATCATTGATTACCACAGATGAGGCAACCTAACAAAAAAAAACCGAACTCAAATCAATTGCCTTAGAACGTCACCTGTCGGCTGTTCCGGGAACTTTTTGATCAATGTAGTATAAATGAGGTTTGCACTCCACCTCCTGTTTTTTTGGGCACTGTTAATGTATATAAAGTTGATAAAATTTCCGACACTTCCGACTCTATGACTTCATGGGAGTAATCAGGCACTTAATGCCCAAAGAGTCATCTAATTTGAGACGAAGTGGCCAACGTTGAAAATTTTTAGAAGGTCCGATTCGTCAGCAAATGAAATCACCTTTGAGAAAATATCAATGCTAGGCTAGCGGCATTTATGAAGTGTTTACCAGGAGTTCTCAGGTGAAAGGAGTATTCAATATTTTATAATTTCTTGCTTAGATCTTCTTGGTTATTCTGAATTATTTTCCATTTTTTCTTCCATATGTTGAGTTCATTTTTTTGCTAAAAATACACATTTTAAAATTAGTAGAAATAATGAATAAGCCATTCTAAAGTTATTGAATGGAACCACGATTTCTTTTTGTTTTTCGAGACCAAATTTATAGGTACCTTTTGTACGCAGATTTTTAGTGTTGAGTGTGTGCATGTATTGTAATGGGGCGGCTTGTAAAGGCTGTCAGTTAAACATTTTGTCTTAGTCAATAAATATAAAAATTGGCAGTCTTGGTGAGGTAATTAAGAAAACTGGAAAATAGTAGCAACAACAACAGCAACAAATGTTAATAAATAACTTAACCGCAGCATAAGCAATCATCAAACATATTGCCTATGACGAATTGAAGGCTAAATACAAATCTTGTAGTTATTACAACGCGTCTTTAAAATATGAAATTAGCTACGCAAATTATTTTATTGTAAAGTCATTAGTGTCAAGAATTGAAAATATTGCAGTTATGATATGAAAAAATTATTGTGTTTATTCATACAGGGTGTTCAAAATGCAAATTACTCTTAAACCATTCACTGCTTCCGTCTCGACAGTGAAGACAATGAAATCTCTGCTGTAAGTCGTCATTATGGCAGTGCGGAAGGAAATCGCTTAGTGCTTGAATTAAGTTGGTTACAAATTGGATGTTCTGTTACCCAAGCAATGCGTTTATTAAAGAAAAAATTTGGTATATTTCCTTTTTTTGTTTTGCATAAAAAATTGCAATAGGTATGTTTGAGTTTCTAAGTCGATTTGTGTCGCCATGTGAATTGTGAAATTCTAGAATGGAATCTAGAATCGAATATTACTCACTATTTAGAATCCAAACGTAAACTCTTTCAAACATTTATGCCGCATATACGGATGACTCAGAAAGTCCTTTAGACTCCTCGCCATTCAATTTCCCAACTCGTAGCTGTGCTTACCGGTCTGTGGACGATCGGCACACACGCGAAAAAGCTAGAGTTACCATTTAACCCCCATTGCAGAAGCTGTGGGGACATTTCAGAGAAGGAGGCTTTTGAGCACTTTCTCTGTAAATATTCGGGTTTGGCAGCTAGACGATTAAGGTCATTGGGTGCTCCTTTTTTCGACAGCCTGGGGCAGTGCGTCAACCTAAATCCTATTAATCTTTTCCATTATATCAACAGCGGGGGCTGGTTGTAGATATCTGCCTGTTGGAGGTCTCATAATGGTATTAAAACTGCGCTTCAGTGCTACTTGAGGAATGCCAGACTGGTACTTCAACCATTTCACCTACCTACCTACCTATGTGTGTACAGGGTCCGGCACTCGAAGTGTAACGAATTAAAAATGCCATAAATTTTGTTTCGAAAATTACTTTACTCAAAGTAAAAAAGTGTGAAAATAATACAAAATTAAGAATCAAGTTACTTTTGTTCGATATGACCACCTTTTGCATTGACTATCGCATTGAGATGGTCCAGAAATGAATCGCAAGCTGCCCGAATGTGACTTGTAGGTATTTTGACCCACTCGCAGACAATGACTTTTTTCAGCGCCTCGAGACTAGTGAATCTTTTAGTTCGGACTCTGCTCTGTGGTTCCACGTGATGACCACCTCCTATTAAATATAATTTTTTGTCTACCAGTGGTGAATCATGCGTCTGCACGCTTAGCCTCTAAGAGTAACACAAAGTACCCCGTTATTACAAAAATCAATGCGCTAAGGCTACGCCTATTTTGGCTTAGCAGGGCAAATGTAAGTTTAGCATCAAGATTCGGCCAGCTGCGTCAGCTGTAAGAATTAGCTCCGGAATATTCTATCTCGTGCTCAGAATCTCCAAGTTCTTAGGTTTAGAGCTATTTTATTCTAACGGACTTCATCAATTAATTTTATATTCTCTGCTAAAGAGCTTGAAATTGGTTATCTTATACTTGGTTTCCTACTCGATCGCTTTTCATAACTCACACAGAGCGATATTATAGAAAATAACTACGCACTCAATCCCTTGAATTGATTCATTTAGGTAAGTAGCGATTGTGGCCTCTTTGGAATCTGTGGACTGCTCTTGGGCAGGTGTGAATAGAAGAGTTCAACAAGACATCTTTGGATACAAAGATATATGCATATATGTTTTGGCCAAAGATGGATCGCAGACTGTCGAGGAGGCTTGTCAGGCTCACTTACTTACTTTTTATGATAGTGAGGAATCTTCACCGGACTCTATCCATTAGGAATCCATAATAGCAAATATCAACTTTATCTGAAAACCCTAATTGTGGTAGCTATTCGAGAGCCGACGGCGTGGAATCACCTAATCACTTTCTTTCCAACTAAATGGTGATCAAACTGGAGGTACTTTTTCTAATAAGGGTTTCTGGACAGATCACGCGTGACCACTGTCAAACTATATATGTCTTTTTTCAAAATTCATTGAAATTTCAACCTGGAAACACTTACGTCTCAATAAAGTCGTTTAATTGTATTATTAAAATTGACGCTGTGTGAAAAGCGTTCAACGCGCGCTGAGGCCAACTTATGGTGTTCAGCGATGAGGCCCATTTTTTGCTTAATGGCTACGTCAAAAAGCAAAATTGCCATATTTGGGTGGAGGAGCAATCCAAAGCTATTCAAGAACAGCCATTACATCCATTGAAAAAACTGTTTGGTGCGGCCTATGGGCTAGAGGAATCATGGGCCCAGATTACTTTAAAGACGAGGCTGGCGCCAATATAAAAGTGAATGGCGAACGCTATCGCTCCTTAATAAACAACGTTTTGATGCTAGAAATTGAAGCCTGTGATCTTCACAACAATTGATTCCAACAAGACGGCGGATGGCGCTACTTGCCCTACAGCCTGTGAACCAATGGATTTACTGCGTCTTCATTTCGGTGAGTAATTTATCTCTCGTCTCGGACAAGTGGATTGGCCACCAAGATCGTGTGATATCACACCTTTGGACTCTTTGTGGATAAACCAAATTCGATTGAGGCATTGGAAGCCAACATTACTAAAGTTATTCACAAGATACCGAACGAAGTCCTCCAGCGAGGCATTCAAAATTGGTGTTTACGGATGTCCAAGTTACGGCGCAGTTGCCGCCTACATTTGAAAGGGATTACTTTTAAAAAATAAATGTCAAGAATGGTTCTACACAAAAATAATAAAGATATTCCAATCAATTTGAATTTTCGTTGTTTTATTTGAATTTAAAATTCGACACCTCTAAATTGATCGCCCTTTATTTAACATGCGGCACAGATTCCAATATCTTGTTGCAGGTATGGATATTGGCGACATGCGGAATATTTTTAAATTAATTCAGTTTTCCTTTCGTCGCCATTCTCTTCTGCTTCTCACTTCTAGTTACTGCTATCGAGGGACTATTACCCTTTATATGCGTAATAGGCGTTCCTTTTGGTACTACGACCTCAAGTTAACCTAAATTTTATGCTTTTTGCCCTAAAGCAATCTTATTTTCATATATGTAGGTGTGTATGTATGTGTACATCGAGCTAAGGCAAGTATTTGTGCGATCTCAATTTTTTAAGTTTGTAATAGGTGCTTTGAAAATTCCATTATTTTATCTTTATGCCGCACGCACAATGCAATGTGGTGCATGTGCACCCAACCATTACGCGACGGCCATGAAATATTCACGAGTATATGGCCAATTCAAGTGCAAAATCAGTCTGCCAGCCAAGAATGAGTAGCCAACCGGCAAGTAACTAGAAGTTGATAAATATTTATATGTTTAAAAAAGTAGGCGTACGGTTGTATGAATATCTTTGCATGTATGTGTGTGCATATATGTATGTGTGAGTACAAGAGAAATTTGAAGCAAGCCGACGATGGTTGCTGAGCCTAAATAGAGTGGTATGCGGCATTTGTTGCACTAATAGAGGCATTAGCGTTGAATAAATGAAACTAATTGATGTTTGTACAAATGTAACATTTCGCGCGAATTACTACTTTGTCACTTATAAGTATATGCCTATGTGCATTTGAGTGGTTTTCGTTGAAATCGAGTTATTTAGCAGAGGTAGTTGCCACTGCGAACTGGTCAATTAAATACGAGCAAATTAATTTTCGAACCAAATTTAATTAGCGGCCTTCAGGAGTGGCTCCCTCTAACTCGACCCAATGATTCCTTTGTTGCTCCCACCATTGGAAGATCTCTTGATAATCATTTCAAATTAATAATAATTCTAACCCGTTCGACACCACATTTGCGGACTTCTTGATGAGTTTCCTTTAGATGCAATTTCACCTTGGGCGAATAAAAAGATTTGCAAATCGGCATTTTTGGCTAGGCGCGGCAATGTGGGAAAGTCTTTCTTCGATGAAATCTTTTACACTGTAAACGAGGAATGGAACAATGCGTTCGTATAGTACAATATCCACCCTTTCTCAGCGGGTTCGGGTCGTGCACGGAAAATGCGTGCCCATAACCAACAACATAGAACTGCCGAAATAGAATTGTCAACTTATTGTCTGCCCGGCAGGAATATATTCCTAATGAACGAGGACGCGGATGGTGAAAAAAATCAACATTGTGACTTTCATAGGCCAAACATTAGATATAAAATTGCTTATGGATTGACCAACCACGGATCAGCGGTTACCACGCAGAGACTAGAGCCAATAATAGGAATCAGTTCTACAGGAATCAGCGATGTAATTTAAATAAAGAGCAATGGTCCGGTCTGGAAAGCTTCGCAACTGAAATGTGTTTTGTTACAATCCCGAACAGAAAACTGTCGAACTCTCTTCTAAAACTCGGCAGTCGTTCGGTTGATGGACGCTGCTCTTACAAAACACAGCCCGCCGGTTCAGCATATGGGCACCATACCAACTCTGACCGAAGTAACCAAGCAAGTTGCCATAGCTCAAAAACATCGACCAAAAAATGATGTCAATGATACAGCATCTAGCTTACTTTGGCTGAATTCTTCTCGAGATGCTTAAAACATAGAGGGTTTTCCAAACAGGTGTTATTTTGATATACAAAGAAAAATGGTATTTTTTAATATAAATGATCGGATGTTTATTTCACTATAAAAAGGAAGGTACGCCGTTCCACTATTGGAAAATAACATCAGGCAAATGACCACCACGGCCACGCGTACAGGACAATACCTTTTCATGAAATTTTCCATAACCGAATTGCAAAGTGGCTGCCCTATGTCCTCGATAGCATTACGAATTCCATCTTTGAGGTCTTGAATCGGACCTGAGCTGTTGGCGTAGACCTTCTGTTTCACGTGAATCCAAGGAAAAAAGTCACAAGCTGTTAAATCACAAGATCTCGGTGGTCAAATGTGATCACCTCTTCAAGAGATAACACGGTCCGGAAACTTTTCCCGTAAAAGATTTATGGTTTTGTTGCTTGTGTGGCACGTAGCGCCGTTTTGTTGAAAATAAACGTTGTCCAGATCAATACCATCCAATTCCGGCAATAAAAAATCGTTAATCATCTCTATTGGAAAACCCTATACAATGGTTTTAAACCTTACGGAGAGCGAATACCGATTATATTGTAAAATTATGCTTAAAACAAGTAATAATACCAGGTGCAAGGCATGGGGTGTTTTGAATATCTGGTCCTAAAGCCACATTGGCGAGTTCCAAGCAATTCACTGGCGATGGGCCTTAGCCATTTATTATACATGGCATGGTAATTGACGCATGAACCTTCTTTATGGATCGGTAGACAAACACAGATTATCATTAGGAGTTGATGCTTGCACTTTATCAGCCAACTCCCCGCCTCCGTATTGGAATAGCGCAGCTGGCAATCTTTTAACTTCATCATATTATGACTACAAGTAAACCACAAAGGCCATTGTTTTCGTTAAGTAATTATTTATACAACTTTATTGCTTGCTTGCATACGTCTACACATTTTATTGGCAGCTGATAAGTATAAACTTAATGAATTAGCATGCAAGTCAATTGTGTATTGTTGGCAAATATTGGAATAAAAAAATCAATATTCAATTATATAAACGGCGGCTGTCGTAGTGCACGAGATCGAGTCTCGCCGCGGGCACGAAACAACAAAGTGATAGAAAAGGTTTTTTTTCTAGTAGTTCAGGGGCGCAGGCAATGGCAAACCTCCGAGTGTACTTCTGCCATGAAAAAGATTTTCATAAAAAACCATCTGCCGTTTGGAGGTGGCATAAAGCTGTAGGTTTCTCTCTTTTGTTGAAAAACATGAAGATGCCCACCGCATATAGAA
Source organism: Anastrepha obliqua (assembly GCF_027943255.1). Classification (NCBI taxonomy): domain Eukaryota; kingdom Metazoa; phylum Arthropoda; class Insecta; order Diptera; family Tephritidae; genus Anastrepha; species Anastrepha obliqua. The sequence continues at coordinate 35,763,568 of NC_072896.1, forward strand.
GGCGGAGCTTCCCAATAAAAGGTGTAAGAGTAAATTATGGATACTTATATATGAATAATAATCATATTTATTATATTATATTTTTTTTTTTATTTATTAGGGTGGGCTAATTAGTTTAGAACTATTACATTTTTTCGACATCGTTTCTAGCAGATTCAGATAAAAAGGTGTTGTTGGTGCTACTCAGCTGTAGTAAAGCCAATATTACTCTATGGGGCAGTTAAAACTACTCCTACGGCAGCCCTTGAAAGAATACTCTACCTACCACGGGTTGACATTGCGACAGAAGATCTAGCAGCTGGATCTATCGCAAGACTTAACGCGCCGGGTGAATTTACCTGTAAAATATTCGGGCAAAGCTTAATAGGTATGAGTTATAGGACCAATCAAACTATATGACTCCGAAATACAATTCCGAACAAAAATTGAAGAAGAGGGGTGGAAAAGAAGTATGAAACCTAGCCACAATACGCTTTATATATTTACTGACGGCTCGAAGATGATGGGCGGAACAAGTGCAGGGAATTATTTCGCAGAGCTGGATATCAAGCGATCAATTACGCTCCTTGACCATTGCAGTATTTTTCAAGCAGAAGTCTTTGTGGTAGGAAAGGCTGCAGAAATAGTACTAGCAAGGACATCGAGCAACCCCAATATAAATATATACGTTGACAGTCAAGTTAGGTTAGGTTAGGTAGTAATGGTTGCCCAGAGAGTGCGCCCACTTGGACGAAAGAAGTTTGGTTGATCCTTTGGTGATACCATTGCAAGGGGAAGAAGAGGTGAAGGGGAAAAATGATAGGACGACAAGGAGTGGGGTGGGGAGGGTTGAGTATCTGTGGACTATGAACGGTGACTAATTTGCGGTTATGTTAGACTCTTGCTGCTGAGGAAGTTCATCAGATTTTTGGTATCAAGACCTGCTATATCAGCAGGCGCAGAAAAGAAGTGAGGGCCAACATGCTTGAATCTTAGTGCCGCGAGAGCTGGGCAGCTAAGGAACAGGTGCTGAGATGATTCCACCTCATTCTCCATAGAGCTGACGCAAAAAGAACTCGAAGTAATTCCGAGTTTCACGGCATGTATACTCCGCGGATAGTGCCCTGCGAGGATGCCCACGAAACGTTGACAGTCAAGCGGCCATAAAGGCAGTAAACTCATACGAAATTTCATCTGAAAACGTTCTTAGAACCAGGGAAGTCATAGAGAGACTAGCCGCAGACATACGGTTACACACATCTATTCGGTACCCCGACATAAGGGCATTGCAGGAAACGAAATTGTAGAAGAGATTGCCAAAAGCGCTGTTTACATACCATTTCAACGAGAAAACGACATACTGAAACCATTAAATACGGAATACAAGGACATCGTTGCGGACATGAAAACACGAATAGAGAGGAGGTGGAATAATCTAGCCACTTGTAAAACCGCAAAAATCGTGTGTACATAGAATGCAGATAAATACGCCAAATTCGTACTAGCCCTGTCTAGAAAGGAGAGCAGAACTATCGTAGGTATACTGACAGGCTACAATTTGCTAGCGGCGCACGCATACAAGATTGGGGATTACAAACAATGATAGCTGCAGATTTTGCAATGAACTCGAAAAGAGGGAAACGCTAGAACACCTTCTATGTTCTTACCCTGCATTAGTTAGGACCCGAATGAAATGTTTAGGAGCTCAACAATAGAGGTTTGCATGTCTCACGGGGTTAGAGCTTCAGAGTTTACTTAGACTTGCAAAAGACGCAGACGTATTACAAGATGTCTACTACAAAGAAACGTAAAGATTTAGCTCCAACTGCTAACACTAAGGACCAATAGGTCTATGTGATGACTTTCGGCCTGCCGGGTCAACTTAACCCAACCTAATAAGAAAAGTATCGAAGGTGAATCTTGCTCGATAACCTTGTTGCTGCTTTCAAATGCAAAATTTTAGTAAAGTTTGGACTAAAAAATAAAGTTCATAACACTTTGGCCAATATTAAACTTCATATTAACTTCGTATTAATTAAAAATAGTTTCCTTTGAATTTTTGGTGTCTCGAAGTTAGCGTTAAATCTTGGCTGATATGGACTTCTTTGCTTAGAATTTAGTATAGGATCATAATCTGTTAGGAACGATGTCGAAATGACCCGCCTTAATAGATATATATCTATATATATACATATATATATATATATACATATGTACGTATTTACAGTCACTGTGAATTCAATTTTGTTTGTTTATTTAAATTTTTTTATTTGCTTTTATTTTTATTGAATTTTTTTTATTTTGCTAATTTATTTATTTTTTATTTTTTTTTTTCGTTTTCCGTTTTTATTAAAGTTTTTTTTTTATTGTTTACTGCACGTGATGCTTAGTGCAAATCATAAAACTACAACTTTGGTATGCAAACAATCACTCAAAGAAAAAAACGATTTATTAATTAATCAACTTGCTTGTTTTTCTTCATCCTATTATTTCTTTTAACTTGCTAAATGCTGTTTTTGTTCTTGCTTTTTGACCTTTTAATTCCATTGGGCATACAGGTGTACTCAACTTTTGCTTGTTTAGATTTTAATTTTCATCTTGCAAATGTAGGTATGAGTTAATAGCTGATGTATGTACCTATATACAGGCTGCTGCGGTAGAAAGCAAGAGTATGAATTTTAAATTATTATGTAAATAAAATATTTTGTAAATAAAATAAAATAATTGTATGCTAACTCACAGTGGATAGATTTTTCTAAAACTAAAAAAAAACCAAAAAAATAATAAACAGCCAAACGAATGCGGTTTTCAAATTTCGGTAGCATCCGAGTTTAGATTGTTTTCTTTGTGATAATTTTCGTATACATGTCTTCAATATGTTTTGATATACAATAATTAGTCATTTCGCATTTTTAATAAGTTTTCGGCACGTGTGAAAGACACTTAACCTTTTTCTGACGTGCTTCTATCGAAAAATTGAATCCCGTTGTAGTTGACGCCATTATTGGCTCGTAACTTTTTGGCTACAAATAACACCGTTAGCATGATTTAGCTACCATATTCAGCAGACACAGTCCGCTGTGAGTTTTCCTGTTCTGCACTACTGAAAATACCCCTGAAAACACGGAGATTTGCTACATTTGAGAAGACAAAGACCACTTCCCTAGCAGAGCTTAAGACCAAAAGAACAAGAAGCGCATATCAGAAGTGCTTCATGGACTGCGAAAAGCGCTAACATTGGAATTAAGTATCTCTTTATGACTCCGTACATGAATTTGCTTTGTTTTAGAGGCACAGAGCATATTTTTGTGCCAACACTACGTAGATCGAAGTCCATTTATAATGAACCCAAATTTTCAAGATTCCCGGAAACTATTTATTTATACGTGGGCGCCTTGATGAGGAGCTTTTTTGTGGCAGAAATATGATCCGAAGTTTGCTTTTCCCTACCGAAGAGCAATCAGTAGTAGAAAAACCCTATTCTATCACTTGTTGTTTCGTGAACCATGAACTTTCGAATGGTAGTCACGTACCAACCCATTCGGCAAATGCGGGCGTGCCGTCTTCTGCCAGATTAAAGTTAGGTAAAGTGGCTGCCTTACGGCACATCGAGGCCAAATAGAGATACCGCCGGAACTATCCTATCCTTACTCCACTTGGTCCTCTTTAAACCATCCTATGCACTTTATAAATCTAGTTAGTCTAGCATATTTTATATCTGCAACATCCGCGATGCTGTCTAGAAAAGCGATTCCAAGCAATTTCAACTTTTCTCTACACAGAGCACCCACATAGAAGGTTACAACTGTCTCTTCCTCTTCTACACCCTGACTGCCTCTGCAAAAGTCAAAGTATGGTGACACAATTCTACTGGCATCTTCTCGACATGCTTTGAACCAGCTTTTCTGCGTAGCTCGTCGACAAAGAGATTTTGCGAACTTGACGCACGAGTTGCTTTAAATCGTGAGCTGGCTTTCCAGCAAGATGCGTTTTCATAATTCTCACACATTTTCAATGCGGCCGGCGTCTGGGGGCCTAGGAAGGCCAGTCCATCACTGTGACGCCATTTTTTGTTTCCATAAAAATACAGCCTCGAAACGCTTCGCGTACTTCTCACTCATTTTTGTTTGGTTGCGTTTACGGGAAATTTTCGAACGACACCAACCTGCGTTAGCACTGGCGTCGTAGCCCTTGAGTGGGACTATTTCGCAGCAAAAAGCAGAACGAAATGTATGTAGAAGTTACAAGAAAAATACCGGTTCTTTTCTTCTGCCACAGACTGTGTGTCGACTTTGTCTTGAGTAATTTGGAGCGTAGTGTCCAGTCTAGCCAATTCATCCGCCTTACAGTTACCCTCAATGTTACTGTGGGCCGGCTCCCGGAGTAGAGTTTCAGAGAAAAACTGTGCGAGTATTCTTAAATGTTCATAACACTCTACCACTATTTTCGATGAGTGTTTCCATGATTGAAGCCAGTTCAGAGCTGCCTGATTATCAGAATATATGTAGAAATTTCCGACTGCATTTGCGTCTTTATTTAGGATCAAAAAGCCTTCTTTAAACGCCAAAACCTCAGCTTGAAATACGCTGCAATGATCAGACAAGCGGAAAGGTATGTTAATGCCTATACTATTCGAATAAACATCACCTCCCACTTCATCGTTGAGTTTAGAACCGTCGATATAAATACTGACTCCATTTTCCTGAAATATTAACCCATTTCCCAGTCCTCTCTAGATGGAAATTTGATCGTATAAGGCCTGTCAAGGTGTTTTGGGCATTATTAGACCAAAAACAAGATTTTTTGGAATTTGCCGATCACAGTATCACCTCGGTTCAAGTTCTTCCAAAAGCAACTTTTTTGTGTACATATGCATTAGTGTACCTGCATCACTCTCCACATTAAAAATTGGTAGTATTGTTCCATCGGCATTATGCAAATTATTATAGATATTTTAAGACATCTACCATAATATTTCGGCAAAATATTAGGTTTCACGTGAGCTGGACCGATTTGAAAGTATTCCTAAACTAGTTTTTAAAAATATTTTTTCTAAAAAACCAGCTCAGATGGTAGAGGAGTTTAAGCTTAAAAGGTACCTCTGAATTGCAGCGGGCAAAATACTCAAATTCTGCCTCTTCTGCGAATTCCTAACTCACTCAATCAGTGCAATATTAACTAAAGCTTCTTTCTGTCACACCCTGTATTCACCTCATACGAAAAACAAACTATGTTTTATGCATATATGTACATCCGATCACACATACGTAAATATGTATGTTGTGCTTGCTTTGATCTTTTAATAAACATTCACGCAGCTTCAATTAGCTCACCCATCATTTTGAAAAGCGAAGCAGTGTAAACAAATAAAATTTATGTTTATTTGCAGAAACATTAAATTTGTTATTGGAATTTTTAATTTTCCATTAATGTTCACAAGGCTCGATGCGTCAGTCGGTGCTGCTCTTAAGTACAAGTGTAAAGATAAATGAGGCAATTGCCTCTGGGCAACATGCTTTTGGGGCACTGCAAAAATGAAAAAAAAAAACAAATTGTTTTAATTGCAAAAACAACTCTTAAAAGTTGGCTATATATGAAGCGTGTGAAACATAAGTGAGAAGAAGTAAAGGGTTCGAAAAATATTGCGTTCAGGGCCCTTCATCGGTAATCAAGTTCCGCTATTACCTACCATGCGTTTTAACTGCGCAGATCCTCAATAAAAGACACTTCAGCAGCCCTTTAACCAGAGCTTAGTCCAGAATAGGCAGGCTTTCGTCCTAACCGATCTTGCTCTTAATCACATAAGCAGCCTCCAAATCAGAGGCATTCGACACATCCCACCACGGTGCTATTCGTAACGTTCACTCTTGAGTGTAAGGGGGTCCTACGTAAACTGATCCAGCTTGAGTAGGCACTTTACGCCAGTGCAGGACGCCAGGTGATGCATGATCAGCTCTTGGGTAATAGGATAAGGGTCTTCCCAAGCTTACGCCAAGGGTGCATCGTATCAACATTGCTTTTTAGCATCGTCTTGGACATTGTCATCGTCGTAAACAAACTGCTTCGAGGGCTATGCAGGGCCAACTTGCTGACCTCGACTACGTGGACGATATTCGCCTACTATCACACACGTTTTTCGACATGGCAATGCAACTCCAATCAACACAGCAAGCTGCCGCTAAAGCTGGGTTGGTTTTCAACATCTCCAACACCTTAGTGAGGTATACTAACATTCAAAATACGTGTCGGTTCCGGATCGGCCAAGCCTGATCAGTAGGAGGCCCAGCCGAAGCAAGTGCAATCTCTTTGCTATCGGGGCAGTATCATCCCGGTGTTAAGTGGCTTGAGCGAAGACATCGAAAACCGCATTGGGATAGGGTAACCAACGTGTGGCTCCCTACGTTCAATTTGGAAAGCATCACACATTTCGCAACACATATTCTAATATCAAATCATCTTTACTTTATGCCTGTGAAAGTGGAATACAACAGCCAATATAAACGCACTGCAAGTTTTCACTAATCGATGCCTTGGCAAGATCCTGAAAATCTTCTGACCAAATACAATCTCAGAGGCTGTTCTGTGCAGAACAATTCAGCAAACTCCAATACTCCGCAGAAGAAAATGGTGTTGGATTGACCAGGTTCTTCATAGACAATGACTTAACAAGAGTCGCTATTGAGTGCAATCCTCAAGGTAGCTGTAGACGAGGAATCCCATCGAACACTTGGAGACGTTTCTTGTATATGGAAACACGCACTTGGAATGAAGCAAAGACACTGGGCCAGAACAGATCTGAATGAAAGAAATTTGTTGTGGCTCTTTGTTCCTCCCTGGAACCATAGGAAATAATAGTAATTTTAATCGTGAAACGGAAGGTCGAACTGGCAGGTTGATAAATAATCTGCTTCTTATGTGGCTGCAAAAGCACAACTTCGGCAGTTGCTTTACTGCTTTGCAAAATTGGACCAGTTATTCAAAAAGTTACTTTTCTTGTACTTTGTCCTTCCATTATTGTATATTCATTGGTAACCTTGTTTTTATTGTACCTATTCCCTTAGAAAGAATCAAGAATCAAAGGATTTTTTCACAGTAGCACAATTCTCTACTTCTAAGATGCGAATAAGTCAATGGAATCGCCTCATTTGTATGCCTTTCCCAATGTCTTTATTATTATAAAACTCCCACAGGTTCATCATTACATCCTTTTCTTTGATCTATCCTATCTTTCCTCTTCTTCCGATTGCTACTAAGGTACCTATCCTACATTTGCTCCTCATCACCCACGCTTCTGCGCCATATAAAAAAGGGGTATGAGGGGTGACATATAGGTTGTCCTGTCGAGAGTTACGCAAGCTATTCAAGACAATCACATTCACGTCTTTATTCGTGCATATGAATTCAATTCGTAGTCACGTTTGCTTGCTCACCACCAGTTCAACATTCCCTCCTCTTCAGTACCAGATCGCACACACGGATAATGTCATATATATCCCTTGCATTGAATAGTTCTCTCCTCAGTTCTTAGTGCCTTTTCATCTCTTTTCGTCCTAGCCCACACTTCTCGGGTATATAAAAGAGTGCTTGTAAGGGGAGACTTAAAACTATGAACTAAAACTCTTGTTCGTCGAAATGGGATCTTGCTTTGGCTACCGAATTCCAACTATCACTTTTAGCTCGCATCACTAATTCGAGGTTTATTTTTGATATTTTAATTGATATTAGTTTTTATGCCACAGGTCCCATACCCGGTACACAGTCTCGCCCTAGTATAATAGATAATAAATATACATAAATTTTGATGTAAAAAATTCGCATATTGCCAATTCAGACCTGGCGCAATTGTTCATAAATAACCAAGCGAAAAATAATGGAGGCACTTTTTCTTTGTCTGCTCGATTGTCCATACTCGTATATTTAGAGTAATATTTTTAAATTGAAGAAGAATAATTATATTATTTATTCGTCAACGGAAGTCTCAGGGTTACTAAGAGACTGGTTACTTCAGGCGGATTGAAGAAACTAACTCTATTCCTATTCCATTTATTCCTTCTTTGATGTTTAAATTCTACGTAGTACCTGTGCACCTGTGATCGGAAAATCGGAGCTGGATGGGTAAGTGAACACGACCAACCCTAGACATAAATATATCAGTGTGGTTCAAAAACTCGGAAATTTACCTGTAAAGAAGAGAAGAAGGAATTGGTTAAAATTTGAATGTCACTATAATACAGAATTTTATGTAATTTCTTACATCTTTGATAGCTAAATAATTAAGTTAGAAAGCATACGTATTTCAGAAATTTAGAATTAAAATCATTGGTTTTTATGAGGACTTTTTTATGGCAGAAATATACTCGGAGGTTGACCATTTCCTGCCAAAGGGTAGGAGAAGTAAAAAGTTCTGAACGCTTTCCGGCCTTTTGGGGATGATACTAGGTTTCAAAGAAAGTACTTTGACAGTCCTCAGTGTGCTGAAGCCAGTCGTGTGTTACAGCGTACCAAACAACGACGGAAGTGATCAATTCGTGTTTTATTTGTTTCGCCCCATTTTGTCGCACAGTCGTTAATATTTATAGGGAAGCAGCTAAAAATCATTCCAGTATACAGCATAAATATTAGAAACGTTTTTCCGCTATTATTAGAAAGACCTCTGCTATAATCGATATGAATAAGTACAGAAAAAAAAAGATTTATAAGAAAAGTTCGCCTATGCATGACAAAATATACTAGTTGCTTCTTTTATTAATAGCGACACACAAAATAGTAAACAGAGTTACAGATTTACTGTAATGCTTTCTAAGCTTCATAATTTCATCACAACTCAGCGGCTAAGCTTCAAAGCTTTAACCAGTTATCGCACTTGAATGAATTACAATGCCACTGTCACTACCAATGTCGCACAACACACACACACAGTTGCATAAAAATAAAATATTAAAAACTCTAAATGTCAGCACATAAAACTTAGAGCCACAACAACAACAATGCTCGTAACAAATGCCACGAAAGTAGTAAAAGCAACAAACGGGAATAAGCGTAGACCACAACTGACACTTGTCATTGCAGTTGTAACAAATGAATGGGTGGAGAGGAGAAATGCATACGCGCATTCATGCATATGTACAAGTGTATGTGTATTTATATACGCATATGTGTATGTAGAATGCGCATTTGTGACGCAATGAATCACAAGAAACGGCATTGCAGAGCTTGGAGTTTGTTCTACAGAAGAGTTGCCAGCAGCAAAGGCACCCAGCTGGAAAATTGTGCATCGCTGATCATGGAATTGTCATGAATGAAATCATTGATGATATGTTGGAGAGAGCGAGAAAGTCTCTTTTTCTCTCTCTCTCTAGCTCTCTCTCTTAAACTGGCATCCCTGTTGACGTGTCAAGCGGTAAGTTACAGATAGCCAACACCCCCCGAAGAATTAAAAGAAGGGTATGAATAACGGACCTCTTTGGATAGAACATTGAAAAATGTACGCCACAAATAAAAGATTAATACGAAAGCAATCCAAAAAATGTATTTAAATATTTAAGTTTGTTGAAGTATATTTTTTAGCTGAAGTAACTTTGAGATGAAGACCTTCACTTAGTTGGAAGGACCAAGTGGAGAACGATTTGTTTTCACCAGGCATTTATAACTGGTTTCGATTAGCATGTGAAAAAAAATCAACTTAGCATTTTATGGAACTTGGCGGTTGGCGGTTACTGCGACAAGAAAGAAGAAAAGAGCTTTGAAAACATTGTCTTTTATTTGTTATTTGTTAATTGTTTTTTTTTTTCTTTTTTGCGTTCTAACTAAATCAACTTTAAAAAATATTATTTATTATTTTTACCATTTCATACATATTAAAATATGTCTTTTCTTATAAAGAACTTTCAAAATATTACCTTTTATTTCATAATATTTTTTTTTCGCATTCTAACTAAATCAACTTTAAAAAATATTATTTATTGTATAATATGTATATCACAATATTAATATATGTTTTTTCTTATAAAATTTTAACAGCTTTTATTTCATTAAATGTGCTCAAAAATGTTACCAGTTTATTGTTTATTGAAAACCTAGGTTTAGGCAATTGAAATAGTTAGCCAAGGCAAGTCATGTAGAGAAGCAGAGAGATTCTGTCATAATAGAGTTGGGCCAAAAGAGAAAACCAATTTAGAAGATAGAAAACGAATTATTTAGCATGCATGACATGATAGGTGACATGTCATGCAGGGTGTCATGCATCTCAAAGAAGCCTAAAAACACAACAGTTGTTTGAACAAGTAAGTTACATCCCTTGAAAAAATCTACAGCATACCATTAATGATTTTCTGTGCCATGCACGTTAATATCATTGTCATGACAGACATGAATTTCCAAGTAAGTAAGCAAGTAAAAACAAGAGAAGTTGAAGACAAATGCGGCTAGCGGGCAGGGTATTGCATTTTCCCGTGCAAGGAAGAGGAAGAGCAGGAGTAGGCGGATCAATAGGCAATGCACAACATTACCACAACGGCACTGCGCGCTTGTGATGCAACATTGCGGACAAACAACTTGTGCTATGTGATATTTCGCCAAAAGATACAATTTCAAGTAGCGAGGTGCTACTGATGAGGCCACAAATACAATAGATTTATCTAGTAGACAAACGTGTGCGCGTGTGTGTGAGTGTGATTGAATGTTGGAAGACAGTTACAAACTGGAAACTGGCGCATCCATATACATACATACACACATACACACATATAAGTATGTACTTAAGCGGTAGAGTAAGTGAATGAATGCTAGAGAACGCAGCGGTGAAATGAATGAAGGAACAGAAAGCTGCAGTCGCGCAGACATGTATATATGTATATGACTAGATTTGTATGCCAGCCAGTGTATGTAAATTTCTAGAGCACCATCCGCATGTATGTATGTACGCGCTTTCAAAAATATTTATTACTTGCCTGAGGGCGTGTAGTTGCCAGCAGAAGCTGCAAAACAAGCGCTCCATATAAGCAAAGCGTAACATTAACGAACTACATATAAACACAAGTATATATATGTGTGTGTGTAGCATCATACAAATAGCAATAAAAGTAACAACGTAACACTAAGAAATCAAAAGCACAAATGCAATGCCAATGGCAGTCATGCTAGCAGCTTCATGCCACCGACAACTGCAACAATTTGTGGTTACAAAATGTAGCCGAGCAATAAGAGCATGCGCTGGCAGCAGCAGCAGCAGCAGCGGCAGCAATGTTGTAGATTAAAACATGTTGAGTTGAGACAAGTGTCCGTAAAATGTATTATAAGTTTGTATGTATGTATATATGCAGGTACAAATACATACAACAAGTGCCGTTAGACTGTGCTTTGGCTTGTATGGCAAGATGGTGTAAAAGCAAATGCCTGGGAAACGCAAATATGTATGTAAGTAGGTAGCCAGGCAAACATAAGCGCTTTACTAGCAAATAAACTTGTTTAAAAATAAATTAAATGTTACTTATACGCCACGTAGAATACATTGAAATATGAAACATTGTTTTGAGGTTAACAAATATGTACTTAAGCATTCATTGTTGGTAGAATGTTGCAGTCTAATTGTACGAGTGAGATTTTAGAAATATGTGAAAGCATGACTTCATACGCATTTTCAGCCCTAGAATGGACATTTCATAAAAGCGCTTTAACGTACGAACTTCAAGTTTGAAATGCCCGGCATGCAAGGTGTGTCGCTAATGCGTAATTTTAAAGGGTGGTTAAATTTTCAGACGACGTGCAACGCAAATGGGTATCAGTCGACGGTCTTTAAGCGAATTTTGGTACAAGATTTGAAAATGTTTTCGTACAAAGTCCAGACGGTGCATCAGCTGTTAGCTGCTGACCGCCAATCGCGTCTAACATACGCTCAAGCCATCCTTAATCACCACCAAGAGGAAGATGATTTTTCATCAAAAATAATCATGAGTGGTGAGGCCCATCTCCATCTTAGAGGGTACGTAAATAAGCAAAATTTACGCTTCTGGGGCACTGAAAATCCGCGTGTAACCCACGAAGAGCTGTTTTCGCTGGAGGAGTCATCGGACCTTTTTTCTTCGAAGACGTCGCGGGCCAAACGGTTACTGTGAATGGTGAGCGCTACGGAGCACTGATCAACGAGTTCTTTTTGCCGCAACTTGATGAATTGGGATTGGAAAACATGTGGTTCCAACAGGACGGTGCAACGCACACACTGCACGTGCCACAACCGATATGCTGAAGGATGCATTTCCCGGGCGCCTAATCTCCCGTTTTGGCGATTTGCACTGGCCAGCAAGATCACCTGATTTGACCGCTCCAGACTTCTTTTTGTGGGGCTTTTTGAAGTCGCGGGATTATGTCAACAAACCTCAGACCCTTGCAGCTCTTAAAGACAATATCCGTCAAGAATGTGAGGACCTATCGCCGGAAGTTGTGGCCAAAGTGATGGAAAATGCCATAAAAAGGGCTCAAATGGCAATCAACTGTGGCAGCGGCCATTTACATGACATCATATTCTCGACTTGATGTAAAAAAAATTAAAAGACCAAATAAAAATAATCCACAAGAAAAATCAAAGTTTTTCATTTTTTTTTTAATTTACCACCAAAAACATCGCAAGGTTACTTTTGCGCCACCTTGTATAATAACATAGTATTAAGTCAGAAAGCGAAATAAATTTGTATATTATAAAATAAACTCTTTCGTTTATTTGCTTTGACTGCTTACGCATTTTGCCTAGAAAATATTTAACAAAACGAGTACCTAATATTTTCATATTTTAAATATAAACGAATAAATATTGCCTTGAAAACTTTAACTTGAACTTTTCATAATACGGAAATAATGCAAAAAGAACCAAAACAGAAAAAAATAAAAACAAAATAAAGTTGTAAGAAATATACACAAAAGTAGACACAGCTGATGCTCCGCAATCTGTTTGCACAGAACTTCTTGCTGCTAAGCGCAAAATAAAGCACAAAGTCGAAGACACAATTGTTAAGAGTTATCTATCTACACACACATATACATATACGTATACAAATACATATTCATATTCATATACATATACGTATACATATAGATATGCACACATACATATGTATGCCCACATGTTTGTGTGCGCATTATTTGCTTGTAAATTCAGCGCTCACACACAGTCAAGTACACGGAAATGGCCATGCAACTTTGTTCGAAAAATATTACAATGCAGCAACAACAAGAACAATACGAAGACTATAACAACATATGTAAGTAGCAACTACATAACCAAAGATAGCTAACAATTTCGCTCTAATTGCCATGGCACGATATTGCCACTGCTGCATTTACAATAATTCTTTGAAAATGCACTTCCTGCTCTGCGAAATAAAAATATGGTAAGTTGAAAATATTGCTGATACTAAATAAAGCCAATTATTTGCTCTTCTTGCATTTTTATGAGCATCACGAAATGTGGCAAAGCTTTGTAAACAATTTTACCAATGTATCACTATACGCCCTTGCAGCAATATTGCAGCTCAGCTACTTCATAGTTTGTACGCTTAATGTGTGGGCTCTGCAGTAGGACCTGTGGAAAAATCCACTTATACGGTACTAGTTGGCAACTAGTGAAGTAAGGACTGTGATGAATACGTTTTTTTCACTTCGCAAACATAAGCAGTTGGTATGAATATTAGATGGCGATATCCTAAAAAAGGTCGATTGGCTACGGCGCTTTGGATAGTTCGAAACTAGTACTAAATGAAGCAGATAAGGTTTAGTGCGCTCTGCATACTTTTTTTCATTATTTTCGAACTAGTTTCGAATTCTTCACATTATATATGCAGTAGCAAATACCTGACATGCGCTGTTCTGCCGATAAAGCAAAGTACTAGGTGGCGCAAACTTAGTCACCCTATCGGAAGGTTTATAATTTTTGCATATGGCGTCGTACGTCAATCATATTTGACATTTGTAAAGTAGACAGCTGCAGTACACAAACGGACAAGCCATGAAACGCGTAAAGGTCAAAATAAGGATTTAAATCACCCCAAATATTTTTGTATTTAGTCAAAAATTTAGTAAACAAATTTTAAATTGTTTTTGTTTATTACTTAGTAAAAAATTTAATAAAAGAATTATAAAATGTTTTTTTTATTTAGTAAACGAATTATAAAGTGTTTTTTTTTATTAGGTAAAAGAATTACAAAATGTTTTTTTTATTTAGTTAAAAGATTATTTAGTGTTAATGTTTTTAATAATTTAATTTTTTTTTAACTTTTTTTATTTATTAAAAAATGATTTTATTTGGTTAAAATGTACTCAAAAACAAAAAGGGATGATTAATTTTGCGCCATATTGTATATAGGAAACACACTTGTGAAAAAGACAGCTGCAGTACACAAAACGATAAGGAATGGAGCGCGTAGAGGTCAAAATAAGAATTTAAGTCACCCACGATATTTTTTTAAATTTAGTAATTTACTAAATAAAAAAATTATAATTGTTTTTTTTATGTAGTAAGAAAGTTGTAATTTTTTTTTCGTTTGGTAAAAAATTATTTAATTTTTATTTTTTTAATTATTTAATTTTTTAAACTTTTTTTTATTAAAAAAATATTTTATTTTGTAAAAATTACTCAAAATGAAAATGGGATAATTAATTTTGCGCCACCTTGTATAGGGTGGGCCATGTAAAATTTGCTTTTTGAATCGGCTATAAAAAAAAAACTAATCAATATCTTTTCAAACTTTTTTTTTGAACATTGCCATTTATGAATAAAAAATAATATCGTTCATATGACTGCCAGGACTGGCTTTACAGTAGGACATTCGATCAACCCAATTTTTAAGCACATTTTCGATTGTTTGGGCTCCAATTTCATGAATGGCAATCTTGGATTTCGCATCAATCGTCTCTGGATGGTTCGCATAGCATTTGTCCTTAACGGCTCTCCACAAAAAATAGTCCAACGGGTAAATCACAGCTCTGAGGCGGCCAATTGATATCGGAATTTTGGCTGATTATTTGGTTTTCAAAAACGGTAGCCAAAAGTTCGACTGTAACTTTGGCAGTGTGACAAGTTGCACCGTCCTGTTGAAACCAAATGTCGTCCATGTCATCCTCTTCAATTTTTGGAAACAAAAACTCGTTATGCATGTCACGGTAACGCTCGCCATTTACTGTAACCGCGGAAGAAGAAGAAGACTCACCACTTTGGAAATAGGTTTTGAATATCTCCCAATTTTGCTCAAGCGTATAGCGTCCCATTTCGTAAATGTCAAACCTTTGAGTAAATTATGAATACATTTGACATGTAGTTTGTGTTACCATTCTAAAAAAAATAGGTGGTTCAAAAAGCAAACGCTAACGCGCTGACATTAAAAATCTGATGAATTTCATCAGCAGCACAATGCGGTTATTGCAAACGCAGCATAGTCAGCGTTCGTAATCCACATGCTCCTAACCATCCCAGCACCACCTCTCCCCGCCCTCTCCCTGTATCCCATCGGTCTTTCTCTTTCACCTCACCTCCTTCATAATTGTATCACAAAGGACGAATCCATTTTTTCTTCGTCCAAATGTGATCATTCCTTGGGCAACCATACCAACCTAACCTATGGAAGGGATTATCACTTCTGCTGATGGACAAGTGTTAATTGAAACGGTAGGTCTTCCGCTAGAACGATATGAATTTTTCCCGCAATGCCCTGCATTAATTTCGGTATTGTTTTGCCTTCTGAATATATTTTAGGAAAATTGTTCCAGGGGAAAAGAAAAGGAATTAGGACCCTTAGTATTCCATCACAAAAGCGATTGGCATTGGCAATAGTGATTGACAAGTCCGATTTCCAAGACCTATGGTTACCTATTTGCCACCAAATGACGTTTCAATTGTTGCTATTCCATCTGCTGTGATTTCTTAAATAGAATTTCAGAGAATAGAGTCTACCCAAAGAGCTGCAGATACAAGTTGATGTACGCCAATATGTTTGATTTAGCCAGTTCCAAAACGCGCCACAAGCATATTTTCTTTTCTGATTGACACTGCAGCAAATTATAAGGATGCGATGGTAAACGGTCACCTGATAAAATGTCTGCTATAATCAAACAAAAATAATGCACTCTCCATTTGGCTTTCAATTCACAAGCGACAGAGTAAATACTCCGCATGAATGTCAGTGCCAGTCCATTCCCATTGCTACTTAAAACTAAGTACACAAACGCAGTGCGAAGCCATTTCTCAACTAACAAAATACACATTTTCACCATTTTTTTATTACTCAAAAGCGTAAGCAATGTTAACTTATGATAAATTGATATTTAAATTGTTCGATGAACATTTTTAGTTCAAATAACTATGCCTCGCACGATTTTGCTCCCATTGGGGTTTCTAAATTTGTGTCAGTTGCCCAGAGGGATACAATTTCTATATATGACTTTGTTTTATTTTGAGAAAACTTGCATTACAAGTTGCGGCTTGGCTTAAATCAATATTTGCACATCAATTACGTAATAAAAACACAATGACAAGTGTCGTGCAGGGAAATTCTGAGAGTTTTGGCTAAGTTTTGTCTCTTAATGAGAGCTCAGTATTTCAATGAAAAAATGAGAGGAAAGAGAAGATAGATTTTAAATTTCGCAGCTCCTCCAGCCGTGTGAGGAAAGTGAGAGTCAAGCTGTTAGCCTCGCAAAAGTAAGATTCTGAAGAGTAGATGCCGACCATCCTTGGCATAGTAACTACCGCAGCTGACAGGCTACAAATAACGTCATAATAATTTGAAATTATCACAAATTCTACAAATGGCATTTAATGTAATTGTGCTTTAATTTTTATGTTACAGACAGGCAGCCAGACACTTAATTTGCAATGAACAATGCAAAATGCTGCGCTATTATTACTGCACAAATTTGCATGCCGTTGCGCTCCCATTTTGGCGATTTGTATTGGACGAACAGTAGGGAGGTTAAAAATTAATTGGTTAAAAAAATTTATTTTTTAATTTGATTAAAAATATATTTGTGAGTTTTGGTGATAAACGGGATCAGGATGTGAAATAATAAAAAATAATCGGTTTAAAAAAATGGATTTTTTAATTTGGTCAACCAACTTTTTTGATATTTTTGTTAATTTTGGTGCTAATCGGATGCGGAAAACTAAAAATTGGTCGCATTGTTTTTTATGGATTTTTTAATTTGGGTAATTAAACAAACTGCATCGTCTGATATGTGTTGGTATTACAGGGGCTATGAAAACATATCCTACTGATGCATTGGGTGTGCTCCTAAACATACCATCGCTTCCAGTCTTGATTGAAAGGGAAGCTCGCTCGAGTGCGTTAAGATTAAAAGGTATATCTGAATTTAAAAGTAGGGATATGAAAGGACATTTAAAGATCTTAGAAGACTTCCTACATAGTCCCATTCTTCATAGGGATAATATACTATCCCCAAACCAATACTCTTCAGGAGCTTCCAAGTTATAATTAATGAACGCACAGACTAGAGAAATAATTCTATCACTTTCAAACCTGGCTCTCAGCTATGGTTTACTGATGGGTCCAAATTGGAAAATGGCAGAACAGGGACAGGAATCAATGGGAATCAATTCAAAAATTCGATTCCGATGGGTCTCTACCCAACAATATTCCAGGCAGAAATACATGCTATTGAAATATGTGTGAGAGAAGGCCTTAGCAGGAAAATGAGATGTACTCACATCTACATATTTTCAGATAGTCAAGCGGCTCTAAAAGCTCTTCTATCAACAACTATCACCTCTAACTTGGTAAATGATTGCCTAAACCTTCTCAACACGTTAGGAAACCTCAACATAGTAACACTGGGCTGGATTCCAGGACATGAAGGACATGAGGGAAATGAAATGGCTGATGACCTTGCAAAACAAGAATCAAATATGCAACTTACTGGTCCTCAGAAAAAGCCACATTAATGAATTCCTTAGGAAATGGGAAGAAAGGAAATTTACTTCAACTGTGCCGCTCAGCGTCAAGCCACACTATTTCTTAGTCCCAACAAAGAAATATCTCCCTATACTCTCACTAAGCAGAGTAGATCTGCGTCTTTTAACAGGATATCTTACAGGTCACTGCAGCCTGAGGTATCCTCTAAATAATATTGGCCTATCTGAGACCAATGTCTCCCGCTTTTGCGAAATGGACATATAAAGCTCAGAACATGTGCTTTGTGAATGTCCGGCGTTGGGCAGACAGAGACTTCATCACCTTGGTGGTATCGTAGTATCTCCATGCAATCTTTCGAACAACAAACCTAAACTTGTGCTAAATTTTTAAAAAGCCTAAAACTCTAGGGTTACAAAAATAGGCCTTTCACAATAGATCAGCTCTGGTCGTAGTGCGTAATGGCCTTCTAATAATAATAATAATAATTTGGGTAAACATCTTCTTCGATTTTTGTTTATGCAGAATATTAAAAAATAATCGGATTTTTGTAAATTAATTTTTTTTATTGATTTTGTGCTAACATGCATACAAAAATATACAAAAATTATAATTAAAAATTTGGTCTACCACCTTCTTCGATATTTTTTCAATTTGAGTGCTAATCGGGAAGCGGGATACTAAAAACCAATTGCATTTTTTAATTTTTTTAATGATCTTTTTCGACATTTATATACATTTTGGTGCTACTTGGGATGCAGAATACTTAAAATATAATCAGTTTTTTAATGGATTGTTAAAATACTATTTTTTTAATGAATTTACAAAAAAAAAAATTTGTTTGAGGATTTTTTTAATTTTGTTGACCATTGTTTTCGATATTTTTATTGGTTTTGGTATAGTAAACTAAATCGGTTTAAAAAAAGTGGGTTTTTTAAATTTTATTAACCATATTTTTCCGAATTTTTTATGACTTTGCTGCTAATCGACGGTTACTAAATAATAATAAATTTGTTTTAATAGATTTTTTAATTTGGTTAAACATCTTTTAGGACATTTTGTTGGTTTGCTGCTAACCGTTTTTTTTTTTTTTAATTTGTAATTTTTATTTTTGGTTATTTATATTTTCATTTTATTTTTTTATTTTTATTATTATAATTTTTTATTATTTATTTTTTTTTTAATATTCCTATTTTTTCATTTACTATACTTTTCTTCTAACATAAATACATCACAGCTAATATGAACACAAATAATAGTTTTTGCACCTACTCTAAATTTTCGTGAAAGTCTTGCAAGCTAATATTCTTACGAAAATACCCCAATTTAGAGTCAAATATTCTGCAAGCACTGCAGACAATTCTGAATACCACAAAGCGACCACAGGAGATGGTCGTCTGACCGTTATAATTTTTCAAATTAATTTCATCAATTTCATGCCTGAGTGAGTTTACTTCACTCACGAAATGACTGCCAATTAATTAATGTAATTACTTTTGTCCCACCCTCTTTAAAACAGAGCGCAACAAAAAGCGCAAAAGAAGCGTGAATGTGTACACATAGTTATAAAGGGTCTTTCAAAAGACGCGCCTTGATTTAAAATAAATGATGTTAAAATTTATATTATTTCAGGTTTCACTCTGTGTATGCAAAACCGGCTCTCACTATTTATATGCGAAAAATGACAGCATTTCAATGCCCACCATGGGCACGTCTACAGGCTGTCCTATCAGAATTAAAATTTTCATGGACTCGCTCACATAATACCATATTGAGCGCAGCAATGTCGATTCGAATGTTATGTCTTAGCTATGGAAACGTCGTCGGCTTATTCACAAAGGCTTTACTTTACAAAAAATCCCAGTCTACTATGCCAATTTGAATTATCGACTCATTCGGAAGATTCTTTCCACTATAAAAATCATGAATTTTGCGAATTGTTGCTGTTGAAGATCCACCATCTCATAATAAATTTCAATAATTTTAACGCGTTGTGCTCTCTTGTAACTTTGTACATCTGTCTACTCTATAAATATCAGAGATGACATAAAAAACGAATATGAAATTATTCACTACTAGACGCCACTTTTGAAAGGCCGTTTACATGTAGTAAAAAAATGTATATTTATACCTATTTTTATGTCTACATGCATACATTAATTTGTATCTCGCGAAAATATCTGCTGCAATCCATTTGATGCATTTTATCTGGAAAAAGATAAAAGCCGGAAGCGGATGCAATTGATGATACGCGATTAGTTTAGCGCTAGACAGTTGCTCTTTTTGTTGTTATTTATTTTTTTTTATTTTTTGTTTTTGTTTTTGCCTCTCATGTTCACCGGCTTTACTCTAAATTTTTGCATCACTTGATTACTTTACTTTCTGTTTGCAATATTGCAAACAAGTAATAAATACTAGAAATGTAGGTTCACTCATACATTATTTTGTAAAATTGAAGCAATTTTTCTACTAAGTCAAAGATGACAAATTTTTCTGATATGCAAATATTATATATCTCCATGAATAATTATCTTTTTATTTATCATCAGTTTCTCACTGATTACACAAAAACTAACCAAAAGTTACTTTTGAGGTTATTTAAGAAAATATTATTTAATACAGTAAATTAAATCTAACCGCCTTGAGCGAGTTCTAAATTTTCTAAAACTTGCTCTCCGCTCACTAAATTTTTCTCTACCACTACCTTCTCACCATGATAGAAAGAATAATGAGATGACGCCTATCGTTGTACCGTTACTTTGCGCTCAGCGAATTTGACAATGAGTTACGTGGTTTTTGCACCAGTATGACCAGATTACCATTTTCGTAACTTGATTTAGCATTTGTTTTGTTATTTAGTCTCGGAGCTTTAGTTCTTTCTTCATGGCATTTTTCTAGCCTGTTCTAATTAAAATGTAATGCTTATAATTTTGTAAAATATACAATTCACTCAGTTTTATTTAGCTTGATTTTTTTTTTAACATCTGGTGACATTGCCCGCGATTGCAGGTGTTGTTGGTGTTCTTCTGCTTTCGGCAGTCAAATCTCTCTCCCGCTACTGCAGTGTTGCCTATCTTTGGATATAAAAACGCACTAAAATTCCCATTTAAAGAAAATAAAACCCCAAATTTTTATTGAATCACTTAAAGAACTTTGTATGCATGGCAAATTGTCTTTAGAATGTTTGTTTTTTTTTTTAAATAAATGTGTTTTGTTTATGTAAAACTTAATTTATGAGTTTTTTTTTTTTGTTAGGCGAGACTATTTTGTTAAGGGAACGGCTTATTTGCCAAATTTGAGGTTATGTAACTAGATAAGGTACGCTTTTTGTAAAAATGTCAGTATGGTTTCTTTGGTATTTTCTGGTATTTTGTTACTTATTTTTACACCTCTTGATGCCCTATGTCCCACTAAGGATTGATGACCGGAAGAAACGATTACACCTCTATGGTTTTAATCCGGATTCAGTAAATTCAAACGCCTTTTAAAATGTGTAAGAACGTTTTCAATCTTAAGAAGAGTTGGGAGAGGGACATTTAACAATCTTTCATAACCTTAAGAGGAGCAAAAAATTAAATTCACACTTTCAAAATATCAAATTTAATAAGAACCAACAAATTTTCTTTAGAACTAAAGTCTTCTCAGAGTGGCCTTTTTTAACCTTCCTTTGTGTAATAATACAGTTTTTTTTAACTTAAAGTTTCGGTAGCTTTAAATTGCAAAAAAAAGAAACAAACACGAAACTTCAAAATTTTCGCAATTGCGGTATAAAAAAGCACTAAATTTATTGCGAAGAGTAAATGGTTGGCAATACTGCACAACTCGGAAAAACGTGACGTCACGTACTCTCTGATGGGCGCAATCTTCTTTCTATCATTCTTGCCTTCTCACTATTAGTATTGCCAACTAATTACCCTTCCTACACTCGAGGAGACGCCATCCAATTTCGCGTGCTCATTTGTCATTAACATCATAACTGGCTCCATTGACTGCCCTTCTCTTTTGGAAAAGATTGCTTTTTCTCTCTTTCCCTCCAGAATTATTCGCCATTCGGAATTCTTTCAAGTTGCTTTCTCTAGAAGTAGTTAAGGTGCCAACGCTCCCATATCTAGAGCCTGTGCTGAACTACATTTAGTCTTCAATGCTTTAAATTTTGATTTCACGCAATGAAGTCCTATTTGACTAAATATTTCAGAATGTTTTTCACTCCGCCACATCACTCGTTTTTTGTCTTAACTCATGATGGGTCTTCTTCTCAATTTAGTGATAGATATTAGATTCTGACTAGTGATTGGGTATTAATTCAAACACCAGTGTAAGGTTTAAATTGTTAGTCTATTAGTTATAAATAATTTGTAAACAAAAGTCTAATAAATTTGCATATTTTATAGAATTTCCTACAACACACTTAATGTACAAATTTTCATTTCGCATCCGATTTCACAACCAGAAGTAGATGAAAACGAAAAATGCTACTGACTACTGCTTTGGTCAAATTTCAATATAATACGAGTATGTACTTACATAGGTTACAGTACATTATTGTTTTTTTTTTTGCCCGCTCTACCAGAATCCATTGAAGCAATCAATCTAGCAATCTTGTATTTTTTCTTTGTTGCAGTGTTTTGGTATATAAGCTACCCTACACATTTTTTTACCAGAATCCATCGAAAAAATCTTGTAATTTTTTTTTTGTTTTTGTTTTTATATTTGGTGCATAGAGTTATTCCCCGAATGAACCGGTAAAATTTACTCGCTAATAATTGAAAAATGCAATTCCCTGAATAAATATTTTCCAATAACTGCTTGAAAAAACAAATACTTCCAAATTCATAGCCGTCTGCAACGTTTGTTTGGATTCTAATTTTACATTTTAATAATTCTGCTCTATAATATCTTACTTAAACACACACTTTTACCTCGATTACAATTAAGTGTTCTATTTATGAAAATATTTGTCTAATCCCCTCCTCTTACGGCGCCTATTTTTCATTCCATCAGCGCGAACTTTTTCATCTTTTGGCAAACTCTATTTCCCTTTTCCCGGATATTTAATATAATTGGAATTTGTGTGTGTATTTTGCACACCTTTTGCGTATTTTTCATTTAATTTGGAAGTTTTGGCACGCTTTATTTGTTTGCAATCAGCGAAATAGAATTGAAGAAAAAGTAGAAAAAAAAAAATGTTTATCTTTAGGTCACGTTCGTGCAAATTAGCCAAGTTTGCGCCAAAGTCGATAAAGAACTAAGCGGAGGAAAAAAATGAAATATTTCAAAGTAAGTTTTTGGCAAAAACAGATTCAACAAAAGTAATAAAGGTGAAAATTAAAAAAACAAGTAAGAACAACGAATTTAATAAATCAAAATAAATATGGAAATATTTAATTTGCTATTTCATTTGGGTAAAATGAGGCAGTGTTGACCTTATACGGTAAAATATAAAATTCATACTTAAAGAAAAAGAGAGGCCACTGCATGATTTCATGTCTTTATGCGTTCTTTACCGCACTTCGACGGAACACTGCAAGTGATTCCAGTTCAGAGTAAAATTTTCACACCTCACTTAACTTCTTTATGCACTTGTTTACCATGAAGTTTTACAGCCAATAGACAATCACCTGGGGGTGATTAATAACAAAGTAGTTTTTTAATGTGAGGCATAAGGAAACATTTATTTAGTTTTTTAAATTTACCAAACTCGTGAAATAATTCCTTCATTTAGCATATTAAGCCACTCACATAAAACTCCGTTACATAATCAGAACAATACTAACTCAGCATCTGAGCGAACGGGCTTGTAAACAAAGAGCGAGAGCAGCTAGTGAGGTGCTGAGCAAGCGATGCTGCACTAACAAGAGAGAGACATGTTTGCTTTTGTAATTCGTCATACTCTTAACTAGAAAGGCAATTTATTTGTAATACAATTGATTGGAGAGATAATCGCATCGAATACAACAATACATTTAAATGGGTACAACAACTTAAAAGCATAACCTACATTTGTAATTAAAAGAAGCAAAGTTTACTTTGTTTAAAGAATTTTTTTATTCTGTATACTCGTATTATTATTATGAAGAGATTTGTGACTGCCACCTAAATTACTTACATTTATGTTTAAATGTATTTCTTATATAAATACATACAAAACACTGCAAACTTCAACTGTATCTCTGTCGAGTGAATACGACCGAGTTTTTCTCAAGGGAATGTTCGCGCCGAAGACGAATTCAGAGAGATGTTTGGCAGTTTGTGAAAAATTGTAGCGGTGAAATATGTATATTAGAATATATAAATAAATGGTATATATAAAATGAATTTTTATTGGAATATATAAAATAAAAATATATTAATAATCAAGTAATGTCTTGTCAGAAAGTCAGAATCCTAAAGTATGCCCTTTCAAATGAGCTACAGATGAAATCGATCAATTCTTAAAGGGTTAGGGGTAGTCAGAATTAAAAAAAAAATTGGATTTTTTGTTTTTTCATTTTCTGAAAGTATAAAAAACTATATTTTTTGAACTGGTGTTCACTGTAACTTAAAAACCACACTTCAATAAATTTTATACTGCTTTTGAAAAACATAAGAAACTCGTCCCTGATCGAAAGATTTTTTTTTTAAACTTTCGATTTTTTTTGAACAATTGAACAAATGAAAAATATTTTCATATTGTTAATTTTGAAAAAAAAACTTCGATCAGGCCCAAGATTATCTATTAATAAAACTTATTTCTCTTATCCGATTGATTTAAGATGAATCTCCCAGGACTTGTGATGATCATCGCAAAGGACTTCTGGAAAAACGGGTTCCACACAAACAGCAACAACTTTTAAAATTATTAGTTTTTTTTTTTGAAATTTTGCTTACGTCAAGTCGAAACACGATGCATTAATGCTATGTTTTTACTTTTGTAAAATAAAGCAACTGACTAGCAAAAAAAAATATTGAAAATCATAATTTTGTCGCCTCTAACTCCTTACTTTTACCGAAAAAAACTCCAAAGTGTGCTAGGCCCTTTTTTATTGCATATTTAGTTTTCTGTACTTGAAATTTTCGTTTTGAATTTCGAAGAATTTATTTCTTCACTATTTTGATCATCGCTCTGAATCGTACTGAGCTATTCGAAGATAATTAAAACAAATAATTTCATGTATTTAATACATATCTATTTCATGTATTAATATACAAACTCAACTAAAATTATTATTTTTATCAATAAAATAAGCTTAATTCCTTCATTTTAACGCTGTTTTTTTCTATTATTTGAACAGCAAAAAAAAAATCAGAGCACAATCAACGATTCAAGTAAATGAATCGTGTTTTTTACGGCTATTCTCATATTGTACTATAACTGTTACCCCTGACTCTGTACTCGCAAGGCAATGAAAATATGTATATAGTTATAGGACCAACCCTTAGATCTTTAAAGAGAAGAGCAAGTTTCATTGCCTCTCACCTCTTTCTAATAGTTATATGTTGTCGAGTGAATGCCGATCATTTGCTAAAAAGAATCTATCATAGCCAATCGCATTCAATCACACTATGCGCGAAGAAAAGCGCATGAGCTGGTGCAGGAGTATTTACTTATGTACAGAAAAATGCCACTACTCAGCGAGTCTTTCATTATAAGCTACACTCATACGCGTACAACCATACCCTTTTCCTCTTGCTCACATTTGATTCACGTGCCCATTCCCTTATTCATGCCAGCTATTGCCGTAGTGAGCTTCAGCTCATAAAATATTTGCCATTCTCCACACGAAGTATTCCATTGATTTATTCACACCTTCGGTTTCTATGTAATTATGCTTTATTGCAGTTGTTTACCATAACTTGCCTATCACTTTGATGAATTGGTGCTAATTCTATTAAGGCAATGTAATTTACTTTATTTTATTCATTTACATAAATTTCATTACAAAGTTTTCAAGTCATTAAAATGGCAAAATTTATGCAAAAGTAAGAGTGACTGATAGGACGGCGGAGCATATTATGAATTTTTTTCTTTTTTGACGCTAAATATATTCAGAGTTTCGTACAAAGAATTTAGTTTTTTTCTTTAACATTGAAGATTTTCATTGCTTTGGTTCTGTGTCTGATCACTTTTTTTGTACTCTAATACTTATTTGAGTAGAAAGTTCTTAAGGGCAGTAGATAAAACATTGTGCTGCTTTCATTTAAAAAATCATTTATATAATTTTTTTTTTAATCTAAATTATTAAAAAAAAATTTATTCACTTTTCACCTGGATAAATGAGAGCGCATTTCGATAAAAATTACTGCTAGATCGTTGGTAAATAAAGGAAATAGAAGATAACCAAGAATTGATCCGTGGAACTACCCTCTTTAATTCTGAAAATTGTGAAAATAGTTGGTTTTGTAACTTTTCCAATAATCACACATTTTAAAAGGATAATTAAAGATTTCTCTTGGGAACGTGAATACGAAAGAGGTTTAATAAATTGAAAAATCCGAAAACCCTTCAAAGCCGTAGGTCTACATTTCCATTAAAATTTATTTAGAATATTATTCAAGGAATACTTGACTACCCTTATCACTTAGAAAGGAGTAGTTTTAATGTTTCAAAACGCAGTCTTCGAATATCTTCTCTCTTCTATTGGGAAATTTTCAAACCAAGCTTGCAATCAATCCAGCAGAGCTTTGTGCGAGTTCTATATGAAATTGAAATTTGAAAAAGGCCAAGCCAAGAAATACTGAGAGAATGGTAACTCCTACAACACTCAGGCCCAATAAAAAATCCCTTTCATTGTATTCAAAGCTCTGGAAAGTGAAAGGGTAGATAGTCAAAAAGGAAAGGACAGAAGTAATAGAAAGAAAGAGATAGGATAAAATACAGACTGCGACACAGACAGAGACATAGACAGAGACAGAGATAGCTAGTCCTATGAGAATTTTTCAGGTTCTTTGGCAAATCTAAAAATATCCTCCAGCTTGAAAGAATGAAAATTACACATTCTCATGATATCGGAACCCGAAATTGGTTGCTTTGCTCTAGCAAAGGCAGGACACTCACGGAGAAAATACTCAGCGCTATTCGCCTCCTCTAAGCAAGACAGGCAAATCGGGTACTCAATGATACCAATAGTGGCCATATGCTGACCCCATCGGTTGGGTACTGTAATAATTACCGACCATCAACCGATCGTCTTTTCTTCCAAGTTTTAGAAAAATGTTCGACAGTTTTCCGCTCGGGATTGTCACAAAACATACATAATCGCTAATTCAATTCATGATTTCTGTTGAACTGATTCAGATCATTGGTTCTGGTACCTGTTGGGCTAATCACTGATACACAGTTGGCCAATTCAGCGACAATTTCATTCCCTTGAATACCGGAGTGTCCCGGAACTCATATAAGTACAATAGTATTCCGTCTTGCAGCATAATTAAGCTTCTTCTTACATTCTTGAACAATCTTTGAGATTTGTTTTGCGTTCTCCAGGGCTTTCAGTGCAGCTTGACTGTCATTGAAAACTCCAATCTGTTTTCCGCTCCATCTCCGCTCAATTATCCATTCTGCTACTTTCAGAATGGCGAAAATTTCTGTTTGAAAAACAGTTGTCATTCCTCCCATAACGTAATGATACTTATTACTCTCGGCTCCAGAACCTCTTTTATTCCTGGACCCATCGGTAAAAAAATATCCGTCAAATTTCATTGAATGCACTCTGGATTACTCCCCTGCTCCCGCTCATGGAAATCTGACATCAAATTTCCTTCCAAATGAAACTATGGGCATAAGATCATCCCTAGTTACTACAATATAAACAGTGGATACTGCTCAGATAGCATTTTAAAGATTCCTCAGTGTTCCGAGGTTCCGTCGTCGTGCCAGAAACCATATTTTTTGAGCTTTTATTGCTTCCTGTTGCATCTTAAGATCCAACGGGAGCAAATAAAGTATAGTGTTTAAGGACAAGGGCGAAAATGTTATACGTTTCATCAAAGCGCAGCGGTTAAGATGGCTAGGTCACATTACAAGAATGGACGGGACGAGGGCGCAGAAGAAAATCATAGAAGCCAGAGCGTTCAACACTAGACCAAGAGGAAGGCCGTGAACAAGATGGGCCGACGAACTATAGGACGACATCAAGAAACTTAGGATAACGAACTGGAAAAAATTCGCAAGCGTTCGAGATGTATGGAGGTCCCACGTGCAGCAGGCCAAAGCTCACAAAGACCTGTAGAGCCAAAAGATGATGATGATGATGATGTTTAAGGCATCGCCCTGGGTTTTAATCTTTAATGCGTGATCCACCTTCAGCGAAACTTTTGCTTCAATCAATTTTAAAATGGTTAGATTAATTCCATGTCGGTCGGTAGAAGAAAATATTGAGTCAAAAGCGGCATTATCAAAAGTTCCCTGGCTTTGGAATTAATACTACTCCTACGCGTCACCATTGAGATGGTATGGGACCAAGAGCAAGACAGGCTGTGACGATCCTTTTCATGACCAATCATGACCTTCTTTCTTTAGCATTATTAGATATATTCCGTCAGGTCTACGGGACTTAAAGTATTTAAAGGAAGATAAGGAAAGGCTTATCGATTCCTTTGTCACTGTTTGCCAATGCTGCTTCCGAAAAATCCATTTTTCATAGTTTGAAGTATAAGGTAAGTTAGTACCAGTAACTACAGAAAATTCGGTAAAACGCTTTATTGAAATTTTTTTTATAATCTTTCACTGAATTCAATACTCCAATCACTGAGAGAGAGTTCCAACCACGTGTGAATTGAAAACTTTTCATTGGCGTTAAATTTCATTTGTTTTTTTAATGTAAAGAAAGCGTGAGCGCCTTGAAATATGCAACAATTAAAGTGTGAAATAAAAAAAAAAGTGGAAGGGAACTCAAAGGAGGAACTCACAGCGTGCGCGCGAAATATTCACAAATAGACGAGGTCAATCAAGAGCACTGCAATTGTGCGCGTATATTTTTACATTATTTCTATTTTTATTGCCTTTGTGGGCACTCGCTTTCACAATTTTTTTGTGCTATTATTATTTTTTATTAATAGTTTTTTTATAATTTTTTATTAGTTTTTTTTTATTATTATTTGCTCAACGCAATATGAACTGATGTGTATGCTTGCCAGAAGCACTTGTTGTGTGTATGTGTGTGTGTGTGTGAAACGGGCGGCGAGTATGCGAATTTAATTTCTTTATTGAAAAATTGTTGCCCAACAACTACAATGCACAGCACAATTTTCAACGGAAATATCAGTAGCGGGTAAGGCAGTAGTACGGATGGCAGCTGTAACGGTAATTCTTGGCGGACACATGGCACGAAGCAAAGCTGCTAAGCCGCTAAATCACAACTATGAAACAATTTCAAGCGGCTCTATTTCTTGGCTGGCAGGCGGTCCAAAAGGCGACGATGCGTGCACTTTCATCCGCTGTAAATTCGAATAACAAGAACAACAGTGGTGATAATAATACGATTAAAGAGATATGCATACGCATATATAGCCATACATACAAACATACTTACATATGTCTAAGTGCACACATGCAGCTGTGTTAAACATAATAGGATGATGCGGTGAATGACGAAGTTAAAAATTTTTGGTTTTTTTTTTGGTATAACATTTTTTTTTTGTTTTTATAAAACTATAGTGCATTCTACAACAACAACGAATTTTTTATTCGGAATTTTCAAAAAAATTATTCATGTTTTTATGAAAGTAAGTAGGTACAATAACAGCCATATAACTCAAGGCTCCCAACTTTGGGCGAAAATCCCAAAAATATAAGAAAAAAATTAAAAAAAAAATCAAATTTTTTATTCGGAATTTTCAAACCAAATATAAAAAACTAGCAATCCCGGCCCGCTTCGCTGGGCACACTAAAATAGAATAGATATGGTTTAGAACAGAAAAGATATGGTTTTCATATTATTTATTTCTTTATTCAATACCACGTTTTGGTCTCTATCTCGAGGCCCTAGTTAGGGAGCGGGATGAAAAATACTCTGTACTAAAGCATTCACCAACAGCTTCCATTTGATACCCATATTGTACATACACATTCGAAGGTTACCCGGGTCCACGTTTTGACCTTTATCTCGAGCCCTATCCACCAATAGGCATCCAAACTATAGGGAAACCATCTTCAATACCTACTTAACAATGTGTGTGAGTTTGGTTTAATTCGGTGCAAAGACATGGCCGGTTAGCGAACACACACAAAAAGTTGACTTTATTTTATATATAAGATTCATTAAATTTCCAACTTAAAAAAAAATGTTTGTGTTTTTATAAAAATAAGTAAATACAACAACATCCATTTAACTCAAAGCTCTAAACTTTGTGTGAAATTCACAAAATTTTTAAAAATTAAAAAAAAAATATCAAAATTTCTAACATTTTATTCGAAATTAAAAAAAACAATTGTTGTATTTTTATACAAGTAAGTAAATACAACAACATCCATTTAACTCAAAGCTCTAAACTTTGTGTGAAATTCACAAAAATTTTAAAAATTAAAAAAAATATATCAAAATTTCCAACTTTTTATTCGAAATTTTTTGTTTTTATACAAAACTTATGTGAAATTTCCAATAATGTAAAAAATTTCAAAAAACAAACGCATGAAAATTTTAAACTTCTTATTAATTAAGAATTTTCAAAAAAAAACTCGGTATGCAGTGTTATAGCCTTTTCGTACGAAAATATATTAGTTCGAAGTGACTAAAAGTTTTAGTTTGATTTTTCTCTCGCTGAAGTATTGCGCATTTCCATTCATATAAAAGACTGCCGAACAAATTCTTTATATAACAGAAAATATTCAACAGCGTATGCAAAAAAAATTGTCAAAAACCAACACAATTTTCAAGCGACTTCAGACTATAAAACTATAAAAATTAAAAAACAAAAATAAATAAAAAAACAAACAATGTATATCTCAGAGTTTCCAACTTTTTATTCGGAAATTTCAAAAAATTCGTGGCATGCATCTTTATGACCTATTAGTATAAAAAGTGAGTTTAAAAAAAATGTTTAGTTTGAAATTTCCCGCTTTTTTCGCTAGATGTTGAGTATTTTCTTACCTATAAAAAAGACAGCCGAACAAGTCCTTTGGCAGAAAATAGTCAACAGCGCATGCAAAAAATTGCAAAGCTTCTCGCAACTTTCAAGCGACTTCAAATTTACTCTTTATTGTACTAAAATTAAATGGCTTAAAAAAATGCAACTCCAGAAATTTTGAAATTTTCTAAACTTTTGCGAGTTTTGTACTAAGTTTGGAACTTCAATTTACAAGGATTTTGTTACACAATGAGCTATAATTTTATAAAAATTTAACAAAAAAAAATTACCAATAAACATTCAAAAGCTTGGAAAATTTGATGAAATTTTTTTGAAATTTTCTAATTTTTTGTGAATTTTACACAAAATTTGGATCTTTGATTTACAAGGTCTTCTTATACAATGAGCTATAGTTCTATAAAAATTAACAAAAAAAGATTTCCAAAAAACAAAATAGGCAAAAAAATTCCAAAGCTTTGAATTTGTATGACAATTTTTTGAAATTTAGTAAATTTTTGTGAGTTTTACACACAGTTTGCAACTTTGATTTACAAGGTTTCTATTAAAGAGCCATAGTTTTATAAAAAATTAACAAAAAAATAAAGAAAACAAAACATTACCAAAAAAGGCTTGAAAATTTGTATCAAATTTTTTTGAAATAAACTAAATTTTTATGAATTTTGTACTAAGTTTGGATCTTCGATTTACAATTAATTACGATTAACAACAAGAAAATTTAACAAAAAAAAAACCCAAAAACAGTTTACCTTGAAAATATTTTAAAAAGGTAAAATGACTTAATTATGTGGCCACAAGTGTCTGTACATAATCGTCCGCTCAACGAAATGCTAAATAAAAACGCTCTACAATTACAACCTTTTCTTTGCTCACTTTCATTACAGCGTCGACCAGCGCGTATAGCTCAAAGTGTGGCTGCCACTGCCACCGCCGCTGCTGCCACCGATGTTTCCACTTTAATGCTTCGCTGCATGCATTGCATGCATCGCTGTCCACCAACGCGCCTGTTGCAACACCTCACACCGCTACGCACAAACATGAATGCATAAAAGATATATACAGATGTACATGTAGGTATGTATTTTATTGTTATTTTTACTATAAATTTAATTTATTCTACGCGAGCGACCGAAAAAATGCATCCCCAGTGCCTCCATATACATAAATATTTGTTACAGCGCAAAAGAGAGGGTGTGTGGTGAGTATTTGCAGCTCGAAAAATTACTCAACATATGCGCATATGTGTGTGCGTACGTATGTATTTATTTCTATTTATTTTTATGCTGCACTTTTACCAGCCATAAAAAGTATAGGCAGCCTGATACCTATGACAGCGTAAAACTAACAAACAAACAAACAATCAACAACAACAACTGAATGTACGCAATGCTAACAGAAGCAAAACAAATTTGCAGAAATGCAAAAAATGCAACAACAACAAATCCAATTTACAAAACAAGTGCATACATATATGCGCAGTACCAACATTTAAAATACAAAAAAAAAAAAATTACAAAAAAAAACATATTCGCGGGTCGCTTGGCTACACCTATGCATAGATGTACAAATAGATGATGCTGCTGATCGCCCTTGTTTTGCATAGGCTTTGTTGTTGTGTTGCTGGGCGCCGCGGGTTAAAATCACAGGGATATAAGTACATACAGTCACTGGCCACTAGAATATGACCGATGCCTGTTTCTTGTGTTTAAAAGGCAACACATCTTTGAAATTTAGGAAAATGGAATGTTTGTTGCTGTTAGAAACCTAGTTTTATTTTTATTATTATGATGCCATTCAGCACTACGAGCTGAAAAATCTATTGTTCCACTCTCACGGATTCAGAGTATTTCTCTGGGGCCAACTTAATCAATAAATTTTAGTATTTGTCGTATTTTATTCAGTTCAATTCCTCCTCTGGTAAAATATTAATTTGGGAAAACATAAATCGATTATTTTCTTGGTAGACGGCTGCTGTGATCGATATCTCCTAAAGGAGACCACAAAATATATTATAAACTTTGAAACGATGAACGGAGTAAAAGAAAAATTTAAAGAATTCATTGAAAGTCGAATGGCTCTATGGAGGTATCCAGAACAACTAAGCATTACAACTTTCTTTTTACCTTACAAATTTTGGTTAATGTGCTTCATGGGTCTTATTTAACCATCCACCGCTGTATGTGCAAATTTTCGCACACTGAGGCTTAGCATTTCAAATTTAATAAAGATATGCGTAAAATATTTGCTATACAATTTCAGATGAATTCGCTTAGACTGAAAGAACCATCGAATGGTAGTGCTCGTACCTATTACGTGGGGGAATGTTTCACTGTCCTCAATACTTTTAGAGTAACGACGATAACGAGCAAATGGACTACTTAGCGAAATAAGACCTTGCAGCAAAATTCCATCGACTAGAATCCTACCCAACGTCCACAGAAAGGAAGTTATCAACGACTGGGGAGGCACAGAATTCATACGACACTGCGTGGAAAGGCCAGAGCAGAAGCAGAAGCATCAAAAAAGTGTATCATTCCTTCTATAAGAGCATCAAGCGGTTGGATAGGGAGGGCTTTCGAACCCTCACGGGCTAATATAGTCTTCGTTATCATTTCAAGAAACTGGGACTAATGTAAATAAGCATCTATAGTTTTTTTCGAGTTGGGCAATGAAACCGCAGAGCATCTCCTCCGCGAGTTTACGGCTCTTGTAAGACGAAGGCTCACTTACCACGATAGAGTGACCCTAAATCTATTGGTGTTATGGAGCAATTAGCCAGACGAGGTGTCAAATTCATTAGAAGTCTGCAATCAGAGGTA
The DNA here is from genome assembly GCF_027943255.1 of Anastrepha obliqua. NCBI lineage: Eukaryota > Metazoa > Arthropoda > Insecta > Diptera > Tephritidae > Anastrepha > Anastrepha obliqua. The sequence goes on from NC_072896.1 coordinate 35,797,334, forward strand.
GCAGTGCACTATGAGAATAATAAAAACTAAGCACGGAAAAGGAGGATTCATTTCAATAGGACCCACCGTAGCCGTCAGCAGGGGTATGGGAAAGAAACAGGCCATTATTTCGAGTGCAAATGTCTGGCCTTAGCATTTTAAAGACACGGGGTGTTCGGGAGTTATGTATCGTAGCCACGGCTACGAGTTAAATAGACCATTCAATCAGTCCTTTCGACTATTTTTTCCAATAAATAAATCTGGCCATATGGCGTCAATGGTGGCTTGAATAGTGAAATAAATTGATTGTTAATTCAGTCAGCATGACTCGATAAAGCTCGCAGTTCACCGTAAGGACAGCTTCTTCCTCATTTCTAAAGAAATAAGAACCGATAAGGCCGCCAGTGCGCTATGAACTTTGCGAACAGATTGTTTTTTTTTTTCTTTTTTTTTCAAACGTAAATTTACCCAATTTGGAGGCGTCAAATGATTCACAATGGCTTGCCAAGCCGTCAACACAGTTTGCCTCTCACTTGTCAGTTATGGATATCGATATTTCTCCTGCTTCTAAAAAACACCCGATGGTACGGCAAATTACAAATTTATCGATACTTCAGGAAATTTATTACAGAGGCAAAATAGTTTGACTGATTGATTGGCTTTGATAGATATGATCGGGTAGGAATGGCACCATAGTTTTATCACTCAGAAATGCAAAAGAATGGTGCCTTCACGCTCCGCATTTGGATGCCTTCGCCCCACCATTTGCTATTTAGGAATTCACATTTCCCTTTTTGTCTGCCCTTTCGACTTACACATTAAAAGAACTTCAAACTAAACGAATGACATAATTTTTACATTTCACCAACAATTACAATATTTCCTAGCGAAAAGTAGAATAACTTAAGGTCAGCCAGCCGAACCGTTCACCTACTTAAGCACCTATGAAAGCACGTAGAGAGATTTCAAAGTCACTGTCAGGGCAAATAAGATTTGTTGTAAAGCAAAAGCGCAAAAAATGGTGAACGCAGTAAAAAGGGAAATTAAATGGTGTTAAGGGCAAAACTAATACAACTGTCTCGTAACAGTATTTACGTTTAATGGAAATTAGGAAAAGTGGGGAAAAAAACTTTGCTAACCACAGGTAGGTATCTGTGATTGACAGCAGAGATAATAAAATGAACAAGCGATAGCCTGCATACCTGCTTATGTGTAATGACCATGGACATTTCCGAACAGCTGATGTGGAGCTTATCTATCAAGTTACACACACATACATACGTGCCTATGGAGTTGGTGTTGGCGTTATTTGAGTGCATGAATATAGCAGAATTGCGGGTGGCCTTGCAAAAGAGAAAATGGGTTGACCAATACAAAAATACAAACAAATATGGGTGGTCTACCTTCTATGACAGATGATTGGTTGGCGGCGGACATTCTGTAAAGTAACAGCGTGACAAGTGCTAATTAAGGTTGATGAAATGTCCCCGATGTGTTGGTGAGATTAAGGTACTCGTAACCACTGACGAGTGGTGTCGCAAAAGAGAAAAGAGCGGGAGCGAGGAAATTTTCATTTTGTTGCGACTTATTTTAATTTTGATTTATGACTCAAAGCATATGAAAAAACTTGTTCCCTCTTTTTAGTAAAATTTTTGTGACATATTTATAAACATATGCGAGAGCTTATGAGCTTACACACACAAGTATGCAGTACCTAAGTACATATATGCATACATACCTATTGCCATTTTACGTCACACTTTTTGCACCCGCTGACCCTAATGACAATTTAAGCGGGCGTGTGTCGTTATGCGGCAATGACACAACAATATTTCAAATACTTTGGCTTCAATAAATAGAGAGAGAGAGAGAGAGGGGCCGAGAGAACTTGCTGAAGCACAGCTTAGAAGGTAGAGTTGCGCGAATTGACCGAAACTGAAGAGTGCTAATAAATAGTGAATGAATTGAGCGTTAGTTGCAAAAATCAGACGTAGTGGGAGGAAACAGATAAAAAAAAAGAAACTTCATTGAAAAGATAATAAATTAAAATAACAGCAAGTCAGTGACCTAGTAAGTAGCGCGAAATGATACATATTTGCAGAGAATTCCCCTGTGCAATCAGCTGCTCGGCCGTTCCACTTAGCAGATTTCAATTTTACGGCATAGTTTTGCCAATTTTTGATTTAGAACCGATTTTTTTAATAATAATAGAATTTATTTATGGGTTTTTTTGCGAATTATTTTATTTTTTCATTTTTACAATATACAAATATATGCTATTAAATTTATACGATTTATTTGAGTATAAGTACAATAATAAAAAATCAAAGATTTCAAAATTTGAAAAATATGGAAATATTAAAAAAAACTTGGGGAAGAAATTATAATTAAAAAAGTTATAAAATTATATAATAAATTTGAAAATTAAAGAAAAACTTAAGGAGGGCCTCTTATCAGTCGGCTTCAAAAAATTGATTTTTTTTTAATGCAATCGATAGATATATTATAGGAGAATATGCTCTCAAAATTTTATAGCAGAGTTCAAAGTGATTTCGGAGTTACAGGCCTGTGCACCGTCCCTCGTGTGAGTATACTGTCTACCTTTTGAAAACTTTGAAACTCGTTTTCTCAAAACCATGTTCCTGAAAATGGCGTGCATGATTAAAAAAAAACGACGAAAGTTATCGTTTCAAACCGATAATCTATATAAAGATAATTAAAATGCGCAACTAATTAACTAACAAAATACAAAAAAAAAATCATTTTTTAATGTTATTTAACACCCTTTTTGGAAAAAAGCGAAAACGAGCACTTTTTTTCAATAATTAATTGTGTGTTCATTTTTTCATATTTCTATACAAGAATAGTCTATTATATGCGGGAAAGCCTTCTGAATAAGCCAATATTTTTCTTTTGTGTTTCAGGTGAAAACTACGACCGCAATCTTACACGCTGTTTTACTAGCGCGCAACGAGTCCGCAACGGTCCGCCATTTTGTTTTTTTTATTTATGTTAAAAAATTGTTTATTACTCTTCAATCACGCCTTCAAATAAATGCAAAAGATTACTCCTGTGTGTCGCTTTTTTCGCCTCGAAAAAAAAAAAATTTAGAAAAAACACCTTTTTTTGAAACTACTGATAAGAGGCCCCCCTTAATCAAATTTTAAAAGTATTTTTAAAATAAAATTCCAAGCTTTTAATTGAGTATAAGTAAAAAAAATGAAAGTTTTCAAATTTTGAAAAAATAAAGAAAAAACCATAAAATTTTTTTAATTATTTTGAAAATAAAATGCCAGGCATTTAATTGAGTTTAAGTAATAAAAGATTAAAGATTTCAAAATTTGAAAAATATTGATATATTAAAAAAAAACTTGGAAAAAATTAGAATTAAAAAAGATTTTTATATCTATATATATATAATTTTCCCATTTTTTTTTTTATTAAAAAGAAATCAAAGATTTAGAAGTTTTAAAAATATTGAGTTTTGAAATGTTAAAAAAAAACTTGGACAAAATCATAATCAAAAAGTTAAAAATTTGTTTACCAAAAAAAATTTCCAGTTTGTTTTAGTAAAAATAAATCAAAGATTTCAAATTTTTAAAAATATTGAAATTGGAAAAACTATATTAAAAAAAAAACTTGTAAAAACAATTTATATAATAAGAAATAATAATTTAATAAAGTAAAAAATGGGTTTATTTGAGAATAAACACAAAAAAATCAAAGATTTCAAAATATGAAAATTATTGAAACTTAAAAAATAAATAAAAAATTGGAAAAATTTAAAAAAAGTAAAAAAAAATTTTTGGAAAAGTTGCCAAAAAAAATTTTTTTTAAGATTTTTTGTTTTAGTTGTTCATGAAAAATAACGCGTAAATTCCTATATAAAACATTTATTTTGTTTTCTCTTAAGTAGATAATTCATTTCGCGTAATTCATAGTAGTCCAACCTGGCAAATCTATCATCCTTGGCTGATTGCAGCATTTCTGGTGAAGCTAGTTGCATATGCCTAGCAATCATTCCATAGCAATCAAATATTTTTCTTCCTCGAAATTCGTTTCATTAAGCGCAGACTTTAGTGCTTGCTCTGCAATGGTGAATGAATTAAGACATCTAACGCGGCTTGCTTAACAGACTCATGCCTTTAACAGAGCTGGGGGTGCGAACTTCTAATTAAAGCTGCAATCGAGTACGGCAGTACACATCCAAATGTGCATATACTCGAAAATACTGCAAAATCCAAAAAAAAACCCACAGAAGAAAACAAACTTCTAAAGAATATATATTTTTTTTTTGTTTTCTGGCGCATTTTAAATGCTTCCCAAAGCATATTGCAATCGACATTGTGAGGTTAGTGAACTACAATATGCCCGATGCGTGTCGCTGCATGGCTCATTGACGCACTCAAAGGGAGCAATTGTTCACAAGTGGTGCATGCACAGAAATGCACAACTCACACACTCACACACACACACGCAAATCCACTGTGTGTGTATGTTTGTTCAATATTGTCTTCGCATAAATATTTGCCATGCGTAAGCTTGAGTATCTTGCCACTTTTCGCATGTCTGTTTCTTTATTCACATGTCTGCACCAGCAGGGGGCCTGTTAGTTTATTTATCACTGTAAAGTTTGCTTTTGTTTTTCGCTAATGAAGCATAAAGCCACCGCAGTCGATGTCAAATTAGCTTCATTAACAGTCGGCATGGTTTTTCCTGTTTTGTTTTTGTTTTTTTGAGTTTCTTTTGGTTTGTTTGCGTGCTTGTTGGTTTTCTTTAGGTGAAGACAAAAGTGTGATTCATTCATTAATGTGGAAATGTGAGTTGTTTATTTGCTCGGAGCTGCTCTTTTCAGAAATTGACCTCGCATCAACTTGTCAAGTTTTAAAGAGTTGCGTGCATTTTTAGTTTTTTTTTTTTATTTGCTTGACTAGAATTTTAAGTCCGAAGTAATTATAAGATATGCAGGATTTTGTTTTATATGTGTTTCTTAATTCCTTGGAATAAGATTTAAATTTTTAAAAGAAAATATCAACACGGAACAGGCGCCATTGGCTTCCCTCTCTAATGCGTAAGCGAAACTTTTTTATAAAATATGGGTAAAAATTAGTATTTAGATTATTTGTAAGCTTATCTGGATTTTAATAATAAATAAATAAGAAAATTTGTTAAGGATGCTATGCGCTTACACCCTTTAACCCTTTATGGGCTGTTTGACGAGGTCCTCCTCTTGTTTGTGGTGCGCGTCTTGATGTTTTTGCACAAATGGAACAACATACAGTTTAACATTCTACAGTCTGCAGTTTACAGTCTGCAGTTAACAGTCTGAACAGCAGATGATTTTTATGACGAGCTTCTTCGTGGCAGACATACCTTCGTAGGTTTACGATTGCCTTTTGAGGGGAGACCGATATTAGAAAAAAATATTGGTGTTTCTTGCGTACCACTACGTAATGATAATCACGCACTAACCTATTCGGCTACGAAATGTACATATGTACATATTAGGCCGGGTCGATTTGTGGGGAGGCAAATCATATTCTAGGGATCAAAATAAGAAACTTTGCCGAAGGAACCATACCTCTAAAACGAATTCTGATGCCCCCCAATTTGGGTCGAACTTTTTAGTTTCTTTTCTCATGTAAAGGCCAAAAATGGTGATATTTTGAAATGATTGTATGGGGAACCCCCCAGGGGAGTTCCAGGGGCTGTGTCACTGGCATGGGTGGATCGGCCGTCTAAAGTTAGTGGGGGTTAGTCATACATTTGGACTCGATTGAAGCACTCTAAATGGGTCAAAGTGGGATTTTTCGTTCGACCCAAATTGGGGGACATCAGAATTCATTTTAGAGGTATGGTTCCTTCGGCAAAGTTTCTTATTTTGATCCCTAGAATACGACCCGCCCTAATACACATTGAGTGGTGGTCAAGGAGCGTCCAAAATATTCTCTTTCTTTTTTTGCAACTCTCTGTTTTTGTGAATTGCATGTTAAGTATTTTCAACTTCACATCATTTAAAAAAAATGTTTCTGTCGGGGATATTCGGAAAATTACGATACTTTAATAATGAGCAGATATTTTGAACTCTCCTGGTAGCACTGCGTAAAGTAGACGCCTTTAAAGCCGGTATGCACTGACTAACGCAAGGTAGTATTTTGGGGTCAAAAAATAAATTTTTCGACTATGAAATTTGAAGAATCTAATGCATTTAAAACTTTAAAACAAAAATATTACCAAGTGAAACTCGCTATTTTTCTCCTAAAGGTAATGTTTCGCCGTAGAAAATTTTTTGCGAATTTACTAAAAGATTAGATTGAAAAAGATTGCAGATTTTGTAATGAACTGGGTGAGAGAGAAACGTTAGAACACATTCTATGTTCTTGCCCTTCGTTAGCTAGAACCAAATTGAATTGCTCCACAAATATAAGAAGTTAGAAAACCTCTAGGGATTAGAGCTTCAGAGTTTAAATAGATTTGTAAAAGGCGGAAACGTATTACAAGATGTATACTACAAAGAAAACTAAAAAGGTCTAGCTCCAACTGCTAACACCAAAGACCAATAGGTCTTTGTGATGGCTTTCGGCCTGCCGGGTGAAGCTAACCTAACTAAAAGATTGTGTAGCGTAAGGTAATGAAATGTTTCATACTAACTAATATTTCGTCTAATATTGAATATATGATACAAAAGCTATTTTACTAAAATAAAAAAAAGTGCGTGAAGCGTAGTACACATAACAGAAGGGAAACTTTCAAGGCAGACAAAGAAAAGTGGAGAGACCCGAGAGACAATGAGAGAGAGAGATAGAGAAAGAATATATATCTAAATAAATTCACAGCATGTGCAGAGAATACAAATAGACAAAATGTACAAAACACGGAGAAGGGTCGACCGGTGTAGGTAAACGCCAGACACAAACCGTGGCAACAACGCGCACTACTCCGAGCGTTTATCATCCGGACAAATGCAGCGATTCCCGAATCGCAGCAACGGCACAAATTATCGCAAGGCAATACCAATAAATCCGACGCCGGAATGGATAGCACTCTATAGTACGCACAAGCACTAGCCAGGAAACGGAAATAAGCGCCAAAACGTAGACACAAAAAGAACGCAAAAAAAATTAGGACCAAAAAGCGCCCCAAACAGTAGGCACAAAGGATATTTAACGCCAAGAAGCAGGCACCAAAAAAGTATTTCCTATAAGTTTGCTCCAACAAACAAGCGTCAAAAAGTAGGCAGTGTTATTTCTTACAAGAAATTAGCAACCACAAGGAAAAACTCAGGGAAAATAGCCTAAAGTGTATCTAAGATATATATAAGGTATAGCTCTCTCTCTCCTTTTCCTCTACGTTATATCTTCTTTCTCTCTCGCGGAACGAAAATGCCCAAAACGTTACATGGCCTTGAAATTTTACTCTCCATTCTCGCTCGCCCATCGACGCCTAAGAAGTTCCACTTCAAAAAATCGAATGGCATTTTTATTAAAATATAGTATTTTTCTAACAATTTAAACAGAAATTTATTTTGTTTACGTAAATGGTTCAAAAGATATGCGTGAATCAAATTGGCATTATGAAGTGCAGCGTTGATAATGTTCTTTGGAAAAAAATAAAAAAGCTGGTTGCTCGGTATTTTTACTACAAATAAATTAAAGGTGAAAATCTGTTCTCCGATTAACGTAAAAACATTCATCGTATATAACTGATCACTGAGCATACTTCGAATTTCAGTAATTTAATAGGAAAAATTGTGCACTCACCTTATTTTTGCTGCTAATTAGGTTGCTGCGTGCGCCAAAAATATTTTGAGATTAATTTGACAATTAACTGAAAATAAAAGAAAATACAAGGGATTTTTATTATTAGTGATAATAGTAAGTATGAATTTTATGTATATATGTATAAATACGAGGGACTCTAAACATGAGTTTAAGGAACCTATATTACAATCTCAAACTACCTCAATTTGAACCATGGAAAGATACACAATCGAGCATCGCGTTAAAGTTATTCGCGCACATCATCTTCCGTGATGAAGCACATTTTCACCTCAGTGGATTCGTCAATACGCAGATTTGTCGCATTTGGGCGAATGATAATCCAAGAGTGATTGCCGAAAAACCAATGCACCCACAAAGAGTGACTGTTTGGTGCGGTTTATGGGCGGCCGATTCCCAAAAAGCTGGCCAAAAGTCGAAAAAAAAGTTTCTAGATAGAGTTTTTTTGTCTTTGGGTTGGCTACAGTAATGCCTTGAGTAGTGAAAACCGTTCATAGCAACGTCCTGTACCCTAAGTATCCTCTGTATTTTCAGTCGCAACGTGGCCTTCGTTTGAGCATCGCATTACTGTCGATGAATAGTGAAAGTTGTACACATTTGAAAGATTTTGTAATGGAGTCAATTGAACAAAACCAAATGGAATCATCTTCGGAAGGTTAGTAAAATACGAGAAATCTTTAGTACATATCAATACCTCGACACAAAATTTTTAGCTGCAGTAATACGTAGATACATTTTTTGCAATTTTTTTTATAAAATTTGAGTTTTCAAACTGTATAGTAATACAACGCCGTCATATGCTTCTTTGAAACCTATTAAAGGTTACTCAAAAAAGTAATGGTTACTGAGTAAAACAAGATTCAGCTAACGAAAAAATGGCTCTTTTGCGCGAAAAATTTGATGGTCGAGTAATCTCACGTCGCGGCGATGTCAATTGGCCGCCGAGATCATGTGATTTGACACCGTTGGACTTCTTTCTTTGGGGTTATTTGAAAGAAAAGGTGGACGCCGATAAGCCAGCAACAATTCAAGAGCTAAAGGATGAGATAATTCGGCACATTAACGGCATAGAACCTCAATTATGCCTCAGCGTCATCGAAAATTTGGACCATCGGATGGAGGTGTGCCGCCGAGGCCGCGGCGACCATTTGGCCGATATTTTGTTCCATACGTAATTGAGTCATACCAGTATTATCATAATAAAAAGAAATGACAATAATTTCTTAAAAAAACTGTATTTTATTCAAAATCAACACCGGCCCTTAAAGCGTAACCACCCTTTATTTGCATGGATTTGAATAACCGTGTTTAGCATTTGCGGAGTCGTTAAATAGTTAAAAAAGGGAGATGCACGATTGTTATTTATTTATTTATTCATTTATTTATTTATTTATTTATTTACTCATTTATTCATTTATTTATTCATTCATTTATTAATCTAAAAATGCAATATTTCTTACAGACTATGAAAAACCGATTAATGCTAAACGTTTCGTTTAAAAATAAATAAATTTTATAATTTACTTACTTCATTTTAATACAGAAAATGCAACATTTCTTACAGTTTACATATATTTCATATAAATTTTATATATACATATATTAGATTAAAAATTTGCAAATATTCTTTTTTGGTGCCATTAGATGGATATTCCAAGAAAAACTAAGTTGTTTTAATGTTCGTAAGAAATTCAACAATAACATTTTTTGTAATAAATAATTTTGCTTTTTCACACTTTTAACTCATAAATTAACCATAAAATATATTTAAAAAATTAACTACCGCTTTTTTACACAAATGCGAGTCTGCTTCAATGCAAGTGTGCCACTACATTTGAATTTATGTATGTATGTGTTCTTGCATCTCTAAAAATAAAATCGCTCGTACACGCCAACACCTACATACACACACCAATGCAAGTGCACCAAGAGAATAGAAAGAATCCAACCCAATGGCACTCGAATAACTTAAGTGTCGAATAATTTCCGGAACAAGCCGTTCACAAACATTTTATGCGACACTTAAATTTCGCATTTCTTGAAACTTTCGCTTTGTTTTAAGTGGAAAAGTTTAATGTTTGATTCGTTTTTTTTTCAATTTTTCCCCCACTCACAGTCACTTGAATGCGAAAACAAGCAAACGCATTTTATGAAATGGTTAAAAGTTGGAAATTTTTTAAGCTGACTGCGAATTGGAATTTGTGTATGAATGTGTAGCTGTGCGATTTTCGCATTGAAGTGTGCATTAGTACATGAATGTGTACTTGAGTCTGCACATACATACCTACCATATGCACAAGTATATGAGTTCATGTGCCGCCATCATTAGGGCAGTACTTGGAGGGGAACATTTTTTTATTTCGTGCGCTCGGGGACTCAAATTTATAGGGAATGTATAATAGGTCTTTATAAGACCTAATCCCGATCGAATCAAGCTTCAAACAATTTTATCAATATTTTGTGTATTTTGCAGTTCTTTTTCTTCTAACAAATTACAGTTCTTAGTAATTTAGCCAACATTTTTTATTTTTTTATAATTTTTTTTTTTTAATTTACGTACGGGAATAGTGGTTAACAATTTTCGCGATAAGAAGGTTAATTTGCGAATTGGTTTCAAAACTTAAACCGCAATACAGGTATACGCTATACATATAAAAAACTAAAAGTTCACACAAATTTTGAACAAAAAAGGGGGAAAAATGTTCGTCTGATGTTCGCCTACAAATGGCGGCAGCTGAAGCGAGCTCTAACCGAACTTTTGAGGCCGAACGTGGCCGAAGCCGAGACTATAATCCTTTTTTTATCACAACTGAAAAATTAAAAATTTTTAATTAAATTTATTTCTAAAATACTATCTAGTTTTCTGCCCTTTTAATCGAAAAATATATATTTCTAATATAGTTCAGTTGATCTCTGGCAAGGCAAAGGACTTTCATCATTGATTCAATGGTCGCCACATAGTTGAAGTTAACGTGCCAAATACGGCAACAAGAGAAATCCGGAATTTAGTCGCTACAAAATGCGGAAAAATTTATAATTTCCTTCAAAAGTATTTTAAATTTAGCTAACAGACTCAATTTTTAATGCTTCGCTAATTAGTTTTAAATGTAACAAACTTTCCAAGGGACTCACATAAAAATAAGAAAAAAATTAATAATTGGCGCGTACACTTCTGTTAGGTGTTTGGCTCCTCCTATTTGTGGTGTGCGTCTTGATGTTGTACCACAAATGGAGGTAGGGCCCCCACTGTTTCTTAGCGTACTCCAAACGACAAATGGTTTTTTCCGAGGGCCTTTTTCATGACAGAAATAAACTTGAATGTTTGCTATGCCTACAGAAGGGCGACCGCTATTAGAGAAAAGTATTTCTATTGATGTTTTATGCCCGAATATTCGAACCTGGAGACTTCGGATTGGTAGTCACACACCAATCCCTTCGGCTACATCAGCCGTGGTTCCTATCACTTCATTTAATGGACGAAGTCAAACTAGTGCGAAGGTAACTAGTACTATACCAGTTGCAAAATCACCAATTAGTGGCGTATATAAAATAAATATTTTTCCCTTTCTTTAATTAAGAATACTTCGAACGTTGAGGCTGCACCAAAAGAGGATTAGACAAATATAAATTTTGTTGGACTCATTCACCTGTTCTTTGAAAAATAATGAATGCAGGTATATGCCTGCTGTTGTTGTTGTTGTTGTAGCAGTAACTGCTGAACAGGCTTGCTAGACGCTAACTGGTATAATGTTGATGCAGAAGCGGACAGTGACCATTTTGTTGGATACTGCAAAATTAAAAATACCAGTTACTGGCATTGAAAATATATGCAGAGGGGATGAATTACTTCAGTTGCAAAGCTCACTGGTATTAAAGTAGAACTAACGACTGACAGTAGGAAAATCAAAGATTTCTGCTATTTTGGACTTCTACTATTGCTTTTATCAAAAAAAAAAATAGTTTCAAATATTAACAGAATTTTTTTTTTGCGTAAGTATAACTCTTTGATATATTCAGTACCGATAACTCCTTTAAAAACAAAAAAAAATACAAACATTTTATTTGACAGTCTTTATTTCATACTAATAGACTTTAAAGATAATTTTTATTTAAAATTGTTTACCATATCAGCGGTTGAGATGGCCCATTCTGGAGTACCAATTTTCGGTGGCTCTTATTGAATGACCAATGTATCGAGTAATTTTGAACTCCAAAGCCTCCATAGTAGCCGTCTTATCTTTGCAAATTTTACGTAGCCCCAAAGGAAACGCTTAAAGGTCTGATGTCACATGGCAACTGACCAGCAAGTTCACTGACTGACCCGAATGCAGAAATTATGGATCATCGAATCGTTATCGCAGTAAAGCTATTGCTGCTAGGACTGTAAAGTAAGTGGCGTTATTTTCTTCGATTAAAATGTGGACGAGACCACCGGCTGTACCAAGCTAAGTCGTTCCACGTTAAAATTTTAGCTTTTAATGCTGAACAAAAATGCCACACACACGCACTTCTGCCTTTAAATACGCGCCATTAAAAGCACCTCTCGATGTTGCTGTGTATCGAAATTCTTCTAAAGGGTGGTCAAATTTCAAGAGCCGATGTTGAATGTATCCACACCTACGCATCACGTTTCTTCTTCCTTCATTTCATTTGACATTTTTTCAATTTCAGATTAACTCAATTTGAACCATGGAAAGATACACAATCGAGCAACGCGTTAAAGTCATTCAGGCTTATTATGAAAACGGGCGTTCAAATCAAAATGCATATCGCGCACTTAGCGATTTTTTCGGTCAATTTAATCGTCCAAATGTGCGTACAATCGGAAAAATTGTGCAAAAGTTTGAGCAAACCGGGTCTGTAGGAGATGTGAAAACACCAGTGCATGCTCGTATAGCTCGTACTGCAGAAAATATTGCTGCTGTTCGCGATAGTGTGGTTGAAGAGCCGTCCCCCTCAACTCGTCGTCGTGCCCAACAATTGCACCTCCCAAGCTCGTCGTCGATGAACATTATGCATAAAGACTTGCATTTACGCGCTTCCAAGGTGCAATTAACTCAAGAACTAAAGCCTCTTGACCATTTCAAGCGTCGTCAATGGTCAGAATGGTGGCAGGAAATGGCAACAGTGAATGACCAATTTTCGAAGAAAATCATCTTCAGTGATGAGGCACATTTTCACCTCGGTGGATTCGTCAATAAGCAGAATTGCCGTATTTGGGCGAATGATAATACAGGAGTGATTGCCGAAAAACCGCCGTTGCCGAATGGATTGGTGCGTGATTACCAGTCCGAATTCACAGAGCGCACGTTGGTTCGAATCTCGGTAAAACACCAAAATAAAGAAAAACATTTTTCTAATAGCGGTCGCCCCTCGGCAACGGCTCTTATGCGCGAAAAATTTGATGGCCGAATAATCTTACGTCACGGCGATGTCAATTGGCCGCCAAGATCATGGGATTTGGCACGGCATAGAACCTCAAATATTAGACCATCGGATGGAGGTGTGCCGCCGAGGCCGCGGCGACCATTTGGCCGATATTTTGGTCCATACCTAATTGAGTCATCAAAATAAAGAGAAATGACAATAATTTCCTAAAAAAATTGTTTAGTTAAAAGAAAACATTGAATTTAAAAAAAATTATTTATTATGATGGGTTTCGAAAACTTTTTAGGCCTTATTAGCCTCGAGCCTCAGTCTTTTAGTATTCGATGAGATACCTGCTGGTGGTACCAAAGGAAGAGGAAGGCATTCTCTGCGTTGGGAAGATCAGGTGGAGAAGGACTTGGCTTCATCTAGCGACGGTTAGAACGAGAAAGAACCGACTTGCGCGCTTTGTTAAACTCGGCCAAAATTGCTAAGCGGTTATAGCACCAGTCAAGAAGAAGAAGAAGTCACTCATAAGCTTCAGCGCTGTAATTATACTCCTCATGCCACAAAAAAAGTAGAAGCAGCTAAAAGAAGAACAAGCATTGGTTTTGAAACGGAAGAGTCAACACTAATTTGAAGTAATTAAAAGACAAAAATTTATTAATTTTCAAACTTTTTCGTAGGAAGCATATGAATTGATGAGTGGGAGATGCAAAAAACTGACTTTTAAGAGATTGTTTCAAATGAAATTTGTTTCAATTTTAATTTATTTATTTATTTAATATATTTGAGAATTAAATGTAGTTTACTTCTATACATGGAAATAGTCTGAAGACCGGGTTATTATTAGTAAAAGCTTTGTAAAAACAAAAACATAGTTGAGTGCTCTAAAAAAATGGCGAAAAGAGGCACCAGATACAAGTTACGACCAAGCAATAGAGAAATAAGGGAATGGAAACAACTGCCATTTTTAAAGGCTTATTCGTCCTGACGTTGGGAAACACCCTTTTAATAGCTCTCAAGAAACAATCTAATAAAAATCCTTATACCCTTTCCATATGAAAAATGCTGATTAAAGGTAAATTAAACCTAAACCTAAAATATTCTCGTAATACGCGCTACACCCTAATGTGCACATATCCATATAAATACAAACATATGCCGTCACATGCACTTTTACTTTGGGAATGTTCGCCAAAAATTGTTCGGGTGTATGCATTTTGAGGCTAAACTTTTTGTGGCACCATTTTTTCTTCTTGTTTTTTTAGAGGAAAATATGCGTCGGGAGAGAAAACAGCTAACGTGATAAATTATTGTTCAGAAACTAGATAAAACCAGCGTATAACAAGTAATGGCAAAGGAAGTTATGAAGTTATTATGTCACACAATTTAAATGTCATTCCGATGGTGGATTAACAAAATATGTCAAACTAACAGAATCCTTTATACGGGGGTTGGCTTTTATATTTCATTGTTTTTCAAATTATTCTACTTGGAAGGTGTTAGTCAGTCTGCATTAACTTGAACAAATTTTCAAAGCTCTCTTGCCAAATATGGGCTAAAAGCAGATGATCCAGTAATTAGATCTTTTCAGTGCTCAAAAACTCTCTTGTGTGAGCTGACACGCGAAAGCTTTCATTTGTGTTTTTTGTTTTTGGAAAGAGGTTCTAATCAAACTTTCAGAAACAGCATCCAAGACGACGTCACACCAGTGGTATGTGGGGCTTGCTCCCACTCCGGGACCTAAAAATATTTCATCAGAGTGGAGCCAAGTTTATGTCTACTGGCACAGCAGGTACCTGCGTCCAGTTCCTCTTCTGTAGGTGTATGGAGACTCTACGCTTTCGATAATATCCATATCTTCTTCAGTATTTTCGGAATAAATATTGCAACGGAAATTTAGTGTTACTGTGAAATTTACAATTTAAATACTGGTCATCTGTCTGATACTATAGTGAGTGCTTATCTCAAGCGTCTGTTCGATTGTTTGTTTGCCTAAAGCAACTCGTCTCCGATAGGATGCTGCTGCTGTTGTCGCCATTGAGCTTTCTTTTCCCAATCAATTTGTTGGCGTTTCGTCATGACTGAGAGCACGGACGAACAGGACATGTGCGTGTGCACAAATCCGACATCTGTTGACGGGTGTTCTAAGACCCGCACGAGCAAGGTCCGATCTCCGCTAAAACGAATGCAGTGGAAGGCCACTTGCTCGGCGCTCTCTATTGAATTGGGGCAGCTGGGGAAGTAGGGGATGTTTGTAAGCTGGAAGTGATGTAGATGTTCCAGAAAAAAGCCATGACCGGTGATTAGTTGGGTGAGACCGTTGATTAGTCAGTGTTGCCGTGTCCCATTTCTGAGAAACAAATGGTTGTGTAACATCTAGAATAGACTGCTTCAATGCTAGAGGCGACCATTTGCTTTGAGGTACTGCTTCTATGAAAAATTTTTGTTGGAGTAAGTTCGCCTTGGAACACCTATACTGTCGCTTGTTGTTTTGTTTTCGGCTCATATGCATAAATTCGAATTTCCTCACCTGTTATGAAATTACACCATGGGCATCTCAGATCAACGATGGAGTAATCTCCATATTTAGGATCAAGAGCTTCATATGAAAAGCTGCTTGTACCGCATTCGTTAGCAGCTGTGGTGCAATACTTTGCACAGCTTCCGAAAAATCATTGTAGAGTTTGTAAAAAATTAGGAGGATCTGTTCTCTCATTTTCCAGCTATTAAATCAGAAATTTGTTACCGCATATTTTAGACCATCCATTAAAGAGCAATTCGCACCCAAAAGGAGCCGTAGCAAACTTGACCTCTTTTATCAGTATCATGTCTACATAAGAGTCTCTTTATGTGTATTGAGCAGGATTCTTTGAAATATATTTGCAGTAATAGGAAACCACAAATATTTAAAGAACAATTAAATTGCACTCTCCACACATTTTCACTCCCCACTGCCACTCACACAAGTCGATAAAGAATTTCTTGAACGCCAGTTTGGCGATATTCGTCATACGCATTTTATATTATTGTATATTTTTGGCAAAACTACACTTCGAAATTCTTAAAGATGCGCACACGTACTCACTCAAATTTTCACCAAGCACGTATCTGTGCTTTTATTGAGTTTATCTTGGCCTTTTGTTCTGTTTTGTTGTATTCGCCGTTGATAGCAATGAGTTTGGCACAAGTCGTGCCATCTTCTCTAAGTTGCTGTGAACTACTTTACGTTCCTTAAATGCGCTACTCTAAAATTCGTACAACTCATATGCTTGGGTATATAACTATAATATGTACATTAGGTCGGGTCGGATTCCACACAAGCCAAAAAATTGTTTTGACAAAAAATATTTGTTTGAAAACAGAAAAATTGTTTAAAAAAAAGTAAAAAATTATTTTGAAAATAGAAAAATTGTTTAAAAAACAAAACATTATTTTCGAAGAAAAAATTATTTTGAAAAAAATAAAAATTTATTAAAAAAAAATGTTTTGAAAAAAAACAAAAGTTGTTTCAAAAAACAAAAAAAAAATTGTTTTGAAAAGAAAACCTGGCTTAAAAAAAATTATTTTGAAAAAAAAAGTTATTCTTTTGAAAAAAAAGTTATTCTTTTGAAAAAAAAGTTATTGTTTTGAAAACAAATTATTCGTTTGAAAAAAAATTTGTTTTGAAGAACAAAAAAGAAAAAAATCTTTTGAAAAAAATAAAATTTTTTATTACAACAAAATTGTTTTGAAAAAAAAAGTTGTTTCAAAAAACAAAAAAAAACAGTAAAAATTGTTTAGAAAAGAAAACCTTGTTTCAAAAAAAAATTATTTTGAAAAAAAGTTATTCTTTTGAAAAAACAAATTATCTATTGGTTTGAAAAAAAAATTATTGGTTTGAAAAATAAAAAATTGTTTTGAATAACAAAAATCACGCCCTATTTGAAAATGTATGTGACGAGTAGCTAGAAAACGAAAAAACTATTTCTTTTTGGACCACCCTAAAAATTGGCAAAATACAGAACTTTGGTATTCAAAATCAGAGTTTTATACACGATTTACTGGTTTTCTATGACTTGTTACTCATATTCGAAGCCATATTTTAGTGAGGATTTATAGTCAGAGCTGTACGTCAATGCAATATTTTGCGTTTTTTCACAAAATTTTGGTCATCAAAAATTTTTTAATTCTTGGTCCTTAGAGAAAAGTGTAGCAACTGTCGAACCTTTTACAAGAATAAAACGTTACTAAAACTTGCGCATAAAAGGAAAAATCTATGACAAAAAATCATTTTTATTGGTTCCTAGGTGGTGAAAAACTTTTTCTTCTTCTTTTTTTTGTTTGTTTCATACATATTTCGTGATTTCCATTTTGTTGGTTTTTAGGGTAGTGATTTTATTTCGTGTTTCGTGATTTTCATTTTAATGATTCTTAGGGTGGTGAACTTTTTTTTCGTGATTTTCATTTTGGTGGTTTCGGGGGTGGAGAAATTTTTTCCTTCGCTATGCTCACCTCAGCGTTATACTCTCCAATACGCAAACAGTCAAAGTTAATGCAAAAATAGGTTTTGGTGGTCCTCAGGAAGGTGAAATTTTTGTGTTTTTTTATTCCGTGATTTTGACTTTTCTGGTTTTTACGGTGTGATATGTTTTCTTCTTCTTGTGATACTGGCCAGATAAATTTTAAAATACATGACAGCTAAAGTTACGAAAAAATATTGTAGCTTGTAGTGGTTTTGAGGGTGGTGAAAAACTTTTTGTTTTTTTTCATGTTTCGCGATTTGCATTTTAGTGGTTATTAGGGGGGTGATTTTTTTAGATTTTTTTTCCTTCACATGATTTTTAAAATACGCAGACAGCCAAAGTTAATACAAATCATAGTTCTTGTGGTTCCCAAGGTGAGATTTTTTTTTTCTGTTCTTAGAGTGGTAGATTTTTTTTTTTTCATAAGAACATAAGTTTTAAAATACGTAGAAATCTAGACCTACGAAAAAATAGTTTTTAATTGCTTTTAGGGTGGTGAGAAACTTTTTATTTTGTTTCATATTTTTCATTTTTGTGATTCTTAGTGTGGTGGAACTTATTTTTTGTAGAGATACTTACCACACAAGGTTTAAAATATCTACATGTGAACGCCAAAGTTATGACAAAAGATTGTTTCGGTGGTGAAAAATTTTATCTTTTTTTTGTTTCATATCTCGTGATTTCCATTTTGGAGGTTCTTTTTTTTTGGGTTTAATATTTCGTGGCTTTCATTTCAGTGGTTCTTAGTGTGGTGACATTTTTTGATTCGTAAGTTTAAAATTTACAGACAGCCCATGTTAATGAAAAATAGTTTTTTTGGGGTTGTCAGCGTGGTGAAACGTTTTTCATTGTTTTTTTGTTTCGTATATTCATTTTGGTGGTTCTTAGGTTGGTGAAGTTTTTTGCTTCGTGTCACTCTCAATAAGTTTTAAAATACACCGGCAGCCAAAGTTAATACAAAAATAGTTTTTGGTGGTTCTCAGATGGTATTTCAATTTTTTTTTTTTCGTAATTTTCAGTTTGGTATAGAGTGCTAAAATTGGTTTTCTTCACATAAATGTTGAAAAATAAATAAAACGCTAAAATTATGACAAAAATTAAATTCTGAAGATTCCGGTTGAGTGGTAAAATTTTTATCTATTTTTATTTTTTCTTTTCCCGTTCTTCATTTTCATTTTGGTGATTCTGTGGATAGCAAAATTACGCTGTTTGCTTTTTTTCACGACACTCTTCACAGAAGCTTTAAAATATATGGCCCTTTTCTCGACCCACCCTAATTGGCATATCTTGCGCTCCCTAAATTGACTTTTGCTACAGCTGCTGTTCTTATCGGAGTATAGCCACAGAGTCAGAAGAATGTATGCTAGAAAACCACGAATGAAATGACTTGAGTTTAAATTTCTTCACAATAGAATTGCGTTTTTGTTCTTTTTTCTTAAATAAATGAAAGCAACTTTCTTTGTATTCTATTTCTATAAAGTGCAGTTACTAGAACAGAGCGTGCAATGAGTGCATTAACATATGCGTGTAAGTATGTGCGCGCATATAATCGACTATTGTACGCAAGCTATAAAATTTTGCTATCCCACAAGTTTTTGTGCGCATTTAAACCAACTGACAAGGATTACTGTATTTATCTTGCTTTCAATTATTTGCTGCTATCGAGTCCTACGCTCAGCTGTAACTTCATTCGCATACTTTTCCGCCTCACCCAACGCTACCAAAAATCTTTAAATAATTTTCACACTCTACTGCTTGACTGCGTTTCTACTTTGCCATCCTTCCTTCATCACTCTTCAGTCTATGGTATTCATTCCTTTCCTGATAGGTTTAGCAAACTTTTAATTGCTTTTAATATTTTAAGAGGATTAAATGATAATTTAGTAATTTCCCATATCCATAATTTGAACTCAAGCAAAACTCTTGGACATCACTAAACAAGTTAAGAATTTTATATTTGAAAAAAGTTTCATCGCACAAAATAAATCCACAAAGAGGTTCATTTTTAAATAATTTTTGCAAAGAATTTTTCATTTTTCTCTTACTTTTTAATTGCGCAACAAAAGAAATGCAAATTTTTCAGTTTGCTTCACTGTTCGCCTTCTCTTTCTTCTTTGTTGGGATTAACTGCTTTAGAGACTTTGGCTGATTTGCCTTTTTTTTTGTAACGAACTTCACTAATGCGATTTGGAAACTTTGTGGATTTCTAGTCATTTGCTGATGTCCTCACTGGTAGGTGTTTCATGGAATATTTTTTTGGATAGCCTTTGGAATATCCATTTTAGGCATTTGGATCCATCGAGACGATTTGACCTCCACGTAGGCAACGATGTTTATGTATTAATTAATTTAGTATACCTCAGCTCGTTCCTCAGTAATCAAATGTATTATCCATCACTAATTTCAATAATTAATAGTATCGGGCAGAGGAAAAACTTCCGTACTAAGTTGCCGAGTGGTTTTGTAACAGTGCGCTCGTACTTTGAAAGGGTAGAGCGGCCATCTTGACAAATCTGGAACTATCCAATTTAGCGGAAATACTTCTACTTAGTCTTCACATTCAACTATGGAGTGCTAGATGATTCTACACTGCTTTGAATATTTTTAAATATTATTCTTAAAATCTGTGCTCTGTTTACCCAACGCTCGCCAAGGCCATCATCTTCAGTGTCGAGGTTCATTGCTTCTGATTTAGCAAAATTGCCTGATTTGCATTGACTAAAATCTACGCAAAAATCATCAAATGTCCCTAGACTCTGAAAAAAATCCTCTATTCCGTGTAAATTTTTGTCCATTGGTCTTTATTTATTCGAAAGTGCGTTTTTAGCTGCGCGCTTGGTTAACGGCGACCAATACCTGACAAAGTTAACACACTCCTTGTTACCTAGGATGAATGATACGAATCTCCAAAATATCTAATTTCAATAGGATCGCATCACTTGCCAAACTGTAAGGAAAACTTTGAATTTATTGGAAGGTTGCGTCATCTCGCGTTTTGGCAACATTCACGGGTCACCGAAATCGTATAACTTATCACCTCTCGACTATATTCAATGGGCTAGACGAAGTTTCAAATTAATGCAGTTAAACAATTCCTATTCCTCGTGAAAATAAGCCCCATTAATGAGAGAGAGTCACCCAAATTTGGCGAAAATTATGTACATACCGCATAGAATGTCGTCGAATGCATATGAATAAAAAAACCTAAAAATTGAGAAACTTATTTATTCTCTCCCTTCCCAAAAAATACGCTCATGTCAATGAAAACTTTAATTAGGAACATTTTTTCAAACGCATTTTCCGGTATCAGCTTTTGTTCTCACCGAGAGTTCTGTGTTATGACTTTTGTCGGCTGAAAACGAGTGCTTCGAAATGGTAATTTGAATTTTAGAAAAGAGAAATAAGTCAGCCGAAGCCATACTGGGAAAATTTTTATTTATTTATACTGGCAGAATTTATATTATTTATTTGCGACTACGCCAAATACTTGGCGACGAAGTCTCTCTCCCACAACAAATCCAACACCGACTTTGCGCTCTTTTACATGGCAGCTGTAGTAGACGTCACAAGGTCCTTCGTTTAGTTTGCCTTGTCCCGTCCATCGCATCTCTTGAATGGCAGTGATGTCAGCCTTTACCCTCACGAGAACATCAACCAGCCGTGCGGAGATACCTTCCCCATTAAGGGACCGAATATTCCAGGTGCATGCCCTCAAATCGTATTCCTTAGTTCGTTCGCAGGGGTCGTCATCTAGTATAGGGAGGTCTCATCCGAGGTTTTTTTAATCTTTTCATTAGGGGGGATTTTTAAGTGGCGGGTCCCAAATCCAGCGCACAATCAGCTATTCTGGAATGCTTCGCCTTCCCACGTTAGCTCACTCCCGAACGGGTGTTCGGAAGCTACCCAGAGGATACGTTGGCTAATCCCGAACGTTGTATGCTGCTTGAGCTATATGCAGAAGGATCGTCCTGACCACTGCCAAATGAATGGCGATCAGTAACTTATCTACATACCCAACGTTCACTACATACCCAAAAATATTCCATGGATTCTGATTGAGAAGTTTGAAATTTTTATGAAAATTTTTTGAATTTTTCAAAAATTTGTGCAAAATTTTAAACTTTGAGGTCAGAAGTCGAGACCTGACCTATGGAAGTCGAGGAGGTTAACACTTGCCAAACCGCTTTTGGAAAACCTCGAAGAGCTGGCCGGCATAGACGTAAACAACCTTGAAGGGTTTCTCAATTGCATAGACTGGATATAGTCGTGAAGGAATAACCATGTAACTTGTTGGTAACGAGACTGTGGCAAAAAATGGTGTGGAAGCACTAACTCCAACCAATCAACCAACCTTGTGTTAAGTCTTCAATAAAATTTAATGGCCCACAAAAGTATGGAATATTGGGTTAAAATGTTCTACAAAAATATACGCAATTAAATTCTATTCAAGACTCCTAAAGGTAGTATTGATGGTAAAAATAGTTGTATCCGAAAAAATCAAATGATTTATATCCACTTGAGACCAAGTTAGGAAAACCTTACAACTCAAGTATTCTAGAGTTCCTCACATTCACACAATTGCTTTGCCGCATTGTTGTCTTTTTTCGTCCCATTTTGTCGCACAGTGTTGACATTCGTTTCACTCTCAGCGACATTCTTTTTATAGCAAAAGTTGAATTCAATTGGTTCTAGAAACATTTTTGCGCACGTTAAAATCAGAATTTCTACAGTCGCGGAGAATCGAGTAAAGGGTGGTTAAGTTTTAAGGGCCGGTGTTGATTTTGAATCAAATACATTTTTTTTTTAATTATTATCGTTCCTCTTTATTATGATAATATTGGTATGGCTCAATTACGTATGGAACAAAATATCGGCGGCACACCTCCAACCGATGGTCCAAATTTTCGATGACGCTGAGGCATAATTGAGGTTCTATGTCGTTAATGTGCCGAATTATCTCATCCTTTAGCTCTTGAATTGTTGCTGGCTTATCGACGTACACCTTTTCTTTCAAATAACCTCAAAGAAAGAAGTCCAACGGTGTCGTTGACGTTTAGCTGTGGTTCGACCCTTGAAATTTAACCACCCTTTATAATGACACACTTTTGATTTAGTAAAGTTCATGGAAAAAAGCTAAAAAACAAAAAACCAAACACTTTTATTATTATTTTTACCTTGCACCAGTTTATTATGAACTTGCTTGCCTGCCAAACCAATTAATACAAGCATTAGGGAAAACACAAATTTAGCTGTACTAAAAATACCTGCAGGTGTTAAAATGAGCCCACGCACCCGTAATTACTTGCCAATGAATTATGCTATTCCTCTGTTTGTAAATGTGATTGAAATGAAACTCATACCGCTCTTTTACCTTAATTGCCCTTATTAAATTCCCCTCCACCTTAATGCCATTTAAATAAATGTACCTTGCAGAGATTAAACGAGCCTCGAGTCTAATAGCCGCTCACATTCTTCTACCGCCTCCTGGTTTTCCACCTACATGCATAGCTGCACATACCTAACCCGTACATATCTAACCTGTATACACATACGTAACCATAACCTAATTATCAACACACACACCTATTCAACTTTTATTACATTTTCGTAAATTAAATAGGGAGGTGGTTGGCGCCTATGCCGTTGTTTTGCAGTGATTTCATTAAACCTTGCTCACATAGAGAAGAGCCCTTATGTAAGCACAAATACATATCCATTAACGTCAGCTCTTTTACACACACACACCCACACACTCGTGTATGAGCGTGCATAATAAATATATCTTTGGGTTGACACAATTAGCTATTTTTTGTATCCATAAATTGCATTAATTTGTGTGGCACAACTGGGATTTCAAAAAATCTTGAATTAATTATAACAATAGAATTTCCACATCATATACATTTTTTAAATTTTGTTTCCATCTGTCGATCTATACATATATCAATGCGGGCATCACGCATAACTAGCGAATTTCACTTCTTTACATATAATTTTGTTCTGATTTTCCACAAAAATAATGGTTTACCATTCCACCTAAAACAGATGTCCTGCTTTCCAGTAGAGGAGGGATGAAAACAATTACCTAACGTCAGATAATTTAGTACTATTTAATTAAGCAATATTAAATAATATTTCGCAATTAAGCCATGCGACGCGCTCCACTTCGTAAACCCGTAATTTCGTGGGCTTAGTTTGACAGTCGGGAGAGCCTGAGCGTTTTCGGGGTATATCATTTACGTCATCTCAGCTGATTTGGGTCAGCATGAGTGATACCATATACAGTCTGTGCCAGAAGAAAAGAACCGGTTTTTTTCTTGTCACTTCAAGATATATTTCGTTCTGCTTTTTGCTGCGTAATAGTCCCTTAGATGATGATGATATTTTTATATACGCATTCGAAAGGTCCGAAATTATCTGCTGCAAAAGTGGTTAAAAAATCCAAAAAATTTGTTGTGATGTGTAATTAGCGGTAAAAACGTGTACTAAAATGTTGATGACTTTTCCGAGCGCGGCTTGAAGCGAGTGACGACAAAAAAGCAGGATAAAGTGATCGTCCAACTATTTAAGCGGAACCCATATTTGCGACTACGCCAAACACGCACAATTCTGGCTAAAAAGGAAATACTATAGATGTGAGTATTAACACCATCGAAAGACGACTGAAGGAGGTGAACATATCCTGTCGTCCCACATCGTCAAAACCACTACTCTCAGAAAAATACATTGAGAAACAACAAAACAAGAAAATGGCGTGACAGTAATGGGCTGGCCTTCCCAGCCCCCAGACGCCAACCCTATTGTAAATGTGTGGGAAATTATGAAAACGCATCTTGTCGAAAAGATAGTTCATGATTTGAAGCAACTCGTGCGTCTAGTTGTCGACGAGCTACGCAAAAAAGCTGGTTCAAAGCCTGAAGAAGATACCATTCTATACTCGAAAACGATGAAGACTATATGGTTTATTGAGTAAGCGACTTGTAGTTTTGTACATACTTTCATGTAAACAAATTTTAAATATATTTCTTTTATACTTCATGAATGCACTGTCGTCGCCGTACTGCAGCTCTCTTCTTGTGAACTCCTGTAAAGAGAAACTCAAACGTCTCGAACGTGCAGGAAACATTTCCCTTATCTGGGTTCCAGGGCACAGGAATATAGAGGGAAACGAAATTGCCGATGAGCTTGCCAGGAAAGGGTCGGCAGACCCGGTTCCAGCTACCCCCTTCTCAGACATCGGTACCCCCTTGGCCGTCGTTAAAGGGAAACTACACAATTTATTTCTAAAAAAGCGCAAGGCAGATGAAGGTCTGTCTCATTGTGTGCTATTTCAAAAGCACTATGGCCGCAATACGATAGAAACAGAACGCTTAAGGTGATGGGAATCTCCCGCCATTTAATTTCCAAACTCATTGCGGTGTTCACTGGTCAGTGGGTGATCGGTACTCATGCGGAGAAGCCTGGAATTCCGTACAACTCCTATTGCAGAAGGTGTGGGGATCCTACAGAGAAAGATACTGTTGAATATTTTCTCTGCAAATGTCCGACTCTGGCGGCTAGGCGCTTGAGATTCCTCAGCGTCCCCTTTGGGGATGACTAGATGAAATTCTCCAACCTAGATCCCTTTTCTCTCCTCCGCTACATCAACAGCACTGGATGGCTGTAGACGGTTTTCTCTCCTCCCTAAATCCTTTCACAGGTAGTGGTTCACTTTATGGTATCAAAACGGCACGTAAGTGCTACTTGCAGTATACCTGGGGTACTCTTGGCATCTTACCTACCTACCATACTTCATGAATAATCGCGGTTCCTTTTTTCTGACACAGACTGTATATGCAGCATTCATTTCATATAACGGTTCAAATAAGATTTTAGTATTTCTAAGATTTCAGTGGTTGTAAGATATAAGCAGTGTTTATAATCAGATTTTGGATATCATAAGCACTTTTAAACACTCAAACAGGAAATAAACAGCTCGCGAAAAAATTATAGCAGTTGATCAGTTTTGATCAATTTTAACAATTTTTTCGTTTTTTTAACGTTCATTTTTGTTATATTACACAGTGCGACATCAAAAATCAAACCGCACCGGACCTTTGTTTTCTGAAAATATACCTATTCAATAGCAAAACCCTCGCTGGGTTTTTAAAAGTTAGCTCGATTTTTTTTTTTATTGCGTTTTAAAGTTTTCTATTTTCATGAGATTTTGGAGTTTTACCTGTACGCTAAATTTGACTTATAAATCGACCTTTGTTTGATTTAATCGATTTATTTTGTCATAGCTTGATGCAGAAATTTCGTACACGTACAAATAAACTTATTTTGAGAAGAACCTATATCTCAATACGCAATTTTGAATACCAAAATTTCGAAAAATTGTATGTTTTTACCATTTTTTACTGTAATTATGAAAATAATTAAAATTTCTCACTATTTCTTCTAGTAAAAATGTTGCAAAATGTACTAAAAAAGTCATTTATAAGATAAAAACATAAAACTGAACTTTAAGTTTGTTATTTTCTAAAAAAATAAATTTTTAACAAGATTTTTCTTCATAGTGTGTAGAGCTTGTTATGTTGGTTTAGTTAATTGGTTGCACAAAAAACAAAGCAGAATGCCTTTTGGAATGCCAATGCTATGGCACAATCCAGAAGAACATGATCCAAAAAATTGTTATCGTTGTGCAAATACTCTGATCGGATTGAACAAAAAGAAAGCGAAAAACAAAAAATACGTTTCAGTCCAGTGTGTACAATTACCGCTTGATCATAATGAAAATTCACTTTCTTCACCAACATTTGGACTATTTTAGTCAACAATTGTCGACAGAATCAGATGAGCAAGGAGAGCGCTATCATCAAACTGCGATGCCATTTGAGTCAAGATACCGAGGAAAACGAGCTCCAGGTGCCATACTAGCCGAAATATGTTGGTGGAGTAAACATATTTTTCAATACGACCAGGAAGAAAATGAAGGAAAATGGAGTAACCAGGAGGAAAAAGAATATGAGGTAGAAGAAGAAGAGACAGGCATGGAATTCTTTACTGATGAATCTGATTACTCTGATAATGATGATGTTGAAATTCAATCATTGTCGAAAAGAGCTCGTCTCTAAGGTTTTAGTACGTAAAAATTCTTTATTTTAATAAAAAAAAAATTATAAGAATTCAAGTCTATATTCTTTTTACTTAATCTATTTAATATTTTTACCTACAGAGTTTTTAGATATTTAAAAAAAAATTTAAAGCAGAGTATAAAAAAATTATTTTTATGAAGAAAAATCTTGTTAAAAATTTATTTTTTTAGAAAATAACAAACCTAAAGTTCAGTTTTATATTTTTATCTTATAAATGACTTTTTTAGTACATTTTGCAACATTTTTGCTAGAAGAAATAGTGAGAAATTTTAATTATTTTCATAATTACAGTAAAAAATGGTAAAAACATACAATTTTTCGAAATTTTGGTATTCAAAATTGCGTATTGAGATATAGGTTCTTCTCAAAATAAGTTTATTTGTACGTGTACGAAATTTCTGCATCAAGCTATGACAAAATAAATCGATTAAATCAAACAAAGGTCGATTTATAAGTCAAATTTAGCGTACAGGTAAAACTCCAAAATCTCATGAAAATAGAAAACTTTAAAACGCAATAAAAAAAAATCGAGCTAACTTTTAAAAACCCAGCGAGGGTTTTGCTATTGAATAGGTATATTTTCAGAAAAAAAAGGTCCGGTGCGGTTTGATTTTGATGACCCCAAAATTGTCGCACAGTGTTATATAAAAGTACAGCTCACTGTCTAAAAAAACCATGTAAAAAATTTTCAAACTTCATAACAAAATTAAAAAAACTTGCTACACAGTTTTACAGCCCATTAAATTTTAGAACAATAGAGTGCAGTCGACGCACTCGCCTATCGGCAACAAAGTTACCATTGACAGTTATGATTTCGGTGTCGTAAGAGACTTCGTTTATCAAGAAATCAGTATTAACACCGATAATAATTTCTGCCTTGAAATCCAACAGAGGATCTCTCTTGCCAACAAGTGCTACTTTGGAGTAGACTTTAAAGCTTGAAAGAACCAAATTGCAAAAAATCGTTTTAAATGCTTAAACTCACTCCATAATATTAATATGCATTTCAAACAAAAGAAGTTCTATCCAGCTAATAATTTTTTTTTCTGTTCCTTTCAAACTTTTAACTAATTACTTTTTATTTGTGGCAAGGTTGAAATGTTTTTGAATTGTTTGAGCCAAGGAGCACCAAGAGATTTGGTGGCTCCTAAAGCATTCAGGCTAAAAAGCCCATTGTATTTATGTTGCAATGCTAGGTTTGGTATATCTGGCTGATTTGAAGAGATCTCACATAGACCACAAGGGTCCGTAGTCTTAAATTTTGTTAAACAGAAAAAAAAAGAAAAAGCAAAACAGCTGGATGTCTCAAATGAGCCAAAATTAAGTTAAAGTAAGGGGCCCCAAAGAGGTTATGTGCACCCACTCCGCTGCATTGAAGTTCACTAGAGAAACACCTTAATTTTGCTGGTCTCAGTGGCAGTGCGTCATTCCATTATTGCCTCCCTCACATGAATTATTGAATTCATTGCTTGAAACATTCAAAGATAAAAGAACTGTTTCCAAATGACTTTATTTTTAGCAGGCCCTACCATTATCTTTTTTGATTTATTTTTAGTGTTTAAGTTGAATTTTGAGTTATGTGTTCTTTTGACCCTCTTACGCAAAAAAGAGAAAAAATACCCATCTATTGAGTAGTTAAAGGGTTAAGATGTTCCACGAAAACGTTCTGCATTTCATTCGACGTTTTTCAATTTCAGACTAACTCAATTTGGACCATGGAAAGATACACAATCGAGCAACGCGTTAAAGTTATTCAGGTTTATTATGAAAACGGGCAAATCAAAATGCATATCGCGCACTTCGTGAAGAAAATCATCTTCAGTGATGAGGCACATTTTCACCTCAGTGGATTCGTCAATAAGCAAAATTGCCGCATTTGGGCGAATGATAATCCAAGAGTGATTGCTGAAAAACCAATGCACACACAAAGAGTAACTGTTTGGGGCGGTTTATGGGTCGGCGGCATCATTGGGCCGTATTTTTTCCAAAATGAGGCCGGTCTGGCAGTTACTGTGAATAGTGGTCGCTATCGTGAATATGATAACGAACTTTTTATGGCCCGAATTCGAAGATATGGATGTGGACGATATGTGGTTTCAACAGGACTGTCACACAGCTAACGAAACAATGGCTCTTTTGCGCGAAAAATTTGATGGCCGAATAATCTTACGTCGTGGCGATGTCAATTGGCCGCCAAGATCATGTGATTTGACACTAATGGACTGCTTTCTTTGGGTTTATTTGAAGGAAAAGGTGTACGCCGATAAGCCAGCAACAATTCAAGAGCTAAAAAATGAGATAATTCGGCACATTGGCGACATAGAACCTCAATTATGTGTCAGTGTCATCGAAAATTTGGACCATCGGATGGAGGTGTGCCGCCGAGGTCTCGGCGGCTATTTGGCCATATTTTGTTCCATACGTAGTTGAGCTGTACCAATATTATCATAATAAAGAGAAATTACAATAATTTCTTAAAAACATTGTATTTTATTCAAAATCAACACCAACCCTTGAAACTTAACCACCCTTTATAAAACAGCTTTATGTACCTAAAATGTAAGGGTAACATATTTTCCTATACTAATTTGCCATAATAATGTGGAAAAAGATGAAAATTTTAATCGCTTCAAAAATAAAATTCAGAAGCAAACTTTCAGATTGCTGACTATTTTTTTTTTGTGCTTCCCCCCAAAAAAGAGTAAAATTCATATGATACCGTTGACTTTTTTGTCCTTTCTACCGAAATCCTGCAGCTGCATGAAGACGCATAGCATATATACATACAAATTTATTTCACTCGTTCTCACACCTGACAACAAAAAGAAAATTGTCAGATAGGACAGAACATTTATTAAATAAAAAATAAATTATTGTGCTTGATAGCTATCTTCATTTTGACCCTTACGCGTTTCATTGCTTGTCTGTTTGTGTACTGCAGCTCTCTAGTGCACAGGTGTCAAATATGATTGACATACGACGCCATTTGCAAATATTGTAAACCTTCCGAGAGGGTGATTAATATTGTACCATCTCTATATTGTATGTGTACCTATATAAATAACATTCGCGTAACTATGAACAAAATTGAGTTGTATGCATGTGAAAGCATGAACATAAAGACACGTTGGTAACTAATTCTCGCCTACTTTATTATGTGCCACACTTATTCAACCACCCAAGCTGTTTTATTTTTCAGCTACAACACTTTCGGAATTCTATGGTAAATGCCATTACCATACATGCCTACTTATAGTTGTATTATGCTTTCATAATGACTAAATCCATTTATAGCCATTTGTACGTTTAGTTTTTATTTTTTTGTTTTTGTTATGTTCCCTTTCCTAGTTTATTGCTACTATTGCGGTGGGTAAGAAATGCCATAAATGCATACACTTTATATATTGAAATTTATTCTATCAAAACATACATAATAAATGATTTATTCAACTGGCACGATAACCTGCAACCTTTGTTGCCTTTTGTCGTTGACTAAATAAATTACTATAGACCTAAATTTGTTTATCCCTACGGCAGAAAGGTGAAAAAATATTTTTCATAAGATATGATGTTTGTGGTTTGTGGTTAAGGAAGTGTGGCGTTGTAGAGGCGTAGTCCATTACTTGATAGTAGAGCAGTTTTGAGACTTATGAGTAAAGTGAATGCACAAAAATATAAAAAGAATAAAAATAAAAGTTAGGTGGTTGAGTAAATATAAAGGGTTGTGAGAAATCTGGAAAAATGGAAGTTTTAATATATATAGAAAGTACAGTAAAACTTCGATATGCGAATCCTCGTTATAACAAGACATTCTGGTAATTAACGAAAACTCAGCTATGTTTCTTGAAAAAATTTATAAAAATACGAAAAAAGGGTGCCCCAGAAAAAAAATTAGTGGTTGACTAAATATAAATATAAATATAAATTGTCCATGTTTCTTGCTTCATAAAAATGCAAAACAAATCTTATCATTAGGGTGACCCAAAAAAAAATATTAAAGTTAAGTGACTAAGTAAATATAGAAGATTGTAGAAAAATTGGAATGTGAAATTTGGAATATAGATAGAAATTACAGTAAAAACTCTTTATAAAGAACCTAGTTATAACAAAACAAAATGTAAAAATTTACAACTCTAAGCATTAGGTTGACCAAAATATGTGAATTTGTGATAATTCGATATACAAAACGTCGTTTTAACAAAAAATTATAGTAATTCAAGTAAGCTCAGCCATGTTTCTTGAAAAAATTGATAAAAATGCGAAACAAACCTTAGCATTAGTGTGACCAAAAAAAAACAAAATATTCAAATTAAGTGGTTCAAAAAATGGAGTGTAAGAAAAGTTAAAAAGTGAAATTTTGAATACAGATAGAAAGTACAGTAAAACTTCTATATAAATAACCTAGTTATAATACAATAAAAAAGTTCTAGTATTTAAAGTCATGTTTTCTGAACATATTTATAGAAGTGCGCACAACAACTAAGCATTAGGGTGGCCCAAATTAAAATATAGCAGGTTAAGTGGTTCAGTAAATATAGAGGGTGGTAAGAAAAGTTAAAACGTGAAATTTTGAAAATAAATTGAAAGTACAGTGGAACTTCAATACACAAAACCTTATTAAAAGAAAAAATACTAGTAATTAAAGTATATAAAATATTGTATTATATAAAAAAACAAATCTAAGCATTTGGGTGCCCAAAAATTAATAAAAGTTAAGTGATTGAGTAAATATAAAGGGCTGTGAGAAATCTTGAAAAGTGAGAGTTGAAAAGTGAAAGTTTAAAAATAAATGGAAGGTACAGTGAAAATTCGATACACGAAACCTCGTTATAAGAAAAAAATGCTAGCAGTTGAAGTATACTCAGCTATGTTTCTACAAGAAATTTATAAAAATGCGCAACAAATTTAAACATAAGGGTGAAACAAAAAAAATCAAAACCAATCAAAATGATAATTTAGAGGGTTATAAGAAAAAATGTAAAGTGAAATTTTGAAAAGACTAGAAATAAAAGGAAATCTGAAACTTCGATATGCGAAACCTTGTTATAACAAAAAAAAAATTGTGAATAAAATAGACTCAGGTATATTTCTTAAAAAAAAAAATTATAAAAATGCAAAACATTTATAAGTATTAGGGTGACCAAAAAAAATTTAAGTTAGATGGTTGAGTAAATATGGAGGGTTGTAAGAAAATCTGAACAGTGAAATTTGCAAATAAAATAGAAAGTGAAAAACTAGTGAAACTTCTTATTAGAAAACCTAGTTATAACAAAAAATTCTGGTAATTAAAGTAAGCTCAGCTATGTTTATTCAAAAAAGAAAAGATCACAGTGAAATTATAAAAATAAATAGCAAGTACAACAAATAAATACAGTACACAAAACCTCGTTATGGCAAAACATTCTATTAACTGAACTAAACTAAGCTATATTTCTTGTAAAAATTTATAAAAATACGAAAATATAAGCATTAGGGTGACCAGGAAATTTTTTTTTTTTTGGTGATGTTACCCTGTTCTGGCCTATATTTTATAAATACTTTTTTTAATATTTGCATGTGCCGCAATGTTTTGAAAATTGCCATGAGTAATTTAAGGACAAGGTTTTCTAGTGCGGCGGCAACGTAAACTTGAGCTTTGGATTGTGCGGTTTAGACTAGACTAGACTAGACTACCTACTTCATAGCTGCAATAAATAATAGATATTTACCAAAAATGTTTAGTGCTCTCAAAGTCAAAGTGGCTTACCGAATTATATTCAGCAAAATCGCCGGAAAGGCATAAAATTTGCCTTCAAAAGGTATGCAAACAAATTTTCTGAAATTCTCAAAATCAGCATTTTTTAATTTCATTTAAAACTCAAACTTCCTTATTGAAATACCTTTCATTTAAGCACACATCCATTTACAAACTCCATTCCACCAACCTATGAACGCACACTCGCGCATTTGTTTCATAATAATTTGATGTCAGGTATTACCAGTGAAATAACCATTTACTTGACACATTACTTTCCAAAAACAGCAATAAAAACAATGTATTTCGGTTAAACAAAAGCGAAATAAATTGCAAAAGAAGCACGCTAAGCATATCTGCGGTAGCATAAGGATATCAGCCATGCCTTGAAACCTCGTTTAAATTATGCTGCAATGAATAAATTTAGTGAAATTGTTGTTGATAGTAAATTTACACAAGTGTATGTAAATAATCAAGTGTTTGATGAGCGCACGTGTATAACTTAGAGTTCGTTTACACTCTTTTAGCTTACGTTTTAGATTTATCGCTATTTGTGAACGAACTTTCAGTTTCTCTGAAATTTATTGCTTTGCCTTCTGCGACAAATTTAATACTGTTATTTTACGCACTTTTATTGTCGCTTATGTACATATATATATGCACAACAAAGTTTGCTCTATTCACGTATTTTTTGTTTGCTGTTTTTTTTGTTGTTTTGGCAATATATACAGTCGCACTATTATCGTCTGCTTAAGTCAATTCAACTGTTGCGCATTATTTGAAAGACAATATATTTTGCAGAAGCTAACATGCATGTGTGTGTATATGTACTTCCTCAGTGTATGTATGTATACTAGGGAGGACCTTAAATAGTTCAAATTAACGATTTTTTCGTCGCATCTGCTCATTCGGTACATAAATTTTAGTGTTGATTGGAGACGGTTAAGGTGTGTTGCATAGGGGTCAAATGTCAGATTACGGTATGGGATTCAAAAAATTAAAATTAATTTTTTTTTCATCTAATAGCCGAATTCGATACTACTTTGATCGATAATACCACCTATAAATTTTAGCGCTCACTGGAGACGTTCAATGCGAGTCGCATAGGAGTAAAATCGGATTGCTCCATGAGAAATGAAAATTTTAAAATTAATTTTATTTTTGAATCTTATACCCAAAATCGAAATACCTGCCGAATATATTATTAAATTTCATTTATTTGCATTTAGTTGTAATTTTTTGAATCTCCATAGAGGAAACTAAATTTAGCACCCTGTGCTACACACCATAAGCGTCTCTAATCGAGACCAAAATGTATATATATTGACATTGCGGTTGAGGTTTAGAAAATCTGGGTAAAAAGTTGCCCCCTACATTTAGGTACCACCCTAGTGTGTATACAAATGCAAAAACTAGTACGTCTCGTCGTATGAGTGACGCAAGAAATAATTTTGCAAAGCAAGAGAGAGAACAAACTATTATAGCCATCCCCTGGAGGAAAGATAGGATAGTTTTCAATCTGAAACCAGGAAAAATGGTTATACCAGGGCGCTATGCCTCCACCTATCGGCTCTATAGCTAATTATTATTATTATCATACCAGAGCAACAAGTGGCATGCCGATTAAGCTGAAATTTCTTTTGATGCCCGAAACGTCTTGTAGAAAACAAGCACTTAATCAATGGCCAAACTGAACAGATCAATCACCTTGACTGAAGAGCCCCCAATCAACACTAATCCACATGGCTACCAAAGTAGCGCATCTTCTGCGAATCAACCTTACATAAAACTTAGACTTTGAATGGGCCTTGAATTTTAGCTCTTTTTTGGGACAGACACATCTATTCTTTCTTTGTCGTATTGATGCGTTTAAAAATGTTGCTCATACGCCGTGGGTTCGCTTTCCAATAACATTCGCAAAATATTTTGTTAAGCAAATACGCTTTTCCTAGAACCCACTTGCTTTTGCTTGATGAATATAAAGTAAATCACGACTCTAGCAACTTTTAAGTATCCTGAACAAAAAATCTAACCGGAGCATTCAATGAAGAAAGGAGTATTGATTACAGAGTTACTCATACGCCATGGTTGTCTTCCACACGGCGCACTTACTTACTTGTTTTTAAAGTTATTTTAAAACAAATCTCGAAAGCAGAGCCACGGAAATCATTTTTCGAGCTATCTATCACATATAAAACCCCTTTAAAAATAGTTTACTCCACTAACAAACAAAAATGATATTGATCCCATCAGACTCTATGCCACATTTACTAATGGAAAAAGCCAACCAGACCAGCAAATGATCAGCCTGACATATGTATGTCTACATAGCCCAGCACAATTAACACAAATTAGCAAATATGTGATACAGAAACCTAAAACTAATATATACCCCAAAGGCACATTAGTCATAGCAAATAAAGTCCGTAAATATTAAATGTATGCAAATATTGTAACTAACTAGTAGGCAGTGAAAGTACAAAAAAACAAAAATGAGGCAGTTAAAGTCAACACCAGACAAGCAGAAATTAATTGAAAACCGCGTCGCCACCAATGTAAACTCCCAATGGGCAAATTTGTATTAATTGCAACGCAAAACTAGCAACCACTACAGCAACACATAAAACTACAAAAAACAGTAACAACTACGCATAACCATTTACATAATTTATTATTTTTAGGCAGACAAGCTTATAAGCGCACATTCGCCCTGAAGCCTGTTAAGAGTCATCCACATGACTATACACAAAATAAACCGTCACGTATACGCCATGTATCACCACCACATCACACTACGTGCCTACGTATATGCGTGTGCACGCCTATATGCTCAACTCCAGTTGGGTATTTTTAACGGAAATTAATTCAATGCGCTAACGCTGTTATAATTTATTACACCAAAGTGATGACAACGAAATCTGGTACAGCACTAATACATATATTAACGGGATGCAAGCGAACTAAGTAATTTACTATATTTTGAACTAAGTACGCGCCAAGTAAAGAGTGGAAACCTTCAAGTCTCATTAACTTGATGATCTAAGTATTGCACTCTAACTCTAGTTGGCAAATTGCTGGCAGCATTAAATAATCAATAGCACTATCATTTTCGCATTCATTTCTTAAGTAACTTCGTGCGCTGCTCCTACAACAAATTAGGCCACGTGGGGGCGTAAAGGATGCTAAATATTTCGTACTAATTAGTAGCGAAGACATTGCAAAAGCGGAATTGGGAATAGTTTCCTTTTACTATAATTGCAAGGATGCAGTTTGTTGGCGGTAAGTTGGGTAGGAAAATTTACAGTGAATGTCCCCCAAGGGCCAAGGAAAAGGTATTACTTGGTAAATACGTAGCTGGTCGAGAACTAACGAAGGATGTTAAAGAAAATAAAAACATAAAAGTATATCATAGATTCCAACATATATACATACAAACATCTTAATTAGGACAATAAGGTGAAATAAGCAAAGCTGTAAGTTAAAACACACAGATGTAAGCACATTTATTGAATTTAAGATAAAGGTCAAGCGAAGAATTTACAAAGTAAGTATTGAAAGTTTTGTGCTTGCTTATGATTCGCTTATGACAGTATTTCTACCTACAGCAAAAAACAGATACAGTGGCGAGCATTACCGAATGAGTGCAATTTGAGTTGGAGGCTTTTGAGTTAGAGTTTTTTGTCAGTTTTTTTTATTGTTCATTCTTTAACCAAAGCCATATAAACTTTCAAACTCTATACAAATTTGAAAAGTGTTCAAAAATTCTATCTACACTTTAAACTTTTAATTTACATCTCATAAAATTTCAACAAAACAAGTGCAAGTCTTTAGCGGCTTGAAAATCGCTTGGAATTTTAATATTTTTTTAAACTGCTTTTCGCACATTATTTTAAATTAATTTTTGTCTTTATTTAAAAAGGAATTTGTGCGAAAACTAAAAAAAATCAAATCTAATTTTTATGAATTACAATTGTTATATGAAAAAGAACCCAGAACCGTTACCCACTTGCCGCCTAAAACTTGCTCTTTAAGGAGCTGTAAGGCTGCATATTCAAAATTAAAAGAAAAATGCTGATCAAAAATTTGGAAATTTTGATGAAAAGATATCGATTTTTTTTAAGTTTATATAAAGTCTGAAATTTATTTTATATGACTTCAGTTAAAGAATATAAAAAATATTAAAAGATAAAAACAACAACAAAAAATAATGAAAATGAAAAAAAGTCATCATACACTCAGCTATGCTCACCACTGCAGTTTAAAGTACCGCTAGTAGCCTGAGAAAAATGATTAGAACGGTATGGTATCGATAATAAAATATATTGCAATGATAAGCTGAGAGGTAGAAGTATGTAGTATAGTGTAGTAGGGGTAAAAGTAAGGAAAACCGGAATGGTAGTAATGGTAATGATAAATATAATGATTATTGTTATGGTAATAGTAATGGCAATGGTAATGGTAATGGTAATGGTAATGGTAATGGAAATGGCAATGGTAATAGTAAAGGAAAAGTTAATTGTAATTTAAGTAATGGTAATGATAACGGTAATTTCTGTAATGGTAACGGTAATGGTAATAGCAGTGTTAAAGGTACTTTTAGTAAGGGTTATATTATTGGTCAAAGAAATGGTAATAGTAGCGTCTATAGGAGAGGTATTGATAGAACTAATAGTAATGATAATAGTATTGGTAAACGTAATTGAAAAGGTAATGTTAAAATTACTGGTGAAATTAATGGTAATGACAAAGGTAATAGTAATGGTAAAAGTAATAACAAAGGAAACGATGAAATTAATGGTAATACAAAGTAATCATAGTGGTATTAACAGCAATCGAAAAAGTAATGTAAATTTAATGGTAATGGTAATGTTTTTGGTGAAAGTAGTGGCAAAGAAAATAGTAATGGTAGAAGTAATGGTAAAATTACGGGTAATAGTAATGGTTATAACAAAGGTAATATAAAATTGATAGTAATGGTAATTGCAATGGTCATAGTAATGGTAAATGTAATAATAGCGGTAATGATAAAATTAATGGTAATAGTAGTGATAGTGGTAATATTGAAAGCAAAAAAAAATAATGTAAAATTGTAATGGTTTTAGTAGAGGTAATGTAAAATTAATAGTAATGGTAATAGAATACGTAAAAGTAATGGCAATTGTAATGGCAATTTTTATAATAATAATATGGTAATACTGTGGTACTAAGGTAGTGGTAATTTTTGCTAAATCTTTTATATATAATTTCAGTGAAAATTTCAACCTGGATGATAATTCTTCATACTGTTACTGACATTTCAAGGGAACATATTTGTTCTTTTTTCCTATGGGCTTTTAAGTTCCTTGTACCATATGAAGATATTTTTTGAGCATAACTCGAATGAAATTTTCCGGTGCATAATTTTCTAGAATATTTTAACCTTCTAAAGACCTTCTGAATGTCATTTTATTTAGACTTTCCAAGAAATAGAGTAAAAATTACCTTTTCGTGAGAAACCTAATGCCTTATTTAGTTGCACAAAATTATTTGTCGCAAAATTGTTTAAAATTATATACTGTATTTCACTCCTATACGAATTTTGACAACTTTTCACTTATTCTAAAAATATTAAGGCAAAAATTGCAACTTATTATGGTCACAAAAATTGGTACCTCTGGGAATGCAAAACTATTTGAAAGTTTGGAGAATGTTTTGTAAATATCATAGGTGGATTAAGGGAAGTATAAGACCCTAAAACCGAAAATCGCAGCCATCGAAGGCTTTTAAATTTGTAGCAATTTCTTGTTAAATTTAGGTAATTCAGCGAAAAGTTAGTGCTGCCAGACATCTAAAAAGGAAGGAAGTTCGTATAGAAGTTCCTTTGAATATTCCAGAGGCGTTGACTAGTTGCCTGTTGACTGTTTATAAATCTGCAGTATTTTGGCATACAGCTTCATTCCACAATATTATAGTCAGCTCTAATGAACGTCATTCTCGTACAAAATTGGAAAGTGATGATATATATAAATGCATTTACTTTTAATTTTTAGGGAAATATTTTGAATACAAATATAAAAATGAGTGAAAACACGTACGTGACCGCACATTTTATGAATTCAAGAGAAATTTCATAGAAAATATAATATAGTTGACCCAACTATGGTGAAGTTGTTTTTTCTTTTTTTCTCTTAATCTTTTAATCCACAGGTAGTGGTCCACATTATGGTATCAAAACGGTTCGTAAGTGCTACTTGAAGTGTACCTGGGGTACTCTTGCCATCTTATTTACCTACCTACCTATGGTGAAGTGGCTGAAACCACTTTGAAGGCAAATAATTGCAAAATTATTATTACCGGACCATGGGGATGTAAAAGGTTGATCAGGTTCTGAACATCTTAACTAAATTTCAGCTACTACAACTAAAACTAGCACTGATAACATTGATCATCCTAGTAGTGACGAATGCGAGATTAAGAAAGAACCTTCATATGCATTCAAAATTAATGAAGTATTCTACACCAACTAAAAATAGTTCGTTTTCAGGCTATGCTACAAATTTATTATTCTCATATACCCAAAACCTCTCACCATTTTCCTCATATCGTAAAACGAGATGCTGTCACTGCTGCTTTGGCGACGAAGTATATCCACTTCTCTACCAAATTTGCACTTCAGGCGTAGATATTTTGCTCACTGTTGATTTTTTTTTATTTGAAAGAGCATAAATGCAGGTACTTTTTTCTCAAAAAAAAAAAAAGCATTGCTGCTTCTGTTGCTCAACTGCAGTAAATTTTTTACTTGGGTGCCAGGTTTACTTTTTCTTTAGAAAAAAAAATATGGGAAAGGTAAGAACTACTCAAGTGGCATAGGCTGTGAATGAAATTTGCCAATTTCGGTGCATTTATGTACATAAGCATCTGTGCGCATAAGCACTTGGCAGGCTGCAACTCCACAAGACGGCGGTTCGTTTGGGTGGACCTAAATTGGAATTATTCATATGCGCGTAAGTATAAAGCACATTCACATGAAATCCTTAGGTAGGTGTGGAAATTATATTATATTTATACGTACAACAAGTTAAATATTAGTAATACTCAGAACTGGCTATTATTTTCTGAATCGACTATGGCAAGTCAAATAAAAAGGTAATTTTATAGGTTAGATTTTCAACAAAAGCAACCCAATCTTTTCAGTGCTGCAGGGCTAAGTGATAAGTAATCCAAAATTCGATTGCATACTCGTTGAATATTATTTTACATTAAATCCTGTTATCGAGTACTATTCATTGCTGGCTTTTACTTTTTGCCCGCCTTGGCTCCAAAAGCCTCATGTATTATGCAAATTTTAATTAGGCGCCTATCTACTCACACACTCACATGCAGTGCTAAAATAGGCAAAATGTGCACTTATTTTTTGCTTTTCATTCATTTATTTTTCATGTTTTTTTACTTCATTTAATTCCTTTTCTGCAAAAATGTGCAGTACGAGTAACTCATTGGAGACACATAGCCATAGAGACTACATATAAGAAGGTACAACTTCAACGGCAGGCTTTTGCAGCAAACTCAGCATTTTATATGTCGCTAACATTTGTATGTATGTATGTATGTGTTTCATAATGTGCTGTCCGAGCAAGCAACTCTAGGGGATCGGTTTAGCAAAATTCAATTAAAATCCGTGTGGTGAATTTTTAACGTATTTTTTCTAGACCGATTATACATTACAAATGATTTAGCTGAAATATACAAAGGGTGTTTGAAAAGAACAACTTCGAACTCGCATTCTTATTTGAGATATGTTGAACATATGAGTAACACATTATTTCAGATGGTAAGAGACTTGGTTTTTGAGAAAAATATTTCTGAAGGGCTAACTTATAATACAAAACTGAGTTTTGGCATTCTGGAAAGGTGGTTGTTGTTGTTGCAGCAGTATACTACTCACGTTATGGAGATCACCGGTCATTTTCGTCTAGCTGATCTAAGGGTTTGCTGTTTTAACAGGTTCGGTCCAGAAGTATAGAAGTGTTGGATGAGTGGGCTTAGTGGGGCATATGAAAAGGTGGTTAGTGTCGTGAGGGTTGCCTTCACATGCAGAACATATGTTTAGTATGTCGGGGATAAGTAGGAGCTTAACCTGCTACAGTATCCAGAACATAGTTGTGCCAAGATTACGCGGGACTCTCGGGGAAGTTGCAGCTCTTCGTCTGCGATGAGTGGTGATTGGACTCCGATGATGGCACTCGGGGGTCGGGAGCTTAAGAAAGTGGTAAGTGTCTCCCGATGAATGTCGTATATAGTCTGTCTAAACACTCTCCGGTCCAGTAATTGACGATTTGTTTTGTCCTGCATCTTAGTAGCAATTGCGGTTGTGTGCGCAGAGAAGGAGAGCAAACTGTCGAAGGTAACTCCCAAAATGTTGGGGTTGTCAACACTTGGTATTGGGGTGTTATCGACTTTCACCTTAAGCTGCAGTTTGACCTCCTTTATCCAGATGGTAAAGAAGGTCGCCGTGTACTAAGTGGAGGAAAGTTGTAGATTCCTCGCATTGAAGAAGCGAGAAAGGCAGGTAAGGTAGTCGTTCACTTTGGCGTATAGTCCATTAATGTAAATGCCCGACGCCATTATCGTACAATCGTCGGCTTAGGAGACCAGAGAAATTCGCTCTGGTGGCTGGGGGAGCTTCGAAATGTAGAAGTTGAAAAGGCTGAAGAGCAAAGGTGAAACACCCTGCAGAACATCTTCCTTTATCTTCCTCTGTTTAGAGATTTGGTCTCGAAATATTACCGACGTCGCCTTGATGTTTTTCCACAACTGGAGTGACCTGCAGTTTAAACCGACTCCGAGCGGCAAATGCAATTTTTTTTGCTTTTTTTGGGGAGCTTTTTCTTGTTAGAAATACACTCCGCGCACACGATTTTTTGTTTCGAATCCGGGACAATTGAATGATAATCACGCATAAGACCATACGATTGCAGTGGCCACTGAATTCGTCGAAGATCCCAACAACTCTTTCAGCTTAATATCGTTAATTTGGGCGAGACATGGTGGTGTTTCGGGAAATGAGCAAGCAGACGAATGTGCATGGCAGTGGTCTGAATCTGAGCTTTGGCAACTAAGTATAAGCATACAAGTCCCACCGGGCTTTCCTATTTCACAAGTTGAAGAGAAGACTAGAGCAGTAACTAGCAGTGGATAGACGAATCTTGCCACCTGCAAAATATCAAGTTCCCTAGGCACAACACTCAGAGAACAAAGTTAGGGGAACTTACAGGGGTTCCATAAATCGAATATACGAAATTTCGTGGGCAGTGGTCTTGACTATTCCCATACGGGAGGCAGAATCAGAGCCCCGCTTCACAATTTCCGAAGTACCTATAGAGCCGAGAACGAGGTAGAGTTCGCTCATCATTTCGTATCCAAGCCCCCAAAACTTGGAGAAATGCGCCACAGATTTCTACGAATCAATTCATCGAGAATGGTTTAGGCGCAGTACCACTGGATCTGCTGATTAGAATTCCCAAACGATCGGAATGGGAGACAGTATTGCCGAATGCTAGAGTTTTTTTAAAACAATGAAGTTCAAAGAGTTAAAATTAGTAGTAAGCTCCACCGGGCGATGTAAGACTGGATCGTGTTCGTACGTGGCTTTGAATGGCGTAAATTTCGCAAGCAGGTGCCACTTGCTATCTAAGTAGAGAAACAATTAGTTGAAGCACAAGTTTTGTGAAGTCTCTGAATGACTTTCCACAGATCCGCGGTGTTTCCACTGTCCAGCTCCACTACAGAAAAATTATGTTCATGAAGTAAATGTAAGTTCAAAGATTATGAAAATTTGAATTGACTTATTTCACCTCTTGTTTATGCCAGTGCCTCGGTTAGGGCGCACGAAGGCTTATTTTCTTGTCTATTTTTATTGGACTATTTGAAGCCCTATGCTCCACAAGGTGTTGAAGGAAAACATATATAGGTATCATATAATGTAGATCACTTTGTCCTCTAATGAGGTCCATTATGCCTGAATGTAAGCCCATAATTGCAAACTTCTAGAGCATTTGAGCACCACCACAGGCTTTTTCTTCCGTGACACTAAGAGATTTAGTGTTACACCCCTATGTGTATAAGTTCTCTTCTTGGATTTCATCGCCCATCTCACAAGAAGGACAGACACGGTTTCCTCCTAGTCTTAGTTCCCTGAAATGACAACGAAGGCTGCAATATCCCGAATAGTATACAATGAGGGTTCGTAAGCCCTTTCTATCCAGCTTGAAAAACCCACTTCAAACTTTTCCAGAAGGGGGTTTACGTGGTTTGCCGTGGTTTGTCGTAGGAATTCCCTATCTTTCCCGTTGTTTATAACTTTCTTTATGCGAGCTTTGGTTTAACCCGTAAAGGGGTTCTGGTCCATGGAATTTTGATACAACTTCTAATTTTGCTAAGTGGCACGCGGTTTTGTTTCCGTTATGACTTGTTTTGTTCTGATGCCCAGATATATGGTAATCCCAGCAAAATGATTTTTTTTGTCGTATGTGGAGACAAAAACCGGTTCCGGTTCTGAAATTTATTCCTCCGTCAATGCCAAGGACCTGTTCTAATCTTTGAGCTTTCACTTTACATCAGCCAAATTAACCAAACCTAACCCAACTCAACCGCAACCTCACCTAACAAACGCAGTACTCCTGTACGGCAGCGAAATATGGGAAGATACGCTAAACAGTAAAATCCAGCGCAAAGCACTGGAGGCACTCAAAGTTGCTTCAGCCTACCGTACTGTCTCAGGCGCAGCAGTTTTTGTGATCAGTGGGGAGATTCCCATCGACTTCATGGCCCGAAAACGAGTGGATGCGTGAGACTCTAGGAAAAAACACGCCACCACTAATGCCACGGTAATATGTACCAACAATAGGTAAATGGGTTCAAAGGAACTTCGGGGAAGCGGACTATTCCATGACTCAGTTTCTCTCGGGCCCGCGGACTTACTTCCGGAAACACCTATACCGCATGGGTAAAGTAAGTAACCCCAGGTGCATATACTGTGAAGTCCCGAACACAAGTTTTTTAATACTTTATGGACGGCGTTCTAAGCCTCCTCGAAGCAATGCACAAAGTAGTCTCGGGAAGGGTGTCTCCCGAGAGGAGAGGAGGGATTGTTTTAGTGATCACTCTACTCGAGGCACGACGGTCGCTATAAGTGCAAAGGCATTCTGATCGCTACCTCACCCACCAAAAACAAAAAAAAAACCTAACCCAACCTAATCGACTCAACCGCCTCTAACCCTTTCTATAGAGCTCGCAGAACTCTTATTTGAAAACCCTTTACTTGCATGTATTTCGTTTGACTAAAACTCCCTTTTACACCACTTTTCAAAAGCATTTTTGCTGAGTGCGCAGCACTGAGTATGGGCACCACGTAAATTTGTTTTGCGCAGTTACGTAAATATAAACTCATTCACTTTACATTTCGGGGAATTGGGGCTCATCAGAGGTCAGCTGCTCTTAGCATTTTTGTTTTTTTTTTTTACTTTTATCGGAAATGCAATGCATTAGAAATCTCAGAGGATGCAAGCAGGTGCATGAGCAATACGCCTATAAGCTGATAAATAGTTATGTATACAAGGAAAATAAATACTTATTTGCGGATGGGGCGGTGAGCATACAAATTTTATGTCCCTTCCATTGAGTGTTTGAAAGCAACATGAGGTTTACTGTAGGGATATATAAATAAGGAGCGCAGTAACAATTCTCGATTCTATTGCATGTTAAGGACAGGGTTAGTCGTGCGTGAAGCGATTGGTTTTAGGTTTTAGAAAGTTAATTGGCCAGTTCCTTCTTATAGGATGCACAATTAGATGAAAAGAAGTTTTTTGAAGAGAATTCCTAATGATAAGTGGGTTT
Organism: Anastrepha obliqua; assembly: GCF_027943255.1. Classification (NCBI taxonomy): domain Eukaryota; kingdom Metazoa; phylum Arthropoda; class Insecta; order Diptera; family Tephritidae; genus Anastrepha; species Anastrepha obliqua. The sequence goes on from NC_072896.1 coordinate 35,841,711, forward strand.
GACTTTGCTCAAGTCAATGCTTACGATTCATATTTTCTACCACAAAGAAACGCAAGAATTCTTACTTTTTGGTATAAATATGCAAATTATCCCAAAATAAAATAAATGTAAACCGTAAAAAGTAAAACCGCCGAATTCAGTTTACTGAAAATTCAGATGTCACTCAAAAAAAAATCACGTAGCCTCAATGAGTTTGCTGTGGGAGTCTACGGGTTGGTGGAGTCATCGAACGCACTTGTTCGAAAATGATAGGTGCAACATTGATACGGTGAACCGTGAATGAGGAATGTTATCGTGACATCATAACTCTCTTTTTGTATTTTAAATTATGGGCTTTGACATGAACTTTGACAAAATGTGGTTTCGAAAAAGACAGTGTCACTTGCCCACCTGCGCATGAAGGTTAGCTTAGGGTGAAGCTGTTGCCCACTATAGCACACACTCCGGCTCATAGCCCATTATGATGGCACGTGGGGAACCTGTCCTTACTTCTCCTAAGGCCGATGTGTGGTGTTCAACGATTTTAGAATATCCCCAATTTCCACTGTACTGAGACCTTCCAATTAAAAAATTGTCTACCTAAAGAGCTAAATCTTCGTCTGAGCGTGCCTGCCTATTAGGCAGTGCCTCATTATAGCGAAATTTGATGCAGAGGTATCTGAACGTAGTTGTTAGATGAGCAGCGGATTCCGGCCTATCGGTGAATCCTCCCAAGACGGCGCCGTACTATTCACAAGGAAACACTCAGAGCTGAAATCCTCTCAATAGGGGGCGCTCCATTGGTGCTTTCTGACAAGGTGACAAGGTATAATCCTTGATAGTAGGCTAACAGAGACGCCCAACATTGAGGAGAAGATAAGGAAGACATCAATAGCCGCGTATGGATGCAGGGGCGCTATTGGCAAAAGATGGGAACGCTCGCCTAGAGTTGTATTTCGGCTCCATAATAACGTCTAATGAAAATCTATACCCTCTGATTGGCTGGGATGCATAGTCTTCCCAGTTTACAAAAAAGGAGACAAGAGAGTATATGAAAATTATCGTGGTATTTCACTGCTTATCTCTGCTTATAAAATTTTTACTAATGTCCTCTATCATCGTATCAATGAATATGCAGAGACCATTATTGGAGACTATCAGTGTGGATTTCGCAAGGGAAAATCCACAATCGATCAGTGCTTTGTCCTCAGTCAAATCTTTGAAAAACACCACGAATATAAAAAGATAATTCACTGCCTTTTTATAGATTTCAAACAAGCGTTTGATAGCGTCAGGAGAGATAAACTTCTTTACGTACTGCTTAGCCTAGGAATTCCAGCAAAACGTATAAGGCTAATCATCGTTACGCTCACAGATACAAAAACAAAAGTAATCATCCAAGGAAAGCTCACAGAGTCATTCGCAATTGAATCTGGTGTCAAACAAGGTGATGCACTATCCTCTGCCATATTCAATTTGATGCTGCATTTTGTTATAAAAGAAGTCAACAAAGGTGGTAATTTACTAATTAAAACAACTCAAATATGTGCCTATGCAGACGATATCGCCATTCTTTCGAGGAACAAATGAAACCTTTTTAAAAATTGACAAAATTGCCAACGATATTGGCCTCTTCGTTAACGAGTGTAAAACGAAATACGTGCTGAAATCAAGACGGCACACAAATGCACAGAATCTTCATGTAGGTGCATATACTTTTGAAGCGGTGCAACAATTTAAATATCTAGGTGTTATGTTCACTTGTAGCGGTAACTCAACACCCGCGAGCGTACTATTCACACCTTCGTTTGTTCAGGTCTCGTCTTTTATCTAGATCTACCAAGCTTACCATGCATAAAACTCTTATACGACCAATTTTGACATATGGTTGCGAGGTGTGGACTATGAAAATTAATGACAGTGCGCTTATTGCTAATTTCAAAAAGAAAATTTTAAGGAAGTGTGTTCGGACGCATTAAAAATGAAGATGACAGCTACAGAATTAGGTACAACTCGGACTTGAACTAACTTATCCAAAAAGAGACAGCTGTGCGTTTAATAAAGGTGCAGCGTATGCGATGGCTAGCTCACGTGCTCCGTATGCCTGCTGAATCCGCTGTAAGGAAAGCTATGGCTGGAAAGATAATTGGTGCGAAGGCGAAGGGAAGACCGAGAAACCGAGATAGACGCAGTAGGAAGCGATCTCACAGCAATGGGAATTCGCAACTACCAAGGAAAAACAAGCGATAGAACACTTTGGAGGAGCTTTGTGAAGGAAGCTTTGACGCACCCCGGGTTGTAATGCTGTGAATGATAATGATACCGTCTAAACCGGACTATCTGCGGTTTCCGTACAATTTGCGATGACGCTTCATTTGTCAAAGCAGAACTAATCCCGGTAGACACTTTGGTAAAAGAAATGAAGAGAGTATGAGTGCATAAGGCTATCGGAACACGGCAATAGGGAAGAAATTCTACAAACAAAAACGATAAGACCAATGGACTTACTTTCGGCAATTTTTCTAGATAGTCAAGCAGCAATCAAGACACTGGCCTCAGCGCGCATCAATTCAAGATGTGTTAAAGAATGCAGGAATCCCGTTTATCCAACAACACAACACCGCACTTTTTTGGGTTCGCGGCCACTTTGGAGTTAAAGAAAATGAAAGAGCGAATGAGTGTACAAGGAAAGGCTCTGAGCTTGACCATTAACGAGTGGTAGAGGACATCAACATTCCTCACCTCTAAACAAAGTGTACTCTGCGATTGCCTCTAGCGTAATAGCGGGAACCAATAGAAGTTGGTCTCTGACTACTAACTCCAGGGTCTCCAAAGCGACCTGTCTAAAACTGAATCATAAAGGAACAAAATGTCTGCTTGGATTCAACAGATAAACTACCACCGTCCTCTCAACTGTTATAGCGGGTCACTGCGCTACTGGCACCTCAGCCAGTAGAATGGGTGCACCTCACAATGACTTCTGTAGAAGTTGTGGAGATGAAGAAAAATTTGAATCGGTACAACACCTGCTCTGTAAAGGTCCTGCACTTCAAAGAAGCCGTGCCAAATATCTTGCTGATTATTTCTCTAAAGACCTGGGAAATTTTCAAAATATCTCACTGGAAGAGACTTTTTAGTTACCTTTTTGAAAAGATCTAAGTAGTTTAAGTAATTTAGTTCGGGGACAGAGATCAACTGCAGGTATGAGAATGTGATTTAGGGCTGCCGAGTGTGTTTTCTGAGACAATCAACCTGACTAACCTAACCTAAACGAAGAAAATATTGTTATGGCGTCAACAACAACAAGGAGCCTGTAAGCTAACCAGCCTTGTGAGGTCATAGCTTCGTGGCAATTCCGCCAGCTGTTACTTTGTTACTCTCGCTGAAAAATCTTTAAAGAATAAATGAATGCACATACATTTTAATTCCCCCTCTCATCAGCCCTTAACAATTATGTAATCCATCATTTAATCAACGAGCACTCGCTACTACAGCACAGCTGCGGCAATTGAAATTCTATAGAGAAAACTGCAAGCGAAAAAAATCGACTTACAAAAACAATACATTTTACTATTAGCTCGACTGTCGATCAATGTCGGCGCTTGTTTGTCAGCATAGCCCCCTTGCTTTTCTTCATATAAATTTCCTTTTTCAACACTTACTTGCGAACAAACAAACCCATGCACAATATCACTTTCACATGTGGCACACTTTTAGGCGTGCAAGCCCAGGCATTGCATATTCATACCAACAAACAATCGCTCTCAACTCACACGCAACATGTTGTCGGGACACTACAGCAAAAAAATATAAAAAATGTTAAAACAACAACAACATTATTTTTGCATTTCTCCCGATGTGCTTGCCGTTTAATTGCTTTTATTAATGAAACCCCAAATCCCCCAACCAATTTTGTAACATTGCGGCGCTGCAGCACTACAACACTGAGTGCCGTCCTTGACAAATTTTTTAATTAAAATTTGCTATTATCCTTCGTTCTGTGAAAACGCTGCCTGTTGGCCAGACAAATTGCTGTGTGAGCAGGTGTTCGTCCACCAGCTTACAAAATGGTGGCATTTTTTCTTTGTTTTCGTGTTTCGTTTTTTGTTGTCTTTGTTTTGGCTTTTTATGCATTCATTATTTTATACTTTCCTTCCACTTACTTTAATCCATTCATTTAATTTCCTGCAAGCTCAGCTCGCTTACCCCATATGTAAATATTTATAGAGGTAGTGATTAAAAAAAAAGAAAGTAAAAAAACGAAAACAAAATAACAAAAAAAGATTTGCTGCTGTAGCGTATTAAAATGTAATATGTTAAACGCATGTGTGTACGTGTGTATATATGTAGATAGTCGTAACAATCATGAAACGCCTTTTTTGAAATTTTAGTCTCTACCTATTTTAGGTGCTTTATAAAGGAGTTATTGAACTGCGATGCCCGCCAAGTGACGGGGATTTTTGAGGGCACGATTTTGCCGACTTCTACAAAATAGTGAGAAAAACTCACCATCACAAAAAAAATGCTTTTGATGTTTGAAATAAAGTTTTAAAAACACCGTATGATAATATTTAACATAAAAGCCGAGAAAAACAATTCTTGAAAATTTGGGTTTTCTTACTAAAGAGTGACATTTTTGTTTTCTAAAACATGCATAATTATAAAAATTAAAGGTACTTACATTTACGAATGCATTTTAAATACTTAAAACGTATTTATTTTTAGGCTTACCTGTAAAGAAAAGAAAATTGTAAATTTAGAAAGAATATAAAAAAACTATTTAAATAATAAAAATTTAAATTTCAAGTTCCAACTATCAAGCGAATTGTCATGCGAACAAAATGCATATACTTGTCTTCAATGTTTAAATATACCAGGCCTTTGCGCTTAATTGTTAACTGCCGTAATATGTTGGAAAGACCAACAACATATGCGCCATAAATTTTATCACAAAATGCTAGCCTTCACAAAATATGTTTTTACGAAAAATTCTATAACTAATTTAAAATAACATACACACTTCTTATGCGCCAGTCAGTCTCCTAGGGACTGAGATGAATAGAAAAGAAAGCTTTAAATGGCTAAACATTTTGAGTTACCATCAAGAACAGGTGGAAATTTTTAAATGAAAACTCATTTTACTTCTACACATTCAGGTTGGGAGCAAAAATAACATCGCATAAAATATATTCTCTGATATTCGTTGGTGACAAAAAGTTATATTTTATACACAATATGAAGCAGATGATAGTTGCGGAAGGCGGCGCACAACCTGGCGTATGAGTAACCTTATTGGGCAATAGGATATTATTGAAGTCTCTCACTGACACGATTTACGCTTATTTTTCATCCGCATGAGCTTTTGATCTACGGGGACTTCATTTAAAATTGTTTGCTTAAAACTTCTGCGGTATATTTTAACCCTGTAGCTGCCTTTTTTAAGCAACTTTCGTATAAGTTCTTTAAAAAGGGGGGTCAAAAGGTCCGTTAAAGTAGGAATTAGCGGGGTATTTCGAAAAAAGAAGTGAATTTTTTTGGAAGGGATTATTAGTTGGTTGTTCGAAGGAAAATTCAGCGTACTAGATACTACCGAATAATTGTAAAATTTGACTTTTTGTACCTTTCTTTTGTACAATTTCTTTTTTCTTGATACTATCCACTAAATTTAGTCCAAGGTTAAACAAATTAGTCACCTACTTCTTTTTTTTATTTATCCGTGACATTAACGCTTCGAAAACTACCATTGAATTTGCAAAGAAAAAACGGTATTTTCCGTAAATTTGGTATAAAATATTTACAAATCGTTGTTATTGTATTTCCTCTTTTAATTGTTTTGCAAAAATGCCCAACAAATATAACAAAACTATAAAAATGAGATAAATTTTTATTATTATTTCATTTTGTAGGTTTTAGGGTCACCACGGCATTTGAATTCTTTTTTTTTTTTCAATAAAGTATACAATATCATTTTTTGGATTATACAAATTCCATAGTTATTTTGGAAAAATAATTGATAGGTAGGTTTTAGGTATTGGGGATGATTTTATCTCTTACTGGGGATTGGAAATGTGCGTACTTGTGATATATTACCATTGATTAGAACTACAATAGAAAAATGACAAACCGGATATCTTTATATATATAAGGTTGTCAAAAAAGTCTTGCTTGTCAAGCTTGTCTTTGATTCGAAGATGCGCCACGGTCCGCAAGACCTGTCGTCGAAAATTGCGATAAAATCGCTGAATTGATCGAAAGAGACCGGAATAGTAGCAGCCGTAGCATCGGCCAAGAGCTGGGCATGAGTCATCAAACCGTTATAAACCATTTGAAGAAGCTTGGATTCAAAAAGAAACTCGATGTATGGGTGCCACACGACTTGACGCAAGAAAACATTTTTGCCCGTATGGATGCATGTGAATCGCTTCTGAATCGCAACAAAATCGACCCGTTTTTGAAGCGGATGGTGACTGGCGATGAAAAGTGGGTCACTTACGACAACGTGAAGCGCAAACGGTCGTGGTCGAAAAGCGGTGAAGCTGCCCAGACGGTGGTCAAGCCTGGATTGACGGCCAGGAAGGTTCTTCTGTGTGTTTGGTGGGATTGGCAGGGAATCATCCACTATGAGCTGCTCCCCTATGGCCAAACGCTCAATTCGGACCTGTACTGCCAACAACTGGACCGCTTGAATGCAGCACTCATGCAGAAGAGGCAATCTTTGATCAACAGAGGCCGAATTGTCTTCCATCAGCACAACGCCAGGCCACACACATCTTTGGTGACACGCCAGAAGCTCCGGGAGCTCGTATGGGAGGTTCTTTTGCATCCATCGTATAGTCCGGATCTCGCACTAAGTGATTACTACCTATTTCTGTCCATGGCGAACGAGCTTGGTAGTCGGAAGTTGTCCACAAGAGAGTCCTGTGAAAATTGGCTCTTCGAGTTTTTTGACAATAGGGAAGCGAGCTTCTATAAGAGGGGCATTATGAAGTTGGCATCTCGTTGGGAACTCGTCATCGAACAAAACGGCGCATATTTGACTTAAATCGCATTATTATAACCAATTTTATGAACAATTATATATAATTGGCGCGTACACTTCTGTTAGGTGTTTGGCCGAGCTCCTCCTCCTATTTGTGGCGTGCGTCTTGATGTTGTCCCACAAATGGAGGGACCTACAGTTTCAAGCCGATTCCGAACGGCAGAAATTTTTTATGAGGAGCATTTTCATGGCAGAAGTTTCCCAGCGCCTGCCGAGGGGCGACCGCTATTAGAAAACCGGATACATATAGATTTTTATCTTAAAAGTTTTCCCGAATTTTTTTCATAAAAATCTCCCTATTGAAATCTCCCTATATTGTAATAAAAAAAATTATAATGCGGGCCTTGCAAACTCATTTACGAGCATTTAAAAAACCAATTATTCAAATTGGTCAAAAATTGCTTTCTCTAAGGTAACAGAATTTGTCGAAAACTCTCCATTGCACGCTGGAGCCATGTAAATATTAAATAAATATTATATTAAATAAAAAAAAATATTAAAAAAAAAATATTCTATGGCCATAGGACAAATTGACGAGGTAGCATCACGAAAAAAAAAGCTTTTGTTTTGCCATTTTTTTGTACGAATGCCTAGTCTTCTGACTCCAGGTTAATATTCCTTCAAATCTGTAAAGTATTGGTGGTAACTCCACAAATTTGAACACTTTCGTGAAAATTTTATTGCACACATTTTTTATCCAAAATATTTGTCCATTTCTTAATAAAATAGAACCCAGATCTCGGAGTTGTAACTGTCTTTCGCCTTCATTTCTATTTAATCACCCTTTATTGAATGTTTATTAGAGTTTTAGTTTTACTCCAAATGAAGAGTAGCAAAAAAGTCGGCTAAAAACCAAAAAGCTTTTCATTAAAAATATTTATATCTGTCACAACTTTTGTGGAGCTTCCCGAAATGACAATCAAGCAATAGGCAATAGGCAATATTCAATACACACATACACGTACACATAACATATATTTATGTGCACGCGCCTTGACAACATGAGCATAAACGAGTGGCCATAAAGTGGAATAAAAAACAAATGTGACACTAAAGCCAAAAGCGAAAGTGTATAAAGTACTTTAAATGCATTACCAAAGGCGACCAAATACCATTACATTAGATGGCGCAATAATTGGTACAATTTTTGGCGCCTACTGCAGTAACATTAACCCATTCGCGATCGAAACTAAGTAAACTGCGAGAAATTTTTTTTTACATATATTCAATGGCTAATTAGACTATAGTAAAAATCTATTCTGCCAATAAATATCACAACTTGCTTACAACGATATTTTGGAGATATGCAATGTATAAGTAAACACATTAATCTATATATGTCTTTTTGTGTAGGTATTATTATAATATTATCAAACAAAACTTTTGGAAAATTATCATATTTCAGATATGATAAGAAAAAAGTACGGGTTGTGACTCCCGATAAACCCAATAATTTGAACACTTTCGTGAGAATTTACTGAACAAATTTTGTATTTTTATAAGGTGAATGCCACATCTTCTGCATTTCAATAAAGATGTTCCATTTTTACAAACATGGCATCAGCCTTTCTCTACCCAAGGGATGCATTGGCCGTACCTCTTCCATCGACCCTCTGTAAATTTAAAGACTCATGAGCGACTTTATGGTGTTTAAAAAAAAATATAATAGAGAAAAAAAAATTGAGAAAAAACACCTTTTTTTGAAGCCACTGATTAGAGGCACCCCTAAATCATTGAGTTTTATACATAGACTCGAAAAAGTTTTAACACAATGACTTTTTCCAATATTCGCAATGTTGTTCATGGTAATTTTTTGTTTCGTTAATTTTGCATAAAAAATAGTTTATACTACAACAAAGTTAACGTATTTTACAATTCTAAACTTTTTACACGGCCGCCGTAGCCGAATGGTGAAACACCAAAATTAAGAAAAACATTTTTCTAATAGCGGTCGCCCCTCGGCAGGCAATGGCAAACCTCCGAGTGTATTTCTGCCATGAAAAAGCTCCTCATAAAATATCTGCCGTTCGGAGTGGGCTTGAAACTGTAGGTCCCTCCATTTATGGAACAACATCAAGACGCACACCACAAATAGGAGGAGGAGCTCGGTCATATACTCAGAAAGGTTGTACGTGCCAGTTATATATGTATATATATAAACTTTATACACCATTAAAAAACTCATCTAATTTTCAACAAAATTTCGAACATTTCATTCAAAATGAAAAAATTGTTTTTATTTTTGTGGTATGCAGTTTTATAGCTCATTTAATTTTAATCTAACAAAGTGCATTTTGAAAACTGCTAAAAATTCTAACTGATTTTTAACATTTTATTTTTACTGACGCTTTTGTACATATTCACCCATAAAAACCTTGGGCGCTTAAAGGGTAGAAAACACAAAGACTATCAAAAGGAAATTTATTAAAAGTCAAGAGCAATTTTGAAGTATTTCAAACTTGAGCTTATTTGCATATAATTAAGTGAGCTACAAAATTACATACCAGAAAAAAATTTTAAAATTAATCGTTTGATGAAAATTTAATGTATTTTTTTTTTTTTTTTTTTTTTTTTTTTGAATTATTGAAACTTTGAAAAGTTTCAACTTCAATTTATAAGGCCTCTTATATTCAATATAACTTCAAACATTCATCAATCGATGTCTCAGAGTCATTCTCCGTATATGGATGGTGGCCAGATATTTTGATGTCCAACCAAAAATTGCTCCGGCAAAGCAAATAACATCCGTTTCATTTGGAAATCCTAGAGCGCAAATTGAGATAAATAAATCATACACCCCGGAGCCCTACTTCCGAAATCAGTAGAATGGTTCTCGAAACGGATCGCGCAGAGGGGGCCGACACCGTGGCTCATGGAGACACCGCCTTAATGATTAAATCAACGCCACAGGACTTAACGAGTTGGTTTCAAGTCAAGGCAAAATCTAAAAACTGAAACGATTCTAAAACATTTGTGAAGGCACTATGCGCCACCAGACGTCGCTATAGCAACTACGAGTATTGATCATAGAAAATTCAATGTTTCAAAACTTTTTTAACTGACTGTATTCTAGTGCAGGAAAACAAGAGCACCGAATATATTTCCACCTTTATTAAATATTTCACTAGGGTGTCCGATTTTTTGAGAAATCTACTATCTAAATTCATTTACAACTTCCATCCGAAAACTTATAACTGACTTATGACCCATGCCATGTGAAGTGATCCAAGTATTCTTCTTAAATTCGCCTTAAAACTGGTTTATTTGTGGGCTTTAGTTTCGGTAGTTGAAATAGTTGAACCATTAATCTGACATTCCCCAAGTAGCACTAAAACGTCGTTTCGATACCATTTTGAGACCTTCAACGGGCATATATCTACAGCCAACCAGAGCGGTTGATGTAATGGAAAAGGTTGGTGGGATTTAGATTGGCGCACTGCCCCAGGCCGTCGAAGAAAGGGCACCCACTCAACTTAATCGTTTAGCTGCCAAACCCGCACATTCACAGAGAAAGTACTCAACAGTCTCCTTTTCAGAAATGTTTCCACAGCTTCTGCGATGGGAAGCGCAATTTAGTCGAACAATTTTTGAATTTTATTCTATGTAGAAAATTTTGGTACAGAATTTTTTAAAGTTAAATATCTTCGATGCTTATGAAAAGCAATGGGGCCGAAAGGGTTAAGTGCAACAACATTCAAAAGCACCAACGACAAGTAAAAGCAAGAAACAATTCAGCCAAGTAGTGTCACAACAAAAGATGAAGCCAGTCTTCGACAATGACAACAACAATAATTAGCTCTGCCAACTAAGTAACTAAATTAAAAGATAACAAGCATGAATACCGTGAGGGAGGAAAAGAACAAAAACAAAGTCAATATGAGCAGCAACATTGCGATACCGCATATACCTACATGCAAATTTGAAGGGAATTCGTCAGCATTGGCAGCAATAGAAGCAATGATGTATAAACTTAGTAGCCAATTCTGCATACGGTAGGGAAGTTCTAAAGAAAACTAAAAACAAAATATTTTAATTTTCTACATTTTCTGTGCATATATTAATTTAATTTATTAATGTATACTTTTTGTTAATTAGATTTTAATTTTCTAAATTTTTTATACATTAATTTTTTTTCCTGTTAATTGCTTTTGATGTTATTTTTTTAGCATTACAATAAATAGTTTTTTTTAATTTTTATTGATTTTCTTATTTTCATTTTTATATTTATATTTATATTTATATTTATATTTATATTTATATTTATATTTATATTTATATTTATATTTATATTTATATTTATATTTATATTTATATTTATATTTATATTTATATTTATATTTATATTTATATTTATATTTATATTTATATTTATATTTATATTTATATTTATATTTATATTTATATTTATATTTATATTTATATTTATATTTATATTTATATTTATATTTATATTTATATTTATATTTATATCTATGCTGGTTCCTCAATAGCCAAATCCTTCTAAAAAGTACTTATCGAGTCAACTATTGGAATCCGTTTTTTTATTATTTTCTTTCCCGATGCTTTTTCACGGATTTGATACAATATGAAAGCCTGGTCTGAGTTGGATTCGCCATTTCACAGGCCAGTATATAGAATTTTATGTTCTCTTCAAAGTTGCCTTTACAAACTTGAGTTTTTTAAAGCAATCTTTCACATTCACATGGAAGATGGCACTTACAATTTGGCTTTTTTGTGAGAAGACTGATACACTTTTTGGCACAAGCCTATTATTATCTCGCTATAAAATATTGAAGTTTTCAGAACCATGCTTCAAAATCTAGTGAAAGTATCTGAGCTAACTCAGTATTACATGAATATTAGTTTTAATAGAACTATTATCAGGACAATTAGCTCCACCGTTCGATAAGTTCTTCCATTGAAGGGTCGATTGGACGCAATGTAACGCTTGGAATCAAAATCCAGTAAGCTTATTTTTAAATGAAGCCGATTGCCCTCTAATTCAATACCGTTTAAGCCGATCAATTCTCGCTTCGTTGGAGAAGCCGATGAACAAAATCTTGTATATGCAAACTAAAGGTGCATGTAAAGTTAGTTAAATAATATTAGGCTTCTCTCAATTGCCTTTCGAATATTTCTGAACAAACTAATAAGGTCATGAGGAAATTTCAGAAAATTGCTCGACTAACGAACCAGACAGACAACGGTAGCTAGGTATCTGAAATGATTGAAGTATCATTCCGGTACTCACCAAGAATGTCGTTTTGACAGCATTTTGAGATCTCAAATATCTCCCCGATCTACAGCCTACCAGAGCTGTTCATGTAATAGGGAAAGTTGATGGGACTTAGGCCGGACTACTGCCCCAGGCTATCGAAGAAAGAAGCACACAGTGACTTGAATCGTTTAGTTGCCAAAACCAGAAATTTACAGAGAAAGAAGGAGACTGTTGACTTTTGTGAAAAGTCCCCACAGATTCTCTAATAGGGATTAAATGGTAAACCTAGCTTTTCCGCATGGGTGCCGATCCTCCAATGACCGGTAAACACAGGTACGAATTTGGAAATTGAATGGCGTGGCATCCCCAGGACTTTCTGAGTCCTCCGTTTATTGTACTGAGGCCAAAGGTTTTTCAAAATAGCACACAAAGAAACAGAGCTCTATCTTTTCTGCGCTTTTCTGAGAAATAAGTTGAGCAATTTCCATTCAACAACAGTCACGGTGATGCTGAAGTCTAGGTAGGAGACCTATGAGACAAATTCAGTTGACTCCTTCATGGCAAGCTCACCAGCAATTTCATTTCCCTCTATGTTCCTCTCTCCTGGAACCCAGATTCCGAGATCAGAGAAATGTTACCTGCATACCCAAGAGATTTGATCTGCTCCTTACAGGAGTTGACCAGTTTGGATCTGCGCCATGATATCGCCAGTGCCTTGGTCACAGCTTGGCTATCAGAAAAAATGTTAATATCTCCCTCGCTACCGCGTTCCCTAAAGGAAATATATAAATTGGCTGATTAGAAAAAATCCCTGCTCCGACTCCCGATTCCATCTTGAAACCGTCAGTGAAGACAAAGGTACCAGCATTAGTACAGATTTTCCCTCGTTTCAATCCTGACTACTTAGAAAGCTTGCCCTGGCACGACATTCTAGAGGAAATTTTCCAAGCAAATAGTTTATGAGTATTGCTTTAGCCACCTGAGTATTCTTTAGTAAGGGGGTCTTGGGTCAGTTCAGTGAACTACAGAATCTTTCTAACGAATGGGTAGAAAACGAATACAATTAAATTTAAAGTGACAGATTTGTATTAGTTCCACCATATTTTACATATAACGAGGCATTAAGCTTGCCAGCTTTTCGCCGACGAAGTAAAATAGCTCAGTCAAGTGTCTGTCGCCACCTATAGCTTCGTTTTTCTTTGACAGAGTTGTTACTTTACGTTTTCCGTCCTGGTTGAGCATCAAGAAGCCATTTAGATGTTCGATAATTTCAGGCTCAAAGTCAAAATTTTTCTGGGATTCCTACTGCTGTCACCATTCAGCAGTTTCTAGAAGTGTTCATCACCTTGATGTGCTACATTTTTTTTATTATTTAAAAAAACTTTCACACAGCAAGTCAAGCAACAATCACATCACTACATGCATAGTCCCTATGAAGTACTTAGCCTCAAATAAGAGACTAAGAGTAACTTGTGACTGTCATCTAAGTACCAGCATTACATATAATTTCTGTAGTGTCACCAGTGTTGCAGCTTGTCACTGTTACGACATAAATTTGTTGTCTTAATTCGTAGCAAATTTCATTATTGATTAATGCATATTAAGACGTAACACCAGTCACCCGTGGCGAGGACAGTTTTCAATGAAATAACATAAAAGAAATCACAACACATAAACAATGGCTGTGATTTGGTGGAAGTGACCAAGCATTGCCACCTTTTTGCTAAGTGCAAAGTAGTTAATATTTATTATCATCTATTCAACTCTTCCTCGCTTGCCTTTCTGCTATTGCTAATGCGTAAACTGTGGCTAATGATGTTAATGCGATATCGACGTGCAGCTGCTGCCAGTTACCAGTTGCTACTCATTTACTTTTTATTGCTTTTATTCTTCCAATTGTTTTTCATATCTGCCACTACCGATGAGTCTGCTTGTTTGTGGTGGCTGCCGATTGCGTAATGAAGCGTAGCCGCAACGCAGCAATATTGATTAATCAGGAGCCATTGATGCAGTGTACAGCGTTTGCATCAGCATTGTTGCGCTTCTGCGGCATCTCTATGCGTAACAAGTTGACATTGACTTGGTTAGGCGTGCCGCTATTTGTGCCGCATCGGCAATATTTTACAAAATATTTTGAAATTTTAATTTATTTTATGCTACCGTGAAAATTGGAAGCACTGTTTTTGCGTAAATTAGATACCCTATACGCATACATACATTAGGGTGCATAAAACTATGGTTACTATTTTTCATTCGAAATTATAAAATCGTTAAAAATATTATGAATTAGAAAGTGAATTTGTTTGTTGGTTCAGCTTCCATGCTTTAACTACTCATCCGATCATCATGAAATTTCGTACAATGGTGTCATTTAGCACAAGAAGCCGTGGCACCTCCCATGCACACTAAATGTTTCATATTGCATACCTCTAGAAGTATTTGTGATAGCGTAGTGGAAACATTTTTTTCTGGAGTTGCCACCTGAATTTTATTACAAAAATAGTAATTTATCACAAATTCAACTTGAGTAGAAAGATATGCGTTGGTATGACAAGAAAGGTGTGTAAAAAGTTTTAATATTTTTTTTTTTATTTGGTGTTACCACATTGTTTTTATTGATATGACACATTGCTTTACATGACATACTAAAAAACGGACACCGAATAAGAGGTATTTAAAAAAGTTTTGAAATCTAAAAAGCTATATTGGATATAAAAAAAATTTGTTGGCGTTGCCACTTAAATTTTATTGCACAAATAGAAGCTTATCACAAATTTTACTTGCTTGAGAAGATATATGTTGATATGAAATGAAAGGTGTTTAAAAAAACTTTAAAAAATATTTTTATTTGGTGTTGCCACCTGATTATTATTGCAATGGCACAACACACACATGACGTACTAAAATACGTATACCGAATAAGAGGTATCATATTTAAACAAGCTGTAAAATTTATAATTTATTTATAACTTTCGACATAAAACAAATTTTTTTTTTCTCGTTGCCACCTGAATTTGATTGCACAATTAGCAGCTTATCACAAATTTAACTTGAGTAGGTATGACATGAAGTTGGTATGTAATGAAAGGTGTTTAAAAAGCTTCAATAAAAAATAATTTATTTAGTGTTGCCAGATAATTTTTATTGCAATGTAACATGGCATACTAAAATTCGGATACCGATTAAGAGATATTTAAACAAGCTTTGAAATTTATAAAGAATATTCGAAGGAATTAATTCACTTATTAAAACACTTCTTTTTTTGTCGTTGCCGCCTGAATTTTATCGCCCAGATAGCAGAATATGACAAATTTTACTTGAGAAGGTATGAAATGAAGTTGGTAAAAATGAAAGGTATTTATAAAGCTTTAATAAAAAAATATTTTTATTTGGTGTTGCCATATCAATTTTATTGCAATGACAAATGACTATGGCATACTTAAGTTGAATACTAAAATATGGACATCGGATAAGAGGTAATTAAAAAAAAGAAAAATTTAAACAAAATAAAATGCTTTAGCTGGTATTGCCACCTTTTTTCTGGAAATTAATAAATTTGTTATAGAAATGCATTAATTGTAAAAAATATATATACATATATCAAAGTTAAGGTAAAGGTAAAAATAGCTTTAACCCAAAAATATGTTTGGGACGTTGCCCAATAGCTTCAAAAGCAGAATTTAAATTAATAAAAAAATTCAATAAGAGGTAAGGGCGCGAGTATCAAACTGTACAAATGAACAAACACCTTTTTAAACAAAATTAGTTTTGTATGACGTTGCCACCTAACTCTTAAAGCGAAAATGGCAAACAACTGTGCAGATGAATTAAGTCTTGGGAAGTGGATATCAGGCAAATTTTTATACTGAGTTAATGAAAAACTAATAAAAAAGTATTCTTTGAATCGCGTTGATAGTTGAAATTGCCTTGTTGCCACATTATCTTTTATTGCAATGTCACATGACTAAGATACATTTTACTTGAACACTAAAATATGTACATATATCGTATAAGAGGTATCTAAGCAAAAAAAAAAAATTGATTAAATGCTTTAGCAGATGCTGCCACCTGTTTTAATGAAAACGGAAAATAGAGAGTTAATTAAAAAATAAGTAAACATTATTCTTTGAATAGCGCTGCCACTTGGAAATGCCTTATAATATAAAGTATTTATATCTTTTTTTCAGGCTACATTAACGAATCATTTTTCAAAATTATTTCATCACATCGCCAGCATCATTTCGAAGCTTTGCCAAAAGGGGTTGGAGGTTAGATTAGCCAGGTTGCTTGTCTAACACAAGAATATCGGTGGCTCTAAGGCCCATTGCTTTTAATTTCCATCGCCGAACTAAGTTGCTTAAACCACTTAGATCTTTTTAAGAATGTAACTAGTCCCTTCAGTGCGAAATTTTGCGAATATCTTAGGTCTTCAGAGAAATAATCGCCAAGATATTTGGCACGGCTTCTTTGAAGTTCAGGACATTTACAAAGTAGGTGTTGTACCGACTCAATTTCTTCTTGATCTCAACAACTCCTGCCGTTGTGAAGTACACCCACTCTACTGGTTAGGCGGCCAATCACGCAATGATTCGGTATAAGGCCTGTGAGGACGCTGGTAGTTAAATTGTTGAATGCAAGCAGACATTTTATCATTTTAATATTCACTATTGGCCAAAGCGCTTTGGAGGCCTTGCAGTTTGAGTCAGAGACCAACTTCTCTTGGTTTCCACGATTACGCTCAAGTCAACCGCAGTGTACAATTCGTTTAGAGGAATGCTTATGTCTTGTACTACTTGTTGAAGGTCAAGTTCAGAGCCTTTCCTTGCACACTCATTCGCTCTTTCATTTCCCTCAACTTCAGAGTGACAGGGGACCCAACAAAGTGTGGTGTTGTATAATTGGATAAGTGAGAGCGACCTCCTGCATTCTTTGACACATCTTGAATTGATGCGCACTGATGCAAGTGCCTTGAGCGCTGCTTGACTACGAACAAAAATGGTAAGTTTTGCCGGAGATAAGTCTATTAGTGTTATCGTCTATAGCGTAGATCTCAGCTTGGCCTGGGAGTCTAAAGGCGCAATTTAAGGATGCTTAAGAATGATTCAAAGTTTACAAATTCTGTAAGTGGACACTATTTTTTGTTTGTTTTGATATTGTAAATTAAGGAAATAAATTTTGTAAATTGAGATAATAGGCACAGCTTGCCGGAAAGGTGAATATGTTTTAATTCAAGTACCTTGAATTTCAGATTTGCTTGTGTTTTTGTCAATGACGATTCATCAGGCACAGGGCGGTTAATTTAAATATGAAGGTGATGATCTTCGTGAATGCTTCTTCAGCGATCAATTATACGTTAATTGCTCCTGAGTAAATAGCTTAAATACAAACATACATTTGTAAAGGTAAAAGTAAAAATATTGTAAAGAGAGAAGAAATATATAACGTGTACATACGTTATAATTAAAAAGTAAATTTATAAGAATACTGGGATGCCTTAGGAAAAAATAAAATTCGCGAAAGCCCAAAGAATTAGTAAA
Organism: Anastrepha obliqua; assembly: GCF_027943255.1. Taxonomy (NCBI): domain Eukaryota; kingdom Metazoa; phylum Arthropoda; class Insecta; order Diptera; family Tephritidae; genus Anastrepha; species Anastrepha obliqua. Next base: position 35,859,484 of record NC_072896.1, read on the forward strand.
CGATACGAAGTCCAGTCACTTATAAATATTTTCACTTTAACATTTCTTGTTGCTAAACTTGTCTTGTTTTTGGGAACATTTAAGAAAACTTTTTTTTACTAATTGGTTTTAACTAATTTTTTTTTTATAATTTTTTTTGAATACATTTTTTTATTAAATTGTTTTAAATAAATTTTTTTGAATAAATTTTATTTGGTAAGTTTTTTTTTAATAGTTTTTTTTTAATAAATTTTTTTGAATAATTTTTTTAAGAAAATTTTTTTTAATAATATTTTTATAGAACTGTGCCTCACCCTTTACTATTTCTTCGTTGACTTAAAATTTGTTTTTTGACCTAATTTTTTTCTATTTAAGCAACTTTTTTTTTTTTTATTTTAAAATAATTTTTCTTATAAATTTTTTTTTTTTTTATGAAAAGGTGTCTCACTCTTTAATATTTCTTCGTTGACTTAAAACTTCTTAAAAAAATTATTTCCATTTAATATTAAGTTATCATATATTAAATTCTATATTTTTAAACACAACTTTATTAAATTTCTTAAGAAAAGGATGCGATGTCACTCGACGCAAATACTTTTATTATGGCATCGATAACCTGGCATCGATAACCGAGTTTGTCCTTTACCACTTTTTGATACGGTACTTTGCTTTTCTTCGATATAATTTTACTCCAAAATTTAACTTCAAATTATGAACACTTCCCAATCTGAATTTAATATTCTTTATATGATAAATAATTTTCACACAATTTTCATAAAATTTTTCTCTAAAATTTACCTTCAAATTGTGAACACTTCCAAATCTGAATTTAATATTCTTTTTATGGTAAATAATTTTCACTTTCGTAATTAAATATTTATTAGTATTAAAAAATTTATTTCATACCTTAAAAAGGTGTTTGATATGGATATAAAGGTTTGATATTTAAATAAAGAATTAAAGGAAAATTTGATATGAAAAAATAACCGTTTTTTGCGACTATGCGTGCGGCGGGTAAGTTGGTCGTTTACCAACTAACTAAAATTATATGTGTAAACACCCTCTTATATGCCATGAACTTGAGTCAATAAAGTTATTTGTAAAAGCACGTAAACTTAAAACGTCTATTAATAGGAACCAAGCTGTATAAATATTATGCCTATACGTAGTATGTCTGCTTTCCGGCTTAGTCTCCAAGACGGCTAAACCGATTTTAAAAAAACATTGATATATTTTAAGCTGAATTTCTTATTCAGTATGTGAAATTGACGTCGATAAGTTAAATAACAAGACTGGTGCTGTATTAAAACACTTCTTTTATTTGACTTTCAATATACTCCACTCCTCTAGCCCTACAAATCAGCACTACAATTTCAAATTGTTCAAAACATTGCTAGAGATATTCTACAGTCAAGTTATTAAATACGTAAGTAAAAAAACACTGTCAAACCTTTAACGATTCGCTTCCAAAAGAATCACACAGTGGTAAAGTGACTGACATAATGATAAGGACCGCACTATAAATGTAAACTCATCGTCATCCTGTAGAGATGAAACTGATGATCTGGTAACGGATTCGCCAGGTGCGCTCAGATTGTGAAGGGAACACTTTTTTTTTTTATTTAAACGTTCAATATAATTAAGAAACGTTCAATATTTTTTATAAATTTTTTAAAAAACATTCAATTCAGCCTCTGATAGCTCGAATCGCGTCCAACTTTGTCACCTAATATCCGAGATCGGTATCCTAGCTAAGCTGATACGGCTGTGCAACACACAATCGTCCGTTAAGATAGGAAAAGGCCTCTCCAAAGCGTTTGATACCGTTCGAGGTTCCAAGGTTACCCATTGTTATTCAATCCCTTCAAGTTTGTTATGGGGAGTGTGATTCGCAGAGCGCGGGTAGAACGAATCTTTTTCCTATAGGTTAACCAGCCCTAATTTTAAGGGCCGATCTTGAATGTGAACCACACCTAAACGTCAAGTTTTTTTCTGCGTTTCATTTGACATTTTGCAGTTTCAGACTAACTCAATTTATGGAAAGATACAAAATCAATCAATGGTCAGAATGGTGGCAGGAAATGGCAACAGTGAATGACCAATTTTCGAAGAAAATCATCTTCAGTGATGAGGCACATTTTCACCTCAGTGGATTCGTATTTTTTCCAAAATGAGGCCGGTCAGGCAGTTACTGTGAATAGTGTTCGCTATTGTGAGATGATAACGAACTTTTTATGGCCCGAATTGGAAGATATGGATGTGGACGATATGTGGTTTCAACAGGACGGTCGAATAATCTCACGTCGCGGCCATGACAATTGGCCGCCAAGATCATGTGATTTGACGCCGTTGGACTTCTTTCTTTTGATTAAGTTCTTTATAATATTTTCATAAATTTTTGGCAATCCGGCAATAATCGCGCTTCTAAGAGTGTCAGCGAGATCAAACTGTTTTCCATTTTTGAAAAGCGATTCAGAAAATATTGCCCCTACAGTAAAGAATACAGCGATCAAAGGAATCGGCTGGTGGGGGAAAATGATCGTTGGACCTTCCCCTTCCACTAGAAACAGGTCCCAGTTCGCTGGCAACAGCGCTGCAGTCAACATCGCTACGCGCGTGAAACCTGTTTAAAAAGTGTGTTAAGATTTTGCAGTGGCGAAAATGCAGCGATCGTTGGAGGAACGTTACTCAATCAAATTTTGCGTAAAGCTAAACAAAACGAGTACCGAAACCATTGGGCTACTCAAGGAGGCTTACGGGGACCAATCTCCGTCCAGTGCCCAGGTAAAACTGTGGCACAACCCAAGAAGGCGCGCATGTCGAAATCTAAGGTCAAAACCATGCTGATCATCTTTTTCGACTCTTGAGGCATCGTCTACAAGGAGTTTGTACCTCCAGAATGCACTGTAAATGCGGCATTTTACAAAGAAATGCTCCTTCGGTTCGGCCCGACCTCGTCAACAGTTGAACCATTCATCACGACAATGCGCCGGCGCACACCGTCTTCCTCTGCCCCTCTGCATTGGCCAAGATGGGGGTTCCGGTGCTTCCCCACCCTCCTTACAGCCCAGATCTGTCCCCTCCGGACTTCTTCTTGTTCCCGCGCCTGAAAAGAAAGCTGAAAGGGAGGCGTTTCGACTCCATCGGGGCGATCCAAAAAACTGTGACAGCCGAATTGAACGCGATTCCGGCGGATGAGTTTAAAAAATGTTTCCTGCAGTGGAAGAACCGCTACCAGCGGTGTATTGACGCTCAAGGGTCCTATTTTGAAGAATAGTAGTTGTATTAGCCAAAAGGTTTAAGAAAACTGCTTAAAAAAATAAGGCTCATTACTTTTCAATCAAACCCTGTATATAGAAATGTTCAGCAGTTCTATTGAAAAAGCAACGGGAAACATTTTTGTAGAACAAAATATGAGTCTGCTTGTTCAATAGATTGGCATTTTTGCTCTTTTGCGGTAAAGGTCCAAAAACACAATTAAGAGAGGGATATAACGGATTCAAATGTACTACAAAAATGTTTCTCAAAAAATTCTTCTATAAGTCTGTTCATACACCAAAGCTCAGAATGCGAAAATATGTATATTATGTAAGTCAAAATGGTAAAAAAATTGTTTAAATCCTTACGTTCATCTGCTTTAATATCCTTCCCCACTCTTCGTGCTACTCTCAATGCATATCTGCTCTACTATCCTTACTCATACTCAGTATGCACTAATTACCACTGGCAGATAAAAGTCCTTTCTAATTAAAAGACCTGTGCATTTGCTAGCTAAATAGTATGGCTGATAAACTGTATTTCTCTCCTGCCCTAGCTCTAAGTAAAACGTGTATTAGGTGCTTGAAGCTTAAGCAAATAACTAATTCTGGCGTAATAACTGTAGCAGTTATCAGTTGACATGCAGTAAATATTTATTACCTTAAGTTCTATTTATGTATACGAGTATTTGTTTGGCCTGAAGTTAACTGTAAATACGTAGATGTTAATGAATTTGGCATGGATTATACATGAACCTGAAAAATAAAGATTATCCGATAATGCGTTTTAAGTTTCACGGTTAAATTTTACTCAGGTGAACTCAAGAAACTGTGGTTCCGTTGACCTCAAGTGGAATTTTTGTCGACGGGTAACTGTATGAAAGATAAGTGAGATGAAAAAAATAACACTCATTACTGATTATATGTATTATTTCCAGACAGGGAGTAGGGCTAAATTCGCGAGTTGGCTGATATGCAAAAAGAGTATTCCCTATGTAATGAAGAAAGTTCTAAACGAGATTGCAATCGGTGGAGAAGTACCAAGAGCAAAAGAATTTCGTAAGAAATACTGGTTTTAGTTGCTTTTAAGAGCTGAACCTGCAATTGAATTTGATTTATTTATTTATGCAAGTCTATGAAGGAAGTTCTTACTGACTACTTATATTCTGGCAAAAAAATATCGGGAATTGTTCATTTAAAAAGCGTATGTGTGCGTCTAAATTTTTGTTGTTGAAATATTGGTACAACTGTCCCCTATAGTGACGCAGAGTTTAGCCGTGATTTGTCAATTGGCTTGTTTTCAGCATTTACTTATATCAGTCAACCGCAGGTGTGCTCAGCGATTTTCACTATGGATAAAAATATCGCACAAAGAATTTGTCTTAAATTGTATGCTTTGAACGGGATTTCGTTTGCCGACTCGTTGAAAATGTTGCAGAAAGCTTATGGCGAGTGTGCTTTATCAAAAACACGGGTCTATGAGTGGTATAAGGCTCTTGCAGAGCGCCAAGAAGTCGTGGAAGATTTGCCCCGATCTAGTCGCCCATTAACGTCTTCAACGGATGAAAACGTGGACAAAGCCAAGAAAATGGTGCTGAAAAATCATCATTTAAGTCTGAGGGAGATAGATCGTAACCTTAGCGTGTCTCACGAATCAGCTCGCAAGATTTTGCATCATCAATTGGGTATGAGGTACGTGGCTGCTCGACTCGTTCCAAGAGAGTTGAACTTCTTTCAAAAAATGCATCGGAAGAAGGTGGCTGAAGACATGCTTGAGTAAATGAATTCTGACCCATCATAACAGCTGATGAGACGTGGCTATATGAGTTAGACATGCAAACCAGTCAACCAGTCAACAGGCGGCTGAATGGCGCTATCCACATGAGCCAAAACCCAACAATCAGCTTCAAAGTCGGTCAAAAGTGAAAGATATGCTACTCGGTTTCTTTGATTGTCATAATGTTGTGCACTCGGAATTCATTCCAAATAGTTCTACGGCAAAGAATTTTACTTGGAAGTTATGCGATGTTTGAGAGAGAATGTGCGTAGGAAACGGCCCAATTTGCGGAAAGAAAACTCATGCCGTCTCACAAGGCTCATATCGTGAACACTTTTTTTACTAAAAACTCAACAAATATCATCGAACAACCACCGTATCCACCGGATTTAGCCCCCTGTGACTTTTTCCTTTTCACAAAACTTAAATTGCCACTCCGCGGATGCCGCTTTCAGTCGATAGAATCCATTAAGGAGTGTTTGTTGAAAGAGCTGAAGAAGATCTCTCTAAACGCGTTTAAAAAGTGCTTTGATGACTGCACCAATCGTTGGGAAATGAGTATTGCTTCGAGTGGAGCCTATTTTGAAGGCGACACAATAACTTTTGATGATTATGCAATTATTTTTCGTTTTATTGAACAATTCCCGGACAGAATGTAAAACTAATATTAGCAGTTTGGACATTACAAAAATATAAGTAGATAAGTAGATTAAAAAACAGTACTGAGCAAATTGAGGAAAGAGTTTTTAGTCAATGAGAAATTAAGAAAGACAGAACTCGAAATCTCATGGAAGGACTTGGAACCGGCAACGATCCGCAATATTTGATCGTTTATCAGAAAGGCGAAGTGGTTTCACCACATCGATAACTAGAGGAGGAGATTTGTGCCCAAATAAATGGTAACACAATGAACCTCCTGGTCTAATAGAGCCACTCTACATCTTCATGGAATGTTAGTTGCTTGGTTGAAGAGGTGATTCACTAAGAATCCAATTAGTGCTTCCGCACCATTTTGTTGCCACATCCTCGTTACCAACAAGTTATTCCCTTTATTCCTTCGATCCCTTCCGACAGTCTGTTTTACGTTAACGGAACGACCCGGATTTACTATTATATATCCGTCCCATATTTTTATTGCTATAACAACAACTACAACGGTTATTCCTTCACGACTATCTTCACCCTGTGAGATTGAGAAATCTTATAAGGTTGTTTACGTCTATGCCGGTCAGCTCTTCGAGTTTTTCAAAAAGCGATTTCCCAAAGGTTAACCTGTTCGCTTTCCATAGGGCACGGTATTCGCAGAGAAAGTGGAAGACTGTGTGTGTTGTAAGTGATGTCAATTTTGGCACTCCCATGAACCAGAAGCCAGTTATCACTGCCGTGAGTCTGCAGGCATCCCTTCATTTTATATTTGCCAATTTTGGCGTTTATTTGAGGTTGTAGGTGGGCCATAACGTTCGCTTGACTTTGCATATTGTCTGATCCCTCCATCTAAAATCCGCGATTTGAATATATTTTAAAGAAATTGCATTCTTGATTACGCCCAGTGGTGTGAATACCTATTCTGCAAGAATGTCATTCAGGGCAGATCCTTTTCTTGGCAATTTGACCACTTTTTCGTTTCTTCCAATGTTACGATGTACCGGTCGTCGGATTCAGGTAATTTTATCTGTTTTGTTCTACCAGTTTAGAGGTTTTTGTAGCCGAGTCCAGTGTCTGAATTGCAGCTTGGCTATCCGAAAGAATATCGATATTACGCTTAACAGCGAAGTTTGCGATTAGTGGCGTATTTCCTTTTCTTATAGCCATTATGTCCACCTGGAAGACACTTCAAGTATTAGGAGGATGTACAGATTTTCCAATTCTAAGTCTATTGGAATTGCTGCAACACCACCTGCTACAACATCACAATTCATTTTTGAACCATCTGTGGTAGTAACAGTCAAGCTGCACGAAAAGCCCTTGCTAAAAGTAAGACAAAACTGAGGAGTGTTGCAAAACACCTAAAAGCTTGTTTTATTTGAGTGACTAGACAGTGTGGTTTTACAGGGAACGAGTTGGCTGATGACTGACTAATAAAAGCTCTGCCAGCACACCACAAGGCGTTGACACCCTTTCTAGGTGTCAATTCCGCATCGATTCAACAACGACTTCATAAGGTCTACGCATACCTAGATGACGTCGGTCTGAGTAGAACTCATGCAGAGTAGCCAAGTGCTTTGTGAAAGAACCAACCAACCTTTCTCCAAAAACTCAGCAGAAAGGAGCTGAGAGTAGTGGTGGGTGTAATGACAGGGCACAACGTCCGTGGTCAGCATATGGCAACCATGGTGGTCGTAGACAGCCCGATATGCCTATTGTAAAGTGGTCTCCTGACTGAGTGCTTCGACTTGTCCAACCCCTCACAAGTCTAATCTAATCTAATCTAATCTAACCATCTGTATGATAGAAATAGAGTGAAAAAATGTCTATTGAATGTCACCGTTGGTACGATGTAATCAGTGTTTCCCAAGGTGATCTGAGTTTGTCGCAATAATAGACTACTCGCATGATCAAACGTGTTTGTTCTTTCAGCGACCCGCTCCATTTAACCTAAATACAGTCATGGTAACCATTTTCTTGATATGATGATCTACCGGAATTACATGTGTCAGTGCGTTAAGAGCCTCTCTAGTGCATGATCTGATTGCACCGCCCATTATTGCACAGGCTGATCTCTGTATTTTGTCAAGTAATTCGATATTGTAATTTCTTCCAAGAGCTTTTCACCAAACCAAACCAAACCAAAATGATAAAATTGGTCGTATAATTGCCACATTTTCTTTCAATCATACATTTGCAGGCCCGTACATTTATATTAGGTGTTTGGCCGAGCCCCTCCTTGTATTTGTGGCGTGCGCTTTGATGTTCTTCGACAAATGAACGGTCCTACATTTTTAAGCCGACTCCGAACAACATATGATTTTGTTGTGTGAAGAGCTTTTTCATTCCAGAAATACACTCGTAGGTTTGCCATGGCGTGCCGAGGGGCGACCGCTATTAGAAAAAACTGTTTCTAGTATTTTTCTGTTTCATGGGCGGAGATTCGAACTCACGCACTCCCACCGTAACCGAACCTTACTTAAGTTCAACAGGCATCTAAGCGTCTGTGGCTGCGCCTCCATTAAGGGAGTAGTCTGGTCAAATACTCATTTTTATAGATATTTGTTAGGCATTTTTTTTAAAGAAAAATGTATTTGTGAAAGTCTGCCATTTTGTTATTTTTCAAAACAAATTTCCCATTGTATAACCCTGCCAGAATGACAAGCCTACAGAATAATAATCAGTTTTACTTTTTCGTTTCAGATGTCCTGCAGTCTTTTTTTTAAGACACTTACTTTGGTGCCACCCTACTACAAAAAACAATATGTCAAAAAAACTGTTTTTGTATACTATTTGATATCACTAATAACATATACTAAATATATATAACTATAAAATCAAAAGGATCGCATTTTTTTTCATAAAAAAGAAAATTCCAAAAAATGTCTATAAAAAATGAGTATTTGACCTTAATGAATTTCCGGTCTACTCAAATGAAATCTACTGCTGTTCTCACTTTGTCTTCATCGTATGGCTGATTATCATCGTATGGTTGGTGATCAATTTACAGGTATCGGACTTTAAATTGAAATAAAACAATGAAAATTCAAACTGATTGGCCAATCTACTATTTTTGTGTACAACTGCGCCGTAATTCGGTCATCCGCAAACACCGATTTAAATGATTCGCTGGAGGACTTCGGTCGGTATCTCGTGAATAACTTTAAGTTGGTTTTCAATGGTTCAATTGAAGCTGGTTTATACACAAATCGAGACTTTACATACCCCCACAAATAAAACTAAAAATGTGTGATATCACATGATTTTCGTGGCCAATCCACTGGTCCGAGACGAGAGATAAATTGTTCACCGAAACGACGACGCAGTAAATCCATTGCTTCAAGGGCTATATGACAAGTCGCGTCGTTTTGTTGGAACTAATTGTTGTGAAGATCACGGGCTGCAATTTTTGACATCAAAAAGTCGTTTATCATGGCGCGGTAGAGTTGACCATTCACTGTTACATTGGCGCCAGCCTCGCCTTTGAAGAAATATGGGCCGATGATTCCTCCAGTCCATAGGCCGCACCAAACGCTTATTTTCAATAGATTTACTGACTGTTCTTAAATGGATTCGAATTGCTCTTCAACCCAAATAAAGCAATTTGCTTATTGACGTAGCCATTAAGCCAAAAATGGGCCTCATCGCTAAACAAATTTGTTGGCCTGGGTGCGCGAAGATCTCTTTCAACAGAGAATCGATTTTCGTAATACAATTGTACAATTTGTAAACGTTGTTGAGGCGTAAGTCTTTCCAAGATGAAATGTCAATGAATACTGAAAAAATTATGTATTTAGTTTCACAGTAGTCACGCGTGATCTGTCAAAAAACCCTATTAGAAAAAGTGTTTTCAATCTCATCACTCTTTACTTCGAAGCTAAATATTTGCAGGGGTTCTTCATAACCGCCAAACTCGTCACCATGCAAGGGCGTTAACAAGTTAATATCATAACTGTTCAGTATTCCGTTTTTGCAGGAACTCGCCCCGATCTGTACACGTAACTTCGTCCACATGTGCCCAATCTACTGCCAATGTTATTTCTGTTGCTTTTACTTTCTGGCCATGTGCAGAGTTTTCTAATGCATACATTTTTCACTGTGTTTTATTTGATTTTTATTTCTACTATATTTCCATTTCATTTTATATTGATTATCTAAGTTTTCCCAACACTTTGTTCCATTTTTTCCATTGTTTTTCGGTTTTCGCTTTCGGTTACTCGAGTAGACTTGCAGTTAAGTTTTATAGTTCCATTCACGGTTTCATTTTCACTTTTTCGGTTTTTCGTAGTAGCTTTTGGTTCGGTTTTCATTACAGTAAATGCACGTACGTAAAAATATTTTAGTTGTATAACAACACACACACACGCATACACGTACGAGTATATACAAGTATATGCGTGTGGTTGCTTAGTTTTGGAGGTCAAGGTGGTAGCGTTCCACACGGCTTTGTCATACCAATTGTGGTGGTGCAGTTGAGCGAGTGTATGTATTCATGTCCATATGCGACATATATGGAAAGCATAACATATGTATGTGTGAGTGAACATGTATGTATACCTTTTTGTATGCAAGCCAAATTTCGTTGTTAAGACAGGTGCATAAAAACTTTTTTTTGTTTTCCACATAGGTAACCCAATCGGGTAGATGTTAGGTAATATCTGAGCACACTTTGAATACCGGAGTTTGTGAGTCTATTTCGTTGCTGCACTACTAAATTTTTACTGAGTTCAAACAAGTCTGAAATTAATGTCAAACTATAGTACATAGTCGATTTACAGTGAAGTTAGAACAACGACTATTTTATATTTGCATCTGTTTTGTAGATTGACTTTGTCACTCTCACCTTTCCGGCAGAAGGGCAGAAAAACTGATGACATTCTAATTAGCCACACATCGCAATATCGAGATTTCAAGCTCTATAGATGGAAGAGAAATACATATACATGCATCATCTCAACAGAATCTATCGGCTTCTGCCCCCAGCAACTTTTAACGCAAAAATACCCGCTTCCCTTGTTACAGACTCTGTACTTCATACTTTTCAAGACGAGGTATTAATTCATTGATTTACAATTATTTTCTGTAATAAATAATGCGACTGATGTTGCGAATCTTCAGGTAGATACAGTGACAGTACTTCGTAAAGTCTCAGCTTTAAGACATTAGAAAATCGCTTGCGTGTAGCTTTAACTCTAACTCAACTGTGATCGGACTAAAACCAAATGCTTTTACAGTTGCAACTAAAAATTCCAATCCTTTGCTATCCCGAATAAGTCTAAGATCCCACTATGAGATTACGCTGAGCCCATGAAATCTTTGTTTTTCTTTTCTTCTTTAAAAACAACCTCCTACCATCTCAACCATATTCCAAAGCACAAAAATAGTTTTACGTTTCTGCACTCCCCAAAACATTTGCATGCATTCGGCTGCATTGTAAAGGACCACTTTGCATTTTATGTAATAAAATTTATCCACTTTCATGGCCCTTCCGCAATGGAGCTGGGGCATGACTGCGCTGCACAGGTGTGTGCCCAAGTTGGCTGAGACAGTAGAATTAATAACCAAAATGAGGTTAGCTGAACGGCCGAAATTTGTATATATATATACATATGTACGTTTGTGTATTTGTACGCACAGGTACGACACAAAAAATTTATGTTTCAGTGTATTTTAGGTCAGGGGAAATAAATTAATATTTTCTCGTTTGGGCACAAATGGCCTGCAGTTGTAATTGATGTTGTTCGCATGTGGAATACTCTGCATATGTGCCCACAAACAGTTGGCAGGCGCAATGCAGCTACTGCAGGTTATCAGCCAGGCTTGCTAATCCTGATGGGGTTCTTGCTAGTTCGTTTCAAAGCTGAACTAGGTTAGGAGCCGGAAATATTTTTGATATCACCAAGTATAATGGGAATTCTTCGCTTATTATCTTACTTCTATAATTGAGTAAATTAGTCAGTAAGTCTGTAAGAAATCTTATTTCTAAATAAACTAATAAATAAAGAAAAACTAAATAGTTTAATATAAAAGACTTGTTTAGGATTTTCTTTGATAAAAATTGAATTAGTCATTACTAGAAATTGTCGCAAATTGGGCGCTCAAGGCAAGTACTTATATATAAAATCTTTATTCAGCACTTTGGGCTAACAGTCCGGAGGAAATACTACAACATCTACTATCATACTGTAACAGCATGGGCTGACTGCACAGTAGCGCATTCTATCAGCCCGAACCTCATTCTCTACGTTCTGTTGACGGCTTCCGGCTGTAGCTTTCCTTAAGAGCCTGATAAATTTCTAGTAGCTAAACCTCGACCTTTTAGGGCACCCCATTAACAAATTTTAATCAAGTCGCAACTTTAAGCTAACCTGACGTTGGAACTTAACGCGTCAAACTGTGGAAAATGACGCAAAACCTCATTCACAAAGATCCTGAGTAATACCACGATTATCAACTCAACATTGACTAGATACTCATGGCACGACATGAAAAACACTTAACGAGATCGAATCATAAACTCAAGGCGGCGAATTGAAATCACCGGGATAATTGATATAATAACCGAGCATAGCGGGAAAACATATTTATTGTGTGATGATCTGTGCAATTGGAAATGCCATCTTGCCATCTCTGATCATATTTCCTATCGGTTACAGTTGGCCTAAATGACGTTTCCAGTAGCATTCTCGAAAAAATAACAGGCCAATGATGCCATCTTTTCAAAATGTACACCAAATATCAATCTCTAAAGGCGATTCGGGTTCTCGACAATCACGTGTAGATTATGTGATATCCAGTTGTGAGAATATAGATTTTTAACATTTGCTTTCGAAGTAAATCACGCCACATCAAATGTGACTATTCGGCCTGATCGAAGTTCAATTCATACTGCTTCAAAGATCTGAATACGAAGCGGAAAGTCTCTCCCCTTGAATTGCTCAGCTTTTCAACGAATACTCAGAGATTTTTGTGCGTAATTCTCATTGGACTGGAATGCGAAATGCTGACTTGCATGGGATCTATGACGAGTTGACGCTCATCAATTGAGTTTCACTATCCCGGCACCAACAGCCACATACTCGGCGGTGCCAGGACAATCAAACTTAACTTATCGAATTTTTGGTTGATACCAGCGTAAATGAAGCGCTCTTCATTGGAGCAAAATTTGTTTTATCAATAAATTTTAAAGGACTATATTGCATTTTGGATTTAAAAAAGTTTGCAAAAATTTCCTACTTACAAAAGTTCCAAAGTCAAGATTTCATAGCAACCTATGTCTCTTTTCCTTAGGGGCCCACACGTGAAGGGCTGCGAATTCTTTGCATATCCCGGAATTATTCATTTAGCCATTTTTCTCATAAAATATGTAAGATTATACCCATAAATTTAAACATCTGTACATACATACAGTCGCGATAAAAAATAGCATGTTGTCAGGTTTTCACCATTTCTTAAATTTTTTCATAAAGAATTTAATTTGTTCATCCTAAAACATAAGCCAAATAATTCAAAGTTTCGAACTTTGTAAAAATTATTGTACAAAAACAGCTCCACTTTTCCTATTTATTTATTTTTTTTATTTAAAACTCTTTATTTTTTTATTTTGCATGAAAATATAATTCATGTAAAACTATATATGTAACTGTTTTACTATATAACAAGTTGTGTATGTAATAAAAAAATATTAAAAAAATGTTCATGAAAGTTTTTTAGTCAGAATTTTCAGAAAAGTTTTTATTTTATTTATTTTACAATTTGACAGAATTTAGGACAGACAGAATAATTTTTCATTCAAAAACTGGCTGCTAAACTCTTTGAGCAACAAAACTGCATAACCACAATTTTTCAAAAATTCTTGAATTTATTATTGAATCTAATTTAAATTTTGGCTAAAAGATTCGAAATTTGTATGAACACTTTAAAATTTTTTTTTAATTTTGCACAATACAAAATTTTAAATAAAAAATAAAAAATAGCAAAAACTTTAAAAATATTTTTTTATTGAGGAAACTGGCTGCTAAGGCCTTTAAGCAACAAAACTGTAGTTGAAAAGCTTACAACAAAGCCGAAAACTGGACAAATCTTTATGAAAATTTCCAACATTTTTTTTACGTTTTGTACATAGCTTGAGACTTCCAGTTATATGGTTTTTGTATGAACTATATTTTTATTAAAAAAATGAAAAGTATTAAATAAAAAATGAACAAATTAAATAATCACAATATTATAATAAATTTTTCATTGAGGAAACTTGCTGCTAAAGCCTGGGCTTAAAAACTGTACACTCAGAATTTTTAGAAATATTTGAAATTTATAGGAACATTTTTTTAATTTTTTACAATCAAAAACATTAAATAAAAAACAACTAAATAATCAAAATTTTATGAACAATTTTTCACTCAGGAAACTGGCTGCTAAACTCTTTGGGCTACCCAACAGTGCTGACAAGCAGACAATAAAGGTGACAACTGTAGACATAATTGCGAAATTGTTTAATTTTGTAGACAGCTTGAGACTTTCAGTTATATGGTTTTTTTTATGAACTGTACTGTGCTGTTAAAAGCATTAAATGAAAATTAAAAAAAATTGTCAAAACTGGGTAACATTTCGCGCTGCTATTTTGTATATATGTATGCTGTATGTATTTGCAAGTAACTATATACATTTGCAAGTAACTATAAATTGACTTCATATGAATGTTATAGCTGTGTCTATGCGCTTACCTACAAAGAAAATATTGAAATTTAGTAAGAAATTATTCACAGTTATTTAATTTAAATAATAAATTGCATGATCATACATTTATAATGAAAATATATTCTGTATTCCATATATATTATCAGCCAAATCCAACTTCAAAAACGGACTAAACGGATTTTCGAATTATACCGACATTCGCTACTACTAGCGGATTAACTTCTATATACTTTTGGACGATTCTATGTGAGATGATCTCAGTATTTTGGACACAGTCGTAAATTTTTCTGAATGTTGGTTTATAGACTTGATTGTGCTAAGTAAACAGAAAAAGTTAATAAAGAATAATAGTTTTGAAATATTTCGAATGTTGAAAATTTTAGTATAGAGCTTTTCAAGTGATACATCTTCAGGTATGTTTTAATTTTATTTTTCAGTTAAAAGACAAATTTTGGAATTAAATAACTATTTTCGGAATTTAAAACAGACAGTAAGTAAACACAAACATTTTTGAAAAAAAATAATAATTTTGCGATTTGAATGTTGAAACATTTGGTGTAGAGTCTTTAAAGTATCTTTAGTCGTTTTTTAATAGTTTTTAATTTCTATTTCTATATTTCGATTTTTTAGTAAAAAAACATGTTTTTTTGAAATCAAAAATGTTTTTTTTACTTGCTTTTTTGAAATAAAAAATGTTTTTTTTACTTGGCTGTGGTAAAGAAACAGAAAAAGTTTTGAAAAAAAAATTATAATTTTGAGATTTTTTGAATGTTCAAAATTTTTTTGTAGAAAGAAAAAAAGTGAAATATCGTAAGGTATTTTTGAATATTTATTAACATCTATTTTCATTTTTATTTTTTTGTTTTGCTTTAGTTTTTCAGGATAAAAAAAAGTTTTGAAATTCAAGAAATATTTTTGGGATTTAAAATAAAAATTTTGGAATTTAAAACATTTTTTTTTACTTGACTGCAGTAAACAGAAAAACGTTTGAAAAAAACAAAAATTTTGAGGTTTGAATGTTCAAACTTTTGGTGTAAAGTTCTTAAAGTGAAATAACTTTAGTTCTTTTTCAATATTTTTTAAAACCTTTTTTTTTTGTTCTGTTTTTATTTTTCAGGATAACAGAGTTTCCGAATTTTTTTTTTCTTTACTTGAATTTTTGGATTTTTTTATTTTTTTTTTCGTTTGACTGTGGTAAATAAAAATAATGAAGTTGGAAAAAAAATAATAATTTTGCGATTTGTATCTGGGAAATTTTGTCGTAGAGTTTTTAAGATGAAATCTTTTTTGTTTATTAATTTTTTTTGGAATTGTATTTAATTTTTTCAAATTTTGAAGTGAAGAATCTTTGGTTCTTTCAACATTTTTTAACTTATTAAAATAGTTTTGTTGTTTTAATTTATTTTAATTTTTTAAGCTAATAATAACTTCCAAAATATTTTTTTCTTTTTTTGTAAAATTTTTTTTTTGGTTATTTCCGAAGGGAAAAATCTTCGGCTGTTTTAGCAATTTAAATTAACATTTTTTTATTATTTTTTTTAAACAATTGCTGAGACTATGCTCAGAAATCCATAAAAGTTTCAAAGTGCAATTTCCATAAATTTACGACATGTATTAAAATACGTCCAGCGAGTCGGTGCAAAATACCGTGCAAATGCTTATTTATGTACGTAGCGACGCTAATAGTGATTTGCAAATGGTTTTAATGCACAAGTATGAGTGCTAGAACATTCATTAGAACAGTATTTCGTACTCGGATTCCTTAGCATGGAATCGCTTTGTAATAAGTCCTTCGAGGTCTCAGGTCTGCGCTGCGTCTGTGCGGAAAATCAGTTGGGATATGCAGTTTTTTTTTTGCCATTGAATTTTATTACAAGGAAGTGTAAGTTTCAAGTGACTACAAAATAAAGCTAAATTTTTGGCAAATTTTTTGTAGACGGTGCTAGGCTTTTTCTTCCTTACCAAAAAATCCATGCTTGGTATGGAAGAAAAGGCGTCACACCTCTGCGAAAACTAATTCCCAAGAAGCAACATTATTTTTTAATCGCTTGAAAACTGCACTTTATTATACTAAAATGCAATGGGCTACGCTCTGCATACCCAGACAAATTCTAAAAATTATGGTGAAAAAGTTCAAAGGATTGATGCACTTTTTTTTACTTTTCTAAAACATTTGAAACTTTACTTTATATGTTTTGTGTTGTAGTAAGAACTATATTTAAATATATTAACATAAATAAATTAATAGTAGTTAGGGCAAGCAGTAATGTCGCATACTGTATTTTTCATTTTCCTATGAATTAAATTTTTAGAGGACTTTATAGTTCTGCTTCTTCTTCTTAATTGGCACGATAACCGCTTACGCGATTTTGGCCGAGTTTAACAAAGCGCGCCAGTCGTTTCTTTCTCGTGCTAACCGGCGCCATTTGGACACACCAAGTGAAGGCAAGCTCTCCTCCACCTGATCTTTCCAACGCAGAGGAGGCCTTTCTCTTCCTCTGCTACCACCAGCTAGTACCGCATCGAATACTTTCAAAGACGGAGCGTTTGTATCCATTCGGACGACATGACCCAGCCAACGTAGCCGCTGGATCTTTATTTGCTGAGCTGTGTCGTCGTAAAGCTCATACAGCTCATCGCTCCATCGTCTGCGATATTCGCCATTGCCAACGTGTAAAGGTCCAAAAATCATGCGCAGAATCTTTCTCTCAAACACTCCAAGCGTCGCTTCATCGGATGTTTTCATCGTCCACGCTTCTGCGCCATACGTTAGGACGGGCATGATCAGAGACTTAAAAAGTGTTAGTTTTGTTCGTCGAGAGAGGACTTTACTGCTCAGTTGCCTACTTAGTCCAAAGTAGCACTTGTTGGCAAGAGAGATTCTACGTTGGATTTCAAGGCTGACATTGTTATCGGTGTTAATGCTGGTTCCTAAATAGACGAAGTCTTTTACAACCTCGAAACTATAGCTGTCTACAGTGACGTGGGTGCCGATACGCAAGTGCGCCGACTGTTTGTTTGAAGACAGGAGGTACTTCGTTTTGTCCTCGTTCACCACCAGACCCATTCGCTTTGCCTCTTTATCCAGTTTGGAAAAGGCAGAACTAACAGCGCGGTTGTTAAGGCTGATGATATACTTTATAGTTACGAATGGGAAAACGTAAAGAAGGCATCCGTGGCGTACACTTTATTTGATTTTCTCAAAATATTGTAATTCATTAGGAAATTTCAATGATTTTTAAGGATACATTTTTCAAAGGAACCAATTCGTACCATTTCTTCCCGGCGAAAGCAGCAAAATGTTTTTTTTTTTTTCATAACTGGTATATCCTCTTTCATCTTAATATTATGGAGTGAGGGAAAGCATTTAAAACCAATTTGAAAATGTATTCCTTTGAAATTTTAAAGTCCCTTAAAGTAATTGACATTGATTTGGAAGTGAAAAACTGTGTATGCGGCATTAATATATAAAATCTAAAATTTCAGTGCATACGACATTTTTCCTGAACAGATTTTCTGTCGCACGCTGTAAGCCGTGTAAGCTGTGTAAGAAATTTCTCTGCTTGATCTGCTTCTTCTATCTTCCACTCCGTAAACCATAAAATCGACTTGCATGCGATAGAATCTTTAATTAAACCTTTCCCATTTGGAGCTTTCTAGGCGGCCTTTCAATTCTAATTTCTTTGCCGTTGGACAATAGCTAGCGGCCATCACACAAATTTGCTCATCTCACTAGTTGAGATAAAAATGTTATTGCAGCTGCCACTTGCCACTTGACCAAAGCCGCACGAATTAGGTTGTACAAGCATATGGCGCATATAAACGCGTCTATTCTGCTGGGTTACGTTACCTACATCTACAGCTCTACATCTATGTCCGTGACGAGTAATCAAAAATACCAATTGTGGGAAGAGGAAGACAAAGAATGAAGAAGCAGGACATTTGTGAAATGACATGGTTTCACCACGGAAATGTATGCTCCAGCCTGACAATGCGCTTGGCAACAACAATAAAACGCAGATGTCATCGCTCGCCAATAGCTGCACAACATGGCAATTGCCGACACACACATACACCTCCGTGGGCAATCTTAATAGAGCTGGTAGTGGCTGGTTAGGCGCACACACTATTGTTTTCACTGAAATGCATTGTACGTGTGTGTGTGTGTGTGTACATGTTAGTATTTGTCTTCGATTGTATTTGTGTATTGGTATTCGTAAATACCAGGAGCTACAACTACCGATCCACTCAATGTTTGTCCATGAAATAGTGATTATGAACACTCGACACACTTCCGGACTGCCAAAGAGGCGTGCTTCCTTCAGGTAGATTTGTATGTTTAACGGCACCTATACATGCATGGATGCCTAAATAGTATAAGCATCAATATGTATGTGAGTGTATGTGTCGTGCTGTGTTGCGGACAATGTTGTACTGCCCCCAACAATTTCGTCACCTTATCGCAGGGTTATTGTTGTAAACTTGCTGTGGACTAACATTTGTCTTCCGTGGGGTGGTGCCAAGTCAGCTCCCTTGCGAGTTGAAGCACGGGTTGGCTAATCGGCATGACAGCAACAGCAACAGCAGCAGCAGCAGCAGCAGTAGCAGTAGCAACAATAGTAGTGGCAGTACCAACGACAGCAATCGCAGCCAAAACCAGGTCAAGTGTGATTGATGCACTTGTCCGGAGCAGCTTGAAACTACTTACTATATATGTACATACATACATAAGTATGTGTGTATGGTATATAGATATGCACTTAAATACGGAAGGCAACAATTGTTTCCAACTACGAAAATGTGAAAAACAGAAAAAATTGTTGCTGGAAATGCTCCCAACGGTAGCGGTCAGTTAAATGGTTTGACTTTGTTTTGTTATTTGTACCTAGATTTGGAGGGAGTTTACGTGTAATGTTTAAGAATATAGGTTTGACAAAAATTACCATAAATCAAAAAAGAAAACAAACACAATCAAAACAACTTGAATTATTGGCTACAAACTCGTCGTCATTTCTTTTTTTGGAGCCTCTGAGTTGTTCAATGTTGTAAATGTCTGAGTATGCAGAGTTACCGGGAAAGGGAAAGACGTTCTTGATATACTTTTTTGTTTAGCTAAAAAGACAAACCAGTTTTTAAAATAACTTGCAGAATAGAACCCACATAAAAATTTTTTTTTACTGATATAAAGAAAAAAACACTTCAATCATAAACTCAAAACTTTTTGTAGTAGCCATTTTTAACTATCAGGGCTTGCTTAAAATTTTATAGATGATTTCTTATTAACTGACATATATATATATATAATTGGCGCGTACACCCTTTTTAGGTGTTTGCCGGGCTCCTCCTCCTATTTGTGGTGTGCGTCTTGATGTTGCTCCACTTATGGAGGGACCTACAGTTTCAAGCCGACTCCGAACGGCAGACATTTTTCATGGCAGAAATACACTCGGAGGTTTGCCATTGCCTGCCGAAGGGTGACCGCTATTAGAAAAATGTTTTTATTAACTTTGCTTTCACCGAGATTCGAACCTACGTGGCCTCTGTGACTTCCGAATGCTAGTCACGCACCAACCCATTCGGCTACGGCGGCCGCCTGACATACCCTTTACTAAAAACAAATAAAAAATCTTACTCTTGAAGTAACCTTTAAACACAAATGCACTTACAAGGAAAAAACATTTTTTTTTAATTTTTAATGAATGAGTGAATGTACTTCGACCCCATGGTCTTTTGAGCCCTCACAATAAACCCAACATGGAGCTGAGTAGGGCTGAGCGTACATGTGTGCCTTTCGTTCAGCCACACCCAAGCGAGAGATATGTATTATCCTTATTCGCGCTAAAGCGTCACATTCGAGAAGTAGGAGAGTTCCAGTTTCCATGGATTGGTGGTTGCAGAAACGGCGGGCGTCAATGGACCATATCACTAGTCTGTGCAGGTGGCTCCGCAATGCCATTGAGTATTGTCAATTTGTTCTTATGGAGGATTATAAATTGCCTTAACCTCTTTTAAAGACTTCCACCAAGTAAAGACTTCGCCCCACGTCTTGTAGAATATGCTCTTTGCTCCTAAGTTCCTCTTTGCTGGCATGTTTTTCCATGGCAAGGAAGATTTCGGATGCTATTAATAAAGAGGTCGCAGCCTCTCTAGCCAATGCATAAGTAACTTTGATCACAGCTATACCTCTACGTTTTGGAGCCATATGAGCCGCATGCGATTGTGCATTCCTAATAAATTCGATTTCTCGATGTTCTTAAGGACCTATGAGGACTTAAGCTCAAACGATATCAATGCCTTGAGTGTCACCTGACTGTCCCTCCGAATGGTAATCCGCTCATTGTGGCGACTTCTGTCCAAATTGATCTTTGCACATGGACAGATGACATGACTTTCTCCTGGAAAAGGCTGGAAAAACTACTCTTCCCCACAGCTCGCTTTGCTTTGGGGTTATATAATCCAGCTCCTATGCTTTCAAGCATCTTCGAGCGATCTGATTGCCAGTGAGTGGTATACTCTTGGATTTTTTTTTTAAGGACAGATGAGCTCCTGCTTAACTTATCGCCCAGTTCGATCCTGAATCAAATTTAATAACCTTAGCGCTGTCACTCATGGGTAGCTGGCCAAGTGTGAGTTGCTGGTACAAAATTTTTTTTGTAATCCTTAAAATCGAAAGCGGTTAGGTTTTGGGCATAAGATTAACAAATTAATTTGCTTTATTTTTCGTTAAATCTAAACGTTTTCCTGATATTTCACGATTCATACAATTTCATTCGAATGGCTGCTTCGGCTGACTTCGCAGTGGCTCATTCTGTTAACCCTTCCAAGACCTTGATGGTAACTCACGACAGGATTGCTCGATACTCGATAGTCGCACAACATCGCACCTCACAAAAAAGTTTATAGTAACTGCGTCAAATTTCAATGACCAATTCACCTCGTTGAGACGGCTGATGGCACGATTACCGAACATGGCGCGCAAAAGAACGACTGTGGCTTGAGCTGTGTGGTATGACGCTCGACGTTGCTAAGACCAAAGATCATCCAAGGCCAATTGTTCGATTTCCGTCCACAAAAAATCTTTTATCATGTTCCTCTGGAACTTAAATTTGGCTGAAATGGCGTTTTCAAATAAAAATGGATCAAAATCCGCAGCACCTGTATCTCAGGTGCCGACAATCACCTGCCGGTTTTCCGAAACTCAGATGTGGAAGTTTTGCTTATTACCTTAGTAGGTGGGGTAGGTGTCTCATTTCGGTCAAAACTTCTCTTTAATAAAGTCACTGTTTGAGCTTCACAACATTGGATTTCGTTCCGCGGAGATATGACACTATTATCTGTCAAGATTTTCAGCGGGAAGAGCTGCCACTGTCACTGTCATAATATCATATATTTCAAAAAGAAACCACTATACAGATCACCCTGTCTTTCAGAAAACGAATTCCATTTTTTTTTTATTTTTTTTTTTAAACCTTAACATCAAACAAAAATTTAAGATATAAGAGGCAAAAATCCTCCAATTAATATAAAAGATATTCTATGGAGAATGAAAACACTAATTTTGCATTCACCATTCATAATTTAAGTTTAAAAATTGGCTAGTACGGCATCGATTTTTTTAATAATAATCATTAGTTGGTGTTCCAAGTAACAAATTTTAAAGGGTAATCAATTTTAATTAAAAAAATAAATTTTATTAATATTTAACTAAAAAATGTTCAAGAACAGCAAGAATGCAGGCATCAAACTTATAAGCCGGACTAACAACATCCCCTGAAAATTGCAAGAAGTACAATAAACATCTATTTAAAACTAGCTGTACCCGGTGCGCGTTGCTACGCCAACAACTAAAATAAATGTAGGAAAAATAACTTTAAAGAAAAATCAGTACACAAATATACAATTCATTCTAAACCATTTTATTGATTTTGTTTATTTCGAAAAAATTGTGACATTACAAAGTTTAGTTTCAATTTGATGTTTATTGAAGTGCTGTGGGATACACAATTATTCTTGTTTTTGCATCTGGTGCGTAGACGAATAAACCAGAAGGTTTTTTGACACGTGAGCAAGCCACATAGAGCAGTCCATGTGAGAAGCATGGATTCTCCAAATTTAATCCCCACACTTGTAACGATTGTCCTTCTGCTTTGTTAATAATCATTGTGAAAACGAATCGTACCGGGAACTGTAAATGTTTGAATTTGGTTGGATATCTGTCGGTATCATTGGGATACATGGCAACAGTAAGTCTTTACCTTTGAATTTTCCAGTCAAAATTGTTGCCTCGATAACATTTTTCATCATTTTCTGAGAGTCTGGTTCCGTTGCAAAGTCGTGGTGGATTTATGTTTCGAAGAAGAATGATGGATACGCCAATTTTCAATGTAAGAATGTACGGCAGCATGCCTGGCAAATCAAGCGAATTCAAGAATTCAGTTGGATAGTTGACAACCTCGGCTTGATTCTCCACAGTATCGATGGACTTATATGTTGTTGTTTCACTGGGTACTCCATGCTGAATGGAGAAGTTGATAGTATTGACATCGATGTTTTTGGCTGCTAATATAGCACGCGTACTGAGCCACTGATGGTTTTTGTAGTTTTGTGCAATATTTGTGAAAGCTTTTTGCACCAATTCGTCGATGCTCTCCGTGATCTTACAGAAGTTTTCTAGCAGGGTGATACATTGTGTAGATTCATTAATTTCCATTCGCCCATTTCCGTTATCCAATAATTTTTTTGCAAAATTTCCAGCCGATACATCCCGTTATAGTTGTACACGCATGTTAGTTTTCAAAGACAATTTCTGTAAATGACGACATAGAACTGATGATTTAACACATGCATTAAGTTCATCAGCGGGTGTTGAACGTGGTATAATGGGCAGTGTTTGTCGAAAATCACCAGACAATAAAATGAACGCGCCACCAAAGATCCGTCTGTTTCCTCTCAAATCTCGCAGTGTACGATCAAGCGGTTCCAATGCTTTCTTGTGAGACATTGTACATTCGTCCTATATGATAATTTGACACGTTTGGAGACACCGGTGTCTTTTCCCATTCCAGAGTTTTTGCTGATGTTGCATGTTGGTGCCTTAGTGCTTTACAAATTCAACCGCAGTTTCAATGCTGAATGCGCTGTTCGGCCACCATCCAAAAGAGTTGCCTCAATTCCAGATGATGCAATAGCCAGTGCAATATTATTTTGTGATCGTATGGTTGCCAAAATTAGTGAAAGAAGAAAAGTTTTGCCTGTACCACCGGGCGCATCTATGAAAAACAGTTCACCGCTTTGTTCTGTGATTGCACGCCTAATTCTGTCAAGCGCAATGCGTTGTTCTGGAATCTAATGCGGAAGATTTGTTCTAACGAATGTCCCCAATTCGTTAGAATCATAGTGTGTTTCTCGTTGCAAATCACGATCGGAAAGATTGTTTGCAGGTCGGTTTGAAGCAGGCATTCCCAGTTGCACCAGTGCCTTGTTAGCGACTGTCAAGCATATGTCTTGAATCAAAATCTATGTTACATCTATGATCATGTCATATTCGTTTCCTCTGTGTAAAAATACATGGTCATACTAATTTTTATGACAATCAGTTGAACGTGGCAGAAGTTGCTACTCTGCAGCGCCACCTGGGGGCGAGTGGCATCAATGAGCATACTCTACAAACCTTCTCCGTGGAAAAATACATATATACACTAATTTTTATAGTAATCGGTCCAGTAGTTTTTGAGTTCATCGATGACATAGGGACACACATTAATTTTTATAAATAAGATTTTATTATTGTTGCTGTTACTGTCATATCTGGATTAGATTCTTCAGAAATTGTTTGTACAAATATATTTTATACTAAAACAAAACTCATATAAAGCAAAGTTTCGAACTTTGTATAATTTTTGTAAAAATTTGTCAAATTAAAAAAAGCTTTCGGGTATGCAGTTTTGCAGACCATAGAATTTTGGTGTAATAAAGTGCGACTTTCAAGTAGATCAACAATCACGTTGATTTTTGAGCACTTTTTTCTGATCGCGGCCTTATGCATTTTGTCCATTTAACGACTACTTCATATTGTTTTTCTATGGAAGAAAATACCCAACACCGTCAGCAGAAAAATGTTCAAAAATCAACGCACTTTTTGAATCACTTGAAACTTGCACTTTATTAGCATAGATCGAAATGGCCTATGGCCTATAAAACTGCGAACAAGAAAATTTGTCTTAAAATTTTGGGTAAAAATTGTGAAATTTTCATGACAATTTGCCACATTTTTCGAAAAGTTCGAAACTTTCATTTATATAAATTTTGTTGTATTATAACTAAATTTTTTCGCAAAAAAAACAAAAACAATTCAAACGGCAAAATAAATAAATAGTTAAAATTTATCAATATATGGTGTACACTTTTCTTTGACGCTCACAGTACATGATGTTAGTCCACAAATAGGACGAAGAGCTCGGCCAAACCACCAACACTAGAGCAGGTAAGATAAAAAACATACTCCAGTTTATTTTTGGTGGCCCTAACTATAAAAAAAAATAGTTTAGTAATTTAAAAAAAAAAAGAAAAATAGCACTAAATAAGTATGCCAAAAAACCTCACTAAAAACAATAATAAATCTTTTTCTAGACATACTTATTGTGTACTCATCAATTATACTCACGAGATGATTCCTAAGACAGTGTTGGACTTAATTGATTAACTGTCAGTTTTGACAGCTTGCCTACGCAAATTCAAATATCATTAGTGAGACGTCAATAAATAAAGGCAGACACAATTGGAGCGAATGATGAATTCACCCCAATTTTGAACATCCACTACTGCAGGGTCTCTCAAGTTTGAGTTTATTTTTACGCAGTTCGTCTTAAGCATAAATTTTGAATGCGAATTCATTGTCTGAAGTAGAGTGTTTAGAATTCATGAGTGTAATATTTTTATTTACTTACTTTTATGATAAATAAGGTTATATCTAGCAAGCTCAGACTTATATGGTACAGCAACAAGTTTTTTACAAAATTAAAAATCAAAAATGATTTGAACTACTTACCAAACTTTCTTCACATGTGAGCTTAAAAATTACAATTCTGCAAGTTAAATTTTCGATGGCAGTTAGTCTCTTTCTGAGCTTCATCTGAAGTTTACTCTATATTTGAGCTGACCTTACTGAAACTGATCAGAAGGCGTTAAATCAGGTGATCTTGGCAGTCCAATTGCTACAGAATGTCATGAATTTCTTCTCTCACTGAATCTCCTGTGCAAAAATTTTCAAATCTGGCATCGTCATTTCGAAACTAAATATCGTTAATATCGTTTGTCGAAAGCTTCTGCTATCTCGGCAGACGGTGGAGAAGATGAAGATGTCAACTGCAGCCTAACCAAGTAAGGACGGCGATCGTCCGAATCTATAAAGTATGGATGAGTTGGCAAATCTCCAGGCGCTCTAAACTGTGTATATTCAGCTCATGTGTGAAGTCAGTATCGTTGGACGGAAGTAAAACGTGGCTGGTCTCCAACATTATTACACAGAGCCCAAAATCTTTCGTCAGCAAATGCCTTTGCATCATCTGTAGAATATACTGACCGAAAATCAGCAACGACGCGGTGTGGAGAGCAACGAATGAGAAGCCCATCCGATGGCATATCGGACGCTTGGGATGGATAGGTTACACGCTAGAAAGCCACCAGACAGCATCACGAGAATGGCACTGGAGTGGAACCCACAAGGGAGCAGAGGTCGCGGTCGACCAAAAAATACTTGGAGAAATCGAAATAGATTTTAGTGAACCGTAGAAATTTTTCATAACATTTGTTGAAAGCAGCTCCAACTTGAAAGGCCCTGTACCTGTAAAAAAATTTTTTTTTATCGCTGCCGCTAACCAACAGTTCAATGTTTTTAAGCATAAGCGAAACAAATTAAACACCTCATTTTGTTACTTGTTTTGAATATAAGTTTTACTGAATTTAAGAAAGTTATGCTCTGAGAGAGCAGATTGGCGACATCGCATCGGCAAGATGCTTGAGCGCGAGGATAACTCGAATGCGGTTAAAAGATACGGCGTAATACGGAGAAAAATATAGACTTTGACGCAGTATAACAAAACGAAGGGTCACAAACAGGGACTTTAGAAGGTGAGCCTACAACATGAAGCTGGCAACAAGCATGGTGGGCCCAGACGTGACCGAATAGATGGATTCATTTCATGGACGGCGTAGTAGTAGAAAGTAGTACCAGGAAGGGAGTCTCCCCAGAAGAGGAGGAGGGATTCTTTTAGTGGGCACACCACTCGCCGCACTAAACGACGATCCCATGACTATCGGTTCTTCGTAACTGGAACGACCCGGTTTTATATCCGACCAAAGACTGTCACTTCAACAGCATTCCCCGTATATGTATGTGGAATGTTTATGTTGCTACAAAAACAACAAGGCAGTAGACGACGGTCGCTGTAAATGAGAAGGTATTTTGACCTCGACCTCACCCTCCAAAAAAACAAAAAAATACAATCCTCATTCCTATAGCTGCTGGTGGTATCAGCATACGAGACTCCGAACCTTGCGGTCGTGTGAACGAGTATTCAGTTCGTTAAACCCTAAAATCGTATCAATCAAAAGGAAGAATCCCTTGAGAAACGGCAGTTATATTCGCCTTTACGCACCTCAATTTGTTTCCTGTTCTATAGAATATTGTTTGTTTCTGCATCGAATCTTGGTGGAAAAGTACGTAATACTCAGCAGATGACCAAACTTATCCCACCTGATGTTAAGATTTTGCTCCAGAATTCTTTATAACTTGTGGAAAGAAGACACCGGGAACATCGTTCAGTTCAGCAATTCCGCACAGATTGATGCGGAGCTGCGGAAACGAGTTCAGGGATATTTGACACTCTGGAATACATGTCGACTTAGTTCCTATAAGCCTGAAAATTGCGATTGCAGCCAGTCTTTCGACAGGAAAGACAAGCTTCGAAAGCGTGAGATCCATCATATTTGAAAACTTTGCCACCATGCCAATCGTAGAAGCACCGACTTGAAGACAACTGCAGTAGTCTGACTGTTTGTTAGCTTCTCTCGCTAAGAATTGCTGAAACAATGCACCAGATCCTGTTTCAACTACAATTTCTTGAATCATCTCGGAAGTTTACAATCTCGTCAATCTCTTAGACATTATCAGATTCCTATCTTTTTCAGTCGAAGTGGTGCAACTTGTGGCCTTGAAGTTGTGGTCAAAGTGGATTTCTCTAATTTCATAATAGTAGCTTTTGCACTCAACATCGGCTCCTTTTGATGTCTTAAGCTTAGGACACTCCTAGTTACAGAGCATTGCAAATAAACAATTAAGGGGGGGTAAGGGATAAACGCTAAAAAAAAACACTTTTTTCATGAATTTATTGTAGCGAAACGGTTCAAGTCAGTTTATTAAAAGTTGTTGCATATTATAAAGTAACATTTCAAGAATATTTGATAAAATTTTCATGTAAAAATATTGCAAAATGAGCGAATGAGAGCACATTTACGTAGACGTCTTTTCAAAAATACATTTTGCAGTAGTCAGCATATCTCAGCGTAGAATCATCTGAAATCAAAAAAAATCGAATAATTTAGTTAAAGTATGAGTTAAACTTCCCCCCAACGTTTATTTTCACGATATTTTCATTTTCAGCTATTTGGTAGTCGTATGAAGTAAAAAGTGATTTTTGACGAAAAAATGCCGCCATTTTGTAGGTGTAAAACCACCTTAATATAAAAAAAATGGCGAAAAAAAACGTTGGGAGGAGGTTTTTTATATGTAAAATATGTGTGCAAAATTTCAAAAGGATCGGTTAAGTAGTTTTCAAATGCCAATGACTACGCACTTAAAAAAAAAGGTATTCAATTTTTTTTTGGTAGCGGCTTTCATCAGCCACCCTGTATAAGAAGAGTATCTAGAAGTGATTACACCGACAAAAGTGGTTGAGATGTCGACTGGAACTACCACTAACAGTCCAAAGTCATTATCATTGCCGTACAAAAAAATTCACAGATCAAATTTGGAAGCAAAAGTTATTTATTCGCTATCACAATGGCAGCTCTTCAACAAAAAAACACTACAACAAACATCAGCGTCATTATCCCCTCTCGTTACGCAACCAATTCCATCAGTAAATGAAGATATCTAAAAACAGCTCATTAGGTGGTACGTTCTTGGGCTGGTTTTATATGTATTAGATACTTTTCTCTACTCTTCATCTGATTCGAATGCTGGCTTGATGAAAAATATTTTGCGCAAAAACTACCTATTCATATGTACGTACATATTCGAATGCATGGGAAATAGAATTAAAAGTGAAAAAAGCCAACAAAGCAGGAAGGAAGCGTTTTTTCGCATGCAGCATTTGCACTCTGCTTCCCAAGTTTCTTCGTTAATCTGTTACATATTATGATGTATTCTTATCTACATTAAGCTCATTAAATTACAGCTTTCGTGTTCCTTTTCGATGCGTACATACATGTAACATATACTATACATGTACATTAGGGTGGCTCTTCACGAAATGCTTGCTATACTATTTTTTTAATAATTTTTTTATTACTATTACATAACCACCTGGCCATTCACGCTTTCAAAAAATATTTAGGAATAGTTTTATTTTCAAAAAAATATGTTTAAAAACAAAATAAACTCTTTATTAGAAAAAAGCGATGCAAGAAAATATAATTTTTTTTGTTTTATCTCTAATAATTCTCACTATATGTATGTAAGTATGTTTTAAATGAAGTTTGGTATTCCAAGCAGCTGGCAAGAAAATACTGAACTTCGTCTTTTCAACTCGAATGTTAAATCCCTACTGCTCTATCGGTGTGAAACTTGGCTAGTATCCGACGAAGTAACAAACAAAATTCAAATCGCTGTCTTCGCTTATTTTCTAATGGGCCGAAAACTGGTTCTAAAAAGCAGATCTACTCAATAGATATAACCAAAGGCCGATAAATATTGAGATTCGGTAAAGAAAATGGCGCTGAATAGGGCATAATCTGCGCAAACCAGCGCACGAAGTCAGGAAAGCTGCTCTAGACTGAAAACCACAGGTGATTCGAAATACAGAATGTAAACGTAAACAAATTTATTACTCAATAAAATAATAATACTTGAAAACTGTAAATTATCTCTCCCGGACCTTTCGCGGTAATTTTTTACTCAACTGAAAGACGCGAGGAAACATAATAGGAAAAATATTCATCATTGTTGTCTCGCTGAGATCTATGAGACGTACAGTAGAAGGTTGCGGGTGAAAGCAATTATCTGAAAATTGTTAGCTCTTTTTTCTATGTTTTGCTACATCCCTTCAAAGTTTAGTGTAATTCAAATATATTGAAGGGAAATAAATAACTCCACTTAAATAGATATATAGATGGATATGAAAGGGAGCTATGCACTTTGACAATAACTTTTTTCGTGATAAGATCTGTTATACCGTCGACTCCTCACAATACTTCAACCAGGCCTAGTTCTCTTAAAAAATCTAAGATGGTTTTGGGCTGAGAAGAGTCCACTTGCATTTTTTTCGGCCCTACTGAGCTGAGCAGTTTTCTCCTTCCTCTCGAGATGGCATCACATACGAGCAGTAAATGCATTGGAACGAGTCACAAAACCGACAAAAATCGATAGCTCATAGATGGTCTCGTAGCATGTAGTACTTTCGCAGATTTATAAGTTGTTGAAATCTTTTAAAATTATAAATTTTCACTTAAGATTTTGCCTAATGTAGTGCCACAGTGTGGTGCCAGTTGAAGTGACTTTAGTGACTTTTTCTCTCCACTTCTGAGTCCCTAATTGGTAGTGTGTTACCGCACCGCGAAGAAGAGCTCATGCCATTTTAGTTTTAAATCCGCAAGCTCTACTACTCGTAGCTACCTCGTTCTTATGTATGAATGGCTGGCC
Source organism: Anastrepha obliqua (assembly GCF_027943255.1). Classification (NCBI taxonomy): domain Eukaryota; kingdom Metazoa; phylum Arthropoda; class Insecta; order Diptera; family Tephritidae; genus Anastrepha; species Anastrepha obliqua. Next base: position 35,889,758 of record NC_072896.1, read on the forward strand.
GGTTGGGTTCGGTTATCTGGTTGCCTATGCAAGGCTTCACTAAGACGAGAAGCCCAAACTTCATCCTTTGAATTCCCATTGTGAGGAAAAAGAGATAAAAGCACGAAAAATATTATAGGAAGGATAGGAAAGGGAGGTTCTGTTTAAATATCATGGCTATATTAACCACCGCATACTACTGATGAAATTCATTGGATGTATGATATCTGCACCTGCTGCCTCCGCGGGCATAGCAAAAATTTTATGATAAAGATACCAAAATCTCAGCCCGGCGAGAGCAGACCAGCTGAGGAAGTACTGAAATTATTCCACCTCATCGCCAGATAGAACTCGAAGTCGCCCGAGTGTCGCCTCGTCGATATTTAATGGGCCTTGTGTGGAAAAGACATCCACTAAATTCGAGTGGTGCGGCTCTGATAGCATTAAGAATACCGCCGAGCACCTAAGAATTATCTGTGGCGATCTGGCCGAGGATTTATGGAAAATTGTTGCGACTGTGCTCTCGTAGATAGTTTAGTATTTCATGCACTTTAGAACTAGAGAAGATTAATATAGCCATAAAGAAAAAAATCTATATTTCCCAAATTATTGTTATTATTAAAATTATATTTATATTTATTAAATTCTTAATCCACCACTAACTGAAACAAAAACGTTTGCAGTGAACTGCAGTTGCTCGTTCAGCTCCTAGCCAGATGAAGTCAGAACGATCGGCAAAAAAGTTTATGGCATCAGTTTTTTGGTATGCGAAAAGGTTTTGGTAGCTAAATTATCTTGAGAAAGGTAAGTGAATTATTGCAACCTCTTGGATCAGCTGAACGAAAAAAGACCATAAGAAAATACGTGGGTTTCGAATGAAGAAAGAATTTTTCGTTATGGCAATTCCAATGCTAGACGATGACAACATCCGATGAGGAGTCCCTTGGAGTGTTTGAGAAAAAAATTCTGGGGAAGATTTTTGGACTTGGACGATGTAACAATAAGCTGTTTGAACTTTATGACGACATAACCATAGTGCAGCGAATAAAGATCCAGCGACTTCGTTGGCTGGGTCAATCCGAAAGTATTCAATGCGGTACCAGTTGGTGGTAGTAGGGGAAGAGGAAGGCCTCCTCTCTGCGTGGGAAATTTCAGGTGGAGAAGGAAAGAAACGACGAGAGCGCTTTGTTAAACTCGGCCAAAATCGCAAGGGTTTTGATGATGGCAAAATTTAATGAAATAAAGAATGAATTATTTAAATACTCACTGCACTGATTAGATTTATTTAAGAGTGAATAGTAAACCTAAAAAATGTGAAACAATTCCTTCAAGCAAACCGTTTTTCGTCGCACTAAGAAGCTTATGCGACTGTGGAAATGTATTTAGCGGAGTTTACGGATAATCGCTGTAATGATGATATTAGAGGATAATTCGAATAAGTGCGCTGATTATTTTGAATCAAAAACATAATTTGTTTATAAATTCGCTTTCTTTATTTTTGCTTTCTTGCTTTTCAACCAGCCTGGAATTTAAAAATTTTTTAAATTTGGCAATGTACATTTATTTAGTATAAGTTTTATAATTTTTGTGGAAGCTTTTAGATTTTAATTTTTTTAAGAGCCATCCTATTGTGCGGATAGATTTTGTATTCTGCTCAACATTTATATTCCTAGCAAACACGATTACATCAAAGGCTTCGTCAGCACAGAGAAAATGTTAACGTAGGTAATAAATGTTTAGCTCTTTGTCGATTTTTCTTTTCTCGGTAATTTTATTAATGAGGAAAATATTTGCACTGGCAGCGCATATTAAAGCGGCTTCGCCTATTCCACTTTTAGCCAGAAATATTGATTTACTAGCAAAAGAAATAATAACCTGGTAGGTTTATACCCAAATTTTATATACCCGGTTCGTGGTTTTAGATATAAAGGTTCACATTTATAACTTAAAGATTTTTGGATTCATTTGTTTAATTTCCTTTTTCAAACGTCCTTTTACCAGGAACAAGTTTCCAAGTTTCCTGGAGATATTAAATTTTTACTTGAGTGGACTTTTATGTAGCAATAGATTCCAGTAAAAGAAATGAGCGTAAGACTATGCCCTAATTACTACCGAATCGACAATGAAAATATTCATACGTCTATCGTATGTCAAATCGGTATTTTCGGTCTTGCACATACTCGCTGGGGTAGGTAATCTTAACTGCTGTCTTCTCCACTGTACGTCTCTACCTGTGACTGTCAATTCCTTAGGAACTATCAGATTTATGCCACACGAAACAGTCAGGTATTCACTCAGAGACTTATCTCCAAAATGCCCTTCCTAGCCAACTATAAGTTAATCAAGGCGAAGATAACGATGGTCTGACTGATTCTGAGCGCAATTTTATTGAATCTTAATAGCTGGATTTTCCGCTGCTGTAGACTGATTTGTCTTATCGAAAATGAATTAAAAAATGTTTTTTGCAGAGCTTCGGCGAGCATATAATCAAGGCATTTAAGATAAGCATTAAAGATATAAATACACATTCGTCCCTAGGCGAGCTCTAGTGACGAACTCCAGTTACCCGCGAACAAATCCCAAAACAACAAGGCACCAGAACCGGATGTAGTACCCGGAGACATCCTCAAGAAGATCGCAAAAACGTGACCACAAGTCTTACCAGAGATCTACAATGCCTGTCTAAAATATGGAATTCTTCCAGAAATCTGGAAAAAGCAGTAGCTCCTGCTAATAAGCAAGAGGGAAAGTAATCAAAATCTTCAATCAGCATATCGGCCGTTATGCATGCTCAACACAGCAAGAAAACTTCTTAAAAGACTGATTAAGCCTCGACTAAGCACAGCCATAGACCATGCCGGAGGACTATCGGCAAGTCAGCACGGTTTTAGACGCGGAAGGTCTACAATAGGGGCAATCAAAACTTCCATAAACAGCGTAGGAGCAGCACAACAGGGCAGTATTCAGTCCAGAAGCATAGTCTTCTTGGCGACTTTAGATGTAAGGAACGCTTTCAACAGCGTAAGATGAGCGGACACATTAGACGCCTTAAAGCTGAGATACAAAATTTACGGCATACGCTAACCACAGAAAAGGTTCCAAAGTATCTAGGCATAAGACTGGACGAAGTCTAACCTTCTTGGTACAAATAAAAAACGCAGTAGAGAAAGTTGCTAAGATGGCACCCCTACTCACTGGCAAACATAGGGGGACCAACCCAAAGCAAATGGAAAATAATGATGACTCTCCGTTCTCTTATCCGTTCTCAACTTTTAAACAATCCAAATGCTTTTGGGGCACGGATGTTTCCAGAAATTTCTGTTCAAAATAGTGCAATATGAATACTCCACGCGAATTCTCCATGCGATGATGCTGAACACACCTTTTTCCAATGCGTACGTGGGGAACAAGAACATCGAACGCTGAAGCATGTAGTCGGTCACATACCCACTGAAAATGTAATCGGCAAGATGCTAAGCAACGAGATAATCATCATGGTTTCACGGAAAAAATTATCCGGATGAAAAAGCGGGACCTGGACGCAAGTAAACAAAAATAGATCTTGTATTGGGGAGGATGAAACTCTGCTCTGAAGTAATGTGGAGGCGGGAACACAAGAACGGCTGCATTTGGTTAAACCTAAAGAAGAAGCTATGCGACGCATGAAGACTGCGTACAAACCTACATGCCCACGACCCTGGGTCTTAACTTAACAACCGAAAGGTGGTGATGTACCGATAGTAGTGAAAGAACTGTGTGGGTCCAGCTTACGACGAACTGCATTAAAACAGCAGCACTGAATATGCCTCCCGTCGAACGGCAGGGAAATACGGTACAGTGGATATACAAAAAGTTGTAGTTAGAACCAAAGTTTCAGTCTGCCACGCATTGTCCTTCTTTAAAAAAAACAAAAACGATAATGAAAACTTGCCAACAGATTTTTCCAGGAAAAAATCTTCTCTGCCTGCTGTTTTGGTCCGGCGAGGCATAATAAAACTTCCATTGAGCCATTAAAAAACGTTCAAATCAAACACAAGCTGACTACAGCTGTTTATTTACTATTCGCAATCAAATTTTTATTACTTAGTGATCACCGGAACTTTTGTATCCATTGAAGTATATAAATTTCTGTATGTATGTATGCGGTTGTGGGCTCATTAAGGACATTGCGACTACATTGGCACATAATTAAAATCTCTTTTATGACCACGCGGATTATAAAAGTTTAATTGAACCGCAGACAGACAATCCGAAAGAAGACGAAGAAAACTAAGATGGGAGAGATCAAACCATGGAGACACATATACAAACTTACACCTATACACGCATATCTCAGCATATTTCCACAAGCGTCTGCTTGCTTTATCCAAAGCCTCCTAACCTCCAATTCTCTCCATTTGATTGGGGGCCTTGAATGTGCGCTGCATTGTGTGTAGCTGGGCTTTTCAAGAGCAGTTACAGCTTTATGACATAATCACATTTAAATGCCCAAACAAATTTCAACCAATGATACGAAAGTAAATTTTTGCTTTTTAATTCCACTTAATGTGGCGTGTGGCGGTAAGCTGCCGACCCACCAACCGACCATCCGACCGAGCGCACAGACACGTCTGCAACGGATGGACCATACGGGCAGGACAACAAGCCAGCGCCAACCACCAACAGCCATGCTGGATAGTCTCGACAAAAAGTGAGCAAACAAAGGACGAGTGGCAAACCTTTATACGCGGAGGTATTTATAATAAAAATAAAAATATTTGCAGACAGTAATGGTTGGACAAGGAAGGCAGGATCAAAAGGAATGAATAAAATGGAGTAGTTTATGAAGTGAGGGCGCAGTTTGGAGAGTGAGAAAACACATAAGGGTTTGAGCGACTGTCTATCGAATGTGACAAAAAAAGGTTTGAGTACAGAATTTAATGGAATAACTCGCTGGCGCTTGTGTGCTTGGTGCTTGACTTTTGTTTGCTGCCAATTTGATTAGTGTCCATTGACGGGAAGCGCATATACGGAACTCAAAGGTAGATCTTCGATTTTTTTAGACTTCATCAACAGCTGTCAGGCTTTTCAAACTAGGCCTTCTAACATATTTACCTACATATATGTGATATAAAACATGATTTTCGAAGGCAAAGATGGGAGGTGAATTTTACTCATATAAGCGCAACTCAAAACCAACCAGCCTTGGGGCCATAAGTAGATGGCGGACGAAATTGAAGAGTAACAGATGGGCCAGCAAGCAAATACTCGTAATCATACGAGATAGACAATCAAACAAAGAGCTTTTAGCCACTCACAATCTACGATGCCTTTACAATCAGTCAGTTTGTGGAAACAAGTGCAGCCACAGGCGGCCAATAAAGCTGGTAATAAAATCAGCAGGATGCAGTAACGTAAGCCAACAAAAAGCACACACAATGCGAGTGTTAAACTAGGCGACTAGAGAGGTGGTGTGCGAAAGGGTGAATTCATTTCAAAAAGATACGAGTCGATTTGAGCACAGCCTTAATGCAGTGCAGCCTTTCGAATTGGTGAGCATCCAAAGGTGCTGATATTTTACGTAGACCTGGCAGCAAGCCAATGCCGCAGTAGAAACGAGGTGGAAAGTAGAAAAAAAGAAGGAAAAGGTAGAAAAACAGGAAGAAGTAGCAAAAAATAAGAACAAGTCGGAGTGTTATTGTATTCGGCTAGGCCGAGGGCTAAGTACGTTCCGTAGAACATGAAACTAAAGTGCTGTAGTTAGCACTTTAGAAAGATAAATGTGTATGAATTTTAGATATGTAGTTAAAGGTGCGTTCAAATATGGCAAGGAAAGTGCTTTTTGCCTCGTTTTGCTGACAAACATTTTCACTTTCTCTGATGAACATACAAGAAGTGGTTGGAGAATTTCACTTTCAACTTGTCAGTAATCCGTATTGAAAAGGGGGTCTTACATAATCTGGCAACAATTACACTAAGATGCAAAAAAAATTAATTTCTGACAATTTTCAAGATATAGGTAAATTTAATTATCTTTAATTTCTTAAAAAAAAAACTTGCAGTTCGACGTACTTCATTCCGATCCTGCAATGCCAATTTAGTGAACATCCTTTTTTCTGCGTTCTTTATATCTGAATTCATATTCGCATTCAGTGCAGAATTTTGCTTCAGAAATGATGGTCAAGTACTAACTTGGCCTAAGTAACCAACTAAGTAGTAAAGTCCTTTCTCGACGAACCAAAAAACGGTTCATCAGTCCCTCATCGTGCCCGTCCTATTGTATGGTGCCGAAGCACGGTCGATGAGGCGTCCCTTGGAGTGTTCGAAATACAGATTCTGGGAAAGATGTTTGTGCCTTTTCTCGTTACCACTGGCGAATATCGCGGACTACGAGCCTTACGGCGACAAAGACATAATTCAGCGATCAAAGATACAGCGGCTCCGCCAGCTAGGTCATGTCATCCGAATAGATACAAACGCTCCAGTTGGTGGTAGTAGAGGTAGAAGACAAGGAGGCCGTCGTGAAAGAATAGGTGGAAAAGGACTTCGTCTTACTTGTTGACTCAAATTGGTGCCCGTTAGCCCGAGAAAATAATGACTGGCGCGCTTTATTAAGCTCACCCAAAATCGCTTAAGCGATTATCGAGCGAATCACAAGGAAGAAGATATATTATCAAGACATTCAACTTTTTTCGTGTATGATTTAAAAGAAATATCATAAATCTCCGTCAAATAGCGTACCAAATATGGTAATACACGGGCTGAAAAGTCCCGTGCCTAACACTTTTTCAATTGCAATTAACCTTAAAAAACCAGCAGTTAAAATTTCGTGATAAATTATTCATTAGGTCGTCAGTTATTATGCTAGAAGTGACGCTACTTTTGTATTTTCAAAGCAATAAATCGAAAGAATTTCGTGTTTTAATTTTGCACTGCTTCTTGATGGGAAAAATACCGTTCAGCGAAGCAATGGCTTCAAAAGTGCTATGAAAACTTCTTTCAAACAGAAACAACAATAAAACGACGATTTGCTGGCCTTAAACGTGGTCGTAGAGACATCGATGAGCCGATGATGCACAACGGAGTGGGCGTTCGAATGAGGAGGTAACATCAGAAAACATCCATAAAATCGTATTGAATGATAGGAAAAGTGAAGTTGCGTGAGCTAGCTGACATCGTAGAGATACCAAAAGAATTTGTTGCGTCGATATGTGACAATGGATGAAACAGGAATCCATCACTGCACTCCGGAATCAGACGATCGTCATCTGAGTGGACAGCAACTGCGGAACTTCATCCAAAGCGCCCAAAAGCCCAACAATCGGCTGGAAAGATTATGGCCTCGGTATTTTGGGATGTGCGTGATATGATATAGTATTCACCGACTATCTTGAGAAGGGAAGTACCAACCACAGTGAGTATTGTATGGCGTTATTGGAGCATTTGAAAGACAAAAATGCAAAGAAACGTCCGCATATGGCAAGGAAAATAATTTTGTTTCATCATGACAACGCCCGGTCAGAAATTCACCAGATATGGCTCCCAGCGAAAACTGGCCGTTCGCCCATCTTCACAAAATGTCCGCCGGTAAGAAATTTAGCTCGAATGAAGAGGTTATCGCTGAAACTGAGGACTATTTTGAGGCAAAAGATGAAGCGTTCTACAAAAGCGATATTGAAATCTTAGAGCGGCGCTGGAATGATTGCGTTGATCTTGAAATAAAATGCATTGATAAATAAAGTTAATTTTGTTCTTTGTTAGGCACGGGATTTTTCAGCCCATGTGTTATGCTTCCAATGCTCCAAGATCTAGAACTCTGAGAGAATTTAATTCGCTTTCAAATCGAATGGGCTTAATTTTTTCTACATTAAAGTACCACTTCAAATTGTCACTAGTTTATCTGTTTAACTAAATTTTAAGTATCATCTAATAAATGTTACATTTGCTAAATATATTTTTGATTGGATTATTTAGCACTACTCTGTAAAAAATACTATCTTTTTAATTTTTTTTTAATAATTTTTTAATTGAATAAATAAAAATAAATCAATATTTGTACATCATGCAGTACATGCAGCTGCAATCCTCTTCTTCTGGTCCTAAGTCCCTCGTGGGGCATAGAGGGCTGCAATATTAGTACAAAATAAGTTAAACTGTACGCGCTTTCGGTTAGAAGAGTGGTTAGTTACTCGATTCGCTAATTACATCGTTAATGATACAGTGATAACTGACAGTCGTGACACTGGCGGGTACTTTGCATCACACACATACATACATGTGTTACAAGCATACCATTCTCTAAAGTAAAATGTTCACAGTATTTATTTAATTTTTGTATAATTTTTGCTATTTATTTATGAGATTTTAATTGCCTCCAGGGTTTTGTAACCGATATGGAGATTAATAGGGAGATATGTAACGTTGTGTATGTAGATATGTAAATAATTGCGAAAACAATAATCGGTTAATTACTGTAGGGTAAAGTAGTTAAATAATCGGGCTATAAAACATGAAGGGATTTAAATAAAATAAATAAGTAAAATACATGGAATTTAAAAAAGTAAATATAAATCTTTAAGTAGGTAATTAATTTAATTTTGAAATCTATAGCAGAAGCAGGGAGGTGCGAAAATAAAGCTTGAAAATTTTTTGCTTCAATTCTACTAAAAAGCGAGGTAGGAAAAAAACTATATAGAATGATAAGGCCATCACATAATAAATATGTTTTTTTTTTACTTTTTTTTTGGTGGTTGAGGTAGGGTTAACTTGGAGCCTTCGCACTTAAGACGATCGTCGTCCACTGCGTCGAGTGGTGTGACCAGTAAAACCTTCCTCAAAATCCCTCATCCTCTTCCATAACCATATTTGTAGCCAGCTTCCCGTTAATGTGTTTATTATTTTAATGTATAAATAAACTGTATTCGAATTTTGAAAAAATATATATTGACTTCTTCATTTTAAATAATTTTAATGAAAATCAGGGAAAATATGGCCGTTTACAGGTATGTCTCCCCTTAACACCCTTTCAGTTATTGCTTGATGCACACGTGGCTGGTATCAGATTATTCACCTGCAACGGGTGTCCAAGTAGCACCTCCAGTGTTTGGCGCTCGTCTCGAAAACGATCACATTATAAAACTATATTCTCTTAATCTAACATAACTTAGATTATACTTGTTGGCCGAAGCCACGCAGAGATCATTTTGGTCCATAGCGATACCAGATCAGAGGCCTTTGTTTTTTTTTTTGGTTCTTTTTTCAACGAAAATATGCATCACTCAAGATGCGAGTACTGTTCGCGGGTTTTAGAAGTCGCTCAAGCTCCAGTTGAGACCACCCAGGACATATTCTAATTTTCGAGAGAACTGATTACTAGCATAGAAGATGTTCCAAGATTTCTCTGTTATTCTCTTTTAAATTAAATAACTACAATTTTTTTCATAAAATTATATTCCATTCCATAACAAAAATCACCTACATAAATCGAAGCTTCAAACTTTGTGCAAAATTTTTAAACATTCCTCCAATTTCCATCAAAATTTCGAACTTTTTATACAGAATTTTTAGAAAATCTTTGGTTTTATAGCCTTTTTAATTACAGTGCATGGAAATTTGATTTTTGATAAGTTTTTTTCTTTGTTAAACATTTTCTCCTTATAACGCACACACGATATTTGTGTTTTTTTTTTTGGAAGAAAATGCGCCACAACATCTAAGACAAAATTGTTAGAAATCAAAAAGAATTTCGAGCCACTTTAAACTTGCACTTTATTAGACAAAAATGGAATGGCCTACAAAGCTACATATCCAAATTTTGTTCAGAAATTATAATTAAAAAGGTTTGAAATTTTGAAAGAAATTTTTTTCATCTTTTTTATTTGTTAAATCGTTTGCAAAATTTTTAAATTTGGATTAATATGGTATGGCATACATATGCTATAGAAATATAAATATTTTTGTGAAGAAAAGCAATTCACATTAAATAAATTAATTAATTAAATGAAATAAATAAAAAGAAAAAACTTGTCAATGTGTGGTGCTTTTGTAATTTTGCAACCAACTATACATACATACATACATACATTTATCCAAGCTAACCAGTTGAAAGCACTCAATAAATTCATTAAAATAATATGTAAAAATTCAAAACAGGTCTTTCCATTGCCTTTGGTTAATTTTTAACCAATACTCAATCGCACATTTCTATTTCACTTTGATTCATAAGTACAATGCCTGTAGCTTAAGAATCGTGGGAGCAATTTGAAAGGTTGATTGTTTGTTTTGAATTGTTTTGTATGTAAATATAAACATTACTGGCGTTTTGTGCCAAATTGTCACTCAAAAGATGGATGGTTTGGGAATAAGTTCAATAGCAAATTGACAAGCTGTCCAAGGCAGCGCTTAAACAAGATGTAGTGCTATTTTAGGCATAATAATTAATTGTGCGATGCAAGAAAGAAGGTTCTATCTTTAAAAATTGTAGATTTAAATTGAAAAAAAAAATGGAAAATGAAAAACGTGTAATGCGAGTGCAAGCAGTTTATTCCCTGGCATAACAATCATTAGGCGCTACAGCACTTCGTTAGCTTTGGCCTGCGGGACAATACGCCTACGTGTTTCTCGGTTCGTTGCTGCCTTCTTCCTCAGTTCATGTATTCATTTATTTATACAATTAAGTCTATCAAACAAGAATTTCTTACAAACTTTTTAAAAATAGAGCTTAGTCTAGGGCATAGAGTTTAAGTGGAGGATAGTAAAAATAGTTTTTAGCAAAGAAAAATCGAGGTTCAATAGAATTTGAGATTTTATTAAACTCATTGGAAGCCAGCCTAATAGAGGCATATCGGGTATAATTCGTTTTAATATTGTCAACTAAGAAAAAAAAGAGGTTGTCTGTAAAGTCGGTTTACTGACGATAGTTTAACGTGATAACGTCATAAGAAAATACTGATTGAATGGTTGCATTTTTCAAAAGAAAATTTTAATTTTATTTGTTTGATAGATATTTTGTATGGATATAGAGAATGAGTTAACATTAACATAACATAACATAACATAATATAACATAACATAACATAACATAACATAACATAACATAACATAACATAACATAACATAACATAACATAACATAACATAACATAACATAACATAACATAACATAACATAACATAACATAACATAACATAACATAACATAACATAACATAACATAACATAACATAACATAACATAACATAACATAACATAACATAACATAACATAACATAACATAACATAACATAACATAACATAACATAACATAACATAACATAACATAACATAACATAACATAACATAACATAACATAACATAACATAACATAACATAACATAACATAACATAACATAACATAACATAACATAACATAACATAACATAACATAACATAACATAACATAACATAACATAACATAACATAACATAACATAACATAACATAACATAACATAACATAACATAACATAACATAACATAACATAACATAACATAACATAACATAACATAACATAACATAACATAACATAACATAACATAACATAACATAACATAACATAACATAACATAACATAACATAACATAACATAACATAACATAACATAACATAACATAACATAACATAACATAACATAACATAACATAACATAACATAACATAACATAACATAACATAACATAACATAACATAACATAACATAACATAACATAACATAACATAACATAACATAACATAACATAACATAACATAACATAACATAACATAACATAACATAACATAACATAACATAACATAACATAACATAACATAACATAACATAACATAACATAACATAACATAACATAACATAACATAACATAACATAACATAACATAACATAACATAACATAACATAACATAACATAACATAACATAACATAACATAACATAACATAACATAACATAACACAACATAACATAACATAACATAACATAACATAACATAACATAACATAACATAATATAACATAACATAACATAATATAACATAACATAACATAACATAACATAACATAACATAACATAACATAACATAACACAACATAACATAACATAACATAACATAACATAACATAACATAACATAACATAACATAACATAACATACCATAACATAACATTACATTACATTACATAACATAACAAATTACCCCGTATTAAAGCACTTATCAACAGCTTTCATTTGATACCCATATTGTACATACACAACCAAAGGTTACCCGGGTCCACGTTTTGACCTATATCTCGAGACCCCAGTCACGGAGCGGCATGAAAAATACTCTGTACTAAAGCATTCACCAACAGCTTTGATTTGATACCCATATTGTACATACACGTCCGAAGGTTACCCGGGTCCACGTTTTCACCTATATCTTGAGACCCTATCTACCAATAGGTATTCAAACTATACGGAAATCATCTTCAATACCTACTTAACAATGTGTGTAAGTTTGGTTTAATTCGGTTCAAAGACACGGCGGGTCCACGTTTTGGCATATATTTCGAGACCCTAGTCATCAATAGGTATGAAAACTACCCCGTATTAAAGCACTTATCAACAGCTTTCATTTGATACCCATATTGTACATACACAACCAAAGGTTACCCGGGTCCACGTTTTGACCTATATCTCGAGACCCCAGTCACGGAGCGGCATGAAAAATACTCTGTACTAAAGCATTCACCAACAGCTTCAATTTGATATCCATATTGTACAAACACATTCTAGGGTCCACGATTTGGTCTCTATCTCGAGACCCTAGTCACGGAGCAGCATGAAACATACTCTGGACTAAAGCATTCACCAACAGCTTCCATTTGATACCCATATTGTACATACACATCCGAAGGTTACCCGGGTCCACGTTTTGACCTATATCTCGAGCCCTATTTCCAAAATAAAATATAATCCGTGTTACTCGTGGATGATGTAGCTTTCGAATGATGAAAGAATTTTTAAAATCGGTCCAGTAGTTTTTGAGCCTATTCATTACAAACAAACAAAGTTTTCCTCTTTATAATATTAGTATAGACAACATATCTTATAAGGTATATGGTAAATATTACCATACATTTTTTCCTTCATATATAATAAAAAAATTAATAATTATAACATTAAAACAACAGGTATTATTAACAAACTTGGTTTTATTTTAAATTCTTCAAGTGAATCAAATTAATAATAATCAATAAGAAGGCATATGCAAATACAAATACGTGAATTTATATATTTACATATGCGCATATACATACATATATTATATACGCTCACTTAAGTAGGGGAGAGCAAGATGTCGAACGTTGCCGTTCGTTTGCTTTGTTTGCTTTGTCGTTCCTTCCGCGCTTTCGCTTGCAGTTCATTCAATGCAATGAGCAAGGTAACTACATATGAGCAAGGTAACACTAATATGAGCAAGGTAACACTAATGAGCAAGGTAACACTAATGAGCAAGGTAACACTAATATGAGCAAGGTAACACTAATGAGCAAGGTAACACTAATATGAGCAAGGTAACACTAATATGAGCAAGGTAACACTAATATGAGCAAGGTAACACTAATATGAGCAAGGTAACACTAATATGAGCAAGGTAACACTAATATGAGCAAGGTAACACTAATATGAGCAAGGTAACACTAATATGAGCAAGGTAACACTAATGAGCAAGGTAACACTAATGAGCAAGGTAACACTAATGAGCAAGGTAACACTAATATGAGCAAGGTAACACTAATATGAGCAAGGTAACTACATATGAACAGTAATGAGCAAGGTAACGACACATTTTTTCGTGCGTGCAGCCTGTTAAATCGAATTATAAGACGTTATCACGTCAAAAAAAGAAAGTATCTCTGTGAAATATTAAAATATTTTTTTCCAACAGCCACAGGCAGCCACACACACTTTGGATAAAGGAAAAAGTAAGAGTTAAGGAGAGGACAGGTCTTCTGTTATCTAGCGTCTTCTGTTTTTGCTAAATTTAGCCTATTATAATAAATTATTTTTTTAATTTTTTGTTTTAGTTCCAATTAATTTTTTCTTTTATTTTTAAAGAAAAGGTTATTTATTTTACGGTTTAAAATTTAACAATAATATTTATTTAAAAGTTTTTTTGTTTTAATTTTTTTCTTAATTTTTTAAGGACATGGAATTTATTTTACGGTAATATTATTTTAATTTTTCCATCTTATTTTTTTAATTATTTGGTTTATTTTTTCAAGGGAAAGGTCATTTATTTTACGGGTTTCAAGTTTACCAATAAAATTTATTAAAAATTTCTTTTTTTATTGCTTTAGCTTTTCATCTTTTTTTTAATTTTTGCTTCAATTTTTTGTTTTGATTTATTTTAATTTTTTTAATTTTTGTTAAGAAAAGCCCATTTATTTTACAGGTATTATTTATATACACTTTTTTTTAATTTTATTTTTTATATTGTTTTAATTTTTTGAAGGAAAGGCCATTTATCTTACAAGTCTAAGTTTAAAAATAATATTTATTTAAAAATTTCATGTTTAATTTTGTATTTAAATTTTTAGTTTTAATTTTTTCTTACCATTTTTAAAATTTTTTTTATTTAGTTTACGGTTTTAAGTATAAAAATTCAAATTTTTCAAACGAAAGGTAATTTATTTTACGGGTTTCAGCTTACCAGTAATATTTATTGAAAAATTCTGTTTTAATTTTTTTTAATTTAATTTTTCAAAATATTTTTAAATTTAATTTAAGGAAAGCTGATTTACTTTACGAGTTCAGTTTACCAGTAATATTGATTTTAATTTATTTTTTAATTTTATAAATTTTTTATTTTCTTTATATTTTTTTAATTTTTTTTAAGGAAAGGACATTTCTTTTACGAGTTTAAGTTTAAAAATCTTATTTTTATTTATTTATTTTTTATCTTTTTTTATTTTTATTATTTGTTAACTTTTTACTTTTTTTCTTAATTTTTTTAAAGGCAGATAATTTATTTTACGGTAATTTATTTTTTAATTTTTGTATCTTTTTTTTTTTTGCTTTAACTTTTTTTAAGAAAAAGTCATTTATATTACGGGTTTCAGTGTTATACTACTATTTATTTAAATTTATTTTCATTAATATATAATTTATTTTTATTTTAATTTTATTACCTTCCTTTTTTAAATTTTTTGTTTCAATTTCTTTTTTTTTTAATTTTTTTAGGGAAAGGTCATTAATTTTACGGATTTCAGTTTATCAGTAATTTTTATTTAAAAATTTGGTTTTCTTTCTATTTTTTATTTAAGTTTTTTGTTTTAATTTTTTTCCGTAATTTTTTTAAATTTAATTTAAGGAAAGGTGATTTATTTTGCGGGTTTAAGTTTACCCGTAATGTTTATCTAAAAATTTTATTTTTATTTATTAATTTTTTATATCTTCTTTTTTAATTTTTTGCTTTAATTTTTTTATTATTTATTTATTTTAATTTTTGTTAAGAAAAGGTCATTTAATATTTGTTCACATTTCTTTTTAATTTTACTTTTTATTTATTTACTTTTTTTTACAGTCTTTAATGGAAAGGACGTTTAATTTACGGATTTAATTTTAATAAAAATATTTATTTAAAAAATTTATTTTTAATTTTGCATTCAGATTTTTTTGTTTTGTCTTTTTTGTTTTAATTTTTTCTTGCCTTTTTTAAATTGTTTGTTATTTAGTTTAAGGTTTTAAGTATAAAAATAATGTTTATTTAAAACACAAATTATTCTATAAAATCCGAAAAAAGAAATGCACAGCATTTTTATTAAAAATATTTTAATATTCTTTAGATTGCTTGAAAAATTAACAAAATTTAAGAATTGCGGTCAATATATTTTTCCTGCCACAAACCTTGAACTTTGGCGTTTTCCTCAAAAATAAAAAAAAATTAGTAAAAAGTAGAAAGTAGAAAAAACTGGTGAAATCAGCTTGAAATCATTTTTTAAAAGTTGTAAATTTAGTTTACGGCATTTGGCGCCTGCAAGTATGCCACCATTTTCATACATCAAAACAAATATTGTTGACAACAATGCTGAGCACTGTGAAGCCGCGCATGGCACAAAACACCAGCATACCATCAGACTTTTTACACACACACATGCAGCTATTAAGGACCACCGCCAGTCACGAACAACAGAACAACAAAGAATGTCAAAAGTTATTTTCTTGCTGACTTTCGGAAAACTAAATCTTGAAAGCAACATGGCGCGGGAGCGAAAAGGATATGTGCACAAAAGCAGAAAACGAGGAAGCGGAGGTGAATAAATGGAAAAAAATACTTGTTCAACTACCGCAATTGCACTGCAGTGAAACAGCAATTTGTGCCACGTCTAAACATATGCTAAGTTTGCCTTTATTATTCGTACTTTTTGTGAATTTTTCGACTGCTTCCTCCTCTTCCTAGTGGCACACTTGCCAGGCCACACCGATGCATGCAGCAAGGCTACCCGTGGTCGTTGTCAGCTGCCAACAACTATATATGTATGTGTGCAGGTATGTATGCATGTATGTCGTACAATGGCAACCATAAAGAGGACACCAAGTGTTCACTGTTGGCAGCTAAAAATTATAATTCACATTTTCGTGGCCTGCAGCGGGAAGGTAAAGGATGCTGAACAAGCATTTGACGCGCCGGGGCCACTTGCAACGCTTGGCTTAGTCGAGCGAAAGCAAGAGTGAAAAGCAAAGGATAAGCGACGCAGAGAGGAATCCGTCGGAAAAGTACGATATATGTATGCCTGCTCTTCTAACTGGCTAGTTGGTGGGTTTGGTCGTCAGACGGCCTTCCTGTGTTGGCAAAATTATAGGAATTTTAAATTTAACATTAGAAAGACAAAATAAATTTGTTTGTGCTTAAAATTTAAATTCATTTATTCGATGAAAACCATTAGAAATTATTGTTCAAGAAAATATGACTTCAATTTATTTACAAAATGTTAAAAAATTTTATTAAACGGCCACTTAAGAAAGAAAAGGACTTGTTTTCATAAAAAATGCTTCAAACAAAATTAAAAGAAAATTTTAAAATCTTCTGTTAATATTTGCAGAAAAAGCTAATTTTTAAAGAAAAAAATAAATAAGAATATATGAAATTTACAGTTAAGGCTTTGGTATGTAATAAATTTTTTTATTGTAAAAAAAATCTCTATTATTTTTTTTTTATTTGCGTCCAATGGATGTACCAGACTTTTTTCAACAGCTCAAATATTTATTAAAAGGGGTATTTCAAAAGACGCGCTTAGATGTTGTTTTAAAATAAAAAATGTAAAAATTTAGATTCTTTCAGTTTTCATTATTTTTGTTCAAGATACGACTCTTCACAATTATTTGTGTTAGACTTTATAATTTAAATGTTCACCATGTGCACGTGTACAGGTAAAATCCAAAGAGTCCAAACAGTCGATTCATGAATGCCTAGAATTGTTGAGAACATCGAGATATCGGATATCGATGCTGAAGGTTGCTCATCAAGATTTGGCCTTTCTTTACAATATTCTCAACAGAACGTTCAGCTTTTGGTCTGCCAATCTTTTCTCTATCTTCAACATAACCAGTTTCTTGAAATGTTTTCACCAACCTTTAAATTACCGACTCATTCAGTCGATTATTTCCGCGAAAAAAAATCGCAAAGTGTGTTCTGCGTTAAAATTTAATACTTTTATAGTTGACAAATGTCAAAGATGAACTAAAAGCAGGTACCGCGGCAAGGCGGCAAAATCTATGCAAGCACGGCAGAAAGTCAATTCAACCCGACCAACGCCCAGGCTGGTCGATTGAAGCGACGCCCGCGGACTTTGTTATAAAAATTGATATACTTATTCAGTTTCACCCTTAAAAAAGGAATTAATCACAGATGTCATTCACAATCATTTTGAACAAACTTCGAAACTGATAGCCTCGACAAGACTCTTCCATCGTACACGGTTCTGTGCTGTTGTTTTTGCATCGTCCCATGAGATGTCGGCATCTGCTAGTTCACGCAGCGTCGACCTTCTCCAAGAGTTTTTTGGTAGACCGCGACCTCTGCTCCCTTGCATGTTCCAGTCCAGTAACATTCTCATGATGCTATCTGGTGGTTTTCTTTATGTGTGTCTTATCCATTATCACTTGCTGCGTTTGATTTGTCTTAGGATGGGTTCCTGGTTCGTTAATCTCCACAGTGCGTCGTTACTGATGGTGTTTGGCCGAAATATTCTGCAGATGATGCGGTGGCATTTGTTGATGAAGGAATATAGCCCCTGTGTGATGGTGTTAGAGACCAGCTATGTTTCGCTTCCATTCAACAATACTGACTTTACGCATAAGTCGAATATTTGTAGTTTAGTGCGCCTGGAGATTTGCGAATTCTTTCATACTGTATGCATTCGCCCGAACGCCGCCCTTGCTTTGTTTAGCCTGCAGTTGACATCTTCATCTGCTCCACCATCTTCCGCGATGATGCAGCCGAGGTAGCAGAAGCTTTCAACGAATGGCCTTGGTCTTGGCGATGTTGACCTCGAGTCCGACAGTGCGTACCAGCGCGACTAATTTGTCCGCCTTCGCTTGCATGTCAGAGAGTTTGTGAGAGAGAAGGCAGATGTCATCTACGAAGTTCAAGTCCTCAAGATGTCTGGTGAAACACTTGAAACGCTTTATTTATTCTAGCCAGGATATCCTTTCCCACACTATTCGTAGCAGATATTACACAGTTTAGGTAGATAAGATCTTCGACTTATTCAATTTCTTTATCATGAAGCATAAAGTTGGTGTCATTTTTAGTGTTGATTTTTATTGCCTCCATTTTTTCGATGTTGATTTTAAGCCCAAATTTACCCGACTCGGCACATAGGTAGACCGTGCAGTTTTGCTTGCATGTCCGAGGTTTTAGGGATAATAAGCAAATGTATTCACATAAGCGAGGTCTTCTTCGAGATGTTCGGTGAAGTTCTAGTAGATGCCTCTTCTCTTACCATCTACGGAATTGTGTAAGATGTCATCAGTAACAGTAAGAAAGAGGATTAACGAAAGCAAAAATCATTGTTGAAACTTGCGCTGGTTATAATGCTGTCTGAGAGCTCGCCGTTGTGGAGTATTCAGCTCTTGAAATCCCCACATTGTGCTCTGATTAGAGCTGCCAGCTTCTCAGGAACATCTCTAGATCTTAACGCCTCCAAAATATTTCCGCTGTATGCTGTCAAACGCCGTGCTATAATCAACGAATACCAGTTGAAGGGTCGACTGGCATATATTCATTAGCTCAACTATGATGCATAGGGTGTTAATCTGGTCAATACACGAACGATTTGGATGAAAACTAGTTTGCTGTTTTCGCAGAGATTGGTCAAACTCTGGTTTAAGTACTTTGGAGTGATGGAAATCTTTGTTTTGACCTTTACGCGCTCCATCGCTTGTGTCTTTGTAAAAATTATAAATCTTCCGATAGGGTGATTTTGGTTTTGCGCCACCTTGTAGCTCCTTTAAATGTGTTTGGAAATAACTAATAACTTCTAAACAGAAGTAGAACAAGTAATGGGGCACATCGGCCTAAGCAGTGTGAGATCGCTGAACTAACTGTCATAGCTCGATTACTACCCTAGACATTCCGCTACGTAACACCGAATGATGAGCTAAAGCAATAGAGTACCTAATACCCCTCTTCCTCTAATCCAACTCCTCTGAAAACGCACCTTTCTTAGGTCTGCCGTTAGGCGCAATCGTTGTTTGCATTTAGTGGGACACCTACCTAGGCGGCGCTTAGTAAAGCTACTACAACAAACAAAAACTAACAACCACAAAATTGAAAAAAAAACACCTACAGTAAAGCAAATTTAACAAGACATCCCCTATCACATTCGCTCACTTGCAAATCAGTACAGAATATTTTATAGGAATTATAATTACTTTTCTAGATTTATTAAATTATTTTTCTCTTTATTCTCATTTCTCAAAATGCTCATTGTTCTATTGTTTTATTGAAATTCAAACGACCTCTGTGAACAAGATAATTAAAGTCTTCATGAAATTTCTCAAGAAAGCGCTAAACCTCTTTATTCTCTTACCACCATCAATGTAGGTGTGTGTGTGTCTGCATGTAAATCTACTACTTAAACACATACAAGTGCACACATCCATTCCTATGCAGTGCCATACTTTTTCCACATTTTTGCATTTTTATTTGAACTTAGCCCTCCTTAGCCCACACTCTATTGTTTGGGGACCAAATTAATGGCAGTCGAGGTTCAAACGAGCAAGGCAACCTAAGCGCGCGCTCCTTGAGCCTAAAACACACAGAGATGCATTTATGAAAAATGTACAAATGTGCACAAGTACAAAGGCATGCTTGTAAAAGCATAGCAGCACTGAAAAGGAATAATGCAATGAGAGAAAGAGAATAAGCAGAAGAATAGGTCATAGTCACAAAAAAACACCGAACAAAAATTGGCGCACACAAATGAAACAGCTTGAGATGTGCAAGAAAATTAAAAGAAAATGCAAGCATCCACTAACTTGACGGCATACACTCGCCCATATGGGTATGTATGTATATTTATGTGTGTGTGTGTGTGTGTGTGTAAAAGGACTGCAAATTTATGTAGATTTTTTATATGTAGGCATATTCGTGCAACACACAAGCCCATTTCACTTCTATGCGCTTTAGATGCGCTTGTGCCATCTTCAGTGAAACCTTGACCGATTTAACAAAAACAACAAACATCAGCATGTGCTGCAGATTCACTTTCAATTGCCTGGCAAGCTGTTCCTTTCTTTTGTTTTATTATTATTATTATTATTTCTTTACATATTTCCTGTTTCATTTAAAACTGTAATTTCATTGGCAAATCGATGAAGCGAAAGCCGACTCTTGGCGTACAAATACAAAGGGGAAAATTAATATTAAACTGAATTGATTTGATGGATGGATGGTGTCAAGATTTGGATGTAACTAGAAAAGTTAATGGAATTTCGCTATGAGATTTTCAGAGATTACTAAGTATAGACTCAACTATTCATGAAATATATAACGCATAAATCTGGGTCGAAAACGAAAAACAAAATTACATAATAAAAATGACCTTAACAAAACTAAAAAAAACCGTATACCTAAATTTTTAACACTGAATACATCTCAAAATTCTTACTTTGTTTTCAAAATTTTTCCAGTTTACTTCTTGTTAGACCCGAACAATGTTCGATTTACTCCAATTCCCAGAAAAGTTTACAACAGCATCCAAAATACTTGGATCACTTGACATGAAAACGCTCAGTGAGAGTTGAGAAACTCAAAGCGGAGCATAGCCGTATCCAACTACGAGTTCAAGCTGGACACAGAAACGGCCAGAGCAGCAAGAAAATTCTGCATAACATTAATGAACAGTACAATTAGCGAACAAACAGTTCAAAAGTGGTTGCAGATCTTTTCAACTGGCGATAAGTTGCGTTCCTGTGGAGAAATCGAACGAACTTTCTTAGTTACCTTTTAGTAGAGGAACACAAGGTACATTGCTCGGCCAAGCACCTGAAGAAATATATATACAGCTGCGAACACGAAAATAGCAGTACCAAACAATCAGTGCCAAAGAGGTCAAGTCTGATTCGAGAGAAGGCCGGACAGTCGCACAGAAAGTGGGCCACCGTCTCATCCTTCTCTCTACATGCTGAGCAGAGTGCATTGTTTAATATGCTTACCTTTTTCCCTGGCCCGTCATCAGTCCAACCAACTGCCTACAGTCCCTCCTGCTTAATGAGAGGGGGATCTACGACAGTCGGACGGACATGACAGGTAACATCAGTTTTGTCCATCTGCAGCCTCTCTCAGCCTTTCAAGCTCGCATATGGGTTAAAGTTACTCGTTTTCTAACCCTTGGTTTTAATGGCTACAGAAGGGAGTGGCAGGACGGGCTATGAGGCCAACTTCTTTGGTCCGGAGTCAGAGTCAAAGATCTCGTTACCCGCTATGCCCACGTGTCCCGGGACCGATGATAGCATCAAAATATTATGTTTACCGACATAGTTTAGCCTGGATTTACAGGACTCAACTACATTTGAAGTGGTTGGAGGGTTATCTAAGGTCTTGAGCGCAGCTTTGCTGTCGCTGCAGACACATACAAATCTGTCTCTCCATCTGTTCTCCACAACAAAGTTCATCGTTGCTTGAACAGCATATAACTCCGCTTGAAACACAGCTGCGTGCATTCCAAGAGCAAAGTGCAGTTTCGTCCCGCTGGATTCCAAGTAAATATCAGGGCCGGAGCAGTGCTCGGTCCTGGAGCCATCCGTGAAAATGCGAACACAGTGTTTGCCACGCTCTTTTTCAGAGTTTGACCACAAATGAGCCTCTGGCAGCACCACACTGTATCTCTTTTCAAGTACATTGAGTCCACCAATTGCCCACATCATTGCTTCTGAATCTTCAGCAACGTATCTTTAAAAATTTCCCAAAGTTGTTGATTGTTACTCGGTTTAGCATTGTGTACAGCTCCTTTTAAGTTCCGCAACAGATTTTCTATAGGATTGAGGTCCGGGGTCTGAGTTGGCCATTCCGTAACGTCCATTTTTTTTTTGCACGAAACCAATGCTTAGCCTACCAACCCGTGTGTTTAAGATAATTTTCCTGCTGGTAGACTTATTTTATTGTCATTTCCTCCATGCATTTCAGAAGCATAACATTCTGCATTATTTATCATATAAATATTGCTGTCCACTATGCCATCAATTTTGGGCATGTGGCCTGTGCCATAATATGAGAAACACCCCCATACCATTATTTTTGAGGGGTGGTTTAATAGCTTTTAGAATGCTTTGCTGCTGGTACCAGGTGGACGTCTAACATATTGTCATACAAAATTATATTAGACTAGTCAGTCCACAAAATATGTAATACGTCAGATGTCAAATGACCGGCTGGCATATTTTTTTACAAATTCCAAACCTTTTGCCTTATAAAAATTTTGATGTCAGAAGTGAATTTTTTTATGAGCTGCGAGACTACGTACAGTCGTGTCAGAAATATTTAAGTAGCACCTTTTTTTATTTGTATAGCTAACTTCATTGAATCCTCTTTGGAGCACCTTACAATTCTACGATCGATCTGGCAAGGAAGTTTTTCGTTTTCCTCCTCTTTTCTCATCATTTTTGTGGCAGTGATTTTTGCTGAACACGGAATAATATTTTGTATTTCTGTATAAGGTCGACCGAGTTCTCTCAATTTCAGTATCTGCTTTCGTTGTTCTGTGCTTCGGTATTACGTTCGACTTGCTATAGTCAAAACAGAGGAAATATATGCATAACCCTCATCAAAATTTAAAAAAAATATACATAAATAAAAACTATAAATAATAAAAAAACGTACTTTCATTTAAATCCGTGTAAAATTTTATTAAGTGCAGGCAATTCTGTTTCAATGTTGCACTTAAAAACGCAACGACGCCAATAAAGACCAGGTATTTACGTAGTTCCCAGATTGATTCAGATGAACTCTATACAACTGAAATTCCTTAACTCTTCGTAGAAATATGGTCGCGAAATTTTCTTTTATATGATTTGTAGGAAAAAAATTAATGATTTCAAAACATTATTTTAAGGGTACGGCTATTTTCATGTTCACAGCTATACATTTATGTAAATATATAATATATATATATATATATATATATATAAGTAATTACTTATGTCGCATGCAACTTGTTTAGTATCTCACACATTTCACTGTGAAATTTGAAATGGCACTAGTTGCCCCGTCTTTGAGGCCAGCAAACCATGAACTCTGGACAACTATTTTCATATTTTTAACAGATTAAAAATACAGCAAATTCCATCTTTTTATTTGAGAAAACAACATTTTTTTAATATGTTTTATCTTCAATTCTGGCCACTGCCAAATGATAAAATAAATCACAATTCATTTGTAGACGAGCTAGCGCCCCTCAATTAAACCAACAAAACAAGTGCATTTGAGAAGTTAGGAACATGAATTTTTTCTTCTCTTTGTTTACTCTTCAGATATGTATTTGCTCATATTTTGTGGTTTTCATACTACATATATACATTAGGGTGGGTCCCTTTATATGATACGATTTTTCTCTGCAACGCTCCTAGCAGATTCAGATTCTACATGAAATTCTAAGAAAAAACTTCAATTCAATTTTGGGTTACTCAATTTTAAAATGAAGTTACTTTTAATTAATACGAAAATTTAGCGGCAATTATGGCAATGACGATAGAAAGTAGGAAAAAGACACTACTAGAAAAACTTAAAAGAATCTAAATTTAAAATAATTTTTCAATTGTTATTTTATAATTATTGAAAAAAAAAATTATGATTAAAAAAAATGTTTAATAAATTTTTGAAATATTGGAAAACTTAATTGCTTTAAATTTGTTTGGAAGTATTAGTTTAATTTACATTTAAAAAAAGTTACATAGTTACTTTTCCTATTACAGTATTGAAAAATTACATATCATTTATTTTGCAGCGTCATATTGGTGTTCTTTAAATAATACAGACCAAAAAATTCTCAAGAATTTCGGTGAAACACCAAAATTAAGAAAAACATTGTTCTAATAGCGGTCGCCCCTCGGCAGGCAATGGCAAACCTTCGAGTGTATTTCTGCCATGAAAAAGCTACTCACAAAAAAATATCTGCTGTTCGGAGTCGACTTGAAAGTGTAGATACCTATGAAATGAGACTTTCAGCTATCATTTTTCGTCTGTCATCTGTCAACAATATTCAATTCATTGTTTGTTACGTTTCATACCAAAATGCATTTTTGTCGCTCTTAAAAATGTCGAATTTCGTGCCTTCAAACTACGATTTGCGAACATCGTTGATTTTCTGTTATCAATTGAAGAAAAACGCTTCTCAAGCTCATAAAGCTTATATTTAGAAGCTTATGGTGGACATGCTCTAAGTAGCGCACAGTGTTTCAGGTGGTTTGAAAAATTCCGAAGTGGTCATTTAAGCGTGGAGAACGAGGACCGTGGCCGGCCACCGAAATAATTTGAGGACGCCGAATTGCAAGCATTGTTAGATGAAGATGATGGTCAAACGCAAGAATTATGGCAAAGCAGTTGGGAGTGACCCAAAAAACCATTTCCAAACGTTTGAAAGACATGGACATGATTTTGAAGGTCGGAAGATGGGTGCCGCATGAATTGACTGAAAGGCAGCAAGAGAACCGAAAAACCACTTGTGAAATGCTGCTCTTTCGGTTCAAAAGGAAGTCTTTTTTGCATCGAATCGTTATGGGTGATGAAAAATGCGTGTATTTCTCCAATCCGCCCGGCCACAAGCCAAAAACAACGACCAAACCAAATCGCTTCGGCCGCAAGGCAATGCTGTGTGTTTTCTAGGATCAGCGTGGTATGATTTGGTACGAGCTATTAAAACCAAGTGTAACCGTTGACGATGCACGCTACCAACGACAATTGTCCGATTTGAATAGCGCTATACCCCGAAAACTCACAGAATATGCCGATCGGCGTCACAAAGTAATTTTTCTTGATGACAATGCACCGCAACATCGAACAAGAGCGACCCGGGAATTGGTGGAGACGTACGATTGGGAACCGCTGGTGCATGCGGCTAACTCACCAGATTTGGCGCCTTTCAATTATCATTTGTTTGCATCGATGTGCCACGCACTTTCCGAGCAGCGCTTCAATTCTTAGGAAGAAGCCAAAAAATGGCTCGATGATTGGTTTGCGGTCAAAGACGGCCAATTTTTTTGGCGCGGCTTCCACAAATTGCCTGAGACATGGGAAACATGTGTCGCTAGCGATGGCTATTATATTCAAGATTAAATTTGGAACCATTTTTTGTTAATAAACGTTTGAAATTGAAAAAAAAAAAATCTCATTTCATAGGTATCTACCGGTAGGTAGGTCCCTCCATTTGTGGAACAACATCCAGACGCACACCACAAATATGAGGAGGAGCTCGGCCAAGCACCCAAATAATTATATATTTATATATATAAAACAAAGATACAAGTTTCTATTATAAAACTAACACTCATAGAACATTTTCCTTAAAATTTAATGTAAAATCCGAATCTGCTAGTAAAGAAGTCGAAAAAGTATACCCACCCTAATGTACTTCCACATACAAAATTATTATTATTTTTTTTAATTTCTTGGCTTTGGCCAATGCATAAATTCTGTCAGACACTGTGGATGGAAAATACGTAAGGAAAGTTATGTGCTGTGGAAAAAAATAAAACTTGCAAAACTGTATCGTACAGCAAAATTTCTGATTTTAGTAACAGTAGCAAAAGCTGGCGCGCCAATGGCTAAATGACCAACGAGAAAAAATTAAAACAACGAATGGCAGACACATAAATCATTTATGAATGTCGTTGTGCAAGTATTGGTGCATATTGCAGCTGATAAAGAGCAGGGATGTGCAAGGAGTTGAGTTATCTTTTTGTTTATCGAACTGCAGTGATTTGGTGGAAAAACATGTGGAAATCAAGCACAAAGAAAAGAGAAATTATTTTGCACTAAAAATATTTTCTGATGTCAGTTGGCGGTTAAACACATTTTTGTTATTTGATGGTGAGAAGAGGTTAAACACCAGACCAAAAATAATTGTGAAAAATATTGATAAAAAAAACGGAGAAAACAACAACAAATAGTTCAAGCGAAAATGGTGAAGCACTGGATGGGGCACGCGACTTTATTTGCATAAAAAATTAAATACTTTATGTATTTTATAATTTTACTTATAAAATACTTTAAAACATTAAATGTTTGAATGGGATAGGCATACATTTTCTGGTTTTAGTTGGCCTTTGTTGTTATATACATATATATGAGGTATATATATGAGGTAATTCGAATATTTTTTAAATCAAAAAATAATTGGCAACGCCATTCACAAAATATATTTTAAATAGAATAAACTAGATAATAATTTGCGAATACCCACATACCACTCAATTCAACTGTACTATTATACACCATTGTACCCTAAAAATTAAGTGGCAACACCATACACAAAAAATTATAATTAAAGCTTTCTTCATTCCTTAAAAACCAATTTCTTTGATCCCCTTGATATCCTTACCTCTGTATAAAGTGTTTTATTAATTTAAGTATTTTTTTAACTAATGGCAACGCTTATTAAAACTATTTTTGGATTAAACTCGTGTTATCTCTGCCCTAATATATGTATATAGATATTTTTTTATACAATAAATTTCTTAATTTTCAAAAATATAGGTGGCAGCACCAGCTATTTCTATTTTATTATTAATTTAAGTTTGTTTTTAACTAGTGGCAACGCTTTTTAAAACTATTTTTGGATTTAAACTCTTGTTATCTCTACATTGATAAATGTATATATATTTTTTTTACAGTTAATATATTTTTGTAATCCATTTCTTATTTTAAAAAACCAGGTGGTAACACCAGCTGAAAAGATTTTCTCATAAAGCTTCTTGGAATACCTTTCATTTAATACCTTTATCATAATATCCAACAGAAAATTGTGCCACGTTATCATTTTTTCAATCGAACTCAGGTGGCAACGCCATTAATAATATATATTTTACCTTAACATTCTATGTCATAATTTGTGTAATACCAACATTCGACTTAAAACATTGTTCAACTGTATTATTATATATCATTTTCCCCTTAATAGTTACGTGGCAACGCCATACACAAAAATTCGAATTAAAGCTTTCTTAAATCCTTTGGAAACCATTTTGTTTGATACGTACATTCTGACATCTAATACAACTTTTATATTAATTTAAATATTTCTTTAAAATCAGTTGGCAACGCTTTTTTAAAATATTTTTGAATTTAAGCTTTCGTTATCTCTGTATTGATATGCATATGTATGTACATATTTTTATTGTATAATTAATATATTTTTTTAATTCATTCCTTTATTTCCATAAACTAGATGGCAACACGAGATTAAAAAATTTTGTTATTAAATTTGTTGGAACATTTTTCATTTAATACCTTTCTCTTAATATTCAATTGAAAATTTTGACAAATTATTATTTTACAATGAAAATCAAGTGGCAACGCCGTCATAAAAATGTTTTTGGAATTTTTTTTAATATTTACCTTAAAACCAATACTGTAATACTTATCTACAATTGAATTTTAACCTAATTTATTTAATTAATTACTTTTTAAATACAAATAGGTGGCAACCTCGAGTTACGAAGTGCACTTATACAAGGTGGCGCTAACTTTATCATTTAATTCTGTTTTTGCATAACTTTTTTACTAAAAAAAATTCTCAGTGAATGAAATTTTTATTCTGATCTTTACGCGTTCCACTGCTTTTATGTTTGGATACTGCGGTTTTCTACTCCAAATACGATTGACGTACGACGCCATTTACAAAAATTATAAATCTTGCGAAAAGGTGATTCATTTTGCGCCACCTTGTGCGAGGACTCAGTTTGGCTTAGGAATTGGAGAGCTAAAGTAACAAAAATATATTTTAAGCAAAGGCACCAAACGTTTGCATTTAACACTCCTGCAACAAAAACGGCATCCATTGTCATCTCCGTCGGAATCTTGCATTCGATACAGAATTTTTTCCCCATTTCTCGTGTGGCCATAATATTTTATTCAAAAAACAAAAACAACCACATAGGCAAAAAATTCAATTAAAATGCATTCATGCACTTCAATGTTAGTTTTATGACGAAATTTAATAAAACATTGTTTTTTTTTAATTTTACTATTTTTTTAATTTTAATTGTTTTATATGTATAAAGTTTTAAACTAACAATTGTACTTAAAAAAAATAATAATTTTGTGTGCTATTTACAAACTGGAATTACGAAAAATTTTTAACTCATCCATCATTTTCACGTACTAGGGGAAAAAACTCAAGCAAACAAGCAACTAAATTGTGATGAGTAAAGCGCTTCGGCGTCGCGCAATAACCAGCGAGCAGTCAATGTCCAAAGGTGTTTTTATTTCCCAAAATTTTATTTAATATTTTTTTTTGTCGGAGCTCGCATCTGCTCGCGTAAATATTTGTGTACAAATATTGAAATGCAAATTCGTTTCTCATAACATTTTTTGCCATTTCATATTTATTACAAAAACTTTAGGGATTTGTTTGCTCTTCAAAGTTTTGCAACATTGGTTTCATGAAATATGAAAATTTATTGCACATCATTATTTTTAATTGTTTTTTTTTTTTTCTTTTTTTCTTTTTTAGCATTAGAATGCTTTACAAATATTATATGATTCAGCAGATTTTTTCATACCCAGAGCAAAGTATTGCAATTAGTAAAAGGTTTAAAGAGTGTCAAATGAAAAATTTAAAATTACATCACAAAAATTACATTCAATGAGTTTGAATATTAAAAATCATTTTCAAATTTTATAATCGGAAGTTAAGGAACTGGAAAATTCAAGGCTGAGAATACTATTATGGCGTTTATTGTTTAGTGTAAGCAAAACACAATACCCTTGATTCTTTAATAAAAATCAAAATAGTGTGAAGCCTTGAGAGTTTAAGTCGACATTATTCTATCGAAGCTACAAATTAAAATGTTTCTGCTGCCCATGGAAGGACCCCTAACTTTTATAGTATTAGAACTGCTTCCGCAATCAAGTTGTAGCAACCATTTTCCTATCACGCCAACATTTCTAAGATTTCCACGATGCTAAACCCCTCTTTGCAAGCTTTTCGGGTATCACAACCCTCGCAACGCAATCACATACGAGTACAGGTATACTCTTAGACTACTAATTACAGTGAGATCTGCAGAGCAGTCCGTGTTTCTACTTATTAATTCAAAATTTACATACCTTCACTCAAATCCAAATGCACTTTTTCGTCAGATCTGAAATAAAAATATAAAATTAATATATTAGGTTTTACCTTAAAGCTTATCTTACTTTTAAGGAATAGAGCAAAAAATGTTAAAGAATTTGTGAAAAATTAATTCAAAACCTATCTGAATACTTTCTAGAAATAGTGGAAATACGTTCAATGCAGACTTATTATTATACATAATTTTCAATGTTGCTGATTACGAATCTGATTTTGATTTTCAAAACTCAAAATTCATAGCATTATCACATTGATCTGCTGTAATGCTATGGGAGAGCAAGTACCTTAGTAAAACCACAACCAAAAAAATGGAGCCACTGTGATCGAAAAATGTATATGGTCCAATTTGATTCATATTCAAAATAGATATGTATAAGTTACTGCAGAAAAAATACTTTTCTATCGGGTTGAATTTTCTGAAAACGTATATTTATAGTCCAAAATGGTTCATATTCAAAATATTCACATACAAGAAAATATATTTTTGAAGCTTTAGAAAAATCTCTCCGCCCGATGCAATTTATCTAATCACAGGATTTTTATTATATTTAATTTTCTGACTTTTTGGAATGTTTCCTATGTATGTTACACTATAGCGTGATCCAATAAGGGCGAAATGGAGCATATCATATGTGAGGTAAAAAATCAAAAAAGTTTTAAATAGTAAATAATAATTTGTTCAATTCAACAATTTTGAGATTTGTTCTACAAGCATGTTGAAAGTATTGGATTGGAGTTTTTTAGGGCTTGTTCAGCGTTTTTATAATTTTTTTATTTTTTGTATAAACTTTTTTTCTTTTTTAATATTTTTATAATTTTTTTTTTTTGCATAAAAAAATGTTTCCCCTAAAATTTGTAACAAAGAGAAAAAGTTCTAACCACTCGTGTAAAAATCTGAGCTGGTGTCTTTTCTACAATAACAAAAAAATGTGTAAACAAGAAAATTGAATTTTTTCCGAAAAAAATTGTTAAATATTAAAGGATTAATTTATTTCTATCATTTGAGATATTTTTCATATTCAACTCTTTGTGTGCGGTGTCTTTAGGTTCTTTTTAACATTTTCATGACTTTTTAGTATAAAAAATGGTTTTTCGTCAAAATTTGGAACAAAAACAATCTCTTTTATATCACTTGCGAAATAAATCTGGGGTGGATTTCTTCCTAAAATTACAAACAAAAAATTTGTAACAAAAAAAATAAAATTTTTCCAAAACTAAATTTTTTAAACTTAGTAGCATACTTATTTTATATCAACTTTGAATTCAATAATTTTGTGATTTGTTTCATATTAAAAAGTTTTGGTAAGGAGTTTTTAAGGCTCTTTTTAATGCTTTTATAATTTTTTTTGTATACATTTTTTTCGTTTTTAAAGACCTTATAATTTCTTTTTTTTGTATAAAAAAATGTTTACTCTACAATTTGGAAAAAAAAATGTTTATCACCACCCATCTGGAAAACATTTCTTTTATCATTTGTGAAAAAAAAGTTGAACTGGATCTTTTTCTGAATTAAGCAGAAACATTTCTACAAAGCCAAATTTTTTTTTTGTCAAAAAACCTTTTTTTAAAAGTAAATTTTATAACATTTTTTAATTCAATAATTTTGAGATTATTTCCATGATGCAAATTTGGTATGGAGTTTTTAAGGCTCTTTGTAATGTTTATATATATACAATATATATATTTTTTTTTTGTATAAAAAAGTATTTTCCTTAAATTTTGGAACAAAAAAAATTGTTTTCGTCATCATCAAACAATCTGAGGTGGGTTTTTTTTTTTCTAAAATAACACAAACAAATTTTGAACAAAAAAATTTAATTTTATGATAAGCAAATTTTTGTTCTAGTATACTTCATAAGAATTTTAATTTAGTAGTTAGTGGAAAAGATCAGGTGGAGAAGGACTTGGCTTCACTTGGTGTGTCCAACTGATGGCGCTTAGCACAAGAAAGAAACGACTGACACCCTTTGTTAAACTTGGCCAAAATCGCGTAAGCGGCTATCGCCCCGATTAAGAAGTTTTTTAAAGCCCTTTTTAACATTTTCACACGAAAGTTGTTTTTAACATTTTTATAATATATATTAATATTTTTGTTTTTGTATAAATTTGTTTCCCCTTCAATTTGGAAAAAAAATTACCTAAAATTTCGACCAAGAATTTTTTATTTGTTTTTAATAAATAAATTATTTAAAGGACTATGAATAAGTTCGTGCGGTTTTTTTCGAAATTTGAAACTTTATTGACGTAAAATGGTTACAAATTTAATATTCAAAGTATTGTCCATCGCTTACTACTACTTTTTCCCATCTTTCTGGCAATTCACGGACTCCCTTTGTGAAAAATTCGGTCGGTTTTGCCGCAATCCACGAATCGATCCATTTTTTGACTTCATCGTAATTACGGAAGTGCTGGTCAGCCAGGCCATGTTGCATTGATCGGAAGAGATAGTAATCGGATGGCGCAAGGTCTGGACTATACGGCGGGTGGGGTAGGACATCCCATTTGAGCGTTTCTAAGTATGTTTTGACCACTTGTGCAACATGTGGCCGAGCATTGTCATGTTGCAAAATAACTTTGTCGTGTCTATCGGCGTATTGCGGCCGTTTTTCTCGCAGTGCTCGGCTCAAACGCATCAATTGTCGTCGGTAGACATCCCCCGTAATCGTTTCATTCGGTTTCAGTAGCTCATAATACACAACACCCAGGTGGTCCCACCAGATACACAGCATAACCTTCAGGCCATGAATATTCTGCGCCGACGTCGATGTTGAAGCATGGCCAGGGTATCCATACGTTGCCCGACGTTTTGGATTGTCGTAATGGACCCACTTTTCATCGCCAGTCACAATTCGATGCAAAAAACCCTTTCTTTTGTGCCGTTGAAGCAGTTGTTCGCATGCCATAAAACGGCGTTCAACGTCTCTTGGCTTCAATTCATACGGCACCCAATGGCCTACCTTTCGGATCATTCCCATGGCTTTTAAACGTTTGGAAATGGTTGATTGATCAACTCCCAAAGTTTTTGCAACCTCTTCTTGCGTTTGAGCCGGATCTTGATCGAGCAATTCCTCCAATTCGGTATCCATGAACTTTGGCGGCGCACCCTCGCGTTCTTCGTCTTCCAAGCCAAAATCACCACTTTTAAAGCGTGCAAACCACTTCTGGCACGTTCGCTCAGCTAGAGCATGCTCACCATAAACTTCCACCAAGATACGATGACTTTCGGCTGCTTTTTTCTTCATATTAAAAAATTCCCCGCAAAAACACATTATTTGGCACGAAATTCGACATTTTCAAGTGTGGTAAAAATATTGTTGTTTACGCTTCAAATAAAAAACTTATACTGACGTTTGTGCCTTACGACAGTAGCTCTCCAATGAATGTTTGGAAATGTGGATCGATGGAATAATAATCAAGTTACGCCATCTGTTGTAAAACCGCACGAACTTATTCATAGTCCTATTATTAGTATATTTTATCCTAACAATTTAAAAAGGATTTTATTAAAATTTTTTTATTGTTTTTTTTTTTTAATTTGAAATTTGTTTTCTTAATTTTTAATTTCTTTTTTATTATTTTTATTTTTAAATTTTTTTAATTGTTTATTTTTTTTAATACGTACTGCAGCACTTTATAAGTTCCCATTGAGTTCCTATGGGTAAAATTTAAGTTAGGTTAGGTAGTGATGGTTGCCCAGAGAGTGGGCCCACTTGGACGAAAAAGTTTGGTTCATCCTTTGTGATACCATTGCAAGGGGGGGAACATTTACTTTGGTTAACAAGTATCTTTTCGATTCTTTTCAGAAATGTTCGTAAAATATATTATTTCGAAGATATTTCAGTTTAAAAAAATGTATACCAAAATGTTCAACATTGAATAAATCTCAAAATTATAATTTTTTTTTCCAAACAATTTTCAGCCTACTTTTTACTGCAGTAAATTTTACGAAAAGTTGTAGGCATTGTCAGTTGACATAGAAAAGCTCAGCTGCATATCCTGAAGCATCCCTATTTCATGGATATCAGATAACAAACTTATATGTTGTCCTATGTTTTTGTTTACCAAAATGCTAAGTAGTTGCATATAACGTCAATTCTCAAGCCATCGTAATTGTTTTGAAAGTAGATGGAGCGCCGCTCATTTCTTAGAAATTGTAGTCCTTTCTGTGTATGACTACTCACACTACAATTTTAGCACATTTTCTGAGTTAATTACCGAAGTATCACATTTCTGATAGCATTGAAAATTCCTTTATATGGCAGTGGATGTGATTAGCGCCCATTTTTTCTCACTTTCAATATGAAACTAAAATACTTAGGGACAAAGGTTATGTCCTTACCATCTTATATACATATGCACCCTGTTTTGTTCAGACAGATATGGCAAATCGATTTGTCTCCTCATTCCAAACATTTTGGTGTACGTACAGGTGCATACCTGTAGATAACCCAATACTAATCATCCAACTCCTTTACTAAAAACAAAAAAAAATTATATTGAGTGACGTAAATCGTTATTTTGACCTTTACGCGCTCCATTCTTTGTCTGCTTGTATACTGCAGCTGTCTCATTCACAGTTGCAGAAATTATAAATCGTCCGATAGGGTGACTAATTTTGCGCCTACCTCAACAAATCCGTTCAGATGTTGGAAACGAACGTCATGTGAACAAAGTTATAATACCCTATAAAAAGTTATAATAAAAGCAATGAGCTCCAGGTAAATATGCGCATGTAGATGTCAACAACAATTCTTCTTTATTATGCAATCGAAATGTTTACTCTGGTTGCTCGTTCAAACAGAGCCAATTGCACATATCCGTAGCTGCATGTCAGCACGTGCAAATACATACAAACAGTCATGTGAATCTAAGCAATGAATATAGTAAATAAACGATAAGAATGAATAAGTGTACATATTTTTGTTTGTATTTAAATTGCCTTGGGTGCATTTAATATAACAAGTCAATGAAAACAATAATAAAAAATCGATAATAATGGCAAAAAATTGCTAAAACCAAATCGTATAACAGGACAAATTTATAATCCCATACATACACACGTATGCGAGTGCATGTGTGTGTATGTGTATGCAATGTTTTGATGATGACATTTTTCTAAATTGGATGCTTTAACAACAATGTTTTTTGTACTATAATTTCTTCATCCAATTAGTGATTGACAATAGCATAAAATAAAATTTAGCTAACTCAGCTTATTAGAGGAAATTGTTTAATCAGATAGCCAAACAACTGATGAATCCAATTAATTTGATGAATTTGAAGTTTTTAAAACTCTATATGGGCTTGCCTCGGGTGTTTTTTTAAGAGCTTAAAATTGTGATACAAAATAGAAGTACTGTTGGAATACATTTTTTATTATAATCTTGGAATGATTTCATTTAGCGGCTTCGGTAGTCTAGCGTAAGTGCTCTAGCCTGCCATGCTAGAGGTTGTGGGTTCGAGTCCCACGTAAAGCATAGTCCTCGTACTTTTCCTAATTTACTTTTTTTCCCAGTTTCTATAAAAAAATAAAAAAAAAATCATTCCTCGACCCAACCAACCTTATCCTTCCAATCTTACTCCCGCACAAAAGTCAGCGCATTACTTGCATAGTGGCTGCTAAAAAACAAGTAGCAAGCACAGTTAAACAATGCATCAGTGGCGCCAGCAAGAGGAAGCGGGCAATCGCGGTAAAAGCGCAGACACACGAAATTTAGCGAAGTCCTCGACCATCTGTGTGATCCTTCTGTCAGAAAAATGTGACACACAGATGGCGCTTCAAGCAGTAAGAAGGCATTGTTCCTAAGCAAAGACAGGTGGGCATTCCCACTACTTAGGACTGGTAGCGGCAAGCTAATCACCTACCAAACCAACGCAAGACTAAATCTTGTCGAGGCCCTATGCTCCCGAGGGGAGTAAGCTAGGAAAAAAATAAAATAAATCATTTCATGCATTTTTTTGTCAAATATGATTTCCGGCATATATCCGCCGTAACTACGAGTTACGTGGTTACTTTTTCCAATTAATCTAAATGAGCCCAATCAGCAAATATGCGACGCAAACGTTAGCCACTTGGATTCAATTCTTGTATGAGCTGTATTTTATAGGCACGCCAAGCCTAAGATCTTACATATAATTTTCTACATAGTATAGGGTGGGCCATATAGCGTTTGCTTTTTGAACCACCTATTTTTTTTGGGAATGGTAACACAAATGACATGTCAAATGTGTTCATAATTTACTTAAAGGTTTGACATTTACGAAATGGGACGCTATACGCTTGAACAAAATTGAGAAATATTGAAAACCTATTTCCAAAGTGGTGAGTCTTCTTCTTCTTTTCTGATTTTCACATCGGTGGCTACGTCAATAAGCAAAATTTTCGGATTTGGGGCTCAGAAAATCCACACGTTACTGTAGAGAAGCAAATGCATCCACAGCGAGTCACTGCTTGGTGCGGTTTTTAGTCTGGCAGCATCATCGTGCCATTTTTTCGAAAATGAGCAAAGAGCCGCCGTTACAGTAAATGGCGAGCGTTACCGTGACATGCTCAACGAGTTTTTTTTCCAAAAATTGAATAGGATGACATGGACGACATTTGGTTTCAACAGGACGGTGCAACTTGTCACACTGCCAAAGTTACACTCGAACTTTTGGTTCCCGGTTTTGAAAACCGAATAATCCGCCGAAATTCCGATATCAATTGGGCGCCTCGGAACTGTGATTTAAGCCCGTTGGACCACTTTTTGTGGGGAGCCGTTAAGGACAAATGCTATGCGAACCATCCAGAGACGATTGATGCTTTAAAAGACGAAATCGAAGTTGTCATTCATGAAATTGAATTTATGAACTCAAAAATAACAATGTTCAATCTTCAAAACAAAAAAAAAAGGTTGAAAAAATATTGATTAGTTTTTTTTTTTTATAGCCGATTCAAAAAGCAAATTTTACATGGCCCCACCCTGTCCAACGTTTTACAACTTAAACGTACACTTATTTGCAGCCTGAATAGTTCCTGACGGGTGGACTTAACCATAATCCGTCACCACCAAACCACAGAGGCATAAGTGAGAATTGATCTGATAAGTGCTGTGTATATCGACCAGATCACAGCAGGATTCAGACCCCAGGTTTTTCCAAAGGCTCTACGGCATTGTTGAAAAATTCTTAATGCGCGATTCACCTTCAGTTAGACATGTCTCCCAAGTCAGTTACCTATCCAAGATTATTCCTAGATATTTAGCTTTCTCAGAGAGACTGAGTGTCAAACCTTTCAGTTCTCGAAGATTAAGTTCATCCAATTTCCGTTTTCTCGTGAACAAGACTAAGGTAGTTTTGTACGGATTGACGGAAAAACATTGTCTTGTGCACCAGTCGTCGATTTTATCAAAAATTCTCAGATCTTTCATGCAAACCCTTCATTGCTTTGAAAAGTCCGTGCAAAAATGAAAACCACTTAATTGTTTGGGGTAATTTTGTTTGTTTTTTTCGACGTTTACGAATTCAACCAGACATCTAGCCAAATAAACTTTCCTAGTTTTTTTTTAAATAAATCCAGCTCAGCTTCTTTGTCGGCATCTGCACTTGAGTGGCTTAACCATCGATATTTCCTCTGCCGTTCATGCACTTTTATGATGAAGTGGCTCTACCACCCAGTGAGTTATGAGCACAACTTTTTCGCTAATTTTCTAACCCAAAGTATGTTAAGTCCACCACAACTTAAGGAGTGACTCCACCGACAAGTATTTGAAGTCCAACACCCAAAGACACCCTTCAGTTGAATGCCTAGACAACCAATAGTTCTTTCTCACAAATTTTCTTAAATAATACGGCAAGCGAATTATTCTTTTTTACATTCAGTATCTGAGTTCCACTTCAATTGTCGCTTTTTTTCTTTTAAATACTTGTAACCACTCAAATTTAACATAATTCCCATACTTCATATCAGAAAGCTAAATAACTCAAATATTTACTATCTACTTTTGAGCGAATAGTGCAAATATGTACATACAAATGTAAGTAACCAAAAGACACTTAACCAACTCAGCCTACGCTTTACTTTACCACATTTCTTAACACCAAAATGGGTAACCTAAATAATTCAACAGTCATCTATGGCTGAGCAAATGTACAAATAATGAAAGAATCTCAAACAATGCAATAATGATTCATGCACACAAATATACATACATACAAACAAACATACAAACATACATACATACATACATACATATACATATACGTATGCATAGAAGCAGCAACAATAACTAGTGATTGAATAGAGAAGAGTTAGACGAAAAAGCAGATGAGAATGGAGACGCAGAGCATAAAGAATTAGTTAGAATACAAATTAGTAGAAATGCTGTAATGGCACGGCAAAAGGAAGGAAGAAGAAGGAGTGAGTTGAAGCTCATTGAAAATTCCATAAATGTAATTAGAACATGTAAATGATGCAAAAAGCCGGTCTCTTTGAATGGATGTCTGTCAGATGGAATGCTTGAAGAATGTAGACCAGTATTATGTATAAACCTATGTGCATGATTTTATTCCTATGAATGTATGTACATATGTCTATAGGTATGTATTTATGTACATAAGAAATATCACCAGAGAAATGAATGCTTAATGGCTTTGCTTGGTTGTTGTTGTTCGCTTCCTG
Source organism: Anastrepha obliqua (assembly GCF_027943255.1). Taxonomy (NCBI): domain Eukaryota; kingdom Metazoa; phylum Arthropoda; class Insecta; order Diptera; family Tephritidae; genus Anastrepha; species Anastrepha obliqua. The sequence goes on from NC_072896.1 coordinate 35,928,238, forward strand.
ACTGCTGTATGAATGGATTATTTGCCACTCTTTGAATTTTTCGTTTGGTTTATCCAGAAAACAGCTATTTGCAAATATGTACATACCACTCTTACATACCTATATACATATGTACTCGTGCATACATACCGCGCAATACCAATAGTTTGCTTTCATGGCTTGGCTATTATTTTTGCCCGATTTGTCATTCGTAAGCTACTGCTGCTTCTTGCTAAATGTACAAACTGTTTCTGTTGTGTGCTTTTTTTTTGGTTTTTGTGTGTAAATTTGCATACACAAGTGACGCACCTTGAATGCGGTGGCAAATACGTGCATACACATGCATCTACACCCGCGTTCGCAATAATAGCAGCAAGCCTTATTAGACAATTTTGACTATTTATTTATTTTTTTAATATAGTTCACACTACAACAAAAAACATGTAGTTCAAAATTTCAAAATTCTTAAAATAAATAAAAAAAAAAAATTGAAAAATCTTCATCAACGTTTCAGTTAGAATTCATAGACAATTTCAAAATAATTTCATCAAAATTAAATTTCCAAATTTTTAGTCAGAATTTCTAGAGTAATTCTGGGTATGCAGTTTTGTAGTCCATTCAATTGCGCCAGTTGAAAGCGGCTTAAAATTTAAGTTGATTTTTTATCGTTTTTTTTTTCTTGACGTTATTATGCATTTTCTTCTATAAAATAAAATGAATAAATAATTAACGCGTACCCTTCTGTTAGGAGTTTGGCCGAGCTCCTGCTCTCATTTGTGGCGCATTATAAGTAGCTTTCTTATGGCAAAAATACACTCGGAGGTTTGCCATTGCCTGCCCAGGGGCGACCGCTATTAGAAAAAACTTGTTCTAACATTTTGCTGTTTAATGCACAGAGATTCGAACCTACGCACTCCCGAATCACTCCCGAATTGTAGTCACACACTAAGCCACTCGGCTACGGCGGCCGTCTTCTTCTTCCATACCTCAACATTTTGTTCACGTTCATATTCACCTTTATAAAAGCATGGCTCATTGTCTAAAAATAAATCACATAAATCAAGCTTTATTAAAAAATTTGAAAACTTAGACCAATTTTGTCAAAATTTCAAACTTTTTAATCATTTTTTCATAAAAATATCTAATATCTGTACAAATAACTTAATACTTCAAACTGCCTAGAATACTTTAAAAACTTGAATAAATGTTCAAAATTCCAAACTTTTTATCAGAGAGTTTTGAATAAGTTAAAAAAAACTGGGTATGTAATTTTATAGCCTATAAAATTTTAGCACAACAAAGTGCAAATTTGAAGTTGCTCAATAATCCCGTTATAGTTTTATAATCTTTTCCCTGATGGTGTAACGCATTTTCTGCATATAACGAACTTTAGTTTTTTTTCTTATATAGAGAAAACCATCAAAATCGGAGCATATGCATGTCAAGCGGTGAAAACTTTTACATATTTGGGATTCAAATTAAGTTATGATAACTCATTGGGCACTACAATTGACGAAAAAATACAAGCAGACAATAGAGCATATATGGATCAGAATCGTGGATATTTAGTGAAAAGGACAAAGCCATCTCCAAATATTTTAAAGCAAAATGTTGAGAAAAATCTGCGGAGTAGTCAAAGACAACAACGGTGAATGACACATAAGATGGCACCATGAACTTGACCAACTAATAAAAGGAAATAATATTGTGCGCTTCATCAAAGCCCTAAGAATCAGATGCTTAGGTCATGTCACGATAATGGACCCAACGAGAGCTGAAAATGATTGACGCTTAAACATTTACGACGAAAGCAAAAGGAAGGAATCAACCAAAGATCGGGTCAAATAGAGACATTTTGTTCAGCAGTTCAAAGCTCACACAGAGCTGAAGCGCCAAACGATGATGGTAATAGATAAAACATGAAATACCGTTACTGAAAAAAATTATCAAAAATCAACGAGAATTTTGAGACACTTGAAACTTGCAATTTATTAGACTGAAATTTGATCATCATTGCTGTCGTGACGGTCCGGGTAGAATACTCCTTTAATAACTTCGCCAGGAAATCTCGATCCTTTGCAGATATTCTCCAGTTTTTCAGTCCAAAGATCTAGGCGTTGCCATTAACTGTGTCAATTCAGGTTTTCCTTGGGCGACCCCTTTCATAAGGCACATTCAACTTACTATTGTAGATCTTTTTTGTAATTTCGTTTGGGTCCATCCTCAGAACATGTCGAGCCCACTTAAGACGCTAAAGCTTGATGCAGTCGGCGATTTGGAAGTCGTTTAGCTAAGCTAGACATTCATCGTTGTAACGTAGGCGATAGTTGTCATGATCTATCCGCCCCGATTCAAGGTTGCGGCGTAGAATTTTTCGCCCAAATATGTTAAGCTTTTCTTCATCCGCCTTACGCGTCTCCCAGGTTTCAGAAGCATAAAGTAATTCAAGACCTAATTTTTGTTTCGTAGAGCTTCAGCTTCTTTCGCTTACAAAGAAACGAGAAACTTATGTAGAAACTTGTATAGAGATTGGCAGACAATGTTCCCTGTTGGAGCCTCGCACTAATTTCTTGTTGCGTCCGCAGATATGTTAGATCCAAGATATTTGAACGACGCCACCCATTCAAATGTGTAACTGCCGATCAACATGGCAGATTTGCGTACATTTGGAGACTAAAATTTAATGGACTATGAAACTGCATACCCAATTTTTTTTTCAATTCTGATTAAAAATTCAGAAATTTTGATGAAATTTTAAAAAATGTTTATAAATCTTGTAAAACGATTGAAACTTGAATTAATATGGCATTTACTGTAAAATGAACGATATATTGATAAAAAACAAATTTAATTAAAAAAAAATTAATTAAAAAAAAAAGTTTTAAAAAATATAAAAAAAAAACAAAAAGTAAATAAAAAATAGTCCAAACGTATCAAAATGTTGAGAGGCTACATTTTTCCGAAATATTTTATGCTCGAAATGTTTTTTAGATCCAGATCGCCAAGAATGCCAAAATCGCGAGCAAAAATAATTATCTAAAATCAACGAAAATTTTGAGACACATCAAACTTGCACTTTGTTGAACTAAAATTTAACGGGCTGTATACCCAATTTTTTTTTTTTATTATTTTGATTAATTTTTTTTAAATATTTATGCAAATTTTTCGAATTTTTTATAAATGTTGTACAAATTTTGAAACTTTGATTAATATGGCATCTACTGTAGAATGAACTATATTTTTATAAAAAAAAATTGCTAAAAAATAAGAATAACAAAATAGACAAAACATGCCTCAAAGATTAGGTGCTATATCTGTTTTTTTGCGGGGCCGTATGGAGAAAATGCCAGCGAAAAAACATTTCAAAAATCAAAGACAATTTCGAGTACCATAAACTAGCACTTTATTATCCTAAAATTTAAAAAGCTATATAACTGTGTATCCAGTTTTTTTTTTTTTTTTTGTTTTCAGTTCTAATTAAAAGTTTTGAAATTTGTCAAATTTTAATAAATCTTGTGCACAGTTTGGAACTTGGACTAATACGGTCTTTATTATAAATCGAACTATATTTAAAAAAAAAAAGTATTAAAAAATATATGAATAAATAGTCCAAGTCACTTCAAACTTCCACTTTATTGTAAAGAAATTAAATGGGCTATAAAACTGCATACCCAGAAATTAATAAAAATTCTCTAATACAAAATTTGGAAATTTTGATAAAAATTTATTGAATTTTTTTAAGTTTGAAGCACAAAATTATTTTTGTCGATTTTTTTACAAAAAATATTAAATGCTTGATAAAAAGTAAATAAATCATCAAAATTTCTCAGTATGGCGCACTGCTATTATTGCGAGCACAAGTGTATATAAGTACATAAAAGCATACTTGCCAAGATATTGGCAACTGCAGACGTAAAAGGTGTATCGTTATATGTATCTAACCAAATATCTCACATGCACATTGGCAAGTATGTATGTGCCAGAATGTGTATGAAGTTACAATGGGGGAGATATGCATGAGATTTAAGAGATGTGCTGCAGATGTAGAAGTAGGGCAGTTGGAGAATATATTTGTTGGTTGAGTAAGTAAGTAGTCGCAGAGGTATTTAGAAGTGTTTGCGAATTTACATACATTTAGCATGCGGTAGGAGAGCTGTATAGGAGCAACTATTTACAAGCATTGATATGTGCATACAAATATCTAAGACTCAATGATAAATATGCCAATAAGCCATTAGGCTACGTGTAGGTACTTGTGTAAGCAGCACTTGGCGTATGGTTGAGTAACTAGGATGAAATGAAATGAAATTTTGAAAAGGTCCAGCCAAGGAGCACCAGGATATTTGGTGGCTCCTAAAACACTCAGGCTAAAAAGCCCATTTTATTTAAAGCTCTAGAAAGAGGGTAGATAGTCAAGGAGGGAAGGAGAAAAGTATCAGAGGAAGAGCTAGGAAAGAATAGAGACAGAGATAGAGATAGTTAGTCCTGTGAGAATTTTCCAGATTCTTTGGCAAATCTGTAAATATCCTCCAGTTTTATAGAACGAATATTACTCATTCTCATGACATCGGAACCCAAAACTCGTAGTCGTGCTCTAACAAAGGCAGGACACTCACAGAGAAAGTGCTCAGTGCTAGCCACCTTCTCCAAGCATGACAGGCACACTGGGTCCTCAATTATTCTAATGGTGGTCATATGCTGCCCCATGGGTTGTGTCCTGTAATAATATCGACCATCAACCGAATGTCTTTCCTTCCAAGTTTTAGTAGAAAGTTTGACATTTTTCTCTGTTCGGACTTGGCACAAAATACTTTGCAGTTCTGCAGCGTTCTAGACCGGACCAGCGCTCGGATAATCGCTGATCCAATTCATGATTCCTACGGAACTGATTCCGATTATTGGCTCTGGCCCCTGTGGGGGCACCGCTGATCCACGGTTGGCCAATTCGTCAGCAATTTCGTTTCCTTGAACACCGAAGTGTCCCGGAACCCATATAAGTACAAGCCTGTTTTGTTTTGCGACAGAATTGAGCACCTTCTTATATTCTTGAACAATCTTTGAGGTTTGCTTTGCGTTCTCCAGGGTCTTCAGTGCAGCCTGACTGTCACTGAAAACTCCAATCTGTTTCCCGCTCCATCTCCTCTCGATTATCGGCTACTTTTAGGATGGCAAAAACTTCTGTTTGGAAAACAGTTGACATTTCCCCCATAGCATAGTGATACTTATTACTATCGTTTAAGTACCATCCGGCTCCAGACCCTATTTCATTCTTGGACCCATTGGTAAAGAAAATATCCGTCAAACCTCCCTGCATGCATTCTGGATTGCTTCATTACTCACTCAATGGAAATCTGACATCAAATTTCCTTCCAAATGAAACTATGGGTATCAGGTCGTCTTTAGGTGCCGGAAACAGTGGATACTGCTCAGATAGCAACTTAAAGATTTCTCTGTGTCCCGAAGTTTCATCTTAGTGCCAGAAACCATATTTATGGAGTCTACACATTGCTTTTTTGCTTCCTGTTGTATCTTAAGATCCAGGGGGAGCAAATCAAGCATAGCATTTAGGGCATCACCAGAGGTTGTACTCATGGCACCCGTGATGCATAAACATACACTTCCTTTTAGCCTGTACAGTTCCCGGATTGTCTACTTAACCATGCTCCGTCGCCACCATACCACAGAAGCGTAAGTGATGATTGGTCTGATAAGTGCTGTGTATATCCATAGGACCACAGCAGGTTTCAGACCCCAGGCTTGACCAATGACTCTACGGCATTACTGAAAAATCCTCAAAGCGCGATTCACCTTCAGTGAAACGTGTCTCCCAAGTCAGCTTCTTATCCGAGATTACAAGTGTCACACCTTTCAGTGTTGAAAAACTGAGTCCATTCAATTTCCATTTTCTCGTAAACAAGACTATGGTTGTTTTGTTCGGATTAGCGGAAAGACCTTGTCTCATGCACCAGTCATCGATTTTGTCAAGAATCCTCTGCACTTTCGTGCAAAGCCTCCTTAAGGATTTATTCGATGTTAGCGCACAGACATCGTCCGCTTGGACATGAAAACCGAGTTCCTGTATCTCCGCTAGTAGAGAGTCTACGACGAAGCACCACAGTAGCGGAGAAAGAACACCCCCTTGGGGACATGCTTGCCTGGCCCTGACTGTGATTTGTTCGTCACCACTCCCACCCGCGGTTAACAGCCTCTCAGTGAGCATGGAATATATCCATTTTACAATGGTTTGATTAACTCCGTGTCGTTCGGCAGAAGGATAACTAGGATACCCAGCACCCAACATGCGTGGAATGCATTACTGCACTGCACAAGGAACTACTTATGAAAGTCATCCTTCTTCAGGTATTGTGGATTTATTTTACATACTACACGTTTACTAAGAAATTGTAATAAAAAACCATGGAATTGTAATTTTAAGGAAATTTTCTAATTTTGTGTATAACCTGGGTTTATATGAATTTCATTCGACTTTCTTAAAAAAAAAATGAAAATTAAAAAAAAATTTAAAAACTGTTCAAAATATTGATCTGCTATGGGTTTGCCAACTCTGTATATTTTACCCAGTGATATACTATAATCCGTTAACGGCTCATGGCGCCGTTAATTTTTGATGGCTTTGCTAAGTATCCGAACAGGTGGTAAGATATCCTCTTCACTTTTCGCACCAAAGTTGTGATTTTGCATATTTGCGCATTAAACCGCATTTATATAAAGCATTGAAATATATTACAATAAAAAAAAAATTAAGGGAATCGTTATAAGGTCATTTGAAAATTGCCATAAAAAGTCTCAAAAGTCGTCGATTATTAGGGGCGCATTTTCAAGAGTCAACCTATCAGTTAATGTGTAACCTTTTTTGACACCACTGCCACCACTAAGATTTGCATAAATTCATTGGACACTGTTTTGCATTTTTCTTTTCTTTTTTTTTTCTTTTTTTTCCTTTTCTTTTTTTTTGTTTGCTTTCTTTACACTACTTAAATTTACGTAGGCGCACATTTTTTGAGAGTCTGCCTTTGACTTCGAAGAGCTCATGAACTTCCAGAATTCTTCAACATAAATTTGATACACATTTACTTTCCGCCTACAATCGCTTTACTCCGACATACATACCATGCTTCTTCTTCCTTTCAGCAAATAAAAGTGTGTGTGAAAACTTTCTGTTGCATGTTGAAACTTTCCTTTCCGGACAATTAAAATGTTTCCCGTGACAAGCTGTCAAAACAATAATTTACATATACATCCTTACTTACATACACATTGAAGCATATTGAAGCATCATTTTAAGAGCTAAAGTTTTGTTCTTGCCATTTAACTGAATGCGGAAAAAGGTCCTAATTTCAATGTGATGTATTGAAATTGTTGTTTGGTTTCTTTTTTTTCATTTATGTAGACGAGAAAAATTGCTAAAATTTTGCAAAGTAAAAACTTTATCCACTTTTCTTGGAATACTTAAGTGCATGTAAGTGCATAATAGGTTTTAAAGCTTATTATAAATATTCTAAGAGCTCTATTCGAGAGAAATTTTAAAATTTCGTATCTTTCAAGTACATAAATGCCTCTCGTAATTTTATTTTCCAGCAAGTCAAAAGGTCAAATTTTATCCAATTGAGTTTTGACATTTTGAGGTAAGTAAATTGGTTGGAGAAATTCAATTTGTTGGAAATAAAGAGGAATGTAGAAGAAAGAAGAAGTGTGCAAAAGTATATTAATATTTTTTTATTCGGTAGAACTAAGGGAAAAATGTGATGGATTCGGGTGAAATGTGGCAGATTTGCATTTATTCAACAAATATAAAATTTCAATATATATAACACACAACCCTTCTAACTAATACGAATTCAGTTATTGTACTTATATCTATATATGTGTGTACGTATGTATCTAAATATTGCTGCTTTTTTATTTGTAAGCGCATCACGCACGAACAGCTCAATAGATTTGCTTCATTTTTTTCAGTTTTGTTTATTTCTGGCTGCGGAAGGTTCTCCAAGAAAAAACTTGGAAAAAGAGTGTTACCAGATTTCTAAAATATACAAGAAAAAAACTTAAGTTAAATTAGCCGCATTAGCTCTATTTTCAAAAGATTGTATGAAAATACTCAATACAAAAAAATTAATTTAGGTGGGGTTGCCACCTATTAAGAAATTGCAAGCCGCATTTAAAAATAGTACTAACGGATACCATATAAAAACACTGCCACCAAACGAACTTGTGTAAAAAACAATATGTTATTCCTTTTTGTAGGGTTGCCAACTCTCAAAAAAGTTAATAAAATGTTGGATGGAACACTAATGTTTCGTTATCTGCTCAAGAAATTTAGCAAAAATTCCTATCCACACATACATATAGATAAGCAATGGTCGGCAACAGCCCTTAACTATGCTAAAGAGGCAGGACCTTTTTCATGCTCAGAAGCCTCGCACGGCTAATAGAGTTGCATATGCGTGAGAAGTCTCAAAGGGTCAAAACTGCACTTTGCTTTTGGAATGCATGCATCTTTGTTTCAAGCGGAGGTGTATGCTGTTCAAGAAGCGATGAACGAAAACAGATGCAGAGACGGATCTATATATGTCTGCAGCGACAGCCAAGCTGCGCTCATGGCCAACATCAGGTGGTCAATTCCTGTAAATCCAGGCTGAATTATGTCGGTAGACTAATAACCTGTAACTAACATGGGTCCCGGACATGTGGGTATCGCGGGTAACGAGACCTCTGACTCTTTAACTAGGATGGACTCTGAAGCCAACTTCTTTCGCCCGGAGCCCATTCTGCCACTCGCTTCTGCAGTCATCAAAAACCAAGGTTAGCAAATGAGTTACTACAACGCACAAGCGAGCTTGGCAGACAGAGAGAGGCTGCAGATGGACTAAACTGATGTTACCTGACATGTCCGTCCGACTGTTGCAAATCCTCCTGTCATTAAGCAGAAGGGACTGCAGACAGCTGGTTTCACTGATATCGGGCCACTTTCTGTGGGCGAAGCACATGGAAAAGGTAGGTATTTCAGACAGTGCACTCTGCCCAGCATGTAGAGAAAAGGATGAGACGGCAGACTACTTTATGTGCGTCTGCCCGACCTTCATTCGAATCAGGATTGAGGTCTTTGGCACTAATGTGTTAAGAAGTGACCACCGTGGCTCCTTGGCACCACAAGATCTACTCAGATATCTTCGGAGGTCGGGTAGATTTAAAGAAAATTAAAAGGGAATTCGAGTAGTACGATGGACTTAATAATATATAGTATATAATTGGCGCGTACACTCCTTTTGGGTGTTTGGCCGAGCTCCTCCTCCTATTTGTGGTGTGTGTCTTGATGTCGTTCCACAAATGGCATCCTTGGGAAAAAATATTAGGCACCCCACAAAAATACAAGTAATTTTAAATGTGGCTACCAAAGTGACTGCTGCATTTTGCAAATGTGTTACTAGTGTGTTTAACCTTTGATTACAACAGTAAATTGTATTATGGGAAAACCCATGGCACACTTGCTGAGTAAAGTCTAAGAAGCTCAATTTTTCAAGGTATACTCAAAATATTTCGGCATTTTAAACTTAGTAGTCAATGTGTGAATAATCTTTAGTGCAAAATTGTCAAGCTGATACAAATAATTACATTTTTATCAAAATGTTTACAAAAAGTGAACTTTGTTATGGCAAAAGAGTGAGAATCCAAGCTTTCAGTGAGGCAGGAAAGAATCAGATTGGAAGTGCAATTTGGTGAAATGTTCGCGGTGCACAGTCGAATGTGCTATTAAGCGATTTGTGGATACAAAATCCCACCATAGTAAATCACAAAATAGAAGAAAACGCCTCACTAATGTACGGGAAGACCGAAAACTTCTGTCGGAAGAAATTGGAAAATCTGTTAGTGCTCGAACAGGTAGAAGAAGGCTTCTGGAAGCAGGTTTAAAAGGATACAAAGCCCGAAAGAATCCGTGGCTTTCAGAAAAAAAAATTGGAAAAAGCATTTAGAATGGGAGAGCTCATCTTACCAACATTTTACGGAGGAAGATTGTTCGAATGTTCTGTGGTCTGATGAACTGAATTTCGAGGGAGGCATAGTTTACACCATTTTAAAATATCAACAACTTAGCTTCTTAGGAAATAAGGAGAATTTCGAGGGAAGAACACAAATCTTATAAGACGATTTTTCTTTCCTTTGCTACACCTATTTGGAACATCTGGTGCAACGTTTGTGACCGCCGACGGGCTGCCGAGGAATACCATTCAGATTGCGTGGTACACAGTGTTAGGCATGGGAGAGGCGGTACTATGATCTGGGAATGTATGGCGGCTGATGGTGTCGGCGAAATGTTCATTTGTAAGTGTTACATGGATGGTAAAAAGTACATAAATATATTAACCCTTTGGGGACGGAGCCATTCGACGGGCGAGCGTCGCTGAGGACGTGAGATATTGGAGTGCTTGTAAATAAAATAACTACGTTGAACGTTATAAAAACTAAGGCTTTATTTAACAAAAGAAAAATTTATCATAACATCAAACACGGATTTCACTTATATTTTACGAACTAATGCCGTCATCTCCCGTCTTATCAGATTCAAAGATATAAAAAGCCTGCTGGCTCCTCTGGCAGTGAAATTCGTCCTGACTCTACCGTCGTCTCATATCGTAAGTTTACATTATAAGAAAAATAAGACTTCATCGCTAATGGCCCCTAATATCTTTGAATGAAAGTGATCCAAGTATATTTTGAATATCGTCTTAAATTTTTGAGTATAATAAGAAGTAAAGTAAAAAAATTAAAAAAAGAAATGTATAATTTAAGATTTACTTAACCCTCCGAAAGCTTTTGGTTGAGCTCCCGGATGTGGCTGTTTTTTCGTTCTGTTCAGGGATCCAAGGTTATAGCCATAAATCGATAGGAAATTTAATTTTAAGATGCTGCGTGGAAGCTTAAATCGTTAGCTATAATAAAAATATGTTAAATTCACGTCCAACGTCGTAAAAGCCAGACCCGGTGCCCTACGAAGGGTTAATGTAAAAAATTCGTATAGGGAGGTTTTTAAAGTACATTTTCTTCGACTATTTTTATTAAAAAGCTACATATATTTGGTAGAAAATATACTTAAAAAAATTTTTTTTGCAAAAATGTTATATTTTTTTCCAAATTTTTGGGAAAACATTTTTTTTCTCAAATGACAATTTTATTATATAACATTTTGTTCATAATAACAAGTAAATTTTTTTATTTAATTTTATAAAATTTTTTCGATTTACTCTTTATTTTGCACAACCCTATAAATATACAAATTTTCTTGAGAAATTTTTTTTCCATTTATGAAAAAACTTAAAACAAAATTTTTTAATATAATATTTTGTTCAGAAAAATATATAAATATATCACTTTCAAAAATATTTCACTTTCATTTTCAAAAATATTTCACTTAAAAATCAATATTTCCCTTTATAAAACACCGTGCCGAAATTTTCGAAATTGAATAAAATTCCACTTTATAAATTTGTTTACAAAATTAATTCGAAATTTTCAAATAATACTCGAATACATAAATTTTTTTATAAAGTGTGATCGGTTTACTTTCTATTAAAATTTTTTTTAATAATTAATAATTTAATGATAAAAAATTATCAAAAATCAAGTAAAATTTTATGCCGCTTTAAACTGGCACAATTGAAGGGACTACAAAACTGCATACCCAGAATTGTCCAGAAATTATGACTAAAAAATGTGAAATTTAGTTTGATGAAATTTTTTTGAATTTTTTAAAATTAAAAAAAAATCGAGACTTTGAGTTATATGTTTTTTGTTGCTGTGTAATATAAATAAAAAAATTAAAATTAAAAACAAAATCTTTCCAAACAACCACAATTGAATGGACTACAAAACTGCAAAACCAGAAATTTTCTACGAACTCCGACAGAAATTTTGATGAAGATCTTTTGATTTTTTGTTGAGAATTTTGAAACTTTGAATTGCATGTTTTTTTGTTGCTGTGTGAACTATATTTTTTTAAAAAAGTGCGTGTAGCGTATTACACATAACAGAAATGAAACTTTCAAGGCAGACAAAGAAAGAGGGAAAGACCCGAGAGAGAATGAGAGAGAATGAGAGAGAGAGAAAGAATATGTATCTAAATAGATTCACAACATTTGCAGAGAATACAAATAGACAAAATTTACAAAAAACGGAAAAGGGTCGACCGGTGTAGGTAAACGCTGAACACAAACCGTGGTAACAACGAGCACTACTCCGAGCGTTTATCACCCGCACAAACGCAGCCATTCCAGAACCGTAGCAACGGCACAAATTACCGCAAGGCAATACCAATAAATCCGACGCCGAAATGGATAGCACTTTATAGTACGCACAAGCACTAGCCAGGAAACGGAAATAAGCGGCAAAAAGTAGGCACCAAAAAAACGCCCCAAACAGTAGGCACCAAGGAAATATAACGGCAAAAAGTAGCCACCAAAAATATATTTCCTAGAAGTTCGCACCAACAAACAAGCGACAAAAAGTAGGCTATTGCGTGTTATTTCTCACTAGAAATTAGCAATATGGCTCTATCTCTCCTTTTCCTCTACGTTATATCTTTTTTCTCTCTCGCGGAACGAAAATGCCCAAAACGTTGCATGGCCTTGAAATTTTACGCTCCATTCTCGCTCGTCCATCGATGCCTAAGTAGTTTCACTTCATTAATAAAATAATAATTTGATAATTACTTTAAAACATTTAATAACATTTTGTTTATAAAAATATATACATATTTCTCTTTCACTTTCAAAAACATTCCACTTAAAAAAAAATATTTCACTTTAAAGAACTCTGTACCGAGACTTTCAATATTGCATAAAACTCAAAATTGTAAAATTTTTTACAAAATTAATCGGTTTACTTCTCATTATACTCAAGTTTCTAAATATACCAACCAATTTTCAGAAGAATTTACGACAATGTCCAAAATATTTGGGTAGCTTGACATGGAATATCTCACTTGAGGAATACCAGCGTCAAAAATCGCTGAAATGCATTTCGAAAGAAAAGAATTCGCATTATCTTTTGCATACGTACAAGGTGGCGCCAAATTAATCATCCAATTTGGTTTTTGAATAACTTTTTTACTGAATAATAAAAGTGATTTTTAGTCATGCAAATATTTATTTTGACTTTTACGCGCTCCACTAATTGTCTGTTTGTACACGCAATAATTGTATACTTAAATCATTAAAAAAAAAAATTAAAAACCTTTATTTTACATTTATATTAGAGAAATGATATAAGACCGTAATAAGCAGACTTACTACTCCCAGAACACAAAGTTCCTCCCCTAGGCTTTGTATAACTCAGCATAAGTAAGATGTGGTCGTCATTGTCATACACTTCAGGCCGACGAACAATCCATCCTACACATGCGGCCACATTTCTTATCGGCTGACAACTCAAGCTCTTCGACTTCATCTGTTTCTGCTTTTTTAAACTATTAAACTTTAAATCCTTTAAGTACTTTTCTTCGCTCCTTTTGCCCGCTATCAATTCATGCGCCAGCTAACGTTTAACTATAAAACACGAAAGTACGTCAAAATATATTACCCATTATCGTACCAAATGTATTTTATTCAACTGTCATACTATAAATAATTTGTCGAGTGTGATCTTATATTAGATTCGGAATTACATTGAAAATTTGACTGATTTATGATGAAAATATAATTGTTTTCAGACATGTACATATGTACGTACATACGAACAAATTTAATTTGCGTCTGCATGTAGAAAATGAGTAATCACACATATCAGTACCAACATTTTATAACGGCACTTCATTCATACCAAAAATGACAAGTGCCGCATTTAGGACCCTGTTGGAAAAATCTGGTATATATAAGGAAGTTGCGCCTGTTAAGTATTTTATGTGCCTAGCAAGCAGGGCTTCAATTCTCAGCCGGCTTATAAGCTTATTGCTAAGAGCCTCATATAATAACTTCTTTACATATACAAGATTTTTCCAACAGGGTCGTATATGCGGTCATCTTGATTGAGGCTTTCTTAATATAATATAATGGCATTCTCCGTTTTGTCAGATTGGCTCCAGTTTTTGAGATAACAGAATTCGAAGGTTTGCCTTGGCGCCACTTAAAAGTTCATTTAGAAACAACCAACTTTGAAATCAAAAGCCGTTTAAATTGTATGTATAAAAAAATCTAAAATAATATACGATGCAAAAAAATTTGAAAATATTTTAATTAGTTTCTTTTTACTTTTAATTTTTTTTTAAATTGAAATTTGAAAAAGTGGAGCCAAGAAGCACCGAGCAACTCCTACAACACTCAGGCTAAGAATCCCATTATATTTAAAGCTCTGGAAAGAAAAAGGATAGATAGTCAAGGAGGAAAGGAGAGAAGTACCAGAAAGAGGGAGATAAGGTAGAATAGACACATAGAGGTAGCTAGACCTGTGAGTCTGCCTAGCAGTTCTTATGAATAACAATGATTTAAAGATGATATTCTAGTTAGTTAGTAAGTCTGTATTCGGTCATAGTGCACTGCGGCGTCGGAAATGGTCTACTGGGATTGACCGCGGTCCCATAATTGAAGGATTCTAATGAAGTACACCACTTTCTCAGGCTTTCTTAGAGCCATACCACCTAACTACATATGTATGAGTCTTCGCCTTGCGAGTACTTCCCATTCGCAGAAGAATGTGTTCTGGCGCTTCTGGCTTCATCGCGCTGCTCGCAAAAACTGCAGAAACTTGTTTTTGCTAGTTTTAGTTTGTTTAAATGATAATGGAAACTCGTGTAGTATCCAGTGAGAGTTTGTAATTCGTCTCTATCTAGTTTTAAAGGCTGACTTGCTGTTCTTCTGGAAGGAAATATACATCCATTATTTTGCTTGCCTCTGTCGTGAACTTCCCATCCAATGTCTTTCTATTCAAGTAATATTCTAAAAGTAACAATGGTTTTAATAATTTTAATAGTCTCCTAAACAATAAACCAGCAGCTTTGAGCGCAAATTTTCGGAAGCCATAGAAAAAGCTATAGTACGGAAAAAAGGAGGCAAAGTGCACTGCATTTCATCTGCCGAATGTTATGTTAATTCCGGACTATTAGAATAAGAAAGCCCCGCTGCTTAATAAACAATTTTTGCTTACAGGTAAAAGAAAATAAACTCGTTCTAAGCTCACTAAAAGCGCGCCATATCGTCTCTAAATAATTTCCTTTTAGGTAACCAGTACGCAATACATATTTAGGTACTTACCGACGAACAAACAATGTGTGCTCAAAAGAGTTGACAACCTTTCATTTAACAGTAGCAGAGCGCGTGAATGCGCAAAACAACTGAATACAAACATAGAGAAACAAACAACAGCAGTTAAATATTTGGTATTAGCAAACAGTAGCAGCGATGGGGATAAGATAAAAAATTAAATGAAAGCACTTGAAATTGGTAACTTAATGCTGAGAAAATTGTATTGTTATTCTAAGAAAAAAAATATAAAGGGTTTTTTATTTAGCGTGATATGATTTAATTGGAAAAAGGCGCACTCTTGGTTGAGGAGACTCAAGTGTTTTTGTTCAAAGTGAAGTACTACAATCGATACAATTTTGTTTTTAATACATATATCACTCAAATGGCCTCCACGACTCCCCTCACGGGGATCGAATTTTCGAGAAATTATGTTTCTTTTTACTAACAACTTCCCAATAATGAAAACGCAGTGAAATAATTACGAATTTGGCTTTATTATTTTTCAAAATATTTTTCTTAAAATTCAGTACACTTCTGCATTCGCTTGAACTAATTTTCAAAGCACTTTTGCCACTCAAAAGTCGGAATATCCAAAACTAGCTACTTAAAGGCTTCAGCAACTTCTTCACGCTTTGTAAAGCGTTGAACTCTCATTCCATTTTTAATGTTCGAAACAAAAAAAAAATTATTACTTGCCGAGTCAGGGCTGGTCATCGACTGTACAGTTCTCATCGATGTAGGTCACCAGTAATATCTTTCTTTGGAAGATTGGATTTTTTAATGACCTTGGCTGGTCGTTTATTTTCCCGCCGCCCTATTCAGGTACAGACGCGGTTGGAAGTCCCGATTTCGGCATGATCATGCACCTCTCTCTTTAGCTACAGCTTGAACTACTACACCCTGCTACCCTGTTTTAACAAGATACAGGATCGTTCGCCTTCTACTGCATTGCCCGGATATCATCATTAGTATGATGCTTCGAGAAAACAGAGAGTGCGATTTGCAATAAAATGTGATAAAACTAAAATTTGCACTTTATGTCACAAAAACTACATCCTTCGTGAAATTAGCTCTAAAGTTAGATTAAGTAAGGTTATAATTTTTCTTCAAACTAATTTATACTTCCAGGCAGCAAAACTAGTACTTCAAAAATACTCTAATTGATGGGCAGTAAAACTCGTTTGATAAATAAAATATTATTTTCAACCAAAGCTGCAATTTTTTTTTTTTTTTGGAAATTCATATTAAAACAAAGAAAACTGTAAATTAATTTCGAAATAGATTTTATGTCTGCACAAATACCAGCTTGATCAAAAAGTTCCCGAACCAACCGCCAGGTGATGCTCTAAGCCAACTTATTTAAGTTCTGTTTTTTTTTTACGGTGCCACTCGTTTAGTCCAACATTCACCTTCCACATTCCATCAAGAGAGGTGCAACACTTGAAGACAGAGCTTGGTGAGTTTGTTCACGGATGGCTCGAAGTTGGACGGAAGCATTGGCGTAGGAGAATTCTGCCAAGAGCTCCCCGTCAGACGTTAGGTTGCGACATCTGTGGTAAACAATCCTACCAGAATTGTATCGCCATTGCTGGACATTTATAAAAATTACAACGTCTTAAGTAAATCTACCTCTCTAGACGTTTTCGATGCTCTGCAGTTTTAAAAATGGATTTGAATTTGCAACAAAGAGTTTTTATTAAATTTTGGGTTAAAAATTAATTCATTGGTGCGAAAATCTTAGAAATGTTGAGAAACTGGTACGGCAATGATACTCTAAAGAACACAGCTGACAGCCGTTTAAGAGTGGCCTGAACCCTTCAGAAGAGATGGTGAGTCCATCGAGGATGATGAACGTATTGGCAGACCCTCGACATCGAAAACAGATGAAAACATCAATAAAGTAAATGAAAAGTTGATAAATAACCACAAATTAACCATCAGATGTCTGGAAGAGGACTTCAACATTGCATATGGCTCCCTTCTCGCCAATGCAGTTAATGATTTGGGTTTTCGCGGTATTGCTGTAAAGTTGGTCCAAAAGAACCTGGATTTCATGCAAAAAAGGACTTGGGTTTCTGAGTAGGACATGCAATCCAAACATCAGGCGAGTGAGTAGAGAGCTCAGAATGAAACAAGATCAAAAAGAAGCTCGTTGCTTTCATTCAGAAAAGAAAGCGATGCTCTCGATTTTTCTAGATTATGTTTGAATTGTACACTACGAATTTCTGCCAGAAGGTCAAACGGTTAATAAGGGATATTTTTTGGGTCTTGGATTTGTGAAAAAAGAACTCGTGGATATTGCACCATTTTGCACGCACCGTAAACGTTTGACCAAGAATGAAATAAATACTCTGCAATAGCCATCGAATTCTGATAGGGCTCCCGAATCTGATATGGCTGCCTGTGATTTTTCTTTATATTTGATCGAGTCAAAAAGCCACTGCGGGGAACGCGTTTTAACAGCAGAAAGGATGTAATGAAGAAATCGAAGACGGCTCTGTTGGCTATACCGAAAATAGAGCTCTAGAAATGTTTCGAGAGCTGAATCAAACGCTGGTATTTATGAGTAGTAAGTGCGTTGCAATTGATGAAGAGTACTTTGAAGGCTTCACTTTTGAGGAGTAATCTTTTATTTTGCATTTTCTGCAAATATTCCGGGAACTTTTTGATCAACGTGTAACAATAAAAATTTGATGCATTTTTGAGTGTTCGTATTTAAGTGTCCGCAACTGTACATACTTATATGTAGCTCGTAAAGGCTACAGAAAGCCCTATGGAGATTTGAAAACCCATTAATTAAGGAACATGCGCTAACAAAAATCGCATGAGAGGAGGGAGGAAAAATTTTCAAATTTTTTTTTAGTTTATATATATATGTATTTATATCTCTTTTTTTAATTATATATATATATATATACTTTTTTATTTCTTTTCTGGAACCAATTACTACGTCTATTTGAAATATCAGAAACTTCTGCTAAAAAAAGTTCCATATTTTTTATTAGAGTATTCCACTCATGGGATATTGACACTGCAAAGTGAAATGGCACTAAAATTGAAATCCTGATAATATGGCAAAGAGCGTTGCTTGGATCAAAAACTATACCACAGAGATGTGCAAATATTCAGCGGACGCCTGATATACAAGTAATATTCAAAGTTCTGGTGCTTCGCTTTTCACAGCCACACGCAATTAGTGCGGAAATAAGTTGTAGTACTTACAAATCGAACACATTCTAAGAATCGTCCCGACACATAACTTTCCGTTCCACAAAAAAGTTCAATTAGCACATTATGTATTCTATTACAAATACAAATATAATTATAAAAACAAGTTTGAATGAATTGATGAAATGCTGATACCAACCATCTGAAATTCAAATCATTCAATACAATCAACTTATCAATACTCCTGCTAAAATTAAGAAAACATTTCTATAATTGAATGAATCAGCTGACAAGTACGCATTTCTTATCTTTTGCTACAGGCATTTAATGAATTTATCACTGCGATGTTCTGCGATAGTTTGTAATTTTGCAGTACTTAATTCTAAAGTTGAATGACAGTGCAAAAAATTCATGTATTTGATAATAAAATTAAAGATACTGTGCCGTAAAAAAATTCCAAAAAATGTTTAGCTTTTTATACCTAAAAAAATAGGTGATTTTAAAAATACTCCGTATTACGCAGAAACAATTTAGTACAATTCCATCAAATACTGTTTTTTTCTTTTGTTGAATTCTTGTGGAAAGTTGTGTTATCTTACTGTTTTTGGGGTCGTTGTATTCATTTTTTATTGACTCCGTCACTGGGAAATCCAAACAGATTATAAAAAACGATAGAGTCTATAAGAACTCTATTGGTGAGTAATAAGCAGTGTCGCACTGATTATTCTTCTTGATTGCCACGATAACCGCTTCCACGATTTTGGCCAATGTCGATGGGTCGTGAGTGTCCGGCCAATTCGTTGAGAAATCATGATTTTTTTATGAAACTACTGCGCGGTGCATGTTTCATACCATTTGCTTATGATAAAATATTATTAAAATAAAAAATTTTTGAAGAAATCTCTGCGGATAGGTTTAGGTAAAGCTTAGAAGGTACCTTATGATATTTTTCTAATTTTCTGTAGGCGTTTTATAGTAGAAATAAGCGGCGGACGCGAACGACCTGTCGACATGGGATTAAGAGGTCAGATGGAACGATATGGGATTACAGCTAACAAAGTGCGTCTGTCGTTTCTTCATCCGAGGCTTTGTTTGATTTTTCATTGCGGAAGGCTTTTTACGTGGCGGATCCCAAACCCAGCGCACAACCAAATATCCTGGACTGATTTGTCTTCTCACATTAGTTCGCTCTCAAACGGATGTTCGGGAGCTATCCAGAGGATACTAAGGCGAAGCCCGGAAGTTTTGAGCTGCTTGGACCGTATGAAGAAGAATCGTCCTGGCTACTCCCAAGTGAATGGCAATCAGCTACTTTCCCCACTTGCCTGGGGGAATACTTCTACATACCGAACCAGTAACGCAAATTCCACTATCGGCTTGAACCCTAAATAGCTGAAACTCCCTAGATCATGTGCAGAGCTCATTTTAACTACTTAAGTATGGTCCGGTTATGTTGTTTATGAAGCAAAGTGAGTACTGATTCTTAGGCTATTTCCATCACCAGCTGGAGCTAACGAAAAGGTTATTAACGCAACTCAAGACTTACGTTCGACTGCAAGCTATAAGAATTGTTGACCACCACTTGGGAAAGTAGGTAATGCATGAATGAATGTAAATAAGGTTTGCACTTCGTTCTCAGGTTTTTTTATGTTCTCAAATCCTCACAGCACCTCAGATAAGGCTAAGGCTAAGATAGAACTTGGGCCGTGCGTATGTACGTTTCCTCCGGCTCTAATATCTTATTCTTCTTCACGCTATAGCATCGCATTCGAGAAGAAAGTGTGTTGGAGTTCCGGAGATTGGTCACAGAAGCGATAGAAGTCAATGGACCATGGCTCCGCAATTTGCTGTGATCTGTAATAACGCCCATGAGCCCGAGTCTTAGGAAGGTTTAGGAATTGCCTGAACTTCTTTATATTATACCCAACCCGGTAAGGACCTCGCCTTGCGCAGCCCTCAGAATTTGGTATCAGCTGACATTTCTTAGCTTTTCGCTTCTAAGCTCCTCCCTGATGCTGTGTTGGGCCGTGGCAAGGAAGATCTCGCATACTATTAATAACGTAGTCGCAACCAAACTAGCCTATGCATCCGGTGCGATTAGGAACTTATTCCCAAAAGATGACAACTCCTTGATTGCCGCCTGACTGACGTTCAGAATGGCAATTCGCGCATCCCGGAGGTTTCTGTCTAAGTTGATCTCTGCACATGAGCAGATGACATCCACTTTCACCTCAAAAAAGCTGGAAAACCTACCCATCGGTACAGATCGCTTTGTTTTATGAATTAAGAAAAATAATTATTTTAAGTGCCGATTATTTTTCAAAGTGTGCAAAATGGTAAGACAACAAGCGATAGTAATAAAAGAGATCTGACAAAAATGAATTTAGAAAAGTATGGGTATTTTCCTTTAGAAAAAGTGGTATACTTTTGCACGGATAAATGCTTTGAGACCCGATAGAAGTTATTATATTCAAACAAATTTTTCTATATTAGTTTACTGCTTAGTTTGCTAAGCAGGGACGAAACTTTCTATAAACTGGTCAATAAAGTTAACAGAGGTAGATAATATCAGAATATCACTTTTCTATACCTCTTCCTGTCCATTATACTCTATTTCAGGCTGAACGGATTGTGAGCGATAAGGCTGCACCCCAATTCTTCCACTCAGGTATCTATTCCTTCACTCACTTACACTTCTACTGTTCACGGTTCGCAAGAGAAAATGAGGAGTTAGCCACGAACTTTGAAAGACAGCCAAGTGAGAGAGATTTTATTTATTTATTATGATTAGGTACAATAATACAGTTATTATACTTAATAAGAGAGAGATTTAACTGGCAGCGCAATTCGGGTTTGGGTTTTTTACATGCAAGTTTTCCAAGCAAGTGTTGCGTACGCTACGCAGCCAGGATGAAGAAAGGCGACCGATAGAGCTGTTCAGGCAGCGGCAGCTAGAGCCAAATAATATCGACGAGCTGGGCAGTGTTTGATCACAAGTGATCTTCCCGACAAGTACTGAATTTAACATGAGACGGACCAAGGACAAGTACAGACACAGTTAACTACTCACGACCTATCATACCCACCCAAAACGGTAACGCACATGACATTATCGGCAATTCCATCTGCTTCGCTAATGGAGACTATCAGCGACATATAACCTCCATACGTCATAGGCAGAGAGCCTGGACACAGATTTCTTTTGTGGTTATTAGACACAATCACGATTCCATCGACGATTTAGTACAACTGCGATGCAAGTGGGTGTAAATCAGCCGAAGAAAGGAGGTTTGTTTTAATGGAAGCATGCCCCACATATTATTGATGCGACGGCATCAATCAAAATATTTTTGACATTTTTATCCTCCCATTCCCAAAAAAAACACAAAGTATCCACTTTCACAAACGAAAACAACCAAGGTAACCATGAAATACCAATGAAAAGCTTCATTTCCAATTAGTAGAAGATGATGAAAAGCATATTTGAAAAATTTCACAAATTAGCAGACTAAGACAAAATAGCAAACTTAATCCAAAAAGTGCAGGCTGTAAGCCAGCTTCAGTTTTGATTTTTGATCTCCAAGGATTATCCACCAAGTTGAGAAAAACAAAGGACAAATCGGCAAGCAACGGCAGACGATGTGCACACATGAGTTACATCAACTACGTAAACTGATTGCGTAAACGTGGGTTTACGTATCACGGCAACAAATACGTTTGAAAATTAATCTGTTTGCATGCGTACTTATACATACACACGTATTCACATCTGAATAAACAAATACTTCAAATCATTTGCGACCCATTAAGAAATTGCTGCGATAGTTGGATAAGTGGTTCATAGGAAATGCATAGTGCCCTTATTATTTATAGGTTGGTGTGCGATCGAGATCAAATTAAAATTCGCAGTACATAACAAATAAAGGGTGATCAATTTAAAGCTATCGAATTTGAAATTCAAATAAAATAACGAAAATTTAAATTGATTGGGTAAACTTTAGACATACCGTACTCCGAAAAAGATTGCCTGCGACTTCTTTTGGCCTCCAGTCAAGAGTCCTTAACTAGCACTCAGGACCGTGCCAGACATGGTTGGTTGGTTGGTTAGAGTGGTGATTCATCCAGAATCCAACTAGCGCTTCCGCACCATTTTGTTGCCACATCCTCGTTACCAAATTGTTTAACAGTTATTTGCTGCAGGACTATATCCAGTCTGTGCGGTTTAGGAACCTTATTAGGTTGTTGACGTCTACGCCAGACAGTTGCTCGAGACTCTCGAACAGCGGTTTGCCCAGGGTTAACATTCTGTCCTTCCATAGGGCAGGGCATTCACAGAGGAAATGGAAGATTGTTTCCTTTTTCTGCGGTTGTTTACAACTATGACAGTATGTGTTGTGAGGGATGCCCATTTTGGCGGCTTGTTCTCCGATGGACCAGAAGCCAGTTATGACTGCCGTAAGTCTGCAGGTGTCCCGTCGTTTCATGTTTATTAATGTCAACGATTGCTTGAGGTTGTAGGTGGGCCATAACGTTCTGCTGATTTTGCATTTCGTCTGGTCTTTCCATCTACAATCTGCAATTCGAAGGTATTTTAGGGAAATTGCGTTCTTGACCGCACCTAGTGGAGTGAATACTGGTACTGCAAGAGCGCTATTCATGGCAGATCCCCCTCTTGCCAGTTCATCAGCTTTTTCGTTACCTTCTATGTTCCGGTGTCCCGGGACCCAAATCAAGGTTACTCTATGGTTTTCACTCAAGTTGGTGAGGCTATTCCTACTTTGCTCCACCACTTTAGAGGTTGTTCTAGTCGCGTCCAGCGCCTGGATTGCGGCTTGGCTATCCGAAAGAATAGCGATATTGCCCTTAAAAGAAAAATCTGCGATTAGTAACCTACAGGCTTCCCCAATTGCTAGTACTTCCGCTTGGAAGACGCTGCTGGTATTAGGGAGACGCACAGATTTTTCAATTCCAAGTTTATGAGAATATATACCAGCTCCGACACCACAATCCATTTTACTGCCATCTGTATAGACTGTGGTATCGAAGTTGTTTAGAGAGAATCCCTTCTTCCATTCTTTTTTAGATGGAAAGAGTGTGGTAAAATTCCTATTGAACGTTACCATCGGGACGATGTAGTCAGTCCTCTCCGAGGTTAACCGAGTTTGTCGCAGCAATAGACTAGCGTGACCATAAGTTTTTCCTTTCCAGCGACCCGCTTCATTTAACCTAAATGCACTTATGGTTGCCGTCTTCTTTATGTGTAGGTCTATTGGAATAACGTGTGTCAGTGCATTGAGAGCCTCTCTAGGACATGATCTGATTGCACCGACCGTTATTGCACAGGTTGATCTTTGTATTCTGCCGAGTAATTTGGTATTGTACTCTCTCCCTAGAGCTTTCCACCAAACTACCGAACCATACGATAAAATGGGTCGTATAACCGCCTTATACAGCCATAATGTATGCTTAGGTTGAAGACCCCAATTTCTTCCAAGCATACGTTTGCAGGCATATAAAGCAATTTCTGCTTTCCTTACCCGTTCTTCGACGTTTAACTTCCAGCTAAGTTTGGGGTCCAGAATTACCCCTAAGTACTTTGCACTGGTTGATAAAGCCAGAGTTTGTCCGTTGATATTTGGTAGGGTAAAAGTTGGTACCTTGTATCTGGTGGTAAAAAGCATAAGTTCTGTTTTACGCAGGTTTAAACTTAGCCCACATCCTGTGGCCCAAGAGTTAAGCTCGCCTAAAGCCCTTTGGATGATCCCACTGATCGTATTTGGACACAGTCCTGACACCATTAACACCACATCATCAGCGTACGCCACCACTTTTACCCCACCTCCGTCAAGTTTTGTTAAGATTTTGCTGATCACACATAGCCAAAGAAGTGGAGATAATACTCCCCCTTGTGGAGTGCCCCCGTGGACCTTCTTGGTTATGTTGATATTACCCATATTAGCTTTGATGATCCTCGTTTCTAGCATGGAGATGACCCAGTTACTAATGCAACTGTCCACCTCCAAGTCTATCAACGCCCGTTGGATGGCATCTGCGCTAACATTGTTAAAGGCGCCTTCGATATCCAAGAATGCCGCCATGGTATAATGTTTGCTCTCTAGAGAGCCCTCTATTGTTCCGATAACCTCGTGAAGCGCCGTCTCCGTAGATTTGCCTTTAAGGTATGCGTGTTGTGCAGTTGATATACCAGTGCCAGACATAGTACGCCTAAATTGTAAGCAGATCTAAAGCTAAAAACTGCTACAACTAGAGCGCAGAAAAGTACTAAGAAGAGTGCACCTGAAGTAAGTGTAGCCTCTACCTCCAAAGCAGCATTGCAGGTGGCCTCCAGCGCCAGGGCATGATCTTGAAGCAACGGTACCAGAAGGCTCTCTACATGTTGAACAGAATAGCCAAGAACGCAGCAACCGGCAGCGTTAATGAACGTTACCAAAGCAAAGATAAGAGGCGGTGATCGAGGAGTATAAGAAATTTTCAAAACGTACACCCGCACTAATTACTAATGCAGGCAGCCAAACACAAACAAGAAATCGCTCCCAGAACGAAAGGGGTAACGCCCACCCCAAGGAGCCCGAAACAGGGAATGAGCAACTAGCAACTAGATACGAAGATCTGCAGACAGTTCAGCAGAATTGGATGGAGATCAATGTGGGAATAAGATAAATCATGATGAACTACTTACTTGACAATTGCGAAGGTCCTCACCCGGAGTTTTATTCATTAGAAATCTTTAGAGGTTATAAGGTAATCAAATGCGCTGACCAATTTTCTTTGAAGACCCAGAGCTCGCATTTCGTTGTCACCGATGAACGCACCAGGGGAAAAACTGTTTTGGTGCTTAAAGCTGCAGAATAGCAAGGTGCCAGCTATCAGCGAATTGCAGCCAATAATGGTAGAAACAGTGAAAAAAAGCTCTCGTCCACTCCTTGTGACCATCCGTGAAGAATCACTGGAAGAACTCTTCAAGGCGCACAACAAAATCCGCTTTGGCATCCAACTGTCGAAACATTCAAAAACAGCCACTAGCAGTTCAGATATCCTTTTCAGCGAAAAAGATATTCATACAAGAGCTCTGGGGCCCATGGGGCTCAACAACAGTTCGTACAATTTCTTCTATAGAATAGAGCTAAATACTAAAGTTAGTATATGTAATAGAGGTAACAATCCGCCTTGCATCTTTCCAAGTTCAGATAGATTTCAAGGGTGGGAAGAAGTCCTGGAGAATTGGATGGTATCAGATAGAATATCAATATCTGATCACTATTTTGTATTATTCAATTTCCAAAGCAGATCCTAGACTTCCTCCAGGTCGAGAGACAAATTAAGGTCAGTTTTTAAGAACGTCAGAAAGTTAAGATATTGCCTAAAGAACACTCCTGCCGTACCCTTTATTAGAAGTGAGGCTGGGGTGAGGACAAGCTCGACCAAGGAATCACTATAAACGTTAGTTAAATGCCAATTTCCTGGGTGTAAACCAAGAACCTGGAACGGCCAGAGAACACCAGAAGACGAGATAGATTCAATAGTAGAGAAGATTGTACTTTCAATAAACAGTTTTGAACCATATAAATCAGCTGGTCCAGATGGCATCATGCCACTTATGCTTCAGAAGCACATGAAGGTCTAGCTCCAGCTTTCGTGTAACTTATATTCCAAAGAGCTGGAGAAAAGTTAAGGTAGTAATCATACCCTAGGTGGGTAAGAAGAAACATGAGGTAGCGAAGGATTTTCGTCCGATTAGTCTTACCTCCTTTCTCCTTAGAGCACTAGAAAGAATTTTAGATATACACATCAGATTTTTAGTGAAGGTGCAAAACACTTTACTGATTCTAGCGCATGTTTCAAAAACACCTTTTGCACGCGTTCGATCCTGTCGATTAAAAATTTGTAATATGGCCTCATATTGCACCCTACAGAAAATAGAAATTTGAAGGTATAAGAATACATAAAATGCACTTGAAGGCAAAGCATAAAAATGATGCACTTGAAAATGACATTTCGCTTTTATGAATATAAAATATTTGTGTGGCTCGAAATCGGACCCAAAAGTGATGCCGACCATTCGTTTGAATACTCCACAAGCAAGCACGATTTTGTTTAATTATCAGCGGTAAATTATATTATACCATAAAAGCTGATAGGTCTCCATTACCTCGATTACAAAGATGCTACTGTTTTCTTAAAAAAGCACATTCCAACGGGGTGTGTGGTGTAGATTCGTAAGCAAAGGCAGAAGGCGAAGGGGTTCAAAAGGGATATGAACATCGTCAAATATATATTTCCGCTATCAAGTGCCACATAAACATTTATTTAATACAGCTACGCAACAGTAGCAAGCACAACAACAGCAATAACAAACAGTTGTAAAACAGAGAACGCATATTCGTTTTAAATAGCAATGTTGCCTCGGCAACAACAAACAATGTTGGTGGAGGGATAAAGTTTCTGTTTTATATAGGATGAGAAGTTTGTCTCATCGAAAGGATAATATGGCAAAAGGTGTAAGTAATGAAAGGTGAGTGCATGCATGTATGGCTGTATGAATTTCTGTGTATGTGTCTGCATTTTTTGAAATGTTCACGGGCTGTGGGTGCGCATGAAAAAGAACAATTTATCAAGTGGCACGCATTTGACAGCTGAAATGGACTGCAAAAGTGCTAAATTTTTTTGAAATATCTACACGATTACATACATATATACATATATGAGCGCATACAACTAGGGTGATTCAAATATATTTGAAAAAAATTTTATAAAATTACCAAAAATTTAAAAAATAATATTTTTTTAATATACAACATATAATAGGTGTAGGTTTCACTGAACCAAGAAAAAACAATACACATATAAAAAAAAAAATATTAATAGAAAATAATTTTTTTTTTTGGTTCAGTGAAACCTACACCCGCTATAAATGGACAAAAGTCTAATCGTATATTCGAACGAGGACATTTGTTTTTTGAATTTTATGAGGACGCGAGCTTCTTCTTAATAGGCAAACGAAAAAAAAATGAGTGCGGAAAAATTCAAAAAAAGGTAGAAACTTCAGCTATCCTGTTCTGCAGACAACAGAATTTATTGTTTGAGAGTAAAACATAAAAACTTTAAACAAGTAGAAGAGTCGAAATACCTGGTTTTAAAAATACTGCTGCATATTTTGTTTCTATAGAATCTACGGGAAATATCCGCTCTATTGAGAAGGCTTTTTTACCTGTCATTAACAGTAATTTTATTAAATATTTTCACTGATTTCCATAAGAAAAAAAATTTTGTTTGAGAAATTACATTTTTATTTGTTAAATTTTTTTTTAATGCTATGTTTCGCTTCCAATATTTTAAAGATCCAATACCATCAACATATAGACCAATAAGCTTACTACCGACAATACCGAAAATTGCTGAAAAATTACTGCATGATCGCCTATATCAAATTTTGGAAAAAAGGTATAATACCGTACCATCAATTTGGATTTAGAAAAAAAACATTCGGCTAACCAACAGATCCATAGAGTTGTACTTAAAACTCAATCAGACCATGTAAGCAATTGTTACTGTGTGACAATTGGACGTTGCTAAAGTGTTTGACAAAGAGTGGCACAAAAGCTTATATATATATATATAATTGGCGCGTACACCCTTTTTGGGTGTTTGGCTGAGCTCCTCCTATTATTTGTGGTGTGCATCTTGATGTTGTTCCACAAATGGAGGGACCTACAGCTTCAAGCCGACTCCGAACGCCAGATATTTTTATGAGGACCTTTTTTATGGCAGAAATACACTCGGAGATTTGCCATTGTCTGCCAAGGGGCGACGGCTATTAAAAAAATGTTTCTGTTTCACCGAGCTTCGAACCTACGTCCTCTCTGTGAATTCCGAATGGTAGTCACACACCAAGCCATTCGGCTACGGCAGGCGCACAAAGACTTACGTCACAAATAAAAACTACCTTTTGACTAATAACTCATCATAAAAAGCTACCTAACCTACCGAAGTTTCTATATTTAATATGACAATCATTGTTCAGATATTCTTCAAATAACAACTAGAGTTCCGCGAGGAAGTGTTCTAGGACCACCGGAGACACACCACCTCCGGACGAAACGATACAATACTATTGGCAACAGATGAAAGCTGAACTATCGCTACTGAAAACCTGCAGTAATACACAAACGGAGTTAAGGGATGGTTTGGTGGTCTGATGTCTAAAAGTAAATGAGGACAAAACCGCAAGGTTTGTAATTACTACCAAAACAATATGGCAAAGTATTCCCAATGGAACCAACCGCTAAATACCTGGGAATTCACATGGACTCGAAACTAAATTCGAATTACCACATCAAGAAAAAAGGCAAAAATATAAAAGAAAAGCTCACAACTTCATTGGTTAGTCTGTACAAAATCTAAACTTAGCATACAGAACAAGGTTTTGCAATACAAAACAATGATTAAACCAATCTAGTTATATGGACTACAAGTGTAGGGAACGGCTAAAAAGACTTCTCTATATGAGGACTTGCATATATGTGGCTAACTTCTGCAAATCCCCCCCTATTGTTTTTTTTTTTTTGCTCTTTTTCAGATAAGACATGGAGGATTCAACTTAACTCAAAAAATGAAGAGACATGCAGTTATCGTCGCTAGATGTAAAAATTACACCGATTTAGAAATCAATGTCCGGTAAGGATATCCACCGAATTCGAGAGCTGGGGCTTTGTTAGCCTTAGGAGTTCCCTCGAGCATCCCCGATCTACCCGTGGTCAGAAGGATTTCGCGACCTTGCACGATTGCGCACTAGCCCAGCGCTCGCTGAGTTGACTCCAGGCCCATCTTTCCAGGAGCAGACCACAGGTTCTTAAGGAAACCTAAATCCTCTCATTTCGCGACGAAACCGTCTCCAAAGTTCCCTGTCTAGCCAGCTGATCAGCCCAGCAGTTTCCCTCTATGCCGCTGTGACCGGAAACCCAAATGAGCCTGATGTCGAAGTATTCGGCTGCAATCGAGAGAGAAGCCAAACATTCCCCGATCAATCTCGAACGCACAAACAACGAGCCCAAGGCCCTAATTGCCACTTGGCTAAGGGAGTAAATATTTATTTCCTTAACGGTAATTTCCGAGGTAAGCAAATAGTCCACCGCTTCCTTAATTGCGGATACCTCCGCTTGGAAAACACTGCAGTGGTCCGGAAACCTAAATTTAAGTTTGATGGGGGGCTCCTTACAGAATACTCTCCCACCAACCCTTCCGTCCAGTTTCGAGCCATCCGTGAACATGTTTGCCATACCTTGCCGCCAAATGTTGAACCCCGCCCACTCATCCCTTGAGGGAATATGAGTAGAAAACGGTCCGCTCGGACCTAGCGTGGGTGTACAGTGATCCAGCACCATGGGGTTGAACTCAAAATTTTTAAGGATGCTAGAGTGTCCGTAACTTAAGTCTAGCCTATGGCCGAACACCTTAGTCTGATTGCGGCGCGTGCAGCGGTAGTTTTTCCTACGATGTCCACGGGTGCCACATTCAGCATGGCGTTAAGCGCTAGAGTAGGAGTGGTACGGAGCGCCCCACTGATTCCAATGAGGACAGACCTTTGTACCCTCTCCAGCTTCTTAGCTGATACCATCCTTTCTAGCGAGTTCCACCAGACAAGGACTCCGTATAGCAAGATCGGTTTCATAATCGTATTATAAATCCATAAAGTGACTTTAGGCGAGACGTCTCATCTTTTGCCGATAGCGCCCCTGCAACCATACAAGGCAATTGTTGCCTTCCTAATTCTCCAAACACTCTAGGAATTTTGTATTTCCTCGTAAATAAGACGAGCTCCGTCTTCAGTTGATTTATTGATAGGCCGCAATTTGCGGTTCAATTCATAACTAGATTCAGATAACCCTGCATCAGTTCCATCAGAGTATCTAGAAACTTGCCTCTGACAATAAGTGCCACGTCATCCGCTTAGGCAATCACCTTACAGCCCCTCCTCTCCAGCTCCTCCAGCAGACCAGCCATGACATTTCTTGGGCGCTATCACACCAATTACATGACCTCGACTACGCTGACGATATTTATCTGCTTTCATACAGGCATTTCCGACAAGCATGCCAAAATCGATCTTCTAGTCATCGCTGCACGAAACGTAGGTCTGATAATAAACAGCAAGAAAACGATAGCAATGCGAATCAATAACACAAATTCCAACAAATTTATAATCGAGGGAGAAGCGGTGCAGTATGTTCAAAATTTTCTGCTATCTTGGAAACGAAGTATCGACTAACGGAGGAGCTGAAGAAGACGAAAAAACAGAAAACCGTCTGCGTAAAGCTAGGTCAGCTTTTGGAAGGGTACAGCCAATTTGGAAGAGTAGACAAATTTTACAGAAAACTAAATTAAGAATATTTAACGCATATGAAAAATCCACACTCTAACATAGCAGTGAAACGTAGCTTTACAAACAAATGCCTTCGGATTATATGTAAAGCTTTTGGGCCTAACACTACCCGAAATGCGGACTTGTGACAGATCACCGAGCAAGAACCCATCCAAAAGGTGATAAGAGGACGTAAATGGGAATGGTTCGGGCACATTCTCAGAAGGGACAGGGAAAGCATAAGCAGAACAGCGTTGGAATGGAACCGTCAAGGACAGAGACGACCCGGTCGTCCACGAAATACCTGGAGGTTTTCTAAACTTCGTAGCTTAGAAGCAGTCAACCAAACATGGGATGTCGGAAAGAGAACAGCAGTTAATCGAATAAGATATAAATGATTTGTTGAAGGCCTATGTTCCCAGGTGAAATAATAAAGGAATAAAACAAATAAAATCAAAAGCCTAATCAAATCATAAATACGTTTTTTCCGCATAACTCGACCTCAGCGCCATCTAGATTCATAAATCAACTAAATTCATAAATCACACCGAAACGTACTCCCAACGGCAAATAAACCAGCAAACTTTCAAATTAAATACACCTATGAGAAGTTTCCACTAAAATTCTGAAACAAAAAAATGTCCACACAAATATGGACATCCCTTATATAAGTACATCCAAAAATTGATACTCATGGGAGCGACAAAGTTTACATGCCAGCGGCTTGTGTGCAACATTTATAGAATAAGCGTCAATTCATTCAAAACATAGAACAAATTTTCGACAACCTCTGCATGCTTGAGTGAACTTCACGGTGATCCCAGAGGGTGTGTTGAGGGTGCAAGTTGCATGTTGTTCGTACGAGTACTAGTGGGCAGTATATTTGGGTTCAAAACAAAAACGAGATACTATTTTGTTCTAAAACAGTAAAAAAGGAATGTATTAGCAAATTGGTTTCGGTTGCTCTTTCGTTGATTTGAAGCAATTTTGTAATTTTGTGCAATCAGTGCGTAAATTTTGAAGCCTGATATTTTTAAAATAATTTAAAAAATGTGCTCAGCACGTGGCGCTTACGGGAAAAGCTTGGAAAATTAGCGCACAAGAACTGGTTTAAGGGACAGATCTGAATATTTGCATTGAGTTGCGGAGATATGTATGTACTTTTGTATAAAAATATAGTCATATATACGCGCATACATATACATACATACATTTTTGTATTATCAGTAAAATACAAAGCAATATTATACATATAATATATGTATGTAAGAGTCTCTCAATAGGTGTGCTTGAACTTTAGCAGTATAAGAATATAAGGCCCATCTTGATTCAATAATGAGTTGACAATTTTTAAATATTATTGTTTAAATTAGTGATTGTTAGGTTCGAGAAGAAAAATTATCTTAATCTTACCTAATTTTTTTTTAGCCTAGGCTGTACGTTATGGATCGCACAAACGTGTGGTTTCAACAACATGGCGCCACTTGCCACACTGCAAAAGAAGCATTGAATTTATTGGATGGGCAGTTCAAGGGTTCCAACATCTCTCGTGGCGACGAAATTCACCGGCCCCCGGGATGGTGGGACCTCAAGCCGTTGACTAATTTCTGTGTGGCTTTGTGAAACATCTCATCTATACATCTGCAGACGAATGCAGTGCTAATGTGTTCTTCATGAAATTTAGTTAAAGTCACGCAAAAGTGGTCCACTAGGCTACGTCAGCTATAGCAAATCGAGAAGGCCGTTTCCACGAAATTAGATTTCGCACATAATTCCATTGCATGCATATAAAAAACTGCAGACAATTTCACTTAATATAAAGGGTGGTTAAATTTTAAGGGCCGATGTTGAATATGAACCACACCTAAACATCAAGTTTCTTTCTACATTTCATTAGACATTTTTCAATTTCAGACTAACTCAATTTGAACCATGGAAAGATACACAATCCACCAACGCGTTAAAGTTATTCAGGCTTATTGTGAAGACGGGCGTTCAAATCAAAATGCATATCGCGCACTTCATCTTCAGTGATGCGGCACATTTTCACCTCTGTGGAATTGTCAATAAGCAGAATTGCCGCATTTGGGTGAATGATAATCCAATAGTGATTGCCGAAAAGCAATGCACCCACAAAGAGTGACTGTTGGGTGCGGTTTATTGGCCGGCGGCATCATTGGGCCGTTCCAAAATGAGGCCGGCCAGGCAGTTACTGTGAATAGTGTTCGCTATCGTGAGATGATAACGAACTTTTTATGGCCCGAATTGGAAGATATGGATGAGGACGATATGCGGTTTCAACAGGACGGTACCACTTGTCACACACCTAACCAAACAATGGCTCTTTTGCGAGAAAAATTTGATGGCCGAATAATCTTACGTCGCGGCGATGTCAATTGGCCGCCAGGATCATGTGATTTGAAACCGTTGGACTTCTTTTTTTGGAGTTATTTGAAAGCAAATGTGTACGTCGATAAGCCAACAACAATTCAAGAGCTAAGGGATGAGATAATTCGGCACATTATCGGCATAGAACCTCAATTATGCCTCAGCGTCATCGAAAATTTGGACCATCGGATGGAGGTGTGCCGCTGAGGCCGCGGCGGCTATTTGGCCAATATTTTGTTTTACGCGTAATTGAGCCATACCAATATTATCATAATAAAGAGAAATGACAATAATTTCCTAAAAACATTGTATTTTATTCAAAATCAACACCGGCCCTTAAAACTTAACCACCCTTTACGCTCTTAACGCTCTTAACGAAAACCCCTCTATATCTGTAAAAGTGTGCCATATTTTTTTTTTAAATAACCGTATCCAGTTGTATGTACATGCGTATACGGATTTAAATGTGTGAATTTAAACATATACAAGTAGATTTGTACATACATAAATACACCCACATGTACGAGCAACAAACAAATGAGCATCCGATCTTACTTGCTTGCCTGACTGCCTGTCTGAGAGCTCACTTAAGTGTATTTCCGTTTTGAAGCGATAAAAACCCACTTCTGATTGCTGCAGTCTCCATTGTTCTTATTGCTGAAGAGTTCTTGAAAATACCACATGAATGGAACACATGTCATGAAAGTAGTCTGCAATCAACGCCTAGTTGAAAATTTCGTGATTTTTGTGTGCGCATTCCTAGCACAGACTACCAAAGTTGTGATAAAAGTATACTATTTTGAGTATATTTCGTCGAAATGGTTTAAAAATCGATGGTTCTGGTAGATATCTCAGGGTTATGTATTAATCGATATGACACATTTATTCTTAGTAGTGCCAGTCATGCAACCGTATGTTGGGTAGTCATGCAAACTCAGGGATAAGCAAGTATATAAAGCGAACCAATTCTTTTTTTTTTTTTTGACATTGTTTCTTACAGCTCTGAAAGAAATTGAATTTAGAGCTGTAATCTAATGGACTTTTAGATCTGACTGTGACTGATCGAAACAATGTCGAAAAAAAATGTTACTTTTCGTTCAATTCTAAGCAATTTTGGTATTAACACTTTTGAACCAGATACTGAGTAGCTATCGAAAGCAATACTCGTAATACTAAGGTAAATTTTGTTCGGAAATTTTTCGGCACCACTTATTCTTAACATGAATGACCCGTGTTTTGTTCTTTTTCTTATCTTCTTGATTGGCGCGATAACCGCTTAAGCGATTTTGACCGAGTTTAACAAAGCGAGCCAGTCGTTTTTTTCTCATGTTAACCGGCGCCAGTTGGATACATCAAGTGAAGTCAAGTCCTTCTGCATTTGCTCTTTCCAACGTAGAGGAGGCCTTCCACTTCCTCTACTACCACCAGCTGGTACCGCATCGAATACTTTCGAACTACATAACCCAGCCAACGTAGCCGCTGGATCTTTATTGGCTGAGTTATGTCTATGTCGGTCACCCCTTGGCAGGTAATAGCAAGCCTCCGAATGTATGTAAGCCGTGAAAAAGCAGCAGGTGGCAAAAGCTGTAGGTTCCTCCATTTGATTCATCAATTTGCACACACCAAGTAGGAGCAAGTGATCGGCCATGCTCGGCATAGTCCAGCTTAAAGAGGGAGACAAACAATGTGGATCTTGCGGTGAACGAGGGCAAAACAAAGTACCCGATGTCAACACATAAGGAGTCTTCGCATGTTGGACAACTTATCAATGTTGGCATCCAGCGGATCAAGCGGATAATAACTCTTGCCAGCAATTGTTACTTTGGACTCAGTAGGCGATAGAGAAATAGAGGTCTGTCTCAAAGGACCAAAGTGGCACTCTATTAAAAGCTCATCATTCCTGACCTTCTATGACGATGTCAACAGCAAAGGGAGCTTTCGAGAGAAAAATTCTTCTTTGGACCCATCCACGTTGGTGAGGAGTATAGTTTACGATGTAATAGCGAGCTGTATCTGGGACGTGAATATAGTTAAGCGCGTGAAAACACAGCGGCTTCACTGGCTTGGCCATGTCACCCATATGAACGAAGACGCTCCAGGAAGGCGAACATACGAAACGGTATCCCAAAAAGGAAGACGAGAAAGAAGAAGACCACATCTTTGTTGGAAGGGCCAAGTGCTGCGGGATCTGTCAGTGCTCAAGATATCTAACTAACACCAGCGAGCGCAGGGCAGAAACGTTACATACGGTTGTAGCGCCACCTAAGTTTTTTTTCGTTTTTTTTTTTGTAGGGAAAGACTAGGAAGTACAGCACTCGGACAACATTAAACCCTTTGTATTGCACTTTTTAATTTTCTTTAAATCTACACGACCTCCGAAGAAATTTGAGTAGATCGTGGCCAAGGAGTTAAGGTGATCGCTTCTTAACACATCAGCGCCAAAGGCATCAAGCCTGATTCGAACGAAGGCCGGGCAGACGCACAGGAAGTGGTGTGTCATCTCATCCGCCTCTCTACATACTGGGTAGAGTGCACTGTCTGAGATGCCTACCTTTTCCATATGCTTCGCCCACAGAAAGTGGCCCGTCATCAGTCCAACCAGCTGGCTACAGTCCCGTCAGCTTAATATCAGGAAGATCTGCAACAGTCGGGCGGACAAGACAGGTAACATCAGTTTTATCTATATGCAGCCTCTCTCAGCCCGCCAGGCCACGTTCGCTAACCGTGGCTGCAGAAGGGAGTCGCAGAACGGGCTCCGAATCAAAGAATTTGGCCTCAGACCTCATCTTAGCTAAAGAGTCTGAAGTCTCGTTACCCGCGATATCCACATGTTCCGGGACGCATGTTAGCATCAGGATACTATGTCCACTGACATAGTTTAGCCTCAATTTACAGGACTCAACTGCCCTTGACGTGGTTGGAGGACTGTCAAGGCCATGAGCGCAGCTTTGCTGTCGCTGTAGACACATATAGATCTGCCTCTCTATCTGTTTTAAACAACAAAGTTCATTGCTTCTTCTTCATCCACTTGAAACAGAGATGCATGCATTTCGAGATCAAAGTGCAGTTTTGTCCCGCTGAATTCGGGAATGCTGTAGACACTAGAGTCGGAACCATGCTCGCTCCTGAAGCCATTCGTGAAAATGCGAAAACAGTGGTTGCCGGGTACATTTTCAGAGTTTGACCACAATTGAGCCTCTGGTAGCACCACTCTTTATCTCTTTTCAAGTACGACTCTGAATGGCATTGAGTCAAAAGACAAGGGGAGGATCGTTGGATCGAAGTTCATGCCTTCTCTGCCGCCCAATGCCGAACAGGGGCCGTACCAATTCCCATTGCGACTCAGCCCACAGATGACCTTCAATGTCTCTTGGATGAAAACATCAAGTGGTGGTAGAAGAGCATCTAATGCCAGAAAAGTTCTTACAAGAGCATCTAATGCCAGAAAAGTTCTGATGTAACAGAGAGCCACAGTGCGTTATAGTCCACCTAAGTAAGTAAGTAATATATTTATACTATTTTATTATTAGGTGCGCAACTAAGTTCTCGCTGTTGTTTTGATGAAAATACAAATTTATTCTGAAAAATTTATTCGGTGGCTGCTTCTTTTTCCCAACTTTCTGATAGACCGTATACCGTCACGGCAAAATTGTTCATCTTTTGAGGCTATCCACGGATCAAGCCATTTTTTGATGTCTTCATATGAATGGAACTGCTGGTCAGCTAGATCATGTGCCATCGATCGGACGGCGCAATATCTGGAGAATATGGCGGGTGGGATAGGATTTCCCATTTCAGTGTTTCCAGGTAGGTGTAAAATCACGTTTCCATGCCTCTCCGCGTATTGCGGCCTTCTTTGGATTGCTGTAATGAATCCATTTTTCATCACCCGTCACGATGCTTTCTTGCCGCTGCAGCAGTTGTTCACAGGCGAAAAAACGACGTTCAACATTCCTTGGTTTTAATTCATAAGGAACCCAAGTCCCCTGTTTCTTAATCATTCCCAAAGCATGTAATTGCTTGAAAATGGATTGGCGGGTAGCTCCTAATACTGAAGCGGGCTCTTTTTGCATTTGACACGGATCCTCATTGAGCAATGCCTCCAATTCAGCGTCTTCGAAGGGGTTTTTGGCCTTCCCTCACGCGGACAGTCGACAACATTATAATCACCGTCTTTGAAGCGACGGAACCAATCTCGGCACTTTTGCACTTTCACTTAAAGCAGCATCTCCATAAATTTTGTGTAGCTCTCGATGCACTTCAACCGCCATATTTTTCGAATGTAAGCGGAAAATCAACACTTCCCGCAAATGACGATTATTCGGCACAAAATCAGACATTTTCACAAAACCTAAAGTATATGATACCAAAACAAAATCACTAATGTGTCGAAGCAGTTTGTTTGCCATATTTCTAAGATTGGTTTATGACGTTTAGGTTATGTTAGAATCCACTAGCACGAGAACTTAGTTGCGCACCTAATATAATTTTTATAATTTTAAGTTTGCATCATAGACCGAGGAACGGGTATACGTTTGTTCTGTATATTTTATATTTTTTCTAGTTGCGCAGTGGATATATAGGGTGGGCCATGTAAAATTAGCTTTTTAAATCGGCTAAAAAAAAAACTAATCAATATTTTTTCAAGCTTTTTTTTCTTTTTTGAAGATTGAACATTGTCATTTATGAATGAAAAATAATATCGTTCAAATTACTGTCACGACTGGCTTTACAGTAGGCCATTCGATCAACCCAATGTTTAAGCACATTTTCGATTGTTTGGGCTCCAATTTCATGAATGGCAACTTCGATTTCGTGTTTTAAAGCATCAATCGTCTCTGGATGGTTCGCATAGCATTTGTCTTTAACGGCTCCCACAAAAAATAGTCCACCGGCCTTAAATCACAGCTCTGAGGCAGCCAATTGATATCGGAATTCAAAAACGGTAGCAAAAAAGTTCGAGTGTAGCTTTGGCAGTGTGACAAGTTGCACCGTCCTGTTGAAACCAAATGTCGTCCATGTCATCCTCTTCAATTTTTGGAAACAAAAACTAGTTGAGCATGTCACAGTAACGCTCGCCATTTACTGTAACCGCGGAAGAAGAAGAAGACTCACCACTTTGGAAATAGGTTTTCAATATTTCCCAATTTTGTTCAAGCGTATAGCGTACCATTTCGTAAATGTCAAACCTTTAAGTAAATTATGAACACATTTGACAAGTCATTTGTATTACCATTCTCAAAAAAATAGGTGGTTCAAAAAGCAAACGCTATATGGCCCAGGTTTCTCTGTCGATATGCCATACAAAAACACTCCTGGGCACGAGGAGGCGATATCTACGCCAAATGGTCTTATATTTGGTTAAAACCTTTTTGAAAGATATCTTATTGTAATAATAATCTTGGAAAAATTTTACAAAATTACGTAGAATTTATGTGAGGGAAAATAACACCTGATTAGATAATTTCTGAAATTACGTTCAAGGCTTAACTCATATCTCAAACTATAATATAAAATTATGTACAAAACTAACCAAAGCACTTTAGAGCCTATCAACCACACTCCGGATTGCAACCACCCAATATCTGTTAATTAACCTCAAATCTCTAATAAAATATATGTAGGAATAAATATTAAAACAAAGTGAGCAAATTAAGTTAAGCCATGAATAGATAATATTCTTATTATTATTATTATTACTAAATATTTGAAGTGAACTTATCACTTTGAGTGTTTGCAAACACACATTCATTCACACACACAGGCGTATGCACCTGTATGTGAATATTCAACATAGGGAATACGCACGCATATCGATTATGATTAGAAAGGACGCCCTTGAGTGTGCGCAGTAAGCCTTAATTTGTTTTTAATTGCCTAGACATTTTACTATTGTTATCATTCCCATACGCACATAGATAATTTTATTTGTAAATTAGCAAATCAGAAAATTTTATTGCGCCTATGGTAAAACCCATTT
This sequence comes from Anastrepha obliqua, assembly GCF_027943255.1. Classification (NCBI taxonomy): domain Eukaryota; kingdom Metazoa; phylum Arthropoda; class Insecta; order Diptera; family Tephritidae; genus Anastrepha; species Anastrepha obliqua. The sequence continues at coordinate 35,967,383 of NC_072896.1, forward strand.
TTGTAAGTGGCACCCATTATAAATGATAGTTAAAAAAATGTTTTTTTTTCAAATCCATCTAATTATGAAGGAATTTAATTAGCGCTATCTCAGATGATAACAACAAAGTATCGGCTGGCCAACTGACGTTTATTCACTTTAATGAACATCAGAAAGGAACACGAACTTCTCATAAAAAAAAATTAAATTTTTTTATTTACATGTACAAAACGTTTCTAAACTAAAAGTAATAAAGAGTGACACTTTAATAAACAGGAAATGCTATAAAAAGACAAACAGATATATTATCGTTTGATAAGAAAGTTGCATAAACACCCTGTTCAGCTACGTCCATAAGCAAATTTCCTACACAACCCGTGTAAGTCTAATAGTGTTATATGTGTATATATGTGTATGTGCATAAGTCATATATTTACCTACCTGTGATTTTTCATTCAATAATGTAAACACAACAAACCCAGTGACTAATCAGGCATTTGAGTACTTCATTTGTCAACATAAAAGTTGTAAATGCAATCCATCTTTTAAGAGGCCATTAATTACAGAAAATTACCCGGAAATGTCATTGACACCTTCATGCAAACTTAAGTATGTACTTGAGAGCCTTCGCATTGTCAGTAGCATTTTTCGCAAAATTGCACAACCTAAAATAATAAATACAATAGTTGCGAACTTCGCAATCGGGACAAGACTGTATTTGTCGGACATCAAATTCAGGATGAATTGCGGCGTCGGCGCCTGTGTAAAGGCTTCAAAACTTTAAAGCCTTTTCGCTCGGTGAATGGGAATGGTATTTTTCAAGCCGAAGTTCTCGGCACAAGCGAAGCTTGCAGGATAATTAGGAACCATCCTCAACAACTATCGGAAGCATGTATGTTCTCATCTATCATCAGCCATCTAGCCATCACCTATAACCAATTCAAAAATCGTCAGACAATGCAAATACGAACTTAAGGATGCTTTAGCGCACATGACAGATATCACTCTCATCTGGATACCTGACCATAGGAACATTGAAAGAAATGAGAAAGCTAATAAACTGGCAAGGCAGGGGATATCCCAACATATAACGAATCCGAAGCGGTAGAAATTGGCTGTCCTCAATGCGTGCACAAAGGCGAGATTTTCTCGCTATTCCAGTAGCAGGCCGTTGACAGATGAACTAACAAGGATACCTGCAAAATAACTAAACAAACGTAGCCCAATTTCATGAAATCCAGAACAAACGAGTGGTTAAGAAAGCCACGAGCTGACGTATTCAGAACTACGTCAACAATAACCGGTCACTGGCCTTTGGGAGGCCAGGAAGATGGAGTGGCCGTCCAACGATCGATGTAGAAGTTTCAATCAAGAAAAATCCAATCCAGTTTTTCACTAGCTGTGTTCGTGTCCAAGTCTGGGTGCTCTACGGCATAGAATGCTGGCCGAATCCTCGATGGTCAACTGGAATGAAATTGCAGAATTGAAAATAGACGACATGGGCAGGTTCATAGTCAAATCTATGTAGATGGTTCGACTAATAAAAAGAAAATTTCCGAAATAGAAAAGTGATCATTCGACAAGACAAATTGAGTATCCGAGATGAAAGTGCAAAAGTTAGATATTTTTTTGAAAAAATTTTGGGAAACAGCTTCAGGTCTTGCGAAAAAGCCCAACACAAAAGAGCGCATAAGCTTATGGAATTATTTCCAAATTTGCTAAAGCCACGTTTGAGATTATTCCAGTGAGTATTGGAGTTCCTTACGTAACTATCTATCATACGTCTCTAGGAGGTCTTTGGTCTACCACTGCTTCTTACGCTGTGCGAATTCCAAGAGAGGGCAGCCCTGCAGACCTCACCGGCATCTTTGTGCAGTGGCCTCTCCGACCAAATCGTCTGCGTTTCATGGTTAGCTCGATGGGGAGTTCATTGGTCGATTTCAATAACTCAGTAATAAAAATGATATGCGGCCACCAGATCCTTAAGATTTTGCGCAGGCAGGAGTTGACAAAAAGACTGCAGTTTCCAAATCAGCGCAGATGTTAACGGCCAGGACTCGTTACCACATAGCAGCATGGCGTTGACATTGAAACTGAAGATCTGAAGCGTGATCTTGACTGATAAAGATTTTGAAGACCGCGGGCTTCATTTATTCAATTTGCAATGTCATTGGACGTTCCGCCTATTGGTGTTATTTTGCTTTCGAGTTAAAAAAAGTCTTTCTTATAGTTGATTTCCCTCCTGCTTACGGTGAAATGTGAGACATCATTCTCTAACCAGTTCGAGGTGAATTAAGTCCCATGCAACTTCGCTTCACCTTCGTCCAAGCTTTCCGTAAGGACACTCCCAAAGTTTGAGAGCTAAGCTTTTGTCATCCTTGGAAGCTCCCTCGAACGTCTTCGGTTTACATGTGGCCAGAAGGATTTCCCGACCTTACAGGTTTGGGTACTTGCCCAGCGTTCGCAGAGTTGACGCGAAGCCCATCGTTCCAGGACTAGAAGCAGGTTGTCAAGAAGATCCCAATTCTCCCCTTTGGCGGGGAAACTAGCCTTGTCTAGCCAGCTCGTCCGCTTCGCGCTTTCCCGCAATGTCGCTATGACCAGGTACCCAGGTTAGCCTTATGTCAAAGAATTCGGATGCAATCGAAAGTAAAACCAGGCGTTCCCTAATCAGTTTCGAATGCATCGTAATTGAGCAAAGGGCACTAAATGCCCGCTTGGCCCTCGAAGCAAGTATTTACTTTCTTAACAGTTATTACGCAAGTGAGTAGCCAATCACCTGCCTTTTTGATTGCGGCTATGTCTACTTGGAACACACTGATGTAATCCGGTCACCTGAATTGGAGTTTGATGAGGAGATCTTCACCGAATACTACTCCGCCAACTCTTCTAACTCAGAGCTATCTGCGAACAAGTTCACCAGGCCCTGTCTCCTAGTGGTGCACCCAGTTCACTCCTCCCTTGAATTAAACGTAACTTGATTGGAAAAATTTAGTTTTTCCAGGCGAGCCATTATCTGGCCTGCCAAAAGTGTATATTGAGATTATTGTTTGCTTACGGGCACGGAATTTCGCTTGACCTCATGGTCTTTTGCGCCATCAGTTGTTTTAGAGTATTTCTATATTTCGGAAATATAATCCCTATTTCAATATATTCTAATGAAATTTCGGAATTTGATGATTTTTGTTTTTTATTCGCTCTGAAATAATCCTAAATCCGTAATTCCGGAACTTTTTCTTGACTGAAAACAACCGACAATAATCAACCGTGAGAAACCAACCCTTTCTTGAATGGTAAAACATAAAAAAAGTTTCTCTAAACGAAGTCATTTAATAAATAATGCCCCAAAGGTAACTTTTTAAAGGCTCCAAACTACACTCTACTTGTTGGGAAAACATACAAAATATGGGAAAGATTTCTGGGGAACATTTGTTTTCACATACGAACTGGGATTGGCTTTTGGCAAACTACAAGTATAACTCGGCAAACCTGGTCGCATTTTCTATAGCGTCCCCAAGTTGTACCTAATCGATATACCGATGAATGGTTCAGCGAGAAATGTGTGCCTATTCAAAGAACAGTTACGATCTGCGTATGCACACACCTTCGCATAACTTTCTGCAGCGCCCCACAACTTAATGCGTCGCATACCAAATTTTATCAGCCCTGATAAACGCATGAAAACACGCGCCAGTGATTCACGCTTAGTGACGTATTTCTATGAACAAAAACAGCTGATGTTTGTTTTTGCTAGTTATTAAATAGATTTGTTAACAGAAAGATTGATTGAAATGTCGATAAGGAGCTTTAGAAGTTTGCAAAATTTGCTACAAAATATGTGTTCGTAAGTCAAATAAACTTATCACTAAAAATAGTTGCTGATTACTTTAATAAGTGCTGGAAATTGAAATTGTTTAGAATAAAAGCAGGAAACAATTTTATAGAAAAAATAGAAACAAATATTTGAAACTCTCGTACGTGTTTGTACTCACATATGTAACTGCAGGTTGAATCGAAAATTTATTACTGCGCATGAGGCTTTATAGAACAAATGAAAGTGCTTTATAGAGCAAATGAAAGTCTGGGGAACCTTGCGTTCATCGAAAGTTAAAGTTCGCAAAATTAATTCTATACATTACCCGTTGCTACAAATATCTGAGAAAGAGCTCTTAAGCCTCCCCTTTTTCCGTGCAACGGTCTCATATAAAAATTATAAGCCCACCCAAAAATGTCAAGCAGAACCTAAATTTAATAGACCGGTGATTTCTTATAAGTTGTGCTAATTTAATGGTTAGTTAGATACCTACAAAGGTAGGTAGGTAGGTAGGTGGAAGTGACAGTCGGCCTTTATACCAACTCACTTAGACCGTTGCCGAAGCAGAAGTTTTCCTGCTACTCCTGGTTAACCATTTTATTTTGAGTGCAATACCTATTAATCTGGTTGACACTTATGTCCCTAAGGTCATCGGTATCATTCTCTGACTCTGACAGACTCTTCCTTCTCCTCATTCTTTCATAGTCATATGGCATATGATCAAAGTGACTAACATAGGAGCGTTTTTCTTTGTCCGATTGAGTAGCGTCTTTGAACGCCTGACATACCATTCTGGTGAAATTCTTTTTTTAGCCGCACATGCCGGGCTATCAACGCATCTCGTGTCGGCTGAATGCTACTGTATCACGCAATTTTTAGGTTAAGCGAGGTATACCTACAATCTCCTTACCAAGAGGGAGACGAGTGGTAGCGCATTTTCTCGCTAATTTGTCTGCCTTAGAACTCTTGTTTATGCCCAGGCGCACATATCAAATGAATACAGAAATATTCCGCCATCTCGTTAAGAGAAGCGCGACATTTACGATCAATGATGGAATTAGTAAAAACCCGCATGGCTATCAGAATAAATACAGATTTCTCTAAAAGTAGTCACACAGACAACCACCTCATTAATGACTAAAATTTCAAGAAGAAGAAGAAGACGAACCGAAACGCTTACTTTCTTCTTCTTAAAATAGTCGTCATAGCAAACTTCATCGTCAAGCTTTGAGCCATCAGTAAAGAACCGTAATAGTTGTCAACCCACTCACGTCTAACTGGAATTCTAGTACTAAATAACCTATTAAAATATAGTTCATCCAAACAGTAGTCAACTGAGTTAGTTGGACCCAGACCGAGTGCTATGTCCAACACCTGAATCGCGCCATAGATTAGTTCTGAGTAGCCGAGCTGCAGTGTTACCTGCTTTCTGTTGACGGACCAAATCTAGGAGAGGTAGGAGAAAAGAGTATTCAGAGCATCTGACAGTGTGTGCCTAAGAGTGCAGCTGAAACATATAAGCGCCATATTTTTAACTTTCAGGAGCCTGTTTCTAATCTTATCGAGAGCCGTTCACCAGACTATAATTCCGTAAAGGAGGAAAGGTCTGATGACGTCACTCCCATGGGGCCAGTGAATGTATTTCGGAGAAAGAAATAGAGCTACATTAGCTTTCTTTACCACGTGCAAATCAGCCTCGGATAACAAAACCAATTCAATCGTCAACAACATTTGGCTACCGTACTAAAATCGTACTAGTTCCTTTGCATACGTGAAATTCTGTTAAACTATAAAATATTTTAGCACTGTATGATCTATAGTTAACCACGATATTGGAATAAATTTAGGGATTTATGTCACTTTCCACATCCAAAATTTTGTCAACTTTGCCTGTGTTAATAAAAAAAAAAGCTTAGCATGTCTTTTAACGTCTGCAGCTCGTCTACAGCAAATGTAGCTTCCAGGACGAACCACGATCAGTTTGCAGTACTATTTTTAAGACCCTTTATTATTATTATTTTTTTTTTTTTAATTATTATAAATTTTTTTATTTTTTAATTTTCATAAGTTTTTTTTTAAGTTATATAATTTTTCTTTAATGTTTTTAACTTTTTTTTTACAATTTTTTTCTTTATTGTAGGTATTTTACATTTCGTCCTTTATGTCGGAAAACTGAAATTTTTTTATTTGATTTTCTTCTAGCTCATCGCGCAACGCCTTGGACTGGTTGTAATAGATGCAACAGTAATCGCAGTTGATCCCAAACAGGTGATTATATGCGATTATACGACTCCTGGTAATTTATGGGTCAGAATATGTATGTACAAAATCAATTAACAGGCAGCCATCGAGGCGATCAGTACGAGCTACAGAGGATGGTATGCGTTTGCAAAAGAGAACCTGTAAGAAACTGCAAGACAGTATCCATGAAAGTACTAGCACCTCTTCAGATTCAAACATAGACGCAACCAAAATGGGATATCCTGAGAGTGACTAATACCAATACTGAAAAAGAAAGATATTTGAGTGGTGAAAAGATAAATACTCCAATCACGCAATACCCGGAAATCGCAGTACCGGGAGATACCGTGCAACCAGAATTTAGTTTTAAAAAATAATCAGAACAAATCTTAGTAGCAGAAAGAATTTGGAAGGAGTGTCTGAGACATATAATGTAAGCAAATATGTGAAAAACTGCTATACCGATGGGTTAATAACTAAGAGACAGATGACCTTATATGCATTAGGCCAAAATATATGACTTCAGTAACAAACGCAACTACCGAAATTGAAGCACAACAATCATGTTGGACCACCAAACTGCTTCTAAGAACCACAGATCTATGACTGCATATCAAACTCGTCGCTAAAAATAATTAGTGAATTAAAAGACCTGAGTGTGCATTTTGACTCCAAGCTTAACTTCACCACCCACATAAATTATTATAATGTTTCTTAATCGTTCGCAATCGTTCGAAATTGTTCTTCGTTTTCTAATCTGTACTCTCAAACCGTTGTACTCGTTAGTTCGGTCCAGGATAGGTTAGGTTACGATAGGTTGTGAAGGTTGTCCTGCGAAAGCTGGGCAGCTGAAGAGCAGGTGCTGAGATGATTCCACCTTATCCTCCATACAACTGACGCAAAAAGACTCGAAGTAATTCAGATTCTCATGGCATGTATACCCCGCGGACAGTGCCCCGTGAGGATGTCCACGAAATTTGAGAGATGACGTTTTGTCATCCTCAGAATATCCCTCGAACACCGCCTATTCAAACGTGGGCAGAAGGCCTTCGTGACCTTACACGTTCGTGTACTTGCCCAGCGCTCGCTGAGTTGGTGCAAAGCCCATCCTTCCAGGAGTAGAGCGCAGGTTGTCAAGGGGATTCCGATCGTCTCCTTTCACGGGCACACTACCTCACAGGTCCCTTGTCTGGCCAGCTCGTCGGCTTCGCAGTTTCCAGCAATGTCACTGTGACCAGGTACCTAGATTATCTTTATACCGAAGAATTCTGATGCAATCGAGAGGGAGACCAGGCATTCCCTGACCAGTTTCGAATGTACCATAATAGAGCCCAGGCGACCAGCTTCGAGCCATCTGTAAACAGGTTAACTAGGCCCTGTCCCCAAGTGTTGACCCCGGTCCACTCCTGCCTTGGTGGAATATGGGTGGAGAAAGTTCCGCTTGGACTAATCGAGGGCACACACTGATCCGTCGACGAGGGGATGAACTCAAGGTTTCTGAGGATGCTTGAGTGTCCATATGTGAGATTGAGCTTATAGTCCAAGCCCCTCAGTCTGATTGCGGTAAATGCAGCGGCAATTCTGCCTGCGATGTCTATAGGTACCACATTTAACATTACATTAAGCGCCAGAGTAGGAGTAGTTCAAGGCGCCCCACTGATGCCAGTGACTGCAGGCCTTTGAACTCTCTCTAGCTTTTTAACTGATGTCGTTCTCTCCCGTAAGTTCCACCAGACAACGACTCCATATAACAAGATTGGCTTTATGATGGTATTATACCTTGTCACCTTGTCAGAAAGCACCAACGGAGCGCCCCCCCCCCGGGGTTAGGATACATGGTATTCGTTTGGATACTGTTTCATGCAGTCTATATTAATAGATTAGAGTTTCCTCAGAGAGCTTTTTTGCGCTTTTCTTTGTACTCGATGAAATTCGTTGATCCCATTCCGACCCATTGCTTACTAATAAATTTATTTTCCTCTATCTAGACTTGTCTAGACTGAGTCTAGACTTGCTTTGTTGTCGATGTGTTTTATCTTTGATATTTGTTCGCTAAAGAAACTTCATTTTAATTGTTCACTCACGCATTTTCCATTGTCATGAAATTGTTTTTTGTGGGTATTGCTAAAACTATTTTAGAAAGACAAAAAGAAGAGGAAGAACCTCATATTGAATTGGACTGAAACAATCTGTCAGATTGAGAACACATCACAGCACTTTTCAGACTTTACAACCGGAAACGCTCGAAAAAACTCATGAACTTATCCAAGAGCAACCAAAGCATTATCGATGCAAGGCACATACTTGAAGAATGCGCTGTCTGCAAAAGAATCTTGGTTGGATATATAAGAACAGGCGGTACGATGAATTTCACCAGCTTAGGCCCTATACCACAGTTCATCTCGAAAGTAGTATTGAAGTAATTATCTAAAACTTTGAAAAGGTGCAATAAATCCCAAAGGTACAGTGCTGTATAACAAATAATAATTAAATAGCGCGACAGCCAAACTGGTATAGAATCAAACGAATTGGAAGTGATAGTTTCGGGTAGCAATAATACCTTTTTTCGAGCCTAGCTAAAATAAGGAAAATATCCTTAATTTAATCCTGTCAAGTGATGATTGCTTAATTAGGTTAAGTTTTTGAAAAACAAAAGGCTCAGAACGATGATACGGTGAATTTATTTCTCAGCTGAGTTTTTTATTAGCCCCACGCTGGATGGCGCTTTAGGCCAATTTTATTGCATTTTATTCACGTCAGTTATTCACCTGAAAAAAATAGTAAAAAACCATGAAATTCTAGTTGTTCCGATTTTAATACTCGCAACTGTGCATATGTATATTATCTTATTTTTTTATTTCTATTTAATGTTTAGCTATTTTTATCACTAAGCGAAACGAAAATTTACAAATACAAAGCGTATGCAAAAGTCTTATGGCAATAGCAAAGCGATAAGAAAGTGTAGAATTATTTAGGTCAACTACATTTGCAATCAAGAAATTTTATTTCTTCCAAGTTTTACCGATTTTTGTAAATATAATATAATTTAATTTTATATCAATAATTAATTTAATATTTATCTAATATTTTCTATTGAGAGTAACGCGAGAAAAGCACTATAGTGATTGATAAATTTTATCACGGCAAAAATAAGATTAGCTAGGGGTTCATTTCCGATATTTCATTTTAAAAAACTCTCAACCAAAATTTGCAACATTGAATAAAAAAAATTGTAATTTATAATACAATAATATTAATGAATATTAAATCAATTAAGAATTTTTTTTTCAGTTTCAGAAGAATTGGCGATAGTGTTCGGAATAATTAAATCAACTGGCGTATTTGAATCACTCGCTCTATTCTAAAGGCATACCACTGGAATCCACTTTGCAAACGGTAGCTGAAGTCAGAGAGACTTCGCAGTGGTTGCTAGTCCGAAGGTCGTTGTGAATACCTTTAATGGCATTGAAGCTAATTGCGTAGTGATTTTTTTTTTTAACTGTCTGATTTTTAAACTACTTTGCTTCCGTCCTATTTTTCGAGATTTGGAAATGTTGCTGAATTAGGAATTGTTTGCTTTGGAATTAGTTTGTAGGAGCCGTAGACTAATGTTTATTTAGTATCGTTTGGATTTATGGTTTATTTGTGTTTGCATGCTCTTGCTTGTCGCAATTTTATCTCGTCTGAATTAGGTCGCAATGGATTCTTACTTTTGTGTACTACTTTATCTTTTCAAGGTTTTTGTATACTACGAGTGTAATTGTAAATCTTGTTTACTTTTATTTTATTTTTTTAAGTTTTTTTTTATTTTATTTCTTTATGTTTTTTTTTTTAATTTATTTGTTCTTTTATTTTTTAGTTTTCAAATTTTTTGTATTAATTTTTTTTAATTAATTTTTTTTTTTTTTTTTTTTTATTATTATTTTTTTAAATTTCCATTTTCCATAAGATATTCAGTATTTGAGATTTAACGATATCTATTTCAAAGCAGCTAACGGTAATCACTCTCAAAAGTAATGAAGTAAAATAGAAATTTGGATACCAAATGAAGTGAGCGACTCTTCATTTTTCGATGTTTGCCATATCAGTTTTATATTTTCTCCCTTTGGTGTTTTTGTAAGTAAGTCATTTTACCAGCACTCTTACGTAAAGATTTTTACATACACACATATACAAACACACATACGCGTATATCAAATTTCCGCCTCTGATGGCCGGCAGGTGTATAGAAATTATTTACCTTTTACTATTCTTTGCATGCGCAGTAGATGGAAAAATGCCCCCTTGATTAAACTTACACACAACCACACCGACTTGCATATGGTATACTCGTACACGTATTCCATGTAGCACTTAATAGCGAGGCACGTGATTTTATATTAAATAAATTTCCGGCGAAATTTCTTTACATAAATACTTCTGGTTCAATCTCAAAATGAAAAAAAATAAGCTCTAAAATAAACTAACTTAAGTACAAAAGTAAAATACTTAACCTAACCTTTTTTATGCAAATTCCTTGCATTTGTAGTATGTTCGGAATATTGGAGAAATCGACTTATGCACGCGCGTCTATATGTATTTCCGACACACAGCGGAACGTTTACATAAGACGTTCATAGGATGTGGTCGAAAATAGTAAACGTAGTCTAAATTTGCTGAAACTCAATACACACTCTACATTCACTTAGGAAAGAAAGGGTGTGAAATATGGTACAGATTGACGAACTGCCACGCTTAGCCTTCTTGAGGCCGGGAATGTTAAGCGTTATCCGATTTTGGGTTGACATTCGGGTTGCATATTGCCTTTACTTAGAAAATTATAAATCTAAACGATGGTATAGGTTGGCCCACTACCACGCCGACTGCTTTGATGAGGCCAATCCGTGGCAAGGTAAGGTAAGGGATGTGCAGAAACAACTTTCTGTTTCTTTTGAAACTATGTAACCCTACATACCGGGAATGCCGACATATATTAGATATTTAAATATTATAAGATAATATATATATATAGATAAATTAGATACCTAAGTAAACTAATAACCTAACTAACTAACCTGGCGACCGCCGTAGCCGAATGGGTTGGTGCGTGATTACCATTCGGAATTCACAGAGAGAACGTAGGTTCGAATCTCGGTGAAACACCAAAATTAAGAAAAACATTTTTCTAATAGCGGTCGCCCCTCGGCAGGCAATGGCAAACCTCCGAGTGTATTTCTGCCATGAAAAAGCTCCTCATAAAAAATATCTGCCGTTCGGAGTCGGCTTGAAGCTGCACCTAGGTCCCTCCATTTGGGGAACATCAAGACGTACCCGAAAAATAGGAGGAGGAGCTCGGCCAAACACCCCAAAAGGGTGTACGCGCCAATTATATATATATTTATATAAGTAATTTCTGATTAATTTTGGTTATGTCAGGTGACACCCAAAACTTAACCGTTTTCAAGTTAGCGAATTTTAAAAATTCTTTAAAAAATATATATTTTTTGTATTTGCTGTACGTCCACTTTTATTTAAAATGTTAGTAAAGCTCCAATTTTTTTTCTCTGTTCTTAGTTGAAAGGTACATCAATTACAGGGAAACCTCCCTTGAGCGCACCGTCACCGGCAGTCAACTTTTGTCCGCTCACGGAGAGGGCTAGATTTTCGGTCCATGTATTATTTTCTATTGTTATAAATTCATTAGAATTCGAATTAGATTTCCCAAGTGTTTTCGATGACTCAAATAACGAAGCCAGCGTTGCTTGCAGCAAGTCATCTGCGACCTGAAATTCAGCTCAATTGCACATTTATATTTTTGTCAAGCCTTGGTTTTTGGAAATAGTTATGACTTCAGTTTGAACCTTTGCCAAGGCTTCTTTTATGAAAAATGTTGCCTCTAAGACATCTAAAATTTTTTTAGTTGATCGACTCTCTAAGATATGTTTGACTTGATGTAAAGGTTAGAAAACTGAAGTCGTGTTACTATTTTATTACTAAATTATTTTTAAATTCTTTAAACGCATATCGCGAGAATGAGAATTGCATTGTCCAAAAATAGTAGTGTTTTTCTGTTTTGCAACTCTATTTTTTTATCGCATTCCATCAGCTATTCTGTTATCACTTCACGTGCCCAACCCTGAATTCTTCTGTATTTGTTTTATTTGTTATGAAAAGAAATCTGATCTCTTTTGATTAGAGGTTCGCTTCTGCTCGACAGAGGTTTTTGTGTCAATTTTATGAAAAATAACTGCCCTTGTCCGGCCCAAATTTATACTTAAAACTTGGTATAGGAAAAAATGTCCGCCCGAAATAGAGATTTCAATGTAATAAAAATCATCAATAAAATTTTAACCAAGCTCTGACTGTTAAAAATAGCAGACTGTTAAAATTTTGAATTTACGATTTATCTCCAAGTGTTTCCTACTTCATAGCGTATTTTTAGCTATCCAAAAAGGTATAACACTTTAATTAAAGTAGTGATCTGTAGACGAAAACGGGAAGAATAAAAAAGTTGTTACTAAAACAAAAAAAGTTAAAAATGTAAGTTTTTTTTATTCATTGTAATTCGTTCTCAACATGACCATTCCTATTGCTGCAATAAATTCCCATTATTTTCCTTAAATTTTTTACAATATTGGTTTTTGATTTATTAAATTATCTTCTTCTTCTCAATTTATGTCATCCCCGGTGGGACATAGAACCTAAATTATGCCAGATACTAAAGATGGATCGGAATGTTTGGAATCGATTTTTTGTTATGTTGGACTACTTGACTTGATAGATTGAGATTCCATTACATTATTCTTAGAATCATCATGCTATATAACCAAATTAATCAGAAATTTTCTAAATAATAAGTTCCTTAAGTATCTGAGCCGGCCTTCCCGGTGACCCTGTACATATTTTCCGAACGATTGCGAATATTTTTTAACTTATCTGCCAAAATTTTGCAATTAGCGTTTTTCGGCTATTTTCTCTCCCTTCTCTCTCTTTTACACTAACAATGTCTTCGATCCATGGTGAAAAGAATTGAGAAGACGTGGCAGTAACAAACTGTTATCCGACTCTCAGCGAATTTGAGAGAATCAGATAGACTGACGTAACTGTAGTCACGAAGCGGTTTGTTTACGGAAAGACTCTAAGATTGTGTTAGTAATATGCGAAAAAAATTAACACAAAGTCACTTCAATGCCATCTGAACAATGATTGATTGGACGAGTGTGTGAATGCATGTGAAATGATCGGCCAGAATTCGGCTGCCGAGTCCCCCGTAACATATCAGCTGAAGTTCCCCTAACAATTTCCTTTTTCTCCGTAGTTATTGGTCAAACCTTGTAATCCTTGCTTTTGAACTGTTCAAAATAGGAAAAGTAATGTACCCAGGAAATACTTCAAGCTTTCAGTATATCGCCGGTTAGTATTGGAAATGTACTCCCTCCTTCGACATAACGATAATTTTGGAAGTTATATGCAAAAATTGCGATATTTAATTACGGTATTTCACTCGTACAGCAACCTACCGTAGGATTATCAATTCTATGCCAAATCGTGTACAAGAAGTCATTGAATCCTGGCGCTTCACCACGTCGATGTTGGCGTAAAACTCGTACAGCTTGTGGTTCCATTTTATTCGACATGCATCATTCACGCCAATCCGACCATAGATATTGCAAACAAAGTTTCTCTCGAAAGCTCCTAATAACCGTCCATCGGTGTTCGTCAATGTCCAGGACTCAGAGCCTACAGTAAAACCAGGAGAATGAGTGATTAATAAAACTTTTTTTGTCGTGCATCGATAAAGGGTTCTGCGTTCATCGAGAGAGGTTCACTTGCCTAGCCAACCCAAAATAGCACCTGTTGGCAAGAGTTATACTTCGTTTATCTTAGATAAAAACAGTCTTTAAGTACGCCGAACTCGTAATTGTCAATCGCAACCTTCTGTCCAATACGCTTAGACATTTTGATTGTTGTTACAAGGTATTTTGTCTTGCCCTTGTTTACCGTAAGACCCAATCGACGAGATTCTTTTTCCTAGAATGAAGAAAGTTGCACTGATTGCTCACGGACTAATGCCAACAATATCGATATCGTAAACGTAACGACTGCTTGAAGCATGTGTGCAATAATGCCGTGGCGAGGTGGTTGAGCAACGCTAATCTAGAGCTAGCAGCGCAAAAAACTGAGCTGGTCCTTATCAGTAAATGTAGGTGGAGCGAGAGCCTTACTATAAGGATTGGAGGACATGACATTGCATCCCAAACATGTGTAAAGTATCTTGGAGTACGCATCGACGAGAAGCTAACATTCAAGGAACATCTAAAAATAACTAGTAACAAGGCAATAAGAGTGAATAACGCACTCATGCGTATGCAGCCAAACGCTGAAGGACCCCAAGAAAGTAGAAGAAAGATTATTTCAATGGTTACAGACTCTATTCTCCTATACGCCGCCCCAGTATGGTTAGGAGGACGAGCGAGACGTTCAAAAGAGGTACGGCGTGCTAACAGACTTAGCGCGCTCAGAGTAAAATGTGCGTACAGAACAGTATCTGATGATGCCATCTGCGTTATAGTGATATACGAGCAGAAGAACTTAAGCGACTGTATCCTCACATGAGCAACATCTGAAGATAAAATAACCAAGCGGGAACATGCGATAGCAAAGTGGCAAAATAAATGAGATCATTCCTCCAAAGGACGATGGACATATAAGTTGATCCCAAAACTAGATGAATGGATAAGCAGAAAGCACGACGAAACGTATTACTCTCTAACCCAAATCCTTAACGGACGTGGTGGCTTTCTTGCGTACATCCACCATTTTATTCTAGCAGATAATTCGACCTACCCAAAGTGGCATAGGGAAGATGAGAGCGCAGATCACGTGACTTTTCACTGCGCCAGATTTTTCGAAGAGCGCTTCGAGCTCGCAAAAGTTCTCGACGTCGTCCCCACACCAGATAACCTTGTAACGCAAATGCTGAACTCGAAATAGAAATGCGAAGCAGTAATATTAATAAAACTGAAAAACTTAGAATGGGAGCGCAAAGCGCAAGCAAAGCGAATGTGACCGATTTAGAATACCCAACAGATACCCAGATGCGTCGCCCAAAGAAGCCATTTTCAGCCAAACAGATCTCCTGTGGGGGTAACTGTATTAACGAACAGACGACAAGCACGACCACATGAGGTAATGCCTCAAGACGGACGCAAACAGATGACAAGTCGATATCGAGTAACGATATTGCAATTTTCCGAGGTCCCCTTGGTGGCAAACCAATGGATGCTATCGATAGCGATAGCGTATAACCCCAATACGCAATTAAGACCTGGACGCAGGTACCTGGTGTGTCTAAAAGGCATAAACACGGCTCCACCTTAATGAAATTGCTTTTAGCAGTCCCACGGTGGAATTAGCAGAGAGGGGAGGATTAGTTGGAGCATGCCCCACATACCACTGATGTGACGGCACCTTTGATGATGTTTCTGACATTTTCGATTTTAACACCCTCTGCAAAAAAAAACAAAAACACACATCGACATCGTCAGCCTAAGCGAGCAACAAGACACTTTTATAGTAAATAGTGCCGAAGATCTCGACGTTGGCGGCGATAATAATTTTCAACAAGTTGAAAAAATCGCATGATAAGAGATCGCCTTATCTAGATAAAACCACGCTTCATTTCAAATGGCTCAGAATGGCCACAGCATTCAATGTTATTATTAAAAAACTTATTTAAAAAACCTGCATTTTCCGTACGAACTTAGGGGGTACCTATTTCCATGACCATATGTGTACATATCAACATAAATACATTTATCGAATAAAGTTATTTGATTCCATGACTGTGGCACTTCACTAAAAGTATGCGTCGGGTATATGAATGACGTTAGTCTCCGCCCTTCTCACTACTTTGTATTTAAAGAATTGCTATTAATTTAGCTATGACTACACTCGCCCATACGAGTACTTCCACATACATTTTATACGTATCGAGGAGTACATGCACATACATAAATGTATATGTTTATATATACAAATAAGTAAAAGTGCTTGTGAGTAAATTATGTGTATAGATTAGCATATGTGTGCATATGTTTTTCATATTCCACTTGCCTTCACTTTATCAATAAAAATGCAGAAAGAGCGAAAGCAAGGCTTAGAAAACCCGATATCACAATGAAGTGAGAAAAATAGCACTTCTGCTCACTTAAATTCACATATATTGAGATAAATAATCATATGAATTTAAATATGTATGTATGTACTTGTGCAAGTAACTATATAATTAAAGAATAGGTTAGGTTGGGTTAGCCTGGCTGGCAAGTTTTGGTCCCTAGCGATACCAGATGGAGACCAACCTCTATGAATACCTAAAGTAGACATCATGTAGGATGTCATCGCTTTTGGCGAATCTAAGTAGTGCTAGGAGCTCCGCTTATGAGACGTCTTCCAGACCCTCAAACAAAGGGGCTTCTAAGCATTTTATATATACATACAATATATATTTTCCCGAAGCTCCTAGATGGAGCATAGGGCCTCAATAAACAAATTATAATTAATTTTATCTAAGGCTAAACATTTAATTTCGTTCCATGCACGGCCTGCTTTTCTTGCTTCTGCGTCGACCTGACGCCCCCACGTATTGGCTGATCTCCCACGTCTGCGGCTGCCTTGGGGGTTCCAATCCAGTGCTGTTCTTGTTATGTCATCATGGGGCTTTCTCAACGTGTGACCGATCCATTTCTACTTACGGCGTTGAATTTCTATGTGGACTGGTGTTTGCTTGGTCACGATCCAGAGATCAGCGTTACTAATAACCTGGGGCCAATATATGCGCATAATCTTGCGTAAGCAACGATTAAGAAAGGCTTGCAGCGACTGTAGTACACATGCCGATATGTTCCAAGTTTCACACCCATACGGATTGCACGCTGGCATTGAAAATCTTGAGTTTGGTATGCCTGGAGATGTGAGACGCTCTCCACACCTTATCCAGCATGCCAAATGCAGCGCATTCCTTGGATATACGGTTACGTATGTCAGCTGCTGACCCGCCAGATTTGGAGATAATGCTCCCCAGGTAGCAGAACTCATCTACTTCTTCCAGGGGTGTGCCGGCAATCTGAAGAGCTCGCGATTCGCTAGTGTTGATGCGCATAACTTTAGTCTTCGCGATATTGATTTTTAGTCTAGTTTCTGCTGCGGCCTCGCTCACCGCATGAAGTTTTGCTGATATGTGCGAATATTTATGGGACAGCAGACAGCCAGGCATTTTAGTCGCGTTTTTAATAATGCCGGACAAACGCACAGAAGGTGTTCTAAAGTTTCCTCAACATCCTCTCTACATTTCCTGCATTTGTCCGTGTTAGCAATCCCTATCAGCACTTTTTGCTATCTCATCTACTATTTCGTTCCCCATAATGCCTTGGTGACCAGGTACCCAGTATATATGCAGCCTACTGCTTGCGGCTAGCCTTTCTATGGCCTCCCTGCTCCGTCGAACATTTTTGGACTTAATATAATACAATATCAGCTTATTGCTTTTATTGCTACTTGACTGTCCACGTATATATTAATTGTTGAGTTCTTTCTTGTTCTTGTGTAGGCTAGCTCCGCGGCTTTCCCCACAGCAAAAACTTCCGCTTGGAAAATATTGCTGTGGTCTGGCAGCCAGCTTGATAGGCTGCCTTATCCCTAGTTTTGAGCAGTAAATACCCGCTCCCACTCCGTCTAAAGTTTTAGAGGTGTCTGTATAGATGTGAAAAGTTCTATGGCCAGGCTTCATGCCTTTGTGCCATCCCTCCTCTTCAATTGTAGTGCGAAGCCGTCTCTCTCAATTAAAGTACGTAGTCATATAGTCCGTGCAACCTGAGCTCCACTTTCCTATTGAGCTGTGACCGAAGGTTCTGCATGTGAGTGCCCCCGCAGCCACTAGCCTCCTCGCGGATTTCGCTGCCAGGTTTTCCGCCATAAGGTCAATAGGTGACATGCTGAGTATCATTTTCAGCGCCGCCGTTGGAGTGGTTTTCATCGCTCCTGCTATGCACAGAGCAACGAGTCGTTGAATCCTTTCCAGTGGCCCCATACAGCAATATCGGTCTAACTACTAAAGAATACCTGAGCATACATTTTACTCAGAGCATTGGCCGATTTGCGAGTCCGGCAGTAAATTATTGCATCTGTGGATTAGGAAACCCCTACATGATTTTCGATTAATTATAATATTCGCAGAGTTTGGTAGTTTTGTGCGGAGTTTGTGGACTTCGTCGCCACTTTGAATATTGCATTAATATTGAGTATTAAGTCAAATCCTAAGGTCCTTTGGCGATTTGTTAAATCTAAAAAGTCAAGCGCCGGAGTCTCTTCTGCAGTTCGTTGTAATGACAAATCTGCTACAAAGCCTGCGGACGTGGTCAATTTGTTTGCCGATTTTTTTCATATCAAATTTCTCTAGTGATGATACATACTCATTTTCATCATTTTTCATATCAAATTTCTCTAGTGATGATACATACTTTCATCTTTGAATTTTGGCTATTTAAACCTGGTTTCTCTGAACATTGAGAATGGGATTTGGGCTTAAAAACTTCTTCGCAGACTGATAAAGATGGGCTGTCCGTAGTTTTTCTCAGTCAAATCATGCAAAATCCAATAATATGAACTGCTACAACTCCTATTGTAGAGCAAGACCGAAGGAAGAAGAGATATCGGGTGTAAGTAAGTTTCTTGGTTGAGGAACATATAGTAAGGCAGTGAACCGGTATACAACGTGTGGGTCACCTCTCGGAAGCCGCTAGAGACCGCGAATTATTTTCAAATATAATTCAAAATTTGTATTAAAAAAAAATGCCATACGAATTCGCTGTGTGTTTGGTGCGATTAGCAGGTAGTTTGGCGACCAGGTTTGGCTAATAGGAGATAAATTGTATTCCATTAGAGCACAGTCAAACCAAACACAAACACATCCATATCTGTCACGAAGTGGTTACTATCTGTTCCTATCTACGGAAAACGATTTTGCTGGTGAAAAGTTCGCCTCAACAGAAGCTAGAGCAAATCGAGTGTACCAGTTTTTTGCCAATAGGAACGAGAGTTTCTATGAGAGTGGCATAATGGAATTACCTCCAAATTGGCGACAAGTTATTGAATAAAACGGTGTATATTTGACCTGTATCGGATCTTTATTTAACTGTGCCAAACAAAGGTTTTCAGTGGCATTCAAAAATAACGGATTTTTTCTCGCCTAACATTCTGAATATCAACCAAATCGGACCGAGCATATAATACCCCAATACTTGGTTGGTTGGTTGGTTTTTGTGGTGATTCTTCCAGAATCCATTTTGTCGCACCATTTTGTTGCCACATCCTCGTTACCAACTTGTTTACCAGTTATTTACGGCATGACTATATCCAGTCTGTGCGGTTTAACAGCCTTATTAGGTTGTTGACGTCTAAGCCAGACAGTTGTTCGAGATTCTCGAACAGCGGTCGGCCCAGGGTTAACATTCTGTTCCTCCATAGGGCAAGGCATTCACAGAGGAAATGGAAGATTGTCTCCTTTTTCTCCGGTTGTTTACAACTGTGAACCCCAATACTTAGTGGGGTATCCCTTTTGATTCAGAAAAGCTTTTAATCGGAAATTCATAGATTGTACAAATCTTGCTGTATAACCGGAACTAATTTTATCCCATTCTTCCAGTAGTGCCCCTTTCAGATGAGAAGCATTAGAAACATTGTGATTTCTTATTTCATTTTCCAGCACTGACCACAAATTATCAACAACGTTGAGATCTGTACTCTGTACAGGTGTCTGTACTACATGTGGACAGTTCCAGACATGCCAAGTTTTTACAATACCAGACGTATGCTTGGGATGGTTGTCTTGCTAGAACCTAAACGAATCCCTAATGCCCATTTTATCCGTACTTTGTACTAAATTATCTTTTAGCAGATCCAAATACATCTCTTTATTCATATTTCCTTCGAGAAATGTTAAATTATGACGCCTGAATAGGACATGCAACCCATCACACTGCCCCCGCCATCTTTAACTGTAGAGCGCAAATTACATGGTTGAAGCGCGGACCTGAAAAAGTTAAATTTGCTTTCATCCGCAAAAACAACGGACTTCCAGAACGACATGTCTTTGTTCAAATGTTGTCTGCAAAACACTATTCTTTGTTTTCTATTACGAGCATTAATCAACGGCTTATTTCGGCCAGTCCTTCCATGAAAATTTTCTTCGCGCAGAACTCTACGAACAGTTTCAGGGTTACAGATCTTGTATTTTTCGACATCGTTCCTTAATTTTAAAGCGCTTAAAGCGGGTTTTTCTTTAACTTTGCAAACAATCCACCTCTTATCTGCATCATTAAATATTTTATTTGGCGCAGCTCTGCCCTTATCTTCTATTCTGTTTTCGTGACGAAACCTTTCTAATAATGTGCTGGACAGTTGAGGAACTAATAACAGCCAATTTCGTTGGCTTTTGCCCTCTTTATAATGACGAATAATGTCTTCCTGTTTTCCAAGTGAGGCCAGTTTATCCATTTAAAAAAATTTTAATTTTGTCAACCTTTCTTAACAAAAATTTGTTGAGAATGCTTGAGACGCTAAACTAAACAGAAAAAAATACTTTTCATCGTTATTGCATTCTCAGAGAAAATATAAAATACACTGCATCATTTAAGCTGTGAGCATATTTTAATGAGAAAACTATTTGTTTCTATAATTTTTCAGCAAGCTTTGTTTTTATTATTGTTCTTTCTGCAGTGATAAACAGTGCATACAAATCTCATTACAAGTCGAATACATGTTCTTTTATTAAATTTAATAAACATCGAGTCATTTTCTTTTTTCTAAAAAAGTATTGCCTGCATCAAATAAGCTGTGAGTCACTGTACATGTGAAATAAATAAAATAAAAAAATAATGAATATTAATATTTTCCTGAACAGAAGTTTTAGAATATAATAAATTGTATAGTGCCGGTTGAAAAACAGTACCGAATTTCTGCACTCGAATGTAAAAGGTATTTCAAGAGACGCACTTAGATTTTGTTTTAAAATAAAACATATACAAATTTAGATTCTTTCAGGTTTCACTATTTTTATTCAAAATACGGTTCTTCACAATTATAGATGAAAAATTTCATAATTTAAATAGCCACCCATCTACAGATAAATCGTCGTTAAAGGCTGTTCAGCAACATTTTGCGCTACAGCAGCAATATTTTCAACATACCAGTTTTTGTTCTGCCAGTCTATCTTCCCTGGAAAGTCTACCATCGAGCAAATATTTACAATACGCCAATTCTTGGAAAAACCCATGGAAGGAGAATCGACACACACCATCTTTTCGTCGATTTCAAAGCTGCATTCGACAGTACGGAAAGGAGTTACTTGTATGCCGCGATGTCTGAATTTGGTATCCCAGCAAAACTAATACGGATATGCAAGATGACGTTGCTCAACATCAGCAGCGCCGTCAGAATTGGGAAGAACCTCTCCGAGCCGTTTGATACCAAACGAAGTTTCAGACAGGGTGACTCCCTGTCGTGTGACTTCTTTAACCTGATGTAGGAGAGCATCGTACGAGACGCAGAACTTAATCGCTCTGGCACAATATTTTATAAGAGCATACAATTGTTGGCGTATGCCGATGATATCGATATCATCGGCCTTAACAACCGCGCTGTTAGTTCCGCCGTCTCCAAACTGGGTAAAGAGGCAAAGCGAATGGATCTGGTGGTGAACGAGGACAAAACGAAGTGCCTCCTGTCTTCAAACAAACAGTCGGCGCACTAGCGTATCGGCACCCACGTCACTGTTGACAGTTATAATTTCGAGGTAGTAAAAGACTTCGTTTATTTAGGAATCAGCATTAACACCGACAACAATGTCAGCCATGAAATCCAACGTAGAATCTCTCTTGCCAACAAGTGCTACTTTGGACTAAGTAGGCAACTGAGCAGTAAAGCCCTCTCTCGACGAACAAAACTAACACTCTACAAAGCTCTCATCATGCCCGTCCTAACGTATGGCGCAGAAGCGTGGACGATGACAGCATCCGATGAAGCGACGCTTGGAGTGTTTGAGAGAAAGATTGTGCGTAAGATTTTTCGACCTTTACACGAATATCGCAGGCGATGGAACGATGAGTTGTATGAGCTTTACGACGACATAGACATAGCGCAGCGAATAAAGATCCAGCGGGTACGCTGGCTGGGTCATGTCGTGCGAATGAATACAAACACACCGGCTTTGAACGTATTCTATGCGGTACCAGCTGGTGGTAGTAGAGGAAGAGGAAGGCCTCCTCTGCATTGGAAAGATCTGGTGGAGAAGGTTATCGCGCCAATTAAGAAAAAGAGAGTCTATCTTCCTTTTTCTTTCCTCGACAGAATCAGTTTCTTGAAATTTTTCAACAACCTTTCCATTGTCAACAAAAGTAGTCGAAATTTTGCGATATGTTGGTCTTAAAGATGGGCCAGTTTCATAATAAGCATCAATAAATAGCTTTAACGCGTTGCTCTATCGTGTAAAAATTGTGCATCTGTCTACTTGACACATTTCGAAGATGACATAAAAAAGGTATCGGCTAGGAATTATTCACTACTGACATCTAGGCGTCACTTTTGAAGGACCCTTTATATACCTAAGTATATTTTAAATAAAAAAATAAAGCTTCTTACTTACATAAAAAGAACGATCTCACGTTGAGAAATTGCCATCCACGTTGCTGCCACCAAACAAATCGAAGTCGCAGAAGATAAAATTAATTTTATTTCACTTTTAGAAATTTTTTCCTAATTCATTTTTGTTTTTCACTTTTTTCTTAAACTTTAGAATTTCTGAAATTTTTAATAAATTCTGTATGACCAATTACTTATTTTTAAATTTATTGTTTATAAATGTATGTAAGTATGTACGCATGTATATGTATATGTATGTATGTATGCATATGAGCAAATTTCGCTTGCGATCGTCGTTAAAATATTTTCTTGTTATACACTTGTTTTTAGTATTAAACAAACAACAACACCGGCAATATGTTGCGCTGCATGTCGACACAGCTACTGAATTTTTTTAGCGCACAAAACAAAAACAAAAAACACCAACTATACACTTCCAGCGCATGTGTTTTTGTGTTTACTCGATGTACAAACATCCATACGTACAAATGTGCATAGGTCGGTGTAGCACGCCGTTTTACAGCATTGGTTTGCGGTCACTTTTTGTTGGTTGCTTTCTTGCTTTCTTTTTATGTGGATTGTAGGGCATATTCATTCATTTGTTTACAGCTCATAAGTGCGCCACCTCTCAACTCTCTGCCTCTCCCGCTATCTAGATCTCACTCTCTCTCTCTCTCGTGCTTTCTCTCTGACTAAGGTTTGTGCTCTGTTCCGCGCTTGGGCTTGTAAAATGCTGTAATGAAAAGAGAGATGTTATGTAAGTTAGTATGATATTTATTTTAAAGCGTTTATCTACAGTTTTTAATTGTTGTTGTTGTTGCATGGACAGTGGTGACTGAGGTCAATTACACTACTTTGCAGAAAAAAAACAAAAAAACCCAACCCAAATCATCTGATTCCTATCTAAAATCGGTCTTTGAGTCCGAAAATCCACAAAATTTGTTTTCCTGCTTTGCAATTTTTGACATATTGGCAAATAACGGTTTTGGATTAAAGAAAAACTGCAGATCATAAAAATTTGCAATATTTAATATTATAGAGTGAGAGGGAAATACGGTGAGTACGAAGAATGAGTTCTATGAGCTCGTAAAGAAAGATTAAAGCGCTGCTTTTACCATATTCGAATTCTGCTTATTGGCTTCAAATAGGATAGGCAAAGACGGAAAGTTCTGTCAAACAGTTGGCAAATCCAGCTTTGTCAAGAATCCCTCCAGTAGCCAAGAGAGGCTGATTGACTTCACAGCAGCACCGAATTTTAGTTCCAATAGACAACAAATTCGGCAGGCAAGTGCAAACCTCCGAGTGTATTTCTGGCATGAAAAAGCTCCTCATAAAAACCATTTGCCGTTCGGAGTCAGCTTAAAACTGAAAGGTACTCCGATTGTGGAACAATGAGCATTAGACGCGCGCCACAAATAGGAGGAGGAGCTCGGCCAAAAACCTAACACAAGGGTGCGCACTAATTTTTTTTTTAGACAACGAAACGTCCGCCCACAAGTAATGAAAAACAAAAGGAGGTCCCGACATTAACTCGAATAATTCATTACCTGGTCACTGCAGGAGCAAAACCGGGGTTACTTCTCCAGTAGCGAATATGGAAATCTGGTAACAGACTTACATGCTTGAGATGCATAAGAAACACTTGGAAAGGACGTCTTTGAGACGTTCAAGACCAATTCCAGACTTAAGACTATGTGACTTATTTTCTTGAGATATAAAACCGTAGAAGCCTACTGGGCTCAGTAGGCAGTGGCTAAGCAGGACTCTCTCTCAGCGAAGAACAAAAATAACCTTTCAGGTCTCTTAACACGCCAGTCCCTTTCTTTATATAACGCAGAAATAGAAACAGTACCAAACTCAGAAGTGCCGAAAAAACTATTCTGCTGAAGACCTCCGACCGTGTCCGCGTGGGCGACAGATACCAAAGACGTTGTAATGCTCAAATACATATATGAGAAATGTAGGTAGGAGGGTATAGTGGTTGTCAATTGACACACCTAGGGCGCCTGTAGGCCCATTGTGATATCACCCGAGCTGTCAACCCTCCTCACTCCACACTGTCTTCATTGAACCAGCCTGGGGCTTTAATGTAACTAAAAATCTTTATTAGTTTTCATTTGGTTACTTCTGCCTACTACTTTTTTCTAGAATATTGAACCTTCTTCTACCCAGAGCCCCACATAGAAAGTGTGCTACAGCATATTCTTATTCAATGTCGTTGCAGCTTCTACTGTAGTCGTTATAGGGTGCATCCAGTCTGCTGGCATGCCTGCCCATAAGGCAATACCCTGTCAGAACCGCAAAAAGATATCTCACGTCCTCCCTATTAAGTTTCAACAGTCGGTTTGTGCGACTTATATTTCATTCTGGCCACGTCATCCTACTTGTCACACAGGCCCATAGAATGTGGGCAGATTTGATGATGTGTGTGTATATTCGTAGCTTACAAGCTGCTAGAGGTATAGGTATGTTCGCTTTATCTGGTTGGATCGGTAATGTGGCATCCAATCTCACTAATTTATTTGCTTTGCAGATGTCTATGTCTCTGTGACCCGGTACCCAGAGCAGATTTATTGGACAGTATTGTGTTAGTTCTGTTAAAACGTCGATACATTCTTTTATTACCCTCGTAGTAATATTAGGTGATTGTAATGATTTCAGGGCCGATTGGCAATCTGAGTATATATTTTGTTTTTTCTCTCGTGATGAGGACACTTTTCTATAAGACCAACAGGCTTTCCCTGGTAGCAAGAATTTCAGCTTAAAATAGGTTACAATGATCCGGTAGCCGGAAGGAAATGCTGGCACTCTTCTCCTCAGAGTGAAATCCTTCGTCTACGTACCCAGTGGGCTTGGAACCATCACTATAGATACTGACTCAATCTTCTCTCGTTGGGAAAGTTGTGGTAAAGGATGTACTTAAGTGTAGCTCTGTTGAGTTAAAAAAGTTACGAGCAATAAAAAACTCATAAATATAAGAAAACAATAAAACATTCGGATTGGAGGACCATAGGAAATGGAATACGGTAAGCCTTGCCATGCCTCAACATAAAAGATTGACCTCGACACAGAGCAACAAAGAGAAGCCGCACAGATAGAGACACAAGAAGACGAGCCTATAGCATATACCAGGAGCATGAAAGCTCCCTACAAATATGGTGGACCCAGACGTGGGTGAATAGAATTGGCCCTTTATGGATGCCGTTCTCTCGAAGTGATACAGAAAGTAGTTGCGGGAAGGAAGTCTCCCCAGAAGGAGAGGAGGGATCGTTTTAGTAGCCACACCACACGACGCATTGTACGACGGTCGCTGTTAGCGCGAAGGCATTTTGAACCCTACCTCACTCACCAAACAAAAAAAAATGCCTCAACATATTAAAATAATCAAAAGAAAGTGTAAAGTGCAAAGAAGGTGGCATTTGGAACCGAAAGCTCTTAATTAATTTTGCCGTATCACACACATAATCAGCATAATCAGCTCATGTTTAGTAGCTCAATTTCTTCATTGAAAATAATATTTAAGATGATCAGCCGCATTTGAACTTGCTAACGAATTTATCCATCCATTGAGAGTCAGCTGTTGGGGAAAGCGAAACAAACCGGAAGCACTAAAAATGTAATGATTGGTAAATTTCAGAGTTGTAACACTTGAGGGAGAAAACGTCATAGAGAACATAAACATCAACATTAGTCAGTTGTGAAATTGGTTTTTGTTAATTTTAATTTCCCGTTCCTCTCATTGCCAATTTTAGATTACCCGACTAAGGACTGTCATTCAAGCTGTCACAAATCCAAAATGCTCGCTTGTAACGCTCTAAAGTTAAGAGCGCAGCCTGGGACACCCTGTATATTGTTATTATTACTTTTCTAGAAATGATACATTTTTTTGAGGTTTACGTACAAATTTGACTAGCAAAATATTAGCTTTTCTCATAAGTTTATTATGCCTAATTGTCTACGTCCATTTCTTGATTGCTGGGAAGGTAAAACCCATTAGAGCATTTAACGAGCCTAAAAATCAAATTACCCGCAATAAAAATGGTTCACTAATTCTATATTAATTACCTACTTGGGTTTACTAGTTTCTCTGAACAAAAAAAAATTAAAAAAAAGAAGCAAAAAAAAAAAAATAAAAAAATAAAAAAAAAAACAATTTTTAAACGTCCAATAAATCATATGCCACCTGTCAAAAATGAAAATAACTAGAAGTTTGAAAGTGATAACGTATGTCATAATATGACGAAGCATTTAGCGAGTACTTTTCAAACTAATGAGCTAATGAAAGTGAATTAGATAAAGGGTGATTAGTTTGGAGGTACTCTCAACAAAGTAAGTACGTAATTTTTCTCGATATTCATTGACATTTCATCATGGAAAGACTAACGTCTCAACAACGTTTCCAAATCGTACCAATGTATTTATTACGAAAACCGACGCTCTGTGAAAAGTGTTCATCGCGTGCTCAGGCCAACTTGTGGTGTACATAACCGTTCCACCGAACGCACTATTCGGCACACCATCGCCACAATTGAGAATAATTTTTCATAATTGGATGATTTTCGACCGATTACACTACGTAGAGTTCGAATTGAAGGGAAAGAGAGGATGAGAGTTTTGCCGTACACCCAGAAGAATCGATTCGGCGCCGATCTCAACAACTTGGCCTATCTTATGACACTACTTAAGCGGTTTTACGCAAAGATCTTGCTGTGAAAGCGTATAAAATACACAGGCTAGTCCAAGATTTAAAGCCGGCCGATCATCCAAAGCGTCATAATTTCAGTCGTTGGACTCTAGAAAACCTCGTCGTAGATCCGCATTTTGGGAGCCGAATTTGAGCGGTGATGAGGCTCATTTTTGGCTTCAACAAAAAGTCAATAAGCAAAATTTCCGCATTTGGATTGAAGAGCAACTCGAAGCCTTCAATAATAGGCATTACATCCATTGAAAACAACTGTTTGATGGGGCCTATGGGCCGATGATTCCTCCTTTGTTCAAAGACGAGCCTAGCCCCAATGTAATAGTGGATGGCGAACATTATCACGGCATGATAAACTAACTTTTGATGTCGGAAATTGAAGCCCGTGATCTTCACAAAATTTGATTCCCTACTTGCCATACAGCTCGCGAAACAATGGATTTACTGGATCGTCGTTTCAGTGACAATTTATCTCTCGCCTCGGACCAGTGGATTGGCCAGCAAGATCGTGTGATATCACACCTTTGGTCTTTTATTGGTGGAGGTATGTAAGGTCTAAATGATTTGTGGATGAACCAGCTTCAATTGAGGCACTGCAAGCCAACATTACTTCGTGAATAACTTTAGTACCGAAGTCCTCCAGCGAGAGATTCAAAATTGGTGTTCACGGATGGCCGAATTACGACGCAACATATAAAGTTATTATCTTTAAAAAGTAAATGCCATAAATGGCTCTACACCCTTCACCCTTTATTGGTTGAAGTAAAAAGTGTTGGCAATCTTTCGATTTACCACTTCAATCCATAAATTCGTCTTAAATAGTTTCCTAACAACACCATCCTAGCGCTCCCTCTGTTGAATGAGACAACTTTGAGAATCTCTGCTGGGGCGAAATGCTTGGGTTTCGATTTTGACTTCAAGCTAAGTTGGAAGAAAGTTACCTTAGTTATTCGCTTTGAGAATAATTGGCTACATGTCTAGGCAACTCTGGTTTGATGGAAAGCACTAACAAATCAAGCAGAAAATAGCTAAAAGTACATCGGTGGTATATCTGAACCTGTGAGTGGGACACAAAGGCTAAATTTCGGGCAGGGAAGAATGAAGATAATATTCCCCTGCAAATTTTAATTACTGTCGCTGCTTTAAAAAAAGTTTTAATAAATAACTTTTCTACTCAGCTTGAAAAACCTTTTTTTAGTCTCCATGTCGCAACTATTCCACAGCCATTTCTGAGAGTTACACAACCATTTATTTGCCAGAAGTTTTCGGAAAAAAAGGAAAACCAACCTCCGAAGACGAATCATCCGTCACCTAGACAATGCGAGCGCTTACGTATTGGCTCACAAGATCGACTTAGTGGAACATCCACCTTATAGCACCTTCCAAGACGAATGCAGCGAGAAGGTTTTAAATATGGCCGGTGAAAAGAGAACGAAAGAAAATTGCTTTATAATTTTATTTGGAACAGAAGGTCGATCAAAGATGCCTGAAAAGAGATTCTGTGCCTTTAGCATTTGGAGTGGGCCACAGTTGACGGGCGATTTTGCAGGTGGCTTCATTGCGCCATCTTTCGTTTGCTTTCTTTACGATTTCTTCAAGGATGAGTAGCTTAAATGTTTGTAAGGGTATCCCTATGCCATTATCTATGTACTCATCACTCAATTTAGTGCCGAGTCTCGCTAGTTCATCGGCTTTACAGTTACCCTCAATGTCGCGATGGCCAGGAACCCATATTATCCTTTAGGTGAAATGACTCAGCCATCTCGTTAAGAGATGTGCGACATTTAATGGCTACCTTGGAAGAAAACTGAAGGAGATCCCCATATGTGGGGAGTTCATAGTCCACCAGTCTGGGAAGCCCCAAAGTGCCAGCCAGGATTTTACCGTGACCATAATCCGTGTTTGACCACTTACTTAGAGTGTTCAACCTTATTGCCGCACTGCGTGCGTTATATATTGCCTGCAGATCTACCGGAAGGAGGTTTAATGTCGCATATAATGCTTTCGATGGTGTGGTTGACATGGCGCCGGTTATCGGAACAGATGCTAGTCTTTGCACCTTGTCAAGTTTCTTGATGTTCGCACCCTTCTGAAGGGCATCCCACCATATTACAATACCATACTAGAGAATTGGCCTAACCACTGCTGTGTAGAGCCAATGTATCATTCTGGGTTCCAATCCCCATTCTCTTACTCTTACTTATAATTTATTTAAAAAATTGTATACTGTACTAGATAGCAGTTTGTTTTACATAAAAAAACGTTTCCCTCCAATAAATGTCCCTATCAATTTAAACGCTTTTTAAGTATATTTAACTTATATTTGTTTGCAACTAAAAAGCCACGCGCTTTTGTTAATTATTTTCAACCTTGAAGTCAAAAACGAATCAATTTCAAACGTCATGTCACTTCTTGATTGCCAAACAGTGGCTAGTGCTCATATATAACCATCGCAAATGATTGCTGCTTGCGTCACTAACAGCAACAAGTGCATCCAACAGAGGTACGAACTTTTCGTCACCACCTTTTTATGCTATACACTGTGGTTCAAAAATATAAACTCAGCCCAAGTTTGAAAATCTAGAAAAATAGAAAAAAAAATATTTTTTATTGTTTTTATAAATATTTCTGGAGCATTTCCCAAAAGTCGTCACCAACTTTTTATGCTATACACTGTGGTTCAAAAATATAAACGCAGCCTTAGTTTGAAAATTTAAAAAAATAGAAAAAAGAAAATTATTTTTTATTATCTTTATGAATATTTCTGGAGTATTTCCCATAAGCTCCAGGTCGAATTACAATCAAAGTTTAGGAGTAAGTAAGTTCCGTTTATTAGGTCGGCTCGCCGTTTTTTCTTAGACCTATATGGTATTTTTTTTAAATTGAGGCGGATATTCTTTGATGGATGCTTGGCTGAGTTTTTCCTCTCATTTGTGGTGTGCGTCTTGATGTTGTTTCATAAATGGAGAGACCCACAGTTTTAAGTCGACTCCGAATGGCAGCTATTTCTTTGTGGGAATTTTTTTTCATGTCAGAAATAAACTTCAAACTTGTCATTGCCTGCCGAGTGTTAACTGGTATTTGAAAAACATTTTTCCATCATTCGGTTTTTTTGTCCACAGTGAACTTCGAAGCCGCGTAAACCCATTGATATGATTTCTCAATTCATTTCAAGGTAAAATGTTCTTGAACGATAGTTTTTTTTTACAATAAGTTTTTCATTACAATATTCTCTTAAATTTCAAAAAAAATCTATATGCGATATTTTTACAAATCCAAGGGAATTATATTCCGAGGACTCAAAGGAAATGAGCTCCCAATATCTGCGTTTTCAAAATTTTTTAAATGTAAATTTCTTAATTAAGTCACAAATAATTGTAAACAATTTTTTAAAAAATATTATTTCTCTAGCCTCACACCCGTGTCATTCATAATATAACATATATTATACAAATGTGTACATACATATATCACAAGGCGTTGAATCTAGCGTTTGGAATTTGAGCTATCGATTTTTTGACATAAAAACTTTGATGTGCCAGAAATGTATTTTGTGGTTAGTTATTTACAATATAGGTTACTTTTCTGATGGGAAATATTTAAAAACATTCAATATTTTGTCTTCGAAAATCGAATAATCAGCCGAAGCGAATATGGAAATTACAATCCTAAAAGCTGTTGTGTTTTTTTGCCACATTCGACAATTTACTATGGAGCGCCGCTACACCAACTATGTCTATGAAACATGAAATGCGGATTTTTTTTTCGTCAAGACAACTAGCAAGTACAGCACTCAGACAACATTAAGTCCATTGTACTGCACACGGATTCCCTTTTTAATTTTCTTTAAATCTACCCGGCCTACGAAGAAATCTGAGTAGATCTTGTGGTGCCAAGGAGCCAAGGTGATCGCTTCTTAACACATCAGTGCCAAAGATCTCAAGCCTGATTCGAACAAAGTTCGGGCAGACGCACAGAAAGTGGTACGCCGTCCCATCCTCATCTCCACATGCTGGGCAGAAAGCATTATCTGAGATGCCTACCTTTTCCATGTGCCTCGCCCACAGAAAGTGGCCCTTTATTAGTCAAACAGGCTACCTACAGTATTTTCTGGTTAATGAGAGGAGGGATCTGCGACAGTCGGTCGGACATAACAGATAACATCAGTTTTGTCCATCCACAACCTCTCTCAGCCAAACTCGTTTGTGGGTTAAAGTAACCCGCTTGCTAACCGTGGCTTTGCTGGCTGCAGAAGGGAGTGACAGAACGGGCCCTGGATTAAAGAAGTTGGATGGATTAACGAGACTCAACTACCCTTGAAGTGGTTGGAGGGCTGTCTAAGAGGCTGCCACAGACAGATCTGCCTCTCCACCTGTCTTCCACAACAAAGTTCATTGCTTCTTGAATGACATGCACCTCCATTTGAAACACAGATGCGTACATTCCAAGAGCAAATCGTAGTTTTGTCCTGCTGGATTCCACACAGACACCAAAGCCGGAACCGTGCTCGGTCCTGAAGCCATCTGTGAAAATGCGAAAACAGTGTTTATCGGGCTCATTTTCAGAGTTTGGCCCCAATTGAGCCTCTGGCAGCACCACACTGTATCTCTTTTCAAGTACGACTCCTGAGGGGGGACCCCTGGAGTCAAAGGGCATGGAGAGAATCGTTGGATCAAAGTCCATGCCATCTCTGTTGTCGGATACGCCGGACAGAGGCCGTACCAATTCCCATTGTAGGCTGAAAACAAATGGCCTTCAAAGCCTCTCCTTTATTGGAAACCTCAAGTGATGGCAGACTAACAAGAGCATCTAATGCCGGGTCTGAAGTAGTCGGAAAAGAGGTTTACGCTTTGCAATTAATTAATTCATTGGAAAATATTTGATTGGATGAAAATTAAATTTCGAAAAACAATGAGCGAATGCCAAAACAGGGCCGCCAAAACACAAAATTGCAATTTTATTTACTCCTTTAATAGGAAGTTTATGATTTCATGGAAAAATAAGGTGTATTTATAACTATGCACCTCAGTTTATTTCCAAAACGCAACACCTTAGTGACAACCGAAGATTCAATTGAATATTATAACATGAAAATTAACAGTTATCGCAGCCAACCAATCAAGAGCATGTTAGCCACATGCTTCTCAGGGTTTTCGCAACGCATTGCGACCTCTCTCGAATGCTCTCTAAGCAGAGACGAGTAGTGTTAATTGAAATTAATTTCAGTGAGAATCTAAATTGTTATGTGAGGAGCGCGCTAAGGAGTGGAGAGATGTTCACCTCTACCCATATTTACGTTTGTTATTAGGAAATCACTAAATGTAGCTAATTGGAAATAAACATTTTTCACATAGAGAGTTATGAGGTAAATGAAATTTAAGTACTACCTATTATGAAGAGTGCAGTAGATTTAAAATTTTTCAAATGTTTATTCTTTTTCTGCGCCTCTATTCTGCTGTTAAGAGCAGAATGTGAGCAGAGAGGGAGCAGAGTGTGATGGAAAAACTACAAATATTTCAAATTTTTTCGCATTTGCCGCACAGTTGATTGTTGAAATTTATTTATTATTATTATTTTCTTTTTTTTTTTTTTGAAAAAGTGTACGTATTTGCTTAGACTGCTGGTTTGATAAAAAATGCCACACGTTTAAAGAAACACCCGTTACTAAAATGAGCCAAATTTTGTTTAAAATAATTTTATGACTCCCTATTCTTGTTTTCGCCACGATAAGCTTACCGATAAACTATCGATGACTCGCCAAGATAAACAATTTTTTTTTATTCTTGATATTGCCGAAAAATTACTTGTCTAAGTAGTAGAAACTGCTTTTTGCCTGATTTCGATTTATAACTTCGCAGATTTTCTTTTGTGAATAAAACACAAAAAAATTTGTCGAAATAATTTTTTTTTGTGTCAAAGCGCGTGAACACTCACTCGCCGACTAACAATCGCCACAAAAATAATCAATATTAGCATTTAAATTGTGGGTATTTGCGTTTACAAAGTCAACAGCTATTGTTCATACAGGGTGATTCAATAAGACTGCAAATTTTCTTTTTTAAACAAAATAAAGGGTGGTTAAATTTCAAGGGCCGATGTTGAATGTGAACTACACCTAAACCTCAAGTTTTTTTCTGCATTTCATTTGACATTTTTCAATTTCAGACTAACTCAATTTGAACCATGGAAAGATACACAATCGAGCAACGCGTTAAAGTTATTCAGGCTTATTATGAAAACGGGCGTTCAAATCCAAATGCATATCGCGCACTTCGTGATGTTTTCGGTCAATTTAATCGTCCAAATGTGCGTACAATCGGAAAAATTGTGCAAAAGTTTGAGCGAACCGGGTCTGTAGGAGATGTGAAAACACCAGTGCATGCTCGTACAGCTCGTACTGCAGAAAATATTGCCGCTGTTCGCGATAGTGTGATTAAAGAGCCGTCCACTTCAACTCGACGTCGTGCCCAACAATTGAACCTCTCACGATCGTCGTTGATGAACAATATGCATAAAGACTTGCATTTACACGCTTCCAAGGTGCAATTAACTCAAGAACTAAAGCCTCTTCACCATTTCAAGCGTCGTCAATGGTCAGAATGGTGGCAGGAAATGGGCAACAGTGAATGACCAATTTTCGAAGAAAATCATCTTCAGTGATGAGGCACATTTTCACCTCAGTGGATTCGTCAATAAGCAGAATTGCCGCTTGCCGCATTTGGGCGAATGATAATCCAAGAGTGATTGCCGAAAAACCAATGCACCCACAAAAAGTGACTGTTTGGTGCGGTTTATTGGCCGGCGGCATCATTGGGCCGTTCCAAAATGAGGCCGGTCAGGCAGTTACTGTGAACTTTTTATGGCCCGAATTCAAAGATATGGATGTGGACGATATGTGGTTTCAACAGGACGGTGCCACTTGCCACACAG
This sequence comes from Anastrepha obliqua, assembly GCF_027943255.1. NCBI lineage: Eukaryota > Metazoa > Arthropoda > Insecta > Diptera > Tephritidae > Anastrepha > Anastrepha obliqua. The sequence goes on from NC_072896.1 coordinate 36,001,720, forward strand.
CTAACGAAACAATGGCTCTTTTGCGAGAAAAATTTGATGGCCGAATAATCTCACGTCGCGGCGATGTCAATTGGCCGCCAGGATCATGTGATTTGACACCGTTTGACTTCTTTTTTTGGAGTTATTTGAAAGCAAATGTGTACGTCGATAAGCCAGCAACAATTCAAGAGCTAAAGGATGAGATAATTCGGCACATTACCGGCATAGAACCTCAATTATGCCTCAGCGTCATCGAAAATTTGGACCATCGGATGGAGGTGTGCCGCGGCGGCTATTTGGCCAATATTTTGTTTCACGCGTAACTGATCTATAGCAATATTATCATAATAAAGAGAAATGACAATAATTTCCTAAAAAAATGTATTTGATTCAAAATCAACACCGGCCCTTAAAACTTAACCACCCTTTACAACAAAATTTATCAAAATGATTTTTTTTTATTTCCACATATTTTTTAATCTCTGGCATTTATGTGCGAGACACAATATCTACCCGATAATTCACAGAGAAATGTCTGAAGAAGCAGACTAACGACATCGCACCGAGCAACATAATCAGCATAATGCTCGAACGCGAGGACAACTAGAACGCTGTAATGAAATACATTGAGAACTTATTACTGAAAAAAGATAGACCTCGGCACAGTGCAACAAAGCGAAATCTCACAGACAGAGACTTAAGAAAACGAACCCATAGCACGAAGCTGATAGCCAGCTATGTGGACCCAGACATGGGTGAATAAAAATGGTCCGTTATGAATGCCGTTCTAGGCCCATCCCGAAGTAATGCAGAAAGTAGTTCAGGGAAGGGAGTTTTCCCAGAAGAGGAGGGTGGATTGTTTTAATGACCACACCAATCAATGGAGTGAACGACGGCCGCTGTAAGTGCGAAGGCATTTTAAACCCTAACTCAACCATCCAAAAAGCAAAAAAAAAAAACATAACATAGACAAGAAAAACATAAGACTTTTTTGATAGTTCAGTTTGGTAGCACAGAGGTCGAGAATTTATAGAAATCTAATTTATTAACGAATTAGTTCATACTTGGAATATATCTTGGCCACCCAAAAATGCATGCTTTTGAGAAGTATGAACTCACTAGATGTTATTCAAAAAATTATATTTATGGTCCAATTTATGATCCAATAAAAATATATATAAATTACCTAAAAATAGGTGTTCTGGAAAAATGGTGTTTGGAAAATTACTTCTATTCAATTCAAAGTAAAAAATGTGTGAAAATATTACAAAATTAAGAATCAATTTACTTTTGCTCGAAATGACCACCTTTTGCCTTGACTGTGGCCTTGAGACGGTCCAGAAACGAATCGCAAGCTGTCTGAATGTGACTTGCAGGTATTTTGGCCCATTCGCGGACATTGGCTTTTTCAGCGCCTTGATACTGGACTTTTAGTTCGGACCCTGCTCTCCAAAATGGCCCAAAGAGAATAATCCATCGGACTCGGGTCTGGTAAATTTTAGAGCCATCGTGTGAGCATTATGAAGTTCGGAACGTTCTGTTTTAGCTATTCTTGATTCACTCGAGCTTTGTGAGACGATGCCGAGTCCTGTTGAAACGTCCATGGTTTGCCACAGAAATGTTTGTCTGCCCACGGCTTCAAAGCAACCTCCAGAATACTTTTCCGATAATATTTCGGATTTACCTTGACGCCAGGCTTGATGGAAACGATTGGAGAGCGCCTATCTGCGGTAACAGCGGCCCAAACCATTACCTGTGGCGGATGCTGCTTCCTGGTGGCCAATGGATGACTCAGATTCTCGAATGAACAGTCGGTCAAATAAACCCTATCGTTTTGGGAGTTTACGAATTGCTCAATTTGAAATATTTTCTCCTCAGGCAACACAATGTTCGAAAAATGAACGCTTTCGGCCAGGCGAAGCAAGCCCATCTATCTCTCAAGTCTGACTTTTTGCTACTTTGGTGTGAGATCATCCGCCTTTTGGATCTTATAAGGCTTGACTTTCAGCTCATTTTTCAGTATGCGGCGGTTGCTTCGGTCAGATATAATATTTGCAGTTCTTCCGCCATTTGATTGGAACTTCGTCGGGGATTGCGCTCAATTCGCTTCTTCACTTTTTTAACCATTTCGCGTGACGTTGCAGTTTTTTGATGGCCACCTGATGGCCTAATGGTGCGACAAACAAAAACTGCGCCAGCAGTCTGAAGTTGGTTACACTTTGAGTGCCGGACTCTGTTGTAAGCCTTTTTTTTTATCAGGAGATTTTTTCATGGCAAAAATACACTCAGAAATTTGCCTGCCGAGAGGTGTTCGCTATTAGAAACAAAACATTTTCTATCATTTGGTGCTTCATGCCCACAAGGGGTTTGAAATCAGAGCTTTATCGAAAGATAGTCACGCACAAACTCATTTAGCCACAACCTTCGACCCGCCACAACGATACCTCGATACCTTCCAAACTAGGATGGAAAATTTTCAAGTTAAAGGGCACAAATGAGGTCCATTCATAGCCGATCTCGATGAAAATGCCAAATTGACTTCAATTTAGTCAAATTTATTTTCTAGTTAATTTAAAAGAGATATTACGACAGGCCATTACTATGCAAATTTTGCTTCGAATTAATTAATTTCAACTTTTAATTAATTGAATTCGGTCGAAGTGAGTGCAGTATAATAAATAATTCAGCAGTTTTATACCCGAACATGCGGCCAAAACAAAAGAAATCGAAATGAGAAGTCAGAGAGAAGGATTTCTAAATTCTTCTCCCTTCAGCAAGGCAAGGGGTCATCCCTATAACAACAGCTAAACTGGCATCACCGGCAACATGAACATCAACATCAGTCAACTGACGAGTTACTCTCCAATTTTGTATGTTCATGCATGCATATACATACGTACATACATATATATACGTGTGTATGAATGGTTAAATAAGCGTGAAAAGTTTATCAAAAAGCAGAAATTCTGACAGGTTTTTAATAATTTAGTTATTTCGCTCAGTTGTAGGCCATGTGTTACGATTTTAGTATTTTTTTTTGTTTTTGGATTTTTTCTTTATCCATCTCTTTTGTTCACTACATACTTTGCTTTACTAAACATTTGTTTTACATTCTTTGCTTTATTTCCTTAAGCAGCGCATAAATGGTGAATATATGACTTGTATGTCACTAAGTTATGTGAAACTGGTTTTCTAGCTGAAAATATTACAAAGAGCTTCGGTTGACCGGTTGAATTATGCATACTTTTGCCAAAAATAACAAATCAAGGAATCTATTTTTGGATGTAAACTTTTCAAATTTTCATCATGAGCAGCTGGTTTAAAGATAAAAAATATTAAATGCGGAAAATGAGGATATATTAGCGAGTTGCGAAGAAAACGGGTTGTTATTGTTGTAAAAGCAACTGGCAAACTGGCACAAAAGTGGCAGTCCTTCGAGCGACAGACCATACTGACGTGGGAAGCTAGAAATGAGGTTTCAAAACCACATCAAGTTGTACTTTTGGAGAAGGAACTCGGCCAAAGGATGTACGCGCCAAGTATAGGAGTGAAAGAGCAAGCGACGTATTTAGTATCTGATTCGCTCCAAAGTTTCCCACAGGGTCGCTGATGCATTTAAAAATTAAATACAATAATCTTGGACTCTTTGGTGCACTATTTCATTTTGTGCCCAGCTTCTCTGCATCGAATGCATAGACCTTTTCTGCCTCTGCCTGGTCTCGTGCAGTTTGATTGAAGGGGTCCAACACCGAAGCACCGGCAGCACCGCTTCAGAGATGTGCTAACTCTCATCCTTGCACTAACCAATTCGATTTTGTTGTTCTTGTGTTGGAGCCATTGTTCCGCGCTTTCAATAACGAGCGTAAAATAAGTCCGTACTTATTCTCGTTGATTAGGTTTTGTGATCGTAATGTCGGTATTTCCATTAGTGCCAGATAGCATTTTCCTCACAACTTCATCGAGCACCTTCTTAGCTGTAACAGCATCCAAGTCTCTGATCTTTATAGTCGAAGTTGGTCTGAAGGTTGTAATGGGACGGACCACATTTATTGTTTCCTCCAATTGCTTCAGAAAATCTGGGTTAACTGTTTTCCCCTTTTCTAGTTCAAGTAAAAGTTTTAGGTCTTCTTATACCTTTCACAGTTGTGGTTTCGTTTGGCATACATTTTTCGGATGTTTTTGAGGATTTCAGCGTAACTGTGACCCTCTACCGGTTTTACTAATAGAGCCTCCGATTTTGGCTTTGGTACTCGTTCATTCTTGGTTTTGTTCTTCTTATTTTTCTTTGCTCCATCGCTCTGCACTCCTCTTGGCACGATATTGGGCCTAGATTTTTGCCGGCTTACCACTTGCCATTTCTCAGTCTCTCGCACATTTGGTTTCTTCGAAGTGTAGGGTACGACAGGACTTGGAGCAATTTCCACCGCAAAGGTGGATGTTGTGTTCTCCTGTACAATACTTGTTTTTCGAGCTGTGCCACCTCCGGTTTCATTCGTAGATTTATTCGTCAAGACACGCACTTTGCCGGTGTTCTTAGGTTGTATTCAACCTCTTTTGCAGTTTTTCATGTCGTCGAATAGTTCGTCTAACTCTGAGAGGTCAATCTTTATATCCATGGATGTATTCCTATGCATCAGTAGAAATATTTCTCTCGTCAGCGCTCTTAAATATTTCTTTACGACTTCCTCTTCTTCAGCTCGCTTTTTGAGAATAAACTCCTGTTGCGGAGATGCAACTTTTTCTCTTACTGTGTTTGTTTCCTTTGCGGTTGCAGGTGTCTGTATCGCCGCATTGGTCTCCATTGCATTTTTTTCAATCTCTTTTGACGTTACTTTTATGCCTTGTTCTTGAGCCGGTATTTCTTCTGCTTTGACGGTCAGTCTTTGGTTTCGCTCTGGTTGGCAATGAAACATTTGTTAGAGGCGTATTCGTCTTTTGTGGTGGCGAGCGAAGCAAACGTTGTGTTCTTGCGAAAGGGCTCTGCTCTAAATCGCCATCTGATTCCCTCTATAGTTTTCTTCAAGGTAGCTGATACATTTAAAAGTTATATAATAGAATAATCTTAGCCGGTAAAGCCAATGATTAGAGACCTCAGGGTTGAAACGATCTTAACCTATTCTCAAACTTTAAATGGGTAATAATAAACCAAAAACACTAAAATATTCCACCAATTTCTATAAAGAAAAGCCTTTTAAATTAGTGTTGTCAGCTGATCGTCAATTTTGTAGCTAAACTGTCATATGTGAACGGGTAAATTGATTTTTGTGGACTTATTGCTAATCACTGCATATGTGAACGTACTTTGAAAACCTTACCTTTCTTAATATGAAAGTGGGATTATGTTTAAATGTGCCCAGTGGGCCACTTTTGGTAAACACACTGACGCTCTGGTGGATGAACCAAACGTAATGTTACGGCGCCAGCCCGGAAAAAAATATCTTAATTAACATCTCAACTTTTTGACAAGTTTGGATATTATTATTTTTATTTAAATTATTTTTTTATAAAAATACAGTGTACACTTAAGTGACTGGAAAATGTGTCCGCTTATGGGACAAAAATGTAAAAAAAGCTATTCTATGCTTTTGGAGATTTGTCCCCTCAAGAGAAAAACATTTTTTAATAATTCTTAAGCGGTTAGGGACAGTCAGAGGCCCGAAAAAATTATGATTTTCAACAATTTTTTTTTTGCTAGTCAGTTGCTTTATTGTACAAAAATAAAAACCTAGCAATAATACATCACGTCTCGACTTGACTTTAGCAAAATTTCAAAAAACGAAAAATAATAATTGTAAAATTATTATTATTATTTATTTGTTATCTATAATTAAAATTACAAAATAACTTTTTAGCACAAGCTACCAAGGCTATCGGCTGAAGTGCAAAAAATAATAATTGTAAAAGTTATCGCTGTTTGTGTGGAGCCCGTCTCTCCAGAAGTCCTTTGCGGTGATCATCACAAGTCTTTGGAGATTCGTCCAAAATCAATCGGACAAGTATAAAAAAAATATTTTTCAGATTTTCGAGAAAAAAAATCGATAATTAATTGTTGAAAAAAAATCAAAATTTTTCAAAAGCAGTATAAGTTTTATTGAAATCTACCTAACGGTTTTTAAGTTACATTGATCACTAGTTCATAAAACATAGTTTTGAGAAAAACGCATTTAAAGTTTTGCTATCGATTACCGGATCGCCCGAGCGCCCTTTGCTAATTGGTAAATAACTCGAAAAGTATTTGTGGATTTCACTGCAAATTTTCACACAATATTTTTAAGATAATATACTTAAAGAAAATGCAAAAAAAAACAAATTTTTGAAACTTCTGACTACCCCTAACCCTTTAAAGATTCATGGTATGTACTGAAAAAATGTCCGCTTATGGGACGTGCCCGTTCGAGAAAGGTGTACGTTAGGAGAGAGTACACTGTATAATTGTTTCTATAATAAATACCATATCAATCGAGGTTTCAAACACTGTACAGGATTCACAAAAATTCGTCAAATTGTTATCAAAATTTTTAGACAGTTTTAAAAAAAATTCCGTAGTAAATTTTATGGCCTATTAAAATTTAATATAAGAAAGAGCAATTTTTAATTTCTTGGACGGTGTTTCGCACGATTAAAAAAAATTTCAATTTCGATTAACATTTGTGCAATTTTTCTAATTTTTGTGCAAATTTTAAATTTTGGATTTCTGTGACATATTCTGGCTTCGACTCTGAGCGAATTTGACAGATATGCCGACGTCACTCGTCTTGGGTTTCACAAAATTTAGCTTTAGCCCTCAAAAAAAATGTTTTTTCACCATACCTAACGAGCAAACCTGCTATCTATCATCCTTGTTCAAAACTGGTCAAAATGCTCAGGTGCCATATTTTTGCGCACTGTACCAGTATATTATTGCATATATTCTTAAGTGCCCAGTTTTATGTTGACGTTGAATAGAACATTGAGGGTCAATCACGAACATTCTAACTAGTAGGTTCGTTTTGTACCAGAACTTGCTGTGACAGTAACAGTAACAGAGATACCCATATTTCTCGTCCAAATTTTTAACTGTCTGCTGTTGTTATACCGCCGCAAAATAGAATGAATCACCTGAAGCTTGAACATTTTGAAGTATTTTTATTCTTCCTTCCTCCGCCATTCAAAATAAATAATTTTGTGGGCCACGAACCAACTCAAAGTATGCAGGCTGCATTTTCTTGTTGTAAAACGAAACTTTCAGCAAGATAATGGAAATTTAGAAACTGGCAGAAAAATATCAAAAAAATATGCTGATCTACTCTTTTGAGTTGAATGTCCATCGGACTTTCCGAGCATATTAAACGCGTCCTAAAAACCGTTGTTTCTGACATAAGTCCTTACAACTCCCATCAATCCGCATTTTAGCTATTAGACGCGCCTAGACTAAATGACTTTTGTGGAATTATATTTTAAATAGATTTGGTAAATTCACGACTGTAGGTGCAAAAAGTTTTTTTTTTCAACTAAGAAGTTCCAATTGATTCCCTTATAGCAGTGAGCATGTTTTCTCGCTTTATTTTGTACTCAGTGGTGAATCCGGAAGTCGAAAAAAAATTCAGCAAATTTCATATTATCCGCGGTTTATTGTATTCCGAGGAGCTCAAGGCTACATTCAGTCTTGTTGGACTAAAAAATCGAAAATTTGTTATCACATATTCTAAAAGTACATCACCTTAAAAATATGAATTCAAAAAATCATAAGGATCGGAGCACTACGAAAGTTACTGACCGTGGAAGCGCGCTACCTTATCCATAAATGAAGTGCACGCAAAACTTTAGACGCGATTATCTCGAAATCGTGTTTTTTGAAAATTACTTTTTTTAATTACTCAAAGTTACAACCTCGTGAATCTGAACGGTTCACTTTTTATAAATATTTGCATAGTTCGCTGGAATTAATTTCTTTTTTTTAATTTTGTAACCCCTCAAAAATCGTTTTTTTTTTTGGTGCAAAGCGGTTTTCATATCGAGAAAAAAATTTTTTTGGGTAAATAAACCATTCAGATTCACTTAAAAACATTTTTCTACAATAATCATATAATTTTTTTGATTTCAGTTGAGCTGCTCATGCGCTACCGTGATCAACGCAAGCTTCTTCTAAAAAACGGCGTTTCGGGGGAGTGGCGATATCAACAATAAATAATAACATTTTTTAAAATAAAAGCACCAAAATGTATTCTTCGAGAGTAACCCTTCAGTATGAAATATGCTTCATTTGAATAAAAGTTCTAAAACATATTTGAAAAAAAATTATGACAATCGTCATTTCATCACTTTTTCGGACTCACAAGGTATATAACCCCTTAATATCATCCCATATTTTCGTATTATTCTTCCCCAATCGAATGACATTCCGTACTTCGCAGCATTTTACGTCTACTCTGATGATTTAGGGACGCATACATTTTTTGATCTATAAAAAATTTCACTCGACAGTCACTCTTAGCGACTGGCCGGTTTCTTGCACGACACGAATTTTTTCTGCAGCAGACGCCAAATATTAAATAAAAATGCGCTAAATCGGATATTTCCCTAAATAAATATAACAAAAAAAATTTAGCAAAATTAAGCAAAAATATCGAATATTTTTTACAACAGTAAAATTTGTCTACTCTCCTCTATTCTTCATCTAAGTACGATTGTTGTTGTTGATTTTCTTAAAACTTTTATCGTTTAGCACACTTGTGTAACGGTAAACTACAAAAAATGCTGGTAAAACTTTTGTGTGTTTATTCTTATTTTTATATACACGAAATGAAACTAAATTTTATTCAAATCTTTACTGAACACAATAAATAAACAGTAATCTTTGCTTTTGCTTTGTTTATATGCAATTCTACTATTTTTTTTTAAATCCACAGCGGCCGATGGCTTTCACTGAGCAACAGAAATAAAAAAAATTGTCTTAAAAAAGGCATCGTACAATTAAACAAAACTGTCGATCATTTTGGGTTGCAATGACTTCCATATAATTATGAATTAAATTTTTCGCTCAACACTTTTCTTTTTCTAAATAAGATTTTCTTTTCCACTAGCCAAAAACTGTGTACGAAAACATCAATATTTTGCATGAAACACGCGCACTCATTTCTCTTGACCATTCGCCAATTTGCAATATTTAACTTTTTCTGCTGCTCTTCAGCGCCAACAGCAGCAGCAGCACTCTTTGCAAACAGCTGATTTCAATTTATTATGCCATTTTTGCTTTGCCGCACCTTGTTTTTGTTTTTGTACAATTTTTGTTGCCTATGCTCGCCGCTCCTCCATGTTCGCACAATCTCTTTCGACAGCCAACGAGACAGTGAGGCAGCAGCGAATATGGCAGCGGCAATGGCGAAGGCACTTCCTTGACACAAAATCACAGCATCAACGAATTGCAATGAAATTCGTATTCTGCTACTAATAAATATTAGACTTTTTCCACTTTTCTACCTTCCCGGTATGTGCAAGCGCATATAAACTGCACACATGTTTATCCTTTCAGCAACAACAACCACAACAAAAACCACATAAAACTACAAAAAAATAACAACCTGATTTTCGCTTTTGGTCTTTCGACGTGATTGTACGTGTTTTCACCCACTCGTCCGACCGTTGATTTTGCTCAAATGCTTGGTTTTATAAGACTGATAAATTGAAAGCTTTGTTTCTATTAAAAATTGTATTCCTTATTGTTTGCACTAAATTTTCACTACGCTTTTTTTCTTTTTCCATTAAATTCTTGTGTTTTTTTTTAAGAAATTTAGTACAATATCTATGTAAAACTTCTTTAACTTTTTCTTCACAGCGACACGTTTGTTGTTGCACTACGTAAGCGACGACACATACGCGACCGAATCACCAAAATCGTCGAAATTCCGTTTATAACTGAGTTCCAAGTCAGTTTTGACGCAACATATTAATGTCACGTTGCTCGGAGCATTGTTTGTACGTATATATGTATGTAACTCTGCTCGTATAGATATGTATATGTATGTTTGAATGTTACATTAACGAATGAATGGGTAGCACAAACATACTCGTATTCTCAATACAAATTGACCATATGTTCAGCACGAAGAACCTGTGAGCCAAATACATAGCAGGCTGGGGATGCTAGTGACCATACAACATATCTATGCGAATAGTGAGCACCAATTGCCAATTGGATTGCTTCCTAACTGCCGCACTCTCTCTCTTTCTCTCTCTTTCACTCTCTCTCTCGTGCTCCACCGCATTTGTTTACCAGTTGTTGTCGCTCAATATTCATATGTTTATCACAGAGAGGCAGTCCACTTATAAGTTTTATATTTTGCTAGAAAGAGAAAAATAGTCACTGCATATTTGAGAACTGTCACTCAAATTTAGTAGCGCGCTAATGCAACACTATTAAAAAAGTGACAGCTAAAGTTGTGGCGAATATTTGGCCACTAGTGTGGTTCGAATTCAGTAACATTTTTTTTTTAATTTTTAACAAAAAAATTGTATGAAAAGCTGATTTGGTTCATGGTTCATTTCTTTTAAGTGGAATTGCTTTATTTGTCATTCAAAATTTTAATTTCCGAGGTAGAAGCCGAATAAATAAAAATACTTAAAATACTCAGCTTTAATAGATTTTTAAATTTTACATTCATTTTTTACCGGTATATGTAAATGAAATATTACTTCAGTTTATCATTTCACCCCACCAAAGGTATACAAATCTTGCCGCTCGAATTTCTTTATAATTAATTGAATACTTCATCAGAGACCGCATGTGCATGATTAGTATTCGGTTAGTGCGAGTTTGAGCAGTGAGATATAATATAAAAAATTACTTTATAAAGTGCGTTTCATAATCATAAGACACCTTTGGTATACAATTTTTGCACTTCCATAAGCTCGCTTTTACTTTCCGTAGTAGCTTTTATTGGGCGTCATTTTAACAGTTATAGACTTAAGACTTCCTTCAATTCCTTGTCATGTCGGTCTCCTTGCCGCGGGGATGAGGCTTAAGTGGGGAGTTAACCCCATTCTATGGAGATTAACTTACCACGAACTAAGAGGGCAGCTCCACATAGGAATTGGGTATCCACTCAACCGCGGAACGGCGGAATTGGTGGCCACCCAAGTACTATGTGGAGAGTACCGTACCGACAACCTGGCAGGAGGTATAAAATGCATTTTTCTACAATGTGGAGGCTCAACAAGGATCTCTCTGCACGAGGTAACCCACTTCTGGGAAATCCTCCCGTCGAGCAATCGACGGCTCGGGCATCGGATGTGCAGGCCCGAACCCCACATTCCCCTATGACCGGAACTGACACCCAGGGTTCCGGAGGAAGCAAACTACTAGTGGTGAAACATGGCACATTGGCTATGCCAATGGAGAGCCGAGTGAGTGTGAGTGATACACCGCCGTCGAAACGATCTGAAGCAACTGAACAAGTTGTGGAGGATGTGGAGATGGCGGACAATCTCTCAGTAGACTCAGACGGATCTCTGGTACCGAGTAAGTCTTTGATAACGGTTAAACCTGGTGCGAATCAGGTAAGTACCGGTAAAAAGACCGAAGTTATTGGAGATTCGAACGCAGGTGTTGGTCTAACCGCAAGGCAGATCAAACGAAGGAGACAGAAGGCGAGACAAGCCGAAGCACTAGCTAAGGCAAGGACTCAAGCTCCGTCAACTTCGACACCTGTAACGGAAACGGGAAAGCGTGGCAGAACAGAGGATTCCTCTGTAGCGCTGCGCTCTTCCGGAAACGAAACGGGGTCTGTGCCAACGACAGGGAAGAGGAGAAAGGCAAAGAAGAGGAAAGTCGAGAGACGGAATTCGGAAATGCCTGCATCCTCGACCCAATCCAAGGCAGACAAACCTTTGCCTGACAAGGCAGAGGCTAAGGGACCTCAAATGTCGAATGACACTCTTCCGTCAACGTCTGGCGAATCATTCGCGAGAATGGCAGCAAAGGCAATGACGGTGGAGATACATACCGACAAACAAGATGGTCTACTGTCCAAAGGGCAACAAGACTATCTTGATAGCTATCTTTGGAAAGCTATCGGTGAGTCGAAAGACGCGCCGACGTTCGAGGGGAAAAGCGTGGTGGACGGCATCGTAAAGGTGCACTGTTCCAATGCTTTTTCCCGAGAATGGCTAGAAAAAGCTATAGCAAAGATTCCAGCCTGCGAAAACAGCAAGTTTATTCTTGTTGAGAGTAGCAAAGAAAGGCTGGTACGAGCGAGTGTCTGGATTCCGGGTCCTTCCTGTAATTCAGCAGAACTCCTCAAACGCATCCGTGTTCAGAACAAGGATCTTGACACGACTCTCTGGAGAGTATACTCCTGCACCAGGCAGAAATCCGCCACCACTTCGGAGACGGGTTCCCACCTGGTACTGGGTATCGATCTTGGGTCCCTCAAGGTGCTTAAGTCGAAGTACGGTTGCCGTCCTCACCTACATCTGGGGCGGATCCAGTTCCGCGTCCAGGATAAGGTGGAGGACAAAGCGTAAATATACTCAGTCTCATGACTGAAGTAATATTTACACAGATTAATCTGCAGCATAGCAAAGCGTCTACGGCTCTCTTGTGCCGTAGGCATGCAAAACTGCAAACAAACCCACACATAATACTTATACAAGAACCATGGGTATGTCACAAGCGTATCTGTGGTCTAAGTGCTATGTCGTGGGGACAAATACTTCATTGTGAAGGGAATGTGAGACCGCGAGCATGTATTATCATGCCGAGGTTGATCGAACACACGATGTTAAAAGAGCTATGCTCTGGAGATATCGTTGCTGCAAAAATAAAGTACTGGAAAAGTGGGAACAGTGTCGAAGCTATCATAGTTTCGGCCTACCTACCCTATGACTCTGTACAGCCACCTCCTTCGAGGGAGCTAAGAGAAGTGGTCAAGTACGCAGAATCCAATAATCTGGGGCTAATAGTGGGCTGTGACGCAAATTCACAGAACATTGTGTGGGGAAGCAGCAAATGCAACCCCAGAGGTCTCAAGTTACTGGATTTTATCCTGTCATCCGATTTGGTCATTCAAAACACTGGTAACAAACCAACTTTTGTGACCAGAAGGAGACAAGAGGTGATTGATTTAACACTTACCAATAGGTCAGTTGGAAATCAAATCAACCGATGGCGAGTTTTGGAAGAGGACTCTCTTTCTGATCATCGTCTTATCGAATTCCGACTGGGAATTGACACAATATCAATACCTTCCGGTAGGAATCCTCGAAATGTGGACTGGGACAGGTATGGTGAGCTTGTAACAGAGCGATTACCAAACCTGAAAAAACTCAAATCAGCAGAAATGATTGAAGATGCGACTAAGAAATTAGAAGGTACTTTAATCAATTGCTTCGAGGAACTGTGTCCACTCAGGCAAAGCAGACAGGGGAAAGCGGTTCCTTGGTGGAACCCTGAACTGTCGAAGCTTCGTGTACGGTCCAGGAAACTTCTTAATAAGGCCTTGAAGACCAAAACAGAAGAGGACTGGGCCAATCATCGACTTACACAGAGAGAATATAAGAAGAAAGTACGGCAAGCCAAACTTGAATCCTATAGAAATTTCTGCAGTAACGTCGAAGAAATGAGGGAAACAGCGAGACTTTGTAAGGTCCTTCATTTAGACCGCTCAGTAAGGCTGGATTCCATTCGAAAACCTGATGGTTCATACACCATTTCCAAATCGGAAACGTTTAATGCTTTACTCGAAACCCACTTTCCGGGTAGTAGAACTCTCTCTGAAGGTGAGAGTGGCATGAACAACAACGGTGGCAATGGTGGAACCTCTAGGTACAGCTGGTATATTGCTAGTCGGATAGTGACAAGGGAATCGATAAGGTTTTCCTTATCTTCCTTTGAAAACTTTAAGTCCCCTGGACCTGACGGAATATATCCAGCAATGCTTAAAAAAGGAGGAGACAGGCTGATTGAGGCCCTGAAAAGGATCTTTACAGCCTGTCTTGCATTTGGTTATATACCATCCCTATGGCGACGCGTAAGAGTAGTATTTATTCCGAAACCAGGAAAAGATGACTATTCCCTAGCAAAAAGTTTTAGACCAATCAGTTTGACATCGTTCATGTTGAAAAGTCTGGAACGAGTGGTGGAGAAACATATTCGAGTGGGGGTATTGCCGAGAAGTCCACTTAGTAGAAATCAACACGCTTACCAGAGTGGAAAATCATGTGAATCAGCCTTACACGATCTTGTTAGCAAGATTGAAGCTGGGCTGGAAGCTGACGAATACACAATGGGCGTGTTCGTGGACATTGAGGGGGCTTTTGATAATGCCACTTTCGGCTCGATATGTTCTTCTGCCGAACGACACGGAGTTAATCAAGCCATTATAAAATGGATATACTCCATGCTCTCTGAGAGGCTGTTAACCGCTGGTGGGAGCGATGACGAGCAAATCACAGTCAGGGCCAAGCAAGGATGTCCCCAAGGGGGTGTTCTTTCTCCGCTGCTGTGGTGCTTCGTCGTAGACTCCCTATTAGTGGAGATGCAGGAACTCGGCTTTCATGTCCAAGCATATGCGGACGACGTCTGTGCGCTAACATCGGATAAATCCTTAAGGAGGCTTTGCACGAAAGTGCAGAGGATTCTTGACAAAATCGATGAATGGTGCATGAGACAAGGTCTTTCCGTTAATCCGAACAAAACAACCATAGTCTTGTTTACGAGAAAACGGAAATTGGATGGACTCAGTCTTCCAACACTGAAAGGTGTGACACTTGGTCTTTCCAACGAAGTTAAATATCTAGGAGTAATTTTGGATAAGAAGCTGACTTGGGAGACACACGTTTCACTGAAGGTGAATCGTGCATTGAAGATTTTTCAGCAATGCCGTAGAGCCTTTGGCAAAACTTGGGGTCTGAAACCTGCTGTGGTCCTATGGATATACACGGCACTTATCAGACCAATCATCACTTACGCTTCTGTGGTCTGGTGGCGACGGAGCATGGTTAAGTCCACAATCCGGGAACTATACAGGCTGCAAAGAAGTGTATGTTTATGCATCACGGGTGCCATGAGTACAACCTCTGGAGATGCCCTAAATGCTATGCTCGATTTGCTCCCCCTGGATCTTAAGATACAACAGGAAGCAATAAAAGCAATGTGCAGACTCCATAAATATGGTCTCTGGCACGAAGATGGAACTTCGGGACACAGAGAAATCTTTAAGTTGCTGTCGGAGCAGTGTCCACTGTTTTTGGCACCTAAAGATGACCTGATACCCACAGTTTCATTCGGAAGGAAATTTGATGTCAGATTTCCATTGCGTGAGCAATGGAGCAATCCAGGAGGCATGCAGGGAGGTTTGACGGATATTTTCTTTACCGATGGGTCCAAGACTGAAATAGGGTCTGGAGCCGGATGGTACTTAAACGATAGTAATAAGTATCACTACGCTATGGGGGGAATGGCAACTGTTTTCCAAACAGAAGTTTTTGCCATCCTAAAAGTAGCCGAATGGATAATCGAGAGGAGATGGAGCGGGAAACAGATTGGAGTCTTCAGTGACAGTCAGGCTGCATTGAAGGCCCTGGAGAACGCGAAGCAAACCTCAAAGATTGTTCAAGAATGTAAGAAGAAGCTTAATTCTGTCGCAAGACAAAACAGGCTTGTACTTATATGGGTTCCGGGACACTCCGGTGTTCAAGGAAACGAAATTGCCGACGAATTGGCCAACCGTGGATCAGCGGTGCCCCCACAGGGGCCAGAGCCAATAATCGGAATCAGTCCCGCAGGAATCAAGAACTGGATCAACGATTATGTAGGCAATCTACATAAAGAGCGATGGTCCGGTCTAGAACGCTGCAGAACTGCAAAGTGTTTTGTGACAAGTCCGAACAGAAAACTGTCAAACTTTCTACTAAAACTTAGAAGGAAAGACATTCGGTTGATGGTCGGCATCATTACAGGACACAACCCATGGGGTCAGCATATGACCACCATTGGAATCATCGAGGACCCGGTATGCCTGTCATGCTTGGAGGAGGCGGATAGCACTGAGCACTTTCTCTGTGAGTGTCCTGCCTTTGCTAGAGCGCGACTACGGGTATTGGGTTCCGATGTCATGGGAATGGGTAATATTCGTTCTCTAAAACTGGAGGATATTTACAGATTTGTCAAAGAATCTGGAAAATTCTCACAGGACTAACTATCTCTATCTCTGTCTCTATTCTTTCCTATCTCTTTCTCTGATACTTTTCTCCCTCCCTCCTTTGACTATCTACCCCCTTTCCAGAGCTTTAAATACAATGGGCTTTTTAGCCTGAGTGTTTTGGGAGCCACCAAATCTCCTGGTGCTCCTTGGCTCGACCTTTTCAAATTCATTCCTTCAATTGGTTCTGGTGGGAAAGCTCATTCTATTTTGTAGAACCGTTAAATTTTTCCAAGAAGCTGCACTTTTGCTAGTCTTTTCAGCGTTTCGTAATAATAGGACACTAGTCGAAAATAGGCTTCTGAAAAGATAGAAGGTGCTGATTGTTGATTTGGATGACTTTAATTATAATTTCATTCAATTTAACCTAAAATGCCGAGGGGTTCAATAATATCACAAGAGGAGCGTGGAAAATTTTTGGCCTACAAGGATTCAGGCTTGTCACTCAAATTAATCGCAAAAAAACAGGCAGAAGTCGTTGTGTTATCCGGAATTTTTTACGTAGTCCTGAGAAGTGCAACATTTTCAAGCCCGTTGGAAGAAACAAGTCGAGAACAGCGAGCAATCATAAGAAAAGCTTCTAACTCGACACAAACAATCTTGGCCGCTGTTGTTCAAAAAACTTTCAAAAACAACAGTTTGACGCATATTACAGAGGTCCAATCATTTAAACTTATGAAAAATAAGAGAAGAACCCCATATTTTTCCATGGCACAAGCTGGCCCGTCTTTAGTTTGCAGAAAAACACATACATAGACACTAACTGGGATGCAGTAAGATATTTGGAATATTTTTAATGTTGCCCAATTTCATATTGCTTTTTAAAAAGGAGATATTTTTGGATGAAAAAAATGGAACCTTGATGGACCCGATGTTTTTTTAAATTATTGAATAGTTTTACACAAGAGCCACTCTTATTTTCTAAGCGCAACTTCGGTGTAGGTTTGGTGTTATGGTTTGGAGTGCATTTACATCGACAACCACTCTTGATATACAGATTACATCATCGCGAATGATTAGTGGGGACTGCAAAAACGTTTTGAAAAATATATATACACCTATGAAATGAGACTTTTTTCAATTTCAAACTTTTATTAACAAAAAATCGTTATAAATTTAATTTTCAAAATAATAGCCATCGCTAGCGTCACATTTTCCCATCTCTCAGGTAATTTGTGGATGGCCGTCTTTGGCCGCAAACCAATCATCGAGCCATTTTTTGGCTTCTTCGTGAGAATTGAAGCGCTGCTCGGAAAGTGCGTGGCCCATCGACGCAAACAAATGATAATCGGAAGGCGCCAAGTCTGCTGAATAAGCCGCATGCACCAGCGGTTCCCAATCGTACGTCTCCACCAATTCCCGGGTCGCTCTTGTTCGATGTGGCGGTGCATGTGGCGGTGCTTGTCATCAAGAAAAATTACTTTATGACGCCGATCGGCATATTCTGTGAGTTTTCGGGGTATAGCGCTGTTCAAATCGGACAATTGTCGTTGGTAGCGTGCATCGTCAACTGGTTCACCTGGTTTTAATAGATCGTACCAAATCATACCACGCTGATACCAGAAAACACACGGCATTGCCTTGCGGCCGAAGCGATTTGGTTTGGCCGTTGTTTTTGGCTTGTGGCCGGGCGGACCATACGATCGTTCACGCTTGGGATTGGAGAAATACACCAATTTTTCATCACCCGTAACGATTCGATGCAAAAAAGACTTCCTTTTGAACCGGGAGAGCAGCATTTAACAAGCGGTTTTTCGAATCGTCGCAAAGTCTCATTCCATAGGTATATACCTCCTCTCCTTCCTTTTATTCAGGATAATCGGGAAGTGCCCTTCATTTTTCAGCAAGACAACGCCCAAATCCACGTAAGCGGTGAAACAAGGACGATTGTTCCATAAAAACTATGGACTGGCCGGCGTGTTCTCCGGATATACACCCGATAGAAAATATTTGGGGTATATTAGTCAGAAGAATTTTCCCTAATAATCGCCAATTTGACAACACCAACGAGCTTAAAGCGGCAATCGAGGCAGAATGGGCTTCTCTAGATATAAATTTACTTAAAAACTAGCGGAATCGATGAACAAAAGGTTATTTTGTGTCGCTAAAGCAAATGGTGCTTCCATAGAATATTCTAGACGTGAGAAAAAAAAAATCGAAAAAGTATACTTTTGTTAAACGATCACTTTAATTAAACAGTGTCTTATCATTTTGAAACGCCTCTGGAAATACGTTTTGGCTAATCATTATATATTAATTATATTATATATTACAATATATAATATATTAAAAAAAAGTTCTAAATTCTGTAATGAAACAGACAACTTTTGTTGCTTTAATCGATATATAAAATTTGTATTTTCCTCTGAAATCTATAAATTAAAATACTTTGAAAAATTAGGGGTGTCTTATGGTTATGAAACGCACCTTAGTAACAGTTTATTCTAATAGCGTTCGGCCCGACTGTTGCCATAAAAATCGGCCTATAAAAACCACTGGGTGTTGGGAGGCGGTATGAATCGGTATGCCCAACCATTTGCTTGATACATTTAACAAATTGGAGAAGAAACTCGGCCTAATATGCACCATTCAACGATAATAATATTTTTATAAAAAGGAGCTCAGCGATGCGAGAAAGCTTGTACAGCTCTTGAACTGGTGAGCCTTTAAACAATTATGGGATCAAAATCAAGCAGAGTGATTGAGAATAATTAAGTTTTTTAGCTAGAAAGATCTAGCAAATATTTTATAATTGGGACACTCAAAACCACGCAAACCTACACATAGTGAAATTATTTGCTTGCTTAACTCAAAGATTGTTATCAGGGTGGAAGATGTTGTCTACTTACGAAGGGCTCAGCCAAGCCTGTTCATTGTTCAGAGCCTTTCTGCGGGGCACCCACGACTTATACTTCAGAGCAAAGAGAATATGAGAAGAATCTCAATTTTTTGCTCACTGACTCAAATCAAAGGAAACAAGGCAAGCAAAAAGATAACAGGATCCTTTTCGAAGGACGACGGAGCATCTCATAGACTAAGCTTGATTAGACTCAGCAAACAATTAAGAAAGAAGCCATCTAATCAAGTTACTGAAGCCATAACTATCCCAGCGATCTGAAAGGCCTCCAAAGATCCAGCTTTTGTTAGACCGAATTTACACGATAAATTTTCAACCTGGGGGAAAAGTCATGCGTGTGGAGCTTGGTGGCACAAAGTGTAGAGAAGTCAACAAGGTAGGCATGCACTCACAGTCAGCGAAATCGAGGGTTTTTATTTTGTTGACATTTTGCATTCGTCGTATTCACATTTTCGTATTTTTATTCAAGTGCACATGGGGCTCGCGCTGAACGAATGGAAAGCGACGAAAGCCGCAAACAAAAAGCCATCGTGTAAGTACACGAAGATTTTCGAAGACTTCGTTAAAAGTGAATGGGCAAAAACCCCAAGGGTGAAAAGTCTTCGTGAAAACTCATCGGCTCTTAAGCTGAGATTTTTTTCGAGACGACTATGTAATATCCTAAGGGCAGAACTCAACTCTTTGCGGGCTTTAGCCGTGGTAACAGACTTGAAAACTCTCCTTATCAGAAAACCACCCTTAGTTTCTTTTAACAGTAGAATTCCTGTTTTAGGCATCTTTCAACAGATTTCCTTGTCATTATTCACTCTTAGTTTCTTTCAACAGTAAATCGCACGTAAAAGTCAGCTTTCAACAGCTTTGTTTTTATCTTTTACCCTTGGTTTCTTAAAAAAAATAGATCGCTCGTAGAAGACAATTTTCAATAGGTATCACTTTTAGTTCACATTCAGAGAGGAGATGTTGTAGCGTTTCAATTTCTTCTGTATCACCACAGCTCCTGTAGAAGAGATTCTGAGGAACACTCATTCTATTGGCTAGCGTGCCAGTAGCGCAATGACCGACTATAACACCTGTGTGTACGCTGGTAGCTGATCTGTTCCGTGCAGACATTTTGTCCTTATAAGATTCAGTTTTCGGCCAGAGCGTTTTGGAGGCCCCGCAGTTAGTAGTCAGAGACCTTCTTCTATTGGTTTCCGTGATTACGCTCGAGTATATCGCAGTGTGTAGTTCGTTTAGAGAAATGCTTATGTGTTCTACCCTCGCTGAAGACCAAGCTCAGAGCCTTTCCTTGCACACTCAGCCGCTCTTTCATTTCGTTCCACTCCAGAGTGGCCGCAAACCCAACAAAGTGCGGTGTTGTGTTGTTGGATAAGCGAGAGCGACCTCCTGCATTCTTTAACACATCTTGAATTGACGTGTGTTGAGACCACGCTTTGATCGCTGCTTGACTATCGACAAAAACGGTAAGGTTTGCTAGAGGGAAGTCCATCAGTTTTATCGTTTTTACTGCTTTGTCTATAGCGTAGATCTCAGCTTGGAAAACGCTACACCAGTCTGGGAGTCTAAAGAAGCAATTTAAGGATAACTCTTCTGAGTACACACCTGATCCATATCCGGTAAGGTTTGCTAGAGGGAAGTCCATCAGTTTTATCGTTTTTACTGCTTTGTCTATAGCGTAGATCTCAGCTTGGAAAACGCTACACCAGTCTGGGAGTCTAAAGGAGCAATTTAAGGATAACTCTTCTGAGTACACACCTGATCCAGAGCCGTTGTCCATCTTTGAGTCTTCAGTAATAAATATGGTGACCACTATCAACTGATTTGACTCTGGTCCGCCAGTCTTCTAGTCAAGTATTCGTGTTTTATAGTCTCTGTTCAGATCTATCTTGGGAACCAGATAGGCTTTCTGAATTCGATGAAGAACGTCTCAAATCACTTTTGAAGGAGAACGGTCGCCAAACCAGCCGTGAATTGGTGAAAAGTTTAACTACGATCATAAAACAATACTCAATCACGTTCGTTCAATGGAATTTACACAAAAATTGGGAGCCTGGGTGTCTGACGAGCTAAACGAAAAAAAAAACAAAGAAAATCGCCTTTAAATTGCTTATCTGTATTTCGCACGCCATCCAGCAACAAGCGGTACCGAATCGTCACGGGAGATGCGTAAGGGTGCCTATACGTCAACATGAAGCAAAGAAAAGAGTGGGTGGCTTCAGGAGATACGCCAAAGACGAAAGTCAGGCGGGATCTTCATACAAAGAAGTTCATGATATTTGTTTGGTGAGAATGGGACGCTGTGGTGCACCGGGAATTGCTCGAAAAGAATGTCACGGGCTCCAAGAAGCTCTAAATTGTCCAGCTACACCGCATGAATGAGGCTATTCGACTGATCGATATGGTCAAACCGTACTCCTTCACGACAACGCCAGGTCCAATGTTGCACAAGTCGCCAAAGCCGCACTCCAACAGATCGAATGGGAAGTCCTTCAGCATACGTCGTATTTACCGGACCTTGCATCGACCGATTACCATCTTTTGCGCTCCCTGTCAAAGAGGCCTTAAAAATTAGCTCAACAACTTCTTTGACACCAGACCAAACGTTTTTTCGCGGAACGGCATCACCAATTGGTCAAAAGGTGGGAAGAGGTTGTGACAGCAACGGCGGATATATAATTGTTTAACTTAGTGATATAATTACACGGTGCTACAGTGAATCAGAACTTTTGAAGTGACATGATGAGCACTGTAGATTTAGCCGAGAACGACGCGGAACCGTGTTCAAAAAAATTTTAACACCCTCAAATTTTTCATTTATCGTTAAAAAACCGATTTCGGGTGTTTTCCGACACTTAAAAATTCGTGGCTCGTCTACATTTTATCCGATTTTTAATCTTGAAAGAGTTTTGTTGTGATAAATGCTAGTCCTTCTGACGTATATGTAGTATGCTTTCTATTTTTCACGCTAAGCAAAAATAACCACTGATTTTCCAACACAAAACTTAAATTGTAGTGAATTTTACCAATTTTTGCGAGTTTAAGGAGATGTTGTCGATAATATTGAAATGAAAGGTATATTTATTAGTAGAAAGTCTTATGTCTGTGTCTATTCCGAATGTAAAAAGCATTTAATTTCAAAAATCGATCAAAATGTGTCGAAGTAACGTATTTTTTTGTAAAACAAAAAAATCAGTAAACTGAAAGTTTTGTTCACTACTTTCATATTTGCACATTTAATACGGTTCTTCGCGAAATACGTATATAATTAAGTATATTTACTCATACCTGTGTCCATTACGAATCTAGCAAGCATTATTTCATCAAAATTGATAAGAAATTTTCCAAGTGAAGAACGTTTTTGTAGAAATAAAATAAAAACAGAACATTCTCGAGTTGAACAGAGAACGTAGAAGAATATTATAACGACAAAAAAAAAAAAAAAGCAATAAGTAACGCAATTTGCTGACCTACTTCTGCAATTTTCTGACTTACCCGAACGTAGTATTACCTAACTGAACCTCACCTAACCTAGAGTTATCGAAATTAATTCAACCGTACACAAAGTGAGACAGTCGAGCCCATTGTGCTGCTTTTCTGCATTGCAAAAGGAAGTCATTTTGATTAGTTTACAATGTCGCTTTGAATCCATTTTCCACAAGATTCCACTGCTTTAATCTGGGCCCGAGAATTTCTGTTTGTCTTGATCTAGTAGTCCTAAATCTCATACAAGATCACGATAGCATTCATTTGATACTAAATGACGATCATTTAAAGTTGCTTCAATTGGAATATAAGGTCTATCTAAACTATCTGCATTTAAATTTCCGTCACTGGATTCAGATGAATCATCTGTCTTCTTTGTTGAAATTTGCTCGTCTTGGATTTTTCATAAGACTGGTTTGGAGATAGCTATAACATTGACATACTTTATACGGTCACGTGTTTTGAAGTGATGACCTGTGATGTTAGTCTAACAAAAGTAGCAATCTTCCTGCTTATGGACCTTATGATAATGCCAAACCATCGGAATCAATATCGGTAAAAGACACGTGTCGCGTTTTGCATATCTCCATTTTTTAATTGAGCAAACATATTCAGGCCGCCGTAGCCGAATGGGTTGGTGCGTGATCACCATTCGGAATTCACAGAAAGGTCGTTGGTTCGATTCTCGGTGAAAGCAAAATTAATAAAAAAAAAAACATTTTTCTAATAGCGGTCGCCCCTCGGCAGGCAATGGCAAATCTCCGAGTGTATTTCTGCCATGAAAAAGCTCCTCATAAAAATATCTGCCGTTCGGAGTCGGCTTGAAGCTGTAGGTCCCTCCATTTGTGGAACAACATCAAGACGCACACCACAAATAGGAGGAGGAGCTCGGCCAAACACCTAACAGAAGTTTACGCGCCAATTATTTATTTTTTATTTATTTAAACATATTCAGGTTCAAACCACTGACTTTCAATGTATGTGCGTTCAAAAATAAGGTTATATCCTTCAACCCCGGCTTTTTGTCAACAAAAATTCCGCAGATATAACAAAAATGATTACGCTTATCACACATTCTCATTTATGTTTACTTAATACACTTAGGTTAGGATAGGTTAGATGCACTTATGCTAAGTTTTAATAGGTCTTGATCATTCAATAGTGATGATTTTTCACACTCATTAAATTGTACATGCTTACCAGCAAATTGCAAACGGTTCTGCTGTGTCATGCAAGATTCGGTTGGTCAGTTTGGATTAGGTAAGCTTGGGCTATAGTGAGTTTTAATATGTTAGATGTGTTCATAGTTATGTAAACTCATTGCTGTCTTTCAGAATTAGCCACAATGAGCAGCAAAGCACTATCGGTCATTCGGTATTCTCTCGCAATCTCGGTTCAGCCGGATATTTAAAAATGTGGAAAAAAACTTCTTTTTGTTTAAATCGTAACTTTTACAGTTTTCAATGTATGAAGATAAAAAAAGCTTATTTCGAGCACATTTTATTGGAGTTCAAAAATTTTTATATATATGAGGTGCGAGTTGGAAATAGTGGCCAAAAAATTGCATCACATTGAAAAAAAAACGTGGAAAAATTGCACAAATCAGAGCTTGTTATTGAAAATTTCTTTTGAACGTCAATCGTTCAATCGTAGCATTATATATGTAAAGCGTTTTTCAGTAAGAGCGCTTCATCTTTTTTTTTTAATAAAACACAAACGGTTTGACTTTTTTAACTAATTTTTTTTTATTATCGAGTTTGAACATACACATTTAAGTATGAAATTCGATTTCTTTTGCATGACCACCGCGTGCACGTTTTACGAAGTCCAATCGTTGAACCTAATTTTCGACCACTCTTTTGCATAAATCGGCCGAAATTTCAGCAATTTCGCGTTCAATATTGGCTCTGAGCTCACAAATCGTCGCCGGCTTGTTACTGTAGACCAATGACTTCACATAACCCCAAAGAAAATAGTCTAGAGGTGTCAAATCACACGAGCGCGGCGGCCATTCGACCGGTCCATTTCTGGAAATAATGCGCTCATCGAACTTATTCTTCAACAAATCAATTGTAGCGTGTGCTGTGTGGCTTGTGACTTCGTCCTGTTGAAACCACATGTCGTCTAAGTCCATACCATTCAATTGCGGCCAAAAATAATCGTTTATCATGTCGCGGTATCAATTTCCATTCACAGTAACGTGGCGATCGTTCTCGTCAACGAAAAAATATGGGCCAATTACGCCGCCGGCATGTAAACCGCACCAAACAGTGATTTTTTTCGGGATGCAACGGTGCCTCATGAATCACGTGTGGATTGCTTTCTGCCCAGTAAACGCATATTTTGCTTGTTGACAAAGCCATTGAGCCAAAAGTGAGCTTCATCACTGAAGATGATTTTTTGGAAAAAATCTGGATCATTTTTGAGTTGGTCTTCATCCCAATTTACGAATCGACGTCGCTTCAAATGGTCAACGGCTTCAGTTCTTGTGTCAGCTTGATCTTGTATGGATGTAGGCCAAGATCTTTTCGCAAAATTCGCCACAATGACGACACAGAAAGACCCAATTGTTGAGAACGTCGTATGAGCGACACATTTGCGTCTTCTTGAACTGAAGCCCTGGCGGCAGCAATATTTTCAACACTTCGTGCACTTCTTGCTCTCACTGGCACCGGAACATTATGTAGCGAAAACGTAGATACAATTTTTTTTCACTAGACTGTGGATTGTCGAACGGGATGGCTTGTTAAATGGACCGTTGAATGGCCGTAATGCTCTTAAAGTAGCAGCAACAGAACGATTATTTTCATAAAAAATTTGCACGATTTGCAATCGTTGCTCAAGTGTGTAGCGTTCCATGATGAAATGTATACTAATGAAGTTTACAAATGACAAGCGAAAAATAAAAAATATTGCGTAGTTCGTCCTCCCTATCGGAAAAAAGTTGAAGCGCACCTATTGAAAAACGCCTTACATTCATAACGCATATACACTCCCCTTCCCAAGACGATCGGTTGAAAAATGGGTTAGTTATGTATTATTACTTCATCAAAAACACCATAAATCGGTTTTTTAACAATAAATAAAAATTTTAGGGTGTTTTGAATTTTCTAAACACAGTTTTATCGCTTCAAGAGTTCTTTTGATTTTTTTTTTATTTTGTAGCACTGTGTTATTGTTTTTTGTTTAAATGAAGTCTTCGGTAAAAACGCTACGAACTCTTTCCCCGACCGAATAGATCGGAAGAAAGTACTACTTTTTCAAAACTGGCATTGTAGTGAGGGAAGAACAAACTTTGTTCGCCATTTTTCATAACGGAACTTGAACACATTTTTAATTCTCGCTGTAAATTTTATAGTACACATCGAGCGATTGCTCAAAGCTCAAAAGATTAAAAATTCAAGAAAACCCGCTACAAAGTTTTCACTTACTAGGCCTCCCTGAGTAAAAGTAAACACTCAATTTTCTAATAAGATACTGTTAATAGATATTACCATAACAAAGAGTTGGTGGCCATTTCTGCATAGTGAACAATTTTTTTGGTGATTATGACGTTCCTCCAGCGGACGAGTTGAATGAGCCCCGTTTCTAACACATTTGAGATTGCACGTAAAAAAAACTATCGCCTTCAAATATTTAAACCATTTTTTTTTTCATTATATTGTAATAAAGTATAAAATTTGTAGTTGTTTATTTTAGTGTTTGTTTTTTAGTTTTTGGTTTTAAGTTTATACAAAAATTTTACACGCAGAACCAAATGTTTATATTCAATACACAAACACCATTCATATAAATTAATGTGAGATATACTTATATGTATACTTTTGTACGGCTACATTTTTGCTAAATTACATCTACATAGCTGTATAATTAACATACATATGTATGTACATATGTATATGCGCTTACAGATTCATTTAGTAAAGTTTTGTGTATAATTTTTCAGATTTTCCAGTTGCTGTTTTTTGTAAATTGATCAGAAAATATATGTATGTAGGTATGTATGTTTTGTATGTATGTGTGTGCGTTTGTTTCTGTGCTTACTTTAAAAATGTTTTTTTTTTGTTTTTTCTTTGTAATTTGGAAGAGGAAATACTTCTTACCATTGTAGGCGGTCATTTTGGGTGTAAAAACCTGGATAATATAATAGTTTAGCCACCCCTTATTGGCATACCATAAAAATTTACACATTTACACATGTGTATATATTTTTTTTCCAATTTCGCTTTCTTTGCTATTATTTTAAATAAAAAGCAGCAGCTTGAAGTAAATGAATCGAATGTTTATCAATATAATTTTTCTTTTCTGCTTATATTTTCCATTTTTTTTCTACAATATTTCCTAAATTTATGCTTTGCTTAGTTCTCAAGTGAAAAGGCACACATTTCTTTTTCACTAACACTTACACAACAACGACTAAGCCTAAGGAACCAAATACACTGATAGAAGTTTTTTTATGCAAAGCTATTTATTTTTTGTTTATTATATTATTTCGAGCTAACTTGGGAATATTACAAAACCAGATCTTTATCAAGTAGTACAGATCCACATTTAACCATTGAATTTTTTTTTTTACCCTTAACATATTTTACCATTGACGCACTGCGAAATCCCCCTACTCTGCATTTATGTTACGCTCTTCACTCGATTCGAGCCCACCTCTAGAAGACACTTAAATTGGGTTGAGTTGAAGTGGTTGCTGACAATTTCACTAGCACACATAGACTCTAGGCCCTTTGTGATGCCATATGAATCCTACGCCTCTTCTTATTCTTCTTGATTGGCGCGGTATTCGCTTACGCGATTTTGGCCGGTTTCAAACAAAGCGCGCCCGTCGTTTCTTTCTCGTACTAACCGACGCCAGTTGGACACACCAAGTGAAGCCAAGTCTTTCTCCACCTGATCTTTCCTCTTTGATAGAGAGGAGGCATTCCTCTTCCGCTGCTACTAGCAGCTGGTACCGCATTGAATGCTTACAGAGCCGGAGCGTTTGTATCCATTCGGACGACATGACCCAGCCAACGTAGTCGCTGGATAGTGCTGTCTATGTCGTCGTAGAGCTTATGCAGCTCATTATCCCATTGCCTGCGATACTCGCCGCGACCAATGTGAAAGGTTCAAAAATCTTCCGCAGAATCTTTCTTTCAAAAACATCTCATCGGATGTTGTCATCGTCCAAGCTTCTGCGCCATACGTTATCACGGGCATGATGAGAGCCTTGTAGAGTGTTAGTTTTGTTCGTCTATTCGTCGAGAGAGGTCTTTACTACTTAATTGCCTACTTGGTCCAAAGTAGTAATCCTAAGCCTATATTTCCCTATAAAATAGTCCTTGTACTCAACGAACCGGGACGAGTATCTGTCGAATTTTGAACTCTGCTACCCTCTGCCTGGTTTCACTTGAAATCTTGTTTCCTTTATATGTTTGAATTCTTCCACATATTCCGCCTTATCGTGAATTTGCTAATATTCTCATAAATTGCAAAACAATACAGGACAAAATGTTCCTACTTTATTCTTTTTTGTTGGGGTGTAGGGGGGTTTTAGAAATCTGAGGAAGCAGCTATCAGCATTCTTCAACCTCAGTTTCTACTGTCACCTTCACGTGGTACACCCTAGAAAACCTGAGCAACTATAGCCGAAGACGAGGTATCCAATCATTCCCACGAGTGTCAGTTATACGTAACCGGAACGACTCGGATTTATATTCGGCCAAGAACTGCCACTTCAGCAGGATTTCCCATTTATGTATAGGAATGTTTATGCTGCCTCAACAACAACAACGAGGTATCCAATCCTAGTCGAAGGCATAGTCAGGTCTAACAACACAAACTGTCACAGTTGTAAAAAACCGGAGAAAAATGAAACAATATTTCATTTTGCCCTATGGAAGGACAGAATGTCAACCCTGGGTAAACCGCTGGGCGAGAGTCTGGAACAGCTGTCTGGCTTAGATGTCAACAACCCTTTTCAGGTTCCTGAACCGCACAGACTGGATATAGTCATGCTGAAAATAACTGGTAAACAAGTTGGTAACGAGGATGTGGCAACAAAATGATGCGGAAGCGCTAGTTGGATTCTGGAAGAATCACCACTTAAACCAACCAACCAGGTCTAACGAGAAGGAAAGCTTCGCCGGTACTACTTGGACATATACAAATTAAATGCCTCCCGAAGTTCGCACCGTCTGTCTCGCAGCAAGCGTCTGCAAAAGTCGTTTGTTCTTCTAGTTAGAAGCGGCCTCACGCTATTCAGTATCTTGTCATCTTAGCTGTGGAGCTCACCAGATCTTCCTTAGGCTTGTAACTTATGGATGTACTCCACGTTTTTTGAGCTACAGGTATAAAAACATGAATTTTAACAAGAATACAGAGAAAAATACGAGGCATATAGTCTCCGAGTGGTACCTACAGAAATGTGGAAAATCCACCTGCTAGGGCAGCATGCACGTCGGATTTGGAGGTGCCGAATTTGTCTTTACATGGAAGTAGTTCTACAACTAAAACCTGAATGGAACATAGAGCATTCGGGACAAAAGGAATGAAAGATGATGATGATGATGCTGATTACTTTTCTTAGTGAAATTTATGGGAACGATTTGTTCTCATGGAATAAACGATAAAGCTAATTACGAAACAATCTAAAAGGAGATGCGTGATGATATCTGGCTTTCATTGTGGGGATCACAACAGCGTTGTTCGAGTCTTCCTATTAATATGTGGTCTCTAAGTAGAGCATTTATCAGAAAATAAAATAGTGGGAACAAAAATAAAAAATCTTTTTTCGTTTCCGTTTTGCAAGCTTTTAGAGAAACACTCAAAAAACACCATTTCAAATGAAGCGAGGGCCTTAAGGGGTTAGGGGTAGTCAAGATTTTCAAAAAATTGGATTCTTTTGCAGTTTCTTAAAGTATAATATCTTAAAAATATTGTGTGCAAATTCGAAGTGAATCCGACAAATACTTTTCGAGTTATTCAACAAATAACAAAGGGCGCTCGGGCGCTCCGGAATCGATAGCAAAACTTTAAATGCGTTTTTCTCAAACCGATGTTTTTTGAACTGGTGATCACTGTAACTTAAAAACCGCTTGGTAGATTTCAATAAAATTTATACTGCTTTTGAAAAACATAAAAAACTCGTGCCTATTCGAAGAATTTTTTTTCAAAAATTTCGATTTTTTTTTAACAATTAATATTCGGGCTGCAATAAGGGCAGCAAAAACGGCGTCTTGGAGAGACTTCTGTCAAAAGATAGAAAGTGTTTCAGAGACCAGTAGACTCCGGAAAGTAGCTGCCTCATAAAAGAGAATGACAATTGGACAACCAGCTGTGAAGAAACACTAGAATTACTAATGCAGACGCACTTTCCAGGTTGTCTCTGCAACGAAGACAGTAGAACCCACCCTATAGTTCACTACGAGAATCGCCCAATAGATTTTATAACGGAGGATAACATAAAATTTGCCATTGGCAGCTTCAAACCTTATAAATCACCGGGACCTGATGGAATCATCCCCGCTGATTTGCAACACACAAAAGGTATGATTGCACCTACACTCGCCTTAATTTTTGCGGCAGCGATACGTCTTAACTACATATATCCCCAAGGAATGGGCAGAAGTAAAAGTGGTATTCCTTCCGAAAGGAGGGAAAACCACACATACGAAACCGAAGGACTTCAGGCCAATTAGCCTATCATCCTTTTTGTTAAAATCTTTAGAGCGGTTTGCTAGATGTGCATATCAAAGGAAGGATTAGCGACAAACTATCACCTTCCCAACATGCATACAGCAAAGGCAAATCAGTGGAAACAGCGCTCCATGAGCTAGTTCACACAGTCGAGAAATCACTTCACTACATAGAGGGTGCCTTCAATAATATATATCCACTTCGCTAACGGAAATGGGAGTAAGCAGTGCACTAGTCTCGTTTATAGAACGAATGCTAACTGGACGAACGATAAGCACAAATTTGTGTGACGCATCCATTAAAAAATTTCCGATCAGGGGTACACCCCAATGTGGGGTAATATCTCCACTTCTGTGGAACCTAACTGTCAATAATCTTCTACAAGAACTTGACAAAATGGGAGGTAAAATAATATCATATGCCGATATTGTAATAGCAAACTCGGGGAAACACCTTCCAACATTATGTGATCTCCAACAAAGATCTCTCAACAGATTATCACTTTGGTGTAAAAGTCGAGGACTAGAAGTAAATCCGGAAAAAACGGATCTGATACTGTTTAGTAAGAAACACAAAACACCTGCTCTTCAACAAATATTCCTAGGAGGGAAACCGGCGCCATGTCAACGAAACCATCGAAAGCAGTGTATGCGACACTAAACTTCCTTCCGGTAGATCTGCAAGCAGTATATAACGCACGCAGCGCGGCAATAAGGCTGAACACTTTAAATAAGTGGTCAAACACGGATTATGGTCATGTTAAAATCCTGGCTGGCACTTTGGGGCTTCCCAGGCTGCTGGACTATGAACTCCCTCAAGGGAGGAGTGCTAACGCGATGATGTGAGACAGAGCGAGTCCATCCATGTATACACAGATGGCTCAAGGCACGAGGGCAGGGTGGGCGGAGGTGTATATTCCGAACATCGGGTGATCTCCTTCAGTTTTCCGCGCCCGGACTACTGTAGTGTCTTTCAGGCTGAACTGATGACAATAATAATAAAAGCCGCGACACTGATACAGTGTGATGCGATATTCGGAAATGATATCTACATTTTCATTGATAGCCAAGCGGCGATAAAATCCTTCACAAAACAGTCGACAACCTCCAAGGTAGCCATGAAATACCGCACATCTCTTAACGAGATGGCTGAGTCATTTTACCTAAAGGTACCATGGGTTCCTGGCCATCGCGACTTTGAGGGTAACTGTAGAGCCGATGAACTAGCGAGAGTGATGAGTACATAGATAATGACAAAGGGATACCCTTACAAACATTTAAGCTACTCATCCTTGAAGAAATCGCAAAGAAAGCAAACCAGCAAAATCGCCCGTCAACTGTGGCCGACTCTAAATGCTAAACGCACATAATCTCTGCTAAGCCAAAATAAACACAGTCTTAGCACATTAATCTCAGTCATAACGGGGCACTCCCTAATAGGTAGACACGCCCAAATGATGGGTGTGCAAACACATGACTTCTTTAGAAGTTGTCTAGATGAGGACGAGGAAGAGACAGTCTCGCACCTACTGTGCCACTGTCCTGCTCTATCCAGCCGCAGGTTTACTATTCTGGGTGAACAATTTTTTGATGCGTTGGAAGATCTCAGTTCTACAGAAATCAGAGATATTTCAAAATTTTTTAAAAGCATGCACTGGTTTTAGGAGAGATAGGGACAAGCTCCCCTGAGTATGTCTCGCAGGACAACCGCTTCAACCCAACCTAACCTAAGTTCTCTTGTCCGATTGATTGTCCAAGGACTTGTGATGATCACCGCAAAGGACTTCTGGAGAAACGGGCTCCACACAAACAGCGATAACTTTTACAATAAATTTTTTTTTTTTTAAATCTTGCTAAAGTCAAGTCGAAACTAGATGTATTATATTAATGCTAAGTTTTTATTTTTGTAAAATAAAGCAACTAACTAAAAAAAAAATTATTGAAAATCATCTTTTTTTCGGGCCTCTGACTATCCCTAACCCCTTAAAGCAAATTTAAAAACAAATTTTGTTTGTCTAATGAAAAGAAATCAATTTGAATAAACTGAAATAAAAACAACTGCAAAATAATTTATAAAAATATTGCATTGACATCATTTATTTATTTTTAAATATAATAAAAATTATAATAAATTTTTAGAAAAAAAAATTATTTCACTATTCAATGAATATTTTTTTTTACCATATACATACATATGTATATATGCAGATGCTTGTATGTATTAATTTTTATATTATAAAATTGAATTCTAAATAAAACAAAATATATATATTAAAAAAAATTATTAACGTTAAAAATATATGTATGTATACGTGTTTATGAAAATAAATGTATGTATGTAAATTATAATAATATTAATCGTCCTCGCTCTCGCTCTCTCTCTCTCGCTCGCTCGCTCGCATACTCACACTATACATTTCTTTAAGTAAATAATACATTTTCACATATTTAAAACTTAAAAAAAATATTAAAATAACTACGAAATACTTCGCTTAGAACTAAAACATGTGCAGATATACGCGCAGCAACCAACCAACTACGTATGAAATATTCATATTCATATTCAAAGTTCATAAAAATTGCTACTTGGGGCAATCAAAATACTCGCATATAATTTGCTAAATTTAATTATAAACTTATTTGCGTTAATTACGTTACAGCGCCGGAATTTGTTTTTTTATTTTTTTTGTTCTTTTTCCTTATGCATTTTTTTCATTACGCACTACTTTTGATTATCGTTTTCTTAAATAAAAAAAATTTTTAATTAAAAAACTTTTTTTTTATTATTTTTTTTTTAACACTAAATTATTATTTTTTAAATAAAAAATTACAAACCTATGTTAAAAAAAAAGTAAAAATTATAATAAAAAAGAAAAAAAATTATAATTAAAAAAAAATAATAATAAAAATTATAGTAATAATTTGTTTTTTTTCAAAGCAACACAGGAATTTTTAAATAGCTGCAGCACGTCAAATTTAAAGTCAAAGTTCCAGAGCAGCCTATTCAAATCAAAGCTTTTGCGCTCTCACTATATTTTATGCCAGCAAGAAGCTGTTGGGGTTAGCTGTTTTTAACAGCAAACAGTTGTTGTATCTGTTTCTTTCATTTTTGTTTCCTTTTTTTGGGTGGGTAGGTGGGATATTTCGCTGTAAATAATCGTAGGGGGGCTAATCGTGGCATATTTAATAATAAACATATTTTTTAATCCTGTTACAGGATTATTTAAAAAGCCTAAAATAAAATATATTATAATTATATAAAATCATTTCTCGCAAAATTTTGCAATTAAACTTAATTCACTAAAATTAAAGGCAAATCGGGGATAAAAAGTGTGCTTTTTATGAACTTGCATACTCATACATATATTAAATTAATTACGGGTTTGAGTTGTTTTTTTTTTTAAATCACGAAAAATTGCAACACATTTCTTTAAGGCATTTAAAACAATAAGAAAAAATATAAAAATTCATAAATTTTATGCATTCCAAAATCACTGGTAACTGCTGGTGTTTGCAGAACGTTGTTGTTGTTTTTATATTACAACAACATTGGAAGAATTGTAGCATTGGACCGCTTTCTGCGCCATAGACGGACACTCCTGGTGAGTCAGTGTTTTTATGCGATTACAGGAGTTGCCCACTTAGGAGCTATGCGCAATGATGACTTTACTGAGTAGCTCTACTCAAGTATATTCTCTCAACCATGTTTTTTATGAACTAATGAAGCTCAAATTGTTCAAATTAAAAAAAAAAAAAAATCGAATGAAGCTGAAACTTTTCGAATTAAAAAAAGAAAAACAACTAATGAACTAATGCAGCTCAAATAGTTCGTAAAAAAAACAGTTTTAACGATATAATTTTGAATTAACACAGATTATCCTTTCATAATAAGCCTTCATATTTTAAACTTTTGTTGTTTTTCTATGCTCAAAAAAAAAAAAAACAATTACTATCAAAAAATACTCGAACTAAAAACTCTTTTTTTAAAGTACTTAAAAATGCAAAACTAAAAACAAATATTTTTAAAGAATAAAAAATTTGCGCTATGACCTTAACCGTTTGAGTCCGAAGCAGGGCGCTCGCGCTGCTGTTGAGATTTTATGTAGAGAAAACACACATTTCGAATATTGTGGACAACGGGCAGATTTACTAAAGCAAATACAGAGTGAACGATATGAAGTGTTACCAACTTCACACTGCTTGTATCCGTGAAACAGCTCATGACATGAACGTCAAAATTGTTCGAATGACAGTTCAATATATTGTTTATAAGCCCTCAAAAGCATTTGCGTCTTAGTTTGGTTGAATTTTTTTTCTGTGATGGAATTCAAACGTAATAGTGTGATTGCGTTATATTTGGCTGGAAAATCACAACCAGCCATTGTTCGTGAGCTCAGTCACCTCAAAGTGAATAAAATGTTTGTGTATCGCACTATAAAGCATTGCAAAACGCTATGGAGGTGGACCAAAAAAATCCGCAACAACGCCAGAAATGGTTCGGAGAGTGAAGGCTCGACTTGAACGAAATCCACGTCGAAGTAAAAGAAAAATGGCCAAAGAACTGAAAATATCGCAAGACAGCATTCGACGCATATTGAAAAATGAGCTCAAGGTTAAGGCTTACAAGTTCCAAAACGAACACGATCTTTCACCCCAGCAAAAAAAAAAAATCGTTGCGAAAGAGCAAAGGAGTTGTTGCGCTTGCACGAACGTGGCGAATTTCCTAACATTTTGATTTCTGATGAAAAAAATTTCCCAATTAAACAGTTCATAAACACTCAAAAGGATCGTGTTTACTTGACCGAACGCTCATACGAGAATTTGAGCCTACGTATGGCCACTCGAAGCAATTTCCCAGCCGCAGTGACCGCTGATGGACGCTCTCAAATCGTTTTTATCGAGCCTGGTGTCAAAGTGAATGCGACTTATTATCGGGAAAATGTTTTAGAGGCTGCTTTAGAGCCGTGGACACGCAAACATTTCGGTCGTAGACCATGGACGTTCCAACAGGACTCGGCACCGTCTCATAAAGCTCGTGTAAACCAAGAATGGTTAAAAAATCATGTTCCACACTTCATTTCGTCCACACAATGGCTTTCGAATTCGCCAGACGCAAATCCGATGGACATCTGGTCCATTTTGGAGAGCAAGCTGAGGACTAAAAAATATGCCAGTATGGATGCGCTGCTAAAAGCGATTATACAAGAATGGGCCAAAATACCTCAAGATAACATTCGTGCAGCATGCAAACCCTTTTTTTGACCGTTTGAAGGCTATAGTCAAGGCAAAAGGTGGTCATATCGAGCTAAAGTGAATATATGTATGTTAAAATTGTAATCATTTTTGAACAATTTCGTCTTTGAAATCAATAAAAACTATTTTCACACATAAAAGTTATGGTGTTTTGAATATGTAACACTTCATATCGTTCACCCTGTATATCACACAGCTCCGCATCAGTACAACTTTTAATGTAAATAGTGCACACAGTATACACACAGTAAATAGTTCCAATATCTGAAAAAAATACTAAAATAATGCAATAATACATTACAAATACAATTTTTTATTGTTATTGCTATTTCTCTACATACAAAAAAAAACAAAGTGCTTTCGCGCTGCTTCGGCTTTTATGTACTCATTGATAGTAAGTGCGTTGGCGCTCTTTGCAATCGTCCATCAATGTTTTTTCAATACCCCTTGGGACTCAACTGGTTAAAACAGGGGTCGACAAAGTTTACTCGTGCAAGCAGTGCACGCATCAAACGCATTCATTCTCTTTAGCTCTTCCACTCAGTGGTTGCTCAGACAGCAACAGAATAACATGAGCAGTGGTTTTTTGTTGCTTTTTTCTTACATATATCAACAATACAATTTCAGTTATTCTGCGCTCACCAAAACAATAACACTTTCAATTTGGTCGACCTCTGCACTAAAAACACAAACACATAGCTGCCTTTGATTAAGCAATACAATTTACGTATGCAGCTAATCTATGATACTAAAGTAGTTGTTGGCTTTCATCTTTTTTTTGTTAAATTTTCTCATACATTTAACTAGTTTATTTATATTTAGTAGAATGTTTTTTTTTTCTTTTTGTTTTGTTTTTTGTTGTTTATAATGATGCGTTTTTTTTTGTTTTGTTTTTTGTTTTTACTTTTTCAGAATTTTTGTTTTTTTGCTTCAGTATTACCTTTAGTTAATGTAAAATAAGTTGTTGTGCGGTTTTGCATATTTAGTCTTTTCAATTTCATTACAATTTGTTTCTATGAAAGTAAAAAAAATGCGTTTCAAATAAAAATTATTCGCTTTAAAACTTTGCCCAAGTATGCCGAAATTTTGAAAAATCCATTTTTTTTTGCACTTGCTTTATTTTAGTTTTAGGTAAAAAATTCTGCTTTCTTGGACAGCCTGGGGCATTGCGCCAACCTAAATCCCGTCAATCTTCTCCATTACATCAACAGCTCTGCCTGGCTATAGATATCTGCCTATTGGAGGTCTCAAAATGGCATCAAAACGACGCATTAGAGCTACTTGGGGAGTGATTTCTTTGAAAAAGTAAAAATCATACATCAAAAATAAATTTTATAAATCACTTTTTTTATAAAAACTGAAATGCTTATAAAATGAATCTTGATATATATATTTTTTTTTTCAAGTTAAAAAAGCTGTAAAAAACAAAAAGATTAAAAAAAATTGTGCAACTAAGTGTACTTTTAGGGTGTTTTCAATTCTCCTAAAAACGGAATCTCTCGTGAAAGCACTTTTTTGGAATTCATGTATGAATTTTTTGTGACATTTTGAAGATTGATGAGTGTAAAAAGTCAGCATGAATAGAATTATCACATCAGCGAAATCCGAGTCAGTACATACAGTCAGCGACAAAAGAAAGTGTACACCGCATATTGATAAGTTTGCTTTATAATTTCAATTATTTTTTTATAAAAATATAGTTCATACTACAACAAAAATTTTGTAAATTCAACAACTTTTTTATAAAGATATACTTTATTCTACAACAAAAACCATATATAACAAACTTTCGAACTTTGTATTAAATTTGTTGAAATTCGGCAAATTTTCATCAAAATTTCAAATTTCATACTCAGAATTTTAAGAAAAATTGTCGGGTATGTAATTTTATAGCTCAATGAATTTTGGTACAATAAAATGCAAGTTTCAAGTGGTTCGAAAATTGCGTTGATTTTTGACAATTTTTTCCGCTAACGGTGTTGGATGTTTTCTGTCATATAAAAAAAAACTGAAAATGCACAAGATCACGACGAAAAAAAATTCTCAAAAATCAGCGTGATTTTCGATCTACTTGTAACATGCACTTTATTAGACCGAAATTCAATGAGCTACAAAATTGCATACTAGAAATGTTTGCAGAAACTCTTAACTAGTAGGAACAAGTTGATGAAAATGCCGAATTTTTACAAATTTTAGGCTAAGTTCGAATATTTGCTTTATATGAATTTTTTTAGTAGTATGAATAAAACAAAAACCAAAAAAATTGAAATTACAAAATAGATAAATTAATAGTGAAAACTCTTTGAAAAAATTAGTTAGTAATAAAAAGTTGATGAAAATTTACCGAATTCCCAAAAATTTTATCAAAAGTTAGAAGGTTTGTTTAGATGGTTTTTATTGTAGTATGAGCTATATTTTTGTAAAAAAAATTGAATTACAAAATAAATAAATTAATAGTCAAAACTTTTCAAAATGTAGCGCACAAATTCTTTTTTTACGTTTACAGTTACAGAAATAAAGTCAGCTAAAAGTCAGAAGTTTTCAAGATTGACATAAACGCTTTATACTTAAAGATCACAACGTTGTTATTGTTGTAGCAGCATAAACAATCCCCATACATATACGTCGAATGCTGTTGAAGTGGCAGTACTTGGTGGAACTTAAATCCGAGTCGTTCCGGTAACGTAGCGCCGAATGTTGTGGGAACGAAGGTCACGACGTCGAACAGGTTTAATAATTTTATGAAAACCTTCACAAACGAGCAAATTTTGAAATTTACTAAAAATTACTATCAAAATGCGAAGGCGACGAAGGCTGGGATTTGGGAATGTCTCAGTCCACGTTGCAGTGAATTTCGCCTAATAACTTGAACCTTACAAATAGGCAAAAAAAAATTCAAGAAAAGTTCAAGAAGAAGTCATTCATCAACATTTGAAGCGCGCAAATTTCGTTAGAGCAAAGCTTCCGGTGGATAAAACTATGTAAGTAAGAGTGCAGAGAAATTAGTTGGACCGATGCTGTCTCAAGAATGTATGGGAAATGTTTTATGGTGCTACAACGACAACAACATACGAAGTAGATAGTCGGATTTAGCGAACGACTTGAAACAGTCACATTAGAAGTATTCGCACATTTTTTTTTTTTTGGAAATTTTATGTTAATACAATAACAAGAAATGGCCTGGATCGAAATAAAAAGAATGTCGTTATATAGGGGAACAGATTTAAGAGTTTTGTTGTGGTCCTATGCTTCACTATGGAGCGGAAGGAATAAATATATGCATACAATAACAAACACAATAACAACAGCAACAAAAACGCCTGCCAGATAGTTAGCTCTAAGTTAGCGGTATATGACTCGAATTTATAGCCGATTTTGGCCTGTCAGGCCAGTCATACGCTTCGAAATTGTTTTTGGTTTATGCCTTACAACAACAACAGCAAGTAATCTAATTGTCAAAATCGATATTATGTCGTTTTTTCTGAAAACATTCATTTATATGAAAATCAAATGTGAAATTGGAAAATTGGAAAATTAATCACCCTATCGAAAGATTTCCGATTTCTACAAATCCCGTTGGCCATCAATCATATATGACATTTGTGAACTAGAATTTTGGTTTGTCAATCCTTTAATATGCCTCAAAAGTGTTTGGTTTATGCCTTGCAACAACAACAGCAAGTGAACTTATTTCCAAATTCAACATTCTGAGGTATTTTATGAAAACATTAGCTTATATTAAAAGCAACCGTAATTTGCGCCTTCCAATGTGGCACAAAATTAATCACCCTATCACAAGATTTTTAATTTTTGCAAATGGCGTTGCACGTCAATCAAATTTGACACTTGTGAACTAGAAAGTTTTTTTTGTTCTTTTTTTTGCGGATTGGGAGGTTTAAAAAACCTTACTAAATTTTGTTGTTGTTGTTGTAGCAGCATAAACATGGAAATGGAACCGTCGGATACACTGCACAAACAGCCAAGCAATGAAGCGCGTAGAGTAAAGGACAGAGTAAAGATTTGCATCAATCAAAATATATTTTTTTTATTGAGCAAAACAGTTGTATGTACAAAAGCAAAATTGGATGATTAATTTTGCGCCACTTTGTACGTAGCGTTAAGGACAGAGTAAAGATTTCCATCAATCAAAATATTTTTTTTTATTGAACAAAAAAGTTATTCAAAAGTAAAATTGGATGATTAATTTTGCGCCACTATAGTTAGTGTGTGCTGTAGCTGGTTTTGAAGTTTTCTACATACTTAACAAACTAATTTTCAACTTTTCACAAGTGCATACATTCGCAGGATCTCATAAATTTGTATGTCACAAAATTCTTAAAATTTTTTATAAGCGAATAATTTTTATTGCTATTATTTTTTACTTTCATATATTTATGTACATACATACATATAATATTAAGCACTACAAAAGTTCTTATAAATTTGGCAAATATTTAATTGATACTATTGCGTGTATTTTCATTCATTTTTTCGAAAACCTACATAAGGCGCACAATCGCATGCAGTCCAATAAAAAAAACGAAGAAAAAATTATTTTAGAATTAGTCTCAGCCTCTACGAAACATTTTCACAAACTGTTACTACTCTTGCAGCTGACTTCATTTGGACTACGACTGCGTATTGAATGCCTAA
Source organism: Anastrepha obliqua (assembly GCF_027943255.1). Lineage (NCBI taxonomy): Eukaryota > Metazoa > Arthropoda > Insecta > Diptera > Tephritidae > Anastrepha > Anastrepha obliqua. The sequence continues at coordinate 36,041,808 of NC_072896.1, forward strand.
CGCAGCTTTCGAATTTTTGTGTTTTTTCCATTCATGCACTATTTTCCATAGTTACACAAAATTAAAAAAAAAAGTTTTATATTCCTTTTGAATATGTTGCATTTTACTATCAGTTTCTTTAACGTTTACTCATTTAGGCACATGTTTTTCATATTTAAGTTTTTTTATTCGCTTACTTAGCTAATTAGTATCTAAATTAAGCCTGCTTACTTAGTCTAATTATTTATGGGCATAGTAAAAAATACTAAAATTTTAGTTACTCGAACTGGGCATTTCGCCATACACTAACATCTATTACACTTTTATATTTACTTATAAAATCAAGTTTAAAATAGGTTCATATTTTCTTACTGCATTACGCTAGCGATTTTTTTCTCTTCTTAGATAGTTAGCATTCACTAATATAAGGTTTACATTTGCATATAAATTTAAGCTGTCTTCGTTTGCAACTTTCTTAATAATTTCTGGAAGCATTGCGTCACATTCCATACACCTTTTGCTCTCACTCCTTTCTGTTCAAGCACAACTACTGGCCTCACTTGAGGCTACATCCATTGCACTTCGCCAATTGAGCAGCTGGCGACATTCAAACGCTACCCTCGCTGCTTTTTCTTGCTGTTGCTCTACTCTGTGCACACTCTGCCAGAGCAATTGTCAATGTTCTCCACGCAGGAGCTCCATAAGTAAATTGAAATCGCCACCGTCACGTGATTTTATGGTGAGCATCTCCTTGCCAAGCTGGGTGTGTTTTTTTGTTTTTATTATTTAATTTATAAACAGAACTTTTTGAAAGCATTAACTTACCTGGCACGTCTTTTGTAAGTCTGGTATGCGCAGCAGCAACTCACCAAATTTGGACGGCGTATCTGGATAGTGCGCAAGCGTGTAGGCCTGCAAGGCTTGCAACGCCTTCTCCTGGCACTCGCGCACCTTGACGGGCTCGTGTAATTCGCTGGTGTCTGTGGAAATAATAAGTTATTGAAAGGTATATAAAAAAATATTAGAAATTAAATTCCAGATTCGAATTTGCAAACTTTAATAGAATATAAAATTAAATAAAACAAAGTCCAATTAAATATAATAAAATAAAAAATAAAAAAAAAAATAAAATGAAATGTAATAAAATAAATACAAAAATAAGTAAAGCTACAACAAAATAAAATTAAGTCAAATAAAATTAAATTTAAAAAATAAAAATAAAAATAAAAAACAAAAAAAATAAACAAAATAAAAATAAAAAAATAAAAATAATTGCACTGAAAACATATGCAATAAAAAAATTAATTAATTTAAATTGAACTTACAAAACTTAAAAAAATTAACAACTAAAAATGAAAAGGTAAAAAAATAAAACAAAAAACTAAAAAGAATTAAGAATTTAATTAAAAAAAAACAATAAAAATAAAATAAAAAAATATTTAAAAAAATTATCAAAATAATAATAAAAATAAAAAACAATATAAAAATAAAACTAACAGAAAAAAACAAAAACTAAAACTTATGAGAAATTAAATTAAAAAATATATAATCAAAATAAATAAAATTAGAAAAAAAAAATTGATTAAAAGAAAAAATTAATTAAAAACAAAAAACAATTAAAAAAATCAAATAAATTAACAAACTAAAATTGAAAATGTAAAAAAAATAAAAGGATTCAAATTAAATTAAACAAAAAAAACACATTCAGAAAAAAATAAAATTAACAAAATTAAATTAAAAAAAAAATAATCAAAAAATAAAATTAAAGAAAAAAATAATCAAAAAAAAAAATTAAAAAAAATAATCAAAAAACTAAACTAAATGAAAAAAAAAACAAAAAATAAAAGTAATTAAAAATTAAATTGAAAAAATATATAAACAAAATAAATAAAATTACGAGAAAATAATTGATTAAAAGAAAAAATTAATTAAAAAAAAAAAAACAATAAAATAAAATAAAAAGAATTCAAATTAAATTAAAAAAAAACACCATCAAAAAAATAAAATAAACAAAATTACGAGAAAATAATTTAAAGGAAAGCTTCGATAAAATAAATTAGGTTAAATTAAAGAAAAAAACAGAACTAAATAAAAATATTAAAAATTAAATTAAATTGAAAAAGATTATAAAAACAAGGGTAAAAAATATAAAAAAAACTACGAAAAATTTAATAAAAGTATATATAGTAAAACAGGTTCGAGAAGTGTTTCGTCCATATACTCCAATCGTTGGCGACGGAATTGTCGTTCCGCTACCCGATCATGACGAGGTGAGAATAGCGATAACGCGTCTAAAGAACAACAAAGCCGCGGGCGCCGACGGATTGCCGGGTGAGCTATTCAAACATGGCGGTGAGGAGCTGGTAAGGTGCATGCATCACAACTAATACGGCTATGCAAGATGACGTTGCTCAACACCAGCAGCGACGTCAGAATTGGGAAGGACCTCTTCAAACCCGTTTGATACGAAACGAGGTTTCAGACAAGGTGACTCGCTGTCGTGTGACTTCTTTAACCTGTTGTTGGAGAGCATCGTAAGAGCCACAGAACTTAATTGGTCAGGCACAATATTTTATAAGAGCGTACAATTGTTGGCGTATGCTGATGATATTGACATCATCGGCCTTAACAACCGCGCTGTTAGTTCTGCCTTCTCCAAACTGGATAAAGAGGCAAAGCGAATAGGTCTGGTGGTAAACGAGGACAAAACGTCCTGTCTTTAAACAAACAGTCGGCGCACTCGCGTATCGGCACCCACGTCACTGTTGACAGTTATAATTTTGAGGTTGTAAAAGACTTCGTGTATTCAGGAACCAACATTAACACCGATAACAATGTCAGCCGTGAAATCCACACGCAGAATATCTCTTGCCAACAAGTGCTACTTTGGACTAAGTAGGCAATTGAGTAGTAAAGTCGTTTCTCGACAAACAAAACTAACACTCTACAAGGCTTCATCATGCCCGTCCTAACGTATGGCGCAGAAGCGTGGACGATGACAACATCCGATGAAGCGACGCTTGGAGTGTTTGAGAGAAGAATTCTGTGTAAGATTATTGGACCTTTGTACGTTGGCAACGGCGAATATCGCAGACGATGGAACGATGAGTTGTATGAGCTTTACGACGACATAGACATAGCGCAGCGAATAAAGATCCAGCGGCTACGTTGGCAGGTGGTAGCAGAGGAAGGCATCCTCTGCGTTGGAAAGATCAGATGGAGAAGGACTTGGTCTTACTTGGTATTTCCAACTGGCGTCGGTTAGCACGAGAAAGAAACGACTGGCGCGCTTTGTTAAACTCGGCCAAAATCGCGTAAGCGGTTATAGCGCCAATTAAGAAGAAGAATATATAGTAAAAAAATTTAATTCCTTCACTACAATTTTAGAAAATTGATTAAAATTAAGTAAATTAAAAAAAATATGTAACGAAATAAAACTAAAATTATATAACAAAAACAATTAAAAAATAAGCAATTTAATAAAATGCTTTAAAACAAAATTAAACTAAATTAAATTCGGACACAAAAAAAAATCAAAAACAAACAATAATTGAATAAAAATATATAAATAGGAACCAAAATTAAAATCAAATAAAATAACGTAAATTTATTAATTAAAAAAATAAAATTACTAAATTAAAATAAAATAAATTTCAACTACGAAAATAAATTAAACAATAGAGATATTAAATTAAAAACAAATAAAATTAAATTAAAATAAAATAAATTTTAATTACCAAATCAAATTTAAATAAATAAATAAAATGCATTAAAATACAACAAAATTAAATTTAAAAATAAAATAATCATAATTGAATAAAAATAAACGAAAACCAAACAAATTTAAAATAAATTAAGAAGAAAATTAAACTAAATTAAGTTAAGTAAATAAAATATTAAATAACAAAATAAAAATATTAGGCAAAATTAAACAAAATACAAAAAATTTAATGAAATAAAGTCAGTTAAAAAATACCAATGAAATAAAAATTTATTCTAAAGTAAGAAAAACTAAATAAAAAATATTTTATAAAAATGAAGTAAGTAAAGCAAAACAAAAATTACCTGACTGCAGTAGCACAATCACTTTCATGGCAACATATTCGTAGCGATCAACTCGTAGGCGTCTCAAGTTTTCTGTCAGGTTCAACATTCGTTCAATGCAGGCCTAAAGTGGCGTAATTCCATAAAAAGAAAAAGAAGTTTACAAAATTGTACAACCTTCGGCCACACAAATATTACTATTCTGACATTTTTTGGCCTGCTGCTCACCTGTAAGCCACTTGATTTCGCCTGCGCTAAGCTAATCTTCTTGCCTTGTGACATTTTGATCTCGCCCGGCGTATCGATTGAGCGATAGCAGCAAGAGAAGAGCAGCAATTCACACCACGAATTGATCAGTAGGCAAATTTGATCATCGATCTACAAAAAAAAATTGATAAAATTAGAGAAATGCGCAAAAAAAAAATTCACTTAAGATCACAACGACATACCGAAATATGCTTGAAGAGTGGCAAACTCTTGCACCATTTGACGATCTTGTACAGCCGATGATCCGCCACATTGCACAGGTGCGCAATCAGATCGGGATTGGTATTTTCACCGTTACCGAAGCCAGCACTTGCCAGCAAAGGGTTTGTCATTTGTGGATTGACAGTGGCACCACCGCCACTAACCGCAGTGGACGATGAGGACGAAGATGCATTGGAAGATGAAGAAGACGATGAGGAGATCGGTTGATTGAGACGCGCCAATTCGGCTTCATTATACTGCCACAGATGTTCAACATCCATGATTTCCTGGAAAAATGAGGAATGCCTTTTTAATAACCTTAATTAAAATGTGGTTTGCTTTTAATTAATTTAATTAAATATAACCAAATCCATTGCGGTACACCAACTTAGCTGAACTCACCTGCAGTAACGTTGGAATGTTTGTTGCACGCGCCGATGCACCTCCGTCATCGCACTGCTCCGACTTGATTACTGTTTGTCCCACACTCAGTCCCGCTGTCAGCCCGTTCAATGCGGGCTGCTGCTGTGCGGTCATTGCATGCGCCATTTGCGTACCAAGTCGTCCCTGTTGCTGCTGTTGACTGGCCGCTGCTGCTGCAGCCGCTGCTACTGCTGCAGCAACACCCTGCTGCTCGGGACTCAATAACGGACTTAGCATCGAATTGGGCAACGTATACGAGCACTGGTACGTGGAGCGGCCGCCACGCGTACGATCCTCTCGTATGGCTTCGAGCTTCATGCCCTTCTGCAGACATTTTTCGAAACGGCAGGCAGGACATTTCTTACGCGTCGAAATGCTCACCGGACAAGGACCGCCACGTACGCACACATAATTTTTGCGATTCTGGACAGTGCGCTTGAAAAAGCCCTTACAAGATTCGCACGAGAAAATACCATAATGGAAGCCGGAAATTTTATCGCCACAAATGGGACAGGGTGAATTGATGAGTTGTTGACGCGAAATACCAGCCGGCGAGGCAGGCAATCCTTCAAGACCTATATTGAGTGGCGAGACCTTCGTGTCCATGCTAAGATTTTGCACCTCCGCATTACAGTTTCCACCGGAATTGCCATTGCCAGCACCACCGCTGTCCACCGAAATGGGTCGGTAGAGCACCGAATGATGCAACGAGCCATTGAAGCTGCCGTAGAGTGCAGGAGCTGGTGGCGCATGTCTACCCTGTATAGGTGAATGTGTTGGACTAAACTCTGAGCTGTAGGAGTAGCAAGAACTGTGTGATGCGTCGCTATTGTTTCGACTAAGCGATGGGGTGTAGGGCGCATGACGCGACGTCAACGGCGATTGGGATGGTGAGCTGTGCGTATAGACGGAATGTATGGCAGAATCGGGGCTGGGATTAGCAGGCAATGGCAGCGTGGCTGATTTATTGCGCGTTAAAAGTGGCGAGTTTACATTAGCGCCAGCTGAAATGATCCCCGTAGCGGAAGCATCGGGTTCGTATTTCAAATTTATGGGATCACTTTGCGTAGGCGCTAGTTTTGTGTGTGGCGTGGGATATAGACTGCCCGCGCTGCTGCTGCTGCCCAAACCACTGCGAGATGGACCCGCACCCGCCGTAGCGCTATGCACCTCCACGGAAATTTGCTCCATTTGCTCGGGTTTAATGGGATGTGTAGGCGTAGGCGCCACCGTGTGTCCAGGTGTTGTGGTGGTCGCCTCACTCTTAATCACCGCCACACCGATGCCGCCAATACTGGTGTTTAAACTATTCGGCAATATGCCGCTACTACCTAACGAATTTTCCGTTTCCATGAGCTCCGTTTCAGTCGTCTCCGTTTCGGAGAGTTCACCTTCCCAGGACATGGGACGGGGTCCATTCTTGTTGTGATTTGTGGTACTAGAGCTACCGCCAATAGCAGCACTGCTGCCAGGCGTACTGCTGTCCGCATTTGTGTGCGCGCGTCGCGTCACCTTTAAATTCTCAATGTTCGTCAATTCAGTCTCCGAATCGGAATCTTCCGCCTTCGTGACAGGTATACGTATACCAACACCACCACCACCACTCCCACTGCTGGCACCGTTATAGAAGCCGGCAGCGCCCGTCGCAGCTATGACAGGCATTATATTGCCGTTGGGCATGAACGATGCCGCAATGCCCTCATCCATTTCGCATTTGATATTCGTGACGGATATATTGTTGCGCGTTGTTGTTGTGGTCGTTGTAGTTGTGCCATTCGTACTGTGACAGCTACTGCCATTTGAAGTTATTTGAGCATGGTTATGCATATTCACGGGCAGCTGGAACGCATTGCCCGCTAGCGTTGAGCCAAAGGCAGCCGCTGAGGGATTGGCGCCAGCAGCGCTCTCTGCTTTTGTGGAGGACATTATTTCTTAGAATCAAAAATTTGATTTCACTTCAACTATAATAATAATAAATGTGTCTAACTTGTGCGCTTTTTTAAGCGATCTTTGTAAATTTCTGTTATTACAAAGTCCTTTTTTCATTTATGGAGCTTTGGTGCAGTTTGTAGAAATTCGATAGATGTCGTTGATGCAGTCCCATTTTAAAAGTAATGCGATCTGGAAAATAAAAGCTGTTCGTTAGATGTGTATGTATGTGTGTATGTGATTATGATGGAGATGGTTTATTCAATTTATGTGGGATTTTCTAAAAGGCTCTGTGACAAATTGGCAGTAAGTAGATGAACTTAAGTATTATATCTCGCGGAATTTGCATCGCTTTGGGTAACTCTACGGTGCTTTTGAAATTTTGAGATGTGATATTTTATAACTTGAAATGCATAGTAAGAGCAGCAATAAAACTACTCAAACATTTGCTCGATAAAGGAGTCTCTTTTCTCACGTATGTATATAATGCTCTGTTGTTGTTGTAGCAGTAACTTTGCCCTGTCAGTGTAGTGTAATCACCGGTCGTCTTCGTCTAGCTTATCTAACGGTAGGCCCAGGAAACCAGCTGTTTCGACGGGTTGGGTCCAGAGGGAAAGGGGTGTTAGATGAGTGGGTTTAATAGGGCATGTGAAAAAGTGGTTAGTGTCGTGCGGGGTGCCTTCACATGCCGGACATATGTTTAGTATGTCGGGGTCAATTCTGGATAAGTAGGTGTTTAACCTGCTACAGTATCCAGAACGTAGTTGTGCCAAGGTTACCCGGGACTCTCGGCGAAGTTAGAGCTCTTCGTTTGCGATGGGGGGTGGTTGGATTCCGATAACGGCATTCAGGGTTGGTAAGGGTCTCCCGATGAATGTCGTTGATGGTCTGTCTGTACACTTTCCGATCCATTAGCTGTCTGTCTCTTTTGTCTTGTATCTCGTCCGCGTAATTGAGGAAGTATTTCCTGACATGCCTGGGTGGTGGCTCAAGCTCAAGCAGATGTCTGCATGGGTGAGGCCTGCGCTAACACCTTAGCAGGAACTGCTTGCTAAGCAGTTTGTTATGCTCCTTCACAGGAAGCATATTGGCCTCGTCGTGTAGATGTTGTATCGGGGACATCATGAGATATCCTGTCGCGGCCCTTATGGCAGTGTTTTCGCGAATCTGTAGCTTCGTCTACTTTATATATATGTATATATATAATGCACCTCCCGAATGGAAAGTCGCACAGATAAAAATGATTTTTAAACCAGAAAAAAGCGCTCAAAAAGAGGAATCTTATCGTGTTATCTGATTATTGCCTATTACCTCTAAAGTTAGGGAGTCCCTTTTTTCTCAAAAGAATAATAATGGAAGACCAAAAATTTGTCACAAATTCGGCTTCAGAAAACCACACGGTACCATCGAACAAGTACACTGACTCGTAAATAGTATTCACAAAGCTATTGAGCACGACAAGTATTGCACGGCCGCGTTTCTCGGCATATCTCAAACCTTCAACCGCATTTGCCATGACGGCTTACTCTGCAATATAAAACTCACTCTTCTTTTTCTTTTTAATTCGCGCGATAACCGCTTTCGCGATTTTGGCCGTTTCTTTCTCGTGCTAACCGACGCCAGTTGAAACCATCAAGTGAAGCCAAATCCTTCTCGACCTGATATTTCCAACGCAGCTGGAACCGTATCGAATACTTTCAGATCTGGAGGGTTTGTCTTCATTCGAAAGACATGACTCAGAAAACGAAGCCCTTGCATCTTTATTCCATCGCCTGCGATACTCGTCGTCAACACCGCTCCAAGCGACGCCTTATCGGATGTTGTCATCGTCCAAGCTTCTGCGCCATACGTTAGGACGGACATGATAAGCACTTTATAGTGTTCATATTGTTCGTCGAGAGAGGACATTACTACTCAATTGCCTACTTAGTCCAAACTAGCACTTATTGGCAAGAGAAATACTGTGTTGGATTTCAAGGCTGATATTACGATGTCTCTTACAACCTCGAAATCATAACTGTCAACAGTGACGTGGGTGCTAAAACGCGAGTGCGCCGACTGTTTGTTTGATGACAGGAGGTACTTCGTTTTGTCCTCGTTTAGCTGGCGTACGCCAAGGCAATATAATGAGTCCAATGCTTTACACATAAGATCTACCAATCGCAGAGGAAATTATCGTCGGAACTTTTGCAAATGAAACCGCCTTACTCGCTATAGACTTCCACTCCGAAGTGACTTCCCTCAAACTCGAGAGAGACTAGACAAAATAGCTCAATCCATGAGTCCAGAAAGGTTGCTTACATTTTTATCCTTAGCAAAATGTACTGCTGTACTTTTTTAAAGAAAATTATGATGAACCCACTGTACACCCACGCTAGGTCCGAGCGGACTTTTTTCTACTCATATTTCCTCAAGGGAGGAGTGGGCGGTGTGCACCATTTGGCGGCAAGGCATGGCAAACATGTTCACGGATGGCTCGAAGTTGGACGGAAGGGTTGGCGGGGGAGTATTCTGTAAGGAGCCCCCCATCAAACTTAAATTTAGGCTTTCGGACCACTGCAGTGTTTTCCAAGCGGAGGTATCCGCAATTAAGGAAGCGGTGGACTGTTTGCTTACCTCGGTAATTACCGTTAAGGAAGTAAATATTTACTCCGATAGCCAAGCGGCAATTAGGGCCTTGGGCTCGTTGTTTGTGCCTTCGTGCGTTCGAGATTGGTCGGGGAATGTCTGGCTTCTCTCTCGACTGCATCCGAATACTTCGACATCAGGCTCATTTGGGTTCCCGGTCACAGCGGCATAGAGGGTAACTGCTGGGCTGATGAGCTGGCTAGACAGGGAACTTTGGAGACGGTTTCGTAGCGAAATGAGAGGATTGGGGTTCCTGTGGTCTGCTCCTGGAAAGATGAGCCTCGAGTCAACTCAGCGAGCACTGGGCTAGTGCGTAAACGTGCAAGGTCGCGAGACCCTTCTGGCCACGGGTAGATCGGGGATGCTCGAGGGAACTCCTTTGGCTAACAAAGCCCCAGCTCTCGAATTTGGTGGGCATCCTTACCGGACATTGTCCGTTAGGTGTCCATGCGGTGAGACTTGAGATTGCCTCAAGTCCATTCTGCAGAAGCTGTCTTGAGGGCGATGTGAATCATCTCAACACCTTTTTCTCAGCTGTCCTGCTCTCGTCTGGCAAAGATTTAGACCCCTGGGCTCTCATTTTCTCGCTACGCCTGCGGATATAGCGCGCCTAAATATCACCAATTTGGTGAAGTTCATCACTAGCTTGCTGCGGCTAATTACGAACGCAAATCAGCTACCGTCGGCGCCGTCGTAAAATGCATGGCCCTGTATGGCATCACAACGTACGAATTTTATATATTCGTTTAAGTGTGCCCTAAGCTAGGGCAGCCATTTAACATAACCCTAACCTATGATGAACCCAAAAATATTATATATGTACGTATCATGAAAAAAATTAAAAAAAACTGTTTGTTTAAAATATTAAGTAAATCCGTATTTGAAGATGCTAATGCCCTGAAATTGGGAAAATTCAGAGGTAAAAACAAAAAAACCTCCTAAAATTTGTTGATGGTTTATGGCAATTTTAAAATTGAAATTCATCAAAAGTCAATCGTTTTCTTTGTCTATAAAACATTTCTGAAATTGATTGGCAAACACCACTCACACCTATGCATGTCAATGAATGAAAGATTTCGTTTTAGGATGAAAAAGCAGCATCGAAGCAAAAGTAAAACAGGGAACGAAAATTACACTTCTGTGACGCTTTCACCAACCACTTCAGTGGAATTTTGACAAAATTTCTCCAAACATGCCAACTATAGAACAACAACAAATATTTTGTGTTATGAATATTTTATTCGGTGTAGTTTTTTTTTTTGTCAAAAGAAAGGTGACTACTATCGCTGCAGTGCCATATCTCAAAGCGAAAACAAACGTGTCACAAACACGCACGCACACGCACACATGGCTGGATGGACGACCAGATTAGGCAATTGTTCGTTGGTTCGACCTTTTGTTGGCCACAATCAGAGCAAATAGGGTTTGAAAAGCAAGAATTACTAGCACCAACAGCACCAACAAAATTTGATAGCCACAAACCACAGAAGACAAAACGTCAAAACAATGGTGGACATAAAAAAAACAAAGGTAAAAAAATCTACAAAAAGTGATGAATCCACTACATAGCGCCCCAAACAAATAACAACAACTATGAAATCTATTGCAATAGAAGCGTTGGCAACAAGGCAACAGAAACAGTAGAAAACAGTGTCAACGACCCAAAAGCAATATTTATAGAAGAGCGGCGAAACAAATGGGTGCGAAACTACTGAAATTTGCTTGTAAAGCCCCCCGCAAATACGCCGGTGACGAAAAATGTAGAAGCGTCCAAACAAAGAAAAAACTTAAAACAAAACAAAAGCCAAAAAAAAACAACAAAAAACACAGATGGCAAAGCAAATGAACGAACAAACTAAAGAAAAAATTTGAATAAAACAAATTTAAGGTACATTAACCTTAACCGACAAAATAGGGCCAAGCGCGAGCGAATGAATTAAGAAACCGAAATATGCGAGCAGCTGAGCGGAGAGCAGAGGAAACGCACGAAGCGACATGTGGACACGTAACAGCTGGCAGTTGAATGGGAGAAATTGAGGAGGTTTCACAAGGAAAGCATTGAATTATGTAATGATGTGCAATATATATTAAAATTTTATAGATAAAGGGGAACGCCAAATAATATGAGATATGTAATAAAATAGAATAGAATGAAATAATAAAAAGAAAATTAAATAAAAAAAAAATTTTATAAAATAAAATAAAATGAAATAAAATAAAATAAAACAACAGAAAATAAATAGAATGAAATAACATAAATAAAAGAATTAAAAAATTATGAACAAATAAATAAAATTAAATATATAAAAAAGAAATGAAAAAGTATTTGGTATAAATACATAAATATTAAAGAAAATAAATAAAATAAAAATAAAATAAAAAACGCAATAAAAAACATATATTATATCAAAGTAAAAAAAGTTAAATATGGTACAAGAAAATAGAATAAAATGAAATTAAAATTTAATAAAATAAAATAAAGTCAAATTAAACTCAATAATAATAGTGTGACCAAAATAACAAAAAAATATAAAAAAATTTAAAAAAATATAAAAAAATTTAAAAAAATATAAAAAAATTTAAACTAAATTAAAAAAATATAAAAATTTAAACTAAATACAAAATATAATAACAAAATTTTACTAAGCAAAAAACAAATATAAAAAATTGTTAAATAAATAAAAAAAAAGTGTGACCAAAATAACAAAAAAATATAAAAAAATTTAAAAAAATATAAAAAAATTTAAAAAAATATAAAAAAATTTAAACTAAATTAAAAAAATATAAAAATTTAAACTAAATACAAAATATAATAACAAAATTTTACTAAGCAAAAAACAAATATAAAAAATTGTTAAATAAATAAAAATATGTATTAAATTAACCAAAACAAAATCAACTTAAATTCAATATAAAAACCAAAATACCATTAATTTAAAAAAAAAATAAAATAAATTTAACTAAAGTAAAGGAAATTAAATATAACAAAATAAAATCAAATGAAATAAAGTAAAATAAATAAAATTAAATTAAAAAAATTATATTAAATAAAACAAAGCGAAATATAGGAATAAAACAATAAAAAAATAAATAAAATACAATACATTAATGCAAAGTTGGCATTAAAGCGAATAAAATATAATTAAAATTTAATAAAAAAAGTACAATTAAGTCCAAAAAAATACTTTAAAAACTGCAATTAAATAGAGGAAATAGAGGAAATTAAGTTACATAAAAAAATTATACTAATATATTTAAAATATATTAAATATTACAAAATAAAATAAAATGGTATAAAAATATTAAAAAAAATAATACAAAATCATATTAATTTTAGCAAAAACCCAAAATAAATTATTAAAAAGAATAACAAGTAAAAATAAAGTAAAAATTAATTCAATTTATGTAAAATCCAATAAATAAAAGATAAGAACAAAGTAAACAAAGTTAAATAAAATACAATAAAATAGAATGGAATGAAATAAGTTTAATTTAAATAAGAATAACAAGTAAAAAAATTAAATTAAATACTGTAAAATACTACAAAATAAGATAAAAAGATAAAATATAAAATAAAAAAATGAACCAAAATAAAGCCAAATAAAAAAAATAAAGAAAATAATTACAAGTAAATAAAGAGAAACAAAATGAAAAAGTAAAAAACAATTGCTTTTATTTAAAATAAAAAAAATAGTAAAATAACATTAAATTTTAAGCTGCGATCGATCACGAAAAAACGTTATTCGATGGTTCTCCGTGTACTCGTAAAAGAAAAACGAAGTTCAAAAAACTGAGAGTTTTTTTCATTACATTGAACGGAAAAATAAAATTAAATAGAAATATCAGATTATACTCATAAAAGACAAAATAAAATAAAAGTGTCGGATAATAAAAGATAAAATAAAAATATCAAATAATAAAAGATAAAATAAACTGAGAGTAGAAAAAAATAGTTTAATTATTTTTTTTTTTTTTGAGCGGGTTATTTCGATCGCACTGCTATTCGCAAATCTAGTCACTCTAACGTAAAAAAAACTATTGTGATTCACTTAGGATATGAGAAATGATGCTGCACAAAAATACCCAGGTAGGCAGTTCACTAGTTTCTAATTCGTTGCTGAATTTTCAAGCTGAGATTTGTTAGTGGAACGGGCCGGGAACTGCACCTTACTTTCTACATTTCTAGGAAATAGTTTTCTTTGTTAACATTTTTATCATAGGTCCCCCTTTGCGCACACCGCATGACTTTACGAATCAATGGTGGTCAAGTCAGGTCAGTTAATTTGTCCTTTAAGTTCCTTTTGTTTTTTTACTTTTGTTAAATTTTGTTATAAGTGTTTATGTTGTCACAATAAATTGAATTATATTTAAAAACATTTGAAAAGGGTAAACATTTATATAAGTATATTATATGCAACTCTTTGGTGACCTTTCGGTGTCCCTTTGTGCCCTCACGGAACCACAGGAACTTGTATATGCCACCAACATTCGTCTTTAAAATTTAATTTAATGAAAAACGCTCTAACCGCCCAGTTGAAGTTGATGACGCCCTAATCAAAACAATAATCGATTCGGATCGTCACAGTACAACACGTGAGATTGCAGAGAAGTTTCATGTATCACATACACGCATTGAAAATCACTTAAAACAAATTGGCTGTGTTCAAAAAATCGATACATGGGTTCCTTACGAACTGAAAGAAACGCATTTAACGCAACGCATTAACAGCTGCGATTTGCTAAAGAATCGTAATGAAAATGATCCATTATTAAAACGACTGATAACTGGTGATGGAAAATGGGTTGTTCACCAAAATATCAAGCGGAAAAGATCGTGGAGCAGGCCAGGTGAACCAACTCAAACAGCATCAAAAGCTGATATTCATCAAAAGAAGGTTTTGTTATCAGTTTGGCGGGATTACCAAGGCATTGTCCATTTTGAACTCTTACCACCCAACTTGAACAACTAACGAAATTAAATAATGCAGTTGAAGAAAAGCGGCCCGACTTGACAAATCGAAAAAGTTTGTATTCCTTCATGACAAAGCAAGGCCACACACATCTTTGGCCACTCGGCAAAAATTATTGGAGCTTGGTTGGGATGATTTCCCACATCCACCATATAGTCCTGACTTTGCACCATCTGATTACTTTTTGTTTCGATCTTTACAAAACTCCTTGAATGGTAAAAATTTCAATAATGATGATGATGTCAAATCGTACCTGATTCAATTTTTTGCTAATAAAAACCAGAAGTTTTATGAACGTGAGATTATGATGCTGTCTGAAAGATGGCAAAGGGTCATTGATCAAAATTGGCAATACATTACAGAATAAAGTTATTTACTTCCATGAAAAAATTGTCTTTAATTTTCTAAAAAAAATCCGCAGTTACTTAGTTGCCAACCCAATATTTTTTCAAAATTCAAAATGGCCAATCGAATAGTGCGGAAAACTTTTAAAAATAATCATCCTATTTTACTGAAACTTCGCATAGAGGAATTTTGTGGTCGCTGATTACGAATCTGAAGTTATTTTTTCAAAACTCAAAATGGCGGATCCGATATGTCGGACGACTCTTAAAAATAATGCTTCGGTTTTCATAAAACTCCGCATAGGGGGGGTTTTAAGATCGCTGATTGCGAATCTGAAGTTATTTTTTCTAAACTCAAAATGGCCGATCCAATATGACGGACGACTCTTAAAAATAGTCATCCGATTTTAATAAAACTTCTCGTTGATTACGAATCAAGACTCAAAATGATGGAAATTAAAAGTTAAAATAAAAAAAAATACTTAATGTTTTCTTTATAATAAAATTAGTTTCTAGAAAGTAATAAAGCGATTTTTTTCTGAAAAGTTTTGTTCGGGTCTGAATAGGTCTGATAAAATTACTGAAAATATATATAGTAAATATATATATAGAATATATATAATAGTAATATAGGACTGTTTTATTTATTGTCGAATTGGTGAAACCTCCACGTACAAGATGGCGCAAAATTAATCACCCTAGCGGATGATTTATAATCTTTGCAAATGGTGTCGTACGTCGATCATATTTGATATGTACTTGTGCACTAGACAGCTGCAGTATACAAACAGACAAGCAAAGGAACGCGTAAAGATAACAATAAAGATTTCGATAACTCAAAATAATTTTTATTTTTTGATTGAGTAAAAAAGTTATTTAAAAAACATTGAAGATTAATTTTGCGCCGCCTTGTAAGTTAATGTCCATTTCTGACGTAGTCATTCTATGAGTCTTAACAGCCACATATAAATATGTATATATGCAATTGCTAAATAAAAAATGGCTCAAAACTATTACTTCTCAACACAGCAATCAAGAAAAAAAAAACTTATTTAAACAAATTTAAATTATAATAACCGGTCATTGCTAATAGAAACACTAAAATGATAGCGGTAAAACAGAACTAATAAAAGAACACAGAAGCAAATAATCGCCAGCATTAATGACTGAACAGTAAATTGGTGTCAAAAGCACCATCAAGCAGCGATAATAGTTAGCAATAGCAGTTGGTGCCAACGAAATAATCGCGACCACTGAGAACAGCACCATCGCACAAATAGCATCACATATCCATGCGTGTATGTGCAAACATACACAAGTGCTCGTGCATACATAAATTTAACAAATTCGCTCCACACGCAAAGCCGCTGAAAAGGTACAAATGTATGCGCATTCGAAATCTGCCACTTGAATGTTGAAAATAACTCATGGTTAGTTAGGCACTCAATGGATAATTTGGCAGGCACATAAAGTAATAACAACAACAACAATAGTTGGAGCTAGAGCAACCCAGCCATAAATCAAAAGATCGGCGGACTAGCGCTGGACTAGTCAATTTTGGAATGGTGTCGGTTTGTGCTGAATTCGGTTGTGCACAATACGCTGATTCTACAGCTAACGGGTGTTTTTTAGAAGCTTGAGAACTTAGAATGGTAATACAAAACAGAAATATTGTTGAAACGATTTTTTTATTATAATTTGGTAGATAATTTCATGGTTTCTATTTTTTTTTTTTGTAATATAATATTGGGCATATGTGCGCCGCAGCTACGAGTTACATGGTCCATTCGATCAGTGCAATTTTTGACTATTTTCCCAATAAATCTGCCCATATGGCGTTAATGGTGGCTTGAATACTGCAATAAATCGATCGAATTTTCAAAAAATCTATTTTTCGTTCTTTTTGATATTTCGAAAGTATAGTATCTTAAGAATATACTGTAAAATTTTCATGCGGAAATTCCCAATATTATAGCTCCTACAACCCATTAACTAGGTAGAGAGCTGTCCGAGCGCTCCTGTACCTCACACCTTTAAACTCATTTATCTCGAAACGATTGTTTTTTGATATTTTTATTCAAAAATTTTATAAACATTATGGACATTTATGACGTAAAACGCATACTTTTTTTTAAATGCCGTAAATTACAAGATTTTTCGAAATTCAGAAATCCGGCTCGAGATTCGAGAGCTGATATTTTGTCAACCTCAGAAGCTCGCCCGAGCGCCCCCGGTCCACACGTGGCCAGAAGGATTTCGCGACCTTACAAGTTTGTGTACTTGCCCAACGCTCGCTGAGTTGGCGCGATGACCACCTTTCCAGGAGCACACAGCAGGTAGTCAGGGGGATCCCAATTCTCTCCTTTCGCGGGGAGATCCCCTCACATGTCCCTTGTCTGGCCAGGTCATCCGCCTCACAGTTTCCCGCAATGTCGCTGTGACCAGAAACTCAGATGAGGCTAATGTCAAAGAATTCGGACGCAGTCGAAAGTGAGGTCAGGCATTCCCTGACCAGTTTCGAATGCACCATCATTGACCCGAGGGCCCTTATTGCCGCTTGGCTGTCGGAGAAAATATTTATTTTCCTGACTGTTTGTACGCTGCTTCCTTGATTGCGGCTACCTCTGCCTGGAACACACTACTGTGGTCCGGTAACCTGAATTTGAATCTGATGGGGAGCTCCTCGCAGAAAACTCCTCCGCCAACCTTTCCTTCCAACTTCGATCTATCCGTGAACAAGTTCACCCGACCCTGTCCCCAAGTGTAGCCCCCGGTCCACTCTTCCTTTGATGGAATATGAGTGGAGAAGGTTCCGGTTGGACTAAGCGAGGGTATACACTGATCCGTTGACAGGGGGATGAACTCGAAGTTTCTAAGGATACAGTGAGGTTGAGCTTATAGCCCGAGCCCCTTAGTCTGATTGCGGTACGTGTAGCGGCAATTCTGCCTGCGATGTCTACGGGTACCACATTTAACATTGCGTTGAGCGCCAGAGTAGGAGTCGTTCGAAGCGCCCCACTGATTCCAATGAGTGCCGACCTCTGAACTCTCTCTAGCTTCTTGACCAGTGTCGTCCTCTCTAGTGAGTTCCACCAGACTATGACTCCATACAACAAAATAGGTTTAATAGTATTATATAGCCAAAAAACAAATCTAAGCGACAGGCCCCATCTTTTGCCAATTGCGCCCTTGCACCCATACAAGGCAATTGTTGCCTTCCTCACTCTTTCTTCAATATTGGCCTTCCACGTAAGCTTGCTGTCAAGGATAGTACCTCACCTTCTCAGAAAGCATCAGAGGAGCGCCCCCTAGTGCGGGAAGTTGAGCTCCGGGTATTTTATATTTCCTCGTAAATAAGGTGAGCTCCATCTTAAGAGGATTCACCGACAGGCAATCCGTTGCCCATCTAACAACAGCGTTCAGATATCCCTGCATCAAATTGTACAGAGTATCCACAAATTTTCCTCTAACAATTAGTGCCACGTCATCCGCGTAGGTCATTTAAAGCAACAACCCAGAGGAATGGTGAGAGAATCCCACCTTGCGGAGTGCCTCTACTCACCTGCCGGTGGATGGAGATACCCATTTTGTGGATAAATCTTATAAGGTCGGTTCCGACCCCCAGTTTACCTAGAGACCTGGTAATTGCCTAACCTAACCTAATTTTTTTGTAAAGAAAAATTAAAATACACTTTTTTTAAGTTTACGTACTAATAAACAATGTATAAAATTTTGTTATATTTATTTCTATTGTTATCCCTTCTAAAAACAGTTTTTCTTTTAATGCATTTTTGGCGCTGCTAGGCGTATGTATGTAACCCCGTAAGTGCGCTGTGGGGTAAGTTGAGCGGTCTTGTTGGAACCAAATGTCTCAATAGCGCTTGCCGTTCACCGTAACAGCAGCTCCTTCCTCATTTCGAAAGAAATAAGAACCAATAATGCCGCCAGTGCTGTATGAACTTCGCGAACAGATTGTTTTTTTTTTTTGTTTTTTTCGAAGTAAATTTCCACAATTTGGAAGCGTTGTTCTGGCGTTAAACGATTCATGAACAGAATCGTCAACATCGTCAACACAGTTTGCGATTCTCAGCCGTCAGACCATAGTTATAGATATCGATAGTTTTAATATTTTTTAGCTTGAAGCGAAAAGAAATTTTGAGAAATTGTTTCAAACCACTTCTCAATTCTTGCTCTACGTCCATTGAGAAGACGGTAGCAAAGTTAGGTAGTGTCGGTATGTCCAGCATTTCGGAGAACCCCTTAGAGTCTAAGTCCTCTGTTCATTGCTTTGAAACCTTTAATAAACATTTAAACATTTTCTTGCATGTGCATAATAGACTGGATAGGCTCCCTTCGCATGCCTTTCGACATTTAACCTCCAATTGCATCTACTGTAGTATGGCTGCCAAGTACTTCGCCTCGAAGTATAGTCAAACAGTCGCTTCTTTCGGCGAGGGAAGTCTCAGCAGCACAGTTTTTTTTTGTGTTTGTTCTTAATTGCTCTAACATTTGAGTCCTACGATGAAACATCGACAGAGCTCCTTTAATGATTTCACTAAATGCTCCCAGAATAACGTCTGATACTGCCAGCTCTACAATGTCGTCTACATATGCCAGTTTTTCCAGTTATGCTTCAGCAGCTGTCAAAGTTACTAATGAAACCCATCCAGCTGCCGAAAGAGTTCCTACCCAGCGAATGAAAGATTCAGAAAGATTTGCCATTTTATCACGCATCGTGTGTAAATTAT
This sequence comes from Anastrepha obliqua, assembly GCF_027943255.1. NCBI lineage: Eukaryota > Metazoa > Arthropoda > Insecta > Diptera > Tephritidae > Anastrepha > Anastrepha obliqua. The sequence goes on from NC_072896.1 coordinate 36,061,341, forward strand.
TAACCCTCCCTTAGACACCAGTTTTAAAACCTTCGGTTGGGCACCCAGGTCTGGCCTTTTTTCGTCCTATTTGAGGATTCTTCGATAGAAAATTTAATTTTAGGAAGCTACCTGGAAGCTCAAGTTGTTATCTATAATAGAAATATGTTAAATTCACGTCCAAAGTCGAAAAAGCCAGTCTGGCCAGCTCCGGTGCCCAACGGAGGGTTAAAAAATATTATAGAAATTCCGTGAATTTCGTCGTGAAGCCAGTCGTAATCGAACGCATAGATGCTAACCGACTTTCTGTGGTCGTAACTTGACTACGTAAATTTATCCGAGCTATGGTTCCAACAAAACGGCGCTGCAGGCCAAACAAGCAACAGAACTCTCAAAGTTGTGAAGGCGAAATTTGATGACTGGGTCATTTTACGGCAAGTATTCATTAATAGGCCGCTGCGATCATGCGATTGACACCGCTCAATTGCTTTCTTTGAGGTTTCAAAATAAAGCCAAAATCATTAAATTAATTTTTCTATCTTTCTTATCTGGTCACCCTATATCGATATTTTGGGCCCTGCCACGACGAGTAGAGGCCTTAAACGCATGTCCGTAAACCTTTTCAGTACTTTTAGCACTAAAGATATTTGGCTTATTGGTCAGAGGACTGTCGTTTGAACTGTGAAACTTTTATATGTAAACCTCTACGGATTGATTTTGCAACAACAACATCATCAATCCGAAACAGAAGCCAATTCACTTGGCATTAAGTACCAAATAGTGATTTACTTCAACTTTGACAATCGTCTTCTTGTGCACTTTTTGCACTAGTCCCAAGGCAGTCTCACAATGAATAGTTTGGGACTAGTTCCTAGCTTTTATGCGACTGTGCAGATGACAGGGTATGACAACGGCACAATTCAAAATTTTTACATATTTATGTATGTATGTACATATGTATGTATGCACATACTTATGTATGTATGTATGTATGTACATAGCATATGACAATTTGACAGCTCAGCTGATCAGTACTTGACAGTTACCCGACAGGCGAATAAATGAATATTTCCCCAAATTTCTGTTCTGTGTGCCAAAAATGAGCAGATTTATTCATGTGCGTGCGTGTGTGTGTGTGTTGGCATACAACAGTGCATAGACGCTAATTGATTCGAGCTGTTCGCTTTATTTATGGGTATTTCAAAAATACATTAAGATACTCGTGCGTTTATCTCTTTGTATTCCAAAAATCAGAATTTTCAATTTTATTCTTTTAAGTGATAGCTGACAAATTAGATTACGAGATGTGATGAAAAAAAAATCGTAAATTTTCAAATATTTTATGGATTTTTTAGTATTTAGAATAACTATTTCTGTTTGTGTTGTTGTTGTTGTAACAGTAGAAATATTCCCCATAAATGATTGGGGAACACGGCTGGAGTGACAGTTGTTGGCCGTTCCAAAAGCTCTTTTATTTAGGAGATTTGAGGACCAAGATATTCTAGACAAATATTTTCAGGAAATTTACTGGAATGGAATTTTTTACTGCATTTTAAAAAAGTTTTGATTAACCACAAAAACTGAGTGAGAATTTTAAGTAAAATATAATAAAATAATAAAACAACCAGCAAAGGAGAAAATTAAGGGGAAAGATATTTTGACTAGTTAGTTTATGATGAAAGTTTGAAAACTCCTGGATTGAGTTTACAGAAATTTTCGACTATGGCTCTCTGCTCACATTTACATGCATGTGTACATACACATGCAAGGACAGCGAAACCACACCACCTCGCATTAGTGCAACAACCTTGGACTACAAAAAACACAAACCGCAGAAAAAACGCCCAATAAGAATGCTGCAATTACAAAGGAACGATGGCTCAAAACAATGGAAACGTTTGATGGCCAAAAACACCATAAAAATTGTTATTGTGAGGCCAAGAACAGCAAGCAGAAGAGCAATTTGCAACGACAAAGATGACAGAACGCTCGGACAGTCATTGGATGTGTCGGCAGCGTTAACGCCGCAAGCGAACAATTGTAAATTAAATACCTCCATCAACTGATATACAAAAAATAACAAGAACAAGGCAAATTGAGCTTTGGTCACGGCCATACGAACTATGTATATGCATACATACATACATACATGCAATATTACGATTATAAATAAAATTTGCAGCAACACCAACAACGACGGCGATGACAAGGCCGGAAAAAATGAGTAACATTATCATAATGATCAACAATAACAACAGCGATGTTACCGACTACAAAGAACAACCAAAGGAACAGCAATGCCCTGCTATGTGCTGCAAATAGCAGCAAGAACAAAAAACAAGTGGGGTAAAAATCAAAGGCAACAACAATCGGCAAATCAAGAGTCTGCAGTCAACAGCCGATGCCAGCCACGATGACAACGATAAGTCAACTAGAAGCAGCGCAGCATGCGCTACAGCAGAGCAATGTAAAGCAAGCAGCAGCACAGCATAGCAGTTGAGGGAAATCGACCTTAAACTAAAAAGAAGATGAGAAATCAAAAAAAAATATAAGTGGTTATTGTGTAGGTTGATAAAAACAAAAAAAAAAATCGTAAAGGGAAACGGTGCAGCAGCGAAGTTGAGGGTGAGCGCAAGCAGACTGCCGCTCTGTAGGCGCAAGCAGTGAAGGTAGCTGCGTTGTGCACAGTACAGACATTTAGCTCGTACACACACACACACCATCACACCACACAGCCAGAGTGTGTACACAAAAGGACGACCTTCAAGTAATGCTGAATTTTGTACGCAAACGACCTTGCATACACGACAGCAACAACAGCAATAATAACAGCACCAACCACTAGCCAGCCGTATAGCTATACAATGAAAACGACGAGTAAGAGACAGCAACAACTAAAATACGAAAGAAGAAATTGAAATAAACACTACGCGAGAGTCTTTTCGTATAAAGAAGAAGAGATGAGGAAGAATAAGAACATAATGACAGAACGTAAATTAAACATTCTGAAAAGAGCGAAGCAGACAGAAATAAAATCAACAAAAAGCATGAAATTCAAACGAAAAATATTCGTCGTAGTAGAAAAGTTGAAAAGATGTACACATGCATACATACATCTGGCGTGTGTGAGAAAATTGGGGAAGTTAGAACGTTGAGCGCCATGCAAACTCAGTTGGAGAAACCAAACGGACGCCAACGCCACTGAGAGAACAATACATACATACATACTCATATTTATACAAATGTATGGATGTGAATGTAATGAAATGTGAATGAGTGCGGAAAATATCGTAAAGGTTGTTGCGCCTTTGTGGCAAATGTATAAGAAAGAGGCAAATAGCGTAAATAAAAACACACATTTTGTATGCGTTGAGAAGAGTGAAGAGGAACCCCCGGCCGCATTAAAAAACGATGTGTAGATAGTAAAAAAGTAGTAAAGCAGATAAGTAGCGTGCACAAAAATGTATCGGTTGGAAAAAATAACGTGCATTTTATGCTACCAATACGTCAGCAAGCAAGCGGCAGGAGATATCAGCCAAGGTGAATTGGTAAAATGAAGTCGGCTGCTAAAAAGTGGTTCGATAAAATGTATGGCAAATATGCGTTAAAATTAAGGGAATGCTACGGATAAGTAATAAAATTAGAGTTTAAATAGACGATATGCAAAATTGTTTGCAAAAAAAATTAAGATAAAGATGCTGCAATTTTTTGTGTGGAGTAAATAAATATGTATTTACTACATAATTTTTTTTTCTTGGTTATTCATCTTCGGTTGGACTTTTTTCAGTGCGTGGACTCTTCTTTGGTTCACGTTTTTTCTTTATTATGTTTCGCACCGATTTGGTATTTGTGCTGTCTGTAAACTGAGTGCCTTGAAAAGTTAATTTCTGGCTAATGCCTGTCGCGTCAAAACGCTGATAGACGTTGAAATTCATACCGATAGTTGTGTCATTCAATCGGTAGTTTGGATCCAATTGATGGTTGAGGGTCGGGCGACCTGAGAAACTTTCATTAAATTGTAATATAGAAAAAATTTAAAATACTGGAATAGTACTGAAAATTATTTAAGACACAACAGGCATTCGTTTTTTTTTCAAGAATTTTTATTTTGAGTTAATAGTTTTATTCATATTTAGACGGACTCGGGGTAGTTGGAAATGGCCGTAATTGGTTTAAAAATAACTTCAACCACTTCTTCGCTTCTAAAGTAAACCCATAAAAAGATTGTTATAAACAGGTACAAAGAAAATCAGAAAACGGAGATAAGAAAGAACACCTTGGGAAGGTCGACAGAAATAATCAGCGGTCAACAGTGTGGTATTATGTACAACGTACACACATGCATACATATGAGTGTTTTGTATGCATATTACAGGCAACTGAAGATACATATGAAGATGAGAGGCAACTTATAACTTCGAATATAGTCCAAAAGACGTAGACAGGGAGGAAGGAAACAGTCGGTCTCGAGTAGATAACGGCAACAAAGTAGTAGTAACAAAGTGGAAAGATAAGATGAAAATTGAGGTTGTAACAATGTGCACAAAAGCGGTAAAGCAAAAATAAAGGTAGCACCATACAGTTTACATTTTATAGAATAGGACACTACAAACAATGAAAAATGGCACATTGCCAATGTTGAACGATAGAAGGAACTAAAAAGTGGCCCTACTCAGAAGCCACCGTTTCAAAATTGCAATAATTTTCAAACTTCTGTTACGCTGTGTTCATAACATGAGTGATAGAACTGATTTAACAGTTCACAAAGCAGGTGGGAAAAATGTTGTCAGTGATCAAATTCAGATGTATTGATGGAGTAGCGCCATATTTGAGGGAGAAAGTTTCAAAGCATTATTTTTGGAAGCTTCGACCTACAAATACATATTAATATCTCTCTCGTGCGTTAAATTTTATCACATTGTAACGAGTGTTGCACGAAGCTATGACAGTGGGTGAGAATATCCCGAATATGCGGCCTTGCTAGATCGAAAAAGTACAAAGCCTGGAAATTTTCAAGAACAGTTAAGCTATAGAGAGCGATGAAGTTGTTGAGCTTGCATGAGTGTGTCCGAGTTTGCCGAAGTTCTACAGGGTTTGATTGAAAAGTAATGAGCCTTCCCGCGCGGAGCGTCTGCCAAGCGATCAACCGAATCGGCTGGTGGGGGAAAATGATCGTTGGACCTTCCCCTTCCACTAGAAATCGGTCCCAGTTCGCTGGCAACAGCGGTGCAGTTAACATCGCTCCGCGCGTGAAAACTGTTTTAAAAGTGTGTTAGGATTTTGCAGTGGCGAAAATGCAGCGATCGTTGGAGCAACGTTACTCGATCAAATTTTGCGTAAAGCTAAACAAAACGAGTACCGAAACCATTGGGCTACTCAAGGAGGCTTACGGGAACCAATCGAAAGCCGAAGGGGAGGCGTTTCGACTCCATCGAGGCGATCCAGAAAACTGTGACAGCCGAATTGAATACGATTCCGGCGGATGAGTTTAAAAAATGTTTCCTTCCTGTTTTGAAGAATATTAGTTGTATAAGCCAAAAGGTTTAATAAAACTGCTTAAAAAAATAAGGCTAATTACTTTTCAATCAAACCCTGTATACTCTGGCGTGCAAATTTTTTAACCTTTTGCACTCGGAGCTTTTTTTCTGCCATATTACAAGCAACTCGAAGCAATTTCATACAAAAATATTTAAATATATACAAGTAAATGATGTGTGTATTAAAAGAAAAGTCAATATAAACTGCAAATTCTAAGGCATCGCTACTACTTTCGTTGTCCCTATAATTTTAAGAGATATTTCTTTTATTTGCCATTTCGGGGTTATAAATTCGAATTAAATATATAAAAACAACTATGATCCTAGTGAATAGCAGAACTGACTTGAATTTGCTTCAGCTTTCCTCTCTAAAGAGCAAATTTATAGTTTCATTTACCGTTACTTACAGTTAGTAACAGAAGTAAGTATACACCGGACACGTTTTCAATTTTCCCTCAATCGATTCCTTCAAACAACCTAAGTTATAACAAAATTGTGTTTTATTTACATGAATGAAATACAATAATCATATTTAATGCAAATAATGAGAAAATATTAAAAACAAACAAAATTGTAGCTTTTTATATTAAACTTTATAAAAATTCATGTCTCAAAAGTAAGTATACAGTTCAGCATATTATTAATTTGTGAAATCAAAAACATAATCAAATTCAAATCCTAGTATTTGGTAGGTTAACCATTAGACTTTACAATCGCTTTAAGTTATGATGACATTGATTTCACCAAGTTTTCATTTACAGCTGGTGGTATTTTATTCCATTCCTCTTGAAGGACGTTTTTCAGTTGTTCTTTATTTCTAATCGGATGTTTACGTATTTACCGCTTTAAATGTTCCCATAAATGTTCGATTGGGTTGGTATCCGGGGACTGCGGCGGTATTTCCAGCTGTTTTCGCACATTGTATAACAGCTACTCTCGTACAATGTTGGATGTGTGCTTCGGGTTATTATCCTGCTGGAGGATAAACGTTCCTCCAAGGCCTAATTTCGTAGCGCTTTCTTTTAAATAATTTTTCAAAATATTTAAATAACCATATCGGTCCATAATATTTTCGATAAATACCAAGTGTCCAACCCTGTTTGCAGCTATACATCTCCAAACCATTACAGAGCCCCCCACATGCTTCACAGTGCCGGTCATATTGTTTGAATCCAATTCCGCGTTAACTTTTCTCCAACATTTTTCACGGCTATCAGATCCACAGATACTGAACTTACACTCATCAGAAAATATGACTTGGTTCCAAAACGTTTGGTCATATTTTTCATGATCTTTGGCGAAGGAAATCCGTTTACTCCGATTGACACTACTCACGAAGGGCTTTTCCCTAACAATGCTCCCATGATAACCAGCACTATGCAAAACACGGCGAATAGTTTGGGTGCTAAATTGTTTTCAAGGCTCATTTTCCACTTCAGATTTCAATTTAGGGGCACTTATTTTGGGGTTTGTCCTGATTTTTCGTACGACTAAGGTTTTTTCTCTGGGATTTAAGAGCGGCGGACGCCCACAACGCTCTTTATTAGTGGTGCTTTCCGCACTTTTATATTTTTTCACAATCTCAAGACTTTAATTATTTTCTTTTAATAGTTTTAACTTTTTTAATCAATGCGTAAAAATAAATGTTATGCTCACTGAACAATCGTTTGCTGTATACTAACTTTTGTGACATAAATTTGGCTGGCATCAAAGACAAAGCAAAGTGTGGATAACGGTACCTAAAATTTACAGCTAAATTAAGGCGCATATGAAAGCTTATCCCAGTACACAACTACCATGTATAAAATATTTTGATTACATATGTATTAAGGAAAGCGTTAGCGTCAAACAATTCCATAAATTAGACTCCTGTATACTTATTTATGTTACTAACTGAATAATACAAATATTTTTAAAAGATTGCATTTGCAATTTGTAAACAGAATAAATGAAGTCATACGATTGTTTTTGCCTTTAGGTTAGGAACTGAAAATTATTTGCATTATTTTCATAGCGGAGCCGTCGAGTTTGGCAACAAATTTTGAATCCTTACAGAAAAATATTAAAGTAATATTTATTCCATTTCCCAAGACCTTCCTCCTCCAATTGATACCTGTATCAATACACTGCGTGTAGTAAAACAAATTTTTATGATATTTTAACTTCTTTAACCTTAGTCAAAATTCAATACCCTATAAAAATAAAAAGGGGGCTTTGATAAAATTCCATTATACGTAAATTTGCATAATTTTCTATACCTAATCCTCCACGTGCATAAACTCTTGTGGATATGTATAAACAAGAAAACTCCATAATCGCATCAAACATGAAGCACAAGCCACTGGCACTCTAATTAAATACAACCCATTTGGGTTACAACTAAGTAGAATACGTTTATGTTGGTATGTGTATCTTAAATTTGTTCTCAAAAGGCGGTATTGATGTTTTACGAAGTAGTATTAAGATGTCAATGTCATGCATGTTTTATTGACATCAATTTCCTTACAGCCTCCCACCCAACCCATTCATTCATTCATTCATCCAGCCATTCATGCATAAAACAAAAAAAAACAACAACGCAATAAAGCGTCAATGCCGCCCAGTACACGACTGTCGTTGCGACGAAACACATTTCTACGAACTTGGTGACTGTTTTACCCAACAACAAACAAGCTTCCCGCTGGTGCACGCGTTTGTTAATGGTGAGTTCTCTAGTTGCCAGTGGTGATGGTGGTGGTGGTGAGTAGAAAAGTACACCCACTCAAAGCGGGGCATTCAAATTGCACACTTCAGTTTACCAGCCCACCCACAAATCTATATACTAAGTAGATTTTTATTGTTGTGTTTTTAATACAATTCTTGTGTTACTTGAAAGTAAAGTAATTTGTTAATGCGCAAGCTCACACTGTTACGCTCCATCCCTGTGTTGTGCACAGAACAACAAATCTTCCTACGTCACCCCTCTGAACGACCTCTCTTCAAAGACTTTCGATTTGCTTTGTAGTGGTATATGCATAATGGAGTCATTATGTATTTTTTTTTTTTTGTTCTTTATGATTGTCGATTTTTTTTTCTATTGCTTACATACTTTTCTTGTTGCTGTTGTTCTTTGTGGTTGTTATTACAGGTAGTTGACGGAATGTGAAGGTTAACCCCTTTTTGCGGAGTCTTTTACGTCCTCTTAACAGCGATTACACTTTGCAGCGATAAGAGGGTGGTTTTTGAACAAAATCAATAAATGTTCACTGAAACGGTGAAACAAGCAATTTTCATGTGGAGTTGCATACGCTCCATTGAAATTTTCGAGATGCGAAAAATTAGCAAAAGCAAAAACAGAAAATTTAATTTAAAGGTGGAAAATAAATTTAAATATATAAAAAAAGTAAATAAAATTAAATAATATATTTAAAATAAAGGAATAAAATTTAATTAAATTTAATAAAATTATATTATACTAAGTTAATTAATCTAAAGTATTCTTTTTGCCTAAAGACAATCCAATTTTTACATTTGTAGTGAGATTTTTAAATTCTGCAAGCTAAGATTTAAGCTGTTTCAGTGCCAGCCAAATATTTACATTTCATATTTTTGTTTTGTGGACTCAAAACTGGATGAACAATAAAACAACAAATTTAATTAAATGTTGCTTTTATATACACAGTATGTTCAATAAATAACAGAACTTTTTATTTAAATCATGGAACACGTAGATCTATCTATTAAACTTTGATCATATTGAAAAGGTACAAGCGTCAGCTTTCAACCGCGCCTTTTATTGACAGTACGTTTCGTGCTTGTGTCGTAAAAATACAATGGAGCAAAGAACAAATATTAAATTCTGTGTTAAACTTGGGAAAACATTTAGTTAGACGTACGAATTGATGCAAAAAGTTTATGGTGATGACTGTTTAGCTCGTTCAGATGTATATAATTGGTTTAAGGGGGGAAGCTGGTCTAGAGCGCAAAAAATGGGCATATTTTATGAATTTATTTTGACTCAACAAAGGAATCAATCGAAAATCTGTGAAATAGGTTTAATAATATAGCTTTCATGGTACAAATACAAAATTTTTCGTCTGAATTAATTTCAAAATGGCCGCTGTCCAGCAGTTCTCCTAAGGCGCCTTTTCTTCTAGTGGGTCCATTGCCGAAGACGTAAACTCCTTAATTTTTGTCCTGGATCAAAAAATAAAATTTTTTTAGTTTCTATATAACAACAGAAAGAGACGTACGTAGGATTTTTTCGATATTTTGTTTTTTCGCGAAATGGTGCACGTTTGAACAAAAAGTTACAATTTTCACTATAAAGAACGACATAAAATTGTTGATTAAAAAAAAAACTATGTAATATAAATAAAAAATCCTACGTACGTCTCCGGAGAAAGGTATTTCGAATGTATTGTCAAAATTTCGTAAGAATCGGTAAAGATTTGTTCGAGTTATGTCTTCGGCCAGTTTAAAAAAAGTGATTTCGAGAAAAACGCGTTTAAAGTTGTAAGTATTGTAAAATCATACCTGCGAGGCACTGCCGTCGAATGAAAAATTTGGGCCTTTAGACATTTTTGCTGGCATCCCTCATTTGGAATATTATTTCTAAGACCCTAAAGCACCTTTTAAGACAAAAAAAAAATTTTTCGATTTTTTCAAAATTCTAGACCAGCTTCCCCCCTTAAACGATTTAAAAATGGTTGTGAAGATTTGAATGATGATGAAAGACCTGGTCGTCCAGAAGCAAGTAATCGTGCTGAATTGGTGGAAAAAGTCCGCGAAATCATTGCTGTTGACGGAAATTTCACTATAAGAATGTTGACTGAAGAATTAAATTCATCCACTGGTACTATTTGGAAAATTTTAACTGACGATTTGGGTAAAAGAAAGGTTTGTGCACGCTTTGTTCCACACTAACTAAATGAAGATCACAAAATCGCTCGTGTAGAGCATTGTAAAGACATAATTTCAACAGCTGAAAACGATCCAGATTTTCTTGATTCGACCATAACTGGTGACGAAACATGGTGCTTCAAATATGACCCTGAAACTAAGCGTCAATCTGCAGAATGGAAGACGAAAGGGGAGCCAAAATCAAAGAAATTGCATTTTCAGAAGTCAAGAATCAAAACAATGTTGATCACGTTCTACGATTCCAAGGGTATTGTACACAAGGAATTTGTTGCAGAAGGTCAAACTATTAATGGAGAATACTATTTACAAGTTTTACATCGTTTGTGGTCAAGAATTGTTCGTGTAAGAGGAGGGGAAACAGCTGTTTTTATTGCATGATAATGAACCACCTCACAAAACCAAAAATGTTCGTGAATTTTTGATGCAAAAACATATTTGTGTCATCGACCACCCTCCGTATTCTCCTGATCTCACACCATGCGACTATTTTTTGTTCCCTAAATTGAAAACTACCACGAAAGGTGCGTTTTATGATGATATTCCAGCCATTCAAGCAGCCGTGACACAGATGTTAAAGAACATTCCCTTAGATAACATAAAAAAAAGTCCATGCAGAAATTGGTTGATCGTTCTGAACGTTGTATCGAGTTAAATGGAGACTATTTTGAATAAAAAATAACTTTCAAACACAGGACTCACCACATTGAAGCAGCATCTCTCCGACACTTTCGGCCAAGGAATTTTACTATAACAGCATTTCCCGAACACCAACTACAACAACAGCAACAGGGTTTTTGTAATAACAACAACAACAAATACTACTGTTATACCAACAACAACAATATACACCACTGTTATAATAACAACAATAACAACGTACACCACTGTTATAACAACAACAACAACAAATACTGCTGTTATAACTACACCAATAATAATCACAATGATAGTAACAACAACAACAACAACTAAGACAGCAATAACAACAACCACAATTCCTATTTTTTTAATTTTTACACGATTATTATTAATTTTTTTTCTTTCATACATTCCATGATTTATTACTTGGTTCTTTTTCAGTTTATGAGAAAAATCTATGCCAACTTATTTTGGACTAAACAAATGAAGATCAAATTTATTTTAAAAAGTGTCTGTCACATTTCTGCTAATGGTCCAGTTACCCTGCTCTACTGGTATTGGCTGGGGAAATCTAAATAATGCCCAAAAGAGCGAACTAATTGTGAAAAGAGACCTCACAAAACGCAACCAAAACACGTTACTATAGTAACTAGTATCAGTATCAGTGTATCAGTAATGGAATTGATGCTTCGTATAGATAGACGATTTAAATACCGCATCAGAATTGCATACAAACACCGGCTTGGTACGTTATAGAAGTCATTAAAATTTGCCACCTCGCAAAAATATGCAATCCAGACCACGAAAAAAAATCAATTATTTTAATTTAAATTAAAATTTATTATCTTTTCACATAAAATTGGCAGCCAATGACTAATGCATAAATTCTTTAGCGGCGTCCGAACACAGAAATTCTGGTATTTATGTAAATTATGCAGACGACTATTACGATTTATGTGGCATATACCACGCCTTAGAGATATGCTAAGAAGGGGCTTGTCCGCCACGCATGAACAACAAATCAAAAAATACCACATTTAATGTCCTAGAATTTAAACAAGTACAAATATTTTTTAATCAGCGAAATGTCAAGAAAATTGCAGTTGAAATGAAAATTAAATGAGTAAAAAATAAAAAATTTATATTTGCCAGCTGATATTTGTGCACAAAAGCACAGTAAAACACAACAACATAATGCAATACCCAACATGCAGCAACCTTCAAGCGAAGCCCACGCACAAACCCAAAACCCGCAATCGTGGCGCATAAATTGAAGGATAGCAACAAATTATTGTGGAGGTGTAGTAGAACTGAGTGCTGGCGGTGGTGGTGGTGGTGTTGCGGCAACATGTTGCGCATGAGCAAGTGAGTAATTTGTGTAAGCTGAGAGCTGTGGCTGTAGCTGTAGCTGTTTATGCATACGGTTTGCGGGCACTTATTGACAGCTGCAACAACTACAGCCACAATTTAGTGGTGGCTGTTCGTTTTTTATGAGTGTTTTGTTTTGATTTTGCTATTTTTTTTTTTTATTTTACTTCTTAGCCTCATTTTTATAAGCTGCGTTGAAACCTGAAACAGATCGTACTTCAGCGTGCAGCAGAGTCAATTAAAACTTGGTATTCAATAGTTTTTAAGCGCTTATCGAATCACCAAAACGGCGCTTTTGTGGTGAGACATTGAATTGCGCTAAATTTAGCACAAACGTATTACTTTTCAAGATATTGAATATTTATGAAGTCAGACAGATATACCCACATACTTATAGATAGATGTACCAGTAATGAGTGTATGTTTGTATGAAAATGTAAAATAAAGTAAATTAAATTAAATAAATGAGACAATACTCGTATAAAAATAATGATTTATATGAACTAAACTAAAATATTTATTTATAATTTAGATCAGAATAAAAAAATTTTAAATTAAACTAAAACTAAATTAGTCAAAAAATTCAAATTAAATTAAAAATTAAATTAAATAAACGAAAACTAAATTAGAATAAAGAATTTAAGTTATATTTCAAAGTAATAAAAAAAATTTTTAAGTATAAAAATGTAGAAAAATATAAAAAAATATGCCAAAATATAAGACAAGATATAAAAAAAATATAAAAAATACAAAAACAAAATAAAAAAATACAAATATAAAATTAAATAAATTATAATAAACAAATTTTAATAAATTCATTAAAAAATGAAATTAATTATATAAATAAATGAAAATTAAATTAGTATAAAAAATTTAAATTTGAAAAAAAAAAATTGGAATAAAAAAATTTGATTAAACAAATCAAAACTAAATTAGAATAAACCAATTGAAGTTAAGTTTAAAGTAGAAAAAAAAAAGGAAATAGACAAATATTATTTAAAAAATATTTACCCCAACCTAATATACAAATATACAAACACTATAAAAACAATATTACAAAATATAACAATGAGATCAAATTAATAGGACTATTATCAAAATTAACTAAAATTAAATAAATTAAATTAAATTTAATTAAAATAAATACATTAAAAAAAATAAAATTAAGTACATAAATAAAATTTAAAATAGTATAAAAAATTTAAACTAAAAACTTAAAAAGATAATAGTGAAAAAAATATATACAAAAATTAGATAAATATATTAAAAGTGGTGGTGGCAGGAAATGGCAACAGTGAATGACCAATTTTCGTAGGAAATCATCTTCAGTGATAAGGCACATTTTCACCTCAGTGGATTCGTCAATAAGCAGAATTGCCACATTTGGGCGAATGATAATCCAAGAGTGATTGCCGAAAAACCAATGCACCCACAAAGCGTGACTGTTTGGTGCGGTTTATGGGCCGGCGGCATCATTGGGTCGTATTTTTTCCAAAATAGGCCGGTCAGGCAGTTACTGTGATACTGTATAACCAACTATAATATCTAGAACGTAATTGAACCAAAGTTATGTGGCTCTCACGAGGTAACTTAAGCTCTTCCTTTGCAATGGCTGGTTGTTGGGCTCTGATTATATATACATATAATATATATAATTGGCGCGTACACCCGTTTTGGGTGGTATGGCCGGCATGTAAAGGTACTCCGCGCTATGCTAGCGACCTATTCACATGCCAATCGAACAGTCCTCTGGACCCACCCCGTAGAAGCAGCATGTTTCCTACACCACGGCCTACTTATCCAGACATATACATTGATAATGTTCAGGATGGGATACTAACCATTTGTTCACATACCCTCTCAAAACCATTCTCTAACCCTAATTTGTGATATCCAACGAAAACATGGAACATTGAATGTATGCTCGTCCCACTAATACCCAAAGATGTCGCTATCTCGTGATATGTCACATGACGATCTTTCGTTGTGAAGCACAGCATCCATTGTTTCTGGCACAACTACCGTCGGACGGTCTTCACGAAATTCATCCTACAAGAATCGACGGTCACGTTGGGACTCGTTTTAGCAGCGTTTCACAGAGGCTAAGTGTGGTCTTTCAACGCCAAAAGCCAAAGTAAATTGAGCAATGCATCGAAAATTGTAGTAAATTATCGCACGAAAGTTTTTATAAGTCAATCCTATCTTTGGCATCTCTTGGACGCTATACCGTCAACTACATGACCTTGACTACGCTGACGATATTTGCCTGCTTTCACACAGACATTCCGACATGCGGGCCAAAATCGATCTTCTAGTCACCTCTGCACGAAACGTTGGTCTGGTAATAAACAGCAAGAAAACAGTCCCAACAACACTGTCATCGAGGAAGAAGTGGGGCAATATGATGATAGTTTCGGTTATCTTAGAATATTCAACGCATGCGTAAAATCCACACTATTACATGGCAGTGAAACGAGGCTGGTATCGAGAATCATTACGCAGAAACTCCAAAGATTCCCAAATGAATGCTTTCGGATTATATGTAAAGTTTTTTGGCCGAGCACTATCCCAAATACAGACTTGTGGCAGATCACCGAGCAAATTCACTCTCTGAAAGGACAGGACAATCTCAGAAAGAGACCAGCAGTTAATTGCTTGAGATATAAATATTTGATTGAAGCTCTATGTTCCCACGTGATATAGTAAATGAATTAAAATAAAATATATAAAAAATTGCATCTTTTAGGCGAGATGAGTTCTTCAGCTTTCAGCTGAAAAAGAACAAATAAAAATCGAAAATGAAAATGTTATACGTAAGTTTATGCAAAAAAAAAAACAATTTTTTCGATAAAAATATCGAATTGTAGCTCATTACTCGTAGATGAGCAAAAATGCAAAATATAAAGGCAACCCTCGTATAAACTAAGATATCGCTGAAGCTAGGGCCCCCTTTAAGCTAATCTTGAGCATTAAAGTTAATAAAAATTAAAAGTTAGTAATAAAAATTAAAAGCTAATAATAAAAATTAACCTTAATAAATGAAAATTACCAAATATTACCGCTAAAAATTTCTTAGAATACAAATTTAGTTCCTAATTGCTTCCAGAGTATTATTGTCAACCGAAAATGGAACGCACAACTTCACGCCGCTTCTCAATAAATTTATGACCTTAAACAAAATAAAAGTCGCCCCACACAGACTACTTAAGCACAAAAAAGCAGACGACCTTGTGCGTCCTTGTACACGTAGCGATGGGACTTTAGCACGCGGCGCGCACCGGCCGTGCAAAAAGTGCTGATAAACCTAAAGAGTTTACAGAGTGTGTGTGCGTGTGTGTGTGTGCCTGAAATTAAATTGATTTGGAGCAGAAAGAGAAGGAAAAAGGGGGGGACCTGCTTAAAAACCATTCAAGTTTACTTAATGATATCATTTATTTATTTTTTTGCCTTCTGTTGACACAAAGTGATTTAGCAACGGATGACGGATGTTAAATAAAAACAACAGCAAAAGTTCAAAATGAATATTAAACATGACATTTGCAAAAGTGTAAGTGAATAGGCATGCACAAATCTAAAATTAAATTGAAATTAGTTAAAAAAAGACGCAAATCAAAATCGACAATAAAAGCCAATCGCTTAACAAATGATACCCGTTTGGCAACTGTTTGGTTACAGACACCCGTTGCCTGCTGAAATTGTTTTGAAAAAACTTAATGCTTAATGAGCGGCTGTACGAGAAAAAAAAAACAAAGAACAAAACACAAGTAGCTACAAGAAATCAACAGAAACGCAAAAAAGGTTGCATAGTTAATTTGCTTTTCTTTTTTATTATTGTTGTTTTTTGTAGCTGTTGTTTTTGTAGCTTTTTTATTAGAACGTACGGGCGACCTTGAGGCTTCTTGTCAACAATTTATACCAATTTACTCTCCACAACAAGTTATTTGTCTCGCATTCTCGTGCGCTATCTGCTTCGCATCCACAAACTGCACAGCACAACAATCGATTGTCTTTGTTTTCCGTTTCTTATCAGGAATACGCAATGAACGACTTTGAAAATGCTATATTTCCCTTTGCTGTATGTGCGCGTTTTTTTTGGTCGCCTCTTGCAAGAATGATGGAATACAAAATTCCATAAATCGGAGTGGGATTTAGAGAGCGTTTTTACCGACAGTAAGTTTAGAGGAGAAAAAAAAAGTCGAAATAGCGAACTTTTGTAAAAAAAATTAGAAGTAAGGTTAGGCTAAGGCATGATGGAAAGAATAATGAGATGGCGGATGTTACTCTGCTCTCAGCAAATTTGACAATGAGTGACGTCGTATTAGCACCAGTATGGCTAGATTACCATTTTCGTAAGTTGATTTAGCTTCTTTGTTTTTTTTATTTAAATGTGTTATGGTTATGTGCAATTTTATATATAAGTATTTTGTCAAGAGAACGACTTTTTGGCTATATTTGAGGTTATGTAATAAAATGAGGTACTCTTTTTGTAAAAATGTCGCTATGGTTTTTTCAGTATTTTCTGGTATTTTGTTGCTTATTTTCACTATGAATACACATCTTGATGCCCTATGTCCCACTAAGGATTGAGGACTGGAAGAAACGATTACACCTCAATGGTTTTAATTCGCATTCAGTAAATTCAAACGCTTTTTAAAATGTGTAAAAAGGTTTTCAATGTTAAGAAGAGTTGAGAGAAGAATATTTTATATTCTAACATAACCTTAAAATGAGCAAAAATTAAATTTTCACTTTCAAAATATCAAATTTTATAAGAACCAACAAATTTTCATTAAGGGGGGACCCTCATTTATCGGGTCAAAAAAATCGATTTTTTGGAAATAATTTTAATCTATTCTACAACTATTTAAGAATATACTTTCAAAATTTCAAGTCGATATCTGTATTTTTGAAGGAGTGACAAAATTTTTAACAGGACGCGACGGGTGGCCTGATCGCCTGTATCCAAAACTTTAAACGCGTTTTTCTCGAAACATCATTTTTCGATTTTGTGTACACAATTGAGAACGCTGTATTGAACCAATCAGGCTTTACAATAGCTCATTTTAAAGATAATTAAATTGTTTTCAATGTGACATTAAGTGTTTTTTTTTAAAAAAAGATTTTCATATTTTTTTGTAATTTTAAAGTCAATTTTTATGCACGAAAAATCACTTTTAACATAAAACTGGGTAAAAAATATCAATTTCGACATTTTTTTTTTAAATCAAAATGTCACATCGAAGGTATTATCCTAAAGTTTTAAAAAAAATTTGGTTTTTTTATTTCAGAAAAAAATTCAGAGCGCTAGAATGTACACAGATAGAATGAGGTGCCATGGACGAGGTGTATATTTCCATACTTAAAATGTTTTTTTCTTCTCCGAAAATTTTTGTAGACAGTCAAGACATTTATTAAAGTACTTTATGAATTTCAAAACGTTTGAAGTTATTTTACCTGAGAAAAAAATTCCCAAAAATGATGCATTTTTCGACCGTCTAAATGAGGGTCCCCCCTTAACACTAAAATCTTCTCAGAGTGACCTTTTTTAACATTCTTTTGTTTAATAATACAGATTTCTTTTTTTAACTTACAGTTTCGGTAGCTTCAAATTCAAAAAAAGAAACAAACATCAAACAGAAATATTTTCATTTTGGGTATAAAAAAGTACTAAATTTATTGCGAAGAGCAAATAATTGGCAACACTGCACAACTCAGCTAATGCGAAGTCACGCACTCTCTGATGGGCGCAATATTGTTTCTATCAGTCTTGAGGCTAAGGCAGGTAGCAGTGGAGCAAAAACAACAAAAGCAGAGACCCAATACATAGAAAAACAACCAAATAAATTGAACAAAAAAAAAATTAAATCAGCTGCTCTCCTAATACTACTACAAAACCTTGGGTTAGGCTTATGTAAGCTTGAAAAAAAGTTTGAAAGAGAATTCAAAGGCGCTAGGGCGTCAATTGATTCCCAGCATTGATTGCTTTTGCCACAACAAGCGTTTTTGGACGGCCTTCACGAAACTCACCTGCAAGGATCAATGGCCAAACTCGTTGTAGCAGCATTTCACAGTGGCTTCAACGCCAAAAGTCAAAGTAAGTTGATCAGTGCACTCGTGTCTCGACAATCAACATCGAAAATCGTAATAAATCATCCCAAGAAAATTTCCACGAGTTAATTTCCTCTTTTGGGCGAGTTGAATTTTTCCACTCTCTAAGTAAAGATCAACTAAAGCTCGTAAGTGAAAGCCTTTTATGTAAAGTTATGCTAGAAAATACCAAAAAAAAAATAAATAATTGGCGCGTACACTTCTGTTAGGTGTTTGGCCGAGCTCCTCCTCCTATTTGTGGTGTGCGTCTTGGTGTTGTTCCACAAATGGAGGGACCTACAGTTTCAAGCCGACTCCGAACGGCAGATATTTTTATGAGGAGCTTTTTCATGGCAGAAATACACTCGGAGGTTTGCCATTGCCTGCCGAGGGGCGACCGCTATTAGAAAAATGTTTTTATTAATTTTGCTTTCACCGAGATTCGAACCAACGACCTCTCAGTGAATTCCGAATGGTGATCACGCACCAACCCATTCGGCTACGGCGGCCCAGAAAATACCAAACTTGTCGATAAAAATATCGAATTATAGCTCATCACACGTGGTGTTGCCAAGCGACCAAATATAAAAGGCAACCCTCGCAAATTAAAAGTTTGTAAACACAAATGAGATCTTCGGTTAGGCTTACGTAGTAGTAATGGAGCAAAAACAACAAGAGCTATATATTTTGTTTTTACTTTTGGTCCCTTTATGTCAAGATCTCTAAACAAAGACTGACTTTTTAGAATAAATTTAAACAAAACTTTACAATTTAGAGACTTAATAAATAGAAAAAAAATTAAATTAGCTGCTCTACTGATACTACTGCCTTTTAAATACGCTTTACCTTCGACTAACAGACTAGACAGGGGATCCTAGAGAGAGTTTTACTGGGATAGTGCGCAAAGTGCAAAGTCGTGAGATCCTCTGGTCACGGGTAGTTCGGGGCGCTCGAGGAAGCTTCAAAGGCTTAGAAAGCCGCAGCTATTTGTAGGTGTCTTTTCTGCACATTATCCGTTGGGTATCCACGGGGTGAGACTGGGTATTGATCTAGTCTAGTTGCAAAAACTGTCTGGAGGACGTGGTGGATTCATCTCGGCACCTTCTTAGTAGCTGCTTTACCCTCGTCGGGCAAAGGTTTAGACATCTGGGCTCTCACTTTTTCGCTACACCTGCGGATATTGCGGGTTTACAAATCACATATCTGGTGAAATTCATCAGTAGATTGAAAAGTTTAATACAAATTTAAATCGCCACCATTGGATTATTATCCTCTAATACAAAGCCCTTTCTTCCTGTATGGTTCCATCTGTCTGGTATCCCTCCCCTCCACCTGTATGGTATCACAAAGGAAAATTTTGAATATTTGTCCAAGTTGGTCCCTCGCAAAGGCAGTAATTTATGCTAACCTAATATAGGCTAACGTAAACTTGAAAAAGGTTTGAGAGGGAATTCAAAAACACCACTAGTTGACATCGAATAATCCACTTCCCCCCGCCGGGCAGGAGGATAAAGCAATAAAGCAAAGAATGGCGCAGGGTGGTGTCCTTTCACCCTTACTTTTCAACTTCTACATCTCTCAAACACCAGATGGAGTTTCATTGGTATTCTAAGCTGCCCTTTGCTCGATTATTGTGTTCGGGAATAATATCGATGGCTTTTGAAAAGTGAACAACAATCTCCCCAGCCTTTCTCGCTTCTTCACTGCAAAGAACCCCCAACTTTCCCCAAGTAAAACCACAGGGACTCTATTTACCACCTGGGCGAAAGAAGTCAAACTACCGACAGTGCTTAAAATCGAAGAGACACCAATACCGACAGTCAATAGACCCAAGTTACTGCGCGTAACCTTCGATGGTTTGCTCTCCTTTTCGGCGCACACAACCGCGATTGTCACTGACGTCCAAAACCGGAACATGGTTCTTAAGGCAAATACAAGGAAATGTTGCTGGCGATATTTAAAGGAATTGGTCACCTGGCACTAGTGATTCGCAGTGTAAAAAGCTTCAGAGCTGTCAGAAAACTACAATCAGGACAGCCACGGAATGCCTCCTGATGTCTACTCTGCAACACATTCACAACGAGGCTTCCATGCTCTCAGTTAAGGAGCACAGTAAGATGTTCAGCAAGCAATTCGTGTTCGATTGATACCGTAAGAATCAAGCTTGAAGACACTTGGCGGAGCAGGACCCTGAGCCATCTCCCAGGCGAGTTCGGAGGCATCTCTTCAACTACACCGACGAGATTCAGGACCAAACAAGGAACAGATATTAAACGACATTCATCGAATCCCCCCGAATGCCGTTATCAGAGTCCAACCACCATCCATTGCAGACGAAGAACTTCAACTGCCTCGTAAGCCAGCGTTCACGTTCCCACGACAGTCGGTTCTACGTAAGCGGAACAACCTGGAATTATATTCGGTCCCTTCAGCACCATTCCCTGTATACGAGGTGTGCTCAAAGAGTATCGCCAACTTTGTGTTTTTTCAAAAATTATTATTTATTCATTAAAATCTATTTTGTCCCCTTCAAAGTAATCCCCATGAGATATTATGCACTTGTGCCAACGTTTTTTCCAATCTTCGAAGCACTTCAAAAATCGTCTTTTTTTATCTTGTTCAGCTCCTCCTTCGTTGACGTCTTTATCTCGTCAATCATAGCGTAGCGTCGTCCTTTCATGGGCCTCTTCAGTTTCGGGAACAAGAAAATGTCACATGGGGCCAGATTTGGAGAATACGGTGGCTATGGCATCATTAGTGTGTAGTTTTTGGCCAAAAAGTCGCGCACAAGCAACGATGTGTGAGCAGGAGCGTTATCGTGATGCAAGAGCCAATTTTTGTTCTTCCACAAATCCGGGTGCTTCTGGCGGATTGCTTTGCGCAAATTGCGCATAACTTGCAGGTAATATTCCTTATTGACCGTTTTAGCCTGTGGCAAGAACTCATGATGCACAACGCCCCTGCAATCGAAGAAAACGGTAAGCAAAACTTTTACATTCGACCGAACTTCGCGCACTTTTTTCGGTCTTGGTGCGTGCGGCAGCTTCCATTGAGATGATTGAGCTTTGGTTTCCACGTCATAACCATAAATCCACGATTCGTCACCAGTTATGACCCTCTGGAGCAAATTTGGATCGTCGCGGGTCGCGAACAGAGTCCAACATCTCATTAGCAATGTTCATGCGATGCTACTTTTGGTCGAAATTGAGCAGTTTTGGTACGAATTTTGCGGCGACCCGTCTCATGCCCAAATCATTGAAAAAAATCGAATGGCACGAACCAATCGATATGTGTAGGTCCTCAGCAACTTCTCTAACGGTGATTCGACGATTGGTCAATACCATTTTCTTCACTTCATCAATTTTTTCGTCTGTTGTTGAAATGCTCGTGTGTCCGGCACGATTTTCGTCGTTCACATCTTTTCGGTCTTCTGAGAACATTTTGTACCACCGATAAGCGTAGCTTTGGTCCAAAGTAACTTCTCCGTATGACACAGTCAACATTCCGAATGTATCCGCGCATTTAATTTCGTTTTTCACACAAAATTTGATACAGGTTCTTTGATCCATCTTTTTGAATAGGTAAAAATCGAGGACGAGCCGAAACGCGTGCAAGCAAAACAGCTGTCAACAATTAATTCAACATTCAAAATGACCGAACTCGTCGGCATGAGTGAGTGCCAACATGAGTGAGCACCAACATATCGCCACAAAAAATTGAAATTCGAATATACATAAATTCAGACAGTGAAGTTGGTTTCGAAACAAAAAATTATTGCTTTTTTCAAAATGCGCATTTTCGCCTAATTTTGATGCTTTTTGAAATCGAAATGTTTGCAAAAATGTTAATAATGTTGCGGTAAGGTAAATAAAGTTCTTAAGTAACTTTCAATTTAAAAAATTAATAGAATTGCATTAAATAATTAAAGTTCTAAGTTTGATTTCCAATTCTTGTGACCACTTGGTGTAGGTCACTTATTACAATTGAGCGCACAAAGTGTCCATTTAATCCCAATCAGGTATTCGAAATCAGCATTCCATTGGAAGGCAGCACCCACGTTTATGACCTCAGCCAATAAACCACGATTATAGCACTTCTAATTTTAAATACCACCTTTTATTAAGAATATGTAAACACACAAACACATACATGCATGCATGCATACATATAGAAGTTCAGCTGACCCTAGTGGTATGTGGTAGAAACAAAAAACGCCCAAAGAATTCCATTCAAATGATTTAATAACTTTAAACTATTTAAATATGCAACAAGTGCGCGCAGCAGACTTGAATGAATATAAAAGTAGCGCAAATGCAACGCGAAACAACAACAGAAAAAAAGAACAGTGAGAGGGTGCGGCTGACTGGTGCTATAAGACTGCAATAGACAGCGCAAAAAGTGGAAAGAATGAAATAAAAAATAGAGAAATGAATACCGGTAACATACGCCCTAAACGCGGAGCACACCGTTGGGTGGTGGGCGGTAGGTGGCAGCGACAAGCATACGTGGCCAACTGAGGCCAATGTGCAGCGACCGAACAGATTGTCAAAGCGCGCCAACGAACAAACATTTCCTGTTTAATTAACATAAAAGAACAACAACTACAACAACAAGAGCAACAGGCCACAGCCGCGACAAACGACAATACAACCAGCAAACCGAGCAGCATTTAGAACTGGTAGATTCGTGTTACAACTGCAGTTACAAGAACAAAGTGCAAAAAAACAACACCAAAAAGTGAACGAATGCACTAATGGATATATGAAAGAAGGAGATTGAAGCAACAACTTACAGTTAACAGCCTACACGCACTTCGCAATCGAAATGAGCGATAAATTCGTACGTACTAACGCACTGCCAAAAGTAAATTCATAACTGTACGATTATATACAGGCTATGGGCACAGAAATAGAGCACTTCCCCACAATAAGATATAAAAATGATTATTTCTACTCGATGGCTTAGTAAAACAGTTCTTTTTGCGCAGATCTGACGTCCCCTCTACAACACCTACATAACAAGGCACAGATACTTCCTGTAAGGGAGCACAATAAACTGCTCAACAAACAGTTTCTGCTAGGGTGCTACCGCAGGTATCACCTAAGTAGACACCTGCTTGAGCCAAAACCGCCTGCCTAAATTACGCCGACGAGATCCAGGACAAACCTAACCGACAACTACTGGACCGGACAGTGATTAGACAGATATTTAACAACATTCGTCTAGAAAGCGGTCAATTTCCGTATTTATTGTGTTTTCTGACGAGAAAATATTTCAAATTGAGCAATTCGTAAACTTCCAAAACGATAGGACCGATCGTTCATACGAGAATTTTATTCATCGATTGGCCACCAGGAGCCAGCAGACGCCAAAGATAATGGTTTGGGCCGCAGATGGGCGCTCTCCAATCGTTTTCATCGAGCCAGGCGTCAAGGTAAATGCGACATATTATGGGAAAACTATTCTGGAGGTTGCTTTGAAGCCGTGGGCAGACAAACATTTCGGTGGCAGACCATGGACGTTTCAACAGGACTCGGCATCGTCTCATAAAGCTCGAGTTAATCAAAACTTGCTAAAAAAACAACGTTCCGAACTTCATAACGTCCACACAATGGCTCTCAAATTCACCAGAGGCGAATCTGATGGATTATTCTCTTTGGACCATTTTGGAGAGCAGGGTTCGAACTAACAGATTCACCAGTTTCGAGGCGCTGAAAAAGCCATTGTCCGCGAGTGAGACAAAATACCTGCAAGTCACATTCGGGCAGCTTGCGATTCGTTTCTGGACCGTCTCAAGACCATAGTCAAGGCAAAAGGTGATCATATCGAGCAAATTTCATTTCACTTTCACACATTTTTTACTTTGAATTGAATAAAAGTAATTTTCCAAACTAAATTTATGGCCTTCTTAATTGGTTACACTTCGAGTGCGACCCTGTAGAGAACACTCACTATAAGTGCGTTATTTCTCTGGTCATAGCTGTATCCACCATATCTATGAGGTGTATTGAGCCAGTTTGAGAGCTGCAGCTTTGACTACTTCTTGCCAATTCCAACTTCATGCCGATTGCAACGAAAATAAGGAAATGTAGCTATTACAAGTATTAGAAGGTAATGGGCGCATGCGTTAGTTTGCTGATATTTGCACAGCCATCAGTTGAGCAGGAAAAATTTAACAGCTCAGCTCAGATACTAAGTGGTTGGTGGAGTACACATACATGCATACATAGGTACATGAGTTATGTATTAGGAGGCCGGAAAATCTAGTTGCCGCCGCAAGGTGTCAAGTCAATAAGCTGATGTGGCGATAAAGTCATATGAACTGCGAGTAGTTGTGGAGTTGTTAAACTGTTACAGCTTTAATGACATGACAAGAAAGAGGCGACATAGAAAAGCACTAAATCGAAGATATTAAATGACTTCTTGAATTTATAATTACCACTAAAGCTGGAAGAAACAAGCTACCAATTAGTGATAATTGAAAATAGAGAGAGATTAAATGGAAATGAATAAGTTGTGTACTCGTCTCAGTTGTTGCCGAAGTAGTTTTAACGAACCTTGTACGATCCAGTTTTTCATTGAAATTAATTACATCATTGAAATCATTAAATTCGGTTCACAAAGATGGTAAGGCGCCTTCAATTCGCACTTCTCTGCGCGCTTGACGAAAATTTTACATGTGAAAGCAACAACAAAGTTATCAAGCAAAATTTGCCGCTAGTTTAAGATACTTCCGGTGAATGTAATTTAATGTCTGTCTGTACACTGGTCGATCCAGTAGTTTAAGTCGTGTTCCTGATTCTGGATCTCTTTAGTATAGTCGAAGATGTGTCACTGACTCGCTAGTAGATGGATCCGGCTCTAGCAAGTGCCTTCAGGCTTGATCTTAGGTTAGGTTGGGTTATGGTTGTAGTCGGTTTGTAAGACCGACTCACTTAGACCTTACAGATCCGTTGTGTTATCACTGTGCGAAACGGAAACCTCATTTCTTTTTCTTCGTGAAACCATTTTGATAAGCTCTTATGAAGTGCAAGATTGGTCCCGTCCCCATACCTGACAGTTCTGTAAGAGAACTGAAAAAATATTTACCTAGAAAACCTGCCCTGATTCTAGCTAAGGCTGGACAATTGCAAAGGAAGTGATCAACTGTTTTCCTCATCTTTACAACTTCTACAATACTCAAAACTCCCAGTCTCAAGCAATACCAGCCAAATAGCCAATGACCGGTTATGCAAACCACGACCTTCGAGATATCCTCTCTTGAAAGGCGAAGCCGAGCAGCTTCCTGTGCTCCTTAACCGGCACCATAGAAGCCTCGTTGGTAAGGTGTTGCAGGGGAGATATCAGGAGGCATGCTAGGGCTGTCTTGACAGCAGTATTCCGACAGATCTGAAGTTTTGTCTGCTTCGAATCACTAGTGCCAGGCGACCAGATGAGCGCAGCGTAATTGGACGCTAATGGCAATTGTGATTATATGCGCCGCGAAGGAGAGCAAAACTTGGGTGACACCCAAAATCTTGCGATTATTAAAGATCGGTATTGGTGTGTCATCGATTTTCACCTTTAACCCTTTGCTTTATAAATCGAACTACGATGGTTTGTGCCCATTTCAATGAAAGCTGTTTTCGTGCGTAAAAACAATCTCTTATTTAATAAGAGGTTCTCATTTTTGACCAGAGAAAGTCTTCACATGTCGGATACGAGGTTTTCATTTTCGGCACGAAAGTCGGCTCTCGTCTCCCACACGGCAAAGGGTTAATTTCAATTTAACTCTTTAGTTGAGGTGGTTAAGAGGTTCGCCGTGGATTTAGTGGAAGAAAAGTGGAGTCTGCTGATTTTTATTATTAAAAGCGAGTTACGCTCTTGGCATATCTACACATGTGCTTACATAATTACGAGGGCGGTTCAATAAGTACACGTGTTTGATGTCGCCCTCTGTCATCAAACACGGGGTACATCAAACACGGTACACGGGAGGTTGTTGTTAGCATCTATCAAACGGCAAAACAAATTTCAGACAGATTGATGGGTTAGCTCGATTTTGGGAGCTCTTCGACTAAGACGTGTTTCGTGATTTCGTGCAGCGCATGCGGCTGTTAACTTCGAAACAGTGTTTGGAGCAATTTAAGCGAGATCCGACGGAATTTTTGCATAGAGCTGTCACCGTTAATGAAACCTGGATACATCATTACAGACCAGAAGTTAAGCAACAATCTAAACAATGGATTTCTCCCGGTGAATCTGCTCCAAAGAAGGTGAAGACAGTCCCATCCGCCGGAAAGGTTATGGCGACGATTTTTTCACAGATATTCACAGATTTTTTAGAAAAAAGAAGAACGATCGCAACTTAACAATACTACAGTGAGTTATTGGACGGCTTTCGCAAAAAATTGTAGGAGACACGGCTGCATTTGGCGAAAAAGAAGGTGCTGTTTCACCACGATAACACACCAGATCGTTCATCTGGAGTTGTCGCCGCCAAACTGCATGAATTGCATTAGGAATTGCTGCCGCACCCGCCGTATTCACCCGATTTGGCTCTCTGCAACTTTTTCTTGTTCCCTAACATGAAAAAATGGCTAGCGGAAAAAAAATTTTGTTCAAACGAGAAAGTCATTGCCGAGATAGAGGCGTATTTTAGAGAGTTGGACAAATACTATTTTTTGGAGGTGTTAAAAAATGGCCGGGACGTTGGGAGAAGTGTATATTTCTAAAAGGGGACTATGTTGAAAAAAAAAGTTTGGATAAAATGGTGTCTTCATTTCTAACACCATCACTTATTGAATCCCCCTCGTAAATTTGCTTTCACAATATTCATAATATTTTTCATGCCATTTTTTTTATATTTCATGTTTTATAAAAATACATATACGAGGTGGCTTCAAAAAGTATCGCGAATTTTGAATTTTCGCAAGGTACTTTTATTCGAATTTCGATTCTTTTGTGGCGATATGTTTGTACTCATGTTGGCACTCACTCATGCCGACGAGTTCGGCCATTTTGAATGCTCAGTTAATTGTTCACAGCTGCTTTGCTTACACGTGTTTCAGCTCGTCTTCGATTTTTACCTATTCAAAAAAATAGATCAAAGAACCTGTATCAAATTTTGTGTGAAAAACGAAATTAAGTGCGCGGATGCATTCGGAATGTTGACTGTGTCATACGGAGAAGCTACTTTGGACCAAAGCAACGTTTATCGGTGGTACAAAATGTTCTCAGAAGACCGAGAAGATGTGAACGACGAAAAGCGTGCCGGACGCCCGAGCACTTGAACAACAGATGAAAAAATTGATGAAGTGAAGAAAATGGTATTGGCCAATCGTCGAATCACCGTTAGAGACGTTGCTGAGGACCTACACATATCGATTGGTTCGTGCCATTCGATTTTTTTCAATGATTTGGGTATGAGACGGGCCGCCACAAAATTCGTACCAATTTCGACCAAAAGTAGCATCGCAGGAACATTGCTAATGAGATGTTGGACTCTGTCCGCGACCCGCGA
Organism: Anastrepha obliqua; assembly: GCF_027943255.1. Classification (NCBI taxonomy): domain Eukaryota; kingdom Metazoa; phylum Arthropoda; class Insecta; order Diptera; family Tephritidae; genus Anastrepha; species Anastrepha obliqua. The sequence continues at coordinate 36,089,355 of NC_072896.1, forward strand.
CGCAAATTTGCTCCAGAGGTTCATAACTGGTGACGAATCGCGGATTTATAGTTATGAAGTGAAAACCAAAGCTCAATCATCTCAATAGAAGCTGCTCCACGAACCAAGACCGAAAACAGCGCGCCAAGTTCGGTCGAATGTAAAAGTTTTGCCACCGTTTTCTTCGATTGCAAGGGCGTCGTGGTGCATCATGAGTTCTTGCCACAGGGTAAAACGCTGTCAATAGGGAATATTACCTGCAAGTTATGCGCAATTTAAGCGAAGCAATCCGCCAGAAACGAGAAACGCCCGGATTTGTGGAAGAACAAAAATTGGCTCTTGCATCACGATAACGCTCCTGCTCACACATCGTGGCTTGTGCGCGACTTTTCAGCCAAAAACAACACACTAATGATGCCACAGCCACCGTATTCCCCAGATCTGGCCCCATGTGACATTTTCTTGTTCACGAAACTGAAGAGGCCCATGAAAGGACGACGCTACGCTACGATTGACGAGATAAAGACGGCCTCGAAGGAGGAGCTGAACAAGATGAAAAAAAAATGATTTTTTGAAGTGCTTCGAAGATTGGAAAAAATGTTGGCATAAGTGCATTATATCTCATGGGGATTGCTTTGAAGGGGACAAAATATGTAGATATTAATGAATAAATAAATAATTTTTGAAAAAACACAAAATTCCCGATACTTTTTGAACACACCTCGCATAAGTAGTGCATTGCGTGAACTTACATGAAATTTTAGCAAATTTTAAAAATTTGTTATTCTACTTTTTAATCAGAAACTTTAGAACTCTTCTGGGTTTGAAGTTTTATAGACCACTCACGTTTAGTAACCTGGGTTTAGTTTTAAAAAATCTTTCCACTCTGTGAAATGCATAGAAAATAGAAAATAAGCGATTGAAGAAATCAAAAATGAAGTGGCGAGCAATTATAAATTATATTTGATAGTAAATTCAATCACACATTTTTGTTGTCAAACTAACTCATTGTGCAATGACAGAATAACGAATTACAGCACGCAACACGGCTTAAAAGCGTGACAATTCAGTCGTATTTATGCGAAATCAATGGAAAAGGTTGTTAAAGCAACCCAATCGATGGAAAAACGCATGGCGTCTAAGGGATTTTGTGCGATGGCTGCGACGATGCGTTGCCGAGAAAAACGTTTGCTTTGGAAATGGTAGCAATAAAATTGAAAAAAAAAAAAAACACCAGAAAAGCACAAGAAAGCAAGGCTTTTAATGCATATGGAGCAAAACCAGAAACATTAAGACAGAAGCAATCAGAAACAGGGCAGCAATAAAAGATCACAAAAAAGTGTGCAATGGCATAGAGGCACTGGAGTTGAGGTTGAGTGGAGCGCGACTGCAGCGTGATGCAGAAGCAATAATAATTATAGCAAAAGCTACAAAAACAACAATAATGAGTACAAAATATATAAAAAGTAAAGAACATTAACTTGTCATATGATTCGATGGAGGTTAAGAGGCGGCTACAAAGGAAAGGTGACAACTGCAATGTGATTGGAAACAAAGATATGAACGCGATTTGAAGGGGTGAGCTGCTGCGCGAGAAGTGAGGTGAAGTGAAGGTTGATGAAATGGTTTTTGCCGAAGGCGAACTGCAGGCCAACAAAGAAGGCAGGCAGGCAGGCAGGCAGTTGCTAGCAGAAAACCGTCTGCAGCACTGCGACAACAAAAACAATTTTAGCAAGAAGGCAACAACAACAAAAACAACACAACTAGCCTAGCAACCACTAACAGCCAACCGGTTTTTCAATAAAGTCCAAAGACCACTATGGCGTTACTGACATGAGAGGTAGCAGTCGAATGTATTTCTTGTTGTTGTTGTTGTTGTTGTTAATATTATTTCATTGCAGCTGCACGCACCTGTTGAGCAATGTAACTTGGTGTTGCATGCAACGTAGGCGCTTGAGAATTGGCCACAACAGCGGTGAGTGTATAAAATTGAAATATATGTGTATGTATGCGCGTGTGTGTGTGTGTGTGTGCGATTGTGCGCGGTAGTAACGCGATAAAATGCCAGCAGCAAGAAAAATGCAGTAATGTAAATGAAATGGCAGTGACAGCCGCAGCAACATAACGTCAAGAAAACGACAATTCCAAAAATAACAAAAACACACACCAACAACAACAACAACAACACGATTGCAATCGAAAATGGAAAATTCTATTGCAACTGGTTTGGTTTGGTTTGGCACACAAATGGCCAACGTCGATTTGGCAACATGCACTGCAATATAGGTGGCAGGCAGTACACACAGTGTGTGCAGCAAGAAGCAGTGCACTCGTACAGTGTGGCAGACAGCACCTTAACTTGTTGCAACGCTTGTGACAGCCACAACAATAGCAACAATGACGTAAATGAAACTCGCTGGCATGTTCGTGGCACTTTAGCAATATTGGCACAACACTTCCTCCATTCCCACACATACACACACACACCTAGCCTAACAATAGCAGCGACGCAACGCGCTGCAGTTCACGCATGCGCAGCATATAAATTTATGGCACACAAGCAAAGCAACAGTTGCCGCGTATGCCCGTGCACCACAACTCAACTCAATGCTCAAGAGACCCCTATCAAATGTGATACCTACACATACACATTTACAGTGATGCAGTTGTACCCATTAATATGCATGTATGTATGTATGTATCCGTGCACCATGGCGCGTACAAATGTGCAACATATTTATCTTTTACTGTTGGCTGTCTCGTATTTTTTCAGATTTTTATTGCAACAAGTTTGCGCCCACTTTTCTAATTTCGCTTCACTTGCCGCGCCACCCCACCTCACTTTACCTCTCCTCCCTTGCTACCTTGCAGCTAACACGCATGCATGTCACCTATTGAATTTCTAACTTCTACTTTAGCTTGCAGGCATTTTCCTCTTCCTGGTCTCCGCCATTTCGTTACTCTTTTTATGCGTCTGTTCGCTTTGAGGTGATTAATATTTGCATGTGGAGATTTTTACTTTGTTACGCCAATTCGGATTGCTTGGGGTGCGTAGTGATGAAGTCACAAGGGGAAATTTTATTGAGCTTTAAGAAAACCAAGCAACGTGCACGTTTATGGTTTAATACACTTTTATACATTGAAAAGCTGTGTATTTTAGTGTATTTCGAACGAGAACTTAGCTGAGGTTCAGAACTCTGTTCAGTTTCGGAAAAATTAACCGTTTCCAACGCAGTGGAGTCAACTCAAGCAGTTAAGCATTAAAAAAATACTTCCGCTCATAACAGATTATCTATTTATTTATGTAATAGTCCACAGTACAAATTACCTTACCGACTAGACAAAAATGTGATTAAAGCCGAATTTGGCAACTAAAATATTAGCAATGCTTTAAAAATTGTGCGCTACTTTGAAGAGTTTGCAAAAGTGTGGGAAGCATTTGAAACTAGAAACTCCATTTCGTAAACCTGAGTAAAATTAAACCTTAGCCGATTTTTGTTATTTCATTCAAATTATGATTCCTTAAGCGAAAGCAGTACAAAATTAAAAGTTAGAAAATTCATTTAAAATACAAATCAGTTTGATAACTGATGCGCAAAAGGAAATAAATACAACGCAACTTTGAGATAAATTTTAATTTATTTTGAAAAAAATATGGGGTATGGAAAAATATAAGCAATTTCGAATATTTTTGATTTGATTGAAGAAAATGGTTTTTTGCCAAGGAGCTATTCCATGTCAAATTCTCCTAGTACTACGTTTTGGACATGGTTGGCAATTCTTATAAAAATTGGTGTATTTGTTGAAGTAAACTGAAACTCTTTTTATAATTTTGAGATTTATTAAATATTTTTTAAAGTCTTCCGTTATTTAAATTTTTTTTTTTATTTATGAGGACACAATTTTTTTTATTAATTAAATACTTAAAACAAACAATTAAAAAAAAAATTAAGAAAGAATTAAAAAAAAATTGTTTAGAAATTATTACAAAAAAATGTTTAGGTAAATTAAAAAAAAAATAATAATAATTAAATAATTACCCTAACATCTTCAGTGTTAGACTCTATAACTTGAGCTACGTGAATAAAATAAGAAGACAAATCTAAAAAAGAAAGTGATTCATAAAACAAATAATAAAATATAAATCTTTAGAATATTCAACCAATTTAGAATTGAAAAAAAAATACAATAAATTTTTTTGTTCAGATTCTCTTTTATTTATTAGCATAAAATTTACTTAAGAACATTCTTTTAGAAAAAATTTAATTTTTAGAAAATTTTTAGAAAAAATTGAATTTTCGCTCTTCCTAAGTAATTCATAAAATAAATAATAAACACAAATCCTTAAATTATTATTAATAAAAATGTATTAAAAAATAATATTTATGATAAAATTTGCTTCAAAAAATTTTTTTTAGAAAAAATTTTATTTTTGGAAATTTTTTTGAAAAAATTAAAATTAAAAAAAAAATTAAATTTTTCCTCTTCCTAAGTAATTCATAAAACAAATAATAAACATAAATCTTTAAATTATTATTATGTAAAAAATAAACTAATTGAGAATATTCAACCAATTTAGAATTTTTTTAGAAAAAAATAAATTTTTTTGTTCAGATTTTTGTTTTATTTATTAGAAGAAAGTTTACTTAAGAAAAAAAGTAAATTTTCTTGTTCAACATTTTGTTTTTTTTTATATTTATTAGGATAAACTTAAAAACAATTTTTGCTAGAAAAAAAAATTAAATTTTTTGTTAGTAAAAAAATTAAAATTTTTTGTTCGGAATTTTTGGGGAAAAATTTTCCTTTTGTAATTTTAAGAAAATTTTTTTTAGAAAAAATTTATTTTTAGAAAATTTTAGAAAAAAATTAAATTTTAGAAAAAAATTAAATTTTAGAAAAAATTAAAATTTTAGAAAAAATTAAATTTTTCCTCTTCCTAAGTAATTCATAAAACAAATAATAAACATAAATCTTTAAATTATTATTATGTAAAAATTAAAAAATTATTATGTAGAAAAACTTTAATTTTTAGAAAATTTTTAGAAAAAATTTAAATTTTAGAAAAAAATAATTTTTCTTCTTCCTAAGTAATTCATAAAACAAATAATAAACATAAATCCTTAAATTATTATTATGTAAAAAATAAACTAATTGATAATATTCAACCAATAGAGAATTTTTTTAGAAAAAATAAAATTTTTTTGTTCATACTTTTTTTATTTAATAGGATAAAGTTTACTTAAGAAAGTTTTTTCTTAGAAAAAATTAAATTTTCTTGTTCAACATTTTGGTTTTTTATTTATTAGGATAACATTTACTTAAAAACAATTTTTTGCTAGAAAAAAAATTAAAATTGTTTGTTAGAAAAAAAAATTAAAGTTTTCTGTTCAGAATTTTTGGGGAAAATTTTTTCTTTTGTAATTTTTGAAAAACACTCTCCCTCATATTTTTTTTTAACAGCTGAAACTATGCTCGGTAATTCCTGCAAGTTTCATATTGCAATTTCCACAACTTTTGAAGTTACAATATATTCAAATATGACCAGCAAAATTTTAATAAACTAGCAATGCTACGCTCACTTCTGGGTAAAAGCGTGTATCTCTATAATGACTTAATAAAATTCTCCTAAACTTAAAAAACACGTGGGCACCCCATCTCATTCAGATACGACGTAATTATCATTGATCTCGAAAATCTCGCCCACTTTTTATATGCCGAGACAAAATTTCTGACCTTCCTTCTAATGTTACAAGCTATGACACTCAAGGTCTAGGAATCTGTCTGATTCCAATAAAATAAATAAATAAAAAGTCGGCCCAAATTAAATTTTACTAAAATGTTCGTGGGTATATAAAGTTCAGTCTCGGTCGAATTTTTATTGTTTTTTGTTAAATAAAAAACTTAAAAAAATTATTTCAAAATAATTTTAGTTAAAATAAAAATTTAAAAAAATTATTTCAAACAAGAAATTCTTAAAAAAGAAGGTTGACGCATATTTTTAATAGTAAGATACAAATCGAATATTAATCACATATAAAGCATATATGAATGCGACGACCGATAGACCGATTATTATTTTTTCCGCACTTGAAAGCTATAATTCTACTTCATCTAAAGTTTAGATGTAAAGATGGATTGCTTTACATGAATTGCTTATTATACAAGTATACCCACAGGCACTGCAAAACTCAACATATTAGAAACACCAGCTTTCTCTTTCCGGTCGCTTCGATTTAACCCAACTGAGCCACATCAATGCATGGACGGGTGAAGCTGCTTATATATGAAAGTACATACACGAATATGTTGCTCACCTCATCAGTTATGCTTATTTATGTTTCGTAGATAAAATGCAAAATTACCTGTAAAGAAAAAAATAATTTATATGAGTATTTGTAAATATTTTGTTGTTCAAAAATTAAATACAACAACACTAGCTTACAGCAAAATTACCCAAGAATCAAAGCATGCAATTCTCATTTCAAATCAGTCGCTGAGTCCGAGAATCCATATAATTCTTTTTTCTGTCATGTATTAGTTTTCCAGATAATGCCGAATAACGGTCTTGTATTAAGAAAAAAGGTAAATCATAAAACTTTCGAATACCCTTGTAACAGAACATAATTATCAAGGTGGGAAATAGACTCCAAAGTTAAGCTTTAAAAATCATGTTTTAAATAGAAGCGGCGTATTAAAAAAAAGTATAAACACTATTTGGCGAATTTTTCTGGCTAAAGACAAAATAAAATTATCAACAAATTGGAATATCTCTTTGGCAGTGACAAGAGCAATACAAAATTACTCCTCTCAAGTTTGGGGTTTTGACCTGTTTGGTGAAGTAGATAAAACTCAGTTCGAACTTGAAAATTAAATCTAAATCTGACTTACGTCACATCAGATAGCAGACTATGGAATACTAACATGATGTATAGTACTTCTTTCAACTGCGAGCTCGACGAACAAACAGAAATTATGGGAAAGAGCTTTGAAAAATACTCACATATACAAGAACCAAAATTATAGAATCTGTTGGATTTTGAAAGCCAAATGCAATCTCTTTTACCTCGGAGGCCACACAAATTAAATCACTTTGGGACAGTCAATCGGTTCTCAAAGCCTTGAATAGCTTCACATTCATGTCAAAAGTCCCAGTAGAGTGTAACAATGCACTCAACAAACTGGCCACTCATAATCAGGTGTCACTGATTTGGGTACCAGGGCATGGGGGACAAGAAGGAAACAAGAAGGCAGACTTTTATGCCAAAAAAAGGGGCAGAAGGCTATTTATTGGACCTACCCCATCTTTCGGCTTTAACAAAAATAATATAAAACAGAAAACCAAAAAATGGATACAAACTAAAATCAAGAAACTCTAGAACGGCATAAGCGGCCTTAATCACTTCAAAAAGTTTTTGAACTTCAATGCCAACAGAGCAAAATCTGCCTAGATAAAAAAGGCCTCAGATTACTCTGTTGAGCACTTACAGGCCACTCTGCTTGTAATAAACACTTGAACACAATAGGGATATCTAGTATAAGATCATGCAGGTTCTGCTGTGATGAAGAGGAGTCTATGGAACACTGTGAGGCATTAGGCCACAGGAGACACAAAATCCTAGGCTCATACCTACTAGAGGACTTACAATTGCTCCCTCCTAAGGAGCTGGTTCGATTCCTCGGTATACTAAATACGAGGGGTGCCTTTTATTTGGCAGGATTTGGCAATCCTGGTGTTGCAATCTGGCAACTAACAGCTGTATCGCAAAGTTTGACATTTTTTGGCCTTTACGTACTCAGAACGTTTTGAAATACCAGCGCTATTTGTGTTGTTTACAGTAACTTAAAAGATTCATCTCGGTCCAAAAATGGAATTAAATCGTGAACATTTTCGTGCGATTATTTTTTACAACTTTCGACGCTGATTAACTCAGCAACATTGCATGGATGAACTTAATTCATTTTTTGGCGATGAAGCTCCATCAAGGACCAGTTTTTATCGATGGTATGGTGAATTCAATCGTGGTCGTAGTTCACTCCAAGACGAATTTCGTGAAGGTCGTCCAAAATCAGTTGTTGTTCCGAAAACCATTGATGCTGTGCACGAACTGATATTGCAAGATCGTCATGTGACCTATCGTGAGATTGAGACAATCTTAGGCATTAGTGGGACCAGCATACATTCAATATTGCATAAACATTTGACTGTCAAAAAAATTTGTTCGCGTTGGATCCCACACAATTTGTAAATCGCTCAAAAAAAGGCTCGTGTCGATTAGTCGAAGGAAATGCTCAAAAAATACGATCGCGGGGCTTCGAAACACGCCTATGACATCATGACATGTGATGAATCATGGATTTACGCGTATGAGCCCGAAAGTAAACAGCCGTCGACTGTATGGGTGTTTCAAGATGAGCCAAATCCAACAAAAGTTAGTCGCGCACGAAGCACTTCCAATCAAATGGTCGCCTGTTTTTTCGGAAAAACTGGACATGTCGCAACCGTACCACTAGAACAACGCAGAACAGTAAATTCTGAGTGGTACACAACCATTTGTTTGTCAGTTGTCTTCCAAGAAATTAGGAAAACTAATCGCCAAAGACGGATCACTCTTCACCAGGACAATGCGAGCTCTCACACATCGGCTCAAACAACTGCATTTTTGACCACCCAAAACATCGAATTAATAAGTCATCCGCCGTATAGTCCTGACTTGGCATCGAATGACTTCTTTTTATTCCCGTACGTAAAAAACAAACTGAGAGGTCAACGTTTTTCGACACCTGAAGAAGCGGTTGCGGTATTCAGAACGCATGTTTTGGAGGTACCTCATTCAGAGTGGCAAAAGGGCTTCGACAATTGGTTCAAACGCTTGCAAAAGTGTGTAGATCTTCATGGAGAATATTTTGAAAAACAATAAAGTGATTTTCGATGATTAAAATTGGTTTTTGTTCTCTAATCCCGAAATATAAAAGGTACCCCTCGTAGTTATAATTAAGTAATTAGGGGCGCACAACAGATCAATCTGGTCGCAGTGCATAAAGGCCTTAGCTTAACCCGTACAATCATTACCATTACAATTACCAAATATAGCTCGCTTCCACTTAGTATTTCTAATTGACGCCGACGTTAGCTTGCGGAAGACGAAACGACTGGCTCGATTTGTTGAACTCGGCCAAAATCGCTAATGCGGTTACTGCACCAAACAATAAAAAGAGGAATGCAAAGTAGTGGTGAATGAATCATTGGTATTGAAAGTCGATGACTATCGGTTGTTATGTGCCTGCAGTACGGGTGCTCGATTAGAGGTTCTTCACATTATTGCTTAATAACATATACACACACACAGGTACACATACATACACATATAAGTGCATAGGTATTTCATTAGCAGCACGTAAAAATTGCAATAAAGGTTTGAAAAATTTATTTTGAGGTCATTTACTTACAGAAAAATAAAAAATTATACAAATGTAGGTATGTACATATGTATATTTGAAAGCAAAAAAAAAAGCAAAAACAAAACTACAACGAAAAACCTTCATAACTTTTCACTCCCATTGACCTCGTCAAAATGCAAACAAAACGGCGCCTTTTCAACTTGAAGTGTTGGCAAAAAGCAAATGCGAAAACACATATGTATGTATGTATATGAATGCATGTGCATGCTATGTATGTATGTGCATATGTATGCAGAGAAAACGCTGATTTCTGCTTGTTTTCCTCAATTCAGTATTTGCATGCCAGCCAGTGCTCGGCTGGTGTAATTGTATCTCATGTTTACATGTATGTTTGTATGTATGTATGTATGTATGTATATATATTAATGTTTTTGTTCTTGTTCTTGTCGTAACAACACAACAGTAACAAATGCGCAAATGCATCAATGCAAATGAGCAGTCACAGTTGGACGCCCGCTAAGCCGTAGCAGCGGCGTTGGTGTAATACTTAAAGTTCTATGTATGCAGGTATCAACAAATGTAGGCATACATATCTACACGCACATATATTGTGTATTTATGTGGGTGAAAAAAATCATTGCACCAACCAACGACCACCAGCAGTTGCAAACGCAACGCCCGGGCAACAAGTTGTTGCCCATAAAGTCGCCTGCCAAATGCCGCCTACCGCCTGGTAGTGGTTAGCTGGCTGTTGCACAGACATTAATAAAAAGCGCATGTGCGCATGCAAAGTATGTTGATGAATGCAGAAATTCGCAACGGCATACATACGTACGTACATAATCACATTCACACACACATTTTTCTTGCCTTGACTAAGACAGCGCACCAAATGGCAATCAGCAGTGCGCGTCGCACACAACGGAATGCGAATAAAATTGGTCAACAATGCAAAATAGAAAAATACAACAAATTATGAACATATGCTGCAGTTAATGAGTATTCTACAAAAAACCAAAAAAAGAAAAACCAAACCAGATAGCAAAAAGACAAAAAAAAAAATATGCTTTAAGAAGTCCAAGAACATGAAAATAACTGCAACAAAGTCTGACGCATTCTTTTGCGAGTACCCTGCAGCGAAAATACTGCATAGTGAAGCAAATTTCTGCTTCAGCACTAGCGCTATTTCGTTAACCCTTTCAATCCACTTTTTACCCTATAAAGATAGATGGACAACCAGGTTTCTTTTCACCACACCTATCGAGCAAACCTCGTTCCCACGACAGTCAGTTCTACGTAACCGAAACGACCCGAATTTATATCCGGCCAAGGACTGTCACTTCAGCAGCATTCCCAGTATATGTATGGGGATTGTTTGTCTTGCTACAACAACAACAGCAAACGTGGTAATTTATCATCATTGGCTAATTAGCTATGGTGAAAAAGAAAATTATGAGGGGAACTTTGACTGCCATGTCACTTGGGGATTCGGCAGCCGAATGCTAGACGATTACTTCAAATGTATTCACACACTCGTCCAATCAGTCGTTATTCAGATCGCAACGAAGTGTCATTGGTTGATTTTTTTCGTATATCACCAACACAATCTTAGTTTTATGTAACGACACCTCAAGTGAAGTCTGCAGCTGATTCTGTCGAATTCCCTCAGAGCCGAATAACAGTCTGTTAATGATCTCACCTGTTAATGATCTTCACCATGGGTGCGTGTGCGCAAATCTGCCACTTATTTGGATTTTAATTATTTATTTACATAGGATTTATGTATCAAAAAAGTTGTTTATTTGGATTTATAAGTAAGTGCGTATATCAAAAGCTCTTTGTCAATAAAGTATTCCTTCTAACAGTCTGTCACCAAATGTTTAACTGCAGTTAAGAGCTCTTAGGAAATGGCATTCTCACGAAAATGAAGGTAACATAAACAGCTGATATTTGGCTATATTTAAGGGCTGGATAAAAGAGCTGTCAGTATATTGCATAAAGAATGTAATTAGCGTCAATAATACTCTACTATCAGAAAGTACGGGGAATGTTTAATTTAAATGAACCGTGCACGTCGGAACCGGTCCATATTTTATGTTGGTAGAACTGTAAGACACACATCTGTCAATTTGTAGCGCCATCGGATCATTCCTGTCTGCCTGGCCGGCCGGAAATGAGGACAAACAATTCTTGGATTTTGCATGATGATAACGCGCCATCGCATCGAGCCCAAATTGTGCTGAATTATTTGACCAAACACCAAGTAAATACCATCGTGCAAGCACCGTATTCACCTGATATGGCCCACGTGCGACTTCTTTTGGTTTCCCACTTCGTGGCAGGAGATTTCAGTCAATAGAGAAGATCAAAGAGAATGCGACGAAGGAGCTGAAAACCATCCCTTCGTCGACCTACCAAGGGTGCATGGAGAACTGGGTTAAACGTTGGCACATGTGTGTTACTTCAGACGGGTCATATTTTGAAGGAGATAAAATAAATTTGCCTGAAATTTAACCCTATTTTGTTTTATTTAAACATTCCCGGTACTTTCAGATCATAGGGTATCCTGTTTCTCATCGAGTGCTTGACTACAGTTAAGAGCTGTGTTAAGTTTAGGCAATACCAACAAGCGTTTCCATCACGATGGAGATAACATATGTAAATAGCTGACTTTTGTTTACATTTAAGGGTTGCTGACAACAAATGGGTATTATAGCTGCCTGTAGTTTTATATAAAAGTAAAGGTAATCGCATCTTTCGGTTAATTTTTTTAAGATCTTGAGTAATGAGTTTTGTTTTTTATTATAACAATCTGGTAGATAATTTCATGGCATTTGATTTTTGAAATCTAATATCCGGCATATGTCCGTCGCGCTTATGAGTTACACGGCTCCTCCGATCAGTCCAATTTTTGACTACTTTTTCCAATAAATCTGAATAATAAATCTCAATGGGCCGGATCAGCAAAAAATGCGACTCAAACGATGGTCATTTGGCTGCAATTCTGCAAGAGCTGTATTAAAACTTCACTACTAAAACTACAAACCAACACTTTATAATGCTCTCATCATGCTCATACGGCGCAGGAGCTTGGACGATGAAAATATCGGATGAGGCGTCCCTTGAAGTGTTTGAGAGAAAGATTCTGGGGAAAATGATTGCACCTTTGCACGTGGCGTGGTGGCGAGTATCGTAGGCGATGGGACAATGAGCTTTACGACGACATAGGCATAGTGCAGTGAATAAAGATCCAGCTGCTTCGTTGGTTGGGTAATGTAGTCCGGTACCAGCTGGTAGTAGTAGGGGAAGAGATTTCACTTAGTGTGTTCAACTGGCGCCAGTTAGCACGAGAAAGAAACGACGGGCGCGCTTTGTTTGAGCTCGGCCAAAATCGCGTAAGCGGTTACCGCCCCAAACTTTCCACGTAATCGAAGGACAAAGGCCAGCAGCTTGAAAACAACGACTAATTGATATTGTGGCGGCTTCTTAAACACTTCACTCAAGAAACTTCGCGAACATTTTTTTTGTTTGTTTTTATTTTAAGTAAATTTCCACAATTTTGGAAGCGTTGTTCTGGTGTTAAACGATTCATAATGATTTACCAAACCTTACTGAATGGAAATGTTGAAAAAACACCCAATAACTCAACTTCAGTTAAGTCTTTAGTTTAGTTTGAAAAATGCCGAATGCCAATAATGGAGGTCGGGTAGTAAAATTCAGGTTGACTCGGTTTCAGTGTTAGAACTGATTTGTATCTATTAAAAAGAGCATGGTAAGGGGGACTTGATACACTCCGTGACAAGACTATAGATTAGGTTAAGTAGTGCTGGTTGATCTGTAAAACGATTTCACTTAGACCTCTAGGGTCCATTGTGTTGCCAGTGCTATGAATCTGGAGGAAAAATTTGGTATTATTAATTATAAACGTCTTCACGAGTTTTAACAAGTCGGTCACCATTTTGTCAGCAATATCCTTCAAGAATAACAAATATGTAGATCTTAGGCGCATTTCGAATCCTGCGAAGAGCAGGGCAGTGGTAAAGTAGATGTTCCAAAGTACTCCTAGCATTCGCTTCGTTGTAGGTGTTGCACGCATCGCTTTGGATTAATCTCATTTTGGCTGCGTGATTAAGAATGAGACAGTCTCCCGTCAGTATTCCAACTAAAATTTAACGTCTTTGCTAGACAGTGATGAAATAAAGGTTGCAGTTTCGGTATTCCAAGTCCTTAGCATAATTTTGGCAGTTTTGTACGAGGTCGAGTGTTCCCATATCAACTGCGTTGTTTCCAGAGCTCGTTCCTCATTTAGTTTCGTTTTCAGAAAGGAGGGACAAAGCGATAGCATATCACATTTTTACCAGTTATTACTTTTTTCATGTTAAATATTTTAGTATAAAAGTGAAGCTTATTATCTCACAAAAATCATACAATTCTAATTTTCAAACTTTATGCAAAAATTAGGAAAATTCTACCAACTTTCCTTTTCAACTCCACAGTTTTGTAATTAGAATTTCTACAAAAATTTTGGGTTCGCAGTTTTGTACGCCATTAAATTTTGGTATAAAAGAGTATAAGTGTGAAATGGCTTAAAATTCCCGTTAATTTTTGATTATTGTTTTCCTTGAGGGTGTTGGGCATTTTCTCTTTATAATTTTTGAAAAATGTAATAAAACTACTTGCCAAAAATCTTTCTAGAAAACTAAAGTGGAATCAAGGCGCATTCATTAAAAGTAGTGGAATTAGACCAATAACAATGTTTTGTACGTTTGATTGTCAAAGGAAAGTAGAAAACAAAGAATGAATTCGCCCTGTTTCATTCTGGGCTGACAGCCACATGGACACGGCGAAAGAAAAACAAACAAATCAGCTGATTTACCGATAGCACATAATAGATTCGCCTTGTGTGGAATTGAGATAAAAAAGTTTGTCAAATGTTTTAATTTTTGTATTATAAAAAGTTTGAATTTTGGATTTACAGTTTGGATTTTGTTAAACAATGACTGCTTTAATAGAAGAGAGTAGTAAGACGAGCTAGTGGTGACTCCAAATTTCCTAGAAGCACAAGTATTGGATACCGCTGGCTTTTCCTACAAGGTACGCATGTATTTTTGTATTCCATTGTATGGAAGTATGGCAGTTGGCAAGACAAAATTGACTGAATGTATGCCGGATTCGTTGGTTGGTCGGTCGGTCGGTTGATTGTTGCTTCAGCTCACCGTTTCCAACATCGCATATTGCCACTGCAACACAGTAACTGCACATATGTGCGTACATACAAGCATTTCTATAGTAAATATATGGCAGGTATCCATACAAACATATAATATTCGAGAGTCCACCAGTTGCCTCGCGCCAATAATTCTCTATTGTTGCGGTTATAACCACTAAACAGGTTCAGGTATGTGACCATTGCAGCATTAACAACGCTAACAGTAACACCAAAATTGCATACAAAGAACTCGAGCCAACATATAAAACATTCATACAAATGCACGAACAAACATGAACAGTTGCGGCAGTGGCAGCACTTCTCTTGTTGGCATTCTTTTATAGCAACTGAATGGCGGTCGTTGGGTGAATTTAGTCACCATCGAGCAACAAATAATGGCTGCATTCGCTCAAACGCAATTATATATGCATTTATATCTATACGTATGTATGTATGTATGTATTAATATGAATAGCACAGATGTGCAAATCTAAAATTTCAATATATCAGAATGGCGGAAAATTTGCTGTCAGCAGCAGTGGCTAAAATTAATTAATAAAAAATCAAGAACTAAAGTAAGTAAATAAAAAAAATGGAAATGTATTTTTTTTTTTGCATTAAGTGGGTTAAAGTGGTCCACTTCTCTCAAGTGCTTGAAAAAAACTTGAATACTCTGAAGTTATTATGGAATCAATATCAGTTACCAGGGGCTTCATATAGTTCTTTTAACCACATACACTTAGTCTTGCTATAAGTTTTGTTATAAGTTAAGTCCGTTATAGATATAAAATTATAATACTTTTTTTAATGAAGTTAAAAAAAAAAATATTTTTATTCGAAGTCACACAAGCCTTCAAACGATTAGGACATTCAGCTATGACAGCACGCACTGTTTCCATGGATGTTGACGTCGCTGCACGAACCAAAAATTGTTTGAGACTCACCAAATTTCTGTGAGGTCTTCAACAGGCCATGTTCTCCAATTCTGACCAAAGGCTGTAGTCCATTGGATTCAGATCTGGACTTCCCGACGACCAATCTTCTGCGGCTATCAACCCAGGAAATTTCGTTTTTTAGCCACTGCTGAGTGGTTTGTGACTTATGGGCTGGAGCGGAATCTTGCTGGAAGACCCAACGCTCTACATTGAAGGGAGTACTGCTCAAACTGCTTCACCACGCCTTCTAAGACATCCCCCTGGTATACTTTTGCGCCGGCCTTAACCCCGGTTTTCGCAGAAATGAAGAGACACTCCCCACCAAACCATTACGGAGGCTGAATGGTGGCCACGCTGAATCCTTGGAACAACATTTTTTGCGTCTTTAGAAATTTTAGCATAGATTTTGTCGTTTTGATTATTAAAAACTTTTTTAGCAGCGAAAATTTTCTCATATGTGAAAAGAAATGAAAATATCATGGCCTTTGGCCACTTGTCACCGAAGAAGCTGCTTGCATCTGTCGAGTCAAATTTTTTTCAAGCGCATTGTCAAAAGATGACAATATGAGCGACGGAAGGCTCTCAAGGAGATCATCTCTAATTAGTCTTGACATGGGTCTGGTCGACACATTCATCCCTCTGGATATGATTTTCTGGCTCCTAAGGGGATATCTGTAAACTCTTCTCGAACGGCTTTTATGGTGGCGCTGGTTCAAACCACGCGAGGTCGACCACTTATTTTTCTGTCTGTCGTTTGGGAATAACGATTGATCGTGCAGCAAAAAGCTTCTCAAAATATTACGTTTTTTCAGCAATTTGTAAATCTCAATCTTTTGTAATGCAATCACTGCTATGCGATTTTCCATAGCTCGCCACTCCATTGTTAACAAGCGAAATTTGCCATGAAACTGGGCATGCGAACAAAAACAAAAATAACGGAACATTTTTCTGCGTATTTGTTCCCGCCGTATGCACTGAAAAATTTGTCACGGACTAAGTGTATACAGTATGTCAAGAATGAGTTTTGAAATAGAAAATATTTTATTTAAGCAGTTCCAGCCACAAATGCTCACTCCCTTCGCGAATTAGAAATTCTATAGAACTCGATTTTCCAGTATTGAAATTTAGTTTTTCTCCACAATTATATTATATATACATACATATATATTGTAATATTATACAAGTTGGCGCAAAATTACTCACCCAATTTAATTTTTGAATAAATTTTTTACTTAATGAAAAAAATGTTGAGTGATGCAAATCTTTATTTTGACCCTTACGCGCTAGTTCGCAAGTGCCAAATATATGATCGACGTACGACGCCATTCGCAAAAATTAGAAATCTTCCGATAGGATGATTAATTTTGTGCCACCTTGTATTGGGTGCTTTTTGAGAACTTGAGAAACTTGACGTACGAAGCCATTTGCGAAATTTACAAATCTTCCAATAGGATGATTAAATTTGTGCCACCTTTCATTGGGTGTTTTTTAAGAGCTTGAGAAATTAAAATGATAATACAGAATAGTAATATAGTTGGAATAATTTTTTTGTTATTATAACTGGTAGATAATTTCAAGGCATTTATTTTTTTGGCTATAATATCTCACATATGTATGTATGTGCGTCGCGACTACGAGTTACGTGATCCCATCGATCAGTCCAATCTTTGACTACTTCGTTCAATAAATATGGCCATGGTTTAAATATTTCAATAAATTGATTAATAATTGAAAAAGGAATTTTCCAAAATTCGGAAGCGTTGTTTTGGTTCTGACGTTAAACACTTCATGATGGCTTGCCTAACCATTTTTTTGTCGGAACA
Source organism: Anastrepha obliqua (assembly GCF_027943255.1). NCBI lineage: Eukaryota > Metazoa > Arthropoda > Insecta > Diptera > Tephritidae > Anastrepha > Anastrepha obliqua. The sequence goes on from NC_072896.1 coordinate 36,106,700, forward strand.
GCTAGTAAGTACAGCACTCAAACAACATTAAGGGGGCATGTACAGTTAGAAGGCCAAAAAAATCGAATTTTCCAGAATGTTTTCTTAGAAAACTTTTAAATTTATTGATCTAAAAATTTGTATATTTTGTTATCTTCTAACTGTATTTAAAGACTTAGTTTTAGTAAAAATATTTATTTGGAATGGAACTACAGCTGACCTTCGGGAGCTCCTCTCAAAGAAGATGTTTTGCGGTAACCACTAAATCTCTGAACTGGATCCTCTTAAAATAAAAAACCACACATTTTTCGTGAAAGTAATGTTAAATCAACTAATTAAAGGAAGGAATAAGCAAAATAAATTTTTTTTGACAAAATGGCGGTTTCTCAAAAAAAAAATCGATTTTTGACCAAAAATTCGGCCTTAAATTGTTTATAAAAAAAATATTTATCGGTCACAACAAATCTTCGATTTATTACTAAAACATATATTTAAGAAGCTCGTGTTAAAATTTGAGATTAATCGGTTTAGCCGTTTTCGAGTAATGTTGGTCACCGCCATTGAAAACACCATTTTGAGAAATACACGTTCAAGCACTCTAAAACGGCTTTTAAAATATGAGTGTAACTTCGGAACGATATTAAATTTTCTGTGTGTATTCTTAAATATAAAATTATAAAATAAAATAAAAATAGATTTTTTGAAAATCCTAACTGTACATAACCCCTTAAGCGATTCATGAAAGCTTGCCTAACCACTTTTTTGTCAGACAACATTAACTATACTACCGGGGGCAGACGCACAGAAAGTGGTCTACCGTCTCATCCTCCTCTCCACATGCTGGGCAGAGTGCACTATCTGAGATGCCCACCTTTTCCATGTGCTTCGGCCATAGAAAGTGGCCCATCATTAGACCAACCAGCTGCTTACAGACAGTATCTTCTGCTTAATGATAGAAGGATCTGTGACATGACAGGTAACATCAGTTTTGTTCATCTGCAGCCAAACCTTACTGAACAGAAATCTCAACACCGTTTGCCATTCTCAGCTGTCAAACCATAATTATCGATATCGATAGCTCTCATCTAGCTAAATAAAAACACCCGTTATATTAGTCGTCCAGTGTATTAGTCCAGTGTATATACGAAAATTGACTCCTTAAAATACTAAAATTTTATCAATTTCGATAACTGATAGAAAAACACGGCATGAAAAATTCGATTCATTTTTTATCAATATTCATACTTTAAATTAAAAAAAAAAAATTGAATTAAAAACTTAAATTCCATATCCGCTTTTAAACATTCATTGATGTTTGCAGTCATTTACTTTAGATCTGCATTTAATTAAAAGGTAATCGATCACATTTTCTTGCTGTACACCGCTGCCGAATTAATTAAAGTCACTTTACAAGTGCCTAAGACATTGTGACTTTCCTAAAATGGTCAACACCAAAGGTACAAGTAAATTGCATTTATAGCAGCAATTACAAAAGAAATTAAACCTAAGAGCTGAGTGCAATAAACCTCAAGCAAACACAATGCAATGAAACAATAAGCGCACAGACCGACATACGCGAGCGACATGAAGCTTATCAGTACGTAAATACATACATACATCCATATACACATATATGTAAGTTTATATATTGAAATAGCAAAAGAAAATAAGCAAATAAAGCGCGACGATGACGATGACATCCACAATGGCGAAATAATGTCAATGCCATCCATTAGCTAGCGCAGAATTACAAGGCACACAATCGCCCAGACGAAGTCTGCATGTATGCATACGAACCATATACATGTGAGCAGCTGACAACAGCAACTACTGCAAGTCATTGCTCGTTTGATTCTCGATCCGCTCGCGCGCAAACACACTTGCACTTAACACTCGTACGCAACACCTATCACCTATAAGGAACACTTTACTTTTACATAAGCGCTTCCTCATCAAGAACCAAAAATATAACGTTACTTCTTCCAAAGAGGGGAGCAAAATACAATGTATGGTTTTCTTCTTTTTTCACCAATCGAATTTTCATCTATTGTGCGACACGTGTGTTGTATCTAAGTGATACTACAAAGTCTAAATGGATAGAAAGAAATATATGTATATATGTATGTATAAAAGTGCATGTGCTTGTCTGCAACTACATACATACACACATAACATACATACAACTGTGTCCATTGAAGTGTGCGTTTACGTTATTTTTCGGGCAAGGTCACTAACGAGACAAAGTCAATGGCCGCAAATAACCTCTTCTTCGGTTGCCAATTACAGCTAATGGTGGCTAGGTGGTTTGCTTTCTTATTATTATCTTCTCTTCTTTATTTTCATACGTATACTCTGTTTGCTCTTTCTATATTTAGTTGGACTCGACGAACGAGTTTGCCGCCTTTTTACCACTACATTGTGGATTTTAGAGATTTCTTCTAGCCATTTTAAAATGATGCGGCGGCAGCTATTAAAAAGTGTTTGGTTGCTGCTTTCTTTCTTTATCCAAATTTTTTCACTTAACTTACCTATACCATTCGTTGGTGTTTTGCTCGATTTTCTCAATTTTTTTTTTATTTCGTTTTATTTGCTCCAAATCACTCACTTACTCGTTGAGTTCGTTTTATACGGCCTGCTAGTTTGCCTCTTCTCTTTAGTATATTCTTCTTTGCCTTTGTGGCTACACCTAAAAACATTACTACATTGAAATGTGGCCGATCGTTAGCGTTGTAGTGAAACAAACCTGTGCTTTATGTTTCGAACTTTCTTCTTTCTCTCTTCTACTTGATTTCTTCTTAAATTCGAAGTATTTCTTACTTATTTGCTTGCTTCTACTCAACTATGTCTCATTCTTTATTAAACTTCTGTATATTATTAAGCCACATACAGATGCAAGTCGCCATTACCATATTTCTTTCGTATCGGTTTCTTCAACTACTGAAACTCTTTTCATCATTTCATAGGTTTCTTCCTTGTATTATCTTGTTGTTGGTTCTTAGCCTATCTGAATACTTTGCTGGTATCTGTAATACGCATAGGTTAGGTTGAAGCGGTTGTCCACTGCAGGACACACTCAGGCTCATGGCTCATTGTGATGCCGCGTGGGGAACTAGCCCTTATCCCTCCTAAAACCAATGTGTAATTTTCAAAAATGTTGTAAGATCCTTAATTTCGACAGAGCCGAGATCTTCTAATTCATTAAAGGATTGTCCACCCAAAATGGCGAATCTACATCTGGATAGAACAGGACAGTGACACAGAAGGTGCGGGATTGTCTTTTCCTCGTCTAGACAACTTCTGCAGAATTCATGTGTCTGCACACTCACACCTTGATCAAAAAGTTTCCGGAACAACCACTAGGTGACGCTCTAAGTCAACTGATTTGAGTTCTCTTTTTTTGTTTTTCTTGTTAGGTCGCAACATCTGTGATTAACATTCCTACCAAAATTTTCTCGCCATTGCTTGACATTTGTGAAAGTTACGCCGTCTTGAATAAATCTGCTTCTGCACGTGTTTTCGATTTTTTAGTTTTAAAAATAAATTTAAATTTGCAACGAGTTTTCATTATATTTTGCGTTAAACATGAATTCAATGGTGCGAAAACTTATAAATGTGGAGAAACTGTTTCGGTAATGATACTCTAAGGAAATCAACCTTTAATGAGTGCCATGAACACTTCGGAAGAGATCGTGAATCCATCGAGGATTACAAAAGCAGTGACAAGCCGTCGTCATTGACTGGTGAAAACATCGCTCAATGAAAACATTGCTAATCAGTGTGTTGGCAGAGGACTTGAATATTGCTTATGGATCCATTTTAAATATTTTATATGAATATTCCGAATGAACCAAGACTAAAAAACAAACACATTGGCATTTGGTCTAGGGACTCTTGTCGTTTCTGCGACCAATCTCAGAAGATTCCAATGCACCTTTTCTTGAAATGCATGAAATGAAATGTCCTATAGTACGACGAAGGTTGAGACATCTTGGCCAACTGCAGCCAGAAGAAAGACACATACGCTCAATCGAATCCAGATCCATCCAGAGTTTAATAAGGGAACTGGGTCTGGATGAGGTACTGTGATGAGTAGAGAGCAAAAAAGACCATGAGATCGAAGTTCAAACCAAAACGTCCTTCTTAGTCGAAAAAGAAAGCGATACACCCGGTTTTTATGGATTGCAACGGTAATTTACGAGTACACTATGAATTTTAGCCAGAAAGTTAGGCAATAAAGCCTATTATTTAGGCATTACGAAACTTTTACGTGAGGCAATTCGCCAAAAAAGAAAGGATTTGTGGAAAAACAACTCGTAAATTTTGCATCATGATAAAGCACAGTCGCACAGTGCCATCTTAGTCCGTGAATTTTTGACCAGGAACGAAATGAATACCATCCAACAGCCATCGATTACATGATATGATTCGCTGCTATTTTTTTTCTTTCTTTGTTAGTCGGGAAAACAACTACAAGGACAGCCGCTGGAAGTAATGGAACAATCGAAGGCGGCACTGATGGCAATACCGAATATAGACTTTTAAAATGTCTCGAGAGCAGGATCAAACGCTGGCATAAGTGCCAGCTAATAGAATCAATAAGGCCAACTTAGCCTGCGAACAGTTTCTTGCTATGTCTCGGAGACCTGAAGCCCACATAAATTTGCAACATGCAAAGGGAAATAATTGAGACATTTCTTTAACTTCATTTCATTTATTGCCCAAAATCATTTTAACATAGGAGTTTACAAAGTTATGATAAAATTAGATTATTTAGCATTATCCTAACATACATTTGTATTTATCTAGGAGTTTAAAACTTATTTTTCTTTTGATTTTACAATAGAGTATGATTATTATTTGGAATGTCTTTGGCATAATTTTAAAACTTATTTATATTCTCCCAAAAAGGGCTTAAAAAGGAGATAACGTATAATAAACTTCTATAATTTATTTGACTATAAATTGATCAATGTTATAAACTAAATTTTCATCGTTGAAGTTGTAAGTATTGTATCGTCTATGATAATATATTGCTTTACTATTTTTATGTAACATATTATTATTTTTTAGTATTTTTAAATATATTGGTGATAAATATTTTTCTGTTAGAGGTAATGATATTTCCATTGCCTTTGACAGATATTTGTTTATCAGTTCATTTTCTATGAATGTCAGTTTATCAACAAATCTTACTGACGATTTCATTAAGAAAAAGTCTATGCGTGATATTTTACATTTTTCATACAAACTTTTATTAGAAACTCTTTTCCGAAAAGTACCACTTCTGTAAGGTTGGCGATTAAGACCGCTACAAATTCTTAAAACATATCGTTCAAATCGTCTGAGTCTCTCCATTTGGCTCGAAGAAATGTTGAACCATATCGGATGAGCATAAGATATGATTGGTCTAATTATTTGTTTGTAAATATTTATTTTAATACCGTTCGATATTCCACCCTGCCTTCTTAATAAAGTACAATAGCTAAAGAACATTTTTTTTTGCTTTTGTCAAAATGAAATCTATATGTCTTACAAAGGTGAATTTGCTATCCAAAATTATGCCCAAGTATTTGATTTGTTCTTTGTATTTTATGTTGAATCCATTTATTTTAATTTGAGGCTCATATTTACGAGCATTTGGATATAAGTTTTTACGTATTCCTTTAACAATAGTCATTTCGCTTTTATTGAAGTTTAGTTTTAGCTTCCATTTGTGAAAGTATGTATTTAATTCATTTAGGTATGAGTTAACGGCTTCATTGGCTTTGGTTATGCGTTGGTGAGATCCCAATATAATTATATCATCTGCGTATATGAGCACTTTAATATCGCAATTATTAATTTCAGAACTTAATGGTGGGTCAGGGAAATCAGCTAAGAAGATGTTATAGAGAATTGGCCCCAACAAAGAACCTTGTGGCACACCTGAAACCAAAGATCGTACAAGTATCCGTTCTCACTACAGTCGGTTCTACGTTACCGGAACGACCCGGATTTATATTCAGCCAAGGACTGACACTCCAGCAGCATTTCCCGTACATGTATGGAGAATATTTATGCTGCTACAACAAAAACATAGATCAAAGATGCCACTACTCTAAAATTAATACTAAGCTGTCACTCTCTGAGAATGCATTGTACTCTTCACGCTCACGTGCGGGATTTCGGCCGAGATAAAAATGTGTCTCGCTGATTTTCACATACTTTCAAAAAGCGCAATGCTTAGGATTTTGGAAATAAGTTTGCAATATTAGTGTAGTGTAGCGAAAAAGTGAGAGCCCAGATGTTTACACGATGATATCAGGGCAGCCGATAAGAAGGTGCTGAGATTATTCCACCTCGTTCTCCAGACAGCTTCTGCAGGACAGACTTCAGGCAATCCCAAGTCTCACCCCAATTCTCTCATTCTGTCATGAAACCATCTCCCGGGTACCCTGTCTAGCTCTCATCAGCCCAGCAGTTTCCCTTTACGCCGCTGTGACCGGGACCCAAATGATCCTGATATCGAAGTATTTGGATGCAATCGAGAGAGAAGCCACGCATTCCCCGACTAATTTCGAACGTACAAATAACGAGCCGAAGGCCCTAATTGCCGCTTGGCTGTCGGAGTAAATATTTACATCTTTTACAATAATTACAGGAACCAATTCACTGCTTCCTCAATTGCAGCTACCTCCGCTTGGAAAAAAACTACAGTGATCCAGAAGCCTGAATTTATGTTTGATGGGAATCTTCTTACAGAATACTCGCCCACCAGCTCTTCCGTACAACTTCAAGCCATTCGTGACCATGTTTGCCATGCCTTGCCTTCAAATTCTTGCACTTACTTCATAAAAATAATTTTCCCATCATTAGCCTTGGGTTGTCTGTGCGTTATTGACACTGCGTGCATTTACATAATCTTTAAGAAAAAAAAACCACAAACTGTATGCGATAAAAACCTTTGTAGGTATATGTATAAGTATGACTAACACGAATTTAAACCCTGATGACCTTGAACAAAGAAAAAACATTTCATGGAGGATGACAAACCACTATAAAAATGTCACAAACTGCCGAATGTTGTCAGCGCATGAACTCGGATTTGTCATCAGCTAATGTGTTAACTGTTTTGTAATTAACAAGTACAAGGTCTTTCAAGTTCCAGTTTCTTAAGTATTAAGCAAATACACGATTTTAATGGGAATTCATTATCGGTTTATTGACATATGTATGTATGTATGTATGTAAGAGGGGGTTTAAAATTTGTGAATGATAAATGATATTTTCCAAATGGCTCTCGCGTGCACGCTTTATTGATATCGATTCGTTTGGTATAATTTTCAATGACATTTACGTATATACAGTGATGGACAAAAGTCTACATACACCACCTATTTTCGTTAGTTTTAAAGTGCAAAAATTTATTGACAAATGTTTTGATATTGTTTTATTTGAACATAAACACAATAAACTAAAAACAATCCATTTCAACTTACGTACCATGTAACCCCCAGTTAGTGCTATTCGAACGCCAGATGCCGCAACGGTTTTCCAAGTCATTACGTTGCCGCCAAAATGCTTGACAGTTGGTACTAAATTCTTCGGATTAAGTGCAGTATTTTTTTTTGTTTTTGCTCCTAGCTTTTGCTCTTATATTGCTGCTAAATAAAGTGTGCGTACGGTATTTGAAGACAACTTGAGAGTAAAATTAACTAGCTTTTTAAAAAAATTTAATGAAACTTCAAGCAAGCAACGATTGTATGTCCGAATCAAATTCTCCCTATTCCTATGGACCACAGCAGTATTATTTGCAGCCTTCAGAGGAGAGAGGTGTTATGAGGATGTTTATCGATTTCATGTTCAACTACACCCCATACCTAGTGATCTAGGGGATTAAACCTGGGGTGTTAGGCGCCCATAATTTCGGTGTTATGTGGTCATGGAAATTTTCAGCCATTCAATCTTGAGTCGCCATCTCTTTGTGCGAAGAAGCAGAGTCTTGCTGAAAGATGTATGGGCTGCCACCGCGTCACTATCAATCCAGGGTTTCGCTTTTGCCTCTAGAGCCTCGATATATGGAACAGAATTAACTCGAAATCCTTGCGTAAAAAAGTGTGGTAGCATGGCAGGTCCTTTGTAACTCACAACCTTAAACCATAATAGTGGTTGGAAACTTCGTGTGCATGGCAAAAGAAACCTCTGCAGGATGGGAACATCTGTCATTTCTGCGGTTGGTCTTTTGGTCTAAGTCAACATTTTTTGTCAGCAAAATGGATAGCATCTCAGGCGCTTCAGGATTTTTAGTTTCGTTTAGAAGGTGTTTTAATCAGATAACTCGCTGTTCTTATGTTTACAACGACATGAACTGTCTTCTGCGGATAACGTAGGATTCACACCGGACATCGTGAAGGATAATACCCGCAGAAAGATTAAGCTCCCTCGCAGGAGCTCTCAATTATCAATGAACACTTCCACTTATTGAATAAATTCTGCAGATCGGACAGTGTCAGAACGTGCCTCGTTTTTTTTTTTGCGTTTTCTAACTGATTCTGCTTTGCCGCCAAATGCTACCAACTCACGGCGAACCTTATAGACGAATGAACAGCCGCAATAAAATTAGAGATTCATAAATAGCTATGGTTTATACAGACAATAACTGCATGTCTCTTCATTTCTTGAGTTAAGTTGTAGGCCTTCATGTCGTATCTTAAAAAAAATGAAAAGGAAATATAAGAGTTTAGGGAACTTATAGCCACATATATGCATGCCCTCGACTACCGTATAAAATAAATAAATATAAATAATTGGCGCTTACATCCTTTTTGGGTGTTTGGCCGAGCTCCTCCTCCTATTTGTGGGGTGCGTCTTGATGTTGTTCCACAAATGGAACAGTTTAAGCCAGTTTTAAGCCAACTCCGAACGGTAAATTTTTATGAGGAGCTTTTCCGTGGCAGAAATACACTCGGAGGTTTGCCAATGCCTGCCCAGGAGCAAGCACTATTAGAAAAAACTTTTTTTAATATTTGATGGTACTCACGCACCAACTCAATCATATCATTCAGTTTTCCATTACGGGAACGCCCGGATTTATATTCGGCCAAGAACTGTCACTCCAGCAGCATTCCCCGCATATGTATGGGAAAAGTTTATGCTGCTACAACAACAACAGCAACAAGCTTGTTACTTCGTTCTGTATGTAGACTTTTTCCAAAGTTGCTTTTGCTTTTTTTCTCACAACTTTGTTTTTTTATGTTAAAGAAAGGATTTTTTCACTTTACTGTGATTAGAAAAATATTGCAAACAAAACCAGATCAACACATTTTTCAATAAACTTTTTGAGCTTTCAACACAATTTCCGTTGTATGGATTATAAGAAGACTTTTGCCCATCACTGTACAAAACATTTATCTTGGCAATTTTGCGCTGAGTGAAATTTTTCAAAGCTTCAATTATTTCTGATTTATTCATTGTCACACAGAAAATATAATAGCCTAAAGGCGTTAATTGGCGCGCTCGTGCTACACCGAATATGCCTTCATAAACGCAGTCGCAGTTGCGGTACAGGTAACCGTATGCCCGAAATTATTAATAAATACTAATAATAAATGCCATTAATTGCGGGACAATAAAGCAAAAATATTGATAATTTCATTGAATTTTGTGTTTTACTTTTCTACTTTCGAAAATTGCAAACACAAATTTTTCTCTAGCTTGACCCTTATCAGCAGTAACTAACTACAGTTACGTTCAACTGTATCAACACTCAATATTTTGTTCTATTTTTTCTTTCTGTTTATTTGCCCACCTTCGTGATTCACCAGGTTCGGCTGTCTCATTTCTTATCTCTTAAATACATACAAACTTATGGTATATAGAATGTATTGGCTAATCTCTGAATGTTGGCTGTACTTTGGCGCCATTAATACCCATACACAACTATATACGCACATACATACTCGTATGTTCCCATGTGACGCCCACCATCAAGGTCGTTTCGTCGGTTAAAATACTCGAACACGCGCACACACTCACCGGCAAATTAGCGTCAGACGCTACATTTTGTTTACAAATTAGTGGCGTTTATACGTATGAATGCATGTATGTGTGTGTGTGTGTGCATGAATACAACGCTGCTGATTTCATTTCTGTACGTTGAAATTTTTTGTTTAGCTTTTCTGTTTTTGCACAAAAAAATTATATTGCATAATTTTCATTTGAGTTGCAGCATCACGCGCTACGTGAAATCCATACTAAATTAATTTTTAATAGTCTCACACACCATACTTTGCCTCATTTCAGCTATTCTCATATCATATGAACAAATATTACCGGTTTTAATGATCTGCCGGTTTTCTCATCGTGATTTGTTGTTCACTGAAATTTATTTGTTTATATTCGAAGCTTTCAAAAAGTGCTCCTCCATGAAGTGAGAAGTTGTGTCATAGTTTAAAAATAATTGAAATAATTTTAAATAATTGCAGTGTGCGGAAATTTTAGTGACCCTTTAGCACTTTATTAGAATTATTTTGGTTGGCTGTATGAAAAACACAAAAAAAATCCGTCACTTCAAGTTCATTGAAATGATTTCTCGGTTGCTATCTACTCAGTTAGCGGTTATTTATAATTCCATGGGAACAATTACGGTTTAGTTCAGACTTTGTTGATCCATATACTCTAAAGCTGTTGTATCGAGAGTTTTTTTTTTAGCTGAGAACTATCAATATCGATGATTTGACAACTGAGAATGGTAAACTGTGTTGACATTTCTGTTCAGTAAGTCTTGGCAAGTCAGCGTGAAAATTAACTTTGAAAAAAAAAAGAATCTGTTTGCGAAGTTCAAAGAAGACGTAGGCCATATTATGCATGCCATATTAGCAGGTGTGAACGTGTCCGTGAAAGTTTCTAAGGATTAGAGTTTCAAAAAATGATCTTAAAACCTTATTTGCACTCATTCTATGATATTAATCACACGAAAGGGGATATACCAAGCTATTAAAAAGTGTTTCTATCCACTTTTCACCAAGAGTACAATGATATCCTTTGAAATATCTATCCTTAAATATCCTTAAATTTATCTTAATAATTACTCTAAATATATTCATAAAATTTTTTTTCTAGAGAAAGTAATAGAGGAAAAGCTTAGATTAATTTTGGGGGCATCCGAAAAGTATTAATTCTTCTTCTTAATGTGCGCGATAACCGCTTAAGTGATTCTCCTCTTCCTCTGCTACGACCAGCTGGTATCGCATCAAATACTTTCCGAGCCAGAGCGTTTGTTACCATTCGGACGACATGACCCAGCCAACGAAGCCGCTGGATTTTTATTCGCAGCGCTTTGTCTATGTCGTCGTAAAGCTCATACAGCTCAAAGTAGGTAAATTTTACCGAATTTGTTTTTAACAGGTGGCAACCCTATTCAAAAATATATTCGAAATAAAGAATTTTCGTACCGGTTCCATTTAGCTGTATTTCAGTTCACTTATTTATTTATTAAATTAACCGTTTCATACCGGTGGGTACCATCTCCAAAAATAACAACAATTTCTAACAATAAGCTTCCTTAATTTTCTTTTATTTGACGCGCATGCATGCGGACTTTTCTAAATTTATTATTACACTATTAATGGAATTTATTGAATTTAGTTATTAAACCGGTAGCAACTCTATTCAAAAATATATTCGAAATTAAAATTTTTCAAACCTCTTTCCTTTGACACATATACGGTATTTTAATAACCGAATTTTGCAAACAGGTGGTAACTCTTTTTTAATATATTTACCAAATTACGCTCTTTTAACTATTTTTTTACTGTATTTTACCTGTATTCTAAAATTCATCGAGTTTATTTACCTAATTTAACTTTTTTAACAGGTAGCAACTGTCTAAAGTGCGGGACATTTGCAAGTCTACAGCACAGGAATGGTTTGCAAAGTTCAAAAATGGCAACTTTGACGTCGATGACACTTCCCGCAGAGAAAGGACTTTTGAATTCGATGAAAAATCTGTCAAATCACTTTTTAAGGAGAACGGTCCCCAAACCAGGCGTGAATGGGCGGAAAAACTGAACTGCGATCATAAAACAAATCTCAATCACCTTCATTCAATTGCATTTACTGAAAAATTGGGAACCTGCCTGCCTCACGGGCTCAACGAAAAAACAAAGAAAGTCACCGAGAGTCAACCGGATCTTCATCCAAAGAAAATAATATGTGTTTTGTGGGACTGGGAGGGCATGGTGCGCCGGGAAATGCTCGAGAAGAATGCCGCGGTCAACAAGGAGCTCTACATTGCCAAACTACGCCGCGAGAGTTGAGCTATTCGACTCAAAAGACCTGATCGACATAGTCAAACCATACTCCTTCACGGCAGTGCCAGGCTCCATGTTGCACAAGTCGTCAAAGCCGCACTCCAAGAGCTCGAATGGGAGATGCGTCAGAATCCACCGTATTCTCCAGACCTTGTACCGACCAATTATCATAAATTGTGACATACAAGGTGAGGTCCAAAATAAACAAGACTGACGTTATAAAAATGTTTTTGATGGCGCCATCTTTTTAATGAGTTAGAGCGTTGGAAGTTACAACCCTAGCTGACGTCCAGTGAAAGCTTGGTGGCATTCGGTTCAGTGGAAGCGAAGTTATTGCGTCTAAAGTGTCAGTATGTGTCTGTCATCGGTACAAAAATGAGTTTCGAACAAGAGCTAATAATAGGCACCAAAACAAAAACGCCAAAAAAATTGGAGCCAAAAAACACCCCAAACAGTAGGCACCAAAAATATATTTCCTACAAGTTTGCACCAACAAACAAGCCAAAAAGTAGGCAGTGTTATTTCTCACTAGAAATTAGCAACCACAAGGAAAAACTCAGGAAAAATTGCCTAAAGTGTGTCTAAGATATATTATATATAAGGTATAGCTCTCTCTCTCTCCTTTTCCTCTACCTTATATCTTTTTTTCTCTCTCGCGGAACAAAAATGCCCTAAACGTTGCATGGCCTTGAAATTTTACTCTCCATTCTCGCTCGTCCATCGACGCCTAAGAAGTTTCACTTCGAAAATTATATTATAAAATTTATATAAATTATTCCGAAATTTACAGAATCGCAAAAGTTTAAGACAACCTGCCTTCAAGCCTTTAACCTATAAGCCTTTGTTTTTATGAAGAAGTGCTGCATTTTGAAAGTATTAAAAATTGCAAGCTATTGTTGTAAGCTTCACATAGATTATCCTAGTATGCACAATACACATTTTTTGCACACATCTGTAGTATAGTTTAAAGTACGCATCACGTTTCCTAAATCGCAAAGGTCTTTTGAGAAGCCATTCGACGACAGAAGACAGCTTAGAGACATCCGCTAACAATGACCATCACTGACTTAGTTCTGGAGTTCAGATATTTGTGAAATGAGTAATACCTGAAGCTTCTTGATGAAAAGTTCCATCTTTCAAGGCCAGCTGACGCATTCAAACAAATGTACGTTTTTTCAACAACCTTGTGTTGGAAAAAAGAAATACTGCTAGGTAACGCCTTCAGAAGTAGAGCGTCTCTTATGTGTAATGAGTCATCGGAAATAGCAGTGAATTTTTATGTTTTCTCTTTCTACAAATCATTTTTTCTGAGCCATTAAATTTTGATGCTTAAAATATAACTTAAGTGCTGAAAAGTGGTTAAAATTATAAATTTTGCAACTCCGAGTCAAATAAAAGAAAAACTTTTTCTTTATCTTAATTCCATCGTTGACAAGTGTAAATGTGAATGCCTGCTTGCAAGTACAAACTGAGCACAATTCTTGCTCCAGTAATTTCATTACTGGAAAAAACTTGCTCAACCAAACAACTTGTTGGCGGTCTGACCAATAGCACCAACAACAACAGCACCACCGCCAGTGGAAAACAACGTCGAGTGTGGCTTTTTGAATCACCAACATTGCCAGCTACCAACGACGGCGTATCAATGCGACAACAACATTACCACAAAATGCGGATTTCTGCTTTGCAGCCAACGCCGTCATGCATACATACACACATATCCATACATGCATATGTGCGACAGTTGCTTTGGTGGCTAAGACGGCATTTAGCTTGCACTGAGCTTGGCGGTAATAAAGTACAACGAGCATATCTACATAGCTGTGTGTGTGTATGTGTGTCGACTAACTGACTGACTGCTTGTTACGATTGTGTTGCAGTAACACGTTCCGAATGGTGTGTTGCTATGTTGTGACGCAGCATGTTTGCAAGCAATTTTAACGACACGACAAGTCGCCATCTCATACGGAACAAACAGCAACTTGGACAAAACAAAAACAAAAACAAAACAACGCAAGAAAATATATGTAAAAACACCACAGAGATGTAAAAGTTTTTCAGCGAAAAAAATTCGCTAAAATAGAGCGAAATCAGTGCTCGACAAAAAAAAAGGTAAAAGAAAAAGGAAAACAAGCCAGAGCAAACACGTTTCAACAAGACACACACCAGAAAAAGCAGGCCGCTAAGGTGACTAACAAACAAAGTCACCAACAAACCAAACAAGCAACAAGCAGCGGCAGCCCAATCGCCAGCCACAGCCACCAGACCCGCACCAGTTAGTTCAAAAGGAGGAAAAAAGAGGTGCTGCTGCTGGCAACCAAGTCAACTCAGGGCCTTAAAAAGCGCCAAGACGAAAATGGCTGCACGCGGGGGTCAGGCGTGTGCACAGCCGACAGACTTACGGCCAAAGAGCGACAATGTGTGACGGCGATGAGCTACAGCGACAGCGCGACTGCGGCAGCTGAAGGAAGCACCAAAAACAATATAGAAAAATCAGAACAGCCAACAACAACCAACAACAATACGCGCACAATGAGACCGCGGTGGCGCAACACGATTCAAGCGCAACAACTGGAGGCAATTTTCAAGTGATTAGTCATCAACGTCGAAACTTTCTACGAGACGCAAGAAGAAATCAAAAAAGGCAAACAGCCAACTAACCAGTCATACACACCTCAAAGCGCTCGTGTACGTACAGGGTCTTTCGAGTGACGAGTTGCTGCCATAGTTCGATGTGACGTTGTTGTTGCAATAGCATAAACATTAGATATAAATGTTTGCGGTATGCTGCCGTAGCCGAATAGTTTGTGCGTGACTTCCATTCTAAGGTGCGTAGGTTTGAATCTCCTTTGTGCATGAAACACCAAATGATGGAAAAGGTTTCTTCCAATAGCGGTCGCCCCACGGCAGGTAATAAGAAAACTCCGTGTGTATTTCTGCCCGGAAACAGCTCCTCAAATTTAGAACTGTAGCTCCCTCAATTTATAGAGCAACATCAAGACGCAAATAGGAGGAGGAGCTCGGACAAACACCCAATAAGTTGCTTTAGTGGTAGCTCTTGGACGAATATAAATTCGGGTCGTGGCGTAGAAACGACTGTCGTGTGAACGAATCTTTTTAATAAGTTTTCAAGCAGAAAATCTACAATTTACTACAATAATATAAGCTCGATTTCGCTGGGGAAACATTTAAATTAAATTCCAATTTGTTGCGAAAATGGAGGATGCGCGAAAATTAAATTTCGCAAAAAATCATTTGCTCGGCTAGCGGTTTGTTGCCGGGTGCTGTCATTTAATAACTTTTGTTGTTGATATTGTTGTTGTAGTAGCATAAGCACCAAGTGGATGGGTATCCACATACGGGAAATGCAGTTAGGAAATAATCTTTGCTTTGCAATTTGACATTCGTTTCGAAAATGCCGATGCAGAACCAGAATTATGGCTAAATCTCACCCAAAAATTTCGCCATTATTTATGTGTTTAATTTGAGTTCAAAAAATAACCTTGCACTTGAAAGCCCCTGTATATAGGTAAACCTTAAGGCAACAATAATCGTAAGAGCCAAAAAAATGTGCAGATCCAAGAAAAGTACGCGATGCGTCAAGTCACAACCGTCTTCAGAATCGCGTACTAAACACCAAGCCAGCCAGCAGCCAGCAAAAGCAAGGCAAACGCGACCAAATAAAAGGTGGCAGCCAAAGTAACATTGAATCGCTCAACAGCAGCAACAGCAGCAGCACCAAGCGAGGTATTGAGAAAACCTGCCTGATAGGCAAAAGCAGGCAGACAGACGAGCGTTCGTTGGTAGGAGGCCAGCCAGCAAATATGTAAGCAGTCTCACACAAGCAAACATATGTCCATACATGCATATAAATATATGTAGCATATCTTGGGTTAGCTTTGGCTGTGCGCTTAGGCCGGACCTGACGCTTGACGTTGTAGTGCGGCCAAATAGTGAAACGACTCGGTTTCGCTTCATCAATAAACGCGCAGTAAAATATTGAACTAAATAATGTAGAAATGACCAATGAAAAAAAAAAAAACGAGGCAAGTTGAAGCAAATAGAAACTAGGCACAGCAAAGTGAAACACTTAAATTAAAGGAGGTAGAACTAACAACCGCGGTTCCATGATGGCTAAGCAATGGTTTTTTTTTCTTCCTTAAGTAGTCACAAGCGGCCGAACAGCGAAAAATAGATTTAAAAAAATGGTGAAAAGTAAAAAAACATCCATTATTATAAAATAAAAAATGCAATTTATATGGTTTATTTTTTTTGAAACCGGACACTGGGTAAAAAGCACGTATCCCCCTACTAAACCCTCTGTTTCATTTCGACAGCCCACGACGACCAGGATTAAAAGACACTCTAAGCTTTATGTGATGCAGGCTCCAATATTTATGGACCAGGATAAAAAAACTAATATCTGCCTATTGGCTAAGAGCTCTGCGAACCTCTGTGGCTTCCGCTCAATTTCTGATGACGCTTCCTTCCTCATTGCAGGACTAATCCCGGTCGACATTTTGGATAATAAAATGAAAATATTATATCAGGTGGGGTAGCCTGATAGATTCGGCGGTAGAGAAAAAAGACGAAAAGACATTCAAGTTCCTCTCGTAAGTCCGGTGGAACAGCTCCCCTAGGGCAGATGGACTCACAAGTTAATGCCCATCGGTTCAGTAGTTGCAGTTGTGTTTTGTCTTGGATCTCACCGGTCAGTGGAAGAGATATCTCCTGACTCGTCTGGGAGGACGCATTCCGTGGCTGCCCCGATAGCAGTATTTTGACAGGTCTTTGGTCCTTTGGCCCCTGCGAATCATTAATACCAGGCAACCAGACGGGCGCAGCTTAATTTAGTACCGACCGGCAAATTGCTTTAAATATCGGCAGCAACATTTTTTTGCCTTCGCCACAAGTATTGCCGGCTAGCGATTTGAGGACCTTGTTGACCTTTAGCTGTAACTTCATCTCCTCTGTCCATCGATGTCATTGCCGGACGCCTTTATCGAACAATCGTGCACGTAGGAGACTAGTGAAACTCCTTCTTGTGTTTAGGGGAGCTTCGAGATGTAGAAGTTTCAAAGTAAGGGTGAAAGAACTCCACCCTACAGCACACTTGCTTGCCTCCTCTGTTTTCAGCTTTAGTTTCGCGACCATCTCTTCGCGGGCCACCTCTTTAGTTCCGACGGGAGGGTCTATTGCTGAATATCATCTAGTAGCGTGAAGTGGGTGACTGTATCGAAATATGTCGACAAGTCTAACGCTACTAGGACAGTCCTCTCACAGGTGCGGTTTTAGTTAAGTCCGCGATTGGTTATCTGGGTATTTATTGCGGTGAGTTCTGTGGTGGTACCGTGCACTCTGCGGAAGCCATGCTGATGTGTGTCTGGGGGCAGGTGTTTCGTGTAGGGTGGGAGTAGAATGCCCTCATGTGTCCCAAATAGCGGGAAAGGCGAGTTATCGGTCGATAAGAATCCCCTTTTTTGGCGGGTTTCCCAGGTTTCAGTAGTAGAACCACTCTCCCTGATTTCCATTCGTCAGGAATTACGAGAGTAGTTAGGGAAATTTTGAAAACAATTGCAAGGTACTCTACTCCTAATGGACCCAGCTTTTTCAGCATCAGCATCTTAAGTCCGTCAGGGCCAATTTCTTATGATGATTTCATTTTGTTGAAGGCCATCATTAAGGGAGAAAGCAAGCGGCTCACTGTTGTTCGAAAGTTTGTGCAACCGTCTGGTGGCCGGAGGAGCATGCAATATGAATTGCCGGCTAAAGTAGCTCGCGAATCTCTTCGAGTCCGACGAAGTGCAACCGTTGAAGGTGGAAAGGAGGCGTTGTTTGTATGCTGAATTTGCCATTTGATAGAATTATAAATCTTTCGATAGAGTGATTAGTTTTGTGCCACCTTGTTTTTTGCATAACCCCACCAACAAAGTTAGGCTGGAGATCAACCGAAGAATGATGCCTTGTCAGCTGCTAACGCTATTATGGTCTACCTAGTCAATTGAAAAATGTTAACCATTTCTCAATGAACAGAAGTCATATTACGGAAGCTTCATGGTCAATAAAATAGGTGTGCAATATTTTGACCAGTTTTGGTTATTTTATCTTTGTTTTTTCAGTTTCTATTCATTTTTTATAAAAGTTTAACTTATAATTCAACAAAAACCATAATACAATTTTTCTTCAAACATTGTGTAAAACTTAAGAAAATTCTGCAAATTTTCACTACAATTTCAAACTTCTCAATCAGAATTTTGAGAATAATTTTTGGTATGCAGTTTTGTAGTCCATTCGATTTAAGTATAATAAAGTGCAATTGTAAGCGGTTGAAAAACAGCGTTAATTTTTAACAATTTTTTTTAGTCCGTTTCTTATTTCGATATTAAAAAAATTGTCGAACCTAGGCTCTCCCATCTAATGTTAGGCCCAGCAAACAGGCTGCTTGGACAGGGAGAGGCTAGAGAGAATAGCGTGTATGATGAGTGGATTTATGTGGCGATTTGAAGAGGTGGTTAGCGTCATGTGGAGTACCGTCACAAGCTGAATATATGTGGAATATTGTGCTGCATAAAGCGCTGAAAGCCGTAGCGCCTGGAACGCTCGTCACGGAGTTCTAGCTTTAAGACGAACTATCCTACTTCTCACAACATTTCTGCAATGTTTATTCTTTCTATGTCGCATCCTATTCAAATTCTATTTAATACGAGGTTCATTATTTCTTCGACCGACGATGCTCTCATCTCAGGTTCTAATTTTCAGTGTTGGCGCGTAGCATCAATACAGTGTAATTATTTCGCTTGTGGCAGCAGCAACAGCCACTTAGACGGTCAGCATATCAACTCTCTTTTGCTGTTTGCTTTTTCTTTTGTCAAAGCTCATTCGTGCTGTTGGTATCACTACTTCCTTAAGACTTTGTTGTTGTTGTTGTGATGATGACTCGATTCCCAGCTAGGCTTGAATTACCTTTCATTACTCTTTCCTATGTACGCTCTTTTTCATTAGAACTTACCACCTGAACTCACTCCATGTTCTATGTATGTATGTGTGCATGTATTTTGAAGTATTATTAATTTGTTTTCAAAGCAAGCCAGCGCAAGATTTCTCTTCACTTACTTCTTATTTTACCTCTTCTCCACCTTTAGCAGGCTGTTTTTTATGGTTATTGCCGCAGTAAATTTGTTATTCCAGCGGTTGCTTGGTCGATTGCTAACTTATTTGCTCGTTAGGTTGTTTGTGATTTTTTTTTCTTTTTTTTTTTGTCAATCAACCTCAATTCTTAGTGCTGTGTTAATTTGATTAGATTCTTCATGTTGCTTCTTTTGCTTTGCTTCTTCAGCAGTTAGTGTTATGCATAAATAAATGCACATCGCGGGCTTAAAAAACGTTCTTCATTTGTGAAGTTAAAGCGAGACTTGGAAAGTCGCTTCTATTCCATTATGGTCAAATCAATATGCATATGTAGATATATATACTTCTATGCATGTATAAATATGTAATTATAAATTAAAATATGCTTAGAATGAGCCACCTAAGCCTTTTAAAGGGTGGTCCAAACGAAAATTTATCTTTGAATCATAGGTTAATTTGACACTGACAGGCACCCCCACGGTATGAAATGAAATGCTTTATAAAAAATGTATTGACCCGGAAGTGAATGTAAAAAATGTAAATGTTAACCGGTGCCTGTTGGGCACACAAAGTGAGGCCAAGCCCTTCTCCACCTTATCTTTCCAACGCAGAGGCGGCCTTCCTTCCCTCTACCACACCAAGATGGTACCGCACAGAATACTTTCAGAGCCGGAGAGTTTGTATCCATTCGGACGACATGACTCAGCCAACGAAGTCCCTGGATCTTTATTCCATCGCCAACGATACTCGAGGTAACCAACGTGCAAAGTCCAAAAATCTTCCGCAGAATCCTTTTCTCAAACACTCCAAGTGATGCCTCATCGGATATTTTACATCGTCCAAGCTTCTGCGCCATGTTCCTGGTTTCTAAATAAACGAAGTCTCTTACAACCTCGAAATGGTAACTGTCAACAGTGACGTGGGTGTCGATATGCGAGTGTTCCGACTGTTTGTTTGATGACAGAAGGTAATGCGTTTTGTCCTCGTTCACCACCAGACCCATTGGCTTTGCGTCTTTACCCTGTTTGGAACTGAGCGCTGAGCGAGTATTAGATGGTTAGGTTTAAGTGATTATATAAAGAAATGGTTGGTGTCATACGGAGTACCTTTACATGCCAAGCACGCATAAGTTGAGTTCGTAGATAGCCCCTACTTAAATTTCATGGGAGGATATACGATTTGGTCTAGTAATCTCTCTGCATATTCCATACAATGGTAGTTAAACTTCTTACTCCGCAGCTCAGGAAAAGTTAAAATCAATAACGTTGACTGGTTAATGTAACTTCAGCAATCATGTGACTCTGGATACTACTCAGCTCTTGAAGCTATGTATTTATAATATTCTACATACTTATCGAAGTATAGCACTTAAAAGCAAAGGTACATCATCAAGCCAAGGTACAGCAGAGCAGTTGATTCGAAACTTGTCAAATTTTTGTTTTACTAGACAGGGGTGGATTTCAGCGAATGCCGTCATTGGATTCCAACCATTACCCATGGCAGCCGAAGAACTCCAGCTGCCTTCCTGCTGCTTTATTTTGGCATACTTGCGTTCTAGATATTGTAGCAGGTTGTAGATATTGTCCAGGTGGTGCGAGAGTCGCGCGTCTGCCTCTCCTTCACCTACCCTTCCCTCCCATTGCTAGAGTCGGACGATCCCCTTGAGGTTTGTGGCTCCTGCGCACTGGAGATGGCTACCGATCTCACTGCTGAAACACCTCCGATAGGTTACTCGTACTAGCCCGACAGATATCCGACCTTGTGCTAGGCAGCAACGGCGATGGTGTTCTCTGGTGAAAACCGCCAGCAGCAGTTGTTTCTCTTCAAGGATTTCTTCTCTTTACTATACTTGATGCTGGGTCTGTGAGGACTGACTTACTCGATCTCTCAGCTTCTAGGGATGGTTCGTGGTACACCCCACGACTGATGGATGGCTCATCATTCTGGCGGACGTATTCTTCAAAGAGCAACATTTCCACCTCTGAGAGCCCCGCAAGGTGGAGTTCCCACAGATTTTTACCACTGCTGTTCTTGTTATTGGTTTTTTATTGTTGTTGTTGTTTTTTTATGTTCATTTTATTCTTGTTGAGGAGGCGCCTATAATACAGCCGAATTCACCTCCTGGCTGCGAATCAACCAATGGCCACCGAGACGCATAACTCCCTGGATTAAGAGGTGGCAGCTCTTGATCATAGTTCTCAAGCAGTAGCAGACATCAGGGTGAGTTATCGTCTAGGCGATTCCTCCCGGTATCTGGATCCGTTTTGAGATTCGATTAAGTCCCTGTACCGCGTCAAAGAGTCTGTCGTAGCAGGAGTGGACCCAAGCCAACGAAACAACATGGAAGGCTCCGTTAGATGAGATAGACGATGACGATCGGAGAGTACACCGACTGGCGCTACAACTTAAAACAAAACTTAGATTATCTTTCACTTTAGTTGTTACTTGGAGAATTACAGCAACAACACACTGTATGCCATTGTAGTTCTTGCGTTCCTGCTGCTACTTCGTAGTTGTACCTTGGTAAAAGTAAAAATTATAGAATTTTTTTTTTAGGTAAAACTAAGGTCTGTTTGCCTACTTTTAAATCATCTCAACCCAATCTTTCTCAATGGTAAGAGAAAAAAGTGACTGGACAATGATTTACAGAAGCAAATGGATAAGGTGCGTTTAGAGCAAATGGATATATGAACTTTTAGAAAGTCGTGAACATTTCCTAAATAGAGCCTCAGAAGTGTTGAATGACTTGCATACGATGTGCGACTATTACAGTCTTCTAACGGTAAAATCTTGACGTGTTCTCTTGTTCGGTGACGTTGATTCCTGTCTTCATCTGAGTCATGAAGCAATAATTAAAGGTGATGTAAGTAGCAAATTTTCACCCTGTGTTAGCCATCTTGAAGCTACTTAATAAATCCGTGTTGTCCTCTTGGAAAAGCTACTTTTTATTTCAGAGCAAATTCTAAAGAAAAAGTACTCAAAAGCCTAGAAATTAAAACTTTTGCTGAAAAAGTTAGCAGGCAATACTGTTTTGCCTATTCCATTTTGCTTAGACTTTCGCATCTTTCAATTATATTGAAAGTTCTGTGAAAATTATTTATTTTATTTATTTTTTTTATTTTTTAAAAGCTTAAATAACAATACAATTGCTAAATAAACAAAAAGATAACGCAGCGCTAGCAACGGAGGCTTTCAGCTGGCTGGTGAAGAATTCCTGGTGTATATACGTCGTAGAAGATCAGAGTCCTTCAGAAATTTATAGATTTTCGAAATGTTGGAATCGGAAGGGTTAATTAATAGCGATAGTGCATCATGACCGTCAAAATTCTGCTGTCTTTGTCTATCTAGTCCAGGGCAAAAGGCTAACAAGTGCAGGATACTTACTGGAGTATTACAAAATGGACACAAGCTTGGTTGCCTCCCTTGCAGTAGATATGCATTGGTGATTAGACTGTGACCAATGCGTAGGCGAGTATATGGCGTAGTATAGTTAAATGGGAGGGATGATAGATAAGTTGGTTTAGTACGATTAGGATTAATCCTGGAGTAATGGTGGCTATAGTGAAACCAGTCAGCTACTAGTTTGGTTTGCCTATGCTGCTTTATAAGTCGATAAACATCATTTTTACATAAAAGGTTTGATGTGATCGTAGGAGTAATGCTCATATCCTTGGCAGTATTATCAGCGATTGTATTGCCGTTGATGCATGAATGCCCTGGTACCCACATGATTTTGATATTATGAGGGTGAGAAATCAGGATATTTCTTATGGTTCCAATAATGTGGTTGGAATTATTATAGTTCTTTATGGCCTGAAAACAGGACATACTGTCTGTGCATATAATGTATTTCCCCTTCGATTTTGACGAATACTGCATGGCGTAGAGAACTGCTGTTGCTTCTGCGGTGAAAATTGAGCAAAACGGAAGTAGTAGTCAATACGATATAGGCTCTCCATTCTCTTTCACGACAGCAAAGGAAGTGTAATTCGCTTTGGAACCATCGGTGAAGATTAGCTGCCAACTAGTGCTTTTAAAGCGAGATGAAATTTCTAAAAAATGTGCGCAATACTTTACCGATGTCGTAGTAGATTTTTGCATGTAACTTAAGTCGTTTATAAAAGATGATTTTTTTAGCACCCATGGCGGGTAATGGCCATGTCTCGTCGATAATAGTCTTAAGGGCAGTCCATTGTCTTTTGCAAAAGAGGCGCATTTGGAAATTGATGAAGCTATCTTAGGAGCCCGTGCACGCACGGTTGCCGAGTGAAAGCATTTTTGTAGCAAAGCATTAGAAGTGAGAGCAAGCTTAGGATAAAGTTTCCTTATATTGTCCTCCACATTGTCGATTAGTGATGGTAGAGCTGATTCTGCCAAGATGTTTTTTATTGGCGAAGTAGGAAATGCACGTAAAGATCGTCGGACAGCAGTATGGTAAGGAGACGCTAGGAGCTTGATGTTATTTTTGCATGTTGGCCATATATTTCTACGCCAAAGTTGATAGAGGATAAGAGGAGCGCCTTTGTAACGTTGACCAGCAATTCAGAGTTGATAAGCGAGCGTTTGCAAGATAAATAAACAATAAACTAATAAATTTGTAATTTTTTCAATTTTAACTCTTCTAACTCCAATGTTTTTCTTACGTGGAGGAATGATCGACTGAACTTCTGCCTTTGCAATGTCTTTACGGTAACAAATGGACATACATATATTGTCATATATTGTTATGCTCGAAATACGAAATTAAATTTTCTGTTTTATCTCATTCCTGTCGTTAACATATCATGGCAGCCAAATCTATATCAAATTCAATGGTTTAACAAGTTACTCTCTTAATGCATATGAAGGATGCTAAAAGTCAGCATTTATTTCAGGAATAAAAGTTTGTAAAAACAGGTATGAAGCGTACATTTACGTTCGTACGGTACTGAAATGAGGAAATTTGCAACAGGTCGTAATGCAAAGGTTACTAAACATGGCTTTATATGCATACGAGTGAAATAATTTTCCAAAATATTTTTGTTTACTAGCTGCATTTCCATTTTAATGTAATGAAAATACTCCTTTAGAGACTCCATTTTTTTACTTTTGTCTCGTTTCCCATCTAACTAATATTTGTTTTACAACTACGAACTAACTTAAAACACATACATAAGTAACATCACATATTTGTGAGTGCTCTTGGGTTAGATAAACATCCAAAATATTCTAAGTAAATATTATATTCGCTTTAAAACAAAAACAATAATTTTTCTGTTGTTTTGTTTTAATGTAGAAGTAATAACCAATATACCAACGATTCATTAAATGAGGACGCTGACTTTGATAGCTTACACGAAGATGCCCTTGAATATATTGCCGGTTACATAATACGCAAATTAAAGTTGACCAATTGTTCATGCAATGAGCCTACATTTACTTGGATTGACACTTTATCTAAGGGCGGATTAGTTAAACCAAGCACCGAGTTCTTGGACAAAATTAAAATGTTGGAATCAGCGTTTAACCAGTTCAACGGCAGGGAGCTTTACGGTGGGATATCATTTTTACAAAAATTGTTCAAATTAATGAGCATTCGATAAGATAATTGTAAGTAAAGTATGCAATGCTTTGGGCGTCTACTTGTGTTTCTGCGTATATATGAATTTATCTTTTTTTTAACACAGATTTTATACTTGTAACTTTGCAGGTAATCTCGTCAATCAAAAAGTCAAATGTATGATTAGCGGACGTGACGAAATAAAAGTGGTTTTTCCTCGTTAAGAGTTTCCACTATTCTCAAGTTGTTTTATTATATTTATTACTTCAGTGTAGGTTTACAAATGGCACCTATAGATTCCAATCCGATGCATGGTCAAAATACATATATATATGACACAAATCCATGGGAATAGCTAAGTCAAAAATATAAATAATTAAGTACCACTTATAAAATAACATAAAATTATTCAATGGCTTACAACGACCTTTTTCAATTTTTTACTACATTTTCCGAAAGGGGATCAACTTATGCCCTTTTTTCCCTTGCTTCCAAATTGCATCAATGGATTAAGTAGCATCCGAAATCAGTTGTCAAACTTTACTTAACCTTGTATAATTGAATCATGCATCTGAGTAGGAAAGCCAATGCGTTATTGCAACGAGAAAGTAAGCAAAGCAAAGAGTGCCTCAAATGCATAGAAAAATCTCATTTCATTATTTTATTAGACAGTTAACGAGCGACTGCTGTTGTGCTTTGTTGATAATAAAATTTCATTTGGAAAAGCATGACTCAACAGCATTGGTTGTGGTGAACAGATACCGGAAATTACTGCAAAAATTGTGTAAAACAAAAAATCTACACACACATACATATGTATGTACATACATACGAAAGGCGACCTGTGTGCACTGGGAGGCCGCAAGAGATTTCAACGTATAAAAAGACGCTGGGCGTTGCAGCGTTTTTGTTTATTTATTCATTTTCTGTTTTTTCTTTTTGTTTTCCTCTTTTTTTATTGTTTTAAGAAACAAAAATTGTGACCCAAATCTGGCGAGCAAGGTGGCCAAGCGGGTAACGCCATTGAAACACCGCAAGCAATGAAGTGTGGCTGCTTCGCATTTTTTATTTTTTGTTGCTGTTATTTCACCACTACTGCACACTTATTTTATTTAATTTAATTTTATTTTATTTTGGTTTGCAGAAGAAGACAGTCTTTAGTTGTGCAGTTTGATTTTGCTTTGTGCGGCGATGATTTTTATGTGCACTGCGCCTGAGCTTCGCGTTTTACCTGTTTGTGTTTTTTGATGTTTTTTTTTTTTGCATTTTATTTTTAATTCGTACCCTTTGCGGTACCCTTCATTTAACAATGTTTAACGCCGAACCTTTGCAAATTGAGGTTTATGAGTCTGAAACGAAGCGCGTCTGCTTGTTGTTGTTGCTTATTTTCATTTTGTTGTTGTGTCGCCAGCCAATGTTGAAGGTTAAAGTGCGGCAGTTGGTTGCGATACACCAATCACCATTAAATATGACACTACGCTGCTGCGGAACGTTTAGGGTTTGCGGCCAAAAGCCGCGAAATGAAGTAAAAAAATATTGCATAAATTCGAAATAAAGTTGTACTTGGAGTGCAAAACATTATCGATATTCGTTTATTAGCCGCATTGTCGCGCAATCTGTGAATTTATGATGACACGCATGCGTTTGAGGCAGATTGAATTTCTGCGGTTGTATGACCCAGTCGCAGAGGCGCTAAGAGATGAAGTTAATAAAATAAAAGGAAGGAAGGGAATATTAAATAATAATAAGTAATAAATAAAAATTAAAAATAAAAATATATATATTAAATAATAAGTAATAAATAATAAATGATAAATAATAATTAATAAATAAAAACTAATAACTCAAAAATTTAAATATTAAATAATAATAATAAATAAAAATTAAAAATAATAAATATTAAATAATAAATAATAAATAAATATAATATATGATAAATGATAAATAAAAAATAAATAAATAACGACTAGAAAAGAATAACTAATAACTAGATAATAAATAATAAATGATAAATAATAAATAAAAAAACAAAAAAATTATTTATTTGAAATAATTAAAATAAAAACATAATAATATGAAATAAAATTAAACAAAATAATATGAAATGAAATAAAAACAAAAATAATATGAAATAAAATGAAAACAATAATAACACTGGTCTATAAGTAAATTATTATTTTTTTAACCAAGAGCCACACCATCTAAATTCTATGTAAAATCGGTCGTTAAGTCCTGAAATCCTCATCATTTTTTTCTGTCATATAATTTTCAAGATATGGCCAAATGACGGTTTTACTTGAAGCAAAACATATAGGTTTTACAATTTTCTAATATCCGAAGAACCATTTAATCGTACAAAAAAAATAATTATATATCAAATTAAATGTTTTTAAACTCATTCATGCATAAATTTTCAATAAAATTAAAAGCTTTGAAGAAATTTACAAAGTTAATGCCTTTTTCGCAAATCGTTTTCTTACAATAGAATTTTAAGACTTTCATATTTTTGGAAAAAAAAAACATTTAAGACTTTGTAAATATCTTTAATTATTATATATATTATTTTTTTTTTTCTTCAAATAATGCAATTTTTTATGATAAGCCTTTTTTCTATAACCTAAAACCTCTATTTGGTGATATCTCGAAAACGACATGACAAAAAATAATTATGCAAATTTTCGGACCGAGCAGCCAATTTTACATAAAAATTGTATGGTCCATTTCTTGGGTAAACTAAGGTAATACTAATAATAAAGTAATAATAGTAGAAAATCGAATATACAAAACGAAATATATATATAAAAAAATATAAAAAATATAAAAAAACATATGCAAAAATATTTAAAAAAAAAAATAAAATAAAGTAAAACAAAGTAACAAAAAAATTTTTAAGATAATATGTTTTAAAAAAGAAAAAAAAAACGTAAAAACGCATACAATTTATTAAAAATCAAATAATTAAAATAAAAATTAACGACAAAAATAAAGTTATTTTTCCTAAAAAGTTGCGTAAAATCTTAAAGACTTAAATACAAGTGCCGAGCTATCTAAGCTTATTGACATTACAGTTGTATTAGAACTGCATATATGACTAACGGAACTAAGCCTCCCCAACTATGCGCGAGAAACAAAGTCTTTAAATAATTGAACAACAAAAATACAACTGCAGCCGTTGAGTTTGGAAGGTTGATTTTCATAGTTTTTGTTAAACAATGAGTAATATTTTTATACAAAATTAGCAAACAAATTTTCCTGAAAAATATTACGAATATTGTAATAAGATAAAGTGTCATAATTATGTGAGCACAAGTGTCTGCCACAACACTATAAAATTATCAAATGTTTTATGAATCCAATATTAGGAGCGATTTTATAAGCCACATAATAAAAATTATGTAGGTATGTACATATTTTTGGAACATACCTATGTAGAGTATGTATTTCATTTCATTTATTTATTCCTTATTTCGCCCGTTACAGCTAAACTCACTTAACCCCCGTCAAATTGAACACGAAAGTCCATTTCCATATCCGTACATAAACACTTCACAATTCCCCTTAACAACCTTCAAAACTCGAGCATGAAAAATTCGATCACTCAACCATGACTTCATTACAGTTAACCCGAAAATTAAATTTTTTACCTAAACTTTAATTATTGCCACAACTTAAATTAACAATCAAAACCGTACAAAACGAAACAGAACACAAATTAGCAACACTTCAGTTCCATGAGTTGATTTAAATTTTGCAAACCAACAGGATTTCCAGCTCTTTGCCCCTCACCAACAACTGTGCCGAAAGTTCGTAGTAACGTTGCAACAGCATTGCACCTTTAGTGTTTGTTGTTGTTATTACCTACTGTTGTAGGCATTGCATTGCATGTTGCTTACATGCTACATGTTTGAAGTATACGTACATACGGGTATAAGTTGTATGTGTGTGCTTGCACTTTTGTTGTCGTGCCCGTGTTGCTTACCTTTGTAGAGTTTATTGACATTTGCAATGTTTCGCCTTACATATTTCTACGTTAGCCGATGCTGCCGCTGCTACCAGCTCTCGTACGCCTGCTTTACACTATGCAGCCCACACGCTACTATCTCTTTCGTTCTACAGTGATCGCCGACGTTGCGCACTCTTTACGTTTTTCTCACTTGCACTTGTAGGCTGCTGGAACTGGCGCACCGCGCCGTGCAGTTTGCGTACTCTGCTTACTACTCAGCGTTCTTGTATGCCTCAAAGCGTTTACAATTAAAATTTTTGTTAGTTGTAACTTTTTTACATTTACACTACACTATTTTTTTGCTACACAATAATGAGATATTGCACGTTAATTGAAAACTGTGGATTGCAAAATTAAATTTATTAATAGTCGTACATCCGTAATGCGAGCACCGTCAATATTTTCTTATTGGAAGCAGTGAAAAATTAACCACTCACTGTTACACACACACTTGCATCCTGACTTTCCACTTTTTACGAAAGCTGAACTATAGCGATCTCATTTGCACTCATCGCGTCCGAATGGACACACGTTGTCAGTGTAGTGAGCTGTTTTTGTTGTTATCATACAAAACTTGGCGCTTGGCGGATGACACTTGATTTTTTGTTTACATTGCATTAAGTGGGAACAATGAAATGATGAGAAATAACTAACAGCGTGAAGAACACACATACGAGTGAATACATGAATATGGGCAGAGAACGTTGGCAGAGTAATAAACGTTCTCTGACGGTCGGTCGCTCTGGTTCTACACTACTCTGCTTACACTGTTCTTAATAGGTCTTTCTTTGTTTGATTTGTTCGCCTGCGCATAGCGTAGGGGAAGGGGCGAATATAGCAATAAAAGCAGAAAATTTTAAATAACCTTCAACTACTTTTTTATTTTTGCCTTTTTACCGCACGTTGACTGTTGGCGCACTTCTTGTTTTCTTTTTTAAGTACACCCGAGCGTAGATTTCACTACCACCACCTTACCACATTACATTCAGAACGTTTTTGTTGCTTATACTGGTGTTTTTGTGTTTTCTTATTGTTGTTGTTGCTGTGTAGGCAGATTTTCGTTTGGCCATTCCCAAGGGAATAATCACTATTAACTTCTCAACTTAGCACTGAATTACTAAACTACGTCTTTTTATACTTAACTCATACTAAGTGAGTTTCTATAAAAATACTGTTTTCTCCTGATTCCGATACATTCGGAAAAAAAGCATTAATTCACTTGATGCTGCATGCAAATTCGAGTAAGATTTCTTTCAAAAATAATTCTATTGTTCATTCGACCACTTTGCCTTTGGCCAAGTTAATTTATAAATTAACAAACAATAAGCTCTGAGTATGCACTACCCCAACCACTGCCTCTTCCACAACCTAATGTACATCTCAGAATATTTAATTTATTTTTTTATATTAATTTTTACACTATGCGCGCACATTTTCCCCGAAACATGGCTTGTAATTCTCACTGAAGTTAATTTTCTGCTAAATGCGAATAAAAGCGGAATGCATTTCATTTATTATTACTCACTTATCGGTAATATAAAGAAGCATTTATCATATGAACCGTGCAATTTTAACAGTCTCCGCGCAATCAATTAACTACCTTTCTGTTTTACAAAAATTCACTTGCAGAATATCGCAAACACTCGGAAATATTAACCAACAACCTTTTCCAGCTGTCACAAAAACAACACTGAACGCACTAATCCAAATAAGAACGAGCTGTGAGCACAGTGTTGCATGCAGCAGGTGAGTTTTCACAACGAACTATGTGGATTCCTGCAGACGGCCACAGGTGGTGTAGAAGAAATCTATTCAACTTCAAGAAGTATTTTAGTTGGTATACAGACAACTCTTTTATTTATTTGTAAAAACCAACTTAACTAAAGCATTTCTATGACGAATTTTTATTTTCAATTCTAATTAAATATCTGCCGAAGTGAAATTGAGATTCTCCAATTAGCAAAGACTGCAACCATTCATATCAGTCCAATAAGAGAGGGATAAATGTTTCCCGTACTTCAGTAATGAACGATAGCATAAGAATTGCTTTGAAAAAGGCTGCCTATGTACCTAAAAATTATATATTTTGTTGGTAAAACAAAGCTTGGTCCTTTTTTATACCAACCTCATTACCTTGCTAATAACAACGAGCCTCAACTGTGATAATTACAACCCAATAACAAATTGCAAATTTGTCTTGTTTCTTGTTTATTTATATAAGTAAAATAATTAGAAATAATTAAAAGCTCAAGCACTGGCAACTTCCACTTGTTATGATTTACTTAAAAGTAGTTTGCGCAGAATTATAATTTTATACAAAAGTGATAACAAACAAGTTATGGGTACTTCTACCCAAACGGGCAAGAGCCAATTTTAAGCGCAATCGAAGTCCCACATTCCAACTAACATAAATAAAAGCGTTCAATTTTGCAGGATTAAACTTATTTTCAAAATTAAGCTTACTTGAAATTTAAATAAAAAATGAAAGTTTAATATTATAGTTTTATAGAAGTCGTTGCAATTCGGTCTGATGAAATAAATATTCACTAATATTAGAAAGCTATTATATAATATATGTAGCATAATATTGCTAAAAATATTTCAAGCAAACCAATTACAGATTATATTTTAGTTGTTGCAACCCTGTACGAAGTGCACAGCTGTTTTTATCTCTCCAAATAGAAAATATTCTATCAAGGCGAATCCACACAGCTATGAATTCGCCTCGCCTTCTACAATAAAAACACCAACTATGAAATCAGTAACAACAAGTGGAGAAACTTTTGATATTTCTCCACTTGCTTTATTCGCTATCTTGTGTTGGAAGATATAGGTGAAAATAAAAATACACAACGGCATTTGTATTAAAATCTAAGTAATTAAAATGGTAAAAAGAAATAAATTGGTTTAAATATAACAAATAAGTTAGATATAGATACAGTTCCAAGACAAAGCTAAATAAAAAAAAAGATTAACGTACGTTCAGTGTATCGTATGTTCTTGTGAGCGATCAGGTGGAACGGTAGCAACAACAAAATAAGTGTAGTCGAAAACTACTTGTTCGCAAGTGCATTTATGTAAAGAATTTTAAAATCTTCAATTAAATTGATAAATAAGTACCTTTATCCAGTGCTATTCAGCCATCGCCAGTAGTTGAACGGATACACAATAACAGAAATATAGCTATCAACATGACGAATATGCGTCCACCGAACAAAACCATCCTCTTAAAAGTAGTTATACTGGGGGATGGTGGCGTAGGAAAATCCTGTCTGATGAATCGCTTTGTTTCCAATCGTTATGACGAAAACAACTTTCACACAATTGGCGTTGAATTCATGAATAAAAATATTGATGTAGATGGCGAAAAATATACATTACAGGTAAGTGTAGGGCAGGCCAAATATTATTTTTTTTTGCATTATTTTGCATGAAGTCAAGGGTTTGGTTTGGGGGAAAAAATGAGCGAGAGGGATTTGTTTGTTGTTGTTTTTTTTTATTTATTATTTATTTTTTGCTTGAATTATTAAATGCTTGTGAAAGCGTTGAACAGGAAACTTCGGTGGCATTGAGCGTCAGGCAAAAGTCAAAAGCCTAACTACGCCTTCTAGTTATTGACATAGTGGACTCGAACTAGTAAAGTAAGAAGCTCGCGATTGCGTTCGTGCAACTTACTATTATAAATGTGTAGTATATTCAATAATCATATTATACTGAGGAAAAACAATTGTAAGGTTGTCTTGCCATGAAATGTTTATGTAAGTTATTAAAGCTGTGCGGAACGGAAAAAAAATGAGTTCCAAAGTAAACAAAGGAATTACTTTGTTTATTCAGTGAAACCTTTGGAGAGAATGGCGTATAGTGTCAGCGATATGAACTTTGAAGAGAAGGAAAGACTCTTGGGCATAAATGTTTACATATCGCGCCGGATGTTATGTATACAGCAAAGTGTGATTTTGAAGTCAACTAATTTCTGCTGAAACCACTTAAGCCAAAATATGTTAGTTGTGAGCAAAATAAAAATAAAAAAGCATGCGGAACTGCCTTCTAAACCACACGCTCTGCAGTACACTAATCACCCACCGTGGGCAGTTAGCAAAAAATCCTTTATCAGAATTAGTAGCTTCTTTACGGAAAGAAAATACTCCAAACACCGTTTACAGGGCCATGTTCTCTGAATCAATCGCATATTATAAATTTAACGGTTGGCAGTTGGTTTTTACTGAATACTGACAGGTCCAAAGAATCCCACACTGTTTGCGCAGTGGTAAAGGAAAATCAGGAAGCTATCACATATGGCCCTCTATTTTCATTATGCTCGATTTTCACCGCTGAAGCAATCGCTATATTCCAAGCCATTCAGTACTGCGCCAAAAGCAAGTGTAAACACATAATTTGCTCCGTTTCCACGTCAGCCGGTTCTACTTAACCGGAACGACCCGGATTTATATCCGGCTAAGGACTGCCACTTCAGCAGCATTCCTTGTATACTCACGGGGAATGTTTATGCTGCTACAACAACAACAAGAACAACATAATTTGCTCCGACAGTTGGTCCTGTTTCCAAGTCATGCAAAACCACCTCAAGTCAAGCAAAATCATCTACTGTATTAAAAACATACTCATTTCCCTTCGGAGTAATATCAAAATCATGTGGGATACCTGGGCACTCTGTCATCCAGGGTAACATACTGGCCGATACAATTGCCTAGGACATTTCCTTTACACCAGCAATCAAAGCCGAAGTTATCCTACCCGGCGACATATACCGACTTATTCCCGACAGCATTCCCCGTATGTAAGTATGGGAAATGTTTATGCTGCTACAACAACAACAACAACAACCGACTTATTCATGAACAGAGGCAAACAAAATTACTTCGTGAATGGTCGTATTTTAAACACCATTATTCGAACATTAACCCCAAACGCACAAAACTTGCCTATCCATCATGGGTACCCACCAACCACATTACCTCATACACTCGACTCCGTATTGGGCACACCATAATAACTAGCGCACACTTATTACAGGTTAGTTTATCCAATACCTGCCCCTTCTGCCAATCCACAGCCAGTGTACATCACCTACTGGTATCCTGCCCAGATCTTGCTTCTCAAAGGCATCACCACTTCAACAACAGAGATCCGCTTCATCCTAAAAAAATTTAGACATTTCTAAAGGACACCGGAGTAGGTCGGTACTCCGTCGTATCTGTTCCAACACACATCGCCAGCCATCCGAAAGCCTCTGCTGCTGGCGTTGCGTTTGTTTGAGTTTACTAAGAGTTTAATCACCTACCCTGTCAGAAATCATAACAGATTAACGAAACCAACGCAAGACTGAGTCTTGTCGAGGCACTACGCTCCTGAGGGGAGTGAACAAGGAAAAAAAATTATTTTATTACTATTCCGGTTTTTGCATAAAATTTTTGTTTTCTGGGCGAAAAACTGGTACAAGTTTATTTTCCATCGAATCAAGTGCCATAAAAGAAAGGAACTATACATTACCTTTCTTGGTACCAATGCCGGTTTCGCTGCCGCGCATTTGCATACATTATTTTTTTCTGATCTCTTTGTCGATGTTAATCGGTCCAGATAAAAAGATAGATATTTTATGAGGTTGCACTCCGACCGCAGTGTTTTTTGTGCTCTCTACTCATCACAGTACTTCATTCAGTTCTTATTAAACTCAGGATAGACTCAGTACTAAGTATATTTGCCAATTGGGGTCTGAATTTCGGTTACGGTTGGTTACGCGTCAACGCGTGGTAAACAGATCAGACTGATCAGAAAGGTCACCGAAATGTAAATGCCTCTGATATAGACACTTTACACAATACTGCTTTTGCTGAAATAAACTCTAATACCTTTTTTATTTATTACATTACGATCTATTCACGAGCCTGGCTCGACATATTCATATTTGGGCCAAAATTTGCATCACGAGTCAGACTCGTTAAAGCACAGCAAGGGGTTAAATTCAGCAAACCGCTATCACCGTTGTCTTTCTAGCCCCGGCACTGTCCAGTCCGCAAACATCACACATTTTTAGCAGCCTGCGAAGCATTTTTGCCTTTTTACTGTGTAAAAATTTTACTGTGTAAAAAGAAAATTTGTTTAATATGTAAAAAATGTATAGTAGTATTAAATTTTTCTTTAATTAACAAAACGCTTCATTCTTACTATTTATTACAATTCATTTTATTTCACACTTTTCGCTCTTACTCGTATTGCTATAGTTATGCCAAATAGTTTCAGTTCTATAATTAAAAATTTATTGCTCTCAGTTGATCGCGCGAACATAGGGAACAATTATTCATATTTAATTAATGCAGGCAGCCATTTAGTTTTACTTGATGATTACGTTTAATACTTATTTTGTAGTGGATTTTATTTATTTTATACAATAGTTACTAATACAATCGCGAAAAAATTCATTATCAAAATTAATTATAAATGTACATACTTACATATGTATGCGTACGCGTTTGTGTATCTATTTTCTACGCCTTTTTGTGAACATTAGTTAGTTTAAAGTGAGAAATGTTTTCCGAAAAAATACGCTGCTCCTCTATTATCAATTTTCTACTCGAGTTGCTTCACGTAAGCTGTCCTTATCAACTAAATCTCCTGTCACTCTTAAAGCTATTACTCCTACATACATACCATACATACATATGCACATAAGCGAAAACCTATCTAAATATTTTGACTTTGCAATTTAAATATTGGCGCTCGTGATGTGTATGCGTGTTTGAAGCTAAAATAGCGCTGCATTTGAAGCGATAATATTAGGGTAATTTTGCTTTACTGATTATGAAAATAATAACAGATTTCCCGGATTGGCTCTTTTCTCTTTGAAATGAAAGAAGTATTGCTTTCATATTGAGTGCATAGCATACAAATAAGTAACCAAAATTAAGCAAAGGAAAGCATTAGGTTAGTAAATAAATATTGTACGAGGTGTGTCCCAATAGTATGTGGACTTCAAGATTAGCGGGAAAGTACATTCGATTTTCTATTTTTTTATTTTGTTGCGTTGGTACTCATGTCCTGGTCATACATACATAAGCTTACAGTTTTTACAGCTATTTTCCGCTATGGAAAAAAAAACAAAATTATCACATAATCTGAAATTTTTGGTCAAAAATAACACCATAGACTGGCCTCTACCACCGTACACCTTTAGCGATTGCACTTCGTCGGACCCGAAGAGATGTGCGACCTACTTTAGCCGGCGATTTAAGGAGACAGATACCTGTAAACGGCCATATTTTCCCTGATTTTCATTAAAATTATTTAAAATGAAGAAGTCAATATATTTTTTTCAATATTGGCATACAGTTTATTTATACATTAAAATAATGTATTTTTTTTTTTTTTATTTTAATCATTTAAAATTGAAGGTCGCAGAGGGGCTTCTCTATCGGCGGGCATTGTAGCATCGGCGTCAGTGACTTGAATACAAAATACCAAAATTTTTTTTTCATTTATTAATGTCATAATTTCTCTATGAATTAAACAAAACTGGAAAAAAATTCGCGAAATTAAAAAAAATGGGGGGAAAAAAACATTCGCGGAATAAAATGCTTAAAAAATGAATGTTGGGGCGAATTTTCCTACTATTTTTGCTTCGAAAAAATTAATTTTGCGAAAAATTTTTGAAAACTTGTAAATTCACATAGAAAGTAATGTCATAAAAAAGATGTGTGCAAAATTTCAGGGAGATCGGTCAATAACTTTTCGAGTTATCGTGTACGCCAATTCGAAAAATATAGTTTTGAGAAAAACGCGTCTAAAGTCGGCAACCTAACTATAGTATACCTCTCCCAACGCTCGAACGCAAAGAATAGAGGCGTCACGGTTGATGATCTATAATATAAGAAATACTTAAATTTACGTTCTAAAATTTTTTGAGATATTCTTAAAGGAAATTTTACAGGTATCTGTCCACTTAAATTGCATTATCCGGTCGACAGGCCCAAACTGTCGAACAACAGTGTGCCACTTACTCTCTCCAGCGAGAAGGTGAGACAGGTAGCCATCGCTAAAATAAAGGCTTCTAAAGTCATTGGCCCTGACGAACATAACATGCTCGTGCTGAAAAACCTGGGTCCTTTTGGAGTGGGATATGTATCTTCCAAGTGTATTCAACTTGTTGTTGTTGTTGTAGTTGCAAAAACATTTCCCATACATGTACGGGGAGTGCTGTTAGAGTGACAGTTCTTAGCCTGATACATAGTAAATCCGGGTCGATCCGGTAACGTAGAACCGTAGGGGGAACAGGTAATTAACTTGTCTGAACACCCTCATAATTCCTGACAAGTAGAAATCAGGGAAAGTGGCGCCACTACTGAAACCTGGGAAACCCACCAGCCAAGTCTTATCGCCCGATAACTCTCGTTTCCCTAGTAGTGAAGACTCTTTAGGCGCTCCTACTTCCACTCTACGCGAAACACCTGACCCCGGCTACACATCAGCACAGGTTCCGCAGAGTGTACAGCACTCACCGCCATGAACACCCAAATTAACCGCGAGCTTAACCAAAACCGCTCGTGAGAGAGGGCTGTCGTAGTGGCGCTGGACCTGAAGAACGCTTTCGCCACAGTCAGCCACTCCACGCTGCATTCGTCGGTCATCTTTTGAGCCCAAAACTCAAAACAATCTGTCGAAACAGTACGTTTTCCAGGTTTACCGTTAGATGAGTTAGACGATGGCGACCGGTAACTACATTGCACAGACAGGGCTTAGTAAGCTGTAGCAGCTGCATACGTGAGTACGGCTTACCTTAACGACTTTTTTTGTTCCCAAAATAGAAAATATCTACGAAATTCTGGAGATTTGCGAAATTCAAGCACATACCAAAGCTCTTTTTGGTCAGAGCTTTGAAGAAAGCGTTTTTTTTATTATATCCAAGATGGGATTGTTTCGAAGTAGACGAAGTAGATATTGATGAATAAATAAATATTTTTTAACACACCCTTTGTGAATAATATTAAATTTTTGTTCAGGGCAATCCTTTTGTAAGCCCTAGCAGAAAACTGCCATCGTATGGAGATCCCAATGACTTTGAAATTCACTATCGCTGTATTTTTCGATAAGCTTATAATATTTCAATAAAATCACAGAAAACGTCTCACAAGTAAGTAATTATCAATATTGTCAAATATGTACTTACAACGCAGCGTTGGTGATCCACTCAACACCCCTATTTAAAGGTATCGTTTTTAAATGAAGTAAAACGATGTCATTTAGGATCTCCTTCTAAAATAGAGACAAAAATGTTGAGATAAATACGTTTGAATACGGAATCTAAAAATAATGTTCACATACCTCGCAATATATAAAAAAGATTATGACTATATGATTTGTTGGCCCTTAAGCCCTTTATGTTACAGTCGGTCAGTATTAAAAACAACGCTCCACATATGGCGTAAGCTTGGAAGCACTTAAAAGTAAAAAAAAATAAATAATTGGCGCAAACACTTTTGTTAGATGCTTGACCGAGCTCCTTCTTCTATAGGGTGGGCCATGTAAAATTTGCTTTTTGAATCGGCTATAAAAAAAAACTAGTCAATATTTTTTCAAACTTTTTTTTTATTTTGAAGATTGACCATTGTCATTTATGAATGAAAAATAATATCGTTGAAATGACTGTCACGACTGGCTTTACAGTAGGCCATTCGATCAACCCAATTTGTAAGCACATTTTCGATTGTTTGGGCTCCAATTTCATGAATGGCAACTTCGATTTCGTGTTTTGAAGCATCAATCGTCTCTGGATGGTTCGCATAGCATTTGTCCTTAACGGCTCCCCACAAAAAATAGTCCAACGGGCTTAAATCACAGCTCCGAGGCGGCCAATTGATATCGGAATTCAAAAACGGTAGCCAAAAGTTCAAGTGTAACTTTGGCAGTGTGACAAGTTGCACCGTCCAGTTGAAACCAAATGTCGTCCATGTCATCCTCTTCAATTTTTGGAAACAAAAACTCGTTGAGCATGTCACGGTAACGCTCGCCATTTGCTGTAACCGCGGAAAAAGAAGAAGACTCACCACTTTGGAAATGGATTTGCAATATTTCCCAATTTTGTTCAAACGTATAGCGTCCCGTTCGTAAATGTCAAACCTTTAAGTAAATTATGAACACATTTGACATTTCATTTATGTTACCATTCTCAAAAAAATAGGTGGTTCAAAAAGCAAACGCTATATGGCCCACCCTGTATTTGTGGCGTGCGTCTTGATGTTCCACAAATGAAGGAACCTACAGTTTAAAGCCGAACTGCAAACGGCAGATATATTTCTTATGAGGAGCTCTTTCATTGCAGAAATACACTCGGAGTTTTGCCATTGCCTACCGAGAAGCGACCTCTATTAGAAACAACTTTCTATATAATTTTGTTGTTTCATGCACGGAGATTCGAACCGACGCACTAACCAATTCGGCTACGGCGGCACTTAATGAGTATTAAAAACTTGCCTAATATAAGAAAAGATAACTATCAACGTTAAAAATAGTGAGTTATACCAGCTTCATGAAATATAAGCGCTAAACGTTAGCAGGTAGCGAATAGTGTAAATAAGCAAATATTGGCAGCGCCTCAATTTTTTTTTTTCTTGTTCACTCCTCTTGGGAGCATAGGGCCTCGGCAAAACTCAGTCTTGCGTTGGTTTCGTGAATCTATTTTGATTTCTGACAAGGTAGGTGATTAGCCTCCCGCTACCAGTCCTAAGTAGTGGGAATGCGCACCTGTCGTTGCTTAGGAACAACGCCTTCTTACTGCTAGGAGCGCCAACTGTGTTTCACATTTTTCTAGCAGAAGGATTTCGCTAAATTTCGCCGCTATTACCGCGATCGCCCGCTTCCTCTTGCTGGCGTCACTGATACAATGCCACTGATTTCGCTTTTTTTAGCAGTCACAATGCAAATAATGCGCTGATTATTGTGTGGGAGTAAGGATGGAAAAGATAAGTTTTTGGGGTTGAGAAATGAATTTTTTATACCAGTTTAATGAGGTATAACCATTATCACTAGTGGCGAAACTTGCTCGGTAACTTTGCTGCCGCTTTCACATGCAAATTCTTCGTCAAGTGAGCCGAGTAAAGAGATAGCGAGCAGGCAAGTGACGAATCGATGGCGGTTTATGTTAACAAAAACGTATTTGAACGGCTACTGAGATAACGGAATTTATTTTCTTCCTTCATAATTTATAACTTTTCCCCTAAATCATTTTTAAATTTTTTGAAAACAAATAAAAGTAAAACTTAAGATATTCCATTTTAAGTTTTGATATTTTTATAATTTTTGTAATTAGGCTTCCATTAAAATGTTGAGGAAAACGAAAATTCCGGCAATTCTTATTAATCACACATTCTGCACTAGGGTAATCCAGTCTACTGCTACATTTTCCACTTAATTTTTTGCCTAAACATTTCGCTTTAATTTTCTATAAATAAATAATCAAAAGTGTGCATGCGATGAAGTGGCATAAATGTTATTTATATGTACGCACGTCAAGCATCCATTGCTTGAAATTTCACACAGAAAGTCATGATATTCTAAAAGGGGTATTTATTGTTAATAAGTAAATCCATATTAATAGAAAAAGGCACTTGTGGGGATTCAACTTGAATGAACTATTTTTCAACTTATTAGAAGCAGTCACGTTTTTATAAGTTTTTTTTTATACGTATTACTTTGATTTTACTGGTTAATTGCTTTTTTTATATTTTATGCAATTTTTTGCATTTCTATATTTACAGTGACTGTCGCTGAGAATCGTACATTGAAAAATAGCGATAACGATTATGAGTTTCAGTGACAAAAAAAATATATGAATCGTAGTTCCAAGCAATTTCCTTTATTTTGAGATCGTGGCATGGTGCTAGGGTGGTTTATTATAAAAAAAATCATATTTCAAAATGGGCATTGAAGATTAAAGTCGCAAATTAAAAAAAAAACTTACTAAAAATTTAAAAAAATTTAAACGTAAAATGCGTGAATGTGAATCTAAAATGTTTTAAATTTGCTTATCAAAATTGTAAAATTAGCATACGAAAAAAAAAATTAATTCTAGAAAAATGTATTTAAAATTTTTGAGCTGGTGACAGATTTTGGAAATTTGGAAAATATGTATTTTAACTTGCATGTCAAAATTTAAGAAACTATTATAGGTACTCAAAAACAAAAAAACCAAAAAATTGCAGAAACTGTCGTATACAATTTTTGAAGATTTGAAACGATTTTTTGATTAATTTTTGAATCAATTTTTTTTTGTAGTTTTTTTTTAAGTTTATATACAATCTTGGGGATTTTTTAATTTGGGAAGATAGTTAATTTGCACATCAAAATTACAAAACTGCATACTCATAAACCAAAAATTGCAGAAACTGTCGTTTTTGGTTCAAAGATTTTAAATAAATGTTGGGTGTTTCTTTAAAAGCGTGTAAAACGGAAACGAAAAAAAAAAATATTCTTCTTTTCAGTATTTTATTTTTTGATCCATTGTTAAAAAATAAAATTTTTTTTGGCCATACGAGGTTCGTTCAAAAAGTTGTCAGTTGTCATCAAAAAATGGTCTTCACATAGACAATGAACACAGATATAGCGAGTACCACCGATTTTGATGAAATAAATATTAAATGACGTAGAATTGATGCCGTTATCATGCGAACTACGATCATTCGGGGAAAAAAATTTTTTGGATTTTGAATCTTTAAAGTAAAAAAAAGGTCAAGAAACGGTTTTTCATCTATGAACGTCCGCCATTTTGTGATTTTGTTCGTTTTTTTAAGATTGTAGTTCACACGATAACGATAGTTCATACTGAACAAAAAGTTTTTGTATTTTAGATTTCAGACACCTGTGAGTCCCGGAATCCGTGTCGCCAGCGACATACCTTTTTTGAAAGATTTGACACGATTTTTTTTAAGTTTGAAATTTTGTCGATTTTTTTTATAGCTATTTTTTTAAGTTAGTGACTTTAATGGTTTTTTAGAAAAATGAACTTTTTTTTAAATAATTAATAAACTAGCCTAGCACCCTTGCGCAATCTCAGAAGAAAGTAAATTCATGCAAATTCGTTATGATGAAATTTAATCTATATTAAGTAATTGGGGAAAATATTTTAAAGCGTCGTTTAAATTATATATTTTTATTTGAATAAATCAGAAAATTTCCTTACGCGTGAGGTGGCTACGTACAGTACCCACAGTTGCCTTTATGATAAGCAGAGATTATCCAAATCACACACATAACCCTAGAATCTCAATCACATTTTTGCTCCCACTATTCTAGCTTTTATATTTTTATTTAAAATATACCATTAGGTTAAACTTTTACGATTAAATATAGGGAGTAAATTCACACCTGCTTATGCTAAAACTATATCCGATCCCGTGCTGGCATACCTCAAATATTTGTATGGCGATACAATTTATGCTTCTGTGGATTTGAACCAACGCATGAGTCAAATGACTAGATTCATTTTTCTGAATTTAAAATTTTGGGTTTTTTCCTCTTAAAAGTGAGTATACCTAGGCATCGATACCATACAATTTTTGGTCTCTTGGTAACCCTAGTTTATGTGGGCACCAGCTGAAGTTAACGGACGTTTTACCATGGTTTCATTAGTTATCAGTGCAAGTTAGTTTTATCAGATTCATCGAAACATGCTTTTGTGGAAATAGAATACATCAAATCTTGGGGAAAGCAAGATGTTTATTTTTTTAATTTGCTTTCATTAAAAGATTACCTTTTTTTTCTTTAAAAAAGTACGAATTAAATCGGGCCATTAATAGATTTTTATGCAATTGTCTTTTGAAAAGACCGTCCGAAGTCAGACAGATGGCACTAAAGATGCGTATTGATGTTATGTTTAGCTAGTAGCATCTCTTGGAAGTACACACACCAAGTTTTAGCCAGATCGGTCTATTTTTGTTGTTGTTGTTGTAGCAGTTAACTTTGCCCAGTCAGTGTAGTGTAAATCACCAGGCGTCTTCGTCTAGCTCATCTAAAGGTAGGCCCAGAAAGCATGCTGTTTCGACAGGTTGGGTCCAATGGGAGAGGGGTGTTAGATGAGGCATGTGAAAAGGTGGTAAGTGTCATTCGAGGTGTCGGGGTCAATTATGGATAGGTAGGAGTTTAACCTGCCTGCTGTAAACTAAATTATTTTTTTTTGTTTGGCATTCGCTTGATCCATTCCATATTTTCCATCCAGTAGTTGTGGTCGCAAAGTTAGAGGAAATAGGATTCCAACTCGGTTCATATCCCCCCTATTCTCCATTCTTGACTCCCTCGGATCCCTCGGACTACTATTTGTTCCTCAATTTGAAGAAGTGGCAGTCGGAAAAAAAAATTTTATTCAAACAAGGAGATGATTGCAGAAACTAATGTTTTTTTCAGATTTTGATAAATCCTAGGGGGGAAGTCCATGTAGAATTCATTTTTTCATCGGTCATTTTTTTAACATATTTTTAAAGGTGATAAAATAATTATATTATTTTGAAGCTTTAACACAACTTTATTTAACCTTTAGAGAGTACAAACAATTTGTTTTTTAATTTTTTTTTTCAAAATGGCAGCCCAGGATCATTTCTTGTCGGCTGCTTACGGCGCGAGGTCCCAAACTGCTTTATTTATTACTCTTAATCTATCGATCTGAAACCAAAAAATTAAATTGTTTTTTTTTTATAACATATTAACGGAAAGGATGAGCCCATAAAATTAAAAAACAAGTATAAAATTAATTATAAAATACGCCTTTGAAAAAAAGTCAGAATTTAGGGCTATTTTATTGACATTTTTAACCCCCAAAAAGTAATTTATCAATGCGAAATATCTGAAATTTTAGGTTTATCCTTCCGATAATAATGTACAGAAAGACCTTACCAAACTTGAAACAAATCGGTCGATAACTTTTTGAGTTACAACACGAGTAGTTTTTGAAAATACAGTTTCGAGATAAATGAGTTAAAAGTTTGAGGTACAGGAGCACGCGGACCGCTCTCTATCTAGTTAATGGGTTATAGAAGCTATAATACTGGGCATTTTCGTATAAAAATTTCACAGTATATT
This sequence comes from Anastrepha obliqua, assembly GCF_027943255.1. Classification (NCBI taxonomy): domain Eukaryota; kingdom Metazoa; phylum Arthropoda; class Insecta; order Diptera; family Tephritidae; genus Anastrepha; species Anastrepha obliqua. Next base: position 36,150,720 of record NC_072896.1, read on the forward strand.
CTTAAAAATATCGAAATATCGAAAAAAATTGATTTTTTGAAAATTTTACATGGACTTCCCCCCTTAAAAGAAGTCTATGGCGAAATGAAAAAGGTTTACCCAAACAATTAAGTAGTTTTTACATTTTCAAGACTTTTCAAACGACCCGCCTACATTTATTTACTATTGCGGGACTATTTTTTTTAGAAACAAAATATTGATTTTTATATTGAGAATTTATGTACGTCCTAAACATAAGCCTAATCGGACTATAGATATGATTTTGCAAATATTTAGACTCCAGCGCCACCTAGCGGATGCAAATAAGCTTACAAAACATTCCTGACACACCTGCAACGACGCACCGAAATATCTTTGTAACCAGTAATTAAAACTAAATTTAAAAAACACACAAAAAAAAGTGGTTGTACGATTTTTAGTAACACTCACTGTAGACATTTGTGTACTTAAGAATCACTAGTGACTGCTATTAGTTTGCATTAAAAACGACAATCATTTGTCGCGTCGATATTCGTCGTGCCTTTTTCCTGAGAAAATTAGTAGAGTTTAATAACACAAACAAACAAAACATTAGTTCGTCGGGTCGCTGCCTTTTATGTTCTCAAATGCTTGAGTATTCGCGAATAGCGATATCCGATCGGCAGACACTGATCTGACCCACAAATACCGGCGTCAAATTGTACATGCATATGTGTGTATGCACATATGTAGATATGTGTGGCTATTTGTTATGCCGGCAATTTCGTATTCTATTACCGCGTAATTGTTGCCGTTCGTTTGCAATTACAATACCGAATACAGTTGTTACTTTTTTGTTGTTATTGCTTCTTAATTATGGTGCTTACATTGTTTCTTTCACGATTGAGTGTGCTTTTCATAGTTAACCCTCTGTTCGGCAGTTGAAGCTGGTGGAGCCTTTTTTGATTTAAATTTCGAATAAAATTTATTACTAATTAAATTATCTTAATGAAATTTCGTGTAAGTTTGGTTAGGTTGAAAGAGATGGAATAGGGATAGTAGTTCTTCTCTTCTCTATGCCCAACGCTCATGGAAACGGTGGTTACCACACTTTTTCCTGCCCGGGAGGCAATCACTTATGATATAGACGATGATCATCAATCCACTCCACAAAGGAGGTTCTAGCTTCATTAGATCGCATCAAGGACAATAAGACACCGTGGCTGAATTGAGTACCAAGCATCGCCCTCCAAACAGCTCTCAAAGCGAGGCCAAACGTGTTCGCCAACTTGTTTCACAACTGCCTCCTGGAAGGCGCATTCCCTGACATTGGAAAAAGCAGCGATTAGTGGTCCTGCTAAAGCCGGGAAAGCAACCAGAGCAACCATCATAGTATCTACCACTTTATATGTTAGATACAATCGGCAAAATGTTGGAGCGAATAGTGTGTAACAGAATACAGTACTTCTTGGAAAAGCCTGATGGGCTCTCTCCCAACCAGTTTGGGATACCATAACCATGGTAATGAGTATAGCCACAACATGCAGGAGCTGGAGATCTGGCAACTACTGTGCAATGGTAACACCAGACATAAAAAATGCATTCAACTCTGCGAGCTGGAACCTGACAATAGCCGCGCTCGCAGCATTTAAAGCTCCAGCGTACTTACAGGCGACTATTTCAACAGTAGGCATCTGCTTTACGACACGGAGGCTGGCGTTGGTGGTGTGCCGCAAAGTTCGGTACTTCAACGCTATGGAACGCCATGTACGACAGCGTGTTAAAATGGCCCTTCCCACAGAAGCAACACTTGTTGGGTGCGCTGATGATATCGCATTTCGAGCCATTGACAGCCATATGTTATTAGCTGCAAAAATGGAACGTGCAGCGCAGAAAACGGAAGTAGTCTTGCTAAGCAAACGGAGAGCACACGAGGAGATCATGATCACGGTGGGCGAGCGCTTCATAAGATCTCAGCCGCACTTAAAGTATCTAGCAGTCATCATTGACTCAAGATTAACGTTCAAGGATCATTGTGAGGCAGTCAGCAAAAAAGCGCAGCTAGTACACAGTGCACTTTCAAGCCTGATACCAAATATAGGAGGATCCCGGGAAGAAAAACGACAGCTGCCTTCAATATTATATAGCGCCGATCTGGGTAAATGTGGTATATTCCAGACCGGATATTTCAATTTTTCAATAAGTTTGCTTTCTAGGTACTGGGTCAAATTGGTTTTACAGAATATGATCTGGCAATCTTTCAAAACAAGATGTATCAATTTCCCTTACAGGCCCAGAGTGCTTTTACGGTTTGGTCAAAGGAGGAGGAAAAAACTCATATGATAATATAAGCGTATAATCTACATGGTTTGAACTAGCGCAAAGCACGGATCGTACATTATCACACACCTCGGAGTTCCCAGCTCTGATTCCCGTTTCCGATTTGGTGTGGTTTGCTGCCGCACGCATCAGTGGGTTAAATCTTTTCACACCAACGAATCAATGCCGTCGTTAATGAAGTGAGCTATTGATTCGGGCCTTTTTTGCTCTCCACTTCATTACTAATTGTGCAATAAGCGCTAGGTACGCCTAAGAAGTCAATGCGTTAGCAACTACCGAATAGATGAAGCAACTGATATAAGCACTGGAAAAGAGTTGCCTAAAAGTACATCTATTTGGAAGTACCCAATGTATTAGTAACACTGCATTCATGCAGGGCAACTTTTATTGCTTCAAGTAAAGAGTGTGATGCTCGTGCTCTGTTAACACTCTTGTGTTCTCGTTCTTCTCAATGTCGTTGGCTGCAAACTAAAAACTAACAACTGCAGGTATGTGAACACAACAGGCTGCACCGAAAGAGAATTCGCACTGTTGAAGCAACAAAAGTCTTTCTGTCTAAACACGTTCTAATGAAACTCTCTTCAAATGGAGTTGGCATCATTGAAAATAGTGAGTTATGCCGGCTTCATGAAATATAAGGCCTCTTCTTTTCATGAAAGCGTTAGTAAGTGGCGAGTATATGAGTTGATTGTAAAATATTGAGTTATACCAGTTCAATGAGGCATAACCATACCCGCTAGTGGCGTATCCTGCTCAATAAATTTGTTGTTGCTTTCACAAGCAAACTCTAAGCTAAGTGAGCCGAGTAGAGACATAGCGAGCAGAGAAATGGCGAATCGAAGACGGCTATTTTTGTTCATGCTTTCGGGGTTATTTGAAGTGACCAATATAGATTCGCGTCACTGGCTATACTTAAAGATAAATGGAGGAGGAAGGATGTTCAAAAATTCCTACGAGCAACAGGAACGCCAAATTTGAGTTTTGAAAAACAAAAAAAAACCTGTCTTGCCTTCGTTATAGGGTTAAAATGCACAAAACATATAAAAAATCAAGGAGAATTTTGAGCCAATTCAAACTTGCACTTTATTGTGTAAAATTTAATGCAAGCCCAAGGTTTTTAATTGCGCTATTTCTTTGTTTTTTTTTTTTAATAAAAAGTTTGAAGATTTAATCCTTATGGCCTATATTATAAAGGGTTTTCCAATAACAGGTGTTACAGGTGAATGGATTGCGCTATCGAGAAATGATTAACGATTTTTTATGGCCGGAATTGGATGGTATTGATCTGGACAACGTTTATTTTCAACAAGACGGTGCTACTTGCCACACAAGCAACAAAACATTGATCTTTTAAGGGAAAAGTTTCCGGACCGTGTTATTTCTCGAAGAGGTCATCACAATTGGCCACTGAGATTTTGTGATTTAACACCTTGTGACTTTTTTCTTTGGGGCCACGTGAAAGAGAAGGTCTACGCCAAAAGCAAAGGGTCGATTCAAGACCTTAAAGGTGGAATTCGTAAGGCTATCGAGAACATAGTGCACCCATTTTTTGCTTGTGGAAAATTTCATGAAAAGGATATTGTCCTGTAAGCGTCGTCGTAGTGGTCATTTGCCTGATGTTATTTTCTACTATTAACGGTATACCTTCCTCTTTATAATGGAACAAACATCTGATCATTTACATATATTAAAAAATAGCATTTTTCTTTGAATATCAAAATATATTAACACCTCTTATTGGAAAACCCTTTAGAATGAGTTATATTTGCACAAAAAAATTTAAATTAAGAAATATATAAATTAATAGTCAAAACTTATCAGCGAGGTATACATATCCAAGTTTCATACCCATAACAAAGCGGACCGGTTTTTTGTTGGTTGAATATAAGAAAATTTGCAAATCGTAGGTGTGTTCATATAAGGAAGAAATATCAGCATTTGAGACTGAGAAATACACTAATTTATTTGACCTTTAAAAATCACATAACAGCTCAGAGTTATTTTAATTACTATTTTAAGAATTTATTTAGCATTTTCTATTGAATAGACTCCCGCATAATTTCAGTTTGCACTAAAACGCATACATACACTAGAGCATACCTACATGCATAGGTAAATATGTGAGAATGACAACTTGCAACGTGACTGAATGATTTCCTAGAGCTGTCGATTACACTAAATTAAATGCAAAATTTAATGTCCATTACAATTAATTATCTAACAGCAAGCAATTAATAGTTTCAACTATTCCGAAAAAAATGTATACATACATATGTATATAAAGGGTCTTTGGAAAGACGCGCCTAGATGTGGTTTTGAAATAAAAAATTTAAAAATTTAGCTTCTTCCAAGTTTCCTATTTTTTTTATTCAAAATACGGCTATTAACATTTGCATGTGAAAAATTACATCATTTAAGTGTCCACTATGAGCACGTTTACAGGTTGTCATACGCGAATTAAAAATTTCAAGGCCTCGCTCACACAATATCGCAATGAGTTCAGCAAACCCACTTCGAATGTTGGGTTTCATCTCTGGAATCGTTGTTGACTTATTCACATAACACATGGACTGGAAAGGCACTAGTTTTATTGCATTCACCTCTTTTTCAGTTAGTACTAACCTTCAAAAGACAGCTGTTAAAATTGCATAGTATTTTATTCATTAGTTCGGAAGTTATTGTGCTAAGAGTGACGCTACTTTTGTTATTTGCAAACCAATGGATCAAAAAAAATTTCGTGTTACCCTGCTTCTTGATGGGAAAGAATATCGTTCAAGCGAAGCAATGGCTTGAAAAGTGTTATGGTGACTCCGCTCTACCAGAAACAACAATAAAATGATGGTTTGCAGACTTCAAACGTGGGCGTAAACACACCGATGATGCACAACGCAGTGAAAGCCCAAATGAAGCGGCAACACCAGAAAACACCAAAAAAATCCACAAAATCGTTTTGAATGATCGAAAAGTGAAGTTGCGTGAGTTAGCTGGCATCATAAAGATATCAAAAGAATGAGTTGGCTTTATGTTGCATGAGCATTTGGCTATGAAAAAGCTCTGTTCAAAGAGAGTGCCGTGTTTGCTCATTTTCAAGACAACGCACCTTAGTGCATTAAGTCAATCCAAAGCATGGAAAACTACATGAATTGAACTTTGAATTGCTCTGACATCCTTGGTATTCCCCAGATTTGGTTGCCAGCGACCACTGGATGTGCGTAGACCTAAAAAAATGCTCGCCGATAAGAAATTTCGCTCGAATGAAGAGGTTATCGCTGAAGCTGAGGCCTATTTTGAGGCAAAAGATAAATCGTTTTACAAAAATGGTATTAAAATGATAGATCGGCGCTGGAATGATGGCGTTGTTCTTGATGGAAATTACGTTGATGAATAAAGCAAATATTGAACAAAAACAAAAACGTGTTTTCTTTGATAGGCCCGGGACTTTTGCGCATGTGTTAGACTTTACTTTTGAAAAATCTCCACGAAAATTAGTCTAGTGGAGTTAGAGCGTATGATCTATATAAGTGGCCAGTTTATGTCACTCTTACGTGAGAACCGACCGAGAAACTTGGATTGGTATAATGCAATGTTCTCCCGTGTTGTGTGACTTGTGTCTCCATTCTGCTGAAAATAAAGATCATCAATGTCTATTCCTTCAACCTTATGCCACAAAAGATCTTCAATCAGTTGTTTACAGCAATGTCCATTGACAATAATAGCTCGTTCCCACGACAGTCGTTGTGCGTTGTACGTTGCCGGAACATCCCGGATTTATATCCGGCAAAGGACTGTCACTCCAGCAACATTCCTCGTACATGTATAGGAAATGCTTATGCTGCTACAACAACAATAGCAACAGTAAGACCTCTTTTATTTCATTTTTTTCTAACTTCGAGGAAAGACGGACCAATTATTCCGCCAGCCCCAAAACCACACCAAACCAACTTTGGTGGATGTATTGATTTTTTTGAAATTATTCGACGTTTTCTTCTCCCTAGATGCGGCAATTCTATTTGTTGACAAATCCAGCCAGGTTGAAATGAACTTTATCACTCACGATGATTTTGCGTGGAAAATCATGAAATGCAGTCGATTCTTGAATGCCTAATTGTTAAGAACGTCGAGATATCGGATATCGAGTTTGAAGGTTGTTCAGCAACACTTTGCGCTACAGCAGCAATATTCTCAAGAGAACGTCCAGTTTTTCGTCTGCCAGTCCTTTTTCTATTTTGGGTAGAACCAGTTTCTTGAAATTTTTTCACCAACCTATTTTCACAAAAAAAAAAATAGCTATTGTATTTTTGCAATATGTTGCTCTCAAAGATCGACCATTTTCATGATAAGTTTCAATAATTTTCATGCGCTTTTCTAACGTGTAAAAATGTGCATCTGTCTACTTGACAAATTCTTTTTGCAGAAAACCTTGCAGCGAAATCTGCAGGAAGACTGAAAGTCCTAAACGAACTCTCATACAGGACCAATAGACATGGCTCAATAAACCGGAACAATATAGTTAACATTGACTATTATATAGCTCCGGTTTTTAAAGAGGAAAAAAGGTTCAAGATTACTCTCGAAAGGAGTAAAAGGATGGCGTAAGGGTTCTATCTCCAAACGCAATACACTAAATGTTCGTTTTACGTTTCTAAAATGATTAGTGGATTAGGCGCTGGGATACACTGTCCAAAGTCAGGTCTAAGGAAGTCGTATAAGCTTCCAGGTCACTGCAGTGTATTTCAGGCTGAGGTTTTCGCAGTTGAAAAGGCAGCAGACCGAGCTTGTGATACCACAAGGACCAACTCCAAGGTTAATTTTTACATACATAACCAGGTAGCCATTAAAGCAATTACATCGTTTAGTATAACGTCCAAGATCGAAATAACAAAGTCAAGACGAATATTATAAATAGAACGAGCTAAACGAAAATTTAGGGTAATGCTAACACGAAAAGATAGCAGAACTATGATAGACGTACGGGCTGCACATAACCCAGTAGCAACGTATGCTTATAAAATAGGAATCTCGGATAGCGAGGAATGCAGGGGGCAGGGCTCAAGGGAAACTGTACAATATCCCCTTTGTGGATGACCTGCGTTATTCAAAACACGCTAAAAATATATCTGCGGCCACCATAGTTTGATTTATTGAAAGATCTCTCAGCAGTAATTTCGAAATGTCTCCTTAAATTCGCAATAGTAAGAGGCTCCACGCGGGTGGACCATTTCAAAACACATAATGAGCTCCATCTGGTATCACTATAAACCGAACCGGTCTATAGAGAGATAAATTGATACTTTATGAGGTTTGCAGTTTAGCCTAACGGTCTTTTGTGTTCTCTACTCTTCATAGTACCTCATCCAGACCCAGCTGCCTTGCTAAACTCAAGATGGAGTTTGGTTGGATTGAGCGTATGTGCCTTTCTTCTGGCTGCAATTGGCCAAGATGCCTCAACCTTCGCCGAACTATAGCGCTGCATTGCAGTCTCCTGAGGTTGGCCGCCGAAATGACAAGGATCAGTAGACCATACTCCGATCCTGTGCAGATGGCTACGCATTCTCAGTTTATCCTTGCGGAGGGTTATGAGTTTTTTAAACCTCTTTTGGTTGTACCCTCCCAGTAAGGAGGATACACCCAGCGTAGCCCCAAAGTTTGGTGCCAGCAAACCTCGCTTAGCCCTAGCTCTTCACTCCTAAGCTTCTCCTTGATGATGTGTTTTCCCATAGCAAGGAAGAGCTCGGTTTCTCTTAAAGGCGAGGCCGCAATATCTCTCGTAGTTATACCGCTGTGTCCTGGGATCCAAATTAGTCAGATGCAATTGTGTGTTCTTAGTAGATTAAGTTTCTCGATCCACTCAAGGACCAGTGGGGATTTGATCTTTCTAGAACGATAGGGCCATGAATGCCGCCTGACTGTCACTCAGAATGGCAATTCGCTTATTCCGGAAATTTCTGTTTAAGTCTATCTCTGCACATAGACAAATGGCATACGCCTCTTCTTGGAAGATGCTTGGAAAGCTGCCCGTAAATTCCAACGCCTATGACTTCTGGGGTCTTCGGGCCATCTGTGTACCAGTGCAGGGTACACTCCTGGAGTTTCTTTTCAAATACAGGTCTACTCCAGTTCAACTTATCGTTGAGTTCAATTCTGAACTTTTTTTCAAATTTGATGACTTTAGTGATATCATCTCTGGATAGCTGGGTAAGTCTGAGCTGCTCCCTCAGCATTGCTATGTTTTTAGATGACATCATTTTTCCTGTCCCTGGTAATATTCAGCAGGGTACGCTTGGCTGATTGCTGAATAACTATCATATATGAAGCGGTGTCAGCTCAAGCATCATCTCCATCGCAGCTATAGGGCAGAACCGTATCGCTCCCGTGATGCACACGCATGCGAAGCGCTGTCCGCACCGTCGAGAGAGTAACTCTCGATGTCCAAGCGACCGGTCCATGTGGTCAGAATTCTTGAGCTACAGCCACAAGATTTTCCTGTTAGACGTTTGCAAGTCATGAGAGGCTTTGTTGCTTTGGACAAGGTTGCGTCAACATGCGTCTTCCAATTAAGCTTGGCATCCAGAACAACGCCAGGATACTTAACTTTGCTGACCAAGCCAATAGCACCCTTATTAGTATCGGAAATACAAATTTAAGTTTTGGCTTTTCACTACTCAATTTTGACAATTTTCGTTTCATCCTTTCCTCTAGATTTGGGATACTGCTGGTCAGGAGCGATTTCGCGCACTTCGCACACCCTTCTATCGTGGCTCTGACGTTTGCATGCTGTGCTATGCCGTCGACGATCGCGATAGTTTTCGTGGGCTGAAACAATGGCGTAGTGAATTTCTCAACTATGCCGATGTGAAGGTGGACAAATTCCCCTTTATTGTGGTTGGCAATAAGGTGAGCGAATGTTGAACTTTTTGTTTTTGTAAGTATTTATCAATTTATTTCATATTTTGTATATACATTTAGCTTGATATGGCGCCAAAATACCGTCAAGTTAACTACGAAGAAGTGGAGCAATGGTGCAGCGACAATGGCATTAGTAGTCTCATTGAAACATCATCGAAAGCGGCGAGCAACGTAACCGATGCATTTGTGTTGGCCGTACGTCAGTGGAAACATATGGAGCGCATAGCCGAAATTGAATTACGTCAACAAGGCGATACTATCGATCTAACACGCAGCATACGCTTAGCACAGAATCGTTTTTGCTGCACTGGCGGCGGTGGTGGTAGTGGTGGCAGCACAACATCCGCAGAGGCCGAATTGGAGGATGAGTCTATGCGCAGTGATAGCCGTCCGTCGCCACTACGTTTTGGCAAGCGATCTACGGCGGCGAGCAGACAGTCGGAAGCAACGAATTTTCAACTTTAAATACAAAAATTATTTTTGACGCATGGCAAATCAAGTTCGTTTTGTTTAATTTATGTTTTTTTTTGTATTTGTCTGACGAACAAATACGAGTGCGAGTAGATGTATTTATGTGTATGTAGCTGGTTTGAAACCAGTAAACCAGCAAAGAAGACGAAAAACAATGTATCTGATAGACTACACCAAAGGCAGCTAGAAATGTTGTTGCGAGACGGTAGCGAATGAATCAAAAAGGGATGTTTAACTTTATGTGTAATTCTAAAATTAAAACAATACAAAAACCAACAACAACTAAATGTATATTATAAGCAACTAAGAGAGAAAAAGTTAATGTAAAAAATGCACAAATTGTTTTGAACAATTTATATCGCGAAACGTATATTACTCATACAAAATGTTGTACACATTTGAAATGGCAATACAATCACCCATATACGTACAATATATTGCACATTATGTAGGTGTGTGTGTGCGTGCAACAATATTCCATTTATCTACAATTATATAATTATAGCTTAGGTTAAATATTTTGCATTGCAGCAGCCGAATTGAGTATTATCTACATTTTTTATTGCTTTTATTTGGTTTTTATAAACACACAACGCTTTTATGTTATTATGAATGCACAATAATTGTGGAATTAATATTATAAAATAATAATAGAAACCTCGAAATCAAGAAATTAAGCCGAATTAGATTGTGCTGGAGAACAACAAACGAAAGTGTAGAAAACACAGCTTGCCCAGTTAAGTTTCTCGATATCCAATTGACATTCCGGTAGATTATTAAGAATTATAGCATTTTTAAAATTGATAAAGGGTGTTTTTTTTTAGCTGCATAAGAACTATCCATATCGATAACTATGATTTGACAGCTGAGATTGACAAACTGTAGGTTAACATTTCTGTTTAGTAATGGCCTAGACAGGCAGCGGCGTTAATCGGGATTACCGGCGCAGTTAATTCTGATAAAAATTGTAGTGTGACAGAGGGTTGTTACGCGTATTAGTGAATAGCTGATTTGCTTATTGAAAGTAGGTAGGTATAGGTAGGTCTGGTGGCTGCCAAAATGGCACACATAGACCTGTTATAGGTTCATTGTGATACCACTGGAACTTTTTTCTTACACTAAGGGATCCCTTCCAAACCATCCTGTGGCTTTTATAAAAGAGTTTATTGAATATTTTTGTTAGTAAAAGATTGACCGCAGACAACAATTACGGGTGTGAGCTGCCCTGATGCTGAAAAATGAAATTTAAATTGGTCGAGTTAAGGAGCACCAAGAGATTTGGTGGCTCCTAACACGCTCAGGCTAAAAAGCTCATTGTATTTAAAGCTCTGGAAAAAAAGGTAGATAGTCAAGGCGGGAAGGAGAAAAGTATTAGAGAAAGAGATAGGAAAGAATGGAGACAGAGACAGAGGTAGTGAGTTCAGTGAGAACTTTCCAGATTCTTTGGTAAATCTGTAAATGTCCTTCAGTTTTAGAGAACGAATATTGAAATTGAAATTTGAAAAGGTCGAGCCAAGGAGCACCAGGAGATTTGGTGGCTCCTAAAACACTCAGGCTAAAACGCCCATTATATTTAAAGCTCTGGAAAGGGGGTAGATAGTCAAGGAGGGAAGGAGAAAAGTATCAGAGAAAGAGATAGAAAAGAATAGAGACAGAGATAGAGATAGTTAGTCCTGTGAGAATTTTCCAGATTCTTTGGCAAATCTGTAAATATCCTCCTGTTTTAGAAAACGAATATTACTTATTCTCATGACATCGGAACCCAAAACTCGTAGCCGTGCTCTAGCAAAGGCAGGACACTCACAGAGAAAGTGCTCAGTGATTGCAATGGTGGTCATATGCTGACACTATGGATTGTGTCCTGTAATGATACCGACCATCAATCGAACGTTTTTCCTTCTAAATTTTAGTAGAAAGTTTGGCAGTTTTCTCTGTTCGGACATGTCACAAAACACTTTGCAGTTCTGCAGCGTTCTAGACCGGACCATCACTCTTTTTGTAGATTGCATACATAATCGCTGATCCAACTCATGATTCCGGCGGAACTGATTCCGAGTATTGGCTCTGGCCCTCGTGGGAGAACCGCTGATCCACGGTTGGCCAATTCATCGGCAATTTCGTTTCCTTGAACACCGGAGTGTACGAGCCTTTTCTGTCTTGCGCAGAATTAAGCTTCTTCTTACATTCTTGAACAATCTTTGAGCCTTGCTTCGCGTTCTCCAGTGCCCTTAGTGCAGCCTGACTGTCACTGAAAACTCCTATCTGTTTCCCGCTCCATCTCCTCTCGATTATCCATTCGGCTACTTTCAGGATGGCAAAAACTTGCGTTTGGAAAACAGTTGCCATTTCCCTCATAGCTTAGTGATACTTATTACTATCGTTTAAGTACCATCCAGCTTCAGATCCTATTTCATTCTTGGACCCAACGGTAAAGAAAATATCCGTCAAACCTCCCTGAATGCATTCTAAATTGTTCCATTGACATCAAATTTCCTTCCAAATGAAACTATGGCATCCATGCCCCGTCAGGAACTGTGTGAGGTAGTAATCTGTGTCACCATGTCCTCTCTCAACCAAAGCCTCTACGCTTCTGATAAGCTTATGCGTCCATCTGCCTTTTGTCGCTAGGTCCCAGCGATTTTGTCACTCAATTATGCTCCCCAGTCTTTCTTCTTTACGCTCTTCCGCCGTTAATCTCCTGTTTAGGCTTTTAGCTTTATCGTACACTCTACCCAGTTCAGAGGCCATTATATCTGGTGGCATGATACCCGATATGACACACACTGCTTCAAACGACACTGTCCTAAAAGCACAGGCAACTCTAAGGGAAATAAGTCTAAAAACTATTTCCGCCTTCTTCGCGTATGTTTTCTGTATCAGGGCTTTACCCCATATGGGTGCTGCATACATGAGTGTAGGCTGGGTAACTTTAGCCAGGAGCGCTCTTCTACTCTGAGTGGGACCACCGATGTTGGCCATGATTCTTGACAGTGCCGCCGTCACCATGGCTGCCTTTCCGCATGCTTTTTTAATGTGCTCCTTGAAGCTTAGACGACCTGATAGTCTTTAGGTGCCAAAAACAGTAGATACTGCTCAGATAGCAACTTAAAGATTTCTCTGTGTCCCGAAGTTCCGTCTTCGTGCCAGAAACCATATTTATATAGTCTATACACACAGGCCCTGATACTAAGAACTAATTATTTATTGAGAAAAAAAAAATCTTAAATTGCAATTTTCATTCAAACTGCTCCGAATTATCATATATCAATTCACCCTTTCCTGTTCTTCTCTTAAAAAGTTCAATTATGATTGAAAATAAATTGTCGTTCAAAGGGTTAACTGTCATTTTATGGAAATATTGCCATCGAAAATTCCCCTAATCCACTTAAATTATGAGAATTAAGTCTAGTTGTCAATTTGCATAAGTTTCATTTAATTCCCGAAATAATTCTGAATTAAGTCGTTAAACCTCCACCTGTCTAGGCCATAAGGTTTGGGAAGTCATCATGAATCGTTTAACGCCAAAACAACGTTTAAAATTGTGGAAATTTATTTCGAAAAAAGAAATCTGTTCGCGTAGTTTATAGAGCACTGCCTCCATTTCTTTCGAAATGTGTATAGAGCTGCCGTTACGCTGAATGGCAGGCGTTATCGAGCTATGCTGATTGAATGTTTGTTTCTGAAAATTAATCAGTAAAACATTGACGACATTTGGTTCCAACAGAACGGCGCAACTTGCCTTACAGCGCACTTAACAATCGATTTATTATTCAAGTCATCACGTTGTTCTTGTTGTTGTTGCTGGAATGACAGTCCATGGCCGGATATAAATCCGAGCTGCTCCAGTAACGTAGAACCGACTGTCGTGGGGACGTCAAGTGGCCATTGACGCCATATGGCCAGATTTTGTGATAAAAATTGTCAAAAATTTAACTGATCGAATGGACCACGCAACTCGAATCAGCGCATATGTATGTCGGATTCATATTCCGAAAAATAAATTCCATGAACTTAACTACCAGAATATAATAAAAAAAAATCATTCCAACAATATTTCTGTTTATCTGTATTATCATGGCCACCGTAGTTGAATGGGTTGGTGCGTGACTACCATTCGGTAAAGTGAATTCTAGTGTGATCGAAAAGGTTTTTTTTAATAGCGATCCCTTCTCGGCAAGCAATGGTAAACTCCGAGTCTATTTCTGCCATCAAAGAGCTCCTCATAAACACCATTTGCCGTTTGGAGTCGGCTTGAAACTATAGCTCTTCCCTCCATTTGTGGTCCAACATCAAACGCACGCCACAAATAGAAGGAGGAGCTCGGCCAAACTCCTAACAGAAGAGTACGCGCCAATTATTTATTTTTTATTTTATTATCATTTTACGTTCTCGTTCTCAAGCTCTTCAAAAAACACCCTTTAATTTATATAGAAAATTAAAATTTTAAATTAGCTAATTTAGCACAGGCTCGATGTTGTTTTCTATAAAAACAAAAGTACACAACGTCTCTACACACACAATTATGCCCTACTATATTTTTCTAGACTAATTTATGAAATGAAATTTTTATTTTTAATTTATGAAAGATAATACATTTTTATATTCTAAGTTTATAAAGCATGCATATATTGAAATATTGACATTTAATACGTCAATGATATTCCCGGTGAAATTATACCAAATATTAATTTTTAAGCTAAACACATTTAATAATTTTTATTTGTCTCACTATTGAGTGCCTAAAAAATGATAGTACTTTAAAAGTTTAATGAGAAATTTTTAAATTTTTTGTAGTTGAAAAATAATTCAATTTAAAATATTCCTGCACAGCTGTGGCCACTTAGATCTTAGACACATTTAAGTGTTTAATTTTTTAGACGACTTTTGTATGCGACTTGGCGTATGGAAAGTTTTAGTTACTATTAAAAATAGTCATTACTTGCAATTTTTTTTATTTTATTGGACAAGAAAGTATATTTTATTAATTTGATTTTTTTTTATGAATTGTGCAATTATTCTCTTAGATCTAAAGCAAATTATCATCACAGAAAAAACGAATGTAATATTTATAAACCTCTGTAGCCGAATGGATTTGTGTATGATCGCCATTCGGTTGACTGGCTAGAAACCCACAGTAGACATAAAGCATCAAATGATAGAAAAAAGTATTTCTATAATTAGCGCACCTCTGTAGACAATGGCAAACCTCCGAGTGTACATATTTCTGCCATGAAAAAGCTGATCATAAAAAATATATCTAGCGTTTGGAGTCGTCTTAAAACTGCAGGCCTCTCGATTTGTGGAAAAACATTAAAACGCACGCCACAAATAGAAGGAGGAGTTCGGCCAAACACCCAAAAAGTGTGCAAGCGTCAATTATATGATGCTTTCCATTTCAATTCAACTATTCGGGTCATGTTCTTCGATTTCGATGTAACTTAAATATGTTGCTCTCTGGTCAAAATAATGAGACACGTATTTTTTTGTTCGCCCGAAAAAAATTTTTTTCAAGAGTTATCGGCAATTTTGTTTTTCGGCTCAAACTCGATTTTTTTTAATTATATAAGAAAAAATTTTTTTTAAGTGCCCATAACTTAGTCAAAAATGAACCGATTTTAATAATTCTGGGTTCAAAATGATCATAATTACTTACACAAGCGACTTCATGTAGAAACAATTGCAAAAAAGTAGTTGAAAATTTTTTCGAAATTCAATATTTCAAAAAGTGTATTTTTTTATTTTTTATAACTTTTTCCAAATCAAGAGGACACCTCAAACTTCAATTAAGCTGAATGCCCAGTAGCTAAAATGAGTTGTTTTTGAGTAATGAATTTTTGAGTAAAAAACCTGTTTCGCACATTTTGTTTTTTGCAAAATAAAAAATTTTCAACTACTTTTTTGCAATTGTTTCTACATGAAGTCGCTCGTGTAAGTAATTATGATCATTTTGAACCCAGAATTATTAAAATCGGTTCATTTTTGACTAAGTTATGGGCACTTAAAAAAAATTTTTCTTATATAATTAAAAAAAATCGAGTTTGAGCCGAAAAACAAAATTGCCGATAACTCTTGAAAAAAGTTTTTTTCGGGCGAACAAAAAAATACGTGTCTTATTATTTTGACTAGAGAGCAACATATTTAAGTTACATCGAAATCGAAGAACATGACCTGAATAGCCCGGTTGCATTGAAATGGAAAGCATCATATATAATACTTGGTTTTGCCATAAATTTTGTGACAAATCTTACAATGCATACGGCGAGAAACGAATTTGCAGAAAAAAGTTCCGTTATTTTTGTTTTTGTTCGTATGCATTGTCGACTCATAAATTATACTCAGTTTTGTGGCAAATTTCACTTGTTAACTATGGAGTGGGGAGCTCAGCAAAATCGCATTGCACTGATTGCATTACAAAAGATTGAGATTTACGAATTGCTGAAAAAACTTAATATTTCGAAAATTTGTATTTACTGCACGATCAATAGTTTTTCCAAAACGTCTGAAGTGACATACAGAAAAAGAAGTGGTCGTCCTCGCGTGGTTCGAACCAGTGCAGCCATAAAAGTCGTTCGAGAAAGAATTCGTAGAAATCTCTCCTTAGAAAGCAGGAAACCAGCTCCAAGTCAAGACTAATTAGAGATGATCTTCGCTTGCTAATTAGAGATGATCTTCGCGCTTGAAGAAAATTAGACTCGACAGATACAAGCAGCTTCTTCGGTGGCACGCGGCCAATGGCCAAGCCAAACGACAAAATCTATGCCAAAACTTCTAAAGACGTAAAAAATGTTGTTCCAAAGGTTCAGCGTGGCCACCATCCAGCCTCTGTAATGGTTTGGTGGGCAGTGTCTTAGAAAGGCGTTACATCTCTTCATTTCTGCGAAAACCGGGGTTAAGACCGGAGCAAAAGTGTACCAGGAAAATGTCTTACAGGCGTGGTGAAATAGTTGAGCAGTACTCTCTTCAAGAGAGAGCGTTGGATGTTCCAGTAAGATTCCGTTCCAGCCCATAAGTCAAAAATCACTTAGCATTTGCTAAAAAACGATATTCCTGGGTTCATAGCCGCAGAAGTCCAGATGGCCGTCTGGAAGTCTAGATCTGAATCCATTGAAAGACTTCGGAGAAATTTGGTGAGTCTCAAACAATTTTTGGTTCGTGCAGCGACGTCAATATCCATGCAAACCGTGCGCGCTGCAATAGCTGAATGGCCTAATCGTTTGAAGGATTGTGGAAAAGCAAATGGTGACCATTTCGAATGAAAAAAAAAAAAAAATAAAACAAACTTCATTAAGGGGTTAGGGGTAAGCAGAGGCCCGAAAAAATGATGATTTTCAATTTATTTTTTTTTTTTTTGCTGTCGATTGCTTTATTTTACAAAAATAAAAACATAGCATTAAAACTTCATGTTTCGACAGAATTAAAAAAAAATTAATAATTATAAAAGTTATCACTGTTTGTGTGGAACCCGTTTCTCCAGAAGTCCCTTGCGGTGATCCTCTCAAGTCCTTGGATATTCATGTAAAATCAATCGGACAAGAGAAATTGGTTTTATTTTATTAATAGATAATCTTGCACCTGATCGAAGCTTTATTTCAAAATGAACAATATGGCGGCCTCAGCAAATATTTTTCAGATTTTCGAGAAAAAAAGCGACAATTAATTGTTTAAAAAAAATTGCAATTTTTGAAAAAAATCCTACGATGAGACATTTTTTTATATGTTTTTCAAAAGCAGTATAAATTTTATTGAAATCTACCAAGCCGTTTTTAAGTTACACTGATCACCAGTTCAAAAAACATAGTTTTGAGAAAAACGCATTTAAGGGGAAACACCACTGTGAACGCGTGAAAATTAAGTGATTTTCATGAATTTTTTTTTATAAGTAGGGATGATTATTTGATGATCGGACAAATTATAATTTATTTATCATATATTCAACTATACTGATACAAATTTTTATTACAAAATATTAAAAATTACAATTATTAATATTAATGCCATGACGTCATAAAAATCTGATGCACCTTGGTGGCTACGATACAGCGGTGAAAAATCATCTGAAAGCAAAAAACCAAAAAAATTCTTAATCTATACATCAATGACTATCGTCGTACGTGGCGGTTTTTTTTTTGTTTTTGGTACAGGTGGAAAATGGTACAGGTTTGAAAAATGAGTTTGTGTTTTTACCCTTTTTTTTGTTTTCGAAAGGCTTGAAAAAATATTAATTTTTGGAATTTTTAAAAACGACTATGTACGACTGTAGCCAATATATGTACAAAAATTAAAAAAAAAACATTAAAATCGGTTCATAAGTCTTCCAGAAATCGGGGCCACAGTGTTCAGAAAAGTCGTTTTGAGAAAAACGCGTTTAAAGTTTTCATTGGCCGTTGTAACTCACTACCTGCATTTATTGTATCGGGTATAACTGCGTCAATTTTCAAGATTTTAAGTTAACATTTTTTTACATATTTTTGAATATATCTACTTTAAGAAAATGAGAAAAAAGACTTTTTGAAAATCGACTTTTTTTTAAAAATCACAGTGGTGTTCCCCCTTAACGTTTTGCTGTTGCTAGCTACTTGGTCTCGAACGCTCCGGAGCGCCAGAGCGCCCTTTGTTAATTGTTAAATAACTCGTAAAGTATTATATTTGTCGGATTCACTTCAAATTTTCACACAATATTTTTAAGACATACTTTAAGAAAATGCAAAAACACAAAATCCAGTGTTTTGGAAATTCTGACTACCCCTAACCCCTTAAAAAAATTATCATACTTTCATATCTATAATAGACTTTACTTGTAACAGAACTTATATCAGGACCAAGTGTATACTTATATTTAACTGTCTCGTCGTTTTAAATAAAAAATATCAGCCGCGTTGTAGATCTAAATAAAAATTTACTCTACTCTAAGAAATACATAACTTTTAAATTGTCGAAACTAGATTTATTTGGCCACAGCACAAAGGAAGGAACGATTAAAAAATGTTTGAAACATACACATACATAAACATATTACACAACTACATAAATATGCACTTTTCAAACTCATATTTTGAAATTTAGTATCTGTAGAATACACAGCCAAGTTATTCATCTGATTTTCACCCAATCAAATTTTATTTAAAAATCTAAAACCAATTGTGCCTTGCTGCAATTTAAGTTTTAAACTTAATTATTGAAAGGTTGATGAAAATTTTACAGATTAAAAATAAATCACAAAATTTTGATTTTCTTTCCATTTTCACGTTAACTTTATTGAGTGAAAATCATATTTTTTTACTTAGGCATAGGCAATATTTAAAAAATATGTAACAATTATTGACACCAACAATTTATATATGTACGAGTAAAATTTATTTGGGATTTTTTCGCAAACTAAGTTGTGCTATTTTGAATTGGCTTCGTAAGACTATGTAAGTGTGTACGTACATAAATTGTAAAACCAATATAGCACCGATATAAAGGTTCAGAAATCATGTATTCAATTGTGTTTGATTTATTCTAAGAAAAAACGAAATATTCTGTGTGTGGCTTAACAAGAGTTCCCCGGCTACGCGGAGAGTGCTGGTTTAGTGCGTGAACGTGCAAAGCCGTGAGATGCTTCTGGCTACTGGTAGATCGGGCACACTCGAAGCGAAGTTCTAAGACTAACAAAGTCGACTATCAATTTTCTGAGCACCTTTTCCGGACATTGACCGTTAGGTATCCATGCGTTAAAACTCCTTTCTGCAGAAGATGGCTGAAGGATGAGGTGGAATCATCTCAGCACTTTCTCTTCAGTTTCTAACATCTAGGCTCTTTTTTTTTGCTACATCTGCAGGTTTAGCAGTTTTAAATATCACACATCTGATAAATTTCATCAGCAGCTTGAATCGGTTAACTCAATTGTAATTAGCCACCGTTCGGTTGTTGTTGCTGTTGTTGTAGCAGCTGCTGCGATGACAGTCTTTCCCACGACAGTCGGCTTTACGTAACCGGAACGACTCGGATTTATATCCGGCCAAGGACTTTCACTTCAGCAGCATTCCCCGTATATGTATGTATGAGAAATGTTTATGCTGCTACAACAACAACAACAACAACATGACAGTCTTTGGGCGAATATAAATTCGGATCGTTCCGGTAACATAGAATCGACTGCCTTGTGAATGGTTTGGTTTCGTCGTCATCCTCCTCTAATCCAAAGGAAAGATTTCTTTTGGGCTGACTGGTAATTTTTGGACTCGAACTAACTCATAGACCGAAATTATTTGTAACATATAAAGAGTAGGCGGGCAATTTCGTTCAAAATATATGCGAAGACCAGATCTTTCAAACGTATAGCTGGTTCCGGGCCACCGAAAAAAACACCATTAAGGACGACCATCTCATTGAACGTATTAGCATTGAGAATCAATTTAACGCAGCTGGAGATAGCGAGAGTGATTTTCAACAATAATATGTAGTAGAAATCAGTCGTATCTCCTAAAAGTCGGACCAGCCACTCGGCCAGACAAGAATCCACTTCTGACAGGTGAAATGGGCCAAAAACGTTTCCTATGGGCAAAATTGCACAAAATATGGACCAAAGAGGATTGAAGAAAGAAAAGTAATATTTTTGGACGAATTCTGACATTACCTTGAAATCCAACAAAGAATCTCTCCTGGCAACGAGTGCTACTTTGGACTGAGTAGGTAAATGAGTAGTAAAGTCCTCTCTCGTCGAATAAAACTAACACTTCACGAGTATAAGTCTCTGATCATGCCCGTCTTATCCTATGGCGCAGAAGATTGGACGATGATAATATCTAGCATTACTTGGAGTATTTGAGGAAAATAGTCTGCGGAAGATTTTTGGACCTTTGCACGTAGGATATGGCGAGTATTGTAGGCGATGGAACAATGAGCTGTACGAGCTTTACCGCGATATAGACATAGTGCAGCTAATAAAGATGCCGCGGCTACGTTGGCTGGGTCTTAGTACAAAAGCTCCAGCTCTGAAAGTAGTCCCTGCCGTACCAGTTGTTGGCAGCAAAGGAAGAGGAATGTCTGCTCTTCGTTGAAAAGACCAGGTGGAGAAAGGCTTGGCTTAATTTGGTGTGCTCAACTGGCGTCGGTTACAACAATAAAGAAACGACTGACGCGCTATGTTAAACTTGGCCAAAATCGCTTAAGTGGTTATCGCATCAATCAAGATGAAGAGAAAATATATGAAAATCGACGCTCTGTGAAAAGTGCTTTCTATCTTTTAAATCTCCTGGTTCTGACGATATCTTGCCTGTGATGCTGCAGAAAATAAGTACCTCGGTGGTTCCTGTCCTGCAAGAAATCTACTGGGCGTGTATCGAAGAAAATGAGGGGTCAAGACTCGGCTAATCATATTCGAATCCAAATTATCTCCAGCGCAACATGCTTACCTCAAAGGTAAATTCACGGAATTAGCCTTATACTGCAAACAGTCACCGACGTAAGCGCAGTCTCCTGTCACAAGGATACAACCATGATACGCATACAAACCGATGTATTCTGTAAATATGTAACTAAAAGAACGCAGTTGTTCTCTACGGGATGAGTTTTGCTCAATTTTGTGCTCTTTAGGAGCTGCGGTAAGGGACTACGTTCGTCGGTGACTGTTTCCAGCATGGCATGAGGTCGTAGGGACTGTGGAAAAATCTCTGGAAGGCAAACAATTCACTTTGGCGGCCTTCATAGATATAGAAGGTGCTTTTAATAACATCAGGGCGGAGTCAATTGTCACTACGTTAGACTAGAGATGGAAAGACCTGTCTGTCTCTGGATGTCGTCCCTGCTTGGCTGCGGGGAAGTTAATGCGGTCGCAAGAGGGGCTAAAGTCACTAGACTCGTTCATAGTGGGATGCCGCAGGGTATTGGCCTTTCGCCCCTACTTTGGCTAGTTGCTATTAACGAAGTTCTGACAATGTTAAATAAGGGTGGGGTTCAGGTAGTAGCATACGCCGATGACTTGGTCCTGATGGTATCGGCACCGTTTCCCTCAGTCATGGCTGAGATTTTGGAAAGGTCACTAGCTGTACTCAGTCGCTGCCAGTTGCGGCCTCCGAGTCAACTCTGACAGCTCCGTGTGCTATTACCAAAAAATATAAATTTCCACCCTTTCAACTTCCCAAATTAAACAACCACGTTCCCCGCTCTCATCGGAAGTTAGGTATTTTGGAGTGATACTTGACTCCAAACTCCATTGGAAGCTACACATTGAAAATCGGGTAAAGAAGGCCGGTATAGCCTTCTCCTCCTGCAAATCTATGTTCGATAAAAAATGGGGACTCAAGCCACAGGTCGTGCTGTGGATGTACAACGCAGTGGTTTTGCCAATTTTAACGTATGGATGCCTGGTAGGAAGCTCTTCGGAAGGACTATAATAACACTAAACTGGGGAGGGTGCAAAGGACTGCATGCATTGGCATCACTAGAGCATGTAAAACTTGCCCCAGTGCTGCCCTGAATGTCCTTTTGCACTTACTTCCCATCGACTTTTCCGTCATTTCCATCGCAGCTCAAAGAACAATCAGGTTAAAGGAGGTTGGCCTCTGGAGGCAATCTCTCAAAGGACATGACAGTTAACTCCATATTTCTCCGAACTTCGTACAGATCTTTCTATCCGCGAACTAGAGTTTGAGGGTCGTGCATTGGAATCTTTCCAAATTGGCAGGATTGGATCGAGGGAAAATCTGCACCGAAGCTTGCACCTCTGTCTTCACGGACGGTTCTAAGATGGAATCGGGAGTCCGGAGCAGGGGTTTTCTCTAAATCAGCCAATTTATTTATCTCCTTTAAACTGTCGAACACTGCTAGTGTTTTTTAAGCAGAAGTCTTTGCGATCCTGCAGGTATGCTAAATGCTTAGGGAACGCGGGAGCGAGGGAGATATTAACATTTTCTCCGATAGTTCGATAGCAGAAGCTGTGGGGATCTTTCAGAGAAGGAGACTGTTGAGCACTTTCTCTGTAAATGTCCGGGCTTGGCAGCGCTAGACGATTAAGATCACTGGGCGCTCCTCGACAGCCTGGGGCAGCGCGCCAACCTCCAATCCAATCAATCTCCTCCATTATATCAACAGCTCTGGCTGGCTGTAGATATCTGCCTGTTGGAGGTCTCATAATGGTATCAAAACGGCGAAGTATTGTAGACATTTGCATCAAATAAATCGTATAGTAAAAAACATAGCTTTAGATTGAGGTCCAGACAACTTTTATATATTTATTTCTATTTTTAACAAGCAATTCTTTCTCATTTAAAAACTATTTTAACTATTTAAGTTGCATGCGATTTTTAAGTACAGTATTTGCTGTAAAGTCATATTTGTAACGGTAAAAGTAACATTTTTAAGAGTTAGGAATGCATTGGACAATAAGAATTAAAGCAATTATTTTATAAAATATTTAACTTTTTACATTTTATAAAATATTTATCTTATTTTAAAAAATATCTATTGCCTTCATTGAAAAACTAAATGTCGCGAGTATTTTTACTTCATGCCAATTGTGTGTTGCTTTCTATATTATAAGTAATTCTGGAAATTTATTTATTTATAAATTTTGCAGAAAATAAAAAAGCCTGCATTCCCTGCTAACCCCAGAAAAAAAATTATTTAAAACTTTCTATTATCGCATAAATTTTGTATTTATTTTTAATTTTTTTGTTTGGTTTTATATATTTTTTTTAAAGATACCCAAAAATTATTCATAAACAAAATAACAACTAACAACTAATAATATTTTAAATAGGTATATAAGTACAGGCATATTTTTTGAGCTGCATTTTTGCATTTAGGCCACTTGTATATATAGCGGCCGAATATAGCTTAATTTCACTACGCATAACATTATTTTCAAATTCATAATTATATCACTTAAGTAACGGAGTAACGGAATATTTATTGACATTTATATTTCAACAAAAGTGCTGTTTGGTCATATTTACCTCCTATCGTATCGCACCCAGCGCTTTTGAATACCCTTTAATAACTCCTTACTGCATATCAAGAAACTGGTAAAACCATCTTTTTTTTTGTTTTTTTTTTTGTTGCTTCAAACACTTCATACAATTCAAATATTTGCTACTACTCCAAATTGTGCATTTCTTACTTTTACAAAATTCGCTCAATCAATCCTTATATTCTTTCCAAGCAATCACCCATCCCTCCCTGGCGCACTCACTTCTTCTTGTAGCCATAGGAGTTTATCGCCACATACTCGTTGTCGCACAGCAGCAGCAGCTCATACCATTGGCCGCCATCGATGCGCTGCAACTCCAAGTCGCCACCGTATGTGGCAGGCAAGCATTTGGGCGAAATGTGTTTGTGCAGTGATTCGCGATCGGTGGAATGGAAATAGATGCGCGAACGCAATTTTTCACGTAAGAATGGCTTGAAGAGCGCAAAGACAACATTGAAAATTTTCGGTTGATTCACGATGTGTATGGCCTTGACACGCAGCGGCACTGAGTCTTGCAGCCAATCGACAATACGCTTTGCGAATGGTGGCGTAAATTGCCAGGTCTGTTGTAGACTCAGGCCGTCCATGTCGAATATCACAATGGCGCCGCAGATTTGTGTTTCCGGCTCTAGCATGGCTGCCTCCAGGAAGAGTACAGCGCCTTTGAAAACTTCATCGAGCGTGACTTGCTTGTGCTTCCAACGTTCTGAGGGGGTAAGAAGTAGAAAAATGCTAGTTCAGCAATAAAATGTAAAGACTACAACTCTACTTACTGCCCAGCTCGAGTAACAAAATACGACGACCGCATTGATCACGATTCGGAAAAACGGTGAGTATGTTGTTTTGGAAAATGTTGGCTTCCTTGCTGGGCACCAGACCGTCGTAGACATTGGCATGCTTCTGTTTGAAGGAGTAGTAGCGTTTGATCTGGAAATAATGATTTGAATAATTAGTTTTATTCAAGACATTTCAAAAATAGTCGGTAAGCGAAAATATTGAATTTCGAAAATCGTTCATTACTTGAAAATTTTAGTATCAATAACTTCGAACTATTGCAGTAAATTCGCTAACATTTTTTACAATTTTCAATTTTTCACAAATAATGATTTGAGGTGAATACTCCTATTGTAATATTTGAAACTTTATTTTACTCACCAAATCACGCGCACTCTCCGGATAAAATTTGCATGGACGCAAAAAGCGTACGAACCATTCATCGTTGTCCTTTGGGTAGAGCAAATCTGTCTCGGCTACAAAAAAAAATTATAAATTCAAAAATTTTAAATAAAATTCATAAATTTTAGTGTATTTGAGCAAAGGAAAGATTTAAGCTTTATGTTGTTGTTGTTGTAGCAGCATAAATATTTCCCATACATATGCGGGAAATGCTGCTGAAGTGACAGTTCTTGCCCAGATATAAATCCGAGTCGCTCCGGTTATGCAACTGTCGTGGAAACGATTTAAGCTTTATAATTCTTAATCGTTATCAAGTATTCATCAAAAAACTTAAATTATTTCCAACTTTGCTATTCTCAGGGCTTTTGCTGTGCCGAACTGGCACAACCTCAGCATTTCCTCGGAGGAGTTGTAGGGAAGATACTATAACTCTGAAGTTCCACAAGTCTTTTAGTGCTAGTTAAGGGCATAACGACCCCCAAGGATCAGTTTTAGGCCCACTACTATGGAACCCTATGTATGATAGCGTACGTAGACTAAATATGCATCCTAGAACGAAAGTCATTGGATTCGCGGATCATATTGCGGTGGTAATTGCGGCAAAACATATCCAAGATATTGAGAGGATCGCCAGCGAATCATCAAGTATGTAGTATCACGGCGCTTGCCATTGCCCGCCAAATGTGGACATGTAGTTGAAAAATCTTTTTATCATTTGATGTTTCACTTCCACAGTTAGCTTCAGGTTGGTTCCAAACTTCTTCGAATGTGCTCCAAGAAGATTTAAGTAAGCACACAGTTTGAAAAAAACAAAAATCGTGCGATCATAAAGAAGATACCCAAAAAATGGCATGACAAAGGCCCATATAAACCTATGCACTTCTTCGGAGACTATTGAGGAGGTTTTTCCCTTGTTGCTAAAGACGTCTGAATTGTATCCCATTAACAAATCACTTTTTTATGTAAAAAAAAGTTCAACGCCTTAAGCAAAAAATTTGAAAAATTAATGCGATTTTGAGACACTTCTATAGAGCCATGGAACTGGCTACTTAAAAGTCTTCTAAGATTTCTAATTAAAAAGTTGGAAATTTTGATGAAAATTTGTTGAATTTTTCTAAACTTCATTAAATTGGTAGTGTCAAAGGCGGTTGATAGTTGTCCAATGAGTTTTACGCGGTTTCTGCTGTCATTTCAACCAGTCTAACAAGCTTAGGAAGAATACGAGTATTAAAATTATAAAGTACGTTACACAGTTTTTGTCTGCCAACAGAATCAAATGTTTGCTTGAGATATACAAATATGTAGATGGTATAGAAGAACGTCGTATTGATTGAATTTTGACGTGATAACGTCTTATAATTCGATTTAGCCGGCTGCAC
Organism: Anastrepha obliqua; assembly: GCF_027943255.1. NCBI lineage: Eukaryota > Metazoa > Arthropoda > Insecta > Diptera > Tephritidae > Anastrepha > Anastrepha obliqua. The sequence goes on from NC_072896.1 coordinate 36,176,901, forward strand.
GCACGAAAAAATGTGTCGTTACCTTGCTCATTAGGCGTTACCTTGCTCATTTGTCGTTACCTTGCTCATTGCCGTTACCTTGAATGAACTGCAAGCGAAAGCGCGGAACGAACGACAAAGCAAACGAAAGGCAACGTTCGACATCTTGCTCTCTCCTACTTAAGTGAGCGTATAAGTTAACACATGCAGCCCAACGGCAGCTGTAACATTTTAAAAAATTAAAAATCAACACAGTTCTTTAATTTATATATGTATGTATATGCGCATATATACATATATAAATTCACGTATTTGTATTTGCATATGCCTTCTTATTGATTATTATTAATTTGATTTACTTGAAGAATTTAAAATAAAACCAAGTTTGTTAATAATACCTGTTGTTTTAATGTTATTATTATTAATTTTTTTATTACATATGAAGGAAAAAATGTATGGTATAATAATATTTACCATATACCTTATAAGATATGTTGTATACTAATACATACATGTATATAAACATGCATATACATTTACAATTTCGCGCAATTTTCAAAAAGAATAAATCTATATGTAAAGATGCATACAAATCATATGGACATATCAAATATACGAATATATTCCGTACGCAAGCAAATGTAAGCTAATGTGCTTGAACTGCAAGCGAGAGCGCGGAACGAACGACAAAGAGCACAATCGGCCCCCGCGTTCGGGGTGAGCATATATATGTATGTATATGTATGTATATGCGCATTTGTATATAAATTCACATATTTGTATTTGCATATGACTCCTTCCTGTGTGCATGGTAATGAACCAATTCTCGATGATGATGCCTCTAAGTGTTGTTGACTTATTAACGTCTGATGCACAATCGAAATTGAACATATCTTTCATGAATGTGATAAATGTTTCGTCATTTTTCCAGTTTGTGTAAATGTAACTTGACCTATTCCATTGCAATTCCATTTACCTCCTCCTCTATATCCATACAAAATAGCTATCAAACAAATAAAATTAAAATTTTGTTTTGAAAATTGCAACCATTCCATCAATATTTTCTTATGACGTTGTCACGTTAAACTATCGTTCGTAAACCGACTTTACAGACAACCTCTTTTTCCTTAGTTTGTATAATTACTGCAGTTTTTATAGCTCTGGCTGAGCCTGAAAGTGTACAGAAAATACATTTACATTTCTTATACTGCTATCCCTGTTAGCATAACATTTTCTGTTAGCGCAGCAAAGCTGTAAAAGTAAGTTAACACATTTAAGATTTAACGTAAATTTAATATTACTTTTGGAATTCCACTTTTATAAAGAGTTTTTCTAAAGTGACGCCTAGATGTAGGTAGGTAGGTAAGATCGCAAGAGTACCCCAGGTACACTACAAGTAGCACTTACGTGCCGTTTTAATACCAAAATGTGGACCACTACCTGTGAAAGGATTTAGGGAGGAGATAAAACCGTCTACAGCCATCCAGTGCTGTTGATGTAGCGGAGGAGAGAAAAAGGATCTAGGCTGGAGAATTTCATCTAGTCATCTCCAAAGGGCACGCTAAGGAATCTCATGCGCCTAGCCGCCAAAGCCGGATATTTGCAGAAAAAGTGTTCCACAGTCTCTTTCTCTGCAGTATCCCCACAGCTTCTGCAATAGGGGTTGTACGGAATTTCAAGCTTGGTGGGGTAATACTTGACCCCAAGCTCCACTGGAAGCTGCACATAGAAAATCGAGTTAAGAACGCCAATATAGCCTTCTACGCCTGTAAATCTATGTTCGGCAAAAAAGGGGGTCTCAAGCCACGTGTCGTACTTTGGATGTACAACTTAGGTGCTCTTGGTAGCTCTTCAGAAGGCTACAACGCCACTAAATTAGAGAGAGTGCAGAGAACTGCATGTGTGGGTATCACTGGTGCTTGCAGAACATGTGAAGGAGACAACTTCCTGTAGGACATAGTAGCATCTTGAAGCAGATCTCCCCTTCCTTCTCTGTTATTCGCACTGACCTCTCCATCCGCAAACTGCGTTTTGAGGGTTGTGCTAGGGCTATCTTTCCGAGCAGGCAAGACTAGAAAGAGGGGAGAGTCGCTACGGATATAGATACCTCTGTTTTTACTGACGGATTCAAAATGAAGTCTGGAGTGGGAGCGGGGGCTTACTCTAAATCAGCCATCATTTCGGTCTCCTTTAAACTGCCGGAAATAAGCAGCGTTTTTCAAGCAGAGTTCTTCGCCATCCAACAGGCATGCAAAATGCTTCGGGATCGCTGTTGGGAGGGAGACATTAATATTTTTTCCGATAGTTAAGCTGCAATCGTCGCCATATTGCAGCTCTCTTCCGGTGAACTCCTGTAAGGAAGAACTCAAACGTCTCGAACGTGCAGGAAACATTTTCTTTATCTGGGTTCCTGGGCACAGGAATATAGAGGGAAATGAAATTGCCGATGAGCTTGCCAGGAAGGGGTTCCAGCTGTCCCCTTCTCAGACATCGATATCCCCTTGGCCGTGGTTAAAGGGAAACTACACAACTTCCTTCTAAAAAAGCGCAAGACAGATGGAGGTCTGTCTCATCGTGTGCAATTTCAAAAGCACTATGGCCTCAATACGATAGAAACAGAACGCTTAAGGTGATGGGAATTCCCCGCCATTCAATTTCCAAACTCACTACGGTGTTCACTAGTCACTGGGTGATCGGTACTCATGCGACGCCTAGATGTCAGTAGTGAATAATTCCTAAACGGTAACTTTTTTATGCCATCTTTCACATTTGCCAAGTAGACAGATGTACAATTTTACACGATAGAACCACGCGTTAAAATTATTGAACCTTATTATGAAAAGGGTCGAACTTTAAGAACAACTTATCGCAAAATTCGTGATTTTTTGGTAGAAATAATCGTCCAAATGAGTTGACTATTCAAAGTTCGTTGAAAAGATTTCAAGAAACTGGCTGTGTCAAGAATAAAAAAATAGAAAAAGAACTGGCACACCAAAAACTTGACGTTCTATTGAGAATATTGCTCTTGTAGCGCAAAGTGTTGCTGAACAACTTTCAACATCGATATTCGATTTCTCGACGTTCTCAACAGTTAGGCTTTCATGAATCGACTGTTTGGCGGATTTTACCGCATGGTGGGCATGAACAAAATTGTTAAGAGCCGTATTTAGAACAAAAATAGTGAAAATTGGAAGAATCTATATTAAATTTTTACATTTTTTTATTTTAAAACAACATCTAGGCGCGTCTTTTGAAACACCCTTTATATTTACGTATTATTTGATTGGAAGCCCTTTTATTAGTTTAGTAGCACCGTTTTTTTTTTGTTAGTCCATTAAACCAGATAGAAAAGCTCCACTTACATTTAAAAGCCTTTTAACCAGTTGAACCAATAATGAATTTGCTTTGCCAATAAACGTGAGCTAATAAATAATTAGTATTAAGCATGAAATTCATTACCAAGACTTTTTATAAATATTACATTACAAAAAAATCAACAAAAAAAAAATACGACAACAAATGTTAAATTATCGTCAAAGCAACCGGTCAATTCGTAAGTGCGTAAACAAACTTAGTTAAGATAATTCATTACCAAAATGATGCGAAAGACGAGAAGTAAATAAAAAAATTTGAAAAAAAAATTGAAATTGCCTATAGCTAAATGGTCGATTAGGAGGCGTGTTGACTATGATCAGCTGTAGCTGTACGTAATTTATTTCAGCTTTACGCGAATGTGAAGCAAACTTGAAATTAATATATTTTTGTTTTTTTTTTTATATTCTTATAAAATTTGATTATATTTTTTGCCGTAAAAACGCGAACTTGGTTCTGATTGTTTTAACATTGAAAAAGATATGTTAAGGTGTTCTCTCTTTTATGTGAACACGCACACACAAAACATAGTTGCACATACAGCGAGAGACAGGTGTAGTTAAAAAATATTATGTTTCAGCTGTTTGATAGAGAGTTGGAAAGGTTGGGATTTTCCATGGCAAAAAACTGTAACTCTGTACGATTATGACCCTGATGAGTATAATGACGGCAATGATGACAATTTTGATGCTGATTCAACATTCGGCTGACAATGAATTCGCTTCTTTTGTACTTGTGCACATATACACATACATACATATGAACGTATATATATGTATATTTGCATGTATGTGCATAAAAGCGTTTATTTATTAAGCAATGATTTTTTTTGCCCTGTGTATAACTTCCAGTTGCTCCAATGCTGTTTTGTTTCTTTTTCTTATTTTTGCATAAAATAATTTCGACACCTTTTGTTATTCAAAATGTTTAAGTCGTAGTAACCCTTTGTGATTAATCGCCGTGACCTTCAACTCGTAAAAATTGTGTGCTTTGAGCGAAGCAAATGAAGAGGCGCACACATATGTATATTAGGGCGGGTCGATTTAAAAATCACTCATCGCTCTGTGAAAATCGTATTATAGGGATCAAAATAAGAAACTTTGCCGAAGGAACCATACCTCTAAAACGAATTCTGATGCCCCTCAATTTGGGTCGAACGAAAAATCCCACTTAGACCCATTTAGAGTGCTCCAATCGAGTCCAAATGTATGACCGACCCCCACTAACTTTGGACGGCCGATCCACCCATGCCAGTGGCACACCCCCTGGAACTCCCCTGGAGGGTTCCCCATACAATCATTTCAAAATATTACCATTTTTGACCTTTACATGAGAAAAGAAACTAAAAAGTTCGACCCAAATTGTGGGACATCAGAATTCGTTTTAGAGGTATGGTTCCTTCGGCAAAGTTTCTTATTTTGATCCCTAGAATACGATTTTCACAGAGAAATGAGCGATTTTTAAATCGACCCGCCCTAATGTGCACATTTATATTTTTTATTACTCTACAGCACTTGTAAGTTATTTAGATTTTTAATAAACACCACCCATTAAAAAAATAATAATAATGCATTTAAATTTCAAGTGACAACGCCGGTCATGTTTCATTTAAAATGAAACCGATACACAAAATAAATTCAATTCAAGCACGGCGAAATTATGAAGATAAGGGCATTCAGATGATAAATTTTTTTGTTTTTAAATAATCATAATTAAAGTAAAAAAAACATCGTACTTCAACTTTACAGTTTCAAAACACTTAATCTATAGATAAAGAGCCTTTAACAAGAAGCGCCCAGATGATGTTTCCAGGTTTCATACTTTTTATTCAAAATACGTCTCTTAACAATTGTATTTGAAATATACCATAATTTAAATGTCCTCCATGTGGTAAATGTCTACAGATAAAATCCGCCAAACAGTCGAATCATGAAATCCTGATAGTCGAGAACGGCGAGAAATCGGATATCGATGTTGAAGGTTGTTGCGCTACAGCAATAGAACGGCCAGTTTTTCGTCTGCCAGTTGTTTTTCTATCCTGGATAGAACCAGTTTCTTGAAATTTTTTCACCAACCTTTGAATTGTCACTTCATTTTATAATTATTTCTAAGAAAAAAATCATGAATTTTGCGATCAGTTATTCTTAAAGATCTCCCATTTTCATACTCGGTTAATTTAGCTTAAATGGCTGCCCTTGCGAGGGGTCCACTTGGACAAATATTCAAAATTCGTCCATTGTGATACCATACGGGAGAAAGGAGAAAGGAGGGAAGAAAGGACCTTGGGATTAGAGGACGACGACCATGCACTTACGACGATGCCGTCGCAATATGCGCAGGTGTAGCGAAAAAGTGAGAGCCCATATCTATAAATCTTTAGCCGACGAGAGCAAGGCAGATGAGAAGAAGGTTATGAGATGATTCCACCTCGTCCTCCAGACAGCTTCTATAGAACGGACTTAAGTCAATCCCAAGTCTCACCGCATGGACACCTAACGGGCAATGTCCAATGGCTTTATTAGCCTTAGAAATTCCCTCGAGCGACTTTGCACGGTTTCACACTAGCCCAGCGCTAGCTGAGTTGACGCGAGACGCATCTTTCCAGGAGCAGACCACAGGTTCTCAAGATAACACCAAATTGCGATCATTTTGCGATGAAACCATCTCCAGGATTCCCAGTCTAGCCAACTAGCAGTTTCCCCCCTATGCCGCTGTGACCGGGAACCCAAATGATCCTGATATCGAAGTATTCGGAGGCAATCGAGAGGGAAGCCAATCATTCCCCGACTAATTTCGAACGCACAAACAACGAGCCCAAGGCCCTAATTGGTGCTTAGCTTTCGGTGTTCATATTTACACCCTTTACAGTAATTACTGAAGTGAGCAACCAGTCCACTGCTTCCTTAATTGCGGCCACTTCCCCTTGGAAAACACTACAGTGGTCCAGAAACCATTTTTATAATAAGAATCAATAATTTTAACGCGTTTTTCTATCGAATTGAATTGTGCTTCCGTGTACTTGGCGAATGTCAAAGATGGCATAAAAAAGGTACCACCTAGGAATAATTCCCTGCTGACATCTAGGCGTCAATTTTGAAAGACCCTTTATATAATAAATTCTCTCAAAAAATACCGAGAATTGAAAATTTAAAAAGCCAATTCAAAATGCTTATTGAAATTAAAAACCGGTCTTACGATAAATAAGGAATATCATCTGCGCCTTATGCGGCCTTTGACAGAGCAAATTCACCGAAAAACTACCTTTTTGTGTCTTACAGAGTCACGTATTGCCGTTTTTTTGCCGTGATTTTGAAATTTCTATTTTCGATATATCGGATACATTTCGGAAGCATCCGATTTTTTTTCTCTCTATGTTGAGTTTGGATTTTATTATAACCCAAAAATGTTTGGTACATTTACTTATAGAGCATAAATTTCCTGTCGTAAACAATTAACTTTTATGCCTACTGTAAAAAACCGTTATGTAAAAAAGAGTATACAAAAGTTGCCTTTCTTCTAGTAAAATTAAGATGAATACTTCATTGAATTTTATAGTTCTTTTATTGACAAATGGGTGGGCAAAATAACTTATGCATGACATCTTAGAAAATTTTCCGACTATGTCAGTTTGCTTGTAAATTGGCTAGGAATTAAATGCCAAAGTTTAGTTTGCATGTTAGCTTGTCGCGATAATTCCCATCCCTGCTATTAACTGACAATTATTTAGAAGAAACCCCGTTGACAACATAATCGCAATATTGAATTAAGAACTGTAAGCATTAATTATTGTAATTCGCGTAGAAAGAAAATTGGCTGAGTCTTAATTTGATACGAGCATTGTTTGGAGAGGCGCGTGTGGGGCATTCAAACCTACAATGAATATCTTGTAATTATAAAGCGAATTACTCATCAGGTCAATGTGCAATTTTCATTTGTCGTATGTAATTTATAACTGAAAAGGCGGTAAAAACTTCCAATAAAATAGAATAATGTTAAACAACACACTAGGTTGTTCAATAAGCTTTGCGGTTCGATAAGAGATGGCGTTGCTAGTAGCCTACATTTTTTTGTCATGTTGGCAAACTCTTAATCTTTTGGTCACAGTATTTTCTACAATGGAAAAAATCAAGTATCGTGCAGTGATGAAATTTTTATTTTTGGAAGGTTTAAAAGCAAAGGAAATTTATGAACGAATGTTCAAAGTGTATAAGGACATTTTGTCAACATTTAGTACAGTAGAGAGATGGGTTGCAGAATTGAAACTTGGTTGTACAAGCCTTGAAGTCGATCCACGTCATGGATATTCAAAAACAGCAACAGCACCAGAAGTAGTAGAAAAAATACAGGACATCGTATTGAAAAATCGTTGAGTGACTGAAAGAGATTTAGTAGAAGCTCTAGGCATCTCATTGGCCAGTCTAAGCAATATCTGTACTGAAGTATTGGGTTTCAAAGCTGTGTGCACAATGGGCGCTGCACTCGCTGACAATGCAACAAAAACACATTCGAATGCAACTTTCTAGCAACATTTAGCGCATTTTCGAAAGGATAAAGTGGATTTTGTGCATCGATTCATCACTATGGATGAGACTTGGGTCCATCACCAAGATGCTAAAGAGTGGTGTAAACCTGGTTCTTCGGCTCCGAAACGAGTTCGTGTCCACAAATCGGCTAAGAAGGTGTTAGCATCGGGTTTTTTGGGATGCGAAAGAAAATTTGTTTATGGATTACTTGCAAACTGGTAAAACAATAAATTCTGAATATTATTGCAACCTTTTAGACCAGCTAAAAGAAAAATTTCGTAAAAAAAATTAATCGGCAAAAGAAAAAATGGGTTTTCACCAGGGCAATGCGCGGTGTCACAAGATCATTTTGAAAATGGCTAAAATCCATTAATTAAAGTTGGAATGGGGAAAACGCATGCGTGTAAAGCGTTTTTCTTCAAGTGATGAGGTCATAACAGCTTTGGAAGCGTATTTTGCAGCTCTTCCGAATCTGAATTCAATAATGGAATTCATAAATTGGAATCTTGTTGAATCAAGTGTATGGATGTTCAGGGAAGCTATACTGAATAATAAAGTGTATTTCAAACCGCAAAACTTATTGAACAACCTAGTATGTACAAGTTATAGTGTCATACAATTTTAAACCGAGTTCTATCAAAAAGAAACTACTGTTCAGAGTTTGGATTGCAATTGGCAAAATTATTGTCGTAATTATTCGATTCAAAATATATTTGAAAACTGTTTAAGAATAAAAAGTATCTAAAAATACCTGGTAATGGGAGCTTGCTCGAACTCCTCTACTTAAATATATTCGTACATTAGACCATATCGAAATTGAGTCTGAATTATTTTTGGAAGGTAATTTCGAAGAGAAGGTACCTGTTTGCCAGACATAAGTAATTTTATGGAGATACCTCTCGCAACTTGTAAGCTTCTCATTAAGGACGCATTAATCAGGTCTACAAATCAGAGATGGATTAGCGTTAACACCTGTGAATTTGCTAGGCAAACATGGCCAAGGCTAAATTTACGTCTGTCCAAGAGTATTATAAAGCTGAATAGACTTCAAATCAGGACATAAGTAGGGGCCCTCACAGGACATTCTCTCATAGGAAATCATGCAAAGATATTAGGCGTTAACACGCATGATTTCTGTCGTAGCTGCAGAAATGAGGAGGAGTTGGAAACAATTCAACACCTTTTTTGCACATGCCCAGCTCTAGCCAGAAGCAGGAACCGATTTTTTAAATCCTACTTCTTAACGAATATAGATAATCTATACATTTTAGGTATCAACAACCTTTTACGCTTTGTCAAAAGCTCAGGATGGTTTAATATGGAGAGGGAAATGTAGCTCAGCCCCCGCGGTTCACAACGGACCCATTTCGTGGTCTAAGTGGCATCGTTGTCTCTATGTGCGATGCGGCTGCCAAACCTAACCTAAATTTCGAAAAAGCAATTTTTTAAACGAAACGAAGTGGTCGCTCTTTTACACATCTCATTATATCTTCGGCATTTGTATTCAGATTTTAAGGAGTGATATATCAATGAACTCGTACTAATACACCAGACTCCGGTTACCACCACCCTATCGTACCACCTTAATGATAGTAAATTATTGCTTGCCATACAAGTTTTGTTAAGAAAGGTTTTTTATACGAAGGCAATATACATTTTTCCCCCGGACGTACAGGTCGCCCTAACACACTTTTCGGCACGTCTTCGGAATTTACTTTTTCGATCTTAAAGAATATTACATTGAAGTTTTTTTAGACAATTTTTGTAATGTTCTTTGATCTCAAGTATTCCGTTATTCATGGTAAAACGATTTCAGAAGTTTGGTGAAGGGGGGCTGGTGAGCTCCCCTAAATACATAAATAAGCGTAAAAAATAATATTTTAACTTACCTTCCATTAATCGCTTTAATTCCTTTACGGCCTCTGCTTTGACTTCTGGTGATTCGCGTAATTCTTTTATAGCCACTTCCTTGGCACGCTCTGTAGGTTCGCCCAATTCGAATTGGAGCGTGAAGTCACCCAATTGCACCGAAGGCAGTGCGGAAATATCGGAGAGCATTGTGGGAACCCCTGCAAAACAGAAAGAGGGTAGTAAAATTTAGTACAATAAAAGATGTAAAATGGAAATATTGTATCCTGAAAATATTCTGGAATATACGTTTAAAAAATTCATAGGTGTAGCTTTTTAAAAAACTTATGGTTCAGTCCACTGAGAGGATGACTTATAGCGGCCACTGCCATATTTTTTCTGTCATGGAAAGGCTCCTCACAAAAAATCGTATGCCATTCGTAGGCGGTATAAAGCGATAGATCCTTGCATTTGTGGAAAAGTATCAAGATGCTCTTATATATAAATTTTGAAATTTTGTACTTCTAACCAAACACTCGACTACTCGATAGCCGATGACACATCAACACCGACCGTTAACAAACCCAAAATGTTGGATGTCACCTTCGACTTTTTGCTCTCCTTCAAAGCGCATGCAGCCGCAAATGCCACAAGACGGGCAAATCACTAGCCGACACCACTTGTGGTAAAGACAAAGAAATGTTGCTGGTGACATTTAAAGTATGATAATTGGCCGGTCAGTACTAAATTACGATGCGCCTGTCTGATAGCCTGATGCTAGTGATTCGCAGTGAACAAAGCATCAGACCTGTCAATATACTGCTATATTTATTTGCCAGCCTTCCATGCACCCGGTCAAGAAGTGCAGTAAAATGCTCAGAAAGCAATTTATACCGTAGGAATCACCGCTGCAGAAATTTGATAAAGCATGTTCCACCTCCCAGGCGAGTCAGATGACATCTCTTCGACTACATCTACAAGATCCAGAGCCAAACACAAATGTAACTACTGCAAAGGACAGTGTATAGACAGACATTGAACGACATTCACGGGAGACTCGCAACATCTTCCTAAACTCTCGACTCCGAATGCCGTTATCGGAGTCCAATCACCACGCATTGCAAACGAAGAGATTCAGCTGCCTCGTGAAACCCGCGTAACATTGGCTCAATTACGGTCTGGATATTTTAGCAGGTTAAACTAATACTTATGCATAGTAGCCTTCGATATACTCAATATATGCATGACATGCGAAGGTTCCCCGCATGATATTAACTACCTATTCACATGTCCTCTTATACCCACTCAACTAATACTTCCCTTCCTCTGGACAAAGTCTATCGAAACAGCACGTTTCCTGGGTCTGCAGTTAGTCTATCGTGAGTTAGACGATGATAATCTCTGACTACACCGCATCGGCAGGGCCTAGTAAACGGCTAAAACAACAACAACAATTACTATTACTCGCTAATGTCGAAAACTTGAACGTACAAACCAATGTCACAAAAAATGTAAAGCGGTATTGGTTGTTGAACCATCACTGAAAACATCGTGAGCCTTAGCCGACATTAGTATTTCGCGCGATGTTGAGTTTTCTTTGGTCCAAAATGTTATGGTAGGCATTATTACCATTGACGAAACATGGTTCTATGAATAAATATCGTATCGAAATGGATTAAAACTCATCGGATTAGAACTTTTCGGATTAGAACTTTTCAAACCCAACAAAAAACTCGATCCAAAAGGTTTTGTTGACCGTTTCCAAAATCTATTTGGAATTTTTTCCGCTAGACCAAAGACTAAGATATTTGATGTGCGCGTACTGAAGTGTTTGAGGACGAATGCTTGTTGTAAGAGGCGAAAATTCTGAAGAAATATTTCTTGAGCTACGAAAGAATTTTGAAATTACTGAGGTGAAAGTTACAGAAGAATTCACAGAAGGAGTTGAAGATGATTGCGAAATTGGTTATTGGAAAGAGTTTTGAAGTTTAAATGAAGCAGTGGAAAATTTGTATTTGTCTGCATGGAGATTACTTTGAAGGGACTGCACTACTATAAATATCGATTTCCGCATTGTACAGGAGCAGAAACATTACATGGTTATATGTATTCCTCTCCAGTTTACTCGTATTTGTTTGACTGGTTTGTATACTTCAGACATATCTTCTGCTCAAATATGAACGAGACGGTATCAATAAAACGGTCCGCGGTTGACATATGGCAAAAATAAATTTTTTGTTTTTTGGTAGGACTGTTATAAGCTTACATGGAAAATTTCAGCGTGATATGTCACATAGTTTGTTTTCTGTGCTACTGTAAACAAGTCAAGCTCGAGTGTGTTCTTCGAATTCTCTTTTATGACTTCAATTGTCTTAAAATGTTTTCCACGGAGCGGCAACTCTGTTCTTCAAAAATTCATCCTAAAGTGCTCATTTACACAGCGAAACATTTGGAAGAAAAACATTTTGATCGCGGGAGGAGAAGGGACGGGGAAGAGAGAGGGTATTTTTTTCTCTCGTACTGGCTCCACGCTTTGTACTTCTTCAAACTTAAAGTTGGCTGCAAAACAATTTTTGACAGTTGTTGCATTCGTTTTTTTTCTTTTCTGGAAGAAAGTTCTGAGTTATGCGTTAGTTTTCATTCAAATAGAAGAAGCCAGCGATGGTAAACATTAGATATGCTTGGGATGATTGGGAAATACAGGATAATTTTTGATAGTAAAGTGGGTATGATTTAAAAAACGTATGGGAAATTTAATATTGAACAAACTGTTAAACAAAGTATTAAAACAAACATTAAAATATTTAGCAGACTGTTGGCGAATGTTTTCCGCTTTACATTTTCACGGATTGTGGAAATTGCTCGTGGGTTTTCATTCGCTGAAACATTAAAAGAGAATTTCCTGTGTCCAGCTTCCAGATGTCTCTGGGTGTGAATCGGCACAAACTTCGCTATACTTGGAAAAGTTCAGAATTCTGTTTTAGTTCGTGGCCCTTTTAGTTGATTTAGATATTAGATATTTTGAGCTTTCCCTTTCTCCTTGAGCCTTATATTCCTTGTTACAGTTTTTAAGCTTATTTAACCATCATACAAAGACGTTGACCAAAATTGCGCTCATCTTCTGCACTGTCAAATTCAATCACACTTTACAGAGCACGCCGAAAGAAATGTTCGTGGCATTCTGTTCGGCGATTAGGAGTCTGCTTGACAACAGCACTTGCTCAAATTTATCCGACTGACCTTTGTTCGTGTCTCTTACACTGTAGGCAATTTTTTACAGTTTGTTGTAAACTTTGCGCAACTAATTAATCTTACAGAGTGTAATTGTTGTTGATGCAAAGTAAGCAAACAAAGTGAGTATACATAAATTAAGGTCATTAGAGAGCCCTTATGTAGCATGACTAAGTTGTTATGTATACAATGAGTAAACATGAGTAAGCTCAATGTTAATGGTTTTTTTTTTGTTTTTTGCTTATGTGAAATGAATTTTCCAATGACGAAAGTGCAATATACGACTCTATTAAGAGGTAAATATGTAAATATTTTTTTTTGTAAAATCACATCTAAATTTATTTACTCTTAATTATTGGTGTGAAGGGTTGACAATTTGTTTAACAATTAATCAGTCAGTTGCACAATTACTTACTCATTTTGTTGTATGATAATTCAAATTATCTGCTGCAACTTTTAAATCCAATATCAACGTGTTTGCTGTTTATTATTATTATTGATTTTTTAATCACTGCAATTTTAATTAATTATTTTAATAGCTGAGTATGATCGCAATTAAGTAAATATATGCAATTGTATGTGTATTTATGCTAACCGCTTTAAACCATTTTCTTTTATTACTTTTTCTTTTTTTTTTTTGTGCTTTAAATTTGTGTAACGTGGGTATAAAGGTGCAGTTTTTTCATAACTAACATAGACGCAGAAAACTATTAGTATATTTATTATTCGTGAACAGTCCCAAATTATTAAAATTTAAAAAGTTTTTTATTTGTAGACTTAAGAGATATGAATAGGAGAGCAATGCTGTATACATGGAATTTCCCCGCGGCTAACAAATGCCAACCTTGACATTGGAACGAAATAGACACAGCTGTGCTTCGACGCGTTGCAAAAGCGAAATAAGCGACACACAAACTTGAGCTTGTGCTTAAATTGCAAATTCAAATTTATTATAAAGCACCAAAAATTGTGTTTGCTCTTTTTTCTTTAAGCTTTGGACGCTCATTCATATCCATAAATTATTAGAGTTTTTTATGTTTTTATTGCTTGCATTTTTACTCCATATACTTTTATGTTAAGTACTAAAAATACCCATTAATTGGGTCTTAACTACCTAAGCTTATTATTTATCAATTTAGTGTTTTATTACTTTTTATAAAGGGTGCACAATAAGCTTTTTTTGTTGTTTTTCAATAAACGAATTTAATTGAAGACAAATAAAAGCAAAAAGCATCTAATCGATAATTCAGTTGGATTTCTGCTGGGGTTTATGAACCTGCGATTTGATACCGTTAGGGCTTCTGTAAATATTAACTTTACGAAACACGCAGCAAAATTTCAATATTAAGAAGGAAAATTGCCTAAATCAGCAGTTCAGAAATAAACAAACTCTTTGAATACGGTTTGCCTTGAATCAAATACATAAATTAGAGGGGGAAAAAGCAAATTTTCATTGCAAAAGAGGAGGTAGTCGAGAAGCTTAAAAAAATTCCATCAGAACTATTTCTATCGAAATATTCGCAATGAAAAAATATAATATTTCTCAATATAATGTGTTGCTGTTGTACAGAGAAATGAATTGCCTGTTAACATTTCTCGATAGCATAATAGCAGAGAATGTTAATGAAGTGCGAAGTCGCAAATGTTCAATAACATTTTTCGAGTACTCAATTGGAGATTAACATTCTCTGATAACAGGAAGTCGGGGAAATGACTTCCATTGTTAACTCACAACTGAATGAAATAAACAAAAAAAAGCAAAATAATTTTTTTAGTGTGAAATGGCATCATTTAATGTTTATAAATTGTTTGATTGTTACTTTACGAGATATCAATCACTACAGTCATCTACCGAGAAAATAATGGATTTCTTTTTCCCCCAAACTAATATGTTTACAGAGCAGAACCATTTTAACAGAAAGTTGAGAAAATAGCCTCACATTTATTTGTGGGGTGTCATTAAAAACAAAATTTATATAAAGGATGTCAGGCACTTAAACGCAATATTTTTCGTGTTTTTGCTGAAATACCCGCCGTTGCACACTGTGACTTTTTGTCGTTTTAGGATGCCAAAATTAAAAAAAAAAAGTTCTGCGAAAATGATTTTCTTTCGGTATGTTGTGTAAAAATGACCAAATTTTACGACAGTGTACTCAAAATTTATCAAAACAATAGTTTTAAGAAAGATAACCGTTTCCAAACACAAGTCGGTGCGTCAATTGAATAATTTTTATTTATTATCCGAACATCGCTATGAAGTTTGTCAAAAGATATAATACGAATAAGTATCAATTTCATAAAATTGAGTATTTGCTGATTAAATTTCAACAATTTTGTATTTCAGGGGTAAGTAAGAGGATTATAAAGTTTTTACTATCGATACAAATCCGCTAAGTAAAATATCACTAAAACAGCCATAGCTTAATATTATTTTTGATATTTTACTGAGAAAAACTTATATTGGTCCATCGAGTTCCGTCCATTCTTTAACAGCGAAACGACCTTTAGGATTCTGTGTTTCAGATACTGGAATAAAATTTTGCTACAATTTGCTACCACAGCTTTAAAAGAAGTTTTCATGGCGATTTCTCGGAAAGAACTTTTTGAAATTTGGATGACGAGCTCAAAAGAAACGCGTCGTGATGCGGTGTTAGAGAAAATTTTTGCGGTGATCGGAAGAGACGTGGATACTAAAAAGCTAGGAGAGCGTATAAAAAAACTGTGTTACCAATTTTCTTCAAAGTGGGAGGGGTCTTACCGAGTTAAGGCCCGTGTTTTAGCCCGTAATTACAGTTGGTTTTCCAAGAGTGAAGGCTTTGGAAAATACCGTCTTGATGTTGGGCCATCAACTTCATCCTCTATTAGATCCAATGTAGGTAGACCACATGTGGCGTTTTCCGATTCTTCTCTTCGCACAAAGAAAAGAAAAGCAAAGAGTCTTTTAGCAGTATCAAATAGCGAACAAGTGTTAATGGCGGCAGAAATGGGACTTAGATCAAACGGTAAGAGAAATTCCGCAATATTATTTAAAGAGCTGTGTTTGTCTTCACCGTCAAGAGGTACTGTGTTGAAAAAATCTCGAATTTCGAAAGAGCGCAACAAAAGTTTATCGCCAGACCAAGCACTTGCGCTGATAATAGATGCAAATGATTCAACACATGACTATAATATGCATAGACAGCATACATCAGAAATAAATCCCAAATTATATCCCTCGTATAACTGCATAAAAAAGTCCAAAGCTTTATGTTGCCCAGAAAAAATCACAGCAACCGAAACGTATGCCGAAATTGAGTTGCAAGCGCTTATTGATCATAGTACAAAAAGGTTGTGTAACGCACAAAAAGAAGTATTGCTGTCGATTCCCAGTATTCAAGAAGTTTTCGTGACTTTCAAATGGGGTTGCGATAGCTCGGAGCAAAAACGGTATAAGCAAAAGTTCAGCGAAGAAAATCAATCTGATAGCAGCATGTCTTTTGTTTCACTCGTACTTCTCCAAATGTATACTCTAGTTAATGAACGTAGAGTTGTTATATGGAGGAACCCTGTTCCATCATCAACCAGATATTGCCGTCCCATTAAATTTTTTGTTTGAAAAAGAAACGCGAGATGCTATTGTGAGAGAAGCAAAGATTGTGGAAGACCAAATTTCTAATCTTCTTCCTACAATAATTAATTTGTTATGTTTAATCTTTAGAAACTGTTTATTGGCTTACTATTAATAAAATAAAGATTAGTGATATATTTATCATTGAAACAATTTGTGATTATCTCCTTCATTGAGCAGTATAATGTAGTATAAAAAGGTACCCAGGGGCTGAATGAAATCTTTTAAATATTAGTCATAAGCCTCTAAGCTAAAGTTAAGAAATCTAAACAATTTGTATTTAAATTAGCACTGGAAAATGCTTTTAAAGTAGAAAATATGATTATGTGAAATTTTACCTTATATGTGGGCAAGGAGAAAAAGTGGGCGTATCACGCCCATTTTTATTCTCAAATCAGATTTAGGTATCTGCAACCACACTGCAAAATTTGAATTGAATTGCTCCGTTGGTTTGGCTGTTATTAATTTTGGCATCCTAAAAGTGAAAAAAGTCACACTGTGCGTTGGCAGGTAGGACTGCTGTAAGACGCGAATGCTTGCTTTTAATAATATTTAAATAAAAAAATGTGTGAAAAATATTGCACACTATTTTTATAGAAATTTTAAAAAGAAATCAGCCTTTGAGCCTCCCTTTATAACTTTTCAGTCACCCTTTTTTATTTCCTCTGCTTTTCGTCCGTCACAAATGTAACGTACATACATACTTTGCTTTACAATATACTTGTACATACGGTATGTATGTATGTATGCAGTTATAGACACATAATATCTTGCGTGTTCAAATTCATTACTTTATGCTGCTTAGTTTCATGACTTTCAAGTGTTTAATCAGCTACTCAATAAAAATCAAATATCGGCAAATAATGACGTAATCCTGCGCGATAAGAAAACTTGTCCACACGCTTCGCGAAACCGGTTCACGTGAACATGACTATTTACATAGTCAATTATTGTTTACAAAAAAACAAAAACAAAATTTAAACGCCTAATTTATTTATGCATTTCACAATTAATTACATGGAGAATTCAGAATTTAAGGAAATGCTTTTATATAAAAACAAGCAAAAAACAAATCAAAACAGACTAAACAGACTAAACACTTATTAGGCCTAAATACATAAATTTGACTTATTTAGCGCAAAAAACATTGAAAAAACTCAAAACACACATTTAGGGGCTGCCACACAATTATTGCTGAATATTCATCAATTAATCCGAAAGTAAATTTTTTTCATTAATTTCCAGCGGAATAAGCGATATTTAGCGTTACACTAACTACAAGTAGTAACGTAGGAGTCAGTTCTTGCAAACTGAGTAATTTAATACATATGTATTTCAGATAATAATAACAAATATAGTGTTGCACGTAACATTTTAACTGTTTTATTTTTAACTTCAATTACAGTATGCATGTTGCTGTTCTGATTCTCACAATGTAAGGTCATACGGTAACCGGCTGTTAAATTTCTCTTGTACCTGCCATAAGTATCTACAAACAAAAACGAAGTCTACAGTTACAGGCGCATTGTTCGTAACAGGAGCAGTACACCATCATAATAGATTTATGCTATAGGTGCCTGAAAAGCATTGCGCCTTATGCATTCTTATACATACATACATACATATTATATAAGTGAGCTTCAGAAAGAACATTTTGTAAGCATCCTTTGCTTAACTTAACATGGTTTGATCTCAAAAGCAGAATTTGACTTTACATGTTTGAGAAATGTTTAAGAAAGCTTTTCGCAAACAGAATGGCCATTTAATCAGCAATGTGAGTTTGAATTTATGCTAACTTTTTATGCATAATAGCGCTTGAACGATTTTTGCTGCTTTCCATTATAATAGTTTTGCATCCCGCAATCGAATAGGCGAATCCACTGTAAAAGCAGACCGGCTCACGGCAATGCGTCCATAATTTGGCGAAACATTTATTTTTTAAGGCCATTTTGATGCGAGCTGCCTTGGATAACATCGTGGGAGTACCGCTTAAGTAAGTAAGAATTGTTTAGTGAGCTTTAGGGTGATCGTGGTTTTTTGGTGGCCATAGTTTTTTACACGATAATAATTTCAGTATTGAAATTAAAAAATTCGCCATGTAGCGAAAATTTTTGAATATAGAAAATTGGAATATTTACTTGATAGGGATGATAATTAAGAAAAACATTTTTCTAATAGCGGTCGCCCCTTGGCAGGCAATGGCAAACCTCTCAGTGTACTTCTGCCGTTCGGAGTCGGCTTGAAACAAATAGGAGGAGGAGCTTCGCCAAACACCCAAAAAAGGTGTACACGCCAATTATATACTTAATAGAGTCTCGAGTGGGACATAAAATTAACATACTTAAGCAGAATTATTAAAATTTAATTGCACTATTTTTACCAAAGGTTTCAAAGTATCACGAATGGTTTGAAAGCAACGATTTGAAGGCGAGAATTAAAAGAGAACACACTGCTCGTACATTACCTCTCATTTACACCTTCTATAGTTATGTTTAAACAGCTCTGTTAAAACAGAAATGTTAGGTGGACATCGAGAATTTCACTGTTGAAACATGCCTGTCCGACCAAATGTCATCAATTGGCATCACTGCCTTAGGATCAGCTGTCATTCCATACTTTGACAACTCAATTTTCATTTTTCGGGTTAATTTGCATGCGCGAATACCGCGCTCCGATTTGTTGGACGCCATTTTGAAAATGAAATATTAAGAGAGCGAGGTGCCCATATGAGAAAATCGGACGAAGTTAAAACAGATATTTTATAGATGTTAAGACACACTTGGTAGAAGGTGAAGATGTGGTGTTAAACCGAATATGAGTAAACATAGCGTTGTTCTGATGCGAGTAACTACAAATAAATACTTGAAATTTCGTTAAAGTTTTGAATACTTTTTTACTCAAGGCTTTCGTGCAAGTATTCAGGTGGGTATAGAGTTCGCGGTTAAAGTATTTACTTGCTTTTCTTTCAAGAGTTTTTGTTTTGAAAATAAATGATTCATGCAGTCTTGGTAATATTTGTACATCGGAGCTACTAAAACGATTTGTCCAAATAGAGTTCCATAGTACCATTGCTATAACTACAACTTTAGACTCTATATTTAAATGTATTTACTTCAGAGACCCTGTGGTTCTTCAAGGGCAAACCGAAAACTCCGAAGCTCTCAATACTTCAAGCAATAGTGGGTCGAAAAAGGCATTGTGATGCCTTATGACTTTTGACAACACCCCCGAGGCCTCGTGCTTGTGAAAAAAGGACGAAAAAAGATCTGGGCGAATTTTCGAGACATATAGTGGCATCGATTCCGTTGTCAAAGAGTAACCTGTCAGCAAATCAGCATCTCTCTGCACATTTCAAATATTTTATAAAATAGCAAAGAGCTTTCTCTGTGTGAATTCTCGAATGAGTGCTGTACGAGTATGTAAGGATTATACATAGATTACAAGCACGGATGATTGATTACCAGGTTTGGCCATCCATAGTAAAATTGTGAAACTAACTTCGGCTGCCACATCACCGGGAATTCGACAGCAGAACTCTACCCGCTCATTGTACAAGTATTCACACACCCTTCCAGTGTTCAGAAGGCAACGAAATAAAATGAGGAATGGCTGCGTTGATGTTTTCGTATATCATCAACACAATCTCAATTTTTTCCGACCTCTGTTATGAACAATCCGCTGACACATCCCACGTATCGTCAGCAAATCGGAAGCCGGTTAACGGTCTCACGCTGGCCTTTCTATGTATCGCACGAATAAGCATCGAGTACTTATCTCAGACATTTCTGTGGTATTAATCATTTTTTCGATACTTTTGACAGGCGTCGAGTACGTGGCGGAGTCGAAAAACTCTAGGTAAATTACCATGTGGAAAATTCGGTAATGCACTGAACTCATTGGAGATCGCTTTCATTTGATTCAAGAAAGAAACAAGAAGCAAAGAAGCTTTGCAGCGTTGTGCCCAAAATATGTATAGGTAGCAACAACAAATAAAGTCGAGATTTTAAAGTAAAAATAGGTATTTTGATATATAGAAGAGTATTAAATACTAAGTATTTATCACAAGAAAGTCTACATTATGATGATGATGAATCCTCATTTAACAATAATAGGGCCATTATCGAGTCGTTGGAGCAATATTCATTTACCGTCAAAAGTCAAATCAGTTGTTATCAATCAATGTAGGAATCAGTTGTTTGGAACCCAATTGTTAGTTAGCAGCAGTGGAATAAAGTGTAGCCTTTGTGATCGATTTTAATCTTTACCCGGAGCCTGACATGAAGGCAACTGTACTCTGTAAATCTGTAGAACACATAGTAATAATAATAACAATAATAATAATCTCTCAAGTAAAGTGAAAACTGTCTAATGGCAAGTCTGAAAGTGCAGCACAGGGCACACGTGCAACGCGTGGGTTATCTATTGTACAAAAGTACAAATTTTGTAATAAGTGACTTCAACCAATCAATTGCTTATTATGAATTACACAACTAATAAATCAAGCAGACAAAAACAAAACTTACAGAGCAAATTCGTACAGAATTCATTGTATAGGAGGAGCGGATCTCCTTTATAACATTTATATACATATAATATAATTGGCCGTTACATATTATACTTTCTGGGTATTTGGCCGAGCTCCTCCTCCTATTTGTGCTCTGCGTATTGAAGTTGTTCCACAAATGGAGGGACCTACAGTTTGAAGCCGACTTCGAACGCCAGATGATTTTTTATGAAGAGCTTTTTCATGCTTCCTGCCTGCCTAGGGGTGACCATTGTTAGAAAAAACTTCTTCTATCATTTTGCTGTTTCATGCATGAAGATTCGAACCTACGCACCTCCGAATGGTAGTCACAGATCAACCATCAATTCGGCTACGTATATTTAAAACAAATTCTCATTGTTGAATGTGAACAAAAATGGGACACGCGCACAATTTTTAATTCTAGCAGCAAAAAATTTATGTACTTATATATTGACTGTCACAAAAAATGGTACGCAGTTTTTATTACAGTTTTGTCTATGCTTTTCTGAAAGACACTACAACAGTCGGGAAGCCGAAAGCTGAAAGAACTTTGTTTGATGGGCTCGTTCTGTATTACATCGTCCCTTTCCCCACTCTTCCCTCGCGGGTAGGAGGGCCGTGAACATTATAATGGCAAGTGTAGACGGAAAGCTCCGCACGGCGCACGATATATCTTGTCTGCAGATCTACCTGAAGGAGGTTTAATGTCACCTATAATGTTGTCGATGGCGTCGTTGACATTGCACCGGTCATAATATTTTTCATAATAAAATTTAAAAAAATAGCATATTTAATATATATATATTGCAAAAAATAGTTATACGATTTTTAGAAACACTCACTGTACATACATTTTATTGCTTCCTTTTAAAGCCATTATCTTTACACACGTGCAAATAGTTTGCTGACTTGTTTCACCCGGCAAATTTTGTAAATATTTATTTTCGTTATTAGTAAATAAATTTTTTGCTAGCATATTTATTTCCATAAAAATTAGCATATTTCCGCAACTGTAATTAATACAAAGTCACACAGGAAGCTGTAATGGTTGAGGTAGAACTGAGATAGTGAAAAATTTCTAACGCAAGCGAATAAACGAGTGGTATAAAAGCCGTTTGTGATGGACGAAATTGTTTCCGTGAAACAAAATGAAAAATAACTACCAGCCTATAGTGTGAGGGCACTAGCCTGCCATCCCAGAGGTTGTGGGTTCGAATCCCACGTAAAGCACGGACCTCGCACTTTTCCAAGTTTACCTACTTTTCCTGTTTCTAAACACAAATAAAAATCATTCCTTAACCCCAAAAACTTATCCTTTCCATCCTTACTCCCGCACAATAGTCAGCGCATTATTTGAATTGTGGCTCTTAAAACAAGCAAAAAACATATGGCATCAGTGGCGCCAGCAACAGGAAGCGGGCGACCGTGGTAATAGCGCAGACACACGAAGCACGAAATTTAGCGAAGTTCCCAACCAGCTGCACGATCCTTCTGCCAGAAAAATGTGAAACACAGATGGCGCTCCAAGCAGTAAAAAGGCGTTGTTCCTAAGCAACGACAGGTGGGCATTCCCACTACTTAGGACTGGTAACGGCTTGGTGTGTGCCGGTTAGCACGAGAAAGAAACGACTAGTGCGCCTTGTAGCGTGAAGAAGATTGGATTGGAGGTTGGTGCACTGCCCCAGGCTGTAGAAGAAACGAGCGTAAAGTGACCTTAGTCGTCTAGCTGCCAAACCCAATTTACAGAGAAAATGCTCAACAGTCTCCTTCTCTGACATGTCCGTACAGCTTCAGCAATGGGGGTTAAATGGTAACCCTAGCTTTTCCGTGTGCGTGCTGATCGTCCAGTGACCGGTAAACTCAGCTACAAGCTTGGAAATTGAATGGCAAGGAGTCCAAAGGGCTTTCTGAGTCCTTTGTATATCGTATTGGGGACAAATGGTACATGAAGAAATGGAGCTCCATCTTTTCTGCGCTTTCTTGAGAAATAATTTGTGCAGTTCCCCTTTAACAACTGTCAGGGGGATGCCGATGACCGGGTAGGAGGTCTCTGAGGCCAAATCAGTCCCCTTCCTGACAAGCTCATCAGCAATTCCATTTCCGTCTATGTTCCTATGTCCTGGAACCCAGATCAGAGAAATGTACACCCAGAAATGCACACCCAAGAGATTTGATCTCCTCCTTACAGGAGTTTACTAATTTCGTTCTGCATCAGGGCGTCGTCTTTTAAGTAGTCTCGAGTAAGTACTATAAGATAAATTGAATAAGAGAGATTATTAATGAAAATAATAATGTGCTGGTGGCCGCCGTAGCCGAATGGGTTGGTGCGTGATTACCATTCGGAATTCACAGAGAGGTCGTTGGTTCGAATCTCGGTGAATTAATAAAAACAAAAAAAAAAAACAAAAAAAAAACAAAAAAAAAAAAAAAAAACATTTTTCTAATAGCGGTCGCCTCTCGGCAGGCAATGGCAAACCTCCGAGTGTATTTCTGCCATGAAACAGCTCCTCATAAAAATATCTGCCGTTCTGAAACTGTAAGTCCTTCCATTTGTGAAACAAAATCAAGACGCACACCACAAATAGGAGGAGGAGCTCGGCCAAACACCTAACAGAAGTGTACGCGCCAATTATTTATTTATTTATTTTATAATAATGTGCTGCCTGCTCAGCAGTTTAGATTTGGAAAATTTCATTGCAGAACACAACAAGCCTAGAGAATTTGTAGCCACGTAAAGTCAAGTCTCAATAACCAAAAGTCGACCGCTTTAGTCCGACCTTGCAAAAGTCTTTGACTCCGTTTGGCACAGTGGGCTGCTAATTAAACTCATAGATTTAGAATTTGCTATCCGACTTATAAAGATTGTTCAAAGCTTTCTAAAAATCGTTATTTCTGCGTATGTTTAAGTAATGAATTTTCAGACCTAACGGAAGTTCCAACTGGTGTCCCTCAAGGATCAGTTAAAGGACCTATCTTATTCTGACGTGCTCATGATATAATTAGTAAAATGTAAAGTGCGCTGGATTATATCGCAAATTATTTTCACAGAAGGAAAATAAAACTTAATGCTGATAAAACGCAAGCTATCTATTTTACCAAAAAAAAAAAACAATAAAAAAAAAACAAAAAAACCATTTTGCCTAGCATAAACCTCATTTATAAGAGGCATGATATAAATTGGTCCATCACTATAAAGTAATTTTCTCCCTTAATTAAATGTATGTATATTGTTGACCAACATTACCAAATCTTAAGTATAAGGTATATTTAAGAACTAAGGTAGCGTACATCATATTCTTAAAGTTGAGTTTACAAAAAAAATTTACTTTGAATAAATAAATAAAATTAATTAGGTAAACTTTTTTATAGAAAAACACTTTCGAAAGTTTGCTATTGCTCATCAATCAACTTTTAGATAAAAAAATTATTTCACTTTCGAGGTGTTCTTTGAATTCAAGACCTTTGAATCCGATAAGCTAAGCTTAGATTAACTTCGATGGACTACTCTTAAAGAGTTCACTCAGCATCCAGAAAAAAATTATATCCCTACTTGTAATTAAAACTTCCAGATATTTTATTGTATGCATCCCCCTTTCCAAAAAAAGTGGACATAGACTACGCAAGTACTCGAAATCTCAAGCAAAGTAGACAAAGTGAAAGTTCTGAACGCATTCTATGCCTTGTTCCGTCTACAGCTTCTGTAGAAATCGTAATGCGGGTTCGGAGCTTGGCGGTCATAAAGTTAATAATGGTTCAATGCGCATTACTATTCTCATGATAAATCACATTTTCGTGTTTGAGAGCCTCTGAGATCATTGTGTACTGGAGTTGTGCAGTGCACTCTCCTCGTCATACTCCTCAGCTCGTACGATTAGTTTTACTTCTCAGATCGATTGTACAGTAAGCCCAAAGAAAGTAGATTCCGCTATCACTTCCCGAGTCTCAGAACTCAGTACAGATAGATGTTACGCTGTTGAAAATATTATAAGGATCTTCGACATTCTTGAACTTCAGGTTATTCGTCATCGACCTACATATGGTCTTGCTCTCGATCTGCCTATTTACCAGGAAAGTCTTTCCTACATGGCGGAACTGTCATGCTAAGAAAGGCAATCGTATAGATTTTGGCTTGAAAAACAGGAATTTTTCAGTCTCGCACGAAGAGTTACCAGGGAATCCTCCTCCAACTTCTGGTAATTTCTGAACGCTAAAGTGGAGTCAAATTTAAAAATATGTAACTCCCGTAGACCTGGTTGAAAAGAACGTAGCTTAGAAGTCGTCGCTGAATGTTAAAACAAATGCCATTCGGGAAAAAAGTAATTCACGTCATTTCTCTCAGGTCAGGAGGCCCGATCGGTTCGCCATGCCTTCAAGGGCTCGCTCATACAAAACTGAAGCCAAATTAAATATTATAACTTCTTACACTTCCAAGATTTAATTGAAGTTGTGGAACTTATGAGTCAGTCGAAGGTGGTGCTATGGTACGCTAGAGCACCTGGAGCAATTTATGAGAATAATTTATTCTTAATTTATATTTAAGTGCATACATATGCACGTTTTCTAAAGTATCTAAGGTTAGTTAGAGAAAGTCAAATGAGGCAATGGCTTTTAAGTTTTAAAAGCAGAATTGAATTTAAGCAATTAAAATTAACCGAGGAGATAAAGAATGTAATTAAATTAATTAATAATATTTGTATATGTGTTACAAAACCCAACATTATCTGCTAGAGTTCTTAATACATTTTTAATTGCATTCGATTTAAATTGACCTTTTGAACCTCATAAGTAGACTTGATTGAAAGGCATTTAGAATCGAATTTTTATAAAAAATCATTAATCAATATATACTTGGACTTGAAACTCACCATAGATCTGAACTGTATGCATATGTATATGTAAGTATGTACGCAATTGTATAGTTCAAAAAACTCATTTTCGAATTATATGAAAGCAGAGACATTTTGCCATATTTAAGTTAAAAAAATTATCTCATATATACTCAGATATACTTTGTAAAAAAATATTGAACAATTAAGAAATAATTAAATATTTTACAAAATAAGTAATAATAATTAAATATTGCAAAAAATATGGGAAATTAATTTATGGTTTCCTTTTCTAGGCCAAGATGGGTATACTAAATTTCATTAAATAGTCAACATATCACGGTAATATTATGTACCCAATAAGGGAGGATGGTTCCATATGTAGAAGTCCACGTAAGTGGGGAAAGTTACTGATCGCCATTCACTTGAGAGCGGCCAGGACGATTCTTCTGCATATGGTTTAAGCAGCTCACAACTCCCGTGATTAGCCCAAGTATCCTCTGGGTAGCTTCCGAACACCCGTTCGAGAGCGAGAAACGTGAGAAGTCGAAGCATCCCATTATAGCTGGTTGTGCGCTGGGTTTGGCACCCGCCATATAAAATTCCGCCCAATGAACACACGGGCAGACTAACACTCTATAAGGCTCTCATCATGCCCGTCCTAACGTATGGCGCAGAAGCGTGGACGATGACAACATTCGATAAGCGACGCTTGGAGTGTTTGAGAGAAAGACTCGGCGCAAGATTTTTGGACCTTTGCACGTTGACAACGGCAAATATCGCAGGCGATTGAACGCTGAGCTGTATGAGCTTTACGACGGCATAGACATAGCGCAGCGAATAAAGATCCAGCACCTACGTTGGCTGGGTCATACCGTCCGAATGGAAACAAATGCTCTGGCTCTGAAAGTATTCCATGCGGTACCAGCTGGTGGTAGCAGAGGAAGAGGAAGGCCTCCTCCGCGTTCGAAAGATCAGGTGGAGAAGGACTTGGCTTCACTTGGTGTGTCCAACTGGTGCCGATTAGCACGAGAAAGAAAGGACTGGCGCTTTGTTAAATTCGGTCAAAATTGCGAAAGCTGTTATAGCGCCTATTAAGAAGAAGAGGTTTTGTAAGGTATACCATACATATAAAAGTGATGCTTACACCCTTTATTGGGTGTTTGGCCAAGCTCCTCTTCCAATTTGTGGCATCGTGATATTTCTTCACATATGGAAGGATCTACAGTTTTATGCCGCCTGCGAACAAATGTTTTTTTGTGAAGCTTTTTATATGGGAGAAATGCACTCGGAGTTTTTCCATTCCTGCCACTATTAGAAAAAAACTCTTTTCATCGTTTGGCGTTTCTTGCACGAGGTTCCAAACCCGAACACTACCGAAAGGTACTCACGCATCAGCTCATTTGGCTACGGAGCGGTAGTTTTTCAATCTAACAGTTGAAAGAGGAAAGTAAGTGTAAATTTTCCCTCTCTGAAAAACTTTTAGGTACCCAGAGCCGCTGTTACTACCGAACTTCCATGCCTAATTTTTTCATCCTCATGAAAATATCTTACAGTTTTATTCTTTCAAAATTAGTTCGTACTTATTCCTATTATATGAACTTATTATTTCATTCATCTGGTAAATATGTCTGCGATTCTCAGCTAGCTTAAGCAATAACTATTTGGAATAGCCCATGATGATAGGTTAAGATTAAGGCTAGCTAAACTTAGCTATTCAACATTACATAGGTAAGAAGTGGCCCCTGGCCTTGTCTGGAGATTGTACATGGATGTAGATCTTAATTATGACCCACTATTTTGCAAGTCTTGTTAACGCTTAACGGATAATCATCGTCGATTAGACGAACACTTTTGCTCTTTCTTCATTTTTCGCGCCATTCGCTTGTCACTTTTCTTTCCTGTTGTGGTTTTTTATTATAAAAAGTATTATGGCAAATTTAAATGCTACATTTTTCATGCAAAAATGTGAAATAAAAGGGACTACGTCAATGCGACAAATATTACCTTGTATGTAACATAAGTTAGCTTTCAGAAATTACCCCAAACACTTGATGTTCTGTTAAAAATGTATGGTGACATCTACTAACAGAATCTCATTAGAAGAAAAGAGCTCCTATCCTTTACTTAAGGAGTCATAGTGATGGAAAATTTGTAATCCGTTTTCTTCGACTTTTTGGTTTTTTGAGTTCTGACGTTTTTGAAGTAAATGATCAATGAATATAAGAATTTTAGTAGTTTCATGAAATAATACCAAAAATATTAAAATGTGAATATTGAAGACACAGAGCAAACACAGTTTAAAGAAGGATTTGACCTCAAATTTTATTGAATTCTTATATTGCAAAAAGGTTCTGGTTTTCTATGAGAGGCTTTTCAAGGCATTAATACTCGCACATATCAATACTCGGTCAATCACTCATCCTCCTGGTCTTACTGTATGGCGTTGAGTCCCAATGGACGATGGACGGTTATTAGGCGCAAGACCTATAGTCCGATTTACGTGGCAAATGCATATCGAATAAGATGAAACCACGAACTGTACGAGCTGTACGCCGATATCGACGTAGTGAAGCGCATTAAAATTCAGTAGCATTTAAATTGACCATTCGCTCAACGTGACAATAACGCTCCAGCAAAGAAGGTGCTCCTGTCGAAATGCGCTGGTGGAACTCGCAAAAACCGACCTCCTCATCTACGTTGGAAAGACCAAGTCGACGACGACCTGACCGCCCTTGGTGTTTCTAACTGGCGTCAATGCGCGCAATTCAGAGGCCATTGGCGCAACATTTTGGTAGCGGCCAAGACCTACCATCAGTTCTAGTTGCTAGCTATGTAAGTAAGTAAGTAATACTGGCACACTTAGAGGTTCACTATTGCCGAACGAGATCCGATCAATGTAGGAAAAATCATTTTATCTACTTTTAATTTTGTTCTGTTACAACCTGGGACATATAGATTTATACACTTTTTGAAAAATTTTGTTCAACTATAAACCTAACTAATTCGTCAGCAATCAACTATATGCAACACGCATTAAAGCAGAGCGACAGCTAAACAGGCGATACTTGACAAAGAAACGGACTCTTAAGTCGACGTGGGACAAGTATGATGGGAGGGCAGGCCCAAATGGGTCGGTATAATTGGAAATAAATAAAACTGTGGGAAGATTAAAGTACATGCAACTTTTGCCAAACTGAATGTGAAGAGTAATTGATGTAGAGCCTAGTGCTCAACTGCCCCCCCCCCCGACGATTTTCTCAATATTTAGTAGTACCGGGAGGCGATTGGTGTATTGACGATTGGAGGTTTAGTTCAAGTTAAAGTCCAACGCTGATTTTTGATGTTTCCTCCTCGCGAAAAATAATATAAATAAAAATACAAAAAGGAATACGAATTAAAAAAAAATTAATACCAAAATTTAATTATTTTTAAAGGTTAAAATCTTGATCAAGTTTGGAAATTTTTTTTTATGCCTACAGTGGTACCTAAACCAAGTAGGTACATACGTATATAAGTTTTTAAAATATATTTCATGATTAACTAACTCACCGATCGATTTAAAAAATATGAGAATATGAATTTAATTTTTTTTTTTCAAAAATACAGTTTTAGAACGACCCTCGTTATTTTTACACATTTTCAAATATTAAAAAAAAAAAAAAAATATTACGTATTAAAAAAAATACTACGAATCAAAAAAAAAATTAATTAAATTTTGTTCAGGTTTGGAAAATATTTTTATTTGATGCACTAGAATGGTATCTAAACCAGTTAGGTACGCACGCATATAAGTTTTTAAATTATATTTTATAATAAGCTAAATGGTCTGACCGATTAACGAAATATGAATTTTAAATTGTTTTTCAAAAAAACATTTTAGAAGGACCCTCGTTATTTTTATACAATTTCAAACATTAAAAAACAAAAAAAAATAATTTAAAAATTAAAAAAATACTACTAATTAAAAATAAATTAATACCAAAAATTTTAATATTTTTTATGGTTAAAATTTTGTTCAGGGTTGGAAACTTTTTTATTCCTATATACAAGTTTTTAAAATATATTTCATGGTGAACTAAATCGGTCGATCGATTTAAAAAATATGAAAATATGAATATTATTTTTTTTTTTCAAAAATACGGTTCTAGAAGAACCCTCGTCATTTTTACACATTTTCAATTTTTTTTGTTTTCAAAACAAACAAAAAATATTACGAATTAAAAAAATACTACGAATTAAAAAAAAAAAAATAATGCAAAAATTTAATTATCTTTTAAGGTTAAAATTTTGTTCAGGTTTGGAAAATATTTTTTGATGCACTAGAATGGTATATAAATCAGCTAGGTACGCACTCATCCAAGTTTTTAAATTATATTTTATAATTAGTTAAATCGGACGACCGATTAAACGGAATATGAAAATATGAGTTTTAAGAAAATATTTTAAAAATAGATTTCTAGAAGGGCGTTCAGTATTTTTACACATTTTCATATGCTTTTTTCAACTACGACCCACACAGATGGTACTAGTACTGTGAGCCCATAAAAAAGTAATAAAAAATACTAATATTTTGTTTAAGTTTGGTTACACTATGCGACATTAACAGGGATACTGGATACAAAAAAGGTTCATTTTCGTTGCACTGTGCTATAAATATTTTTGAAATTCAGGTAATTATTTTTTGTTTGAATTCACTATCATTTACTTATTCAATTCCATCGACATATGGAAATTTCAGTCAGATCGGCCAGACAAATTATATGAATTTTTCATAAATTTTCAAGAGTTTTTGAGCTAACGAAACTTTACAAATCCTTATATTTAAATGTAAGAATGCGTGTGCGAGTATCCTCCACTTTCGCCCGGCTATAAATGTGACCTTGGTCCTTCCGCAAAAATGTTTGAAGACTGTTTCATGCTGTTACAACAAAAACAGGGCATCCTCCAAGGCAGTTGAAATGACCCGTACTTGAATATATTCGTCCCTTCAGCAACCTTCCGCAAAAATGAATTCTAAAGTTGTATGCTTCTCTAACTTAACCTTTATTTCCTTATATTTCGGAAATCTGAGCTACGCTTAGCGCATCCATATCAACTTAGCTATTCCAGCTAACAATTTTGTTAGGAATCTAAAGCATTTTTTTATCATGAAACATATTTTCCTACAAAATTGCAAATTCTTACAAAATTTAATGACCCACACCGAAAAGTGAGATTTAATTTTTGCATAGCTTTGGAGATATCAAATTTCAAGAAATCTACTAATAATTAATCATAATTTTTTTAATTTTTGTGCTAATTTGAACACTTCGAAAAGTTGTTTGCCAATTCTTCGTACTGTCTCTAGGTAAATGAGTCGGACATGGAATCAGGAGTTATGCCGAAAATTTATTAAGCTAAAACTGCCACACAACGTTGTGGCTTTGGCGCTTTATGCGCTTAACGATTTGTCCGCCATAGCACCTAGAACGCAAAGGATGGAGTTCTAGCTTAACTCTACCTTTTAACTTATTTGTGAAGAAGAAAAAAGGTTGCGAGTATTTTAAAAAGCTTCCCTATCTAAAAAGTATTCAATTTTAATTTAAATTTGTTCACTAATTAAATATATGCAAATCCTTCGAAATTCATCAGATATTTTTAGCCAAGGAAAAAAAATCGTTGCTCCTCGACTACAAAAAACTGCTATTTAATATTAATATAAAGATTTGCATTTCTCATATTCTCCTTTATTATTAAACCACTTGTCACCAACATTATTTTTTAACTTTATCTCTAATCAAATATCAAATATTTCATCAGATATCATCAAATATTCTACAAATTTTTATTTTTTTTTTTCATTTCCATGCTCTAAAAAAACATTAAATCTTTAAATGAGCGAGTTTTTAAAATTTGCAATGTCACCAATTTTTCATAAAAATACTAAAGCACATTTGCATATTAATATCCAAAACTCAGTTAATACTCGAATATTCTGCCGAATAAAAATCTCTTAATTGAAAATCTTGTTTTTAAAGCGATTTGCAGACAGACACAAACATTTTTATGTAGCTCAATTTTATAATTTACATTTATTTATCTTGTTTTATTATTTTTTAATATACTCTCAATACCGCCACGGAATTCAATATACTTGAAATTAATTTTATACGAATACGAAATCGCGTTTTATTTTTAATCCGTCCAACCAGCTTGCATACCAGTTCAAAGCGAACTGTTTATGCCCTAAGTAGGTAACAGATATTTTATATTTAGGCATCTGCTCCGTACAGAATCCAAAATGATCTTCTGTTCAACACCACAATACATACATACATATGGCTCTGTACAACCGACTTATTCAGTAAGCGCAACTGAGACAAGCTTCTTTTCACCTCAGTTGCGCTTTGGAGCAAGCTGACTCTGCAAATGAACTCAGGGCCTCAACATTGATGGGGAGTTTGTATGTGTGGTAAGGTGAGCAAGCGCGCAGAGTAATAAAAAGTTGTTTTGCTTTTGGAGCGCGCAAGATCAGCTGCTAACTTAAGTTGTGTTGTAGTTGTTGTTGTTGCTGTTTGGTGCTGTGAAGGTAAGTGGCAATCTCTGCTTGGGCTTGGAAGTTCAGATATTCAGTGAGCAGAGCGAACGAATTGCAAGCGGCGCTCTCGTTGTCACAACAATGGGTGGATTTATGTTCTAAGCAAAAGTGATAGAAACATCTCTCTAAGCGTGATTTCGGAAAAAAAGATAACTTAAGCTTTTATTGTTCGTATTTTGAGGATTGCATTGAATCAAGTGGGGGCGTGTATTTTGAGAGACATTTTCATTGCTGCTGTGCTGTTGCATTCACGTGCTGCTTGGCATGTACGAGCGTGGTTGCCTATGTAAGTGTGGAAGATATTTTCATACAATACCTACATTTATGCATATGTACACATACATATATGTAAGTATATACATATACTTATATATACGTGTATGTACATGCATATTTAAGTATGCATGCGCATTTGCATCATTGAGTGTAGTGAATTTGATTGTTTTTTTTTCAAGTATGTACATACACACGTACATGTAGGTACACTAAATGACAAATGTTGACTTTAAGTTCATAGGTAAATATTATATAATATTTAAGTTACGTAATTGCATTATAGCTTAAATATTTTCCCATATATGTATTACTAATTTTATTACTAGGGGATTTGGTACTGTGATCTGAACGATCTATTGGGTCCCCTTCAAAGATGCCCTTCAATGCCGGGCACGATGCCAGCACACGTGAAAAACCTAAGTTCTTTGACACATCATGACAAATTTCTTTTTATTGCCAAAGGCATAAGGTGTCTGGATTTCCATTTGTGGAACAACATCAAGACGCACACCACAAACAGGAAGAGGAGCTCGGTCAAACACCCAAAAAGGGTGTACGCGCCAATTATATATACATATATATATAAAGGGTGATTTTTTAAGAGCTACGTAAAATTCAGAAAAATGCATGAAATTTTTATTTAAATCGATAGTACAGTCTATATAACATAACGTTTGAAGATTATTTCATACAAATGTTGACTGCGACTGCGCTTCAAATGGTCCATCCGCTTAGTCCAATTTTGGCATACTCTTTCCAATGTTTCGGCCGGTATCTCACATTTAAATTCTTTAATGTTGTCTTCCAATGCGTTAATTGAATAGAATAGGCTTGTCTGAATAGACATGAGCTTTAACATAGCCCCACAAAAAATAATCTAAAGGCGTTATATCGCACTATCTGGGTGGCCAATTGACAGGTCCCGAACGTGAAATAAAATGTTTACCGAACTCGCCTCTCAACAAGTCCATTGTTACGCGTGCTGTGTGGCATGTGGCACCGTCTTGCTGAAACCACATGTCATACAAGTCAAGCTCTTGCATTTTGGGCAAAAAAAAGTTGGATATCAATTCACGGTAGAACTCACCATTCACAGTTACGTTACGATTCACAGCATCTTCTGGCTGATCTTCACTCCAAAATCGACAATTCTGCGTATTTACGTACCCATTGATCCAAACATGAGCTTCGTCGTTGAACACAATTTTTCGATAAAAAAGTGGATCTTCGGCCAACGTTCCAAGAGCCCATTCACCAAAAATGCTGCGTTGCGGTAGGTCGTTCAGCTTCAATTCTTGCACCAGCTGTATTGTGAAAGGCTTCACACCTAAATCCTTTCGCAAAATTTTCCACGTTGTTGAGTAACATTGATGGTCATCATTAACACTGGCCGATACAGCTGCGATATTTTCTTCAGTTCGCACTCTACGTAAGCGTGTTGGTGGTTTGATGTCCAATAATGTAAATTTGGTTCTAAATTTAGTCACAATAGCTCGAATAGCCGCTTCAGTGGGTCGATTAAACAGACCATAAAATGGAATAAGCGCGCGATAAACTTTCTTAACAGAACAGGCATTTTTATAATGAAATTCAATTAGTTGCAAGCGTTGTTCGTTTGTAAGACGATTCATGGTTAAATTATAGACCAAACTGAAGATGATTAACAGTGAAACAAAACACGAAACGTGCGTCAGCTGTTTAAACCAACTGTTTAAAAAGATAATAGCTAAAAAAATCACCCGTTATAAGGTGTTCGGAGCAGCATAGTTTCTTCCCAAACCACTTTCAGAGTTTAATTCAGCTGGCTTCTCGGATGATTGTATCGCTGCCTTCCAATCAGGGTACCAGGTTAACATATCTTATACCGACTTCTCTAAGGGCAATGTAATATTAATTAAAAAACTAGCCTACATTGGCTTCCACTCAGTCTTCTTGAATTGGATCTCATCTTACTTGTTCAATTGCCATTGCTTGGTTGTCGTCGACAATGGTCGATCTCTTCCTTTAGTTACTTGCTCTGGGCTTCCGCAAGGTAGTATTCTGGACCCACTTTTTTTGTTTTTGTTCTGTTTATCAATTATATTTGCTCTTGCTTCTCGTTAGCGAGATTCCTGCTTTATGCAGATGACGTTAAGATTTATTTGGCGATCA
The DNA here is from genome assembly GCF_027943255.1 of Anastrepha obliqua. NCBI lineage: Eukaryota > Metazoa > Arthropoda > Insecta > Diptera > Tephritidae > Anastrepha > Anastrepha obliqua. The sequence continues at coordinate 36,211,819 of NC_072896.1, forward strand.
GTATTTCTCTCGATACTTCTCTCGATACTGAATTGATGCAAATTGATTTAGATAATTTCAATAACTGGTGTATCAATAATCGTCCATCGCTGCAAATAAATAAACTTTTCTAAGCCTGCCACTGTTAAAGACATCTCTTATCACGTATCTAGCATGACCCTGTCACATGTATGTGAAATTAGAGTCCTGGGTGTAAGTAATATTTGATTCGAAGTTTGAAATTAAAATTTGAAAAGGTCGAGCCAAGGAGCACCAGGAGATTTGGTGGCTCCTAAAACACTCAGGTTAAAAAGCCCATTATATTTAAAGCTCTGGAAAGGGGGTAGATAGTCAAGGAGGGAAGGAGAAAAGTATCTGAGAAAGAGACAGGAAAGAATCGAGACAGAGATAGAGATAGTTAATCCTGTGAGAATTTTCCTGATTCTTTGGCAAATCTGTAAATATCCTCCAGTTCTAGAGAACGAATATTACTCATTCTCATGACATCGGAACCCAAAACTCGTAGCCGTGCTCTAGCAAAGGCAGGACACTCACAGAGAAAGTGTTCAGTGCTATCCGCCTCCTCCAAGCATGGCAGGCACATTGGGTCCTCAATGATTCCAATGGTGGTAATATGCTGAACCCATGGGTTGTGTCCTGTAATGATACCGACCATCAACCGAACGTCTTTCCTTCTAAATTTTAGTAGAAAGTTTGACAGTTTTCTGTTCTGATTTGAAGTTTACTTGCTTGCTTGTGTTAGGCGTCATAGCTCCGATTTCTCCGACCCTCATATGCTAAAGGTAGGGTATACGCTTTTCGGATCCTATTCCTACCTATGAAGCGCGATGCTTATTGATCAACTTAAAATTATTCCAGAACAGGAAAATAATCTTAAATTTATCTTTCATTTTCGATTTGATCCGTGGTGCTGTTCACTGTCCGATTCTTCATGACAGGATTTTCTTTAATACTCTCTCAAAATCTCTTTATACGAGAAACGCTTCTATTAATAGAACTTTAATTCAATTTAATAAAATCTTTAAATTTGTTGAGATAGACTTTTAATTTTCGAAAGGCCGTCCAATGAACTTTTTTAAAATTTATTAATTATAAATAGTTTAATTGTAGGTTTTCTTTATAAAAGCCTATTAACCTTAAAATATCTTTACTTAGCCTATAGGAATCTATTATATTCATTGGCAATACGTTTGCAAAGTCTAGCGAATGTCGGTCAAAAACAGAAAAAATACTTTCTATTTAAGTGCGTCAGAGGAGTGGGTTTAAAAAGACATGTGGGGATTTGATTAGCGTCATACGATAAACCTTCACATGCTGGACATTTGTTGGAAATATCTGGGTTAATTCAGGATAAGTAGGAGTTTAGTCTGCTACGATATCGGGGTCGTAATTGTGCCAGAGTAACGGTGGAGGCAGCTGAAGTTCTTCGTCTGCAATGGGTGATGGTTGGACTCTGATAACGACATTCTGAGGGCAAAAGTTCATGAAAGCGTTAAGGATGCTTAGTGAATGTTGTTAATTGCCTGTCCTTACAATGTGAGGTTTAGTAATTTTTGTATATATAGGAGCCGGATCTCGACAGTCAGTTGATTGAGATGCTTTCTGAGGCCCTTGGAACCTCCAATAATTGCTCACTGAGGTGGTTCCTACGGTAGAATCCTAGAAGTAACTACCTGCTGAGCATAGTGCTATGCTCCTTTACACGCCTCGCTATGAAAACGCTGGATTGCAGGCATCAAAAGGCATGGCATCCCTCTTAAATGCAGTATTTAAACAACTCTAAATAAATTGTTTTCCATTTTTTATTAAATTATGCTTCCGTCTTGAGATATGAATACTACCGATTGAATATTAAAATGTTTTATTATCAAATTAAGACAATATTCTCACCAACAAAAGTTGGTTTTCTCAAGGAACGTGTGTTAGGTACAACACTTAGGTATGTAAATATGTATTTTAGGTACACGTGCCAATTTTATGCAATTCATTCAGAAAACATATAAAATGCGTACTACTCATTCACTTTTTATATCAAGATCAGCCATTTATGCCTGGTGATGTATATATGTATATATGTAAATGTGCATATGTAGTGTTAAACATATTTATACACATATCACGTTCAGCTACGCACATGTAGGCAAAAATCAAAGCACATGCACATCATGCCAATTTTTTATTGTTATTTCAATTTTTTCTTTGCCATAGACTAATAACTGTTGTAAAAGCCTTATGAAGACACAACTGACAAATTTTATTATTGTAGATATGTATGTACCATATGAACTATGCATTAGGGATGCAAATATTAGCGAATAATATTGATACCTCTTTTATGGAATATTTTTAAAGTAATCCCGAGATTTCGGGATTGATCCCGGGATTCACATTAGCACAAAACTTTTTTAATATGAGTAAAAATTCCACGACTCAAGCCATTAGAACATGCCATGAAGTAAGGTCATTTAAAATTTAAGGTAAACTGATGATGATGGTGGCAACCCTGGTACTTAACTTGACAATATTGCACAGTCATAGTTTTTAGCAGTTCAAAAAATGGTAATTTTATATTCGTGCAAATGCATAGCCCGATTTATTGAGCTGAGCTAACTGTAAAAAAATATATACAGTAAATATTCGATACTGGCGACACAAGTTTTTTTCTCATTGCGTACTCAGTACAGTATATTTTGTTTTTATGCGGTATATACGTTCTGCAAGAAACAGCATAAAAAAAACAGCATGAAAAAAGCTACCAGTTCTATAGTAAAACTATAGATACGTTTCAAAAGCGCTAAGAACTGCATAAATGTGAAATAATGTCCCATATTAAAACTATAGACACGTTCCATAGACCGCATGAATCTGAAATAATTAAATAAAATCGCATAAACAAAAAATTGTATTTTTGAAAATTATATCTTTATTTAAGAAACGTCAGAATCGAAACATAAATTTACATCGTCAGAAATTGAATCAGACAATACCCGCATGTTGCGCATCCGTTTAGGATTTGGCATAAAATCACTTCCGTCACTTGAGGAAATGTACACGTCTGATCTGGATGGAGATGCAGGCGGTTCCATACTTGTAAGGTTGGCATTTTTGATATAATGTGTAATGAGTTTTTGCTTAGCTGGTTTAGAATCTTGTTTATAAGTACAATTCCCGATATTTCGACATGCATTTTTTAATTTAAAAAAATCGCACTATTTCAAAACCGCATAAAAAAAACCCGCATGAAAACAGAATCTACTGTACTTGCGACATTAGAAAACTTTTACCCCGATACTTGCAAAATTTTTGTTTTGTCTTTCTCTTTTCCTCTTTTTACGTTGAAACTTAAGCTTGGGGAAGTACCGTCGATGTCATTCTGGTAATGACATTTTTTGAATTAAATCAGCTGATTGAATTTAGGGGAAGTACCGTCTCATTCAATTGCTGACGAAATGACAGTTTTGCGTTAATTTTTGCATGGTGTAGTCTCATAATGACAAAGAGAAAATTTACACTGCTTACAATAAAAGAAAAAGATGACTTTCGGAACAAATTAAATGCGGGAACTTCCATTAATGCATTAACTAAAAACTTTCACGTGCATAGAGCATCAATAATTCGAATTAAAAAATATGAACAATACATAAAAAAGTTTGTTACGCAACTGGAATCTGGTACAGATAAAAGGAAAACTCTTAAGATTTCTGAGTTTCCAAAAATGGAAAAGGCGTTGTTCGATTGGTTTGCGAAGCAAAGGGCTAAAAACTACCGCATTACAAGTGTTATGCTAAACGAGAAAGCCAAGTTATTATATTGCAAAATTCAGGAAAAGGCTGGAAACTTCCGCACTAGCAACGGTTGGGTTGCAAACTTTAAAAAAAGGCATGAAATATGATGACTAAAAATTTTCGGAGAAAAATTATTAAATAAGAGTAACTCCATGAGCCCATTGTTAGAAAAATTTAACAAAACAATTATGGATTTCAGTCTCACAAAAGCGCAGATATGCAATGCCTATCAGTCTGACTTATTTTGGAAGCTCTTAGCCGATAAAACTCTTAAGCGCACAGAAGAAGCATCGGCTCTGGAGCATGAAATCTCTAAGGAGAGCACGTTAGCTTGTACAAATGTTGCTGGAAATCATGAAGTAAAAATAATATATTAATTATTGGGAAATCGGCGAATCCGCGTTCAATAAACATTTTTACTGGATGACCTTAGCTTTATTTGAAGAATGTTTTCGCAGAACATTTGCTCCAGAGGTATAATAATAATAAATAAATAAGTAAAAGAGTTCTTTCGTGCGCAAAATCTTCCAAGAATATAATTTTTTCTTATTGATAATACTCCATGCTCTCCCAAAGAAGGCGAATTAAAGAGCTACGACGGCCAAGTATCGGTAATGTGCTTTCCTCCAAACTGTACGGCTCAAGTACACTCCATGGAACAAGGCGTTATAAGACTTATAAAATAGAACTACAAAAAATACCTCTTAAGTCACATTGTTGCTCGTGGAGAAACTATCGATGAGGCACTGCGAAATATCGACCTGAAAAATGCAATATGATTTTAAGCCAGTGCATGGGATGCTCTTACTGCACCTTCAATTCAGTCAACGTTTCAAAAACTGTTTGAAAAAGCATCTAGTCAGAGATTGTGACGATACCATTCCTCTTTCGGAGTTAGGATTACAGATAGCTGATGATGCATCCAATATTCGATTCATTACAACTTTGCTCTGAAAAGTAGAACCATTGCAGGCAGTCGCTCAATCTGAAATCGAGCAATGGATTGTTGAAACTCATTTGGAACCCACAACTTTAAGGGGTCCGTGCCAGTGGTCTAGAGCTCGAAAACTTAGGGTATTTTCAGGAATTTTTTTTTTACAATAAAAAAAATGAAAAAAGATATTTAAATTTGTAGAAATTTTTAATTTTAATCATTTTAAAAATTGCGCTGAAGTTGACCTTCCCGAAAAATTGAACGTTGACGGTGTCGTCTATTTATCTGAAACACAAAAACCAAAAAAATTATTAACCAGTATGACTGTAGTTCCGTACTAGAAAAAAATGGCGCGGTTTTGAATTTGGCATTCTAAAAATCGGGTTCAGTCAGTTTTTTAATAAAAAAATGCGAAATAATTGAAAGTAAGGTGATAACCATTGTTGTTGTGAACAACTTATTAAGATTTCAGACGATTCGGTTGAATAGTTTTTTTTTTGTTTGACAACACCAGGCCGAAAAAAGTCCTTTCGAGATAAATTATTTCAATGTTTGAGGTACAGGAGCGCGCGGACCGCTCTCTGCCTCGTTAATGGGCAGCAGAAGCTATAATATTATGAATTTCCACATGAAAATTTCACAGTATATTCTTAAGATACTATACTTTCGAAATATCGAAAAAACAAGAAATCAATTTTTTGAAATTGCTAGACCACCGGGTCTCCTTAAATGAAGAATACTGTAATGAAGACGGCGAAACAGTCGGTGAAGAAACTAACGACGTAATGGAGGAGGAGGCAATACCAGCATTCAATATACATATGCTTGCTTAAACAATGTTATAACGCTGCAGGGGCTCAGAATCAGTGAGGTACTGAACATGCGAGGGTGTACAAAATTTAATTAAATATAATAAAAACAAATAAACTTGGATTGGTATCAGTAAAAAAACTATTTTGTATGAAAAAAACCTCAGTATTTACGACAAATTTGCACCGAGCCCGGTTTTCATTACGTGCAGGAATCGAGTCTTTACTGTATATAGAGGGTGGCGCAAAATTAATCAGCCAATCTAGTTTTGATTAACTTTTTTATTAAATAAAAAAATGATTTTCGGACAAGTGTCAAATATGATTGACGAACGCTGCAATTTCAAAAATTATAAATTGTCCGATAGGGTGATTAATTTTGCGCCACTTTGTATATAGTTAAACTAACCGCTTATGCACTAGAAAATGCTTTTTTTAGCTTGATTTGTGAAAATTTTTAAACAACAAAAACTGACTCTGTTGGACTCGATATTAATGTTGCAGTAATCAATGCAAATAATTGTATACCAAATATACATAAATTCAAAAAGTTTTTTAATTTAAACCGCTTTTGTTATAAACAAATTTTGTAATAAACAGGCTTTTACTTCTTTCAATTCGATATTTAAAATTTCTCGGCATCCCAACATTGGCTCAAGCTAATCCCTAAATTTCCGACGCCTGAACTTTTTTCGGGATGCCGGGATCCCCCTCCCTAGCATGACAAATTATGGAAGTTAGAATCACGCTTTAGCTTTTTATGATATGGTTTCAACGTGCTTCTCATTCAGGGAGTTTTTATTTTATCAAATTTTTTATTACTTTTATTTCGTTTGACGTAATTTAGCCCATTTTGACACATAATGATGTGAATTTATAATGAGTATATTTCGCTTGTCTAGTCCATAATTTTTTGAAGGCTTCGAAGTACATTGTTCTTTGGCGTCTGTATTGCCATTTGTTAGTTCAAGGGCAAAGTAGTGTGGCAGCGGGTATTATATTTCAATTTTGTTTAATACGTTTTAAGTAAAATGATGGTTTTATGCTGCAAGGGAGCGAAGCTGGGTGTAAATCTACATTCTTGGCATTTAAATTTAATGCTTAGGTCAAGGATGGATTTTGGTTTTACATATAATACATTTTTTCCTAGCACGCGGTTTTGCCAATCAACTTTACATTTAATTTAAAACTAAAGCCTTTTCATAGTACTTCAACATTAACATATACGACTAGAATGATTTTAACATAAAAGTTCCTTAAACTAAACTTTTACACCAGTTCATTAACAAATCAATCCAATATATGTAACTTAACTATAATAATAAGATAAGGGCTGTCTAAGGTCATAGCTGTCGCTGCAGACACAAATAGATCTGCCTCTCCATCTGTTTTCCACAACAAAGTTCATCGCTTCTTAAACAGTATACACCTCCGCTTGAAACACAGATGCATGCATTCTAAGAGTGCAGTTTTGTCCTGCTGGATTCCACGTAGACCCCAGAACCGGAACCGTGCTAGGTCCTGGAGCCATGCGTGACAATGTGGTAGACCAATCAGAGCATCTAATGCCGCGCCTGAAGTAGTCGGAAAAGCTTCGGAGCAACAAATACCCACAGTGCGTTGTAATCTCGATAAGGTCTTCCTGACTCCCACGAGAGACACCACTGATGCATAGAACCTTGCTAGGAGAAAGACCCCACGTTTTCCCAAAGACACCTTTGCACTGCCAGACTGACTTCCAAAAAAGTTTACTATCGAGAATTACTCGAAATATTTGATTTCTTTAGATAGTTGGATTGAGACTGCTTTTAGCTTAGGCAGAACGAGTCCACCTAGCTTCCTCCTTCTCCTCCAGCATCATTGAAGGTGGTGAGTAGAGGATTGATCGCCATGCACCAGAGCAATGGAGATAGCACACCATCTTGAGGGTATCCTCTATTAACCCCGGATGACACCATCAGATCCTCCTGCGCCCGCACCGTGAGAATTATTTGGACTAGCATTGAACGAATCCAATTCACAAGCACCCGGTCTACACCATGTCTACCGGCAGAGCTGCACATACTGTTAAAAGCCCCCTCTATATCCAAAAAGATGCCCGTAGCGTAGTCCTTCCTGTTGATGGCCTGCTGTATCCTAGCAACAAGGTTTTGCAGTGCCGACTCGCAGGATTTTCCGCTTTGATAGACAAGCTGAAATGGCCTGTCCTTGCTTAGAGGAGGCGGATAACACTCAGCATTCTCTCTTGTGATTTGCTCGATCAAGGCTGCGAATTTTGGGTTCTGATATTATGAGAACGAGAAAAATTCGTTCTCTCAAACTGAAGGATATTTTCAGATTTACCAGGAAAATTCTTACAGGTCTAGCTAGCTCTATTCTATCCTCTTTTTTCCTCCTTTCCTCCCTTTCACTTTCCAGAGCTTTAAATATCATACAATGGGCTTTTTAGCCTGAGTATTTATGGAGTTACCAAATCTATTGGGGTTTCTTGGCTCGAATTTTCAAATTTCAACATTACTGCAGGTGTCTAGTTCGCAAGTATCAAATACTATTGACGTACCTCGCTGTTTACAAAACTATAACAATTTCTAATAAGGTGATTAATTTCGTGACACGTATTTCCATTTGAAAACGAATAATGTTAAATTCTCCGAATTTTAATTAGTTGCCATATTTAGTTTTCTTACGGGAAATGTAATACGTGAACGAAACTATTGCAAATCTTGCTATTATATTTTAACAGTTCAAATTAAGGGTCCCAGTGGTCTAGAATTTTCAAAAACCGATTTTTTTTTTTGTTTTTAGGCTTTTAAGAATATGCTGTCAAATTTTTGGAAGGATATTTTCGACTCCACAGCCGTTTTAGCAGGTAGAGTCAGATTCGTCACGCGGCCACTGTCAAAACTCAATTATCTCAAAAATACTTTTTTTCGGCTTGATGTTGTCAAAAAAACAAAAAACTATTCAGCCGAATCGACTGAAATTTTAATATGTTGTTCACAACATCACTAGCTATAGCCCATACTAGAATCATAATAATATTTCAATTATTTCGTATTTCTTTGATATTAAAAACTGAAAAAACCCCGATTTTTAGAGTGCCAAATTCAAAACCGCGACATTTTATATTTTTTTTATTCTAGTACGGGACTGCAGTCATATTGATTAATATTTTTTTGGGTTTTTTGTGTTTCAGATAAATAGAAGAGCCAAAATGGACAACACTGTTCAAGTGCAATTTTTCGGGAGGGTCCACTTCAGCGCCATTTTTAAAATCATTAAAATTAAAAAAAAAAACATTTTTATTTTTGTATGTAAAAGAAGTTAACTAAAAAGCCTAAAAAATTAAAATATCGTTTTTATTTTTTTTTTTTTTGGAAAAAAATCCTGAAAATACCCTAATTTTCGAGCTCTAGACCACCGGGACCCTTAAGCACATCCTTTAGCGGTACAACATTTCACTTCTGTTAGACGGTACATAACATTCATGTAAATGCCAACAGTCTGTTTACGGGTACTCGTATTCAGTTCGCGGTCGTGAGTGCACGAAAATAGCAAATGCATCTCTTGCTACTGAAGGTGCAGTTAAGGTAGGCAAGATATGTTAAAATAAAATCAAGGTCAGACCGGTTCCATTGTTGCCGGTTGGAAGTGGTCTAAAGGGGATTTTTTTCAATTTTTTCATATAAAAATGCTTTGTGCGGGCATACAACTACATATGTATATGTATGCAAACATAAATACATTTTAAACAGTCGCTTATTTGCTAGTGATTCAACTGGAAATTTTCAGCAAGGAAATGCCAGAAACTGGATGCGAACAATTGCTTTTAAAAACTACTCTATACTTATAAATATGGAGTAATACATAAATATATTCATATAGTAGACAGTCACTTGGGTACACGCACAAAGGTGCATACTATTGTGTTCAACGCCATGTCATCACAAACATCAACCTTCACAGTAATGGAAGTAACTGTTGTCAAAACCACTTTGTTTGTGCTATCACGGGGGTCATGTAGGGGTTTTTATATATATAGCTTTTAATTACATATTTAATTTCATTTTATTTTTTTTTAATACTTTTTTATTATTTTTTGCTCACCGAATGTGGCGCCGCCATTGAGATGAGTTACCGGAATCTCTGCACTTATCATTGCCATCTTATTGCTGCTGTTGTAATTTAATGTTTTTCTTTTTTATCTCGTATTGCTGGCGCATGCAATGCAAACTGGCCGTTCGAGTAAATATAATTACTTGCATTCACTTTTACTGAGATTTGAGAAAAATCGTTATTGACAAAGTCACAGTTGAAGCAGCGCGACGAGTTTAAATGCTTATTGGAAGCAAACAAAACGCAATGTCTTACGCTGAGCAGTAGGACAGACGCTTTACTTAGCTCATAAAATTAAACATACGAATATTGCATTAAAAAGCCGGCTATTGCATGTGTACTTATATGTATGTGCATATGTATGTAGGCATAGAAAATACTTAGTGTATGTAAATGGGGCGATGTCAAAGGGCGCGGAAAGTGTAAACCAAATCACAAAAGCCGAATACAGCAGTGTAATTAGTTTGGCATAATAGCTGCTCTGCCGTTATCCGAAAGCTAAGCACAAAAAGTCACACGCAACAATTATTTTACACAATTTTTAAATGCACTATTATTTATTCATTTAAGGGCCTGCTATTGTACACATAGCTCTTATTTTAAACTTTTCCCACAGCACAGCTGATGCTTTTAGTTGTATTTGTATTTTTATAACTAATAATAACACTCGATTCTTATTTTGCAAGTGGTGAATTTTTGTTGCTTGAAAACCGCTATAGACGATCCGCCACGAACGACCTTCGCTCCTCAACTGTATGACTCACTTGAGCGCGTCAACATTTTATGCTAACATTTCTGCTGACTGCCCACTATAAATTGGGCGAACAATAACAATAACATAATAATGTTTATAACAAACGCGCTATTGGCATCTTGAGCGCGTAGCGTCATAGCACTAGGCCATGGTAAAGCTTGTGTTGTTGATTGTGTGAATTTTGATGGTCAGAGTCTCTTGACTGTCTCTCCCGGAAATGCACTATTAACATGATTGCATAGTAAACATATACATAGGTACATATGTGAACATATTGAAGGCGTACATGCGCTGGTGGCCATGAGCTCTGTTAACAACAGCATATATAACATTAGAACACCGCATAACTAATAAAAAGTAAAAACAATAAGTACTCTTTACTCAGGGAGAAACAAACTCATAAACAAAACCAAACTCACAAATAAAAAACAAACTAAAAAACAACACCCACCTAGTTTCACCGCGAGAGCTTTGCCAGTTTTGCGCATGCAAACGAGTGGCGGCCCTGTTTATGTTACTCAAGTTGGCACTTTAAATGAGAGCACTGTCGACAAACATATGTTGGGCATATTTTTGCAATATGTGAGAATTTCCTTGAAGCAACAAGTTGTCACACCGTTTTTCATCGCTTGGAATTGACCAATTATTTCATATATGTCTTAAATGTAACTATTTCGTATCCAGTGGTCCAACTTTTTGAGTCATAGATTTTGCTAACACTGACTTGGGATTTAAAGCTATAATAATGCAGGAAGTTTTGCAATGTCAAATGCGAGTATGAGTAAAAACGAAGTGTTTTTGAAGTATGTACTACAGATGCATCAAAATTTGACCAGCATTTGGTTGAACATATTTCAAGGAGCAAAGTTTCGTGTAACTGAAATATTAAATTGAGGCTCTATGCTTCAATGGGAGATAAAGGAAACGATGATGAAGATGATGAAAGTATTAAATTATTTGAAACTAAATTGTAGTAACTATTAAAATTTTTCCTCAAAATTATATTATAATATTGTTGGAATAAAGCGAAATTTATCTTAACATCTACATGTATGTATATACATATGCACATATACATATGTAATAAATCTTCCAATCAATTTCTTAATTTTCAAAGAGATAGATGTCAACACCCACTAAAATATTTGTTTTATAGAATATTTATTGAATTTATTATTAAACTGAAATTTGTGACAGATTTTTACGTTGGACCTGAAATTCAAGTTGCATCGCTGGCAAAAAAAAGAAGATTTTCGAATACACTTTTCTTAGAAATACTTTATACCCATTATGTATTAGAAAATGGTGGCAATATCAAATAATGCAATTTTTTATTTAAACTAATTTAAAAAAATTTCATTCCATATCTATATCTAAGTATTTAACTAAAGTGTTAATTTGCAAAAAAAAAATCAGGTTGTAACGCTATCAAAAAAATTTGTTTAATAGATTTTTCATAGAAATAATGTTTATGGCTCGAGCCGAGAAGCACCGAGAGATTTGGTAACTCCTAAAACGCTCAGGCTAAAAAGCCCATTCTATTTAAAGCTCTGGAAAGTGAAAGGGAGGAAAGGAGAAAAAGGTAGAAGTAACATAAAGAAAAATATAGGATAGAATAGAGGTAGATAGACCTGTGAGAATTTTTCTGATTCATTAGTAAATCTGAAAATATCTTCCAGTTTGAGAGAACGAATTTTACTTGTTCTCATAACAACCGAACCCAAAATTCGCAGTCTTGCTCTAGCAAATGCGGGACACTCACAGAGAAAATGCTCAGTGCTATCCGCCTCCTCTAAGCAAGACAGGTAAATCGGGTCCTCAATGATTCCAATGGTTGTCATATGTTGACCCTATGGATTGTGTTCTGTAATAATAGCGATCATCAATCAAACGTCTTTTCTTCCAAGTTTTAGAAGAAAGTTCGACAGATTTCTGTTCAGGCTTATCACAAAACACTTTGCAGTTCTGAAACGTTCTAGACCGGACCATCGCTCTTTATGTGAATTGCATACATAATCGCTGATCCACTTCATGATTCCTGCATAATTGATTCCGATTATTGGTTCCAGCCCCTGTGGGGTAACCGCTGATCCACAGTTGTCCAATCCATCGGTAATCTCGTTTCCTTGAACACCGGAGTGCCTTGGAACCCATATAAGTACAAGTCTGCTCTGTCTTGGAACAGAATTAGGCTTCTTTTTAGATCTTAAACAATTTCTTGAAATAAAATTAAAATAAGAAAAATCATATTTAAAAAATTTTAGTTTTCGTTTTTCATAGAGTGACACATATTCGTATAAACGCACTCATAATTTTAGTTTTCCTACCTTCTCTCTCTTTTCTCAATGCATTGCTCACAACATCTTCTAACTTACATTGTTTGTCAAACTAACGGAAATTTCGATTGCATGCAAAATTCAAGTTTCGCTGTTGTTATTATATTTAAATCTTTGCATTTTAAGTATCATACTAAAAATATGAAGTTATTCGTATAAACGCATCAACTTAATTTTTAATATAGAACTTCTAATATTGTAGTTTATTTGTCCCCTCTTTTATTATAGTTATATATAGGTCCTATTTATAACTGACGCTTACACACTTTATTGGGTGTGTAGTCGTACTCCTCCTCCTATTTGTGGCGCGCGGCTTGGTGTTGTTCCACAAATGGAGTGACCTACAGTTTTAAGCAGACTCCGAAAACAAATGGTTTTCATGAGAAGCTTTTTCATGACAGAAATACACTCGGAGGGTTGCCATTGCCTGCCGAGAGGCGACCGGTATTAGAAAAAACTTTTTCTTCATTTTGGTGTTTCACGGAGATTCGAACCTACGCACTCCCGAATCGTGGTCATGCACCAACATATTCAGCTACGGCGGCCTAATTTTTTAATTATTCAATGATAATATAAGAACTTATTTAATGTTAAGCCATCTTGCAGGGCTTGCGCCATTTTGAATGTCAATGTAATAAAATTGTGCAAAAAATACATACTAAATTACGCGAATAGCATTGAAAATAATGAGTTACATTCTTAAAAAGTTACCACAAAGTATTCCATAATATAAATGCATAAATATGTATGTACCAATGTATAAATAGGTATTTAATAGGTACATTTTTATAATGTATGAAGAAATACAAGCTCATACTCACCAAGTTTCAAGAACAGCAGTTGAAGGAAGAAATATAAAAGCCGTTCGGCGAAAATCTCTCACAATGCTTAATAACAGAGGAAGCGACGCCTGAGTGTATGTACGAGTATATGTTAAGTATGTATGACCACTGAAGAAGACAGACGCAGCACGAAAGCTAAAATTTGAATGTTAAAAGTCATTGACGGTAGGAAATTAAATGTAAATAAACTTTTAATTGCATGCAATTTCATTCTATAATTATTATTTTTCCTTTTGCTGATTTGGTTTCGTGTTTGGAATTTTCATGCACTTTGCATACACACATACACACTAAGCCGGGTCGATTTGTGGGGAGGCAAAAAAATCGCCCATTGCTCTGTGAAAATCATAGGGAATCAGAATTCGTTTTAGAGGTATGGTTCCTTCGGCAAAGTTTCTTATTTTGATCCCTAGAATACGATTTTCACAGAGCAATGAGCGATTTTTAAATCGACCCGCCCTAATACACACACATGAATCATGTGCACTTTACAATAAATATAATACTATATATGTTCATGTGCATATGTGTATATGTGTATATGTGTATATGTGTGTGGATGTACACTATGTCAAGAACCCTTTTCGCCGCTAAGAAAAAAGAGGCATGGCAGCGTTTTTTTGAAAATATCTGCTAAACATTTAAGTTTCTTGTTTAGTTTCTCTCCCTCTCTCTCTCTCTCTCTCAGTTTAGTTCTTGTTTGATAAACATTTTGCACGTTTAGATATTACTTAATTGTTTTTTTTTATCACTTTTATTTTTAATTGTTTTTTTTGCTACTTTGAGCAATTTTTTTAATAAAAAATAATTTCGTCTTTGGAAGTAAACCACATTTTGTGTAATTTGTTTTTTATAAAAAATATTTTAGTCTTTAGATGTAAATCCCACTTTGTGTAATTTTTTTTTTTTTTTTAATACAAAACAATTTTAGTCTTTAGTAGTAAACCACTCTTTGGATAATTTTTTATTTTATTTTATAATATATATTTTATATTTTATAAAAAAATATTTTAGTCTTTTGATGTAAATCACACTTTGTGTATTTTTTTTATAAAAATTAGTTTAGTCTTTAAACGTACGTAATTTTTTTGTTATAAAAAATATTTTAGTCTTTAAAAGTAAACACACTTTGTGTAATTTTTTTTAATAAAAAATATTTTAAAAGTAAGCCACACTTCGAGTAATTTTTTTTATAAAAAATATTTTAGTCTTCAAAAGTAAATCGCACTTTGTGTAATTTTTCTTTTTTTTTATAAAAAATATTTTAGTCTTTAGAAGTAAGCATTGTGTAATTTGTTTTCATTTTTAAATTTAATTTATTATTTTTTAATATTTTAGTCTTCAGAAGTAAACTACACTTCGTGTAACTTTTTTTGATAAAAAATAGTTTAGTCTTTAGAGGTAACCCACATTTCTTTTAATTTTTTCTAATAAAAAATATTTTAGTCTTTAGAAGTAGATCACCTTCGTGTAATTTTTTTTTCAAAAAATATTTTAGTGAGCCTTGTGTAATTTGTTTTTATTTTTAAATTTAATTTATTATTATTTAATATTTTAGTGTTCAGAAGTAAACCACACTTCGTGCAATTTCTTATCCTTACTTTGTTGACTAGAATCTGTGTTTGCTGCACTTTTGTATTATTTACATTCACTAATTTTCTCTTTACTAGCAAAACTGTCGTCCTTTTTCTCTAGGCGCAGTTCTACAAATTATTCCCTTTTCACTTGACCGGCCTTATTCACGCGCGCGTATATGTACCGTATCTTGTTTATTCCACAAACGTTTATGACTTGAAATACACTTTTAATGCATTTCAATTTTATACTGATACTCATTTGACTCGCACGAAGATGTGCCCACTCAAATCGGACGACAAAAGTGAATCAATAAAGTTTAAAGTAAATAAACTCGCACGTACTCGTACGAGTACATATATAACTAGAAAACCAATCTACGTGAAATGCAATTTTCTTATTTACTTTGCATAGCTGTGTGTGTGTCCGTGTGTGTCATGCTTTATGAAGCGTTTAAAAAATTATAATCTTAGATGGAAAGAGAAATAATAGACTTTTGCTAATTTTTTGCATTTTATTCTACTTGTTTGCAAACAGGTATTACAATTATTCATATAGGCCAAAGAGCAATGCACTTGAAGAAATTGAAGCGATTAAAAATGAATCAGAAGGAGTTTACAATATCCAGCTCTTTCAATGACTGCCTGCCCGGTAATTGCCATGAGTAGATGCCAAAGTATCATAGTTGATAGCCTTAGGTGTTTTGTGAGTTGCTACTCTACTCTATCGGAGCGCATTAGAGCCCTAGCCGAGCAGGTACTGGGTGAATGTCAATGGGTTTCAGACCAAACAGATCCGTAATAGATTAAGCTTTCCTATTGGCTTGGGGAATAGGTTGATAGCGTTTTTTATGTTTTCGTTCATTTTACAACGGTTTGTTTGCTATTTGGCCAAGGGTAAGTATTCATTCGATAGAGCTCTTTCTGCTTTACAAAACTGTGTTAATTGTATTTTTGAGTTAATTAATTTTGAGGCTTAGAAATGGAATACTCAGTAGGCAAAAATCAACATTTTTGACACCTGCGCGTCTTTGCGCTTTCCTTTTCATCGAGGTCAAAACGCGGCCGAAGCATCTCGCTACATTTGCGATGTGTAGGGAGAAGGTGTCATAGGTGAGTCTACAGCAAGGAAATGGTTTGCAAAGTTCAAAAATGGTGACTTTGACGTCGATGACACGTTCTGCAGCGGAAGGCCTTCTGAATTCGATGAAGAACATCTCAAAGCATTCAAATCTCAAACCTTGAAGGAGAACGATTGCCAAACCAGTCGTGAATCGGCGGAAAAAATTGACTGCGATCATAAAAGTTCATTCTCCATCATCTTCATTCAACTGGATTTACTGAATAATTGGGAGCCTGGGTGTCTCACCAGCCCAACGAAAAAAAGCAAAGAAAGTCACCTTAAAATTTCTTCTCAGCATCTTGTCCGCCATTGAGCAACACGCGGCCATAAATTGAGCTTTTTGTACGGAATCGTCACGCGAGATTAGAAATGGTGTCTGTACATCAATATGAAGCAAAGAAAGGAATGGGTGGTTCCAGGTTAAGCATCGTCATGCGGTACCAGCTGGTGGTAGCATCGGAAGTGGAAGGTTTCCTCTGTGTTGGAAAAATCAGATGGAGAAGAACTTGGCTCAACTTGGTGTGTGCGACTGGCGCCGGTTAGCATGAGAAAGAAACGACTTTGTTAAACTCGGCGAAAATCGCTTAAGCGGTTATCACTTTAATCAAGAAGAAGAAGAAGGTTTCTCCTTAAAGTTTCTGCGAATAGCCCAAAAACTGATTGCGGTGGCTTGATTATCTGTCACGATCAGTTTCACGTTGTGTTAAGACCCGTTAAAGGCGACGCGGAATGCTAGGGAGTACCCTCTCTTCTTCATATGACACCACCAGCTGGTACCGCATCGAATAAGCTGAACCTTTATTCGCTGCGCTATGTCTATGTCGTCGGAAAACTCATACAGCTCATCGTTCCATCGCCTGCGATATTGGCCGTCGCCAAAGTGCAGAGGTCCAAAAATTTTACGCAGAATCTTACTCTCAAACAGTTCAAGCTACGCTTCATCAGATGTTGTGATCGTCCACCCTTCTGCGCCATACGTTAGAGCGGGCATGATGAAAGCCCTGAAGAGTATTAGTTTTGTTTGTCTGTTCGTCGAGAGAGGACTTTACTGCTCAGTTGCCTACTTAGTCCAAAGTAGCACTTGTTGGCAAAAGAGATTCTGCGTTGTATTTCAAAGCAGACATTGTTACTGGTGTTAATGCTGGTTCCTAAATAAACGAAGTCTTTTACAACCTCGAAATCATAACTGTCAACAGTGACGGGTGTGCCGATACGCGAGTGTACCGACTGTTTGTTTGATGACAGGAGGTACTTCGTTTTGTCCTCGTTCACCACCAGACCCATTCGCTCTTTATCCAGTTTCGAGAAGGCAAAACTAACAGCGCGGTTGTTAAGGCTGATGATGCCAATATGGAAGTTGATGTTCTGCGAAGAGATATTTCATTGAAACAACAGAACATACACACGGCAGCAGAAGTCTGTGTACAACGATTATTTTTACAAAATATGCAATGATTTTTATGTTACCTAAATATTTTTTGTTTATTGTTTTATAGTTCGTTTAATAAAATAAACCATTTAATATAAATCAAAATTTAAAACTTTCAAAAAAACATCAACGAACTAAAATTGTTTTTAGCGACATTAGCAGTTTTATAACTATTTCAATTTCAGTACAATAAAATGAAAATGTGAAGCGGCTCAAAATCCACATTGATTTTTGGTATTTTTTTCTGCTAAGATTCTTGCGAATTGTTCTTTTTTTCAAAAATTTCAGCCATCCTTACCAAAACTCAATGTGTTGTTGTTGTTGTAACAGTGTTTATTTTTAGCTGCTTCACACTTGCATTATTCACTCATATATAGAAGCAGTCTTTAGTCATGTCCATTTTCACTTTCCCCGGAGTGCGGAAAAAAAGTATTGAGAAGCTGGGTGGGTTTTTCTAGTTTTTTCGAGGAAACTTATGAGCCAGGTAGAGGTATTTTACTCATCAAGGCTTCAAACATATAAGGGCCATTATTTTTAAAAAGTTAAGTCTATAGAGAAAATATTTTTTTTTTAATTTATTTACATGTTGGGTGGGCTTTTCTAGTTTTTTCGAGGAAACTCATCTGTCAGGCATAGGTATATTCCTCATCAAGACATCAAACGTTTCATAAGAGATCAAATATGACCCTCATATTCTCTTTAAAAAGTTAAAATCTCATCCGAAACATTTTATAAGTCTTGAGAGATTCTAAAATGAGATTCTCCAATACAATATTTTTATTCTCCATGTACCAAAGACTTTTCAAGAAATACAATTAGCATAAGCCGCAAATGAATCGCAGCAAAAGTGAAGTTTATAGAATGAGAAAAAATTGTATTTATGAAAAAATTACCTACACTAGTCATATACAATTTCTACTCGCACATGCCACACGTAGTACTCATCTGTATTATGTAAACTGAGGGCAGCAGAGCGAATCATTCTGGTTTTCGCACTTTTCTCATCTCTCCTTTTGCAACCCCTCCTATCGAAATTTTACCGGTACTGAGGCATGCGAGTGCTATTTACAAGTATCATAGTTGTTGGGAGCTAAAATACTCGTACAACATTTTAATATTGCACAACTGGTTATGTTTGAGTTAAAATGAGAATTGAATAGTCAACATTACTTGCCAAACGGTATTGAGTGTTATTGGAAGGAAAACTGCATCGTTTCATTGGACCGCAGAGGTTAAGAAAGCTCGAATTCAATTAAATTCATGTATACGTGTACATATACATACATACGTAAGTGTTCATAAGTGTCATAAGTCATACTTTTATCTTCTACATAGATCGCTGTTCATTCATTTTATGTGTATGTAAGTGCTCAGTTACTTGTAGTTGTTTGCTTTATGCGCATGCGCGTATGACCAATCTGTCGTCGTCACGTATAAATTAAGTTAAAAGTCAACTTTAAATTCAATTTTAACTTTTTTACTAAGAAATATAGTGTGGCAATATAAGAGTAGTAGTGCACATGCCGAAGTAATTACTATTTTTTTGTAATTGTACAATTAATGCAAGATAATTTCACATTTTATGATTTGTTTGTACTTTACACTTTCTGTTGCATAAATAATTTTTTTTTGTGCTATCTCCAGGCCACTTTTTATTGTAATTGGCGTAATTGTACACTTGACAATTTATTTGAATTTATAAAAAAATATAATTTTAGTTTCTTTTACTTTTTATTTATAAAATTTTGTTTTAGTTTACTATTTATGTAATTTTTATTCTATTTTATTTTAGTTTATTTTGTTTTCATTTATTTTATTTTAATTTAATTTAACGTTTTCTTTTATTTCATTTATTTATTTTTTTAATTCATTTTATTTCAGAGTATTTTATTTAATTTTTTTAAATTTGGTTTTTTCTTAATTTTATTTAAGTTCGTCTCTTTTCTTTCGACGTGATAACGTCTCATAATTCGATGTAGCACCAAAAATGGTGACGTGACATTGCTCATGCGGTGTTACCTTACTTGAACTGTAAGCGAAAGCGCGGAAGGAACGACAAAGAGGCACAATCGGGCCCCGCATTCGGCAACGTTCGACATCTGGCTCTCTCCTACTTGAGTGAGCATATATATGTATGTATATGTGCATTTGTATATAAATTCACATATTTGTATTTGCATATGCCTTCTTCCAGTGTGCATGGTAATGAACCATTTCTCTGTTGAGAATAGGACGATGATAGAAAAAGTAGGAAATGAAAGGGAGTGTTTCGAGTGTAATGTGTCTTGAAAAAGGCAAATCGATAATGTTGCCTCTTAGTGTCGTTGACTTATTAACGCCTGATGCACAATCGAAATCGAACATATCTTTCACGAATTTGATAAATGTTTCGTAATTTTTCACGTTTGTGTATGGTAAATGTAACTTGACCTATTCCATTGCGATTCCATTTACCTCCTTCTCTATATCCATACAAAATACCTATCAAACAAATAAAATTAAAATTTTCTTTGGAAAAATGCAACCATTCCATCAGTATGTTCTTATGACGTTGTCACGTTAAACTGTCGTCAGTAAACCGACTTTACAAACAACCTCTTTTTTATTTGGTTGTATTTTGATTATTTTTTTACATTAATTTTATTTCAGTCTATTTAATTTTTATTTATTTTTACATTAATTTTATTTCAGTCTATTTTATTTTTTATTTATTTTTACATTAATTTTATTTTAGTCCATTAATTTTACTTTTTGTTTTTATTGTTTAGTGCCATTTTGTTTATTGTTTTACATTAATTTTCAGTTAATTTTTTTTTTGCATTCATTTCATCTCAGTTTATTTTATTTTTTATTTATTTTTTTACACTAATTTTATTTCAGTCTATTTTATTTTTTTAATATGGGAATAAGTTTCCGCCCTCGTAAAAGAGGTGTCCCTGCTGATTAATTTAGTGTTCGCTCTAGAAAAGATCCTTTTTCAGCTGACGTCAAAAATGTCTGCATTCGTCCCGAAAAAACAGCATTTGCGTGAAGTCATGCTTCATTATTACCTTTTAAAAAAAATTGCAACGCTCCAAGGAGTAGGAACAGGAATAATTGGGCCTAGAGCACACAAATCCCTAACACTAAGTACAGATACCACGATTTTCCATGCGGAGCTCTTCGCCATAATGGAAACAGTGGAAATCATATCCAAAAGAGGGTTCGAGAGAGTACAAATTGAAATACTTTCGGACAGTCAATCGGTTCTCAAAGCCTTGAGTAGCTTCACATTCAAGTCAGAAGTCCTAATGGAGTGTAACAATGCACTCAACAAACTGGCCAATCATAATCATGTCTCACTGATTTAGGTACCAGGACATGAGGTACACGAAGGAAACGAGAAGGCAGACTTTTATGTCAAAAAAGGGGCAAAAGGGCTATTTATTGGACTAACCCCGGCTTTAAAAAAAAATATATAGAAACAAAAATTGTCCAAACTAAAATCAGGGAACACTGGAACGGCACAAGCGGCCTTAATCACTCCAAAAAGGTCACTTTACCTGTAATAAACACTTTAACACAATAGTGTTACCTAGTACAAGATCATGTAGGTTCTGATGTGATGAAGAGGAGTCTACGGAACACTTAATTACCAACTGTGAGGCGTTAGGCCACATGAGAATCCTGGGCTCGCACCTACTAAGGGAGGAAGACCTACAATTGCTCCCTCCTAAGGAGCTGGTTCGATTCCTCGGAATACTATGTCTAAACAGTTGGATGTTGACAGATCAAACGTCGGAAAACGTTTGCCCGCGATTGGAATAGTCCAGAAAGCAGTTAACTGCGTGCCACGTCAATTGAAGGAGAAAGATATCGAGAGAAGTTTGGTGACGTATAAGATGCTTCTTGAACAACAGAAAAGAAAAGGTTTTCTACATAGCATCGTCACTGGCGATGAAAAATGAATCTATGATATTATGACAACCCTAAGCGTCGAAAATGTTGGAGCTTGCCAGGTGAACCAGATCCATCGACATCCAAAACAAAAATAAAATGCATGCTTCAAAGGTTATGTTGTGCATCTGGTGGGATCAGAAGAGTGTCATCTATTATGAACTCCTTAAACCATTTGAAACCAGAAACCAACTGGCGATCGTTACCGAGTGAAGATAATGCGTTTCAATCGAACTTTCAAAGAAAAGTGAACAGAATGGGAAGGTAGACATGACAAACTGATTTTGCTGCATGACAACGCCAGGCCACACGTTGCTAAATCGGTCCAGAAATATTTAGAGAGACTGAATTGGGAAATCTTGCTCCACACGCCGTATTTGAGAGACATTGAACCTTCGGATTACTATCTGTTCCGATCAATGCGGTCAACCCTTATTGGAGAGCGGTTCGCTTCTTACGAGAGCATCGCAAACTAGTTCAATGAATGGATCAAGTCAGAATAACCGGAATTTTCCGTCAGCGGAATCCGTATGCTGCCTGAAAGATGGAGTAAAGTTGTAACTTCCAATGGCACATACTTCACATAATATCATGGATTATTTAATATTTAATTGTTTAAATAATTCGTCTCTTTGGTTAAGAAAAAACGGACACTTATTCCCATACCCAATATTTTAAGTTATTTTTCACTCATTTTTTTCGTTTTATTTTATTTTTAAATTTATCTTTATTTTATTTAATTTTGCATCTGTTATTTTTATTGTACCTAATATCATTTTATATTATATTTTATTTTAATATTATTATATTTTTAATTTTATTTTATTATTAAAATTTATTTTTTCAATTTTTTTTGCTTACGTTATTTTTTTATATCGCTTTATTTATGTTACTTGATTTTTTATTTATTTTATCTTATCTTATCTTTATTTTATTTTAATTCTTTTTATTTCCAGTTGTTTTCCTTTAATTTTTTTATTTCATATTGTTTTTAAATATTTTTAAAATAATTTTTAGTTTGTTTGTTTCATTTTTTTAAATCATTTTATTTCTGGTTTTACTTGGTTTTATATTTATTTTATCTGATTTTAATTAAATTCATTTTATATCATATTTTAATTCAACACTATTATATTTTTATTTTATTTTTCACTTTTTTATATTATTTGGTTTATTTATTTTATTTTATTTCATTTTTGAATGTTTTTTAATTTATTTTTATTTTATTTCACTCAATTTTATTATTTTAATTTTATATCATTTCATTTATGTTTGTTTTTTGATTTTTTATTTATTTTATCTTATTTTAATTTTGTTTAACTTCTTTTTATTTCCAGTTATTTTCACTTAACTTTTTAATTTATTTTATTTTCGAATATTTTTAAACCTAGATTTATCTTATTTATGTTAGTTTTATTGCATCTAATTTCATTTTAGGTTATATTTAATAATTTTAATAATTTATTTTATTATTATCATTATTTAATTTCAAGGCCGCGACACACGAGCTAGCGTTACGAAAAACCGTCACGAAATGTATAAGCCTACGGCATACAAGCTATTCTCTTTCTCCGCTTTGTGCGATGCTTCGTGGTCTCCCCACTCTGTAGATACACATGCGCGTGATATTACAGGGGCTAGGAGACGCAGACGCCTAGACACGTAGAAAACGACGCGGATTTGTGTAGTCCACGTGTTCATTAAAACTAATATTATAATTAAATAATATTTAATATTTAAATATATATTCAGTGAAAGTGAAGTTAAAATTTGCAAATTAATTTCCAGTTAGAACAGGTAAAAAAACAGGATAAATTGTTATAAATATACTATGTTAAATTTAGTATCTATACGACGAAATTAAATATCAGTATATTGTGATTATGAAAGATCTATCTTACACAGTTCACAGGTACTGTTGAGGAAAAACTGCTGTGCCTTACTAAACCCGATTTGACACCACTAATTTGAGTATTTGTAAGTATAATTTTATAATAGTTATATTATTGTTTGAAAACTCTTGATCAAGATTCAATGTATACAACAAAGAGAAGGATTGTCAATATACTCTTTTAATTGTCAAAGTCTACGTACTCATGCTACTAACGTATTGAATCCAGTTATGGAAAAATGCAATGTGATAGTTTTTCATGAGACTTTGTTGCGTGAAGACGAGGAAAACAGTTTACCGAATTTTAACTGCATCAACCAGTGTAAAAGAAGTAATGTTCGAACCGTGAATGTCATCACACCACACTTACGATTTACAGCTGTACAGTCAACATCAAATGCAGCTATAGCAGAAGATGTCGGTGATATTTACATTTCTGTGTGCCGTGCGATAAATGGACAAAACATAGTAATTGTGGGTGTCTACATACCTCCGAATTCATATAGTAACGATATTATCGTGTTTTTACATGGTTTGTTATTAAGATACACTCGTGATGGTGGTAAACTTCTTCCTCAACGCGACGATCTGAAACCTCTCATATTAACTGGAGATTTCAATGTAAATTTTGCATCGGACACTTCCATGAAATTAATAGAATTTTTAGAACATCAACTGAATTTACAAATGAGCAATGACCGCTATATTTCAACAACAAAATCAGAAACAACGATAGATGCCGTATTTTCTCGCTATATCGACACAATCGAGTCAAGAACATATGTATTATATATACCCTATTTCAGTAACTACAAACCGATTGTATCCTTTGCTGCTATTGCACCATCAATACAAAATGTGCAGGCTATTGAAGCACGGACTAATGTAAAAATTTCGGAAATAAATGAATATTAATATTATCCACTATTATTGTATGTAATTTTGTAAAAAATCATTTCAATCCTCATTAAAATATTTAAATTTAATCCAGAAATTAAGAAGTTTCATTTCACTTTTTTTATTTTTAAATATTTTTAAATTTATTTTGCGTGTTATTTGTTATATTGCTTTATTTTTGTCATTTGATTTTAGATTTATTTTATCTTTTTTTAATTTTTTTTTTATTTTTAGCAATTTTTCACATATATTTTTCATTTGATTTTATTTTTGAATGTTTTCCAATTTATTGTTACTTTATTTCATTGTATTTCTGTTGTTTTTCTTGTAACTAATTTCGTTTTATATTATTATTATTTTTTTTTTTTTTTTTTAATATTGTTATATTCTTTTATTTTATTTTATATTTTAATTTATTTCTATTATTCATCATTTTCATTCATATCATTTTATCTGGTTCTTTATTTATTTTATCTTATTTTAATTTTGTTTCATTTCTTTTTATTTTATGCGATTTTCTTTGATATTATTTTTGTCTTTTTGTCTATATCATCCACAAGTGTAATAAATTGTTTCTATGTTGGGAATACGCACTTAGTAAATATGTATACCCGTTTAATTGGCAAGAAATCGCAAATTCAAGTCCCGTTCTAGTTCACTTCTCAATAACCGTTTGGCATAGTGCCCCGCTTGCGATTAAAACGTGTTGAACTAAATACTCAAGGGAGACCCCATTACTTTTAAGTAGCTACAATAATAGATATTTCGTAGACTAATTTGTATGTTTTAAAATTGTGAAATGGTGTGAAATGGAAAAGAAAAAGTAGTCCTATAGAATTGTAGGTATATGAACAAGCAAATATGTATAGGTATATGCTTGCACAAACATATATACATAGTAAATATTGGGTACAAAAGTAAAAAAAAACCCAAAGTGATTGCTATATATATATTTTGCACTCCATTACCTATTCACACAAACAAATTAATTTGTATTTACTTTAATCGCTTCTGCGTACATTTTGCGTCAAAGCCCTTTCGGTCGAGCACTTACTCGCAATCACCTGTCCTCGAGTAAGTCCGCCCGATTCATTTGCATTTCACTTGTTATACATTGCAATTCAAGTGCGAAACTAAGCGAGAAATGACGGAATTGTTTGCGGTTAAAATAATGGCGAAATTCATCTAGTAGAAGCTGCTTTGCACTGTAGGTGGTTGTGCAACAATTACAAAAATCAATGGGCTTTCGCCTCTTCTTTTTCTTATGAAATGAGGCCTAAGATATTTTAATCGGCTTCAAATAACAATTGTAACATTAAAGGAAGTATTTCTATACTTACGAGGTGTATTTAAATAATAAAGTGAATTTTCATTTTTCTCAAAAAATTTTATTTATTCATAAATTTCTGTTTTATCTCCTTCAATTAGTCCCCCTCGGATATAATACATTTGTCCTAGTGTTTTTTTTCAATCCTCGAAGCATTCTGATATGCACTTTTTAGTACAGGGTTGGCCATCTTAAACTGACCCATGTGATTATTAAAAAAATATGGAAAAAGAAACATTTTTTTGTGTTTCATTGTGAAAAACATTTAATTTAGTTCAAGGAGATTCGTTTACATCACTTTTTGAATATGATATCGCGCAAGTGGTCACCCTTAGCTCGTATAGCGTAATGTGCCCGTTTTTCGGCGTTTTCCATAGTTTTGGCCAGCGTCTCGGCCGATATGGCGGCTATTTCCCGTCGGATATTGGCCTTAAGTGCGCCTAGTGTCTTTGGCTTGTTGACGTAAACCTTAGATTTCAAATTACAGTAAAAAGTTATAGGGTTACTCAAAGGGTCAGTTTAATATGGCCAACCCTGTATGTCCTTGAGCTCTCTCAGCGATTCTGTTTTTATCTCCTCAATCGCAATTTTTATCTCCAAACCGTCCTTTCATGGTTCTCTTCAATCTTGGGAACAGAAAACAGTCGCAAGGAGCCAAATCTGGTGAATACGGTGGCTGACGCATGATAACGGTGTTGTTTTTGGACAAATAATCTCTCACAAGTAAAGATGAGTGAGCAGGTGCATTATCATGACCCAAAATCCCTGCATTTTTTCACAATTCCGGACGTTTCTTTCATAATACTTCACGCAAACGGCACATAACTTTAGAGTAATACTCCTTATTTACCGTACGACCTTGTGGTAAGAACTCCTGATGCACTACGCCATGGTAATCGAAGAAAACATTTAATCGAGCTTGGCGAGTTTTTTTAGTATTAGCTCTCCTGGACTCTTCCATTGGGACGATTGGGCTTTGATTTCAATGGTTATGACACATACCCATGATTCATCACCAGTTATGACCCTTTTAAGCAAATTTGGATCATCGTTGACGTCATTTAACAATTCCTGAGATGCTTATGCGACGTTGCATGGCATGAGCCAACCGATATGCCAATATGCCGACATCCTCAGCAACTTCTCGAACTCTGTCGACGATTCTCCATAACAATTTTCTTCACTTTCTCAACATTTTCATCGGTTGTTGATATGCTGGGGCGTCCAGGGAGTGTGATTCGAATGGTTATCTGGAAAGAAAGTAAATGTTCGAGGTCGAGCTTTTCTATGTTTTAAGCGAATATTCTTTGTTACACAATGTGGCTGCAGATTTTGGCAGTAACAGGAAAGTGATCGCTCCTGAGTTTAAGTGCTCATTATCGTAAGCAAAGCATTCGTCCCGCACTGTCTGATCGATTTGATAACTCTCTGTAAATGCGTGTATTTTTTTTTAGGGTCCGTAAAAATCAGACAATTTTTTTGCGGAGATTTTGAAAAATTTAATTTTTGACTGAGTCCGTTTGTCTTCTTGTCCACTGTACCGGGAAATACAATAAATTTGATAGGGATTCTGGGAGTCTTGCACTATAAACGCAAGTGCCTGTTTTAATAGTTTTTCTTGCCCTTACCCGTCCATAGTGTACAGGTCGTGCTAACATTTGGCCTCACGAGGATATTTATATGAAATTTTAAATAAATGATATATCAATAAAAATGCTTTTTATGAGCCTACACCTAAACAAAAACTATAGTTCGCTCATATTTTCAGAGAATTCATGCGCTCGTAAATACCATTTTTAAACTACGTCAATTATTTGCATAAAATTGTTTGGACATTATTTCATTGCTCGCGAGTTGCCACTTTCATTACCATATTATTACCCAGACAGCAACTAATTAGCGATTACGGATAATAACATCCTCCAATCCTAAAAACTAAACCGGTTTTTATTTTTCTTAATATTACGGCATTGTTTTAGTATCCGAGTTGTTGTAAATAATAAATATTAAAAAAAATTGCACTGCACAGGTGACTTAAGCGAAACAAAAAGGTCAAAACCATTTACATGGGAAATGTAATTGCATACGAGGGCCATCAAAAAGGCTGTATTTATTTAGTTGGAGAAAATTATTAGCATATTTACAGTTTTTTTTTATTTTTAATTTTATTTTTAATTTGCAATATTTTTTATTTCCTCTATACAATCTATTCTTTTAAACTTTTTTATCCATAGTTTGTAGATTCAGCTTTAAACATCTTTAAGGGGGGCCTCTTATCACTCGGCTTCAAAAAATCTATTTTTTTTACTGCAATCGATAGATGTATTATAGGAGAATATGTCCTCAAAATTTTATAGCGGCATTCAAAGTGATTTCGGAGTTACAGGGCTGTGTACCGTCCCTCGTGTGAGTATACTGTCTACCTTCTGAAAACTTTGAAACACGTTTTCTCAAAACCATGTTTTTGAAAATGGCGGGTAAGACTTATAAAAACGACGAAAGTTATGGTTTCAAACCGATAATCTATCTAAAGATAATTAAAATTCGCAACTAATTAACTAACAAAATACAAAAGAAAAATCATTTTTTAATGTTATTTAACACCTTTTTTGAAAAAAATAGCGAAAAAAAGCACTTTCTTTTCAATAATTAATTGTGTGTTCATTTTTTCATATTTTTATACAAGAGTAGTCTATTATATGCGGAAAAGCTCGCTAAATAAGATAATATTTTTCTTTTGAGTTTTTTACTAGCGCGAAACCAGAAGCTGTGCGAGATCCCTCTTTAATCATGCCTTCAAATAAATGCAAAGGATTATTCCTGTGTGTCGCTTTTTTCGCCTCGAAAAAAAATTGAGAAAAAACACCTTTTTTTGAAGCCACTGATAAGAGGCCCCCTTAACGATTGTTTACTCTGGCAAAAAAGAAATTTCTTAATGTCTTGTTAACGAATATATGCCAATCAACTTCTGCCAGAGCTTACCAGAAGATAAGCTGCCGATCAGCTGACAACCAACCATCATGTAAAAAATATTCAGTAACTTAATTTCCGAGAATTCTCTCTCAATGAGAAAAATATCAAAAAAAAGTGCATGAACGCAAATCCAGTAACGATTTGCAAGTTTGACGAACAGCTGATTAAATTGTTGGCAGGAAAAATCACAAAAATTTAAAATTTTTTCACTTCCGCACAATTTTGTTGCCACATCCTCGTTCCCAACTTGTTTAATGGTCATTTTACAGCATGACTATACCCAGTCTGTACGGTTTAAGAACCCTATTAGGTTGTTGACGTCTAAGCCAGACAGTTGTTCGAGACTCTCGAACAGCGTTTTGCCCAGCGTTAACATTTTGTCCTTCCATAGGGCAGGACATTCACAGAGGAAATGGAAGATTGTTTCCGTTTTCTCCGGTTGTTTACAACTGTGGCAGTATGTGTTGTGAGGGATGCCCATTTTGGCTGCTTGTTCTCCGACAAACCAAAAGCCAGTTTTGACTGCAGTTAGCCTCCACGTGTCCCATCGTTTCATGTTTATTAATGTCAACGATTGCTTGAGGTTGTAGGTGGGCCATAACGTTCTGCTGATTTTGCATTTCGTCTGGTCTCTCCATCTACAATCCGCGACTCGGAGGTATTTTAGGGAAATTGTACTCTTGACTGCACCTAATGGTGTGAATACTGATTCTGCAAGAGCGTTATTCGTGGCAGACCCCCCTCTTGCCCAGTTTATCTGCTTTTTCGTTACCTTCAATATTCCGATGTCCCGGGACCCAGTTTAAGGTAACATTGTGGTTTTCACTCAAGATGAAAAAGCTATTCCTACTTTCTTCCACCATTTAGCCTAAATGCGCTCATGGTTGCCGTCTTCTTGTAGGTCTATTGGAATAACGTGTACCAGTGCGTTGAGGGCCTCCCTAGGACATGATCTGATTGCACCGACCGTTACGGCAGAGGCTGATCTTCGTATTCTGCCGAGTAATTTGGTATTGTAATCTCTCCCTAGAGCTTTCTCCCAAACTACCGATCCATACGATAAAATTGCTCGCATAACCGCCTTATAGAACGTATGCTTAGGTTGAATACCCCATCTTCTTCCAAGCATACGTTTACAGGCATATAAAGCAATTTCAGCTTTCCTTACCCGTTCTTCGAAGTTTGGAGTCCAAAATTACCCTAAGTACTTTGCACTGGGTGAAAGTGAGAGAGTTTGTCCGTTAATATTTGGTAGAGTAAAGATTGGTAACTTATATCTGGTGGTAAAAAGCATGAGTTCTGTTCTACGCGGATTTAAAATTAAGCCATAGCCTGTGGCCCAAGAATTAAGCTAGCCTAATGCCCTTTGAATGATCCCCCTGGTCGTATTAGGACACAGTCCTGACGCCATTAGCACCACATCATCAGCGTACGCCACTGGCGTACACATAACCAAAGAAGTGGAGATAATACTCCCCCCTGTGGAGTACCCCTATGGACTCTCTTATGAGAGTTATGCTATATAACCCATGTTAGCTTCGATGATCTTTGTTTCTAGCATAGATATGATCCAATTGCTGACAAAATTTTCCATCCCAAAGTCTATTAACACCTTTTGAATAGCATCAGTGCTAACATTATTAAAAGCGCCCCGTATGTCTAGAAAAGCTGCCATGGTATACTGTTTGTTTACTAGGGACCCCTCTATTGTTCGGATTACCTCGTGAAGCACTGTCTCCGTCGATGTAAGCATGCTATGCAGTTGATAAACTAGAACTCTCCAGCGATTTTCTAATGTGCATATCTAAAAGCCGTTCAAAATTTGTTCAAATGGAAGGATGACAGACTGATTGGCCTAAAGACTCTAACAAGTTTCCAGCTTAAAAGGTGAGAATGATTTGATTGCGGGTGCAACCTTCTCTTTCGTTCCTATTACATCGACAAGAAGCTGTGGGTCATATCGGCTCTGCCGGATTCTCTCAACATCACTGCCATGAGCGCTACATCCCGGAAAATGAGTATTTGAAAGAAGCTCTAGAGATTCTTCTGCCGTAGAAGTCCAAGTAGCATCTGGCCTCTTGACCCAAGAAGCCATTGAATGATCTTTGAATAAAATGCGGGCAAGCCTCTCAGAATCTCTGGTAGATTCGAAAGAAGAACAGAAATCTCTACAGCTCTCTTTCTGGCTGCCTGTGCTGCAAAAGATATTAGAAATCTTCCTAGCCATGGAATCATTTCATATGAATTGTAGTTTTTCATATTTGGATTCAACTAACCTGACATCAGCTGCCTGAAAATTAAATTATTATTTCAATCCATCATTCGGTTAAGTTGCCATCATTAAAAGGCAATATTAACCGGTGAGTGCAGGAATAGCCATAAAATTATGCTTTTGAAGATTGTGAATTTCGACATTAACAATAATTCTTCAGTCTCAAGTAATAAA
Source organism: Anastrepha obliqua (assembly GCF_027943255.1). Lineage (NCBI taxonomy): Eukaryota > Metazoa > Arthropoda > Insecta > Diptera > Tephritidae > Anastrepha > Anastrepha obliqua. The sequence goes on from NC_072896.1 coordinate 36,242,991, forward strand.
CATTTATTGATTGACCTGAATGACAGCTAACATTTCAGATAAAGGGTGTCCGGTGGCAGAATTATGAAGTAAAAGAATCACTAATGATGAAAGTTTATCTAAATAACTAATACAAAGAAAACAAGTACAGGGTTTATAATTTTTTTTTTTTTTGGATTATTTCCTACAAATTTCCACCGTTACGTTGGGTACACTCTTGGAATCTGCTTCCGTACTCCATGCCACTCTGCCATTGGAGGCACAGCGGCATGGCGCTGAAATCATGTGGTTGAACTAAAGGTAGGGTTCTGTAATTGTTGACGGAAAAAATAGTCGTTTAGCATGCGGTGGTAAGATACACCGTCCACAGAAATTGATTGGCCCCGACGATTTCCAAAAAAATATGGTCAAATTATTCCACTGCTTGTCAATGCACACCCAACTGTCACTTTGGAACTGTGAAATGGTGAAGTATCTTGATTGATGTTTTAATAGTGGGATCTGTCCTTTAGGTGACCAATAACACTACACAAGATAGTGTTTACCGTACGAAATCGCTCCTGTCTTGTCTTGCCGAAATTTGTAAGCAAATTTTAATCGATAGTTTTAAGTGCTTGCACGATTTGAATTTTGAAGGGGTGTAGTCTAAGATCCTTTCTCAGTATTTCAAGCACAATAGATAGTTTTTGGAAACCCCAAAGTAACCGTTCTCTTGCGCACGGACTGACCCGGATTAACATGCAAACTTGTAGCGACGAGCTCAATATTTTCATTTCAGAGCCCGAAACCTTGGCACCCATGAACGAATGAAATCTTCATGTAAATGTCGAATGTTGTAACAAATTGTACGGCGAGCTTGACTTACATTTTCAAATATTACATGGTTTAATTTAATCTATAAATTCATTTGGTTGAACCGCTTTTTGTTTTTGTTGATAAATGCAAGACAGCTGATCGTTCATTTTGAAATCACTAGAAGTACTAGTACTACAACTTCCGACTAGGAACAGTTGCTCAGTTCATCTCTCTCAAAAGTATTGCCAGATAGAGATTTCTTCAGTAAAAGAACGACTTATTGTAGATTAGGTTAGGTTTTCGTGGCTATCGGCTTAGAGTAGCCAACTCTGTACCACTGTCCACCAGAGGCGTAGCGAGGGCGAGGCGAGTGAGGCGGCCACCTTAGGCGCCAGACCGAGATGGCGCCGAAATCTTACGGATATAATATATAATTTTTTTTCGTGGTACTAAATTGTCACCTTGCCTCGGGCGCTGAAAAAGCTCGCTACGCCTCTGCTGTCCACCATCACGGGAACCTTACTGTTCATTTTTCATGGAACCAGTTAGGTTCGCTTATGAAGAGAAGGATAGTATAGTATTTTCTTAACAACCTTGCTCTACTTCTTGCTAAGGCTAAACAATTACAGAGGAAGTGTTCTACTGTTTCTTCCTCTTCCTCGTATCTACAACTTCTGCGATATTCATGCGAAACTACTCCTAGCCTAGAATAGTGCCTACCTAACAGCCAATGATCGGTGGCACAAGACACGACCTTCGAGATGTTCTCTCTTGAAAGGTTGAGCAATTTTCCTGATCTTTTCTTATCTATTTGCGGCTAAATTAAGGGGTTATATACCTTGTGGTCCGGTGAAATTAGCGAAAGTTGGGTTTTTTTTTAAAGATATGTAGCAATAATTTTATTGTATAAAAGTTTTTATTATTGGATATTACAATGCTTAAAGAAAAAAAAAAGGCTTCGTTTGTGTAAAAATATTTAAAAATGGCGGAGTTATGGCGTTTTCCCCCAAGACCCTTGTTTTGGAAGAGGCTTGCGGTGGACGCGATTCAAGTCCACCAAGTCAACTGAAATCAAAAAATCGAAAAGATTTCATTAGTATAGGGTTATATCTTCTTAGTGAACGATCAATATATTAAATATTTTGATTTTTGTGAAAATAGGAACATGTTTTTAAAAAACTCCACTTCTACAGTCCTAAAATTGGCATTAAAAAATTCATATCTGCAAAATAAAAATTTATACATAAAAAGTTTATCGTTCACTAAGAGGCGACATCAATTACGAACAATTTAAAAAAAAATTATAAAAATCGGTTGAATACTTTTTTTGCAATCGCGTCCACCGCAAAAGCATTTTTGGAAAAACACGTTTTTGAGATAATCGCGTTTAAAGTTTCAAGCGCCGCATGAGGCCGTACGCTCAGGACGTGACGACGCACAATTTAAAACGCTGTAACTTTCGATCTATTGCTCAGATCTCTATGAAATTTTTGGAAAATGTTCTCAAGGGATTGTACTTTACGATAAAGAAATAAAATTTATTTTGATTTTTTTGAAAAACACAAGCTATATAACCCCTTAACCTGGTTGTAACGACAGTACTTTCTTCTCTCCATGACCTATTGGTCGCCGCAGCCGAATGGATTGGTGCGTGACTACCATTCGAAATTCAGAGAGAACGTAGGTTCGAATCTCGGTTAAACAGCAAAATTAAAAAAAAAAATTTCTAATAACGGTCGCCACTCGGCAGGCAATGGCAAACTTCCGAGTATATTTCTGCCATGAAAAAGCTCCTCATAAAAAATATCTACCGTTCGGAGTCGGCTTGAAACTGCAGGTCCCTCGATTTGTGGAAAAGACGCACGCTACACATAGGAGGAGGAGCTTGGCCAAACACCCACAATGAGTTTACGCGCCAATTATATATCCATATATATGACTTATTGGCCTCCTGGAGACTACTTGATGCGCAAGTTGCCATAGGAATCCCAATATTGCCTCTGTTTTCAAGCAGGGGAAGATTAGTAACATTTCTGGCTAACTCATCGGGCTTGCAGTTTCCTTCAATATCCCTATGTCCCGGAAGCCATATAAGACTGACCTTGCAGATGGTGCTAATATCATTTAGAGCTGCCAGGCATTCCCTACCAACCTTTAATCTTAGTATAACTGCCTCCATTGATTTTATTTATTTATCGTAGTTTTTGTTAAGGCGTGCGTGTTAAGGTACACAGTTACCTCCTTTATGACTAAGACTTCTACCTGGTAGACGCTACAGTAGTCCGGAAGTCAGAGAGATAATTCTAGTCCTAATTCTTTTGAAAAAACTCTATGGCCTACTTTATTTTCTAGCTGGGATCCATCCATGTGAAAATTGAAAACAGTTGCCATTTCCCCCTTATCATAGTGATACTTATTACTATCATCTGGCTCCAGATCCTATTTCATTCTTGGAGCCATCGGTAAAAAAAATATCCGTCAAACCTCCCTGAATGCATTCTGAATTGCTCCATTGACATCAAACTTCCTTCCAAATGAAACTATGGGTCGTCAGGTCGTCTTTAGTTGCCAGAAACAGCGGATACTCCTCAGATAGTAGGTTCAATATTTCTCTCTTCCAATTTCCGTTTTGTCGTGAACAAGCCTATGGTTGTTTTGTTCGGATCAACGGAAAGACCTTGTCTCATGCACCAGCCATCGATTTTGTCCAGAATCCTCTGCACTTTCGTGCAAAGCCTCCTTAGGGATTTACCCGATGTTAGCGCACAGACGTCGTCCGCATATGCTTGGACATGAAAACCGAGTTGCTGCATCTCCACTAGTAAAGAGTCTACGATCAAGCACCACAAAAGCGGAGAAAGAACACCCCCATGGAGACATCCTTGCTTGGCTCTGGCGGTGATTAGTTCGTCACTGTTCTCACCAGCGGTTAACAGCCTCTCAGAGCAACTACTCATAGTATGTAGTGTAGAGCCGTGGCCAAACCGGCGGGTTCTCCATTGCGCCATACTATTAAGTCAAAGCGTTGAAGCGGCGACCATGTGTTTTCCTACCAGATTTAAAGCAGACAAGTTAACTCGCATTTCCAGTGTTTTATTAGGGGTGGTCCTTAAAGCGCCAGTGACGACTTCTTGTAAATTCTGATTAAATCCTATGAACCGAACTCGTAAAGGAACAGACTAGGTATTTACGCTGTTTACTATGGAGGTAATATCCTTTACCGCAATTATATTTGCCACGTCACTGCTGTTTCAATACAAGTGGACTTTAGAGTGTTTGTTCCCAGGAGATATGTACTTTGTTTCGTCATTCCCCACTGCTGTAGGTAAGACCAATTTCAGACCAATTTTCCGAGCAGCTGAGGTTCGATATCGCCAAAAAACCTTGGAATGTTGATTTTAAGTGGATCCTTAGTTTATACCCATGGAAAGAAATCGTTTAACCTTAGATCATACGTTTGGTGAGTCAAACTCATTAATCATTCGATCTTCGATCCTACAATAACCTGATTATGCCACACAGAAGAACATTTATGTTGAATCTAAAAAAGAACGTAGCGCACGCCAAGTTTCATGAACTGAACTACGGTTTTCAAAATGAAGTTGCTATGGCTGCATCGATTCATTTTGATATGACAAAACTGCCATTTATCGAAATGGTCGCCACTCGCAAGAGTTTTGCTAGCTTAAAAGTCAAGTCTCTAAACCAAACACCCTTTACCACTTGAATATATGTAATGGCAAGAGAAGCATTCTGATGCCTGTAATGGCAAAGTCTCTGGTACAAAGCAAATCTCGTATGCTAATTTGTTTTGATTGAAAGCCTTAGCAATGTTTAACAGAGTGTTGAAATATCTATCAGTTGCGCAGCGAGCTTACAAAATCCAAAGTCTATATTCCACACATCAAGTTGATGATTAAAGCCCAAACGCTGTGAGCCGACTGTTCTTTGCCCTTTCTAATGTAGATATGCATACATAAAACGTGATTTATATTTCAACACGTATTTAAATTTAATTATAAATTTATCGGCGCTCATCGGAACACACAGATATGCTTACGTAACGTCATACATATGGACAAATACGTACGTACGTACTATGTAGTTAGATTCACTTGAAAACGGGTATTTTAAATAAAATTGTTGACTGAATAGTATTTCTTGGAAAGTTTTCTGATTTTCATTGCGAATATAATAGAATAGCCTTTGGCCTCAGGTCGGGAAAAGATACTCGTACATTTTTAAATTAAGGTGAGATACAAAATGCTTTCGTAGATCTTAAGGGGGTGGTAGGGTTTAGCGCTAAAAAAAAACACTTTTTTTTTTAATTTTTTACAGAAATATGGCTTAAGATACTTTAATAAAATCAGTTGCATGTTATTGTACATCTTTTCAATAAGTTTTTAAAAAATATTAATAATTAAATTTTGGCAAATAAGCCCATGACAGAGTTTTTTTGGAGATATGTTTTTCGAGAGGTGCTCTGCGGTGCCAATCGGCATTCGTCATAGAATCATCTGAAACCAAAAAAGTCGAATTTTTCAGTTAAAGTATGACGTAATGCTCCCCCCCACATGAATAAAATTTTTTTTTTTTCATTTTTGTAGTTTTGGTGGCAAAAAAACGTAAAACGAGCATTTTTGGCGAAAAATTTCGCCATATTTGTATGTGAAAAACAACCTTAAAAAAAAAACAGTGTGGGGGGGAGGTATTTTTGATTTAGAAAGCGTGTGCCAAATTTGAAAAGAATAGGTTGAATAGTTTCGGAGTTGTGATTGGCACCGACTTTTAAGAAGTCGTTTCGGGAAAAACGCGTTTGAAAAAATGACTCTGAAAAATTATCTATGCTCCGCATTCGAGGTAGAGTGCCTACAAAGGCTATAACTTTGAGAGTTCTGCTCCGATCCACTTAAAATTTTGACACAACATTCTTGAAATGATTTACTATAAGATGAGTGAAGAAAAAAAATTTCGATTTTAAGACCGGGGCGTTTTCCTGTAATAACAAAGACGGTGACTGGTGACTGACATCCAGAGCAATCTTAAATTATGGAGGGAACACTTCTTGAACCTGTTAAACAGTGATAGCTGCGTCTGTCACAGAGAATGTGAAGATCCCGATACCCCGATCGTCGACGCTTGGAATTGACGTTCCGCTACCCGACCATGACGAGGTGAGAATAGCGATAACGCGGCTAAAGAACAACAAAGCCGCGGGCGCCGACGGACTGCTGGCTGAGCTATTTAAACATGGTGGCGAGGAGCTGGTAAGCTGCATGCATCAGCTCCTATGCAAAATATGGTCGGATGAAAGCATGCCTGCCGATTGGAATTTAAGTGTGCTCTGCCCAATCCATAAGAAGGGCGATCCTGCAATTTGTGCCAATTACCGCGGGATTAGTGTTCTAAACATCGCCTATAAGGTTCTAGCGAGCGTATTGTGTGAAAGGCTGAAGCCCACCGTCAACCAATTGATTTGAAAGTCTACCATCGACCAAATATTCACAATACGCCAAATCTTGGAAAAGACCCATGAAAGGAGAATCGACACACCCCATCTTTTCGTCGATTTCAAAGCTGCATTCGACAGTACGGAAAGAAGTTACTTGTATGCCGCAATGTCTGAATTTGGTATCCCCACAAAACTAATACGGCTATGCAAGATGACATTGCTCAACACCAGCAGCGCCGTCAGAATTGGGAAGGACCTCTCCGAGCCGTTTGATACCAAACGAGGTTTCAGACAGGGTGAATCGCTGTCGTGTGACTTCTTTAACCTGATGTTGGAGAGGATCGTACGAGCCGCAAAACTTAATCGCTCAGGCACAATTTTTTATAAGAGCGTACAATTGCTGGTGTATGCCGATGATATTGACATCATCGGCCTTAACAACCGCGCTGTTAGTTCTGCCTTCTCCAAACTGGATAAAGAGGCAAAACGAATGGGTCTCTGGCGGTGAACGAGGACAAAACGAAGTACCTCCTGTCTTCAAACAAACACTCGCGTATCGACACCCACGTCACTGTTGACAGTTATAATTTTAAGGTTGTAAAAGACTTCGTGTATTTGGGAACCAGCATTAACACCTATAACAATGTCAGCCTTGAAATCCAACGTAGAATCTCTCTTGCCAACAAGTGCTACTTTGGACTAAGTAGGCAACTGAGCAGTAAAGTCCTCTCTCGACGAACAAAACTAACACTCTACAAGACTCTCATCATGCCCGTCCTGACGTATGGCGCAGAAGCTTGGACGATGACAACATCCGATGAAGCGACGCTTGGAGTGTTCGAGAGAAAGATTCTGCGTAAGATTTTTGGACCTTTGCACGTTGGCAACGGCGAATATCGCAGACGATGGAACGATGAGCTGTATGAGCTTTACGACGACATAGACATAGCGCAGCGAATAAAGATCCAGCGGCTTCGTTGGCTGGGTCATGTCGTCCGAATGGATACAAATGCTCCGGCTTTGAAAGTATTCGATGCGGTACCAGCTGGTGGTAGCAGAGGAAGAGGAAGGCCTCCTCTGCGTTGGAAAGATCAGGTGGAGAAGGACTTGGCTTCACTTGGTGTGTCCAATTGGCGCCGGTTAGCACGAGAAAGAAACGACTGGCGCGCTTTATTAAGCTCGGCCAAAATCGCGTAAGCGGTTATCGCGCCAATTAAGAAGAGAAAAGACTTCGTTTATTTAGGAACCAGCATTAACACCGATAACAATGTCAGCCTTGAAATCCAACGTAGAATCTCTCTTGCCAACAAGTGCTACTTTTGACTAAGTAGGCAATTGAGTAGTAAAGTCCTCTCTCGACGAACAAAACTAACACTCTATAAGACTCTCATCATGCCCGTCCTAACGTATGGCGCAGAAGCGTGGACGAAGACAACATCCGATGCAGCGACGCTTGGAGTGTTTGAGAGAAGAATTCTGTGTAAGATTATTGGACCTTTGTACGTTGGCAACGGCGAATATCGCAGACGATGGAACGATGAGCTGTATGAGCTTTACGACGGCATAGACATAGCGCAGCGAATAAAGATCCAGCGGCTTCGTTGGCTGGGTCATGTCGGCCGAATGGATACAAACGCTCCGGCTTTGAAAGTATTCGATGCGGTACCAGCTGGTGGTAGCAGAGGAAGAGGAAGGCCTCCTCTGCGTTGGAAAGATCAGGTAGAGAAGGACTTGGCTTCACTTGGTGTGTCCAATTGGCGCCGGTCAGCACGAGAAAGAAACGACTGGCGCGCTTTGTTGAACTCTGCCAAAATCGCGTAAACGGTTATCGCGCCAATTAAGAAGAAGAAGAGATGATCATCTTTTCTGTCCCATATGAATAACAATACCATATGAAAGGGATATCGAAGCGTATTTTGGCTCCAAGAACAAACAATTTTTTGAGCAGAGAATTAAAAATTTGCCTAAACGTTGGGAAGACATTGTAAATAATGAAGGAAAATATATTATTGATCAATAAATACTTTAAACATCTTTTTTTTCTTTAATTTTAAAACCACCTTTAAAAAACGCAGAGAACTTATGGACTGACCTTTAAGAAAAAGCAAAAAACAAAAATTCAATTTTTTGAAAATTTTGACTATCACAAACCCATTAAATAATTCGTAACTTTGGCTAAGCAAGGATGCCCAATAAAAATTCCGAATATTCCAAATATAAATGTCATTTTTATTGTTGTAGTTTTTTTATGCCTAGAATTTCATACGCTAACGCAAAACATCATCCAGACATTTTGCTTAGTTGATATTCTCAGTACACATACATACATAATTTAAGTATTGTTTAATAAATTTAAACAAAATATTTTTACTTTGAGTACAGTGCATTACATTATGCTGAACGCATGAAGTTTTTAGCAATACACATTCGTATATATATTTTGTATTTGCTTTTTTATTATTATTATTTCACATTTAGCTACTTTCTTTTACATTTAATTCCATTTATACGTGCAAATTCTTCACAAACCATAAACTATTTTAAATTAAGTTCTCATTTTGATATTCACTTTTTATGTGTACAAGTGTATGTATGTATGTATGTACATATACATGCATTTAATATTAGATATATTTCCTAAGCTTTCCTTACGTTATTTTCTGTATTGTCGGTATAAAAACGTTTTGGGTTCTTGTTATGATTTTTACTTACAAAAATACGCGATACATAAATAAATAAATGTACTTCGAGAAGGAGCAAAATACACCTATGTATGTTGTATGTATGCAAGTATGTATGCATGTGCAAACAGAAATAATAGGGTGTGTTCATTTCGTGCGTGTGTTTGCACGCGCAATTCCGCATACAATTTAACTAACATTTTAAAATTACAATACTTTATTGTTTTTAACTTTGTATACAAATGTAAATCTTACTAAAAAAATTCTGATATGGTATATAAAATTTTTGCTATGCTTTCTTAATGTATTATAGTATGTATGTATGTATGTAAGTGTGTAGGGTTGTATGCATGTATGTACGTATGTACGTATGTTGCATTGTTGCAGTTTCACTAGTTATTGCTTACAATAAGGGTTTTGATTTTGCGCGTTCCTAAGACAAACGCATATAAAGTTGTGCAAAAAAAACTAAATTTGAACTTGTAAAAATATAAAATTTTTACCTTTTATAGGTTAGTAAATGTCTTCCAACAAAGTTCCCCGCATATATCGAGGTATAATGGGTATTTTTACTTATAGGCCTTATTATTATGAAAATTGCATATAAATAGGCAGTGCATAAGTTAAAAAATAAATAAATAAATAAAAAATAAATATATTTTGAAAACAAAAAAATACTAAAAATTTACTTTAAGTCTGCTTATGCACTTATAAAACACCCTTCATCACAAACTAAATATAACTAAACTTATTGGAGGGTTGATAAACTGCAGTGTATGCATGCAGTTTTAGGGAATTTCGCGTTAAAAACAGCCGGCTTCACTATTGCACTTTTTTCTTTTTCTTTTTTTTTGCTATGAAATGTTTGACATTAACAATCAGCCAGCTGCCAACCTGCTTTGCAAATATTCTGCATTTTCTTTTACGCTTTTGTGCATTTCTTGCGCATCTTCGTCTTTTTGGCGAAAGCATACCGCAACTGCCATCATTTTGGCCGTATCTTTTCATACATAAATTTTTGCAAATGCTTATTATCCGGCACCGTCAATTTGCGTTTATTGTATTCGAATTGTGCCAATGCGAATTCGTACAATTCATTTTCCATTTGCCAGATTTTCGATTTATGTATGGTATTGATCGTTTCGTCATTCGGTGCAATCTTCCATGACGTTTGGCGCAGATGTGATTTATTGGAATGTTGATAGTGTTCACGAAAACCGTGAAATATGCTGAAATTTGCCAGTAAAAAAGCAAAGTGTTTAATGAATAACTGTTTTATATATATATATTTTTTTTTTTTCTACTGCAAAAAGGGTATTTACCGCGGCAAAGAACGTTCAAGCATATCGACAAAATCTTCCATTTGCTCTGTCACGCCAACCAGAAAGTATTCGTTTACCAAATTATGTTTAGCTTGCCCCAGTGCCCATTCACTACCGGGCTCCCTATGAAAATTAATAAAAAATGATATAAAATATAGAGTGCATTAATAATTATTTGCTTGCCAGCACTCCGCTGCATGTCCGCAAAAGAATGGTATTTGCAGCCACATATTCTTTGGATCACAGTCTGGTTGCTTCGATAGCACGCATTCGTCGAAAGTCTATGATGGTAAATGGTACGCGAAATTATATGGTATGTGTAAAAGCTTCGTTTAAAAACTTATGTTGTACTTACAATTTTATTACCCGCTTTTTTACGTACTAAATTCGGACGATAATTATCACCATAGCGTAGAAAATAATAGTATGAAACTAACCTATCCAAGGGCTTACGAACTATATTAATGTATATAGGTTTGTGCGCAATTTGAAATCTGTAAATCAAGTGAACGCAATGTCAACGCTATAAATTAAAATTTATATATGCCATAATATTATAATTACTTGGAGAAGTCCAAAAACGCCATGTGACCATGATAGAGCGCTATAAAAAAAAAACAAGTTCAATTCAGAATCATAGGATGGGCTACATTACTTTACAATCACTCTTACCTGGCTTCATTTCGTGCCACTTGGTCACATTACGCACAAACGTTATCTGTCGAAAACCAAGTAAGTAATATTATTAATCATTTTTATCCATAATTTATAGTAATTAATTGATTTTCATCACCGCTACTCACCTGATTGGGCAGCGATAGCACATGCATATTTGCCGTCACATTTATATGCAAAACATGAAATTTATTACGTTTGCACAAATCATAAGCAATGTTAACAAAACTAGTGGAGCCCGTTTTTGGTACGCGGTTGTACAGCACTACTAGCTGCTCGTCATAATCGAAGTTATCTAATGTTAGTGTGCCTGAAAAAACGTTATCTGCATCTTTATTAGCAGCCACTGCTATTCTGCTCAACGGTTTGATGGCTGCAAGTAACACAAATATTTTGATTTACGTAAATATGTGTTTTTACAAACTTGCCTACATTTACACTCACCATTATTCCAGGTCTCTTCAATGCGAACCTCTGACGACCAAATGAACCAGTAAGCTCCTAACGCCACCAAACAAAGTGCACAGAATGCAAACCAATGCATAGGCTTCCAACCAATCAGCATTTTCTTCAGTTTCTTATGCCCACACAATAGCCACTTCATCATTATCAACAACAACACAAGATTTTCCTTCGGCTAAGATATGAGCAGCGCTGTATTGCGCTCATTTTCGTTGGCATTCGTATATTCGTGCTAAATTTAAACGCATTTATGTTAACTTAATTACTTAATCCTTGCTAAATTTAAACAATTTGTGATACGAAAGCAGCTGGTAGACTTGGGAATATGAAAACACCCTTTACTCGTTGACTACAAATGAAAAATTGTAACGTGATCAGCTGTTTCTGATTAAATAAATGACAGCATTACATACAGCGAGTTGCCGGACCAGGAATTTGTATTTAGAAATTTTATTTAAATGTTATCTAAAATCACGTTCACATATGCATTAATTAGCAATAAATCCACAAAATCAATCTACCCGTTCACACATGGTAGATTAACTGTAAAATTGACAATCAGTCAAAACTGTTTTGAAACGTTTTTCTTGTTGTTGTTGTAGAAGCATAACATTCCCCATACATATACGGAGAATGCTGCTGTGGTGATAGTCCTTGGCCAGATATAAATCCGGGTCGTTCCGGTTACGTAGAACCAACTGTGGTGGGAACGGGTCGTTCCGGTTACGTAGATCCGACTGGGAACGTTTTCTTCGAAGAAATTGCTTTGGTGGAATATTTTGGTTTGTTTAATTATTATTAACGATATGAAGAAAAGACAAGGAGAGGGGGTAGATAATTTAATTGCGCAATTGGCTGCTAGTAATAAACAGTTGGAGGAAATCCGTAAACGATGTTTACTGAGGTAACAAAAAATTAGGGTACGAATACGCATTCGAAATTTGATATTACATTTTTTAACAAATAATAAGAGGAGCAAGCGTTTATGGACACACGTTTTTTCTGTAAAAGGAGTGCATACAAACCTGTTTTCTTTGCCGGCATCCATTTTATTTAGTTTTTACATTGACATTTTTCCTTACAAGCGTAAAAATAATGATCTGTTGCACAGAAAACACAGGGTTGTATGTAAAAAAGTGTGCTAATAATCCAGGATTATTTTATAATCTCAAATTTCGGGAGAGAAATTTTATATGGGTGTAGTTTCGCTTTTTAATTACGGATTGGGAGTTAAGCACGAAAAAATAGATACTCTACTTATATGTGAACGTACTTGAAGGCAGAATATTTGGTGGTTATTAAATTTAAAGACCACAGAGCAAGAGTGAACTCTCAAGAAAAAATTTCTACCGCCATATGCAATGCTCTAATTAGTGTTCTCGTTGACCGAATTCGAACTGTGCGACAAACTTAGTGAGCCTTGAAAGTTGTGGAAGAATTATTCGTTAAAAACAAAGCTTAAAGATTATAATGAGGGCCACTTATAAGGCTATCACAATGGGGCCGTTGCGGCAATTTGACGAACGTGACGTGTAAAACCCACAGCACGTACGCGACAATGTAAGTATTGAGGCATATAAACCAAAAAACATCTGCTGTTTTTCTTGTCGTGAAAGCAAATATTATATTTCATTGTGTATAGATAGGTTGTTGTTGGCTAGGAAATTATTCAAATGAACAAAAAAGAATTTATGGTAGTAGAAGACGATGGGTGCAACCATAACTTCAAGATGGGGCCGCACACTCATTTTTCAGGACCACTTGGTTAAGCCTAGCCTTTTCTCTACTCTTTTAAACTCTCATAGAAAAGACAAGGGTTTATTTTTATCGACTTAATTAATTTAAATCCCATTTATTTGCTGCATTTAATTTGATATAAACAAAAGAACACCATCGATACAAATTTGCGCTGTACACAAATTTTCTTCCTTGAGCAGTTGCCGTTTTCGCCTTACTTTGCCGTATGGCACGTGTGTGGCGCCGTCGACTCAAATACACATAATCTATTTTGCTGTTAGTCAAATTTGCTGCCGCAACGAACGAAACGGACACATTGTGACGGACCTACAAGGAACGCCCCTGAGGCAAAGTCCTTGATAAGATGTAAATCAAAATCCATTTAAACTATTTTTTTTTTTTTGTAAGAGCATAAGCATTCCTCATAAATCTTTCTGGAATGCTGCTGATGCGACTGTCCTTATCCTAATATAAATCCGACTCGTTCCGATAACGTATAACCGACAGTCGTGGGAACCGCGGTTTTAATTGTCAAACAATTGTAATAAATTATTTATATTAAAATAAATTTCTATTCGAAAGCTCTTAGGTTTCTTAAATTTTATTTTATTTAAAAGTCGTTAATCAGTTTTTTTTTTGCGCCTCCAGTTCAGATCTTATTAGCTGTCAAATTGACGAAATCTAAGAACAACAGTTAAATAGGTGACAGTCAGTTGTTGTTGTTGTTATAGCAGCATAAATATTTCCAATACATGTACGGGGAATGCTGCAGGAATGACAGTCCTTGGCCGGATATAAGCCCGGGTCGTTCCGGTAACGTAGAATCGACTGCTGTGATCGGTTCTTGTCGTTCAGTTACTTCCGTTATAATCTGATATACGAATTTTTTTAGAAGTGCACACTGAAATTAATATTTCCCAACTTCTCATTAGTCAAACAATTTTGGTACATATCCTATATTGCTTTCTACGAACCATGCAACCAAACTGTACCACCGTGCGTTACTGCTACAACAACAACAACAACCGTGCGTAGTGTAGAGTTTGACAATTGGTGCGTAGAATAATGTCAAAGAGAAGTAGCTTTCTGTGTTTGTAGCCGTTGCTAAATTATTGAATCAACAAACATTTTAAACAAATGGAAATTGAATTAAATACTACTAATCTACGTAAATTGTGCCGTATTTGCTTGGGAGCAGGTGAATATAATTTGTGGGAGCACAATGTGTGTTGGAGCAATATTGCGATGGGAAGTGATGAGATGGAAGCAAGCAGTCAAGATACTAAATTTATAACTGTACACGAAGTACTACAAATGTACAATGATTGGCAAGTAGGTTTGTAAAAAACTCCGTGTAAATTCGGTTCTAATCGCATTTGCATGGCAGCATACAATACTGGACATGGATGAAGAAATACAGTTGATATGCAAAGACTGCTTGAACGAGCTTCAACCTCACTATCGCTACTACAGACGCTTGCTTGATGCAAATAAACAAATGAAGCAGCTTTATGAGGAAGCGCTTCAACAGGAAGGCAATAAACCAGAATTGATGGCAGAACAAATGATTATTGAAGATGCGGGATTTGAGAACAATTTGTCAGAGTTTTTCGATATAGCACCGAAACAACCACAAGCAGACCAGAGTGCAAATATTATAATATATTCGGATAAAATAGATCTGGCTGCATCACACACACAAACAACAACAACCAAACAAGCACAAAAGCGTAAATTCGTGAAAAATCCGACATTTATACTAACAGGTGGTGTGACACAATTACTTGCACATGCAACAGGCGCAACAAGTTTTGGGACGACACAAGAAATTTCTGCTCAGTTACCAGAGACGAATTCATTATGCAGTCCAGCAAAACGGAAACGAAAGGAAGTGGATATGGAATTGCCTGAGCAAGAAAAAGAAGCAAGTAGTGATTTAATTACGGAGCACACAGTGAATGCTGTTAACCTAAGAATGGCTGGTGGTAATACATGCAGCAACAGTCAAGAAGTAGAAGATGGTGCTGTAGTAACTTCAGTAGAAAAAATTGTCCAAGGAATTCCGCCTAATGAAATACTAAAATTTGGGTTTGACCCTGATGAAGAATTCCATGAGCTCGTTACCACCAGCCAGGAGAAAGAGACGCCACTTGAAAGTGAGAACGAAGAACAGGCTGCATTGCCGTTCTCAACACTCAGGGCAGATGATGCTGGCCGCTCCATATACGTGTGCAAATATTGTCCTCAAGCTTTTACAGCACCCTCCTTTTTGCTTACTCATGCGCGAAAGTCGCACGCCTGTAAGTATTGTAGTAAAGCGTTTGTAAAGACCGTGGATTTATTTGCACATGTCAAAGAAGCTCATCAGGAGCACAAGTGTGACATATGTGGCAAAGAGCTTAGTACCAGTGGCAATTTGCGTGCGCACATAAGGCGCATACATCGGTTAAAAATGCCGAAAACTATGCCGACTCAGTTATTTGCAAAAAATCGTACTAACCAGCGGATGAGTATTATTAATGAAGAGAGTGGTGATGGTGGAGGGGAAAGTGCTTACATTGACGAAACCTCACAACCGATGACGGCTGAATATCTTGACTGAAGAGTATTTCTGATTTAATGTACATATAAGAATTTAAATGTGGTAAGAATTTTACTCAGTGGTCAAAATTGTTTCATCAAAGAATTATAAAAAAATGAAAAATATCCTTTTCCAGCTTTTTTATTTTTAAGAACGATTACGATTATTAACACTATCTTAAATTACAATTCTTTCATGTCTAACCAGTAGTTCTGTGCATTTAGTGTTACCTCATTGCCCTTCAATTTGTCTTCTCCATCAATATACATTGGTGTAAATTCCCTATAAGCAATACATACTCGACGTGTTTTGATGTCTTCACGCAAAACTGAGTGCTCAAATTGATAACGCGGAGGTCCGTACATCACAATCAAAGACAGGCTGAAAAGTATTAAAAATGAGCATTGAAACTTTGCAACAAATATATAGACATGAGCCGGGCGCTTACTTTGGCATGGGCACCCGTATAACTTTTTCCTTAAATAAATCAAATTCTTCCTTATCGATCAAAGGCAAAATCAATTGTTTATCATATTTCGACACCAAATCTAAATTATATTTAGTTGGCGTAGCAGAGGCATCGAAGGCAGTCAATGTGAGTACCGCATCACCGAGACAGTTCACTGTTACCACACGTTCGCCCCATATCCAGCAATCATCTACATGTGGATCAATGGATGCACCCTTTGACGGTTCATACTCCAATGAGCATTGTTCAATAGTTTGAAAGTCGGCCAACAAAGGCACCTGTCGTAAACGCTCCTGTATGAAACGGGTACTTTGTGGGAAACCATTAAAAGTGCCATTTTTTAACTTTCGTTGTCGAAAATTTGTCTTGGGTCCGAAATTTTGTTTGCGACGCCCACTTTGGGATGTTGCCCAAGGTAACGCATCTAAGCTTTGTATTAACATTTCACCCTCAGTTGTACTAAGAAATTGCTCTTCCACATATATTCCAGAAAATGGCAACCCTTCGACATTGTTGTGTTCTGGATGTTGAGCGCGCACCTCCCACGGATCCCAGCCTTCAAAGAGCCGCTCACATATTGGGCAAAATGAAAACGCTTGCAATTTTTTCAGTTGGTTCTGTAGTGAGGGTTTTAGAATGTTGAAATCTTTTTCACACTGTAGGCATGTGCGTACACCTTTGCAGCCACATGGACGTATGGTATTCATTTGAACGTTTTTTGTGTTTTGAATTATTATTTTATATTTACAAAATTGCACTGGGAATAATTTACCGACTATTGATGTTATCCGCGCTGTTCGCAATAAGAACAGCTGATTGTCGGCTTTGCCATATGGTCGATTCAGGTAACAGGTTTGTTCTTACACTCTTATCAGTAATAATTATTCAGCCGTAAAGTTTTTGAGCAAATGGCCACGATGTGCAAAAGAGTCGTGCTCGTTAACACAAAAATGTTTAACCTTGAGTTTACATAAGACAATGCTCTGCAGGCAATTTAAATACTCTTAACCTGTCATAATGACGAAAAAAGTTGTTTGCGTAGCCCAGGCTCTCAGCCAATTCATTTTTAAGCAACCACCCTATGCTGAAAACAGTGAACACCGTACGCAGTCCCTTACCGCAGTCCCTTACCATGCACAAGAAATCACCCCCGAGAACAACTAAGTTCTTTTAATTACATATTTACACAATACATCGGTTCGTGTGGGTATGTGTTTGGTTGTATCTACACAATGTTGATATTTTTGCTTACATACTTTTTCACACATCCGCGTTATCAGTTACAATTTTTCATTGTTTATTAAACCAAAGCCAAAACCAACAAATGCAAATAGATCATTTATCTATAATTAACATTATTCAACAGCATTTTTAAGCTATTTTAACATAATATTATAATTTTTCTAAGTTTATTTTGTAAATGATTTCGAAATGTCGGTATTACGGGATTTTTTAAAAATCTTGAAATAAAATCTGCGGTACTACGATACGAAAGGAAGGAATTTTTCATTTACATGGGGTTCTCATTAGTTTGATCAAAACAGCTGAGAGGGGATTGCGTTTACGGTGTTCACTGTTTTCAGCATTAATGTCGTTGCGTACAAATTACTCGATCTACTTCGATTCTTTCGCGAATTACAACGAAACGTCGCCGAATTGGTCACTAACATAAAATAACTTGCCAAATTTACTGTCTTCGAAAAATTAAGCCTAGTGACGAAGTCAATGTACGAATTCTGAAATTTTAGTAAAAAAGTGTAAATGTATTGATATAGTTTTTGCATAATTGCCCCATGTAAATGCTAAGTATTAGGTATTGATAATTTTATTCAAGGAGGACTTCGCTAACACAAAAAAAAATTTGTCATAATTAAAACGACAAAGTTTCTGTTCGATGCAAGGGGCCCTTCATTTTGTGCCAAAAATTTTAACCTGCACGCATTATCCATTTCGAAAACTTGTGATTTGAAAGCTTGTGGAACCATATCTTTTGTGCACCTCTGCTCTTGTGCCGGTTTAAAATTTACAGTTTACAGAAAATGGATTGAAACACAAAAATGAGTATAAAGATATATTTATGGTAGTTTCTAAACCAACTCAGATCAAGTGTTTTTTTTTTTCAGGTACCTTGTGATTTAATCCTACTATTTCTATTATTTTTTCAAGTCATTCCGGCTGGTAAGCAGTTTTGTATGCTACACAAAAGTCATAAATCTGGCAATGCCAATTGTGTTATCACCAAAGTAAAAGTCAGCTGAATTATAGGATTGATCAACATAATTATGTGAAATCGCTTGAGAATATATAATTAATTACAGCCAAATTGTATTAATCACCAAAATAAGTTATTGAAATCGCAAAATGAATAACGACAATCCAAATATATTCTTTAATCCTCTTATTAGTGCCATACAAAAGGTGGTGCTTTACGAAACCCGCACAGTGAGTAACTATCAAGAGGCATTGCGTTGGTAAATAAATTGCTCATTTGTAACTGTTTTAGCGCCTCTACCTTGTTGGCAGCAATAATCGAGAGACACGCTTCCGTTTGCTTACCATTGATCGTACCCAACATGACCGTGTTGTCATCGATGAGAACCCGAATGAGTTGAATGCACTTGAAATACGCCGATTCTTGGTTACACTTGGCAGTTCACCGCGCGTTACATCCGCCTATGGCGTACTTGGCTTTGTTCGTTTTCTGGAAGGCTTTTACTTACTGCTAGTCACAAAGCGCAAGTGTTGTGCACACATTGGCATGCATTTGATATATACCATAAAGGATACGGTGATGGTGCGCGTCAATGAACCGACAACATTGCGTACACCCCATCCTTACGAAGAGCGTTACAAAAAAATGTTTCAAAGCATCGATTGGCGCAGCAACTTTTATTTCTCCTATTCATACGATTTGACGCGCACACTGCAGTATAATGAGTCAGCACCACGCTTTGTTGGCCCCAATGTGGATTTGGAGCAAGATGAGCCTCTTCCGGATTGGAATAAACTTACCAACAATGTAGTTGCGCCTGATGAGCGTGTGAATTATGCGTTTCGTAGCAACTCGCGTACGCGCTTTGTCTGGAATGCGTTCCTCTTGCAGCCAATGCGTGGCGTAATGCTCAAGGATTGGCTGTTAGAGGTAACACATGGCTACATTAGCCAGTCATGTATTAGTGTTTTTGGAAGGCATGTTAATGTTTGTTTAATTGCACGTCGTAGTACGCGGTTTGCGGGCACACGATTTCTTAAACGTGGCGCTAACTGTCAGGGCGATGTTGCGAATGAGGTTGAGACGGAACAAATTGTCACAGATGGTCAACGGATGTGTTCTTTCACACAAATGCGTGGCTCAGTGCCTTCGCATTGGTCTCAGGACGTTATTAAAATGGTACCAAAACCACAGATCCAATTGGATATTTGCGATCCATATGCGCAAACACCAGCGCGTCATTTCGATCGTTTGCTATTCCACTATGGCGCACCAGTTATTATATTGAATCTGGTAAAGAAGCACGAGAAACGCAAGCACGAATCGATTATATCGAAGGAACTGGTCGATAGCATACGTTACCTAAACCAATTTTTGCCGCCGCAACACCGCATGAAGCATATACATTTCGATATGGCCCGCAAGAGTCGCGGTGGTGGCAATGTTATGGAAATGTTAGCTGACATAGCGGAGAGCGTAGTGCAGCAGACCGGTATGTTTTTCAAAGCGCGTGGTAGTGAATACACTTTCCAAAAAGGCATAGTGCGTACGAATTGCGTCGATTGCTTAGATCGCACAAACACAGCACAGTTTGCTATTGGCAAATGTGCGCTGGGGCATCAACTGGAGCTTTTGGGTTTTGTCAAATCGGCAAAACTGGAATTCGACTCGGATTGCGTAACGATGTTGGAGAATCTGTATGAGGAGCATGGTGATACGTTGGCTCTACAATATGGTGGCTCTCAATTAGTGCACCGTATTAAAACTTACCGGAAGACAGCAGCGTGGGCCTCACAGGGTAATGACATCATGCAAACGTTGAGTCGCTATTACAGCAATACGTTCAGCGACACAGAAAAGCAGCACAGCATAAACTTATTTCTAGGCTATTATATACCTAGCAGAAGTCACACAAAACGTATGTTTCTTATGTATGTAAGATTTGTTAATTTTGTTTAATTTTCCGGCAATTGCAGAAAATCAGCCTATTTGGGAACTCCAAACAGATTACTACATGCATAACGTCTACAAACCTCTAACACCACAAAATGAAACACGTCTTATAACGGATTGGGTGCGTCACAAGGTGCGCTCCTGTCTACCCTACTCAACCTCTGACTCAAATAAAATTGTCAAGGAACTATTTCGTGTGCATTCCAAAGGTCTCGAAATGATCGATGCTTACTCTAACTATCATCAGTCTTTCAAATGGACTGATCTTAGTGAGCACATAGCATTCGAGATAAGCCAGCTTGCACTGCGTTACATGCCAACATTTCGCACAAATTACTCACCATTCCAGCGGCAAATTCAGGAGCGCAAAGCACGCAAAAATCCCAATCTAACGGGGCAAAGTTCTACTAGTTCCACCAATAGTAATTCATCGAGTTCTACTTCCGAAGCAGACGACAGCTCATCCGATGAGGATTTAAGTGCAGGCTATGCTATTAAGGATGCCAAGCAAGCTGAGTCGGTTGAACAGGATGCATTTACACTTGAATCGCTGCTACCGCCTATGGAGGAAGTGTATGGATGCAAGATTACCAACCCATCCAAAGCGAACATGGCCATTTACAAGAAATATGTGCAAATGGGAAAATTATGTAGTGGAAGCAATAGTACTTTTGCGCTCTCGCCTTCTGGGGCGCCACGCGAACGCGATAATGAAATGGCTAAGCTTATGCGTGGCATAAATTTGCGTCCACTAAACGACTACGGCCATGATACATACTTGAGTGTTAAGCCACCAACAGTGAGCGAGGAAAGTCAGAAAATATATGCTGAATATTGCAAGGTGCCGCGTAATTTTAATGCAGTGCCGAGATTTGAAGAGTTCGATGTACTCTATCGTTACGTGCAGATGCTTTAAGCTGTTGAGGGATTTGAGCAACAGTTTTAAAAAAATTAATGTTACCAATGTTAATATCGTTTCCACGATATTCCACGGTTCTCCGTTACCGGAATGACGCGGATCTATATCCGGCCAAAAAAAAATACTCATGTGGAATATTTATGCTGTTATAATAACAACAACAAACTAAATATTGTATACAAGGTGGCACAAAATTAATCATCCCATTTTGTTTTTGAATAACTTTTTTCCTAAAAAATGTTTTGAGTGATGGAAATCTTTATTTTGACCCTTAAGCGCTCCATTGGTTGTCTGTTTGTATGCTGGAGCTGTCTAGTGTAAAATTTGATTAACGTACAACGCCATTTGCAAAAATTATAAATCTTCCGGTATATACCAAATCTTGCCATAAACCGTTCGAGCAAGAATTCGCAGAAATCTCCTTAGAAAGCAGAAAATCATGTCCAGGGAAATGAATGTATCAACAAGATCTATGTCAAGACCAATTAGAGATGATCTCTACATAAAAGTCCTCCGTCTCCCAGCTGGTCATCTTTTGACAATGCGATTGAAGAATATTAGATTCGATAGATGCCAGCAATTTCTTCGGTGACACCCGGCCAACGGCCATGAAAATATTCTTTTCGCAGAATAGAAAATTTTCGCTGCTGAAAAAGTTTTTAATAAGTAATACGACAAAATCTATGATAAAACTTCTAAAGACGCAAAAATTGTTGTTCCAAGGGTTCAGCGTGACCACCATCAAGCCTCCGAAATGGTTTAGTGGGGTGTGTGATGTAAAGGCGTTACATCTCTTTATTTCTGTACCAGGGGCAAAAATGTACCAGGAGGATGTCTTAGAAGGCGTGGTGAAACAGTTGAGCAATGGTCTCTTCAATGGAGAGCGTCGAATCTTCCAGCTAGATTCCGCTTCTGCCCATAAGCCACTCACCAGTGGCTAAAAAAATATTCCTGTACTCATAGCCGCAGAAGATTGTGTCATCACTAATTCTATCGCATCTTCATTGGCATCTCTGTAGATTCATTTTAGATTATTTGTTTACTATTCATTGTACATGCTATTTTTCACACAGTTCATTCTTTTTTCTGGATATGAACTCATTTTATGTAAATGTTAGAGTGAACTCAATAAAGTTGGTTATCCTGATCTGTTAGTGGTGACAATTGGACTACAGTTTGTGGTCAGAATTGGAGAACATTACCTGTCGAAGACCTCACAGCAATTTGGAGAGTCTCAAACAATTTTTGGTTTGTGCGGCGACGTCAAGCAAATGGTGACCATTTCGAATGAAAAATAAAAAAATTTTTAAATGATAACTAAAACTAACTTCATTAAAAAAAGTATTATAATTTCATATCTATAACGGACTTAACTTGTAACAGAAATTATGGCAGGACAAGTTCGATATACATATGTATAATTGGCGCTTACACCCTGTTTGGGTGATTAATTCCAATAGGGTGATTAATTTTGCGCCGCCTTGTATATAGCATGGCATACCTATATTATTTGAGTATAAAGTATTATGATTAGCCTTTAAGCTTTTACTACACTCGTGTACGCAATTTTCAATTGAAATACTCCACACAAAACCACTTCAGCGAAAATTTGCTTTTCTCTGCTATTCATATGAATTTTTAATAAGTAATATAAAAATGGTTTGCTGTACATTATCACAATTGCATAAGGTTGGGTAACTCACAATGTTAATACAGCAAAATACATATAATCAATATTGTGTAAAGTAATGCTCCATGCTCCCTTTGCTTCGCCTAACTTACGTAAATAATACGTAGTCCCTTCCTTCGCTTAAATTTAAACTATTTAGATTCTCTTCGAAAGCACCATTGGTGAGATCTAATTTCATGCAAATAAGCAGTGGTGGTCGCGCGTGCTTGAAATGCACAATGGGCACTAAGTATGTGAAGCGATGCGCTGCCTCATCGTAATGATTGTATGATTTATTAATTTTTTCTGCAATAAATAAAATATATTTTTACTCAAAAAACTGCATTAGCCTCAAACTAACTTACTCTCATCCACATCGCAAAAGGCACGCACTTTGCATTTTTCCGCTTGCGGCAAGTCGCGAAAAAATTTACGTCCCCGCTTTCCAGCATTCCAAATTGTGAAACCACTGCGCCACGGCTCGCGACACAGCACATGCATCAGCAAATGTTGCATGCGCAGTTGCCAAATCGTGTCCGCTACAATTGAGAACGTCGTAGCCGCGGGATGATAACGATAGAGTAGCAAGCAGTCGTTGACGCGCATTACGCGTCCGCCGCGGTCAAGGTGAGCATAGAAAAAAATGAGATCTTCTGGTGTGCCATAGCCGTGTTCACAAAAACCCTGAGGTATGCGTTCGTAGACCTGCCGATGGCATAGCCATGTTGGCATGATGACTGTGGGGCCATTAGCAGTGTAAATTTGTAGCGTCAATTTTAAGTCGTCTAATTCGTTTGCCCAGCGTGCGAAGCGACACGTTGAATTGGCAGGCGCGCGCACGAACTTGCAACCAATAAGCTGAGAATATAATGCGAAAACTTTGACTTAATTGAATTATAATGTCATTAAAAGTTTACTCATTACTTACAGCATCTTGGTTATAGCGCGCTAGCGCGTATTGCTGCTGTATACGCGTTGGCAGCATTTCATCGTCTATATCTTGAAAGCACAAATAGAAGCCGCTAGCAGCTTCTATAGCGCGATTGCGTCCATACCCCACTAAACGAAGTAAGTAAAACCATTAATGCTTTTTCATGCTTCTGAGTTTGAAATGTTCACCTCCTTTAGAATTTCCGCTTTCATTTTGCACAATATGCATTGGTATCCGGTAGTTATTAAATTTGTGTTGCCAAAGTTTCAACATATCCGCTGTGCCATCTTTGCTGCAATCATCAAAGACACAAACCTCAATTTGAAACTTTTGTTTCTGTTCCACTTCCTCCTTTGCCGTAGTGGACGCCACATATGCCAGCAACTCATTACCATCCACATTGTTATGCTGTTCTCGGTGCATTTGTTTTGGTTGCAGTTGTTGTTTTTGCAAGCGCACAGCTGTGCATTGCTGCAGTATCGACCGAAAGCAACTATCAATCCACTTTTCACCGTTGAGAACTGTGACAATTATCGACTATTTCGGCATTTTTGTGTCCGCGCAAGAAAAAAATAATAATAATACACCTTGATTGCCATTTAATTTGAACACTTGCACGTACCACTGTATCCTCGTTCATTGATGGAGACAGCGACAACAAATAAATGAACAGTTGCCGGCAGCAACACAACCAAGGCGATTGGAGTAGAGCTAGAAGAACACTGCGTTGCCAGATGACGTTGTCGAAATTAAACCAATTCAACCTTTAAATTCAGAAAAATAATATCTTTTTCAATGATATGTGATAAAAATATTTTCTTTTTAAACCAGTAATGAATAATTGGTTTAGCGGCAAATTGTTTTAAAAGTTATTAGTCGATCAAGTACAAGGAAAAGCTACATCAATCTGGCAGCAATATCTTTAACTGTTGTGGATGGCATTCGAGAGAAATTTAGTGGAATTCGTTTGGTCGCGCAATTGAACGTTTGGAAGCGTAATTGAATGAAATACATTTTTTTAAATATCTTATTAGTCGTTTAGTTAGAAAATTGTAACTCATTATATTCTGTACTAGTACTAGAAGAGCTTGTGTTTGTAGGTAAAAGTATATGTGTTTGCAAGTGAACAAACGTGATGTAAAGTTGATGCCGTCGGTTAGAAAAATGCAAGTTAAGCGTCAGTGGTACATATATTATATAAAACTTGCGAACTAACGTGCAAATTAATCGGAATAGAAAAAATCACTGGAGATCATTTTTTACAAAAGTCAGCCCCTGTTTGGTGTGCATGATGAAAAAACTCGAAAGGTAAGGCCAATATCAGACCGTTAACCCATGTGAAAAGATTTTTAAAGGTGATGGTGAATTTGACAGATATGCCCACGTCAAAATTTAGCCTTAGCTTAGTGAAACACAAAACGAATGACGTAGAAACCAAAGTTCCCCTAATTTTTTTTTCTCCACACCTAACGAGCAAACCTGATATCTATCATCCTTGCCGTTAACCGGCTCTCAGTAAATATGAAAGAATCAGCTGATTGGCTTACATAACTGGGGTCATGAGAGCGGTTTGTTTACGAAAAAATTGAGATTGTCTTTGTGATATACGCAGTCATCGCCAATGCTACTTCGCTGTTGTCTGAACAACGTCTAATTGGATGAGTGTGTGAATACATGTGAAATGAGCGGGCAGAATTCTGCTGCCGCGTACCCGGTGACGTGCATGGTGAAAATATGTTTTATGGTATGGCCGTTAGCTGGCTCTCAGCGAATCAGCATTAGCTGATGGGCTGACGTAGCAGGGGTAATGAATCGGTTTGTTTACAAAAAAAAAGTAAGAATGTATTAGTGATATACGAAAAAAGTCAACACAATGTCACTTCGTTGCCATCTAAACAACGACTGATTGGACGAGTGTGTGAATGCGTGTGAACATCAGGGATGAGCTCCGGAGTGAAGAGCTAGGGCTAAGGGAGGATTGCTGGCACCAAACTATGGAGCTACGCCAGGCGATATCCTTGAGGTTGAGGCATTTTGACCAATTGCAGCCAGAAGAAAGGTACATGCTTAATCCAACCCAGATCTATCCTGAGTTTATTAAAGGAACTGGGTCTGGATGAGGTACTGTGTTGAGTAGGGGACGAAAAAGACCATTAGGTCGAAGTGCAAACCCCATAAATCATATCTAATCGAATACATGTGAAATGATAGTGCAGAATTCGGCTGCCTCACAATTTCGTTTTTCATTATCGTTATTGGCCAAATCTGGTAAATCTATCGTCCTTCAGCAACTGAACAGCAAAGTCCCTATTCAGAGAAGGAGAATAATCTGTTGGCGCCGCATCATTTCCATTTCCATTCTATATAATGGCGATTTACACGGCCCTTGAGAGGTCGGTCCTATATCTAAAGCTTTTTGACCTTTTTGTGGTGAGCAACTGATATTAAATGGCGCACACTTCTTTAACATGTTGATTGAAAAGTCAGCATAATCACCTTACAATTCCTAGGAAATGGAGTAGAAATTATCCATTTCCTGTAAATACCAGGTGGTTCAATAAGTTTTGCGGTTCGATAAGAGAGGGCATTGCTACTAGCCTAAATTTTTTTTCGTTTTGTTGGTACACTCTTCATATGAACGTATGTGAAATTTCATTTCAATCTGTCAATTCATCATTTGCTTAGAAACCATTTAGTATCGCCGTGTCACTGTATTGACTATAATGAAAAAAATCAAGTATCGTGCGATGATTGTATTTCAATTTTTGGAGGGCTTAAAAGCAACAGAAATTTATGAACGAATGTTGAAAGTGTATACGGACTTTTCGCCATCAATTAGTACGGTAGAGAGATGGACTGCTGAGATTAAATGTGGTTGTACAAGCCTTGAAGTCGATCTACGTCAAGGACGTTCAAAACAGCAACAGCACCAGAAATCGTAAAAAAAAAATACAGAAAATCGTATTGGAAAATCCTCAAGTGACTGAAAGTGATTTAATAGAAGCCCTAGGCATCTCATGGGGCAGTATAACCAATATGTATTTTGATTGAACCTATGGGGATCAGAAAGCTGTGTACACAATGGGTGCCGCATTCGCTAAGAATGGAACAAAAATACATTCCAATGCGACATTTTGAGCGTTTTCGAAAGGGTAAAGTGGATTTTGTGCGTCGATTCCTCACTATGGATCAGACTTGGGTCTATCACCATGATCATACCTAAATCAAAACAATAGGCTAAGGTGTGGTGTGAACCTGGTTCTGAAACGAGTTCCTGTCCAGAAATTGGTCAAGAAGTTGTTAGCCGCAGTTTTTTGAAATTCGAAAGAAATTTTGTTTGACATTACTTGCAAACTTTTTTTTTCACGAGGTCCACCGGACCTGGTGGTGGACCGCATGAAAAAAAAAAATCTTTTGCAAACTGAGTCGTTTTTCACAATTTTTTTCTTCAGTTGGTCTAAAAGGTTTTTCCAGTTTGCAAGTAATCCTCAAACAAGCATTTTGACAATGGCTAAAATCCATGAATTAATCTTCGAATTTTTGGATCATCAACCGTATTCGACAGATTTGGTCCATCTGCTTCCAGAGCTAAAAAAATATATGCGTGGAAACCATCAAATGATCATCAAATGATGAGGTATAACAGCTGTGGAAGCGTATTTTGCAGCCCTTTCAGATTCTCACTTCAGTGATGGAATTCATAAATTGGAATCTCGTTGGAATAAGTGTATGGATGCTCAGGTGGACTATACTGAATAATAAAGTGTATTTCAAACCGTAAAATTGTGTTTTTCTTATCGAACCGCAAAACTTATTGAACAACCTAGTATATCCGCCCCAAACAAGTTTTTTGCTTAAGGGGACCTGGTGGTCTAGAAATTTCAAAAAATCGATTTTTTTGTTTTTCGATATTTCGAAAGTATAGTATCTTTAGAATGTACTGTGAAATTTTCATGCGGAAGTTCCCAATATTATAGCTTCTACAGCCCATTAACTAGGTAGAGAGCGGTCTGCGCGCTTCTGTACCTCAAACTTTAAACTCATTGATCTCGAAACGACTTTTTTCGGCACGGCGGGGATGAAAAAAAAAAAAACTATTCAACCGAATCCCTTGAAATTTGGATATGTTGTTCACAACATGTATCGCTATCGTCGAAACTAGAATCATAATTTTATTGAAATAATTTGCTATTTTTTAAACTAAAAAACTAGTGAAATAAACCCGATTTTACGAACTTTTTTTTTCAAAAGCGCGCCATTTTGTCAATTTTTCATTTTTTCGATTTGTTCTAGTTCCGACCATAACTGCACTCTTTCTGATTAAGAATCTTCTTGAATTTTATGTTTCAGATGAGTAGAAGTCTCGAAATCATCTACGCGGTTCGGGTTCGATTTTTCGAGATTTCATAATAATAAAGGCATTTTTATAATAATAAAGATTGTTTCAAAAGTAAAAAAAAAACTTTTTGTATGCTCAATAAACGTACTAATAAGACCGAAAAGTTGAAACATCGTTTTTTAAATTTTTAATGGCAAAAAAAATCCTGAAACTAGGTGAAATTTTCGTGCTCTAGACCACCGGGTACCCTTAAGGGGGGAAGCTGGTCTAGAGCGCAAAAAATGGGCATATTTTATGAATTTATTTTGACTCAACAAAGGAATCAATCGAAAATCTTGTGAAATAGGTTTAATAATATAGCTTTCATGGTACAAATACAAAATTTTTCGTCTGAATTAATTTCAAAATGGCCGCTGTCCAGCAGTTCTCCTAAGGCGCCTTTTTTTCTAGTGGGTCCATTGCCGAAGACGTAAACTCCTTAATTTTTGTCCTGGATCAAAAAATACAATTTTTTTAGTTTCTATATAACAACAGAAAGAGACGTACGTAGGATTTTTTCGATATTTTGTTTTTTCGCGAAATGGTGCACGTTTGAACAAAAAGTTACAATTTTCACTATAAAGAACGATATAAAATTGTTGATTAAAAAAAAAACTATGTAATATAAATAAAAAATCCTACGTACGTCTCCGGAGAAAGGTATTTCGAATGTATTGTCAAAATTTCGTAAGAATCGGTAAAGATTTGTTCGAGTTATGTCTTCGGCCAGTTTAAAAAAAGTGATTTCGAGAAAAACGCGTTTAAAGTTGTAAATAGCGTTCGGGGCATACCTGCGAGGCACTGCCGTCGAATGAAAAATTTGGGCATTTAGACATTTTTGCTGGCATCCCTCATTTGGTATATTATTTCTAAGACCCTAAAGCACCTTTTAAGACAAAAAAAAATTTTTCGATTTTTTCAAAATTCTAGACCAGCTTCCCCCCTTAAGGGGGCAGATACCTGTAAAAGATATAAGATAAAGAATTGGCGTACACGATAACTCGAAAAGTTATTGACCGATCTATCTGAAACTTTGCACACATTTGTTTTATGATATTACTTCTATGGGAATTTACAATTCGAAAATTTTTCAAAAAAATAATTTTTTCGAAGCAAAAATAGTAGGACAATTCGCCCCAAAATTTATTTTTTTAAGTATTTTATCCCGCAAAGTTTTTTTCCCATTTTTTTTTTTGAGTTCATATAGAAATTATGACATTAATAAACAAAAAAATTTTTGGTTTTTTGTATTCAAGTCACTGACGCCAATGCTGCAATGCCCGCCTATTGAGAAGTCCCGTTGTGACCGTCTTGGAAGAATTGAGTGTACATCCGCCATTTTAAATGATTAAAATAAAAAAAAAGTTTTTTATATTATTTTAATGTATAAATAAACTGTATGCGAATTTTGAAAAAATATATTGATTTCTTCTATTTAAATAATTTTAATGAAAATCAGGGAAAATATGGCCTTTTACATGTATCTGTCCACTTAAGTATCCGTTAAATTGAAACAATTTTTTTTTTAATTTAAAATTCAAATAGATTATTTATTTCGTACTCACTTAGTAGCTTTCTTTTTTTTTTAATAATATAAAAAGATCGTAAGACTAAAGCTTAAACATAAACATACATATGTAGCTACAAAAAAGGATCATACAATTATTTATTAAGTAACTTTCTAGCTGCAAAATTACAGCTGTCGTTTAATTTAGATTTTACACTTTTCATTAATATACTTAAACAATAATTCCTGTTTTTTGTTGCATCTTCAGTTTAGAAATAATGAATGTATGATTTTTGTATTTACAATTTCTGGAACTTGATGGGCATGAGCAGCATAAAGCAGCTAACTAAAATACTTTTAAATTGTTTATGGTAACGAAATCTTTGCGGCAAAATCTTCATCATTTTCGTATGTAGGTATGTGAATTAATGATATGAAAATGTAATTGTGATTTTCTTTTGTTTGTTTATAGGTTGTTTCCAATATGGAAAATACAAAAGTAAATGAAAGTAAATAAATTCAATGCTCTATGCAACTAATATTCGTATAAATGCACACAATGCAAATCAGTCTTCTGGCAAAATAAGAACAAACATGAAACACCTACACATACAATTTGTTTTGAGCTAGGAAATATTCACACATTTCGTTTGTTTTATCTTAATTCATATTATTCCCCTAATATGAAGGAAGAAACGTCAACGTTTCTGAACCACCGTTTCGCAGCACCGCTGCTGTTTTAGTGCGCTTTATATTTGCAAACACTTTCGACTGCCATGACTTGCATAAACATTTTCGAATGCGTTGACAAGCTCATCCATGCCCTTGAGTAGGCCTTCCTCGCAGTTGCCGGGTATCCAAGTCGCACGATGATTAACACTAATTCCCACTGGTAAGGGTCGTGACTTAGCAAAATCGATTAACCAAGCGCCAACCTTATCATCATCGTAAACAATAAAAATGCTGGAGCCAACGACTTCGTGTCGCTGAAAGAATGCTGATTTCTCCATTACTAAACGCAAATGTTTTAAACGCTTGATTAGTTCTTTGGTTACAGAGCGCTTAGCACCCAAGAACTGCTCTATGGTTTGTGTAATTTGATCGCTATTGCGTACCGTCTTCAGATCTTTGACGGGCGGTCGTCCGCGTAGGCGCAAAGCTTCGATGCGAAAACCTTTCGATTGCGATGAAGACATCGATTCGCGAAAAAGCATGTAACGTAGTTTGGTGATTGCCTGTGCTTCGTGCTCCTCTAGCGTTGGCGCCAATGGATCGACTGCCATCATTTTCTTATACAAATCCGGACGCAGCGTCTTGTTTGTGACTTCCGATTCGAGAAAAGTGCGACAACCCATTTTAATGTCCATGACACATGGATCTTTGAAACCACTCAATAGATCCTGTAGTTCGATAAAGTACTCGCCATTTACTTCTTGTGCGCCATAAAACTGTGGTACAATCTTGGCGGTTTGCGGTTCCTGCGTGAGCATCTTATAAGCGAGCACCTCATTGTCCGTCAGATTGGCCACGCGTTTGCGTACAATGCCGGCAGTGGTGGGGACAATGCTAAAATAAAGAAAGAAAAATAAGAAAGGTAAGTTAAGTGTGTCGCAAATAAATGAAGTTATAGGTAAGGAAAACTAGAAGATTTGATTGTGATTTCGACTGATTAATTGTGAAAAAAAAAAAACAAAAGTAGAGCATAGAATTATTTGACAAATTCAGTAGTGGAATACATATACGAGTGCTTACCTCTCTGGATGTCCGGATAGTTGCATCCAACCGGGCGGTTTAACGTTTGCGTTAAAATGCTGATTGTTTTGATTGTGCTCCAGCAGCGCAGGCGTTGCGGGTGCGCTCAATTCCAATGCGTTCTACAATAAAATAAAAATAATACAAATCAGTTGTTTACTCCAAAGCATGAAATAAGGAAAATTGTTAAAGCGGGCAAATGATTTTGCACTTCGCCCAAGAAATGCGTTGATAACAGAGTACTATATGGCGCATGTATAAGTATATGTATATGTGTGTGTACTTATAATATATACAAAATAGCATACATAGCAATGCGTATAGGTATTTTTTATGCGTGCGTATGTAGAACAAGTGATTAAAGTCTGTCTTTTGAATGTCAACGCGTGTTGCCAATGAGGCGGCTAGACCGCCGCCAGACATCAATTTGTGTTTAAATTCTATTGAAATCACTTAGTTGATCATTCACAATTCGTGTGTGAAAATTTGGGCAGTAAAATGATTTATGATGAGACGAAGTATTTTATGCTTACGAAATCATAAATGACTTAGTTTAAAATTACTATGGTTTGGCTTAATTCTTTATGAGGTCACGGTGATGGTACCGAAATGACGTTGTTAGAGACTCTTGAGCGCTTTTCGTTAATTTAATATGAAAAATTTAGTAAATATCGAAAATAACACCCCGGAATTGAAATAATGCCAATACTATGAAATATTTGCCGCTAATTACCGCTTGCATACTCCTCTTCGCACATTTCAATAGATTTGGGCGCCATTAGCAGCGGCGAACAAAGCTTCGTTTTCATCTCTCGCGCCTAATTGAAATGCCAACTATGTTGTTGGAGAGACACAGTTTCCAATAACATAGGCGACACAAGGGAATTGTTTGTTTTCGTGTATTTGTCATTTATTGTACAACGACAAGGAAAAAGGTCACAAGTGACGCAGCTAAAGGGGTGAGTGAGTACAAAGTCTGAGATTTGTTGTGCGGCAGAAATGCAAAATGAAAATAAATGCAAAATATATATGGAAGTAACTATGTAGAAGCAAGGACGTGCTAACAGTGCGCTAGTAGTTTTTGGTTTTTATAACAACAAAAACGAAAATATTAAAAAACGAATTAGCTGCGCTTAAGCTAAAATATACAACCTATATACAAGTATAAAGCGCTTAACAATTTCAAGAATCTAAATGATAAGCGGCCGCCATAGCCGAATGGTTGGTGCGTAACTATCATTCGGGAGTGCATAAGTTCGAATCCTAGTGCATGAAACAGCAAAATGATGGCAAACGTTTTTTGTTAAAGCGGTTGCCACTCTTCAGGCAACGGCAAACATCTGAGTGTATTTCTGCCATGAAAAAGCTCTTCATAAGAAAATATATCTGCCTTTCGGAGTCAGCTTAAAACTCCATTTGTGCAACAAAATCCAGACGCACACCACAAATAAGAGGAGGAGCTCCGCCAAATACCTAACAAAAGTGTACACGCCAATTATTATTATTTTTTTTTGTGATATGATGAAGCCAATTCATTTTTTAATTTGCATGCCCGCACAAATGAAAAATGTTTCACGCGCTGAATGCCTGATATGTGCACTCACTCCAGCGCTATAACCTTTAATTTAACCTCATTTGCTTCTACTTTTTGGGAGTACGTTATTTTTCCAAATTAAGAGCTCCGCAACATCACACAGCAGATTGTCAGACAATAAATGCCAATGAACAACAATTAGGGTTTTTAATTGCTTGTAGCTTACGAAATTTCCAAATGTTAAGAAGGTTTATCAATATTTTTTATTTTTTTAAAGAAAATGGCACAAATGAAATAAGATTAGGTGCAAGTCGGTACGTGCGCGTCCTAGGTTGATGACAAATATACTTAAATTTCGACGCGTTGGCAACAATGACCACTTTATTCCTGGAAGTTTTAATATTTAATTCATATATATATTTTTTTGCGCGTACTAAACGTTTAATTGAATGTTGAAATCTTGAAAATGAAATGTTCGTTTGGCAACAAGCTTGGGAGTAGAGAATAGAGTGGCATAATATAACAAAATCATGGCAACTCTGCTGGGCTTGACAGCGTACGAATTGTGCACAAGTTAAAATGCGGTGTGCTAGGATGCGCTTATATTTGTTTTTGTTGTTTAAAGCCGGAAGTCAATGCCTTTATTATTTCACATTTACAGTTTTCTTTTTCATTAAATTTTACGCTAAACATTTCCATATGAATGTTATTTCGTTTTGCTGCTTTCTTTCATCACAAATACTTAACAGCAATTGTGTATACAGAAAAATTTTTACCTTCTGCTATTGAACTGATTGCTTGTAAAGTAAAAGAGGCAAACAAATACACGCACACATAAAATATTGTACAAAATCAACGCTCTGGGCAATAAAATTACAGTTTTAATCGCATATCTCGCAAGCTGTATTTATTGTTTGTGCACGCAACTTATTTCTTTGGCGCGAACGAGCGTGTGTGACGTGCGGTTGAATGTTGGTTTTAAGTATGGAAAATTTTTGCATTTACTGTGTTAATATTTGATGTAGTTAAATAAAAATATTGATATAAAAAATATTTGCAATGTATGCGTAAATACTTACAATGGCCAGAAATTTCAACAATGACATCCGATGTGGTGGGGGTAGTATATCACGTTGATTCAAATAGTCGGCCATATAATTTTCAAAGTCGTTTTTCTGCAAGGAAATAGATGAAAGAATGTGACGCGTTAGTTGGTTGTTATGAGGTAAAATGTTAAAAAAATTGGGGTAAAATTTAAAACATAATTTTATTTTTATAAGAAAATACAAAATACTATTTAATGATAAAATGTTTTAAAAGATATATAATAAAATGTGATATAATTTTTATGAAAGAGCCACTTAGAAATATTTTAAAATTAAAATCCATTGTTTTATACTTATTAAAATACTGGGAAATGTTCTTAAAATAAAAAAAAAATTGCATATTATCTAAAAAAAAAATTGGGATAAAATTATTAAAAAAAAATGTTTTGAATTAGAACTTAAATATTACGCAGTTTTTATTAAAATATCGCTAAAAGTATTAACAAATATTGAATAAATTTGTGTGATAAGAAATAAAAAAAAAAATTTAAATATTATGCAGCTTTTATTAAAATACCGCTAAAAGTATTAACAAATATTAAAAAAATTTGTGTGATAAGAAATTAAAAAAAAAAATTTAAATATTATGCAGCTTTTATTAAAATACCGCTAAAAGTATTAAGAAATAATGAATAAATATTATAGAAAATAAATAATAAATCATTCTTACAAATATGTCGCCAGAGATATTTTTTTAGTTCTTCTTAAAAACGTCATCTAAAAGTATATTCCCCTAATTCTCTGTTTACACGAATTTTATTTAACACGAGTTAGAAACAAAAATAATTCTTTTTTTACACAACTTGTTTCGTTTTAACACGATTTTCAATATTTTATGCATTTTTTTTTGTAATTTCATATAGCAAATAGAGTGAGATTTCTCGACGCATGCACGAAGCGTTTAAATTAGTCGCAGAAAAAGTCTCTGAGACTCGGTAGATTTTGCACTCGCGTTTCATAATTTATTTCTAGTAATATAATTAATGAATTAAAATGTGTAAGCACGAAATAAATTCTTAAGTGAACTGTAAAAGGAATTTTTTAATATTGTTTTCACCTAAATCTCTTTTTACGCGAATTTTTTTGGGAACGTATCGAACGTGTAAAAAGAGAATTAGGTTAAAGAATAAAAAAAAACATTAAAAAAATTAAAAAAAAAATAAAAATATAATGCAATTTTTGCTAAACCGCTATTAAAAATTAAAAAAAAAAAAAAATTTATACACCAAATAAAACTTACTCTATTTTTATTTCGCACTACTTCTTGCCTATCCAACCGTTACGCTGTGTGCATCCCGTTAAACTGTACGATCTACAACTCACACAATCCGAAGTATTTTTAAGAGTTTCTAATATATTTCATTTTGCGTAACAATATGTGACATTTTGTCTCTTATCAAAAAAATGTGTTTCATGATAAGCGTTGGTAAAGCATACAACTTCCAAGCAACCCCTGTGCGCTTGTAGTAAAGTAGAAATGTTCATATGTACATGTATGAAAAAAAAAACAACCACAATAACAAAATCATAGCCTAAGTAATTGTTTTTGCAGACATCAATGCTCACTCGACATTCGACAGCTTTCAAAAACAATTACCTGCAAAAATAATGAAATGTTGGATGATAAAGTATTGTAACATGCCATGCTCGACAATTAATCGAAGAGTAGGAAACAACAAAAAAAAGATAAATAAATAAAAGTAAAAAAAAAAAAAATAAAAATAAAAAAAGATAAAAAAGCGAAAAAAGCAATTACATGACTTTGCTGATATTTGCAAATCACTAAATTTTTTATCAAACACACTTTCGACAATTTTGGCTTGTGCTTGAAGTGGGGGGTTAACCATATCTGCATGTATTACCTGTTTGCAAACTTGTCGACTTCTTTAAACGCTGCTAAAGTGCCGCTTGAGGAGCAGCCAAATACAGTACATACATACGTACATATAAACACATTAAAGTGCCGATAGCTGCGCGTGAATTTGCTTTTTTGCAATCTTAATTGATAAAGTTCTTGAAGCGCGTGTGATTGTAGTGACAGCCAGCAATATGACAAGAAGTTTATGAGAAGCTCAGCAGCATTAGAAAATGAAAATAAGTACAAAAAAAAATTCAAATAAAAATAAAAATACAAATCAAAATTTTATTCAAAAAGCACACAAGTAACAAATAAACAAACGCTTTCACATCGCACACAGTGAGTGCTGTGGGCAAGCTTTTGCAGCGCTACTGTGCCTACTTACTATATATGTAGGTACATATGTGTGTATAGTATGTAGGCAATGCGCTTTCTCTCCACTCATCAATACTAATGTGCATTATTTGACACGTGAAACAACAAATTGATTTAAAGAAAAGAGAAGTAGAGAGTAGGGGTGGGATTATTTTCGAATAATATTCGAATAAACATTATTCGATTGCTTTGAAATTGGATTGATGCGCAAATGCATGTGTGTATGTATCTATGTATGTATGTAATTTCAAAAAATTACGCAATAGAAGAAATTAAATAAAAATATCACTTACTTTTTGTTGCTAATGTGTGTACAACAGATACATGTCAACAACAACAGATACATACATGACATATGTATGTATATGTACATGTACCTACCCTGCTGAGTGGTCAATAGTAGGTAGATATTTCTTTGTATATTTAGTTATAAGACACTATTTGTGATAAATAATTATCATAGTAAATGGTTTTTGAAGTATTTATGTACGTATGCTTTTGCTAACGCTCTTCCTTTTAAAGTAAACAATTTTTTTTAATTCGATAATAAAATATATATTTTTTATTTCTCTTAAAAAGAAGTCTGAAATACATAGATTACGTATTTCAGTGTCACATGCAGTTTATTGCCTGAAATGTCCATATACATACATATATAATTCTCATCGCCAGTTACCTAAGCGTATGCATGGTCGTAGGACTGTCTGCACTCGTTTATCGGGCTTAGGTCAGTCAGTAGCAGGTAGAGTATATGGGTATATGTATGTATGTGCATATAATAGTACTGCGAAAAGCAAAAAACCTAAAACAAAATAATTTCATGCCTCAAGCAAGAGTAGTCCGCTAATCTAAGTAAATATTTACCAAAATATGAAACAAAAACAAAGCGCCGACACAGTAAAAAGTAGGTAGTATTTTCATTTAACACGTTCCCTGTACGCTTAGCCACATATGGTTCAGTAAACGTGCGCCTGATAAGCACTGATACGTTCCTGAGCCATATGTGTGTCAGCATAGAAAAAGTTCCCTGAACCACATGTGTTTCATGAACATGCAGAAGCAAAAATGGACCATATGTGTTTCAGGTAGAAATACCCTGCATCCGTTTTTTTTGTTTAGTTATTATTATTACTAAAGCTATCCTATGACTACAAAAAAACAAATTTTTCAAAAAACCCTGTTGGACTTGACGGTCAATTTTGCATTTTTGTATTGGGACAGGGAACGTGTTAATATAAGCCTTTGCGTGGTTTTTGAATTTGCATACATAGGTACATGCACTTGTACAGAAACCGATTAGTAGTCCGCTTATCTAAGTAAATATTTACCAAAAATATTCGAATAGTGAAGTATTCAAATAGTAAGGTATTCGAATAGTGAGGTATTCGAATAGTAAGGTATTCGAATAGTGAGGTATTCGAATAGTAAGGTATTCGAATAGTGAGGTATTCGAATATTAAGGTATTCGAATAGTGAGGTATTCGAATAGTAAGGTATTCGAATAGTAAACTATTCGAATAGTGAGGTATTCGAATAGTAAGGTATTCGAATAATGAACTATTCGAATAGCATTATTCGAATAAACGAATAAAAAATTCGAATAAATATTATTCGAATTACGAATACCTCTCGAATAAAAGATTTTATTATTCGAATAATTTTTATTCGAATAGTCCCACCCCTAGTAGAGAGTAATAACTACACTGCAGTGAATTATTTATCGCTAAAAATGAGCAATTAAGCAGTTAAGCGCACATTATTTAAGATTTATTAGATACAATAGTGACCACAAATATACATACATACATATCTGTCTACTCATTCAAAGTTCATAAGAAATATTTAAAAATGCATTCAATGTAATAAACGCGTCTGAAATGTGTTATTCACGAGTTGCGGTCGTATGTTAGCGCGAACCCATGCAGGTCATATTGCTCCAGCATGTGAAATCACTATACTTATATGTATGTATGCATAGATAAGCTGATTGATTTGTTAATGTCTACATACGTCAATCGATTTCTGTTTTATGTATTCATTTCTAGAAATTCAAAACCAAGCGAATTCGCAAAAAAGTAATAATTAACTTAATTGTTTCACAGCGTTTTGCAGTTTTTAGGCGAAAAGAGAAAATTATAAAAAAATCGTATAATAAAATAGAAAAGTTTGTGGTAATAAAAGCTGAATCAGACACACACATTTTTGGTGATAACTATTTTAGGTATACAGTAGGTTCTGTTTTTATGCGGTAGATACGTTCCGCAAGAAACAGCATAAAGAAAAAACAGCATAAAAAAAGCTACTAGTTCTATAGTAAAACTATAGATACGTTTCAAATGCTAAAACCGCATAAATCTGAAATAATCGCATAAAAAAGGGCACTAGTCCCATATTATTACTATAGATACGTTCCATAGACCGCATGAATCTGAAATAATTAAATAAAATCGCATAAACAAAATATTGTATCTTTGAAAATTATATCTTTATATATCTTCTATACTTGTAGGGTTAGCATTTCTGATGCAATCTGTGAAGAGTTTTTGCTTAGCTGGTTTAGAATCTTGTTTATAGTACAATTCCCCATAGGTCGACATGCATTTTGTAATTTAAAAAAAAACCGCACTATTTCAAAACCGCATAAAAAAAGCCGCATAAAAACAGAACCTACTGTATATACACACATACATATACGCACTTCAAGTGTTAATTAGCGATAAATTTTTCAAAAATGTATGCGTGCATAATGGGTGGCAATTCACAGAAGGCGGCAATTGTGCGCATTAGGATTGGTAACGCAGCGTCCGAAATCTGTTTGAAGATATGCATGTAAGTACAGCGCAAGTGATAAAAATTAATGGCATATACTCGTATATACCATATCTGTATAGTATTACATAACCGATAGTAATCGAGTATTTCGCCAAATGCTGTATGTAATTAAAAATGCAAATGTGCGCCGCTTCTAAAACGGAAAGCTTAATAGAAAATCTGACGACTAAACAACTCGTAACAGAAAGACGCGTCAATTGTAGATTTCACATGTCTGCGTCGCAGTGGCGTAGATAGCTTCTTGTCATGGCGGGACGGTGGGTATTCTAATATGAGCTTTTGCAATGTAACCTAAAAATTTTTAAACGAATTTACAATGAAACATTTTTTTGTGGGAACTTATATCAAAAACTTGGAGTTGGATTTAAATATAATAACCCATGCGACCGCAGCGAACAGCTGAGAACTGTCACTTCAGCAGCATTCCCCGTATATGCATGGGGAATGTTTATGCTGCTATAAGAACAACAGCAACCAGCCGAGAGCAATATCGCGTGCTTATAGCAACGTTCGTTTTGTTTTGGGTGATGAACTGTAATGATAACGGTAATCATATGTGCCTGCACTAAGTCCGCTCGAATAATCGTAGTAAGGCATTTGTGAGGCATTTAGAAAAGTATTTAAAAAAAAAGAAAAAATACAGCAGTACTGGAGAGGATTTTTTTAGAATTCAGGTGTATTTGAAATACGTCTAATGCACAATTTTTTCTAATAATTATAACCAAAATTGTAAATGTGTATTGTGTATACGACCTTTGCTAAAATTTGCTCCCACGTAACTTGCCGATGCTCAGCATTGTTGGAAATTCATTTAAGCGCTATACAAAAATTAATGTTCTTTATAAGAGATCTTAAAACAAACAAAAAACATTAGAAGATGTATGATATTTGAGAGCATTCCGATTTCAATAGCGTACTTTTTAAAATGACATTTCTCACGCAGGCAACAATTTCTCTTTAAAGTTGTTAAAAACGTGGATTTGAAAGAGAAATAAATATAAGAATAATAAATAAAGCTGATAAAGGTAGATAAATATATAAGTACGCATATGTATGTATGTATGTATGTAGATTACAAAATGTTCGCGCACACTCAAGCTCGACTTGGCCGCAAATCAAAGCGTGATTCATATATTTTTTATCGCGGTTGCTATACATATTTTAATATATACGAGCATACATACATATGTATATTAGCTTGGGGAAAAAGAAGTTCATTATTTTTCTCTCTCTCATTTATAATGTATTTCTTTTTCTCCAAACTAATATAATGTATCATCCCCTGGCATGGAAACAAATCCCCTTGATACCTCTTCATCGACGCTACTGAGTAGCCACTATCGCATAGCTTAATCGCAGCAATTTTAAATCTGAACTCGAATTTGGTTTAAATAAAATAATAATAATAAATATAAATATATAAAATATAAATAAATTGCAGTAACTATAAAATTATAATGCATGCAGCTCTTCTGTTGTTTGATTTGCAAAAATCTACATAGTTTTAACGAAGTGCCCACAAAACGGCTGTTGTTACTTGACGTTCTCTCTCGGAATGCTGAATTAACATGGTATTGCTAACACAAGCCTTTCTACATACATACATATGTTTCTGTTAAAATCAAACGTATGTTTATGTGTAGTTGTTATTAAGCACATTGTCCACACTCTTTGAGCGCTTAAGCTGGGTAATTAACACTTCCGAACATTTGCAATGCCTATATAATTAATTATCTAGCTCAAAAAACAAGAAGAAAAAAACAATAATAATGAATAAATAATACAAAGTGTGTGGGTCTTATTGACTTATCCATTATCGAAAATCATTTCATTACATATTTCAAATAGTGCAAACATTGTAATTGCTTTGTGATACAGGGTAATATCCACCCCCATTAAAATCGAGACTGACTTTCCCCGCCACATAAGGAGAGAAGAAAAAATACACGTGCACATACCTACAGTAGTTATGCCTATGCAGTGTTATCTAAAAAAATGTTTTTTTTTTGGTTTTGTTTTTGGGTTTAGTTATCTCTTAATTGTTATCAACAAAGCAATATTTATCTACGCTAATAACACTGCATGATCCGCGTTCAAAGGCGCTTTTCAGTCAAACAAAACATTTTTTTTTTACATTTATTCTGTTATCTAAATATTCTGTGCATACCCTTTACGTTATTTAGTAAACTAATGGCTAATGAAGGCAAAAAGTTGTGCAGTAAACAGCTGTGTTCAATGCATAGTAAATGAAATTAGCTGCGAGTGACAGAGACTATTGAGAAGGAGGTAAATATGTAAGCATGTAGGGGAAAGAGGATGAGAGTAAGCTGAATATTAATAAACAGCTGTGCTTTTTGTGAGTTCGTCAGCTGTTAGTTGCAGTTGTTGTATGTATATAATAGATAAATATGTAGTTGAATAACTAAAGAAAAAAAATACTAATTCTTAAAATTTAACTAAAAATAGTTAGAAAATTAAATATTTGTGTAAAAGATAGAAAAAAAAAGCTGAAATAAGTTGGTTTGCCTTTTTCAATAACAAATCAAGCTTTTAGATGTCGCTGCGTACTAGTAGCTTAATGCCTTAAACGCGCCTTACCGACATTTAGTTTACATTTAAGGTCTAGTGACGACCTTAATTTTTGGATCAATCGATTGTATGTAGAAGTAACTGGGTAAGAATAGACAACCAGTTACTCGTTTTTTGCTTTTGCTTACTTTCCGATGGGATTTTGCGGCTATTGTGTTAATTAAAAAAAAAAAACCGGTACGCTATATTTAACGCTACTTCAAAGAAAGTATAAAATCGGCGGCCCGATTTATTGTGCAGCTAAGTGGCAATTAATTGATTTAGTATCTAAAATAAAATAAAGTCAAATTAACCACCATTTATTTTTTGGTAGCGGGATAAAGTCCAGCGTTAAACACTCGATTTTGCTTATATGTATTTTATTTTTTAAATTCTTTCGAGATTTTTATTTTCTTAATTTATTAGGGAAGGCTGCCCAGATTGTATATTGATAAGTAAAACAAGTTAGACTTTCATTAGCATCAATTGAAGTCTAATAAAAAATCAATAAATTTTCTAAGTGTATGACTCAGTTCGAATGGCGTCAGCAAGTGTGCCTAATTTATGAACGGAATACCGCCTTTCAAGCAAAATCTAAAAAACAAGCATAAAAACATACAAAAATATTCAAAAAAAAAATTGCAAAAAAAATTAAAAAAACACACGGCATGTGCACATATCTGTGAACTTTTGACAAGCCAAATTAAGTGACTTAAGCAGGCGTTGATTTCTAGATTATGAGTTGAGCTTTCACAGCTAAATATTTATGTACTATGTAGCTAAGGCTAGGCATGATTAATGGCTGAGCTGTTACTTTAGCGCTCGCCAATTTAGTGTTGCTTTTATCCATAGAAAGTGCTAAGTCAACATAAGCTGTTTTGTAAGAATCTTCTATGAATAAGTAAAATATTCTATCCGATAAAAATCAGAAATCAAATACAAAAAAGAAAAAGAAACAACAGTTGTTTTGAAACCTAACCACGACAGACGAGGCAGCTTTAAAAATAATTGTAAAAACAATTGTACAACAAAATACCTTCACGTATGCGCGCTGTTAGTTCAAATAAATGACATTTGTTATTTGTTTGTTTCTATCTCAATTATTTGCATAACAATTCAATAAGAAATTATTGAAAAATTATTCAAGAAATTGCTGAAGGTTTTCCTAAACTGACGCATTAACAATTTCTTGTTATTGTAAATTAATAAGTATATATGC
The DNA here is from genome assembly GCF_027943255.1 of Anastrepha obliqua. Taxonomy (NCBI): domain Eukaryota; kingdom Metazoa; phylum Arthropoda; class Insecta; order Diptera; family Tephritidae; genus Anastrepha; species Anastrepha obliqua. Next base: position 36,285,957 of record NC_072896.1, read on the forward strand.
ATTTATTTTTAGACTTTTAATGCGAATTATTATTATTAGTAAGCAAACCATATTTGCATTATTAATTCAAGCGCATACTCGGGGTTTTAAAAACTCTATGGAACGAAGGTGGGGAAAACATTGCAGTGAATTATTTTAAAATAGTATTTTAATTGAATGGTATGCACTTGCATTTAAAAAATTGCATTTTTATCTTGGTATAGGGTGGCGCAAAATTAATTAACCTATTGTAAGATTTATAATTTTTTCACATTTGTGAACTAACAGCCAAGCAATGGAGCGCGTAAAGGTCAAAGTAAAGATTTCCATCATTGAAAACAATTTTTTCTTTTTATTTAGCAAAAAAGTTATTCAAAAACTGCAATGGATGATTAATTTTGCGCCACCTTGTACTATACATAATAATAGATAGAATATTTAGTAAAATTAGAGCCTGTAATTAACACTAATACACGTACACGAGTCTCGAACGTTTGTCTTAAAAGGTGTGCTGATAATAATAGTTCGCTGGTCGATTGTTCAATCAATTAGTTGGTATTATATAATTTGAAAATAGATTATAAGTAGAAGTGATTTCTACGTTGACGTATTTCTTTATTTGAATTTGCATTTATTATAATAGGTAAGTAATTTCGGAGCCAGAATGAAATAAAAAAATACCTCATGGACTGGGCGGCTGACTGGATAAGTGAAATAATGAGTTAAGTCTGGGTTATAAATACATGAAATAAAAAGCACACAAAATAAATGAAATGAAAGGAAAAAATAAATGAGTTAAAAAGGAAAAATATGGAAAAGGAAAATAGGGAAAATTTATGAAATGGAAAGAAAACATAAATGAATTCAAAAAGGAAAAATAAATGTTTTGAAAAGATAAATTAAATTAAATGAAAAAAATAAATGAATTAAAAAAAGAAAATAAATGAAATAAAAAGAAAAAATAAATTAATTCAAAAAGGAAAAATAAATGTTTTGAAAAGATAAATTAAATTAATATAAATGAAAAAAATAAATGAATTAAAAAGGAAAAATATGAAAAAGGAAAATAGGGAAAATAAATGTTTGAAAAGAAAAAATTAATGAAATGAAAAGAAAATAAATGAGTTCAAAAAGAAAAAAATAAATTAATTAAAAAGAGAAAATAAATGCATTGAAAAGGAAAAATACATGAAATAAAAAGACAATTTTCATGGAAATAATAAAATAAAAAAAATGCTATTTTCCAACTAAATCAGTCGGAATAAAAGACGCAGAAGAAGTGAAAAATTTGTGTTGTATGATTTTCTTAAATAACGGTAGATTATTAAAAAGCGAAATAAAATGAAACAAAAATTGATTAAACCAAAATTTGGAGACGGTAGATTATTAAAAAGCGAAATAAAAAGAAACAAAAGTTAATCAAAACTAAAATTTGGAGAAAAGAAAACAAAAAAAGCTATTTTTGCAATCGTATCAGTAAGAATCAGACTAAAAGCTGCAGAAGAAGTTACAAAATTGAGCTCCACTGCGATTGGGCAAATACAAAAATTACAAAATACAAAATAAAATTAAATAAGGCTAAATTGTAAGTAACTAAATGAAAGAAATATAAAGAAAAACCATGGGATAACACAACTGCATTGACAGAAGTCTGTAAATGCGCATATTAAACCTCGATGAGCCGCGCCTCCAAGACAAAATCAGATTGCCGCGCGAATGCATTTTGTTCATAAGTTTTTGCGCGCAAGTTTTCAGTATCTACACATAAATTTTGCAGTAAGTTATAAGCATAAAATAGTATAAATAATGCATTTAAACATAGCATAAAGCAGAGGAAAAATATTGAAAATTCTCGTGCGCATGCGGATCTCTTAGCACCAGTCAAAGCAAGCAGCGCGCAAGCAAATCGCACGATAAAGTTTTCTAAAAGTTTTTATATTAAAAAAATATATTTATATCTCACTACTTTTTGCAACCATCGCGCAAACAAACACAAAAAAAAGCTCAACTAGTTAACGAAGAATTTCAACAAATTTAACGCCTTTGCACAGGTTCTTTGTTGATTTGTCAGCCACATAATTCGCGTTTCGCATAAAAAACGTAATTTTTATTAATGAATTTCAACGTGAGCGGAATTAATTTATGGCAACATAAAAAATAAAATAAAATAAACAAATGAAGGTATATTGAACACAACAAATATTTTAGTTGGCGTGGCCGATAAAGGAGAATTATGGCAAGATACGCTTGTTGTTTGTAAATAAGTTGGCTGCTAGAAGTGTGCGAAAGTAAAACGAATAGAATGTTGCAAGAGCGATGAAAAAAGAAACAACTCAAAGAGGATGTTTTTTTTTTTGGCAGTTAAGCGATAAAAAATTACCGTGAAGTCAGAAAGAATGCGTGCACGTGCGTTAGCGTTAAATCCACGAATGAATATGTGGTATGTAGGTATATTCACAAATGTGTATGTGTGTGTGTATACGCTTTGTAAATTGTGATACATTATTTTTAAGCGGTTAAAATTATCATTAGACGCCTTGTTGTAAACTAATATTTTACTATAATAGATTGCATTCTTACAATGACAAGTGCCAATTGCATGCCAGCTTTTGTTGTGACACGTGTCCCATATACATCTACATACATACAATTTTTATGCCTATTCGGGCATTGAAACGTCAATGACAGCGTTGTAGCTTTTGTATTTGTAAACAGCATTGCAGCGGTTGCCATATCTGTTTGGTTTCGTGCGTTGCTACCAATCAGTAGTCTCTCATTTCGATGGTCAAAGTGAGCATGAAATAACGTGTTTTCTAATAGTTGTTGTTTCTTAACAGACAATGGCTAACTACTGAGTGCTCAAATACCATTAAAAAGCCTCTTATAAAAAACCATCTAACATTCGGGGGCGGCATACAACTGTAACTCTCTCTCGCTCTATATTTATTCGGAGCGCAAAACATCAAAGGTTAACCGTTAATTGGAGGAGAAGCACGGCCAAGCACATACAAAATATGTATGCGCCAATTACATATATGCATATATGATATTACATACATATGACATGTAAAGTATGTACGGTATTGCATTTGCCAAGTAAAACAAAAACAAGTTCACAGAAAATTACCGCATGCTAACAACAAAATTGTTATGTAAATTATACTAAATTATGATAGATTATACTTATTGTTAGTAATAGTATTTTAAACAATGCTGCCTGTCGCGTGAGTACAAAAACAAAGTTTAATACATACGAGTAGTTCGTTCATGTTGTTTCTTTTTTCACCCAAAATTGTTAGGCAAAAGCGGAAATGTCACTTACACATCCGTCAGCCGTCAGTCGTCAGCTTGCAGTCAAGCACGTCAGCTGTTCGTACGTATGCAATAGGCACGTTAACTTCATACGTCATTGGCACGTCATGTCCTCGCTAAAATGCAAGCACATGCCGGCAAAAAGTAGTATTTTGTGCGATTTGTGTATGCAAAATGCATTTATTAAACAAAAATTTACATTTTCATAATGCACATATTCCAACAAACGGCCGTAATGGCCTTGTGTATAGGTACATATGTGCAGGACAAACAGGCCGAAGGTCTGCGGTTCGATGCCCACTGTGTATATTAAATATCAAAAAAATGCTTTTTTTAATATGTAGCCTTAAAGGCTTATCGCAAAAATCAGCTGCCAGTATAAAAGTATAGGATGACTGGAGACGTGAGACAAATTCGAGACACACACCATAAATTCCAGGAGCAGCTGATAGATGCGCCATACGCTTTGTATTTACAATTTCTGGGGCTGCCACAATAAAACTTTTGAAAAAAATAAACATGTGATGCATATACATATTTGAGTGTATATAAATAACGGCATGTACATACATACATTGTGGTTACACCTCTTTTTTGCGCCACCCAGTGCCTGGTAACGAACGGTAAACTTTTATTGATTGCACGGTGATATGAAATTTGTCAGAAGAATAAACATTGGAAATTTTTAAGGGAGTCACTGACGCGTCAGCGCTAATTGTCGTGTATTATTAGATTTCATGAAAAATTAGTAAGTTTCTGCCAATTTCAAATGTCGTTGTAAGTTGTGAAATGTGGCTATAGTTTGCCTAAGCGATTAGCAGGCCAGTCAAAATCGAGTTTATTTCAATATAATAATTAATTCAGTATTCAACGAATAACCTTGCTGCAATATATGTGCGTCTTATGTATTGTTAGGTTAGGCGGTCACCCATTCAGTCTACTCGCACTTTGTTATACCTTAGAGAGGCCTACAATTTATTTTAAGTCTCTTAAACACAAATTTTTCATTCTGTATGAATTTCTTCATTTCAGTGAATGAAGGAAGGAAAGTAGTTAACGTTTTAGTGGTAACAGTACTAAATATGTGGCAACGACTCCATCCACAACTGGGACATTAAAAGTGCTCGAGTAATTATTCGCTGCGCGCATATTTCAGTTAATATATGCCACATTTTTTAAATTCTTAACATGTTCACAGACTATTTTTTTTTTTTTTGTTTATTTTAACGCTTACATACATTTTTCGCCTTACTTTTGCAGCTTCATAGCATTTTTATTGCATTTTTTTGTTTTTGTGTGTAGCAAAAAGGTTAAACTGTGTTAACAGTGGCTTAATGCTATTTAACATTTATTAATGCTTTATTTAAATTATTTGCATTGACGTCAGCACGCAGCGCTGTTGTCAGCTAAGCATTGTGTTTGTATGGAACCGTTTTGTTGGTATTTTCATCAAATTTCTTTTGTATGGAGTGGTGTATTTGACAAAGCATTTTGTTGGCGGCATACGCTTTGAACACTTTTACCAATCAGTTCACAGTTGTAGAGGTGTAAAATAAAAGAGAGGAAAAGTAGCTGGAGAAGCTGGGGAAGCTAGAAAACCTATGCCAATTCTTTTTAACATTAGTGTTGGAGCAAAAAACAAAAAAACCAAAAAACAAAAACTTTTAAACGAACGCGTCATCACTCGGCAGACCGGTTCAACGTACCTATAGCGATTTGTATTACCTAAGAAACGAATTGTATGCGACTTTTCTAGACAAAGTGACTGGGACTTGTGCTTTTAGCGAGCAACACTAATATAATTAATTTTGTTGTTTTCTTGTTTCTTTTTATTGTTTCTGTTCCCAAAACCAGTTTTAATATTAAAGTAACACTTAACTTTAGTAAAAGAGAGTTGCTGCTCAACACCACTACTACAATCAAGTCAAGCCTCAATTCAAATTGATGTTGCTGTTGCCTGTCAAGCTCGCTATTCTGAATGAGTGTTGTGCAGGAAAAAGTATTGAGCATGAATGTATGTACAGATGTGAAGAACTGTAATTAAAATACACACCTTTAAATTGCTTCAATATGCCATCAGGTTTTCTTTTTTTTTTTTGTTATTTAATAAGATTTGCACTTGAAACAAAATTTTTATAAATTTTTGTATGGTAAATCAAGTGCTTCAGCTACCACGCAGCAGCTTAAGTAATTTAAGCACGTGTAAGTAAATATAGCAAAAGCAAAATATATGAGATCAAATAAAATAAAATATTATTTTACTTAAAGCTACGTATGCCACTATCAAGCGATGCAAAAATGTTTAAGAAATTTAGAAATTTTTTTTGGATTTTTTGTTTGTAAAATTTTTTTTATAAGAGCAATGTATGCCGTGTAGCTGCCTATAAATGCAAAACTTCCATCTAAAAATATCATAGTTTGAGCAATTTATGGTGTGAAATTTTCTAATGGAGTAGGCAGTTCATAAAAAATTTACTATACATATTTGCTAGTAAAGTTTATTTGAAGATTTTTGAAGTAAGAAAAGACGAAGTTTTATGCAGAAATATGCAAATAATATTTTCTTGAAGAAAAAGTATAACAAAAAGTAAGAAAGTAAAATCAAAATTATTTTTGATAGTTTCTTATATTTAAGCATTGATGATAATAAATTTTAATACATGAATTCTGGATTAAAAGAGGCATCAAACCCCAAACAGAGCATCTTGAGATGTAGTGTAACAATTGGCGCTGACACCCCTTTTACTGGACATTTGGCCGAGCTTTTCCTCCTATTTGTGGTCTGCGTCTTGATGTTGTTCCACAAATGGGAAATGTATGCTAGTTGAAGAAATTTATGCTAGATTAAAATAGAGCTGACGAAGGTGATGAGGAACTGATCTGGGATCTGTGGTAACAAGAATGTTGACGATGAGGCGTAGGCTCGGAATAGTGATTTTTTAAATATTTTTTTGCTTTTCTTAAAACTCTTCATCTTCCAACATTTAAACCGCTGTATTCTGTCTTAAGTTCAACGGCCTTAAAATACAATATCAACTTTTTTTTCCGAAAAAATGCAACCTTGCACACCAACGGGTATCAAATTATACACAGGCACTCGTGTAAGTGTACTTCATTCGCGTTTATGCCGCTTGACTTTGATTAGACATTTCTTCAATACCAAAGCGATTTACGACTGCTTATATACAATAACGGACATTAACATAATTACTTGCCACTAAATGGCTTAAGTGATTTTTGCACAGCTTATGTGAATATCTAAGACATATACGATCGTTAAGCGTTCTATGCTGCCTCAGAGGCCTTGTTAAACCTATTAAGTGTTCACCTTCTTTTTGCACTTTAAGCTACACTTTTAACAAAAAGTCAATGTGCTTTGCAAAAAAAAAAAAGAGCCATGTTCAAAATTTATGTAGGTAGTCCAACATGGCGTGAATAAAGCTGATATGAGCGGTTTCACGTGTATGTGGAGAGATCATGAACTTGTGATAGCGGCCAAGTGTGCGAATACATAACAACTGTCAATATGGGCTAAAATGTGAATGTACTACCTTGTTTAACGTTTCAGCCATACAGTTGAGAGCGACCCTCAACCTCAATCTCAAAGGTGCAGCAAACGATTTTGATAAAAAAAAAAAAAAAAAAAAATTATAATAAAAATAAAAAATATATATACATAATTGTATAAAAAATAATCGAGAATAAAAAGAAAAAAGTCATTTAAATTAAGACGCGTAACAATATGAGAGCGCGCCGTCACTGCTAATGTGCGTATTGCCGGAAATACCCGCAATTTGGCAGGAGATAAAAATGCAAGCTGTCAAAATGTTGAAATATATTTATGTGCGCTGATATGATTTTTCGCAATAAAATTTGCATAATTACATATACACGACAATTTATTGCAAAAGTCAATAAACCCCAAGCATAAATGGGCATGAGGGGCACTGCTTTGCCGACCAGCCGACTTACATTTCACGGCTCTCAATACTCGGTCGCACAGCCAACTAACGCCACTTTGTCGCCTGTGGTCAACATGTGATAAATGTCAATTTGCTATAATTAATTGTGTGTATGCACACATGATGTTTGACGTCTGTCAGCGCTTGCTTTACATACCTACGTATGTACATATAGACATACTTTAATTAAATATTTATTTATAAGGGATTTTTAATGAAAAAGTATTTTGAGAAGACAAAAAAAAAATAATAATTGTAGACTTGACATGCATACAAAAAATATATTTTATTACATCACTTGCCCCATACACTCTGTGTCAATAAATCTTAGCCAGAATACCAATAGCTGTGACAAATTTATGCTCGTTTTTTACAACTATCAACTTATAACTCAATTGTTGGTGTTTTGAGATCTGGTAAATCGGCGCACACCGGCTTACTTTTGTGTAATTAAATATGCATGCATGTAATGATTTTTTATTATTTATTTTGTTTGTTTGCGTCTATGTCAATGACATTACGTAAATGTGACGGCGAATTGACGACGACGGCGGCGAGCATGGATTTGTAATGTTGTCAGCAATTTGATATTTCAATGAATGAATTGTGTTATGTATTGTGGTGACTATTTTTAATTGATTTGTCATAGATACAGTGTTTCGATGACTTTAGCTTTTGTTTTGGCTTTCTATGATGAGCCAGCATACATACATACATATAATGAGTAGCATTGCTATAAATAACTGACAGTAATTGACAATTGAATTGTCAAAGCCTATTAGTGTTGTGTTTTTTCATATATGAAATTGTGTCAAAGCAATTTTAGCTGATTGGCTGGGTGCGAAGAAATTAAAACAAAAAATCATAATAAAAAAGAAAAATTAAAAATAAAAAAAAATTAAAAAAATATTAAAAAAATATTACAAATATAAAAAAATTTAAAACAAATTTAAAAAAATGTAAAAAATAAAATCAAAACAAAAAAATTATAAAAAAGAAAATTAAAAATTAAAGCAAAAATATTAAAAAACAAAATTAAAAAAAAATTAAAAAGATTCATAAATACATTCAAATTAAAATTTGAAAAATTCGAGCCCAGAAGCACACTCAGGCTAAGACGCCCCTTGTATTTAAAACTCTGGAGAGTGAAAGGGAGAAAAGTTAAGGACGAAAGGATGCTCTCCTTTAACCTAAAGGAGAGAGGGAGAATTTTCCAGATTCTTTGGTAAATCTGAAAATATCCTCTAGTTTGAGGGAACGAATATTACACATTCTCGTGACATCGGAACCCAAAGTTGCTCTAAATTTTTTTTATTTCACCATACAAAACGAGTGAAAATTCATGGTGAGATATAATTCCCCATCGTTTCAGCTTCTATGCAATGCATATTTTTTCCGGTATATGAATTTGAGTTACCACCAAGGCTCAAAAATACCTACTGCTAACATTGCAAGCGTAATTGGACACTGTGTGGCCATTTCCTAACTTACTAGCTCAAATTTATCCAACCTTGTTTGCTCAAAAGTAGTCAGCGCTCATTAACACGTTGACTGCCGCGCCGGCACCCATTGCCCGGCGCATGGCTTTTCAATGGCGCCGCGCCGGGCAATGGGTGCCGGCGCATTGTTTTTGGTGTGGTGGTGATGCACACTTGCGGCGCTGTGTGATAACCAGCAAATTTCGCTCGGCAGTCAACGTGTTAAAGATTCCCAAACAAAAAAAAAAAAAACAAAATAAAATAAAAAAAAATTAACAAGTAAAAAATAGATAAATAAAAAAAAATGGAAAAATAAAAAAAAATCAATAACATGCCATGTAAAGTAACAAGCGATTGAAATCAGTATAAAATTGAGCAGACATTTTTGTAAGTAAATTCAAATATTTTAATCATACGCGTACGCGATATTATAATTCCGTGGGTGCTATTAAAAAATAATCTTGATAATGTGTCGCCAACGTAGCTATTCGCAAAATGTGTTACTTAACGGCCACCACCACCAAAGCGCACATTTTTCACTAATTGCATTTAACCTTAAGTTTATCAATTGAAAAAAATGTTATAAATAGAACAGCTAAAATGTCATAAATGTCAACGAAATCCAGCAATGCAATCGAAATTATTTCTATTCAAAACTACTGTGCTATTATAACAAAAAATTTGAATGAAATATTTAATAAAAAAAAATGTAGCTGCAGTGCCCAAGAAAGCAAAAATTTTTTCTATGCAAAATATTAAAGGAAACCTTTGTTGTTAGGAGCGTTCGATACTCGTATGTAGCCGCTATGCGCATACAAATATTTAGACACGTAATTTATGAAGGTAGAAATATTTTAAAAATATAATTTTTATGGCTGTTTTAATTACTGTCAACTTTACTCGATGATAACCTCGCTTCGTTGCGTGATCCCTTAGTTTTGTGCGGCAAACTTTTCACTTCGACGCGCTCCCACGAGTTTAGAATGTGACAGGAAATTTGTTTGCTATGCTATTTTTATTTAATTTTTTTTCTTAATAAGTTTTTAATAATGCAGTATCGAAAGCCCGTTATTAGTGTGCATCAGGCGCTTCAAGTGAAATGCTATCTTGCAGTCTGCATGGGAGCGTGAAAAATGAGCTAAGCAAATGGGATGCGATCAGATAATAAAAATGTAATTTAGTCTACTTTGCTCTGGAATGTCGCCGCCGGTCATGCCTTTATTGTTAACAATTATTTGCATGCACATGCATACAAGGTGGCGCAAAATTAATCAATCAGTTTTGTTTTTTAAGAATTTTTGTATTAAATAAAAAAAAACATTTTGAGTGATGGAAATCTTTATTTTGCATTTTATGCGCTCTATTTGTATACAAGTATCAATTGTATGATTGACTAATCTTCCGATAGGGTGATTAATTTTGCGCCAGATTTGATTGACAAACGACGCCATTTGCAAAAATTATAAATCCTCCGATAGAGTGATTAATTTTGCGCCACCTTGTACTTCATATTTTTGTTATTTTTTTTTTACATTATTGGTGTTGTAATAGACATTCCTGATGTATAAGTAAATATTTGCACCTAAATATTTGAAATAAATTTTACATGCATTAGTAATCCTGTGGGAATTGCAATAATTAACAAACAGCTGGACTGACGGCCTTGTGTGAATGGTTTTGAAATCACTTGTTTCAACAAAACATCACTGTGCAAATAAAGTCAGTAATAAGCTAGACACATACCTAAAGTTCCAAAGAATGTGTGTGTGTGCGTGTGTGGGGAAGAGTATACACCAATATTTGAAGTGACGTTATTAGTAGGAGAAAGTGTTGGATTTTGAGTACTTAGAATGACTTAAAATAAAGGCAGAGAAGTAATTTTTATGAGCGGCGATTTTCCTGCTGATCAATTCCCCTTCAAGATGCCCCTTAAGAGGAATAAGTACAAAGTGGCCCAAAATTAATCATCCACCTTAGTTTTTGAATAACTTTTTTACTGATAAAAAAAAAATGATTGTGAGTAACGGACTCATTTATTTTGCGCTTTAAGCGCCATTGGTGCTTGTCTGTTATACTGACGCAAAATTAATCAATGAATTTTGTTTTTGAATAGCGTTTTTACTAATTAAAACAAAAAACAAACATGATTTACTTGTCTTGAAAAATAAAAATATGTCTAAAATCCAATTATGTCAGATTATAAATCTTCCAAAAGGGTGATTAAGTTTGCGCCTTCTTGCTTAAGTGAAAAATAAAAATATGTTTAAATCCAATTATGTCAATAAAAAAATCTCAAAAACCTATTAAAATTACAATATATTGAATGAATTGTATTTATGTTACTTTGGTAGCTGCCCTTTTACAACATCTAAATTATCATATCTCATATTTTTTTCTTGCTTTTTTCACTCCTCTTGGCTGCAAGGGCGCCTCATCTGATTCACTCACCAATAGTGGCTTTCATTCGCAATTATCCACACTTTCTTCTCTTTTTTTTTGCTTCTTTTTTTCATCATTTATGCATAGCAGTAATCGCCACCGCCATTCGCCTTCAACAAAGAGCACCGCCCAGTACAAGAGAAAACCGGATATCCGCATACAGTAGGTTCTGTTTTTATGCGGTAGATACGTTCCGCAAGAAACAGCATAAAGAAAAAACAGCATAAAAAAAGCTACTAGTTCTATAGTAAAACTATAGATACGTTTCAAATGCTAAAACCGCATAAATCTGAAATAATCGCATAAAAAAGGGCACTAGTCCCATATTATTACTATAGATACGTTCCATAGACCGCATGAATCTGAAATAATTAAATAAAATCGCATAAACAAAATATTGTATCTTTGAAAATTATATCTTTATACATATATCTTCCATACTTGTAGGGTTAGCATTTCTGATGCAATCTGTGATGAGTTTTTGCTTAGCTGGTTTAGAATCTTGTTTATATGTACAATTCCCCATAGGTCGACATGCATTTTGTAATTAAAAAAAAAACCGCACTATTTCAAAACCGCATAAAAAAAAGCCGCATAAAAACAGAACCTACTGTATTTGATGAATAAATGCGGACACACATAAATTTCTTTTAGTATACCAATTGACGTCACTACAAAAACTAACTTTTTGACAAGTGTTAAGCGAATTTGTAAAGTAAGCCAAAGAAGAAAAAAATAGAAAATAAAAGAACACAACTATTATTGCATAGAAGCCATTCATGCTTTCGTTTTACGTCTTTGAATTAAAAATGAGTCGAATATTTTATGTATTAGTACAATATCGGGCCAGTCAATGGGAGTAGGAAAGAAAGCAAATAAAGTAACAATACCGAGAAATAATGCAAAGCAAAAAAAAGCAACAAACAATTTGAAAAATTGCAGAAATAAAAAAAGGTAGTAACTGTGAAATACTGAAGAAAATTAAAGAGCGAAGAAAGACGTGCAAAAATTACAAAAAAACTAGAGAAATTTAAAAAAAAAGAAAAAAAAACTACGTGATGATTTTGATGAAGGTAAGAAGATGAGTCAGAAATTAAGATAATGAAATTAATGAAAGGTTGAGCCTACTGCTGTAGCTCCAAATAGCTTTAAGATTTATGTTGTAAGCTAATTTTAAGTAACAAAATAACAAAAAAAAAAATTAATGGCTGTTTGAAGCGAAAAGAAGGCACTTAAAAAATTTCACAAATGACTAAGAAAAGATGCGAAAAATGACAGCTAAATAATTTTTGTGAGAGAATTTTTTTGAAAACTGCGTAAGAAATTCGAAGCGAACTTGGTACAATTTTCAAAAAGTTGAGACATGAAAAGAAAAACGACTGCTAGGTAATCTCGTTGAAGGAAACAAGGTGCGTAATGCAAAAATAATATGAAAAAACTCCTTTGGAAAAGTGCTACAGAAATCCAGAGCGAACGAAAAAAAACGAAGAAATATTTGAAGATTAAGAAAAAAATGCGGGTAAAGGCGAAATTGGGTGAAAAGTTATTGAAAATATAAAGGAAAAATTATTGAAAATCTCGAGAATAAGGGATAATAAAAAAAAATAGACAGAAAACGAAAAAATATTTGAAGGTTATGAAAATTTGAATGAAAACAAAAATGCGAGTAAAGGAGAGATCATATGACAAGTGTTTGAAAATATATAGAAACAATTATTGAAAATCTCAAAAATAACGGATAATCAAAAAAAAAAAGACACAAAACGAACGAAAAAATATTTGAAAATTAAGAAAAAATTTAAATGAAAGCAAAAATGTGATTAAAAGTAATTGAAAATATAAAGAAAAAACTATTGGAAAATCTTAATAATGAGGGATTATCATAAAAAAAAAAACATAAAACGAAAAAGAACGAAAAAATATTTGAATGAAAGCAAAAGCAAGGAGAGATTATATGAAAAGTTATTGAAAATATAAAGAAAAAATTATTGAAAATCTCAAGAATAAGTGATAATCATAAAAAAAGAAACAAATAAGTACAGGCAGGAAATTTCAGTGAAGGTAACAGATGAATAAGAAAATAATAGAATGAAAAAAAAAAAATAAAAATACATAAATAAATGAAAAATATTTCTACAATAATATATTTAAAATTCAACTAAAAAAAAAATAATAATATAATAATATTATAAAAAAACTAAGATAAAAAAAATACTAAAAGTTTTAAGAAAAGAAAATAATTAAAAGAAAATCACAAGTAAGTTATTTCTGTGAAGTTAACAATCTTCGTAAAATAATAATAAAAAGAAAAACATGAAAATTATTTCTAAAATATTTAAAATTCAACTAATAACAAAAAAATAAAAGATTTCTAAGATATTTAGAATTCAATTAAGAATATAAAAAAAACTTTAATATAAAAAGGGTACTAAAAATTTTAGGAAAACTAATAATATTAAAAAACAAAAATTAAGATAAAAAAGCTACTAAAATTTTAGGAACAGGAAATAATTAAAAGAAATTTACAGGTAAGTTGATTCAGTGAAGTTAACAGTATGAGTAAGATTATAATAGAATGAATTGAAAGTAAAAAAACTAAAAACATTATTTTAAAAATTAAAACAACTACTAATTTTTTCGATAACAAGGATAAATAATAAAAACCATAAGTCTGAAATTGTAGTGAAAGCAATTCACTTTTCCAAATCAATAATGATTTTATTATTCAATAAATAAAAAAAGCAAATAATTTGAAAAAATTATTAAAACTAAAATTAAAAAGCTAATACGCAAAACTAATGAACAAAAAACCACAGGTGAGTAATTCTTGCAAGGCGAAAATTAAACGGATTAAAAATAAACGAACTTGCACACCACCTATCTTAAGATAAAAGCAAATACATATGCGCACTGAAATTTGAAAAAGCGCAGTTATTAAAAACATTACACCTACATTTGCACAAAAATACGATTTGAAAAATGTAGTCATGAAAACAGACGGTAGGTGATTAATTGTTGTAAATAAACAAACAAGTAAAGAAAAAAAAAAACAAAAGCGCGCCTAACAAAAAGAAAAGTGCAAAACAAGATACAAATGTTAACACCTTGAATAAATCAAAACGAAAGAAACACTTCGAAACAAAGCCAAAATAAATTCTAAAAGAAACATCAAAAACAAGCCATTGTTAACACCTTGAAAAAATAACAAACAATTTGAAAAAGTGTAGATATCGGGCTATCTGGCAAATCGTAAACATTTGCACCGCAAACTGACAAAACTACTTCAGCGAACGGTATATTTCGTATCGGAAATAAATCGAGAAAAGCCACATATGTATGTGCATACATACATACATATAAGCACAGACAGGGCGTTGACTGCGCCATTTACATTTAATGAACTTATCATATGAATTTTAATATTACCCACATGCTAAAGTCCATATGTAACAAATTTTAAATTTTATTTTCATTCACAAGGCTTGTGCCGTGAGGTTGACGATAAAGGGAATATCAGATTACAGACTGAGTGCCGACTGATTGTACATATTTGTTTAATGTATACTTATAGTATTTGCATATGACTTAAACGAATTGAAAATATGTTTTTGGCGTATTTTTTTAATTTTAAGGAATGTGTTATGTCAACAATTCATATATGTACTATGTGCGCTACTTGAATTTCTCTCTTATTTAAATAAATAGATAATGCCGAAATAATTTTGCTCTAGTTATTAATATTGATACAAAAAATTTAAAAATATACAAAGTAAAAAAAAATTATATATACAGATCATTCTGCATCGCCCTAATAATTGTCCATCTCAGTTATACTTGAATTTAACACATCATAGTTTTTACTCACCTCATTATTATTATTGTTGCTAAGGCAATTTTGCATTTGCTGTACATTATCCACATTGTTGTTACAAGTACTGTGCTGCATTGCGCCACTCTCACTAACGTTAGCTCTACTTGTTGTTGTACTATTTGCTCTACTACTGCTATCCAATGCAATTAATTTCCATAGTTGTCGCAAACCAATATTATCCACGCAAGAGAACCGCAGTTTCTCAGTTGACCAAGCCATGGCGGCGGCGGCTACAGTAACTGCGGCAGCGGCCTGTGTGGTCGTCGTTGTCGACGTATGATGACGTGAATGCAAATGGCGGTGGTGGTGGTGGTTTTGATGATGATGACTTTTGTGCTGATAGTGGTGTGCTGTAGTTGTTGCTGTTTGTGTAGCGTGTTGTTGCAGCAGTGTAGAAGTCATAGTTTCCATATACAGTTCGAAGGGGAAAATTGCGAAAAAAATTCTCTTTTTGTGCTAATATATACATACATAAAACTGTTTTATGTTTGATGTTCACTTCACCGTTTATTGGCTTTTTGTTAGTGTTTTTTTGTTTTTCAGATCTGGTTACTTTTTAAGTTTTCACTTGTTAGTTAAGCTTTGAACACTTTTTGTAAACTACTTTCCACATAGTTTCTTACAATGCACTATTTTGCTTTACAATTTTCTATGTTTTAAACAATAAGTCACTTTTATTGCTGCTGTCGTTCACTATGGCAACAAGTAACCGGTTTTACAAGTTTTCACTTTAAAATTGTAGCTTATATTTTATTATAAATCTTTTCAATTGCGTTATTTTTTGCATTACATGCACACTGAGCATTGCGCTTTTGTTTTCAAATAAACGTGCTCTATTTGTTTTAATTGTAACTTAGATTTCTTATATCAATGCGCGTCATTCATTTTAAAGGTATTTGCTTTCTTGCTTTGCACTAAAGAAATACTTAACGATCTCTTCCCAACGTTGCATTTTCTACAAGATTTCACGGTGAACTGGTTCCCACTGCTCAAACGTATGTCTTTTTATTAGCAAGCAGTGTGCGGTTTGGATGGCAAAGTTAACAGTGGCATACTCTCGTAAATTGAACGCTCACCGATCGTTGGTGAATGTTATTAACAGATCATTTAGGTACGTTAACAGAGCTGAGCGCCAACTTGGGCTGATCGGTAATGTTCTGGTGAGCGCACTAAGTGGAGTGAGAAGCATGCAAAAATACATGCACGCAAATAAAACACGCACATACATAGCATACAAGTTGAACGGTGAGCGAGCGAAGCTGGTGTGAGTAATTAAAAATAAAATTAAATTGCTATGTATAGATGATTATTTCAGCCGTGATTACCATCTATGCACCGTTACAATGATTCTCATTTTTCATACTTTTTAATTCGCTGTCTCAGATTTAAATATGTACTCTGAGGCTCTCATTTCTCTCTCTCATTTTGTTAGTTAAATATTCAGGTAATATCTTCGTTTTTGTTTTTGTGTGCGAAAAGTGATTAAATGGCATTCTTTCAACGAAATAATCATTCTAGTCCACAAACTTATGTTTTAAATGTTAAATTTATTCGTAAATACGCCCACTTTTATGTACCTAGAAACATATTTGGCATTTTTTTTTCTAAATATTGCTACTACTAATACTAGGCGTTGAAAAAATAATATGTACTCATTTGCATGTATGTACTTATGTAAATATGTGGATCATACAAAAGCAAAAGGTGTATCATATATAGGACCCATGGATTTTGGTGACTATAGATCTGTTCATGTAAAAATTATCCAGTAAATGCCCAGAAACTTAATTTCCGAGAATTTGCTCTCAAAGAGAAAAAAAAAGCAAAACCAGTAGAAAATTGCAAGATTTAGGAAGAGCTGATTAAATTGTTGGCGGGAAAAATTACAAAAATTAGAAAAAAATTCAGTTGAGCTACCTCGCATTAAATAAAAAAAAAAAAAACATAAAACAAATTAAATACAAAATAACGAGCTTAACATCACATGATTTTATTTTGTCCATAATAATTTATTTCATTTCATCAACGCTGTCAGATGAAAGTCATTCCATTAACAATTCTATTGTTTTGACAATTACCGCTTTTTCATATTTTCCTTGCTTTTTATTGCCAAATTTGTTAAAAAGATACCTTCAATGTTTTCGATTTGTACTTCGGAAACTGCAGCAACGGTAACGTAACTGGAGACTGTGGTTCAGGAGTGCATACCTCCGATTGCCGATTCCTATTTAATATATGACTTCAAATAAACTTTATAAATGTTATCTAAAATAAATTTACATACATTCTCCATTTTAATATATTAAATATTCTTTTTTAACTTTAAATTTGACTCAATTCGCAAATTTTAATTTGTGTTTATATTTACTATGTTTTTCTCTCTTGCAAAAAT
Organism: Anastrepha obliqua; assembly: GCF_027943255.1. Taxonomy (NCBI): domain Eukaryota; kingdom Metazoa; phylum Arthropoda; class Insecta; order Diptera; family Tephritidae; genus Anastrepha; species Anastrepha obliqua. Next base: position 36,303,390 of record NC_072896.1, read on the forward strand.
GTATCCAGTAAAAACTTTCAACTTCCCCTCAAAATGAAATGTAATTTTTCTCTCTCATTTTCCCCTACTTTGCAAGTTTTGTGGATATACCAAAACTTATATACCATCATTTTTAACAATTGCTACAAATTATTTGCTTCATTAACAGACCTAAAGACTTCTCTTCCCGGCAAATTCTATCCCCTATCCGTCAATCCTGAAATAGAGTCCAGAAATATGAAAGATTGCAGCATATTGGTTAGGGTATGAGAGGAAGGACATTCAATTTTTTGGATAGACATCCAGCCTAGTATGCTATATAACGAGTGGCGCAAAATTAATCATCCAATTTAGTTTTTGAATAACTTTTTACTAAATGACAAAAAAAAAATATTTTGATTAATGGAGATTTTTATTTTAACCTTCACGCGCTCCATTGCTTGTCTGTTTGTTCGCAAATGTCAGCTGTTTAGTTCATCATAAGTGTTAAATATGTTTGACGTAAGACGCTAATTGCAAAAATTATAAATATTCCGATGGGGTAATTAATTTTGCGCCATCTTGTGTATGTTGAACTTATGGGATAATAAATAAATAAATAAAAATAAAAAAAAATAAAAATGTAAATAAATAAAAGTAAATAAACGAATAAAAAAAATTAAAAAATAAATAATAAATAAAGAAATAGGTTAAGTTAGGTTAGCCTGGTTGGCAATAAGCCACGCATAGACCTTTTGGTCCCTAGCGATAGCAGATGGAGACCGACCTCTATGAATCTCTAAAGTGGCGAATCTAAGTAGGGCAGGGAGCTCCGCTTTTGAGGCGTCTTCCAGACCCTCAAACAGTGGGGCTCCCAGGCATCTTAGTCGCGTTTTTGATAATATATCAAAAATAAAGAAATAAATAAATAAACAAATAAAAAAAGCATAAATAAATCAAAAAAAAAAAATATATATAAGAAAATAAAAAACAAAATAAATAAATAAAAAATAAAATAAAATAAAATAAAAATAAATAAACAAATAAAAACAAAATTAAAAAATACATAATAAATAAAGAAATAAATATATAAGTAAAGAAATAAAGAAATAAATCAGTAAAGAAATAAATCAGTAAAGAAATAAATAAATAAAGAAATAAATAAGTAAATAATCGCGCGTATAGTTCATCAAAATCTAGCGGTTGCCATGTTTTAAAGTAGTCCACTACGTCATCAGCTAGAGGAAGCAGAGAAAAATGGTAAGTGAATGCGTGGGTTTTTTGACTCATAAAATCAAGTTTGCCGAAAGTTACTAGAAAGTTGATGGTCCATGACTGGTTGCTTTCAGTCGCTTTATTCATTACTAGAATTTCTTAGCTAAATAAAGCCCTTAAAGTAGCAACGCTCATCGTTTGAAATTCTAGCTTTAGTCATTCAAATCATGTTTCCTGCGCCTGCATACATTTTTATTTGCTCATCATCGCATCAATTGATTCTTCGGAAAGCCCATTTGCTACGTCATTACAAATTTCTCTATAAATGTGAAGCTACGTGCAATTATCACTTTTCGTCTGCTTGTTTTCTTTTTGGGGATTTTTCGAAGTGGTATTAATTTGAAAAATGTCCCCAATCATTTATGGGAATTTTTATATGTATGCTTTCGAAGCTGTATATGGACGTATTTTGGCATGCCAGTACGCACGTACGTACATATGTATTTATATATGTATGGTTTATATTGATACAACTACTGATGAAGTAACAAACATTGACAATTGTTTTCACCAGTGTTAGTTATTTCATAAGAGCAGCTACTACCCTCGGAACGGACACAAATAAATAAAATCAACTTTTATTCGATTATTTGTGCTTCTTCTTCACATTTTGCCCGTCTGTAATCGATCGTTACGTTGGCGCTGCTTACCGAGATGCATTTACATTTATTCTTCTTATTGCCAGCTGGCTAATCGGTGGTTTAAAATATTAAATCCCCATGAATGATTATATCAGTCAGTGACTTTGTTCGGTACAAAAATATTGACCATAATTGGGTTTTTAATAGGCTTTTTATAGCTTAGCAAAGAAATTTGTAAAACAAAAACAAAAATTACACTTTATCGAGATTCAAGGGCAGAAATTAATCTATTCATTAGCCTTGAGCTTAACAAAATATTTGTGATAAAATAACAGCGTTTCTCAACATTTTCTTCTCTGACAATGTCACTCATTACAATTCCTTATCTGCTTGAAATCAAAATAATATTGTGATTTTTTAACCAAAATATTTGCGTGGTATGACTACATCACTGGAGAAATTTTTCTAGCGGCTAAAAAGGACACACCATTAAGTTTGGAAAAAGAGAATAGCCACTATTTCATAAGTGCCGAGCACTCAGTTTGTAGAAGGTGGCGTGATTAGAGTAGTTGATTTCTGCTTCTTCATTTCTCTTTTCATTTAGAGTTGGCAGTAAAATGGAATGACGGAATGTTGTTGATGTGCTGTAAATGCTATCTCTTTGTCATTCGTTCCATTCTTCTATTCTCTTTCCCTTGACATTTCTAGTTTTATTCTAAGTGTTGTTGTTGCGCGAATGCTACCACCTTGGGTAGATTCGCCTTGTTTGTAGTTATATTATAAGAAATTCGTGTAATTGTGGAAAAAAATGAATCGCACAGCTAATAAATCCTCTCCATAGGTGTCATGCTCTGTATAGCTCTGTTGGAGCAACATACACTGATAGACAAAAGTCTTTTTTCAACGCTATTTTTGTGCTTTTCGCCCATAACTAGTCAGTAGAATGGGTGTACCTCACAATGACTTCTACAGGAGTTGCGGGAATGAAGAAGCAATTGAGTCGATACAACACTTCCTCTGTGAATGTCCTGCACTTCAAAGAAGCTGTGTCAAATATTTTGGCGATTATTTCTTTAAAGCCCTAGGAAATTTACAAAATTTCTCACTGAAGGGACTAGTTACCTTCTTAAAAAGATCTAAATGGTTGGAGCAACTTAGTTTGGGGATGAAAGTCAAATGCACGTATCACAATGGGCCTTAGAGCCACCGAGGGTCTTGTTTTAGACAAGCATCCTGACTAATCTAGCCTAACCTGTCTGCCTGTTAGTTTTTAGTTCTAAGTGCAACTGTATTATGGGGTTAGGCTCGAAAAATGATGATTTTAAATAATTTGTTTTTGCTAGCCAATTGCTTTATTTTTCAAAAATAAAAACATAGCATTAATACATCATGTTCCGACTTGACTTTAGGAAAATTTCAACAAAAAAAATTAATAATTGTAAAAGTTATCGCTGTTTGTGTGGAGCCCGTTTCTCCAGAAGTCCCTTGCAGTGATCATCACAAGTCCTTGGAGATTCATCTAAAATCAATCGGACAAGAGAAATTAGTTTTATTAATAGATAATCTTGTGCCTCATCGTATCTTTTTTGTTTTTTTCAAAATTAACAATATGGCAGCCTCAGAAAATATATTTCAGATTTTCGAGAAAAAAGCTGACCAGTAATTGTTTAAAAAAAATCGAAATTTTGAAAAAAAAAATCCTTTGATCACCAAGCGGTTTTTAAGTTACAGTGATCACCACTTTAAAAAGCATAGTTTTGAAAAACACAACGCATTTAAAATTTTGCTATCGACTTATGAGCGCCCGAGCACTCTTGTTAATTGTTGAATAAGTCGAAAAGTATTTGTCGGATTTACTTCAAATATTCACACAATATTTTTAAGATATTATACTTTAAGAAAATACAAAAAATACCCAATTTTTTGAATATTCTGACTAACCCCAACCCCTTATACTAGAAATAGAATTTTAAGTTTTGTAACTTTCATTCGGGAGATGTATTATAAAAGCCTAAAAATCGCACATATACATCCATATTTTTTAGATAAATATGTGAATAAAATAAATAAACGGAAATTTTCATATACCGCTATCTCGAAAAATGGAGCTAATATAAAAATTACGCCATTAAATTTAGAAGTCCTCAATTAAGTAGGATGAATTATCAATACCTTTTTTCCACATTTTTAACTTGCTTAGTGCAGTTGATTTTCTATATCAAAAAAAAATTCGACCTATTTGCCTACAGCTACTCAATGGCATTTATAAGGTCACTTACTGAGTCAATTAACTAGAACCGCTCAATTTTTATTACAGGTCGATATCACTTTTTTTCTAATTCAATTTGTAAGTTAATCTTCATTCATCTTTCTTTTCAGATTTTATTTGTACTTATACTTGCAATTAGCTGTTCGTATCAGCAGATTTTAAATACTCAAACTTTTACTGTGCATTGCAGTGTAAATCTTTTGCATTAGATTGATAAGAAAAAGGTTTGCACTACAAATATTTCCATTTATATGCCATTCACATTGCACAAGTCTATTTTCATATAGTACTAGCACACATACATACATACTTATATGCATGTATGTATATATGAGCATTCGCTCTAGCAAAGCATGCGACAGAAATACGAGTGAATCGCGCCAATCGTTTGGCCCTTCGTGCCGCGAGTGAAATTAATATATTAAATTTTAATGCCTGCATATATGCACACACACTTGCAAATGCATACCTTTGCGCATAGCAAAGATAGCAGCTATGCACTTCCCAGCTGGAAGTAGTTTTCTTAACCCTTACTGTATTTCAGTTTTAGTTACATACATATGTATCTGTTTTATTGAATACTAGCGAATAGGTTAGGTCAAGTTAGGATAAATGGGTGCCCACGCGAGAGGCCAATTTGGACAAAGAATCAAAATTCGTCCATTGTGATGCTGTACAGAAGGAAAAGAATCAATCAGAGGCAAAAAGGAAGAAGGGCTTGGTGATGGGGGATGACGGCCAACGGTGACTAATTACATTTGTATTAACCGTTACAAGCTACTGATGAAATTTATCAGGTGTGTGATATTTAAACCTGCTAAATCCGCAGGTGTAGCAAAAAAATGAGAGCTAAGATGTCTGAAATTTAGCCTGACGGGGGCACATTTGCATATTTCCGCGTTAACCCAGCGCTCGTTGAGTTGATGCGAGGACCATCTTTCTACGAGTAGACGACCGGTTCTCATCCTCTAAATTTAGAAAAATTCAGGATAAATTTAAGTGGTTGAAAAGAGTTTGAATAAAACGGCAATTAAAAAATTGAAAAAAAGTGGGTTTGACTTGTTATTGACTTATAAAAAAGGGAGCACACAGTTTTCATATTTGCTTTGCCTCTCTCACTTATCGCGCTTAGTGGAGTTTGGAGCACAAGGAACAGCAATTTTTTTTTAATGTTTCTTTTATTTCCAAATTTTAATAATAAAATTTATTTTTATTATTATTTTTTCTTATTTGGTTAGTGCCTCTATTCAAGTGAACCAATAAATTCCAGCTGCTGCAGTTTTACAGCATTTTTACAGCAGAAATACCATTTTCTATTTTTTTAGTTCTAAAGATACTATTTTCAAGCCATGTAAAAAGTTATTATGGGCAATTCTACAAATTTACAATTTTTTTCGAGAAAGCAATTGGCGTTGAAATGTGAAATGCTTAACTCACCATAGATAAAGTTAGTTAAAGCGATTAGTGTTTCAATGCATCGCAACGTGTAAATTATAAAATTATTCCAAGAAATAAATGAAAATAACGAAACGAGGACAGCGCGGAACTGCAATCTTTGCGTTTATGCACTTATACTTACATACATATATGTATACACATATAAAGGGCTTTCCAATAAGAGGTGTTATTTTGATATTCAAAAAAAAATGTTATTTTGTAATATAAATAATCGGATGTTTATTTCATTAAAAAGAGGAAGGTATGCCGTTAATAGTGGAAAATAGCATCACCACGACCACGCTTACAGGACAGTATCCTTTTCAAGAAATTTTCCATAACCGAATTGCAAAGTGGCTGCTCTATGTCCTCGATGTGTCCATTTGGCTGTCAACACAGAATAAAAAAGGCGAATTAATTTTTTGTTGTCTACTTTTCCAATACTTTGCCGTGACAATCAAACTTACAAAAAATATTAGTAAACAAAAAAATATTGGAAAAAAAATGTCCGAAAAAAATACGAAGTATCGGTTAGCAGCTTATGGGGAAAAATTGTGTTTGCAGAGGAAAAGTGCAAAACGAAGTAGGCTATCAGAGGCTTGTCAAAATATAATATAAATTTATTAAATATACTTGCGCCTTCATGTGTGTAAGCATATACATAGTATAAATAGAACACATTAAGGATGCCCAAATTTCCTAACGGAGCCAAATTCTACGACCTTTTAGCATTCTTGGTGTCTTTATTACTCAAAAGTAAGAATATAAAATTTGAGTGGACCCAATTTAGTTTAAGTGGGCCCATAATAAAATTAAAATTCATGTCGTTATGTGAAAAAAATAAATTTAAATATCAGGTCAGTCCATAAGTTCGTGCGTTTTTTAAAGGTGGTTTTAAAATTAATAAAAAAGATGTTTAAACTATTTATTAATCAATAATATATTTTCCTTCATTAATTACAATGTCTTCCTAACGTTTAGACAAATTTTAATTCCCTGCTCAAAAAATTGTTTGTCTTTGGAGCCAAAATACGCTTCGATATCCCTTTTTATAGCTTCTTTTGAAAAGTAGTTCTTGTTACTCATATGGGATTGAAGTCCACGGAAAAGGTGATAATCACAAGGCGCAATATCCGGAGAGTATGGTGAATGTGGCATTAGCTCCCATCCGAGCTCGTTCAGCTTGCCTAATGTTTGCCTTGCGGTATGAGGTCTTGCGTTGTCGTGGTGAAACAAAACTTTGCGTCTATTCACTAGAGGCGGTCGATTTTTCTTAAATGTCCCATTCAGGTTTGATAGCTGATGGTAATAATAGCCAGCAGTTATCGTCTGGTTTGGTTCCAGAAGTTCATAATAAACAATACCGGCCATATCCCACCAAATAGACAGGAGAATCTTCTTGAGGTGATGGCCATCTCTAGGGGTCGGTTCTGGTGTTTCATCTTTATCTAACCATTGGCGTTTGCGAACAGGGTTATTGTAAAGGACCCATTTCTCATCACCAGTGACGATACGGTTCAAAAAACTTTAATTTTCTAGCCGTTACAGCAGCTGAAAACGCCCATTCACTCTCTGCTGAAGTTTGCGGACGGAAAGTCTATGCGGGACCCATTTTCCCAGCTTGGAAACGTTTCTTAACTGAACCAGCTGCCTGTGAACTGTTCCATGCGATGCATTTAACCTCTGAGCTATCATATCGACTGTCAAATTTGGCTCAGCTTCCACGAGTTCGAGCAAGGCGTCGGAGTTAAAGACTTCGAAGACGTCGCAGTTACCACTTCGGAATTTTGAAAACCACTTTTGTGCAGTCCTTACACTCACGGTATCCACTCCGTGAACAGTGTTTATTTCTGCAGCAGCAGTTGTTGCATTTTTACCACTTTTATAAAAAAAATACAAAATATGCCTCTTATACGCGTTCGAAGATTCCATTTTATTTTTTAAGAATACGTGCTTCTATCCGCGATTAAAATCATTTGTTGAATGCACAATATATCAAAGAAAATATAATTAGTTCCGTTATATTCCGCGAATAATTATTTGTATGCAAAAATCGTACAAAAGTGAAATTATGGGTAAAATACGCACGAACTTATGGACTGACCTGTTATATTATTTTCTATTCCGTTAATTTAATTGAAATTAAAAAATTGACTAATATTTGCCTTTTTAAATTAAAAGTAGAAAAATCGGTATTTCTTTCGGCAAAGAGTATTTTTGATCTTCAATCTCTTCTGAGGTCTACCACCAGTAAATCCACGATAACAAAGCGGGAAAGGTAATCAAAATTGAAAGAACTTGAAAGTTGGACACCTCTAATGTATATAGAAACACACATAAAAGTAAATCCACAATGCAGACGATTTTGATTTCATTATCAGTTTTTCTTCGCTGACGTCAAACGAATGGCTCGAGCGAGTTATTGCTGATTTCGACACAAAGTGAATTTCTATAGTAAATGTAGCTGCATTTGTATGTTGGTGCATATACGTATGTATAAGCGTGCATGTAATTTCATATATATGTATATGTACACTTGTGCTCACAATTTTCTCAATATTTCTTAAGCTTTCAAGAAGAAAATTCTCAAAATCATATCCAAAGAAAAAAACAAACAAAATTGCCAAAAATCAACGCGAATTTGGAGCGATTTCAAACTTTTGGTTTATTAAAGTAAAATTGAATGGATTACAAAATTGTTTACCCAGAAGTTCTGCAAATTCTGTAAAAATTCAGGTTAAAAAATTTAAAATTTTAATGATCATTTCTTGAAATTTGTTAAAAATTTGTGAATATCGCACAAATTTTAGATCTTTTGAATTATGCTTTTAAAAAAAGTTAACGGAAAAAAGTTTGCATAAAAAATATTGCGAATATTGTAAAAAGATGAAGTGACTTAATTATGTGAGCACCAGTGTAAAATTTGTTTTGATCTATATAATACTTATTTATAGCAAATTCATTGTAAGTAAGAAGTAGAAAAAAAAAACAACTAAAAATATAAATCATTAACTCATGCTCCAGTGGAATTTGCACAAATTTAATTTAATTTATAATATAAACAAGGTGGCGATATCAATTGAAAATCATTTTTATTCATTAGATTATTTCCTTATTTATAAAAAAAAATTTGTTTTCAATGACAATAATAAAAAAATGGCTTCCCTTGACGTAACACATGCCACTGCAGTTACGCCAGCTCAGGTACGTCTGAAAAAAAAATTCGGTCCATTATTCATTAGGATATATGTATGTATGTCGCTATGGTGGGTAGCACATTTACAAAAAAAAAAACAAAAATGTTCTATATATTTTATCTGTTTATTGGAAAAACAAAAAAAAAAAACGATTTTTGCACGTTGTCGGTCTTAAAAAAATAGAAAAATCTTTTTTTTTATTTTAATCATTTAAAATGGCGGATGTACACTCAATTCTTCCAGGAAGGTCGCAACGGGGCTTCTCAATAGGCGGGCATTGTAGCATTGGCATCAGTGACCTGAATACAAAAAACCAAACATTTTTTGTTTATTAGGGTCATAATTTCTATATGAATTAACAATAAATGAAAAAAAATTCGAGGAATAAAATGCTTCAAAAAACCAAAAGAAAATGAATTTTGGGGCGAATTTTCCTACTATTTTTGCTTCAAAAACTTGTATTCACATAGAAAGTAATATCATAAAAAAGATGTGTGCAAAATTTCAGGCAGATCGTCAATAACTTTTCGAGTTATCGTGTACGCCAATTCGAAAAATATAGGTTTGAGAAAAACGCGTGCAAAATTTGAATACAACGTAACCATACCTCTCCCAGCGCTCGAACGCAAAGAATACCTAAATTTACGTTCTAAAATTTTTTTTTGACATATTCTTAAAGGATTATATTAACATTTTATGAAAATTTTTTTTTTCGAAATTTTACAGATATCTGTCCCCTTAAAGAACTGTAACGTCTAAACAACAACGAATTTCAATGAAAAAAAGTATAAACTATCATCTTCTCTTCTTAATTGGCGCTATAACCGCTTCCGCGAGTGAAGCCAAGTCCTTCTCCACCTGATCTTTCCAACGCAGAGGAGGCCGCCCTCTTCCTCTGCTACCACCAGCTAGTACCGCATCGAATACTTTCAAAGCCGGAGCGTTTGTATCCATTCGGACGACATGACCCAGCCAACGTAGCCGCTGGATCTTTATTCGCTGCGCTATGTCTATGTCGTCGTAAAGCTCATACAGCTCATCGTTCCATCGTCTGCGATATTCGCTGTTGCCAATGTGCAAAGGTCCAAAAATCTTACGCAGAATCTTTCTCTCGAACACTCCAAGCGTCGCTTCATCGGATGTGGTCATCGTCCAAGCTTCTGCGCCATACGTTAGGACGGGCATGATGAGAGTCTTGTAGAGTGTTAGTTTTGTTCGTCGAGAGAGGACTTTACTACTCAATTGCCTACTTAGTCCAAAGTAGCACTTGTTGGCAAGAGAGATTCTACGTTGGATTTCAAGGCTGACATTGTTATCGGTGTTAATGCTGGTTTCTAAATAGACGAAGTCTTTTACAACCTCGAAATTATAACTGTCTACAGTGACGTGGGTGTGGATACGCGAGTGCGCCGACTGTTTGTTTGAAGGCAGGAGGTACTTCGTTTTGTCCTCGTTCACCACCAGACCCATTCGCTTTGCTTTTTATCCAGTTTGGAGAAGGCAGAACTAACAGCGCGGTTGTTAAGGCCGATGATGTCAATATCATCAGCATACGCCAGCAATTGTACGCTCTTATAAAAAATTGTGCCTGAGCGATTAAGTTCTGCGGCTCGTACGATGCTCTCCAACATCAGGTTAAAGAAGTCACACGACAGCGAGTCACCCTGTCTGAAACCTCGTTTGGTATCAAACGGCTCGGAGAGGTCCTTCCCAATTCTGACGGCGCTGCTGGTGTTGAGCAACGTCATCTTACATAGCCGTATTAGTTTTGCGGGGATACCAAATTCAGACATCGCGGCATACAGGTAACTCCTTTCCGTACTGTCGAATGCAGCTTTGAAGTCGACGAAAAGATGGTGTGTGTCGATTCTCCTTTCATGGGTCTTTTCCAAGATTTGGGGTATTGAGAATATTTGGTCGATGGTAGACTTTCCAGCTCTGAAGCCACACTGATAAGGTCCAATCAGTTGGTTGACGGTGGGCTTCAACATTTCACACAATACGCTCGCTAGAACCTTATAGGCGATATTTAGAAGACTAATCCCGCGGTAATTGACACAAATTGCAGGAGCGCCCTGCTTATGGATTGGGCAGAACACACTTAAATTCCAATCGGCGGGCATGCTTTCATCCGACCATATTTTGCATAGAAGCACCTTACCAGCTCCTCGCCGCCATGTTTGAATAGCTCACCCGGCAGTCCGTCGGCGCCCGCGACTTTGTTGTTGTAAACTATCATAACATGAAAAAAATCGATTTTTTCGAAATTCTAGACCAGAAGGTGCCTTAAGCTTTAAATAATAAATGCGAAAAAACAAAATTTCCAATATTTATTATTATTTTTTCTTATTCGGTTAGTGCCTCTATTCAAGTGAACCTATACATAGAACAATATTACAACTCCTGAAGTTTTACTGCTTCGAAGTACCGTTAGGTGGAATAATATTTTGGAGCATGTTTATTTTCGAGCAAAGTACAGTCTTCACTTGAATTATAAGAAAATTCTCAAAATCATATCCAAAGAAAAAAAAAAATTGTCAAAAATCAAGGCGAATTATTGCAGTAAAATTGAATGGATTATAAAACTGCATACCAGAAGTTCTGTAAATTCTGTAAATTATCAGAAACCCTTGTATTACTAGATCAAATAATATTACCTTAATAACTGTTTTATTCCATAAAAAATATTGCATCTAATCAAGTGAATGTATTTGAATGCTGTATTTGAATGCTACAAAGTCTAGGAAAATTACACTGTGTGACAAAAAAAAAAAAATTAAATATACTTTTATGGAGACCTAGCACAACTGGTGGCTATAGAAAAACTAAGAAAAATGGTATAGGAGAAATTTCCAATACACCCCCAAAATCTCATTTTATGGCCATAAAACCGTTTTTCAGTAGGTTGATGTGAAGAATAACTCCTAACTTCGCCAATTTCCATCCGATTTCGAATTTGCTTTTTTAGTTCGAAAGAACAAAAACAAGCCTTTTTGACAGTGTGTTGACATTTTTTCTGAAATGACAACTGACGAGACTGTAGACGGAAGTATTTGGAATTTTTTTATTTTTTCTCTATTTTTTCAACTTTGACATAATTTTTACGATATTATCCGATATTGAGGATTTTTTTTAGTACCCTACTGTTATACTAAATTTAATTTTGCGTCGAATGAGCTATATTTGACTGTAATTGAATTAAAATTAATAGAGTTGTGTGAGTTTTAAGATTTTTTTTTTTTACTAATTTGGTATGTAGTATGCATCGAAGCATAAAAATGATAACAAGTGTCATTATAAACACATAATATTTATTGGAGTATTGTGCAGTGAAGCACTGTACGGTATGGTACGGTGCGGTACGGTTCAGTACACAACGGAACTGGTTCCAAACTTAAAAATGCATTGGAAACGGCCCTTTGGAGTTTAGTATGGTACGGTACATTTGTCATTCTCTTCATCAGTTTTGAATACATCTCTGTAAGAAATTCGATCATCATCATTCATCTTAAGTCGTCCTCAACTAAATTCCATTGTTTAAATCGAGAAGCGAGCGTTTCAGATTGTCTTCCCGATAGAAGTAAATCACGAGAAAGATCCTGAAAATCTGAATTCGATACAAGTCTGAACCAGACGGAAAGTACTCTTCATCATCAGGTTTATTGTTATCAGTTTGATCTTCATCAGCAATGAGTTGAATTTCCTTCAGTTCATGACCTGCAGTTGAGTCAATCATATCGTCCAAGACTACGGGGTTCTTAACAGTTGCAACATCAGCATACTTTATGTGCTTTCGAGTTTTATAATGATGACCGTTTACGTCCGTTTTACAAAAATAACAATCATCTGGTTTATGATAAGGCTGATGATGCCACATCATCGGAGAATATTGAGAAATTCGACTTTTCTGGCAACGTTTTGATTTATATCTCTTGAATTTCAATGAAACAAACAATAAAACTTTGACGTTTTAATAAGGTCTAATTATAATAACAAACTTCTTTTGTTAATCAATGTACAGTGTGAACTTTGGTACACTTGGGAGCTTTTTCATATTATTATTGAAAAAAAATGTGCTATAATATGTCAGATATTTTCGTAAGTTCTAAACAGTTCTGTTGTATGCAGTACAGTGTACTCTTATGTATACATATACACTCCAATAAATATTACGCATCTATAATATAATAACGTATCAAACACTTCCTTATTCCCATTTAGCGTAAGCTATACCTACATACCAAATTAGTAAAAAAAAAATAAAATTTAATTCAATTACAGTCAAATATAGCTCATTTGATGCAAAATTAAATTTAGTATAACAATAGGGTACTAAAAAAAATCCTCAATATCGGATAATATCGTAAAAATTATGTCAAAGTTGAAAAAATAGAGAAAAAATTAAAAAATTCCAAATACTTCCGTCTACAGTCTCGTCAGTTGTCATTTCAGAAAAAATGTCAACACACTGTCAAAAAGGCTTGTTTTTGTTCTTTCGAACTAAAAAAGCAAATTCGAAATCGGATGGAAATTGGCGAAGTTAGGAGTTATTCTTCACATCAACCTACTGAAAAACGGTTTTATGGCCATAAAATGAGATTTTGGGGGTGTATTGGAAATTTCTCCTATACCATTTTTCTTAGTTTTACTATACCTACAAGTTGAACTAGGTCTCCATAAAAGTATAATTTCACTGTCGCACAGTTTTATTTATCTTTCACATATGCACTTTTTATAAAAAAACGTAAATTCGAATTTAGATATCTAGGTAGCAACTACCTTGCAAGGATATCCATCAGTACCTAACTCATCATCATCGGCTCCTGTTTCTCTCACTGTAGCAGGGGGCCTCAGTAAAACACCTCCATCTGATTATATTTTTTGCAAGGAGCTGGATTTCGTTCCAAGTTTTTCCTGACGTTTCAATTTACTTCTGGACAGTTCTTCTCCAAGATATTTTTGGACGGCCAACATTGCGAGCACCTTGTGGATTCCCATCCAGTGCTTCACGACAGATTTCATTTACGTCCTTGCGAAGCGTATGCCCAATCCACCTCCACATTTGCAGTTTTATCATGTTAGCTACCGGCTGTATTTTGCTCCTCTCATATAGATCGTCGTTACTTATGATGTTGGGCCACCAGTACCTAACTGGTGTACCTATTCCAAACTTGGAACCATGACTTAGCTTTGCTTCACTATTTCCTCGTATAAGCAAATAGAGATTGGAGAGCCAAAGGAAGCCGGAAGTGGGTCCGCCCTAAAATTCGTTACAAAGAGCAATCGATAAATGGAAATCGTGGAACGAATAAAAATTTTTAGCCGAAAACAGAACCAGGTGGAAATGCTTTATTGATACTATCTGCTCCAAGGAGAGATAAAGGAAACAATGATGATGATGAAATAGAGTTTTTAGGACTCTTTTTTACAAAATCCGATGAGCGGATGAGCGTTCCATGTCGATTGATTCAAGTATCATATAACATTCTCATCAATTCTTCTAAAAATTGGTTCATTCGTTGGCTTAAGTATGTATAATTAGAAGTGGACGGAAAATATTTGGGAAAAAATTAAATAATTTTGAGATTTATTTAATGTTGAAAATTATGATTTAGAGTTTTTCGAATTGAAATTCATCTAAAAAATTAACTTTTTTTGAGGAAAACTAATATACAGTAGGTTCTGTTTTTATGCGCCTTTTTTTTATGCGGTTTTGAAATAGTGCGGTTTTTTTTTAAATTACAAAATGCATGTCGACCTATGGGGAATTGTACATATAAACAAGATTCTAAACCAGCTAAGCAAAAACTCATCACAGATTGCATCAGAAATGCTAACCCTACAAGTATGGAAGATATATAAAGATATAATTTTCAAAGATACAATATTTTGTTTATGCGATTTTATTTAATTACTTCAGATTCATGCGGTCTATGGAACGTATCTATAGTAATAATATGGGACTAGTGCCCTTTTTTATGCGATTATTTCAGATTTATGCGGTTTTAGCATTTGAAACGTATCTATAGTTTTACTATAGAACTAGTAGCTTTTTTTATGCTGTTTTTTCTTTATGCTGTTTCTTGCGGAACGTATCTACCGCATAAAAACAGAACCTACTGTATATGAAATGAAAATGTTTGGAAAAGAAACTAAATAATTGTGAGATTTATTCATTATTGAAAATTATGATTTCGAGTTTTTCAAAGTGAAATTCTTTAAAAAAAATTAATTTTTTGGGGAAAAATATACATTTTAAAACAGATTATAAAGTGCAAGTTTCAATTAGTTCTAAAATCACGTTGATTTCTGAAATTTTTTACTGCTGACGGTGTTGGATATTTTCTTCCATATAAAAAAACTGTGGAGTAGGCGGTAAATAAAGAAAATGCCCAAGAGCACATCGGAAAAAAATTCTTAAAAATCACTATGATTTTTGATCTACTTCGAACTTGCACTTTATTATACCAAATTCATTCTATACTATAAAGGTGAATGTCTGTACGTTGTCCGCGCATCACTACGAAACGACAACACCAAATGACGAAACAATTTTTATACATTCATATTTTCACCCAATGACGGTTATAGGCATGTTTTTATGATGGAACTCCCTTCCCACATCCCCCAGGCCGCGCCACCACTCTCATTCGTCACTAATAATCGAATATTTGCTTAAATTTAATCTAAAAAATCTTAGTTTTCCCTATTTCCCACTATTTATAGCACACTCTAGACTTCATAATCCGCATAAGCTCTTCAAATAAATAAAAAAAATTCAACTACTTTTTTGCAATTGTTTCTACATGAAGTCGCTCGTGTAAGTAATTACGATCATTTTGAACCCAGAATTATTAAAATCGGTTCATTTTTGACTAAGTTATGGGCATTTAAAAAAAAAAAATTCTTATATAATTAAAAAAAATCGAGTTTGAGCCGAAAAACAAAATTGCCGATAACTTTTGAAAAAAATTTTTTTCGGGCGAACAAAAAAATACGTGTCTCATTATTTTGACCAGAGAGCAACATATTTAAGTTACATCGAAATCGAAGAACATGACCCGAATAGCCCGGTTGAATTGAAATGGAAAGCATCCAAATTAAAAAAAAATAAATTCAACAAATTTTCTTTAAAAGCTCAAACTTTTTAATCAGAATTTTTAGAATAATTTCGAGTATGCAGTTTTATAAAATAAAGTGCAAATTTGAGGTGGCTCTCAAAAATCGCGTTGATTTCCTACATTTTTTTATTGCAAACTTCTGATTGGTGTTTGACCGAGGCCTTCCTGCAATTTGTGGTGTGCGTCTTGATGTTGCTCTCCTAATGGAGGGCTCTACTCGGTCGCTTGCGGTTGCCTGTCGAGGGCCGACCACTATTGCATCCGACCAAACCAACTTTTTCCATAATTTTTTGTTTTATACCCACTCTGGGTTGGTAGTCACGCCCCAACCATTCGGCTACGGTACATTTTTTATCACTCGACTATGTAACTTTGGACTATGTCAGTTATTAAACTTTTTTTTTAATTTGCTCGTAGTACAACTTTATTTATTTTAGCAAAAAGTGTACAATCTTTTCCATCAGGAAATAAGTGGGAAATGTGAAAATGTGCAATTGCACGTTAAATTTTATTGCTTTTTGTATTTACGTTCGGTGGATGGGTTCGTCTGTACCTACATAAAAATTGCAATAATAATTTTCTATACCGAAAATAAAATTTACAAAAACATATGAAAAACGATTCGAAAAAATCCACCCCTAATTGAAAACATTTGGGTGGGTAGTATTTCGAAGCAAAAGAAAATTCCTTATGAACAGTCTATCGCAAAATTCGTGATTTTTTGGTAGAAATAATCATACGAATGAGTCAACAGTTCAAAGGCTGGTGAAAAATGTCAAGTAGCTGGTTCTGTCGAGGATAGAAAAAGGACTGGCAGACCAAAAACTGGGCGTTCTGTTGAGAATATTGCTGCTGCAGCGCAAACTGTTCCTGAACAACCTTCTACATCGATACCCGATATCTCGACGTTCTCAACAATTAGGCTTTCATGTATTGACTGTTTGAACTGTGTGGATTCTACCTGTAGACGTGCTCATGGTGATTATTCTTATTCATTTTATTTGTCATATATAATTGTTAAGAATTGTTGAATAAAAATAATGACACTTGAAAGAATCTAAGTTTTTACATAATTTAGTTTAAAAGAGCATCTAGGTGCGTATTTTAAAAGTATCTTTACTTACTTTAGTGCTGACTTAGTACTCAAAAGAAGTCAATACTAAAAGAGTATTAAGGAGCGATGAATATTACCCTCTGCTACTCTATTTCGAAGCCAGTAAGTCTCAATTCAAGCCTCAAGTAAAGCTCTTACACGAATGCGTGACTTAGGATGCGTCTTTGCGTGTCGGACATAACCTACACATTTTTATCAACTTCAGCCTTCGTAGAATCATGCACATTTTTTGGCCTAACTCTGTCTCCAACAACAATCTCAGGGCTATGAGATAACAAACGCCTGTCTATCTTGAAATTCGACGTCGGAAAGGAAAATGGCGAAAGACGATCCCGCACCTTTTGTGTCACTGTCCTGCTCTATTCAGGCTTAGACTTACCATTTTAGGTAAACAATTATTTATTGAATGGAAAGATCTTAGTTTTGTTGAAATCAGGGATCTGCTAAAATTTTTGAAAAGTACACACTGATTTTAGGAGAGATAAGGATAAGTTCCCCACGCGGCGTCACAATAAGCCTGAGAGTCTGACAGTGGACAACCACTTCAACCTAACCTACTCTACGGAAATTTAGTGGAGACATCACCAAAGCAGCTTCAGACTGGAACTCACGAGGAAGTCGCAGATGTGGCAGAAACGAGGAGGCGACTAGTCGAAGCAAAAGCGGTACAAGCAGGCCGCTCTTGGCGGCAGGTGAAATTTACACAAGTCTACTTATCATTTTAAATTGTTTATTGAGGCCCTAGGTTCCACGTAGGAGCTACAGGAAAATATTTACATATACATATAACGCTCAACTATGTTTATTTTTTAGTTGGTTCCTTTCCAGATTAAAAATCTTCGAGTGATTCAAAATTGAAAAAAATAATGCATTTTTGCACTGAAAATAAAGTATCGGATGCTTTTAAAAAATAAATCCATAGCGAAGTACTGAATTCTCAAAAGTACTCGATAATTTCCATCACTAATATCGTTTTCTCTAAATCAGCCAATTTATATATCTCCTTTAAACTGCCAAATACTGCTAGTGTTTTTCAGGCAATAGTCTTTGCGATCCTACAGGCATGCAAAATGCTTAGGGAACGCGGGAGCGAGGGAGATTTTAACAGAGATCAAGGCTCTAACGAAGTCAGAGCAGAACGAAACCAGTAAACTCCTTTAAGGAGGAGATCAAATCTCTTGGGTGTACAGGTAACATTTCTCTGATCAGGGTTCCAGGGCAACGCAACATAGAGGGAAATGAAATTGCTGATGAGCTTGCCAGGAAGAGGACTGAATTGGCCTTAGGGACTTCGTCATCGACATCCCCCGGACAGTTGTTAAAAGGAAACTGGACAAATTATTTCTCAGGAAAGCGCAGAAAAGTTGGAGCTCCTTTTCTTCTATTGCTATTTCGAAAACCCTTTGGACCCAATACGATATACGAAGGACTCAGAAAGTCCTTTGGACTCTTCGCCATTCAATTTCTAAGCTCGTAGCTGTGTTTACCGGTCACTGGTCGATCGTCATACATGCGGAAAAGCTAGAGTTACCATTTAACCCCCATTGCAGAAGCTGTGGGGACCTTTCAGAGAAGGAGACTGTTGAGCAGTTTCTTTGTAATTGTAAGGTCACTGGATGCCCCTTTCTTCGATAGCTTGGGGCAGTGCGCCAACCTTAATCCAATCAATCTTCTCCATTACATCAACAGCTCTGGCTGGCTGTAGATATCTTCCTGTTGGAGGTCTCAGTATGGTATCAAAACGGCGTTTTAGTGCTACTTGAAGAGTGCCAGACTGGCACTTCAACCATTTAAATTATTTAATTCACCTGCATGAGAACTATCGATATCGATAACTATGGTTTGACAGCTGAGTTTGGCAAACTGTGTTGACATTTCTGTTCGGTAAGGATTGGCAAGTCATCATGAAGCGTTTAACGCCAGAACAACACTTCCAAATTATGAAAATTTACTTAAAAAAAAATGAATCTGTTCGCGAAGTTCATAGAGTGAAGTGTTAAAGAAAACGCCGAAATGTCGATTCGCAGTCGTTCTCAACTTTTTGGTCTTTGTCCTTCGACTATGTGGAAAAATTGTAGGTACGTAAGGAACTTGGCTTACATGCCTATAAAATACAGCTCTAGCAAGTATTGAAGCCATGGCCATCGTTTGATCGAAAGGACCATATAACTCGTAGCCGCGTCGGACATACATATGCTGAATATATAATAATATAAAAAAAAATGCCGTGAAATTATTATAATTAATCAGAAATCATTTGGCGATATTTAGGGTCCAGACAGTTTTTAGAGCATTATTGTTCTCCTCATAAGCATTTAAGCAGGTGGTGGGTTTTTCCAATTTTTTATTTTGTATTTATTTTTTGCATGGCGACCAGCCCGGCTTAATGTTTATTTTGCAGTCCAAGAAAAAGGGAAGTTAAAAAAGTACTTTAGGTACCGCCATTAACGGTTTTATTTTTCTAATTCAGTTAATCGATTTATACAGGAGGCAAAAAATTATTACTAAAAATACCAAAGTTCCAGTAGCTGCATTTATTAATTACAAGCTCCGATTTTCTGAAAAAGTAAAAAAAAGAATTCTTTCTATTTAAATATTATTTTATTCCTAAAAAAATTAATAAATAATTTTCATTGTTTTAAATTTTTGTTTTCATAAAATGGATTTTTGTATTTTTCCGCGGCGCGGTGGACTTTGAAGCCATGCACTTAATTATTTCTTCTCTATCAACTTGCGTCCCATTAAAAGTGATAATATAATTTTTTCTTATATTTTTTTGTATGGTTGTCAAACAGCACCACAGTGACAACCAGAATTGGCGCAAACGACGTAAAAGTGCATAATCTGCAATTAGTGACAATTAAAAAAATATTAGTGGGAAATTATAAATAATCATTACAATTTATAATGAAAATCTTTAGATCAAATAAAATATTAAAAATATAATAGAAATAAATTAAAATGAATGATGAATCAAAGATTTTAGGTACTTGAAAGGTTTGAACTGTGCATTTGAAAATTAAAATTACTTCATAAAATATAAAAAAAGGCATCCAAGTTACGCAAAAGCTACTTGAATTATATAAAATTTTAATTCAAAGTTTATATAATATTTGATTTTATAATAGCATAATTTTAATTCGAAACGATGGTAGTAGTGCGCTTTAAATAAATTTAGTTCATTTTACTTCGAAAGCATCACCCGGTATTCCATGCAACATGAATTTCTTATCTTCAACGATTTTTTTAGCGCAAATCACGCGACGTGCCTTAAGTATACACAAAAAATGTTTTTGATATATTTTTGTTAAACAGAAAATATGTACGTACACTGTGCAGCAAGTTTTATTTTGTACATCTGTTTGTTGTACATTAGACCAGATGTTTGATTTTTACACTAAAAGAAATTGAAACTTTTGAAACATTTTTTTTAACATTAAATTCTAGTCGATGAAAAAGATTTCTGAAGATGGTAAAGGTATTTGGATTCTTGGTGAATCACCAATTAAACCACCAACCAAACGGTATTTCAAAAGATGCGCTTAGATGTTGTTTTAAAATAGGAAATGTAAAAATTTAGATTCTTTCATGTTTCACTATTTTTATTGAAAATATGGCTCTTAACAATTATGTGTGAAAAATTACATCATTTAATTGTAGGCCAAAATCACATCTACAGGTCAAATCCAAACAGTCCAAACAGTCTAATCATGAATACCCAAATGTTGAGAACGTCGAAATATCAACAATCGAAGTTGAAGGTTGTTCAGCAACACTTTGCGCTACAGCAGCAATATTCTGAACAGAACGCCCAGTTTTTGGTTTGGCAGCCCTTTTTCTATTCTCGACAGAACCAATTTCTTAAAATTTTTTCACCAACCTTTTGTATTGTCGATTCATTATTGGACGATTATTTCCACTAAAAAAATTACGAACCTTGCGAAATGTTTCTGTTAAAGATCGCCAATTTAATAATACGTTTCAATAAATTTAACGCGCTGTTCTATCGTGTAAAATTGTACATTTATTTCCTTGAAAAATGTCAAAGGTGGAATAAAAAAGGTACTGCCTTGGAATTATTCACTACTAACAGCTAGGCCTTGTGAAAGACCCTTTATTATTATTTTTTTAATTCAGCCCAGTGTAAATATGTTTTTCCCATAATTAACTGTACTATATAACTTTTGTCATGGTTATCACTTATATTTTCAAAACATTACAGTCCTTTATATTGATGCTTCCAAACATGTGAAAGAATTCAGGTGAAAAGAACTCAGAAATTGTGTCCAACATCAGAACAATAAGCGATTCTCAGCGATTTGCCCGCGTTTTGTTTACGAGAAAACTAAGATTGTGTTAGTAATATACGGAAAAGATCAACACAGTGTACGCTGATATTACTTCGTTGCCGCCTGAGCGTGCGAAATGAGCGGGCAGGATTCGGCTGCCGAGAGTCCCCGGTGACGTAGCAGTTAAAGTTACCCAATTTGGCTTCGCATGCCCAAATTTGGTAATATATTATCTTTTGTCCACTATCATTTAAATATCAAATAAGTTTCTTGTATAAATAAATTTATAATTCAAATAAAGATTTTTAATTACCAAAGCACTTCTGTGTATTTTAATTTCAAAACGCAAAAAAATTTAATTAAAAAAATATTCTGAATATCTCATTTTGTATCAAATTAAGGCATTCTAGTTTTAATAGATTGTAGGTAGATTTATGGGTAGATTTCATTCATATTAACACCTTTTACTGATGCTCATCAAGGAAGCTTACATTCCAAATTGAAGTTTATTTATTAATCTATTTAGGACCAGCTTTTTATTGTATTTATTATCTATTTAGGACCAGCCTTTTCAGCTCTTCGTATCAATGTGTGAAGGTTCAAAACCACACCGAATGATAGAAAAAAAAATTGAGATAGTGTTCGCTCTTTCGTAAAGACAATCAGCCGTTTGGAGGCAACTTAGAACTTTAGGGTCATGAATTTGTAGGATAATTTCAAAACGTCAATATTAACTCGTGTTGGGTACCCATATATTGAGGTTCTTTTTGTATCCAGCCGTAGCCATGCAGTTCCAAACTAATTTTTGTTCAATGTTTTTAGATATTGCGGAGGCAGAGTAAATTTTCACAGGTGGTCAGACTCAACAATTTCCATCGATTTGTAACCAATTAAAAAGGCCGTAAATTTAGCTTGGAAAATTACTTTTATTCAATTCAAAGTAAAAAATGTGTGAAAATAATACAAAATTAAGAATCAATTTACTTTTGGTCGATATGACCACCTTTCGCCTTGACTACGGTCTTGTGACGGTCTAGAAACGAATAACAAACTGCCCGAATATGACTTGCTGGTATTTTGGGCCATTCATTGACCACGAGCTTTTTTCGGCGCCTCGAGACTGGTGCATCTTTTAGTTCGGACCTTGCTCTCCAAAATAACTTAAAGAGCATAATCCATCGGATCCGCGTCCATTCTTGGTTCACTCGATGTTGCGTGAACTAACAAATGCCGACATCAAATCAACAGCACAGAACCATGTACGATTTAAGAGTCTTGTCGAGGCCCTATGCTCCCGTGAGGAGTGAACAAGGAATAAACAAAAACAAAAAAAAATACTTCAGCTGTCTAGTTTATATATATATATACATATATAATTGGCGCGTACACCCTTTTTGGGTGTTTGGCCGAGCTCCTCCTCCTATTTGTTGTTGTTCCACAAATGGAGGAACCTAAAGTTTCAAGCCGACTCCGAACGGCAGGTATTTTTTTTATGAGGAGCTTTTTCATGGCAGAAATACACTCGCAGGTTTGCCCTTGCCTGCCAAGGGTCGACCGCTATTAGAAAAATGTTTTTCTTAATTTGGTGTTTCACCTTTCGGCTACGGCGGTTGTCTAGTTTACACGTGCCAAATATGACTGACGTACGACGCCATTTGGAAAAATTATAAATCTTCCAACAGGGTGATTAAATTTGCGCCGCCAAAATAAAAATAATAATACATTGAAAAATATAGTCAAAAAAAATATTTATTATGCTTCACATTTTTTACTCAAAATGAAGCGTTGTTGTTATAAAATCGGCACAGGGGGCTGGTGCGTGTTAATTTCTTCAAAAAATGTCTAAAAATTATCTCCAACGAAATTGTTTACAGCCTTAATTGTTAGTTTGTAAAATCCATGTCATTCATTGTTTTTACAGATTTTTTTATTCAAATACTTTTGTGTTCTAAAAATACACTTGACACTTGAACTTTTCAGTCCGTAGAGGGTCCTATAAATTTACTTTTTAACTACACACAACTGATAGCGAAAATAAGAGAAGAGTCACACATGTACGTCAACCTCGACTGATATACGTAGATAATCTCATTTTACTCAAATTTACACAATAAAAATATTTGAATATTATTGCTGTTTTAGTAAGAGTAAACAACCTTTCATCTCTAAATAAGTTAGATTCCTGTAAATTTGTTTAATAATTCATATTCTTCAAGTGTTGCTAAGCAAGAAAAATTTCGGTTTCTTGACCGAGCATTGGCTGGTGGTAGCCTTGAACTGCTTTTGAAATGACAACCCATTTCTATTGCCCCTGCATTGATTTGAAAGTTTGAACAGACTTAAAAGTATTTTCAAGTGAATTCCTAATGCAATTTTCCATTTAAACTTTACGTTCATTCCTCCAAAAAAGAAGAAATGTTAGGTGTCACGAATTCTCCGCGTGTGTGTTTTTAGCACGATTTGGCAGTCAACAAAGTGTACTCGTTTGCCGGAGCTTCTGTATTCATCTTTACACTTTCAAATGCTCGAAGTCAAGGTAATCAAATGTCAGTGGCAAATGTAAATCAATTGACTGGCGATTGCATTTTAAGCACTTTTGGCACCAATCTCTATGTTTTTCGTTTTGTTATTGCACGTCATTTGGAATTAGTCGCCTGTGCTTGTAGGAGTTTATTCTGGTAAATACATTCGAGATGTTTTACGGATTTGCCATACGAAAAGGATCAGATTTTGCGCGCATATCAGAAAAGCGACTGGCGTCATTGTGACGGTTGGAAAATTTGTTTATGCAATTTAAATTTTTGCTTTGAAGTTTTTAACTTGATCGAATAAATTTATTTTGAACAAAAGTAGTGTGTGGGCGTATGCGCAAATGTATAAATTTATAAAATAGTTTTACCAAATTTTATATAGCAGCGATTCGGATACTTTATAGGGATTTAGGGATTTTATATAATTTAATTACATAATTTCGAGGTATTGTCCATTATGCAATTGTGCGACTATAGAATGGGCTTTGTTCAATTATCTGCTGCTTACATATTTTGATGCCTTACGAGGGTTGCCTTTTATTATTTTTGCGCCCAATAACACAGTAAAATAACAATGAAAAAAGCTTTATTGCTTTTCAAAATATTCTCCTTGGAAATCAATACACTTCTGCATTCAATTGAACCAATTTTCAAAGCACTTTTGACACTCAGAAGTAGATACCTCGAAAACGATCTGTTTAAAGGTTTCAAAGGCAAATTTCATTTGTGATGTTCGGTAACAAAAAGAAGTCATTCGGTGCCAAGTCACAGCTGTAAGGCGGATAAACCATTAATTCGATCTTTTGAGTGCTCAAAACTCTCTTATGTGAACCGATATGTGGGAGCTCGCAATGTCCTGGAGAAGGTTGATTTGTCTTCGGCGGTTGTTTTCCTTAATTTTCCGAAATCATCTGGCAAGCAAATGATTGTGTACCACTCAAAATTGATTTTTTTTTAGTTTTTCTAGTGGTAAATTCGAGACATGACGAGATTTTACCAAAAAAACAGACAAATTTTATTGCATTAAGCTGGCCGTGAACACCCCATAGTCGATTGGAGTTTTGTTTCGAACTAATATGCATAGATCCAAGATTTTTCACCTGTTCGATGTCATAGACGTGCTTTAAACCACCGTGGTTGAATTTCTCCAACATTTCTTTACACCAATCGACACGAGTCCTTTTTTGGGCAATTTCCAAACAATGCGATATCCAACGAGTTCATGCAATATGGAAGGTATGGTGGTCTCACTAATGCTCTAGGTTGTCTCTATCTAGCAATATGGCACATGACGATCTTGCGTTTGACGCACAGCATCGATGGTATCTAGCACAACAACCGTTTTTAACGGTCTCAAGTGAAACTCATCGTGCAAGGATCGACGGCCTCGCTGGAACTGTATATATCTTTTCACGTTAGCGCCGACGAAGGAATGATGAACTGTATCAGCTTTACATATTCGTAAGATTCGATTCTCAGAATCATTAGATTAGATTAGATTAGATTAGATTTGTGGGGGGTTGGACAAGTCCAAGCACTCAGTCAGGAGACCATTGTACTACACCCGGATAGATTTCAGCAGAAAGAATAGAGATAGGAAAGATAAAAGTGGGTGGTAAGACGGATAAATTAGTTTGAGGTCACTCTTCCACAAATCTCTTGGATTCATTGATGAATCTTAAGAGATCTGAAAGAGGAAGAGTATGAACTTTATCCATACTCAGTATATCGCAAATACCCTAAAACTGATTCGGGAAAACGCCGGACAGCTACAGAGAAAATGCTCTGCAGTAGCGTCATCCTCAAGATAGCATAGGCATATCGGGCTGTCGACGACCCCCATGGCAGCCATATGCTGCACACAGGCGTTGTGCCCTGTGATTACACCCACCAGTACTCTCAGGTCCTTTCTGCTGAGTTTTAGGAGAAAAGTCCCTATTTTCCTGTTTGGTTCTTTCACAAAACACTTGGCTACTCTGGCGAGGGCAGCCCAGATCAACGTCCTCTATGGGTAGACATCATAAAGTCATCACTCCATAGTTGAGTCGATGCGGAATTGACACCTAAAAAGGGTTCAGGGCCTAGTGGCATACTTGCAGAGCCTTCATTAGCCAATTTATCAGCTAACTCGTTCCCTGTAATACCACAATGTCCAGGCACCCCAATAAAAGTAACTGTGTTGTGTTTTGTAACACTGTTCAGTTTTGTCTAACATTCACGGACTAACTTCGAAGAGCAGCGTGGGTTAGCAAGGGCTTTCAGTGCAGCTTGACTGTCACTACAAATTCTAATACTGCTACCCCGCCAATTTTTCTCAATTAGCCAGTATGCCACAGCACTGAGTTTAACTGCTTCGCTTGCTAGGTCATAGCATACGAATGGATGCAAAGATTTCGGTCCTGAAAGTGTTCGGTGCGGTGCCTGGTTTTAATGGCAGAAGCAGTAGAAAGCCTCTCTGCACTGAAAATAGTAAAGACGTCACTGGTACAAAGTACAGTGTCGAATTTGGGTATTGGGAAGAAAAAGCCTAGCGCCGTCAACATAATAAATTGCCAAAAATTATCGGTATTTTTAATCAAGAATTTTAACACCCACAATTTTGAATACACTGAGCTACTGTAAAGATGGCCATGGAAGTTATTTGAATAACAATTGTGTGGAATGGAATGTCTTGATAGGCTAAATATCTTAGACCACAAGAATCAGGTACGAATTCTATGGGTTTAGAACACATAGGAAATGCTCTTAACGAATCATTACGAAATTCTGGCAAGAAACTGTAGGTTGAATTAACATCTTACTAACCAGGGAACTTTCAGGTTCTGTAGTAGTGGAAATGAAACCGCCAAACGTGTTCCGACATCGTACCCAGCAATGATGCATAAGTGGTACAGTCATCAGAGATTTTTTTACTAGAGGAGGAAATAAAACTCAATCAAAGAGGACACATTTATTTAGGAAGTAGGGCTCAGAGAAAAACTATGAATCCGTGAAGGGGGACAATGGATCTTTCACGTCGCAGTACTAAATCTCCACATAATTATACTAAATATAGTAAATACTTTTGTTTCAAAAATGTATTATTTTAGCCTCAAAATGAAGTTTCTAGCTCTAGTAGGAAAGGAGTTATAAAGTTTTAAAATGAGGTCTCAAGCCAAACATCACAAAATTCTCAAAATTTAGGTTTTCTCTAAGTTTCATACAAAAGTCTTCGAATATGCATCTCTAGATTTCGCTAAAATACTCGTAAAAAATAATCAGCTAAATGGAAAATTGTTTACCAAATCTGCCCGATTTATAAAACCGCTAATTTTTGTGGCCAAAACCAAACTGTTGGTATTATTATTTTTTGAAAAACACATTTCTAATATTAATATTTTTGAACAGAAGTGAATGTAAGTTGTAAATGGAAGTTTACAATATTTGTGAAATTTTGGTTTTTGGAGGATAGAATATAATTGGTTATACATACATACGCGTACATCCTTTGTTAGGTGTTAAGCCAGCGCGGATCCTAAAATTTGTGGTTTACATTTTAGTGATGTAATGAAAAATGCAACGACTTACAGTTTTTTGCCAACTCCGGACGGCGAATGATTTTCCTGAGAGGTTTTTTCATGGCAGACACACACTTCACGATTTGCCATTACCTGTCGAGGGGTGAGTACTTTTAGGAAAAAATTTTTATGTAATTTATTGGCTCAATGAATGTTACGATGGAAAAGTTAACAAAAAGATGGCACAAAATTAATCACCTTATCGGAAGATTCATAAAATTTGAAAATGACCTGAAATTTTCTTCTTGTTGAAGTGGTTGATTATTTCTACTGAAATAATCCTAAATAGCGCCCAGCACCGTTGTACTACCACTGTTCTCGTGTGATGATGTATGGTATTTTGGTGTTGCTGTTGATTTTATGAGATCCAAGTATAGCAGGAAATTCTTTATATCGATGTCTGTGATCTCATTAATTTGCTATAAGAAAGGCTTACCGAAAGAGCGAAGTCGTACCCTAGGTAGCCCTGGACATTCACATACAGTCTGTCTCAGAAGAAAAGAACCGTTTTTTTTGGAACTCCAAGATATATATATTTTGTTCTGATTTTTGCTGCATAATAGTCCCACTCAAGGGATAAGACGCTAGAGCTAACTCAGGTTAGTGCCGCTCGAAACTTTACCGTAAACGCAACCAAACAAAAATGAGTGAGAAGTACTGCGTTTTGAGGCGGTATTTTTATGCACGCATTCTAAAGGACCGAAATTATCTTACACCGCGGCTGCAAAAGTAATTAAAAAATCCAAAAAGTTTGTTGTGATGTGTAATTAGCGGTATAAGGTGTACAAAAATGTTGATGACTTTTCCGAGCGCGGCTTAAAGCGAGTGACGACAAAAAAGCAGGATAAGGGGAACGTCCAACTTTTTAAGTGGGACCCTTCTTCGTGACTACACCACGCACGATCAGTTCTTGCTAAAAAGGGAATAAATGTGAGTATCAACACCATCGATTGACTACTGAAGGAGACAAATATATCCTACCGTGCCACATAATCAAAACCACTGCTCTCAGAAAAATGCATTGAGAAACCACAAAACAAAAAAATGACGTCACAGTATTGGACTGGCCTTCCCAGTCCCCAGACGCCAACCGCATTCAAAATGTTTGGGGAATTATGAAAACGCATCTTCCCGGGAGGCCAGTCCATGATTTACAGCAACTCCCGCGTTAAGTTCGCAAAATCTAGTCCTGTTGGCGATGAGCTACGCAGAAAACCTCCAAAGCATGCCGAGAAGATGCCAGGCTATATTCGACAACGATGAAGACTACACTGTTTATTGAGTAATTGCGACTCTTAGTTTTTTACATACTTTCATGTAAAAAATTTTAAAATATATATCTTTTATACTTCATGAATAATCGCGGTTCCTTTTTTGTGACACAGACTGTAAGTAGTGGAAAATACTTACCTTCACCCCTTTCGCTTGACAGCGTCTGCAGATAGAATTGAAGGGTACCTTCCAACGACCTGTAAGTGTTGCAGTGATGCTTGAGATGTTTGGTCGAGAGCATCCTAACAGGTAATTCGTCCTTTGGATTTTGTACGACGGCCAAGTGTTTTTTGTTGTAATACATGTAGTTAGTTGCTTCCACCTTCTTTCGGCTAAAACATGATAGATGTGAAGCAATGGATGCTTTTATTGTGTTGTGTGGGTGGAGACTGCCACCGCCTCTGCTAAGTCTATTGCCGAACCTTTTCCTGCTAGCTCATCCGCTATCTCATTACCCCGTATGTTCCTATGACCTGGAACCCTCAAATGTACGCCAGTCATATTTGACAGCTGCGGTATACAAACAAACAAGTAATAGTGCGCGTAAAAGTCAAAATAAAGACTTCCATCAAAATATTTTTTTTCCTATTTAATAGCAAAATTATTCCAAAACAAAAAAAAAAAAATTGGATGAATTCATTTACGCCGCCTAATATAAACTACATCATTTGAACTTTATCTTTTCCATACCCAATTCACTTTAATATTTTTCCAAGAATTTATTCTTATTTCAAATGCACACAGACAAAAAATTATTGTAAAAGTCAACATCTACGAATTTGAAATGCTTGTTTTTACCACTTTTAAAGGTTACCATTATTAAAAAAAAAGAAACGAAAATGTAAAATTCATAGTTGTTGTTGTTCAAGGATATACTTCGCATTCGCTAATGCTTCTAAAAGACCAAAAAGTCTAGCACTGGCATTAATTATTTTGTGTTTTGCTTTTTTAATGAATACTATCAGACTAATCTTGTGAAGCCGGCCACTTCTGACGTTATCTTTTGGGGTGCTTGTAAAATTGGATGACGTCTGCGTATCTGCGATCGATGTCAATGTCACTGCCACCCGCCATTAACAGAATACACAATTTTCAAGCAAGACGTCTTTGTATACAAAATATCTATAAAAAATAAAAGAAATAAAATAAAATAAAAATAGCCAAATAAAAAGTGTATAAATAAATGTCTATCCAAGTCTTCTTCAACGCATGGGCTTATTCCAAATCATCTTTTCCACCATCCCTTTCACATTATCGCTTATGTCGTGCGATGCGATCATTCAAGATCAACATGGCACTGTATAGCTACTTAGCATAAGCGTTTATTGATCTCCAACGTAACACCAAAGTACATAAAACAAATAATAGACCTTTCCGCCCCACTGCCCTTACATTGTCCCTGCATCCACATAGTACCGAAGACTTTTTGCTCTAACTTCTGTTCTTTAGAAAAATGTTTGCATTGTAAAAATATGTAAAAATCTGTCGCAGCTGAGCTAAAACGTGATCGAGGCGCCGAAATCGCTAGCATTCCATTGTTCTACGAGTGTACACAGCTTTGGGGTGTGTATGGCGCAACGTGGTTGAATTGATTTGATTGTTGACTGCGTTGTTTTGATTTTAAAATCACATCAAACATACCTATATCTATGGATATGGAAGGGCAAAAAGAGCGTAACACAAGACACATTTTAGCTTTCGAGTATAAGTAAATGATTTCACCTCACATATTTTTTTCGGATATTCATTTTAGTTAAGAGCGACAAAATTTTTAAATCCGGCCGACATGTCCATGCTGAAAAGAGATATTCCATTTCTGAAATTTGGGACACCCGGACTGTGTGAATACGAATGAAATTTGAGGACAGAATTTTGTTGCTGAGTACCCGGTGACGTGGCAGAATTTTAAATTTCACCATAGCTGTAAATCTATGCTGGGTGCGATTCCGCTGTCGAGTCTCCAACGGCGTCGCAGCCAAAGTTACTCTCACAATTTTGCTTCGGATGGTCAAAGCTTATAATCTGTCATCCTTTTGCTACATCAAACATAGAAACAGCGAACGGCTACGGAGGCACATAAGTGATTTCAGAGGGAGAAATTCTCTCCCCAAATGCTTAGCATACACACTTTGAAATTCTTTTGTGCAAGTGAACTATTACCTCTTCTGATATCATCATTCATCTATTGCAAATGGGTCTTCCTTCTCCCTTAGGTATATACATATATATTGTATAATTGGCGCGTACACCCTTTTTGCGTGTTTGGCCGAGCTCCTCCTCCTATTTATGGTGTGCGTCTTGATGTTGTTCCACAAATGGAGGGACCTTCAGTTTCTAGCCGACTCCGAACGGCAAATACTTTTATGGTAGTCACGCACCAACCCATTCGGCTACGGCGGCCCTTAGGTAGGTAAGTGAAATGGTTGAAGTACCACTCTGGCGCTCCCCATTGAAAATTGAATGGCGAGGAGTTCAGAGGACTTTCAGAGTTCTCCGTCTATTATATTGGGACCAAAGGGTTTTCGAAATAACACATAAAGAAATGGAGATACATCTATTCTGCGCTTTTCTAAGAAATAATTTAACTTTAACAACACAATGGGGATGACCGGTTAAGAAGACTCTGAGACCAATTTAATCCCCTTCCTGGAAAGGACATCAGCAATTTCATTTTCCTCTGTATTCCTATGTCCTGGAACTCAGATCAGAGAAATGCTACCTGCAGCCTCAAGAAATTTGATCTCCTCTTCACAGGAGTTTACTAATTTCGTTCTGCACCATGGCGTCGTCAGAGCCTTAATCGCGGCTCGACTATCGGGAAGAAATATTAATATATCTCTCGCTCCACGTTCTCAAAGCACTTTGTATGTCTGCAACATCGCAAAGACTTTTGCTTAAAAAACAGAAGCACTATTCGGCAATTTTAAGGAAATGGATAAATTGGCTGATTTAGAGAAAATGCCTGCTCCGATTCCATCTTGGAGCCGTCAGTGAAGACAGACGTGTGGATTTGCCTCTCGTTCCAGTCCTGCCTACTTGGAAAGATTGCCATGGAACGACGCTCAAACTCTAGTTTGCGGATAGAGAGATCTGTCAGAAGTTCAGAGAAATACGGTGTTAACTGCCCAAAACTGCTACCATTTCCCTTGAGAGAATGCTTCTGGAGGCCAAACTCCTTTAACATTCATCTCCCTTACTTACAGCGATTCCGTTTGCTACATGGATATTGGAAATCCATCTCGTTTTATGTCGAGTACATAATCAACCGAGACAGTTCTAAAAAAAAACTACTTCACTAGTTCAAACTGATTGGAGTTGTTCCTTGAATATCTGATATATTCTCTTCGCTTACATGAAACGTTGGACTACAGTTTGTGAAACAATGTTTCGTACGTTTGATTGTCAAAGCAATGTATTCGCAAAGTAGAAGGCAAATAATGAATTTGCCGTGTTTAATTTCGGACTGACAACATGAACACTGCGAAGGAAAACAAAAAGAAATCAGCTGATTTACTGATATCACCTTTTATATATTCACCTTGGTGGGATGGTTTTATGAGCGACAAGTATTTTTTGATAAAAAAAAAACAAAATCACTATTCACTATTTAATATTTTTATTAGACAAAAACCATAGAATAAAACTATCCTGCGTTCTTCTGATCTTCATTTCTTCTTAATTTGATCGAGTCTTGCTCCAGTACGTAACAGAGGTTTAAGACAGAAAAAATTCAAACAATACCTTCTGCTCAAATATGAACGAGACGTTATCAATAAAACGGTTCGCGGATGACATATGGCAAAAATAAATTTCTTGTTTTTTGGTAGGACTGTTATAAGCTTACATGGCAAATTTCAGCGTGATATGTCACATAGTTTGTTTTCTGTGCTACTGTAAACAAGTCAAGCTCGAGTGTGTTCTTCGAATTCTCTTTTATGACTTCAATTGTCTCAAAATGTTTTCCACGGAGCGGCAACTTGAGCTTGGGAAACAGGAAAAAGTTCACATGGAGCCATATCAGGCGAATACGGTGCTTGCGGAACGATATTAACATTATTTTTGTTCAAATAATCGTGAACAAGACGTGATGTGTGAGCTGGTGCATTATCGTGATGCAAGAATCATGACTTGTTGTCCCACAATTGCTTCCTTTTAAGACGAATGTTCTCGCGCAAACGCTTTAAAACGTCTAAATAATATTCAGCGTTAACCGATCGGCCTTGCGGAAGGAACTCCGAGTGCACCACACCTTCGTAATCGAAAAAAACAGTCAGCACAACCTTAATTTTTGAGCGACATTGGCGTGGTTTTTTGGGTTGATGTACGGGCCTCTTTGAACGATTTGTACCACTGGAAAACACGTGCACGCGATAGAGCAGAGTTGCATGTCTGCAACATTTTTAAGGCGTCTGAAGCCGAAATTTTGTTGGAATAACAAAATTTCAAACAAATTCTTTGTTCAACTTGAATTTCCATCATTAAATTCGAAGAACACACTCGAGCTTGACTTGTTTACAGTAGCACAGAAAACAAACTATGTGACATATCACGCTGAAATTTGCCATGTAAGCTTATAACAGTCCTACCAAAAAACAAAAAATTTATTTTTACCATATGTCATCCGCGGACCGTTTTATTGATAACGTCTCGTTCATATTTGAGTAGAAGGTACAACGTACGTTAAACCAAATGTGCAATTAAGTAGGAATTTACAAGTTGCAAATAGTATTCATCGAGGCAACAGTTAGAGCCTAATATTATTATATTTTGATATTGCTTATTACTATGTATAAGCACTTATATACCAGCATTTGTTAGAATAAGATAAGAATCCTAAATAAAGATGAACAAAAAAAAAGAAGAAATCATTATTCAATGCTGTTTAAGTAATTGTTAAAGGATCGCTACTACCATTACTTTATATACCAGACCATAACAACAACAAAGAGTAAGAATTTATACAAAATAAGTTGGGGAAGGCCTGATGAAACGAGGCTTTAAATAGCAATCAGAGTCAATCAACCCACCAATCAACCGGAAACCACTCAGTGCCCATTGAACAGCTAAGAGTTAAATAGTTAAATTTGTCTCGTGATCTATAAACTATGTTGAAACAACTTCTATCTGTTTATCAGCTTCTTTGTGCCTGTCTCAAATCATCTCTAGCATACTTTAGCATGGCCGCCGTTTACAACTACATACATAAAAACCCTTACATACCAGGCGAAGGAATCTTCTTTACAGTACGTGGTGGACTATATCTTCGTCAATATTTTACTCCATTTTATTTTATCCATTGCTTCTTCTCTCCAGTTGTTTACGTTTATTTCCTAAAGATCTAATTCGATGTCATCTAACCATCTCGATCGTGGAAACCCAGATTTCGCTCTTTCGGCATGCGCAGGCTGAATGCTGATTCAAAAACAGTTTAACTACTCTGTCTATTGCTCGTTTATTTCGAATGGTACTGTTTTATTTCTGCATTTTTTAAGTTTTTCATATTTGTAGGTCGTTGTTGTTATAATAGCATAAACTGTCCTCATACATTTTTGCGGAATCCTATTTAAGTGACAATCCTTTGTCTTTGGTCGGAAAACCCAGTCACTCAGGTAACGTAGAACTGAATGTGAGGGGTCTCCCCTTGTGTGATTCTTAGTTTTAAGTTAGGTACGGCGGCCGCCGTAGACGAATGGGTTGGTGCGTGATTACCATTCAGAATTCACAGAGAGAACGTTGGTTCGAATCTCGGTGAAAGCAAAACTAATAAAAACATTTTTCTAATAGCGGTCGCCCCTCGGCAGGCAATGGCAAACCTCCGTGTGAATTTCTGCCATGAAAAAGCTCCTCATAAAGTCTGCCGTTCGGAGTCGGCTTGAAACTGTAGGTCCCTCCATTTGCGGAACAACATCAAGACGCACGCCACAAATACGGAAGGAGCTCGGCCAAACACCCAAAAAGGGTGTACGCGCCAATTATATATATATATAAAATAAAAATAGTTTGTTTCTTAGTTCTAACTAAAGTAGAAAAAATTAAAATTTAAAGAATTTCATTTATAAAAAAAATTTTCTAATATTTTCAACATTAATTAGCACCAATTTATATAAACTACAATACATAAATCTACTTAGTCCTTTTTATCATTTTCGCGAATAATTATTTTCTCATTCAAATTCTATTTTGTCATAATTCTCTACTCCCGCCAAACTCGGCTGGCGCAAATTTATTGCATTCATTAGAAGTTTGTGGAGTTCACGGTCGCAAGTACAAGCGACTTGGGTTCAAAATGATACTCTTTTAGAGTCAACTGCGTCATTTTTGAATGGTATAAACTTTCTAAGCTTTATTTGCTTTTAATTCTTTAAGTTGACTGTTTGCATTTCGCTTGAATGTTGGTTTTTTTTAATATATGTATATGTTTTTTATGTTTCGTTGTTTGCATTTGCTCACCTCTCCATTTTTATGATTTTGCAAATTTGAGCACTGAGGAAATTCTCGCCAATTCACTCCCATTCGTAGTTATTGCAAAATTCTATTGAATGCGCACACACACATATACATACATGCGCTCCGTGTATATAGAACTTCATCAGCACCTCTGAAATTAAAAACAAAACAAAAAATCGGAATTGTTTATGAAAAGCCATTGAACGCGTCTGTAAATGACTTTGGGTTCTTCCCAACATTTCACTTAAAATGAAACATACATACATACATATGCCGACGCCGTGACGTCAATCAACTATTGTTTTTTTTTTGCAATTTGTTTAATCGTTTTACTTTGGCAATTACTGCGAATTACAAGGCAACTGCACACTGAAATTACATTCGCATGCAATTACTCGCATTGTTCCTGACTTTCCCAGCTTTTATTTTTTCTTTCGTTAGTTTTTTCTTTTATATCTACATATGTATGTATGTATGCATGCGTGTTTATTTACATTTGCCTTGAATTGGCGTTTGCGCAGAGATATTGCCGAAATTCCCGAAATTCAAGGTAAAAGAATTATTTACAACGAAAGCATCGGTTGATGACTCGAACGCAAAAGAATTGAATGCCGGAAGAGCTTTAGCACCACAACATAGGTAAAGATGGTGCTCTTATGTACACACATACATATGCACATACAAGAAGAGAAATGTTAAAGCGGCGCTTAAAAGATATGCAAATGTTCTGATGTGATAAAAATTATTGTATGTAAGTATGCACATATGTGCATATGTATGTATGGATATATATATGTATATATATTTCTGCATCATAAACGGAAATCGTGGCGCGCTGCGACGTTTGTAATGTAACTTACCGATGCACATTTGTGTGTCCACTGTGTACGCAAAATAACTAAATATGACGAGATAAGATAACATTTTTGGTTAGGCGCCTTTCACAGGCTTTATTTGTGCTTTCACCTTAGCGGCCCAGTGGCACATACACATACATATGTATGATCATTAAAAGAAGTGCTCTGCCTTTACCTATTGATTTCCTTGTGCCGCTCCGAAAAATTTAAAACTAGTATTGAAATTCAAGGGGGTATCTTTGGTACATTATTAAGCATACTTTTAACTATATTCTGTAATTTTTTCATGCGGAAATACTTAAAAATAAGCCGGTGACAGACCATGTCCGGGAACGTCTTGCAAAAAAAAAAAACATTTTGCAGTGATCACTGTATCGCGGTCGGAAATTATCTGAAACCAAAACCAATTCAAATTTAGTCAAAGTATCATTAAATCTTCCCCCAACGTTATCCGCCTATTTTTTTCTTCGTTTAAAAATTTTTGGTGGCGGTCTAAAGTGAAAACTTCTATTTTCAACAAAAATTTCCGCCATTTTGTGGGCAGGGGGTTCCCGTCAAAAAAAAAACATAAACTAAACGTTGGGGGAGACATTTTATATGAAGAAAATGTGTGCCAAGTTTGGAATGAATCGGTCAAGTAGTTTTTAAATGGCAGTGATCACCGACTTTCAAAAAGTAGTTTTGAGAAAAACGCATTTAAAAGTATGAGAGCTAAATGTATATATACGAATAATGTATACCTACTTGTCAGCCACGCTGCCTTCCCGAACGTTCGCACCAAATTTTAGAAATATATTCTTGAAATGTTTTTTTTTTTTTTTTTTTTGTTTGTCGGGACAACTAGCAAGTGCAGCACTCAGACATTAATTGAGTCCATTGTACTACACTTGGATCTCCGATCTCCGAAGAAATCTGAGTAGATCTTGTGGTGCCAAGGAGCCAAGATGGTCGCTTCTTAACACATCAGTGCCAAAGACCTCAAACCTGATTCGAGCGAAGGCGGGGCAGACACACAGGAAGTGGTCCGCCGTCTCATCCTCCTCTTCACAGGCTGGGCAGAGTACACTGTCTGAGACGCCCAACCTTTCCATGTGCTTTGCCCACAAAAAGTGGCCCGTCATCAGTCCAACCAGCCGTCTACACTCCCCTCTGCCTAATGACAGGAGGGTTTGCGACAGTCGATCGGACATGACAGGTAACATCAGTTTTATCCATCTGCAGCCTCTCTCAGCCTGCCATGCTCGCTTGTGGGTGGTAGTTACCCATTTGCTAACCGTGGCCGTGATGGCCGCAGAGGGGAGTGGCAAAACGAGCTCTGGGCCAATGAAGTTGGCCTCAGAGCCCATCTTAGCTAAGGAGTCAGAGGTCTCGTTACTCGTTTCTTGAAATGTTAAACCATAAGATAAGACAAAAAAAAAAACAAATGGATTTTTTGAAAGTGCAAACCCTTGCCCGCCCGTCATACCCGCCCAATCTTACAAATTTATCGCGAGTCACTTAGAACGATGAGGTGACAAAAAAAAAAACGACTTGCACTACTCATAATTTAATTGTGACTGGTGCTAACAGGGATCCCTTGAAGTCATCAAAGGCTATTGTAGATAAAACCAACAACTTAGTATCAGCGACAACTGTACGGTGTCGACTGTAGGTACAACATAAACCTAGCAGGCAGAATAGCTCCTGAAGTTCCTCTATTGAAACAAACAAATTGAAGGAAGATTAAAAGTTTTGCTCAAGAGCACAACTCATGGTGTGCACCAGGGGGTGTGAAAAAATTCTATAGCATACTTTGGAGCGATAAAACACAAATCAATTTATTTGGAGATGATGCTGGGTAAAATGTCAGACATCCTAAAGGACAAGAGTTTTCACCGCGGTTCACAAAAAGAAAAAAAATCAATCTCGGTGGCGGGGCATTTGGCCATACTTCTCTTGATATGGAGCAGAACCTATTCACCTCATGCCCAATAAAATTGACAAATTTATTTACGAGGAAATACTTCAAGAAGTGATACTACCATTTGATGAGGAGAATATGCCATTTCGGTGGATTTTTATGCAAGATAATGACCCAAAACGCTCTCCAATGTTAGTACGAGTACGTGAATGGTTTGTACAAAATATTCTCAAAGTTATGTATTCGCCAAGCCAGTTACCCGACCTAAACCCCATTGAACACATTTAGGAAGATTTGAAGAAGCGAATAGGGAAGGAAGCATTCAAAAATAAGAAGGATTTAATGCAAAAAATTAAAGAACTCCACAGAAACCTGCCGCAGGATTACGAATTGTTTGCTAAATCGCATACAAAAACTCATTGACGATGATAGTGGACACAGTTGTTGTTGATTAAATATTGATAATTTAAACAGCATTTAGTTACCATATTAATATTTCGTGTTTGTTTCTATTGCCTTTGTCATTTGTTGTAAAACATCTTTGAATTATCAGGTCAGTCCATAAGTTCGTACGTTTTCAAAAGATGGTTTTAAAATTAATAAAAAAGATGTTTAACGTATTTATTAATCAGTAATATATTTTCCTTCATTATTTACAATGTCTTCCCAACGTTTAGGCAAATTTTTAATTCCCTGCTAAAAAACTTTTTTTTTGTCCGTGGAGCCAAAATACGCTTCGATATCCCTTTTTATAATATAGCTTCTTTTGAAAAGTAGTTCTTGTTACTCATATGGGATTGAAGTCCACGGAAAAGGTGATAATCACAAGGTGCAATATCCAGAGAGTATGGTGAATGCGGCATTAGCTCCCATCCGAGCTCGTTCAGCTTGCCTAATGTTTGCCTTGCGGTATGAGGTCTTGCGTTGTCGTGGTGAAACAAAACTTTGCGTCTATTCACTAGAGACGGTCGATTTTTCTTAAATGTCTCATTCAGGTTTGATAGCTGATGGGAATAATAATCAGCAATTATCGTCTGGCTTGGGTCCAGAAGTTCATAATAAACAATACCGGCCATATCCCATCAAATAGACAGGAGAATCTTCTTGGGGTGAAGGCCATCTTTAGGGGTCATCTTTATCAAACCATTGGTGTTTGCGAACAGGATTATTGTAAAGTACCCATTCTTCATCACCAGTAACGAACGATACGGTTAAAAAACTTTCATTTTCAAGCCGTTGCAGCAGCTGAGAACACACACTTACACTCTCTGCTAAAGGTTGGCGGTGGGAAGTCTATGCGGAACCCATTTTTCCAGCTTTGAAACCTTTCCCAACTGAACCAGGTGCCTGTGAACTGTTCCATGCGATGAATTTAACCTCTGAGCTATCCACTGTCAAATTTGGCTCAGCTTCAACGAGTTCGAGCAAGGCGTCGGAGTTAAAGACTTCAGGACGACCAGGGCGCGGTTACCACTTCGGAATTTTAAAAACCACTTTTGAGCAGTCCTAACACTCCAGTATCCTCTCCCTGAACAGTGTTTATTTCTGCAGCAGTAGTTGTTGCATTTTTATATATGCTTTTAATTTGCCTCTTATACGCGTTCGAATATTCCATTTTATTTTTTAACAACACGTGCTTCTGTCCGCTATTAAAATCACTTGTTGAATGCACAATATATCAAAGAAAATATGAATAGTTCCGTTATATTCCGCGAATAATTTTTTGTATGCAAAAATCGTACAAAAGTGAAATTATGGGTAAAATACGCACGAACTTATGGATTGACCTGATATATAGCCTCTGCGAATTTCCGTCCATAAATTATAAGTAAGTCGTCAACATAGCC
Organism: Anastrepha obliqua; assembly: GCF_027943255.1. Lineage (NCBI taxonomy): Eukaryota > Metazoa > Arthropoda > Insecta > Diptera > Tephritidae > Anastrepha > Anastrepha obliqua. The sequence goes on from NC_072896.1 coordinate 36,343,042, forward strand.
TTTTAGCTTTTTTACTTTCAATCAGTTTAAATGAATGAATGAAAAATATCTTGTGTTTTATTCAGCAATTTTTAGCAGAATGTCAAAGAAAATAATTTACAATTGCTTTGTGTTTTTAAAAACATTCTTTGCAAAAACGAAACGAAAGTCGTATCCTAAGAAGCCACGGTAATGAATGAAAGTCTAGACAAATAAACCTGTAGCCGCCTTTTCCGTTATAGTAATTTTTCAGTAGATACTTTGTGTCAATATACTTATATGTATATATAATAGCTTTTATTTTAAATAATATGTATACCATATTATTTCTTTAACACGCGCCGGCTTAACGATTTGTGCTCTCAAACATCACTGCATACCAAAGCAAGGGAGCTCAACCGTTGGGAACATCAATTATCTCTATTATTCATAGCGCACGTAACTTATGATAAACATCTGCTGCGCAATGCTAGGCATCACTTGCTAAATAAATTTTATTTATTTATTCATCCATTTCAAAGAAATTAGTAGATCCATAGGTGCATGTGAATATGAGTGATTCAGAAATGTGTTCGTTTTTAAGTTGACTAATAAATGAATACGACACTAATGAATGCTTAGCTTGAGGCTTTAACTTAGTTATGCGAATACACAGTTAACACATGGGCTGAAAATTCTCGGGCCTAACACACAGAACACTAGTTTTATTGCATTCACCTCTTTTTCAGTGAGTGATAACCTTAAAAAGACAGCTGCTAAAATTTCAATCACGTTCTTTTCTCATATAACACTTAAAAATTTTAAGGGCTCTTAGTCGGTGGACTAACCACCCATCACTACGCCAGAGGTCAAAAGTCAATTAGTGTAAAACCTACTTATGAATCTACTTATCAGCCTGCATGTGCCACGAAACCAGGACAGATTTGCTTACTGCAGCTTTTGTATTCTGAGCCGAAGGTATCCAACTGGATTAGTTATTTATAATTTGTACTACGTTTTTGCTCCCTTTTCTCTTCAAATAGTTATCTACATTTTTTGCGGAGGATTTTGTTATTGCTTTCATTGATCGCTTAAGGAGGAACGCCACTGTGGAAGGTCAAAAAATAGTCGATTTTTGGGAATTTTTTTTTTGTAAGTAGGAATGATTATTCGAGGATCGGACAAAAGGCAATTTATTATATATGTATTAGACTATGTTGATGTAAATTTTTATTAAAATTATTGAAAATTGACAAATTTATGTAAATAAACGTAACGAGTTAAAAAAAAATGACGTCATCTGGTGGCAGCGATACAGCAATGAATAATCATCTGAAATCAAAAAACCAAAAATTGTATTAATCTACACAATAGTGGCTATCGTTGTATGTAGCCGTTTTTTTTTTTTGACAAAATGGTGGTGATTTGAATTTCGATGTGTGTTTTTTACCATTTTTTTTTTATTTTCAACAGACCCAAAAAAATAGTTATTTGCAAAATTATGAAAATCGGTTATGTACAACGATAGCCAATGCGATAACAAAAATTTTGAAAAAAAAGAAAATTAAAATCAGTTCATTAGTCTTCGAGAAATCGTTGCGTATCAAAAAAAATCGTTTCGAGAAAAACGCATTTGAAATAAAGCATCGTATCGTAAGCGCTACGGGACCGAACCGACGGGCGCTCAATAAGTACACATAGAATCGGGAATAAAGCGAATTTTGCTTTACCACATATTCTTCATTAGTTATACTAACAATTTATGCAAAAAACAAAAAATCGATTTTTTTGAATTTTCACAGAGGCGTTCCCCCTTAAAGCTGACCTCGTTTCTGTTTTAATATTTGTTAAATCTGCTTTCTAACTGAATGCATCAGCAACGGCATTGCAAATGAATGCATTTATGTACACATATACAAACATATGTTAAGTTTATAGGATTCCCATTTCAATCTTAAGCTTACATCTAATACGAGAAGAGAGAAGAGAAGAGAATATTAAGCCAAATTTTTGGTGATTTTTGAAATCTAAAAAGTCAAGCGCCGGAGTTCCTTCTGTGGTTCTTGTTAATTACAAATCTGCTACTACACCTACGGACGTAGCCAGCCAATTTGTTTGCCGATTTTTTCAAATCTAATTTCACTAGTGACGATGCGTACTCGTTTTCTACTTGCCACTAATCCACTTTCATCTTTGAATTTTGGCTATTTAAATTTTGTTTCTCTGGACATTTAAATGGGATTTTGGGTTTAAAAACTTCTTCGCAGACTGATACGGATGGGCTGTCCGTAATTTTGTGATTTTCCAATCACCTCTATATTCAAAAGTCGCAAGAAGAATGATGTATGCACTTACAGGCCGATCTCGAAGCTTTTTTATTATATCTAAACTTTTCGAATAAATTGTAAAAGAAAATATGTACTTTGCGACTAAGAGCTTAATCTGGCCCGAACAGCATTTATCTCGGGTAGTTCCACAGTTTCCAACCTGGCTGCTTTTGGTGAATATTGCCTTCAACTTTTACTGAAGGTTTTCAAGTCGATTGTGCTTACATGAATTTTTCTAAAGCATTTGATAAAGTTTCTGATACAATTCTATTACGTAAATTAGCCACGCTTGGTTTTCATTCTGTTTTCTTTCAATGGTTCAAATCTTATTTATCCGATTGACGATGTGTAATAACGATTGTGGGTGAATGTTCGGAACCTTTCATTGCCTGTTCAGGTGCGGCACAAAGCAGTTTTTTAGAATATCTTCTCTTCGTTCTATTTATTAATGATATTAGTACCTGCTTTTCATTTGCCAACTATTTTTTGTATGCTGATGATTTGAAAATTAGAAAAAATGAAGATGTTCCTATGTTGCAAACGTTCACTGGTGCAGTAACTCTGGCATCTCCCCAAGCATTAAGAAATGGTTAACGGCAACTAAAAAACACCTGATCTAAGTAAACTTTTTAAAGAAGATATGCTAAATAATTTCACATTTTCAATTTTCGTACTTTTTGTCCTCCCCTCATATGACAAAACTTATAATTTTTAGTTTAATTTTTCAGCAGTAAATGCTTTGGTATATAAGTGAAGGAACTTAAAAACGTTAAATGGTAATATTCATTTTCCATTGAAAAGTCATCATAGCAAATAGATACACCTACCATTTTTTTCTTTATTTCCAAATTATCATTATTAATACTTTCTGTAATCTTTCGAGACGCGCTTTAATCTTCCACTTTTGCAATATTTTCATTGCATATTTTTATTGCATTCATTTTACTTGAAAGATTTATCCTTGAATGAGTCTCTCAACCCAACAAAAGCATTACTGAGACACACAAACACACGCAAATCGACGATTTATTGAGCTTCAGCAGCAGAAGTAATCGCTGCAAACTGTGGCTATTTCAGTAAAAAAAAAATACCCTAGAATGCATCCAAATCGACGCGATCAATGCAATGCAATACGTATCTATGCCGCCCAGTCATGCACGCGTACTGGACATGTGCAATGGACATCGACGACAACAATGACAATGAACGCCAGTTACTATGCGTTTTTTCGTGTGGTTGTTGTAGTCCCTATGCAAATCGATGAATCGCAATAGTGATCATTCAGCGCAATTCGTAGAAGATATTCAAATGGAATTTCGCAATGTGTTTTTCTGGATTTTCATGTATTTGATTGCATTTTTCTATTTTTATTTTAAAATGTGCATTGCGAATGTTGTGAGTAAGCACAAAATACAAGCATACATACTCATTTGCCTGCATCTAACAAATGGATAAATGCTTGTCCGGAGGGTATATCGGCTGGCGCGACGTTAAAGGCCTGCGCCTTCTGGCGCAATGCAATGAGCGCAGCGCAGACTATGAACTTTTGCGCGTTTCCGTGCGTTACAGAGTTCGAAAATCAAAGCATTTTCTTTATTTTCCACACACAACTACCAGTGAACGATGATATGTATGTATGTATGCATATGTTGTTGTTTGTAAGCAAATTTACATACCCAATAGAACCATAAGTGAGATCTCCCAAAGCGTGAAAAAAATAGAACAGGGTCCGGCGCTCGAAGTGTAACCAATTAAAAAGGCCATGAATTCAGTTTGGAAAATTACTTTTATTCAATTCAAAGTAAAAAATGTGTGAAAATAATACAAAATTAAGAATCAATTTATTTTTGCTCGATATGACCACCTTTTGCCTTGGCTATGGCTTGAGACGGTCCAGAAACGAATTGCAAGCTGCCCGGATGTGACTTGCAGATATTTTGGCCCACTCGCGGAAAATGACTTTTTTCAGCGCCTCGAGACTGGTGAACCTTGCAGTTCGGACTTTGCTCTCCAAATGGCCCAAAGTGAATAATCCATCGAATTCGCATCTGGTGAATTTGAGAGCCATTGTGTGGACGTTATGAAGTTCGGAACGTTGTTTTTTAGCCATTCTTGGTTCAATCGAGCTTTGTGAGACGGTGCTGAGTTCTGTTGAAAAGTCCGTGGTCTACCACCGATTGTTTTTGTCTGCCCAAGGCTTCGAAGCAACCACCAGAATACTTTCCCGATAATATCTCGCATTTAGCTTCACGCTAGGCTCGATGAAAACGATTGGAGAGCGCTCATCTGCGGTTACAGCGGCCCAAGCCAATACCTGTGGCGAGTGCTGCCTCCTGGTGGCCAATCGATGACTCAAATTCCCGTATGAACGGTCGGTCAAATAAACCCTATCGATTTGGGAGTTTACGAATTCCTTAATTTGAAAACGTTTCTCCTCAGAAAAGACAATGTTTGGAAATTTACCGCTTTCGGCCAAACGAAGCAACTCCTTCGCTCTATCAAGTATGACTTATTGCTGCTTTGGTGTGAGATCATGCGCCTTTTGGATCTTGTAAGGCTTAACTTTGAGATCATTTTTCAGTATGCGACGGATGCTACGGTCAGATATTTTCAGTTATCTCGGTATTTGCTCGGCACTTCGTCGGGGATTTCGCTCAAGTCGCTTCTTCACTTTTTGAACCATTTCACGCGATCTGAAGTGGGTTACACATCAAGTGCCGGGCCCTGTAGTTACTGATTTCTTCTTTAGCAAAGAAGGGAAGTGATATCCCAAAACGACATCCAAAATCAATTCAGAAGAAGTACTTTGAAGATACTCAGTATTTGTTGCATTTAAAACCCGTCATAACTCGCTCTGGAACACGAAAGGCGTTAAATGTAACAATACAAGGTGGTCCATATAGTAGTTTTTGTAATCACATGCTATTTCGATAGTGGCAGCTCTCTCCTCGGAACGAAATTAATCGTCTCTCAGTTAAACAACATTGGAAGGATTGAGAAGATTTCAAAACCAGCTTTTCTGACGAAGGGCATTCACAGCTCTGCGGTTATATTATATATAACAAGCGAATGGCAGTTTGGTGCGGATTTTAGCGTGATAGTATAATTAAACCATTTTTCTTTGATCTAAACGCCATTTCGCTCGACAGCGAACGCTAAAGTGGCGTGATAAATGATATTTCGTTGCCGAAAATTAAAGTCGTAGATTTGGACGATCTTTGGTTTCAGCAGGATGGCGCACGCTATGCCATACATCCTATACCACAACCGATCTTTTGCGCACCAGTTTGATAATCGTGTTTTTAGCCCTCTCGGCGTTAGTAATTGGAGCTGCGATTTGACGCCTTTCGGCTTTTTTAAGTAGGTTCCTCGTACAGGATCGATATTATGCGAAGAATCCACTAGCAATTTGAGACCGAAGCAGCCTTCCTTTATGGCTTGGCGCGATACCCTCTCCCCCGATTTTGAAATCGCGTTCCTTAAATAATGGAAATGTTTGTTCTTTCGAATATATTTTTGTTAATTTTTTTGGAAAATATTAGACGGTGACCAGATAAGAGCGATGAGAAAAGAGATTTCAATAAAGTTACAAATTTTGAAGCTACTTCAATAAAATAGCTGCCTCGGCTTCGCTGGAGTTACTTCAAGCGGTCGATAAATGTTCGATGTCTCAGTCCGATAAGTGGACGTTTTTCTGCCAATAGCGTTTCAATTGTTTGTCTCGAGTACGTGATGAACTTGTTAGCGTAAACTAAGGACTTGACGTAGCCCAAGAGCAAATAAATGGAGGGTATCAAGACGCACTGGCTAATTGATGAACGTTCGCCGTGAGATGTCGCTAGTCGTCAAATTTCTCCTTGTATAGCATGCAGTGTCGTGTTGTTGGAACTTTCTGGATGATTTCAAGCTGTGCCTACAGGAAGTCGTTTAAGACCAGCCTATACCAAGAACTACCAAGGACCATTGAAATTCGTAGAGTAATAAGAATAAATAAGTTCCGTTGACCCACCAATTCAAAAACCGCACCAAATAGTTTTTATTTGAGAATGTATTGATGTTTGGTCGAACGGTTGTGGACTACCGCTGAGTCGGGAGTGGGGCACCTCCGAGAATAAGATTTTTTACCAAAATCCGGATCTGCATATTAACAACTGAGTCAGAATATTATTATAAACATATTGATGAATCATTTTCACACGTTCGGCAAGCATGAATATTTAATAATTTGACAGCAGCTGAATATATGACAAAAAAAGAGGTTGTCTGTAAAGTCGGTTTACTGACGATAGTTTAACGTGACAATGTCATAAGAAAATATTGATGGAATGGTTGCAATTTTCAAAACAAAATTTTAATTTTATTTGTTTGATAGATATTTTGTATGGATATAGAGATGAAACATTTATCAAATTCATGAAAGATATCTTCAATTTCGATTGTGCATCAGACGTTAATAAGTCAACAACACTAAGAGGCACCATCATCGATTTGCCTTCTTCAAGACACTACACTCGAAACACTCCCTTTCATTTCCTACTTTTTCTATCATCGTCCTATTCTCAACAGAGAAATGGTTCATTACGATGCACACAGGAAGAAGGCATATACAAATACAAGTATGTGAATTTATATAAAAATGCGCATATACATACATATATATGCTCACTCAAGTAGGACAGAGCCAGATGTCGAACGTTGCCGAACGCGGGGGCCGATTGTACTCTTTGTCGTTCGTTCCGCGCTCTCGCTTGCAGTTCAAGCACATTAGCTTACATTTGCTTGCGTACGGAATAGATTCGTATATTTGATATGTCCATATGACTTGTATGCATCTTTACATATAGATTTGTTCTTTTTGAAAATTGCGCGAAATTGTATATGTATATGCATGTTTATATACATATCTTATAAGGTATATGGTAAATATTACCATACATTTTTTCCTTCATATATAATAAAAAAATTAATAATAATAACATTAAGACAACAGGTATTATTAACAAACTTGGTTTTATTTTAAATTCTTCAAGTAAATCAAATTAATAATAATCAATAAGAAGGCATATGCAAATACAATACATGAATTTATATATGTACATATGCGCATATACATACATATATATGCTCACTTAAGTAGGAGACAGCAAGATGTCGAACGTTGCCGTTCGTTTGCTTTGTTTGCTTTGTCGTTCGTTCCGCGCTTTCGCTTGCAGTTCCTTCAAGGTAACGACAATGAGCAAGGTAACGACAAATGAGCAAGGTAACGACAAATGAGCACTGTAACGACACATTTTTTCGTGCGTGCAGCCGCCTAAATCGAATTATAAGACGTTATCACGTCAAAAAAATAAATAATTGGCGCGTTCATTTCTCTTAGTGGTGGGCCGAGCTCCTGCTTTTATTTGTTGGTGTGCTTCTTGATGTTGTTTCACAAATGGAAGGTCCTACAGTTTTAAGCTGACTTTGAACGGCAAATGCTTTTTCATAAGAGTTTTTTCATGGCAGAAATGCCGAAGAGCGATCACCATTAAAAAAACTTTTTCTATCAATAGGTGTTTAATAAAAAAATAAATGTTTTCTGCACTTGAAAGGTTTATTTAAATTTTCTTGCAATCCCATTAAACTTTTTGAAAATGTTTTCCAGGAACAATTTTCCAAGAAAGTTTCCTTCAAGAGAGCTCTGTTAAAAATGGTATGCCTGCTCACTATACCTTCCATTATATCACTCATACTATTTTGCCAAAAATGCAGAGAATTAGTCAGAGTAGGCATTACTTGGCTGGCATGCCAATTTTGTCATACTCCAAGTGACATCACCTCTTTTTATTGCGCCACGGGCAGCCAGTATGTATTCTCGAAGTACTCCTTGGTGAGTATTACTCGCTTTGATAGCTCTCACTTCTAATTCTACTGGGTGTATGCGAATAAATCGATAAAAGATAAATAACATCAAAGTCAATCAAACAGCAAAAAAAATATATAAAAATTGGCTATACAAAATTATGTTAATGTTTTTACGCTTTCGCTTGGGGACTTCTTTTGTTCAAGTGGTATTGTTCTTGTTGTTGGATATGTTTGACGTCAATGGCGGTATGCGTATATAAGTGTAAGTCAGCGATTCGCAAAACAATACATAAACATCCTACAGTGAAAAATGGAGTAAAACTAGTTACCTATTATACATTTTGTAACACTTTGCGAACAAGTGAAAAACGGTTGGAAAGCGGGATAGGGACGAAACATCGAAAATCAAATTTTACCACACAAAAAAATCACTTATTGAGAGTGGAGTTAGTCGAGGATGGGAGATTTACAAGGCGTGCTCTTTAAATATGGTGAAAAAGAAAATTGTGAGGGGAAGTTCGGCTGCCACGTCACTTGAGAGGTTCGTCAGGCGAATTCTGCACGATCATTTCACATGTATTGAGTAGGGGAATAAATTCCCGCCCTTCTAAGGAAGTGTCACCGCTGATACTATTTTTGTGATCGCTCTAGTAATATACTGGTGGTTTGAAGGTGTTTATGGGAGATCTCGATTGCAGTAGTTGACATTCGTTTGAAGCGTAAAGATCCATTTTTATCTGACGTTAAAAATGTCTACGTTCGTCTCGAAAAAACAGCATTTGCGGGAAGTCTCGCTTCATTATTACATTTTAAAGAAAAGTGCAGCTGAAACGTGTCGTATATTCATTAATACATATTTACGGTAATCACGCTCCATTAAATACAACTTGTAAATAGTGGTTTCGCGATCTGGTGGGATCAGAAGGATGTCATCTATTACGAGCTCCTTAAACCGTCTGAAACCATCACTGGCGATCGTCGCCGACTGTAGCTAACGCATTTGAATCGAGCTGTCAGAGAAAAACGGCCGGAATGGGACGGTAGACGTGACTGATTTTGCTGCATGACAACGCCAGACCATACGTTGCTAAATCGGTCCAGAAATATTCAGAGGGACTGAATTGGGAAGTCTGACCCCACCCGCCCTATTCCCCAGACATTGCATCTTCGGGTTACCATTGATCGTGATTAATGCAGTCAGCCCTTATTGGAGAGCGGTCCACTTCTTACGAGAGCATCGCAAACAGACTCAATAAATGGATCAAGTCAAAAGAACTCGAATTTTTCGTAAGAGGAATCTGTATGCTGCCTGAAAGATTGAGTAAAGTTGTAGCTTCCAGTGGCACAACGTCATACTTCTGGTATTATTTAATTCTTTAAATAATTCGTAACTTTGGCTACGAAAAGAGAGAAACTTATTCCCATATCCAATATTTACACACTCGTCCAATAAGTCGTCCAACACAATTTCAGTTTGTTTGTAAGCACATCCCCTGTTTCGTTAGGCCATGAGTTGATTCTGTCAAATGCACTCAGAACCGAATAACGGTCTGTTAAAGAGCACACCTCTAAAAAATTTTTAATTTTTTTACTAAAAAAATTGGTAGATTTTAGGCCGGGTGCTGTAGATTTAGTATAAATTCAAAGCGGAGCTATGACCCCGCCAAATACTTGACCCTACCGATCCCTTTTGTGGAACAACATTTAGACGTAAGCCACAAATAGGAAGAGGAGTTCGGCTAAGCACCTAACCGAAGTGTACGCGCCAATCATTTATTTATTTTCTATCGACCATTGCAACTGCGGCATTTACGCTTGCTAAGTAATAATGTTGTTTTTCGATCTCATAGATTCCAATATAAAGAACTGTTCAAAAAGCAAAGTGATTTGAAATCATTGCGGGATAGTGGCGCAACCAATATCATTCGCTAGTACTAAATAGTTTTGCGCTGGCACTAAATCACTTAACAAAATTTACTGCAAGGTATAAATATTTTTTCGTCAGCGGTGATTGATTTTTATAGTCAATAAACTGTAAATGTAAAAAAACATCGGTGAACCACAATGCGTGTGGCTTCATGGAAGCCCGCTGCCGTCAGCGCAGTACCCGCTGGTATCAACACAGTCGAAATGGCGTATATGGCTGATTTAGTGATAAAGAGCAATCTCAGCTACACCGTAATCTCGAATGTTATCGTTGTGCGTATCTACAATAAGGCCACAAGTTCGGTGCCCAAAGGCGTAATGAAACATGAAATTGCACTACTAGTGATCTCCACTCGTCAGGGAATCACCTTCGGCGAGGGGAAAGGTTGGACCAAACACTTCACAAAGGGACTAATATATGTATGTATATACAGGGTGAACCTATTCAAAACACCATAACTTTTTTGTGTGAAATTAGTTTTTATTGATTTCAAAGACAAAATTCTTCAAAAATGATTACAATTTTAACATATATTCGCTTTAGCTCAATATGACCACCTTTTGCCTTGACTATAGACTTCAAACGGTCAAAAAAGGAATTGCATGCTGCACGAATGTGATCTTGAGGTATTTTGACCCATTCCCGTATAAACGCTTTCTTCAGCGCATCCATACTGGAATATTTTTAAGTCCTCACTTTGCTCTCCAAAATGGACCAGATGGAATAGTCCATCGGATTTGCGTCTGGCGAATTCGAAAGCCATTGTGTGGACGAAATGAAATGTGGAACATGATTTTTTAACCATTCTTATACAAGAACCATGGGTATGTCACAAGCGTATCTGTGGTCTAAGTGCTATGTCGTGGGGACAAATACTTCATTGTGAAGGGAATGTGAGACCGCGAGCATGTAAGTATGTATTATCATGCCGAGGTTGATCGAACACACGATGTTAAAAGAGCTATGCTCCGAAGATATCGTTGCTGCAAAAATAAAGTACTTGAAAAGTGGGAACAGTGTCGAAGCTATCATAGTTTCGGCCTACCTACCCTACGACTCTTTACAGAAACCTCCTTCGAGGGAGCTAAGAGAAGTGGTCAAGTACGCAGAATCCAATAATCTGGGGCTAATAGTGGGCTGTGATGCAAATTCACAGAACATTGTGTGGGGAAGCAGCAAATGCAACCCCAGAGGTCTCAAGTTACTGGATTTTATCCTGTCATCCGATTTGGTCATTCAAAACACTGGTAACAAACCAACTTTTGTGACCAGAAGGAGACAAGAGGTGATTGATTTAACACTTACCAATAGGTCAGTTGGAAATCAAATCAAGTTTTGGAAGAGGACTCTCTTTCTGATCATCGTCTTATCGAATTCCGACTGGGAATTGACACAATATCAATACCTTCCGGTAGGAATCCTCGAAATGTGGACTGGGACAGGTATGGTGAGCTTGTAACAGAGCGATTACCAAACCTGAAAAAACTCAAATCAGCAGAAATGATTGAAGATGCTACTAAAAAATTAGAAGGTACTTTAATCAATTGCTTTGAGGAACTGTGTCCACTCAGGCAAAGCAGACAGGGGAAAGCGGTTCCTTGGTGGAACCCTGAACTGCCGAAGCTTCGTGTACGGTCCAGGAAACTTCTTAATAAGGCCTTGAAGACTAAAACAGAAGAGGACTGGGCTAATCATCGACTTACACAGAGAGAATATAAGAAAAAAGTACGGCAAGCCAAACTTGAATCCTATAGAAATTTCTGCAGTAACGTCGAAGAAATCAGGGAAACAGCGAGACTTTGTAAGGTCTTACATTTAGACCGCTCAGTAAGGCTGGATTCCATTCGAAAACCTGATGGTTCATACACCATTTCCAAATCGGAAACGTTTAATGCTCTACTCGAAACCCATTTTCCGGGTAGTAGAACTCTCTCTGAAGTTGAGAGTGGCATGAACAATAACGGTGGTAACGGTGGAACCTCTAGGTACAGCTGGTATATTGTTAGTCGGATAGTGACAAGGGAATCGATAAGGTTTTCCTTATCTTCCTTTGAGAACTTTAAGTCCCCTGGACCTGACGGAATATATCCAGCAATGCTTAAAAAAGGAGGAGACAGGCTGATTGAGGCCCTGAAAAGGATCTTCACAGCCTGTCTTGCATTTGGTTATATACCATCCCAATGGCGACGCGTAAGAGTAGTATTTATTCCGAAACCTGAGTGTTTTAGGAGCCACCAAATCTCCTGGTGCTCCTTGGCTCGACCTTTTCAAATTCAAAAACCATTCTTGGTTCACACGAGCTTTGTGAGATGGTGCCGAGTCCTGTTGGAACGCCCATGGTCTACGACCGAAACGTTTGCGTGTCCACTACTCTAAAGCAGCTTCTAAAACATTTTCCCGATAATAATATAAGTCGCATTCACTTTGACACCAGGCTCGATTTTAAAGCACGATTGGAGAGCGTCCATCAGCGGTCACTGCGGCCCAAACCATCACTTGCGATGGAAAATTGCTTCGAGTGGCCATACGTAGGCTCAAATTCTCGTATGAGCGTTCGGTCAAGTAAATACGATCGTTTTGAATGTTTATGAACTGCTCAATTGGGAATTTTTTTCATCAGAAAACACAATGTTAAGAAATTCGCCACTTCGTGCAAACGCAACAACTCTTTTGCTCTTTCGCACCGAACTTTGTTTTCCGGGGTGAAAGATCGTGTGCTTTTTGGAACTCGTAAGCCTTGACCTTGAGCTCATTTTTCAATATGCGTCGAATGCTGTCTTGCAATATTTTCAGTTCTTTGGCCATTTTTCTTCCACTTCGACGTAGATTTCGTTCAAGTCGAGCCTTCACTTTCCGAACCATTTCAGGCGTTGTTGTGGTTTTTTTGGTCCACCTCCATAGCGTTTTGCAATATACTACCAGTATCATTGTAACCTTTTATAGTGCGATACACAAACATTTTATTCACTTTGAGGTGACTGAGCTCACGAACAATGGCTGGTTGTGATTTTCCAGCCAAATATAACGCAATCACACTATGCAATCACACTATTATGTTTGAACTCCATCACAGAAAAAAAAAAATTCAACAAAACTGAGACGCAAATGCTTTTGATGGCTTATAAACAAAATATTGAACAGTCATTAGAACAATTTTGACGTTGATGTCATGAGCTGTTTTACAGATACAAGCAGTGTGAAGTTGGTAATACTTCATATTGTTCACCCTGTATATATACAAGTGGTGCAAAATTAATCACCCGAACGGAAGAATTATAAACGCCGACGTACTTGTAAAGTAGACAGCTGCAATACTCAAACAGACGAAATACGTGTAAAGAGTCGCTCAATCAATTTTTTTTTTGTTTTTTTGAAAACAATGCATTAAAAATAAAATAAGATGATTAATTTTGTATAATAAATACATATTAAAAACCCACTTGTATATTATCGACTCAAAAATGATTACGCAGTAGAAAGTTGAAGTTTCTTTTTGAGTCACAAATTTCTCAGACACTCACTGTTGTTATCCTCATGAAATTTTATTTGGTAGTCATAAACCTCTGAAGCATGAAATATTAAGTGAAGGGGGGAGCTCTGAGTGTTTTCCGCTATATGATTTAGATAGCCGCATATCACGAATCGGGTCATACTAAACGGTGATTTAAAGGGTAGAACCATGGATTTAAAAAGTGCTTTGATGTGCGAGATTCGATACATTTCTTAGTGCTACTACGTTTAAGGTGAAACGGCGAAGATTATACAGTATCAAAAAGAATAGGAACCCAGTGGGTGCAACGATTCCGTTCTGGTAATATGGACATCAAAGACGGGGCAATAAGGCCAGTTGACCAATATGCCGATAAAATGTTTTCCATTCCATTGATGAGGAACTGAAGATAAACTACGGAAAAATTCCTTTTACTGGAAAAACTTTCTAAATACTGCATGCATCATTATAAAGGTTGTGTCTGAATAACGAGTTAGATAGGTAAAGGGTTTACCAATAACAGGTGTGAATAGAGGTGAATAGAGTGCGCTATCGAGTGATGATTAACGATTCTTTATGGCCGGAATTTGATGGTATTGATCTGGACAACGTTTATCTTCAACAAGACGGCGCTGCGTGCCACACAAGCACCGAACCCATTGATCTTTTAAGGGAAAAGTTTCTCGAAGAGCCACCGAGATCTTCTGATTTAGCAACTTGCGACTTTTTTCTTTGGAGCCACGTGAAAGAGAAGGTCTACGCCAACAGCCCAGGGTCGTTTCAAGAACTCAAAGATGGAATTCGTGAGGCTATCGAGGACATAGGGCAGCCACTTTGCAATTCGGTTATGGAAAATTTCATGAAAAGGATATTGTCCTGTAAGCGTGGTCGTAATGGTCATTTGCCTGATGTTATTTTCCACTATTAACGGCATACCTTCCTCTTTATAATGAAATAAACATCCGTACATTTATATTAAAAAATAACATTTTTTTTTGAATATCAAAATAACACCTCTTATTGGAAAACCCTATAGATTTAATTTAAATTTGACACTTCGATCTTAGGACTTTTGTGTTTGTTGAAATAAACTCTGCTGTATGCATGTTTATTCTGAAAATCATAATTTTAACTTACCCACGGACAAATCTCCCAGCACCGCAGTGTAGTAACGATAATGGAGTTGCTAAGGTCGAGAGTGTGTAACACAATCCAGAATATCGATTCGTTATAAAGGGCCTAGGTTGAATGTGAACCACACCTAAACGGCAAGCTTTTTCTGCATTTCATTTGACATTTTTCAGACTAAATCCATTTGAAGATATTCAGGCTTATTATGAAAACGGGCGTTCAAATCAAAATGCATTTCGCGCACTTCATCTTCAGTGATGAGGCACATTTCCACCTCAGTAGATTCGTCAATAAGCAGAATTGCCGCATTTGGGCGAATGATAATCCAAGAGTGATTGCCGAAAAACCAATGCACCCACAAAGAGTGATTTTTTGGTGGGATTATGGGCCGGCGGCATCATTGGGACGTATTTTTTCCAAAATGAGGCCAGTTACTGTGAATAGTGTTCGCTATCGTGAGATGATAACGAACTTTTTATGGCCCGAATTGGAAGATATGGATGTGGACGATATGTTGTTTCAACAGGACGGTGTCACTTGTCACACAGCTAACGAAACAATGGCTCTTTTGCGCGAAAAATTTGATGGCCGAATCTTGATAGAACAATCTGCGGAGTACAACTCACCACTCTACCTGGCATTTATCGATTTTGCAAAGGCGTTCGACTCCCTAAAGCGGGATATAATCTGGTCTGCTCTATCTGCGAGAGGTGTGCCAGATAAAATAATTAACATCATAAAATGCATGTATGACGGTTCATGCTGCCGAGTGTTGCACGAAAAACTACTAAGCGAGTCCTTCCCTACTGTATCAGGCGTGAAGCAAGGCTGCGCACTCTCTCCCTTACTCTTCATAACAGCACTGGACATAGTTTTCGAAACTTATAATCGATGTGGTATAAACTGGAAGATGACTCAAAAGCTTGGCGACCTATCATATGCGGACGACGTCGTTCTAATTAGTAACTCTTATAACGAATTACAAACAAGACTCTCCAACACAACAAACGACTGCTTAAAACTTGGCTTACAAGTTAATATAAAGAAGACCAAGTCTATGAGAGTTAACGTAATCAACAACACAGAGTTTAAAATAGACGGAGGAAAAGTTGACGATGTAAACAAATTTGAGTATCTGGGCAGCATCCTAGCCCCCGATGGTGGTACAACGGCTGACATTCAGCGTAGGATATCCATAGCGACGAACACGTTTGCGGGGATGTCACGAGTGTGGTCTAACAAAGCGCTTAAAAGAGACACTAAAATCGGTATATTTAATGCTTGCGTAAAATCTGTGTTACTGTATGGTAGCGAAACGTGGCACATGAAACAAGACTCAACGAGAAAACTACAGGCATTCGTAAACAGATGCTTGCGACGCATTATCGGTACCTGGTGGCCACGTACTATATCTAACCCTCGCCTGTGGCAACTGACGAGCCAAAAACCTATTGAAAAGGAAATAATGCACAGAAAGTACAAATGGATCGGGCACACCCTCCGAAAACAACCCGAGGAAATAGTCTACTCAGCCTTACAATGGAACCCGCAAGGCACTAGAAACAGAGGGCGTCCCAAAATGACTTGGCGTAGATGCGTTAACCAGGAATCCAAAAAGTCATTCAATGAATTAAAATTCCTAGCCAGCAATCGGAATATGTGGAAATCTTTTGTAGATAGACTAAGTTCTTAGTACATATACCTATATGTTTTGTAATACCTGAACATGTCAATAATAATAAAGAGAAATGAAACTTAACTACCCTTTATAAAACAAGCTGTCGCAGAATAATCATTCAATTTTGTTTTGGAGGGACTTTTTTACTAAATAAAAAATGATTTTGAGTGATGGAAATCTTTATTTTGGCTTTTACGCGCTGCTTGTATACTGCAGCTGTCTATTTCACAAGTGTCAAATATGACTCACGTTTGACGGTGTTTCGAAAAATTATAAATCTTCCGATAGGGTTATTAATTTTGCACCAGCTTGTATTTGTATTCATTTAATTGTCGTATCGTTTGTTTTTTTGTTTATTGTTACGTTACGCGGCTTTGAACCCCTTACGCCCGATTTTGGCTAAATTCCTTTTGTAGCGTTATACTTATGCCAGACTATCAATCCATCTCGTATTTATGGAAGTGACAATGCTGCTTGTACCACACACTTTATAGGTTGAGATTTCCATATCAAGAGGGAGCGCTAGTGCCCTTTCTCGCAAATTCATCTCCCTTACAATTCCCTTTCATGTTACTATGCCCTGGCACCTATATCAAAGGGATGCGGAAATATTCCGCCATCGAGTTAAGAGACGCCCGGTATTTGCGAGCAACAATGGAATTAGTGGCAACCCCACCAAGATATTCAATCGCCGCTTGGCTATTGGAGTGAATATAGATTTCTCTGGAGGTAGTCACATTTTGCCTAACCAAAGAGCTACCCCATTAATGGCTAGAATTTCAGTGATTAGGAAGACGAGCCGGAACGCTTACTTTTGGCTTGTTACAGTAGATACCAAAGCTATAGCTATAGGTCTATATATAGCTATAGGTCTATAGTAGCCGTTTTTGTGTAAAAACAAAAAAAACAAAAATAGAAAATTGTGTTATTGTTACGATCCGAAATCATCGTTACCATATTTCGAGGTAAGGGCTCGTTATTCATATTTTTTGGTCAAAACTTTTATGAATGGTGACCACTGTGCACAGTGAATTGTGAGATAGGGCTAGATTTATTCATTAAGTTTATAATTCAGGGATATTCAAACTTGTGACCGATGCGATTTTATACTGATAGGCTGTTTACTGTGGTTATAAATTTACACGATGTGCCCGAGATATTGCCATACCGTTTTTAAAATTTTATTGCTGTTACCAAAAACGATAAGGAATTGCATTTACGTAATTGCATTTAAATTGGCGTTATAGGCAAGTGCGCAGGAATGTTCATATACTGATAACCCATTGAAATAGTTGTAATTCATTTTGGACAATCTTTGTGACAAAAATTTACTACTTGAACTCAAAGTATTGTACGTGTCTAAAACCGCCAAATCTAAACTTTCACATTGTTGCGTTATCTGGCTCTGCTCTGAAACAAAGCTGGACACGATTTACCACAAATAATCAATCAATGTCATTCCACTTCTGGATTCTATGGCTGCCGCTATCGACAATTGGCTTATAAATGCCGACTCTTAAGCATGGCGAAGCCATTAGCTGTCGCGATATTGCGAAATGTTGTTGAAGTACAGTTTAATTTTGGCTCTCTGCCTGGCGGCAGTGGTCGTAAGCAATGCCGAGCGTGCGCGTTATGACAACTATCGCGTCTATAAGGTGACCGCCTCCAATGCCAAGGAGCTGGCATTTTTGAAGAAAATGGAAGACTCTAGTGATTCGTTGATTTTCTTGGAGGGTGTACACGATGTGAACAACGAAATAGAAGTTGTTGTAGCGCCTCACAAGTTACCCGATTTTCTGAAAGCCTTAGAGGACAACGAGATCGATTACGTATTGATCGAGAATAATTTGCAAGCGCATCTCGATAATGACGAGGTCACACAGATCGCATCACGTGCTGGTGGTTATGGATGGGAGGAGTACTATGAACTGGACACTACCTACACTTGGCTGCAATCATTGCCCAGTTCATATCCGGGTGTAGTGACTCTCATTGAGGGTGGCAAATCTTATGAGAAACGTTCGATTTTGGGTGTAAAAATTTCATATAATAACGGTCAATCGCAAAAACCCGGTATCTTCCTGGAAGCTGGTATTCATGCACGTGAATGGATTGCACCGGCCACCGCTACATACATCATCAATCAACTATTGACGTCAGAGAATGATACTATTACGGATTTGGCTCGGAATTACGATTGGTACATTTTCCCGCATGCCAATCCCGATGGCTATGTTTACACCCACACTACGAATCGTTTGTGGCGCAAGACCCGTCAGCCCCATGGCACCTGTTATGGCGCAGATCCCAACCGTAACTGGGGCTTTTACTGGAATACGGTCGGCGCTAGCAGCAATGAATGCTCTGACACCTATGCTGGCCCCAATGAATTCTCTGAACTCGAAACGCTATCGTTGTCGAAGTACATCAAATCATTGGAGGGAAAAATCCAATTGTATATATCCTTCCACTCGTACTCTCAATATGTGCTTTACCCATATGGACATACCAACGAACTGCCTGATAATGTCGAAGACTTCGAACGTGTATTCAATGTTACAGTGGCTGGTATTGGCCAGCGATATGGCACCAAGTATACCGGTGGTAATATTTACGATGCCATTTATCCAGCTGCGGGTGCTAGTGTCGACTGGGCTTACGCCAACGTCGGCACTCGCATGGCGTTCTGTCTTGAATTGCGTCCAGGTCCAAATTCCATCCTCACTGGTTTCAGACTGCCAGCCGAACAGATTATACCCACCGGTGAGGAAACTCTGGATGGATTGGCCGCTATGGTTAACGAAGTTAAGACTTTAGGTTACTTTGTGTAATGAAGAGTGAAGAATAAAAAAAAAACTTTCAAAAGATTTGACCATTGCTTTACAAAACATAGAATGCCTCATTTGCTTGCTTGGCCCTCAAGGAAATACATTACTTCGATTGCTTATTATGCAGAAAGCTTAAATATCTAATGAGCAGCGTTTAACTTCAAAGGTTTGTTTTTTTCATAGGCGTTGTGATAGCGCACTACCATCAAGTGGTCTGCTGAAACCTTCTATTTCCATCACCTCTCGCCGCGGGACTACCGTCAATTAGCCAGCGATATGGCACCAAGTATATCGGTGGTAATATTTACGATGCCATTTATCCAGCTGCGGGTGCTAGTGTCGACTGGGCTTACGCCAACGTCGGCACTCGCATGGCGTTCTGTCTTGAATTGCGTCCAGGTCCAAATTCCATCCTCACTGGTTTCAGACTGCCAGCCGAACAGATTATACCCACCGGTGAGGAAACTCTGGATGGATTGGCCGCTATGGTTAACGAAGTTAAGACTTTAGGTTACTTTGTGTAATGAAGAGTGAAGAATAAAAAAAAAACTTTCAAAAGATTTGACCATTGCTTTACAAAACATAGAATGCCTCATTTGCTTGCTTGGCCCTCAAGGAAATACATTACTTCGATTGCTTATTATGCAGAAAGCTTAAATATCTAATGAGCAGCGTTTAACTTCAAAGGTTTGTTTTTTTCATAGGCGTTGTGATAGCGCACTACCATCAAGTGGTCTGCTGAAACCTTCTATTTCCATCACCTCTCGCCGCGGGACTACCGTCAAGTATCGTAGAGAGGAAAGGCGATCAGCCGTCGCTGCTGTGTCACAATCTTTTCAGACATCGAATGGGTTTGTGCGTGACATAAGACTTCAAACAATTTTTGTAACAGCAAAAGTGTATTTCTATATTTGCGCCCAATAATGAAAACATAGTAAAATAATAATGAAAATGACTACTGTTTTTTTTAATATTTTCCTTGAAAGTGAGTACACTTCTTTATTCACTTGAACCTATTTTCAAAGTACTTTACTCAGATGTGAATACCTTAAAAACGAGCTGTTTAAAGGCTTCAACCGTTTATAGTCAGGCGTTGAAAAATACAATCTTTTGAGTGCCCAAAAACTCTCATGGGTGAGCTGATGCTTGGGAGCGCGCATTGTCTTGGTGAAAGTTGATTCTTCTTCGGCGGGTGGTTTTCCTTAATTCTTCTTCACTAATCGACATGAGTCCTTTTTTTGGACAATCGCCAAATTATGCGGTATCCAAAAAGAACAAATTTTCTTTTTGTTTTTGGTTTATACTGCTATTATTATTTATGGAATTTATTAAATAATCTTAATACTAACAATAAGGTTTCGACTCTTAATCCAAATTATAGTACCTCTAGCTTCTTGAAGAAGGTTAAGGTTGTTATGGGCGCTTCAAATATGCGTCACAGGGTTGGAAGGTCAATTCTTCTGAGACGTGACGAATTGACGGGCGATTTTGGTGGTGTCTCAGACTTTGGTAGTAGTTTTGTTGGATTACTGCTACTTCTGCTGCCACTAATAGAACATTTAGCTCTCGATGGATATTTTCATTGGTTATGTACACGGTGCTCCTGTAACTAATATTTTAGATTGCCTTTTTTGTATAATTGCAATATGGCTGGCTCTTGCATCATAGCACAGTTGTGAAGCATACTTCCAGATTGGCTTGATGATTGTATTGTAGAGATGGACTCTGTGATCGAGGCTAAGTCCGGAACGGGAATAGATTAGCCAATGAAGATCTTTCGTTTTTAGCTTCATTTGTCCAATTTTGGCCTCAATGTGCCTTTTCTATGTCAGGCGCCTGTCCAGATATGTAACTTGTTTAGAATGAGGTATGAGTGTGGAGTTTAGATATCCACTCGAGCTGTCATTTCTATTTAGCGTAAAAGTCACATGCTTACACTTTTGCTCATTCACTTTGATGCGCCAGTCTGCCAACCGGAGCGACAAAGGATTTCAGTGCCGTCAGCAAATGCGGATGTAAATATTTGCGGGTTTGTTGGAAGGTCTGTTGTGTACATTACATATAACAGCGGACCCAGTACACGCTGATCAAATGTTCATGCAATATTGGATTTATCCTGGTCCCACTAATGTTCGAGGATTCCTCTATATCGCGATAGATCACATGACAATCTTGAGTTATCGATCATCACACGAAAATTTTTACGGGCGACGAACTTTTCATGGATTTTTTAACATATTGAAAAAGGACAAATCAAGATCCTAAGTGAAGATGTTGCATATGCGGTTTTGTAAAAAGTTTTTGTTTGACGACCCTCTTAAAAATCAGCCAAAGTGTTTCTGCCATGAAAAAGGGCAATTTCGCAGCCCATACAACTTCTCTTTTTCACCAAAGGGACTAAGTTATTATTAACAGATTATTGTGTTGAAGTATTAGAGCTTAGATTGACTACATTCACTTAGTAAAGTGGCTACTGTATTGAAAATATTTCTCTTCTGCAGACATTCGTCTTTGAAGTGAGCTTTACTAGCTCGTCCCGTAGTGACCTTTGCATTTCATTTTCTCAACTGCTTGATGGAGATAAATTCGCTAATTTCGAAACTATTGCAAAGGTGAAGTAGAATAGTAGTATATCCCATTATTTTCTCGGCTAGTTATGACGGCAACCGAAATCAGCTGTCCTTTACTTACAACGTCTTAAAAAATTTCACTTCACTTAATATCTTCATAAATCTAATTTCGAATTTTGAAGGGCACAACAATTAATCTTTAAATATACCTGGCCATATGTCAGACTGAGGGCTTAACAAATCTTTGAGAGAGTGAAATTGTTGAAAAAAGATAATGTGAGTAATACTCGAGATCAGTTGGAAAAACGCCACTCAAAGCAATTAATTTTAAGTGTGAGAAATCAAAGTTTGCTATTCATTTACAAGAGACAATCAGCAGTTAAGTAATTGTCAACCCATTTTACACATCTTAGGCTGTGACTGTAAGAGTGCTTGGTATGTCCATTGCGCTTACATCTGGTGCATTGTGGGATTTCACGTCGTTTTCTTGGCGCTTAAAATTTAATTTTTGTGTATGGTAAGTAATCACAAGCGTTTTTTGCAGTCTGCTATGAGACTAACGTAAAACAAAGGCAGAGGCTTTTTTGACAAATGTTGCAAATATTATATTTGTAACCTGGTGACCTAGGTCTTCAATGGCTTTTCGAATATCATCTACAGATGTTGGGGATTGTACCCTCTAAAAACTATATTGAAGCTTCTTTCTTGTTTTAAAGTATACGTATGGGATTCTGTTTTCTTTTCTGCTAATACCTTGGCTATTGTGGCATATTTTTGAGCTCAGAAGGGTTGGATTTTAACTTGACTTCGACTAATAACTTTTAATTCGAAGCCACTCACAGCAAGATTTGAGAGCAGTTCGTTTAGTGGTTTCATGTTACAAAAATCGTTTGGGACCTAGGTTCCTTGCGCGTTTGTGGTGGTGCAGTATCATGAGTGTTTTCCGCTTGATCGAGAATGGCAAAACGATTTGAATTGCTTGACGAAGGCTTTATTTAGGAAGTACTTATTTGGGAAAAGTTTTTTTAAGTCTGCGATTTTTTTTTACAGTACATAATTTTTTATATTATAAAGTAAGTGTTCTTTTCTGCAAAGAAGCTACATTTTGTAGGACCTATAGTAGGTAGAGGTAGAACCAATGGGATCCCCTAATTGTTCTAAGAATCATCTACGTTAATGTGAACCGAATGCGAAGCGAGGCTTAGATGAACGCCCGCGTTATGGGTGGAGTTTACCAGATGTGTCCCAATGTCCGCAGACTCTCACCACAGTCGCAGTGCACTTCATAGCCAGTTTGTTCCACTTTCGCATCGCCAACTATGGCGTAGTCTAGTGGGAGACAGCTAACACCAAATCATGACTACATAACTCGCAAAGGTTTTTGTTTTTGCTGTTGTAGAGGTGACTCAAAGCATTGAAAGCCGAAGTGTGGGACTTACCTTTTGGCTCACCGCACCACCAAAAACCCGGAAGCAACCGAGTCCTGTAAATATTTGGGTAAGGTGGTAATCCATTACGCCCATGTCGTCTGTCTAGTCAACTTCGTACAGAAAGAATTAAGCTATAGGTCCATCGTCCGTTCGGCAAAGTGCTCCACCGACTCTGCCATTTCTGCCAACTTGGGAAGGGTGAAAATATTGGTGTGGGTTATGGGTTTATGATACTTATAGTAACGACCCAGCATTGGTCTTAAGCAAAATTTCATAGCTCATACATCAGTACATATGAAATTTGAAATGGTTATAAATTCATATTTGAGTCTTAACTAAGAGCTGTGTGTGTTTAAACCCTGACACTCGCCCACCTCTTGTAATTCACCATTACTCGCAGCATATCTTAAAGATCACGTGCTAAAACGTAAATTTTCTTAGACATCCCAATCAAATTTGAAAGTGTTTTCCCACCTCCACAGCACAAGTAAATCGCTTCAATACATTCACCTATTAGAACAGGTGCGTTCTAGACACAATTAAAAAAAAAAAGAATATATATCAATATTTTTAAGTAGGGCGTAAGTGTGTAACAGCGGACTCAAAATGTTCGACGCGCTAAAATACTGCCGACGAGAAGGGGTTAAGAACTTAATAGATATTAAAACATTGGATCGAGCTATTAGTCTCCTGTTGAATTTTATGACTAACATGAAGCTGTTAATACAACCTTAATTCAGCCATCGTTCGATCGCCCTCCTCTCCTCACGCCACCTCACCCTTTATCTCTCTATCCTATTCTTTCTCCTCTGTTTTCTTCTGCATTGGTAAAACAAATCAGAATTTTAGTTTTGTCCTCTCTTTGGGCAACCATTTAACATAACCTAATCTAAATCTCTCGGGTGTTAACTCAATTCTACTCGCACCTTTGAAATTTTCGTTGTCTTATTAAAAATTGTCGCATCAAAAAACTCGACTAAAACTAATCTACCGCCAGAAATTAAAATTCACCCTTCACCTGTCTATCTAAATCGAGTTTCACCACTTACATTTTTATTTATCACCTGATTCACTGCAATTGTCTGTGATTTGGCACAAAAGTCTATTAATAACATAGCTTCGAATATGTATGAATACAGTTATGAGCATATCTACCCTCGATGAGATCTTGTTCGTTAGATAATATTCATCGAATGCGTCACACTACACGCCTTTGAATGGTTTCGAATAGCTTCCTAAATAGTTAATCCGCAAAAAGAAGAAATAATGTAGACATACATAAATATGTTTGTTTGTATGCTCATATACGGGAAGCAGTTAAATGGTTTAAGTCGCTCTGCCAAGCAGAAGATGAGAATTCATTATGTTTAGCAAAACATACTCGTATATTAAGGGTACCCTTAAGTTAGTGGTATTCACATAGGGCTTGTTAATTTGTTAGTCGATAGTCGATAGTCTTTAGTGAGTTTTTGTTTTTGTAAAATTAACGAGCTACCATATTACTGAGTAATAGAGTAACCGTCTCTCGATATTGGCCTTTTTGTAAACGAGGGCAAAACCGAATATCTGTTGAAATCGAGGCGGCCTGAACAGATGCCAAATTTTAAGTACCTAGGAGTTTTGTTCGCATGTAGCGGTGATTCAACCTCCGCCGTCAGGGATCGCATCAACGCCACCAACAAAGCTTATTACGCCCACTTTAACTTGTTCAAGTCCCGACTTTTGTCTAAAGCTGCAAAGTTTACTATGTACAAGACCCTTATTCGACCAATCCTAACATATGGTTGTGAGGTATGGACTCTTAAGGTTGATGATTGTGCTCAGATTGTTCACATGGAAAGAAAAATTTTAAGAAATATCTTTGGCCCAATAAGAATGGATGATAGTACCTATAGAATCCGATTGAATTCTGAACTGAACGATCTAAGTCAGAACGAGACAGCTGTTTTTGTTAAAGCGTAGCGCATAAGATGGCTAGGTCATATGATCCGTATGCCTGTTGACTGTACCGTGAAGAAAGCCTTGACAGGAAAGCTTATGGGCGTGAAGGCCAAAGACAGGCCGAGGAATCGTTGGATAGACGCAGTGGAACACGATCTTAAGAAGTTGGGAATACGTAACTACGTAGCAACAGCTCAAGATAGACCGCTTTGGAGCAACCTTTTGAAGGAAGCTTTGACGCACCCTGCGTTGTAACGCTATGAAAGAAAGAGTAACCGTCTCTGGCACGCTTAATCATTTTCTGATACTTGGTAAGTTGGAGAAAGAGAGGTTATACCTATACAGAGAAAGAGATGTTTAAGAAAGAATTCGAAATGAGGAAAATGGAGCTGAAACAAAAAGAATGGGTTGCGAGGGTTGAGTCAAAATATAGGGTGAGCCATGTAAAATTTGCTTTTTGAATCGGCTATAAAAAAAAAACTAATCAATATTTTTTCAAACTTTTTTTATTTTGAAGATTGAACATTGTCATCTATGAATAAAAAATAATATCGTTCAAATGACTGCGACGACTGGCTTTACAGTAGGCCATTCGATCAACCCAATTTGTAAGCACATTTTCGATTGTTTGGGCTCCAATTTCATGAATGGCAACTTCGATTTCGTGTTTTAAAGCATCACTCGTCTCTGGATGGTTCGCATAGCATTTGTCCTTAACAGCTTCCCACAAAAAATAGTCCAACGGGCTTAAATCACAGCTCCGAGGCGGCCAATTGATATCGGAATTTCGGCTGATTATTCGGTTTTCAAAAACGGTAGCCAAAAGTTCGAGTGTAACTTTGGCAGTGTGACAAGTTGCACCGTCCTGTTGAAACCAAATGTCGTCCACGTCATCCTCTTCAATTTTTGGAAACAACTCGTTGAGCATGTCACGGTGACGCTCGCCATTTACTGTAACCGCGGCTCCTCGCTCATTTTCGAAAAAAAATGGCCCGATGATGCCGCCAGACCAAAAACCGCACCAAACAGTGACTCGTTGTGGATGTATTTGCTTCTCTACAGTAACGTGTGGATTTTCTGAGCCCCAAATCCGACAATTTTGCTTATTGACGTATCCACCGATGTGAAAATCAGAAAAGAAGAAGAAGGCTCACCACTTTGGAAATAGGGTTTCAATATTTCCCAATTTTGTTCAAGCGTATAGCGTCCCATTTCGTAAATGTCAAACCTTTAAGTAAATTATGAACACATTTGACATGTCATTTGTGTTACCATTCTCAAAAAAATATATGGCCCACGATTTATAAGTCAGTAACGAATAATTTTTGGGAAGTGATTTCTCAAAGTCCTTTTTTTGTGTTCAACCAACTGTTTAAGAAAATGCATATCAGATAATAAACGAGATTTGCGTCAAAGCATTTCCCACTAAGCTTTTAATTTCAATTATCGATTGCATAGTCGTCGCTTTTTCACTTTTCAATAATTTCACTGAATCAGCTGTGAAACAATTTACCAGACTACCGAAACATAATGAAAAGCGATTTCGCAATTAAAAGTTGTACCGAAATACCATCTAATGAATTTCTAAAGAACCAGACCCGGTGTGAATGACATTGTTATAGCCGAATGGGTTAGTGCACGACTACCATTCAGTAGAGCCTTGGTGGTCAAGAAATACCAAATGGTAGAAAATGATTTTTCCAAAATCTACCGCTCCTCCCTCAAAGGCGTTATAATGGGTCACTGTACTATTGGCTCGCTAGCCAGTATAATGGGTATACCTCAGAATGACTTCTACAGGAGTTGTGGAGATGAAGAAAAAATTCAGTCGGCACAACACCTCCTCCAACACCTGTGAATGTCATGCACTTCAAAGAAGCTGTGTCAAATATTTTGGCGATTATTTCTGTGAAGGCCTAGCAAATTCGCAAAATGTCTCACAAGAGGGAATAGCTACCTTCTTTAAAAGATCCAAGTGGTTTAAGCAACTTAGTTAGATGTTGAAAATTAAATGTAGGTATCACAATGGGCCTTAGGGTCACCAAGTATCTTGTATTAGACAAGCAACCTACCTTACCTAACCTACCGCCCCTCAGAAGGAAATATCAAACCTCCGAGTTTATTTCTGCCACGAAAAAGGCTTCTCATAAAAACCAGCTGCCTTTCGGATGCGGTATGAAAGCGTGGATAGATCCATTTATGGAAAAACATCAAGTCGTATAAAAATTAGAAGGGACTTGGCGAAACATCTAACAAAGAATGTATGCGGCAATTAAATTTCTCGTGTTAGGGAATACGTTAATGGACTCGCTTATTTGAGTTATGTAGCTTCCATATGACAGTTTGGTAGTAGCCAGCAATTGGAGGGATCGTGCGGAACTATATTTTGAAGATCAGGCTCATTAGCGCTATTCAAAGAACAATTGCAGTTTATTGTCAGCGAGCTTTGTGTTCAAACCTTCATGGAACTGATAGAGAATTACTACATTTATTTATTTATTGTCATGTCTATCGTCCCATTCCGGTCGCTTTTCTTTGAGAGCTCGATTCAAACGCATTAGCTGCAGCCGGTAATGATCGTCAGCAATGGTTTCAGATGGTTTAAGGAGTTCATAATAGATGGCACCCTGCTGATCCCTTCTGATCTGATGCACAACATAACCGGCATGTATTTTTTTATGCTTACCACTTCCTCTGCAATTGTTCAGCCTTAGCTAAAATCAGAGTGAGTTTTCTAGGTAGATACTATTTTAATTCTCTTACGGATCTGTCGGGCGTGGAGATGGACCAACCCTGCGCTTTGTAAGAGCCACAAAATGGTTTCAGTAAGATAAATAAATGAGGTTTCCGTGTCGTGCAGTTATATCACTACGGACCTGTAAGGTCTTAATGAGTTGGTCGTACAGACCGACTACCAACATAACCTAAGCTAACCTAACCACGGTGGAGAATGGATGAATCTTCTGCTGATTTAATTTCATAATAGTTTTTCAGATCATCCGCCTCTGTATGCAAGCCGGCCACTTGCAAGCCCAAGGTATGACACGGCATGGGATATGAAGCTGAAATTGCAACATTTATATGTTTCTAATGCCCCAAGATAGAAATCTCGACCCTCACTGAGGGCTTATTATCTGACTCTGAGCAAGAATCTGTAGTCTATGCCGAAGAGAATGGTAACTTTGTCCTTTACAAGTATGCCTTTGATGATGTTGTGCAGCATCGGTTCTAATCTAAGGCAATAGGCAGCCCTCTAACTATTTAAGAAATCAGAAAAGCAAGACTCGACGACCATTTGACCATAATGAGTTCTGATCTAGTCTTTGTAGGCCTTCAAAAAACGCAACTTATGTAACCGAAAAAATTCCATTCAATTAAGGACACCCCTATGATATACATTTTTCAAAGCAGTAGCGAGATTTAAATTTTATAAAATATTATATGCCATTTATTTTATGTTTACCAGTCATTTGTAATTAATTTTATGGCTTTGATGCCAGTAAAGTTGTGGAATTAATGAATAAACTTATTGAGTCGTTTAATTAGTTCAGTATTTAAGAAAACTATAAAATTTGAAAAAATTATAATACTCGATTTCATAAAATGCTTTTGTATCTTAGGAAAACCATTAAAGTTATTTTTAAATAATTATAATTTATGTAGATAGCTATAAATAAGCTTAAGTGAGCAGAGACGACCAGAGGCCAAACCAAAGACGACAGAAAGATAATAGGAGCCACATAGCTTACCGAAATCTAATTTATAAACCTTTTCACGATTGATATATTTATTTATTATGCAGCAGGAAAAAAAGTGTTAATGCGAGAAATACGGGCTAGAATAGGTATTATTCTTTTTCTTTTTGATTGATGCCAATTTAACCGCTGAGGGTATATTAATTCGTTGGACTATCACAAAAGCTCTTCACTTAAGCATTCAATTAAGGGCATCGGATCGTCGAATCCATTGTCTGCAGTTAAGCTAAATTTAAGTAGCGTCCATCAATATATCTTCTGCTCAAATATGAACGAGACGTTATCAATAAAACGGTCCGCGGATGACATATGGCAAAAATAAATTTTTTGTTTTTTGTTATAAGCTTACACGGCAAATTTCAGCGTAATATGTCACATAGTTTGTTTTCTGTGCTACTGTAAACAAGTCAAGCTCGAGTGTGTTCTTCGAATTCTCTTTTATGACTTCAATTGTCTCAAAATGTTTTCCTCGGAGCGGCAACTTGAGCTTGGGAAACAGGAAAAAGTCACATGGAGCCATATCAGGCGAATACGGTGCTTGCGGAACGATATTAACATTATTTTTGTTCAAATAATCGCGAACAAGACGTGATGTATGAGCTGGTGCATTATCGTGATGCAAGAACCATGACTTGTTGTCCCACAATTCCTTCCTTTTAAGACGAATGTTCTCGCGCAAACGCTTTAAAACGTCTAAATAATATTCAGCGTTAACCGATCGGCCTTGCGGAAGGAACTCCGAGTGCACCACACCTTCGTAATCGAAAAAAACAGTCAGCATAACCTTAATTTTTGAGCGACTTTGGCGTTTGTTTTTTGGGTTGATGTACGGCCCTCATTGAACGATTTGTACCACTGGAAAACACGTGCACGCGATAGAGCAGAGTCCCCATAGGTTGTCTGCATTATTTTTAAGGCGTCTGAAACCGAAATTTTGTTGGAATAACAAAATTTCAAACAAATTCTTTGAATTTCCATCGTTAAATTCGAAGAACACACTCGAGCTTAACTTGTTTACAGTAGCACAGAAAACTTTTTCAACTCTACTGCTGCACTGGGCTTGCTTTAAAATCCTATGTCAAAAATTGCCTAACTTCACCAACATATTGAAAGTACATGGATGACTGTGGTCGCCGAAGCGAAATGGGCTGATGCATGACTACCGTTCAGTTATGCCCAGGTTTGATACCCCTCGAAATAGAAAAAGTTTTCTCTAATAGCGGTCGCCTCTTGGCAGGCAACCTCCGAGTGTATTTCGTTTGTCGTTCTGAGACGGCATAAAACTGGTGCAGTTGTGCTTCCCACTCGGACTTGCTTTTTTGAGAAAGAATTTCCTAGTCAGGCGCTACCAGGGAACAACCTATATGCGTAACCTTATCCAGGTCGATGAAATTCGCGTGGAGCTGCTATATCTTGAAAGCTTCTCTGCCTTGCCTTTATCTATGTATTATTTTTATATACAATAATTCCTCTGTATCCATTCCCAACGAAGCGGTAAGTCAGTCACGCTGATGTTAGGAGATCTGCGACCGTTCTTTGTTGTTTCGCGACACAGTCAAGTGCCTTAAGAGCAGCTTGCTTGGCTAAGAACACATCTATGTATATATGAATTTAAAATTGGATTATTGACAAAACAGCTGTATTACTGTGGTTACAATAGTCTGAGTAGTTATTTAGAGTAGACACTTCTGCCGACTTTGTTAGATCGCCTGAAGCCATTGGTATAAAATTGAATAGAGTTATCGGACTCTAGAGTTCGTTCGGTCCCCGCAGCAGTTTATTATGCTTTATAAATTTTAGTTTTTAACTAAAGATTCATATATGTATAATAGCAGAACATTTCTCCCAAACCGATTGCATATAAAGAAATAGTAACTATGGCACAAGCTTAAAGTCCAGTAACCTTCTCAAAAGTCTCTAAGGAAACATGGCTCCACTGACGACGTGGTATCATGAGAATGTATAGTACCCATACAAACCCTCTGACTCTATTGTCTCTTAGCAAAACTTGGTGCCGGCTGATGACTATTACAGCTTTACAAACCAATACCGCTACCCACTCTTTAGGAGACCAATCATCGAAAGTGTCGATAAAATCATGGAAACCACAGAGTCGAAACCACAATTTTGTACTTATTCCAATGCTTAGGAACTGAAAAATAAGCAAAAAGTCGTTTCAAACCATTTTCATAGGGCTGATCTCTAGAAGATGCTCGATGTACGGTTGCTGCATGAATCGGCCGAATTGACGCTTTTAATTATTTGCTAAAACGTAATTAAATCGATGCATTTCTGACGCAAGAGGTAACTGGCAATGAGAAATGGTGTACACACAAAAAACACAGATGAAAAAGTTTGTGGTTAAATCTCTGTGAGCCGGCCCAAACGATCGCTAAGCTCGGATTAACGGCCATAAAGGTATTTAATGGGATTGAGAAGGAATCATCCACTATGAGTTAGGCTTCCATCAGCCTAGACACTGTCACTTCAGCGAACACGAGATGGGTTGATAGTCTGACATGCACGCTACAAAAAGAATTTGGTCAGCATGGAACGTCAACCACTCATGGGCGCGACAGCATGAGACGGTCAAGGAAAAACGTTTCTTTGTTAGTTGCCAGTTGTCACAGGCTACTGTCTCATAACTCGGCATGATCAAAGATTGAACGTACCTCATTTCAACTATTGCAAAGAAAGAGGAGGAGGAAGAGTCTGTCAGACATCTTCTTTGTCACTCTTCTGCGTGGCATGCCACTAGTTTAGATACTTTGGATCGTCGTTCTTGAATGATACTGAGGACCTTAGGGGTATACATAAATATCAGGCAGATTAAAAGGGTTGAACAAGGAGTAGCAGGCATAAGTAGCAACGGTCTACCTTCCTACATACGGCACCTGCCGCTAGATCTAGTCTCCGAAGGACAACACTATTTATTGCATAAGCTTAATTTAGATGCAAATTTACCTCAGGGACAATCAAAAAAAATTTCAAGTTAATAAAGTGAAAATACGAGTATTGGACCTCCCATTGTTTTTTGTGTATATGCTTTTTTTCAAGCTCTAGTTAAATATGTTAATGAAACAAAGTCAGCGGAATTTTAAACTTTAAAAATATTTTATTACTTTTTATTAATTATAATTTAATATATGACTTTGCTATTATTTCAAAATGAATTATAATTTAAAAAATAAAATTAACACCAAATATGTTTATGAGCTCCCTTTCCTATATATTTTTTTAAGTAGTATTGTTATTAAGTAACTGTTATTACATATGTAATATAATAAATTACCACTGATTCATGTAAATTAGCTAAATTGCTTTGCGTCACTTTTCGGTAGTTAAGCTGTCAAATGAACAGGCGCCTCACACAATTCAGCCAAAGTGTTTCGCATGCGTTGCATTCCCATTGGCGGTCACTTGTGCTCTTCAATTATTGCTGCGGCTGCAGCTAGACATGAATATCAACATTAGCAGATATAAACAGTGGCGGAAAAAATAATAGCCGTGGAAATAAAACAGCTAATTAAATTAGTGCAGCTAATTAAATCATGCCTAACACTCGGTACAGCTCGATGTGAGCCTTAGCTTCCTCCACAATTTTTCTCTATGCTACCTTCAAAACTTTGCGAGGTTTTCTTTCATCTGGCATTCTGCAAACGGGTCTTAGCTATCGGATGCTGATTTTTATTTATTTACTTAATAATTCATTTATTTGTTGGTATTTCGACCTCAATTAGAAGTCATCGTCAGGAACTCGTGGCTGTGCAATTGTTATATGGAAGAAACTCAAAGCTAATTTTGCGCCACTTTAAACATGCACTATACAATACACAAAATTGAATGAGCTACAAATGTGCATATGTGCCATTTCAAAAAAATTCTGGGTAAAAAGTTTTGAAATTTTTATAAAAAATGTGTGGTATTTATTAGCAATTTTGTGCTAACTTTGAAGCTTTAACTTATAAGGCTTTTTTGGTAGCAGGAACTATTATTTAAAGGAAAAAATTACAAAATTAAATAAAGAATAAATAGTCAAAATCTTGCAATCTGTTATGCTGGTATTATTTTGTACGCCACTGTATATTCATACGCTGTTTGTAGGAAGTTGTGTAAGGAGCATTCTTAAATATTTTCATATTAACAAATACATACAGCATGTCAAGAATGAGTTTTGAAATTGAAAACAAATTCAATTTTTCAACTTTAATAGCAAAAAATAGATCTCCGTGTCTATCTTTGACTTTTTTTTTGTACTGATTCATATTTATTCGCAGCATTTAAAGGGACAGAAGCCCGTAAAATTTAGAAAAACAATTTTTTTTTTCATAAAATGTTAATATAATACTTTAATACAATAATATGTCAAAAAAATTGTAGAACGTAAATTTAAGTATTTCTTATATTATACATCGTCAACCGTGACGACTCTATTCTTTGCGTTCGAGCGCTGGAAGAGCTATAGTTACGTTGCATTCAAACTTGAGACTCAAAACTATGTATATTTTTCGAATTGGCGTACACGATAACTCGAAAAGTTATTGACCGATCTGCCTGAAATTTTACACACATCTTTTTTATGATATTACTTATTACTTTACTATAATTTTTTCGAAGCAAAAATAGTAGAAAAGTTTGCCCCACAATTAATTTTTTTTTTTAAGTATTTTATTCCGGGAATTTTTTTTTTATTTTTGTTGAGTTCATATAGAAATTATGACATTAATAAACAAAAACAATTCTGGCTTTTCGTATTCAGGTCACCCACGTCGATGCTACAATGCGCGCCGATTAAGAAGCCCCGCTGCGATCTTCCTGGAAGAATTGAGTGTACATCCGCCATTTTAAATGATTAAAATAAAAAAAAAAATGTTTATATTATTTTAATGTATAAATAAACTGTATGCCAATTCTGAAAAAAATATATTGACTTCTTTATTTTAAATAATTTTAATGAAAATCAGGAAAAATATGGCCGTTTACAGGTATCTGTCCCCTTAAAGGGAATTAATAAAAGAAAACTTCAAATTCTTCGAAAAAACAACAACTAAAGCAACAAAAACAAATAACGCTCCATTTCGACACTGTCAATAAACTGTTTTTAACTTCGATTTACTTTTATCTCCGCCTTGCAATGGGGTCTAATACTAAACTTACTGGACGTGCAGAACCCTAGATGATCCGAAAATTTGATCAAACGCGAGAATTATTTGAGAACACTTGCAAAGGAGTGTAACGATGATTGTGTGGTATTGTTGTCTCTCATGAAGCAGCGCGTCAAGCCATACTGCATCACAAATATTCATCAAGAGCAGCACGTAAGAAACCATTGCTGTCTACACAAAATGTAGAAAAACGTCTATCGTTTGCCTTGAAAAATATTTCCGAACCAGAAGATTATTGAGTGACGTTATATTTTGTGATGAGACAAAGCTAATGCTGTATTACAACGATGGGTTGACAAGAGTATGGCGCAAGCCCTTGACAGCTTTACAAAATTGAAATATAATTCCCACGGTTAAATTTGGAAAAGTTTCCGTTGTGGTTTGGGATAGTAAAGGCATAGGAGACCTGGTATTTATTGATGGCAATGGACGCCAGACAATATTTATATATATTGACAATATTTAATATAAAATGAGTCGGCAGTGCTAAAATATTTGGATTTATCATTGAGAATAAACCAAATTTTAAATTTAACCAAGGTAATGGAGCCAAGTATAATGTGCAGATGTGGCTTGTCTGCAATTGCGGAAAGTTATAAATACACCGGCCCAGAGTCCCCACATAACCGTGATTGAAAAATTGTGTTTTTCACCACAGTAGATTGGCCGAACCTGGTGATGTATTATCCTTGGGGCAAACATGGCCAATTTGATGCAAAAACAACTTGAATGACAGACTTGGCGCATGCACGTGAAGTAATATTTGAAGGTGATGTAAGTTGTATAGTTTTCACGCTTCAAATAGAGTAACATTTTTATATAGTATTTTTACTATCCTTTCAGAAAGGGGATAAACTTATATCCCTATTTCCTTACTTCTACTTCTGAATTGCGTCAATGGACTATAGTAAGTGGCTTCCGAAATCAGTTGCCAAACTTTAGACAACCTTTTATTATTGAATCATAGGCGCATACAGGTACAGATGTTTTGTATTTATTTAAATTTTTTGTTTGTATTTTGTTTTTTTTTGTATATATTTTAATGTTTATATTTGAATGCCTTATGGCCATATTTTTCCTGATTTTCATTAAAATTATTTAAAATGAAGAAATCAATATATTTTTTTCAAAATTGGCATACAGTTTATTTATACATTAAAATAATATAAAAAAAATTATTTTTATTTTAATCATTTAAAATGATAATATAAGAAATACTTAAATTTACGTTCTACAAATTTTTTGGCATATTCTTGAAGGATTATATTAACATTTTATGAAAAAGAAAAATGTTTTTTTCCAAATTTTACAGGTATCTGTCGCCTTAATGTCCGAATGTAAACTACATATTTTCTTACATTTTATTCCAGTGAATGAATGTCGTTTTTACTATGAATTCTTTAAATAAATACACAGAGCAGCGTCTAGAACTTTGTAATATTACTGCGGCAACAACTAAATGATTAACAATCTAACATTTATCTGCTCCCTATGTCTCTGCTCGACTAACTTCACCAAAAATTTGCATGTGAAAACAACAACAAAGTTATCGAGCGAAATTCGTCGCTAGCGCGAATGGTTATACCTCATAAAACTGGTGTAACTTTTTTTTACAAACAAATATAATTTTAGGCAGATTTATTTCAGTATTGCCAAGATATGTTCATTTATACCAGTTGCTTCATCTACTCGCCACTTTTCAATGCTTGGCGAAAAAAGAGGCTATTATTGCATCAAGTGAGCGACATGCTCATGCATGCTCATTTGTCCATGCTATTCTACCAAAGAGTTAATGAAAACTTAAAAAAAAAAATTAAAAACTTTTACGCCTCCGAATACCTAAAACAGCCTAAATAACGTTTCTTTTTTGATTGCCGCATAGCACGGAAAAGAAAAAGCAACAGAGGCTTTTTTGTATTCGCCCAAAATCGCTTAGGGCCAATCAAGAAGAAGAAAAGGCAGAAAAAAGCAACACATTCCAACGAATATAAGATATGAAATGAAGATTAGTGTCCGAATAGAAAAGAATAACCCACATATATGCGGTTTCGCTGAGGTTGTTATTCCCTTAGTGTCTTGAATTGTTATAACCAGAGAGCGACCAAACTTTCGTTTCAGCTTCGGCCATGTAGTAGTAAGTAGTAATTTCTTTAGGTATTTTTAAATATTGCATTTTAAATTTCAACAATAAGCTTCGGCTATGTTTAGCAACAAAATTTCAGGTCAGTTTGAATTCAGTACCGGTAGGCGGTTAAAATCAGGCTAAGCTAAAGCTTTTACATTACAATAAAAATTAAGAATATAAATTAAATAATTAGTGTACACAAGATTACTTTGTTATTTTTATATACATAAGTAAGTGAATGTTATTATTATTATTTCCTATGGTTTCAGTTTGAAGCAAAGGGCCACAACTAATATAATGCCTTCCATTCAGATCTGTTCCGCGTCAGTCTTTTTGCATTAAATTCATGGCGCGCGTTTCCAAATCCAACAATTGTCTCCAAGTGTTTGATGACCTTCCTCGTCTACGGTTGCCTTGGGCATTCCACTCTATAACGGCACTTATTAAGACATTGTCCACGAATTACGTGACCAACCCAACATCATTTTCTTCTGAAAATTTCAATATTAGAATTTTGTTCTTCACAGATCAGCATTCGGGATTGTGTTTGGCCAGAAGATTTTCAGGATTTTGCGAAGGCATCGAACAGGATTTAGCGAAGGCATTAATAAGTGAACAATTGCAGTGTGTTTATACTGGCCGCAGCCATAGAGTAAAGATGATTTGACATTCGAATCAAAGATCCTCAACCTTCTGCGTTGCGAAATATGTGATGCTTCCCAGACTGAACATAGAGAGCCAAATGCTTCTAGAGCTTTTCTAATGCGGTTTTTGATGTCTTCGCTGGAGGCACCTGACACCAAGATGATACTACCCGTATAGTAAAAATATTGCGCTTCATCCAACTGGGTACCATCGGTCAAGTGGCGTATTTTTAATGTTTGTACGCCTCACTTTGGTTTTGGAGATGTTGAAAACCAGTTCAACTTTAGCGGGGGCTTCCCGCCATGTCGGAAAAAGTATGTGATAATAGGCAAATATCGTTCGCGTAGCCGAGGTCGTCTAGCTGGCCCCCAGGAAATCTCACTTCTAGCTCTTGTGGCGTTCTTCATAATGTTGTCCAAGACGATGTTAAAGGACAGTGGTGATAGTATGCACCCTCGCCTGCATCGTAGCCCAGCGTAAAGTGCCTCTATGAGCTCAAATATGAAATATACTGAGCTGAAATTCATGTGATTGCGACTTACGCACCTTTTTTTAATAAAAATACGGGATTTTTTAAAAAGCATTGCTTGTTTATTATTTGGGGTGTTTACAATGTTCGGTTCGGTTTCGATTCGGCTTCGGCTAGAATGGGTCAGAGTTGGGTTCTATTCGTTGCGGCTTTAAAAATCGATGTTCGGCCGTTCTTTAGTTATAACACTAGTTGTTGTTATTGCATTACGATAACAACATTGCAATGGTCGGCCGTAGCTTCACCATATTATTGTTGCTATCGTTAACCAGCTGTTGCAATTGCCGCTTCTCTGGTGACATATTGGCGTGGCGTGCTTATTAATTGACAATTTGTGCTACATACACACAAACACTTATACATTTATGCATTGGTTCATCACTGTTGCTGTTTGTTTTGAAGTCTCATCGCTGGCTGCACAATTTCGTAGGCTGTTGTTGTAAACACTTTTGATTGCATTTTTATTGAAATGCTTTGATTTTTTTGTTTTTGTTTTTCTTGCTTAAACGCCGGTTCGGCTGCACGCGACTTCAATTGTAAAAATAATAAAATTTAATTTGTTGTTGTTATTGAAAGAAAATTTAAGTCATATTCCGAAAATGTAGCTAGAAATGATGAATAACTGTAAATAAAGATATTAGTTATGTGGAATATATCCAATATAGATAGAATTGTTGAAGAAAGCGCGATGCTTTCCGCGAAAAGTTATCATCTTGACCTTTGACCGCCTGACCTTAGTAAAGAGTTTAACTATACTCGTATGCGTACGAGAGATGCAAACATTTTAAAACGGTAATGATTAATGATTTGGTTCATTCCGATCGTTTCTTCATTTCTATTATGGGCGAAAAAATCGAAAAAGTCAAGAAAACTGTATCCGAGGTAGGTGTTTCGCTCGGAAAGTTATGCGCGATGGTTTGAAGATGAGATGAGTTTGAGCGCGCCTTCGGTCGAGTGCGCTGCATTTTTTGCACCAACATCGAAACGAACCAACAAGCATTGAAATGATGCTCCTCATAAGAGCCAAAATCCAAAAATCAACGACAAAGTCGTTTAAGAATTACTGTCTCTTTTATCGTTTTGTTTGATTGTCGTGTGTTCCTTTCCAAATCCGCCGGGTCAAACAGTAAATAAGGAATATTATGCAAACACAAGAGAAATAACTCGTAGGGGCCTCCAAGTAGCCTTGTGAAACCATCACCACTCGCCACGGACCTACCGTCAAGTATTACAACGCGGAGAAGCAGGCGATTAGCCGTCGGTCCTGTATCTCATCTCTTTCATAGTCTCGACCACTAAGTCGCAAGCCGCATTCCATTTTTCCTTCGAGCGCAACATTTGTTGCACGAATGTTTCCGGCGAAGGAGGTTTTCTAAAAGCTCTATGGAGTTTTTCTTTTGCAAAATGGAAGCGTCACAGTAATCGCAATAGGGATTGTCGTGGTGGTAAAACTTTTGTAAATACATATGCTTTGAAGCAGCTATGCCCACTCAAGAACTGGGTCAGGTGAAATACCATTTCTCCATGTAGTCTTGTTAGCTTTAGGTTGGGAATGCATATGTGCGTCCATTGCCAGTATGTCTAACGGATAAATGCCAGACATTATTATAGACATTTTGGATCTATGTACTGTATTGCGCGCATTTCCAGCTACTCATTAGAGC
Source organism: Anastrepha obliqua (assembly GCF_027943255.1). Taxonomy (NCBI): domain Eukaryota; kingdom Metazoa; phylum Arthropoda; class Insecta; order Diptera; family Tephritidae; genus Anastrepha; species Anastrepha obliqua. Next base: position 36,382,049 of record NC_072896.1, read on the forward strand.
CATTCTTGCTTAAATAGCAGCTCGACTATTGATAAAGATGTTTGTGTGAGTATCTAGGAGAGTAAATTCCAACGTTGCTTTGGTTACAGCATAGATTTCAGCTTGAAATATGCTACAGGGATTAGGAAGCCTGAAAGACTCTTGGTGATCAAATTGCGGGCAGAACATAGTCGTTCCATCATTTTGGATCCATATGTAAAGAACTTATATGCATAGCGATCGGATTATAAACCCTTTCGCCAGCCATTCTGTTCTATTACAAAACTAGGCCTTTAGCCAAATTTTATTTTAGGAATAACGTAGTTTGACCTTACGTTTATGTCCTGTATGTTACTGTGACCGAAAAACCTTTGTGAGAATTGGCCAATCACTGAGGAGTCTTAGTGCAGATCTTTTGGCTTTGCTCGATAAGTTTTTCTATAGCCGCTCTTGCAGTTGTACACACGCCTTCCACCGTACTAGCGAGCCATAGAGCATTATGTATGTATATTCAATGTGTGAGTTGAGGAGATAAGCCATAAGTCTAACCATAACGCATTAGAAGCTTTCTTTGCTCAAGGGCGGAGTAGGTGCAGGGATTTGTTGCGCAGAGCAGGACATCAGGCGGTCATATAAACTCCCTAACCATTGCCGTATTTTTCAAGCAGAAGTCTTTATGGTAGGAAAGGCTGCAGAAATAGCACTAGCTAGGACATCGAGCAACTCCAACATAAATATATACGTTGACAGTCATGCGGCATAGAGGCAATAAACTCATATGAAATTTCACCTAAAAACGTTCTTAGGGAAGCCATAGAGAGACTAGCCACAGACAGACGGTTACACATCTATTGGGTACCTGGACATAAGGGCACTGCAGGAAACGAAATTGTAGATGAAATTTCCAAGAGCTCGGTTTACATGCCATTTGGGCAAAACATACTGAAACTTTTAAGTAGGGTATACCATGACAACGCTGCGGATATGAAAACACGGATAGACGTGTAAAAACGCGAAAATCATGTGTCCACAGAATGGAGATAAATACGCCAGATTCGTATTAGCTCTGTCTAGAAAGGAAAGCAGAACTATCCTAGGTATATTGACAGGCCACAATTTGTTAACGCCACACGCATACAAGATGGGAATTGCAAACAATGATAGCTGCAGATTTTGCAATGAACTAGAAGAGAGGGGAACTCTTGAACACCTTCTATGTTCTTGCCCTGCATTAGCTAGAACCCGAATGAAATGTTTAGGAGCTCTACAATATGAGAGTTTTGCATGTCTCTCGGGGTTAGAGCTTCAGAGCTTACTTAGATTCGCAATAGACGCAGGCTTATGACAAGCATCCTACTACAAGGAAACGTAAGGGTCAAGCTCCATCTGGTACCACTAAGGACCAGTAGGTCTATGTAAGGGCTCTCAGCCAGGCAGGTCAACCTAACCTAATCTTTTTTTTGCTTTTCCTTTCACATTTAATTTCCGTCACATTTTACTATCTGCAAGGGGGTTCTTGTTTCGATGTTTTAAGTGTTAATTCAACTCCTCCAAGTATCGGTGGTGACCAGTTGGGAATCTTGTACTCTCTTGTGAATAGGACTAAGTTCGTCTTATGGGGATTTACTTCCAGTCCGACCAATTCCATTCACTTGCAGATTTCTCTGAGCGTCCTGTGAGTAGTTCATTCATCGTGAGGACACTACCTGAGATGATAAAAGCCAAGTCGTCAGCATACTATATGCCGTCAGTTTTGCTCCGCTATCCCCAAGTTTGATGCGAATCTGATTCTTCACTAGATTCTATATTGCAGTAAATCAAAAATAATAATGTGAATATCTCAATAATAATAATAATAATATTGAAAAGAATTTGGCAGTAATCATTCCCATCGCCCTTACAACAGAAATTTTGATTTCTGTCGATGGATGTAGTAGCTCTAGAAAAAGTTGGTTATCTCATTAAGTTTGAAATAAGGTAATATATATTATTAAATGGGCGGAATCTATAAATAACTTTGTCCATCTTTTGTGTAACGGTAGTTCGGAAATGTTTGAAAAATGTGAAATATCACTAAGTCGTGAAGAAAATGTGCATGATATTGGTAAAGACGTGGATGTTGTAGACAGAAATTCGTTTGTATAAATATTTCGAAAAAGGGCGTACCACTCATTTAGGTATGTACGTACGAGTATATGCATTACGTTGTGTTTTATATTGGTTTGATCCACAATCAATCAATGAAAGTAAAAAGCAGCCAAGCCTCCAGATTTTCTCGTAATGGAATTTGGTAGAAGTGTTGGGCTTGGCTGAGAAGAGCTGCTTTCTAAAATTCGATAAATATCCACACCCTGTTTGGAAGGAATATTTTTAAATACCAGACAAGTTATATGACTGCAACCAGACAGAAGAAAGTTGGTATAAGTTGAAAAAGAAAGTTGTGTGATTATTTAATAATTTTAATATAAAGATTTGGCAACGCCCAGTTTTAATTAAAATTTAGTATGCGCGTGGCATTGAGTCTCGCCCATTCGTCATACTGATTGCAATACCATCGCTTAATCCATGTGAGTACTGAAACATTAGTATGTTGGCCTGCGCTAAGCAAGGAGTATAACGTTAGGCGGTTAACAAAGGTACAATGAGCAGCCTGCGCAGGAATAACTGGAGCTATGAAATCATTTCCAGCAGAGGTCTTTAATGCCATGCTCTACCTGCTACCAATAGACTTACAACTACAATTAACAGCAACTAATACCGCCTTCAGAAAAGTTGATTTTTGGAATGCTAGGATGTTTGGTCATATTTAGTACTATTTCAGACAACCAAAGGCTTACTAGCAACTCATCAGTTTTTACTATCGCTACCCCAGACTTTAGATTAAAGTTTAAGGTAAAGTTCCACAGATGAAATAAATGGCATTTGAATTCGGTATTCAAAGGGAATACAACTGCACTTTACCCTGATGGATCCAAGATGAACTGAAGCGTCAGTGCCGGTGTACTTATATATTCGAAATACCTCGAAACTTCCAAGTCTTTTCACCTGGGGAATTTGAATATTATCTCTCAAGCAGAAGTTTTCGGGATAACGAAGTAATATGTGTTTGGAAGTAATATGTGTTTTTTAGATAGTCAAGCAGTCATCTACTCCTTAAAGTCACCAAAGAAGAACTTAATGCTTTAGCGCGCATGATATACATCACTCTCATCTGGGTACCAAGCCATAGGAATATAGAAGGAAATGAGAAAAGTGATGAACTAGTAAGATAGAGGGCATTTTATAACAAATCCGAAGTGGTAGAAAGAGGCTGTCCTCAAAGAGTGAGCAAAAAGTGAGATCTTCTCGCTATTGAAGAAGCAGGCCGCTGACAAATGGACTAACACGGATACCTGCAAAATAATTAAACAAACGTGGTCCAGTTTCAACAAATCCAGAAATGACGAGTTGTTAGGAATGCCACGAGCAGATATATATATTAAGAATTACGTCAACAATAACCGGCCAGTGAATTTTGGGAGACCATACAAGGAAGATGGTGTGGCCGTAGATGTAAGATAGGAGCTCCATTCAAGAAGAATGCAAGGAAACAGTATTTCAATATCTGTGTGAGTGCCCAAGTCTGGGTGTTCTTCGACACAGAATGGTGGGGGAATTCTCGATGGTTAACTTCAAAGAAATTGCAGAAAAGAAAATAGACGGCATAGGCAGGTTCATAGTCAAATCAAGATGGTGTGACTAATAAAAAGCAGTGGTTCTTCAAGTGATGCATAAAAATGGCATATTTTGTGCTCACTTACAGGTGTTGCCACCTGTTTGTATTTAAAATAAAGGAATCTGTTAAATAAAATGCACAAGTGTTACAGCATGAGTATCAAGACAAATATTTTCAAGAAAAACGAATTCAAAAAACAAGTTTTTTTGATAGAGTTGCCATCTGAATTTTGTTGCAAAAGTAGCCATTTATCATAGTATCAAATTAATTGTGTTGAAACAAGCTTTATTAAAAAAAAATTGGTCTTGCCACTTGGTTATTATTACAAGATTACTAACTTAGGCCACATTTCATTTGAATATTAAAATATGAAAATCAGAAAAATACTGTTTGAACAACCTAGTGTTGCCACCTATTTCTTAGATTAAAAAAAAATTATTATTTGTAAAAAACTGTGCAAGAATATATATATACATTTTAAGGGGGTTTCGCCTATGGGCTCAATCTCACATATGGGCACTCAAGCATCCTTAGAAACTTAGAGTTCATCCCGTTCGCGACGGATCAGTGTGTACTAGGGCGGGTCGATTTAAAAATCGCTCATTGCTCTGTGAAAATCGTATTCTAGGGATCAAAATAAGAAACTTTACCGAAGGAACTATACCTCTAAAACGAATTCTGATGTCCCCCAATTTAAAAATATCACCATTTTTGGCCTTTACATAAAAAAATCAGCTAAATGGCTATGTTTTTTCTTTATTTTTATTTACTTATAATAATATTTATTATTTATTTATAATAATATCTATTTTTTCTCTTAAGAAATTTATTTAGTCAGAACATATGTAAATGAAAAAATTAATTTAAGTGAGTTATAGAAAAGAAACTCAAAAGTTCGACCCAAAGTTTCTTATTTTGATCCCTAGAATATGATTTTCACAGAGCAATGGGCGATTCTTTTGCCTCCCCACAAATCGACCCGGCCTAGTGTGTACCCTTCTTAGTCCAAGCGGAACTTTCTCCACCCATATTCCATCAAGGGAGGAGTGGACCGGGGCCAACACCTGGAGTCAGGGCCTGGTTAAACTGTTCACGGATGGCTCGAAGTTGGACGGTAAGATTGGAGGGGAAGTATTCTGCAAAGAGGTCCCCATCAAACTCGAATTCAGGTTACCGGATCACTGCAGTGTGTTCCAAGAAGAGGTGGCCGGAATCAAAGTAGCAGCTGACACGCGTAATAACTGTTAAAAAAGTAAATATTTACTCCCATAACCAAGTGGCAATTAGGGTTCTAGGCTCTATTATGGTACACTCAAAACTGGTCAGGGAATGCCTGATCTCTTTTTCGATTGCATCAAAATTCTTCGACATAAGGATAATCTGGATACCTTGTCATTGTGACATTGCTGGAAACTGCGAAGCCGATGAGCTGGCCAGACAAGGGACCTGTGAGGTAGTGTGCCCGCGAAAAAAGATGATCGTAATCTCCTTGACAATCTGCGCTCTACTCCTGGAAGGATGGGCTTTGCACCAACTCAGCGAGCGCTGGGCAAGTACACGAACGTGTAAGATCGCGAAATCCTTCTGGCCACTTTGGATCATAGGCGTTCGAGGAATATTCTGAGGATGACAAAATCTCAACTCTCAAATTTTGTGGGCATGCTCACGGGGCACTATCCGTGGGGCATACATGCTGTGAGGTTCGGAATTACTTCGAGTCCTTTTTGCGTCAGCTGTATCGAAGATGAGGTGGAATCATCTCAGCACCTGCTCTTTAGCTGCCCCGCTCTAGCGGGACTAAGATTTAAGCATCACGGTTCTCACTTCTTGTCTGCGCCTGCTGCCATAGCAGGTCTTGATATTAAAAATTGCTGAGCTTCATCAGCAGTATAAATATAGTCGCCAATTAGTCACCGTTCATAGTCCACAAATATTCAACCCCCCACCCCTCTTCTTTTCATCCTATCGTTTTCCTTCACCTTTTTTTCCTGCTTGCAATGGTATCACAAACGATGAACCAAACATCTTTCGGCCAAGTGGGCTCACTTTCTGGGCAACCATTACAACCTAACCCAGCCTAAGGTAAATATATCTTTAGGTTTAGTCCAATAATATTTTCAAATATCGTTAACATTCAATTTTAAACAAAGCATATAAATTAAAAACAAAATTTAATTAGAGGTTATGAGTATCAAACAAAACGTACCTCAATCAAAAAGCTCGCGGAATATATTAAAAAAAAAAATTCAAAGTACAGTTCCTCAAAAGTGTTATTTTTGCATTCAAAGTACTTCTCAATAACTGCAACATACTTATGCCAGCGTTTGATCCAGCTTTCGAAACATTTCTGGAGCTCCATTTCGGGTAGTAGCGCTTTTTGGCTCGATCAAACAGAAAAAATCGCAGCGGACCATATCAGGTGAATTCGATGGCTGCTGGATGGTATTCTTCTCGTTTTTGGTCAAAAATTCGCAGATATTGATGGCATGTGAATGATGCAAAATCCATGAACTGTTTTCCCACAAATCCTTTCTGTTTGCTATTTTTGCATACTCATCTAGATTTTTTGATGTTTTTACATTTTTCATATTTTATTAGGAGCAAATTTTTTTTATTTGCCACCACTGGCGGGACAATAAATTTAACTGCACTTAACAGAAAAATTAGCCACAAGAGGTAAAGGTTGAGGTAGAGATAATATCATACAAAAATAATAAGACAATAATTTAAACAATAAATGTTTGTTTCATTTATTTATCACGAAAATTGTCGTTATCGTAAGCAAACGAAAAGAAAAACGGGGTTCAAATGATGTCAATGACTGCCGGTTTTTGTGAATTAAGCAAATTAAAATCGTTGCAGCATATAAAGTGTAAAAAGTCACGTGCATACTTGCATAAACTGATAACGCACGAAATTAGTAAACACTGTTACTGCTAATGTGACGTCATAATATGGTTTATTAACCGCAATGATTCAGTAGGTAATATATTGTAGATAACGGGAAAACCAATAATTATCGTTATGCCCACTCATTCAGAAGAAATATTCGAATCGTTTGACTTCCTTATGCTTGCCATAACATTGGTTTTATGTGTGGCTGTGTAACTTATTTTCGGTTAGTTTGAATCTGATGCCTGAAATTTAAAATTTAGTTTCCATTGCGATTTCTTTTTTATTGGTTTAGTACACAAATTTTCAATCTATACTATAAAGGTGAACATCTGTACGTTGTCCGCGCTTCACTACGAAACGACAACACCAAATGACATAAAAATTTTTATACATTCATATTTTCACCCAACGAAGGTTATAGGCATGTTTTTATGATGGAACTCCCTTCCCACAGTCACTTCCCATTCGTCACTAATAATAAATTTAATCTAAAAATTCTTAGTTTTCCCTATTTCCCACTATTTATAGCACACTCTAGACTTCATAATCCGCATAAGCTAACTATGACCCATGATTCAATAATAAAAGGTTTGCTCAGTAAGCAGCTTTCTCATTCCCTCTTGACAAATCGGTTCCCTTAGCAAGACGCTGGGTTGCTAGCTCTAGAAATTTTGACTAAAAGTGGAGGAAAAGTAAAATTTGTAGAAAAAACATTTCATTTTCAAAATGGACTGCTTACGAGCAACAACTCGCTCAAGAGTTTTCATCGGTATGTTCAGGACTATGGCAGTATGATATGGAATACATACCGCTTAAGTCAAGACATGATAGAGTATTTGACGCAATCCGAGATCGAGATGGAGAATTTACAAAGCTTTATTTCTTATGATGTGGTGATTTAAACGAAACTCATGTTTTGCAGCTAGCGTTTGCTAAAGAGTTACAGCAGGGAGAATTATTGAATAGTCCCGACGCAATCGATTACATTGCAGACCTCATTATAAAAAAGTTGGCAGAACTAGTTTCCAATGAGCCCACCTTCCTATGGATGGATGAAGTGTCCAGAGGAGGCTTAGAAAAGCACAGTACCAGTATGAAAGAACTTCTCATAAAAAACCATCTACCGGAATCGGCTTAAAACTGTAGGGCCTTCCAATTGTGGAACGCGCGCTACAAATAGGAGGAGGATCTCGGCGAAACACCTAACAGAATTGTACGTGCCAATTATTTATTTATTTTTAACAAAATAGTTTCATATTGGCGAAACTTCGCGATTGGTTTTAAATTTAAAAATTAATTCACAAAATAAAATCTTGGATTATGTGAAATAATTTCTTGTTTTAATATTATTTACATTCAAATATTAATTAAAATTTATTTTTTAAACCGTTCGCAGTTTGTTTCCATTTAAGTAACAAAATACTATTTTGCTATTTCCCATTTTTCCCAAAAGGATTTAATTTTTTCCTTTTTATGCACCTTCTTAAATACAACCTTTTGTAAGGGAGTGTCAAAAATCGAATGTCACTAGTGAGCAAACCTTTAATAATTGAATCATGACTATGACCCAAATGCAAAGTTCAAAAACGGTTTGAGATAGAAAATTAATATGATTGGTTGTTTTGATTTTATTCAACGAGGCATAGCAACGGATGCCAGGTATTGTAATATTATGATTATTAATAAAAAATTATTTTCTATTAAATTATTGTTTGTAATTCGTTTATATACATATCCTAAATCCCTCAAAACTACTACTACGCGAGCGGGGTCGCGGGTTAAAGCTAGTTATAAAATAATTCAAGTCTTTCACATGTAACCGATCCGTACTTTGCCTTTGCAGTACTTAAAGTGGATAGAATCTAAAATCAGAGACTAAAGTAACAATCAAGGTGCTTTAAAAGATTTAGAAACAGCTCACACCCCTTCAAAAAAAAGTATGGGAATGTAAGTTGAGCCTAAACTCCGTTGCAAGGTGGAGTGAGCTTAAACTTGTGTTGCTGCTGGGGCACTGTGGTATTCAAGGCAACAAACTTGCCGATGAATTTTCGGATCAAGCAAATCGGGAAAAGTCGAATACATTAAGGCTTCCATTCGCAGTGCTGGCACCAGCAAAACATTCAAGTGAAACCTAGAGTACATACCGTACCCACTTACAAGGTCTTATACCATATTTGTTTTTATTCGCCATTTCATCTCAGATTTCATTGATCCATGTGTGGGTAACACATCACTTTATAGTTCACTTGTACTAGGAATGTCTTGTCAAAAAACTTGAGAAAGTTCAAAAAATTGCGTACACTTTTCTCCATTCTTTACGTTTTGCCGATCCAATTCGACACTATATTTCTAAATGTCTACTGATAAACTTATTTACGTTAAATAGTAGGAGAGCTACTCTTTCGCTAACATTCATCTTTAATCTCATAAGAGTTTTTAGATTCTAATCTAATAAACAAATAAATATACGCCAGTACCAGTGATGATCGATTCGACAAAGTGTTTTAAAAACTATGTTGTTTTATACAGATGAGAAAGTAAAGTAATGTCTTTTTATTAAACTTTATTAAATTTGATAATTGAGTTTAAAATGAAAATACTTTTCAGTTACATAAAGAACATAACCGTACCGTACATACAAATTTGACGGCAATCACAACCTGCAGCAGAGAGAAAATGAGTAAAATGAGAGTGGCAGTTGCCGAACCGAGAAACACTAGTACTCTAAGCTTAAATGCAATGCATGAATGATGGAGTACAAGATTGCGCCCATCAGAGAGGAGGATGGCACCACACGGGTGCAGTTGCGTGAGAGAAATGGAAAACAAGAAGAAAAAAGGAAAAATACATGATGAATAAATTACACAGCGAGTCTGTCCAAATTCATTGAGAACGGAATGGCAGTACGAGAAAGGTATCACCTTTGTATTCTGTGCATCGTGAGTACAATGTGTAATATCGCCATCGAGTTTGGAAAACTTTCAGTAAGTCGCATTCAGCTCTTTGGACAGATGCAGAAAATCTTCTATTTACTAAAATTGCTTGAGAAAAGTATAAAATTAATTGAAAAACACCATGAGAATGGTGAATGTGTGAAAGTATGCAAAGAAAGTTTCTTCGCAAAGAAGTATTCATTTTCTGTCTTCAGCAAAGTCCTAAGTAAAAAAGTTAATCCAAAAATGAAGTGCAACTACTCTCATTAGTAGTTATACCCCTTTAAATTACTTGTATACAAATATGTTATAGATTCAGTTATGACCACTAATTTTTGTTAATTAACTAGAATAATAATAAATACTGAGTCTATGAAGTTGCCTTCACGAAACGAGTTTTTCAAAGCCAGTGGAAAGGAGTTTCACAGTCTTGCAGCGTTCATAACTAATTGATTTTGGCAGAATAAGATTTATAGAACGTGAAAGCAAATTTTCAAATGGATTTCCAGTTTTTTTTTAATAAAAAAAATTAATAGAATAAAATTAGAAGTAAAAATAAAACTACGTTCTTTTTGGATATTTCTTAAGCCTGGAGCGGACAGATTTCTAAATCTATGTTATTTGCAAATTTCGCAACGATAACGTATTTATCTTCATTTCTTGAGTTAAGTTGCAGTCCTCCATGTCTTATCTGACAAAGAGAAAATACTATATATATACATATATAAAAGTAATGGTTTCGGGAAGTTATATCCACATATATGCATGTCCTCAACTACCGTTTGTGCTCTGATTTTGCTTTTGTAACCTTCTTTTTGACGAGCAGCTGATTTGTAGCAAAGTCAAAGATAAATTTAGCCCGAAGTTAGCTGATAGATGAGCGGTAGGCGGATGGTGAGAAAACATTTTTTTTAGTCAATTTCTGATTAAGTATTAAGTGAACTGTCTGAAGATTGTTTGGAATTTTTCATAAAATTGGGGCCAAGGCGAGTTCATTCATGGTGGTGGCAATGCGTCAAAATGTCAAAACGACAATGGGAGAAATTTGTCAACACTGTTTTAGCGCATACAGTCAGCGTTAAAAGAAAACGTAAGTCACATATTGACACCTACACTTGAAAAATACTTTTTTTTCCTTCGTCAGTTAAAGGCACATCTCTGCATTGTGACTGAAGATAATTCTTTAAGGGGGGGGTAGGGTTTAGCGCTAAAAAAAAACACTTTTTTTTTGAATTTTTTACAGAAATATGGCTTAAGAAACTTTAATAAAATCAGTCGCATGTTATTGTACATCTTTTCAATAAGTTTTTAAAAAATATTAATAATAAAATATTGACAAATAAGCCCATGACAGAGTTTTTTTGGAGATATTTTTTTCGAGAGGTGCTCTGCGGTGCCAATCGGCATTCGTCGTAGAATCATCTGAAACTAAAAAAGTCGAATTTTTCAGTTAAAGTATGACGTAATGCTCCCCCTTACATTAATAAATTTTTTTTTTTTTCATTTTTGTAGTTTTGGTGGCAAAAAAACGTAAAACGAGCATTTTTGGCGAAAAATTTCGCCATATTTGTAAGTGAAAAACAACCTTAAAAAAAAAAAAAATGAAAAAAAACAGTGTAGGGGGGAGGTATTTTTGATTTAGAAAACGTATGCCAAATTTGAAAAGAATCGGTTGAATAGTTTCGGAGTTGTGATTGGCACCGACTTTTAAGAAGTCGTTTCGGGAAAAACGCGTTTGAAAAAATGACTCTGAGAAATTATCGATGCTCCGCATTCGAGGTAGAGTGCCTACAAAGGCTATAACTTTGAGAGTTCTGCTCCGATCCACTTAAAATTTTGACACAACATTCTTGAAATGATTTACTATAAGAGGAGTGAAGAAAAAAAATTTCGATTTTGTGACCCGAATCATAAGCTTCGAAGCCAAAAATGCCCTAAAAACAGTAAAACATGGTGATGAAACCATAGGGTTTATTGCGAGTAATATGACAAAAGAGAGCTGCATGTGAATTTTGAGCTGAAATTCACACCGGAGCGTTGCAAAATGAAAATTTCGCCCCACATTTTGGCTTCAACGAAATAATGGCCCCTAGTGTAGCGCGTTTGAAGTTCGGGAGTGTCCGCAGTATAATGTCTTTAAACAGCTCAAAACACCATCACAATCTCCGGACATGAACCCTTATTGGATTCTATCGGAGAAAATTTCGCCATCTTGCACACAAAAATTAAATGTCTCCAGACAGGTCCAGTATAAAAACAGGCAAGCAAAAGGTCAAAATAAAAATTTCCATTACTCAAAATAATTTTGTTCTACTGCACGAGGTATATGCACGAGGCAACTCTACGAACTACAAATTCAACAATTATAATTTCTATGACATTTATCTGAAATGTACTCTCAATTTTGTGATGTGAATATCCCTCTGTTATAGTAATTAATAAAACTATGGGAGGTAGCTCGAGTTTACACTGCGACGTTAATCGCTGTTTTGTTTTTCGCCACTTTCATTGTTTTGATATCCCTGGTTGTTGTTATTGTGTTCGTGTGACACATTGCGGCTTTTAAGACGATATGTAGATCTCGCCTGACTAATACTTTTTTGCTTAAATGGCAAAGAAATGTGGTTGCTTTCTTTTGTAATTTGTGGCTTTAACTGTCGTATGTTTTTGTGGTTTAGTTTATGAAGTCATTTTTTCGCTACGCTGCTAAGTGAATTTATTGTTAACTGATATTTACGTTGTTTTTTCTGGAATTTACTCGGCTTGACTCTCATTTTATACAATTTTCTTTTTTACTTTCGGCTTGGTTTTTGTTGTCATCAAATGGCTTCTCAATAATTTGCAGGTAGTTGAATTTCTTCAAAAAAGTTTTGTGACACATCGCTTATGCAAGGTATCGCTAAATTAATCATACAATTTTGTTTTGAATAACTTTTTTAATAGATATATTAAGTCCATTGTACTACACTTGGATTCCCTTTTAATTTTCTTTAAATCTACCTGATCTCCGAAGAAATCTGAGTAGATCTTGTGGTGCCAAGGAGCCAAGGTGGTCGCTTCTTAACACATCAGTGCCAAAGACCTCAAGCCTGATTCGAGCGGAGGCGGGGCAGACGCACAGGAAATGGTCCGCCGTCTCATCCTCCTCTTCACAAGCTAGGCAGAGTACACTGCCTGAGTTGCCTACCTTTTCCATGTGCTTCGCCCACAGAAAGTGCCCCGTCATCAGTTCAACCAGCTATCTGCAGTACCTTCTGCTTAATGACAGAAGGATTTGCGACAGTCGATCGGGCATGACAATTTCAAACGCACAAACAACGAGCCCAAGCTCCAGGTTGTTTGGCTGCCGGAGTAGAAAACACTAAAGCGGTTCCGAAGCAAAAGTTGAGCTTGATGGGGAGCTCCTAGCAGAATACTCCCCCACCAACTCTTTCATCCAACTTCGAGCCATCCGTAAACATGTTCGTCATGTCCTGCCTCCAAATATTGCACATCGCCCACTCCACAATGATGTATTTCAAATGTATTTCTGCCATGAAAAGTCTCCTCGTCAAAAATATCTGACGTTGTTTCACAAAGTGAGGGACCTATAGTTTTAAGCCGACTCCGAACGGGAGATATTTTTATTTATTATATTATTCATGCACGGAGATTCGAACCTACACGCACCTCCGAATGGTAATCACGCACGTACCCATTCGGCAGCGGCGGCCGGCCTTATTTATTCATATAACTCATTTTTTTTACATACTCGCATCTCAATGAAATTTTACATAATTGGCGTCACTTTCATTTTCAGTTTTACTTTGCATATTACAGCACTTTTTATTATTTATTACTCCAGTTTTCATTTGCATTTATCACAATTTTATTTAAAACGCAGACGCTCAAAGTTTATTGGCTTTTGACACATTTAAAATGCTCCATATATGCATGTACGTATGTGCTCGTAAGCATTTATTTATAAGCACGCTTCAGCTGTAGTGATTGCAATTTTTCTGATACTTTACTAATTTTGCTTAAATTATTTAAAACGCTCGATTTGCATGAACGGCTTTGAATTGTCAATTATTTTGTTCTGAACTTTTGGAATTTTTACATGACTTGTTTTCCTCGATTCTCGATCTATTGACACTTAAGCGATTCCTAGAATGACGTCACAGATCTACTGACTAGCACATAAGCACGTATTTAATGATGCAATAAGCCAGCTTGCATGTCACGTTAATTATAATGTGACATAAATAGCAGTACCAGTGCTGTCATAGTGTCATGGCACGCCTCTTTTTGCAAACAAATGCGAAAAATTGCATAAACCGCTTACCGAATGGAGAAATAGTGACATACTTAAATCCACTGGTGGAACTAAATCAGAAAAGAGAGGGTAAGTGTCTACTTTCTACAGTCCAAATTTCCCCATTTTGACGGCAATATACCAATTTTTTAAAATAAAAATTTTTGAAAATAAATGCTGTTAATGGTACAATTAGTAAATCCTTTATGTTTGTTTGTTGATCTGCGAAAATTCATCTCATACAAGAGCGATTGTTTTATCGGTCTTATCGTAAATTTCTGTGTGAGTAAATAATTTCCAGAACGTGTTGACATGGTGAGGTTATACTAGCTGGCCGAGGTCACGCAAAGACCATTTTGGTCCTACAGGTATGTATCGCTCAAGAAGCGCGTACTGTTAACGAATGTTAGGAGTCGCTCAAGCTCCAGTTCAGTAATAAAGGGTGGTTAAATTTCAAGGGCCGATGTTGAATGTGAATCACACCTAAACGTCAAGTTTTTTTTTTGCATTTCATTTAACATTTTTCAATTTCAGGCCAACTCAATTTCAATCATGGAAAGATATACAATCGAGCAACGCGTTAAAGTTCTTCAGGCGTATTATGAAAACGGGCGTTCAAATCAAAATGCAAATTGCACACTTCTTGATTTTTTCGGTCAATTTAATCATCTAAATGTGCGTACAATGGAAAAAATTGTACGAAAGTGTTTGAGCAAATCGGGTCTGTAGGAGATGTGAAAACACCAGTGCATGCTCGTACAGCTCGTCCTGCAGAAAATATTGCTGCTGTTCGCGATAGTGTGGTTGAAGAGCCGTCCACCTCAACTCGTCGGCGTGCCCAACAATCGTTGATGAACATTATGCATAAAGGCTTGCATTTACATGCTTACAAGGTGCAATTGACTCAAGAACTAAAGCCTCTTGACCATTTCAAGCGTCGTCAATGGTCAGAATGGCAAAAGTGAATGATCAATTTTCGAAGAAAATCATCTTCAGTGATGAGGCACATTTTCACCTCAGTAGATTCGGCAATAAGCAGAATTACCGCATTTGGGCGAATGATAATCCAAGAGTGATTGCCAAAAAACCAATGCACCCACAAAGAGTGACTGTTTGGTGCGGTTTATGGGCCGGCGACATCATTGGGGCGTATTTTTTTCCAAAATGAGGCTGGTTAGGCAGTTACTGTGAATAGTGTTCGCTATCGTAAGATGATAACGAAATTTTTATGGCGCGAATTGGACCATCGGATGGAGGTGTGCCGCCTAGGCCGCGGCAGCCATTTGGCCGATATTTTGTTCTATACGTAATTGAGCCATACAAATATTATCATAATAAAGAGAAATGACAATAATTTCCTGAAAAAGTTTTATTTTATTCAAAATCAACACCGGCCCTTGAAACTTAACCACCCTTTACATTCTAGTCCTTCAAAACAGAGAGCACCCAGATACTATAGTCTAATTTTCGAGAGAGCCGGACAGCAGCATAGGAGATGCTCCAGGGTTTCATTTGTACCCGGTTCATTATATTTGCTGCAAGTATCGTTAAGAGTTAGATTTAGATTGCAAGCATGCAAGGATGTGTCCTGTTAATGCACCAACTAAAGTTTTTTCAGTTCCTTCTATCGAACGATATAACCGATTTTGTATACTTGTCATGTTTACACATGATCCTGACAACTTTGCCATAGCTTAAACTAAGCCATCTGCCATTCGCCTTTCTCAACATTTCAACCTCTAATTCTTTTTGATTGGGCGCAGGGGTTTAAGTACCTGACATATTTGATCCCTTGTAAGTCTCACGCCTTCTCTTGCTGTTTCCTTCACTATCTCACTTCCCTCTATGCCTTAAGGCTCTGCAAAATAATTGGTGATAGTCTCATTTCCTTGAGCCTATTTTTTTGTAGATATGTACCAGTTAAAAAATGCGTTCCTGTTTCAATTATGGCACGCAGAACGTAAAGCGAAAGCAAAGCAATGCACTCTTTCATTTCCTAAAAATATATAGGAATATTTTTAAAAGCTATAAAAAAATTTTGCTTAAAAATTCTGAGGATAAAATCAAAAATATCAGCAGAAAGTGGGGGAAAGTCAGTCGATTTCAGAATAAATTCGATGAAGAGTCGAAATAACTACTGAGGGCAGAAAAACGCCATCAAATCCTAAAGGTGGTCGTGCAAATAGTCCTTTCACTGATAAGAGTATTCAGAAAAAGGGAAGAGAATATTCGAAGTTATGTGAGCAAATTGGCGGAGAAAGCGATTTGATGGTTTTAGCAGCCAACACTTCAGCGCATAGGAATGGAAATATTTGTGAACTTAAACAAGTTTCTCAAGCATTACGTCACGAGTCAAAATTATACTATGGAAAATTAGTTATGTTTAGTAAAGAAAAAGGCTTATTTCATTTTCTATGAATGAAGCCCAAGTTTTTGGGATTTATAAAACAGTAGTACTTGATTATGCGAGGAGAACATAAAACTAGAAGTTGTAGAACAGGGTGTCTGCCGGCAGAATTAGGAATTAAAAACTAAAGATAAATAAATGACAAAATTTTATTTCAATAATTTCAAAGGGAGACAAATGCGGATTTTATTTTCTAAAATTTATTTCCAAAAAAATTACATGTCCCCCAATAAGCATATTCGGCAAACAAGTACCCTACTCAAATACAGCAAAATACCTCGGTATGACACTGGACGCGAAACTTAAATGGAAGGAGCACATCAAGATGAAAAAGATGAATTAGAAATGAAATTGGGAAACCGCCAACGCGGTCCCCTCCCACTTATACACCTATCAGTGAGGGAGCGAGCAGCTTTATATGCAAAGCTGAATTCTGCCACCGTGCACTCTGTATGTACATATGTCCTGCATACAAAGACGCTGCGATTGCAAAAAGTAAATGCGGACCTTGATTGCTGGTAGCTTCTGAAAAAGTGGTTGAAGTACCCACGAAGAACTTGTTGAAACAATATTTCAGCAAATTATGGAATTTCATGTGAATTCAAAGAATGCGGATATGAAACACACAAATGTAGATACGCATACAAATACGGATACAAACTGATTTCACGTATTCTTCCCCACCTCATTTAGATCCGATGTAAATATTTTTAGATCGGATAAAACTCGCGCTCACTCTTTATATGATAAGATTATATTTCCGTTCGTCCAACTGGTACCACAAGCTATAACTCTCGTTGGCTATGTGTCTACGGTCCAGCCAACCCAAATTATTTTTTACTAAAGGTGCGCCGGTACATAAGGTACGGTTCGGAGCCAAAACAAATTAATGAATTATAAATGTCTACCGTAACCTCCTGGTGACACGCTTCGGTAATTACATGTTATATAGACTAACTACAGGCGTGTTTTTTATGTCGGCCGAATTGGAGGCGCTATTTTGAATATTTGAAATCTAATTTCAGATTCGTAATCAGCGAGCCATAAAAACCTAGGGTCACAAATTTCAAGATAATCCGCTTGGTTTTCTAAATATAGTCCGTCTTGTTGGATTTGCTATTTTTAGTTTTTAAAATCTAGTTTTAGATTTGTAATCAGCGACTCCTAAAAACCTTGGCTCACAAGTCAGTATTTTGAACTTTCAAATCTAATTTCAGATTCGTGAATCCCAGCCTTAAAAAGCCAAGAGTCACAAGTTTCTAGCCATTCCGATAATATTTCGAATATTGGCCACTTTTAATCGTTTGCTGGCCCATATGTAAGTGATGCTATAAAAAAAATCAAATCTATAAGCGAACTTCATCGAACGGAGCTGATATTCGTCGCAACATTTCGCTTAGTAAATATATCCTACAGGTGCCGGTTAGCACGAGAAAGAAACGACTGGCGATTTTTTAAACTCGGCCAAAATCGCGTAAGCGGTTATCGCGCCAATTAAGAAGAGAAGAAAGTTTTAAATGTTATTTCTATAATTCGCAAGTGAATTGTTTACATTTTTCACTGACTGTTAGTCAAGCGAACTTTGTCCTCGCTTTGGTTTTGTGCAATCTGATATACTGCAGTGTGTTTTAATTCTGACAGCAAAATTTTCTTCGACAAAGTTTGCTTAGCGACTTGATTTTGTTTATACTATGAAGTAGATAGTTGCGACGTAGCATGTTGACACATTTCAAATGATATGGAATATAGCAAATATGACACCATCACTCCAATGGCGCTATTTTGCGCGTACTAACGTCACACTAACTTCATGTGCGATAATCATTAGTTCGCTCCGAGTCAATTAAAGGTATTCGTAATATGAATAAAACAAACATATTTACATATCCAATGAGTAAAAAAAAATCACAAAACAATGATAAATATGAGCTAGAAAAAAAAATAAAGTTCGAGAAATTTCTCTTAGTTTTCTTATGGCGAAAGAGTGTGCAGCTTTTCACGTATTTTATACATCAAAAAACAAAAGGCATGCAAAACATTTAATGTAGGCATTACTCATGGTGAAAAGATTTTAAAGGTGCACTCTTTTCGTTATTTGGCTCTCCTCGAATTTGACCGAATAATTCTTTGAACATACTGAAGCATTTGAGAAATCGTAGAGAAACATCATCTTAATTTTTGCATCAATACTCTACTTTGGCTCTTAAATTTCATCTTGTACGCGACTATTTGAATAAAAATATGGTCTTTAATATAGTTCAGCAAGCTCCTTGTATACCCTACGTGCCTTTTTTCTGTTCCCAAAGCTTAAGCCTTCACTTACCGGAACATGTTTTAAGGCAAATGAAGTGAAGGAGAGCTCGTAGCAGGAGCTGAATGTGATGACCATAAAAAATTTCTTCACGATGGAAAAAGCAATGAAATACGTTTTGGTTACGGTGTAATGACGATTGTGGAATGCCTAATTCCAAAGAACGCCGAGGAATGGGCAAACCTGGGTTCTCTTCAACACTTTTAGCTATAACAGCAATATTTTCGGCTGTTCTTGAGCGACGTGCACGGGTTTTATTCTTCACATCACTACTTGTCCCAACAGCTCGAACTTTTTCACCAATTTCCGACAAAGTGCTTCACGAATTAAAATAATTATTCGACATGAAAAGAAAAACAATAATACGAGTATATCGCCACGGATAGTTTCGAGGTGAGGGATTGATTCTGGGGTTATAAATTATGGAGTCATAAGGTTATAGGCTTATAAGTTTGTAGTTAAAGGTGATAAATTTAGTTTAGAAGTCGTTGGGTTACCGGGCTTTAGGTTTGAGATCATTTGGCTTTATCGGTTTTAGTCGATTTTGGAGTGTTTTTTGAGCTGGTGGCCAAACTCTGATGTGCCGACCGATTAAACCGACCTTAGATTCGATTGCAGCGACAAGTAAAATGTACAATATACAAGGTGGCGCAAAATGAATCATCCGATTTTGCTTTGAATAACTTTTTTAGTAAATAAAAAACATGATTTTGATTGAAGGAAGTCTTTATTTTGGCATTTACGCGCTCCATTGCTTGTCTGTTTGTTGACAAATGCCAGCTATTTAGTTCACAAATGTCAAATATGATTGACGTACGGCGCTATTTGCAAAATTATAAATCTTCCAATAGGATGATTAATTTTGCGCCTCCTTGCATGTAGTCAGATTTCAAGCTCTAAAGATTTCTTTTTGTTTTTTTTTTTTGGGTAGGTGTGAAGCATTTTCGTTTCATTGAAAAATGTTTAGTACTTTTTGAATAAAATATACCTAAAATACATAAATCATATGCCAATATGGCACTGTGGGGTTCTCGGTTCTCGATACCCCCTATTCAATCCACGTATGACTAACATAGCCAAACAATAGAACCGCCAATGTTCGAGCATAGCGGCACAACTAAGTTTCTGTACATATTCGAGCGCATTTGTTGTTTGCAAACACTTTCAATTTTACTGCAGAATTTACAATTCCGATATGAAACGTCATAACGGCGGTAAATTCAAGCAGCATACCTCTGCACACATCCATACATATGTATGTTATGTACGTGTGAACGTATGCCGTGTGTCGAAATGTGCCGATTGTGACGGTTGACAATTACGAGCGTTCAATTGATCTGCAGTCCAACAATCAACAGCCAACCTACCTACGGACCGGCTGACTGCCTGCGTGATTGACGTGTTAAATTGGTTGCGTTGTTTCATATGCGATTTATGGCGCTTATGTAAGTGCGGGTGATAAAAGGCACGCTACGTTTCTGTTGTACGAATATACAGAGAGTTACGTGGATCTGGAATACCTGTACATTCAAATTTTGCCGTTTTACACAATTAATGATGCAATTGAACAAATAAGCAAAGGAAAAGCAAGAAAGTGCAGTAAGTTCGCTTTCTTTGGCATGAATGAAAAGTTAACGTAATCACTATTTATCGAAATGATGAAGTAATCGGCTATAAAGGAATATGCTTTCATATGCATGCTTGAACATTTTTATTCAAGAGATGTGCCTGATTAAATTAATCATAGCACTTACGTACTTCCAGCACAATGGGGTCAGACATGATAATGTGAAACGTAATATGAATCACCTTTTATCTCAAATTTAAGCCACATTAATAAATATTACTCATTGTTTGAAAAACTGTCTCGACGAAATTGCTAAAATGAATTTACCTAAACCATCAATATTTATCTAGACGCGAGTTTGCCTTTAATACTCGTAATGGTATGCGTTTTTCATTTGTTATTTGTTTGGTTTGATACCCATGCTTAATAGTGCGCTAGGGCATTTGAGCTCCATTCGTATGCCTACTGTTATACACCTCAATCTAACTCGACTTAGACGTACAGTGCATCAATAAAGTTTTGTTACAAAGACATTTTACTAAATGAGGGCGTAATTTCCATATCAAGATCAGCAGAAAGTATAATGTTTTTCTTTTTCCAATGAGAGGTGTTATTCCTGTAGAAGATCAATGGTTTCGTTGCTTGTGTGGCACGTATCGCCGTCTTGTTGAAAATAATCGTTGTCCAAATCAATACCATCCAATTCCGGCCATAAAAAATCGTTAATCATCTCTCAATAGCGCAATCCATTCACCCTAACTGTTGCTCCAGCTTCATTTTCGAAATAGTAAGGTCCAATGACTGCACCGGACCATAAACCGCACCAAACAGCCACACGTTGAGGATTGAGAGGCTTTTCAACAATAACTATTGGATTTTCTGAGCCCCAGATCCCACAATTTTGCTTGTTGCCGAAGACACCGAGGTTGGAATGGGTGTCGTCACTCAAGACGATTTTTCGATGGAATTCCGGATCATTTTCATGCATTTCAACGACCCAATCAGCAAAGACACGACGTTGTTGATGATCGCCCGGCTTGAGTTCTAGACTTTATAAGCCTTAAGACCCAAATCGTTATGCAAAATACAGTGTAATGACGTAATCACGACGGGGAATGGACAAACCTGAGTTTTCTTCAACACTTTCGGCTACAACAGCAATATTTTCAACTGTTCTTGAGCGACGTGCACGGGTTTTATTCTTCACATCACTACTTGTCAAAACAGCTCGAATTTTTTCACCAATTTCTGTATTGCGGTCCGACAAGGTGCTTCACCATGACCCAAACATGTTCGAGTTTTACGAACCGTCTCTGCCAAATTTTCACCTTTTTTATAGGGAATTTTAATAATTTCAATGCGTTGTTTAGGCGTGTATCGTTCCATTTTTATTAATGGCGTAGTTTCTATTTGTCAAATATCAAAAAATCACAGCTTCAAAAGTGGCATCTACCGGAATAGCGGGCTATTCAACATAACACCTGTTATTGGAAAACCCTTTAAAGAGTCTTTAAAAGACAATGTCGTTTTGAAATAAAAAATGTAAAAATTTAGATTCTTTCACCTTTCACTATTTCTATTCAAAAAACGGCTCTTAACAATTATATGTGAAAAATGGCACCTTTTAAATGTCTACCATGAGCACGTCTACAGTTAAAATGCAAACAGTCGACTCATAAATGCCTAATTGTTGAGAACGTCGAGATGTAGGAAATCGGATACCGATATTGAAGGTTGTCCAGCAACACTTTGCGCTACAACAGCAATATTCTCAACAGAGCGTCCAGTTTTTAGTCTGTCAGTTCTTTTTCTATCCTCGACAGAACCAGTTTCTTGAAATTTGTTTACCAACCTGAATTCTCGATACGTTCGGACGGTTATTTCAACCAAAAAAATTACGAATTTTGAGATAAAAGATGACCATTTTCATAATAAGTTTCAATAATTTTACTTGAAACATAAAAAAATATGCCACCTAAAAATTAATCACTACTGACATCTACACTTCACTTTTGAAAGAACCTCTACTTCAAATAGAAAAAAAAAAATTCAATAAATTTATTTCAAAATATTAAGTAGGGGAGCAAGTTTGTAGCGTTTTTACCGAAGAATTTTATTTAAGCAAAAAACAATAATTATATCATTAAATTAATCAATTACATATTAGCAGGTGTTCTGCTCTATTCGCGTCTCTCGACCAATTTTTTGATGCCGTTCCACCAAAAATTGCCTGGTCAGGTGTCAAAGAAGTTGTTGAGCCAGGTTTTAAAGACCTCTTTGTTACCGAGCGGAAAAGATGGTAATTGGTCGGTGCAAGGTGCGGAAAATACGGCGAATGCTGAAGGATCTCCCGTTCGAGCTCTTGGAGTGCGGCTTTAACGACTTGTGCAACATGGGGCCTGGCGTTGTCATGAAGGAATATGGTTTGACCATGTCAATCAGGTCTTTTCAGTCGAGTAGCTTATTCACTCGGTGTACATGGGCAATGTAGAGCTCTTTGTTGAGTGCACTATGCCCTTCCAGTCCCCCCAAACACATACCATGATCTTCTTTGGATGAAGATCCGGCTTGACTCTCGACTTTGGCGTATCTCCTGAAGGCACGCATTCCTTTCTTTGCTTCATATTGATGTATAGACGCCATTTCTTATCTCCCATGAGCAATTGGTACAAAAAGCGCTGTTTATGACCACGTATTGCTCGATGGCGGTCGAGATGCTGAGAAGCAATTTGAAGGCGCCTTTCTTTGTTTTTCTTTTCGTTGAGCTCGTGAGGCTTCCAGGCTTTCAATTTTTCGGTAAATCCCATTGAATGCAGATGATGGCAGTTCATTTCTTCCGCCAATTCACGACTGGCTAGCGACCGTTCTCCTTCAAGGTTTGAGATTTGAGTGGTTTGAGTCGTTTTTCAGTTGAAGGTCTTCCACTGCGGGACGTGTCATCGACGACAAAGTCGCCATTTTTGAACAAAGCAAAGCATTTCCATTGCTGCCGCCGTAGCCGAATGGGTTGGTGCGTGACTACTGTACAGACAAACTCGTTTGTTTGTCCGGCGGCAATGCTGAGAAAAACGGTTTAAATTCAATGAACTCCAAAAGTGTACTGTTTTATTTTGCATATAGGCTTGCTTATATACATACACACATACTTAATTCTAAAGGTTCTAATTCTAATTTGGTCCCCTTTAATCACCTGATGTTCAAGGTTGCGGGAATGCAATGCAGGGGCGGATCAAGTGCTGCGGTCAAAAGGGCGCTCATAATATGACCAATCATGTGCAGGGGCGGATCAAAGGATGCGGTCAAAAAGGGCGCATATAATGTGACCAAACAACTACCATTCGGAATTCACAGAGAGAACGTCGGTTCGAATCTCGGTGAAACACCACAATTAAGAAAAAGTTTTTTTTAATAGCGGTCACCCCTTGGCAGGCAATGGCAAACCTCCGAGTGTATTCCTGCCATGAAAAAGCTCCTCATAAAAATATCTGCCGTTCGGAGTCGGCTTGAAACTGTAGGTCCCTCCATTTGTGGAACAACATCAAGACGCACACCACAAACAGGAGGAGGAGCTCAGCCAAACACCCAAAAAGGGTGTACGCGCCAATTATATATATATATATAT
The DNA here is from genome assembly GCF_027943255.1 of Anastrepha obliqua. Classification (NCBI taxonomy): domain Eukaryota; kingdom Metazoa; phylum Arthropoda; class Insecta; order Diptera; family Tephritidae; genus Anastrepha; species Anastrepha obliqua. The sequence continues at coordinate 36,405,772 of NC_072896.1, forward strand.
ATAAAGCATTTCTGTGCTGTAGACTTGCCCATGACACCTTCCTCGTACACGTCACAAATGGCCGGGCTGCTTCGGCAGCTTTGTGATCTCGATGAAAAGCAAAGAAGAGCAGGTGTCGAAAATATTGACTTTTGCGTCTTGGGTATTCCATTTCTAAGCCTCGAAACTAATAAAAAATTAAATAACTCAAAAATACAATTAACATTGTTTTGTAGACCAGAAAGAGTTCTATCGAATGAATACTTACCCTTGGCCAAGCAGTAGGAAAATAAAAAAACACTATGAACTTATTCCCCAACCCCATACTTATGATATAATTTCAATATTCGTAAAATAAATAAAATTAAAAAATCAATGTGTTTTACTCTGCAATCGATTTCAGATTTCACTGAAAACATCTGCCGGGTATAACAACTTTGTATCAAATCGAACTTAGATGCTCCTTTATTTATTTGTTTGCAACATTAACTTCGCAACCGGTTAATCTAACAAACGGATTTTGTTTATTTTATTTATTTCCTTCTGTGTTTATTTTATTCTTTGCGTTCGTGTCTGGAGTAATTGGCATTTGCGCTCATATATTTACTGCAAATGTTAACATTTCAATCAGTGAACTCTTCAAAGCATATTTGTGCCTTCCGTTTTACCTTTGTGTGGGGTTCTTAGCACCTGAAAAGCATATATTTTACGTAGTATAGTAAACAAACAAACTGGCGTCTATTTTTTCTTAATGACTGAAATTTTAAACATTGCACACTGGACTCAATTCTTAATTTTTAGACATAAATTCGAAGAAATAATGATACAAATTATTAAACATAGCATCTTTATTGTTAGAATAGTACTGCCTTTTCTATTTCGTAATAGGAAATACGAATTTTGATATTTTAATTGAATTTTAGTTGAGAATTTCAATCTATATTTCCAAAGGTGATAAATCTTTCTTCGATGATTGGTGCAGTAACCAACCAAGCTGCCTATTGTGGATTGGATTTTATCTCCCAGTAAATATTTCAGCCGAATACATTACGAACCGCATCAAGGGATGTTATCATCGTCCAAGATTCTGCGATGTAACGGGCGAGAAGACAGATTTATAAAGTGTGACATTCATTGCCCGCTAGAGAGTTTTATTCCTCAATAAAAGTAATAATTACGGGCGAGGGATATTCACCTTTATACGATTCCCTATGCCATCGCTACACAGTAGAAAAACCATTCTTGTCGTTTTACTTTGCATTGAATGTGCGACCAAGTAAATTTTATTGCACTGATATCTTAAAAAGATTCCTTCTTAATATACCCGTTAGGAACTTCCACTATTTGGACAATATTATAACTTACAGTTCCAAACTTTGCAGAAAATTCTAAAAATTTAACAAATTTCGGCACAAACACCTGGGTAAACATATTTTACGAGAAATAAAACTCAATAAAATAAGTAAAATACTAAAATTTACATGATGAGTTAATGTGTTGGAAGTTACATCCCTAGCTGACTTCCAGTGGAAGCTAGTTATTGCATCTAAAGTGTCAGTATGTTGGTGTCATCGGCACAAAAATGAGTTTCAAACAAAGAACTAATATCAACTTTCATTTTAAAATCGGTAAAACGTTTCCTGAAACATTTGAATTGATCAAAAAAGTTTATGGCGATGATTGTCTATCTCGTGTCAGAGTTCATGAGTGGTTTACATGTTTCAGAGATGGTTATGAGGACATAAATGACAATGAAAACAAGGGCCGCCCAAATCAGTAATCACCGAACACTTCATTGAAATTGTTCGTAAATTTATCCAAAATTAACCAAAATCATCATTGAAATTCATGGAATCGGAGTTGAAGATCTCCATAATCGATTTATCGTATTTTAACTGATCATTTGGGCTGAAGAAAGGTCTGTGCACGTTTCATTCCGCACAAGGTAACTGAGAACCAAAAATTGCTCAGATTTTAACATTCGAAAGACCTCAATAAAGAGGCGAGAAAAGACGAGAACTTCCTTTGCAACATTGCAACTGGTGATGAAACATGGTGTTTCCAACATGAACCAGAAACTAAGTGTCAAAGTGCCGAATGGAAGGCTCCAGACGAACCAACACCCAAAAAACCACGTTTGGAGAAGACTTTTGTCTCAAGTCACTGCTCATTTGTTTTTACTATTCCAAGGGAATTGTCCATAAGGAGTTCGTGCCAATGGGCCAAACCGTCAATGCAATCTTCTGTCTTGGCGTTTTGAAGGGCTTGTAGATCTCTCAAATCGCAGTGTTAAGTGCCCTCATAATAATATGTAATAATAATCTGAAGCTTTAGAAAATTTCTGGGTATGCAGTTTTATAGGCCATTCAATTTTCGGTTAATAGACTATGCATTTGCAGGCGTGGGGATTTTATATTTTTTTTTTGTTTTTTGAGTATAATGTTGAGAATTTTTCTACATACCCTATGATCTTTCTACATACCCTATCAGGTGAATGCGTTGCTTGCACGATGGTATTTACTTGATGTTTGGCCAAATAATCCAGCACATTTTGGGCACGGTGCGATGGCGCGTTATCATCATGCAAAATCCAATAATTGTTTGCCCACATTTCCGGCCGGCCAGGCAGACGACACTAATGATCCGATGGCGCTAAAAAGTGGCTTACCGTCCTATCAACATAAGAAAAAAAACATGGACCGATTCCCACGTGCACGGTTCGTTTAAATTAGACGTTCCCGGTATTTTCAGACCATAGGGTATAAAGAAAATGTTTGGCTTTTTGAAGCCTTTGGTGCGTTTAGGTAAGCGATTTAGCAGGTGTCAGAAAAAAGTGAATGGCAGATCATTTTTTAAACAAAAATACTAGCAAAAATTACTCAATACATTTGCATTCAAATGTTATTTATGTTCACATGCACACTCATGTGAAAAATAATAGGGACACACAGAAATATTTCATACGAATACAAATAAAACCATTATTTTCAGTTATTTCAGGTTAGTGTTTTATTTTTAAATAGGCCAATAATATAGTTTAAAAATAATAAAATAAAATACTCAAATTCTTTGCAAACAATAAAAATAAACAAAATTTTAAAAGCTGAAGTTATTTCACGCTGTAAAAAAAAAATAGGGACAGCTACAAAAGTTCGACATTTATAAATTATTTATAAATTAAATTATTTTCGCTTTTTAATATTTTGTTGCACAGAGTTGGCATTTGTTGGTCGCTTTTTCCCTCTCAAAGCTACCTTTACATGTTGCCACAAGTTCTCAATGGGATTTAGATCCGGTGATTGAGAAGGCCAATCCAGTATGTTTATTTTGTTATTGGTGAACCATTTCTTGGCCAGCTTCGATGTGTGCTTCGGATCGTTGTCTTGCTGAAACACCCATCGAAGTGACATATTATCCTCAGTATAAGGCTGCATTACCTCATTTAAAATAGTACAATAAGTCGCAGCTGTCATTTTCTCCTCGATTCGGTATACCGGACCAAGACCTTGGTAGGAGAAACATCCCCATATCATAATTGAGCCTCCACCATGTTTAATGGTTTTAATTGTATATTGCGGTTTGAAAGCGGTGTTCACTGGCCTGCGAACGTGTTGGGAACCACAGTCAGGATAAAACATATTAAATTTAGACTCATCCGACCACAGGATATTCCGCCATTTCTGCACTGACCAGTTGATATGCTTGTTCGCAAAAAATAACCTTTTAGTAATATTGTTTTTCGACAGAAGAGGTACTTTACGTGGTCTTTTTGACTGTAGATTCGTGTTAATTAGTCTTTTGCGAATAGTAGATGTGTCGCCATTTAAGGAAAATTCACTTTTAATATTAGTTGAAGTTGCCTAGGGGTTCTTTTTAACAAATCTCACTATATTGTTTTCAAGACTTGGGGATATTTTTATTTTTCGCCCACGTGTTTCCTTATGTGGCGTGTATTTTCCGGCATTTTCTACCATTCTCTTAGAGCAGTTCAATATTTCGGCTATCTGTCTATATGAAAATTCCTTTTTTCGCAATACTTTTATCTGCTCTCGAAGCTGGACGCTGCAATGTTTTCCTCTGGCCATTATGGTTGCATAAATTGTATTATTTGCTTATCTCTTTAATTTATGCACACACTCTATCTTTTATATAATACTTTTATTCTTTGTAGTTCTTTAAAATCCTCGGTATTTTTGAATAAATATTAATTTAATTTTCGTGGCCCTATTATTTCTCACACACTAAATTGAACTCACTTCACAAAATGTTCTAAAATTATGAAACGACGCAAAAAGTTTTTGCTTTGATAACGGTATTTTACTTCAACGGCATCCCAGCAAGCAATCACACAAATAACCTCGTACAAATTAGGAAAGTTGAAGCAGAGTTATGTTTTGAAATTTTTCAAAGGTCGTGTCCCTATTATTTTTCACATGACTGTATGTATACAGTACATATATAATGCATGTATGTAGTATAAATATGGAAATACTGATGCACGTAAGACTACAAATTCAAAATTATCCAAAAAATTGCGCTTATTCATAAAAAGTTGGGTTGTTTTTGGGATAGAGGGTGTAGTCATATGTCGATTCATGTAATCAGTTTGATCTTTAACATTGACAAATCCAGTGACTTTATTAAGTACTTCAGGATTGATGCTTTAAATAAATCAAACTCCTTATAAGTAGTTTCGGCTAGTTTCCTTTATATTTTTTTGCTTTGAATGAATTATGCCAGTGCACAAAAAATGCTTCGTAAGCGTCTAATTTTTGGTTTATTATCAGTATTTATATTTTTTATTATACCAAGCGTTAAACGGAGCCAAATAATTTTTTGTCTAAGCAAATTTTTTTCTTATTGTACAGCTCAAAATAACATGAATTTAATCTTTCTACTCTGGGTCCGTGTGAACAATGTTTTCGTGCTAAATCTCTGGAGTAAATCATTTTAAAATTTATTTTAATGTGATTGCATGATCAATAAAATCAATAAAGGTAAATAAATAATAGCTAAAATGCAATTTCCTTATACTATAGATAGGCAGTTTTTGATTTATTTAGAAGGGAAACTTATGATAAGTATAAGGCTTTAGAATAATACCTCTCTGATAAAGCATTTGAACTTCTTGTGCTTGTCTTGCTTTTTGTGCTACATCCACAAATATTGGATTTCATTTAATGTGAACTCGAATTTGTAAAATTTCAAAAACAAAAATTCCCGAAATCCATTTGTTACACGATTTTGTAATAAAAATAATTGATCTTTCTCTTGGATCATCGAGTCTGTCGACATGTATAACGCCTGTCTGAGAGAGGGAAATTTTCCAGAAATCTGGAAAAAGCAGTAGGTCGTGCTAATAACACACACATCCGGAGCGGCGCAAGGATCAATTTTCAGTCCCGACTTGTGGAACATTAGTTACGACGAGATATTCAATATATAAATGCCCTATAGTACCTTTCTAATGGGATACGCAGTCGATATCACAGCAGTCATCACAGCACAAAACGTTGAAGAAGCTCGTAAAAATGTATCCAAATTATGATACGGGCACAAACTTGGCTAGATTCGCGTGGTCTCAAATTAACTACTGAAAAAACGTAGCTAACACTTCTAACCTAGGAGCAAATCGTGTTAGAAGTTAGCAAGCAAAGTTGCTCAAATAACCACAAAAAAGACATAAGACTGAACTCAAGACTAACCTTCTGGGCCCAAATAAAGAACGCAGCAGAGAAAGATGACATCCCTACTCAGTAGACAAAAGAATCGGGAAATATTGATGGCTACCACGCTCTCCGTTCTCTTATACGGAGCTGAACTGTGGGCAAATGCGCTAAAAGTAAAACATCGATGCAAGCTCTTAGCATCGGTACAACGAACGGCAGTCCAGAGAGTTGTGTCCGCCTATTGCACAGTATCAGATCCAGCTATTCAATACCGATCGGCTTACTAGCTTTTAAGAGGAAAAAGTTGTAAGCTTTAAAGAAAGTAGGAATCGAAGAAAGCAGATGGCTACGCTAATAAAAGACGCCGTCCCTTGAAACAGCAGGAACTTCGGTGAAGTCAATTTTTATGCAACCCCAAAAATAGGGAAATGCGGACATCCCACATGCATATACGCGGTTACTGCCGAAGATGACGCTGAACACACATTCTTCCAATGCATGTGTTGGGAACAAGAACGTCGAACACGCTGGAGAATGCAGTCGGTCACTTAACCACAGAAAATGTAATCGACAAGATGCTAAGTAGCGAGGAAACGTAGGAGATCATCAGTTGTTTCGCGGAAAGAATTCGCCGGAAAAAAGCGGGAGCTGGACGCAAGCACATAGATATAGACCTTTGTAACAAAGAAGATGGAACGCCACTCTGAAGTAATGCGAAAGCGGTTCCAGAGTTCCAAACGATGGGGAGTTTTTGAAACTCCGGACATACCATTGCTGCGACCGCAGTTTTAATGCGGCTGCATGGTTCGCAGATGCCAAATATGATAGACGTGCTACGCATTTGCAAAAATTTTAAATTTTCTCTTAGAAGAGAGTGTAAGGGAAACCTTGTTTGAAAATACCAGAAATACCAATATCAAAATCTGGAACTGTATCGAAATACTCCTAGCATCTGGACTCCCGTAATCCATAAGTGTAATCTGTAAGTTACATACTCATTAAAAGTATTTCTTCAACAAACAAATCAAAGACTCATAATTTATTCACAATCATTATTTCGTCATTAGTATGATGAAATGCCCAATAAAACAACTGTCAGCTGAGTTTAATATTTTAATTACGGAAACTTTCTTTTATATTATCAGTAAAAAGTAAAAATTCATTTTATTTTAAACTTAGGGCGCCAATTGCAACGCGCCGAGTAATGCTAATCCATACCTCCATGCGAATGCATAATACAACAACTGCTTATATATGTATACTATCAGATGTATATATATAGTATATATATATTATATATTTTCATCAGATTATGACCAAGTTCGTATTAAGTTCACGCTCTGCTATTTGAAACTATGATGAAATTCTTATCAAATTAAAATATAAGTGCAGATGCACCCATTGATCAGCCGATTTTCAAGTGCAATTGCACGTAGAGGATAATGAGAATAAAGGTCAATTAATAAACAATTAAAAATACAATTGCCTACTCCGACAGGCCTAAATATTCTGATACGCCCTATGAAATACGTCATGTATCAATATTTACACTGGCTGTCATCAAAATCGCACCACGTACGAATATTTTTCTGTGCACTTATAATGAGAAGGTGATTTTATTTTGTTGCGCCAAATATGTATGTAAAAATACAAGGAGCCGTAAAATTAATCATCCAATTTAGCTTTTGAATAATTCAATTTGCCATTAAAAAACCAGCTACCGTACAGTGGGGATTTTTTGAGAAATTTTGTTGAAAAATAGCTACAGGATCCAATTTTTGACCAATTTTAACAATTGAAATGCTCGCAAATGATTTTGGAAGAGATTGTCTATGCTCAAATTCCAATTTTTTTCTATTATAGCAAAACAGTTTAAGAGTCTGTTTTGAAGTTTTTTTATGGAAAAATTCAGAAAAACTTTTATGTATTCAAATTCGGTTGGACATTTTTTTATTGTTGTTCAAAAGTAATACATTCCGGCAAGTACGCAAATTTCCAGCCCCTCTTAAGAGGTGCAATCAACCCCCAACTACCTAAAAAGTTAAAAATCTATTTTTTTTTTCAAGGACAAACCTAGAATATTCACCGGAAAAATTTCAAAACATTTGTATATACGTTTTTTAAGTTACTTGGTGCGAATTCGTTATCCAATGGCAAGGCAATCTCTTCCAAAATCATTTACGAACATTTAAAAAAAAATTATTAAAATCGGTCAATATTTGTCTTCTCCAGGATTTATGAACAAAATTTGTCGAAAAATCTCCATTGTGTGCCGTTCGGAGGCGGCGTAAATCTAGGGACGCACATCACAAAAACTCTGTAAACGCTAATTACATATCATCAGCTTCAGGCAGCGTTACAGCTCGGGATGAGCTTTAGCTGTATCAACTAACCTTCCCCGAGTTACACAACTCCAGGCAGCAGACCTTTAGTTAGGTATTGCCAGTTTCTTGATATCTGCGATGATGTCGCCGAACTAGCGTTTTCTAGGTCTTCCTTTACATTTGGTGACCAGCGCCAGTTGTAATTTAAGAAGGATTTCAGGTTGGCTAGAAAGCTCTGTTTGCTGCAACAAGTCAAACTAGGATGCGGTCCTGAACACTATTGTTCTTTTTTAGTAGTAACCCCAGGTACTTGAAACTCTCTACTTATTCAAAAACGTGCTGTCCAAGAGTTATATTTTCAGGCTCCCGCCTATCAACACCGCATTTGTTTGGTCTTATCGACGTTGGTATGAAGCCCGACAGCCTTTGCTTTTGTTTCAATGTTAGAGAAAAGTTCATCTATGCACCTTCGATTTCGAGCGAGGATGACTGACATAGCAGCATACGCGATGGTTAGACTGGAGCAATTCGCCAGCAAACTCACGAATAATTTCATTCAGAACTTTAAACAATTCAGCTGTAATGCCATCTTCACCAGATGCTTTGTTGTTTTTCATCTTTTTTAAGTTCATTTAGCGTTCACCCTAGCTCATAGATATCATATCCAGCTTAATTTTTCATATCTGCATGTTCCTCTTTTGTATTAGGGGTAAACAGCTCATGAAAATATTCTCGCCATTGGTCAATTATATGATTCTCCTCAGCAATCAACTCACCAACTTTATTTCTACAAAAATTTACCCTTGGTTAGTTTCCAAACTTGTGTTGGCTGCTTTAGTTTCCTGTAGAAAATTCTGCTGTTGTGTTTGCTGTGCTCGGCATTTAACTGTTTTGTGAATCTTTAAGCGAATCTCTTTTCTTTTTACGACAGAGTTTAGTGGCCCTCTTTCTTTCTTCAGAACAGGCTTCCAAATTACCTCTAGTAAACCGTTTGAGTAGCCTTTCTCTGCCATGAATTTTAGCTGCATTTGCTTACTTGTACTCCTCATCAAACCTGTCTGAACTCTTTTCAGATTTCCTCGTCCCAAGATGTTCCGTCGCAACCGTGGTAATAGCAGCTATGCACTTATATATATAGTATACTATAAATAATGAGCGCGAAGTGATATTAAATTTTTGGCGCAAAGTGTGAATTTCGAAAGAAAATATTCCATAAAATCTTTGCTTTGGTACATTGCGAGATTATACTCAACATTGATGGCATAAACACACATACATATGTACGTCCACTTGGGCCTGGGCTGGCTTGAAAGATATGCGCCATTGAAAGTTTTCTACGTCTAAAAAATACCCTTTCTTTCTAATCTTTTCTCCTGCTGCTTATCTATTTTAATTAATTTGATTAATTAATCGTCTGATGTTAAAAGTGGGCACAGCTAAAAATAAGAAATCAAAAACAAAAAACCGAAATTAAAAAAGTGGAATAAAAAATATGAAACACGCACGAGCGCGTCAATTGAAGTGCTAATCAATGATTAAGCGGCAAACCAGTTTGAAGTGTGAAACAAAAGTGATGCTTACAGCGATGCGCCTTGCATCGTACAACTATGGCCGATAACAACAATAAGCAGTTATGAAAAAAATATAGAAAAAATAGTATAAATTAAAAACAACAGGAAATCTCTATTTTTGGCACATTTCATTCATTTCATCGCCACACAGATTATCGAACTCGTCATACTCGTTTTTTTTTTTTCGTATTACTTAAAACAAAAACAATTGTCTTTTTTTTTTGGTTTTTTGTTAACTATCTTACCCTTCCGGTCGCTAATCTTTATTCGAAATGTGATAGTTTCATGTGCAACAACAAATTTCGATCTTCATGCGCAATCGCCATTCAACTGAATTGCCTTTCACAACAGGCGTTGATCTTGTTTCTATTTAAATTTCAACTTATTTGCTTATTGTCGTGATTTGTTGATATAAAATTACGAAAATAGGACAAGGCTTTATCTTTTTTGTTGAATTTGCATGCCCCCTGCCGCGTGCTAAATTACTGAAGTCGTTTTAGAGCGCAATTTCCGTACTAGTTCTTTGCGACACATAAGTGTATGTGTAATATGTACTCGTGTGTGGGCACGAAATCAATAGCAACAATAGCGATTGCGCAAATGATGCGGCGGCTTGTTGATATCAGCGTAAATGTTGTCGAATATTTTATTTCTGCTAAAGGCTAGTTAGTCCAGTCAACCTGCATATGGTAGGGTGTACGCAACTATTAAATTTCAAGGTCAGAGGTCACAAAAATCGGGTTTTTGCGCTTATTTTGTAAATATCTCATATCCCATGGGTTTTTTGCTATTTGTATTTATTATCAATATTGTAGAATACAAAATTTTCTACTAATGTTGTTGAAAAAAAAATGTTTATACGGTGAACCGTTTTCGAAATAGAGGGCGGAGAGCGCGCGGTCATCGGATCACTTCAGGTCAACCGGTGCCTCCGGTCGAAAACGCGCCATATATGTATACAGGTAGTTGATGAACTATCGATAAATCAATGATTATAAATATTTGTCACTTTTTATTAACTATTATAATATATTTTATGTAAAGTTTTTTTTTCCTTGTTCACTCCTCTTGGGAGCATAGGGCCTCGACAAGACTCGGTCTTGCGTTGGTTTCGTTAATCTATTTTGATTTCTGACAGGGTAGGTTATTAGCGCCTGCCGTCAAGTATACCCGCCTAAAAACTTGATCGCTTCGATTTTGCTGAAATTTAGTGAAAATGCTCTGCTATACATACAGTAAAGTCCCTAATTTGCAAAAAGAGTGACGAAATATTAGCTGGTTGTTGAGAAATAACATTTATTTTTTGTGTAAAGGTTAGTATTAAATTTACAGCCGTGAAATTTTGCTAGCAACAATCTTTGGGATCGCCGTGAAATGTTCCTAGCAACATTGATTGTCAAATGATGAGAAACGTGAAATTTATGCGCAACGCCCCAGAATCAATTGGCGAATTTTGGTAAGAAAAGTGACAATTTTGCACACATAAATGTTGACACAAAAAAATATAAAGAAGATTTATTTAAAAATTTTGCGAAGACGTTTCGCTTAAAAATTCCATGGCTTAGGAGTATTGGAATTCAGGCACTTCACTCGCAAACGAACTATCAGTTTTCGCTCAATTCTAAATGACACTTGCATTTCAAATTGTGTGAAAAAATGTTGCTGGCATCATGTTGCCACGGCGTGCACTGAGTACTACTTTAACTTGAGATACATACGAAATTTCACGCATATTTCATGGCAATGCAATTTGTATGGATTCTGGCAACCATTTCACGTGAAACTCAAACTTAAGGGGGGACCCTCATTTATCGGGTCAAAAAAATCGATTTTTTGGATATAATTTTAATCTATTCTACAACTATTTAAGAATATGCTTTCAAAATTTCAAGTCGATATCTGTATTTTTGAAGGAGTGACAAAATTTTTAACAGGACGCGACGGGTGGCCTGATCGCCTGTATCCAAAACTTTAAACGCGTTTTTCTCGAAACATCATTTTTCGATTTTGTGTACACAATTGAGAACGCTGTATTGAACCAATCAGGCTTTACAATAGCTCATTTTAAAGATAATTAAATTGTTTTCAATGTGACATTAAGTGTTTTTTTAAAAAAAAAGATTTTCATATTTTTTTGTAATTTTAAAGTCAATTTTTATGCATGAAAAATCACTTTTAACATAAAACTGGGTAAAAAATATCAATTTCGACATTTTTTTTTTAAATCAAAATGTCACATCGAAGGTATTATCCTAAAGTTTTAAAAAAAATTTGGTTTTTTTATTTCAGAAAAAAATTCAGAGCGCTAGAATGTACACAGATAGAATGAGGTGCCATGGACGAGGTGTATATTTCCATACTTAAAATGTTTTTTTTCTTCTCCGAAAATTTTTGTAGACAGTCAAGACATTTATTAAAGTACTTTATGAATTACAAAACGTTTGAAGTTATTTTACCTGAGAAAAAAATTCCCAAAAATGATGCATTTTTCGACCGTCTAAATGAGGGTCCCCCCTTAATGCTTTCCTTAAGAATTTTTCGTTGAATTTTCATTCAAATAATTTTCTGGAGGATTTTTCTTATGTCTTTCGATAGAAAATGTAAAGAAAAAGAAATAATTTTTTGATTAAATATTTTTTTTTTTAATTTTTTTCCAATTTTTGCTTATTAATTTTTTAAGTATGTTCTGATGAAACCTTGTAGTTGTTCCTTAAAAATTACATTTAGTATCTTACGAAGAGACCAAATTGCGTATCGGCACCGGGGAGAAAGACTCAAAAAATATATGTCAACGTTTAACTCTTTTTATATATCAAATAAAAACAAAATTAAAAAATAATGCTTGACCGTTGAGTCCCTGATAAATTATCCAAAGTTTAAAAGCACTTTTTTGAATATTTTTTTTTTGTGGCTGCTGATTTCAAAACAATTTGGTAACAATGTTTTCCAATCCCCATGAATCCACTGATGCTAACGCTTTCCTATTCATAGCGGTCACTGGTATTCATAACTTTCCTACGTTCGATGCGGTGATAGGGCTGATTGACTTAAACCCCTATAAGATCAAATTAACACCAGAGGTGAAACCTCTCGTCCGTTTGAGGTGTCGAAAATTTTCAGATTGCGTCATACAAAAGTGATATCATATTGCCAAATATAGGCGATTTGGGTATATTCATACACATACAAATGTTAACATCTCAAAAATAGACCCATAAATTAAATACTTGCATATCACCAGCTGTGCGCACATAAACTATGCACCATTTACGCCTTTCCGGTGAGATGAAACATCCAAATTTTGATATCAACAATTTTTTGATTATTTTAAAATTGACATCAGCCATGTGGTATTTGGCGGTGAGTTTGGGCGGCAGCTCGCTCGATTGCCGCTGTAGACTCGGTTACGTGGGCAGATACTTTTTTTTTTTTTGTTGCTGAGTTTTGAAGCATTTTGAGTGACGCTAAAAGCCATAGTTTGTGCTATTCTGCTGGAAAGAAAATATTATGAGTTTATCATGGATAAATAAAGTGAATGGATGATGCGATGTTTTATTTTGGTCAATGCTTACGGAAGTGTTTATTAAAAAAATCAATTATTTTTGTTTTAGTTGGTACGAAAATGCGCAATAATAAAAGTATATTTTTTAATGCTAAATACAATTGTTTATGTGATTTAGATGGGTGTGAATATAGTTTGATATATATAAATATGCATACAAGCATACATACAAACATACATACATGCATTCTGTCAAAAAAGTACCGAAAATTGTTCAATAAAACGCGAAATAATTGTTTAACTGTCAAAATTTATTTTTTCGCCTTCAAAAAAAGCTCAATTTGAAGTAATACATCAACGCCAAATGCCAACGATTAGTCCAGTCATCAAAGCACCGTTTAAAGGCGTTCGAAGAGATCTTCATCAGCTCCTTCAGCGAGTTCTCCTTAATGGCCTCTATCGACTCAAAGCGGCGTCCGCAATGTGGCAATTTAACTTTTTGGAAAAGGAAAAAGTCACAGGGGGCTAAATCCAGTGAATACGGTGGTTGTGCGATGAGAGTTGTCGAATTTTTGATCAAAAAAGTGTTCGCAATATGAGCCTTTTGAGACGGTGCGTTATCATGGTACAAGATCCATGAGTTTTCTTTCCACAATTTGGGCCATTTCCTACGCACCTTCTCTCTCAAACGTCACATTACTTCCAAATAATATTCTTTACTTACCGTAGAACCATTTGGAATGAATTCCGAGTGCACAACAACATATCAAAGCAAAGGAGTAGCATGACATTCACTTTAGACCTACTTTTACGTGGTTTTTGGGGTTTCTGCTCATGTGGATACCGCCATTCAGCCGCCTGGTTGCGTGTTGACTGGTTTGCATGTCAAACTCATATCACCCACGTTTCATCACCTGTTATGATGCGTTGGATAAACGTTGGGTCCGAATTCACTTGCTCAAGCATGTCTTCAGCCACCTTCTTCCGATGAATTTTTTTTAAAGAAATTCAACTCTCTTGGAACGAGTCGAGCAGCCACGTGCCTCATGCCCAATTGATGGTGTAAAATATTGCGAACTGATTCGTGAGACACGCTAAGGTCACGAGCTACCTCCCTCAAACTTAAATGATGGTCTTCCAGCACCATTTTCTTGACTTTGCGACGTTTTCATCCGTTGAAGACGTTGGTGGGCGACCAGATCGGGGCAAATCTTCCACGATTTCTCGGCCCTCTGCAAAAGCTTATACCACTAGCAGACCACTGTTTTTAGACCGTGATAAAGCACACTCGCCACATGCTTTTTAAATGCGCGCACTTTTTAAATGAATAGTTCCCGGAATTTCTCGTCAGAATGTACTACTAAGGGCAAAAAGTAAGATGAATTTATTTGTCAAACTTCGCGGGATTAAAATTTCGCTCTAGTAATTTTTTTTTCATGAGTTGGCAGCACTGTTAATAACATCTGGTCCAACTTTCATGTGAATGTCATTATCAGTAATATATTTACGCTTGTGTTTACCAAACGACCAAGAGTGCATTCTTCGATTTTTACAATGTCTGATTTGATTGAGCAGAGAAGTGCCATCAAATTTTGTTTGCGGAATGAAATTTCGGCTGCGGAAACGTTTAACATGTTGCAGAAGGCATTTGGTGATTCGACCATGTCACAGAAAAATGTTTATAAGTGGTACAAAGACTTCAAAGAGGGTCGAGAACGTGTTGATGACTTGGAGCGCTCCGGACGACCATCGACGTCAACAGATGACCAACACGTCAATAAAGTGAAAGAGTTAGTGCTCAAAAATCGTCGGTTGACTGTTAAAGACCTTACTGATATGATCGGAATATCAGGAGAATCTGTGAAAACCATTTTGAAAGACCATTTGGGCCTACGAAAAGTCAAATCTCGTTTGTTACCGAAAACTCTCAATTTCTTGGAAAAAAGTCGTCGCGTTGATGTGTGTGAAACAATGCTTTCAGACTATCAAGACAAGCTCAAATGCATCATTACGGGAGATGAGACTTGGATTTATGCTTACGACCCTGAAACAACCGACCAATCAAGCGAATATCGTGCTAAAGGCGAGGCCAGACCGAAAAGAGCACGTCAAAGTCGTTTTCGATTTTCGTGGTGTGGTGCATTATGAATTCCTTCCACCTGGCCAAACTGTTAAAAAGGAATATTATTAGAGCGTTATGCGTGTTTACGTGAAGCAATTCGTCTAAATGACCAGAATTATGGGCCAACAACTCTTGGTTTTTGCATCACGATAATCCACCGTCTCACACTGCACTCGTTTTTTGTGACCATTTCGCCAAAAATTCCACGCATAACGTTCCGCCACCACCGTATTCGCCTGATTTAGCTCCGTGTGACTTCTGGCTATTCCCAAAATTCAAGAAACCACTCCGGGGAACGCGTTTCGAGTCGATTGAGGAGATAAAAGCTGAATCGAAGAAGGTGCTGATAGCTATACCGGAAATGGACTATTTGGCATGCTTCGGGGATTGGAAAAATCGTTGGCATAAGTGTATTTCATCGAGAGGGGATTATTTTCAAGGGGATGAAATTGATTTACAAGAATAAATAAAGATTTTTCATTTTACAACCAAATTCACCTTACTTTTTGCCCACAGTAGTATGTACATAAGTGTTTCTATTGGATTTAGCTTTTATGTGCTCCATTCGGTTTAGTTTTTGTTGCGTGGTACTATAAAAATTATTTTTTTTTAATTATCTTAATTTTTCTTCATATTTTCCTAATAATAATTTCAATCCGTTCTACCTATTCTATTTGACACACAAACTCCCATATAATACTACGTTCTATATAGGCAGGCGATTATTGTTTGGGCAGATGCATTAATGATTTGTATTTCTTAAATTAGAAATAATTTTAAATTTTGAATATTATTCTCTTTTTGTACATATAAGGTGGCGTAAAATTAATCATCCGATCGAAAGATTTATAATTTTTACAAATGGCATCGTACGTCACTCATATTTGGCATTTGCAAATTAGGCAACTGAACGTCGTCAGATTATAATTATCTAGGTGTGAAATTGACTCCAAAGTTACACTTTGAAAAACATGTTTTAAACTGAAGCAGCGAAGCAAAAAATGGTACACGCGCTACTAGCGAATTTTTCTGGCCACAGATAACATAAAATTATGAACAAAAGGGAATATCTCCTTGGCAGTAACAAAAGCAACACAAAGTTACGCCGCTCAAATTTGGGGTTTTGACCTGTTTGATGAAGTAGGTAGATAAAACTCAGTTGTAATGTCCTTTATGGGCCCTTTTAAAAACTGGCTTTCCAAATTATTATTTCTAACACAAGGGCTGAAAAGTCCCAGGCCCAACAAACAAAACACGTTTTCTTTTGTTCAAATTTTGTTTTATTCATCAACGTAATTTTCATCAAGAACAACGCAATCATTCCAGTGCCGCTTTAACATTTAAATATCACTTTTGTAGAACGGTTTATCTTTTGCCTCAAAATAGGCCTCAATTTCAGCGTTAACCTCTTCATTCGAAGTTTCTTACGGGTGAGCATTTTTTGCTTACGTCTGCAAACAGCCAATAGTCGGTGGGAGCCGAATCTGGCGAATACGATGGATGTGGTCGAAGTTCACTTCATATTGGTTCGCCATTGTTTTGATTGACTTATGACTCGATGCGTTGTTTTGATGAAACAAAATTCTTTTCTTATATATAATATTCACTGTTGATGTCATTTCCCTTCTTAATTTAGTCGATGAATATTAAACCACACATATCCCAAAACATCGAGGCCATAACCTTTCCAGCCGATTGTTGTGCCTTAGGGTGCTTTGGACAAGGTTTACCAATTGCTGTCTACTCAAAATTTTTTTTTTATTATGAATAAATTTTATTTGCAATCTATCAGTTGACAATCAGCAAATTTTTTAAATATAAGGATTATGACAGGATTGATTGCGCTCCATTGAGACCAATCAATATATTGTAAAACAGTTGTATTCGCTACAAATCAATTATGTTTCCTCAAATCTGTTTGGGAGATCCAAAATATGAATTTTTTTAAAGCGTTTGACATCCGTGCTATTGTGTAGAAGATTTCTTGCTAGTAAATTTTCATGGTACGACAGTCTGTTTAGGTATCTTCGAGAGGCTTTGGTGATTTCATTTCTAACATAAGGTACATTTAAGTCTTTGTGAATTTCGAAGTTAGTTATATACCAAGGAGCACCAACAATGCTTCGTAAAGTCATAGCCTGGTATCTTTGCAGGATTTCAATGTTTGAGTTACTCGCTGTTCCCCAAAGCTGTATTGCATATGTCCATACTGGCTTTAAGATAGCTTTGTAGAGCAGAACTTTATTTTCGAAACTAAGTTGTGATCGCGAGCCTAAGAGCCAGTACATTTTTTTCGTTTTAAACTTGAGTTGTTTCTGTTTCTCTTTAATGTGGGTTTTCCAGGTCATTCTTCGGTCCAAATGTACTCCGAGGTATTTGACAGTTTCACTTTCAGGTATAGAAGAGCCATTCAAAAATACGGGAGGACAATTCCCGGTTCTCAAAGTAAACGTTATCTGAACAGACTTCTGAGTGTTAACCTCCATCTTCCAATTCATTAGCCATTTTTCAACCATATTCAGTTGTTGTTGTAGGTGAAGTGATGCGTCATTACGATTACAGTTTGTGGCAATAAAAGCTGTATCATCAACATATGTTGCAGCATCTATGTTACTGTTAATCGGTAGGTCAGCGGTAAATATTGTGTATAAAACGGGACATAATACGCTCCCTTGAGGAACTCCAGCATTAATTGAGTACAACTCTGAAGGCCCATCTTTTTCATGGACATAGAACTCAAATGACGATCGTTTAAGTTCCGGTGTGAAGTGATGGATCCATGTATCAACCATTGTCACATATCGATGGAAAAATTCCGGTTTATTACGTATAAACATAGCCAAACACTGCTCAGAATTATCAAAACGTTCTTGTTTTTGGTCACCAGTGAGCAAAGGCGGTACCCACTTTGAACAGAGCTTTTTCATAGTCAAATGGTCATGCAATATACAGCCAACTCATTTTTTTGATATCTTCACGATGTAAGCTAACTCACGTAATTTCATTTTTCCATCACTCCAAACGATTTTGTGGATTCTTTTTATGTTTTCTGGTGTTACCGCCTCAGCGTTGTTACGTCGACAGCGTTGATCATTGGATAATCACTGCCGCTACGACCACATTTGAAGTCAGCAAACCATCGTTTTATTATTGCTTATGATGCAGCGGGGTCCCCACAACACTTTTTAAGCCATTGATTAGCTTGAACGGTATTTTCCCCCGTCAAGAAGCAGTGTATTAAAACGCGAAATTATTTTTGATCCAAAATAAAATTTGATAAAAATGACAGAAGTAGCGTCATTCTTAGCATAATAACTTACGATGGGATGGGTAGAATGTTTAGAAATTTTAATAGCTGCCTTTTTAAGGTTAATAAGGTCTTTTAAAGTATCTTTAAGGCTACTAAGGTTAAGGTATCAACTGAAAAAGAGGTGAATGCAAGTGCCATCTATGTGTTAGGCCCGGGACTTTTCAGCTCATGTGTTATTTATGTAAATTGAAGAGTGACAATATATGTATTATATATGTAGACAATATATGACCTACAAAAGCTTAAACAAATCATAAAACTTGAAATAAATTGCACGGAGTTCACTGGCCATAATTTCCCATATTAAAAATAGAGTTTTTTAAAAGGTAAATACAGGTTTAATAGATTTGTGTTTGATGCAACAAATTAGCCCCTGCCCTTTGCATTATGCAAAAACTCCCCATAAATTCTATCATAAGGAAAAAATT
Source organism: Anastrepha obliqua (assembly GCF_027943255.1). Taxonomy (NCBI): domain Eukaryota; kingdom Metazoa; phylum Arthropoda; class Insecta; order Diptera; family Tephritidae; genus Anastrepha; species Anastrepha obliqua. The sequence goes on from NC_072896.1 coordinate 36,424,677, forward strand.
GGATTTTTGCCTTTTGCATTTTCTCAAAGTATAATATAAAAATATTGTGTGAAAATTTGAAGTGAATCCGACAAATACTTTTCGAGTTATTCAACCATTAACAAGGGGCGCTCGGGCGCTCCGGAGAAGATAGCAAGACTTTAAATGCGTTTTTCTCAAAACTATGTTTTTTGAATTGGTGATCACTGTAACTTAAAAACCGCTTGATAGATTTCAATAAAATTTATACTGCTTTTGAAAACATGAAAACTTGTGTCTGATCGACAATTTTCTGTTAATTTAAATTTTTTCTAGTCTTGGGGTGTTTTCCGGATAACAATAAAAAATAGTTAAGTAATTTTTTTAACACACAGACGATGTAGACCGTAGAACAAATTTAAGAGGTAGCAAACATTTTTTTTTTGGTTTTAGGTGAACTTAATATGCGTATTACCATAACGGGATCATTTCAACCACCACTGTATTTTTTGCTCAAATGGCATACATTTTTTCTTGTCTGCTCCGAATTTTCCTGCAAAGGATTCGAATTTTTTCTCTTTATGTTTCAATCCAGAATCTACAATTTTATGTCGCCACCAAATAGCGGACAGGGTGAAATGCATTCAGAGGTGTGCCTTTACCAGTCGCATGTTCACAATGTTTAGATTTTTTTTCTATTATTTAAAGCTTCTGGTTTACAGTGCATATTCGAATCTGATAGCATTCAAATGATCATCAGCAGGCTCAGGCTACTTTTTAATTTTATTAAATTTAACTTTATTTCATTTTCTATCATTTCTTATTCATTTTATTTCTCAGCCTTTGCCTTTCAGAAAAAAATGAATGAACTTGAATTTTTTTCATTTCCTATTAATTTATTTCTTCTAATTTGTATAATTTTAAATTTATTTGTATTTATAAATCAAATAAATTCATGATTAATTAATTGGCCGTCTATTTACCCACAGCGCATCAGCTGTGCTATTTAATGAATGATTCACCCACTCACTTTGAGATCACCGAATCTTTTCACACGATTGAAGAAACGTGATTTATGACTGTTCGGCGTGTGTAGGCGCAAATATGGACAGATTACTAGGAAAACAAATAAAAAACATACAAATGTATGCCTGAATATATGTACATATAAATCGACAGAATTCAAAGTTTGTCCAAAGGTGGTATTGGATTAATTTAGATTACAATTAAAATAATTCAAATATAGGAATGCGTTACAAAAATAAAAAATTAGATTGATAAAAATCTATTTGTAATAGGTTTATTCTTACTTTTCAACTGTTTGCTGTTACTTTAAAATCATGTGCATGTTTGTATACACACACATATGTTCACATATATTTTTAGGGCACTTCTTCACTTGAGTTGAGTTCATATTGAGATTATCCTTTTTGAACGATTGATTTACAGCTTCTTTTACATCAGTTGGGCATTAATTCAACATTGTGCCTACTTTGTGATTTATCTAAAGACAAAAGTGATTATTATTAATGCATATAAAGGGTCATCCAGGTATCGGATTTCAAATTGAAATAAAACAAAATTCAAATTGATTGGGCAATCTTGAGAGTTTTGATTTCTATACCACATACCCCATGCCTGATAGCTTTGTGTATACGCATACCACCGATCGCATGTGGCGTAAAATGCGTACGCTAAACGCCAATGGTTGTTTTGCTACAGATCCAAATCGTTATTGGGGCTTTCATTGGAATGAAGCTGGTGCAACCAATAATGCTTGCTCCCAATTATAAGGACTTGAAGCGCGTATTTGATGTATCAGTCGCTGCTGTGTCGAAAAGATATGGCACCAAATATACGGGTGGTATCGCCTATAATGGCATATATCAAGCAATGATTGGGCTTATGGTAAGTTGGGGGTACCTTTCTCATATTGCTTTGAATTGCGTCCTTCGCACTCAGAAGGCTGGATTGGATTTCGATTAGCAGCGGAACTGAAATTATACCTACTAGTGAGGAGATAGGGGATTCTATGTTGGCAATGACGAAGGAGATAAGTGCTTTGTCAATGCTGTAGTAAAGTATTTAAAAATATTCGTATATTTAGTTCAAGTGGATGTTCTAAATAAGACAAAACAAAAACTCTATAAGTCCAATCATAAAACCATAAACCTTAATCATACTTAAATTTGCGTGAAATAATCAAATTATTTATTTAAAATATTCTACTGAGTTGGTTAGGGAAGTTACGTTGATCCAGTTGTGATGCGAAATCATGTTTTCTTAAGAGTATACGTCAAAACATTGTAGATTGGGCTTCTGTGGTTCACAAATTTTCTTAATCCATCAATTTGTCGAGTTGCTTATAGTCCAGTGGTTCTTAAATCGATATATCTCTGAACGAATTTTGAGTTCATATGTAAAAAAAAGAATCCCAAGAATTACGCATTCGTTTAATCTCATTAAATTACGCAACTCGCAGTATTATCAGCGGATGTAAATTAAAATGTTTATAATTGTTTTGATAATTTTACGAAACACATTAATTTGACATTATTTTTAGAAAAAAATTATGAATACGCTCAGATGTAAAAAAAACTGTTTTGACAGAAGTGAAAAAAGCATTTTGTTTTGATGAAACTCTGAATTCGCGGTCGAGGTCAAAAGGGCTACCGACGCGCAAAGGAAGATAAGTTCTTTTGATACAAGTAAAATGAGAAAATGGTTAATGGACAAAATAGAAGGAGAATTTCGGGGCATTCCATGGTTTGTGAGTAAAAATATTAACGATGTATGTTAAGTAAAATAAAAAACTAAATGTGTCTAACACAAAAAATATAGTGATAAAATTTGTGTGGTGAAGTAGGGAATAAGCGTGACTCAATTAGTAAAGGTTTGCTCACTTGTGAAGTTCGGTTTTTGACACAACCTTACAAAAGGTTGCTTTTAAAAGCGTGGAAAAAGTGGAAAAAATTGGGTTCCTTTTAGTAAAAATGATAGCAAAAAAGTGTTTTTTTTTTTGGAAACAAAGTGGGAACGGCTTAAAATAAATCTTAATTGGAATTTGAATGTAAATAACATATTTTAGGGGCAACGCAAGTCTATTTTATATATGAAGATATTTATAGATATTAATAAATATACATATATAGAAGTTATTATCCGAAATTTCCAAGAATGATTTTTAATCAAGAAATGGCTTAACTTAATCCAATAATTATATTTTATCAATTGAGTTTTAAATTGAAAACAGATCGTAAAGTGACAGAAGGCCTCTTCTATTCGCCATTTAACCCATTTTTATCTCTATGCTCGATTAAAATGACGAATAATTTGCATGAGAAAACAACAACCAAGCAAGATTCGACTTATAGCTCATTCGACTGATATAACTCACTGTCATCCAAACACATGTCATTTAAGGCAGCTTATATCCCCATTTGAATTGATTTGTTTAGTTTTCAATTAATTTATAAATTTTTTTTCATCGTCAAAAAGAAAGTTTTCCAAATTCTTCACGATTTGTCCCTAGGTTGGTAACTTATGTATTTTTAAATCAACCTAGTAGATTTGAAATTCTTCGGGCGCAATGTGCCAAAAAGTTCGCCATAACATCCTGATGACATCCATCTCATACTGGTCCTGGACGTACCGATACAAACCCCTAAGCAAGTTCTTGCTACAAATTTTACTTTTCCCCCACTTTTACTCAAAATTTCATGAGTAAGCAACACAGTTGCTTGCTAACGGAGCCGATTTGTCAAGAGGGAACGAGAAAGCTGTTTACTGAGCAAACCTTTTATTATTGAATCATGGGGAATAAAAAACAGATGTTTGCTTTTAAAATATTCGCCATATTTATGAGAAATAAGTAGATGATAAATTGTTTATGAGTATGCTATAATTCTTAAGGACTGTTCCAAAGGGACGAGATACTGATGTATTGGGAGGTTGAATTAGTTTTAAAGGTTTTTTTCGAAGATTTGGGGCTTTATTGTGAAAAAACGGTACAAAATATTTTATTCGAAGTATTGGCCATCGCTAGCTACAACTTTCGACCATCTTTCGGGCAATTTCCGGATGCCGTTTCTCCAAAATTCTGGCCGCTGCTTGGCTATCCATGACTCAACCCATATTTTGGTAGCCTCGTACGAGGAGAACCGCTGGTCCGCCAAATCGAGACTCATATGCCGGAACAAATGATAATCGGACTATACGGCGGGTGGGGTAACACTTCCCAGCCAAGCGTTCCAAGGTATTTTTTGACAGGTTGAGCAACATGCGGCCGAGCGTTGTCATGTTGCAAAATAACCTTGTCGTGCCTTTTTACCGTTTCCGGCCGTTTTTCTTTCAATGCCCGGCTTAAACGCATCAATTGCAGTCGGTAACGATCCCCCGTGATTGTTTCGCCCGGTTGGAGCAGCTCAAAATATACGACGCCGACCTGATCCCACCAAATGCAGAGCATGATTTTCTTGCCGTGAATATTCTGCTTGGCCGTCGACGTTGATGCGTGGCCGGGCAAACCCTATGATTTTTTGCGTTTTGGGTTATCGTAGTGGATCCATTTTTCGTCGCCAGTCACCACCCGATGCAAAAAACCCTTCCGATTTTGTCGCTCGATCAGCAATTCGCACGTAAAAAATCGCCGTTCGACGTCGCGCAGCTTCAACTCGTACGGGACCCAATGTCCTTGCTTTTGGATCATTCCCATCGCTTTTAGACGCTTGCAAACGGTTGATTTATCAACGCCCAATGATTCAGCAAGCTCTTCTTGGGTTTGGCACGAGTCCTCGTCCTGATAAACAAAGCCTAGGGATGAGGCTTTGTCATGAATATATATTCAGTATTGCCAACGCGATAAAGTGATAAATAGCGCCATCTGTGTGTCACCTTTAAAACTAATTCAACCTCCTAATAATTTACAATAAATCGATGAAATTTTTTTACTATTAAATGAAAGTCCTCTTCATTTGCCATCTTCTAAAACCTATGTATATATGCAAAACCCAAATAAGTTGATACAAATTATTTCTCTCTTTCTTTTCGAGCTTTTTCCTTAATACTTTGCCCGAATATCGCTCGATCGGTTGAAATTCGGGACAGTCAAGTGATTAAACCTCTTTCAATATAATATATAGTTTCTCCAGTTAGATAGGTTTGCTATTGTCTGCCGACGAGAGACCGCCATTTAAAAAATCGTTTTCCATCGATTAGTGTTTCGTTATCGGAGTTTCGAATTTGTGCACTTTCAAATAGAAGTCACGCACCAATCCATCCTTTGCATATACGGGGTAAAGTATAAGAGTAAATCTTTGTTGATAGAATTATGAACACCCAACATCTGAGTCCATCTTTCAGGAATATTTATCAATTTTTTATACAGAAAACAAAGCAAATGTTACTCAGATGTTGTAAAAATTTGAATACATAATAAAAATTCTCATGTGCGTATAGAGAAAAATTATCTTCCTATGTAAAAATTAGTAAATTTTTCTGAAAAAAATTTCATTATTATTTTCAATTATGTAGATGTTTTTTTTTTTTTTGGATAGATTTAGTAAGTTAAACCGTAGTAATTGGTGGAAAAAAGCAAAAAGTGAGGTGGTATGGTTTGCGTGGCCACGAGTGTACATTTTTGTTGCTTTTTTTGAAATTTTTTTTTTTTTGGAAGCACTGATTTTAATCTTCACATTTTTTTTTCTTTTCAGAAAAAATAGTTTTTCAAATTGGTTGCGTTTAAATGAAGAACTTCTTATTTGTTTCAGTCCCAAAAATTTTGCCACAGAATGTCAAAAGGATTCAGAGTTTTTATTCAAAGTTGTCATGGAAAAATATGATATCTTTAATTGAATTTCGCAAATTGTATAGGACAGTTAGACGCATAAACGCCCTATGGCGATTTAGTAAGTGAATATCATAATTATGCAAGTTTCTAGTGGGTCAGAAATGCCCACAGGGTTTGCCATTCTCATATGTCGAACCATAGTTAAAGATTTCGATAGTCCTCATGCAGCTTAAAAAAAAACACGATAGAATATTGCACAAAATTAATCACCCTATCGGAAGATTTATAATTTTATAATTTTTGCAAATGACGACGTGCGCCAATCATATTTAACATTTGTGAGCTATATAATTGCAGTATATAAACAGTTAACCAATGGGGCGCGTAAAGATCAAAATAAAGATTTTCATCACTCAAAATCATTTTCCTTTGTTTAGTAAAAACGTTATTCAAAAACGAAATTGAATTATTAGCTTTGTGCCACCTTGTATAATTCCTATGCTTTACTATGTGTTTTGCCGATGTTTTACTCGAACATTAGTTTCATATTTTACCTATATTTTATATCTACAGCAGCCGCAAAGGGCCAATAGCTTTTAGTTAAAGTTTTTTATTACAGAAATGAACTCGTTTCCGCCGGGAGCAAATGCTTTAAAAAAACAAGTCTGCTCTGTAATTGAATGCTTCCTGTCCACAGTGAGCCCAAGCGAGTGATAGTGACGCAAACAAATTAGGTGGAAAATTAATCGTCGTAATTTACGGTTTTCCATAGAATTCTCCTAATGAACTAAGTATGAACTATATTTCAGAATATGCCAGTATTTTTTCACATATGTCGATATGTATGCCTGTACATATAATGTAGGTCCATAAAGTAATGTTTACATGCATATACAAGTATGCAGCAAAGTTATTCCTATTCTAGAATAAAAGCTATTACAGGCCTAGTAAAATACTGGTTCTATGTAAACCACTAATTTCGGTAACGCCTATGTAAAGGAATAAAAAATTATATTATTTCACAAGACGGCAGTAGCTAAGGCGAGTACAGCAAGAATGATAGTCTAAGAAGTTTGTCCATCTGAAGCAAAATTGTGAGAGTAACTATGGCAGTCGCGTCACATGGGCAGCATTCTGCCGGTGACATGAGCCGGGACCAAGGCGAATTGAAAACTGAAGGTGGCGCCTTTCGAAAACCGCTACATTATTGTACATAATAATACAAAAGAAATAAACAGACAGGAGAAAGCGTGGCTTGGTAATATTGTGATTTGTGGTATTTAAACTAAACAAACGAATGCATTTTTACCCGTGCCGTGGCAAGAAAGTGTGTGTGTGTGTGTGTGTATACTCAGTCTTGCCATAAATTTTGAAACAAATTTTAAAATGCATACAGCGAGAAAAATTCGCAAAACAAGTTCCGTTATTTTTGCTTTTCTCCGCATGCATTCTCTCCATAAATTATACTCAGTTTCGCGACAAATTTTACTTGTTAATAATGGAGTGGAGCGCTAAGGAAAAACTCATTGCAGTGATCGCATTACAAAAGTGTGGTAAAAGTGCAAGTGAGATTTACGAATTGCTGAAAAAACTTAACATTTCCATAATGTTTGTTAACTGCACGATCAATCGTTCTTCCCAAACGTCTGAAGTGACAGACAGGAAACGAAGTCTTTGCCCTCGCGTGGTTCGAACCAGTGCAACCATAAAAGCCGTTCGAGAAAGAATTCGCACAAATCCCCTTAAAAAGTAGAAAATCATGTCGAAGGAATTCATTTCCAGATCCCTTTTTCATCGATCAGATCCCTGTCAAAACTAATTAGAGAGGATCTGCACCTGAAAGCTTTCCGGCGCTCAACTGGTCATCTTTTCACAACGCGCTTGATGAAAATTCAACTCGACAGATGCAAGCAGCTTCTTAGTTGGCACGTGGTCAACGGACATGAAAGTATTCTTTTCACAGATGAGAAAATGTTCACTGTTGAAGAAGTTTTTAATAAGCAAAGCGACAACTTCCATGCAAAAATTTCTACATACACAAAAAATGTTATTTCAAGAAGTGTCTTGTAACAGCTTTACATCTCTTCATTTCTGCGAAAAAGGGGTTAAGACCGGGGCAAAAGTGTACCAGGAGGATGTCTTAGAAGACGTGGTGAAGCAGTTGAGCAGTACTCTCTTCAATGGAAAACGTTGGATCCTCCAGCAAGATTCCGCCCCAGCCTATGGCAAAAACCACCCAGCAGTGGTTAAAAAACAATATTCCTGGGTTCATAGTCACAGAAGATTGGCCGTCTGGAAGTCCAGATCTGAATCCATTAGACTACAATTTGTGGTCAGAATTGCAGAACATGACCTGTCGAAGACCTCACACAAATTTGGAGAATCTGAAACATTCTTTGGTTCGAGCAGCGGCGCCAATATCCATGGAAAGCGTGCGTGTTGCAATAGGTGAATGGCCTAATCGTTTGAAGGCTTGTGTAAAAGCAATTAGTGAACTTTTTGAATGAAAATTTTAATTTTTTTAATATTTACATGATTACATAAAGCCAACTTCATTAAAAACAGTATTATAATTTCATATCCATAACGGACTTAACTTGTAACGGAATTAATGGCAGGACTAAGTTATAATTTCTTGTGTTTGGTAGTTTCTATAACTTTCGCGTACTCTTCGCCTTCACAAATAAGCAGTTTCCCTTAAGTTTGCTTTGTGTATACTCGGGACATGACGTCGCTGCGAATTTGTAAGGCGCAATCTTGTATTCTATCATCTTGAGCGGAGGCTGTGTTGTCTTTTATCGTATATCACCAACACAACCGCAGTTTTTTCATGAACAAACCGCTATCATGTCCCAAGTGACGTCATCCAATCAGCTGATTCTTTTACATTCGCTGATAGCCGGTTAACAGTCTGAACTTGGCAACAACTCTATAAATCCTCTCATCACGCGAGTGCATCACTGTTTGTGAAATAAAATATTTGTGTATGTGTATTGGGTTTAAGAAAAGTATGTATAAGATAAAATAATATTAAAGTGTGCGATAAAAATACAAAATTATATTTTTATTATTCAGCAGTGTCCTAAGTTTTGAGCTTGATTTTTATCATAACTTATATTTATGCGTATTTAACAAGAATATCCTTAAAACTATTCCAAATCAGATACAGAGTGCACTAGTTTCAACTAAATCTGACATCGCCAAGTAAAAGGTGACGGTCAAAAAGATTTACTGACAGCCGCTGAGGCTGCCCAAAAAAGGGAAGTTTCATGCCACCCCAATTTACTGCAGGGTAAGCTACTAATTATCCTACATACATACACACATCGTTAACACATTCGCGCAATGCGTCAGAGGCGAAGCAAAAATGAGACTATCGCTAATACTGTTAAACGCACGCGACCACTGACTAATGACGCCAATCAATTGAAGCGTGAATATTTCTATGCCAGTGTATGCATGCGTGCATGTGCGTATGCAGATTAAGCATCTACTGATTGCGATAAAAACATCAGGTGTCAAGTGGCAAATGGCAATAACTCCATTACGCTAATTTATGATTATTAAGAAAGATTTATTTTTATTTTTAACTTTTCTTTCATTTGTAAGTTTTTATATTTGGTATAGTAAGTGCGAGCAGACTTCAGGCAGAGAAAGTATATAGTAGAAATTGTGTATATAAATATTTCGATTACGTATTTGTTTATTTCAATATGATTAACAGTCATTAAACGGTAAACACAGTTGAAAACCGATTGGCCTTTTAACCCATTTTCTGTCTAACTACCGACTAAAGTGTTTTCTTTTTTTTGTTTCGGATGGCGTCCGTGAGGAGAAAACTCTTTTAAGTACTGCTATTGCCGGCAAAGCAACTTGCAACCTCACAGCTACACCTAAGTACTAAACACCTCTTCACTATCTGCCATTCTCCCTGCGGAACTGCCAAAAATGTATTACTTCAAGGAGGCTGGTAGGCTCATAGGCTGCTAGTTATATTTCACGTTTACTAAGTTCCCGGCACCTTAAATTATTCGTATTCTTCTCCTGCTAACCGGCCCCAGTTGGACATACGAAGTGAAGTCAAGTCCTTTTCCACCTGATCTTTCTAACGCAGAGGAGGCCTTCCTCTTCGTCTGCTACCAGCAGCTAGTACCGCATCGAATACTTTCAAAGCCGGAGCGTTTGTATCCATTCGGACGACAGCTGCTGGGTCTTTATTTGCTGCGCTATTTCTATGTCGTCGTAAAGCTCATTGTTCGATCGCCTGCGATACTCACGATTGCTAACATGTAAAGTTCCAAAAATCTTCCGCAGAATCTTTCTAAATCATTATGAATATCTTTTACATGCGCGCAGATTCCCTTTCAGTTCTCACCTGATCTAGCGTGGGTATTAGAACAAGGCGTGCTAAACGTCTTCTTCCGTCTCCGGGCAGATTGAGCGATTTGGAGAATTGTCATGGCCAAATCCATATATTTGGATGTTTTTTTGGAAATACTCGTTCCCTGAAAAGAATTAGGTTCGTTGGTAGTCTGTTCCCCATGACTCCTTTCTAGCCACATCGTAAGGATAGGTATTAATTAATTCATGCGTCCATATGCGGTGATCTGTTCCACGGCTTTTTCCAGTGGGCGATCGAACGACACCTTTTTTCTGCTGCGATATCTTTACCGCCGCCTGAAGTGCTGTGGAACTATATACGTCATTTTAAGTGCAATACCGCGTGTCAAGTGGGTGATCGGTATACTTCCACATGTGCTCTATATAAAGTCACAAATTATGAATAATAAACATCAACAAGTAATAAATTAACTAAAATTTATTAAAGACTTCAGTACGATCACTAAGCATCATTTGTTTTATTCTGAAGGCGGCGCTTGATTTCACTGTAGACGATGGAAGTGTACGGAGAAGAAGAAAAATTCCTTTTAACTCGTAGCGAGTTGTTTACTTACTTAGGTGGCACTACAATCGTTTGCCGGTTTTGGCCGAATCTGAAATATGCCTTCCGAACTCCCAACGAAGATTAGGTATTCCTCGTCGTCCACCAGTAGGTTCCTTCTCGAAGGTCTGCCGTGCCGGAGTACTTTCGTTCGTCCTCGTGGGGCGCCAAGCCAGCGCAGCACGCTGGCACATTCAAAATTTCACTATGCGTCTATCCTTCGAAACCCAATTTACAAGAACCTGCTTCGAGCATCGAACGGGCCAAAAACAAATTACTTCAGCTTCTTTATTTTTCCGAGCCGCTTTCGTCTTACTACTACCACTACTCGCTGTCGAATAATACTTGTATATATTCATTAGAAGGAAGCAGAACTATTCAGTTTCTGATGATCATCTTCAACATTTTTTGTGGATACATTGGTTTTCCTGAACTACTCGTGCAAATAGTTTTCAATATTCCTCACAAAATATTACTTTTTAAACGAGCGATTTATCTTGATTGAGTTAGAGTTAATTATTATTTATTAGCTCCAAGGATTAGAATGCTTTCAGAATTTCATTCATACCAAAAAGAGTTCATATTGAGGTTTCATCTTCACGATTCGTTTTTAGGTACATCATTTTATTCCTGTTTAAGTTATCAAGTTTGTTATCAATTTGTAATCTAGTCTGTAAGATTTGTATATCATAGACTGAATAAAAGTTGAAATGATATGAAATGAAAATAATGACATCAGACGATTCACGGAGAAAATCGTTATTCGAAAGATGTGTGGATAATGTCTCGGTCGATTAATTAGCAAGTTACAAAAGCTTTAACATGACAACCCAGCGAACTTCAATACGAATGTAAGAATAAGAAAAAATCCTGAGGCGCGCGGCGAAATGAAATACTCGTAAAACAAGCTGTGTGTGAGGTATTTGCGAAACAATTTTTTTTATTTTAAACGCCCATTTATGTCATTATATACAAAGTGGCGCAAAAGTAATCACTTCATCCTAAGATTTATAATTTTTGCAAATGCCGTCGTTCGTCAATCATATTTGACATCCGTGAACTAAACAGCTCCAGTATACAAACAGACAAGCAATGGAGAGTGTAAAAGGAAAGATATCGTTCACGCAAAATCATTTTCTTTATTTAATAAAAAAGGTTTTCAAAACCGCAACTGGATAGATATAATGACGTCGTTGAAAAGTCCCGCGGCACGTAGCCGGGAGTTTCTATTTTCAATAACTCTGCTGCACAGATCCGGCTGAATTTGAGCAATGACCCCAATTATCTTGATTTTGTGGGCATCAGTCGACTTCGACTTAGTGGCATAGACCGGCAAACAAAAGCCTCAAGTCTGTCTAAGCTAAATTGCTTTTATCACAGGCTACTGTCCCCCAGGTCGACATACACAAAACTTGAATGTACCTTATTTCGACTATTACAGAAACTGAAAGAATGTGTCTGTCAGACACCTTTTTTGTCAATGTCCTCCGTAGCATGCCACTAGGTTTTGATACTATGGCTCGTAGTTCTTGAATGATACTGATGGCCGTAGAGAGGATATAAATGTCAGCCAGATGAATTGGTTTACACTCACAACAAAATGGGTTAACGAGGATTGGCAGGCAAACTGCAACTGTGGTGTCACCATGGATCGGCAACGGTCTAAGTGAGTTGGTTTAATGACCGACTGCCACTTCTACCTGCTTACCTACATACCTACGTGTTACAAAAGTATTGTGTGTTTTAAAAAATGTATGCGGTCTTTTTGTAGATTCTGCTTTTGTATGCAAAATTTATTAATTTATTTTCTTATGCCACACAAAACCAGTATAATCTGGTTTGAGCTTGAAATGGTAATGTTAGAACATAATTTTATTATTTATTAACTTCTATACCTACCTGAGTAGATGGCCATTCACTCATATTCTTTTACTGTTATTTGATTAAATTTGAATATTAATATTTCAGTCATTTGAAGAGTAGAACATTGAACATAAAATGTCTGCTGACTTTTAACACAAAAGTGTCATAAATGCAAAGAGGATTTTTCTGTCTCCATTTTAAATGCTTCGTAAGAAATTACATATAAACAACCATATAAAAAACCCGGATTTCTGCCAAATACTTATAATTCCGGGATTTTTAGTATTTAAATAAGATCAACAGCTCACAAAGCGATAAAGAAATGCGCTGAAATGTGAAAGAAGTAGCAAAAAATAGCCTTTTACAACTACAGGAAGGTTCTCTGTAACAGGAACTTAAATTTCAAATTGTGCCCACGGTATCTTAAATGCTATGCTTGGTCAGTTTTGCTGTAGGGTGTTGATTCTTGGACACTGAAAGTTACATCTGTGAATAAGTTGGAGGCGTTTGGAATGTCGTTTTATCGAAGAATGTTGGACATAAAATATTAGCAACGTAGAAGTTTTACGTAAACTTAATAAGAAAAGAGAGCTTATAAAAATAAAGCGTCGAAAAACTGCATATGTCAGGGAATAGTATGCGTGGACCCAAACTGGAATTGTTACAACTCATTGGGCAAGGCAAAATTGATGGTAAACCCGGCATAAGAAGGAAGCAAATGTCTTGGTTAAGAAACATAAAAAAATGGACTGGACTTCGAACAATTGGGCAACTCGAGTTTCACAGAAGGTAGAGAAGATGTGAATGACGACGCTCGCTCTGGACGACCCAGCACATCATCAGGAGAGCCAAGCCCAAGAAAAGCACGCGAAGTTCGATCAAATGACAATGGTTTGCTCACTGTTCTCTTCGATGTAGTGCATCAGAAGTTCTTACCACAAGGTCGTACGGTAAATAAGGAGCCATACCTTGAAGTTATGCGCCGTTTGCGTGAAGCAATTCCAAACAAAAAAAGCCCGGAATTGTGGACCAAAAATTCATGGCTTTTGGATCATGATCATGCTACTGCTCACTCATCTTTGCTTGTGAGATATTATTTGGCCAAAACGATGAAGAAAACTCTTCCTTTTTTGCCGCTGGAGCAGTTCTTCACAGGCGAAAAGACGACGTTCAATATCCCTTGGTTTTAACTCTTAAGGAACCCAGGTCCCCTGTTTCTGAATCGTTCACAAAGCATGCAATCGCTTGGAAAGGGACTGGCGGTTAACTCTTAATACTGAAGCAAGCTCTTCTTGCGTTTGACACGGATCCTCATTGAGCAATGCCTCCAATTCAGCGTATTCGAAGGTTTTTGGCCTTCCTTCACGCGGACGGTCGTCAACATTAAAATCGCCGTCTTTGAAGCGACGGAACCAATCTCGGCACGTTTGCACTTTCACTTAAAGCAGCATCTCCATACATTTTGTGTAGCTCTCGATGCGCTTCAGTCGCCGTTTCCGCCATTTTTTTTTTTCAAATTAAAGAGGAAAATCAACACTTCCTGCAATGACGATTATTCAGCACAAAATCAGACATTTTCACAAAACCAAAAGTATATGACAAACAGCGAGAACTTAGTTGCGCACCTTATATATCTGAGGGGGACTACTTCAAAGGAGATAAAATAGAAATTGATGAATAAATAAACATTTTTTGAGAAAAATGAAAATTCGCCTTATTCTTTGAACACACCTCGAATGTAGTTTTAAGGTATTTTCAGCAAAACTATGCTACCTGCTGATGCGCAGCACGATAGGCGGAAGTTTTGCAAGCATCTAAGATCAGCCAACCTGAAAAGCTGCTTACGTAAATAAATCATAAACACCCACAACAGACTGAATCTAAAAATTTTTACTTAAGTAAGTGAAATATAGATACAAATGAACATAAACTCACACACATACATATGTAGGCATATATTGTGTGAGTGTGTGGAAGTAATGGCCTAAAACAAAAGCAACAACAAAGACACTGTTATTTTAAACAAAAGTGACGACGTGGTCGCCAAGACAAATGAGTTTCTGATTTAACATTTTTATCATTTTAATTTTAATTGTTTTGGTTTGTGTAGGGTTTTTGTTTTGGTTTGTGTAGGGTTTTTGTTTTTGTATTTGTTATGTTGCGACACAATCTCGCTTTCAACACTTGCAATTTTTCATTTGTCTAACATCTTTTCCGCTTTCAGCCAACAATGACGTCAAGAGTAGCATTCAAGTAGTTAACTCGACTACTGTTAGCAAAATGCGTATCGCAACAATAACAATAAATACATTGGCATGTAAATATGTAGATATTGTATTAGCATCAATGTTAACAATTTGGAATAATAAGTGGCGTACGCAAGGCAACTGGCAACTGATTGCAATATTAAGTAACACAGCTGTGACGTACCGCATTGCGAACTACTTTTGGCGCACCTAACTGTGAAGTGGGAATATGAGCACGCCTGGCATTTTAATACTGTTAAATAAATTTGGATAGATGTTATTTATAATACATTAACTGTGGATTTCCCCAAAGCTTAAATATAATATTTGACAGCACAGGCAATAAATGCTCCATTTTTGAGGCTGGAATCACAGAGTTCGTGTTTGTTCAGACTTGTTGATATCGTGTGTAGACTGTGAGTTACTTGTTTCAACAGAATAGGAGAACACTTAAGTCTAAGAGAAGTATAGATAAAGAAGAAATAAGATTCTGGTTTACTTATTTTTTACCTCATATAACCTCTCTGTGCCTAAACAGTAGACCACTTATAGCAGTATTTAGTTTTTTAAGATTTTGGTTAAAATTTATTTCAACTACGAGGCTCGTTAGAAAAGTCCGTGCATTGTCAGGGAAATGGCTCTACTGCTGCGTATCGAAATTATGTTTAGTTAGTAGCATCTCTTGGAAGAACGCACATCAAGTTTCAGCCAAATCGGTCTATTTCTTGGCGTTTAGCAATCGTTCGAATCAAGGAAGTCGAGTAATTTTCTTTTTCCATCACGACAACGCACCAGCTCACGCCTGAGCAATTGTGGGCGCAAAATTAATGGAAATAGGGTTCCAGCTCGTTTCACATCCCCCCTGTTTTCCCGATTTAGCTAGCTCGGATCCCTCGTACTAAAGGGTGATTTTTTAAGAGCCATAGGAAAGTTTTTCAAAAAAACACACGTAAAATTCAGAAAAGAAAAATGCATGAAATTTTTATTTAAATCGATAGTACAGTTCATATAATTTAATATTTGAAGATTCATGCAAATGTTGACCGCTACTGTATCTCACATATAAATGCTTTAATGTTGTCTTCCAATGCGTTAATTGAATAGAAGGCTTGTCTGAATAGACATGAGCTTTAACATAGCCCCACAAAAAATAATCTAAATGCGTTATATCGCACGATCTGGGTGACCAATTGACAGGTCCCGAACGTAAAATAAAATGTTCACCCAACTCACCTCTCAACAAGTCTGTTGTTACGCGTGCTGTGTGGCATGTGGCACCGTTTTGTTGAAACCACATGTCATGCAAGTCAAGCTCTTGCATTTTGGGTAAAAAAAAGTTGGATATCTTTTCACGGTAGAGCTCACCATTCACAGTTACGTTACGATTCGCAGCATCTTTGAAGAAATATGGTCCAATGATAGCTCCAGCCCATAAACCGCACCAAACTGTGACCTTTTCTGAATAGATTGGTAGCTCTTGCAATTCTTCTGGCTGATCTTCACTCCAAAATCGACAATTCTGCTTATTTACGTACCCATTGATCCAAAAATTAGCTTCGTCGCTGAACACAATTTTTCGATGAAAAAGTGGATCTTCGGCCAACTTTCCAAGAGCCCATTCACCGAAAATTCTGCGTTGCAGTAGGTCGTTCGGCTTCAATTCTTGCACCAGCTGTATTTTGAAAGGCTTCACACCTAAATCCGTTCGCAAAATTTTCCACGTTGTTGAGTAACATTGATGGTCATCATTAACACTGGCCGATACAGCTGCGATATTTTCTTCAGTTCGCACTCTACGTAAGCGTGTTGGTGGTTTGATGTCCAATAATGTAAATTTGGTTCTAAATTTAGTCACAATAGCTCGAATAGCCGCTTCAGTTGGTCGATTAAACTGATCATAAAATGGAAGAAGCGCGCGATAAACTTTCTTAACAGAACAGGCATTTTTATAATAAAATTCAATGATTTGCAAGCGTTGTTCGTTTGTAAGACGATTCATGGTTAAATTATAGACCAAACTGAAGATGTTTGACAGTGAAACAAAACACGAAACGTCCGTCAGCTATTTAAACCAACTGTTTAAAAAGATAATAGCTAAAAAATCACTATTTGTTCCTCAATTTAATGAAATGGCTGGCGGGAAAAAGATTTTATTCAAAAGAGAAGGAGATTCCAGAAATGGCTATTTTTCAGGCTTGGATAAATCCTATTGTACGGAAGGGATCAACAAATTAGAACAGCGTTGGACGAAGTGTAAAAGCCAAAAAATAAGGCTATGTCAAAAAATAAAAAAATAGATTTTACTTTTGTACGGAGCTTTCAAACGACTTTCGTATGGTAATGTGAAGCTAAATAATGTATCCGAAAATTAGCAATAAGAAATATTTTAATATCGTTTTATAGAGTGCTTTTATTTTTAAACAGTACAATTAAATGATAGTCAAAACGAATCTATTTTTTTTTTTGCACCTTTTTACAAATGTTTTTGTTTGCTTGAAATAATTGAGTATAGATATAATTTAATATGTAAAAGATAGCTTAAAATGAGTCCCCCCAACAGAAGGTGTATAATTTTTGCAAATAACTCAAACGCCAATCATATTTGGTACTTGTGAACTAGACAGCCGCATTTCCCAAACAAACAAGCAACCGGCTGCGTAAAGGTCAAAATAAAGATTTCCATCACTCAAAATCATTAGTTTTTTTATTTAAATATGTATATTCAAAAACCAAATTGGGTAATTAATTTTGCACCACCTTGGATCTGGTGTTTTTTTCTAAACTTCAGAACTTAAAAGGGTAATAAAAAATAAAATCAGTACTTGCGCGTACACGTCAGTTAAGTGTTTGGTCGAGCACCTCCTCCTATTTGTGGCGTGAGTCTTGATGTTGTTCCACACATGAAGGGAGCTACAGTTTTGTAGTTTTAAGCCGATGCCGAACGTCAAATGGTTTTTTTATGAGAAGCCTTTTCATATTAGAAATACACTCGGACATTTGCCATTGCCTGCCGTCGGCGGCGGTAAAAGAAACTTCGTCTATCATTTTGCGGTTTCATGCACGGAGATTGGAACCAACCTGGTTGAAGCTAATTTTTTTATTTACTATAATCTGGTAGATAATTTCATGGCATTTAATAATAAATCTAAATGAACCCAATCAGGAAAAGTACGACGCAAACGGCTTGCACGAGCTGTATTTTATAGGCACATAAGCCGAGAGCCTTACGTAAAATGTTGGAGGACAAAGGCCATCAACACTTCGCTTTATCAACTTCGCGAGCAGACTTTTTTGGTTTCGAAGTAAATTTCCATAGTAAATTCCCACAGTTGTTCTGGCGTTAAACGATTCATCATGAATTGTCAAACCTTTTTTTTTTTTGCCGGGACGTACTAGCAAGTACAGCACTCAGGCACAATTAAGGGGGAGGTAGGGTTTAGCGCTAAAAAAAAAACACTTTTTTTGTGAATTTTTTACAGAAATATGGCTTAAGATACTTTAATAAAATCAGTTATATGTTATTGTACTTCTTTTCAATAAGTTTTTAAAAAATATTAATAATAAAATATTGACAAATAAGCCCATGACAGAGTTTTTTTGGAGATATGTTTTTCGAGAGGTGCTCTGCGGTGCCAATCGGCATTCGTCGTAGAATCATCTGAAACTAAAAAAGTCGAATTTTTCAGTTAAAGTATGACGTAATGCTCCCCCCTACATTAATAAATTTTTTTTTTTTTCATTTTTGTAGTTTTGGTGGCAAAAAAACGTAAAACGAGCATTTTTGGCGAAAAATTTCGCCATATTTGTGAGTGAAAAACAACCTTAAAAAACAAAAAATAAAAAAAAAACAGTGTAGGGGGGAGGTATTTTTGATTTAGAAAACGTGTGCCAAATTTGAAAAGAATCGGTTGAATAGTTTCGGAGTTGTGATTGGCACCGACTTTTAAGAAGTCGTTTCGGGAAAAACGCGTTTGAAAAAATGACTCTGAGAAATTATCGATGCTCCGCATTCGAGGTAGAGTGCCTACAAAGGCTATAACTTTGAGCGTTCTGCTCCGATCCACTTAAAATTTTGACACAACATTCTTGAAATAATTTACTATAAGATGAGTGAAGAAAAAAAATTTCGATTTTGTGACCCTACCCCCCCCTTAAATCCATTGTACTGCACTCGGATTCTCTTTTTAATTTTCTTTAAATCTACTCGACCTCCGAAGAAATCTGAGTAGATATTGTGGTGCCAAGGAGTCAAGGTGGTCGCTTCTTAACACATCAGTGTCAAAGACCTCAAGCCTGATTCGAGCGAAGGCTGAGCAGACGCACAGAAAGTGGTCCGCTGTCTCATTCGTCTCTCCACATGCTGGATAGAGTGGACTGTCTGTGATGCCCATCTTTTTTATCTGCTTTGCCTATAGAAAATGACCCGTCATCCGTCCAACCAGCTGCCTACAGTTCCCTCTGTTTAGTGACAGGAGGAACTGCGACAGTCGGTCGGACATGACAGGTAACATCAGTTTTGTCCATCTGCAGCCTCTCTCAGCCTGTGAAGCTCGCTTGTGGGTTAAAGTAACCCGTTTGCTAACCATGGCTTTGATGGCTGCAGAAGGGAGTGGCAGTATAGGCTGCCGATCAAAAAGTTGGCCTTAGACCCCTTCTGAGTAAAGAGTCAGAAATCTCGTTACCCGCGATACCCACGTGTCACGGGACCCATGCTAGGCTCAAGCTATTATGTCTACCGACATAGTTCAGCCTGGATTTACAAGACTCGACTATCCCTGATGTCTATGCCTACTCTGTTGTCCAATGCCGTACAGGGGTCGTACCAATTCCCATTGTGCTTCAGCCTGCAGATAGCCTTCAAGGCCTCTCCTTGCATGAAAACATCAAGTGTTAGACTATTCTGAGCTATCAAACCATAATTATCGATACCGATAGTTCTAATCCAGCTAAAAAAATGCTAAAAATGCTTCGTCTGTAAAATATTAATACTAAGATGTTCCAAAATATCAAAAAAAGTTCAACGTATTCCAATTAGTTATGCGACTTTCATTCTTTGTAGGTACCAATTCGACAAACCCCAACATCGGCTTTTGTGTTGGATTGGGACTATGCATCTCTATACATATTATATATTTATTTTACACATAATAATAAGTATAATTTTTACATAAGTAAGTATTCATATTTTTGGTTAATTATGTTACGTATACGTCACGTACAACGTAATTAGAAACACACCAATACATGTTTCGTTGAAGTCACATGTCACATATATAATTTTTCTGGGGGTATATTTCAGCCAATCAGAAGTGAGATAGAACATTCGTTGACGTTCTGACTACATGTCATGAAATTTTGTTAAATAGATGCGAATTCATAGGGTCTGAGGTGTCCGTATGTTAATGCAATCGTAAAAATAATAAGCTAATTCTTAAAGTGGGATTGTCTTAATTATAAGTTACAAATTGTGAATCGTTTATGGACCACAACTTATGGTCTTTGTTTTGGCGAAACATCATTCGCCTTTGCGGTTAGATGCGCTATGGCATATTCTACTGCATTTCTTTTCACCTTGGCTACTGACGGAGAAGGTTGCATAACGCTGCATAACGCTGCGAACGCTAGCATGAAGTTGAATAAAAAGCTTTTCCCTCTCCAGTGAACACTAATATTATATTTGGCTCTAAACTTGTATTTTTCTGCAACATATCAATTGATAAACCAAATTTATGGTGTTGAATTATTATCTCTTGGCAATGTATAGGCAGTCTAATAGCCGTAGTGAGAACATTAATGATAAGCAACGCAGAATTGTGATTTAAACACCAGCGAATTTGGAATTTGAATTAATCTTAGAAATAAATTCATGCATTTTTACCAAATATTTTCGCAAAATATGGCGCAGATTGCAGATAACGTTTGTTGCACGACGTTATGCCACTTTCTTAAGAATTTACATATAATTTGAAACATCTATATTTTCCTTATTGCTTCCGCTGGACCGTGATGCACTAATTTTTAGAACGTAGTTTCATTTCTTCTTCTTAGCCACTATGTTAGCTGTCTGACGGATATAGTGTTTCGTATTTTTTGTGTTACCAATTTATTAAAAAAAAGTTTGCCTTTTTATGTACAAAAAAAAAAGAAACAAAGCAAAACCAAATACCGAAAACATTTTAAATAGCTTTCATGCTAAAAAAAATTAGAAAAATAATGAGCCGCTTCATGTTGATGTTGCAATAGTGGAATGGTTGTATGCAAACAGCTATGAAACATTCCAAATTTGCTGCACTTGGTGTAAAGCTCGAGAACTGGCCACCCTCTTAATCTCCATCCGAAGTAATTTATACCTATCTATACGCTTCACCAGGAGCGCGACGTTCTACATGTCTCTCCAACTAGTCAAGTTGAGGGCTTACATAACACATAGGCTGAAATGTCCCGGGCCTGGTGAAGAAAACTCCTCTATTCGTTAACAATTAGCTTTATGCATCATCGTAATTTCCATCAAAAACAACGCAATCATTCCAGCGGCTCTCTAATATTTCAATACCACTTTTGTAAAACGATTTCTCTTTTGCCTCAAAATAGGCTTCAATTTCAGCGTTAACCTCTTCATTCGAGCGAAATTTCTTACCGATGAGCATTTTTTTTGGGTCTGCGAACAGCTAGTAGTCTCTGCGACCCAAATCTGACGAATACTGTGGATGCGGGAGCAATTCGAAGTTCACTTCATGTAGTTTTGGCATTGTTTTGATTGACTTGTGACACGGTGCATTGTCTTAATGAAACAAAACAGTAAGCAAACGTGGCACCCACTTTGAGCAGACCCTTCTCATAGTCAAATGTTTTGTGCAATATAAGACCAACAGTTTTTTGATATCTTTACAATGTCATCTAACTCACGCAACTTCATTTTTCGAACATTCAAAACGATTTTATGGATTTTTTGTTACAACGGTGTCATCTGCAATTCTGACAGCCCTTATGTACTTGCTTTGCTGTGAGCATTTTATTTTCACGAATAATCTGACTTCTTCAGAATTAGTCGCTATAAAAATAAAAAAAATAAATAATTGGCGCGTACACTTCTGTTAGGTGTTTGGCCGAGCTCCTCCTCCTATTTGTGGGGTGCGTCTTGATGTTGTTCCACAAATGGAGGCACCTACAGTTTCAAGCCGACTCCGAACGGCAAATATTTTTATAAGGAGCTTTTTCATGGCAGAAATACACTCGGAGGTTTGCCATTGCCTGCCGAGGGGCGACCGCTATTAGAAAAATGTTTTTTATTAATTTTGCTTTCACCGAGATTCGAACCAACGACCTCTCTGTGAATTCCGAATGGTAATCACGCACCAACCCATTCGGCTACGGCGGCCGCTATAGGTACATAAATTTCAGGCAACTTCTTCGTACTTCAGTTACTCAGCTGAGCATCAGCAGTAGAGCAAACAAACAACGTGGCAATTATTAATTATTGCATATCCATGATTTGCCCTTGGACCTATTTGGATTACTTACACTTGCTTGTACATACATAGATAGTTGCTGATGAACTTGAAAAGCTTATACAGATGGTAATGTGCATTTTCAAAGATTTTGCTCGTGCCACGTCCAAATATTGATATTTTAAAATTTATTAACTCTTTAGTTTATTATTAATGAAAGCTTTATCATGCATATTTATAGATGGAGGGGCTTTCCTAAAATAATCAGGTAATTTTGTGAATCCACCGCCTTCCATACTTTTCCAGCATCAGGGATCCACCTGTTGATGATGAATTACCAATGTGGTTACCTAGGCTCGACAGAAATGGTGGACGCCATGCTTAACGCGTACGCAGTCACATAGGCACATATGGTATTCAGGCTGTCTATTTGAAAAGTGATATCCGGCACAATTATTACTAGATAAATTAAATTATGTACAGTAATTCCTTAAGCGGGCCACAAACACGCAAAAAATCATAACAATCGGTTGCAATTTCAACAGATCGGCGTGAGTGTGCAAAGCAATACAGAGTTGTTAATATTCGACGGACCCATCTGGTAACCCTGTATCTTTTGACAGAGACGTCAGATCGCTTAATGACATACCGCGTTGGAAGTATCAGTCCAAGCAGATTTTTACCATGGAACAGTACACGCCACGCGAGCGCTCCCAAATTGTTGAAATTTACATTCAACAAAAGAAGTCAATTATGAAAACTTAACGTGCGTTAAATAATGTGAAAAGTGCGCCTTCTAAGAACACCATTAAACATTTGTACGAAAGGTTTTCGACTGGTGATGCTCTTTCTAATCCAAAGAGGCCAAATCAAAACCGACCAAGGCGATCGAATGAGAATATTTTTCTTGTA
Organism: Anastrepha obliqua; assembly: GCF_027943255.1. NCBI lineage: Eukaryota > Metazoa > Arthropoda > Insecta > Diptera > Tephritidae > Anastrepha > Anastrepha obliqua. The sequence continues at coordinate 36,447,834 of NC_072896.1, forward strand.
CGGGCCAGTGTTGAGACGTCGCCAAGGACAACCCAAAATCGCCGTTCTCAGCAGTTGGGCATTGCTCGGACCACTTTACAACGAATTATCTGCATTGATTTGCATTTATTCCCGTATAAGATTCAATTGACGCAAATATTGTTGCCTGCGGACAAGCCTCGTCGATTGGAATGGGCCCAAAGGGCACATGGGTCCGTCGAATATGGGCAATCCTGTAGATTGAAGGATGATAAAAATGCTTCTTTTTCTTGCATTCGGTTGCGAGTTTGTGGCGAAGTTCACGATTTTTACCATTTCTTTTGAGATTTCGAAGTGTACATATGAGCGGAAAATGGCAACATTCATAATAAAAATCACAATGTTTACTCGGCGGCGATCAATATAAAGTGAAAATCATCAACCGATTCACACTGTGCGGCGAAATGAATGTCAACCGATTGTTGTGCTTAGTTGCGTATTTGTGGCCCACCTTAGGAATTACTGTTTATAATTTAATTTACCTTCTACTCGTATCTTGAAACTCTCTCTAACATTTACATAACATGCTTTTTCTCACATTCTTGTTTTTAATGTGAAAAATACGCCTTTATTTGCATATGCACGTGCGTCTTACATACAAATTCGTATTTAAGTTTGCTTATCTTGATGCCGGTATTTGGAAAAAGAAGGCTGGCCGCATACCATAACATATGTATGTATGTGGCCGGGAGGCCGTGTTCGCTGGCTACGCTGTTTAAATAATAACTTTATCAACCCGTTTGTTTATGCCAATTTTTCAGCTAACTGTTTACGCTGATTTTTCATGTGAACCCTTTATTTTGCGAAAGTGAAGAAATATTTGTATACGGATTTAATTAAATTCGGTAGAATTCACGAAAACCAATATTATCATAAATATTCATACTGCGGGATAGAAATTGAGATTTTGAGGTTGAAAATGCGGAATTTATTGCTGTTGAAATGTATAGTAAATATTTACTTAGTCTTACCATAAATTCTGTGACAATTTTTACAATGTATACGGCGAGAACCAATTCGCTGAAAAATGTGCCTTTATTTTTCACTTGTTAACAATGGAGTGGGGAGCTAAGAAAAATTGCATTGCAGTGATTGCATTACATAAGATTGAGATTTACGATTTGAAAAGCTTAATATTTCGAAAATGTTTGTTTGCCGCACGATCAATCGTGTTTCTCAAACGTCTGAAGGGACAAACAAAAAACGAAGTGGTCGCGCTCGCGTGGTTTGAACCAGTGCAGCCATAAAAGCCGTTCGAGAAAGAATTCGCACAAATCCCCTTAGAAAGCAGAAAAGCATGTCCAGGAAAATTAATGCATCGACCAGATCCCTGTCGAGACTAACTAGAGAAGATCGCCACATGAAAGCTTTCCGTCGCACAACTGAACATCTTTTGACAACGCGCTTGAACAAAATTAGACTTGACAGATGCAAGCAGCTTCTGCGTTGGCACGCGGTCAACGGACATGAAAGTATTCTTTTCACAGATGAGAAAATGTTCACTGTTGAAGAAGTTTTAAAGAAGCAAAGCGACAACTTCCATGCAAAAATTTCTACAGACACAAAAAGTGTTGTTCCATCATCCAGCCTCCGTAATGGTTTGGTGTGGAGCGTCTTTAAAGGCATTACATCTCTTCATTTCTGAGAAAAAACGTCTTAAAACCGAGGCCAAATTGTGCAAGAAGAATGTCTTAAAAGACGTGGTAAAGCAGGCGAGCAGTACTCTCTTCATTGGAGAGCGTTGGACCTTCCAGCAATATTCCGTTCCAGCCCAAAAATCAAAAGTAGCCCAGCAGTGGCTAAAAAACAATATTCCTGGGTTCATAGTCACAGAAGATTGACCATCTGGAAATCCTGATCTGAATCCATTGGACTACAATTTGTGGTCAGAATTGGAAAACATGACCTGTCGAAGACTTTACAGAAATTTGGGGAGTCTCAAACAATCTTGGTTTCGAGCAGCGACGCCAATATCCATGGAAACCATGCGTGCTGCAATAGGTGAAAGGCGTAATCGTTTGAAAGCTTGTCTAAAAGCAAACGATGACTATTTCGAATGGAAATCAAATGATTAAATAAAACTAACTTCATTCTAAAAAACATTATAATTTGATATGGACCTATCTTGTAACGGAACTTATGGCAGGACTAAGTATATTGAATTAAGGATCTGTAAGTACTCCGAATTTCTTCACAGTTTTAGCGCGAAATAGTATAAGTGTAATGTAGTGCGTGGCTGACATTCGGGAGATGATATAGCGGCGGTCATACCAGCGCGGGGCACTGAGGACGCTAGGAGGAAGGAGGTGCCTTCCTTATGACACGAGGTCACGTGCTACTCGAGGTCAGAATGCAAATAGGCGGAACGTCCTTAGTGACCCAAAAAGTAGTGAAATATGGTTCAGGCGTTCCACTTAACTGCAAGCTTACTTCCTGGGCCCAGATACTATGAAGCCAACAAAGCAGCAAAGTTCACGGCGACCCTCAGCGTTGCCTCTGCCTACCACACTGTCTCTGGCGGTGCAGTCTTTGTGATCACCAGGGAACGACCCATCGACCTCATGGCCCGTGAACGACTGGATGCGTGGGACTCCAAGAAGAAACTCGGCATCTGTAGCGTCGCGGAACCGAGATGCCAAACCATGCTACGGTGGGACACTGAACCGTTGGGACACTGAACCGAGTAACAGAGGGGCGGCGAAACTCATTCCATCAATAGGCAAATGGGTCCAAAGGAATTTCGGGGAGTGAACTACTTCTTAACTCAGTTCCTCTCGGGCCACGGATTCTTACGGCGATACCTATACGCCATGGCCAAGGTAAGTGATTCCAAATGCATGTACTGCGAAGCACCGAGCGATGATGCTGAGCACACGTTTTTTAGTTGTGACAGATGGCTCGCGGAAAGAAATGCTCTGAGGGAGCAGATTGGCGACATTGCGCCGAGCAACATAATCAGCAAAATGTTGGAATGCGAGAACAGTTAGAACGCGGTAAAGAGATGCATCGAGAATGTACTACGAAAAAAGATAGACCTCGACACAGTGCAACAAAGCGCGGCCAAAGCAAAGATAGACACACAAGAATATGTTGGACCCAGACGTGGGTGAATAGAATTGGTTCTTTATTGACCCCGAAGTAATACAGAAAGTAGTCCCGGGAAGGGTGTCTCCCCAGAAGGAGAGGAAGAATTGCTTTAGTGGCCCCACCACTCGACGCAGTAGACGACGGTCGCTGTAAGTGCGAAAGTGTTTTTAACCCTACCTCACCCGCAAAAAAACAAAAATATCATTAGGAAGTGCGTTATTTCAACTCTCCGTGCATGAAACATCAAAATGATAGAAGAAGTTTTTCTAATATCAGTCGCCCCTCGGCAGGAAATAGCAAATCTCTGAGTGTACTTTTGCCATGAAAAAGCTCCTCATAAAAAGCTATTTGCCGGTCGGTGTTGGGTTAAAGCTTTAGGTCCCTCCATTTGTGAAAAAACATCAAGACGCAGGCCACAAATAGGAGAAGGAGCTCGGAGAAACACCTACCAGACGTATACGCGCCAATTTTGGTAAAGCAGGCGAGCAGTACTCTCTTCATTGGAGAGCGTTGGACCTTCCAGCAATATTCCGTTCCAGCCCAAAAATCAAAAGTAGCCCAGCAGTGGCTAAAAAACAATATTCCTGGGTTCATAGTCACAGAAGATTGACCATCTGGAAATCCTGATCTGAATCCATTGGACTACAATTTGTGGTCAGAATTGGAAAACATGACCTGTCGAAGACTTTACAGAAATTTGGGGAGTCTCAAACAATCTTGGTTTCGAGCAGCGACGCCAATATCCATGGAAACCATGCGTGCTGCAATAGGTGAAAGGCGTAATCGTTTGAAAGCTTGTCTAAAAGCAAACGATGACTATTTCGAATGGAAATCAAATGATTAAATAAAACTAACTTCATTCTAAAAAACATTATAATTTGATATGGACCTATCTTGTAACGGAACTTATGGCAGGACTAAGTATATTGAATTAAGGATCTGTAAGTACTCCGAATTTCTTCACAGTTTTAGCGCGAAATAGTATAAGTGTAATGTAGTGCGTGGCTGACATTCGGGAGATGATATAGCGGCGGTCATACCAGCGCGGGGCACTGAGGACGCTAGGAGGAAGGAGGTGCCTTCCTTATGACACGAGGTCACGTGCTACTCGAGGTCAGAATGCAAATAGGCGGAACGTCCTTAGTGACCCAAAAAGTAGTGAAATATGGTTCAGGCGTTCCACTTAACTGCAAGCTTACTTCCTGGGCCCAGATACTATGAAGCCAACAAAGCAGCAAAGTTCACGGCGACCCTCAGCGTTGCCTCTGCCTACCACACTGTCTCTGGCGGTGCAGTCTTTGTGATCACCAGGGAACGACCCATCGACCTCATGGCCCGTGAACGACTGGATGCGTGGGACTCCAAGAAGAAACTCGGCATCTGTAGCGTCGCGGAACCGAGATGCCAAACCATGCTACGGTGGGACACTGAACCGTTGGGACACTGAACCGAGTAACAGAGGGGCGGCGAAACTCATTCCATCAATAGGCAAATGGGTCCAAAGGAATTTCGGGGAGTGAACTACTTCTTAACTCAGTTCCTCTCGGGCCACGGATTCTTACGGCGATACCTATACGCCATGGCCAAGGTAAGTGATTCCAAATGCATGTACTGCGAAGCACCGAGCGATGATGCTGAGCACACGTTTTTTAGTTGTGACAGATGGCTCGCGGAAAGAAATGCTCTGAGGGAGCAGATTGGCGACATTGCGCCGAGCAACATAATCAGCAAAATGTTGGAATGCGAGAACAGTTAGAACGCGGTAAAGAGATGCATCGAGAATGTACTACGAAAAAAGATAGACCTCGACACAGTGCAACAAAGCGCGGCCAAAGCAAAGATAGACACACAAGAATATGTTGGACCCAGACGTGGGTGAATAGAATTGGTTCTTTATTGACCCCGAAGTAATACAGAAAGTAGTCCCGGGAAGGGTGTCTCCCCAGAAGGAGAGGAAGAATTGCTTTAGTGGCCCCACCACTCGACGCAGTAGACGACGGTCGCTGTAAGTGCGAAAGTGTTTTTAACCCTACCTCACCCGCAAAAAAACAAAAATATCATTAGGAAGTGCGTTATTTCAACTCTCCGTGCATGAAACATCAAAATGATAGAAGAAGTTTTTCTAATATCAGTCGCCCCTCGGCAGGAAATAGCAAATCTCTGAGTGTACTTTTGCCATGAAAAAGCTCCTCATAAAAAGCTATTTGCCGGTCGGTGTTGGGTTAAAGCTTTAGGTCCCTCCATTTGTGAAAAAACATCAAGACGCAGGCCACAAAAGGAGAAGGAGCTCGGAGAAACACCTACCAGACGTATACGCGCCAATTTTGTATTTATTTTTTGTAATTAATATAAACATTACTGGTATTTCAAAGAAATCAATATAACCGTAAATGATTTACTTCCATCTATTTTTACTAGCTTGAAATTTTGAAATCGCGGTCACGGCTATCAACGTATTTGTTATCTAAAACCAATGTGCACACACACATACATACATATGCACTCAACTCGCAATTTGATTTTGTAAACAAAATATACACAACTTGAAAGTTAACAAATGGATAAGCCTCACTTCGGCAAGCAATTCGATGAGACAGCAACTCGTCGTACGCACACTCATCATCTCAATCACCATTGACGTCAATTTGCTTTCGAGCATCGCTACCGCAGAAAAAAATTTTAGTCAATTTATGTTTGTATGTACCAACCACAATCGCACAAATACAACACTAACGTCTAATGCTAATAAGCAAATAAAACCGACCTGCAGGGAAAACCTGTAGTAATGAAACAAATTTTCGATTCAGAACTAGTACCTGCCAGCACTATTTTCGTTTACGAGCCACGCCACTGCTCGTGCTGCGAGTTGCGGTATTTGTCTTGGGCGAGTGGCCTGGCAGTGTAAAAGTCGAAAAGTAAACGCAAACAATCAGCCTTGCCGCACTTTACGACCTTGGCATGGTGTGATGACAGCGGCTTGTGACGCAGTTCGACTAGAAGATGATGCGGTTCGCATTCCATAAAGGTAAGTTTATTGTATCACATTTGAATTTTAATAAAATGTAAATTAATGAATTTACATGTCGAAATGCAAAGCTTCGCGCAAAAACATACAATTTTTGTAAACTTTCAATCTGTTGCAAACCACGCCAGACACTGGTCGTTCTGTTGAAATTTCAACCGATTGTTATGATTTGTTGCGTTCTCCCTACAGTCCGTTCTACGTTACCGGGATGGCACGAATTTATATCCGGGCAAGGACTGTAACTCCAGCAGCATTCCCCGTACATGTATGGGAAATGTTTATGCTGCTACAATAACAATATTTGTTACGTGTTTGTGGGCCGCTGCAGATTTACTTTTCAAATAGTCAGCTGGAATATTTGTTCTACGCGACTGGGTATACGCAAGGTATCATCCCACCATTTCAGTCGAGTTTAGGTAATCAACAATGCAGATCCAAATTAGATGAACTCTGCGGAAACGGGCAGGTCACTATTTACTGGATACCAGGACACAAGGGAATAGAAGAAGCTGCGAGAGCTGATGAGCTCGTTAAGGCAGGTATTTGTTTGCCAAGCTTGAGCACGTCAGAATATACCCTTTCTGAAAACTGAACTATATAAGGAACTAACTCAACCTCGTACAAAATTGCCAAAATTATGCTAAGGATTTGGAACACCAAAACTGCAAGCTGTATTTTATCACTGTCTAGGAAAGACTGCAAGTATTGGTTGGAGTACTGATGTGACACTGTCTCACCCCACATCACGCAGCCAAAATGGGATTAGTGCAGAGCGATGTGTGTAACGAAGTGAGTGCTGGGGTGCTTTGGAACACCTACTTTGCCACTGTCCTGCTCTCTGTAGGACTCGAAAAATGTGTCTAGGATCAACATATATTCCATCCTTGAAAGATATTGCTGACAAAGGGCGGAACAGCTTGTTAAATGCCGGAATTGGATGGTATTGATCTGGACAAAGTTTATTTTCAACAAGACGGCACTACGTGCCACATAAGCAACGAAACCATTGATCTATTACGGGAAAAGTTTCCGGACTGTGTTATCTCTCGAAGAGGTGATCACAATTGGCCATCGAGATCTTGTGATTTAACACTTTGTGACTTTTTTCTTTGGAGCCACGTGAAAGAGAAGCTCTACGCCAAAAGCCCAGTGTCGATTCAAGACATTAAAGATGGAATTCGTGAGGCTATCGAGGGCATAGGGCAGGCACTCGCAATCGGTTATTTTCCACTATTAACAGCATACCTTCCTCTTTATAATGAAATAAACATCCGATTATTTATATAAAAAAATAGAATTTTTCTTTGAATATCAGAATAACACCTCTGTTTGGAAAACCCTATAGAATGATATTTTCGACTCCAGATACATAGCACTGGCAACACAATGGACCCTAGAGGTCTAAGTGAAATCTTTTTACAGATCAGCGAGCACTACTTTACCTAAACTTAGGTAACTACATTACTAATTGAACATCGATATGTAGTTAGATAGATTTTCAAAAGGTGTGGAAGGCGGTGGATTCACAAAATTACTTGATTGTTTTCGACAAGTAAGCATGATAAATTTTCCATTAATACTAAACTAAAATGTCCAATAAACTTTCAAATATCAACACTTGAACGTGGCACGAGCAAAATCTTTGAAAATCCACATTACCATCTGTATAAGCTTTTGAAGTTCATCAGCAACTATCTACAAGCAAGTGAGTAATCCAAGTCAGTCGACAGGCTAAAAATGGGTGTGTAATGATTACCGCAACACTGTCAGGCTGTTTTTTTTGCTTAGTTGCTGATACTCAGCTTTAAAATGTTGCAATAATAAGCCTCTTCTATTGGCCGCTTCTCTGCTCGCTATCTCTCTGTTCGACTAACTTGGCCAAAAATTTGCACTCGAGAGCAATAACAAAGTTATCGAGCAAGCTTTGTCGCTAGCGAGTATGGGGACACCTCATTAAATTGGTATAACTCACTATTTTACATTTTCATTTATTTTAGGCAGCTCTATTCCAGCGTTGCCAAGATGTGTTCTTTTATACCAGTTGCCTCATCTATTCGCCACTTTCTAACGACTGGCGAAAAGAAGAGGCCTAAAGTTACACTTTCGCACATTGTCTTACCGCTACTCGGCTCAGAGTGAAATTGATAGAATCAGCTGTTGAGCGGACGTAGTTGACATTTTTTTTGTTCATAAACAACTTTTTCCTTTCCATTTTATTACATATTATTTTTCTTATATATTTTTCTTGTATATGGTATTCTTTCTAACTTTCTAATTTTTCATTTTTATTCAGAAAAGTAATTCATTTGCCACTCTCTTCTTGGTCTTTAACACACTTCATCTACAATTACGTCGCAATAAATTTACGTTCTTCCCATTCAATCTGCGCAATCTTTTATTCATCGTTTTGTTAGCTGAAGTAGCTTCAGCTTTTTCCCCTATATATAACTCGCTGAATTCAAATCGGAGAATGTATAAAAAACAGAAGCCACGTCACATTCCACTACCTAAAGTTGAAATTCCTGCTAGTTTCTCTAATTAAAATGCGGGCACAATCACAAAATGGCTACTCAATTAGAAGGCCGCGTAGACCATTCGGACCTTCATACATATACATCAAGGCGCATTCATTTAAGGTGGTGGCACTAGACCAACAACACAGTTCTGTACGTTTGATTGTCGAGGCAAAGTATTTAGAAACTATGTAGAAGACAAATAAAGAATTCGCCTTGTTTCATTCTGAGCTGGCAGCCACATGGCCACAGCGAAAGAAAAAAAAACAACTCAGCTGATTTACCAACACCATCTTTAATATAATAGATTCGCCTTGGTATACATACAAGCTACTCTATCTAAAGAAACTGCACGGAATTTAAGAAAATAAATTGGCGAAAAAATTCCTCTGAAATTAATATAAAATCAAACGAAATTTAATTAACAAATGAAAACGAAATACACTAAAAGAAATATAAAACCATCGATTCAAAAGAAAAATGGTTCAACACAATTTAAAAAATTATACAATATATATATATATATATATATATAATTGGCGCGTACACCCTTTTTTGTGTTTGGCCCAGCTCCTCCTCCTATTTGTGGCGTGCGTCTTGATGTTGTTCCACAAATGGAGGGACCTACAGTTATAAGCCGTCTCCGAACGGCAGATATTTTTATGAGGAGCTTTTTTAATGGCAGAAATACACTCGGAGGTTTGCCATTGCCTGCCGAGGGGCGACCGCTATTAGAAAATTTTGTTTCTTAATTTTGGTGTTTTCACCGAGATTCGAACCGAAACTATGCAATAGAAATTATAAAAAACAAGAGGCTGCTGTAATAACGGTACAGATGAGTACAGTTTCTCGTCAAAATGCAGTTTGATCTCACAGGCGGTGGAATACCCTGGCGTTTTGTGGATTTTCATCACGACATATAAATAAAAGTGAAAAAAAAATCGGGTAGAGCTTCTTGCATTTGTATGTTCCTGGCAAAAAGCTGCATTATCCTGCATGTTTCTCTAATAAAATATTGGTAGGAATTTTAATCACTCAAAAATCCCTTAGAACCAATTACAATCAATTTTAATCAACGAACTAATTTCTGGTATGGCGAGTTTGTATGTTTCGTAGTTTTATTAGAGGAATGAACCAGAAAGGCAGCTTCTTGTCTTTATACGTTCTTTATTCTGAACTATCAAAAAAATCTTGCAGGGATGGGCTTAATCGCTTTCAACGCCACGTTTAGCCTTTAGCTATGGTGAAAAATGAAATTGAGCGAGTAACTTCGACTGTCACGTCACCAGGTACTCTGCAGCAGAATTTTAACCGCTCATTTTACACGTATTCAAGAATGATAGATATCAAGTTTGCTTGTTAGGTATGGTGAAAAAAATTTTTGATTCTATGAATGGCGTCGGCATATCTGTCAAATTCGTTCAGAGCCGAACGGTCTGCTAGGTAGTACACCTCTAAAAATCTTTTCACCATCACACGTATTCACACATTCGTCCAATCAATCGTTGTTCAGATGGCAGCGAAGTAATATGAGGGGAGACTGTGTCGATTTTTTTTTTTTTTTTTGATATATCACCAACACATTATCAGATTTTTCGTAAAAAAACCGCTGCCATGACCCCCGTTGCGACAGCCAATCAGCTGATTCCTTGAATTTCGCTGAGAGGCGTTAAATGTTTTCACCACGCTCGGCAGTACTCTTCCCGCTCATTTCACACGTATTCACACACTTCCCTAATCAGTCGTTGTTCAAAGCCGTGTTGGTTTTTTTTCTTATATCACCAACACAATCTCAGTTTTTTGTAAACACATCCCCTGTTTCATCAGCCCATCCGCTGATTCTGCAAATTCACTGAGAGCCGGTTAATTGGCTACACCCTTTGCATTTTGTTCACCATGGCTTATATGGAAAAGAGAAGCAACGTAAACGGCTCATAGTTCGAAATTCGCCAGAAGCATCTTGGTTCGGTGCCAGTGCTTTTCCCTGCAGGGTCACAGTGCATATGTGTAGGCATATGTATATATGTATGTATGTGTTTGCACATGTGTTTTTTGTTTTTAGGTATATTTATAATCTTTTCATGCTAAATATTAAAATTCATTTTAGGGGTGTGTCCATAAAGAAATTATTTTAAAAAAGTGCTGTAGCACTTCGAAGCATAGAATCAGAGGTACGTTGCGATTATTAAATAGGAGGGGGAAATTAAGTCATGAATCATGATGTTAAAAATTAATTAGTTCTGCTGTTTGAAAAGTTGCTGTTGACGTGGAACAGTGCATGCATATAATATTTATTAATAAGAATATGCTGATATGTAAGAAAAAAATCCACAGCATGACACTAATTCTTCGCTGACTGAGTGAGTCAGGAAAGAGCCGTAGCGAAGCGTGAAAGTAACCTGCATACCTACATATATAATATTAGGTTTCGTTAGCTTTTATACGCCAGGTTTTTAACCAGAAACTAACACTGTTGATGTTTTTTTGTAAATAGAAGAAGCAATTCAGGCATGGCTACTTTTGGACAATATAACCGTATCATAGGTATAAGTGAATGTATATGTGTTCTTTGTTAAGGGGTTATATACAGTTAGAAGGCTGAAAAAGCCAATTTTGCAGAATCTTTGCTGAGAAAACTTTTATTGATCTAAAAATTTGTACTCATATTAAGTTTATCTTTTCGATTAATTATTAAAAAATAAATTTAAGAAGCTCGTGTTGAAATTTAGCCGTTTTCGAGAAATATTGGCCACCGACTTTGAAAACACCATTTTCAGAAAAACGCGTTTAAAGTTTGAAAAGCACTTTACATAGGATATTTTTTTTTAACTTATATGGAGTTGTCTATTCCAGGACCATATAATACAGAACTTGATTGAAAAGTAATAAGCCTTATTTTTTTAAAGCATTTTTATAAAACCTTTTGGCTTATACAACTAATATTCTTCAAAATAGGACCCTTGAGTGTCAATGCAGGAAACATTTTTTAAACTCATCCGTCGGAGTCGCGTTCAATTCGGCTGTCCCAGTTTTTTGGGGTCGTGGCGACTGGCTCGTGTGCCACTCCGCACTCTCTCTCTTGCCCTCAGGATCGTACTCAAAGCACCAGGTTTTATCTCTTGTGATACAATTGTCTAAAGTATTATCCTGTTCGTCACTTTCCAATACTTCACGACTCTTTTCCACACGCAATTGCTTTTGTTCATCAGTCAAAACCTTTGGAACCAATTTGGCACACACTTTGCGCATTTCAAGTTTTCCGGTCACGATTTCCCGCACATTGTAATAAGTTAAATTTAACTCTTCACTGATCTCACGTAGACTAGCACGACGGTCAATGTTCAAAAATTCACGAACCCGGTTCTCATCTTCGTCTGTTTACGTCGTCGAAGGCCTTCCAGATCGCTGTTCGCTTTCGACATCCTCCCGTCCTTCCTTGAACGACTTGTGCCACCGTTTTACCTGGGCACTGGACAGAGATTGGTCCCCGTAAGCCTCCTTGAGTAGACCAATGGTTTCGGTACTCGTTTTGTTTAGCTTTACGCAAAATTTGATCGAGTAACTTTGCTCCAACGATCGCTGCATTTTCGCCACTGCAAAATCCTAACACACTTTTTAAAAAAGGCTTTCACGCGCGGAGCGATGTTGACTGCAGCGCTGTTGCCAGAGAATTGGGTCCGGTTTCTAGTGGAAGGGGAAGGTCCAACGATAATTTTCACCCACCAGCCGATTCGGTTGATCGCTTGGCAGACGCTCCGCGCGGGAAGGCTCATTACTTTTCAATCAAAGCCTGTACATCCTCCGCCAGAGAGGATGGAGAGATTTTCCAAAGCAGTTGATAATCATAATCATAATCATGTTCGAAAGTGGATAATTGATTAGCAGCTAGCAGCCCTCTGCCAACTACACTATGAGTCTGCTCCGTCCGGGCATTTATCGTGTTGAGGTTTTTCGTCAGTTGAACAATAATGATGATATGTGGCCCATCATCTTTCTAGTAAAGTATTCGTTTTTGATCATCGCATTAAATATGGAAGTGATGTATTTATAGCCACATATGGGTAACTCCTTTAAAACCTTACTCGTTATGAGGTCGTATCCGGTTGCCTTTTTTGCTTCTTGTGTGTTTGCACCTCTTTGAAAGTAAATCGTGAAATAGGGGTATCAATTTTATACGGCACTGAGAAAAAAAATTCAATTTTATGGTCTAATTCCGCATTTTGCCTCGAAAATGGTACAGAAACCTCTGAAAGGTGTTTCGCAAACTCGATCGTTTTTCCCTTGTCAGTTTTTTCCCAGATTCCGTTGGACATTTTTATCGGTACAATGTGAGATATTGGCTGTAACACTGTTTTCGTTGCCTTAAACAGTGAATATTCCGTAGTTTTCGTTGACGAGAGGTTGGATAAGTACTCTTGAAATTCTGCATTCTTTGCATCTTTTAATGCGGTTTTTTAATTGTTTTGCGAGCCTATTAAACTGAGCCTGTCATTTTTGTTTTCGGTTTTTTTGCCATATGCGCTTTTGTTTTCCATGTATTAAAGTCCTAATACGATCATCAATGTGAGTAGAGAAAAATAAATAGTTGCACTCTATTTCCGGCGTAACCGTCCACGCAGCACTTTGAATGCATTTGTTGAAAAACTCATCGGCGATATGCAAATCTTTGTTGGTTTTTAGGGCATTTGGGCACCCGAATCTGGCTAGACTGGCTTTTTCGACTTTGGACGTGAATTTAATATATTTCTATTATAGTTAACGACTTGAGCTTCCAGGAAGCTCCGTAAAATTTAATTTTCTATTGGTTTATGGATATAAGCTTTTAAAAAGCATTCTTAAACAGAGCGAAAAAAATGACAGACCCGGGTGCTCAACCGAAGGTTTTAAAAAAGGTGTCCAACAGATGGTTAATCTATAAGAAATAGTTGAGGAGATATGACGAATTCAAATTTTGTCCTCCCTGGCAGCGCAGTACTGCCCACTTTGCCAAAGTTATTTATTGACCCTAAATGACTCCTGAACCTACCGTAAAAATTTCGTAGATATCGGTTGTGTTATAAGATTGTATTTTTAGTGAGTTTTTTAAATGTTTTGAATTCAATTGAAGTGATTTTTTTGTTTGTTTTTAGAACAACTTAAGTTTTTTAGTTATTGAGAAGGCTAATATTCGATAAAAACGACTTTACGTCCTCTTATTTATAGTTGGTTCTATTGCATTTTCATTATATATTTTCTCTGTTTCATAATAAAAGTTACTAACTAACCTTTTCATAAGCAACTTTGTTTGATTTTTACTTCCGTTCGCGATTCCATTTCTTACACTCATCAACCTGAAAATCTCTCGCATGAAACATTCCCTCTGTGATGTATGATAGAATTTTAAACATTGTATTTAATGGGGGCGAGCCATTTTCGCTATTTACTCCTGACTTGGTTTTTCGTCTGTTTGTTTATCCCGAAAACACTCCTATACCGTTCATCCGTTTGCGATGCAATTTTTGTGCATTGTTGCAGAAAACATTCGTTGTGTTTGCGTGTTGTTGTAGCTACATACTTACAAATATATGTATATGTGTGTAGGAATATTTTTTTAAGAGTATCCGCACACCCACTTTCTGGCAATCATATTTTCTCAGTATCCTACTTATTTTCGCAGTTCAATTTGAAAATAAACAAACGATAATTTGTTGCATTCCCACATAAACATCCAACACGTTGAGTCATTACAATTTTTCTTTTTGTAGCATGCAATATTTTTGTATGTTTTTATAGGCAAATTTGTTTATTTTCGTAATAAAACCGATGAACTTGGCTCTTCTCACTCATCTAAACTGTTCGTGCCTTGGACCGAACGAATTGGACCAATCGTGTGCTCTTGTTTGCATTTCCTACCCAGCTGTGTTAGTACTCGTATGTTCTATATGTATGTTTGTTGGTTTACACGCTTGTTTGTTGTTATTTATTTGCTCTCATTTGCTTACTTAGCTAATTTGCATGCATTGCAAGTACATATGTATATGCATATTCGCAAACTCAAAAACAATAATAATAATAATCAACTTACTACATAGATTCCAATTGTTTATTTATCTAACAGTATTTTATGATATTGCTGTTTGCGTTGTAATTTTTGCTCATAATCGTATATTGTTGGCGCCTCAATGGCATTGGCAATTACGCATAACAATGGGGAAAAATGTTGGTAGGCCTGTCATCGTACATACAGCCCAGTTGCTCTCAGAAGCATTTTGTAACAAAAAAAATAAATTGATTAGGGATTAATAATTAAATTTAAAAATACAATATTTAATTAATAACCCAAATTAAAACTAATTAATTAATAACTAAAATTAAAAATAACAATACCAGTTGCTAGCATTGAAGAAAATAGAAGGCGAACAAATTCGGCTACAGAGCAAATTGGTAGTAAGGTAGTTCTGAACTAAATATTTGTAGATTTAACTTCATAGTATTTGCATCTATTCTATGAAACACAGCTGAAACCGATGGCATAATTATTCACATAAGAATTTTGCTACATATCGAATTTCGTGCCCCCTATTTTCATTTTTACCTTTTTTATAGTTCGCCGTTTTCTTCTTGGTCACAATTTCATTTGAACTCAAATTGGGAAGTTACAGATTTTTGTGTACCGTTACAAATTTAGGATTTCAATTTTTTTAACTTGACAGCTTGAAAATGCATTCACAATGACTGACCTGGCTTGGTGCAGATTTTGACTGAACGACGCAAGGCCATAGAGATTTTTCAAATTTTTTGAAATGACAGTTGAATTAATCATCCTTTCGGAAGATGTATCATTTTTGGAAATGGTGTCGTACGTCAGTGATATTTGACACTTGTGAACGAAAAAGCTGCAGTAAGCAAACAGAGAAGCAACGGAGCGCGTAAAGATCAAAATAAAGATTTCCATAGCTCAAAATAATCTTTTGTTATTTAGTAAGAAAGTTATTCATAAACAGAATTGCATGATTGATTTTGCGCCACCTTGTATATTAGACAAGGTCGGTCGTCAGACGAAAAAAAAATGCGCCAGGAAAACATTTAGTTTTTACCTTCAACATTTTTTTTTATTATTACTTGATTATTTAGCATCCGATCTTAAAAAGCAATGTGTGATTATTCCACCATTAAGCAATTCTACATTTCATTCTAATGCCCTTTTGTGCTCTGAAGTGGTTTTCATACAATTGGCTCAGTTATCCAGAGTTTCTCCCCCTATGACACTTTTTTTGTTTTATCAAACTCGAGCATATTAAAATTCGTCAAAATTTTGGTTTTAAACTATTTCTTTAAATTCTTAAGCCATAAGGGTACCTAATATGTGTGTGTAAGCAATAATAAAAATTGATTAAAAAAAATTAAGTATTAAACATGCAGTAAAATTCGCCACGTTCATGTACCTTTTCATGAAAGTCAGCAGTCGTTCAAAGGCAGCGTAAGGCAGTAGAGCGATGCAATGCCAAGTGATCTCAATATTTTTCTGAAAATTATTTGTAACAAACTAAAAAAATTTGGTATAGATATTTTTACAGTGAAATATCTTTGGCTGTTATTAAACATTTTTTTTTATTCTTAATTTTTCAAACTATGCTTTAACAACCTTTTTTTGTTTTTTTTTTTTTTTGAAAACAAACATTTTATTTCTTCATGCAAAAAATAATAACTTTGAAATTTATTCAGTGCTGCAAATATATTGGTATGTATAGAGATTTTTATGCACAATAGAATATCTTGGGTTGCTTTTAACAAACTTCTTAATTTTTCCAGAATATACGTGTTAAAAAAAATTTGTTTTTGTTTGTTTCTTTCTCTTTGCTTTTGTTTTTTTGAAAAACAATTTTTTTCCATTCTCTTTAAAAAAAACGCTTTCTATTTTTCTTTACTTTCTTTTTTTATATTTTTTTCTTTTATTTTTTTGAAAACACAAATTTTATTTCTTCATTCCAAATTTTTGTAAGCCGAAAAATTTAGAATACAATTAATAACTTTGAGATTTATTCAGTGGTATAGAGTTTTTTACACTTTTAACAATTTTTTTAATTTTAATTAAAAAATTTTCTTGTTATTTTTTATTTTTTAAAAAACAAAGTTCTTTCTCTTTGATTTTGTTTTTTAAAAAAACAACAATTCGTTTCCTTTTTCTTCCAATTTGTTTTAATATTTATTTCTTTTGTTTGAAAAAAAATATTTTTTTCTTTTATTTTTTTTGAAACCAGAAATTTTATTTTTTCATTAACAATTTTTGTAAACTGAAAAAATTTAAAGCTTTGCGATTTATTCAGAGTTGAAAATTTTGGTATAGAGTTTTATATATATATGGGGCATTCTTCGCCAACCGGACAACCTCATCTGCCCAGAACAGTTTTTATAAAAAAAATGTTTCCCTATGCCGAAATAAAAGCTTATGTCATGTACTTTAATTTGTCATGTGGCACTTTTTAAATATTCAAGATGGACCTACTTTTCTAAAGGGATTAATGCATCGATCTCTTCTCGATTTTCCCGACATTTTTTAGGCGATAATAGTTCTAAAAAGAACTGTTTGACAGATTTATTTTTAATATATTAGTTTATTCGTTTAGACTTTTCTATAATTTGTTCAAATTATTTCTGTACCGTTTGACATGTGAAATACATCAAGAACTAGTGCTGTTAATGAAACAGTCGAACGTTGCACCAGAATCTCTCTCTCTACTTTTCTTAACAAACTACTTCATTTTTTTTGGTGTTTTCCAACATATTTGTCAATATTCGTCGTCCATCTTGAATATTTAAAAAGTGCCACATGACAAATTAAAGTACATGACATAAGCTTTTATTTCGGCATAGGGAAAAATTTTTTTTATAAAAACTGTTCTGGGCAGATGGGGGTGTCCGGTTGGCGAAGAATGCCCCATATATATATATATGTATATATATATAATTGGCGCGTACACCCTTTTTGGGTGCTTGGCCAAGCTCCCCCTCCTATTTGTGGTGTGCGTCTTGATGTTTTTCCACAAATGGAGGGACCTACAGTTTCAAGCCGACTCCGAACGGCAAATATTTTTATGAGGAGTTTTTTCATGGTAGAAATACACTCGGAGGTTTGCCATTGCCTGCTGAGGGGTGACCGCTATTAGAAAAATGTTTTTATTAATTTGGTTTCACCGAGATTCGAACCAACGTTCTATCTGTGAGGTCCGAATGGGAATCACGCACCAACCAATTCGGCTACAGCGGCCGCCCAGAGTTTTTTACACTTGTAACAATTTTTTTAATTGCTTTCTCTTTAGTTTTTTTTCGAAAAACAGTTCTTTTCCTTTTTTTATTTTTTTTTCTATTTTTTTTTTTTTGTAATGTTTTTTTTTTTGAAAAAAAAATGTTGTTTTAATTTTTTTGAAAACACAAACAATTCTTCATTCCTAATTTTTGTACACGGAAAAATTTAGAAAACAATTAATAACTTTGAGATTTATTCAGTGTTCAAAATTTTGGTATAGAGTTTTTTACACTTTTAACAATTAAAAATTAAAAAAAAAATTTTCTTCTTTGTTTTTTTTTTAACGATTCCTTTCCCTTTTACTTTGTTATTTTGTTTAATTTTGTTTTGGTTTTTTTTTTTGGAAAAAATATTTTTTTCTTTTTTTTTTTGGAAACACAAATTTTATTTCTTTATTCCAAATTTTTGTAAAAATTTATTCAGGGTTGAGAATTACACTTTTAAACATTTCTTTAATTTTTAATTTACAATTTTTTTTCTTTTTTGTTTTTGAAAAAAAAAAAATGTTCTTTCTCTTTGGCTTTGTTTTTTTGCAAAACAATTCTTTTCCTTTTTTTAATTTTTTTCTATTTTTTTTATTTTTTTTTCTTTTATGTTATTGAAAACACAAATTTTATTTTTTCATTAACAATTGTTGTAAAATGAAAAAAATTTAAAACACAACTAATAACTTTGTGATTTATTCAGCGTTGAAAATTTTGGTACAGAGTTTTTACAATTTTAATATTTTTTTAATTTTGGAAGAGTATACATTACGCCGGGTCGATTTGTGGGGAGGCAAAAAATCGCCCATTGCTCTGTGAAAATCATATTCTAGGGATCAAAATAAGAAACTTTGCCGAAGGAACCATACCTGTAAAACGAATTCTGATGTCCCCCAATTTGGGTCGAACGAAAAATCCCACTTTGACCCATTTAGAGTGCTCCAATCGAGTCCAAATGTGTGACCGACCCCCACTAACTTTGGACGGCCGATCCACCCATGCCAGTGGCACACCCCCTGGAACTCCCCTGGAGGGTTCCCCATACAATCATTTCAAAATATCACCATTTTTGGCCTTTACAAGAGAAAAGAAACTAAAAAGTTCGACCCAAATTGGGGGACATCAGAATTCGTTTTAGAGGTATGGTTCCTTCGGCAAAGTTTCTTATTTTGATCCCTAGAATACGATTTTCACAGAGCAATGAGCGATTTTTAAATCGACCCGCCCTAGTATACATCCTAATTTTTTGTTTTGAAAACAAAAATTGTATTTCTTAAGACAAAATATTTGTAAAAAATGCTTGTTTGTTGTTTTTTTTTTAACATTTCTGAAAATTACTGTTACTGTTGAAAAAATTTCAAGTCAATCGGTCAAGATTTATTCGGGTTATGAATGCGGCTTATGTACTTGAAAAAAAAAGTTTTGAGAAAAAGGCGTTTTAAGTTTTCGCTTCGGTATGCATCGGACTAAGACGGGCAGCTCCAAAAATCAAAAGCAGTATTTACACAATTTTCCCACATTATTTTTTTTTAAATATTCCATTTTTTAAGTATTAGCTCATTTTTTAATTAACACAAAAATCGATTTTGATTCATTTACATATATTGTTGTTTAACCATTGAAATAGGAAACATTTGCTCGAATGAACTGCCAATCGAAACTGTAACCAAAGTAAGTATTCGGTCAGACACTAATTCTCAAGAAACGAGTTGTTATTGTAATTCTTCTGCGTGCACATATTGTTATTTATTTTTTTGTTATTATCCAAAAAGCCTTCAAATTTGTATTGAAAAAAAAAACAAAGAAGAAGTATTGCGCATTTTAGTGTTTAATTAAAGAAAAGTTTGCTTTCAATGGCTTTGAGTAAATAAGAAAGTAAATAAACAAATCATAAATTCAAGGCACATGTTTTATCTCACTCGAGTCGCTACTTGAGTCAGAACCGCAAAATACTGGTAAGAAATTTTGTTAAATAACAAAAATCATCTGAAAGAGGGGCATAAAAAAGTTCCTTATATATGTTTTTTTTAATGCAAGAACTTACAATTTTATGTCACTGCTTCTTAATGCAGAAATACACTCAAAGGTTTGGCATTGCCTACTGAAGGGCGACAACTATTAAGAGAACTTTTTACACAGTTTTGAGCTTTTGAGCCCAGAACCAATCGTTCGATAGTCACTCAAAAATCACTCAGCTACAGCGACCGATAAATATTAATTATCTTTATTTACAATTATTTCGTAAACGATATTTTTGATTGCACTATTTTGTGATATTTTTTATTCTTAAGAACTAGATAGATAATGAAGCCGTCTGGAGAGACACTATTCGATTATCGAGCACTATCCGCTAACGAAACATGCCTCAAACTCAATATTTCTTCAATAACTTGAAATTGAAATTAAACTTTGAAAAATACGAGCCGTGAAGCAGCGAGAGAATGGTAACTCCTAAATCACTCAGGCTGAAAAGTCCATTGTATTCAAAGCTCTGGAAAGTGAAAGTGCAGATAGTCAAGAAGGAAAGGAGAGCAGTAACAGAAAGAAAAGAAGATATCATAGAATACAGACATAGAAGTAGCTAGTCCTGTACGTTTCTGAATATATTCTCCAATTTAAGAGAACGAATTTCACTAGTTTACATTACATTGCTCTAACACAGGTAGGACACTCACAGAGAAAATGTTCAGTGCCATCCGCGCCCTCTAAGCAAGACAGGCGAATCGGGTACTCAATGATTCCAATGGGGGTCATATGCTGACGCCATGGGTTATGCTCCGTCTTTGCTATCAAGTTTTAGAAGAAAGTTCCGACTTGTCACAAAACACTTTGCAATTCTGCAGGGTTCTAGACCGGACCATCCTTCTTTATCTAAATTTCATACATAATCGCCGATCCAATTCATGATTCCTGTAGAACTAATTCCGATTATTGGCTCTGGTGCCAGTGGGGTAAACACTGATCCACAGTTGGCTAATTCATCGGCAATTTCATTTCCTTGAACAACGCGGTGTCCTGGAACCCGTATAAGTACAAGCTTATTTCGTCTTACAACAGAATTAAGCTTCTTCTTACATTCTTGCACAGTCTTTGAGGTTTTCTTTGTGTTCTCAAGGGCCTTCGCGGCAGCCCAACTGTCGCTAAAGACGCCAGTCTGCTAACCCTTCAATATCTTACTGTGGTAGATGTTTGGAGGAGAAGAGTTACTGCGCATTTTAGTATTTAATTAAAGTGAGATGGCATAATAATTAAGATTTCTTTTCAATTATTTAGCTATCTTGATGTTAGGATACAAAACTCTTTGTGGAGTAGATTTTGATTATGCAAATCGGTCAAATAGTTTTTGATAAATAATGATCACCGCGACGGTAATTTTCAAAAAACACGACTTCGAGATAATCGCGTCTAAAGTTTTGCGTGCACTTCATTTATGGATAAGGTCGAGCGCTTGCGCGGTCTGTAACTTTCGTTCTAGAGCTCCGCTCTTTTTGAATTTATATTTTTAAGATGATGTACTTTTAGAATATCCCATAAAAAAATTTTTCGGATTTTTAGTCCCTTAACTCCCTACATGCAATTTTAAAGATGTAATTTGAATACAGTATATTTCCCTTTCATAGACTTCTGTAGTGCGATTCACTAACGATTCGACAATTGTTATTTTTGTCTAGAGTATTTGCCGTTTGCTCGAACGCTATTCACAAATTTTTGCTGCTAACACTCAACAGCTGACTTCTTCTTTTTATTCAAACTGGCACTCTCTAGGCATCTTTGTCAAATTAAATGTCAAAATTAGCGAATATCGCAAAGAAGAATAAGAAGAGGTCATTCTAGCCAAGTTAAGTATTTGGAGTATTTGTTCGATTATATTTGCACAAAGGAAGCAAGATAAAATAATTGTTTATTTGAAATAAAGATATCATCAGTTTTTCAGTCGAAATCGGTATTATTCTGGAGCCTCTGAGATGACTATCAACCTGAGAAATTAGTCACTCGGTAAAGTCTTGAGTTATCTGGAGTTAAATGAATGCGTTGTCCACATCCCGAAGCAAACATCAATCCACTGTTTAAGGGCTCCTACCTCAACTCCACGCGATAAGTCATAAACCAATACATACTCAAAAGACATATTCGCGGTTTTTTAATAAGTTTTTGTTCAATTTCAAAGTTTTATTTCAAACTATAGGGTGGGCCATGTAAAATTTGCTTTTTGAATCGACTATAAAAAAAAACTAATCAATATTTTTTCAAACTCTTTTTTTTATTTTGAAAATTGAATATTGTCATTTATGAATGAAAAATATATTAATATCGTGCAAATGACTGCCACGACTGGCTTCGATCAACCCAATTTTTAAGCACATTTTCGATTGTTTGGGCTCCAATTTCATGAATGGCAACTTCGATTTCGTGTTTTAAAGCATCAATCGTCTCTGGATGGTTCGCATAGCATTTGTTCTTAACGGCTCCCCACAAAAAATAGTCCAACGGGCTTAAATCACAGCTCCGAGGCGGCCAATTTATATCAGAATTTCGGCTGATTATTCGGTTTTCAAAAACGGTAGCCAAAAGTTCGAGTGTAACTTTGGCAATGCGACAAGTTGCACCGTCCTGTTGAAACCAGATGTCGTCCACGTCATCCTCTTCAATTTTTGGAAACAAAAACTCGTTGAGCATGTCACAGTGATGCTCGCCATTTACTGTAACCGCGGCTCCTCGCTCATTTTCGAAAAAAAATGGCCCGATGATGCCGCCAGACCAAAAACCGCACCATGTGGATGCATTTGCTTCTCTACAGTAACGTGTGGATTTTCTGAGCCCCAAATCCGACAATTTTGCTTTTTGACCTAGCCACCGATGTGAAAATCAGAAAAGAAGAAAAAGACTCACCACTTTGGAAATAGATTTTCAATATTTCCCAATTTTGTTCAAGCGTATAGCGTCCCATTTCGTAAATGTCCAACCTTTAAGGGGTTAGGGGTAGTCAGAATTTTCAAAAAATCGATTTATTTTTTTTTTGCATTTTCTTAAAGTATAATGTTTTAAAAATATTGTGTAAAAATTTGAAGTGAATCCGACAAATACTTTTCAAGTTATTCAACAATTAACAAAGGGCGCTCGGCCGCTCCGGAGCCGATAGCAAAACTTTAAATGCGTTTTTCTCAAAACTATGTTTTTCAAACTGGTGAACACTGTAACTTAAAAACCGCTACGTAGATTTCAATAAAATTTATACAGCTTTTGAAAAACATAAAAAACTTGTGCCTGATCGAAGGATTTTTTTTTTTTCAAAAATTTCGATTTTTTTTTAACAATTAACTGTTGGTTTTTTCCCGAAAATCTGGAAAAAAATTTTCTGAGGCCGCCATTTTGTTCATTTTGAAAAAAAAAAAAAGCTTCGATCAGGCACAAGATTATCTATTAATAAAACTAATTTTTCTTGTCCGATTGGTTTTAGATGAATCTGCAAGGACTTGTGATGTTCACCGCAAGGGACTTCTGGAGAAACGGGCTTCACACAAACAGCGATAACTTTTGCAATTATTAATTTTTTTTTTTTTAATTTTGGTGAAGTCAAGTTAAAACATGATGTTTTTATGCTATGTTTTTATTCTTGTTAAATAAATTAATTAAGTAGCAAAAAAAATTCGTGAAAATCATCATTTTTTCGAGCCTCTGACTACCCCTAACCCCTTAAGTAAAGTATGAACACATTTGGCATGTCATTTGTGTTACCATTCTCAAAAAAATAGATGGTTCAAAAAGGAAACGCTATATGGCCCTGTATTAACTCTTGTGTTCTCGTTTAATGCGTTAACCGAAATGTTAATCAAAGAGCTGATAATACATTGTGCAGCGGTTCCGCTGTCGTAGTCATATCGACTGAATGGATACAAAAGCTTCTGTTCTCAAAGTATTCGTTGATGCAGTACCAGCTGGTAATAACAGAGGAAGAGGAAGGCCTCCTCTGCGTTGGAAAGATCAAGTGGAGAAGGACTTGGCTTCATTTGGTGTGTCCAACTGGCGCCGGTTAGCACGAGAAAAAAACGACTGAACGGAATCGATGAAACCAAAATTGCACGTAATTAGCTGTTACAACAACGGCACCAAACACGATTCACAATTTCAGCGACCTAACATTTGCTTTTTCACCTTTATCAAACAAAAACTGTAAAATGTACCGAGTTTTCTTTTTGAACTGAATGGAACGAACAAAAAAAAAGTTATTTTTAACACGCTTTTATTAGCTCGGGTTGTATGTATGTATGTATGAATGAATGTAACGGAATCTTTGAGCATAATTTTCACTGGCTTCTAAAAATCTGATCGACTTGGAATTTTGCACACCTATGAAGGACCGATGACAATGCAATAATTTGATAAAAGTTTTCCATTATCCTTATTAGGATTGCCAGGATTAATATTTTCTTGTTTAGATCTTCTGTAGAATTGTAAGAAAGACAGATCTAACGCACGGTCTGCGCATGCCTGCACTCTTCGAGTTACTCTTACTGATTTCGGGAGTCTACAACTTACTCTTTCGAATTCGAACTTGCTCGGGTACGCGGCACTGCAGTACGAATAGAAGGCTAAAACGTTTTCAGGGTAGTTGCATTCTCACTTTGTATAGTCCTTACGTAGATTCTACAAGTAGATGCATTTTGCTTCACTTTCACAACCCTCTTTACATAGGTAGTTGCCAATAGAATGATTGTAATATTTACTATATCAAGCATCCCACGCTTTTAACTCTAATTTGAATTGTTCTATTTGTATCTTAATTTTTGTTATAATTCTGTTCTGAGGTAGTTGACTATGACTAATCGTTCGATTTGCTATTACTTCATTATAGGTCTCTTTGTCATTAAAATTTATTTTCTACTTTTTAGTTCGATTAGCAATAAAAGCGTGTTTTTTAGTTTTTATTTAACTATTTTTTATTTATATTATAAGTACATTGGCTTGAATTACACATTTTTTGACGTGATAACGTCTTATAATTCGATTTAGCCGACTGCACGCACGAAAAAATGTGTCGTTACCTTGCTCATTAGTGTTACCTTGCTCATTTGTCGTTACCTTGCTCATTTGTCGTTACCTTGCACATTGTCGTTACCTTGAATGAACTGCAAGCGAAAGCGCAGAACGAACGACAAAGCAAACAAAGCAAACGAACGGCAACGTTCGACATCTTGCTCTCTCCTACTTAAGTGAACGTATATGTGTATGTATATGCGCATATGTACATATATAAATTCACGTATTTGTATTTGCATATGCCTTCTTATTGATTATTATTAATTTGATTTACTTGAAGAATTTAAAATAAAACCAAGTTTGTTAATAATACCTGTAGTTTTAATGTTATTAGGAGGTTGAATTAGTTTTAAAGGTGACACACAGATGGCGCTATTTATCACTTTATCGCGTTGGCAATACTGAATATATATTCATGACAAAGCCTCATCCCTAGGCTTTGTTTATCAGTATCTGTCATTTCGCTGAAGTATAAACAACGCAGTGTTTTCGTGCTCCGAGTATGTCAACTTTCGTGCCGTCGAAACGCAATTTGCGGGAAGCTTTGCTTTTCTGCTTCAATTTGAAAAAAAATACAGCCCAAGCCCGTGAATTGCTGCAGGAGGCCTACCCAGACCATACTCCGTCGATTTCAACATGTGGGTACTGGTTTCGACGATTCAAAAGTGGTGATTTTCACACCGAAGACAAGGAGCGTCTTGGCCAGCCCAAAAAGTTCGAGGACGCGGAATTGGGGGAATTGGTAAACGAGGACTCGTGCCAAACCCAAGAAGAGCTTGCTGAATCATTGGGCGTTGATAAATCAACCGTTTGCAAGCGTCTAAAAGCGATAGGAATGATCCAAAAGCAAGGACATTGGGTCCCGTACGAGTTGAAGCTGCGCGACGTCGAACGGCGATTTTTTACGTGCGAATTGCTGATCGAGCGACAAAATCGGAAGGGTTTTTTGCATCGGGTGGTGACTGGCGACGAAAAATAGATCCACTACGATAACCCAAAACGCAAAAAATCATGGGGTTTGCCCGGCCACGCATCAACGTCGACGGCCAAGCAGAATATTCACGGCAAGAAAATCATGCTCTGCATTTGGTGGGATCAGGTCGGCGTCGTATATTTTGAGCTGCTCCAACCGGGCGAAACAATCACGGGGGATCGTTACCGACTGCAATTGATGCGTTTAAGCCGGGCATTGAAAGAAAAACGGCCGGAAACGGTAAAAAGGCACGACAAGGTTATTTTGCAACATGACAACGCTCGGCCGCATGTTGCTCAACCTGTCAAAAAATACCTTGGAACGCTTGGCTGGGAAGTGTTACCCCACCCGCCGTATAGTACAGACATAGCTCCCTCCGATTATCATTTGTTCCGGCATATGAGTCTCGATTTGGCGGACCAGCGGTTCTCCTCGTACGAGGCTACCAAAATATGGGTTGAGTCATGGATAGCCAAGCAGCGGCCAGGAGAAACGGCATCTGGAAATTGCCCGAAAGATAGGCGAAAGTTGTAGCTAGAGATGGCCAATGCTTCGAATAAAATATTTTGTACCGTTTTTTTCCCAATAAAGCCCCAAATCTTCGAAAAAAAACCTTTAAAACTAATTCAACCTCCAATATTATTATTAATTTTTTTATTATATATGAAGGAAAAATGTATGGTAATATTTACCATATACCTTATAAGATATGTTGTATACTAATATATGTATATAAACATGCATATACATATACAATTTCGCGCAATTTTCAAAAAGAACAAATCTATATGTAAAGATGCATACAAGTCATATGGACATATCAAATATACGAATCTATTCCGTACGCAAGCAAATGTAAGCTAATGTGCTTGAACTGCAAGCGAGAGCGCGGAACGAACGACAAAGAGCACAATCGGCCCCAGCGTTCGGCAACGCTCTCCTACTTGAGTGAGCATATATATGTATGTATATGTATGTATATGCGCATTTGTATATAAATTCACATATTTGTATTTGCATATGCCTTCTTCCAGTGTGCATGGTAATGAACCATTTCTCTGTTGAGAATAGGACGATGATAGAAAAAGTAGGAAATGAAAGGGAGTGTTTCGAGTGTAAAGTGTCTTGAAAAAGGCAAATCGATGGTGGTGCCTCCTAGTGTTGTTGACTTATTAACGTCTGATGCACAATCGAAATTGAAGATATCTTTCATGAATTTGATAAATGTTTCGTCATTTTTCACGTTTGTGTAAATGTAACTTGACCTATTCCATTGCAATTTCATTTACCTCCTCCTCTATATCCATACAAAATATCTATCAAACAAATAAAATTAAAATTTTGTTTTGAAAATTGCAACCATTCCATCAATATTTTCTTATGACGTTGTCACGTTAAACTATCTTCAGTAAACCCACTTTACAGGCAACCTCTTTTTTTTTTGTTATATTTGCACCTAATCGTTTTTCATTGTAAACTGCAATCACCAAATCGATGCAAGTCAGACAGCAAGCAGAAGCGCATAAAAGATCTTGGGCTTGTTCGAGCTTCAATCACAACCGCAGTGTTGCATGATTTGTGAAAGTGTCACGTTCGATGTAAAATTCTTGCAACATTGTCAAAAGCATCACGTTTGAAGTGTCAAAAATTCGGCAAATGTTGCGCGCGGATACAAATAAATCGGCATCAAGAAAAGAATCAGTTGAGCAATTGCAACAGTGTTGCAAACTGTCATCGGTGCACCAGTATTACCGCTTTTGTTACATACCTCGAACAAGCCCCTTATTCCACAAAAACCGAGTGAGTTTGTTTCAGTCAAATGTTTGCAGGTCATAAGTTGTCGTGATCGTTCATTTTTGCTGACCAAAAGTTATCCAGCACAAAATGACCGTCTCTCTTGCATCAAACTATAACTTTGTTCACAAAATTTTCATGTGAGGCATAATTTTTGCTGACACTATCGAACGCCTACTTAATAAATTAGAAAGAACCATTACAATATTTTGTGTTATCAAACGCAAGTGTAATTTTAAATCTTTACATTTTTTTTCACAGTGCACGCATATGTTCGCTCATTAATGTCGCTGTTCTGAAAGCCTACTTTTAGGCGCTAAATGTTGTACAGTACACCTTTTTGTGTGGAAGTTGTACTAGTGATAACATAACGCTACCAACAGCAAAAAGGCGGTTCCTTAAATTTCTAACAATCGACGCCGAATATTCGTATGGTATTAAAGCATAAAAACTAACCAGATAGGTTTCATTGACTGTCGCATTCGGTACTCAAAATGTTAGCTAAGAAATCAGCAGCAGCGCAACCGCAAAATAAAACTGATCCCATACATTATATAATTTTTGATGATTATTTGAAACCGAAAAAAACTAAAGAATTCTCACAATTTGATGGAGTGCATGCACAGAATGTCAACTTTAAGTCAAGTATACGTGAACGATGGCGTCTTCTGAAGGAGAAACAAACAATGAGACGAGTATTGAAAGTGAAACCAGTCAATAGTGTAAAAGCAAGTGCAACGGAAGCTCAGCAAAAAACAAGAAGTACTAAGTCCCTTACGAGTAAAGTGACGAATAAAGTTGTCAATTATTGGCATACAGACAATTGTAGGCCAAAGACTGATTTCGAAATCTACTGTGAGGTGACAAGTTTACACTGTTTTAGCAACTTCTTGGGCGCCTCAACATGGCAACGTATTTTTTGGTATTTCATTTTGTGCATTATGATTGTAATGTCTATAACGCTTCTGTTGGAGTCAATAAATTTGAACGCCAACTATTTTATATGTGGAAACTACGACAGCTACCGTTTGCGGTTCGTCCTTCCCATCTGTTGCGCTATGTAATTTTAATCGCATTTCGCAGAAGAATCTTAATGAGCTGCTAAAGAGAGTGTGAGTATGAGATGCGAAGGAGACGACGAGTCGATGAGCAATGTTGAAGCTGATTTGTATATAAATAGCAGTTCGAAATATATATTTTCCTTGTTATTTGTTAATTTATTATTATACCGTTCCTGGATAAGAGAGAGTTTTTGTTCTCGGATTATTCCGTCGAATGATGCAAAAGGATGAAATAAAAAAAATATTAAAAACCGGAACGGAAAATAATAATTAATTTTAAATTTCAATTTTTTCAATAAAAAAATAATCAAAATTTTTCAAATATTGCAGAACAGTTTCGAATATACATACGAGGGTTGTTTGAAAAGCATGTGCAACAATAAAGACTACATAATTAGTTGGGGCGAACTTTTTTTATTTTTCGACATAGTCTCCTCTAAGGCTTATATACTTCGTCCAAAGCTGTTCTAGTTTAGTGATCCCATCCGAATAATAGGATTTGTCCAAGTCTGACAAATAGCCGCTCGTTTCTGCAATCACTTCCTCGTTTAAATAAAATCTTTTTTCCGCCAGTCATTGCTTCAAATTCGGGCACAAATAGTCGTGCGAGGTATCCCAGAGAGCCAAGTCTGAAGAAAAGAATGAATGTAAAACGAGTTGAAATCCTATTTTCAATAATTTTGCGCCCATAACTGCTGAGCTGGTACGTTGTCATCATGGAAAAGGAAAATCACTCGACTTCCTCGACTTAAAAGAATGTCTAACACCCAGATATTGATCGTTCTCGCTGAAACTGGATGTGTGTTCTTCCAAGAGATGCTACTAACTAAACATAAACTCGATACGCGCCGGTGGTGCCATCTCTTCGACTTTGCACGGACTTTTCAAACGATCTTTAATACTCTTTGGGCATCTTTTCTTCTTCTTTTTCTTAATTGGCGTTATAACCGCTTACGCAATTTTGGCCGAATTTAACAAAGCGCGCCAGTCGTTTCTTTTTCGTGCTAAACGGCGCCAGTTGGACACTCCAAGTGAAGCCAAGTCCTTCTCCACCTGATCTTTCCAACGCAGAGGAGGCCTTCCTCTTTCTCTGCTACCACCAGCTGGTACCGCATCGAATACTTTCAGAGCCTAAGCGTTTGTATCCATTCGAACGACATGACCCAGCCAGCGTATCCACTGGATCTTTATTCGCTGCGCTATCTCTATGACGTCGTAAAGCTCATACAGCTTTTCGTTCCATCGCCTGCGATATTCGCCGCTGCTAACGTGCAAAGGTCCAAAAATCTTGCGCAGAATCTTTCTCTCAAACACTCTAAGCGTCGCTTAATCGGATGTTGTCATCGTCCAAGCTTCTGCGCCATACGTTAGGACGGGCATGATGAGAGCCTTGTAGAGTGTTAGTTTTGTTCGTCGAGAGAGGACTTTACTGCTCAGTTGCCTACTTAGTCCAAAGTAGCATTTGTTGACAAAAAATTATGACTATTTTTTTATAAAAAATAATGATTATTTTTCGAGTTTATCGAAAATATAACTCATTTCTCCAGCGATATTTTTTATTTTAGAAATGAAACTTATTTTTTGAGCTATATTTATTTGGCAGATCGAAGTACTCAACACTCCACACCTGCCCTAGCCATGGTGAAAAGATTTTTAAATGTGTACTACCTAGCAGACCGTTATTCGACTCTGAGCGAAATTTTCAGATATGCCAACGTCATGCGTTTTGTGTTTCACTAAGCTAAAGCAAAATTTTGTGAAACACCAAACGAATGACGTAGAATCCAAAGTTCCCCTCAAAAATTTGATTTTTTTCACCATACCTAACGAGCAAACCTGGTATCTATCATCCTTGCACCTGACTTATACTCACCAGAATTCACCTCAACTAACCTGACCTTAACTCACGGCATTTTATAAGGATGATAGATTACCAATTTTGACCAAACTGCTGCCACGTCATCGTGTACAGCCGAATTCTTGCCTCTCATTTGACACGTATTCACACACTCTTCCAATCAGTCGTCATTGAGGCGGAGTAACATGAAGAAAGGCTATGTTGATTTTTATTTTTCATATATCACCAATACAATCTCTAGTGCTTTCTATGTGTTGGGCCCGGAACTGTTCAGTCCATGTGCTATATTTCTTCTTACCTATGTGCGGTAATTTTAATTAATTTTTTTTTAATTATTCACCCCGATACCTAAACCGTTTTAGGAAATATACCATTAAAAGACTATAACTAACTAGTATCTAAAATATTAAATAAATTTCCCCTTTTCTCTCAGTTTTAGCCCGAAAGCAGCTGAGCAAATACGCCCGCATGTTCTATCTCTTCTATACACATTGCCCATAAATGAAAAAGCTGTTACCAAATATACCAGTTCCAAATAATTTTTCCTACTGAACTAATGGTATATAAATATATTAACAAAACAAGGCCCTTTTCAGGGCCATCAAATATAAATTAACAAAGAGAATGAAAAAATGTCTTCATTAATATCTCTACATACATACATAGCATATGTATGTATGTATGCACATTGAAATTAATTTTAAAATTCCTTAATATTGAAGAATATGTTCATATGGTTTCATTAGTCTATTAAATATGATTTTGTTGTTGAGTTTGTTGAACTACTTGGTTTTTATTTTTTTAATGTTTTCTACACACTGTAAGGAATAAATTCACTTTTGATCTTTTTGTTAAGAGATTTTGTAGCCCTGAAAAGGGCTTATTATTAATTTACCATGAAGGTTCCGTTTATAACTCACTTACAAACACCGTAAATTATTTACTTTTTACCTGCTGCTGTAGGTTTTTTTGCGGCTGGCTTTTTATTCGATGCAGGCTTCTTCCAAATCCATTTAGCAGTAGTTGCTTTTGCTTTAGCTGCTTTTGGCTTAGCAGTTGCAGATTTGGCTTTAGTTGGTTTCACTTTTAATGCACCACCCTTTTTTGCATCTTTCGCCTTAGTCTTTTCAGTTTTCTTCTTTTCAGCTGTTTTCTTACTGGCAACAGCTTTTTTTACCTTTTTCTCACCACTTGCCGCCTTTTTGACTTTACTCAATGATTTTTTCTTTGATGCACCACTATCTGCTGCCTTCTTTTTAGCCTTAACCTTCTCTGCTGATTTTACGGCTTTTGATTTCGATTTTCCCTCGCTTGATTTACTGGCTGCAACTGATAGTTTGAATGAACCGGACGCACCCTTTCCTTTGGTTTGAATTAATTTGCCACTTGTAACAGCCGATTTCAAATAGCGTTTAATGAATGGTGCCAATTTTTGGGCATCACATTTGTATGTCGCACTAATATATTTCTCTATCGCCAAAAGTGATGAACCGCCACGTTCCTTTAAATTCTTAATTGATTCGTCGACCATTTGTTGTGTTGGTGGATGGGTAGGGGCTACCGACGGTTTTTTGGGTTTAGCTGCCTTAACCTTTTTGGCATCCACTTTTTTTTCAGCAATAGTAGCAGCAGTAGCTACTGGGGAGCTTACATTCACAACATCAACTGAATCAGAATCATTTTCAACACTTAGTGCACTTCTTGCTCTCACTGGCACCGGAACATTATGTAGCGAAAACGTAGATTCCAATTTTTTCACTATACGGTCGATTGTCGAACGGGATGGCTGGTTAAATGGACCGTAAAATGGCCGTAATGCTCTTAAAGTAGCAGCAACAGAACGATTATTTTCATAAAAAATTTGCACGATTTGCAATCGTTGCTCAAGTGTGTAGCGTTCCATGATGAAATGTATACTAATGAAGTTAACAAATGACAAGCGAAAAATAAAAAATATTGCGTCGTTCACCCTCCCTATCGGAAAAAAGTTGAAGCGGACCTATTGAAAAACGCCTTATATATTGTAGATTAAAACCTCAATTCAAATTCCACGTATGTATTATACACTTTAAACACTTCACTCACTTTATGCACTGTACGCACTGTACGCATTAGACCAATAGATAATTTCTGGAATCCAATATGTTGTTTAACTCTCTTTAAAATTTGAGAAGCAGAGCGAAAAGATGATAATCAAATTTTCACGTTCCAGTGCTATTTAGTGCTTCTATATGACAAACTTTAAGATTTATTTAATTCACTAAAATTCACTGAATTTACTAATTCAACAAATTTATATGTAAAACGATAGTATGCATGTGTCACTTTCATATCAATATACTTAAATTGGAATAAAATCAATATTTTTCTTGTAACGAGTGTTTTAGTCGAAACTTTTTACTCAAAATATTAAATTTTCGCTAGTTTTAGTCGATTTTCTTAAAACTCCTTAATATAAATCAATTATTACTATTGAAAATATAAAATAATTTCAAATAATTTCAAATTATCAATCATCTAAACATTTTATTTTATATATTACTTAAAATAATATGTTTGAAAAAATAAAATTAAATATCTCCATGGTATCACCAGAGCAATTCTCAGTGGCGTTAGTTGGATGCATGAAATAATCCAATATTTTGATGAATATTGAAAACTTTAATTTTGGTTGAAATGAATGATGGTAATGAAATAAATAAATCTCACTAATGTGAATTATGTAAATTTTATTTTAATATAATACTTAATTTTTTGATATTAATGCAAATATTTTTCCGTTACCACTAGTAAAAATCATAAATTGCTTTTTAAAAAATCGTTACTTTTGCGTGTCTCTGAATGACGAATACTCTGACATGATCGAATTACCCGCTGGAGTTCCCCAGGGATCGGTACTTGGTCCTTTACTGTACATTATTTATTGCTCTGATTTTCCCAAATTAGCCAACTGTTCATATGCCAAGTACGCAGACGACATTGGCATATTTTATTCGCATGCGTTTGGTAACCAAATCGTAACCAAACTTCAAGATGCACTACAAAACATGGCAGACTACTTGTGTACTTGGAAAATAAAATTAAACATTGGTAAGACGCAAGCTATCTTTTTCACTAGAAAAAGAAGTCATTGTTTCATACCAAGTACAGGTTTGAAATTAGGTAGTTATGATATCCCGTGGGCCAATACCGTACGATATCTGGGGGTGATTTTTGATAAAAAAGTATATTTTTGCGATCATGTAAAGTACATACAGGAGAAAGTAAATTTGGCGATTAAAATGTTATATCCCCTAATAAATAGACGCTCAGGCTTAAGTGATGAAAATAAGCTAATAATTTATAAGTCTATATTTCAGCCAATAATATTATATGCCTGTCCAGCCTGGAGTAATATCGCAAAGTCACATGTTAAGAAACTGCAAATCTGCCAAAATAAGGTACTCAAAATGATGCTACGACTCCCATGGCATTTCTCCACCAGAAAGCTTCATGATGAATCAAAAACTAAGATTTTGTCAGATCAAATACAAAATTTGACTAAAAGATTCAAAATTCGTTCCAGTTTTTCGGACAATCTACTAATAACTGAACTTTCTTAATGTTCAATTAGGCCCTGGTACTTAAATGCGTACAGATTAACCCTAGCTTGTAAGATGTATAGCGGAGGTTTTTCATAGTAGTTTTTTCCTTCGAAAAAAAGAAAAAATCGGTTAAAAAACCAAACCTGTGATAAATATACAAATATAATGATGTAGAATTAAGATTTATATCATATTCTGTAAATTGTGCGATAACATAAATTTTGTAACGTTTTCTACTTAATAAACTCTTATCTTATCTTATCTTAATGCAAATATTCACTAATCAATCGCGTTTTAAAATATGTATATATATATATATATGTGCATACAAAATTTTTTTTAATTGATTAAATATTATTTTAATTAATAAAAAAATTTTACTTTTTCTCTAAAAAATTTGCAATATAATATAATATATAATATGTCAAAACAAGGTACAAAATTCCCGTATGTACATACATACGTGCTTACATACACGTATACAACTTGTATGCTTGGCGAAGGCAAAAGGCAAAGGTAGTAAGAGTATGATTGTATTCCAAAGTTAAAGAAATAAATATAAATATAAAAATATAATTTTAACTACACATATATTTTTAAAAAGTTGTATTTATTTAGCGAAAAAAAGTTATTTAAAAATTAAATATTATATATCAGGTTAGAGGCCTGGGTGTTAAAATACAGTCATAATCTATTTAGTTGTATAATGAGAATGTACATATGTACTCGTGCACATCGAATATTAGAATCACAGAATTGTGAGTTTGTTTAAAATCTTAATTGTACAAAATTTCGAGTCTTTGTTAAAAGAATATTGTGGTCCTGAAAAGTACCGTTTTTGTCTTTTAAATATGTACGCAAGAAATTATTTAACCGCCGAAACCGTATAAAGTACGGCCTTGTCTCTTTAAAGCGTACACAACATCCATAGCTGTAACTGTTTTCCTTTTGGCATGTTCAGTATAGGTAACTGCATCACGGATAACATTCTCCAAAAATACTTTTAAAACACCACGAGTTTCTTCATATATCAAACCAGATATACGTTTTACACCACCACGACGAGCTAAACGTCGAATAGCTGGTTTAGTGATACCTTGGATGTTATCACGTAAAACTTTGCGATGACGTTTGGCGCCACCTTTTCCCAAACCTTTACCACCTTTGCCGCGACCAGTCATTTTTTATTGTAGTATTTACTATTTGCACAAGTAAGAATTTAACACTTTAACACTGTGACACTTCACCACCAATGAAATAACAGAAGCGAGAGCACATCTATTTATACCAAAATCTCACAACTGCTATACACAAGACAAAAGGTACACCATACATCTATCTCGCTTCAACACATACCTACATAATACATGGACTTATGAAACGTATTAGTTGAAATTGCTACTTAAGTTGTGAACGCCATACAATTTGTTATTAGTACAGTGTTTAGTGTTCTATAGTGTTCAAGTTTGGGGAAATAATAAAGTGAGTAGTGAAAAATGGCTCGTACAAAGCAAACAGCCCGAAAATCGACTGGTGGAAAGGCACCACGTAAACAATTGGCGACAAAAGCTGCACGCAAAAGTGCACCAGCAACTGGTGGAGTTAAAAAGCCACATCGTTATCGTCCAGGTACAGTGGCGTTGCGTGAAATTCGTCGCTATCAAAAGAGTACCGAATTATTGATACGCAAATTGCCATTCCAGCGCTTGGTTCGTGAAATAGCGCAAGATTTCAAAACAGATCTACGTTTCCAAAGTTCTGCTGTTATGGCTCTACAAGAAGCAAGTGAAGCATACTTGGTTGGTCTTTTTGAAGATACCAATTTGTGTGCCATCCATGCTAAGCGTGTTACAATTATGCCAAAAGATATTCAATTGGCCAGACGTATTCGTGGTGAACGTGCTTAAATCAATAGGAAAACTTGTGAAAAAACGGTCCTTTTCAGGACCACAATTTGTTAATCGAAATAGATGAAAAATTTTGTTGAAATATTTATGCATATATATGGGCCGGTTCGTAAATGCAAAAATTGGCAACACTGCAACTCATAAGTGGTCGAAAATGCAACAATGCAGTATATTGTGCGCAAATAGCAGCAAAACACAAATCATAAAAATGGCTGATGCAACAGATGTGTGCTGATTAACAGTGGCAGTGCAGAATAATCATATTATGCAGCGCAGTGATGAATTTACGAATAGCCTCTATGTGTAGATATTTTTGTGTTTTCGTAAATGTATGTAGACATACCTATACAGTTCTTTATCTACTCCATATCGTTTATACTCGTGTGCTTTTAAGTATAGTCGGCATGCATGTATACACGTTTATGTAGGTATATGCACACATAACCAGTTTATAAGCAGCAATTTTGGCGCAATTCGGTAATATGTATAAAAATATAATACACCTAATGGGATGCCACGTTCTTTATTAAGAATATTAAATGAATAAGAAAACGGTCCTTTTCGGGACCACAATTTGTTTAACGAAAAAGATCAAACATTTGATTGGAATATTTATGCGTAAACATACATATATGATATTTTTGTGTTTTCGTTAATTTACGTAGTACATACATACAAACATACATATGCATTTCTTTATCTACTCCACATCATTTATACACGAGCGTTTTTTAGTACAGTCTGTAGGCATGTATACACATGTATGAATGAATATGTATAAATAACCAGTTTAAGTGCCGCAGTTTTGGAGCAAATATACATGCGTCTATTCACATTCGATAATATGTATGAAAAAATAACACATTTAGTGAGAAATTATTTAAATCTCTTTGTAAATGTATTTTGTCGTCCTGAAAAGGACGGTTTGTTTGCGTCGGTATTTATAATTATAATTCGCCTATATTTAGGGATGTTAAAAAATAATCGATTTTTGCTTTAATCGATTTTTTTTCTTATTATCGATTTTTTGTAGTCGATTTTATTAAAGGCGAAAATCGATTTTTAATAAATCGATTATATGAATTACACATTTTAAATCGATTTTTGTAAATAGTGCCATCTGTGCGACGGATGATAAAATGGATAAGTAAGCTAACTAATGTGAACAAGTCGATAAAAATCAGTGCCATCTTTACGTACAAATATGTAATGAATTGTGATCCTGCCTTTATTTATTTCTTGGAAGCTTTGAAGTGTCGAAATAAATATTGGTTTAACCATAAAAATGTCTTCCGCTGCTAAAACACCCAGAAGCTGCTGGCGCAAGTATTTTACAATAAGGAAGGAAAATGCAACCGCAAAATGTAAATACTGCCCAAAAGAGTTAAAAACATGCAATAACACTACAAACTTGAAACAGCACATGGAAAGAAAACATTCTGATGTCTTACAAGCTGACGAGGTAAAACTCATTATTTGATGTAATAGTTATTATTTAAAATATTTTAAATTATATTTTGTTTTTATTTTTATCACCGCAGAATTCACATGAAGTTGATGTCCAGGATACTACCAATTTGAGGCATAATGATTCATTGGTGCATTCACCATTGACAGACACTGAGGCTTCGTCGTTAACTCCAAAACGGGCTAGATCAACTATCGGAGCGGCTTTTTCAAGAATTTCAGCATATGCCTCAGATGGAGAAAAAAATAAACAAATAACAAACAGCATCGCAGAAATGATATGCCGGGACAGTCTTCCTTACAATATGGTGGAAGGAACAGGATTCAAAAAGCTAATGAAAACTATCGTTCCTTTGTACAAGGTTCCATGTCGTAAAACTATCACAGATCTCATTGATACTAAATATGACGAAAAAAAGACCCTTATTAAACAAAAATTACGGTCTGTTAAAAACGTCTATCTTACAATAGATGAATGGAAGGATATGCAGTTAAGAAGTTTTTTAGGCGTGACTGTTCACTTTATAGAAAATTTTGAAATGAAATCGGTGAATATCGCATGTGAACCGCTTCATGACAATCATACAGGCGAATATTTATCGGAGATGGTTCTTAATGTTTGTGAAGATTGGGGTTTGTCGCATGACAAAATTGTGAGTGTTACTACAGACAATGGCGCTAACATGGTTAAAGCTATTAAGATTACTTTCGGCAGAGCAAAACATATTCGATGCCTAGCACATACGTTGAATCTAGTAGTTGAAAATTCTGTGAGTTCCTCTGATGTTAAACTTTTTTTGGATAAAGTACGAAAAATCGTAACTTGGTTCCACCAAAGTGGTGTAGGCGCTGAAGAATTGCGACAGATGCAAATGCAGGAAAGCGTTGTTGAAGGAAAATTGAAGCATTTGGTCGGAGATGTGTCTACAAGATGGAACTCACAATTATTTATGATTGAACGTTTTGTGTTAATGAGCAGCACAATTGGATCTATTTTAATAAACCAGCCGAATGCACCCCAAATGCTTCAAGCAAACGAAATCGTTGTGCTCAAAGAAATTGGAAAAGTTTTAAAGCCTTTTCACAATGTTACCGAAGAAATGAGCGCTGAAAAATATGTGACAGCTAGTAAAGCTATACCTATTATCAAGTGCTTGAGAACTTTGTTAGACGCTATACCGATAACCAGTGATTTGGCCAATCAATTCAAATATTCATTGCAAACAGAACTAAAAAAAAGATTTGAAAACATACAGAAAGTTCACCTTTTCTCAGTCGCAACGTTTTTGGATCCTAGATTCAAAAAAATTCATTTAGATGAGCCATTATCTTTGTCAAAAACAATTAATTATACCAACCGATGCCTAAGTTTAAATACTAGGAATGATGATACTATACTGGTGACCGATTTTGAATCATCTGTTTCATCACAAGTTGCCAGCGACGATCAAGATATATGGCAGGTACACCATAACAAAATAATGGCTGCTAATACGTCAATGACAAAAAATACAGAGATAGATTTATATATCGCAGCGCCATTATCAAATCTTAAAGTAGACCCTCTCGATGTATGGAGAAGTTCTGAGGGAACTTTTCCAAAATTAACAGACTTAGCTTTGAAACACCTCTCAGTGATGGCCACTTCTGCACCAGCTGAAAGATTATTTTCGAAGGCTGGGAATATTGTCAGAAAAACTCGAAACCGTATTTTAGGAAAGCGACTACCAAAACTATTATTTTTAAACTCTTTGACTGAAGATTTATGGCAATAATTTTTTAAGTTTCTGATAAATTTTGATTTGAGGTTTGGAGGAAGCTTCCTTTTCTTTTTTAATGTTCATACCCAACAATTCTCGTTATATTTAATACTTAAATTAATCGTTTAATTTTATTTTGATTCTAGTCGAATGTTAATTGATACAAAACATTTGTGGCAATTATTTAATTGAATTTTTTTATTACTTAAACTAAAAGCTTGAAGATAGCTTTCTTTTATTTTCTTAGTTTTGTTTGTTATATTGCTATATTTTGTACTCTTATAGTTTTGTATTATTTTTACTGCAATAAAATATTTAAGAGTACTAAAAAATGTATATATGTATCATTAATTTGAATATGTATTTATAATCTTAAAGTCGTCCTTTTAGATATTTTTTCATACTTATATATCAAATATGCATTTTTCGTATTAAAAAATCGAAATATCCACAAAAATCGATTATTCCCTCAAAAATCGATTTTTTATAAATCGATTTATCTTGAAACGAAAAAAATCGATTATTAAATGATCGATTTTTTCGACTCGAGGTCACATCCCCACCTATATTTTTCACTTTATGCTTTCTTTTCGGTCTTCTTTGGCAAAAGTACAGCTTGAATATTAGGCAAAACACCACCTTGAGCAATAGTTACACCGGACAACAATTTATTCAATTCTTCATCGTTGCGGATGGCCAATTGTAAATGACGTGGGATGATTCTTGTCTTTTTGTTATCACGAGCGGCATTACCAGCCAATTCAAGAACTTCAGCTGCTAAATATTCCATAACTGCAGCTAGATAAACTGGAGCACCGGCACCAACACGCTCAGCATAATTGCCTTTGCGCAACAAACGATGAATACGACCAACTGGAAATTGAAGACCAGCACGATTTGAACGGGACTTTGCCTTTCCCTTAACTGTAAAGAAAGTTTATTATTTGAGTTGTTAAATATATTTATTTATTTGTCGTTCCAAGCTAGGCATCCAGCTTGGCGAACGATTATTTTCTTTCTTGTGTCTTACATACTAATTACAAGCGTTTTTATAGTAACTTTTATCAATGCAAGCCAACAACAATTTTTCGGTGTTTACTTGTGTAATATGATTCTAGCATTCACGCGCCGCGCATATAATAATTACGTTAGCTATGTTTGCGTTTACTTTCAAGTGTAATGAACCTTTTAAGAAATATGATACTTTATTTAAACGGCACAGCACAGTGAATGCATAAGTGGACAATAAAATAAAAGCCAAAACAAAATGTTTATGAATATTAATGTTAAGGCATATCCGACTTATAATCATACTACACCTCCCTACTTCGGAAGAATGCTCATACAACTTTTTTTTTTGTATGAACATTCTTTTACATTGAATTGTTAAAATAAAATATGTACATAAGAGTAATCTTAATTTTATTTATATGTATATATTGTATTAATTTTCTAAGTTTAGACCGGTCTTTAAAACTACTTATTGTTGATAAATCTTAAGCCTATTTTTGTGAACTATTTTCTCTTTTAAAGATAAGTTATCGACTATAGTAACATTATTTTTATCATCTATTGCTTTAATGGTATAAGGCCCACAATATTGGGGTTCCAGTTTATGGGCCACTTCATTTCTAAGTAAAACTAAATTGCCTATGCTAAAATTGTGATCTAAACTATTTTTATCATAAAATGTTTTTTTTGCTTAATTTTAGCTATGTCTATCATATTGCGAGCTCTTTTATGTGCTACTTCTAGCCTAAATCTTACTTCTCTAGCGTAGTTATCTATATTATATAATGGAGTAATTTGGTCTACATTTTTGAACTGCTGAAACATGTTTGGTGTTTTTCCAAAAACTAATTCATACGGACAATAGTCATGTACTGTAGAAGGAGTGGTGTTAAAACAGTATGTGAAGTATTGTAGCCACTCATCCCAGTCGTTTTTGTCAATCGATATGTAAGATCTTACGTATTGATTGAAAGTTTTATGTGATCTTTCTATTACTCCTAGTGTTTGGTGGTGGTAAGCAGTTGAATTAATTTTCTCTATTTTTAGCAATTCACATAGCTCTGTTAGTATTGAATTTTTGTATTCTGTACCCATGTCCGAAATGAACGTCTTCATTGGACCGTAGGTAAGAATAAACTTTTCAAATATTGCTTTCGCCACTGTCTTGGCGTTTTTGTCTTGGATGGGTATCGTGACTAAATATTTTGTCATGTCGCATATTATTGTGACTGCATAAGTATTGCCATTAATTGTTGTAGGTAGTGGGCCTATTGTGTCTACCATAACTGTATCAAATGTACCTGTAGGTGTTGGTGTTATAGTCATTGGGCTTTTTAAATGCTTTGTTATTTTGGTTTTTTGGCATTTTTCGCAAGTTTTTACATACTTAGCAACATCTTTTGACATTTTGTTCCAGAAGTAATGTCTTTTAATTTTCATAAGTGTTCTGAAAATTCCGCAATGACCGCCTTCTATAGGGTCATCGTGGTATCTTTTTAGAATGTCCATTACAGTTTTAGCATCATTAATTTGGGTCACCTCATTCAGTAGCGCTACTTTTACTTTATTTAATATCATATTGCCCTTATTTTTAAAATCATTTATCGAGACAAATTCGAAAATTTTCTCGCTAGGTGCCACTTGTAAATTATTAATGTCACATTTGTCGGCCACTTCGTCGAGCCTAGAGAACAATTGTCCTAAGTCAATTTTCCCATTAACAAATAAGTCATCAATTTTTATATATGCCATTATAGATTTTCCTCGTTTGATGTAACATCGCGTGGGTGTAATCTTTAATTTATTGTATTTCCTGACGTCAGTGTTATTAATTGGGACATATATTTTGGGCTTATCATATGTTTTAATGTGCTGCTGTGTAGTTGGACTGCTGTTATTTTTCGACATTGATCTAGTCACTATTTTGTATAAATTTTGATTCTTTTCATTTATCTCCTTTAAGTCATTGATT
Organism: Anastrepha obliqua; assembly: GCF_027943255.1. NCBI lineage: Eukaryota > Metazoa > Arthropoda > Insecta > Diptera > Tephritidae > Anastrepha > Anastrepha obliqua. The sequence continues at coordinate 36,490,172 of NC_072896.1, forward strand.
GTAATGCGAGACAAAGTGTCCGCGACGTGATTATCTTTTAAGTCATTTATTGTAATGCGAGACAAAGCGTCCGCGACGTGATTATCTTTTAAGTCATTTATTGTAATGCGAGACAAAGCGTCCGCGACGTGATTATCTTTTCCTCTAAGATATTCTACTACGAAATCATACTCTTCTAAATCAAGTCTCATTCGTGTTAGTTTTGAACTTGGATTCTTCATTGAGAACAGGTAAGACAGGGGTCTGTGATCGGTTCTAACTAAAAACTTTGTACCATAGATATAAGGTCTGAAATGGGTTATTGCCCAGTGTATGGCAGCTAACTCTTGTTCAATTGTCGACTTGTTGCTTTCTCCTTTTGTGAAACTTTTGGAGGCATATGCTACTGGTAGATGTTTTCCTTCATATTCCTGAGTAAGTACTGCACCACACGCGTATTTGCTTGCGTCTGTTGTTAAGCAAAATGGTTTCTTAAAGTCGGGATATTGTAACAATGTAGGACTCATTAATGCTCTTTTGAGGTACACAAATGCATCATTGCATTCTTTTGTCCATTCGAAAGCAACTCCCTTTTTAGATAACCTTGTTAGGTGTCTTGAATATTCAGCGAAGTTTTTAATAAACCTGCCGTAGTAGTTGCAAAAGGCGACGAACCTTTTTGCACTATCTCCGTCTGTGGGTGTAGGATAATTTCTTATTACCGAGTACTTATTGTCGTCTGGAAGTATCCCCTTGTTTGTACATTTATGCCCGAGGTAGGTTACTTCATGCATAAAAAATGAACATTTTTCAGGATGTAATTTTAGATTATGTGTTCTACATAAATCGAAAACATTTTTCAAGTTTGAAAGCATATGTTTTTCAGAGCAACCAAGGACTACTAAGTCATCCATATATAAGAAAGCTTGCTCTGGTTTTAAACCACTGAAAGCAATTGTCATCATTCTTTGGAATGAATTAGGTGCTACCTTTAAGCCATATGGTAGTCTAGTAAATCTGTATGAACCGTTGTTGGTTGAAAAGGATGTGAAATTTCTTGAATTTTTATCAAGTTCTATTTGATGAAATCCAGTCATTAGATCGAGACATGAAAAATACTTTGCCCTTCCGAGTTGGTCTAAAATGTCATCTATTCTCGGCAACGGGAATTTATCTGCAATTAATTTTTTTTTGATTTGTCTGTAGTCGATTACTAATCTCCATCTTTTTTCTACTGTGTTCGGTAGAGACTTTTTTGGTACCAATAGTATTGGACTATTGTATTCTGAAAATGATGGTTCGACTATTTTGTCTTCTGTAAGTTTGTTTACTTGTCTCTCAATTTCATCCTTATGTGTGTGGGATATACGGTAGTTCTTTATGTATACCGGCTGTTTGTCTTTAGCCATTAACTTTTGCTTATAAAAATTATTTGTTGTTATTGTTTCTGTTTCTAACCCAAATATGTCACTGTATTCGGAACATAGGTTTGTCAATTGTTTTTCATATGTTTTAGGAAAATTTTTTCTCAATTTGTCGAGAATGTCCGTTTTTCTTTGTGCATTTCCCGTGTTATTGTTTATTATGTCGTAATCAGAAACATTTTCAGTTAAAATGTTGCTTTGCTTTAAAGATACTGTATTATAATTTGTATTTAAAATGCGGATATAGGCGTTGTCAGGGTTTACCAAGGTATTGGCTATAAATATTCCAGGGTGTGGTTCTTGATTTGGAATCAGTGCTTCCTCCAAGGTATTAGGTAAGTTTATTTTTCGTATAACTTCTGACCTTGCGGGAATGATTATTTCGTCGTTACATGTTGTTGTTATTGGTATTTCTATAATTTGTGTTAAATTGTCTGGTCTCAGAATTAGAGCATCGTAATTTTGAGTAAAGTCTAATACACAATTGAATTTTTTCATGAAATCCATGCCTATTATACCATCACATGGAATTGGAAAGTTATCCGGGATAACGTGAAATTTATGTGGAATTAAAAATTTCGTAAATTTTAAATCAAAAAATATTGTACCAATAGAACTGATTTTGCCTTGCCCTATACCGCTTAATGCTGTAATGTGTTTTGAGTTTATTTTTTGAAAACTGGATTTATTGAATTTTAAAAGTGATATATCTGCGCCAGTATCTACAAGTAGTGTAATGTTTGTATTTAAATCTGCTATTTTAAGTTGTACAAAAATGCTAAAGTTAAGGTTAAGCGTATGTATCTTAGAGGAATAGATTAGTTTTCCGAGTTGTTTTCGTCCGATTGGGCAACTCGTACATTGTGTGTCATGTTCCGGTTGAAATTTGGTCTGCCTTGTCCGTAACGATTTCTAATTTGATTATTATTTCCTAAATTATCAAAATTTGAACGATTTTGATTTCTAGGGAAGTTGTTTCTTCTTTGAAACCTTCCATTTCTGGCAAATCGTCTATTGAATGGTCGTTGACCAAAATGTAGTATTGTGTTTTGTTGTCCTGTAGCTTCAGTACAGCTACCAATGAATTTGCTTATCGCATCGTTCATATTGTTAAAATGGCCAGCTTCCATTATTAATTTGACTTTTTCAATGCTGCAGTTTTTGGTCAATGCTTTTACTACAGTTTGTGTCGAGTATTTGCTTGCGAGTTCTGCCGACAACCCATCTGTGATATAGGCATTTTCTAAGTTTTTTGTAAGAGCTTCTATCTCATTACAATAACTATTAGCTGGTTTGTTGTTCTGTCTGATACTCATTATTTTTGCAGCTGATACTTCTACCGATTCTCCTTTAACTGACCTGTTAAGTTTTGTGATTATTTCAGAGATTGTTGTTTCTGTGTCTATGAGATTTCTGGCATTCCCTTTTAATTTTGTTTTTATGAGTGAAACAGCAACAGTTTCGTGCTCACCCTTGATCACTTCAACTAATTCTAAGGAATCTAGGAATGACCGTAGATTTTCTGGTTTACCATCGAATTCAGTCACTAGCTTTGCAGCCGTGCTGAGAAACTCCACAACTGTTTGTGCCATTTCGCCTTCTTCTTCTGACTCTATTTCTGAATTAGTAATTGGACAATCTGTTTCTGAGGAAACTGCTTCAAGCTTTGTTAATAGATTGGCTGGTGGGTTTTCAATAATATTTATTGAAATTTTCTCATTAATTGAATGAGATACTTCCTGTTGGATGTTGTATTTGGCTAAAACTTTTACTAATTGATCTCGTAGTTGCCAAAATATGTCAAGAGCTTCTTTTTGATGATCCTTTGTGAGTCGCTCGAAATTTATATAAGTTAAATTTCTAATTGATTCTAATGCTAATACTAAATTTTCTAAATGTTTTTTAACTGTTTCCTGTTTTATTTGTATATTTTTATTGATACATTTAAACGATTTTTTGAAATTTTCCTTTTCTATCAGTAAAGTTTTATGAATTTCGGACCATTTGTTCATATTTTGTCTAACTCATTAGATCTACTCATATACTTTTTCTTTAGTTTTTTATTATGCATAGCATATAATTTTAATGCTAATATCAATAAGGTTACGACTGTGATTATAATTAAGCAAATTTCTACTAAATTGAAGCCAGTGTTAACGACTACTTCGTTTACTACATTGGCATTGGGTTTATCAACTTTTGATAAGGTTTTTCCCATTTCCGAAAGATTATCTATTGGGGACCTTATACCGTAAATCAAATAATTTATGCAATGTAATAATGTATAATGTATATATGTATATAATGTATGTATACATTTTTTTTGTTTTTTTTTTTACATTGGATTTAAAATTTTTTTTGTTTTTCAAGTTAATTCATTTATTGAGTAAGCATATTAGAAAGTATATTATATTTAACATATTCATAAAATGACCTTTAACATATTCAACATATTCATAAAATGACCTTGTGAGTAATTTTTACAGTCAAAAAATTTTTTTTTTTTTTTATATAAGGCAAACAGAAGCCAAAGTTGTTTAACTTTAAGAAAAAGAAAATTATTTTTGTCTCGAGCGGTTAACGCTTACAGACTCTAACTGTCTGCATTCAATCATGCACAGTTTTTACTTAAATTCTTTCCTCTGCTGGAGCAGGAATTCCAGTTTGTGATGCGTTCCCAAATTCCAAGCCTTGTTCCAAGGTGGTGGTGGCGGCTGAGTGTTGACTTCTTCTCCTATACTCCTCAATGGAGATAGCTTTCGGCCCTTCTGTGGTCATCTATCTTCTGGTCTATTGGCCAGACCAGGAACTTCACGCAACTGGTAGATCTTATTGGCTGATCAATACCAGGACTTTGTTATTATTATTAGTATATTATATTATATGCTTTCCGCCACTTGTGCAAAAAATCTTAGCACCAAGCTGGACTTTGGAATAAGCATTTGAGCTTTCCGCCACTTGTGCAAAAAAATCTTAGCACCAAGCTGGCAGGATCTTGTTTGTGCAAGAAACTTGCATTTTAGCTTAGCAAAATTAGTGCTCAAGCTGGCAGGATCGCCATGTAAAGAAAGAATATTTATTTGAGTTAAATATATTTATTTATTTGTCGTTCGCCAAGCTGGATGCCTAGCTTGGAACGACAAATAAATAAATATATTTAACTCAAATAAATATTCTTTCTTTACACCACCTTTACCACGGCCTGACATTTTCACTATTATAGATTGTTCACTTCACTACACTACAAAGCACTGTAATGTATTATACTCAATGTATAAGCACACTATTCACTGATACACAAAATGTGAGCTGCTTAAATACTTTTTCGCTATGCTGAGCACCAACCCTTATACTGTGCTGTTGAGCATCATGTGTGTACTACTACTTCGTATTGTCTCACCGAAGAGTTGGTCGGCAAATATACACTTAAGCATGCACAAGACACATGGTATGTATAATAAGTGACAAATAGCGCGAGTGAAAATAAAATATCATCAACGTTGTGAAGAAATTAAAATGCCACCAAAAACTAGTGGAAAAGCAGCAAAGAAAGCCGGTAAGGCTCAAAAGAATATTACTAAAAATGATAAGAAAAAGAAGCGTAAGAGGAAGGAAAGTTATGCCATCTACATTTATAAAGTGTTGAAACAAGTACATCCCGATACTGGTATTTCATCCAAGGCCATGAGCATTATGAATAGTTTTGTGAATGACATCTTTGAGCGCATTGCTGCGGAAGCGTCGCGTTTAGCTCACTATAACAAGCGTTCAACCATCACCAGTCGCGAAATTCAAACTGCTGTACGTTTACTCTTGCCCGGTGAATTGGCCAAACATGCCGTCAGTGAAGGTACCAAAGCTGTTACCAAATATACCAGTTCCAAATAATTTTTCCAACTGACCTAATGGTATATAAATATATTAACAAAACAAGGCCCTTTTCAGGGCCATAAAATATAAATTAACAAAGAGAATGAAAAAATGTCTTCATTAATATCTCTACATACATACATATGTATGCACATTGAAATTAATTTTAAAATTCTTTAATATTGAAGAATACCAGAGCTAATTATGTTCATATGGTTTCATTAGTCTATTAAATATGATTTTTTTGTTGAGTTTGTTGAACTACTTGGTTTTTATTTTTTTTAATGTTTTCTACACACTGTAAGGAATAAATTCACTTTTGACCTTTTTGTTAAGAGATTTTGTAGCCCTGAAGAGGGCTTATTATTAATTTACCATGAAGGTTCCGTTTATAACTCACTTACAAACACCGTAAATTATTTACTTTTTACCTGCTGCTGTAGGTTTTTTTGCGGCTGGCTTTTTATTCGATGCAGACTTCTTGGATTTAGCAGCAGTTGCTTTTGCTTTAGCTGCTTTTGGCTTAGCAGTTGCAGATTTGGCTTTAGTTGGTTTCACTTTTAATGCACCACCCTTTTTTGCATCTTTCGCCGTAGCCTTTTCAGTTTTCTTCTTTTCAGCTGTTTTCTTACTGGCAACAGCTTTTTTTACCTTTTTCTCACCACTTGCCGCCTTTTTGACTTTACTCAATGATTTTTTCTTTGATGCACCACTATCTGCTGCCTTCTTTTTAGCCTTAACCTTCTCTGCTGATTTTACGGCTTTTGATTTCGATTTTCCCTCGCTTGATTTACTGGCTGCAACTGATAGTTTGAATGAACCGGACGCACCTTTTCCTTTGGTTTGAATTAATTTGCCACTTGTAACAGCCGATTTCAAATAGCGTTTAATGAATGGTGCCAATTTTTGGGCATCACATTTGTATGTCGCACTAATATATTTCTTAATCGCCAAAAGTGATGAACCGCCACGTTCCTTTAAATTCTTAATTGATGCGTCGACCATTTGTTGTGTTGGTGGATGGGTAGGGGCAACCGACGGCTTTTTGGGTGTAGCTGCCTTAACCTTTTTGGCAACAACTTTCTTTTCAGCAATAGTAGCAGCAGTAGCTACTGGGGAGCTTACATTCACAACAGCAACTGAATCAGACATTTTTATTTATATATTGTAGATTAAAACCTCAATTCAAATTCCACGTATGTATTATACACTTTAAACACTTCACTCACTTTATGCACTGTACGCACTACACCAATAGAGCACTGGTAAATAAAGATAATTTCTGGAATTCAATATGTTGTTTAACTCTGTTTAAAATTTGAGAAGCAGAGCGAAAAGATGATAATCAAATTTTCACGTTCCAGTGCTATTTAGTGCTGCTATATGACAAACTTTAAAATTTATTTAATTCACTAAAATTCACTGAACTTACTAATTCAACAAATGAATATGTAAAACGATAGTATGCATGTGTCACTTTCATATCAACATACTTAAATTGGAATAAAATCAATATTTTTCTTGTAACGAGTGTTTTAGTCAAAACTTTGTACTCAAAATATAAAATTTTCGCTAGTTTTAGTCGATTTTCTTAAAACTCTTTAATATAAATCAATTATTACTATTGAAAATATAAAATATATCAAATTATCAATCATCTAAACATTTTATTTTATATATTACTTAAAATAATATGTTGGAAAAAATAAAATTAAATATCTCCATGGTATCACCAGAGCAATTCTCAGTGGCGTTAGTTGGATGCATGAAATAATCCAATATTTTGATGAATATTGAAGACTTTAATTTTGGTTGAAAAGAATGATGGTAATGAAATAAATAAATTTCACTAATGTGAATTAAGTAAATTTTATTTTAATATAATACTTAATTTTTTGATATTGAAGCAAATATTCACTAATCAATCGCGTTTTTAAATATGTATATATATATATGTATATATGCATACAAAATTTTTTATTTAATTAATTAAATATTATTTTAATTAATAAAAAAATTTAACTTTTTCTTTAAAAAATTTGCAATATATGTCAAAGCAAGGTACAAAATTCCCATATGTACATACATACGTGCTTACTACACGTATACAACTTGTATGCTTGGCGAAGGCAAAAGGCAAAGGTAGTAAGAGTATGATTGTATTCCAAAGTTAAAGAAATAAATATAAAAATATAATTTTAACTACATATATATTTTTAAAAAGTTTTATTTATGTAGCGAAAAAAATTATTTAACAATTAAATATATCAGGCTAGAGGCCTGGGTGTTAAAATACAGTCATAATCTATTTAATTGTTCAATGAGTATGTACATATGAACTTGTGCACATGAAATTTAGAATCACAACAGAATTGTGCGATTGTTTAAAATTTTAATTGTACAAAATTTTGAATCTTTGTTAAAATAATATTGTGGTCCTGAAAAGGACCGTTTTTATGTTTTTTAAATATGTACGCAAGAAATTATTTAATCGCCGAAACCGTATAAAGTACGGCCTTGTCTCTTTAAAGCGTACACAACATCCATAGCTGTAACTGTTTTCCTTTTGGCATGTTCAGTATAGGTAACTGCATCACGGATAACATTCTCCAAAAATACTTTTAAAACACCACGAGTTTCTTCATATATCAAACCAGATATACGTTTTACACCACCACGACGAGCTAAACGTCGAATAGCTGGTTTAGTGATACCTTGGATGTTATCACGTAAAACTTTGCGATGACGTTTGGCGCCACCTTTTCCCAAACCTTTACCACCTTTGCCGCGACCAGTCATTTTTTATTGTACTATTTACTATTTGCACAAGTAAGAATTTAACACTTTAACACTGTGACACTTCACCACCAATGAAATAACAGAAGCGAGAGCACATCTATTTATACCAAAATCTCACAACTACAATACCCAAGCCAAAAGGTACACCATACATCTATCTCGCTTCAACACATGCCTACATAATACATGGACTTGTGAAACGTTGTTGTTGAAATTGCTACTTAAGATGTGAACGTCATACAATTTGTTATAGGTACAGTGTATAGTGTTCTATAGTGTTCAAGTGTGAGAAAATAATAAAGTGAGTAGTGAGTAGTGAAAAATGGCTCGTACAAAGCAAACAGCCCGAAAATCGACTGGTGGAAAGGCACCACGTAAACAATTGGCGACAAAAGCTGCACGCAAAAGTGCACCAGCAACTGGTGGAGTTAAAAAGCCACATCGTTATCGTCCAGGTACAGTGGCGTTGCGTGAAATTCGTCGCTATCAAAAGAGTACCGAATTATTGATACGCAAATTGCCATTCCAGCGCTTGGTTCGTGAAATAGCGCAAGATTTCAAAACAGATCTACGTTTCCAAAGTTCTGCTGTTATGGCTCTATAAGAAGCAAGTGAAGCATACTTGGTTGGTCTTTTTGAAGATACCAATTTGTGTGCCATCCATGCTAAGCGTGTTACAATTATGCCAAAAGATATTCAATTGGCCAGACGTATTCGTGGTGAACGTGCTTAAATCAATAGGAAAACTTGTGAAAAAACGGTCCTTTTCAGGACCACAATTTGTTAATCGAAATAGATGAAAAATTTTGTTGAAATATTTATGCATATATATGGGCCGGTTCGTAAATGCAAAAATTGGCAACACTGCAACTCATAAGTGGTCGAAAATGCAACAATGCAGTATATTGTGCGCAAATAGCAGCAAAACACAAATCATAAAAATGGCTGATGCAACAGATGTGTGCTGATTAACAGTGGCAGTGCAGAATAATCATATTATGCAGCGCAGTGATGAATTTACGAATAGCCTCTATGTGTAGATATTTTTGTGTTTTCGTAAATGTATGTAGACATACCTATACAGTTCTTTATCTACTCCATATCGTTTATACTCGTGTGCTTTTAAGTATAGTCGGCATGCATGTATACACGTTTATGTATGTATATGCGCACATAACCAGTTAATAAGCAGCAAAGCAGCAATTTTGGCGCAATTCGGTAATATGTATAAAAATATAATACACATAATGGGATGCCACGTTCTTTATTAAGAATATTAAATGAATAAGAAAACTATTTTAAAAAATGGTCCTTTTCAGGACCACAATTTGTTAAACAAAAAAGATCAAAAAATTTATTGAAATATTTATGCATATACATACCTATATGTGTAGGTATTTTTGTGTTTTCGTAAATGTATGTAGTACATGTACAGTTCTTTATCTACTCCACATCGTTTATACTCGTGTGCTTTTAAGTATAGTCGGCATGCATGTATACACATTTATGTACGTATGTATATGCGCACATAACCAGTTAATAAGCAGCAATTTTGGCGCAATTCGGTAATATGTATAAAAATATAATACACATAATGGGATGCCACGTTCTTTATTAAGAATATTAAATGAATAAGAAAACTAATATATTTTAAAAAATGGTCCTTTTCAGGACCACAATTTGTTAAACGAAAAAGATCAACAATGTTATTGGAATATTTATGCGTATACATATATGTGTAGATATTTTTGTGTTTTCGTTAATGTACGTAGTACACACATACAAACATACATATACATTTCTTTGTCTACTCCACATCATTTATACACGAGCGTTTTTTAGTACAGCCTGTAGGCATGTATACACATGTATGAATGAATATGTATACATAACCAGTTTATATGCCGCAGTTTTGGCGCAAATATACATGCGTCTAAGTGTATGAAAAAATAACACATTTATTAGGAAAATTATTTAAATCTCTTTGTAAATGTATTTTGTCGTCCTGAAAAGGACGGTTTGTTTGCGTCGGTATTTATAATTATAATTCGCCTATATTTTTCACTTTATGCTTTCTTTTCGGTCTTCTTTGGCAAAAGTACAGCTTGAATATTAGGCAAAACACCACCTTGAGCAATAGTTACACCGGACAACAATTTATTCAATTCTTCATCGTTGCGGATGGCCAATTGTAAATGACGTGGGATGATTCTTGTCTTTTTGTTATCACGAGCAGCATTACCAGCCAATTCAAGAACTTCAGCTGCTAAATATTCCATAACTGCAGCTAGATAAACTGGAGCACCGGCACCAACACGCTCAGCATAATTGCCTTTGCGCAACAAACGATGAATACGACCAACTGGAAATTGAAGACCAGCACGATTTGAACGGGACTTTGCCTTTCCCTTAACTTTACCACCTTTACCACGGCCTGACATTTTAACTGCTATAGATTGTTCACTTCACTACACGACAAAGCACTCTACTGTATTATACTCAATGTATAAGCACACTATTCACTGATACACAAAATGTGCGCTGCTTATATACTTTTTCGCTATGCTGAGCACCAACCCCTGTACTGTGCTGTTGAGCATCGTGCGTATACTACTACTTCGTATTGTCTCACCGAAGAGTTGGTCGGCAAATGTACACTTAAGCTTGCACCAGACACATGGTATGTATAATAAGTGACAAATAGTGCGAGTGAAAATAAAATATCATCAACGTTGTGAAGAAATTAAAATGCCGCCAAAAACTAGTGGAAAAGCAGCAAAGAAAGCCGGTAAGGCTCAAAAGAATATTACTAAAAATGATAAGAAAAAGAAGCGTAAGAGGAAGGAAAGTTATGCCATCTACATCTATAAAGTGTTGAAACAAGTACATCCTGATACCGGTATTTCATCCAAGGCCATGAGCATTATGAATAGTTTTGTGAATGACATCTTTGAGCGCATTGCTGCGGAAGCGTCGCGTTTAGCTCACTATAACAAACGTTCAACCATCACCAGTCGCGAAATTCAAACTGCTGTACGTTTACTTTTGCCCGGTGAATTGGCCAAACATGCCGTCAGTGAAGGTACCAAAGCTGTTACCAAATATACCAGTTCCAAATAATTTTTCCAACTGAACTAATGGTATATAAATATATTAACAAAACAAGGCCCTTTTCAGGGCCATAAAATATAAATTAACAAAGAGGATAAAAAATTGTTGATTAGTATCTCTACATACATATGTACATATGTATGCACATTGAAATTAATTTAAAAATTCCTTAATATTGAAGAATATATTCATATGGTTTCATTAGTCTATTAAATATGATTTTGTTAAACTACTTGGTTTTTATTTTTTTAATGTTTTCTACACACCGTAAGGAATAAATTCACTTTTGATCTTTTTGTTAAGAGATTTTGTAGCCCTGAAAAGGGCTTATTATTAATTTACCATGAAGGTTCCGTTTATAACTCACTTACAAACACCGTAAATTATTTACTTTTTACCTGCTGCTGTAGGTTTTTTTGCGGCTGGCTTTTTATTCGATGCAGACTTCTTGGATTTAGCAGCAGTTGCTTTTGCTTTAGCTGCTTTTGGCTTAGCAGTTGCAGATTTGGCTTTAGTTGGTTTCACTTTTAATGCACCACCCTTTTTTGCACCTTTCGCCTTAGCCTTTTCAGTTTTCTTCTTTTCAGCTGTTTTCTTACTGGCAACAGCTTTTTTTACCTTTTTCTCACCACTTGCCGCCTTTTTGACTTTACTCAATGATTTTTTCTTTGATGCACCACTATCTGCTGCCTTCTTTTTAGCCTTAACCTTCTCTGCTGATTTTACGGCTTTTGATTTCAATTTTCCCTCGCTTGATTTACTGGCTGCAACTGATAGTTTGAATGAACCGGACGCACCTTTTCCTTTGGTTTGAATTAGTTTTCCACTTGTAACAGCCGATTTCAAATAACGTTTAATGAATGGTGCCAATTTTTGGGCATCACATTTGTATGTCGCACTAATATATTTCTTAATCGCCAAGAGTGATGAACCGCCACGTTCCTTTAAATTCTTAATTGATGCGTCGACCATTTGTTGTGTTGGTGGATGGGTAGGGGCAACCGACGGCTTTTTGGGTTTAGCTGCCTTAACCTTTTTGGCAACAACTTTCTTTTCAGCAATAGTAGCAGCAGTAGCTACTGGGGAGCTTACATTCACAACAGCAACTGAATCAGACATCTTTATATATTGTAGATTAAAACCTCAATTCAAATTCCACGTATGTATTATACACTTTATACACTTCACTCACTTTATGCACTGTATGCACTACATTAATAGAGCACTGGTAAATTAAGATAATTTCTGGAATCCAATATGTAGTTTAACTCCCTTCAAAATTTGAGAAGCAGAGCGAAAAGATGATAATCAAATTTTCACGTTCCAGTGCTATTTAGTGCTTCTATATGACAAACTTTAAGATTTATTTAATTCACTAAAATTCATTGAATTTACTAATTCAACAAATTTATATATAAAACGATAGTATGCATGAGTCACTTTCATATCAATATACTTAAATTGGAATAAAATCAATATTTTTCTTGTAACGAGTGTTTTAGTCGAAACTTTGTACTCAAAATATTAAATTTTCGCTAGTTTTAGTCGATTTTCTTAAAACTCCTTAATATAAATCAATTATAACTATTGAAAATATAAAATATATCAAATTATCAATCATCTAAACAGCTTATTTTATATATTACTTAAAATAATATGTTTGAAAAAATAAAATTAAATATCTCAATGGTATCACCAGAGCAATTCTCAGTGGCGTTAGTTGGATGCATGAAATAATCCAGTATTTTGATGAATATTGAAAACTTTAATTTTGGTTGAAATGAATGATGGTAATGAAATAATTAAATTTGACTAATGTGAATTATGTAAATTTTATTTTAATATAATACTTAATTTTTTGATATTAATTCAAATATTCACTGATCAATCAATATATATATATTATATATATACATATGTCTGCATACAAAATTTTTTATTTAATTAATTAAATATTATTGTTATTAATAAAAAAATGTAACTTTTTCTTTAAAAATTTGCAATATATGTCAAAGCAAGGTACAAAATTCCCATATGTACATACGTGTTTACATACAAGTATACTACTTGTATGCTTGGCGAAGGCAAAAGGCAAAGGTAGTAAGAGTATGATTGTATTCCAACGTTAAAGAAATAAATATAAATATAAAAATATAATTTTAACTACATATATATTTTTAAAAAGTTGTATTTATGTATGTAGCGAAAAAAAATTATTTAAAAATTAAATATATCAGGTTAGAGGCCTGGGTGTTAAAATACAGTCATAATCTATTTAACACGATCGCGGACACTAAAAATTTCTGGAAGCTGCAAAAATAGACAGGCAATTATTTTTGAAACTAGTTGCAATATCCTAAATCTGATTACACATATATTATAAGTGTAGTCAGAACATCGTATTTTAATGATGAAAGTACTTAATGAATCAAGTGGTCATTACTTTAAAATGTATATTAATTACAAAAACTTAAAGTTACATGAAATTAAATGAAAAAAACTTGGCTTTAAAATTTGAATGCTGTAGCATTCACGTCATTTTGCATCACTATAAAAATGACTGCTATAGCATTCACGTCCGCGAACGTGTTAATTGTATAATGAGTATGTATGTACATATGTACTCGTGCACATCAAATATAGAATCACATCAGAATTGTGCGTTTGTTTAAAATTTTAATTGTACAAAATTTTGAATCTTTGTTAAAAGAATATTGTGGTCCTGAAAAGGACCGTTTATGTTTTTCAAATATGTACCCAAGAAATTATTTAACCGCCGAAACCGTATAAAGTACGGCCTTGTCTCTTTAAAGCGTACACAACATCCATAGCTGTAACTGTTTTCCTTTTGGCATGTTCAGTATAGGTAACTGCATCACGGATAACATTCTCCAAAAATACTTTTAAAACACCACGAGTTTCTTCATATATCAAACCAGATATACGTTTTACACCACCACGACGAGCTAAACGTCGAATAGCTGGTTTAGTGATACCTTGGATGTTATCACGTAAAACTTTGCGATGACGTTTGGCGCCACCTTTTCCCAAACCTTTACCACCTTTGCCGCGACCAGTCATTTTTTATTGTACTATTTACTATTTGCACAAGTAAGAATTTAACACTTTAACACTGTGACACTTCACCACCAATGAAATAACAGAAGCGAGAGCACATCTATTTATACCAAAATCTCACAACTGCTATACACAAGACAAAAGGTACGCCATACATCTATCTCGCTTCAACACATACCTCATAATACATGGACTTGTGAAACATATTAGTTGGAATTGCTACTTAGGTTGTGAACGTCATACAATTTGTTATAGGTACAGTGTACAGTGTACAGTGTTCTATAGTGTTCAAATCATTGTGACAAATAATAAAAAAAAAGTGAGTAGTGAAAAATGGCTCGTACAAAGCAAACAGCCCGAAAATCGACTGGTGGAAAAGCACCACGTAAACAATTGGCGACAAAAGCAGCACGCAAAAGTGCACCAGCAACTGGTGGAGTTAAAAAGCCACATCGTTATCGTCCAGGTACAGTGGCGTTGCGTGAAATTCGTCGCTATCAAAAGAGTACCGAATTATTGATACGCAAATTGCCATTCCAGCGCTTGGTTCGTGAAATAGCGCAAGATTTCAAAACAGATCTACGTTTCCAAAGTTCTGCTGTTATGGCTCTACAAGAAGCAAGTGAAGCATACTTGGTTGGTCTTTTTGAAGATACCAATTTGTGTGCCATCCATGCTAAGCGTGTTACAATTATGCCAAAAGATATTCAATTGGCCAGACGTATTCGTGGTGAACGTGCTTAAATCAATAGGAAAACTTGTGAAAAAACGGTCCTTTTCAGGACCACAATTTGTTAAACGAAAAAGATCAAAAATTTTATTGAAATATTTATGCATATACATACATACCTATATGTGTAGGTATTTTTGTGTTTTCGTAAATGTATGTAGTACATGTACAGTTCTTTATCTACTCCACATCGTTTATACTCGTGTGCTTTTAAGTATAGTCGGCATGCATGTATACACGTTTATGTATGTATATGCGCACATAACCAGTTAATAAGCAGCAAAGCAGCAATTTTGGCGCAATTCGGTAATATGTATAAAAATATAATACACATAATGGGATGCCACGTTCTTTATTAAGAATATTAAATGAATAAGAAAACTATTTTAAAAAATGGTCCTTTTCAGGACCACAATTTGTTAAACAAAAAAGATCAAAAAATTTATTGAAATATTTATGCATATACATACCTATATGTGTAGGTATTTTTGTGTTTTCGTAAATGTATGTAGTACATGTACAGTTCTTTATCTACTCCACATCGTTTATACTCGTGTGCTTTTAAGTATAGTCGGCATGCATGTATACACATTTATGTACGTATGTATATGCGCACATAACCAGTTAATAAGCAGCAATTTTGGCGCAATTCGGTAATATGTATAAAAATATAATACACATAATGGGATGCCACGTTCTTTATTAAGAATATTAAATGAATAAGAAAACTAATATATTTTAAAAAATGGTCCTTTTCAGGACCACAATTTGTTAAACGAAAAAGATCAACAATGTTATTGGAATATTTATGCGTATACATATATGTGTAGATATTTTTGTGTTTTCGTTAATGTACGTAGTACACACATACAAACATACATATACATTTCTTTGTCTACTCCACATCATTTATACACGAGCGTTTTTTAGTACAGCCTGTAGGCATGTATACACATGTATGAATGAATATGTATACATAACCAGTTTATATGCCGCAGTTTTGGCGCAAATATACATGCGTCTAAGTGTATGAAAAAATAACACATTTATTAGGAAAATTATTTAAATCTCTTTGTAAATGTATTTTGTCGTCCTGAAAAGGACGGTTTGTTTGCGTCGGTATTTATAATTATAATTCGCCTATATTTTTCACTTTATGCTTTCTTTTCGGTCTTCTTTGGCAAAAGTACAGCTTGAATATTAGGCAAAACACCACCTTGAGCAATAGTTACACCGGACAACAATTTATTCAATTCTTCATCGTTGCGGATGGCCAATTGTAAATGACGTGGGATGATTCTTGTCTTTTTGTTATCACGAGCAGCATTACCAGCCAATTCAAGAACTTCAGCTGCTAAATATTCCATAACTGCAGCTAGATAAACTGGAGCACCGGCACCAACACGCTCAGCATAATTGCCTTTGCGCAACAAACGATGAATACGACCAACTGGAAATTGAAGACCAGCACGATTTGAACGGGACTTTGCCTTTCCCTTAACTTTACCACCTTTACCACGGCCTGACATTTTAACTGCTATAGATTGTTCACTTCACTACACGACAAAGCACTCTACTGTATTATACTCAATGTATAAGCACACTATTCACTGATACACAAAATGTGCGCTGCTTATATACTTTTTCGCTATGCTGAGCACCAACCCCTGTACTGTGCTGTTGAGCATCGTGCGTATACTACTACTTCGTATTGTCTCACCGAAGAGTTGGTCGGCAAATGTACACTTAAGCTTGCACCAGACACATGGTATGTATAATAAGTGACAAATAGTGCGAGTGAAAATAAAATATCATCAACGTTGTGAAGAAATTAAAATGCCGCCAAAAACTAGTGGAAAAGCAGCAAAGAAAGCCGGTAAGGCTCAAAAGAATATTACTAAAAATGATAAGAAAAAGAAGCGTAAGAGGAAGGAAAGTTATGCCATCTACATCTATAAAGTGTTGAAACAAGTACATCCTGATACCGGTATTTCATCCAAGGCCATGAGCATTATGAATAGTTTTGTGAATGACATCTTTGAGCGCATTGCTGCGGAAGCGTCGCGTTTAGCTCACTATAACAAACGTTCAACCATCACCAGTCGCGAAATTCAAACTGCTGTACGTTTACTTTTGCCCGGTGAATTGGCCAAACATGCCGTCAGTGAAGGTACCAAAGCTGTTACCAAATATACCAGTTCCAAATAATTTTTCCAACTGAACTAATGGTATATAAATATATTAACAAAACAAGGCCCTTTTCAGGGCCATAAAATATAAATTAACAAAGAGGATAAAAAATTGTTGATTAGTATCTCTACATACATATGTACATATGTATGCACATTGAAATTAATTTAAAAATTCCTTAATATTGAAGAATATATTCATATGGTTTCATTAGTCTATTAAATATGATTTTGTTAAACTACTTGGTTTTTATTTTTTTAATGTTTTCTACACACCGTAAGGAATAAATTCACTTTTGATCTTTTTGTTAAGAGATTTTGTAGCCCTGAAAAGGGCTTATTATTAATTTACCATGAAGGTTCCGTTTATAACTCACTTACAAACACCGTAAATTATTTACTTTTTACCTGCTGCTGTAGGTTTTTTTGCGGCTGGCTTTTTATTCGATGCAGACTTCTTGGATTTAGCAGCAGTTGCTTTTGCTTTAGCTGCTTTTGGTTTAGCAGTTCCACCCTTTTTTGCATCTTTCGCCTTAGCCTTTTCAGTTTTCTTCTTTTCAGCTGTTTTCTTACTGGCAACAGATTTTTTTACCTTTTTCTCACCACTTGCCGCCTTTTTGACTTTACTCAATGATTTTTTCTTTGATGCACCACTATCTGCTGCCTTCTTTTTAGCCTTAACCTTCTCTGCTGATTTTACGGCTTTTGATTTCAATTTTCCCTCGCTTGATTTACTGGCTGCAACTGATAGTTTGAATGAACCGGACGCACCTTTTCCTTTGGTTTGAATTAGTTTTCCACTTGTAACAGCCGATTTCAAATAACGTTTAATGAATGGTGCCAATTTTTGGGCATCACATTTGTATGTCGCACTAATATATTTCTTAATCGCCAAGAGTGATGAACCGCCACGTTCCTTTAAATTCTTAATTGATGCGTCGACCATTTGTTGTGTTGGTGGATGGGTAGGGGCAACCGACGGCTTTTTGGGTTTAGCTGCCTTAACCTTTTTGGCAACAACTTTCTTTTCAGCAATAGTAGCAGCAGTAGCTACTGGGGAGCTTACATTCACAACAGCAACTGAATCAGACATCTTTATATATTGTAGATTAAAACCTCAATTCAAATTCCACGTATGTATTATACACTTTATACACTTCACTCACTTTATGCACTGTATGCACTACATTAATAGAGCACTGGTAAATTAAGATAATTTCTGGAATCCAATATGTAGTTTAACTCCCTTCAAAATTTGAGAAGCAGAGCGAAAAGATGATAATCAAATTTTCACGTTCCAGTGCTATTTAGTGCTTCTATATGACAAACTTTAAGATTTATTTAATTCACTAAAATTCATTGAATTTACTAATTCAACAAATTTATATATAAAACGATAGTATGCATGAGTCACTTTCATATCAATATACTTAAATTGGAATAAAATCAATATTTTTCTTGTAACGAGTGTTTTAGTCGAAACTTTGTACTCAAAATATTAAATTTTCGCTAGTTTTAGTCGATTTTCTTAAAACTCCTTAATATAAATCAATTATAACTATTGAAAATATAAAATATATCAAATTATCAATCATCTAAACAGGTTATTTTATATATTACTTAAAATAATATGTTTGAAAAAATAAAATTAAATATCTCAATGGTATCACCAGAGCAATTCTCAGTGGCGTTAGTTGGATGCATGAAATAATCCAGTATTTTGATGAATATTGAAAACTTTAATTTTGGTTGAAATGAATGATGGTAATGAAATAATTAAATTTGACTAATGTGGATTATGTAAATTTTATTTTAATATATTACTTAATTTTTTGATATTAATTCAAATATTCACTGATCAATAAATATATATATATATTATATATATACATATGTGTGCATACAAAATTTTTTATTTAATTAATTAAATATTATTGTTATTAATAAAAAAATGTAACTTTTTCTTAAAAAATTTGCAATATATGTCAAAGCAAGATACAAAATTCCCATAGGTACATACGTGTTTACATACAAGTATACTACTTGTATGCTTGGCGAAGGCAAAAGGCAAAGGTAGTAAGAGTATGATTGTATTCCAACGTTAAAGAAATAAATATAAATATAAAAATATAATTTTAACTACAAATATATTTTTAAAAAGTTGTATTTATGTATGTAGCGAAAAAAATTATTTAAAAATTAAATATATCAGGTTAGAGGCCTGGGTGTTAAAATACAGTCATAATCTATTTAACACGATCGCGGACACTAAAAATTTCTGGAAGCTGCAAAAATAGACAGGCAATTATTTTTGAAACTAGTTGCAATATCCTAAATCTGATTACACATATATTATAAGTGTAGTCAGAACATCGTATTTTAACTGTTATATGAAAGTACTTAATGAATCAAGTGGTCATTACTTTAAAATGTATATTAATTACAAAAACTTAAAGTTACATGAAATTAAATGAACAAAACTTGGCTTTAAAATTTGAATGCTGTAGCATCACGTCATTTTGCATCACTATAAAAATAAATGCTATAGCATTCACGTCCGCGAACGTGTTAATTGTATGAGTATGTACATATGTATGTACTCGTGCTCATGCAATATAGAATCACAACAGAATTGTGCGTTTGTTTAAAATTTTAATTGAACAAAATTTTGAATCTTTGTTAAAAGAATATTGTGGTCCTGAAAAGGACCGTTTATGTTTTTCAAATATGTACCCAAGAAATTATTTAACCGCCGAAACCGTATAAAGTACGGCCTTGTCTCTTTAAAGCGTACACAACATCCATAGCTGTAACTGTTTTCCTTTTGGCATGTTCAGTATAGGTAACTGCATCACGGATAACATTCTCCAAAAATACTTTTAAAACACCACGAGTTTCTTCATATATCAAACCAGATATACGTTTTACACCACCACGACGAGCTAAACGTCGAATAGCTGGTTTAGTGATACCTTGGATGTTATCACGTAAAACTTTGCGATGACGTTTGGCGCCACCTTTTCCCAAACCTTTACCACCTTTGCCGCGACCAGTCATTTTTTAGTATTTACTATTTGCACAAGTAAGAATTTAACACTTTAACACTGTGACACTTCACCACCAATGAAATAACAGAAGCGAGAGCACATCTATTTATACCAAAATCTCACAACTGCTATACACAAGACAAAAGGTACGCCATACATCTATCTCGCTTCAACACATACCTCATAATACATGGACTTGTGAAACATATTAGTTGGAATTGCTACTTAGGTTGTGAACGTCATACAATTTGTTATAGGTACAGTGTACAGTGTACAGTGTTCAATAGTGTTCAAATCATTGTGACAAATAATAAAAAAAGTGAGTAGTGAAAAATGGCTCGTACAAAGCAAACAGCCCGAAAATCGACTGGTGGAAAGGCACCACGTAAACAATTGGCGACAAAAGCAGCACGCAAAAGTGCACCAGCAACTGGTGGAGTTAAAAAGCCACATCGTTATCGTCCAGGTACAGTGGCGTTGCGTGAAATTCGTCGCTATCAAAAGAGTACCGAATTATTGATACGCAAATTGCCATTCCAGCGCTTGGTTCGTGAAATAGCGCAAGATTTCAAAACAGATCTACGTTTCCAAAGTTCTGCTGTTATGGCTCTACAAGAAGCAAGTGAAGCATACTTGGTTGGTCTTTTTGAAGATACCAATTTGTGTGCCATCCATGCTAAGCGTGTTACAATTATGCCAAAAGATATTCAATTGGCTAGACGTATTCGTGGTGAACGTGCTTAAATCAATAAGAAAACATATAAAAAAACGGTCCTTTTCAGGACCACAATTTGTTAAACAAAAAAGATCAAAAATTTTATTGAAATATTTATGCATATACATACCTATATGTGTAGGTATTTTTGTGTTTTCGTAAATGTATGTAGTACATGTACAGTTCTTTATCTACTCCACATCGTTTATACTCGTGTGCTTTTAAGTATAGTCGGCATGCATGTATACACATTTATGTACGTATGTATATGCGCACATAACCAGTTAATAAGCAGCAAAGCAGCAATTTTGGCGCAATTCGGTAATATGTATAAAAATATAATACACATAATGGGATGCCACGTTCTTTATTAAGAATATTAAATGAATAAGAAAACTAATATATTTTAAAAAATGGTCCTTTTCAGGACCACAATTTGTTAAACGAAAAAGATCAACAATGTTATTGGAATATTTATGCGTATACATATATGTGTAGATATTTTTGTGTTTTCGTTAATGTACGTAGTACACACATACAAACATACATATACATTTCTTTGTCTACTCCACATCATTTATACACGAGCGTTTTTTAGTACAGCCTGTAGGCATGTATACACATGTATGAATGAATATGTATACATAACCAGTTTATATGCCGCAGTTTTGGCGCAAATATACATGCGTCTAAGTGTATGAAAAAATAACACATTTATTAGGAAAATTATTTAAATCTCTTTGTAAATGTATTTTGTCGTCCTGAAAAGGACGGTTTGTTTGCGTCGGTATTTATAATTATAATTCGCCTATATTTTTCACTTTATGCTTTCTTTTCGGTCTTCTTTGGCAAAAGTACAGCTTGAATATTAGGCAAAACACCACCTTGAGCAATAGTTACACCAGACAACAATTTATTCAATTCTTCATCGTTGCGGATGGCCAATTGTAAATGACGTGGGATGATTCTTGTCTTTTTGTTATCACGAGCAGCATTACCAGCCAATTCAAGAACTTCAGCTGCTAAATATTCCATAACTGCAGCTAGATAAACTGGAGCACCGGCACCAACACGCTCAGCATAATTGCCTTTGCGCAACAAACGATGAATACGACCAACTGGAAATTGAAGACCAGCACGATTTGAACGGGACTTTGCCTTTCCCTTAACTTTACCACCTTTACCACGGCCTGACATTTTCACTGCTATAGATTGTTCACTTCACTACACTAAAAAGCACTGTAATGTATTATACTCAATGTATAAGCACACTAATCACTGATACACAAAATGTGCGCTGCTTATATACTTTTTCGCTATGCTGAGCACCAACCCCTGTACTGTGCTGTTGAGCATCGTGCGTATACTACTACTTCGTATTATCTCGCCGAAGAGTTGGTCGGCAAATATACACTTAAGCATGCACACGACAAATGGTAGGTATAATAAGTGACAGTGCGAGTGAAAATAAAATCATAAAATCATCAAAGTTGTGAAATTAAAATGCCACCAAAAACTAGTGGAAAAGCAGCAAAGAAAGCCGGTAAGGCTCAAAAGAATATTACTAAAAATGATAAGAAAAAGAAGCGTAAGAGGAAGGAAAGTTATGCCATCTACATTTATAAAGTGTTGAAACAAGTACATCCTGATACCGGTATTTCATCCAAGGCCATGAGCATTATGAATAGTTTTGTGAATGACATCTTTGAGCGCATTGCTGCGGAAGCGTCGCGTTTAGCTCACTATAACAAACGTTCAACCATCACCAGTCGCGAAATTCAAACTGCTGTACGTTTACTTTTGCCCGGTGAATTGGCCAAACATGCCGTCAGTGAAGGTACCAAAGCTGTTACCAAATATACCAGTTCCAAATAATTTTTCCAACTGAACTAATGGTATATAAATATATTAACAAAACAAGGCCCTTTTCAGGGCCATAAAATATAAATTAACAAAGAGGATAAAAAACTGTTGATTAATATCTCTGCATATTGGCACATTGAAATTAATTTAAAAATTCCTTAATATTGAAGAATATATTCATATGGTTTCATTAGTCTATTAATTAAATATGATTTTGTTGAACTACTTGGTTTTTATTTTTTTAATGTTTTCTACACACTGTAGGGAATAAATTCACTTTTGATCTTTTTGTTAAGAGATTTTGTAGCCCTGAAAAGGGCTTATTATTAATTTACCATGAAGGTTCCGTTTATAACTCACTTACAAACACCGTAAATTATTTACTTTTTACCTGCTGCTGTAGGTTTTTTTGCGGCTGGCTTTTTATTCGATGCAGACTTCTTGGATTTAGCAGCAGTTGCTTTTGCTTTAGCTGCTTTTGGCTTAGCAGTTGCAGATTTGGCTTTAGTTGGTTTCACTTTTAATGCACCACCCTTTTTTGCATCTTTCGCCGTAGCCTTTTCAGTTTTCTTCTTTTCAGCTGTTTTCTTACTGGCAACAGCTTTTTTTACCTTTTTCTCACCACTTGCCGCCTTTTTGACTTTACTCAATGATTTTTTCTTTGATGCACCACTATCTGCTGCCTTCTTTTTAGCCTTAACCTTCTCTGCTGATTTTACGGCTTTTGATTTCAATTTTCCCTCGCTTGATTTACTGGCTGCAACTGATAGTTTGAATGAACCGGACGCACCTTTTCCTTTGGTTTGAATTAGTTTTCCACTTGTAACAGCCGATTTCAAATAACGTTTAATGAATGGTGCCAATTTTTGGGCATCACATTTGTATGTCGCACTAATATATTTCTTAATCGCCAAGAGTGATGAACCGCCACGTTCCTTTAAATTCTTAATTGATGCGTCGACCATTTGTTGTGTTGGTGGATGGGTAGGGGCAACCGACGGCTTTTTGGGTTTAGCTGCCTTAACCTTTTTGGCAACAACTTTCTTTTCAGCAATAGTAGCAGCAGTAGCTACTGGGGAGCTTACATTCACAACAACAACTGAATCAGACATCTTTATTTATATATTGTAGATTAAAACCTCAATTCAAATTCCACGTATGTATTATACACTTTATACACTTCACTCACTTTATGCACTGTATGCACTACATTAATAGAGCACTGGTAAATTAAGATAATTTCTGGAATCCAATATGTAGTTTAACTCCCTTCAAAATTTGAGAAGCAGAGTGAAAAGATGATAATCAAATTTTCACGTTCCAGTGCTATTTAGTGCTTCTATATGACAAACTTTAAGATTTATTTAATTCACTAAAATTCATTGAATTTACTAATTCAACAAATTTATATATAAAACGATAGTATGCATGAGTCACTTTCATATCAATATACTTAAATTGGAATAAAATCAATATTTTTCTTGTAACGAGTGTTTTAGTCGAAACTTTGTACTCAAAATATTAAATTTTCGCTAGTTTTAGTCGATTTTCTTAAAACTCCTTAATATAAATCAATTATAACTATTGAAAATATAAAATATATCAAATTATCAATCATCTAAACAGCTTATTTTATATATTACTTAAAATAATATCTTTGAAAAAATAAAATTAAATATCTCAATGGTATCACCAGAGCAATTCTCAGTGGCGTTAGTTGGATGCATGAAATAATCCAGTATTTTGATGAATATTGAAAACTTTAATTTTGGTTGAAATGAATGATGGTAATGAAATAATTAAATTTGACTAATGTGAATTATGTAAATTTTATTTTAATATAATACTTAATTTTTTGATATTAATTCAAATATTCACTGATCAATCAATATATATATATTATATATATACATATGTCTGCATACAAAATTTTTTATTTAATTAATTAAATATTATTGTTATTAATAAAAAAATGTAACTTTTTCTTTAAAAATTTGCAATATATGTCAAAGCAAGGTACAAAATTCCCATATGTACATACGTGTTTACATACAAGTATACTACTTGTATGCTTGGCGAAGGCAAAAGGCAAAGGTAGTAAGAGTATGATTGTATTCCAACGTTAAAGAAATAAATATAAATATAAAAATATAATTTTAACTACATATATATTTTTAAAAAGTTGTATTTATGTATGTAGCGAAAAAAAATTATTTAAAAATTAAATATATCAGGTTAGAGGCCTGGGTGTTAAAATACAGTCATAATCTATTTAACACGATCGCGGACACTAAAAATTTCTGGAAGCTGCAAAAATAGACAGGCAATTATTTTTGAAACTAGTTGCAATATCCTAAATCTGATTACACATATATTATAAGTGTAGTCAGAACATCGTATTTTAACTGTTATATGAAAGTACTTAATGAATCAAGTGGTCATTACTTTAAAATGTATATTAATTACAAAAACTTAAAGTTACATGAAATTAAATGAAAAAAACTTGGCTTTAAAATTTGAATGCTGTAGCATTCACGTCATTTTGCATCACTATAAAAATGACTGCTATAGCATTCACGTCCGCGAACGTGTTAATTGTATAATGAGTATGTATGTACATATGTACTCGTGCACATCAAATATAGAATCACATCAGAATTGTGCGTTTGTTTAAAATTTTAATTGTACAAAATTTTGAATCTTTGTTAAAAGAATATTGTGGTCCTGAAAAGGACCGTTTATGTTTTTCAAATATATACCCAAGAAATTATTTAACCGCCGAAACCGTATAAAGTACGGCCTTGTCTCTTTAAAGCGTACACAACATCCATAGCTGTAACTGTTTTCCTTTTGGCATGTTCAGTATAGGTAACTGCATCACGGATAACATTCTCCAAAAATACTTTTAAAACACCACGAGTTTCTTCATATATCAAACCAGATATACGTTTTACACCACCACGACGAGCTAAACGTCGAATAGCTGGTTTAGTGATACCTTGGATGTTATCACGTAAAACTTTGCGATGACGTTTGGCGCCACCTTTTCCCAAACCTTTACCACCTTTGCCGCGACCAGTCATTTTTTAGTATTTACTATTTGCACAAGTAAGAATTTAACACTTTAACACTGTAACACTTCACCACCAATGAAATAACAGTAGCGAGAGCACATCTATTTATACCAAAATCTCACAACTGCTATACACAAGACAAAAGGTACGCCATACATCTATCTCGCTTCAACACACATACCTCATAATACATGGACTTGTGAAACATATTAGTTGGAATTGCTACTTAGGTTGTGAACGTCATACAATTTGTTATAGGTACAGTGTACAGTGTACAGTGTTCTATAGTGTTCAAATCAGTGTGACAAATAATAAAAAAAAGTGAGTAGTGAAAAATGGCTCGTACAAAGCAAACAGCCCGAAAATCGACTGGTGGAAAAGCACCACGTAAACAATTGGCGACAAAAGCAGCACGCAAAAGTGCACCAGCAACTGGTGGAGTTAAAAAGCCACATCGTTATCGTCCAGGTACAGTGGCGTTGCGTGAAATTCGTCGCTATCAAAAGAGTACCGAATTATTGATACGCAAATTGCCATTCCAGCGCTTGGTTCGTGAAATAGCGCAAGATTTCAAAACAGATCTACGTTTCCAAAGTTCTGCTGTTATGGCTCTACAAGAAGCAAGTGAAGCATACTTGGTTGGTCTTTTTGAAGATACCAATTTGTGTGCCATCCATGCTAAGCGTGTTACAATTATGCCAAAAGATATTCAATTGGCCAGACGTATTCGTGGTGAACGTGCTTAAATCAATAGGAAAACTTGTGAAAAAACGGTCCTTTTCAGGACCACAATTTGTTAAACGAAAAAGATCAAAAATTTTATTGAAATATTTATGCATATACATACATACCTATATGTGTAGATATTTTTGTGTTTTCGTAAATGTATGTAGTACATGTACAGTTCTTTATCTACTCCACATCGTTTATACTCGTGTGCTTTTAAGTATAGTCGGCATGCATGTATACACGTTTATGTATGTATATGCGCACATAACCAGTTAATAAGCAGCAAAGCAGCAATTTTGGCGCAATTCGGTAATATGTATAAAAATATAATACACATAATGGGATGCCACGTTCTTTATTAAGAATATTAAATGAATAAGAAAACTATTTTAAAAAATGGTCCTTTTCAGGACCACAATTTGTTAAACGAAAAAGATCAACAATGTTATTGGAATATTTATGCGTATACATATATGTGTAGATATTTTTGTGTTTTCGTTAATGTACGTAGTACACACATACAAACATACATATACATTTCTTTGTCTACTCCACATCATTTATACACGAGCGTTTTTTAGTACAGCCTGTAGGCATGTATACACATGTATGAATGAATATGTATACATAACCAGTTTATATGCCGCAGTTTTGGCGCAAATATACATGCGTCTAAGTGTATGAAAAAATAACACATTTATTAGGAAAATTATTTAAATCTCTTTGTAAATGTATTTTGTCGTCCTGAAAAGGACGGTTTGTTTGCGTCGGTATTTATAATTATAATTCGCCTATATTTTTCACTTTATGCTTTCTTTTCGGTCTTCTTTGGCAAAAGTACAGCTTGAATATTAGGCAAAACACCACCTTGAGCAATAGTTACACCAGACAACAATTTATTCAATTCTTCATCGTTGCGGATGGCCAATTGTAAATGACGTGGGATGATTCTTGTCTTTTTGTTATCACGAGCAGCATTACCAGCCAATTCAAGAACTTCAGCTGCTAAATATTCCATAACTGCAGCTAGATAAACTGGAGCACCGGCACCAACACGCTCAGCATAATTGCCTTTGCGCAACAAACGATGAATACGACCAACTGGAAATTGAAGACCAGCACGATTTGAACGGGACTTTGCCTTTCCCTTAACTTTACCACCTTTACCACGGCCTGACATTTTCACTGCTATAGATTGTTCACTTCACTACACTAAAAAGCACTGTAATGTATTATACTCAATGTATAAGCACACTAATCACTGATACACAAAATGTGCGCTGCTTATATACTTTTTCGCTATGCTGAGCACCAACCCCTGTACTGTGCTGTTGAGCATCGTGCGTATACTACTACTTCGTATTATCTCGCCGAAGAGTTGGTCGGCAAATATACACTTAAGCATGCACACGACAAATGGT
The DNA here is from genome assembly GCF_027943255.1 of Anastrepha obliqua. Lineage (NCBI taxonomy): Eukaryota > Metazoa > Arthropoda > Insecta > Diptera > Tephritidae > Anastrepha > Anastrepha obliqua. Next base: position 36,518,201 of record NC_072896.1, read on the forward strand.
AGGTATAATAAGTGACAGTGCGAGTGAAAATAAAATCATAAAATCATCAAAGTTGTGAAATTAAAATGCCACCAAAAACTAGTGGAAAAGCAGCAAAGAAAGCCGGTAAGGCTCAAAAGAATATTACTAAAAATGATAAGAAAAAGAAGCGTAAGAGGAAGGAAAGTTATGCCATCTACATTTATAAAGTGTTGAAACAAGTACATCCTGATACCGGTATTTCATCCAAGGCCATGAGCATTATGAATAGTTTTGTGAATGACATCTTTGAGCGCATTGCTGCGGAAGCGTCGCGTTTAGCTCACTATAACAAACGTTCAACCATCACCAGTCGCGAAATTCAAACTGCTGTACGTTTACTTTTGCCCGGTGAATTGGCCAAACATGCCGTCAGTGAAGGTACCAAAGCTGTTACCAAATATACCAGTTCCAAATAATTTTTCCAACTGAACTAATGGTATATAAATATATTAACAAAACAAGGCCCTTTTCAGGGCCATAAAATATAAATTAACAAAGAGGATAAAAAACTGTTGATTAATATCTCTGCATATTGGCACATTGAAATTAATTTAAAAATTCCTTAATATTGAAGAATATATTCATATGGTTTCATTAGTCTATTAATTAAATATGATTTTGTTGAACTACTTGGTTTTTATTTTTTTAATGTTTTCTACACACTGTAGGGAATAAATTCACTTTTGATCTTTTTGTTAAGAGATTTTGTAGCCCTGAAAAGGGCTTATTATTAATTTACCATGAAGGTTCCGTTTATAACTCACTTACAAACACCGTAAATTATTTACTTTTTACCTGCTGCTGTAGGTTTTTTTGCGGCTGGCTTTTTATTCGATGCAGACTTCTTGGATTTAGCAGCAGTTGCTTTTGCTTTAGCTGCTTTTGGCTTAGCAGTTGCAGATTTGGCTTTAGTTGGTTTCACTTTTAATGCACCACCCTTTTTTGCATCTTTCGCCGTAGCCTTTTCAGTTTTCTTCTTTTCAGCTGTTTTCTTACTGGCAACAGCTTTTTTTACCTTTTTCTCACCACTTGCCGCCTTTTTGACTTTACTCAATGATTTTTTCTTTGATGCACCACTATCTGCTGCCTTCTTTTTAGCCTTAACCTTCTCTGCTGATTTTACGGCTTTTGATTTCAATTTTCCCTCGCTTGATTTACTGGCTGCAACTGATAGTTTGAATGAACCGGACGCACCTTTTCCTTTGGTTTGAATTAGTTTTCCACTTGTAACAGCCGATTTCAAATAACGTTTAATGAATGGTGCCAATTTTTGGGCATCACATTTGTATGTCGCACTAATATATTTCTTAATCGCCAAGAGTGATGAACCGCCACGTTCCTTTAAATTCTTAATTGATGCGTCGACCATTTGTTGTGTTGGTGGATGGGTAGGGGCAACCGACGGCTTTTTGGGTTTAGCTGCCTTAACCTTTTTGGCAACAACTTTCTTTTCAGCAATAGTAGCAGCAGTAGCTACTGGGGAGCTTACATTCACAACAACAACTGAATCAGACATCTTTATTTATATATTGTAGATTAAAACCTCAATTCAAATTCCACGTATGTATTATACACTTTATACACTTCACTCACTTTATGCACTGTATGCACTACATTAATAGAGCACTGGTAAATTAAGATAATTTCTGGAATCCAATATGTAGTTTAACTCCCTTCAAAATTTGAGAAGCAGAGTGAAAAGATGATAATCAAATTTTCACGTTCCAGTGCTATTTAGTGCTTCTATATGACAAACTTTAAGATTTATTTAATTCACTAAAATTCATTGAATTTACTAATTCAACAAATTTATATATAAAACGATAGTATGCATGAGTCACTTTCATATCAATATACTTAAATTGGAATAAAATCAATATTTTTCTTGTAACGAGTGTTTTAGTCGAAACTTTGTACTCAAAATATTAAATTTTCGCTAGTTTTAGTCGATTTTCTTAAAACTCCTTAATATAAATCAATTATAACTATTGAAAATATAAAATATATCAAATTATCAATCATCTAAACAGCTTATTTTATATATTACTTAAAATAATATCTTTGAAAAAATAAAATTAAATATCTCAATGGTATCACCAGAGCAATTCTCAGTGGCGTTAGTTGGATGCATGAAATAATCCAGTATTTTGATGAATATTGAAAACTTTAATTTTGGTTGAAATGAATGATGGTAATGAAATAATTAAATTTGACTAATGTGAATTATGTAAATTTTATTTTAATATAATACTTAATTTTTTGATATTAATTCAAATATTCACTGATCAATCAATATATATATATTATATATATACATATGTCTGCATACAAAATTTTTTATTTAATTAATTAAATATTATTGTTATTAATAAAAAAATGTAACTTTTTCTTTAAAAATTTGCAATATATGTCAAAGCAAGGTACAAAATTCCCATATGTACATACGTGTTTACATACAAGTATACTACTTGTATGCTTGGCGAAGGCAAAAGGCAAAGGTAGTAAGAGTATGATTGTATTCCAACGTTAAAGAAATAAATATAAATATAAAAATATAATTTTAACTACATATATATTTTTAAAAAGTTGTATTTATGTATGTAGCGAAAAAAAATTATTTAAAAATTAAATATATCAGGTTAGAGGCCTGGGTGTTAAAATACAGTCATAATCTATTTAACACGATCGCGGACACTAAAAATTTCTGGAAGCTGCAAAAATAGACAGGCAATTATTTTTGAAACTAGTTGCAATATCCTAAATCTGATTACACATATATTATAAGTGTAGTCAGAACATCGTATTTTAATGATGAAAGTATATGAAAGTACTTAATGAATCAAGTGGTCATTACTTTAAAATGTATATTAATTACAAAAACTTAAAGTTACATGAAATTAAATGAAAAAAACTTGGCTTTAAAATTTGAATGCTGTAGCATTCACGTCATTTTGCATCACTATAAAAATGACTGCTATAGCATTCACGTCCGCGAACGTGTTAATTGTATAATGAGTATGTATGTACATATGTACTCGTGCACATCAAATATAGAATCACATCAGAATTGTGCGTTTGTTTAAAATTTTAATTGTACAAAATTTTGAATCTTTGTTAAAAGAATATTGTGGTCCTGAAAAGGACCGTTTATGTTTTTCAAATATGTACCCAAGAAATTATTTAACCGCCGAAACCGTATAAAGTACGGCCTTGTCTCTTTAAAGCGTACACAACATCCATAGCTGTAACTGTTTTCCTTTTGGCATGTTCAGTATAGGTAACTGCATCACGGATAACATTCTCCAAAAATACTTTTAAAACACCACGAGTTTCTTCATATATCAAACCAGATATACGTTTTACACCACCACGACGAGCTAAACGTCGAATAGCTGGTTTAGTGATACCTTGGATGTTATCACGTAAAACTTTGCGATGACGTTTGGCGCCACCTTTTCCCAAACCTTTACCACCTTTGCCGCGACCAGTCATTTTTTAGTATTTACTATTTGCACAAGTAAGAATTTAACACTTTAACACTGTAACACTTCACCACCAATGAAATAACAGTAGCGAGAGCACATCTATTTATACCAAAATCTCACAACTGCTATACACAAGACAAAAGGTACGCCATACATCTATCTCGCTTCAACACACATACCTCATAATACATGGACTTGTGAAACATATTAGTTGGAATTGCTACTTAGGTTGTGAACGTCATACAATTTGTTATAGGTACAGTGTACAGTGTACAGTGTTCTATAGTGTTCAAATCATTGTGACAAATAATAAAAAAAAGTGAGTAGTGAAAAATGGCTCGTACAAAGCAAACAGCCCGAAAATCGACTGGTGGAAAAGCACCACGTAAACAATTGGCGACAAAAGCAGCACGCAAAAGTGCACCAGCAACTGGTGGAGTTAAAAAGCCACATCGTTATCGTCCAGGTACAGTGGCGTTGCGTGAAATTCGTCGCTATCAAAAGAGTACCGAATTATTGATACGCAAATTGCCATTCCAGCGCTTGGTTCGTGAAATAGCGCAAGATTTCAAAACAGATCTACGTTTCCAAAGTTCTGCTGTTATGGCTCTACAAGAAGCAAGTGAAGCATACTTGGTTGGTCTTTTTGAAGATACCAATTTGTGTGCCATCCATGCTAAGCGTGTTACAATTATGCCAAAAGATATTCAATTGGCCAGACGTATTCGTGGTGAACGTGCTTAAATCAATAGGAAAACTTGTGAAAAAACGGTCCTTTTCAGGACCACAATTTGTTAAACGAAAAAGATCAAAAATTTTATTGAAATATTTATGCATATACATACATACCTATATGTGTAGATATTTTTGTGTTTTCGTAAATGTATGTAGTACATGTACAGTTCTTTATCTACTCCACATCGTTTATACTCGTGTGCTTTTAAGTATAGTCGGCATGCATGTATACACGTTTATGTATGTATATGCGCACATAACCAGTTAATAAGCAGCAAAGCAGCAATTTTGGCGCAATTCGGTAATATGTATAAAAATATAATACACATAATGGGATGCCACGTTCTTTATTAAGAATATTAAATGAATAAGAAAACTATTTTAAAAAATGGTCCTTTTCAGGACCACAATTTGTTAAACGAAAAAGATCAACAATGTTATTGGAATATTTATGCGTATACATATATGTGTAGATATTTTTGTGTTTTCGTTAATGTACGTAGTACACACATACAAACATACATATACATTTCTTTGTCTACTCCACATCATTTATACACGAGCGTTTTTTAGTACAGCCTGTAGGCATGTATACACATGTATGAATGAATATGTATACATAACCAGTTTATATGCCGCAGTTTTGGCGCAAATATACATGCGTCTAAGTGTATGAAAAAATAACACATTTATTAGGAAAATTATTTAAATCTCTTTGTAAATGTATTTTGTCGTCCTGAAAAGGACGGTTTGTTTGCGTCGGTATTTATAATTATAATTCGCCTATATTTTTCACTTTATGCTTTCTTTTCGGTCTTCTTTGGCAAAAGTACAGCTTGAATATTAGGCAAAACACCACCTTGAGCAATAGTTACACCAGACAACAATTTATTCAATTCTTCATCGTTGCGGATGGCCAATTGTAAATGACGTGGGATGATTCTTGTCTTTTTGTTATCACGAGCAGCATTACCAGCCAATTCAAGAACTTCAGCTGCTAAATATTCCATAACTGCAGCTAGATAAACTGGAGCACCGGCACCAACACGCTCAGCATAATTGCCTTTGCGCAACAAACGATGAATACGACCAACTGGAAATTGAAGACCAGCACGATTTGAACGGGACTTTGCCTTTCCCTTAACTTTACCACCTTTACCACGGCCTGACATTTTAACTGCTATAGATTGTTCACTTCACTACACGACAAAGCACTCTACTGTATTATACTCAATGTATAAGCACACTATTCACTGATACACAAAATGTGCGCTGCTTATATACTTTTTCGCTATGCTGAGCACCAACCCCTGTACTGTGCTGTTGAGCATCGTGCGTATACTACTACTTCGTATTGTCTCACCGAAGAGTTGGTCGGCAAATGTACACTTAAGCTTGCACCAGACACATGGTATGTATAATAAGTGACAAATAGTGCGAGTGAAAATAAAATATCATCAACGTTGTGAAGAAATTAAAATGCCGCCAAAAACTAGTGGAAAAGCAGCAAAGAAAGCCGGTAAGGCTCAAAAGAATATTACTAAAAATGATAAGAAAAAGAAGCGTAAGAGGAAGGAAAGTTATGCCATCTACATCTATAAAGTGTTGAAACAAGTACATCCTGATACCGGTATTTCATCCAAGGCCATGAGCATTATGAATAGTTTTGTGAATGACATCTTTGAGCGCATTGCTGCGGAAGCGTCGCGTTTAGCTCACTATAACAAACGTTCAACCATCACCAGTCGCGAAATTCAAACTGCTGTACGTTTACTTTTGCCCGGTGAATTGGCCAAACATGCCGTCAGTGAAGGTACCAAAGCTGTTACCAAATATACCAGTTCCAAATAATTTTTCCAACTGAACTAATGGTATATAAATATATTAACAAAACAAGGCCCTTTTCAGGGCCATAAAATATAAATTAACAAAGAGGATAAAAAACTGTTGATTAATATCTCTGCATATTGGCACATTGAAATTAATTTAAAAATTCCTTAATATTGAAGAATATATTCATATGGTTTCATTAGTCTATTAATTAAATATGATTTTGTTGAACTACTTGGTTTTTATTTTTTTAATGTTTTCTACACACTGTAGGGAATAAATTCACTTTTGATCTTTTTGTTAAGAGATTTTGTAGCCCTGAAAAGGGCTTATTATTAATTTACCATGAAGGTTCCGTTTATAACTCACTTACAAACACCGTAAATTATTTACTTTTTACCTGCTGCTGTAGGTTTTTTTGCGGCTGGCTTTTTATTCGATGCAGACTTCTTGGATTTAGCAGCAGTTGCTTTTGCTTTAGCTGCTTTTGGCTTAGCAGTTGCAGATTTGGCTTTAGTTGGTTTCACTTTTAATGCACCACCCTTTTTTGCATCTTTCGCCGTAGCCTTTTCAGTTTTCTTCTTTTCAGCTGTTTTCTTACTGGCAACAGCTTTTTTTACCTTTTTCTCACCACTTGCCGCCTTTTTGACTTTACTCAATGATTTTTTCTTTGATGCACCACTATCTGCTGCCTTCTTTTTAGCCTTCTTCTCTGCTGATTTTACGGCTTTTGATTTCAATTTTCCCTCGCTTGATTTACTGGCTGCAACTGATAGTTTGAATGAACCGGACGCACCTTTTCCTTTGGTTTGAATTAGTTTTCCACTTGTAACAGCCGATTTCAAATAACGTTTAATGAATGGTGCCAATTTTTGGGCATCACATTTGTATGTCGCACTAATATATTTCTTAATCGCCAAGAGTGATGAACCGCCACGTTCCTTTAAATTCTTAATTGATGCGTCGACCATTTGTTGTGTTGGTGGATGGGTAGGGGCAACCGACGGCTTTTTGGGTTTAGCTGCCTTAACCTTTTTGGCAACAACTTTCTTTTCAGCAATAGTAGCAGCAGTAGCTACTGGGGAGCTTACATTCACAACAACAACTGAATCAGACATCTTTATTTATATATTGTAGATTAAAACCTCAATTCAAATTCCACGTATGTATTATACACTTTATACACTTCACTCACTTTATGCACTGTATGCACTACATTAATAGAGCACTGGTAAATTAAGATAATTTCTGGAATCCAATATGTAGTTTAACTCCCTTCAAAATTTGAGAAGCAGAGTGAAAAGATGATAATCAAATTTTCACGTTCCAGTGCTATTTAGTGCTTCTATATGACAAACTTTAAGATTTATTTAATTCACTAAAATTCATTGAATTTACTAATTCAACAAATTTATATATAAAACGATAGTATGCATGAGTCACTTTCATATCAATATACTTAAATTGGAATAAAATCAATATTTTTCTTGTAACGAGTGTTTTAGTCGAAACTTTGTACTCAAAATATTAAATTTTCGCTAGTTTTAGTCGATTTTCTTAAAACTCCTTAATATAAATCAATTATAACTATTGAAAATATAAAATATATCAAATTATCAATCATCTAAACAGGTTATTTTATATATTACTTAAAATAATATGTTTGAAAAAATAAAATTAAATATCTCAATGGTATCACCAGAGCAATTCTCAGTGGCGTTAGTTGGATGCATGAAATAATCCAGTATTTTGATGAATATTGAAAACTTTAATTTTGGTTGAAATGAATGATGGTAATGAAATAATTAAATTTGACTAATGTGAATTATGTAAATTTTATTTTAATATAATACTTAATTTTTTGATATTAATTCAAATATTCACTGATCAATCAATATATATATATTATATATATACATATGTCTGCATACAAAATTTTTTATTTAATTAATTAAATATTATTGTTATTAATAAAAAAATGTAACTTTTTCTTTAAAAATTTGCAATATATGTCAAAGCAAGGTACAAAATTCCCATATGTACATACGTGTTTACATACAAGTATACTACTTGTATGCTTGGCGAAGGCAAAAGGCAAAGGTAGTAAGAGTATGATTGTATTCCAACGTTAAAGAAATAAATATAAATATAAAAATATAATTTTAACTACATATATATTTTTAAAAAGTTGTATTTATGTATGTAGCGAAAAAAAATTATTTAAAAATTAAATATATCAGGTTAGAGGCCTGGGTGTTAAAATACAGTCATAATCTATTTAACACGATCGCGGACACTAAAAATTTCTGGAAGCTGCAAAAATAGACAGGCAATTATTTTTGAAACTAGTTGCAATATCCTAAATCTGATTACACATATATTATAAGTGTAGTCAGAACATCGTATTTTAATGATGAAAGTATATGAAAGTACTTAATGAATCAAGTGGTCATTACTTTAAAATGTATATTAATTACAAAAACTTAAAGTTACATGAAATTAAATGAAAAAAACTTGGCTTTAAAATTTGAATGCTGTAGCATTCACGTCATTTTGCATCACTATAAAAATGACTGCTATAGCATTCACGTCCGCGAACGTGTTAATTGTATAATGAGTATGTATGTACATATGTACTCGTGCACATCAAATATAGAATCACATCAGAATTGTGCGTTTGTTTAAAATTTTAATTGTACAAAATTTTGAATCTTTGTTAAAAGAATATTGTGGTCCTGAAAAGGACCGTTTATGTTTTTCAAATATGTACCCAAGAAATTATTTAACCGCCGAAACCGTATAAAGTACGGCCTTGTCTCTTTAAAGCGTACACAACATCCATAGCTGTAACTGTTTTCCTTTTGGCATGTTCAGTATAGGTAACTGCATCACGGATAACATTCTCCAAAAATACTTTTAAAACACCACGAGTTTCTTCATATATCAAACCAGATATACGTTTTACACCACCACGACGAGCTAAACGTCGAATAGCTGGTTTAGTGATACCTTGGATGTTATCACGTAAAACTTTGCGATGACGTTTGGCGCCACCTTTTCCCAAACCTTTACCACCTTTGCCGCGACCAGTCATTTTTTAGTATTTACTATTTGCACAAGTAAGAATTTAACACTTTAACACTGTAACACTTCACCACCAATGAAATAACAGTAGCGAGAGCACATCTATTTATACCAAAATCTCACAACTGCTATACACAAGACAAAAGGTACGCCATACATCTATCTCGCTTCAACACACATACCTCATAATACATGGACTTGTGAAACATATTAGTTGGAATTGCTACTTAGGTTGTGAACGTCATACAATTTGTTATAGGTACAGTGTACAGTGTACAGTGTTCTATAGTGTTCAAATCATTGTGACAAATAATAAAAAAAAGTGAGTAGTGAAAAATGGCTCGTACAAAGCAAACAGCCCGAAAATCGACTGGTGGAAAAGCACCACGTAAACAATTGGCGACAAAAGCAGCACGCAAAAGTGCACCAGCAACTGGTGGAGTTAAAAAGCCACATCGTTATCGTCCAGGTACAGTGGCGTTGCGTGAAATTCGTCGCTATCAAAAGAGTACCGAATTATTGATACGCAAATTGCCATTCCAGCGCTTGGTTCGTGAAATAGCGCAAGATTTCAAAACAGATCTACGTTTCCAAAGTTCTGCTGTTATGGCTCTACAAGAAGCAAGTGAAGCATACTTGGTTGGTCTTTTTGAAGATACCAATTTGTGTGCCATCCATGCTAAGCGTGTTACAATTATGCCAAAAGATATTCAATTGGCCAGACGTATTCGTGGTGAACGTGCTTAAATCAATAGGAAAACTTGTGAAAAAACGGTCCTTTTCAGGACCACAATTTGTTAAACGAAAAAGATCAAAAATTTTATTGAAATATTTATGCATATACATACATACCTATATGTGTAGATATTTTTGTGTTTTCGTAAATGTATGTAGTACATGTACAGTTCTTTATCTACTCCACATCGTTTATACTCGTGTGCTTTTAAGTATAGTCGGCATGCATGTATACACGTTTATGTATGTATATGCGCACATAACCAGTTAATAAGCAGCAAAGCAGCAATTTTGGCGCAATTCGGTAATATGTATAAAAATATAATACACATAATGGGATGCCACGTTCTTTATTAAGAATATTAAATGAATAAGAAAACTATTTTAAAAAATGGTCCTTTTCAGGACCACAATTTGTTAAACGAAAAAGATCAACAATGTTATTGGAATATTTATGCGTATACATATATGTGTAGATATTTTTGTGTTTTCGTTAATGTACGTAGTACACACATACAAACATACATATACATTTCTTTGTCTACTCCACATCATTTATACACGAGCGTTTTTTAGTACAGCCTGTAGGCATGTATACACATGTATGAATGAATATGTATACATAACCAGTTTATATGCCGCAGTTTTGGCGCAAATATACATGCGTCTAAGTGTATGAAAAAATAACACATTTATTAGGAAAATTATTTAAATCTCTTTGTAAATGTATTTTGTCGTCCTGAAAAGGACGGTTTGTTTGCGTCGGTATTTATAATTATAATTCGCCTATATTTTTCACTTTATGCTTTCTTTTCGGTCTTCTTTGGCAAAAGTACAGCTTGAATATTAGGCAAAACACCACCTTGAGCAATAGTTACACCAGACAACAATTTATTCAATTCTTCATCGTTGCGGATGGCCAATTGTAAATGACGTGGGATGATTCTTGTCTTTTTGTTATCACGAGCAGCATTACCAGCCAATTCAAGAACTTCAGCTGCTAAATATTCCATAACTGCAGCTAGATAAACTGGAGCACCGGCACCAACACGCTCAGCATAATTGCCTTTGCGCAACAAACGATGAATACGACCAACTGGAAATTGAAGACCAGCACGATTTGAACGGGACTTTGCCTTTCCCTTAACTTTACCACCTTTACCACGGCCTGACATTTTAACTGCTATAGATTGTTCACTTCACTACACGACAAAGCACTCTACTGTATTATACTCAATGTATAAGCACACTATTCACTGATACACAAAATGTGCGCTGCTTATATACTTTTTCGCTATGCTGAGCACCAACCCCTGTACTGTGCTGTTGAGCATCGTGCGTATACTACTACTTCGTATTGTCTCACCGAAGAGTTGGTCGGCAAATGTACACTTAAGCTTGCACCAGACACATGGTATGTATAATAAGTGACAAATAGTGCGAGTGAAAATAAAATATCATCAACGTTGTGAAGAAATTAAAATGCCGCCAAAAACTAGTGGAAAAGCAGCAAAGAAAGCCGGTAAGGCTCAAAAGAATATTACTAAAAATGATAAGAAAAAGAAGCGTAAGAGGAAGGAAAGTTATGCCATCTACATCTATAAAGTGTTGAAACAAGTACATCCTGATACCGGTATTTCATCCAAGGCCATGAGCATTATGAATAGTTTTGTGAATGACATCTTTGAGCGCATTGCTGCGGAAGCGTCGCGTTTAGCTCACTATAACAAACGTTCAACCATCACCAGTCGCGAAATTCAAACTGCTGTACGTTTACTTTTGCCCGGTGAATTGGCCAAACATGCCGTCAGTGAAGGTACCAAAGCTGTTACCAAATATACCAGTTCCAAATAATTTTTCCAACTGAACTAATGGTATATAAATATATTAACAAAACAAGGCCCTTTTCAGGGCCATAAAATATAAATTAACAAAGAGGATAAAAAACTGTTGATTAATATCTCTGCATATTGGCACATTGAAATTAATTTAAAAATTCCTTAATATTGAAGAATATATTCATATGGTTTCATTAGTCTATTAATTAAATATGATTTTGTTGAACTACTTGGTTTTTATTTTTTTAATGTTTTCTACACACTGTAGGGAATAAATTCACTTTTGATCTTTTTGTTAAGAGATTTTGTAGCCCTGAAAAGGGCTTATTATTAATTTACCATGAAGGTTCCGTTTATAACTCACTTACAAACACCGTAAATTATTTACTTTTTACCTGCTGCTGTAGGTTTTTTTGCGGCTGGCTTTTTATTCGATGCAGACTTCTTGGATTTAGCAGCAGTTGCTTTTGCTTTAGCTGCTTTTGGCTTAGCAGTTGCAGATTTGGCTTTAGTTGGTTTCACTTTTAATGCACCACCCTTTTTTGCATCTTTCGCCGTAGCCTTTTCAGTTTTCTTCTTTTCAGCTGTTTTCTTACTGGCAACAGATTTTTTTACCTTTTTCTCACCACTTGCCGCCTTTTTGACTTTACTCAATGATTTTTTCTTTGATGCACCACTATCTGCTGCCTTCTTTTTAGCCTTCTTCTCTGCTGATTTTACGGCTTTTGATTTCAATTTTCCCTCGCTTGATTTACTGGCTGCAACTGATAGTTTGAATGAACCGGACGCACCTTTTCCTTTGGTTTGAATTAGTTTTCCACTTGTAACAGCCGATTTCAAATAACGTTTAATGAATGGTGCCAATTTTTGGGCATCACATTTGTATGTCGCACTAATATATTTCTTAATCGCCAAGAGTGATGAACCGCCACGTTCCTTTAAATTCTTAATTGATGCGTCGACCATTTGTTGTGTTGGTGGATGGGTAGGGGCAACCGACGGCTTTTTGGGTTTAGCTGCCTTAACCTTTTTGGCAACAACTTTCTTTTCAGCAATAGTAGCAGCAGTAGCTACTGGGGAGCTTACATTCACAACAACAACTGAATCAGACATCTTTATTTATATATTGTAGATTAAAACCTCAATTCAAATTCCACGTATGTATTATACACTTTATACACTTCACTCACTTTATGCACTGTATGCACTACATTAATAGAGCACTGGTAAATTAAGATAATTTCTGGAATCCAATATGTAGTTTAACTCCCTTCAAAATTTGAGAAGCAGAGTGAAAAGATGATAATCAAATTTTCACGTTCCAGTGCTATTTAGTGCTTCTATATGACAAACTTTAAGATTTATTTAATTCACTAAAATTCATTGAATTTACTAATTCAACAAATTTATATATAAAACGATAGTATGCATGAGTCACTTTCATATCAATATACTTAAATTGGAATAAAATCAATATTTTTCTTGTAACGAGTGTTTTAGTCGAAACTTTGTACTCAAAATATTAAATTTTCGCTAGTTTTAGTCGATTTTCTTAAAACTCCTTAATATAAATCAATTATAACTATTGAAAATATAAAATATATCAAATTATCAATCATCTAAACAGGTTATTTTATATATTACTTAAAATAATATGTTTGAAAAAATAAAATTAAATATCTCAATGGTATCACCAGAGCAATTCTCAGTGGCGTTAGTTGGATGCATGAAATAATCCAGTATTTTGATGAATATTGAAAACTTTAATTTTGGTTGAAATGAATGATGGTAATGAAATAATTAAATTTGACTAATGTGAATTATGTAAATTTTATTTTAATATAATACTTAATTTTTTGATATTAATTCAAATATTCACTGATCAATCAATATATATATATTATATATATACATATGTCTGCATACAAAATTTTTTATTTAATTAATTAAATATTATTGTTATTAATAAAAAAATGTAACTTTTTCTTTAAAAATTTGCAATATATGTCAAAGCAAGGTACAAAATTCCCATATGTACATACGTGTTTACATACAAGTATACTACTTGTATGCTTGGCGAAGGCAAAAGGCAAAGGTAGTAAGAGTATGATTGTATTCCAACGTTAAAGAAATAAATATAAATATAAAAATATAATTTTAACTACATATATATTTTTAAAAAGTTGTATTTATGTATGTAGCGAAAAAAAATTATTTAAAAATTAAATATATCAGGTTAGAGGCCTGGGTGTTAAAATACAGTCATAATCTATTTAACACGATCGCGGACACTAAAAATTTCTGGAAGCTGCAAAAATAGACAGGCAATTATTTTTGAAACTAGTTGCAATATCCTAAATCTGATTACACATATATTATAAGTGTAGTCAGAACATCGTATTTTAACTGTTATATGAAAGTACTTAATGAATCAAGTGGTCATTACTTTAAAATGTATATTAATTACAAAAACTTAAAGTTACATGAAATTAAATGAAAAAAACTTGGCTTTAAAATTTGAATGCTGTAGCATTCACGTCATTTTGCATCACTATAAAAATGACTGCTATAGCATTCACGTCCGCGAACGTGTTAATTGTATAATGAGTATGTATGTACATATGTACTCGTGCACATCAAATATAGAATCACATCAGAATTGTGCGTTTGTTTAAAATTTTAATTGTACAAAATTTTGAATCTTTGTTAAAAGAATATTGTGGTCCTGAAAAGGACCGTTTATGTTTTTCAAATATATACCCAAGAAATTATTTAACCGCCGAAACCGTATAAAGTACGGCCTTGTCTCTTTAAAGCGTACACAACATCCATAGCTGTAACTGTTTTCCTTTTGGCATGTTCAGTATAGGTAACTGCATCACGGATAACATTCTCCAAAAATACTTTTAAAACACCACGAGTTTCTTCATATATCAAACCAGATATACGTTTTACACCACCACGACGAGCTAAACGTCGAATAGCTGGTTTAGTGATACCTTGGATGTTATCACGTAAAACTTTGCGATGACGTTTGGCGCCACCTTTTCCCAAACCTTTACCACCTTTGCCGCGACCAGTCATTTTTTAGTATTTACTATTTGCACAAGTAAGAATTTAACACTTTAACACTGTAACACTTCACCACCAATGAAATAACAGTAGCGAGAGCACATCTATTTATACCAAAATCTCACAACTGCTATACACAAGACAAAAGGTACGCCATACATCTATCTCGCTTCAACACACATACCTCATAATACATGGACTTGTGAAACATATTAGTTGGAATTGCTACTTAGGTTGTGAACGTCATACAATTTGTTATAGGTACAGTGTACAGTGTACAGTGTTCTATAGTGTTCAAATCAGTGTGACAAATAATAAAAAAAAGTGAGTAGTGAAAAATGGCTCGTACAAAGCAAACAGCCCGAAAATCGACTGGTGGAAAAGCACCACGTAAACAATTGGCGACAAAAGCAGCACGCAAAAGTGCACCAGCAACTGGTGGAGTTAAAAAGCCACATCGTTATCGTCCAGGTACAGTGGCGTTGCGTGAAATTCGTCGCTATCAAAAGAGTACCGAATTATTGATACGCAAATTGCCATTCCAGCGCTTGGTTCGTGAAATAGCGCAAGATTTCAAAACAGATCTACGTTTCCAAAGTTCTGCTGTTATGGCTCTACAAGAAGCAAGTGAAGCATACTTGGTTGGTCTTTTTGAAGATACCAATTTGTGTGCCATCCATGCTAAGCGTGTTACAATTATGCCAAAAGATATTCAATTGGCCAGACGTATTCGTGGTGAACGTGCTTAAATCAATAGGAAAACTTGTGAAAAAACGGTCCTTTTCAGGACCACAATTTGTTAAACGAAAAAGATCAAAAATTTTATTGAAATATTTATGCATATACATACATACCTATATGTGTAGATATTTTTGTGTTTTCGTAAATGTATGTAGTACATGTACAGTTCTTTATCTACTCCACATCGTTTATACTCGTGTGCTTTTAAGTATAGTCGGCATGCATGTATACACGTTTATGTATGTATATGCGCACATAACCAGTTAATAAGCAGCAAAGCAGCAATTTTGGCGCAATTCGGTAATATGTATAAAAATATAATACACATAATGGGATGCCACGTTCTTTATTAAGAATATTAAATGAATAAGAAAACTATTTTAAAAAATGGTCCTTTTCAGGACCACAATTTGTTAAACGAAAAAGATCAACAATGTTATTGGAATATTTATGCGTATACATATATGTGTAGATATTTTTGTGTTTTCGTTAATGTACGTAGTACACACATACAAACATACATATACATTTCTTTGTCTACTCCACATCATTTATACACGAGCGTTTTTTAGTACAGCCTGTAGGCATGTATACACATGTATGAATGAATATGTATACATAACCAGTTTATATGCCGCAGTTTTGGCGCAAATATACATGCGTCTAAGTGTATGAAAAAATAACACATTTATTAGGAAAATTATTTAAATCTCTTTGTAAATGTATTTTGTCGTCCTGAAAAGGACGGTTTGTTTGCGTCGGTATTTATAATTATAATTCGCCTATATTTTTCACTTTATGCTTTCTTTTCGGTCTTCTTTGGCAAAAGTACAGCTTGAATATTAGGCAAAACACCACCTTGAGCAATAGTTACACCAGACAACAATTTATTCAATTCTTCATCGTTGCGGATGGCCAATTGTAAATGACGTGGGATGATTCTTGTCTTTTTGTTATCACGAGCAGCATTACCAGCCAATTCAAGAACTTCAGCTGCTAAATATTCCATAACTGCAGCTAGATAAACTGGAGCACCGGCACCAACACGCTCAGCATAATTGCCTTTGCGCAACAAACGATGAATACGACCAACTGGAAATTGAAGACCAGCACGATTTGAACGGGACTTTGCCTTTCCCTTAACTTTACCACCTTTACCACGGCCTGACATTTTCACTGCTATAGATTGTTCACTTCACTACACTAAAAAGCACTGTAATGTATTATACTCAATGTATAAGCACACTAATCACTGATACACAAAATGTGCGCTGCTTATATACTTTTTCGCTATGCTGAGCACCAACCCCTGTACTGTGCTGTTGAGCATCGTGCGTATACTACTACTTCGTATTATCTCGCCGAAGAGTTGGTCGGCAAATATACACTTAAGCATGCACACGACAAATGGTAGGTATAATAAGTGACAGTGCGAGTGAAAATAAAATCATAAAATCATCAAAGTTGTGAAATTAAAATGCCACCAAAAACTAGTGGAAAAGCAGCAAAGAAAGCCGGTAAGGCTCAAAAGAATATTACTAAAAATGATAAGAAAAAGAAGCGTAAGAGGAAGGAAAGTTATGCCATCTACATTTATAAAGTGTTGAAACAAGTACATCCTGATACCGGTATTTCATCCAAGGCCATGAGCATTATGAATAGTTTTGTGAATGACATCTTTGAGCGCATTGCTGCGGAAGCGTCGCGTTTAGCTCACTATAACAAACGTTCAACCATCACCAGTCGCGAAATTCAAACTGCTGTACGTTTACTTTTGCCCGGTGAATTGGCCAAACATGCCGTCAGTGAAGGTACCAAAGCTGTTACCAAATATACCAGTTCCAAATAATTTTTCCAACTGAACTAATGGTATATAAATATATTAACAAAACAAGGCCCTTTTCAGGGCCATAAAATATAAATTAACAAAGAGGATAAAAAACTGTTGATTAATATCTCTGCATATTGGCACATTGAAATTAATTTAAAAATTCCTTAATATTGAAGAATATATTCATATGGTTTCATTAGTCTATTAATTAAATATGATTTTGTTGAACTACTTGGTTTTTATTTTTTTAATGTTTTCTACACACTGTAGGGAATAAATTCACTTTTGATCTTTTTGTTAAGAGATTTTGTAGCCCTGAAAAGGGCTTATTATTAATTTACCATGAAGGTTCCGTTTATAACTCACTTACAAACACCGTAAATTATTTACTTTTTACCTGCTGCTGTAGGTTTTTTTGCGGCTGGCTTTTTATTCGATGCAGACTTCTTGGATTTAGCAGCAGTTGCTTTTGCTTTAGCTGCTTTTGGCTTAGCAGTTGCAGATTTGGCTTTAGTTGGTTTCACTTTTAATGCACCACCCTTTTTTGCATCTTTCGCCGTAGCCTTTTCAGTTTTCTTCTTTTCAGCTGTTTTCTTACTGGCAACAGCTTTTTTTACCTTTTTCTCACCACTTGCCGCCTTTTTGACTTTACTCAATGATTTTTTCTTTGATGCACCACTATCTGCTGCCTTCTTTTTAGCCTTAACCTTCTCTGCTGATTTTACGGCTTTTGATTTCAATTTTCCCTCGCTTGATTTACTGGCTGCAACTGATAGTTTGAATGAACCGGACGCACCTTTTCCTTTGGTTTGAATTAGTTTTCCACTTGTAACAGCCGATTTCAAATAACGTTTAATGAATGGTGCCAATTTTTGGGCATCACATTTGTATGTCGCACTAATATATTTCTTAATCGCCAAGAGTGATGAACCGCCACGTTCCTTTAAATTCTTAATTGATGCGTCGACCATTTGTTGTGTTGGTGGATGGGTAGGGGCAACCGACGGCTTTTTGGGTTTAGCTGCCTTAACCTTTTTGGCAACAACTTTCTTTTCAGCAATAGTAGCAGCAGTAGCTACTGGGGAGCTTACATTCACAACAACAACTGAATCAGACATCTTTATTTATATATTGTAGATTAAAACCTCAATTCAAATTCCACGTATGTATTATACACTTTATACACTTCACTCACTTTATGCACTGTATGCACTACATTAATAGAGCACTGGTAAATTAAGATAATTTCTGGAATCCAATATGTAGTTTAACTCCCTTCAAAATTTGAGAAGCAGAGTGAAAAGATGATAATCAAATTTTCACGTTCCAGTGCTATTTAGTGCTTCTATATGACAAACTTTAAGATTTATTTAATTCACTAAAATTCATTGAATTTACTAATTCAACAAATTTATATATAAAACGATAGTATGCATGAGTCACTTTCATATCAATATACTTAAATTGGAATAAAATCAATATTTTTCTTGTAACGAGTGTTTTAGTCGAAACTTTGTACTCAAAATATTAAATTTTCGCTAGTTTTAGTCGATTTTCTTAAAACTCCTTAATATAAATCAATTATAACTATTGAAAATATAAAATATATCAAATTATCAATCATCTAAACAGCTTATTTTATATATTACTTAAAATAATATCTTTGAAAAAATAAAATTAAATATCTCAATGGTATCACCAGAGCAATTCTCAGTGGCGTTAGTTGGATGCATGAAATAATCCAGTATTTTGATGAATATTGAAAACTTTAATTTTGGTTGAAATGAATGATGGTAATGAAATAATTAAATTTGACTAATGTGAATTATGTAAATTTTATTTTAATATAATACTTAATTTTTTGATATTAATTCAAATATTCACTGATCAATCAATATATATATATTATATATATACATATGTCTGCATACAAAATTTTTTATTTAATTAATTAAATATTATTGTTATTAATAAAAAAATGTAACTTTTTCTTTAAAAATTTGCAATATATGTCAAAGCAAGGTACAAAATTCCCATATGTACATACGTGTTTACATACAAGTATACTACTTGTATGCTTGGCGAAGGCAAAAGGCAAAGGTAGTAAGAGTATGATTGTATTCCAACGTTAAAGAAATAAATATAAATATAAAAATATAATTTTAACTACATATATATTTTTAAAAAGTTGTATTTATGTATGTAGCGAAAAAAAATTATTTAAAAATTAAATATATCAGGTTAGAGGCCTGGGTGTTAAAATACAGTCATAATCTATTTAACACGATCGCGGACACTAAAAATTTCTGGAAGCTGCAAAAATAGACAGGCAATTATTTTTGAAACTAGTTGCAATATCCTAAATCTGATTACACATATATTATAAGTGTAGTCAGAACATCGTATTTTAATGATGAAAGTATATGAAAGTACTTAATGAATCAAGTGGTCATTACTTTAAAATGTATATTAATTACAAAAACTTAAAGTTACATGAAATTAAATGAAAAAAACTTGGCTTTAAAATTTGAATGCTGTAGCATTCACGTCATTTTGCATCACTATAAAAATGACTGCTATAGCATTCACGTCCGCGAACGTGTTAATTGTATAATGAGTATGTATGTACATATGTACTCGTGCACATCAAATATAGAATCACATCAGAATTGTGCGTTTGTTTAAAATTTTAATTGTACAAAATTTTGAATCTTTGTTAAAAGAATATTGTGGTCCTGAAAAGGACCGTTTATGTTTTTCAAATATGTACCCAAGAAATTATTTAACCGCCGAAACCGTATAAAGTACGGCCTTGTCTCTTTAAAGCGTACACAACATCCATAGCTGTAACTGTTTTCCTTTTGGCATGTTCAGTATAGGTAACTGCATCACGGATAACATTCTCCAAAAATACTTTTAAAACACCACGAGTTTCTTCATATATCAAACCAGATATACGTTTTACACCACCACGACGAGCTAAACGTCGAATAGCTGGTTTAGTGATACCTTGGATGTTATCACGTAAAACTTTGCGATGACGTTTGGCGCCACCTTTTCCCAAACCTTTACCACCTTTGCCGCGACCAGTCATTTTTTAGTATTTACTATTTGCACAAGTAAGAATTTAACACTTTAACACTGTAACACTTCACCACCAATGAAATAACAGTAGCGAGAGCACATCTATTTATACCAAAATCTCACAACTGCTATACACAAGACAAAAGGTACGCCATACATCTATCTCGCTTCAACACACATACCTCATAATACATGGACTTGTGAAACATATTAGTTGGAATTGCTACTTAGGTTGTGAACGTCATACAATTTGTTATAGGTACAGTGTACAGTGTACAGTGTTCTATAGTGTTCAAATCATTGTGACAAATAATAAAAAAAAGTGAGTAGTGAAAAATGGCTCGTACAAAGCAAACAGCCCGAAAATCGACTGGTGGAAAAGCACCACGTAAACAATTGGCGACAAAAGCAGCACGCAAAAGTGCACCAGCAACTGGTGGAGTTAAAAAGCCACATCGTTATCGTCCAGGTACA
Source organism: Anastrepha obliqua (assembly GCF_027943255.1). NCBI lineage: Eukaryota > Metazoa > Arthropoda > Insecta > Diptera > Tephritidae > Anastrepha > Anastrepha obliqua. The sequence goes on from NC_072896.1 coordinate 36,539,131, forward strand.
GTGGCGTTGCGTGAAATTCGTCGCTATCAAAAGAGTACCGAATTATTGATACGCAAATTGCCATTCCAGCGCTTGGTTCGTGAAATAGCGCAAGATTTCAAAACAGATCTACGTTTCCAAAGTTCTGCTGTTATGGCTCTACAAGAAGCAAGTGAAGCATACTTGGTTGGTCTTTTTGAAGATACCAATTTGTGTGCCATCCATGCTAAGCGTGTTACAATTATGCCAAAAGATATTCAATTGGCCAGACGTATTCGTGGTGAACGTGCTTAAATCAATAGGAAAACTTGTGAAAAAACGGTCCTTTTCAGGACCACAATTTGTTAAACGAAAAAGATCAAAAATTTTATTGAAATATTTATGCATATACATACATACCTATATGTGTAGATATTTTTGTGTTTTCGTAAATGTATGTAGTACATGTACAGTTCTTTATCTACTCCACATCGTTTATACTCGTGTGCTTTTAAGTATAGTCGGCATGCATGTATACACGTTTATGTATGTATATGCGCACATAACCAGTTAATAAGCAGCAAAGCAGCAATTTTGGCGCAATTCGGTAATATGTATAAAAATATAATACACATAATGGGATGCCACGTTCTTTATTAAGAATATTAAATGAATAAGAAAACTATTTTAAAAAATGGTCCTTTTCAGGACCACAATTTGTTAAACGAAAAAGATCAACAATGTTATTGGAATATTTATGCGTATACATATATGTGTAGATATTTTTGTGTTTTCGTTAATGTACGTAGTACACACATACAAACATACATATACATTTCTTTGTCTACTCCACATCATTTATACACGAGCGTTTTTTAGTACAGCCTGTAGGCATGTATACACATGTATGAATGAATATGTATACATAACCAGTTTATATGCCGCAGTTTTGGCGCAAATATACATGCGTCTAAGTGTATGAAAAAATAACACATTTATTAGGAAAATTATTTAAATCTCTTTGTAAATGTATTTTGTCGTCCTGAAAAGGACGGTTTGTTTGCGTCGGTATTTATAATTATAATTCGCCTATATTTTTCACTTTATGCTTTCTTTTCGGTCTTCTTTGGCAAAAGTACAGCTTGAATATTAGGCAAAACACCACCTTGAGCAATAGTTACACCAGACAACAATTTATTCAATTCTTCATCGTTGCGGATGGCCAATTGTAAATGACGTGGGATGATTCTTGTCTTTTTGTTATCACGAGCAGCATTACCAGCCAATTCAAGAACTTCAGCTGCTAAATATTCCATAACTGCAGCTAGATAAACTGGAGCACCGGCACCAACACGCTCAGCATAATTGCCTTTGCGCAACAAACGATGAATACGACCAACTGGAAATTGAAGACCAGCACGATTTGAACGGGACTTTGCCTTTCCCTTAACTTTACCACCTTTACCACGGCCTGACATTTTAACTGCTATAGATTGTTCACTTCACTACACGACAAAGCACTCTACTGTATTATACTCAATGTATAAGCACACTATTCACTGATACACAAAATGTGCGCTGCTTATATACTTTTTCGCTATGCTGAGCACCAACCCCTGTACTGTGCTGTTGAGCATCGTGCGTATACTACTACTTCGTATTGTCTCACCGAAGAGTTGGTCGGCAAATGTACACTTAAGCTTGCACCAGACACATGGTATGTATAATAAGTGACAAATAGTGCGAGTGAAAATAAAATATCATCAACGTTGTGAAGAAATTAAAATGCCGCCAAAAACTAGTGGAAAAGCAGCAAAGAAAGCCGGTAAGGCTCAAAAGAATATTACTAAAAATGATAAGAAAAAGAAGCGTAAGAGGAAGGAAAGTTATGCCATCTACATCTATAAAGTGTTGAAACAAGTACATCCTGATACCGGTATTTCATCCAAGGCCATGAGCATTATGAATAGTTTTGTGAATGACATCTTTGAGCGCATTGCTGCGGAAGCGTCGCGTTTAGCTCACTATAACAAACGTTCAACCATCACCAGTCGCGAAATTCAAACTGCTGTACGTTTACTTTTGCCCGGTGAATTGGCCAAACATGCCGTCAGTGAAGGTACCAAAGCTGTTACCAAATATACCAGTTCCAAATAATTTTTCCAACTGAACTAATGGTATATAAATATATTAACAAAACAAGGCCCTTTTCAGGGCCATAAAATATAAATTAACAAAGAGGATAAAAAACTGTTGATTAATATCTCTGCATATTGGCACATTGAAATTAATTTAAAAATTCCTTAATATTGAAGAATATATTCATATGGTTTCATTAGTCTATTAATTAAATATGATTTTGTTGAACTACTTGGTTTTTATTTTTTTAATGTTTTCTACACACTGTAGGGAATAAATTCACTTTTGATCTTTTTGTTAAGAGATTTTGTAGCCCTGAAAAGGGCTTATTATTAATTTACCATGAAGGTTCCGTTTATAACTCACTTACAAACACCGTAAATTATTTACTTTTTACCTGCTGCTGTAGGTTTTTTTGCGGCTGGCTTTTTATTCGATGCAGACTTCTTGGATTTAGCAGCAGTTGCTTTTGCTTTAGCTGCTTTTGGCTTAGCAGTTGCAGATTTGGCTTTAGTTGGTTTCACTTTTAATGCACCACCCTTTTTTGCATCTTTCGCCGTAGCCTTTTCAGTTTTCTTCTTTTCAGCTGTTTTCTTACTGGCAACAGATTTTTTTACCTTTTTCTCACCACTTGCCGCCTTTTTGACTTTACTCAATGATTTTTTCTTTGATGCACCACTATCTGCTGCCTTCTTTTTAGCCTTCTTCTCTGCTGATTTTACGGCTTTTGATTTCAATTTTCCCTCGCTTGATTTACTGGCTGCAACTGATAGTTTGAATGAACCGGACGCACCTTTTCCTTTGGTTTGAATTAGTTTTCCACTTGTAACAGCCGATTTCAAATAACGTTTAATGAATGGTGCCAATTTTTGGGCATCACATTTGTATGTCGCACTAATATATTTCTTAATCGCCAAGAGTGATGAACCGCCACGTTCCTTTAAATTCTTAATTGATGCGTCGACCATTTGTTGTGTTGGTGGATGGGTAGGGGCAACCGACGGCTTTTTGGGTTTAGCTGCCTTAACCTTTTTGGCAACAACTTTCTTTTCAGCAATAGTAGCAGCAGTAGCTACTGGGGAGCTTACATTCACAACAACAACTGAATCAGACATCTTTATTTATATATTGTAGATTAAAACCTCAATTCAAATTCCACGTATGTATTATACACTTTATACACTTCACTCACTTTATGCACTGTATGCACTACATTAATAGAGCACTGGTAAATTAAGATAATTTCTGGAATCCAATATGTAGTTTAACTCCCTTCAAAATTTGAGAAGCAGAGTGAAAAGATGATAATCAAATTTTCACGTTCCAGTGCTATTTAGTGCTTCTATATGACAAACTTTAAGATTTATTTAATTCACTAAAATTCATTGAATTTACTAATTCAACAAATTTATATATAAAACGATAGTATGCATGAGTCACTTTCATATCAATATACTTAAATTGGAATAAAATCAATATTTTTCTTGTAACGAGTGTTTTAGTCGAAACTTTGTACTCAAAATATTAAATTTTCGCTAGTTTTAGTCGATTTTCTTAAAACTCCTTAATATAAATCAATTATAACTATTGAAAATATAAAATATATCAAATTATCAATCATCTAAACAGGTTATTTTATATATTACTTAAAATAATATGTTTGAAAAAATAAAATTAAATATCTCAATGGTATCACCAGAGCAATTCTCAGTGGCGTTAGTTGGATGCATGAAATAATCCAGTATTTTGATGAATATTGAAAACTTTAATTTTGGTTGAAATGAATGATGGTAATGAAATAATTAAATTTGACTAATGTGAATTATGTAAATTTTATTTTAATATAATACTTAATTTTTTGATATTAATTCAAATATTCACTGATCAATCAATATATATATATTATATATATACATATGTCTGCATACAAAATTTTTTATTTAATTAATTAAATATTATTGTTATTAATAAAAAAATGTAACTTTTTCTTTAAAAATTTGCAATATATGTCAAAGCAAGGTACAAAATTCCCATATGTACATACGTGTTTACATACAAGTATACTACTTGTATGCTTGGCGAAGGCAAAAGGCAAAGGTAGTAAGAGTATGATTGTATTCCAACGTTAAAGAAATAAATATAAATATAAAAATATAATTTTAACTACATATATATTTTTAAAAAGTTGTATTTATGTATGTAGCGAAAAAAAATTATTTAAAAATTAAATATATCAGGTTAGAGGCCTGGGTGTTAAAATACAGTCATAATCTATTTAACACGATCGCGGACACTAAAAATTTCTGGAAGCTGCAAAAATAGACAGGCAATTATTTTTGAAACTAGTTGCAATATCCTAAATCTGATTACACATATATTATAAGTGTAGTCAGAACATCGTATTTTAATGATGAAAGTATATGAAAGTACTTAATGAATCAAGTGGTCATTACTTTAAAATGTATATTAATTACAAAAACTTAAAGTTACATGAAATTAAATGAAAAAAACTTGGCTTTAAAATTTGAATGCTGTAGCATTCACGTCATTTTGCATCACTATAAAAATGACTGCTATAGCATTCACGTCCGCGAACGTGTTAATTGTATAATGAGTATGTATGTACATATGTACTCGTGCACATCAAATATAGAATCACATCAGAATTGTGCGTTTGTTTAAAATTTTAATTGTACAAAATTTTGAATCTTTGTTAAAAGAATATTGTGGTCCTGAAAAGGACCGTTTATGTTTTTCAAATATGTACCCAAGAAATTATTTAACCGCCGAAACCGTATAAAGTACGGCCTTGTCTCTTTAAAGCGTACACAACATCCATAGCTGTAACTGTTTTCCTTTTGGCATGTTCAGTATAGGTAACTGCATCACGGATAACATTCTCCAAAAATACTTTTAAAACACCACGAGTTTCTTCATATATCAAACCAGATATACGTTTTACACCACCACGACGAGCTAAACGTCGAATAGCTGGTTTAGTGATACCTTGGATGTTATCACGTAAAACTTTGCGATGACGTTTGGCGCCACCTTTTCCCAAACCTTTACCACCTTTGCCGCGACCAGTCATTTTTTAGTATTTACTATTTGCACAAGTAAGAATTTAACACTTTAACACTGTAACACTTCACCACCAATGAAATAACAGAAGCGAGAGCACATCTATTTATACCAAAATCTCACAACTGCTATACACAAGACAAAAGGTACGCCATACATCTATCTCGCTTCAACACACATACCTACATAATACATGGACTTGTGAAACATATTAGTTGGAATTGCTACTTAGGTTGTGAACGTCATACAATTTGTTATAGGTACAGTGTACAGTGTACAGTGTTCTATAGTGTTCAAATCAGTGTGACAAATAATAAAAAAAAGTGAGTAGTGAAAAATGGCTCGTACAAAGCAAACAGCCCGAAAATCGACTGGTGGAAAAGCACCACGTAAACAATTGGCGACAAAAGCAGCACGCAAAAGTGCACCAGCAACTGGTGGAGTTAAAAAGCCACATCGTTATCGTCCAGGTACAGTGGCGTTGCGTGAAATTCGTCGCTATCAAAAGAGTACCGAATTATTGATACGCAAATTGCCATTCCAGCGCTTGGTTCGTGAAATAGCGCAAGATTTCAAAACAGATCTACGTTTCCAAAGTTCTGCTGTTATGGCTCTACAAGAAGCAAGTGAAGCATACTTGGTTGGTCTTTTTGAAGATACCAATTTGTGTGCCATCCATGCTAAGCGTGTTACAATTATGCCAAAAGATATTCAATTGGCCAGACGTATTCGTGGTGAACGTGCTTAAATCAATAGGAAAACTTGTGAAAAAACGGTCCTTTTCAGGACCACAATTTGTTAAACGAAAAAGATCAAAAATTTTATTGAAATATTTATGCATATACATACATACCTATATGTGTAGATATTTTTGTGTTTTCGTAAATGTATGTAGTACATGTACAGTTCTTTATCTACTCCACATCGTTTATACTCGTGTGCTTTTAAGTATAGTCGGCATGCATGTATACACGTTTATGTATGTATATGCGCACATAACCAGTTAATAAGCAGCAAAGCAGCAATTTTGGCGCAATTCGGTAATATGTATAAAAATATAATACACATAATGGGATGCCACGTTCTTTATTAAGAATATTAAATGAATAAGAAAACTATTTTAAAAAATGGTCCTTTTCAGGACCACAATTTGTTAAACGAAAAAGATCAACAATGTTATTGGAATATTTATGCGTATACATATATGTGTAGATATTTTTGTGTTTTCGTTAATGTACGTAGTACACACATACAAACATACATATACATTTCTTTGTCTACTCCACATCATTTATACACGAGCGTTTTTTAGTACAGCCTGTAGGCATGTATACACATGTATGAATGAATATGTATACATAACCAGTTTATATGCCGCAGTTTTGGCGCAAATATACATGCGTCTAAGTGTATGAAAAAATAACACATTTATTAGGAAAATTATTTAAATCTCTTTGTAAATGTATTTTGTCGTCCTGAAAAGGACGGTTTGTTTGCGTCGGTATTTATAATTATAATTCGCCTATATTTTTCACTTTATGCTTTCTTTTCGGTCTTCTTTGGCAAAAGTACAGCTTGAATATTAGGCAAAACACCACCTTGAGCAATAGTTACACCAGACAACAATTTATTCAATTCTTCATCGTTGCGGATGGCCAATTGTAAATGACGTGGGATGATTCTTGTCTTTTTGTTATCACGAGCAGCATTACCAGCCAATTCAAGAACTTCAGCTGCTAAATATTCCATAACTGCAGCTAGATAAACTGGAGCACCGGCACCAACACGCTCAGCATAATTGCCTTTGCGCAACAAACGATGAATACGACCAACTGGAAATTGAAGACCAGCACGATTTGAACGGGACTTTGCCTTTCCCTTAACTTTACCACCTTTACCACGGCCTGACATTTTAACTGCTATAGATTGTTCACTTCACTACACGACAAAGCACTCTACTGTATTATACTCAATGTATAAGCACACTATTCACTGATACACAAAATGTGCGCTGCTTATATACTTTTTCGCTATGCTGAGCACCAACCCCTGTACTGTGCTGTTGAGCATCGTGCGTATACTACTACTTCGTATTGTCTCACCGAAGAGTTGGTCGGCAAATGTACACTTAAGCTTGCACCAGACACATGGTATGTATAATAAGTGACAAATAGTGCGAGTGAAAATAAAATATCATCAACGTTGTGAAGAAATTAAAATGCCGCCAAAAACTAGTGGAAAAGCAGCAAAGAAAGCCGGTAAGGCTCAAAAGAATATTACTAAAAATGATAAGAAAAAGAAGCGTAAGAGGAAGGAAAGTTATGCCATCTACATCTATAAAGTGTTGAAACAAGTACATCCTGATACCGGTATTTCATCCAAGGCCATGAGCATTATGAATAGTTTTGTGAATGACATCTTTGAGCGCATTGCTGCGGAAGCGTCGCGTTTAGCTCACTATAACAAACGTTCAACCATCACCAGTCGCGAAATTCAAACTGCTGTACGTTTACTTTTGCCCGGTGAATTGGCCAAACATGCCGTCAGTGAAGGTACCAAAGCTGTTACCAAATATACCAGTTCCAAATAATTTTTCCAACTGAACTAATGGTATATAAATATATTAACAAAACAAGGCCCTTTTCAGGGCCATAAAATATAAATTAACAAAGAGGATAAAAAACTGTTGATTAATATCTCTGCATATTGGCACATTGAAATTAATTTAAAAATTCCTTAATATTGAAGAATATATTCATATGGTTTCATTAGTCTATTAATTAAATATGATTTTGTTGAACTACTTGGTTTTTATTTTTTTAATGTTTTCTACACACTGTAGGGAATAAATTCACTTTTGATCTTTTTGTTAAGAGATTTTGTAGCCCTGAAAAGGGCTTATTATTAATTTACCATGAAGGTTCCGTTTATAACTCACTTACAAACACCGTAAATTATTTACTTTTTACCTGCTGCTGTAGGTTTTTTTGCGGCTGGCTTTTTATTCGATGCAGACTTCTTGGATTTAGCAGCAGTTGCTTTTGCTTTAGCTGCTTTTGGCTTAGCAGTTGCAGATTTGGCTTTAGTTGGTTTCACTTTTAATGCACCACCCTTTTTTGCATCTTTCGCCGTAGCCTTTTCAGTTTTCTTCTTTTCAGCTGTTTTCTTACTGGCAACAGATTTTTTTACCTTTTTCTCACCACTTGCCGCCTTTTTGACTTTACTCAATGATTTTTTCTTTGATGCACCACTATCTGCTGCCTTCTTTTTAGCCTTCTTCTCTGCTGATTTTACGGCTTTTGATTTCAATTTTCCCTCGCTTGATTTACTGGCTGCAACTGATAGTTTGAATGAACCGGACGCACCTTTTCCTTTGGTTTGAATTAGTTTTCCACTTGTAACAGCCGATTTCAAATAACGTTTAATGAATGGTGCCAATTTTTGGGCATCACATTTGTATGTCGCACTAATATATTTCTTAATCGCCAAGAGTGATGAACCGCCACGTTCCTTTAAATTCTTAATTGATGCGTCGACCATTTGTTGTGTTGGTGGATGGGTAGGGGCAACCGACGGCTTTTTGGGTTTAGCTGCCTTAACCTTTTTGGCAACAACTTTCTTTTCAGCAATAGTAGCAGCAGTAGCTACTGGGGAGCTTACATTCACAACAACAACTGAATCAGACATCTTTATTTATATATTGTAGATTAAAACCTCAATTCAAATTCCACGTATGTATTATACACTTTATACACTTCACTCACTTTATGCACTGTATGCACTACATTAATAGAGCACTGGTAAATTAAGATAATTTCTGGAATCCAATATGTAGTTTAACTCCCTTCAAAATTTGAGAAGCAGAGTGAAAAGATGATAATCAAATTTTCACGTTCCAGTGCTATTTAGTGCTTCTATATGACAAACTTTAAGATTTATTTAATTCACTAAAATTCATTGAATTTACTAATTCAACAAATTTATATATAAAACGATAGTATGCATGAGTCACTTTCATATCAATATACTTAAATTGGAATAAAATCAATATTTTTCTTGTAACGAGTGTTTTAGTCGAAACTTTGTACTCAAAATATTAAATTTTCGCTAGTTTTAGTCGATTTTCTTAAAACTCCTTAATATAAATCAATTATAACTATTGAAAATATAAAATATATCAAATTATCAATCATCTAAACAGGTTATTTTATATATTACTTAAAATAATATGTTTGAAAAAATAAAATTAAATATCTCAATGGTATCACCAGAGCAATTCTCAGTGGCGTTAGTTGGATGCATGAAATAATCCAGTATTTTGATGAATATTGAAAACTTTAATTTTGGTTGAAATGAATGATGGTAATGAAATAATTAAATTTGACTAATGTGAATTATGTAAATTTTATTTTAATATAATACTTAATTTTTTGATATTAATTCAAATATTCACTGATCAATCAATATATATATATTATATATATACATATGTCTGCATACAAAATTTTTTATTTAATTAATTAAATATTATTGTTATTAATAAAAAAATGTAACTTTTTCTTTAAAAATTTGCAATATATGTCAAAGCAAGGTACAAAATTCCCATATGTACATACGTGTTTACATACAAGTATACTACTTGTATGCTTGGCGAAGGCAAAAGGCAAAGGTAGTAAGAGTATGATTGTATTCCAACGTTAAAGAAATAAATATAAATATAAAAATATAATTTTAACTACATATATATTTTTAAAAAGTTGTATTTATGTATGTAGCGAAAAAAAATTATTTAAAAATTAAATATATCAGGTTAGAGGCCTGGGTGTTAAAATACAGTCATAATCTATTTAACACGATCGCGGACACTAAAAATTTCTGGAAGCTGCAAAAATAGACAGGCAATTATTTTTGAAACTAGTTGCAATATCCTAAATCTGATTACACATATATTATAAGTGTAGTCAGAACATCGTATTTTAATGATGAAAGTATATGAAAGTACTTAATGAATCAAGTGGTCATTACTTTAAAATGTATATTAATTACAAAAACTTAAAGTTACATGAAATTAAATGAAAAAAACTTGGCTTTAAAATTTGAATGCTGTAGCATTCACGTCATTTTGCATCACTATAAAAATGACTGCTATAGCATTCACGTCCGCGAACGTGTTAATTGTATAATGAGTATGTATGTACATATGTACTCGTGCACATCAAATATAGAATCACATCAGAATTGTGCGTTTGTTTAAAATTTTAATTGTACAAAATTTTGAATCTTTGTTAAAAGAATATTGTGGTCCTGAAAAGGACCGTTTATGTTTTTCAAATATGTACCCAAGAAATTATTTAACCGCCGAAACCGTATAAAGTACGGCCTTGTCTCTTTAAAGCGTACACAACATCCATAGCTGTAACTGTTTTCCTTTTGGCATGTTCAGTATAGGTAACTGCATCACGGATAACATTCTCCAAAAATACTTTTAAAACACCACGAGTTTCTTCATATATCAAACCAGATATACGTTTTACACCACCACGACGAGCTAAACGTCGAATAGCTGGTTTAGTGATACCTTGGATGTTATCACGTAAAACTTTGCGATGACGTTTGGCGCCACCTTTTCCCAAACCTTTACCACCTTTGCCGCGACCAGTCATTTTTTAGTATTTACTATTTGCACAAGTAAGAATTTAACACTTTAACACTGTAACACTTCACCACCAATGAAATAACAGAAGCGAGAGCACATCTATTTATACCAAAATCTCACAACTGCTATACACAAGACAAAAGGTACGCCATACATCTATCTCGCTTCAACACACATACCTACATAATACATGGACTTGTGAAACATATTAGTTGGAATTGCTACTTAGGTTGTGAACGTCATACAATTTGTTATAGGTACAGTGTACAGTGTACAGTGTTCTATAGTGTTCAAATCAGTGTGACAAATAATAAAAAAAAGTGAGTAGTGAAAAATGGCTCGTACAAAGCAAACAGCCCGAAAATCGACTGGTGGAAAAGCACCACGTAAACAATTGGCGACAAAAGCAGCACGCAAAAGTGCACCAGCAACTGGTGGAGTTAAAAAGCCACATCGTTATCGTCCAGGTACAGTGGCGTTGCGTGAAATTCGTCGCTATCAAAAGAGTACCGAATTATTGATACGCAAATTGCCATTCCAGCGCTTGGTTCGTGAAATAGCGCAAGATTTCAAAACAGATCTACGTTTCCAAAGTTCTGCTGTTATGGCTCTACAAGAAGCAAGTGAAGCATACTTGGTTGGTCTTTTTGAAGATACCAATTTGTGTGCCATCCATGCTAAGCGTGTTACAATTATGCCAAAAGATATTCAATTGGCCAGACGTATTCGTGGTGAACGTGCTTAAATCAATAGGAAAACTTGTGAAAAAACGGTCCTTTTCAGGACCACAATTTGTTAAACGAAAAAGATCAAAAATTTTATTGAAATATTTATGCATATACATACATACCTATATGTGTAGATATTTTTGTGTTTTCGTAAATGTATGTAGTACATGTACAGTTCTTTATCTACTCCACATCGTTTATACTCGTGTGCTTTTAAGTATAGTCGGCATGCATGTATACACGTTTATGTATGTATATGCGCACATAACCAGTTAATAAGCAGCAAAGCAGCAATTTTGGCGCAATTCGGTAATATGTATAAAAATATAATACACATAATGGGATGCCACGTTCTTTATTAAGAATATTAAATGAATAAGAAAACTATTTTAAAAAATGGTCCTTTTCAGGACCACAATTTGTTAAACGAAAAAGATCAACAATGTTATTGGAATATTTATGCGTATACATATATGTGTAGATATTTTTGTGTTTTCGTTAATGTACGTAGTACACACATACAAACATACATATACATTTCTTTGTCTACTCCACATCATTTATACACGAGCGTTTTTTAGTACAGCCTGTAGGCATGTATACACATGTATGAATGAATATGTATACATAACCAGTTTATATGCCGCAGTTTTGGCGCAAATATACATGCGTCTAAGTGTATGAAAAAATAACACATTTATTAGGAAAATTATTTAAATCTCTTTGTAAATGTATTTTGTCGTCCTGAAAAGGACGGTTTGTTTGCGTCGGTATTTATAATTATAATTCGCCTATATTTTTCACTTTATGCTTTCTTTTCGGTCTTCTTTGGCAAAAGTACAGCTTGAATATTAGGCAAAACACCACCTTGAGCAATAGTTACACCAGACAACAATTTATTCAATTCTTCATCGTTGCGGATGGCCAATTGTAAATGACGTGGGATGATTCTTGTCTTTTTGTTATCACGAGCAGCATTACCAGCCAATTCAAGAACTTCAGCTGCTAAATATTCCATAACTGCAGCTAGATAAACTGGAGCACCGGCACCAACACGCTCAGCATAATTGCCTTTGCGCAACAAACGATGAATACGACCAACTGGAAATTGAAGACCAGCACGATTTGAACGGGACTTTGCCTTTCCCTTAACTTTACCACCTTTACCACGGCCTGACATTTTAACTGCTATAGATTGTTCACTTCACTACACGACAAAGCACTCTACTGTATTATACTCAATGTATAAGCACACTATTCACTGATACACAAAATGTGCGCTGCTTATATACTTTTTCGCTATGCTGAGCACCAACCCCTGTACTGTGCTGTTGAGCATCGTGCGTATACTACTACTTCGTATTGTCTCACCGAAGAGTTGGTCGGCAAATGTACACTTAAGCTTGCACCAGACACATGGTATGTATAATAAGTGACAAATAGTGCGAGTGAAAATAAAATATCATCAACGTTGTGAAGAAATTAAAATGCCGCCAAAAACTAGTGGAAAAGCAGCAAAGAAAGCCGGTAAGGCTCAAAAGAATATTACTAAAAATGATAAGAAAAAGAAGCGTAAGAGGAAGGAAAGTTATGCCATCTACATTTATAAAGTGTTGAAACAAGTACATCCCGATACTGGTATTTCATCCAAGGCCATGAGCATTATGAATAGTTTTGTGAATGACATCTTTGAGCGCATTGCTGCGGAAGCGTCGCGTTTAGCTCACTATAACAAACGTTCAACCATCACCAGTCGCGAAATTCAAACTGCTGTACGTTTACTTTTGCCCGGTGAATTGGCCAAACATGCCGTCAGTGAAGGTACCAAAGCTGTTACCAAATATACCAGTTCCAAATAATTTTTCCAACTGAACTAATGGTATATAAATATATTAACAAAACAAGGCCCTTTTCAGGGCCATAAAATATAAATTAACAAAGAGGATAAAAAACTGTTGATTAATATCTCTGCATATTGGCACATTGAAATTAATTTAAAAATTCCTTAATATTGAAGAATATATTCATATGGTTTCATTAGTCTATTAATTAAATATGATTTTGTTGAACTACTTGGTTTTTATTTTTTTAATGTTTTCTACACACTGTAGGGAATAAATTCACTTTTGATCTTTTTGTTAAGAGATTTTGTAGCCCTGAAAAGGGCTTATTATTAATTTACCATGAAGGTTCCGTTTATAACTCACTTACAAACACCGTAAATTATTTACTTTTTACCTGCTGCTGTAGGTTTTTTTGCGGCTGGCTTTTTATTCGATGCAGACTTCTTGGATTTAGCAGCAGTTGCTTTTGCTTTAGCTGCTTTTGGCTTAGCAGTTGCAGATTTGGCTTTAGTTGGTTTCACTTTTAATGCACCACCCTTTTTTGCATCTTTCGCCGTAGCCTTTTCAGTTTTCTTCTTTTCAGCTGTTTTCTTACTGGCAACAGCTTTTTTTACCTTTTTCTCACCACTTGCCGCCTTTTTGACTTTACTCAATGATTTTTTCTTTGATGCACCACTATCTGCTGCCTTCTTTTTAGCCTTCTTCTCTGCTGATTTTACGGCTTTTGATTTCAATTTTCCCTCGCTTGATTTACTGGCTGCAACTGATAGTTTGAATGAACCGGACGCACCTTTTCCTTTGGTTTGAATTAGTTTTCCACTTGTAACAGCCGATTTCAAATAACGTTTAATGAATGGTGCCAATTTTTGGGCATCACATTTGTATGTCGCACTAATATATTTCTTAATCGCCAAGAGTGATGAACCGCCACGTTCCTTTAAATTCTTAATTGATGCGTCGACCATTTGTTGTGTTGGTGGATGGGTAGGGGCAACCGACGGCTTTTTGGGTTTAGCTGCCTTAACCTTTTTGGCAACAACTTTCTTTTCAGCAATAGTAGCAGCAGTAGCTACTGGGGAGCTTACATTCACAACAACAACTGAATCAGACATCTTTATTTATATATTGTAGATTAAAACCTCAATTCAAATTCCACGTATGTATTATACACTTTATACACTTCACTCACTTTATGCACTGTATGCACTACATTAATAGAGCACTGGTAAATTAAGATAATTTCTGGAATCCAATATGTAGTTTAACTCCCTTCAAAATTTGAGAAGCAGAGCGAAAAGATGATAATCAAATTTTCACGTTCCAGTGCTATTTAGTGCTTCTATATGACAAACTTTAAGATTTATTTAATTCACTAAAATTCATTGAATTTACTAATTCAACAAATTTATATATAAAACGATAGTATGCATGAGTCACTTTCATATCAATATACTTAAATTGGAATAAAATCAATATTTTTCTTGTAACGAGTGTTTTAGTCGAAACTTTGTACTCAAAATATTAAATTTTCGCTAGTTTTAGTCGATTTTCTTAAAACTCCTTAATATAAATCAATTATAACTATTGAAAATATAAAATATATCAAATTATCAATCATCTAAACAGGTTATTTTATATATTACTTAAAATAATATGTTTGAAAAAATAAAATTAAATATCTCAATGGTATCACCAGAGCAATTCTCAGTGGCGTTAGTTGGATGCATGAAATAATCCAGTATTTTGATGAATATTGAAAACTTTAATTTTGGTTGAAATGAATGATGGTAATGAAATAATTAAATTTGACTAATGTGAATTATGTAAATTTTATTTTAATATAATACTTAATTTTTTGATATTAATTCAAATATTCACTGATCAATCAATATATATATATTATATATATACATATGTCTGCATACAAAATTTTTTATTTAATTAATTAAATATTATTGTTATTAATAAAAAAATGTAACTTTTTCTTTAAAAATTTGCAATATATGTCAAAGCAAGGTACAAAATTCCCATATGTACATACGTGTTTACATACAAGTATACTACTTGTATGCTTGGCGAAGGCAAAAGGCAAAGGTAGTAAGAGTATGATTGTATTCCAACGTTAAAGAAATAAATATAAATATAAAAATATAATTTTAACTACATATATATTTTTAAAAAGTTGTATTTATGTATGTAGCGAAAAAAAATTATTTAAAAATTAAATATATCAGGTTAGAGGCCTGGGTGTTAAAATACAGTCATAATCTATTTAACACGATCGCGGACACTAAAAATTTCTGGAAGCTGCAAAAATAGACAGGCAATTATTTTTGAAACTAGTTGCAATATCCTAAATCTGATTACACATATATTATAAGTGTAGTCAGAACATCGTATTTTAATGATGAAAGTATATGAAAGTACTTAATGAATCAAGTGGTCATTACTTTAAAATGTATATTAATTACAAAAACTTAAAGTTACATGAAATTAAATGAAAAAAACTTGGCTTTAAAATTTGAATGCTGTAGCATTCACGTCATTTTGCATCACTATAAAAATGACTGCTATAGCATTCACGTCCGCGAACGTGTTAATTGTATAATGAGTATGTATGTACATATGTACTCGTGCACATCAAATATAGAATCACATCAGAATTGTGCGTTTGTTTAAAATTTTAATTGTACAAAATTTTGAATCTTTGTTAAAAGAATATTGTGGTCCTGAAAAGGACCGTTTATGTTTTTCAAATATGTACCCAAGAAATTATTTAACCGCCGAAACCGTATAAAGTACGGCCTTGTCTCTTTAAAGCGTACACAACATCCATAGCTGTAACTGTTTTCCTTTTGGCATGTTCAGTATAGGTAACTGCATCACGGATAACATTCTCCAAAAATACTTTTAAAACACCACGAGTTTCTTCATATATCAAACCAGATATACGTTTTACACCACCACGACGAGCTAAACGTCGAATAGCTGGTTTAGTGATACCTTGGATGTTATCACGTAAAACTTTGCGATGACGTTTGGCGCCACCTTTTCCCAAACCTTTACCACCTTTGCCGCGACCAGTCATTTTTTAGTATTTACTATTTGCACAAGTAAGAATTTAACACTTTAACACTGTAACACTTCACCACCAATGAAATAACAGAAGCGAGAGCACATCTATTTATACCAAAATCTCACAACTGCTATACACAAGACAAAAGGTACGCCATACATCTATCTCGCTTCAACACACATACCTACATAATACATGGACTTGTGAAACATATTAGTTGGAATTGCTACTTAGGTTGTGAACGTCATACAATTTGTTATAGGTACAGTGTACAGTGTACAGTGTTCTATAGTGTTCAAATCAGTGTGACAAATAATAAAAAAAAGTGAGTAGTGAAAAATGGCTCGTACAAAGCAAACAGCCCGAAAATCGACTGGTGGAAAAGCACCACGTAAACAATTGGCGACAAAAGCAGCACGCAAAAGTGCACCAGCAACTGGTGGAGTTAAAAAGCCACATCGTTATCGTCCAGGTACAGTGGCGTTGCGTGAAATTCGTCGCTATCAAAAGAGTACCGAATTATTGATACGCAAATTGCCATTCCAGCGCTTGGTTCGTGAAATAGCGCAAGATTTCAAAACAGATCTACGTTTCCAAAGTTCTGCTGTTATGGCTCTACAAGAAGCAAGTGAAGCATACTTGGTTGGTCTTTTTGAAGATACCAATTTGTGTGCCATCCATGCTAAGCGTGTTACAATTATGCCAAAAGATATTCAATTGGCCAGACGTATTCGTGGTGAACGTGCTTAAATCAATAGGAAAACTTGTGAAAAAACGGTCCTTTTCAGGACCACAATTTGTTAAACGAAAAAGATCAAAAATTTTATTGAAATATTTATGCATATACATACATACCTATATGTGTAGATATTTTTGTGTTTTCGTAAATGTATGTAGTACATGTACAGTTCTTTATCTACTCCACATCGTTTATACTCGTGTGCTTTTAAGTATAGTCGGCATGCATGTATACACGTTTATGTATGTATATGCGCACATAACCAGTTAATAAGCAGCAAAGCAGCAATTTTGGCGCAATTCGGTAATATGTATAAAAATATAATACACATAATGGGATGCCACGTTCTTTATTAAGAATATTAAATGAATAAGAAAACTATTTTAAAAAATGGTCCTTTTCAGGACCACAATTTGTTAAACGAAAAAGATCAACAATGTTATTGGAATATTTATGCGTATACATATATGTGTAGATATTTTTGTGTTTTCGTTAATGTACGTAGTACACACATACAAACATACATATACATTTCTTTGTCTACTCCACATCATTTATACACGAGCGTTTTTTAGTACAGCCTGTAGGCATGTATACACATGTATGAATGAATATGTATACATAACCAGTTTATATGCCGCAGTTTTGGCGCAAATATACATGCGTCTAAGTGTATGAAAAAATAACACATTTATTAGGAAAATTATTTAAATCTCTTTGTAAATGTATTTTGTCGTCCTGAAAAGGACGGTTTGTTTGCGTCGGTATTTATAATTATAATTCGCCTATATTTTTCACTTTATGCTTTCTTTTCGGTCTTCTTTGGCAAAAGTACAGCTTGAATATTAGGCAAAACACCACCTTGAGCAATAGTTACACCAGACAACAATTTATTCAATTCTTCATCGTTGCGGATGGCCAATTGTAAATGACGTGGGATGATTCTTGTCTTTTTGTTATCACGAGCAGCATTACCAGCCAATTCAAGAACTTCAGCTGCTAAATATTCCATAACTGCAGCTAGATAAACTGGAGCACCGGCACCAACACGCTCAGCATAATTGCCTTTGCGCAACAAACGATGAATACGACCAACTGGAAATTGAAGACCAGCACGATTTGAACGGGACTTTGCCTTTCCCTTAACTTTACCACCTTTACCACGGCCTGACATTTTAACTGCTATAGATTGTTCACTTCACTACACGACAAAGCACTCTACTGTATTATACTCAATGTATAAGCACACTATTCACTGATACACAAAATGTGCGCTGCTTATATACTTTTTCGCTATGCTGAGCACCAACCCCTGTACTGTGCTGTTGAGCATCGTGCGTATACTACTACTTCGTATTGTCTCACCGAAGAGTTGGTCGGCAAATGTACACTTAAGCTTGCACCAGACACATGGTATGTATAATAAGTGACAAATAGTGCGAGTGAAAATAAAATATCATCAACGTTGTGAAGAAATTAAAATGCCGCCAAAAACTAGTGGAAAAGCAGCAAAGAAAGCCGGTAAGGCTCAAAAGAATATTACTAAAAATGATAAGAAAAAGAAGCGTAAGAGGAAGGAAAGTTATGCCATCTACATCTATAAAGTGTTGAAACAAGTACATCCTGATACCGGTATTTCATCCAAGGCCATGAGCATTATGAATAGTTTTGTGAATGACATCTTTGAGCGCATTGCTGCGGAAGCGTCGCGTTTAGCTCACTATAACAAACGTTCAACCATCACCAGTCGCGAAATTCAAACTGCTGTACGTTTACTTTTGCCCGGTGAATTGGCCAAACATGCCGTCAGTGAAGGTACCAAAGCTGTTACCAAATATACCAGTTCCAAATAATTTTTCCAACTGAACTAATGGTATATAAATATATTAACAAAACAAGGCCCTTTTCAGGGCCATAAAATATAAATTAACAAAGAGGATAAAAAACTGTTGATTAATATCTCTGCATATTGGCACATTGAAATTAATTTAAAAATTCCTTAATATTGAAGAATATATTCATATGGTTTCATTAGTCTATTAATTAAATATGATTTTGTTGAACTACTTGGTTTTTATTTTTTTAATGTTTTCTACACACTGTAGGGAATAAATTCACTTTTGATCTTTTTGTTAAGAGATTTTGTAGCCCTGAAAAGGGCTTATTATTAATTTACCATGAAGGTTCCGTTTATAACTCACTTACAAACACCGTAAATTATTTACTTTTTACCTGCTGCTGTAGGTTTTTTTGCGGCTGGCTTTTTATTCGATGCAGACTTCTTGGATTTAGCAGCAGTTGCTTTTGCTTTAGCTGCTTTTGGCTTAGCAGTTGCAGATTTGGCTTTAGTTGGTTTCACTTTTAATGCACCACCCTTTTTTGCATCTTTCGCCGTAGCCTTTTCAGTTTTCTTCTTTTCAGCTGTTTTCTTACTGGCAACAGCTTTTTTTACCTTTTTCTCACCACTTGCCGCCTTTTTGACTTTACTCAATGATTTTTTCTTTGATGCACCACTATCTGCTGCCTTCTTTTTAGCCTTCTTCTCTGCTGATTTTACGGCTTTTGATTTCAATTTTCCCTCGCTTGATTTACTGGCTGCAACTGATAGTTTGAATGAACCGGACGCACCTTTTCCTTTGGTTTGAATTAGTTTTCCACTTGTAACAGCCGATTTCAAATAACGTTTAATGAATGGTGCCAATTTTTGGGCATCACATTTGTATGTCGCACTAATATATTTCTTAATCGCCAAGAGTGATGAACCGCCACGTTCCTTTAAATTCTTAATTGATGCGTCGACCATTTGTTGTGTTGGTGGATGGGTAGGGGCAACCGACGGCTTTTTGGGTTTAGCTGCCTTAACCTTTTTGGCAACAACTTTCTTTTCAGCAATAGTAGCAGCAGTAGCTACTGGGGAGCTTACATTCACAACAACAACTGAATCAGACATCTTTATTTATATATTGTAGATTAAAACCTCAATTCAAATTCCACGTATGTATTATACACTTTATACACTTCACTCACTTTATGCACTGTATGCACTACATTAATAGAGCACTGGTAAATTAAGATAATTTCTGGAATCCAATATGTAGTTTAACTCCCTTCAAAATTTGAGAAGCAGAGTGAAAAGATGATAATCAAATTTTCACGTTCCAGTGCTATTTAGTGCTTCTATATGACAAACTTTAAGATTTATTTAATTCACTAAAATTCATTGAATTTACTAATTCAACAAATTTATATATAAAACGATAGTATGCATGAGTCACTTTCATATCAATATACTTAAATTGGAATAAAATCAATATTTTTCTTGTAACGAGTGTTTTAGTCGAAACTTTGTACTCAAAATATTAAATTTTCGCTAGTTTTAGTCGATTTTCTTAAAACTCCTTAATATAAATCAATTATAACTATTGAAAATATAAAATATATCAAATTATCAATCATCTAAACAGGTTATTTTATATATTACTTAAAATAATATGTTTGAAAAAATAAAATTAAATATCTCAATGGTATCACCAGAGCAATTCTCAGTGGCGTTAGTTGGATGCATGAAATAATCCAGTATTTTGATGAATATTGAAAACTTTAATTTTGGTTGAAATGAATGATGGTAATGAAATAATTAAATTTGACTAATGTGAATTATGTAAATTTTATTTTAATATAATACTTAATTTTTTGATATTAATTCAAATATTCACTGATCAATCAATATATATATATTATATATATACATATGTCTGCATACAAAATTTTTTATTTAATTAATTAAATATTATTGTTATTAATAAAAAAATGTAACTTTTTCTTTAAAAATTTGCAATATATGTCAAAGCAAGGTACAAAATTCCCATATGTACATACGTGTTTACATACAAGTATACTACTTGTATGCTTGGCGAAGGCAAAAGGCAAAGGTAGTAAGAGCATGATTGTATTCCAACGTTAAAGAAATAAATATAAATATAAAAATATAATTTTAACTACATATATATTTTTAAAAAGTTGTATTTATGTATGTAGCGAAAAAAAATTATTTAAAAATTAAATATATCAGGTTAGAGGCCTGGGTGTTAAAATACAGTCATAATCTATTTAACACGATCGCGGACACTAAAAATTTCTGGAAGCTGCAAAAATAGACAGGCAATTATTTTTGAAACTAGTTGCAATATCCTAAATCTGATTACACATATATTATAAGTGTAGTCAGAACATCGTATTTTAATGATGAAAGTATATGAAAGTACTTAATGAATCAAGTGGTCATTACTTTAAAATGTATATTAATTACAAAAACTTAAAGTTACATGAAATTAAATGAAAAAAACTTGGCTTTAAAATTTGAATGCTGTAGCATTCACGTCATTTTGCATTACTATAAAAATGACTGCTATAGCATTCACGTCCGCGAACGTGTTAATTGTATAATGAGTATGTATGTACATATGTACTCGTGCACATCAAATATAGAATCACATCAGAATTGTGCGTTTGTTTAAAATTTTAATTGTACAAAATTTTGAATCTTTGTTAAAAGAATATTGTGGTCCTGAAAAGGACCGTTTATGTTTTTCAAATATGTACCCAAGAAATTATTTAACCGCCGAAACCGTATAAAGTACGGCCTTGTCTCTTTAAAGCGTACACAACATCCATAGCTGTAACTGTTTTCCTTTTGGCATGTTCAGTATAGGTAACTGCATCACGGATAACATTCTCCAAAAATACTTTTAAAACACCACGAGTTTCTTCATATATCAAACCAGATATACGTTTTACACCACCACGACGAGCTAAACGTCGAATAGCTGGTTTAGTGATACCTTGGATGTTATCACGTAAAACTTTGCGATGACGTTTGGCGCCACCTTTTCCCAAACCTTTACCACCTTTGCCGCGACCAGTCATTTTTTAGTATTTACTATTTGCACAAGTAAGAATTTAACACTTTAACACTGTAACACTTCACCACCAATGAAATAACAGAAGCGAGAGCACATCTATTTATACCAAAATCTCACAACTGCTATACACAAGACAAAAGGTACGCCATACATCTATCTCGCTTCAACACACATACCTACATAATACATGGACTTGTGAAACATATTAGTTGGAATTGCTACTTAGGTTGTGAACGTCATACAATTTGTTATAGGTACAGTGTACAGTGTACAGTGTTCTATAGTGTTCAAATCAGTGTGACAAATAATAAAAAAAAGTGAGTAGTGAAAAATGGCTCGTACAAAGCAAACAGCCCGAAAATCGACTGGTGGAAAAGCACCACGTAAACAATTGGCGACAAAAGCAGCACGCAAAAGTGCACCAGCAACTGGTGGAGTTAAAAAGCCACATCGTTATCGTCCAGGTACAGTGGCGTTGCGTGAAATTCGTCGCTATCAAAAGAGTACCGAATTATTGATACGCAAATTGCCATTCCAGCGCTTGGTTCGTGAAATAGCGCAAGATTTCAAAACAGATCTACGTTTCCAAAGTTCTGCTGTTATGGCTCTACAAGAAGCAAGTGAAGCATACTTGGTTGGTCTTTTTGAAGATACCAATTTGTGTGCCATCCATGCTAAGCGTGTTACAATTATGCCAAAAGATATTCAATTGGCCAGACGTATTCGTGGTGAACGTGCTTAAATCAATAGGAAAACTTGTGAAAAAACGGTCCTTTTCAGGACCACAATTTGTTAAACGAAAAAGATCAAAAATTTTATTGAAATATTTATGCATATACATACATACCTATATGTGTAGATATTTTTGTGTTTTCGTAAATGTATGTAGTACATGTACAGTTCTTTATCTACTCCACATCGTTTATACTCGTGTGCTTTTAAGTATAGTCGGCATGCATGTATACACGTTTATGTATGTATATGCGCACATAACCAGTTAATAAGCAGCAAAGCAGCAATTTTGGCGCAATTCGGTAATATGTATAAAAATATAATACACATAATGGGATGCCACGTTCTTTATTAAGAATATTAAATGAATAAGAAAACTATTTTAAAAAATGGTCCTTTTCAGGACCACAATTTGTTAAACGAAAAAGATCAACAATGTTATTGGAATATTTATGCGTATACATATATGTGTAGATATTTTTGTGTTTTCGTTAATGTACGTAGTACACACATACAAACATACATATACATTTCTTTGTCTACTCCACATCATTTATACACGAGCGTTTTTTAGTACAGCCTGTAGGCATGTATACACATGTATGAATGAATATGTATACATAACCAGTTTATATGCCGCAGTTTTGGCGCAAATATACATGCGTCTAAGTGTATGAAAAAATAACACATTTATTAGGAAAATTATTTAAATCTCTTTGTAAATGTATTTTGTCGTCCTGAAAAGGACGGTTTGTTTGCGTCGGTATTTATAATTATAATTCGCCTATATTTTTCACTTTATGCTTTCTTTTCGGTCTTCTTTGGCAAAAGTACAGCTTGAATATTAGGCAAAACACCACCTTGAGCAATAGTTACACCAGACAACAATTTATTCAATTCTTCATCGTTGCGGATGGCCAATTGTAAATGACGTGGGATGATTCTTGTCTTTTTGTTATCACGAGCAGCATTACCAGCCAATTCAAGAACTTCAGCTGCTAAATATTCCATAACTGCAGCTAGATAAACTGGAGCACCGGCACCAACACGCTCAGCATAATTGCCTTTGCGCAACAAACGATGAATACGACCAACTGGAAATTGAAGACCAGCACGATTTGAACGGGACTTTGCCTTTCCCTTAACTTTACCACCTTTACCACGGCCTGACATTTTAACTGCTATAGATTGTTCACTTCACTACACGACAAAGCACTCTACTGTATTATACTCAATGTATAAGCACACTATTCACTGATACACAAAATGTGCGCTGCTTATATACTTTTTCGCTATGCTGAGCACCAACCCCTGTACTGTGCTGTTGAGCATCGTGCGTATACTACTACTTCGTATTGTCTCACCGAAGAGTTGGTCGGCAAATGTACACTTAAGCTTGCACCAGACACATGGTATGTATAATAAGTGACAAATAGTGCGAGTGAAAATAAAATATCATCAACGTTGTGAAGAAATTAAAATGCCGCCAAAAACTAGTGGAAAAGCAGCAAAGAAAGCCGGTAAGGCTCAAAAGAATATTACTAAAAATGATAAGAAAAAGAAGCGTAAGAGGAAGGAAAGTTATGCCATCTACATCTATAAAGTGTTGAAACAAGTACATCCTGATACCGGTATTTCATCCAAGGCCATGAGCATTATGAATAGTTTTGTGAATGACATCTTTGAGCGCATTGCTGCGGAAGCGTCGCGTTTAGCTCACTATAACAAACGTTCAACCATCACCAGTCGCGAAATTCAAACTGCTGTACGTTTACTTTTGCCCGGTGAATTGGCCAAACATGCCGTCAGTGAAGGTACCAAAGCTGTTACCAAATATACCAGTTCCAAATAATTTTTCCAACTGAACTAATGGTATATAAATATATTAACAAAACAAGGCCCTTTTCAGGGCCATAAAATATAAATTAACAAAGAGGATAAAAAACTGTTGATTAATATCTCTGCATATTGGCACATTGAAATTAATTTAAAAATTCCTTAATATTGAAGAATATATTCATATGGTTTCATTAGTCTATTAATTAAATATGATTTTGTTGAACTACTTGGTTTTTATTTTTTTAATGTTTTCTACACACTGTAGGGAATAAATTCACTTTTGATCTTTTTGTTAAGAGATTTTGTAGCCCTGAAAAGGGCTTATTATTAATTTACCATGAAGGTTCCGTTTATAACTCACTTACAAACACCGTAAATTATTTACTTTTTACCTGCTGCTGTAGGTTTTTTTGCGGCTGGCTTTTTATTCGATGCAGACTTCTTGGATTTAGCAGCAGTTGCTTTTGCTTTAGCTGCTTTTGGCTTAGCAGTTGCAGATTTGGCTTTAGTTGGTTTCACTTTTAATGCACCACCCTTTTTTGCATCTTTCGCCGTAGCCTTTTCAGTTTTCTTCTTTTCAGCTGTTTTCTTACTGGCAACAGCTTTTTTTACCTTTTTCTCACCACTTGCCGCCTTTTTGACTTTACTCAATGATTTTTTCTTTGATGCACCACTATCTGCTGCCTTCTTTTTAGCCTTCTTCTCTGCTGATTTTACGGCTTTTGATTTCAATTTTCCCTCGCTTGATTTACTGGCTGCAACTGATAGTTTGAATGAACCGGACGCACCTTTTCCTTTGGTTTGAATTAGTTTTCCACTTGTAACAGCCGATTTCAAATAACGTTTAATGAATGGTGCCAATTTTTGGGCATCACATTTGTATGTCGCACTAATATATTTCTTAATCGCCAAGAGTGATGAACCGCCACGTTCCTTTAAATTCTTAATTGATGCGTCGACCATTTGTTGTGTTGGTGGATGGGTAGGGGCAACCGACGGCTTTTTGGGTTTAGCTGCCTTAACCTTTTTGGCAACAACTTTCTTTTCAGCAATAGTAGCAGCAGTAGCTACTGGGGAGCTTACATTCACAACAACAACTGAATCAGACATCTTTATTTATATATTGTAGATTAAAACCTCAATTCAAATTCCACGTATGTATTATACACTTTATACACTTCACTCACTTTATGCACTGTATGCACTACACTAATAGAGCACTGGTAAATTAAGAGAATTTCTGGAATCCAATATGTAGTTTAACTCCCTTCAAAATTTGAGAAGCAGAGTGAAAAGATGATAATCAAATTTTCACGTTCCAGTGCTATTTAGTGCTTCTATATGACAAACTTTAAGATTTATTTAATTCACTAAAATTCATTGAATTTACTAATTCAACAAATTTATATATAAAACGATAGTATGCATGAGTCACTTTCATATCAATATACTTAAATTGGAATAAAATCAATATTTTTCTTGTAACGAGTGTTTTAGTCGAAACTTTGTACTCAAAATATTAAATTTTCGCTAGTTTTAGTCGATTTTCTTAAAACTCCTTAATATAAATCAATTATAACTATTGAAAATATAAAATATATCAAATTATCAATCATCTAAACAGGTTATTTTATATATTACTTAAAATAATATGTTTGAAAAAATAAAATTAAATATCTCAATGGTATCACCAGAGCAATTCTCAGTGGCGTTAGTTGGATGCATGAAATAATCCAGTATTTTGATGAATATTGAAAACTTTAATTTTGGTTGAAATGAATGATGGTAATGAAATAATTAAATTTGACTAATGTGAATTATGTAAATTTTATTTTAATATAATACTTAATTTTTTGATATTAATTCAAATATTCACTGATCAATCAATATATATATATTATATATATACATATGTCTGCATACAAAATTTTTTATTTAATTAATTAAATATTATTGTTATTAATAAAAAAATGTAACTTTTTCTTTAAAAATTTGCAATATATGTCAAAGCAAGGTACAAAATTCCCATATGTACATACGTGTTTACATACAAGTATACTACTTGTATGCTTGGCGAAGGCAAAAGGCAAAGGTAGTAAGAGTATGATTGTATTCCAACGTTAAAGAAATAAATATAAATATAAAAATATAATTTTAACTACATATATATTTTTAAAAAGTTGTATTTATGTATGTAGCGAAAAAAAATTATTTAAAAATTAAATATATCAGGTTAGAGGCCTGGGTGTTAAAATACAGTCATAATCTATTTAACACGATCGCGGACACTAAAAATTTCTGGAAGCTGCAAAAATAGACAGGCAATTATTTTTGAAACTAGTTGCAATATCCTAAATCTGATTACACATATATTATAAGTGTAGTCAGAACATCGTATTTTAATGATGAAAGTATATGAAAGTACTTAATGAATCAAGTGGTCATTACTTTAAAATGTATATTAATTACAAAAACTTAAAGTTACATGAAATTAAATGAAAAAAACTTGGCTTTAAAATTTGAATGCTGTAGCATTCACGTCATTTTGCATCACTATAAAAATGACTGCTATAGCATTCACGTCCGCGAACGTGTTAATTGTATAATGAGTATGTATGTACATATGTACTCGTGCACATCAAATATAGAATCACATCAGAATTGTGCGTTTGTTTAAAATTTTAATTGTACAAAATTTTGAATCTTTGTTAAAAGAATATTGTGGTCCTGAAAAGGACCGTTTATGTTTTTCAAATATGTACCCAAGAAATTATTTAACCGCCGAAACCGTATAAAGTACGGCCTTGTCTCTTTAAAGCGTACACAACATCCATAGCTGTAACTGTTTTCCTTTTGGCATGTTCAGTATAGGTAACTGCATCACGGATAACATTCTCCAAAAATACTTTTAAAACACCACGAGTTTCTTCATATATCAAACCAGATATACGTTTTACACCACCACGACGAGCTAAACGTCGAATAGCTGGTTTAGTGATACCTTGGATGTTATCACGTAAAACTTTGCGATGACGTTTGGCGCCACCTTTTCCCAAACCTTTACCACCTTTGCCGCGACCAGTCATTTTTTAGTATTTACTATTTGCACAAGTAAGAATTTAACACTTTAACACTGTAACACTTCACCACCAATGAAATAACAGAAGCGAGAGCACATCTATTTATACCAAAATCTCACAACTGCTATACACAAGACAAAAGGTACGCCATACATCTATCTCGCTTCAACACACATACCTACATAATACATGGACTTGTGAAACATATTAGTTGGAATTGCTACTTAGGTTGTGAACGTCATACAATTTGTTATAGGTACAGTGTACAGTGTACAGTGTTCTATAGTGTTCAAATCAGTGTGACAAATAATAAAAAAAAGTGAGTAGTGAAAAATGGCTCGTACAAAGCAAACAGCCCGAAAATCGACTGGTGGAAAAGCACCACGTAAACAATTGGCGACAAAAGCAGCACGCAAAAGTGCACCAGCAACTGGTGGAGTTAAAAAGCCACATCGTTATCGTCCAGGTACAGTGGCGTTGCGTGAAATTCGTCGCTATCAAAAGAGTACCGAATTATTGATACGCAAATTGCCATTCCAGCGCTTGGTTCGTGAAATAGCGCAAGATTTCAAAACAGATCTACGTTTCCAAAGTTCTGCTGTTATGGCTCTACAAGAAGCAAGTGAAGCATACTTGGTTGGTCTTTTTGAAGATACCAATTTGTGTGCCATCCATGCTAAGCGTGTTACAATTATGCCAAAAGATATTCAATTGGCCAGACGTATTCGTGGTGAACGTGCTTAAATCAATAGGAAAACTTGTGAAAAAACGGTCCTTTTCAGGACCACAATTTGTTAAACGAAAAAGATCAAAAATTTTATTGAAATATTTATGCATATACATACATACCTATATGTGTAGATATTTTTGTGTTTTCGTAAATGTATGTAGTACATGTACAGTTCTTTATCTACTCCACATCGTTTATACTCGTGTGCTTTTAAGTATAGTCGGCATGCATGTATACACGTTTATGTATGTATATGCGCACATAACCAGTTAATAAGCAGCAAAGCAGCAATTTTGGCGCAATTCGGTAATATGTATAAAAATATAATACACATAATGGGATGCCACGTTCTTTATTAAGAATATTAAATGAATAAGAAAACTATTTTAAAAAATGGTCCTTTTCAGGACCACAATTTGTTAAACGAAAAAGATCAACAATGTTATTGGAATATTTATGCGTATACATATATGTGTAGATATTTTTGTGTTTTCGTTAATGTACGTAGTACACACATACAAACATACATATACATTTCTTTGTCTACTCCACATCATTTATACACGAGCGTTTTTTAGTACAGCCTGTAGGCATGTATACACATGTATGAATGAATATGTATACATAACCAGTTTATATGCCGCAGTTTTGGCGCAAATATACATGCGTCTAAGTGTATGAAAAAATAACACATTTATTAGGAAAATTATTTAAATCTCTTTGTAAATGTATTTTGTCGTCCTGAAAAGGACGGTTTGTTTGCGTCGGTATTTATAATTATAATTCGCCTATATTTTTCACTTTATGCTTTCTTTTCGGTCTTCTTTGGCAAAAGTACAGCTTGAATATTAGGCAAAACACCACCTTGAGCAATAGTTACACCAGACAACAATTTATTCAATTCTTCATCGTTGCGGATGGCCAATTGTAAATGACGTGGGATGATTCTTGTCTTTTTGTTATCACGAGCAGCATTACCAGCCAATTCAAGAACTTCAGCTGCTAAATATTCCATAACTGCAGCTAGATAAACTGGAGCACCGGCACCAACACGCTCAGCATAATTGCCTTTGCGCAACAAACGATGAATACGACCAACTGGAAATTGAAGACCAGCACGATTTGAACGGGACTTTGCCTTTCCCTTAACTTTACCACCTTTACCACGGCCTGACATTTTAACTGCTATAGATTGTTCACTTCACTACACGACAAAGCACTCTACTGTATTATACTCAATGTATAAGCACACTAATCACTGATACACAAAATGTGCGCTGCTTATATACTTTTTCGCTATGCTGAGCACCAACCCCTGTACTGTGCTGTTGAGCATCGTGCGTATACTACTACTTCGTATTGTCTCACCGAAGAGTTGGTCGGCAAATGTACACTTAAGCTTGCACCAGACACATGGTATGTATAATAAGTGACAAATAGTGCGAGTGAAAATAAAATATCATCAACGTTGTGAAGAAATTAAAATGCCGCCAAAAACTAGTGGAAAAGCAGCAAAGAAAGCCGGTAAGGCTCAAAAGAATATTACTAAAAATGATAAGAAAAAGAAGCGTAAGAGGAAGGAAAGTTATGCCATCTACATCTATAAAGTGTTGAAACAAGTACATCCTGATACCGGTATTTCATCCAAGGCCATGAGCATTATGAATAGTTTTGTGAATGACATCTTTGAGCGCATTGCTGCGGAAGCGTCGCGTTTAGCTCACTATAACAAACGTTCAACCATCACCAGTCGCGAAATTCAAACTGCTGTACGTTTACTTTTGCCCGGTGAATTGGCCAAACATGCCGTCAGTGAAGGTACCAAAGCTGTTACCAAATATACCAGTTCCAAATAATTTTTCCAACTGAACTAATGGTATATAAATATATTAACAAAACAAGGCCCTTTTCAGGGCCATAAAATATAAATTAACAAAGAGGATAAAAAATTGTTGATTAATATCTCTACATATGTACATATGTATGCACATTGAAATTAATTTAAAAATTCCTTAATATTGAAGAATATATTCATATGGTTTCATTAGTCTATTAAATATGATTTTGTTGAACTACTTGGTTTTTATTTTTTTAATGTTTTCTACACACTGTAAGGAATAAATTCACTTTTGATCTTTTTGTTAAGAGATTTTGTAGCCCTGAAAAGGGCTTATTATTAATTTACCATGAAGGTTCCGTTTATAACTCACTTACAAACACCGTAAATTATTTACTTTTTACCTGCTGCTGTAGGTTTTTTTGCGGCTGGCTTTTTATTCGATGCAGACTTCTTGGATTTAGCAGCAGTTGCTTTTGCTTTAGCTGCTTTTGGTTTAGCAGTTGCAGATTTGGCTTTAGTTGGTTTCACTTTTAATGCGCCACCCTTTTTTGCATCTTTCGCCTTAGCCTTTTCAGTTTTCTTCTTTTCAGCTGTTTTCTTACTGGCAACAGCTTTTTTTACCTTTTTCTCACCACTTGCCGCCTTTTTGACTTTACTCAACGATTTTTTCTTTGATGCACCACTATCTGCTGCCTTCTTTTTAGCCTTAACCTTCTCTGCTGATTTTACGGCTTTTGATTTCAATTTTCCCTCGCTTGATTTACTGGCTGCAACTGATAGTTTGAATGAACCGGACGCACCTTTTCCTTTGGTTTGAATTAGTTTTCCACTTGTAACAGCCGATTTCAAATAACGTTTAATGAATGGTGCCAATTTTTGGACATCACATTTGTATGTCGCACTAATATATTTCTTAATCGCCAAGAGTGATGAACCGCCACGTTCCTTTAAATTCTTAATTGATGCGTCGACCATTTGTTGTGTTGGTGGATGGGTAGGGGCAACCGACGGCTTTTTGGGTTTAGCTGCCTTAACCTTTTTGGCAACAACTTTCTTTTCAGCAATAGTAGCAGCAGTAGCTACTGGGGAGCTTACATTCACAACAGCAACTGAATCAGACATCTTTATTTATATATTGTAGATTAAAACCTCAATTCAAATTCCACGTATGTATTATACACTTTATACACTTCACTCACTTTATGCACTACACTAATAGAGCACTGGTAAATTAAGAGAATTTCTGGAATCCAATATGTAGTTTAACTCCCTTCAAAATTTGAGAAGCAGAGCGAAAAGATGATAATCAAATTTTCACGTTCCAGTGCTATTTAGTGCTTCTATATGACAAACTTTAAGATTTATTTAATTCACTAAAATTCATTGAATTTACTAATTCAACAAATTTATATGTAAAACGATAGTATGCATGAGTCACTTTCATATCAATATACTTAAATTGGAATAAAATCAATATTTTTCTTGTAACGAGTGTTTTAGTCGAAACTTTGTACTCAAAATATTAAATTTTCGCTAGTTTTAGTAGATTTTCTTAAAACTCCTTAATATAAATCAATTATAACTATTGAAAATATAAAATATATCAAATTATCAATCATCTAAACAGGTTATTTTATATATTACTTAAAATAATATGTTTGAAAAAATAAAATTAAATATCTCAATGGTATCACCAGAGCAATTCTCAGTGGCGTTAGTTGGATGCATGAAATAATCCAGTATTTTGATGAATATTGAAAACTTTAATTTTGGTTGAAATGAATGATGGTAATGAAATAATTAAATTTGACTAATGTGGATTATGTAAATTTTATTTTAATATATTACTTAATTTTTTGATATTAATTCAAATATTCACTGATCAATCAATATATATATATTATATATATACATATGTGTGCATACAAAATTTTTTATTTAATTAATTAAATATTATTGTTATTAATAAAAAAATGTAACTTTTTCTTTAAAAATTTGCAATATATGTCAAAGCAAGATACAAAATTCCCATATGTACATACGTGTTTACATACAAGTATACTACTTGTATGCTTGACGAAGGCAAAAGGCAAAGGTAGTAAGAGTATGATTGTATTCCAACGTTAAAGAAATAAATATAAATATAAAAATATAATTTTAACTACAAATATATTTTTAAAAAGTTGTATTTATGTATGTAGCGAAAAAAATTATTTAAAAATTAAATATATCAGGTTAGAGGCCTGGGTGTTAAAATACAGTCATAATCTATTTAACACGATCGCGGACACTAAAAATTTCTGGAAGCTGCAAAAATAGACAGGCAATTATTTTTGAAACTAGTTGCAAAATCCTAAATCTGATTACACATATATTATAAGTGTAGTCAGAACATCGTATTTTAACTGTTATATGAAAGTACTTAATGAATCAAGTGGTCATTACTTTAAAATGTATATTAATTACAAAAACTTAAAGTTACATGAAATTAAATGAACAAAACTTGGCTTTAAAATTTGAATGCTGTAGCATCACGTCATTTTGCATCACTATAAAAATAAATGCTATAGCATTCACGTCCGCGAACGTGTTAATTGTATAATGAGTATGTACATATGTATGTACTCGTGCTCATGCAATATAGAATCACAACAGAATTGTGCGTTCGTTTAAAATTTTAATTGAACAAAATTTTGAATCTTTGTTAAAAGAATATTGTGGTCCTGAAAAGGACCGTTTTTTATGTTTTTCAAATATGTACCCAAGAAATTATTTAACCGCCGAAACCGTATAAAGTACGGCCTTGTCTCTTTAAAGCGTACACAACATCCATAGCTGTAACTGTTTTCCTTTTGGCATGTTCAGTATAGGTAACTGCATCACGGATAACATTCTCCAAAAATACTTTTAAAACACCACGAGTTTCTTCATATATCAAACCAGATATACGTTTTACACCACCACGACGAGCTAAACGTCGAATAGCTGGTTTAGTGATACCTTGGATGTTATCACGTAAAACTTTGCGATGACGTTTGGCTCCACCTTTTCCCAAACCTTTACCACCTTTGCCGCGACCAGTCATTTTTTATTGTAGTATTTACTATTTGCACAAGTAAGAATTTAACACTTTAACACTGTGACACTTCACCACCAATGAAATAACAGAAGCGAGAGCACATCTATTTATACCAAAATCTCACAACTGCAATACCCAAGACAAAAGGTACGCCATACATCTATCTCGCTTCAACACATACCTCATAATACATGGACTTGTGAAACATATTAGTTGGAATTGCTACTTAGGTTGTGAACGTTATACAATTTGTTATAGGTACAGTGTACAGTGTATAGTGTTCTATAGTGTTCAAATCAGTGTGACAAATAATAAAAAAAGTGAGTAGTGAAAAATGGCTCGTACAAAGCAAACAGCCCGAAAATCGACTGGTGGAAAGGCACCACGTAAACAATTGGCGACAAAAGCAGCACGCAAAAGTGCACCAGCAACTGGTGGAGTTAAAAAGCCACATCGTTATCGTCCAGGTACAGTGGCGTTGCGTGAAATTCGTCGCTATCAAAAGAGTACCGAATTATTGATACGCAAATTGCCATTCCAGCGCTTGGTTCGTGAAATAGCGCAAGATTTCAAAACAGATCTACGTTTCCAAAGTTCTGCTGTTATGGCTCTACAAGAAGCAAGTGAAGCATACTTGGTTGGTCTTTTTGAAGATACCAATTTGTGTGCCATCCATGCTAAGCGTGTTACAATTATGCCAAAAGATATTCAATTGGCTAGACGTATTCGTGGTGAACGTGCTTAAATCAATAAGAAAACATATAAAAAAACGGTCCTTTTCAGGACCACAATTTGTTAAACAAAAAAGATCAAAAATTTTATTGAAATATTTATGCATATACATACCTATATGTGTAGGTATTTTTGTGTTTTCGTAAATGTATGTAGTACATGTACAGTTCTTTATCTACTCCACATCGTTTATACTCGTGTGCTTTTAAGTATAGTCGGCATGCATGTATACACGTTTATGTACGTATGTATATGCGCACATAACCAGTTAATAAGCAGCAAAGCAGCAATTTTGGCGCAATTCGGTAATATGTACAAAAATATAATACACATAATGGGATGCCACGTTCTTTATTAAGAATATTAAATGAATAAGAAAACTAATATATTTTAAAAAATGGTCCTTTTCAGGACCACAATTTGTTAAACGAAAAAGATCAACAATGTTATTGGAATATTTATGCGTATACATATATGTGTAGATATTTTTGTGTTTTCGTTAATGTACGTAGTACACACATACAAACATACATATACATTTCTTTGTCTACTCCACATCATTTATACACGAGCGTTTTTTAGTACAGCCTGTAGGCATGTATACACATGTATGAATGAATATGTATACATAACCAGTTTATATGCCGCAGTTTTGGCGCAAATATACATGCGTCTAAGTGTATGAAAAAATAACACATTTATTAGGAAAATTATTTAAATCTCTTTGTAAATGTATTTTGTCGTCCTGAAAAGGACGGTTTGTTTGCGTCGGTATTTATAATTATAATTCGCCTATATTTTTCACTTTATGCTTTCTTTTCGGTCTTCTTTGGCAAAAGTACAGCTTGAATATTAGGCAAAACACCACCTTGAGCAATAGTTACACCAGACAACAATTTATTCAATTCTTCATCGTTGCGGATGGCCAATTGTAAATGACGTGGGATGATTCTTGTCTTTTTGTTATCACGAGCAGCATTACCAGCCAATTCAAGAACTTCAGCTGCTAAATATTCCATAACTGCAGCTAGATAAACTGGAGCACCGGCACCAACACGCTCAGCATAATTGCCTTTGCGCAACAAACGATGAATACGACCAACTGGAAATTGAAGACCAGCACGATTTGAACGGGACTTTGCCTTTCCCTTAACTTTACCACGGCCTGACATTTTCACTGCTATAGATTGTTCACTTCACTACACTAAAAAGCAATGTAATGTATTATACTCAATGTATAAGCACACTAATCACTGATACACAAAATGTGCGCTGCTTATATACTTTTTCGCTATGCTGAGCACCAACCCCTGTACTGTGCTGTTGAGCATCGTGCGTATACTACTACTTCGTATTATCTCGCCGAAGAGTTGGTCGGCAAATATACACTTAAGCATGCACACGACAAATGGTAGGTATAATAAGTGACAGTGCGAGTGAAAATAAAATCATAAAATCGTCAAAGTTGTGAAGAAATTAAAATGCCGCCAAAAACTAGTGGAAAAGCAGCGAAGAAAGCCGGTAAGGCTCAAAAGAATATTACTAAAAATGATAAGAAAAAGAAGCGTAAGAGGAAGGAAAGTTATGCCATCTACATCTATAAAGTGTTGAAACAAGTACATCCTGATACCGGTATTTCATCCAAGGCCATGAGCATTATGAATAGTTTTGTGAATGACATCTTTGAGCGCATTGCTGCGGAAGCGTCGCGTTTAGCTCACTATAACAAACGTTCAACCATCACCAGTCGCGAAATTCAAACTGCTGTACGTTTACTCTTGCCCGGTGAATTGGCCAAACATGCCGTCAGTGAAGGTACCAAAGCTGTTACCAAATATACCAGTTCCAAATAATTTTTCCAACTGAACTAATGGTATATAAATATATTAACAAAACAAGGCCCTTTTCAGGGCCATAAAATATAAATTAACAAAGAGGATAAAAAATTGTTGATTAATATCTCTACATATGTACATATGTATGCACATTGAAATTAATTTAAAAATTCCTTAATATTGAAGAATATATTCATATGGTTTCATTAGTCTATTAAATATGATTTTGTTGAACTACTTGGTTTTTATTTTTTTAATGTTTTCTACACACTGTAAGGAATAAATTCACTTTTGATCTTTTTGTTAAGAGATTTTGTAGCCCTGAAAAGGGCTTATTATTAATTTACCATGAAGGTTCCGTTTATAACTCACTTACAAACACCGTAAATTATTTACTTTTTACCTGCTGCTGTAGGTTTTTTTGCGGCTGGCTTTTTATTCGATGCAGACTTCTTGGATTTAGCAGCAGTTGCTTTTGCTTTAGCTGCTTTTGGTTTAGCAGTTGCAGATTTGGCTTTAGTTGGTTTCACTTTTAATGCGCCACCCTTTTTTGCATCTTTCGCCTTAGCCTTTTCAGTTTTCTTCTTTTCAGCTGTTTTCTTACTGGCAACAGCTTTTTTTACCTTTTTCTCACCACTTGCCGCCTTTTTGACTTTACTCAACGATTTTTTCTTTGATGCACCACTATCTGCTGCCTTCTTTTTAGCCTTAACCTTCTCTGCTGATTTTACGGCTTTTGATTTCAATTTTCCCTCGCTTGATTTACTGGCTGCAACTGATAGTTTGAATGAACCGGACGCACCTTTTCCTTTGGTTTGAATTAGTTTTCCACTTGTAACAGCCGATTTCAAATAACGTTTAATGAATGGTGCCAATTTTTGGGCATCACATTTGTATGTCGCACTAATATATTTCTTAATCGCCAAGAGTGATGAACCGCCACGTTCCTTTAAATTCTTAATTGATGCGTCGACCATTTGTTGTGTTGGTGGATGGGTAGGGGCAACCGACGGCTTTTTGGGTTTAGCTGCCTTAACCTTTTTGGCAACAACTTTCTTTTCAGCAATAGTAGCAGCAGTAGCTACTGGGGAGCTTACATTCACAACAGCAACTGAATCAGACATCTTTATTTATATATTGTAGATTAAAACCTCAATTCAAATTCCACGTATGTATTATACACTTTATACACTTCACTCACTTTATGCACTACACTAATAGAGCACTGGTAAATTAAGAGAATTTCTGGAATCCAATATGTAGTTTAACTCCCTTCAAAATTTGAGAAGCAGAGCGAAAAGATGATAATCAAATTTTCACGTTCCAGTGCTATTTAGTGCTTCTATATGACAAACTTTAAGATTTATTTAATTCACTAAAATTCATTGAATTTACTAATTCAACAAATTTATATGTAAAACGATAGTATGCATGAGTCACTTTCATATCAATATACTTAAATTGGAATAAAATCAATATTTTTCTTGTAACGAGTGTTTTAGTCGAAACTTTGTACTCAAAATATTAAATTTTCGCTAGTTTTAGTAGATTTTCTTAAAACTCCTTAATATAAATCAATTATAACTATTGAAAATATAAAATATATCAAATTATCAATCATCTAAACAGGTTATTTTATATATTACTTAAAATAATATGTTTGAAAAAATAAAATTAAATATCTCAATGGTATCACCAGAGCAATTCTCAGTGGCGTTAGTTGGATGCATGAAATAATCCAGTATTTTGATGAATATTGAAAACTTTAATTTTGGTTGAAATGAATGATGGTAATGAAATAATTAAATTTGACTAATGTGGATTATGTAAATTTTATTTTAATATATTACTTAATTTTTTGATATTAATTCAAATATTCACTGATCAATAAATATATATATATATTATATATATACATATGTGTGCATACAAAATTTTTTATTTAATTAATTAAATATTATTGTTATTAATAAAAAAATGTAACTTTTTCTTTAAAAATTTGCAATATATGTCAAAGCAAGATACAAAATTCCCATATGTACATACGTGTTTACATACAAGTATACTACTTGTATGCTTGACGAAGGCAAAAGGCAAAGGTAGTAAGAGTATGATTGTATTCCAACGTTAAAGAAATAAATATAAATATAAAAATATAATTTTAACTACAAATATATTTTTAAAAAGTTGTATTTATGTATGTAGCGAAAAAAATTATTTAAAAATTAAATATATCAGGTTAGAGGCCTGGGTGTTAAAATACAGTCATAATCTATTTAACACGATCGCGGACACTAAAAATTTCTGGAAGCTGCAAAAATAGACAGGCAATTATTTTTGAAACTAGTTGCAAAATCCTAAATCTGATTACACATATATTATAAGTGTAGTCAGAACATCGTATTTTAACTGTTATATGAAAGTACTTAATGAATCAAGTGGTCATTACTTTAAAATGTATATTAATTACAAAAACTTAAAGTTACATGAAATTAAATGAACAAAACTTGGCTTTAAAATTTGAATGCTGTAGCATCACGTCATTTTGCATCACTATAAAAATAAATGCTATAGCATTCACGTCCGCGAACGTGTTAATTGTATAATGAGTATGTACATATGTATGTACTCGTGCTCATGCAATATAGAATCACAACAGAATTGTGCGTTCGTTTAAAATTTTAATTGAACAAAATTTTGAATCTTTGTTAAAAGAATATTGTGGTCCTGAAAAGGACCGTTTTTTATGTTTTTCAAATATGTACCCAAGAAATTATTTAACCGCCGAAACCGTATAAAGTACGGCCTTGTCTCTTTAAAGCGTACACAACATCCATAGCTGTAACTGTTTTCCTTTTGGCATGTTCAGTATAGGTAACTGCATCACGGATAACATTCTCCAAAAATACTTTTAAAACACCACGAGTTTCTTCATATATCAAACCAGATATACGTTTTACACCACCACGACGAGCTAAACGTCGAATAGCTGGTTTAGTGATACCTTGGATGTTATCACGTAAAACTTTGCGATGACGTTTGGCTCCACCTTTTCCCAAACCTTTACCACCTTTGCCGCGACCAGTCATTTTTTATTGTAGTATTTACTATTTGCACAAGTAAGAATTTAACACTTTAACACTGTGACACTTCACCACCAATGAAATAACAGAAGCGAGAGCACATCTATTTATACCAAAATCTCACAACTGCAATACCCAAGACAAAAGGTACGCCATACATCTATCTCGCTTCAACACATACCTCATAATACATGGACTTGTGAAACATATTAGTTGGAATTGCTACTTAGGTTGTGAACGTTATACAATTTGTTATAGG
Source organism: Anastrepha obliqua (assembly GCF_027943255.1). Lineage (NCBI taxonomy): Eukaryota > Metazoa > Arthropoda > Insecta > Diptera > Tephritidae > Anastrepha > Anastrepha obliqua. The sequence goes on from NC_072896.1 coordinate 36,578,483, forward strand.
TACAGTGTACAGTGTATAGTGTTCTATAGTGTTCAAATCAGTGTGACAAATAATAAAAAAAGTGAGTAGTGAAAAATGGCTCGTACAAAGCAAACAGCCCGAAAATCGACTGGTGGAAAGGCACCACGTAAACAATTGGCGACAAAAGCAGCACGCAAAAGTGCACCAGCAACTGGTGGAGTTAAAAAGCCACATCGTTATCGTCCAGGTACAGTGGCGTTGCGTGAAATTCGTCGCTATCAAAAGAGTACCGAATTATTGATACGCAAATTGCCATTCCAGCGCTTGGTTCGTGAAATAGCGCAAGATTTCAAAACAGATCTACGTTTCCAAAGTTCTGCTGTTATGGCTCTACAAGAAGCAAGTGAAGCATACTTGGTTGGTCTTTTTGAAGATACCAATTTGTGTGCCATCCATGCTAAGCGTGTTACAATTATGCCAAAAGATATTCAATTGGCTAGACGTATTCGTGGTGAACGTGCTTAAATCAATAAGAAAACATATAAAAAAACGGTCCTTTTCAGGACCACAATTTGTTAAACAAAAAAGATCAAAAATTTTATTGAAATATTTATGCATATACATACCTATATGTGTAGGTATTTTTGTGTTTTCGTAAATGTATGTAGTACATGTACAGTTCTTTATCTACTCCACATCGTTTATACTCGTGTGCTTTTAAGTATAGTCGGCATGCATGTATACACGTTTATGTACGTATGTATATGCGCACATAACCAGTTAATAAGCAGCAAAGCAGCAATTTTGGCGCAATTCGGTAATATGTACAAAAATATAATACACATAATGGGATGCCACGTTCTTTATTAAGAATATTAAATGAATAAGAAAACTAATATATTTTAAAAAATGGTCCTTTTCAGGACCACAATTTGTTAAACGAAAAAGATCAACAATGTTATTGGAATATTTATGCGTATACATATATGTGTAGATATTTTTGTGTTTTCGTTAATGTACGTAGTACACACATACAAACATACATATACATTTCTTTGTCTACTCCACATCATTTATACACGAGCGTTTTTTAGTACAGCCTGTAGGCATGTATACACATGTATGAATGAATATGTATACATAACCAGTTTATATGCCGCAGTTTTGGCGCAAATATACATGCGTCTAAGTGTATGAAAAAATAACACATTTATTAGGAAAATTATTTAAATCTCTTTGTAAATGTATTTTGTCGTCCTGAAAAGGACGGTTTGTTTGCGTCGGTATTTATAATTATAATTCGCCTATATTTTTCACTTTATGCTTTCTTTTCGGTCTTCTTTGGCAAAAGTACAGCTTGAATATTAGGCAAAACACCACCTTGAGCAATAGTTACACCAGACAACAATTTATTCAATTCTTCATCGTTGCGGATGGCCAATTGTAAATGACGTGGGATGATTCTTGTCTTTTTGTTATCACGAGCAGCATTACCAGCCAATTCAAGAACTTCAGCTGCTAAATATTCCATAACTGCAGCTAGATAAACTGGAGCACCGGCACCAACACGCTCAGCATAATTGCCTTTGCGCAACAAACGATGAATACGACCAACTGGAAATTGAAGACCAGCACGATTTGAACGGGACTTTGCCTTTCCCTTAACTTTACCACCTTTACCACGGCCTGACATTTTCACTGCTATAGATTGTTCACTTCACTACACTAAAAAGCAATGTAATGTATTATACTCAATGTATAAGCACACTAATCACTGATACACAAAATGTGCGCTGCTTATATACTTTTTCGCTATGCTGAGCACCAACCCCTGTACTGTGCTGTTGAGCATCGTGCGTATACTACTACTTCGTATTATCTCGCCGAAGAGTTGGTCGGCAAATATACACTTAAGCATGCACACGACAAATGGTAGGTATAATAAGTGACAGTGCGAGTGAAAATAAAATCATAAAATCGTCAAAGTTGTGAAGAAATTAAAATGCCGCCAAAAACTAGTGGAAAAGCAGCGAAGAAAGCCGGTAAGGCTCAAAAGAATATTACTAAAAATGATAAGAAAAAGAAGCGTAAGAGGAAGGAAAGTTATGCCATCTACATCTATAAAGTGTTGAAACAAGTACATCCTGATACCGGTATTTCATCCAAGGCCATGAGCATTATGAATAGTTTTGTGAATGACATCTTTGAGCGCATTGCTGCGGAAGCGTCGCGTTTAGCTCACTATAACAAACGTTCAACCATCACCAGTCGCGAAATTCAAACTGCTGTACGTTTACTCTTGCCCGGTGAATTGGCCAAACATGCCGTCAGTGAAGGTACCAAAGCTGTTACCAAATATACCAGTTCCAAATAATTTTTCCAACTGAACTAATGGTATATAAATATATTAACAAAACAAGGCCCTTTTCAGGGCCATAAAATATAAATTAACAAAGAGGATAAAAAATTGTTGATTAATATCTCTACATATGTACATATGTATGCACATTGAAATTAATTTAAAAATTCCTTAATATTGAAGAATATATTCATATGGTTTCATTAGTCTATTAAATATGATTTTGTTGAACTACTTGGTTTTTATTTTTTTAATGTTTTCTACACACTGTAAGGAATAAATTCACTTTTGATCTTTTTGTTAAGAGATTTTGTAGCCCTGAAAAGGGCTTATTATTAATTTACCATGAAGGTTCCGTTTATAACTCACTTACAAACACCGTAAATTATTTACTTTTTACCTGCTGCTGTAGGTTTTTTTGCGGCTGGCTTTTTATTCGATGCAGACTTCTTGGATTTAGCAGCAGTTGCTTTTGCTTTAGCTGCTTTTGGTTTAGCAGTTGCAGATTTGGCTTTAGTTGGTTTCACTTTTAATGCGCCACCCTTTTTTGCATCTTTCGCCTTAGCCTTTTCAGTTTTCTTCTTTTCAGCTGTTTTCTTACTGGCAACAGCTTTTTTTACCTTTTTCTCACCACTTGCCGCCTTTTTGACTTTACTCAACGATTTTTTCTTTGATGCACCACTATCTGCTGCCTTCTTTTTAGCCTTAACCTTCTCTGCTGATTTTACGGCTTTTGATTTCAATTTTCCCTCGCTTGATTTACTGGCTGCAACTGATAGTTTGAATGAACCGGACGCACCTTTTCCTTTGGTTTGAATTAGTTTTCCACTTGTAACAGCCGATTTCAAATAACGTTTAATGAATGGTGCCAATTTTTGGGCATCACATTTGTATGTCGCACTAATATATTTCTTAATCGCCAAGAGTGATGAACCGCCACGTTCCTTTAAATTCTTAATTGATGCGTCGACCATTTGTTGTGTTGGTGGATGGGTAGGGGCAACCGACGGCTTTTTGGGTTTAGCTGCCTTAACCTTTTTGGCAACAACTTTCTTTTCAGCAATAGTAGCAGCAGTAGCTACTGGGGAGCTTACATTCACAACAGCAACTGAATCAGACATCTTTATTTATATATTGTAGATTAAAACCTCAATTCAAATTCCACGTATGTATTATACACTTTATACACTTCACTCACTTTATGCACTGTATGCACTACACTAATAGAGCACTGGTAAATTAAGAGAATTTCTGGAATCCAATATGTAGTTTAACTCCCTTCAAAATTTGAGAAGCAGAGCGAAAAGATGATAATCAAATTTTCACGTTCCAGTGCTATTTAGTGCTTCTATATGACAAACTTTAAGATTTATTTAATTCACTAAAATTCATTGAATTTACTAATTCAACAAATTTATATGTAAAACGATAGTATGCATGAGTCACTTTCATATCAATATACTTAAATTGGAATAAAATCAATATTTTTCTTGTAACGAGTGTTTTAGTCGAAACTTTGTACTCAAAATATTAAATTTTCGCTAGTTTTAGTAGATTTTCTTAAAACTCCTTAATATAAATCAATTATAACTATTGAAAATATAAAATATATCAAATTATCAATCATCTAAACAGGTTATTTTATATATTACTTAAAATAATATGTTTGAAAAAATAAAATTAAATATCTCAATGGTATCACCAGAGCAATTCTCAGTGGCGTTAGTTGGATGCATGAAATAATCCAGTATTTTGATGAATATTGAAAACTTTAATTTTGGTTGAAATGAATGATGGTAATGAAATAATTAAATTTGACTAATGTGGATTATGTAAATTTTATTTTAATATATTACTTAATTTTTTGATATTAATTCAAATATTCACTGATCAATAAATATATATATATATTATATATATACATATGTGTGCATACAAAATTTTTTATTTAATTAATTAAATATTATTGTTATTAATAAAAAAATGTAACTTTTTCTTTAAAAATTTGCAATATATGTCAAAGCAAGATACAAAATTCCCATATGTACATACGTGTTTACATACAAGTATACTACTTGTATGCTTGACGAAGGCAAAAGGCAAAGGTAGTAAGAGTATGATTGTATTCCAACGTTAAAGAAATAAATATAAATATAAAAATATAATTTTAACTACAAATATATTTTTAAAAAGTTGTATTTATGTATGTAGCGAAAAAAATTATTTAAAAATTAAATATATCAGGTTAGAGGCCTGGGTGTTAAAATACAGTCATAATCTATTTAACACGATCGCGGACACTAAAAATTTCTGGAAGCTGCAAAAATAGACAGGCAATTATTTTTGAAACTAGTTGCAAAATCCTAAATCTGATTACACATATATTATAAGTGTAGTCAGAACATCGTATTTTAACTGTTATATGAAAGTACTTAATGAATCAAGTGGTCATTACTTTAAAATGTATATTAATTACAAAAACTTAAAGTTACATGAAATTAAATGAACAAAACTTGGCTTTAAAATTTGAATGCTGTAGCATCACGTCATTTTGCATCACTATAAAAATAAATGCTATAGCATTCACGTCCGCGAACGTGTTAATTGTATAATGAGTATGTACATATGTATGTACTCGTGCTCATGCAATATAGAATCACAACAGAATTGTGCGTTCGTTTAAAATTTTAATTGAACAAAATTTTGAATCTTTGTTAAAAGAATATTGTGGTCCTGAAAAGGACCGTTTTTTATGTTTTTCAAATATGTACCCAAGAAATTATTTAACCGCCGAAACCGTATAAAGTACGGCCTTGTCTCTTTAAAGCGTACACAACATCCATAGCTGTAACTGTTTTCCTTTTGGCATGTTCAGTATAGGTAACTGCATCACGGATAACATTCTCCAAAAATACTTTTAAAACACCACGAGTTTCTTCATATATCAAACCAGATATACGTTTTACACCACCACGACGAGCTAAACGTCGAATAGCTGGTTTAGTGATACCTTGGATGTTATCACGTAAAACTTTGCGATGACGTTTGGCTCCACCTTTTCCCAAACCTTTACCACCTTTGCCGCGACCAGTCATTTTTTATTGTAGTATTTACTATTTGCACAAGTAAGAATTTAACACTTTAACACTGTGACACTTCACCACCAATGAAATAACAGAAGCGAGAGCACATCTATTTATACCAAAATCTCACAACTGCAATACCCAAGACAAAAGGTACGCCATACATCTATCTCGCTTCAACACATACCTCATAATACATGGACTTGTGAAACATATTAGTTGGAATTGCTACTTAGGTTGTGAACGTTATACAATTTGTTATAGGTACAGTGTACAGTGTATAGTGTTCTATAGTGTTCAAATCAGTGTGACAAATAATAAAAAAAGTGAGTAGTGAAAAATGGCTCGTACAAAGCAAACAGCCCGAAAATCGACTGGTGGAAAGGCACCACGTAAACAATTGGCGACAAAAGCAGCACGCAAAAGTGCACCAGCAACTGGTGGAGTTAAAAAGCCACATCGTTATCGTCCAGGTACAGTGGCGTTGCGTGAAATTCGTCGCTATCAAAAGAGTACCGAATTATTGATACGCAAATTGCCATTCCAGCGCTTGGTTCGTGAAATAGCGCAAGATTTCAAAACAGATCTACGTTTCCAAAGTTCTGCTGTTATGGCTCTACAAGAAGCAAGTGAAGCATACTTGGTTGGTCTTTTTGAAGATACCAATTTGTGTGCCATCCATGCTAAGCGTGTTACAATTATGCCAAAAGATATTCAATTGGCTAGACGTATTCGTGGTGAACGTGCTTAAATCAATAAGAAAACATATAAAAAAACGGTCCTTTTCAGGACCACAATTTGTTAAACAAAAAAGATCAAAAATTTTATTGAAATATTTATGCATATACATACCTATATGTGTAGGTATTTTTGTGTTTTCGTAAATGTATGTAGTACATGTACAGTTCTTTATCTACTCCACATCGTTTATACTCGTGTGCTTTTAAGTATAGTCGGCATGCATGTATACACGTTTATGTACGTATGTATATGCGCACATAACCAGTTAATAAGCAGCAAAGCAGCAATTTTGGCGCAATTCGGTAATATGTACAAAAATATAATACACATAATGGGATGCCACGTTCTTTATTAAGAATATTAAATGAATAAGAAAACTAATATATTTTAAAAAATGGTCCTTTTCAGGACCACAATTTGTTAAACGAAAAAGATCAACAATGTTATTGGAATATTTATGCGTATACATATATGTGTAGATATTTTTGTGTTTTCGTTAATGTACGTAGTACACACATACAAACATACATATACATTTCTTTGTCTACTCCACATCATTTATACACGAGCGTTTTTTAGTACAGCCTGTAGGCATGTATACACATGTATGAATGAATATGTATACATAACCAGTTTATATGCCGCAGTTTTGGCGCAAATATACATGCGTCTAAGTGTATGAAAAAATAACACATTTATTAGGAAAATTATTTAAATCTCTTTGTAAATGTATTTTGTCGTCCTGAAAAGGACGGTTTGTTTGCGTCGGTATTTATAATTATAATTCGCCTATATTTTTCACTTTATGCTTTCTTTTCGGTCTTCTTTGGCAAAAGTACAGCTTGAATATTAGGCAAAACACCACCTTGAGCAATAGTTACACCAGACAACAATTTATTCAATTCTTCATCGTTGCGGATGGCCAATTGTAAATGACGTGGGATGATTCTTGTCTTTTTGTTATCACGAGCAGCATTACCAGCCAATTCAAGAACTTCAGCTGCTAAATATTCCATAACTGCAGCTAGATAAACTGGAGCACCGGCACCAACACGCTCAGCATAATTGCCTTTGCGCAACAAACGATGAATACGACCAACTGGAAATTGAAGACCAGCACGATTTGAACGGGACTTTGCCTTTCCCTTAACTTTACCACCTTTACCACGGCCTGACATTTTCACTGCTATAGATTGTTCACTTCACTACACTAAAAAGCAATGTAATGTATTATACTCAATGTATAAGCACACTAATCACTGATACACAAAATGTGCGCTGCTTATATACTTTTTCGCTATGCTGAGCACCAACCCCTGTACTGTGCTGTTGAGCATCGTGCGTATACTACTACTTCGTATTATCTCGCCGAAGAGTTGGTCGGCAAATATACACTTAAGCATGCACACGACAAATGGTAGGTATAATAAGTGACAGTGCGAGTGAAAATAAAATCATAAAATCGTCAAAGTTGTGAAGAAATTAAAATGCCGCCAAAAACTAGTGGAAAAGCAGCGAAGAAAGCCGGTAAGGCTCAAAAGAATATTACTAAAAATGATAAGAAAAAGAAGCGTAAGAGGAAGGAAAGTTATGCCATCTACATCTATAAAGTGTTGAAACAAGTACATCCTGATACCGGTATTTCATCCAAGGCCATGAGCATTATGAATAGTTTTGTGAATGACATCTTTGAGCGCATTGCTGCGGAAGCGTCGCGTTTAGCTCACTATAACAAACGTTCAACCATCACCAGTCGCGAAATTCAAACTGCTGTACGTTTACTCTTGCCCGGTGAATTGGCCAAACATGCCGTCAGTGAAGGTACCAAAGCTGTTACCAAATATACCAGTTCCAAATAATTTTTCCAACTGAACTAATGGTATATAAATATATTAACAAAACAAGGCCCTTTTCAGGGCCATAAAATATAAATTAACAAAGAGGATAAAAAATTGTTGATTAATATCTCTACATATGTACATATGTATGCACATTGAAATTAATTTAAAAATTCCTTAATATTGAAGAATATATTCATATGGTTTCATTAGTCTATTAAATATGATTTTGTTGAACTACTTGGTTTTTATTTTTTTAATGTTTTCTACACACTGTAAGGAATAAATTCACTTTTGATCTTTTTGTTAAGAGATTTTGTAGCCCTGAAAAGGGCTTATTATTAATTTACCATGAAGGTTCCGTTTATAACTCACTTACAAACACCGTAAATTATTTACTTTTTACCTGCTGCTGTAGGTTTTTTTGCGGCTGGCTTTTTATTCGATGCAGACTTCTTGGATTTAGCAGCAGTTGCTTTTGCTTTAGCTGCTTTTGGTTTAGCAGTTGCAGATTTGGCTTTAGTTGGTTTCACTTTTAATGCGCCACCCTTTTTTGCATCTTTCGCCTTAGCCTTTTCAGTTTTCTTCTTTTCAGCTGTTTTCTTACTGGCAACAGCTTTTTTTACCTTTTTCTCACCACTTGCCGCCTTTTTGACTTTACTCAACGATTTTTTCTTTGATGCACCACTATCTGCTGCCTTCTTTTTAGCCTTAACCTTCTCTGCTGATTTTACGGCTTTTGATTTCAATTTTCCCTCGCTTGATTTACTGGCTGCAACTGATAGTTTGAATGAACCGGACGCACCTTTTCCTTTGGTTTGAATTAGTTTTCCACTTGTAACAGCCGATTTCAAATAACGTTTAATGAATGGTGCCAATTTTTGGGCATCACATTTGTATGTCGCACTAATATATTTCTTAATCGCCAAGAGTGATGAACCGCCACGTTCCTTTAAATTCTTAATTGATGCGTCGACCATTTGTTGTGTTGGTGGATGGGTAGGGGCAACCGACGGCTTTTTGGGTTTAGCTGCCTTAACCTTTTTGGCAACAACTTTCTTTTCAGCAATAGTAGCAGCAGTAGCTACTGGGGAGCTTACATTCACAACAGCAACTGAATCAGACATCTTTATTTATATATTGTAGATTAAAACCTCAATTCAAATTCCACGTATGTATTATACACTTTATACACTTCACTCACTTTATGCACTGTATGCACTACACTAATAGAGCACTGGTAAATTAAGAGAATTTCTGGAATCCAATATGTAGTTTAACTCCCTTCAAAATTTGAGAAGCAGAGCGAAAAGATGATAATCAAATTTTCACGTTCCAGTGCTATTTAGTGCTTCTATATGACAAACTTTAAGATTTATTTAATTCACTAAAATTCATTGAATTTACTAATTCAACAAATTTATATGTAAAACGATAGTATGCATGAGTCACTTTCATATCAATATACTTAAATTGGAATAAAATCAATATTTTTCTTGTAACGAGTGTTTTAGTCGAAACTTTGTACTCAAAATATTAAATTTTCGCTAGTTTTAGTAGATTTTCTTAAAACTCCTTAATATAAATCAATTATAACTATTGAAAATATAAAATATATCAAATTATCAATCATCTAAACAGGTTATTTTATATATTACTTAAAATAATATGTTTGAAAAAATAAAATTAAATATCTCAATGGTATCACCAGAGCAATTCTCAGTGGCGTTAGTTGGATGCATGAAATAATCCAGTATTTTGATGAATATTGAAAACTTTAATTTTGGTTGAAATGAATGATGGTAATGAAATAATTAAATTTGACTAATGTGGATTATGTAAATTTTATTTTAATATATTACTTAATTTTTTGATATTAATTCAAATATTCACTGATCAATAAATATATATATATATTATATATATACATATGTGTGCATACAAAATTTTTTATTTAATTAATTAAATATTATTGTTATTAATAAAAAAATGTAACTTTTTCTTTAAAAATTTGCAATATATGTCAAAGCAAGATACAAAATTCCCATATGTACATACGTGTTTACATACAAGTATACTACTTGTATGCTTGACGAAGGCAAAAGGCAAAGGTAGTAAGAGTATGATTGTATTCCAACGTTAAAGAAATAAATATAAATATAAAAATATAATTTTAACTACAAATATATTTTTAAAAAGTTGTATTTATGTATGTAGCGAAAAAAATTATTTAAAAATTAAATATATCAGGTTAGAGGCCTGGGTGTTAAAATACAGTCATAATCTATTTAACACGATCGCGGACACTAAAAATTTCTGGAAGCTGCAAAAATAGACAGGCAATTATTTTTGAAACTAGTTGCAAAATCCTAAATCTGATTACACATATATTATAAGTGTAGTCAGAACATCGTATTTTAACTGTTATATGAAAGTACTTAATGAATCAAGTGGTCATTACTTTAAAATGTATATTAATTACAAAAACTTAAAGTTACATGAAATTAAATGAACAAAACTTGGCTTTAAAATTTGAATGCTGTAGCATCACGTCATTTTGCATCACTATAAAAATAAATGCTATAGCATTCACGTCCGCGAACGTGTTAATTGTATAATGAGTATGTACATATGTATGTACTCGTGCTCATGCAATATAGAATCACAACAGAATTGTGCGTTCGTTTAAAATTTTAATTGAACAAAATTTTGAATCTTTGTTAAAAGAATATTGTGGTCCTGAAAAGGACCGTTTTTTATGTTTTTCAAATATGTACCCAAGAAATTATTTAACCGCCGAAACCGTATAAAGTACGGCCTTGTCTCTTTAAAGCGTACACAACATCCATAGCTGTAACTGTTTTCCTTTTGGCATGTTCAGTATAGGTAACTGCATCACGGATAACATTCTCCAAAAATACTTTTAAAACACCACGAGTTTCTTCATATATCAAACCAGATATACGTTTTACACCACCACGACGAGCTAAACGTCGAATAGCTGGTTTAGTGATACCTTGGATGTTATCACGTAAAACTTTGCGATGACGTTTGGCTCCACCTTTTCCCAAACCTTTACCACCTTTGCCGCGACCAGTCATTTTTTATTGTAGTATTTACTATTTGCACAAGTAAGAATTTAACACTTTAACACTGTGACACTTCACCACCAATGAAATAACAGAAGCGAGAGCACATCTATTTATACCAAAATCTCACAACTGCAATACACAAGACAAAAGGTACGCCATACATCTATCTCGCTTCAACACATACCTCATAATACATGGACTTGTGAAACATATTAGTTGGAATTGCTACTTAGGTTGTGAACGTTATACAATTTGTTATAGGTACAGTGTACAGTGTATAGTGTTCTATAGTGTTCAAATCAGTGTGACAAATAATAAAAAAAGTGAGTAGTGAAAAATGGCTCGTACAAAGCAAACAGCCCGAAAATCGACTGGTGGAAAGGCACCACGTAAACAATTGGCGACAAAAGCAGCACGCAAAAGTGCACCAGCAACTGGTGGAGTTAAAAAGCCACATCGTTATCGTCCAGGTACAGTGGCGTTGCGTGAAATTCGTCGCTATCAAAAGAGTACCGAATTATTGATACGCAAATTGCCATTCCAGCGCTTGGTTCGTGAAATAGCGCAAGATTTCAAAACAGATCTACGTTTCCAAAGTTCTGCTGTTATGGCTCTACAAGAAGCAAGTGAAGCATACTTGGTTGGTCTTTTTGAAGATACCAACTTGTGTGCCATCCATGCTAAGCGTGTTACAATTATGCCAAAAGATATTCAATTGGCTAGACGTATTCGTGGTGAACGTGCTTAAATCAATAAGAAAACTTGTGAAAAAACGGTCCTTTTCAGGACCACAATTTGTTAAACGAAAAAGATCAAAAATTTAATTGAAATATTTATGCATATACATATGTACCTATATGTGTAGGTAGTTTTGTGTTTTCGTAAATGTATGTAGTACATGTACAGTTCTTTATCTACTCCACATCGTTTATACTCGTGTGCTTTTAAGTATAGTCGGCATGCATGTATACACGTTTATGTACGTATAAGCGCACATAACCAGTTAATAAGCAGCAATTTTGGCGCATTCGGTAATATGTATAAAAATATAATACACATAATGGGATGCCACGTTCTTTATTAAGAATATTAAATGAATAAGAAAACTATTTTAAAAAATGGTCCTTTTCAGGACCACAATTTGTTAAACGAAAAAGATCAACAGTGTTATTGGAATATTTATGCGTATACATATATGTGTAGATATTTTTGTGTTTTCGTTAATGTACGTAGTACACACATACAAACATACATATACATTTCTTTGTCTACTCCACATCATTTATACACGAGCGTTTTTTAGTACAGTCTGTTGGCATGTATACACATGTATGAGTGAATATGTATACATAACCAGTTTATATGCCGCAGTTTTGGCGCAAATATACATGCGTCTAAATGTATGAAAAAATAACACATTTATTAGGAAAATTATTTAAATCTCTTTGTAAATGTATTTTGTCGTCCTGAAAAGGACGGTTTGTTTGCGTCGGTATTTATAATTATAATTCGCCTATATTTTTCACTTTATGCTTTCTTTTCGGTCTTCTTTGGCAAAAGTACAGCTTGAATATTAGGCAAAACACCACCTTGAGCAATAGTTACACCAGACAACAATTTATTCAATTCTTCATCGTTGCGGATGGCCAATTGTAAATGACGTGGGATGATTCTTGTCTTTTTGTTATCACGAGCAGCATTACCAGCCAATTCAAGAACTTCAGCTGCTAAATATTCCATAACTGCAGCTAGATAAACTGGAGCACCGGCACCAACACGCTCAGCATAATTGCCTTTGCGCAACAAACGATGAATACGACCAACTGGAAATTGAAGACCAGCACGATTTGAACGGGACTTTGCCTTTCCCTTAACTTTACCACCTTTACCACGGCCTGACATTTTCACTGCTATAGATTGTTCACTTCACTACACTAAAAAGCAATGTAATGTATTATACTCAATGTATAAGCACACTAATCACTGATACACAAAATGTGCGCTGCTTATATACTTTTTCGCTATGCTGAGCACCAACCCCTGTACTGTGCTGTTGAGCATCGTGCGTATACTACTACTTCGTATTATCTCGCCGAAGAGTTGGTCGGCAAATATACACTTAAGCATGCACACGACAAATGGTAGGTATAATAAGTGACAGTGCGAGTGAAAATAAAATCATAAAATCGTCAAAGTTGTGAAGAAATTAAAATGCCGCCAAAAACTAGTGGAAAAGCAGCGAAGAAAGCCGGTAAGGCTCAAAAGAATATTACTAAAAATGATAAGAAAAAGAAGCGTAAGAGGAAGGAAAGTTATGCCATCTACATCTATAAAGTGTTGAAACAAGTACATCCTGATACCGGTATTTCATCCAAGGCCATGAGCATTATGAATAGTTTTGTGAATGACATCTTTGAGCGCATTGCTGCGGAAGCGTCGCGTTTAGCTCACTATAACAAACGTTCAACCATCACCAGTCGCGAAATTCAAACTGCTGTACGTTTACTCTTGCCCGGTGAATTGGCCAAACATGCCGTCAGTGAAGGTACCAAAGCTGTTACCAAATATACCAGTTCCAAATAATTTTTCCAACTGAACTAATGGTATATAAATATATTAACAAAACAAGGCCCTTTTCAGGGCCATAAAATATAAATTAACAAAGAGGATAAAAAATTGTTGATTAATATCTCTACATATGTACATATGTATGCACATTGAAATTAATTTAAAAATTCCTTAATATTGAAGAATATATTCATATGGTTTCATTAGTCTATTAAATATGATTTTGTTGAACTACTTGGTTTTTATTTTTTTAATGTTTTCTACACACTGTAAGGAATAAATTCACTTTTGATCTTTTTGTTAAGAGATTTTGTAGCCCTGAAAAGGGCTTATTATTAATTTACCATGAAGGTTCCGTTTATAACTCACTTACAAACACCGTAAATTATTTACTTTTTACCTGCTGCTGTAGGTTTTTTTGCGGCTGGCTTTTTATTCGATGCAGACTTCTTGGATTTAGCAGCAGTTGCTTTTGCTTTAGCTGCTTTTGGTTTAGCAGTTGCAGATTTGGCTTTAGTTGGTTTCACTTTTAATGCGCCACCCTTTTTTGCATCTTTCGCCTTAGCCTTTTCAGTTTTCTTCTTTTCAGCTGTTTTCTTACTGGCAACAGCTTTTTTTACCTTTTTCTCACCACTTGCCGCCTTTTTGACTTTACTCAACGATTTTTTCTTTGATGCACCACTATCTGCTGCCTTCTTTTTAGCCTTAACCTTCTCTGCTGATTTTACGGCTTTTGATTTCAATTTTCCCTCGCTTGATTTACTGGCTGCAACTGATAGTTTGAATGAACCGGACGCACCTTTTCCTTTGGTTTGAATTAGTTTTCCACTTGTAACAGCCGATTTCAAATAACGTTTAATGAATGGTGCCAATTTTTGGACATCACATTTGTATGTCGCACTAATATATTTCTTAATCGCCAAGAGTGATGAACCGCCACGTTCCTTTAAATTCTTAATTGATGCGTCGACCATTTGTTGTGTTGGTGGATGGGTAGGGGCAACCGACGGCTTTTTGGGTTTAGCTGCCTTAACCTTTTTGGCAACAACTTTCTTTTCAGCAATAGTAGCAGCAGTAGCTACTGGGGAGCTTACATTCACAACAGCAACTGAATCAGACATCTTTATTTATATATTGTAGATTAAAACCTCAATTCAAATTCCACGTATGTATTATACACTTTATACACTTCACTCACTTTATGCACTGTATGCACTACACTAATAGAGCACTGGTAAATTAAGAGAATTTCTGGAATCCAATATGTAGTTTAACTCCCTTCAAAATTTGAGAAGCAGAGCGAAAAGATGATAATCAAATTTTCACGTTCCAGTGCTATTTAGTGCTTCTATATGACAAACTTTAAGATTTATTTAATTCACTAAAATTCATTGAATTTACTAATTCAACAAATTTATATGTAAAACGATAGTATGCATGAGTCACTTTCATATCAATATACTTAAATTGGAATAAAATCAATATTTTTCTTGTAACGAGTGTTTTAGTCGAAACTTTGTACTCAAAATATTAAATTTTCGCTAGTTTTAGTAGATTTTCTTAAAACTCCTTAATATAAATCAATTATAACTATTGAAAATATAAAATATATCAAATTATCAATCATCTAAACAGGTTATTTTATATATTACTTAAAATAATATGTTTGAAAAAATAAAATTAAATATCTCAATGGTATCACCAGAGCAATTCTCAGTGGCGTTAGTTGGATGCATGAAATAATCCAGTATTTTGATGAATATTGAAAACTTTAATTTTGGTTGAAATGAATGATGGTAATGAAATAATTAAATTTGACTAATGTGGATTATGTAAATTTTATTTTAATATATTACTTAATTTTTTGATATTAATTCAAATATTCACTGATCAATAAATATATATATATATTATATATATACATATGTGTGCATACAAAATTTTTTATTTAATTAATTAAATATTATTGTTATTAATAAAAAAATGTAACTTTTTCTTTAAAAATTTGCAATATATGTCAAAGCAAGATACAAAATTCCCATATGTACATACGTGTTTACATACAAGTATACTACTTGTATGCTTGACGAAGGCAAAAGGCAAAGGTAGTAAGAGTATGATTGTATTCCAACGTTAAAGAAATAAATATAAATATAAAAATATAATTTTAACTACAAATATATTTTTAAAAAGTTGTATTTATGTATGTAGCGAAAAAAATTATTTAAAAATTAAATATATCAGGTTAGAGGCCTGGGTGTTAAAATACAGTCATAATCTATTTAACACGATCGCGGACACTAAAAATTTCTGGAAGCTGCAAAAATAGACAGGCAATTATTTTTGAAACTAGTTGCAAAATCCTAAATCTGATTACACATATATTATAAGTGTAGTCAGAACATCGTATTTTAACTGTTATATGAAAGTACTTAATGAATCAAGTGGTCATTACTTTAAAATGTATATTAATTACAAAAACTTAAAGTTACATGAAATTAAATGAACAAAACTTGGCTTTAAAATTTGAATGCTGTAGCATCACGTCATTTTGCATCACTATAAAAATAAATGCTATAGCATTCACGTCCGCGAACGTGTTAATTGTATAATGAGTATGTACATATGTATGTACTCGTGCTCATGCAATATAGAATCACAACAGAATTGTGCGTTCGTTTAAAATTTTAATTGAACAAAATTTTGAATCTTTGTTAAAAGAATATTGTGGTCCTGAAAAGGACCGTTTTTTATGTTTTTCAAATATGTACCCAAGAAATTATTTAACCGCCGAAACCGTATAAAGTACGGCCTTGTCTCTTTAAAGCGTACACAACATCCATAGCTGTAACTGTTTTCCTTTTGGCATGTTCAGTATAGGTAACTGCATCACGGATAACATTCTCCAAAAATACTTTTAAAACACCACGAGTTTCTTCATATATCAAACCAGATATACGTTTTACACCACCACGACGAGCTAAACGTCGAATAGCTGGTTTAGTGATACCTTGGATGTTATCACGTAAAACTTTGCGATGACGTTTGGCTCCACCTTTTCCCAAACCTTTACCACCTTTGCCGCGACCAGTCATTTTTTATTGTAGTATTTACTATTTGCACAAGTAAGAATTTAACACTTTAACACTGTGACACTTCACCACCAATGAAATAACAGAAGCGAGAGCACATCTATTTATACCAAAATCTCACAACTGCAATACACAAGACAAAAGGTACGCCATACATCTATCTCGCTTCAACACATACCTCATAATACATGGACTTGTGAAACATATTAGTTGGAATTGCTACTTAGGTTGTGAACGTTATACAATTTGTTATAGGTACAGTGTACAGTGTATAGTGTTCTATAGTGTTCAAATCAGTGTGACAAATAATAAAAAAAGTGAGTAGTGAAAAATGGCTCGTACAAAGCAAACAGCCCGAAAATCGACTGGTGGAAAGGCACCACGTAAACAATTGGCGACAAAAGCAGCACGCAAAAGTGCACCAGCAACTGGTGGAGTTAAAAAGCCACATCGTTATCGTCCAGGTACAGTGGCGTTGCGTGAAATTCGTCGCTATCAAAAGAGTACCGAATTATTGATACGCAAATTGCCATTCCAGCGCTTGGTTCGTGAAATAGCGCAAGATTTCAAAACAGATCTACGTTTCCAAAGTTCTGCTGTTATGGCTCTACAAGAAGCAAGTGAAGCATACTTGGTTGGTCTTTTTGAAGATACCAACTTGTGTGCCATCCATGCTAAGCGTGTTACAATTATGCCAAAAGATATTCAATTGGCTAGACGTATTCGTGGTGAACGTGCTTAAATCAATAAGAAAACTTGTGAAAAAACGGTCCTTTTCAGGACCACAATTTGTTAAACGAAAAAGATCAAAAATTTAATTGAAATATTTATGCATATACATATGTACCTATATGTGTAGGTAGTTTTGTGTTTTCGTAAATGTATGTAGTACATGTACAGTTCTTTATCTACTCCACATCGTTTATACTCGTGTGCTTTTAAGTATAGTCGGCATGCATGTATACACGTTTATGTACGTATAAGCGCACATAACCAGTTAATAAGCAGCAATTTTGGCGCATTCGGTAATATGTATAAAAATATAATACACATAATGGGATGCCACGTTCTTTATTAAGAATATTAAATGAATAAGAAAACTATTTTAAAAAATGGTCCTTTTCAGGACCACAATTTGTTAAACGAAAAAGATCAACAGTGTTATTGGAATATTTATGCGTATACATATATGTGTAGATATTTTTGTGTTTTCGTTAATGTACGTAGTACACACATACAAACATACATATACATTTCTTTGTCTACTCCACATCATTTATACACGAGCGTTTTTTAGTACAGTCTGTTGGCATGTATACACATGTATGAGTGAATATGTATACATAACCAGTTTATATGCCGCAGTTTTGGCGCAAATATACATGCGTCTAAATGTATGAAAAAATAACACATTTATTAGGAAAATTATTTAAATCTCTTTGTAAATGTATTTTGTCGTCCTGAAAAGGACGGTTTGTTTGCGTCGGTATTTATAATTATAATTCGCCTATATTTTTCACTTTATGCTTTCTTTTCGGTCTTCTTTGGCAAAAGTACAGCTTGAATATTAGGCAAAACACCACCTTGAGCAATAGTTACACCAGACAACAATTTATTCAATTCTTCATCGTTGCGGATGGCCAATTGTAAATGACGTGGGATGATTCTTGTCTTTTTGTTATCACGAGCAGCATTACCAGCCAATTCAAGAACTTCAGCTGCTAAATATTCCATAACTGCAGCTAGATAAACTGGAGCACCGGCACCAACACGCTCAGCATAATTGCCTTTGCGCAACAAACGATGAATACGACCAACTGGAAATTGAAGACCAGCACGATTTGAACGGGACTTTGCCTTTCCCTTAACTTTACCACCTTTACCACGGCCTGACATTTTCACTGCTATAGATTGTTCACTTCACTACACTAAAAAGCAATGTAATGTATTATACTCAATGTATAAGCACACTAATCACTGATACACAAAATGTGCGCTGCTTATATACTTTTTCGCTATGCTGAGCACCAACCCCTGTACTGTGCTGTTGAGCATCGTGCGTATACTACTACTTCGTATTATCTCGCCGAAGAGTTGGTCGGCAAATATACACTTAAGCATGCACACGACAAATGGTAGGTATAATAAGTGACAGTGCGAGTGAAAATAAAATCATAAAATCGTCAAAGTTGTGAAGAAATTAAAATGCCGCCAAAAACTAGTGGAAAAGCAGCGAAGAAAGCCGGTAAGGCTCAAAAGAATATTACTAAAAATGATAAGAAAAAGAAGCGTAAGAGGAAGGAAAGTTATGCCATCTACATCTATAAAGTGTTGAAACAAGTACATCCTGATACCGGTATTTCATCCAAGGCCATGAGCATTATGAATAGTTTTGTGAATGACATCTTTGAGCGCATTGCTGCGGAAGCGTCGCGTTTAGCTCACTATAACAAACGTTCAACCATCACCAGTCGCGAAATTCAAACTGCTGTACGTTTACTCTTGCCCGGTGAATTGGCCAAACATGCCGTCAGTGAAGGTACCAAAGCTGTTACCAAATATACCAGTTCCAAATAATTTTTCCAACTGAACTAATGGTATATAAATATATTAACAAAACAAGGCCCTTTTCAGGGCCATAAAATATAAATTAACAAAGAGGATAAAAAATTGTTGATTAATATCTCTACATATGTACATATGTATGCACATTGAAATTAATTTAAAAATTCCTTAATATTGAAGAATATATTCATATGGTTTCATTAGTCTATTAAATATGATTTTGTTGAACTACTTGGTTTTTATTTTTTTAATGTTTTCTACACACTGTAAGGAATAAATTCACTTTTGATCTTTTTGTTAAGAGATTTTGTAGCCCTGAAAAGGGCTTATTATTAATTTACCATGAAGGTTCCGTTTATAACTCACTTACAAACACCGTAAATTATTTACTTTTTACCTGCTGCTGTAGGTTTTTTTGCGGCTGGCTTTTTATTCGATGCAGACTTCTTGGATTTAGCAGCAGTTGCTTTTGCTTTAGCTGCTTTTGGTTTAGCAGTTGCAGATTTGGCTTTAGTTGGTTTCACTTTTAATGCGCCACCCTTTTTTGCATCTTTCGCCTTAGCCTTTTCAGTTTTCTTCTTTTCAGCTGTTTTCTTACTGGCAACAGCTTTTTTTACCTTTTTCTCACCACTTGCCGCCTTTTTGACTTTACTCAACGATTTTTTCTTTGATGCACCACTATCTGCTGCCTTCTTTTTAGCCTTAACCTTCTCTGCTGATTTTACGGCTTTTGATTTCAATTTTCCCTCGCTTGATTTACTGGCTGCAACTGATAGTTTGAATGAACCGGACGCACCTTTTCCTTTGGTTTGAATTAGTTTTCCACTTGTAACAGCCGATTTCAAATAACGTTTAATGAATGGTGCCAATTTTTGGGCATCACATTTGTATGTCGCACTAATATATTTCTTAATCGCCAAGAGTGATGAACCGCCACGTTCCTTTAAATTCTTAATTGATGCGTCGACCATTTGTTGTGTTGGTGGATGGGTAGGGGCAACCGACGGCTTTTTGGGTTTAGCTGCCTTAACCTTTTTGGCAACAACTTTCTTTTCAGCAATAGTAGCAGCAGTAGCTACTGGGGAGCTTACATTCACAACAGCAACTGAATCAGACATCTTTATTTATATATTGTAGATTAAAACCTCAATTCAAATTCCACGTATGTATTATACACTTTATACACTTCACTCACTTTATGCACTGTATGCACTACACTAATAGAGCACTGGTAAATTAAGAGAATTTCTGGAATCCAATATGTAGTTTAACTCCCTTCAAAATTTGAGAAGCAGAGCGAAAAGATGATAATCAAATTTTCACGTTCCAGTGCTATTTAGTGCTTCTATATGACAAACTTTAAGATTTATTTAATTCACTAAAATTCATTGAATTTACTAATTCAACAAATTTATATGTAAAACGATAGTATGCATGAGTCACTTTCATATCAATATACTTAAATTGGAATAAAATCAATATTTTTCTTGTAACGAGTGTTTTAGTCGAAACTTTGTACTCAAAATATTAAATTTTCGCTAGTTTTAGTAGATTTTCTTAAAACTCCTTAATATAAATCAATTATAACTATTGAAAATATAAAATATATCAAATTATCAATCATCTAAACAGGTTATTTTATATATTACTTAAAATAATATGTTTGAAAAAATAAAATTAAATATCTCAATGGTATCACCAGAGCAATTCTCAGTGGCGTTAGTTGGATGCATGAAATAATCCAGTATTTTGATGAATATTGAAAACTTTAATTTTGGTTGAAATGAATGATGGTAATGAAATAATTAAATTTGACTAATGTGGATTATGTAAATTTTATTTTAATATATTACTTAATTTTTTGATATTAATTCAAATATTCACTGATCAATAAATATATATATATATTATATATATACATATGTGTGCATACAAAATTTTTTATTTAATTAATTAAATATTATTGTTATTAATAAAAAAATGTAACTTTTTCTTTAAAAATTTGCAATATATGTCAAAGCAAGATACAAAATTCCCATATGTACATACGTGTTTACATACAAGTATACTACTTGTATGCTTGACGAAGGCAAAAGGCAAAGGTAGTAAGAGTATGATTGTATTCCAACGTTAAAGAAATAAATATAAATATAAAAATATAATTTTAACTACAAATATATTTTTAAAAAGTTGTATTTATGTATGTAGCGAAAAAAATTATTTAAAAATTAAATATATCAGGTTAGAGGCCTGGGTGTTAAAATACAGTCATAATCTATTTAACACGATCGCGGACACTAAAAATTTCTGGAAGCTGCAAAAATAGACAGGCAATTATTTTTGAAACTAGTTGCAAAATCCTAAATCTGATTACACATATATTATAAGTGTAGTCAGAACATCGTATTTTAACTGTTATATGAAAGTACTTAATGAATCAAGTGGTCATTACTTTAAAATGTATATTAATTACAAAAACTTAAAGTTACATGAAATTAAATGAACAAAACTTGGCTTTAAAATTTGAATGCTGTAGCATCACGTCATTTTGCATCACTATAAAAATAAATGCTATAGCATTCACGTCCGCGAACGTGTTAATTGTATAATGAGTATGTACATATGTATGTACTCGTGCTCATGCAATATAGAATCACAACAGAATTGTGCGTTCGTTTAAAATTTTAATTGAACAAAATTTTGAATCTTTGTTAAAAGAATATTGTGGTCCTGAAAAGGACCGTTTTTTATGTTTTTCAAATATGTACCCAAGAAATTATTTAACCGCCGAAACCGTATAAAGTACGGCCTTGTCTCTTTAAAGCGTACACAACATCCATAGCTGTAACTGTTTTCCTTTTGGCATGTTCAGTATAGGTAACTGCATCACGGATAACATTCTCCAAAAATACTTTTAAAACACCACGAGTTTCTTCATATATCAAACCAGATATACGTTTTACACCACCACGACGAGCTAAACGTCGAATAGCTGGTTTAGTGATACCTTGGATGTTATCACGTAAAACTTTGCGATGACGTTTGGCGCCACCTTTTCCCAAACCTTTACCACCTTTGCCGCGACCAGTCATTTTTTATTGTAGTATTTACTATTTGCACAAGTAAGAATTTAACACTTTAACACTGTGACACTTCACCACCAATGAAATAACAGAAGCGAGAGCACATCTATTTATACCAAAATCTCACAACTGCAATACACAAGACAAAAGGTACGCCATACATCTATCTCGCTTCAACACATACCTCATAATACATGGACTTGTGAAACATATTAGTTGGAATTGCTACTTAGGTTGTGAACGTTATACAATTTGTTATAGGTACAGTGTACAGTGTATAGTGTTCTATAGTGTTCAAATCAGTGTGACAAATAATAAAAAAAGTGAGTAGTGAAAAATGGCTCGTACAAAGCAAACAGCCCGAAAATCGACTGGTGGAAAGGCACCACGTAAACAATTGGCGACAAAAGCAGCACGCAAAAGTGCACCAGCAACTGGTGGAGTTAAAAAGCCACATCGTTATCGTCCAGGTACAGTGGCGTTGCGTGAAATTCGTCGCTATCAAAAGAGTACCGAATTATTGATACGCAAATTGCCATTCCAGCGCTTGGTTCGTGAAATAGCGCAAGATTTCAAAACAGATCTACGTTTCCAAAGTTCTGCTGTTATGGCTCTACAAGAAGCAAGTGAAGCATACTTGGTTGGTCTTTTTGAAGATACCAATTTGTGTGCCATCCATGCTAAGCGTGTTACAATTATGCCAAAAGATATTCAATTGGCTAGACGTATTCGTGGTGAACGTGCTTAAATCAATAAGAAAACATATAAAAAAACGGTCCTTTTCAGGACCACAATTTGTTAAACAAAAAAGATCAAAAATTTTATTGAAATATTTATGCATATACATACCTATATGTGTAGGTATTTTTGTGTTTTCGTAAATGTATGTAGTACATGTACAGTTCTTTATCTACTCCACATCGTTTATACTCGTGTGCTTTTAAGTATAGTCGGCATGCATGTATACACGTTTATGTACGTATGTATATGCGCACATAACCAGTTAATAAGCAGCAAAGCAGCAATTTTGGCGCAATTCGGTAATATGTACAAAAATATAATACACATAATGGGATGCCACGTTCTTTATTAAGAATATTAAATGAATAAGAAAACTAATATATTTTAAAAAATGGTCCTTTTCAGGACCACAATTTGTTAAACGAAAAAGATCAACAATGTTATTGGAATATTTATGCGTATACATATATGTGTAGATATTTTTGTGTTTTCGTTAATGTACGTAGTACACACATACAAACATACATATACATTTCTTTGTCTACTCCACATCATTTATACACGAGCGTTTTTTAGTACAGCCTGTAGGCATGTATACACATGTATGAATGAATATGTATACATAACCAGTTTATATGCCGCAGTTTTGGCGCAAATATACATGCGTCTAAGTGTATGAAAAAATAACACATTTATTAGGAAAATTATTTAAATCTCTTTGTAAATGTATTTTGTCGTCCTGAAAAGGACGGTTTGTTTGCGTCGGTATTTATAATTATAATTCGCCTATATTTTTCACTTTATGCTTTCTTTTCGGTCTTCTTTGGCAAAAGTACAGCTTGAATATTAGGCAAAACACCACCTTGAGCAATAGTTACACCAGACAACAATTTATTCAATTCTTCATCGTTGCGGATGGCCAATTGTAAATGACGTGGGATGATTCTTGTCTTTTTGTTATCACGAGCAGCATTACCAGCCAATTCAAGAACTTCAGCTGCTAAATATTCCATAACTGCAGCTAGATAAACTGGAGCACCGGCACCAACACGCTCAGCATAATTGCCTTTGCGCAACAAACGATGAATACGACCAACTGGAAATTGAAGACCAGCACGATTTGAACGGGACTTTGCCTTTCCCTTAACTTTACCACCTTTACCACGGCCTGACATTTTCACTGCTATAGATTGTTCACTTCACTACACTAAAAAGCAATGTAATGTATTATACTCAATGTATAAGCACACTAATCACTGATACACAAAATGTGCGCTGCTTATATACTTTTTCGCTATGCTGAGCACCAACCCCTGTACTGTGCTGTTGAGCATCGTGCGTATACTACTACTTCGTATTATCTCGCCGAAGAGTTGGTCGGCAAATATACACTTAAGCATGCACACGACAAATGGTAGGTATAATAAGTGACAGTGCGAGTGAAAATAAAATCATAAAATCGTCAAAGTTGTGAAGAAATTAAAATGCCGCCAAAAACTAGTGGAAAAGCAGCGAAGAAAGCCGGTAAGGCTCAAAAGAATATTACTAAAAATGATAAGAAAAAGAAGCGTAAGAGGAAGGAAAGTTATGCCATCTACATCTATAAAGTGTTGAAACAAGTACATCCTGATACCGGTATTTCATCCAAGGCCATGAGCATTATGAATAGTTTTGTGAATGACATCTTTGAGCGCATTGCTGCGGAAGCGTCGCGTTTAGCTCACTATAACAAACGTTCAACCATCACCAGTCGCGAAATTCAAACTGCTGTACGTTTACTCTTGCCCGGTGAATTGGCCAAACATGCCGTCAGTGAAGGTACCAAAGCTGTTACCAAATATACCAGTTCCAAATAATTTTTCCAACTGAACTAATGGTATATAAATATATTAACAAAACAAGGCCCTTTTCAGGGCCATAAAATATAAATTAACAAAGAGGATAAAAAATTGTTGATTAATATCTCTACATATGTATGCACATTGAAATTAATTTAAAAATTCCTTAATATTGAAGAATATATTCATATGGTTTCATTAGTCTATTAAATATGATTTTGTTGAACTACTTGGTTTTTATTTTTTTAATGTTTTCTACACACTGTAAGGAATAAATTCACTTTTGATCTTTTTGTTAAGAGATTTTGTAGCCCTGAAAAGGGCTTATTATTAATTTACCATGAAGGTTCCGTTTATAACTCACTTACAAACACCGTAAATTATTTACTTTTTACCTGCTGCTGTAGGTTTTTTTGCGGCTGGCTTTTTATTCGATGCAGACTTCTTGGATTTAGCAGCAGTTGCTTTTGCTTTAGCTGCTTTTGGTTTAGCAGTTGCAGATTTGGCTTTAGTTGGTTTCACTTTTAATGCGCCACCCTTTTTTGCATCTTTCGCCTTAGCCTTTTCAGTTTTCTTCTTTTCAGCTGTTTTCTTACTGGCAACAGCTTTTTTTACCTTTTTCTCACCACTTGCCGCCTTTTTGACTTTACTCAACGATTTTTTCTTTGATGCACCACTATCTGCTGCCTTCTTTTTAGCCTTAACCTTCTCTGCTGATTTTACGACTTTTGATTTCAATTTTCCCTCGCTTGATTTACTGGCTGCAACTGATAGTTTGAATGAACCGGACGCACCTTTTCCTTTGGTTTGAATTAGTTTTCCACTTGTAACAGCCGATTTCAAATAACGTTTAATGAATGGTGCCAATTTTTGGACATCACATTTGTATGTCGCACTAATATATTTCTTAATCGCCAAGAGTGATGAACCGCCACGTTCCTTTAAATTCTTAATTGATGCGTCGACCATTTGTTGTGTTGGTGGATGGGTAGGGGCAACCGACGGCTTTTTGGGTTTAGCTGCCTTAACCTTTTTGGCAACAACTTTCTTTTCAGCAATAGTAGCAGCAGTAGCTACTGGGGAGCTTACATTCACAACAGCAACTGAATCAGACATCTTTATTTATATATTGTAGATTAAAACCTCAATTCAAATTCCACGTATGTATTATACACTTTATACACTTCACTCACTTTATGCACTACACTAATAGAGCACTGGTAAATTAAGAGAATTTCTGGAATCCAATATGTAGTTTAACTCCCTTCAAAATTTGAGAAGCAGAGCGAAAAGATGATAATCAAATTTTCACGTTCCAGTGCTATTTAGTGCTTCTATATGACAAACTTTAAGATTTATTTAATTCACTAAAATTCATTGAATTTACTAATTCAACAAATTTATATGTAAAACGATAGTATGCATGAGTCACTTTCATATCAATATACTTAAATTGGAATAAAATCAATATTTTTCTTGTAACGAGTGTTTTAGTCGAAACTTTGTACTCAAAATATTAAATTTTCGCTAGTTTTAGTAGATTTTCTTAAAACTCCTTAATATAAATCAATTATAACTATTGAAAATATAAAATATATCAAATTATCAATCATCTAAACAGGTTATTTTATATATTACTTAAAATAATATGTTTGAAAAAATAAAATTAAATATCTCAATGGTATCACCAGAGCAATTCTCAGTGGCGTTAGTTGGATGCATGAAATAATCCAGTATTTTGATGAATATTGAAAACTTTAATTTTGGTTGAAATGAATGATGGTAATGAAATAATTAAATTTGACTAATGTGGATTATGTAAATTTTATTTTAATATATTACTTAATTTTTTGATATTAATTCAAATATTCACTGATCAATAAATATATATATATATTATATATATACATATGTGTGCATACAAAATTTTTTATTTAATTAATTAAATATTATTGTTATTAATAAAAAAATGTAACTTTTTCTTTAAAAATTTGCAATATATGTCAAAGCAAGATACAAAATTCCCATATGTACATACGTGTTTACATACAAGTATACTACTTGTATGCTTGACGAAGGCAAAAGGCAAAGGTAGTAAGAGTATGATTGTATTCCAACGTTAAAGAAATAAATATAAATATAAAAATATAATTTTAACTACAAATATATTTTTAAAAAGTTGTATTTATGTATGTAGCGAAAAAAATTATTTAAAAATTAAATATATCAGGTTAGAGGCCTGGGTGTTAAAATACAGTCATAATCTATTTAACACGATCGCGGACACTAAAAATTTCTGGAAGCTGCAAAAATAGACAGGCAATTATTTTTGAAACTAGTTGCAAAATCCTAAATCTGATTACACATATATTATAAGTGTAGTCAGAACATCGTATTTTAACTGTTATATGAAAGTACTTAATGAATCAAGTGGTCATTACTTTAAAATGTATATTAATTACAAAAACTTAAAGTTACATGAAATTAAATGAACAAAACTTGGCTTTAAAATTTGAATGCTGTAGCATCACGTCATTTTGCATCACTATAAAAATAAATGCTATAGCATTCACGTCCGCGAACGTGTTAATTGTATAATGAGTATGTACATATGTATGTACTCGTGCTCATGCAATATAGAATCACAACAGAATTGTGCGTTCGTTTAAAATTTTAATTGAACAAAATTTTGAATCTTTGTTAAAAGAATATTGTGGTCCTGAAAAGGACCGTTTTTTATGTTTTTCAAATATGTACCCAAGAAATTATTTAACCGCCGAAACCGTATAAAGTACGGCCTTGTCTCTTTAAAGCGTACACAACATCCATAGCTGTAACTGTTTTCCTTTTGGCATGTTCAGTATAGGTAACTGCATCACGGATAACATTCTCCAAAAATACTTTTAAAACACCACGAGTTTCTTCATATATCAAACCAGATATACGTTTTACACCACCACGACGAGCTAAACGTCGAATAGCTGGTTTAGTGATACCTTGGATGTTATCACGTAAAACTTTGCGATGACGTTTGGCGCCACCTTTTCCCAAACCTTTACCACCTTTGCCGCGACCAGTCATTTTTTATTGTAGTATTTACTATTTGCACAAGTAAGAATTTAACACTTTAACACTG
The DNA here is from genome assembly GCF_027943255.1 of Anastrepha obliqua. Lineage (NCBI taxonomy): Eukaryota > Metazoa > Arthropoda > Insecta > Diptera > Tephritidae > Anastrepha > Anastrepha obliqua. Next base: position 36,606,580 of record NC_072896.1, read on the forward strand.
TGACACTTCACCACCAATGAAATAACAGAAGCGAGAGCACATCTATTTATACCAAAATCTCACAACTGCTATACACAAGACAAAAGGTACGCCATACATCTATCTCGCTTCAACACATACCTCATAATACATGGACTTGTGAAACATATTAGTTGGAATTGCTACTTAGGTTGTGAACGTTATACAATTTGTTATAGGTACAGTGTACAGTGTATAGTGTTCTATAGTGTTCAAATCAGTGTGACAAATAATAAAAAAAGTGAGTAGTGAAAAATGGCTCGTACAAAGCAAACAGCCCGAAAATCGACTGGTGGAAAGGCACCACGTAAACAATTGGCGACAAAAGCAGCACGCAAAAGTGCACCAGCAACTGGTGGAGTTAAAAAGCCACATCGTTATCGTCCAGGTACAGTGGCGTTGCGTGAAATTCGTCGCTATCAAAAGAGTACCGAATTATTGATACGCAAATTGCCATTCCAGCGCTTGGTTCGTGAAATAGCGCAAGATTTCAAAACAGATCTACGTTTCCAAAGTTCTGCTGTTATGGCTCTACAAGAAGCAAGTGAAGCATACTTGGTTGGTCTTTTTGAAGATACCAATTTGTGTGCCATCCATGCTAAGCGTGTTACAATTATGCCAAAAGATATTCAATTGGCTAGACGTATTCGTGGTGAACGTGCTTAAATCAATAAGAAAACATATAAAAAAACGGTCCTTTTCAGGACCACAATTTGTTAAACAAAAAAGATCAAAAATTTTATTGAAATATTTATGCATATACATACCTATATGTGTAGGTATTTTTGTGTTTTCGTAAATGTATGTAGTACATGTACAGTTCTTTATCTGCTCCACATCGTTTATACTCGTGTGCTTTTAAGTATAGTCGGCATGCATGTATACACGTTTATGTACGTATGTATATGCGCACATAACCAGTTAATAAGCAGCAAAGCAGCAATTTTGGCGCAATTCGGTAATATGTACAAAAATATAATACACATAATGGGATGCCACGTTCTTTATTAAGAATATTAAATGAATAAGAAAACTAATATATTTTAAAAAATGGTCCTTTTCAGGACCACAATTTGTTAAACGAAAAAGATCAACAATGTTATTGGAATATTTATGCGTATACATATATGTGTAGATATTTTTGTGTTTTCGTTAATGTACGTAGTACACACATACAAACATACATATACATTTCTTTGTCTACTCCACATCATTTATACACGAGCGTTTTTTAGTACAGCCTGTAGGCATGTATACACATGTATGAATGAATATGTATACATAACCAGTTTATATGCCGCAGTTTTGGCGCAAATATACATGCGTCTAAGTGTATGAAAAAATAACACATTTATTAGGAAAATTATTTAAATCTCTTTGTAAATGTATTTTGTCGTCCTGAAAAGGACGGTTTGTTTGCGTCGGTATTTATAATTATAATTCGCCTATATTTTTCACTTTATGCTTTCTTTTCGGTCTTCTTTGGCAAAAGTACAGCTTGAATATTAGGCAAAACACCACCTTGAGCAATAGTTACACCAGACAACAATTTATTCAATTCTTCATCGTTGCGGATGGCCAATTGTAAATGACGTGGGATGATTCTTGTCTTTTTGTTATCACGAGCAGCATTACCAGCCAATTCAAGAACTTCAGCTGCTAAATATTCCATAACTGCAGCTAGATAAACTGGAGCACCGGCACCAACACGCTCAGCATAATTGCCTTTGCGCAACAAACGATGAATACGACCAACTGGAAATTGAAGACCAGCACGATTTGAACGGGACTTTGCCTTTCCCTTAACTTTACCACGGCCTGACATTTTCACTGCTATAGATTGTTCACTTCACTACACTAAAAAGCAATGTAATGTATTATACTCAATGTATAAGCACACTAATCACTGATACACAAAATGTGCGCTGCTTATATACTTTTTCGCTATGCTGAGCACCAACCCCTGTACTGTGCTGTTGAGCATCGTGCGTATACTACTACTTCGTATTATCTCGCCGAAGAGTTGGTCGGCAAATATACACTTAAGCATGCACACGACAAATGGTAGGTATAATAAGTGACAGTGCGAGTGAAAATAAAATCATAAAATCGTCAAAGTTGTGAAGAAATTAAAATGCCGCCAAAAACTAGTGGAAAAGCAGCGAAGAAAGCCGGTAAGGCTCAAAAGAATATTACTAAAAATGATAAGAAAAAGAAGCGTAAGAGGAAGGAAAGTTATGCCATCTACATCTATAAAGTGTTGAAACAAGTACATCCTGATACCGGTATTTCATCCAAGGCCATGAGCATTATGAATAGTTTTGTGAATGACATCTTTGAGCGCATTGCTGCGGAAGCGTCGCGTTTAGCTCACTATAACAAACGTTCAACCATCACCAGTCGCGAAATTCAAACTGCTGTACGTTTACTCTTGCCCGGTGAATTGGCCAAACATGCCGTCAGTGAAGGTACCAAAGCTGTTACCAAATATACCAGTTCCAAATAATTTTTCCAACTGAACTAATGGTATATAAATATATTAACAAAACAAGGCCCTTTTCAGGGCCATAAAATATAAATTAACAAAGAGGATAAAAAATTGTTGATTAATATCTCTACATATGTACATATGTATGCACATTGAAATTAATTTAAAAATTCCTTAATATTGAAGAATATATTCATATGGTTTCATTAGTCTATTAAATATGATTTTGTTGAACTACTTGGTTTTTATTTTTTTAATGTTTTCTACACACTGTAAGGAATAAATTCACTTTTGATCTTTTTGTTAAGAGATTTTGTAGCCCTGAAAAGGGCTTATTATTAATTTACCATGAAGGTTCCGTTTATAACTCACTTACAAACACCGTAAATTATTTACTTTTTACCTGCTGCTGTAGGTTTTTTTGCGGCTGGCTTTTTATTCGATGCAGACTTCTTGGATTTAGCAGCAGTTGCTTTTGCTTTAGCTGCTTTTGGTTTAGCAGTTGCAGATTTGGCTTTAGTTGGTTTCACTTTTAATGCGCCACCCTTTTTTGCATCTTTCGCCTTAGCCTTTTCAGTTTTCTTCTTTTCAGCTGTTTTCTTACTGGCAACAGCTTTTTTTACCTTTTTCTCACCACTTGCCGCCTTTTTGACTTTACTCAACGATTTTTTCTTTGATGCACCACTATCTGCTGCCTTCTTTTTAGCCTTAACCTTCTCTGCTGATTTTACGACTTTTGATTTCAATTTTCCCTCGCTTGATTTACTGGCTGCAACTGATAGTTTGAATGAACCGGACGCACCTTTTCCTTTGGTTTGAATTAGTTTTCCACTTGTAACAGCCGATTTCAAATAACGTTTAATGAATGGTGCCAATTTTTGGACATCACATTTGTATGTCGCACTAATATATTTCTTAATCGCCAAGAGTGATGAACCGCCACGTTCCTTTAAATTCTTAATTGATGCGTCGACCATTTGTTGTGTTGGTGGATGGGTAGGGGCAACCGACGGCTTTTTGGGTTTAGCTGCCTTAACCTTTTTGGCAACAACTTTCTTTTCAGCAATAGTAGCAGCAGTAGCTACTGGGGAGCTTACATTCACAACAGCAACTGAATCAGACATCTTTATTTATATATTGTAGATTAAAACCTCAATTCAAATTCCACGTATGTATTATACACTTTATACACTTCACTCACTTTATGCACTACACTAATAGAGCACTGGTAAATTAAGAGAATTTCTGGAATCCAATATGTAGTTTAACTCCCTTCAAAATTTGAGAAGCAGAGCGAAAAGATGATAATCAAATTTTCACGTTCCAGTGCTATTTAGTGCTTCTATATGACAAACTTTAAGATTTATTTAATTCACTAAAATTCATTGAATTTACTAATTCAACAAATTTATATGTAAAACGATAGTATGCATGAGTCACTTTCATATCAATATACTTAAATTGGAATAAAATCAATATTTTTCTTGTAACGAGTGTTTTAGTCGAAACTTTGTACTCAAAATATTAAATTTTCGCTAGTTTTAGTAGATTTTCTTAAAACTCCTTAATATAAATCAATTATAACTATTGAAAATATAAAATATATCAAATTATCAATCATCTAAACAGGTTATTTTATATATTACTTAAAATAATATGTTTGAAAAAATAAAATTAAATATCTCAATGGTATCACCAGAGCAATTCTCAGTGGCGTTAGTTGGATGCATGAAATAATCCAGTATTTTGATGAATATTGAAAACTTTAATTTTGGTTGAAATGAATGATGGTAATGAAATAATTAAATTTGACTAATGTGGATTATGTAAATTTTATTTTAATATATTACTTAATTTTTTGATATTAATTCAAATATTCACTGATCAATAAATATATATATATATTATATATATACATATGTGTGCATACAAAATTTTTTATTTAATTAATTAAATATTATTGTTATTAATAAAAAAATGTAACTTTTTCTTTAAAAATTTGCAATATATGTCAAAGCAAGATACAAAATTCCCATATGTACATACGTGTTTACATACAAGTATACTACTTGTATGCTTGACGAAGGCAAAAGGCAAAGGTAGTAAGAGTATGATTGTATTCCAACGTTAAAGAAATAAATATAAATATAAAAATATAATTTTAACTACAAATATATTTTTAAAAAGTTGTATTTATGTATGTAGCGAAAAAAATTATTTAAAAATTAAATATATCAGGTTAGAGGCCTGGGTGTTAAAATACAGTCATAATCTATTTAACACGATCGCGGACACTAAAAATTTCTGGAAGCTGCAAAAATAGACAGGCAATTATTTTTGAAACTAGTTGCAAAATCCTAAATCTGATTACACATATATTATAAGTGTAGTCAGAACATCGTATTTTAACTGTTATATGAAAGTACTTAATGAATCAAGTGGTCATTACTTTAAAATGTATATTAATTACAAAAACTTAAAGTTACATGAAATTAAATGAACAAAACTTGGCTTTAAAATTTGAATGCTGTAGCATCACGTCATTTTGCATCACTATAAAAATAAATGCTATAGCATTCACGTCCGCGAACGTGTTAATTGTATAATGAGTATGTACATATGTATGTACTCGTGCTCATGCAATATAGAATCACAACAGAATTGTGCGTTCGTTTAAAATTTTAATTGAACAAAATTTTGAATCTTTGTTAAAAGAATATTGTGGTCCTGAAAAGGACCGTTTTTTATGTTTTTCAAATATGTACCCAAGAAATTATTTAACCGCCGAAACCGTATAAAGTACGGCCTTGTCTCTTTAAAGCGTACACAACATCCATAGCTGTAACTGTTTTCCTTTTGGCATGTTCAGTATAGGTAACTGCATCACGGATAACATTCTCCAAAAATACTTTTAAAACACCACGAGTTTCTTCATATATCAAACCAGATATACGTTTTACACCACCACGACGAGCTAAACGTCGAATAGCTGGTTTAGTGATACCTTGGATGTTATCACGTAAAACTTTGCGATGACGTTTGGCGCCACCTTTTCCCAAACCTTTACCACCTTTGCCGCGACCAGTCATTTTTTATTGTAGTATTTACTATTTGCACAAGTAAGAATTTAACACTTTAACACTGTGACACTTCACCACCAATGAAATAACAGAAGCGAGAGCACATCTATTTATACCAAAATCTCACAACTGCTATACACAAGACAAAAGGTACGCCATACATCTATCTCGCTTCAACACATACCTCATAATACATGGACTTGTGAAACATATTAGTTGGAATTGCTACTTAGGTTGTGAACGTTATACAATTTGTTATAGGTACAGTGTACAGTGTATAGTGTTCTATAGTGTTCAAATCAGTGTGACAAATAATAAAAAAAGTGAGTAGTGAAAAATGGCTCGTACAAAGCAAACAGCCCGAAAATCGACTGGTGGAAAGGCACCACGTAAACAATTGGCGACAAAAGCAGCACGCAAAAGTGCACCAGCAACTGGTGGAGTTAAAAAGCCACATCGTTATCGTCCAGGTACAGTGGCGTTGCGTGAAATTCGTCGCTATCAAAAGAGTACCGAATTATTGATACGCAAATTGCCATTCCAGCGCTTGGTTCGTGAAATAGCGCAAGATTTCAAAACAGATCTACGTTTCCAAAGTTCTGCTGTTATGGCTCTACAAGAAGCAAGTGAAGCATACTTGGTTGGTCTTTTTGAAGATACCAATTTGTGTGCCATCCATGCTAAGCGTGTTACAATTATGCCAAAAGATATTCAATTGGCTAGACGTATTCGTGGTGAACGTGCTTAAATCAATAAGAAAACATATAAAAAAACGGTCCTTTTCAGGACCACAATTTGTTAAACAAAAAAGATCAAAAATTTTATTGAAATATTTATGCATATACATACCTATATGTGTAGGTATTTTTGTGTTTTCGTAAATGTATGTAGTACATGTACAGTTCTTTATCTACTCCACATCGTTTATACTCGTGTGCTTTTAAGTATAGTCGGCATGCATGTATACACGTTTATGTACGTATGTATATGCGCACATAACCAGTTAATAAGCAGCAAAGCAGCAATTTTGGCGCAATTCGGTAATATGTACAAAAATATAATACACATAATGGGATGCCACGTTCTTTATTAAGAATATTAAATGAATAAGAAAACTAATATATTTTAAAAAATGGTCCTTTTCAGGACCACAATTTGTTAAACGAAAAAGATCAACAATGTTATTGGAATATTTATGCGTATACATATATGTGTAGATATTTTTGTGTTTTCGTTAATGTACGTAGTACACACATACAAACATACATATACATTTCTTTGTCTACTCCACATCATTTATACACGAGCGTTTTTTAGTACAGCCTGTAGGCATGTATACACATGTATGAATGAATATGTATACATAACCAGTTTATATGCCGCAGTTTTGGCGCAAATATACATGCGTCTAAGTGTATGAAAAAATAACACATTTATTAGGAAAATTATTTAAATCTCTTTGTAAATGTATTTTGTCGTCCTGAAAAGGACGGTTTGTTTGCGTCGGTATTTATAATTATAATTCGCCTATATTTTTCACTTTATGCTTTCTTTTCGGTCTTCTTTGGCAAAAGTACAGCTTGAATATTAGGCAAAACACCACCTTGAGCAATAGTTACACCAGACAACAATTTATTCAATTCTTCATCGTTGCGGATGGCCAATTGTAAATGACGTGGGATGATTCTTGTCTTTTTGTTATCACGAGCAGCATTACCAGCCAATTCAAGAACTTCAGCTGCTAAATATTCCATAACTGCAGCTAGATAAACTGGAGCACCGGCACCAACACGCTCAGCATAATTGCCTTTGCGCAACAAACGATGAATACGACCAACTGGAAATTGAAGACCAGCACGATTTGAACGGGACTTTGCCTTTCCCTTAACTTTACCACCTTTACCACGGCCTGACATTTTCACTGCTATAGATTGTTCACTTCACTACACTAAAAAGCAATGTAATGTATTATACTCAATGTATAAGCACACTAATCACTGATACACAAAATGTGCGCTGCTTATATACTTTTTCGCTATGCTGAGCACCAACCCCTGTACTGTGCTGTTGAGCATCGTGCGTATACTACTACTTCGTATTATCTCGCCGAAGAGTTGGTCGGCAAATATACACTTAAGCATGCACACGACAAATGGTAGGTATAATAAGTGACAGTGCGAGTGAAAATAAAATCATAAAATCGTCAAAGTTGTGAAGAAATTAAAATGCCGCCAAAAACTAGTGGAAAAGCAGCGAAGAAAGCCGGTAAGGCTCAAAAGAATATTACTAAAAATGATAAGAAAAAGAAGCGTAAGAGGAAGGAAAGTTATGCCATCTACATCTATAAAGTGTTGAAACAAGTACATCCTGATACCGGTATTTCATCCAAGGCCATGAGCATTATGAATAGTTTTGTGAATGACATCTTTGAGCGCATTGCTGCGGAAGCGTCGCGTTTAGCTCACTATAACAAACGTTCAACCATCACCAGTCGCGAAATTCAAACTGCTGTACGTTTACTCTTGCCCGGTGAATTGGCCAAACATGCCGTCAGTGAAGGTACCAAAGCTGTTACCAAATATACCAGTTCCAAATAATTTTTCCAACTGAACTAATGGTATATAAATATATTAACAAAACAAGGCCCTTTTCAGGGCCATAAAATATAAATTAACAAAGAGGATAAAAAATTGTTGATTAATATCTCTACATATGTACATATGTATGCACATTGAAATTAATTTAAAAATTCCTTAATATTGAAGAATATATTCATATGGTTTCATTAGTCTATTAAATATGATTTTGTTGAACTACTTGGTTTTTATTTTTTTAATGTTTTCTACACACTGTAAGGAATAAATTCACTTTTGATCTTTTTGTTAAGAGATTTTGTAGCCCTGAAAAGGGCTTATTATTAATTTACCATGAAGGTTCCGTTTATAACTCACTTACAAACACCGTAAATTATTTACTTTTTACCTGCTGCTGTAGGTTTTTTTGCGGCTGGCTTTTTATTCGATGCAGACTTCTTGGATTTAGCAGCAGTTGCTTTTGCTTTAGCTGCTTTTGGTTTAGCAGTTGCAGATTTGGCTTTAGTTGGTTTCACTTTTAATGCGCCACCCTTTTTTGCATCTTTCGCCTTAGCCTTTTCAGTTTTCTTCTTTTCAGCTGTTTTCTTACTGGCAACAGCTTTTTTTACCTTTTTCTCACCACTTGCCGCCTTTTTGACTTTACTCAACGATTTTTTCTTTGATGCACCACTATCTGCTGCCTTCTTTTTAGCCTTAACCTTCTCTGCTGATTTTACGGCTTTTGATTTCAATTTTCCCTCGCTTGATTTACTGGCTGCAACTGATAGTTTGAATGAACCGGACGCACCTTTTCCTTTGGTTTGAATTAGTTTTCCACTTGTAACAGCCGATTTCAAATAACGTTTAATGAATGGTGCCAATTTTTGGGCATCACATTTGTATGTCGCACTAATATATTTCTTAATCGCCAAGAGTGATGAACCGCCACGTTCCTTTAAATTCTTAATTGATGCGTCGACCATTTGTTGTGTTGGTGGATGGGTAGGGGCAACCGACGGCTTTTTGGGTTTAGCTGCCTTAACCTTTTTGGCAACAACTTTCTTTTCAGCAATAGTAGCAGCAGTAGCTACTGGGGAGCTTACATTCACAACAGCAACTGAATCAGACATCTTTATTTATATATTGTAGATTAAAACCTCAATTCAAATTCCACGTATGTATTATACACTTTATACACTTCACTCACTTTATGCACTGTATGCACTACACTAATAGAGCACTGGTAAATTAAGAGAATTTCTGGAATCCAATATGTAGTTTAACTCCCTTCAAAATTTGAGAAGCAGAGCGAAAAGATGATAATCAAATTTTCACGTTCCAGTGCTATTTAGTGCTTCTATATGACAAACTTTAAGATTTATTTAATTCACTAAAATTCATTGAATTTACTAATTCAACAAATTTATATGTAAAACGATAGTATGCATGAGTCACTTTCATATCAATATACTTAAATTGGAATAAAATCAATATTTTTCTTGTAACGAGTGTTTTAGTCGAAACTTTGTACTCAAAATATTAAATTTTCGCTAGTTTTAGTAGATTTTCTTAAAACTCCTTAATATAAATCAATTATAACTATTGAAAATATAAAATATATCAAATTATCAATCATCTAAACAGGTTATTTTATATATTACTTAAAATAATATGTTTGAAAAAATAAAATTAAATATCTCAATGGTATCACCAGAGCAATTCTCAGTGGCGTTAGTTGGATGCATGAAATAATCCAGTATTTTGATGAATATTGAAAACTTTAATTTTGGTTGAAATGAATGATGGTAATGAAATAATTAAATTTGACTAATGTGGATTATGTAAATTTTATTTTAATATATTACTTAATTTTTTGATATTAATTCAAATATTCACTGATCAATAAATATATATATATATTATATATATACATATGTGTGCATACAAAATTTTTTATTTAATTAATTAAATATTATTGTTATTAATAAAAAAATGTAACTTTTTCTTTAAAAATTTGCAATATATGTCAAAGCAAGATACAAAATTCCCATATGTACATACGTGTTTACATACAAGTATACTACTTGTATGCTTGACGAAGGCAAAAGGCAAAGGTAGTAAGAGTATGATTGTATTCCAACGTTAAAGAAATAAATATAAATATAAAAATATAATTTTAACTACAAATATATTTTTAAAAAGTTGTATTTATGTATGTAGCGAAAAAAATTATTTAAAAATTAAATATATCAGGTTAGAGGCCTGGGTGTTAAAATACAGTCATAATCTATTTAACACGATCGCGGACACTAAAAATTTCTGGAAGCTGCAAAAATAGACAGGCAATTATTTTTGAAACTAGTTGCAAAATCCTAAATCTGATTACACATATATTATAAGTGTAGTCAGAACATCGTATTTTAACTGTTATATGAAAGTACTTAATGAATCAAGTGGTCATTACTTTAAAATGTATATTAATTACAAAAACTTAAAGTTACATGAAATTAAATGAACAAAACTTGGCTTTAAAATTTGAATGCTGTAGCATCACGTCATTTTGCATCACTATAAAAATAAATGCTATAGCATTCACGTCCGCGAACGTGTTAATTGTATAATGAGTATGTACATATGTATGTACTCGTGCTCATGCAATATAGAATCACAACAGAATTGTGCGTTCGTTTAAAATTTTAATTGAACAAAATTTTGAATCTTTGTTAAAAGAATATTGTGGTCCTGAAAAGGACCGTTTTTTATGTTTTTCAAATATGTACCCAAGAAATTATTTAACCGCCGAAACCGTATAAAGTACGGCCTTGTCTCTTTAAAGCGTACACAACATCCATAGCTGTAACTGTTTTCCTTTTGGCATGTTCAGTATAGGTAACTGCATCACGGATAACATTCTCCAAAAATACTTTTAAAACACCACGAGTTTCTTCATATATCAAACCAGATATACGTTTTACACCACCACGACGAGCTAAACGTCGAATAGCTGGTTTAGTGATACCTTGGATGTTATCACGTAAAACTTTGCGATGACGTTTGGCGCCACCTTTTCCCAAACCTTTACCACCTTTGCCGCGACCAGTCATTTTTTATTGTAGTATTTACTATTTGCACAAGTAAGAATTTAACACTTTAACACTGTGACACTTCACCACCAATGAAATAACAGAAGCGAGAGCACATCTATTTATACCAAAATCTCACAACTGCTATACACAAGACAAAAGGTACGCCATACATCTATCTCGCTTCAACACATACCTCATAATACATGGACTTGTGAAACATATTAGTTGGAATTGCTACTTAGGTTGTGAACGTTATACAATTTGTTATAGGTACAGTGTACAGTGTATAGTGTTCTATAGTGTTCAAATCAGTGTGACAAATAATAAAAAAAGTGAGTAGTGAAAAATGGCTCGTACAAAGCAAACAGCCCGAAAATCGACTGGTGGAAAGGCACCACGTAAACAATTGGCGACAAAAGCAGCACGCAAAAGTGCACCAGCAACTGGTGGAGTTAAAAAGCCACATCGTTATCGTCCAGGTACAGTGGCGTTGCGTGAAATTCGTCGCTATCAAAAGAGTACCGAATTATTGATACGCAAATTGCCATTCCAGCGCTTGGTTCGTGAAATAGCGCAAGATTTCAAAACAGATCTACGTTTCCAAAGTTCTGCTGTTATGGCTCTACAAGAAGCAAGTGAAGCATACTTGGTTGGTCTTTTTGAAGATACCAATTTGTGTGCCATCCATGCTAAGCGTGTTACAATTATGCCAAAAGATATTCAATTGGCTAGACGTATTCGTGGTGAACGTGCTTAAATCAATAAGAAAACATATAAAAAAACGGTCCTTTTCAGGACCACAATTTGTTAAACAAAAAAGATCAAAAATTTTATTGAAATATTTATGCATATACATACCTATATGTGTAGGTATTTTTGTGTTTTCGTAAATGTATGTAGTACATGTACAGTTCTTTATCTACTCCACATCGTTTATACTCGTGTGCTTTTAAGTATAGTCGGCATGCATGTATACACGTTTATGTACGTATGTATATGCGCACATAACCAGTTAATAAGCAGCAAAGCAGCAATTTTGGCGCAATTCGGTAATATGTACAAAAATATAATACACATAATGGGATGCCACGTTCTTTATTAAGAATATTAAATGAATAAGAAAACTAATATATTTTAAAAAATGGTCCTTTTCAGGACCACAATTTGTTAAACGAAAAAGATCAACAATGTTATTGGAATATTTATGCGTATACATATATGTGTAGATATTTTTGTGTTTTCGTTAATGTACGTAGTACACACATACAAACATACATATACATTTCTTTGTCTACTCCACATCATTTATACACGAGCGTTTTTTAGTACAGCCTGTAGGCATGTATGAATGAATATGTATACATAACCAGTTTATATGCCGCAGTTTTGGCGCAAATATACATGCGTCTAAGTGTATGAAAAAATAACACATTTATTAGGAAAATTATTTAAATCTCTTTGTAAATGTATTTTGTCGTCCTGAAAAGGACGGTTTGTTTGCGTCGGTATTTATAATTATAATTCGCCTATATTTTTCACTTTATGCTTTCTTTTCGGTCTTCTTTGGCAAAAGTACAGCTTGAATATTAGGCAAAACACCACCTTGAGCAATAGTTACACCAGACAACAATTTATTCAATTCTTCATCGTTGCGGATGGCCAATTGTAAATGACGTGGGATGATTCTTGTCTTTTTGTTATCACGAGCAGCATTACCAGCCAATTCAAGAACTTCAGCTGCTAAATATTCCATAACTGCAGCTAGATAAACTGGAGCACCGGCACCAACACGCTCAGCATAATTGCCTTTGCGCAACAAACGATGAATACGACCAACTGGAAATTGAAGACCAGCACGATTTGAACGGGACTTTGCCTTTCCCTTAACTTTACCACCTTTACCACGGCCTGACATTTTCACTGCTATAGATTGTTCACTTCACTACACTAAAAAGCAATGTAATGTATTATACTCAATGTATAAGCACACTAATCACTGATACACAAAATGTGCGCTGCTTATATACTTTTTCGCTATGCTGAGCACCAACCCCTGTACTGTGCTGTTGAGCATCGTGCGTATACTACTACTTCGTATTATCTCGCCGAAGAGTTGGTCGGCAAATATACACTTAAGCATGCACACGACAAATGGTAGGTATAATAAGTGACAGTGCGAGTGAAAATAAAATCATAAAATCGTCAAAGTTGTGAAGAAATTAAAATGCCGCCAAAAACTAGTGGAAAAGCAGCGAAGAAAGCCGGTAAGGCTCAAAAGAATATTACTAAAAATGATAAGAAAAAGAAGCGTAAGAGGAAGGAAAGTTATGCCATCTACATCTATAAAGTGTTGAAACAAGTACATCCTGATACCGGTATTTCATCCAAGGCCATGAGCATTATGAATAGTTTTGTGAATGACATCTTTGAGCGCATTGCTGCGGAAGCGTCGCGTTTAGCTCACTATAACAAACGTTCAACCATCACCAGTCGCGAAATTCAAACTGCTGTACGTTTACTCTTGCCCGGTGAATTGGCCAAACATGCCGTCAGTGAAGGTACCAAAGCTGTTACCAAATATACCAGTTCCAAATAATTTTTCCAACTGAACTAATGGTATATAAATATATTAACAAAACAAGGCCCTTTTCAGGGCCATAAAATATAAATTAACAAAGAGGATAAAAAATTGTTGATTAATATCTCTACATATGTACATATGTATGCACATTGAAATTAATTTAAAAATTCCTTAATATTGAAGAATATATTCATATGGTTTCATTAGTCTATTAAATATGATTTTGTTGAACTACTTGGTTTTTATTTTTTTAATGTTTTCTACACACTGTAAGGAATAAATTCACTTTTGATCTTTTTGTTAAGAGATTTTGTAGCCCTGAAAAGGGCTTATTATTAATTTACCATGAAGGTTCCGTTTATAACTCACTTACAAACACCGTAAATTATTTACTTTTTACCTGCTGCTGTAGGTTTTTTTGCGGCTGGCTTTTTATTCGATGCAGACTTCTTGGATTTAGCAGCAGTTGCTTTTGCTTTAGCTGCTTTTGGTTTAGCAGTTGCAGATTTGGCTTTAGTTGGTTTCACTTTTAATGCGCCACCCTTTTTTGCATCTTTCGCCTTAGCCTTTTCAGTTTTCTTCTTTTCAGCTGTTTTCTTACTGGCAACAGCTTTTTTTACCTTTTTCTCACCACTTGCCGCCTTTTTGACTTTACTCAACGATTTTTTCTTTGATGCACCACTATCTGCTGCCTTCTTTTTAGCCTTAACCTTCTCTGCTGATTTTACGGCTTTTGATTTCAATTTTCCCTCGCTTGATTTACTGGCTGCAACTGATAGTTTGAATGAACCGGACGCACCTTTTCCTTTGGTTTGAATTAGTTTTCCACTTGTAACAGCCGATTTCAAATAACGTTTAATGAATGGTGCCAATTTTTGGACATCACATTTGTATATCGCACTAATATATTTCTTAATCGCCAAGAGTGATGAACCGCCACGTTCCTTTAAATTCTTAATTGATGCGTCGACCATTTGTTGTGTTGGTGGATGGGTAGGGGCAACCGACGGCTTTTTGGGTTTAGCTGCCTTAACCTTTTTGGCAATAACTTTCTTTTCAGCAATAGTAGCAGCAGTAGCTACTGGGGAGCTTACATTCACAACAGCAACTGAATCAGACATCTTTATTTATATATTGTAGATTAAAACCTCAATTCAAATTCCACGTATGTATTATACACTTTATACACTTCACTCACTTTATGCACTACACTAATAGAGCACTGGTAAATTAAGAGAATTTCTGGAATCCAATATGTAGTTTAACTCCCTTCAAAATTTGAGAAGCAGAGCGAAAAGATGATAATCAAATTTTCACGTTCCAGTGCTATTTAGTGCTTCTATATGACAAACTTTAAGATTTATTTAATTCACTAAAATTCATTGAATTTACTAATTCAACAAATTTATATGTAAAACGATAGTATGCATGAGTCACTTTCATATCAATATACTTAAATTGGAATAAAATCAATATTTTTCTTGTAACGAGTGTTTTAGTCGAAACTTTGTACTCAAAATATTAAATTTTCGCTAGTTTTAGTAGATTTTCTTAAAACTCCTTAATATAAATCAATTATAACTATTGAAAATATAAAATATATCAAATTATCAATCATCTAAACAGGTTATTTTATATATTACTTAAAATAATATGTTTGAAAAAATAAAATTAAATATCTCAATGGTATCACCAGAGCAATTCTCAGTGGCGTTAGTTGGATGCATGAAATAATCCAGTATTTTGATGAATATTGAAAACTTTAATTTTGGTTGAAATGAATGATGGTAATGAAATAATTAAATTTGACTAATGTGGATTATGTAAATTTTATTTTAATATATTACTTAATTTTTTGATATTAATTCAAATATTCACTGATCAATAAATATATATATATATTATATATATACATATGTGTGCATACAAAATTTTTTATTTAATTAATTAAATATTATTGTTATTAATAAAAAAATGTAACTTTTTCTTTAAAAATTTGCAATATATGTCAAAGCAAGATACAAAATTCCCATATGTACATACGTGTTTACATACAAGTATACTACTTGTATGCTTGACGAAGGCAAAAGGCAAAGGTAGTAAGAGTATGATTGTATTCCAACGTTAAAGAAATAAATATAAATATAAAAATATAATTTTAACTACAAATATATTTTTAAAAAGTTGTATTTATGTATGTAGCGAAAAAAATTATTTAAAAATTAAATATATCAGGTTAGAGGCCTGGGTGTTAAAATACAGTCATAATCTATTTAACACGATCGCGGACACTAAAAATTTCTGGAAGCTGCAAAAATAGACAGGCAATTATTTTTGAAACTAGTTGCAAAATCCTAAATCTGATTACACATATATTATAAGTGTAGTCAGAACATCGTATTTTAACTGTTATATGAAAGTACTTAATGAATCAAGTGGTCATTACTTTAAAATGTATATTAATTACAAAAACTTAAAGTTACATGAAATTAAATGAACAAAACTTGGCTTTAAAATTTGAATGCTGTAGCATCACGTCATTTTGCATCACTATAAAAATAAATGCTATAGCATTCACGTCCGCGAACGTGTTAATTGTATAATGAGTATGTACATATGTATGTACTCGTGCTCATGCAATATAGAATCACAACAGAATTGTGCGTTCGTTTAAAATTTTAATTGAACAAAATTTTGAATCTTTGTTAAAAGAATATTGTGGTCCTGAAAAGGACCGTTTTTTATGTTTTTCAAATATGTACCCAAGAAATTATTTAACCGCCGAAACCGTATAAAGTACGGCCTTGTCTCTTTAAAGCGTACACAACATCCATAGCTGTAACTGTTTTCCTTTTGGCATGTTCAGTATAGGTAACTGCATCACGGATAACATTCTCCAAAAATACTTTTAAAACACCACGAGTTTCTTCATATATCAAACCAGATATACGTTTTACACCACCACGACGAGCTAAACGTCGAATAGCTGGTTTAGTGATACCTTGGATGTTATCACGTAAAACTTTGCGATGACGTTTGGCGCCACCTTTTCCCAAACCTTTACCACCTTTGCCGCGACCAGTCATTTTTTATTGTAGTATTTACTATTTGCACAAGTAAGAATTTAACACTTTAACACTGTGACACTTCACCACCAATGAAATAACAGAAGCGAGAGCACATCTATTTATACCAAAATCTCACAACTGCTATACACAAGACAAAAGGTACGCCATACATCTATCTCGCTTCAACACATACCTCATAATACATGGACTTGTGAAACATATTAGTTGGAATTGCTACTTAGGTTGTGAACGTTATACAATTTGTTATAGGTACAGTGTACAGTGTATAGTGTTCTATAGTGTTCAAATCAGTGTGACAAATAATAAAAAAAGTGAGTAGTGAAAAATGGCTCGTACAAAGCAAACAGCCCGAAAATCGACTGGTGGAAAGGCACCACGTAAACAATTGGCGACAAAAGCAGCACGCAAAAGTGCACCAGCAACTGGTGGAGTTAAAAAGCCACATCGTTATCGTCCAGGTACAGTGGCGTTGCGTGAAATTCGTCGCTATCAAAAGAGTACCGAATTATTGATACGCAAATTGCCATTCCAGCGCTTGGTTCGTGAAATAGCGCAAGATTTCAAAACAGATCTACGTTTCCAAAGTTCTGCTGTTATGGCTCTACAAGAAGCAAGTGAAGCATACTTGGTTGGTCTTTTTGAAGATACCAATTTGTGTGCCATCCATGCTAAGCGTGTTACAATTATGCCAAAAGATATTCAATTGGCTAGACGTATTCGTGGTGAACGTGCTTAAATCAATAAGAAAACATATAAAAAAACGGTCCTTTTCAGGACCACAATTTGTTAAACAAAAAAGATCAAAAATTTTATTGAAATATTTATGCATATACATACCTATATGTGTAGGTATTTTTGTGTTTTCGTAAATGTATGTAGTACATGTACAGTTCTTTATCTACTCCACATCGTTTATACTCGTGTGCTTTTAAGTATAGTCGGCATGCATGTATACACGTTTATGTACGTATGTATATGCGCACATAACCAGTTAATAAGCAGCAAAGCAGCAATTTTGGCGCAATTCGGTAATATGTACAAAAATATAATACACATAATGGGATGCCACGTTCTTTATTAAGAATATTAAATGAATAAGAAAACTAATATATTTTAAAAAATGGTCCTTTTCAGGACCACAATTTGTTAAACGAAAAAGATCAACAATGTTATTGGAATATTTATGCGTATACATATATGTGTAGATATTTTTGTGTTTTCGTTAATGTACGTAGTACACACATACAAACATACATATACATTTCTTTGTCTACTCCACATCATTTATACACGAGCGTTTTTTAGTACAGCCTGTAGGCATGTATGAATGAATATGTATACATAACCAGTTTATATGCCGCAGTTTTGGCGCAAATATACATGCGTCTAAGTGTATGAAAAAATAACACATTTATTAGGAAAATTATTTAAATCTCTTTGTAAATGTATTTTGTCGTCCTGAAAAGGACGGTTTGTTTGCGTCGGTATTTATAATTATAATTCGCCTATATTTTTCACTTTATGCTTTCTTTTCGGTCTTCTTTGGCAAAAGTACAGCTTGAATATTAGGCAAAACACCACCTTGAGCAATAGTTACACCAGACAACAATTTATTCAATTCTTCATCGTTGCGGATGGCCAATTGTAAATGACGTGGGATGATTCTTGTCTTTTTGTTATCACGAGCAGCATTACCAGCCAATTCAAGAACTTCAGCTGCTAAATATTCCATAACTGCAGCTAGATAAACTGGAGCACCGGCACCAACACGCTCAGCATAATTGCCTTTGCGCAACAAACGATGAATACGACCAACTGGAAATTGAAGACCAGCACGATTTGAACGGGACTTTGCCTTTCCCTTAACTTTACCACCTTTACCACGGCCTGACATTTTCACTGCTATAGATTGTTCACTTCACTACACTAAAAAGCAATGTAATGTATTATACTCAATGTATAAGCACACTAATCACTGATACACAAAATGTGCGCTGCTTATATACTTTTTCGCTATGCTGAGCACCAACCCCTGTACTGTGCTGTTGAGCATCGTGCGTATACTACTACTTCGTATTATCTCGCCGAAGAGTTGGTCGGCAAATATACACTTAAGCATGCACACGACAAATGGTAGGTATAATAAGTGACAGTGCGAGTGAAAATAAAATCATAAAATCGTCAAAGTTGTGAAGAAATTAAAATGCCGCCAAAAACTAGTGGAAAAGCAGCGAAGAAAGCCGGTAAGGCTCAAAAGAATATTACTAAAAATGATAAGAAAAAGAAGCGTAAGAGGAAGGAAAGTTATGCCATCTACATCTATAAAGTGTTGAAACAAGTACATCCTGATACCGGTATTTCATCCAAGGCCATGAGCATTATGAATAGTTTTGTGAATGACATCTTTGAGCGCATTGCTGCGGAAGCGTCGCGTTTAGCTCACTATAACAAACGTTCAACCATCACCAGTCGCGAAATTCAAACTGCTGTACGTTTACTCTTGCCCGGTGAATTGGCCAAACATGCCGTCAGTGAAGGTACCAAAGCTGTTACCAAATATACCAGTTCCAAATAATTTTTCCAACTGAACTAATGGTATATAAATATATTAACAAAACAAGGCCCTTTTCAGGGCCATAAAATATAAATTAACAAAGAGGATAAAAAATTGTTGATTAATATCTCTACATATGTACATATGTATGCACATTGAAATTAATTTAAAAATTCCTTAATATTGAAGAATATATTCATATGGTTTCATTAGTCTATTAAATATGATTTTGTTGAACTACTTGGTTTTTATTTTTTTAATGTTTTCTACACACTGTAAGGAATAAATTCACTTTTGATCTTTTTGTTAAGAGATTTTGTAGCCCTGAAAAGGGCTTATTATTAATTTACCATGAAGGTTCCGTTTATAACTCACTTACAAACACCGTAAATTATTTACTTTTTACCTGCTGCTGTAGGTTTTTTTGCGGCTGGCTTTTTATTCGATGCAGACTTCTTGGATTTAGCAGCAGTTGCTTTTGCTTTAGCTGCTTTTGGTTTAGCAGTTGCAGATTTGGCTTTAGTTGGTTTCACTTTTAATGCGCCACCCTTTTTTGCATCTTTCGCCTTAGCCTTTTCAGTTTTCTTCTTTTCAGCTGTTTTCTTACTGGCAACAGCTTTTTTTACCTTTTTCTCACCACTTGCCGCCTTTTTGACTTTACTCAACGATTTTTTCTTTGATGCACCACTATCTGCTGCCTTCTTTTTAGCCTTAACCTTCTCTGCTGATTTTACGGCTTTTGATTTCAATTTTCCCTCGCTTGATTTACTGGCTGCAACTGATAGTTTGAATGAACCGGACGCACCTTTTCCTTTGGTTTGAATTAGTTTTCCACTTGTAACAGCCGATTTCAAATAACGTTTAATGAATGGTGCCAATTTTTGGACATCACATTTGTATATCGCACTAATATATTTCTTAATCGCCAAGAGTGATGAACCGCCACGTTCCTTTAAATTCTTAATTGATGCGTCGACCATTTGTTGTGTTGGTGGATGGGTAGGGGCAACCGACGGCTTTTTGGGTTTAGCTGCCTTAACCTTTTTGGCAATAACTTTCTTTTCAGCAATAGTAGCAGCAGTAGCTACTGGGGAGCTTACATTCACAACAGCAACTGAATCAGACATCTTTATTTATATATTGTAGATTAAAACCTCAATTCAAATTCCACGTATGTATTATACACTTTATACACTTCACTCACTTTATGCACTACACTAATAGAGCACTGGTAAATTAAGAGAATTTCTGGAATCCAATATGTAGTTTAACTCCCTTCAAAATTTGAGAAGCAGAGCGAAAAGATGATAATCAAATTTTCACGTTCCAGTGCTATTTAGTGCTTCTATATGACAAACTTTAAGATTTATTTAATTCACTAAAATTCATTGAATTTACTAATTCAACAAATTTATATGTAAAACGATAGTATGCATGAGTCACTTTCATATCAATATACTTAAATTGGAATAAAATCAATATTTTTCTTGTAACGAGTGTTTTAGTCGAAACTTTGTACTCAAAATATTAAATTTTCGCTAGTTTTAGTAGATTTTCTTAAAACTCCTTAATATAAATCAATTATAACTATTGAAAATATAAAATATATCAAATTATCAATCATCTAAACAGGTTATTTTATATATTACTTAAAATAATATGTTTGAAAAAATAAAATTAAATATCTCAATGGTATCACCAGAGCAATTCTCAGTGGCGTTAGTTGGATGCATGAAATAATCCAGTATTTTGATGAATATTGAAAACTTTAATTTTGGTTGAAATGAATGATGGTAATGAAATAATTAAATTTGACTAATGTGGATTATGTAAATTTTATTTTAATATATTACTTAATTTTTTGATATTAATTCAAATATTCACTGATCAATAAATATATATATATATTATATATATACATATGTGTGCATACAAAATTTTTTATTTAATTAATTAAATATTATTGTTATTAATAAAAAAATGTAACTTTTTCTTTAAAAATTTGCAATATATGTCAAAGCAAGATACAAAATTCCCATATGTACATACGTGTTTACATACAAGTATACTACTTGTATGCTTGACGAAGGCAAAAGGCAAAGGTAGTAAGAGTATGATTGTATTCCAACGTTAAAGAAATAAATATAAATATAAAAATATAATTTTAACTACAAATATATTTTTAAAAAGTTGTATTTATGTATGTAGCGAAAAAAATTATTTAAAAATTAAATATATCAGGTTAGAGGCCTGGGTGTTAAAATACAGTCATAATCTATTTAACACGATCGCGGACACTAAAAATTTCTGGAAGCTGCAAAAATAGACAGGCAATTATTTTTGAAACTAGTTGCAAAATCCTAAATCTGATTACACATATATTATAAGTGTAGTCAGAACATCGTATTTTAACTGTTATATGAAAGTACTTAATGAATCAAGTGGTCATTACTTTAAAATGTATATTAATTACAAAAACTTAAAGTTACATGAAATTAAATGAACAAAACTTGGCTTTAAAATTTGAATGCTGTAGCATCACGTCATTTTGCATCACTATAAAAATAAATGCTATAGCATTCACGTCCGCGAACGTGTTAATTGTATAATGAGTATGTACATATGTATGTACTCGTGCTCATGCAATATAGAATCACAACAGAATTGTGCGTTCGTTTAAAATTTTAATTGAACAAAATTTTGAATCTTTGTTAAAAGAATATTGTGGTCCTGAAAAGGACCGTTTTTTATGTTTTTCAAATATGTACCCAAGAAATTATTTAACCGCCGAAACCGTATAAAGTACGGCCTTGTCTCTTTAAAGCGTACACAACATCCATAGCTGTAACTGTTTTCCTTTTGGCATGTTCAGTATAGGTAACTGCATCACGGATAACATTCTCCAAAAATACTTTTAAAACACCACGAGTTTCTTCATATATCAAACCAGATATACGTTTTACACCACCACGACGAGCTAAACGTCGAATAGCTGGTTTAGTGATACCTTGGATGTTATCACGTAAAACTTTGCGATGACGTTTGGCGCCACCTTTTCCCAAACCTTTACCACCTTTGCCGCGACCAGTCATTTTTTATTGTAGTATTTACTATTTGCACAAGTAAGAATTTAACACTTTAACACTGTGACACTTCACCACCAATGAAATAACAGAAGCGAGAGCACATCTATTTATACCAAAATCTCACAACTGCTATACACAAGACAAAAGGTACGCCATACATCTATCTCGCTTCAACACATACCTCATAATACATGGACTTGTGAAACATATTAGTTGGAATTGCTACTTAGGTTGTGAACGTTATACAATTTGTTATAGGTACAGTGTACAGTGTATAGTGTTCTATAGTGTTCAAATCAGTGTGACAAATAATAAAAAAAGTGAGTAGTGAAAAATGGCTCGTACAAAGCAAACAGCCCGAAAATCGACTGGTGGAAAGGCACCACGTAAACAATTGGCGACAAAAGCAGCACGCAAAAGTGCACCAGCAACTGGTGGAGTTAAAAAGCCACATCGTTATCGTCCAGGTACAGTGGCGTTGCGTGAAATTCGTCGCTATCAAAAGAGTACCGAATTATTGATACGCAAATTGCCATTCCAGCGCTTGGTTCGTGAAATAGCGCAAGATTTCAAAACAGATCTACGTTTCCAAAGTTCTGCTGTTATGGCTCTACAAGAAGCAAGTGAAGCATACTTGGTTGGTCTTTTTGAAGATACCAATTTGTGTGCCATCCATGCTAAGCGTGTTACAATTATGCCAAAAGATATTCAATTGGCTAGACGTATTCGTGGTGAACGTGCTTAAATCAATAAGAAAACATATAAAAAAACGGTCCTTTTCAGGACCACAATTTGTTAAACAAAAAAGATCAAAAATTTTATTGAAATATTTATGCATATACATACCTATATGTGTAGGTATTTTTGTGTTTTCGTAAATGTATGTAGTACATGTACAGTTCTTTATCTACTCCACATCGTTTATACTCGTGTGCTTTTAAGTATAGTCGGCATGCATGTATACACGTTTATGTACGTATGTATATGCGCACATAACCAGTTAATAAGCAGCAAAGCAGCAATTTTGGCGCAATTCGGTAATATGTACAAAAATATAATACACATAATGGGATGCCACGTTCTTTATTAAGAATATTAAATGAATAAGAAAACTAATATATTTTAAAAAATGGTCCTTTTCAGGACCACAATTTGTTAAACGAAAAAGATCAACAATGTTATTGGAATATTTATGCGTATACATATATGTGTAGATATTTTTGTGTTTTCGTTAATGTACGTAGTACACACATACAAACATACATATACATTTCTTTGTCTACTCCACATCATTTATACACGAGCGTTTTTTAGTACAGCCTGTAGGCATGTATACACATGTATGAATGAATATGTATACATAACCAGTTTATATGCCGCAGTTTTGGCGCAAATATACATGCGTCTAAGTGTATGAAAAAATAACACATTTATTAGGAAAATTATTTAAATCTCTTTGTAAATGTATTTTGTCGTCCTGAAAAGGACGGTTTGTTTGCGTCGGTATTTATAATTATAATTCGCCTATATTTTTCACTTTATGGTTTCTTTTCGGTCTTCTTTGGCAAAAGTACAGCTTGAATATTAGGCAAAACACCACCTTGAGCAATAGTTACACCAGACAACAATTTATTCAATTCTTCATCGTTGCGGATGGCCAATTGTAAATGACGTGGGATGATTCTTGTCTTTTTGTTATCACGAGCAGCATTACCAGCCAATTCAAGAACTTCAGCTGCTAAATATTCCATAACTGCAGCTAGATAAACTGGAGCACCGGCACCAACACGCTCAGCATAATTGCCTTTGCGCAACAAACGATGAATACGACCAACTGGAAATTGAAGACCAGCACGATTTGAACGGGACTTTGCCTTTCCCTTAACTTTACCACCTTTACCACGGCCTGACATTTTCACTGCTATAGATTGTTCACTTCACTACACTAAAAAGCAATGTAATGTATTATACTCAATGTATAAGCACACTAATCACTGATACACAAAATGTGCGCTGCTTATATACTTTTTCGCTATGCTGAGCACCAACCCCTGTACTGTGCTGTTGAGCATCGTGCGTATACTACTACTTCGTATTATCTCGTCGAAGAGTTGGTCGGCAAATATACACTTAAGCATGCACACGACAAATGGTAGGTATAATAAGTGACAGTGCGAGTGAAAATAAAATCATAAAATCGTCAAAGTTGTGAAGAAATTAAAATGCCGCCAAAAACTAGTGGAAAAGCAGCGAAGAAAGCCGGTAAGGCTCAAAAGAATATTACTAAAAATGATAAGAAAAAGAAGCGTAAGAGGAAGGAAAGTTATGCCATCTACATCTATAAAGTGTTGAAACAAGTACATCCTGATACCGGTATTTCATCCAAGGCCATGAGCATTATGAATAGTTTTGTGAATGACATCTTTGAGCGCATTGCTGCGGAAGCGTCGCGTTTAGCTCACTATAACAAACGTTCAACCATCACCAGTCGCGAAATTCAAACTGCTGTACGTTTACTCTTGCCCGGTGAATTGGCCAAACATGCCGTCAGTGAAGGTACCAAAGCTGTTACCAAATATACCAGTTCCAAATAATTTTTCCAACTGAACTAATGGTATATAAATATATTAACAAAACAAGGCCCTTTTCAGGGCCATAAAATATAAATTAACAAAGAGGATAAAAAATTGTTGATTAATATCTCTACATATGTACATATGTATGCACATTGAAATTAATTTAAAAATTCCTTAATATTGAAGAATATATTCATATGGTTTCATTAGTCTATTAAATATGATTTTGTTGAACTACTTGGTTTTTATTTTTTTAATGTTTTCTACACACTGTAAGGAATAAATTCACTTTTGATCTTTTTGTTAAGAGATTTTGTAGCCCTGAAAAGGGCTTATTATTAATTTACCATGAAGGTTCCGTTTATAACTCACTTACAAACACCGTAAATTATTTACTTTTTACCTGCTGCTGTAGGTTTTTTTGCGGCTGGCTTTTTATTCGATGCAGACTTCTTGGATTTAGCAGCAGTTGCTTTTGCTTTAGCTGCTTTTGGTTTAGCAGTTGCAGATTTGGCTTTAGTTGGTTTCACTTTTAATGCGCCACCCTTTTTTGCATCTTTCGCCTTAGCCTTTTCAGTTTTCTTCTTTTCAGCTGTTTTCTTACTGGCAACAGCTTTTTTTACCTTTTTCTCACCACTTGCCGCCTTTTTGACTTTACTCAACGATTTTTTCTTTGATGCACCACTATCTGCTGCCTTCTTTTTAGCCTTAACCTTCTCTGCTGATTTTACGGCTTTTGATTTCAATTTTCCCTCGCTTGATTTACTGGCTGCAACTGATAGTTTGAATGAACCGGACGCACCTTTTCCTTTGGTTTGAATTAGTTTTCCACTTGTAACAGCCGATTTCAAATAACGTTTAATGAATGGTGCCAATTTTTGGACATCACATTTGTATGTCGCACTAATATATTTCTTAATCGCCAAGAGTGATGAACCGCCACGTTCCTTTAAATTCTTAATTGATGCGTCGACCATTTGTTGTGTTGGTGGATGGGTAGGGGCAACCGACGGCTTTTTGGGTTTAGCTGCCTTAACCTTTTTGGCAACAACTTTCTTTTCAGCAATAGTAGCAGCAGTAGCTACTGGGGAGCTTACATTCACAACAGCAACTGAATCAGACATCTTTATTTATATATTGTAGATTAAAACCTCAATTCAAATTCCACGTATGTATTATACACTTTATACACTTCACTCACTTTATGCACTACACTAATAGAGCACTGGTAAATTAAGAGAATTTCTGGAATCCAATATGTAGTTTAACTCCCTTCAAAATTTGAGAAGCAGAGCGAAAAGATGATAATCAAATTTTCACGTTCCAGTGCTATTTAGTGCTTCTATATGACAAACTTTAAGATTTATTTAATTCACTAAAATTCATTGAATTTACTAATTCAACAAATTTATATGTAAAACGATAGTATGCATGAGTCACTTTCATATCAATATACTTAAATTGGAATAAAATCAATATTTTTCTTGTAACGAGTGTTTTAGTCGAAACTTTGTACTCAAAATATTAAATTTTCGCTAGTTTTAGTAGATTTTCTTAAAACTCCTTAATATAAATCAATTATAACTATTGAAAATATAAAATATATCAAATTATCAATCATCTAAACAGGTTATTTTATATATTACTTAAAATAATATGTTTGAAAAAATAAAATTAAATATCTCAATGGTATCACCAGAGCAATTCTCAGTGGCGTTAGTTGGATGCATGAAATAATCCAGTATTTTGATGAATATTGAAAACTTTAATTTTGGTTGAAATGAATGATGGTAATGAAATAATTAAATTTGACTAATGTGGATTATGTAAATTTTATTTTAATATATTACTTAATTTTTTGATATTAATTCAAATATTCACTGATCAATAAATATATATATATATTATATATATACATATGTGTGCATACAAAATTTTTTATTTAATTAATTAAATATTATTGTTATTAATAAAAAAATGTAACTTTTTCTTTAAAAATTTGCAATATATGTCAAAGCAAGATACAAAATTCCCATATGTACATACGTGTTTACATACAAGTATACTACTTGTATGCTTGACGAAGGCAAAAGGCAAAGGTAGTAAGAGTATGATTGTATTCCAACGTTAAAGAAATAAATATAAATATAAAAATATAATTTTAACTACAAATATATTTTTAAAAAGTTGTATTTATGTATGTAGCGAAAAAAATTATTTAAAAATTAAATATATCA
Organism: Anastrepha obliqua; assembly: GCF_027943255.1. Classification (NCBI taxonomy): domain Eukaryota; kingdom Metazoa; phylum Arthropoda; class Insecta; order Diptera; family Tephritidae; genus Anastrepha; species Anastrepha obliqua. The sequence goes on from NC_072896.1 coordinate 36,633,948, forward strand.
GGTTAGAGGCCTGGGTGTTAAAATACAGTCATAATCTATTTAACACGATCGCGGACACTAAAAATTTCTGGAAGCTGCAAAAATAGACAGGCAATTATTTTTGAAACTAGTTGCAAAATCCTAAATCTGATTACACATATATTATAAGTGTAGTCAGAACATCGTATTTTAACTGTTATATGAAAGTACTTAATGAATCAAGTGGTCATTACTTTAAAATGTATATTAATTACAAAAACTTAAAGTTACATGAAATTAAATGAACAAAACTTGGCTTTAAAATTTGAATGCTGTAGCATCACGTCATTTTGCATCACTATAAAAATAAATGCTATAGCATTCACGTCCGCGAACGTGTTAATTGTATAATGAGTATGTACATATGTATGTACTCGTGCTCATGCAATATAGAATCACAACAGAATTGTGCGTTCGTTTAAAATTTTAATTGAACAAAATTTTGAATCTTTGTTAAAAGAATATTGTGGTCCTGAAAAGGACCGTTTTTTATGTTTTTCAAATATGTACCCAAGAAATTATTTAACCGCCGAAACCGTATAAAGTACGGCCTTGTCTCTTTAAAGCGTACACAACATCCATAGCTGTAACTGTTTTCCTTTTGGCATGTTCAGTATAGGTAACTGCATCACGGATAACATTCTCCAAAAATACTTTTAAAACACCACGAGTTTCTTCATATATCAAACCAGATATACGTTTTACACCACCACGACGAGCTAAACGTCGAATAGCTGGTTTAGTGATACCTTGGATGTTATCACGTAAAACTTTGCGATGACGTTTGGCGCCACCTTTTCCCAAACCTTTACCACCTTTGCCGCGACCAGTCATTTTTTATTGTAGTATTTACTATTTGCACAAGTAAGAATTTAACACTTTAACACTGTGACACTTCACCACCAATGAAATAACAGAAGCGAGAGCACATCTATTTATACCAAAATCTCACAACTGCTATACACAAGACAAAAGGTACGCCATACATCTATCTCGCTTCAACACATACCTCATAATACATGGACTTGTGAAACATATTAGTTGGAATTGCTACTTAGGTTGTGAACGTTATACAATTTGTTATAGGTACAGTGTACAGTGTATAGTGTTCTATAGTGTTCAAATCAGTGTGACAAATAATAAAAAAAGTGAGTAGTGAAAAATGGCTCGTACAAAGCAAACAGCCCGAAAATCGACTGGTGGAAAGGCACCACGTAAACAATTGGCGACAAAAGCAGCACGCAAAAGTGCACCAGCAACTGGTGGAGTTAAAAAGCCACATCGTTATCGTCCAGGTACAGTGGCGTTGCGTGAAATTCGTCGCTATCAAAAGAGTACCGAATTATTGATACGCAAATTGCCATTCCAGCGCTTGGTTCGTGAAATAGCGCAAGATTTCAAAACAGATCTACGTTTCCAAAGTTCTGCTGTTATGGCTCTACAAGAAGCAAGTGAAGCATACTTGGTTGGTCTTTTTGAAGATACCAATTTGTGTGCCATCCATGCTAAGCGTGTTACAATTATGCCAAAAGATATTCAATTGGCTAGACGTATTCGTGGTGAACGTGCTTAAATCAATAAGAAAACATATAAAAAAACGGTCCTTTTCAGGACCACAATTTGTTAAACAAAAAAGATCAAAAATTTTATTGAAATATTTATGCATATACATACCTATATGTGTAGGTATTTTTGTGTTTTCGTAAATGTATGTAGTACATGTACAGTTCTTTATCTACTCCACATCGTTTATACTCGTGTGCTTTTAAGTATAGTCGGCATGCATGTATACACGTTTATGTACGTATGTATATGCGCACATAACCAGTTAATAAGCAGCAAAGCAGCAATTTTGGCGCAATTCGGTAATATGTACAAAAATATAATACACATAATGGGATGCCACGTTCTTTATTAAGAATATTAAATGAATAAGAAAACTAATATATTTTAAAAAATGGTCCTTTTCAGGACCACAATTTGTTAAACGAAAAAGATCAACAATGTTATTGGAATATTTATGCGTATACATATATGTGTAGATATTTTTGTGTTTTCGTTAATGTACGTAGTACACACATACAAACATACATATACATTTCTTTGTCTACTCCACATCATTTATACACGAGCGTTTTTTAGTACAGCCTGTAGGCATGTATACACATGTATGAATGAATATGTATACATAACCAGTTTATATGCCGCAGTTTTGGCGCAAATATACATGCGTCTAAGTGTATGAAAAAATAACACATTTATTAGGAAAATTATTTAAATCTCTTTGTAAATGTATTTTGTCGTCCTGAAAAGGACGGTTTGTTTGCGTCGGTATTTATAATTATAATTCGCCTATATTTTTCACTTTATGCTTTCTTTTCGGTCTTCTTTGGCAAAAGTACAGCTTGAATATTAGGCAAAACACCACCTTGAGCAATAGTTACACCAGACAACAATTTATTCAATTCTTCATCGTTGCGGATGGCCAATTGTAAATGACGTGGGATGATTCTTGTCTTTTTGTTATCACGAGCAGCATTACCAGCCAATTCAAGAACTTCAGCTGCTAAATATTCCATAACTGCAGCTAGATAAACTGGAGCACCGGCACCAACACGCTCAGCATAATTGCCTTTGCGCAACAAACGATGAATACGACCAACTGGAAATTGAAGACCAGCACGATTTGAACGGGACTTTGCCTTTCCCTTAACTTTACCACCTTTACCACGGCCTGACATTTTCACTGCTATAGATTGTTCACTTCACTACACTAAAAAGCAATGTAATGTATTATACTCAATGTATAAGCACACTAATCACTGATACACAAAATGTGCGCTGCTTATATACTTTTTCGCTATGCTGAGCACCAACCCCTGTACTGTGCTGTTGAGCATCGTGCGTATACTACTACTTCGTATTATCTCGCCGAAGAGTTGGTCGGCAAATATACACTTAAGCATGCACACGACAAATGGTAGGTATAATAAGTGACAGTGCGAGTGAAAATAAAATCATAAAATCGTCAAAGTTGTGAAGAAATTAAAATGCCGCCAAAAACTAGTGGAAAAGCAGCGAAGAAAGCCGGTAAGGCTCAAAAGAATATTACTAAAAATGATAAGAAAAAGAAGCGTAAGAGGAAGGAAAGTTATGCCATCTACATCTATAAAGTGTTGAAACAAGTACATCCTGATACCGGTATTTCATCCAAGGCCATGAGCATTATGAATAGTTTTGTGAATGACATCTTTGAGCGCATTGCTGCGGAAGCGTCGCGTTTAGCTCACTATAACAAACGTTCAACCATCACCAGTCGCGAAATTCAAACTGCTGTACGTTTACTCTTGCCCGGTGAATTGGCCAAACATGCCGTCAGTGAAGGTACCAAAGCTGTTACCAAATATACCAGTTCCAAATAATTTTTCCAACTGAACTAATGGTATATAAATATATTAACAAAACAAGGCCCTTTTCAGGGCCATAAAATATAAATTAACAAAGAGGATAAAAAATTGTTGATTAATATCTCTACATATGTACATATGTATGCACATTGAAATTAATTTAAAAATTCCTTACTATTGAAGAATATATTCATATGGTTTCATTAGTCTATTAAATATGATTTTGTTGAACTACTTGGTTTTTATTTTTTTAATGTTTTCTACACACTGTAAGGAATAAATTCACTTTTGATCTTTTTGTTAAGAGATTTTGTAGCCCTGAAAAGGGCTTATTATTAATTTACCATGAAGGTTCCGTTTATAACTCACTTACAAACACCGTAAATTATTTACTTTTTACCTGCTGCTGTAGGTTTTTTTGCGGCTGGCTTTTTATTCGATGCAGACTTCTTGGATTTAGCAGCAGTTGCTTTTGCTTTAGCTGCTTTTGGTTTAGCAGTTGCAGATTTGGCTTTAGTTGGTTTCACTTTTAATGCGCCACCCTTTTTTGCATCTTTCGCCTTAGCCTTTTCAGTTTTCTTCTTTTCAGCTGTTTTCTTACTGGCAACAGCTTTTTTTACCTTTTTCTCACCACTTGCCGCCTTTTTGACTTTACTCAACGATTTTTTCTTTGATGCACCACTATCTGCTGCCTTCTTTTTAGCCTTAACCTTCTCTGCTGATTTTACGGCTTTTGATTTCAATTTTCCCTCGCTTGATTTACTGGCTGCAACTGATAGTTTGAATGAACCGGACGCACCTTTTCCTTTGGTTTGAATTAGTTTTCCACTTGTAACAGCCGATTTCAAATAACGTTTAATGAATGGTGCCAATTTTTGGACATCACATTTGTATGTCGCACTAATATATTTCTTAATCGCCAAGAGTGATGAACCGCCACGTTCCTTTAAATTCTTAATTGATGCGTCGACCATTTGTTGTGTTGGTGGATGGGTAGGGGCAACCGACGGCTTTTTGGGTTTAGCTGCCTTAACCTTTTTGGCAACAACTTTCTTTTCAGCAATAGTAGCAGCAGTAGCTACTGGGGAGCTTACATTCACAACAGCAACTGAATCAGACATCTTTATTTATATATTGTAGATTAAAACCTCAATTCAAATTCCACGTATGTATTATACACTTTATACACTTCACTCACTTTATGCACTACACTAATAGAGCACTGGTAAATTAAGAGAATTTCTGGAATCCAATATGTAGTTTAACTCCCTTCAAAATTTGAGAAGCAGAGCGAAAAGATGATAATCAAATTTTCACGTTCCAGTGCTATTTAGTGCTTCTATATGACAAACTTTAAGATTTATTTAATTCACTAAAATTCATTGAATTTACTAATTCAACAAATTTATATGTAAAACGATAGTATGCATGAGTCACTTTCATATCAATATACTTAAATTGGAATAAAATCAATATTTTTCTTGTAACGAGTGTTTTAGTCGAAACTTTGTACTCAAAATATTAAATTTTCGCTAGTTTTAGTAGATTTTCTTAAAACTCCTTAATATAAATCAATTATAACTATTGAAAATATAAAATATATCAAATTATCAATCATCTAAACAGGTTATTTTATATATTACTTAAAATAATATGTTTGAAAAAATAAAATTAAATATCTCAATGGTATCACCAGAGCAATTCTCAGTGGCGTTAGTTGGATGCATGAAATAATCCAGTATTTTGATGAATATTGAAAACTTTAATTTTGGTTGAAATGAATGATGGTAATGAAATAATTAAATTTGACTAATGTGGATTATGTAAATTTTATTTTAATATATTACTTAATTTTTTGATATTAATTCAAATATTCACTGATCAATAAATATATATATATATTATATATATACATATGTGTGCATACAAAATTTTTTATTTAATTAATTAAATATTATTGTTATTAATAAAAAAATGTAACTTTTTCTTTAAAAATTTGCAATATATGTCAAAGCAAGATACAAAATTCCCATATGTACATACGTGTTTACATACAAGTATACTACTTGTATGCTTGACGAAGGCAAAAGGCAAAGGTAGTAAGAGTATGATTGTATTCCAACGTTAAAGAAATAAATATAAATATAAAAATATAATTTTAACTACAAATATATTTTTAAAAAGTTGTATTTATGTATGTAGCGAAAAAAATTATTTAAAAATTAAATATATCAGGTTAGAGGCCTGGGTGTTAAAATACAGTCATAATCTATTTAACACGATCGCGGACACTAAAAATTTCTGGAAGCTGCAAAAATAGACAGGCAATTATTTTTGAAACTAGTTGCAAAATCCTAAATCTGATTACACATATATTATAAGTGTAGTCAGAACATCGTATTTTAACTGTTATATGAAAGTACTTAATGAATCAAGTGGTCATTACTTTAAAATGTATATTAATTACAAAAACTTAAAGTTACATGAAATTAAATGAACAAAACTTGGCTTTAAAATTTGAATGCTGTAGCATCACGTCATTTTGCATCACTATAAAAATAAATGCTATAGCATTCACGTCCGCGAACGTGTTAATTGTATAATGAGTATGTACATATGTATGTACTCGTGCTCATGCAATATAGAATCACAACAGAATTGTGCGTTCGTTTAAAATTTTAATTGAACAAAATTTTGAATCTTTGTTAAAAGAATATTGTGGTCCTGAAAAGGACCGTTTTTTATGTTTTTCAAATATGTACCCAAGAAATTATTTAACCGCCGAAACCGTATAAAGTACGGCCTTGTCTCTTTAAAGCGTACACAACATCCATAGCTGTAACTGTTTTCCTTTTGGCATGTTCAGTATAGGTAACTGCATCACGGATAACATTCTCCAAAAATACTTTTAAAACACCACGAGTTTCTTCATATATCAAACCAGATATACGTTTTACACCACCACGACGAGCTAAACGTCGAATAGCTGGTTTAGTGATACCTTGGATGTTATCACGTAAAACTTTGCGATGACGTTTGGCGCCACCTTTTCCCAAACCTTTACCACCTTTGCCGCGACCAGTCATTTTTTATTGTAGTATTTACTATTTGCACAAGTAAGAATTTAACACTTTAACACTGTGACACTTCACCACCAATGAAATAACAGAAGCGAGAGCACATCTATTTATACCAAAATCTCACAACTGCTATACACAAGACAAAAGGTACGCCATACATCTATCTCGCTTCAACACATACCTCATAATACATGGACTTGTGAAACATATTAGTTGGAATTGCTACTTAGGTTGTGAACGTTATACAATTTGTTATAGGTACAGTGTACAGTGTATAGTGTTCTATAGTGTTCAAATCAGTGTGACAAATAATAAAAAAAGTGAGTAGTGAAAAATGGCTCGTACAAAGCAAACAGCCCGAAAATCGACTGGTGGAAAGGCACCACGTAAACAATTGGCGACAAAAGCAGCACGCAAAAGTGCACCAGCAACTGGTGGAGTTAAAAAGCCACATCGTTATCGTCCAGGTACAGTGGCGTTGCGTGAAATTCGTCGCTATCAAAAGAGTACCGAATTATTGATACGCAAATTGCCATTCCAGCGCTTGGTTCGTGAAATAGCGCAAGATTTCAAAACAGATCTACGTTTCCAAAGTTCTGCTGTTATGGCTCTACAAGAAGCAAGTGAAGCATACTTGGTTGGTCTTTTTGAAGATACCAATTTGTGTGCCATCCATGCTAAGCGTGTTACAATTATGCCAAAAGATATTCAATTGGCTAGACGTATTCGTGGTGAACGTGCTTAAATCAATAAGAAAACATATAAAAAAACGGTCCTTTTCAGGACCACAATTTGTTAAACAAAAAAGATCAAAAATTTTATTGAAATATTTATGCATATACATACCTATATGTGTAGGTATTTTTGTGTTTTCGTAAATGTATGTAGTACATGTACAGTTCTTTATCTACTCCACATCGTTTATACTCGTGTGCTTTTAAGTATAGTCGGCATGCATGTATACACGTTTATGTACGTATGTATATGCGCACATAACCAGTTAATAAGCAGCAAAGCAGCAATTTTGGCGCAATTCGGTAATATGTACAAAAATATAATACACATAATGGGATGCCACGTTCTTTATTAAGAATATTAAATGAATAAGAAAACTAATATATTTTAAAAAATGGTCCTTTTCAGGACCACAATTTGTTAAACGAAAAAGATCAACAATGTTATTGGAATATTTATGCGTATACATATATGTGTAGATATTTTTGTGTTTTCGTTAATGTACGTAGTACACACATACAAACATACATATACATTTCTTTGTCTACTCCACATCATTTATACACGAGCGTTTTTTAGTACAGCCTGTAGGCATGTATACACATGTATGAATGAATATGTATACATAACCAGTTTATATGCCGCAGTTTTGGCGCAAATATACATGCGTCTAAGTGTATGAAAAAATAACACATTTATTAGGAAAATTATTTAAATCTCTTTGTAAATGTATTTTGTCGTCCTGAAAAGGACGGTTTGTTTGCGTCGGTATTTATAATTATAATTCGCCTATATTTTTCACTTTATGCTTTCTTTTCGGTCTTCTTTGGCAAAAGTACAGCTTGAATATTAGGCAAAACACCACCTTGAGCAATAGTTACACCAGACAACAATTTATTCAATTCTTCATCGTTGCGGATGGCCAATTGTAAATGACGTGGGATGATTCTTGTCTTTTTGTTATCACGAGCAGCATTACCAGCCAATTCAAGAACTTCAGCTGCTAAATATTCCATAACTGCAGCTAGATAAACTGGAGCACCGGCACCAACACGCTCAGCATAATTGCCTTTGCGCAACAAACGATGAATACGACCAACTGGAAATTGAAGACCAGCACGATTTGAACGGGACTTTGCCTTTCCCTTAACTTTACCACCTTTACCACGGCCTGACATTTTCACTGCTATAGATTGTTCACTTCACTACACTAAAAAGCAATGTAATGTATTATACTCAATGTATAAGCACACTAATCACTGATACACAAAATGTGCGCTGCTTATATACTTTTTCGCTATGCTGAGCACCAACCCCTGTACTGTGCTGTTGAGCATCGTGCGTATACTACTACTTCGTATTATCTCGTCGAAGAGTTGGTCGGCAAATATACACTTAAGCATGCACACGACAAATGGTAGGTATAATAAGTGACAGTGCGAGTGAAAATAAAATCATAAAATCGTCAAAGTTGTGAAGAAATTAAAATGCCGCCAAAAACTAGTGGAAAAGCAGCGAAGAAAGCCGGTAAGGCTCAAAAGAATATTACTAAAAATGATAAGAAAAAGAAGCGTAAGAGGAAGGAAAGTTATGCCATCTACATCTATAAAGTGTTGAAACAAGTACATCCTGATACCGGTATTTCATCCAAGGCCATGAGCATTATGAATAGTTTTGTGAATGACATCTTTGAGCGCATTGCTGCGGAAGCGTCGCGTTTAGCTCACTATAACAAACGTTCAACCATCACCAGTCGCGAAATTCAAACTGCTGTACGTTTACTCTTGCCCGGTGAATTGGCCAAACATGCCGTCAGTGAAGGTACCAAAGCTGTTACCAAATATACCAGTTCCAAATAATTTTTCCAACTGAACTAATGGTATATAAATATATTAACAAAACAAGGCCCTTTTCAGGGCCATAAAATATAAATTAACAAAGAGGATAAAAAATTGTTGATTAATATCTCTACATATGTACATATGTATGCACATTGAAATTAATTTAAAAATTCCTTAATATTGAAGAATATATTCATATGGTTTCATTAGTCTATTAAATATGATTTTGTTGAACTACTTGGTTTTTATTTTTTTAATGTTTTCTACACACTGTAAGGAATAAATTCACTTTTGATCTTTTTGTTAAGAGATTTTGTAGCCCTGAAAAGGGCTTATTATTAATTTACCATGAAGGTTCCGTTTATAACTCACTTACAAACACCGTAAATTATTTACTTTTTACCTGCTGCTGTAGGTTTTTTTGCGGCTGGCTTTTTATTCGATGCAGACTTCTTGGATTTAGCAGCAGTTGCTTTTGCTTTAGCTGCTTTTGGTTTAGCAGTTGCAGATTTGGCTTTAGTTGGTTTCACTTTTAATGCGCCACCCTTTTTTGCATCTTTCGCCTTAGCCTTTTCAGTTTTCTTCTTTTCAGCTGTTTTCTTACTGGCAACAGCTTTTTTTACCTTTTTCTCACCACTTGCCGCCTTTTTGACTTTACTCAACGATTTTTTCTTTGATGCACCACTATCTGCTGCCTTCTTTTTAGCCTTAACCTTCTCTGCTGATTTTACGGCTTTTGATTTCAATTTTCCCTCGCTTGATTTACTGGCTGCAACTGATAGTTTGAATGAACCGGACGCACCTTTTCCTTTGGTTTGAATTAGTTTTCCACTTGTAACAGCCGATTTCAAATAACGTTTAATGAATGGTGCCAATTTTTGGACATCACATTTGTATGTCGCACTAATATATTTCTTAATCGCCAAGAGTGATGAACCGCCACGTTCCTTTAAATTCTTAATTGATGCGTCGACCATTTGTTGTGTTGGTGGATGGGTAGGGGCAACCGACGGCTTTTTGGGTTTAGCTGCCTTAACCTTTTTGGCAACAACTTTCTTTTCAGCAATAGTAGCAGCAGTAGCTACTGGGGAGCTTACATTCACAACAGCAACTGAATCAGACATCTTTATTTATATATTGTAGATTAAAACCTCAATTCAAATTCCACGTATGTATTATACACTTTATACACTTCACTCACTTTATGCACTACACTAATAGAGCACTGGTAAATTAAGAGAATTTCTGGAATCCAATATGTAGTTTAACTCCCTTCAAAATTTGAGAAGCAGAGCGAAAAGATGATAATCAAATTTTCACGTTCCAGTGCTATTTAGTGCTTCTATATGACAAACTTTAAGATTTATTTAATTCACTAAAATTCATTGAATTTACTAATTCAACAAATTTATATGTAAAACGATAGTATGCATGAGTCACTTTCATATCAATATACTTAAATTGGAATAAAATCAATATTTTTCTTGTAACGAGTGTTTTAGTCGAAACTTTGTACTCAAAATATTAAATTTTCGCTAGTTTTAGTAGATTTTCTTAAAACTCCTTAATATAAATCAATTATAACTATTGAAAATATAAAATATATCAAATTATCAATCATCTAAACAGGTTATTTTATATATTACTTAAAATAATATGTTTGAAAAAATAAAATTAAATATCTCAATGGTATCACCAGAGCAATTCTCAGTGGCGTTAGTTGGATGCATGAAATAATCCAGTATTTTGATGAATATTGAAAACTTTAATTTTGGTTGAAATGAATGATGGTAATGAAATAATTAAATTTGACTAATGTGGATTATGTAAATTTTATTTTAATATATTACTTAATTTTTTGATATTAATTCAAATATTCACTGATCAATAAATATATATATATATTATATATATACATATGTGTGCATACAAAATTTTTTATTTAATTAATTAAATATTATTGTTATTAATAAAAAAATGTAACTTTTTCTTTAAAAATTTGCAATATATGTCAAAGCAAGATACAAAATTCCCATATGTACATACGTGTTTACATACAAGTATACTACTTGTATGCTTGACGAAGGCAAAAGGCAAAGGTAGTAAGAGTATGATTGTATTCCAACGTTAAAGAAATAAATATAAATATAAAAATATAATTTTAACTACAAATATATTTTTAAAAAGTTGTATTTATGTATGTAGCGAAAAAAATTATTTAAAAATTAAATATATCAGGTTAGAGGCCTGGGTGTTAAAATACAGTCATAATCTATTTAACACGATCGCGGACACTAAAAATTTCTGGAAGCTGCAAAAATAGACAGGCAATTATTTTTGAAACTAGTTGCAAAATCCTAAATCTGATTACACATATATTATAAGTGTAGTCAGAACATCGTATTTTAACTGTTATATGAAAGTACTTAATGAATCAAGTGGTCATTACTTTAAAATGTATATTAATTACAAAAACTTAAAGTTACATGAAATTAAATGAACAAAACTTGGCTTTAAAATTTGAATGCTGTAGCATCACGTCATTTTGCATCACTATAAAAATAAATGCTATAGCATTCACGTCCGCGAACGTGTTAATTGTATAATGAGTATGTACATATGTATGTACTCGTGCTCATGCAATATAGAATCACAACAGAATTGTGCGTTCGTTTAAAATTTTAATTGAACAAAATTTTGAATCTTTGTTAAAAGAATATTGTGGTCCTGAAAAGGACCGTTTTTTATGTTTTTCAAATATGTACCCAAGAAATTATTTAACCGCCGAAACCGTATAAAGTACGGCCTTGTCTCTTTAAAGCGTACACAACATCCATAGCTGTAACTGTTTTCCTTTTGGCATGTTCAGTATAGGTAACTGCATCACGGATAACATTCTCCAAAAATACTTTTAAAACACCACGAGTTTCTTCATATATCAAACCAGATATACGTTTTACACCACCACGACGAGCTAAACGTCGAATAGCTGGTTTAGTGATACCTTGGATGTTATCACGTAAAACTTTGCGATGACGTTTGGCGCCACCTTTTCCCAAACCTTTACCACCTTTGCCGCGACCAGTCATTTTTTATTGTAGTATTTACTATTTGCACAAGTAAGAATTTAACACTTTAACACTGTGACACTTCACCACCAATGAAATAACAGAAGCGAGAGCACATCTATTTATACCAAAATCTCACAACTGCTATACACAAGACAAAAGGTACGCCATACATCTATCTCGCTTCAACACATACCTCATAATACATGGACTTGTGAAACATATTAGTTGGAATTGCTACTTAGGTTGTGAACGTTATACAATTTGTTATAGGTACAGTGTACAGTGTATAGTGTTCTATAGTGTTCAAATCAGTGTGACAAATAATAAAAAAAGTGAGTAGTGAAAAATGGCTCGTACAAAGCAAACAGCCCGAAAATCGACTGGTGGAAAGGCACCACGTAAACAATTGGCGACAAAAGCAGCACGCAAAAGTGCACCAGCAACTGGTGGAGTTAAAAAGCCACATCGTTATCGTCCAGGTACAGTGGCGTTGCGTGAAATTCGTCGCTATCAAAAGAGTACCGAATTATTGATACGCAAATTGCCATTCCAGCGCTTGGTTCGTGAAATAGCGCAAGATTTCAAAACAGATCTACGTTTCCAAAGTTCTGCTGTTATGGCTCTACAAGAAGCAAGTGAAGCATACTTGGTTGGTCTTTTTGAAGATACCAATTTGTGTGCCATCCATGCTAAGCGTGTTACAATTATGCCAAAAGATATTCAATTGGCTAGACGTATTCGTGGTGAACGTGCTTAAATCAATAAGAAAACATATAAAAAAACGGTCCTTTTCAGGACCACAATTTGTTAAACAAAAAAGATCAAAAATTTTATTGAAATATTTATGCATATACATACCTATATGTGTAGGTATTTTTGTGTTTTCGTAAATGTATGTAGTACATGTACAGTTCTTTATCTACTCCACATCGTTTATACTCGTGTGCTTTTAAGTATAGTCGGCATGCATGTATACACGTTTATGTACGTATGTATATGCGCACATAACCAGTTAATAAGCAGCAAAGCAGCAATTTTGGCGCAATTCGGTAATATGTACAAAAATATAATACACATAATGGGATGCCACGTTCTTTATTAAGAATATTAAATGAATAAGAAAACTAATATATTTTAAAAAATGGTCCTTTTCAGGACCACAATTTGTTAAACGAAAAAGATCAACAATGTTATTGGAATATTTATGCGTATACATATATGTGTAGATATTTTTGTGTTTTCGTTAATGTACGTAGTACACACATACAAACATACATATACATTTCTTTGTCTACTCCACATCATTTATACACGAGCGTTTTTTAGTACAGCCTGTAGGCATGTATACACATGTATGAATGAATATGTATACATAACTAGTTTATATGCTCAGTTTTGGCGCAAATATACATGCGTCTAAGTGTATGAAAAAATAACACATTTATTAGGAAAATTATTTAAATCTCTTTGTAAATGTATTTTGTCGTCCTGAAAAGGACGGTTTGTTTGCGTCGGTATTTATAATTATAATTCGCCTATATTTTTCACTTTATGCTTTCTTTTCGGTCTTCTTTGGCAAAAGTACAGCTTGAATATTAGGCAAAACACCACCTTGAGCAATAGTTACACCAGACAACAATTTATTCAATTCTTCATCGTTGCGGATGGCCAATTGTAAATGACGTGGGATGATTCTTGTCTTTTTGTTATCACGAGCAGCATTACCAGCCAATTCAAGAACTTCAGCTGCTAAATATTCCATAACTGCAGCTAGATAAACTGGAGCACCGGCACCAACACGCTCAGCATAATTGCCTTTGCGCAACAAACGATGAATACGACCAACTGGAAATTGAAGACCAGCACGATTTGAACGGGACTTTGCCTTTCCCTTAACTTTACCACCTTTACCACGGCCTGACATTTTCACTGCTATAGATTGTTCACTTCACTACACTAAAAAGCAATGTAATGTATTATACTCAATGTATAAGCACACTAATCACTGATACACAAAATGTGCGCTGCTTATATACTTTTTCGCTATGCTGAGCACCAACCCCTGTACTGTGCTGTTGAGCATCGTGCGTATACTACTACTTCGTATTATCTCGCCGAAGAGTTGGTCGGCAAATATACACTTAAGCATGCACACGACAAATGGTAGGTATAATAAGTGACAGTGCGAGTGAAAATAAAATCATAAAATCGTCAAAGTTGTGAAGAAATTAAAATGCCGCCAAAAACTAGTGGAAAAGCAGCGAAGAAAGCCGGTAAGGCTCAAAAGAATATTACTAAAAATGATAAGAAAAAGAAGCGTAAGAGGAAGGAAAGTTATGCCATCTACATCTATAAAGTGTTGAAACAAGTACATCCTGATACCGGTATTTCATCCAAGGCCATGAGCATTATGAATAGTTTTGTGAATGACATCTTTGAGCGCATTGCTGCGGAAGCGTCGCGTTTAGCTCACTATAACAAACGTTCAACCATCACCAGTCGCGAAATTCAAACTGCTGTACGTTTACTCTTGCCCGGTGAATTGGCCAAACATGCCGTCAGTGAAGGTACCAAAGCTGTTACCAAATATACCAGTTCCAAATAATTTTTCCAACTGAACTAATGGTATATAAATATATTAACAAAACAAGGCCCTTTTCAGGGCCATAAAATATAAATTAACAAAGAGGATAAAAAATTGTTGATTAATATCTCTACATATGTACATATGTATGCACATTGAAATTAATTTAAAAATTCCTTAATATTGAAGAATATATTCATATGGTTTCATTAGTCTATTAAATATGATTTTGTTGAACTACTTGGTTTTTATTTTTTTAATGTTTTCTACACACTGTAAGGAATAAATTCACTTTTGATCTTTTTGTTAAGAGATTTTGTAGCCCTGAAAAGGGCTTATTATTAATTTACCATGAAGGTTCCGTTTATAACTCACTTACAAACACCGGTTTCATTAGTCTATTAAATATGATTTTGTTGAACTACTTGGTTTTTATTTTTTTAATGTTTTCTACACACTGTAAGGAATAAATTCACTTTTGATCTTTTTGTTAAGAGATTTTGTAGCCCTGAAAAGGGCTTATTATTAATTTACCATGAAGGTTCCGTTTATAACTCACTTACAAACACCGTAAATTATTTACTTTTTACCTGCTGCTGTAGGTTTTTTTGCGGCTGGCTTTTTATTCGATGCAGACTTCTTGGATTTAGCAGCAGTTGCTTTTGCTTTAGCTGCTTTTGGTTTAGCAGTTGCAGATTTGGCTTTAGTTGGTTTCACTTTTAATGCGCCACCCTTTTTTGCATCTTTCGCCTTAGCCTTTTCAGTTTTCTTCTTTTCAGCTGTTTTCTTACTGGCAACAGCTTTTTTTACCTTTTTCTCACCACTTGCCGCCTTTTTGACTTTACTCAACGATTTTTTCTTTGATGCACCACTATCTGCTGCCTTCTTTTTAGCCTTAACCTTCTCTGCTGATTTTACGGCTTTTGATTTCAATTTTCCCTCGCTTGATTTACTGGCTGCAACTGATAGTTTGAATGAACCGGACGCACCTTTTCCTTTGGTTTGAATTAGTTTTCCACTTGTAACAGCCGATTTCAAATAACGTTTAATGAATGGTGCCAATTTTTGGACATCACATTTGTATGTCGCACTAATATATTTCTTAATCGCCAAGAGTGATGAACCGCCACGTTCCTTTAAATTCTTAATTGATGCGTCGACCATTTGTTGTGTTGGTGGATGGGTAGGGGCAACCGACGGCTTTTTGGGTTTAGCTGCCTTAACCTTTTTGGCAACAACTTTCTTTTCAGCAATAGTAGCAGCAGTAGCTACTGGGGAGCTTACATTCACAACAGCAACTGAATCAGACATCTTTATTTATATATTGTAGATTAAAACCTCAATTCAAATTCCACGTATGTATTATACACTTTATACACTTCACTCACTTTATGCACTACACTAATAGAGCACTGGTAAATTAAGAGAATTTCTGGAATCCAATATGTAGTTTAACTCCCTTCAAAATTTGAGAAGCAGAGCGAAAAGATGATAATCAAATTTTCACGTTCCAGTGCTATTTAGTGCTTCTATATGACAAACTTTAAGATTTATTTAATTCACTAAAATTCATTGAATTTACTAATTCAACAAATTTATATGTAAAACGATAGTATGCATGAGTCACTTTCATATCAATATACTTAAATTGGAATAAAATCAATATTTTTCTTGTAACGAGTGTTTTAGTCGAAACTTTGTACTCAAAATATTAAATTTTCGCTAGTTTTAGTAGATTTTCTTAAAACTCCTTAATATAAATCAATTATAACTATTGAAAATATAAAATATATCAAATTATCAATCATCTAAACAGGTTATTTTATATATTACTTAAAATAATATGTTTGAAAAAATAAAATTAAATATCTCAATGGTATCACCAGAGCAATTCTCAGTGGCGTTAGTTGGATGCATGAAATAATCCAGTATTTTGATGAATATTGAAAACTTTAATTTTGGTTGAAATGAATGATGGTAATGAAATAATTAAATTTGACTAATGTGGATTATGTAAATTTTATTTTAATATATTACTTAATTTTTTGATATTAATTCAAATATTCACTGATCAATAAATATATATATATATTATATATATACATATGTGTGCATACAAAATTTTTTATTTAATTAATTAAATATTATTGTTATTAATAAAAAAATGTAACTTTTTCTTTAAAAATTTGCAATATATGTCAAAGCAAGATACAAAATTCCCATATGTACATACGTGTTTACATACAAGTATACTACTTGTATGCTTGACGAAGGCAAAAGGCAAAGGTAGTAAGAGTATGATTGTATTCCAACGTTAAAGAAATAAATATAAATATAAAAATATAATTTTAACTACAAATATATTTTTAAAAAGTTGTATTTATGTATGTAGCGAAAAAAATTATTTAAAAATTAAATATATCAGGTTAGAGGCCTGGGTGTTAAAATACAGTCATAATCTATTTAACACGATCGCGGACACTAAAAATTTCTGGAAGCTGCAAAAATAGACAGGCAATTATTTTTGAAACTAGTTGCAAAATCCTAAATCTGATTACACATATATTATAAGTGTAGTCAGAACATCGTATTTTAACTGTTATATGAAAGTACTTAATGAATCAAGTGGTCATTACTTTAAAATGTATATTAATTACAAAAACTTAAAGTTACATGAAATTAAATGAACAAAACTTGGCTTTAAAATTTGAATGCTGTAGCATCACGTCATTTTGCATCACTATAAAAATAAATGCTATAGCATTCACGTCCGCGAACGTGTTAATTGTATAATGAGTATGTACATATGTATGTACTCGTGCTCATGCAATATAGAATCACAACAGAATTGTGCGTTCGTTTAAAATTTTAATTGAACAAAATTTTGAATCTTTGTTAAAAGAATATTGTGGTCCTGAAAAGGACCGTTTTTTATGTTTTTCAAATATGTACCCAAGAAATTATTTAACCGCCGAAACCGTATAAAGTACGGCCTTGTCTCTTTAAAGCGTACACAACATCCATAGCTGTAACTGTTTTCCTTTTGGCATGTTCAGTATAGGTAACTGCATCACGGATAACATTCTCCAAAAATACTTTTAAAACACCACGAGTTTCTTCATATATCAAACCAGATATACGTTTTACACCACCACGACGAGCTAAACGTCGAATAGCTGGTTTAGTGATACCTTGGATGTTATCACGTAAAACTTTGCGATGACGTTTGGCGCCACCTTTTCCCAAACCTTTACCACCTTTGCCGCGACCAGTCATTTTTTATTGTAGTATTTACTATTTGCACAAGTAAGAATTTAACACTTTAACACTGTGACACTTCACCACCAATGAAATAACAGAAGCGAGAGCACATCTATTTATACCAAAATCTCACAACTGCTATACACAAGACAAAAGGTACGCCATACATCTATCTCGCTTCAACACATACCTCATAATACATGGACTTGTGAAACATATTAGTTGGAATTGCTACTTAGGTTGTGAACGTTATACAATTTGTTATAGGTACAGTGTACAGTGTATAGTGTTCTATAGTGTTCAAATCAGTGTGACAAATAATAAAAAAAGTGAGTAGTGAAAAATGGCTCGTACAAAGCAAACAGCCCGAAAATCGACTGGTGGAAAGGCACCACGTAAACAATTGGCGACAAAAGCAGCACGCAAAAGTGCACCAGCAACTGGTGGAGTTAAAAAGCCACATCGTTATCGTCCAGGTACAGTGGCGTTGCGTGAAATTCGTCGCTATCAAAAGAGTACCGAATTATTGATACGCAAATTGCCATTCCAGCGCTTGGTTCGTGAAATAGCGCAAGATTTCAAAACAGATCTACGTTTCCAAAGTTCTGCTGTTATGGCTCTACAAGAAGCAAGTGAAGCATACTTGGTTGGTCTTTTTGAAGATACCAATTTGTGTGCCATCCATGCTAAGCGTGTTACAATTATGCCAAAAGATATTCAATTGGCTAGACGTATTCGTGGTGAACGTGCTTAAATCAATAAGAAAACATATAAAAAAACGGTCCTTTTCAGGACCACAATTTGTTAAACAAAAAAGATCAAAAATTTTATTGAAATATTTATGCATATACATACCTATATGTGTAGGTATTTTTGTGTTTTCGTAAATGTATGTAGTACATGTACAGTTCTTTATCTACTCCACATCGTTTATACTCGTGTGCTTTTAAGTATAGTCGGCATGCATGTATACACGTTTATGTACGTATGTATATGCGCACATAACCAGTTAATAAGCAGCAAAGCAGCAATTTTGGCGCAATTCGGTAATATGTACAAAAATATAATACACATAATGGGATGCCACGTTCTTTATTAAGAATATTAAATGAATAAGAAAACTAATATATTTTAAAAAATGGTCCTTTTCAGGACCACAATTTGTTAAACGAAAAAGATCAACAATGTTATTGGAATATTTATGCGTATACATATATGTGTAGATATTTTTGTGTTTTCGTTAATGTACGTAGTACACACATACAAACATACATATACATTTCTTTGTCTACTCCACATCATTTATACACGAGCGTTTTTTAGTACAGCCTGTAGGCATGTATACACATGTATGAATGAATATGTATACATAACCAGTTTATATGCCGCAGTTTTGGCGCAAATATACATGCGTCTAAGTGTATGAAAAAATAACACATTTATTAGGAAAATTATTTAAATCTCTTTGTAAATGTATTTTGTCGTCCTGAAAAGGACGGTTTGTTTGCGTCGGTATTTATAATTATAATTCGCCTATATTTTTCACTTTATGCTTTCTTTTCGGTCTTCTTTGGCAAAAGTACAGCTTGAATATTAGGCAAAACACCACCTTGAGCAATAGTTACACCAGACAACAATTTATTCAATTCTTCATCGTTGCGGATGGCCAATTGTAAATGACGTGGGATGATTCTTGTCTTTTTGTTATCACGAGCAGCATTACCAGCCAATTCAAGAACTTCAGCTGCTAAATATTCCATAACTGCAGCTAGATAAACTGGAGCACCGGCACCAACACGCTCAGCATAATTGCCTTTGCGCAACAAACGATGAATACGACCAACTGGAAATTGAAGACCAGCACGATTTGAACGGGACTTTGCCTTTCCCTTAACTTTACCACCTTTACCACGGCCTGACATTTTCACTGCTATAGATTGTTCACTTCACTACACTAAAAAGCAATGTAATGTATTATACTCAATGTATAAGCACACTAATCACTGATACACAAAATGTGCGCTGCTTATATACTTTTTCGCTATGCTGAGCACCAACCCCTGTACTGTGCTGTTGAGCATCGTGCGTATACTACTACTTCGTATTGTCTCACCGAAGAGTTGGTCGGCAAATGTACACTTAAGCTTGCACCAGACACATGGTATGTATAATAAGTGACAAATAGTGCGAGTGAAAATAAAATATCATCAACGTTGTGAAGAAATTAAAATGCCGCCAAAAACTAGTGGAAAAGCAGCAAAGAAAGCCGGTAAGGCTCAAAAGAATATTACTAAAAATGATAAGAAAAAGAAGCGTAAGAGGAAGGAAAGTTATGCCATCTACATCTATAAAGTGTTGAAACAAGTACATCCTGATACCGGTATTTCATCCAAGGCCATGAGCATTATGAATAGTTTTGTGAATGACATCTTTGAGCGCATTGCTGCGGAAGCGTCGCGTTTAGCTCACTATAACAAACGTTCAACCATCACCAGTCGCGAAATTCAAACTGCTGTACGTTTACTCTTGCCCGGTGAATTGGCCAAACATGCCGTCAGTGAAGGTACCAAAGCTGTTACCAAATATACCAGTTCCAAATAATTTTTCCAACTGAACTAATGGTATATAAATATATTAACAAAACAAGGCCCTTTTCAGGGCCATAAAATATAAATTAACAAAGAGGATAAAAAATTGTTGATTAATATCTCTACATATGTACATATGTATGCACATTGAAATTAATTTAAAAATTCCTTAATATTGAAGAATATATTCATATGGTTTCATTAGTCTATTAAATATGATTTTGTTGAACTACTTGGTTTTTATTTTTTTAATGTTTTCTACACACTGTAAGGAATAAATTCACTTTTGATCTTTTTGTTAAGAGATTTTGTAGCCCTGAAAAGGGCTTATTATTAATTTACCATGAAGGTTCCGTTTATAACTCACTTACAAACACCGTAAATTATTTACTTTTTACCTGCTGCTGTAGGTTTTTTTGCGGCTGGGTTTTTATTCGATGCAGACTTCTTGGATTTAGCAGCAGTTGCTTTTGCTTTAGCTGCTTTTGGTTTAGCAGTTGCAGATTTGGCTTTAGTTGGTTTCACTTTTAATGCGCCACCCTTTTTTGCATCTTTCGCCTTAGCCTTTTCAGTTTTCTTCTTTTCAGCTGTTTTCTTACTGGCAACAGCTTTTTTTACCTTTTTCTCACCACTTGCCGCCTTTTTGACTTTACTCAACGATTTTTTCTTTGATGCACCACTATCTGCTGCCTTCTTTTTAGCCTTAACCTTCTCTGCTGATTTTACGGCTTTTGATTTCAATTTTCCCTCGCTTGATTTACTGGCTGCAACTGATAGTTTGAATGAACCGGACGCACCTTTTCCTTTGGTTTGAATTAGTTTTCCACTTGTAACAGCCGATTTCAAATAACGTTTAATGAATGGTGCCAATTTTTGGACATCACATTTGTATGTCGCACTAATATATTTCTTAATCGCCAAGAGTGATGAACCGCCACGTTCCTTTAAATTCTTAATTGATGCGTCGACCATTTGTTGTGTTGGTGGATGGGTAGGGGCAACCGACGGCTTTTTGGGTTTAGCTGCCTTAACCTTTTTGGCAACAACTTTCTTTTCAGCAATAGTAGCAGCAGTAGCTACTGGGGAGCTTACATTCACAACAGCAACTGAATCAGACATCTTTATTTATATATTGTAGATTAAAACCTCAATTCAAATTCCACGTATGTATTATACACTTTATACACTTCACTCACTTTATGCACTACACTAATAGAGCACTGGTAAATTAAGAGAATTTCTGGAATCCAATATGTAGTTTAACTCCCTTCAAAATTTGAGAAGCAGAGCGAAAAGATGATAATCAAATTTTCACGTTCCAGTGCTATTTAGTGCTTCTATATGACAAACTTTAAGATTTATTTAATTCACTAAAATTCATTGAATTTACTAATTCAACAAATTTATATGTAAAACGATAGTATGCATGAGTCACTTTCATATCAATATACTTAAATTGGAACAAAATCAATATTTTTCTTGTAACGAGTGTTTTAGTCGAAACTTTGTACTCAAAATATTAAATTTTCGCTAGTTTTAGTAGATTTTCTTAAAACTCCTTAATATAAATCAATTATAACTATTGAAAATATAAAATATATCAAATTATCAATCATCTAAACAGGTTATTTTATATATTACTTAAAATAATATGTTTGAAAAAATAAAATTAAATATCTCAATGGTATCACCAGAGCAATTCTCAGTGGCGTTAGTTGGATGCATGAAATAATCCAGTATTTTGATGAATATTGAAAACTTTAATTTTGGTTGAAATGAATGATGGTAATGAAATAATTAAATTTGACTAATGTGGATTATGTAAATTTTATTTTAATATATTACTTAATTTTTTGATATTAATTCAAATATTCACTGATCAATAAATATATATATATATTATATATATACATATGTGTGCATACAAAATTTTTTATTTAATTAATTAAATATTATTGTTATTAATAAAAAAATGTAACTTTTTCTTTAAAAATTTGCAATATATGTCAAAGCAAGATACAAAATTCCCATATGTACATACGTGTTTACATACAAGTATACTACTTGTATGCTTGACGAAGGCAAAAGGCAAAGGTAGTAAGAGTATGATTGTATTCCAACGTTAAAGAAATAAATATAAATATGAAAATATAATTTTAACTACAAATATATTTTTAAAAAGTTGTATTTATGTATGTAGCGAAAAAAATTATTTAAAAATTAAATATATCAGGTTAGAGGCCTGTGTTGAAATATGATACTTTGAATATCAACCCTACAAATGTAACAATGCGTATGTCAGTTAATGACATCTCTGGTAAATATGTAATCACTATTTTTATTATTCGAAATTAAACGTTTGAGTATCACACATCGTGTTTTTTATTCGTCTGCGGAAAACTCAATTTAATTTATCAGGTTATGGGCCCAGATTACGCGTGTTCAATTTAAAGTGAAGTTGAAGATTTATTTCGGCATGAGTTCCATGTACCAAATCGAGAAGCTGGACGAAAAGAATTATGATTCTTGGAGCGTTCAGATGCGTAGCGTGTTGGTGCATTCGGAATTATGGAAATATACGTCTGGGGAATGCAAGAGAGAGGATATAGCAGATGAAGGCGAAGTGGCGCAGTGGATTGCTCGCGATGAGAAGGCTTTGGCCGTGATTAACTTGAGTGTAAGGCCAACGCAACTGAATTACTTGCGGCATTGCAAAACATCGACGGAAGCGTGGAAAAAACTGAAGGAAGTTTATCAACCAAGTGGTCCGGTAAGAAAAGTTTCGCTTTACAAAAAGTTGTTGAGCCTAAGAATGACAGAGGGCGAAAACGTTGCGACGTACTTAAATGTGTTTACGACAATAATGGACAAATTAGCTGAGGTGGGCTTAGAGCTAAATCAAGAGTTAGTTGCCATCATATTATTGTCTAGTCTTCCAAAAGAATACGAGAATTTCGTGATAGCGATGGAGACTAGGGACAATCTTCCAGCGGTTGACGTGTTAAAATTGAAAGTTCTAGAAGAAGGCGAGCGTCGTGGTAACGTGAATGAGCATGCATCAAACGAAATTAACATACAGCAAGCGTTTGCAGCGAAGTCGACGCAGGGTAGCGACAGAGAAAAGAAAAACGGTAATTTCAAAAATGTTACATGCTATCGCTGTGGGCAGAAGGGTCACATAAAAAGCAATTGTCCGAAAACGAACAAGTTCGTGAATTCAACGAAAGAAGATTCAGCGAAGAAGCGTCAACAACAATGTTCGTTCACTGCTTTAGGTGCAACAGACTTCGACACGTTCGGCAGAGGAAAATGGTGCTTAGACAGTGGTGCGACTGCGCATATGTGTTGTGACCGTACGTTGTTTTCGAACTTCGTGCATCATACAGAATCGATCGCATTAGCAGGGGACAACAGTATTCGTGCCGAGGGTAAAGGCGATGTTAAAATACAAACTGGCATGTGTGATTTGACATTGAAAGATGTTTTATACGTACCGGGTATGAGAGGCAATTTTATATCAGTTGGCCGTGCCGTCGAAATGGGTTGCGCAGTAAGCTTCAACAAAAAATATGCAACGGTGAAAAAGAACGGTGATGATATCTTACGACTCAAACAAAGCAACAACTTGTTCATGTTTGAAGATAAGCGTAGCAGTTGTTTTGGTGCCATGCAAAAGCCAGCAATCATATGGCATAATAGGTATGGGCACTTAAATTATACCAGCTTGAACGAACTGGCACACAAATCTTTAGTTCATGGGATGGAAAAAATAAGTTTCTCGGAAAAGCCAGTATGTAGGACATGTATGTTATGCAAAATTCATACACAACCGTTTCCAAATACAAATGAGCATAGATCAAAGAATTTGCTAGATTTGGTGCATACGGATGTATGTGGGCCTTTTGATACACCGTCGCTAGGTGGATCAAAATATTTTCTGACATTCATAGACGATATGTCAAGAAGGATATTTGTCTATTTCATAAAATCAAAAGCTGAGGTGTTCAACAAATTTGTCGCATTTTGTACTATGGTTGAGCGACAAACAGGAAATCGTATTAAAGCGGTAAGAAGCGACAACGGCGGTGAATATATAAATAAACAGTTGAATGATTTTTTCGAGAGTCGACGCATTATACGTCAGTTGTCAGTTCCCTACACTCCGCAGCAAAACGGGGTAGCGGAAAGGGCCAACCGCACGTTGGTTGAAATGTCCAGAAGTTTGCTGGTGCATTCGGGTATGCCCGATTCGTTGTGGGCAGAAGCGGTAGCGACGGCAGCGTATTTGCGCAATCGTGCGCCAACCAGAGCGCTCAGCAATGAAACGCCTTATGAGGCGTGGTATGGCAAGAAACCATCAGTGCAGCATTTAAAAGTATTTGGTTCTGTGGCAGTGGCATTGGACAAAACGCATCATAAGAAATTCCAACAAAAAGGTAAGCAGTATGTAATGGTTGGATATTCTCTGGTGTCAAAAGCATATAGGCTATATGATGCAGAAATGCGGCAAGTAGTCGAAAAGCGAGATGTGTTATTTGATGAATCCAATAGCGTTGGAATGTGTAATGATGAACAAATTACATTTGATCTGGTAGATACGAATTCAATTCAAGTTAGCACTGATACAGCTGGCCGTGTAGATGACGATATCATTAATTGCGATGGCGATGGTAATGTAAGCGATGAGTATGTAAGTGCTGAAGAAGATGTTGATCGCATTGGACGTGGTAGGCCTAAGCTTTTGCGAAATGGCCAAAGAGGGCGGCCACGAAAAATATTTAATGTTTTAAGTGCTATGAGTACAAAAGATGTGTATGTGCCTCAAACATACGAAGACGCAATTGATAGCAATGAAGCAGATTTATGGAAAGCAGCTATGAAACACGAGTTTGACTCTTTAGTCACAAACAATACGTGGTCTGTGGTCGATTTACCGAAAGGTCAATCGGTAATTGGCTGCAAGTGGGTATATACGTTGAAGCGCAATGAACGCGGCGAAATAGAGCGGTACAAGGCACGTTTGGTGGCCAAGGGTTGTTCACAGAAATATGGCGTTAACTATTTAGACACTTTTTCGCCAGTGTGTCGATTCGAAACTATACGGCTGATACTGGCATTAGCAGCAGAATTAAAATTACATTTACATCAAATGGATGTATGCACAGCATATTTAAACAGCGAACTTAAAGAAGTAGTGTACATGAAACAGCCACAAGGTTTCACTGAAAATGATAAACCCACAAAAGTTTTAAGGTTGAACAAGGCCATATACGGATTGAAGCAGTCTGGAAGAGCTTGGAATTTTAAGCTAGACGAAGCGCTAAAAGGTCTAGGTTTTACTCAGTGTGAGAGTGAACCTTGTTTGTATAAACAGGATGTAGAAGGTAACCTATTTTTAATCCTTGTTTATGTTGATGATCTACTTTTAGCATGCCAGTCAAAGAGCGTCATGACTAAGGTTAAAGAACAAATATGTAAGACATTTGAGTGTATTGACAAGGGTCCTCTGCGTTTATTTCTGGGCATGCAAATCGATCGCGAAGGTGAACTAGGCGATATTACCCTTGGGCAATCACAATATATTAAAGAATTGTTGACACAACATGGTATTGAGGCATGTAGACCAGCATCAACACCATTGGATGCAGGTTTTCAGGTGGCATGCAATAACGAACAATGCGAGAAAGTTGATCAGATCTCTTATCAATCTACGATTGGTGCCTTGATGTGGTTAGCGATATCAACAAGACCTGACATATTTCATTCGGTAGCAAAGCTAGCACAACGAAACAAGGACCCACACCACGAACATTCGGCAGGAATTAAGCATATATTAAGGTACCTCGCATCGACCATAAACACAAAGCTTCGATATAAGGCAAGTGGTCAAGCATTAATAGGTTACGCCGATGCAGATTGGGGCGGTAACAGAATTGACAGACGTTCATACACGGGCTATGTATTCTTCTTGGCAGGAGGGGCAATTTCGTGGAAGTCAGAAAAACAAAATTGTGTAGCGTTAAGCAGCACAGAGGCTGAATACATGGCAATGTCATCGGCAACAAAAGAAGCATTACATCTAAGGCGAGTTATAATTGAAATTGGGTGTGGTGATGGCCGAACTCCAACGATATTGTACGGAGACAATATAAGTGCACAAAATTTGGCAAAGAACCCTGTGCATCATGCAAGGACGAAGCACATAGATATAAGATATCATTTTGTCAGAGAGATTGTTCAAAAGGGTGACATAAAGTTAGAGTATGTATCAACAGATAGTATGATAGCCGATATTTTAACAAAAAATTTGTCAAAAAAGAAGCATACAGATTTAATGAAATTGTTAAGTTTAGAATAATGACATTCGCATTGAGAAGGGCTGTTGAAATATGATACTTTGAATATCAACCCTACAAATGTAACAATGCGTATGTCAGTTAATGACATCTCTGGTAAATATGTAATCACTATTTTTATTATTCGAAATTAAACGTTTGAGTATCACACATCGTGTTTTTTATTCGTCTGCGGAAAACTCAATTTAATTTATCAGCCTGGGTGTTAAAATACAGTCATAATCTATTTAACACGATCGCGGACACTAAAAATTTCTGGAAGCTGCAAAAATAGACAGGCAATTATTTTTGAAACTAGTTGCAAAATCCTAAATCTGATTACACATATATTATAAGTGTAGTCAGAACATCGTATTTTAACTGTTATATGAAAGTACTTAATGAATCAAGTGGTCATTACTTTAAAATGT
The DNA here is from genome assembly GCF_027943255.1 of Anastrepha obliqua. Taxonomy (NCBI): domain Eukaryota; kingdom Metazoa; phylum Arthropoda; class Insecta; order Diptera; family Tephritidae; genus Anastrepha; species Anastrepha obliqua. Next base: position 36,661,299 of record NC_072896.1, read on the forward strand.
ATATTAATTACAAAAACTTAAAGTTACATGAAATTAAATGAACAAAACTTGGCTTTAAAATTTGAATGCTGTAGCATCACGTCATTTTGCATCACTATAAAAATAAATGCTATAGCATTCACGTCCGCGAACGTGTTAATTGTATAATGAGTATGTACATATGTATGTACTCGTGCTCATGCAATATAGAATCACAACAGAATTGTGCGTTCGTTTAAAATTTTAATTGAACAAAATTTTGAATCTTTGTTAAAAGAATATTGTGGTCCTGAAAAGGACCGTTTTTTATGTTTTTCAAATATGTACCCAAGAAATTATTTAACCGCCGAAACCGTATAAAGTACGGCCTTGTCTCTTTAAAGCGTACACAACATCCATAGCTGTAACTGTTTTCCTTTTGGCATGTTCAGTATAGGTAACTGCATCACGGATAACATTCTCCAAAAATACTTTTAAAACACCACGAGTTTCTTCATATATCAAACCAGATATACGTTTTACACCACCACGACGAGCTAAACGTCGAATAGCTGGTTTAGTGATACCTTGGATGTTATCACGTAAAACTTTGCGATGACGTTTGGCGCCACCTTTTCCCAAACCTTTACCACCTTTGCCGCGACCAGTCATTTTTTATTGTAGTATTTACTATTTGCACAAGTAAGAATTTAACACTTTAACACTGTGACACTTCACCACCAATGAAATAACAGAAGCGAGAGCACATCTATTTATACCAAAATCTCACAACTGCTATACACAAGACAAAAGGTACGCCATACATCTATCTCGCTTCAACACATACCTCATAATACATGGACTTGTGAAACATATTAGTTGGAATTGCTACTTAGGTTGTGAACGTTATACAATTTGTTATAGGTACAGTGTACAGTGTATAGTGTTCTATAGTGTTCAAATCAGTGTGACAAATAATAAAAAAAGTGAGTAGTGAAAAATGGCTCGTACAAAGCAAACAGCCCGAAAATCGACTGGTGGAAAGGCACCACGTAAACAATTGGCGACAAAAGCAGCACGCAAAAGTGCACCAGCAACTGGTGGAGTTAAAAAGCCACATCGTTATCGTCCAGGTACAGTGGCGTTGCGTGAAATTCGTCGCTATCAAAAGAGTACCGAATTATTGATACGCAAATTGCCATTCCAGCGCTTGGTTCGTGAAATAGCGCAAGATTTCAAAACAGATCTACGTTTCCAAAGTTCTGCTGTTATGGCTCTACAAGAAGCAAGTGAAGCATACTTGGTTGGTCTTTTTGAAGATACCAATTTGTGTGCCATCCATGCTAAGCGTGTTACAATTATGCCAAAAGATATTCAATTGGCTAGACGTATTCGTGGTGAACGTGCTTAAATCAATAAGAAAACATATAAAAAAACGGTCCTTTTCAGGACCACAATTTGTTAAACAAAAAAGATCAAAAATTTTATTGAAATATTTATGCATATACATACCTATATGTGTAGGTATTTTTGTGTTTTCGTAAATGTATGTAGTACATGTACAGTTCTTTATCTACTCCACATCGTTTATACTCGTGTGCTTTTAAGTATAGTCGGCATGCATGTATACACGTTTATGTACGTATGTATATGCGCACATAACCAGTTAATAAGCAGCAAAGCAGCAATTTTGGCGCAATTCGGTAATATGTACAAAAATATAATACACATAATGGGATGCCACGTTCTTTATTAAGAATATTAAATGAATAAGAAAACTAATATATTTTAAAAAATGGTCCTTTTCAGGACCACAATTTGTTAAACGAAAAAGATCAACAATGTTATTGGAATATTTATGCGTATACATATATGTGTAGATATTTTTGTGTTTTCGTTAATGTACGTAGTACACACATACAAACATACATATACATTTCTTTGTCTACTCCACATCATTTATACACGAGCGTTTTTTAGTACAGCCTGTAGGCATGTATACACATGTATGAATGAATATGTATACATAACCAGTTTATATGCCGCAGTTTTGGCGCAAATATACATGCGTCTAAGTGTATGAAAAAATAACACATTTATTAGGAAAATTATTTAAATCTCTTTGTAAATGTATTTTGTCGTCCTGAAAAGGACGGTTTGTTTGCGTCGGTATTTATAATTATAATTCGCCTATATTTTTCACTTTATGCTTTCTTTTCGGTCTTCTTTGGCAAAAGTACAGCTTGAATATTAGGCAAAACACCACCTTGAGCAATAGTTACACCAGACAACAATTTATTCAATTCTTCATCGTTGCGGATGGCCAATTGTAAATGACGTGGGATGATTCTTGTCTTTTTGTTATCACGAGCAGCATTACCAGCCAATTCAAGAACTTCAGCTGCTAAATATTCCATAACTGCAGCTAGATAAACTGGAGCACCGGCACCAACACGCTCAGCATAATTGCCTTTGCGCAACAAACGATGAATACGACCAACTGGAAATTGAAGACCAGCACGATTTGAACGGGACTTTGCCTTTCCCTTAACTTTACCACCTTTACCACGGCCTGACATTTTCACTGCTATAGATTGTTCACTTCACTACACTAAAAAGCAATGTAATGTATTATACTCAATGTATAAGCACACTAATCACTGATACACAAAATGTGCGCTGCTTATATACTTTTTCGCTATGCTGAGCACCAACCCCTGTACTGTGCTGTTGAGCATCGTGCGTATACTACTACTTCGTATTATCTCGCCGAAGAGTTGGTCGGCAAATATACACTTAAGCATGCACACGACAAATGGTAGGTATAATAAGTGACAGTGCGAGTGAAAATAAAATCATAAAATCGTCAAAGTTGTGAAGAAATTAAAATGCCGCCAAAAACTAGTGGAAAAGCAGCGAAGAAAGCCGGTAAGGCTCAAAAGAATATTACTAAAAATGATAAGAAAAAGAAGCGTAAGAGGAAGGAAAGTTATGCCATCTACATCTATAAAGTGTTGAAACAAGTACATCCTGATACCGGTATTTCATCCAAGGCCATGAGCATTATGAATAGTTTTGTGAATGACATCTTTGAGCGCATTGCTGCGGAAGCGTCGCGTTTAGCTCACTATAACAAACGTTCAACCATCACCAGTCGCGAAATTCAAACTGCTGTACGTTTACTCTTGCCCGGTGAATTGGCCAAACATGCCGTCAGTGAAGGTACCAAAGCTGTTACCAAATATACCAGTTCCAAATAATTTTTCCAACTGAACTAATGGTATATAAATATATTAACAAAACAAGGCCCTTTTCAGGGCCATAAAATATAAATTAACAAAGAGGATAAAAAATTGTTGATTAATATCTCTACATATGTACATATGTATGCACATTGAAATTAATTTAAAAATTCCTTAATATTGAAGAATATATTCATATGGTTTCATTAGTCTATTAAATATGATTTTGTTGAACTACTTGGTTTTTATTTTTTTAATGTTTTCTACACACTGTAAGGAATAAATTCACTTTTGATCTTTTTGTTAAGAGATTTTGTAGCCCTGAAAAGGGCTTATTATTAATTTACCATGAAGGTTCCGTTTATAACTCACTTACAAACACCGGTTTCATTAGTCTATTAAATATGATTTTGTTGAACTACTTGGTTTTTATTTTTTTAATGTTTTCTACACACTGTAAGGAATAAATTCACTTTTGATCTTTTTGTTAAGAGATTTTGTAGCCCTGAAAAGGGCTTATTATTAATTTACCATGAAGGTTCCGTTTATAACTCACTTACAAACACCGTAAATTATTTACTTTTTACCTGCTGCTGTAGGTTTTTTTGCGGCTGGCTTTTTATTCGATGCAGACTTCTTGGATTTAGCAGCAGTTGCTTTTGCTTTAGCTGCTTTTGGTTTAGCAGTTGCAGATTTGGCTTTAGTTGGTTTCACTTTTAATGCGCCACCCTTTTTTGCATCTTTCGCCTTAGCCTTTTCAGTTTTCTTCTTTTCAGCTGTTTTCTTACTGGCAACAGCTTTTTTTACCTTTTTCTCACCACTTGCCGCCTTTTTGACTTTACTCAACGATTTTTTCTTTGATGCACCACTATCTGCTGCCTTCTTTTTAGCCTTAACCTTCTCTGCTGATTTTACGGCTTTTGATTTCAATTTTCCCTCGCTTGATTTACTGGCTGCAACTGATAGTTTGAATGAACCGGACGCACCTTTTCCTTTGGTTTGAATTAGTTTTCCACTTGTAACAGCCGATTTCAAATAACGTTTAATGAATGGTGCCAATTTTTGGACATCACATTTGTATGTCGCACTAATATATTTCTTAATCGCCAAGAGTGATGAACCGCCACGTTCCTTTAAATTCTTAATTGATGCGTCGACCATTTGTTGTGTTGGTGGATGGGTAGGGGCAACCGACGGCTTTTTGGGTTTAGCTGCCTTAACCTTTTTGGCAACAACTTTCTTTTCAGCAATAGTAGCAGCAGTAGCTACTGGGGAGCTTACATTCACAACAGCAACTGAATCAGACATCTTTATTTATATATTGTAGATTAAAACCTCAATTCAAATTCCACGTATGTATTATACACTTTATACACTTCACTCACTTTATGCACTACACTAATAGAGCACTGGTAAATTAAGAGAATTTCTGGAATCCAATATGTAGTTTAACTCCCTTCAAAATTTGAGAAGCAGAGCGAAAAGATGATAATCAAATTTTCACGTTCCAGTGCTATTTAGTGCTTCTATATGACAAACTTTAAGATTTATTTAATTCACTAAAATTCATTGAATTTACTAATTCAACAAATTTATATGTAAAACGATAGTATGCATGAGTCACTTTCATATCAATATACTTAAATTGGAATAAAATCAATATTTTTCTTGTAACGAGTGTTTTAGTCGAAACTTTGTACTCAAAATATTAAATTTTCGCTAGTTTTAGTAGATTTTCTTAAAACTCCTTAATATAAATCAATTATAACTATTGAAAATATAAAATATATCAAATTATCAATCATCTAAACAGGTTATTTTATATATTACTTAAAATAATATGTTTGAAAAAATAAAATTAAATATCTCAATGGTATCACCAGAGCAATTCTCAGTGGCGTTAGTTGGATGCATGAAATAATCCAGTATTTTGATGAATATTGAAAACTTTAATTTTGGTTGAAATGAATGATGGTAATGAAATAATTAAATTTGACTAATGTGGATTATGTAAATTTTATTTTAATATATTACTTAATTTTTTGATATTAATTCAAATATTCACTGATCAATAAATATATATATATATTATATATATACATATGTGTGCATACAAAATTTTTTATTTAATTAATTAAATATTATTGTTATTAATAAAAAAATGTAACTTTTTCTTTAAAAATTTGCAATATATGTCAAAGCAAGATACAAAATTCCCATATGTACATACGTGTTTACATACAAGTATACTACTTGTATGCTTGACGAAGGCAAAAGGCAAAGGTAGTAAGAGTATGATTGTATTCCAACGTTAAAGAAATAAATATAAATATAAAAATATAATTTTAACTACAAATATATTTTTAAAAAGTTGTATTTATGTATGTAGCGAAAAAAATTATTTAAAAATTAAATATATCAGGTTAGAGGCCTGGGTGTTAAAATACAGTCATAATCTATTTAACACGATCGCGGACACTAAAAATTTCTGGAAGCTGCAAAAATAGACAGGCAATTATTTTTGAAACTAGTTGCAAAATCCTAAATCTGATTACACATATATTATAAGTGTAGTCAGAACATCGTATTTTAACTGTTATATGAAAGTACTTAATGAATCAAGTGGTCATTACTTTAAAATGTATATTAATTACAAAAACTTAAAGTTACATGAAATTTAAATGAACAAAACTTGGCTTTAAAATTTGAATGCTGTAGCATCACGTCATTTTGCATCACTATAAAAATAAATGCTATAGCATTCACGTCCGCGAACGTGTTAATTGTATAATGAGTATGTACATATGTATGTACTCGTGCTCATGCAATATAGAATCACAACAGAATTGTGCGTTCGTTTAAAACTTTAATTGAACAAATTTTTGAATCTTTGTTAAAAGAATATTGTGGTCCTGAAAAGGACCGTTTTTTATGTTTTTCAAATATGTACCCAAGAAATTATTTAACCGCCGAAACCGTATAAAGTACGGCCTTGTCTCTTTAAAGCGTACACAACATCCATAGCTGTAACTGTTTTCCTTTTGGCATGTTCAGTATAGGTAACTGCATCACGGATAACATTCTCCAAAAATACTTTTAAAACACCACGAGTTTCTTCATATATCAAACCAGATATACGTTTTACACCACCACGACGAGCTAAACGTCGAATAGCTGGTTTAGTGATACCTTGGATGTTATCACGTAAAACTTTGCGATGACGTTTGGCGCCACCTTTTCCCAAACCTTTACCACCTTTGCCGCGACCAGTCATTTTTTATTGTAGTATTTACTATTTGCACAAGTAAGAATTTAACACTTTAACACTGTGACACTTCACCACCAATGAAATAACAGAAGCGAGAGCACATCTATTTATACCAAAATCTCACAACTGCTATACACAAGACAAAAGGTACGCCATACATCTATCTCGCTTCAACACATACCTCATAATACATGGACTTGTGAAACATATTAGTTGGAATTGCTACTTAGGTTGTGAACGTTATACAATTTGTTATAGGTACAGTGTACAGTGTATAGTGTTCTATAGTGTTCAAATCAGTGTGACAAATAATAAAAAAAGTGAGTAGTGAAAAATGGCTCGTACAAAGCAAACAGCCCGAAAATCGACTGGTGGAAAGGCACCACGTAAACAATTGGCGACAAAAGCAGCACGCAAAAGTGCACCAGCAACTGGTGGAGTTAAAAAGCCACATCGTTATCGTCCAGGTACAGTGGCGTTGCGTGAAATTCGTCGCTATCAAAAGAGTACCGAATTATTGATACGCAAATTGCCATTCCAGCGCTTGGTTCGTGAAATAGCGCAAGATTTCAAAACAGATCTACGTTTCCAAAGTTCTGCTGTTATGGCTCTACAAGAAGCAAGTGAAGCATACTTGGTTGGTCTTTTTGAAGATACCAATTTGTGTGCCATCCATGCTAAGCGTGTTACAATTATGCCAAAAGATATTCAATTGGCTAGACGTATTCGTGGTGAACGTGCTTAAATCAATAAGAAAACTTGTGAAAAAACGGTCCTTTTCAGGACCACAATTTGTTAAACAAAAAAGATCAAAAATTTTATTGAAATATTTATGCATATACATACCTATATGTGTAGGTATTTTTGTGTTTTCGTAAATGTATGTAGTACATGTACAGTTCTTTATCTACTCCACATCGTTTATACTCGTGTGCTTTTAAGTATAGTCGGCATGCATGTATACACGTTTATGTACGTATGTATATGCGCACATAACCAGTTAATAAGCAGCAAAGCAGCAATTTTGGCGCAATTCGGTAATATGTACAAAAATATAATACACATAATGGGATGCCACGTTCTTTATTAAGAATATTAAATGAATAAGAAAACTAATATATTTTAAAAAATGGTCCTTTTCAGGACCACAATTTGTTAAACGAAAAAGATCAACAATGTTATTGGAATATTTATGCGTATACATATATGTGTAGATATTTTTGTGTTTTCGTTAATGTACGTAGTACACACATACAAACATACATATACATTTCTTTGTCTACTCCACATCATTTATACACGAGCGTTTTTTAGTACAGCCTGTAGGCATGTATACACATGTATGAATGAATATGTATACATAACCAGTTTATATGCCGCAGTTTTGGCGCAAATATACATGCGTCTAAGTGTATGAAAAAATAACACATTTATTAGGAAAATTATTTAAATCTCTTTGTAAATGTATTTTGTCGTCCTGAAAAGGACGGTTTGTTTGCGTCGGTATTTATAATTATAATTCGCCTATATTTTTCACTTTATGCTTTCTTTTCGGTCTTCTTTGGCAAAAGTACAGCTTGAATATTAGGCAAAACACCACCTTGAGCAATAGTTACACCAGACAACAATTTATTCAATTCTTCATCGTTGCGGATGGCCAATTGTAAATGACGTGGGATGATTCTTGTCTTTTTGTTATCACGAGCAGCATTACCAGCCAATTCAAGAACTTCAGCTGCTAAATATTCCATAACTGCAGCTAGATAAACTGGAGCACCGGCACCAACACGCTCAGCATAATTGCCTTTGCGCAACAAACGATGAATACGACCAACTGGAAATTGAAGACCAGCACGATTTGAACGGGACTTTGCCTTTCCCTTAACTTTACCACCTTTACCACGGCCTGACATTTTCACTGCTATAGATTGTTCACTTCACTACACTAAAAAGCAATGTAATGTATTATACTCAATGTATAAGCACACTAATCACTGATACACAAAATGTGCGCTGCTTATATACTTTTTCGCTATGCTGAGCACCAACCCCTGTACTGTGCTGTTGAGCATCGTGCGTATACTACTACTTCGTATTATCTCGCCGAAGAGTTGGTCGGCAAATATACACTTAAGCATGCACACGACAAATGGTAGGTATAATAAGTGACAGTGCGAGTGAAAATAAAATCATAAAATCGTCAAAGTTGTGAAGAAATTAAAATGCCGCCAAAAACTAGTGGAAAAGCAGCGAAGAAAGCCGGTAAGGCTCAAAAGAATATTACTAAAAATGATAAGAAAAAGAAGCGTAAGAGGAAGGAAAGTTATGCCATCTACATCTATAAAGTGTTGAAACAAGTACATCCTGATACCGGTATTTCATCCAAGGCCATGAGCATTATGAATAGTTTTGTGAATGACATCTTTGAGCGCATTGCTGCGGAAGCGTCGCGTTTAGCTCACTATAACAAACGTTCAACCATCACCAGTCGCGAAATTCAAACTGCTGTACGTTTACTCTTGCCCGGTGAATTGGCCAAACATGCCGTCAGTGAAGGTACCAAAGCTGTTACCAAATATACCAGTTCCAAATAATTTTTCCAACTGAACTAATGGTATATAAATATATTAACAAAACAAGGCCCTTTTCAGGGCCATAAAATATAAATTAACAAAGAGGATAAAAAATTGTTGATTAATATCTCTACATATGTACATATGTATGCACATTGAAATTAATTTAAAAATTCCTTAATATTGAAGAATATATTCATATGGTTTCATTAGTCTATTAAATATGATTTTGTTGAACTACTTGGTTTTTATTTTTTTAATGTTTTCTACACACTGTAAGGAATAAATTCACTTTTGATCTTTTTGTTAAGAGATTTTGTAGCCCTGAAAAGGGCTTATTATTAATTTACCATGAAGGTTCCGTTTATAACTCACTTACAAACACCGTAAATTATTTACTTTTTACCTGCTGCTGTAGGTTTTTTGCGGCTGGCTTTTTATTCGATGCAGACTTCTTGGATTTAGCAGCAGTTGCTTTTGCTTTAGCTGCTTTTGGTTTAGCAGTTGCAGATTTGGCTTTAGTTGGTTTCACTTTTAATGCGCCACCCTTTTTTGCATCTTTCGCCTTAGCCTTTTCAGTTTTCTTCTTTTCAGCTGTTTTCTTACTGGCAACAGCTTTTTTTACCTTTTTCTCACCACTTGCCGCCTTTTTGACTTTACTCAACGATTTTTTCTTTGATGCACCACTATCTGCTGCCTTCTTTTTAGCCTTAACCTTCTCTGCTGATTTTACGGCTTTTGATTTCAATTTTCCCTCGCTTGATTTACTGGCTGCAACTGATAGTTTGAATGAACCGGACGCACCTTTTCCTTTGGTTTGAATTAGTTTTCCACTTGTAACAGCCGATTTCAAATAACGTTTAATGAATGGTGCCAATTTTTGGACATCACATTTGTATGTCGCACTAATATATTTCTTAATCGCCAAAAGTGATGAACCGCCACGTTCCTTTAAATTCTTAATTGATGCGTCGACCATTTGTTGTGTTGGTGGATGGGTAGGGGCAACCGACGGCTTTTTGGGTTTAGCTGCCTTAACCTTTTTGGCAACAACTTTCTTTTCAGCAATAGTAGCAGCAGTAGCTACTGGGGAGCTTACATTCACAACAGCAACTGAATCAGACATCTTTATTTATATATTGTAGATTAAAACCTCAATTCAAATTCCACGTATGTATTATACACTTTATACACTTCACTCACTTTATGCACTACACTAATAGAGCACTGGTAAATTAAGAGAATTTCTGGAGTCCAATATGTAGTTTAACTCCCTTCAAAATTTGAGAAGCAGAGCGAAAAGATGATAATCAAATTTTCACGTTCCAGTGCTATTTAGTGCTTCTATATGACAAACTTTAAGATTTATTTAATTCACTAAAATTCATTGAATTTACTAATTCAACAAATTTATATGTAAAACGATAGTATGCATGAGTCACTTTCATATCAATATACTTAAATTGGAATAAAATCAATATTTTTCTTGTAACGAGTGTTTTAGTCGAAACTTTGTACTCAAAATATTAAATTTTCGCTAGTTTTAGTAGATTTTCTTAAAACTCCTTAATATAAATCAATTATAACTATTGAAAATATAAAATATATCAAATTATCAATCATCTAAACAGGTTATTTTATATATTACTTAAAATAATATGTTTGAAAAAATAAAATTAAATATCTCAATGGTATCACCAGAGCAATTCTCAGTGGCGTTAGTTGGATGCATGAAATAATCCAGTATTTTGATGAATATTGAAAACTTTAATTTTGGTTGAAATGAATGATGGTAATGAAATAATTAAATTTGACTAATGTGGATTATGTAAATTTTATTTTAATATATTACTTAATTTTTTGATATTAATTCAAATATTCACTGATCAATAAATATATATATATATTATATATATACATATGTGTGCATACAAAATTTTTTATTTAATTAATTAAATATTATTGTTATTAATAAAAAAATGTAACTTTTTCTTTAAAAATTTGCAATATATGTCAAAGCAAGATACAAAATTCCCATATGTACATACGTGTTTACATACAAGTATACTACTTGTATGCTTGACGAAGGCAAAAGGCAAAGGTAGTAAGAGTATGATTGTATTCCAACGTTAAAGAAATAAATATAAATATAAAAATATAATTTTAACTACAAATATATTTTTAAAAAGTTGTATTTATGTATGTAGCGAAAAAAATTATTTAAAAATTAAATATATCAGGTTAGAGGCCTGGGTGTTAAAATACAGTCATAATCTATTTAACACGATCGCGGACACTAAAAATTTCTGGAAGCTGCAAAAATAGACAGGCAATTATTTTTGAAACTAGTTGCAAAATCCTAAATCTGATTACACATATATTATAAGTGTAGTCAGAACATCGTATTTTAACTGTTATATGAAAGTACTTAATGAATCAAGTGGTCATTACTTTAAAATGTATATTAATTACAAAAACTTAAAGTTACATGAAATTTAAATGAACAAAACTTGGCTTTAAAATTTGAATGCTGTAGCATCACGTCATTTTGCATCACTATAAAAATAAATGCTATAGCATTCACGTCCGCGAACGTGTTAATTGTATAATGAGTATGTACATATGTATGTACTCGTGCTCATGCAATATAGAATCACAACAGAATTGTGCGTTCGTTTAAAATTTTAATTGAACAAAATTTTGAATCTTTGTTAAAAGAATATTGTGGTCCTGAAAAGGACCGTTTTTTATGTTTTTCAAATATGTACCCAAGAAATTATTTAACCGCCGAAACCGTATAAAGTACGGCCTTGTCTCTTTAAAGCGTACACAACATCCATAGCTGTAACTGTTTTCCTTTTGGCATGTTCAGTATAGGTAACTGCATCACGGATAACATTCTCCAAAAATACTTTTAAAACACCACGAGTTTCTTCATATATCAAACCAGATATACGTTTTACACCACCACGACGAGCTAAACGTCGAATAGCTGGTTTAGTGATACCTTGGATGTTATCACGTAAAACTTTGCGATGACGTTTGGCGCCACCTTTTCCCAAACCTTTACCACCTTTGCCGCGACCAGTCATTTTTTATTGTAGTATTTACTATTTGCACAAGTAAGAATTTAACACTTTAACACTGTGACACTTCACCACCAATGAAATAACAGAAGCGAGAGCACATCTATTTATACCAAAATCTCACAACTGCTATACACAAGACAAAAGGTACGCCATACATCTATCTCGCTTCAACACATACCTCATAATACATGGACTTGTGAAACATATTAGTTGGAATTGCTACTTAGGTTGTGAACGTTATACAATTTGTTATAGGTACAGTGTACAGTGTATAGTGTTCTATAGTGTTCAAATCAGTGTGACAAATAATAAAAAAAGTGAGTAGTGAAAAATGGCTCGTACAAAGCAAACAGCCCGAAAATCGACTGGTGGAAAGGCACCACGTAAACAATTGGCGACAAAAGCAGCACGCAAAAGTGCACCAGCAACTGGTGGAGTTAAAAAGCCACATCGTTATCGTCCAGGTACAGTGGCGTTGCGTGAAATTCGTCGCTATCAAAAGAGTACCGAATTATTGATACGCAAATTGCCATTCCAGCGCTTGGTTCGTGAAATAGCGCAAGATTTCAAAACAGATCTACGTTTCCAAAGTTCTGCTGTTATGGCTCTACAAGAAGCAAGTGAAGCATACTTGGTTGGTCTTTTTGAAGATACCAATTTGTGTGCCATCCATGCTAAGCGTGTTACAATTATGCCAAAAGATATTCAATTGGCTAGACGTATTCGTGGTGAACGTGCTTAAATCAATAAGAAAACATATAAAAAAACGGTCCTTTTCAGGACCACAATTTGTTAAACAAAAAAGATCAAAAATTTTATTGAAATATTTATGCATATACATACCTATATGTGTAGGTATTTTTGTGTTTTCGTAAATGTATGTAGTACATGTACAGTTCTTTATCTACTCCACATCGTTTATACTCGTGTGCTTTTAAGTATAGTCGGCATGCATGTATACACGTTTATGTACGTATGTATATGCGCACATAACCAGTTAATAAGCAGCAAAGCAGCAATTTTGGCGCAATTCGGTAATATCGTCCCTTTAGTATTAAAATAGCCTATAAATTTTTTGATGTTTTGAGAAAATGAATTTCAAACTTTTTGTCGAAAGTAGCTCTCACTCAAATCTCGTTATGTCTGTAAATATTTATTATTTTTTGACTGACGTTTTGACCAACTTTGTGGAACTAGAATTTGACAAAATTTTGACCACATATAAAATCGACGATGGAGAATCCAAAAATGCAAAAAAAAAATAATAGCCTATGAGCACATAGGCTATTGTTATACTAAGGGGACGATATGTACAAAAATATAATACACATAATGGGATGCCACGTTCTTTATTAAGAATATTAAATGAATAAGAAAACTAATATATTTTAAAAAATGGTCCTTTTCAGGACCACAATTTGTTAAACGAAAAAGATCAACAATGTTATTGGAATATTTATGCGTATACATATATGTGTAGATATTTTTGTGTTTTCGTTAATGTACGTAGTACACACATACAAACATACATATACATTTCTTTGTCTACTCCACATCATTTATACACGAGCGTTTTTTAGTACAGCCTGTAGGCATGTATACACATGTATGAATGAATATGTATACATAACCAGTTTATATGCCGCAGTTTTGGCGCAAATATACATGCGTCTAAGTGTATGAAAAAATAACACATTTATTAGGAAAATTATTTAAATCTCTTTGTAAATGTATTTTGTCGTCCTGAAAAGGACGGTTTGTTTGCGTCGGTATTTATAATTATAATTCGCCTATATTTTTCACTTTATGCTTTCTTTTCGGTCTTCTTTGGCAAAAGTACAGCTTGAATATTAGGCAAAACACCACCTTGAGCAATAGTTACACCAGACAACAATTTATTCAATTCTTCATCGTTGCGGATGGCCAATTGTAAATGACGTGGGATGATTCTTGTCTTTTTGTTATCACGAGCAGCATTACCAGCCAATTCAAGAACTTCAGCTGCTAAATATTCCATAACTGCAGCTAGATAAACTGGAGCACCGGCACCAACACGCTCAGCATAATTGCCTTTGCGCAACAAACGATGAATACGACCAACTGGAAATTGAAGACCAGCACGATTTGAACGGGACTTTGCCTTTCCCTTAACTTTACCACCTTTACCACGGCCTGACATTTTCACTGCTATAGATTGTTCACTTCACTACACTAAAAAGCAATGTAATGTATTATACTCAATGTATAAGCACACTAATCACTGATACACAAAATGTGCGCTGCTTATATACTTTTTCGCTATGCTGAGCACCAACCCCTGTACTGTGCTGTTGAGCATCGTGCGTATACTACTACTTCGTATTGTCTCACCGAAGAGTTGGTCGGCAAATGTACACTTAAGCTTGCACCAGACACATGGTATGTATAATAAGTGACAAATAGTGCGAGTGAAAATAAAATATCATCAACGTTGTGAAGAAATTAAAATGCCGCCAAAAACTAGTGGAAAAGCAGCAAAGAAAGCCGGTAAGGCTCAAAAGAATATTACTAAAAATGATAAGAAAAAGAAGCGTAAGAGGAAGGAAAGTTATGTCATCTACATCTATAAAGTGTTGAAACAAGTACATCCTGATACCGGTATTTCATCCAAGGCCATGAGCATTATGAATAGTTTTGTGAATGACATCTTTGAGCGCATTGCTGCGGAAGCGTCGCGTTTAGCTCACTATAACAAACGTTCAACCATCACCAGTCGCGAAATTCAAACTGCTGTACGTTTACTCTTGCCCGGTGAATTGGCCAAACATGCCGTCAGTGAAGGTACCAAAGCTGTTACCAAATATACCAGTTCCAAATAATTTTTCCAACTGAACTAATGGTATATAAATATATTAACAAAACAAGGCCCTTTTCAGGGCCATAAAATATAAATTAACAAAGAGGATAAAAAATTGTTGATTAATATCTCTACATATGTACATATGTATGCACATTGAAATTAATTTAAAAATTCCTTAATATTGAAGAATATATTCATATGGTTTCATTAGTCTATTAAATATGATTTTGTTGAACTACTTGGTTTTTATTTTTTTAATGTTTTCTACACACTGTAAGGAATAAATTCACTTTTGATCTTTTTGTTAAGAGATTTTGTAGCCCTGAAAAGGGCTTATTATTAATTTACCATGAAGGTTCCGTTTATAACTCACTTACAAACACCGTAAATTATTTACTTTTTACCTGCTGCTGTAGGTTTTTTTGCGGCTGGCTTTTTATTCGATGCAGACTTCTTGGATTTAGCAGCAGTTGCTTTTGCTTTAGCTGCTTTTGGTTTAGCAGTTGCAGATTTGGCTTTAGTTGGTTTCACTTTTAATGCGCCACCCTTTTTTGCATCTTTCGCCTTAGCCTTTTCAGTTTTCTTCTTTTCAGCTGTTTTCTTACTGGCAACAGCTTTTTTTACCTTTTTCTCACCACTTGCCGCCTTTTTGACTTTACTCAACGATTTTTTCTTTGATGCACCACTATCTGCTGCCTTCTTTTTAGCCTTAACCTTCTCTGCTGATTTTACGGCTTTTGATTTCAATTTTCCCTCGCTTGATTTACTGGCTGCAACTGATAGTTTGAATGAACCGGACGCACCTTTTCCTTTGGTTTGAATTAGTTTTCCACTTGTAACAGCCGATTTCAAATAACGTTTAATGAATGGTGCCAATTTTTGGACATCACATTTGTATGTCGCACTAATATATTTCTTAATCGCCAAGAGTGATGAACCGCCACGTTCCTTTAAATTCTTAATTGATGCGTCGACCATTTGTTGTGTTGGTGGATGGGTAGGGGCAACCGACGGCTTTTTGGGTTTAGCTGCCTTAACCTTTTTGGCAACAACTTTCTTTTCAGCAATAGTAGCAGCAGTAGCTACTGGGGAGCTTACATTCACAACAGCAACTGAATCAGACATCTTTATTTATATATTGTAGATTAAAACCTCAATTCAAATTCCACGTATGTATTATACACTTTATACACTTCACTCACTTTATGCACTACACTAATAGAGCACTGGTAAATTAAGAGAATTTCTGGAATCCAATATGTAGTTTAACTCCCTTCAAAATTTGAGAAGCAGAGCGAAAAGATGATAATCAAATTTTCACGTTCCAGTGCTATTTAGTGCTTCTATATGACAAACTTTAAGATTTATTTAATTCACTAAAATTCATTGAATTTACTAATTCAACAAATTTATATGTAAAACGATAGTATGCATGAGTCACTTTCATATCAATATACTTAAATTGGAATAAAATCAATATTTTTCTTGTAACGAGTGTTTTAGTCGAAACTTTGTACTCAAAATATTAAATTTTCGCTAGTTTTAGTAGATTTTCTTAAAACTCCTTAATATAAATCAATTATAACTATTGAAAATATAAAATATATCAAATTATCAATCATCTAAACAGGTTATTTTATATATTACTTAAAATAATATGTTTGAAAAAATAAAATTAAATATCTCAATGGTATCACCAGAGCAATTCTCAGTGGCGTTAGTTGGATGCATGAAATAATCCAGTATTTTGATGAATATTGAAAACTTTAATTTTGGTTGAAATGAATGATGGTAATGAAATAATTAAATTTGACTAATGTGGATTATGTAAATTTTATTTTAATATATTACTTAATTTTTTGATATTAATTCAAATATTCACTGATCAATAAATATATATATATATTATATATATACATATGTGTGCATACAAAATTTTTTATTTAATTAATTAAATATTATTGTTATTAATAAAAAAATGTAACTTTTTCTTTAAAAATTTGCAATATATGTCAAAGCAAGATACAAAATTCCCATATGTACATACGTGTTTACATACAAGTATACTACTTGTATGCTTGACGAAGGCAAAAGGCAAAGGTAGTAAGAGTATGATTGTATTCCAACGTTAAAGAAATAAATATAAATATAAAAATATAATTTTAACTACAAATATATTTTTAAAAAGTTGTATTTATGTATGTAGCGAAAAAAATTATTTAAAAATTAAATATATCAGGTTAGAGGCCTGGGTGTTAAAATACAGTCATAATCTATTTAACACGATCGCGGACACTAAAAATTTCTGGAAGCTGCAAAAATAGACAGGCAATTATTTTTGAAACTAGTTGCAAAATCCTAAATCTGATTACACATATATTATAAGTGTAGTCAGAACATCGTATTTTAACTGTTATATGAAAGTACTTAATGAATCAAGTGGTCATTACTTTAAAATGTATATTAATTACAAAAACTTAAAGTTACATGAAATTAAATGAACAAAACTTGGCTTTAAAATTTGAATGCTGTAGCATCACGTCATTTTGCATCACTATAAAAATAAATGCTATAGCATTCACGTCCGCGAACGTGTTAATTGTATAATGAGTATGTACATATGTATGTACTCGTGCTCATGCAATATAGAATCACAACAGAATTGTGCGTTCGTTTAAAATTTTAATTGAACAAAATTTTGAATCTTTGTTAAAAGAATATTGTGGTCCTGAAAAGGACCGTTTTTTGTTTTTCAAATATGTACCCAAGAAATTATTTAACCGCCGAAACCGTATAAAGTACGGCCTTGTCTCTTTAAAGCGTACACAACATCCATAGCTGTAACTGTTTTCCTTTTGGCATGTTCAGTATAGGTAACTGCATCACGGATAACATTCTCCAAAAATACTTTTAAAACACCACGAGTTTCTTCATATATCAAACCAGATATACGTTTTACACCACCACGACGAGCTAAACGTCGAATAGCTGGTTTAGTGATACCTTGGATGTTATCACGTAAAACTTTGCGATGACGTTTGGCGCCACCTTTTCCCAAACCTTTACCACCTTTGCCGCGACCAGTCATTTTTTATTGTAGTATTTACTATTTGCACAAGTAAGAATTTAACACTTTAACACTGTGACACTTCACCACCAATGAAATAACAGAAGCGAGAGCACATCTATTTATACCAAAATCTCACAACTGCTATACACAAGACAAAAGGTACGCCATACATCTATCTCGCTTCAACACATACCTCATAATACATGGACTTGTGAAACATATTAGTTGGAATTGCTACTTAGGTTGTGAACGTTATACAATTTGTTATAGGTACAGTGTACAGTGTATAGTGTTCTATAGTGTTCAAATCAGTGTGACAAATAATAAAAAAAGTGAGTAGTGAAAAATGGCTCGTACAAAGCAAACAGCCCGAAAATCGACTGGTGGAAAGGCACCACGTAAACAATTGGCGACAAAAGCAGCACGCAAAAGTGCACCAGCAACTGGTGGAGTTAAAAAGCCACATCGTTATCGTCCAGGTACAGTGGCGTTGCGTGAAATTCGTCGCTATCAAAAGAGTACCGAATTATTGATACGCAAATTGCCATTCCAGCGCTTGGTTCGTGAAATAGCGCAAGATTTCAAAACAGATCTACGTTTCCAAAGTTCTGCTGTTATGGCTCTACAAGAAGCAAGTGAAGCATACTTGGTTGGTCTTTTTGAAGATACCAATTTGTGTGCCATCCATGCTAAGCGTGTTACAATTATGCCAAAAGATATTCAATTGGCTAGACGTATTCGTGGTGAACGTGCTTAAATCAATAAGAAAACATATAAAAAAACGGTCCTTTTCAGGACCACAATTTGTTAAACAAAAAAGATCAAAAATTTTATTGAAATATTTATGCATATACATACCTATATGTGTAGGTATTTTTGTGTTTTCGTAAATGTATGTAGTACATGTACAGTTCTTTATCTACTCCACATCGTTTATACTCGTGTGCTTTTAAGTATAGTCGGCATGCATGTATACACGTTTATGTACGTATGTATATGCGCACATAACCAGTTAATAAGCAGCAAAGCAGCAATTTTGGCGCAATTCGGTAATATGTACAAAAATATAATACACATAATGGGATGCCACGTTCTTTATTAAGAATATTAAATGAATAAGAAAACTAATATATTTTAAAAAATGGTCCTTTTCAGGACCACAATTTGTTAAACGAAAAAGATCAACAATGTTATTGGAATATTTATGCGTATACAAGTTAACAAATGACACCTAATATAGGATATTTTACTTGTAAGAGACATTTGTAAGTTTCATAAGTTTATAGCTTCATAAGTTAAGAAACAGCCCTCGCAATTGCGATATAACATAAGTTGTATCAGCGCGCTATAGCTGCAAGGGTCAGCGACAGTAACCGGACACTTTTGTTTTGCTGCAAGAGTTTCCGCTATCGCCAAACATTTTCAGCGCGCTATAGCTGCAAGGGTCAGCGACAGTAACCGGACACTTTTGTTTTGCTGCAAGAGTTTCCGCTATCGCCAAACATTTCGCTGGGTCGGCTTGATACTATGACATTGTGGCGTGATGCGAGTTTTGGCTTAGGTTAAGTAAAATATTCTATGTTTTAAGAAATCAGTTGGGATATACAGCGCACCTTCGATAAGTCGCCTAAATAAACATCCACTCCGGCACTTGGCCGTTAAAATAATTTGTTTCTTTTTAAGAGGCTCAGTTCGCCTCTCAACATTAAAATTAATTAATTGGCGCCCAACTAGTGGTCAGACTCCACAACCAATAACAGCAGCAGCATAAAACAGCAGCACAGGAGCTGCAACAACCAAGCAATTAAGACAGCAGCGCGGGAACTGCGAGTGACCAATAACAGCAGCAGCATAAAACAGCAGCACAGGAGCTGCAACAACCAAGCAATTAAGACAGCAGCACGGGAACTGCGAGTGACCAATAACAGCAGCAGCATAAAACAGCAGCACAGGAGCTGCAACAACCAAGCAATTAAGACAGCAGCGCGGGAACTGCGAGTGACACACTTTATAAAGAAATTTTGTTCTTGTGTTAGTTGAATCATGTAAGTGGATACTCTAGCCAAAATTTTTCTTCAAATACAAAAGTTTAATTTTTACAAAAATTAGTTAGTACTTGTGAGTATTTTATATTGCAACAGATCATACTTAATAACAATAATCAGAACCAGGTTTCTGAAACACGTGAGAGTGACTGCGTTGAGAATTTTAGTTGAAACAATTTAGCATCCAGATCGTTAATTAAATTACTTCGTGCTACTTTCTATGTGTCTAAAATTGTGCTATAACAATACATACAGTTCTCTTTTGACGGCCCGTTTTACTTTTCGCGGCCACTGGCCTGCGCATGTCACAGTTCAGCCAATATAGAAAACCTCGCAAGCAGTCTAGCGACTCAGATTCCGACTGTGACATTCGCATCAGAGTCCCGGCTACAAAACTTCTCCCTACAGTTCCCCCACCATTAGGTAAAATGGATCCAGATCAGCTTAGGGAAATAATAAGGTCGGCTGTCAGCAATGCTTTAGCTGAACAGGCTGCTGTAAACGAGCAGAGGGAGCGAGCATTGACTCAAAGAATTAATGAGTTGGCTCAACAAATAGCAGCAGCAAACGTTGCCGCCCCACAAGTAGTAGCATATGCTGCTATAGGAATTAGAAACGACATTCGCTGTGACGAGCCACTAGATGCCGTCAAATGTTTACCTGAGTTTGCAGGAGCACAGGAAGCTTATGTATCTTGGAGGCAGGCAGCATTAGCCGCTTACGAGATCTTCAGACCACATAATGGCAGTTCTCGTCATTACCAGGCTGTTATCATTATAAGAAGCAAGATCAGGGGCCCCGCAGACGCGGTGCTGGCCTCATTTGGTACTGTATTGAATTTTGATGCGATAATAAATCGCCTAGATTTCACATACAGCGACAAGAGACCAATTCACGTCATTGAACAGGAATTAGGTACCTTGAGGCAAGGTGGCCTGTCCCTGCTTCAATATTACGATGAGGTAGAGAAGAAACTCACTCTTCTCACTAACAAAGTTAACATGTCATATGAGCCGGCTTTAGCAAAGGGCCTATGTGAAAAATTCCGCGACGATGCGTTGCGTGTATTCATATCGGGTCTCAAACGCAGTCTTACAGATGTGCTCTTTGCAGCAAAGCCCAGAGACTTGCCTTCAGCGCTAGCTCTCGCGCAAGAAGTTGAGTCAAATCATGAAAGGTACACATTCGCGGCTAATTTCGCAAGAAGCCTAGAGGACAAAGAGCGCAAGCCGCATGCCAAAGCGCAGGGTCACCAACAGGAGAGGCATTCGCAACAAGCCGAAACACAAGCTAGCGGTACAAAGAATCCACACTTTAGCAAGCAAAGCAAGGCCCCAGTGCAGACTGACCAACGAAGCAGTAGGCAGCACAATAATAATGGCGCACCGGTGCCCATGGAGGTCGATCCTTCCTTTTCAAGGGTTTTGCAGCCCACTCAGGCCCCTGTTTACGCGAATAGGAAGCACCCCACATCCGACCGCACAGGCGGTCAGAGAAATCAGCAAAGATTGAATCACGTCACGCAAGACGCGGGACAGGGAGCAGAGGCGTACGCTGATGCCGCCTCTAGCGCAGCGGCACAAATCAATGACGATGCTAGTTATGACTCTGATGCCCTCAATTTTTTAGGAGTAAATCCCTGCTACCCGTCATCAGACGAAGAATAGCAGGGACTCACATGCGATTCCTCATAGACACGGGCGCGGCCAAGAATTTCATTCGGCCACATGAAGGGTTAAAAGGCGTACACCCTGTAGAGTCCTCCTTCAAAATTCATTCCATTCACGGCGAGACACAAATTACACACAAATGCTTTGTTACAATGTTTGGGTTAAAGGCAACCTTTTTTATTCTGCCGGACTTGTCAACTTTTGATGGGATTGTAGGCCTTGACCTGCTAAAGCAGGCAGCTGCTTCGCTTTGTCTAGCTTCAGGACAGCTTAAATGGGGCACGGAGGTCGAACAAATCACCTTCCACACGTGCAAAAATGTAAATTTCACAAATGTAGACTGTGCAGAGGCATCCCCATTAGCTAGAAGTTCCTTTTTGAAAATGCTAAAGACCAGACAAAAGGCCTTTGCAGACCCAGACGAGGCGTTGCCGTATAACACATCAGTCGTAGCTACCATTAGGACCACAGATGAGCAACCGATCTATGCCAAGCTTTACCCATATCCAATGGGAGCAGCTGATTTCGTTAATAAAGAAATCAAAGACCTGCTAAAAAATGATATAATTCAAAAGTCAGTCTCTCCCTACAATAACCCAATATGGGTAGTAGACAAGAAGGGCACTGATGAAGCGGGCAATAAGAAAATGAGGTTGGTAATGGACTTTCGTAAACTTAACGAAAGAACCGTGCCTGACAAATACCCTATGCCAAATATATCAATGATATTGGGGAATTTGGGGAGAGCCAAATTCTTCTCAACATTAGACCTCAAGTCTGGTTATCACCAGATCATACTCGCAGAACGCGACCGTGAAAAAACCTCTTTCTCTGTAAACGGGGGGAAATACGAGTTCAAAAGGCTCCCCTTTGGATTGAAGAATGCAGCAAGCATCTTCCAAAGAACCATTGACGACATACTGCGAGAGCAGATTGGCAAATTTTGCTATGTTTATGTCGATGACGTAATCATCTTTTCAGAAGATGAGGACTCCCACATTAAACACGTGGATTGGGTCCTAAAAAGCTTACACGAAGCAAACATGAGGGTCTCCGTCGAAAAGTCACGATTTTTTAAGAAAAGCGTGAACTTTCTTGGTTTCATAGTCACCAGCACTGGCGCCACGACGGATCCTGAAAAGGTTAAGGCAATACAGGAGTATCCAGAACCTAAAACACTGTTCGAGGTCAGATCATTTCTAGGTCTCGCAAGTTATTACAGATGTTTCATTAGGGACTTCGCCGCAATAGCAAGACCCATCTCCAATATTTTGAAGGGTGAAAATGGAACAGTCAGTAAGCATAGGTCCAGAAATATAAAGGTTCAATTCTCTGAAGTGCAGCAAAGGGCGTTTCAGAAGTTGCGCGACATTTTGTCATCTGAGAATGTAATGCTCCGGTACCCCGATTTTAAGAAGCCATTCGATCTAACGACCGATGCTTCGGCTCACGGCATAGGTGCAGTTTTGTCTCAAGAGGGTCGTCCTATAACAATGATTTCAAGAACATTGAAGGACAGCGAGGTAAATTATGCAACAAATGAGAGAGAGTTATTGGCAATCGTATGGTCACTTGCCAAGTTAAGGCACTATTTGTATGGGGTGAAAGACATTAATATCTTCACTGACCATCAACCCTTGACCTTCGCAGTTTCGGAATCCAATCCAAATGCGAAGATCAAAAGGTGGAAAGCGCGCATTGACGAGTCTAATGCACGTATCTTCTATAAACCCGGCAAGGACAATCTGGTTGCGGATGCCTTGTCAAGACAGCAGCTCAACGCTGTGAATGAACAAGAAATTGAGTCCTGCGCTGCAACGATCCACAGTGAGGTATCTCTCACCAACACCATTGAGACAACAGACAAACCCTTGAATTGTTTTCAAAACCAAATAGTGCTAGAAGAGGCGCGTTTACCCTTAAAACGAAGTTTTATTCTCTTTGGAAATAAGAAACGCTACTTGATCAGCTATACTTGCATCGAATCGCTGCTAGACGAGCTCGAAGATGTAGTTTCACCCAAATGCGTAAATGCTCTCCACTGTGATTTACACACGCTTGCAATGATACAAGATTCATTGGTTCGTAGATACCCGGCCACAAAGTTCTGGCATTGCAAAAATCGCGTAGTGGACGTATTTGCGGTGGGAGATAGAAGGGAAATCCTCACAGCCGAGCATAATAGGGCCCATAGGTCTGCACAGGAAAATATCAAGCAAGTACTCTCGGAGTACTACTTTCCAAAGATGGCAAGAATGGCCAATGAAATAGTACAAAATTGCAAAACATGTGCCAGGGCTAAATATGATAGACACCCTAAAAAACAAGAGCTTGGGGATACACCGATCCCCTCACATGTAGGTGAGATGTTACACATAGACATTTTCTCCACTGACAGGAAATACTTTCTAACTTGCATCGACAAGTTCTCTAAGTTTGCTATTGTCCAACCGATCCCCTCAAGAACCATTGTGGATCTGAAGCCAGCTTTAATGCAACTAATGAATTTTTTTCCTAAAGCCGAATCCATTTACTGTGACAATGAACCGTCATTGAATTCAGAGACCATAGTGACTATGCTCGCAAACAACTATGGGGTCAGCATTTCAAATGCACCACCATTGCATAGCATCTCGAATGGACAGGTTGAGCGCTTTCACAGCACTCTGTTAGAGCTAGCCAGATGCCTAAAGATCGATAAAGGCATAAATGACACCGTAGAAGTCATTTTACTGGCTACAACTGAGTACAATAAGTCGATCCATTCGGTCATCGACCAGAGACCAGTTGATGTGGTTCAGGCGCACCCAGATGAGCCACATGAAAAAATACAAGAAAAGATCAGAAACGCTCAGACGATGCTCAGAGCTAGGGAGAACGCAAATCGGCAAAATAGGATCTTCGACGTTGATGACAAAGTTTTGGTCAAGTCCAACCGACGACTCGGAAACAAACTCACACCCTTATGTGATGAGAAGGCCGTGGAAGCAGACCTGGGGACCGAGGTCCTCATTAAAGGGAGGGTGGTCCACAAGGACAACCTAAGGTGACTCCCTTGTTTTTTTGTACACCTTTTTTTTTAAGCCACTAGGCAAACTCGTATAAGTTAGATATAGTTGTTCAACTTACTTTTAGCCACTTGGCATAGTTTTTACTAGGTTTACTGAAATGCAATTAATAAATGCCAATAATAGACGAATAGAAATAAACACTAGAGTTCAGGACCAGCTTAACCAGTTAACAATCACTGTCAACAGAATTCTCAAGATAGCCAAAAACTCACAAGTTGACACTAGCCATTTATTTGAAACACTACTGTCTAGAAACAGAATGCTAATGATGGAGTTGCAAAATTTAATGCTTGCTATTACTCTTGCAAAGGTTAACATTGTTAGCCCAAACATTTTGGACCACTCAGATTTGAAATCAATTTGGCTAGAGGAACCCACCAACACTCCCATAGGAGATCTTATGTTTATCCGTCGAAAAGTTTTAAGCACACTGAGTTGTGACAGAAATTGCGGCTTTAGTTAAACGTTGCCTTCGGTAACTATTCAACTTAGAATTCTTACTTTGTACAATAAGTGACTTAAAGTCAAGATCTTTTACATACTTTACTTTTAGGTCTTTAATTTAAAAAAAAAAATTATGTTATAAGATAAAAACAGAATTGTATTAATCAGTAAAGTGAAGCATAATTATGTAAATGCTAGTTTGTAATGTCCGTAAAAGTTCTTCAACCCAATAACACCATACACTTTATAAAATTTACGTAAGCAAGAAACAAAATCACTTAACTTTTAAGCCAACCAACAACTACGTTTGAGAAATACGATTAGCTCATAAGTTTTAGTGTTAATTAAATTCCCCAAGATTAAAAGAGCTTGCAGAAAGATCACGATAGTGCGATTGCTTGACAACGTCATAGCCGAATGCGATGGAGAAACCCACACACTGCAGAGTTGCGCCGCTTCACCTGGAGCCACATTTTGTCGTCTGGCTTTGGAAAGTTCATGTGCCAAAGAGCTCCATGCAGGTGGCACGGCACACTGCGAGATCCAGCCGAGCAACCTGGAAATAATCACCCATGTAGATGACGGAATCATCATCCTCAACGACGGGTCCGCAAGGATTCAGGTGGACAACGGCACTGAGATCCAGGTACAAGGCACGCATCTCATCACGTTCGGAGACCGAGTCGCAATTAACGGGACTCTTTTTTACAATCACAACAACGTACGCAATAGAGTCCCGGGTATTGCCAATTCTCCCTTGCTGAACATCACTGCCACCCAAGATGTCCTCAGCCTCCCTTACCTTCATCGTTTGAATGAACGTAATCTGGAGGTGATACAGCAATTCAAGAAAAACGCCGGAACTGATCAAGCTTATCGTGTGGCATTCATCATTGGAGCCATATGCTGTGCTTTAATCTGCATTGGCCTCACTCTTTGTCGAATCATCGGTGCAAAGCAGTTACGAGAAGTCGTCGCCGGGATTGGGTCGGCCGAGGACGGCCTTATACTTGAAGGGGGAGTAGTTAACAAATGACACCTAATATAGGA
Organism: Anastrepha obliqua; assembly: GCF_027943255.1. Classification (NCBI taxonomy): domain Eukaryota; kingdom Metazoa; phylum Arthropoda; class Insecta; order Diptera; family Tephritidae; genus Anastrepha; species Anastrepha obliqua. Next base: position 36,687,618 of record NC_072896.1, read on the forward strand.
TATTTTACTTGTAAGAGACATTTGTAAGTTTCATAAGTTTATAGCTTCATAAGTTAAGAAACAGCCCTCGCAATTGCGATATAACATAAGTTGTATCAGCGCGCTATAGCTGCAAGGGTCAGCGACAGTAACCGGACACTTTTGTTTTGCTGCAAGAGTTTCCGCTATCGCCAAACATTTTCAGCGCGCTATAGCTGCAAGGGTCAGCGACAGTAACCGGACACTTTTGTTTTGCTGCAAGAGTTTCCGCTATCGCCAAACATTTCGCTGGGTCGGCTTGATACTATGACATTGTGGCGTGATGCGAGTTTTGGCTTAGGTTAAGTAAAATATTCTATGTTTTAAGAAATCAGTTGGGATATACAGCGCACCTTCGATAAGTCGCCTAAATAAACATCCACTCCGGCACTTGGCCGTTAAAATAATTTGTTTCTTTTTAAGAGGCTCAGTTCGCCTCTCAACATTAAAATTAATTAATTTACATATATGTGTAGATATTTTTGTGTTTTCGTTAATGTACGTAGTACACACATACAAACATACATATACATTTCTTTGTCTACTCCACATCATTTATACACGAGCGTTTTTTAGTACAGCCTGTAGGCATGTATACACATGTATGAATGAATATGTATACATAACCAGTTTATATGCCGCAGTTTTGGCGCAAATATACATGCGTCTAAGTGTATGAAAAAATAACACATTTATTAGGAAAATTATTTAAATCTCTTTGTAAATGTATTTTGTCGTCCTGAAAAGGACGGTTTGTTTGCGTCGGTATTTATAATTATAATTCGCCTATATTTTTCACTTTATGCTTTCTTTTCGGTCTTCTTTGGCAAAAGTACAGCTTGAATATTAGGCAAAACACCACCTTGAGCAATAGTTATACCAGACAACAATTTATTCAATTCTTCATCGTTGCGGATGGCCAATTGTAAATGACGTGGGATGATTCTTGTCTTTTTGTTATCACGAGCAGCATTACCAGCCAATTCAAGAACTTCAGCTGCTAAATATTCCATAACTGCAGCTAGATAAACTGGAGCACCGGCACCAACACGCTCAGCATAATTGCCTTTGCGCAACAAACGATGAATACGACCAACTGGAAATTGAAGACCAGCACGATTTGAACGGGACTTTGCCTTTCCCTTAACTTTACCACCTTTACCACGGCCTGACATTTTCACTGCTATAGATTGTTCACTTCACTACACTAAAAAGCAATGTAATGTATTATACTCAATGTATAAGCACACTAATCACTGATACACAAAATGTGCGCTGCTTATATACTTTTTCGCTATGCTGAGCACCAACCCCTGTACTGTGCTGTTGAGCATCGTGCGTATACTACTACTTCGTATTATCTCGCCGAAGAGTTGGTCGGCAAATATACACTTAAGCATGCACACGACAAATGGTAGGTATAATAAGTGACAGTGCGAGTGAAAATAAAATCATAAAATCGTCAAAGTTGTGAAGAAATTAAAATGCCGCCAAAAACTAGTGGAAAAGCAGCGAAGAAAGCCGGTAAGGCTCAAAAGAATATTACTAAAAATGATAAGAAAAAGAAGCGTAAGAGGAAGGAAAGTTATGCCATCTACATCTATAAAGTGTTGAAACAAGTACATCCTGATACCGGTATTTCATCCAAGGCCATGAGCATTATGAATAGTTTTGTGAATGACATCTTTGAGCGCATTGCTGCGGAAGCGTCGCGTTTAGCTCACTATAACAAACGTTCAACCATCACCAGTCGCGAAATTCAAACTGCTGTACGTTTACTCTTGCCCGGTGAATTGGCCAAACATGCCGTCAGTGAAGGTACCAAAGCTGTTACCAAATATACCAGTTCCAAATAATTTTTCCAACTGAACTAATGGTATATAAATATATTAACAAAACAAGGCCCTTTTCAGGGCCATAAAATATAAATTAACAAAGAGGATAAAAAATTGTTGATTAATATCTCTACATATGTACATATGTATGCACATTGAAATTAATTTAAAAATTCCTTAATATTGAAGAATATATTCATATGGTTTCATTAGTCTATTAAATATGATTTTGTTGAACTACTTGGTTTTTATTTTTTTAATGTTTTCTACACACTGTAAGGAATAAATTCACTTTTGATCTTTTTGTTAAGAGATTTTGTAGCCCTGAAAAGGGCTTATTATTAATTTACCATGAAGGTTCCGTTTATAACTCACTTACAAACACCGTAAATTATTTACTTTTTACCTGCTGCTGTAGGTTTTTTGCGGCTGGCTTTTTATTCGATGCAGACTTCTTGGATTTAGCAGCAGTTGCTTTTGCTTTAGCTGCTTTTGGTTTAGCAGTTGCAGATTTGGCTTTAGTTGGTTTCACTTTTAATGCGCCACCCTTTTTTGCATCTTTCGCCTTAGCCTTTTCAGTTTTCTTCTTTTCAGCTGTTTTCTTACTGGCAACAGCTTTTTTTACCTTTTTCTCACCACTTGCCGCCTTTTTGACTTTACTCAACGATTTTTTCTTTGATGCACCACTATCTGCTGCCTTCTTTTTAGCCTTAACCTTCTCTGCTGATTTTACGGCTTTTGATTTCAATTTTCCCTCGCTTGATTTACTGGCTGCAACTGATAGTTTGAATGAACCGGACGCACCTTTTCCTTTGGTTTGAATTAGTTTTCCACTTGTAACAGCCGATTTCAAATAACGTTTAATGAATGGTGCCAATTTTTGGACATCACATTTGTATGTCGCACTAATATATTTCTTAATCGCCAAAAGTGATGAACCGCCACGTTCCTTTAAATTCTTAATTGATGCGTCGACCATTTGTTGTGTTGGTGGATGGGTAGGGGCAACCGACGGCTTTTTGGGTTTAGCTGCCTTAACCTTTTTGGCAACAACTTTCTTTTCAGCAATAGTAGCAGCAGTAGCTACTGGGGAGCTTACATTCACAACAGCAACTGAATCAGACATCTTTATTTATATATTGTAGATTAAAACCTCAATTCAAATTCCACGTATGTATTATACACTTTATACACTTCACTCACTTTATGCACTACACTAATAGAGCACTGGTAAATTAAGAGAATTTCTGGAGTCCAATATGTAGTTTAACTCCCTTCAAAATTTGAGAAGCAGAGCGAAAAGATGATAATCAAATTTTCACGTTCCAGTGCTATTTAGTGCTTCTATATGACAAACTTTAAGATTTATTTAATTCACTAAAATTCATTGAATTTACTAATTCAACAAATTTATATGTAAAACGATAGTATGCATGAGTCACTTTCATATCAATATACTTAAATTGGAATAAAATCAATATTTTTCTTGTAACGAGTGTTTTAGTCGAAACTTTGTACTCAAAATATTAAATTTTCGCTAGTTTTAGTAGATTTTCTTAAAACTCCTTAATATAAATCAATTATAACTATTGAAAATATAAAATATATCAAATTATCAATCATCTAAACAGGTTATTTTATATATTACTTAAAATAATATGTTTGAAAAAATAAAATTAAATATCTCAATGGTATCACCAGAGCAATTCTCAGTGGCGTTAGTTGGATGCATGAAATAATCCAGTATTTTGATGAATATTGAAAACTTTAATTTTGGTTGAAATGAATGATGGTAATGAAATAATTAAATTTGACTAATGTGGATTATGTAAATTTTATTTTAATATATTACTTAATTTTTTGATATTAATTCAAATATTCACTGATCAATAAATATATATATATATTATATATATACATATGTGTGCATACAAAATTTTTTATTTAATTAATTAAATATTATTGTTATTAATAAAAAAATGTAACTTTTTCTTTAAAAATTTGCAATATATGTCAAAGCAAGATACAAAATTCCCATATGTACATACGTGTTTACATACAAGTATACTACTTGTATGCTTGACGAAGGCAAAAGGCAAAGGTAGTAAGAGTATGATTGTATTCCAACGTTAAAGAAATAAATATAAATATAAAAATATAATTTTAACTACAAATATATTTTTAAAAAGTTGTATTTATGTATGTAGCGAGAAAAATTATTTAAAAATTAAATATATCAGGTTAGAGGCCTGGGTGTTAAAATACAGTCATAATCTATTTAACACGATCGCGGACACTAAAAATTTCTGGAAGCTGCAAAAATAGACAGGCAATTATTTTTGAAACTAGTTGCAAAATCCTAAATCTGATTACACATATATTATAAGTGTAGTCAGAACATCGTATTTTAACTGTTATATGAAAGTACTTAATGAATCAAGTGGTCATTACTTTAAAATGTATATTAATTACAAAAACTTAAAGTTACATGAAATTAAATGAACAAAACTTGGCTTTAAAATTTGAATGCTGTAGCATCACGTCATTTTGCATCACTATAAAAATAAATGCTATAGCATTCACGTCCGCGAACGTGTTAATTGTATAATGAGTATGTACATATGTATGTACTCGTGCTCATGCAATATAGAATCACAACAGAATTGTGCGTTCGTTTAAAATTTTAATTGAACAAAATTTTGAATCTTTGTTAAAAGAATATTGTGGTCCTGAAAAGGACCGTTTTTTATGTTTTTCAAATATGTACCCAAGAAATTATTTAACCGCCGAAACCGTATAAAGTACGGCCTTGTCTCTTTAAAGCGTACACAACATCCATAGCTGTAACTGTTTTCCTTTTGGCATGTTCAGTATAGGTAACTGCATCACGGATAACATTCTCCAAAAATACTTTTAAAACACCACGAGTTTCTTCATATATCAAACCAGATATACGTTTTACACCACCACGACGAGCTAAACGTCGAATAGCTGGTTTAGTGATACCTTGGATGTTATCACGTAAAACTTTGCGATGACGTTTGGCGCCACCTTTTCCCAAACCTTTACCACCTTTGCCGCGACCAGTCATTTTTTATTGTAGTATTTACTATTTGCACAAGTAAGAATTTAACACTTTAACACTGTGACACTTCACCACCAATGAAATAACAGAAGCGAGAGCACATCTATTTATACCAAAATCTCACAACTGCTATACACAAGACAAAAGGTACGCCATACATCTATCTCGCTTCAACACATACCTCATAATACATGGACTTGTGAAACATATTAGTTGGAATTGCTACTTAGGTTGTGAACGTTATACAATTTGTTATAGGTACAGTGTACAGTGTATAGTGTTCTATAGTGTTCAAATCAGTGTGACAAATAATAAAAAAAGTGAGTAGTGAAAAATGGCTCGTACAAAGCAAACAGCCCGAAAATCGACTGGTGGAAAGGCACCACGTAAACAATTGGCGACAAAAGCAGCACGCAAAAGTGCACCAGCAACTGGTGGAGTTAAAAAGCCACATCGTTATCGTCCAGGTACAGTGGCGTTGCGTGAAATTCGTCGCTATCAAAAGAGTACCGAATTATTGATACGCAAATTGCCATTCCAGCGCTTGGTTCGTGAAATAGCGCAAGATTTCAAAACAGATCTACGTTTCCAAAGTTCTGCTGTTATGGCTCTACAAGAAGCAAGTGAAGCATACTTGGTTGGTCTTTTTGAAGATACCAATTTGTGTGCCATCCATGCTAAGCGTGTTACAATTATGCCAAAAGATATTCAATTGGCTAGACGTATTCGTGGTGAACGTGCTTAAATCAATAAGAAAACATATAAAAAAACGGTCCTTTTCAGGACCACAATTTGTTAAACAAAAAAGATCAAAAATTTTATTGAAATATTTATGCATATACATACCTATATGTGTAGGTATTTTTGTGTTTTCGTAAATGTATGAGTACATGTACAGTTCTTTATCTACTCCACATCGTTTATACTCGTGTGCTTTTAAGTATAGTCGGCATGCATGTATACACGTTTATGTACGTATGTATATGCGCACATAACCAGTTAATAAGCAGCAAAGCAGCAATTTTGGCGCAATTCGGTAATATGTACAAAAATATAATACACATAATGCCACGTTCTTTATTAAGAATATTAAATGAATAAGAAAACTAATATATTTTAAAAAATGGTCCTTTTCAGGACCACAATTTGTTAAACGAAAAAGATCAACAATGTTATTGGAATATTTATGCGTATACATATATGTGTAGATATTTTTGTGTTTTCGTTAATGTACGTAGTACACACATACAAACATACATATACATTTCTTTGTCTACTCCACATCATTTATACACGAGCGTTTTTTAGTACAGCCTGTAGGCATGTATACACATGTATGAATGAATATGTATACATAACCAGTTTATATGCCGCAGTTTTGGCGCAAATATACATGCGTCTAAGTGTATGAAAAAATAACACATTTATTAGGAAAATTATTTAAATCTCTTTGTAAATGTATTTTGTCGTCCTGAAAAGGACGGTTTGTTTGCGTCGGTATTTATAATTATAATTCGCCTATATTTTTCACTTTATGCTTTCTTTTCGGTCTTCTTTGGCAAAAGTACAGCTTGAATATTAGGCAAAACACCACCTTGAGCAATAGTTACACCAGACAACAATTTATTCAATTCTTCATCGTTGCGGATGGCCAATTGTAAATGACGTGGGATGATTCTTGTCTTTTTGTTATCACGAGCAGCATTACCAGCCAATTCAAGAACTTCAGCTGCTAAATATTCCATAACTGCAGCTAGATAAACTGGAGCACCGGCACCAACACGCTCAGCATAATTGCCTTTGCGCAACAAACGATGAATACGACCAACTGGAAATTGAAGACCAGCACGATTTGAACGGGACTTTGCCTTTCCCTTAACTTTACCACCTTTACCACGGCCTGACATTTTCACTGCTATAGATTGTTCACTTCACTACACTAAAAAGCAATGTAATGTATTATACTCAATGTATAAGCACACTAATCACTGATACACAAAATGTGCGCTGCTTATATACTTTTTCGCTATGCTGAGCACCAACCCCTGTACTGTGCTGTTGAGCATCGTGCGTATACTACTACTTCGTATTATCTCGCCGAAGAGTTGGTCGGCAAATATACACTTAAGCATGCACACGACAAATGGTAGGTATAATAAGTGACAGTGCGAGTGAAAATAAAATCATAAAATCGTCAAAGTTGTGAAGAAATTAAAATGCCGCCAAAAACTAGTGGAAAAGCAGCGAAGAAAGCCGGTAAGGCTCAAAAGAATATTACTAAAAATGATAAGAAAAAGAAGCGTAAGAGGAAGGAAAGTTATGCCATCTACATCTATAAAGTGTTGAAACAAGTACATCCTGATACCGGTATTTCATCCAAGGCCATGAGCATTATGAATAGTTTTGTGAATGACATCTTTGAGCGCATTGCTGCGGAAGCGTCGCGTTTAGCTCACTATAACAAACGTTCAACCATCACCAGTCGCGAAATTCAAACTGCTGTACGTTTACTCTTGCCCGGTGAATTGGCCAAACATGCCGTCAGTGAAGGTACCAAAGCTGTTACCAAATATACCAGTTCCAAATAATTTTTCCAACTGAACTAATGGTATATAAATATATTAACAAAACAAGGCCCTTTTCAGGGCCATAAAATATAAATTAACAAAGAGGATAAAAAATTGTTGATTAATATCTCTACATATGTACATATGTATGCACATTGAAATTAATTTAAAAATTCCTTAATATTGAAGAATATATTCATATGGTTTCATTAGTCTATTAAATATGATTTTGTTGAACTACTTGGTTTTTATTTTTTTAATGTTTTCTACACACTGTAAGGAATAAATTCACTTTTGATCTTTTTGTTAAGAGATTTTGTAGCCCTGAAAAGGGCTTATTATTAATTTACCATGAAGGTTCCGTTTATAACTCACTTACAAACACCGTAAATTATTTACTTTTTACCTGCTGCTGTAGGTTTTTTTGCGGCTGGCTTTTTATTCGATGCAGACTTCTTGGATTTAGCAGCAGTTGCTTTTGCTTTAGCTGCTTTTGGTTTAGCAGTTGCAGATTTGGCTTTAGTTGGTTTCACTTTTAATGCGCCACCCTTTTTTGCATCTTTCGCCTTAGCCTTTTCAGTTTTCTTCTTTTCAGCTGTTTTCTTACTGGCAACAGCTTTTTTTACCTTTTTCTCACCACTTGCCGCCTTTTTGACTTTACTCAACGATTTTTTCTTTGATGCACCACTATCTGCTGCCTTCTTTTTAGCCTTAACCTTCTCTGCTGATTTTACGGCTTTTGATTTCAATTTTCCCTCGCTTGATTTACTGGCTGCAACTGATAGTTTGAATGAACCGGACGCACCTTTTCCTTTGGTTTGAATTAGTTTTCCACTTGTAACAGCCGATTTCAAATAACGTTTAATGAATGGTGCCAATTTTTGGACATCACATTTGTATGTCGCACTAATATATTTCTTAATCGCCAAGAGTGATGAACCGCCACGTTCCTTTAAATTCTTAATTGATGCGTCGACCATTTGTTGTGTTGGTGGATGGGTAGGGGCAACCGACGGCTTTTTGGGTTTAGCTGCCTTAACCTTTTTGGCAACAACTTTCTTTTCAGCAATAGTAGCAGCAGTAGCTACTGGGGAGCTTACATTCACAACAGCAACTGAATCAGACATCTTTATTTATATATTGTAGATTAAAACCTCAATTCAAATTCCACGTATGTATTATACACTTTATACACTTCACTCACTTTATGCACTACACTAATAGAGCACTGGTAAATTAAGAGAATTTCTGGAATCCAATATGTAGTTTAACTCCCTTCAAAATTTGAGAAGCAGAGCGAAAAGATGATAATCAAATTTTCACGTTCCAGTGCTATTTAGTGCTTCTATATGACAAACTTTAAGATTTATTTAATTCACTAAAATTCATTGAATTTACTAATTCAACAAATTTATATGTAAAACGATAGTATGCATGAGTCACTTTCATATCAATATACTTAAATTGGAATAAAATCAATATTTTTCTTGTAACGAGTGTTTTAGTCGAAACTTTGTACTCAAAATATTAAATTTTCGCTAGTTTTAGTAGATTTTCTTAAAACTCCTTAATATAAATCAATTATAACTATTGAAAATATAAAATATATCAAATTATCAATCATCTAAACAGGTTATTTTATATATTACTTAAAATAATATGTTTGAAAAAATAAAATTAAATATCTCAATGGTATCACCAGAGCAATTCTCAGTGGCGTTAGTTGGATGCATGAAATAATCCAGTATTTTGATGAATATTGAAAACTTTAATTTTGGTTGAAATGAATGATGGTAATGAAATAATTAAATTTGACTAATGTGGATTATGTAAATTTTATTTTAATATATTACTTAATTTTTTGATATTAATTCAAATATTCACTGATCAATAAATATATATATATATTATATATATACATATGTGTGCATACAAAATTTTTTATTTAATTAATTAAATATTATTGTTATTAATAAAAAAATGTAACTTTTTCTTTAAAAATTTGCAATATATGTCAAAGCAAGATACAAAATTCCCATATGTACATACGTGTTTACATACAAGTATACTACTTGTATGCTTGACGAAGGCAAAAGGCAAAGGTAGTAAGAGTATGATTGTATTCCAACGTTAAAGAAATAAATATAAATATAAAAATATAATTTTAACTACAAATATATTTTTAAAAAGTTGTATTTATGTATGTAGCGAAAAAAATTATTTAAAAATTAAATATATCAGGTTAGAGGCCTGGGTGTTAAAATACAGTCATAATCTATTTAACACGATCGCGGACACTAAAAATTTCTGGAAGCTGCAAAAATAGACAGGCAATTATTTTTGAAACTAGTTGCAAAATCCTAAATCTGATTACACATATATTATAAGTGTAGTCAGAACATCGTATTTTAACTGTTATATGAAAGTACTTAATGAATCAAGTGGTCATTACTTTAAAATGTATATTAATTACAAAAACTTAAAGTTACATGAAATTTAAATGAACAAAACTTGGCTTTAAAATTTGAATGCTGTAGCATCACGTCATTTTGCATCACTATAAAAATAAATGCTATAGCATTCACGTCCGCGAACGTGTTAATTGTATAATGAGTATGTACATATGTATGTACTCGTGCTCATGCAATATAGAATCACAACAGAATTGTGCGTTCGTTTAAAATTTTAATTGAACAAAATTTTGAATCTTTGTTAAAAGAATATTGTGGTCCTGAAAAGGACCGTTTTTTATGTTTTTCAAATATGTACCCAAGAAATTATTTAACCGCCGAAACCGTATAAAGTACGGCCTTGTCTCTTTAAAGCGTACACAACATCCATAGCTGTAACTGTTTTCCTTTTGGCATGTTCAGTATAGGTAACTGCATCACGGATAACATTCTCCAAAAATACTTTTAAAACACCACGAGTTTCTTCATATATCAAACCAGATATACGTTTTACACCACCACGACGAGCTAAACGTCGAATAGCTGGTTTAGTGATACCTTGGATGTTATCACGTAAAACTTTGCGATGACGTTTGGCGCCACCTTTTCCCAAACCTTTACCACCTTTGCCGCGACCAGTCATTTTTTATTGTAGTATTTACTATTTGCACAAGTAAGAATTTAACACTTTAACACTGTGACACTTCACCACCAATGAAATAACAGAAGCGAGAGCACATCTATTTATACCAAAATCTCACAACTGCTATACACAAGACAAAAGGTACGCCATACATCTATCTCGCTTCAACACATACCTCATAATACATGGACTTGTGAAACATATTAGTTGGAATTGCTACTTAGGTTGTGAACGTTATACAATTTGTTATAGGTACAGTGTACAGTGTATAGTGTTCTATAGTGTTCAAATCAGTGTGACAAATAATAAAAAAAGTGAGTAGTGAAAAATGGCTCGTACAAAGCAAACAGCCCGAAAATCGACTGGTGGAAAGGCACCACGTAAACAATTGGCGACAAAAGCAGCACGCAAAAGTGCACCAGCAACTGGTGGAGTTAAAAAGCCACATCGTTATCGTCCAGGTACAGTGGCGTTGCGTGAAATTCGTCGCTATCAAAAGAGTACCGAATTATTGATACGCAAATTGCCATTCCAGCGCTTGGTTCGTGAAATAGCGCAAGATTTCAAAACAGATCTACGTTTCCAAAGTTCTGCTGTTATGGCTCTACAAGAAGCAAGTGAAGCATACTTGGTTGGTCTTTTTGAAGATACCAATTTGTGTGCCATCCATGCTAAGCGTGTTACAATTATGCCAAAAGATATTCAATTGGCTAGACGTATTCGTGGTGAACGTGCTTAAATCAATAAGAAAACATATAAAAAAACGGTCCTTTTCAGGACCACAATTTGTTAAACAAAAAAGATCAAAAATTTTATTGAAATATTTATGCATATACATACCTATATGTGTAGGTATTTTTGTGTTTTCGTAAATGTATGAGTACATGTACAGTTCTTTATCTACTCCACATCGTTTATACTCGTGTGCTTTTAAGTATAGTCGGCATGCATGTATACACGTTTATGTACGTATGTATATGCGCACATAACCAGTTAATAAGCAGCAAAGCAGCAATTTTGGCGCAATTCGGTAATATGTACAAAAATATAATACACATAATGCCACGTTCTTTATTAAGAATATTAAATGAATAAGAAAACTAATATATTTTAAAAAATGGTCCTTTTCAGGACCACAATTTGTTAAACGAAAAAGATCAACAATGTTATTGGAATATTTATGCGTATACATATATGTGTAGATATTTTTGTGTTTTCGTTAATGTACGTAGTACACACATACAAACATACATATACATTTCTTTGTCTACTCCACATCATTTATACACGAGCGTTTTTTAGTACAGCCTGTAGGCATGTATACACATGTATGAATGAATATGTATACATAACCAGTTTATATGCCGCAGTTTTGGCGCAAATATACATGCGTCTAAGTGTATGAAAAAATAACACATTTATTAGGAAAATTATTTAAATCTCTTTGTAAATGTATTTTGTCGTCCTGAAAAGGACGGTTTGTTTGCGTCGGTATTTATAATTATAATTCGCCTATATTTTTCACTTTATGCTTTCTTTTCGGTCTTCTTTGGCAAAAGTACAGCTTGAATATTAGGCAAAACACCACCTTGAGCAATAGTTACACCAGACAACAATTTATTCAATTCTTCATCGTTGCGGATGGCCAATTGTAAATGACGTGGGATGATTCTTGTCTTTTTGTTATCACGAGCAGCATTACCAGCCAATTCAAGAACTTCAGCTGCTAAATATTCCATAACTGCAGCTAGATAAACTGGAGCACCGGCACCAACACGCTCAGCATAATTGCCTTTGCGCAACAAACGATGAATACGACCAACTGGAAATTGAAGACCAGCACGATTTGAACGGGACTTTGCCTTTCCCTTAACTTTACCACCTTTACCACGGCCTGACATTTTCACTGCTATAGATTGTTCACTTCACTACACTAAAAAGCAATGTAATGTATTATACTCAATGTATAAGCACACTAATCACTGATACACAAAATGTGCGCTGCTTATATACTTTTTCGCTATGCTGAGCACCAACCCCTGTACTGTGCTGTTGAGCATCGTGCGTATACTACTACTTCGTATTGTCTCACCGAAGAGTTGGTCGGCAAATGTACACTTAAGCTTGCACCAGACACATGGTATGTATAATAAGTGACAAATAGTGCGAGTGAAAATAAAATATCATCAACGTTGTGAAGAAATTAAAATGCCGCCAAAAACTAGTGGAAAAGCAGCAAAGAAAGCCGGTAAGGCTCAAAAGAATATTACTAAAAATGATAAGAAAAAGAAGCGTAAGAGGAAGGAAAGTTATGCCATCTACATCTATAAAGTGTTGAAACAAGTACATCCTGATACCGGTATTTCATCCAAGGCCATGAGCATTATGAATAGTTTTGTGAATGACATCTTTGAGCGCATTGCTGCGGAAGCGTCGCGTTTAGCTCACTATAACAAACGTTCAACCATCACCAGTCGCGAAATTCAAACTGCTGTACGTTTACTCTTGCCCGGTGAATTGGCCAAACATGCCGTCAGTGAAGGTACCAAAGCTGTTACCAAATATACCAGTTCCAAATAATTTTTCCAACTGAACTAATGGTATATAAATATATTAACAAAACAAGGCCCTTTTCAGGGCCATAAAATATAAATTAACAAAGAGGATAAAAAATTGTTGATTAATATCTCTACATATGTACATATGTATGCACATTGAAATTAATTTAAAAATTCCTTAATATTGAAGAATATATTCATATGGTTTCATTAGTCTATTAAATATGATTTTGTTGAACTACTTGGTTTTTATTTTTTTAATGTTTTCTACACACTGTAAGGAATAAATTCACTTTTGATCTTTTTGTTAAGAGATTTTGTAGCCCTGAAAAGGGCTTATTATTAATTTACCATGAAGGTTCCGTTTATAACTCACTTACAAACACCGTAAATTATTTACTTTTTACCTGCTGCTGTAGGTTTTTTTGCGGCTGGCTTTTTATTCGATGCAGACTTCTTGGATTTAGCAGCAGTTGCTTTTGCTTTAGCTGCTTTTGGTTTAGCAGTTGCAGATTTGGCTTTAGTTGGTTTCACTTTTAATGCGCCACCCTTTTTTGCATCTTTCGCCTTAGCCTTTTCAGTTTTCTTCTTTTCAGCTGTTTTCTTACTGGCAACAGCTTTTTTTACCTTTTTCTCACCACTTGCCGCCTTTTTGACTTTACTCAACGATTTTTTCTTTGATGCACCACTATCTGCTGCCTTCTTTTTAGCCTTAACCTTCTCTGCTGATTTTACGGCTTTTGATTTCAATTTTCCCTCGCTTGATTTACTGGCTGCAACTGATAGTTTGAATGAACCGGACGCACCTTTTCCTTTGGTTTGAATTAGTTTTCCACTTGTAACAGCCGATTTCAAATAACGTTTAATGAATGGTGCCAATTTTTGGACATCACATTTGTATGTCGCACTAATATATTTCTTAATCGCCAAGAGTGATGAACCGCCACGTTCCTTTAAATTCTTAATTGATGCGTCGACCATTTGTTGTGTTGGTGGATGGGTAGGGGCAACCGACGGCTTTTTGGGTTTAGCTGCCTTAACCTTTTTGGCAACAACTTTCTTTTCAGCAATAGTAGCAGCAGTAGCTACTGGGGAGCTTACATTCACAACAGCAACTGAATCAGACATCTTTATTTATATATTGTAGATTAAAACCTCAATTCAAATTCCACGTATGTATTATACACTTTATACACTTCACTCACTTTATGCACTACACTAATAGAGCACTGGTAAATTAAGAGAATTTCTGGAATCCAATATGTAGTTTAACTCCCTTCAAAATTTGAGAAGCAGAGCGAAAAGATGATAATCAAATTTTCACGTTCCAGTGCTATTTAGTGCTTCTATATGACAAACTTTAAGATTTATTTAATTCACTAAAATTCATTGAATTTACTAATTCAACAAATTTATATGTAAAACGATAGTATGCATGAGTCACTTTCATATCAATATACTTAAATTGGAATAAAATCAATATTTTTCTTGTAACGAGTGTTTTAGTCGAAACTTTGTACTCAAAATATTAAATTTTCGCTAGTTTTAGTAGATTTTCTTAAAACTCCTTAATATAAATCAATTATAACTATTGAAAATATAAAATATATCAAATTATCAATCATCTAAACAGGTTATTTTATATATTACTTAAAATAATATGTTTGAAAAAATAAAATTAAATATCTCAATGGTATCACCAGAGCAATTCTCAGTGGCGTTAGTTGGATGCATGAAATAATCCAGTATTTTGATGAATATTGAAAACTTTAATTTTGGTTGAAATGAATGATGGTAATGAAATAATTAAATTTGACTAATGTGGATTATGTAAATTTTATTTTAATATATTACTTAATTTTTTGATATTAATTCAAATATTCACTGATCAATAAATATATATATATATTATATATATACATATGTGTGCATACAAAATTTTTTATTTAATTAATTAAATATTATTGTTATTAATAAAAAAATGTAACTTTTTCTTTAAAAATTTGCAATATATGTCAAAGCAAGATACAAAATTCCCATATGTACATACGTGTTTACATACAAGTATACTACTTGTATGCTTGACGAAGGCAAAAGGCAAAGGTAGTAAGAGTATGATTGTATTCCAACGTTAAAGAAATAAATATAAATATAAAAATATAATTTTAACTACAAATATATTTTTAAAAAGTTGTATTTATGTATGTAGCGAAAAAAATTATTTAAAAATTAAATATATCAGGTTAGAGGCCTGGGTGTTAAAATACAGTCATAATCTATTTAACACGATCGCGGACACTAAAAATTTCTGGAAGCTGCAAAAATAGACAGGCAATTATTTTTGAAACTAGTTGCAAAATCCTAAATCTGATTACACATATATTATAAGTGTAGTCAGAACATCGTATTTTAACTGTTATATGAAAGTACTTAATGAATCAAGTGGTCATTACTTTAAAATGTATATTAATTACAAAAACTTAAAGTTACATGAAATTTAAATGAACAAAACTTGGCTTTAAAATTTGAATGCTGTAGCATCACGTCATTTTGCATCACTATAAAAATAAATGCTATAGCATTCACGTCCGCGAACGTGTTAATTGTATAATGAGTATGTACATATGTATGTACTCGTGCTCATGCAATATAGAATCACAACAGAATTGTGCGTTCGTTTAAAATTTTAATTGAACAAAATTTTGAATCTTTGTTAAAAGAATATTGTGGTCCTGAAAAGGACCGTTTTTTATGTTTTTCAAATATGTACCCAAGAAATTATTTAACCGCCGAAACCGTATAAAGTACGGCCTTGTCTCTTTAAAGCGTACACAACATCCATAGCTGTAACTGTTTTCCTTTTGGCATGTTCAGTATAGGTAACTGCATCACGGATAACATTCTCCAAAAATACTTTTAAAACACCACGAGTTTCTTCATATATCAAACCAGATATACGTTTTACACCACCACGACGAGCTAAACGTCGAATAGCTGGTTTAGTGATACCTTGGATGTTATCACGTAAAACTTTGCGATGACGTTTGGCGCCACCTTTTCCCAAACCTTTACCACCTTTGCCGCGACCAGTCATTTTTTATTGTAGTATTTACTATTTGCACAAGTAAGAATTTAACACTTTAACACTGTGACACTTCACCACCAATGAAATAACAGAAGCGAGAGCACATCTATTTATACCAAAATCTCACAACTGCTATACACAAGACAAAAGGTACGCCATACATCTATCTCGCTTCAACACATACCTCATAATACATGGACTTGTGAAACATATTAGTTGGAATTGCTACTTAGGTTGTGAACGTTATACAATTTGTTATAGGTACAGTGTACAGTGTATAGTGTTCTATAGTGTTCAAATCAGTGTGACAAATAATAAAAAAAGTGAGTAGTGAAAAATGGCTCGTACAAAGCAAACAGCCCGAAAATCGACTGGTGGAAAGGCACCACGTAAACAATTGGCGACAAAAGCAGCACGCAAAAGTGCACCAGCAACTGGTGGAGTTAAAAAGCCACATCGTTATCGTCCAGGTACAGTGGCGTTGCGTGAAATTCGTCGCTATCAAAAGAGTACCGAATTATTGATACGCAAATTGCCATTCCAGCGCTTGGTTCGTGAAATAGCGCAAGATTTCAAAACAGATCTACGTTTCCAAAGTTCTGCTGTTATGGCTCTACAAGAAGCAAGTGAAGCATACTTGGTTGGTCTTTTTGAAGATACCAATTTGTGTGCCATCCATGCTAAGCGTGTTACAATTATGCCAAAAGATATTCAATTGGCTAGACGTATTCGTGGTGAACGTGCTTAAATCAATAAGAAAACATATAAAAAAACGGTCCTTTTCAGGACCACAATTTGTTAAACAAAAAAGATCAAAAATTTTATTGAAATATTTATGCATATACATACCTATATGTGTAGGTATTTTTGTGTTTTCGTAAATGTATGTAGTACATGTACAGTTCTTTATCTACTCCACATCGTTTATACTCGTGTGCTTTTAAGTATAGTCGGCATGCATGTATACACGTTTATGTACGTATGTATATGCGCACATAACCAGTTAATAAGCAGCAAAGCAGCAATTTTGGCGCAATTCGGTAATATGTACAAAAATATAATACACATAATGGGATGCCACGTTCTTTATTAAGAATATTAAATGAATAAGAAAACTAATATATTTTAAAAAATGGTCCTTTTCAGGACCACAATTTGTTAAACGAAAAAGATCAACAATGTTATTGGAATATTTATGCGTATACATATATGTGTAGATATTTTTGTGTTTTCGTTAATGTACGTAGTACACACATACAAACATACATATACATTTCTTTGTCTACTCCACATCATTTATACACGAGCGTTTTTTAGTACAGCCTGTAGGCATGTATACACATGTATGAATGAATATGTATACATAACCAGTTTATATGCCGCAGTTTTGGCGCAAATATACATGCGTCTAAGTGTATGAAAAAATAACACATTTATTAGGAAAATTATTTAAATCTCTTTGTAAATGTATTTTGTCGTCCTGAAAAGGACGGTTTGTTTGCGTCGGTATTTATAATTATAATTCGCCTATATTTTTCACTTTATGCTTTCTTTTCGGTCTTCTTTGGCAAAAGTACAGCTTGAATATTAGGCAAAACACCACCTTGAGCAATAGTTACACCAGACAACAATTTATTCAATTCTTCATCGTTGCGGATGGCCAATTGTAAATGACGTGGGATGATTCTTGTCTTTTTGTTATCACGAGCAGCATTACCAGCCAATTCAAGAACTTCAGCTGCTAAATATTCCATAACTGCAGCTAGATAAACTGGAGCACCGGCACCAACACGCTCAGCATAATTGCCTTTGCGCAACAAACGATGAATACGACCAACTGGAAATTGAAGACCAGCACGATTTGAACGGGACTTTGCCTTTCCCTTAACTTTACCACCTTTACCACGGCCTGACATTTTCACTGCTATAGATTGTTCACTTCACTACACTAAAAAGCAATGTAATGTATTATACTCAATGTATAAGCACACTAATCACTGATACACAAAATGTGCGCTGCTTATATACTTTTTCGCTATGCTGAGCACCAACCCCTGTACTGTGCTGTTGAGCATCGTGCGTATACTACTACTTCGTATTATCTCGCCGAAGAGTTGGTCGGCAAATATACACTTAAGCATGCACACGACAAATGGTAGGTATAATAAGTGACAGTGCGAGTGAAAATAAAATCATAAAATCGTCAAAGTTGTGAAGAAATTAAAATGCCGCCAAAAACTAGTGGAAAAGCAGCGAAGAAAGCCGGTAAGGCTCAAAAGAATATTACTAAAAATGATAAGAAAAAGAAGCGTAAGAGGAAGGAAAGTTATGCCATCTACATCTATAAAGTGTTGAAACAAGTACATCCTGATACCGGTATTTCATCCAAGGCCATGAGCATTATGAATAGTTTTGTGAATGACATCTTTGAGCGCATTGCTGCGGAAGCGTCGCGTTTAGCTCACTATAACAAACGTTCAACCATCACCAGTCGCGAAATTCAAACTGCTGTACGTTTACTCTTGCCCGGTGAATTGGCCAAACATGCCGTCAGTGAAGGTACCAAAGCTGTTACCAAATATACCAGTTCCAAATAATTTTTCCAACTGAACTAATGGTATATAAATATATTA
Source organism: Anastrepha obliqua (assembly GCF_027943255.1). Taxonomy (NCBI): domain Eukaryota; kingdom Metazoa; phylum Arthropoda; class Insecta; order Diptera; family Tephritidae; genus Anastrepha; species Anastrepha obliqua. The sequence continues at coordinate 36,706,492 of NC_072896.1, forward strand.
ACAAAACAAGGCCCTTTTCAGGGCCATAAAATATAAATTAACAAAGAGGATAAAAAATTGTTGATTAATATCTCTACATATGTACATATGTATGCACATTGAAATTAATTTAAAAATTCCTTAATATTGAAGAATATATTCATATGGTTTCATTAGTCTATTAAATATGATTTTGTTGAACTACTTGGTTTTTATTTTTTTAATGTTTTCTACACACTGTAAGGAATAAATTCACTTTTGATCTTTTTGTTAAGAGATTTTGTAGCCCTGAAAAGGGCTTATTATTAATTTACCATGAAGGTTCCGTTTATAACTCACTTACAAACACCGTAAATTATTTACTTTTTACCTGCTGCTGTAGGTTTTTTTGCGGCTGGCTTTTTATTCGATGCAGACTTCTTGGATTTAGCAGCAGTTGCTTTTGCTTTAGCTGCTTTTGGTTTAGCAGTTGCAGATTTGGCTTTAGTTGGTTTCACTTTTAATGCGCCACCCTTTTTTGCATCTTTCGCCTTAGCCTTTTCAGTTTTCTTCTTTTCAGCTGTTTTCTTACTGGCAACAGCTTTTTTTACCTTTTTCTCACCACTTGCCGCCTTTTTGACTTTACTCAACGATTTTTTCTTTGATGCACCACTATCTGCTGCCTTCTTTTTAGCCTTAACCTTCTCTGCTGATTTTACGGCTTTTGATTTCAATTTTCCCTCGCTTGATTTACTGGCTGCAACTGATAGTTTGAATGAACCGGACGCACCTTTTCCTTTGGTTTGAATTAGTTTTCCACTTGTAACAGCCGATTTCAAATAACGTTTAATGAATGGTGCCAATTTTTGGACATCACATTTGTATGTCGCACTAATATATTTCTTAATCGCCAAGAGTGATGAACCGCCACGTTCCTTTAAATTCTTAATTGATGCGTCGACCATTTGTTGTGTTGGTGGATGGGTAGGGGCAACCGACGGCTTTTTGGGTTTAGCTGCCTTAACCTTTTTGGCAACAACTTTCTTTTCAGCAATAGTAGCAGCAGTAGCTACTGGGGAGCTTACATTCACAACAGCAACTGAATCAGACATCTTTATTTATATATTGTAGATTAAAACCTCAATTCAAATTCCACGTATGTATTATACACTTTATACACTTCACTCACTTTATGCACTACACTAATAGAGCACTGGTAAATTAAGAGAATTTCTGGAATCCAATATGTAGTTTAACTCCCTTCAAAATTTGAGAAGCAGAGCGAAAAGATGATAATCAAATTTTCACGTTCCAGTGCTATTTAGTGCTTCTATATGACAAACTTTAAGATTTATTTAATTCACTAAAATTCATTGAATTTACTAATTCAACAAATTTATATGTAAAACGATAGTATGCATGAGTCACTTTCATATCAATATACTTAAATTGGAATAAAATCAATATTTTTCTTGTAACGAGTGTTTTAGTCGAAACTTTGTACTCAAAATATTAAATTTTCGCTAGTTTTAGTAGATTTTCTTAAAACTCCTTAATATAAATCAATTATAACTATTGAAAATATAAAATATATCAAATTATCAATCATCTAAACAGGTTATTTTATATATTACTTAAAATAATATGTTTGAAAAAATAAAATTAAATATCTCAATGGTATCACCAGAGCAATTCTCAGTGGCGTTAGTTGGATGCATGAAATAATCCAGTATTTTGATGAATATTGAAAACTTTAATTTTGGTTGAAATGAATGATGGTAATGAAATAATTAAATTTGACTAATGTGGATTATGTAAATTTTATTTTAATATATTACTTAATTTTTTGATATTAATTCAAATATTCACTGATCAATAAATATATATATATATTATATATATACATATGTGTGCATACAAAATTTTTTATTTAATTAATTAAATATTATTGTTATTAATAAAAAAATGTAACTTTTTCTTTAAAAATTTGCAATATATGTCAAAGCAAGATACAAAATTCCCATATGTACATACGTGTTTACTAAAGTGGTGCACAAGTCGATATATATGTGCTTTCAAGTCATTTGCTAAATTCACACAACAATGCAGTGTTTTGTTCTCAACTAACAGTAACAGGCAATAGCAGCTAGAGAGAAAACCAAATCATGCTTTTGTATGACTTGTTTCTCTCTCAGCATTATCACAACACACATATTTCGGCAAGATAGCAAGAAAAGCAATGACACTGAAAGGCAATGAAAAACAATTCAATTCAAACAAGTGAATTGTGTCAAATGTGGATTATTTACTTACATGAATTCCTGATATTTTAAAATCAAATAGGCAGTTAATGTTTGGTATGATGGTTTTGTAGAATAAAAATTAAATTCTGATTAATATTTGAATGTAACTTACGCTTTGCCTGCTAATATACACTACGTACATACATACATATGACACCAATTCACACATTGTACTTGATGTCTTTCGGCAAAGCTTGTATGAGAATGTTTTTCTACCATTGCCATACAAGCATATAAGCAGCGTCGTGCAATTCGTGCACTGTCGATAGAGCCGAAGTAGTATTGCTTGTTGAAGACAGTTTTTCTTCGTTGCTGTTCAAGTTGTGTGCCTACATTGCTTTTTGTCTTCACAAACAGTGTCACATGCAATGTGTGACTTGTTGCTTTGTAATAAGCAAGTCATTTGTGCACCACTTTAGTGTTTACATACAAGTATACTACTTGTATGCTTGACGAAGGCAAAAGGCAAAGGTAGTAAGAGTATGATTGTATTCCAACGTTAAAGAAATAAATATAAATATAAAAATATAATTTTAACTACAAATATATTTTTAAAAAGTTGTATTTATGTATGTAGCGAAAAAAATTATTTAAAAATTAAATATATCAGGTTAGAGGCCTGGGTGTTAAAATACAGTCATAATCTATTTAACACGATCGCGGACACTAAAAATTTCTGGAAGCTGCAAAAATAGACAGGCAATTATTTTTGAAACTAGTTGCAAAATCCTAAATCTGATTACACATATATTATAAGTGTAGTCAGAACATCGTATTTTAACTGTTATATGAAAGTACTTAATGAATCAAGTGGTCATTACTTTAAAATGTATATTAATTACAAAAACTTAAAGTTACATGAAATTTAAATGAACAAAACTTGGCTTTAAAATTTGAATGCTGTAGCATCACGTCATTTTGCATCACTATAAAAATAAATGCTATAGCATTCACGTCCGCGAACGTGTTAATTGTATAATGAGTATGTACATATGTATGTACTCGTGCTCATGCAATATAGAATCACAACAGAATTGTGCGTTCGTTTAAAATTTTAATTGAACAAAATTTTGAATCTTTGTTAAAAGAATATTGTGGTCCTGAAAAGGACCGTTTTTTGTTTTTCAAATATGTACCCAAGAAATTATTTAACCGCCGAAACCGTATAAAGTACGGCCTTGTCTCTTTAAAGCGTACACAACATCCATAGCTGTAACTGTTTTCCTTTTGGCATGTTCAGTATAGGTAACTGCATCACGGATAACATTCTCCAAAAATACTTTTAAAACACCACGAGTTTCTTCATATATCAAACCAGATATACGTTTTACACCACCACGACGAGCTAAACGTCGAATAGCTGGTTTAGTGATACCTTGGATATTATCACGTAAAACTTTGCGATGACGTTTGGCGCCACCTTTTCCCAAACCTTTACCACCTTTGCCGCGACCAGTCATTTTTTATTGTAGTATTTACTATTTGCACAAGTAAGAATTTAACACTTTAACACTGTGACACTTCACCACCAATGAAATAACAGAAGCGAGAGCACATCTATTTATACCAAAATCTCACAACTGCTATACACAAGACAAAAGGTACGCCATACATCTATCTCGCTTCAACACATACCTCATAATACATGGACTTGTGAAACATATTAGTTGGAATTGCTACTTAGGTTGTGAACGTTATACAATTTGTTATAGGTACAGTGTACAGTGTATAGTGTTCTATAGTGTTCAAATCAGTGTGACAAATAATAAAAAAAGTGAGTAGTGAAAAATGGCTCGTACAAAGCAAACAGCCCGAAAATCGACTGGTGGAAAGGCACCACGTAAACAATTGGCGACAAAAGCAGCACGCAAAAGTGCACCAGCAACTGGTGGAGTTAAAAAGCCACATCGTTATCGTCCAGGTACAGTGGCGTTGCGTGAAATTCGTCGCTATCAAAAGAGTACCGAATTATTGATACGCAAATTGCCATTCCAGCGCTTGGTTCGTGAAATAGCGCAAGATTTCAAAACAGATCTACGTTTCCAAAGTTCTGCTGTTATGGCTCTACAAGAAGCAAGTGAAGCATACTTGGTTGGTCTTTTTGAAGATACCAATTTGTGTGCCATCCATGCTAAGCGTGTTACAATTATGCCAAAAGATATTCAATTGGCTAGACGTATTCGTGGTGAACGTGCTTAAATCAATAAGAAAACATATAAAAAAACGGTCCTTTTCAGGACCACAATTTGTTAAACAAAAAAGATCAAAAATTTTATTGAAATATTTATGCATATACATACCTATATGTGTAGGTATTTTTGTGTTTTCGTAAATGTATGTAGTACATGTACAGTTCTTTATCTACTCCACATCGTTTATACTCGTGTGCTTTTAAGTATAGTCGGCATGCATGTATACACGTTTATGTACGTATGTATATGCGCACATAACCAGTTAATAAGCAGCAAAGCAGCAATTTTGGCGCAATTCGGTAATATGTACAAAAATATAATACACATAATGGGATGCCACGTTCTTTATTAAGAATATTAAATGAATAAGAAAACTAATATATTTTAAAAAATGGTCCTTTTCAGGACCACAATTTGTTAAACGAAAAAGATCAACAATGTTATTGGAATATTTATGCGTATACATATATGTGTAGATATTTTTGTGTTTTCGTTAATGTACGTAGTACACACATACAAACATACATATACATTTCTTTGTCTACTCCACATCATTTATACACGAGCGTTTTTTAGTACAGCCTGTAGGCATGTATACACATGTATGAATGAATATGTATACATAACCAGTTTATATGCCGCAGTTTTGGCGCAAATATACATGCGTCTAAGTGTATGAAAAAATAACACATTTATTAGGAAAATTATTTAAATCTCTTTGTAAATGTATTTTGTCGTCCTGAAAAGGACGGTTTGTTTGCGTCGGTATTTATAATTATAATTCGCCTATATTTTTCACTTTATGCTTTCTTTTCGGTCTTCTTTGGCAAAAGTACAGCTTGAATATTAGGCAAAACACCACCTTGAGCAATAGTTACACCAGACAACAATTTATTCAATTCTTCATCGTTGCGGATGGCCAATTGTAAATGACGTGGGATGATTCTTGTCTTTTTGTTATCACGAGCAGCATTACCAGCCAATTCAAGAACTTCAGCTGCTAAATATTCCATAACTGCAGCTAGATAAACTGGAGCACCGGCACCAACACGCTCAGCATAATTGCCTTTGCGCAACAAACGATGAATACGACCAACTGGAAATTGAAGACCAGCACGATTTGAACGGGACTTTGCCTTTCCCTTAACTTTACCACCTTTACCACGGCCTGACATTTTCACTGCTATAGATTGTTCACTTCACTACACTAAAAAGCAATGTAATGTATTATACTCAATGTATAAGCACACTAATCACTGATACACAAAATGTGCGCTGCTTATATACTTTTTCGCTATGCTGAGCACCAACCCCTGTACTGTGCTGTTGAGCATCGTGCGTATACTACTACTTCGTATTATCTCGCCGAAGAGTTGGTCGGCAAATATACACTTAAGCATGCACACGACAAATGGTAGGTATAATAAGTGACAGTGCGAGTGAAAATAAAATCATAAAATCGTCAAAGTTGTGAAGAAATTAAAATGCCGCCAAAAACTAGTGGAAAAGCAGCGAAGAAAGCCGGTAAGGCTCAAAAGAATATTACTAAAAATGATAAGAAAAAGAAGCGTAAGAGGAAGGAAAGTTATGCCATCTACATCTATAAAGTGTTGAAACAAGTACATCCTGATACCGGTATTTCATCCAAGGCCATGAGCATTATGAATAGTTTTGTGAATGACATCTTTGAGCGCATTGCTGCGGAAGCGTCGCGTTTAGCTCACTATAACAAACGTTCAACCATCACCAGTCGCGAAATTCAAACTGCTGTACGTTTACTCTTGCCCGGTGAATTGGCCAAACATGCCGTCAGTGAAGGTACCAAAGCTGTTACCAAATATACCAGTTCCAAATAATTTTTCCAACTGAACTAATGGTATATAAATATATTAACAAAACAAGGCCCTTTTCAGGGCCATAAAATATAAATTAACAAAGAGGATAAAAAATTGTTGATTAATATCTCTACATATGTACATATGTATGCACATTGAAATTAATTTAAAAATTCCTTAATATTGAAGAATATATTCATATGGTTTCATTAGTCTATTAAATATGATTTTGTTGAACTACTTGGTTTTTATTTTTTTAATGTTTTCTACACACTGTAAGGAATAAATTCACTTTTGATCTTTTTGTTAAGAGATTTTGTAGCCCTGAAAAGGGCTTATTATTAATTTACCATGAAGGTTCCGTTTATAACTCACTTACAAACACCGTAAATTATTTACTTTTTACCTGCTGCTGTAGGTTTTTTTGCGGCTGGCTTTTTATTCGATGCAGACTTCTTGGATTTAGCAGCAGTTGCTTTTGCTTTAGCTGCTTTTGGTTTAGCAGTTGCAGATTTGGCTTTAGTTGGTTTCACTTTTAATGCGCCACCCTTTTTTGCATCTTTCGCCTTAGCCTTTTCAGTTTTCTTCTTTTCAGCTGTTTTCTTACTGGCAACAGCTTTTTTTACCTTTTTCTCACCACTTGCCGCCTTTTTGACTTTACTCAACGATTTTTTCTTTGATGCACCACTATCTGCTGCCTTCTTTTTAGCCTTAACCTTCTCTGCTGATTTTACGGCTTTTGATTTCAATTTTCCCTCGCTTGATTTACTGGCTGCAACTGATAGTTTGAATGAACCGGACGCACCTTTTCCTTTGGTTTGAATTAGTTTTCCACTTGTAACAGCCGATTTCAAATAACGTTTAATGAATGGTGCCAATTTTTGGACATCACATTTGTATGTCGCACTAATATATTTCTTAATCGCCAAGAGTGATGAACCGCCACGTTCCTTTAAATTCTTAATTGATGCGTCGACCATTTGTTGTGTTGGTGGATGGGTAGGGGCAACCGACGGCTTTTTGGGTTTAGCTGCCTTAACCTTTTTGGCAACAACTTTCTTTTCAGCAATAGTAGCAGCAGTAGCTACTGGGGAGCTTACATTCACAACAGCAACTGAATCAGACATCTTTATTTATATATTGTAGATTAAAACCTCAATTCAAATTCCACGTATGTATTATACACTTTATACACTTCACTCACTTTATGCACTACACTAATAGAGCACTGGTAAATTAAGAGAATTTCTGGAATCCAATATGTAGTTTAACTCCCTTCAAAATTTGAGAAGCAGAGCGAAAAGATGATAATCAAATTTTCACGTTCCAGTGCTATTTAGTGCTTCTATATGACAAACTTTAAGATTTATTTAATTCACTAAAATTCATTGAATTTACTAATTCAACAAATTTATATGTAAAACGATAGTATGCATGAGTCACTTTCATATCAATATACTTAAATTGGAATAAAATCAATATTTTTCTTGTAACGAGTGTTTTAGTCGAAACTTTGTACTCAAAATATTAAATTTTCGCTAGTTTTAGTAGATTTTCTTAAAACTCCTTAATATAAATCAATTATAACTATTGAAAATATAAAATATATCAAATTATCAATCATCTAAACAGGTTATTTTATATATTACTTAAAATAATATGTTTGAAAAAATAAAATTAAATATCTCAATGGTATCACCAGAGCAATTCTCAGTGGCGTTAGTTGGATGCATGAAATAATCCAGTATTTTGATGAATATTGAAAACTTTAATTTTGGTTGAAATGAATGATGGTAATGAAATAATTAAATTTGACTAATGTGGATTATGTAAATTTTATTTTAATATATTACTTAATTTTTTGATATTAATTCAAATATTCACTGATCAATAAATATATATATATATTATATATATACATATGTGTGCATACAAAATTTTTTATTTAATTAATTAAATATTATTGTTATTAATAAAAAAATGTAACTTTTTCTTTAAAAATTTGCAATATATGTCAAAGCAAGATACAAAATTCCCATATGTACATACGTGTTTACTAAAGTGGTGCACAAGTCGATATATATGTGCTTTCAAGTCATTTGCTAAATTCACACAACAATGCAGTGTTTTGTTCTCAACTAACAGTAACAGGCAATAGCAGCTAGAGAGAAAACCAAATCATGCTTTTGTATGACTTGTTTCTCTCTCAGCATTATCACAACACACATATTTCGGCAAGATAGCAAGAAAAGCAATGACACTGAAAGGCAATGAAAAACAATTCAATTCAAACAAGTGAATTGTGTCAAATGTGGATTATTTACTTACATGAATTCCTGATATTTTAAAATCAAATAGGCAGTTAATGTTTGGTATGATGGTTTTGTAGAATAAAAATTAAATTCTGATTAATATTTGAATGTAACTTACGCTTTGCCTGCTAATATACACTACGTACATACATACATATGACACCAATTCACACATTGTACTTGATGTCTTTCGGCAAAGCTTGTATGAGAATGTTTTTCTACCATTGCCATACAAGCATATAAGCAGCGTCGTGCAATTCGTGCACTGTCGATAGAGCCGAAGTAGTATTGCTTGTTGAAGACAGTTTTTCTTCGTTGCTGTTCAAGTTGTGTGCCTACATTGCTTTTTGTCTTCACAAACAGTGTCACATGCAATGTGTGACTTGTTGCTTTGTAATAAGCAAGTCATTTGTGCACCACTTTAGTGTTTACATACAAGTATACTACTTGTATGCTTGACGAAGGCAAAAGGCAAAGGTAGTAAGAGTATGATTGTATTCCAACGTTAAAGAAATAAATATAAATATAAAAATATAATTTTAACTACAAATATATTTTTAAAAAGTTGTATTTATGTATGTAGCGAAAAAAATTATTTAAAAATTAAATATATCAGGTTAGAGGCCTGGGTGTTAAAATACAGTCATAATCTATTTAACACGATCGCGGACACTAAAAATTTCTGGAAGCTGCAAAAATAGACAGGCAATTATTTTTGAAACTAGTTGCAAAATCCTAAATCTGATTACACATATATTATAAGTGTAGTCAGAACATCGTATTTTAACTGTTATATGAAAGTACTTAATGAATCAAGTGGTCATTACTTTAAAATGTATATTAATTACAAAAACTTAAAGTTACATGAAATTTAAATGAACAAAACTTGGCTTTAAAATTTGAATGCTGTAGCATCACGTCATTTTGCATCACTATAAAAATAAATGCTATAGCATTCACGTCCGCGAACGTGTTAATTGTATAATGAGTATGTACATATGTATGTACTCGTGCTCATGCAATATAGAATCACAACAGAATTGTGCGTTCGTTTAAAATTTTAATTGAACAAAATTTTGAATCTTTGTTAAAAGAATATTGTGGTCCTGAAAAGGACCGTTTTTTGTTTTTCAAATATGTACCCAAGAAATTATTTAACCGCCGAAACCGTATAAAGTACGGCCTTGTCTCTTTAAAGCGTACACAACATCCATAGCTGTAACTGTTTTCCTTTTGGCATGTTCAGTATAGGTAACTGCATCACGGATAACATTCTCCAAAAATACTTTTAAAACACCACGAGTTTCTTCATATATCAAACCAGATATACGTTTTACACCACCACGACGAGCTAAACGTCGAATAGCTGGTTTAGTGATACCTTGGATATTATCACGTAAAACTTTGCGATGACGTTTGGCGCCACCTTTTCCCAAACCTTTACCACCTTTGCCGCGACCAGTCATTTTTTATTGTAGTATTTACTATTTGCACAAGTAAGAATTTAACACTTTAACACTGTGACACTTCACCACCAATGAAATAACAGAAGCGAGAGCACATCTATTTATACCAAAATCTCACAACTGCTATACACAAGACAAAAGGTACGCCATACATCTATCTCGCTTCAACACATACCTCATAATACATGGACTTGTGAAACATATTAGTTGGAATTGCTACTTAGGTTGTGAACGTTATACAATTTGTTATAGGTACAGTGTACAGTGTATAGTGTTCTATAGTGTTCAAATCAGTGTGACAAATAATAAAAAAAGTGAGTAGTGAAAAATGGCTCGTACAAAGCAAACAGCCCGAAAATCGACTGGTGGAAAGGCACCACGTAAACAATTGGCGACAAAAGCAGCACGCAAAAGTGCACCAGCAACTGGTGGAGTTAAAAAGCCACATCGTTATCGTCCAGGTACAGTGGCGTTGCGTGAAATTCGTCGCTATCAAAAGAGTACCGAATTATTGATACGCAAATTGCCATTCCAGCGCTTGGTTCGTGAAATAGCGCAAGATTTCAAAACAGATCTACGTTTCCAAAGTTCTGCTGTTATGGCTCTACAAGAAGCAAGTGAAGCATACTTGGTTGGTCTTTTTGAAGATACCAATTTGTGTGCCATCCATGCTAAGCGTGTTACAATTATGCCAAAAGATATTCAATTGGCTAGACGTATTCGTGGTGAACGTGCTTAAATCAATAAGAAAACATATAAAAAAACGGTCCTTTTCAGGACCACAATTTGTTAAACAAAAAAGATCAAAAATTTTATTGAAATATTTATGCATATACATACCTATATGTGTAGGTATTTTTGTGTTTTCGTAAATGTATGTAGTACATGTACAGTTCTTTATCTACTCCACATCGTTTATACTCGTGTGCTTTTAAGTATAGTCGGCATGCATGTATACACGTTTATGTACGTATGTATATGCGCACATAACCAGTTAATAAGCAGCAAAGCAGCAATTTTGGCGCAATTCGGTAATATGTACAAAAATATAATACACATAATGGGATGCCACGTTCTTTATTAAGAATATTAAATGAATAAGAAAACTAATATATTTTAAAAAATGGTCCTTTTCAGGACCACAATTTGTTAAACGAAAAAGATCAACAATGTTATTGGAATATTTATGCGTATACATATATGTGTAGATATTTTTGTGTTTTCGTTAATGTACGTAGTACACACATACAAACATACATATACATTTCTTTGTCTACTCCACATCATTTATACACGAGCGTTTTTTAGTACAGCCTGTAGGCATGTATACACATGTATGAATGAATATGTATACATAACCAGTTTATATGCCGCAGTTTTGGCGCAAATATACATGCGTCTAAGTGTATGAAAAAATAACACATTTATTAGGAAAATTATTTAAATCTCTTTGTAAATGTATTTTGTCGTCCTGAAAAGGACGGTTTGTTTGCGTCGGTATTTATAATTATAATTCGCCTATATTTTTCACTTTATGCTTTCTTTTCGGTCTTCTTTGGCAAAAGTACAGCTTGAATATTAGGCAAAACACCACCTTGAGCAATAGTTACACCAGACAACAATTTATTCAATTCTTCATCGTTGCGGATGGCCAATTGTAAATGACGTGGGATGATTCTTGTCTTTTTGTTATCACGAGCAGCATTACCAGCCAATTCAAGAACTTCAGCTGCTAAATATTCCATAACTGCAGCTAGATAAACTGGAGCACCGGCACCAACACGCTCAGCATAATTGCCTTTGCGCAACAAACGATGAATACGACCAACTGGAAATTGAAGACCAGCACGATTTGAACGGGACTTTGCCTTTCCCTTAACTTTACCACCTTTACCACGGCCTGACATTTTCACTGCTATAGATTGTTCACTTCACTACACTAAAAAGCAATGTAATGTATTATACTCAATGTATAAGCACACTAATCACTGATACACAAAATGTGCGCTGCTTATATACTTTTTCGCTATGCTGAGCACCAACCCCTGTACTGTGCTGTTGAGCATCGTGCGTATACTACTACTTCGTATTATCTCGCCGAAGAGTTGGTCGGCAAATATACACTTAAGCATGCACACGACAAATGGTAGGTATAATAAGTGACAGTGCGAGTGAAAATAAAATCATAAAATCGTCAAAGTTGTGAAGAAATTAAAATGCCGCCAAAAACTAGTGGAAAAGCAGCGAAGAAAGCCGGTAAGGCTCAAAAGAATATTACTAAAAATGATAAGAAAAAGAAGCGTAAGAGGAAGGAAAGTTATGCCATCTACATCTATAAAGTGTTGAAACAAGTACATCCTGATACCGGTATTTCATCCAAGGCCATGAGCATTATGAATAGTTTTGTGAATGACATCTTTGAGCGCATTGCTGCGGAAGCGTCGCGTTTAGCTCACTATAACAAACGTTCAACCATCACCAGTCGCGAAATTCAAACTGCTGTACGTTTACTCTTGCCCGGTGAATTGGCCAAACATGCCGTCAGTGAAGGTACCAAAGCTGTTACCAAATATACCAGTTCCAAATAATTTTTCCAACTGAACTAATGGTATATAAATATATTAACAAAACAAGGCCCTTTTCAGGGCCATAAAATATAAATTAACAAAGAGGATAAAAAATTGTTGATTAATATCTCTACATATGTACATATGTATGCACATTGAAATTAATTTAAAAATTCCTTAATATTGAAGAATATATTCATATGGTTTCATTAGTCTATTAAATATGATTTTGTTGAACTACTTGGTTTTTATTTTTTTAATGTTTTCTACACACTGTAAGGAATAAATTCACTTTTGATCTTTTTGTTAAGAGATTTTGTAGCCCTGAAAAGGGCTTATTATTAATTTACCATGAAGGTTCCGTTTATAACTCACTTACAAACACCGTAAATTATTTACTTTTTACCTGCTGCTGTAGGTTTTTTTGCGGCTGGCTTTTTATTCGATGCAGACTTCTTGGATTTAGCAGCAGTTGCTTTTGCTTTAGCTGCTTTTGGTTTAGCAGTTGCAGATTTGGCTTTAGTTGGTTTCACTTTTAATGCGCCACCCTTTTTTGCATCTTTCGCCTTAGCCTTTTCAGTTTTCTTCTTTTCAGCTGTTTTCTTACTGGCAACAGCTTTTTTTACCTTTTTCTCACCACTTGCCGCCTTTTTGACTTTACTCAACGATTTTTTCTTTGATGCACCACTATCTGCTGCCTTCTTTTTAGCCTTAACCTTCTCTGCTGATTTTACGGCTTTTGATTTCAATTTTCCCTCGCTTGATTTACTGGCTGCAACTGATAGTTTGAATGAACCGGACGCACCTTTTCCTTTGGTTTGAATTAGTTTTCCACTTGTAACAGCCGATTTCAAATAACGTTTAATGAATGGTGCCAATTTTTGGACATCACATTTGTATGTCGCACTAATATATTTCTTAATCGCCAAGAGTGATGAACCGCCACGTTCCTTTAAATTCTTAATTGATGCGTCGACCATTTGTTGTGTTGGTGGATGGGTAGGGGCAACCGACGGCTTTTTGGGTTTAGCTGCCTTAACCTTTTTGGCAACAACTTTCTTTTCAGCAATAGTAGCAGCAGTAGCTACTGGGGAGCTTACATTCACAACAGCAACTGAATCAGACATCTTTATTTATATATTGTAGATTAAAACCTCAATTCAAATTCCACGTATGTATTATACACTTTATACACTTCACTCACTTTATGCACTACACTAATAGAGCACTGGTAAATTAAGAGAATTTCTGGAATCCAATATGTAGTTTAACTCCCTTCAAAATTTGAGAAGCAGAGCGAAAAGATGATAATCAAATTTTCACGATCCAGTGCTATTTAGTGCTTCTATATGACAAACTTTAAGATTTATTTAATTCACTAAAATTCATTGAATTTACTAATTCAACAAATTTATATGTAAAACGATAGTATGCATGAGTCACTTTCATATCAATATACTTAAATTGGAATAAAATCAATATTTTTCTTGTAACGAGTGTTTTAGTCGAAACTTTGTACTCAAAATATTAAATTTTCGCTAGTTTTAGTAGATTTTCTTAAAACTCCTTAATATAAATCAATTATAACTATTGAAAATATAAAATATATCAAATTATCAATCATCTAAACAGGTTATTTTATATATTACTTAAAATAATATGTTTGAAAAAATAAAATTAAATATCTCAATGGTATCACCAGAGCAATTCTCAGTGGCGTTAGTTGGATGCATGAAATAATCCAGTATTTTGATGAATATTGAAAACTTTAATTTTGGTTGAAATGAATGATGGTAATGAAATAATTAAATTTGACTAATGTGGATTATGTAAATTTTATTTTAATATATTACTTAATTTTTTGATATTAATTCAAATATTCACTGATCAATAAATATATATATATATTATATATATACATATGTGTGCATACAAAATTTTTTATTTAATTAATTAAATATTATTGTTATTAATAAAAAAATGTAACTTTTTCTTTAAAAATTTGCAATATATGTCAAAGCAAGATACAAAATTCCCATATGTACATACGTGTTTACATACAAGTATACTACTTGTATGCTTGACGAAGGCAAAAGGCAAAGGTAGTAAGAGTATGATTGTATTCCAACGTTAAAGAAATAAATATAAATATAAAAATATAATTTTAACTACAAATATATTTTTAAAAAGTTGTATTTATGTATGTAGCGAAAAAAATTATTTAAAAATTAAATATATCAGGTTAGAGGCCTGGGTGTTAAAATACAGTCATAATCTATTTAACACGATCGCGGACACTAAAAATTTCTGGAAGCTGCAAAAATAGACAGGCAATTATTTTTGAAACTAGTTGCAAAATCCTAAATCTGATTACACATATATTATAAGTGTAGTCAGAACATCGTATTTTAACTGTTATATGAAAGTACTTAATGAATCAAGTGGTCATTACTTTAAAATGTATATTAATTACAAAAACTTAAAGTTACATGAAATTTAAATGAACAAAACTTGGCTTTAAAATTTGAATGCTGTAGCATCACGTCATTTTGCATCACTATAAAAATAAATGCTATAGCATTCACGTCCGCGAACGTGTTAATTGTATAATGAGTATGTACATATGTATGTACTCGTGCTCATGCAATATAGAATCACAACAGAATTGTGCGTTCGTTTAAAATTTTAATTGAACCAAATTTTGAATCTTTGTTAAAAGAATATTGTGGTCCTGAAAAGGACCGTTTTTTATGTTTTTCAAATATGTACCCAAGAAATTATTTAACCGCCGAAACCGTATAAAGTACGGCCTTGTCTCTTTAAAGCGTACACAACATCCATAGCTGTAACTGTTTTCCTTTTGGCATGTTCAGTATAGGTAACTGCATCACGGATAACATTCTCCAAAAATACTTTTAAAACACCACGAGTTTCTTCATATATCAAACCAGATATACGTTTTACACCACCACGACGAGCTAAACGTCGAATAGCTGGTTTAGTGATACCTTGGATGTTATCACGTAAAACTTTGCGATGACGTTTGGCGCCACCTTTTCCCAAACCTTTACCACCTTTGCCGCGACCAGTCATTTTTTATTGTAGTATTTACTATTTGCACAAGTAAGAATTTAACACTTTAACACTGTGACACTTCACCACCAATGAAATAACAGAAGCGAGAGCACATCTATTTATACCAAAATCTCACAACTGCTATACACAAGACAAAAGGTACGCCATACATCTATCTCGCTTCAACACATACCTCATAATACATGGACTTGTGAAACATATTAGTTGGAATTGCTACTTAGGTTGTGAACGTTATACAATTTGTTATAGGTACAGTGTACAGTGTATAGTGTTCTATAGTGTTCAAATCAGTGTGACAAATAATAAAAAAAGTGAGTAGTGAAAAATGGCTCGTACAAAGCAAACAGCCCGAAAATCGACTGGTGGAAAGGCACCACGTAAACAATTGGCGACAAAAGCAGCACGCAAAAGTGCACCAGCAACTGGTGGAGTTAAAAAGCCACATCGTTATCGTCCAGGTACAGTGGCGTTGCGTGAAATTCGTCGCTATCAAAAGAGTACCGAATTATTGATACGCAAATTGCCATTCCAGCGCTTGGTTCGTGAAATAGCGCAAGATTTCAAAACAGATCTACGTTTCCAAAGTTCTGCTGTTATGGCTCTACAAGAAGCAAGTGAAGCATACTTGGTTGGTCTTTTTGAAGATACCAATTTGTGTGCCATCCATGCTAAGCGTGTTACAATTATGCCAAAAGATATTCAATTGGCTAGACGTATTCGTGGTGAACGTGCTTAAATCAATAAGAAAACATATAAAAAAACGGTCCTTTTCAGGACCACAATTTGTTAAACAAAAAAGATCAAAAATTTTATTGAAATATTTATGCATATACATACCTATATGTGTAGGTATTTTTGTGTTTTCGTAAATGTATGTAGTACATGTACAGTTCTTTATCTACTCCACATCGTTTATACTCGTGTGCTTTTAAGTATAGTCGGCATGCATGTATACACGTTTATGTACGTATGTATATGCGCACATAACCAGTTAATAAGCAGCAAAGCAGCAATTTTGGCGCAATTCGGTAATATGTACAAAAATATAATACACATAATGGGATGCCACGTTCTTTATTAAGAATATTAAATGAATAAGAAAACTAATATATTTTAAAAAATGGTCCTTTTCAGGACCACAATTTGTTAAACGAAAAAGATCAACAATGTTATTGGAATATTTATGCGTATACATATATGTGTAGATATTTTTGTGTTTTCGTTAATGTACGTAGTACACACATACAAACATACATATACATTTCTTTGTCTACTCCACATCATTTATACACGAGCGTTTTTTAGTACAGCCTGTAGGCATGTATACACATGTATGAATGAATATGTATACATAACCAGTTTATATGCCGCAGTTTTGGCGCAAATATACATGCGTCTAAGTGTATGAAAAAATAACACATTTATTAGGAAAATTATTTAAATCTCTTTGTAAATGTATTTTGTCGTCCTGAAAAGGACGGTTTGTTTGCGTCGGTATTTATAATTATAATTCGCCTATATTTTTCACTTTATGCTTTCTTTTCGGTCTTCTTTGGCAAAAGTACAGCTTGAATATTAGGCAAAACACCACCTTGAGCAATAGTTACACCAGACAACAATTTATTCAATTCTTCATCGTTGCGGATGGCCAATTGTAAATGACGTGGGATGATTCTTGTCTTTTTGTTATCACGAGCAGCATTACCAGCCAATTCAAGAACTTCAGCTGCTAAATATTCCATAACTGCAGCTAGATAAACTGGAGCACCGGCACCAACACGCTCAGCATAATTGCCTTTGCGCAACAAACGATGAATACGACCAACTGGAAATTGAAGACCAGCACGATTTGAACGGGACTTTGCCTTTCCCTTAACTTTACCACGGCCTGACATTTTCACTGCTATAGATTGTTCACTTCACTACACTAAAAAGCAATGTAATGTATTATACTCAATGTATAAGCACACTAATCACTGATACACAAAATGTGCGCTGCTTATATACTTTTTCGCTATGCTGAGCACCAACCCCTGTACTGTGCTGTTGAGCATCGTGCGTATACTACTACTTCGTATTATCTCGCCGAAGAGTTGGTCGGCAAATATACACTTAAGCATGCACACGACAAATGGTAGGTATAATAAGTGACAGTGCGAGTGAAAATAAAATCATAAAATCGTCAAAGTTGTGAAGAAATTAAAATGCCGCCAAAAACTAGTGGAAAAGCAGCGAAGAAAGCCGGTAAGGCTCAAAAGAATATTACTAAAAATGATAAGAAAAAGAAGCGTAAGAGGAAGGAAAGTTATGCCATCTACATCTATAAAGTGTTGAAACAAGTACATCCTGATACCGGTATTTCATCCAAGGCCATGAGCATTATGAATAGTTTTGTGAATGACATCTTTGAACGCATTGCTGCGGAAGCGTCGCGTTTAGCTCACTATAACAAACGTTCAACCATCACCAGTCGCGAAATTCAAACTGCTGTACGTTTACTCTTGCCCGGTGAATTGGCCAAACATGCCGTCAGTGAAGGTACCAAAGCTGTTACCAAATATACCAGTTCCAAATAATTTTTCCAACTGAACTAATGGTATATAAATATATTAACAAAACAAGGCCCTTTTCAGGGCCATAAAATATAAATTAACAAAGAGGATAAAAAATTGTTGATTAATATCTCTACATATGTACATATGTATGCACATTGAAATTAATTTAAAAATTCCTTAATATTGAAGAATATATTCATATGGTTTCATTAGTCTATTAAATATGATTTTGTTGAACTACTTGCTTTTTATTTTTTTAATGTTTTCTACACACTGTAAGGAATAAATTCACTTTTGATCTTTTTGTTAAGAGATTTTGTAGCCCTGAAAAGGGCTTATTATTAATTTACCATGAAGGTTCCGTTTATAACTCACTTACAAACACCGTAAATTATTTACTTTTTACCTGCTGCTGTAGGTTTTTTTGCGGCTGGCTTTTTATTCGATGCAGACTTCTTGGATTTAGCAGCAGTTGCTTTTGCTTTAGCTGCTTTTGGTTTAGCAGTTGCAGATTTGGCTTTAGTTGGTTTCACTTTTAATGCGCCACCCTTTTTTGCATCTTTCGCCTTAGCCTTTTCAGTTTTCTTCTTTTCAGCTGTTTTCTTACTGGCAACAGCTTTTTTTACCTTTTTCTCACCACTTGCCGCCTTTTTGACTTTACTCAACGATTTTTTCTTTGATGCACCACTATCTGCTGCCTTCTTTTTAGCCTTAACCTTCTCTGCTGATTTTACGGCTTTTGATTTCAATTTTCCCTCGCTTGATTTACTGGCTGCAACTGATAGTTTGAATGAACCGGACGCACCTTTTCCTTTGGTTTGAATTAGTTTTCCACTTGTAACAGCCGATTTCAAATAACGTTTAATGAATGGTGCCAATTTTTGGACATCACATTTGTATGTCGCACTAATATATTTCTTAATCGCCAAGAGTGATGAACCGCCACGTTCCTTTAAATTCTTAATTGATGCGTCGACCATTTGTTGTGTTGGTGGATGGGTAGGGGCAACCGACGGCTTTTTGGGTTTAGCTGCCTTAACCTTTTTGGCAACAACTTTCTTTTCAGCAATAGTAGCAGCAGTAGCTACTGGGGAGCTTACATTCACAACAGCAACTGAATCAGACATCTTTATTTATATATTGTAGATTAAAACCTCAATTCAAATTCCACGTATGTATTATACACTTTATACACTTCACTCACTTTATGCACTGTATGCACTACACTAATAGAGCACTGGTAAATTAAGAGAATTTCTGGAATCCAATATGTAGTTTAACTCCCTTCAAAATTTGAGAAGCAGAGCGAAAAGATGATAATCAAATTTTCACGTTCCAGTGCTATTTAGTGCTTCTATATGACAAACTTTAAGATTTATTTAATTCACTAAAATTCATTGAATTTACTAATTCAACAAATTTATATGTAAAACGATAGTATGCATGAGTCACTTTCATATCAATATACTTAAATTGGAATAAAATCAATATTTTTCTTGTAACGAGTGTTTTAGTCGAAACTTTGTACTCAAAATATTAAATTTTCGCTAGTTTTAGTAGATTTTCTTAAAACTCCTTAATATAAATCAATTATAACTATTGAAAATATAAAATATATCAAATTATCAATCATCTAAACAGGTTATTTTATATATTACTTAAAATAATATGTTTGAAAAAATAAAATTAAATATCTCAATGGTATCACCAGAGCAATTCTCAGTGGCGTTAGTTGGATGCATGAAATAATCCAGTATTTTGATGAATATTGAAAACTTTAATTTTGGTTGAAATGAATGATGGTAATGAAATAATTAAATTTGACTAATGTGGATTATGTAAATTTTATTTTAATATATTACTTAATTTTTTGATATTAATTCAAATATTCACTGATCAATAAATATATATATATATTATATATATACATATGTGTGCATACAAAATTTTTTATTTAATTAATTAAATATTATTGTTATTAATAAAAAAATGTAACTTTTTCTTTAAAAATTTGCAATATATGTCAAAGCAAGATACAAAATTCCCATATGTACATACGTGTTTACATACAAGTATACTACTTGTATGCTTGACGAAGGCAAAAGGCAAAGGTAGTAAGAGTATGATTGTATTCCAACGTTAAAGAAATAAATATAAATATAAAAATATAATTTTAACTACAAATATATTTTTAAAAAGTTGTATTTATGTATGTAGCGAAAAAAATTATTTAAAAATTAAATATATCAGGTTAGAGGCCTGGGTGTTAAAATACAGTCATAATCTATTTAACACGATCGCGGACACTAAAAATTTCTGGAAGCTGCAAAAATAGACAGGCAATTATTTTTGAAACTAGTTGCAAAATCCTAAATCTGATTACACATATATTATAAGTGTAGTCAGAACATCGTATTTTAACTGTTATATGAAAGTACTTAATGAATCAAGTGGTCATTACTTTAAAATGTATATTAATTACAAAAACTTAAAGTTACATGAAATTTAAATGAACAAAACTTGGCTTTAAAATTTGAATGCTGTAGCATCACGTCATTTTGCATCACTATAAAAATAAATGCTATAGCATTCACGTCCGCGAACGTGTTAATTGTATAATGAGTATGTACATATGTATGTACTCGTGCTCATGCAATATAGAATCACAACAGAATTGTGCGTTCGTTTAAAATTTTAATTGAACAAAATTTTGAATCTTTGTTAAAAGAATATTGTGGTCCTGAAAAGGACCGTTTTTTATGTTTTTCAAATATGTACCCAAGAAATTATTTAACCGCCGAAACCGTATAAAGTACGGCCTTGTCTCTTTAAAGCGTACACAACATCCATAGCTGTAACTGTTTTCCTTTTGGCATGTTCAGTATAGGTAACTGCATCACGGATAACATTCTCCAAAAATACTTTTAAAACACCACGAGTTTCTTCATATATCAAACCAGATATACGTTTTACACCACCACGACGAGCTAAACGTCGAATAGCTGGTTTAGTGATACCTTGGATGTTATCACGTAAAACTTTGCGATGACGTTTGGCGCCACCTTTTCCCAAACCTTTACCACCTTTGCCGCGACCAGTCATTTTTTATTGTAGTATTTACTATTTGCACAAGTAAGAATTTAACACTTTAACACTGTGACACTTCACCACCAATGAAATAACAGAAGCGAGAGCACATCTATTTATACCAAAATCTCACAACTGCTATACACAAGACAAAAGGTACGCCATACATCTATCTCGCTTCAACACATACCTCATAATACATGGACTTGTGAAACATATTAGTTGGAATTGCTACTTAGGTTGTGAACGTTATACAATTTGTTATAGGTACAGTGTACAGTGTATAGTGTTCTATAGTGTTCAAATCAGTGTGACAAATAATAAAAAAAGTGAGTAGTGAAAAATGGCTCGTACAAAGCAAACAGCCCGAAAATCGACTGGTGGAAAGGCACCACGTAAACAATTGGCGACAAAAGCAGCACGCAAAAGTGCACCAGCAACTGGTGGAGTTAAAAAGCCACATCGTTATCGTCCAGGTACAGTGGCGTTGCGTGAAATTCGTCGCTATCAAAAGAGTACCGAATTATTGATACGCAAATTGCCATTCCAGCGCTTGGTTCGTGAAATAGCGCAAGATTTCAAAACAGATCTACGTTTCCAAAGTTCTGCTGTTATGGCTCTACAAGAAGCAAGTGAAGCATACTTGGTTGGTCTTTTTGAAGATACCAATTTGTGTGCCATCCATGCTAAGCGTGTTACAATTATGCCAAAAGATATTCAATTGGCTAGACGTATTCGTGGTGAACGTGCTTAAATCAATAAGAAAACATATAAAAAAACGGTCCTTTTCAGGACCACAATTTGTTAAACAAAAAAGATAAAAAATTTTATTGAAATATTTATGCATATACATACCTATATGTGTAGGTATTTTTGTGTTTTCGTAAATGTATGTAGTACATGTACAGTTCTTTATCTACTCCACATCGCACACTGGGGATTTTTGTACTGAGATGCGGAAAAAAGTATACATACCAAAAAATATTTACATTTTTACTACTAACGAAGTTGTATATATTTGTGTATGAAAAGAACATGTTTAAAAACATTATTTTTTAAAACTATTTTTTAAAAAAAATTTTTAAAAAAATTTTAAAAAATAATGTTTTTTAAAGTTCATAAATTTTATTTTTAAAAATATATGGAAAGAACATGATTTAAAACAATGTTTAAAAACTGTTTTAAAAAAATGTTGAAAATCAATGTTTTTTCCAAATAGAAATATATACTACTGCGTTATTTGTAAAAATATGAAAATTTTTATATGGACTGCCGACAAGTGAATAAATAATGAACAAATATTTATTTTTAATGATGTCATACATACACAAATTATACACATTACATATTCATATAAAACATATTTTTTTGCAAATTTTATTCTTGTAAAAGCGCAATTACTTCCTTGCTTAAATCACTGTGCTTTTTCTTATTGAAAGAAGGTGTCAAATGTGATATCAACGGGTCTGATGTCACCATCATTCGGTGCATGATGTCTTGATTCGTGGCAATTCTGCTGCATTTTCTGGAGTGTCTGGGTCTATACTTTTTGTAGTCTTTGTTTCGACATTCCTGAGCCTCTTCAGACAATATACCCACAGGGAAAATACAATTTTCCATTATATCCTTACCGTGTATGAGAATTTTATGGAGAGTAGTTGGCATATTGTACCATTCATACAAAGTAACAAACTTTTTTGCTGTCTCCATACAAAAATCTCCAAATTTTGTTGGGTTCACTGGCTCACGTATGGTTATGGCTTCTAGAATAACAGCAAATCTTTTAATTAAATCTTCGTCCAAACCTGTTATTTCAGAAACTAAGGTTGGATTGGCAAAGAATCTTCGTGACGTGTTTCCGGAATTTGTTGTGCCGGATCCTTGCTTGACAGTATCAACCTGTATCCCAATTTTATCTTTTAGCTCTCGTTTTATCAATTGTTTTCTGTCTTTTTTTATTGGGCGAGTATGTGAGTCGACTCGTCCTCGTTTAAATTCCATATTATAGGCTACATGCAGAAGACACTCCATCAGCTTGATACGAGCATGGAGAGATGACATGCCGATTTTCAGTGCTTCTTCATTTACGGGCCTGGATTGAACTTCTTCAATTTTATTCATAGTGCTAATGAAAACCATTAACAAAATTATTGCCGCAAATTTATTTTTTTTTTTGTTGCCCTGTGTTATCATTGCCAAAAAAAAGGCAGTGGCGCCTGGTGGCACCTGCAATTGATTAAAACTGAAAGAGACGCTATTAAGGAACACGTTGATACTAGTTTCTGACCGTAGGTAAATGTAGCTCAACTTGCAGATCCAAGAATATGAAGGAATATGATTTTTTTTTTTTGTTTTTGTAAAATTAATTATAAATAGATAATCAAATGCTTCACAGCCTTTGTTCTTCCGGCTAAAATATATAAAAATATCGTACCCTAAATGAAAAATAAAAAATTCGAAGTCGGCTCAAGCAAAAGGAAAAAAAAACACCTTGGGCTTTGAGGTTTTTTCTTAGTCAGTTCAATACTATAAAACAATTATACTTTTCACATATCTATAAAAAAAAAACTGTAAGTCGGAATTTAGTAATTCTTTTTGATTTTATTGTTGGTTCTATTCTGGAATTTAGAAATACCATTAAACATTGCGTAGGTGGTATGTTGGAAATTTGACTTTTTTCCGCAAAATCCCCACTGTGCATCGTTTATACTCGTGTGCTTTTAAGTATAGTCGGCATGCATGTATACACGTTTATGTACGTATGTATATGCGCACATAACCAGTTAATAAGCAGCAAAGCAGCAATTTTGGCGCAATTCGGTAATATGTACAAAAATATAATACACATAATGGGATGCCACGTTCTTTATTAAGAATATTAAATGAATAAGAAAACTAATATATTTTAAAAAATGGTCCTTTTCAGGACCACAATTTGTTAAACGAAAAAGATCAACAATGTTATTGGAATATTTATGCGTATACATATATGTGTAGATATTTTTGTGTTTTCGTTAATGTACGTAGTACACACATACAAACATACATATACATTTCTTTGTCTACTCCACATCATTTATACACGAGCGTTTTTTAGTACAGCCTGTAGGCATGTATACACATGTATGAATGAATATGTATACATAACCAGTTTATATGCCGCAGTTTTGGCGCAAATATACATGCGTCTAAGTGTATGAAAAAATAACACATTTATTAGGAAAATTATTTAAATCTCTTTGTAAATGTATTTTGTCGTCCTGAAAAGGACGGTTTGTTTGCGTCGGTATTTATAATTATAATTCGCCTATATTTTTCACTTTATGCTTTCTTTTCGGTCTTCTTTGGCAAAAGTACAGCTTGAATATTAGGCAAAACACCACCTTGAGCAATAGTTACACCAGACAACAATTTATTCAATTCTTCATCGTTGCGGATGGCCAATTGTAAATGACGTGGGATGATTCTTGTCTTTTTGTTATCACGAGCAGCATTACCAGCCAATTCAAGAACTTCAGCTGCTAAATATTCCATAACTGCAGCTAGATAAACTGGAGCACCGGCACCAACACGCTCAGCATAATTGCCTTTGCGCAACAAACGATGAATACGACCAACTGGAAATTGAAGACCAGCACGATTTGAACGGGACTTTGCCTTTCCCTTAACTTTACCACCTTTACCACGGCCTGACATTTTCACTGCTATAGATTGTTCACTTCACTACACTAAAAAGCAATGTAATGTATTATACTCAATGTATAAGCACACTAATCACTGATACACAAAATGTGCGCTGCTTATATACTTTTTCGCTATGCTGAGCACCAACCCCTGTACTGTGCTGTTGAGCATCGTGCGTATACTACTACTTCGTATTATCTCGCCGAAGAGTTGGTCGGCAAATATACACTTAAGCATGCACACGACAAATGGTAGGTATAATAAGTGACAGTGCGAGTGAAAATAAAATCATAAAATCGTCAAAGTTGTGAAGAAATTAAAATGCCGCCAAAAACTAGTGGAAAAGCAGCGAAGAAAGCCGGTAAGGCTCAAAAGAATATTACTAAAAATGATAAGAAAAAGAAGCGTAAGAGGAAGGAAAGTTATGCCATCTACATCTATAAAGTGTTGAAACAAGTACATCCTGATACCGGTATTTCATCCAAGGCCATGAGCATTATGAATAGTTTTGTGAATGACATCTTTGAGCGCATTGCTGCGGAAGCGTCGCGTTTAGCTCACTATAACAAACGTTCAACCATCACCAGTCGCGAAATTCAAACTGCTGTACGTTTACTCTTGCCCGGTGAATTGGCCAAACATGCCGTCAGTGAAGGTACCAAAGCTGTTACCAAATATACCAGTTCCAAATAATTTTTCCAACTGAACTAATGGTATATAAATATATTAACAAAACAAGGCCCTTTTCAGGGCCATAAAATATAAATTAACAAAGAGGATAAAAAATTGTTGATTAATATCTCTACATATGTACATATGTATGCACATTGAAATTAATTTAAAAATTCCTTAATATTGAAGAATATATTCATATGGTTTCATTAGTCTATTAAATATGATTTTGTTGAACTACTTGGTTTTTATTTTTTTAATGTTTTCTACACACTGTAAGGAATAAATTCACTTTTGATCTTTTTGTTAAGAGATTTTGTAGCCCTGAAAAGGGCTTATTATTAATTTACCATGAAGGTTCCGTTTATAACTCACTTACAAACACCGTAAATTATTTACTTTTTACCTGCTGCTGTAGGTTTTTTGCGGCTGGCTTTTTATTCGATGCAGACTTCTTGGATTTAGCAGCAGTTGCTTTTGCTTTAGCTGCTTTTGGTTTAGCAGTTGCAGATTTGGCTTTAGTTGGTTTCACTTTTAATGCGCCACCCTTTTTTGCATCTTTCGCCTTAGCCTTTTCAGTTTTCTTCTTTTCAGCTGTTTTCTTACTGGCAACAGCTTTTTTTACCTTTTTCTCACCACTTGCCGCCTTTTTGACTTTACTCAACGATTTTTTCTTTGATGCACCACTATCTGCTGCCTTCTTTTTAGCCTTAACCTTCTCTGCTGATTTTACGGCTTTTGATTTCAATTTTCCCTCGCTTGATTTACTGGCTGCAACTGATAGTTTGAATGAACCGGACGCACCTTTTCCTTTGGTTTGAATTAGTTTTCCACTTGTAACAGCCGATTTCAAATAACGTTTAATGAATGGTGCCAATTTTTGGACATCACATTTGTATGTCGCACTAATATATTTCTTAATCGCCAAAAGTGATGAACCGCCACGTTCCTTTAAATTCTTAATTGATGCGTCGACCATTTGTTGTGTTGGTGGATGGGTAGGGGCAACCGACGGCTTTTTGGGTTTAGCTGCCTTAACCTTTTTGGCAACAACTTTCTTTTCAGCAATAGTAGCAGCAGTAGCTACTGGGGAGCTTACATTCACAACAGCAACTGAATCAGACATCTTTATTTATATATTGTAGATTAAAACCTCAATTCAAATTCCACGTATGTATTATACACTTTATACACTTCACTCACTTTATGCACTGTATGCACTACACTAATAGAGCACTGGTAAATTAAGAGAATTTCTGGAATCCAATATGTAGTTTAACTCCCTTCAAAATTTGAGAAGCAGAGCGAAAAGATGATAATCAAATTTTCACGTTCCAGTGCTATTTAGTGCTTCTATATGACAAACTTTAAGATTTATTTAATTCACTAAAATTCATTGAATTTACTAATTCAACAAATTTATATGTAAAACGATAGTATGCATGAGTCACTTTCATATCAATATACTTAAATTGGAATAAAATCAATATTTTTCTTGTAACGAGTGTTTTAGTCGAAACTTTGTACTCAAAATATTAAATTTTCGCTAGTTTTAGTAGATTTTCTTAAAACTCCTTAATATAAATCAATTATAACTATTGAAAATATAAAATATATCAAATTATCAATCATCTAAACAGGTTATTTTATATATTACTTAAAATAATATGTTTGAAAAAATAAAATTAAATATCTCAATGGTATCACCAGAGCAATTCTCAGTGGCGTTAGTTGGATGCATGAAATAATCCAGTATTTTGATGAATATTGAAAACTTTAATTTTGGTTGAAATGAATGATGGTAATGAAATAATTAAATTTGACTAATGTGGATTATGTAAATTTTATTTTAATATATTACTTAATTTTTTGATATTAATTCAAATATTCACTGATCAATAAATATATATATATATTATATATATACATATGTGTGCATACAAAATTTTTTATTTAATTAATTAAATATTATTGTTATTAATAAAAAAATGTAACTTTTTCTTTAAAAATTTGCAATATATGTCAAAGCAAGATACAAAATTCCCATATGTACATACGTGTTTACATACAAGTATACTACTTGTATGCTTGACGAAGGCAAAAGGCAAAGGTAGTAAGAGTATGATTGTATTCCAACGTTAAAGAAATAAATATAAATATAAAAATATAATTTTAACTACAAATATATTTTTAAAAAGTTGTATTTATGTATGTAGCGAAAAAAATTATTTAAAAATTAAATATATCAGGTTAGAGGCCTGGGTGTTAAAATACAGTCATAATCTATTTAACACGATCGCGGACACTAAAAATTTCTGGAAGCTGCAAAAATAGACAGGCAATTATTTTTGAAACTAGTTGCAAAATCCTAAATCTGATTACACATATATTATAAGTGTAGTCAGAACATCGTATTTTAACTGTTATATGAAAGTACTTAATGAATCAAGTGGTCATTACTTTAAAATGTATATTAATTACAAAAACTTAAAGTTACATGAAATTAAATGAACAAAACTTGGCTTTAAAATTTGAATGCTGTAGCATCACGTCATTTTGCATCACTATAAAAATAAATGCTATAGCATTCACGTCCGCGAACGTGTTAATTGTATAATGAGTATGTACATATGTATGTACTCGTGCTCATGCAATATAGAATCACAACAGAATTGTGCGTTCGTTTAAAATTTTAATTGAACAAAATTTTGAATCTTTGTTAAAAGAATATTGTGGTCCTGAAAAGGACCGTTTTTTATGTTTTTCAAATATGTACCCAAGAAATTATTTAACCGCCGAAACCGTATAAAGTACGGCCTTGTCTCTTTAAAGCGTACACAACATCCATAGCTGTAACTGTTTTCCTTTTGGCATGTTCAGTATAGGTAACTGCATCACGGATAACATTCTCCAAAAATACTTTTAAAACACCACGAGTTTCTTCATATATCAAACCAGATATACGTTTTACACCACCACGACGAGCTAAACGTCGAATAGCTGGTTTAGTGATACCTTGGATGTTATCACGTAAAACTTTGCGATGACGTTTGGCGCCACCTTTTCCCAAACCTTTACCACCTTTGCCGCGACCAGTCATTTTTTATTGTAGTATTTACTATTTGCACAAGTAAGAATTTAACACTTTAACACTGTGACACTTCACCACCAATGAAATAACAGAAGCGAGAGCACATCTATTTATACCAAAATCTCACAACTGCTATACACAACACAAAAGGTACGCCATACATCTATCTCGCTTCAACACATACCTCATAATACATGGACTTGTGAAACATATTAGTTGGAATTGCTACTTAGGTTGTGAACGTTATACAATTTGTTATAGGTACAGTGTACAGTGCATAGTGTTCTATAGTGTTCAAATCAGTGTGACAAATAATAAAAAAAGTGAGTAGTGAAAAATGGCTCGTACAAAGCAAACAGCCCGAAAATCGACTGGTGGAAAGGCACCACGTAAACAATTGGCGACAAAAGCAGCACGCAAAAGTGCACCAGCAACTGGTGGAGTTAAAAAGCCACATCGTTATCGTCCAGGTACAGTGGCGTTGCGTGAAATTCGTCGCTATCAAAAGAGTACCGAATTATTGATACGCAAATTGCCATTCCAGCGCTTGGTTCGTGAAATAGCGCAAGATTTCAAAACAGATCTACGTTTCCAAAGTTCTGCTGTTATGGCTCTACAAGAAGCAAGTGAAGCATACTTGGTTGGTCTTTTTGAAGATACCAATTTGTGTGCCATCCATGCTAAGCGTGTTACAATTATGCCAAAAGATATTCAATTGGCTAGACGTATTCGTGGTGAACGTGCTTAAATCAATAAGAAAACATATAAAAAAACGGTCCTTTTCAGGACCACAATTTGTTAAACAAAAAAGATCAAAAATTTTATTGAAATATTTATGCATATACATACCTATATGTGTAGGTATTTTTGTGTTTTCGTAAATGTATGTAGTACATGTACAGTTCTTTATCTACTCCACATCGTTTATACTCGTGTGCTTTTAAGTATAGTCGGCATGCATGTATACACGTTTATGTACGTATGTATATGCGCACATAACCAGTTAATAAGCAGCAAAGCAGCAATTTTGGCGCAATTCGGTAATATGTACAAAAATATAATACACATAATGGGATGCCACGTTCTTTATTAAGAATATTAAATGAATAAGAAAACTAATATATTTTAAAAAATGGTCCTTTTCAGGACCACAATTTGTGAAACGAAAAAGATCAACAATGTTATTGGAATATTTATGCGTATACATATATGTGTAGATATTTTTGTGTTTTCGTTAATGTACGTAGTACACACATACAAACATACATATACATTTCTTTGTCTACTCCACATCATTTATACACGAGCGTTTTTTAGTACAGCCTGTAGGCATGTATACACATGTATGAATGAATATGTATACATAACCAGTTTATATGCCGCAGTTTTGGCGCAAATATACATGCGTCTAAGTGTATGAAAAAATAACACATTTATTAGGAAAATTATTTAAATCTCTTTGTAAATGTATTTTGTCGTCCTGAAAAGGACGGTTTGTTTGCGTCGGTATTTATAATTATAATTCGCCTATATTTTTCACTTTATGCTTTCTTTTCGGTCTTCTTTGGCAAAAGTACAGCTTGAATATTAGGCAAAACACCACCTTGAGCAATAGTTACACCAGACAACAATTTATTCAATTCTTCATCGTTGCGGATGGCCAATTGTAAATGACGTGGGATGATTCTTGTCTTTTTGTTATCACGAGCAGCATTACCAGCCAATTCAAGAACTTCAGCTGCTAAATATTCCATAACTGCAGCTAGATAAACTGGAGCACCGGCACCAACACGCTCAGCATAATTGCCTTTGCGCAACAAACGATGAATACGACCAACTGGAAATTGAAGACCAGCACGATTTGAACGGGACTTTGCCTTTCCCTTAACTTTACCACCTTTACCACGGCCTGACATTTTCACTGCTATAGATTGTTCACTTCACTACACTAAAAAGCAATGTAATGTATTATACTCAATGTATAAGCACACTAATCACTGATACACAAAATGTGCGCTGCTTATATACTTTTTCGCTATGCTGAGCACCAACCCCTGTACTGTGCTGTTGAGCATCGTGCGTATACTACTACTTCGTATTATCTCGCCGAAGAGTTGGTCGGCAAATATACACTTAAGCATGCACACGACAAATGGTAGGTATAATAAGTGACAGTGCGAGTGAAAATAAAATCATAAAATCGTCAAAGTTGTGAAGAAATTAAAATGCCGCCAAAAACTAGTGGAAAAGCAGCGAAGAAAGCCGGTAAGGCTCAAAAGAATATTACTAAAAATGATAAGAAAAAGAAGCGTAAGAGGAAGGAAAGTTATGCCATCTACATCTATAAAGTGTTGAAACAAGTACATCCTGATACCGGTATTTCATCCAAGGCCATGAGCATTATGAATAGTTTTGTGAATGACATCTTTGAGCGCATTGCTGCGGAAGCGTCGCGTTTAGCTCACTATAACAAACGTTCAACCATCACCAGTCGCGAAATTCAAACTGCTGTACGTTTACTCTTGCCCGGTGAATTGGCCAAACATGCCGTCAGTGAAGGTACCAAAGCTGTTACCAAATATACCAGTTCCAAATAATTTTTCCAACTGAACTAATGGTATATAAATATATTAACAAAACAAGGCCCTTTTCAGGGCCATAAAATATAAATTAACAAAGAGGATAAAAAATTGTTGATTAATATCTCTACATATGTACATATGTATGCACATTGAAATTAATTTAAAAATTCCTTAATATTGAAGAATATATTCATATGGTTTCATTAGTCTATTAAATATGATTTTGTTGAACTACTTGGTTTTTATTTTTTTAATGTTTTCTACACACTGTAAGGAATAAATTCACTTTTGATCTTTTTGTTAAGAGATTTTGTAGCCCTGAAAAGGGCTTATTATTAATTTACCATGAAGGTTCCGTTTATAACTCACTTACAAACACCGTAAATTATTTACTTTTTACCTGCTGCTGTAGGTTTTTTTGCGGCTGGCTTTTTATTCGATGCAGACTTCTTGGATTTAGCAGCAGTTGCTTTTGCTTTAGCTGCTTTTGGTTTAGCAGTTGCAGATTTGGCTTTAGTTGGTTTCACTTTTAATGCGCCACCCTTTTTTGCATCTTTCGCCTTAGCCTTTTCAGTTTTCTTCTTTTCAGCTGTTTTCTTACTGGCAACAGCTTTTTTTACCTTTTTCTCACCACTTGCCGCCTTTTTGACTTTACTCAACGATTTTTTCTTTGATGCACCACTATCTGCTGCCTTCTTTTTAGCCTTAACCTTCTCTGCTGATTTTACGGCTTTTGATTTCAATTTTCCCTCGCTTGATTTACTGGCTGCAACTGATAGTTTGAATGAACCGGACGCACCTTTTCCTTTGGTTTGAATTAGTTTTCCACTTGTAACAGCCGATTTCAAATAACGTTTAATGAATGGTGCCAATTTTTGGACATCACATTTGTATGTCGCACTAATATATTTCTTAATCGCCAAAAGTGATGAACCGCCACGTTCCTTTAAATTCTTAATTGATGCGTCGACCATTTGTTGTGTTGGTGGATGGGTAGGGGCAACCGACGGCTTTTTGGGTTTAGCTGCCTTAACCTTTTTGGCAACAACTTTCTTTTCAGCAATAGTAGCAGCAGTAGCTACTGGGGAGCTTACATTCACAACAGCAACTGAATCAGACATCTTTATTTATATATTGTAGATTAAAACCTCAATTCAAATTCCACGTATGTATTATACACTTTATACACTTCACTCACTTTATGCACTGTATGCACTACACTAATAGAGCACTGGTAAATTAAGAGAATTTCTGGAATCCAATATGTAGTTTAACTCCCTTCAAAATTTGAGAAGCAGAGCGAAAAGATGATAATCAAATTTTCACGTTCCAGTGCTATTTAGTGCTTCTATATGACAAACTTTAAGATTTATTTAATTCACTAAAATTCATTGAATTTACTAATTCAACAAATTTATATGTAAAACGATAGTATGCATGAGTCACTTTCATATCAATATACTTAAATTGGAATAAAATCAATATTTTTCTTGTAACGAGTGTTTTAGTCGAAACTTTGTACTCAAAATATTAAATTTTCGCTAGTTTTAGTAGATTTTCTTAAAACTCCTTAATATAAATCAATTATAACTATTGAAAATATAAAATATATCAAATTATCAATCATCTAAACAGGTTATTTTATATATTACTTAAAATAATATGTTTGAAAAAATAAAATTAAATATCTCAATGGTATCACCAGAGCAATTCTCAGTGGCGTTAGTTGGATGCATGAAATAATCCAGTATTTTGATGAATATTGAAAACTTTAATTTTGGTTGAAATGAATGATGGTAATGAAATAATTAAATTTGACTAATGTGGATTATGTAAATTTTATTTTAATATATTACTTAATTTTTTGATATTAATTCAAATATTCACTGATCAATAAATATATATATATATTATATATATACATATGTGTGCATACAAAATTTTTTATTTAATTAATTAAATATTATTGTTATTAATAAAAAAATGTAACTTTTTCTTTAAAAATTTGCAATATATGTCAAAGCAAGATACAAAATTCCCATATGTACATACGTGTTTACATACAAGTATACTACTTGTATGCTTGACGAAGGCAAAAGGCAAAGGTAGTAAGAGTATGATTGTATTCCAACGTTAAAGAAATAAATATAAATATAAAAATATAATTTTAACTACAAATATATTTTTAAAAAGTTGTATTTATGTATGTAGCGAAAAAAATTATTTAAAAATTAAATATATCAGGTTAGAGGCCTGGGTGTTAAAATACAGTCATAATCTATTTAACACGATCGCGGACACTAAAAATTTCTGGAAGCTGCAAAAATAGACAGGCAATTATTTTTGAAACTAGTTGCAAAATCCTAAATCTGATTACACATATATTATAAGTGTAGTCAGAACATCGTATTTTAACTGTTATATGAAAGTACTTAATGAATCAAGTGGTCATTACTTTAAAATGTATATTAATTACAAAAACTTAAAGTTACATGAAATTAAATGAACAAAACTTGGCTTTAAAATTTGAATGCTGTAGCATCACGTCATTTTGCATCACTATAAAAATAAATGCTATAGCATTCACGTCCGCGAACGTGTTAATTGTATAATGAGTATGTACATATGTATGTACTCGTGCTCATGCAATATAGAATCACAACAGAATTGTGCGTTCGTTTAAAATTTTAATTGAACAAAATTTTGAATCTTTGTTAAAAGAATATTGTGGTCCTGAAAAGGACCGTTTTTTATGTTTTTCAAATATGTACCCAAGAAATTATTTAACCGCCGAAACCGTATAAAGTACGGCCTTGTCTCTTTAAAGCGTACACAACATCCATAGCTGTAACTGTTTTCCTTTTGGCATGTTCAGTATAGGTAACTGCATCACGGATAACATTCTCCAAAAATACTTTTAAAACACCACGAGTTTCTTCATATATCAAACCAGATATACGTTTTACACCACCACGACGAGCTAAACGTCGAATAGCTGGTTTAGTGATACCTTGGATGTTATCACGTAAAACTTTGCGATGACGTTTGGCGCCACCTTTTCCCAAACCTTTACCACCTTTGCCGCGACCAGTCATTTTTTATTGTAGTATTTACTATTTGCACAAGTAAGAATTTAACACTTTAACACTGTGACACTTCACCACCAATGAAATAACAGAAGCGAGAGCACATCTATTTATACCAAAATCTCACAACTGCTATACACAAGACAAAAGGTACGCCATACATCTATCTCGCTTCAACACATACCTCATAATACATGGACTTGTGAAACATATTAGTTGGAATTGCTACTTAGGTTGTGAACGTTATACAATTTGTTATAGGTACAGTGTACAGTGTATAGTGTTCTATAGTGTTCAAATCAGTGTGACAAATAATAAAAAAAGTGAGTAGTGAAAAATGGCTCGTACAAAGCAAACAGCCCGAAAATCGACTGGTGGAAAGGCACCACGTAAACAATTGGCGACAAAAGCAGCACGCAAAAGTGCACCAGCAACTGGTGGAGTTAAAAAGCCACATCGTTATCGTCCAGGTACAGTGGCGTTGCGTGAAATTCGTCGCTATCAAAAGAGTACCGAATTATTGATACGCAAATTGCCATTCCAGCGCTTGGTTCGTGAAATAGCGCAAGATTTCAAAACAGATCTACGTTTCCAAAGTTCTGCTGTTATGGCTCTACAAGAAGCAAGTGAAGCATACTTGGTTGGTCTTTTTGAAGATACCAATTTGTGTGCCATCCATGCTAAGCGTGTTACAATTATGCCAAAAGATATTCAATTGGCTAGACGTATTCGTGGTGAACGTGCTTAAATCAATAAGAAAACATATAAAAAAACGGTCCTTTTCAGGACCACAATTTGTTAAACAAAAAAGATCAAAAATTTTATTGAAATATTTATGCATATACATACCTATATGTGTAGGTATTTTTGTGTTTTCGTAAATGTATGTAGTACATGTACAGTTCTTTATCTACTCCACATCGTTTATACTCGTGTGCTTTTAAGTATAGTCGGCATGCATGTATACACGTTTATGTACGTATGTATATGCGCACATAACCAGTTAATAAGCAGCAAAGCAGCAATTTTGGCGCAATTCGGTAATATGTACAAAAATATAATACACATAATGGGATGCCACGTTCTTTATTAAGAATATTAAATGAATAAGAAAACTAATATATTTTAAAAAATGGTCCTTTTCAGGACCACAATTTGTGAAACGAAAAAGATCAACAATGTTATTGGAATATTTATGCGTATACATATATGTGTAGATATTTTTGTGTTTTCGTTAATGTACGTAGTACACACATACAAACATACATATACATTTCTTTGTCTACTCCACATCATTTATACACGAGCGTTTTTTAGTACAGCCTGTAGGCATGTATACACATGTATGAATGAATATGTATACATAACCAGTTTATATGCCGCAGTTTTGGCGCAAATATACATGCGTCTAAGTGTATGAAAAAATAACACATTTATTAGGAAAATTATTTAAATCTCTTTGTAAATGTATTTTGTCGTCCTGAAAAGGACGGTTTGTTTGCGTCGGTATTTATAATTATAATTCGCCTATATTTTTCACTTTATGCTTTCTTTTCGGTCTTCTTTGGCAAAAGTACAGCTTGAATATTAGGCAAAACACCACCTTGAGCAATAGTTACACCAGACAACAATTTATTCAATTCTTCATCGTTGCGGATGGCCAATTGTAAATGACGTGGGATGATTCTTGTCTTTTTGTTATCACGAGCAGCATTACCAGCCAATTCAAGAACTTCAGCTGCTAAATATTCCATAACTGCAGCTAGATAAACTGGAGCACCGGCACCAACACGCTCAGCATAATTGCCTTTGCGCAACAAACGATGAATACGACCAACTGGAAATTGAAGACCAGCACGATTTGAACGGGACTTTGCCTTTCCCTTAACTTTACCACCTTTACCACGGCCTGACATTTTCACTGCTATAGATTGTTCACTTCACTACACTAAAAAGCAATGTAATGTATTATACTCAATGTATAAGCACACTAATCACTGATACACAAAATGTGCGCTGCTTATATACTTTTTCGCTATGCTGAGCACCAACCCCTGTACTGTGCTGTTGAGCATCGTGCGTATACTACTACTTCGTATTATCTCGCCGAAGAGTTGGTCGGCAAATATACACTTAAGCATGCACACGACAAATGGTAGGTATAATAAGTGACAGTGCGAGTGAAAATAAAATCATAAAATCGTCAAAGTTGTGAAGAAATTAAAATGCCGCCAAAAACTAGTGGAAAAGCAGCGAAGAAAGCCGGTAAGGCTCAAAAGAATATTACTAAAAATGATAAGAAAAAGAAGCGTAAGAGGAAGGAAAGTTATGCCATCTACATCTATAAAGTGTTGAAACAAGTACATCCTGATACCGGTATTTCATCCAAGGCCATGAGCATTATGAATAGTTTTGTGAATGACATCTTTGAGCGCATTGCTGCGGAAGCGTCGCGTTTAGCTCACTATAACAAACGTTCAACCATCACCAGTCGCGAAATTCAAACTGCTGTACGTTTACTCTTGCCCGGTGAATTGGCCAAACATGCCGTCAGTGAAGGTACCAAAGCTGTTACCAAATATACCAGTTCCAAATAATTTTTCCAACTGAACTAATGGTATATAAATATATTAACAAAACAAGGCCCTTTTCAGGGCCATAAAATATAAATTAACAAAGAGGATAAAAAATTGTTGATTAATATCTCTACATATGTACATATGTATGCACATTGAAATTAATTTAAAAATTCCTTAATATTGAAGAATATATTCATATGGTTTCATTAGTCTATTAAATATGATTTTGTTGAACTACTTGGTTTTTATTTTTTTAATGTTTTCTACACACTGTAAGGAATAAATTCACTTTTGATCTTTTTGTTAAGAGATTTTGTAGCCTTGAAAAGGGCTTATTATTAATTTACCATGAAGGTTCCGTTTATAACTCACTTACAAACACCGTAAATTATTTACTTTTTACCTGCTGCTGTAGGTTTTTTTGCGGCTGGCTTTTTATTCGATGCGGACTTCTTGGATTTAGCAGCAGTTGCTTTTGCTTTAGCTGCTTTTGGTTTAGCAGTTGCAGATTTGGCTTTAGTTGGTTTCACTTTTAATGCGCCACCCTTTTTTGCATCTTTCGCCTTAGCCTTTTCAGTTTTCTTCTTTTCAGCTGTTTTCTTACTGGCAACAGCTTTTTTTACCTTTTTCTCACCACTTGCCGCCTTTTTGACTTTACTCAACGATTTTTTCTTTGATGCACCACTATCTGCTGCCTTCTTTTTAGCCTTAACCTTCTCTGCTGATTTTACGGCTTTTGATTTCAATTTTCCCTCGCTTGATTTACTGGCTGCAACTGATAGTTTGAATGAACCGGACGCACCTTTTCCTTTGGTTTGAATTAGTTTTCCACTTGTAACAGCCGATTTCAAATAACGTTTAATGAATGGTGCCAATTTTTGGACATCACATTTGTATGTCGCACTAATATATTTCTTAATCGCCAAAAGTGATGAACCGCCACGTTCCTTTAAATTCTTAATTGATGCGTCGACCATTTGTTGTGTTGGTGGATGGGTAGGGGCAACCGACGGCTTTTTGGGTTTAGCTGCCTTAACCTTTTTGGCAACAACTTTCTTTTCAGCAATAGTAGCAGCAGTAGCTACTGGGGAGCTTACATTCACAACAGCAACTGAATCAGACATCTTTATTTATATATTGTAGATTAAAACCTCAATTCAAATTCCACGTATGTATTATACACTTTATACACTTCACTCACTTTATGCACTGTATGCACTACACTAATAGAGCACTGGTAAATTAAGAGAATTTCTGGAATCCAATATGTAGTTTAACTCCCTTCAAAATTTGAGAAGCAGAGCGAAAAGATGATAATCAAATTTTCACGTTCCAGTGCTATTTAGTGCTTCTATATGACAAACTTTAAGATTTATTTAATTCACTAAAATTCATTGAATTTACTAATTCAACAAATTTATATGTAAAACGATAGTATGCATGAGTCACTTTCATATCAATATACTTAAATTGGAATAAAATCAATATTTTTCTTGTAACGAGTGTTTTAGTCGAAACTTTGTACTCAAAATATTAAATTTTCGCTAGTTTTAGTAGATTTTCTTAAAACTCCTTAATATAAATCAATTATAACTATTGAAAATATAAAATATATCAAATTATCAATCATCTAAACAGGTTATTTTATATATTACTTAAAATAATATGTTTGAAAAAATAAAATTAAATATCTCAATGGTATCACCAGAGCAATTCTCAGTGGCGTTAGTTGGATGCATGAAATAATCCAGTATTTTGATGAATATTGAAAACTTTAATTTTGGTTGAAATGAATGATGGTAATGAAATAATTAAATTTGACTAATGTGGATTATGTAAATTTTATTTTAATATATTACTTAATTTTTTGATATTAATTCAAATATTCACTGATCAATAAATATATATATATATTATATATATACATATGTGTGCATACAAAATTTTTTATTTAATTAATTAAATATTATTGTTATTAATAAAAAAATGTAACTTTTTCTTTAAAAATTTGCAATATATGTCAAAGCAAGGTACAAAATTCCCATATGTACATACGTGTTTACATACAAGTATACTACTTGTATGCTTGACGAAGGCAAAAGGCAAAGGTAGTAAGAGTATGATTGTATTCCAACGTTAAAGAAATAAATATAAATATAAAAATATAATTTTAACTACAAATATATTTTTAAAAAGTTGTATTTATGTATGTAGCGAAAAAAATTATTTAAAAATTAAATATATCAGGTTAGAGGCCTGGGTGTTAAAATACAGTCATAATCTATTTAACACGATCGCGGACACTAAAAATTTCTGGAAGCTGCAAAAATAGACAGGCAATTATTTTTGAAACTAGTTGCAAAATCCTAAATCTGATTACACATATATTATAAGTGTAGTCAGAACATCGTATTTTAACTGTTATATGAAAGTACTTAATGAATCAAGTGGTCATTACTTTAAAATGTATATTAATTACAAAAACTTAAAGTTACATGAAATTAAATGAACAAAACTTGGCTTTAAAATTTGAATGCTGTAGCATCACGTCATTTTGCATCACTATAAAAATAAATGCTATAGCATTCACGTCCGCGAACGTGTTAATTGTATAATGAGTATGTACATATGTATGTACTCGTGCTCATGCAATATAGAATCACAACAGAATTGTGCGTTTGTTTAAAATTTTAATTGAACAAAATTTTGAATCTTTGTTAAAAGAATATTGTGGTCCTGAAAAGGACCGTTTTTTATGTTTTTCAAATATGTACCCAAGAAATTATTTAACCGCCGAAACCGTATAAAGTACGGCCTTGTCTCTTTAAAGCGTACACAACATCCATAGCTGTAACTGTTTTCCCTTTTGGCATGTTCAGTATAGGTAACTGCATCACGGATAACATTCTCCAAAAATACTTTTAAAACACCACGAGTTTCTTCATATATCAAACCAGATATACGTTTTACACCACCACGACGAGCTAAACGTCGAATAGCTGGTTTAGTGATACCTTGGATGTTATCACGTAAAACTTTGCGATGACGTTTGGCGCCACCTTTTCCCAAACCTTTACCACCTTTGCCGCGACCAGTCATTTTTTATTGTAGTATTTACTATTTGCACAAGTAAGAATTTAACACTTTAACACTGTGACACTTCACCACCAATGAAATAACAGAAGCGAGAGCACATCTATTTATACCAAAATCTCACAACTGCTATACACAAGACAAAAGGTACGCCATACATCTATCTCGCTTCAACACATACCTCATAATACATGGACTTGTGAAACATATTAGTTGGAATTGCTACTTAGGTTGTGAACGTTATACAATTTGTTATAGGTACAGTGTACAGTGTATAGTGTTCTATAGTGTTCAAATCAGTGTGACAAATAATAAAAAAAGTGAGTAGTGAAAAATGGCTCGTACAAAGCAAACAGCCCGAAAATCGACTGGTGGAAAGGCACCACGTAAACAATTGGCGACAAAAGCAGCACGCAAAAGTGCACCAGCAACTGGTGGAGTTAAAAAGCCACATCGTTATCGTCCAGGTACAGTGGCGTTGCGTGAAATTCGTCGCTATCAAAAGAGTACCGAATTATTGATACGCAAATTGCCATTCCAGCGCTTGGTTCGTGAAATAGCGCAAGATTTCAAAACAGATCTACGTTTCCAAAGTTCTGCTGTTATGGCTCTACAAGAAGCAAGTGAAGCATACTTGGTTGGTCTTTTTGAAGATACCAATTTGTGTGCCATCCATGCTAAGCGTGTTACAATTATGCCAAAAGATATTCAATTGGCTAGACGTATTCGTGGTGAACGTGCTTAAATCAATAAGAAAACATATAAAAAAACGGTCCTTTTCAGGACCACAATTTGTTAAACAAAAAAGATCAAAAATTTTATTGAAATATTTATGCATATACATACCTATATGTGTAGGTATTTTTGTGTTTTCGTAAATGTATGTAGTACATGTACAGTTCTTTATCTACTCCACATCGTTTATACTCGTGTGCTTTTAAGTATAGTCGGCATGCATGTATACACGTTTATGTACGTATGTATATGCGCACATAACCAGTTAATAAGCAGCAAAGCAGCAATTTTGGCGCAATTCGGTAATATGTACAAAAATATAATACACATAATGGGATGCCACGTTCTTTATTAAGAATATTAAATGAATAAGAAAACTAACATATTTTAAAAAATGGTCCTTTTCAGGACCACAATTTGTTAAACGAAAAAGATCAACAATGTTATTGGAATATTTATGCGTATACATATATGTGTAGATATTTTTGTGTTTTCGTTAATGTACGTAGTACACACATACAAACATACATATACATTTCTTTGTCTACTCCACATCATTTATACACGAGCGTTTTTTAGTACAGCCTGTAGGCATGTATACACATGTATGAATGAATATGTATACATAACCAGTTTATATGCCGCAGTTTTGGCGCAAATATACATGCGTCTAAGTGTATGAAAAAATAACACATTTATTAGGAAAATTATTTAAATCTCTTTGTAAATGTATTTTGTCGTCCTGAAAAGGACGGTTTGTTTGCGTCGGTATTTATAATTATAATTCGCCTATATTTTTCACTTTATGCTTTCTTTTCGGTCTTCTTTGGCAAAAGTACAGCTTGAATATTAGGCAAAACACCACCTTGAGCAATAGTTACACCAGACAACAATTTATTCAATTCTTCATCGTTGCGGATGGCCAATTGTAAATGACGTGGGATGATTCTTGTCTTTTTGTTATCACGAGCAGCATTACCAGCCAATTCAAGAACTTCAGCTGCTAAATATTCCATAACTGCAGCTAGATAAACTGGAGCACCGGCACCAACACGCTCAGCATAATTGCCTTTGCGCAACAAACGATGAATACGACCAACTGGAAATTGAAGACCAGCACGATTTGAACGGGACTTTGCCTTTCCCTTAACTTTACCACCTTTACCACGGCCTGACATTTTCACTGCTATAGATTGTTCACTTCACTACACTAAAAAGCAATGTAATGTATTATACTCAATGTATAAGCACACTAATCACTGATACACAAAATGTGCGCTGCTTATATACTTTTTCGCTATGCTGAGCACCAACCCCTGTACTGTGCTGTTGAGCATCGTGCGTATACTACTACTTCGTATTATCTCGCCGAAGAGTTGGTCGGCAAATATGCACTTAAGCATGCACACGACAAATGGTAGGTATAATAAGTGACAGTGCGAGTGAAAATAAAATCATAAAATCATCAAAGTTGTGAAGAAATTAAAATGCCGCCAAAAACTAGTGGAAAAGCAGCAAAGAAAGCCGGTAAGGCTCAAAAGAATATTACTAAAAATGATAAGAAAAAGAAGCGTAAGAGGAAGGAAAGTTATGCCATCTACATCTATAAAGTGTTGAAACAAGTACATCCTGATACCGGTATTTCATCCAAGGCCATGAGCATTATGAATAGTTTTGTGAATGACATCTTTGAGCGCATTGCTGCGGAAGCGTCGCGTTTAGCTCACTATAACAAACGTTCAACCATCACCAGTCGCGAAATTCAAACTGCTGTACGTTTACTTTTGCCCGGTGAATTGGCCAAACATGCCGTCAGTGAAGGTACCAAAGCTGTTACCAAATATACCAGTTCCAAATAATTTTTCCAACTGAACTAATGGTATATAAATATATTAACAAAACAAGGCCCTTTTCAGGGCCATAAAATATAAATTAACAAAGAGGATAAAAAATTGTTGATTAATATCTCTACATATGTACATATGTATGCACATTGAAATTAATTTAAAAATTCCTTAATATTGAAGAATATATTCATATGGTTTCATTAGTCTATTAAATATGATTTTGTTGAACTACTTGGTTTTTATTTTTTTAATGTTTTCTACACACTGTAAGGAATAAATTCACTTTTGATCTTTTTGTTAAGAGATTTTGTAGCCCTGAAAAGGGCTTATTATTAATTTACCATGAAGGTTCCGTTTATAACTCACTTACAAACACCGTAAATTATTTACTTTTTACCTGCTGCTGTAGGTTTTTTTGCGGCTGGCTTTTTATTCGATGCAGACTTCTTGGATTTAGCAGCAGTTGCTTTTGCTTTAGCTGCTTTTGGTTTAGCAGTTGCAGATTTGGCTTTAGTTGGTTTCACTTTTAATGCGCCACCCTTTTTTGCATCTTTCGCCTTAGCCTTTTCAGTTTTCTTCTTTTCAGCTGTTTTCTTACTGGCAACAGCTTTTTTTACCTTTTTCTCACCACTTGCCGCCTTTTTGACTTTACTCAACGATTTTTTCTTTGATGCACCACTATCTGCTGCCTTCTTTTTAGCCTTAACCTTCTCTGCTGATTTTACGGCTTTTGATTTCAATTTTCCCTCGCTTGATTTACTGGCTGCAACTGATAGTTTGAATGAACCGGACGCACCTTTTCCTTTGGTTTGAATTAGTTTTCCACTTGTAACAGCCGATTTCAAATAACGTTTAATGAATGGTGCCAATTTTTGGGCATCACATTTGTATGTCGCACTAATATATTTCTTAATCGCCAAGAGTGATGAACCGCCACGTTCCTTTAAATTCTTAATTGATGCGTCGACCATTTGTTGTGTTGGTGGATGGGTAGGGGCAACCGACGGCTTTTTGGGTTTAGCTGCCTTAACCTTTTTGGCAACAACTTTCTTTTCAGCAATAGTAGCAGCAGTAGCTACTGGGGAGCTTACATTCACAACAGCAACTGAATCAGACATCTTTATTTATATATTGTAGATTAAAACCTCAATTCAAATTCCACGTATGTATTATACACTTTATACACTTCACTCACTTTATGCACTACACTAATAGAGCACTGGTAAATTAAGAGAATTTCTGGAATCCAATATGTAGTTTAACTCCCTTCAAAATTTGAGAAGCAGAGCGAAAAGATGATAATCAAATTTTCACGTTCCAGTGCTATTTAGTGCTTCTATATGACAAACTTTAAGATTTATTTAATTCACTAAAATTCATTGAATTTACTAATTCAACAAATTTATATGTAAAACGATAGTATGCATGAGTCACTTTCATATCAATATACTTAAATTGGAATAAAATCAATATTTTTCTTGTAACGAGTGTTTTAGTCGAAACTTTGT
Organism: Anastrepha obliqua; assembly: GCF_027943255.1. NCBI lineage: Eukaryota > Metazoa > Arthropoda > Insecta > Diptera > Tephritidae > Anastrepha > Anastrepha obliqua. Next base: position 36,750,740 of record NC_072896.1, read on the forward strand.
ACTCAAAATATTAAATTTTCGCTAGTTTTAGTAGATTTTCTTAAAACTCCTTAATATAAATCAATTATAACTATTGAAAATATAAAATATATCAAATTATCAATCATCTAAACAGGTTATTTTATATATTACTTAAAATAATATGTTTGAAAAAATAAAATTAAATATCTCAATGGTATCACCAGAGCAATTCTCAGTGGCGTTAGTTGGATGCATGAAATAATCCAGTATTTTGATGAATATTGAAAACTTTAATTTTGGTTGAAATGAATGATGGTAATGAAATAATTAAATTTGACTAATGTGGATTATGTAAATTTTATTTTAATATATTACTTAATTTTTTGATATTAATTCAAATATTCACTGATCAATAAATATATATATATATTATATATATACATATGTGTGCATACAAAATTTTTTATTTAATTAATTAAATATTATTGTTATTAATAAAAAAATGTAACTTTTTCTTTAAAAATTTGCAATATATGTCAAAGCAAGATACAAAATTCCCATATGTACATACGTGTTTACATACAAGTATACTACTTGTATGCTTGACGAAGGCAAAAGGCAAAGGTAGTAAGAGTATGATTGTATTCCAACGTTAAAGAAATAAATATAAATATAAAAATATAATTTTAACTACAAATATATTTTTAAAAAGTTGTATTTATGTATGTAGCGAGAAAAATTATTTAAAAATTAAATATATCAGGTTAGAGGCCTGGGTGTTAAAATACAGTCATAATCTATTTAACACGATCGCGGACACTAAAAATTTCTGGAAGCTGCAAAAATAGACAGGCAATTATTTTTGAAACTAGTTGCAAAATCCTAAATCTGATTACACATATATTATAAGTGTAGTCAGAACATCGTATTTTAACTGTTATATGAAAGTACTTAATGAATCAAGTGGTCATTACTTTAAAATGTATATTAATTACAAAAACTTAAAGTTACATGAAATTAAATGAACAAAACTTGGCTTTAAAATTTGAATGCTGTAGCATCACGTCATTTTGCATCACTATAAAAATAAATGCTATAGCATTCACGTCCGCGAACGTGTTAATTGTATAATGAGTATGTACATATGTATGTACTCGTGCTCATGCAATATAGAATCACAACAGAATTGTGCGTTCGTTTAAAATTTTAATTGAACAAAATTTTGAATCTTTGTTAAAAGAATATTGTGGTCCTGAAAAGGACCGTTTTTTATGTTTTTCAAATATGTACCCAAGAAATTATTTAACCGCCGAAACCGTATAAAGTACGGCCTTGTCTCTTTAAAGCGTACACAACATCCATAGCTGTAACTGTTTTCCTTTTGGCATGTTCAGTATAGGTAACTGCATCACGGATAACATTCTCCAAAAATACTTTTAAAACACCACGAGTTTCTTCATATATCAAACCAGATATACGTTTTACACCACCACGACGAGCTAAACGTCGAATAGCTGGTTTAGTGATACCTTGGATGTTATCACGTAAAACTTTGCGATGACGTTTGGCGCCACCTTTTCCCAAACCTTTACCACCTTTGCCGCGACCAGTCATTTTTTATTGTAGTATTTACTATTTGCACAAGTAAGAATTTAACACTTTAACACTGTGACACTTCACCACCAATGAAATAACAGAAGCGAGAGCACATATATTTATACCAAAATCTCACAACTGCTATACACAAGACAAAAGGTACGCCATACATCTATCTCGCTTCAACACATACCTCATAATACATGGACTTGTGAAACATATTAGTTGGAATTGCTACTTAGGTTGTGAACGTTATACAATTTGTTATAGGTACAGTGTACAGTGTATAGTGTTCTATAGTGTTCAAATCATTGTGACAAATAATAAAAAAAGTGAGTAGTGAAAAATGGCTCGTACAAAGCAAACAGCCCGAAAATCGACTGGTGGAAAGGCACCACGTAAACAATTGGCGACAAAAGCAGCACGCAAAAGTGCACCAGCAACTGGTGGAGTTAAAAAGCCACATCGTTATCGTCCAGGTACAGTGGCGTTGCGTGAAATTCGTCGCTATCAAAAGAGTACCGAATTATTGATACGCAAATTGCCATTCCAGCGCTTGGTTCGTGAAATAGCGCAAGATTTCAAAACAGATCTACGTTTCCAAAGTTCTGCTGTTATGGCTCTACAAGAAGCAAGTGAAGCATACTTGGTTGGTCTTTTTGAAGATACCAATTTGTGTGCCATCCATGCTAAGCGTGTTACAATTATGCCAAAAGATATTCAATTGGCTAGACGTATTCGTGGTGAACGTGCTTAAATCAATAAGAAAACATATAAAAAAACGGTCCTTTTCAGGACCACAATTTGTTAAACAAAAAAGATCAAAAATTTTATTGAAATATTTATGCATATACATACCTATATGTGTAGGTATTTTTGTGTTTTCGTAAATGTATGTAGTACATGTACAGTTCTTTATCTACTCCACATCGTTTATACTCGTGTGCTTTTAAGTATAGTCGGCATGCATGTATACACGTTTATGTACGTATGTATATGCGCACATAACCAGTTAATAAGCAGCAATTTTGGCGCAATTCGGTAATATGTACAAAAATATAATACACATAATGGGATGCCACGTTCTTTATTAAGAATATTAAATGAATAAGAAAACTAATATATTTTAAAAAATGGTCCTTTTCAGGACCACAATTTGTTAAACGAAAAAGATCAACAATGTTATTGGAATATTTATGCGTATACATATATGTGTAGATATTTTTGTGTTTTCGTTAATGTACGTAGTACACACATGCAAACATACATATACATTTCTTTGTCTACTCCACATCATTTATACACGAGCGTTTTTTAGTACAGCCTGTAGGCATGTATACACATGTATGAATGAATATGTATACATAACCAGTTTATATGCCGCAGTTTTGGCGCAAATATACATGCGTCTAAGTGTATGAAAAAATAACACATTTATTAGGAAAATTATTTAAATCTCTTTGTAAATGTATTTTGTCGTCCTGAAAAGGACGGTTTGTTTGCGTCGGTATTTATAATTATAATTCGCCTATATTTTTCACTTTATGCTTTCTTTTCGGTCTTCTTTGGCAAAAGTACAGCTTGAATATTAGGCAAAACACCACCTTGAGCAATAGTTACACCAGACAACAATTTATTCAATTCTTCATCGTTGCGGATGGCCAATTGTAAATGACGTGGGATGATTCTTGTCTTTTTGTTATCACGAGCAGCATTACCAGCCAATTCAAGAACTTCAGCTGCTAAATATTCCATAACTGCAGCTAGATAAACTGGAGCACCGGCACCAACACGCTCAGCATAATTGCCTTTGCGCAACAAACGATGAATACGACCAACTGGAAATTGAAGACCAGCACGATTTGAACGGGACTTTGCCTTTCCCTTAACTTTACCACCTTTACCACGGCCTGACATTTTCACTGCTATAGATTGTTCACTTCACTACACTAAAAAGCAATGTAATGTATTATACTCAATGTATAAGCACACTAATCACTGATACACAAAATGTGCGCTGCTTATATACTTTTTCGCTATGCTGAGCACCAACCCCTGTACTGTGCTGTTGAGCATCGTGCGTATACTACTACTTCGTATTATCTCGCCGAAGAGTTGGTCGGCAAATATGCACTTAAGCATGCACACGACAAATGGTAGGTATAATAAGTGACAGTGCGAGTGAAAATAAAATCATAAAATCATCAAAGTTGTGAAGAAATTAAAATGCCGCCAAAAACTAGTGGAAAAGCAGCAAAGAAAGCCGGTAAGGCTCAAAAGAATATTACTAAAAATGATAAGAAAAAGAAGCGTAAGAGGAAGGAAAGTCATGCCATCTACATCTATAAAGTGTTGAAACAAGTACATCCTGATACCGGTATTTCATCCAAGGCCATGAGCATTATGAATAGTTTTGTGAATGACATCTTTGAGCGCATTGCTGCGGAAGCGTCGCGTTTAGCTCACTATAACAAACGTTCAACCATCACCAGTCGCGAAATTCAAACTGCTGTACGTTTACTTTTGCCCGGTGAATTGGCCAAACATGCCGTCAGTGAAGGTACCAAAGCTGTTACCAAATATACCAGTTCCAAATAATTTTTCCAACTGAACTAATGGTATATAAATATATTAACAAAACAAGGCCCTTTTCAGGGCCATAAAATATAAATTAACAAAGAGGATAAAAAATTGTTGATTAATATCTCTACATATGTACATATGTATGCACATTGAAATTAATTTAAAAATTCCTTAATATTGAAGAATATATTCATATGGTTTCATTAGTCTATTAAATATGATTTTGTTGAACTACTTGGTTTTTATTTTTTTAATGTTTTCTACACACTGTAAGGAATAAATTCACTTTTGATCTTTTTGTTAAGAGATTTTGTAGCCCTGAAAAGGGCTTATTATTAATTTACCATGAAGGTTCCGTTTATAACTCACTTACAAACACCGTAAATTATTTACTTTTTACCTGCTGCTGTAGGTTTTTTTGCGGCTGGCTTTTTATTCGATGCAGACTTCTTGGATTTAGCAGCAGTTGCTTTTGCTTTAGCTGCTTTTGGTTTAGCAGTTGCAGATTTGGCTTTAGTTGGTTTCACTTTTAATGCGCCACCCTTTTTTGCATCTTTCGCCTTAGCCTTTTCAGTTTTCTTCTTTTCAGCTGTTTTCTTACTGGCAACAGCTTTTTTTACCTTTTTCTCACCACTTGCCGCCTTTTTGACTTTACTCAACGATTTTTTCTTTGATGCACCACTATCTGCTGCCTTCTTTTTAGCCTTAACCTTCTCTGCTGATTTTACGGCTTTTGATTTCAATTTTCCCTCGCTTGATTTACTGGCTGCAACTGATAGTTTGAATGAACCGGACGCACCTTTTCCTTTGGTTTGAATTAGTTTTCCACTTGTAACAGCCGATTTCAAATAACGTTTAATGAATGGTGCCAATTTTTGGGCATCACATTTGTATGTCGCACTAATATATTTCTTAATCGCCAAGAGTGATGAACCGCCACGTTCCTTTAAATTCTTAATTGATGCGTCGACCATTTGTTGTGTTGGTGGATGGGTAGGGGCAACCGACGGCTTTTTGGGTTTAGCTGCCTTAACCTTTTTGGCAACAACTTTCTTTTCAGCAATAGTAGCAGCAGTAGCTACTGGGGAGCTTACATTCACAACAGCAACTGAATCAGACATCTTTATTTATATATTGTAGATTAAAACCTCAATTCAAATTCCACGTATGTATTATACACTTTATACACTTCACTCACTTTATGCACTGTATGCACTACACTAATAGAGCACTGGTAAATTAAGAGAATTTCTGGAATCCAATATGTAGTTTAACTCCCTTCAAAATTTGAGAAGCAGAGCGAAAAGATGATAATCAAATTTTCACGTTCCAGTGCTATTTAGTGCTTCTATATGACAAACTTTAAGATTTATTTAATTCACTAAAATTCATTGAATTTACTAATTCAACAAATTTATATGTAAAACGATAGTATGCATGAGTCACTTTCATATCAATATACTTAAATTGGAATAAAATCAATATTTTTCTTGTAACGAGTGTTTTAGTCGAAACTTTGTACTCAAAATATTAAATTTTCGCTAGTTTTAGTAGATTTTCTTAAAACTCCTTAATATAAATCAATTATAACTATTGAAAATATAAAATATATCAAATTATCAATCATCTAAACAGGTTATTTTATATATTACTTAAAATAATATGTTTGAAAAAATAAAATTAAATATCTCAATGGTATCACCAGAGCAATTCTCAGTGGCGTTAGTTGGATGCATGAAATAATCCAGTATTTTGATGAATATTGAAAACTTTAATTTTGGTTGAAATGAATGATGGTAATGAAATAATTAAATTTGACTAATGTGGATTATGTAAATTTTATTTTAATATATTACTTAATTTTTTGATATTAATTCAAATATTCACTGATCAATAAATATATATATATATTATATATATACATATGTGTGCATACAAAATTTTTTATTTAATTAATTAAATATTATTGTTATTAATAAAAAAATGTAACTTTTTCTTTAAAAATTTGCAATATATGTCAAAGCAAGATACAAAATTCCCATATGTACATACGTGTTTACATACAAGTATACTACTTGTATGCTTGACGAAGGCAAAAGGCAAAGGTAGTAAGAGTATGATTGTATTCCAACGTTAAAGAAATAAATATAAATATAAAAATATAATTTTAACTACAAATATATTTTTAAAAAGTTGTATTTATGTATGTAGCGAGAAAAATTATTTAAAAATTAAATATATCAGGTTAGAGGCCTGGGTGTTAAAATACAGTCATAATCTATTTAACACGATCGCGGACACTAAAAATTTCTGGAAGCTGCAAAAATAGACAGGCAATTATTTTTGAAACTAGTTGCAAAATCCTAAATCTGATTACACATATATTATAAGTGTAGTCAGAACATCGTATTTTAACTGTTATATGAAAGTACTTAATGAATCAAGTGGTCATTACTTTAAAATGTATATTAATTACAAAAACTTAAAGTTACATGAAATTAAATGAACAAAACTTGGCTTTAAAATTTGAATGCTGTAGCATCACGTCATTTTGCATCACTATAAAAATAAATGCTATAGCATTCACGTCCGCGAACGTGTTAATTGTATAATGAGTATGTACATATGTATGTACTCGTGCTCATGCAATATAGAATCACAACAGAATTGTGCGTTCGTTTAAAATTTTAATTGAACAAAATTTTGAATCTTTGTTAAAAGAATATTGTGGTCCTGAAAAGGACCGTTTTTTATGTTTTTCAAATATGTACCCAAGAAATTATTTAACCGCCGAAACCGTATAAAGTACGGCCTTGTCTCTTTAAAGCGTACACAACATCCATAGCTGTAACTGTTTTCCTTTTGGCATGTTCAGTATAGGTAACTGCATCACGGATAACATTCTCCAAAAATACTTTTAAAACACCACGAGTTTCTTCATATATCAAACCAGATATACGTTTTACACCACCACGACGAGCTAAACGTCGAATAGCTGGTTTAGTGATACCTTGGATGTTATCACGTAAAACTTTGCGATGACGTTTGGCGCCACCTTTTCCCAAACCTTTACCACCTTTGCCGCGACCAGTCATTTTTTATTGTAGTATTTACTATTTGCACAAGTAAGAATTTAACACTTTAACACTGTGACACTTCACCACCAATGAAATAACAGAAGCGAGAGCACATATATTTATACCAAAATCTCACAACTGCTATACACAAGACAAAAGGTACGCCATACATCTATCTCGCTTCAACACATACCTCATAATACATGGACTTGTGAAACATATTAGTTGGAATTGCTACTTAGGTTGTGAACGTTATACAATTTGTTATAGGTACAGTGTACAGTGTATAGTGTTCTATAGTGTTCAAATCATTGTGACAAATAATAAAAAAAGTGAGTAGTGAAAAATGGCTCGTACAAAGCAAACAGCCCGAAAATCGACTGGTGGAAAGGCACCACGTAAACAATTGGCGACAAAAGCAGCACGCAAAAGTGCACCAGCAACTGGTGGAGTTAAAAAGCCACATCGTTATCGTCCAGGTACAGTGGCGTTGCGTGAAATTCGTCGCTATCAAAAGAGTACCGAATTATTGATACGCAAATTGCCATTCCAGCGCTTGGTTCGTGAAATAGCGCAAGATTTCAAAACAGATCTACGTTTCCAAAGTTCTGCTGTTATGGCTCTACAAGAAGCAAGTGAAGCATACTTGGTTGGTCTTTTTGAAGATACCAATTTGTGTGCCATCCATGCTAAGCGTGTTACAATTATGCCAAAAGATATTCAATTGGCTAGACGTATTCGTGGTGAACGTGCTTAAATCAATAAGAAAACATATAAAAAAACGGTCCTTTTCAGGACCACAATTTGTTAAACAAAAAAGATCAAAAATTTTATTGAAATATTTATGCATATACATACCTATATGTGTAGGTATTTTTGTGTTTTCGTAAATGTATGTAGTACATGTACAGTTCTTTATCTACTCCACATCGTTTATACTCGTGTGCTTTTAAGTATAGTCGGCATGCATGTATACACGTTTATGTACGTATGTATATGCGCACATAACCAGTTAATAAGCAGCAATTTTGGCGCAATTCGGTAATATGTACAAAAATATAATACACATAATGGGATGCCACGTTCTTTATTAAGAATATTAAATGAATAAGAAAACTAATATATTTTAAAAAATGGTCCTTTTCAGGACCACAATTTGTTAAACGAAAAAGATCAACAATGTTATTGGAATATTTATGCGTATACATATATGTGTAGATATTTTTGTGTTTTCGTTAATGTACGTAGTACACACATACAAACATACATATACATTTCTTTGTCTACTCCACATCATTTATACACGAGCGTTTTTTAGTACAGCCTGTAGGCATGTATACACATGTATGAATGAATATGTATACATAACCAGTTTATATGCCGCAGTTTTGGCGCAAATATACATGCGTCTAAGTGTATGAAAAAATAACACATTTATTAGGAAAATTATTTAAATCTCTTTGTAAATGTATTTTGTCGTCCTGAAAAGGACGGTTTGTTTGCGTCGGTATTTATAATTATAATTCGCCTATATTTTTCACTTTATGCTTTCTTTTCGGTCTTCTTTGGCAAAAGTACAGCTTGAATATTAGGCAAAACACCACCTTGAGCAATAGTTACACCAGACAACAATTTATTCAATTCTTCATCGTTGCGGATGGCCAATTGTAAATGACGTGGGATGATTCTTGTCTTTTTGTTATCACGAGCAGCATTACCAGCCAATTCAAGAACTTCAGCTGCTAAATATTCCATAACTGCAGCTAGATAAACTGGAGCACCGGCACCAACACGCTCAGCATAATTGCCTTTGCGCAACAAACGATGAATACGACCAACTGGAAATTGAAGACCAGCACGATTTGAACGGGACTTTGCCTTTCCCTTAACTTTACCACCTTTACCACGGCCTGACATTTTCACTGCTATAGATTGTTCACTTCACTACACTAAAAAGCAATGTAATGTATTATACTCAATGTATAAGCACACTAATCACTGATACACAAAATGTGCGCTGCTTATATACTTTTTCGCTATGCTGAGCACCAACCCCTGTACTGTGCTGTTGAGCATCGTGCGTATACTACTACTTCGTATTATCTCGCCGAAGAGTTGGTCGGCAAATATGCACTTAAGCATGCACACGACAAATGGTAGGTATAATAAGTGACAGTGCGAGTGAAAATAAAATCATAAAATCATCAAAGTTGTGAAGAAATTAAAATGCCGCCAAAAACTAGTGGAAAAGCAGCAAAGAAAGCCGGTAAGGCTCAAAAGAATATTACTAAAAATGATAAGAAAAAGAAGCGTAAGAGGAAGGAAAGTTATGCCATCTACATCTATAAAGTGTTGAAACAAGTACATCCTGATACCGGTATTTCATCCAAGGCCATGAGCATTATGAATAGTTTTGTGAATGACATCTTTGAGCGCATTGCTGCGGAAGCGTCGCGTTTAGCTCACTATAACAAACGTTCAACCATCACCAGTCGCGAAATTCAAACTGCTGTACGTTTACTTTTGCCCGGTGAATTGGCCAAACATGCCGTCAGTGAAGGTACCAAAGCTGTTACCAAATATACCAGTTCCAAATAATTTTTCCAACTGAACTAATGGTATATAAATATATTAACAAAACAAGGCCCTTTTCAGGGCCATAAAATATAAATTAACAAAGAGGATAAAAAATTGTTGATTAATATCTCTACATATGTACATATGTATGCACATTGAAATTAATTTAAAAATTCCTTAATATTGAAGAATATATTCATATGGTTTCATTAGTCTATTAAATATGATTTTGTTGAACTACTTGGTTTTTATTTTTTTAATGTTTTCTACACACTGTAAGGAATAAATTCACTTTTGATCTTTTTGTTAAGAGATTTTGTAGCCCTGAAAAGGGCTTATTATTAATTTACCATGAAGGTTCCGTTTATAACTCACTTACAAACACCGTAAATTATTTACTTTTTACCTGCTGCTGTAGGTTTTTTTGCGGCTGGCTTTTTATTCGATGCAGACTTCTTGGATTTAGCAGCAGTTGCTTTTGCTTTAGCTGCTTTTGGTTTAGCAGTTGCAGATTTGGCTTTAGTTGGTTTCACTTTTAATGCGCCACCCTTTTTTGCATCTTTCGCCTTAGCCTTTTCAGTTTTCTTCTTTTCAGCTGTTTTCTTACTGGCAACAGCTTTTTTTACCTTTTTCTCACCACTTGCCGCCTTTTTGACTTTACTCAACGATTTTTTCTTTGATGCACCACTATCTGCTGCCTTCTTTTTAGCCTTAACCTTCTCTGCTGATTTTACGGCTTTTGATTTCAATTTTCCCTCGCTTGATTTACTGGCTGCAACTGATAGTTTGAATGAACCGGACGCACCTTTTCCTTTGGTTTGAATTAGTTTTCCACTTGTAACAGCCGATTTCAAATAACGTTTAATGAATGGTGCCAATTTTTGGGCATCACATTTGTATGTCGCACTAATATATTTCTTAATCGCCAAGAGTGATGAACCGCCACGTTCCTTTAAATTCTTAATTGATGCGTCGACCATTTGTTGTGTTGGTGGATGGGTAGGGGCAACCGACGGCTTTTTGGGTTTAGCTGCCTTAACCTTTTTGGCAACAACTTTCTTTTCAGCAATAGTAGCAGCAGTAGCTACTGGGGAGCTTACATTCACAACAGCAACTGAATCAGACATCTTTATTTATATATTGTAGATTAAAACCTCAATTCAAATTCCACGTATGTATTATACACTTTATACACTTCACTCACTTTATGCACTGTATGCACTACACTAATAGAGCACTGGTAAATTAAGAGAATTTCTGGAATCCAATATGTAGTTTAACTCCCTTCAAAATTTGAGAAGCAGAGCGAAAAGATGATAATCAAATTTTCACGTTCCAGTGCTATTTAGTGCTTCTATATGACAAACTTTAAGATTTATTTAATTCACTAAAATTCATTGAATTTACTAATTCAACAAATTTATATGTAAAACGATAGTATGCATGAGTCACTTTCATATCAATATACTTAAATTGGAATAAAATCAATATTTTTCTTGTAACGAGTGTTTTAGTCGAAACTTTGTACTCAAAATATTAAATTTTCGCTAGTTTTAGTAGATTTTCTTAAAACTCCTTAATATAAATCAATTATAACTATTGAAAATATAAAATATATCAAATTATCAATCATCTAAACAGGTTATTTTATATATTACTTAAAATAATATGTTTGAAAAAATAAAATTAAATATCTCAATGGTATCACCAGAGCAATTCTCAGTGGCGTTAGTTGGATGCATGAAATAATCCAGTATTTTGATGAATATTGAAAACTTTAATTTTGGTTGAAATGAATGATGGTAATGAAATAATTAAATTTGACTAATGTGGATTATGTAAATTTTATTTTAATATATTACTTAATTTTTTGATATTAATTCAAATATTCACTGATCAATAAATATATATATATATTATATATATACATATGTGTGCATACAAAATTTTTTATTTAATTAATTAAATATTATTGTTATTAATAAAAAAATGTAACTTTTTCTTTAAAAATTTGCAATATATGTCAAAGCAAGATACAAAATTCCCATATGTACATACGTGTTTACATACAAGTATACTACTTGTATGCTTGACGAAGGCAAAAGGCAAAGGTAGTAAGAGTATGATTGTATTCCAACGTTAAAGAAATAAATATAAATATAAAAATATAATTTTAACTACAAATATATTTTTAAAAAGTTGTATTTATGTATGTAGCGAGAAAAATTATTTAAAAATTAAATATATCAGGTTAGAGGCCTGGGTGTTAAAATACAGTCATAATCTATTTAACACGATCGCGGACACTAAAAATTTCTGGAAGCTGCAAAAATAGACAGGCAATTATTTTTGAAACTAGTTGCAAAATCCTAAATCTGATTACACATATATTATAAGTGTAGTCAGAACATCGTATTTTAACTGTTATATGAAAGTACTTAATGAATCAAGTGGTCATTACTTTAAAATGTATATTAATTACAAAAACTTAAAGTTACATGAAATTAAATGAACAAAACTTGGCTTTAAAATTTGAATGCTGTAGCATCACGTCATTTTGCATCACTATAAAAATAAATGCTATAGCATTCACGTCCGCGAACGTGTTAATTGTATAATGAGTATGTACATATGTATGTACTCGTGCTCATGCAATATAGAATCACAACAGAATTGTGCGTTCGTTTAAAATTTTAATTGAACAAAATTTTGAATCTTTGTTAAAAGAATATTGTGGTCCTGAAAAGGACCGTTTTTTATGTTTTTCAAATATGTACCCAAGAAATTATTTAACCGCCGAAACCGTATAAAGTACGGCCTTGTCTCTTTAAAGCGTACACAACATCCATAGCTGTAACTGTTTTCCTTTTGGCATGTTCAGTATAGGTAACTGCATCACGGATAACATTCTCCAAAAATACTTTTAAAACACCACGAGTTTCTTCATATATCAAACCAGATATACGTTTTACACCACCACGACGAGCTAAACGTCGAATAGCTGGTTTAGTGATACCTTGGATGTTATCACGTAAAACTTTGCGATGACGTTTGGCGCCACCTTTTCCCAAACCTTTACCACCTTTGCCGCGACCAGTCATTTTTTATTGTAGTATTTACTATTTGCACAAGTAAGAATTTAACACTTTAACACTGTGACACTTCACCACCAATGAAATAACAGAAGCGAGAGCACATATATTTATACCAAAATCTCACAACTGCTATACACAAGACAAAAGGTACGCCATACATCTATCTCGCTTCAACACATACCTCATAATACATGGACTTGTGAAACATATTAGTTGGAATTGCTACTTAGGTTGTGAACGTTATACAATTTGTTATAGGTACAGTGTACAGTGTATAGTGTTCTATAGTGTTCAAATCATTGTGACAAATAATAAAAAAAGTGAGTAGTGAAAAATGGCTCGTACAAAGCAAACAGCCCGAAAATCGACTGGTGGAAAGGCACCACGTAAACAATTGGCGACAAAAGCAGCACGCAAAAGTGCACCAGCAACTGGTGGAGTTAAAAAGCCACATCGTTATCGTCCAGGTACAGTGGCGTTGCGTGAAATTCGTCGCTATCAAAAGAGTACCGAATTATTGATACGCAAATTGCCATTCCAGCGCTTGGTTCGTGAAATAGCGCAAGATTTCAAAACAGATCTACGTTTCCAAAGTTCTGCTGTTATGGCTCTACAAGAAGCAAGTGAAGCATACTTGGTTGGTCTTTTTGAAGATACCAATTTGTGTGCCATCCATGCTAAGCGTGTTACAATTATGCCAAAAGATATTCAATTGGCTAGACGTATTCGTGGTGAACGTGCTTAAATCAATAAGAAAACATATAAAAAAACGGTCCTTTTCAGGACCACAATTTGTTAAACAAAAAAGATCAAAAATTTTATTGAAATATTTATGCATATACATACCTATATGTGTAGGTATTTTTGTGTTTTCGTAAATGTATGTAGTACATGTACAGTTCTTTATCTACTCCACATCGTTTATACTCGTGTGCTTTTAAGTATAGTCGGCATGCATGTATACACGTTTATGTACGTATGTATATGCGCACATAACCAGTTAATAAGCAGCAAAGCAGCAATTTTGGCGCAATTCGGTAATATGTACAAAAATATAATACACATAATGGGATGCCACGTTCTTTATTAAGAATATTAAATGAATAAGAAAACTAATATATTTTAAAAAATGGTCCTTTTCAGGACCACAATTTGTTAAACGAAAAAGATCAACAATGTTATTGGAATATTTATGCGTATACATATATGTGTAGATATTTTTGTGTTTTCGTTAATGTACGTAGTACACACATACAAACATACATATACATTTCTTTGTCTACTCCACATCATTTATACACGAGCGTTTTTTAGTACAGCCTGTAGGCATGTATACACATGTATGAATGAATATGTATACATAACCAGTTTATATGCCGCAGTTTTGGCGCAAATATACATGCGTCTAAGTGTATGAAAAAATAACACATTTATTAGGAAAATTATTTAAATCTCTTTGTAAATGTATTTTGTCGTCCTGAAAAGGACGGTTTGTTTGCGTCGGTATTTATAATTATAATTCGCCTATATTTTTCACTTTATGCTTTCTTTTCGGTCTTCTTTGGCAAAAGTACAGCTTGAATATTAGGCAAAACACCACCTTGAGCAATAGTTACACCAGACAACAATTTATTCAATTCTTCATCGTTGCGGATGGCCAATTGTAAATGACGTGGGATGATTCTTGTCTTTTTGTTATCACGAGCAGCATTACCAGCCAATTCAAGAACTTCAGCTGCTAAATATTCCATAACTGCAGCTAGATAAACTGGAGCACCGGCACCAACACGCTCAGCATAATTGCCTTTGCGCAACAAACGATGAATACGACCAACTGGAAATTGAAGACCAGCACGATTTGAACGGGACTTTGCCTTTCCCTTAACTTTACCACCTTTACCACGGCCTGACATTTTCACTGCTATAGATTGTTCACTTCACTACACTAAAAAGCAATGTAATGTATTATACTCAATGTATAAGCACACTAATCACTGATACACAAAATGTGCGCTGCTTATATACTTTTTCGCTATGCTGAGCACCAACCCCTGTACTGTGCTGTTGAGCATCGTGCGTATACTACTACTTCGTATTATCTCGCCGAAGAGTTGGTCGGCAAATATGCACTTAAGCATGCACACGACAAATGGTAGGTATAATAAGTGACAGTGCGAGTGAAAATAAAATCATAAAATCATCAAAGTTGTGAAGAAATTAAAATGCCGCCAAAAACTAGTGGAAAAGCAGCAAAGAAAGCCGGTAAGGCTCAAAAGAATATTACTAAAAATGATAAGAAAAAGAAGCGTAAGAGGAAGGAAAGTTATGCCATCTACATCTATAAAGTGTTGAAACAAGTACATCCTGATACCGGTATTTCATCCAAGGCCATGAGCATTATGAATAGTTTTGTGAATGACATCTTTGAGCGCATTGCTGCGGAAGCGTCGCGTTTAGCTCACTATAACAAACGTTCAACCATCACCAGTCGCGAAATTCAAACTGCTGTACGTTTACTTTTGCCCGGTGAATTGGCCAAACATGCCGTCAGTGAAGGTACCAAAGCTGTTACCAAATATACCAGTTCCAAATAATTTTTCCAACTGAACTAATGGTATATAAATATATTAACAAAACAAGGCCCTTTTCAGGGCCATAAAATATAAATTAACAAAGAGGATAAAAAATTGTTGATTAATATCTCTACATATGTACATATGTATGCACATTGAAATTAATTTAAAAATTCCTTAATATTGAAGAATATATTCATATGGTTTCATTAGTCTATTAAATATGATTTTGTTGAACTACTTGGTTTTTATTTTTTTAATGTTTTCTACACACTGTAAGGAATAAATTCACTTTTGATCTTTTTGTTAAGAGATTTTGTAGCCCTGAAAAGGGCTTATTATTAATTTACCATGAAGGTTCCGTTTATAACTCACTTACAAACACCGTAAATTATTTACTTTTTACCTGCTGCTGTAGGTTTTTTTGCGGCTGGCTTTTTATTCGATGCAGACTTCTTGGATTTAGCAGCAGTTGCTTTTGCTTTAGCTGCTTTTGGTTTAGCAGTTGCAGATTTGGCTTTAGTTGGTTTCACTTTTAATGCGCCACCCTTTTTTGCATCTTTCGCCTTAGCCTTTTCAGTTTTCTTCTTTTCAGCTGTTTTCTTACTGGCAACAGCTTTTTTTACCTTTTTCTCACCACTTGCCGCCTTTTTGACTTTACTCAACGATTTTTTCTTTGATGCACCACTATCTGCTGCCTTCTTTTTAGCCTTAACCTTCTCTGCTGATTTTACGGCTTTTGATTTCAATTTTCCCTCGCTTGATTTACTGGCTGCAACTGATAGTTTGAATGAACCGGACGCACCTTTTCCTTTGGTTTGAATTAGTTTTCCACTTGTAACAGCCGATTTCAAATAACGTTTAATGAATGGTGCCAATTTTTGGGCATCACATTTGTATGTCGCACTAATATATTTCTTAATCGCCAAGAGTGATGAACCGCCACGTTCCTTTAAATTCTTAATTGATGCGTCGACCATTTGTTGTGTTGGTGGATGGGTAGGGGCAACCGACGGCTTTTTGGGTTTAGCTGCCTTAACCTTTTTGGCAACAACTTTCTTTTCAGCAATAGTAGCAGCAGTAGCTACTGGGGAGCTTACATTCACAACAGCAACTGAATCAGACATCTTTATTTATATATTGTAGATTAAAACCTCAATTCAAATTCCACGTATGTATTATACACTTTATACACTTCACTCACTTTATGCACTGTATGCACTACACTAATAGAGCACTGGTAAATTAAGAGAATTTCTGGAATCCAATATGTAGTTTAACTCCCTTCAAAATTTGAGAAGCAGAGCGAAAAGATGATAATCAAATTTTCACGTTCCAGTGCTATTTAGTGCTTCTATATGACAAACTTTAAGATTTATTTAATTCACTAAAATTCATTGAATTTACTAATTCAACAAATTTATATGTAAAACGATAGTATGCATGAGTCACTTTCATATCAATATACTTAAATTGGAATAAAATCAATATTTTTCTTGTAACGAGTGTTTTAGTCGAAACTTTGTACTCAAAATATTAAATTTTCGCTAGTTTTAGTAGATTTTCTTAAAACTCCTTAATATAAATCAATTATAACTATTGAAAATATAAAATATATCAAATTATCAATCATCTAAACAGGTTATTTTATATATTACTTAAAATAATATGTTTGAAAAAATAAAATTAAATATCTCAATGGTATCACCAGAGCAATTCTCAGTGGCGTTAGTTGGATGCATGAAATAATCCAGTATTTTGATGAATATTGAAAACTTTAATTTTGGTTGAAATGAATGATGGTAATGAAATAATTAAATTTGACTAATGTGGATTATGTAAATTTTATTTTAATATATTACTTAATTTTTTGATATTAATTCAAATATTCACTGATCAATAAATATATATATATATTATATATATACATATGTGTGCATACAAAATTTTTTATTTAATTAATTAAATATTATTGTTATTAATAAAAAAATGTAACTTTTTCTTTAAAAAATTTGCAATATATGTCAAAGCATATATATTTTTAAAAAGTTGTATTTATGTAGTGAAAAAAAATTATTTAAAAATTAAATATATCAGGTTAGAAGCCTGGGTGTTAAAATAGAGTCATAATCTATTTAACACATTCGCGGACATTAAAAATTTCTGGAAGCTGCAAAAATAGACAGGTAATTATTTTTGAAACTAGTTGTAATATCCTAAATCTGATTATACATATATTATATTATAAGTGTAGTCAGAACATCGTATTTTAACTGTTATATGAAAGTACTTAATGAATCAAGTGGTCATTACTTAAAAATGTATATTAATTACAAAAACTTAAAGTTACATGAAATTAAATGAACAAAACTTGGCTTTAAAATTTGAATGCTGTAGCATCACGTCATTTTGCATCACTATAAAAATAAATGCTATAGCATTCACGTCTGCGAACGTGTTAATTGTATAATGAGTATGTACATATGTACTCGAGCTCATGAAATATATAATCACAACAGAATTGTGCGTTTGTTTAAAATTTTGAGTCTTTGTTAAAAGAATATTGTGGTCCTGAAAAGGACCGTTTTTTATGTTTTTCAAATATGTACCCAAGAAATTATTTAACCGCCGAAACCGTATAAAGTACGGCCTTGTCTCTTTAAAGCGTACACAACATCCATAGCTGTAACTGTTTTCCTTTTGGCATGTTCAGTATAGGTAACTGCATCACGGATAACATTCTCCAAAAATACTTTTAAAACACCACGAGTTTCTTCATATATCAAACCAGATATACGTTTTACACCACCACGACGAGCTAAACGTCGAATAGCTGGTTTAGTGATACCTTGGATGTTATCACGTAAAACTTTGCGATGACGTTTGGCTCCACCTTTTCCCAAACCTTTACCACCTTTGCCGCGACCAGTCATTTTTTATTGTAGTATTTACTATTTGCACAAGTAAGAATTTAACACTTTAACACTGTAACACTTCACCACCAATGAAATAACAGAAGCGAGAGCACATCTATTTATACCAAAATCTCACAACTGCAATACACAAGACAAAAGGTACGCCATACATCTATCTCGCTTCAACACATACCTCATAATACATGGACTTGTGAAACATATTAGTTGGAATTGCTACTTAGGTTGTGAACGTCATACAATTTGTTATAGGTACAGTGTATAGTGTTCTATAGTGTTCAAATCATTGTGACAAATAATAAAAAAAGTGAGTAGTGAAAAATGGCTCGTACAAAGCAAACAGCCCGAAAATCGACTGGTGGAAAAGCACCACGTAAACAATTGGCGACAAAAGCTGCACGCAAAAGTGCACCAGCAACTGGTGGAGTTAAAAAGCCACATCGTTATCGTCCAGGTACAGTGGCTTTGCGTGAAATTCGTCGCTATCAAAAGAGTACCGAATTATTGATACGCAAATTGCCATTCCAGCGCTTGGTTCGTGAAATAGCGCAAGATTTCAAAACAGATCTACGTTTCCAAAGTTCTGCTGTTATGGCTCTACAAGAAGCAAGTGAAGCATACTTGGTTGGTCTTTTTGAAGATACCAATTTGTGTGCCATCCATGCTAAGCGTGTTACAATTATGCCAAAAGATATTCAATTGGCTAGACGTATTCGTGGTGAACGTGCTTAAATCAATAAGAAAACATATAAAAAAACGGTCCTTTTCAGGACCACAATTTGTTAAACAAAAAAGATCAAAAATTTTATTGAAATATTTATGCATATACATACCTATATGTGTAGGTATTTTTGTGTTTTCGTAAATGTATGTAGTACATGTACAGTTCTTTATCTACTCCACATCGTTTATACTCGTGTGCTTTTAAGTATAGTCGGCATGCATGTATACACGTTTATGTACGTATGTATATGCGCACATAACCAGTTAATAAGCAGCAATTTTGGCGCAATTCGGTAATATGTACAAAAATATAATACACATAATGGGATGCCACGTTCTTTATTAAGAATATTAAATGAATAAGAAAACTAATATATTTTAAAAAATGGTCCTTTTCAGGACCACAATTTGTTAAACGAAAAAGATCAACAATGTTATTGGAATATTTATGCGTATACATATATGTGTAGATATTTTTGTGTTTTCGTTAATGTACGTAGTACACACATACAAACATACATATACATTTCTTTGTCTACTCCACATCATTTATACACGAGCGTTTTTTAGTACAGCCTGTAGGCATGTATACACATGTATGAATGAATATGTATACATAACCAGTTTATATGCCGCAGTTTTGGCGCAAATATACATGCGTCTAAGTGTATGAAAAAATAACACATTTATTAGGAAAATTATTTAAATCTCTTTGTAAATGTATTTTGTCGTCCTGAAAAGGACGGTTTGTTTGCGTCGGTATTTATAATTATAATTCGCCTATATTTTTCACTTTATGCTTTCTTTTCGGTCTTCTTTGGCAAAAGTACAGCTTGAATATTAGGCAAAACACCACCTTGAGCAATAGTTACACCAGACAACAATTTATTCAATTCTTCATCGTTGCGGATGGCCAATTGTAAATGACGTGGGATGATTCTTGTCTTTTTGTTATCACGAGCAGCATTACCAGCCAATTCAAGAACTTCAGCTGCTAAATATTCCATAACTGCAGCTAGATAAACTGGAGCACCGGCACCAACACGCTCAGCATAATTGCCTTTGCGCAACAAACGATGAATACGACCAACTGGAAATTGAAGACCAGCACGATTTGAACGGGACTTTGCCTTTCCCTTAACTTTACCACCTTTACCACGGCCTGACATTTTCACTGCTATAGATTGTTCACTTCACTACACTAAAAAGCAATGTAATGTATTATACTCAATGTATAAGCACACTAATCACTGATACACAAAATGTGCGCTGCTTATATACTTTTTCGCTATGCTGAGCACCAACCCCTGTACTGTGCTGTTGAGCATCGTGCGTATACTACTACTTCGTATTATCTCGCCGAAGAGTTGGTCGGCAAATATGCACTTAAGCATGCACACGACAAATGGTAGGTATAATAAGTGACAGTGCGAGTGAAAATAAAATCATAAAATCATCAAAGTTGTGAAGAAATTAAAATGCCGCCAAAAACTAGTGGAAAAGCAGCAAAGAAAGCCGGTAAGGCTCAAAAGAATATTACTAAAAATGATAAGAAAAAGAAGCGTAAGAGGAAGGAAAGTTATGCCATCTACATCTATAAAGTGTTGAAACAAGTACATCCTGATACCGGTATTTCATCCAAGGCCATGAGCATTATGAATAGTTTTGTGAATGACATCTTTGAGCGCATTGCTGCGGAAGCGTCGCGTTTAGCTCACTATAACAAACGTTCAACCATCACCAGTCGCGAAATTCAAACTGCTGTACGTTTACTTTTGCCCGGTGAATTGGCCAAACATGCCGTCAGTGAAGGTACCAAAGCTGTTACCAAATATACCAGTTCCAAATAATTTTTCCAACTGAACTAATGGTATATAAATATATTAACAAAACAAGGCCCTTTTCAGGGCCATAAAATATAAATTAACAAAGAGGATAAAAAATTGTTGATTAATATCTCTACATATGTACATATGTATGCACATTGAAATTAATTTAAAAATTCCTTAATATTGAAGAATATATTCATATGGTTTCATTAGTCTATTAAATATGATTTTGTTGAACTACTTGGTTTTTATTTTTTTAATGTTTTCTACACACTGTAAGGAATAAATTCACTTTTGATCTTTTTGTTAAGAGATTTTGTAGCCCTGAAAAGGGCTTATTATTAATTTACCATGAAGGTTCCGTTTATAACTCACTTACAAACACCGTAAATTATTTACTTTTTACCTGCTGCTGTAGGTTTTTTTGCGGCTGGCTTTTTATTCGATGCAGACTTCTTGGATTTAGCAGCAGTTGCTTTTGCTTTAGCTGCTTTTGGTTTAGCAGTTGCAGATTTGGCTTTAGTTGGTTTCACTTTTAATGCGCCACCCTTTTTTGCATCTTTCGCCTTAGCCTTTTCAGTTTTCTTCTTTTCAGCTGTTTTCTTACTGGCAACAGCTTTTTTTACCTTTTTCTCACCACTTGCCGCCTTTTTGACTTTACTCAACGATTTTTTCTTTGATGCACCACTATCTGCTGCCTTCTTTTTAGCCTTAACCTTCTCTGCTGATTTTACGGCTTTTGATTTCAATTTTCCCTCGCTTGATTTACTGGCTGCAACTGATAGTTTGAATGAACCGGACGCACCTTTTCCTTTGGTTTGAATTAGTTTTCCACTTGTAACAGCCGATTTCAAATAACGTTTAATGAATGGTGCCAATTTTTGGGCATCACATTTGTATGTCGCACTAATATATTTCTTAATCGCCAAGAGTGATGAACCGCCACGTTCCTTTAAATTCTTAATTGATGCGTCGACCATTTGTTGTGTTGGTGGATGGGTAGGGGCAACCGACGGCTTTTTGGGTTTAGCTGCCTTAACCTTTTTGGCAACAACTTTCTTTTCAGCAATAGTAGCAGCAGTAGCTACTGGGGAGCTTACATTCACAACAGCAACTGAATCAGACATCTTTATTTATATATTGTAGATTAAAACCTCAATTCAAATTCCACGTATGTATTATACACTTTATACACTTCACTCACTTTATGCACTGTATGCACTACACTAATAGAGCACTGGTAAATTAAGAGAATTTCTGGAATCCAATATGTAGTTTAACTCCCTTCAAAATTTGAGAAGCAGAGCGAAAAGATGATAATCAAATTTTCACGTTCCAGTGCTATTTAGTGCTTCTATATGACAAACTTTAAGATTTATTTAATTCACTAAAATTCATTGAATTTACTAATTCAACAAATTTATATGTAAAACGATAGTATGCATGAGTCACTTTCATATCAATATACTTAAATTGGAATAAAATCAATATTTTTCTTGTAACGAGTGTTTTAGTCGAAACTTTGTACTCAAAATATTAAATTTTCGCTAGTTTTAGTAGATTTTCTTAAAACTCCTTAATATAAATCAATTATAACTATTGAAAATATAAAATATATCAAATTATCAATCATCTAAACAGGTTATTTTATATATTACTTAAAATAATATGTTTGAAAAAATAAAATTAAATATCTCAATGGTATCACCAGAGCAATTCTCAGTGGCGTTAGTTGGATGCATGAAATAATCCAGTATTTTGATGAATATTGAAAACTTTAATTTTGGTTGAAATGAATGATGGTAATGAAATAATTAAATTTGACTAATGTGGATTATGTAAATTTTATTTTAATATATTACTTAATTTTTTGATATTAATTCAAATATTCACTGATCAATAAATATATATATATATTATATATATACATATGTGTGCATACAAAATTTTTTATTTAATTAATTAAATATTATTGTTATTAATAAAAAAATGTAACTTTTTCTTTAAAAAATTTGCAATATATGTCAAAGCATATATATTTTTAAAAAGTTGTATTTATGTAGTGAAAAAAAATTATTTAAAAATTAAATATATCAGGTTAGAAGCCTGGGTGTTAAAATAGAGTCATAATCTATTTAACACATTCGCGGACATTAAAAATTTCTGGAAGCTGCAAAAATAGACAGGTAATTATTTTTGAAACTAGTTGTAATATCCTAAATCTGATTATACATATATTATATTATAAGTGTAGTCAGAACATCGTATTTTAACTGTTATATGAAAGTACTTAATGAATCAAGTGGTCATTACTTAAAAATGTATATTAATTACAAAAACTTAAAGTTACATGAAATTAAATGAACAAAACTTGGCTTTAAAATTTGAATGCTGTAGCATCACGTCATTTTGCATCACTATAAAAATAAATGCTATAGCATTCACGTCTGCGAACGTGTTAATTGTATAATGAGTATGTACATATGTACTCGAGCTCATGAAATATATAATCACAACAGAATTGTGCGTTTGTTTAAAATTTTGAGTCTTTGTTAAAAGAATATTGTGGTCCTGAAAAGGACCGTTTTTTATGTTTTTCAAATATGTACCCAAGAAATTATTTAACCGCCGAAACCGTATAAAGTACGGCCTTGTCTCTTTAAAGCGTACACAACATCCATAGCTGTAACTGTTTTCCTTTTGGCATGTTCAGTATAGGTAACTGCATCACGGATAACATTCTCCAAAAATACTTTTAAAACACCACGAGTTTCTTCATATATCAAACCAGATATACGTTTTACACCACCACGACGAGCTAAACGTCGAATAGCTGGTTTAGTGATACCTTGGATGTTATCACGTAAAACTTTGCGATGACGTTTGGCTCCACCTTTTCCCAAACCTTTACCACCTTTGCCGCGACCAGTCATTTTTTATTGTAGTATTTACTATTTGCACAAGTAAGAATTTAACACTTTAACACTGTAACACTTCACCACCAATGAAATAACAGAAGCGAGAGCACATCTATTTATACCAAAATCTCACAACTGCAATACACAAGACAAAAGGTACGCCATACATCTATCTCGCTTCAACACATACCTCATAATACATGGACTTGTGAAACATATTAGTTGGAATTGCTACTTAGGTTGTGAACGTCATACAATTTGTTATAGGTACAGTGTATAGTGTTCTATAGTGTTCAAATCATTGTGACAAATAATAAAAAAAGTGAGTAGTGAAAAATGGCTCGTACAAAGCAAACAGCCCGAAAATCGACTGGTGGAAAAGCACCACGTAAACAATTGGCGACAAAAGCTGCACGCAAAAGTGCACCAGCAACTGGTGGAGTTAAAAAGCCACATCGTTATCGTCCAGGTACAGTGGCTTTGCGTGAAATTCGTCGCTATCAAAAGAGTACCGAATTATTGATACGCAAATTGCCATTCCAGCGCTTGGTTCGTGAAATAGCGCAAGATTTCAAAACAGATCTACGTTTCCAAAGTTCTGCTGTTATGGCTCTACAAGAAGCAAGTGAAGCATACTTGGTTGGTCTTTTTGAAGATACCAACTTGTGTGCCATCCATGCTAAGCGTGTTACAATTATGCCAAAAGATATTCAATTGGCTAGACGTATTCGTGGTGAACGTGCTTAAATCAATAAGAAAACTTGTGAAAAAACGGTCCTTTTCAGGACCACAATTTGTTAAACGAAAAAGATCAAAAATTTAATTGAAATATTTATGCATATACATATGTACCTATATGTGTAGGTAGTTTTGTGTTTTCGTAAATGTATGTAGTACATGTACAGTTCTTTATCTACTCCACATCGTTTATACTCGTGTGCTTTTAAGTATAGTCGGCATGCATGTATACACGTTTATGTACGTATAAGCGCACATAACCAGTTAATAAGCAGCAATTTTGGCGCATTCGGTAATATGTATAAAAATATAATACACATAATGGGATGCCACGTTCTTTATTAAGAATATTAAATGAATAAGAAAACTATTTTAAAAAATGGTCCTTTTCAGGACCACAATTTGTTAAACGAAAAAGATCAACAGTGTTATTGGAATATTTATGCGTATACATATATGTGTAGATATTTTTGTGTTTTCGTTAATGTACGTAGTACACACATACAAACATACATATACATTTCTTTGTCTACTCCACATCATTTATACACGAGCGTTTTTTAGTACAGTCTGTTGGCATGTATACACATGTATGAGTGAATATGTATACATAACCAGTTTATATGCCGCAGTTTTGGCGCAAATATACATGCGTCTAAATGTATGAAAAAATAACACATTTATTAGGAAAATTATTTAAATCTCTTTGTAAATGTATTTTGTCGTCCTGAAAAGGACGGTTTGTTTGCGTCGGTATTTATAATTATAATTCGCCTATATTTTTCACTTTATGCTTTCTTTTCGGTCTTCTTTGGCAAAAGTACAGCTTGAATATTAGGCAAAACACCACCTTGAGCAATAGTTACACCCGACAACAATTTATTCAATTCTTCATCGTTGCGGATGGCCAATTGTAAATGACGTGGGATGATTCTTGTCTTTTTATTATCACGAGCAGCATTACCAGCCAATTCGAGAACTTCAGCTGCTAAATATTCCATAACTGCAGCTAGATAAACTGGAGCACCGGCACCAACACGCTCAGCATAATTGCCTTTGCGCAACAAACGATGAATACGACCAACTGGAAATTGAAGACCAGCACGATTTGAACGGGACTTTGCCTTTCCCTTAACTTTACCACCTTTACCGCGACCTGACATTTTCACTGTTATAGATTGTTCACTTCACCACACGACAAAGCACTGTAATGTATTATACTCAATGTATAAGCACACTAATCACTGATACACAAAATGTGCGCTGCTTATATGTATACTTTTTCGCTATGCTGAGCACCAACCCCTGTACTGTGCTGTTGAGCATCGTGCGTATACTACTACTTCGTATTATCTCGCCGAAGAGTTGGTCGGGAAATATGCACTTAAGCATGCACACGACAAATGGTATGTATAATAAGTGACAGTGCGAGTGAAAATAAAATCATAAAATCATCAAAGTTGTGAAATTAAAATGCCGCCAAAAACTAGTGGAAAAGCAGCAAAGAAAGCCGGTAAGGCTCAAAAGAATATTACTAAAAATGACAAGAAAAAGAAGCGTAAGAGGAAGGAAAGTTATGCCATCTACATCTATAAAGTGTTGAAACAAGTACATCCTGATACCGGTATTTCATCCAAGGCCATGAGTATTATGAATAGTTTTGTGAATGACATCTTTGAGCGCATTGCTGCGGAAGCGTCGCGTTTAGCTCACTATAACAAACGTTCAACCATCACCAGTCGCGAAATTCAAACTGCTGTACGTTTACTCTTGCCCGGTGAATTGGCCAAACATGCCGTCAGTGAAGGTACCAAAGCTGTTACCAAATATACCAGTTCCAAATAATTTTTCCAACTGAACTAATGGTATATAAATATATTAACAAAACAAGGCCCTTTTCAGGGCCACAAAATATAAATTAACAAAGAGAATGAAAAAATGTCTTCATTAATATCTCTACATACATACATACATACATACATACATATGTATGCACATTGAAATTAATTTTAAAATTCTTTAATATTGAAGAATACCAGAGCTATGTTCATATGGTTTCATTAGTCTATTAAATATGATTTTGTTAAACTACTTGGTTTTTATTTTTTTAATGTTTTCTACACACTGTAAGGAATAAATTCACTTTTGATCTTTTTGTTAAGAGATTTTGTAGCCCTGAAAAGGACTTATTATTAATTTACCATGAAGGTTCCGTTTGTAACGCACTTACAAACACCGTAAATTATTTACTTTTTACCTGCTGCTGTAGGTTTTTTTGCGGCTGGCTTTTTATTCGATGCTGACTTCTTGGATTTAGCAGCAGTTGCTTTTGCTTTAGCTGCTTTTGGCTTAGCAGTTGCAGATTTGGCTTTAGTTGGTTTCACTTTTAATGTACCACCCTTTTTTGCATCTTTCGCCTTAGCCTTTTCACTTTTCTTCTTTTCAGCTGTTTTCTTACTGGCAACAGCTTTTTTCACTTTTTTCTCACCACTTGCCGCCTTTTTGACTTTACTCAATGATTTTTTCTTTGATGCACCACTATCTGCTGCCTTCTTTTTAGCCTTAACCTTCTCTGCTGATTTTACGGCTTTTGATTTCGATTTTCCCTCGCTTGATTTACTGGCTGCAACTGATAGTTTGAATGAACCGGACGCACCTTTTCCTTTGGTTTGAATTAGTTTTCCACTTGTAACAGCCGATTTCAAATAACGTTTAATGAATGGTGCCAATTTTTGGGCATCACATTTGTATGTCGCACTAATATATTTCTTAATCGCCAAAAGTGATGAACCGCCACGTTCCTTTAAACTCTTAATTGATGCGTCGACCATTTGTTGTGTTGGTGGATGGGTAGGGGTAACTGACGGCTTTTTGGGTTTAGCTGCCTTAACCTTTTTGGCAACAACTTTCTTTTCAGCAATAGTAGCAGCAGTAGCTACTGGGGAGCTTACATTCACAACAGCAACTGAATCAGACATCTTTATTTATATATTGTAGATTAAAACCTCAATTCAAATTCCTCGTATGTATTATACACTTTATACACTTCACTCACTTTATGCACTGTATGCACTACACTAATAGAGCACTGGTAAATTAAGATAATTTCTGGAATCCAATATGTTGTTTAACTCCCTTCAAAATTTGAGAAGCAGAGCGAAAAGATGATAATCAAATTTTCACGTTCCAGTGCTATTTAGTGCTTCTATATGACAAACTTTAAGATTTATTTAATTCACTAAAATTCATTGAATTTACTAATTCAACAAATTTATATGTAAAACGATAGTATGCATGAGTCACTTTCATATCAATATACTTAAATTGGAATAAAATCAATATTTTTCTTGTTACGAGTGTTTTAGTCGAAACTTTGTACTCAAAATATTAAATTTTCGCTAGTTTTAGTCGATTTTCTTAAAACTCCTTTATTTAAATCAATTATTACTATTGAAAATATAAAATATATCAAATTATCAATCCTCTAAACATTTTATTTTATATATCATTTAAAATAATATGTTTGAAAAAATAAAATTAAATATCTCAATGGTATCACCAGAGCAATTCTCAGTGGCGTTAGTTGGATGCATGAAATAATCCAATATTTTGATGAATATTGAAAACTGTAATTTTGGTTGAAATGAATGATGGTAATGAAATAAATAAATTTCACTAATGTGAATTATGTAAATTTTATTTTAATATAATACTTAATTTTTTGATATTAATGTAAATATTCACTAATCAATCGCGTTTTTAGATATATATATATATATATATATATACATATGTGTGCATACAAAATTTTTTATTAAATTAATTAAATATTATTTTAATTAATAAGCAAATTTAACTTTTTCTTTAAAAAATTTGCAATATATGTCAAAGCATATATATTTTTAAAAAGTTGTATTTATGTAGTGAAAAAAAATTATTTAAAAATTAAATATATCAGGTTAGAAGCCTGGGTGTTAAAATAGAGTCATAATCTATTTAACACATTCGCGGACATTAAAAATTTCTGGAAGCTGCAAAAATAGACAGGTAATTATTTTTGAAACTAGTTGTAATATCCTAAATCTGATTATACATATATTATATTATAAGTGTAGTCAGAACATCGTATTTTAACTGTTATATGAAAGTACTTAATGAATCAAGTGGTCATTACTTTAAAATGTATATTAATTACAAAAACTTAAAGTTACATGAAATTAAATGAACAAAACTTGGCTTTAAAATTTGAATGCTGTAGCATCACGTCATTTTGCATCACTATAAAAATAAATGCTATAGCATTCACGTCTGCGAACGTGTTAATTGTATAATGAGTATGTACATATGTACTCGAGCTCATGAAATATATAATCACAACAGAATTGTGCGTTTGTTTAAAATTTTGAGTCTTTGTTAAAAGAATATTGTGGTCCTGAAAAGGACCGTTTTGTATGTTTTTCAAATATGTACCCAAGAAATTATTTAACCGCCGAAACCGTATAAAGTACGGCCTTGTCTCTTTAAAGCGTACACAACATCCATAGGAAAAACTTTCCTTTACTACCACGATATATTTGAATGGGGGGCGGAGGGGGAGGGGGCGGGGCACCACCCACCACGCCCATTAGAAAGAGCAAGGTCACACCATTATAACTGTGAAAGTCCCAACCTCCTAGGGTCCCTATAGAACCCCCGGGAGAAGTTTAAAAATTAGGTTTTTTCCGACCACATTTGCAGTTTGTACTGAAATACAGTTGAAGAGAAGAGAATACAGCAGTCGACAACCCAGCAAGCATTTAACTTAGGTTTTATAATTCATAGCACTTATGAAAATGTTGTTTTATCTTAAAAGTTATGAGTGCCGATGGCGAAAATTTAGGCGATTTTTATTTCAAATTTTCAGCTTTTGTAAAAATATTTGTTTTTGTAATATATATGTATATTTGAAGGCAAAAATGCGCCGCAGGCGAAAATTTGGACTAAAAATCGCGCGATTTTTATTCCAAATTTTCAGCATTTGTAAAAATATTTGTTTTTGTAATATGTATGTATATTTGAAAGCAAAAGAGCGCCGCAGGCGAAAATTTGGACTAAAAATCGCGCGATTTTTATTCCAAATTTTCAGTATTTGTAAAAATATTTGTTTTTGTAATATATATGTATATTTGAAAGCAAAAAAGCGCCGCAGGCGAAAATTTGGACTAAAAATCGCGCGATTTTTATTCCAAATTTTCAGTGTTTGTAAAAATATTTGTTTTTGTAATATGTATGTATATTTGAAAGCAAAAAAGCGCCGCAGGCGAAAATTTGGACTAAAAATCGCGCGATTTTTATTCCAAATTTTCAGTGTTTGTAAAAATATTTGTTTTTGTAATATGTATGTATATTTGAAAGCAAAAAAGCGCCGCAGGCGAAAATTTGGACTAAAAATCGCGCGATTTTTATTCCAAATTTTCAGTATTTGTAAAAATATTTGTTTTTGTAATATATATGTATATTTGAAAGCAAAAAAGCGCCGCAGGCGAAAATTTGGACTAAAAATCGCGCGATTTTTATTCCAAATTTTCAGTATTTGTAAAAATATTTGTTTTTGTAATATGCATGTATATTTGAAAGCAAAAAAGCGCCGCAGGCGAAAATTTGGACTAAAAATCGCGCGATAATAATATAAGAGTTATTCCTTTTATGTTGACTGGGTTTTTCTCATTTCGCTTTGTTCTTCTCTCTCTCATCGTTCGTTTGACAGTTTGCTCCTCACATTTATTCTGCACGGCATTACAAACGTTTAGAAGAACATTTGTAATAATAAAATTCTAATAGAATTTGTAGTATTATTTAGTGAAAATAGCTTTAAATCAATTCTTCAATTAATAAAGAGTGTTTATAAGTGAATTCGTTACTTTTCTGTGTTTGTATTTAAGTGAAATAAGCGTCTGTAATAGGGCATTTTTTCAAGCTTATGCAAAAAAGGTGCATTTTTAACGTTAAATATTGCTATTAAATCTTAATTTTAATTTATAAAAAGTAATACAAATCAAAAGGCTGATATAGTGACTACATTTGCGTGTTATAATTTTTAAATTCGGTCCACGCACTTAGACATTATAAGCAAATATATCGTGGTAGAAAAGGAAAGCTCAGCCCATCCATAGCTGTAACTGTTTTCCTTTTGGCATGTTCAGTATAGGTAACTGCATCACGGATAACATTCTCCAAAAATACTTTTAAAACACCACGAGTTTCTTCATATATCAAACCAGATATACGTTTTACACCACCACGACGAGCTAAACGTCGAATAGCTGGTTTAGTGATACCTTGGATGTTATCACGTAAAACTTTGCGATGACGTTTGGCTCCACCTTTTCCCAAACCTTTACCACCTTTGCCGCGACCAGTCATTTTTTATTGTAGTATTTACTATTTGCACAAGTAAGAATTTAACACTTTAACACTGTAACACTTCACCACCAATGAAATAACAGAAGCGAGAGCACATCTATTTATACCAAAATCTCACAACTGCAATACACAAGACAAAAGGTACGCCATACATCTATCTCGCTTCAACACATACCTCATAATACATGGACTTGTGAAACATATTAGTTGGAATTGCTACTTAGGTTGTGAACGTCATACAATTTGTTATAGGTACAGTGTATAGTGTTCTATAGTGTTCAAATCATTGTGACAAATAATAAAAAAAGTGAGTAGTGAAAAATGGCTCGTACAAAGCAAACAGCCCGAAAATCGACTGGTGGAAAAGCACCACGTAAACAATTGGCGACAAAAGCTGCACGCAAAAGTGCACCAGCAACTGGTGGAGTTAAAAAGCCACATCGTTATCGTCCAGGTACAGTGGCTTTGCGTGAAATTCGTCGCTATCAAAAGAGTACCGAATTATTGATACGCAAATTGCCATTCCAGCGCTTGGTTCGTGAAATAGCGCAAGATTTCAAAACAGATCTACGTTTCCAAAGTTCTGCTGTTATGGCTCTACAAGAAGCAAGTGAAGCATACTTGGTTGGTCTTTTTGAAGATACCAACTTGTGTGCCATCCATGCTAAGCGTGTTACAATTATGCCAAAAGATATTCAATTGGCTAGACGTATTCGTGGTGAACGTGCTTAAATCAATAAGAAAACTTGTGAAAAAACGGTCCTTTTCAGGACCACAATTTGTTAAACGAAAAAGATCAAAAATTTAATTGAAATATTTATGCATATACATATGTACCTATATGTGTAGGTAGTTTTGTGTTTTCGTAAATGTATGTAGTACATGTACAGTTCTTTATCTACTCCACATCGTTTATACTCGTGTGCTTTTAAGTATAGTCGGCATGCATGTATACACGTTTATGTACGTATAAGCGCACATAACCAGTTAATAAGCAGCAATTTTGGCGCATTCGGTAATATGTATAAAAATATAATACACATAATGGGATGCCACGTTCTTTATTAAGAATATTAAATGAATAAGAAAACTATTTTAAAAAATGGTCCTTTTCAGGACCACAATTTGTTAAACGAAAAAGATCAACAGTGTTATTGGAATATTTATGCGTATACATATATGTGTAGATATTTTTGTGTTTTCGTTAATGTACGTAGTACACACATACAAACATACATATACATTTCTTTGTCTACTCCACATCATTTATACACGAGCGTTTTTAGTACAGTCTGTTGGCATGTATACACATGTATGAGTGAATATGTATACATAACCAGTTTATATGCCGCAGTTTTGGCGCAAATATACATGCGTCTAAATGTATGAAAAAATAACACATTTATTAGGAAAATTATTTAAATCTCTTTGTAAATGTATTTTGTCGTCCTGAAAAGGACGGTTTGTTTGCGTCGGTATTTATAATTATAATTCGCCTATATTTTTCACTTTATGCTTTCTTTTCGGTCTTCTTTGGCAAAAGTACAGCTTGAATATTAGGCAAAACACCACCTTGAGCAATAGTTACACCCGACAACAATTTATTCAATTCTTCATCGTTGCGGATGGCCAATTGTAAATGACGTGGGATGATTCTTGTCTTTTTATTATCACGAGCAGCATTACCAGCCAATTCGAGAACTTCAGCTGCTAAATATTCCATAACTGCAGCTAGATAAACTGGAGCACCGGCACCAACACGCTCAGCATAATTGCCTTTGCGCAACAAACGATGAATACGACCAACTGGAAATTGAAGACCAGCACGATTTGAACGGGACTTTGCCTTTCCCTTAACTTTACCACCTTTACCGCGACCTGACATTTTCACTGTTATAGATTGTTCACTTCACTACACGACAAAGCACTGTAATGTATTATACTCAATGTATAAGCACACTAATCACTGATACACAAAATGTGCGCTGCTTATATGTATACTTTTTCGCTATGCTGAGCACCAACCCCTGTACTGTGCTGTTGAGCATCGTGCGTATACTACTACTTCGTATTATCTCGCCGAAGAGTTGGTCGGGAAATATGCACTTAAGCATGCACACGACAAATGGTATGTATAATAAGTGACAGTGCGAGTGAAAATAAAATCATAAAATCATCAAAGTTGTGAAATTAAAATGCCACCAAAAACTAGTGGAAAAGCAGCAAAGAAAGCCGGTAAGGCTCAAAAGAATATTACTAAAAATGACAAGAAAAAGAAGCGTAAGAGGAAGGAAAGTTATGCCATCTACATCTATAAAGTGTTGAAACAAGTACATCCTGATACCGGTATTTCATCCAAGGCCATGAGTATTATGAATAGTTTTGTGAATGACATCTTTGAGCGCATTGCTGCGGAAGCGTCGCGTTTAGCTCACTATAACAAACGTTCAACCATCACCAGTCGCGAAATTCAAACTGCTGTACGTTTACTCTTGCCCGGTGAATTGGCCAAACATGCCGTCAGTGAAGGTACCAAAGCTGTTACCAAATATACCAGTTCCAAATAATTTTTCCAACTGAACTAATGGTATATAAATATATTAACAAAACAAGGCCCTTTTCAGGGCCACAAAATATAAATTAACAAAGAGAATGAAAAAATGTCTTCATTAATATCTCTACATACATACATACATACATATGTATGCACATTGAAATTAATTTTAAAATTCTTTAATATTGAAGAATACCAGAGTTCATATGGTTTCATTAGTCTATTAAATATGATTTTGTTAAACTACTTGGTTTTTATTTTTTTAATGTTTTCTACACACTGTAAGGAATAAATTCACTTTTGATCTTTTTGTTAAGAGATTTTGTAGCCCTGAAAAGGACTTATTATTAATTTACCATGAAGGTTCCGTTTGTAACGCACTTACAAACACCGTAAATTATTTACTTTTTACCTGCTGCTGTAGGTTTTTTTGCGGCTGGCTTTTTATTCGATGCTGACTTCTTGGATTTAGCAGCAGTTGCTTTTGCTTTAGCTGCTTTTGGCTTAGCAGTTGCAGATTTGGCTTTAGTTGGTTTCACTTTTAATGTACCACCCTTTTTTGCATCTTTCGCCTTAGCCTTTTCACTTTTCTTCTTTTCAGCTGTTTTCTTACTGGCAACAGCTTTTTTCACTTTTTTCTCACCACTTGCCGCCTTTTTGACTTTACTCAATGATTTTTTCTTTGATGCACCACTATCTGCTGCCTTCTTTTTAGCCTTAACCTTCTCTGCTGATTTTACGGCTTTTGATTTCGATTTTCCCTCGCTTGATTTACTGGCTGCAACTGATAGTTTGAATGAACCGGACGCACCTTTTCCTTTGGTTTGAATTAGTTTTCCACTTGTAACAGCCGATTTCAAATAACGTTTAATGAATGGTGCCAATTTTTGGGCATCACATTTGTATGTCGCACTAATATATTTCTTAATCGCCAAAAGTGATGAACCGCCACGTTCCTTTAAATTCTTAATTGATGCGTCGACCATTTGTTGTGTTGGTGGATGGGTAGGGGCAACCGACGGCTTTTTGGGTTTAGCTGCCTTAACCTTTTTGGCAACAACTTTCTTTTCAGCAATAGTAGCAGCAGTAGCTACTGGGGAGCTTACATTCACAACAGCAACTGAATCAGACATCTTTATTTATATATTGTAGATTAAAACCTCAATTCAAATTCCTCGTATGTATTATACACTTTATACACTTCACTCACTTTATGCACTGTATGCACTACACTAATAGAGCACTGGTAAATTAAGATAATTTCTGGAATCCAATATGTTGTTTAACTCCCTTCAAAATTTGAGAAGCAGAGCGAAAAGATGATAATCAAATTTTCACGTTCCAGTGCTATTTAGTGCTTCTATATGACAAACTTTAAGATTTATTTAATTCACTAAAATTCATTGAATTTACTAATTCAACAAATTTATATGTAAAACGATAGTATGCATGAGTCACTTTCATATCAATATACTTAAATTGGAATAAAATCAATATTTTTCTTGTTACGAGTGTTTTAGTCGAAACTTTGTACTCAAAATATTAAATTTTCGCTAGTTTTAGTCGATTTTCTTAAAACTCCTTTATTTAAATCAATTATTACTATTGAAAATATAAAATATATCAAATTATCAATCCTCTAAACATTTTATTTTATATATCATTTAAAATAATATGTTTGAAAAAATAAAATTAAATATCTCAATGGTATCACCAGAGCAATTCTCAGTGGCGTTAGTTGGATGCATGAAATAATCCAATATTTTGATGAATATTGAAAACTGTAATTTTGGTTGAAATGAATGATGGTAATGAAATAAATAAATTTCACTAATGTGAATTATGTAAATTTTATTTTAATATAATACTTAATTTTTTGATATTAATGTAAATATTCACTAATCAATCGCGTTTTTAGATATATATATATATATATATATATACATATGTGTGCATACAAAATTTTTTATTAAATTAATTAAATATTATTTTAATTAATAAGCAAATTTAACTTTTTCTTTAAAAAATTTGCAATATATGTCAAAGCATATATATTTTTAAAAAGTTGTATTTATGTAGTGAAAAAAAATTATTTAAAAATTAAATATATCAGGTTAGAAGCCTGGGTGTTAAAATAGAGTCATAATCTATTTAACACATTCGCGGACATTAAAAATTTCTGGAAGCTGCAAAAATAGACAGGTAATTATTTTTGAAACTAGTTGTAATATCCTAAATCTGATTATACATATATTATATTATAAGTGTAGTCAGAACATCGTATTTTAACTGTTATATGAAAGTACTTAATGAATCAAGTGGTCATTACTTTAAAATGTATATTAATTACAAAAACTTAAAGTTACATGAAATTAAATGAACAAAACTTGGCTTTAAAATTTGAATGCTGTAGCATCACTATAAAAATAAATGCTATAGCATTCACGTCCGCGAACGTGTTAATTATATAATGAGTATGTACTCGTGCTCATGAAATATAGAATCACAACAGAATTGTGAGTTTGTTTAATATTTTAATTGAACAAAATTTTGAATCTTTGTTAAAAGAATATTGTGGTCCTGAAAAGGACCGTTTTTATGTTTTTCAAATATGTACCCAAGAAATTATTTAACCGCCGAAACCGTATAAAGTACGGCCTTGTCTCTTTAAAGCGTACACAACATCCATAGCTGTAACTGTTTTCCTTTTGGCATGTTCAGTATAGGTAACTGCATCACGGATAACATTCTCCAAAAATACTTTTAAAACACCACGAGTTTCTTCATATATCAAACCAGATATACGTTTTACACCACCACGACGAGCTAAACGTCGAATAGCTGGTTTAGTGATACCTTGGATGTTATCACGTAAAACTTTGCGATGACGTTTGGCGCCACCTTTTCCCAAACCTTTACCACCTTTGCCGCGACCAGTCATTTTTTAGTATTTATTATTTGCAAAAGTAAGAATTTAACACTTTAACACTGTGACACTTCACCACCAATGAAATAACAGAAGCGAGAGCACATCTATTTATACCAAAATCTCACAACTGCTATACACAAGACAAAAGGTACACCATATATCTATCTCGCTTCAACACATACCTACATAACACATGGACTTGTGAAACGTATTAGTTGAAATTGCTACTTAGGTTGTGAACGTCATACAATTTGTTATAGGTACAGTGTACAGTGTATAGTTTTCTATAGTGTTCAAATCATTGTGACAAATAATAAAAAAAGTGAGTAGTGAAAAATGGCTCGTACAAAGCAAACAGCCCGAAAATCGACTGGTGGAAAAGCACCACGTAAACAATTGGCGACAAAAGCAGCACGCAAAAGTGCACCAGCAACTGGTGGAGTTAAAAAGCCACATCGTTATCGTCCAGGTACAGTGGCGTTGCGTGAAATTCGTCGCTATCAAAAGAGTACCGAATTATTGATACGCAAATTGCCATTCCAGCGCTTGGTTCGTGAAATAGCGCAAGATTTCAAAACAGATCTACGTTTCCAAAGTTCTGCTGTTATGGCTCTACAAGAAGCAAGTGAAGCATACTTGGTTGGTCTTTTTGAAGATACCAATTTGTGTGCCATCCATGCTAAGCGTGTTACAATTATGCCAAAAGATATTCAATTGGCTAGACGTATTCGTGGTGAACGTGCTTAAATCAATCAGAAAACTTACAAAAAAACGGTCCTTTTCAGGACCACAATTTGTTAAACGAAAAAGATCAAAAATTTTATTGAAATATTTATGCATATATGTACATACCTATATGTGTAGGTATTTTTGTGTTTTCGTAAATGTATGTAGTACATGTACAGTTCTTTATCTACTCCACATCGTTTATACTCGTGTGCTTTTAAGTATAGTCGGCATGCATGTATACACGTTTATGTACGTACGTATATGCGCACATAACCAGTTAATAAGCAGCAAAGCAGCAATTTTGGCGCAATTCGGTAATATGTATAAAAATATAATACACATAATGGGATGCCACGTTCTTTATTAAGAATATTAAATGAATAAGAAAACTATTTTAAAAAATGGTCCTTTTCAGGACCACAATTTGTTAAACGAAAAAGATCAACAGTGTTATTGGAATATTTATGCGTATACATATATGTGTAGATATTTTTGTGTTTTCGTTAATGTACGTAGTACACACATACAAACATACATATACATTTCTTTGTCTACTCCACATCATTTATACACGAGCGTTTTTTAGTACAGCCTGTAGGCATGTATACACATGTATGAATGAATATGTATACATAACCAGTTTATATGCCGCAGTTTTGGCGCAAATATACATGCGTCTATTCACATTCGATAATATGTATGAAAAATAACACATTTAGTGAGAAATTGTTTAAATCTCTTTGTAAATGTATTTTGTCGTCCTGAAAAGGACGGTTTGTTTGCGTCGGTATTTATAATTATAATTCGCCTATATTTTTCACTTTATGCTTTCTTTTCGGTCTTCTTTGGCAAAAGTACAGCTTGAATATTAGGCAAAACACCACCTTGAGCAATAGTTACACCAGACAACAATTTATTCAATTCTTCATCGTTGCGGATGGCCAATTGTAAATGACGTGGGATGATTCTTGTCTTTTTGTTATCACGAGCAGCATTACCAGCCAATTCAAGAACTTCAGCTGCTAAATATTCCATAACTGCAGCTAGATAAACTGGAGCACCGGCACCAACACGCTCAGCATAATTGCCTTTGCGCAACAAACGATGAATACGACCAACTGGAAATTGAAGACCAGCACGATTTGAACGGGACTTTGCCTTTCCCTTAACTTTACCACCTTTACCACGGCCTGACATTTTCACTGCTATAGATTGTTCACTTCACTACACTAAAAAGCAATGTAATGTATTATACTCAATGTATAAGCACACTAATCACTGATACACAAAATGTGCGCTGCTTATATACTTTTTCGCTATGCTGAGCACCAACCCCTGTACTGTGCTGTTGAGCATCGTGCGTATACTACTACTTCGTATTATCTCGCCGAAGAGTTGGTCGGCAAATATGCACTTAAGCATGCACACGACAAATGGTAGG
The DNA here is from genome assembly GCF_027943255.1 of Anastrepha obliqua. NCBI lineage: Eukaryota > Metazoa > Arthropoda > Insecta > Diptera > Tephritidae > Anastrepha > Anastrepha obliqua. The sequence continues at coordinate 36,789,398 of NC_072896.1, forward strand.
TATAATAAGTGACAGTGCGAGTGAAAATAAAATCATAAAATCATCAAAGTTGTGAAGAAATTAAAATGCCGCCAAAAACTAGTGGAAAAGCAGCAAAGAAAGCCGGTAAGGCTCAAAAGAATATTACTAAAAATGATAAGAAAAAGAAGCGTAAGAGGAAGGAAAGTTATGCCATCTACATCTATAAAGTGTTGAAACAAGTACATCCTGATACCGGTATTTCATCCAAGGCCATGAGCATTATGAATAGTTTTGTGAATGACATCTTTGAGCGCATTGCTGCGGAAGCGTCGCGTTTAGCTCACTATAACAAACGTTCAACCATCACCAGTCGCGAAATTCAAACTGCTGTACGTTTACTTTTGCCCGGTGAATTGGCCAAACATGCCGTCAGTGAAGGTACCAAAGCTGTTACCAAATATACCAGTTCCAAATAATTTTTCCAACTGAACTAATGGTATATAAATATATTAACAAAACAAGGCCCTTTTCAGGGCCATAAAATATAAATTAACAAAGAGGATAAAAAATTGTTGATTAATATCTCTACATATGTACATATGTATGCACATTGAAATTAATTTAAAAATTCCTTAATATTGAAGAATATATTCATATGGTTTCATTAGTCTATTAAATATGATTTTGTTGAACTACTTGGTTTTTATTTTTTTAATGTTTTCTACACACTGTAAGGAATAAATTCACTTTTGATCTTTTTGTTAAGAGATTTTGTAGCCCTGAAAAGGGCTTATTATTAATTTACCATGAAGGTTCCGTTTATAACTCACTTACAAACACCGTAAATTATTTACTTTTTACCTGCTGCTGTAGGTTTTTTTGCGGCTGGCTTTTTATTCGATGCAGACTTCTTGGATTTAGCAGCAGTTGCTTTTGCTTTAGCTGCTTTTGGTTTAGCAGTTGCAGATTTGGCTTTAGTTGGTTTCACTTTTAATGCGCCACCCTTTTTTGCATCTTTCGCCTTAGCCTTTTCAGTTTTCTTCTTTTCAGCTGTTTTCTTACTGGCAACAGCTTTTTTTACCTTTTTCTCACCACTTGCCGCCTTTTTGACTTTACTCAACGATTTTTTCTTTGATGCACCACTATCTGCTGCCTTCTTTTTAGCCTTAACCTTCTCTGCTGATTTTACGGCTTTTGATTTCAATTTTCCCTCGCTTGATTTACTGGCTGCAACTGATAGTTTGAATGAACCGGACGCACCTTTTCCTTTGGTTTGAATTAGTTTTCCACTTGTAACAGCCGATTTCAAATAACGTTTAATGAATGGTGCCAATTTTTGGGCATCACATTTGTATGTCGCACTAATATATTTCTTAATCGCCAAGAGTGATGAACCGCCACGTTCCTTTAAATTCTTAATTGATGCGTCGACCATTTGTTGTGTTGGTGGATGGGTAGGGGCAACCGACGGCTTTTTGGGTTTAGCTGCCTTAACCTTTTTGGCAACAACTTTCTTTTCAGCAATAGTAGCAGCAGTAGCTACTGGGGAGCTTACATTCACAACAGCAACTGAATCAGACATCTTTATTTATATATTGTAGATTAAAACCTCAATTCAAATTCCACGTATGTATTATACACTTTATACACTTCACTCACTTTATGCACTGTATGCACTACACTAATAGAGCACTGGTAAATTAAGAGAATTTCTGGAATCCAATATGTAGTTTAACTCCCTTCAAAATTTGAGAAGCAGAGCGAAAAGATGATAATCAAATTTTCACGTTCCAGTGCTATTTAGTGCTTCTATATGACAAACTTTAAGATTTATTTAATTCACTAAAATTCATTGAATTTACTAATTCAACAAATTTATATGTAAAACGATAGTATGCATGAGTCACTTTCATATCAATATACTTAAATTGGAATAAAATCAATATTTTTCTTGTAACGAGTGTTTTAGTCGAAACTTTGTACTCAAAATATTAAATTTTCGCTAGTTTTAGTAGATTTTCTTAAAACTCCTTAATATAAATCAATTATAACTATTGAAAATATAAAATATATCAAATTATCAATCATCTAAACAGGTTATTTTATATATTACTTAAAATAATATGTTTGAAAAAATAAAATTAAATATCTCAATGGTATCACCAGAGCAATTCTCAGTGGCGTTAGTTGGATGCATGAAATAATCCAGTATTTTGATGAATATTGAAAACTTTAATTTTGGTTGAAATGAATGATGGTAATGAAATAATTAAATTTGACTAATGTGGATTATGTAAATTTTATTTTAATATATTACTTAATTTTTTGATATTAATTCAAATATTCACTGATCAATAAATATATATATATATTATATATATACATATGTGTGCATACAAAATTTTTTATTTAATTAATTAAATATTATTGTTATTAATAAAAAAATGTAACTTTTTCTTTAAAAATTTGCAATATATGTCAAAGCAAGGTACAAAATTCCCATATGTACATACGTGTTTACATACAAGTATACTACTTGTATGCTTGACGAAGGCAAAAGGCAAAGGTAGTAAGAGTATGATTGTATTCCAACGTTAAAGAAATAAATATAAATATAAAAATATAATTTTAACTACAAATATATTTTTAAAAAGTTGTATTTATGTATGTAGCGAAAAAAATTATTTAAAAATTAAATATATCAGGTTAGAGGCCTGGGTGTTAAAATACAGTCATAATCTATTTAACACGATCGCGGACACTAAAAATTTCTGGAAGCTGCAAAAATAGACAGGCAATTATTTTTGAAACTAGTTGCAAAATCCTAAATCTGATTACACATATATTATAAGTGTAGTCAGAACATCGTATTTTAACTGTTATATGAAAGTACTTAATGAATCAAGTGGTCATTACTTTAAAATGTATATTAATTACAAAAACTTAAAGTTACATGAAATTAAATGAACAAAACTTGGCTTTAAAATTTGAATGCTGTAGCATCACGTCATTTTGCATCACTATAAAAATAAATGCTATAGCATTCACGTCCGCGAACGTGTTAATTGTATAATGAGTATGTACATATGTATGTACTCGTGCTCATGCAATATAGAATCACAACAGAATTGTGCGTTTGTTTAAAATTTTAATTGAACAAAATTTTGAATCTTTGTTAAAAGAATATTGTGGTCCTGAAAAGGACCGTTTTTTATGTTTTTCAAATATGTACCCAAGAAATTATTTAACCGCCGAAACCGTATAAAGTACGGCCTTGTCTCTTTAAAGCGTACACAACATCCATAGCTGTAACTGTTTTCCCTTTTGGCATGTTCAGTATAGGTAACTGCATCACGGATAACATTCTCCAAAAATACTTTTAAAACACCACGAGTTTCTTCATATATCAAACCAGATATACGTTTTACACCACCACGACGAGCTAAACGTCGAATAGCTGGTTTAGTGATACCTTGGATGTTATCACGTAAAACTTTGCGATGACGTTTGGCGCCACCTTTTCCCAAACCTTTACCACCTTTGCCGCGACCAGTCATTTTTTATTGTAGTATTTACTATTTGCACAAGTAAGAATTTAACACTTTAACACTGTGACACTTCACCACCAATGAAATAACAGAAGCGAGAGCACATCTATTTATACCAAAATCTCACAACTGCTATACACAAGACAAAAGGTACGCCATACATCTATCTCGCTTCAACACATACCTCATAATACATGGACTTGTGAAACATATTAGTTGGAATTGCTACTTAGGTTGTGAACGTTATACAATTTGTTATAGGTACAGTGTACAGTGTATAGTGTTCTATAGTGTTCAAATCAGTGTGACAAATAATAAAAAAAGTGAGTAGTGAAAAATGGCTCGTACAAAGCAAACAGCCCGAAAATCGACTGGTGGAAAGGCACCACGTAAACAATTGGCGACAAAAGCAGCACGCAAAAGTGCACCAGCAACTGGTGGAGTTAAAAAGCCACATCGTTATCGTCCAGGTACAGTGGCGTTGCGTGAAATTCGTCGCTATCAAAAGAGTACCGAATTATTGATACGCAAATTGCCATTCCAGCGCTTGGTTCGTGAAATAGCGCAAGATTTCAAAACAGATCTACGTTTCCAAAGTTCTGCTGTTATGGCTCTACAAGAAGCAAGTGAAGCATACTTGGTTGGTCTTTTTGAAGATACCAATTTGTGTGCCATCCATGCTAAGCGTGTTACAATTATGCCAAAAGATATTCAATTGGCTAGACGTATTCGTGGTGAACGTGCTTAAATCAATAAGAAAACATATAAAAAAACGGTCCTTTTCAGGACCACAATTTGTTAAACAAAAAAGATCAAAAATTTTATTGAAATATTTATGCATATACATACCTATATGTGTAGGTATTTTTGTGTTTTCGTAAATGTATGTAGTACATGTACAGTTCTTTATCTACTCCACATCGTTTATACTCGTGTGCTTTTAAGTATAGTCGGCATGCATGTATACACGTTTATGTACGTATGTATATGCGCACATAACCAGTTAATAAGCAGCAAAGCAGCAATTTTGGCGCAATTCGGTAATATGTACAAAAATATAATACACATAATGGGATGCCACGTTCTTTATTAAGAATATTAAATGAATAAGAAAACTAACATATTTTAAAAAATGGTCCTTTTCAGGACCACAATTTGTTAAACGAAAAAGATCAACAATGTTATTGGAATATTTATGCGTATACATATATGTGTAGATATTTTTGTGTTTTCGTTAATGTACGTAGTACACACATACAAACATACATATACATTTCTTTGTCTACTCCACATCATTTATACACGAGCGTTTTTTAGTACAGCCTGTAGGCATGTATACACATGTATGAATGAATATGTATACATAACCAGTTTATATGCCGCAGTTTTGGCGCAAATATACATGCGTCTAAGTGTATGAAAAAATAACACATTTATTAGGAAAATTATTTAAATCTCTTTGTAAATGTATTTTGTCGTCCTGAAAAGGACGGTTTGTTTGCGTCGGTATTTATAATTATAATTCGCCTATATTTTTCACTTTATGCTTTCTTTTCGGTCTTCTTTGGCAAAAGTACAGCTTGAATATTAGGCAAAACACCACCTTGAGCAATAGTTACACCAGACAACAATTTATTCAATTCTTCATCGTTGCGGATGGCCAATTGTAAATGACGTGGGATGATTCTTGTCTTTTTGTTATCACGAGCAGCATTACCAGCCAATTCAAGAACTTCAGCTGCTAAATATTCCATAACTGCAGCTAGATAAACTGGAGCACCGGCACCAACACGCTCAGCATAATTGCCTTTGCGCAACAAACGATGAATACGACCAACTGGAAATTGAAGACCAGCACGATTTGAACGGGACTTTGCCTTTCCCTTAACTTTACCACCTTTACCACGGCCTGACATTTTCACTGCTATAGATTGTTCACTTCACTACACTAAAAAGCAATGTAATGTATTATACTCAATGTATAAGCACACTAATCACTGATACACAAAATGTGCGCTGCTTATATACTTTTTCGCTATGCTGAGCACCAACCCCTGTACTGTGCTGTTGAGCATCGTGCGTATACTACTACTTCGTATTATCTCGCCGAAGAGTTGGTCGGCAAATATGCACTTAAGCATGCACACGACAAATGGTAGGTATAATAAGTGACAGTGCGAGTGAAAATAAAATCATAAAATCATCAAAGTTGTGAAGAAATTAAAATGCCGCCAAAAACTAGTGGAAAAGCAGCAAAGAAAGCCGGTAAGGCTCAAAAGAATATTACTAAAAATGATAAGAAAAAGAAGCGTAAGAGGAAGGAAAGTTATGCCATCTACATCTATAAAGTGTTGAAACAAGTACATCCTGATACCGGTATTTCATCCAAGGCCATGAGCATTATGAATAGTTTTGTGAATGACATCTTTGAGCGCATTGCTGCGGAAGCGTCGCGTTTAGCTCACTATAACAAACGTTCAACCATCACCAGTCGCGAAATTCAAACTGCTGTACGTTTACTTTTGCCCGGTGAATTGGCCAAACATGCCGTCAGTGAAGGTACCAAAGCTGTTACCAAATATACCAGTTCCAAATAATTTTTCCAACTGAACTAATGGTATATAAATATATTAACAAAACAAGGCCCTTTTCAGGGCCATAAAATATAAATTAACAAAGAGGATAAAAAATTGTTGATTAATATCTCTACATATGTACATATGTATGCACATTGAAATTAATTTAAAAATTCCTTAATATTGAAGAATATATTCATATGGTTTCATTAGTCTATTAAATATGATTTTGTTGAACTACTTGGTTTTTATTTTTTTAATGTTTTCTACACACTGTAAGGAATAAATTCACTTTTGATCTTTTTGTTAAGAGATTTTGTAGCCCTGAAAAGGGCTTATTATTAATTTACCATGAAGGTTCCGTTTATAACTCACTTACAAACACCGTAAATTATTTACTTTTTACCTGCTGCTGTAGGTTTTTTTGCGGCTGGCTTTTTATTCGATGCAGACTTCTTGGATTTAGCAGCAGTTGCTTTTGCTTTAGCTGCTTTTGGTTTAGCAGTTGCAGATTTGGCTTTAGTTGGTTTCACTTTTAATGCGCCACCCTTTTTTGCATCTTTCGCCTTAGCCTTTTCAGTTTTCTTCTTTTCAGCTGTTTTCTTACTGGCAACAGCTTTTTTTACCTTTTTCTCACCACTTGCCGCCTTTTTGACTTTACTCAACGATTTTTTCTTTGATGCACCACTATCTGCTGCCTTCTTTTTAGCCTTAACCTTCTCTGCTGATTTTACGGCTTTTGATTTCAATTTTCCCTCGCTTGATTTACTGGCTGCAACTGATAGTTTGAATGAACCGGACGCACCTTTTCCTTTGGTTTGAATTAGTTTTCCACTTGTAACAGCCGATTTCAAATAACGTTTAATGAATGGTGCCAATTTTTGGGCATCACATTTGTATGTCGCACTAATATATTTCTTAATCGCCAAGAGTGATGAACCGCCACGTTCCTTTAAATTCTTAATTGATGCGTCGACCATTTGTTGTGTTGGTGGATGGGTAGGGGCAACCGACGGCTTTTTGGGTTTAGCTGCCTTAACCTTTTTGGCAACAACTTTCTTTTCAGCAATAGTAGCAGCAGTAGCTACTGGGGAGCTTACATTCACAACAGCAACTGAATCAGACATCTTTATTTATATATTGTAGATTAAAACCTCAATTCAAATTCCACGTATGTATTATACACTTTATACACTTCACTCACTTTATGCACTGTATGCACTACACTAATAGAGCACTGGTAAATTAAGAGAATTTCTGGAATCCAATATGTAGTTTAACTCCCTTCAAAATTTGAGAAGCAGAGCGAAAAGATGATAATCAAATTTTCACGTTCCAGTGCTATTTAGTGCTTCTATATGACAAACTTTAAGATTTATTTAATTCACTAAAATTCATTGAATTTACTAATTCAACAAATTTATATGTAAAACGATAGTATGCATGAGTCACTTTCATATCAATATACTTAAATTGGAATAAAATCAATATTTTTCTTGTAACGAGTGTTTTAGTCGAAACTTTGTACTCAAAATATTAAATTTTCGCTAGTTTTAGTAGATTTTCTTAAAACTCCTTAATATAAATCAATTATAACTATTGAAAATATAAAATATATCAAATTATCAATCATCTAAACAGGTTATTTTATATATTACTTAAAATAATATGTTTGAAAAAATAAAATTAAATATCTCAATGGTATCACCAGAGCAATTCTCAGTGGCGTTAGTTGGATGCATGAAATAATCCAGTATTTTGATGAATATTGAAAACTTTAATTTTGGTTGAAATGAATGATGGTAATGAAATAATTAAATTTGACTAATGTGGATTATGTAAATTTTATTTTAATATATTACTTAATTTTTTGATATTAATTCAAATATTCACTGATCAATAAATATATATATATATTATATATATACATATGTGTGCATACAAAATTTTTTATTTAATTAATTAAATATTATTGTTATTAATAAAAAAATGTAACTTTTTCTTTAAAAATTTGCAATATATGTCAAAGCAAGATACAAAATTCCCATATGTACATACGTGTTTACATACAAGTATACTACTTGTATGCTTGACGAAGGCAAAAGGCAAAGGTAGTAAGAGTATGATTGTATTCCAACGTTAAAGAAATAAATATAAATATAAAAATATAATTTTAACTACAAATATATTTTTAAAAAGTTGTATTTATGTATGTAGCGAGAAAAATTATTTAAAAATTAAATATATCAGGTTAGAGGCCTGGGTGTTAAAATACAGTCATAATCTATTTAACACGATCGCGGACACTAAAAATTTCTGGAAGCTGCAAAAATAGACAGGCAATTATTTTTGAAACTAGTTGCAAAATCCTAAATCTGATTACACATATATTATAAGTGTAGTCAGAACATCGTATTTTAACTGTTATATGAAAGTACTTAATGAATCAAGTGGTCATTACTTTAAAATGTATATTAATTACAAAAACTTAAAGTTACATGAAATTAAATGAACAAAACTTGGCTTTAAAATTTGAATGCTGTAGCATCACGTCATTTTGCATCACTATAAAAATAAATGCTATAGCATTCACGTCCGCGAACGTGTTAATTGTATAATGAGTATGTACATATGTATGTACTCGTGCTCATGCAATATAGAATCACAACAGAATTGTGCGTTTGTTTAAAATTTTAATTGAACAAAATTTTGAATCTTTGTTAAAAGAATATTGTGGTCCTGAAAAGGACCGTTTTTTATGTTTTTCAAATATGTACCCAAGAAATTATTTAACCGCCGAAACCGTATAAAGTACGGCCTTGTCTCTTTAAAGCGTACACAACATCCATAGCTGTAACTGTTTTCCTTTTGGCATGTTCAGTATAGGTAACTGCATCACGGATAACATTCTCCAAAAATACTTTTAAAACACCACGAGTTTCTTCATATATCAAACCAGATATACGTTTTACACCACCACGACGAGCTAAACGTCGAATAGCTGGTTTAGTGATACCTTGGATGTTATCACGTAAAACTTTGCGATGACGTTTGGCGCCACCTTTTCCCAAACCTTTACCACCTTTGCCGCGACCAGTCATTTTTTATTGTAGTATTTACTATTTGCACAAGTAAGAATTTAACACTTTAACACTGTGACACTTCACCACCAATGAAATAACAGAAGCGAGAGCACATATATTTATACCAAAATCTCACAACTGCTATACACAAGACAAAAGGTACGCCATACATCTATCTCGCTTCAACACATACCTCATAATACATGGACTTGTGAAACATATTAGTTGGAATTGCTACTTAGGTTGTGAACGTTATACAATTTGTTATAGGTACAGTGTACAGTGTATAGTGTTCTATAGTGTTCAAATCATTGTGACAAATAATAAAAAAAGTGAGTAGTGAAAAATGGCTCGTACAAAGCAAACAGCCCGAAAATCGACTGGTGGAAAGGCACCACGTAAACAATTGGCGACAAAAGCAGCACGCAAAAGTGCACCAGCAACTGGTGGAGTTAAAAAGCCACATCGTTATCGTCCAGGTACAGTGGCGTTGCGTGAAATTCGTCGCTATCAAAAGAGTACCGAATTATTGATACGCAAATTGCCATTCCAGCGCTTGGTTCGTGAAATAGCGCAAGATTTCAAAACAGATCTACGTTTCCAAAGTTCTGCTGTTATGGCTCTACAAGAAGCAAGTGAAGCATACTTGGTTGGTCTTTTTGAAGATACCAATTTGTGTGCCATCCATGCTAAGCGTGTTACAATTATGCCAAAAGATATTCAATTGGCTAGACGTATTCGTGGTGAACGTGCTTAAATCAATAAGAAAACATATAAAAAAACGGTCCTTTTCAGGACCACAATTTGTTAAACAAAAAAGATCAAAAATTTTATTGAAATATTTATGCATATACATACCTATATGTGTAGGTATTTTTGTGTTTTCGTAAATGTATGTAGTACATGTACAGTTCTTTATCTACTCCACATCGTTTATACTCGTGTGCTTTTAAGTATAGTCGGCATGCATGTATACACGTTTATGTACGTATGTATATGCGCACATAACCAGTTAATAAGCAGCAATTTTGGCGCAATTCGGTAATATGTACAAAAATATAATACACATAATGGGATGCCACGTTCTTTATTAAGAATATTAAATGAATAAGAAAACTAATATATTTTAAAAAATGGTCCTTTTCAGGACCACAATTTGTTAAACGAAAAAGATCAACAATGTTATTGGAATATTTATGCGTATACATATATGTGTAGATATTTTTGTGTTTTCGTTAATGTACGTAGTACACACATACAAACATACATATACATTTCTTTGTCTACTCCACATCATTTATACACGAGCGTTTTTTAGTACAGCCTGTAGGCATGTATACACATGTATGAATGAATATGTATACATAACCAGTTTATATGCCGCAGTTTTGGCGCAAATATACATGCGTCTAAGTGTATGAAAAAATAACACATTTATTAGGAAAATTATTTAAATCTCTTTGTAAATGTATTTTGTCGTCCTGAAAAGGACGGTTTGTTTGCGTCGGTATTTATAATTATAATTCGCCTATATTTTTCACTTTATGCTTTCTTTTCGGTCTTCTTTGGCAAAAGTACAGCTTGAATATTAGGCAAAACACCACCTTGAGCAATAGTTACACCAGACAACAATTTATTCAATTCTTCATCGTTGCGGATGGCCAATTGTAAATGACGTGGGATGATTCTTGTCTTTTTGTTATCACGAGCAGCATTACCAGCCAATTCAAGAACTTCAGCTGCTAAATATTCCATAACTGCAGCTAGATAAACTGGAGCACCGGCACCAACACGCTCAGCATAATTGCCTTTGCGCAACAAACGATGAATACGACCAACTGGAAATTGAAGACCAGCACGATTTGAACGGGACTTTGCCTTTCCCTTAACTTTACCACCTTTACCACGGCCTGACATTTTCACTGCTATAGATTGTTCACTTCACTACACTAAAAAGCAATGTAATGTATTATACTCAATGTATAAGCACACTAATCACTGATACACAAAATGTGCGCTGCTTATATACTTTTTCGCTATGCTGAGCACCAACCCCTGTACTGTGCTGTTGAGCATCGTGCGTATACTACTACTTCGTATTATCTCGCCGAAGAGTTGGTCGGCAAATATGCACTTAAGCATGCACACGACAAATGGTAGGTATAATAAGTGACAGTGCGAGTGAAAATAAAATCATAAAATCATCAAAGTTGTGAAGAAATTAAAATGCCGCCAAAAACTAGTGGAAAAGCAGCAAAGAAAGCCGGTAAGGCTCAAAAGAATATTACTAAAAATGATAAGAAAAAGAAGCGTAAGAGGAAGGAAAGTTATGCCATCTACATCTATAAAGTGTTGAAACAAGTACATCCTGATACCGGTATTTCATCCAAGGCCATGAGCATTATGAATAGTTTTGTGAATGACATCTTTGAGCGCATTGCTGCGGAAGCGTCGCGTTTAGCTCACTATAACAAACGTTCAACCATCACCAGTCGCGAAATTCAAACTGCTGTACGTTTACTTTTGCCCGGTGAATTGGCCAAACATGCCGTCAGTGAAGGTACCAAAGCTGTTACCAAATATACCAGTTCCAAATAATTTTTCCAACTGAACTAATGGTATATAAATATATTAACAAAACAAGGCCCTTTTCAGGGCCATAAAATATAAATTAACAAAGAGGATAAAAAATTGTTGATTAATATCTCTACATATGTACATATGTATGCACATTGAAATTAATTTAAAAATTCCTTAATATTGAAGAATATATTCATATGGTTTCATTAGTCTATTAAATATGATTTTGTTGAACTACTTGGTTTTTATTTTTTTAATGTTTTCTACACACTGTAAGGAATAAATTCACTTTTGATCTTTTTGTTAAGAGATTTTGTAGCCCTGAAAAGGGCTTATTATTAATTTACCATGAAGGTTCCGTTTATAACTCACTTACAAACACCGTAAATTATTTACTTTTTACCTGCTGCTGTAGGTTTTTTTGCGGCTGGCTTTTTATTCGATGCAGACTTCTTGGATTTAGCAGCAGTTGCTTTTGCTTTAGCTGCTTTTGGTTTAGCAGTTGCAGATTTGGCTTTAGTTGGTTTCACTTTTAATGCGCCACCCTTTTTTGCATCTTTCGCCTTAGCCTTTTCAGTTTTCTTCTTTTCAGCTGTTTTCTTACTGGCAACAGCTTTTTTTACCTTTTTCTCACCACTTGCCGCCTTTTTGACTTTACTCAACGATTTTTTCTTTGATGCACCACTATCTGCTGCCTTCTTTTTAGCCTTAACCTTCTCTGCTGATTTTACGGCTTTTGATTTCAATTTTCCCTCGCTTGATTTACTGGCTGCAACTGATAGTTTGAATGAACCGGACGCACCTTTTCCTTTGGTTTGAATTAGTTTTCCACTTGTAACAGCCGATTTCAAATAACGTTTAATGAATGGTGCCAATTTTTGGGCATCACATTTGTATGTCGCACTAATATATTTCTTAATCGCCAAGAGTGATGAACCGCCACGTTCCTTTAAATTCTTAATTGATGCGTCGACCATTTGTTGTGTTGGTGGATGGGTAGGGGCAACCGACGGCTTTTTGGGTTTAGCTGCCTTAACCTTTTTGGCAACAACTTTCTTTTCAGCAATAGTAGCAGCAGTAGCTACTGGGGAGCTTACATTCACAACAGCAACTGAATCAGACATCTTTATTTATATATTGTAGATTAAAACCTCAATTCAAATTCCACGTATGTATTATACACTTTATACACTTCACTCACTTTATGCACTGTATGCACTACACTAATAGAGCACTGGTAAATTAAGAGAATTTCTGGAATCCAATATGTAGTTTAACTCCCTTCAAAATTTGAGAAGCAGAGCGAAAAGATGATAATCAAATTTTCACGTTCCAGTGCTATTTAGTGCTTCTATATGACAAACTTTAAGATTTATTTAATTCACTAAAATTCATTGAATTTACTAATTCAACAAATTTATATGTAAAACGATAGTATGCATGAGTCACTTTCATATCAATATACTTAAATTGGAATAAAATCAATATTTTTCTTGTAACGAGTGTTTTAGTCGAAACTTTGTACTCAAAATATTAAATTTTCGCTAGTTTTAGTAGATTTTCTTAAAACTCCTTAATATAAATCAATTATAACTATTGAAAATATAAAATATATCAAATTATCAATCATCTAAACAGGTTATTTTATATATTACTTAAAATAATATGTTTGAAAAAATAAAATTAAATATCTCAATGGTATCACCAGAGCAATTCTCAGTGGCGTTAGTTGGATGCATGAAATAATCCAGTATTTTGATGAATATTGAAAACTTTAATTTTGGTTGAAATGAATGATGGTAATGAAATAATTAAATTTGACTAATGTGGATTATGTAAATTTTATTTTAATATATTACTTAATTTTTTGATATTAATTCAAATATTCACTGATCAATAAATATATATATATATTATATATATACATATGTGTGCATACAAAATTTTTTATTTAATTAATTAAATATTATTGTTATTAATAAAAAAATGTAACTTTTTCTTTAAAAAATTTGCAATATATGTCAAAGCATATATATTTTTAAAAAGTTGTATTTATGTAGTGAAAAAAAATTATTTAAAAATTAAATATATCAGGTTAGAAGCCTGGGTGTTAAAATAGAGTCATAATCTATTTAACACATTCGCGGACATTAAAAATTTCTGGAAGCTGCAAAAATAGACAGGTAATTATTTTTGAAACTAGTTGTAATATCCTAAATCTGATTATACATATATTATATTATAAGTGTAGTCAGAACATCGTATTTTAACTGTTATATGAAAGTACTTAATGAATCAAGTGGTCATTACTTAAAAATGTATATTAATTACAAAAACTTAAAGTTACATGAAATTAAATGAACAAAACTTGGCTTTAAAATTTGAATGCTGTAGCATCACGTCATTTTGCATCACTATAAAAATAAATGCTATAGCATTCACGTCTGCGAACGTGTTAATTGTATAATGAGTATGTACATATGTACTCGAGCTCATGAAATATATAATCACAACAGAATTGTGCGTTTGTTTAAAATTTTGAGTCTTTGTTAAAAGAATATTGTGGTCCTGAAAAGGACCGTTTTGTATGTTTTTCAAATATGTACCCAAGAAATTATTTAACCGCCGAAACCGTATAAAGTACGGCCTTGTCTCTTTAAAGCGTACACAACATCCATAGCTGTAACTGTTTTCCTTTTGGCATGTTCAGTATAGGTAACTGCATCACGGATAACATTCTCCAAAAATACTTTTAAAACACCACGAGTTTCTTCATATATCAAACCAGATATACGTTTTACACCACCACGACGAGCTAAACGTCGAATAGCTGGTTTAGTGATACCTTGGATGTTATCACGTAAAACTTTGCGATGACGTTTGGCTCCACCTTTTCCCAAACCTTTACCACCTTTGCCGCGACCAGTCATTTTTTATTGTAGTATTTACTATTTGCACAAGTAAGAATTTAACACTTTAACACTGTAACACTTCACCACCAATGAAATAACAGAAGCGAGAGCACATCTATTTATACCAAAATCTCACAACTGCAATACACAAGACAAAAGGTACGCCATACATCTATCTCGCTTCAACACATACCTCATAATACATGGACTTGTGAAACATATTAGTTGGAATTGCTACTTAGGTTGTGAACGTCATACAATTTGTTATAGGTACAGTGTATAGTGTTCTATAGTGTTCAAATCATTGTGACAAATAATAAAAAAAGTGAGTAGTGAAAAATGGCTCGTACAAAGCAAACAGCCCGAAAATCGACTGGTGGAAAAGCACCACGTAAACAATTGGCGACAAAAGCTGCACGCAAAAGTGCACCAGCAACTGGTGGAGTTAAAAAGCCACATCGTTATCGTCCAGGTACAGTGGCTTTGCGTGAAATTCGTCGCTATCAAAAGAGTACCGAATTATTGATACGCAAATTGCCATTCCAGCGCTTGGTTCGTGAAATAGCGCAAGATTTCAAAACAGATCTACGTTTCCAAAGTTCTGCTGTTATGGCTCTACAAGAAGCAAGTGAAGCATACTTGGTTGGTCTTTTTGAAGATACCAACTTGTGTGCCATCCATGCTAAGCGTGTTACAATTATGCCAAAAGATATTCAATTGGCTAGACGTATTCGTGGTGAACGTGCTTAAATCAATAAGAAAACTTGTGAAAAAACGGTCCTTTTCAGGACCACAATTTGTTAAACGAAAAAGATCAAAAATTTAATTGAAATATTTATGCATATACATATGTACCTATATGTGTAGGTAGTTTTGTGTTTTCGTAAATGTATGTAGTACATGTACAGTTCTTTATCTACTCCACATCGTTTATACTCGTGTGCTTTTAAGTATAGTCGGCATGCATGTATACACGTTTATGTACGTATAAGCGCACATAACCAGTTAATAAGCAGCAATTTTGGCGCATTCGGTAATATGTATAAAAATATAATACACATAATGGGATGCCACGTTCTTTATTAAGAATATTAAATGAATAAGAAAACTATTTTAAAAAATGGTCCTTTTCAGGACCACAATTTGTTAAACGAAAAAGATCAACAGTGTTATTGGAATATTTATGCGTATACATATATGTGTAGATATTTTTGTGTTTTCGTTAATGTACGTAGTACACACATACAAACATACATATACATTTCTTTGTCTACTCCACATCATTTATACACGAGCGTTTTTTAGTACAGTCTGTTGGCATGTATACACATGTATGAGTGAATATGTATACATAACCAGTTTATATGCCGCAGTTTTGGCGCAAATATACATGCGTCTAAATGTATGAAAAAATAACACATTTATTAGGAAAATTATTTAAATCTCTTTGTAAATGTATTTTGTCGTCCTGAAAAGGACGGTTTGTTTGCGTCGGTATTTATAATTATAATTCGCCTATATTTTTCACTTTATGCTTTCTTTTCGGTCTTCTTTGGCAAAAGTACAGCTTGAATATTAGGCAAAACACCACCTTGAGCAATAGTTACACCCGACAACAATTTATTCAATTCTTCATCGTTCCGGATGGCCAATTGTAAATGACGTGGGATGATTCTTGTCTTTTTATTATCACGAGCAGCATTACCAGCCAATTCGAGAACTTCAGCTGCTAAATATTCCATAACTGCAGCTAGATAAACTGGAGCACCGGCACCAACACGCTCAGCATAATTGCCTTTGCGCAACAAACGATGAATACGACCAACTGGAAATTGAAGACCAGCACGATTTGAACGGGACTTTGCCTTTCCCTTAACTTTACCACCTTTACCGCGACCTGACATTTTCACTGTTATAGATTGTTCACTTCACTACACGACAAAGCACTGTAATGTATTATACTCAATGTATAAGCACACTAATCACTGATACACAAAATGTGCGCTGCTTATATGTATACTTTTTCGCTATGCTGAGCACCAACCCCTGTACTGTGCTGTTGAGCATCGTGCGTATACTACTACTTCGTATTATCTCGCCGAAGAGTTGGTCGGGAAATATGCACTTAAGCATGCACACGACAAATGGTATGTATAATAAGTGACAGTGCGAGTGAAAATAAAATCATAAAATCATCAAAGTTGTGAAATTAAAATGCCGCCAAAAACTAGTGGAAAAGCAGCAAAGAAAGCCGGTAAGGCTCAAAAGAATATTACTAAAAATGACAAGAAAAAGAAGCGTAAGAGGAAGGAAAGTTATGCCATCTACATCTATAAAGTGTTGAAACAAGTACATCCTGATACCGGTATTTCATCCAAGGCCATGAGTATTATGAATAGTTTTGTGAATGACATCTTTGAGCGCATTGCTGCGGAAGCGTCGCGTTTAGCTCACTATAACAAACGTTCAACCATCACCAGTCGCGAAATTCAAACTGCTGTACGTTTACTCTTGCCCGGTGAATTGGCCAAACATGCCGTCAGTGAAGGTACCAAAGCTGTTACCAAATATACCAGTTCCAAATAATTTTTCCAACTGAACTAATGGTATATAAATATATTAACAAAACAAGGCCCTTTTCAGGGCCACAAAATATAAATTAACAAAGAGAATGAAAAAATGTCTTCATTAATATCTCTACATACATACATACATACATACATACATACATATGTATGCACATTGAAATTAATTTTAAAATTCTTTAATATTGAAGAATACCAGAGCTATGTTCATATGGTTTCATTAGTCTATTAAATATGATTTTGTTAAACTACTTGGTTTTTATTTTTTTAATGTTTTCTACACACTGTAAGGAATAAATTCACTTTTGATCTTTTTGTTAAGAGATTTTGTAGCCCTGAAAAGGACTTATTATTAATTTACCATGAAGGTTCCGTTTGTAACGCACTTACAAACACCGTAAATTATTTACTTTTTACCTGCTGCTGTAGGTTTTTTTGCGGCTGGCTTTTTATTCGATGCTGACTTCTTGGATTTAGCAGCAGTTGCTTTTGCTTTAGCTGCTTTTGGCTTAGCAGTTGCAGATTTGGCTTTAGTTGGTTTCACTTTTAATGTACCACCCTTTTTTGCATCTTTCGCCTTAGCCTTTTCACTTTTCTTCTTTTCAGCTGTTTTCTTACTGGCAACAGCTTTTTTCACTTTTTTCTCACCACTTGCCGCCTTTTTGACTTTACTCAATGATTTTTTCTTTGATGCACCACTATCTGCTGCCTTCTTTTTAGCCTTAACCTTCTCTGCTGATTTTACGGCTTTTGATTTCGATTTTCCCTCGCTTGATTTACTGGCTGCAACTGATAGTTTGAATGAACCGGACGCACCTTTTCCTTTGGTTTGAATTAGTTTTCCACTTGTAACAGCCGATTTCAAATAACGTTTAATGAATGGTGCCAATTTTTGGGCATCACATTTGTATGTCGCACTAATATATTTCTTAATCGCCAAAAGTGATGAACCGCCACGTTCCTTTAAACTCTTAATTGATGCGTCGACCATTTGTTGTGTTGGTGGATGGGTAGGGGTAACTGACGGCTTTTTGGGTTTAGCTGCCTTAACCTTTTTGGCAACAACTTTCTTTTCAGCAATAGTAGCAGCAGTAGCTACTGGGGAGCTTACATTCACAACAGCAACTGAATCAGACATCTTTATTTATATATTGTAGATTAAAACCTCAATTCAAATTCCTCGTATGTATTATACACTTTATACACTTCACTCACTTTATGCACTGTATGCACTACACTAATAGAGCACTGGTAAATTAAGATAATTTCTGGAATCCAATATGTTGTTTAACTCCCTTCAAAATTTGAGAAGCAGAGCGAAAAGATGATAATCAAATTTTCACGTTCCAGTGCTATTTAGTGCTTCTATATGACAAACTTTAAGATTTATTTAATTCACTAAAATTCATTGAATTTACTAATTCAACAAATTTATATGTAAAACGATAGTATGCATGAGTCACTTTCATATCAATATACTTAAATTGGAATAAAATCAATATTTTTCTTGTTACGAGTGTTTTAGTCGAAACTTTGTACTCAAAATATTAAATTTTCGCTAGTTTTAGTCGATTTTCTTAAAACTCCTTTATTTAAATCAATTATTACTATTGAAAATATAAAATATATCAAATTATCAATCCTCTAAACATTTTATTTTATATATCATTTAAAATAATATGTTTGAAAAAATAAAATTAAATATCTCAATGGTATCACCAGAGCAATTCTCAGTGGCGTTAGTTGGATGCATGAAATAATCCAATATTTTGATGAATATTGAAAACTGTAATTTTGGTTGAAATGAATGATGGTAATGAAATAAATAAATTTCACTAATGTGAATTATGTAAATTTTATTTTAATATAATACTTAATTTTTTGATATTAATGTAAATATTCACTAATCAATCGCGTTTTTAGATATATATATATATATATATATATACATATGTGTGCATACAAAATTTTTTATTAAATTAATTAAATATTATTTTAATTAATAAGCAAATTTAACTTTTTCTTTAAAAAATTTGCAATATATGTCAAAGCATATATATTTTTAAAAAGTTGTATTTATGTAGTGAAAAAAAATTATTTAAAAATTAAATATATCAGGTTAGAAGCCTGGGTGTTAAAATAGAGTCATAATCTATTTAACACATTCGCGGACATTAAAAATTTCTGGAAGCTGCAAAAATAGACAGGTAATTATTTTTGAAACTAGTTGTAATATCCTAAATCTGATTATACATATATTATATTATAAGTGTAGTCAGAACATCGTATTTTAACTGTTATATGAAAGTACTTAATGAATCAAGTGGTCATTACTTTAAAATGTATATTAATTACAAAAACTTAAAGTTACATGAAATTAAATGAACAAAACTTGGCTTTAAAATTTGAATGCTGTAGCATCACGTCATTTTGCATCACTATAAAAATAAATGCTATAGCATTCACGTCTGCGAACGTGTTAATTGTATAATGAGTATGTACATATGTACTCGAGCTCATGAAATATATAATCACAACAGAATTGTGCGTTTGTTTAAAATTTTGAGTCTTTGTTAAAAGAATATTGTGGTCCTGAAAAGGACCGTTTTGTATGTTTTTCAAATATGTACCCAAGAAATTATTTAACCGCCGAAACCGTATAAAGTACGGCCTTGTCTCTTTAAAGCGTACACAACATCCATAGGAAAAACTTTCCTTTACTACCACGATATATTTGAATGGGGGGCGGAGGGGGAGGGGGCGGGGCACCACCCACCACGCCCATTAGAAAGAGCAAGGTCACACCATTATAACTGTGAAAGTCCCAACCTCCTAGGGTCCCTATAGAACCCCCGGGAGAAGTTTAAAAATTAGGTTTTTTCCGACCACATTTGCAGTTTGTACTGAAATACAGTTGAAGAGAAGAGAATACAGCAGTCGACAACCCAGCAAGCATTTAACTTAGGTTTTATAATTCATAGCACTTATGAAAATGTTGTTTTATCTTAAAAGTTATGAGTGCCGATGGCGAAAATTTAGGCGATTTTTATTTCAAATTTTCAGCTTTTGTAAAAATATTTGTTTTTGTAATATATATGTATATTTGAAGGCAAAAATGCGCCGCAGGCGAAAATTTGGACTAAAAATCGCGCGATTTTTATTCCAAATTTTCAGCATTTGTAAAAATATTTGTTTTTGTAATATGTATGTATATTTGAAAGCAAAAGAGCGCCGCAGGCGAAAATTTGGACTAAAAATCGCGCGATTTTTATTCCAAATTTTCAGTATTTGTAAAAATATTTGTTTTTGTAATATATATGTATATTTGAAAGCAAAAAAGCGCCGCAGGCGAAAATTTGGACTAAAAATCGCGCGATTTTTATTCCAAATTTTCAGTGTTTGTAAAAATATTTGTTTTTGTAATATGTATGTATATTTGAAAGCAAAAAAGCGCCGCAGGCGAAAATTTGGACTAAAAATCGCGCGATTTTTATTCCAAATTTTCAGTATTTGTAAAAATATTTGTTTTTGTAATATATATGTATATTTGAAAGCAAAAAAGCGCCGCAGGCGAAAATTTGGACTAAAAATCGCGCGATTTTTATTCCAAATTTTCAGTGTTTGTAAAAATATTTGTTTTTGTAATATGTATGTATATTTGAAAGCAAAAAAGCGCCGCAGGCGAAAATTTGGACTAAAAATCGCGCGATTTTTATTCCAAATTTTCAGTATTTGTAAAAATATTTGTTTTTGTAATATATATGTATATTTGAAAGCAAAAAAGCGCCGCAGGCGAAAATTTGGACTAAAAATCGCGCGATTTTTATTCCAAATTTTCAGTATTTGTAAAAATATTTGTTTTTGTAATATGCATGTATATTTGAAAGCAAAAAAGCGCCGCAGGCGAAAATTTGGACTAAAAATCGCGCGATAATAATATAAGAGTTATTCCTTTTATGTTGACTGGGTTTTTCTCATTTCGCTTTGTTCTTCTCTCTCTCATCGTTCGTTTGACAGTTTGCTCCTCACATTTATTCTGCACGGCATTACAAACGTTTAGAAGAACATTTGTAATAATAAAATTCTAATAGAATTTGTAGTATTATTTAGTGAAAATAGCTTTAAATCAATTCTTCAATTAATAAAGAGTGTTTATAAGTGAATTCGTTACTTTTCTGTGTTTGTATTTAAGTGAAATAAGCGTCTGTAATAGGGCATTTTTTCAAGCTTATGCAAAAAAGGTGCATTTTTAACGTTAAATATTGCTATTAAATCTTAATTTTAATTTATAAAAAGTAATACAAATCAAAAGGCTGATATAGTGACTACATTTGCGTGTTATAATTTTTAAATTCGGTCCACGCACTTAGACATTATAAGCAAATATATCGTGGTAGAAAAGGAAAGCTCAGCCCATCCATAGCTGTAACTGTTTTCCTTTTGGCATGTTCAGTATAGGTAACTGCATCACGGATAACATTCTCCAAAAATACTTTTAAAACACCACGAGTTTCTTCATATATCAAACCAGATATACGTTTTACACCACCACGACGAGCTAAACGTCGAATAGCTGGTTTAGTGATACCTTGGATGTTATCACGTAAAACTTTGCGATGACGTTTGGCTCCACCTTTTCCCAAACCTTTACCACCTTTGCCGCGACCAGTCATTTTTTATTGTAGTATTTACTATTTGCACAAGTAAGAATTTAACACTTTAACACTGTAACACTTCACCACCAATGAAATAACAGAAGCGAGAGCACATCTATTTATACCAAAATCTCACAACTGCAATACACAAGACAAAAGGTACGCCATACATCTATCTCGCTTCAACACATACCTCATAATACATGGACTTGTGAAACATATTAGTTGGAATTGCTACTTAGGTTGTGAACGTCATACAATTTGTTATAGGTACAGTGTATAGTGTTCTATAGTGTTCAAATCATTGTGACAAATAATAAAAAAAGTGAGTAGTGAAAAATGGCTCGTACAAAGCAAACAGCCCGAAAATCGACTGGTGGAAAAGCACCACGTAAACAATTGGCGACAAAAGCTGCACGCAAAAGTGCACCAGCAACTGGTGGAGTTAAAAAGCCACATCGTTATCGTCCAGGTACAGTGGCTTTGCGTGAAATTCGTCGCTATCAAAAGAGTACCGAATTATTGATACGCAAATTGCCATTCCAGCGCTTGGTTCGTGAAATAGCGCAAGATTTCAAAACAGATCTACGTTTCCAAAGTTCTGCTGTTATGGCTCTACAAGAAGCAAGTGAAGCATACTTGGTTGGTCTTTTTGAAGATACCAACTTGTGTGCCATCCATGCTAAGCGTGTTACAATTATGCCAAAAGATATTCAATTGGCTAGACGTATTCGTGGTGAACGTGCTTAAATCAATAAGAAAACTTGTGAAAAAACGGTCCTTTTCAGGACCACAATTTGTTAAACGAAAAAGATCAAAAATTTAATTGAAATATTTATGCATATACATATGTACCTATATGTGTAGGTAGTTTTGTGTTTTCGTAAATGTATGTAGTACATGTACAGTTCTTTATCTACTCCACATCGTTTATACTCGTGTGCTTTTAAGTATAGTCGGCATGCATGTATACACGTTTATGTACGTATAAGCGCACATAACCAGTTAATAAGCAGCAATTTTGGCGCATTCGGTAATATGTATAAAAATATAATACACATAATGGGATGCCACGTTCTTTATTAAGAATATTAAATGAATAAGAAAACTATTTTAAAAAATGGTCCTTTTCAGGACCACAATTTGTTAAACGAAAAAGATCAACAGTGTTATTGGAATATTTATGCGTATACATATATGTGTAGATATTTTTGTGTTTTCGTTAATGTACGTAGTACACACATACAAACATACATATACATTTCTTTGTCTACTCCACATCATTTATACACGAGCGTTTTTTAGTACAGTCTGTTGGCATGTATACACATGTATGAGTGAATATGTATACATAACCAGTTTATATGCCGCAGTTTTGGCGCAAATATACATGCGTCTAAATGTATGAAAAAATAACACATTTATTAGGAAAATTATTTAAATCTCTTTGTAAATGTATTTTGTCGTCCTGAAAAGGACGGTTTGTTTGCGTCGGTATTTATAATTATAATTCGCCTATATTTTTCACTTTATGCTTTCTTTTCGGTCTTCTTTGGCAAAAGTACAGCTTGAATATTAGGCAAAACACCACCTTGAGCAATAGTTACACCCGACAACAATTTATTCAATTCTTCATCGTTGCGGATGGCCAATTGTAAATGACGTGGGATGATTCTTGTCTTTTTATTATCACGAGCAGCATTACCAGCCAATTCGAGAACTTCAGCTGCTAAATATTCCATAACTGCAGCTAGATAAACTGGAGCACCGGCACCAACACGCTCAGCATAATTGCCTTTGCGCAACAAACGATGAATACGACCAACTGGAAATTGAAGACCAGCACGATTTGAACGGGACTTTGCCTTTCCCTTAACTTTACCACCTTTACCGCGACCTGACATTTTCACTGTTATAGATTGTTCACTTCACTACACGACAAAGCACTGTAATGTATTATACTCAATGTATAAGCACACTAATCACTGATACACAAAATGTGCGCTGCTTATATGTATACTTTTTCGCTATGCTGAGCACCAACCCCTGTACTGTGCTGTTGAGCATCGTGCGTATACTACTACTTCGTATTATCTCGCCGAAGAGTTGGTCGGGAAATATGCACTTAAGCATGCACACGACAAATGGTATGTATAATAAGTGACAGTGCGAGTGAAAATAAAATCATAAAATCATCAAAGTTGTGAAATTAAAATGCCGCCAAAAACTAGTGGAAAAGCAGCAAAGAAAGCCGGTAAGGCTCAAAAGAATATTACTAAAAATGACAAGAAAAAGAAGCGTAAGAGGAAGGAAAGTTATGCCATCTACATCTATAAAGTGTTGAAACAAGTACATCCTGATACCGGTATTTCATCCAAGGCCATGAGTATTATGAATAGTTTTGTGAATGACATCTTTGAGCGCATTGCTGCGGAAGCGTCGCGTTTAGCTCACTATAACAAACGTTCAACCATCACCAGTCGCGAAATTCAAACTGCTGTACGTTTACTCTTGCCCGGTGAATTGGCCAAACATGCCGTCAGTGAAGGTACCAAAGCTGTTACCAAATATACCAGTTCCAAATAATTTTTCCAACTGAACTAATGGTATATAAATATATTAACAAAACAAGGCCCTTTTCAGGGCCACAAAATATAAATTAACAAAGAGAATGAAAAAATGTCTTCATTAATATCTCTACATACATACATACATACATATGTATGCACATTGAAATTAATTTTAAAATTCTTTAATATTGAAGAATACCAGAGTTCATATGGTTTCATTAGTCTATTAAATATGATTTTGTTAAACTACTTGGTTTTTATTTTTTTAATGTTTTCTACACACTGTAAGGAATAAATTCACTTTTGATCTTTTTGTTAAGAGATTTTGTAGCCCTGAAAAGGACTTATTATTAATTTACCATGAAGGTTCCGTTTGTAACGCACTTACAAACACCGTAAATTATTTACTTTTTACCTGCTGCTGTAGGTTTTTTTGCGGCTGGCTTTTTATTCGATGCTGACTTCTTGGATTTAGCAGCAGTTGCTTTTGCTTTAGCTGCTTTTGGCTTAGCAGTTGCAGATTTGGCTTTAGTTGGTTTCACTTTTAATGTACCACCCTTTTTTGCATCTTTCGCCTTAGCCTTTTCACTTTTCTTCTTTTCAGCTGTTTTCTTACTGGCAACAGCTTTTTTCACTTTTTCTCACCACTTGCCGCCTTTTTGACTTTACTCAATGATTTTTTCTTTGATGCACCACTATCTGCTGCCTTCTTTTTAGCCTTAACCTTCTCTGCTGATTTTACGGCTTTTGATTTCGATTTTCCCTCGCTTGATTTACTGGCTGCAACTGATAGTTTGAATGAACCGGACGCACCTTTTCCTTTGGTTTGAATTAGTTTTCCACTTGTAACAGCCGATTTCAAATAACGTTTAATGAATGGTGCCAATTTTTGGGCATCACATTTGTATGTCGCACTAATATATTTCTTAATCGCCAAAAGTGATGAACCGCCACGTTCCTTTAAATTCTTAATTGATGCGTCGACCATTTGTTGTGTTGGTGGATGGGTAGGGGCAACCGACGGCTTTTTGGGTTTAGCTGCCTTAACCTTTTTGGCAACAACTTTCTTTTCAGCAATAGTAGCAGCAGTAGCTACTGGGGAGCTTACATTCACAACAGCAACTGAATCAGACATCTTTATTTATATATTGTAGATTAAAACCTCAATTCAAATTCCTCGTATGTATTATACACTTTATACACTTCACTCACTTTATGCACTGTATGCACTACACTAATAGAGCACTGGTAAATTAAGATAATTTCTGGAATCCAATATGTTGTTTAACTCCCTTCAAAATTTGAGAAGCAGAGCGAAAAGATGATAATCAAATTTTCACGTTCCAGTGCTATTTAGTGCTTCTATATGACAAACTTTAAGATTTATTTAATTCACTAAAATTCATTGAATTTACTAATTCAACAAATTTATATGTAAAACGATAGTATGCATGAGTCACTTTCATATCAATATACTTAAATTGGAATAAAATCAATATTTTTCTTGTTACGAGTGTTTTAGTCGAAACTTTGTACTCAAAATATTAAATTTTCGCTAGTTTTAGTCGATTTTCTTAAAACTCCTTTATTTAAATCAATTATTACTATTGAAAATATAAAATATATCAAATTATCAATCCTCTAAACATTTTATTTTATATATCATTTAAAATAATATGTTTGAAAAAATAAAATTAAATATCTCAATGGTATCACCAGAGCAATTCTCAGTGGCGTTAGTTGGATGCATGAAATAATCCAATATTTTGATGAATATTGAAAACTGTAATTTTGGTTGAAATGAATGATGGTAATGAAATAAATAAATTTCACTAATGTGAATTATGTAAATTTTATTTTAATATAATACTTAATTTTTTGATATTAATGTAAATATTCACTAATCAATCGCGTTTTTAGATATATATATATATATATATATATACATATGTGTGCATACAAAATTTTTTATTAAATTAATTAAATATTATTTTAATTAATAAGCAAATTTAACTTTTTCTTTAAAAAATTTGCAATATATGTCAAAGCATATATATTTTTAAAAAGTTGTATTTATGTAGTGAAAAAAAATTATTTAAAAATTAAATATATCAGGTTAGAAGCCTGGGTGTTAAAATAGAGTCATAATCTATTTAACACATTCGCGGACATTAAAAATTTCTGGAAGCTGCAAAAATAGACAGGTAATTATTTTTGAAACTAGTTGTAATATCCTAAATCTGATTATACATATATTATATTATAAGTGTAGTCAGAACATCGTATTTTAACTGTTATATGAAAGTACTTAATGAATCAAGTGGTCATTACTTTAAAATGTATATTAATTACAAAAACTTAAAGTTACATGAAATTAAATGAACAAAACTTGGCTTTAAAATTTGAATGCTGTAGCATCACTATAAAAATAAATGCTATAGCATTCACGTCCGCGAACGTGTTAATTATATAATGAGTATGTACTCGTGCTCATGAAATATAGAATCACAACAGAATTGTGAGTTTGTTTAATATTTTAATTGAACAAAATTTTGAATCTTTGTTAAAAGAATATTGTGGTCCTGAAAAGGACCGTTTTTATGTTTTTCAAATATGTACCCAAGAAATTATTTAACCGCCGAAACCGTATAAAGTACGGCCTTGTCTCTTTAAAGCGTACACAACATCCATAGCTGTAACTGTTTTCCTTTTGGCATGTTCAGTATAGGTAACTGCATCACGGATAACATTCTCCAAAAATACTTTTAAAACACCACGAGTTTCTTCATATATCAAACCAGATATACGTTTTACACCACCACGACGAGCTAAACGTCGAATAGCTGGTTTAGTGATACCTTGGATGTTATCACGTAAAACTTTGCGATGACGTTTGGCGCCACCTTTTCCCAAACCTTTACCACCTTTGCCGCGACCAGTCATTTTTTAGTATTTACTATTTGCAAAAGTAAGAATTTAACACTTTAACACTGTGACACTTCACCACCAATGAAATAACAGAAGCGAGAGCACATCTATTTATACCAAAATCTCACAACTGCTATACACAAGACAAAAGGTACACCATATATCTATCTCGCTTCAACACATACCTACATAACACATGGACTTGTGAAACGTATTAGTTGAAATTGCTACTTAGGTTGTGAACGTCATACAATTTGTTATAGGTACAGTGTACAGTGTATAGTTTTCTATAGTGTTCAAATCATTGTGACAAATAATAAAAAAAGTGAGTAGTGAAAAATGGCTCGTACAAAGCAAACAGCCCGAAAATCGACTGGTGGAAAAGCACCACGTAAACAATTGGCGACAAAAGCAGCACGCAAAAGTGCACCAGCAACTGGTGGAGTTAAAAAGCCACATCGTTATCGTCCAGGTACAGTGGCGTTGCGTGAAATTCGTCGCTATCAAAAGAGTACCGAATTATTGATACGCAAATTGCCATTCCAGCGCTTGGTTCGTGAAATAGCGCAAGATTTCAAAACAGATCTACGTTTCCAAAGTTCTGCTGTTATGGCTCTACAAGAAGCAAGTGAAGCATACTTGGTTGGTCTTTTTGAAGATACCAATTTGTGTGCCATCCATGCTAAGCGTGTTACAATTATGCCAAAAGATATTCAATTGGCTAGACGTATTCGTGGTGAACGTGCTTAAATCAATCAGAAAACTTACAAAAAAACGGTCCTTTTCAGGACCACAATTTGTTAAACGAAAAAGATCAAAAATTTTATTGAAATATTTATGCATATATGTACATACCTATATGTGTAGGTATTTTTGTGTTTTCGTAAATGTATGTAGTACATGTACAGTTCTTTATCTACTCCACATCGTTTATACTCGTGTGCTTTTAAGTATAGTCGGCATGCATGTATACACGTTTATGTACGTACGTATATGCGCACATAACCAGTTAATAAGCAGCAAAGCAGCAATTTTGGCGCAATTCGGTAATATGTATAAAAATATAATACACATAATGGGATGCCACGTTCTTTATTAAGAATATTAAATGAATAAGAAAACTATTTTAAAAAATGGTCCTTTTCAGGACCACAATTTGTTAAACGAAAAAGATCAACAGTGTTATTGGAATATTTATGCGTATACATATATGTGTAGATATTTTTGTGTTTTCGTTAATGTACGTAGTACACACATACAAACATACATATACATTTCTTTGTCTACTCCACATCATTTATACACGAGCGTTTTTTAGTACAGCCTGTAGGCATGTATACACATGTATGAATGAATATGTATACATAACCAGTTTATATGCCGCAGTTTTGGCGCAAATATACATGCGTCTATTCACATTCGATAATATGTATGAAAAATAACACATTTAGTGAGAAATTGTTTAAATCTCTTTGTAAATGTATTTTGTCGTCCTGAAAAGGACGGTTTGTTTGCGTCGGTATTTATAATTATAATTCGCCTATATTTTTCACTTTATGCTTTCTTTTCGGTCTTCTTTGGCAAAAGTACAGCTTGAATATTAGGCAAAACACCACCTTGAGCAATAGTTACACCGGACAACAATTTATTCAATTCTTCATCGTTGCGGATGGCCAATTGTAAATGACGTGGGATGATTCTTGTCTTTTTATTATCACGAGCAGCATTACCAGCCAATTCGAGAACTTCAGCTGCTAAATATTCCATAACTGCAGCTAGATAAACTGGAGCACCGGCACCAACACGCTCAGCATAATTGCCTTTGCGCAACAAACGATGAATACGACCAACTGGAAATTGAAGACCAGCACGATTTGAACGCGACTTTGCCTTTCCCTTAACTTTACCACCTTTACCACGGCCTGACATTTTCACTGTTATAGATTGTTCACTTCACTACACGACAAAGCACTGTAATGTATTATACTCAATGTATAAGCACACTAATCACTGATACACAAAATGTGCGCTGCTTATATACTTTTTCGCTATGCTGAGCACCAACCCCTGTACTGTGCTGTTGAGCATCGTGCGTGTACTACTACTTCGTATTATCTCGCTGAAGAGTTGGTCGGCAAATATACACTTAAGCATGCACACGACAAATGGTAGGTATAATAAGTGACAGTGCGAGTGAAAATAAAATCATAAAATCATCAAAGTTGTGAAATTAAAATGCCGCCAAAAACTAGTGGAAAAGCAGCAAAGAAAGCCGGTAAGGCTCAAAAGAATATTACTAAAAATGATAAGAAAAAGAAGCGTAAGAGGAAGGAAAGTTATGCCATCTACATCTATAAAGTGTTGAAACAAGTACATCCTGATACCGGTATTTCATCCAAGGCCATGAGCATTATGAATAGTTTTGTGAATGACATCTTTGAGCGCATTGCTGCGGAAGCGTCGCGTTTAGCTCACTATAACAAACGTTCAACCATCACCAGTCGCGAAATTCAAACTGCTGTACGTTTACTTTTGCCCGGTGAATTGGCCAAACATGCCGTCAGTGAAGGTACCAAAGCTGTTACCAAATATACCAGTTCCAAATAATTTTTCCAACTGAACTAATGGTATATAAATTATTAACAAAACAAGGCCCTTTTCAGGGCCATAAAATATAAATTAACAAAGAGGATAAAAAACTGTTGATTAATATCTACATATGTACAAATGTATGCACATTGAAATTAATTTAAAAATTCCTTAATATTGAAGAATATATTCATATGGTTTCATTAGTCTATTAAATATGATTTTGTTGAACTACTTGGTTTTTATTTTTTTAATGTTTTCTACACACTGTAAGGAATAAATTCACTTTTGATCTTTTTGTTAAGAGATTTTGTAGCCCTGAAAAGGGCTTATTATTAATTTACCATGAAGGTTCCGTTTATAACTCACTTACAAACACCGTAAATTATTTACTTTTTACCTGCTGCTGTAGGTTTTTTTGCGGCTGGCTTTTTATTCGATGCAGACTTCTTGGATTTAGCAGCAGTTGCTTTTGCTTTAGCTGCTTTTGGCTTAGCAGTTGCAGATTTGGCTTTAGTTGGTTTCACTTTTAATGCACCACCCTTTTTTGCATCTTTCGCCTTAGCCTTTTCAGTTTTCTTCTTTTCAGCTGTTTTCTTACTGGCAACAGATTTTTTTACCTTTTTCTCACCACTTGCCGCCTTTTTGACTTTACTCAATGATTTTTTCTTTGATGCACCACTATCTGCTGCCTTCTTTTTAGCCTTAACCTTCTCTGCTGATTTTACGGCTTTTGATTTCGATTTTCCCTCGCTTGATTTACTGGCTGCAACTGATAGTTTGAATGAACCGGACGCACCTTTTCCTTTGGTTTGAATTAGTTTTCCACTTGTAACAGCCGATTTCAAATAACGTTTAATGAATGGTGCCAATTTTTGGGCATCACATTTGTATGTCGCACTAATATATTTCTTAATCGCCAAGAGTGATGAACCGCCACGTTCCTTTAAACTCTTAATTGATGCGTCGACCATTTGTTGTGTTGGTGGATGGGTAGGGGCAACCGACGGCTTTTTGGGTTTAGCTGCCTTAACCTTTTTGGCAACAACTTTCTTTTCAGCAATAGTAGCAGCAGTAGCTACTGGGGAGCTTACATTCACAACAGCAACTGAATCAGACATCTTTATTTATATATTGTAGATTAAAACCTCAATTCAAATTCCACGTATGTATTATACACTTTATACACTTCACTCACTTTATGCACTGTATGCACTACACTAATAGAGCACTGGTAAATTAAGAGAATTTCTGGAATCCAATATGTAGTTTAACTCCCTTCAAAATTTGAGAAGCAGAGCGAAAAGATGATAATCAAATTTTCACGTTCCAGTGCTATTTAGTGCTTCTATATGACAAACTTTAAGATTTATTTAATTCACTAAAATTCATTGAATTTACTAATTCAACAAATTTATATGTAAAACGATAGTATGCATGAGTCACTTTCATATCAATATACTTAAATTGGAATAAAATCAATATTTTTCTTGTAACGAGTGTTTTAGTCGAAACTTTGTACTCAAAATATTAAATTTTCGCTAGTTTTAGTAGATTTTCTTAAAACTCCTTAATATAAATCAATTATAACTATTGAAAATATAAAATATATCAAATTATCAATCATCTAAACAGCTTATTTTATAAAAAAAAAATAAAATAAATAATTGGCGCGTACACTTCTGTTAGGTGTTTAGCCGAGCTCCTCCTCCTATTTGTGGTGTGCGTCTTGATGTTGTTCCACAAATGGAGGGACCTACAGTTTCAAGCCGATTCCGAACGGCAGATATTTTTATGAGGAGCTTTTTCATGGCAGAAATACACTCGGAGGTTTGCCATTGCCTGCCGAGGGGCGACCGCTATTAGAAAAATGTTTTTATTAATTTTGCTTTCACCGAGATTCGAACCAACGACCTCTCTGTGAATTCCGAATGGTAATCACGCACCAACCCATTCGGCTACGGCGGCAGCTTATTTTATATATTACTTAAAATAATATGTTTGAAAAAATAAAATTAAATATCTCAATGGTATCACCAGAGCAATTCTCAGTGGCGTTAGTTGGATGCATGAAATAATCCAGTATTTTGATGAATATTGAAAACTTTAATTTTGGTTGAAATTAATGATGGTAATGAAATAATTAAATTTCACTAATGTGAATTATGTAAATTTTATTTTAATATATTACTTAATTTTTTGATATTAATGTAAATATTCACTGATCAATCAATATATATATATATTATATATATACATATGTGTGCATACAAAATTTTTTATTTAATTAATTAAATATTATTGTTATTAATAAAAAAATGTAACTTTTTCTTTAAAAATTTGCAATATATGTCAAAGCAAGATACAAAATTCCCATATGTACATACGTGTTTACATACAAGTATACTACTTGTATGCTTGACGAAGGCAAAAGGCAAAGGTAGTAAGAGTATGATTGTATTCCAACGTTAAAGAAATAAATATAAATATAAAAATATAATTTTAACTACAAATATATTTTTAAAAAGTTGTATTTATGTATGTAGCGAAAAAAAATTATTTAAAAATTAAATATATCAGGTTAGAGGCCTGGGTGTTAAAATAGAGTCATAATCTATTTAACACATTCGCGGACACTAAAAATTTCTGGAAGCTGCAAAAATAGACAGGTAATTATTTTTGAAACTAGTTGTAATGTCCTAAATCTGATTATACATATATTATATTATAAGTGTAGTCAGAACATCGTATTTTAACTGTTATATGAAAGTACTTAATGAATCAAGTGGTCATTACTTTAAAATGTATATTAATTACAAAAACTTAAAGTTACATGAAATTAAATGAACAAAACTTGGCTTTAAAATTTGAATGCTGTAGCATCACGTCATTTTGCATCACTATAAAAATAAATGCTATAGCATTCACGTCCGCGAACGTGTTAATTGTATAATGAGTATGTACTCGTGCTCATGAAATATAGAATCACAACAGAATTGTGCGTTTGTTTAAAATTTTAATATAATTGAACAAAATTTTGAATCTTTGTTAAAAGAATATTGTGGTCCTGAAAAGGACCGTTTTTTATGTTTTTTAAATATGTACGCAAGAAATTATTACACAACATCCATAGCTGTAACTGTTTTCCTTTTGACATGTTCAGTATAGTTCAAATTCTTGTTTGTGTGTCGCAGTTATCCATTTTAATAAATTTTAAAGATCAATCAATGGAACAGATAACTTAAAAAGAAAATAAGTTATTCAATTTTTTTTTGGTAGCGGCTTTCATCAGCCACCCTGTATTTGCACAAGTAAGAATTTAACACTTTAACACTGTAACACTTCACCACCAATGAAATAACAGAAGCGAGAGCACATCTATTTATACCAAAATCTCACAACTGCAATACACAAGACAAAAGGTACGCCATACATCTATCTCGCTTCAATACATACCTCCTAATACATGGACTTGTGAAACGTATTAGTTGAAATTGCTACTTAAGATGTGAACGCCATACAATTTGTTATAGGTACAGTGTACAGTGTATAGTGTTCAAGTGTGGGGAAAATAATAAAGTGAGTAGTGAAAAATGGCTCGTACAAAGCAAACAGCCCGAAAATCGACTGGTGGAAAGGCACCACGTAAACAATTGGCGACAAAAGCTGCACGCAAAAGTGCACCAGCAACTGGTGGAGTTAAAAAGCCACATCGTTATCGTCCAGGTACAGTGGCGTTGCGTGAAATTCGTCGCTATCAAAAGAGTACCGAATTATTGATACGCAAATTGCCATTCCAGCGCTTGGTTCGTGAAATAGCGCAAGATTTCAAAACAGATCTACGTTTCCAAAGTTCTGCTGTTATGGCTCTGCAAGAAGCAAGTGAAGCATACTTGGTTGGTCTTTTTGAAGATACCAATTTGTGTGCCATCCATGCTAAGCGTGTTACAATTATGCCAAAAGATATTCAATTGGCTAGACGTATTCGTGGTGAACGTGCTTAAATCAATCAGAAAACTTACAAAAAACGGTCCTTTTCAGGACCACAATTTGTTAAACGAAAAAGATCAAAAATTTTATTGAAATATTTATGCATATATGTACATACCTATATGTGTAGGTATTTTTGTGTTTTCGTAAATGTATGTAGTACATGTACAGTTCTTTATCTACTCCACATCGTTTATACTCGTGTGCTTTTAAGTATAGTCGGCATGCATGTATACACGTTTATGTACGTATGTATATGCGCACATAACCAGTTAATAAGCAGCAATTTTGGCGCAATTCGGTAATATGTATAAAAATATAATACACATAATGGGATGCCACGTACTATACTGAACATTTCCTCCTCTTATAAGTTGGTCCAGTTCATGGTTCTATCTTAAACGCCACTCGAGGCTTAGTTTAAGCCCCAGACCTCATTGCTTCAAACTCATTTGCCCCGATTTTGATTGTACCAGGTACCAGATCGTTTTTTCTGAACATCAACATATATTTAGTTTTTTCCTCGTTAATTTTCAATCCAATTTTACCGGTTGCCTTTCCAATGTCACAGAAAGTATTTGCTAATGCATTAACACTTTTGCTGATTATCGCAATGTCATCCGCTACGCGTATATTTGTGTAGATCTGTTAAGTATATGCCCAGTTATTTTGCATCAATAGACGTATTGCGAAGCACAGTAAAAGATTAAAAACGGTTGAGGAACGGTTGTCGCCTTGCTTAACTCCAGTCGTATTTTAAAGGCCTCAGATAATCTGTCTTGTACCGAAACTCTCGATTCGGTATTGCGCAGTGTTATCATTATCATGTATTTTGGTAAAACTTTTTCGGCATAACAACTAATATGGCACGCCTTTTGTCGATTTTTTCTGTAATTTTTGCTAGTAATTTATGTTATACTGAGAAGCGATATTCCGCGATAGTTTTAACAATTTGTTTTGTTACCTTTTTTAAGGATTGGTATTATAAGTGCCGTGATCCATTCACATGATGTAATTTTTCCATAAATACCACGCTTCAATTTTTCAAGAGCTTGCACGTAATCTCGTCTTCTGCAGGATATTTAAAGTTTTTCATTTGGTTAACTGCTTTTACTATCTCAGTTAATGCCGGGGTTCTTGATTTTCTTCTATTATTCCCAGACATCGACTGCCTACAATTTGCTATAATAGTTTTTTTGTTCCAAAATCCTCAAAAATAGTCTGTAGGTTTTTCTTTAAGGCTTCCCTTTTTTTCTTCTGACAGATTTTTGTTGCAATTTTTCTTTTTTCAATATATATTTCTTCTGCTCTACGGGTTTTCTTATTCATCCAACTCTTTCTAGCTTCATTTTTCATTTTTATGAGTTTTTCGCTTTCTTTACCGAACCAATCTGAGTTTTTCTTTTTCACTGTTTTCCCAATTGTTATTGATGCAGCAGATGTTGTTTATTATTTTTTCGGTTTCCGTTTGGAACGCTAATTTAATATTGATGTCCTTTAGATTATCAGTATTCCATTTCTTCCTCTGGCTTTAGCCACGTTTGAGAGTTTTTGACGAAAGTTAGCTTTTACCAAGAAGTGGTCGCTGTCGTAGTTTGCTACTATGAGGCCTCGCATGTCAGTTATATTACTTCTTCTTCTGGTGTTGATGGGCGTGATCAATTCGGTTTGCGTTGTTTGTTCCTGGTATTCGCAATGTTTCTTTATATATGCCCTTATGAGGAAACACTGTGCTCGCGATGAAGGTAAAGGTTACGCTTTCGAAATTGCCAGGTACGCTTGACGTAAAACTTTCTGCATCTATTATAGCGTTAAAGTCCAAAGCAGAATAATAAATGTCTTTGTCATCTTCGTTTGCGTCCTCTGTCGGTGCGTACGCTAATACAAGCGTTACGTTGCTGAATACTCCTTTTATTCTTAATTTCCATAACTTATAATTACTTGGTTGAAGTCCCAGAAATTTTTTTTTTTCATTCGCATATTCATCAAAAAACCAACGCTGCTTCTTCCAGCTTTATTTTCTTTGCCGCTGTACAATAGCACATATTCTCTCGTTCTTCTTTCACCAAAATCTTTAAACCGTATTTCTTGTAGAGCCACCACATCCGTTTCACATTGCAGGAGCGCCCTAACCATTTTCTTCATTTTACCAGATTGTAACATGCTTCTAATATTCCAAGACCGCAATTTCCAATCTCTTTTCCGTTTTCCATTCGCAAAGTCGTCAACATTTTTGGGTTCATTCCGAGGCTTTTGTTTAGCTTTCATGACATGATTATTTCGCTGAGTAGGTTGTCGGCCTTACGTCAGCTAGACAGATTTCTCTTACTGCCATCAGCTGGTCTGATTTGTTTCAGACCAATGGGTTACCAATATCCCTTTCGAGATTTGGTGTCTGATATGGTTATCCCTATCCGATATCCCGCACATGCTCGGTCGTCATTATCCATGATGGAAAGAATTATGAGATGGCGCCTATTGTGGTACCGTTACTTTGCTCTCAGCGAATTCGACAATGAGTGACATCGTATTAGCACCAGTATGGCCAGATGACCATTTTCGTAAATTGATTTAGCTTTTTTTTGGTTATTTAGTCCCGGAGTTTTAGTTCTTTCTTCATGACATTTTTCTAGCCTGTTCTAATTAAAATATAATGTTTACGATTTTGTAAAATATAAATTTTGTTTAATTAGTTCACTCAGTTTTATTTAACTTTACTTTTTTTAACATCATCATTAACATCATTGCCTGCGATTGCAGTCGTTGTTGGTGCTCTTCTGCTTTCAGCAGTCAAATCTCTCTCTCGCTACTGCAGTGTTGCCTAGCTTTGGATATAAAAACGCACTCAAATGCCCATTTAAAGAAAATAAAACACCAAATTTTTATTGAGTTACTCAAAGAACTTTGTATGCGTGACAAATTGTCTTTAAAACGTGCGTTTTTTTAACCCTTAGCCACCTAACGTGTATTCCAGTAACACATCCACCTAACGTCGGTCATGGTGACCGCTTGGGTTTAAGTACTATTAACAAGGTTAAAAAGTCATAAATTGGCAAAAAATTAAACCACATTAAGTTCTTTAGTTGTTTTTATTTCAAATTGTTTTAATAAATTCTTAAAATTAACATTTTTTTCTTTTTATTATTATTAATCAAAGTTCACTTACAAATATTTCAACAAATTATAGGTTCTTTATTAAACTGAGAGCTAAGCAATAACAATCAATGAGATCAATATTTTTTTAATTATTTTAGTAACTTAAGTATATAACCTCTTATATAAAACTATCATTGGCACAATCAAATCACAATCATTACAAAATTACAGCCCCCTAACATTTACAATTTGTCGCGGCAGCTTATACACATTTTTTGAGAACATTCAACGCAAATTGGATTTTTGCACTGAAAACACAAATGGAATGTTTTACGTTTTTTTTTGGGTCACACGTTGAGCAAGTTTTGCGTGTTTCTAATTTATCAGAGCTGCCTGCCGAAAATGATCTTGGTTCTTCATCTATTTTGAGAACCCGGCGAATAGCATTCTGAAGATCCCTCTGCAATCCAAACTGGTTCACTCGACGTCTCAAATGAGGTTCGATAAGTTCTTTAGCCAGTTGTTTCATGAAATTCAGTCTGGGCACCTTTCTCTGAGCTTGGTTCATGTTGCTGATGATGTATGAATTTGCCGCAGATACATCCAGCATTCTGTAGAACACTGCCATTGGCCAGCGCTGTGTGCGTCGAGAAGTTGAATAAATGGCACATTTCTGATCTAATGTATCGACGCC
This sequence comes from Anastrepha obliqua, assembly GCF_027943255.1. Taxonomy (NCBI): domain Eukaryota; kingdom Metazoa; phylum Arthropoda; class Insecta; order Diptera; family Tephritidae; genus Anastrepha; species Anastrepha obliqua. The sequence goes on from NC_072896.1 coordinate 36,827,165, forward strand.
TCCTTTGGTGCTATTATAGAAAGTGATCATTTCTGGCTTTTGTTTTTGTGGATCAATGGTTGGCATGTGATGCATGCTGGAGAGAACAAGCACGGATTTGTTTTGCTTTGGTACATAAGACACCAATGTTGCATCTGACGTAAATCCAAAAATCGAAGAGCCAACGTCTCGGTGACGGCTAGGTAGAAATTGGGGAGGTACTTCCCTTTTATTTTTTTTAAGGGTCCCTACAAGTGTCAGCTGTTTTTGCTTCAGGATTTTCATTAGCTCTACTGAAGTAAACCAGTTATCAGTCGTAACATTTCTGTGGGTTCCTTCAATCGATGCAATCAGTCGCAAAACTGATTGCGTGGGTTTGTTCAGTCGTTGGTATTCATCGGGCAAGCCTTGGCTATCTGAGTCTTTTGCCAAGTATATGTAGCCATCAACAAGATATCCATTTCTGGCGTCAGTCATGCACATAATTTTGAATCCATATTTGTTGGGTTTTTTCGGCATGTACATTTTGAAGTCGCATCTCCCACGGAAAGCCACCAACATCTCGTCAATACAAGCGTAACTGCCAATTGAACAAACTTCTTTGCAGTTTTGTATCAGCTTACCAAACAGCTGAGATATAGGTGCAGCTTTGTCAGTGCTACGGCGTTCATCTCTGGTGCTCGCATCATCAAATCGAAGGCAATTCAGCAGTATTTCAAACCTGTTCTTGCTCATTATACAACGATAAATCTCTCTTCCTGTGCCATCTGTGCTGTACCAACATGTGTAATGTGTGTGGTTTTCTTTGAAAATTGCAGTATAGTACAACATACCGATCAAAGCTTTTAGCTCCATTACGTCGAGGTCATGAACACATGTCTGATTTTGATAGTTTGGTCTTATCTTGATAATTTTTTCGTTTGTATACTTAACAATTTCTTCTAACATATCATCAATGAAAAATAACTGCCAAATATCGGATGGTTTTGTATTTCTGTTCAAAACATCTCTGAAGTTCCTTTTCAATCCTGGAGGTTGATGAATGATGTTGTGTTGCAAAGTCCTCGATCGCGAAACTGGAGGTTGGCTCGACCAACGGAACCGATTTTTTCCGAAATAGTTCCGGTATCTTGCCAATGGAACATCGTCATCTGAAGATTGATCATCAACTGGCACATCACCATCATCATTATTTTCACATAACTCGTCAACATCAATTTCAGAGTCTGACTGACACTCACTTTCAATCATGTGGTCTAAAGGTACATCTTCTACGTCACTGCAGTCTTCATTTGGCAATTGGCACTCGTCCCTTTGATCCTCAGCATCTGAGTCACTCTCTTCTAACCATCTACAGATATTTCGATCACGTTGAGACATGCTGAACCTAAAAAACGATAAGAAAATGTTAACACTAAAAGAAACGTAACAACCTAACGTCGGTCACCAGTACCGCATACGATATATATTTACCTGATTCTTTTCACTGCGCGCACGTGTTGCTTGGCCGAGCGCAGAGCGCAAACTGAAGAGGGAGGAGAAAAGGTACACAGAGTCACAGGCGTGGGGCCCGCATAGTAACGGAAATATTTGAAAAAATAGATCGCTCAGAGTCACCGTGACCGACGCTAGGTGGTTAAGGGTTAAATAAATGTGTTATAGTTATGTACAATTTATTGTATGAGTTTTTTTATAAGAAAAATTCTTGTGTTAAGAGAACGACTTTTTTGCTATATTTAAGGTTATGTGACAAGATAAGGTACTCATTTTGTAAAAATGTCATTATGGTTTTTTCAGTATTTTCTGGTATTTTTTGGCTTATTTTTACTATGAATACTACTCTTGATGGCTTAGTCCCACTAAGGATTAAGGACCGGAAGAAACTATGTGGTTTTAATTCGCATTCAGTAAATTCAAACGCTTTTTGAAATGTGTGAAAAGTTTTTCAATGTTAAGAAGAGTTAGGAGAAGAAGATTTAATATTCTAACATAACCTTAAAAGGAGCAAAAACTTAAATCTACGCTTTCAAAATATCAAATTTTATAAGAACCAACAAATTTTCATTAACACTAAAATCTTCTCAGAAATACCTTTTTTAACATGTGACGTCACGCACTCTCTGATGGGCGCAATCTTGTTTGTATCATTCTTGGTCAATATCGACGGGGTGTACCTACGAGGTTGACATTTGGATTACCATTACCATTACCACCCCATATATAATATATAATATAAGCCAGTCAAACAAACATTAAAAATGTATACCACATAAATATACACACGGTCAACGAATATGCTAAACATGTCATACTTTGGACAGAAGTCCACAGAAGTTTTATGAAAAAATTAATATTTATGAAAGTATTTTACTGTCTTTTGGTTTATAGTATGATCTTCAATAATCTTTGTGTCTGGCAACACTATGTTTTACGTCTGTTTGGTTGCTCAAATTTCGTTCGCTGTGGGAGTGGGCGAGCTCTCTCTCCTTCTGTTCAGTGCAACAACAATTGAACAGAGTTCGCCACACAAAATTTCAGCACAATCATAATGGTTTAAAGAATTCAGAATGTTAGGGCAACATTAGACTGACGTAACAGGGAATGTGGCAGCGCTTTGTTTACGACAAAACTGAGATTGTGTTAGTGATATAAGAAAAAATTAATGCAGCTAAATAAAATCAACGGGTACAATTATACTGCCGAATCCTATATAACGTGCGAGCCGAATTTACTCTCGCAATTTCGCTGTGGATGGCCAAATTTTGTAATCTATCATCCTTGCATAACCACGGCTATAATAGACACATAGCAGCCAGTCAGCAACAGTTTTCCCATAAAAGTGTGGATTATGTATAGAATACCGAATAATAAGTATTGAGTACTAAAATTTTACAGAAAAAGTATCTCATCACTACTCATTTAGCAAATAAACTTCATATTTCTTTATAGAGCTGTCAAACTATCGATAATCATGACCATCGATCTTTTGCGATATTAATTTTAATTTTTTATGTAAACCGTAAATAATAGAAATTATTGAAGGTGAAGTAGCGCTTCAAAAACCCAAAGCAGCTTCGCCAATAGGATAAAGAATATTAAGAAGCTCTTTTGGTATATTTAAAAAACATTTATTTAATCATCCTTCAGTAATAGCACCCCTTTTTATGATATCATTGATAAACAGCTGATCCATCTTGTATATTTAAGTTTAAGCGATATGTTTGAGCCCTGCTCAGCTTTGTCATGTCATGCATACTCAATATTTGCCTATTTCAATTTTAAGTACGACTCAATACAATCGTATTTTTAGAAAATGAGTTTGTCTTGTAAATATCTAGTTTTTGCTTGGTATTTCATACCTAGAGTCTAATACCTGTAAAGATTTTTGAAGCAGTATTGCTTGAATACGCGATGGAGGAGGATCTTGAAATGTGGTTTTTTAAATTTTACCACTAGTTCGGTATTCTTCCACTATTCCACAATAGTTACATTTTGCAAATTTTTTTGTCCCTTGTTGTTTTAAATTTTCATTTTTCTAAGCCATTTCCCACTTAAAATAAAAACTACGCTTCTAAAAATATTGTCAGGTTTGGTTCTCTTCCAACCTATCCGTCCAAGTATCAAAAGCGATAGGTAGAGAATACGCTTTCAATCAAGGCGAATTTATTACAGGTGACAGCATTCACCCAGCTGAATTTTTCGCCGTAGGTATGGCTTACGTCAAAATGATATGCTTTGTTTGTATGTATTGGTATGTTCACATTCGTATGTTTACATTTGATTACTGATTTTGACGTGATGCTTGGACCAAACGCAACAACAAATACATGTAGGGTTTTACTTATATGTGTTTGCTGTCACCTGTAATAAATTCGCCTTGCTTTCAATGCAATAATAGTACCGATAGTACCAAAACTACCGATAATTATTTCAATTGATTATACCATCGATAGATTGTTTGACAGCTTTACTTTTTTATTATTACTCTAAGTGGGTAATTTTTTTATTTCATCATATTTTTTGTACTATTTACGTATTCAAATAACTATTTACGTACTTAGATACAATTTTAAAAGATATGGGAGTAACAGGCCTTTGGAAACTTGTTGAACCGTGTGGTAGTCCTGTACCGGTAGAAACGTTAGAAGGCAAAATACTGGCCGTTGGTGAGTGCATTGATATTCATCAGAAATTCGTTTAAAAACATTACCGCATATAATATTTTCAGATATTTCCATATGGCTGTATCAGGCTGTTAAAGGATTTCAAGACAACAAAGGCTCTTTGCTACCGCATGCTCATTTGCTTGGCCTTTTCCACCGTTTATGCAAATTACTTTATTATCGCGTGCGACCTGTTTTTGTTTTCGATGGCTGTGTACCACAGCTTAAACGGGATACCATTGTAAGTCTTTTAAATTACATACGGGCAATATTGATTTCGGAAAAGAATGAGACTATGAATATTTCAGGCTCGAAGGCAGCAACAACGCAGTAAATTAAATAATGAAGCTGATCGTATACAGGCTCTATTGCTTCAATCCCTTTCTAAGGAAAAAGTAGTACAACAAGCCCTAGGTATAAACGCTCAACTTTTATTAAAGTCACCTAGCAAAAGGCAAAGTGTGGCGATCAATGATGCTGCAGTGAAAGATGATATTTTCAAATTACCGGAGCTCCCAAATGAGGAGGAAGCGGGCATAGAGATCGAAAACAAAGATACAAGAAATACGAGCGCAATATTTGAAACATCTACATCCACAGAAGATAGCTCTTTCGACGATTCAAACCCCTGGCGTGAATATAATGCAAATTTACAAGAAATTGATGTGCGTAGTGAACAGTTTAAAAGCTTACCGCCAGAGGTACGTCACGAAATATTAGTGGATATAAAAGAAACAAGAAAACAGTCGTCATGGGGTCGTCTTCATGAGTTGCCCTCATGCAGTGATGATTTCAGTTCTTTTCAAATGAAACGATTGCTCAAACGGAGAGCAGTCCAAGAAAGTATTGAGGAAACCGAAAAGGAAATGGGCGAACGTGCATTGACGTTTACGGATTTACAAAACCTCTTTACTGAAGATGGCACACTAGTTCCTGAAAACGCGAAAAGAAGTATGTATATGTGATGAATGTTGAACAAAAAGTTATGCTAAAATTGTAAAATAAATAATTGTAGGGAGTGAGATAGTATGCTCTGATGAAACTCTGCGGGTTACTCTAGTACGTGATTTGAAGAAAAACATCGGAAAAGATGATAAAAATCCAGCAAAAGTATCTGTGGAAGATAGTTCACAGAAAAAAGCAAAGTTGAATTTGCAGCCCGAAATACTCGAAGAAAAAAGCGGTAGTAATTCAGGAAGTACAACTACACTTTCTATGGAAAGCGACACGCATATTTATAATCAAGGCTGCGAGTATGAGTCAAATGAAAACATTAAACTAAACCGGCAGCAACGAAAACAACTAAAAAATAGCGCCATTGGACCCGCGCGTGCTTATATGATCGAATATGGTGGAATGAACGAAGAAGAAGTAGAAGAAATAATGGACACAACGCAAGTAGAATATGACAGTGAAAGTGAGGACTTCTTTATAGCCCAGGCAATAGCAGCATCTTTGGAAGAAATGTGAGTAAAGTTCCGTATCGGGATCGGAAAACGATTGAAAATATTCGTTTTCACGAACCATTTTTTGTAGAAAAATATCTTTCTTACTTACTTAGGTGGCCATAACAACCCGTTACCGAGTTACGGCCGACCTCACTAGCTCTTTCCAGGCGCCGCTGCTTCGCGCGCTTACTCCAATTCTGTACACCAAGCGAGCATAGGGTTTCCTCCACCTGGGCTTTCCACCAGAGCAATGATCTTCCTCTGCGTCGGCTCCCTTGGACTTCGCCCTCGAACACCTTCTTCTTTGCTGAGCTTCTTCATCCATGCGCGCGACATGCCCTATCCAACGCAGGCGTTGGATGGCGATACGTTGAACTACGTCAATGTCGGCGTAGAGCTCATACAGCTCGTGGTTCATTCTTGAAGGGTAGTCTTCGCCAACGCGCACAGGACCAAAGATCTTACGAAGAATTTTTCTCTCGAACACCCCAAGAGCGGCTGCATCGCTTTGAGACACTACCCATGCCTCTGCGCCATAAAGCAACACGGGTATGATGAGCGTCTTGTAAAGTGTCAGTTTGGTCATGCGAGAGAGGGCTCGACTACTCAATTGCTTACTTAGCCCATAGTAACACCTATTAGTAAGAGTGATTCTCCGTTTGATCTCCAGGCTGATATCGTTGTTGCTGTTAACGGCGATGCCAAGATAAATAAATTCTGGCACAACTTCGAAGGTATAGTTGTCCGCAATGACGTGCGTCCCTACACGCCGTGTGTTCCGCGTTGTAGACAGCATATACTTCGTTTTACCCTCGTTCACCGCCAGACCCACTCGTGATGATTTCTTTTCGATAGCAGAAAACGCAGCGGTGACATCTCGCTTACAGCGGCCGATAATGTCAATGTCATCGGCGTACGCAAGGACTTGGACACATTTGTAGAAGATAGTGTCATTAAGATGAACACCTGCTTTTCGGAGCACCCCTTCCATTACGAAGTTGAAAAGGTTGCATGACAGTGGATCGCCTTGTCTGAAACCTCGAACGGTATTGAATGGCTCGGAGAGGTTATTTCCTACCTTGACGGAGCTGGCTGTGTTGCTCAACATCATTCTGCAAAGCCGTATGAGCTTCGCTGGTATACCGAACTTAGACATGATGGCACTAAAGTATTATTCGCTCTAAATAAGTCATTGGGTTGGCGCAAGATAACAATTCTGTTTTTTCTGGGAACGATTCCGACAGTGGATTTGAAAGCTCAAATGATAGAAACATTTTTCTAGATTGTCGAAAAATACAAAAATCTGAAAAGGGAGGTTTCATTACTTCTACTATTATCATACATACAAACATACATATGTATATATGGGTGCATTTACTTTTTTTATTATAAATATAATGCCTTATGAAAAGTGATCGTGCAATGAAATGCAAAGTTAAAATGAAGTTAAAATGTGCCGAATTTCTAAAATTCGCTAAAGCAAAAGGTTTGTTCGTAAACGCAGCAATATAGTTCGATTGCACGATGGACGATAGCAAAAAACTCGGGCAGAAGTTAAAAATATTTTATTAAAAGCTATAAAAGTGAATCAGTTAAAATCTGTACGCTTAAAAATGTCTATAACTTCTGAAAGAAAACTAAAACTCCGGAAGTTTTTATTTTGAAATATGTAAATGAGTTTTATAATGTTTTCACAATTGTGCGACAAAAAATGTATAGTTCCTTGTTATGCAAAAATGTTCGACCACTTTTGTTAACCCCTTTTCTTACGATTAAATCTCGAGGAGTATGAGCATGCAGACAATTAATTTCAGCTCACTTCTATGTGAGAAATTATCATAAAATAAAACTTGAATATTTTTGGTTTTATTTAATATATTTATATAAAAGTAAAAACTATGATGAAACTATGAACTATGAAAACTACGATACAGGGCTAGTTTACTGGGGCGGCAGCCCTTGGTCGGGGAAAACCGGCTGCCATGGGAATGGAATTTGTTGCTATTTTTGCTCTGGTTGGACAACGCAGCAATGCAGAAAATTCTCTTCGATTTAAATCAGTCTGCTGTGATTAAGCAAGTATTGGGTAAGATTTTTGATCTATGTCAAAATCAAATTAGGAAAAGTTGATTAGGCTTTGCACTGCTACTTTTATGATCATAATTATTTCTAATTTACTATAATTGTTGAATTTCATCAAACAATACAATTTCAAATAAATGCAAGCAGAATATGTTTAAGCATAAATGTTCCTAAATAAGTATTTGTAATTACAATATAGGAAACGTGGGGGAAAAAATCCAGAGGAAATGAAAACCAACGATTCAAAGCAATGCACCCAACCGGTTGAAGAAATTCCTGGCCGCGAAGTAAGCGATATTTCAGAAAACGACTCGGACTTAGAAGAAGTGGTTGATGATGTTCAGGCGATTTCAACAACTGAGTCTGATGGTAATTTGGATATTATTATAAGGCCCGAAGACCAATTAGTAGCAGGAGACGATTTATTTGCGGATATTTTTGAGTCTTCAACAGAGAAAGTGGCTAAAATTGATGTGAAAGAATCCAAACACGAATGCCCCAAAATGTGGACTGAAAACGTTGAAACTATCATTTTAGATAATGAAGAATGTAACATAGGAAAAGAAACCAAAAATTATGGCGAAGACGTTAATGAAGATAAAAACAAAGTAGCGCCAAGCGGTGAGGTTATAAGTGATAACACAAAAATGTCCTTTATATTGGATGAGTTAAAAAAACAAGCTAACGACGTCAAAAACATTAGATTAGGCGACGTTGATATTGGCAACTCGAGTGACAAATTACCACCAAAAAATGAAATTATTGAAATATATGATAGTGATGACCAGCAACTTAAAAAAGAAATAACACCAAGTAAATCACCTAAGTTTAGAACGCCTTCGAAGAACAAAAGCATTAATGAGTATTTCGAAACAAAATACGTAGTGAAACGAACTCCAGAAAATAATCTAAATGTGCAAGAAGAAAAACAGTCTCCTACCGTTAAGTCTCCTTTTTTTGTTAAGAAAACACCGTCGTCTCACAAAAAACGATCCGTTGGTAAAATCAATGCATCTCCTGTCCAAGGGCGCAAGCTATCTAAGGTATCTAAAACACTATTTGAGAGTTCTTCACCCACATCTTCTAATAAAGTAGTGGAGTTATCGAAAAAAGATATGGCTCAATTGAAGGCTGAGGTACGTATGCGTAAAATAGATATGAAGTAAAAAAACATAAGAAACGTATGTACTTCGTAATATTTAGGATTTACTGGAAAATGCGGCTAGTGCGCTTAAAGAGCAAAACACGACCGAACAACTTCAAACATTGGCATTAGATTTAGCTAAAGAACGAAGTGATTTAGAAAACGAACGTAACCGCCAAGATCGATTGGGCACTGCGATTAACCAAAGCATGCATACCGAATGTCAGGAGCTACTGAGGCTTTTTGGTATTCCCTATATTGTAGCTCCAATGGAGGCTGAAGCACAGTGTGCATTTCTAGAATCAGTAAATATAACGCATGGCACCATTACCGACGATAGTGACATTTGGTTATTTGGAGGTAGAACTGTCTTTAAGAATTTTTTCGAACAAAAAAAACACGTTTTGAAATTCGAGGCTGATAAAATTAGAGACACATTTAACTGCGACCGCGGAAAGTTAATACAATTAGCCTGTCTAGTAGGAAGTGACTACACAACAGGTAACAAATTGTCCAAGCTTTCTCTATAACTAATTAATTTTTATTTAATTCTTACTTTAGGCATACATGGCATCGGTACTGTTACAGCTTTGGAAATTTTAGCAACGTTCTCAGCGACACCAAAAAACTTACAAGAATCTTATGCTGATCATCACTTACCTGGAACAGTTCTGTCAGCGCTTTGCCGTTTTCGGGACTGGTTGAAAACATACAAAGATTCATCTGAGCCCCCCGGTAGCTCGGCTCGCCTTAAGCTAAGAAAAAAATTAAAGAACATTGAGTTAAATGATGGATTTCCTAGCCCCGCGGTAAACTAAAATAGGGTTTATAGAAAAATGCAAATATTGAAAACTAATGTACGTTTCATATAATAGGTCGTGGAAGCATATTTGTTCCCAAAAGTTGACAATAGTAAAGCTCAATTCAGCTGGGGTTACCCCGATGTGGACTCCATACATGATTTCACGAAAAAGATATTCGGTTGGACAACAATTAAAACTGATGAAATGCTTAAACCTGTTCTCAAGCGAATCAACGATAAGCAAACCCAAGCAAGTATACGCAATTACTTTTCCGTAAAGAGTGCTTTAAAGTCGCGAGGTATAAAGGTAAGTAAGCGTGTCCAGAAAGCGATCGACACTATGGCTGGCAAATTAGATATAACAGAAGCTGAAAACACTGCTACCAAGATTAAAAAACGAAACCGCCGTAACAAAAAACAAGAGGAAGTTTCCAATAGCCAGCGACAGTTGGAGGCAGATTCTAATCAAACTTATCTTAATATCAATCGTGTGGAAGATGCTCCAAGCACAAGTACAGCTGCGTTGGCACGCCAAGCAAAGAAATTTACAGTGAGACTCCCTGAAACCAAAGATGTTATCCCACAACGAGAAAGAGACATAAAAAATATGTGTGAAAAAAAGGCAAAAGCTGCAGCTGTGTTAAGGAAATCTGCTGCAAAAGCCACAAAAATGAGGCGAAAGAATGAATAGCTATAAATTCACAACCAAGGTCATATAAAATTAACAAGATTTAATATAATTCATAAAAAAAAAGATTTTTTGCTTATGTTGTTTTATAAAAAATACTTTAGCAGTTTCAGGTAGTGAACGAGACACCTAAACCTTTCATCAGCGCCGGATAACTCCTTCCTCCCGGATGAAATGTCGTACACTAAAGGACACGTCGTCCGCATTGAATTTAGGCACCACGTGCTCTATGTCGCTAAAGTCCATGCGATATAGTCTCTGTGCTGAGGCCCGATCCTCCAACTCCTCTAATTCATTAAGAGTGCCGGTAATGGCGGCGGTGTCGGCAACATTAGCAGTTACAGCGCTATCGGTAGTGATAGCTGTATTCATTGAGGCAGTTTGGGTTGTTTCCCCCTATCATCCAATACGATTTACAATAATTGGCGGAACTGTATAGTCGTGGGTGCTGGTACATTATTACATTGCTAAAATGAAACATGTATATACTGATTTAATCACAGAAGAGCATTTTTCTTTTCTCCTGACTCATTCTTTATACAGATATGTATTTAGGGAGTGTTCACTGGTCATGCAGAGTTGCGTTTACTATAAAAGATGCGCAAAACTGCTAGGTTCGGGTGGTTGCTACTCTCCTAGAAGATGTGGAGGGGTTTACTTAAGTTTGGAAACTCATTGGGATACCACTAGTTTGGGCTCAAGTTTCCCCTCTAATCCTCAATATGATTAAACCAATTCGTCTTTCTAATAAACTATGAAATACCCAAAGAAGTAAAAGTTTCGACAGCGATGTCACATTCCGGCAAGAGGCGGTTTCTAGTTCGTGCAACGTTCTGCAGCGGTGTTGGCCATCATCACTTGTTACGTCAGCAAATCCGCCGATTCCTTCAAATTCAGTGAAGTTCGATTAATGGTCTGATATTTGGCACCCCTTCTGAATTCGTTTCACCATGGAATCGTCCAGAAATGCATATTGAAATTGACCGCTATTGTAACAAGCTTACATGCAACAATTTGCAATGTACATATGTACAATGTCACACACAAATATTCTTAGCTACTATAGACGTTGTAAGTCTATACTCTTTAGAAAATAAAATTTAATTTTTTTTTTTTAATTTTAATGTTGTTTGGCGGTACTGTAGATCCAAAAAGCGCAAAGAATGAAGTTTAATGGATTCATTTCTTTTTTAATATCCATTGTCACAATTTATTCAATAAATATCGCATGTGTCTTTCCCACTTTTCAAAAATACCATATTTGCTTCATTTATGAATGAACTTTATTCAATAAAACATAAATTGTTGGCAAATGAATTCCTTTAAAAAGTCACTTTTGGCCTGAATTATAGCTTTAAAACAGCCAGTGAAGCCATCGGCCATCTGCTCTTTAAAGCCAACTTTGGTCTTTAAAATACCTCACAAAGAAAAATCCAGCGGATTTGCATTTTAGGAAACCCGATAGCAATTTTGTCGGCAAAATTAAGTTTGTTTTTAATTCATTGGCGCGTGCTTTGTGTGATGATGCTGAGTCCTGTCGAAAGGTTTACGGTCTGTGGCCGAAATGTTTGTCTGCTCAAGACTTTAGCACAGCTTCTACAACCACTTCCCGATCACCTGTGCATTTATTTTATTTTGTCGAAACAGTCCAAAAATATGAGAGTAGTGCGTGATGCCTGTTTTTTGGGGATAATTTGAATGTACAAATGTTCAGCTGGCCTCCTGGCAAGTAAATAGGAATGGCGACTCACAATGAATGAGCAAAACTACGGTAAAGCCACTTACGGACAGCGTTCGTTGGCTCCAATGACCGTTTGAAAAATATAATTTAGGCCAAGTGTCGATTGGTCACCATTAAAAACCGCTGATACAGGTTTATACATTATTCAATTTGCCAACAATTTGTGTTTTACTAAATAAACTTCATCCATAAATAAAGCAAATATGGTATTTTATTTTATTCCAATTAGGTAACAGTTAAATTATTCCACCTAAATAATGAAGTTGTAATTTTTTTTTAAATTTTTTGGATGAGGTCTAGGTTTAATTTTCATCCGTAGGCCGCTACCTCGTTTTTCGTGAATATGATGTTTTAGTAACATCAGCTCGAGTTTTGCTATACTAATTTCAAACATTTATTTACGGGCAAGACGAGTTGTTATATCAAACCAAGGTAAGATAGTAGTAGTGGTATCAGAGTGGTATCGTTTCCACGACAGTCGGTTCTACGTTACCGAAACGACCCGGATTTATATCCGGCCAAGGACTGTCACTCCAGCAGCATTCCCCGTATGGAAGTATTTTTTTGGAAAAACAAATCCACTTTAGATTGTTTGAAAAGTGGGTTAATCATAACATAATTTGAATTTGCTTCTGAAATTTTGAGGACACATTCTTGGATAGTTTGGGAAGACATTTATGCAAAAAAAAAAATCGATTTTTTGAAGCCTCTAAAGCAGGCTCCCCCTTAAATGATTCTATAAGTGAACCAACATTTTCAACCTTTTTAAAATTACTTTATGGAAAATGAGTAGACGTAATTATCCCTGCAACCTAAAAAAATTTGATTATTTAGTTGACAAGGAGTGGAAAATACTTCTGCGGGTAGTTTGTGTGTAGCAACTAACTCGCCGGTTTCAGCCAACAAAAGCGCAATTAAACCATTAATGGAACAGCTTAATACAAAGTTATCTTTCTTCATAGAAATGGCTACAGGTGTTGCAAAGATGTTGCTATCAAGTTGTACCTTCCATAGTAGGTGTAATACAGGTGTACTTTGCTGGTTTTCATCAGCTGCATTCATGTACTTTAAACAGTACACATTCTTATCGTAGCAACCGAATAAAATTTTTCTCGAACTTGTATCATTGCTTTGTACTTTGCTATTCATATCAGGTATTGTAGTTAAACCAGAAAAAATTGAAGATCCAGCACAGAATGTTTTTATCTGAAAAATATAGAAGATATTCTCACCCTATCTGAACTTAAGTAATTATACAAACCACTTCTCCGCTTTCTGTATTACAAATGTGCACCTTTCCTACAACTTCGGCTAAAATAATTATGTTTTCCTCGTTGATTACAATAGGTGTTGAAAAGATAGGTGAACCACACTTTTGCAACCACTGGCATTTACCAGAATCTGCACTAACGCTGCAATAAGTACCATCCAGAGCACAAATTATCATTGCAGCATCATTTATCAATACTGGACTGGCAAAGATACCTATCGTACCGACTTTTTGACGCCAAATATAATTTTGTGTCTTCAAGAAAAACATATTTACTTAATTCATAAAAAATATGAGTTTTCAATGAAAAATATCCTACCTTTAAGCAAACGCAAAACACATTGAATGTCTTGCCGTAAGTAGCTACGATAAGCCCGGATTTGCAGCTTAAAGGTTTCGCTTTGATGATTCCGCTCATGTCTATTCGCCAGTAAATACGACCATTTGTGTAGTTAAAAGCATACAAATGATGATCATAACAACCCACGAACGCCATATAGGGATTTTTATCATTCAAAGCCACTTCCACTTTGCACTCTATTCGATCCGGTAGCTCCAGTACAGCTATGGGATTCCCTTGTCTGCCATCAAGTGTTGCTAAAATATGCGAGTGTGAACCAACACATATCCATTTATTTCCAACAATGATTGGAGATGAATCCACACATTTATTAAGACTAGTACGCCAAAGAAACTTAAAATTTTTTGCAAGACAATCATTTCGCTTATTGGATTGTACTTTAGATATAATTTGAGTTTTCGATAATGAGCATGATACCAAAAAGTCCTTAATAGATATTAGCGACTGTTGTGGGTTTAGTAACATTCCTAATAATTCACTACGATTGCTGGTGTGCTCCAAAATCGCACCAATTTCACTAGCCAATACGATTGCCTGGAAAGATGTGCCACCTGCAGCTGTAAATGACAAAATAGGATCCGGCTTATTTCTGGTACTAATTCTGGGCACCTCCGAGATTGGGTTCAATGGATCAAATCCCAAAGTTTCTATAATAAAACTCTGTAAAATTTCTACGGGCTTTACCGATTGTTGGCATGTGTCTTCGGCAATTTGTGAAAGCATACAACGAATATCTACTTTTCCGTGTGAGTTTAGAGGAAATTTGCGAATAAATTTTATATCATCAGGTCGCTCTATTTCCATTAAGTTTTCTGCCAAAAGTCGTCGGATATGCACCGGTCCGGAGTTAGGGTAATCTGCACTAGTTTCTATAAAACAAATGAGCTTTTGCACTTCTTCTTGCCAGACACATTTAATATTTCTATGTTCAGTCTTTAATAACATCTGTATATTTTGCTGCAGAATTTCTGAAAAGATTCAAAGTAAAGTATAGTAGCTATATTGTTTTGCGGTTAAAGGAGAGTTTAATCAAGGAGAATATTATATTTTAATTAGTACTCGACCTCGCGGCTGACATCACATACAATGTATGTATGTATATATTTAATTAGCTATTATTTATTAAATAAATGTATTTTTAATAAATCAATTTATGAAATATATTTGGAGGCTCGGCAACTGGGCCTCATAAGTAAATTTATATTTACAGCTTTTTTTTGAGGATATCGGCCGTAGTTATGCTGAAATTTTATTTGGTAAACATCGCAAAATGTGTTTGGACAAATAGTCGTAAAGACGTAACAGACGTAGGTTGAAACGGTTGTTGTTGGGACACACTGCGCCCATTATGATACAGTATAGGGAACTTATCTTTATCTATCCTAAAACCACTGTGTTCGTTTCAAAAATTTTGGAAGATCCCTGATTTCCACAGTACTGAGATGTTTCAATTCATGAAAGAATTATCTACTTTAAATGGCAAATCTACGTCTGAATAGAGCAGAACAATGTCACAGGAGGTGCAAGATCGTCTCTCCCTTATCTAGACAGCTTCTGCAGAAGTACGTGTTTTACCAATCCTCTGGGCGTGTCTGCCTATATCGCCGTAGCCGAAGGGATTGGTGCGTGACTACCATTAGGAGTACGTAGGTTCCCATCGACAGGCTATGGCAAACCTACGGGTGTACTATATTTCTGCCAATAAAAGCTGTGATAAAAAGTACTGCCGTTCGGAGTCGGCTTAAAACTATAAGTCTTTCCTTTTTTTGGAAAACATCAACACTCTTACAACAAATAGGAGGTCGACCAAACTTTCAAAAACGGTGTAAGCGCCAATTATATATATCTCTCCAGGTATCACATCACACTGTTTTCAAAATATTGCTATAAAGTTAACACAACCATATTTTAAGAACACTTGCCGAATTTAGTATCATGGCTATGTTCCGTTCGACTTTTTCGAGCCAGATGTAGTTGAGAGTGTTACAGCACCTACAATCCCTTTTCAACTTTCATACTAAATTTTTGTTACATAAGTTTCTGTTGAATCTGTAAGCTCTATACTCTTTGTTAACGACTTGACATTTTGGCCGGGTGACATAATATTACTTTCTGCAAAGGTTGGTGGAAATCTGGATATTATTGGATATATCTAACTGAGTGATGCTATTTTATGAACTTGTCGAGGCAGCATGCAAATTAAGAATAAAATTTTCGATAGCTCACTTGATATTCTATGTATTCTAACTGAAAAAATATGTATGTATAATCATTTTTTATGTCCAAATGCATATAATAACCGGACGAGTGAATCCCGTAGAACACAAATATCGTGTTTTTCCGATGTGGTGTTATTTTTTCATTAGTAATTGCAAGTGAAGTTTTTAAACGGATAAAAATGAGTCGACTTCACATAAAGTCTAACTTTGTTTGACCATAAAATTTTGAGAACCACATAAAATTATTGCTTACCTAGATTTAAGCGAACACCCCTTCGCTTAATTATGCTGTCTATTCTGCCTAAATAGAACAAATTTCCACTTTCATCCTGACGGACCACATCACCAGTAGCGCGGAAACACAATTCAGTGCTCTCATGACTGAACTGGCCATCTATGGAAAGAATATAACACTTTCGAGTCGCACTACCAATCTCCAATTGTCCCTCGCATACTCCAGATAACTCCATACCACTCTTATCGATTATGCGAAGACTAGTCTGATTGTCGAGTAGCGCACCAAGAGGAGCTCGTTCCCAGCCATCATTAAAATTGCATTCATGCATTGTACACCAGCACGACAACTCCGTTATTCCGTAAATATTAAATATGCGCTTATTTATTGGCGCAGATGGCAACCAAGAGTTCCATTCCAATCTTGTGGGAAAATCTTCCCCACCTAAAACTAAGCATCGCAAGGAATTACTTTCGTGTAAGATCACATCCTTTATGGCAGCATCACCAAATAGACGGAAAAATGAAGGAGTTGCCTGTAAAAAGGTCGCACCTATGCAATTCGAATTTTCTCTTAATAAAGATCTGTCGTGATCTAGAAGTTTTGGCCATAAAATCTTTACTAATTTATTTGGGTTTAATCGCAAAGTTGGTGCGGATATTAGCAACGCAGCTCCTCTATTGAGTGCCAAAAATAAATCCACCATGAAGGGATCAAATGTGAAAGGGGCGCATAAATAAATCACATCAGATTCCGATATTTTTAACTGTGTACTAAGAAATGTTTATTTAGTGAAACGAGCATAGCATATCTCAATTCATCATACCTGATCGCGACAATATTGGGTTCCACACAAGAGTACGGCACTTGTACGATCTTTGGAAGTCCCGTAGTCCCCGACGTAGCAATACTATAACAGAGGTTTGGAACGTCGACACATGCATTTTTCTTTAAACTTGTATTTTCATAAATGTACATTTTGTTATGAAAAACCGTTACACACCCTATTTGTTTACAATTTCCATTATCATACTTCAGATCGGCTATTACATATTTTGCACCATGTGCATTCAACACAGCCTCGAAGTGTGATTGCGCTGTATTGCAATGCAATGGAATGAAGTAACAATTGTAGTTGAGGATGCTAAAAGGAATTACTTACAAAACACTCCAAAATTTTAATTAAAATATTGAACTTTTACCTAAGTAGTAGAACAATGCCAGAAGCTGTCAGACTTTGTATTTGCAATGCAATACCTACGTTTGGAATTACATTGTAAAGTTTGAACTGTTCCAAAACCTCGCTCACTGTCCCCAATATTGTGTCATATGTAAAAGATATTTCCTCATACTCTGATCTATAAATAATAAACAAATTTCTTCGAAACTTCTGTAATAACGTTAAATCGTATACTATCCCCATCTCACAAAGTGAAGAACAACATAATCCCAGTGTTGCTTCACTAGCCATAACTTCGAGTAAATACTCAATATTTTCTTAACGTTCTTGTATGAAGTAAAAGTACGTTCACATTTGCACTAATTACCAATAAATCCACAAAATTAATCTACTCGTTTACATATGGCAGATTATCTGCAAAATTGACAATCAGCTGTCAATACTGATATAGAAATTATTTTGGTGGAATATTTCGGTGTTTTTGGTTTGTTTAATTATTATTAACGATATGAACAAAAGACAACGAGAAGGAGTAACTAATTTAATTCCACAATTGACTGCTAATAATAAACAGTTGGAGGAAATCCGTAAACGACGTTTACTGAGGTTTCAAAAAATTATGGCAGCAATACGCATTCGAAATTCGATATTTCATTTTATAATAGGTAATAAGAGGACACACGCTTTTTTTCTGTTATATGAATGCATAGTTAATAATCCCTAATAAATATTTTATTACAATTATATCTACAAACCTGTTTTCTTTATTTAGTTGTTTTCTTTATTTAGTTTTTACTTTAACGTTTTTCTTTGCACGCTTAAAAATAATGATATATTATACAGAAAACACAGGGTTGTATGTCAAAAAGTACAGTTATTATGTAGGATTATTTCATAATTTCAGATTTTGGCAGAGAAATTTTGTATGGGAACACTCGCTTTTTAATTACGGATTGGAAGTTTACCACGAAAAAATAGATTATCTACTTTCATGTGAACGTATTATAAGAATAAACAGACCTTAATAATACGTTCACATATAAGTAGATTATCTACTTTTTCGTGCTTAATTCCCAATCCGAAATTAAAAAGCGATATTCCCCATACAGAATTTCTCTCCTGAGATCTGAGCTCATAAAATAATCCTAGATACCTTACCTTTTGATATGTAATAGATGAATATTTTTACGAATGCAAAGTGAAACGTCAAAATAAAAACTAAATAAAATGGACTCCGGCGAAGAAAACAGGCTTGTAGACATAATTCTAATAAAATTTTGGTTACGTATTATTAAATGTGCGTTCATATTACAGAAAAAAGCGTGTGCCCATAAACGCTTTGCCTCTTATTACTTATTATAAAATAATAATTATAATTACGAATGTCAGAGGAGTATTGCCGCCATAATTTTTTTAAACCTCACTAAACCTGGTTTACGGATTTTCTCCAACTGCTTATTACTATCAATCAAGTGCGCATTTAAATTAACTGTTCGTTCTCCTTGTCTTTTCGTAATATCGTTAATAGTTAAAAAAATCAAAAACTCTAAAATATTCCAGCAAAGTAATTTCTATGAAGAAAAACCTTTCAGACAGTATTGACAGCTGATTGTCAATTTTTCAGGTAATCTGTCATATGTGAACGAGTAGATTAAATTCGTGTATTTATGCATTAAATTACTGCATATGTGAACGTATTTAAAGTTACATGTAGATATGCCTTAACGATTCTTGGAAACTTTTGGTACGAAAACATACCGAGTGTCATTTTGACATAACTATTATTTTTTTATATTGTGTCAAAGGACGCGGGTTTGTTATTTTCTCGAAAAGGTGGCAGAAAATAGATTTTCTTAAATTATTTACAACCTCGCATAAATCCGTTAATTGAATTTACTATATTTGAAAACCTTCAGATTGTATTTTGGTCGTTATGTTTTCCTCGAGACTTTCACCGGAAAAGCGTAAGCATGACGAATACTACGATCCGGATTATGTGCGTGTGGATTCAAGTCCAAGTAAAAAAATGCGTGTTGATGACAATTCTATAAAAAATGAAATATTCACATATGCAAGTCCCAGGATAAAAAATATTTCTGATATAGTTTCACGCGAGTTCCAGAACGAAATTACAGTAAAACAGCAACAATTAGCGGAGATTGAAAAGCGATTGGATTATGCTCGAAATATGTTGGATCGCTTACGATTTGTAATTGTGACTGAATATTATCGTAAGCAAGAGTTGTCAATAGCAGATGGTGATATCAAAGCAGTTCGTGGTAAAACAACACTTTTTGAAGAGGAGTTACACGGACCCTACATGCCACTGCATCCGTCCGTCAAAAATGTTGTTGGGAAAAGGCTTGCTAACGTGTCTGAAGTCGTAGGTCGGCCGCTTCCTGAACGTCTTGCTGCCCAAAACGCCATGCACACTATTCGTGCTCGATCTCAAACACAGAAACGCCAAGAAAGGCGGCTGCATCAACTAATAAGAGACCATGGTTTGGTGATTGATCATTCGAAAGAAGGGGAAGGACAATTGTTAGAAGCGGCTGCTGTACTTAGTCAAACAAAGAAAGAGTGTAGCAATTTAATAGTTACCCAAGAAAATCGCCTTTGCCCGGATTCAACCACCCCGCCCAACAACAGATTGATTAAAAAGTCGACAAAAGCACTTAATGCATTGAATGCAGCGCGTCTAAATAATAAAACAAAACAACTAATTGTTATAGGTAACACTTCAACATATATTGGCGCAGGAAGTGGTGCTGAAACAGAGCAAAAAACACCCGGAGGGAATGTTCTAACTCATAAATGGCTTGTTTATGTACAGTCAAAAGATTCAACCATCTCTCTAGAATCTTTTATCAAAAAGGTGCGTTTCTATCTGCATCCTTCGTTTCGTCCAAATGACATAGTGGATATTCGGGCACCACCTTTTCAAATAGCTCGCAGAGGCTGGGGTGAGTTTCCAATGAGAATACAACTTTTCTTTCATGACCACCTGCAACAAAAACCTGTTCAACTTATTCATAATTTGGTGTTGGATCGTACATTAAGTGGTATGCACACCCTTGGTGCCGAAACGTTGATGGAAATTTGGCTTCGTACTGATGCCGTCATAAAACAAGAGCAAATCACGCCTTGTATCGAAGAGAATATTGAAGACAATGAGGAATATATGTCAAAAGAAAAAATTGCGCCACCCATTTCTGTTTCGCAAAGTATTATTGACCCCACTGCAATATCCCATGTAAATACGACAACAAAACATCGTACAATATCTTTTAGTCCGATAAAAGAAGAATTAGATGATAATATCTTTGGTTCTCCAAGTAAAAACGCTGAGGTTCAAACGGTAGCAGAGACGGTTGCAAATATTTTAAGCAGCAGTCTAACAAAAATAATCGACAAAAGTCCCCAACGACGGAACAGTTCCAATAGTCATAATATTGAAACACCTAACTTGTCTCCTACTAAAAACTCGAGGTACCAAATCGATGGGTCTGCCTGCTCTGCAAACAACGGTAATATGGTTGGCGATCAGGCAATTCAAAAAGAAAGTATTACGGAAAGCCGATCTGTTGTTCCAACGTTTTGTAGTAAAAATGGCACTGAAGGACAACTATCTAAACTTTGTGAGACAAAACCAAATGCTCAAGGAGTCAAAGAAGTGGGTACGGCGGTTAAAAGTAATAAATCCATGCAGCTCACAACACCCATGATAATGAAGCTATCAACTTCAAATCTCGTCAGTTCGCACAATGTCACAAACAACAATAAAAATAAAAACAACATTATAGCACTAAGTCAAGTAGGAAGGTTAATGCCTTTAAAAATAATCGCACCTAGTGCAAATAATTCGCCAATAAATGTGACTGTAAATAAAACTGGTGTGTTGCAAACGAAACTTGTTCAACTTGTAGACGCTGAGGGCAAAGTAAAATTCATGCGCGTGTTAATGGCTGCCTCGCAAAAGCCCTCCAATTTAAATAGTGATGCTAAAGTGGAAGTTGGAAGTACAAAAACTCGTGAGTATACCTACAAGATATGAACTATGATTTGGAATGGCTCTAACGATTTAACAATATTTTATATTTTAAATATTCTAAGTTTGTATAGACATATCTTATACCTGATATTATTCGTGCACGATTGTCACATTTTTTTAAATTTGAAATATCATTCGAGTTTACGTCCCGTTTTCACTTTTCGTTATGCACAGCGTTAGACATTTTGGTTACTATTATTAGGCTTTAGATGAAGTATAATTTCGAGCAGGTCTAAGGTTTTTGATTACAAATATTAAGCTGAATTCCATAGTTAAGTAAAATAAGTAAAGTAAATTTTGACCAACGAAATGCAAGAGCTACTAGAAATAATGGTGAAAAACCAGCGAAAAACTAAAATCAAAGTTTTTTATTATGCAAACAATAAAAAATATTTAGTGGTGTTCTTCACGATTACCATTCCCGTCGAAAGTGTGCTAAGAACACAAAGGAAACTTACATTATACATACAGCCAAGGACTAAAAGGTCTACACACACTGCGTTTAATAAATAGCGCACGGGAATTTATTGACAAGTCTTGACAATTTATTTGTTTTTTTATTTAATGTTTATAATTCCATTATGAAAATGTAGTTTATTCAAAACCATACCCCCAAGTTTCAGAGCTAAAAAACAAATTCAACAAATGGATAGATGAGGGACCTAGTTCATTCGTTCTAGGCCAGACCTGTTTAGTAATCTCACAAGTGGACTCCGGTGTTCATATACTGTGCAACCTGCTTGAGGATAAAAGGATGGCCACAATATTGAGCATAATTGACCGATTTACGATCAGTTCCCCTCCTAACCAGTTCATCAATAGTGCCATAATTTCCAGGAATGTTCCTGTTTGCAGCAACCCAAACCACGTTAGTGGCACATCTCCTTCTTTAAAATAATTTTACATTCAAACCCTACTTTAGAGTAGGGATTATTGCACTGTAAAGATTTTAGGATATTTTGACTGTCCGAGTAGATAGTGATCGGTTGTGTTTGAAAGAGGCTGCAGTAGTCAGGTAGCCGTAGAGTTAGGTTAACTGCAGCACTTTCGAGTGCATGCCAGTCTTGATCCACCAGTAAAGGTAGTCAATACTATCCCATTCACATCTTTCTGGGATTCGTATGGAAAAAAACCGTATTGTGGAGCAGTATTTCCGAGAATTTTCGAGAGCGCAATGCTCACATTTTTCCAGGGTAGGCTAGCATTAAGTCTGATTGTGTTGCGACTAGCCCGGAATTTTCTTTATATCTATGGGGAGAAGGTCCAATAGAGTCTCAGATTTGGTGGGTATAGAAGACAGTGCTCCTGAGATAAGCATATATTTTGCCCTTTGTACCCCTTCCGTCTTGCTTTTAGATACCATATCCTGCGTGGTTTTGAGCGCCATCTTTAAGTTATAGCTATTTTGCATGCATATAGAGCAGCAATCACTTTTCTTAACCTGTCTTCGATGTATTGGTTCCAGTTGAGTTTACGGTCTAGAATAGTCCAGAGGTACTTCAGCTCGGTAGCAGGTATAAGTCTCAACCCATTTAGTGTGGGTGGCTTGAAAGCAGGTTTGTTTGTTTGTTAACAGTAATAGAAGCCCCGTCAGTGTAGGGCATATCACCGGTCGTCTTCGTCTAGCTCATCTAATGGTAGGCCCAGGAAACTAGCTGTTTCGACGGGTTGGGTCCAGAGGGAGAGGGGTGTTAGATGAGTGGGTTTAATGGGGCATGTGAAAAGGTGGTTAGTGTCGTGCGGGGTGCCTTCACATGCTGGACATATCGCACCCTAAATACAAAAGGGTCACAACTCAAAATTTTCCACACTCGAGCTTGACTTGTTTACAGTAGCACAGAAAACAAACTATGTGACATATCACGCTGAAATTTGCCATGTAAGCTTATAACAGTACTATTGAAAAACAAAAAAATTATTTTTGCCATATGTCATCCGTGGACCATTTTATTGATAACGTCTCGTTCATATTTGAGCAGAAGGCACATTTTGAGTTGTGACCCTTTTGTATTTAGGGTGCGATATGTTTAGTATGTCGAGGTCGATTCTGTATAGGTAGGAGTTTAACCTGCTACACTATCCAGAACGTAGTTGTACCAGTGTTACACGTGCTTAACGAGGAAGCTGGAGCTCTACATCTGCTATAAGTGGTGGTTGGACTCATTCACAGGTATTTCATATTTGTTTATAAATAGCATCCTTTCTATTTTTGTGGTGGTGACATTCAATCCATTCTCCCTTGATCAGCCGCTTTAGTTTAGAGAACAGTTCGTTCAGTACTTGAAGATATTTTCGCTGCGATATCGTCTACTTAAGCGATGACATTACAGCCAATATGTTGCAATTAGAGTATTTAAAGCAAGATTCCAGAGTATGAAAGAGCGCACCCCAGCCTGAGAAGTGCTCATCGATGCATGTAGTAGTCGCACCATCTCTGAGGTAATGGTTCTTTTCTCAAGAAATAGCCGAATATATTCCACCTGCCTAAAGTAGGGTGTTGCTAAGAGTATCCAGGTCGTTCCCACGACATTCGGTTCTACAGGGTCCGGCACTCGAACTGTAACGAACTTCAGACCGCTCGCGCAGCTGATGCACGGGCATCACCTGTCTGTTAGTTGGCTAAATGACAGTCCAGAGTATTGTTTACAAGCGCGCGGACGCATTTTGCCGAGAGTAAACGCGAAAAAAGAAAATCATTACGGGATTTCAAACGTAAGAGTGTGATTGCATTATATTTGGCTGGGAAATCATAACCAGCGATGGTTCATGAGCTGGAGCAGCTTAAAGTAAATCAAGTTTTTAATGGGTAGGCAAACATTTCGGTGGTAGATCATGGACGTTTCAACAGGACTCGGCACCGTCTTACAAAGCTCGAGTGAACCATGAATGGCTAAAAACAACTTTTCGAACTTCATAACGTCCACACAATGGCTCTCAAATTCACCAGGCACGAATCCGATGGATTATTCTTTTTGGGCTATTTTGGAGAGCAACCAGGACTTATAATCGGCCAAGGACTGTCACTCCGTAGCGTTCCCCAAACGTGCATGTGGAATGTTTATGCTACTGTAACAACAACATCCGGGTGTTGTTGAAATCCCCTCTATCGAGAAAGATACCCAGCGTAAATTCTTTATAGTTAAGTCCTCTTTCTGTTTTATTTATAATTCTGTGTAGAGCTTCGTCCACAGACCTGTCTTTAGGGTATGTGCGCTGATACAATGCGATACAATTCGGATGGATTTATTGTCGGGGGTAGATGTCGAACAACCTCTCCTTTATTTTGAGGAGAAAGGCGGTGATTCTTATTTGCCTAAAAACTTTTGGTTTAAAATGCGAGGTCCTGCATCCCTTAAAATAAAAATAAATAATTGGCGCGTACACTTCTGTTAGGTGTTTGGCCGAGCTCCTCCTCCTATTTGTGGTGTGCGTCTTGATGTTGTTCCACAAATGGAGGGACCTACAATTTCAAGCCGACTCCGAACAGCAGATATTTTTATGAGGAGCTTTTTCATGGCAGGCATGGCATCCCTTGGGGATATAAATAATCCTCGCCGTGATCCATTTTCTTGTTATGTGGCGAAAATTGAGGCAAGCATTTTAGATATTTGTGAAAAGGGGACTTATAAGGTCACATGCCGCTTATAATTCAGCAGGAAAGATACGATCTAGTCCTGTTGATTTGTTTGGTCGGAACGATCTAATTGCCCATACAATCTTTTTACGACTTATGATGTTCCCAGATATACTTCAGACTCTCTAGTTAAGAATGTCCGCACCAGTGCTCTCTGTGCATCCTGGAAAATGGGTATTCATTAGGACGTCAAGCATTTTAGTTACATGAAGTGGTCTAGTCGCTTTTTGGCCTTAAGTTGTAAGGAAAAGTGTTGTTAATGTACCCAAAGACAAGATGTGAGGACGCTTGCGTATAGAAGACCTCAAATTCCGGAGCACATGGAAAATACTGCTTCTCTCATTATCACACATTGGAAAAAGACTTGCTCGAATGTGCATGCGTATTTTAATAAATATGTGAATCGATCAAGATTTGTCCGGCCGACTTAATAAATGTAGTTTCGAAAAAAACGCGGTTAAAGTTTTCAGAACGGGTTTGCATTAAATTTAAAATATACGTGTTTAAGTATATTTCCTATTTTAATCCTTTTAAATAAAAAAACAACGTTTCTTACTTAAAAGTGATTGTCTAAATCAAAACTTGGATTACTTGTATTTTTTACAGAAGCAGTTGTCTCGGTTCAGAATGCGATATCTTTGCCACCATCACATGTGGAAATACCAACGGTTACTAAATCTACTAACACCTCGGAGAAGGATGCTTCTAAGCAAATTGTTGCAACCAGGGCCGTTATTCCAGCCCAGTTATCTTCAACGAAGAAAAATGACAGTCGATTTCAATTTTCAAATAGCAAATCAAATGTCAAAAGTAATACCAATACCGTTTGCTCTCCGAAACAAATGGTTTTTCAGAAAGAAGGCAAACTATTCATTATTGATCCGTTGCAAATGAAACTGAAGCAAGAACAACGGAAACAAGTATCACTCTTAAAGCCTCAAGCTAACTTGCAGAGGCAACATCAGCAACAGGTGCAAAACCAAAAAATACAATCGAAAGCATTTCGAGGTGTGATATCGGACCACGATTATATACCCTCGCTTAATACTAGAGACAGTAAAGCATTAACAACTCAAGGAATTGGCTTGGAATCCATTAAGTCGTTAAATCCTCAGTCGCAATGTCAGGCACCAGAACTACATTTCGGTATACGAAAAACGCGAGCCAAAGCAAGTAATGCTCTCGAGCTATTACAACAGCGGCGAATTACATTCGAAAAAGACTTTTTAGATCAAAATATTCAGAGCGTGCGCTCCGCTGTGGATTACTTATTGCATCGCTTGCCATTGATTTCTCCCGCAAACACTTTGGCTGCATCATTTTCTTTTGTGAGCCACAATTTTAAGGAATTTGATGCCTTGCCTGTTATGAAACAGCGTGCCTGTGAATGGCTGCGTGCAAAATATATTACACGGCTTGTACGTAACCACAAACACTGTCAAGAACTTAATTCCATTAGCAAAGAGCGACCTTGGAGTACGCGTGAGGTTCTAGTGTATGCTCGACATCATGCATTCACTCCCATATTGAAGTCATTTGAAATAGGGCCTAGCTCACTGCAACCTCAGCCACCGCATGTGCCAGTAGAGACAAATTCTTTACTAGGATCGCAACCCGTTCGACCTACTAAATCAAAACTAGGCAATAAGCCTCAGCAGGGACAAGAATTCTCGCAATATGTTAAAGACGAAGTGAAATTCGAGCAGGATTATTTCCAATATGAATCAATAAGTCTTAAATATCGTATTACATCGTGGTTAAATGGGGTATGGCAAAAATTAATGAATCATGAAGCAGAAGGAGAATCTTCAGAAGAATCAGTCGACATCATCAGCACACCACCTAAGGAAGGTGTGAAGATTAATATCGCGAACTCAAAAATTAACTATGCCAACAGCTGTGAAGAAAAACTGCAGCTTTTTCTACCGATTCCTGAGCATCTGGAAGAGTCTTCGCAACTCGTAAGTGACATTTGTCGTGATTTAAATATAAAATTGCAACCGGAGCAAATTGAGCAGAATGTGATATTCCCTTCAGCGCAAGCAGTAATGGCAAAATGCTTAAATGTGTTCGTTGAGAAGTTAATACGGCGCGCAGTCGCACTAAAACAAAACTTCCCAATCGCAGATAATGTAAATATAACCACTCAGGATATTGGCAAAGTTTTGGTTCGGAATACGGAGTTTGATTTCCTAACAAATAAAAATTTTGGAACATTTAACTACGACAGTTAATAAAATGAAAATTACATTAAAGATATAATTTTATTTTAAGATGTTTTATTTACATATATAAGAAGAATCTTACAATTTGTATTTTAGCCACAAAAATTCGTATTTAAATTGTTCACATATTATTTATATATTTAGTTACAATATAATTTAGAAAATATAAACAATTTCCTTACAGGTTTTTACAGTTAATAAATAAAATATAAATACCATTTAACTTAGTTACTTCAGCAGCACTGTGCCAAAATAATTTGAGAGCTTTCATTTATTTTTTCGCTCTAGCAATTAGTAATTATAGGCACTCTTACTCACTCTAATCCAAAAATATCACGATTTCAAAGACTATGTAGAATATTCAAACGAATACAATTATAGAATAGTACTTCTATTATATAACCCTCCGTTGGGCACCCGGGTCTGGCCACACTTTTGCGACTTTGGATGTGAATTTAACATATTTTTATTATAGTTAACGAATTGAACTTCCAGGTAAATTTAATTTTCTATCGATTTATGGATATAATCTTTAAAAATGGATGCTCGAACAGGACGAAAAACGGTCACAGCCGGGTGCCCAAAAGATGATGTCCAACGGATGGTTACGGATTTTAAGTTCATTAACAGACACTTGGCATTACAGGAAGGTATCGAATCTGAAAAATGTAACGCCTGAAATGTAAAGCGCTTACAAGTTTTTTTGAACACGCTCAAGCCGTTTTATATGAGAGACATAGTACGGTTTCTATATGGAGACGGCATTTTCTAAATTGGAACGTATCAGAGCTGTAAACAGTAGTTAAATCGTATATGGTACAGTGAAAGCTGAAAGCGGTGAATGAATGTTAGACTTAATACTTATATGCATATACTATATTATTGGCGCTAACACCCTTTTTGGGTGTTTGACCGAGCTCCTCCTCCTATTTGTGTTGTGCGTCTTGATATTGTTCCACAAATGGAGGGACCTACAGTTTTAAGTTGACTCTGAACGGCAGATATTTTTTATGAGGAGCCTTTTCATGGCATTCACGCACCAACCCATTCGGCTACGGCGGCCGCCGCTAGACATGCAAGACTTTGCGATAACGTAACTCAATTGATTGTGAAAAGTAAATTTGGCATTAAAAATTACTCAAAATCAACCGAACCAGGGCAACCGAAAACCGAACTAGGGATAATATGTAGATCGAGATTTAGAAAATATTAAACGTAAGCATTTTAGAATATTTAGATGCAAGCTGTTACATTATCAAGATCCGATTGGTGTTTAAGGTTATACCTATACCTTGGGAGCCCGAAAAATGGACGATTGTCATAATATTTTTTAAATATGTTTTAGAACTTTTATTCAAATGAGGCATATATCTATATCATACTGAAGGGTAACTCTCGAAGAATACATTTTGGTGTTTTTATTTTTAAAAATGTTGTTATTTATTGTTGATATCGCCCCTTCCCCGAAACGCCGTTTTTTAGAAGAGGCTTGCGGTGATCACGGTAAAGCATGAGCAGCTTAACTGAAATCAAAAAAAATTAAATGATTATTGTAGAAAAATGTTTTTTAGTGAATCTGAACGGTTTATTTATCTAAAAAAAATTTTCTCGATATGAAAACCGCTGTGCACCAAAAAACGATTTTTGAGGGGTTGAAAAATTAATTCCAGGGAACTATGCAAATATTTATAAAAAGTGAACCGTTCAGATTCACAAGGTTGTAACTTCGAATAATTAAAAAAAAAAGTTTATGCAAATCGATCAAATAGTTTTTGATAAATAATGATCACCGGGACGTAAATTTTCAAAAAACACGTCTTCGAGATAATCGCGTCTAAATTTTTGCGTGCACTTCATTTATGAATAATTTGCACGCTTCCAGGGTCTGTAACTTTCGTTCTAGTGCTCCGATCTTTATGATTTTTTGAATTTATATTTTTAAGATGATGTACTTTTAGAATATGCTATAAAAATTTTCGATTGTTTAGTTCAACACAATGTATATAACCACTTAATCAGAAAGGCTTATGGCTTATTTTTAAATAGTCCGCATACAATAAAAAAATTAGAATACCGGAAGAAGTGTCGTATGACTTTAATACAAGTAGCAAACAAAAGAAACCCAAGAACGCTACCTTGTGAAACATCAGATGACGTAGTTAGCAAATACCATGCACACTAACAACATAACGCGGTTCTGTCAAGTATGACTTGACTCAAGACAATTAAAATGAAAGCCAAGACCAGCTTGTTTAGACACTAAGACTGAGGGTTTACTTTGTCAAAAGCCTTCGAAAGCCTTTCTTGCTCGCTAATAAGAAATTTTTGGGCAACACTGCCCAATAGCTATAACTTTATACTATCCTGAGCTTTGACACAGTAGGAAACAGATTAGATAAGAGAGATCGATTAGCTTATCATTCACGTCTTTGCATTTATTTGCAAGAAGAGTACGGTCTAGGATTCACAAACCACAGTTCGCTGGCCATTTATTTCAGAAGTTAACGAAAATATTACAGCACACAGTAACCATTTATTAGTTTATGCTGTTACAACAACAACCGTTTCCACGACAGTCGGTTCTACGTTTCCAAAACGACCCGGATTTATATCCGGCCAAGGACTGTCACTCCAGCAGCACTCCCTTTATGTAAGTACATAGGTATATGTATTTGCTCTTGCAGTAAGCACATCGACTATATTTGATATAACTCAACAAATATCACATCAACGTACTTACTCTAGTTCAACAGCATGGACAAATCGTACGGTGAATCTATATTGAAGTAAATAAAAAAATAAAATATGGAAGTGGTAAAAAAAATTAATAGGAAAATGTGTATGTTTTCCAGAATTCTGAAAGTGTGTTGCACGGTATTAACGTACGTCTCCTCCGTTAGCATTTTGTTTAATATTTACAGCCGATAAAGCAGATTTTAAAATGCCCATAAAAACTACATAACAAAACTTGGAAGCGCCGATTTCATAAGCGCTTATAAACTGAGCGCTTATTTCATACAATTCATCACGAAAAAAGAATAGGAAATGAAAAAATTCAAAACAGGTCGCACTGGTGGAAGGTTAAACTAAAATTATAGAGAATTTTGAGTTTCCAATTAATTTATAATAAGTATGTTCAACTTGTCAAATCCAATTGATAGGTGATGAAATGGTTTCGCTAGGTAGCAGCAATATTTGTGTCAATTTCTGAACAACTGCCTGATTAAAAGTTCAAAATTAGTTTTAGTAACTTAAGTATTCTAAAATTTAGGCACAGCCTTTTTTAAAAAAAAGAATGTATAGGGTTTTTCAGTAAGAGCGCTTCAACTTTTGAACTTTTTTGAATAAAACACAAACGGTTTGACTTTTTTAACTAATTTTTTTTTTTATTATCGAGTTTGAACATATACATTTAAGTATGAAATTCGATTTCTTTTGCATGACCACCGCGTGCACGTTTTACGAAGTCCAATCGTGAACCCAATTTTCGACCACTCTTTTGCATAAATCGGCCGAAATTCCAGCAATTTCGCGTTCAATATTGGCTCTGAGCTCACAAATTGTCGCCGGCTTGTTACTGTAGACCAATGACTTCACATAACCCCAAAATGGGACGGCTTGTTAAATGGACCGTAATGCTCTTAAAGTAGCAGCAACAGAACGATTATTTTCATAAAAAATTTGCACGATTTGCAATCGTTGCTCAAGTGTGTAGCGTTCCATGATGAAATGTATACTAATGAAGTTTACAAATTACAAGCGAAAAATAAAAAATATTGCGTCGTTCGCCCTCCCTATCGGAAAAAAGTTGAAGCGCACCTATTGAATAACCCTTTATTATGTACAAGTTATTTTATTGTTATTTGTGAAAAAACTCGTTCATCTCCTACACCCTTGGCCTTCGTACAGAATTTCGGTAAAATACCTTTAATTGACAGGTACGTACGATTCTGTGTTACCAACATTACGAATTTCGAAATTATGATATGGCGACGCGGATTTAAACATACCGATTCTACTATTCGTAGCTAAATCAACTATTCTTATGATTAGATTCGGTAGAGCCAGGAACCGAGGTTAGCAGGAGTGTTGTCTGAGCTTCTGTGTGAGTTCGTAAGCTTGAACTTAATTGCTCATAAGATTTAATAGTGCACGGCAATGTGGTGCGGCTAAACACCTTTTGATACATTTGTTGAGCCTTGTGGATCGGCTATTTTTGGAAAGTATCATTCTTACTGGGAAGAGCTTCTTGATGCCATATATTGGTGCTCTTCAATTTACCATTTCATTAGCCCTTTGGAGATGTAGCGATCTGCTTGGCAAATTAAATTTTAAACAAAAACAGCATACTTAAAGGTGAAAGGAACTGAAGTATAATAATACGTTCATATATAAGTAGATGATCTATTTTTCGCGCTTAAGGGGTTATATACCTTGTGTTGGACTAAAAAATCGAAAAATTTTTATGGCATATTCTAAAAGTAGATCATCTTAAAAATATAGATTCAAAAAATCATAAAGATCGGCGCACTAGAACGAAAGTTACAGACCGTGGAAGCGTGCAAATTATTCATAAATGAAGTGCACGCAAAACTTTAGACGCGATTATCTCGAAGTCGTGCTTTTTGAAAATTACCGTCGCGGTGATTATTATTTATCAAAAACTATTTGACCGATTTGCATAAACTTGTTTTTTTATTATTCAAAGTTACAACCTCGTGAATTTGAATGGTTCACTTTTTATAAAAATTTGCATAGTTCGTTGGAATTAATTTTTCAACCCCTCAAAAATCGTTTTTTTGGTGCAAAGCGGTTTTCATATCGAAAAATTTTTTTTTGGGTAAATAAACCGTTCAGATTCACTAAAAAACATTTTTCTACAATAATCATTTATTTTTTTTGATTTCAGTTAAGCTGCTCATGCGCTACCGTGATCAACGCAAGCCTCTTCTAAAAAACGGCGTTTCGAGGGAGGGGCGATATCAACAATAAATAATAACATTTTTTTTAATGAAAACACAAAAATGTATTCTTCGA
The DNA here is from genome assembly GCF_027943255.1 of Anastrepha obliqua. NCBI lineage: Eukaryota > Metazoa > Arthropoda > Insecta > Diptera > Tephritidae > Anastrepha > Anastrepha obliqua. The sequence goes on from NC_072896.1 coordinate 36,859,424, forward strand.
GAGTTACCCTTCAGTACGATATATGTCTTATTTGAATAAAAGTTCTAAAACATATTTCAAAAAAAATTATGACAATCATCCATTTTTTCGGGCTCACAAGGTATGATATATAACCCCTTAACTCAAAATCCGTAATGAAAAAGCGCGATTTCGCATACACAATTTTTCTCCCAAAATCTGAGATTATAAAATAATCCTAGATAATAACGATACTTATTGACATACAACCCTGTGTTTTCTGCGTTATCGATAATTATTATTACGCATGTAAGGAGAAACATAAAAATAAAAACTAAATGAAATGAATGCCGGCAAAGAAAATAGGTCTGTAAACATAATTCTAATAAAATTTTGGTAAATATTATTAATTAGGGATTCATTTTACAGAAAAAAACGAATGTCCATAAACGTTTTGTCTTTTTATTATTTATTATAAATATCATTTTTGCAATCTCAGTAAATGTCGCAACGGATTTCCTCCAACTGTTTATTATTAGCAGTCAATTGCGCAATTAAATTAGCTACTCCTTCTCCTTGTCTTTTCTTCATATCGTTAATAATTAAACAAACCAAAAACACCGAAATATTCCACCAAAATAATTTCCATGAATTAACAACAGTATTGACAGCTGATTGTCAATTTTGCAGGTAATCTGCCATATGTGAACGGGTAGATTAATTTGGTGCATTTATAGGTGTTTAATGCATATGTGAACGTATTATAACTCGCTCAAAACACATTAATTAATTTCTTAAAATAATTGGTCTTAGGTGGTCTTGTTGAAGCATAGTGAAGAGTAGAGTCCAATTAATTTCAAATAAACTAAAAAGAAAATACTTTGATTTTTTGTTTATAATAAAAATACATTATCTATTTTATTTAACAGTATTAATGATAACCAGCACAATTTATGAATTATATTTTTTCTTCTATCCTTAAATTATATCGTCTGATTACTAAACTATTTCTAGTATATTAAATTATTTGCTATTTTATATTTTTTATGGTACTATATAAACTACAAGAATTGCATGTAATTCTACTTATTATCTGCTTCATACTTATTTTAATTTCAGGGTACAAGTATTTCAAACTCTGAACCCTTTTCAGCTTACTAAATAAGAATTCTACTAAAATGACGCCCATGAAATTTTATAATAATAATAACTATAGAACATTGACAATAATATTTCTTTCAGAAATCAAATTATTAATCTTTTTACATGTTATATAAAGAATATAAGTAGATTTTCATGTCGAAATTAGGAAACTTTGACCCAATGTACAGAACAGTGATATCTGGGCGCATTTCTGGTCTAATCAAATAATCAAAATTTGTTTTGTTGTGTTGTGTAATTATACACAATTTTTTTTTATTGTGTTTAGCACTACTGTGTATATTTACATATAATTTTTAAACAAGTCATGGAAAAATACCGTTTTTTAATTTATCCTTTAATTTTGAGAAAATGAGAACATTTTTAATAAGTATGTACATATATATGTACCTATGTATGTATAAATAGAGCGAGACTGTTTGGTGCGGTTTATGGACCGGCGGCATCAATGGGCCGTATTTTTTGCAAAATGAGGCCGGTCAGGCAGTTACTGTGAATAGTGTTCGCTATCGTGAGATGATAACGAACTTTTTATGGCCCGTATTGGAAGATATGGATGTGGACGATATGTGGTTTCAACAGGACGGTGCCACTTGTCACACAGCTAACGAAACAATGGCTCTTTTGCGCGAAAAATTTGATGGCCGAATAGTCTCACGTCGCGGCGATGTCAATTGACCGCCAAGATCATATGATTTGACAGCGTTGGACTTCTTTCTTTGAGGTTATTTGAAAGAAAAGGTGTATGTCGATAAGCCAGCAACAATTAAAGAGCTAAAGGATGGGATAATTCGGCGTAGAACCTTAAATATGCCTCAGCGTCATCGAAAATTTGGACCATCGGATGAGGTGTGCCGCGGTGGCCATTTGACCGATATTTTTTTCCATACGTAATTGAGCCATACCAATATTATCATAATAAAGAGAAATGACAATAATTTCCTAAAAAATTGTATTTTATTCAAAATCAACACCGGCTCTTGAAACTTAACCACCCTTTACATGACTGACTCTAAAATCACATGAAACTTTTTCAAGTGTTGCCAAACGCATCGTTGCAACATTTACAAAATATTGTGGACTCAATGTGCGAAACCGTAATAGAATTAGACAATTTTATAAAAGAATAGTAATGCATTGTAAATGAGCGCATGGGGAGTCTGGCTGACAATAATTGTAAATTTTGAAATTACCGGTTTGCAATTTTATACTTTATTCGTTATTTTATATATAAATAATTTATACGGCATGTTCTCAATATTTCACGTGCATAAATTCAGAGAGCCAAAATAGGAATAACACAGTTTGAAAACAGAATATTAAATAACCCATTAGTTTTATTTTTTAGTTCATAAATGTGTATGGCGGTTGCCGTAGCCGAATGGGTTGGTGCGTGGCTACCATTCGGGAGTGCGTAGGTTCGAATCTCCATGCATGAAACATCAAAATGAAGAAAAAGTTTTTTCTAATAGCGGTCGCCTCTCGGCAGGCCAAACACCTAACAAAAGTGTACTTGCCATTTATTTTTTATTTTATTTTAAAATAAAATCAAGGAATGTAAAAAATTTCGTACAGTTTGACTCCTGTAATGGCATCTCTTTTAAATTTTGTATCGATAACTACAGCGGAAGTTTTGGCATCTTCTTAGTACAACTATTATTTTCACTTCGAGTAAGAATTTCCACTTCATATGAATAATGTAAGCAACGAAATGCGCAAATCAAACACTTATTTTTGAAATTTTTTCAACTTTGACAACATTTTTACGATATTATCCGATATTGAGAATTGTTTTTAGTATACTATTATTATAGTAAATTTAATAATATAGTCAATTTTGCGTCGAATAACCTATATTTTATTGTACTATAATTGGATGAAAATTCAAAGAGTTGTGTGAATTTTAAGATTTTATATTTTTTTAATAATTTTGTACGTATAGCTGACGCTAAATGGGAATAAGGGCGCGTTTCGAAGCATGAAAATGATAACAAGTGTCATTATAAACACATAATATTTATTGGAGTATAGATATACAGTACAGTGCAGCACTGTACGGTATGGTACGGTGAGGTACGGTGCAGTACACAACGGAACTGGTTCCAAACTTAAAAATGCATTGGAAACGGCTCTTTGGAATTTAGTATGGTACGGTACAGTATAGTACGGTACACTATGGTACAGTACAGTGTAGTTCAGTATAGCGAATAAACCGAAGATAAAAGAAAATTGATTGATTTCTTTTTCAATACAAATATGAAAAAACTCCCAAGAGTACCTATGTAAGTTCACACTGTACACTGATTAACAAAAGAAGTTCGTTATTATAATTTAACCTCAGTCATAGTGAAAACACAGAAGGCAGTGGACAAATTTTCAACCAAATTTTCTTTTTATTATTCGAAAAATTATTTGAAATACGAGTCTAATTTTTTAACTGGTGATTACTAACCAAAATATCTACACGTGGTTGTAAAGTTTGTTTTTACTACTGTACCAAAAAACAGCAAAGTATTCAAGTGCATAATGACCCTCACGGGCCACAAACTTGGGGATAACAGGTTTGCCCTCTTATCTCCTACTAATCGTGCAAAACGAAAAAAAACTCAACCAAAAAACTTTTCCGAAGAGTTCCCAGAACTTCTATTAACAAAAAAAGACGATCCCAAATTTGTGGTAATTAAAACTATAGACTCAGAAAAAACTTTCTCAAGCTACTCAATTTTTGCCGTTCACAAAGCCTTGCTTATTATATGCAAAGATATAAATAAAATCATACAAAAACCTGATACTTCTACTTAAAAATCAGATTATTGCAAAAAAATTCTTGGACACGAAAATCTTACCTGGAATATGTGACATCACCGTCAGCTACGACGAAAACCTTAATAGTGTGAAGGGAACAGTATACGCACCTTTCTTGCGCAATGCATCCGAAGACGAGATCGTAGAGGGACTAAAAGAGTACAACGTGACTAATGTATACAAGTTTCAACGTGTAGTCCAAGGGAAATTACAGTACACTGGTGTTGTATTATTAACCTTCGATAGCTATACTCTTCCAGACAAAATTAATATAGCATGGATTAACGCATCTGTACGCCCTTATTATCCCAGTCCAATGAGGTGCAAAAGCTGCCAGAAGCTCGATCATACTCAGAAGCATTGTCGCAACACTCCATCATGTGTCTCATGCAACCTTCCTCCCCATGTCCCGGAAGCCTGTATAAGAACATTTTGCGCCAACTGCGCAGGCCAACACGTGGCATCGTCAAACCTATGCCCGAGATACCAGCAAGCTAAGGAAATAATAAAAATTAAAACACAAGAAAAATGCACAATGCGCGACGCTTATGAAATATAGTAATCACGGCATCCTATTCAACCCGTCACTATGTCTTTTGCCAATACGGTAAAATCAACTAAACCAACCACCATAGAAAGAAAACTCACCTCAAACATTTCAATAAAAAAAAAAAAGTAATACAAATAATCTAAACCAAAAGAGTTCAACAAACAATAACTCAACAGGAAAAACAAAAATAACAGAAACAATCACCAACAATAATTTAATACTAAAAACTTCTAAAGGCAATAACTATTCTTCGGACAATGAAAAAACCAGCACATCAGCAGATTTGATAAACGGTACTATGCGTACTCACTCTACCAACAACACCAACAGCGATACTGTAATCGACAGCACAATGGAAATAGAATCTCTCCCACAACAACAAACAACCATTGATATCAGCTATGTAAATACTATGGATATTGAAACTCTCAACAGCGAACAACACCTCAGTTCTCCGGAGCCTCAATGCCATCATTCAGCCACAGTACAAACTTTAAACGTCAAAGTTTTATTAGTTTGCTTCAATTTGTGAAAAAGAAATGTGCGATAATCGCAATAAGTTTTGTTTCATATGTGGCTTGTTGGTGGATCAAAAGCATCGTTTGAAGTTACAGAATAATAAAGCTCTGGTTGATGGCAACAACGATTTCTTTAAGCTTACATATACTACTTCTGATCGCTGATATGAACCGGAATTTGCTTGCACTGAGTGTTCATTGAAATTCAAGAGATATATGTAAATCAAAACGTTGCCCGAAAAGTCGAATTTCCTTATATTCTCCGATGATACGGCATCATCAGCCTTATCATAAACCAGATGACTGTTATTTTTGTAAAACGAACGTATGCGGTCATCATTATAAAACTCGAAAGCACATAAAGTATGCTGATGTTGCAACTGTTAAGAAACCCGTAGTCTTGGACGATATGATTGACTCAACTGCAGGTCATGAATTGAAGGAAGTTCAACTCATTGCTGATGATGATCAAATTGATAACAATGAACGTGATGATGAAGAGTCCTTTCCGTCTGGTTCTAAGTCTTCAGAACGACAAATTGTATCAAATTCAGATTTTCAGGATCTTTCTCGTAATTTACTTCTATCGATTTAAACAATGGAATTTAGTTGATGACGACTTCAGAATTACGTATTCCCGGAAAGATGATTATCGAATTTCTTACAGAGAAGTGTTCAAGGTAATACTCGAGAGATGAATCAAGGAGAGCGAGTTGTGAAAGAACTTCTCGTCGCTTATAAAGGATCTGGCCGGAACATTAGCACAGACAGATTTTTTACAACGTTACCTCTGGCTAAAAGTCTTCTTTCTTGGAACCTTACTTTCGTTGGTACATTGAAAAAAAAAAAACGCGTCTAAAGTCGGTAACGTTACCTCTCCCAGCGCTCGAACGCAAAGAATAGAGTCGTCACGGTTGACGATCTATAATATAAGAAATACTTAAATTTACGTTCTAAAAATATTTTGACATACATATTCTTAAAGAATTAATATATATTAAAATTTTATGAAAAAAAAAAATTTTTTTTTCGAAATTTTACAATTATCTTTCCCCTTAAAATAAGGAGAACACGAGCAATTTATTACAAAGATAATAAACTGCAATTGTCAAAATCATATTACTGTCAACAAAAATTCCGACTATACATTTTTCCAGTCTCATCGGCTGCATGGTTTATGCAGACGTCCAAATTCTCGATTATTTTTCATCTCACTTAAAAACCATAGGTAATGGTCATTCCCAAATTAAAGATGGTACGCTCAATTTTCCCCACGTTATTGAAACCTCAACCTACCGAGACATTGATGGACGAGATACTACCTACAGAAATCTTATATATTCTAACTTACAATACAAGGCCAAACAAGCTATGTTGTAAATCGTCGAACCTATCCGCAAATCCCAGAATAAAAATATCTTAAGATGTCTTCAGGTACGATAGGAACGTGATAGTGTTTTTCTGTGCCTCAATTCGGAGCCATCACCGAAATTAATTCAAATTATCTATGCGGAGGAAAAAAGTCTGTTACAGACGGCACGTTTGCGAAGGAGAAGGACTGCATCCCGGGCGCATAATCCAATGTTTGGGTCCAAAATATGAAGTTGGTTTAATAATTACCTAAACTTTTGAAAGATAACTCCATAAAGTTATCCAGGGATTACCATCCGATAAGACTTATTGGTCTGCTGGGGTCAAAACTGGAGTTACAAACTAATCCTACCTATATTTAATGGGTATGAAACTCGCGTGTTATGAACATGAAACGCAGACAGCGTAACAGACGTCTCAAAACTCCTTTTACTCGAGGTACTCGGTGAGCTACGCTTAAATAACATCGTTGAAATTCAGCTACTGCAAGTAGAAACGGATGAGAAATCAGCAGAATCCGCTACTCGTGACAGCCAGCCCCAACGAAGCCACCGTACAATTCTCGACAACTGAAACAAGAATTTTTCAAGTAAGTTTTTCAGGCGCTTGAGGACAATCATTTTAAGGTGAGAGGATTTAACGTAGCTAACATCCAAAACTCCTAAAATTCTTTCTCACGCTAATGCACTGAAATTGCTGACTACAAGTCTAGACACCCGACATCCCCAACCAAGGCCAAGGCATCTCACCTGCAAGTTCAACGTGACAGCGCGGCCTTTTCAGGCAAAGAATTAAGTAAAACAGAAAATTATAATAAGTCCTAACTTGAAATTTAATAAAACAACACGCTTGCTATCGTAATAAAATATTTTTTTTAATAAACTTAACTTCAGTTGGTTTAACTTATCTATATGACGATTTAATAAAACTCATCCATACTTTTTACACGTATTGCTCATAACCTCATTTAGAGCACTTTTTATTAATTAAGACTAAATTTCCGTCCGTCCGTCCGTCTGATGTTACAAGCTATAAACTCTCATTATCTGTGAGTTTATTTCAACAATACGAATGCAGGCAAGGATGATAGATTACAAGGTTTGGCTATACGAATCAAAATTGCAGGAGCAACTTCGGCTGCCTCGACATCGGGGATTCGGGAGAAGAACTCCAATCACTCGTAGTTCAGACGACAACGAGAGTAATATGATTAAAGGCTGCGTTGATTTTTTTCTTGTATGATCAGTATGTCAGTAAATTAGCTGATTCCTTCAAAATCGCTGAGAGCCAGTTAACAGTCTGATGTTGACCACACCTTCCTTACTTGTTTATTTTATTTTTTTTACAGGAGCGATTATGAGTGGGAGCTCAGAAAAGCCTTTAAGATGGGTAATATAACCCATATCACAAGGCGAAAAAAAAACAAAGAAAAACTCAAATTTAATTTAAATTTAGTAAATTAGAATAATTATTTATGTAGTACAAAAATTTGCACTTTAATATGGTAATAAATAAATAATTGGCGCGTACACTTCTGTTAGGTGTTTGGCCGAGCTCCTCCTCCTATTTGTGGTGTGCGTCTTGATGTTGTTCCACAAATGGAGGGACCTACAGTTTCAAGCCGACTCCGAACGGCAGATATTTTTATGAGGAGCTTTTTCATGGCAGAAAAACACTCGGAGGTTTGCCATTGCCTGCCGAGGGGCGACCGCTATTAGAAAAATGTTTTTTTATTAATTTTGCTTTCACCGAGATTCGAACCGACGTCTCTCTGTGAATTCCGAATGGTAATCACGCACCAACCCATTCGGCTACGGCGGCCGCCCACTTTAATATGGTAACGTGCTTTTAAAATCAAAAATGTGCCTTTTACTTTAGTAATGTCATTTAAAATGGATTTCTATATTTTTTATCAGAAACTAAATTTTGAGTCTCACTAATTGCTTAGTAGTGAAATTTTCCTCTTATGGATTACACCCATTCATTGTGCGGTTGAATTCTTTTCCACTATTACTATTTAAGTATGGTGATGAGAATTTTCCCAATATTTTCGGTAGTGTGCGGGGTTGGCCATTAAGATTTAATGTATATCATATTTTTTAAGTAATTGTCAAGAATGGTTCTCATTCACAATATTAAATAAAACAAATAACAGTTTACAAAGATGTCTTTTTACCAAAGTATGATTTAATTTTCAACTACCATTAGAGATATTTTTTCATCTATCGCTTTCTTAGAACATAATTAAATGACTATTTTTGACTATTCTGAAAAGAAATTTCACAAAAAAAAAAAAAGCAAATGGAAAATATTTGGCAAGTCGATGTTGCATGAGCGATTGAGTAGCTATAATATATTATATTTTAGCTTTTACAAAAACAAAACAAAAAATTAGAAGACAGAGATTTGTTACCGGAACAAGTGTAAAACATTTGCACAGTAGTGTTATTCAACCATTAAAACTTCTTAAATGTAGCCTTTTCTTGCAAGCCATCATAAATTAGTTGAACCTGAGGTTATTCCTGTTCGTACGATTATAATTATTGTCACTTGAATAATTAATGTTAAGAATTTTATATTTTTTTTTTATTAAATGGCTTTTGTAACGTTTGCTGTACATATTTAGCTCTTTTGTTTTTGTAGCACCTCACTCGCGACCACTTTCGATAGGATGGATCGGTCGATAGTGGAATGGTTAAAAAAATCCGAAGGTGTAGCCAACTTCAGTTTGATAACCGGCTCTAAGCGATTTTGGAGAAATTTACCAATTTGCTGACATAACAGGGCACGTGGCGGCGGTTTATTTACGACAAAACTGAGATTGTATTGTGTTGTTGTTGTCATATTTCGCATAATTTCGTACAGCTTCGTATAACTTTAGAGAACTTCAGTTTGACTACGCTTCGCATACAACTATATATAGAAGTCAGTATTTCTTAAAAAAACAATCATATTGTACTTAAAATTTTCTTACATTAATTAATATAATTATATGCTTTTTATGCAAATCTGTAAAAATATTGCTATTACTATAACTGAATTTGAAATGTCATTTAACAAAAGTTTCAGGAAAATATAAATTCAAGAGACTGCTAATTTTTCATGTCTGGTTACCGACACATTCAACAGATTTGTATCTGGCAGTTTAAAATTTATGGAAAGTTGTGCACAAGCAGACCTTAAGAATACGTTGTGCTGCCGAGCCCCCTATGACGTGGGAGCCGAAGTTTCTCCCATAATTTTGCTTTGAATGATCAAACCTTGTAATCTATCATATTTGGCTCTGTGACAGCTACAGCAGTTATTAAATATAAAGGTTAACAAAATACTAAGGAAAATAAAAAAAAAGTTGTTCATGTTCATGGTCCTACAATTATTATTATTATTACATATATATTTAATTTGCTTTCACCCTAGGCCTTCTAATCAGTGTAATATTTTATATTGTTCTAAGAAATAATAATAATTATACTAATTTGCTACAAGCCAATTTACTTTACAAAGCAAAAATTAAAATTAAAAAATATCCAACTTCGGTTTTTAGTAGTAGTAGTTTGAGGTATTTTTTTGCCAGAAGTTAAGTAGAACATCTACAACTTTCTAAAATTAGTTCGATTTCGCTGAAGAACCATATACAAATTATTAAAGTCCATTCCCAAACGGTGGGTCTGTGAAAATTATATTTTGCTAAATTTATGATACATTCGGTTATTATAAACGTCCAACAAAGCCCGGAATAAGACAGTTAACGAAAATTTTTAGCCAAATGGCTCGGCACAAAAAATAAAATCACCAATACACGTTTTTCGCGTTCGTTCACTTGAAAATATCTTTTCTGCTAGGGAAAGAACTGAAGAAGATAAAATATGCTAACATAGTTTTTCGGCTAGCATTAATGGTATGGATTAAAGTGGTGCACAAATGACTTGCTTATTACAAAGCAACAAGTCACACATTGCATGTGACACTGTTTGTGAAGACAAAAAGCAATGTAGGCACACAACTTGAACAGCAACGAAGAAAAACTGTCTTCAACAAGCAATACTACTTCGGCTCTATCGACAGTGCACGAATTGCACGACGCTGCTTATATGCTTGCATGGCAATGGTAGAAAAACAGTCTCATACAAGCTTTGCCGAAAGACATCAAGTACAATGTGTGAATTGGTGTCATATATATGTATGTACGTAGCGTATATTAGCAGGCAAAGTGTAAGTTACATTCAAATATTAATCAGAATTTAATTTTTATTCTACAAAACCATCATACCAAACATTAACTGCCTATTTGATTTTAAAATATCAGGAATTCATGTAAGTAAATAATCCACATTTGACACAATTCACTTGTTTGAATTGAATTGTTTTTCATTGCCTTTCAGTGTCATTGCTTTTCTTGCTATCTTGCCGAAATATGTGTGTTGTGATAATGCTGAGAGAGAAGCAAGTCATACAAAAGCATGATTTGGTTTTCTCTCTAGCTGCTATTGCCTGTTACTGTTAGTTGAGAACAAAACACTGCATTGTTGTGTGAATTTAGCAAATGACTTGAAAGCACATATATGTCGACTTGTGCACCACTTTAGTATGGATATTGGCGATGTGTGGTTCCAAAAAAAAAAAAACGGTGCGATGTGCCACACAATGAGCGAAACAATTAATTTAGCGCAAACGAAGTATGTGAGTAAACCAATTACAATTTAAATATTTCGCTCGAAATTGCCGAGTAGGGCCCCAATTATACCTAAATGTCACCGAAAATTTTACAAATAGAATCGACATCTGTAAACGTGAGGGCGGCGTACATTTGAGAAATATCAATTATCATTAATTGTAGGCCCTCTACTAACTATGTCAATGAATGAATTCCAAGGCGAAAGATGACACTAGACCAACGAAAAGGTTTTGTTTATTAGAATGCACCCACAAAACAAACAAAAAAATCAGAAAAGATAACTAAAAGAACGAACAAGCTTGAATAGCCGACATACAACGATGGTGAGAATGGAACGGCTTTTCGTTATTTCGGTTTATGCCGACATGTAAACGGTCAAATAAAAAAAAAAAATAAAAATAGAAAAACAAATCAGCTGAACTACTAATACCATCTTTAATAGATTCGCCTTGAAAAGTTCCCATTTGAAATCTGCTTTTCGGAATTTAATTGTTGATTTTAGATTATTTTGTTTTGGCGTGCAATTAAAGGTCGATGGCAACGACAATTAAACATTTATATCTAATTTTTTATAAATTTAATAAACAAATAAGTAATAAAAAATAAATACTTCGACCTTTAGCAGGATAATGTATGTACTATACATACATCGAAAATTGGGCCAGTGTTGGAAAATTCTAGTGTTTTGAAATATATTTCTTTAGTTAAAAGACAAATTTAATTTAATGCTACAATAGCTGAATAAGAATAGACCTCAAGGAGATAAATTGTTGTTGACTTTTCAAACTATTAATTGAAGTTTTAATACAATGTATTTAATATTGAATTTATATTATGCAATACAAACTTTTCCTAGGAAAGTATAATAGAAAGTAGCTACAAAAACTTAAATAAGTGCTTTAAATACAGGCGAACTAGCAATAAACTAGCCTTAGGCTAATATCATAATACGGCTTTAAACGAACTTAAAACCTATTAATAAATTTATTGCTTAACTAATTCAGTCAGACACACGTACACATGCATACACTCCCGAACTGATCTTTCACTATCATACCATTTTATGTGTTTACAAAATATGTTGTCGGTTCGTTCGATGATTGTTGTCTAAAAACTGATCTGTACTGTAGCACGATGATGATGTTTTAGGGAATGCTGCTGAGGTGATAGTCCTTGGTCCATTTAAATCCGCGTCATAAATAAGTTCTGTAATCAAGCAATAGACGTTATAATTTGATTCTTAGACCCATAATCGGCGATTCTGTAACATTAAAACAAGAAAAACAAGCAGTTATAAACAAGCAGAAAAGATATAACTATAAATAATTATAGTAAGATTGAAATATCATAAACATTATAAAGAGCGCTCAGTATCGTAAAATCATATTATACACATATGTACATATACGTAACGTATAACTAATAGACACGCCAAAATCAAAATCATATATTGAATAATGAAGCTGGTTTAAATTTGTAGGTTGCGGAGTTCTTTCAAACAAGTTTTATTATAATATTTTTGCACAATAGATCTCTTTTGGTCGTAGTGCGCAATAGCCTAATTATAATATTCGTAAAACAGCTTAAAATATTGCATTTAAAACTTCAAAAATATTTATTTTAATTTTACACAAATCTTCTGTGCATATCCACTCTAATACCCAATGTCTAATACCAAGGCAGAAGTGGCAAACAGCTCGAACTCTCTTGTAGCTAACTATAATGTAAAAAAACGGTAGACGAAGAAATTAACTCTTTGAGATACTTTTGGAACAATTGAAACGCATTTGCATAAATACGAGGGGGGTTCAATAAGTACCCGTGTAAGAAATGAAGACACCATTAAAATTTTTTTTTTTCATAATAGTCCCCTTTTAGAAAGATACACTTCTCATAACGCTCCGGCCCCTCCAAAAATAGGATTCGTGGAACTCCCAAAATATGCCGCTGTCTCGGCGATGACTTCCTCGTTTGAACTAAATTTTTTTCCCGTGAACCATTTCTTCGTGTTACGGAAGTAGAAAAAGTCACAGGGAGCAGATCGGGTGAATACGGGGGTGCAGCAGTAAATCATAATGCAATTCATACAGTTTGGCGGTGACAGCTCCGGACGAATGTGCTGGTACCTTATCGTGGTGAAACAGCTCCTTCTTTTTCGCCAAATGCGGCCGTGTCTCCTTCAATCTGTTATGAAAACGGTTCAATAAATCACTGTAGGATTGTCCAGGTGGCCGCCGTAGTCGAATGGGTTGGTGCGTGACTACCATTCGGAATTCACAGAGAGAACGTAGGTTCGAATCTCGGTGAAACTCCAAAATTAACCCATTCGATCCCATTGTACTCGCTTGAGTACGGAAAAAGCATCTTTTTCGAAACGACGTCAAAAGCCAACGCTTACAAATTTTTAAATGTACTCGCCACTGTATAATACAGAGCAATGTTGAAAAGGAATACACATGTTTCTCCTTCTTTTTTTTTTTGAGTCCCGTTATCCGTTATTCACTTGTCTTTGCGTGCACCTTTGCTATTTTTCTTCTTTTCATGGTTTAGTTTGCAATTAGCTCTCTGTTTGACAAAATCTAAGTTATCACGGAAAAAGTTCAGTGTTGAAATACTCATAATACATATAATTTGTATACTTTATAACAAAAATACGAAAAAAGTTGTGGAAAAGTGCATTTCGGTAGGTTTAAATTCTAGTGTACTCGCATGGGTACAGTGGGAACATTAATATATATTTTGTGTGCATATTTCATGTAGATTTGGTAATGGATGTAAAAAAAATTTTACGGGATTTTACTTCGACTTCGCTATTATACCGCCAAATACCCACTGGGACACAGATGAGGAGGACATTGAAGAGGATAATATATTGCGTGATGATATTCCATGGGATGTTCCGGGCGAAGTTGACTTATTTTTGAGCAGTGACAGTGACAGTCATGTCTTTACGTCATATGACCTTCTTAGAATTTTAAAAGAACAAGGATTTAAGGCTACTGGGACTGTTCGTGAACGGCGGTCCAAAAAATGTCCTCTGAAAACGAACAAAGAAGTACAAAAGAAGCAACGGTCTCCCCGTTTGATTTTATGTAAGTTTATCATAATGATTTATTTGAATAGTTGTTTTGTATCAAATTTTGTAGGTGTTCTGACTCAGGAATACTTTTTGTGAAGTGGAATGACAATAGCGTTGTGACAGTGGGAACAAACTTTGATAGAATTGAACCTTTACATACCGTCAAACGATGGTCAAGACAAGAGAGGCGCAAGGTGAATGCCCATCAGCCGAAGTTGATAGCGGAATACAACTCAGGAATGGGAGGAGTTGACCTCCACGACCAAGCTTTGAATACTTACTATATAAAGTTTAGAGGAAAGAAATGGTGGTGGCCTTTTTTCACCTCAATGATAAGCTCGTGCGTAGCAAACGCATGGAAGCTTTATAAAATGGCAAGTAAGAGTCAATGCGACTTGTTGCAATACCAACGTGAAATTGTGCGATTTTATTTACGCAATTATAATATCCGGGACATATCTTCAAAACGATCGACAACGGCATCAATAGCTGGTTCCTCATATAACCATTTTCCCAAAAGGATATCGAATCAGCTGAGGTGCAGGGAGTGTCACCAAAGAATTCGATGGATTTGCGAGTTATGCAATGTAGCCCTTTGCGTGGAGAGAGAATGTTTTAAAAACTTCCATACTGTTAACCGAACTAATAGCCAAGGGAGTCTTTGAAAGTGTCTTTTTATTTAATACTCCATATTTGCATATACAGGCAATGTATATACATATTATCCCATTGTACTCGATTGGGTACAGCCCAAAAAATGCATTTCTTTGATTTTTTTTCGTGTTTTTCTTTTTTAAGGAGCTTAATTACACTATTTCAATAAACGTTTTATAAACGCATTTAAAAAAAATTGTTTTATATAAGGTTGGGATTTAATGGGTTAAGAAAAACATTTTTCTAATAGCAGTCGCCCCTCAGCAGGCATATTGGCAAACCTTCGAGTGTATTTCTGCCATGAAAAAACTCGTCATAAAAATATCTACCGTTCGGAGTCGGCTTGAAATTGTAGGTCCCTCCATTTGTGGAACAACATCAAGACGCACGCCACAAATAGGAGGAGGAGCTCGGCCAAGCACCCAAAAAAGGTGTAAGCGCCAATTATATATATATAATAGGACTATGAATAAGTTCGTGCGTTTTTTTCGAAATTTGAAACTTTATTGACGTAAAATGGTTACAAATTTAATATTCAAAGTATTGCCCATCGCTTACTACTACTTTTTCCCATCTTTCTGGCAATTCACGGATTCCCTTTGTGAAAAATTCGGTCGGTTTTGCCGCAATCCACGAATCGATCCATTTTTTGACTTCATCGTAATTACGGAAGTGCTGGTCAGCCAGGCCATGTTGCATCGATCGGAAGAGATAGTAATCGGATGGCGCAAGGTCTGGACTATACGGCGGGTGGGGTAGGACATCCCATTTGAGCGTTTCTAAGTATGTTTTGACCACTTGTGCAACATGTGGCCGAGCATTGTCATGTTGCAAAATAACTTTGTCGTGTCTATCGGCGTATTGCGGCCGTTTTTCTCGCAGTGCTCGGCTCAAACGCATCAATTGTCGTCGGTAGACATCCCCCGTAATCGTTTCATTCGGTTTCAGTAGCTCATAATACACAACACCCAGCTGGTCCCACCAGATACACAGCATAACCTTCAGGCCATGAATATTCTGCGCCGACGTCGATGTTGAAGCATGGCCAGGGTATCCATACGTTGCCCGACGTTTTGGATTGTCGTAATGGACCCACTTTTCATCGCCAGTCACAATTCGATGCAAAAAACCCTTTCTTTTGTGCCGTTGAAGCAGTTGTTCGCATGCCATAAAACGGCGTTCAACGTCTCTTGGCTTCAATTCATACGGCACCCAATGGCCTACCTTTCAGATCAATCCCATGGCTTTTAAACGTTTGGAAATGGTTGATTGATCAACTCCCAAAGTTTTTGCAACCTCTTCTTGCGTTTGAGCCGGATCTTGATCGAGCAATTCCTCCAATTCGGTATCCATGAACTTTGGCGGCGCACCCTCGCGTTCTTCGTCTTCCAAGCCAAAATCACCACTTTTAAAGCGTGCAAACCACTTCTGGCACGTTCGCTCAGCTAGAGCATGCTCACCATAAACTTCCACCAAGATACGATGACTTTCGGCTGCTTTTTTCTTCATATTAAAATAATGAAGAAGAATTCCCCGCAAAAACACATTATTTGGCCCGAAATTCGACATTTTCAAGTGTGGTAAAAATATTGTTGTTTACGCTTCAAATAAAAAACTTATACTGACGTTTGTGCCTTACGACAGGAGCTCTCCAATGAATGTTTGGAAATGTGGATCGATGGAATAATAATCAAGTTACGCCATCTGTTGTAAAACCGCACGAACTTATTCATCGTCCTATTATATATATATATTGTCTAGTGATCGGTCTTTCCTTTTTCTACAAAATCCATGAGGATGACGCCGTTCGCATCCTAAAAAATCGTCGCCATGACCTTTCCAGCCGATGTGACTGTCTTCGCTTTCTTTGGAGCAGATCCACCGGGAGAAATCCATTGTTTTAATTATTGCTTAGATTCTGGTGTGTAATGATCAATCCAGGTTTCATCAACGGTGAGAACTCGACGTAAAAATTCCTTCGGATTAGCTTAAATTGAGCAAAAAAAAAAAACAAACAATCGCGGCACTCATCGGGCCGACAATTATTTCATCGCCAACTTATCATGTAAAATATTAATTGCCCTTCCGGTCGACACATTTATGACCTCCGTTACTTCGCGCACTTTCGTTCGTCGATCAGCGATACTCAAAACGTGGGCTTTGTGAATGATTTCCTCGGTAACTACGTCTGCCGGGCGTCCTGGTCGCACCTCATCAAAAACGGATGTTCGCCCATGTTTAAATTCGTTGAACCAATGTCTAACTGTGGTCTTAGATGGCAAAGCGTCTTCATAGAGCGCATCCAACTTTGCTTTTATTTCCTCGCTATTTTTTCCCATCCAAAAACAAAAAGCGAATTACCGAACGATACTGCTCTTTTTCCATCTTAACGAAAATCAGGAAACACGTCTTATTCGAATATTCCCTAAATCCAAACTAACCTATGAATCAGTCTGAAATTTGTTTTGCCGTCGTTTGATAGATGGCAGCACACGATACTCACACGAACTTATAGTGATCATCATTTTCTACAATGGCTTCACATCTTCGATTTTTGCGTTGTATCAATTTGAGCGTAAGTTATGGAGGTAATCGGCTCCAAAATATCTGCTTGGCGTAGATATTTCTTAAGTTTTGTCTAAACATTTTCAATACAGTTGGCATCAGGCAACTGTGAAGGCTAGGCCAACATTTTCATCCCATTTTGCTGTTCCTATTCAACAAACCTTCGGCTTCTATGCTTGGAATCGTTGTCTTCTTGTGAAATCCAAGGTTAGCTGGATCTTCCAAACATCTTCGCAGCTGACGGTAATAATGCTTTTTGGTTAATTTTATTCATCACAACTGCAATTAAATTGGAGGTAAACACAAATAAACGACAAAATCCTTTTTCGGAGAAGCAGTTTCAACCAAGAACCTTAACTCGATGCTAATAGTTCGTTGAAGTTGTCAATTATCAACGTCCACCAGGATCGACCTAGGCAACTATTCGCTCAAAAGAAAGGTTCATCCGTGAATATTACGTTTGCCCAATTCCGTTCTCAATTTGTCTTAGCCCATGCAAGCCTTTTTTCTATGTATGATAATGAGAACAGCGTTTTTTTACTGTGATCTCGAATTTGAGGTCTTCTGCACGTGAATGTTCTCGAATCGGGACTTTCGATAAACAGGGAAGTTGTCAACGTTTTTAATTTCGGTATATTTTTGTATACATGTATTTATGAACGTTTTCGATTTTTTCAAATATTTTTGTGCAGATGCAAAAGACATTTTTGGACCTTTATTATTTATGTAAGTACATAGGAACACTTCTTCAAATCATTTTTCATTTGTAAAACCAATATAGTTTTGTAAAAATTTCTCACGAAACTAACAAATTGCACAACGCAAATATTGCGAAAAGGACAGGCCTATTTAGCAGTATGTAAATTGTTTTTATGACAGAACTCTAAGTTTTAATTTTGCCGGTCATTCTTCCATTAGACAGACTGTACGTATGGACAGAAAGGAGTACTTCATATAGGAAGCCATACATCCAAATAAATTGAAAGAAATGTTTCATGAAACAGTTTTAGCCCAAAGTTTTTGCGTGCTTGTTTCTTATTTAATTATTTGATTCTAAAACACATCCGGTGCTTATGAAAAATAATTAATTCAATGTTTTCTTCTAAATTTATATGAAGAAACCACAAGAACTTTCGTTCTTTTTTTGCTGCATGTCCACTCAAGGGCTACGACGCCAGTGCTAACTCAGATTAGTGTCATTCGAAACTTTCCCGTAAACGCAACCAAACAAAAATTAGTGAGAAGTACGCGAAGCGTTTTAAGACGGTATTTTTATGTACGCATTCGAAAGGGCCGAAATTATCTTACGCGGCTGCAAAAGTAATTAAAAAATCAAAAAAGTTTGTTCTGGTGTGGAATCAGCGGTATAAGGTGTACAAAAATGTTGAAGACTTTTCTAAGCGCGGCTTGAAGCGAGTGACGAAAAAAAGGAGTGACAAAGTAGGATAAAGTGATCGTTCAACTTTTTAAGCGGGACCCTTCTTTGTGACTACGCCAAGCACGATCTGCTCTTGCTAAAAAAGAAATAGATGCGAGTGTCAACACCATGGAACGTCGACCGAAGGAGGCGAAAATATCCTACCGTCCCACATCATCAAAACCACTGCTCTCCGAAAAGCACATTGAGAAACAAAAAAATGGCGTCACAGTATTGGACTGACCTTCCCAGACCCCAGACGCCAACCCCATTGAAAATGTGTGGGGAACTATAAAAACGCATCTTGCCGGAAGGCCAGTCCATGATTTAAAGCAACTCGTGCGTCAAGTTCGCAAAATCTAGTCCTGCTTGTCGACGAGCTAGTTCAAAGCATGAAGAAGATGCCAGGCTATACTCGACAACGATGAAAACTACACGGCTTATTGAATAATTGCGACTCGTAGTTTTGTACACACTTTCATGTAAAAAAATTTTGAATATATATATTTTATACTTCATGAATAATCGCGGTTCCTTTTTTCTGACACAGACTGTATCTGTGAATATATGTGACAAAATAAGGCGATCTTTTATTTTTTTGAAAAATTTTAAAATGCCACTAGCTTAGTTACGTACTATGTTACATTTAAAATTACAGAAAAATCGCTTAGAATGAAGACGAGAAATTGTAAGATAACACGGTGCCACAAAATAAAAAAAAATCGAAAGAACTCTTCAGGTAATATAGTGCACGTTTAAGACCAGTACAACACAAAACTGTGTTTAGAAAATTCAAACCACCCTCAATTTTTTTATTTATTGTTAAAAAACCGATTTATGGTGTTTTTGATGAAGTAAAAATACATAACTAACCCATTTTTCGACCGATTTTTTATTTCATTGGGAAGGGGAGTGTGTGTGGTTATGAATCTATATAATTCTAAGACTGAATGATTGACGTTCAACGAAAATTTTAATAACAAGCTCTGATTTGTGCAATTTTTCCACGTTTTTTTTCAATGTGATGCAATTTTTTGGCCACTATTCTCCAACGGGCACCACAAATATATACATATTTTTAAACTCCAATAAAATGGGCTCAAAATAAGCTATTTTTCATCCTCCTACATTGAAAACTGTAAAAGTTACGATTTTTTTTTTTTAAGTTTTTTTCCACATTTTTAAAAATCCAGCTGAACCGAGACTGCGAGAGAATACCGCATGGCCGATAGTGCTTTACTGCTCATTGTGGCTAATTTTGAAAGATAGCAATAAGTTTACATAACTATGAATACATCTAACATATCAAAACTCATTATAACCCAAGCTTACCTAATCCAAACTGACCAACCGAAGCTTGCATAACACAGCAGAACCGTTTGCAATTTGCTGGTAAGCATGTACCATTTAATAAAGTGAAAAATCATCACTCTTGAATGATAAAGACCTATTAAAACTTAGCATTCTAACCTAACCTTATTTAAATTAACCTAATGTACACACAAACGTAAGACAATGAAATTAAGTGTGTTTCAGTGCCGAACGAAAATATGTAAATAAATTCACACAGCTTGTAAATCTAGCCTATACAAACCAAACAAAAGATAACCTAACCTAAACTAATAGAGCCTTACCCTGGCAACGGCTTCTTGAAGGCTAAGCGTTCGGGGCGCATTCGGCGAGCATTCGGGACGTTTGCAGAGACTTCTCAGATACACCGACAACATCTCGTTAAACTAGCAATAATTGGAAAAATTGACTGGAGTTTTTAAGTTTTGTGTTGAAAAATCAGTGGTGATTTTTGCTTAGGATGAAAAATAGAAGATATACAGATACAGGGTGGCTGATGAAAGCCGCCACCAAAAAAAAATTGAATAACTTTTTTTTTTTTAAGTTATCTGTTCCATTTTTGTTTTAATTTGCAGATTGATCTTTAACATTTATTAAAATGGATAACTGGGACACGCAAACAAGAATTTGGATAGTCCGCCGCTATCACGCACTGGAGTCCGTAGTTTTGGTACACAGAGAGTACAGGCGGATGTTTGGCGGCGATCCCCCGAGCAGATGGACCATAATGAGACTGGTGAATAATTTTGCTGAGCAAGGAACAGTCGCAAGAAGGCCTTATCATCGAAACCCACCAGTTCGGACGGAGAAAACGATCGCTGCTGTAGCTGCAGCTATACAAAGCAATCCAAGGGTTTCAACAAGAAGCTTATCTGCTCAACTTGGTGTCAGCCGACAGTCTTTGCAACCAATAATGCACAAAGATTTAGACTTATTTCCCTACAAAATTCAAATGGTTCACAAACTGAATGCAGCAGACTTGCCGATTCGCTTGGAATTTTGCCAGAAGATCCTGCAAATGGTGGAAGAAGACCAAAACATGTTAAACTGCCTTTTCATGTCTGATGACGCCCATTTCGATTTAAACGGCAATGTGAACAAACAAAATTGTCGAATATGGAGTACTTCTAACCCACAGATACTCCACGAGACGGAATTGCATCCTCTTCGCGTGACAGTGTGGTGTGCGGCTTCTTCACGCTGTATTGTCGGGCCTTATTTTTTTGAAGAAAATGGTCACACCGTTACGGTTACTGGAGACCGTTATTTGAAAATGCTGAAAGAATTTTTCTATCCAGAACTACGCCGAAAGAGAATTCCTTTCAACTCTGTGTGGTTTCAACAAGATGGGGCAACGTCTCACATAGTCCAGACTGTTCTGACAGAGTTGCGACGAAAATTTCCCAATAAACTGGAAACCAGGTCGCCTGACCTTACTGCACCTGACTTTTTCTTGTGGGGTTTATGTAAACAAGAAGTTTATAAAACAAAGCCAACAAATTTGGATGAACTAAAACAATCCATTCGGGCAACAATTGCGGCTATTCCTGTCGCAACTCTCAAAGCAGCAATGAACAACTTTTTACTAAGATGCCGCACTTGTGTCAACGAGCATGGGGCATACACTAAAAAAAAAGTTATTTGAGTTTCTTAATGTAGCAAAATTCATCAGCCACCCTGTAGAAGGACTAACATTTACTTCAACAAAACTGGAAGATTGGAAATCGGATAAAATGCAGACGAGCTACGAATTTTTAAGTGTCGGAAAACACCCAAAATCGGTTTTTTTTTAACAATAAATAAAACATTTAAGGGTGTTAAAAATTTTTTCAACACGGTTCCGCGTCGTTCTCGGCTAGATCTATAGTGCTCATCATGTCACTTCAAAAGTTCTGATTCACTGTAGCACCGTGTAATTGATGCAATGTGAGTATACAATCCACCAGCGACGTAGCAGGAAATGCGTTACTCAATACTTTACACCGGACACTCCATCGCTTAAACCTATTTGTAAGTGGTATCAAAGATTCCGAACTGCACATTTTTCTGTGAAGGATGAGCCTCGAGAAAGATTGAAAAAATCGTCGACCGACGAGATAAATGTGGCCTTGGTGAAGTGAAAAATTGGAGCCCATGGTATGGAGCCCGAAAGGAGCAAATCCACCTGTGAAAGCTAGCAAACATTTTTGCTGATAATCCGTTAGATTCTTCTCATACAGTAACTGCCAAATATACTGAAAACTGCTGACCGAAAGAGTTCAAAAATTTACTTGGAAATAGGAAAAACGAGGAACTGCACCGCTTCTATTTACACCAATGTGGAGAACTGTTTTCAACAGTAGATTTACAGATTAAATAAATTTATTGAAATTAATGGTTATTTTGTGGAGAAAATAAAAAATAATGAAGATTTAAAAAAGGACATAAAAAAATTTATATATATATATATACACCCATTTTGGCCGAACTCCTTCTCCTATTTGTGGCCTCTGTCTTGATGTTGTTCCACAAATGGAGGGACCTACAGAAAAAGGTAGAAATACACTTGGAGGTTTGCCATTGCCTGCCGAGGGGCGACCGCTATTAGAATATATTAAAAAATTTACCCTTTTTAAAATTCAATTTACCGAATTGTGTTAGTCCCTAAATATATTAATTATTTGGAATTATAAAAATTCGTAAATTTAAGAAAAAACAAGCCATTAAAAATGGTTGTAATAAGAGCCGGATCTGGGAAAATTTCAGTGGCTATCTTCACCGACAGCTTGAGACTAAATAACAGGACTACCTGACTAATAAATATGCAAAGCCCGAAGGTACGTAAAAGTAGATCTATCGATTCTTTTTAGAAATGACGCCAAATGCAATTACGCTTTTCAAAGCAACTCCTCTGAATGATTTTTTATACAGGATTCGTGATTAATAACCACAACTCTCCACCAAGGCTCTGTATGCGTTACCATTTCCAACAACGTACTTGTGCGAAACAAGATTCCCAACCTATGCCGCTACAAAAAATAAAATAACGCAATAGACGGGGATCCAGCCTGACATCAACAAGTTGATGCAAAATAAAAAGCAATTCCATACATTCCGCAAGATTCATATGTCAAATTTAACTAATATGTGAAATATAAAGCTCTATTCCATAACGAAATAAAAAAGTAGTTCTCAATATAGCTCCTTCTTCTGGTTCTCTATAAGGTAAATGGTATTTCAAAAGGCGCGCTTAGATGCTGTTTTAAAATAAAACATGGATGGGATTATTTCAAGTTTCGTTATTTTTAAGTACTAAGCCACTATATCACTTTACTCCTGTAAAAAATTAATCGAATCTGGGGATCATCATCTACATCTATAAGACTATAGATCATATACAAAGAATTGCCGGTCGTTGTATTTGTGGAGCCCTTAGAACTACACAGATGCATTATGTTAAACCTAAAGCAAGTAGGTGCCAAATAGCTCTTAGATTAAGGGAATTAAACTCAACTCATTTAGAACGACCCATAACGGTCATTGGAGCATATTAGAGAAAGTCGCCTGAATTTATTGTAAAACAGACTTTTGTAGCACCGAGAACATTAATTTAAATAAATCCTTTGCCCCAATATTTCCTTTGAACAGATGAAGGTACAGCCCAAACTATTGAATTGGCCCCCAGCCACTTGTAAATTACTTATAGAGAGAGAAACTATTAAAATAGTAAATTCAAAATGGCAAAACCTAATAACACGTGAATTAAGCAAATTGACATGACCAAAATTCAGCAGTGGTCGTTCAAATTACCCGCTAAAATTCAACAAAGAGGATACAAGAACTTTGATAGGCGTATTAACCGGTCATTGTCTAATAGGTAACCATGCTAGAAGGCTAGGAGTTCCAGGTCATAAGGACCCATCACTTCCCTTTCTGAAAACGGAACTATATGAGGGACTAGCTCTGGAAACGCTATCGATATGGGACCATTCAACCTCGTACAAAGCTGCCAAAAGTATACTAAGGACTTGGAATAGAAAAACTGCAAACTTTATTTTATCACTGTCTAGGAAAATATTGGCTGGAGTACTGGCGGGACACTGTCTCACCCCACATCACGCAGCCAAAATGGGATTAGTGCAAAGCGATGCGTGAAACACATGCAATGGGGCGAATACTAGGGCCACTTTGGAGCACCTACTTTGCCACTGCCCTGTCCTTTGTGGGACTTGACAAATGTGCCTAGGATCAACATATTTTTCATCCTTGAAGGATATTGCTGACAAAAGGCTGAATAAAACTCCCCAAGACGTGCATTATGAATTATATTATATAAAATGATATCTTCGACTCCAAAATACATAGCACAGGCAACACAATGGACCCTAGAGGTTTAAGTGAGATAGCCAGCACTATCTAACCTAACATAACTTATCATAACGGATCTACCTACCTACCTACGGCTCTTAACAATTATATGTGCCCGCAAGGGCATCTCTCACAAGGAGGTGACGGGCACGACCACCCCGCGGACCCTAGTCAAGATGTCCCTCGTTTCAGCGACTTTGTAAGAGTTAGCTAAAAAGTTAGGAGACAAAATCCAGCACATGTCTGTTCCCATATAGGGCGGTGTGTTCGTCAGTGTCTGTTCGCCATGTTAGGTGCGACTGTATGTAAAAAGCATGACCGGTATGCAACGGAGCGCACTAGGAGCCACTGAATAGGTCGTTATGACTTTCCACCTGCGACCTCAAAGGGGTGATGTGAGTTCGTTCTGCCGATGTGTTAGCTCCGGTGTATATCAGTAACCAGCCGCCTTGGACCCTGGTCAGGAAGTGTTCGTTGGGCGAAAGAGTAGTAGCTTTCGTTGAGAAAGAGGAGGGATGTTTTTAGTGGAATCACCACACACCTAGTAGCGACGGTTACAACGGTTAGGGCATTTTTAACCCAACCTCACCACAAAAACAAAAAAAAAAAAACAATTATATATGAAAAATAACATTATTTAGCAACATGGGCACATCTACAGTCAAGTCCACCAAACATTCAATTCATGAATACCTCATTGTTGAAAACGTCGAGATAGCGCTGTTGGTTGTTCAGCGGCACTTTCCGCTACAGCGCCAATATTCTTGATAGAACGTCCATTTTTTGATTTGTGACTCCTGTTCTATCATCGATAGAACCAGTTTCTTGAAGTTTTTTCACCAACCTTTGAATTGTCGACTCATTGAGACGATTATTTCCACCAATATATTACGAATTTTGCGTAAAGTTTTTCTTAAAGATCGACCATTTTTATAAAAAGTTACAATAGGTTTAACGCGTTGTTCTATCGTATTAAGTTGTACATCTGCCTACATGACAAACGTCGAAGATGATATAAAAAAGGTACCGTCTCGAAATTATTCACTACTTACATCTAGGCGTCACTTTTGAAATACCCTTTATCTCTTAAATTGAACTTTTCGATATTTTGAACATCGATAATTTAATAAGGTGAATGGCAAAACCAATCTACAATTGTGATAGTTAGAAGTTAAATTTCATTTAAAGTTTTAACCAAATTATGTAACTAATGAACATGAAAAAATTAAATAAACAATAAGGGAAATATAAATAGGAATGAAATAAATGCATTAAATAAAAAACACACAACTTTTGTAATCCATAATGCTATTCTGATAAAAATGTATTAACGTAAATTCAATTGGAATTTTTAAAGAGGTTACTACAGAAACTGCAAACATTTTCTCAGACATAACTTGAAATTGATTTCGATAGATCATACATAACATGATACATTTAGGAAGTTCACAAGTCGTGACATTTATCGTATTTCTTCTGTTGTGATATAGTACAGGGTAGGCCATTTAAAGCGGGCCCATCTGGCAACCCTATAACTTTTGACAGGAACGTCAGATCGACTAATGACATAGCGCGTTGGAAGCGTCAGTCCAAGACAATTTTTACCATGGAGCAGTACACTCCAAAAGAACGCGCTGAAATAATTCAGCTTTACATCCAAAATAACTTCTCAATTGTGAAAACTCAACGTGCGTTTAAAAAAAAAAATAAAGTTAAAAGTGCGCCATCCAAAAGCACTTTACAGCGTTTATACGCAAAATTTATTAACCACGGTAGTCTCAGCAATACCAGCCACGCATCCAGACAACGTACACGACGTTCTGCTGAAAATATCGAGGCTGTACGAGCCAGTGTTGAGGAGGCTCCGCGAACATCGAGTTATCGTCGTTCTCAGGAATTAGGCATCGCCAGGACAACACTCAGGCGCATAATTCGCATCGATTTGAAAATGTTTCCGTACAAAATTCAAATTCACGCGCTACAATCGATTTTTTGAAGCCATTGTTCCCTGGAAGGTTGATTTCGAAAAATGGTGATTTTCCGTGGCCACCGAGATCACCAGATTTGACGCCACCGGGCTTTTATTTGTGGGGTTATCTGAAATCCAAGGTATACATCAACAAGCCAAGGACTCTAACTCAACTTAAAAACAATATCCGACGCGAAATCGCCGCCATACCGGCCGAAATATTGGCCAAAACGATGGAAAACGCCGAAAAAAGGACACATTTGGCCATCAAGGCCAGAGGCAAACATTTGAAGGATATCATTTTCAAAAACTAGCTGGAACAAATCTCCTTGAATCAAAATAAATGATTTTTCATATCAACACAAAAAAAATGTTTTTTTCAATGTTTTTTTTCAGAAACAAATGGGCCCGCTTTAAATGGCCTACCCTGTATTAGGACTGCTGTAAAGTGACACGTGTGCGCACCTTGTACTACTTCATGCACTGTTCCTAAAAAACATCCTTTCAAAGTTGTATTTTGGTATTAAAATTTTACTTGTGAAACAAAAAGAACACTTTCACAAATATCCTAATGCAAGGCGGCGCAAAATTAATCATCCAATTTTATTTTTGATCAAATTTTTTACCAAACACAAAAGACTTATTTTGTGAGATGAAAATCCTTATTTTGACCTTTACGCGCTCCATTGCTTGTCTGTTCGTATACTGCAGCTGTTCACCATTGGCAAAAATTATAAATCTTCCGATAGAGAGAATGATTTTGCGCCACCTTGTACAATACAACAAATAGCACGACTTGTGAACAATAAAGGAGGTAGTTGCATTGCAATTTTTCGGTTGTCATATTAATCACCTGATATTAGTTGTGTTTTTTATACAATAGTTTGTAATTATTATACCGTTAGTAAACAAACATAAATGGTTTTTGTTCAAATTTGTGGATTTCTACAAACTCGCAGATTTTATAACAAAATAAAAACAAAAAACGGTAACATGAGCAACTTTCGCGCCCTGTACCTTGCACCCGAAGTATTCATTTAATAGTGAGTTTGAAACCAAAATCTTGATATTCACTGTTTATGAATTTCTACTCTGAGAAATATTCCTGGTGAACACTAAACGTCAGCTTTCTACTACGTCCAACCATGACGGTACTTTCAATCGAAACTTATTTACAAACAAAATATAAATACAAGCTGTTTTGTCTTTATCTGCCTCTCTTTGCTAATGATTGCAAATTTTGCGTTTTTTTATATTCTCCTCTCTGCGAGAGTATTCTGGCTTGCACTCTAGATTTTTATTGCTGGCTGATGTTAGCCAATTTTTTTTACCAATCAAACATATTTGAAAATATTAGTTCTGATATTTAAAGCTACCATATTTGCCTATTTGCCATCAAAAATAGTTCGGCTTTCTTTTGTGAAAATTTTGCCTTTTAATTGAAAATTTGAAAGGGATTAAGAGGCTGCTAATTTATCTAAGTATTTACTCCGCTCTTTAAAAATATACTGAATTCTGTCGCATAATAATCAAAAGTTTTTAATTTACCATTCTTAATGTCCATAATGAAAATGTCGGGTATTCAGAAACAAATAAATGATTTGAAGTCGAAAAATTTACTGATAATATTCTTAAAGAGAAGAACGAAACTCCTTTTATAAGCAAAATAGCAGACTCGGGTATATACGTTTCGTCGTAGCCAAATGAATTGGTGCGTGACTACCATTCGGAATTAGCAGAGAAAGTAAGTACGAGTCTTCGTGAAACACCAAAAAGAAGAAAAAGTTTTTTCTAATAACGGTCGCCCCCCGGTAGGCAATGGCAAACCTCCGAATGTATTTCTGTCATGTAGAAGCTCCTAAACAAAAAACCATTTGCCGTTCGGAGTCGGCTTAAAACTGTAGGTCCATCCATTTGTAAAAACAACATCAAGAAGCACGCCACAAAGAGGAGGAGGAGCTCGGTCAAACACCCAAAAAAATGGTGTAAGCATTTTATATATTTATTGAACCAGTACGAACGACGACGATGTACAGCGCACGATTACTTTATGCTGTTGCATACAACCGTTTTGTGAACAAGGTTAAATACCCTTGGGCACCCGAGTATAAAAAGTAGAAATGGAAATATCTTCTACATATACATACGTTGGGATATTCGCCCTTTATTGGGTCTCTGGTAGAGCTTATCTGCCACTTTATGCTGTTTTACAAATATACGGGCCTATAGTTTTAAGACGCCTGCGAACGGAAAATAGCTTTTATGGCTAGATTATTATGGTAGAAATGCTATCTGAGATTTGTCAGTGCATTCCGATGTTAGAATACTAGAAAATGGCTCTTTTATAATCTGGGATTTCGTGTCTCTACGCACGAAACGAATGATATTCACAAATAAATCCTATGGCGGCCGCAGAAATATTGACGTGATTCTCTATTTTTCAACCCTTTAATTCAAATTATGAAAATTATTAATATACTCTCACAATACTTTGTTCTTCTTCTTCAATTCTTTTAGATTTGGAAAAAAAAAGATACTTCGAAATCCTATACTCAATACGAGGCAGCTCATATGCGGCGCGCCGCTACTGAAATAGCCATACCTCAAAGACTCTCCATTATTATATTTTTTTTTAAACAATTATGAAATGTGAAGGAATAATAATAATAATATGCTCCTTAATATCTAAAAAAATTACCCAAAAAACTAAATTTTAAATAAAAAAAATGTCTGATGGTTTTTAGACAAAATTTTAAAATTTGTTACATTATATAGGGTGGTTCAATAGGTGCGCTTCAACTTTTTTCCGATAGGAAGGGCGAACGACGCAATATTTTTTATTTTTCGCTTGTCATTTGTAAACTTCATTAGTATACATTTCATCATGGAACGCTACACACTTGAGCAACGATTGCAAATCGTGCAAATTTTTTATGAAAATAATCGTTCTGTTGCTGCTACTTTAAGAGCATTACGGCCATTTTACGGTCCATTTAAAAAGCCGTCCCGTTTTGGGGTTATGTGAAGTCATTGGTCTACAGTAACAAGCCGGCGACGATTTGTGAGCTCAGAGCCAATATTGAACGCGAAATTGCTGGAATTTCGGCCGATTTATGCAAAAGAGTGGTCGAAAATTGGGTTCAACGACTGGACTTCGTAAACCGTGCACGCGGTGGTCATGCAAAAGAAATCGAATTTCATAATATACTTAAATGTATATGTTCAAACTCGATAATAAAAAAAAAAATTAGTTAAAAAAGTCAAACCGTTTGTGTTTTATTCAAAAAAGTTCAAAAGTTGAAGCGCTCTTACTGAAATACCCTATATTATATTGAACTGCGTATTTTAAGCAATAATGTCTGTGATTCCTATTGAAATCCATTTGACAGTTTCGGACTTATTAAATTTTGAAAGATCACTACACTCATGTTCTTACATGGCGTGGCTCAGGCCATTTTGAAAAACTATGAGGTTTCAAAGTATCTCACACATTACTATTATTTCACAAAGATACAAAAAATTGAAACACTACTTGCTTTTTTCTTATTTTTTTAATGAAAATTGGCTGCCTCTCACCAGACTCTCAAATCTAAAAATACAAACACAATGTTCATATTATATAATATAATGCATTTGCAGTTTCTGTAGGTCTTCGATTTTTTGTGAGCTAAAGTGAAATTTTTATCAAATGTAATAGCAATACATACATTTAAATTTTTTTGTTTAAAGTAATTGAAAATAAATAAAAAAGAAGTCAAATGAGCTACTGTGAATAGCATACATAATTTTTAGAGGTGTATTAGGTAGACGAACCGCGTTTCGCGAACAAAGCGGTAAGCAACCGAATACATAATAGTGTTAGATAGCACGTGTTGTGTGTTCTTTACCTATAAATTGATGAAGCTGATGTAGACCTTGACCAAGCAACTAACAAAGCCTCACCTCTACTGCGGTCTTTTTGCCTTTGCAGCAAAATTTTTTCACTATCATCAGGAAACAGTGAATTTTTAATAGTTATGAATAGTAGCCTGCAAGTAAAGTAGGTAGAAAAAATTTAATAACACCAGTTGCGTTAATAATGATTAGAGTAACTTACCGCGGTAAAACGGCCACCAATGCTGATATGAGTATCACGAGCCAATGTATCGTAGAGCCAAAACAACGAAATATCACCCAATAAGTAGAAGGTAATCCAAAGCAGTTAACACATGTTGAGTTGTAAATAATAGAGAAAGCGTAGAATGAACCAAGACTTATGATAATAGAGAGCGCATGTAATATGGTCTGCAATTGGTAACGTGTGTACTTCGAAATTGTTTCAATTTAAATTATATATCTTAATATACCCATGATCTTATTTCCAGTGCACCATGAACTAAATTCGTATATAAACAGGAAGCCGTTATCGTTGCCCCAAACTCCCAAATTCCAATATCCGATTCGGCATATGCACACAAAGCCATGAAAAATATCACTAAGCTTTGGTATAGTGCGTCTAAAAGTACTATCCAGAAGTCATGTGGTTTATAGGCTAGACCCAATCGACTCTTTTGAAATGATTTGAAAATTGAATTGAATTTAACTGCATTGAACGAATGTTTTAATTGAGAACTTACATGTTTGTACAAATAACAATTTCGTAATAGAAAATCTTCAGGCACACGTTTGTCATAGACGCCAATGGCAAGGGGCGGCAAAGATGTAAATATTAAATTATACAACATCAAATACATTTGATCCATCATAACAGAACCAGAAAAGCCGCAGTACAGTTGGTACCAAAATATTAAGAACACAAACGCCTTGAAAGAGTGTAAGACATTTCAAGCGTAAGAAAATGATAAAAGCGAAATTCCTAAAATATTTACAGCATTTTTGTAAAAGAAATAAAGAATCATGCGTGACAAGCGATCGTAACACCAGTAACCGTGTGTTAACAATAAGGGCTCCAAATAACGAAAGCGCGACAATGTGAAATCCGCTGCCATTACTGCCTGCATACCCTCCTGACCGGAGATACCAACGCCTACATCAGCCATCTACATAAAGAAGTCGAAAATTTCAATTAGTCCTGTTTAGAGTAGTTAAATTCACATTAGATACCTGTATCATTGAGACGTCATTTGCGCCATCACCGATTGCTAAAGTACAGAGACGTAACTCTTCTTTTACTACTTTCACCAGATAGGCTTTCTGTAGAGGCGTCGAGCGGCAACATAAAACAGATGCGCAACTGTTTGCTAGTCTCAGGAAGGGTCTAATAAGTTTTGAACTGAAAAATAAAATAAAAAGCATTTTAAACTCCTAATCTGAAAAATTATGTAGAAGGTCACAATTTTTTCTCAAATGATCATTATATTATATTACGATATGCGCTTTTTAAGAGATTTTTTGAAATGCTTCCTAAAAGCTCATAAAAGGCTATGCAAGCAAGAAAACAAAGCAAACAAACACAAAAATAAAATAAAATAAAATAAATAAAAATATATTATATAATACATTAAATACTTGGCGCTTATACGCTTTACTGGGTGTTCGATCGAGCTCCTCCTCCAATTTGTGGTGTGCGAATTGATGCGTTTTGCCAAATGGAGGGGTAGATGGTTTTTTATGAGGAGCTTTTCATGGTAGAAATACTCTCGGAGGTTTGCCATTGCCTGCCGAGAAGCGACCACTATTTTTGTATTTTTCTATTATTTGATATTTTGTTCCCGGGGTTTCGTACCTGTGCACCTCCGAATGGTAGTCGCGCACCAATCCATTCGGCTACGATGACCTGCATATTAACCCAGTATAAATTCTTCTTCTAGCAGAATGAGCTGGTGCGTGACTACCAATCGGTAGCGTCTGGGTTCGAAAGCCAATGTGAGCACGAAACACCAAAATTATAAAAAATATTTTTCTAATAACCGTCGCCAATTGGCAGGCAATGGCAAGACTCCGAAGGTATTTCCATCAAGAAAAAGATCTTCATAAAAAACCATCTGCCGTTGGTAGGCGGCGTAAGTCCTTTCATTTTGTAGAACAACATCAAGA
Organism: Anastrepha obliqua; assembly: GCF_027943255.1. Lineage (NCBI taxonomy): Eukaryota > Metazoa > Arthropoda > Insecta > Diptera > Tephritidae > Anastrepha > Anastrepha obliqua. Next base: position 36,891,879 of record NC_072896.1, read on the forward strand.
CACATACCACAAAATGGAGGAGGAGCTTTGTTATTTTATGTTAAAGCATGGATTTTTGAAGATTGTGATTGGTAAAAAGGTTTCAAATTTCAATAAACTTTTTGGACTTTCAAGCCAGTAGAAAGAGCGGGTGTATGTAGACTTTTCTAGATAACTGTATTTCTACTCATTTTCTCTAGGGCACCTTTATTTATTATGTTTTGATGTTGTTTACTTATTTTTATGAAAATGCTTCAATATCAGAAAATTTGGATTTGGATTTCAGTAAAATAATATAGTGTTACTAAACGGTGACCCTGTTTATAATACAGACGAAGGAACTCCAAATGCTGGTCAGCCGTTTCTAAGCTGCGCAGCGCCCATATGGGCGGAAGGAACTAGTAGAACATAGTGAACGTAGCACATACCTCTCATACCGCACTAAGGACTGTGACGAGATACCTTCTGCTGTCGCCTGAACACCACATTCATAGTGAGGCGTGGGTTATCCTTTAAAACAAGGGTAACACCACCAAGCGATACCAGCTGAAAAGGTATCGCAGTCTGCTGACATCCAAACCTATATTAAATAACCAACTGGACCTGAGTGAATACAGAGAGACGTTAAAGATTTTTCACCGAGAGCTGATTACCCCCCTTAAAAGCTCTGCACGCGGTAATCGGTATCCAACCTCAACTCATTGCAGACAAAGAGCTTCAACTTCCTCGGAATATCCGAACAATTACTTTCTGGATATCCTATTTATCCAGAATTGCTCATCTAACACCCCTCTTTTTTCGGTCCCAACCTCGTCAAAACTGTTCGTTTCCTGGGTCTACCGTTAGGTGATATCAACGACAATGACCGCTTTAAGCAGTATTTTGTAAGTTGCCACAGCAACAATGCATGATGCACTAAAGACATCTACCGGAAAACACTCAGAAGTTCACATAATATAATTAGCAAAATATGTAATAGAAATATTTTAGTACCAAAATAGTTTTTTTTCCTTTTTTTTTAACGGTACCATTTTCCGAACCATTTTACATTTTTTTTAATAGGGAACTGCTTAACTGAACTTTAAATTGTGTTACAAATCAGTAACTAACTAAACAATACGACCAATGGGACCGTTCCCACGACAGTCGATTTTACTTTACCGGAACGACCTGGATTATATCCGACCAAGGACTGTACTCCAGCATGTATGGGGAATGTTTATGCTGCTACAACAAAAATAAACAATTGAGAACTTATAACAGTCGCGTTTAAGTTGCCGAAAGATGTCACACCGTCAAAATTCCCTAAGAGCTTATGGAAATTTTTCACGCTATTATCGTAACAAACCATCAATTAAAAAATATAGTGAATTCCCTAATTTTTAGTTTTACCCATCCTTATAAATGATCTTTTAATAAGAGGAATTTACCGCAAATCCAGGATAAATGTAAGTGTTTTGCCGTCAACAACCAGAGCTCGTGGTTTCAATCGAGTATCATACGATGACTTGCTGTTGTCCAGCTCGGCTAAGTAGAAATTAATTGCACTTTCGGCAGCATCACGAGAACGGGCCGTCAGGCTGCATATAATGATTGAAATATGTACACACAAATTATTTTTACATCCTAGATAATTTCGGAAATGTTTCCATAGGAAGCGGAAAAAATTCTATACATACCGTATTAATTCCATCTGTTGCGTGAACAATTTTGCCGAATAAGCAACGTTTATTGCTGTTTCCGGCTTATCACCAGTTAGCACCCACAGCGATATTCCAGCTGAAAGCATAGAAGCTATCGTTTCCGGAACGCCATCTTGCAAACGATCCTCAATGCCTGTAGCACCTAACAAGGTCAGATTAGACTCTAGCTTGGCAAACGAATCTCGGATACGTCGTTCTCTATTCTCCAATGACATTTCAATTTCTTGATGTCGTGCCCACCATTCGGTGTACTCTGAGGGATTGAGTATACGCTTTGCCATCACCAATATGCGCAAGCCTTCTCGCGCGTAACGATCCAATTGTTGTTGCGCCTTTTCTCGCATTAGACCTAATGTAAAATTACAAGATTATAATATATGTATGCTCTTTGTTGTATTAAAATTCAAATACCTTCCGGAGTGTTTGGCGGGCATGGCACTAAAACAGGCATAATAGAGCTGTCGGCGCCCTTTGCATAAAGTATAATTTCTTGTGTTCCAGTGCGCCGCACAACGATTGACATGCACTTGCGACTCGAATCGAAGGGTAAAATCTTTAGCACCTCATACTCCACCATACCTGAGTTTGGAATGCTTACTAATATGTGATTCGGGCTCCGGTTGACCAAGCAACAGTCGTAGCTGTAAGCAGCATTCACCAGCGCAAGCTCATCTGGACTTTCGGCTTCATACAATGGTCTTCCATCGGCTGTTTTGAATGTTTGTCGACTCTTTGCTTGACTAATAAATAATTTTTATTGAAAACCACTTATACATAAACTTAAAGTTAATTTTATTTTGACTTACTTTATCTTGTTGGAAAATTTTTTTGCTTGTGCTTTTACATTTAGAAAAGAGGTAAGACTTGTTATTTTTGAATTGATTACAGCTTTCGCTCGGCCCGTTGGTGATATGCTATTTGAGAATGACTTAATTTTCATTGGAGGTGAATCAGAAGTAGGCGTAGTCTCTGCGGAGCTGCTTATTGGTGACAAAGATGGTATATGTATTTGTGTTGGCAAAACATAACCGACGTTCGGAGGCGGCGATGGCGTTACGGAACGTGATTCGGCTAATCGTGTGTAACGATCAGCCGGTACAGCAAGTGCTAAATTATTATTCGCTATCGATGATGAAGATGAATCTGTTTGAGTTATGTTTTGGAGGGGAATATGATTGTCTTTTCCACCTAAACAGATTTAATTGTATAAACAGCAAAACTAAAAAAGCATAAACACCTACCTTTCGAATCACTATTGCTTGCATCTTGAACTTCAATTATGCCACTAGCATTCATCAAATCATGATGCGGTGTAGCACTTACAATCACCGTATTGCAAATTGCCAACACCAAAAGAAACTCTTGAAGCCGCTGCGCATTCGGTGATAAATACTGACCCGAGTTTATTACTTCTAGCATATCACTAATTAGTGTGGAATTAGTTATAAGCGGTGGTGCAGGTGATCCTGGCTTTGAATGTAATTGTTCCAGCTCAGAAGGTGGATGATTATAGTCTATGCCATTGACAACACATCGTCGAAACAGCATTTTATTTTCAGTCAGTGTTCCTGTCTTATCTGAAAAAATATGCTGTACTTGTCCCAATTCTTCTGTGATATTCATCGCGCGGCATTCGGTTTTTTTGTTTGTATCCTGATCATACAAATCGATGTTGTTGTGTATGTGATAGACTTGAAGGATTTTGCATAGTTCAATTGTGACATACAACGACAATGGAATCATCACCTGCAATATGATAATGTACGTCCAGAAAGTCAAAAGACCTTCGTAGCTGGGATTAACGTCAAAAGGTAGATATGGTACAGGGAAATGTTCAAAAGAGCTCAACCACATTTTGCAACCAACGGCACCAATAATGCACAATATCAACAAAATTATCACACACCTGAAAGAATGGAAGAGGAGGAAAAAAGTGTAGATTACTGTAATATCGTTAAAAAATGTGGAAATAACATAAACCTTGTCATTAGACGTGGATAACCATTTCATTCAAATTTAGTTTTCATATTTGATTATTTATTTCATTGCTCACATAATTTCATTACACCGTGTTTCATTTTCAATAAAAAAATGTACTGAAAAATATGCGTGCATCTTTTAATTATAGCCGAATTAAATTAGACTTCAAATGATAAGATGGACCCCCATGCCACGTACTAAATGTGGCATCTATTTTACAGCCCATTGATCAATAGCAATAAACGCGATAAACAATTAAATAAAGAGTGATACCATGGACAAATATATATATATATATATATGTATATAATACATATGCCATTATTTAGTCTGGTCAGGGACAGCCAAGCTGTTCTAAAGGCCTTGAAAACCGTTTGCACTTCTTCAAAAATAGTCCAGGAATCTAAGTTCCATGAACTCCGTTTCAAGGTGGAATGAGTTTGAACTTGTATGAGTACCATGACACTGTGATGTTCACCTGGCCGATGAATTGCTAAACTCCAGTTCTTTGGAGAATCCAATTGGACTGGACCCAGTTTTAGGGCCAAGTATAGCGGGTATAGTCGGGTAAATCAAGTATTTCATTAATGCAGCACATGAGAACCGCTGGTGTAATATGTACACCTGCAAAATAACCGAATTTTTCTAAAAAATATTTGTAGGGTAGTAGCTACGAGCCCTGATAATACGGATTATGTACCACAATCCATGTCACATTAGGCATAATCGATAATCCACTGTTTACATCTTGTTTAGTGGATGAGGATAGTACAGAACATTTTATCCGCCGCTGACCGGGCAATATTGCCAGAGCACTTAGCAAATTTAAGCGGTCCACATTTCAATTCCATGACATTTTTTGGCCACCATTTCTGTGTTAATTAGGATTGATATCTATTTTTAGAAATGGACATGTTTCTTCACAATAAATGTTGTTACTCTGGTTAAGCTTCATTCTTCAAGCTACAAGCCAAAAATAAACTTTTTTAAGTAGTCTTGAAGTTTTTATAGATTTTAGAGTCGCAATTAGTGCATAGCATAGTTGTACCGCCAGAAAACATTGATATCGTTAGAATGGTATTAGTTGGAAAGTTAATAGTATATATTGTCTACAATATACTCTACTACTTGCAATATGCGCCCAAAGCCGGCGCTATAGCAACTAATATTAATATAATAACAGGCCCCAGCACTCTCCCTTGGTTACACTCTGATTTTCTTTTCAGCAAAAAGCTATAGTGGCCCCGTAGTCGAGTATGTTTAAACTTGACTGCAATTCGGGTTGTCCCGGGTTCGATGCTTATTGTGACATTCCGTGTGGCGGAATAAAACTTTAGTCCCTTTACTTGTGCATAAAAATCACAAAAAAAAACATGCAGTTTAGCGCAAAAAACGAAGAGCTGACCTTCAGTTATTTTAACATAAATTGATAGCCTAATTTTGGTAATAGCAATAATAATAGGGTTAAATATCCCCTAAAAATATTCCACAATGGCTTGAACCCATTTACTGCAATTAAAATGCAATTCAGAAAGTGTGCATCCGTCAGCAGCTGGTTTGTATAAAATTTGATGTACATAAATATATTTTAGTACGTAATATAATAAAAATATTTACGGTCGGGTTCACACATTTTTAATCCTGGAATCCACTGATTATCTTCGTATTAATAAATGCCAATTAACGGCAGATGGTTTTTATGAGAGGCTTTTTCATGGCAGACATATAGTCGAAGTTTTACAACGTCCCTAGTGTGGAGATCACCATTACATAAAAAAGTTTTCTGTAATTTGGTGCTGTATGCCCACAGTGGGCTTCGAATCCCTACGCACATTTGAAAACTGACTAAAATCATACGAGCATTTTAAATAGACTAAAATTACCATATAACATCAATATTCATCTGTTGTTCGACTTGAGAGCGCTTGTAACGTGGGCCACTGTTGTTCAGCATTGATTTCGTTTCGTGGCCCGCATATACCACTATGCCTTCAACGAAATCAGTATTCTGAAAATAAATCATTTTAGTTATAACTCCATTTGTACAAATATCAATTATCCAAATTAACCTTCAGACGGCTTTCTCTAAGCAGCAAATTTTCCGTGGCAATGGGTATACGCTCTCCAGATGGATGTATTAAGGCCCCATGGAATCTGTAAAGTTTTGTTGTGGGCGCATCAGCTTCGACTCGACTCACAAATTTACTAGGCGTGAATATTGTCTGTTTATCTGTAAAACCACGCACAACCTAAGAAAGAAATATTTAGCTATGTTGTATGAAAATAAATTCAAACTGATTCACTTCTCTTCGTTTAAGATTCGTTTCACCATCTAAATCACAAGTGTCAATATAACAGGCACCGTGTGAGTCGCTTGTCCGTAGAAGCAGTATGTCTGCTGGTACGGTTTCATTGTTAGATAAATGTACTAGGTCGCCAACATGAACATCTTGCCACTTAATCTTTTTGTAGCGCTCCGTTTCACTAGAATGAAATTATAGATAAATAGTTAATAATAGTGTTAATTAAATATTCTATTATTATCTTAAAAATATATGTATACAATATAAGGACATTCCGATTTTCATGCATATGAGAAGTAGTGCCACCCGGTGTTAACTGTGCTAAAGTGGTGAAATTCTCTTTTCAGATTAGTGGCACCATATCCGAATACAAGTCTGGAGCTCAAAAGAGCAAAGACGTTCCCAACATGAAAAAAATTAGATAAAATGCCAAAAAGCAGACATTTACTTGGATGAACTTATCTGAATAAAAAAAATCATTATAATCACATAAGTATCACCTCACATTTTCGCTAGAAAATGAAAAACGCTATCAGCAGATTGCAAATAATTTTAAAATCATACTATCTGTATTCAAGATGTTTCAAAATCATCAAAAAATCTTAACAAAAGGTTTGAAACTTTTCCCGCAAATTTAGATATTTCTCAATAAAAAATAAGAAAATGCAAGGTGAAGTCCAAAATAAACAAGACTGACTGTCATCGGTACAAAAATGAGTTTCAAAGAATGAGCTAATATCAAATTTTGTTTTAAAATCGTTAACGTAAAACTGTTACCGAAACATTTAAATTGATGAAAAAAGTTTATGGCGATGATTGTCTATCGCGTGCCAGAGTTTATGAATGATTTACACGTTTCAGAGATGGTTGTGAGGATATAAATGACAATGAACACACGGGTCGCCAAAAATCAGTAATCACCGAAATCGAAATCTCAATCGAAATTGTTCGTAAATTTATCAAAAGTTAACCGAAATCATCGTTGAAATTCATGGAATCGGAGTTGAATATCTCCAAAACATCGAATTATCGCATTTTAATTGATCATTTGGGCTTACGAGAGGTCTGTGCACGTTTCATTCCGCACAAGTTGACTGAGGACCAAAAATTGCTCAATGCAATTTTCTTGGCGTTTAGAAGCGTTTGTTGCATCGCATTCGTCGAATTAGCTCTAATTAGCGCGAAGGAGGAAGCTGGCGCTCATTGCATGGGAATGCACCATCTCATCGATCCACTCTTGTGACTGATTTTTTGACTAGAAATCGCATTTTGACCATCAATCACTCACCGTATTCGCCTTATATGGCTCCCTGTGACTTCTACCTATTCGGAAAATTGCGTTTCGCCATGAAAGGAAAACGTTTTGCGCCCGTAGAGGCCATTCAAATTGCTTGTACCGACATCCTGAAGGACATTCCGGTCAATGGCCTGAAACACCCTTTCGAAAAGCTTTTAGATCGCGCAAAACAGTGTATCGAATCCAAAGGCGAGTATTATGAATAAATAAACTCGAAGTTATCAGAATGAAGCTCCGGTCGTTTCTACTTTATCTCAGCCTTGTTTATTTTAGACTTCGCCATGTATGTTAAAGTAAATTTTCATACTCAAAGATATTATTTTGTAGTTTTATACTGCTACAATTGCAGCCGTGACCACGTGAAATTATTTATTACCTACTTATAAATACGTGGCCAATCTTGAGCAAACAACTCGAGAGGTTTTTGGAAAGCCACGTAAAAGGAGCTTTGAGTTTTCTGTGTAAGGCTTTATAAGGAGGAATAGCTCGAACTTTTCGGATCCTTCAATTCATTCTAAATTAGATTAAGCAGTATTCATTTGGAAGCCTTATTATCAATTCTCTATTGGTAAAATTGGACGTGTGCAAAAAAATTTTTCCCGCTAAAATTTTCTGATCCCGTCTCTTCCTATAAGTCTCGATTATTCTAATTAATCTTAAACCACTAGAAAGTAGAAGAACGAATAAATGTTATAAAAAGTTCTTAAATTCCAATAAATATAATTTCTGCATTAAATATCAGTATTTAAAAAGTTACTAGAATCTTTCAAAATGGCAACAAGAATGATGTGCGTAACTATAGACCAATTTCAAAGCTGTCCACTAGTTCCAAATATTCGAAACTATTATTAAAGAAAAATTATACTTTGCTCGAAATGTCAATTTTTTTCCAGCCAGCATGGTTTTGTAACAGGTATTCCACTGTTCCCAACCTAGCTGTTTTCAGTGAATATTGTATTCTATATATTTTCGTGTGACTTCATGTTGATCGCATCTACACTGATTTCTCTAAGGCCTATGGCACTGTGTCACATAGAATTATATTGTGCAAACTGGGTTTTCTTGGCTTTCACTCGATTTTCCTTTTATGGTTAAAATATTATCTAAGTGGAAGGAATTGTCTTGTTGCATTAAGGGGGAATCGTCTGCCCTATTCATTGCTACTTCTGGCGTACCTCAAGATAGTATTCTGATGTAGTAGATGCTTTTTATTTGCCAGGCACCTATTATATGCAGATGTCTTAAAAATCCAGACATCGTAATGAACTCGCTTCTCTCATCAGTGTCTTGAAACTGTAGGTCCCTCCATTTGTGGAACAATATCAAGACGCACGTCACAAATAGGAGAAGGAACTCGGCCAAACACCCAAAAAGGGTGTACGCACCAAATATATATATATATATTTATATATATTAAGCGATATAATCAAAGCGAATTTATTGTTCTTGTTATAAACACTTTGGTTTTCAGTTATTGGGAGTATTGAAGAAACATGCATGGCAGTGTCAGTCGTAACAACATAACACGATGAAGAAAATACAAAGCTGGTGCCATCCACAAACCGCTACTTTGTTCTTGGCAAATTTGACATTTGAGTGACGTCAGGAAAACAAACAAACATTTGTGTGCAAAGTTACTTGTTTGTGAGTCACTTAATGGATATTTTAATGTTTAGATTTAAAAAAAAAAATAATAAAAAGGTGCCGCGTATTAAACTGTGAAAGCGCAAATGATAATAAAGCCCCCAAATGCAGTTTTTTCCTTGGTTTCACTCACGATGTATTCTATCATTATTGGCTTTCCACTTACAGCAATTGATTAATCATGTATTCTATCATTATTGGCAGCATTCGAGTTAGATGGAGAAGAGGATGCGAGAACTGGTGCTGGCATATATGAAGAGAGCAGTCGGTTCTACAATACTGAAACGACATGGATTAATATTCGGCCAAGGACTGTTAAAACATTTATGGAGAATAATTATCCTGTTAAAACAACAAGAGGATGATGAGAGAGCTGTCTCAGCAGAGTTAAGAGAAAGTGAAAGCGATTGAAAATAACGCATATTCTCTTGTATATCATATACATTTATACGCACATTATTACGGAAGTCTGACTGCATTCTTTACATTATAAATGACAGCAGCAATATCGAAATCAACCAATTTGCTAGGCACTACCCGAAGTTCTTTTTTGAGAAGAATTTGTTTATCACTTTGCAGAGTTAATAAGAAAGTACATATAAGCATGTTCTCCTTCAAGAGTAAAAATTGCATCAAAAATTTACTCGAAAACTGCCTACTTCAACTCTGCAGAAATGCAATGTCAGCTAGTAACAGATAAGCACACACTAAATAAAAAGTAGAAGGACTAAAGTCAACTTTTGACAACAGGTACAAGGGATTGTAAAAAGCATGTAAATGACGTATCAAATGACTATCGCACGAATTTCAAGTTGTAGATAAGCAGGGTCTTTCAAGCTGAGTTAATATCTATAAAGGAGGCTACGTTGTGGATTAGAAACTCGTCTACTACAGCACAACCGATCATTATCTACTGTGACAGTCAAGCTGCCGTAAAATCTCTACATTGTAATAATACTCATTCCAAAGTAACAATTGAATTCCGAGCTATTCTTAATAAGCTAGCTAAGCGTTGTTTGGGTTCCTGGACACAGAGACACTCCTATAATTTTTCAAGAATAAAGTAAATCTACTCGAAATGTACCTTACAATAAGGAAGATAGTTTCATTTTGAAATTTTTGCTATAAACTGAATTAATTGACGTTCATTTTTATTTTTTAGGGGAGTTTGTGGATTTATAATACTATAAAAGAAAGACATTACAAAAAAATATTTCATTATCTATAGTGTTATATCATCCTCTAGTAGTCAGTCTAACGGTAGAAAAGAAATAATTTATAGCCAATAAAAGCTCTATGGGAAGCATAATCTTCTTTGTGATAACGCGGCCCATTTTTATCGCATATGGGGTACCGTTGAGACGACAAAATTTCAAACCCCCTTATTTTGCAACTGCCTTTTAAGTTTTCGCAATCTCTAAATATGAATGCACGTCGTACTAAATAAAGATAAACGTAAATACATTCCTTAAGTGCATTAAACAATGTAATATTTGACTTAGCATCCGGTTATATAAGTATCATATTTAATTTTAGAATACTGATTTTTTTTTTAAATTTTTTAAAATAAATTTTGCTTGAAACCCAAGCACTTGTTTACTTTTGTCAAAGAATATGGTAGCTTAATTTCAAAAGAAAAAGTCAAAAGTATAGTTTATGGCAAATTTAGGCAAAGACGGGCCAAGAAGAAGAAGTTAAACTATCTTTAAATTATTTTATCATATACCGTACATAATTGCAATCGATTACAATAAAAAATTCAGAAAATCACCACATAAAATGCTCAAAACATTTGTTTCATTTCCCAAAGGCTGCTTAGCATTTTATATATGCACACATAAATAAATTATAAAATATGCACACAGGAGTAAGAATGTGACCAAAGAATCTGGCGGGTTTTTAATATAATACGCGCACAGGAAATCTATTAAAATTATTCACTGGTCGTATTCGAGTATTCGAAACTGATTAGGTTCCTTGTAGCCGTGAACACTGTATCATCCATTTGTAGGGGAAAGATATTTCAAAAGAATTCGGCGGTAAAATTGCAAAAAGCTGATAAAAACTACATAACCAAACTTGGAAGCATCGATTTCATCCGCAACTATTTCATATGCGCTTATTGCCTCATACAATTTGTGAACGTACAAAAATTTCATAGCTAAAAATCAAACCCTTATTTTCATGCTACAAACCCAATATATTAGGTGAAAAAAGTTCTGATTGTTTTCAGCTTGGTGCTTTTGTTGAGCCATATCCCACGAAATTTCTAAAGAACAAACAAAAATTATGTGTGTTCTGGTCACTGTGGCGCATCTCGCGGTTCATACCGACATAGGTTGAATCAAGTATGATCGTTGAAAAATTCCTTCGAATCCTTGATTGATCCAACTGCTAATTTTCTAGTAAATACTTTTAAGCTAATCTCGACTTCAGTGTGTTGAAAACATCGTATAAAATCGAATATACCATTTATTTTCTAATGACTCTGTAGTTTCCAATCGATTGAATAAACAACAAATCCTGTGTTTAATTCAGTGATTAAGTTCTATTGTTGAGGTTTTGGCGGCCACAGGTTTTAAACTATGTGAATTTTCCCGTCCTTTTCAGCTGCATACGTAAGGTATATTCGATTATAATTAATTATTAATGCGACAAGTATAATAAATTATACATATAATAACAGAAATGGTCAATGTGCAGATGTAACACTGCCGATAATATTCAAATAAATATGAATTAAAAAAGTAGGCAAGGCTAAATTCCGCGAAGGTTGGTAACATTTAATTTGGACTGGGTATTAACATGAAGGACGGGCAGAAATTCCTCCCTAACATTTAAAGAGTGAGACTGGGTTTTATCCAATCTCAATCATTTTTATGTGGGATCTAAATGAGTTGGGGACGAGTTTTATTAAATCGATATCGACATACTAGTAATGGCAAGGGCGTGGAAGCGCCAAATTTTTAAATTCTTTCTTTCATCCCTTTTTTTTCTTTTTTTGGGATATCTTAATTGACGCGATAATGAACGAGTTTAACGAGCGCGCCCGTCATTTATTTCTCGCACTAATCGGCGCCAGTTGGAGATACCAAGTGAAGCAAAGTCATTATCCACCTGAAGAGGAGGCCTTCCTCTTCCTCTGCTACTCCTTTCAGAGCTGGAACATTTGTATCCACTTTTCCTAAATTTGAGAAATTTTGATTTATTTACAACAGATCTTGCGTTTTCCTCTTTTTAAAAAATGACCATTATAGTGGAAGCTTCATTGAAATATATTGCATATACAGGGTGAACGATATGAAGTGTTACCTATTCAAAACACTATAACTTTTTTGTGTGAAATTAGTTTTTATTGATTTCAAAGAAAAAATTGTTCAAAAATGATTACAATTTTAACATATATTCACTTTAGCTCGATATGTCCACCTTGTGCCTTGACTATAGCCTTCAAAAAATGAGTTGCATGCTGCATGAATGTGATCTTGAGGTATTTTGGCCCATTCTCGTATAATCGCTTTTTTCAGCGCATACGTACTGGCATATTTTTTAGTTCCCACCTTGCTCTCCAAAATGGACCAAATGGAATAGTCTATCGGATTTGTGTCTGGCGAATTCGAAAGCCATTGTGTGGACGAAATGAAGTGTGGAACATTCTTGGTTCACACGAGCTTTATGAGACGGTGCCGAGTCCTGTTGGAACGTCCATGGTCTACGACCGAAATGTTTGCGTGTCCACGGCTCTAAAGCAGCTTCTAAAACATTTTCCCGATAATAACTCGCATTCACTTTGACACCAGGCTCGATAAAAACGATTGGAGAGCGTCCATCAGCGGTGACTGCGATGGGAAATTGCTTCGAGTGGTCATTCGTTGGCTCAAATTCTCGTATGAGCGTTCGGTCAAGTAAACACGATCGTTTTGAGTGTTTATGAACTGCTCAATTGGGAATTTTTTTCATCAGAAAACACAATGTTAGGAAATTCGCAACGTTCGTGCAAGCGCAACAACTCCTTTGCTCTTTCGCGCCGTACTTTTTTTTTGCTGGGGTGAAAGATCGTGTGCTTTTTGAAACTTGTAAGCCTTAACCTTGAGCTCATTTTTCCATATGCCTCGAATGCTGTCTTGCGATATTTTCAGTTCTTTCGCCATTTTTCTTCCACTTCGACGTGGATTTCGTTCAAGTCGAGCCTTCACTTTCCGAACCATTTCTGGCGTTGTTGCGGTTTTTTTGTTTCACCTCCGCTTTGCAATGCTACCAGTATCATTGTATTTTATAGTGCGATACACAAACATTTTCTTCACTTTGAGGTGACTGAGCTCACGAACAATGGCTGGTTGTGATTTACGCAATACCTTCTGCTCAAATATGAACGAGACGTTATCATAAAACGGTCTGCGGATGACATATGGCAAAAATAAATTTTTTGTTTTTTGGTAGGACTGTTATAAGCTTACATGGCAAATTTCAGCGTGATATGTCACATAGTTTGTTTTCTGTGCTACTCTAAACAAGTCCAGCTCGAGTGTGACTTGTTTACAGTAGCACAGAAAACAAACTATGTGACATATCACGCTGAAATTTGCCATGTAAGCTTATAACAGTCCTACCAAAAAACAAAAAATTTATTTTTGCCATATGTCATCCGCAGACCGTTTTATTGATACCGTCTCGTTCATATTTGAGCAAAAGGTATAACGCAATCACACTATTACGTTTGAATTTCATCACAGAAAAAAAAATTCAACAAAACTGAGACGCAAATGCTTTTGATGGCTTATAAACAATATATTGAACTGTCATTAGAACAATTTTGACGTTGATGTCATGAGCTGTTTTATAGATACAAGCAGTGTGAAGTTGTTCACCCTGTATAATTTTTTCCTAAGTTATCATGGGCACGCACAGACGTGTAGTCATGGCTAAATCGACTCTTCTTATCATTCTGAGCATTTTGGTATTGGGTATGGGAATAAGTTTCCCTGAAACAACATCTTTTTTGCGGCTTAATTTTTTCTAAACGCAGTTTTGTTAGGTCGAAAATAGTCTTCAAATCTGAACAAGATAGTATTTTAACAACTGCAACAGCAATTATTTACAAATCTACATTATTACACCTACTTGTTATCTGCTGAATTTAGGATATGGGATCACTGCCTTATAATTTTCCCTTACACTTTTAACTGAGCTCTACTTTCTTCATCCATTTAACTTGAATCCGAACGAAAATATATTTTTGTACAAAAATCGCAACTAAGAACTAATGTCACACTTGTCCCTTCTTTTAATTTATCGATCAATTGTCGAATTCGTCTCAACACGTTAAACCAATACCGAATGTGATGTCGGCGGCGATGTCGATAACACCAACCATACTAGGGTGAACGAGATTGATATCATAATGGACAAAGATACTTTAATCACAGATTTATTTGGTAACAAGAATCATAACATCGGTATAAGACTAAATAAATTAAGATGACAAAATCATGCAATAACCCAAGAATGTCTTAAAATCGTAAATGGAGGCGCGTTCTATGTAAAGTAAAGAAAATGTATGTATATCGCTTTTACTTCGTAATGCAATGACTTGAACAAGTATCTACACTCTAAGAATGGTAGAAAAAAGCACGTAAACCCTCTTGTTTACAATTACTTGGCTCATCAAACGTATTCACTTTGGTCAATAAATCTCAAGGCCGTAATAAAAGGTAAATAAACACTGTCGTTACCCGCCCCTGTGCTAAAATAATCAGTACACGAACAAAAGTTTTAGTATCAATTAAAATGAGTGATTCAAAATGCAAATTATTGACTTATTCTAAAGCAAACCAATGACTCCTTGTCAATTTTATGTTGACGATTAAGTTGCTTATATTTACACAAATGCTTGCCAACTTATTAAAGAACTGTACCTACAGTATTTTAGTTGTCGAAGGTATTTTAAAATCGATTGAGGAATTTTTTATAAAAAAAAACTGCAGTCAGATTAAAAAATGTATGTATGGATATGTATGTATATAGATCTTTCTAAAAAAATATATTGTGGACCTTAAACGAAGGAGGTTGTACTCACCAAAACTGCTCCAGACCAGACAATTTTAATACATTTTCTTTATTATATACCTCTTCATCTACAAATTTCTCATTTTCGATTAAAAGCTTGTGCATTTTTGTATGTTATGTACTGATTTCTCAAAAGCGTTCTATAAAGTCAGTTATTCCATTTTTTTATTCATAGTTTTTATTAAAAACTAGCAAGTTCGTGTTTTCATTCAATACTTTTTATCTTGGAACCCTCATCATCGCAAATGTATATTCATTATCGACAACATGTACTCCAACGCTTTCATAGAGACGCCGGAGCTGCCCAAGACAGTATTTTAGGCCCCTTGCTATCAGTTATTTTTATCAATGACATATCGACTTGTTTTAGTAACTACGATACTAACCATCTATTCTCTATTCGAATTCAAGACCTTTTCACACATTTTAAACTCATTAGACACCATTAAGATCCAAACTGATCTGGATAATGCCTCAGCTTGCTGTCGAACCAATGGTTTACAGTTAAATCTAAGCAAGTGTTTTCACTT
The DNA here is from genome assembly GCF_027943255.1 of Anastrepha obliqua. Classification (NCBI taxonomy): domain Eukaryota; kingdom Metazoa; phylum Arthropoda; class Insecta; order Diptera; family Tephritidae; genus Anastrepha; species Anastrepha obliqua. Next base: position 36,907,381 of record NC_072896.1, read on the forward strand.
ATCCACTTCATATTGTATCCACTCTTAACGAGATAGCTGACTTAGATGTAGTTTTTGTCAATATTTCATACTCATCTAAGTTACACCATTGCTAATATTTTCAGTGCTCGCTTTTACTCCTATTCAAAGTAGAAGCATTATTCTTTCGCTGAACTTTTTTTTTTGACAATATTAAGGGTTTCAATCAGAGGTTTTATTTTGATATTCAAAAAAAATGCTATTTTTAATATAAATGATTCGATGTTTATTTCATTATAAAGAGGAAGGTATGCCGTTAATAGAGGAAAATAACATCATGCAAATGACCACCACGACCTGTAAGGGTCGCAATATCCTTTTCATGAAATTTTCCGTAACCGAATTGCAAAGTGGCTGCCCTATGTCCTCGATAGCCTCACGAATTCCATCCTTGATGGCTGTTGGCGTAGACCTTCTCTTTCACGTGGCCCCAAAGAGAAAAGTCACAAGGTGTTAAATCACAAGATCTCGGTGGGCAATTGTGGTCACCTCTTCGAGAGATAACACGGTCCGGAAACTTTTACCGTAAAAGATCAAAGGTTTCGTTGCTTGTGTGGCACGTAGCGCCGTCTTGTTGAAAATAAACATTGTCCAGATCAATACCAGCCCTTTATATATTTAAATAACACCTGTTATTGGAAAACCCTATATTTGATTCATCATACCTCTTCCTTTCCATATTCCAAACAGTACCCACCGTCATGTTGATATTTTTTACAGAGCGGGTCCGAACTTTCTTTCTAATACTCCTATTTCTAGAGCCTTGAATAAATTTAATATTCTTTCGAATTCTGTTGCCATAGATTTTTCTATGCTTAAGTCTGAATTTAAAATGAAGAATGATTTTATCAAACATTGGGAAGGCAGGGAGTTCACACGGCACTTGGATGAACTCAAGACATAGCAAGTTAAACTGTTTATCCTTCTCTTCAGAGGCCTTACGAACTAACTCTGCTGGATACCATAAATTGCGAATTGGATTCTATGCGAATGTGCAGCTCTTACAAGACGCAGGCTCGTACATCTAGGTGGTGCGATTCTAAATCCATTAGTGATTTGGAACAAAAACCGTGAAGATTCGATCAAATTTATCAAAAGTCTCCAATTATAATTATAAGCCTGCGTTCAATAATGCAATACTAAAAGGCAAAATTTAGTAACATCACATAAAAAAGAAAACCATTAATTTTGATTTATTATTTTATATTTTTTGTCTATCCTGTAATATTTGATGTATGTGTTATTTACTTATTTTACTTAGCACTCTAAGCCGAAGATACATGCAATATATAAAATCAATTTTTGGCTGGTGTCCTGCTTGCGCATTTACTTAATTTCAACCACCTTCTCTTTATACGAATACAAAAATAATGGAATTTATAACCAACATTCTCATTGATAATACATATGTACATATATTGAAATGCCAGAACCCTAATAGCTGGTAAATCGAAATTCTATTATTTATAAAACTGTGACACTCGTATGTGAACGCACATTGGTAAATTGGATATGGAAGTAGTTTACCTAATACAATTCGAATAGCCGCCATGCATAAAGGTAAGATCAGACATGGCAAGAAAAGAGCTTTTTCACTTTAATGTAAAAAAAGTTTACGTTTTCGTATCAACGCTCGAAAAGTAGTGTAATAAGAAAGTTCGAAGATCAATTTCGAAACAGAAATCTACATTTTCTTTCTTTTTAACTTTTCCTTGACATTTTAGTGTTGTGTAATAAAAAATATTTTTATGGAGATTGCGGTCAAAATTATTCAAGTGGTGCCGATTGAATTAACATAGATTATTATCAAAATATTGTCTAAAATATCTAAGCATATGCAATATCAATAGAAATACATACATACATATCTCTCTACAGCCAAACATTGAATTTATGTGGATAGTCCCTTTTTCTTGATTTTTCCGCTGGATTTCACGTAGACACCAAAGCTGGGACCATGCTCGGTCTTGGAGACATCCATGAAAATGCGAAAACAGTGTTTGCCAGGCGCATTTCCAGAGTTTGACCACAATTGAGCCTCTGGCAGCACTGTATCTCTTTTCAAGTATGATACAACTCCTCATGACCTTTTATTTAGTTACCATTTACTTTTATTGTTGTTGTTTTTGTTTCAGTAAGGTAGCAGCATTACTGATTCCTTGATTATATCCAGGAAATTGCAATTTTTTCTAATAGCGGTCGCCCCTCGGCAGGCAATGGCAAACCTCCTAGTGCATTTCTGCCATGAAAATACTCCTCATAAAAACCATATTTATTCGAGGAAATAGAGTGTAACCGCTAATTTCTATTATTATTATAATAATTTCGCGCTCTTTTTTTTCAAAATGCCACAATTATTGATGTAGATAATTCATCCTATTCCAAAATATGTGCTAACTTAATAATGGTAATAAATAACGAAACGTCCAAACCCACAGATACAACTTAACTTCAAAAGCCAAAAAGTTATTCCAGAGAGACAACTTGCTTACTGAGAGCACATGCCATGACTTGTCTGACAGCACCTTAAGACAGATATGAGCTGGAACTGGTTACAATAGCCGTTTACACTGCACAATTAACTTGTCGCACGCAATGGCAAAAGCCACGCGTCCTTGTTAGTAATGACTCACAATATGTTGGAAAAAGAGACGCACAGTAAATAACCATATTTATTTTCCCTTAATTATTAAAGCATTTATTTTGTAATTTTATATGAACTAAGGCGAATAGTGTCCTTGAGCGTAACTTATCGACTCTTAGCCCAAGTATATGGACTTGCATGTTACTACGGGCGTACAAAATAAAACAGATATGTGCGTTTTTTTTTCTTTTAGTACTCTCAAAGTAAGGTGGGGGCCGTAGCAGAATGGAGTTCTGTGTAGACTAACGTCCGAGTTCGAAACTCACTCTGGGCATAAAACAAAAAACAAACCATCTGCCGTTTGAAGGCTGCATGCAATTATTTTCTCGATTATTTTTGTGTGAAGTAGAGGAAAATCATCAGAAAGGAAAATCAAGCACAAATGGGCACCGGCAAAGAAGAGTCGTAAGAATATTTTTAATAAAATAATTAATATATATTTTGCAATTTCTACCAACTGTGCCCAACTGTGTCATTAAATGAATTACTTAGTTTATTCTCCTTTCTTCTATGAAATTAATAACATTCATCCAAACTCGGTATCAAAGAAACAAAACGTAACCGAACTTGAAATCCAACTGTCAAGGGTGTATTTAATCTGTGGGAGAGTGTACAGTCTAAATGCTTTATGGATAAACCAGCTTCCATTGAGGCATTGGAAGCCAACATTACTAAAATTATTCAAGAGATACCGACCGAACATTTGAAAGGGTTTATCTTTGAAAAATAAATTCCATGAATGGTTCTACACAAAAATAATAAAGATTGCCCAATCAATTTGAATTTTCGTTGTTTCATTTCAATTTTAAATCCGATACCTCTAAATTAACCACTGCTTATATATGGCAGCCGCCGTAGCCGAATGGGTTGGTGCGTGATTAGCATTCGGAATTCACAGAGAGAACGTTGGTTCGAATCTCGGTGAAACACCAAAATTAAGAAAAACATATTCTAATAGCAGTCTTCCCTCGGCAGGCAATGGCAAACCTCCGAGTGTATTTCTGCCATGAAAAAGCTTCTCACAAAAAATAGCTGCCGTTCGGAGTCGGCTTGAAACTGTAGGTCCCTCCATTTTGTGGAACAACATCAAGACGCATACCACAAATAGGAGGAGGAGCTCGGCCAAACACCCAAAAAGGGGTGTACGCGCCAATTATATATATATGTATATATATATATGAGCCTACGCTTGCATGCTGTGACGACAGTATTCGTGTTGATTCTGAGCTTGTCCAAGCCTTTACTAAGCTTCCTTTATTCATCGGTATTTCGACGGAGAAAAATTAATTTTCATTCGAAATTTCAATATCGGCGGCCTCAGTGTCAACGTGTGCTTCAGTTTTTGGTTCAACGCTATACCTTCTGTTTGCATCTGACATTCCCATGAGTAGAAATGTGTTAAATTCAACAGAGGCGTCAAAAGTCTTTCACTACGACTTAAAGCTTATGGAGGAAACCTCTTAAAATAGCAAGATGGCTGTGTGTGAAACATGGAAAATGCTGAACTACCAGGGCGCATATCTTTTTCACCGTGCTATCATCGTCGGTCGCTATAGAAAAAACTGTTTGCATCAAATCCGTCAAAACCACACGAATCGAGTATACAATATTGGCAAGTGTGGTTAAAAGGCGTTAAAAGGGTCGCTAATGTTGACACGACTGCTGAATTCAGCTTAAATCCCGAATTGATAAAAAAGGCATTTGCTTTGGGTGTCCAATCGTCTGTTTTGATTGCCACATACTCCATACATTCCAAGGCAGACTGAAGTTGGCATTTTAAAGACTCCCTTCCATGGGAAGTGACACATCTCGGAGGTAAGTTTTGGATGGTAAATTAATTTCAGGGATCCATTTTTTGCATCAATGCTCGAAAAGTGTATCATTTACAATACTGCGCATTGCATGTTTGTCTATTTACATCACTAGTCTACTGTACATCACGAGTTAAAAATGCATCCAACTTCGTTGATGCAGGAATTTTCATATGTTTGAAATGTAATAGAGCTGAGCTGCTGATCGAAGCGGTTATAGACGCGTTTGACTTTGTGTGAAGCTGAAGAAAAACATTTTTATTCCATGAATCCTTCCATTGTGATTTAAATGGTTCCAGTTTCCTAACAAATTATGTTTTGCAGTGACATTAAATAAAGCTCATGTTTAACCACTTATTGAATTTTATTTAATTGACCAATCTTTTCATTCGATGGGAACATCGAAACAACATTCAAAATGTTCCAAAAAATTATTGTTTTATTATAATTACTTAATTATAGTAATATCATTAGTTTTTTATTTATAACGTTTATTGATAAACCTGTGTGAAAAAAGGTGCGGATTGCTGGTATAGTATAAACGAAACTGACAATTTTTAAAAATTATGTGAAAATATAATATTATCATACCCCGGTTACATATACATGAACTCATTACGTGAGTATATTCAATGAATGAGTATATTCATGAAAGAGCTAATATATACTATATTCATTTTTTTTCAAAAACTAGCTTAAAAGTCATATGCCAAATGTACATACTTATTTGGAGCCATCGACTTATATTTGCCTCGTACCATAAGGTGAACATTATCAGCAACCCGTTTCATTCCTTTCAATTCTCGTTGAAGAATATTCAACTGTTTCGAAAAAAATGACAGTTTTAAGAGCATTTACTGCCATATAATCGTCATACACTTTGCTTGATGCAGAGCCCCTGGGATCATGAAACTGAAGCCGCTTTTGGACCAACTTCCTAGCTACAAGAGTGACAGTTGTAGTATTTCTTTGTAGTCTTCTCTTGAATGATTTCCGTCGTTTAGGACATTTTGGATGTACTATAGGTAACCATTTTCACTTGTTTTTCTTCTAGACTATGGTGCGGTATCAAGAGATATACCGATGATATTGCCCCGTAGATCAAATCGATAAACTTCCTAAATAATAAGTTAAACCATCTATTCATCATTCAGACAAAAAAAAACAGCTGCGAAACACTATTAGATCTAGTTCTAGCCAGATGGAAAGCAGATCTCAACGGCAAAAGGAAAAATATTGCGATTTACAAAGGGTGATGCCGACTCTCGATAGGGAGATTTTATCAGATAAATTGTTGTAATACGGAGTATCCGGTCAGAGCTTTGAGGGTACCGAAACTATTTGGGCAAAAGATGTCAATGAACTAAACACTTTGGTGTTTATTATTTAAATCAACAACACGGAAAATGTTTTACAGTATTCGAAAATAGGCTTATTTCCAGATATGTAGCAGTCGACAACGAGGATGAGTTTTTTAAAAAGCTTTCGGTACGGCTTTCGAATCGTGGAGCAAAACCGTATCGTATTAACAATTCGGTGGGCTAGAGTATCATCCTTCTTGCGAACTGGTGCAATAGTGTTCCTTAGAATAAATGCATAATGAAGCATATGAATACATTCATATACACTCGTATACATTAGTTTATGGTTTATTTACTGTTTATTTATTATTTAATTTTTTTATAAAAATTCTCAAAATTAATAATAAGAAATTGCGCATAATAAGAGGAATAGCAGCAAACCAATTATTTTATTTGGGATAAATCATATATATATACCTGTATTATATTACCATGGTAAAAAGAATTCAGAGTCGTTTGGAAATCCTCCACGGTGAAAAACAAAATTGTGAGAGTAACTTCGGCTGTCACATCATCTAGGAGACGGCAGCAAAATTCTACCCGCTCACTTCACACGTACTCACATACTCGCCCAATCAACTTAGACGACAATGGAGCAACATGAGCGCAGACTGTGTTGGTTCACCAACAGAATCTTAGTTTTTTCTAAGAAAACCACTGGCCACTGATTCTTTCAAATTCCCTGAGAGCCGGTTAACGGTCTGATCTTAACCACACCTCTATAAATCTTTTCACCATGCCAGCGAAACACGCTTGGTTTGATCTTCGTTTGTGGCGCGCTAATCAATTGAATAAAACTCACCGTCTTCCTATCTCCCCCTCCTCACTTCATTGACTTCTTTACCTAAATACATTGTCAAATCGAGCAGCAATGTGAGAACTGTAAATATGGATGATAGATTGCATAAGGATGATAGATTACCAGGTTTGCTGGTATGGTGAAAAAAAAATGTAGAGGGGAACTTTGGATTCTTCACAAAATTTAGCTTGTGGTACTGACATACGATAAAAACCATACAACCATACCATTGGTTTGTTTACGAGTACGGTGAATACAAATATGAAAAGCAGCAAAATGGCGCGCGAATGCTGCTGCGTGGTTAGCCAATTGTGAAAAGTTGTGTTTTAAATTAAAGAGTTAATTAGAATACCTGGTTTGGTCGACAGCTGTGGTGAGAAAAGTAATTGAGCGAGTAACTTCTGCTGTCGCGTCACCGAGTACCCGGCAGCAGAATTGTGTCCGTTCATTTCAAGCAAACCACTGTCATGACTCTGGTTATGTCAGCCAATTAGTTGATAAAAATCTTTTCACCATGGACTCTAAAAATCTCTTTTAAAGTAAAACGTAAAAATTCAGATTCTTTCCGGTATGTGAAAAATGATATCATTTAAATGTCTACCATGAGCACGGTTGCAGGCTGTCATACGAGAACTAATAATTATTTTTAAAGACTCGCTCTCATCGCATTGAAATCTGCAATCCGAATGTTATGTTTCAGCTCTGTAATCGTTGTTGGCATATTCAAATAGGCTTTACTTAAAAAAAAAAACCCAATTGGATCTGCCAGTCCTTTTCTATCCTCGATAGAACTTGTTTCTTACGAGTTTTGCGATATGTTGTTATTAAAAATCGACCATTTTCATAATAAGTTTCAATAATTTTAAATTAAAATTGTGCATCTGTCTACTTGGCAAATTCAAAGAAGATATAAAAAAAGAAGTCATCTATGAATTATTCAATACTAATTTCTGAGAGTCGTAAAAACAAAATATTAAAAAAATAAACGAAAAATTGTTTTGAAATATGTGTATATACTTATATATATTAAACATTGACAAAAAACATGGACACTTATTTCACGTACAAAAATTTGAATAACATACATATGTAGGTACTTGGACAAAATTTCAATTTTTTCACTCGTCAAGTTTTACACTATATGTTTATGGAAACATTTAAAAAGCATTAAATATACTCGTTTCATAGTTTCTTCAAAATTCTGTACTTGATCTGATTACTTCATATTATTTACAGAGACTTTATGTAAATACTTATTGAAACGAATTTCTTCGGTGGATTGTTTCTGTGGTTGACCAATCTTCGTAAATCATAATTCTTCGCAAAAATTCCGAATAGAGCGTAACACCTACCTCCATCCTAAACCTTCCGAGATTCAAAACTTTATATGTTATTTTTGAAACTGGCAAGATTTTATTACATTTACCTCAAAATTAACTTAAGTTTTCTCCCTGGGATATCAATTCACTTTATTTGAAAGTTACATTGTTGGATGCTAACTGCTAACTACCTTTCACAAGGTGAGAGGTTTTATTCGAATAGGGCTTGAAATTAAGAATTATTCTCTTATCTCCCAGCGCGAGCTTTTTATATCTCATCATACCTATACTAAGTATCGGCATACTTAATTTTAGAAAGATTGTTAAGCGTAATTACATATATTAAAATGTATATTCATTAATACTCTATGAGTTGAGACGACATTTAATTAATTATTCCCATACATCTTTAACATTGTGTTACACTGTGCAATGAAAGATTTAACCTCGAAAATAAAACAACGGTTTTACTATAAGAAAAAACAAGACGAAGCATTCGCAAAACTTATTTAAACGTGTACAAATAGGCAAATTCCGCCTGATATGAATTTGACAAAATAGAGAAACAATGAGAGTTCAAAGAAACGAACTTGAGTAGTCCAAATTCGTAATGAAAATATGACATTGACAACAACGCGATAATACTCGAAGGTACGTACATACACATGCATATGTAGATTATCACGAACACAGCTTACAATGATAGCTCAAAACCGGTTATAACGAACCATTTTATTTCAAACTAGTACCCGAGTACCAAGCTAGTATACAAACTAACAGGCGATTTTAGGCAAACAATAAGAAAGTGAATTATTCACACTTCACACGACCAGACAGCAATGAGGTCAGAAATTGCAATTGAAATTTGATAGACATTAACACCGGTAACGACTGATACAGCACGCGGCAGCAACATATAAGAAACAATGAATTAGAATAACTCCGCTTATTCAATGACTTTCAATTATTATTGTCACATTTGCGCTACTAATGATGGTGCAAAACGTTTAACAAACCGTGAGGAAGCGTTGAATACAATTACATATATTGATATGCGTATAGAAAAAAATAAATGTACATACACATAGCAGAAAAAGTCTGCGTTCACCTATGCAAATATTCTTTGGATTAGAAAAAGTTCAAAACAATAAATATTTCAGAAATTTCTTTTAATGAGTTTTATTTAGTTCACTTAAACGTAACTATCACACATATTTCGCTACCAATAACAAAATCAAATTTAAAATGAGATCACATAAAATTAAAAAGGCCATTCAAACTAAACGGAAAAAGTTTGCGTTCACTTCAATAATAATAAAATAAAAGGCTTAAGATCATAGAAATGTTTTAAAATTAATAGCTAGTTGGATATCCACGCCTTTTTATGACTTCTAGAAGGCGTATTTTCATTGATCCAACTAGTTTGGCTATTATTTCTGGACTTATGGCTTCCCATTCCTCTTTAAGCGCGTTCTTAAGCATTTCCTTGCTAGTTATTGTACGCTCTCGTATTTTTTTTTTTCTAGAACGTCCCATAAGTGCTCAATGGGGTTAAGGTCAAGTGATTGTGGGGGTGTGCGAAGTTGTTTTGGAACATTATACAACAACCACAACCTAACAATCTCTGCTGTGTGTTTCGGGTCGTTGTCCTGTTGGAAAACAAATCTTTCACCGAGCCCCGGTTTGATTGCACTTTCTCTCAAATTCGTTTTTAAAATATCGAGATAATCATGTCTGTTCATTATCGACTCAATAAACTGTATATTTCCAACGCCCGAACTAGCCATACACCCCCATATCATGGCACCTCCTCCCCCATGCTTTACCGTAGGTACCAGATTTTGCTTTCCAAGTGCCGTTCCGTTTTTCCTCCAAATAATTTTACGACCTTTTATCCCGAAAATGCAAAACTTGCTCTCATCTGAAAAAATCACACTATTCCAAAACTCAGGTGGTTTGTTTACGTATTCCTTGGCGAAAGCCATCCGCTTAAGTCGATTTACTCGCGATATGAAGGGGTTTTTTTGGGCCACTCTGCCGTGAAATCCGATTCTTTTTAGAATTTTTCTTACTGTATCTGGATGTACTTTCTTTTGGTATTCTACTTCTATGTCTTTTGAAATTTGGCTTGCTGTTAGTCGTAGATTAGACTTCACAAGAATAGTTATGTTGCGTTCTTCTCTTTCCGTCAGTTTTTTTGGACGCCCAGAACGAGGCTTAGACTCCAAACAATTCGTTTGCTTGAAGTTGTTTATCACTCTTTGGACCGAGGAGTATTGCCTCCCAACAATTTTCGGGATTTCCCGATAGCTCTTACTATTTTGCCACAAACTTACAATGATTTGCCTTTCATCAATATCTATTTCTTTTCGCCTTTGGTCCATAGTAACAAAAAATGTATTTCTAATATAATATCAATTTTCCCCTTTTTAGATTTGTTCTTAACCGCGTCAACTACATGAATGATTTAAAATTAAATTTAACGTAATTGCCATGCAAATAATCGTCACTATTCGAAATGAACGCACACTTTTTCTGCTCAGCCTATTTAAGTAACTGTACTACAATCCCGTTATCTGAACACGACGCAGCTCAAACTCCAAAAAATTTTGTTCATACCCTCTACGAATAATTTTCTTTGAAATAAGTGAAAAGAAATAACTGAGAGTTTTAAGATAAACACGTTAAATTATTTTAATACTTTATAACAGTGGGTGAACGCAGACTTTTTCTACCATGTGTATATGGATGCTCATAAAAACATATTGATTTTCTTTTAATTCAGTTTCTCTTCTCTTAACCAATTTTCATTAAAATGAAAGATGTAGGAGTTCAGTAAAAGCTATAATATGTATGTATGTACGTTAGACATTTGCGGTGCAATGAATTTCGTCCAACATACACAACTCTTTACGCTAAAAAAAATAATTAGTTTTCGTAAAAAAATACTATGTAAAAAACAATTAATAAATCAGATAAAAATTAACACATTTAAGTATGCAAATATATAAGTGCATATATTCTAATTTTATGTTGTAAATGCGTCTGCTCCTGGGTTCTCTTTGTTTGATATTGATAAGTAAATATTTTGATCGATTTTTTTTACTTTAAACCTGAGTATATTGAAAATGAAAATTTTTTCACTATTTTCGATAGTGTGTTAATGAGTGCAAAAAAATCAACTGTAGTGACAATGGACAATAGTGACAGTGGAAAAATTTTAAACTAAAGCCCCCAGTAGAGGGTGTGAAAATATTTCAGCAAGCAGACCCTTTCCGTATCGGTAACAAAACTTTTATCACTGAAAAATTAAAACTTTTACATATACTTTTCCTTAACAAAACTGTAACTAAGAGTTGTTACCGCTAGAGAATAGATCTCTATATAGCAAACTTAAATCGACAAATCACTAACACGAACGCAATATAAACAATAAATTTCACTATGCATGACGTTCCATAATTATGTTTCTTTTTTTTCCAAGAATATGTTATTTTGACAGTAACAGCACTTTCCTCGCTAGAAATCTTAACAAAAAGTCAGTACGATATCTCCGCAAAATGAAATGAATCGCTCTACGATTGAACAACTTGAGGAATAATTGGGGAATATAGCTAATACTGCAAAATTATCTTCAAAGTCAATGTTGTGTAGCTCAAATAGCGCATTTGGCTATGTTAACAACCAAAACTGCCATATTTGGGGATCGGAAAACCGCAAGTGATCCTGGAGAAGCCAATGCATCCTTAGAGAGTGACAGTTTGGTACGGATTGTGGAGCAGTGGCATCATTGACCTATTTCTCTTAAAAAGTGCTCATGGAAACGAGATTTCGGCCAACGATGAATACTACAGTGGCATGATAAACGATTTTTTTCTATGCCATGTCACATTCGAATTTTTTGCACGTCAATTTCGGCAATCGTGTTATAAGCCGTCCCAGCGATGGCAATTGGCCGCCTCAGAGCTGCTATTTAACATCGGTAGATTTTTTTATGTGAGGTTCCGTAAAGAACCGATGTCATCCAAACAATCCATTAACGATTCAAGCCCCTAGGGCGACTACAGAGCAAACCATTCGTGAGATAGGTCCTCATGGTCTTCGAAAACAGGGTTAACAAAATGCGCTACTGCGAAGTTGCATGAATGAAACCGTGTTCCATAATATGACTTGATTTGCTCAATTTTAATTCGACCCTTTTTTGTACTCGTCGCCATTTAATTTAAAAAACATATAACTTAGAAGTAGGAATACAATTTTTTATCAAAATAAGAACGTATCTCCCAAAAGAGGATGAAGAATTTAAAATTTACCCATACAAGTATTAACTTATTACTTACCCATCATACACTCGACATGTAGTGTTATTGATTCGTTTGTCGGAGAAGCGACGTCGTCGATCTTCAAATAAGTCTTTGACTGCCGTCACGCCGAGCACGAAGAGAACCGGAATCATAGCAACCTCCTTACCGAACGCATTTATCGCCGGAAACCAATTCAGCAATACAATAAAAATAAAGTATAAATTCGCAACACGATGGAATTGTTCAAGTAAATTTTTAGGCACAAACGAGAGCAGCGTATACTTTGTGGTACGTATCTTATTACCCACAAAATCTCCATTTGGGTGATCTCGTTTCGGAGTCTTTGGAGGAATAGTGTGGTTGGGTACGACAATACGATAGCTTCGCTCCTCCAATTTCTCGGAATGACATACAGTTATACGCTTCCACCAAGGTGGCGTTTCGGAGCGACGAAGAGTGTATATGGATTCAGAGCGTGATGCCTGCCGCGAATGACCGCGTCCACCCGCTGACGATACAACAGATGGCCCGAATTCGCGTGCTTCTGATTCCTCCTTGTGACCAGGTGGTAGGATGAAATCAGTTTTCGAACCAACACGACTATGACCACGCGATGCACCAGGTGCACCTGGTGAATCTGTAATTTGACCCTGTGAGAAAGCACGCTGATGTCCTTTCATAGCTGATTTTATTGGCCGACCACTTGGCCCTACAATAGCACCGCCGCCATGACTCACAGATCGTATATGGCCGCGGGTAGCCGTTCCCACGCTGAGGCTGTGCGATGGCGCAGACACAACAGCAACACCGGGAATACCTGACACCATACTACCGATAACACTTGCTCCAAGGCTACCGCCAATATTTAGTGTTCCAGGAAATATGTAGGTACGTTCGGGTTCCTGCAAAGGAACTGTTTGCGTCGTATGAACCATCATCGATGTTGTGATGGTTGTATCTAGAGGATCGTATGCCGTAGTACTGCTGGGCGTCAACGCAAAGTTTGGCATCGGCAATGTTGGCGGGGCCGAGCGCTGTTGCTGAACAACAGTAAACTTTCGCCGCAACTCTTCGGTATTCGCTAAAGGCATATTTGCAAGACACCATGTGTGTGTGCAAGACTCTTTTCACAATTAACAGCTATTCGTATCAGCAACACAACTAAAAATATGGTTATAAATAACTTAAGTAAACTGATAGTGCCATCTGTTAGGATTCTTTTATTCAGTCACGAATTTCTGAAACGAAAAAAATGATCGATTTTTATTATTCAAACCACTTGCTTATAAAATAAAGAACTTTTATTAACTTAATAATAACTAATATACAATTCAAATACCTAGACTATTCTACATAATTTAATTTAATTTATCTCAATGAGGCTTTACACACACGTACTCTCTGTAGAATGTAGTCTGTTATTTATCCCCACCTATCCCATAGTGTTTATATTTATAATATTTCATTATTTATTATTATAAAATCGTATATATAAGAATGAATATTTATTTGTTTGTACGTATTTTAAAAGCTACCCAACCAATCATTGCAATGAAATTTCGTCAGCTTATTGCTTGCAATTGCCGAAAGGATATGGGTATGAAAAAATTAATTTAAAATAATAGGCCATGTCACCTCCATATAAATTTTACATACTGTCGGAACTATTTGTATCTTAACACTGAAATTTTGTACAGGAACATAAAATATGAATACCCCAACAATTCAGGGAAGCGGGCAGTATTGATAAAGGAGGTGTAGTAGTTCCCATATAAATCAATTCCTTATTGTATAGTTTCGATACCATCTATTCGGACAGCCAAAAAATGTATTCGTTTTTCCCAAAGGCGGCCGCCGTAACCGAATGGGTTGGTGCGTGACTACCATTCGGAATTCACAGAGAGAACGTAGTTTCGAATCTCGGTGAAACACCAAAATTAAGAAAAACATTATTCTAATTCTAGCGGTCGCCCCTCGGCAGCCAATGGCAAACCTCCGACTGTATTTCTGCCATGAAAAAGCTGCTCATAAAAATATTTGCCGTTTGGAGTCGGCTTGAAACTGTAGGTCCCTCCATTTGTGGAACAACATCAAGACGTACACCACAAATATGAGGAGGAGCTCGGCTAAGAACCCAAAACGGGTATATATATATATACTAGCTTTAACCCGCGGCCCCGCTCGCGTAGGAGTAGTTTTGAGGGATTTAGGATATGTCTATAAAAGAATTACAAACAATAATTTCATAGAAAATAATTTTTTATTAATAACCATAATATTACAATACCCGGCAACCGTTGCTACGTGTATGCCTCGTTGAATAAAATCAAAACAACCAATCAGAAAAATATCAAGCAAAATTATTTTTATTAATTTTCTATCTCAAACCGTTTTTGAACTTTGCACTTGGGTCATAGTTGAACAGCTTATGCGGATTATGAAGTCTAGAGTGTGCTATAAATAGTGGGAATTAGGAATTTAGATTAAATTTAAGCAAATATTCAATTATTAGTGACGAATGAGAGTGGTGGCGCGGCCTGGGGGCTGTGGGAAGGAAGTTTCATCATAAAAACATGCCTATAACCTTCATTGGCTGAAAACAGGAATGTATAAAAATTTTTACGTCATTTGGTGTTGTCGTTTCGTAGTGATGCAGAACGTGAGCTTCAGCTTTCTGAGGCAGATATTTTTTATGAGGAGCTTTTTCATTGCAGAAATACACTCGGAGGTTTGCCATTACCTGCCGAGGGGCGATCGATATTAGAAAAAACTTTTTCTGTCATTTGTTGTTTGATGCACAGAGATTCGAACCGGTTTGGTGTCGAAATTCTGTATGTACTAAATTCTAAAACCAAAATTCTGCTTTTTAAAAGACTGCTTTTTAAATTTCTGCTTTTTTAAAATTCTGCTTTTTTAAAATTCTGCTTTCTAAAATTCTGCTTTCAAAATTGTGTACTACAAAATTCTGTATTAAAATATAATGTTAACAATGTTAAAGAGGTAATGTTATTATTTAATTTATTATTATTATTTTTTTTTATTATTATTCGAGATATTAAATAAAAAAAAATAATAATAATTTTTTCTTTAGTTTCGATAGAATCCACAGTATTTTTGCGTAGAACTTTTTTTCGCGTGGGCGGCCTTCGGCCGCGCTTCAAAAAAATAACCCTCATCAGTTCGACTCCGGCTACGCAATCCACCGTATTTTTGCGTAGAACTTTTTTTCGCGTGGGCGGCCTTCGTCCGCGCTTCCAAAAAATAACCCTCATCAGTCCAACTCCGGCTACGCAATCCACCGTATTTTTGCGTAGAACTCCTTTTCGCGTGGGCGGCTTTCGGCCGAAGAGAAATGAATGAAGTCACACTACATATTTAAAAAGAATTCCAAAAAATATTGTAATTGGCTAAACTAAAATATTGTTATCGCTAAAACATATACATATGTATATTTATTAGGGTGGTCCAAAAATGCATGGGAAAAAATTTATATTAAAATTTTTATGCTGCCGCCCCCCATAATGGTAAAGAATGAAAAATAAAAAGACCCGTATTTTTTTTTTTTTAATCAGACCATATTTAATGATGCCGCCGGGGCTTTGAAATATCCCATGTATTTTGCATGGGAAAAAAATACTTTTTCGTCGATTTCATGTAAAAACCTGGAAAATGAATATATTTTAACCGGATACCTCAGTTTATCTTCATAATTGGTAAGGGAATAACAACCAATTATGAAATAATTAATTTTTTTGTATTAACTATTTTTTATAGAACCCCAAAAAGCCCCCATAAAACGAAAATCTAAGAAAAAATCGAAAAACAATATTTTTTATTACTTCTATGAAAATAGTTAATACAAAAAAAAATTAATTATTTCATAATTGGTTGTTATTCCCTGACCAATTATGAAGAGAAACTGAGTTATCCGGTTAAAATATATTCATTTTCCAGGTTTTTACATGAAATCTACGAAAAAGTATTTTTTTCCCATGCAAAATGCATGGGATATTTCAAAGCCCCGGCGGCACCATTAAATATGGTCTGATTAAAAAAAAAAAAATACGGGTCTTTTTATTTTTCATTCTTTACTATTTTGGGGGGCGGCAGCATACAAATTTTTTTTGGACCACCCTAATATTTATGGAATAAATGTTTATTTTGTTACTTCTTGTATGACGAAAATCACAAAACTTGAATAAAGCAGAATTTTTCGCATTAAACATGCAGAAATTTGAAAAAGCAGAATTTTAGAAAGCAGAATTTTAAAAAGCAGAATTTTAAAAAAGCATAATTTTAAAAAGCAGAATTTTTTTGGAATTTACAGAATTTTGTCACCCAGAATTTTGTAATACAGAATAATGACACCCTCCCATTCGAACCTACGCAATCACGAACGGTAGTCACACAGCAACCCATTCGGCTACAGCGGCCGAATACAGCACATAAATAAAATCTAATTAATAAATCATTAAATTTCAAAAAATAACACTTTCAATAAAATTAGTTTTTCTGCGCCAAACCTATGTATGTATTTATAATTGAGACTTTAAAACTATAAAAGAGCAAAATCAGGCAGCGACAAGATCCGACAAGGTTATAATCTGTAGGTTATAAAGCTGCATACTAAAATACATAATATAATATACAGGGTTGGGCATATTAAACTGACCCATTGAGTAACCTTATAACTTTTTACTGTAATTTGAAATCTAAGGTTTACGTCAACAAGCCAAAGACACTAGGCGCACTTAAGGCCAATATCCGACGGGAAATAGCCGCCATATCGGCCGAGACGCTGGCCAAAACTATGGAAAACGCCGAAAAACGGGCACATTACGCTATACGAGCTAAGGGCGACCACTTGCGCGATATCATATTCAAAAAGTGATGTAAACAAATCTCCTTGAACTAAATTAAATGTTTTTCACAATGAAACACAAAAAAATGTTTCTTTTTCCATATTTTTTTAATAATCACATGGGTCAGTTTAAGATGGCCAACCCTGTACATATCCAAATACGTGCTAAGGGCGACCACTTGCGCGATATCATATTCAAAAAGTGATGTAAACGAATCTCCTTGCACTAAATTAAATGTTTTTCACAATGAAACACAAAAAAATGTTTCTTTTTCCATATTTTTTTAATAATCACATGGGTCAGTTTAATATGGCCAACCCTGTATAAGAATTAATGTTTATATCTCCATTCTTCCTTTTGACATTATATATTTTGTGCAACTCACACACTTCCTCTTAAATACATTCCTCCCTGTAGGTAAGCAGCAAGTTGCCTTTTTGGTTAATAATTATTTAATTTGCCGAGCAGATTACCCCAAATGAGAGCGCCTCTTTTCAAGAGTCCCCGAGCCACAAGACTCAATAAATTTATCAAAAAGTATTTACCATATTGATGTGGTCAAATAAATAAACGAGCTCGCCCAAAATCTCAAGTATCACTCACTCAATCCTAAGCTAATCAGCCATTTATAAAGCGTTTTTGTTTCTAAACTGATTTTAGCCGAGATTGCTAAACTTTTTTGGTAAATTCGGGTGTTTTTTCTTCCCCTCCTCTTTTTAGGTAACGTCGGTTGTTTCTGTGATGTTTTCTTATAATTTTTTCAATGAAGAATTAATTAAAGGTGATGTAAGTTAGGTTAGGTTTTTGTGGCAGTCGGTTTTAAAAAAAACCAACTATCGCGGTAGAACATGTAAGTCCTTTGTGGTACCACTGTCTAATACGGTAACTTCAGTATTTATTTATCTTGGAACCATCTTATGAAGCCTAGGATAGGTTTTATCCCAACGTCGGATAGTTCCGTAAGAGAATCAAAAGAGTATTTTCCTAACATTTCCTCTACTCCTAACTAAGACTGGACAATTACAGAGGAACAGGTCTACTGTTCCTTTCCTCTTCCTCGTGTCTACAACTTCTGCAGTATTCATGAGAAAATACTCCTAGCCTAGAAGAGTGCCTACCTAACAGCCAATGACCGGTGACACAAGCCACGACCTTCAATATGTTCTCTCTTGAGAGGTTGAGCAATTCTCCTGACCTTTTCTTGCCTATTTTCAGCAAATTAGCCTGGTTGTAACACAAGTATTTTATTCTCTCGATCACCAATTGGCCTCATGGAGATTTTATTTCTTATCCTTAATTTGCCTCCTTTATGGCTAAGACTTCTGCCTGGTAGACGCTACAAGAGTCCGGAAGTCGGGCAGATAATTCCAGTCTAATTCTTTTGAAAAAATTCCATAGCCTATTTTATTTTCTAGCTTGGATTCAAATTTATTTCCCCTCCTCTTTATGGCCTTTGCATTTGCCACTCTCTTCTTGACGGGATGTTTGTCCTGAAAAGCCTGTTTGAGCCTGAGTGAGTTTAGGGAAATAGTAGTCGATTTCTTGATTATAACTATCCACCGAGTGTTCCATAGCGCCATATTATTAAATTGGAGCGCTGAGGCGGCGGCTACGTGTTTTTCTATCAAATTTCCGAGTCCCCTACTGTCTGTCCAGTTACTAAACGTGGCCATGTTAGAACGCAGAATATCCGTAACTGTGTTGGGATACTTGCCTTTAACCGCGATTGCCAAATTATCTCTATCTAGGGTGTCAGCAATTGTAGGCAACTTAATAAATCGGTGATGTCCTCTGGAAAAAGCTTTTTTCTTTAAAAAGTCTAGTGAAATTTAAACGAATTTGCATTTAGATATATACTGAAAAAGAATTGGAAAGAGCAAATGGAACGATTTGCGAAACTGCAAAAATTCAAACCCCTTGGGGTGTAGGGCAGATCACCTCTGCGCGGTGCACCCTGGGTAACGTCAAATGATCTGCGGCCTTAACGGCCTTCGCAACCTGAACGGTTTGTCTTAACAGCACGCATATGGTGAATTTCATCAGTATATTGAAGTGGTCAACGTAATAAGTCTCCGTTTGGTCATCATCCCCCTTCTTGATTCTTTTCCCCTTTCTGGTTCTTGTTCTGTTTTTCCCCTTTTCCTCTGTATTGCAGCACAATGGACGAATTTGATTATTTGGATAGCCATTTGTCCTAACCTAACCTGTGAGCCGCCGTTGCCGAGGGGGTTGGTAAGTGACTACCATTAGGTTCGAATCTCCGTGCATAAAACAGCTAATGACAGAAAAAGTTTTTTTCTAATAGCGGTACCCCTTCAGCTGGCAATGGCATAAAAAACTAAACTGTAGGTCCCTCCATTTGTGTAACAACAAGAAGTACGGCAAAAATTATTGACAATAAATATTACTACTTTACTATACATATTTATTTTATTTATTTATTTTTTATTAAGGTCAAACATGCGACCATGGGTTATTTTTACAATGATGGAGCTTAAGAATAGTTTACATAAAAGGATTAACAGTAAAATCAAAATTTAAATTAAAATTACAGCTAATGGTAAAGAAATTGAAGTTGAAGAAGGCATTAAAAAGGAAATTAAGGTAAAAATAGTAGTAGTAGGAGTAGGGATTAATTGGAATAGATTTAAATAATGTCGAACCATTTGAGTACATTCAGCAATTTTCGCCAAGGTAGCGAAGCAAGTGATAGCTGCGCGTGTCACAGAGAATGTAAAGATCCCGATACCCCACCCCAATCGTTGACGACGGAATTGTCGTTCCGCTACCCGATCATGACGAGGTGAGAATAGCGATAACGCGGCTAAAGAACAACAAATCAGCTATTCAAACATGGCGGCGAGGAGCTGATAAGGTGCATGCATAATATGGTCGGATGAAAGCATGCCTGCCGATTGGAATTTAAGTGTGCTCTGCCCAATCCATAAGAAGGGTGATCCTATAATTTGTGCCAATTACCGCGGGATTAGTCTTCTAAATATCGCCTATAAGGTTCCAGCGAACGTATTGTGTGAAAGGCTGAAGTCCACCATCAACCAACTGATTGGACCTTATCAGTGTGGCTTTAGACCTGGAAAGTCTCCATCGACCAAATATTTACAATACGCCAAATCTTGGAAAAGACCCATGAAAGGAGAATCGACACACACCATCTTTTCGTGGACTTCAAAGCTGCTTTCGACAGTACGAAAAGGAGTAATCTTTATGCCGCAATGTTTGAATTTAGTATCCCCACAAAAATAATACGGCTTTGCAAGATGACGTTGCTCAACACCAGCAGCGCCGTCAGAATTGGGACCTCTCCGAGCCGTTTGATACCAAGCGAGGTTTCAGGCAGGGCAACTCACTGTCGTGTGACTTCTTCAACCTGATGTTGGAGAGCATCGCACTCGCGTATCGGCACAAATAGTTTTTAAGCTATTTGATTTCAAAATTTGTAAAATTGACCTACAATTCTCCTATTTTGGTTATTTCAACTAGCAGAAGTCCTGCCAGACATCTAAAAAATAAACAATATAAAACACTTTTTCACACATTTTTTATTTCAAATTTTCATTATTTTAATAATATATGATATGAAGGGTTTTCTAATAAGAGGTGTTATTTTGATATTCAAAGAAAAATGCTATTTTTTAATATAAATGATCGGATGTTTATTTCATTATAAAGAGGAAGGTATGCCGTGGAAAATAACATCAGGCGAATGACCACCACGGCCACGCCACAGGACAATATCCTTTTCATGAAATTTTCCATAACCGAATTGCAAAGTGGCTGCCCTATGTCCTCGATAGCCTCACGAATTCCATCTTTGAGGTCTTGAATCGACCTTGGGCTGTTGGCGTAGACCATCTCTTTCACGTGGCCCCAAAGAGAAAAGTCACAAGGTGTTAAATCACAAGATCTCGGTGGCCAATTGTGATACCCCTTCGAGAGATAACAGGGTCCGGAAACTTTTCCCGTAAAAGATCAATGGTTTCGTTGCTTGTGTGGCACGTAGCATCGTCTTAAAAATCGTTAATCGGTCATAAAAAATCGTTAATGATCTCTCGATAGCCTTTTATATATTTAAATAACACCTGTTATTGGTAAACCCTTTACTTATATTATATATATAATCCTCTTCCTCTTTATAATGGAATACGTATATATGTATGTATATGTTTTATTTAAAAAAAGCGGCGCAGGCGAAAATTTGGAATAAAAAATCGCGCGATTTTTAATTCCAAATTTTCACTATATTATTAATATTTGATTTACTTGCTTATATATACATATATTGTATATATGTTTTATTATATTAAAAAAAATTGCGCGATTTTTTATTCTAAATTTTCACTATATTATTAATATTTGATATGTATATACACATATATGTATATATATGTTTTATTTAAGCGATGCTTTTTAGTTATTGTTAATTTGGCTGGTATATTTGGAGTTTTCAACTTAAAAATGCAATTTATGGTATATATCAATAAAAAGTGTTAGAAACGTGTGTCTATGTTACACAGTTGTAATATTGATTAAAATAAATGTGATAAGTGCACTTTTTATATCAAAATTTGGTGAAGGTAAAAGACAAATTTTACAAGCAAATAACTTAAAAACTATTATTAACTGATTAGTGTTCGTGCTCGTTTTAGCAAAATAAGCACTAAATCAACATCTCCTGTGAGTTTCATTGGAAAATTCGTAATATTTCTCACAAAACAAGCGAACGGTCAATTAGAAGGATACCTAACCGAATAAAATAAATCAAATAAACGCTACGCTAGTATCCAAAGTAATCTTTTCCTCAAACTCCGTTTCGGATAACTACGCGAATCTCTTGAGGCATAGTAACAACATACCGAGAACGCCCATGCATTATAAAGGGTTTTTCAATAAGGGCGGGTAGATGTTGAAATGGAATAAAATGGCGTTTGCAGTGTGGCACGTAGCACCGTCCTGCTCGAACCACATAACGTCTAGGTCCGTATGGTTCAATATGGACGCAATGCGCGCAACGTTTGCGTTAATGAACACTCATTTTGATAATAAGTTTTATCATTTGAACGTGCTGTTCAATCGTGTAACTGAATAATAAACAAAAGATTTGACAGATGTCACCAAAACAAAGTGGCTGCCATAGGTCGCCAAAATCGATCCGCGCCAATTGAAAAACCCTTTACATAATCCTCGACATCGCAACAAACTTGGCCTTGCCCCAAACGGAGTGATACATAATGATTTATACTACATCACCTTCGACATAAAAGCTCGCAGGAATGACACGACTGCCACCACTACAACTACTCAAACATTAACCGAAAAAATATTTAGTATGATACAACACGTTTTGAAAAAATATCATGTAACGGGGGATAGTGGTGTGTAGCCCCATCTTAAGGCTGAAAAGCGTACACTCCGGAGGCTTATAGTTTTTAAGAAATTTATTGTCAAAATTTAGTAATTTAGCGAAAAGTTGGCGTTGCCAGACACCTCACATAAGAACGAAGTTCATATGCAGAGAAGTTCACGGGAAGGATGTTTGCAAATCTGTAGTATTTTTTGTTTCAGTTTGGAATTGAGAAACATTTATGAAAATATAAACATTGTTTTTTATAGAAGAAGCGTGACAGGAAGAAATTCGGAATAAAAACCGTGCGATTATCTGGATTATGTTATACACTTAAAATATAACTCATCGAAACTTGCAAGGAATGATATAAAAGGCTTCATAAATACCTTCGGCTGTCTTTCAAAAAATAACACTCAACTCCCGGCTATGCCATCCATAACAATTAAACCTAAAATTAAAACGTCCTACGCGCGTAGCAAAGATGCACAATAACCCGCACGCCATCGCACAGTGGTCCGGCGGCCGGACAAAATTCAATTTTTCAACATTTTTGAAATAAAAATTTGATAATGCAGATGTTTTCTTAAATATTCAAGGCAGATTTTCTGAAAATATTACTTAATTTAAAAAATTTTTCATTGTAGTTTTTTGACTTTAAACATGAAATTGTATGCAAATCGTACTTCATGCAAGAGTTTCATTTTCATGTCTGCAAATAAATATTACCATTTGATTGTTAACCAAATATTGAAAAGAAAAAAGATAATTGAATATATTAACGGAAACAGTAATAATTCTCTTAAGTTGTGGTACAAAATCCAATTTTTTTTTTTGGAAATTTAAAAATTTTTCGAAAATTTTTTTTTAAATATCATTTTTTCGAGTGGTCCACACCGGTCCACTTGAAATCAACATGAGTGATGTTGCCACATATTTCAGCTATGATCTCAAACTGAAACCTGTTGCGCAAATTAAAAATAATGCAACTTTTGTGCATTTACCCACAGGCAAAACGTTACATATGGCAATTTTGTGTAAAAGACATCACAGACCCCAACAGCATTAAGAGACAACTAAAAAAAAAAAAAAATTATTAAATGCTTTGCTTTGTTCATCAGATGTAGTTATAATATCAAAAACTAAGGTTCCGAAAAACAAGCCAAAACCATTTTCAAAAAAGGTTCTTGCGCGTTTAAATTTGAAAAATGATCCAGCCTCAGAAAACAGCTCATCATAAACCGAGGATTCTGAATCATAAAAAAAAAATTAAAAACAAAAAAACAACTAAATATCCAAAAAAAAAAAATTTAAAAACTAAACAAAAAAAATTTAAAAATTAAAAATAAAAAAAAAAAACAATTTAAAATTAAAAATAAAAAAAAATTTAAGAATTAAAAAACAAAAATTATAAAAAAAAAAATAAAAAATAAAAAAAATCTAAAAACAAAAAAAAATTAGGAGAGAATAACCTTACCGTAAGCCTCCACGTGGTACTCTTTGGGGTCGTGAATAATGTAAAAATGAACTCACCAGCTAATTACGGAAGTAAAAATGTATTTATAGTATTCAATGAATTTAAAATTTGCTAAAACTAAGGTCAGATTCGTCATCACTGATCCTTAAAACCCCTAAATATATATTTTCAGCTTAATTAAATGAGTTTTTGAATTTTGTCCGCCAACGCCTTCTGGTCGGACCACTGTGCATCGTCAGCACTGAACTGAATGAACTTAATGTTTGTTTATATTTTTATTTTTATTTACATACGGCAACACTATACTGTTGTCAATTCCAATGAAGAGTGATCCTTGATTAAAATTGGAAAGTGATGATATTGATAAATGTATTCTCATAGATATATTTCGAATGCATATTATAATGTGCCAAACTATAATGAAGTGCCCGAAGGCACTTTTTGCAAAATAACGGTAAAACAAATATTTCCGGAATATTGGGAGTTAAAAAGGAACCACTTCCTATCATCTCCACCAAATTTCATTAAATAAATCATTAGATATACTTTGATTAAAATTGTCCATGGCGCATTATAATAAACCCGACCCTATACATTTATACACATAAACCGAAACGTTTAAAGGTAATTATATAGAAGAGCGGCCCTTCAGAAAATCAATATTTTTGTAAAATTTTTTCAATGATATCAATAAAATGTATTGTAAAAGAGTGTTTAAGATCGGGGGAACTATACTTTTATGTAGGATTTACTGTTAATATGGTAATTATGTAGAAGAGCGGCCCTTCAGAAAATCAATATTTTTGTAAAATTTTTTCAATGATATCAATAAAATGTATTGTAAAAGAGTGTTTAAGGAGTTCTACGCAAAAATACTGTGGATTGCGTAGCCGGAGTTGGACTGGTGAGGGTTATTTTTTTGAAGCGCGGCCGAAGGCCGCCCACGCAAAAAGGAGTTCTACGCAAAAGTACTGTGAATTGCGTAGCCGGAGTTGGACTGATGAGGGTTATTTTTTTGAAGCGCGGCCGAAGGCCGCCCACGCGAAAAGGAGTTCTACGCAAAAATACTGTGGATTGCGTAGCCGGATTTGGACTGATGAGGGTTATTTTTTTGAAGCGCGGCCGAAGGCCGCCCACGCAAAAAGGAGTTCTACGCAAAAGTACTGTGAATTGCGTAGCCGGAGTTGGACTGATGAGGGTTATTTTTTTGAAGCGCGGCCGAAGGCCGCCCACGCGAAAAGGAGTTCTACGCAAAAATACTGTGGATTGCGTAGCCGGACTTGGACAACATTTCAAAACACTTATATAATGTTCAAGCGGTAATTCTTGTTGTGTCGCCCGCCGGATTTGATATTCATATTAACAGTAAATCCTACATAAAAGTATAGTTCCCCCGATCTTAAACACTCTTTTACAATACATTTTATTGATATCATTGAAAAAATTTTACAAAAATATTGATTTTCTGAAGGGCCGCTCTTCTATATAATTACCCGTTTAAATATATATATATATATATATACGAGCATATATATATATATATATATATATATATATAAACCATAGCGTTTAGTATTTTTATTCATTTATTATATCCAATTGTGTTTTATATTGCTTGTTTTTAAGACATCTGGTAGAACTTCTTCTTGTTGAAATAACCAAAATACGAGAAATGTTG
Source organism: Anastrepha obliqua (assembly GCF_027943255.1). NCBI lineage: Eukaryota > Metazoa > Arthropoda > Insecta > Diptera > Tephritidae > Anastrepha > Anastrepha obliqua. The sequence continues at coordinate 36,933,016 of NC_072896.1, forward strand.
GCCAATTTTACAAATTTTGAAATCAAATAACTTAAAACATAAATTTTCTGAAGGTGGAGTTTTCACTTTTAGAATGCGTGTGACCTCCCTTATCTCTATCTTTCTTACAACTCTTTTTTTTCAAAGTATGGGCCATTAGCATAAAACCTTCCATAATGTGTGCATATTTAGCAGACTAAATAATTTATATTAAAAATTACGGAAAATTATTTCTATTATTTCTTTCACTTACACACACAAAGCGTCTGTTCTTTCGGGTATTCGTGTTGTCAACGCAAGCAAAATCGAAATTTCGCAATTAATGAAATTGTTCGAACTCCACTAATTCTACCTTTGTTCGCGTATGTGAACTTTATTAAGCTGAACTCCAATGATTTTTTCTCTGTATGCCTATTTGAAAGCAAAATACACATGCATTCACTTAAAATTATTCAAATTTCAATCAAATTACACATTTTTTCACTCTAAATAATTGCACTTCTTGGTTTACGCACGATTTTTCGTTAATTATATTTTTTGCATTGCCTGGGGTTAATTAGTATTTTAATTGAACACAAACGTCACTATATTAGCTAATGGACGGCCTCAGCGGTAAAACAATCGAACTTGTTACTTTTTTGTGTCTTAAATTGCATTCCACTGCATTTCTCCCCTTTTTAATGACAACAATATAAACATATATATAAGACACACTCCCGCATATAATATAGCAAAACGCAACACACACCATCAACATCGAAACAGCAACTGTTTTCAAACTATATTCAGCTTTAATTAATTTTAATAAATCTCTCACTTTAAAATCTACTAATAGGTAATGTAAATTTTATTTTATTATTTTACTGAATTTCACGAATACTTGTTTTGAAGATAATTTCATCGTCTTTTAAACTTCGTCTCAATAAAAAGGCACACGACCAAAACATCTCAACCAGTCAAAGAACGATAGATAAATAGATGAGGGTGGGTATCTCAATTCCTTTCACATTCGTTTATCATGAGTTTGCCAGTTTCTCACCAATTTTTTCGTCTAAATTTACCACTAACAGAGCGACTCCACCAGTAAATTCTAGCACTAATTGCAGTATATCATTTAAGACTGATTTACACAGAGGCAATTTACTAAAGAATTGAATTGAGCTTCACCGACATAAGCACTCCCGTTTAATCTATTTAAAATCATATTTTCAGGGAAATCCAAAGTGAGTCACTTGCATTGAAGTGATCGTCGTTTAAACACTTTCATCCAACTTCTTTATTTCACCTTATTATTCTGTGATCCAAACACCCTGAAATTTTGCTATACACATGAGCAAGGCGAATTGAGTATAAAGGTGGCGCCATTAAAAAACAGTTACTTTATCTTTTGCGATTTTGACAAGTCTGACATCAGCTTCCTTCGCAATACAAAACAAACAAAAGTAGGAAAAATTACATGTTTGTGAAAATTTAGTGAATGGCTTGATAGTATTGGGATTTGTGAGATTTAAGATAATCAAACTAATCAAAACGAAGTGCCGTGAGTTGAATTGTAAAAGCACAAATTAAAATAAAGCCTACAAATTCAGTTTGTTTGCGTTTTTATACGGAAGACGTCGATGTAAGAAAGCCTTTGTGTGTGTGTATAATTTTTTGTATTTGGTTAATTCCATCGTCACCATCAACGGATTCTGCCAAAATCTGAAGCAGTCATATGGGCCTATGTGAAGGAGACTGTGGAAGAGGTGAAGTATGGATCATAGAAGCTGCTGAGGAGACGACATATATAATCGTGTGAAGAACCCTAGTAAAGACGGGAAAAGGCACGAGGGTTCCAATAGGGCTACTAAATAATTTCAAGTCACCAGTTATTCTGGATAAAGGAGCTGTGATTAGGAAATGGTGGCCTGCAGAAGCCATAGTAAATTGCAACGGACCACAAGAGATAAGCGAAGAATTCCAGGAGGCAAAACAAAAAACTTCCAACTTCATAAGGACTTGTATGAAGTAAGAAGGCTAGGGAGGACGAAAGCTAAGATACTGCTAGAAAAATACGGCTACATATCCAACGGTAATTGTAGAAGGCTTGGCAGAACTGCCATCGTTAAAACATCGAATAGACACAGGAGACGCAAAGTTAATTCGTTAAGTTCCCGCCAAGTTGATAGCGGAAAGTGCGAAAAAGGAAATCATATAATCCAAGTTATGTAGCAAGTGGAGTAATTGAGCCATCAATAAGTCCGTGGAGCTCACAGGTTGTGCTGGTTGAAAAAAAAGTATAGAAGCACCAGTTTTTGTGTGAATTACAGAAAGCTGAATGAAGTCACGAACAAGGATAGTTACCCATTGCTGTGGATAGATGACATTCTCGATCCTTTATTCGGCAAAATGGTTTCCAACGCTTGATTTAAAAAGTGGTTATTGTTAGGTGGAAATTGAGGGCTCCGATCGTGAGAAGACAGCATTCAGCATAGGAGATGGGTTGTGGCATATTCCTATAATGCCATTCGGATTATGCAGCGCACCAGCTCATTTTGGGCGTCTGATGGAGCACGTGATGAGGAGAAGTTACGTATCTTTGGCATAAGGGGATAATAGAAGGCGTCAACAAAGTCGAAGAGAAAATAAAGGCAGTAAATGATTGACTACCGTCAAGAAATATGCATGAAGTGCAAAGCTTTCTAGAGCTGTGTACGTGTAATAATCGTTTTGTTCCAGGATTCGAAAATGTTGTCCTGAGTCTCCAGAATCTCATCAAGAAGAATTACGCTTTTGTATGGACAAAGAGTAAGAGAAAGCGTTCCACCAGCTGAAAGAGCGTCTTTGTACTATGCCTATATTAGCCTACTTCAAACCTAGTCACTTAGTTGTGCACAAAAACCGTAGCAACGGTTTTAGCCTTCTGGTTTGGTAGACCGTAACCTGCTGGTCATGCGACTTATGGTTTAAACAAAAGGACTTTTTCGGATTCAATCGTAATCCCGCAGCGGTAATGCGCTAAAAACTTGTAAGAGGTTGCCAGAATATTTACCCATAAATATGATGCCATATAGATATACTAAACACGTTTTCCAGAGGAATCCCCTCAGGCGCGTTGCATAATACGAATGCCATCACAAAAAACTGCCCCAACGCTAGTCCTTTTACGTGACTTTATTCAGCTTTCTGTAATCCATACAAAATCTGGTGCTTTTATCTTCGTTTTTAACCAGAACAACCTGTAGCTTCACGGGCTTATTGATTGTTCAATAAATCCATTTTGCTGCATATCTTGGATTATCTGATTTGCTTCTTCGTGCTGTGCTAGTGGAACTCGACGTACAACTTGACGAGTTGGCTTTGCATCTCCTGTGTCTATTCAATGTTTTACAATGACACTTCTTCCAAACTTTACATGGATTACGTAGCCGTATTTCTCCAGCAATCTCTTAGAGCTCTTATGAAGTAGGGTCTTTTTCTCGAACCCTCGTGCCTTTTCTTACCTTTACTACTGAAGTTTGAGTTTCCACTGCGTTGATATTTACGTCGACATTTGCGACATTGCAGCCATATCATATTCATGTCATTTTCTGGTGATGGCCGCACATTCTCTGCCTTCTCTCAAAAGGCCTCAGCTTCTATCTGGAACAAATATTAATCTACATTGACGCCCGCAGCCTCCATTTCCTCGCGTAGACGTGCTTGCAACTCTGTGTGTTTTCAGAAGTTAACAAGCCCATTATCAATTTGAATTCATATAAAAAAAAATAAATAAATAATTGGCGCGTACATTTCTGTTAGGTGTTTGGCCGAACTCCTCCTCCTATTTGTAGTGTGCGTCTTGATGTTGTTCCACCAATGGAGGGATCTACAGTTTCAAGCCGACTCCGAACGGCAGATATTTTTATGAGGAGCTTTTTCATGGCAGAATAAACTCTGAGGTTTACCATTGCCTACCGAGGGGCGACCGCTATTAGAAAAATGTTTTCATTAATTTTGCTTTCACCGATATTCGAACCAACGACCTCTTTGTGAATTCCGAATGGTAATCACGCACCAACCCATTCGGCTACGGCGGCCGCCCGTGAATTCATACATCTCATTATTAATGTGTGCATTCGAAAAACATATTTACATCTTCTCGTTATAAGCTAGCATTCTCTCATTATAAAAAAAAGGTAAACAAGATTTCACTAAGAAATTCATTTAAGCGAGTTTAACTGTTTTTTATGTTTTCCATTTATGTTCGTCGACGTTCTATAGTATAGGTGCGGCATTATTTTTATTTAAGTTTAATCAAGGCAGCTCTGGAACACGAAACGAAATATGCGTCCAGTCATTACATGTAAATAGTGATATCTCTTTCCCACTTGCAATACATTTACGAATATTCGTTGACGAGTAGAAAATTTCATTGAACGCTCGACAGTGCTGGTGACGAAAAGTGGTCTTCGGTTTTGCATTGGAATCGTTTTAGAGAAAAATTTATTTATTTAAAATACTACATATTTGTAATTAAAAAGGGTATTTATTTTTAAGATGAATGAAGAATATGATGCAATTGTGCTTGGTACCGGTTTGAAGGAATGCATTTTAAGTGGAATGCTCTCGGTGTCAGGCAAAAAGGTCTTGCATATCGACCGCAATAAGTACTATGGAGGTGAATCCGCTTCGATTACACCGCTAGAAGAATTATTTCAACGCTATGACGTTGAAGCTCCTGGTGAAAAGTATGGGCGCGGTCGGGATTGGAATGTTGATCTCATACCCAAGTTCCTTATGGCAAATGGTCAACTGGTGAAATTGCTTATCCATACGGGTGTGACCCGCTATCTTGAATTTAAATCCATTGAAGGAAGTTATGTGTACAAGGGAGGGAAAATTGCCAAGGTCCCAGTTGATCAAAAAGAGGCCCTAGCCTCAGATTTAATGGGTGAGTGGAACCATTTATAAAGCAATGTAGAAAGTTTTAAACTTAAATAATTCAAATTAATTGTTTTATTCGTCATCGTATTCTTTTTTCCATTATGCACTGTCGTTGACAATTCGTCGTGACACGTATTGTCGGCGACCATTAAAATAACGATATATATATATATTTTTTTTGGAGTGGGGAGGGGCGAACTCTTTTAGTAGGATCGCTAGGTGAAACTAATTCTACCAGAGCGCAGCAAATGATGCAAAAGAAAATATGTCGGACCTAGTTATGACTTGCAAAAAAAGTGATATTAAGGTATAGCGATAGATAAAACGGCGATCACCCATAACATATTATTTAATGTTTATATTAATAAATATACATTTCCTCAATCACCGGCAGGTACATAAATTGCTTTAAAGATTAGAGATGACGATAAACCGATAAAATCTACAAAAATTTGGCATTAAGTAAATGAAAATGCATGCTTAATATCACATATTACCTACACAATGTAATCAGAGCTGCAAACTAAATATGTGTGGCATAAAGCATTGGTGCATATTCAAAAAAAATTGAGTTTTCATTGAGATGCTACTATGGGTGGATAAAAAATTGACTTTCTTGTAGGAAAATTTTAAAGTTATAATATCGTAATCTTATATTTTCTTTACATGTTGTAATTTTCCTTACCGTGCACAAAGTTATAACCTGGCTAACAAAAGCATCTACTTCGTTAGTCATGATTCATAAGTAAATTTTTTATCTTTGGCATTCGAGCTGAGAGCGAAGCACCAAAGCGAATTTATTCAAGGTAGTGGGACTAGAGCAGCGTATTTTGTGTTTTGATTGCAAAAGGGACCTGGTTCTTATTTGCTGCTTTGTTCAGTTATTAATATCCTTATGGGAATTTTGACATTCAGTACACTAAATTGAAAAAAAAAAAAACATATATGTGATTGCTTCAGTTGGTCTAGTGCCACCAAATTTGTAGATTTACCTAGCAAATAACATAAAGACAAGAATATGCAGTTCCCGTTTCGCTAACAAATTCTAGAAAAACAAATGTTCGAAAATTCTCCACCCTAACCCCAATTGGAACTCGTTAGAATCAGCTACGGTTCCAATTGCTTTTGAGTGATGCATTTTTCAGCCGTGTTTTGTAAGCGTAACGGGTTATCGTGTTAATATAGAAACCATATATAGCTAACATATTTTACGCCGACCTGTTCTCTTGGATATGTTTTGGGATATTTCAAATTGATAAGTAAAAAATAGATAAATAAAAAATTATAAAAGGAAAATGGCTGCTAATATCTCCATTAGAGCTCTTTACTAGTAAATATTAGACAGTAATTAAATTTCTGGGATTTTGTAGCATTCATTCTCTAAAAAAAAAAGAAAAAACCCCGAAACTTGTAAACCGTGCAATTAAAAGTTAAAAAATGGAAAATTGTTAATTATGTTATATATTCTGCTAAAAAGGCTATTATTTGATTTTCCCCTGCGTATATTTCCTGAGTCACCTTCTTTGTTTATTGTATACAAATATATATTCGTTTAAACGCATAACTGCTTTTAATCATTTTGATGTGGAAAAACGAAAATACTTAAATATAAGAAGTTTAAGTTAATATATGATAATTTCGCAATCCAATGATTTGATTCAATGAATTAACTTGATTTAAAAGCAATGATACTCGCTTAAACGCATTTAGGAAAAGTAAATAGTTTATTGATTTATTTTTTCATCAAATCAATTATTCTTTTCGGCATCAAATTTACTATGTTTTAAAGCATTACTGGACCAATATGAGCGAATTCAAGGCAAATTGATTCCTATGTGGTATTGTTAAAGCGAAGGTTTATAAGTGGCTACCTCCATTTAATGCAAGGAAAGACATGATTTTTTTTTACACTGACAGATTACGGTTCCTCTATATCGTAACATTGAATTTATTTTTAGTTGCCTCGTATCTAATCGTCTGATTAAACCTCTTTGACAATTTTTACCAAGACAACAGTTCAAAATTAGCTTAATTCATCAACTTAATTTCCGCGGTTGTTGTTGTTGTTGTTTTAACAGTAATGGTGGTGGTCGTCGTAACCGAATGGTTTGATGCGTGACTACCATTCGGAATTCGGAGAACGTAGGTTTGAGTCTCCGTGAAATACCAAAATGAAGAAACAGTTTTTTCTAATAGCGGTCGCCACTCTGTAGGCAATGGCAAACCACCGAGTATATTTCTGCCATGAAAAAGCTCTTCGAAAAAAATCTACCGTTCGGAGTCGGTTTAAAACGATAGGTCCCTCCATTTGTGGAACAACATAAGACGCACGCCACAAATAGGAAGAGGAGCTCTGCCACACAAATAGAAAGGGTGTAAGCGTATATAAAGGTATATATACAGTCCTGTGCAAAACAAACCGGACAGTCTGAAAACTCCATTTTTTGAAGTAGTATGGATTTTATCAAATATGTTTGAATGTGGTTATATTCCATTGTGTTTTTAATACAAAAGTATGAAATAAAATCAATAAATTTCATACGTGTTTTTAATATTTTCATACTTTATTTGTTTTAGCATAATCAATAACGAATGTTTTATTATTAGTTTATCCTTATTATATAATCTTACAGCTAATTAATTCAAAACAAAATTAATTATTTCATTATAAATGTTATAATTTGAAGTTTTAATACTTGGTCGCACCGCCTTTCGCCTTAATTACCGCTTTAATACGTCTCGGCATTGGTGTAACTAGGGTTTGCAACAATTCCTCTGAAATTTCGTTGTGCCAAGTGTCCATTATAATGTTATCCAGGTCAGTTTTGTTCTTCGGCTTTTTTTCAGCTGCCTGCTTCTTTACAATGGCCCAGAGGTTCTCAATTGGGTTTAGGTCGGGACTGTTACCGGGCCATTCCAATTGGACAATTCCGTTTTTTCCCATAAATTCATTTACCTGCAACAAATAAGGAATAAATCATTGGTTTTTTGATTCGACATTAAAACAACAAAACTCGGAAGATTTAACAAAAATCATAACTTACTTTGTGAGATCGGTTCCATGGCGCAGAATCATCCTGAAATATAACGTCCGTTCTTAGAGAATACTGCTCCTCAATGACAGGTATTAAATGCCTATTTAAAATTGAAATGTAAGCATCTCCGTTCACCCGACCATCAATAAGAGTCAGTGCTTTCGTTCCGTCATAGCTGAAGTAGCCCCATACCATTCTACCAACTGACTGTCTTACAGTAGGCAGTATGCATCCAGTTTTATATCCTTCGCCAGATCTGCGCCTCACATGGTGGATACCATCCGATCCAAAGAGGTTAAACTTGAATTCATCCGAAAAAATCACATTCTTCCATTGCTCGACAGTCCAGTTTTCATGAGTTTTGGCCCATCGGTATCGTTTTTGACGCATTTTTTCGTTCAAAAACGGCTTTTTTGCGGGATGTCTTCCTACAAAACCGACATTTATCAATCTCCTACGCACAGTAGATGAATCTATTTCGACGCCAGTTGCATCCAAGAACTCCTTCCTGATGTCTGCCGAAGATTTGAAACGGTCCTGGATACACATCCGCTTAATCATCCGGTCTTCAGCAGGCGACGTCTTTTTTCGTCGTCCAGATCCTTTCTTTCGCTCCGTTGAAGCCGTTTCTGCAAATTTCTTTAAAAAATCGGCAACAGATGATTTGCTGAAGCCTACTTTAGCAGCAATTTGACGGTACGGATAATTTTTGCTGTGATAGTGCAATAATTCGCCCCTTAACGACAGCTCCCATTTGCTTCGATCTTGGCATATTTTTGATATTAACACTTGCCACGTATCAACTATTTCACTTATTGGTTAAATTATGATACAAAATTAATTCAAAACTGTTCTATTTATACACAAATAAAGCTACTTATCGCCAAGAAGCTTTATACTCAAGCTATAGAAATTTAAATAGGGTAAATTAGCTGTGCGGTTTTTTTTGCACAGGACTGTATATATATTTATGTGTACATATATATATTTATATATACCTAAATATATAGTTGTTTTCGATTCACCAACCTCCTAGCGAGTAGTGAGTAAGACACAATATTTCTTTTGAATCCAAAGTTGCATACGATTTGGCGGTAGTGCATTACGTTCTTTTTGACTTGCTGTTGTATAATTCCATTGGTTCTCAAAGGATCCCGCCTGAAAGTACGCTAAATAAAATTTAAAGCAATATTCTTATTCTTAGAAATACTGCCCTAAGCGGGTAAAAACGAAGTCGCATGAACAACGTAAAACTGTTTAACTTTCACATACATTGAAAACACTTTAAATTAAGTAAAAGCCCATATGAGAATTACGAAACTCACTAGGGAGATTCTCTATGTCTTATATAATTTTAGAATGCAATAAATACTGTACTATAAAACGGCTACCCCGTTTGCAGAATTTTAACAACCTTAAAACAAACAATAAACAGCTAGCACAGAGCCGTATTTGTTCTCCAACACTGTGTTGCAGGGAAATATGCAACATTGTAAATATTTTCTTGCATGTGTTTTGTTGCTTCGTCATTGCACGTATTACAAGCTTTGCAATTCTTGCGAACAATTTTTATGATTTGAATAGCATAAATAAAGATTATATTTGGAACAAAAATATTATGTCTATCACGAGTGTCCTGTAAAGCCCTATTCTAAAATATGCAAGGGTATGAGAAAATTACTGTTGCTGCTTAGAAAACCATCTTCGCAGTCTGCAATGGCCTGTGAGAATGTCGTAAGCTTCTTAGTGATGTGTTGTCCCATAGCAAGGAAGGGCTCGGGTCTTATCAGTGGTGAGGCCGCAGCCTCTCTCGCCTATGCTTCTGCTATTTCGTTTCCAATTATACCCCCGTGGCTTGGGACCCAAATTAGCCAGATACGATTGTGCGTTCCTAGTAGATTCAGTTTATCTATACACTCAAGGACCAGTGACAACTTAATCTCACAGGATGATAGAGCCTTGAGTGCCGCCTGACTGTCGCTCAGAATGGCAATACATTCCTCTTCCTCTCACTTTTCCTCTCCCGAAGGCTTTCCTGGTAATATTCAACAGGGTATGCTTGGCTGATTGCTAAATAACTATATGGAGCGGTGTCAGCTCAAATATCATCGCAATCGCAGCTGTAAGTCGCTCAAGCGAAAGCTCCATATGTTATCGTTGGTCTTATTATCATGATGTACATCTATTATATCTCAGGATTCTTGGGCTACATCCCCAGGATTTTCCTGCTAGACGTTTGCAGATCATGATGGCTCGGCAGTAATCTGCGTAAGAAATCAAGAGAATTCCCGTTTTACGTTGCAGGAACGACCCGTATTTTTATCCGGCCAAGGATTGAACTCCAGGAGCATTTACATGGACTTATGCCGTTAAAAATGAAACTCCCTCTGGTGGTGTGAAATATAGAAGTTCAACAGTAAGGGGAAAAGGAGACCACCCTATGGGCACCCCTGTAGTTTTAAGCACACAGGAATAAATATGTATGCCCGTATTAAACTTTGTTTTGATAGAGATATCGTATTAAACATCTTTGGGATTCTCTTTGTTTGCCCAAAACAATTAAAGGGGATTGGCAAAGGTTTTTAAAAAATATTCCGTCTGTATATTTATTTGTACCTGGTCTTAGCTTAGGTTTTTTTTTAATAGTACTTCAATTATATTATAATATTTTAGAAGAACGATTTTATCGTAAATATTTCTCAAAGCTGATTTTTACAAATTTTCTTAAATATTACAATACAAGGTAACTTAACAATAAAAATAAAATATTACTCAAATATTAGGAAAAGAAAAACAGAATAAAAAATAATCAGCAGATAAAGGATGAATCAATTTTAAACTAATTATAGATTTGTGTCTTGTAGTTGAATTTGTTTAGTCCAGTCCTTACGGTGCGAAGTAATGGGGTGTAGACTCGAACCGTGTTGATGAAATATACTCTAGATGATGTTGGGTAATTAAATTCTGGAACAACAAAACTATTGTGTCCTCCGCGGCCTTACTGGTACAAATACTGGCATACTGGCGTAAACGTGGCAGAGACTGTTAGCTTTTGTAGGCTTTTGTTTGTGGTATTAACAAACAGGTTGATGGTGGGTGTGGTGTTTTCACGATCGAGGTAAAAAGAGATATAAGGCGATATGGCTCCCTTTCGTTGGCTTCTATAGTCACCCTTTTTTTTGTATACATGTGTTTAGAAATCCAGGAATTGTAAGAGTCCTTTGATTAAAGTCTCGATTTTTACCCAGAATTTTACAATAATATTAAAGTTTAATTCATTTTTTTAATTTTAATAATATTTTTTATTTTATATATTATAGGTATGTTTGAAAAACGTCGATTCCGCAACTTCTTAGTTTATGTGCAGGACTTCAAAGAAGACGATCCAAAGACTTGGAAAGACTTCGATCCAACAAAATCAAACATGCAAGCTCTATACGACAAATTTGGCTTGGATAAGAATACACAAGATTTTACTGGTCATGCGTTAGCACTTTTCCGAGATGACGAGTATTTGAATGAGCCGGCAGCGAATACCATTCGTCGTATTAAGCTTTACTCAGACTCTTTGGCACGGTATGGAAAGTCACCGTACTTGTACCCCATGTATGGTCTCGGAGAATTACCCCAAGGTTTCGCACGTTTATCAGCTATTTATGGCGGGACTTATATGCTAGATAAGCCCATTGACGAAATCCTTCTGGGTGAAGGTGGTAAAGTAGTGGGTGTACGCTCCGGAGATGAAGTCGCTAAATGCAAGCAGGTCTATTGTGACCCCAGCTACGTGCCTGATCGGGTAAAAATTACACAGTGTATATTTAGATCAGGGGCCTAGGGATGTTATCGCTTTTGTGCTGAGATCAACGAATATGGGCAATTATGCTATTTATGACATATTTATCTCATATTTAAAAAAAATCTAATAATTTGGTTTTTAGGCTCCCTGATTTAAACCTCACGAACCCCAGAAACATTTCTAATTATATATTGTCTTTATATAGGTACGCAAGAAGGGCAAAGTAATTCGTTGCATATGCATTTTGGACCACCCAGTTGCGAACACCAAGGACGCCTTGTCTACCCAAATAATCATTCCACAAAAACAAGTCTCACGTAAATCAGACATTTATGTATCTCTCGTCAGCTATACTCATCAGGTAGCAGCCAAGGGCTGGTTTGTTGGCATGGTGTCGACTACTGTCGAAACTGATCAACCAGAAAATGAGATAAAACCAGGTTTAGACTTACTTGAACCCATTGCACAAAAGTTCATTACAATCTCTGATTATTTGGAGCCAATCGACGATGGCATTGATTCGCAGATATTCATTTCCGAATCGTATGATGCTACTACGCACTTCGAGACAACATGTTTGGACGTTTTGGATATCTTTAAGAGAGGTACGGGCGAAGACTTCGATTTTTCAAAAATTAAACACGAGCTCGGCGATGAGGATCAGTAAGTGCGTTTCACCAACATTTTTACTAGAGACAGAATCTGTTGTCCTCGATGATATAGTCGCAGAAAAGTTATGTCCTGATGAAAGAAGATGAATCAAAATTGCGCATGATATAAAAATATAATCACATTACTATATTACTATAAATGCTTAAATCAGCCAAACTGTTACAGCGAAATATTAATAAAAGGTGAAAAAAATATGGAAGCTTGACACATATATTGCGCCTATTATAAAACATCTTTGCTAATTCATTATAAACCAAAAAATATCACAAGAGAAAATAATGCACATTCACCATATTTGTGTGAACGCAATAGCTCCTTTTAAATTTAGTTTCCAATAAGATTATTTTCATTCCATTATAGATAAAGTTTCATTTTAACGTATTATCAATATTTTCTTTTCTAAAACTGTAACCGCCGTATGTCAACGTGTTTCCATATTTTTTTTTTTTTTGCACAGAAACAAATATTTTATCATTTGAATATAACCATCCACATTGAATTTTGAATGCAATTAAAAAACAAACAAAAACAGGCGATTGTGAAGATTTGATCCACTAATATAATACGAGTATAATAAGCGCAGGGCACGAGTAACCGACATTCGAAAATCTTATGTTTTCACAAATGGAGTATTGAATTTGCAGTGGGTCTCAAGTAACAATAATAAACCAAACAAACTTTTCAACTGAAAATTTGTTGTAAGAATTGAGAATATATGTATATCACAATTTTGCTTGAAGTGCATCAGAGATTTCCAAAAATTATATAAATATATGATTATGGGAATCGCTGCAACATTATTAAATCATGTTTTACTTATGGAAGTTTGTGACATCAGATCGAACACATGTATGTATATGCAAACACGGTATTTAAAATAAAGGTTGGCATTTTAAAAATAAATGGATTTATTTAAAAAGTGTTAACGTGTTTTTCTTTCATAATACACAGGACACCCTGTGGCAAAATTTGATGACGAATAAAAGTTCGCTGGTATCACCATGCTCTTTCTGGTCATCTTCCTGAAACCATGTGTGTATACTGAAGGGAGGATGTTCTCTCATTATTGGTAAAAAATATTCTTTTAGCATTAGCTGCTTAGAGACACCGTACACAGAAATTGCTTGCTCTTGACGGCTTTCAAACAAGTATGGTTCAATTATTCCACTGCCTGACGATACACACCAAACTGTCACTTTGGGACTGTGAATCGATCGTTGGTGTATTAATAGTGGCTTCTGTCCTTTAGGTGACTAATAACGGCAATTTTGTTTACTTTAAATGAAAATAGGCTTCATCAGTCTAAAAGCTAGTGTTTACCATAAGAAATCGTTACAATATTGTCTCGCAGAAATTTTTACGCAAATTGTAATCGTTAGGCTTAAGCACTTGCACGATGTGAATTTTGAAGGGGTGAAATCTAAAATCCTTCCTCAATATTTTGCAATAGTTTTTGGAAGTCCTAGGGTAGTCGCACTATGCAAACGGACGGACACGGATTATCGTGCAAACTTTTTGCGAGGAATTCAATATTATCATTTGTTGTTGTTGTAACAGTTTAGTAAGCTGGCAGAGCGAAGTAGTTACCGTCTTGGTCTAATTCAACTAACGGTAAACCCAAGAAACTTGGAGAGCAAGGGCTACCGCAACAGTAACATGAACAAACTCTACGAAAAGTATCATAGTTGCATTCGAGTCTTTGGCCTTGAAATATGTACGCTCTGATTGCGAACGCACTGCGACATCGTGACTAAATAACGGCTAACAGCGGTTAGGCAGAATCTTTAACACATTGACTGCCATGTCGGCCATATATGTGTGACACTGTACTATGCGGTTTACGCCACGTCGGACACATATGTCCGACACGAATATTATTCTCTCTCGCCATGTCACACAGCAACGATTGACGATAAATATGATTTTATTGCAATAATAAAATATATGGCTTCCCATGAAATTCCGGTTATAGTGGCTCAAAAGAAAATTTTCTTTTCGACATTCCGTAACACAAATATTATCAACCAATATAACGCGATCTAGTCTTCTTGTTTACTGAGCATGTAATAAGCTTTGACTTGTTTCTGTTTGCAAAAATAACGGATTCAAACATCAAAATACATTGTCGTCATATAACGTTGTTTGGTGTTTGTTTGCAAAAACAACATACTCCCAATTGTTTTGTTTTTGCAAAACGAATGAGAGCTTGTATGACGACGATGTATTTTGATGTTTAGCCCATGTTTTTGTCGTGCATATATGTCCGCCATGGCCCTGAGTTAAAAAAAGTCGGTAGGCGCCACGTCGAACATATGTGTGTGACATACTAATTAGTTAAAAACTGCCTGTTTCTAAGCAGAAAATATTACCAGCACTACCCTAAATTCCAATTTTGACGTCTCTGATGAGATTTAAAAAAAAAATGCTGTGGCCCCAGAGCATCTTATTTGCTGAAAGTGCCTTGGCAGTCAATGTGTTAAAGTCAAAAGCTAATTCTTCCACCGGAGCAATCAGTTCCGCTGTAATTGTATAAAGCAGACCCAAAGACTGTCACACGGCCAGCAGGCATTTGATGCCTCAACGGCTGAAACAACTAGTATTGTGAATAGTAAAAGGAGCAATAGATTTTAAGGTTGAAGTGTTTACCTATATTTTCATATATTCGAAATAGGAAATCTAATAAAACACGATTGAAATATAATATTGTTATATAAATATAAATATATTTGATATTTTGATGTCGGAATTTCTTTTTAAACAAATCATTTTACATATCAAGTAATGTTCCTCTCGCTTTCTTTATCGGAGGAACTTCATCTGTCTTGCGGGCTGACGCCATGTCCGTAAGTTTACCACCTTTGCGCTGTAGTTGTTTCTCGATAATTTTTGCATTATTGGCATAACTATCTGCGATTTCACGCTATGTAAAAAAAAAATAAATTATTTCAAAACTTTTCCAAATTTGTATTTGAAATATATTTACTTACTGCTTCGATTTCATCTTCTTCCTCATCAATGGTTGAGACGGTCACCGAACTAAATTTTCCCATGTGCTTTGTATGCCGCGTTACCATAATTTTTTCGCTTGCACCAAAACCCACCCCTTCAATGCATGAATCTGCGGTCGTAACTTCTTCCGATTCTAACGCATTATCCATCTTCTTGCGAACTAACGACCCTCGAATGATGAATGTGACATCGGAATCAGCTTCATGCCGGTAGTACAAAGGCAGGTTACAATATTTACACTATAGAAATATGAAAAAACATAAATAAATAATAGTACTTAAATCTGCTTTGTACGCGATTTCCAATCTTGGCATAACTCAGAAGACCATAATTTTGAAAAAAAAAAAAACATTTCTCCGGCTAAAAAGTCGCAGTCACCAGAACAATTGCTCCGAATACTATTGGTATGCGCCGGAAATCCGGAATCAAAGGTAAATATAATTGGCAATTCAACTATCGATTGTGTAAATACTTTTTGAATGCCACAAGTCAATAATTCGAGCCGCTCATTTGAGCAGTCACGAAAATATTGGGGGACAGCCCAGCGCCGGCATATTTTTGTATTGTAAACCATTCCATGTTATGTAGGGAATACAGTTTCAAACCAAGTAAACTGTAAGGTTGTTCTTTCCAGTTCACTAGACCCTGCCAGTGCGATGTAGTCACCGGACACCATCGTCTAACTCATCTAACGCTAGGACCAGGAAACATGGTGTTTCGACAGAGTCCAGAGGGAGAGGCGTATAAGGTGATTGGATTTAAGAAAGCAAGAGTATAGGTTGTTACTGTCTTGTGTGCCTTCACATGCCGGACAGATATTGAGTACGTTGGGGTCGATTCTTGATAGATAGGAGTTTAACGTGCTACAATATCCATACCGTAATTGAGCCAAAGTTGCGTGGCAGCTGAATCTCTTCGTCTGCATTCGGTGGTGGTTGGAACCCGATAACGACATTTGGGGGTCGAGAGTTTAGGAAGATGGTGAGAGTCTCCCGATGAATGTTGTTTAATGTGTGTCTATATACAGAATTGCAGACGAGACCTCGTTGGTGTAGTCGAAGAGATGCCTCCTGACTCGCCTGGGAGTTGGTTGAGACGCCACCAAATATCTGCACGTACCACTCTAGCAGGAATTGCTTGTTGGACATTTTACTGTGCTCCTTGACCAGGAGTATAGAAGCGCTTTAGTAAAGTAGTAGCAGGGGAGACATCATGAGGCATCCCGTTGATATCCTGATAGCAGAATTTTGACATAAATAATAAAAAAGCTTTTAAACAAAGTGGCGATCCTTTAACACCATGCTCCCGTGTAACAAAATTGGCCATAAAGGAAAGCCAACCCTTCTTTTCTACCGAAACAAGCGACTTTTCTACTAATACTTATCCCTTAATTAAAGGTTTTGGTTAAAAATATAATTACATTGAGGCGATATTGCCGTTCGTAACCTTTGTCACGTTTTATGTAAAGGCCTTGACCTTCCTGGAAAGCAAGTTTATGTGCATGTTTCTTGCCGTCAATTACACGCGCTCCATCCGTTGGCCGAAGTGGCAAGATATCAATTGTACAATCTAGAAATATGTAATATAATCGATTGGCAACTTTAAGAAAATTAGATTTACCGAGTATTAGAGTCAATTTCCCACAAAGGCAATAATAGATATTTAATGGCTTTTCTTCGTTGTATTCTTCCTGATCCTTGGAATCAGAACAAACAATACTGCGAGATACCACCTTAGGCATTTTTGGAACTTTCCTACGATTATTAAATTAACAGCACTTTAAAACCCTTTTTTTTTTGTTCTACAATCTTTCAGAAAAGTTCGACTTATTTGGCAAGCTTGTGAGCTGAAACACCAACACAAATTATGATTTTTTTTTCTAGGTCAAACTTTTATTTGTAAATCTTTAGGAAAGTTAGTGATGGTCATAGTAACCGACTGAAACAAGTCGGTAATCTCCACTATTTCACTATTCAGACATATCGATAGTTCTCGATGTTTTCTCTCCTAGACGTATTGCCAGTTATGAATGATAATGCTTAATAATACGTTCACATAATTACCAATAAACCCACAAAATTAATCTACTCGTTCACATATTGCAGATTACCTACAAAATTGACAATCAGCTGTCAATACTGCTTTGAGAGGTTTTTCTTCATAGAAATTATTTTGGTGGAATATTTCGGTGTTTTTGGTTTCTTTAATTATTATTAACGTAAGCTAATTCAGAAGGAGAAGGAATAGCTAATTTAATTGCGCAATTGGCTGCTAATAATAAACAGTAAAAATTATGGCAGCAATGAGCATGGGATATTCTATATTATATTTTGTAATAAGTAATAAGAGGACAAAACGTTTATAGACACACACTTTTTTCTGTAAAATGAATCCCTATTTAATAATATTTAACAAAAACAAACAACAAACAAACCTGCTTTCTTTGCCGGCATCCATTTCCTTTAATTTTTCTTTTGATGTTTCTCCCTACATTCGCAATAATAATTATCGATAACACAGAAAACACAGGGTTGTATGTCAATAAGTATCGTTATTATCTAGGATTATTTTATAATCTTAGATTTTGGGAGACAAATTTTGTATGGGAAATCGCGCTTTTTAATTTCGGATTTTGAGTTAAGCGCGAAAGAGTAGATTGTCTACTTATATGTGAACGTATTATTAGGAACAACCTTTATAGCTCCAAATTATTCCGGAAATAATAGTTTGGTAATTATTTGCCTTCAAAGTGCCCTCGAGAACTTCACTATTGTTTGGCACATTATAATATATATTTTTCTAAACTTCAATTAAATTCATAAAATATACATTCACACGCGTATTTTTACTTATTCTTTAAATTGTATTCGAAATATTTCAATGAAGATTAAACGCAAATGCGTTTACCCATGTCATCACTTTCTAATTTTAAACGCGAATAAGAATTAATTGGAATTGACAGCAGTTAGTGTTGCCGGATCCCTGCAAATGAAAATAAAAATATGAACAAAAAATAAGTATTTCATTTCAGTGTTTATCCCCGGTTTATTGTGTCTCCTTACTATAAACGCGCATATCCCGTTCTAAATTTAGGTTCAATGGTTTTAACGAGGAAAGGAGTTCCATGCAAAAATACTGTGGATGGCATAGTTGGAGTTGGATTAATGAGGGCTAGTTTCTTGAAGCGCGGCCAAAGGCTGCCCACGTAAAAAAAAGTGCGTGTAGCGTAGTACACATAACAGAAACTTTCAAGGCAGGCAAAGAAAGAGGGAGAGATCCGAGAGAGAATGAGAGAGAGAGAAAGAATATATATCTAAATAAATTCAAAACATTTGCAGAGAATACAAATAGACAAAATTAACAAAAAACGGAGAAGGGTCGACCGGTGCAGGTAAACGCTGGACACAAACCGTGGCAACAACGCGCACTACTCCGAGCGTTTATCACCGGCACAAGCGCAGCGATTCCAGGACCGCAGCAACGACACAAATTACCGCAAGGCAATATCAATAAATCCGACGCCGGAATGGATAACACTTTATAGTACGCACAAGCACTAGTCAGGAAACGGAAATAAGCGCCAAAAAGTAGGCACAACAAAAAAACGCCAAAAGAAATGGGAGCAAAAAACGCCCCAAACAGTAGGCAACAAAACTTATATATCCTACAAGTTTGCACCAACAAACAAGCGCCAAAAAGGAGGCAGTGTTATTTCTCACAAAAAATTAGCAACCACAAGGAAAAACTCAGAAAAAATAGCCTAAAGTGTATCTAAGATATACATAAGGTATTGCTCTCTCTCTCCTTTTCCTCTACGTTATATCTTTTTTCTCTCTCGCGGAGCGAAAATGCCCAAAACGTTGCATGGCCTTGAAATTTTACTCTCCATTATTGCTCGTCCATCGACGCTTAAGAAGTTTCACAAAATTCCAAGCAAAAATTGTACAAATTTACTAGAACCCTTCTAGTCGACGCTGCTGTAAAATTCAATTTTATATGTTTATATTTTCGAAAATGTTTCTCAATTTTAAACTAAAGCCAAAAATACTGCAGATTTACAAACTGAACGTGTCTGCATGCGAACTTCGTTCTTATTTTAGCTATCTGGCAACACGAACTTTTCGCAAAATTACACATCTTTAACAATAAATTACTTAAACACTACTTTGCCTCTCCGAGAAGGAGCCATCACACTTCCTAGGTGACCCGAGCTTTGCAGTTGGGTCCCTTTTCAGGATCCTAGCCTTCTACTGACTCCTCAATCTTCCCTATCTTCCAATTATGTGTTGACAGGTCACCGTTGTATGATCTAAAGATCCAGCTTGGCTGGGATCTATACTCGAGCTCTTGTTCTGCTTGGAATTTCTTCCTCGCTGACTGTTTTGCAGACTTCAGCAATAGCTTCCTCAATCCACCTCCATTTCTCCTTGGGGATAGTTCCTTCCTCCTTCGCTCTGTCAACGATGGCCAGAACCTCACCGCCACCCTTAACTACTTCGCTAAACAACGGGCACTTATGACCACCTACCTGTTTTTTCGTTTTTTGGCGACCCCTTCTCCCGTGTGCTTAGCCGATCTTTGTCTTTTTGGAGCAGTATCCGTCGGTTTTTCCAAGCTGAGTACCGCCCCCTTTCAACAGACCTGTCCTGTTCCTCTATTAATGGATTCGTTGGTAGATCTCTTAACTTAGAGTATACCCTCATGGGCGCTTTCTTTTCATAACAGGCCTGCTTTGAAGGACGGACGTGCCTAGGAAGTCCCTCTTTGCCTCATCCCTCCGCGGGTAAACCTTAAAGCAGGTGCCATCTCCTGCCCTTTGACTAGTGTTGGGGTGGAATGGGATCTGTTTGCCCTAGGCGGAGTTAACCCCACAACACCCACCGTAAAAGAATTTTTAAATGGAGATTCAGGTTGAACTTCGGCACGGGTCGTATTGCACCTTGTTCCAACCTAAAGCTTTTTCAAGAGGTTTGCTCCTCCGATTGGCAGAATTTGGTCATCGTTCAAAAATGGAATGGAATGCACTCGCTCAATACTGGAATGTACGTAAACGGGCTCACTACCACCCTTTGATAAGGTCTGCTTATTGATTCGACTAAGCACCGCACCACTACAATGTGCGTACCTTCGCGGAGTATTGAGATTCTTAGTGCAAGAAATATTTAGCATTTAGTTGCATTCAGGTAAAGAATTTTGTATGGATAAAAATACAATTAGAGTTGCATTAAGATCAATGCTGTATGGTTATGATACCGGACATTCGTTCGGCGAACACGAAAAGTGTTTGCTTGAAGTACTAAACAACGTTAAGAGTGCAGTAAATACAGACGCTTTTTATTTTTTGTCCCACTACCGCAAAGCTAATAATAATGAAATAAAATTAATTCTGTTGCTATTTTTCAGAGAAAAAATTTCAAAAATTAAAAAAAAAAGTTTTTTAAGTATACATATTTTTTGTGTTCGGCGAACTTCTGCTATCGACTCTTGGTTCTCCTGGACTCTTCCATTTGGACGATTAGATTTTGGTTTCGATGCCATAAAATCGCAGAACAAGCAAAACATTTGTCTTATTTATGCTCTCACAAACAAACTAAACATGCTATATTGCTAAAACCGTGAACATATCTTCGAGACGCGTGTACCAACATAAAAAAATAATAATAATCGAAAGTCGAATGTACGTAGCCCGCGAAATTTGAAAATTTACCTCATTTTGTTAACATACCTCGTATATAGTATATATATTTATAACAGAAATACGGGCTCTACTGAATGGTAGACATACGCAAACCATTCGGCTACAGCGACCACCAAGAGCATATATTGCTAACCATATATGCTGCTTTATAAATATATATGTTTATATATATATGTATAAATGCATATATTTTTTATGTATATAAATTTAATTTTTGAAGCTTTTATGAAGATATTTTTATTTCAAATAATGAATACATATATAATTTTAAAAAATTTAAAAGACCTTTTTAGGCTGAGTAATTTTACAATAAGCGTTTTTAGAATACAAATGTGGATATGATATTTACAGTTGTTTTTATTTTTATAAATTTATAGTTTGATTATGCATTTAGATTTGTTGTATGTAGGTTGTATATTCATGTTTTACGTTCTCTTATTCAAAACTCGAATTCTCTTAGGTTAGTTTATTCAATATCCACAGCTACTTATTTCCTCCATGCGGCTTTTTTGTATTAAACAATGATCTCATTTGTCAGTACTTTACATACATATCTATATAAATAAATTAATGAATGTTTTTATACTTAATATTAAAACGGTGAGTTTTTAATTTTTCAATCTTCTAGTTGGAAGCAAGTATATTGAAAGTAACTGTTCTATATAACTTATAGAACAGGAAAATACCAACAATTTTTTAAATCACATAGCCCTTTGGAATGATTACAATCGATTGTTTTGACAACCATCTTTCGAAAAAATGTTTGAATTAATTTTTAATTCGTAAATTATTAGGTGCGCTTAGACATTTGGTAAACAAACTGCTTCGACACATTAGTAATTTTGTTTTGGTATCATATACTTTTGGTTTTGTGAAAATGCCTGATTTTGGGCCGAATAATCGTCATTCGCGGGAAGTGTTGATTTTCCTCTTTCATTCGAAAAAAACGGCGGCTGAAGCGCATCGAGAGCTACAAAAAGTTTATGGAGATGCTGCTTTAAGTGAAACAACGTGCCGAGATTGGTTCCATCGCTTCAAAGACGGTGATTTTAATGTTGACGACCGTCTGCGTGAAGGAAGGTCAAAAACCTTCGAAGACGCTGAATTGGAGGCATTGTTCAATGAGGATCCATGTCAAACGCAAGAAGAGCCGCAACTGCTCCAGCGGCAAAAAAAGGAAGGATTTTCTTCATCGCATCGTTACGGGTGATGAAAAATGGATTAATTACAGCAATTCAAAGAAAAGAAAGTCATGGGGACTGCCCAGTCATGCTTCTACGTGTTCGTCTCGGCCGAATATTCACGTTGCGAAGGTTATGCTATCTATTTGGTGGGACCAAGTGGGTGTTATTTATTATGAACTGTTAAAACCAAGCGAAACCATCACTGGGGATCGGTATCGACTTCAATTAATGTGATTGAGCCGAGCACTGCGCGAGAAGCGGCCGCAATACGCGGAGAGGTATGAAAAAGTGATTCTACAGCATGACAACGCTCGGCCTCACGTTGCCAAACCCGTTAAAACTTACCTGGAAACACTGAAATGGGAAACCCCACCCGCCATATTTTCCAGATATTGCGCCGTCCGATTATCACCTGTTCCGATCGATGTCACATGGTCTAGCTGACCAGCAGTTCCATTCATATGAAGACATCAAAAAATGGCTTGATCCGTGGATAGCCTCAAAAGATAAACAGTTTTACCGCGACGGTATACGAGATCTACCAGAAAGATGGGAAAAATTAGTAGCCAGCGATGGGCAATACTTTCAATGATTCACTTGTAACCATCTTCAGTCAGTAAAGTTGTATTTTCATCCCGAGAGCTTAGTTGCGCACCTAATATAATTATTTAATTATCTCACAAGAAGGCAATAGTTTTCATATTCAACAGTTTTTAATAAAAACAGAGAGAAATTTCTAAATGAAAAACTTTCTTTGAACAATTTAGAACTTTCTCACCATTATGCTTTAGCAAAAATTTATGAAATTCTTAGTATATAAGTAGAACGAGTATATGTATAAATGCACTAAATACCTATTTTATAAAAAAAAGGTGGATAATAAGTACTCAGGGAATGTGTATGCATGTGTTACATATTTGTAAGGAAACACAAACAGATAAACATAAAATAAAAAAAAACGGGGAGTTCAAAAAGATGACACAGTTATTAACGTTGAGAGAGAGATGATTATCTGTTTACTGTTGCAGAACAGTAGCAAATATTTATTTAAAAACATTTTTTTTTAATTTGTTGACACTCGTCGACTATAATAATTCTGCAAATTACGTTACTTTTGGCAAATCGACACATTAGCAAACAATGTAAAATACAGGGTGGTCCTATAGTGTTTGGCTTTTGAGTTATGGATTTTTTGACAGTGACAGCTAAAATAAACTCTTTAATTCATTTTATGTTATGTAGGTATATATATATTTTTTATGCTTTTATTTCTATATAGAAACAAACTTGGAATATTTTCAAAACATACGAAAATTGATTAATCAACCGAAACGGTGGAGTTAATTGGCTGCCTAGAAGCTGGAATTTGGCTCCATTATATAATTTTTTATATTTTATTAATATCTAAAAATGGACGTTGAAAACTATTTTTGTGCATATTATTTATAGCTGGATTTAATTATACTCCAAACGCTGGTTGGATCCCCACGTAGCTTTAGTAATTTCCGGTTTTTTAATTTAACATTTCAATCCATATTTTATTTCCAACAGAGCTTATCAAAACCGTCAATAAATAACGTCATTAAATTTTAGGAGTGTATAACTGAGAAATTCACTCCCAGTGAAGGCAATTCGAACGTTTCTATACAAATCGATGTTAAAAATTAGTATTATACTCGCATTTGAGGTGTCCACAGTTCGTTAAAAATGTTCACGTCAAGATTTTGTCTCCAAAATAACTGTGACGTGTTTGTATGTTATCCCATACAAAATTGTATTATCACGCTGTGAACTTTTTGCAACACTCGCAAGTTTGCTTTCAACGTGATAATTTTGTAACATCATGGTAGAGTTGCATTGTGGCAATACCAATTAGAATATGTCTTTTATTTTTTTGGAGACGTTTTCAGAATAATAATTTTATGTGAGCACAATGCCTGATGAGAACCAACATAACAGCTAAAGAGGGAAATAATTTAATATAATTGCTAATTAACTTAAAAAGTTGCAATTTTTCGAACTGATACATTCTCTCCCTTTGAACCGAATCCGAGGAGAACAATCTATACTCCCGTGGAATTTGTTGAACACTCATTTTGTTTGAAAAGACTTTGCCATCCTTGGTGAGAGGTAAGATGTAGTTGAAGTCAAAGTTGAAGTCATGAAAGATCACGCATAAACGAAACCATGTATTTGTAACTGGTTTTGAGAAAAAAATACCACCAAAGCGATTCGTCAGCTGTTTTCGTTTACATTTTGCGATTAGTTCATTATAAAAAACGGTTTATGTTCGATTGTGTTTCGAATAAAAGAAAAAATGTGAGTGAAAGTTATTATAGAATGAAGTGTGGATGTGGAAATAAGTTTTGTGAAATGATTTTTTTATTTTATGTCGCAAAATCGGCACCACTTGCTCATGCTGGACTTTAACATAAACCAAACAAAGGTAATTTAAAGATGACACTATTTGACCCTATTTTTCACTTCCAGTTATCGCAAGAAGAGCTAATCTCAGACAACACGTTTTTCAATATACATACATATATAATGAATGCAAAAATTTAAAAAAATACGCTCTTGGACTGTTTACTTTTCTGTTTGAATTTTTGTGAAAAAATACGTGGAATGCCATTTATTTATGAATAAAATTAAAAATGCTTAAGTCAAGTTGCACAATTGTTGTTGTTTCATAACAATTGCCGATAAGTGTTATTTCGTAACGTTTGTAATTAACGTCGCCTGACAACTAAAATGTAGGAGAAATATTTTTTTCATTGCAGCTGTTCTGTGTGTAAGAAGAAGGCCCGACAAAAAGATACATATATATAAAAAATGTTAATAAAGTATTGTTTTAATAATAAAAAACATGCTATCACTTTTAAAGTGAGTATTTTTTCTAATTTTCACACAGAAATTGCTTAGGTATTGAAATATTAAACTTTTCTGATCGTTGTCATGGAACTTAATTCATAACAATTATACATACTACCGATGACGGAGCAGTCGAACTTACTCTCACAATTTTGCTTCGGATGGACAAACTGGCCTACTGTAACATCTTTGACATATCTGTTATTTGTACCAATTTTCTTTTAGAATATCTTTTAATGACATCTGTTAACTGAATGTTAAATATCTCACGGAAATCGCGCCCCACAATAGCTGGTACAATCATACATCTATCTGTCTGCTATAATATTCAGTTCAATTTAATGGTTTTAATTCAAAAATTCTATTCAACAAATTATTTTATTTACTTCAATATTGGATCCGATAAACATTTTGTACTTAGTAACTGTCAAGTGAGCATGAAACACCAAAATGACAGAAAATATATTATATATTTTTTTTTTTTTCGAATAGCTGCCCTCGACAGGTAATGGCAAGCTTCCGAGTGTATTTCTGTCATGAAAAAGCTCCTCAGATATGAGGTCTATATATAAACTGACAATTTTACACAGTTTGAAAGGAAAATTCGATGCAATTCGACACTACTATGTACGTACAGTAACATTTGAACCTTAGCCCCTTAAGCGAAAAATTTCAGCAAATAATTTTGTTATATATTTAATATTTATTATATGAATGTTATATTTGGCAATATAGTTCAAAACATTGTTGGCAACCTCTAACAGAATGTAAATAATTTCCGCCAAAAATTTTCTTTTTACAAAGTGAGGTACAATTATATCAACTTCAACAGCAACCTCAGAAGACGATTTTAAAAAACATCTGAGTATGATTAAAAAACGTATATGACTAAACAGATAAAGAGTTTCAAAATGCTTTTATTAAAAACGTTTTCACTATAGAGCGGAAAGGGCGATTTAAAACTGATAAAGTTTTTAAATTTCTAAAAATGTCAGTTTACTAACAACACAAGTAAACATCGAACGTCTATTTACATCCTTAAAAATTGGCATTAGCGATTTAAGACGGTCTCTGTAAAATGATTTAATATCTGGCATTTTACTTATCAGACAAAATAGGTATTATATACACATATTATATATATGTAAGGCTATGAAAATATATTTTTTATTACGAGCGGGAGCCGAGCTCAGAGCGAAATAAATAAAAAAAAAAACCTCTTTTTTCGAAGCCCAGGTAAATTCATAAGTAGCTGTTACAACAAATCGCTGGCTGATAGAAAGTAAATGCCTGTTTTATAATAAGGGTATGTAGTGCAGTACAAATTAGCACACAGAATCCCATCCCTGTGACAAAAACTTTGTCGATTTTATGTACTATTCATTGTACTTATAAGTAGCTTCAATTCACAATTCTGAATATACATTTATTTATAATTTAGTTTGATGTATGTCTCTGAGAAAGTATATTTTAACTGTCACACTGGTAATTTTATCATCGAATTAATCTAATTATATATATAAAATTCAAATTATGTATGTATCTATAGATCGACTTGCGTCCTAAACGCATAAACTGATCGTAACCAAATTTGAAACACGAACTGGATACCTTACCGGGATGGTCATAGGCTAAAAAATATTTTGATATATATAAGGGGCGTGGCACCTCCCATACAAATAGAGTTTTCAACAGTCCGTATTTCTGAAAGTATTTACGTTAGACCACGGAAATTTGGTAAGGGGTTATATGACATTAATCCTTACCACATCCACAAAAACTCTGTATAACGAAAAAGGGGGTGTGGCACCTCCCATACAACTGGAATTTTTAACAGTCCGTATTTCTGGAAGTATTTACCTTAGACTACTGAAATTTGGTAAGGGGTTATATGACATTAATCCTTACCACATCCAGAAAAACTGCGTATAACGAAAAAGGGGGCGTGGCACCTCCCATACAACTGGAATTTTTTATATAGATCGACTTGCGTCCTAAACGCATAAACCGATCGTAACCAAATTTGAAACACGAACTGGATACCTTACCGGGATGGTCATGGGCTAAAAAATATTTTGATATATATAGGGGGCGTGGCACCTCCCATACAAATGGAATTTTTAACAGTCCGTATTTCTGGAAGTATTTACGTTAGGCTACTGAAATTTGGTAAGGGGTTATATGACATTAATTCTTACCACATCCAGAAAAACTGCGTATAACGAAAAAGAGGGCGTGGCACCTCCCATACAACTGGAATTTTTTATAGTCCATATCTCTGGAAGTATTTAGGCTAGGCCAATGAAATTTGGGAAGGGGTTATATGAGGTTAATCCCTAACACCTCCAAGAAAACTGAGAAAAACGATAAAGGGGGCTTAGCACCTCCCATATAAATGCAATTTTTCATCGTCCATATCTCCGGAAGTATTTGGGCTAGACAACTGAAATTTGGTAAGAGATTATATAAGGTTAATACCTAACACCTGCATGAAAACTGGTGATAGCTAGAATTGGGGCGTGACACCTCCTATACAAATGGGATTTTTCATGCTGTATATCACTGGACGCATTTATGGTAGAATACCAAAAATTGGTAAAAAGTTTAATGAAGTTAGTATTTAGTACTCCTAGAAAAAATATGAGCTTAGAGAAAAATGGGGGTTAGACCATTTGATATAGAAAAGAATTTATATTATCAACGATAGAGGTATTGCTGAATTGAATGCATTCTCTTATTGGTAAAGCTTTATCGGTAAGTAAACAGTGTAGCAATCTAACCAACTCATGGCCAATTATATGTAGCCTGCTCCAGAGTTGGCGCACCGAAAAACCTTTTTATTTATACTCAAAATAATATAACACAAAATGTCGTATATCCGATCGTTTTAAATAATACCTAAACTGACTTAAAAAAGTTAAAGTTGTTTTATTTACATAGCATACTTTTTGATAGAAATGTGGGGTGAAACCCACGGGTATAAGCTAGTTCACTATAAATTTATTTTTCAGCCGAAATGGCAGACGACGAGGCAAGGAAAAAAATTACGACAGACATTCACCGTGATTCCGAAGGTGATGCAGATGACAGGGATACTTCTTACACGCCACAGACCGCGCTCAACTCATTATGAGTGATGAGGCACATTTAACTCTCAGCGGAGAGGTAAATAAACCAATCGTTCATGAACAACCTCTGCATGATGTTAAAGCCACTGTTTGGTGTGGTGCGCTACGAACATTATTTGGTGAATGCCAAATGAAAATGTTATGCAAAACGCAGAGAGGAGCTTAAATGTGCGCTGCTGGTAATGGTGACCACCATAAAATGTACATTATCAATCTCTTTCGCTCTCACTGACCGCGTACGAGAGTACCAACATCTGCTTGTTGCGCGCTCTCTTTTCCCCGATGTGCGGTATATGTGTGTGCTCTCAAATTCCAAATGTTGGCATCATCTGGCAAGTGTTAAGTCCATCGAAAATGTCTGCAATAGGTGTGTTGAATTCGTAACTTTTTTATATTTAATTTTAAAAAATTCAAGTGGAATAAAGAAGTTCGAAAATTTATATTATTTGTTTGTATTTTTGGGAAATCCATTATATTTATCATTATTATAATTTTGTTAATGAAACTTTTTGAATGATATCCCACACAAATTAATCGAAATAATTTCGGATTTCATTAATTTCTGAACGACTAATTAATTATGACAAGTAACCCCGCTCCATGCTGCCAGACGATTGTTTTCGACCACTGGAAATAAAAGTGCATTGCATAAAAACCCCAATGACGCTTGCTAATCCCCATTCACCTTATGCGCATGTGGCCATATTCAGAATGCTGCTCCCATCATCGAAATAAGAAAGCAGATATCGACCTACAGCATCGTTATAGAGGCGTAACTACCTATTTTACTGTTAGTAAAACTGATAGATGTCGCAAATCGCGAACAAAAACAAAAGTTGATGTTATCATTACCAACTGAGAAATCAAGCTTTTCGCGTAAACTGTGCTTAATTAAGGTTCACTAGGATTTATCAACAACGTTTCCATGAGTAATGTTGGCGATGAGTCTCTCCGGATTGCGCATAGTAATAACACAACCAATCTAACTTAAGTAGGAAAAGCGTGAAAATAGGGAATCAATTAGTGTTAGAAAATATAATGACTTTGGAACTCAATAGTGGAAATGTCTTTCGAAACGAAGCAGAGTTATAGTCGTATAGCATTTCTATATTATTATACATTATTTTTTCAATTTAATATTGAAAATATGTACAATATATTAATTTGTGTAAGGATATTTAAAGATTTCCGCTTATTTTGCAAAAGAACCATATTTCATATAAAAGGACATATGTATAAAGGCTATCAGATTGGTAAATGTTGAAAATTGGTAACGCTAACCAAAAATAAAAAAATAGTAGCCTATAAGAACAGATGCACTGTTTCAATAACCGGAAAAAATGCACATTTTTTTATAAACGTCCCAGCGTAAGCTTTCATTTGTATATTGAAGTATGTGTGAGTGTCATTGTTAAATACAAAGTTTTTCATAATTGTCAAATTCAGGACAAAATAATTTCCATTTGATCATAGTTATTCCGTCCCAATATGCTTACTAGCAGATACAAGCGTAAAAAAAATGGGATAAACGAAATGTCGAGCTCAAATAAAAATAGTTTAATATTTGATTTTTAAAAATGGATTTTCACTTATTCATAGAGTTATGTCCGAATCTCTCAACTCACTCTCTACGTTAATACTTATTCATACATATACACCTGTAGGAATTTAGACGAACTTTCACATCCTTATTGCTAATGCGTAATAAAATTTTAAATATTCCTACAGTACAATTTTATAGATTAGAAACATAAGTTACAGTAAATGATATACATTAATATCTTATTTAAAAAAAATGAACATATGTATGTATGTGTATATAAATATTTTCATATAAACTGCATGACGTATACAATATTTGTTTTCAAAAATATTTTCTTAGACTGCAGAATTTTCGACATGAATTACAATAAAACGAACGAATAGAAAATTATATAAATGAGAGAATGTCGTACTATATTTAGTTATTCTAGATTCATGGTTCAATCTCATTTGAATGACTTAGTTGGTGTTCACTCGTTCTTCCTTTGTTCTTTTCAAATTTTAAGAATATATCCTCCAGTGTTGTTTCATTTACTGAATAATCTTCAACAAAGTGCGCCCATTCACTACTGAAGGCTTCCGTATTAATGAAAATATCCGACCACTTAAGATCATTAATGTTCTTAATAAAATATGTAACAATGCCAGCATGATTTTCTCTCAACTGGCAATCAGTGAATATTTTACTCAACTCCTCTGTTACGTCATTAACCACATGTTCTTCTTCAGACTTTAATTTGATTTTAATTGTAAAACCACTCCCAAAACGCTTTTTCAAGTCTGGTACGAATCCAGAGCATTTAAATTTTCCACCAGTCATTATTGCCAGTCTATTGCACAGTTGTTCACATTCATCCATACTGAAATGTCATACAAAATATATAAACTATTAATCCAAAACTAAATCAGTAGACAAATATGCTTATTGGTAAATGTTTCCTTAGTAAAGGGTCTTTCAAAAAATGCACTAGATGTTGTTTTAAAATAAAACATGTTAAAATTTACACTTATTTATTGGCTGTGGGAAACCCGAATATTTTCTTAGTAGGATGGCACCAATATGGAATTCTACAGTCTCACGTGGACGAGGAAGACTCAATGGTTCTTAGCATAATCTATTCAATCTAAGTTCCAAGTAGTGCACAGCGCTCTAACATGAATTCAGCTGAAAACTTTAGCGAGAAATCCACAACAATGGAAATCGTTTATTAGAAATATGCGCCCTCGAAGGGCGTAAAAGCAATAACTAATAATAATAATCTACAAATTTAGATTCTTTCAGGTTTCATTATTTTTATTCAAAATACGAATCTTAACAATTATATGTCGCTTCATAAATGCCTAATTGTTGGGAACGTCGAGATATCAATATTGGAGGTTGTCAGCAATGCTTTGCGCTACAGTGGCAATGTTTTCAACAGAACGTAGTTTCCGCTCTCCCAGTCCTTTTTCTATTCTCGACAGAAAGTACTCTCCTGACTTTCACAATAGCCTCTTTTTTACTTTGCAACACTGTTAATCAAGCCGCATATAGTTAAGCGTTTCCAACTCAAACTCTACATAATTTGCTAAATTTTCTAGTGTTCGCAAAGACTGCAGCTGTTGATTACTTTATAACATGAATAATCTCCGAAAACTCTTAACACGTAAAAAACAGTGCTTTATTCTCAATAGACAAATGCTTCAACTTCAAATTTTTACTAGGTTGGAAAAATCTTTAAAGAACTAATGCTCTTATCCCATTAATCATGAGAGTTACAGATCAGTTTCAATTTAACACGTATTTTGTTTAAATTATATGCTCAATTTTGTGATGCATAAATGTAAAGGCGGCCGTCCTAACCGAATGGGTTAGTGCGTGACTACCATTCGGAATTCACAGAGAGAACGTAGGTTCGAATCTCGGTGAAACACCAAATTAAAAAAAATATTTTTCTAATAGCGGTCGCCCCTCCGCAGGCAATGGCAAGCCTCTGAGTGTATTTCTGCCGTTCGGAGTCGGCTTGAAACTGTAGGCCCTCCATTTGTGGAACAACATCAAGACGCACGCCACAAATATGAGGAGGTGCTCGGCAAAATACCCAAAAAGCGCCAATTATATATATATATAATATGAGACGGTAATTGATAAATTTTCGACACTGTTCTAGTAACCATTAAACAACTTATCACCGCAAACTAAGACTTCTCAGCATGTTAACTACTTGACTTCCAGGATCTTTTAGCAGAATTTTCGAGGTCGAAAAATCTTTAAACATAAATTGAACGATATGCACATCAATAAGCATGAGCTCTTTAGTTATACAATATACATCCGATTTTGTTTCTAAATAACTTTTTGACTAGACAAAACAAATATTTTGAGTGATGGAAATCTTTATTTGGACCTTTAAATTTTAAGCGGAAAATATGATATCAGTTAAGTGGCTTCCATGAAAAAGCTCCTCATGAAAAACCATTTGCCATTCGGAGTCGACTTAAAACCGTAGGTGTCGCTCCATTTGAGGAACAACATCAAGACACACCACACAAATACGAAGAGGAGTTCGATCAAACATCCAATATATATATATATATATATATGTATAATATATTGTTCCACATTAGACTTATCATTTGCCTTTTCAAATTTGTACCATTGTTCCCAAAAAATAACAGAGCAAATGTTGCATATAAATCTACACTTTTCACTAGCACTGTAAAATTCGTTAATAAAATTCTCAGGTTTGTGACCCATTTTAACGCACTCGATATTAATGAAAAGCTAGTGCGTAAATTAACTTAAGAAAAATGCAACGGCAAAAGTATTTTTTCAATAACAACTTCTACAACTCCTATCACCTTGAAAAGAACAAAGAAAACAAGTGCTTCGTTTTTGCCTAGATCTTTGCAATCACGACGAAGTTAAAATACATTGGATAAAGAAGGTTCCGTTTTGCTGGAAAATTACCTAGTGCTCGAATCAAAAACCAACTTATATCCATATTAAAGTGGTGCACAAGTCGACATATATGTGCTTTCAAGTCATTTGCTAAATTCACACAACAATGCAGTGTTTTGTTCTCAACTAACAGTAACAGGCAATAGCAGCTAGAGAGAAAACCAACACATATATTTCGGCAAGATAGCAAGAAAAGCAATGACACTGAAAGGCAATGAAAAACAATTCAATTCAAACAAGTGAATTGTGTCAAATGTGGATTATTTACTTACATGAATTCCTGATATTTTAAAATCAAATAGGCAGTTAATGTTTGGTATGATGGTTTTGTAGAATAAAAATTAAATTCTGATTAATATTTGAATATAACTCACACTTTGCCTGCAAATATTCTTCTGCGCACTTTATTGGATTTTAAGTTTACTAAAAGCTGTCTTATTTCATAACTTCAATAGCTTTAAAAATTATTCATCGAAAGTTTACCGTTATTTATTAATATTCTCCCCTTAATACGCAAAAGTGCGCGGGGAACGAAGAAATGTGTATGTTTGCAATTTTCATACATCTCGAAGGTGTGCTAATACACACTACGCACATACATACATATGACACCAATTCACACATTGTACTTGATGTCTTTCGGCAAAGCTTGTATGAGAATGTTTTTCTACCATTGCCATGCAAGCATATAAGCAGCGTCGTGCAATTCGTGCACTGTCGATAGAGCCGAAGTAGTATTGCTTGTTGAAGACAGTTTTTCTTCGTTGCTGTTCAAGTTGTGTGCCTACATTGCTTTTTGTCTTCACAAACAGTGTCACATGCAATGTGTGACTTGTTGCTTTGTAATAAGCAAGTCATTTGTGCACCACTTTAATCCATATATTGGGTTGGGGAAAAAGTAATGTCGTATTTTGTCAATTGAGCGCGACATTTAAACATATCTTGCGTTGTACTTATTGCATCGGGTCACACTAAATGGCGATTTGAAGACGACAATCTGTACTACAAGTGTCTTTTTGACAGTGTTGTGATCATATGTTTCAGTCCCCAAACTGGTAGGCCAATGGTCGTAGAGACTGTAAAAATCGTTGAAATTATCCAAAGAGACCGGCATGTGAGCATTCGCTCGATTAGTCAGGAACTCGGTGTAGACCACAAAACCGTTTGGAACCATTTGCAGAAGATTGGATTCCAAAAAAAGCTGGATGTTTGCGTGCCACACGTGTTGACGCAAAAAAAATCTCTTGGACCGAATCAACGCTTGCGATTCTCTGCTAAAACGGAACAAACTTGACCCATTTTTGAAGCGGATGGTGACTGGCGATGAAAAGTGGATTATAAAGGAGGGATAATGAAGTTGCCTTCTAAATGGCAACAAGTTTGCGAACAAAACGGGGCATATTTGACTTGAATCGGATAATTCTAGGTACGTTAAATAAAGCGTCAAATTTCGATCACAAATACGACATTTCTTTTTCCCCAACCCAATATTTGAGACTTGAAAATGAGACTTGTTTTTAAAACATTTTCGGTTTACTAAGCAAACCAAACTTTTTTGGGTTATAATAAATAATTCGTTGATTTGACAACTTATAGGGATGTATTAAGATCTAGCGAACATAAAAACCAAAAATTGGAAAACAAAAGTTATGACCAGCAGGACAAAAAGTTGTATTGTATCGTAAATAGCACTTATAGAAGAGTAATGGTGCTCACACTCACCAACGTATCGTAGTCCCTTTCCGTTGACCGTAGGATACACAAAATTGAGCAAAACTTATCCCGGAGAAAACAACTACGTTTAGTTACATATTTATACAATACATCGGTTTGTGTGTGTTTGTGTTTGGTTGTATCGATGCACTTTTACACACATCCGCGTTATCAGTTACAATTTTTCATTGTATAAAATGCCAAAGTCAAAAACCACTAAATGCAAATAATTCATTTATCTATAATTAACAATATTTTGAAGTTATTTTAATAAATAATAATAAATAACTTAAATTTTTCTAAATTTATTTTGAAAATTATTTCGAAATGTACTGTTTGGCAACACCGTCTGGTGAGAGAGCAATCAGCTGACACGTTTTCTACGGAAATAATACAAAATCACACGTCAACGATCTACGATACTACGGAATGGTGGTGAGAATTCATTTACATGGGACTCTGATTAGTGTCATCGTGTCAGCTGATACGGGTGTACGCTTACTTTGGCGAGTGTGAGCACCAGAAAACTTATTTCGAATTGAAAATGATATAAAGGGACAAAATTTGCTCTCTACAATATAGCAAATGTGGAAAAATTCCGACACCGAGCACTCCACGAATACTTGGTTTTCAAATAAGAGCTGTGATAAATCAGGATTTAAATGGGCGAATCTGTAAATATTTTAGTTACCTGTGAGATGTAAGTACAACAGTTTTGCCTCTGTGTTGATAGTCCTTTATACATTTCCACAGAAAACGACGAGATTCCGGATCCACTCCTGTTGTTGGTTCATCCAACAATACAAGCGAAGGACTGCCAATCTAAATTTGTATTTTATTAAAACCGATTAATGAGCATACGCTTATTATATTACCATAGCTAATGCCGCGTTTAATTTGCGTTTAGTTCCGCCAGAATACTGACGCACTTCTACGTTTTTATATTTTCGAAGATCTAACTGCTGCAACCAATATAAGACTTCATCATTTGCTTTCGATGAATCTGAAATGCCACGCAACTTTGCCATGTAGAACAAAGTTTGATACGCTGTCATGAATTCGTTTAGGCAATCGGTTTGCGGGCAATAACCAAAACAATAACGATATTTTGACTCGCTTTCTATGATGTCGATGCCATTTATTTTAATGGTGCCCCCAGTAATAGTCCTATTTGCAGCAATCATTTGAAAAGTTGAGGTTTTGCCGGCACCGTTGACGCCGAGTAAGCCGAAACACTCTTGTTTTTTTACAACAAAATTTATACCACATACTGCCACTTTACGTTCGTAGAATTTATATAAATTATTGACGAGCAAGGGATATCTGTATTCAGTTTTCTCTTTAGAAAAGTAAAAATTTTATAAGACTAATATCAAAAAGCATAAACTAAAAAATATGTACCACTCAAAATTTCAGCGACCATAATTTTTTCATTTGTTGCAAGTTCTTCATCCACATCGAGATTCTCGCTGTTATTAACAGTAATTTGCCGACATTGATAGCAT
Source organism: Anastrepha obliqua (assembly GCF_027943255.1). Taxonomy (NCBI): domain Eukaryota; kingdom Metazoa; phylum Arthropoda; class Insecta; order Diptera; family Tephritidae; genus Anastrepha; species Anastrepha obliqua. Next base: position 36,968,994 of record NC_072896.1, read on the forward strand.
TTAAATAGGCCCTTAATTTGCTCACATTTATATTTGTCCTCTAGAACGCCCACAAACAGTGTCTGCAGTTTTCATAATTCTATGTATGTTAAATTATAAAAAGTGGCTTTTATTTTGCTTACGTACCATTACGATAATTGAAACTACAATAGCTTCAAAAAAGAAAGTTTCAACATTAAGAACTGTTGGTAATCCAGATGTAGCTGTCAGTTCATTTCGGCGGGTAAGTAAAAACCGTTCATTCAAAATACGCATTTGATGATTGAAATTGAAATCTGGCAGCAGCATCAGTATAAAAATTTTTCCTTCGTGATACTCCATAGCACGCACGTTGCCGGATGTTATTAAGGGTACAATAGCTATTAAATGGTATAATCGAAATAACGTTTTATAAGAATTTGATGCTTATTCATATCATATCATCATTATTCACCTGACACAATAAGCATAAAAAGCATATACGTTGAAATGGTAGATATCGAACGGAAAGCATTTGCCAAGCTGTATAAAATTGGAAGGTAACTACATCCGTAGAAAAATATAGACGCAATGATGATAAGTTGCTCGGATAAACTATACAATTCGTTCGGCATCAATAGTGCTTGTAATAGGCACAAAAATAGGCAGACGAAAAAGTGCAGTGTAGCATCAAAAGCAAAAGTGGAAAGCCAAAAAACTGATCGCGGTATTGCTTGTAATTGTTTGAAACCACTTGCATGCTCATGAAAGGGCAATGCTACATAAAAGAATATGCTGAAAAACAGTCCTACAGAAAATAATACAGATTGATAAAAACAAATCAATGACAAGCTTCATTTAAAACTGTATTAATTTTTTGAATCACTTACCTATGGGTATTATGACCGCAAAGTATTCCAACCGCGTCGGGCTTACATCCGTAATGTATCTGGAGCAAGATAATTTTTTGAAGTAAATGAATCACAATTAGTTTAAGTAATTTTTAGTTACAAATTAAAATAATACCTTCTAATAGGCGCATAGGTTGTTTCGATACCTGCATTTTGGCCCATTTTCCAACGCGCAATAGTATCGTCAACTAAGTTCATTAAAATTACCGAACTATGGTAAATATTGCCCGAAAAATATATGTTGAATTTCAAATTGCCATTGTCTTCACTATCTAAATCAATTACACCAATATAGTTTTCCAAAAAATATGCCAGATTTTCAGTCTGCAGATTTATCAACACTAAGAAAGAATAAAGTGGGTATACCATATATGTATATATATACTTTTTTCACTTATTCCATATACATACAATCTGTTACATTGTCGCCTCTTTTATCAGCTAGATGTTCCACCTGAATGCCATCATACTTCTTAATTTCCGTTTTTAACATATCTACGATTTCGGCATTGGAACCATCGATCAAAATAATGCCTCGTTGGATATGTGTTAGATTCAAGGTCAACTTGTCTTCATTAGTTACCAGCGACATGGAATGCATTAGGGCCAATGCAATAACGAGACTCAACATTGGAAGTAACACCTATTTAATATTATATAAAAATATAAATAACAATACATTAAATTTAAATTCATAAACCTTTCACATTTGCATAATTTATTTATTTTTGAACAATATTGTTTAGGCTCCTTCTTAGGTTAAGCAGATAGCGTTTAAGCAGTATTCATAGTATATTTGTATGCCTGCGCACTTGTGCCCAATTATATTATAATTGTGTTCATATAACGGTTATATGTAACAACATCGAAGGCTGCAATTTTTATTTCTGGTATCGGACACTTCTAGCTTTGTCAGGCGCCAACTAACGTTTCCATTGAAAAGTTCGACATATTTTAACATAAACCCAATCAGAACGTTTTAATGTGTGAGCCATATTATTGATTATATTAGTGATTATTTTCGACAATTTTCGACGTGAATCCACAAGACTGCATCGATGAACTAAAATCTGCATAGGGCTAGGACGTACCATCCTTTTGTTGTTGTTGTTATTGTTGTAGCATAAACACTCCCCATACATATGTATGTATATGGGGAATGCTGCTGAAGTGACAGTCCTTGGCCGGATATAAATCTGGATCGTTCCGGTAACGTAGAACCGACTGTCGTGGGAACGGCAATATCCTTTTTATACCATTTGCTTGATGTTTGGTTGCTCTGCTCCTATTTGTGTTGTGCGCCACGATGAATTAAGGGACCTACAGTTTTACGCCGACTCCAAACGGCAAATCGTTTTTTATGAGGAGATTTTTCCTGGCAGAAATGCATTTAAAGGCTTGTCATTGCCGGCCGCTATTAGAAATAACTGTTTCTATCATCTGCTGTTTCATGCCCAGACTTTCGAATCCTTGGAATACCGAATGGTAGTCACGCACCTACCCATCTAATACAATGAATTTACTCGAGATCGCTATTCGCTCACCGGTGAATTCCGGGCAGGTCGTCCAAATATGTTGTTGTGATAGAAAATACCGTTGCTATGTGCGATATGGTCGAGGCATACTGAGATTGAGGCATTAGGGCATTAGAATGACGAGCATCAATAAGATTTTGCATGATCACTTTGTGGCAAAAAAGCTGTGCTCGCGTTAGATCCCTCACACTCCCTAGAAACGCGACTGGGCAAAATGCTTCTAATTTTGGTACAAAGGAGAAGGTCAATTTGATACAAAGAAAAGGTCATCATGGAGAATATTTTGAAAAACAATAAAACCATTTTCACCTACAAATGATGTTCATTTTTCCATTGTTAGGCCAGAAATACAAATAGCAACCCTCGTATATACACAAATAAGTCGATTTAGTCATGCCCGTCCGTGATATCTTTATTATGTGGTACAAATGATGAACCTAAGTATAGAAATAAGAAAATGGGCGGTGCCATGATCCTGAGATCTACTAGGGGCCTCCGGCTCATTAATTGATATGAATAATTTTTTTTTTACATTTGTTGTGCAGATAGGAAATTTACCACTTTACGAAAGTTTTTTCCCCGTGTAGATTTAGATTTTGGTTTTGTCAATGCCTATTTTTTGACACTTGTTTGTACTGATTATGCGGCCAAGGTTTGCAAGAAGTGTGTTTGAACTTCGTACAGAAGTAAATAACTAGAAATTGGGTTTTACTTTAATTGCACCGTTGGATGAAGATGCCTTTGTTTTGTTATTTCCTTTGTCTAGACTGGCGTATCTATTTTCACTTAGATTTGAAATGCTTAGCATAACAGTTGCGTTACTTTTTTTTAGAGATATTTGAAATTTTAAGTTGACTTGATTCACACTTGATTGTTAACTTTGTTTACCTTTGCCTAAAAAACTTGTTTTGAAGTGTAATGTAACCTTTAGATTGCCGTATATTATGCGCCGATGTAATGTACACATCGTGAAGTATGACTCTCTAAAGACATCTAGTGAAAAACATTCCGAACTTTTTTATTCACCTAATACTGAGAATATGCTATAACTCTTACATATACTACATACATATATATGTGCCCATAATTATGAAAGTGGCCTATTTCAAAATTTTTTTATAAAAATGAGTTTATCATTTATTTCACATCCACACTATCTTAAACTATATGTATTTAATGTAATTTTCACGATATCGATATCCACTTTTGATAGTGGATGTAATTTCAACGTTATACGGAATTCATTTCGTGCTAATATGAAAGTGGTCTAAGTCAAAAATGTGAAGAAATTACATACAATGAGCATAACTTGAAAATAAATGATAGCGAAAACGCGAAATGTGAATATATTAATTATTATTCGGATAATATTATTATGATGTGATCTGCAGATATTATACGACCACGTAATACTGCCAAGAAATGGAAAGGAGTAAGACAATTATCATCTTCAAATGAATCATACAAATACTTCACTGTTAATTTAAAATACATTTTCGATAACACGAAATCACTAGAAGAGTAAAAAATACCGCGGGTGAATCTGTCTCTTGACTGCAAATACAATGGATGAGATTCTTCAAAAATTAATCTTGTGAATTTTCTATAAAACTTCTTTGGATGATTTTAAATTCTACTTTTTGGTTTTTTCACCTAAAAGAGGAAGACCAAAAATATACGAAAATATTAAATTAATTCCATTATACACCACCCATAGACCAGCAACGGAAGAAAAACATAAAGATATTACGCGTTTACTACCATACATCCCTCCAGTTTATCATGAACATTTTAAGAATCTTAAAAACTTGAAAAATTTATAAAAATGGATTCATTTTTAAAAATCATTAATAAATGTTCATGCATTATTTCATTAAAGTTAGTGTTTCAAATAAAACTCATAGTTCTTTATTGCATTAAGTTATTTATAGGGCATTCAATAAATTTTGAAAATAGTCTAAGTCAATTAGAGCTTTAAAAACAATATTTTCGTACGAAATTCATACAAAATTTCCTTATGATAATAAATTTTCATTAATCAAGACAAAGAAAGTTATAAATTAAAATGTCGCATAATATAAAAATATTTTTTAACTCGTTCAAACGCAACTCATTAAATATCTCGAAACAAGAATTATATGACTTAGACCACTTCATAATTATGGGTACATATATATATATATATATATATATATAGTAATATGGAGCATACATACTACATATGTACATAATTTGTGGTGCGCGTCTTGCATATTATCTCACAAATAGAGGAACTTACAGTTTTATACCGTGTCTGAACAGCACATAGTTTTTATAGGAAGCTTTGCAATGTCAAAACATACTCAGAGGTTCGCTATTGCCTGCGGGAAGCTCAACCGCTATTTAAAAAAAAAAAAAGTATTTTATTATTTTATGTTTCATGCCTACTGTGGGTGGCGAACTCGCGACAATCGAATGGTAGTCACGCACATTTCACTTTGGTGCGGCTACTCTCTCTTACTTTTACATTTTTTGGACCGAAATAGAGAATTATAAATAAATGCCTACACATTGAATAACACATCGCAAAGGAAGCCGAAGTAAAATATTGTCCATAAGAAACTTACCATTAGCAATGTATAAGCCCACTGATTTTTAATAAATATAAACTTCTTATAAAATATCGCTCGAAATTGTTCTTTCCAGTTTACCGAAGGTTCGCGAGTTTCAAAGGGAATATACAAAGGTGTCTCTTCTTCCATTCCCATACCATCCACAACGTCAATTTCGTATAAACAACTTTAAGGAAATAAATTTTTAATTACAATTTCTAATATCTTTACGAAAATCACTTACTTAAGGAAAACGTCCTCCAACGAAGCATCAGATAAAGAAATTGAGTCAATGCCCAGTTCCTCTTGTCTAGTCTCTAATTGATGCAATACTTGACTGTATTCACTCTTGTTTTCGTATGGTAAACTTATGTGCATTGCAGGTGGCACTATAGTCTGAATCAATATAGAGCATTTGCATACATTTCCTTACGACAAACTTGGAATATATTATGTATATAATTACCAAAATTTTTGCAGTAGGTATGTCATGTTGTATTATTTGTAAAATCGCTTGTTCATTCTGATGGTTGCTTATGCACAGTTTTAGTACATATCCCCGTCCGATCTTACGTTTTAATTCTAACGGTGATCCTGAGCAATGAACACGTCCATTAGCTAGTATAGCAATTGTGTCACCTAACACTTCCGCTTCTTCCATGTGATGTGTAGTGATTAATACAGCTTTTATTTTCCGCAACTTAAGTAATATGTCCCATAGCTCACGTCGTGACTCAATATCTAAACCAGAAGACGGTTCATCTAGTATTACGACTCTGAAAGTGTGCGTTAAAAAATTGACAGTAACATGAAAAGTCGAAAATTTGAACATTGTAGGTCACATCTAATAAACATATTCGAGTCTGATTTGAGTAGTAAAACTCTTTTTTCTGCTCTAGCTCTACTTTTCGAGTTATTAGCGTTTTAAAATTTCACCCAAAAACGCCCATTTTAAGTTTTTTGAGAAGTTGTTGTTGAAGAATTTGGATTGTGACAAAATAACATAGTTGTGAGTCCATTCGTAATAGGCGAAAAGTTTTGCTACCGCCGCACTACGGAGTATAGCACAGTCTGTCTAATGAAAGCGCGGCCGCCATAACTCAGAAACTATTTAACCAATTCGATTCTACTCAATATATTCCATAAAAAGTATAGTCATCACCATTAGCTATAATGACTTCAGATCTTCGAGCCATACTTTGTGTTCTATATTTGTTTTGCTTCGAGTTTCTGCTTAACTATTGCCCAAATACTTTAATAGGGTTGACTACAGGGTACTAAGAAGGCCAATCTAATATTTCAATCCCATTTTGCTGTTTCAACTCTACACACCTCCGGCTTTGATGCTTGGGATCGTTGTCTTCTTTTAAAATCCAAGGTTGGCTAGTTCTTCCAATCATCTTGGGAGCTGACAGTAATAATACTTCTGTATACATTTTATTCTAAAAAGCTGCATTCAAGTTGGCGGTAAACATAAATAAATGGCCAAATCCTTTTTCGGAGAAGCAACTCTAAACATTAACCTTAACTGGATGCTTAACAGTTCTTTGAAGTTGCCGACTATCAGAAGTATACCAGGATCAACGTATGCGACTATTCGCTCAAAAGAAAGGTTCATTCGTGAATATTACGTCCGCCCAATTTCCGTGAATTTGCCTTAGCCCATGCAGGTCTTTTTTCAATGTGTGACAATGAGAGCAACGGTTTTTTTAATGCACTCCGGAATTTGAAGTCTTATGCACGTAAACGTCCTCGTGCATTTGGATACATTAGCATCACTTTTTCTTAAAATTGTTGCAGCTTCACGCAACAATAAGTTTCGGTTTTTGTTGTTTGGCCCTCGTCCGACTTTCCCGGACTTAACTTCAGTATACCGTTAAAGACCAAAATGAAAAAAAGTTGTTTCTAATAGCGGTCGCCGCTCGGTAGGCAATGGTAAACATCCGAGTGTAATTTTGCCATGAAAAAGCTCCTCATAAAAAATATCTGCCGTTCGGAGTTGGCTTGAAACTGTAGGTCCCTCCATTTGTGGAACAACATCAAGACGCACGCCACAGATAGGAGGAGGAGCTCGGCCAAACACCCAGAAAGGGTTTACGCGCCAATTATATAAATATGTACATATACATATATACACCGTTATATATATATATATACCGTTGCACAACGTCTTCGGCTTCTTATATTTTGCTGCAGATACACGTGACATTTTTGGGCATATAGAGTGTGTAAATAGGAACCTTCAAATAGTTTTTCATACGCGGAACTCATTTTGTAAAAACAACAAATTTATTCATTCATTAAAAAGCCAATAAATTTCTCACAAAACTATCAAATTGCTCAACGCGTATTGCAGCGTTTAAATTTGTTTTAACGGAACTCTAAGTTTGAATTTTGCCGGTCACGCTTCCATTAAACAGACTTTATAAGGCATCTGTAACTTTTTTTGTTTTCAAAGTTATGAACTTAACCTGTTTAGTGTAAATATAGTGATATCCATGTTTATGCAGATATATCTAAAAAAGAATCGGTGTACGTTTTGGAAAACTTAAAGAACCCATGCTTCAATTAATTTTTTATTTATTTTTTTATTATAAATATAATTATGAATAATTATATTACTAATTATGAATAATTATATTACACTACGAAAGGCACTAGTAGCTAAGACTATCCCCCTTGATGGGTCTCTTTGTTCCACCGCTATACACGCAGCAGACCATCATTATTATATTTTCATGCGTTCAAAATTATGGAAAAAAATTTCAATCGGCATAAAGTAGTTTTACTTTTTAATTTATTTTACAAGTTCGCCTGTTCAGCTGACGTATTTCCCCCCTCTACGGCGCAGCTGACTATTTTTTTTTTATTCTATATTACTAAATGCCAACAATACACAAAAAAAATTTCAGCCGGTATTAAATGAGTTGGTAGAAATTTTTGCTTCGACACGTTTCATACCCTCCCACAATCACACCCATCGCAGGTGCGCCAGCTGACGTTCACTTTCGTTATTCATGAAAGCTAAATCACAAGTATAGTAAAGAATTTAACAAAATCGACCCCTAGCTCCCGGACTATAACAAACAATTTTTTTCCGATACATTATTGATTTACTCGAAAGAGCAAACATCCCTATTATTTGCGGAACACCATTTCATTCATGTGTCTCAGCATTCTCTGCAGTAGCGCATCCTGTTATCCTAGTTTTTCCAATTTGTGGCGGCCCTTGGTTCTGCCTATTTCTCACGAATGGATTGCGCGAAATTCGCCTTAAGGGCCCGGATAGATTGTTCGCATAACATAAGGCTTTCACGGCACTCCTGTCTAACGGGGTCAAATTGCAGCTTCTAGGTGGCCAACTGACATTGCCGGGATGGCCGATTACCAAACTTGGCGCGAAAAAGATCCATTGTGTCATGGACTGTGTGGCATGGCGCCATCCTGCTGAAACCAAAGATCGTCCAAGTCCATGTCTTCAATTTCCGGTCGCGAAAAATTATCATCGCCTGTAGCGCTCACCGTCGTCCCAAATGGCGTTTCCAGCAAAATCCGCACCAAACTGTCTTTGTCACTCTCTGAGTCACTCTCACCTGAATCAGACACTGCTGACTTTTACAACAGAAGCAACAGATAGAAATTTTTTAGAAGAAACAAAATTTCCTTCATCGCACATTTTCATAATATTTGGAGGGAAGACGCAATATTTTATTCGTAGTTAAACCGAACATTGTTAACGATATTAACTGCGTTGAGTGCGCTAAATTGAGCACAATAAAATGCTAAACAAATTAAGCGAACGAAATTGTGACAAATTGTGGAATATGTTCAAAGGCTAAGTAGGAGTACAGCCGACATCCGAATTAACAATTAATCGGCAAAACTCAAATTCCTTTATTTATTTACACATTGACATATTTTCAACGGACAAAAAGTACTTTCTGAAATATAAATAAATAAATTTTGTGAACTTGCAATAGTTCAATCGTCACCATCTCACACAATAACAGATGTGCATAACCTCAAGATTGCATAGCACCTTGCTGAAAATTGCAACACGGTTGACCTAATACTACTCGCAGCATTATAGTATGATAGGGTCGTCCTCAGGCGAGTTCAATGATGGGCAAATAAAAAATAACGTTCAAAAGGTTAAGAGAATTTCCGTTTTTCTAAAAATCTAAACGCTACTTGCATATTGAATTTTTATTGCGGGTAAATGTCGAATAAATGGTTGAAATGTAACCATAGGCATTTTTGGTAATATTTTCAAACGCAAATAATAACTCAAAAACTAGAGCCCAATCAAAAAACAGGCATTAGTTATGGAAATTACTTACTTTGTATTACCAGCAATCGCAATTCCCAGGGACAACCTTCGCTTCATACCACCTGATAGACAGTTGCCGAACTCATTTTCTTTGTCTTGTAAGTTAAGCCTAATTAATAATTCATCCGTAATTTTGCAAGCTTCTTGTTCCGACATGCCTCGCACCTAAAAATTAAAGACGAAATTAAGCTTGAATATAAATTCGGTTAACACCGAAATTTTTATAATCGATACATATATTTACGGGCAACTGAGTGACACTAAAAGTAAACAATTGATATAAATATTGAACCATGAAACAGATAAATTAGAAGTGGTAACGAAAAGATAAAGTATGAAAAAATGAAAGTGAAAAGTGAATGAAAGTAGTGTGAAAGAGAATTAGATTTTAAGTAGAAAGATTTGGGTATGAAGGAAAGATTAGCCAAGTATGCGATAAATAACAAATCGCACTTGTTACGTTAAAGCGTAACAACTCAAAATTTCCAAATTTTAGTTTTTTGCAAGAAAACAATGTACAGTGGTCATCTCTACACACTGTAAAAATCGTTCAGTGGTTTGTCTAGTCTTTCGTTAAAAAAACCGTTATGACTCTCTTTTTGTTTTCAGAATGACTTTTTTGTCTCAACTAAAGAGTTACATTTTTAGTTGTCTCCAAGTGTTTGAACAAATTTGTGTCACATAAACTGTAACATTTTGAATTGTGCCTGTTTACAACCAAACGGTTTGTTTAAAATATACCACTAAGTGTATAAAAAAATTTCAGGAAAAGAGTAACAACTCAAAAATGTGTTATTTTAGCGCGAAGAACGAATAACCGAACGAAACAACCGTTATATTCTTTTCAATGATATTTTCGTGCAATTACATATTTTTTTCCTTGTAATATATTATTAATATTTACGGAAACAGTTTTTCGTCTCTACTGAAAATGTTCAGATTTTGAGTTGTTACGCTTTAACGTAACAAGTGCGAAATATCAAAAATAAATAATTGTTAAAATTAGATTTTGCTGACAATGAAATATTTACCTATATCCTAATATACTATATTAAATACTTTTGTATATATAAGCATCATCTATGTATTTCTTCAACTGCAATATACCTTCGATTCACTTGATGAAAAATATTTATGTGAAAGCAACCATACAGTTATCGGGCAAGATTGATGGCTAGAGAGTATGGTTATACCTCGTAAAACTGGTATAACTCCATGTATTCAGTGCTGCCAACTATCTTTTCTGATACTAGGCACATTTTATTAGACCGCGTTCATACAGGGAAACGTTCATCTCAGCTACGAAAAAGTATACATTTTCAAAATTCCAACTTTTTGTTCTATATGTATATAAAAAACCTCTTTTCCCTTTTAACTATGTACTTTCTTATTAAATATTACCACAAAAGGGAAAAACTTCCTCGTTTTGGCATCACTGGTTTAGATAGGCCACTGGTAGAATTTTTTCGGCTGTTTCTTCAGAAGATAACCATTGCCTTAGGAATGGTGGCAACGACTATCAGTAGGCACGCAGCAAGGAGCACCCCTTTGTCCCCTACTTCGGAATCTTACTGTAAATACGATAGTCTTAAAATGTTATGTCACACCTTATGGGGGCGGTATTAACTGCCCCAGAGAGGCATCTCCAAGTTTTGAGCGAACTTTTACAAAACTCACAAGGAGAGTGACTAAATGTCAATCCCACAAAGACCGAATTTGTGCACAAACAAATAGAAAATACCTGCTTTCAAGGCCTCTCACTAAATAATGAAGCACCTAGGGATTATTCTAGACCGTAACTTCAACTGGAACCGAAAAATCGAAGACAAGGAAAGTGGGCATTGCCCTATATTCAAGCAAAACAGCTTAAGGTTAAAGATGATATATAAAGCTGCACATACATTGGTTGTACATTACCGTTGCATGGCCTCTTCTACGGAGTCACTATTTGGTGACCGACGTTGGAAAAGATGATATCCAGGAGCAAAATGGAAACGGTATAAAGGACATGTATACTGTTTATTACAGGAGTGATGCCTTTCATAATATTTTTTATTTATTGTAGCAACTACCATAACCTAACTTAATACTGCTCTACGAAATATAGATACTTAGATGTAGCAGACTGGTCGCTGAGCTCCACATTTTTCTTGAATGAGCCGTTTCGGAGACGTCTTATCTCGAATGTGCAAAAAGCACTATTTTTATTATTCAAGAAACTCTATAATCTCTTTTAAAATTATTAATAAAAATATTTATAATTTTTTTTTATTGCATAAATTGATTTTTTTGAGTAAAATTGACACATCAGGGACTGGTTTGTTATTTGTTGCCAGAAGCGGATGCGTGCTAACAATGGACTTGAAATATAATTGAAATTCACTCAGTTAGAAATTAGGCTTCACTAAAATATTTGTGATAGTGATATTTAGTTCACTATCCCTTAATGTTTAGTGATAATGCAATTTTTTCTATCGCCGAATGTTTACTGATATCATTCTAAACTTGCTTAATTTTTAGTTTCAAGTCTGTTACTGTCATAATGCCTTGGTTTTAGCCATGATTTGGGTAAAATTTGAAAATTATGCACCCCAAAAGCTCTCTATTGGTTTTAGATTGGAACTGTAAGCCGGCCACTCCTCTTACTAGGATCTCTAAGTGACGTATTTAATCCGATACTAATATATTTTTACATTTCGTTTTTTACATATCGTTTTGTCTAAAATAGATGCAGGCTCAAAATCAGCGTACGATCGAAACAAGATTTTGGAAAATTACCTGCAGAGGAAGATTGTTTTAAAGTACACAACCGACATAATCAATATATTGAAAGTTGCCCCAAGAGTGCAAACCATCAAACAATACATCGGGATAACAAATTCACTGGAAAACGAACCGTTCATCAACGTAAAGTCAAGTTGCCCTCATTGCAAGCAGATAATCTTAGAAGCTGTTTAACGTTCCTAACGCTACCACCTTCCAAATACTTCGAGTTCGTCAAATAATCTGGTAGTTGTATTAACTGTTTGTGCTAGGGACATCAAAGTGTCCACCGAAGACTCATTGCCGTATATGTCATCAGACTCACCATTGCAGGCTCGTGCCAAAATGTTGATAGGAATAAAACGTTCTACTGACTTAAAGTGGTAAGGCACACCATTTGCCGTCAGAACCGGAAATAATGTTGATTACTCTGCGATGATAGGTTATACTCGTATTCATGTATAATTAGCATACAATTCTAATTCTGAAACGTGGGTTACGGCAGTGCATTGTTGAAATATAAGGTTATCACGCATTTTATCCGCCATAAACGCAATATGTTTATCTTCTAAGAGTTCGTTATAAATAAGGTTGTGGAACAACACAACATTGATTTACCAACGGTTGAAAATGCTGGCCCATATTTGTGCTCTTTCTTTAAGGAATATCGAAAAACTTTTTCTGAAGGATCAATCTTAAGTGAACGAACTCCTTGATCACAAAGAAATTTTATTTCGCCTTCTTTCGCGGTGATATCCTTTTGACATCAAAGCTATTGAGTTGGTTGATTACAATACAGTAAACATGATTTTCCCACTTTGAATACAAAATAATATTTTCCTCCCAATAATTTTTAATGACTTTGAAGAAGGTTTGGAAGAGCAAAAAGCTCAATGCATTTCCTTTTTTAAATTGTAACTAGAAGTAATACTGAATGTTATTTTTAAATGGCGAATTGTATGTAATAAATGAGGTAAAAAAAATACAGGAAAGTTCACCAGTGTTGATGAAGTTTTCTGAATATTTGCGTAAACGGACCCAAATCAAGTGCTTAGTTTCTAAGTTTTTTAGTGTTTATTTATACGGCTATTACCACCCTAAGGAAGCTTACGAAATTATGCACGGAGTATAAATACAATAAATATATAAAGAGATTACAACGTACCTGAGCAAAAAAATTCAAATGTTCAGCACAAGTCATGTAAGGCATAAAAACACTATGTTGGGGACAATATCCAATCAAATGGCGATAGGAGCCAACCTCGCCCTCTCCACAAACCGTTATTTTCCCCGAATCTTGCTGTTCGGAACCTTAAAATAACATAAAATAAAGTTTATATGATTAGTACTGATAATTTAATTTTGTTTTACTAAACTCAAGTGAACGCAATTTATAAGGCAGTCTTTGTCAATCGCACCAAATTACATCTAACCTTTATATGTGTCAAAAAAAAAGTTAAAACTCCTAACTGCTTTGGCCAAGTGAGCATACGTTTACTCAGGCAAAAATATAATTTTTACATTGATACGACTACTATTATATAAATTATAAATTATTTCCCACTTTAGGTGTTTGTCTCGCTTGTGTATCAGTGCTGAGCACGACGCCAGCATATGCGTGGCGGTTTTATCTTCCTCTCTACAGAACCTGCAAGTTCCATTAGATATATTTCCAGGTTAATAAGATGATGATTCATTCTACAATCCACTTTTAGAATTTCTTTGAGGTTTCTAAAATTATTTTTATTTACATCCATACAATCCTTATATCGATTTAAGTTACAGCTGCCAATCATTGATTGCGTCAGTATGATCTTCTTTGTCTTTATTCCACTTCATGAATAAAAGAGAAATTACATTTTCCTAAGCCAAAAAATATATATGGACCTATAAATAGGGATGCCGCACCTTTCTTGGCTAATTTATCTACCATTTCGTTCTCAGTAATTCCTTTGTTCAATGGAACCCGTAGAATACATACCAAATTGTTCTGTCCTGACCAGTTTTGGTTTAACCTGAAAAGAGTGGAGGACCTTGATTGCTGCCTGGCTATCAGTAAGGATACTTCTGTTTCTATAGTTGTGTTCAAGATTAAAGTGAACACATCTCTCTACTGCGTATGCTTTCACTTGTATTCTTGCGCTATACTTGTATTCTTTCGTAGCGCTTCCGAGTATCTTTTTCCCGGTTCGCAGACACCTGCCTTGCACCTTCCTCGGTATCCCTCCGTGTACCATGGTATTATTTTCTAGTTTACCTTGTAGGTTTTAGTTAACTCTTCCCACATCTTTTTATTGCAGTCTTGAAACGTTTAACAAAACTGAGCATTAGTAATATCATGTCCCATTACATTCAGATCTCAGGGATTAGCTCAACAAGAATATCGAACATGAGATTTTGATGATCGCCAATCATAGTTTTGGTTGTTCTTAGAATAGCCCTCCTCGTTTGGAATTGGATATGAATGTGAAGTGTGAGTTTCAGAAGAACCTCAATTGGTGCCGTGGGGCATGTACGCATGGCTCCTTTTATGCGTACACGTAAAAGTCCTTGTAACCTTGTTAGTGTGTTTAATACTATTAATTAGTCGCTATGGGCCAAATACGGTGGATGCTCCAACAATTCGAGGATTTTTGCCATTTTCAAAATGCCCTTGTGATACGGTGCATTGTCCTGATGAAAAATAACTTTTTGTCTAACTGACTTAACGCCAGCCACAATTACTTCTACTCGGAAATTTTCTCTGCACATTTCATTTAAGAATTTTCAACCGACTTCCTAGAATTCGTGTATTCAACCTATGCTGCACCAGCTAAAAATGAAATTTCAAAATTCGCACAAGCCTCCAAAACTTGCCGAACTTGCGCTGTTCACTTCACGTTTCCGCCACGCAACTACCTCTCCAACCAACACCGTCCGCGGGAGTTACTCAGCAACTACCGCACATGATCTGTTTACAACTTTTTATACTTTTTACTTTTTCGCTATACTAGCGCACATAGGTATAATATAATACAACGTATGAGATAGAATCCACTTTTGACACGAGTATTGTCAACCAACTTCGCGTGATGACTTCAACGTTCAGCTCGAACTTCGGCATTCAAGCTTATCAAACGACACAATAGTTTAAAATGGTGGCCTGTGCTTTCAGTAGCATCATCCGATCCGGTAACTAAAGTCCAAAGCATACTTAAATTATGAAGGGAACACTTCGCCTAAATGCTGAATGGTAATAGTAGTGGGGGTCATGAGAAGATGAAGTCATCGATCCTCCAAACGTTTACAACGAAACTTTCGTTCCGTTACCTGACCACAACGAAGCGCTTAGGAACAAACGAAAACCAAAGGACTGCTGACTGAACTATTCAAATATGGTGTCGAAGAGCTGGTAAGGAGCATGTACGCCCGACGTTTCCATTTTGGAAACTAAATTTGGTGCATACTAGGTGGTGGTAGTAGAATAATTGATTTAATTATTTTGACACTCAAAGCAACAAATTGCAAAAACAAAATACGTACATATAAAATACATGCAAATTTGGGTTTTGTACTACTGCTATCACCTTGTATGGATCTACTTTCAATAAAACGATATGTTCAAGTTAAAAGAGAAAAAATGGAGCCACTCTAAGTAAATGTAAAACATAACCGATTTCGAGTGTTTTTTGCCTGTCCGATGTAGTAAAGGTTGAGTGTTACATACACGACACCAACATGCTAGCACGTTCATCACGTAACGTCATTCTTATTGCTATTGTATAAATAGGAAATCAAAAAGCAATAAAAAGAAAAAAGTATGTGTGAATGCAGAGTGACAAACACACATAAAACATACGGCGTATTTACTTCAATACTGGAATAATTCAAAAAACAAAAATGTCGAAAAAATCGGCTTCAAAGAGCTTCAATTTACTATGTTCTCCTAAATAAAAGTAAGATATGTCTTTACTCATCTTTTCATCTAATGAGATACTATTAATTGATATCGCATGAATCGCAGCACAACAGAAGAGCGTGTCTTGGGATACGGTACACTAGACAGGGCTATTTTACTGGGGCGGCAGCCGTTGGTCGAGGAAAAACCCGAGTCATTCCGGTAACGTAGAACCGTGGCTGCCATGGGAATGTTTTTTTTTTGTAAGAGTTTAAAACTCCTCGGGAGTGTGATCGTAACTCGGGGGTGAGGAACGCGTGGTGTTGTCTGCGTTGGTCCTGCTGTGCGTTCCGCAAGAGTTGTTCGCACAATTATGTTCTGGATATTGTAGCAGGTTAAACGCCTACTTATCCAGAATCGACCCCGACATACTAAACATATGTCCAGCATGTGAAGGCACCCCGCACGACACTAACCACCTTTTCACATGCCCCATTGAACCCACTCATCTAACACCCCTCTCCCTCTGGACCCAACCCGTCGAAACAGCTAGTTTCCTGGGCTGAGCTAGACGAAGACGACCAGTGATTACGCTACACTGACAGGGCAAAGGTACTGCTACAACAACAACAGCGTGTGGACTTCTAAAAATTTTTTTGTTAGAATATGACACTCTTGTTGTAAATCAGCGATATGTACATGATCAATCCGCTGCACTATCAAGATTTTGTTCCACAAATGGCATGACCTACAGTTTTATGCCGCCTCCTTTTTATGAGGAGTTTTTTTCATGCAGAGATACACTCCGAGGTTTGCCATTACCTAAAAGAGCCGACCGCTATTAGAAAGATCGTTTAGTATTTCATGTCCACAGGTGCTACCGAATGGTCACGCACGAACACATTCGGTCACGGCAGCCACCTATGTATTATGTATTATTAAAGAGTGACCTTTTACCAGTAATATTTGTCTGAGCATTGTTGTATTTGTGGAGACTTACAGCTATATGAAATATCACTTTGTCTAAAGCTTTTAATAAAAATAAAACTTACCCATAATCATGTTCAGCGTAGTAGTTTTTCCCACTCCGTTATGCCCAAGGAGAACAGTAATTTGTTTGTTCTTAATTACCATATTCAGATCATCCGATATGACGCGCCTTGGTTTTTTAAAAACTTTCTTAAGGTTTTGAATTATAATTGCATCTGTGCCTATTTTACTAGTTGTATATTCAGTGCTTGGTTTATTTCTCTTCCACAATGACTAATAGTAAAGAAATAAAAATTAATTGGGATATTAAAAAAACCAAAAATTATTTCTTTACCATAATGGGAAAAAGGTACGATCTTTTCAGACTTCCGGGGCCAGGGAAAATGTATGACAAGTAGTTATATAGTAGGGCGTATATTAAACACTGGCCAATTAAAATGCTATAAACCGCCATTACTGTAAATGAGGATTCCGTGATGTTTATATTAAGCACACTTGGACCAACTTCGCGATCTAAAAAAGCAAGTAGTTAACATCGTGCAAAGACCGTTTAGTGCCCAAAAATATTTACACTTGTTCGTGAAGATTTGAAAATTT
Organism: Anastrepha obliqua; assembly: GCF_027943255.1. Classification (NCBI taxonomy): domain Eukaryota; kingdom Metazoa; phylum Arthropoda; class Insecta; order Diptera; family Tephritidae; genus Anastrepha; species Anastrepha obliqua. The sequence goes on from NC_072896.1 coordinate 36,986,546, forward strand.
TTTATTCCTTCCATAAAAGTTTTTGTGCTAAAAATGTTCGCCAGAGTAGAAAATCCTCCTTTTGAGAAATATAGAATATATGGCATAACCAGAAGGAAGAGTCCGCCAACTTTTGCATGAAATACTATAATAATTGAATGAAAATAAATATTCTTTCAAGTGCATTTCTGAGCAAACTTACCTGAGTGGAAAAATACTGATATGAGATATGTGTAAGACATCGCAGAAAGTATGTATAGAGTGAATAAGATTATGATGTATACAATAGGAACAATAGGACTAAAAGCCTGATAAAGCCCTCCGGCAATTAGGACTACCGCTGTAAACACTCCGTACATCAATAATCTGATCACGAAAAAGCTAACTCCATTTAAGAAATTCATAGGTGTTGCTATGGCCAAAAATTCCTTACAAAAAAATTTATTTGTGGAATATGAAAAAGGTCTAAATTTAATAAAATGCAGTTCCTACCTTGATTCCATTTTGTTTTTCTTCGACGAGAGGTACAAGAAATGTGCTGAGCAATAATACATTAAATATAATTGAATACAACGAACCAACCCAAATAATACGCTGAGACTCTATTGTCTTTTGGGCAATCGTAGGCATTGAAGCGATTTCGAAGTCAAAATTAATGGTGTTGCTCGGGTTGTGAATTGTTATAAACATTTTATCGATTACGTGTTGCAAGGTCATAAAACCAGATCGAATATAGTCATCATCATCTAAAAGAATAGCAAAACATTAATGAAGAATTTAACTTTTTGAATATTTTTAATATTCAAGTATAAATATTTAATTATATTGTACCAGCTAATTACCGGCATGTGTTGCTACATTTCAATAAATAAAGTAAAAATAAAACTAATTGGAAAAATATTAAAAAAAATTTGTGTTATATAAAGGGTGTTTTTTTTAGAGGTTAGGTTTGCAAGTTGGCACTACTTTTTTCGTAGATGGTCTTTTGTCTTTCTGTCACTTGATTTATGCTCAGTTTGGTTTGCCATTTCATAATGAATAGACTTACACCTGAACAACGTTTGCAAATCGTGCAAATTTGGGCCCAAAACGAGATGGCCACCGATCCCGATTTTCACAAGAAAATTTTGTTCAGCGATGAAGCTCACTTTTGGTTGAATGGGTATGTCAATAAGCAAAATTGTCGCATTTGGAGTGAACATAATCCACAAGCCATTGCTGAGACGCCGATACATCCTCAAAAAGTCACTGTTTGGTGTGCTCTATGGGCAGAGGGAATCATTGGTCCATATTTCTTTAAAAATGAAGCCGGCCATAATGTTACAGTCAATGGAGAGCGCTATAGAGCCATGATTAATGACTTTTTCGTGCCTGAATTGAACGATGTTGATGTGGACGACCTTTGGTTCCAACAAGACGGCGCTACATGCCATACAGCCAACGCAACAATCGATTTATTGAAGGAAACTTTTGGTGAGCGCATTATCTCGCGCCGTGGACCTGTGGCGTGGCCTCCAAGATCGTGCGATATAACACCGCTGGACTATTTCTTGTGGGGCTATGTGAAGTCGCTTGTCTACGCAGATAAGCCCGAGACGATTGACGTCTTGGAAGAGAATATTCGGCGCGTAATTGCTGACATACGGCCCCAATTGCTGCAAAAAGTGGTCGAAAATTGGGCCTCTCGGCTGGAATTTATTCGAGCCAGCCGCGGCAGCCACTTGCCCGAAATCATTTTTAAAACATAATGGCAAACCCTTATCTTTATAATAAAGCTAAATTCTTGGCCATAACATTAAATTATATACGTTTTATTTCATCTTGAAAACCTAACCTCTAAAAAAACACCCTTTAATATTAACGGATTAACATATTTTTGGTCTTCCCATTTAGATCATAAATTAACAATCTATACGAAGAGCTAAGTCTGGAGCCAGCTACATATAAAATATATTGATTTGCCGGGTTTAATTCAGCAACATTTTAAGTTGTTCTTGGCATTTTTTTTTTGTAATTGCAAATGCAAGCTGCTCTAGAAGCTGTTGTTGCTTTAAATTAAGGGGGCCTCTTATCGGTGGCTTCAAAAAAGATGTTTTTTCTCAATTTCTCAATTTCGAGGCGAAAAAAGCGACACACAGCATTTATTGAAGAGTAATAAACAATTTTTTAACATAAATAAAAAAACAAAATGACGGACTTATAAGGGGTCTCGCACAGCTTCTCGTTGCGCGCTAATATAACGGCGTGTAAGATTGCGGTCGTAGTTTTCACCTGAAACACAAAAGAAAAATATTATCTTATTCAGAAGGCTTTCCCGCATATAATAAACTACTCTTGTATAAAAATATGAAAAAATGAAGACACAATTAATTATTGAAAAAAGTGCTTTTTTCGCTATTTTTAACATTAACATTAAAAAATGATTTTTTTTTTTTGTATTTTGTTAGTTAATTAGTTGCGCATTTTAATTATCTTTATATAGATTATCGGTTTGAAACGATAACTTTCGTCGTTTTTTTTAAATCTTACACGCCATTTTCAAAAACATGGTTTTGAGAAAACGTGTTTCAAAGTTTTCAGAAGGTAGGAACGAGCAAGTGTATTTCTTTCAAATCCGTCAAATTTAAATAGGTTGTAGCGGTTATTTTAAAATCAGAAAAAATGAATGCTCAAATACGCAAATTTTTTGCGCTTGCAATATGCGTGGTGTACTGTGTATGCCCTAACTGAAGTTAAGATAAGAAACTGGTTGATTCAACAATAATAAGTGCTCATCAACAACTTTTTAAACAGTTTTGTATAAGAGTTTATTTATCATTTTCGTTTGGCAAACATTTCATAATTATCTAATTACATCTAAAAACTCTAAATATCAACTAGATCATCTATTTTTTTCGAGCTTAACTTAGCGGATTGCGAAATTACCCATACAAAATTTCTCTCCCAAAATCTGAGATAAAATAATCTTAGATTATAAGATACGTTCTTCAGTACAACCCTGTGTTTTCTGTGTTATAGATAATTAATTTGACGAATGTAAGGAAAAACGTCAAAGTGGAAACAAAATAACATAGATGCCAACAAAGAAAAGTGGTATTTAGACATAATTCTAATAAGATTTTTGTTAGATATTATTAACTATGCATTCATATTATAGAAAAAAGCGTGTACCTATAGTCGCTTTGGCCCGTCATTGCTTATTATAAAATGTAATAACGAGTTTATAAGCCTTATACTCCAGTAGGAGGTAAAGTAAAGAAATAACATAATAATATGTATAAAATTTCGCATGCGAATCCCTGCCATAATTTTTTGCAACTTCACTAGACGTCGTTCACGGATTTCCTCCAACTGTCTATTACTAGCATCGAATTGCGCAATTAAAGTAACTATTGTTTCCGAGGTACGGTACACTAGACAGGGCCAGTTTATTGCGGCGGCAGCCCTTGGCCCTGAAAAAACCGAGTAATTCCGGTAACGTTTTTGTTGTTGTTTTAACAGTAATAGACAGTGTAGGGTATATCACCGGTCGTCCTCGTCTGGTTCATCTAAGGGTAGGCCCAGGAAAAATGCTGTTTCGACAGGTTGGTTCCAGAGGGAGAGGGGTGTTAGACGAGTAGGTTTTAGAGGGTTCTACGTTACGGGAATGACTCGAGTTTTTCCCGACCAAGGGCTGCCGCACCAGTAAACTAGCCTTGTCTAGTGAACAGTATTCCGGTAACGTAGAACCGGCTGCTACTTCTCTTTGCCTTTTCTTCACATCGTTAATAATAATAAAACAAACCAAATACACTAAAATACTTCACCAAATCAATTTCTATGAAAAAAAAAACTTTCAAAAAAGCCTTGATAGCTAATTGTCAATTTTGCAACGAATCTACCATATGTGGACGGGTGAAATACTTTTTCTGCATTTATTGCTAATCTCTGTAATACCTTACTTACTGTACTTTTAATATATAAAGACAGGGCATCCCAAGGAAAAATGTCCGGAACAAAGTGATTTTGAACACTTTTCGATAATATGATGTAAATTCTCATTTATTTTTTATGAATATTCGCCTTTTTTAATAACTATCAGTACTATCAGTAGAGCAGCTGATTTGATATATTTATATTTATTTGGTCTCGAAATTGTCAAATTTTATTTAAATCACTCTAAACTGTAAATTTTTGATTATAGATTTTGGCATTTTAAGGGCCAAAAGCAAAAACGAAATATATTGTTCCTGTTGTTTTTGCTGTATTGCAAAATGTGCATGTTTAATTCGATATGAAAAATCATATTTTTATCTATATATCAGGAACCGTTAGAGATACACAAATAAAATATAGTAACGTACCTTTTATGTATATATACCCATTATGGTATTATGCCCAAATATTAAAAAAATCGGACAATCGGAGTGTAGGCAACTCTATATAAAAATATGTCTGAGTTAGCACCTCTTTGAATAGCCTTCCTAATGGAAACCCCGGGTCTAGCAGGATCTAAGTTCCATAAGCTCCAAGATGATGAAAATTGAAATTGAAATTTGAAAAGGTCGAGCCAAGGAGCACCAGGAGATTTGGTAAAACGTTTCCACGACAGTCGGTTCTACGTTACCGAAACGACCCGGATTTATAACCGGCCAAGGACTGTCACTCCAGCAGCATTCCCCGTATGTAAGTATGGGGAATGTTTATGCTGCTACAACAACAACAACAACAACAACAACAACAACAGGAGATTTGGTGGCTTCAGGCTCAGGCTAAAAAGCCCATTGTATTTAAAGCTTTGGAAAGGGGGTAGATAGTCAAGGAGGGAAGGAGAAAAGTATCAGAGAAAGAGATAGGAAAGATAGAGATAGTTAGTCCAGATTCTTTGAAAAATCTGTAAATCTGTAAATATCCAGTTTTAGAGAACGAATATTACCCATTCTCACGACATCGCAACCCAAAACTCGTAGCCGTGCTCTAGCAAAGGCAGGACACTCACAGAGAAAGTGCTCAGTGCTATCCACCTCCTCCAAGCACGACAGGCACATTGGGTCCTCAATGATTCCTCGTAAGCAAGACTATGGTTATATGTCCCATGCACGAGTCTTCGATTTTGTCCAGAATTCTCTGCACTTTCGTGCAAAGCCTCCTTAGGGATTTATCCGATGTTAGCACACAGACATCGTCCGCATATGCTTGGACATGAAAACCGAGTTCCTGCATCTCCGCTAGTAGAGAATCTACGACCAAGCACCACAGCAGCGGAGAAAGAACACCCCCTTTGGGACATCCTTGCTTGGCCCTGACGGTGATTAGTTCGTCACTGTTCTCACCAGCGGTTAACAGCCTCTCAGAGAGCATGGAATATATCCACTTTACAATGGTTTGATTAACTCCATCTCGTTCAGCAGAAGAACACATTGAGTAGAAACTGCCATTATCAAAAGCGCCCTCAATGAGCACGAACACGCCCGTTGTGTATTCGTCAGCTTCCAGCTCGGCTTCAATCTTGCTAACAAGATCGTGTAAGGCTAATTCACATGATTTTCCACTCTAGTAAGCGTGTTGATTTCTACTAAGTGGACTTCTCGGCAACTAAGATGTTAATAACTTCCCAAAAAAGTGTGGCGGGACTTAAAAAGCCGCGCCAGCATCTCAGAACGGAACTGGCGAAGGCAACAGATTACTGTAAACATACATATAAATGAGAAATTCTAGAGGACTGCTTTTAGTGCTCGCCCGATCACTAACAATTCCAACTGTAAGTGTAGGTTTTATCAAATTTCAATTGAACTATACAATGTGATAAAATATATGACTTATATTCATGCCCTTATAGCGATTTATAAAAAATTGTACGATTTTGAAATTTCATTTAAGTCATTTATTTATGTAAGGTGTCACTCCCTCTTTTCCAATACCTAATGCATTTTGCGTGAAATACGGTATTAACAATTTACGTAGCTGTATGAAATTGGGTTGGCGCGTGACTATTAATCGGAATTCAGAGAGAACGTAGGTTCGAATCTTGGTGAAGCACCAAAAATAAAGAAAAAGTTTTTTTAATAGCGGTCGCCCCTCGGCAGGCAATGGCAAACCTCAGAGTGTATTTCTGCCATGAAAAAGCTCTTCATAAATAATATCTGCCGTTCGGAGTCGGCTTGAAATTGTAGGTCCCTCCATTTGTGGAGCAACATCAACACGCACGCCACAAATAGGAGGAACTCAGCCAAACACCCAAAAAGGGTGTACGCGTAAATTATATATATGCATATATATATGAAATTTGAGTACTTTACCATAGGCGGTTCCAGAGAAAAGCTATATGAAGGTATTGGCAATTTGTGTAACTGTATAAAATTTCATTATCTTAGCTTTTGTATTTCCGCAGGAGAGCATGCCACTAAAGGCAGTTATTTCCTTCAAATCGATGCCTGCTTTATTGAAATCGGGCGAACGGTACACTTAAGAAAGCGGTTTAAATACTTTAGTGTGGCGTATTTATATAATGGTGTATTTACCTTTGATTCCAGCAACCTCCTCGTCGTTAACATAACGTTTCTTAGGCGATATTCGTATAATCGTCGATCTTATTGAATACTGTAACTTTTCGTACCCTACATTCAAGGGATAATGAAGAAAATGTACAGCATAGCAATTTCCTTTACAGCTGCGTTCCATTTCCTGAACCATTCCAGCAGAATCGTTAAAGACCTTTATCCCTTTATGATATATTAAGCAATAAATATCCACTTGAAGTTGTTAAATTTATAGTTACCATCCACTGGATACTGAAGTTCTTGACGTACAGCTTCCATTAGTAAATCTGTTTGGGAAGTGCTTGGAGCATAGAAAATCCGATCAACTTCATTGGTAGGAAAATCCGACTTAAGATCGTACTATAAAATAATCAAATTTATTAGCAAAATTGTCCATAGTCTTATGAATGTAAATATTTACAGAGTCTCGTCTATAGTAGGTTGTTTGGGGCGTTGTCAAAAGCGTATTTGTTGAAATTAAGTAAACAATGAAAATACCAGAGCATCCGACAAATATTGAAAACAGAGATACCCATGAGTATCGAATTTGTCGCCAATTCTTCCAAATGAAAATGCGGAAAAGACGTATGCTCTCCCTCATTTTTTCTTAGTATTCAATTCACAGATCTTCCACTATAAACATAGAAAAGTCTTATTTAGTAATTGTCAAAAAGGATGATAATGTAATCATCGTTAACACAAAATCCCGTTAACCAAATTTCCTCTATACCAAAAAATATAAAAGTTCGAACGTGTAATAAAAGTTATTCATGGATTTCTGCCGCTTGGGAAATTTAAAGCAGCGAATGATTTTCACTACTAATAGTTGGTCTTACAAAACGTTTATTATTTGTATATTACAATACGCATCACAAGTTACAATAAAATGTTGTTTACACGTAACGATACACAAATCGATTATTATAGCCCATTTACATGATCGAATTATCAGTCTAATGCTATGCTTTCACGCTACGTAATTCGCATAACCACAGCACATCTCTACCGCCGTCTTCGTCTAGCCCCATACAAAATTTCTCTCTCAAAATCTGAGATTATAAAATAATCCTAGATAATGCCATAATTTTTGACATACAACCCTGTGTTTTTTGTGTAATAGATCATTATTTTTACGCGTGCTAAGAAAAACGTCAAAGTAAAAACTAAATAATATGGATGCCGGCAGAGAAAACAGTTTGTTTGGTATTATTAACAATGCAAAAAAGGGTGTGTCCATAAACGAGTGTCCTCTTATTACATCTTATAAAATGTAATATCGAATTTCGAATGCGTATTACTGTCATACTTTTTTGAAACCTCAGTAATCGTCGTTTACGGATTTCCTCCAACTATTTATTATTAGCAGCCAATTGCGCAATTAATTTACCTTTTTCTTTTCATTGCCTTTTTTTAATATCGTTAAAAATAATTAAACAAACCAAAAACAGCGAAATATTCCACCAAAACAATTTTTATGAAGCAAAACCTTTCACAACAGTAATGACAGGTGATTGCCAATTTTGCAGGTAATCTGCTATATGTGAACGGGTAGATTAATTTTGTGGATTTATTGGTAATTAGTGCATGTAAAGAAAAACGTCAAAATAAAAACTAAAGAAAATGGACGCTGGCAAAGAAAACAGGTTTGTAGACATAATCTTAATAAAATATTTGAATTTTTGAATATTATTAATTATGCACTCAAATTATAAAAAAAAGTATGTGTTTTTTTTGGTCTGTTGTTGCTTATTACAAAATTTAATTACGAATTCCGCATGCGTATTGCTGCCACAATTTTTTATAGTTTTGTAATTTGTCAGTAGACGTCGATTACGGATTTCCTCCAACTGTTTATTACTAGCAGTCAATTAATTTATCTATTCCTTTTCCTTGTGTTTTTTTATATCGTTAATAATAATTAAACAAATCATCGTCTGGCATGTCAGATTTCTTGTTTCATCAATCAACAATTTGCGATCGTACGTTTAGTGAAAGTGACAGTACGTTGTCATCATTGTTCTTCTGTTGTGTTTCAATATCATTTAATATTAAAAAAATTAAATTCTACTAAGTATAATCGATTGTTTTGGCATCGAACTGGGTAAATGCTAGTTGTCAACAAAGTCTTGTCTAGAAATTGGTGAAGATGACGACATTTTATAAATTGGATATAAATCGGACTGAATGGGAGATTCCAGATATATACCAGCAGCTTCAAGCTGTTGGCTCCGGGGCCTATGGACAAGTATGCAAGGCAATTGTCCGAAATACTGGTATGAAGGTGGCTATAAAAAAATTGGCACGACCCTTTCAGTCGGCTGTTCATGCAAAAAGAACGTATCGTGAATTACGATTACTTAAACATATGGAACATGAAAATGTAATTGGCTTGTTAGATGTTTTTCATCCAGGCCAACCAGCAGATTCTTTGGAGAATTTTCAACAGGTCTATTTGGTGACGCACTTAATGGACGCTGATCTCAACAATATTATTCGAACACAAAAACTTTCTGATGACCATGTTCAATTTTTGGTTTACCAAATTTTGCGTGGCCTAAAATACATACATAGTGCCGGCATTATACATCGCGATTTAAAGCCTTCAAATATTGCTGTGAATGAAGATTGTGAGTTGAGAATACTTGACTTTGGTTTGGCAAGACCCGCGGAAAGCGAAATGACTGGTTACGTGGCTACTCGATGGTATCGAGCCCCAGAAATAATGCTCAACTGGATGCATTACAATCAGACAGTAGATATTTGGTCTGTTGGTTGTATTATGGCTGAACTTCTAACCGGGCGTACATTGTTTCCTGGAACCGATCACATACATCAACTTAATCTAATTATGGAAATACTCGGCACTCCCCCTGAAGACTTTATGCAAAAAATATCATCAGAAAGTGCTCGGACTTATATAAGAGCCTTACCAAAATTAACACGAAGAAACTTTCGAGATGTTTTTCGATTTGCTAATCCTTCAGCTATAGATTTGCTTGAAAAGATGTTAGAACTGGATGCAGAAAAACGTATTACGGCGGAGCAAGCTTTGGCCCACCCATATATGGAGAAGTATCATGACCCAAGTGACGAGCAAACATCACCACTATATGATCAAAGTTTTGAAGATATGGATTTGCCTGTTGAGAAGTGGAAAGAGCTTGTGTTCACAGAAGTTTTAAGCTTTAAGCCACCGCCAGCTTACGCAACGGTCTTACAAAAATGCAAATAAAAAACTTAAAAAGTAAGACGTAATTTTATTAATATGTACTTAATCAATTGACTAAGTTTAAAAAATTAGAATCAACACAATAAATGCCTTAGATAAAACCAGATATAAAAATGAATACATTCTTGAGTTTAACTCGTTTTCTTATCTATTGAAAAGGTTACTGTACTAAATATGTAAACATAAGTGTATGCTCTAATCGCTTCTGTAGATGTAGAACGTTCGCTTTCTATGTACATATAAGAGCTTTTTAAGACCAGACCGTGAAAGCTTAATGTTTGCTAAATTAAAATTGTTTCATTGTGTTTGTAATGCTCGATTATTTTTAGTGCATTTCTTAAATATATATCTGTAAATTGACAGTACATAATTCATGCACATACTATATTTTTAATTTTTATTATCATTGCACGGGTGGGACTAGACAGTTCTTGCAGTTCGTGAACCTTTCTAATTAAAATAATAAATTGGAAGAATTTTCCAACTAAATTAACTGCAAAAAGTTTTAAATTATATAAGATCAGCATGTCCAAATAGTGTACACCACATATTGGCAACTTTTGGCTATTTATTTGTTTTTAAAACTACAGTTCATACTACAACAAAAACCGAACTTTGAATTTTCATCAAAATTTCAAACCTTTTAAACAGAATTTCTGAGTATGTAGCTTTGTAGTCCATTAAATTTTGTTGAAGCAAAGTGTAAGTTTAAGCAGCTCAAAAATTACGTTGAGTTTTGACAATTTTTCTTGCTGACGGTGTTCAGTGTTTTCTCCATATAAAAATAATAATTAAAATTAAAAAATAAATAGTCAAAACTTGTCAATGTGTGGTGTACACTTTTTTTGGACGCAAACTGTAGATATCGGTTGAATAGAATAAGAAAAGAAAGAAAATCCTAAAGTAAATATGTAAAATTTAATTGTTATAAATATACATAAATATGCACATGTTGGACATCTGAATTATATATGGGTAATCCGTTTATCGCAGATGCAAAATTTAGACGCAAGTAAAGTTTCATAATAATAATGCGTGCATAGCCACTTTTGCTTCGTTTATAAGAATTCAAAGTAGGTATATTTAATTAGTCAGGAAGGAGATTTAAAGTGTTATCTCGGCCCAGGCACTTTAGATTATGATACACAAATTGAAGTTTTAATTGTGAAAAATTTATTATGTCATACCTTTATATTTCGTAATGCGTTAGATTAATAAAATAAAGGAAAATAAACTCTGGATAATTCATTCTGAAGGGGTTATATACCTTGTGAGCGCGAAAAATGGACGATTGTCATACTTTTTTTTTAATATGTTTTAGAACTTTTATTCAAATGAGGCATATATCATAACTCTCGAAGAATACATTTTGGTGTTTTTATTTTAAAAAATATTATTATTTATTGTTGATATCGCTCCTCCCTCGAAACGTGGTTTTTTAGAAGAGGCTTGCAGTGATCACGGTAGCGCATGAGCAGCTCAACTGAAATCAAAAAAATTAAATGATTATTGTGGAAAAATGTTTTTTAGTGAATTTGAACGGTTTATTTACCCAAAAAAATATTTTCTCGATATGAAAACCGCTTTGCACTAAAAAAACGATTTTTGAGGGGTTGAAAAATTAAAAAAAAAAAAATTAATTCCAGCGAACTATAAAAAAGTTTAAGATGATGTACTTTTAGAAAATGCCATAAAAAAATTTCGGTTTTTTAGTCCAACACAAGGTACATATGTATATAACCCCTTAAAGCAATTCGTCTGGAACGAATTTTGAGATGAAACCAAGGCTAACAGAAAGTTACGACAAGCGGTGACGCTACTGAACCAACATCGTCATACTGTAGGCGAACTTCAACGTTTTCATAAACAAAAAACGTTATATTTTTATATTTACGCTTTCTTTTGAAGCCATTACTATTAACTCTATTTAGATATCTAATTTAGATTACACTCGTTCGCTCAGCAAAAGTTAATCTTTGCAAATCTCAGGAAATGTATGTTTGATCCTAATAGTATATCGTGTTCGAGCTGTAATAATTGTAACAGTGCTACTTTTTATCAGCATTCCGTTCGTTTCCACGACAGTCGGTTCTACGTTACCGAAATGACCCGGATTTATATCCGGCCAAGGACTGTCACTTCAGCAGCATTCCCCGTATGTAAGTATGGGGAATGTTTATGCTGTTACAACAACAACATCAGCATTCCGTTCTGTCCCATAATTTCTGCAACAATTAATAATTCCTCCGGCATCACTAGCAGAATTGAAATAGTAGAGTTAAAGTAAGTTTTTATTTAATAAATACTACTTTGAAGATTAATATTGTTTATTTATTGTGTCAGCGCAAAATTAAATTCAAATTGTCCATAATTTTTAGCAGCATGTTCCGTGCGAAATAATAATACAGCAGCTAACCAGTGAGTATCTGCAGACAGGCCATATTTTATTTTGATAGTAACAGCTCTTTCCTGCAGGAAATCTTGACAAACTTTCTGCGAAACCATTTGAAGTAGCCACATGAACGTAATCGTATTTTATAAACGATGGTAATGTTCGCTCTTTGATATTTCGTAACTGTTAGAATTTTTGAAAGGAACCCTGTATACGTTTACAAATTATTATACATGACATGCGTTATTAAAGTTGCTGCATATAAACATTTTCATTTAAAATGAATAATTATTTTAAATATTTATTAAATTAATTAATCATTTTTAAATCGGAAAGTACAAGGTATTACTAATTGCTTACAACTGCATTACCAGTTTATGACTTTTGGTAATTAATATTTAGTAACAAATTTATGAGATTTGTAACAACTTAGATGTCAGTTCAGACAAACTTTATTACTACTATTATTATTTTAACAGATTTTGCCAATTTTAATTTCTTAAATTTTTAATCCATGTCATTTCTCGTTGATATTATTTTAAACTGTTTTCTGAGGAAAAGTGGAAAGTATATTGCAAAATCTAGTTCCTTCCATAGCTCTCTTACAGTTTTCGTGCTGAGGACTACACACTTCATACTATATTCCCCTAATTTTGTCTCTTATGATCATTTGCAAACTTCAGCATCATGACAAATCTGTAAAATTTACATTCACTCCGTTTCGAGTGAGCTTTTTATGTGTAGTAGTTTTCTCCTTCCGTACTTTATAACAATCGTAAATTAACTGTATCTTCAAAGGGTTCTAGTAAATTGGAGTGCTGAGGACTGCATACTTCATACTATATTCCCCTAATTTTATCTCTTATGATCATTTGCACACCTCAGCATCATGACAAATCTGTAAAATTTACATTCACTCCGTTTCGAGTGAGCTTTTTATGTGTAGGAGTTTTCTCCTTCCGTACTTTATAACAATCGTAAATTAACTGTATCTTCAAAGGGTTTTAGTAAATTGGAGCTCGAAAAGATCTACTTAAATATAATATTTGAATTCAGTTAGAGCTTTCAGAAACGTGGTAGGCGTTGAAAATTTCTTTTCAATACATACATGTTCATTTTCAGGTCGCGATTATTTTTCAGCCGACAAGAACTGACTCCCAAACCGACAATTTCTTTGCATACGCCGAACTACAAAATGTTAGCAGTGTATTTTGATGCTAATCAGCATTAAAGCTAGTGTTTTAAAAATTACAATTTTCGAAAGTTGTGTTTATTATATTGGGAGTATTCATATAATATCTGTGTATCAGGGCACATGAACAATATAAACTTTTTATTGTAATATGTAATTCTAAACATAACTTGGCAAAATACTTATCGCCGAATTATCCATAGTTCAGTTGGTATGAATGCTGCTTTAATTGTCGGCAATAAAATAGGCTATTTTCTTGAAAAGAAACATTGTATCTGTATTATACGTGTATTATGTATTAAATTCGATCTAACATGATTTCTTTGCATTCCTGCACTTAATAAATGTTTACTTTTTGCGCTATTTTTATTCCTACTCAAACGTGAATACAAACAAAGCAGTTCATATGAACAAGAACTATATAAATGCTAAATTATAACAGAAGGTCTTCTAAATAACGTTCAAAGTCAGTTTCACGGGAAGTTTGTTCTATTTCTGCGTCAGGTTTCCGTTCCCATATATTATCCTGGTTTTCTTGAGTTTCATTTGGAGCAGATTCTGGTACCGCGTCTACTACTACATCTTCAGTCACATGTGGATGCTTCTCATTTATTTTATTTTCGAGTTTTCGATTAACAGACTTTTTTAAGCGCTTAATTTCTCGTTTTCGAGAAGTGTAGTTTAATTGCTCTGAATGAGTAGGACATAAACGAAGTTTGACCAACGCATTTTTGCGCTCTCCTTGTTCTCGATAGGAAAAATTCACCTCCCAGCTGCGCAAGTTATCTCTTTGTTCACATTTACTACTTCCACACTGAAATTGACCTTTTCCTGTTACGACTTCGTCCTTAGTACGCCAGCGCAGAGCAACCTTGTTATCTTTGTGACGAGTTAAGTCTGCTATGCAATATTCCTTGAAAGTAAGAGGGTCATATATTAGACATACATATATTTACTAATATTGGCAGAGCTGTGGGTTCATAAAAAAAACTTATTAATATTGATATTTTTGCGGTCGGTAATCGACGCTTTAGAATTTTATTTTAGATTTTGAACATTACCTTAAATAATTTGTCATAGTAACGTTTAGCCAAGCGTACTTCCCATGAATCTTCTTCCGTTTTATCATTTTCGTCCCATAAGAATCGATGTTTTTCTTTTATAATATCGATGTCATGATAGTGCTTATCCCTTCCAGACGATTTACCACAGAGAATAAAATTTTGGAAAATGTAATCATGTCGCTCTTGATAGCTTAACGATTTCATTGAATGGGTGTTCATACGATGGGTAATTATTTAGTTTACGGCTCAAGTGACAAAATTTGTTTGAAAATAGTCGATATGGACAGAGATTATTTTAACTGCTCAAAGGTTATTAAGAAAAACAATTCTGTAAAACTTGTATTCTTTTTTTTCAGTATTTACCGATTTGTCGGTTTCGCGTTATTTATTTCACTATTTTAACAACTCAAATGTAAACACAAAAAACAAACTTTGACAAATAATGTCTGGCATTGCCACTTATTGCACTTTTCTTTACCGGTTTTATAAAGTGTCTGGACATTCTATAATATTTAGATCATGGACTTTTAGGGTGTAAACATTTTCACTATACCTATATTAAAATGTTGCTTTATACAGGGTGGCTGATGAATTTTGCTACATTAAGAAACTCAAATAACTTTTTTTTTAGTGTATGGAATTCATTTATTTTTTTTCAAGTCGAAAGTCATTAAATTTTATTAAAAGTAGCTTAACTAGTTTTAAAAATAATTGAATTTAAATGCCCCCCATGCTCGTGGACACAAGTGCGGCATCTTAGTAAAAAGTTGTTCATTGCTGCTTTGAGAGTTGCGACAGGAATAGCCGCAATTGTTGCCCGAATGGATTGTTTTAGTTCATCCAAATTTGTTGGCTTTGTTTTATAAACTTCTTGTTTACATAAACCCCACAAGAAAAAGTCAGGTGCAGTAAGGTCAGGCGACCTGGGGGGCCAACAAAATTCGGAGTTTCTTGAAATCAGTTTATTGGGAAATTTTCGTCGCAACTCTGTCATAACAGTCTGGGCTATGTGAGACGTTGCCTCATCTTGTTGAAACCACACAGAGTTGAAAGGAATTCTCTTTCGGTGTAGTTCTGGATAGAAAAATTCTTTCAGCATTTTCAAATAACGGTCTCCAGTAACCGTAACGGTGCGACCATTTTCTTCAAAAAAATAAGGCCCGACAATACAGCGTGAAGAAACCGCACACCACACTGTCACGCGAAGAGGATGCAATTCCGTCTCGTGGAGTATCTGTGGGTTAGAAGTACTCCATATTCGACAATTTTGTTTGTTCACATTGCCGTTTAAATCGAAATGGGCCTCATCAGACATGAAAAGGCAGTTTAACATGTTTTGGTCTTCTTCCACCATTTGCAGGATCTTCTGGCAAAATTCCAAGCGAACCGGCAAGTCTGCTGCATTCAGTTTGTTAACCATTTGAATTTTGTAGGGAAATAAGTCTAAATCTTTGTGCATTATTGTTTGCAAAGACTGTCGGCTGACACCAAGTTGAGCAGATAAGCTTCTTGTTGAAACCCTTGGATTGCTTTGTATAGCTGCAGCTACAGCAGCGATCGTTTCCTCCGTCCGAACTGGTGGGTTTCGATGATAAGGCCTTCTTGCGACTGTTCCTTGCTCAGCAAAATTATTCACCAGTCTCATTATGGTCCATCTGCTCGGGGGATCGCCGCCAAACATCCGCCTGTACTCTCTCTGTACCAAAACTACGGACTCCAGTGCGTGATAGCGGCGGACTATCCAAATTCTTGTTTGAGTGTCCCAGTTATCCATTTTAATAAATTTTAAAGATCAATCTGCAAAAAAAACAAAAATGGAACAGATAACTTAAAAAGAAAAAAAGTTATTCCATTTTTTTTTGGTAGCGGCTTTCATCTGCCACCCTGTATAAGAAACAAGAAAAAAGGGGTGAAATTACATGTTTGTGAGAATTCATTGAATAGCGCAAACTTGTCATCCTGTAATTTGCTTAATAACTATCGTAATTTCTTTGATTCAAATTGAGCCAATATCTCCAGGTGAACTATGTTGTCTTTCCCCTGTCCAGTATTGCATTGTATACGATACACCACATCATTGAATCTTTAAATCAACTTGTATTTCTTTCTTTGCGGATTATAAAGAAGTACTTAATTAACTTCACTGAATACTTCGGAGTTCACATTACGGTCAAATTGATCTCTCATCTCGTTACTCATTACTGGGTATGTTGCCCCTTATGGGGGTGTACTTCATCCGTATCCCCCTGCAGTGTTTCCCAATGACTACGATCGTCCATTGAAGGAGCAGCATCTCCACCGAATGTTAGTAGTTTAATGCACTGCTGAGCGAAAGTCCAACAAGAACATTTGGATGTGTTTGTGCCAATTTCGTTGGCACTCTCCACCTACCTTTTGCAAGTGTTCCTTCCTTCCTGTTCCTCAGCAGTTCTATTAGCCACACTTGACCTGTCCCACAGCTTCCTTCCACATTAGCTCATATGCCGGCTTCCGATTTTGACGGAATCCATTGACGGTGACTTAGAGTTACCTTTCTGGATTGTACACTGTGCTCATACCCGGTGCTCACAGTTCTCTATGTATTCTGACACAATAAAAACTTGTTATCAAAATCCAATGTAAATGCGTCCAATTTTTACTTTATCCATGATTTCAGCCATTAAAAATATGTGAAGTACAGACATAGCTCCAATAACTACCTCCCAAACTGGATTTCCGAAAATTGTCGCTTTCCCCTATGTAGCTGTCTGAAGTTTGTAACCATTGGTTCCAAATTACCGTTTACCAAGTTCAACTGGATAATTGAGTTCACTATCCTGCAAGGTCTCATTTGTCCTTTGGAAGCTTTTCGTCAGTTCCATTTGGAATATTTTCTGTCTAAGGTCACTCCCGTAACGTCTGTGTATGTACATCATCTTTATCTAATCTTACTGAAGACAGCTGAATTTTTTTAAATAAAATATTGTAATTCTTTAAAGTAATGAAAAACACACACAACCTTTATCACCCATCGTGCAAGAATATACGACTTTAAATGATGTTGTCATTTTATGGTTCTATGATTTACCTCACAAGGAGTAAAAAAGGTTTGCATATTTTCATTTTTATTGCAACCGTGGCCATCAGCTATCATTGAAACGTGCAAGTTTCTGCAAATTTCCCATTCGTAAAAATTTGCAAGCATCTCCCTTTGGGAGAGAACACTTAAAATTCTTAAGCATTTCGTTGTTGGATAAGACTTACTGGGCTTTTACACGAACAAACCGCGGCACTTCGTTTCATTAGTTTGTTTAGTTTAAATGTCCCATATCACAATATAACCAAGCCACAAAATCAGGTTTGAGAATAAAAAGATAATCATTACGTAAATGTTCAAACAATTGGTTTTATTTCCCCAAAGGATACTAACATATTTTATTTACATATGTAACTAACTGTGAACACCTCTAGTACCAAATCAAATTCCTTACTTCTACCGAATAAAGGTGACACGACACAACTTGTTTGTCGAACGGTCTTTTAAAAAGTTGCATAGTGAATTGTCATCATAAGATAGTTGTCTTTTTTATTTTGAACACTTTTTCCTTGTGTGGAAAAGCAAAGGAAAAAAACAGTGCAAGAATGAATTAGAAGGTGGGCTGCATACTCGAGAAGTTAGAGAAATTCTTTATTTCAATAGTGATTTCGGTGCGTGTGCTAGGCCATAAATACGTAAATAATTATAATTATTTCCCCGAGCTTATTTAATAAAAAAGTTGAAGTAATTTTGACTCACTTGTCTCGCGATCGCGTATTTTAATTTCCTTTAAAGCTTTGGGAGTTTTCGGGTACCTACAGCACTTTAGACATAGCATCTCGAAGAAAGTCTAAGCCGCAGTGTATGTCATAGCTAACTAGAAGCAAATAAAATATTATTTTGCAGTGGAAACATTGTGCTTTTATCAAAAATTAGAGTCGATTCAAGGTGAACGAGTTTTCATTGTATTAAAGTAACATTATTTACATACACAAAAGTCGTTAAATTTTCTCAATTATTTACAATGAATTTATAAAACTTGCATTTTCCGAATGCAGGAAAGGTTTACATGCAGAAATTTATGATATAAAATTAACTTGAATAGAATTTTTCACTCATACATGTTTCTAAAGTCCCCGCAACGACTTTTTCGGCTGCAAATATAGATTAGTGCTATACTTTTTTGCCTTTACTGATGGCAAATCTGCAAACATTTAAAGTTAACACAATATTATTGTCAGTCAGCTCCAATGAATTGTTATTATTGTTTAAAATTGGAAAGTGATGATATAGATAATTTGAGCATACATGTGTAATAATAAGTGAAGTAACGTGTTGTCTAGAAACCCTTCCTTAAAATCTTCACCAAATTTCATTAAATAAATCATTGTACTTTGTCTCAAGTTGTTCATGCGGCATTACACAAAGTCAACCCAAATCATATTGTCCGACCTTTTTGCTGTTCTCAGTAAAGGAGATGTATAGGTTTTGTTACAGTATCACCAGACTCCTTCAAAACGTTTAGCACAACCAATTGCTGCAATACATCATAATCTATCGTACATCTCGTCCAGACAGAGTGGTTGTAGTTATCAGAATTAGTATAAGCAAAGCAGGCCATCTCTCACGTTAAGACGCCGCACCTTCCAGACTTACCAAAAGGCATTTTTGAGGTGAAGTATAGAAGTAGTTAAGGTAAAGAAGTATTTAAGACAAGCCCTAGAATATGCAATTAAAGCACAATCAGAAACTACATTTAATACACATTTTGTGCGGCCTTTAATACTTCTATTTATTTTATTTTCGGCCGCCGTAGCCGAATGGGTAGGTTGGTGATTACCATCCAGGTGGACCGCTTCGAGACCCCGGACACAAGAAACACCAATTGTTATTGTTGTTGTAGCAGCATAAACATTCCCCATACTTATATACGGTGAATGCTGCTGGAGTGACAGTCCTTGGCCGGATATAAATCCGGGTCGTTTCGGAAACGCAATTGTTAATTGCGGTCGCTGCACGGCGGGAAATGTCAACAACCTTCGACTGTATTGCTGCCATGAAAAAGCTTCTCATTCAAAACCGTCTGCCATTCGGAAGCGGCGTAAAACTGTAGATTTCTCTATTTGTGGAACAACATAAGGAGGAGGATCTCTGCCAGATACCCTAAAAAGGCGCCCATACTATTATTATCAAGTATTCTCATAATCCTCAATTGTGGCAATTTAACGGCGACCGCCTTAGCCGAATGGATTAGCCGAGATTCGAACCTATGTTCCCTCTGAATTCCGAATGGTAGTCACGCACAAACCAGATATTACTTTTTGTTTTATATACATTTTTTCGGTATTTTATGATTTCGGTATTTACTGATTCTCTGTTAAGATTTCCGGGGGGAAGAGCTGTCAGTGTCAAAATAATATATAATTACAGAAGCACCCTGTATATACATGTATATAATACTTTTATGAATTCTCTTTCCTTGAAAGTCGTTATCAGGAATCAACCACTACATAAATACATTCTTGATATTGCCTGTTAAGCTCTTATAATATTTTATCTAACCCCTGTTAAATGATCTTTTAGAATAACATTCACACTGACTTAGGTAGTATTCAATATTTCAATTTTTGTAGTACCCTTGAAGGTCGATAATGAGCGGTTGCGGTAAATAATCATCGGCTACAATACCTTAAAGAAAATACAGCAAACCTTAAAGAAAAGAACAAAAAGATTAGTATCTGCCCAAACGTTTGTTTGAAGTTCGTGTATTTACTAGCTGTGAAGGTTACATATTTAAAGTATATCAGCAATTAAAAAGAAATTAGCTATCGAAAGTTAGATTTACTAACAAACATCTCTTTAAAAGGTTGAATGCAGTCGATGTGAACACAGTTGCTTAGGTAATTTGCGTATAAATTATTGTATAATTACTGCATGTAAATTATTGCGGCTTTAAATTGATTTTTTGGTGTTCTGTATGCCTTTGAAGGATCCAGTGTATAAAAATATATCGTAATGGCGACAACAGCAGCGGCGACTTCTGCAACAGCGCAGGCTACAAGTGTTGTTGTACTCGATCGGGGAAACAATACAACTTGTACTATAAATCTACATGGTAAGTGTTTTTATATTTATTAAATTTTGATTTAGCAAAACATTTATTTTTGAATTCGGTTATTAGTCATGGTAAACTGGAAACAAATGTTTCACTAAAATCTGAAAAATAAATTTCCATTGAAACTAAATTTGAGTAAAATTTACTAAAAGGCTTATTAAAAAATACTGAGGAATTCATTAAAAACCTGTTTTTGAGTGTTTTTATCTCTATTTCTTTGTCCTGACAACAACTTTCCTTTTCACCAATTCTGTGCGGTTTCTGGACAATTTTTGGCAGTATGATTGCAGTTGATTATCTGATGGGAATAGGCCATTATGGATCCCGCTCAATCGCATTAAAGTTGTTGGCCTCTTTTCAAAAAACACATTTAGCAAATTACAATTATCTGTACATTTTGTTAGAGCTCCTCCTTCAATTTGTGGTGTGCGTCTTGATGTTACTCCCCAAATGGAGGGTTTCAAGCCGATTCCGAACGGCAGATATTTTTATGAGGAGCTTTTTCTTGGCAGAAATACACTCGGAGGTTTGCCATTGCCTGCCGAGGGGCGACCGCTATCAGAAAAATGTTTTTCTTAATTTTGGTGTTTCACCGAGATTCGAACCTACGTTCTCTCTGTGAATTCCGAATGGTAGTCACGCACCAACCCATTCGGCTACGGCGACCGATTAGTGTTGTTAGATTAGTGTGAGTATATTTAATCCGGTTGTTGTAGCAGTTTAAAAAACCCTGCAAAAGCAATAAGGTTATCGGTCGCCATCGTCTATCTCATTTAATTGTAAGCCCAGCGTTCCCACGATATTCGGTTCTATGCTACCGGAACGCCGGAACGACCTAGATTTATATCTTGTCAAAGATGCACCACGAAATTTATTCCATCAAATTGACAAAAGAACTTCGGAGAAGTGAACTACTACGATCGGGTACTTTTTCCCCCGGGCCCGGAGTTCTCAGAGGGGCCTGGACTCGAGATTATACGTATTTATATGAATTCGACAATATTGGAAAGGGCCCGCATTTGCGATTTTCCCCCGGGCCCGGATATGCTCTCTACGGCCCTGCCTTCACAAACTGGACATATGTTGAGTATATCTGGTTCCATTCTGGGTAAATAGGTGCTGAAAATACAATGTCCAGAGCATAATAACTCGGCTATCACCAACCGTGTGGGTCAGATCTCCGTAATTTTTCAAAGCATTTTTCGTCTGTTGTTCTCGTGTGTGATGTATTTCCCATTGTCTTTTAAATCCACAAAAAGTCGTATATGTTGGGAAGTATTTTATATGGAAGAAATTGCCAAAAATTATCGCGATTTTTGAGCGACTCCAAACTTTCTCTTTATTATTGTAAAATTCAACAAGCTATAAAACTGCATATCCTGAAGTTTAATAAAGATTCGGATTAAAAAGTTAAACATATTTTGAAGTTTGTTAAATTTTTTTAAATTATGTACAAAACTCAAAACTTCGATTTATAAATTTTTTGCCATACTATATAAAAATCTAAAACTCTATCATGAAAGGTATTGAAAATTGTAAAAAAGATAAAGTGACCTAATTATGCGAGCATAAGTGTATATATTTTGGTTGTTAACCCGCACCAGGACTACCATATGATTAGATACCTAAAACACTTAACAAAAAATTTCGTTAGTCTTTTCCTATAACTCTGTTAGGCTTACTAGAGCTACATGTAAGATGTGTCTCCTATATAATCATATGATTAAATATTTAAATAACTAAAAAATATTTTAGCGAGTAGTAATTTCATCGTCGTTACCTTGCTCATTCATCGTTACCTTGCTTGAACTGCAAGCGAAACGAACGACAAAGAGCACGATCGGCCCCCCATTCGCAAACGTTCGACATCTGGCTCTCTCTTACTTGAATGCGCATATATATGCATGTATATGCGCATATGTAATATATATAAATTTACATATTTGTATTTGCATATGCCTTCTTATTGATTATTATTAATTTGATTTACTTGAAGAATTTAAAATAAAACCAAGTGTATCATCATCATCCTTACCGAATTTATAATTAGTGACGACTAGTTGTTAATAATACCTGTTGTTTTAATGTTTTTATTATTACTTTATCTATACTAATATTATAAAGAGGAAAACTTTGTTTGTTTGTTTGGTTGTAATGAATAGGCTCAAAAACTACTGGACCGATTTAAAAATTCTTTCACCATTCGAAAGCTACATCATCCACGAGTAACATGGATTATATTTTATTTTGGAAATAGGGCTCGAGATATAGGTCAAAAAGTGGACCCGGGTAACCTTCGGATGTGTATGTACAATATGGGTATCAAATGAAAGCTGTTGGTGAATGCTTTAGTCCAGAGTATTTTTCATGCCGCTCCATGACTAGGGTCTCGAGATAGAGGTCAAAACGTGGACCCGGGTAACCTTTGGTTGTGTATGTACAATATGGGTATCAAATGAAAGCTGTTGATAAGTGCTTTAATACGGGGTAATTTTCATACCTATTGATGACTAGGGTCTCGAAATATATGCCAAAACGTGGACCCACCGTGTCTTTGCACCGAATTAAACCAAACTTACGCACATTGTTAAGTAAGTATTGAAAATGGGTTTCGTAAAGTTTGGTTGTAATTCGGAGCACTGGCAACGGGTACAGCGTTCTTTTGAACCAGCCATAATGTCGCTTACTTTTTTAACGCTTGGGGTAGAACTGAACTGTCAAATTGAGAGTGTGAGTTACAATGTGTCAATATTTCTTTCTGATTTGGATGCCATAAGGAAAAAACGTAAGTGCAACATGTAAAAATTGTTTGTGAATTTTTTTGGAGTGGATTTTGGAACAGTGAATAATTTCTTACGAAATTTGAGAATTTAATGTGAAATCCGAATGAAATTATGTGTTCGTGCTCCAATGCTTAATAAAACATATAAATTGAAACGAAAAATTCATGGATGATCAGGAAAAAAGACGATTGTTTCTTAGTTATTCATATGCGTTGATTTGAAATTTAAAAACAATCTTCTTTTTTCCTGATTTTCAATATATATTTTATATTTACTCAAAAACAAATAGAAAAACAAAAAATATTGTTTATGCCAAAGCGTTTTAATAAAGAATAAAGAAATAAATAATATGAAAATCATATATTTTCTGTTCTAAACCATATCTATTCTATTTTAGTGTGCCCAGCGAAGGGGGCCGGGTTTGCTAGTTATTATATATGAAGGAAAAAATGTATGGTAATATTTACCACATACCTTATAAGATATGTTGTATACCAATATATGTACATATATAAACATGCATACATACATATACTTTGGTGCAATTTTCATAGTCTAATATACAAATGTCCTATGCCAAAACATATTATATAAACATGCATATACATATGTACATATACAATTTCGCGCAATTTTCAAACAAAAATATGAATCATTTCTCTGTTGAGAATAGGACGATGATAGGAAAAGTAGGAAATGAAAGCGAGTGTTTCGAGTGTAATGTATCTTGAAATAGTCAAATCGATGATGTTGCCTCTTAGTGTTGTTTACTTATTAACGTCTGATGCACAATTGAAATTGAACATATCTTTCATGAATTTGATAAATGTTTCGTAATTTTTCACGTTTGTGTAAATGTAACTTGACCTATTCCATTTACCTCCTTCTCTATATCCATACAAAATATCTATCAAACAAATAAAACTAAAATTTTGTTTTGAAAATTGCAACCATTACATCAGTATTTTCTTAAGACGTCACGTAAAACTATCGTCAGTAAACCGACTTTACAGACAACCTCTTTTTTTTTTTTAATTTTAACAATCTTACATACCAAACAATAATATATATGTATATGGTGTTCATTTTTTGGATGAGAATTATCAATATCGGTAACTATGGTTTGACATCTGAGAATGGCAAACTGTGTTGATATTTCCATTCAGTAAGATTTGGCAAGTCATCATGAATCACCAGAACAACGCTTCCAAATTGTGGAAACTTACTTTGAAAAGAAAAAAAACCTTTTGCGAAGTTCTTAGAGCACTGGCGGCGTCATCGGTCCTTATTTCTTTCGAAATCAGGAAGGTGCTGCCGTTACGGTAAATATTGAGCGCTATCGAGCCGTGCTGATTGAATTTTTTCAACACTCCTCTTAATTGCTAGTCTGTTTTAAATATGTCCGGAAATCATTAAAGGATAAAAGTCCAACTGATTGTGTAAATTTAAAAATATTATTTACCAAATAAAATTTCGTCCACCAACGGGCAATAAAAAATAAACATTTAGTTCGGATCTCGCTCTCCAAAATGGCTCCATCGGATTCCCGTCTGGTGAATGTTTTTTAGCCATTCTGGGTTCACTCAAAGCAACCTCCAGAATACTTTCCCAATAATATTTCGCATTTACCTTGACGCCAGGCTTGATGAAAAATATTGGAGAGCGTCCATCTGCCGTTACAGCGGGCCAAACCACTAGCTGTGGCGGGTGCTGCCTCCTGGTGGCAAATCGATGACTCAAATTCTCGTATGAACGGTCGGTCAAATAAAACCTATCGTTTTGGGAGTTTACGAATTGCTCAATTTGAAAAAAATTTACGTCAGAAAACACAATGTTCTGTAATTGACCGCTTTCGGCCAAGCGAAGCAACTCCTTCGTTCTCTCAAGTCTGACTTGTTACTGCTTTGGTGTGAGATCATGCGCGTTTTGGATTTTGTAAGGCTTGACTTTGAGATAATTTTTTAGGATGTCGCGGATGTTACGGACAAATATTTTCAGTTCTTTCGCCATGCCACGTATTGTTATTTAGCCAACAGACAGCTGATGGCCGTGCATCAGCTGCGCGAGCGGTCTGAAGTTGGTTACACTTCCAGTGCTGGACCTTGTAACAGTCTAATTTATTTGCTGGCGAAATTACAGTTTTACGTTAACTTTTGCATGGTGCTTACAATAAAAGCTATTTTTAAAAAAATTTAACAAAACAATTATGGATTTTAGATTGACAAAAGAGCAGATATACAATGCCGATTAATCTGGCTTATTTTGGGAGCTCTTACCCGATAAAACTCTTGTGCGCTCAAAAGAAATCTCGGCTCCGGGCCATAGGATTAGTAGGGAGAGCATAACGAGCAGCTTGCCGCTGCTGGAAACCATAAAGTAAAAATAGTGGTTATTGGGAAGTCAGCGAATCCGTGTTCATTAAAACATTTTACTGACATTTTACTGTTGTCTACAAAAGGAGATAAAAGTGCTTGACCTTAACTTTATTCGAAGAATGGTTTCACAGTTCCTTAGTACGCAAAATCTTCGGGAAAAGCACTTCTTAGTGATAATGCTTAACGCTATCCCACGGCTACGATGACCAAATATCGGTAATGTGCTTTCCTCCAAACTGTACGGCTCTAATACAACCCATGGATCAAAACGGTATAAGGCTAAATTGAACTACAAAAAATGCCTCTTAAGTCACATTGTTGCTCGTGGAGAACCTATCGATGAGTCACTGCGAAATATCGACTTGAAAAATGTAATATGCTTTTGCTAGTGCGTGGAATACTCTTACTGCAACTTCAATTCATTCATCGCTTCAAAAACTGTTTGAAGAAGCATCTGACTGGAATTGTGACGAAATCATTTCTCTTTCGGAGTCACGATTATACATAGCTGATGATGCATCCAATATTCAATTCATTACAACTTTGCTTCGATAAGTATACTCATTGCAGCAAGTCTCCCAATCTGGAATCGAGCAATCCATTGTTGAACCTCATTCGGAACCCACAGCTTTAAATGATGAATATTGCAATGAAGACGACGTAACATTCGGTGAAGGAACTAACAAAGTGAGGCTTAATACGAATAAAACTACATTAGAGAAGGCAATATCAGCATTCAATATATGATTTGATTGAGCAGAGCAAAGCAATGCTTGCTTAAACGATATTATGACGTTGCAGAGGCCCAGAAACAGTGTTGTACTGAGCAAAACAAACCAAAATCGAGAATTTCTTTGATTAAAAAGGAAACTTATCTAATAAAAACAAATCAACTTTTATCAGTAATAAAACTATGTTACAGTCTTTCTAATAGAAGCGTGACCGGCAAAATTCAAACTTAAATTTTAGTTATAAAAAAATTTAAATGCTCCTAAATAGTCGTATCCTTTTCGCAATACGCGTTGTAAAAGTTGTTAGTTTTGTGAGAAATTTTGAAAGCGTACGATTTTTTTTTAAATGAGTTCCGCGTATGAAAAACATCTCAAATTCCGAAGCACATTGAAAAAACCGCTGATCTCATTATCACACGTAGAAAAAAAACTTGTATTGCCTAAGCAAATTCAGAACGGAATTGAGCAAACTGCTGATAATCGACAACTTCAACGAACTGTTAAGCATTCAGTTAAAGTTCATGTTAGGGGCTGCTTCTCCGAAAAGGATTCGTTAAGCAAAAACTCAAGGGAAAACAAACGTGCACGGTCAAGTAGTTATCAAGGCAAATTCGGCTGATTTGAAGCCGATAACCTCTATGGATTGCGCAAACAGTAACACAAAGTATGAATCGATGATGTGAAGCCATTATAGCTAATAGTGGTGACTATACATTTTATAGAATATATTCCGTATAATAAATATATACGCCCATACAATGCAGTTTGTTAGAATCAAATTGGTCAAATAGCTTCTAAGTTATGGTGGCTCCATACTAAAAAAAAGGTATTATTTATTTATTTATTTATTATTATTTATTTATTATCAAATTTATGATAAATTGAACTCGAATCTTAAGGTTCATTCTTTGCATAAAAATTATTATTATCAAATTATGATAAATTGAACTCGAATCTTAAGGTTCATTCTTTGTATAAAAATTTTCTTTTGTTTCACACTTTAAACCCCAAATTTTTAATGAAATTATAGGTCTATTACGTTTTGACGCATACAACTAAACTCATATTTGATAGACGAGTATCTTACACATATTTGTACATTTATTTATTTTCGCATTCCAACTGCGGCGAATGTATTGCATGTACATACTTCAATAAGTGCCTGAACATTTACCAACACCCATCCCACGTCAAGATTTACTTAATGAATCAAATAAGGAAATCGATGGCTTAGCTCAGCGTCAAACAATTGAAAAAAAATCAAAAGCATGTCGAGCGCAACTCTATGCACAAAAAAAGAAAAAAATAATTGTAAATGTACTGAACAAATATTATACAGTAAAAATGCTTTAACTACTAAAAGCTTAAGTAATTTTCAACAGAGATCAGCTGTAATATTTACATATATCATAACACGGCATTAGGCGAACTTAATTTTTTTTCCACGAACGATCCCACGAAATTTGTAGTTATAAGGACATTTTCCAGCCTATAAGTATATGATGCATTGGATAAATCGAAAACAAATGCGCCACGAGCCTCAGCTGACATGTTGGCACCGCAGTTATATTAATGTGAAAAACTGCAGATGGCAACTAATGTTATGCTCTCTAGCCGAGGGGTTTGAACAAAAATAAAACCCGAAATGAATTTTTTGTATCCAGAAACTACATGCATACATATAACGGGTGATTTTTTAACTATTATCTTTTTAAACCACCAACCCGCTTACGTAGAGTGCGCACTGCTGTATCGGCTAGTGTTAATGATGACCATCGATTCGTCGCCGTTCGCAGCAATTGGGCCTCTGTTACTCAACAACGTGGAAAATTTTGCGAAAGGATTTAGGTGTGAAGCCTTTCAAAATACAGCTGGTGCAAGAATTGGAGCCGAACGACCTATCGCAACGCAGAATTTTTGGTGAATGGGCTCTTGGAAAGTTGGCCGAAGATCCACTTTTTTTATCGAAAAATTGTATTTAGCGACGAAGCTCATTTTTGGATCAATGGGTACGTAAATAAGCAGAATTGTCGATTTTGGAGTGAAGATCAGCCAGAAGAATTGCAAGAGCTACCAATGTATCCAGAAAAGGTCACAGTATATGAGCTGGAGGTATCATTGGACCGTCCGTAACGTAACTATGAATGGTGAGCGCTACCGTGCTTTACAGACAACATTACCGCATTTATATGTGAGATACCGGCCAAAACATTGGAAAGAGTATGTCAAAATTGGACTAAGCGGATGGACCATTTGAAGCGCAGTCGCGGTCAACATTTGCATGAAATAATCTTCAAACATTAAATTATATG
Organism: Anastrepha obliqua; assembly: GCF_027943255.1. Taxonomy (NCBI): domain Eukaryota; kingdom Metazoa; phylum Arthropoda; class Insecta; order Diptera; family Tephritidae; genus Anastrepha; species Anastrepha obliqua. Next base: position 37,015,252 of record NC_072896.1, read on the forward strand.
GACTGTACTATCGATTTAAATAAAAAATGAATTTTTCTGAATTTTACGTGTGTTTTTTTGAAAAATTTTCCTATAGATCTTAAAAAATCACCCTTTATTTTATTCCCAGGAATTTGGGATTAACAACTAAAATTAAAAATACGGAAGCTAGAAAATCATTTTAGTGTTAGGCTTCTATGGACTTTTTTGTTCTGAATTGCCAGTATAATACTTCAATCGTCGAAACAAAGTAGAGAAAACATTTGAACGGCCCTAATGCGCGTACAGTAGAAACTCGATTCTTCCAAGTAATGAAAACCGGACTCGGACGTTTCGAGGTTGTCGCAAGTACTGGAATTTTTTTCCATAAAAATTAAAATAACATGTGTATACATTTTTTATGACCTTTATTACAAATCTTATCACTTATTACTTCTTTACTTACTTATTACTTAAACACCTTACCCCGCCAAACCATTGTGAACGATGAAATTATTCATGTAGTTTGGTGATCAGTACCAAATTTAATTGAACTTTATTAGAACTGAGAAAAATTTAATTTTTTTTGACAAACCTTTTTTAATAACAGACTTCAATTTATAGAAATAATTTCTATACAATTATTTATTATCATTTTAATTTTGGGTAATTTCAACACATTTTTTACTTTATCTTTGAGTGTAGTTACTCTGGAGTGTTGTCCTAAATTTAAAATACGCTCTACAGTTTTCGATGTGGTTTAGGTCGGGGGAATTACGGGAGTAGAGTTTAAAGTTGCCAAATATAGTGGAAAAAAAGCATTTTGAAGCTCATTGGTATACTATTTACTCTTCAACAAAATAAATTGGATCAGGACCTTTCTTCGAAAAGCAGCTATAAAAATCGCAAATATTGGGAATGTGTTTTACCATTATTTAAATGCAGTTCTCGGCATAACGCTTACACGGTCTACGTTGCACAAATTGGACAGCTTCTGCGACAGCTTCCAGCCTCCATTTATTGCTAAAGATAATCTTTGTTAAGACAAAAAAATACTTAACTACATATAATACATATAAGTAATCAAGAATGATAGAAATAAGATTGCGCCCATCAGTGAGTGTGTGTCGTCAAATCGGTGCAGTTACATGAGGGAGATATGAAAATGCGAACAAGAATGCAAGAAGAGGAAATTGCACAAAAAACACACGAATAAATTGCACAAGTGCGACGTCACTTGTCAAATTCGCTGAGAGCAAAGTAGTGGCACCACGATCGGCGCCACCTTATTATTCTCTCCATCGTGCTAACTAACTATACTAAACCCCTCCAGTTTTGGCTTCTTTGCTGGATGGCGATATTTTAGATCAGACCTGAGTTCATTATATTTTTTTGTTTGGTTGAATCTTATGTTTTTCACTTTTACACTAATTCGATGTTTAAAAGTATGTTTCAAAATGAGATTTATTTTATTCTTCCTCAAGATCTGACAACATAACATCGTTCAACATTTTATGTCGTCGTAACATCACGGTTTTTTTTCTGAATTATTATTGTTATCTTCGGAAAATGCTTCAGTTTTATTGAACTAAACTTCTGCCGTGACTAGGAAGGCTTTTTTGTGGTAGTGGTATTTTAAAACACGCACTGGACGTTTTCATATCAGGCTTATGCAACCTTTTAAAGATAAAAAAAACTTCAAGATAAGATACTCGACTCCGTTTTATACAGAGATTGAATCTGAAATTTGTATACATCGTTGACGTCATGGCATATCAATGAAAGAGGCTTACTTATTCTTTATCAGCAGCATAATGAACATATTCAAGTTTGAGAGTATTTAGTGTGAAATGAATTGAAATCGCAATCGAAATTGTTTCAAAAGTTCACAATCAACACTTTTTTATCTTAACCGTGTGAATCCCAGGAGCATTGAAATAACAATAAGGAAGAATCCCGAACAGCGCAATCGCCCTCTCTCTAAATGAGTAAGAAAATACCCAAGTAGCGCTATCGCTTGTTTCAAAGTCTCAAAGTACCTATACCAATAAATATTAATTTTGCATTAATGCAGTTTTTTGTATTTTTCTGTTGCTCTCATCTACTCTTCCTTTTCACAAACCACTGATTCCCCTTCCTTTTGTTCGTTTATTCATGGGCTGTGACGACACAGCGAATTCGGAAGGCGCAACTTTTTATTCTACCATTCTTGTTTTATATTATAAAAATATGTATTTTAATGTTATTTAAATCTTTATCACATTATTGTATATGAATATTTATATGATATTCTTGTAATTTAAATCCTTCTTATTTTATTTCACTTGTAGGTGCTACTGTCGTTTCTTGGCGAGTGAACAACCAGGAACAGTTGTTTGTGAGGTATGATTATTTTTAAAACAAAAAACTGAATTCATAAAAAAAAGTACTGATAATTTAGTTGTAATCTATCGCTTTTTGATTCAATCCGAATATTTATATGATATGTACATAAATATGTACTTACGGCATATATGTATTACTAAGGCAACCCTAAAAGTTGTTCTTAGTTGAGCCAATCGAAGCTGAAAACAAGTAAATTAAACACAAGTTAAAACCTGCCGTTAAGGCAAAGCATTTTCGTCTAATTTAGGATATACTAAAATTTTTGTTTTTCCTTCTTTCGTAAAAATAAATACATTTTTTTGATTTCCCACTCGAAAGCAAACGACATGTAACCTAACGTGCTAAGAACACGGACTTTCGAGATTTAATCCGTATAAAAGGTTATCCAACAAAAACAAAATAAAACAAGGAATTTAGATGAAAATGATTAAAATATTTATTGTCTTAGAAAGAGTAAGATTTGGCAGTCATAAATGAAAATTGATATCGGATATTACTATGAGGGGATTTACCACTGCCTGAAGGATATATTGTTTCTCCTTCATAGGTTCAGAGTATTTCTATGAACCCCTTTTTGGCGGCTTCATCTTCCTCCATACAGAACCTTCAAGTTACATTGGAGTATATTCCCAGGTTAATGAGATGATAATTCAATAATACAATATCCATACCACCCATAGGTTAAAGCTATCTATCATTGATTTTGATTGCCCCAGTATGATCTTTGTCTTTCCTCCCGTAGGACACGTACCAGATTGTTCTGGTCTAAGGCATTCAGTCTATCAAGACATTCCAGCACCAGTTTTGATGTAATCTGGAAAGAGTTGAAACAGTAAGGATAGCTATATTTCTGTTGTTAAGGGGTTATATACAGTTAGAAAACCGAAAAAAGCAAATTTTCCAGAATTTTTTATGAGAAAACTTTTAAATTTATTGATCTTAAAATTTGAACACATATTTAGTAGATTTAGTAGATTTTAGACAGACAAGCAAGTGCAGCACTCAGACACAATTAAATGCATTGGACTGCACTCGGGTTCCCTTTTTAATTTTCTTTAAATCTACTCGAGAAATCTGGGTAGATCTTGTGGTGCCAAGGAGCCAAGGTGGTCGCTTCTTAACCCATCAGTGCCAAGGACATCAAGCCTGATTCGAGCGACGGCGGGGCAGACGCACAGAAAGTGGTCCGCCGTTTCATCCTCCTCTCCACATGCTGGGCAGAGCTACACATACTGTCAAAAGTGGTATTATCAAACGCCCCCTTTATGTCTAAAAAGATGGGTTTTATTCGGGACTCCTCCCTAGCCAGTTTGGTTCGCGGATGGCACCCTGATTCTATGCTAACTTTGAGTCATCACACGAGTACCCGCCCCATCAGGGAAGGCCACTCGTGTGATGTCAGGGCTTCCCTATCCACCACCTGGGACGCGCCCGATGGGAGATCAGGCAACTCCTCATGGGAGTAGTATTAGTAAAAACCTTAAACCTTAATTGCTGCGTTACCTTGCCGAATATTGCTGAATGTACTCAAATGATTTCTATTATTAATCCCTATTCCGACTACTACTATTTTTATCTTACTTTCCTTTTTCCAACTTCAACTTCTTTATCATTATTTTCATGTATTTCCTATTACTACAATATATCAACGTCCTCTTTGCGTACGCTAGTTACAAATGTTGATGTATAACCGATATCGAAAATTCGCAATTTATTCTTCTTCTAGATTGGTGTGATAACAGCTTTCGCGATTTGGCCGAGTTTAACAAAGTCGTTTCTTTCTCGTGCTAACCGGCGCCAGTTGGACACACCAAATGAAGCCAAGTCCTTCTCTACCTGATCTTTCCAACGCAGAAAAGGTCTTCCTCTTCCTTTGCTACCAATTCGTAGTTTATTACTAAGAATAAATTCCAGAAGGTACTCACCTCGCTTGTTAGAATCCGTGCTTCCCAATCCTTTCTTGTAACAATAAATAGATAAAATGTAAATTTAGGAATTCAATAAAAAAGTTATTATAGGTTTGTTATTGTATCTCTCTTTTAACATTGCCACTTTGTATCCATTTATGAGTCGGAAAGACGCAAAATGTTCATTATAAAACAGACTTTTGACCAGCGGTACAAAAAGAGGGGATTTTTTTATACAGGGTGGGCCATATAGCGTTTGCTTTTTGAACCACTTATTTTTTTGAGAATGGTAACACAAATGGCATGTCAAATCTGTTCATAATTTACTTAAAGGTTTGACATTTACGAAATGGGACGCTATACGCTTGAACAAAATTGGGAAATATTGAAAACCTATTTCCTATGGTGAGTCTTCTTCTTCCGTGGTTACAGTAAATGGCGAGCGTTACCGAGACATGCTCAACGAGTTTTTGTTTCCACAAATTGAAGAGGATGACATGGACGACATTTGGTTTCAACAGGTCGGTGCAACTTGTCACACTGCCAAAGTTACACTCGAACTTTTGGCTACCGTTTTTGAATTCCGATATCAATTGGCCGCCTCGGAGCTGTGATTTAAGCCCGTTGGACTATTTTTTGTGGGGAGCCGTTAAGGACAAATGCTATGCGAACCATCCAGAGACGATTGATGCTTTAAAACACGAAATCGAAGTTGCCATTCATGAAATTGGAGCCCAAGCAATCGAAAATGTGCTTAAAAATTGGGTTGATCGAATTGCCTAGTGTAAAGCCAGTCGTGGCAGTCATTTGAACGATATTATTTTTCATTCATAAATGACAATGTTCAATCTTCAAAATAAAAAAAAAGTTTAAAAAAATATTGATGAGTTTTTTTTTATAGCCGATTCAAAAAGCAAATTTTACATGGCCCACCCTATATTTTGTTAAAAATGAAAAAGGTAAATGCCTACAAATAGTAAAAATTTGTTTTAAAATCAATCAACACACCCATCCTTTGGGCGTCTCTGCCCAGCAGAGATTCTGTGCGTTTAGCATTTAGAGTTGGCCAAAGTTGACGGGCGATTTTGCAGGTTGCTTCATTTCGCCATCTTTCGTTTGCTTTCTTTACAATTTCTTCTAGGATGTGTAGCTTACATGTTTGTAAGGGTATGCCTATGTCATTATCTATGTGCTCGTCAGACAATTTAGTGCCGAGTCTTGCTAGTTCATCGGCTCTACAGTTACCCTCAATGTCACGATGGCCAGGAACCCATGTCAGCCGATTTGAATAGCGTTTATTTTTTTTGAAGCGTATACGAGGGGTTAAAAAAATAAGACGTATTTTAAAATTTCGCAAGCTACGTACATTCGACTTTCGATTATTATTTTTTTATGTTGGTACGGTTTTAGCAATATAGCATGTTTAGTTTGTTTGTGAGAGGCATAAATAAGACAAGTGTTTTGCGTGTTCGGCGATTTATTTGGAAATGAGGAAGGAGCTGCCTTTAAGGTGAATGCAAGCGCTATCGAGCCATGCTGACTGAATTTTTGTTCCCAATTTTGTTTGCGACGACAAGCAGCGGGCTTAACAATCGATTTATTGCAATATTCAAATCACCAATGACGCCATACGGACAGATTTATTAGGAAGAGTAGCCGATTATATATAATAAAAAAAGATTAATTCCAACAAGATATTTTAAGCTCTCAAGTTCTTAAGAAATACCCTATACTTGATTACTTTCACCCTTAATCTATTTAAATAAATTTCCTTCCGTCTTTTTATGTGCCTCTTGAAAGTCCGCTTACTCATTTTGCATTTAAATAATTACTTTTCTCTTTTAAAAGTTTTGCAAACAAATCAGTTTTACAATGTCACTTTTCTGTTAACCTGTTAAGTGATTATGTCGTATACATATATGCGTCAATTTCAAAAGTTCATTTTTTAGTTAATGTCGTATATGTGGGTCATGCCGAAAAAGGAAATTACATTTGCTATGAAATTTAAAGTTAAGCAAAAAACGAAAATTTCCCTGTTATTTTGACATGATAAAGTAGGCATGAACACTGAATTTTCTGATAATAGTTATCATAATATGTAGTTCATCCAACGCGCACGGTGAATCCAATATTTGGCTGAAAGCCGGTTTTGCATCGACAGTCTTCGCTTGAAATTAATTCAGCACAGTAAATCGAGCGTTCTAAGAAAAACTAATCGCTTAACAGGTTAATGACGCTGAAGATGCAGAAAATTAACTAAACGAAAAATCTCGATCGTTGAAAATGGTTGTAACCGAACTTGACGATGTTGCAATGACTGAAAAAACAGCAACGAAATAAATTGTGCTTGCATATTGATTCTTGGAGAGTGGTAGTTAGATTAGAATTTTTTTACAAATTTAAGTCTAACAGCAGAAGTCAGAATTTTTTTCATGAATCCAGTGCCCCTCATCATATAATATTACAAATCAACCAGTCCGAGTCGTGTTCTGTTACTAAGTCTTGTTCTGTCAGATATTATCTTTGAACTAGTAACCTTACTTCATGGTGGTACTTGCGCTCTGCAGGGAGACTCTGAAGCAGTGATGTTAAAGTTTATTTTCCAAGGATATTCAATTACCAGGTTTGGCCTTCAGCTATAGGGAAAATCGAAATTGAGTGATTAATTTCAGCTGGCAATTCACCTGGGACTCGGCAGCGGAATTCTGTACGCTCGGTTCACACACTCGTCCTATCAGTCGTTGTCAGGCGGCAACGATGTAAAATGAGGACTGGCTGTGTTGATTTTTTCTTCGTAGTCACCAACATAATCTCAGCGTTTTCGTAAATAGACCGCTGTCATTACTCCGATTACGTCAGCCAATCAGCTGATTATTTCAAATTAGCTGAGAGCCGGTTAACGGTCTGTTGTATGTGTAAAATATATTGCAATTGGGGTGTAGATCAGTATAAAATCCTACATCCTAAATTTGAACATTTAAACAGCTCTTGACAGTAAGAAATGTAATTATTTCAAAAATTCGAGTTTCTCTAGCTTGCAACAAGTTTCATGTTTAATTGACGTTAAATATATCGGCTACATTTACCGATGACTACACACATTCGATATCGATTTCATCAGCCGAAAATTTGTCCTGTATGTGGTGTAGTAATTTTATAACAAAATGTCTGCTCATCTTGTATACGATTGGATTGCGAACTACGAAACTGCGTTCCTTGATTTTACTTTTTCTCTTACACATTTTATCAACTTATTGGAATTTGCAGCAATCGCGATCTCGTTAGTACCTCTAAACCTAGCATTTTTGCGCCTTTCTTCCTCCAGTACTTTTACTTTGAGTTTTTGAAACAATGCAAGCAATCGCTACTTTTGATAGCAACCACAAAACTGTATTTGAAGCGTACTAATTTCATAAACAAATTTGCTTTTCTTGCTGATTCTTTAGCTCTGTAAAACGTTCAGAACCGTCATTCGTCTTTAGCTATTTTACAATTTTTTATTTGGCTTTACGCATAACGTGAGATAAGCTAACGTTTTTTATCCCTACATATATTCCCATTTAACTTTATTTGCAACAATGCGCATTTGAAGGACAACTGATCTCAATGGCTCCCCAATACTCCCATGTAATCAACAAACTCCTCATTTGCAGATCTCATGAGCAATAAGTTTATCGGTCTGCGCCAGGGAACTCATCTTGGAAACGATTGATTTTGAATACTATGATAGTATAAGTCGACAAGCGACAATCCAGCAAAAATTTTAATATGCGACATCGCGATGATTAGTTCCTTTGTATTGAAATCGACCAATGCGGACGAAATGAAGTGTGGAACATGATTTTTTAACCATTCTTGGTTCACACGAGCTTTATGAGACGGTGCCGAGTCTTGTTGGAACGTCCATGGTCTACGACCGAAATGTTTGCGTGTCCACGGCTTTAAAGCAACTTCTAAAACATTTTCCCGATAATAAGTCGCAACACTTTGACACCAGGCTCGATAAAAACGATTGGAGAGCGTCCATCACCGGTCACTGCGGCCCAAACCATTACTTGCGATGGGAAATTGCTTCGAGTGGCCATACGTAGGCTCAAATTCTCGTATGAGCGTTCGGTCAAAGAAAATACGATCGTTTTGAGTGTTTATGAACTGCTCAATTGGGGATTTTTTTTTTCATCAGAAAACACAATGTTGGGGAAATTCGCCACGTTCGTGCAAGTGCAACAACTCCTTTGCTCTTTCGCACCGAACTTTGTTTTGCTGGGGTGAAAGATCGAGTGCTTTTTGGAACTTGTAAGTCTTGACCTTGAGCTCATTTTTCAATATGCATCGAATACTGTCTTGCGATATTTTCAGTTCTTTGGCCATTTTTCTTCCACTTCGACGTGGATTTCGTTCAAGTCGAGGCTTCACTTTCCGAATCATTTCTGGCGTTGTTGCGGTTTTTTTTGGTCCACCTCCATAGCGTTTTGCAATGCTACCAGTATCATTGTAACATTTTATAGTGCGATACACATTTGGTGACTGAGCTCACAAACAATGGCTGGTTGTGATTTTCTAGAAAATATAACGCAATCACACTATTACATTTGAATTCCATCACAGAAAAAACAAACTGAGACGCAAATACTTTTGATGGCTTATAAACAATATATTGAACTGCACCTGCATTAGAACAATTTTGACGTTGATGTATTAGCTGTTTTACAGATTCAAGCAGTGTGAAGTTGGTAACACTTCATATTGTTCACCCTGTATATGTTTTTATCCTACAAATGCTATTTCCTAAAGTAAAAATGTTCTATCATTTGATGTTTCGTTATTTAAAGTTTTATGTCGACTTATTCGGACGATTATTTCCAACAAAAAAAAAATTACGAATTTTACGATATGTTGTTTTAAAAATCGACCATTTTCATAAAAAATTTCAATAATTTTAACGCGTTGTTTTATCGTGAAAAATTGTGCATTTGTCTACTTGACAATGTCAATGATGGCATAAAAAAGGTACCTTCTAGGAATTATTTACTGCTGACATTTAGGCGTCACTTTTGAAAGATCTTTCACATATACCTACATATATATTTTACTGTATGTTATATGAACATCAATATAGGAGTATAAGTTAAATGGAAGGGTCTGAATGAAGTCTGAATTTTCGGAAAGTAAAAGGCTTACTTCAACATTCCACTTGAATTAAAATGCATTAATGTCAGTTTTTTATCATACCATAATGTATGTAAAAAATGCTTGAAAATTTTACTTTTTTAACCGTCATCAACGAACCTAAATAGCACATAGCAACCAGAACGAACGGTCTCAAACGCCTGTAGTGTTGTTTTGTCGCTGTGAGATTGTTTGTACAGAAGTGACTGAAAAACTTTAGCAAGCCGGTTAAACTTCCAAGTGAAGTATCCAACGTCAAGTACAACAGACCAAAAACTAAAACACAAGCATGATGCAGAAAACAAGAGCCAAAACATATATGTATGTTGTAGGTTGAAAAAAAGAGAAATAACCACGCAGAAGTTAGAAAAACTGAATGAACCAGAAATGTAGAAAAAACGGTTTTTCGCCGCATGGGCTAGGAACGTATGAAGCGAAAATAAAAACAACGCAAATGAAAAGATAAGCGTTGGTTGGAGGTGACGCAACGAGTACAATTTAAGAACACAAATGTCGGTTTATTTTGAACGGCACCTTTAGTAAGTTCGTGGTTGCCGTTGTCTGCATTTGTAGCAGCAAAAAATGTGAATGTTTTTATGAATGGACTTGTTGTGTGCATTGTATTTCAGATCGATAAATCCCAGCGAAAGCAGAAGGCAACGAAAATGCTTTGTTACTCACTTTAATAAGTAAATTTTTTTTGTTTGCATAAGTTTAACTTAACATCAGAATTGCACTGAGTTTCTTTCTTATAATAGACAGAAATACTGTATTATAATATATTAAATAAAAAGAATGTTACATGGGACTCCGTGAATGTTATTTGTATCTATGTTTATTCAAAAACAAAAAAAAAAACGTACAGCTTGGACTTTTAACGACGACGGTTTTTGTTTTTTGAAAATAAATAAAATAAAAATAATTTAGTTGAATGTATCAAGTTAAGTTTAATGTTTCAAGGGTTTTAGTATTTTTTCGAAAGATAACAATAGTAAGCATTCTAAGTAAATTTGCAAGCATGAAAAAAAAACTTAAAACCATTATTGAAATGATGTCCGTCCAACCAAAATCAAATTAAAGCGGAATTCTTCGATGGGAGAATCTACACTTTTATTCACAATAATAAAATATTTAAAATATAGTTTCAAACCAACTCCGAACGGCAGATATATTTTATGAGGAGCTTTTTCATTTCAGAAATACACTCGGAGGTTAACCATTGCTTGCCGTTAAGCGAGCGCTATTAGCAAAAAACTTTTTCTTCATTTTTGGTCTTTAACCGAGATTCGAACCTACGTTCTCTCTGAATTCCAAATGGTAGTCATGCACTAACCCATCCATTTCACACTAAAAAAATTCTTTTGCTGTTTTTTTTGTCTGTTCCATTCAGTGGTGAGTTACAGGGTGTTGGCAAATGAAGCCAACAAAGAGAAAATTCGGTACCTTTTACAGTTTACCGCTGAATTTGTGAATGTTGTTTATCGTGCTGATACTGTTAGTTATTTTTTACTTAAAGAAAATGTCGATAGAATCACAGAAATAATCGAAGTTGACCGGCATGTTAGTAGTTGTAGCATCGCCCAAGAGCTAAAGAACGACCATAAAACAGCTTTAAACCATTTGCGCAAAAATAATTGATTTATTTTTCCCCAAGCTAACATATTAAAACATTTTCATTTACTTATGCAACTCATTCCCTGGCAGAGCTCTTCCTCCGATTTGAAGTAGGTGCCTTGATATTGTTCCACATATCTACGGACCTATATATTTATGCCGCCTATGAACGGCCGATGATTTTTATGTGAAGCAGACTTCGTATTCATACTCTCGTCCAATCAGTCGTTGGTCAGACAGCAACGAAGCAACATGAGCGCAGACTGTGTTGTTTTTTTTCGTATATCACCAACACGATCTCAGTTTTTCCGTAAACAACCCGCCGTCATAATCCATATTACGTCAGCCAATCAACTGATTCTTTCAAATTCGCTGAGAGCCGGTTAACGGTCTGAACTTGGCGACACCTCGACTTGAGCGAATACCATGTTGAGTTTCTTTTCGTATATCACCAACTTAATCGCAGTTTTTTCGCAAACAAACCGCTGTCCTGACCTTGGTTACGTCAGCCAATCAGTTGATTATTTCAAATTCACTGAGAGCCGGTTATCTGGTCTTGGTCACAATCTTGGTCTGAAATGTTTTCATCATGAGCCGAAGTTACTATCACAATTTTGTTTTTCACCGTATCAAATGGTCAAATCTGGCAATCTATCATCATTGATTGAGAATACATTGTTAATAATTTCTCGCTGTCCAGCTGGATGTGGCGACATTGTTTCCGTCGTTCGACTTAATTTTAACACAATTCACACTATTCGTAGTTCATAAGACTCCTCTATACTAAACATTCTCTGCCTGTATGTGATAATAATAATAATTAGAAAAACACCGATCGTCAATTTTTAAAGCCGAATTGAACTTTGTACAATTTTGGCCGAAGGCGAATCTAAACCGAAACGAACGTTTCCAAGGACACAATAAAAACAAACAAACAAGGACTGACTTTTTAAAAATCCAGTATTTTTATTAATAACTTATGTATTAATTTTTTAGTAATCGTAGTTGAATAATTTTATATTGTACCTAATATAAAAACAATAGCTTGTCGGCATATTCATTTTGCAAGCGGCACTGTCTATCCGTATAGCGTATCGCAATTGATGAAGGAGTAAATAAAGATTTTAAAGCAGTCTTTTTTTTCAACAGAAAATTTTACAATTTCTTGAAGCAGGTATTTATTAACACAAGTGCTCAATTCGCCATTTAATGATTTGCTAATAATATCGCCAAAAGCTGTTTTGAATTGCTTGTGAAGAAATAAAAATTGAAAAAATGTTCGGTTTGTTTTTTGCCGAATCCGAACCGAACAGAACTTTTGTGGCCGAGTATGACCGAAGACCAAACCGAAGGCGAAGCTCGGTGGTTCTCTAATAATAATGAACTTTGAGCATGTACTTGTAGTGTAAAACTAAAGCAATTATTCTACCCGCCGCTTTAACCCTTACAGTACGAAGTCTATTTTATAATATAAATGATGAAGTTGGGTAACTTCCTCCAAATGAAAAACTTGCCTTATAATTATTAATAAATAAAATAGAATATCACTAATATTTCTGTATACAGTATTTAAAATAAAACTCGACTACCTAAAGGGACAGAAATTATTTATGAATTTATTAAAGAAAAACTAGTCTGGGGGCACCTAAAGATTCCCACTCCGTACTCTAAGGGTTGAATGTTTGCCTCGATATGCCTTGCCTCATCCACTTATTGCCCGATCGGATCTTAAAATTATGGTTCCATAGCTGAATTTCACATTTATAAAAATCTGTAGAGGTTTGTGAATGAGAAATAAATATATTTATCACATTATAGAATGTAATGATGTTTTGTTGTTTATTAGATATGTAAAATACTTTATTGCTTTTATGTAAATAATTATATCGTGAATTCGTTGCATATGCCTATTATCTGTGAGTAAGATTTCGATTTTTTTTTCAGTAAACTTGCTTCATTTGATGGGAAAAAAGCTATTCGTGGTGGTATACCTTTCGTATTTCGTAAGTTTATTATTACATATATATGTGCATAAGTACTAATAAAGCTATGTTCGTTCCATAAGGTCTTAGACAATCCAAGATATAATACTCATGGTATGGGATAATGTTTTTTAATAGCCTAATTTCTTACTCACTCAGATTTACAAGCTATTTAGTTCAGATTTAATGACCCAAATTATGTACATATGTATATATTGTTTGTTTTGAAAAGTAGAAAAATTGAATACGCTTGTTTTAAATATTTTTTACTTTACTTAAGTAAAAAATACCTTCAAATAGTTTTGAATTTAATGGTAAGTTAGGTCAGGTTGTGGCGACCGCCGGTCTAACTGTGTATAAAAAAATAAATACTACATATTTTCTAACCGTTTGCACACGTTATGACATGTTATTAGACCGACCATTAAATATTTAGAGAGGCGATCAAGTTACATTAGTAAAGTACATATTGTATTTTTTCATTCACTTTTGCTCAGACTTGTCTGTTCACCCCTTTTCTGTTGGGTTATGGGCCTTAAAGGCACTTGAGTGTCTGGTTTAACCATCCGAAGTAAAATTGTGAGACTAACTTTGGCTGGCACGTCATCGGGGATTCGGTAGCAGAATTATGCACGCACGTATTTTACCCGTTTTCACACTCTCGTTCAATCAGTCGATGTTTAGACGGCAACGAAGTAACATGACTAAAGGCTGTATTGATCACAATCTAATTTTTTTCGTAAATAAACCACTGTCATAAGCCCAGTTACTTCAGAAAATTAGCTGATTTCTTCAAAACCGCTGAGAACCGGTTAACGGTCTGATGTTGGCCACACCTCTGCATTCTGTACATCGTGAGTTAAACTATTATAGGCGGTATCGTAAAGGGAGAACTTTTGTGCCAAAGAGCGGTCTCGTTAAATTCAGCTTCACACACGCTGAAGTGGTTATCGTGGATAATTTTCAAAGTGTTCAGCGGAAGCGGCTTTGTCGAAATGATACTAGTTTATGAAATGATTGTATAAATATAAACTTGATGCGTACATCATTTGTTAAATGCTTGTCTGAGTTTCTCCTTAATTTTTGATGTGCTTCTTGATTTTTTTTTTCCATAAATGGAAGGACTTATAACGGGTGATCAATCATGAGGTGCTTTTTTCAATAGTTAAAAAAAAAAACAAAAATGTAAATTATGTTCAAAACCTTTATTTATCATTTGAAAGGACATTCTTTGACATTTACTTTTTGAATATGACTTCATTCAAATGTTGGCCGCAACTACGCTTAAGGTGGTCCATTCTGAAGGTCCAATTTTCAATCACTCGTTCGAGCATTTCGACTGGTATGTCGTGAATAACACGCGTAATGTTGGCTTCCAGAGCTTCAATCGTAGCTGGTTTATCAGCATAGACCTTGGACTTCACGAATCCCCAAAGAAAAAAGTCCAAAGGTGTGATATCACAAGATCTTGGTGGCCAACTCACAGGTCCTAAACGTGAAATCAGCTGCTCTCCGAAATGACTTCTCAATAAAGTCATTGTTTCACGAGCTGTATGGCAAGTGGCTCCGTCTTGTTGAAACCAAATGTCGTAGAGATCATTAGATTCAATTTCAGGTAGCAAAAAGTCCGATATCATGGTACGGTAGCGAGCACCATTCACAGTTACGTTGCGGCCATCATCATTTTTGAAAAAATATGGACCGATGATTCTACCAGCCCATAAACCACACCAGACCGTTGTTTTCTCTGGGTGTAAAGGTAGCTCTTGACCCTGTTCTGGTTGCTCTTCATCCCAAATGCGGCAATTTTGCTTATTGACGTAACCATTGAGCCAGAAATGCGCCTCATCGCTGAACAAAATTTTGCTCGAAAACAGCGGATCTTCTTCAATCTTTTCAAGAGCCCAATCAGCAAAACGGTGACGTGCAGGAAGGTCATTTGGCTTTAGTTCTTGTACGAGCTGTATTTTGTATGCTTTTAAATGAAGATCCTTCCGTAAAATTGACCAAGTTGTTCCATACGACAGTCCAAGTTGCTGAGAACGGTGCCGAATCGATTCATCGCAGTTTTCACGTACACTCTCTGCTACTGCCGCTATATTCTCAATGCTTCTTGCTGGACGTGGTCTATTCGGTCGAGAATTATCCACCAATGAATATTCGGATTCAAATTTGTTGATGGTATGTCGAATAGTGTTTAAGGCAGGCCGATTATGTTGACCATAATGCGGTCTAAGCGCACGAAAAACATTTGTCACAGAACGCTGATTTTCATAATACAGTTGAACAATTTGTAGACGTTGTTGCGGTGTGAGTCTTTCCATGATGAAATGCCAAACGCTGTTCAACAAATCCACGATGACAGTTTGCCACAACTCGCGCGCGATCTGTAAAAAAAAACGCAAATGAAAAAAACTCCTCTTAATTGATCACCCGTTATGTAGTTTTAAGCCGCCTACCAATGGCAAACTGTTTTTTATGAGGCTAGAAATTCACTCACTTGCCTTTGCCTGCCGACTAGCGACCGGTGATAGAAAAAAGCCTTTGCTAACATTTTGATGCTTCATGTCGACAACGGACCCGGACTCTACCGAATGATAGTCACAAGCCTATTCAGCTACGACGGCTGCAAAATTGACATGTAACTATGAAATCTCTTCAGATTGTGACAGGGCAAGACAGGAGAAACTAGAAATGATAAACAGAGCGTTATGCATGATTATTGCACCATTTAAACCATGAAATTAATATGGAAATTTGTTCTTTAAGAGCTTATCGAACGATCATGTTAATTTATATCTATGAAAAAAACTTTATTTTACATTTTTAGCGCAATTTGGACCTTGGTCATTTGGGCCTCAGCACGGATTTGCACGCATCACGAGATGGAATTTGGAAAGACCACCAGAACGTTTACACAATGGTGATGTTGAAGCTATTTTTTCTTTAATGGACAATGAATTCACTCGCTCCATGTGGAATTATCAGTAAGAATTAAATTCTATTAGATTATTTTACAATAACTACAACAGATTTTTAGGAACGAACCTTAAAAAAGCAACTTCTAATCTATTGCAATTAAAAAGCAGATGTAATACTCTCACATCTATTGCTGAGAATTTGTAGTGCAGACTGTCCGGTGGCACAATTAGGAATGAAAAGCTAAATTAAAAACAAACAAACTATTATAAAATACTAATGATAAAAGTTTATATTTATAATTATTAAAAAGAAAATAAGTGTTGGGTTTATGTTTTTTTAATTATTTCCTCTGAATCTTGAAGGTTATGTCGGATACACTCACACTCCGAGCCACTCGCTGGAAAAGTGATGTTGGGATATCATTAACTTCGAAAACGATATTTTCTTTTAGTGCTGAGATGGCCGCTGAGTTTGTTTCAAGTCGATAGGGTTAAGATTGGGCGACCTTGGTAGCCAGGATATGTCACCGAAAGGGCTTATCAGTTTATAAGGGAAAAAATCTCATTGTATCGCCATGATCTCTCTGGTCATGTGCGGTATGGCGCCATCTTGTTGAAACCATTTGTGTGCACTGAAGGACGTATTTTCTCTCATTATTGACAGAAAATAATCGTTCAGCATGCACCGATATGAGATACCGTCCACAGGCATTTTACTTTTTCTCGATGATTTTCAAAAATATGTGGTCCACTTATTCCATTTAATTCCATTCAAATGAAAACGGGCTTCATTACTCAGATTCAGAGTGTTTACTCCAACATTGTCTCGCAGAAATTTTTACGCAAATTGTAATCGTTAGGCTTAAGCGCTTGCATGATTTGTACTTTTAAAGAGTGAAGTCTGAATCTCAATATTTCATGGACACTAGTTTTTGGAAGTCTCAGGGATTATTATTATACTTCTATCGGGCTATGACTTCCATCGACGAGTTTAATATTTTCATTTATTCTCGATGTCCAGTTGGGCCTCGGTCGTGGGCTGGTTGCCATGAATGAAATCTTCATGAACGAATCAAATCTTTGCGCTCATACGCTCAGCAGTAAGGGAGAAACTTTAACTTTAAAATCTAATTGTGCCACCTGACACTCTGTTATATTGACATAATAACAACTAAAATTATGTAAACAATTTTGTTATTGTGATAATAATATTTGTTATTGAATATGAAAACAAATTTATTTATATATAATTGTCGCGAACATCCTGTGGTGTTTGGGGGGAATCCTCCTCCTATTTGTGGTGTGCGTCTGCAATTTGTTTTATAGGTAGATCAAGATCTGTAGGTCCTTCAGTTGTATTCCGCCCCGGCCGCAGCTGGTTTTAATGAGAAGTTTTTCATGGCAGAAATACACTCAAGGTTTGTCATTAGAAGAAACCATTTCTATCATTTGGTATGTCATGCCCATAATGGGTTTCACGAGCCTTATTGATAGTTACGCACAAACCCTCTTTGTATGTATATGAATAGAAAAATATTATGATACCTTTTCACGCAGGTGCGAAATTAGAAAATATTTAATATTGTAATGGCGAAAAAAATGTATAACCCCTCCCAGTGGAGGCGCAAGTTTCATATTTGAAGAAAAAAACATATTTCTTAGGACGAACTCCATGCAATTAGC
Organism: Anastrepha obliqua; assembly: GCF_027943255.1. Lineage (NCBI taxonomy): Eukaryota > Metazoa > Arthropoda > Insecta > Diptera > Tephritidae > Anastrepha > Anastrepha obliqua. The sequence goes on from NC_072896.1 coordinate 37,032,871, forward strand.
TATCTCTATGAGCTTATGCAATTTAAAAGTAATTGTAGACTCTTATATTACTCTCGATTAAACGCATTAGCTGCAGTCGGTAACGATCGCCAGTGATGATTTCAGATGGTTTAAGGAGTTCATATTAGTAGATGTAACCCTTCGACCCCACCAGATGCACAACATAATCTTTGAAGCATGAATATTTTTTTTCGCTGTCGATGGAGCTGGTTCACCTGGAAGGCTCCAATATTTTCGACGCTTAGGGTTATCGTTATAGATCCATCGCCAGTGACTATGCGATGCAGAAAACCTTTTCTTTTCTGCCGTTCAAGAAGCATCTCACACGTCTCTCGATATCCCTCTCCTTCAATTGATGTGGCACCCAGTTACCTGCTTTCTGCACTGTTACCATCGCGTGCAAACGTTTGCCGATGATTGATATGTCAACATCCAACTCTTTAGACATATCATCAAGGGTTCGACATGCGTCTTCATCCAATAATTGGTGTAGTTAAGTATCTTCGATTTTGTTCGGTGTTTCTTCGCGATCTTTGTCGCACACGTGGAAATTGCCACTTTGGAAGCGTCGAAACCACTCTTTACAAGTTGTATTTGATGGAGCGTGATTACCGTAAATATTGATCGATATACGACACGTTGCAGCTGCACTTTTCTTTAAAAGGTAATATAAAATTATGCTGTTTTTCCCCGATGAGTGCAGACATTTTTGACGTCAGATAAAAAATGATTTTTACACTTCAAACGAATGTCAACTACTGCGATCGAGACCTCACATATACCCCTTCAAATCACCAGTATATTACTAGAGCGAACACATAAATAATATCAGCAGCAACACCTCTTTTACGAGGGCGGAAACTTATGCCCATAACGAATAGTATAATGGATGAAATTGTTTGATTTTTTAAGGGCTAGATCTTGTATACTCATTTATTTTAAAAACAAGGTTGTTCACCATTTCCCTTGAATTACATGAGCTTTACAATGTTTCGAATATCTGATGGATCGTTTCTCGGTTGGTTCTGTTCTCCGTTTTTATCACTGGGCTACCGAATGTAATATAGTATCCCACAGTGTGCATTAGCTGATCATGTTAAATTTTCTCATTCATACATTTCATTTCATTAAATCAAAGGCGGATCCTGCAACTTGACTTCAACCGTGTGGGGCAATGATGTGAATGTGATGAGATGAAATGTCACTCACCTGAAATTTATTCGTCTATTTTCACTACGTAGTTGAATACAAATATTTATGCTTATGTCTAATTACTGAGGAGATTAGTCTCAGATCCATTAATGAGTGAAATTCAGACAAATATTTCCGCCAGAATAAAAAACACTTTAAGTTTTCAAATTAAACCTTTTCATGTGAAGGAGCTGAAAGTATAATTTTAGCAGGTATGGTTGGGTGTGCATACAAACACATTGCGGAAAATAATTTAATAGAGGATAAAAGGAAGCTTTTTTCTCAGACTTGAAATCCAGAAAATTCTATAGAAAATATTTTAGGGTTAGTTGCAAGCCAATAGTGCTGATGTAGAATTTTCTGGTTAATTAAACACTCATATTCTAAGTGGCCGGCGGCGGCCGCCGTAGCCGAATGGGTTGGTGCGTGATTACCATTCGGAATTCACAGAGAGGTCGTTGGTTCGAATCTCGCTGAAAGCAAAATTAATAAAAACATTTTTCTAATAGCGGTCGCCCCTCGGCAGGCAATGGCAAACCTCCGAGTGTATTTCTGCCATGAAAAAGCTCCTCATAAAAATATCTGCCGTACGGAGTCGGCTTGAAACTGTAGGTCCCTCCATTTGTGGAACAGCATCAAGACGCACACCACAAATAGGAGGAGGAGCTCGGCCAAACACCTAACAGAAGTGTACGCGCCAATTATTATTATTATTTTTTTTTTATTCTAAGTGTTTTACAATTTTCTATTTAAATAAAATTAGCTGTTATACAGTGTTGCCCATATGTTATTTTGACAGTTACAGCTCTTCCCGCGGGAAATCTTGGCAGAAATTCAGTATCATATCTCGGCGGAACGAAATGAATCAGTTTCAAGGATGCTCGCCAATGCTTGCTTGCATTTGTTGAATAAATTCTGCAGACCGGGCAGTGACGAGCACTTCTCGGGTTTTTTTTTCGTTTTGCAACAGATTCCGCATCACTCACGGCGAACCTTATGAACGAAGAAAATTAGCACACTTAAGAAAATTAGAGATTTCTAAATTGATGTGATTTGCACATATAGCGACGATAAGTGCACGTCTCTTAATTTTGCAGTTCCCCATGTCTTATCTGAAAAACAGCAAAAAGAAAAATAATGGTATCGGGAAGTTATAGCCACATATATGCATGCCCTCAACTACCCAATCGCCATTTTGATACCATTATAAGACCTCCAACGGAAAGAGCTGTTGATATAACGGAGAAGATTGATGGGATTTAGGTTGGCGCACTGACGAAGACTGTCGAAGAAAGGAGCACCCAGTGACCTTAATCATCTAGCTGCCAAACCCGGACATTTACAGAGAAAATGTTCAACCATATCCTTCTCTGAAAAGTCCCCACAGCTTCTTCAATGAGCCTTAAATGGTAAACCTAGCTAGTCCGTGTACATTTCGAATTTTTCTACCTTTCAAATCGATCAGGAAAACTGAGTATGCACAGGTATTATATTTTTTCTTAATATGCGTATTGGTGTTGCTCATGTGTGCAAAGTCGTGTTGTAAGTTGTAATAAGCGCGAACTTTAAATATATGTAAGTACTTATAGTGACACTAAAGTACGTTGTTGGCACCTTGTTATAAATCTGAAGAGGAGCAAATATTGGGAGTTATGAAGTAGGTTGAAGTTAAAACAGATAGCCCTTTCTGCAAAAGGAAAAATACTTACGTACTATGTTATAATAAATGTTTCCGTTGATTGCATTACATCTCTGTTCCTTTTTTTTATTGTTATTTGTGCAGATTTCGAATCACGTATCGATTGATTTTGCGGGAAAAGGAATTGCATTTTCACATTGGTGTATATAATCCGAGCAAGGATTTGTCCTTCACATTTAATATGCTTTTACACACATACTTAAAAGTTCCTGATGTACGCCGCTGCCAAATAACGGGCTTACATGGTTGTACGTTTATTGATAAGGTAAGACAAATATAATGGAAGAAAAATAGCTTAAATATCAAGTATTTAAAAGTTTTAAATGTACAAATATCGGTTGAGCCAGAGACATTATACTCCCACTTATATTGTAAGAAAAATTTTGGTAAGGAATGAAAAATACAATAGAATCGCGGTAATCCAACATCCGGACCACAATGGTACAATCTCAGAAATCTGACCGCCAGCTTATCTGTCAGCTAATGGAATCTGACTTGCCATGTATGTTGATAGTTTTTTTTTTTTATTGTCACTGTTATATATGTAAGGTGGCGCAAAATTAATCAGCCTACAGATTCTAGTTAAAATTAAAGTGAGCGGCTAAGGAACAACGCCCACTTCTACCAGAAAGTTCGGCGGCTTACAGAAGGTTTTAAGACCGGGGCGTTTTCCTGTAAGAACAAAGAAAGCGATCTGGTGGCTGACATCCAAAGCATACTTAAATTATGGAGGGAACACTTCTCGAACATGGTCGGATTGGAATTTAAGTGTGCTCTGCCCAATCCATAAGAAGGGTGATCCTGCAATCTGTCCCAATTACCGCGGGATTAGCCTTCTAAATATGGCTTATAAGGTTCTAGCGAGCGTATTGTGTGAAAGGGTGAAGCCCACCATCAAAAAAACTCATTGGACCTTATCAGTGTGGCTTTAGACCTGGAAAGTCTACCATCGACCAAATATTCACAATACGCCAAATCTTGGAAAAGACCCATGAAAGGAGAATCGACACACACCATCTTTTCGTCGACTTCAAAGCTGCATTCGACAGTAAGAAAAGGAGTTATTAGTATGCCGCAATGTCTGAATTTGGTATCCTCACAAAACTAATACGGCTTTGCAAGATGACGTTGCTCAACAACAGCAGCGCCGTCAGAATTGGGAAGGACTTCTCCGAGCCGTTTGATACCAAATCAGGTTTCAGACAGGGTGACTCGCTGTCCTGTGTCTTCTTTAACCTGATGTTGGAGAGGATCGTACGAGCCGCAGAAATTAATCGCTCAGGCACAATATTTTATAAGAGCGTACAATTGTTGGCGTATGCCGATGATATTGATATCATCGGCCTTAACAACCGCGCTGTTAGTTCTGCCTTGTCCAAACTGGATAAAGAGGCAAAGCGAATGGGTCTGGTGGTGAAAGAGGACAAAACGAAGTACCTCCTGTCATCAAACAAACAGTCGGCGCACCCGCGTATCGGCACCCACGCCACTGTTGACAGTTATGATTTCGAGGTTGTAAAAGACTTCGTATATTTAGGAACCAGTATTAACACCGATAACAATGTCAACCTGGAAATCCAACGTAGAATCTCTCTTGCCAACAAGTGCTACTTTGGACTAAATAGGCAATTGAGTAGTAAAGTCCTCTCTCGACGAAAAAAACTAACACTCTACAAGGCTCTCATCATGCCCATCCTAACGTACGGCGCAGAAGCTTGGACGATGACAACATCCGATGAAGCGACGCTTGGAGTGTTTGAGAGAAAGATCCTGCGCAAGATTTTTGGACCTTTGCACGTTGGCAACGGCGAATATCACAGGTGATGGAACGATGAGCTTTACGACGACATAGACATAGCGTAACGAATAAAGATCCAGCGACTACGTTGGCTGGGTCATGTCGTCCGAATGGATACAAACGCTCCGCCTCTGAAAGTATTTGATGCGGTACCAGCTGGTGGTAGCAGAGGAAGAGGAAAGCCTCATTTGAGTTGGAAAGATCAGGTGGAGAAGGACTTCATTCACGGTTTCACTTGGTGTGTCCAACTGGCACCGGTTAGCATGAGAAAGAAACGACTGGCGCGCTTTGGTAAACTCAGCTAAAATCGCGTAAACGGTTATCGCGCCAATTAAAAAGATGAAGAGCGGGCAAGCAATAAACAGGCGAACCTGATTAAATCTACCACCTAGTTAATCTGATTATTTCCGTAAATCTATTATTGGATTTATATTTATTTTAGTTTTATTTATTTGATTTATGGTTTTTATGTGCCTTTAGAGTTTAATTTGAGCAAAATTTGTTTAATGGAATTGAACATAATTACAGACTCGCGAAGGTGCTATTTATCAGGAGGGGCGTGAAATTGTGACAATTGGTGAGTGGACTGATCGAATTTACCAGCACACACCCCAAGAGCATGTTATCACGAACGTTGTATCCGGAAGGAAGATGCGACTGCACAAGTATAATTTTCCTGACACAGGTGAGTTCAAATTTACTTGTTAGATTTAGTAAATTTGATACAAAAATAGTGTTCCAAAGAAATTAGGCCTAATAGCTAAAAGAAAGGGAGGGAACTTTAGTGCTTGAGAGTTTTTCCGGCGCATCAAGTGAAATTTCTGGGAAAAGAATGCAAGCATAAAACCGTAGTGATCTGTTCCATTGTGAACTGCTACATAAAAAATTTAACAATAAGAAAACGTTTTCAGTGGCATACGTTTTTAATAACGGCATTAGGAACAATGCCGTAGCCGAATGGGTTGGTGCGTGACTACCATTCGGAATTCACAGAGAGAACGTAGGTTCGAATCTCGGTGAAATACCAAAATTAAAAGAAAAAGAAAAACATTTTTCTAATAGCGGTCGCCCCTCGGCAGGCAATGGCAAACCTCCGAGTGTATTTCTGCCATGAAAAAGCTCCTCATAAAAATATCTGCCGTTCGGAATCGGCTTGAAACTGTAGGTCCCTCCATTTGTGGAACAACATCAAGGCGCACACCACAAATGGGAGGAGGAGCTCGGCCAAACACCCAAAAAGGGTGTACGCGCCAATTATATATATATATATTAGGAACAATATGTAAAATACCCTGATTTGTGACCATTCAGATGACGAAAGTTCTATAGAATGACTTTCTAGCTGCATGAGAACTATCGATATCGGTAACTATATGTAGTTTGACGGTTGAAAATAGCAATAGACTTGGCAAATCATCATGAATCGTTTAACGCCAGAACAACGTTCCTTCCCAAAGATTAATAAGCTAAGCATCGACGTCGGTCCAATAAGACGGCGCAATTTGTCATACAGCGCGCTTAACAATCGATTTATGGCAATTGGACTGATCGAATTGGACAATGCAACTCCGGCGGACATATGCTGGATATGATATTAAAAAATAAATGCCATAAAAGGATCATTAAAATCGTATTTGGAGAAAAACTGGTTTAGACTGTCCGACTTCCTTGGGCATATGTATGTAATGCTGTTACGTAGCATAAAATATGCTTGGCGAAGTTTTCCCGTTAAAATGTAGAAGACAAAAGAAAGTTGAAAGCCCGCGCACAGTGTTGTCAATGGGAACGACATAAATCGTCTAAACGTTTTTCTTACAGCGGCCACAAGTCAGGAGGCAGCACAAATCTGCTTGCTTATTGCACAAATCCATCTGCCATTCGGGCATAGAACTCTAAAGCTTTTTATTTGTAGGAAAACCTGAAGTTGCACCCCACAAATTGTCTAATTTGTATTCTAATTTTTTATTTGTAATTTTACAATTTTAGTCATTTGGAACCCCTGGATTGATCAAGCGCGAGAAATAAGCGATTTCGGCGATGATGAATTTCCTAATATGCTATGCGTTGAATCTGGACATGTTTCTTCTCCGGTTATACTACTGCCTGGTACAGCGTTCGAAGCCAGTCAAATACTGCAGGTATGATTTATAAAATTATAGAGTGGTTCAAAATTATGTTAAGTGTATGTATCTTATGATAATAAGGTGGAAGACTCAGCACATTTCGCATTGAACGAATTTTAAAACTACGTTAACGCACATTTTTGAAATGTCTGACATACCAAGGGTATGCCTTGTCTTTAAATTCTATTAGGCACATGAAGATTCAAACAAGTTTGTTTCAGTTTGTTCAAGTTTTGTTTCTAAAAGCGGCATACAAATATAGAGTTTTTCATTGACGTCAACCATAAATATAATTTCCGATAAACATTACAGATAGAAACATGCTTGTATATCACTATGCGTTTTCATTATATCATTATTATTAATATGGTTATTATAGGTATATTACATATATTCTCCGCTGCGGCATACTAACTTACTCGAATGTGGAACTTTATGGTCTACCCTCTGTAACCTTTACTCCTAACGCCCGCACGCTTACCCCACATTCGGCACCGCGATAGCATTACTTCATATGCAGACGTGAGCCAAATAAGCTTCAGAGATACTCTCTCCTAATTAGGGTGTTTTCTCAGATTGTTCTTAATATACAACCTTCTGCTATTTTGGACAAAGTACCCCTCTAAAATACCTCGCAAGAGCTTCTCAGTTTTCCAAATTGAAGATCATTGCCCAGATCGCGAGGCGATGAGGTGTTCACATGGAAGGAATGTGCGGTGCGCATCATCATCCACACAGTCGAAGCGAAGATTCCACTCTGTCCATTCTATAGAAATATTCGCAATAGTAGCGTTAGCCTCTGAGGAATAGCGTCTGATAAAAATCAAACTCTCCATGGCATGAAGTCGTTTCAAACATAATAGTTTGGTTCCTAATTGCGTGGCGGGCGCATAGAACTGCAGGTCCCTCCATTTGTGGCACAACATATGTATATATGTAATTCATCCACTTACTAACATCACGTATAACTTAGTTGTTCCAGATGGTGCTACGTGCTGTTATAACAACAGTAACCACGTCACAAAATATTTCTACTATGAGGAGGTAGGTGGGAAAACATGTTAGCTCTGAGGTGGAAAGTAAAAGTCGTAAATACAAAATGTCAGATCATAATTTGCCCCATTTCTTAACGAATGGCACATTTCCAAAGAATCAGCACTATAATTGAATAACCAGTTTAGTTGCCGTGAACCGTTCAATATGAAGTGTTATTTTTTCAACTCTTGATCTCTTCGTGCGACTTTGTCAATGTAGGAGTATATAACTTTTCATTTATTTAATTTCTCAATTTTCAGCTTCTTTTGGCGTAATTTTGCGCATATTTACATTTATGTAATTTTGAAGTATATATATATTTCCGATAGTTGTTCAATGAGTTTTGCGGTTCGATAAGAAAAATACAATTTTATGGTTTAAAATACACTTTACTATTCAGCCAACGAGATTCCAATTTATGAATTCAAGGCTGAATTGAGAATCTCAAAGGGTATTTTGCAACCATAGCCGTTATGACCTCAACATTTGATGAAAAATGCTTTCCACGCATGCATTTTTTTAATTAGATCTGGAAGCAGATGGAAGCCACTAGGAGCCAAATCTGGTGAATATGGTGGATGCTCCAACAATGCGAACTTAAAGTCATGTATTTTAGCCATTGTCAAAATGCTCTTGTGACACGGTGAATTGTCCTGATGAAAAAGTTTTTTCAAGCTGCGTATTTTTTCAAGATTTTTTTTCTTAAGCTGGTCTAAAAGGTTACAATAACATTCAGAATTTATTGTTTTATCAGTTTGCAAGTACTCCTCAAACGAATTCCTTTCTCATCCCAAAAAACTGGTGCTAACACCATCTTGGCCTATTTCTGAACACGAACTCGTTTCGGAGCTGAAGAACCAGGTTCACAACACTCTTTAGCCTCTTGTTTTTGATTTATGATTATGGTGATAGACCCAAGTCTCATCCATAGCGTTGAGCCGATGCACTAATCCACTTTATCCTTTCGAAAACGCTCTAAACGTTGCTGAGAAAGTCCCATTCGAATCCATTCCATCCATTGTTAACGAATACAGCATCCATTATGCTCACAGCTTTCTGAAACCCAATACTTCAGTAAAACTATTGCTTACTCTGCCCAATGAAATACCTAGAGCTTCTACTAAATCTGTTTCAGTCACTCGACGATTTTCCAATACGATATCCTCTATTTTTTCTACGATTTCTGGGGTTGTTGCTGGATGTTCATAACGTGGATCGTCTTCAAGGTCGTACAACCAGCAAATTCATCAACTCATCTTTACATTCAGCAACTCATCTTTCTACTGTACTAATTGATGGCCAAAGTCCTTATCCACTTTCAACATTCGTTCATTAAGGGGGTGGTAGGGTATAGCGCTAAAAAAAACACTTTTTTTTTGAATTTTTTACAGAAATATGGCTTAAGATACTTTAATAAAATCAGTTGCATGTTATTGTACATCTTTTCAATAAGTTTTTAAAAAATATTAATAATAAAATATTGACAAATAAGCCCATGACAGAGTTTTTTTGGAGATATGTTTTTCGAGAGGTGCTCTGCGGTGCCAATCGGCATTCGTCGTAGAATCATCTGAAACTAAAAAAGTCGAATTTTTCAGTTAAAGTATGACGTAATGCTCCCCCCTACATGAATAAATTTTTTTTTTTTTCATTTTTGTAGTTTTGGTGGCAAAAAAACGAAAAGCGAGCATTTTTGGCGAAAAATTTCGCCATATTAGTAAGTGAAAAACAACCTTAAAAAAAAAAAATTAAAAAAAACAGTGTGGGGGGGAGGTATTTTTGATTTAGAAAACGTGTGCCAAATTTGAAAAGAATCGGTTGAATAGTTTCGGAGTTGTGATTGGCACCGACTTTTAAGAAGTCGTTTCGGGAAAAACGCGTTTGAAAAAATGACTCTGAAAAATTATCTATGCTCCGCATTCGAGGTAGAGTGCCTACAAAGGCTATAACTTTGAGAGTTCTGCTCCGATCCACTTAAAATTTTGACACAACATTCTTGAAATGATTTACTATAAGATGAGTGAAGAAAAAAAATTTCGATTTTGTGACCCTACAAAAAAGAAAAATTTAGGCTAGTAGCAACGACCTCTCTTATCGAACCGCAAAACTTATTGAACAACCTAATCTAGGCTGAAAAGCAGTATTAAATTATTTGTATATGCAACCGTAGACAATAAGGATAATAATTTGCTAAAACGTTTCGAAACCAATTCAATTTGAACGAGTAAAATTAGTTTTGATTGATTTGAATCTTTATCACCTAACTTCGTGTACACGAAAAACTGTGCGTTATAAGCAAAAGCCACAAAGAAAAAGTTTCCAGGATTTGTGTGCGTAGTAAGAATACGTCGTATTCTAGAAGTCCGGGCCAGGTATCGACCCCTGGGCTTTAGTTTTTTTTTTTTTCACTGTCCACCAGACTTTAGTTTTTTTTCACTGTTCTTCCGTTGTCTCGCACAACAGCCAGCGCTATTTGACCGTTCTAGTGCATCGACCGTATGCATAGACCGTTATGTTGTTTGACTGTGTTTAGTTACATACATTTCATAACATTTTTTATACCATCTTTTGTTAAATGAATATATATGTATGTGTAGTGGTCGTATTGAAATTTAATTTGAAATGCCTTTTACTGTAACGATATTTTTTTTTGCGCAATTAGCAGTTCAAATGCCCGAAAGTATCTCAAGAGGATAATGAATTAAAAAACAAAAACTGAATTATCAAGAACGGCAAGAAGTGGCAAGTGTGACACGTTGAAGCGTACGATTGTCCTAATAACATCCTTTTTATATCCACAAATTGTACTATAAATAATAATATATTTTATTTTTAGATTATCATCGAGGGAAATGTCAATAGAAAAACTAAACGGAATCGCTAACGTTTAAAGAATCGGAACCCACAGAGATAAACCGATTCATAGGAGCCACATTGAAGAGTGATTTATAAAATAATACATACCATTATTAGATGTTTATATTGAAGTTGTAAATCAAGCAAACGCAGATAAGAAGAAAAAATGTCAATTTATTCAATATTATAGAAAACCATTCCATTCAATTAAAATAAATAAATATGTACGTACGTGAAAATTAAGTAGGTCGTCGAAATCAAAATTATATTTATAACCTCCCGATTTTAATCTTTATAACTAGGCGTTAATTAAAATTTATACGTAAATCTTCGGTTTTTTTAAATAAATTTTCTCCCTATATTGTTTTACCGAGTTTTATTAAAACTTCATATTTATCTTATTGCAAAAGTGTGCTAAGCACGATTTTTCACTGTGCGTTTTTTTAACTTCAGTGAAAGTACGGTGATGTATCATAAAATAGAACACTCCATAGTCATGTTTTTGAAACAAGTGTAAACAATTTTTTTTTGGAAATACTGTTCGAGTGACAGTTCTTGACTAAATAAATGTCCGGGTATTTCCGGTAAAGTAGACCCATTATTTGCCTAATCATGAAAAACCAAAATCGTTTAAGTAGTGACGTAAAACCGTTAAGTATTTAATCGATTTAAAATTTGTGTAAAAAATTAATCTATCTGTATTCTGAGAATAGCTTCCAAATTTACCGTTTATAAAATTCTATGCGCTATAACCAGGTGTACAATTAAATAGCAGCAGTTAATTTTAAAATTGTTGAGCAGTTGCCGTTAAGTGATATTTTATATCCGTTCAAAATTGTATTCAGATTCTTTTTATTTTAATTTTACATGGATATGTGTAGTATGTAAGCATGCATGTTCTGTGAATGCATATAGTACTTGCAACTGTTTTTATAGACAGCGAAAAGATCCGAAAATAAAATAAAAATAACTAAGCGATTTTAAAGGTTACAATTTTTAATAGAAAAATTAACAACACCATAAACCCGTGCTAGCCAAAAAAAGGTGGAAGTACGTATCATTTTATGATTTCGAAAAAGAGTATATCTATCACCTTGATCAAAAAGTTCCCGGAATCTATTCAGCAAATCCGAAATACAAGTTTATTCCTCAAAGGTGATGTCATCGCTTTCAAAGTACTCCACATAGTCGAAATCCATAATCTACTTTCTTTTTTTTTACTGAAAACGACAAGATTTTTTTGGTCGAGTTTCATTCGGAGCTCTCAATTGACTCGCCTGATGTCTGGATTGCATGTCACATTCATAAATCCACGTCTCGTCTCCAGTAATATGCGTTTGATGAATGTTGGGTTGGATTTAGCCTTCGAATTCATGTCTTTTTGGCGATACGTGTTGATATCTCTTTTTTGCATGAAATTCAAGTCCTTTGGGACCAACTTTGCAGTAACACGACGCAACCCCAAATCATTAACTACAATGTCTTGAACGGAACCATAAGCCATGTTCAAGTCCTCTGTCAGCTCTATGATGGTTAATTTGCGGTTATTGATCGACTTTTCTTTCACTTTATTGATATTTTCATCAGTTTTCAATGTCGACGGCTTACAACTACGTTTGTCATCCTCAATGAACTCACAGGATCTCCTGAAGCTTTCATGCCACTCTTAAACAGCTATGTTCTTTAGAGTATCATTACCGAAACAGTTTCCCAACATTTATAAGGTTTTCGCAACATTGAATTCATTTTAAACGCGAAAATTGATATAAACTCGTAGCAAATCCAAATCCCGTTTTAAAACTGTAAGAAATTGAAAACACGTGCAATGGTGGGTTTATTCAAGACGGCGTAACGTTTACAAATGTCAAGCAATGGCAATACAGTTTTGGTAGGAATGTTAATCATAGATGTAGCAACCTAACAAAAAAAAACAGAATTCAAATCAGTTTACTTAGAGCGTCATCTGGCGGTGATTCCGGCAACTTTTTGATCAAGTTGGCTTTTTTTCAACGCGTTTCATTTCGATCTTTTTATAATAAACTTGCCAGCATTATTTGTAAATTTAATTGCAATTTGATTACAATAGTTTATTTGAATTTTGAATATACCATTACATGCCTAAAAACCGTATCACCAATCAATAACTTCGTATTTTATCTGATTCTTGAATATATAGAACTGAAGGTTTCTTCGAGTTTCTTTTGAATTCCCTTAAGAAAAATTCGACTCGACTTTAGTTTTGCTTCCAAATACCTACCTAAACTCCTGAATAATTGGCAATAATAGATTTTAATAATTTTTAGTTAGTCACTAAAAATACAATAATGTAATTTTTTAACTCATTCATATGTATGTATGTATATATAATTGTACAGAAATGCCGAAAACTCTTAAATTGGTACACATTTCTCGTAGATTACGTAAAAAACAATATTTTATGCATAGCATTTTTGCAGAATTCTGATAAACTAGACTACACGTCTCCCTTCCCACACGCAGTGTTTTAGCTGGCAGAAGTATATATATGTATATAATTGGCGCATACACCCTTTTTGGGTGTTTGGCCGAGCTTCTCCTCCTATTTGTGGTGTGCGTCTTGATGTTGTTCCACAAATGTAGGGACCAACAGTTTCAAGTCGACTCCGCAGATATTTTTATAAGGAGCTTTTTCATGGCAGAAATACACTCGGAGGTTTGCCATTGCCTGCCGAAGGGCAGAAGTAGTTCTCCAAATTTAAAATACGAAGCAGTAAAACTTTTAATTTGTTTCATTATTTACAAAACAAAAGCGGCTAAATAAATTTGGTAGAAAAAATAACGTTTGAATATTGTTGATTTTAATATTTAGATGTAAGATACTGTAACCACAATTGTAAAAGCATTAACCTTAGCGGATCAAATACATAAGGAATGTTTGTATATATTTATAACAATTTTTCTTCTACAATATGCGTCCAGCAAATACAAACTTATACGCATTTAAAATAAATTGTATCTTTAAAATAATATACAATAATTAACAAATATTTAAAGGTTATTAATTCTTTGGGCTTTGCTTATAAATTTCTGTAATGAAATTGGGTTTAATTATGTACACACGTTTTATTTATTACAAATAGTCAGCAATTGCCGAGTCTGACAAAAAGGATGCACAAATTTAATCCTTAATTATTACCTATTTCAAATGTTTATATGTACATACACACTTTTTATGTTAAATGAAATACTTAGAAGGTCGATTATACGCTACCCCTCTTCCGTTTGAATTATCTTTTAAGTGTTATCTTAAGTACTATAAACATACTTACGAATAATTGTGATAATTGTGTATCAAATGTAATTTGATTTGCCGATTTTTTCTCGATATACATATATGTATATTATATACTTGTAATAGGCCTTGATGATCCATATTATAACCGTAAGCTTTTAGTAAATAAATCAAAACATTCTGAAACTTAGTATTAACATTATATTCCTATGCCCATATTTGCATATGCTTTCGTATGAAAATGTTCATGTTAACGCCAATGAAAAGCAAACTGAATTTTTGAAATTCAAGTATACGATTTATAACCACTATACCTAATATAAGTATGTAAATGGACGTTTATAAACATGAATTGCGCATGTATGTGCAATACGTACATATTTGAAATTCTATTGAATATAGCGACATTTTTTTATAGAATGATTTATGGCGAGCATTTTGTGTTAAATTGGATGAGAACTTTAAATAAATCTAAAAATAAATGAAATATTGCAATTAAAAAAACGTGTCCGTTTTATTTATCAGCAGGTACGGGTGTGCTCGAAATGTAATAATTACCACAGTGTTGTACATGTTTAATGATTGAATTAATTGGCTCAATTGCGTTCGGTGTATCGACAATTGTAGTTAAATTGCTGGCAGGGACGTCGAAAGAAAAGGCGGGCCCAAAATACATAACCTTGCTCTAGCAAATGCGGGACACTCACAGATAAAATGCTTAATGCCATCCGCCTCCTCTAAGTGAGACAGGCAAATCGGGTTCTCAATGATTTCAATGGTGGTCATATATTGACCCCATGGATTGTGTCCTGTAATAATACCGACCATCAACCGAACGTCTTTTCTTACAAGCACCACAACAACGGAGAAAGAACAACCCCTTGGGGGCAAACTTACTTGGGTCTGACGGTAGTTAGTTCGATTTATCCTCACCAGCGGTTAGCAGCCTCTCCGAGAGCATGGAATACTTCATGGTTTGACTAATTCCATGCCGTTTGGCATAGGGACATATTGAGTCAAAAGTGGCGTTATCAAAGGCTCCACTGCCCATGAACACGCTCATTGTGTACTCGTCGTGTAAGCCTGATTCGCATGATTTCCCACTCTGGTAAGAATGTTGATTTCTACAAAGTGGGCTTCTCGGCAATACCCCCACTCTCTACCACTCGTTCTAGAATTTTCAACAATAAAGATGTCAAACTGATCGGTCTAAAACTTTTTGCTAGGGAATAGTAATCTTTTCCTGGTTTCGGAATAAATACAGGGTGGCTGATGAAAGCCGCTACCAAAAAAAAATTGAATAACTTTTTTTTTTTTTAAGTTATCTATTCCATTTTTGTTTTAATTTGCAGATTGATCTTTAAAATTTATTAAAATGGATAACTGGGACACGCAAACAAGAATTTGGATAGTCCGCCGCTATCACGCACTGGAGTCCGTAGTTTTGGTACAGAGAGAGTACAGGCGGATGTTTGGCGGCGATCCCCCGAGCAGATGGACCATAATGAGACTGGTGAATAATTTTGCTGAGCAAGGAACAGTCGCAAGAAGGCCTTATCATCGAAACCCACCAGTTCGGACGGAGGAAACGATCGCTGCTGTAGCTGCAGCTATACAAAGCAATCCAAGGGTTACAACAAGAAGCTTATCTGCTCAACTTGGTGTCAGCCGGCAGTCTTTGCAAACAGTAATGCACAAAGATTTAGACTTATTTCCCTACAAAATTCAAATGGTTAACAAACTGAATGCAGCAGACTTGCCGATTCGCTTGGAATTTTGCCAAAAGATCCTGCAAATGGTGGAAGAAGACCAAAACATGTTAAACTGCCTTTTCATGTCTGATGAGGCCCATTTCGATTTAAACGGCAATGTGAACAAACAAAATTGTCGAATATGGAGTACGTCTAACCCACATATACTCCACGAGACGGAATTGCATCCTCTTCGCGTGACAGTGTGGTGTGCGGTTTCTTCACGCTGTATTGTCGGGCCTTATTTTTTTGAAGAAAATGGTCACACCGTTACGGTTACTGGAGACCGTTATTTGAAAATGCTGAAAGAATTTTTCTATCCAGAACTACGCCGAAAGAGAATTCCTTTCAACTCTGTGTGGTTTCAACAAGATGGGGCAACGTCTCACATAGCCCAGACTGTTATGACAGAGTTGCGACGAAAATTTCCCAATAAACTGATTTCAAGAAACTCCGAATTTCGTTGGCCCCCCAGGTCGTCTGACCTTACTGCACCTGACTTTTTCTTGTGGGGTTTATGTAAACAAGAAGTTTATAAAACAAAGCCAACAAATTTGGATGAACTAAAACAATCCATTCGGGCAACAATTGCGGCTATTCCTGTCGCAACTCTCAAAGCAGCAATGAACAACTTTTTACTAAGATGCTGCACTTGTGTCAATGAGCATGGGGGGCATTTAAATTCAATTATTTTTAAAACTAGTTAAGCTACATTTAATAAAATTTAATGACCTTCAACTTGAAAAAAAAATAAATGAATTCCATACACTAAAAAAAAGTTATTTGAGTTTCTTAATGTAGCAAAATTCATCAGCCACTCTGTATTATACTACTCTAACGCGTCGCCATTGAGTTGGTATGTGACCAAATGCAAGACAGGCTGTGAATATCGTTTTCACTGCCTCAATCAGCCTGATTCTTCCTTTCTCTACATTGCTGGGGATATTCCATCAAGTCCAGGGGACTTAAAGTTTTCAAAGGAAGATAAGGAAAACCTTGTCGATTCCTCTGTCACTATCTGACTAGCTATATACCAGCTATACCTAGAGGTTCCATCATTGTTATTGTTAAAGGCAAGCTCTAGGGAGAGAGTACAATACCAAATTACTCGGCAGAATACAAAGATCAGTCTGTGCAATAACGGTCGGTGCAATCAGATCATGTCCTAAAGAGACTCTCAATGCACTAACTCACAATTCCAATAAACCTACATATTAAGAAGACGGCAACCATGAGTGCAGGTTAAATGAAGAGGGTCAATGGTTGGTATGGTCATGCCAGTCTATTATTTCGACAAACTCAGTTAACCACGGGGCGGCCGCCGTAGCCGAATGAATTTGTGCATCACTACCATTCGCAATTCACAGAGAGAACGTCGGTTCGAATCTCGGTGAAACACCAAAATTAAGAAAAACATTTTTCTAATAGCGGTCGCCCCTCGGCAGGCAATGACAAACCTCCGAGTGTATTTCTGCCATGCCGTTCGGAGTTGGCTTAAAACTGTAGGTCCCTCCATTTGTGGAACAACATCAAGACGCACACCACAAATAGGAGGAGGAGCTCGGTCAAACACCCAAAAAGGGTGTACGCGCCAATTATATATATATACAGTTAACCTCGGTGAGGACTGACTACATCGTCCCGACCACAGTTTGGAAAGAGAGTTTCCATCTAAGGCAGAATCGTCATTCACACCATTAGGTGCAGTCAAGAACATAATTTCCCTAAAATACCTCCGAATCGCCGATTGTAGATAGAAATAACCATTAAACAAGATTACATACTAGTCGTTTATAAATACAACACAAAAATTCAATATTGGATTTAAATAACGGTCGTTAAAAACTCAGTATTAGTTACTTTTTGAGTTTTTATTGAACTCAGTAAAAGTTCTGAAGATCGGTGAAAGAGCCAAAAAGTATGTTATTTTTTTTGAATGCAGATAAAAAGTAGGTTGAAATTGCAATAGAGAAGATTGAATCATATAATATATATAACTGAATGCATACACATACATACGCCGCTTTTCTAAGAAATCGACAAAATTGTCGATTATAATAAAGTAAAATCTATTCGATCCAAATTGCTCGATGGGTCGAAAAATAGTGTTTCTGTAAGCATTAATCGACAAATTGGGGAGCACTGAGAGAAATGGTTTGCCAGCCGACAATGAATGTGGGGAGTTGAATCAACAATTGTTTGTGGCAACATTGAGAAAAGTAATCATAAAATATCCAGAAATTTTTGTATCAATAAATAACTATTTCATATATCTACTTCTCCAAAAATGAGCAATAATTTTGGGTTGTGGTAAATACGGGAGAAACAACGAAATTGAAAACCTTATTGGTGGTGAAAATGTAATACGTTTTAGATGGATTGGCCACATCATAAGAATGCCCAACAAAAGAATCCAAAAAGGGTGTTTACTTTGCGTCCAATTGGAGGAAGAAAGAACCGCCGACCAAAAAAGAGATTGGTTGATGACGTAGAAGCAGACTTAAAAGCGATTAGTAACATTAGTAATTGGAGAAATGAGGCAAGAGAGAGACTGAATTGGAGGAGGATTGTTGATGAAGCTATGGTCCACCACAGACTGTGAAGCTAAGAGAGAGAGAGAGAGGTAAATACGGGAGAAGTACGTTCGACGCTTGCATTTAGGAAAGCCGCGAATTAAAGACCGATATGCTAAAGGAATAGGTACACTGCCAATAGCTCTGCAGAATGGTTGCTTGGAGATTCTGGATATTCATTGCAGACACTATAGGCCCATCACAATGGATCCGTTTCATCCGTTGCGGCAGCCAATTTTACGGACAGCAAATTATAATGTGTATTTGAGCCTAAGACGCCACATACGTGATGTACGCCATGCCGGAACGCACAAAGCTAGCAACTTTCTACTTTTGCCGTGCTGCAAGTGCGGTGAAAATGACAACTGTTTAAAAAAGAACAATTTTGTATCGCGCAAATTTTTATCACACAGAGAAAAAGCTAGGCTTAACCAAGTTGTCCTGAAAAATTAATGTGCGCCTCGGTCCCAAAGTTATAGTCGCTCCCACTGTCTACGATTACCACAAATTCTAGTAAAACCCTCTTTCGCTCGAATTAGCATACATTTAAAATACATTGGAGAACCAACTAAAACCTTATTATACACCACGAAATATGAAATTTGCTTTCATTTCTTCTTCTGCAACTTAACTTTTTTCCTAAGAGAATAGGCCAGAGAACGTTAATGAATAGAGAAGTCTTAATGACTGGAAAGTGTTCATTTTCGAGGGGTACTCGTCTCGCGAAGACAATTCACCATAGACACATTTTTCAACAAAAATTAACAGTGAGGGGCTGAATTATGTAAATTTAGCAGCAGTCGATAAGAATTTGTTGGTGATTAGAAGCAAAGAATGTTAGGTAGCTTTTTAATATGACCTATATATTTGAATTTTTCCAAATCATCCAAAATTATATAAATATGTAATGTCTGTCTGTCTGGTGTCTGTAAAACTTTGTTGAATTCCCTTCAACTGAATCAAAATCCTCTATAGCAAACGCTGCATTACCAGGCGCACAGGAAGATGGCATATGCAAATGTAAATTTGTGAATTTATATACATTTGCGCATATGTATATGATGTGTGTATGTGTGCTCACCAGCCACAGCTCAAGATAAAACGGTAAAACTTCGCAAGAAATCCAGCGCGCACTCATGGCGCAGCGCACATTCATTGGCACAGCATTGTATGTACAGTAAGCTTGAAATGTTACAGGCATCTTCAAATGCTCTGATTTCAGAGTAAGTTTCTAACTGCAGATATATGCATATGTTTTGTGCACTTTTTATCAATTGAAAAACTACATACGTAAAGTAATCTACTAATTAACTATTTGCCTACTATCAGTTAACATAAAATAATTGTTTCCAAATTTTATCTTAGTATTAAAATGTGCGAATCAGACCTTTTTTTTAAGCTACTTGTTTTCTTCTGCAACTTACTGTATGCTCATGCGCGCACTTGACGCACAGCAGCTGCGGCTGTCGAGCATTTAGAAAGACATATTTACATACATATATTTTTGCATACATATGTACGATGCCGCGGGCACTCGACTTGACAAAAATTCAAGATTTATCAAATATTGGCAAATAATTCTACGCGAAATATTCCAATATTGACTATTTTCGAATTGTCGAGAAAATTGGCATATGGGCGGCTCGTTTTATGAATGAAAGTTCTTGCTCTTAGAACTATGAGCTCGAATTTATCAATGAATTTTTTGATGATGAGTTTTTGTTGTACAGTACAATAGTTGAAACTGTTCGGCGCCGCCGCGACTGTTCAGCGCTATGGCAACTAGAATGATGGCCGCTACGCCTGCGTCTATGACTGCATTTTGTTCTTGTAGTCGCTAGGCATAGAATTTTAGCTTTGAACGACATACGCATTTTGAGGAATAAAGCGAATGCCTTGTGTGTGCGGTTGTATGTACATGCATATGTGTATATTAATAAGCATTGTTTTGCTTGAATTCAATATTTATATTTGCATATGCCATCTTCCTGTGTGCCTGGTAATGAAGCGTTTTGTATACAGAATTTTTTGATTTGTTTGAAGGGATATGGGCACCAAGTGTACATACGCACATACAAATATGTACATGAGTATTCAAAAGAAATTTGTTTTATTTAGCATTTGTGAGGCAGGAATTTGATCATTAGGTTATTTACATGAAATATAAGGCGATGCTCGTGAGGTAGGTCATGTTGCTTCAGTGCACACATATGCGTGCAACATCTACATATTTAATAAAGATGCAATTGAACTTAGTTGTCCCATATATGCAAATACGTTTCTTTGAAGTTTTCCTTTATTTATTTTAAAGTTTTATACTATCTAGAAAATGCATACATACAAATGTATGTATATTATTTTTCCCTGTAATAAAATGTAAATTGAAAAAGATTTGGTTCGCCAAAGGAACAAATAAATGCATATTCAAATGTAAATACATATGTCGATATACCAAAACACTTGTATGCTATGAATTAATTTCGACTCAAAAAATTAGTAAAAATTTTCATCAAATTTGTTTAGTTTTAAATTTAATAAAACGCACATACCAAAATGTGAGAGGTAAATTAAATCAAAATATTAAAGTTACTTTGATTTGAAATGTTGGCGCATATAATAAATTCAATCATTTTTTCTTCATCACCTTTGTTTGAAAATACAAATTGAATAAATTTTCGTTTACCAAGGGAACATAAAAATGCACAAGCAAATGCCTTGCAAAATGCCGTCGGCATTTGTCAATTTGATTTCATACAGAAACCAAAAACTGAGCAGAGCCAATGTACTTGTACATAATTCACTGTAATCAGCCCTGTTAAGAACTTCCCCGCTGTCGAGTTAAGCGAGGTGAAATAGTGTTCGCGGTTTCACTTCATTTTTGACAATTCACACTATTCGTAGCTCGTGAGAATTCTCTATATTTAACGTTCTCTGAATAGGCTTTAAGAAGAAAATTTGTTCCCTGCTAGAGTTTGAATTTTTTTTGTCCGAAAAAAAAACTTAAATGATTAATTAATTCCTCATAAATTATTAGGTCCAAGTGATGTAAACATTGGTATTTATGGGTATTTACATTTTATCAAAAAAATATCGGGAATTGTTCATTTAAAAAGCAGGCGCTACACATATCTCTAAATTTGTTTGCTGGAATATTGGTAGAACTGTGCTCAATAGTGTCGCAGAGTTTGAAAGTGATCTGTCAATTAGCTTGTTTTTGGCATTTGATTATATCAGTCAACCGTAGGTG
Source organism: Anastrepha obliqua (assembly GCF_027943255.1). Taxonomy (NCBI): domain Eukaryota; kingdom Metazoa; phylum Arthropoda; class Insecta; order Diptera; family Tephritidae; genus Anastrepha; species Anastrepha obliqua. The sequence goes on from NC_072896.1 coordinate 37,054,415, forward strand.
TGCATTTCCGATTTTCACTATGGATAAAAATATCGAACAAAGAATTTGTCTTAAATTTTATGTTTTGAACCGGATTTCGTGTGCCGAATCGTTAAAAATGTTGCAGAAAGCCTATGGCGAGTGTGCTTTATCAAAAACACGGGTCTACGGGTGGTATAAGACTTTTGCAGAGGGCCGAGAAGCCGTGAAAGATTTGCCCCGATCTGGTCGCCTATCAACGGATGAAAACGTTAACAAAGTGAAGGAAATAGTGCTGGAAAACCATCATTTAAGTTTGAAGGGGGTAGTTCGTGACTTTAGCGTGTCTCACGAATCAATTCGCAACATTTTACACCATCAATTGGGCATGAGACGCGTGGCTGCTCGACTCGTTCCAAGAGAGTTGAATTTCTTTCCAAATTCAAAAAATTTCTTTCAAATTACAATTAAAAAAATTCAGCGGAAGAAGGTGGCTGAAGACATGCTTGAGCAATTAAATTCGGACCCAACGTTTATCCTGCGCATTATAACAGGTGATGAGACGTGGGTATATGAGGTTGACATGCAAACCAGTCAACAGGCGGCTGAATGGCGCTATCCACATGAGCCGAAACCCAGAAAACCCCGTCAAAATCGGTCAAAAGTGAAAGTCATGCTACTCGTTTTCTTTGATAATCATGGTGTTGTGTACTCGGAATTCGTTCCAAATGGTTCTACGGTAAATAATATGCGACGTCTGAGAGAGAATGTGCATAGGAAACGGTACAATTTGTGAAAAGAAAACTCATGGATCTTACACCATGATAACGCACATGTGTATAGCTTCGAATGGAGCCTATTTTGAAGGCGTCAAAACAAATTTTGATGATTAAACAATTATTTTGCGTTTATTGAACAATTTACAGTACTTGTTTGACAGAATGTATATTCCATTTGCTACAATTCATATTAAGCTTTTCCAAAGGGTTCGACAGATATAAGTGATTAAGTGGAATCACTTTATTTTGGCTGAATAACGTTACATTGCAAATATCTCAAAAACTTGTCTATATAAAAAAAATTAACTTGATTTTCCAAATCAACGAGCGATGCTACATAGGAATTTAATAGTGGCACCCGGCGATTGTTATCGTATAGCCTCTGAAACCATCCAGCATGCTTGACTGCGCTTTGTATGTGTTAGTGCAGTCGGGTGGCGTCGTGACACACGTATTTGTTGTCTGCTACACGTACGATGCTTGATGAAAATCAAAAATTGTTGATATTATCGTTTGACGCTTACTTTTTTGATCGTATCGGAGTCTGATGGACAAAACATCAGGGTTGTATTTAGCATTGAGGTTAGTACTTAGTGTGCGGTTGCCCAATAGTATATTATGTACTCGTAAACACCTACATATACTAAAAATAAGCACAATCCGTATGAAATATGTACATAAATAAGCCAACAATTTAAAAATTTATATGTAAATGAAATTATTTAAAACTGAAACACAAAAGTAATTTAATAATAATAAAGTTATGAACCCGAAAAACATAAGTTATTGCGATTAATTAATATAACACATGCCCAAAAGCTCTTCAAATGTTTCCGAGTCCATTCGCATACAATTTTTATATTCGTCTTTACATGATAATTTTAATTCACTTAAAAGATGCTCATGAGTAAACTTTTTACGTTTTGCATACAGGCTTTTCATCCACACTTTTTTTTATCTCTTTTCTTCTTTTTTTTAACAAAACTGCAACAGTTGCAAGTAATAAAAATTCATCATCCGATGACGACATATTTACTTCTAAATACAACTGTGGATTGGTCGCTTTTTGTTTTGAACGTTACCGGGCAAATGACAAGCACCCGACACGCACACATATAAAGTGCTTGACAAGCAATGCTGGACCCGTTCCAGAGGCTAAAAGATTAGAATACACATATTGGTGATGGTATCTTTTCAACAGCTTCACTGGTAGATATCGCATTAAGAGCGGCTTACACGAGGCGATTTTTAAATGCTGCTTGAGCAATTAAACTTAGCATGTGATTTATATGAAAGCAATTTTTCGACAACTCATGCAAAAAGCATTGTAAAGTCAACGCGGTTTTCGGTCGACTTTATATTTTAGACTTTATTGTACTGAAATTGAAAGGGCTCTTAAACTGTTTACCAAAGAGGCTTTAAAGATGGTGATTAAACAATTTAAAATTTTGATAACAATTTTTTGAAATTTGCAAAATTTGGAACTTTTATTTATAAGGTTTTGTTGAACTATAATAAACTATATTTTAATAAAAAAATTAGCATAAAAAATATAGCGAATATTGTAAAAAGATAAAGTAACTAAATTATGCTTAGGGAGAATTTTTTTTATTACGGATAAATTTTCCATTTACATATCCTACCAAAAATGTTTTTATCTGTTTGCGTGAAGATAAAAAATTAATAAAGTAATTTTGTTTAAAAGTTTTCTAATTCGTTTTTTTAATTCCTCTATTAAGTACGAAGTAGCAACGCATGACGGCTTATATACTTGTGCTTAATTCTAACATAATTTCTAGATGAGGCAACTCTGTATTTTCTGGCAAATTCTACCATGTCATCTGTCATTCGTGTTTTGAAGTTTCGCGAATGTTCATAATTCGTCACAATTCTATAAGCCTACCAATCATGGCCAATCTTAGTTATGCATGTGGTATTTATATGTAAGGACTTGATTTCGAAACCCAATACCAAAAAAAACTAGCTTACTGAACACCCTAAACAAGAGTTAGTAAATACACGTTTAATTGAGGTTATGTCCACTAGCTAAGAGTGTTTGAGTAACAGCCCTCCCCCCTGCCTACGAGAAAAATGCCATATCATTTTGTTGTTTAATATGTATTTCATTGAATATAATCAAAAGATATACTGAAATATAATATATAATCAGTAGATATATAAAATAAAATAATCAGTAAATATACTAAATAAATATTTTAGACATACATAAATGCCAAGAACACTTATACAGGGTAGTCCAAATACTAAGGTGATTCAGCAATATCACTGAATTCGTTGCTGCGACTACAAAAAAAGGGCTGTAAAACTTAAATGTGAATTCTTTATATTTCTATACCAGCTGACCCGAAGTAAACAAACAAATGTTAGCTGAAAAGCTTTATTTTGCAAATTAATTTTTTGCATTCTGCATTCTTAAAGCAAAATTTAGGAATTCTGCGAATGCACCGAATGCTGGCCTGCAAAATTTTTCCTAAGCCTATCTATCCACCTTTTCTTTTTGAGATTAGGTGTAACCCTGCCCAAATTCTGGATTTTCTTGTAAAATTTCCCACAACAAAACGTATTGTTGATGCGTTCTTAACATTTTTAACCTTAAACGAAAAATGATATACATGCACGGAGCGCGACTTATTACCAAGTTTTACTTTTTTTGTTTGTTTTAATTTAAGTTTTATAACAGTATAGTTCCTTCTACAACAAAAACCATATAACCCCAAATCCTAAGCTTTAAGCTTTACTACTAGCGTAATCTTCTCTTATTAAAAGAGTAATACGCGTACCAAGTTTCGAGTTATCGTGCGCAGGAGCGGACACACAGACCGATAGATACACATGGCCGAATCGACTCCTCTTCTTATTCTGAACATTTCGGTACATACTATATATGTCTATATCTATTTTATTATTTTAAGCTGTTACATACAACCGTTAAGAGAACAAAATTATAATATTCAGCATAAGGTTCAGTATTATTTCTGGAATATCCGTATGAATTACCGACGAAAATTCGGAAAACTCATGCTACCAAACCATTTTTCTCTGCACCAATTGTATTTACTAACATAGCCGTCAAATCACAGTGTCCATCGCCCACAGCTTCTTTTCAATAAGTGCGCGATGTGGGCAACACAGCATTTACTTTGAAACTGAGTTTGCAATTTTTCATAACGTTATTCAAGCGTAAGGACATTCATTCTCGTTACGCACAGGTATGATACTGGCTGACGGAAGATTTTGGAGATAAGAAGGTGTCACTGTCAAAACAATGTAGCTCAAAAAAGATACCTATATTCGGATCACCCTGTATATACAATTTATTATGTATTAGTTATAATACGAAAAAACGAAAAAAAAAAACATAATGTGACTTAGTAATTAATAACAATAATGCAGAAATTCGTGAAAGGAATTTTATATGGTTTTAAGTTAAATAATTTTGCTTTTATTACTGCAAGCTAACCGAAATCTTCAAACATCACATTTCAAGTACGTGAATTCTAATATATGTACATAATCGTACCGATTTTTACAATATACATATGCACATACATATGTTAAGTAGGGATACATGTAATGCGTTGGTGAACATGTATTTTGTCAACTTTGCTACTAAGCACATACAATAGATTATTTAGCTTAAACGCTAGTAAGATTTCGTTTTTGAGCTTAGACATATAGTGGAATGTATTTTCAGCTTACACTTAAATTTCAATTTCTGGCGAAAATGGGCGTCAGAAGTAAATTTCTTCTTCATCCGGTTTTGTGTTATTATTTTTCTTATGCAGGTTAAATGGATTTGTACCAACTGACGAGCCACCGCTATTCTCCAACGTCGACAATGTTTGTGGAATACGCGAGGATATTGGTGTTGTACTTGTGTTGGTTTGTCGCTGGCCAAAAGTGAGTGTAGACGTGGAATCAGTACGGTTTACGCTCACAGTAGATGGTGGTGGTGAGGTTGCTGTTCTTGTATTGGGATGTTGAATAATTGCAGGCGAACTGCCAGTGCGTGCGTGTTGGGGAACGATTTGGTGCGCATTTTGTGATGTACTAAAATTTGATGTAGACGAACGTTTATCTGCCAACTTGAGTGGCAGCATTTGAGTGCAACTCATTTGTTGTGAGGCGCTCGCATTGAAGCTGGCTGATTTGTCTATTTTACTGCTGCCAGAAGAACCTAAAGATGTGCTTGACGAGAGGGAAGACAATTTCATTGGAATTTTCTGTTTAATGCCAGTGTGGTTTATTTTTGGCGCATTATTAGCGCTAAGTAAATTAACAGGCGGAGTTTTAGAGATTGTCGAAGCTGTCCGCCATTTGTCTTTCCGTCGATCAACAGTGCTCTGTGGTAATGCAGTTGGCGTTGATGAATCGCTTTGTAAGTGTGTACTGTCATGACTGTCGTGTGTATCATCAGTAGAAGAGGGAGCAACAGGCAAAGATGGGCTATTAATCAACAACGGAGTGTTTGGCGATAGTAGCAATCCCTGATTTGAAAGTAACTCCATTTTACGATAAAGTTGTTCTCTCTGTTGTTTGATATCCTCCTGTTCGGCTTTGATTTGTTCTTGAAGTTTTATTTGCTGCGAATGTTTTTCATTTAATTCTAGCTCTTGTTGCTCTTTCTGGCGAAGCCACGCAGTCTTTTCTTCTTGTAATTTGTCTTGCAAATTTCGTAGTTCTTCTAGTTGATCATTATGAGTGTAAGCGCCGCGCGGACTCTCCCGATACAATGCCAACTGCAGTTGCAAGCTGTGTATGGTCGTCATTTGCTGTGATACTATACAAAGCAGGGTATGAAGGTGATGTGATATTTGTAATGCGGCATAATTATGGTCCTTGATAGCAATTTCTTCACTTCCAAGTGTCGCTGTATGTCCGCTCGTAGATTGCGTTTCACTAGCTGCGGTTTGTAACTTCAAAGCGACCACTGATGAACCAGTAGTTTTTGAATCAAGTTTCTCTTCAAGTTCTTGAAGCCGCGGTGTTAGTGTTTGCAGTGCTGACATTTTTGAAGCATCGCGACATGAAAAGTTATTTTTTCCACGTTTTTCATCAAAACCAGCAAAAGTTTCAGCCCGTTTAGGTAACGTAGGTGACGCATAATTTTCACTTTGTTTTTCACCAACCGAACTTACAGAACGCGATACCGGTAAACCAGTAGATGCCGTGTATACCATAGCGGCCAACTGACTAATGCTTTGCACCATGTTCAACACAAATTTCCACAATTCTACTGTATTGCAGTCCACACCAACCAAATCTTTGTACGAACCAAAAGTAGCAAGAAAATTTGATGCATTAGCAGTACTTCCATTAACATAAGCACCACTGCCGCTAAAACTGCTGTTATTCGGTCCACATGAAACATTCACTTCAGAAAAATGCTTTTGTTCTTTAAGCAAATTTAATTGGAGAAAAATCTTATCCTCGAGTAAAATTGCATGATCAATATCTTTCTGTCTTATCTTATCAATAAGGTCACGTTTGCTGACTCCAATACGCAGCTTTTCCTCGGCTGTAAGATCTTCAGTTTCAATTACATCCGAGGATGGACATTCCAGCACAGCCTGCCGTATTGACTGTATCCAGGTATTTTTATCCTTCGGTTGCTGCACCTTTAATTCGTACATTTCTGGAAAAGATGGGTTTGATGAAATTATATAGATGCCTCGTGCTTCAGTTCCCGCTTTCTCACGTATCAGTAACTTTTGTAATGGCACTACGCCTGCCTTATGTTCTGGTGTAAAGAATGTGTACTTGTTATGAGCTGAGTTTTCACAAAGAAAGCATAGACAATCGGTAAGTACAACAACTAATACCAACTGCATTTTAGAACGTCCTTGCATTAAAGTAGCAAGCCCTTCAAATTTCAGTCGGCGACGTGATTCAACACCGATGTCTGATTTGCGGAAGGGCTTATTTTTATAAATAGTGAATGATTTCGGGTCGACGCGATTGAAAATGTCAAGTTGCCTTTCTTGTAACTCTTTCTCTGCAACGCATGCGTCAACGTCTATAAGTAAGGCCTTTACAAGATTAAGCGCATGCTGCAACTTATCTGTTTCCAACTTATCCTCCCGAGCACTTTTAAGAAGTGGCTCAATTAGCAAAGGATACTTGGTAAGGCGCTGTGTAACAAAGAGTATACACTCTGGTATTCCTTTCTTTTTTAGCAGTGGGTTGGATAAGCAATGTTTATACCACTCAGCAAACGTTTGGTCACGGCTGGTCATGCACGCCTTGAAATGTTCTAGTGCTGTCCGGTGGTTAGCACAAAATTCACCATATGCCAATCTCAGATGCTGCGCTTTTTCCAGAGAAAAAAAATTTAGCAATATATCAGCAATACTGTCAACGACATATTGCTCCCTTTGCTTTTGACGCAGTTTTTTCAGAAAACTTATATGTAACTCGGTTAATTCGGATAAACGGGGAAACATATAATTAATATTTAATGAGGGGAAGTGGCGTTCTAAGCTTTCAACGAAAACCTTTTGCATAACAAGCAGGGTCTGACAATGATGCTTTTCAGTCATGATAAACTCATAAATATGCTCCTGTCTTTTAATCTGTTTTTCCTTGAGCGACTTCAATACTTCTTTTGGTACGCTTGGCGACCATGAGTCATGCTCCTCAGCTGCAATTCCCAGTATAGGATCGGCACCGAGATCTTGTACTTCAATGGGAGGGTCGTTAAGAAATTCTGAACGGATTAAGGGACTATCATCGTTTAGATTTCCGGCTTGATCAACTCCATCGTAATAATCTTGACCGATTTCCGCTTTATCGGAACCCTTTTTTACGCCGACTAATATCATTTTTTGACCACTACTAGCACCTGATTTTTTTCCTTTGCATTCCATTTGATGTTCCTTAATATTTAAGATTGATATGTTACTACCACATGCATCGCACGTTCCAGTTTGCGCTCCTGACTTCACCTTGCCCTTATCTTTTTTTTTGCGAAAAAAGAGAGATCCGCGCTTACGGCGTTTCTCGACATTTTCGTACGCCTCAATTTTTACATGAGCACGCAAAAGACTTTGATTTTCATCCTCACTGTCATAGAGATGGCGTGCTTTTATCTCCTCCTTAGCAACAATCGATGAAGTAGATATGCTTTTTTGCAATGGAATACGAACTTCTGTTGCGAGATTACGCTTTGCTGCAATACGCTGAAAATCGCGAGCCAACTCTGCCTCATTTAGCGAATGTGTTGATATGCCTAAAAGGAATTAAATATAATATAATATTAAAATATATTAAATTCAGAGAAATAGCGAAGCAGTACGTGTGCGGTTGAGTTACTTCAATAAATTTTGCCGATGAAATGCTCTTAAAATGAAGTAAGTAAATAGGAAACATTACACAACTGCGATCATCTTTGAAAAATTGTGCCCTAATTCCTCACTTTTACCACGCCATATGGCAGCAATATTGCGATCAACAAAAAATAAAAATTTTCGCCCCGATTGTTTCCCATAAAGTAGACGCAACATTAGATAGAGTAGGGAGCGTGTCATTATTCTGTATTACAAAATTCTGGGTGACAAAATTATTTAATTGCAAAAAAATTCTGCTTTTTAAAATTATGCTTTTTTAAAATTCTGCCTTTTAAAATTTTGCTTTCTAAAATTCTGCTTTTTCAAAATTCTGCATGTTTAATGCGAAAAATTCTGCTTTATTCAAGTTTTGTGATTTTCGTCATACAAGAAGTAACAAAATAAACATTTATGCCATAAATATACATATGTACATATATGTTTAAGCGATAACAATATTTTAGTTTAGCCAATTACAATATTTTTTGGAATTCTTTTCAAATATGTAGTGTGACTTAATTCATTTCTCTTCTTAATAATTCTTCGCAGCTGTTCGTTTTTTTTAGAAGAGTTGTACGCAAAAATACTGTGGATTGCGTAGCCGGAGTCGGACTGATGAGGGTTATTTTTTTAAAGCGTTCTACGCAAAAGCACTGTGGATTCTATCGAAACTGAAGAAAAAAATATTATTATTATTATTTTTTTTATTTTTTTATTTAATATCTCGAATAATAATAAAAAATAATAATAATAATAAATTAAATAATTACATTTGCTCTTTAACATTGTTAACGTTATATTTTAATACAGAATTTTGTAATACAGAATTTTGAAAGCATAATTTTAGAAAGCAGAATTTTAAAAAAGCAGGTTTTCAAAAAAGCAGAATTTTAAAAAGCAGAATTTTATTTATTTATTTATTTATTCTATACTTTATAAATAAATTTGTAAAGTATATGTTGGGGCTGGGCAACTAAGGCCATATTGCCCCAAGGAAAACTGAAGCAGAATTTTGTTTTTAGAATTTTGTACATACAGAATTTCGACATCAACCCATAGAGTATCTTGAATAATGCAGCAAGATAAGTTCCCAAAAAAACTAAATACACATACACAGTTGTGGACACATAAAATTACGGTCGCAGAAAGTAGTTTTTAGTTAATATTCATGCCTATATTTTATTACTATTTAGAACATGTGGTTTCTTTTTTTGGGTCCTAAAAATCAGATTTACAAAAATATAATTGACCGTGTACAGAAAACACTTTTAAGATTTGCTTTACGCACTTTGAAACTTGAGCCTCGTATTCCTCCGACTAACATTCTAGCTAAATACTCAGGCACTCAATGCGAAGTCAGTAATCACGTAGACTACCTGGACCAGAAAATAAATAATTACGACAGAACTACATCCAGATCATAAATAGTATTAGGATGCCAGGTATAACATTTGCGAAAACGCTACTATCGAATGAACATAAAAAACACGTTGTGAACAATCTTAATAAAGCGAATAACCTAATGAAACTAATTCGCTCCCTTAAAACCAAAGTTCCACATAGACTTGTAGAAACAGCTATCAACATACCAGGGCCTAACAATTAACATTCTACAATATGGTATCACAATCTACGGATGGACATCAGCAACAGCACTGTAAGTTGAAGCACTTTACCAGGACTTCCAAGACGCGAGCAATACTCGTAGTTGTCAAGCTAGCATCCAAGTCAATAACCTCAATACAAATACAAGCAAGCCTGACTTTTTTTTGGAAACTCTGAAAACTAAATTACAAGCTGCAATCTGATCAGTAAGTGTTCTAGAATTTTGTTTTGTTGCATATTGAATGGCGCACAATTATGGCACTTAATTCGGCATAAAATATGCCGGAGTGTAGTGGAAGTTCACTCTGTTGCACGCGAAGAAGTTATTTCCATTGTTTGTTGTTGTTGTAGAAGCATGAATGGGGATGCTGCTGAAGTTGAAGTCCTTGGCCGGTTATAAATCCGGGCCATTTCGGTAACGTTGAATCGATTGTCACGAAACTAGTGAAGTTCATAGAGAGTATATACAGCGATACAAAGACAGTTATATGGAATGACGACTTACATGGCAGCTTAGAAGGAGGATTAAACATAGAAGGGAAAAATATTCGACTTCTAATGTATGCGGATGATATAATTTTGTTAGCGGATGACCCAGGCAAACTACAAGTGATGATTAATAACCTTGAAAGCTACTGCAACCTGTGGAATCTTCAAGTAAATCGCTCAAAGTTTCAAATAATGGTGTTCAGAAGAGGTGGTAGCTTAGTAAAGAGCAGAAATGGTATTATAGTAAGGAAGAAATACAGACTGCGTTTCGATATACTTACTTAGGAGTGGAAAAAACACCTCAAATGAATTTTAAAAAACATGTTGAAAACAGAACAACTGCAGCAAAAAATGGTATTAATGCTTCGTGGGCTTGTCTTTTAAAAAAGAAAGAAATTTCAATTGAAGCTAAATGGAAACTTTTTCTTGTAGATTGTCGTTCAATACAATCATACGCAGCACAAGTGTGGGGTTTTTGGGTGGTTTGAAGAAGTTGATATATTGCAAAAGTATTTTGTAAAGCAAATTCTAAAGCTACCATCACATATGCCTAAATACTTTTTTTGGAAACCGGCATGCAAGAAAATGATTTGTGATTTTGACCTTAGAACTGTTCCTTAAGTATATGCACAGAATTTTGTTTATGTACTCAGAAAATCGGCTGCCACATTATCTGTCCAAAATTGTTATAAAGAAAGAAGTCTTCTGGATTAGAGATCTAAAGAACTTGTTTAGTAAAACGATGTCATTTGGCGAATAGATAACATACAATCAGAAAGCTGAATAGAAGATGCACAATTGCTTTTAACAAACCACAACCAGGCTAGGATGAGTGTGTACATACAAAAAGCCTTAAGTACTAGTAGGATATATATGGAATTAGATTGGTCAAAAGGTCTGGTTTATTTAAAAAAATACGATATAGAATCAAGCATGTGAATAATGAGGGCTAGAAGTGACATGATAATTTTAAATAACAACAGATTTGACTCAGAAAATAAAACTTGCTCAATGTGGAATTTAGGCGAGCTTGAAAACATTTCCTTGCGTGCTGCCCAATATTAAGAGAATGTAGAAGAGTCTTTTTCGGAAAATTTACCTTAAATGATTCACAACTCATTGAAATTCTCAATAGGGAAAATGATCATTGGGATAAACTTTTGCGTTTCATTAAATATGCCTCTAGATACAGAGATTACTTAACAAAAGAGTTTAACTGGTTTTAAAAACCGTAAACCGAATAATTGTTTTGCACGAAAAATAAATCGACAGACGGCTCATGCCATTGTCATTAAATTATTGTAAATATTTTTTTTTTCTGAATATAACAATAAAAAAATTGCAAATTTTGTATATTTTATTTTATTTGCAATAAATACTACTACTATTGTTAACAATTCAAATTATCTGTAAAATTCGTTTAAGAATGTTATAAATTTATAATTGGACGAAAATAAAACGACCTTGAGAAAGAAGTCAGTTTTCTTAAGACTCTTGAAGAAAAAAATTCATTCTTGCGAAGACAGCTTTGGGGGATGTGAAAATGTGTGCATTCTAAAAAAAAGTGGCAATCAATTATCCCATTAATAACACCAAAGACAAATTAGAGGAAGAGAACAGTTTTCCTGTATACAGTTTAAAATCATTAAATTAATTAGCTTACATCTGGCACTATATGATGAGGTTTTGTGCACAAAATTCAGGAGACGGAGGGAAAAGCGAACAAATACCTTTTGGTTAAGCCTTTTAATATGAAAATCAGATAAGGTCTCCAAATGAAGACCGCATATTCAAGTTTGAATCGAGATTTTTAAGTCGTCCGTATATAAAAGATAATTGGAATCTGTAAAGCATTCACAAACGTATTTCATAAAATCAACAAAGAGTAAGGCTCAATTTTTTTTTTAAGAGAGTTAATAAAGGTAGCTTTCCAAGCATCAATAAATACACCAGTCCCAATGATAATAAAAAGTAATAGTAGTGGATAAGCAAAGACGGAATAATTTTTAAAAAGGAAAGATGATAACCCGTCAACATCGGTTTGCGTAGTCGACTTAATGTGCAGAATACCGTTCAGCATATCATCAAGCGTAAACAAATGTTGCAGTAGGGATAAAATTTGCAAGGGATTTAGGCTGCAAACGAAGTTAAAACTGAAGAAATCAGCAAAAAGATTGGTAGCTTCCTGCAAGGACGAAGTGTGGTTTTCATTGTAATATACTTCAGAGGAAATACTTGAGCACAGATAAGCTCCTTACAATTGCGAAGATATTTCTCCCTGTAAAGTAAAGTGTTAGATAAAAAGTTCCGCCTTCAATGAGCCTACCTCTGCACGTATTTTTGATATCGTAAAATTTTAAAAATGGATTTGAATTTGCGACGAGTTTGTATTAAATTTTTCGTTGACAATGGATTTAATGTTGCGAAAACCTTAGAAATGTTAAGAAACTGTTTGGATAATGATAGTCTAAAGAAAACAGCCGTTTACAAGTGGCATCAGAAGAGATCGTTCAGAAGAGCCCACCGAGGATGGCAAACGTAGTGGCAAGCCGTCGACATTGATGAATGATGAAAACATCAAAAAAGTGAAAGAAAAGTTGATCAATAACCGCAAATTAACCACCAGAGAGCTGGCAGAAGACTTGAATATTGCTTATGGATCCGTTCAGGACATTGAAGTTAATGATTTGGTTAATAAGGACTAATATTTGGGCGTTATGAGACGTTTGCGTAAAAAAATTCGCCAAAAAAGAAAGAATTTATGAGAAAACAACTCGTTGGTTTTGCATCATGAGAATGCACCGTCGCACAGTGTCATCATTATCCGTGAATTTCTGAGCAAGAACGAAACGAATACCATCTAACAGCTATGGAATTCTCTGCGGTTTTTTCTCTTTCATCAAGTCAAAAAACGCATTTTAACAACCGAAAAGAAGTAATGGAAAAATCTAAGACGGCTCTGATGGCTATAGCGAAAATAGAGTTCCAGAACGTATTCCGGGAACTTTTTGATTAAGGTGGTGTTTAAACATTGCAAATAAGAAAAACAATGCAGTGTATAAATATAGCATTGGGCTCGAGTTGTCAAAAAGTCCACTTTTCGCGCGCATTTCCCTACAAAATTGCTTTATAATGTCCTGATTTAAGCGGTATGACGAGATGTATTGCATGTCGTCATACTGACATAGATATAAAATGTTTTTTCTAAGACACCCCAGTGTCTTGCTAAGGGAGCCGATTTACCAAGAGGACGATAAAGTTTTTTACTGAGTAAGCCCTTTATTATTGAATCATGGTTATAGCTAAAGTGACTATAATATATTTAACAAATGTGCGTAATATACAAATAGTGTTTGTATGCCTAACATAGATATTTACTTATTGCAAATAATATACATTTTTCTGTCATTAATACGCTTTTTTGTCTTTTTGTAGTAATACTCGTAATCATAGAATTAGCCTGCCTCGGACGAGAGAGTACAGAAGATTGTACGGTTCGTGAACCGCTAACTTGCTCTCAGTGAATTTTACAGAACCAGTTTATTTGAGAGTTTTGTTTACGTTCCCACGCCAGTCGGTTCTACGTAACCGGAATGACGCGGATTTATATCCGGCCAAGGACTGTCACTTCAGCAGCATTCCCTGTATACATATGTATAGAGAATGTTTATGCTGCTAAAACAACAACAACAGAGTTTTGTTTTCGTTTTTTGTTTACGAACAACCATGTGTATATGTATTCTACAGTTACCTATAATTTGCCATGTAGAATTTCAAGAGAACATTTTGCTTAATAACACTACGTAACGAAATTGAAAAAGGGCACTCGTATGTTGTGTGTCTAGTCGAGTTAGATACATAGGTATGTACCTAAAATAAACATTTAAAATCTGAAATCAAGGAAAATAATTGCAATGCTTCTGACTGAAAAGGGGATTTATAGAGGTTTGTAATAGTATACGACCATATTTTAGTTATAAATGGTGGTGGTATTACCTTGAGTGTAATAATTATTTTTCATTATTATTATAACTATTTTTTGTAATGTAGTGGAAATAAAGGAGCAAATCAAATTTTCTAAACTGCAAGGAAATTTATGGATAAATGTCGTGGCTGTATAGGCTTACCTCCAGTGCTATTTCTAGCGGATCGTCGGCGCTGATCTGTAGCACAAATCGTCTCAGGCTCTTCACTGTCTAAGCTGGATAGACTGATGCTTTTATTTGTTATATTCAGATCGTCAATGGTAGTCCAGGATCTACGACGTTCATTCATAGGAACGTATTGCTGTTGCTGCGGCATCCATCTAACATAATGACAGGCGGTATGTGTTCCATTAACGCTAGTATTTACAGCGTTAAGATCTGGTAAAGAGGCGCTTAAAATAGCAGCATGAATAGGTCCAAAGCTGTTAAAGCCATCGTGCATGTGAGCACTGCAATTTTTCATTTGAACCACAGTCTCACGTATATTTTGCAATTGATTAAGCGTGTCTTCGAAAATGTTGTTATATTTGGTTACTGAGGCCGGACTATGAGGCGTTACATTTATTGTAGGAATCATGTTATTGTTGGTGGTGATATTAGCTGAGAGAACTGGTGGAGTGTTAATAATAGGAATGCAATAATTTTGGCTTTCACAATAGGGACGCTGTTGACTTGTTAAAAGACCCTTGTTGGTATTTTGTAAGTGACTTTGCAAATTTAATTCATTCATAGAATTTATGAGATCAGTATTTAAAGAGATATTGGAATTTATGAAATCTGTAACCACATCATTTTCAATATCATTGTCATTCGTTGCCATATTAGGGTTCAGCCCTTATTTTTCTTCTATACCTTGGAAAGGCATACCACAATATTACACAGAATAAATTTACAAATCATTCGTTGTAATATGTACACTAAATGGGGCAAAAAGACGAATCACTAATATTTCGAAAATAAGCCACACTATCAGTTTGACAAATATAAAACCAACTTTTTATATTCTGCATTCACAAATCTCCCTTTTCCTGAATGAATTCGCCTTGTTTTTAATTTTATCTAATGAAGAAATTTTTTCCTCCACAGAAACAAACACACAAACCAATACTCTTTAATTTTCTTGCTTTCCATTATTATTCTCATTGACAGGTTACAAAAAGTGTTGCTGATGCAATTTTTTAAGACTGGGTCTGCACGAGACATGACTTGATTTTCATAATTATTGCGATGTGGAGAATACAGAAGCAGAAACCACCACTTTACTTTCGCCGAAGTTGACAACTGAGTGACATCAAGACAGAAAAAAAAACATTTGTTTATAAGTTTCTTGATTGTCAATATCCCCTGCTCGATTGCGGATGTTGATTGCAAATCATCTCTTACAATATAATGCAAATGCAGACCGCTCACCACAACCCTCAATCAATTAATTGCATTGCTTATGTATTAAATTTATCGCGTACAATTAACTGACACTTTGGTATTTTGAAAGTTATATTCTCATTTATGCGAAATCTTTGTTTTGCAACATTATACAATCAAGAGAGAAATATAAAAAAGAAGTGTTTCTTTATTTTTAGCGCACAAAAACAGCAAATAGATTGATTTACCGCCATTTTTTAAATATTTTGTTTAATGTTTTGTTTAGTACGAATTTTTTTATTAAAAGTCATGCGGTGAAATGCCACATGCCATCTACAGTAATGGTGTTCAGAAAAATTAAGAGGTTGAAGGACAAAACTAAGGAATTCGCTTTGTATTCTTTCGACTCTTGTACCATGACCAGCACAAATTGGGTTCCAAATAGCATATTCTAATTTTGAGCGAACCAATATATTAAAAAGTACTTTCCTAGTATAGCGATCCCTGAAATCCATTACATAAATACGAAGGAAAGCTAAGTTACTTTAAGTCTTCGGAACCAAATAACAAAATTTATTTAACAAAAAAAAAAGGAATTATCAGAGATAATACCTATTTCGCTAAGGTCTTTATCTGTGTCAAGTTGATTATTTAAGATATTGTATAAAGAAGGCATAATATAATGATTAAATACATAGATATGGTGATATAGAAGAATTTTTTGGTTTTTGATTTAAAGCTAACTTATTGAAGTAGTCCACCAAGCGCGATAGTCTAAATCATGATGCAACTCGACGATGTCGGATGTATGTTTTATGAAAAGTTTAAGGGCATCGGTATATCAATTACAACAATCAAAATTCTATTAGAGATATAAGATTTTAAGCAAGTTAGGAAAACCGAGTGAAAACCAATGTTCTACAGTTTTTGCACTAAAACTGAGTGAAAAACTCTGTCAAAAGTTTTCGAGAAATCAGTGGAAATGGGGTCTACATGAAGCTCATTTTTAAACGTAGTTTAGTGGAAATCGTTTCAGCTTTTAAAAATGGATTTCATGTAAACACCATCTCTGATTCGTAAGATCCATTTTTACTATTTTTTGTGTTCTGTTGAAGGGTTGAACAAAAATCAAAAAAGAACATGATTTACTTAATAAATTTATTTAAATAACAGGAGCCTCTGAGAAAATTGTCACCCAAACAGGATATTTTCTCATCAATGTATCATACAATGATTATAGTTCCTAAATTCACAATTACATCCGAATTAGAGGATTTTGACAAAGGCGACTTCAATATAGAAACTAATTTGTTTCTTTTCTTGCGACTTGGTGTTTGAATGTTAGGGTGCCCTGCTTCTTTATTGTCGTCTTGTTTATCTGTTAACGATCTCATTGAATTTTGAACTCTCAAACCAGCAAATTGCAAAAATGATATATATGTAAATATTGCTGTTTACCTACCGAAGTCACCTTGCTGGGAATCCTATTAAAAAGTGTCAAGTGGCGCTAAATAAAGTCAATGTGTAACTGCTCTATAAGCGATTGCTATTTGCTTTGTTTGTTTAATTTTTGCAATTAGATCTACGAATATTCTAATTTTGAATAGCCACGTTTAGAAGAAGAAGAATGTAAAAAAGTTTTTTCAATTGCGATATTATACGAAATAGATCATTTATTAAAGATTATTCTTTGACAAATGCTTAAAAGTAGTGTGGAGATGAGGGTATGTGTTGTAAAATATCTTTGCAAGCTCATAATTAATGCGACTTCCGTATAGAAGTTATTTTAGCTGACGCGTCAAGCGTTTATTGTTTGCACAAATTTTCATTGATATTTTTTTCAATTGTTAAGAAGAGACTTTCTAAGTATACTTTTTCCTTAGAGCCCTGTACTGGTGCGGCTTCTGTTATTCTTGGCTGCGGTTTCTCTGGCGGAATGTTTTTACGTGCCGGGCGTTGCGCCCGTAGAGTTTTCGATGGGTCAAAAAATCGATGTAAAAGCAGTAAAAATGACGAGCAGTCGCACCCAATTGCCTTACCAATATTATTCACTTCAGTTTTGTTTGCCAAAGAACGGAACCTTAATTTATAAATCTGAAAATTTGGGTGAAGTTCTACGTGGGGACCGAATAGTAAATACGCCTTATGAAGTGCGTATGGCTGAAAATATTAACTGCAAACTGCTATGCAATAAAAAGGATCAGCCCATGAATTGGGACAAATATCAATCTGCAATAGTTGCTGAGCGGATAGAACACGAATATTTCGTCCATTTGTGAGTTCTTATTATATAAGGCGTCTTAAGGGAATTAACTATAAAACATTTTATTTCAGACTCGTAGATAATTTACCGGTTGCTACTAGAATCGTAAGTCCTAATAATCCCAATGAAATAACATATGAACACGGGTACCGGTTAGGACAAGTTGATGGAGACATTTATATAAACAATCACCTGAAGTTTATTCTCTCATACCATATGCACGCGAAGTGAGTATTTGTTTTTCAAAAATAAAAACACATATGAATTAATTCGCATTTGAAACAGAAACAAATACCGTGTAGTTGGTTTCGAAGTAGAAACAGCTTCAGTCAACTATAAAGAAATGAAATTTGAGGGAGATTCTTGCAATTTTCCAGATAATGCGAGACCACAATTGGTGACGAGAATTATTTTTTGAATTCAGCATGGTACTAAAACTTAAAATTTATTAAAATATATTAGGTAAATCCGAACTCAAACACGCAACTATATTTTACCTATTCCGTCGAATGGAAGGAGTCGAAAGTAAGCTGGGCATCCCGATGGGATATCTATCTTGGTATGAGGGACGTGCAAATTCATTGGTTTAGTATTATCAACTCTCTTGTAGTCGTATTTTTCCTTTCGGGTAAATATCATTCACTAATTTCAGTTTCTTAAACTTGAGAAAATTACTGATAAAATCCTATTGTAGGTATATTAACCATGATCATGATTAGAACGCTACGTCGAGATATCGCCCGATACAACACCGATGACAACATAGAGGACACGTTGGAGGAAACAGGATGGAAGTTGGTACACGGTGATGTTTTTCGTCCTCCAAAAAACACGCGATTATTTTCAGCCGTTATTGGTAGCGGAATACAGATATTTTTTATGGCATTAATAACAATATGTAAGTAGAATGGAGATAATAATTAACTTTTTTTTATTCTTATTGGTTTCCATTTGTTTAAAGTACCTCAGATTGTTTTCTTTTTTTTTAATTTGTAACCAATTACGCAATTGTTATATTTATTGGTTACTTTTTATTATATTAATTGGCAAAAGTAAATTTTCTAACACAATTAAATAAGATACATACAACTTTTCGAGCGAACATACGACCATTTCTATTACCATTAACTATAATACTACTCTTATACATACATATATATGTATCTACTTATGCATAATAGTTGGTTACACCCTTTTTTGCGTTTGGCCGAACTCTGCTTCGATTTGTGGTGTGCGTCTTTTTGTTTTCCTACAAATGGAGACACCTACATTTTTGTGCCGCCTACACTCGGAGGTTTGTCACTGCCGGCCAAGGGCGACCACTATTAGAAAAAACCTTTCCTACCATTTCGTGTTCCATAATAACGGCAGCCCTAGTCCCTTTGTAAATATGAAATTCAATATTTGTAAAAAGTCAGAAGTTTTAGGTTTGAATTCAGAACAAAATATCAAATAATTTATTATAAATTAAAACATAAAACATATATATTTTTTGGGAATGTTGCCGAAGTGACAATTCTTAGCCGGATTTAAAATCGGGTCGTTCGGAAAGCGTAGCACCGACTGTCAGAGTAACGGTGATCTTGAACGAAAATCGAGATAGTGTGTATGTTTGCTTAAAATTTGTTGATACTAAACTGACCCACCGTCGTAAGGTCAGTTACGCAGAATTGTACCCCTAAAATATCTATTTTCCTTCATCAATCTCAAACGCTTTGCAAATCGTTGAAAGTTTGCTTTTAAAATGTTCTCCTAATTTCATAAACCAACAAGTTATTATGCTTCAAACATTTACAATCTCATACGGAACATTTCGCCCTTAAATTAAAATTAGGGAGCAGCGCTAAATTCTGCATTACAAGTTTTGGAAAAAATTTTAAATAAATTCTAAAATTCTTTTTATAGTTTTGTATTTTTTTTAAATTGTCTTAACAAAACAATGTATTTAAGTTAACTGAAAACAATTATCAATTCAGCAATAATATATCAATGTTAAGGGGTATTCTGGTCTAGACGCATTAATTTTAGATATTTTTAAAACTAAGATAAAAAAAATTAAAAACATTTTTACTATCCATTTTTTTATGGTTTTTATTAATATTGGAAAAGTATAAAAAAAAAATTAATAAAAAAAATAATTAAAAAATCGTGGAATTCCAGGCCGGCGGGGTGGGGGCTACATAAAAAACGGTGTTCCATGGATGGCATGATTCCAACACTTGTAGTGATCTAAAACAAACAAATTAAAAAAAGTCTTCATTAGTTAGGATGTCGCGATCGGATTACGACAAATCAAAGAAAAAAATTCACAAAGTAGCGTCACCTTGAAAAAAAAAAAAAATTGTTTACCCTTTTTTTACCTTTTCAAATTTTTTAAAAATAATTCAAACTTAAATTTTTCAAAATCCGAGGCAGGCGCGATAGACAGATGTATAATAAAAAATTCTTATTAAACTTCAAAGCGATCAGTCAAGTAGAACTTGAGATATCATGATGACCATCTCAAAAAAAATAGTTTTGAGAAAATCGCGTTTGAAGTTTGAGGAACAATTCCAATAGACTAACTTAGATCATAATATTTACTACGCACTCACTCTGGATATATATACATATATATATTTCCAGGTATATACATAGGTATTATAGAAGTATAAAGTATATATGTATATATGTATAGAATAAATAAAGGTTGTGTGGGATACAAAAGATTTTCTGGAAAGAACGAGTCCTCAAGTTGTCCGGTAACATCTGCCGTTCATTGTTCGGCTTAGACGCCACGTCACAAAATCCGCTGTATCTCCGAAAATAAAAAATCCGTTGAAGGGCATATTTTTGAAGGTCTAAACTTTGAAAATATGCAAAAAAAAGAATCGAATTTTTTAAATTTCTAGACCATAATACCCCCTTAAAACAGAAATATGTGCTCCTGTAATCACATAAATACTCAAATAGTTTGAAGATATTTTTATGCCTTTGACTTTGTAGCTATTTATTATTTTTCGATAGTAATCAAATGTTTTTTGTAGTCTTTGCTATGCTTGGCATGTTGTCACCGTCTTCACGAGGGGCTTTAATGACTTCAGGCATTTTTATGTACGTTTTCATGGGAACGATTGCCGGTTATTTTGCTGCCCGCCTTTATAAAACTATGAAAGGACGAGAATGGAAACGTTCGGCATTTTTAACAGCTACGTTATATCCCGGAATTGTGTTTGGGTATGTTTTAAAAATAAATGCGATATATTAATTTTTAACTTAATGTTATTTCTTTAGAACCGGCTTTATATTAAATTTCTTTATATGGGACAAACACTCAAGTGGCGCTGTTCCATTCACAACAATGATTTCTTTGCTGCTTTTGTGGTTTGGTATATCGGTTCCACTGGTTTATTTAGGATATTACTTCGGCTATCGCAAACAACCATATCAACATCCGGTTCGCACCAATATGATACCAAGACAAGTGCCGACACAGCACTGGTACATGAATGTTGCGCTTAGGTATAATATATTACGCATGTCTATATCTCAATTATTATAATTAAATATTATCTTTCAGTACTTTAATGGCTGGAATTTTGCCTTTCGGAGCCGTGTTTATAGAGCTATTTTTTGTCTTCACGGCTATATGGCAGAATCAGTTCTATTACCTATTCGGCTTTCTATTTCTTGTATTTTGTATTTTAGTCGTCAGCTGTGGTCAAATATCAATCGTAATGACATATTTTCAACTGTGCGGCGAGGTAAATTTTTATTGTAAAATATCATTGAGTTTTCCCAATCAAAAAGCAAACAAAAATGTATTCTTTGGCACAGGACTATCGATGGTGGTGGCGCAGCTTTATTGTTTCAGGAGGTTCAGCCGTATATGTTCTTTTTTATAGCATATTCTACTTTTTTACAAAATTGGAAATCACCGAATTTATTCCAACTCTTTTATACTTAAGTTACACAGGTACGTGTTCTTATAGCAGATTTTTATATGCTTAGATACGATCAAAAGTGATTTTCTTGTGTCCTTCCAGGCATTATGGTATTAACATTTTGGCTATTAACGGGAACAATTGGTTTTTTCTCCGCCTATAGTTTTATTCGAAAAATATACGGAGCCGTCAAAATAGATTGATTTTTGTCTGATTTCCTGATATAAATTTCCATGAAACCTCGAAACAACACATTTGATCACATAATTTTGCGTTTTTCTGCGATTTATAGGACTAGGAATCTATTTAAATGCTGTAAATTTGAGGTTCTAACATTAATTTATGACTATTTGTATGTATCTCATTCTAGTTGACTATTATTACACTAGGAGACTCTGTACATCTTTCTTAGAATTATTTAACTAGACAGCAATTGAAAAGAATTTGCTGGAGTTTATTTAATTACAAATGTTTATTTTCGTAAAGTTTATGTATTATATAACTATTAAGTCAATGCTTATTTTATTAATATATAATATATGAACACATATGCTCAATTAAAAGTGGACGTTTAATATTGAGAAATAAAAATATAATTATCACAGCGACCTAAATATGTATGCAAAATATAAAACGCCGGTGAGGGATTCGAATTTCTAAAAGTTAAAATTTTTTACAGAAATTCAAAATAAATCTACTATACAAGCATGCGAAGAAGGGAGGTAGGCGTCAGAGATGTAAACCAAGCAAGTGCTGTGTTTATTTGTCTTTGCCCAAGCACAGAGCAAGCGTTAATTTTTTTTGAATAATGGTGACTGTGTTACTTGTCTTGTATATGCACATTACCACCTCATCACGGCTTATCTGCAATTACTCCGGTAGCAATCGAAACCACTTTTTGTATTGCTGCTATTGTCGACTGTCATTCTCGGAAGCCTTACTGGTCCATTCATAATCCTCCTTTGCTCTCTGTCACGGTATTATACTATTGTGTATGAAATGTTCCAATCTAGAAATGAAGCGAGTGAGTGGAGAGCCCCGAATGAAAAAGGACCAAAAAACCATGTCGTTTTGAGTTAAAACAGAGAGCGATGCTCGCGGTATTTTTGGATTACAACGGTACATCACGAATATTTGCCAGAAGGTCCTACAGTTAATAAGGACTATTATTTGGGCGTTATGAGACGTTTACGTGAAAAAATTCGACACAAAAAGAGGATTTGTGGGAAAACAACTTGTGGATTTTACATCATGAGAACGCACCGTCGTGAATTTCTGTCCAAAAACGAAACGAATACCATCAATAGCCATCGAATTCACCTGATATAGCTCTCTGCGATTTTTTCTATTTGATTGAGTCAAAAAACCACTACGTTCCCCATAGGGCGGCGTTTTAACAACCGAAAAAAAGTAATGGAAAAATCGAGGACGGCTCTGATGGTTATACCGCAAATAGAGTTTCAGAAATTTTTAGAGAGTCAGATCAAAAGCAAGCATAAGTGCTATGGAGTTGATTGGGAGTACTTTGAAAGTGATAATATCAATTTTGAGGAATAAACTTGTATTTTGAATTTTGTAAGTATATTCCAGGAACTTTTTGATCAAGGTAGTATACAGCTATGACCAGAGAAATAGCGCACTTATAGTGTCCTCTATACGAATTGGTATTTCTTAGATACTTAAGGGGGGAAACCGGTTTAGATCGCTCAAAAAATCGATTTTTTTTATTGCATAAATCGTTAGTATAACTACCCAAGAATATGTGGTAAAAATTTTAAAGCGAAATTCGCATTATTCCCGATTCTATGAGCACTTTAGTGACTGCCCGTCGGCTCCGCACCGTAACGCGCGTTAGTTAGAACGACGTTTTTCTTGAAACTACTTTTTTCAACTAGTGGGCATTCTAGTTTAAAAAGTTATCAACCAATCGTTCTAAAATTTTTCGGGATTTTTTCTTTATTCAATTCTAATCTATATGAACCTAATTCTGGGATTATATTATTATTTAAAATATGGGGTTTTAAAGAAAATAGATGAAAAAATATGGTATAAAAAACTACTTTGTGTCAAAGTATGAAATTTTCATTATTTTTTACCACAATTAGGTTCATATTCTTAGGAAATATGTTGTTAATACAAAAAAGAGGTTGTCTGTAAAGTCGGTTTACTGACGAAAGTTTAACGTGATAACGTCATAAGAAAATAATGATTAAATGGTTGCATTTTTCAAAAGAAAATTTTAATTTTATTTGTTTGATAGATATTTTGTATGGATATAGAGAATGAGTTAACATTAACATAACATAATATACTTTAACATAACACAACACAACACAACATAACATAACATAACATAAAATAACATAACATAACATAAAATAACATATCATAAAGCATTCACCAACAGCTTTCATTTGATACCCATATTGTACATACACGTCCGAAGGTTACCCGGGTCCACGTTTTGACCTATATCTCGAGACCCTATCTACCAATAGGTATTCAAACTATACGGAAATCATCTTCAATACCTACTTAACAATGTGTGTAAGTTTGGTTTAATTCGGTTCAAAGACACGGCGGGTCCACGTTTTGGCATATATTTCGAGACCCTAGTCATCAATAGTTATGAAAATTACCCCGTATTAAAGCACTTATCAACAGCTTTCATTTGATATCCATATTGCACAAACACATTCTAGGGTCCACGTTTTGGTCTCTATCTCGAGACCCTAGTCACGGAGCGGATGGAAATACTCTGAACTAAAGCATTCACCAACAACTTCCATTTGATACCCATATTCTACATACACATCCGAAGGTTACCCGGGTCCACGTTTTGACCTATATCTCGAGACCCTATCTACCAATAAGTATCCAAACTATACGGAAACCATCTTCAATACCTCCTTAACAATGTGTGCAAGTTTGGTTTAATTCGGTGCAAAGACACGGCGGGTCCACGTTTTGGCATATATTTCCAGACCCTAGTCATCAATAGGTATGAAAATTACCCCGTATTAAAGCACTTATCAACAGCTTTCATTTGATACCCATATTGTACATACACAACCAAAGGTTACCCGGGTCCACGTTTTGACCTATATCTCGAGACCCCAGTCATGGAGCGGCATAAAAAATACTCTGTACTAAAGCATTCACCAACAGCTTCAATTTGATATCCATATTGTACAAACACATTCTAGGGTCCACGTTTTGGTCTCTATCTCGAGACCCTAGTCACGGAGCGGCATGAAAAATACTCTGGACTAAAGTACTCACCAACAACTTCCATTTGATACCCATATTGTATATACACATCCGAAGGTTACCCGGGTCCACGTTTTGACCTATATCTCGAGCCTTATTTCCAAAATAAAATATAATCCATGTTACTCGTGGATGATGTAGCTTTCGAATGGTGAAAGAATTTTTAAAATCGGTCCAGTAGTTTTTGAGCCTATTCATTACAAACAAACAAAGTTTTCCTCTTTATAATATTAGTATAGACAGCATATCTTATAAGGTATATGGTAAATATTACCATACATTTTTTCCTTCATATATAATAAAAAAATTAATAATAATAACATTAAAACAACAGGTATTATTAACAAACTTGGTTTTATTTTAAATTCTTCAAGTGAATCAAATTAATAATAATCAATAAGAAGGCATATGCAAATACAAATTCGTGAATTTATATATGTACATATGCGCATATACATACATATATACGCTCACTTAAGTAGGAGAGAGCAAGATGTCGAACGTTGCCGTTCGTTTGCTTTGTCGTTCGTTCCGCGCTTTCGTTTGCAGTTCATTCAATGCAATGAGCAAGGTAACGGCAATGAGCAAGGTAACGGCAATGATCAAGGTAACGGCAATGAGCAAGGTAACGACATATGAGCAAGGTAACACTAATGAGCAAGGTAACGACATATGAGCAAGGTAACGACACATTTTTTCGTGCGTGCAGCCTGTTAAATCGAATTATAAGACGTTATCACGTCAAAATGCTTTTGATTTCAGAGAAAAATTGCAACTTCAGGAATTCCCACCAGTAAGACACTCGGATGACTATCGTCCATGGACAGCGCGCTCTAACGCCACAATCTCCCGCGGAAATAGCTTCAAAAAATTTAAGAGTGTACCTAAAAATATAAATAAAATATCCTCTAAACTTAAACAATTTCTGATTATTCCTTCTTTGTTCAAAAAATTCTCGAAAAACACCAAAATTTTGACCTCCTAAAGCGGTTTCCCCACTTAACTGATATTCGTAGATAATGTCGTGAACAGGGTTGGGCGTTTACAACATTTTTTGGATTGCTTACACTTACATTGCAAACAATTGTAAATAATGTAAACAATTGTAAACGTTCACCAGCATATGTCTATGTAGAACTATGTATATACGAACGACGTATTGAGCAAGCGCTTAATGTCTACTCTCTAGCAGCTTATTATTTGTATCCATATCATGACCGAAACAAGTTAGATCCTGATAAAACTGCAAAAGTAACGGATTTCCTTTTTAATACTATGAGTGGAGAAGCTTTGCAGCAGCTTGACCTATTTCTGAACAGAAGATCCTACTTCGGCGTATTACAGTCAAAAAACTTGAGCGAAGATGCCTGTTTATATTGGAGAATGGCATCGATAAAATATCCACATCTGGCAGAAACAGCTTTAAAATTAATCAATATACCCACCTCTTCAGCGCAAATTGAACGCTTATTTTCGAATTGGAATTTTATTCATTCAGATTTGAGGAACAGACTCTCGTTTGCAAGGTCCAAAAAGCTACTTTTTATTTATTATCAAATGAAAATTGACCAAATCAATGAAGAATAGGACAGTGAAAATTAATAAAAATATTAAAATACTAAATATTAAAGCGTATTTTTTTATTATTTTTATTTCAAGCTTGGAAAACTGTTTGAAAAATAGTGAAAATGCTTAATTAGTAGTAGATTGTTTCTGACTCATAAAAAAAAGCAAAAAAAAAAATGAATTGTTTACAATTGTTTACAAAAATGAATTGTTTACGTAAACAATTAGCTTGTAAACAATTGCTGTAAACAATGTAAACAGTTTACAGGCCCAACCCTGGTCGTGAAGCACTTGTCTCTAATTTCGGATAATATGTATATGTATGTGTGCCCAATGGCCGACAGTAAGTCCCGGTAACTTTTATAACGTTTATTTTTGCCTTGTTTCACTCGAAATGGACAACGAAATAGCGAAGTTCTATTTCAATCATTATATTATATATATTGTATATATATATATATAACTAGCAGACCCTCTGCCTGCTTCGCTAGGCATATCAAAATTAGAAATGAATAATGAACACTCGTCAATTCCGCATAATTCCAGCGACTGTCCTTGTGACGTATTGGAAATTGCAATCCTTTGAAGTCAAAAGCTAAATCGGGTGGAATCAGCGGAATACGCGGAATCAATACGTCTTCACTTTTGAATTTTCTTTTTAAAATTGTTGCTTCAATAAGATTATTCATGACCTTTTTGACTGCTGATCTTGTTCCGTTACACAATCGTGGCTGATTTAAATTTCTAAGTAAAATAATTGGTGCACCAACTTTCAATTGTAAGCGATAAGCCGGCAGTCCAGGTAAATCCAAGGAATTTAAAAATTCTGTTGGATAATTTACAGCGTCATCTTGATTTATAACTGTATCAATTTATTTAAATGTTACAATCTCACCAGGCGTATCATTTAAAATATTCGCATTCAATTGACCAACATCCTTATTTTTCGCAGCCAGTATTGCTCTTTCAGCTAACCAATTGTGATTTTGATAATTTTGCGCAATATTTGGAAAAGCACTTGAAACTAATTCTTGTTTTGTGTGTGCGAAATTACAAAAATTATCTGGCAAAGTGATAAAGCCAGTAGCAGCATCAATAGGAATTTGTCCATTTCCTATCTTCAGAAGTTGTCTTGAAAATTCGTCAGCCGATGCATAATTTTGCAAATAAACTCGCAGATTTGTTTTCAAACTCAAAGTTTTTACGTGGGATGTCTTTAAACATGCTTTTAATTCATCTGCTGGTGTTGAACGGGGAATTACTGGCAAAGTTTGACGAAAATCACCAGACAATAATATTAAAGCGCCACCAAATATTTCTTGATTATTACATTTGCGCATTTCTATAATATATGTATTTAACATTTAATTTAAGTAATCGTTTCAATATTTGTCCGAAAACTTTGAACTTCGAAAAATACAGGCTTATGGTCATTAATGGAATCAAATATATTTAACGAATTTTTATTTTATCTAAATCATAAAACGTTCAAATGAAGCTCAAAATATTTTTCCAGTTTAAAAAAAAGGAAAGAAAAGAGAGGACAACTATTGCGTTACGAATAATACAGTCGCATACGTCACTCGACATCGAAACAATGTTATTCATGTATGTGTATATTCTATTCATTTGCGTGTATTCTCATTCCGTATACGTAATGTCCGTATAAGGGAAACACGCAAATATTGCATTTTTCACACTTACACAACGCATGCATACTTTTACCGATTTCTTTAAAACTTCACATAAACCATCTATGAACCAATACCAATGATCTGTGAAAGTTTGATTGAAATCGGTGAATGCGTTTAGGCGTGAATCGGCGACTAACGAACACAAAAAAACGTCTCCATTTTTATATATAAGATTGGCGCGTACACCCTTTTTGGGTGTTTGGCCGAGCTCCTCCTCCTATTTGTGGCGTACATTTTGATGTTGTTCCACAAATGGAGGGACCTACAGTTATAAGCCGACTCCGAACGGCAGATATTTCTATGAGGAGCTTTTTCATGGCAGAAATACACTCGGAGGTTTGCCATTGCCTGCCAAGGGGCGACCGCTATTGGAAAAATGTTTTTCTTAATTTTGGTGTTTTCACCGAGATTCGAGCCGATGTTCTCTCTGTGAATTCCGAATGGTAATCACGCACCAACCCATTCGGCTACGGCGGCCAGATTGTACACAACCCTTGGCACGACTGTCGTGCGAAAGTTAAATTCTAGTCTAAAAAAAATTAAAATTCGGTTTCAAATAAACACAAAACAATGTAACTGTTTCTAGTTATTTTACTAATTTTTTTGCGTTCCACGCTTTTAAAACTTTCTCTAATTTACTAAGGGCTAAATTTTGTACTAATGTAATGTGTTATTGTATTTGTGTGTATTTTATAAGGGATAGTATAAAAACAATACCAAAAAAATATCAAGTTATCTATATTTCATATATTATGGTACAAAATCAGCACTTCATTGTTGCTCCAAGAAATATGGATGGATTTGTTAATAGTCGAATTCTGATTTTCGCGGGCACTTTGCGCGGGTGTGACTTTCTTGACGGCATAGACCGCATCTGCGTTTTTTGAAAGTTTCACCGGACGAACCTAAATTACGAAAAAAAATTTGAAAAACTTGATACAATAACAAATGTAAAGTTACCTTGGGATGAATGTGGCTTTGTACCCCAATTTAAATCACTTTGATTGCTGCTACCAGAAGTTTCCACTGGGAAGAAAAAAAATAAAGAGCAAAATTACAAAAAAAAGGATTAGCTTATTTAGAAAAAAAAAAAATTGTTTCGCGAATTCTTCACTATGATTTTCTTGTCGCCGCTGGACATACCCCCTTTGCGGTGTCGACCTTCGTCGCATCTCTTTGGATTGACGTAAATTCGGCTATTTCGACGGGATGGGATTAAAGGAAGAGGTGTGCCAGATAACTAGGTTTAAGTAGGCATATGAAGAAGTAGTGTCAGACACATGTCGATCATGTCGACGTCTATTCTGGTTATCCAGAATACTATTTAGTATTTACATCAAGAACATATGTACATATGATTCTGAATGCGAGTAAATGCATATTTAGTAAATGCGGCTCTATGAACACCCGACAATGCGAGTCTCTCATGGGCACGTCCCGTTTCCCTTTCACATATTACAAATGCTATTTTTATACTTAAAAACTTACAGAAAAAACAAACCGAATAGAACAAGGGAAATAACCAAAATATATTTAACAAAATGTGATTGACTTTGCTCTCATAAGATAATGTCAAATTGAAAAATTCCCCTTTTAATTCATTTGTTTAAGTTTTTGACAGTATAGTTCCTAAAAGAGAGCCGAACTGAGCTGTCAATCAAACCTTATTTAATATATGTATGTGACCTGGTCTACGAAAGGGTGCCTTACATGCGAAAACAAGTTTTCGAGAAAACAGCAGTTAAAGTTTAAACTTTTCAGTCTTTTTCGTATTTGTACTTTTCTTTTTTTTTTACTTTTAACAAACTTTTAAACAAATTAT
Source organism: Anastrepha obliqua (assembly GCF_027943255.1). Taxonomy (NCBI): domain Eukaryota; kingdom Metazoa; phylum Arthropoda; class Insecta; order Diptera; family Tephritidae; genus Anastrepha; species Anastrepha obliqua. The sequence continues at coordinate 37,084,478 of NC_072896.1, forward strand.
GACTTTCTGGTTTTCACCATTTTAAAGAGCCTTTCACACACTATTCGAATCAACAAAAAAGGTGTTGTAATTTGTTTAAAGAAGCGAGACTTACTGCGGCGATCTCGATATTTAATAGCCACACCTCGCACATCTAAATCACTGTAAACATGTTTTTCGTCTGTCACAACATCAACGAATTGTTTTTGAATTTTTTGAACAGCAAACAGCCATGTGGCTAGTCAAAAACATTCATGTGAACAAAAACTATTGACTCAAACTCATACATTTAAAATGCAAACCTAAAATTAACAAATTTGGACGGCGATTTCTACCAATATTGATATAAACAAGATTGCGCCCATCAGAGAGTGCGTGACGTCACTTTTGCCAAGTTGTGCAGTGTTGCCAACCATTTGCTCTTCACAATAAATTTAGTACTTTTTTTTTAAAGCTACCGAAACTATAAGTTAAAAAAAACTTTATTATTAAACAAAAGAATGTTAAAAAAGGTCATTCTGAGAAGATTTTAGTGCTAATGCAAATTTGTTGATTCTTATAAAGTTTGATAGTTTGAAAGTGTAAATTCTATTTTTTGCTCCTTTTAAGGTTATGCAAGAATATTAAATGTCCCTCTCTCAACTCTTCTTAACATTGAAAACCTTTTTACACTTTTTAAAAAGCGTTTGAATTTACTGAATGCGAATTAAAACCATAGAGGTGTAATCGTTTCTTCCGATCCACAATCCTTAGTGGGACATAAGGCATCAAGAGGTGTATTCATAGTTAAAATAAGCAACAAAATACTAATGAAGAAACTATAACGACATTTTTACAAAAAAAGTACCTTGTCTTGTAACATAACCTCAAATATAGCAAAAAAGTCGTTCCCTTAATAAAAAAACTCATAAATTAAAATGTTTATAACTATAACACATTTATTTAAAAAACGCACATTTTAAAGACAACTTCTCACGCATTCAAAGTTCTTTAAGTAATTCAATAAAAGTTTGGTGTTTTATTTTCTTTATATGGGCATTTTGGTGCGTTTTTATATCCAAAGCTAGGCAACACTACAGTAGCGAGAGAGAGATTTGACTGCTGAAATCAGAAGAACACCAACAACAACTGCAATCGCGGGCAATGCGACCAACTGAGTGAATTGTTGAACTAATTTAAAAAAAAGTATATTTTACAAAATTATAAACATTACTTTTAATTAGAACAGGCATCAAGGAAAAATGCCATCAAGAAAGAACAAGACTCCGAGACTAAATAACAACAAAAAAAAAATCCTAAATCAAGTTACGAAAATGGTAATCTGACCATACTGGTGCTAAAACGACGTAACTCATTGTCAAATTCGCTGAGAACAAAGTAGCGGTACCACGATAGGCGCTATCTCATTATTCTTTCCATCATGGATTTCTACCATAAAGAGCTTTTGTTTTCTGTCCGCTCGCCCATCTGTGCAATGACAAAAGTTTCTTAAATCTCATAATTTAGCAGAAGGTAGTGAAAATTACTTCACATTTAAAAAAATGTGTACATTTACGATTGTAGACACCAACTTTGAACTTTTTTTGACAGATAAGTATACGTACCTTGGCTTGAATCTTCGTATTTCCATTTAAAAAAAGTACACGAAGCCTCTCGGTTAGAACATGTATAAAACGGTCGACCCTTGTTGGGACCCTCTTTGCGCACAATTAATCTAATCAGGCACAAGTATAAAAGAAGTGGACGAAATATTGTATATAAAATAAATTATAACACGAAATATATTTACATATGTATACAAATGCAGATAGTTCAATTTGTGACAAAAAAATATTATGTGAATGACCTGTAGACGCTGATCAGAATTATAAATTACTTAATATCCAAACAAATATTTGAGCAAAAGCGATAAAATGAAGCAGCGTTAAAACAACTGGGCGAAAATTGGTCAAGAAAGCACACTAATACTGTGTCTGTCTATAACACAATAGTAAACGCACAATAACATTGCATGCAATTCGCACATTTGCATTACGGCATTACTTCTACCCCACCCTGTAATAGTGCTGACTATTTCCGCAGTCGTGCAACAAAGGCATCTCAAAGATATTCTTCGTTTCATGGATAATATATGATAAATATTGAAGGTTCCTAGCGGTTTGGCCTCCTTGTTGATCGGTATGCTATTCACCCGTTAGCTAAATTAGAGTTGAGTTGCGGTATGAAGAATGTCTTCTCAACTGGATCTGTGTCCTCTTCATGGGGAAGTGGTCGTTCCTATGAGCCATTCTGATGCCCTCCTCTTCCATCACTTACAGCATAACCAAGGCTTCTGTTTAAATCCGGGACGATTCGGTAACGTTGGGAACAGCTCGTCATCTTGCTGCTGCGGTTCTTTCAACCGATGGCGAAACGAATCTTTTTGTATTGAGCACAATGCTCAGCTTAGAGCGAATGGCGAATTTTCATATTACTTGCCTACTTGGTTGCGTAATCTAAATCCTGAAGAATCCGTGAAACTCGGAGAGCAACTTATTTTTTCTTCATTGTTATGGCGAAAGTTTTGCAATTTTGGGGTTGTTAACAGTCGGAATAGGACTTTGACCTCCTTTTTCCAGGTGATAAGGAGGGTCTCCGTGCACTTTGTGGAGGAAAGTTGTAGATTCTTCGCAGTGAAAAAGCGAGAAAGATTGGTGAGGTAATCGTTCACTTTGGCGCATAGGCTATTCATTCCTATGGCAGCCGGTTATACGTTACCGGAATGACCCCGGCTTTTCCCCGACCAAGGACTGCCGCCCTAGTAAACTAGAACTGTCTAGTGATCCGTATCTCAAAAATCAGCTGGTCTACCGATTCACTTTGAGCGCACCTAAAACGCTTTATATATGAAAGTTTAATTAGTTTTGATTGCCTGTTTTTAAAATCAGAGTGTCGCATTCTTTAGTGAATTTTTTCAAGTTTCATTCGGTATATAATTCTCGTACTTGTGGCATGATGGGAATGCTTAATTTTTCGAATGAACCAATAATATACAAAAAAAAGTTTATTTTGTTGAATTTTTAAAAGGAAAAGGAAAGGAAAGGAAAGGAAAGGAAAGGAAAGGAAAGGAAAGGAAAGGAAAGGAAAGGAAAGGAAAGGAAAGGAAAGGAAAGGAAAGGAAAGGAAAAGGATATAAACACCACATATGGATAATGAGATTTGTAAGATGTTGAGACGAAAACAACTTAATAAAGAGCTACTAGATATACTAAAGGTACGATGAAGGAATCGAGGAGATATCAAGCTTTTGGACAAATTATTTGAGTAAGTAAATGGTAAAATTTATTCATGTTTTATACTTACGTTAAGGCAGGGATCCCACAATTGCATTTGACAAATTCACTTTGCAAAGGCGACGTTGAATGTGTGGGTGGATGATTCTCGGCTGACGTACTGGTCACAGTGATGGAACTTGCAGTTGAAGCCTCATCAGCCCATTGAAAGAATTTACAGGGGTTCTTTTTGGCACAAACATAAAATAGCCTGCCGTTGTTGGGTCCTGATTTTCTAACCGTACATCTATACAATAGAAAACGCAAAAATAAACTCGATATAAAATAGAGGTACATGCAGTACGTGATATCCTATACTAAGGGAATCGAGGACTTTCATAGCAAATATGTTTAGCATAGATGGGCACTTTGCAGTAGCAGTAAAAATGCCGTAAATATAATTTTTTACTGATATTGCAATTTAGTTTGCATTGTCAGTAAGCCTTTACTGATTACTGAAAAAGTTGCAGTAAAAACATTTTTTTACTGATTACTGAACAAAATTGCAGGAAAAAATGTATAATATAATTTAGTTTGTATTATCAGTAAAATATTTAGTGTTTATTGGAAATCAAAATGTAATGCACACTCATCTGAGAAATGAAATAATTTATGTACTCAATAAATATTTTTAATTTTGTCCTATCTTTTTTTTCTCAGAAAAGGAACATATGGCACACTAAATACAAAAGCCAAATAAAAATGATATGAAAATATGTTTAGTATAATGAACGGATTGAGATTATCAATAAAAAAGTCCACCTGGTGTGAAATATAATCTTAAAACTAATCTTAATCTAATATTTTTATTTTTTATTTATTATACATTAATTAATACACAGAAAACCCCGATTGAAAATCTGAAGTTGTGACTCTTTGCATTTCATGTACGAAATAACAAAATCATCTCATAACTGTAACTGTCGTACAATCCAAACAAAGGATCTGTATAAAGAAGCAAAGAGAAAAACATCCCAATAAATATTTATTGCACGCTACACATATGTACATATGTATTTATACAATAAAGAATGAGTAGAGGCTATATGAGGCCCTTGAAAATGTTCGATTCGGTTCGGTTTAACCTTAACAATCGATATTCGGCCCTTTTTTATTTATCAACAACAATCCCTAAATGTTCAAAATTATTAAAAGTCCTTATACGTTGGTAAAAATCCTATTAATTCTTGCTGATTGCTAATACCCAATTTGTTAAGTTTTTGCCTTATTTAAGAATACTGGGATGTTTGGCCTATGGTGTGCGTCTGGATGTTGTTCCACAAATGGAGGGACCTACAGTTTTAAGCCGACACCGAGCGGCAGATATTTTTTTATGAGGAACTTGTTCATGGCAGAAATACACTCGGAGGTTTGCTATTGCCTGCCGAGGGCTATTAGAAAAAACTTTTTCTTCATGTTTGTCTTTCACCGAGATTCGAAACTACGTTATCTCTGAATTCCAAATGGTAGTCACGCGCCCACCCATTCGGCTAAGGCGGTCGCCGAAAATCGAGAATATGTATTGCAAAAAGTTAAAGTGACGTTAGGGGTTAGGGGTAGTCAGAATTTTCAAAAAAATAGATTTTTTTTTCATTTACTTAACGTATACTATCTTAAAAATAGTGTGTTAAAATTTGAAGTGAATCCGGCAAATACTTTTCGAGTTATTCAACAATTAACAAAGGGCGCTCCGGAGCGTTTGCAAACCTTTGAATGCGTTTTTTTTTTTCAAAACTATGTTTTTTGATCTGGTGATCACTGTAACTTAAAAACTGCTTGGTAGATTTTAATAAAATGTGTAGTATACATTGAAAAAAATAAAAAACTCGCAAGCCCTCGAGGGATTTTTTTTGCAATAATTTCGATTTTTTTTTAAACAATTAATTGTCGGTTTTTTTCTAGAAAATCTGAAACATATTTCCAGAGGCCGCCCTATTGTTAATTTTGAAAAAAAAAGCTACGATCAGACACAAGATTATCTATTAATAAAACTAATTTGTCTTGTCCGATTGATTTTAGATGAGTCTCCAAGGGCTTGTGACGATCACCGCAAGGGACGTTTCCACGACAGTCGGCTCTATGTAACCGAAACGACCCGGATTTACATCCGGCCAAGGACTGTCACTCCAGCACCATTCCCCGTATGTAAGCATGGGGAATGTTTATGCTGCTACAACAACATCACCGCAAGGGACTTTTAGAGAAACGGGCTCGACATAAAAAGCGATAACTTTTACAATTATTAATTTTTTTTTTAATTTTGTTAAAGTCAAGTCGAAACATGATGTTTTTATTTTTATAAAATAAATCAATTGACCAGCAAAAAAAATTATTGAAAATCATCATTTTTTCGAGCCTTTCAAACCCCTTAATTATGTGAAAACGAGAGCAAGTGTATGCATTTGTGTTTTTCTAATCCTGCATTGATCTTTTCCAATGATATAACTTAAATTCTCATTGTAGGAACATTATTACTAAAAAGCTTATATTAAAACATACTGTTTGGCCTGCTGATGGCACCCAGGGCATTGAATACCTATGTCTGGTGCTAAATTACGTTGTGCACTACTACAGCTGTATTGGGCTGTTTCTGATGATTTTGTGCGATCTTCTTTCTTTTCATTCGGCAATTGCGCGGCTGTTGATGACCGGCTGTTGTGCTCGGCTGTACCCCAGACAAAATCACTTAAGTCCGGAAAGCTTTCGTCAAAATTTAAATAGGCACTTTCGGCTGGATTCCCTGTAGCACAGTTATTTATGGAGGCAATATCATTTACTTGTCTAATGGGACCAGTGCCGACAGATGTTGCTAAATTTGTTGAATTTTGGACAGCGCTAGTGGTTGCATTTCCAGTGGTTTCGTTTTGTATTTCAAATGTACACAGCATTTCATCGAAACCATCATCATTGTTAAAAAAATCATCCAAAATCACGTCATTAATTGTGCAATTTTCAATTTCCATAGGGATGGAAGACTGATCAGCACGGTTTTGAGCGGGCGCTGCTGGTAAAAATCAAAATGAGAATAGATTAGTCTAATTGAATTTGTTAGAAATCATGGAGCTTTATGTATTTTACCGCTTGTAAAGAAAGTGCGAATGCCTTGCGTTTTACTATTAGTTTTCTTCTTGTCTCCTTTCGTAGAAGCATTGGTTTCAATATCTGGTTTTGATTTTCCTCTATTTTGTTTTTTATTCAAATTTCTCGAACCGGAAGCATTTCTATACTCTCCACTTACATTTGTACTTTCTGAACCTCTGCTGGTACTACCAGTTACCGAAGCAGCGGTTGGATTTTGATTAGATGATGTAGTATTTGATCCAATCCCCACAACACCAACAATTCCACCAGTTCGCTTTACTTGATCAAGATTAATTTCGAAATTATCACGAAACTGTTGGTCACAACAGAGGCACGTTTTATACCAACCAGAAGGCGTTTTAAACAACGTTTTGTAGTATAAAGAAGTAAATTTCAATTTAATCAATTTTACATTTGGGCCACAATGTTGACAAGTTTCAGACAATACACTTGGCTCTGAACACTCTTCTGATAGCCAGATGGCGTTATTGCAATTAGGAAAATTCATGCAACCTATATAATAACTGTTTGGATTATTTTTTTTCTGCCGCAAAGCTAACGGAGCTACAGAACATTTTGGACATTGAAATAAATCCGTTATTTTATTGCGGTTATTGTTTTGGTTTTCCATGCTTTCACCTACAGTGGCAGTTTCATTTATTCTACGAAGAAATAATATATATTTAGTGAAATGATTGTAAGATTACCCTTGTTAGAACTACCGTAAGGCCATTTTATTATCCATAGCTTCAATCTTTTCTGTAATTTGCCTGTATGCTTCCAAATATTTTTGAATTTGCTCATTCAGCACTATCTTCGGATCTTTTTTCCCAGAACAAATATCTTTTAAATCCGACTCGAACTCCGCTCTTAACATAGGTTTGGCTAATGTCAAATCCATTGCACCGTAACCCTCACATAGGCCCATCCCTATAATACCTGGCACGAGGCATCCTTTATCAACCACTCCAATATATCCTACAGACTTACATTAACATTAGAAGAGAAAATATAGTGGTATTTAGTGGTACCTCTTTCTTTGATTGTGTTTATATGTTCTGCATGGGTTGCGTCAGTTCCGATTCCATGTTTTTCCATTAAAGCAATCAAATCAGCCTCTGTCAAAAGTGGTGGTGCAGTAGTGGCACCCTCTTGCATTGATATTTCAGTAGGATCAAATAATTGGCCTGTTTTAAAAATCGTATTTATTTATGTTATTTTTTAGTAGTAGAACCTTTTACCTTGCTCGTATTTATGTATTTGCTTGGCATTCCATTGCTCATAAATATAAATATCCAAATAGTTTCGTTCATGAATGACTAATCCCGTGGCAGTAAATTTTTCACCGGCAATATTAATGTGAACTTTAGTTTCAGAGCCAACAGCATCTTTGCTGACGCAAGCAAGAAAATGACGACAAATTAGCTCGTATACACGTGCTTCGTTGCCATTTAGATCTGTAACGAAAATATAAAATATTTTCAAACACGCTCCAGTAAACGATACCACCATATTAGCTTATGGTTGTATTTAAAGGTAAACGATTATTTGTCTGCTCTCTCTCGCTTCTTAACTACTCAGAGCCTAGCACTCTTTCATATAAAATTCACGGCCCCATTGAAAAGCTGAAGGTACAAGCCGAGCACACACCAATATCAAAAATTCTTCAGTGTACGAAGCTTTGGGATCATCATATTCAGGAACACGATGAGATCCTTCCTGGTACTCCTTCGACACCATCTACATAGTGAGGCATATATCAAGCATCACACTATTCAGTTTTTGGTAGGTAGCAGGTTTGGTAGGAAACTATCCCAACATTCCTCTGCTTGGATCGAATCCACCTACCAAGCCCGTCAGAAGCCATCTTCGGCCTTACAACTGGGGACTGACGAGTACCACCCATGGGTGATGGCACTTGCAAACAGCGTAAAGACGCTAACTACTGACTTGATACGTATACATTTGATTCAAGAAATTAAGTACGAGCCGGCTGGCTGCGAAGTAATAGGTAACAAGTTCTTTGTAAAAGAGGCATTATGGTAACAAGGGTCCGGCAAAATTAAAAAAGGATTCTAAAAATTTGCTGTTGGGGTCAACGTCTCTCGTCACAAAAACGACTTCCAGCCATGTACGTACGTCGATTGAAATTAGATTTTACACAACTATGATACATACAATTGTAGCGCATCAAGTTCCCTTCAATCTCATGGGTCCCGGTTTTATATACAGGAATGACTTGATTATGTACATATCTTCTGCGTTTTCAATAGATGGCTCCATCCAAACTCCACTTTATGACATACGCCTTAAGATAATCAGGGAGTGGATCACACGGTATGTGGCCAGTGGTGCTTTCACTAATTAGTCTTAACATGGAATCTGGTCGTTAAATTCATTTCCCTGGACATGATTTTCTGTTTTCTAAGGCGATTTTTGGGAGGACGACCATTTCTTTACCTTTCTTTCACTACAGACGTTTGGGAAAAACGATGTTTCAAGCGGTAAACAAATATTCTCGAAATATTAAGATTTTACATCAATTCGTAAATCTCGCGTGCACTTTTACCACACTTACATATGTAAGGCAAACACTTCCATGCGATTTTTCTTAGCTGCCCACTCCATTGTTAACAAAGCCAAAATTTTCACAAAACTGAGTATAATTTAAGAGTAGACAATGCATACGAACAAAAGCAAAAATAACGGAACTTCTTTCTGCAACTTTGTTTTCGTCGTATGCATTATAAAATTTGTCTCAGAATTTGTGGCAAGACCAAGTATACCCCACTGGAAGGCTATTCGTAAAAGCAATGGAAATAGAGAAATAAAGTAAGTAAACTAAGTTCAAAAAGACGCGCTGGGCAGAAAGGAGCAATTTGATATTCATGGTTACGAGAGAACCAACATATGAAACAGGGTAAATAGTGTTTAATATATTGTGCACACATTTTTTGTCAAGTTAAGCCGCATTGTACGTTTACACAAGAAAAGCCAGAACGCTGCGAAATCAACTATCAAGTTTTCCAATTATATAAATGGAAGCAAATTGCAAAGAAAAAAGAACATTAAATTTTGCAAAACGGTTGAAGGTGGAGGCGACTTGCTTTTAGGAGAACATATTAAGTCTTTTTTAGCATTGGACTATATACCTAATGCATGCCACCCATATCTACAGATTTATCTTAAAACATATTATAATTTTTTGGAAATGTGCACCTCTTCCTTTCATTAAACGCGCGATATATTTTTTGTTAATTAAAAATGCAAAATTTAAAAACATAAAACGGAATCTGTTGGTGCATTTTTGTCGATTTTTTATTCCTGATTCATACTGTATCATCCGGTGGACCAGACCAAAGATCGTACAACCAGAAGGCTGCACAACCTGCATCGCTTGCTTTCACCAGCGATGAAGTCCGGGTCGCCACCAGGAAGGCTAGATTAAACGGGAGTATACCACCTCGCCTGACCCCATCTACGCATCAAATTGGCTTCCGGAAAGTGCATAGCGAGACAGCACTTAACACCATAACAGATAAATCGAGGATTTAACCAAAAACCGCCTTGTGAGAGAAAACTAAAGATTTGTCAAAGGCTTTCAGCACTGTTACCCACGCAACGCTACTAGTTACTATTAAAAATTCCACTTTCCTTCTTCTTCTTCAAACTTCCAAACAGCGGCAGATAAAGCAAGAGGTGCTATAGGGTGATGTCTTTTTCACCAGCTTTGTACATCATAAAACCTACAGGGACTCAAGAACTATATCAAGGCGCCAGTAGGACATATCAAATGAAGTCAAGGCCTTTTCCAACTGATCTTTCCAATGCAAAGGAGGCCTTGCTCTCCCTCTGCGACATGGCCTGACCAGAGCCGCTGCTTTATTCATACGAGCGTAATGAGGAACTTATAAAGACTGATTTTTGATCATCAAGAGAGGACTTTACTACTTAATCGCCTAATTAATCCAAAGTGCCACTTGTTGGTAAGAGATCTTACGTTGGATTTCAAGGCTAACACTAAATTGGGGTTAATTCAGGTTCCTAAAGAATTACTGGTTCCAAGTTATAACTGTCAACATTGGCGTGGGTGCCGCTATGCGAATGAGTTGATGAGAGGGGCTAAATACCTTAGCCTTATCATATTTATTATTATTATTATTTAGTGACTGGTATGAATACCAGTACTAAAATTATGTTTGAGCATTGGCTGCAGAGGCCATCAGCTCTGTGTCGTCTGTGGGTGTCTGGATTATTTGTTATATTGTCATTTCGATAGTTTTAATGAATTTGCTTATTTTTTCGATGTTTGAATGACTGGGAATGGCGAGGATGTCGCTTATTTGTTCTGAGTTTAGTATTTCTTTTCTTGCGTTGGCGTGATTTGGACATTTGTTGAGGATGTGGTCCAATGTTTGGTTTGTGTTGCAGGTTGTACAGATAGGGTGATTTTCTTTTTTTAAGATATGTTCATGGGTCTGTGTTGTGTGGCCTAGGCGAAGGCGGGAGAAAATTCGGGATTTAAATCCGTGTATATTTGTTGGGTAGAGTGGAGGGTTTCCATTCTTATTAATATTAGAATAGTGTTCGTGCTTGTAGTTTTTTAATGATTGCCGCTGTTTGTGTATTATGCATGTATTTATATGTCGTTTTATATCGAGTCTTTCTGTTTTTGGGCTGGTTATAATTGGGGCATTGTAAGCGAATTTCGCTGCATTATCGGCATATGTATTTCCCTCGATATCTGTGTGTCCTGGGACCCACAGTAGTTTTAGTAATTTACTGTTTTTTATTAGCAAATCCCTTATTTGATTAACAGTTTCCCATTTGTTGCAAGTAGGATTACTAGCCGCTTGAATGACTGACAAACTGTCGGAGCATATTATGGTTTTCGTCTTTTTCTGGATAGATAACATCATTGCTTCGTGTATTGCCGCTGCTTCTGTCGAGAATATAGAAGAGTAAGGGAACATGGTTTTTAAACTTAAAAATATGCCATCTTCGGATGTTACGCTGAATGCAACATTGTCTTCCGTTCTAGATCCGTCAGTAAAGACTATTGACCAGCCGTTATTTTTATGGGTATAGACTTTTTCGAGAAAAAGCTGCTTAAATATTGGATTGGTGGTGTTGTCTTTTTTATGTGTATGAAGTGTGGTATCACATGTGTGAGTGCTTAATTTCCAAGGAGGATTATAATAGGAGAGTGTTTGCGGTTTTGTTTCTAAGTTATATCCGCGGGAAACATTAATAATTTTGATGGTAGCAGTTTTTTTACGTCATCTTTTATAATTGATGTATTTAAGAAAAGTGTTTTTGGAATAAGTTTAGAGTTGATTTCTTGTATTCGTTCTTCAAGTGTAGGCAAACCAGATTCAATATGGAGGATTCTTATTGGGGTGGTGCGGAAGGCAAATAGGCTGCTTCTGATAGCTTTGTTGTATATGGGTTTTATGATATTAAGTGTAGTTTTGGATGCGGAGCCATATAAGAAAAGACCGTAGTCAATTTTGCTTATGATTATTGCTTTAGTGATGTGTATAAGTGTGTTTATGTGAACATACCCTTTGTGTGATAGGTAAGATAGTAAATTGATTCTGGGCTTATCATAGATGTCACGCTTAACTGATAAAGGCACACTGATGCAACCTTATCCAAAGCAAACCCTATGACACGCAAAGGTTTAGCAAGAAAATTGTAGGACTGTAGCCTAAGAATCCTGAGAAATTACATGATAGTTAGACCAGTTATAGCACACGAAGCGGTTGTGTGGCTATCGAGACCCACCCTATCGACAGTACGGGCAGTACAACTTTGATGCAGGTGGTACTTGAGCTGATATCGCTTCATATACGTATCGTAGTTATTCGGCCATCAACCAAGCGTATCGTATTTAACAAGACTTGGCAAGGCTTTGACAAAGGAAAAGTGATCTCATCCAAGAATATGCAATTTTGAGCTTGGATATTTGGCCCCATAACAAAGATGTTTGTGCCGATGGGTAGTTTTCCAAGTATCTTCCAAGAGGAAGTGTCTGTCATGATCGAACGACTCTACCGTGTTTACAACTTATCTCTTAAAACAGCACTATACCTGTTTCTCGAATGCGATGCCACAACTGGGAGTAAACATCTTGACCTTGAAAAAAAGTCGCGGGAACTCTAATTGCTTGCATATGCCGAAGACATTGATATTATGGGTTTTAACCCCCGCGCTGTTTTTTTTCTGCCTTTTGTAAACTGAATAAAGAGGCGAAGCGAATAGGTCTATATGTGAACGGAGACAAGTCGAAGTACCTACTATTGTTAAAAAAACATCACCAGTCAATTAGTTCTGCTTAGTGCGCTGAACCTCACCCCATGTCTATCTTCACTGGATCAGCTCTATGATGCAGTTTACCATACTTCATACGGCAGTTTATTCCACTGAGATTGCTGAGGTTCAAACCGATTGGTGTTCAACGCGCATCAGGATCTTTGGCATTCAAAATTGCCAACTTTTGGTTCAGCAGCAGTTCGCTTGACCTAAATATTTCTAGTGCTGGTCTGATAAATAGCATAACTTGGCGGGCTATGATATTTCTCGCATTAGACCATTTGCCCATTATAGTCTTGATTGTTTGACCAGCGGACTTTATTTCCGCGATTAATATTAATAATGCCGATTGAAGAGGCTTAACGGAATTCACTGAGAACACCTTCGCCGCTGCACGCATTGCCACCAAAGTGCGCGTTGCCCAACTGCAAGGTAATCACTGTTTCTGCAGCTCATTTCATTCCTGCGAAGCCTCTGGAACATACGTCCTAATTTCCCAGGGGAAGCAGCTGTTTTAGCAAACCAGCATTACCATCATACCAGGCCGATTTAATTTGGTATGTACATACCAATGGCCCCAATCTACTTTATCTCAACTTTCACCTTTAACTGCAGTTTGACTCTTTCGTCCAGGTGGTAAAGTGGGTCACCGTGGATTTAGGGGGGAAAAGTTAGAGATTCCTGATTCCAAACTCTGATGTACACATTTACTTTGTCTTAACTGAAATGCTCTTATTTTACTTCCGCAGATTTTGTCGCACATTTCAATCATTATACAGTCTATAGAGCTCTGTTTAAATGATCAACAATGTCATCTTATTTTATCGGTATTTTTTTATAAGCGTATCAGAAACAAATTACTTATGCAAGGGAGTCACAGATCAAAAAATATTTAGAGTTCTTGATATAATGTAACTAGTCCTCTGATATTTAAAATGTACTTCTTTGTCCTCTGACTTTGAACTAAGAATGCGATTGAACTGTTTTTATATATAATTAATAGTAAATTATCAGACCTGTTGCTAGTTTTGTTGGATGAATAGGTGGATGCGCCTGATCAGTCTTGTTTCCGTTCCGGGGATTGGGTCCCCATTCCTTTACCCGCTGCGCAAAAACTCCCCAATCTCCGTGTTGAACGAACTGTTCTACCAAGGCACTATTAAAAAAATCATTTGTAATAGATACTCGTATAAACAAACAAGACAAATTAAGAGAATACCCCAAGTTAATATCCTTCGAAAATTGATTTGTTTCTGTGCGTGGATAACTAATTATACCTTTGGAATAAAGTTTTTCAGCTATAGTCATTATCTCTTTTGCTGAAATTTTAAGTTTACGCGATCCCAGCTTTTCCATCTCAACCGTGTCCAATGGAGTTGGTCGCCATTTATTTTTTGGTTTAGTTGTTACCTCTTCTACTTTCGCTTTAGGGTCGGCTAAGCAGATCAGTAAATAATCTTCACAAGCTGCTTTATCAAACAACCTATTACGCGCCCAAATGAAATCTACTGTGAGTTCATCAATCGTGTGTGAAACTGTAAAAGATTTTTTTGTATTAATATTATATGTAGATCGAAAAAATACGGCTTTGCAAAACATCCAAATAAATGTGTGTGATACACATATGTACATAACTACGTATTTTAATCTTGATACAAATCTAGAACTTTTAACTGTGTGTCTGTACAATTTAACCAGAAACATTTCACATACACATCAATTCATAGAATTATATAGGTATGTACATAGTAATATTCCTAAATACTTTTTTATTTCTCATCAATTAAATTTTTAAAGAAGAGTTTCAAAAGACCACATTTTCAAAAAATTGGTTTTAAATACATATACTCAATGACATTAATATGAATATCAAAAGAAATATATGTCCAGCCATTAAAAATTAAATTAAGTTTATTTTCGCCACGACAAATATAGTACAATAATGCTCTTTGAAAATTGCATCGTTATATCCTTGAAAATTCTTCATGAAACTAAAAAGGTTGTCCAATGTATGTATATACTTAAGCGCAAATACGTAGTAATAAATATATGTATATCTACCTCAGCATCATTATTCTTACTGGTTTATAAAAACGTAAAATACTGTAATTATAAGTTTATATAACATCCATATTTTTATACATAACTGATCCATTAAACCATGCAGAATTGTAGGATACTTACCTTTTAACTTCCAAAATGGTTCCGATACAAAAGCTTCTATTTCTTTGTAACGTTCAACGACGAACCCTAAAGTTGGTATCTGACAACTGCCGTAGGAAATTAGCTTGTCGGCGATTTTTGTAGGAAATAAACGTTGCAGTCTCATCGTCTGAAAACGGGTTATTGCAGCACCCGTTCGGAGATCAAGTTCTGTACGTACATCAACAGCATCGTTCAACCTCTTGTTAGGTTCGGTTAACTGCTGAAGCGCTCGGTGAACTGACGCTCGAGTTATCTCAGAGAAAACGGCACGATAAACTGCAAGGCTCGGCTTTATTTTGCGGCACACTTCCATTATTTCAAAACCAATGTTTTCCCCCTCTCTATCACAATCCGTCCATATTATGAGACCATGGCAGCTACGGACTTCCCTTTCTAATGTGCGCAAAATCGGTTGATAATTTTCACTACACGATTTTTGCACAGGCGCACTAAATAACGCCAATGGATCAACCTCATTCCAACGTCGATATGCTCCAACAAAGTCCAGTTGTAATAAATGACCAGATACCGAGGTCATTACCATTTTACACTTTCGTCTATTTACTTCAGTCTCGAACTCATAGATTTTGTTATAAACAGAGCATCCTTCGCGCTAAAAATCATAATTTGACTATTTAATTTGATTTGGCTTATTTGAAACTGCTTACTCTAGTTGCCGTTCCGTTTGATAGAAGGCTAGATATTGTTTTCGCGGCATCATTCTTTTCTGCTACATTCAAGTACTTCATATTTAAATTTGCTTCCTGAGCATAGTTGCGCAAAAATTTGCACGTATATTTACAAAATACTGTCAATCTTAACATTGCAATCTAAACACTTCATCTTTATTTTTATCGATATCTGTAGATTAGTTCCCGTACATAAGCAAATTATTAATAGCCCGTTCACATACAACTTTGACGTTGGCGTCACTTCGTCTTCATACATTTTTATCAAAGTACATAACCAAGTCGAGCCACGCCAACACGAAAACAAAGCAGAAAGTCATGTAACTCTCATTTTTATGCGCGCGTCGACAATCAGCTGAATTGAAACAATTTTATTTTGTAATTAAGACAAAGCTTGATATTTGTTGCCATAAGAAAATAAATAAAAAAAATTTAGTCCTTAAAATTTAATTTCATTTTTATGTTATGTTCACGTACCGCCAAATTCTTTGGTCACATCTTAACTGATGTGCACCTAAAACAAAAGGCTTGAACAATATTTTTTTCCTTAATTTTTTTAGAGCGTCTCTTATAACTTTTCTTTTTAAAAGGGTATAGATAGATTCGAAATCAATCTCAGTTGATTTTTTGTATTTACATATATTTACAAAGTTTTTTTTACATAACGTTTGCATGCTCTCTGGTAAAGGCCCTACAATGAAAAGCCATTAACTGTTAGCGCATAGCCGAGCAGGTAAATCAAGATCCTTTAAACTCATCAGGATGGCTCTTAATGCATTAATTTTGCAATCAACACATTGTGACTGCGATATTGTGGCGCTATTGGCAAAAGACATTCCATCAAGGGGAGTGCGGGCAGGTTATTTGGAGACAGAGCCTGGTGGTACCGCGATGGGTATCAAAAGTATTACGTTATCAGCGCCCGCTTACGTTGGCACAGTCTACAGCCTCTGAGCTTATTTATCGGAAGATCAGCTTCTGGGATCGGAGCCCGAGGGAGCAGATGTTGAAACTGCTGTCAGAGCTGCAACTGATGGTGAGGTGCTATGGGCAACGAAGGATGATGCCGATTTTACAGATTAACCTGCATCACTCAAAGGCAGCATCCGCTGTTCTTATTCTGCACCTCTGCAACACTACGGCGGAGCTCGTACTTACTCAAGAGCCCTGGGTCATAAGAAACAGGGTTTCCGGATTAAACTCGGATGCCTACCAGGTGGTGGCAACACCAGCCGCAGGTAGAAAGAACTTTTTTAATTCCTCAATACACTGTGCATCAGCACGGAGCTGGAAAGGAGACTCATCTGAATAGTATCAGCATACATGGAACGCCATTTCCCCCTAGACGAGAGATTGAACTACAAAGCGTGATAAAAGTAGCTAAGCGCAGTAACATCTCCATTGTTACTGGCACTAACCACGGTTCACAGAATACCAATACTCGAGCCGCTTCCCAATTTTATGTAAACATACTCACTTTGTTGCCACATCTAATAGAGAAGAGGTCATGGATATAACCCTGACCTAGAGTTCTCTTTCAAGCCTCCCTCTCTAAAGTACCTCCGGACTATTCTATCTTGGTAAGGAAAAGTGATTACCGCAATTTATGCACGCAAAAGTAAGGTAAAAGATATGACTTAAACCCCTCATGGTACTCCTATCCTCTTCTACGGGGTCACTGTTTATTGGCAACATTATAAATTATTTTATCTAAGTAAAAAATGCTTATCACAAAAACGCGGTTTTCTATCCAAACTGAGGTTCTTGGGGCCCTATTAGACCTTATGCCTATAGCTATATGTGGCAAATTACCTACCTTGGAAATTTTTTTAAATTCGGGCAATCGAAAATTCTCGGAACTGCTCCACAATTATATTTTGAAAGTAATTTCTCCACACGAACCTCAGAAAGATTTGAATGGGATAAAGGTAAGCGTCAGTGGCTATCTTCACTTTCGGTCCAAGACTAAATAATAAGATCGAAAGAGTCACTCACTCCGAAGCGCTGCAGCTGAACTTAAGTCTGCGGCTACTTGGCTGCTTCAACGTCTTTCAAGCTGAGTTAATAGCTATAAGGAGGCTGCGCTGGGGGATATAATGTTTATTCTTTTAATATGAAATCAAAAGTCTGGTGTCAAAGAAGTTGTTAGCCAGTTTTTAAGGCTCATTATTATCGAAGGTAACGCCCTTCATATGGTTTGACGGGTAGCAGTTAAAGATGGTAATCGGTCAGAGCAAGGTCCGGAGAATACGTCGAATGCTGAAGGACAAAACATTCGAGCTCTTGGAGTGCGGCTTTGACGACTTGTGCAACATGGGCCTGGCGTTGTCGTGAAGAAGTATGATTTGTCCATGTAGATAAGGTCTTTTCAGTCAAATAGCCTCATTCATGCGGTATAGTTAGGCATTGTAGAGCTCCTTGTCGACCGTGGCATTCTTTTCGAGCATTTTCCACTGCCCATGCTCTCCCATTCCCACCAAACAAATGATCTTGATCTCATGATCTTCTTTGGATGAAGATCCGGCTTAATTCTCGACTTTGGCGTATCTCCTGGAGTCACCCACTTCTTTCTTTGCTTCATATTGATGTATAGGCACCACTTTTCATCTCCCTTACCGATTCGGTACAAAAAGCGCTATTTATGACCGCAGGTGAGATGCTGAGAAGCAATTTGAAGGTGACTTTCTTTGTTTTTTTCGTTGAGCTCATGAGGCACCCAGGCTCCCAATTTTTCGGTCGATCCCATTAAATAAAGGTGATTGAAAGACGTTTTATGATCGCAGTTAATTTTTTCCTCCAATTCACGACTGGTTTGGTAACAGTTCTCCTTCAAAAGTGATTTGAGACGTTCTTTATCGAATTCAAAAGGCCAAGAAAATATAAAAACGCTATGAACTTATTCCCCAACCCAATAATACGGCTATAGACTGTTAAATTGAAAAATATTGTATAACTTTTTTTTCTTTATATACAGAAATTTAATTTAAGTAACAAACTTAAAATTTTAAATAAAATTCATGGAGCTTATTCCTAACAAAAAGTTTTAATAAAATAATTAAACAAACTTTGCAGCTATAATTGATACTAATATTTATTAATTTCAATAATTATACGATTGAAATAGGTTTAATTTTAGAGTTGGCTAATTCTGCGACATATAGCACCAAATCCGACACTTTTGCTGTGCATTTGCTTTCTGGAACATTCAAATACATTCTGTATTGCTTTTAGAAAAAAATTGGATATGAAGCAGTTAAGCAAAACCAAATGTCGGGTTTTAAGTGAATTTGCTTGATATTCACTCGGAAGTAAATTACAAAACCTGCTTTTATATCTTTCTCCTACATTAGTTTGAAGCTTACGCAAGCAATGTGGAACAATTTGATAGCATCCTTGAACATCGCTTTGTTCACCAGTTTCCGGTAGTCTTAATTGGCCTTCGTTTGTCGTAGCCTATTTATTTTATCTTCACGCTGCACATAGAAGAAATATTGTTTGAATGAGAATAGAAGTGCGTATTTTCGTAAATTGCTGTTGACGATGGTTGACATGAACGGATTGTATCTGCAAGATACGAATACAACATAAAATGTACTTCTTATCCCAAGTCCGCAAAAATTTCATTTTACCTAATCTTCATTTGCATTTGACAGCAATGAACAAAAAGCGCAGCTAGCGCGCTGAATCCATGCATGCATAGAGTGAAATTCATCAACTAATTCCATTAGTTGAATAACGAGTTGATGCAACTAAACTGCCAGGAATACATAGTATTACAATGCACAATTCCTTATATAAAATCAAAAACACCATTATCAACAATCGTGGCTGCTTCTTGCTTATAAGCCAAGCGCTCTTATCAAAATTAAGGTCACTGATTTGCGGAAAGATGTTCTTGCGCATATTTTGTATTTCAAAAAGGACGGTCGTTAACGCTTACCGCTAATAAAGTTTAGGGATTTGTGAAACTATTAGCGAATGTTGTACCACTATTAGCTATTTAATAAACATATCAAAGATGTAATCACCTTTTTATATTTATTTCAAAGTTTTAATTCTTTAAGATTTTTTATTTTAGAATAATTCAACATAAGATCCTTAACTAATCAAGTAGCATGAAAAATAGTAAATTAAAAGAAATTTAGTGTATTTCCACTTATATTTCAGATCTTTTGTATTTTTATCACTACCGCATACTCAAGTCTGTAAATATATATTTATTTATATGTATGTAAAAGTGTGACTCCTTGCCTATAACTTTAATATATATTACATATTTTATTTTTTATATGGTAGATAAATCTAATAAGCAACAGTGGTATTTATAAACTTTATATTATACATATGCCCGTTGCTATTTTTACTTTAAATTTGATTTTAATTTAAATTTTCTTCCCATTTTGGTTTTAAATTAATGCTCTAGTAGTTTGTTAACGCGCATCATAGCGAAGCGCATACATTTTTGCAATCTTCCAAATACAAAAGCCCTGTAATGATCAGTGATATTTCATTACAATATTTTTTACGCTGCGCTACGATATGCGCCACCGAAACATATGAGTAAAGGTGTTGCAATGTAAGTATGTTAGTTGTAACCATAAATCAGGCAATTAATTTATCAAGTGCCAAATTTTACTTATTTTGGTTAGGATGTGTTTGCGTCACATACTTAACTAAAATATACACTAAAGCAATAGCGAACTATGGTTTTCGCACTGTTTCGCGATCAGCGTCGCCACGAGCGATCCTCAGATTCCTCATCCTCCTCTTCATCTTCCAGCCGGAGTTCGGGTAATGTTTCTCCAGTGATCTCCAAATCGTTACTTTGTTTGTCACTAGTATTGAGAGTTGTGGCCAATTTTGTAGTATCCGGAGCATTCGACTTTCCATCTTTCTTAGAGGACTTGTCAGTCATCAAGCCACCAGAAGTACCTGATGTTGTGTATACAATCGGAGCCCAGGATATCTGTTTAATGAATATAATTTGTTCAAATTAGTTCGCTTAGATCGTAGTCATGTATATTTTTCTAAAATAGATGTTTCTATTGAAGAATTAATTTCAGTAAACATAGTTATAAAAAAATATTTATACATTATATTACAAGTTTTGAATTCAAATCACACACATATCACGGTCTTAAATTTATGAACGATGATGTTTCCCAAATGCCTCCCCCTTTTACATATATCGATTATTCCAGTGGGATTTCCTATGACATTCAGACATGTGTAATTGGGGTTCTATCTCGACAATTTCGAGCCGAATTTTTCGTTGTATGGTATGTTACATATTGGCATACCATTAACAACCAAACGATTTTGTTAACATATCTCGAAATTGTAATCCGTTCGAAGGTAAGCGCATTTCCAGGTGCCAAATGACATCGCTAGATCACCAGGCCGAGGCGAACGTAAAGTATTTTTATCTTGCACCGAGCCAGTCAACGAAAATTTTAGAATTCATTTTTTATTCAGGGCTCGGTTGGATTATAGAGCCAAAAACATCCACAATGTTTTTTAATCGTTTTGACAGGCTTGCAGAAAGTTTGTTTTCAATCCCAGAAATAAGGGTACAAAATATCATTTGCCTCATCGTGTGTTAAGTCCATAGTAAAGTCCATTAAATTTCGTTCATTTAGCAAATACACAGTTTTTACTGATAACCAATAAAAATAAGTAAATCTCATCTCACTAAAATAATGCTTGAATAACTTCGGCTTCTACTGTGGCTGTGTGGGAATTCTAATTTAGTTAAAGGATCTTTCAAGACGCGTCTAAATGTTGTTTAAAAACAAAACATAAGAACTTAGATTCTTCCATGTTGCACTATTTTTATTGATCATGCGGCTCTTAATAATTGTCGAAAAATGACATAATTTAAATGAGCGATATTGAGAGTTGTTCAGCAACACTTTGCGCTACAGCAGCAATATTCTCAATAGAACGTCCAGTTTTTGTTTTACCAATTCAGTTTCTTAAAATTGTTTCACCAGCCTTAGAATTCTCGACTCATTCGGACGATTATTTTCCTAAAAAAAATCACGAATTTTGCGATGTATTGGTCTTAAAGATCGACCATTTTCATAATAAGTTCGAATAATTTTAACGCGTTGTTCTATCGTTTAAAATTGTACATTTGGCCATTCGACAAATGTCAAAGATGACATTAAAAAAAGTACCGTCTAGGATTTATTTACTACCGACATATAGGCGTCACTTTTGAAAGACCCTTTACTTTTATTTACATGTGCATATGTATATATACATATATATGTATGTGCATGTATAAAATTCATGCAAATATGTATTTAAATACTTGCTTACTTGTAAACGTTTATCTTTAAAAACTTTTCCTCGCAATACGGCTTGCTCTGCATTTATCCGAGTAGCATAAGACAATATGAGTTGGGGTATTTCTTTGTCCATATCGTGTTTAATTATCTCTCCGAAATTCTAAAAAACAAATAGTATATTATTATATAAAATCCATTCAATAATTATTCTCTCAAAATTCTATGAATAAAAATATACACAGTTTCTTCCGTTTTGCATATTCTTATGGTAAATCGGCATGGGAAACTTCAACTCTGAAAACACCAATTTAAACACCAGAAACATGTAAGTCAAAACAGAAATACACTCGCAGGTTTGACATTGCTTGCAGAGGCGATCGCTGTTAGAAAAAAAAGGTCTACCATTTGGAGTTTCACGCCTACTGTTGGTTTCGAACTCGAGTCAACCACAAACGAAAAAAGAAACTCTTATTGACAACGGAAAAAAAGTTTTTTTTACCTAATAACTGTTATTAATTTAATTGTAAATTCAGAGAAACTGTTACTTTTAGTTCTTGCTTATAACAATGATTTTAAATCAATGAACTTCAAACAATGGCCCTTGTCGGCAACCTGTCGTAGTAAGTCGGAAGCAAGCCTTTTCTGTTAATTTATTTCATTTTCAAATATGACATGTCAACTCCTTCGCATTTTCAGCATTCCAGCCTTTCTTTTAAACATGCCTTTTAAGTTCCCTGAAAAAATTTAATTAGTCGGCAAATTAGAGGGATTTCTGCGATAAGATAACTCCTGGTGCCATCAATTCATTATCTATGCTCAGCTCGCTGTTCCTGCTGGGGTGCTACCGAACGAACAACAATAGGCACTTGCTGGAGGCTAAGTTATCTCCTATGCTCGTCAGAAGGTTAACTTTCTGACGAGATCCAGACATACGTATACCATACATAAAAACCACTGGATCCCATAGTACGTTCTAGATATTGGGACAGGTTACACTGCTAATTATCTAGAATTGGCCCAACATACTTAAGAAATGCTCGGCATTTAAAGACATCCCGCATGGCATTAAGCAAGTCTTCACTTGTCCACTTAACTCCACTTCCCTTCTGGTCCCACCCTGTCAAAACATCATGATTCCTGGACTTACACAAAATTCAACGAGAGTCATTCGCCAGCTTTTTGAACTATTGCAACCCGAACAATTTTATTGGTGTACAATCACTACCAATAGTAGACGAAGAGCTTCAGTTGCCTCGGGGACCCGCGTTACCCTGGCCCCTTTACGCTCTGCAATGATTCGGTTCAACTTCTTCATAGCCAGATTTGACCCAGACATACTCCAACATATGCCCGACATTTGAAAGTGCTCTGTATGGCACTTTTGCAAGCCCTCTTAAGCCCACTCATCTGAAAGCCCTCTCATTTTGACCCCACCTAGTCGAAGTAGCCTACCATTAGATACGACAGACTGCAACAACAACCTGTAACCAAACGCCGTACTGCCAAGAACCCGCTAAACACCATTGCCATATCGCCCTATATCTCTGTTTCCCCAGTGGCGAAAACTCTTAAAGCATTACCACTGTTGTTATTGTTCTAACAGCATAAAATTCCCCCTGACATGTACGGGAAATGCTGCTCAAGCGACAGCCCTTGGCCGGATATAAATCTGGGTCGTTCCGGTAACGTAGAACCGACTGCCGTGGGAACAATACCACTCGAGCTGATTTCTTGGGAAAACAGTTAGATGAGATACTCGACCACTATTGAGGACTTCACCGTACTCAGTTGGGACCTGCAAGCTGTTACAACAACAACAGTGTAAGAACAATAACTGCCAAGAACTAGGTGTAATAATAAAATGCCAAAATGGTAAATTGATTAATGAATTTGATCGGCAAAACAAAAAAATACTGGAACATAAACATGCGCAAATATAGATGATGACGCGAACACATTAAACACTTAGGGAAATAGCATGGCAGCTACGGAATTAAAAAAAATAATCAATCTAAAAAGGCACACCAATGCTAACGCCCTGAGTGACTTAAATAACATGATAATAACAGCCAAAAATAAGGGCAAGCAGGAGGTATAGATACAATGTGGCAAAGTACTAATTAAAGACGAAATAAATGTAACGAAATGTTTGAAATCCAGAAAGCAACTGGATGTGATCAAATTTCCGCCATTCCGCCGACAGTCGGTTCTACGTTATTGGAACTATTCGGGCTTAAGGCCGAAAATTTAGGGGAATTGTTTATGCTGTTACAACAACCACAACCAAATTTTAGTAAAATCTTGAGACTGCTTGATATCAGTGCTAATGAGGATATTCAACCACAACTTCCGAAGTTAAAGCTGAAATCATTAATGTAAATTAATGTAAGCCGTAGCCGGTGACAAACTATAGCACATCAACATATTGACCAGTCGTAATTTTTTTATCCATTGTATAACAAAAACCACATATATAAAGCCAATACAAAAATTAAAAAAATCCCACCATCCACTTTTCATGTTAATTTCACGGGTTTTAACTATCGGTTTTAGAAAGATTTTTTAGGACGCAGTTTTATAATTCATTATATTTCAGAATAGCGATATGAAGGTTGAGGTTATGATATAATGTGCCCAGTGGGCAACTTTTAATAAGCAGAACTGGCGCTGTGGGATGAACCAAACGTAATGTTACGGTGCCTAAGGTATGCGCAAAATACTCTTACACAAAAGTAATGATTAAACAAAACTGTTATAAATGGTCAAAATGTTGATGTGCTATTATTGCGCCGCATGGGTGTGTATACGTATGTATGTATATACGACTACGAAAAAGCGTTTGACAAAGTGAAAAGTTTGATATAAATAAATTTGATATTAAGTGCATGCTAAGATACTGACATCAAAACTTATGGGTATCAAAAAATTACATCTAACATGCAGATAATACAACTTTGACAAATAATCTACGATATCTCCAAAATATAGCACACAAAGTAAAAACACATCGCAATAGCAGACTTAACATGAACATTGTTGAAACAAAACTTATGAGACTGGAAGACTATTCAAATGCGATTCTCACCATTAATAATGTAGCTGTTGAAAGAATAAAACAAATATTAACTATCTAGGGATATCACGGAATGGCGAATGAAATCATGGCCATAATCTACTATTGGCAAATAATCTATTACTAAATGGATTGAAAACTGGAGATTCTGAAAACAAGTTCAGCGAAGAATTGTGAAAATAAACTGGACAGAAAAAATAACTGCTTTAAAGAATGCGAAATCTGCGAGATACTCAAAGAAACATAGTTCTATTTTGTGTCACATAATTCGAGGCGACAAGTTTCAAAGTACTGCATTCCCGCTGTTCTTGGGCTAATTCTGCGCTAGTCTAGAAATTAAGTTTTCCTGCAAGTGAAGGAGTGGAATAAAAGTAAACTTACCTTAAAATGACCTAGCACAAGGTCAGACTCTTCACTTGTAAACCCTGTAACCACTATAGCTTTTGGTCGGCGATCAACACGTGTGGATACTTCAGGAAATGATGGGCGAGTTCGGGGATTTGTTCGGCTAGGCGGAAAGTGCGGCACTTTACCACCGACTGGTTGTGGATGAGCAGGTAATGCACCAACTGCTCCACTTCCAGGAACTATTCCAAGACTACGCTGCAGTTCTTCAAGGCGTTTCTGAATGACTGTTGTGTCATTTCCCTCTTGTTGTTGAGCAATCAACTCCAATTCAATGTCAAGCAATTCTTTCTTTTGCTGCTCTTTAGTCTTCTTTGTTGGAGGTGGATGTTGATTTTGTATTTGTGCTTGCATTTGTTCTTGTTCAGCGGCAATCTCTTTCCGTAATTTATCGATAGTCTCTTGCAACACTTTAATTGTTTCAAGAGTCTTAGTACGTTGAGGATCATTTTGTTCGCAGCGTTCCACCAACTCCAACGCCGATTTCATTTGTTTTACGTAACTCTGCAACAGTTCTTGTTTTCTTTTGCGAAGACCGTTGGCAAGTTGAACAACAGCTTTGGCTTGCTCTTCTTGCTTTTTACGTATAATGGCATTTGAAGCACCCGTAGAGTGACCACGTGTCACATTATTTTTTAACCGCAAAGATGTTGGTGGTACATGTGCAGCTGCTATTGGCGCGTTAACGCTTGTTAAGTTTGCTGTATCACTAACAGGTGAAGGGTTCACTCCGTTTCCAGACGAACTTGTACCCTGATTTGAAACATTATCATTCGCAGTTTTAGCTGAATCAGCTGTCGGTGTCGGAACAGCCGGTACATTATTTAAATGGTATTGACTATTTTTTCTGGCATTGCCTAAGGATATAGGGGAGGCATCGTTAATTAATGCACCTACATCTTGACTGTGCCAAAATACTTTTATGAAGCGGTTATTAAGCACAGCCTCAGTACTGCGATAAGCAACGTTTGCTTCCGCATGCGTAGAAAACGTCACAATGGCTGCCTCCGGATCCCCATCATAAGATATCTGTATATTAACGATTTTTCCAAATTTTGCAAAATGATTATTAAGATGAGCGATTGTGTTTAGACCTCGCGGTATCTTTCGCAGTTCCAAAGAACAGTTATTTTGAATACTAGGTAAACGCGGTCCAAGACGGCTGTTAAGCGGCAGTTTACGTTTCGTTGGGCCATCGGCTATTGCTACTGAGTCTTCCAAATCAAAACGACGCTTACCCTGTTGTATTTGACTTATATCACCACCTGGTGCGTTATTGCCTGCATCAACTACTGGTATTGGAATTAGTTCCCGCTGAAGTGGAGCTGTAACTGCAGATGTGTTGAAAGGAAAAGGGAGCATTGGCGTACCCACTCTGAAACCAGAGCCTGAATTAGAATTGCGGGTGTAGTCTGCGGTAATTTGTCCGGCGTTATTGCTTTGCTTATCTGCACCAGAGCCAACCTGCGGAAAACCCACCGTGGCAGAAACTCCAGGTACGGGCAATATTCCAGCTCCCCTCGCAACACCGGTAAACGGATTTATGCCTGGGGCATTAACTCCACCTCCTACACCAGAACCACTTGTCATGAGTGAGCCTGGCGAAACACCAACCATTGCTCCAGAGGTAGATCTCATCCATAAATCGGGTGCATCCGGATTGTATTCCGGAAGTGACATGCCTATTAACGCCGAATTATTGATATCTTCAAACACCACTGGATTAATACCGTGATCCCAAGGGCACGTCTCTCCTCTAACACAGTATCCTTTTTCATCGAAGTCACGACATCGTTGCCGCTTTTCGGGTTCATGTTGACCTTGTGAATGAAGATTATGACGATCAGGGGATACCCGAAGACTTCGCGATATATTTGGAGATCCTTTAATTCTACTTCCACGGTCCAAAGATGGCGAGCGACTTCTGGAATTCGAACGATTTTGTCGATTTTTACGACCACCACCCTCTCCACCACTACCACCAAACCGAGGTGATCGGTCGTCTGTGCCCGTCATGCTACCACTATTCCCAATTCGTCTGCGATCATTACCACTACCACCCCCACAACGACGTCTGTCATGGGATCCTACATGCCGTATATCAGTCGTAGGGGGAGATTTATTACGGAATTGACGTTGCATTTTTTCACGTTCATTTATTCGACGGTCACGAGAACGAGATCGCCGCGATATCCTTTCATTTGATCGTGATCGGGAACGTGACCGTGAACGAGACCGAAGCGAAGCACGACGTCGTCGGCTCTCACGTGGTTGGTTCTCCTTATCAGCATTCGCTCTTAGTGGGGGACTTGCACTTCGAACATGATGACTGTTGGTGCCTGTGTATGAATGTTGTGTTTGCAAAGTGACTGAAGGAGTCTCACTCTTAATTGTCGCAGTATAATGGGCTAGGCGACCTGTAGCATCTGGTGTTTGATTATCGGGATCACAAGTGTTAACCACATCTTTGGTTTTATTCTGAATATTTTGGGAAAAAATATATCACATCTGTTTAAAGTTTAATGATTTATATAACTTACGTCATCTATTGGTGGCGTTTGGACTTTTTCGGCAGCACAAATGGCATTCGGCAGGTTGTCTGAATTTTTCACTGGCGGTTCATTACCATTTGTTGTTTCTTGGGATAAGCCTTTTGTTTCAAGGACTTCCGATACACCAAATTTTTCAACACAAGTGTCCTCAACCATTTTTGTGGTAGGAAGTAAAATGTTCGTAAAGTATTCCTCCGTGTTTATAGCATCAAATAGCCTCTCAACGAAAGGCTTTGTTTCCTCTCCTAAGAATACGTCAAGTTGCTCTATCATTAGTTTTTTAAGTTCCTTTTCGGGTTTATCCTTCTTCAACAATGCTAGAACGTAACGAGCTAGAGCCGAAGAGTCCGCATCGCATCTGTAAAATAGTTAAATATTATTTCATACTTGTATATTAAATACGCTCTAATACTAACAGAGGCTCCAGAACTACAACCAGCCAACTTTTAAGTGCCTCCTGGTTTTTTATTAGCATCTTTCTTGAATATCCACAATCCGTAATATTAATGAAATCCTTAGTTATCTGTAGCTTAAGGTATTTCGCCAATGAAGTACTTTTTTTAAATAAGTTTTTCCTTACTATTTTTGTAGATTAATTATTACAGTACTCCTTGTTAACGTTGGCTCCTGCAACTTGTGAACCCTTCTGGGTATTAAAAACTCGATATATATTCTGAAATTTAATATAATAGAAATAAGCACACTTGACAGATAATTTTTTTTAATAATATAATATAAGTCTCAACACAAGATATCTCTGTGGGGTGTATGTTTCACTTCAACTGCCAGTCGCTATATTCGTAGCTAGTACAAATTTTAGGCACGGAGATCAGCGAGTGAAAATTTTCTGGATTTTACTACTCGCTACTACGTTATGGTAGAATACGGAAAACAGAATCAGAGCTCAGTCCGAAAGGAAACGTTATTTTGTTGAAAATAACTGGTTTTTTTAATAACTCTATAATCATGCATCTGATAACACAATTCAATTAGACTGCAGTTTATCATTAATAATTCTCCTACCAAATAGTAATCTCCTCGTTGTACACCGACTACACGAACGAATATAACAACGAATAGATATGAGTCGATACCAGCATGCAGAGCAAAATGCTCGATGCTTTTAACTTCGTTCAACATTATCGTCTCTTATAATATGTTTACATGTAAAAATTACTAAAGTAGATTACGTAGGTCCACTTCGTGGGACGTGTACATGAGCATTAAATACACGTTAATGTCAGTTCATGGTCAAATTAGGGAAACATTTAGTATAATGTAACCTGTTTTGAAAAAAAGGTTTAAAGAGGCGGGTTAGAGGGGTGTATTCACATCTTAAAACTTAAAACTGCACCCTCCGGAGGTTTTTAAGTTGGCGTTGAAATAAAACGAATTTCGTATGCAGAGATGTTGAGTGGAGGGTTGATTGTAAATCTGCATTATTTTTTGCTGTAATTTGAAATTGAGACACATTTTTGAAAATATAAACATACAAAAAAAGCGTTGTAGGGGGAAATTTAAAATAAAAACAGTGCGATTGTCTGGATTATGTTATGTACGTATTTAACTCAAACTTAAAAACAATGCTATTAAAGGTATCGCAAAAGTGATAAAGTAATTAAAAACCAAAAATTACGTTTTATAAGTATATGGTATTGCTTCGATCAGTTTTACAAACGGATCCTCATGTGTTTTATAAACAGATTTTCTCCACAAAAATTCGATAGTCATGTCTGCAAAACAAATAGGGTAGTTGTAGTTGTCTTTATTAAAAAACTCGTTTCCCTTCAAAAACAAAAAAAAACTCCTCATCAGTGCAACTCCGGCTACGCAATCCACATAATTTTTGCGTACAACTCCTTTCCGTGTTAAAACTATTTAACCCAAAATTAAAACGTCATATGCGTGTGTGAGTAAGGAGACACAGTAACTCCCATCCCCATCATTAACACTAAACTGGAATACTTCACTTTTGTTCATATTTTTGTTTTCATTTGCAGGCATCCGGCATTAAGAATTCGAGTACAAGTATAAAAATAAGTAAAAAGTAGTAAGTAAGTATATTGTGTAATGTGCCAAACTATAGTGAAATTCCCGAGGGCATTTTGAAGGCAAAAAATTACGAAACTATTATTTTCCGAATAATTGAGAGTTATACAGAATGTTCCTTACAACCTCCCTAATATCTTCACCAAGTTTCATTAATTAAGATATTATAGTTTGCCAAAAATTGCCCAAGTTACATTATTGCTAATCCCAACCTCAAATTAGGATCTAAAACCAAATTTCGAAACCAACTTTTGACTTTAAGCTTACACATACCGTTTTAGCTTTTTCATCAGCTTTAAAAACGATAAGCATGCTTTGGTTCAGATCTAATAGCCAGACGCAGCTATAAGTCCGCCCATTGTGCGAATTTAATCAGCCGTTTCTTTCAGAAGTGTAAATTTTAAGGATTTTTTACAGACAGCGAATGTGAGAAAGCGAGGCGAAAAATATCAAATGTAAAAAGTCAAAGTAATATTTGCTTTTGTAGCTTAAATTGAAAGAACCAAAGCGAATGGGTTTGACGGTGAACGAAGACAAAGCCAAGTACCTGGGACGATGACAATATCCGATGAGGAGTATTTGAGAGAAACATTCTGCGGAAGGGTTTTGAACCTTTGAACGCGACTGCTAATGGTAGCAGGGGAAAAGGAAGGCCTCCCCTACGTTGGAAAGATCAGGTGGAGAAGAACTTGGCTTCACTTGGTGCGTCCAACTGGCACCGATTAACACGACTGGCATAGACAAAGAAACGATTGGTACTCTTTGTTAAACTCGACCAAAATCGCGTAACTAATAATCGTGCCAATCAATAAGAAGAAGAAGAAGTACAAACAGAATAAGGGATGTTGAATCTCGATATCCAACTTCTAATTCGCTACAGTCGGGATGGAGCTATCTGGGGGCGGAAAGCATTCTAATGGCTGCAGTGATTGATTACTTTGGCAGATGGCTTGTGCTTTCCGCTCCCAGATAGCTCCATCCCGACTGTAGCGAATTAGAAGTTGGATATCGAGATTCAACATCCCACTCCACATCGCGTCAGGCTTGGATCCGGAATTCGAGAGTACACTATCACTTGCATCCTTTCTTCATTGTAACTCATTTGCCTTAATTAAATAGAAAAATAAAGTCATACTCTAATCCGAACTTCACGATTTTGATAACAGCAAGTGCTTTACGTACATATATACTCGTATACGACACAGTTTTGATTATGCGTTGTATACTGTAAAAGAAACGAACTCTGGTGAGGTCATTGTGGGAAGTCCAAGCTGTTACTTTTTCTAGCGGTTCTGGTTTGTCGTTACTTTTTGATAGAGAAGTCTCAATGGGATTTTGAGGGGTACTCATTTAGCTCACATTTTTGACCAAAAGTTAACAGCAAGAGACTGAATTGCTTAAATTTAGCAGTTGAGTAGAATTCGTTTGTAGTAAGGAACAAAGAATGGTTTTGCTGTAGGCAAAAAAGTACTTTTTAATGTGATCATTAATAATATATTTAAATTTTTCTATTTCCTTTTCATTTCATTTTAGTATAATTGCATTTGTTCTATTTACTTTTTATTTCATTTTTATATATTTGAGTTTTTTCTATTTACTTTTAATTTTATTTATACATCTTCCTTTTTTCATTTTTTATGTATTTTTGTCCTACATGATAATCAAATTATTAGTAGAATTAAGCAAACGCAGTGCTAGCAGCAGAGGCTTTCAGCTTTTTTTTTTAATTATTTCACATTTTCTTACTTATTCAGTAAAAATTAAAAGTATCATTGAAATCCAAGACTTCTAAATTCAATAGTGGCTATTAGTATCGTTATTATCATTTCCTTGTGTAAACGTAAGGTTAGAGAGAGAATTACTTGACGTGGGAACATAGCTTAAAATTCGATTATGATATTGGAGTGCAAGACCTTCTATCGATAATAATGTGATAATTGTTCCAATAGTATCATAGACGGAAGCAGTTTGGAAATGTGCAGCTTAAATGATGAAAATTTTGGTGATGATGGGGATGCTGATTATATGACACCGCAAACGGAAAAAGTTTTATCGGAACCGAAAGGCATTTGTCATAAATGTGGGCAAGATGGTGAAATTTATAAATTACATTTCAGAGAAGCGGAATGCAAAATCTGCTTCATCCAATACGTGAATCACAAGTTTCGAGCTACAGTGGGATCTTCTAAATTGCTACCTCGAAATGCGGTCATACTTTTAGTGTTCGATGGCAGTGCAGAGGCCATAGTCCTCTTGGATATGTTGCAGAAGGCACAAATAGAAACGAATTTTAAGAGACTGTGCTGTGAATTTAAAATACTATTTATTGATGATTACGAACTGACGAACAGAAATTTAAATGCTATTGATTATAGCAGCTATATAAAAACTGTGCAAGAATTTCTTTTCAAACAAGAGGGTGTTAAAAGTTATGTTATTAATTTAAGATGTGGTAAGGATCAGGAACCATTCGATATTGATAACATAGACTCGTACTTGGCACGGGAAACGGATAAGGAGAAAATATTTGCAAGTAATTTTTATAGAATCCAGACAACTACAAGTCGTAAAGAATTCCTAAGAATGCATCGTAATAAATTAATAGCTTCAGTGTCACAGTATCTAAATTGTAGATATGTTTTTATACCTTCAATTAACATAAATGTTGCAGCTGACCTGCTTTCAAGCATTGTACTTGGTCACGGGAATAACGCTGCTTTGGACGTTGCGTTCCTCGATGACCGTTTGGGTAATGGTATAAAATTAATGCGTCCGCTTAAGGATCTAAGTCAATCAGAGGTCATACTTTATGTACGCGCAAGAAATTTGAAAACATTAAAAACATCGCCTGATCTATTATCCGGTTGCGGAAACAGTTTGCAAGACATAACGGAATTATTTATACAAGATCTACAAAAAAACTATAAATCAACTGTTTCAACAATATTTCGTACTGGAAGTAAAATAGCACCAAATAATTACCCAAATCCAGAGGGAAAAGAGTGCATCATTCAAAATTCGGAAAATCAGAGTACTAGATATGATCTTTGCACAATCTGTAATTCTCTATTTTTAGCAGAATCTAAAACTCTATTGGCAGTTGAGTACTCTCGTTATGTATCTAAAGAAGTCGTATCATTAATTGAGTCATTTCCCGATCACAAGGAATATTTGAATTGCAAGAGTAAACAAGGAAAAAGTCTTTGTCACCGCTGTGAAAATATGCAACGTGACTGCGAAGTTAATTTAATATAGCAATGCTACAGAATTTACAAATATTTTATATATCTACGAACATGCACTATAGATTTAGATATAAATAATTGATGTACAACCGAAATGTTTGTATTTTGTTTTATTTGATGTTCCATCATCCCAACTAGAAAGGTTATCGATTTACAACAACAGCATTTCTCTTCCTTTTGATGGTTTTGCTTAATTCAAGTGACAACTTCAAGCGGTTCTTAAAAATAAAGTACACTGTGACTTGGCAATGGTCCCGATTACGAAGAATCCGGGTGGAGTGACGTTGTCTGATGAATGCAGCTTGGTTTTTTGGACAGCAGCTATTAGGGTACTGTGCCGGCTCTTAAAGTCAACTATCTCGCCGACCTTATTCGTGAGTCCGTGGCAGTTGTATTGTAGAAGCTTAAAGCTTCTAGATAAGGCTGTTGTAGGACGGGGGGTGAGAAACTTGTGTGGATGCCTACGTTGGACCTGCTGTGCATTCCGTTGTAGTTCTTGCGGCCTGATGGTGGTGGGCGGCCGCGCCACGGGGGGCGGTTGCGGAGCTCTGCAGCTGGGGGCAACGTAGTCAGTTGTTCACTCACTCAATTTGAGTCCAGCCATTGCAAGAATTGCATTTGACTGATGCCAGGTTCCGAGGTATTCTGGTTTGACACACGGAGCAGACTGTGCAGGGGACCAAGAGCTACTGGTTTGTCTCCGCACTGGGGTTGGAGATGGAGGGAAGAGGATCGGGTGTTTTGGGGGAGTTGTGATGCTCCGATAGGCTCCTTCCCATGGAGGAATGGGTTGTGGTGGCGGTTGGAGGTGCCGACCTATCAGGGGGGGTAGTAGCCGTTGAGGCAAGAGACGCCTGCTGGCGGGAGCAACACGTGGCCACATACCGTGTGGAACACTCCCTATGAGACTTAAGACCAGAACAGATCTTAAGGTGGTTCCACTTGTAGCACCTAACCGAGGTGGAGTTCGGGTGGAGGCGTTTAGGTCATACACAGCAATAGAATACTTCTGGTCCAGGGTTGGATTCGATACCAGCCCTGAGGGGAAATATTTGGGAAGCTGCTTGCTGCCGTGTGCCATTGAAGAAGCAGCTTGCATCTGTCAGGTATAATTTTCTTCAAGCGCGTTTTCAAAAGATGACCAGTTGAGCGCCGGAAGGCTTTGTGTGGAGATCATCTCGAATTAGTCTTGACATGAATTTGATCGATACATTCATTTCCCTGGACATCATTTTCTGCTTTCTGAGGGGATTTCTGCGATTTCTTTCTCGACCGGCTTTTATGGCTGCACTGGTTCGAACCACGCGAGGGCGACCACTTACTTTTCTGTCTGTCGCTGCAGCCGTTTGGGAAGAAACGTTCTCGAAATATTAAGTTTTTTCAGCAATTGTTTTTGTAGCAGCATAAACATTCCCCCTACCTACATACGGGGAATGCTGCTGGAGTGACAGTCCTTGACCGGATATAAATCCGGGTCGTTTCGGTAACGTAGAACCGACTGTCGTGGAAACGTAAATTCGTAAATCTCGCTTGCACATTTACCATATTTATGTAATGCAAACACTGCAAAGCGATTGTCCTTTGCTTCCTACTCCATTGTTAACTAGCGAAATTTGCCACGAAATTTAGTATAATTTATGAGTAGACAATGCATACGAACAAAAGCAAAAATAACGGAACTTTTTTCTGCGAATTTGTTCTCGCCTTATGCATTGTAAAATTTGTCACAGAATTTATGCCAAGACTAAATGCATGTGCTTAATTATTATCGTAACTTTTATACTTGGCAGCTCGTATCTTCTGGCGAGTTCTGTCTCGCCATCTGGCATCAAGGCAAATTCATGTTTCTTTTTTTATATCTCATTCGCTTGCTATTGTTGCCAGTAGCTTCACGTACTTTCTCGCGACAATATGCTTAATAGTGTAAGACCGATAAATTTGAAATGATTTTCAAGCTTCAATAACAGCTGCTTGTCTTGCTATTTTCATGGAAGTTTTTTTTTCTGTTGTCCATATATATGATAGGTGAAAATTGTGCTCATTTGAGAAATAACATTTTTTAACGGATTCAGAGAAAATAAAGGTCTATTTTTGGTTTTAGAAGTTATAAATATTTGTAATATTCTATTATTTTCTTTTTCTAATTAAAAATCAGTTTTGTTCCAAAAATGCATAATTAATTTTTTTCGAATCTTTTATTTATTTTGTTCCAAAAACGTATAACTAACTTTTTTCATTAATATTCTTATTTATAAACATGTTAGTATTAATTTTATAGTAATATTCAGTTTCCTATATTCACCACAACGCGATTAACTTGATACCCACACCAATAAGTTAATTTTTTATAAAATATCTATATCTACTAAAGTTTATTTTTTGTAAAAAAACTTAAATGACCATCTGTTGCGAAAATATTTTTTTGAACTATTGTGTTATATACGTCGAAAAGAACTAATCGATGGAGCTGTTTTGTCATATTTAATAGCTGTTTACTGGTACAATCAATTACTTTCATTGGTTTATTGGTATTGGTGGGGTACATTTCGTCACCTTAAAGTAAAAAAACAAGCAGATTGTACTAAGTAAAGAATTTAAATTAAAAATGTCTTACCAGGCAAAACCAAAATTACAGCGTCCAAGCACTTGTAATAAACCGGTGTAAGTAGATTTGTACCTTGTTTACTTCTTACGCAAGCAAAATTTGTCAAGTTTTGTAAACTTTTAATATTTGAAAGTCGCAAAAGTTCATATACTTGAGGAGGGGGTAACCATATTTTGCGCTGTTTATAGAGTTCCAAGAATTCTGATGCCGTTTGCCACTACAAATAAAATAAAAAAAGGAATATAGTTCAACCATAAATATAATTGCCATATGAGGTTTTGAGACTTTGTTCACTTTGACATTGAAAACACCGTAAGAAACACAGTAGCGTAAGAAAAAAAATTACCCATTCTACTGCTATCACCTTGTATAGATACGTCTTAGGTTTATTCGTGTATCCAACAGTTTGACGTTTACCTAGACTTTTCCAAGTAGTTCCCATACACAATCAATAATGATAGAAGACAAGACTGCACCTTCCTAATTCGCTGTCAACGACGAGAATCATAAAAAAAAGGAATCGAAATCACTTGTTTGTGAAGGGGAAGAGTAAGCGAACGCAATTGAAGCTGCCAAACACGTTTCCACGACAGTCGATTCTACATTACCGAAACGACCCGGATTTATATTCGGCCAAGGACTGTCACTCCAGCAGCATTCCCCGTATGTAAGTGTGGTGAATGTTTATGCTACTACAACAACAACGAAACTGCCAAACACAAAAATTATACTCCAACATTTTCTTTACATATATATAATTGGCGCTTACATCCTTTTTGGGGGTTTGGCCGAGCTCCTCCTATTTGTGGCGTGCTTTTTCCATAAATGGGAGGACCTGCAGTTTTAAGCCGACGCAGATATTTTTTATGAGGAGCTTTTTCATGGCAGAAATACACTCGGCGGCGGTACGCCATTGCCTGCCGAGAGGTGACCGCTATTAGAAAAACTTGCTCTTCATTTTCGTTTTTCACAGAGATTCAAGCCTAAATGGCCAAAAGTGTAAACTCTACTAAACCAAGAGGGCTGAGGTTTTTGTGCAGAACTGAGTGACTCGAGTATCTATTGAGTTGCATTCAGACCAAGGAAGAAACTTCGAATCGGCAGTATTTAAAGAGAAGCGTTGCTGGATGGGGATTTAAAAAACACGTACAACACCCTTGCACTCGAAATCGGATGGAATGGTCGAAATATTCAATCGCACTCTGGAGGAGCACTTGCGAAAGGTAGTTGAAAAGTGCCAACGAAATTGGGACAAACAAAAACTCTTTACAAGTAATTTAAGACTTCTGAATGATTTATCGTTCGGAAGAGGTGTAATTTCTGCAATGGACGAAGGTACTCATTGGGAAAAACTGTAGGGTAACATATGTAGATGAATTGCACCATTTTGTGATGCAACATGCCCAGTTAATTAATAAGCAATAAGATGAAGGATAAATTTGTCGTGCAGTGACCTCCAAAGGATTAGGCGAAAGGCAACTTGGTATGTAATTTGATGTTCCATCTCCTATGCCGAAGGCTCTTACGATTGCAATCCTCAATTTTCACCTTGAAGTAACCTCTTTAAAACAAGTGTGGAAATTCATTTCATGATAAAGGGTAGCTGCCCTTTTTCGTGGTTGCTAAAATCTTTCTCTATAACCAACATAACTGGTTACCACTCGAAGACACAATTACTCCACTTCGCTGCATATGTTGGATTATCTGATTTGCTCCTTCGCCTTTGCATCTCCTGTGACTCGATGCTTCACGATGGCATTTCTTCTAAACTTTCCACAATCAGCCTTAAGCATGAAACGGTATTACTCCTGTTATCTCTCAGCTTTCGCCCTCTTACTTCATGGAACTAAGTTTCCTTCCGTATTAGCCCATAGACTACTGTAGATTTTGGCGGGATCTGTTGACGGTGATTTAGAGGTATCTCCATACTTTGCCGCGTCGGAGCCCTGTTTCACAAATCCGAAGTAAGTCCGTACAGCGAAGTAAAATCCACACCAATTATTTATTTTTGCATGATTTGAGCCAGTACAAATATGTGACAACTGACAAAGCTCCAAAAACAACCCCGTAAACTTCTTCTTAATTGGCGCGATAACCGCTTACGCGATTTTGTCCGAGTTTAACAAAGCGCGCCAGTCGTTTCTTTCTCGTGCTAACCGGCGCCAATCGGACACACCAAGTGAAACCAAGTCCTTCTCCACCTGATCTTTCGAACGCAGAGGAGGCCTTCCTCTGCCACCACCAGCTGGTACCGCATCAAATACTTTCAAAGCCGGAGCGTTTGCATCCATTCGGACGACATGACCCAGCCAACGTAGCCGCTGGATCTCTATTCGCTGCGCTATGTCTATGTCGTCGTAAAGCTCATACAGATCATCGTTCCATCACCTGCGATATTCGCCGTTGCCAACGTGCAAAAGTCCAAAAATCTTACGGAGAATCTTTCTCTCGAACACTCCAAGCGTCGCTTCATCGGATGTTGTCATCGTCCAAGCGCCATGGCATACGCCAGCAATTGTACGCTCTTATAAAATATTGTGCCTGAGCGATTAAGTTCTGCGACTTGTACGATGGTCTTCAACATCAGGTTAAAGAAGTCACACGACAGTGAGTCACCCTGTCTGAAACCTCGTTTGGTATCAAACTCGGCTCGGAGAGGTCCTTTCCAATTCTGTCGGCGCTGCTGGTGTTGAGCAACGCCATCTTGCATAGCCGTATTAGTTTTGCGGGGATACCAAATTCAGACATCGCGGCATACAAGTAACTTCTTTCCGTACTGTCGAATGTAGCTTTGAAATCGACGAAAAGACGGTGTGTGTCGATTCTCCTTTCATGGGTCTTTTCCAGGATTTGGCGTATTGTGTATATTTGGTCGATGGTAGACTTTCCAGGTTTAAAGCCGCACTGATAAGGTCCAATCAGTTGGTTGACGGTGGGCTTCAGTCTTTCACACAATACGCTCGCTAGAATCTTATAGGCGATATTTAGAAGACTAATCCCGCCGTAATTGGCACAGATTGCAGGATCGCCCTTCTTATGGATTGGGCAGAGCACACTTAAATTCCAATCGGCAAGCATGCTTTCATTCGACCTTATTTTGCATAGGGGCTGATGCATGCACCTTACCAGCTCCTCGCCGCCATGTTTGAATAGCTCAGCCGGCAGTCCGTCGGCGCCCGCGGCTTTGTTGTTCTTTAGCCGCATTATCGTTATCCTCACCTCGTCATGGTCGGGTAGCGGAACGCCAATTCCGTCGTCGACGATTGGGATATCGGGATCTTCACATTCTCTGTGACATGCGCAGCTATCACTGTTTAACAGGTTCGAGAAGTGTTCCCTCCATAATTTAAGATTGCTTTGGATGTCAGTCACCAGTTCGCCGTCTTTGTTCTTACAGGAACAAACGACCTTTCTTGAAACGCCGCTCTCTCCCCTGTAGTTGTCTGAAGCTTGTAGCAAACCACTGGTTCCACATAACCGTTTACCAAGTCTGACGAGATATTATGGGTCGGCATTTTGGTTATTTGCGAGACGGAGACCGTGGGCCATTCAGTTGTGGGAACCAGTTCTCGTCCTTTAAAACTAGTTCGTTTTAATGCGTATTGCTTATGAATAAATTGGTGCCATGACATATATTCGGTTCTGTTTTATGTTACGCTGACCAGTCCACCTCAATTCTGTTTCCTTTGGAGTGGAATCGTCGACTGACGAAACTCGCGAGCCTATGATACGACAAGCTTTATTACAATCTAAATTGATTGTAATTCTTTTGAATTAGCGGAGCAGTCCGGCAACAGCATCTTCTTGTCTTTACATATTCCTCGACACTAATTATGTATTTAATATCATTGAACAAGAAATAATAGCAAAATAATTACAAATTTTGATAGATACTGACCATAGCCACTTTGACTTCAGTGCGTTCCGGTAATAATTTTGGTCTCTGTGCAAGACTGGCGAAGTAAAATACGGTATCATATCTGCAAGTATAAAAGTAAGCATAAATGGAAGAACATACATACACATACATATAATTTTTAAATAATTAGATTTATTTTTCTGCGATCGACTGGATTTCGATTATTATTGATTAGTAGTGGATATGCTATGGCCTAATGCTTGTTGTTGGAATGTAAAAGCTGAGTTAGTTATAATTAGGTAAAATTCCACTGGAGCCGCGTGGATTTGTGCGTGACTATCGTTCGGTTGGTATGGGTTGGAAAACTACTGCAACTTGAAAAATCAAATTATAGAAATTTTTGTTTCTAACTGCTGTCAGCCCTTTGCAGGGCATTCTCCGATGCATTTATATCAACAAAAAGCTGCTTACAAAAACTATTTGCCATTAAAATACGGCATACAATTGCATTCTGATATCCAGGCTTACGTGCTTCTTCTATT
Source organism: Anastrepha obliqua (assembly GCF_027943255.1). Lineage (NCBI taxonomy): Eukaryota > Metazoa > Arthropoda > Insecta > Diptera > Tephritidae > Anastrepha > Anastrepha obliqua. The sequence goes on from NC_072896.1 coordinate 37,124,681, forward strand.
TACCTTAGAAACAATGCCTCTACAGACGTTTTGAGGGAGTGACTTCATTCAATCGTGCTGAGCCTTGAAATAAGAAAAATTTCGATGGCTACACCGTTAAAAAATTTCTCATGGCCTAACACTTTGTAATCAAATAAGATTAGGAAATATTTAGTTTACAGCCTGGATTCCAAAATTTAAAAATATTTAATATAGGTACCAATCGATGAGATTCGGTACCAATATTACTGTTCCAGAAACGAAGCACCACTATGTTCAACCGTCCAAAAGTTATTAACAAGAAACATTTCCACAAATGTGGTATTTGGATTATTAATTACTCATTTCAAACCAAGTTGGGTAATTCAACTTGAAAAGTTGAGCTAACACCAACTTTAAGTTGGGTAAAGTTGGATAATTTTCAGCTTTTCGCGTACGCTGGCAATCATCAGATGCATACAAAATGCTGTTATTATTGCAAGAAATAAATTTTACTAACTTTCTTGTGCATGATTTACCTATTTTTCACCTTGAAGTTTTCGCTGGCAAAGCGTTCATTGTAGTCAACACTCGGGTTTCTCGCGTTGCGTTGAAGCGAAGAGAGTGCGAGTTATATGTGGACAATCGGCAATTCAATCAAATAAAAAATTTCTTGACCAAAGATTTCTTCTGCTTTCATAGGATTGATTCACTATCACTTTTAATCAACAAACAAAAATTTCACATCACTTAAAATTTGAAAATATTTACATATTATATTATACATATGAAGTACAATCCAAACCAACCTTTTTGTTGCTTCCAGTGGTGAGCGCCATAATGACCATTCGTACAGGCACCATAAGTCGGGAACTATTTGAAGAGTCTGACATAAGTACAGGAACTGTTTTGCATCATTATGGACTGCATTCTGCCACTTAGCACGATCAAAGTTCAGACTATTGTAATCTTCACCAAAAGTAGGCGTCGAAGTAAGCTTCTTGAGAGTTTCATGATCTCGAAATAATAAAATTCCAACTTCTTCAAATGTCTCGCGCAAGGCGGTTATTCGCAATGAAATATCGCGTGACAAATTTTTTCCGCTCGTTAGAAGAGGATTTGATCTTTTAATGCAGGAATATTGAACAATTAAACTATCCAGTAGATTTGGGTTTATGCCATAATTTTTAAAATAATCCAACCATTCTTGGCTTTCATCTGCCGCTTCTTCGAAAGTGCCTCCAGGAAAGACGCAGTGCCCAGGCGTAAAAGCCGTATGCGTAGTGCGTTCAAAAAGTAGAATCTTAAAAAAAAAAATTTTGAATTAGATAGTTTACAGTTTTACATAGACGAGTATATATGTATGTACATTTGCACACTTTCGGTAAAAAAACGCCAACGGCGTTTCCTCTTAGAGTGCTTTTCCTGTTATTTTAAATTCGTAACGCGTACCTTTTCATTTTCTTAATAGTGTTGTTTTAATTTGACCTTATTTGGTGAAATTTGGAGCCAGTAAGTATACTAAGTGTTGGTAATTGGTGTGAAAACAACGAAGTTTAAAAAAAAATGTTTTTATTCGAGAAGCAAAAAATTTATATTATTGCCTATAAGCAGCAAAACCTATCAAATGTCGAAATTTCGCGAATAGTGCAAATTCTGGGTAAAATATTCGGAAAGGGAAAGTTTATCAAGCCCTTTAAAAAGTGGGCGTCCACGAAAAACTGATCGTGATGATAAAGATCGATTCAGAATTGTTCCAACATTGCTGAAGGATTAAAGCATAGCCATAACATGGAAATCAAAACCTCGGTTGTGCAGCGTATCTTGAGAGAAGCAAATTCAATGAATGACAGTCGGTTCTACGTAACCGGAACGACCCGGATTTATATCCGGCCAAGGACTGTCACTTCAACAACATTCCTCGTATATGCACGGGGAATGTTATGCTGCTACAACAACAACAACAATGACAGATCCGCTAAAAAGCCTCTTCTTACAGCAAAAATGCGTTCCGCCCGATTAAACTAGTTTCAGCAAAGGCGAAATCGGACACATAACCACCAGTCATTTGCAGAATGCGGCGCAGACAAAATGAAAGGTATAGCTACGGTGTTGAAAGGTGTTGAAACTAAAACAATTGCACGCAACAGAGTTTAGTTGTGAACACGACGGGCGACGCTAAAATAGAATTCGCCAAGTTGAAGCAACAAGAGTTGTCTTGTATGAATGTGGTCTAACTAAATTAACTTAATATTAGAAACGAGAGTTGGACTGTGGTATAAGGCCTGTTTGATGTGGTATAAGGCCTTTTCTTTTCGCCCAGCGTTAGAAAGTGGCTATTTGATCCTGCTAGAAATCTGGTTCAAATTATGATCCGTTTATTTACAGATCCTACATTCTCAATTGTTATATTCCAAAGAGCAAATGTTGAGAAGAATATATCCATATATAATTATATTGTTACGATCAGTGGCGGATCCACGGGGGGGGTTTTCGGGTCCGGACCCCCCCCCATTGGAATCATGCTCTAAAATTTTATGTTTCAATTCTGTATGAGTCAATTTAAAAAAAAAACAATATTTTTTTATATGCATTAGCAGTTTATTAGATTTTTCTTCCAGTTTTAATTTATTTTATAATAAAAACAAATATAATACGACGGACGCAATTCAAAATTTTGAATAATTACACAGGCCTGCGTAATTTCATTTTTGTCCAATTTCTAAAACGGCTACGAGTGTCTCTTGAAGTTTTTTTTGTGCTGAAAACGAATTTGATCTTGAAAATGCTCCAGCACGTCAGGACTTTTGGCAATTTGTGGTTAAATAGTCAAGAAATGCCGATTTTGGACATCTTTATGAATTTTTTTGAGTAAGGTAAATTTTTTTTTTTATTTTCCACAACGGAATCGCAAAGTAATAGTCTGTAGCTTTAAAATCCATTTTTTAAAAGACTTCTAGGATGAATGAAAAAAAAGTTATACTATTTTGAATTTAAGGCTTTTAGACATGCAAATTCATATTCTTAACGCCCTCTTTAATGGCGCAACAGATGCTTAAAAAACTATTTATGTTCGACATTGGTGTCGCTGATTACGAATCTGATGTTAGTTTTTTAAAATTCAAAATGGCAGATCCAATAACAAGTTTCAAGCGAATTACATTAAATTTTCGAAAGATCGTCCGCCATATTGGATCAGCCATTTTGAATTTTAAAAAACTAACATCAGATTCGTAATCAGCGACACCAATGTCGAACATACATAGTTTTTTAAGCATCTGTTGCGCCATTAAAGAGGGCGTTAAGAAAATGAATTTGCATGTCTAAAAGTCTTAAATTCAAAATAGTATAACTTTTTTTTCATTCATACTAGAAGTCTTTTAAAAAATGGATTTTAAAGCTACAGAGTATTACTTTGCGATTCCGTTGTGGAAAATAAAAAAAATATTTACCTTACTCAAAAAAAATTCAGGTTCTTAATTGGCCAGGAAACTCACCAGACCTCAATCCAATTGAGAACCTTTAAGAGTCAACAAAGACAGAAATATCGAAAGATAATATTACAAATAAAGAACAACTGAGCGAAAGACTGCAAAATATTTGGAAAAATGACGACCAAATAAAAACAAACTGCTTAAAATGCGTTGAAAGCATACCCAAAAGGATTCCGGTTTTAATTGCTGCACGAGGTGCTCACGCAAAATATTGATTTTTTGATTTTTTTTTGATATTTTTTTATTAAAAGACTGGTTTGAATATTGTTTTTTCGTATTATAGAAATTTAATAAACAACATATTAAAAATAGACTATCCTTTGATTATTATCAGTTAAATGGCTGAAACTTGAATTTTTCATAGTGATTCTATTAATTTGAGCACCAACTGTACACTGACTGTTCTTGGATACAAATTTTTAACTTTACCTGATTTTCCTTCTTTTTTATTTTTGGTTCTGATTCTGGATCAAGGCGCTCGAAATAAGAAAATAATGTTCTCTTCATGTTAGGAGGCGTATTAACAATCACATTAACTACTTGTCAACAAATGCTCGACACAATGCATTCTGCTCGTTGAAAGAAACAAAAGAATAGAAGCATGTTCATGCATGTTTAAAGATAGCCTAGTTATTCACCAAAAAAACTTAGGGAAAAATCACTCGGCGCCGTCATCGCGATTTCGTTGGCGCGCTATTTAAAATTTCGAGTTAACAGTACACAGGGTGTCGCCGTTACGATAAGGAAAAGCTGCAACGGCTCTTTCATGGTAACTTTCTTGCCGTTATATAGCAACACATGTTGTTAGAGAAAAGCGCAATTAAATATATAATATTATATATAAACACGACCGTTTCGTTTGAAGAACTTTATTGGAGTGAATTGAGTCACAGTAAGCATTAATACAAGAAGAAGAAGTAAAGAAGTTACAAACAGAGTTGATATTTTTTTCCTACTTAAACTATACATGGTTGAATTGCAAGTTGGCTCCAACACATGTTATAATATATTGTATCTTAAATAGGCGTAATTATTTATGAAGGTGTCCCACGATGTATAAAAACCGCCAATTATTCTTGTAATTTTGAATCAAAGTCCTTTACTATTTTTAGAATTTTTTTTACAAGATATCTAGAGCTATTAGTTTTTTCATCGGCTAGTCATGACATGCAGCGCGAATAATGCCATATTTTATTCACGAAATTGATTTTTAATAAAAACACCCTTCTAAAATACCCCGGAGCCCCCCCTTTATGAAATCCTGGATCCGCCACTGGTTACGATGTTGTGCATTACAAAGCCTCTCAATATTTCCTCTGAGTTCGACCACTGGATTGCTAAATAAAAGTTACAGGCTAATGGCAGCACAACTTGCTCACTTTATTAAATCACTTTAATTTGTGCGCATGCACCTCTACTTATATCCATTTTTTGAAGTGAAAACTTCTTTAGAATCGTTGGGAGTGATTTGAGAAAAAGTGAAACGAAAAAAAGCGACACTCTTGGCTACGAATATTACATATAAACGTAGCGACGAACTAAATAACTTTTAGGCCAGCGCCGACAGCATGGCGCGATAGCCGAGCGGCTAGCAATGTGAGCTTCCGATCCAAAATTCTTGGTTCGAATCACAAGAAAAAAAAATTTTGTATACAGTTATTTTATTTTATTTTATGATATGTTTATGAGGAGCTTTTTTTCATGGCAGAAATACACTCGGTGTTTTGCCATTGCCTGCTGAGGGGTGAGCGCTATTAGAAAAATAGTTTTCCTTAATTTTGGTGTTTTCACCGAGATTCGAACTGACGTTCTCTCTGTGAATTCTGAATAGTAGTCACGCACCAACCCATTCGGCTACGGCGTTTGTTTCATTTTACTGATGCAAAAATGAGGAAAAATATATGAATAAAGTTTTCTTACTGTTTACACATTTTCCAAAGGTGACGGAGAACCAAAAAAAAGTCGATTTTCAAACAAATACGAGTGCATATGTGTAATTGTGTTAGAGTTTCGGTCACGCCCCAGCAAAACCTGCGTGCATATGTGTTTGTAACATTCAAAAAAATGTAATTGAGTTAGAGTTTCGGTCACGCAGGTTTTGCTGGGGACGCTCATAATAGCAACCGCGTGTGTATTTTTATATTCGTAAATATTTTCATTTTTAAATATTTACCGCAATTATGCCGAAAAATAATACAGAAAAGTGTCGTGAGTATCGACAGAAAAAAAAAATCAATAAATAGCATCACGGAATTCATTCACGAAAATTTAATAAAGTATACACCAGAAGTATCGCGGATACTTAGAAAAGATTACAATAAAGTTCCAATGATTTTAAGTGGCGATTTTAACGTAAATGTTGCATTGGACACAGCGGTTCGTTCAATTGACGTTCTCAATACAACATTCAATTTAAAAATGTGTAACAATCGCACTGAATCGACAACACGATCAAAAACAACAATTGACGCGGTGTTTCAAAGATATGTTGACAACATCGAAACCAAAGCATTTGTATCATATTTTAGCTATCATAAGCCACTCGTATCATTTGTTGAAATTGAAAACATTGAGGATGAATAATAATAAAATGAAGAAAATAAAATATGAACTTTATAGCAATATTATAATGAACCTATAATTATCCCGCTCCTAATGCTGCTTTCGTCTTATTCTCTCTCAGTTTGTTTTACGGAAGGTTTCACTTCTATCGCGTCTAACCGTTAGACTGGTATTTTTTTTTCGGGATGACGCCTGTGAAGAGGAAACTCTCATGAGTACTGTCATATGGGCATATCAGCATGGACGATTTGCAGCCTATTCATAATCTACCAGTCTCCGCGTGGAGCTGCCGAAAAGGTAAAACCTCTTGAGGTTGGTTAGCTTAAAGGATTCTAGTTATTGTTGACGCCTACGAGACTCCGCGCGTCTTAGATCGTTATGAATATGTTTTACATGCGCGCGAATTTCCTCCCACCATAAAATCTACAATATTATCCCCGTCTAAGATTTTAAAGTTTTTGGGAGCATAGCCTGGGAATTGGAGCAAGACGTATTTAACATCTTCATCCCTTTCCGTGTAGATTGGGCACCACGGTGTCATGGTCAAATCTATGTAGGTATTTCCGAAATACTCTGTATCCTGAAAAGGATTGAGTTAGGTGGTAGTTTGTCCCCCTCTGGTTATTTTCTAACCACGCCGTATTCACTTATTCGTCCAACTACCCTGATCTATCTAAATGGCTAAGTGGATCGTAGAGGCAACCATTAGGTAGGTTTCCGCGCACGGCTTCTGTCGTTGGACCTCGTAGTGATTTCTGTAGCTGAATCGAATGTTCTTGTTCTGAAAACTCGCTGCTGGAGAAGGGTGAAAAATCTTTAATTATTAGTGGGTGTGCAGCCACGTGAGATGGAGACAGATTGTCGTTTCAGCTAAACCGAGGCTGCGTATATACATAAATAACCCTTTCCAAGCACTGTTTTTGGACTGGTGTAACAGTTTTAGTTTATTTGATGCACGCCATAGTTACACGTATTGTCGTTAATACGTTCGCAGTGCAGAAAGGCCTTAGCTTAAAGATATGTTCACATATGCAGTAATTAGCAATAAATCCACAAAATTAATGTACCCGTTCACATATGAGAGATTACATGCAAAATTGACAATCAGCTGTTTTATAAGGTATTTCTTCATTGAAATTGATTTCGTGGAATATTTTGGTTTGTTTAATTATTATTAATGATAGGGATTAAAGATAAGGAGAAATAGTAACTAATTTAATTGTGCAATTGGCTGATATGGCAGCAATGCGCATGCGAAATTCGATATTACATTTTATAATAAGAAGCAACAGGTGAAAGCGTCTACGGAGAGTATACCAGTTTTTTTTTATTAGTGAGTATAATAATCAACGCGTGTCTGTGTATTGTAGGTGAGGCACGGAAAGTTCTGTTAGCTGGACATTCCTACCAGCATCGACCAGTTTTTTAAGAAGTGCTTTAGTATGAGCCGGGATTCCTTTGCCTTTTTATGTAACGAAGTCACGTCCATTGCAAAAACTCATACACTATATAGGAAAAGTTCATCCCTTTAGACAAAGGTCACGCTTTATATGCCCTTGATTCCTAAGCTGAAAACAGGACGATCGGACGATGACATACTTTTGACTTATGTTCAAAGATCTAAAATAAGTTTAATTAACTGCAGATGGATGCCATACTGAAATAAGACCCTTAGCCAGTGATGCTATAGACTATTATAATTATTGGTACTCAATGGTTTTATTAGCCCTGTTGTTGTTGTTGTAGCAGCAGAACATTCCCCGTGCATATACGAGGAATGCTGTTGAAGTGACAGTCCTCGGCCGGATATAAATCCGGGTCGTTCCGGTTACGTAGAACCGACTGTCGTGGGAACGGTTTTACTAGCCCTCGTTGCCAACAGGTGTTTATATTGTATAAAAGTAGGATGAAAATACTTACCACAAATTTTCATAGGTATAGTGGGTTCGAATCTCGATGAAACACCAAAATTAAGAAAAACATTTTTCTAATAGCGGTCGCCCCTCGGCAGGCAATGGCAAACCACCGATTGTATTTCTGCTATGAAAAAGCTCCTCATAAATATATTTGCCGTTCGGAGTCGGCTTGAAACTGTAGGTCCTTCCATTTGTGGAACAACATCTAGACGCACGCCACAAATAGGAGGAGTTCGGCCAAACACCCAAGAGGTATACGCGCAAATTATATGTATATATAGGTTTATGTATATAAATGTTGGAGCACCCGGCCGCTGCAATTATTCTCAATTTTTCGAGCAGTCGTTTTTAAACCAAATTCCTCAAAGCCCTTTTTTCAGCGTTTTCCAGTCGTTGTGCTGAGAGGCTCAGCATTTCGCGTTACACAGTTTCTAATGAAGCCTCACCATTACAACCCAATGACCAGACGCAGCGAAAATGTTTTTAATTACCAACTTTCCAAGAGAGTAGGAGACAACGCTTTCAGTCACTTGAAAGTAAGGTTAAGAAAAAATTGGTAAAACCACACAAATTTCGAATACGCAAATCAACGAGAACCGACATATAAGAAAATCAATCGCTTCGTTTTTATGTTCGTTTGAAATTTAATTTATTTCATATTCTTCATTTCAATTCTATTTTTTATTATTAAATTAATTGAACTTAATTAAAGTACTAACAACAAATACATGGACACTCTTTGTTTGACTAGTTTTAAATTAAAAGTTTTAATTCAATTTATCTGCAAATTTTAAATAAAAATTATTCATTTATTACATGTACATATTTTTTAATTTTTCTAAATTGAAAGATTTATGGTGTGCTTTACTTTAGAACATTCCCGCAGATAGGATACCGCCTGCAGGCCCAACAATCTTTCTCGCATCTCTGTAAAACAAGAACACTAGTTTTAGAAGTTCATACTAACATTTTGCTATTGAACAAAGTTGCCTAAAAGTACGTTCACATATGCATTAATTACCAATAAATCCACAAAATTAATCTACCTGGCTGCTAATAATAAACAGTTGGAGGAAATCCGTAAGCGACGTTTATTGAGTTTTAAAAAAATTATGGCAGCAATACGCATTCGAAATTCGATATTACATTTTATAATAAGTATGAACATATGATTTATTTCTGTTATATGAATGCATTGTTAATAATACCTAACAAAGATTTTATTAGAATTATGTCTACAAACCTGTTTTCTTTGCCGGCATCCATTTTATTTAGTTTTTACTTTGACGGTTTTCTTTACACGCGCAAAAATTATGACCTATAACACAGAAAAAACAGGGTTGTATGTAAAAAAGATAATAACCATACTTTTAAGATAATATTCATTATTTTATAATCTCAGATTTGTATGGGAAATCTTGCTTTTTATTTACGGATTGGCAGTTAAGGACGAAAAAGTAGATCATCTACTTATATGTGAACGTATTATAACCCGTACAACGATTAACAATAGTACATTAGATAGATTTTTAGCCAGATATTTTGCTAAATCTTGTTAATTAGTTCAATATTTCACTAACAAAAAAATGAGTATTGCCCAGCATGTGAATATATTTTGTCTGAACAATTCCAGCACGCTGTCTCACTGTACAACTATATGGGAGTACTCTACTGTGCTTCCGGCAGCCTGCGATGTGAATTATGCATGTTGACATTAATGCTTATAGTTCCCAAAACGATGGTAGAACTCGAGTTTCGAGCAGCGCTTATGCAATGGACAGCAGAATCTTCCGAAGAACGAAGTGCTTCCCGGCCCAAATAACAGTTTCCCACACTATTTCGTTTGGGATTCTGTCTTCCCATTGAAACAATTACAACGTTAAACCTTATCCCGGTTCGTATGAGATTTTAGACCACCGATATCATATTACGGAACAAACGTTTCTTCCCTCATTTACGAAATAATGACCCCTTTACAAAGACCAAAGTAATCACCATTAAAAAATGCTTCTCGATACTGTTTCTATTAAGAGATGAATGAGCGGCATATGTTGTATTCCACCCAGTTCGAAGAAGGACGGAAAAAATTAGAGGAAAAACTTTCCTTTACTACCACGATATATTTGAATGGGGGGCGGAGGGGGAGGGGGCGTGGCACCACCCACCACGCCCATTAGAAAGAGCAAGGTCACACCATTATAACTGTGAAAGTCCCAACCTCCTAGGGTCCCTATAGAACCCCCGGGAGAAGTTTAAAAATTAGGTTTTTTCCGACCACATTTGCAGTTTGTACTGAAATACAGTTGAAGAGAAGAGAATACAGCAGTCGACAACCCAGCAAGCATTTAACTTAGGTTTTATAATTCATAGCACTTACGAAAATGTTGTTTTATCTTAAAAGTTATGAGTGCCGATGGCGAAAATTTAGGCGATTTTTATTTCAAATTTTCAGCTTTTGTAAAAATATTTGTTTTTGTAATATATATGTATATTTGAAAGCAAAAATGCGCCGCAGGCGAAAATTTGGACTAAAAATCGCGCGATTTTTATTCCAAATTTTCAGTATTTGTAAAAATATTTGTTTTTGTAATATGCATGTATATTTGAAAGCAAAAAAGCGCCGCAGGCGAAAATTTGGACTAAAAATCGCGCGATAATAATATAAGAGTTATTCCCTTTATGTTGACTGGCTTTTTCTCATTTCGCTTTGTTCTTCTCTCTCTCATCGTTCGTTTGACAGTTCGCTCCTCACATTTATTCCGCACGGCATTACAAACGTTTAGAAGAACATTTGTAATAATAAAATTCTAATAGAATTTGTAGTATTATTTAGTGTAAATAGCTTTAAATCAATTCTTCAATTAATAAAGAGTGTTTATAAGTGAATTCGTTACTTTTCTGTGTTTGTATTTAAGTGAAATAAGCGTCTGTAATAGGGCATTTTTTCAAGCTTATGCAAAAAAGGTGCATTTTTAACGTTAAATATTGCTATTAATTCTTAATTTTAATTTATAAAAAGTAATATAAATCAAAAGGCTGATATAGTGGCTACATTTGCGTGTTATAATTTTTAAATTCGGTCCACGCACTTAGACATTATAAGCAAATATATCCTGGTAGAAAAGGAAAGCTCAGCCAAATTAGAAAATCATAAACTGCACATTAGTATGTTAAAATAAAAATAAAAAATTCACCTACATAGTATATACACACATTCACTTTCCAATGACATGTTAAACAAATCAAAAAGCAAAAACTAAAAAAAAAAAATTAGAATTCGTACTTCAAGTTGGTGAGGTACGGTACACTAGACAGGGCTAGTTTACTAGGGCGGCAGCCCTTGGTCACGAAAAACCCGACCCATTTCGGTAACGTAGAACCAGCTGCCACAGGAATCTACTTCAAATTGGTCTTGGACATCTTATGAATTGATGTTTTTTTCTGGCAAGCAATAACAACCAGAAACAAGCCCATAAGAAAGAGACAAGGATCGCCTGTGGTTGAGACTAGATTCAACTTCAGCACCAGTAAGCCGCACTGCTAACTTTTTAAGGTGGTCTTGGACATTTTCTGAATTTTTCATAAGGTGTGTGTAAATAGATGGCCGATAAAGTGAGGCAGTGAGTGCTGCTCTACAGATGGGGGTTTTCATTTGTAGTTAAGACATTTTTTTTAAAACGTGGAACATTAATTAAACATTTTCTACCATCTTTGAATAATTTCATTATATACAAATGTAAGTGTATATAAATAACATCTCCCTTTGTTACCTCATAGTTGTGTTTGGAAAGCAAATCGTTTTTATCAATCGCAAGTATTACAGTGGCCGAAGGTCGATATTTATACTGCGGGCAATCTTCCTCCATACCCTACACTTTTATTCAGAGTTCCAACAGAAGACATGTAGACATGCTTAACATATATTCAAACAAACTAAATTATTATTAAATACAGTTTATTTTTCACTTCCGACTATTTAAAATTGTGTTTCAAAAACTAAACAAAACACATTTAAGGTAAATGCAATTATATTTTGTTTGTACGGATGTAAAAAACACGTCGATACAATGGAATTATCGATTCCTGCTATAATATATCTAATAAAGCGATATATCGGAATCATTAGGTCTGTTCGAGCAATGGAATCAACCAATTTCTTTGATTTTTTCGTTGAGTTCGTGAGGCATCCCATGAACTTATTCCCCAATCCAATAAATTAAAACAATTCAGTTTATTTTCATTTCCTACTATATAAAATTGGAGTCAAAAATTAAACAAAACACATTTCGAGTAAATGCAATAATATTGTGTTTGTACGTATGTAAAACACATGTCGATACAACGGAAACATTGATTCATGCTATAAATATATTCTTGGTTGTTTCCTACTCTGTTTCTCTATCATTTTAGATAAAATACAATATTGCACCTTCCGGATTCGCTGTGTCGTCACGTTTACGCTTTGTGTCAGCTGACATGAAAACCTTTTGAGAGCCCCATGTAAATGACAAATCACCACCCTTCTGTTCGGTGGTATTGTAGATGGTTGACGTTTGTAAATGAAAAATGTTGGGTTGTTCTGTAGAAACGTGTCAGCTAATTGCTCTCGTTGAGTTCGGCACACAGTGTTGCCAAACAGTATATTTCGAAATCATTTACAAAATAAACTTAGAGAAATTTTAATTTTTTTTTGAATAACTTAAAACAGAAGTTGAATAATGTTGATTATAGATGAGTAAACTATTTGCATTTATTGGTTTTTGGATTTGGTTAATTAAAAAATGAAAAATTGTAACTGACTATTATGGTTCTCACACTCACTAACCTATCGTAGCTGGTTTCCGCTGCCCGTGGGACACACAAAATTGAGCAGAGCTTATGGCATAGAAAACAACTGCGTTCTATAAGTTACATATATACACAATACATCGGTTTGTGTTTGGTTGTATCGACGCACTTTTAAACACATCCGCGTTATCAGTTACAATTTTTAATTGTATAATAAACCAAAGCCAAAAACCAAAAAATGCAAATAGTTCATTTATCTATAATTAACATTATTCGAAACCTTAAAACTTTTCTAAGTTTATTTTGTAAATGATTTTGAAATGCACTGTTTGGCAACACTGTGTGCTGAGAGAGCAATCAGCTGACACGATTCTTCGGAAACTATCCCAATTCCTACGATAAAATCTACGATATACGGAACGGAAGGGTTGTAAGATTCATTTACATGGGGCTCTCATTAATTTCATAATGTCAGCTGCCACGGGCCTGCGTTTACGTTGATGACTGTGAGCATCATTACACGGTGTACGGAATATAGAATTTGGCGCCTTCCGAAAATGGCTACTTTAGCTTTTCATAAACAAGTCAAAGGAAGAGAAGTTATGTGTTTGTGAATATTCAATAAATGACTTGATAATTTGTAAATTTAATTTAAATTTAATGCTATTTTAAATAAACCAAAATAATAAAAGATAAAAATCCGTGTATCAAATTATAAAAAAAAAAATAATAATAATATCTCTGGATGCAGGTTTTTTGCCGAAGGTGCCGTGGTAAGAAGGGGTATGTGTGTGTATGTATTTCCTTGTGTTTGGCAGTTTCCATTGTTTTGTTTAAATAGAAAGTAATTTCTCTTTCTCATGCATCAATGACGTCACAGCTAGTTGAGAATAGGCAATCTTGTATATTACATTCCTTGATAATCTCATTGAAATTTTGACAATAAAACCATTAAAGTGCAAAAACAAAGCAAATGCATTGTAGTTGCTTTAGCGAAGTCACCTTTTATGAATTCGCCTTGAAGGTCACCTTTGTTTACATATGTCATTCAACAATGGCTAAGCGGTTTACTTCCAAATGGCGAGAGTCAGCAAGCTTAATTATTTTAGCAAAAGATAAAACCAATCAAGATTTTCTGTGCGATTATAAAGTAAGTTTTATCTGAGTACGATTTTTCGGCTTTTATTGTCAGTTTACCATTAAAGGTGTTGTTATTCAATCGAGCTCAAAAGGCATCATTCTATCCAAACTCGGCGGTCTTTCCTGGAGGTGTCCATGAGAGTAGCGATGCTTCGCCCCTGTGGCTGGACCATATAAATAGTTTCAGAAACACAAAAGATTTAAATCTATTCCATTGTAAAAAACCACGGCCAAATATTTTTACAAATAATATTGATCAGGAGATTCCAAGGTATGTTAGTATTTGTGCTCAAAGTTGTTTGTCTTTAATTTTGGTTTTAACTCAGGGACATATCGCTGCGCATTACTGCCATACGAGAAACATTTGAAGAGACAGGAATCCTCCTATGTCTTGAACGTAATAATAAAATAACTAACAGTTATGGTCAGATTTATGAAAACTTTGATCGACGTTACTGGCAGTATCGTGTTCACAACGATCATAAACAGTTCTTGGCACTTTGTAAAGAATTGAATGTGGTTCCGGACTTATGGTCTCTACACGAATGGACTGCATGGCTTACACCCACAACACTTACAAAAAGGTACTATGATATTTATATTTATATATTGAATAAGTCTACTACTTCGAAGGCTTTCATATTTTTCTCGAAATGGTTTTTGTCCTAACAATGATCGCTGAAAGTCAATGAAAAATATGAAAATTGCGCTCGGGTCTTGTTGAAAGAATGAATGAATGGAAATGCGGTTGACACTTCGATTTAATTTTTTTTGTGACTCTACTTATAAAATTAATACCTTATCCAAACCCAGATCCCTTAATAAACCCAAGTTGGGTTGGCCCCTGTGTATGTGCCTTTTTCCGGCCGTATCCGGCCGAGATATCTAATATTTCTTGCTACATATCACATTCGAAAAGAAGCTGTGTTGGAGTTTCTGGGAATTGGTCGTAGAAACGACAGGAGTCGATGGACGATATGCTAAACCTGTGCAGATGGTTTGCGGGATTCGGTAAAACCAATGAAAGATTAAAACCATATTTTATAATTCCAAATTGAAAACTAAAAAGAATTGCTTAATTTTTTTATTCAACTCTAACGTTGTCCAACGTCCAACTTACAATCAACATTCGCCTTCACAGTATCTGAATCGCAATACCCTTCATCTCGCTGTCATTTAACATTGACAACATCTCTAAGGTATTGCAGGATCACCACCAGTGGCATATATGCCTCACCGTTCTTCAACTGTGTTTGCCCTTATTATATATTCAACGTTTTTATACTTTTTTCAACTCTTTGGATTCGCATAAGATATCCTTTATGGCGTTGAACTCTTTTGCAATCTTCTCATAAGTAAATTCCTTTTCCTTTACACTGACGTTGGTTTTTTGAATTTAATTATGCTGCTGTATTTAGCACAAATTTCAAACAAGTTCTTTGTCTCGGACGCATTAAACTTAGATTTTCGCTACGTATTTCAAAAGTTTTAATATTACAATGTACGAGTTCAACGAATCATAACTGAATATTTTATATTATTAAATTAGTACAAAATCTCTGTTAACTTAAGCTACAGTCCGGTTCACTTGATTAAAATGGTTATTAAAGCAACCGTATTTGATCTAGTAACATAAGGGTTTCTCATAATTCAAGTGAAGACTGTAGTTTGCTCGAAAATAAAAATGCATCAAAATATTATTTTATCTACAATGAATTTTGCGTCGTAAAACAGTTGTAATATTGTGCTTGATTTATTGGTTCACTTGAATAGAGGCACTCAGTAAGCATATATTGTTTCCGCATTAAAGCTGTTCGGGACAGTGATGGTAAATGTAGGGAAAATTCCCTACATGTAGGGATTTTTGTCGAAAAATGTGGATGTAGGGAAAAGGTGGACAGATTTTTTTAAATTCTGTAAATGTAGGGAATTTTCAAGAAGGACAAAAAAAAATTTTAAAATAGTGGGGTAAAATTAAAAAAGTGCATTTAAAATAAAAATCTGCGGTAAGATTTCATGCCAGACTTCTTTTCCTTATGGCAGCATACTTTTAAAAGCGTTAATATGGCAACATTGGCTGTTTTTTTCTTCGTTCACGCTAGCACGATTTTTACTTTGCGCGAAAATTGCTAGTTGTCCCACGTTTTGTGGTGCTTTTCAGTTTTGAAGTAAGTTTGCAATTATTTTAGTTTTAGCTTTTTTATATTTAAAATGCATATATTTTACAGAAATGAGCTCCTCCTCTTCGACTGACTCTTCGGAGGAACACCAGGGAAAACAATGCAAGTATCGGAAACAAAAGTTCAATAACAAGTGGCTTGACGACGAAATTTTAGTGGCTAGTTTGAAGCTGTGGCTAACGATCCATTCAAGTGGCAAGTCTGAAGCACGCCGAAACAAAAATGCACCAAAAAATATGAAGGCAATTAAAAAGACATCTAAAATAAAGCGAGTAAACCAAATGGTTTCAGAAATTTCGAAATAAGAAATGCGCTGCAAGTGGTGGACCATTTAATCCCACTCTTAAAAGAAATCGTGCCCGATTCTGAAATAATAAAAAACTCTGAGCTCGGAAGAAAGAAGTGCACCAGCATAATAAAAAATGAATTGGCAAAAGAGGAAAAGACAATTTAGTTAAAAGAATTAAAAGTAAACAAATTTTCCATAATGATCGATGAGAGACATCGGACTCAATACGCATATGTGTCTTATAGTGAGATTTTACGACGAGGAAAGCGAGCGGCTTGTGGTTAAGCTGCTGCATCTAATTCCAATAAGAACTGATTGCACTACAGAAGCTCTGTACGGAATTTTTAAAAAATCTTGAGCAAACAATTCAATTTTGACGTTGCAGTTGCCTCATTATAGTGTAAACACAGGAGAAAAAAATGTAGGGAATTTCGTAGGGAAAGTTTGTTGTAAGCGTAGGGAAAAGTAGGGAATTTTTTTGGGCTGTGTAGGGATTTTTCAAAAAACCATTTACCATCACTGGTTCGGGATCGTTTTTTAAGCATTCATTGTGTTTTAGTGACGAAAGGAAATTCAATTTGGATGGGCCGGAGTAGTACAATTACTATGTATTTCCATGACTTAAGAAAGTAGAAAAGGTACTTGAGTCCATATCACTGCCGTGAAGGTGGTTTTATGGTATGGAAAACAGCTATAAAGCTCTGTTGGAATAATTTTTTTCCAAGATTCGTGAAACATTTAGACCTATTAATTAATGTACCTGTACATACTTCAAATGTGGTCAAAACTTGGATTGCGTCCCAAAACGTTAAAACTTTAGCATAGCACCGTATTCTTTGGGATGGCTTGCTGGTAAGGTTTATGAGAATGAGCAACATTTTGAAGACAAAAATAGTTCAATTCGAATCATTAAAACGTAAAACATGTAAAAAAACAAAATTTCTTCTATTTACTTATTTTTTCCTATTTTGTTAGTGCCTCTATTCAAGTGAACCAATAAATCGAGCACAGTATTACATCTGCCTAAAGTTTTACTGCTGCGAAATATCGTTAAATGGAATACGATTTTTCAGAAAATCTTGGATTACTAGATCAAATACAGTTGCTTTAAGAACCATTTTCTTCCATAAGAATTATTGGCTCTAATCAATTGAATCTGACTTGAGGCTTGAGTTTATCGGATAAATCGGCCCTTATTGTCTTTTAATTTGCCATCGTTTAATTTGCAAAATCGATACGCCACTTTCAGGCAATCAAGTCGCAGCAACAGTCTGGCGGACGGGTGCATACATCTCTTAAGAATTAGTAGTTATGAACATGAAGAACTAATTAATAATTAGAAAATTATAACATTTTATTTCCCTTGCTTGGTTTTGTAACAAATATTATTTTAATATATGTACAGGGTGGGCCATATAGCGTTTGCTTTTTGAACCACCTATTTTTTTGAGAATGGTAACACAAATGACATGTCAAATGTGTTCATAATTTACTTAAAGGTTTGACATTTACGAAATGGGACGCTATACGCTTGAACAAACAACAGGATGGTGCAACTTGTCACACTGCCAAAGTTACACTCGAACTTTTGGCTACCGTTTTTGAATTCCGATATCAATTGGCCGCCTCGGAGCTGTCTTGATGTTGTTCCACAAATGGAGGGACCTACAATTTTAAGTCGATTTAGAACGGCAGATATTTTTATGAGGAGCTTTTTCATGGCAGAAATACACTCAGAGGTTTGCCATTGCCTGCCGAGGGGCGACCGCTATTAGAAAAATGTTTTTCTTAATTTTGATGTTTCACCGAGATTCGAACCAACGTTCTCTCTGTGAATTGCGAATGGTAGCCGCGTACCGACCCATTCGGCTACGGCGGCCGCCGTTAATAGAATATGTAAAATACAACAATTTGAGTTTAATTGTCTTAAAAATGAATTTTTTAATATAATTTCAAGCTATACTTAAAAGTAAATTTTCATTTAATTTGAAATTAAAAGATTGATACATTTTAATTTAACTTTTTGCGCTAATTCTAATAAAAAAGAAAACTCAAAATCTAAACAAGAAATTAAATTGAATTTAACTATGATATATTGAAAGGTAAATTCTTCAATGTGTCTCTACTGTTCACACTATTTACATAACACACTATTATAATTTTGCATAATTGGCACGTACACCCTTTTTTGGGTGTTTGGCCGAGCTCCTCTTCCTATTTGTGGCGTGCGTCTTGATGTTGTTCCAAAAATGGAGGGACCTACAGTTTCAAGCCGACTCCGAACGGCAGATATTTTTTATGAGGAGTTTTTTGCCATTGACTGCCGAAGGGCGACCGCTATAAGAAAAAACTTCTTAATTTTGATGTTTCACCAAGATTCGAACCTACGTTCTCTCTGAATTCCAACTGGTAGTCACGCACCAACGGCACCAATGGTAGTTAACGCAATTCGGCTACGGCGGCCGCCTTATCTATACTAATATTATAAAGAGGAAAACTTTGTTTGTTTGTTTGTTTGTTTGTTTGTAACGAATAGGCTCAAAACTACTGGACCGATTTTAAAAATTCTTTCACCATTCGAAAACTACATTATCCACGAGTAACATGGATTACATTTTATTTTGGAAAATAGGGTTCCGTAAGATATTTGGATTTTTCGGACACAAACTGAAAAAAATCTTATATATAAAATAAAGTCAACTTTTTGTGTGTGCTCGCTAACCGGCCGTGTCTGCACCGAATTAAACCAAACTTACACACATTGTTAAGAAGGTATTGAAGATGGTTTCCGTATAGTTTGGATACCTATTGGTAGATAGGGCTCGAGATATAGGTCAAAACGTGGACCCGGGTAACCTTCGGATGTGTATGTACAATATGGGTATCAAATTGAAGCTGTTGGTGAATGCTTTAGTACAGGGTATTTTTCATGCCGCTCCGTGACTGGGGTCTCGAGATATAGGTCAAAACGTGGACCCAGGTAACCTTTGGTTGTGTATGTACAATATGGGTATCAAATGAAAGCTGTTGATAAGTGCTTTAATACGGGGTAATTTTCATACCTATTGATGACTAGGGTCTCGAAATATATGCCAAAACGTGGACCCGCCGTGTCTTTGCACCGAATTAAACCAAACTTATGCACATTGTTAAGTAAGTATTGAAAATGGGTTTCGTAAAGTTTGGTTGTAATTCGGAGCAGTGGCAACGGGTACAGCGTTCTTTTGAGCCAGCCATAATGTCGCTTACTTTTTTAACGCTTGGGGCGGAACTGAACTGTCAAATTGACAGTGTGAGTTACAATGTGTCAATATTTCTTTCTGATTTGGATGCCATAAGGAAAAAACGTAAGTGCAACATGTAAAAGTTGTTTGTGAATTTTTTTGGAGTGGATTTTGGAACAGTGAATAATTTCTTACGAAATTTGAGAATTTAATGTGAAATCCGAATGAAATTATGTGTTCGTGGAAAAAACAATTTTTTTCGTTTTTTTTTTTTGAAAAATATAAATGGATAATGGTTATAAAAGCTCCAATGCTTAATAAAACATATAAATCGAAACGAAAAATTCATGGATGATCAGGAAAAAAGACGATTGTTTATTCATATGCGTTGATTTGAAATTTAAAAACAATCTTCCTTTTTCCTGATTTTCAATTTCTATTTTATATTTACTCAAAAACAAATAGAAAAACAAAAAATATTGTTTATGCCAAAGCGTTTTAATAAAGAATAAAGAAATAAATAATATGAAAACCATATATTTTCTGTTCTAAACCATATCTATTCTATTTTAGTGTGTCCAACGAAGGGGGCCGGGTTTGCTAGTATTGCATATAATAAAAAATATATACTACATACATATAATAAAATAATGATTCACTTTAATTTTTTTTGTAACAATTCAAAGTTTGGCACCACTATTTCGACGAACGGGCGTACATAGATGAACTAAAATCACCCGTACAACGCTCACCTTCATTTTTTGTAGAAAATGCCACACATTTGCCTTGTCAGAGTGCAACATTTTGAGAAAATAACACGCAACCGTAAGGATATGTTAAGAAAAGTTCAGGAAAATTTGACAGCCCTAGCGCAGCGTTAATTTAAAAAGATTTTTAAGATTAATTTTTCGTGAAACTAGTTATTACGGCAACCTTGACATTAGCCAATCGATTTATCGGCCTATCCAAATGGCGAATTGTACGTTTTTTACAGTAAAGTTTGAGGTTTGGTCACCAAATATTTATTCAAACTAGTAAGGAAGTGTTAAATTAGGCACGAACTTTATATACCCGTGCATAATTTCGTTTTATTGTTGTTTTTGTAGCAGATTACTAAATCGTGCCTGTGCGATGTAGTCACCGGTTGTCTTCGTCTAACTTATTTAACGTTAGACCCAGAAAGCGTGTTGTTTCGACAGGTTGGGTCCAGAGGGAGAGGTGTGTTAGGTGAATAGGTTTAATGTGGCATGTGAAGAGATGGTTAGCATCGTGCGGTGGGCCTTCACATGCTGGACATATGTTAGGTATGTCGGGGTCGATTCTGGATAGGTAGGAGTTTAACCGGTTACAATATCCAGAACGCAATTAGGCCAAAGTTACGCGCGTCTCGCGAGGGAGCTGAAGTTATCGTCTGCAATAGGTGGTGATTGGACTGGGATAATGGCATTAGGAGGTCGGGAGTTTAGGAAAGTAGTAAGGGTCTCCCGATGAATGTCAGTTAGTGTTTGTCTGTATACCTGTATACTGTTCGGTCCAGTAGTTGTAAATGTATTTGTTAGTCTTGCATATTTTATTTTTATTTTGGGTTGGGTTTCAAATTAGATAAGCTCATAGCTCTTAGACAATGTGAGTGATAGCTTGTAATATCAGATGAATGGAAATCTAGTTTTAACATATACTTAAAAAGTAAGCGTGGTTTTTATCTGATCTCAATATTATTTATGTCGGATCTGAATGCTTTCGGTCGAGAGCAATACGTTAGCTAAGTTTGAGCGCGTTCTATTAAAGATTTAAAGTGGACAATGGACCGCTCCGGCCATTTTTTTAATTTACTTGCTTCGCATTTCCCTTTTTGGGGTAATCGTTTGTACCAAATATGAGTAATTTGTAGAGAACGACCGAACGACGATTTTTAAGGTCGAACCGTACTTCTGGCAATTTCAGGCGAAGGCGAAACGAAACCGAACCGAACATTTTTAAGGGTTTTATAGTAAACAAGCATTTGACTTTTTGAAAATCCCATAGTTAAAAAAAAAAACAAAAAGTTATATAACAGTCAATCACATTAAATATAATATAAACCCATAACATATATTTACGTTATTTACAAAGAAAATTTTATCTGTATGCTGTAAATACTATATGTTATGTAGTAATTGTTTAATACTCATAGGTTAATAAATGTATACTGTGATGTAAAAACATTTGCTTATCGAGACTTTAACTGACCTGAAGCATTAACCAATTGGTCGCTAGCCACACTCGATGGAGAAGCAGATAGATATCTTAAGGAGGCCTTTATCAGTCGGCTTCAAAAAATCGATTTTTTTACTGCAATCGATAGATATATTATAGGAGAATATGCCCTCAAAATTGTATAGCGGAATTCAAAGAGATTTCGGAGTTACAGGCCTTTGTACCGTCCCTCGTGTGAGTATACTGTCTACATTCTGAAAACTTTGAAACACGTTTTCTTAAAACCATGTTTTTGAAAATGGCGTGTAAGATTAAAAAAAAACGACGAAAGTTTTCGTTTCAAACCGATAATCTATATTAAGATAATTAAAATGCGCAACTAATTAACTAACAAAATAAAAAAAAATAAAAATTAATTTTTTAATGTTATTTAACACCTTTTTTGAAAAAGCGAAAAAAGCACTTTTTTTCAATACTTAATTATGTGTTCATTTTTTCATATTTTTATACAAGAGCAGTCTATCATATGCGGGAAAGCCTTCTGAATAAGACAATATTTTTCTTTTGTGTTTCAGGTGAAAACTACGACCGCAATCTTACACGCCGTTTTACTAGCGCGCAACGAGAAGCTGTATGAGATCCCTCATATGTCCGCCATTTTGTTTTTTTATTTATGTCAAAAAATTGTTTATTACTCTTCAATCATGCCTTCAAATAAATGCAAAAGATTATTCCTTTGTGTCGCTTTTTTCGCCTTGAAAAAAAAATTGAGAAGAAACACCTTTTTTTGAAGCCATTGATTAGAGGCCCCCTTAAGGCAACAGAAATATAGGCTTTGATACCGGTATTAAAAAATTTTAAAATTTCTTGGCCGTAGTTATTCATTAAGATAAGTGCCCAAGTCGTTGGTTAATGAAAAATTATTTCTTCTATACCATTTTGCAAATGATATCACTATCATATCGGCAAACCCCAAAACCTTTTTTGAATTTGTTCTGAAGGAATAAAAATTAAACAAAATAATTGCCGA
Source organism: Anastrepha obliqua (assembly GCF_027943255.1). Lineage (NCBI taxonomy): Eukaryota > Metazoa > Arthropoda > Insecta > Diptera > Tephritidae > Anastrepha > Anastrepha obliqua. Next base: position 37,147,458 of record NC_072896.1, read on the forward strand.
AGTAGAACCGAAACCGAACAGAACTTTTGTAGCCGAACATGGTCGAAGTCGAAGCTTGGTCGTTCTCTAGTAATTTGGCTTTATTTTTAACGGAGATATAACTTCTTTTCTGTTTTGACCATTACCGTTGTATTGGAGGTGGGCGTGGCTACTAACCGACTTTGCTCACTTTCGATGCCATTATATCATGGAAAAAGAGGATCATTAAAATATATTAATTTTTAATCGAGTATAGCTCGCACGGGCGGACGGTTGGACGGACAGGCATGGCTAAACCGATTCTACTCATCATTATGAGCCTTTTGCCACATATTTCGACATCTATCTCGATTCATTTATACTGTGGCATATAACCATTATATGAACACAATTATAATACCCTTGTCCTCAATTTTGCGGGTATACAAATGAAATTAAAATAAATTTTAAATTTAATTATTACAGTGTTATTTCAAAATAGTATGGAAATAAATAAATATGAATCCAAGCTTTATAAACTTTACTTTTCATTCCGCCCTCTAAAAAGCAGCCGGTTTGAAACAGCAAATTACGAATATCAGAGCAAATACAGTCTATCTAATAGAAGCGTGACCGGCAAAATTTAAACTTAGGGTTTCTGCTAAAAAAATTTTCCACACCCCGAAGTTAAAAACCTTGACGACTTTTTTGGACGAGGAAATTTCGGTAGGCTGTTAATTTTTGGAATCAAACAAATTCATAACATCAGTCGAACGGAAATTTATTCTGAACAAAAGTGGGCATGGTTTTTATTCGATCTCAAAAATATTTTAGTATAATTTAAATGAGGCAAGGAACAAGTTTGGGCAAACTTTAGTCGTTGTCAAGATACTCGCATTTACCAAAAAATTATACTTCCCATTTTAAAAAATTTTTCTTTCGTGAAATTCCTTTTTCATGGGCTCCTCACTTTTCCAAATTTGAATAATTTTACTAATATACATTTATAACGGAGATATAAAGGGTTTTCCAATATTAGGTGTTACAGGTAAATGGATTGCGCTATCGAGAGATGATTAACGATTTTTTATGGCCCGAATTGGATGTTATTGATCTGGACAACGTTTATTTTCAACAAGACGGCGCTACGTGCGACACAAGCAACGAAACCATTGATCTTTTACGGGAAAAGTTTCCGGACCACCGGCCACCGAGATCTTGTGATTTAACACCTTGTGACTTTTTTGTTTGCGGCCACGTGAAAGAGAAGGTCTACGCCAACAGCCCAGGGTCGATTCAAGACCTCAAAGATGGAATTCGTGAGGCTATCGAGGACATAGGGTAGCCACTTTCCAATTTGATTATGGGAAATTTCATGAAAAGGATATCGTCCTGTAAGCGTGTCGTGGTGGTTATTTGCCTGATGCTATAATATTTTTCACTATTAACGACATACCTTCCTCTTTATAATGAAATAAACATTCAATCATTTATATTAAGAAATAGCATTTTTTTGAATATCAAAATAACAGCTCTTATTAAAAACCCCTTTATTACTTTTGCCTTTTTGGAAATTACCGATATGTGGGCGTAGTTATTTAGCGGTTTCCCTCATTTTCAATACCACTCTACGTTGGATAAAGGGTAATAGTGCAGCCAGTTTCATAGAAACATTTTAATTTTTGCTTGAGTTACTGTGCGTCTGTTTTTGTCCGTCAAACAGACCTATAAATAAGTATATGTCTATATATATCTCGATTATAAAATCGTTATGTGAACAATTGTTTTTCAAAATATGCTCCGTGATGATCAATACACTTTGCATTCATTTGAATCAATTTTCGAAGCACTTTTTCGAGTCGTGTTTCCAGATATTTTTCAAATTGAGTGACATTCAACGCGAATACAACCTATTGGGAAAATTGCGTTTGGTCATGAAAGGAAAACGTTTTGCATTAAAAGGCTTGTACCGACATCCTGAAAGACATTCCGGTCAATGACCTGAAACACTCTTTCGAAAAGCTTTTAGATCGCGTATCGAGGCCAGAGAGGACTATTTTGAATAAATAAACTCGAAGTTATCAGAACAAAGCTCCTGTCGTTTCTATTTTAGCTCAGCCTTGTTTATTTTGGACTTCTCCTTGTATTCTGGCATAACAACTGATTTTGGACGATCTTCCCGGATCCGCCGGTGAGCGAACAGAAACAGAAAGAAACTCATCGTGCTAAAGGATGGTGCTTACTCTCGTATAATGATTTTAGTTCATCGATGCATTCTTGTCTCGTTAATCGCCGTCGAAAATAGTGAAAAACTATCGCAGTTCGCGCTTTAATTCCATTTTTTTGCCGACATGAATTTTTAAAGACACTTTAAACAATACTAGTCTGGATCACACTTCAAAACATTCTGAGAGAGTTTGTGGTAAAATATATCCAAATTTCCAATAGAAATATCAGATGGCGTCTAATAACTCTAGAAGTGCCCAGGACCAGAAATATAAATAGCAACGCTCTTAATACCTTAGGGCACAAGTACGCGAGCATAAAAATACGTGCTCTTAGTACTTAGACTTTTAATTATTTTTGTGTTTCTGATTAGTGCGATAACTGTTTAAGCGATCTTGCTCGTGTTAACCAGCGCCAATTAGACACATCACGTGAAGGCAAGTTCTTCACTAAGGAGACATTTATTTATTTTATAATCAAATAATACCTATCTATGTAGATGAACTTAAGAAGTAAACGATTATGTAATATGACATTTAACGTAATACGATTTTTAAAAGTAAAGCCACCGAAATTAAAAAAAGGCACATCTTAAAAACGCAAATTATTATATTTTTAAGGTTCGAAACCGCTTTTTATGTCGTGGCGATGGAACATATGCCCGAAGTACTTTTGGAAAGTAATGAAGCTGCGAGTTTTATGGTGGGCATTTGCTTTCTCGGTTAAAATCTTAATACAACTAATATTTTTTTCGTTTTACAGTGGAAGACTCCTGTGGAATTCGTTACTTTATACTTCAGCAAATATTTGTTTCTTCCTCCACCACAATTGTATGAACTATCGCGACTATGCCATTTCACTCGATTGAATGAATTACTTGAGTTTGCGCAAGTACGCTCCCAAAAAGGCATTACACTTATGTTACCTGTTGTACAGCAGTGTATTGACGGCAGAGTGAATTTGATGCCGGGTGATGATCTTTATCCTAGTGATCCTACACAGGATTCAAGCTCAGTTGAACCTATCAATATCTCAATAAAGCAATATAGAGAAATGGCCAAGAATCTGCACCGCATGGAGTTCTTCAATAACAATAAAGTAATCATACAATTGAATTGTTCCCTTGCTGATGGCCATTTACCACCTGTCAACATAAAACAATGAATTATGAAATTTTTGATTTAATTACATTGCTGGAAATTGAAAAAAAAGAAAGGTGCTATTGTTATATATTTATGTTGTATAAGATGCAGATGTAAGACCATTTTTTGAAGAAATATATAATATATGTGATGGTTTGGTATACAATTTAATTTGTTTTTTTTAAGGGTCTTTTTTTCCGTCCGATTAATATTAGGAGTATTCGCTTAAATATTTAAGTTTATGAATCGCGTATATTTACATGTTTACGCGCGAAGTTATACAAGCCACCTGTGAAATATTTATGTAAACTTTGTTTATCAGCTGTTTAACAATAACAATTTACACTTGGCAAGGTTTTATTCCTTGCTTCGTAAGTTTACGAGATCGTTTTCGAGTCAAACATACTTTTACTTTTAGAACTTTTTAGAACAAGTCGAGCCAAGGAGCCCCAAGAGATTTGGTGGCTCCTAAAATACTCAGTTTAAAAAGCCCATTGTATTTAGAGCGCTGGAAAGAGGGCAGATAGTCAAGGAGGGAAGTATCAGAGAAAAAGATAGGAAAGAATAGAGACAGAGATAAAGGTAGTTAGTCCTGTGAGAATTTTCCAGATTCTTTGGCGAATCTGTAAATATCCTCTAGTTTTAGAGAACGAATATTACTAATTTTCACGACATCGGAACCCAAAACTCTTAGCCTTGCTCTAGCAAAGGCAGGCCACTCACAGAGAAAGTGTTCAGTGCTATCCACCTCCTTCAAGCAAGATAGGCACATTGGGTCCTCAATGATTCCAATGGTGGTCATATGCTGACCCCATGGGTTGTGTCTTGTAATAATACCGACCATCAACCGAACGTGTTTCCTTCCTAGTTTTAGTAGAAAGATTGACAGTTTTCTGATCGGACTTGTCGCAAAACACTTTGCAGTTCTACAGCGTTCTAGACCGAATCATCACTCTTTATGTAAATGGTATACTGATCCAATTCATGATTCCTGTGCAACTGATTCCGATTACGATGAATTGGCTCTGGGGCCCTTGAGGGGGAACCGCTGATCCACGGTTGGCCAATTCATCGGCAATTTCGTTTCCTTGAACACCGGAGTGTCCTGGAACCCATATAAGTACAAGTAAAAAATATCCGTCAAACCTCACTGAGTGCATTCTGGATTGCGCCATTGTTCACGCAACGGAAATCTGACATCAAATTTCCTTCCAAATGAAACAATGGGTATCAGGTCGTCTTAAGGTGTCAAAAACAGTGAATACTGCTCAGATAGCAACTTAAAGATTTCTCTGTATCTCGAAGTTCCGTCTTCGTGCCAGAAACCATATTTATGGAGTCTACACATTGCTTTTATTGCTTCCTGTTGTATCTTAAGATCCAGGGGGAGCAAATCAAGCATAGCAAATCAATCTTAGGGCATCACCAGAGGTTGGATGCATAAACATACACTTCTTTGTAGCCTGTATAGTTCCCGGAGTGTGGACTTAACCATGCTCCGTCGCCACCAGACCATAGAGGCGTAAGTGACGATTGGTCTGATAAGTGTTGTATATATCCCCAGGAACACAGCAGGTTTCAGACCCAGGGTTTTACCAAAGGCTCTGCGGCATTGCTGAAAAATCCTTAATGCGCGATTTACCTTCAGTAAAACGTGTGTCTCCCAAGTCAGCTTCTTATCCAAGATTACTCCTAGATATTTAACTTCATCGGAAAGACCAAGTGTCACACCTTTCAGTGTTGGAAGACTAAGTCCATCCAATTTTCGTTTTCTCGTAAACAAGACTATGGTGGTTTTGTTCAGAATAACGGAAAGACCTTGTCTCATACACCAGTCATCGATTTTGTCCAGAATCCAGATTTATCCGATGTTAGCGCACAGACATCGTTCGCATATGCTTGAACATGAAAACCGAGTTTCTGCATCTCCGTCAGTAGAGAGTCTACGAGCAAGCACCACAGAGGAAGAACAACTTCTTGGGGACATCCTTGCTGGGCCCTGACCGTGATTAGTTCGTCACTGTTCTCACCAGCGGTTAACAGCCTCTTAGAAAGCATGGGATATATCCACTTTACAATGGTTTGATTAACTCCATCTCGTTCAGCAGAAGAACGTATTGAGTCGAAATTGGCATTATCAAAAGCCCCCTCAATGTCCACGAACACGCCCGCTTCAGCAGGGCTTCAATCTTGCTAACAAGATCGTGTAAGGCTGATTCACATGATTTTCCACTCTGGTAAGCGTGTTGATTTCTACTAAGTGAATTTCTTGGCAATACCCCCACTCGAATATGTTTCTCCACCACTCGTACTAGACTTTTCAACACGAACGATATCAAACTGATTGGTCTAAAACTTTTTGCTAGGGAATAGTTATCTTTTCCTGGTTTCGGAATAAATACTACTCTTGCGCTTCGCCGTTGGGTTGGTATATGACCAAGTGCAAGACAGGCTGTGAAGATCCTTTTCAGGGCCTCAATCAGTTTGTCTCCTCCTTCTTAAGCATTGCTGGATATATTCCGTCAGGTCCAGGGGACTTAAAGTTTTCAAAGGAAGACAAGGAAAAGCTTATCGATTCTTTTGTTACTATCCGATTAGCTGTACCTAGAGGTTCCACCCTCGTTACCGTTATTGTTCATGCCACTCTCTACTTCAGAGAGTGTTCTACTACTCTACTCGGAAAATGGGTTTCGAGTAGAGCATTAAACGTTCCCGATTTGGAAATGGTGTATAAACCATCAGGTTTTCGAATGGCATCCAGCCTTACTGAGCGGTCTAGATGAAGGACCTTACAAAGTTTAGCTGTTTCCCTCATTTCTTCGATGTTACTGCAGAAATTCTATAGGAATCAAGTTTGGCTTTCCGTACTTTTTTCTTATGTTTTCTCTGTGTAAGTCGATGGTTGGTGCAGTCCTCTTCTGTTTCGGTTTTTAAGGCCTTATTAAGAAGTTTTCTGGACCGTCCATGACGCTTCGACGGTTAAGGGTTACACCAAGGAACCGTTTTCCCCTGTCTACTTTGCCTGAGTGGGCACAGCTCTTCAAAGCAATTGTTTAAACTACCTTCTAAACCATACTTACATACGGGGAATGCTGCTGTAGTGACAGACCTTGGCGGGATATAAATCCGGGTCGTTTCGGTAACCTAGAAACGACTGTCGTGGAAACGTATCTACCGTCATTGCCTTTGCTGCCTTTCTCGCGTGTGATTCGCCAAACGTTGACGGAAGAGTGTCATTCGACATTTGAGGTCTCTTAGCCTTTGCCTTGTCAGGTAAAGGTTTATCTGCTTTGGATTAGGTCGAGGATACAGGCATTTCCGAATTCCGTCTCTCTTCCTCTTTCCTCTTTTTTGCCTTTCTCCTCTTCCCGGTCGTTGGCACAGACCCCGTTTCGTTTCTGGAAGAGTGCAGCGGTACAGGGGAATCCTCTGTTCTGCCGCGCTTTCCCGTTCCCATTACAGGTGTCGAAGTTGACGGAGCTTGAGTACTTGCCTTGGCTAATGCTTCGGCTTTCTTCGCCTTCTGTTTTCCTCGTTTGATTTGCCTTGCGGATAGACCAGCACCTGCTTTCGAATCTCCTACGTACATTCTACTTTCGATAATTATTATTTTTTATGTTGGTACACTCGTCTCGAAGATATGTTGACGGTTTTAGCAATATATCATGTTTAGCTTGTTTGTGAGAGGTATAAATAAAAAAGGTGTTTTGCGTGTTCGGCGAATTTGTATCAAATTTTGTGAAACAATGGAATTAAATGCTCAAAAACACTTGAAATGTTGACTGTTGACAGTGGCATACCGTGAGAGCACTCTGAGTCAAAACAATGTTTACAAGTGGTACACGCTTTTCACAGAAGGTCAAGAAGATGTGATTGACGACGCTCGCTCTGGACGCCCCAGCACATTAACAACCGATGAAAATGTTGAGAAAGTGAAGAAAGTTGTTATGGAGAATCGTGGCATCGCTCAGAAATTGTTGAATGACGTCAACGATGATCCAGATTTGCTTAAAAGGGTCATAACTGGTGACGAATCATGCTTATATGGTTATGATCAAAGCCCAATCATCGCAGGGCAAGAGTGCAGGAGAGTCAAGACCAAAACAAGCACGCCATGTTCGGTCAAATGTCAAGGTTTTGCTCACTGTATTCTTCGATTACCGTAGGCGTAGTGCAACAGGAGTTCTTATCAAAAGGTTGTACGTTAAAAAAGGAGTATTACCTTGAAGTTATGCGCCTTTTGCATCATAAAAATTCACCTAATCATTCATCTTTGCTTGTGAGAGATTATTTGGCCAAAACAACACCGTTATCATGCCTCAGCCACCGTATTCACCAGATTTGACCCCCTGCGACTTTTTCCTGTTCTTAAGATTGAAGAGCCCCAAGAAGGGATAGCGTTTTGCGACGATTAAGATAAAAACCGAATCGCTGGGACAGCTCAAAGACATACCAAAAAGTGCATATCAGAACTGCTTCGAGGATTGGAAAAAACGCTGGCACAAGTGTATTATATCTGAGGGGGACTACTTTGAACAAGATAAAATAGAAATTGATGAATAAATAAATATTTTTTGAGAAAATTGAAAATTTACCTAACTTTTTTAACACACCTCGTACATTAAGTTTTTAATTGTCAGCACTATCTCAGCTAGCGCATAATTCATAACCGCATAATAAAGTCGGAATCGGAATGAAGTACGCTCTGACTAGGAATAATCTAATTCCCACTGGGGTAAAATATAGAATATACCAAAGGGATCGAAGCATACCATGTGATTGTTCCATGTAAGAGTGCGATTAAATATAGGGTCTTTCAATAGTGACGCCTAGATATCAGTAGCGAATAATTCCTAGATGGTATCTGTATTTTATGTCATTTTTGAAATTGTACAAAGAACAACAAATTGCAAAATTCGTGATTTTTTTGGTGGAAATAATCGTCCGAATGAGTCGACAATTCAAAGGTTGGTGAAAAACCTGGTTCGGTAGAACATAGAAAAATGACTGACAGACCAATAACGTTCTGTTCGGAATATTGCTGATGCAGAGCAAAGTTTGTTGAACAACCTTCAACATCGATATCTCGACATTTTCAACAATTTGGCACTCATGAATCGACGGTTTGGCGGATTTTACCTGTAGACGCGCGCATGGTGGGCAATCAAATGATGCCACTTTTCACATATATTATAATTCTTAACAGCCATATTTTGAACAAAAATATTAAAAACTGAAAGAATCTAATGTTTTATTTTAAAACAACATTTACGCGCGTTCTTACAGAGTCAACATAAGCACAGAATCTTGCAAACATTTGAAGACGAGGAATTCAAAATTTATCAGCTTTAAATATAGATATTAAAACATTGTTAAGATTACCATATACTTTTGAATGGTCAAGAAGGGTTAGAATTCAAAAGATCTTTTTATCCATCTTATGCCTAACATCATCAGTAACTTTTAATGGTGCAGTTATACAACTTCTATTGGATCTGTAGATAATAAAGAATTTTTGTTCAAAAAGGAGATGATCTGCAACGTAGTTGATGCACATGAAATCGGGGTACAGGGTGAAAATTTGGTACAGGGAGCTGATCAAAAAGCAGAATTTTTGCTGGTATGCGTGAATTTATATAGTAGGCATTTTGCATAGAATGTGAAAACTTTTGACGTGATAACGTCTTATAATTCGATTTAACAGGCTGCACGCACGAAAAAATGTGTCGTTACCTTGCTCATTAGTGTTACCTTGCTCATTGCCGTTACCTTGCTCATTAGTGTTACCTTGCTCACTGCCGTTACCTTGAATGAACTGCAAGCGAAAGCGCGGAACGAACGACAAAGCAAACGAACGGCAACGTTCGACATCTTGCTCTCTCCTACTTAAGTGAGCGTATATGTGTATGTATTTGCATATGCCTTCTTATTGATTATTATTAATTTGATTTACTTGAAGTCGTTATCTTGCTCATGCGTCGTTACCTTGCTTGAACAGCATGTTATGTTATGTTATGTTATGTTATGTTATGCTATGTTATGTTATGTTATGTTATGTTATGTTATGTTATGTTATGTTATGTTATGTTATGTTATGTTATGTTATGTTATGTTATGTTATGTTATGTTATGTTATGTTATGTTATGTTATGTTATGTTATGTTATGTTATGTTATGTTATGTTATGTTATGTTATGTTATGTTATGTTATGTTATGTTATGTTATGTTATGTTATGTTATGTTATGTTATGTTATGTTATGTTATGTTATGTTATGTTATGTTATGTTATGTTATGTTATGTTATGTTATGTTATGTTATGTTATGTTATGTTATGTTATGTTACGTTACGTTATGTTATGTTATGTTATGTTATGTTATGTTATGTTATGTTATGTTATGTTATGTTATGTTATGTTATGTTATGTTATGTTATGTTATGTTATGTTATGTTATGTTAATGTTAACTCGTTCTCTATATCCATACAAAATATCTATCAAACAAATAAAATTAAAATTTTCTTTTGAAAAATGCAACCATTCAATCAGTATTTTCTTATGACGTTATCACGTTAAACTATCGTCAGTAAACCGACTTTACAGACAACCTCTTTTTTTTTATCACGAAGAAAGACGTTGCTGAAATTAGTGTTTCTTCCAAAAGAAATCATATCACATTTAATGAAAAAGTTATTATTTATTTACCAAACCAGATTAAACTGCTAAAATATGAAATTTTAATCAATGAGTGTAAAAATTATTGTAAACCTAAATTATTATACTCTTATAACATTAACTTTTAATTCTTAAGCAAACATACATTTAAATAGCCTTAGCCTTCGGTGAAGCCAGAGAATGTTAATGCAATGAGAAGGAACAAATGTTAAATGAGCTTTTTTCGAGTTCTAATTTATAGATTCATAATAAGGTCATTTCAAATTCAACTTTCCTGAAGAGGTCGGAATTGCAGATATTTACCACGCGAGTGACGCGAGTGGAGGGTTTCTATATTTACTTACCACGCTAGGCCAAGAATTCAGATATTTTCTGCGTTTACCATACTATTGAGGACGTTCATAAGATTTTTCGGCACACTACTAAGGAAATCGAAGCGAATAAAATTGCGATTAAGAAGGCCGCGCGGTAGTTAGTTTGTGGTGCAGAAGCTAAAGTCGACGGAATTATTCGTTTTGTTTTTTGGCACGTATATAATTCAGGTTCAAATCCTGAAGTCATATTTTTTTTCTTGCAGATTTTTTTTTTTTACAATTCAAACCAGGAAAGTTTGGTAAAATTTTTGAGTTTATTTTAATTAAAATTTCTTTAAAATACTGTTTTTTGTATTTTATAAATGGAAATTTCTTTTCGGTATAAAATAGTTCATACTGGATATGACCTGATTTTTATATAAATCAATCAAAACAGAAAATATGTACATATGTCTATAATCTATTTCATCAAATCCAAATTATATTGATGAGAAAATATCATTCTAATATCCGTCCAGAAAGCCAAACGCGCATACACAGATGCATATTCATATAATTACGCATACAAACTTTCAACTAACGCAGAATATGTACATATAAAACTGCGAATCGAATAAATGAGTGATTTAGAAAAGATCATTAATAATTGTAGATTAGCGCAATCGTGAAAGACGTGTCGTATATGCAGTACATCGTCTCATATTTGACTCAGGTTCAAATCCTGTGCACAGTTTTTTATTCGATATTTTTATTTCATTTTTTATATTTGGTTTAATTGAAATTGATTTAAAATAGTGTATTCAGGTTTTTCTAATACCAGTTATTTAGAAATTTATTTTCTACATAACATTATTCATTTGAATTGATTTATATGTAAAACAGCCATAAAGTCAATCATATGAATATGCATTCCTATATTTAATTTCTTCAGTCAAATCTGAACTACTTACATACACATATTGATGAGAAAATATTCTAATATCCATCCAGGAAGCCTAACGCGCATACTCACATATGTGTTTAAATATATGCACAAACCACCACCATTCTAACAAAACCCAGAACACAAGCTTCTGCGCACACTTGACACATGGGATATGTATACCCTATGAGCAAAAAGAACCGGGAAGGTGATGTTGACTGCTTCCTTCGATTGCCAAGGCATAGTCCACCATGAGTACCTTCCATCGGGCCAGACAGTCAATAGAGAATATTATTTATCCGTTTTGAAACCTTAGAGAGATGCTGTGTGTTGCAAACCGCCGGAAATGTGAGCAAACAATTCTCAGATCTTGTATGATGATAACGCGCCATCGCACTGATCAAAGAGAATACAAATCGGCCTGCCGGGGGTGTTTGGAGGACTGGGTTAAACGTTGGCACATGTGTGTTGCTTCAGACGGGTCATATTTTGAAGAAGATAATATAAATTTGCCTTAAATTTAACTCTGTTTTGTTTAATTTAAACATTCCCGGTACTTTCTGATCATAAGGTACATACTTGCGGCTTTGCGGACAGCAATGTGTGATTCGCTGGAAGTCGCATTAACTCGCGACTGTCGCACAGTTAGAAGACATATTTACATACATATAAGGGTGCATACATACATACGGAGCCGCGGCCACTCGACATGACAAAAATTCAAAATTTATCAAATATTGGCAAATAATTCGACGCGAAATATTCCAATATTGACTATTTTCGAACGGTCGCGAAAATTGGCATATGGGCGGCTCGTTTTATGAATGAAATTGAAATATGAGCTCTAACTTATGAATGAACTTTTTGTTTTTCTTCTAAATTGTTCAGCGCAGTCGCTGATAGAATCATGGCCGCTGCGACTGCGTCTACGAATGTATTTTATTTTTGTAGTCGCCAGGCTTAGATTTTAGCTTTGGGCGACATGCGCATGTGAGGTATGTGTTTTTGTTGTGTTCTAGAACATTTTAGAAAGTGCGGTGGCAAAGCGGCCATGGCGTTGCGCTTGCTGTTGCTTTTGCGTCTATCAAAGTACATATCGTGTTTTTGTAAGTACAATACATATAAGGAATATCGACTGGTGAAAGACAAAAGTACACGGAAGCAAGAAGGGAGCGCTGTGCTCGCGCATATACATATGCATGAATGTATGAACGTGCATGGATGTAGTAACATATGAATACAATTATTTTGTAGGAAGTTTAGAAGGCAAGTAGGTATATATGTATGTATGTATATATGCTAGGACATAATACATACATAGAGCAGAATTGCTTTTGCACTTGTTAGGAAGAAACTCGCTAGTGCGTATGTGTATTTGTCTTGTAAGAATGTGATGTGCTGTGACTTGTGTACATACATAAGTCAAGGTTATTTGGGCATACATGCATATGTACATATGTATGAAAGGAAGATGATGTTCTTGCGCTTGTGCATTATTGTTTTTCATATACAAATGTACATACCTACATATGTATGTAAATGCTGTCGAATACATAAACTATAAATTGACATACAATATAAAATAAGTGTTGATTTATCTTAAACCGTTTTTTTTTCTTAATGCAAATACCTTCTATTGACATGTACATACATATTATGTATGTATATTGTCATATACCATCATTTATGTACATATAGAGTATACGTTCATTTATGAATGTATTTAATGAAAAACTTCATGAATTACTTTCAGAACTTTATTAAAATTAATTCGCGTCGCGCGCATGCACAAAACCTTGGTTCACAACGCAGGCGCAGAAATAAACGCACTGCGTATTTATCCTCCCCATGTGACTCGGCATCAATTCTCGGCGCCAATTTTTTTTTTTTTTTTAATGTGTTTTTTTTAATGTAACCGTAAAAAATTTTTAATAAATTTTATGTATCCGCTTTCAAAAGTAACAAAATGGTAAAAAAATTAGCAGTCGAAGAAATAAATGCACCGCCTATTTTTCCTCGCCACATGTTAGACTCGATTTCAATTCCCAGTGCAAACCTTTTTTTATTAATATAATTTTTTTTTTTTTAAATTCGTTTTTTTTTTATGTAATTAAAAAAAATTATGTAATAAATTTTACGTATTCGCTTATTATTTCAAAAAATACGAAAATATATTAGTAAAAATTTAATTAGTTTAATGTATTTATCCTCCCCACGTGACTCGCCATCAATTCTCGGTGTAAATTTTTTTTTTTTCGTTTTTAAATTTTTTTTTTTAATGTAATCGTAAAAAAATTTGTAATAAATTTTATGTATCCGCTTATCATTTCAAAAGTAACAAAATGGTCAAAAAATTAGCAGTCGAAGAAATAAACGCACCGCCTATTTTTCCTCGCCACATGTTAGACTCGAGTTCAATTCCCGGAGCAAACTTTTTTTTATAAATTTTATTTTTTAAAATCGTTTTTTTTTTAATGTAATTGAAAAAAAAATTATGTAATAAATTTTACGTATTCGCTTATTATTTCAAAAATACGAAAATAGTAAAAATTTAATTGGTTTAATGTCGAGGTGAGAAATGTGTTGTGTGTTGAGGTGAAAGATGTGTGGTGTTTCTAATTTTTGTGTGGGCAAAAGTCAGTGAGGTGTCTATAAACTCGGTGTGCTAAATGACCTTATTACAAATCTTTCAGATCTCAATTGTACTAAAAAAAGCTTACAGTAACATTTGCACCTTCTCATTGCATTAACATTCTCTGGTGAAGCAGAAGGTAGTGAAGTTCGTTTAAATTTTTTCCTTTTTTCTAAATAGAAATAATTAAAGCATACATATTTAATTTAATTTAGTAAAATAGTGTATGCCTCATTTTCTGAGCTTAATTAATTATTTTGTTAATAGGATAAATAGCTACGAATAATTGACTTGAAACTTTTCGTTGTCGATGATAGATAAGAATGGGAGGGTTGGACGACCAACATTATTTTTTATGACTTTATGAGCGCTTAGGCATTTAATGTACGCATGCATTTCGCGTCACTTTAAATTAAAATTTGTTGCTATGCTTATACTCTAGTGGTGTGTCGTCCACTTGGCGGTGAACCTTCCGCCAATGCAAATGCTTTAATCTGACAATTTTATGGAATTAACACAATTCTCGTTTAATTTTATTTTAGCGTGAGATGAGAAAAAAATAAAAGGTAAATGGGACACTTTCAATTTGTGAATATTGCTATGGTTTGACTTTAATTTGATGTTAGAACTAATATTAAATATTAGGTGGTTAATTTTCTTGAAGTTGTTAGTGCTACAGTTGGCTAAACTAAATTACAGTAGACTAAATTAAATGGGTTTCTAAACAAGATTGTTTCGCACTTTTTTGGGTTTATTTTTAGGTGCCAATTAAGCGTTTTTCAGTAAGAGTGCTTTTTGAATAAAACACAAACGGTTTGACTTTTTTAACTAATTTTTTTTTTATTATCGAGTTTGAACATATACGTTTAAGTATGAAATTCGATTTCTTTTGCATGACCACCGCGTGCACGTTTTACGAAGTCCAATCGTTGAACCCAATTTTCGACCACTCTTTTGCATAAATCGGCCGAAATTCCAGCAATTTCGCATTCAATATTGGCTCTGAGCTCACAAATCGTCGCCGGCTTGTTACTGTAGACCAATGACTTCACATAACCCCAAAGAAAATAGTCTAGAGGCGTCAAATCACACGAGCGCGGCGGTCATTCGACCGGTCCATTTCTGGAAATAATGCGCTCATCGAACTTACTCTTCAACAAATCAATTGTAGCGTGTGCTGTGTGGCTTGTGGCCCCGTCCTGTTGAAACCACATGTCGTCTAAGTCCATACCATTCAATTGCGGCCAAAAATAATCGTTTATCATGTCGCGGTATCGATTTCCATTCACAGTAACGTGGCGATCGTTCTCGTCAACGAAAAAATATGGGCCAATTACGCCGCCGGCATGTAAACCGCACCAAACAGTGATTTTTTCGGTATGCAACGGTGCTTCATGAATCACGTGTGGATTGCTTTCTGCCCAGTAACGCATATTTTGCTTGTTGACAAAGCCATTGAGCCAAAAGTGAGGTTCATCACTGAAGATGATTTTTTGGAAAATTTATGAATTTTCATAAAAAATTTGCACGATTTGCAATCGTTGCTCAAGTGTGTAGCGTTCCATGATGAAATGTATACTAATGAAGTTTACAAATGACAAGCGAAAAATAAAAAATATTGCGTCGTTCGCCCTCCCTATCGGAAAAAAAGTTGAAGCGCACCTATTGAAAAACGCTATATATTGTTGCCTGCGTAATAGATGACGAGTTCGTCAGCATATGAGATGATATTTTTAAAATTATCTACTATGTCCTGAATAAATATATTAAAAAGTATTGGTGAGTTGACTGTTCCTTGCTGTAAACCGTTTTTCATTATGAAGCTTTGAGAGCTTTCAGCTTTACCATTAGACACTATAAATTATATTATTAATTTATTGTAGATCATATTGTAAATTAACATCAATAGATGCAGACGAGATTTGCATTTAGTTAGTTTAAATGTTAAACCTTTTGTCCATAGTCCATCAAAGCCAGTTTCTAAATCAATCAGACACGCAACAGTTGTGCAACATTTTTTATGCTAGTTTCAGTTTATGTATGAGACGAGCCCGTGAATTGCTTGAGTGGTAGAATGCTTGTATTTAAAACCAAACTATTTTTCGCTTACAAGTTTATTTTCTACACAAAATTTGTTTATATTATTATTTATGAGAGCTTCATATACCTTGCTGATATTAGGGAGAAAGCTTATGGGGCGTAAGTTATTTATAACAGTAGGAACTTTGTTTTTTTTTGGGTATAACGATGTTTTGCCCCTTTTTCCAATTTTGGGGAAAGTAAGCGTTATTCTATATATTATTAAACAATGAGCAATTTCTTAACATCATTGTGTATGCTAAATTTTTTAGAACAATATAAGGTATGTTCTACAAGCCAGATGACAGTTTTGCTGGAAGGTTCGAGAAAACATCGATTATTGTGCCTGGTGTGGCGAAGTGATTATCTGTCTGATAGTCTTCTAGCACATTTGATTTCTTATTTTCGTTAAATGTAGTTTTTCTGTAATGCAAAGGTTGAAACCCTTTATTACTATGTTGTGAGTATAATTATCAGGATAATTCTGCTTTGCGGAGTGAACAGATTGCATATATGAACCTATGGAGTTAAGTATGGGGTCTTGATCTCTTACTATAAGATAGTCGGATGTAGTTTCGATTTTAGTTTCGTCTATGTTAGCCTCTTTAAGTAAAGGGTTCTCCAATAAGAGGTGTTATTTTGATATTCAAAGAATAATGCTATTTTTAAATCTAAATGATCGGATGTTTATTTCATTATAGATAGGAAGGTATGCTTTTAATAGTGGAAAATAACATCAGGCAAATTACCACCACGACCACGCTTACAGGACAATATCCTTTTCATGAAATTTTCCATAACCGAATTGCAAAGTGGCTGCCCTATGTCCTCGATAGCCTCACGGATTCCATCTTTGAGGTCCTGAATCGACCCTGGGCTGTTGGCGTAGACCTTCTCTTTCACGTGGCCCCAAAGAAAAAAGTTACAAGGTGTTAAATCATAAGATCACGGTGCCCAATTGTGATCACCTCTTCGAGAGATAACACAGTCCGGAAACTTCTCCCGTAAAAGATCAATGGTTTCGTTGCTTGTGTGACAAGACGTAGCGCCGTCTTGTTGAAAATAAACGTTGTCCATGCCATCAATGCCAACTAATTCCGACCATAAAAAATCGTTAATCATCTCTCGATAGCGCAATCCATTCACCAATAACACCTGTTATTGGAAAACCCTTTATATGTTTAGAGTTAATAGGTATTTTAATTTTATTCAACTCGAGTTTAGTAGCCTGAAGTTTTTTTTTTTTATTTTTTTAAATAAGTCCAATGAGTCTTGAGAGTCTATTGCAATCAGATTTCTTTTATAATAGTCATTCGATAATTTAGTGATATTTTCTTTAAGTAAAATCTTAGTAAATTTAAGCCTGCTTTTAAGCTGTGGTAGTCTTTCGTCCCGGAATATTATTTCCCTTCTTGTGTTTTTTTATTACAGAGAGAATATTAATTTTTTCTTTATGCAATTTTGTGATGATAGCATTGCGGTATATTTTATATGCGTCAATTTTCGGAAATTCAGGAACATTCTCTTCAATAGTATGTAAAATTATGCTAGATAGTGCGTTTAAATGAATGTATATTTCTGTATTTTCTAGATTTCTTTCTTTGGGTACCGGAGACTCATATGACAATTTCTGTATGATTTTGCGTTTGAATTTATCCCAATTTGTTCTCCTATAATCATGGTTTCTGAGAGAATTAACTATAAATATCTGAAAAGGGTTTAGGGTTGAATCACTTGAGATTTCCATTTGGATCGCTATGATCGCTGTCAGAATCGAGGTCATTTATGCAGTTCGTAGTATTATTTACTTTTTTAAAAAATAGTCTGGAATCCATTATACATACGTCAAGAAAAGAGTTGGTTCTGGGAAAATAAGGCGTTACTGAAGCGTAAAGTTCACAGCGATACTTAAATTGGTGTTTTTCAATCCATTTATGAAGAACTTTTCCTTTTTGGTTGCTAGTTGCATTCCCCCAGTTACCATGTTTACTATTTAGGTCTCCCGCGATTAGAAAGAAATTGTCTGGGTTTTCTAGCTTCAAGTTTTGAAATAAAATATTAAAATCCATCTCGAAAGGGTCATTGTTATTATCACTTGAGTAGCAAGCAGCTACGACATATAATGATTTTTTTCTGCAGTAGATATTTTTATAATACAAGATTCTAAACATCACATTTTTGCGATGCTTGTAACGTTTATATATATAATGTTGTCTCCACTGAGTACACCTGTACCGCCTCCTTGTTTTTAAGTTAGCTCTGTCCTTGCATTTTAGAACATAGTTACTGAACCAAAGTTTGTGTCTATTATTTAGTTTAGTTTCGTTCAACAGAACGATGTCTAGTTTATGCTTTATTAAGAACTTATCAAGATTATACCTTCTAGGCTTTGTGATAAAAGAGTTAACATTAATGAATGTAATATTAAGTGTGTTTTCAGTTGTATTATTCATGTTGAACCTCGAGTAAAGAAAGAAGAGTATTTATGCGAGAAGCTTGATCTTGCTATTGTTTTTAGGGGTTTAACAATTGGTCTCTTAGATTATCCATCGCCTTTTTAAGCTCTAATAATAAGTTATTAGTTAGTTTTTCATTATTACTAATCTATATATATAAAAATTAAGCCGAAAAAAAGTGTGCATTTGTCTCCGGTAATCTCAGCAACGCGTGTAAGAAAAACAATGAAAGTTTCACACATTGTTGGTGTTGCTTTGGCAAAGGTTTCTGTGAAGTTTGGTTGAAATCCGATAACGCGTGTGTGTGGGGTGCGCCAGTTAAGTGAGTGTGTTTTTATTATTATTATTATTATTATTATTAAATTTGTATAATAACAAGTTATACAAATATAAGAAAGCAGCAGCACTAGCAGCATAGGCCATCGGCTGTCAGATAACAAAAAATGTAAATGTACTTTAAATTAGGTCTAACGTTAAGTAATTATCATATAATATTTAAATGCTTATAACTAAATAAAATAAACAAAGGAAAATGTTAGATCCGTCTTAACAAGTCGTTGGCTTTTAGAAATTTGTAGACAGTCAGTATATTACTTGCAGATGGCTCTTTAAGAAAATCCAGTGCAGGAGAGGATCCAAAGAATTGTTGTCTGGAGGTGTGTAGATTTCGACAAGATTGTAGAATATGATCTAAGGTTACGGTTTCGTCACAGAAGGGGCAATCGGCTGGCAGCGTACGTTGTAGAAGGTGTGCATGTGTGAGAATAGTGTGTTTTTGCTATTTGCCGCACGTATTTTTTGTACCGCACATAGCATTCATTAGAATTGAATACATTTTGGTCGTGTGTGTCTGGGCCGATTATTATGAAATTTGGTATATATATATATTTTTCCACGGGGAAGGTTAGTGTAATATGTTTATTGATTCGACTCACCACCAGGTGGCGCTGCCGAAGGCCAAAACGAGGACCCGGGTAACCCTAGGATGTGTTTTTACATTGTGGGTATCAAATCAAAGCTACTATTGAGTGCTTTAATACAGAGTATTTTTTAGATCTCTGAGTTACCAGGGTCTCGAGATATAGCCGAAAAGGTGGACCAAGGTACCCTTGGATGTGTTTGTACAATATGGGTATCAGATGGAAGCTGTTGATGAAAGCTTTTAAGTGAAGTAATTTTTACTTCCCGTTTCCGGGATAAAGAAAGGAGATGGAGATGGAAGAGGAAAAGGAATAGCTACAGGAAGAGGAAGGGAAAGAGAAATAGAAAGATAAAGAGGAAGAGGAAGACCACTTATTATTAAAAATTAAAAAAAAAAAATTCTAAAAAAATTTTAAAATGTTACATATACGCTTATTATATAAACGTTAATCTGAAGTCAGTTATAGTGAAAAATTCATTGTATCATTGCCGTCGTGATTGGTGATCGTTTCCTTAATTTTTTGCAGAAAGGTTATGCTAATATGAGATATTACCTATATCATTCATATATTTACGTATTACCTGTGTACTCACAAATATACGGTTGAAGCAAATATATGTCAGTTTTTTTACTTCGCCTGGAAAAGTTTATATAAATTTAAGAAGAGTAAATAGAACTTATTTTATATCAGACTTCACGCAAAAAAGTCATTTGCACCTGAACACATAGCTGGGTTAAAGCGGGGGGAATAGAACAGTTCTCTTCTCCTTCTCCGCTTTTTCGCACACGGACATGTTCAAACAGTCAGACTAACTACAAATGTACGTGTTCTAATGCAAAATGATCCATCAGCTGCTGAATTTTCACAGCAATTATTGGATATTGGAAATGGCAAAGTTCCTGTCGATAATTTAACTGGCTTGATAACTTTACAACCAAAATTTTGTCAAATAAATCAAACGAAAAAACAGTTCATTCAAAGTATTTTCCCAAATTTGCCTCAAAATTACAAAAATAATGATTGGCTTAGTGAACGAGCCATCATTGCTGGCAAAAATAAAGATGTGAATGAAATGAATGCGGCTATTTTGGCTAACATACCAAGTGCAGAACAAACATATCGATCCGTTGACACTGTTACAAATCAAGATGATATTGTAAATTATCCCACTGAACTTTTGAAGTCCCTTGATTTACCTGGATTACCGTCACACATGCTAAACTTGAAAATTGGAGCACCGATTATTATGTTGAGAAACATAAATCAACCACGACTATGTAATGGCACTCGATTAACAGTTAAGAGATTGATGAATAACGTCATTGAAGCAACAATTTTGAATGGAAAATACTCTGGTGAATACGTTTTAATAACGCGAATACCAATGATACCAATGATAACATCGGATATGCCGTTTGAATTCAAACGTCTTCAATTTCCTGTTCGCCTTGCATTCGCGATTACTATTAATAAGTCACAAGGCCAAACTTTATCATGTTTTTCTCATGGCCAACTTTATGTTTCATGCTCAAGAGTTGGTAAGCCATCGGTATTGTTCATTTATTCAACAACGCATGGAAAAACGAAGAATATTGTATACCAAAGAGCATTACAATAAAAAAAGTAATTAATAAAGTAAACGTTTTTTAATTGCTACTACTATTCAAAACTTCTTTCATTAATATTCATGCGAGAGAGTTTTTATAAAAACACACAGTATTTTTCGGCTTAATTTAATTATTGTAATTAATCTAGATTTTTTTAAAGACGACCAGCGGAACGGGCGGGTTTTCGCTAGTATATTATATTTATTATTATTAATATTTAGAGTGGGTGTAGACTTAGCAAAGAGATCCGTATATTTTATATTTGGGTTAATAAAGTTCCGTTGATTAATAGGTTTTTTTGTGATGTTCTTTTTCTTTTCAATAAGCTTCAATTTAAGGTTTTCACATCCCTTGTATGAAGCAGAATGCTCTACTTTTTACATAAAACACAATATAGTTTGGTTTGATCGTTATCGCTAGATTTTTCCACTTATCCATTTTGCAATCTTTGCTGTTGTGAGGTTGATCACATTTAACACATTTTGGCTGCGCTATGAAAAAAACCTTTACAATTGCGGCATTGTGCAATAATTTCTTTTTTCAGGGGTTCCCAATTTATGCATCTTCAGAAAATAGTTTTTATTGTTTTCAGTGCCTTTATGCTACTTTCAGGTATTATTTTTACCATGAAGACTCGCAATGCAGTTGCGTTTTGCCTGGTTTTTTTTGTAGAAAACTGTGTCAAACTCTAATGAATTTTAAATTGTCAGTTTGGTGTTCTTCTAATTCTTTTAGAATTTCCTTGGGACCTACATTTGCATTTAGCCCCTTTAATAAATATGTTTTATTTTTCAAGGACTTTGGGGAATATGTGAAAAATTGAACTTTAGATTATGTGAGGAAATCTTTAACCAGTATAAAGGTTCTTAAATCTTTAAGTACAGAGTTGGTTTTTGTTCTTTGCTTTTAAAGTTTTTCATTTTTATGCCTTTAGTTAACACCTCAATTAGTTTGTCTGGCTTAATATTGTAAATTATAAAAGGTGGTTTTTTTAGACTTTTTGCCATTTTTGGTGTTGTTCAATGGCTTGTTTGTTTCTGTGCACTTGTCATTTACACTTCTATTTTAGATCAGTGGGGCTTTGTTGTTGGAGCTTTTTTGCTAGTCAGTTCATTTACTTTGCATTTCTTTAACATATTTTTTGAAATTTATTGCCCATCCGTCGCTATTCTTATTGATTTGTTTGGCAGCTGATGGTCCTTCCATACTGTTGCTTTTTCTTTTATTTCTATTTTGCACTTTTACAGAAAACATGTGGTCAGTGACCATTAAGTTACTTGAGTTTTAAGCATAATGCTCATTCATCTTATTAGTAACTTTTGACCAATTACTGTTTTTTTTCCTTATAAACTGTGTTTTAAATGTTTATGTAATAATTTTATTAATTGATTCTGTGGCGTCTTAAATGAACACAAATACAATATCCTGTCGTGAACCGTAGAACATCTATCACTCGTCACAGTCGAGAGAGAACTCCCTGGGTACTTAGCGTTCACATTCAAATTTTGAGTATTGGGCCACATATCTATCAAAAACCAAAATAGTGAAAGGTCTAACATTATTTCTTACTTCTGTGCCATTTTACGTATTCCTTGCACATTGATTGAATAATAACCAGTTAAACGCCGTCTTATTATAACAGTTAAGTAAATAACTACTTCTCAATTTTAAACTTCTTAAATGTTTTAAAAGATGCTTTGGATCCCCTTATGAGGTACGTTTGCTCTGCAATCGACAAACGGGGACTTCCTCTTGGTCTCAAATAGACGATTTCCTCACTATCAGGGAGAGACGATTTCCTCACTATCTATAGAGAACCAGTTTCTAAAGGACATTTTTTTACTTCTTAAGTTGTACAAAGTGGAAGAAACTCTTAACTCGACATCGAACAAAGTTTATAGAAAAAATATGTTATCCGGAATTTTTCCACATAATTGCAAATCATAACTCTCTCATGCAATTATTGCCAAAACGGCAAGCTTTGCTCCTGGATATTCACTACAATATTCCAATTCCACTACATCCCACAGACGCCGGTATTCACCAACAACATAGCGGAAGTCAGCAGCATCGCGTCAAAGTTTTGGGCACTTTTTTGAATAGCGTAATAGCTTTTATATTGCCTGTTTGACGTCTAGCTGGTAGCTAGAAGAAATAACCGTACGTTTTGCTGATCTCGGCCAATATCACCTAGGCGGTTGCAATTCCTATGAAGAAGAAGAGTACTATACATACAAATATGTCCGGATGCATTTCCGAATAGGTGTATTTAGCCTGATCAGTACATTTTGCGCAATTATTATCCCACAAGTAACGGTACACTAGACAGGGCTGGTTTACTGGGGTGGCAGCCCTTGGTCGGGATAAACCCGAGCCATTTCGGTAACGTAGGACCGGCTGCCATGGGAATGAATTATTATTTGTCTTTATTGGAAGTTATATCACACTACTATTATTATATCATACTAAATAAAACCAAATAAATCACATTTACAGTCTTTTTGAAATTACATTTACTATATTGAGATATGAATAACTAATTGGAAAAGGAAGGAAGTACTTCTACTGAGTTTCACAGAGTGGTCAACGAAATGTTAATATGTATGTATACATACACGTGCAAAAAGTATTTCCGCCACTTCATTCAGCAAATCGAACGTGAGGGCAACACTTAATAAATTTAAAATCACTTTTCACATCTGCAATACATATTCTTCAAATTTGTAGATAAACTCATTTTCGTATGCTCCACCCTTGTGAATGCACAATTCAATGCAGAGCACACGCGCTTCCGTCTAACTTTACGTAACAGATTTGGTGCAAATGAATACACTTTGTCACACAAAGGAATAGCGGCAGAATCAGATATTAAAACGTTTACGAAACCACAAATCAGACAACATTTTATCCCATTAAGGACGCATTTAAATCACTTCACCGCAGAATGCTCATTCACGGCTGGGTACGAAAAGGAGCAGTACCACTCAGCAGTTAGGAAGTTCAGCAGCCCCATGCTGTTACCACCACCAATGTCGCCCTTGCCAAATATCACCAGTAATTGAAGGCCAATATACGAGTGTAAGGACGGGGAGCAACACCTGCTCATTGCTGCAAAATAAATGCTTTAGTCACCCTCGTGAATATGCTTGCTTCTCAACCGTCCATCGTTTTGTTCTTTTAATTTTTTACTGATTTCAATGAAGTTAAATTTACAGAGCAGCGTATAACCGATAGAGTTTTTAAATCAGGTTGGTGTTGTTCGTGCTATTGAAGTTATTTTGCCTCTTATTGTTCCTATATACATATGTATGCATATTCAAGTATATATACTCGTACACACGTATGAATGCTCATATAGTGAAATGACCATGTATGGTATATGCATATGTACGTAACGTAACATGTATAAAAAAGCAGGAGCGACTATAAGGGGATATTTGTGGTTCAAACAACGTCTAGAGGACTGATTCTTTTTTGTGATAATATGTCTATTGATGGGTCTCAAAGTTTAAGTATTGCAGTATGTGCACCAATATTACGAGGCAAAGCTTCGATATACAATGGTGCTTTCAAGAATTCCTTGGAAGTAATTAGATAATTTGTGTGCTACATGCACTTTATTGTCGACCGAAAACCCTACTCCATTTTTGAACGGCATGCATTTTCAACAATACCGTCGAGTTTATTTCCTTGAGTTCATCATTCGTACCCCATTCGACTAATTTTGCTGCTTTTTTAGCAGATATACCTATATGCTGTGTAACGTTTAAAGCCGTTTTGAAAATTACCGCTATATGGCAGATGGGCGTGGTTGTCGACGGATTGACTTCTCTCATCATTCTGAGTATTTTGGTATATATAAATACATATGTCTATATTTATCTTGATTCCCTTATGCTGTTACATACAACCGTTAAGTGAACAATATTACAATAGCCTGGGCACAAGTGCGCGGGTAAAGGGTAGGTATGGTTATGGACTTGAACTGGAGATCTATTGTGACAGCCCTAATTTCGACTCAAATTCCGCGTCTGATTACCAATGCGGAGAAACCACTTCGTCTTTCGGATAAACAATTAAATACTGTGGATGGTTGCCGATTCTAAGTTTGTTAGATGATCAAAGAAGTAAGAGTTTAGAGAGCGATATCGCGTTCTAGCAAGAGCCGGGTAGTGGGAGAATAAGTGTTAAACGCTCTCTACCTTCTCCTCATTGCTACATCTGCGACAGAAGTTATTTGAGGAAAACTCCATTCGTTTCACATGTGTTTCCATTAGGCCGCACCCGATAATGAGACCAACCACCTTACAAAAGGGAGGCTGGTCTAGAAAAATGAGGGACCTAGTTCTGTGCGCATTCCTTCTAGCCAAACCTGTCTAGTTATCTCACAGGGGGGTTCCGTGGCCCGTGGGTTCCGCAATGTTGGCCGACTTGATGAAGATCATGTTTGAGAATAATGAGATGCCCACATATTGGGAAGAAGTGATTGATTTAAGATTAGTTACCCTCCTAGTCAGCTCATTCGCGCTGCTATTTGCATGAATATCTCCGTTTCCAAGAACCTTTAGAGTTTATGCTTAAGTTCAGCTGCAGCACTTCTGAGCGGATGCCACTCATGACACTATTATTTAGTCTTTAGCTGTCAGTGAGGAGCGCCCCTCACTGCGTATTTATAAATGGTCACTGATATGGACATTTAAAAACGTCTCCAAGATTTTGAGGAGAAAGGAGGTGAGGCTTATTGGTGTAAAATCATTTGCTTCACATACGAGGCCCTGCCTCTTTTGGTGAAGAAAAGTACTCTTGCCATGGGCCATCTTTTCAGCATGTGGCAAAGGTTGAATCTTGATGTTTTTGAGAAGGGGGATTAGATGTTCACAGATCGCTTCAAATTCAGCGAGAAAGTTACCATCTAGTCCTCAAGATTTGCATTTTAGGAAGAATGTTATTGCTCATTCAACCTTTCATTCCTTATAATGTCCCGAGACATTTCGGGTCCTTAAGTTAAGAGTGTTTGAGCCTTCCGGGAAAATGGGCACTCATTAGGACGTCTAGTATTTCGCAGCATCAAGAGGTCCAGTCGCCGTTGGCTTTCGGATGCAATTTGAGAAAGCCGGACATTTTTTTATTTTCCGTAATCGATTTCATAGAAGTCTTTCCACGATTATCATTAATCCCTTTTGACGGATTTTTTGAAGATTTTGAGGGAATACTTATCGGTGCTTTTTGGTAAATTGAACATCTTTCTGGTATATCTCTTGAAAGCACCAATATCCGGACTCCACCAGAGTGTTCTCTTGCCCTTAGGACGGATTTAAGTACAAAAGTTTGGCAACAAAAGTTGACTTTCTCATCTATTTCATACGATAAGTCAAGATTACCGAGAAAAACAGTCTTTGTCCCAAAAGAGTGTACGTTATCAGTTTTTAACGTACGTAAGCTGCTCGTATCGAGAGAAGAGTGTTTTTGGAGATAGGCTAACTGTGGCGCGTTGAATTTGTTCCAGTTTTTCTCCCTCTTATTTCTGTAGCCTGAAGAGGGTTCAAAAGAGATTGTAAGATTGTGAGAAAGGGAGGGCTCTCTGGAAACATACGAGTAATTGATACTATCTGAGAGAGAACTCTGAACGGTTAGTGATGACAACATTATTTGTGCTCTCGTCCTTCTTAATGTTGTTTTTGACTTTAGACCAAAAACTAAACAATTCAAAGCAAAGAAGTTGCCGTAAGTGAAAACGGCGGGAACATCAGAGGAAAATTCGCAAAGTTGAAGCAACAAAAGTTTTCTTGCATGAACGCTGTCTAATGAAACTTGCCTAATATCTCAAAAGATAGCATTAAAAATAACGAGTTATAGCAAGTTTATGAACGCCTCTTCTTTTCGCCAAGCGTTAGCAAGTGGCGAATAGATGAGGCAACTGGTATAAATGAACATATCTTGGCAACGCAGGAACACAGCTGGCTTAAGTTGCATGTGTTTGTAAGGTAGCGAGTTATACTAGTTTAATGAGGCATACCCATACTCGTTAGCAGCGAATCTTACTCGATAACTTTGTAGTTGCTTTCGCATGCAAATTTTTCGTCAAGTCAATCGAGCATAAATATAGCGAGCAGAGAAGTGGCGAACCGAAAGGACCTATTGAAAAAACGGCTCTAAAGCTTCTTAAAGTTCTAATAGCGAGTATATTACTTACCTTTCCTCATTCGCACATAATTTTACAATTTCAACAATTGCTTTCCCTGATCAATTATGCTGATTCTGTCACATAGTTTTTTCAATCTTTTGCAACGCAGTTACAAACAAATAACAGCATGCATATGTATGTATGTATAAGTGCATATGTACGTGTAAACATATACAGTTAATAGCTTGACAACCACAGTCATTTAACCTTCCATTATGTTAACATTCAAGTTGATTGTTGCAATTTGTTGAACATCTTCTTTGACAGGACCAAATCAGCAAAGTGTCATTACAAGAAAATAAACTATAAATACATAAGAACTCTTTGTAGATATAATAATAGGAAACATAAGCATGAACATCTTAGCGTATTTCGAAGGGTATATTTATATATGTTTGCATTCATACTTGTGTAAACATGTGTGCATATATGAACGAGTAAATGCATCCCATGTGAGCATTAGGGTGGTATGCTCACTATATTATATAACTTTCTAAAGATTTCAAATTTAATGTTTATGTTAATTTTATTCGCAAATTTTGTTTATTAAGGGGGGGACATCTCCTCCAGAAAACGAGTTTTCAATCATTTTTTGCGAAACACTGAGAGTATTTATTATCTTAAAATACATAACATATTAATATTCATGCTTAAATTAATATAAAAATTTTTTTTAAAAGAAAAAGCAAAATGGTGGCACTACAGCTGCTCAAACGTGGCTCCTTTAACTTGAGCCATGGAATGGACGGCCTTTCGAATTCAACTGAAATCAACCAGAAAAAAATTTTCCATTAAAATAAGTTCTCCCGCTTTACGTGCAAAGCGAACGAAAAAACGATGAAAATCTGAAGTGAAGAAGAAAAAAATTACACTTCTTTATAAACAAATTGATCAAAGCAATATTTTTAGTGATAATTAATATACAATTTGAGGTACATTCGAAGGCCAATATGTTAAAGACTATCCTTGTAAAATTTTAAGTTGATATCTTGATTAATTTTTGAGTTATATTCGACAGCGCGGAAAAAACGTATTTCGAGAAAAACGCGATTAAAGTTTTCGTTCTTACTCGTCGTTCGTTCGACGCTCATCACTTCACTGACTTTATGAGACTTTTTAGACTTTCTATTAAGCTTAAAACATTCAAAAGATATTTTCTGAACAGTAAACTAATTTTTAAAGCAAAAAAGGAAAAATTTAAAAGTGCTGGAGGAAGTGCTCCCCCTTAAATTCTAATGGACTGGGTATAGTGTGAATTAAGCCGAACATCGAAGTCTAGCCACCACCCCCACCTCGATAGCAATACGTAGATTAACAGGTTTGGTCATCCGAAGCAAAATTGTGAGAATAACTTCAGCTGCCACGTCACAGGGGACTCAGCAGCAGAATTCTGAACGCTCATGTTATTCGTGTTTTCATGTTTCTCGTGAGAGTACTGTTAAAATATAAATTTTTATAACTTTAATTAGTGATGGGAAGAAACATTTATTGGATATTTTCGAAACAAAAATTGGCTGCTTTGTAATTTCCACATATTATTATAAAGGACAACAAAAACAAATTTGTGAAACTTCAAAAATAATAAGTTAAAGCAAATAACTTCTAATTTTATAACGTAAAAAGAGTTAACAAAACTAAAGAGAGTACTACTCAAAATCAATTGAATTGTCTACGCTTTTAAAGGAAAGTATAAAATATTTATTACTTCTCCATTAATGTCAAAACGAACCGTTTTGGTCAGCCAGTTTTGGCGCCCTATTTCGGGCCGCTCACAATTGAGTCTATCAGCTGTTCATGAGCCCATGGTTTGCTGCTAGCTAAGTCTTCAAACGAATTCTCGGGCGCGCTCCCACATAAAATGAAAGAGTTTCGTATCTAGTCATCTATGTTTCAAACGGCACCAAAGTAACATTAGTGGTGGCTGTGGTATTTTTTTCGTATATCACTAATCAATTTTGCAACTACTCATAGCTACTTGATAACAAGCGTGCAAGTTTATTACGGACTGGACCAAAAATGCTACCATCAGTAGATACCATAAGTCAGATACTATGTCAGATATGTCCAGCCTATCCGTCGGATTTTTTTCATATTATTAACGACTTCCGTTGGTTTTTTTCTTCTGAGTCTGTTACTACATTCTCGAGTTGTTTACACTAGAAGGCACAAAATCAATCACCTTATCGGAAAGTTTATAATGTTTTGCAAATGGCGTCGGACGTCAGTCATATTTGACACTTGTGAAATAGACAGCTGCACGAGCACGGAAAAGTCAAATAAAGATTTCTAACACTCAAAATTAAAATTGGATGAGCAATTTTGCACCACCTTCCACAATACTTTTTAACCAGCTAGACGCGATCTAAAATTTAAGTTGGAATTTTAATGCACAGAAGGACTTGGTTAGTTCTAACGTGTACTTATTGCTCTGACATGAACATTTTTTATTTAATTAGACATTCTTATAGGAATTATGTTTTGTTTAGAAAAACATTTTTTGTTTTCGTATTCGTGGAAGAACGAAAATTTCGTGTAGAAATGTATTAGTAAACCGTGTAATTTCAAAATATCCATTATTTTTGCGCAAACGGTTTTAAATATTTTTAATGGTCGATCTTTAGCTTCTGAGCGATGCTACAACTACTAACATGCCAGTCAATTTCGATTATTTCTGATATTTTATCGACACTCTCGGCATTATCGACATTTTCTTTAACATCAAAAATGCTTAATCGGAATCGACGAAACCAAAATTGCACGTAATTAGCTTTTACAGTATCGGCATCATAAAGACCATTCACAATTTCAGCGAGGCGGCTTGCATTTTCGAATTTATCAAAGAAAAATTGTAAAATGTACCGAATTTGCTTTTCGTTGACTTCTATTGTTAACACCCTGTAACTCACAACTGAATGTAACAAACAAAAACAACTAAATACTTTTTTTGTGTGCAATGTCACCTTGCCATTGGGCGATATTAAAAGTTAGCTGGGTGTACAATATTGTCATTAAACTTCGGGTGGTTTTTCAAAATAATTAGACGCACACCGCGCTTTAGAAGTGAACAGTAAGAGAGAATTGTAAGAGATATCAGCTTTAATGAAATGAATTATGCTTTAAAGACAGCCCACAGAGTCGTGACCATTGGAATAGCGACTCACTTAGCTCTACAACTCAATTTTAAAGAACAGCATTACCTATACCTTAAAGTTTCAAGACAGCCGTGGATGCTCTTATATTAAAACCACAGAAACACTCTTCAGAAGTAGATAGCTATCGGCTTATCTCCCTAATACGTGCATTATCAAGTTAGTGGAAACAATCATATCCAAAAGATTAATTTGGCTTTTAACGATCGAAAAACACCATGATTCCATTTCAGGTTGTATTCAAGAACGACACCTACGCTTAGACCAACCATTACCTAAAATTTCTTCTACAAAAAATACTATTACCATCTTATTCTTGCTATTGATTTCACCGAAGCTTTTGACAAAATTGGTTTCACATAGCTTTTAAAGAACTTCCCGGAGGGCTGGTGCGGTAAAAAATATTTAATTACATAAAGTCCTTTCTCAGCAACCGAAAAATCTGATGCAAGTTAAACAATTGTCTCTCGTCTACCTTTTCCCTTTTCATCGAAATCCCTCAATGATCCCCTATTACTGCATCACTACTTTGTGTTTGCTTGCGTCAGCGCAATTACCTGTATGAGTCTATAAAAAAACTTGAAGCATTGTCTAAAGGCTGATGAGTTATTCTTAGAATGTAGTAATAAAAGAATTTCGAAACCGTGAAATCGTTTGAAAGAGCTATACAGGCTTGCCAACTCTTTACTTAATATACTAAACTAAATAAATCACGTGAGGTAAAATCGATTATGGTCTACAGATATATGGTAAATCAGCAAATCAGCACTATTGGAAGTAAAAGATCTAGCGAACCTTTTAAACCTGGAGAAAAGGGGGCCCCGAAATGTCCTCATACCAAATTTCCCTCATAGGCCATATAGAAAAGAAGATTCATTGATGAGAAGACTTTTCTTGGAAAAGAAAACACAAGTAATGGTATAATACATACCAAAATTTTTTTTAAATATAATTAACGTTCTAAAGCAAAGAGGGTGGAATCTTCTCTTGGTACCAAACCGAATAATGGAATTGCATTCGCTACTACGCAAAAATCTCTGAAGCTGAATTACAGGACATTACTTCGGCCGTAATTCTAGCAGAAAGTGAAAACAAAAAAGCTATTATAAGCACTGGCTGTCAGTCTTCAAACTGAGCTACTCCAAACATTAAATTTGGAACAGGTTATTTATACTATCTGAAAAATTATGACCAAACTCAAAGTGAATGTGAATTCTAGTCACTCAGTTATACTTGGTAATCACCATGCTGAGAAAGCCGCAAAACGCGCTCTTTACTCTACAACTCGTTAAGGAATACAATACAAAGCTTTGAAGCTTTACCTGCATCTGAAGTATCAACATCTTCAAAATTAATAAAAAAGTAAACCCTTGTGGCATCGCAGTAACAATACTATGGTCAGAAGAATTCAGAAGTGTGGCCAACATCAGATCGTTAACCGGCTCTTAGCGATTTTGAAGACAACGATGCCAAAGATTATACAAACAAGATTGCGCCCATCAGAGATTGCGTGATGGCACATTGGTGCAGTTGCATGAGGGAGATGTGAAAATGGGAGCAAGAATGCAATAAGAAACAGAAATAACACACACAACACACGAATAAATTGCACAAATGCGACGTCACACACACAGCGATTCTATCAAATTCGCTGAGAGCAAAGTATCGGTACCACGATCGACGACCTTATGTCACGTGTTTGCGAAAAAAACTGAGATTGTGTTGGTGGTAAAAGAAAAAATTAACGGGGCCATTGCTCAAATTTCTATGACGTGGCAGGCGAAGTTATCATCTTTGTTGCATTCGCTTAATCCAAGGTGGATTTAATAAGGTGACAGCATTCACCCAGCTGAATTTTTCGCCGTAGTGATGGCTTACGTCAAAATGATATGCTTTGTTTGTATGTATTGGTATGTTTACATTCGTATGTTTACATTTGCTTGCTGATTTTGACATGATGCTTGCACCAAACGCAACAACAAATACATGTAGGGTTTTACTTATATGTGTTTGCTGTCACCTGTAATAAATTCGCCTTGGCTTAATCTATGAAGCAGTAATGCCGAGCTGTGATCGTGGAAAAACAAGCTTCAAGCAATCGAGGTTTCTTAATTGTCTTAAGAATAACGCTCTCTCTTTCTCTCTCTCTCTTAAGAATTATTAGATATGAACATGAACTAAATATTGAAAAACTAATTAATAATTTGAAAATTAATACAATTCATTTCCATTATTTAATTTATTGCATTAATAAAATATGTACGCGCATAAATAAAAAATAATAATTTAATAAACTTTAAAACGAATTCTTTAATATAAATAATTTTAAGCATTTATATTTGATTAATTAAAAGTCAGGGTTCTTGTATTGCAAAATTAGAAGATTAATACATTTCAATTTAACTTTTTGGTTTCTTTTTAATTAAAACCTTAATTAAAAGTCTAACTGAGAAATCTAAGTGAATTAAACTATATTAAAAGGTTAGTTTTTTCAATATTCACATTATTTTCATAATTTGCTTTATTTTATAATTTACAACTTCAAAAAAAATATCATTGCCAACACAGTTTGCATCAGACGTATGAGCGAGTTGTTCTCTTTCTTCTCCCATCGTTTGGCAAAATTGAGATATGTAATTGTGTGAGTTTTGGGCAGCACTAATTTAGTTATACGGTTGGGTGTATAAAAATCATATTTCAATTAAAAACTCATAAATATGCAGGGGATTCGCATGTTTATGTTTGAATGTATGTACTTGCACTCGTATTATATATATATATATATATATATGTTTGTGTGCGTGTCAATTTGCAACAATGTGGCAGACATTACAGTTCACTTATAAATTAGTGTCTGCAATAATATTGTATTTTCAGGGCAATCACATAAATCAAGTAAACATTCACCAGTACTTAACTACCAGCATTTCGCATGATGACTTATTTTAAGCGCACATACATACATACATACATACTTTACTTTCTCTCCTTTACGATATTGCCCAAACCGACTATCGGGGTGACACATTTGCTTTTGCAAACAATTCACCTTAAGCAGCTTTTCTTGGCGGTGTCGACACTATCATAACTCATAAACGACCTAAATCATCTAAATTTCATCTTCTTCCCAAATAAACTTTCCATAATTTATGCACATCTTCTACTATACTTTACCTTTGCCGGTTTCGGTTGGCTGTGCCACATTTGAATTAATTAGTTCTGTGAATCAGATTTGTGGAAATTAATTGTTTGTTATTGGTGTGCGTGTGCATCAGTTTCATTTTAGCTTTATATAATAATTGATTTGTGGAACAGCATGAAGACTCACACCACAAATTGCTGGAGGAGCTCGACCAAAAGCCCAAAAAAAGAATATATTTAAATACCTATACAGTATTTCTCGCTTAGAAGCACTCCAGTTATAAGCATTTCCGTTTATAAGCATTGAAAAGCTGAAAGAGATTTAAGACACACAACTGAGGGAAACCATTGTTCGGTAGAAAATTCTGAAATTAAAAAAGATGGAAATCAGGATCAAAAACTAATATTTAAAAAAATACATAAAGCAAAATATTTCAGAACTAGATTCAGATATTAATTAAAGTCTCCCATTCATGATGAATTAAAGAGCGAACAAGAAATGAGGAGCCTATATTGCGCTGTTAGTATCCATATCCTTCGTCAGTGAATCCATTCGTTAATAAAATGCGCTTCTATTCGCCACTTTTAGCTCTGCTCGCTTGAAGATTAAATTGCATGTGAAAGCGACAACAAAGTTATCGGGCAAGATTTGCTGTTAGCGAGTATGCTTATACCTCATAAAACTGGTATAACTAAATATTTTCAGTGCTGCCAACTCTCTTGAAAGAGAGTGTCATTAGAACGCGTTCATACAGGAAGATTTTAGTTTCTTCGTTTATGCGAATTCTCTTTTTTGGGTGTTACCCGTCGTGTCCACACACCTTGCAATTGTTTAGGCTTTTGAGTGAACAAAAAATTGAGATGACGCGAATACAAAAGGTGCTGACATATTACGAGAATCATAAGTAACGAGTTGAAGCAACAAGTATTTCCCTGTATGAACGCGGTCTTACTAATGCTCATTAACTTCTTCCCAACAAATGTAATTTTTGGTAGCTCTTTTCCAGCGCTGCCAGTATTTATAACACATGTTTCATACATTCGCCGCTCGCTAAACCAAGGCGAATTGAAGACGCCTGAAGAAATTGATAGAAAGTTGAACGATAAAATAATATGGCCTAATAGAGGTTTCCGTGTAACTCATCAATTTGGGCCGAAGCAAAAACGTGCACGAATAACCATGGCCCACCAAAATTTAGAATGGTTATCGACTATAAAAAGTGAATGATTGTAACGAATTAATGATTGAATCGATATAATTTTGTTTAATTTTGATAAGCCAAAATATATTTCAAGCATTGATCTGGAGTCAGGCTCTCACTAAATTTTAATGTCAAAAAATGACATAGAAAATATAGCTTTAAATAACCGAAAATACGAATTTTTAAGGATGCCATTTGGTCTAAAAATGTGACTAGAAAATTCTAAGGGCGATGGATAACTTACTGTACGATCATATTTGGAATATGGCACGCTTAATTAACATACATAAGTGCAACTAATGCAGATTGACAACTAGACTCATAGTTTAAGCAGATTAGGGGAATTTTCGATGGCAAAAATTATGAAACTCTTAAAGAGTCTGTGAGTAGTTGTTAAAACGTAGATTTCAAAATATATGGATAAATATAATGTTATATTTATTATTAAATTTTATATAAATGACTAGTTGTTGTAAATAGTTTTTAAGTATTTAAATATTTAATCCTATAATTATCTAGGAGCCATAACTATTATCTCTGGTAGACCTAATAGAGATATACGGGAACGCTAGTGGATTGTAGATATTTAATTATAAAAGCCTTTGAACAGGTATATGTTTACAAATCGAGGTACGCGCAAGTGCTAAAAAGGGATGAGGGATTACCATTAAGAAACTAATATAAACTGGGCCATGCTGGTTAATTAATATGCCTATTATATAAACAAGCTACTTCCATTTCTGGTAAAACAACAGTGATTTAACTATTGTAGCATTGTTCTTGCAGGGTGGGATATTCTTTGAAATCAAACACTCTCACGGAATGAATAGCTTCCATGTACGAGAATGCCGATTGCTTGGTGGGAAGCGAGAAATATGGTTTGAAAAACCGCATAAATTCAAATCCGTAAAAAAATGCTAATTTGAAAAAATATAAAAAAATACAGGCAACAAGTAGTAACAAATGTCCATCATGTTTCTTTTCAGAGCTTTGATATGAAAGACTCATTTTATATAAGGTCCCTGGGATGTTTACCACTAAAATCGTTATCTATTATAAAGCAAGCCACCAATCTAATGGAAAAAGATGTGCGTTTTTCTCAAGAACAACATCTAGGGATTCAATCGCGGATCGAAATTGATTCTTCAATTACGAAAAAGTAAAAATAAAAAAATATATTAATTATAGACTTTGAACATTTATACTTCCGCTAATAATAGTAGTAATGATTTAATATTGGTCCGGTCGGACGTAAATTTCATAGAGCTTTTGGTCAATTATCTTTAGTACTGCCGTCGCCATCGCGCGGGGTTTTAGATTCGCTTTCAAGGTTTAGCAAATAACAGGTGGCGCTTGGCCCCTAATGCCAGTTCTGTTTTGACATTTGTGTAGTAAACACATGCGAAATACACGTTAATAAACAATGTTACGCTACACTGTTACGCACCACCAAGAGGAAGATGATTTTTCATCAAAAATAATCATGAGTGATGAGGCCCATTTCCATCTTAGCAGGTACGTAAATAAGTAAAATTTACGCTTCTGGGGCACTGAAAATCCGCGTGTAACCCACGAAGAGCCATTACACCCGCTCAAAGTCACTGTATGGTGTGCTGTTTTCGCTGGAGGAGTCATCGGACCTTTTTTCTTCGAAGACGTCGCGGGCCAAACGGTTACTGTGAATGGTGAGCGCTACAGAGCAATGATCAACGAGTTCTTTTAGCCGCAACTTGATGAATTGGGATTGGAAAACATGTGGTTCCAACAGGACGGTGCAACGGCACACACTGCACGTGCCACAACCGATATGCTGAAGGATTTATTCCCCGGGCGCCTAATCTCCCGTTTTGGCGATTTGCACTGGCCAGCAAGATCGCCTGATTTGACCGCTCCAGATTTCTTTTTGTGGGGCTTTTTGAAGTCGCGGGTTTATGTCACAAGCCTCAGACTCTTGCAGCTCTTAAAGACAATATCCGTCAAGAATGTGAGGACCTATCGCCGGAACTTTTGGCCAAAGTGATGGCAAATGCCATAAAAAGGTCTCAAATGGCAATCAACTGTGGCGGCGGCCATTTACATGACATCATATTCTCGACTTGATGTGAAAAAAATTAAAAGACTAAATAAAAATAATCCACAAGAAGAATCAAAGTTTTTCATTTTTTTTTAAATTACAGCCAAAAAACATCGCAAGGTTACTTTTGCGCCACCTTGTATTAGTTTTGGTAAAGGGAAATCCATTATTTTCGCGGTGGATGGTGGCAGTGATCTATAACAATTCAAAGTTTATGCTCGTTGTCATGGTGATATTTCACTCTAAAAAAATCGTTCGCGGTTTTTTGTTTGTTTCATTCAATTGTGAGTTACAGGGTGTTAACAAAGGAAGTCAACAATGAGAAAATTCGGTACATTTAACAGTTTTTCTTTGATAAAAGCGAAAATGCAAACCAGAAATGGTGTTCATGATGTCGATACTGAAACAGTTAATTACGTGCAATTTTGGTTTCGTCGATTCCGTCCATGCACTTTTGATGTTAAAGAAATTAGAGAAATAACCGAGGTTGACCGGCATATTAGTAGTCGTAGCTTCGCCCAGGAGCTAAAGTTTTAAACTATTTGCGCAAAAATTGTACGCAAAAATAATAGATTACTTTTTCCTCAACCTAATATAAAAAACATAGAAAAATCAGATTTTCTGTTAATTTTGTTATTGATTACTCTCTTAACGATTTAAGGACAAAACTCTAGACGAGTTATTGGTTACCAGAGAGGTTGCAACCCAAAGTTGAGAAGGTTGTTAGACGCAGTTATACACCCAACGGCGCCTTTTATTGCTACGTCATGTTGTTGTTGATGGCTTGGCACAATAACCTTTGCGTGAAAGAAAACGGTAGCAAAATAATGAACACGAGTGCGAATGGTGCTCATGTACATGCAACAAAAATATTTATATTGTAAATGGAATCAAAGGGGCGGTGCTTTTGTAGCTCCGCATTCCAGTCTGCAATATAAATTATGAATTTTTCAGGTGGCAGTAGGGGTGGTGGCTCCTACTACGCTGCTTACACGCCAGCTATATTTATGAATTCGTAGTTATAGGTGTAGAATTGCTTTCCAGATTATATGCTCCAATTTCCAGATGACCTGCGCAAAAGTTCGCACCACCAATTTTAAGCTGTTCCATTGAAAATGTGGCTACTAATGTAAGGACTTTTCTTTACTTTAAAATGTTAATCGAATCGAGATGGTGGGTAGAATTTTGTCGTGCAGGCTGGTTTCCACCTTTATATTCCGCTTTGGTGAGCATTCACATATAAACATATATTAATACAGATACATGTGAGCATAAATGCGCATCTGTGTGATTGGTGCATGCAAATTTTAAATATTGATATATTAGTTTTTTTTTCATCGTTATACTCGTACATATTACGATATATATAAATATATAGCACAATAGTGACCTTGCAAATTTAAAAACAGCAAGAAACATGGCATACCTGGTTGAAAATAAATACAGAGTTAGATATTGAAAAATTTGTTCTATAAGCACCTAAATTATTTAATCTAGGTTAAATTTAAATGCAAGATATGTCTTATATAAAATACAACATAAATAACACCATGATCAAAAAGATCCCGGAATATATTATATTTAGAAAATTCAAAATATAATTCAAACTCGTTGTTGTAAATTCAGTTCCGTTTTTAAAACTATAACAAATCGAAAACACGTGCACATGATTCAATAATAAAAGGTTTGCTCAGTAAGCAGCTTTCTCATTCGCTCTTGACAAATCAGCTCCCTTAGCAAGACACCGGGTTGCTAACTCTAGAAACGTTTAGAAAAAGTGGAAGAAAAGTAAAATTTGTAGTAAAAACATTTTGTTTTCAAAGGGGATTTTAAACACCAGAACTTGCTCGGTATGTCCATAACCAAAACGATATGGAAAACATCCAGACATACAGGTTAAATCAGGATATGATAGCGCATCTATTTGGGGCAATGAACGTGAAAGATGGACGTTTTGACAATTTGAGCCGGATACTTTTCAAATATAGGTTGGGGAAGTACTTACTAGGTTACTTTAAAAATACATAAGTTACCAACAAGAGCTCACAGCCTCCAGATGGCAGATGGTTTTTTATGAGGAACTTTTTTATGACAGAAATACACTCGGAGGTTTTGCTACCATTTTAAGCAAAAAGTTATTTAATATTTCCATTTTCTTCATCCTTTTTAAATGTGACCTTTTGTAAGGGAGTGTCAGAATTCTAATGTCATAAGTGAGCAGCTTTCTCGTTCTCCCTTGTCAAATCGGCTCCCTTAGCAAGACACTGGATTGCCAGCTGTAGAAAGTTTGAGTAAAAGCAAAAATTGTAGAAAAAAAATTTCATTTTCAAAATGGTCTGCTTACGAGCAACAAACTCGCTCAAGAGTTTTCATCGGTATGTTCAGGACTATGGTAGTATGACATGGAATACATACCGCTTAAAGCAGGACATGATAGGGTAATTGACACAATCCGAGATCAATGAGTGGAGAATTTACAAAGCTTTATTACTTGTGATTTGTTGATTTAGAAGGAATTCATGTTTTGCAAAGAGCTAGCATTTCCCAAAGAGTTACGACAGGGAGAATAATTGGATAGTCCCGACGCGACCGATAACATTGCATAACTCATTATAAAAAAGTTGAGATTGACGGAACTTATTTCCAATGAGCCCACCTCTCCATGGATGGATGAAGTGTCCAGAGGAGGCTTAGCAAACCACAGTACCACCATGAAAAAGCTCCTCAGAAAAAACCATCTACCAGAATCGGCTTAAAACTGTAGGTTCTTCCATTTGAGGAACAACATCAAGACATGCGCTACAAATAGGAAGGAGGAAGATCTCGACCAAACAACTAACAGAAGTGAACGTGACAATTATTTATTTATTTTTAACAAAATAGTTTCATATTGGCGAAGCTTCGCAACTTCGTGATCGGTTTTAAATTTAATAATTAATTCACAAAATAAAAACTTGGATTAAGTGAAATAATTTCTTGTTTTAATATTAAACTTGGCAATTTCCGCTAATAACTTCTATTTGTTCTATTATTTACATTCAAATATTAATTAAAATTAATTTTTTAAACCGTTCGCAGTTTGATTTAATTTAAGTAAGAAAATATTGTACTTTTTTGCTACCATTTTTACCAAAAAGGATTTACTTTGTTCCACTTTATTCACCTTCTTAAATACAACCTTTTGTAAGGGAGTGTCAAAAATCGAATGTCACTAGTGAGCAAACCTTTTATTATTGAATCATGACACGTGCATACATGTAGATTTACTCAAGACGTCGTAACTTTTACAAATGTCAAGCAATGGCGATAAAATTTTGGTAGTTACAGTACATGGTAATCATATATGTCGCAACCTAACAAAAAAAAAATAAAATTAAAAAAACAGATCTCAAAACAGTTGACTTCGAGAGTCACTAGTTGTTCTGGGAATTTTTTGATCAAGGTGGTAATGGGTGGGCCATATAGCGATTGCTTTTTGAACCACCTATTTTTTTGAGAATGGTAACACAAATGACATTTCAAATGTGTTCATAATTTACTTAAAAGTTTGACATTTACGAAATGGGACGCTATACGCTTGAACAAAATTGGGAAATATTGAAAACCTATTTCCAAAGTGGTAAGTCTTCTTCTTCTTTTCTGATAAAGCTCATTTTCACACCGGTGGCTACGTCAATAAGCAAAATTGTCGGATTTGGGGCTCAGAAAATCCACACGTTACTGTAGAGAAGCAAATGCATCCACAACGAGTCACTATTTGGTGCGGTTTTTGGTCTGGCGGCATCATCGGACCATTTTTTTCCGAAAATGAGCGAGGAGCCGCGGCTACAGTAAATGGCGAGCGTTACCGTGAGATGCTCAACGAGTTGTTTCCAAAAATTGAAGAGGATGACATGGACGACATTTGGTTTCAACAGGACGGTGCAACTTGTCACACTGCCAAAGTTACACTCGAACTTTTGGGTACCGTTTTTGAAAACCGAATAATCAGCCGAAATTGCGATATCAATTGGCCGCCTCGGAGCTGTGATTTAAGCCCGTTGGACTATTTTTTGTGGGGAGCCGTTAAGGACAAATGCTATGCGAACCATCCAGAGACGATTGATGCTTTAAAACACGAAATCGAAGTTGCCATTCATAAAATTTGAGCCTAAACAATCGAAAATGTGCTTGAAAATTGGGTTGATCGAATGGCCTACTGTAAAGCCAGTCGTGGCAGTCATTTGAACGATATTATTTTTTATTCATAAATGACAATGTGCAAAAAAAAAAAAAAAATTGAAAAAATATTGATTAGTTTTTTTTATAACCGGTTCAAAAAGCAAATTTTACATGGCCCGCCCTATATATCAATCATCAATGAACTCGTATGCTCAAATGAAATGTATGTAGTGGACATCGAACCGCAAGCCACCTGGCTGTTGCGACCGGAAATTTTCATATTCTTATGAAATTCTAAACATTACTAAGAAGTTTCACCAAGAATGCGACACATTAAATACAGATCAAATTCTTCCAATGCCATAAATATCTTAAGTAAAAAAATAGGTTACGCACTAGTAAATAAATAAGATTAGGGTTCAGAGACCAGTATTACCAGATTTCGCACGCTAACATTTTTTAATAACTCCAAGCCAATACTTGTAGTATGAAAAAAGCACAACGATATACAAGGTTTGTTCAAAAATAAGGTGAATTTTCAAATTTCACGGGCTGCGCACTTCGACTTTCGATTATTATTTTTTTATTTTTGTACACTCGTCTCGAAGATATTATATGTTCACGGTTTTAGCAATAAATGAATAAGACAAGTGTTTTGCGTGTTCGGCAATGAAGAACAATGAATAATTATTTTATTATAGAAGTCTTCTTCTTCTTAATTGGCGCTATAACCGCTTACGCATTTTTGGACGTTTGCACGTTGGCTGCGGCGAATATCGTAGGCGAGGGAACGATGAGCTGTATGAGCTTTACGACGACATAGACATAGCACAGCGAATAAGATTTAATGCGGTACCAACTGGTGGTAGCAGAGGAAGGGGATGGCCTCCTCTGCGTTGGAAAGATCAGGTGGAGAAGGACTTGGCTTCACTTGGTGTTTCCAATTGGCGCCGATCAGCACGAGAAAGAAACGGCCGGCGCGCTTTTTTAAACTCGGCCAAAATCGGTTATCACTGAAAGTTGTTTATCAAAACCCACTTCAACAGTGATGAGAGTTTTCGACGAATTGCAACTGTAAACAACGCTTGTAAGCCAAATAATTAATTTTAATTGTAGCGAAATTGAGCATATTTAACAATTTTCATTCAACCCATGGAAAGTAGGTATATGGTAGGATAAAGAATATTTTTTAATGACCTTCATGAAAACAAATATGTTTGACGTGTTCCATCTCATTTTGTAACCAAATAAAATGAAAAGCTGTCGATCATTGGTCTCATCTTTAGGTGGTGATAACAGGAATTCATTGAATTTAATTTGTGTTGTTGTTGCAGCAGTTTACCTGCTAGGCGCGGTGAAGTCAGTCTCATTTAATGCTAAACCCAGGAAACATGCTGTATGGATGGTGTGGGTCGGGAGGGAAAGGGGTCTTAAATAAGTATATTTCAGGAGGCATGTGAAGAGGTGGTTAGTGTATTGCGGGGTACCTTCATATGCCGGACAGATGTTGATTATATAGCGGTCGAAGTAAGTCGGTTGGAAGATAACGCAGGTCTCACGAGGCTCCTAACGCAATATGAGAAAAGGGCATATGAAAAGCTTGAGTTCGTAAAGGCGGTCAAGGACTTCCCATGAATGTCATTTATGGCCAGTACTTATGATGGAAGGTCCAGTGGATATCGTATTTTAGAAACTGCCAAACCAATCATCGGATGGCAGTGAAACTTCGCCAACTTATTGCTTGCAACCGCCGGAAGGATATAGGCATAGTAAGATTAATTTAAAGTAAGGGGGCGTGGTACCTCCCATACGAACCA
Organism: Anastrepha obliqua; assembly: GCF_027943255.1. Taxonomy (NCBI): domain Eukaryota; kingdom Metazoa; phylum Arthropoda; class Insecta; order Diptera; family Tephritidae; genus Anastrepha; species Anastrepha obliqua. The sequence continues at coordinate 37,190,120 of NC_072896.1, forward strand.
ATTTTTGAATATCACATATTTCCGAACCATTCATGCCTGAGTACTGAAATTTGGTGCAACGACATGAAATATCACAAATATTGATTTCCACTTCGATTACTGATTTCCAATCGTTACGATACCAACTTTTAGAAAAGGCAAGAAAGATGATCGACATAATTATCACGGTATAACCCTGCTAAGCTCAGTTCAAACACCTTTCACTAAGATTTTGTTGTCGCACCTCCGTCCTTACTTACAAGAACAACAGGAGCAGCAAGGCTTTCGTCAAAACAGGTCCGTAACAAATTCTGGAAAAGTCAATTCGATAATCCTGCTTTTATGTGTTTTGTTGATCTTAAAAAAGCGTTTGATTGAGTCAAACTTAAGGATGTTCTGCAAAGAAAGAAAGGGGCGTCGATAAATCCTGCAAGGCATCAGCGATCTCAATACCACGGCTCCACAAAAATAATGGTAAATAGTAAATATACAAAAAGTATAAATTGCGCTACCGGAATACGGCAAGGTGACTCCTTAAGCAAACAACTTTTCAATCTTATTACAATACAATAAAAAAAATACAATAAGGAAGTTTCAACTGAAAACGCCAAATCTTTCGTAATATCAAAAGAACCTAAAAGATGCTAGCTGGATTTTGACCGCCATATGATAGAGCGAGTAATGCAATTTAAATATTTTTGTGTAGATGTGTCTACCAAACGAAATATAGGCCCCTATTATGAGTTGGATTCGATCTTCGATATTCGTTGGTTGTCGAAGATCGAAAATCGAATGTCAATTTGGTATTATGAGCGGTGCAACCTCGTCGAAATTTTCGTTGTATACCGGATTTAGAGTCGAATGCAATTTTGCCTTCGATTGTGTAGCGTATTGTGGGAAAACTTGTTAAAATGTAAGTTGTTTGCGATTATTTATTGTTTTATAGTAACCAAATAATAAATATATACTAATTTTGTTAATTTTATGCAGGTCGAAAGTCGCGAGTACCAAACAACAATTAGAAAGGCGAATCCACAATTCGCAAAAGGGATTTGCACCTAAGTTCAAGCAATAAAAAAACGGGAGGAATTTACAACGGAGCTGAATTGCTTGGGACCACCAGTTAGAACGGCAGCAAAATGCATTAAGGTTAATAATGGTTTTTTTTTTGTGATGTTTATAGAAATATATTTTTATTTTCCCTTGGCAGGTATGGGCTGAAATACGTAGAGGAACTGAAACACATTTTTTTTTTCGAATGACGAATAATTGAATAAAGAAAATTTATAACAAAAATAAAACAGAAACTGTGGCGTAAAGGTTTCTATTTAATACTTTTTAGACTTTTCTATAATATTCACAGAATTTCATTTCTTATGTTTTCTGCTTCTCCGTTATTTGACTCCACTTCAATATTTTCAGCATCATCGTACATAGTGGGTTGAGCAAGTCCTAGCATACCTTCATTACCATACTCAATTGGTACGATCCCTGAGCACAAAATCGCAGAACTGTGGCTAGCTTTAAAATATTTGGAATGGATTTGGCTCGATTGCACTGCTGCAACTGGTTTTCTGTACTGGACAGTAGGTTCATAAACGCCTCTTTAGATAATCTAAAGTTCTTTAAAAATCTGTAAGGAAATTTCTGTAATATTAAGTACGTCAACACATTTTGAAAATTCTAAACTTACTCAGTGGAAGCCATTTCTAGGGGGTTGGATGCGCCCCTCAATTGTTTTCTACTACTAGCTAGTTCCACTAATCTTTCATAGTCCGATGAATCGTCGAACCACAACTCCGTTGTAATCATTTTCACAAAAAATACTTTTTTTAACTTTTAAAAATGTTGTTAGCAAAGAATTTCAACACAATCGGTTGTTCTTTTATTTTGATTTGCTGTATCAGCTGAGAAAAAATTATATATTGTAAATGCGTCGAGCGATCGAAATTCACAATAGTCCTATTCTTCAACGAATGAGCACCATAATACCAAATGAAAATTCGTTCGATCAGCACTTTCGACTACAGTCGAAGATCGAATGTTGCTCATAATAAGGGCCATAATAACAGAGGTGCGAGAGAGATGGGCAAACAGTGCACGGATATCAGGGTGCCTGCGAGAAATCGTGTAGAAAAACAAGTACAGTAGATTCTGTTTTTATGCGGTAGATACGTTCCGCAAGAAACAGCATAAAAAAAAACCAGCATAAAAAAAGCTACTAGTTCTATAGTAAAACTATAGATACGTTTCAAAAGTGCTAAAACCGCATAAATCTGAAATAATGTAATAAAATCGCATAAAAAAGGGCACTAGTCTCATATTATAACTACAGACTACGTTCCATAGACCGCATGAATCTGAAATAATTAAATAAAATCGCATAAACAAAATATTGTATTTTTTAAAATTATATCTTTATTTAAGAAACGTCAGAATCGAAAAATAAATTTAAGTCAGAAATAAAATCAGACAATACCCACATGTTGCGCGTTCGTTTAGGATTTGGCGTAAAATCACTTTCGTCACTTGAGGAAATGTACACGTCTGATCAAGATGGTGATGCAGGCGGTTCCATACTTGTAGGGTTAGCATTCCTGATTTAATCTGTGGTGAGTTTTTGCTTAGCTGGCTTAGAATCTTGTTTATATGTACAATTCCCGATAGGTCGACATGCATTTTGTAATTAAAAAAAAAACCGCACTATTTCAAAACCGCATAAAAAAAAGCCGCATAAAAACAGAACCTACTGTATGTGAATATGGAAAATAAAACACGAATTACAAAACAATTGTAAGGCCGATGTTGACTTATGGAGTAAAAGCTCGTGCAGAAAACATGAAAACGAAACAATGGCTGCCGACTACCGCAATGCATGCCCTTAGGGCCATAGCTGGAAGAACTAGACTAGACCACATAAGAAACGAGGAGATAAAAACACAGACAGGGGTGACCGACATCGTAAAATTCATAAGAGGTAGAAGACGAGCATGGAATGAACATGCGGCACGGGACCTTTGCAATCGGTTGATAGAAATAGCTCGAGATGGGATACCAGAAGGAAGAAGACGACCAGCAAGTCCACCAAAATGATGGGCAGAAATTTTGATATCTACCTGAACAGAAACTCAATCACAACAATGATATTTATGCATTATATTGTATAGGAATGTACAAAAATGTATGTGTAATATTTCTGAATATTAAAATGTATGTATTTATGTATCAATGGATACATGTAAACTTTAATGTATAAATATGTATGTATGTATTATAATTTTTATGTAAAGAAAAACAGGCAAAGCTTATAATAAAATATAAAGAAGAAGAAGAAGTGTATAAAAGAAATGTTTTATCTAAGCAGCGAATTAAAAAAGATTTTTCCTATTATTTGCAGAAAATTAAGCACCGGATGTGTAAAATATTGAATAGGCAGTAAATTTTTATTCTATTAAAAAAATGTTTCAAAGTAGTTATGTAATTTGAAACATTTATAGTCAGTTGTATGTTGTCTACTATTATCGATATAAATTGGCCAAGCCTGATTTAGAGTGTATATATTATATATGAGTGCATACAAGTATGCTATACAGAGGCTCAGAACCATGAAAACTCTTTAAACAAAATTTCCCTAGCTTCTCTCTTCCCTTTCGCTTATAAATTGTTGGAATTTCCGCACGGATTACACTTAAAAATTTTTTCACTTATCAAAATTTTCCGCTTAATAATTCTCTAAAGCATTCACGTAAACGCATGAAATGCAGCCAATGTAAGAAGTGTACAAAATTATGGCCCTTGACAATTTTTCACACTTTCGGATTGAAGTTCAATCACCGGCACGTGCAGCACACAATTTTCTGACAAACGGTGGAGGAGGTTTACCAGTTAGTGGGAGTTGGTATTTCTACAAGCATAATATTTCACAATAAATTGTATGAGTTTGAAGCGGAAAAAGCATAAAATTGAAGCCGTTACATATTTCACGCTTGGTTAGCGCATCGAATAACAAAAAACACGATATTCAAGTCGGATCTTTAACTTCTTTAATTTGATTAGCTTTATAGATATTTTGAATGAGTATAACAAAGTAGTATTTTATTTCTCGCAGCTTTGCTACTTGACGGCATTTCTCTTCTTGCTCTTTTAATGCAACTGAAACTTCCTTCTTGTTCTGCCATCGGTATAGCAGGACTGTATTACACACTCTCAAGCATGGTGCCTGTATCCATTCGAACCACGTGCCCTAGTCTGCGAGGCAGATGCGGTATTTACTGTCGTTTGACAATAAAGTTCCGGCAGTTGGACAATAAATTCTAAGCAAATTAAGTTACGACGGATATTTTATTATCTACCATCACAATAGTCTCCCTCTCACTCCATAGAATGATTTCAACGTTGCTTTTACGATCGGACATATATGATAGTTAACCCGTTCAGCACCGGGCTATAGCTTTCTTGAGCTTCTGTATGCCTCCATGAAGAGTTCTCTTGAGGTACAACCTCTTCTTGTGGAATAACAAAAAGTAGCAGGAGCGATATCGGAGCTGTGGGTGTATACAGGAATGTTGAAAATTCTTTTGGTTTTGGCTTCCGCATTGCGCAGATCTTTCTCACTTTTACAATTCATCTCTTCAACGGTTTGTTTATATACCTATATATGCACAATATATAATTGGCGCGTACACCCTCTTTGGGTGTTTGGCCGAGCTCCTCCTCCTATTTCTGGTGTAAGTCTTGAAGTTGTTCCACAAATGGAGGGACCTACAGTTTCAAGCCAACTCCGAACGGCAGATATTTTCATGAGAAGCTTTTTCATGGCAGAAATACATACATTAGGAGGTTTGCCATTACCTGCCGAGGGGCGACCGCTATTAGAAAAAAGCGTTTTCTTAATTTTGATCTTTCACCGACGAACCGACGTTCTCTCTCTGAACACGGCGGCCGCGGTTTATTAATGATTAATAATTTGACAGACAACACACGAATGCTTAAATGCTTACGTTTGAGATAAGCGTGCGCAGACGGTTAATATTCGTGTCGGTAAGGGAACTGACATTTGTGGAACAACATCAAGACGCACATCACAAATAGAAGGAGGGGCTCGGCCAAACATCCAAAAAGGGTGTAAGCCCTAATTATATATTAGGTGCGCGGTTTCCGCTGTTTGTCAATAGATGCCGCCAGCAGTGTGCTAGTCGATTCTAACATAACCTAAATATCATGAACCAAGCTTAGACATATGGTAAACAAGCTGCTTCGACACATTAGTGATTTTGTTTTGGTATCATATATGTACTTTGGGTTATGTGAAAATGTCTGATTTTGTGCCAAATAATCGTCATTTGCAGGAAGTGTTGATTTTCCTCTTTCATTCGAAAAAAATGCGGCTGAAGCGCATCGAGATCTACAAAAAGTTTATGGAGATGCTGATTTAAGTGAAACAACGTTTCGAGATTGATTTCGTCGCTTCAAAGACAGTGATTTTAATGTTGATGACCGTTCGCGTGAAGGAAGGCCAAAAACCTTCGAAGACGCTGAATTGGAGGCTTTGCTCATTGAGGATCTGTGTCAAACGCAAGAAGAGCTTGCTTCAGTATTAAGAATTACCCGCCCATCCATTTCCAAGCGAATGCATGCTTTGGGAATTATTCAGAAACAGGGGACTTGGGTTCCTTATGAGTTAAAACCAAGGGATGTTGAACGTCGTTTTTTCGCCTGTGAACAACTGCTCCTGCAGCAAAAAAGAAAGTGTTTTCTTCATCACATCGTCACGGGTGATGAAAAATGGATTCATTACAGCAATCCAAAAAAAAAAAAGAAAGTCATGTGGACTGCTACGTCGTCGTCTCGGGCAAATATTCACGCTGCGAAGGTTATGCTATCTATTTGGTGGGACCAAGTTGGTGTTATTTATTATGAACTGTTAAAACCAAGCGAAACCATCACTGGGGATCGGTATCGACTTCAATTGATGCGATTGAGCGGACCACTGCGCGAGAAGCCGCCGCAATACGCGGAGAGGCTCGGCCTCACGTTGCCATACCCGTTAAAACCTACCTGGAAACACTGAAATGGGAAATTCTACCCCACCCGCCATATTCTCCAGATATTGCGCGGTCCGATTATTACCTGTTTCGATTGATGGCACATGGTCTAGCTGACTAGCAGTTCCATTCATATGAAGACATCATAAAATGGCTTGATCCGTGGATAGCTTCAAAAGATGAACAGTTTTACCGCGACGGTATACGAGATCTACTAGAAAGATGGGAAAAAGTATGATAGTAGCCAGCGATGGGCATAACTTTCAATAATTCACTTGTAACCATTCTTTCAGAATAAAGTTGTATTTTCATCAAAAAACAGCGATAACTTAGTTGCGCACCTAATATATATGTATAATTAAACATATATGTATATATATATAGATATAGCTTGTTGCTTTTATTGCGGCAATAATGCGAAGGAGTTGCTGGCCACTGTTCAATAAAAAAGTCACCTCAGAATACCTCACCGGATTTTTTATAAGGAATGAATCCCTTTATTTTAGCACTAGTTTTACAACTTCCCACAGATATTAACATTTTTTGCAATAATGAAGCGTTTTCATCAGAAATTGTTACTAATAACCTAAACATTATGAGCAAATGAAGCATAAACAATTAAAAAAGTTCATTTCGTGTGTTTCGTAATTTTTCATATTATATTTTGTAGCTTTATAGGTATTGGTTTTAGCTTTTTGTAACTGTTTTTGCAACACATGACTATTATTGATTCTCCTTTGGTGTGTCTACAGATACGGACTCCAGACATTTCAAGGAGTGTATCAAAGATGATAGATTACCAGGGAGGGATGATAGATTTACCAGACATACTCTTTAACTATGGTGAAAAGGAAAATTGTGAGGGGAACTTTGACTGCCACGTTACTTAAGGATTCGACAGCCGAATTCTGCACATTGTATTCACACACTCGTCAAATCAGACGTTGTTCAGATAGCAACGAGGCAATATGAATGAAGACAATATGATTTCTTTTTTCGTATATCACTAACACAATTTAGGTTTTTTCATAAACAAATTGATGTTATAACCCACTTGGTACAGCCAACTTGGTACAAATATAAAAAAACGAAGTTACCTCTAGTTGCCACAGCATTTACATTTTTTTACACACTCGATACGAGTAGGTATAATTGTTAGAGGTTTTACTACACCAAAGCAGGTCAATTTCAAGATTCGACTGGAGATTGACAAAAGCAGAATAATTGATAACAGTAGAGAAGATTTTCCATATTACGACATCCGCATACAAAAGGCCAGCCAGTAAAGATCGAACCGAAGTTTATATACCCGCGTTCATAGTTAGCAGCATAATTTAAGCTGATTGCTAATTCTTGGAAAAACAGTCTTAACATATAAAAGGAGGACTCAATGAGAAAAGCTCATGCATGAAAAGGCATGTGGCCATCGAAAAGACTCGTTGATCCGTATAAAGGTAGAGGCAATCCTTAACCTCAGCAGAAAAGGCATAAAACTCTACAGTGAACTACTAACTGGATATTGTAAACTCAATTACCATATGAAAAAAATTGGTGTAGCAGAAAACAATTCTTGTAGACTCCATAAAGATGCACAAGAAACAGCAGAACATGTTCTATGCACACTAAATTACCTGAGAAGCGAGGTTATAGATCCAAACCTCCAGGTAGAAATTAAATCTACAGCAGTTTTAGGATTTATTAATAGACTAAAACTATTTGAGTAGGCTACATGGCTGCACAATATATTATATCTTTTTTGGTCAGAATGCACAAATAGCCATTTTATAATAGTAATACACTTATATTTATAAAAATTTCGCTTACCTTATACTAAAAATATTTATAGCACGTGCTTAAGAAAATTATTTCAACCTGTTCCTTTGCAATTTTCTGCCCATTAAATTCATTCTGGCGTAAATTCTTAAAAAATCTCATTAAGTTTCTGAAAGAGTACTAAATAAATTATATCAACTGCATCTTCAAATGGATTAAATCTATTCAATACATTTTCATCACAACAGTTATATGCTGTATGCTGTAAAAATCCCTTTCAGCTTACAACCAAATTTTACTTTGATGCCGATTATTTCTCACAATGCTTTCAATTTAGCCATGGTACTTAACATTTTTCAACAAAATCTTTTTTTGCTATTTTGAAAATTTCGATATTCCTTTGAAGAATTATTTTTCAAGCGGTAAGGTCATTCGCAATAATAATTTTGTATACATCCATGGTAAAAAGAGGATGCTTTTGTAGTTAATATATGTATACGCAATCATGAAGGCATGGACATTGTTGTATTTCGATTTTGTTAAAAGAACTCGCTACTATACTTCCCTTGGCATTTAAATTCCCCATGTACAACTGTCAATCAGCCATACGGGTATAATCTAGTTCATTTTCTTAAAGGCGTCAATTACGCCCTTCCAAAGAGTCAATGTTAAATCAATGTGTTTGAGAAGATGCACAGACACCTACTTCATAGTTAGTTTCCTTACACAGAGAATATACATGTATGTACCTACTCGTATATGAGAGTATGTCTAGTTTTAGATTTAGCTATTGAGTATTCTTTGCACACTTTACCATCCCTGTATTTGCTTGCATTGAATGGCATCGTCAAACTTTTTTTATCTTTTGTTTCTCACGATGTCGTCGATTTCACATGGAAATAAACACATTTTATCGGATATTGTGAAAATTTAGTATGCCTTAAATATAAACGAATGTGGAGGAAATATGAGTAATAAGAAAGTAAGAAATATGTACGTAAAAAATATGGGCATCTCAACAAATTGTATGAAAAGCTGTTTTTCTACCCTTTCTGCTATTGGTGTAGAAGAAAAAGGCTTTATACTCGTACTTTTAAGTGAGAGACTCCAGTTAATTTAGCGATAAAGTTGTACACGTGAATATTCATAATATACATCATCCATACGTGCCTGCGGACTTTTTATCAATTTCAATGGGGTTACGCACATTTATTAAAGAAATTCGAATGGTTAAATCTGTGACAAGACAAAAACTGTGAAAGACCCACATCACTGGATTCATGGTATTTATCTTATACACATCGTACATACTTATGCATGCGTCCCAGTGTCAATGTGTAGAGATATAAATCTAATTTGATACATATTCACACATACATATGCATGTACATTCACGCGGGTGTGCTTGTATATATAAGAAACTTAAAGCATAAGGAAAGTTTAAAGTGAAATGCGTTTTATTACACAGTGTAACAAAATTGAAAAAATGTTTAATCCCTCGGGTTGCTTCAGGAGGATCAGCTCCTGGGATCGGAACCGGAGGATGTGGACTTTGACACTACTGCCACTGCTAGGTTAGGTGAGATGCGGGCAATCGAGGATGACTCCCTGTTTTCCCTTTGCCTTGGGGAGAAACACCGGAAAGGTGTTCAATCTTGCAAAAATAATCGGTTCTTGGTTACCCTGAAAATTTTCAAAAATTTGTTTACCCTAATTTTCATTCAAAGTCAGACGACGACTGGAGCTCTTCATGCAATGATATGCTAGACTTCTAATGAACGTCCATTTTCCCGTATGTGCAGAGGATTTTGGGTCGAACACTCACAACTTGGGGACCCAGGGTGTCTCTGGGAACATTATAAGACATGTAGATATGTAATGCAAGAGTGGTTTTCATCTCCGAAAGAGACGGGGCCTCACATATCGTTTGCTCTTGAAATCATCGAAAGATTGTTGGACGTCCACATCTGGATTGCAAATCACTGCGTCAGAGCGCATACTTTAATGGCAGGTCCGTGGATACGAAATTGTAGACAAAATAGAAAAAGGATTTGGCTTTAAAGAATTTACGCTAAGTAAATCTCGATATAGAAGTGACTTTCAACCACACCTACCCTGATGCTGTTAGTGGGGTCCTGCACTAGAGCTTGCCTTAGGAAAGCATATCTAAGTTCTAGGCGAACTGTTACAAGAGCTCTCTTCCTTGTGGATAGCTGGTCCAGGGATAGTGGGCTTAATACTGCCAAATACCACCTATAAAATACCTGCTTTCAATTCCCCTCACTAAATAGGGGGAATACCTGCCACCGAGGCAAAGCATGTCAGTTGGAGTTTTAAACGTTCTACATCCTTCCAAGTGCATTGCAAAACTTTGCAATCATTTTGAAGCTCCGAATAAATTACTTCGAATGTAACACCACTTTTTGCTATGTATGAGTTTCATCGATTGTCATCAGCACCTAATTGATCCGGTCTTCCTGAAATTATCAATTAACCTGTTGCCAATTGGTAAATTGGATTTTTCATTCCATATTAAAATAGCGAATTGAAGCTGTAAAACTTTGATTATTGATTAAATTGAAGAATGAAAGCGTGTTATTTTTGTGAAACGTTCCACCCTGACCAGTCAGCACAGAACAGTGGTACACGAGTATTTCTATCGTTTAAAGCCCATTACGAGGGCAACCAAAAATATGATAAACTTTTTTTTTGTTTTTTATATTCTTCCACAAAATGTAAAAAATAGCTCACATTTGTTAGTGTATATATTATATATATATATATAATTGGCGCGTACACCCTTTTTGGGTGTTTGACCGAGCTCCTCCTCCTATTTGTGGTGTGCGTCTTGATGTTGTTCCACAAATGGAGGGGCCTACAGTTTTTTAAGCCAACTCCGAACGGCAGATATTTTTATTTATGAGGAGCTTTTTCATGGCAGAAATACACTCGAAGGTTTGCCATTGCCTGCCGAGGGGCGACCGCTATTAGAAAAATGTTTTTCTTAATTTTGGTATTTCCCCGAGATTCGAACCAACGTTCTCTCTGTGAATTGCGAATGGTAGTCACGCACCAACCCATTCGGCTACGGCGGCCGCATTGTTAGCGTATATTTTGGCATATTTCGTTATAATATTTTTTGGCATATCTTAGAAACAAATTATAGTTTAGTGCATATTCAATAACGTTTTTTATTTATAAGTATTTTGATAGATTTTATTAGTAGGAACAGATACGGCCACATATGAAAAAGCAGATAAGGCCATTGACATTTCCCCCCACAAGTAATTCACGAAAATTGTGTTGTTCATGGACTGCATACTATTTGTGAGGAAATAGGTGATCACTGTACTTTGGTTGATCGCGAGGAAATCCCTGAAACCCCAAGAACGCATAAAAATATTTAAAAAGTCTGCTCCAGATCTACCACTGCCCCACATCCAATAATAACATGGTGTAGAATATGGCTTGACTCAGTCAGTTATTATGGGCAAAACTTTGAGATCATCAGTCGAATCATTAAAGTTGCATAGAATTTGCTGTGCAATAATAAACTTCGTAGTCAGGTTATACTTACCATATTTACTCCAGTAACTGCGGCTCTGTTATCTATATATATATATTATATCAGCAGAGAAAATGAATAGTATTGTGTAGTTAAGAAAAGCAGAGATGGCTCAGAATTCCAAGTTTAAGCCTTTTTTTACAGTACTTCAAGTCCCTTCTGGACTAGTTGCTGTAAGGCACGGCGAAAATGTTGGGGGGCGAAATTCACACAAATGGCCTACGAGGAGGATGAAAAGCAGAGAAAAAGTATGTGTTAATGCTTCTTTAAATTTCAAAGGCCGATTTTGAATGTAAACCACTCCTAAACGTCAAATTTTTTTCTGTATTTCATTTGACATTTTTGAATTTCAGACTAACTCAATTTGAACCAACTAAAGCCTCTTGACCATTTCAAGCGTCGTCAATGGTCAGAATGGTGGCAGGAAATGGCAACAGTGAATGGCCAATTTTCGAAGAAAATCATCTTCAGTGATGAGGCGCATTTTCACCTCAGTGGATTCGTCAATAAGCAGAATTGCCGCATTTGGGCGAATGATAATTCAAGAGTGATTGCCGAAAAATCAATGCACCCGCAAAGAGTGACTGTTTGTTGCGGTTTATGGGCAGGCGGCATCATTGGGCCGTATGTTTTCCAAAATGAGGCCGGTCAGGCAGTTACTGTGTATAGTGTTCGCTATCGTGAGATGATAACGAACTTTTTATGGCCCGAATTGGAAGATATGGATGTGGACGATATGTGGTTTCAACAGGACGGTGCCACTTGTCACACAGCTAACGAAACAATTGCTCTTTTTTTGCGCGAAAAATTTGATGGCCGAATAATCTCACGCCGCGGCGATCTCAATTGGCCGCCAAGATCATGTGATTTGACACCGTTGGACTTCTTTCTTTGGGGTTATTTGAAAGAAAAGGTGTACGTCGATCAGCCAGCAACAATTCAAGAGCTAAAGGGGGAGATAATTCGGCACATCAACGGCATAGAACCTTAATTATGCCTCAGCGTCATCGAAAATTTGGACCATCGGATGGAGGTGTGCCGCCGAGGCCGCGGCGGCCATTTGACCGATATTTTGTTACATACGTAATTGAGCCATACCAATATCGTCTTCAAGGCTTGTGCGACCACGTTTAAATCCAGTAACCCATCTTTCTACTGTACTAATTAATGACGAAAAGTTCTTATACACGTGTTTATAACGTTCATGAATTTCCTTTGCTTTTATATCTTACAAAAATAAAAATTCAATCACTGCACAATACTTGATTTTTCCATTTTAGAAAATACTGTGACACGTCGATACTAAACAAAGAATGAATTGACAGATAGAAATGAAATTTCACATGCGATCTTATGAAGGATGTACTAGCATAACACAAAAATCGAACTGGAAAACTTATTGAACAACCTAGTAGTTATGCTCCACAGGATTTGTTTTTGCCGACTTCATGAAATGTAATTTTATTTTGTTCTATCTGACTTTATTGTAACTTAATTTAATTTATATTTATTTATTTCATTTCTTTTAATTTGATTTAATTAAATTTAGTTTATTTTATTTTAGTTTTTATTTATTTCCTGCCTGATGTATAAGTTATATATTAAACATAACTAATCGAATAAGAAAAAACAGTAATTAACTAAAACTTATGTCGATTTTGATTTTATATTGTATTTTCTTTTAAACAACTGAAAATTGGTTGACTTCCTTACACGTCTCTACCTTCAAGGCTCCAGCAATCAAATCAAATCATTAGGGCATTAGTCACATAAACCACTTTTTTCATGCTTGTAGTTATGCCGGAAGCTCGCAAAACTATCCAAATGCTAATAAACAAAATTAAGTACATTATTATGTTTAAAAACATTTGTCTTACAAAAATTTGCCAAAAGCTTCTGGGGTGATACTCATAAACTTTTATGTTTGCATTTGTTCAATTTTCATTTTGACGCTTCTTCTCATTTGGCAATCAATGTTGCTAACAACATTTCACGGCAAGGCAAATGAATGTTGCTGGCGAAATTTGACGGCTGTGAATTGATACTAGCCTGTAGATGTAGAAAAGCCCTTTTCCATGTTTAAGAATGCATTCCGCGATAAGAGACAACTTTTTTATGGAAATTTATTCAAATATTAAGTTATTTTTTGCAACACAAATATTTAAGCTAAAGTTGCATTTTAAATTTCATACTTAACTATGTATGGTAAATGAATACTCTCTGCACGTGTAATAATTTACTTTTGTCAGTGTTTTTGCACTTTTTTGAATAAAATATAACACATTTTCTCACAAGCAAAATTGAGCCCAGATGTATATTTTAAGCGCTTAATATCATGTTTTTGACATATTTTTGGTTGCCCTACACATTACCTACATGTTGATACATCCCTTATATTGCTCATTAACATTGACGTACTCATGCATACACACATTCGCATGTAATGATACTTATATATAAATACTAATGTGTATGAAAAGAAATTGTGAATCAGGTCAGGTCTTGAGAATTACGAATAGAAATGTCACTTACGCGTATGCTATGTATGTATGTATGTATACCTATTTAAGTATTCGAATCAGAAAATCTGTAGGCATATCGAATATTAATTATCAAAATAAATTAATAGATTCTGGGCTGATGCTGTCACTCAAAACCAATATGAATTAGTATGAAAACTATAATTATTTAAATAACCAATGCATGATAATCCATTTGCATATGTTATTCATAAGAACTGTACCTATTAACCACTTTTCTATATACTCGTACATTTGTTATGTATGCGCAAAGACTAGGTGCTTTTGCGTGTCTATAGACACCCACAGAAATACGTACAAAATATGGACAAATTGGACATACATATATGTACATAAATACATATGTATGTATTTACATGGCATACCAATTTACTTCATTATGGATAAGCATAACAATTGTATTGGCATCTGGTAGCAGTATAATGTTTAACTGAAAGAAGCTCATTGGAATGCAGTGGTCAAATCGCATCATGGACATCGTGTTTATCAGAGCCTTCCATTCAGATAATCCACTACCAATTTGTACGGCAATAAGTATATTAGTAAAACGCATCACAAACGAATAGATACACGGCGGTAAGACTTGGGCTATTATGGTATTACAATACTTCCCCCCCAAAGCTCAAAGTTGTCATTCAATGTGTTTGGCATTTGTCGATGCCTTGCTTTTTTACCCATTTACCCATTCTATGTGCGAGTATAGACTTGCATGAGCATTTTATGTTGCGTTCTTTTTATTGATGGGTCGCGTTCTGTTTTTTACGGCTTCATGCACATTACAGAAGAACCCTTGTTTGGCCAGAGCACTATTCTCCACACTGAAACCATTGCTCGATGTCATTGTCCATCCCAAGGCGATTTCCTTTTCCGATTGCAATGTATCTTAGTAGCATTTATTGATGCCTAGAATTTTATTATTTTTTCCTGCTTTCCGCACTGTGGTGTAGTTTCCATAATGACCAATTGGAGAAATGGTTCCCATTTGCCTGGTTTTGCTACCGTGACAAACAATGTATGTATGTATGGCGTTTTTTGGAAGCGCACAACGGTTAGGACGGTGTAGGGAAATCGTTTGTGTAGATATCGCCCTCGGTGACTCCTTTTACTATAGTAATAATAAATTAAATCACATTTTTTCTGTATGGTATTGGTGCACTCAGTAATTATGTATCTTTTCCTGGATTTCAGACTCTGAGTTCAAGAAACTATTTATTGATCAACTCGTTGATAATACTTTTGACGGTGTTAAGTACGAAGGCATTTTCCCAAGTTAGTGCGTGCAATAAGACATATATATTTGTATATATGTGTATGTTCATATGTAGGTGTGAATGTGCCTATATATACATATTTATATTAATGCTTATACAGGGTGTAGCTTTAGAGGTTGAGGACTCAAAATGATAATACAAACAGAAATACTGTTGGAATGAATTTCTTTTTTTTATAATCTGGTAGATAATATCATGGCCATGAGTTACATGGTCCATTCGATCAGTTCAATAAATCGATTGTTAAGCATGCTGTATGGCAAGCTGTGCCGTTTTGTTGGAACCAAATGTCGTCGATGCTAAACTGATTAATTTTTAGAAATACAAATTCAGTCGGCATGGTTCGATAGCGCTCGTCATTCACCGTAACGGCAACTCCTTCCTCATTTAGAAATAAATAAGGGCTGATACCGCCAGCGTGTGAATCGCACGTAAAATGGATGAAATGCTCTATGGATTGCGCGACCAGATTCATTTTTTGTCAAAGTAAATTTCCACAACTTGGAAGCGTTTTCTAGCGTTAAACGTTTCATGATGACTTTCCAAACCTTATTGAACACAAAAGTCAGCACAGTTTGCCATTCTCAGATGTGAAACCATAGTTATTGATATCAATAGTTCTCATACCGCTAAAAAAGACCCGATACAGGGTGGGGCAAAATTAATCACCCAATTTTGTTTTTGAATAACTTTTTTACTAATTAAAAAAAAAATGATTTTGAGTGATGAAAATCTTTATTTTGATCTTTACGCTCTCCATTTCTTGTCTGTTTGTATACTGCAGTTGTCTAGTATACGAGAGTCAAATATGATTGACGTACGAAGCCATTTGCAAAAATTATAAATTTTCCGTTAAAGGGATTAATTTTGCGACAGCTTATGTTGATTGTATATACGGTAGAGTAGGTTTGCTCGAAAAACATAAAGGGTTTTTCAATTGGCGCGGGTCGATTTTGGCGCCCTGTGGCAGCCATTTTGTTTTGGTGACATCTGTCAAATCTTTTGTTTATTATTCAGTTGTTTATGCCAAATCATCATGGCAAGTTACTCGATTGAACAGCACGTTCAAATGATAAAACTTTATTATCAAAATGAGTGTTCATTAACGCAAATGTTGCGCGCATTGCGCCCATTTTTCGGTAGACGTGGTGGCCCTTCCAATTTCTTATGGCCCATATTGAACCATATGGACCTAGACGACATGTGGTTCCAGCAGGACGGTGCTACGTGCCACACAGCAAACGCCATTTTATTCCATTTCAACATCTACCCGCCCTTATTGAAAACCCCTTTATATAATAACTCGCATTTCAAGTGGGATCGAACCTGCTTGCCTGCATACACACTTTAAGCGCTGAGAGCTATACATTAATTTGATTGGGATGAGAGCGTCGATGATAGGTGCAACGGAGTCCTTTGGATTGAACTCAGTGGACGTGATTGAGACGGGCCAAAGGGAGAGTCAAAAAACCACTACATCAGCCGGAAGAATCACCAACTACTCGAGACGAAGCACTTGAAGAAATTGAGAAGCAAATTGAAACTTGTTTTATTGGCAAAAGTGACATTAGTTCACCCTAGTCGACCCGCCCTAGTGAACATAGTTTAGAATCAGTGAAATTTTTAAATCTACTCCTGTGCAACAGAAGCCAAAGCAAAAATGTGTGATGCAATAAAAAGCGGTATGGTGGAGCAAGACCAAAGCACGAAGAAGCTACAATGGACGTTTGCAGCTTGTTAACCAAAAACAACATTTCAAAATGATGGATCAACTAAAATCTTCTGAGTTAGAAGAAATTAACCGCCATAATTTAGGTATGGAAAAAGTTGAGATTGAGGGGAATCCAGTCAAAACTAGAGTAAATTGGTGCGAAAACTAAATAAGTTTAAGGAGTGCACCTAAACAACTAAATATGCACTTAAAGAAGTATTTGTACAGGGTGGGCCAAATAAGACCTACAACTACTACGCAGCAGGTCCATAGTTTGCCTAGCAGTATGCGCAGTTGCTCCATCTTTTTGAAACCACAAATTAGGATACTGCTCCGCCATTGGCCGCAAAAAGTTTTCAATCAATGTTCTGTAAGAAGCTCCTGAAATCGATCCCGGCGTTTCATCCTCATTTTCGAAGAAATATGGACCGATAACTCAAGTGGCCATAACACCGCACCAAACTGTACATTTAGATGGGTGCAACTAATGTTGGTGTGTTGCCCTTGGATTTTCAGAGCCCCACAATCTACAGTTTTGTTTGTTGACATAATGGAAATGCGCTTCATCCGACATATGCCGATATTTACGCTGCGTTAAAACAATTGATCGTTGACAAGAATAGAAAAACTCGATAATTTTAACGCGTTGTGTTGTACTGTAGGGTTCCATAATAAATTTCCAACAATTCAATTATAACCTACGAAAAGAGAAAAATAAATATGTTAAAAAATACAATAAAAAAGTTATTTGTGCTTAACATTAGAAGGTCTTATTTGGTCCACACTGTATTAGTAATAGTAATAGATTTGTTAGTTCTTTTAACAGTTGTAACACATTGAAATATGATTTCATTAATAACAGAATGATTTTTTTTTTATGTGTGAATAGTATTTGTGAGTAACGGCAAATTAATTTTAATTGTTTTTGTCCATTAGAGATAACTCTAAAGTCAATTTCGAGCACCACAAAATTTAAAAGTAGCTATCTTTAATTGATAAGATGTTAATATAAAGCTTAATATTACTAAAGAGTTATGCAAGCCATATCCAAGAGATTCGATTCGTCCGCCTTCGAATTTTTAATGCGGTTTTATGACGACTCACTCGCTTTTTTGCTTTTTTCTTGCCCACATGTGCTACATCAACACGACTAGTAACAATTGGATAGCAGCTTTATTTACTCTATAATACTTCTAAAACCGTCTAAAATGAAAAAATAATGAAGATACTAATAAAATATATCATTGCACTCACAAGGATTTCGGCAACTAAAGCGAGTTTGTCTTATCGAGCAAATAACTCCTTACAGCTGCGCGAATCTGTTCCTCTAAAAATAAAGAAAATGTATAAAACAATTGCTTCGATTCGAATTTCTGCTGAAAAAATATACTTCCCGGAGTTAAGAATTGTTTTTTTTTTCGAGAAAAACTAAATCAGCGAGAAATATTTAGAATTGACGTGATAATTATTTTGTATACAGGTTCTACGACAGGGAATTATATACGTTTTTTGTATCATACAACATCGACCTTATGGCTCGCAATTTCCCAAACGCTATATTCATATAAAATTTCTTTTTAAAAGTTTTTACTGTAGTGATACACTATGTTCATAACGATACTTACATGATAAAGTTCCATGGAAATGTATGCAAAATAATTGCTAAAACAAATAGACAAAAACACTTGTTGCAAACAAAAAAAAATTCGCTAGATATTTGCAGGGCTTAACCAATGCGGGCATGTCAGCCGCCAATTGAAAACTAAGATACAATGAATCGGAACGACAACAGCAACTTCGATGTACCATACATAGGGTGACCCGCGATTCCCCGTGACCCACAGTTCTCCAACTTCTCATATGTGGTGGAGGCTGCAAATTTTATAATTTGTGATTCAATAGAACATGGGTTTTAAAATTTTACATATCTAAAGTCGACGTTTCAACAATCAGAATACCTTCCACATAGTCATGGAAGAGATTGCGAGAAAGGCCACTAGAGTATTCATGATGTGTAAATCGACTGCAAAGAAAAGTTGGGCATGTACACCAAAGGAGGAGGGCTATCTTAAGAATAATCAACCCACCTTTGGCTCAAGCATTCATTAAAATCGCAGAAAGTTTGATATCTTGCCTCCCCGAGGAGGGTGCAGAGACAAGTATCTGCGGACCGGAGAAAAGATACTCGGATACTCTTCGACTACTCTCGACACAAATAGTAACACAATCCACATTGAGCCATTTGAATACTGGATCTCTAGAAATGCAATTGATCGATTTAAAAAGTAAAGCTTTGTGGAGTGGAAAATTTACAGAGTTGAAAAGCAAGTTGGAAGAGTTGGAGGTCTAAAAATGTATGTACGTAAAACAACAATATAGTCGTCCAGATTGCTACAGTGAGGTGAAGAAGTTGGCATTTGGAGTGTTGACTATCTTCGGATTGGCATATGCGTGCGAGAAAGTTTATCTTTCATGAATATAATTAAAAGTAAAGTAAGAGGTCTACCACCAAATGAAAATCAGAGTAGTGTTTGAAACTCAAAACAACAAGTTATGAGCTAAATTTATCCAAAAAACCATGTAAAACGAACTCTCTCGTAAACTCTGAATCTATTATCTAATTTGTTGCACCAGGTAGATACTTATGAAATGAGACTTTCAGCTATTAGTCGATAGATGTCGCTAGGAGTATTTTTAAACCTTCCAAAATATCTTGTTTTTTTTTTCGTTTGTCATCTGTCAATAATATTCAGTTCATTGTTTGTTACGTTTCATACAACAATACATTTTTGTCGCTCTTAAAAATGTCGAATTTCGTGCCTTCAAACTACGATTTGCGGACATCGTTGATTTTCTGTTATTAATTGAAGAAAAACGCTTCTCAAACTCATCAAATGCTTAAAGAAGCTTATGGTGGACATGCTCTAAGTAGAACACAGTGCTTCAGGGGGTTTGAAAAATTCCGAAGTGGTGATTTTAGCGTGGGGAACGAGGACCGTGGCCGGCGAATTGCAAGCATTGTTGGAGGAAGATGATAGTCAAACGCAAGAAATGATGGCAGAGCAGTTGGGAGTGACCCAAAATACCATTTCCAAACGTTTGAAAGACATTGGCACGATTTTAAAGGTCGGAAGATGGGTGCCGCATGAACTGACTGAAAAGCAGCAAGAGAACCGAAAAACCACTTGTGAAATGCTGCTCTCCCGGTTTAAAAAAGAAGTCTTTTTTGCATCGAATCGTTAGGGATGATGAGAAATGGGTGTATTTCTCCAATCCCAAGCGTAAACGTTCGTATGGTCCGTCCGGCCACAAGCCAAAAACAACGCACAAACGAAATCGCTTCGGCCGCAAGGCAATGCTGTGTGTTTTCTGGGGTCAGCGTGGTATGACCTATTAAAACCAGGTGAAACAATTGACGGTGCACGCTACCAACGATAATTGGCCGATTTGAACAGCGCTATACACCGAAAACGCCCAGAATATGCCGATCGGCGTCACAAAGTAATTTTTCTTGATGACAATGTACCGTCACTTCGAACAAGAGCGACCTGGGAATTTGTGGAGACGTACGCTTGGAAACCGCTGGTGTATGCGTCTTACTCGCCAGACTTGCCGCATTCCGATTATCATTTGTTTGCATCGATGGGCCACGCACTTTCCAAGCAGCGCTTCAATTCTCACGAAGAAGCCAAAAAATGGCTCGATGATTGGTTTGCGGCCAAAGACCGTTTTTTGTTAATAAACGTTTGAAATTGAAAAAAAAAAACTGTATTCACGCGAGAACTATTTTCTTTTTTGCAAGAATAAATCTAGTGGCTCTTTAAAAGCTTTCAAATTTTGTAAATTGTAATTTTTGACTCTTCCAACTCAAAAGGTTGCCGATTCCTGATCTTAGCAATAGAAAGATGTTCTCACGTGAGCCTTAAACGCTGTTATAACCACAGAAGCATGCTTAATGATGGCCACTCACCTAATATAAGGCACCCTTAATATAGGCACTCTTAAATAAGAATAATTTTAGAATCGTCACAGGAATTCTAACAGGGTATTTAGATTGCTTTATTACCTTACTAACCTGGGAATATACTGCATTGGGACTTGTAGGCTTGATAGGAAGGAAGATGAAACCGAGAAACATGGGCTGGCATCGTGCCCAGCATTGATGAAGAAGCATATTTTATCAGAAGGGAAAACAGAACTCAATAAAATACTAAAATTTATTGAGGAAGTCGGGCTCAGAGAAAAAACCTGAATCCGTGAAGGGAGCACAGCGTACCTTTCATGTCGTAGAGTTCACTCCCTCATAACAATAATAGCAGATAATTAGAAGTTCAAGGTTACACAACAGCAATGAATATCCCTTTTTTTCCATTGGCATGTTACAAAAATACACGGGTTTTCTGTACGTACTGTAAGCTAATATATGCAACATAATGAAATAAGTTAACTCTCTAACTGTACTTTTTAATGATCTTTCATTACACCTACCGAAAACTTTAAAAGTTTAAGCCCCTAATCTTAAAAAAAAATTCAGATCCTCTGGACTAGTAATGCCTCCAGCAAAGTTGATTCAGGAGATATCTTCTTCCATAATTGTTATTGTAGCATTTGTTCGTGTTGAGTAACATTTTTGTGAAATTGTTGGACTGTATACTATAATTGCCCATAAGAACTTGAGTAATACACTCCGCACACCTTGACAAGATTCTAGTAACTTTTGGCAACTTAAGTTAACTTTTGCTAATAATTTTGAAGAAATTGAGGTAACACATGTATATAAGAAGATACTTCTGGTTTTTTATGCATACATACATACACATGCATGCTTTGGAAGCTTCATAACAAAATGAACTTACCCCAATATTTTGTGTTGACTTAAGTAATGACGTGATGGGCGTTTTTTCACTGCTAAACGATGTGTTTCTGAAAAATTTACTGCTGCCCTCTAGCTACCACGCAGACATGAATGGACGATGCTCACATGAGCGCATCGTCGTTGATTCATAAACACGTCATGTTATGTGATTAAATCAAAGGCGAGGACAGGAGTGGCTCGTGCCTTAAGTATTTACTTCAAGTACATTCACAGAAGATGTGCGTGAGCATGAATGTAGCTGAAGAGAATTTGTGACAAGATGATTGCGGCATCTTAATAAAAAGTAGAAGATTTTATGACACCGGACATATCTCCCACTTCGGGGCACTTGGGACGAGCAATTCAGTTCAGGACTTCTTTTGTATTCAAGCTGGACTTCAGCCACGCCTGCTACAATGTGCAAGCAATTGTGGATACAAATATGGTGTGTAAATGAGTATGTATGTAGATGCTAGAACACAATGTGGATATGCGAGCAATAATCAGATTCATGCCCACAAAAAGTGAGTTTGCACCCTGATTAACTCGGTGTACATGCGTACACACATTCACATTCATACCGGTATGTATATGTACGTATTTATGGATGTGTGTACGGAAGGTGTATTGTGCATGTTGATGATTTGTATGATCAGCTCCAAAGAAAACGGTATGGTAAAAAGAGGCTTATTAACGACCACGGTAGCGACAACATGCAGTGCTGTAGCCCAAATCCAATTTATGCGCTCACGTTCTGTAAATACTTGAGTGTTTTATGTTTTATACGAAACTTTAAGTGCTCGCAGTCAGGTCAATTGACTACTGTTTTGTTGGAATGCCTTTAATTTAATCGATATCCTCGTTATTCAATAACATAAATTTATCTAATAAATATTTCCTGTATATGTACATACATAGGCGAACATGCGTAAGTTAAGATTTATTTCAATTTATTTATTTATATTTTCAGTTGCTCGGTTCGATACATATATACTTTATATTTAGCGTGTATTGATATTGCTTGTCCTACAAATAGAGCGACCTGCCGCGTTCGAACGTCAAATGCTTTTATTGAGAACCTCTACGGCGACCGCCTCGCATAGTCCTTAATAAATAGGCGATGGGTGGCCTGAGTCTTATGGAAATTACATTCTTTGGATACGCTTTTCGTTATTCCTTTGGATAAAACAATAGAATTTTATTGAATCTCTAACCCCTGACCTTCTTCGCTCTTTTGAGCCTGCCTGCCGGCTTTGTTAGTCGAAACGTCTAGTACTTAATTTGAATTATTGTAAGTAAAGTTAAAATGAAAAAGTTCATTGATGATAAACTTGCTAACCAAATATTAAATTCATATTCTTTTACATACATACAGACATACAAACCGAAACAAGTCGAAACGACTAACGAAGCACGTGAAGTGTTTTAAAAATTTGCTTTAGATGGAGGGCGCATACTCGCTCAGATTTGCTGAAATCTAAAAAATCACTAAAAAAATAGACGTAATATATAGAGCTCATACGTAATGATGTGAAGAATATTGTCAAGTGCTCGTTGGAATTTTGAGAGGGCATATTCCAAAGAGTTGATTCAGATCGCAAAACCGCTTGTCGACATCAGAATTATTCAATCGAATATAATGGAATCAGTCAGTTACTGTTAGTGATATACGAAAAAAAAAATCAACGCAGCTTATGATCATGTTACTTCCTTGCCGCCTGAACAACGACTGTTTGGACGAGTGGGTGAATGCACACGTAGCGGCTGAAGTTATTGTTGTTGTAGCAGCATAAGCCTTCCCCATACATATACGCGGAAGACTGCTGAAGTGACAGTCCTTGGGCGGATATAAAACCGGGTCGTTCCGGTTACGTAGAACCGACTGTCGTGGGAACGGCTGAAGTTATTCTCCTGATTCTGCTTCACTTTTTAACTTAAGTTTTACGGAACCAGTCAATTTGACGGAATTCAAACTTTGCAATGAACTATCTCGAAAATCGCTCGATCAATCGTTATGCATCGTAAATTAATCCTTTCTTCCAAAGAATATGCAAATACTATTTTTTTTCCTAAGCCCTCTACTTTTTGAGATTCATTTGCGTTATACCTATCTCTACGGCATTCGTCAAGTTGAGGGGTACGCTTATCTCGTAACGAAAAAAACGATGAGATGACTTTGTTTTCTTCAGATCTATGTAAATCAGATAAATTTATCCTTATTGTACATAAAAGAAAGCCGAACATAAAAGTTCTCCTTCTAAGCACCAGATATACAGGTGGGCAAATAGAAGACAACCACGAACGTCTTCCAGCAGCTATAATATTCCATTTTATAATGAAACGAGGTTCGTAGTGGATGTCTTTGATCAGATGGCATGCAAATATAGCGTAAAAGCAGACAATTTCCGATGACCTCATCAATTTTTTCAATATGTTTATAAGAGTTGGCAGCAATAAACGCGTGGATACTATATACATAGTGCACCGCATCCAGCATATCCAAGAAACAATATATGTATGTTCTATATGTTTATTTTATCCGAGGAATTAGTTTCAAATTATTACAAAAACTTGCACAGTGTTTTTCTATTAATCTACTCTGGGTGCCAGGACATAGTAACATTAAAGGTCATTGTAAGGCAGGTTGGGCTCCTCATAGAATCTCTCTTGCCAACAAGTGCTACTTTGGACTAAGTAGGCAACTGAGCAGTAAAGTCCTCTCTCGACGAGCAAAACTAATACTCCACAAGGCTCTCATCATGCCCGTCCTAACGTATGGTGCAGAGGCGTGGACGATGACAACATCCGATGAAACGACGGCTGGAGTGTTTGAGAGAAAGATTCTGCGTAAGACTTTTGGACTCTTTGCACGTTAGCAACGGCGAATATCGCAGGTGATGGAACGATGAGCTGTACGAGCTTTACGACATAGCACAGCGAATAAAGATCTAGCGGCTACGTTGGCTGGGTCATGTCGTCCGAATGAATACAAACACTCCGGCTCTGAAAGTATTCGATGCAGTACCAGCTGATGGTAGCAGAGGAAGAGAAAGGCCTCCTTTGCGTTGGAAAGATCAGGTGGAGAAGGACTTGGCTTCAGTTGGTGTGCCCAACTGGCGCCGGTTAGTACGAGAAAGAAACGACTGGCGCGCTTTGTTAAACGCGCCAATTAAAATTAAGAATCCTGTTGGTTTTGTTATTTGACTTTCTTCTTATGCACGACTGATAAGTTATTTTGCAGTCATAGGTGAATAATGATACTACAACTATACATAATAATCAATAAAAATGAAAAGACTCGTAAATTTACTTATAACACATGGGCTGAAAAGTCCCGGGCCTAACATATAAATAACACTAGTTGTCTTGTATTCACCTCTTTTTGAGTTAGTACTACCCAAAAAAAGCAGTTGTTAATATTGCATGATATTATAATTACTAGTTCGTGAGTTATTGTGTTTGTTATTTTCAAAACAATGGATCAAAAGGAGTTCCGTGTTTTAATTTTGCACTGATTCTTGATGAAAAAAAATTACGTTAAAGTGAAGCAATGGCTTGAGAAGTGTGAGGAGTCCGATCCATCAGAAACAACAATAAAACAACGGTTAGCTGGCTTCAAACGTGGTCGTAGAAACACCGATGATGCACAACGCAGTGGACGTCCAAATGAGGCGGTAACACCAGAAAACCAGAGGTTATCGCTGAAACTGAGGCTTATTTCGAGGCAAAAGATAAATCGTTCTACAAAAGTGGCTTTGAAATGTTATAGCGGCGCTGGAATGATTGCGTTGTTCTTGATGGAATTCACGTTGATGAATCAAGCTAATTTTGAACGAAAAGAAAAACGTGTTTTCCTTGCTAGGCCCGGGAATTTTCAGCTCATGTGTTATATTATAACTCAAGTATTAAGCAATATTTTTTACACAGATATATTGCAAAAATTGGAGTGTACTTTATAGTTATTACTCGTGTACACATTAATATATGATGGCCGTTTGAAAAATTACTTAACTGTTTGGGGTAAATCTTTTTATTTTTCGACAGGATCCGAGGGAGCCAGGTCTGGATAATAGGGGCGATGTGAAACGAGTTGAAACCCTATTTCTATTAATTTCGCTACCAAAACTCTTAAGGCGTAAAGCTAGTTGTTGTAATGGAAAAGGAAAATCATTCGACTTCCTCGATTCAAACGGATGCCAAACTCAAACACATGAACCGATCTGGCTGAAACTTGGTGTGGAGTTTTCCAAGAGATGCTCCTAAATAAACATCGATACGCGCCAGTAGTGTCAACTCTCTGACTTTTCACGGACTTTTCAAATGACCCTCTTAAATTTTGTGCGAGATATTCCGTGGAAATCCCACCTATAATTTTGGATTGTCGTTAATCATATAAATACGAAGAAATTTTGTAAAATTTTGGTTTAGAGAATATAGTTGTATTCAAAGTTTTTGTTTTTTTATAAAGTTTGTGGTTCTCGTATAATTTCACGCTTGTATTTTGATGAAATTTTCGAAGAGTTATATTATAGTTTTTAAATCCAGACCTGTTGAATGGTCCTATTGGTCTGACATTTCTTTCTTTTGAACTGCGACTGAAATGCAAATTCTTAATAATTCATAATTTATATTTTTTTGGATTCGAATTTTAAGTTGTGAGCTTCTCAACTTATTTTAAATAGTAAAATGGAAAAGAATTAAGAACGGTGTGCTATGTATGGCAAAAGCTAAGACAATAAACTTATGCATTATTTTAAGCTTTCTAATTGTCAAGTCAAGCGACAATGTATAAAAGAAGGAAATAATATGTAATAAATTTAATGGAAAGAAAATTTAGCACTGAAATAAATTAGCTAATTTGTTGAAGTTATGTTTTGATGTAAAGATAATAGAGTCAACATTTTTTTTTTAATTGCCAAATATATGGGTAAGTACTTTAGAATTTAGTACTTGAATAACTATTTATATGCTGAAAACCGTTGGATGAATAAAAACAAGAAAATTTCGAAAACGGATGAATGTGTTTTCTTTTATTTAGCATGCAATTTTTTTAACAGGTGTACACTTCCATATACGTAAGTACATATATTTTTAAATATTTTTATTAATTTTTTCAATATTTTTATATGTACAGAGACTGCCATTTCAAATGATATTGAGCTTTAGCAAAAATGATACACGAACCACAAAGGGTAAATTTGTTTTTCTTGAGCCTTTCAATTTGCATAGAAGTAATAACGTTCTAAAATAAACGCGTTTTGCAATAAAAACATAAATGTTCTATGTGAATATTAATTATTACTTCTGAAATTTTTACTACTGAATTTTGAACTCTTTATGAATTTGTGGAACTTTGTTACGATGGTAATTTAGGAATTTTTGCTAATTTTTGTCCGAGAATGTCTGGCATCACTGCATCAGAGATGAAAATGTGTATTTGAATGCGCGCTGCCAAGTAAAGGGTGATCAGATTGGAAGTACTTTTTCCAATATGGTTTTTTGACAGATCATTTACTGTCAAACTAAATACATAATTTTTTTCAGTATTCATTGACATTTCATCATGGAAAGACTTACGCCTCAACAACGTTCACAAATCGTAAAATTGTATTACGAGCGCTCAGACCAACTTCTGGTGTACAGTGATGCGGCTCAATAAGCATAATAGCCGTTTTTGAGCTGAAGAGCAACCCGAAGCCATTCAAGAACGAGGCTGCCGTCGATATAACAATGTATGGCGAACGGTATCGCGACCTTTTGATGCCGGTAATTTAAGCCCGTGATTTCCACAGCATTTGGTTCCAACAAGACGGCGATATTTGCCATACAACCTGTGAAACAATAGATTTACTGCGTCGTCATTCGATGAGCCATTTATATCTCGTCTCGGACCAGTGGATTGGCTACCAAGATCGTGTGATATCACACTTTTGGACTTTTATTTCTAAGGGTGTGTCTAAATGCTTTGTGGATAAACCAGCTTTGATGGAGGCATTGGAAGCCCGCATTACTAAAGTTATTCACGAGACACCGACCGCAGCCCTCCAGCGATTCATTCAGAATTGGTGTTTACGGATGGCCGAATTACGGCGCAGTTGCTACAAAAAAATAATAAAAATCGTCCAATCAATTTAAATTATCGTTGTTTTATTTCAATTTAAAATCCGATACCTCTAAATTGATCACCCTTTATCTACTGGAGTAAGGAGACATATTGTTCAGTCATTGCAAACTATTTTCATATAACAACAATCATACAATTCGAATTTCATTGACCTTATGCCGTCAGACAGCCTTTGGTTTTAGTGCTGACAAAACTCTACCCGGTGCGCATATCAGATGATATAACGCGCCAACAACTGAAGATTCAGCTATGGTTGGAGAATAATTTCAACCTCGCGATATGGTTGTGTACCGCAGAAATGACCATCTACAAAGAACTGCAGTATCTAATTTTGATTCCAGGCGGTTAAGATCGTTATCACTTTAGCACCAAAATCATAAACCCAGTCACGGGTGAATATGTAGCGAAAAAATTGGCATCAATTAATTATTATTTCCATAGGCTTATGGTACGAGACAATGAAGACAATAATATGCTGAAATATCGTCTACTCCTCCATCGGTACATAGTTGATATGCGCGCGTAAATAACGTCCGAGCGACTGTTATTCATAAGGCTTTACTGAAAAAAAAGAGATTGGAAGAATACCTACACTTGAGAGACGATATGAGGCTTAATGGTGAAGTTACGTACTATATTAAAATTCTTTTATTTACTTTTCCATTCATTTCATATCAGGTTCATATCGGGTTTGCTAGTTCTTTTATAAATTAATAAAACAATAAAATTAAGTTTTAAATTTGTGTCGTTTTGAAAATAATATCATTGATTGCCGTCACCAACTAACATTCGTTTCGAGCGGTCACTGTCTCTTTCACTGTGCAGTAGTTGTGCTTGCTTTGCATTTTTTTCGCTTACCTACGTAAGCAGATTGATAAACCTACTTAAATTACGCGTGTGCTATTGCATACTTACTCGCCGAGGTGTTAGTGTTATTGTAAAATTGTGAAACTATGCCCATTGCGGCATCCTAACCGAGGCAAAATAGGTTCAGCTAACTTTACCCTTGCGAATGTCGATGATCTTAAATTTATTGCCATAAAATCAAGAGAACGTAAATAGTCCAATATCCAATTATTCTTGTTTAGCAGTCCACAAAGCTATATTAGCAGTCATTAAAGACATAATTTAAATTTCCGAGCTGCGTGAGGGAAACCTCTTAGTGTTTACAAAGAATAAAGAATTGGTTGATTTTTTTCGGTATCTGTTTAGTTGACGCAACTTTTGAAACAATTTTTAACTGTGTGAAAAGCACACCCCTTTCTCAAACAATTATTCACCCCTTTCTTATGCAATAATTTAACCGAATCAGAAATTGATGATGGCTTAAAAATACAAGGCGTAATTGCTGGATAGAAATTCCAAAGAAGACGCAAAACAGTCTAATTCTAGCACAGCTACTCTCTGCCAGAAAAAATTGACATCGCTTGAAATAATGTCCTATGTTGGTCCATACTACCCAAATCTCACGCGATATAAGTCACTTGGTCGTACTTGGAAAAACTGAAACTGCAGGCGATCACCCATAATTTGTCAACAATTGCTCAAAGTTCGTACAAGCCAAAGAGACACTTAAAATTAAAATAAATTTCTAAAGAATGATAAAAAAATACATAATGATTTGAGCAATATAATCCCTTCCCCGCTTCTAACCATTTCCCATCAACATTCTCTCAAATTATTGCGAATTTTTCTCCCTCTACGAAATGCACCTCCATACAAAGCAAAAAATCGACAACTACAAATAACTCCATAAAAAATCCTGTTCTCCACTGCGCTTACTAATTCCTGTCAACCTACATATTCTAAAATCTAAATAAAAATATGCAACCTTCCAAAGAATCGAAAACAGCATAGAATTAGAGAGCATCTCAATCTTCTATGTCTATAGTTTGTAACATCTCTTTCATTTCCTTAGTACACCCTCTTCTAAAAACTAACTTATTCTCTTGTACCATAAAAGAACACAAACCATTAGATTAGATTTGTGGGGGGTTGGACAAGCACTCAGTCAGTATACCATTGTACTACACCCGGATAGATTTCAGTAGAAGAAATAGAGATAGGAAAGATAAATAAGGGGTGGTAAGACGGATAAATTAATTTGAGGCCACTCTTCCACAAATCTCTTGGATTCATTGATGAATTTTAAGAGATCCGGAAGAGGAAGAGTATGAACTTTATCCATACTCAGTATATCGCAACCCAATATCCTAAGTCTGCTTCTGGAAAATGCAGGACAGCTACAGAGAAAATGCTCTGCAGTGTCGTCATTCTCAAGAAAAAATAGACATATCGGGCTGTCTACGACCCCCATGGACACAGACGTTGTGTCCTGTGATTGCACCCACCAGTACTCTCAAGTCCTTTCTGCTGAGTTTTAGGAGAAAGGTCAATATTTTCCTGTTTGGTTGTTTCACAAAGCTACTCTGCACGAGTTCAACCCAGACCAACCTATTCTATGGGTAGACGTCATGAAGTCGTCAGTCCATAGTTGAATTGATACGGAATTGACACCTAGAAAGGGTTCAGAGCCTAGTGGCATACTTGCAGACCCTTCATTCGCCAATTTATCAGCTAACTCGTTCCCTGTAATACCACAATGTCCAGGCACCCAAATAAGACTAACTTTGTTGTGTTTTGCAACACTGTTCAGTTTTGTCTTACATTCACCCACTAACTTCGAAAAGCAGCGTGGGTTAGCAAGGGCTTTCAGTGCAACTTGACTGTCCCTACAAATTCCAATACTGTTGCCCCGCCACACAAGCGAAAGTAAATCCTTTTATAAAGTTATATTTACTCGTTAAACGATTTCGACTGATCGACGTAATAATTCAATTGAACTTTCGCTTTGGTAGTATTTGGATGTAGCTCTTCAGATAGATTTGCTTAAAAAATGTATTGCTGTTTGAAATTTTTAGAAAAGAAAATGTAAATTAAAATTGTAGTGCTACTTTAATGTGGGATGGAATGGATATTTTCCTTATATATATACATGCATATATACATATTATATATAGATATTACATAAGTATATACATATATGATTGCCGCTTAAACGGTTTATTGGGTGTTTGGATTAGCTGCTCCTCCTATTTGTGGTCTGCGTCTTGATGTTTTTCCACAAATGAAGGAACTTACAGTTTTAAACCGACTTCGAACGGCAGGTGAACAACTTTTTTCCTGGCAGAAGCATAATCGGAGGTTTCCCATTGCTTGCCGAGAAAGAAATTATGCATGAACTTAATTTGTCAATTACGAGTACTCGTGCGCGACAAATATTAAAATCATCTAATCGCTTTGCCTTTGGCGGCCGCTGTAGCCGAATGTGTTGGTACGTGACTACCATTCGGAAGTGCGTACGTTGGAATCTCTGTGCATGAAACACCAAATGATAGACATTTTTTTTTTCATTGCGGGCGTCCCTCGGCAGGTAATGGCAAACCTTCAAGTGCTTTTCTGCAATGAACAAGCCTCTCATAAAAAAGTATCTGCCGTTCGGAGTCGGCTTAAAACTGCAGGATACTCCATTTGTAGAACAACATCAAGACGACCGTCTCAAATAGGAGGAGGCCAAACAAACAAAAAAGTTACACCTCGCCAATTATTACTGGAGAGGTGGTAGAAGCGCCAAAATATTTCGAAAAATATTAAGATTTACGTGATCTGGATCGGTTTTAAAATACGCCGACTCCGAACGGCAAGTGGTTTTTATGAGGAGCCCTTTCATGGCAGAAAAAAACGTTTTCTATCATTTTGCTGTTTCATGCACGGAGATTCGAACCTATGCACTCCGGATTGTAGTTACGCACAAAAAATTAAATATTTCTATTTTTTCCAAAAAATATCGTAGTTTACCTACATATTTACAAAGATAACAAACAAAAGGATGTTTTTTTTTTGCAAAAGTTTAAAAAATTTCTACTTATCTAGCCAGAATAATATAAGAAAACAATTTTAAATTAGATATGTATTGTATATGGAAATGAAAAAATCCTCAATAGATTTTTTTTTAATTTTTTATTAACGATTTTTATTCATTTGCAGAAGCGTTATGTAGTAGTTTATGTAAAATGATACTAATAAGCAATTTTCATTTGATAATTTAACTTGTTTTAGGAAATATTTTACAATATAATTGCTACTCCCTCTGTATAAGGGCTGTACCGTTGTGCGTTTTAAACGTCTTTACGGCTGGATGCTACGTTCTTGACATGATTTTTTAGTTGCTGTTTGTAAACTATGGCTAATTGCTTTGTTTCTTCAGTTCCAGTTGGTATGCTAAGATCACGATGAAGATATGGCGCGTTCCTTATATAGTACGGCGCGTTTACTATGCTCCGCAGGATTTTGTTTTGCAAACGTTGGATAGAGGTCTTAGTGTTTGTTTGTGAATAAGCCAGTTGCTTCGGGTTGATAAGCTTGAGCGCTTACCAATAGGATAATATAGCTTATTTCATTTCAAGACAAGCTCTTCTCGTTTTTTCTTTACATGAGCTCCCCAGATATTTGGCCTCGCCGACGTATTGAATTATCGACGCATCCATGAAGATATAATAATAGATCTAAAAAAAAAGTAAAGTTAGCGAATTTAATGTGATATATAAGTTGATTTTATTGGATCGGATTCTAAATATTTAGACATTTTTATGATCTCCCTTTTTTTCTTTAATCTTCGTTATTTGGCAATATTTTGTGAACTAAAAAAAAAAAAAATAAATAATTGGCGCGTACACTTCTGTTAGGTGTTTGGCCGAGCTCCTCCTCCTAGTTGTGGTGTGCGTCTTGATGTTGTTCCACAAATGGAGGGACCTACAGTTTCAAGCCGATTCCGAACGGCAGATATTTTTATGAGGAGCTTTTTCAAGGCAGAAATACACTCGGAGGTTTGCCATTGCCTGCCGAGGGGCGACCGCTATTAGAAAAATGTTTTTATTAATTTTGCTTTCACCGAGATTCGAACTAACGACCTCTCTGTGAATTCCGAATGGTAATCACGCACCAACCCATTCGGCTACGGCGGCCTACATAACAGAAAAAAATGTAGATTTAGGAACTAGCGACTAGTCTTACATAAGAATTGGATGGTCCAATTTATTGGTTATCTAAGGTTATTGTGGAAAAAATATTTTTAGAAACTAGTTCTATTGACAAAAATTCCGACTTTTGGAAATATATTTAAATCGCGATTATGTGACCTGATAAATCTCAATATTTTCCTGATATTTTGGCCGATGTCTTAAAATATAATAAAAAAAAAAATTGAAAAATCTTTGTTTCTTTAATCCAAAACCGCTATTTGGCGAAAACTATGCATATGTCAGAAAAAAAAATTGCGTGAGCTTGGAAATAAACTACCATATAAAATTTTCATCTATTTTTCTACAATATTTTTTTGTAAAGTTTTTCAATGTTATTATTGTTGTTACAATATTAAAATTTTTTATGTGCAGTTAAGGATAACAAATTAATTTTTGAAATTAAAATGTTAACCAATTTTTATTTGAAATGGGTTTTAATATGTAAGAATAAGAAATGAATAAATATTTATTCTTCTGGTAAGTGTTTGGCCAAACTCCGACTCCTATTTGTGGCGTGCGTCTTGATGTTGTTCAAATGGAAGTAGGGACATTCAGTTTTAAGACGATTCCGAACACCAAATTCTTTTTTATGAGGAGCTTTTTCATGGCAGAAATACACTCGGAGGTTTGCCATTGCCTACCGAGGGATGACGGCTATTAGTAAAAAACTGTTTCTATAATTTTGCTGTTTGATGTACGGAGACTACCGGATGGTAGTCACACACCAACCCATTCGTAAGTAACGTAAAAACAAATATTAAAAGCAGTAGCAAAAGGAGAAAGCCAACGTAGAAATAACAGATCCACACTCATCAATAAATTGAACTTTAAGATGTTATACATGAATAGATAATAGTTATGCCTAAATGACTCAGATGTGGCAAAGTTTTCTCAGTTACATATTCACAAGTTTGTAGACCTCCGAACATTTGCTTGTGCGGGTGAACATGGAAATTTGATGAGTCAAGCAGCAAAATCTCATTAGGCTAATTACCAAAACTTTATCCGCGATCTTTTGGATGAAACTTCAGTAAATATATCTATTGTTTTTAATGAATGGCCCTTGAAATGAATAATGAATTTTACTATACTCTTAACGATGTTTTTGGGACGTGTATAACATACCATACAAGTACAAGAACACTAATACTCGTAATATTCTATTTACGTACGTGTATGTATGAAAATAATATTACAAATACTTCTTAATAATCGAGTATAACACAAAAGCTTTTTGAAATGCTGTGCACCCAATATATTTAACAAAATTTATGAAGGTGCCTCACTCATCAATTGTAGAGTGGTAAGAATTGAGTTTTTAAAAGTCTTTTGAAAGCACCGAATAGTTTTCGGATGTTTCTTTTTAGCAGCCTACCTTTCGCATGCGTTCCAATTGTTTTTTGGAACTATTAATTGAACTCCCTCTCATGATTCACATAACACAGTAGAGCCCTTAACCCTTAACCTTAGCTGTGATATCCAAAAATTTAATACTTTTGAATTTTTTTTTGTTATATAATAAATTTCCCTAACTTCGTGTTTAGTTAACGCCTGAGAGTTTCGAAACCACTTTTACGTACATACATATTTGTATACACACTCCAAATCAGCAGGTCATTTAACAATGACCGTTATAATTTTCATTGTTTATTGCCAGAGGGTGAATTAATGCTCATATGATGATACAGCACGTAAGGAAGTGTTTACGTATATCAAATTTTATACACACCCATACGCATATATGTATGCATGTATGCACATTTACTTACTTAGGTCAATAGATGCACACACATATAGGTAGGGATGGTGGTGTTAAATATGCTTTGAGAAGATTTCCGAGTGATAAGCGTTTATCCTCCTTAAAAGTGAAAACACTGAAATTTGTTAACACTTTTATAAAATCACGGTATGTTTAACCAAGCGCACATATGAGTGTTTCTATGTATGCACATTTATGTACATACATACATACACATATTATATGCATTGACATCTTTGCAAGTGTACGCTTACTTATGCGAAATTGGGGGATGTTTTTGTTGTAGATGCTGATTCTCTAAGCCCATCTAATGGTCAATTGGCATCGCATACCACAAATTCTAAATCGTTATGCAGGTATGTGGGAAAGGTCAAGTAAACAGATTTTTCATTAGCTTACTAATGTTTCTTAAGCTTACCGGAAACAAATTATATACGAGGGCCTCTATCCGATATGAATAAAGATATCACGACACCCTTCGAGCCCAACTAGGCCTAAATTATATTAGTTTGGAGAGAAACTTGTATAGATGCTTGAGTTGGCCTGAAAACATTATCAATTAAATCGTTCTCATAATTACGGTGGCAAGATATGGTTGACATTCAGTCCTCTCTTCCTGGACCAGCTATCCACAAGGAAGAAGAAGGTTTGTAACAGTTCGTTCAGAACTTGGATATGCTTTCTTGATACCGCTAATGAAATATTGTTTGCATAGGCGATGACATTAAAGTTAGTATTTTGCAATCTTAAGTAAATACTCTTTATAGAGAGATAGATTTGAAGTGAGAGTTTAGATTTTAGAGTGATGCGGAGAGAACCCCTGCCTGGGACGTGCCTCTCACTGCAACTATGGTGTTTCCCCCCTCCTACGGACTTGCTTGACATTATCAAATCGGTTGACGTGTACCATATGCGTCCGGATACCATAAGATGCCATTCGGTTGAATTTGTTGTCCAGTAACTTCTCCAAAATTTTGAGAAGAAAAGGGAATAGATTTGTTGGCCTAACATGGTAGGCCCTGCCTCCTTTGGGGATGAAAACTACTCTTGCTTTGGCCTATTTTCTCGGTATGTGGCAAAGTGCCTTTCTTTCTGGGCTTTCTATATAGTCATGAGGAGGCCATATGGAGATTTCTATGGTCCATGCTGATACACTTTAATCTTGTCACTGTATTGAAAAATTAGACAATTCGAAACATTATTCTTAAAAAGAATACAACCTCTGGTCTTACCTGTGGCCGGTGTTACCACCATCTGGTAACCATCAGAGTTTAATCCGCATATTAGTGTATATGTATGTAAGAATACTAAAATAAAATAAAGTTCAAATTTATTGTGTAACCCAAAAATATTTGTAGCTTCGACATAATGTTTAAATAGAACTGTTTGGTTAGGTGAGGTTATGTACCCATGCAAGGGCACGCAAATTTCTTCCCTTGTGACACTATTGAGAGGATAAAAGCAGAAATGAAAGGATAGGGAAGGGAGGGTTATGTATGAGGCTTATGGCGAACTGTTACAAATAAACTTTTTGTTGTAAATATTCGTCAGTGTATGCTTGCGCGTATGTGTACTTGTGTGTACATAAGTATTTGTAGAAAAATGCGTGTTATAAATCTTTCTCCCCTTACATTTTCGTAACGACATATTAAAACAAAACACACATTCATGTATACATATGCATATGCATATATCACTACGTATATTTGGACCAGATTTAGTACAAATCTCATATCATAAAAATATGAGGGACACGTGCACTTAAAGCAAATCACTTGCTAGGTTATGAACGGCACTAGCGATTTAGGTACTATAACATATCATCAAAAAAGCTGTACCAAGAATCTTCTCCTTAACCAACACTGATGGCCATAACTTAGACAGCACTTTCGTAATGCGATCCCGGGTCCAACTCCAATTATTTAAGAAGTGAGTATTGTATAAAGTCTTATAAGTATAGCTGCCCAATTTCTATAATCAAACTATTATTTTAAAAAGGGCAATTAGTTAAGGCAATGGGTAGGTGTTGGTATTGCCAAGTGATGGTCGCAAAAAAAAAATGTATCTATATGTATTATATAATAAAGGGTCTTTCAAAAGTGACGCCTAGATGTCAGTAGTGAATAATTCCAAGTGGTGTGTTGTTTTATGACATCTTTGACATTTCTCTCATAGGCAGATGTACAATTTTTACACGATAGAACAGCGCTTTAAAATTATTGAAACTTATTATGGGAATGGTTGTGGTCTTTAAGAACCACATTCGCCACATTCGTGATTTTCTGGGTGGAAATCATCATCCGAATGAGTCGACAATTCAAAGGTTGACGAAAAAATGTTAAGAAACTGGTTCTTATGAGAATAGAAAAAGGACTGGCAGACTGGCAGACAAAGCAGACTGCTGAACAACCTTCAAAATCAATATTTCGCTCTCAACAATTAGGCAGTCAGGAATCGAAATGCACTTGCTTTTGCATCCTTACAAAATTCAATTACCACAAGAATTGAAGCCAACATATCATTTATGAAAGCAGAAATTTCGTGAATTAGTTCTTTAAACATGATGCTGGTTTTTCACGTAAAATCATCATTTCACACTGGATGGATTTGCCAACAAACAAAATTTTCGCATTGGGGAGAAGAAAAGTACCGAGCAATTTCAGAAAAATCATTACATCCACTAAAAGGCCCTGTTCTGTGTGTTTTTTTGGGCTGGTGGAATAATTGGCCCGTTTTTCTTCAAAGATAAAAATAAAAGAGATGTTACTGTCAATAGACATCGCTATAGACAACTGGTTGAAGGTTTTTTGTAGGAAAAGACAATGACGATCTTTATTTTCAACAGTATGGAGCCACAAGTGTGATGCGAAGACTTGCATTATTGCGATCTAAGTTTCCCGATCGGTTAATTTCACGTAACGGTGACATAAACTGACCCTAAATCATGCGATCTAACTCCACTATAGAACTTTTTGTGAGTGTTTTTGAAAAGCGAAGTCTATGTGAATAACCCAAAAACGATTCCAAAATTGAAACACAACATTCGGATCGAGATTGCTGAGCCCAATACGATAATGTGTGAGTGAGTCCTTGAAAATTTTAATTAAACATTTAATAACGCCATTTTCCTCATATAATTGCTGAGAACCATATTTGGAATAAAAATAGTGAAACCTGAAAGAATTTAAATTTTAACATATTTTATTTCAAACCAATATCTAGATGCGTCTTTTGAAATACTCTTGATCGTCTTGATGTCGATTCATGAAGGGACCTACGGTCATTCAAAATAAGATTTTTCATGGCAGAAGTACACTCGTAGTCTAACCATTGCCTGTGAGGGGTGACCTATGTTAGAAAACCGCTTTTGAAGTTTAATGTCCGCAGTGGGTATCGAAACCAAGGCCTACTATCTGCCGTCAGTGTCCACATATTGATACGTTTTGACTATTTGTTAATTTATTTTGTGATTTCAATTATATTATAACAAGAACCATATAACAGAAAAGTTTCGAACTTTGTACAAAATTTGTAAAAATTCTATCAGTTCTCATCAAAATTTCTTTTTACTTAGAATTTTTAGAAAAATTTCCGGTATGCAGTTTTATAGATTATTGCATTTTTATAAGGTGCAAAGTTCAAGTGTTTAAAAAATCGAGTTGATTTTTGACAATTTTGTCAGCTGACCGGCTTGGGTGTTTTCTCCCATATAAAAAAAATGTGGAGTAGACATTAAATGGAGAAAATGCACAAGACTACGTCCGAAAAAAACTTAAAACTTGCACTAATTTCTCTTAAAATTCTGAGGAAAAAGTTTGAATTTCGAATTTTTACAAAATAAATAAATAGTCAAAAGTTATCAATATGTGGTGTTCACTTTATTTTGACGCTGACAGTATATATCACGAACAAGCTCACAAGACTGAAATATATACAATAATATTAATATTTCAAAAATACCCATAGGCCTTACGCCTCAAATCCTTCACCATTCACTTCGGGATTGCTATCCTTCATTCAATTATACACGTAAGTATGTTTATATGTACCTAAACGTGCTACATCAAATGAGTGCAAAATATTTTCAAAAGTTACCCCGTCGGATTGTTTGTCTTTGGCGACGAACGCGTGTCATTTAGGAGTGTGTGGTCAGTTCGTGCTTATGACTTTTAAACAAGGAATTTAGATAACGAAACAGTAATGATACGTGTAAAACATTTATTTCGTATACTGCTTTTTTCTGTGTTTTAAGTTTTGTTTTTATACCCAATGCATAAATGTAAACGGTTTGCCGGGTATGCTTTACTTCTTAATTATGCTACATTACATATTTATGGGCATTTTTCTGTTTCTGTCACCGTTCATTGGTATGGATAAACGTTCTACCTAAAACTCAGATTTGCACCAAACGCCGTTCAGAAATAAGTCGAAGTCCTTAAATCTCTTGTGGACTACTACATACATTTTTTGAAAAATTGATATCTCGCATGTGGCATTCAACGCTACAATATAATTTTTTTTATTGGAAGCACAAATTAAACGGGATGCTTTCCATTTCAATTCAACCGGGCTATTCGGGTCATGTTCTTCGATTTCGATGTAACTGAAATATGTTGCTCTCTGGTCAAAATAATGAGACACGTATTTTTTTGTTCGCCCGAAAAAATTTTTTTTCAAGAGTTATCGGCAATTTTGTTTTTCGGCTCAAACTCGATTTTTTTTAATTATATAAGAAAAATTTTTTTTAAATGCCCATAACTTAGTCAAAAATGAACCGATTTTAATAATTCTGAGTTCAAAATGATCGTAATTACTTACATGAGCGACTTCATGTAGAAACAATTGCAAAAAAGTAGTTAAAAATTTTTTATTTAGCAAAAAAGAAAAAAATTTAAATTTTTTCGAAATTCAATATTTCAAAAAGTGTATTTTTGTTTTTTTAATAACTTTTTCCAAATCAAGAGAACACCTCAAACTTCAATTAAGCTGAATGCCCAGTAGCTAAAATGGGTTGTTTTTGAGTAATGCATTTTTGAGTAAAAAACCTGTTTCGCACTTTTTGTTTTTTGCAAAATAAAAAATTTTCAACTACTTCTTTGCAACTGTTTCTACATGAAATCGCTCGTGTAAGTAATGACGATCCTTTTGAACCCAAAACTATTAAAATCGGTTAATTTTTGACTAAGTTATGAGCATTTAAAAACAAAATTTTCTTATATTATTAAAAAAAATCGATTTTGAGCCGAAAAACAAAATTGCCGATAAAGCTTGCAAAATAATTTTTTCGGGCGAAAAAAAAATACGTGTCTCATTATTTTGGCCAGAGAGCAACATATTTGAGTTACATCGAAATCGAAGAACATGTCCCGAATAGGCCTTTTGAATTGAAATGGAAAGAATCTATATAAGAAATTTTTTTTTTTTACTCATAACTTAGTCAAAAAAAAGCCGATTAGAATGATTCTGGGTTCAAAATAATCGTAATTACTTACACGAGCGACTTCGCGCAGAAACAATTGCAAAAAAGTAGTTGAAAATGTTTTATTTTGCAAAAAACAAAAAGTGCGAAACAGGGTTTTTACTCAAAAATTACTTACTCAAAAATAACTCATTTTAGCTACTGGGCATTCAGCTTAATTGAAGTTTGAGGTGTCCTCTTGATTTGGAAAAAGTTACATAAAAAAAACAAAAATACACTTTTTGAAATATTGAATTTCGAAAAAATTTCAATTTTTTTTCTTTTTTGCTAAATACAAAATTTTTAACTACTTTTTTGCAATTGTTTCTACATGAAGTCGCTCATGTAAGTAATTACGATCATTTTGAATCCAGAATTATTAAAATCGGTTCATTTTTGACTAAGTTATGGGCATTTAAAAAAAAATTTTTCTTATATATATTAATTAAAAAAAATCGAGTTTGAGCCGAAAAACAAAATTGCCGATAACTCTTGAAAAAAAATTTTTTCGGGCGAACAAAAAAATACGTGTCTCATTATTTTGACCAGAAAGCAACATATTTCAGTTACATCGAAGTCGAAGAACATGACCCGAATAGCCCGGTTGAATTGAAATGGAAAGCATCACGGGAGAATTGATACTAAAAAGTAGCAAGTAATTCCTACTCCTCCGATTTTTTCATGTTTAATTATATGTTGAGAGACGGTGCTATTCTGGTTAAAAATCGCTCTAATATTTCGTCAAGCTCCAATATAATTTTTATTTTCTATATTTGTCTTTGAATTACATTCTTACAGACTATGTTAAGCTAATGTACAATGGTTTAGTAATTACTAAGAAAAAAAAGCCATTTAAGATGGTTGACTAAGATGCCACACGGTCATGTAAAATCAGCACCAGAAGAATTGAGAAACACATTTAAATCTGCACATGCCCTAGAAATCGGAGCATTCACTCCGTAATTGGTTCTCGAGAATCCAATTTTATGGGGTTCGTACTGTCGGAGTTTCTTATTAGGAATATTAAATTGAATTTTACCTAAAAGGGACGGACAATCAATAGTTCCAGAAATGATACGAATAATAAATGAGCCCGATAAAATAGATTGTCTGCTATCAAGTGTTTTACAGTCAATCAATAAACATCGATAGCGGTACGATGGTAAAGCTTCAGAAAAGTTTAAAGATCGGCGCGCAAAACGAAGAAAAACTTTATGAACTCTCTCAATCAAATTAGAGAGACCTATTTGGTACGGTCTCCAAATAACAGCGGCATACTCTAATCTTGATCTAACAAAAGCATAATACAATGTTTTGAGAGTGTGTGGGTTGGTAAATGCAGAACAATTTCGGCGTTCGAATGCTAGTATCGAATATGCCCGTCTTATGAAGTGGCTAGTGAAATTCAGCTTAGAGTCGAAAATAAAGCCTAAGTCTTTAATTTCTTCAATGGATTGCAAGGGTGAGCCAGCAATACTATACGAAGTATGCAAAGTATTGGTTGATTTAGCATATTTTACGTGAAAGCATTTGCTCATATTTAGTGACAAACGATTTAAATAGCACCAATTCACCATGTTCGGAACATTGTGTAAATCGGATTGTAACTTTTTAGAGTCAGTAGCACTGTTAATTACCGCAAAAATTTGAGATCATCAGCATACAACAAGTGCTTAGCAAATGAAAAACATGAACCCATATCGTTAATAAAGAGAATAAAAAGGAGAGCTCCTAGAATACTCTCCTGCGGGGCACCAGAGGACGCAATACATGCATGGGATGTCGTATTATCAACGGCTACAACGCAGTGCCTGTTGGACAAATATGATTTGATCCACGACAAAAACGTGGGGTGTTTAAGCATTGACGCAAGCTTCGACAAGAGTACGATACTTTGTCAAACGCTTTAGAGAAGTCTGTATAAATTGTATCAACTTGAGATCTGTTCTGGAGGGCTGAATTGCAGTAATCATTGAAAATAGACAATAAATAGTGACAGTAGAGCGGCTTGTGACGAAACCATGCTGGTTGGTAGATTTAGGCCTTGTACACCAAAATATAACTTATCATTCACAGTTCTCTCAAAAAGTTTTGAGGCTATCGATAGCTTCAAAGTCGGCCTGTAATTGCTAGTATTGTTTTTATTTCCACACTTAAATATAGGCGTAACGGATGTTAATTTCCAGTCATCAACAAAGATACCAGAGGACAAAGCTTTATTAAAGATAGTTGTAAGATGCTCACCAAGACACAGCAGGTCTTCTTCAAGCACAGTTCATATATAATTGGCGCGTACACCCTTTTTGGGTGTTTGGTCGAGCTCCTCCTCCTATTTGTGGTGTGCGTCTTGATGTTGTTCCACAAATGTAGGGACCTACAGTTTCAAGCCGACTCCGAATTGCAGATATTTTTATGAGGAGCTTTCTTCATGGCAGAAATACACTCAGAGGTTTGCCATTGCCTGCCAAGGGGCGACCGCTATTAGAAAAATGTTTTTCTTAATTTTGGTGTTTCACCGAGATTTGAACCAACGTTCTCTCTGTGAATTCCGAATGGTAATCACGCACCAACCGATTCGGCTACGGCGGCCGCCAGAACCTTAGTCTTAAAGAAATGAAAACAAGAGGTAACATCATTGTCATGGAAGGCATTATCCCAGTCAATACTTAATATAATTTTGTTAAAAATTGAGAAATTGCACGAGTTGTAAGTTTAATTTGATGTTAGACTCACCGGATATCTCAGAAAATTCATAAAATTCCAACTCAAGAGAAAGAGGAACATGATGTTTATCAGTTAATGATATGGGTTCAATACCTCTCGAGAAAGTGTATTTGATGTTATTAGAAATAAACACTAGTTCTAGGATTCTATTAGGGCTATCAATTATAAAAACCATTAATTTGTGATAAATCAATGCGTATAAAACTATAATGACATGAATTTCGGCTGAAGAATTTACGTTAGAAACCATAAAAGCAGACAAGTTTCTAAGTGGGGACCTACTCAAGCGACATAAATTAAAATCATTTTTATATACTTATACAAATGTGTTTATTCGTACGTAGTTGCACATGTCACTTCATGAGACGTTTGACAGGTAGCAATCGCTTAATATTGACTCGGGTGTATGTAGTGGGTA
This sequence comes from Anastrepha obliqua, assembly GCF_027943255.1. Taxonomy (NCBI): domain Eukaryota; kingdom Metazoa; phylum Arthropoda; class Insecta; order Diptera; family Tephritidae; genus Anastrepha; species Anastrepha obliqua. Next base: position 37,233,422 of record NC_072896.1, read on the forward strand.
TAAAAAATTCTATGCATATGTACACGTGGTAGAGTTTCATGAGAGTTTACAGTTATAGGAAATTCTTTTTCTATTTTTAGTCGAAACAATTAAGTCAGTGGCATGAGATATGCCATACATATATTACTATACAAATATACAGGGTGGCGCACGAATCGTGCTACAAAAACAAAACGTAATAACTTTTTTTCTAATCAATGTATTTAACTTTTTGTTTTTTTATTGTATAGATAATTCAATTTTATTTTATGTAACTAATTAGTTTTGAAAATAATAGAACGTAAATGACCTCCTTGCTCATTCACGCATATGCGACACCTGATGAGAAAATTGTTCATTGCGCACTGAAGGGTTGAAGTCGGGATCGCCTCAATTATTGTTGTGATGGACTGCTTCAATTCAGTCAAATTACTTGGTTTTGCTTTATACACCTCTTGTTTGAGATAACCCCATAAAAAAAAATCTGGTGCAGTGAGGTCAGGTGACCTGGGGGGCCAGCGGAAAGTGGAATTTCTGGATATCAATTTATTTCTAAATTTTCGTTGGAGCTCCTCCATAACCGGTCTGGCTATATGTGCAGTTGCTCCATCTAGCTGGAACCAAATGCTGTTAAAAGGGATACGTCTTCGCCGCAGTTCTGGATAAAAAAACTCCTTCAACATGTTTAAATAACGGTCCCCATTTACAGTCGCTGTTACACCGTTTTCTTCGAAGAAGTATGGCCCGACAATGCACCTTGATGAAACTGCGCACCACACTGTGACTCGTTCTGGGTGCAGTTCCATTTCATGGAGTATTTGCTGATTTGATTGACTCCATATACGGCAATTTTGCTTGTTTACATTGCCGTTTAGATCAAAATGGGCCTCATCAGACATAAACAAGCAATTTATGAAGTTGTTGTCTTCTTCGGCCATTTCAATAATTTTTTGGCAAAATTCCAGGCGAATAGGCAAATCCAGAGGGTTTAATTTGCTTGTGATTTGAACTTTGTACGGAAATAAGTTTAAGCCATCATGAACTATCCGCTGCAATGACCGTCTGCTAACTCCAATTTGCGCCGACAAGTTACGAGTCGAAACTCTTGGATTTGCCTGAATTGACGATGCTACAGCCGCGATTGTGGCTTCGACCCGAACATGGGGATCTCGATGGTACGGTCTGCGTGCGATGCTTCCAGATTCAACAAACATGTTCACCAGCCTCATAATGGTCCATCTGCTCGGGGGAGTGCCGCCAAACTCCCGCCTAAATTCCCTTTGGACGGAAATGATGGACTGCAAAGCATGGTACCGCTGCACTATCCAAATCCTCTTTTCGGTATCCCAAGCCTCCATTTTTTGTAATTCTAAATACTAATCTGCAAAATAAAAAAAAAAGCCGATTACTCACACAGAAAAAAAGTTATTACGTTTTGTTTTTGTAGCACGATTCGTGCGCCACCCTGTATTAGACGAAGACAGCATGCTATCATTTATGTCTTCCTTATCTGGCTAATAAAATTACCTTTACTAGGTCGATTGATGAACTATTTCTTACTTTATAGTCAAATTACTATTTGACAACAGCATGGGAACTTTAAATCACGTGATCTCGCCAGAGCCAATCACATTGCAGTATTATTCGACGCAGAGAGCTGCCGATATACGATCTCACTCACACTTAAGTCTAGGCATAGCGCTGTTCACTCACACTCACGAAAATATTGTCGAACACCTGGCAGGTAGAAAGTCCCATCAGAATATTCTGTCTTTTTGGCAATATGTTTTTAAAATTATAAATAATATGTGGTAAAAATTTCAACATGCCTCAAAAACATTTTTTCACTTTTTAAAAAATTATTTTGCAATCACCTGGCAAAGTTTCAGATCCAACCAAATAATCTGGTTTATTTTTTTGTATTTTTTAAACATTCAATTTTAACATATTAAATTTTCAAAGTGCCTCAAAAACATTTCTTGCATACAAAATTTATTTATTTTTTAATTTAGGGGTTGGTTTAGCTCCGCCACCCCTTAGCCAGGTCTGCGCTTCTGTATTTAGATATCATGAAAAAAGTATTCTAGATGATTTTCATTGTGCCTCAAATACCTGCTCAAAAATGCTTACCAGCTCTCCTACTATTACCTCTTACGTCTTAATTTCCATCCAGCACAATTGTGACAACCTCTGTTTCTGCGCTGAATCTAGTTCTGAGCTGGTAGTGGGGGATACAGTTTATTTTTGTTGGAGGTAAATTTTCACTGCGGAGTTCTGCAATAGAAAATCCATTTTTAGATATTCGAAATCTGGGGATAGAACTTGATTTAAAAGACTTCGAACGGCAGATGATTTGTATTAGAAGCTATTTACGGAAATAAAATAAGAAGTCTAAAATAATGTCTACCGAAGGGCGATCGATATTATAAAAAACTTTTTCTATTATTTGCTGTTTTATGCCTACTTGGGTTTGAACCCTTAGCATCCGAAGATAGTCATGCAGTCGGCGACGACTGTTACAATAAATAAATCCTCTTAAATTTTAAAATGCATTACTAATTAGTAAACTAGCCGAAAAATTCTGGCAATGGATTATAGTAACCTTGTGTAACCTCGCTTGGTCAATCTATTTTCTGTCGGCTTAATTACTTTTCACCAAAATGAGTATTTTCTGTATGCAGATTTTTCAAAAAACGTAAATTTTTATTCGTCATAGACAAATTGTGAAAAAGATATACCCTATGATCTGAAAGTGCCGGGATTGTTTAAATAAAACAAAGTAGAGTTAGTTTTCAGGCAAATTTGTTTTATTTCCTTCAAAATATGACCCGTCTGAAGCAACACACATGTGCCAACGTTTAACCCCTGGTAGGCTGACGAAGGTATGACCTTCAGCTTCTTCATCGAATTCTCTTTGATTTCCTCTATCGATAGAAATCTCCTTCCACGAAGTGGTAATTTCAACTTGGGAAACAAAAAAAATTCGCACGTGGCCATATCAGGTGAATACGGTGCTTGCACGATGGTTTTTACTTGATGTTGGTCAAATAATCCAGTTCAATTTGGGCTCGGTGCGATGGTGCGTTATCATCATGCAAAATTCAGGAATTGTTTGCCCACATTTCCGCCCGGCCAGGTAGACACTAATGATCCGATGGCGCTAAAAAGTGACAGATGTGTCGAAAAAATATGGACCGGTTGCCACGTGCGCGGTTCGTTTAAATTAAACATTCCCTGTATTTTCTGATCATAGGGTATTCATATATTTCTTGGACTAAATCTTTTGACAATGTGCAGCACAACATATTATTTGCTGTTTTTGAAACTATTGAAATTGACCAAAAAAGAATTACCTTGCCTAAAAAACCTTTATTGGAACAAAACGGCACCGGTCGGAGTTAGCGATGAAAATACCAAAGACATACCAGGACTGTGTATTGTCATCCCTCCTTTTTAACATCTTTTTTTTTCATTGACGCGATAACCGTTTACACGATTTTGGCAGAGCTTAACAAGCGCGCCAGTCATTTCTTTCCCGTGCTAATCGGCGCCAGTTGGACACACCAAGTGAAGCCAAGTCCCCTCTCCATCTCATCTTTCCAAAGCCGAGAAGGCTGTCCTATTCCTCCTATTCGCCATAGCCGAATGGGTTGGTGCGTGACTACCATTCAGAGTTCAGAGAGAACGTAGTCTTGAATCTCGGTAAACACCAAAAAGAAGAAAAAGTTTTTTCTAATAGCGGTCGCCCCTCGGTTGGAAATGGTAAACCTCCGAGTGTATTTCTGCCATGAAAAAGCTCCTCATAAAAAATATCTGCCGTTCGGAGTCGGCTTAAAACTGTAGGTCCCTCCATTTGTGGAATAACATCAAGACGCATGCCACAAATCGAGATCGAAATAAGCAAATAAAAAATAAGAAGTTGACAAAGAAATTTAAAAATTTTTTATATAAAGTTAAATTTAAGGGATTATAAGTACATCCCACCGAGCTCATTATACCTAATAAATAAATATACTTTTCAGAGTATCGAATTAAAAGTCGTGATTTTGTGAAGACGAGTATACAGGGTCCGGCACTCGAAGTGGCACGGGCGTCAGCTGTCTGTTAGTTGGTTAAATTACAGTTTAGATTGTTGTTTACAACCGCGAGGAAGCATTTTGCCGTCAGTAAACGCGAAAAAAGAAAATCAGTAATAGATTTCAAACGTAATAGTGTGATTGCGTTATATTTGGCTGGAAAATCACAACCAGCGATTGTTCGTGAGCTCGAGTCCCTTAAAGTAAAAGAAAGTTTTTGTTTATCGCACTATTACTCATTACAATGATACTGGTAGCATCGCGAAACGTCATAACAGTGGTCATCAAAAGATTGCAACGTCACGTGCAATGATTCAGAAAGTGAAGAAGCGACTTGAGCGAAATCCTCGACGAAGCGCCAATCAAATGGCGAAAGAGCTGAAAATATCTGACTGTAGCATCCGCCGCATACTGAAAAATGATCTTAAAGTCAAGCCTTATAAGATCCAAAAGACACATGATCTCACACCAAAGCCTTGCTTCGCTTGGCCGAAAGCTGTGAATTTCCGAACATTGTGTTTTCTGACGAGGAAATTTTTCAAACTTTCGTAAACTTCCAAAACGATGGGGCTTATTTGAACGACCGTTCATACGAGAATTTGAGTCCTCGATTGACCACCAGGAGGTAGCACCCGCCACAGTAAATGGTTTGGGCCGCTATAACCGCAGATGGGCGTTCTCCGATCATTTTCATCGAGCTTGGCGTCAAGGTAAATGGAGGTCCGCCCTAAAAGATTCACCGGTCTCGAAGCGCTGAAAAAGCCTTTGTCCGCGAGTGGGCCAAAATACCTGTAAGTTACATTCGGGCAACTTACGATTCGTTTCTGGACCGTCTCAATGCCATAGTCAAGGCGAAAGGTGGTCATATCGAGCAAAAGTAAATTGATTCTTAATTTTGTATTATTTTCACACATTTTGTACTTTGAATTGAATAAAAGTAATTTTCCAAACGAAATTTACGGCTTTTTTAATTGGTTACACTTCGAGTGCCGGACCCTGTACTCCGCACGAGTATAATTTCCGCACAAGTTGAGGAGATAGTACCCATTTTCAATAGGGTTGGCAGCAGTCGACTGTGAAAGCCAGTCCAACATTTCAATTCCATTTTGCTGTTTCCACCTTCGTCGTCGATACTTGGGATCGTTCCCTTCTTGTAAAATCCAATGTTGCCTTGTTGTTCCAAACATCTTCGCAGCTGCCGGTAATTATGCTTTCTTATTCATCAAAACTGCACTCAAATTGGTGGTACATACAAATAAACGACAAAATCCTTTTTCTGAGAAGCAGTCCGAAACATAAACCTTAATTGGATACTCAACAATTTGTTAAAGTTTTCGATTATCAAAAGTACACCAGGACGAACATATGCAACTAGTAGCCTGAAGGGAAGATTGATCCGTGAATACTACGTTTGCTCAACTCCGTTCTGAATTTGCTTTAGCCTATGCAATTTTTTCAATGTATGATAATGAGAACATCGTTTTTTGCTCAATGGGTTCCGGAACTTGTTCCTTTTTGCACGTAAACGTTCTCAAATCGTGTCCTTGGATACATTAACACCATTTTTGCTTAAAACTGCTTCAGCTTCACACATCTATAAGTTCGGCTTTGTCACAAACAAATTCTGATCTACGTGTGCTGAATGTACACTTTGTAAATTCCTAACAAATCTAATAAATTGCACAACGCACTTGCGAAAAGGATACGCCAATTTAGTAGCATTTGCATCTTTTTTATAACGAAACGCTGGGTTTGAATTTTGCCAGCCACGCTTCCATTAGACAGACTGTATATATAATTCGCGCTTCCGAACTCCTTCCTCCTCCTATTTGTGGTGTGCGTCTTGATGTTTGTTTTTAATATAGTATTATTGTGGCGGCCGCCGCAGCCGAATAGGTTGTTGCGTGACTACCATTCGGAATTCACAGAGAGAACGTTGGTTCGAACCTCGGTGAAACACCAAATTTAAGAAAAACATTTTTCTAATAGCGATCGCCCGCGGCAGGCACTGGCAAACCTCTGAGTGTATTTCTGCCATCAAAAAACTCCTCATAAAAATATCTGCCGTTCGGAGTCGGCTTGAAACTAACTGTAGGTCCCTCCATTTGTGGAACAACATCAAGACGCACACCACAAATAGGAGGAGGAGCTCGGCCAAACATCCAAAAAGGGTGTACGCGCCAATTGTATATATATATTGTTCTTTTCTTTGAGAACCCATCGGTAAGTCCTCTGTAACCGGGAGCACTTTCTGTTGGTCAATTCTGACCGCTGGAATTACTTACTTCATTCTTATTAATTGTTGACTAATTCGCGAAATTATATGATGCAATTAAATTAGTATATGCAAAGTGGTCAAACTGGGTTTATATTGAACCCTTTCTCCTGCTAGAATCTTTATTATCTTACCTTCGTAGCCGAACTGAATTGCTTTACGCTTATTAGGCTTATTTCCAAGGTTAGTGCTCCACCAAAACTGTGCATTTGTAGAAAAGATAATTAGACAATTGGTAAGATAATTCAGCACATTGAACTTCGTAGCAAAGATTTGCAAGAATTTGGACGACTAAAAATCGCAATAAAGCTAGAAAAGGCAGAGTTTTGTTATTACATTCGCAAAGACATAATTGGGAGAAATATGTGTAGATAAAATCTTCGCTTTGCAGATGCTTTGTAATTAAGCAATATTGAACGACATATTACACCAACGAATATAACAATGTGTGCAAACATGTCAAACATTATTCACTGTAAAAGAAGGGAAACTATAACAGAGAACGTAATACACGTTTATTGTCACAAATATTCACGAAACATTCTACATAAGTTGTAGGCAATATAAATTCTAGTGGGGCTTCAAATGCCCGGCGACTTAGTTGGCCAGCCCCATAGGGATTATTTGCACTCGAATACTTACATATGCACGTCTATATGTATCCGTGTACAATTGGTGCTCTGCGCTGATCTAATTCGTGGGTAAATTTTGTGGCCGAGCCCCACATAACAATTAACCAAACGCCAAAGCACCCTAGCATTGAATTCTTTAACAAAACCAACCCTTATACATAGAACGACTACGAGTATGTAGCTATGCCGAAAGAATAAGGCAAATACACACTTTCCCACTCTCCTTTGCTTCGATGCGTGCGACTAGGCATAACACAATGAGGGTCATTATAGACTCATTTGTACACTCACACAGGTGAATTGTATGTTTGAATGTAATATTTTCACCTAAGAATACTATTCGAATCAACACATTTTTTCGCCATCAATTCATGTTCAATAGAACACAAATGGTTCAAACCTGCCGATGTGGGCTAATCTTTTAATGTATTTAACGCTCTTTTATAATATATGATTGTGTGTTTGGATTTTACATGCATGTAAGTACCTAGCTGTAAAAATTGTGAGTCTCATTGAAGAACTACTTCCATTTTATCAATTTTGTGACTGAACTCAAACTAATGTAAAATGGATGCAAAATGTAGAAGTCTATACCATACTAAAGATTAGATGCGGAAAGTCTACAATCTACAAGGGCAATCGAAACTGCCATAAACAGCGCAGTAGAGCGACAGGCGTACCTACCGCGCATAATGAGGAGTTATGATACTTGTGACACCGCAAACTCGTCTAACTCCAGGGGGCTTTCGATGTATAGACGGCAAATCTGGAATGGCATAAGGACCAATTTTCGGTCCTGACTTTGGAAAATCAGCTACGTCGAGGCTGGACCTAAGGGGCACAAATAAAACACGCAGCAGAGAAAGCCACTCAGTAGACTGATGGCAAACATAGAGGAACCAATCCAAAGGAAGCGCCATCCGTTCTCTTATACAGAGTTTAACTGTGGGCAAATGTGCAAATCGTCGGTATAAGCTCCTAACATCGCACAGTGCGGCCGATTCCCAAAAAGCTGGCCAAAAGTCGAAAAAAAAAGTTTCTAGATAGAGTTTTTTTGTCTTTGGGTTGGCTACAGTAATGCCTTGAGTAGTGAAAACCGTTCATAGCAACGTCCTGTAACCTAAGTATCCTCTGTATTTTCAGTCGCAACGTGACCTTCGTTTGAGCATCGTATAACTGTCGATGAATAGTGAAAGTTGTACACATTTGAAAGATTTTGTAATGGAGTAAATTGAACAAAACCAAATGGAATCATCTTCGGAAGGTTAGTAAAATACGAGAAATCTTTAGTACATATCAATACCTCGACACAAAATTTTTAGCTGCAGCAATACGTAGATACATTTTTTGCAATTTTTTTTATAAAATTTGAGTTTTGAAACTGTATAGTAATACAACGCCGTCATATGCTGCTTTGAAACCTATTAAAGGTTACTCAAAAAAGTAATGGTTACTGAATAAAATAAAATTCAGCTGCTACCACTTGCTACCTTGCGACACCGAAAACATATAAATTTACATGCATCTTGATTATGTTCTTGAATATACGCTATTTCATGTGAGGGGGTGGCCAATAGGGGTGGAAGGGGGTGGATTTTCAAAATTTTAAGATTAAATTCGTAATCAGTGACCCCGACAACCCCCGAGTAAGAAATTTTTAATCAATTACTGCCTACCGCAAAGTATCAGGGTCACCTGTTCAAATGATAAGCGGCTCAATACCGATTGATTTACTAGCTTTTGAGATGAAAAAGTTGTGGTCATTAAAGAAAGAGGGGATTGAAAAAGGAGTTAGAAAACGTGCAGAGCGAAGCGGTAGGGAGGAAAAAACCGCTGCAGGAACGAAATACGCGGAAGATGGGCGGCTAGGCTAAGAAAAAAATCGCTACATGTTGCAGTAGAAGCTTCAGTGAAGTAAATTTGTATACAACCCAAATGCTTTCGGGGCATGGGTATATCCAGAATTACTTGCGGAAAAGCGAACACCCTATATGCATATACGGTGATGCAGTCAAGGATGACGCTGAACACACCTATGCATATCCAATGCGTGGGAGAATGCAGTCGGTCATATAACCATTGAAAATGTAATCGACAAGATGCTAAGCAGCGCGGAAATGTGGAAATCATCATGGTTTCGCGAGAAAAGCGGGAAGCATAGATCTTGTAATGAGGAAGATGGAACGCCACTTTGAAGTAATGCGAAATCGATTCCAGGGCGGACAACTTTTCCAAATGAGGGGAGTTTTTTAGCTCCGGACATACCATTGCTGCGGTGGCAGCTTTGATGCTGCATTAGGCATTTTAAAACTTCTCATGCGAAAAAAAAAGTAAACAAAATATACCACACTAAAGTAAAGGGTGATTTTTAAGAGCTATAGGAAAGTTTTTCAAAAAAACACACGTAAAATTCAGAAAAGTGCATGAAATTTTTATTTAAATCGTCCAGTCCATATAATTTAATGTTTGAAGATTATTTCATGCAAATGTTGACCGCGACTACGCTTCAAATAGCCCATCCGCTTAGTCCAATTTTGGCATACTCTTTCCAATGTTTCGGCCGGTGTCTTACATATAAATGCGGTAATGTTGTCTGTAAAGTTGGATATCATTTCACGGTAGCGCTCACCATTCACAGTTACGTTACAATTCGCAGCATCTTTGAAGAAGTACGGTCCAATGATTCCTCCAGCCCATAAACCGCACCAAACTGTGACCTTTTCTGGATACATTGGTAGCTTTTGCAATTCCTCTGGCTGATCTTCACTCCAAAATCAACAATTCTGCTTATTTACATACCCATTGATCCTAAAATCATGGGTCGATTAAACTGACTATAAAACGGAAGATGCGTGCGCTAAACTTTCTTAACAGAACACGCATTTTTATAATAAAATTCAATGATTTGCAAGCGTTGTTCATTTATAAGACGATTCATCGTTAAATTATAGACCAAACTGAAGATGTTTGACAGTGAAACAAAACACGAAACGTGCGTCAGCTGTTTAAACCAACTGCTTGAAAAGATAATAGCTAGAAAATCACCCTTTATTTTGGCACCCTCTCAGTATCTACTACACTAAGTGTATGCTTTCGTACAAATTTCTTTTTCAGGTAAAAGATATTTGAACCCGTGTTTTTTTTTGTTTAATATGTAGATTATTCCTTACTTTCAACCATATTTGAGTATTATGCCCTGGCTCCTCATCCATACCTGTAGTGAGGAAACAGAGAAACAGACTGTCAAATTTGACGACAACCAATGTGCATGATTCTTCAATATAAATATCTCTATAAAAAATACATTTTAAAATTTATGTGTGGAGCCATGAGTGGCCACTTCAGTGGTTTTGCTTGATTCCATTACACTGTAAAAGATCTTACTTTTTACGAAATAATAAGACTCCCCAAGTGGTCCAATAAATATACCGCTCTCAAAGTTTACATCTGCACTTTACTGTGTGGGCTTAGTTTAACTTTCTGTAGTAAGAAACGACATAACATATTGATTGCGACTACATTATGTCTTTGTGTGTATTCGGTTCCGGCAAGTATAAGACATCCTGTGATTATGTGGTCTATTGTTTCTGCATGTATTACGCATCTACGGCATTTATCATCTGATACGTTGGACCTTGGACCATTTTGGACCTTGGACCTCCAAACCAACTGATTGGACCTTATCAGCGTTGCTTTATAATATATATATATATATATATATATAATTGGCGCATGCACCCTTTTTTGGGTGTTTGGCCGAGCTCTTCCTCCTATTTGTTGTGTGCGTATTGATGTTGTTCCACAAATGGAGGGACCTACAGTTGAAGCCGACTCCGAACGGCAGATATTTTTATGAGACGCGTTTCCATGGCAGAAATACATTCGGAGGCTTTGCCATTGCCTGCCGAGGGGCGACCGCTATTAGAAAAATGTTTTTTCTTAATTTTGGTGTTTCACCGAGATTCGAACCAACGTTCTCTCTGTGAATTCCGAATGGTAATCACGCACCAACCCATTCGGCTGGGGCGTCCGCTGCGTTGCTTTAGACCTGGAAAATTTAAAAATCGACCAGATATTCACAATACGCGAAGTCTTGGAAAATACCCATAAAATGAGAATCGACACACATTATCTTTCTGTTGATTTTAAAGCTGCATTCGACAGTATGAAAAGGAGTTGCCCAAGTATATACCACGATGTCTGAATTTGGTATTCCTGCAAGACTAATGCGGCTATGTAAGATGACTTTGAGCAATAACGCTTGATACCAAACGAGCTTTCAGACAGGGTGACTCGCTGTCGTGTGACTTCTTTAACTTTATGCTGGAAAAGATCGTGGGAGCCGCAGAACTTAATCGCTCCGACACAATTTTTTATTAGAGCGTGTAACAACGGCGCTGTTAGTTCTGCCTTTTCCAAACTGGTTAAAGAAGCAAAGCGAATGGGTCTGGTGGTGGACGAGGACAAAATGAAGTACCTCTTGTCATCAAACAAACAGACGGCGCACTCGAGTATCGGCAACCACGTCACTGTTGACAGTTATAATTTCGAGGTTGTAAAAGACTTCGTTTATTTAGGAACCAGCATTAACACCAATAACAATGTCAGCCTAGAAATCCAACGTAGAATATCTCTTGCCAACAAGTGCTATTTTGGAATAAGTAAGCCACTGAGTTGTGCAGTCCTTTCTCGACGAACAAAACTAACACCGTATGAGTCTCTAATTATGCTCGTATATTATATAGCATATAGGCTTGGACGATTGTAACATCCGATGTGGCCTCTCTTGGGGTGTTTAAGAAGAAGATTCTGTTGAAGATGTTTGGACTTTTGCACGTTGGCGACGGCGAATATCGCAGGCAATAGAAGAAAGAGTGGGATAAGCTTAATGGCGTCGTAGACATACAACAGCTAATAAAGATCCAGAAATGATGATTTTAAACATACGTCACTCATATCACTTTTTAAGCCTTCTTCAAGTCTCTATGTTGCTTACTGGCCATGCATTTGTACTCTTCAGACACTCTGTTACGAGCGTTGTTTTTTTCTAAAGCGATTTTTTTGTGAAAGCGTCTAGAAACAAAAGCATTGGTTTGATTAAATCAATAGTGTTAAGAATGTTAACAGCTTACTCCGAATATCCAAGGTCAAAGACATATGTACATATGTATGTATTTATAAAGAAGTTATATAAAATATAAATTTATTAATATATTTCGGATGTTTTCTTTGAGGTGACATTTGAGGGACATTAAAACAAAAATTTCATGGTTTTCTTTGTAATTAACAATTTTACTTAAAGCTCCATTTTTAAGTAAATAACGCTTTAGGTATGTTGTATTCAACATTAATAATTATTTTAGCAGTAAAAGTTTACAGAAAATAATATCAACGCAAAAGACGCGACGCTTTCTACACTTTATGAAAACATACAAAAATCACATAGTTATTTTTCTTTCAAAAACAAAAAAACAAAACGTCCGTTCAAACCCCAGACTCTTATGTGTGGTGGACTTTACGAGAAATTATTGTAAATCTCTTAAAATTCGCAGACATATGTATGTATGTACGTTTCTTTATCGGGTGGAAGTGAACAAAATGTGTAGTGCTCTGGTAGTAGTGCGCCGGATACAAAAATAAACAAAGCGGGGTAAAGCAGCTACTGTGAATCAGTATTCATTACTTTGAAAATATACACAGAGATACGTATGCATACTCCTATGATCCCAATAAACATTGTGGCGAAGAAAGAAATATATTCGAAATGGGTTAAGCGATGGTGGAGAAAATACAGAAGGTGGCGCCATCATCAAACCCCTATCCCCCCTCAGTATGTTTGACAGAATTAGCTGATTTGCTGACGTTTACGTTGTTATTAACGAACGAATTTAACCTACTACGCCGTTCTCTTTCTTGCTCGTATTGCACAGCCAAAAATTCTCCCACGGATACCGTAATCTTGTAATCCATAATTCTTGGGTTAAGCAATAAAAATCAGAACAACATTAACAGGAGAGAAAAAGGCGTTTTGATGTTTCAGGAATTTTGCGTTTGTGTGCGTTTTCGTCGAATGATTACCTTATACTCCGCTTCTAGTATGAGCTGGATTTCGAATTAATGACGAAGGTAAAATATGTTGGATAACGAAGGCTCCATTTTGCGGAAGAATGGTAAAGTTCTCGAATCAATGACACACCTATTTCCACATTCATTATCGAATGGAAGACGTGAAAATGAGATTCATTTTCCAATAATTTTCGAATCGTTAGACAAGTCTAATGTTTATTGGGTTTGATCTTAAAAGCTTAAGTACATACGTAAAGAGTCTTTCAGAAGTGATGCCTAGATGTCAGTAGGGAATAGTTTCTAGACGGTACCTTTTTATGTCATCTTTAACATTTCTCACATAGGCAGATGTACAATTTTACACGATAGAACAACGCGTGAAAATTATTGAAACTTATTATGAAAATGCTCGAACAACATATCGCAAAGTTCGCTTGAATGTAAGGTGGAAATAAACGTCCGAATGAATCGTCAATTCAAAGGTTGGTGAAACAATTTCAAGGCACTGGTTGTGTAGAGGATAGAAAAAGGACTGGCAAACCAAAAAAATGGACGTTCTGTTATAATTTGCTGATTTAGCGTAAAGTGTTGCTGAACAACCTCAACATCGATATCTCGACGTTTTCAACAATTAGGCATTCATGAATGACTGTTACTCATGATGGACATTTAAATGATGCCATTTGCCACATATAATTGTTAAGCGCCGTATTTTGACAATAAATTGTGAAACCTGAAATAATTTAAAATTTTACACATTTTATTTTAAAACAACATCTAGGCGCGGCTTTTGATGTACCCTTTTTATATTAAGTTAAGAGCCCCAACAAGCAAATTAAACTTGTGGTAAGATTTATAAAAATTTATATCAATAAACACTAAGCTTTCAGAATGCTTTTTCGTTTACAAAACGCTTGAAAGTAAGTTAACATATTTAGGAAAGATAAAGAGAAACACCCCACGCGGGATCACAATGGGCTCTGAGCCTGAGTGTGTGCCGTAGTGGGCAAGCGCTACAACTTAACATAAGCATAACATAATAGAAATGGAACCTTGGTTTCAAGCACATTAATTTACAACAAATATTCATCATAAAACTCTTTGAAAACTTGTTTTTAAACCATTATTTGAAGGATATTTTACTCCTCATTATAACCTTTGTTTCTTATAATTCGATTTAAAATTAATTCGACTTCGGGGAACATTCGACTTTATTTTATTTTTTACTTTATTATGCTCATACACATGCCCTGAACAAAAGCGTGTAACCAGGAATTTTTTCCTTTTGTTTTTATGCCATATTTCTATTCAGACTCGCAAAAAAATTGTCTTAGCTAATAATATAATTACCTTTTAAGAAAAGTGATTACTGAAAATACCGTCTTCTCTCGATCGTAATTGCAAATTAAAGCCCTCTTTGGGCAAACATTTTTTGACTCATTTGATTAAGGTTGCTGAGGAAAAAATTAGGAAAAAATTCCTTTTTGGTTGTAAACTGTTTTTTGTTTTATTTAATAATGTGTAAAGAATTGCTAGAATCTTATGCATAAAACGTATTTTGTTATCAATGTAAGAAACATTAAAACTTTAGAACGGACTGACCGATTCGGTTCCTTCTTTTTTTGTCGTATATGCAGTTACAAGGACAAGGATTGTATGAAAACATTTGGAGCCGAGTTATTACTAAAAATTATATTTATGGTCCCATTTGCTTTATATTCAAAATATATGTTGAGCGAAATACTTTGAAAAATCCTTAGTCGCTACGTGTTGCAGCAATAGTTAATAAACTATAAAAAATATAAAAAAAGACTTTAAAAACTATTTTTGGCCTTGCCTCCGTCTTCATTATTACTAAAATAATTTATTTAAAATTGTTTGAAAGTCAATGTTTTTCTTTATGTTTTAAAAATCTATCTTTTAGATTGTGAATAAGAGAATCTGAAAATGATATATGCATTGATACGCCATATAATAGTAGCCTTCATGGCTTAGTGTTCAGAAATTATAAGCCTGATTTTTCTTAAATAAAGGCATTAAATTCCCAACATTATCATATAATGTTTTATCGTCATCGTAAACATTTTTGCGCCTTATATTGTATCATTTTTATACTTATCGTTTTATAAAGAGAGAAAATCAAGTTTTGTCTTGCTTTTTGCCGTAAACGTTTGCATTCCACTTCTAAAGCTAAGTGAGTTTTAAACTGAAATTCTTCATTTATAAAAATAAGTGATCGCCTTAACTGGACTTTTTTGTGCATGACGCATCGGCCTTATATAGTATCTTGTATCTTTGCCTTGAAAAACTCTGACATAAGTACTATTTTTCGTTCGAAGGTGGCATACTTATTTATAGAAAGCATCGGAATACTAATTAAAATCTTTATATATAAGCTATTTTAACAATAACTTTAAGTCTTAGTAGCAAGATTTTCTCAAGAACGAAAAACAAAAACAAATAAATATTACGAAAGTTGTTAACACTTCTTTTAAACCCAACCAGTGCTGTTACCCACCTATGAAAACCGTATTAGACATTAATCTGTGTTAACTAACACAATTCGTCTTACCAAGCCATGGTTATTCTTGTTGTAGCAGCATAAACATTCCCCATACATTACAAGAAATGCTGCTGGAGTGACAGTCCTTGGTCGGATATAAATTCGAGTTTCGGTAACGTAGAACCCACTGCCGTGGGAACGCTCAATCCATGCTATAAATTATTGCCATTATTCGGACCATATGTTTTCGGAAGATACCATGGATATCAACTTTTGGCAAACTATTTAGCGTTAAGCAGATTTCATGTGACGTTACCACTGAATCATTATTGAAAATATTTTTGCAAAGTTATATGTGCTCATACAGGTATACCTATAGGCATAAAGAATATAATATTTATAAAAAAAAATTTAAATTGGCATAGAGCAGATCGAAGTATCAGCGACATCTGGGTATAGATTCAATGCAAGTCTCAATGTTGATGCTGCATATTTTATGCGGCACTATTGCCATTGTTCGATGATGAGCACTTCATAAGTTATGCAGTAGTAATCGCCTGAAAAATGTGCGAAAGTTGCGGGTACTGATAGTTACTTTATACTTTATGACTATGTTTAACGTACTAAGAATTAAAAATAAGTAATCCAACAAGAAGCGAATTGTGTGCTTCCTATTTTTCATTTTAGTCTTGCCTCATTTTCCAAAAGGTTTCCTCTTCTTACAACCATAAAACACTTTTTATAAATAAGCGAATTGTCAAAGTAATCAACAAACCAAGCTTATCTGAATATCTCACACTATAACGCCCGAGGTCGCAACAGTTTAAACATAGAAAATTTATAATAGGTGGCAACTCTTAAATTTTAATCTACATAAGTACAGTAGGTTCCGTTTTTATGGAGTATATACGTTCCGCAAGAAACAGCATAAAAAAAACAGCATAAAAAAAGCTACCAGTTCTATAGTAAAACTATAGATACGTTTCAAACGTGCTAAGAACCGCATAAATTTGAAATAATGTATTGTAATAAAATCGCATAAAAAAAGGGCACCAGTCCCATATTATAACTATAGATACGTTCCATAGACCGCATGAATCTGAAATAATTAAATAAAATCACATGAACTAAAATTTGTATTTTTGAAAATTATATCTTTATTTAAGAAACGTCAGAATCGAAAAATAAATGTACGTCAGAAATAGAATCAGACAATACCCACATGTTGGGCATTCGTTTAGGATTTGGCGTAAAATCACTTTCGTCACTTGAGGAAATGTACACGTCTGATCTAGATGGTTATGCAGGCGGTTCCATACTTGTAGGGTTAGCATTTCTGATGTAATCTGTGATGAGTTTTTGCTTAGCTGCTTTGGAATCTTGTTTATATGTACAATTCCCGATAGGTCGACATGCATTTTTTAATTTAAAAAAACCGCACTATTTCAAAACCGCATAAAAAAAGCCGCATAAAAACAGAACCTACTGTACAATTATACAAAATAGTATATTGATAAGATTTGGTTCTTAGACAAAATTACTAGAAGCGTTGGATTTGGAATCAGCTGATTTTCCTACTGGGATCGTTAGTGGCAAGTAGATCCAGTGAAGAAATGTGACCACCACCACACATCGTAAACGAATTTCAAGACATTGTATTGGTTTCACTTAGAAAAATACAAAATAATTTGCTTAATACTCAAAGGCGCGCGGTTGCAATACGCAATACATAGGACATAGCTTCACGAAATTTGTTTGTAAACAAAAAAGTTAAAATCAAAATTACTGGTTGAGAATAATTACGATTAAAGTGCTCTTAATAATGTTATTTAATCTCATAATCTCATCTGTATGTACACACATACATACATATATGCTTCTCCCGTAATATGTAAATGTGATAGATATGAGTCCCCAACTGATTGTAACGCAAACGCATGGGGCAGTGCCGCAGATATACATACATACATATGTAGTTATATACCATACATACATACGTATAAAATAAAAACAAATGTATAAATTCTGTCATTTCAATCACGGCGAGTTTGACTGAAAGTAAACAATCGCACAAGAGGAGCCAAAAATAGCATTTATTCGCCGGTTCTTCTTTAGACTTGCTCAGTACCAAGCGAACGACATTGGGTTGTTTGCTTTCAAAGGAATTACACCTTCAAGAGTAAGAATAAACCACAATATTAAACCATTAATGGGATTTAGATCAAAATAGTTTCTCAGTTGCCGGAGCAGCTTGACTGCTAAAGATGGTGCTACTCTTGGCATAAATATTTGTGAAACCTTCAAAAGCTTTGAAAACTTAAAGAATATAATTCCTAGCTTGTTTGCCAGCTTAGACCGGGAATATCGAAATATTGGGTATGGGGATAAGTTTCCATATTTTCTTAGCCAAAATTATGAATTATTTAAACAATTAAATAAAACATGATATTAGTATATGAAGTGTGCGCAATTGGAAGCTACAACTTTACTGCCTCTTTCAGGTAGAATACGGATTCCTATGGCGAAAAATTCAATTTCTTTTGACTTGATCCATTCATTGAGCCAGTTGGCGAAGCTCTCGTGAAAAGTGAACCGCTCTCCAATAAGGGCTGGCTGCATTGATCGGAACAGATGGTAATCCGAAGGTGTAATGTCTGGGGAATATGGCGAATGTGGCAAGATTTCCCAATTCAGTCCCTATAAATATTTCTGGACCGATTTAGCAACGTGTGGCCTAGCGTTGTCATGCAGCAAAATCAGTTTGTCATGTCTACCGTCCCATTCCGGCCGCTTTTCTTTGAGAGCTGGATTCAAACGCATTAGCTGCAGTCGGTAAGGATCGCCAGTGATGATTTCAGATGGTTTAAGGAGTTCATAATAGATGACAACCTCATGATCCCACCAGATGCACAACATAACCTGGGACCTGGTTCACCTGGCAGGTTCCTACATTTTCGACGCTTTTGACGCTTAGGCATATCATAATAGACCCATTTTTCATCGCCAGTGACCTTTTCCTACACATCAACAAATATCACTCGATATCCCTTTCCTTCAATTGATGTAGCACCCAGTTACCTTTACCATTCGAACCGCGTGCAAACGTTTACCGACCGTTGATCTGCCAACATCCAACTCTTTAGATATCATCAAGGGTTCGACATGAGTCTTTATTCAATAACACTGCGTTACAAAAACGAACTTTTTTTCTATCCTATGAACCAAATATACTTTTTCGGAAAGGGGAGAAAAAATAAAAATACACGTGTATCGGCGATTTTCATGTATAAGTCAGAATTTTTTTTTTTATGTATAAAATATAGAGCTCGTAGTCCGCCTGTGTGAAAAACTTTGGATCAATTTTTAACCCTTTTTCCGTGATCCAATCGCGCTGAATTTCTGCAGGCAGACTCGTGGAAATGTTTTTATTATGTAAAATTAAAAAAAATAAAATTTTATCAATTCTCATGGATGGAAAGGCACAGTTGCCGTTATTGAGCAATTTCTCGGCAACAAACGAGCTGACAAATATACAGAAATGATTTCGGCATATGGCGCAATGGGCATATTAATGTCGCTAAAGATCCATTTCCATCAGGACATTGCGGCTATTGAAAAGCGCTTTAAAGGACAAGACATTACGCATATGCTTGGCGAATACTGTTGGTCTATTTGTCGCCATACTGACACAAATGCTTACAAACGCAAAAATAAAAGCCCTAAGTTTTTTTAAAAGCATTAAAATTTTTAATGTAATAATTTTTAATTTTAATATAATAAAATTAATAAAAAAATTCGGGGTTTTATATCTCTATTGTAATGCGGAGTGAAATACCTTTCTTTTGATACCCACATCGGCATATCTCATGCAATTTTTTTTTTAAATTTCGAACAGGTGGCAACCCTGTGAAACATTGTCAGTGGCAACACCTAGGTGAAAAGTCTAGAAATATGATACACTATCTGTGTGCCCAATTTCATTCAAATCCGTTAAGCTAATCCTGAGATCGTGTGGCTATACAGATTTGCATACAAGAATTGCTCGTTTAAAGTTATAAAATACAAAAAAAAAATTGTGACGTGTACATGAAAATCGCCGTTACACGTTACACGTTATTTTTTATCCCCTTTCCGAAAAAGTATATTTGGTTCATGGGACAGAATGTGTGTAACGCGGTGTAATTGTTGTAGTTGAGTATCTTCGAAGTTTTTCGGTGCCCCTTCGCGATCTTTATCACTCATGTCGAAATTGCCACTTTGGAAGCGTCGAAACCACTCTTTACAAGTTTTATTTGATAGAGCGTGATTACCGTAAATATTAATCAATATACAACACGTTGCAGTTGCACTTTTCTTTAAAAGGTAATAATGATGTATGACTTCCTGCATATGCTGTTTTTTCGGGACGAACGTAGACTTTTTTTGACTTGAGGTAAAAAAGGATCTTACGCTACTGCGATCGAGACCTCACATATACACCTTCAAATCATCAGTATATTACTAGAGGGAACACAAAAATTGTATTTATTAGCGGCGGCACCTCTTTTACGAGGGCGGAAACTTATTCACATACCCAATATAACATAAATGTCATACCAGCATTTCTTGTTTTATTCAGTACGGTTCAATACCATAAATTTGACCCCATATTTTTTTCGTGAATATGTGTATACCAACGTATATACAGCGGCTCACATTATTACTATTTATTTCAATGCAAGTGCATTACATTTTTTTATATTTATAGTATAAGTCATATTTTCAAAAGTGCAAGTGCTCTTATTTTTTTTGAAGGGTCTTCGTAAGTGATCGCTTACAATTGTTGAACTCTGCAGATCGGACAGTGTCAGAAAGTTCCTCTGTGTTTTGTAACAGATTCTGCATCGGCGTAATTTCACAAATACGAGGTGTGTTCAAAAAATAAGGTGAATTTTAATTTTTCTCAAAAAATATTTATTTATTCATCCATTTCTATTCTATCTTCTTCGAAGTATTCCTCTTCAGATATAATACACATGTGCTAGTGTTTCTTTCCAATCCCCGAAGCAGTTCTGATACGCACTTTTTGGTATGTCCTTGAGCTCTCGCAACGATTCGGTTTTTATCTCTTCAATCGTCGTAAAACGCTATCTTTTCATGGGTATCTTGAATCTTGGGAACAGGAAAAAGTCGCAGGGAGCCAAATCTGGTGAATACGGTGGCTGAGGCATGGTAACGCTGTTATTATTGGCCAAATAATCTCTCACAGTCAAAGATGAGTGAGCGAGCAGGTGCATTTTCATGATGCAAAAGCCATGCATTTTTTTCCACAATTCCGGGTGTTTTGTTCGGATAACTTCAAGGTAATATTCATAATTACCGTACCTTCTGGTAAGAGCAGCTGATGGACTACGCCATGGTAATCGAAGAAAGCAGTGAACGAAACCTTGACATTTGATGGAAATTGGTGTGCTTTTTTTGTCTTGGCTCTTCTGGACTCTTTTAAGCAAATCTGGTCATTGTTGACGTCATTCAACAATTCCTGAGCGATGCTCATGCGACGTTGGTTTTGGTAATTCAGCAATTTTAGAATGAACTTCGCTGCCACTCGCTTCATGCCCAAAATTTCCAGAGTGAGCGTCGTCATTCATCTTCCCGATCTTCTGTGGAAAGCTTGTACCACTGGTAAACATTTTTTTGACTCAGAGTACTCTCATCGTATGCCACTGTCAGTAGAATATTTTTACAACAAGTAAATCACAACGTAAAACGAATTCACGGCTTATTTCGTGTGTTTAGGCCAACTTAAAAATTTATAAAAATTACTAAACAATAGGGTGCCTGTGCTTGTTTTAAAACTAATTTTAGTCGAGACTGCTAAAAGCCTACACGTTTTTTGGTATATTCTGGGGTTGTTTGCCTCCTTTCCTCTTATATCGCCCTTTTCAAGTCCTATAGGTTGCTTATGTAATATTTTCCACCAACTCGCTCAAGAACACTCCGTAAATTCTCAATTACATTGAAATCGGGTGATTGCGCTGGCGTTTTAGCCATGAGTAAACAATATTCGATTTGTGTTTTGGGATTGTTGTCTTAATAAAATCGAAGTTCATTTAGAATACCCAACTTTTTAGCAATTATTTTGGCATACATTTGAATAAGTTCCTTTACCAATAGTTTCGTCTATGAAAGCTAAGTTTCCGACTCCTGCTGAGGATATACAACCCCCAACTATAATGAAACCTCCCCTTATTTTACACTTTTCCCAGGTCCTTCGGCTGCAGCTCTGAATTAAGTTGGCACAAGTTAAAAGTCTTTCCATCGAAACCAAAAAGAATAAAATTGCTTTCATCAACAGAAGTAACGTCATTCTAAAAGGTTACGTCCTTATTAACATACCTGTTATCAAAATACAATCAGGCTTTTAAATTTCGCGCACTAATAAATAATTTTCCTCGCGCTGTTTTTTTATGAAATTTGACAATACTTTCCGAGTGCTAGCTGAATTTCTTTTATTAACGCTCATGCATTTACTGTACGATCATTCTTGATTTTCCTCAAAACCCATTTTTCGTTAGCCACTTTTGTCAACCACTCTATATTCAAAGCGTTGTATTATGTTATACACTGAACTGTGGCTTAAATGGTAATTTTCAGCAATCCTTTTCTGTAGAGCATACTTTTTAAGGAGCTGAATCACTATATCGCATGTTTTTAAGGGCGTACGGCGCGCACTGGGGATTTTGCGGAAAAAAGTCAAATTTGCAACATACCACCTACGCAATGTTTAATGGTATTTCTAAATTCCAGAATAGAACCCACAATAAAATAAAAAAGAATTACTAAACTCCGACTTACAGTTTTTTTTTTATATTATAGATATGTCAAAAGTATAATTTTTTTATAGTATTGAACTGACCAAGAAAAAACTTCAAAGCCCAAGGTGGTTTTTTTTCCTTTTGCTTGAGCCGACTTCCAATTTTTTATTTTTCATTTAGGGTACGATATTTTTATATATTTTAGCCGGAAGAACAAAGGCTGTGAAGCATTTGATTATCTATTTATAATTAATGTTACGAAAAAAAAAAAAAAATCATATTCCTTCATATTTTTGGATCTGCAAGTGGAGCTACATTTACCTACGGTCAGAAACTAGTATCAACGTGTTGCTTAATAGCGTCTCTTTCAGTTTTAATCATTTGCAGGTGCCACCAGGCGCCACTGATTATTTTTTGGCAGTGATAATAACTAAACGCTTTCTAGTGTGTGCATAATGATAACGAAACACTTTTAATTTTGTTTTGACATTTTGAGGGTAATTCAGAATTATGAACTTACATGTATCCTGTGCGTAAATATTTGCTGGCTTATATTAATAAAAAAAAAAAAAAAATTAAAATTTATTAATTAAAAAAAAAAATTTTTTTTTTAATTTTTTTAAAAAATAGTTTTTAGACATGCTCTTTTCATACACAAATATATACAACTTCGTTAGTAGTAAAAATGTAAATATTTTTTGGGATGTATACTTTTTTCCGCATCTCTGTACAAAAATCCCCAGTGTGCGGCGGTCCATCACGGTTTACCATATTAAAGGTTATAATTGCGTTCAATCTCTCACAATATGAAAATCACTCCAAGAAATGATTTAGAGTAGCATTCAAAAAATGTTATAGTTTGCAAGTCGCAACATGGGTGCCAATAACGGTACAAGTTCTAAATATGCTGTGAGCCATTTTATGCTGTATTTTGTTTTTGTTGTAAATCTTCTTCTTAAATTAAAGTTACTTCCAATTTATTTGTTGATGTAAGTAATTCAAATATACATATGTACATACTAGGGGTGGGACTATTCGAATAAAAATTATTCGAATAATAAAATCTTTTATTCGAGAGGTATTCGTAATTCGAATAATATTTATTCGAATTTTTTATTCGTTTATTCGAATCATGCTATTCGAATACCTCACTATTCGAATACCTTACTATTCGAATACATCACTATTCGAATACTTCACTATTCGAATATTTTTGGTAAATATTTATTTAGATTAGCGGACTACTAATCGGTTTATGTACAAGTGCATACACCATGAGAAGGGCCAATGTAATTTTTATATTTTTAAAAGCATTTTCTCCCTGATGTAAATGAATATATAGTGAGGTATTCGAATAGTAAGGTATTCGAATAGTAAACTATTCGAATAGTGAGGTATTCGAATAGTAAGGTATTCGAATAATGAACTATTCGAATTATTTGAAACGAATAGTATTATTCGTTTTATTCGAATAATGTTTATCCGAATATTATTCGAAAATAATCCCACCCCTAGTACATACATATGTAACATTATTTGCATTAGAGTTTTTTTTGAAAAGCATAATTTATATTGAATATTTTTTAGCTGCATGAAAACTATCGATATCGATAACTATGGATTGACAACTGAGAATGGCCAACTGTGTTAACATTTCTGTTCAATAGGGTTTGACACGTTATAATGAATCATTTCACGCTTTCAAATTATGGAAATTTACTTTGAAAAAAAAAAAAAAAATAAATCTGTTCACGATGTTCATAGAGCGAAGTAATGTGGATTCGTCGCCGTTCTCAATTAATTGGCCTTTATCCTTCGACTACGTGGAAAATTTTATGAAGGGTTCTTGTTTTACGTGCTTATAAAATACAGCTCGTGCAAGAATTGAAGCCAAAAAACCATCGATCGCGTCGCAGTTTTGCTGATTGGGCTCATTTAGATGTTTTATTTAGATTTATTGGAATAAGTATTAAAAAATTGGACTGTTCGAATGGACCATGTAATTCGTAGCCTCGGCGGGGATAAGCTGGATATCATGTTGATATGAAATTCATTCCCACACTATATATCTGTTTTGTATTATCGTTTTAAGTTCTCAAGCTCTTAAAAAAGCACACGTACCAAAAAATGTCATTCCTTTTCTTTGAAATAAATGATCAAACGAATTAAGCTGTGATCCACTATGTATTAATACATATCATATATATATGCAAGTGTGTACAAATAACAAGTAAATATACGAATGTACACATAATTATATATCTGTACCAATAGTATCTAATAAAAATAAAGCCCCTCAAATTTTGAATGCTCAAATTTTTTTAAAATAATATTATGGGCATTAATGAAATTTTTGTTATATTGGGATTTTAAGGTAGAATCAGTAATGCCCTATAAACAATAAATATATGTATATGTGTATAAATATACAAGGTGAACGATATGAAGTGTTACCAACTTCATACTGCTTTTATCTGTAAAACAGCTCATGACATCAACGTCAAAATTGTTCAAATGACAGTTCAATATATTGTTTATAAGTCATCAAAAGCATTTGCGTCTCAGTACAGCCATTGTTCGTGAGCTCAGTCACCTCAAAGTGAATAAAATGTTTGTGTATCGCACTATAAAACGTTACAATGATACTGGTAGCATTGCAAAATGTTATGGAGGTGGACCAAAAAAAACCGCAACAACGCCAAAAATGGTTCGGAAAGTGAAGGCTCGACTTGACCGAAATCCCCGTCGAAGTGGAAGAAAAATGGACCAAGAACTGAAAATATCACAAGACAGCATTCAACGCATATTGAAAAATGAGCTCAAGGTCAAGGCTTACAAGTTCCAAAAAGCACACGATCTTTCACCCCGCCAAAAAAAGTTCGGTGCGAAAGAGCAAAGGAGTTGTTGCGCTTGCACGAACGTGGCGAATTTCCTAACATTGTGTTTTCCGATGAAAAAAAAAAAATCCCAATTGAGCAGTTCATAAACACTCAAAACGATCGGGTTTACTTGACCGAACGCTCATACGAGAATTTGAGCCTACGTATGGCCACTCAAAGCAATTTCCCATCGCAAGTAAAGGTTTGGGCCGCAGTGACCGCTGATGGACGCTCTCCAATCGTTTTTATCGAGCCTGTTGTCAAAGTGAATGCGACTTATTATCGGGAAAATATTTTAGAAGCTGCTTTAGGGCCGTGGACACGCAAACATTTCGGTCGTAGACCATGGACGTTCCAATAGGACTCGGCACCGTCTTATAAAGCTCGTGTGAACCAAGAATGGTAAAAAAATCATGTTCCACACTTCATTTCGTCCGCACAATGGCTTTCGAATTCGCCAGACGCAAATCCGATAGACTATTCCATCTGGTCCATTTTGGAGAGCAAGGTGAGGTCTAAAAAATATGCCAGTATGGATGAGCTGAAAAAAACCGATTATACGAGAATGGGCCAAAATACCTCAAGATCACATGCGTGCAGCATGCAACTCATTTTAGACCGTGGTCAGCATGCAACTCATTTTAGACCGTTCAAAAGGTGGTCATATCGATCTAAAGTGAATATACATATGTATGTTAAAATTGTAATCATTTATGAACAATTTTGTCTTTGAAATCAATAAAAACTAATTTCACAAAATAAAGTTATGGTGTTTTGTTCGTTCACCCTGTATCACAGATTATTATATTTATATAATAGATTAGATATATTATACAAATATGTATGTATAAACATATGTATGTTCACGCAGTTATGTGTTTGAATATTTTTTAGCATATTTATACTTGAGTTTATAGTAGAATACGTCCCACAGAAGCCCAATCTGATAAAATTTTTCTAGAACTTAATTTCTGCGAATTATGAAACCGTATTCTTATTTGGCAGAGTTTTTCTTTTAATTTAAAATAAAATCATTTAAAAAAACAATTTACCAAAAATCAAGTAGCAGTATCATTTTTGTTATTGCAACAAGTCTACATCAAACATATACTCGTACATGTATGTCTATATACATACATATATAGAAATGTACTATATGAGTGTATTTACATTTTTCGCTTCTGCCACCGTTTTATTTCAAAGCTGACTGAAATGCAGGAAGTGTCAAGTTACCAAACAATTGGAAGAAGTCTGATATGCATACATATATAATATATATACATATGTGAATATGTACATGGATATATACGTATGGATATGTACGTATGTATCTACACACTTCCCATCGCACCGCACAATTGCATTCAGTTCGGGCTACATTAGCTGTGAAGAATGAAGAAATAAGCGCACAGTTTTATATTCGCTTATGAAATAGTTGCGGATACAATCATTTTTTCTTTATTGGTTTTAGGCAATTCCCGAGTACCTTTTTTCAGTTTCAGATACATATGCGCGTAAAAAACAGAACTATTATTATTATATTATTGTTATGTTATCAATGAGAAAATATTGTATTTGACAAAATTAAATAAATTTTTAATCAGAGTATTGCATTCTTAAGAATTTCAATGGTTTTCAAGTAAGAACTGGTAACTGCTTACAACTACTAAATAAACATACGGTACACTAGACAGGGTAGTTCACTGGGGCGGCAGCCCTTGGTCGGGAAAAACCCGAGTCATTCCGGTAACGTAGAACCGGCTGCCATGGCCATTGCAGAGAGAGTCCCGCGTAACCTTGGCACAATTACGTTCTGGATACTGTAGCAGGTTAAACTCCTACTTACCCAGAATCGACCCCGACATACTAAACATATGTCCGGCATGTGAAGGCACCCCGCACGACACTAACTACTTTTTCACATGCCCCATCAAACCCACTCATCTAACACCCTTCTCCCTCTGGACCCAACCCGTCGAAACAGCTAGGCCTACCTGGGCCTACTGTTGATGAGCTAGACGAAGATGACCGGTGATTACACTACACTGGCAGGGCAAAGTTACTACTACAACAACAACAACAACAATTAAATAAACATCAACTTCTGTTTCAAAAAATAAATTTGAAATAATTGAATAAAAAAACAGAATACTATAAGTATAAGTACTTAGGTATATGTATGTTTTCCTTAAACTCCTAGTGGAGCAGAGGGCGCCAACTACTCCATAATGCCATCAGTTTGGTCCTATGTCCCTCAATTCGCTCCATCATAAACCGAGCGATGCCATTTCGGACTTAGATAAGATAAGAGAAGATCAGGAGAATTGCTTAACCTCTCAAGAGAGAACATCTCCAAGGTCGTGGCTTGTGTCACCGGTCATTGGCTGTTAGGTAGGCACTCTTCTAGGCTAGGAGTATTTTCTCATGAATACTGCAGAAGTTGTAGAGACGAGGAAGAGGAAAAAACAGTAGAACTCTTTCTCTGTATTTGACTCTCTTACGGAACTATCCGATCTTGGGATAAAACCTATCCTACGCTTCATAAGAGTGTCTAACTGGTTCCATTAAAAGTAAACAGCAAGCATGTGGTATAACTATACTCACTAGCGGCGAAACTTGCTCAATAACTTTGTTGTTGCTTTCACATGCAATTTTTTCAAGAAACGAGCAGAGACCAAACAGAGCGAGCAGAGAATTGATGAATCGAATGCGCCTAATATTACGGCCCCACATTCTTTTATAAATACTACACTCTTACGGATCGTACATTCCCAAGTGAATACCTAAGTACATCGTACATCCTAATAAAAACTCTTTAAAAAAGTGATCAGCAATATTTACAATTAATCAGAATAAAGTCTACGTATTGTATATGAATTATTACAAAACGTAATTGACTATTCTAGAATTTCGAAAATTTAATTGACCCTTGTGATATACTAACATCAAATTAACGTTTTCTAAAACCCAGTGGACTCTTTCCAGTTGATGATTCTATAAAACAAGTAACGCTTTCTAAAATTCAATTGGATTTTAAAAAATTCAGTTCGTTTTTTGCAAAATTTAAATGACCTTTCTTAAATCCAATTAACGCATTCTAAAATCCAATTGGCGCATTCTAAAATCCAACTTGAAATGGGTGGTAATATCTCAAACATCGAATCGAGAAAGCTGGTATTTTTTTTATTTACTGTGACCTTAAGCTGGGTTTGCGCTTATTATCTTATAAAACCTGTTGAAAATTGCTACAAGCCCGCTACCACAGCCAATGACCTCAACCCGCAAAAGTGAACAATTCAAAGGGATTAAGAACGAAGTTGCATCCACTATGTAGGTACATAATTGGCTAGTTCTACACCGTGAGACAGTTTAAATGCTTGCATACGAATGAGAGTGTATAACAAATATTCTGTACATCCACATGTCCATAATTCTAGTCACTTACTTCATTTTGCTTATTTAAAAATGCTGCATATGCAAATTTAACAAAATTGTAATGCGAGTAAGTACCCCGGTGTTGGTCATAAATATGTTGAGCAATTCTTCAGAGGCCTCTACTTTACTTTCAATTCGACCAACTAGATAAAGCCATGGACATTTTGTCTATACATACATATTTGGCATTATGATATATTACATACGCATATTTAGAACTTCATAAGCAGTTTATGTAAAGAGTGTTTTTTTAAGAGCTTTAGAACTTAAAATAATAACATAAAATATTGTTGCAATGATGTTTTTTATTATAATCTAATAGATAATTTCATAAATTTTTTTTTGAAAATGATATCATGGTCTATTCGATCAGCCCAATTTTTAACTGTATTTTCCAATAAATCTAAATGAGCCCAATCAGCAAAAATGCGACGCAAACGGTGGTCATTTGGTTTGAATTCTTGCGCGAGCTGCATTTTATACGCACGCAAGATAAAATTCTTACGTAGAATTGCCCACGTGGTCGAAGGACAAAACCAAGAAGTTGAGAACGGTGACGAGTCGACATCTCATTTTCAGATTTATTTATTTCAAAGTAAATTTGTAAGTAAATCTTACTGAACAGAAATGCCAACATTGTTTGCCATTCTCAGCTGGCTGTCAAACCGCAGTTATGAATATCAATAGTTCTCCTGCAGCTAAAAAAAACACCCGATGCATATGGTACGTACCATATACGTACATAAGTATAACCAGTAAGTGATATTTATGAAATTGATGTGCACAGACTTCATTAGAAGTTAAGTTAACCGACATTTTTTGATAAATACTGATACTGAATATTCTAAGATGGAGTTCTGAAATTTGGATGAAATTAATTTGGTGCAGCTTGAAACAATGTGTGCCAGAAATAAATTCAGATTTAGTGATTTGGTGTAGTTCAAGCTTTAATTGGAAGAGAGGAAAGAGTCTTTCACAAACATATCCTGGCGACAAGTCCACTTTAGGTTGTTAGAAAAATAAACGGTCGCAAAATGATATATGTATACCTATGTGTGAATGGTTATTAAAAGTTTAATACATAGTTGTTCTTAAATTTTTGCAAGATAATACTTTTAATTTTTTCATTCAGTAAAATTTACAGTTCTTAAATCTAAATAATATTCTTTATAGACAATTAACCCGGTTCAGTAGCTCACTGAACTGTTTTTTCTGTTCAATTTGAAATTAAATCTCTACAATTAGTGGAGTGCCCGGGGGTTTTGACCTCGGATCTCTGAGGGACTGAATGAATTGCCATGTAACCATCAGGATTTTCTTTTGTATGCTCTAAATTGTAACTTCTACCAATATTATATTGTGCAATTAATTTTTTCATTGTTTAAACAAAAAAATATGAAAAATTAATATATTGGAGCATAATACAGGGTAGGCCATTTAAAGCGGGCCCATCTGGCAACCCTATAACTTTTGACAGGAACGTCAGATCGACTAATGACATAGCGCGTTGGAAGCGTCAGTCCAAGACAATTTTTACCATGGAGCAGTACACTCCAAAAGAACGCGCTGAAATAATTCAGCTTTACATCCAAAATAACTTCTCAATTGTGAAAACTCAACGTGCGTTTAAAAAAAAAAATAAAGTTAAAAGTGCGCCATCCAAAAGCACTTTACAGCGTTTATACGCAAAATTTATTAACCACGGTAGTCTCAGCAATACCAGCCACGCATCCAGACAACGTACACGACGTTCTGCTGAAAATATCGAGGCTGTACGAGCCAGTGTTGAGGAGGCTCCGCGAACATCGAGTTATCGTCGTTCTCAGGAATTAGGCATCGCCAGGACAACACTCAGGCGCATAATTCGCATCGATTTGAAAATGTTTCCGTACAAAATTCAAATGGCACAAAAATTAAACCCGGCTGATTACCCGAAATCGATTTTTTGAAGCCATTGTTCCCTGGAAGGTTGATTTCGAAAAATGGTGATTTTCCGTGGCCACCGAGATCACCAGATTTGACGCCACCGGACTTTTATTTGTGGGGTTATCTGAAATCCAAGGTATACATCAACAAGCCAAGGACTCTAACTCAACTTAAAAACAATATCCGACGCGAAATCGCCGCCATACCGGCCGAAATATTGGCCAAAACGATGGAAAACGCCGAAAAAAGGACACATTTGGCCATCAAGGCCAGAGGCAAACATTTGAAGGATATCATTTTCAAAAACTAGCTGGAACAAATCTCCTTGAATCAAAATAAATGATTTTTCATATCAACACAAAAAAAAATGTTTTTTTCAATGTTTTTTTTCAGAAACAAATGGGCCCGCTTTAAATGGCCTACCCTGTATAATATTTAGTTGGAAATAATTTTTTTTTAGTTCTACGTTAAATTTTACTTAAATAGATAAAGAAAAACATCTTCCCAACGTTATATATTATTGGTTATATTATGGCTGGAAGTGGGATAAAAGAAGTTCTTTCTACCATTTATGCAGAAAATACGATTGATCACATAACGTCAGGACGTGCCTATGCTAGAGCAATATGTGCTCATACCTTATTGCAGCAGGCTTTATCACAATTAATTTTTGAAGATCTTAAGGAAAATAATGCGGATTTTTTAAATGTATTGAATGACGAATAAATATCGATGATTTTTGAAATGTTCAATTACAATGAAATTACAGAAAATCAAGGATTTCAAATGCTGAGTAGAATTTTTGAAGATAAGTTAGTTGAGCTTGAAAATAAAGATAAAACATCAAAACTATGGATTACGTATTTTCGAATAGTAACAATATTGAAAGACTTCATTGCTGCCGACCTTATGGGGGATTGGAATTTACATCTACATAGTACTGAGCTGATGATTCCACTATTCGACGCATCAGGACATTTTCCCTATGCGAAGGCTGCACAAATTTATCTGCAAGATATGAAGGAATTACAGTGTAAAATGGATCCAGCAGAGTTCGAAAAATATACAACAGGATATTTCACATCTAGGCGATCAGATATTTTTTTTTTCTGGTATTGCAAGTGATCAGACTTTAATGAAAGGAATAAGCGTCGAAGGGGGTCCTTTTGAACGAGGTGCCACTGAAAGTGTAGTTTATAAATGGATCAGAGGAGTTATTTATAGAAAAGATATTATTGAAAGCATAGAAAATTTTTGTGACATATCTTTCAATAAAAGTCATCAACGCAGTGATTCTACAGATGCTAGAATTGAAAGGGATGGTATCGATGTAAAAAGATTGGTAGACTTTTTCAAAGAACACAGTCCTTTTCCTGATACAGATGCAATTATGTCAATTGCCACTGGAATTACCGGTGATAAAAGTATAAATTGTTACAATGCTTTATGAGTTATGAAGAAAATCGAAGGGAAAAATGTACGCGAATTGAAGTTATTAAGGAAAGATAAAATAAATAATCTATTGGCTAAAAATAATAAAATAAAAATTCATGACAATGTTATTCCCGTTGATCCATTGTTGCTGTTTCAACGTATTTGTGTGTTGAAAAAAACAGATTATGAACTAAAAACTTATATGAATTATGAACTGGCACCATATCCACTTGCTCTGTTTGAAGATGGCCAACTGCGAAAAACAAAAAAATCAACTTATTCCCAGAAATTCAGATTAATTTGGAAAGCTTAGAAAATGTTCATTATGTTATTGATGTTGTTATATCGTTGCAAATGGCAATTGAATGAAACATTCAAAATAATATGCGAACATTACGTAAGATATTTGAGGAATAATTATAATAACGCATACGTGGTATTTGATGGATATAAGAAGCACGGTATTAAATCTGCTGAAAGGAATCGTCGCGAACTAAAAAATATAAGTACAGATATTGAATTTGATGAAAATATGCCGTTAAAAATCGCTCAAGATAAATTTCTAACGAATAAAAAACATAAATCTCGCCTAATCGAAATGTTAAGTATAAAATTAGCTGATAACAATATTTTTACATGCCAAGCGGAAAGCGATGCAGATAAAATAAATGTTGATACAGCAATTAGTTTAGAATCTCAAAATATTGTTGTAATTTCTGAAGACATTGACGTCTTGGTTGGCGTCAGTGGCGCCTACTGATCGTGAAATATATTTTTTAAAACCATCCCGAGGCAAAGTTAACCAACAAATATTTTCATTGAAAAGTTTAGAAAAATCTCTACCAGCATCTAAAGAACATGTTCTATTTTTACATGCTTTCACGGGCTGTGATACTACTTCTGCGTTTTACAATATAGGAAAAATTAAGTTTATCAAAAATTTTGAGAAGCGGAATGATCTACATGACTCAGCAGCAATATTTAAAAATGTACATGAAGATGCAAATAATATATTTCAAGCTGGTATTACATGTATTTTGGGACTGTATGGTGCTTCGGCAAAAATTACAGATTTGAATAAATTCAGGTTCAATTCTTTCATCAAAGCAACTGCCAAAGACACAAGTGTTCTTTTATCTTCGTTACCTCCCACATCTGATGCAGCATTTGAACACTTTAAACGGGTTTACCTACAAATCCAGATGTGTGTGATTTAATCATCGAAAATTGGGGATGGAACTATTCCAATAATACCTATCATCCAATATTTACGAATCAATTACCTGCTCCGGAAAATTTATTAAAAATGTTATTTTGCAATTGCAAAAGAGGATGTGGAGCTGCATGCGGATGCCGAAAAAGTGGATTATACTGCAGTGTAGCATGCCTACAGTGCAACGACGACAGCTGTCTAAATGTAGCGCCTATGATTAACATCAGTGAAATTGAAGATGATATTTGAAAAAATGTAAATTTTTCAATAGACAAATTTTTTTGTTAATTCATTTTTTTCTTTTAAATAGTCATATTTTTTTTGTTTTTAATAATTAATTCGATTTTACTTTTATGCTATATTATAATAACAGAAAACAATTTTTTATTTTTTTTTTGTATGCTAATTATTTAAATAAACGAATAGTTTACATAGTATTTTTTTGTTTAACATTTAATTATCCATAATCTATTTATTTTTTCATTTGCTTCCACTTCTGTTACAAAAACAATAAATTCTACAACGTTATTTGCATTATAGCACATAAGTTATTGCAATCATAAATTTTTGCTATTTAAAAATCAAATGCACAACTTTTAAATAGGTAGAGATTATTATTTATGTTATTCACAACACATTTTCGCAAAGATAATTTAATTTCATCTAGTCCCTGAGACATCCTAGGTTTTAACGTTTTTAACGCTCCAGACACTCCACTAAATGGTTAAAGGTAAAAATGATTCACATTTCGTGTAAGCTTCTGTACATACATAGGTATGTATATCTTAACGAATGAAACATAGAAATTAGTCACATAAATTAGTTTAACACAACCTCCATTCCTGTACTTTCGTATGTATTTTTTGTTTACAAGCATTTTTGTCTAAATTGTACCTATATTACTCTTATGTTTTAGGCATATATAGTGTTTACGTATGTAAAGTTATAGAAAATAAACAGACATTAATATGACTATAAACCAAACTCATTATAATACATTTTAATATTTGATACAGGATTATGGACAGTTCAAATTTCTATAATTCTTGTATTCAGGGCTTAAATATTTTCTTATCGGGTTTCATTTTAATTATTGCACAACTATGTATGTATTACAAGTTATATACATAGATATATGCTAAATACGATATAGAGAATACAGCGAATTTGACAATAGCGTCAGTATAGAAAATGCACGATGTATTCTGTCATTCTTTGCTATCCACTTACTTTCGACTATGCTTTCGTTTGTTTTATATTCTGTATTGACGTCACGACTCTGGGGTGGCACATTCTTGCGCTCTACTACATACTATGTATATTATTTTCAGCCATTTTTAGAATCCAGTGCAAATGATTTGCAATAAACTATACACCAAATGCAGGTTGTTTTACTAATATGCTGATATATAAACTTCTTAAAATTATTGGGAAATAAAATATTGAAGTCAAATTTTCAAGGAACATATGTACAATT
Source organism: Anastrepha obliqua (assembly GCF_027943255.1). Taxonomy (NCBI): domain Eukaryota; kingdom Metazoa; phylum Arthropoda; class Insecta; order Diptera; family Tephritidae; genus Anastrepha; species Anastrepha obliqua. The sequence continues at coordinate 37,268,114 of NC_072896.1, forward strand.
GGCGCAAAGTTAACTATAACTTATTAATTACGAAATAAATAAAAATATTTTGGGTGGTGGAAATCTTTAGTTTGCCCTTTACACGCTACATTGCTTCTATGTTTGTTACAGCAGTTGTCTAGTTCAAGAGAGCCAAATATTATTGACGTACGGCGCAATTAGGAAAAATTATAAATATTCCGATAGGGCAATTAATTCTGCGCCTCCTTATGCTTGTACATAAACATTGAGGCGTTACACGCAAAATATTACTTGCAGGGTGCGAATCAGATTTCTAGAGGATATGGAACTATGATACATATCGTAAGATTTATATTTTCGTATTATCAATCTTAAAACTAGATTTACCAGCTGTTTGAATATACCTTTTATACCAAATCCAATAAAAATGACTGTTCTCTAAAAGAAGTGCTTAGCGCTCTTTATTTACCTTTAAAAGTGATAAATTAAGTTGAATAATATTCATTGTAATACATAATTAGATTCATGGAGATTACCTATTAATAAATAACAATAATAGTAATAATATATTCAATAGGTATGCAAATTCGATTTTCCAAGTATGCAGAAGGTTTCATTCGTTTCATTCATTTTCAGAGCCTGGTGACAATTATAAAAATAAGTTGAAGTAAAGGGCCGCCATACGTCCTGCATCAAAATCATGGTTTTCCCGCATTAATACAAGTATAGGGTGGGCCATGTGACATTTGCTTTTTGAATCGACTATAAAAAAAAAACGAATCAATATTTTTTTAAACTTTTTTTTTATTTTGAAGATTGAATATTGTCATTTATGAATAAAAAATAATATCGTTCAAATGACTGCCACAACTGGCTTTATAGTAGGCCATTCGATCAACCCAATTTTTAAGCACATTTTCGATTGTTTGGGCTCCAATTTCATGAATGGCAACTTCGATTTCGTGTTTTAAGCATCAATCGTCTCTGGATGGTTCGCATAGCATTTGTCCTTAACGGCTCCCCACAAAAAATAGTCCAACGGGCTTAAATTACAGCTCCGAGGCGGCCAATTGATATCGGAATTTCGGCTGATTATTCGGTTTTCAAAAGCGGTAGCCAAAAGTTCGAGTATAACTTTGGCAGTGTGACAAGTTGCACCGTCCTGTTGAAACCAAATGTCGTCCATGTCATCCTCTTCAATTTTTGGAAACAACTCGTTGAGCATGTCACGGTAACGCTCGCCATTTACTGTAACCGCGAAAGAAGAAGACTCACCACTTTGGAAAGAGGTGTTCAATATTTCCCAATTTTGTTCAAGCGTATAGCGTCTCATTTCGTAAATGTCAAACCTTTAAGTAAATTATGAACACATTTGACATGTCATTTGTGTTACCATTTTCAAAAAAAAATAGGTGGTTCAAAAAGCAAACGCTATATGGCCCACCCGTTATATTATATTTCGTCCCGAAAAAATGTTTCAGTACTATCAATTTTTGAGCTGCTCGAATGCATTTTCATCAAATAGAGACCTGCACCAGTCATTTTGACTGGTCTCGTAAATATGGTTTTAAAAAAAGTGCCGCCAAATATTGGGGGTATTTTGTACCAAATTCTCTAGAAAATTTTTTTTTCTGATAAACACATATTATATCCAAATTACTGTGGAACAAACAAAGACACGTAGTCGCACAAAAAAAACTGCCATTTGAATTCGACTCATCGCTTATTTCAGAAAATTTTTTAAAACTCTTTTTCACGGTGAGCTACCCCGTTCAAAGGCTCTTATGACACCAAAATTTTTAAATACAAAATTTCTCCAATATTTATCTTTTGTTTCTGTGTAAAATTTCTATTCAGAGTAGTTAAAAAAGCTGTTTTTACCATTAATTTAAGCGATTGTTAAAAAAATTAAAATTTTCCTTTTTATATTATTCGTAACTAAGGAAACAGTTACGCGACGTGGAATGAGTGCTAACTCTACGTTTTGGTAAAAAATAAAAGCACTCAGCATTTGATGGAAGTCGCACATAATAGTGACCTGCAAGTTATTAACTGCTGAATTAAATATATATTTAGTATACTTCAATTGGTATATTTCTATATTTGGTCAATAATTCTTTTAAATATAATCTGCTAATAACAAAAAGACAAGCCGAAAATCTCTCATATTAGAGGGCAAAATTAGAAGTCGTGAGCCTCTCACAATTGATCAAATTTGTAATACTTTTAAACTGACGAATTCCACCTTTCAAAGTGTAAGTCTTACAAAAAAAAAATACCAGTCTAACGGTTAGACGCGATAGAAGTGAAACCTTCCGTAAAACAAACTGAGAGAGAATGAGACGAAAGCAGCATTAGGTGCGGGATAATTATAGGTTCATTATAATATTGCTATAAAGTTCATATTTTATTTTCTTCATTTTATTATTATTCATCCTCAATGTTTTCAATGTCAACAAATGATACGAGTGGCTTATGATAGCTAAAATATGATACAAATGCTTTGGTTTCGATGTTGTCAACATATCTTTGAAATACCGCGTCAATTGTTGTTTTTGATCGTGTTGTCGATTCAGTGCGATTGTTACACATTTTTAAATTGAATGTTGTATTGAGAACGTCAATTAAAGGAACCGCTGTGTCCAATGCAAAATTTACGTTAAAATCGCCACTTAAAATCATTGGAACTTTATTGTAATCTTTTCTAAATATCCGCGATACTTCTGGTGTATACTTTATTAAATTTTCGTGAATGAATTCCGTGATGCTATTTATTGATTTTTTTCTGTCGATATTCACAACACTTTTCTGCATTATTTTTCGGCATAATTGCGGTAAATATTTAAAAATGAAAATATTTACGAATATAAAAATACACACGCGGTTGCTATTATGAGCGTCCCCAGCAAAACCTGCGTGACCGAAACTCTAATATTACGTTTCCACCAAAAGCAAACACCGTGTTTGCAGGAGTTGTGTTTGGGAGAACTGTCAACTGTTTCCACCGAAATGTGTTTGCAAAGTGTATGGTCTTTGGTATGGTAAGCAGATTTATGATACATTATTTTGCTGCGACAGCACAGCGCGATAGCCCAGCGGCTAGCAATGTGGGCTTCCGATCCGAAATCCTTGGTTCGAATCACAAAAAAATTTTTTTTTTTTTATACATTTATTTCATTTTGTTTTATGATATGTTTATGAGCAGATTTTTTTCATGGCAGAAATACACTCGGAGGTTTGCCATTGCCTGCCGAGGGGCGACCGCTATTAGAAAAATGTTTTTATTAATTTTGCTTTCACCGAGATTCGAACCAACGACCTCTCTGTGAATTCCGAATGGTGATCACGCACCAACCCACTCGGCTACGGCGGCCGTCAATCAAATGTCATATTGACAAATTGCAATCATTGTTGCCATGTTTCGATAAGAATGCAATAATAAATGAGGAAAATGAGCAACATTGCCACCACTTAATAATTAAATTAGACGCAAACCCAACAAAACACGCTTTAAATTAGACGCAAACCCACAAAACACGCTTTGAAAGTGAGTTTAGGTATGGAGTTGTGTTTTAATTTTGTATGGGATTTGACAGGAGTTTTGTTTCGTGTTTGCGCTAAGAACACGATAGCGGCAGAGAACACGATAGCGGCTGCGGTGGAAACTTAGCATTACACAATTACATTTTTTTGAATGTTACAAACACATATGCACGCAGGTTTTGCTGGGGCGTGACCGAAACTCTAACACAATTACACATATGTACTCGTATTTGTTTGAAAATCGACTTTTTTGTTTGGTTCTCCGTCACCTTTGGAAAATGTGTAAACAGTAAGCAAACTTTATTCATATATTTTTCCTCATTTTTGCATCAGTAAAATTAAACGAACGCCGTAGCCGAATGGGTTGGTGCGTGACTACTATTCAGAATTCACAGAGAGAACGTCAGTTCGAATCTCGGTGAAAACACCAAAATTAAGGAAAACTATTTTTCTAATAGCGCTCACCCCTCAGCAGGCAATGGCAAAACACCGAGTGTATTTCTGCCATGAAAAAAAGCTCCTCATAAACATATCATAAAATAAAATAAAATAACTGTATAAAAAAAATTTTTTTCTTGTGATTCGAACCAAGGATTTTGGATCGGAAGCTCACATTGCTAGCCGCTCGGCTATCGCGCCATGCTGTCGGCGCTGGCCTAAAAGTTATTTAGTTCGTCCCTACGTTTATATCAACATATAATATAACGCTTCGTAGCCAAGAGTGTCGCTTTTTTCGTTTCATCGAGTCTGAAATCACTCCCAACGATTCTAAAGAAGTTTTCACTTCAAAAAAATAAACATCTTCAAATGGTTCAAAATCAGGTGTTGGGAGAGAAGGATTACGATTATGATTGCACAAGCAAAAAAAAATATTTAAAGGAAAATAACTTCAGCAACAAGGAACTGCTCATTTTAAATAATGCTCCAGGCTAATGATGGTGAGTCCGAGATGTTTTAGCCGATGTTTTAAATATTTCGTCATACTCAGGTTAAAGAGAAAAACTTTTGATAGCGCAATCGAGAAGCGGTTCGGTTATTGATTTTGCAAGCGATTCACTCGATTGCTTAACTTTTTAAGTCCCAAGGGGAGTGTCTAAACGAGTACAAAAAGCCACAAGTAGCGCCATAGCGCTTATTTTATTTCATCTTAAGAACCAATAGGTTAAATGGGTGCCCTTGCGAGGGCCCACTTGGGCGAAAATTCAAAATTGGTCCGTTGTGGTACCATACCAGAAACGAGTGGCGATTTACGTTTGTGTTAAGTGTGTTTGTGCTTCAGGCTGCTGATGAATTTCACAAGGTGTGTGATATTTAAGCCCGAAGAAGTGAGAGCCCAGATGTTTAAACCTTAGCCCGACGGAAGCAGGACAGGCGAGAAGAAGGTGCTGAGATAATTCCGCCGCATCCTGCAGACAGCTTCTACAGGGCTTGAATCAATCCCAAGCCTCCCCGCATGGCCATCTAACGGTCAGTGTCCGGTGAGGATACCTACCAAATTCGATAGCTGTGGTTTTCTTAGCCTTAGAAGTTCTTTCGAGCCCCTCCGATCTACCCGCGGCCAGAAGGATCTCGCGACCTTGCACGTTCGCACACTAGCCCAGCGCTCGCTGAGTTGACGTGAGGCCCATCTTTCTAGTAGCAGACTTCAGGTTCTTAAGGAAACTCCAATCCTCTCATATTGCGATAAAGCCATCTTAAGGGTCCCCTGTCTGGCCAACTCATCGGCCCAGCAGTTTCTCTTCATGCCGCTTTGACCGGGAACAAAATATCAAAGTATTCCGATTCAATCGAGAGGGAAGTAAGGCATTCCCCGACTAATTTCGAACGCAAAAATAACGAGCCCAAGGCAAAAAGTCTCGCTTGGCAGTCGGAGTAGATACTTACCTCCTTTACTGTAATTACAGAAGCAGCCAATCCACAGCTCCCTTAATTGCGGCTACTTCTACTTGGAAAACACTACAGTGGCCCCGAAGCCTAAATTTAAGCTGGATGGGGAGCTCCTCGCCTAATAAAGCGCCCCACTTATTCAAATGAGGGCACACCTTTGAACCCTCTCTAGCTTCTTGTCATCCTTTCCAGCGATGTGTTTTATAAAGCCAAAAAGTAACTTTAGGCGAAAGACCCCATCTTTGCCGATATCGCCCCTACAACCATACAAAGCCTTCCTAATTTTCTCCTCAATGTTGGGCTTTTACGTTAACCCTGTGTCAAGGACAAGTTCCAGGTACTTAACTCTGTCAGAGAGCATCCCTGGGGCACCTGATATTGAGGGGAGAAAGGCTAGGAATTTTGTATTTCCTCGTAAATAAGACGAGCTCCGTCTGCAGATGATTTATCGAGAGACCGCAATTTGTGGTCCATTTCACAACTAGATTCAGATAACCCTGCATCAGTTCAATCAGAGGATCCAGCAATTTTCCTCTAACAATAAGTGCCACGCCATCCATTCTGAGTTCCACAACTTTTATAGTGAAAAGTTGATGCTCTGGTTATCAAAAGCATGACTAACGCCTATTCATTGATATTTCGCGAAATTTAGATATTCCAAGTAGGGGATTTGTCCATGCACAGTCCGAAGTTTTTCAGTTATTTCGGTCTCGGACATATAACAAATGGTTTTTGAAGGAACTAAACTTCCCGCTAGTGCTACGAAATTATTCGTATTCTGGATAATGGTTTGACTGCCTTGACTTCGAACCGTTTGATTTACAAGCCGTTTTACGTTACCACAAACTTCGTTTACAACTCCTTTACCGTCGGAAGGGGCAAAATATTTCCATTTTGATTGCCTTTATATTTTATATTTTTCAAAAAGAAATATTAGTAAAGTAGCCATGAATTAGTTTTTAAATTCAGAGCAAGGTTCATCAATCCATATAATTTCTATTATCGGCTGCAAAAATCTTCTCATATATCGTCCCCTTAGTATAACAATAGCCTATGTGCTCATAGGCTATTATTTTTTTATTTAATTTTTGGATTCTCCATCGTCGATTTTATATGTGGTCAAAATTTTGTCAAATTCTAGTTCCACAAAGTGGGTCAAAACGTCAGTCAAAAAATAATAAATATTTACAGACATAACGAGATTTGAGTGAGAGCTACTTTCGACAAAAAGTTTGAAATTCATTTTCTCAAAACATCAAAAAATTTATAGGCTATTTTAATACTAAGGGGACGATATGTACATAAATATGCCGTGAATGTAAAGATACTGTATTTATTTATTTATTTACACAATGACATAAAGATTGAAATTGCTGTAAAAAGAGTAACACTTTCTCTGATCCATAAAGCTAACTGAACCTCGTTTTGATACATGCGTGAGAATATGCGTGAGACATGTCAAAATCAATTCAAAGAATTCGCACATTTTTATTGTTTGTATCTCTCTGAAATTTTTCTGATGGTATTCTTTTTATGTTCACATGTCATAAATTTGAAATTAAGCCTTCCTGTAACTTGCCACAGCTTATATTCTGCAATGTTCAGTATTACTCTATGACCACCTCCTATTTTCTATTGCTAAAAATAATATTTCTCGATGTATAATCAAGTTATTTTTATTTTGCTTCCATTTACACCAAAATAGTTTTTTTACTCTTGCTTCTCGTCACCAGGATTCCTGCTATATGCAGATGACGTTACAATTCGGCGATCACTAGCTCTCTTGATTCTGAATTGAGGCAAATTGATTTAGATATAATAATTTCAGTAAATGGTGTATCAATAATAGTCTATCCCTGAACATAAATAAGTGTTTGCAAATTACCTTTTCTACGCGTGCCTCTATCACACATAATATCTAACACGCCCCTGTCACGTAGTGAAATTTACGACTTGGATGTAATATTTGATTTATTATTACCAAATCTTACCCCATGCTTTGCCTTTATTAGGCGTCATAGCTCCGATTTCACCGGCCCTTATACGCTGAAGCTTTTGTTTACAGCGTTTGTACCTTCCAAACTTGAGTACGCATCGTTAATTTGGTCTCTGTTTTATACGTGACACGCTGCTTGTATTGAGCGAATTCAAAAAGTATTCTTACATTTCGGGCTGCGTAATTTGGGATTTTCCGATCCTATCCCTACCCATGAAGCGCAATGCTCATTAATTAGCTTAAAAACTTTTCCAGAACAGAATAATAGTTTGATCTTTGTCTTTCATTTTTGATTTAATACGTGGTGCTTCTTGAGAGAATTTTATTTAATATTCCGGCCAGAGCTCTGTGTAGTTCGGAGTTCTTCTATGTTGGTTTCTCAAAATCTCTTTACGCTCGAAATGCTCCTATTACTAGAGCCTTAATTGAATTTAATAAAATCTCTAAATTTGTTGAGATAGATTTTTCATTTTCAAAATGTACATTTTTTAATTGTACTTTCTTTTTTTAAGGCCTATTAACCTTAAAATATATCTCTTAGCCTCATTCGCTTAATAAATAAATAAATCAAAAACATTTTTCACCAGTTTCAGTTAAGCGCCGGGCCACATAAAATGTTGTTCTAGTAGGAGTTATCGTAGATAATTTTGAAACATTTTAATTTTAGAGTATAATTCTCGCAGATTATAAAATAGCACTGCTGGAATGGAATGTCGTTTAGCTGTGTTTTGCACAGAGTATAGAAAATTGTATTTTAATATTTAAAGTATTTGCTTAAAATACATGAAAAGCTTCTCGCAAATCATTGTTATGACAATAGTTAATTTACAGCGACCGGGGTTGTTGCGTTGACTACCATTCGGGAGTGCGTAGGTTCGAATCTCCCTGCATGAAACAGCAAAATTGTAGAATAAAAATGTCTTATAGTAGTCGCCCCTCAGCAGGCAACGGCAAACCTCCGAGTGTATTTATGCCATGAAAAAGCGCTTCATAAAAAACCATTTGCCGTTTGGAGTCGCCCGCCAGAAATAAGAGGAGCAGCTCGACCAAACACCTAACAAAATGTACGCGCGAATTATTTATTTATTTGCGACTATTTTATCACTCATAACCGGGTATGTATACAAAATATCTGGACCGAAGTAAAATTCTTTCTTAATTTTGGGTAAACAAATATTTGTAAAGAACCAAATTGTAAAGAGCCTAAATTTCTTTTGCTCATAATTCTGTATTTTTTTTATTTTCCGTAAGAAAGAAATAATGTAGAATTAATAATCTGGATTTTAAAATTCTGTGTATAAATTTATTTTGGGCCATAATTCTTTACTTTTAAAGTACTACAAGAAAAAACAATTATGCTATATATGTAAGTCAAAATGCTGTTACATATTTTTCATTGCAATTACGTGGTGCTAACACATCGCACCCTAAATACAAAAGGGTCACAACTCAAAATGTACTTCTGCTCGAATATGAACGATACGTTATCAATAAAACGGTCCGCGGATGACATATGGCAAAAATAAATTTTTTGTTTTTTGGTAGGACTGTTATAAGCTTACATGGCAAATTTCAGCGTGATATGTCACATAGTTTGTTTTCTGTGCTACTGTAAACAAGTCAAGCTCGAGTGTGGAAAATTTTGAGTTGTGACCCTTTTGTATTTAGGGTGCGACTTGTCAAACGATACCGAAAGTAGTGTCTGAAAATCGATATGTACATATCTCTCATAATAAATTAATCATATTTAAGGCCCAATTTTGTTTAAATTCGAAACATGTATGTTCATATGTTACTGAAATGATCACTAGTTATTTTAATAATATTGCTTTAATAAAACCTTCTATATACAAATTTCTGAGAACTGTACGGATGATGAGGAAAATTGCCACTTATAATTGTGCGTACAGTTTGCGGAATTTTTTATATAGGTACATACAATTTTTAAGTGGACAGATTTAAATAAATCATTTCGCAATGAAGAAATTTATCAAATAGAATTTTATAATACAGAATTTCAAAGCCAGAATATTGAATACAGAATATTACACCACACAAACTTTGTATCCAACACGTTTTCATCTTCTGTTCACTTCGTTATCAAACCTTTTTTTGTTTTTGTTTGTGCTACACCTATAAATACAGCTTTTTGCTTCGTGAGTGAATTTGGAAAACTTGCCCTTCTCAACGATTTTTGATAAATGGGAAGAATACTCTATGTATTGTTTTTATTGTAAATAAGAGATACCAACAAGTAATTGAAAATTGATTGAGATATCGATTTGTAAGTATAAAATCTTATTTCAAATACTTTTCCACCGAAGAGTTTATCCGGAAAAGCAAATTGTTTAGGGTAGAAAATTGCCATTTTCCGTGACAAGCATTCAAACATTTTATGCATTTTGTATGTGTATATGATCACTTTTCTTTTTGTTTTTAAACTTCACATACATAATATATAATGTTTGAATTTTCGTTGTTGCGTTCTTTTATTTTTAAACCATCATTTTTATAGCCAACAATTTAGAGAATAAAATGCTTGATAAAATAAATCCTTTGCACATATATAAAGGGTGATTTTTTAAGAGCTATAGGAAAGCTTTTCAAAAAAACACATGTAAAATTTAGAAAAATGCATGACATTTTTATTTAAATCGGTAGTACAGTCCATATAATTTAATGTTTGAAGATTATTTCATGCAAATATTGACCGTAACTGCGCTTCAAATGGTCCATCCGCTTAGTCCAATTTCGGCATACTCTTTCCAATGCGTTAATTGAAGCAGGCTTGTCTGAATAGACATGAGCTTGAACATAGCCCCACAAAAAATAATCTAAAGGCGTTATATCGCACGATCTGGGTGGCCAATTGACAGGTCCCGAACGTGAAATAAAATGTTCACCGAAATCGCCTTTCAACAAGTCATTGTTACGCGTGCTGTGTAGCATGTGGCACCGTCTTGTTGAAACCACATGTCATGCAAGTCATCCTCTTGCATTTTGGGCAAAAAAAAGTTGGATATCATTTCACAGTAGCGCTCACCATTCACAGTTACGTTACGATTCGCAGCATCTTTGAAGAAATACGGTCCAATGATACCTCCAGCCCATAAACCGCACTAAACTGTGACCTTTTCTGGATACATTGGTAGCTTTTGCAATTCTTCTGGCTGATCTTCACTCCAAAATCGACAATTCTGCTTATTTACGTACCCATTGATCCCAAACTGAGCTTCGTCGCTGAACACAATTTTTCGATAAAAAAGTGGATCTTCGGCCAACTTTCCAAGAGCCCATTCACCAAAAATTCTGCGTTGTGGTAGGTCGTTCGGCTTCAATTATTGCACCAGCTGTATTTTGAAAGGCTTCACACCTAAATCCTTTTGCAAAATTTTCCACGTAGTTGAGTAACAGAGGTCCAATTGCTGCGAACGGCGACGACTCGATAGTTGATGGTCATCATTAACACTATTTTCTTCAGTTCGCACTCTACGTAAGCGTGTTGGTAGTTTGATGTCCAACAATGTAAATTTGGTTCTAAATTTAGTCACAATAGCTCGAATAGCCGCTTCAGTGGGTCGATTAAACTGACCATAAAATGGAAGAAGCGCGCGATAATCTTTCTTAACAGAACACGCATTTTTATAATAAAATTCAATGATTTGCAAGCGTTGTTCGTTCGTAAGACGATTAATGGTTAAACTATAGACCAATCTGAAGATGTTTGACAGTGAAACGAAACACGAAACGTGCGTCAGCTGTTTAAACCAACTGTTTAAAAAGATAATAGCTAAAAAATCACCCGTTATTATACTTGTACTTATATATATTTTTAGTTGGAACTTATCTGATTTTCTCTCCACGTCCAACTTTTCCTAAAAGACATGGGTACGCGAGGTATGGGTGTATGGATTGAGTGATGTACTTGAGTTTATGTACTTTAGGCATTCTCAACAGCTTCACACTTTTACGGCTCTTCGTCCCGAACATTTATATGTTGAGTTTAATTACTCTTTTGGAATTCGCGTACAAAAGAATACGGCTAATGTTATTGAATTTTGCTTTAAAAGGTAATTAAATATCACAATTTTTGGACTTTAGGAGAGAATCGTTATATGGAAGACAGGTATGGTTACTGACCGATTTTCGATTTTTTCCGTTGAAAATTTATTGAAAGTTATATAGCCAGATATACACGTCTAATTTTTCTTTACGTGAGGTTAGGTTAGGTTACAAGACATACTCAGACTTTTTAAAAGTTTTTAGAAGATCCCTGGTTTCTACAGTACTCATATCTTCCAACACTTAAAAAAATGGTGAATCTATATCTTGAAAGAGCAGGACAGTAACGCAGAAGTCGTGAGATCTCGAGACTCTGCGAGAGTCCCTTCCTCTTCTGCGTTTAGATAGAAGCTATGTGTCTGCACGCCTAGTCTCTGAGCGTGTCTGCCTATACGACAGTGCCTCGTTATAACATAAATCAGTGTGCTAAGGGTATACTTATTTCGGCTTAACACGAATGCTGGGTGTTTAGCATTGAGAGCGGGCCACAATTGTCGGGAGATTCTGCAGGCCGGTTCGTTATCATAAATTTAATTACTATAGCGGTAGTAGCTTATAAGCTTAGTTTTATGTTATTACCAGCTAGTGGAGAGAATTTTTAGGGCCATTAACATTTTAAAAACTAAGCAAAGGAGCTCTTATAAAATAAAAATGTTTAATTCGCTGCTTCAATGTTCATGTCAATGGTTAATTCCCCTAATGAAATAAGGTTTATCATTTTTAACGCATAATTAACGCATAAAAATGTCTTGGGCTTGGTCATGAAAAAGGTTTGTGATATATTATAAAAATGAAATAGATTTTTTATTCATGTCATTAGAATTCTAAGAGATATTCCTACTACATCAGCTCATGCTCCGAAAATGAGATATAATGTTCCAAAAATGTTACTCTTATGTATATAAGCATACATGTGAATAAAACAAAAAATTTACAAAATGTTTTTTTTTTTTAAATTACTGATGATATTTTTTTACCTTTACAAGCCCACCTAACTTCTTTTTTTTAACATCTGGTCACATTACTCACAATCAATCTTAAAACTTAACATTTTCGTACTAAATTGATACAAATATCCCTTTGGTACTTGAAGGCAAAGGCTTCGTTAACAATTTTCAGTTTGTTATAATAAAAAACTGGGCAATTATGAAATGGAAAACCTGTGTGACTGTCCAGAAGCGAGAAACACTTTGATATGGCTTTTCAAGTAGTTGCTAACGTAATTCCAGTTTAGCATGATATCTGACTTTTTGTAGACTGGAGTTGAAAACACTGCCTAGCAGGTCTATTTAGAAGGTAGCGTTAAACAATACTGTTAGGCACACAACAGCTGATTGTGTGCTGTGTTCATTGCATCATTTTATTCTCATACTCATATGTACCTACATGCGTTTTTATATATTATAATAAATTCGTTCGTTCTCTTTTCTCATCTGTAAGCGTAAACACACGGCATTTAATTCTAAGAAAAAGACTAAATACAAATGTCAACTCTTCCTATAAAGCCATAATACACAGAAAGACAGAATTATCCTTCCTTTCATTTAAATCGCCTATTCTGAATTTTGTGTCATATGTATTATCCGTAGCGCAGCGTCATTAATATTATACGTGAACAATATTGAGATATGTATAATCGTAGAAAATCATAGATAGACGTATAAGCATACATAAAAAAGACATGCATCCTGTTCTTCACTACAAGTCACTGAAGCTGTTGTGTAATTAGATTGCTTTTCAAACTATCCCGCCTGAAGGTAGTTTTATAAGGAATATTAATACAATTAATTGTATCTATTCAATAAGTTAAAATATATTTTTTTGCTCAAAATCGTTTGATTAAGCAAACAGCGTTCGCTTTGCATGGTTTTGGAAGGTTTGCTTTTCAACTCTGTAAATTTTCCACTCCACAAATTTTTACTTTTTAAATCGATCAATTGAATTTCTAGAGATCCAGTACCAATTCCAAATGGCACAATGTGGATTTCGTTACTATTTGTGTTGAGAGGATTTACTATGAATGCTAGAGTTGCTCAAATATGTCAACAAATTTATCCTTAATTTGTTTTGATAACTATGCTGAAGTAATTCGTGTCAACAAATGGACAGGTTTTATCGCTATGTTGCTGTAGTAATTTGCAGTAATTTACCGTTCTGAATATCTTTAGCAAAAAGAATTAATTTTTCTTCAAAATAAACCTAATCTTAGATCAAAACATAGGCTGGGTCTCCCTTTTTCATTTAGGAATGTATTTATTTCATTCAAAAACAAAGCAAAAAGTTTCAACACCTTTTTAAAGCCATTGCACTTTATTGGGAAGAAGGCGGTCGGAATACTGAGCCTCCATTTCATTTAAGAATTCTTTAAACTGACAATGGTAGAGTGCGTTTGACAAGATGCGGTTAACAATCTTGATTACAAGATTCATCCTCTCAACTAAATATTTCTGTGGGAAAAGTTTGAGCGCAAAGCCCTGCTTGGTGTTTTATATAGTGAAATGTAAGAATTTCGTGGTTTATTTCGCTCTGAAGAATTGTTCTGGTCTCTTTATTTTTTCCTTTATCAATAATATTGCGTATGGAACTAAAGAGCTACAGCTTCACATCCAAAGAGCCGCATGAGAAGCCGCATGAAATGTTAAGAATTTCGGTGGTACGGATTGAAAATTCGTTTTCACGCGTCAGTGCGCTGTAAATGGCCATCGCGATAAAATGATTTGACGTCGTTGAACTTCTTTGAATTATATAGTACATATATGTAGGTACATATGAGGCCCAGATCACTTGATTACAGGTAATAATTTTTATGGAATAAAAAGGCCACTAAATCAACCGTATTTAATCTAGTAATACAAGGGTTTCTGATCATTTAAGTAAAGACTGTACTTTGCTCGAAAATAAACATGCATTAAAATATTAGGTCTCTTCTATTCGCCATTTTCCCGCTCGCTATCTCTATGCTCGATTAAAATGACGTAAAATTTGCATGCGAAAGCAACAACAAAGTTTCGGGTAAGATTCGCTGCTAGCCATTAGGCCTCACTACCTTACCAACGCATGTAATTTAGGGCAGCTCTCACCCCGCGTTGCCGGCATATGTTCATTTGTATCAGTTGCTTCATCCATTCGCCACTTGCTAACTCTAGAAGAGGCCTATTATTCTATCTAACGGTATTTCGCAGCAGTAAAACTTCAGCAGCGTAATACTCTGCTTGATTTATTTGTTCACTTGAATAGAGGATCTCAGTTAGCCTACATTGTTTTCGCATTAAAGCTATGAAAAGGTATCGTTTTTGAACCGGACGTACATACGTATTTGTATATATGTATGTATATGTAATTGACACTTATACCCTTTATTAGGTGTTTGGCCGAGCTCCTTGTCCTTTTTGTGGTGTTGTTGATGCTTTTCAACAAGTAGAGGGATCTACAGTTTTATGATGCCTCTGAACGTCAATTGTTTTTTTTTATGCCAAGCTTTTTCGCGGCAGAAATTCACTCGGAGGTTTGCCACTGTTTGCTGAGGGAGGACGCTATTGGAAAACACTTTTTCTTTTCTATCAACTTTTTGTATACCATTCTACCGAAAGGTAGTCACATACCAACCCGTTCAGCTCAGGCTGCCGCTTTTCTTGAATAAAATGGATATGCGACTCGTCATCTACGCAATTTGAGCTAACAAGAACTTCTTTAAAAATAGTCAAACATATACATATGTTTGTTTTAATGCAAGTTTTCAATTGTTTTATTATTTCATTAGAGAAGCCAAGAATTCTAAATTCATATGAATGTCTGATGGTAAATGCATTTTAATCACTTTTTTACACCAGATTACGATTCAAAGTCGCTTGTGTGTACATTTAATTGCATTTTGCATTACAAACCTACATAAGTACTCAAGTTAATCTATTTATATACATATATAACTAATCAACAAAAGCAAGCACGTGTTTAATTTATACACTATTTATACATTGTATTCACATATTCTGTGTTTTGATAACATTACACGCCAATCTCCCAATCTTACAAACAATTTTACTCTTATTTGTATGATGCCATATGATTATAATCGGCACGAGCACATGCATGCCCATACATTCATACATATGTACAAGTGCATATGGTGTGAAAATAAATGGTTCTCGATATTAATTTATTGGATTTTAAAAATAAGTATAGAAGGGAACGGAATTCTCATTTTACTAAATTACATATTTTTTAGGATACCAAATACAAATTAAAACATAACTATAACGGAAAGGCCTTTCTGCATCAAAGTGGTGTCAAAAGGGATAACAATGTGCTCACATCACCGCTTAAAAGGTAATGTTACAGGATTACCAAAATTATTTATTTTCCTTAAACCTTAACAGAAAAATAATTTATTGTTCTTGGTTAGAAGAGTTTTTGTTCGCGGATTATTCCGTCGAATGATGTAAAAGGGTTAATATAACTTAAGAGCACATTCGATGCGCAATTTGCTTATTTGCGGCAAAAGTGTAAAACTTTCTTTAAAAAAACAAAATTTTGCGAAATCACCAAACTATATCAATTGATAAAACACCTTTGCTGCAAGTACACTCTGTATGTTAATTTAAGGTAATTTGTAACGTAGTGTGATTAGTGTTCTTTGAGCTTGATTTACAACCATAATCTACAAATGTGTGAGGATTTCAGATACTATTTTTTTAAGGAGTTACATTACAATTAGTCATGCCCGTCAGGCGTTGCAGTGCCTATGTTTTCGAACTTTGCAATATATAGTAAGTAGAATTGCACTTTCTTTGTTTACAATAAGTTTATAATAAGTATGGTTTTTGTAAATAAAACGCTCGCTCAACGAAAGACTCTCCACACTTGTGACTGCATCAAGAAAAATTCATCACGTCATTACTTTCATACATTTGCGTGGGTTGGCAAGATATTTTCTGAAAAAATATCACTATGCTTAAAAGCAGAAATGCACTCGGAGGTTTGCCGTTGTCTACCGACAGTGCTATCTCGGTATTCCAGACAGCTGAAACCTCTAAGCCTTTGCGATTGGCAAATTTCTCCGATGGGAATACCAACTTAAGCGGAGCAAATTTAGCTTTTCGGAGTTATTTCTCCCTTAGTTATTTAAAGCAAATATATGGAAATTAGAAAGCACTGAATTCGTTGAAACTGATTTATTGCATTTAATAGCGTTAAGTTTATATGACGATATACATAAGTGTTGAAAATTCAATTCCTCTTAATGACGGATTGGCGGCAGCGACTTTTACGACGTTTTGGGAATGCCGCTACTGTGGCGGCATCAACCGCAAAGGGCTAGGCCGTGCGGATTACTGTATTGTCCAGTATGAAAATTAACAAAATATTTAGTTGTGAGAACTCGATTTTATTGAAGAAATTTTGCTTTCATAAAATTTTATAAAACAAAAAACGAATTAAAAACCAAAAATGTTAAAGATATAGTGTTTTTATCCATTATTTGGTATAATTATAGCCAATATTAATTTCACATCCGTCCGTTATGATAACAATAATAAAAAAATATATGAAAATTAAGAAAAACGAAAATTCTTGATAAAATACCGTTGGAATATACAAATCACTATATACAAAATAAGTCGAAAATACGTATTATTGAATTTAGTGTTCGAATTATAGAGGGAAAAATGTGGCATTGTCCGGTTTGTAGCAGTGCGCGAACCACCGGAGATAGGACTATAGTTAAGAGTTGAACGCCTGCATGTGCGCAGATGTAAGCATATAGGCCACTGTGACCGTCGTTCAGAAAATTAGAGAAAAGAATTTCTGGGAAAAATGTTAGTTTGGGGAGAGTCTTTGTCTTTGGAAGTCTGTTGCTTTTGCGTAAAAATTTTGCGCAAATGGCTTAAACTTTTTTATGGTCGATGGCT
The DNA here is from genome assembly GCF_027943255.1 of Anastrepha obliqua. Lineage (NCBI taxonomy): Eukaryota > Metazoa > Arthropoda > Insecta > Diptera > Tephritidae > Anastrepha > Anastrepha obliqua. The sequence continues at coordinate 37,285,469 of NC_072896.1, forward strand.
ACTAGCATGCCGACCAACTTCAATTATTTCTGTGATTTTATCAAAATAAAATAATTGTTTCCTTTTTCGCCAATCTATGTAATATTATTAAGTTTCCGATTGGAGGTTACATAAATCTCTGATGTATATCCTTATCTCTTACCCCACCTTTTACCCCAATTCCGCTTTCGGTGAATTTGCCAGAATCGCTGTGTGTGACGTCACACTAGTGCAATTTATTCGAGTGTTGCTTGTGATATATTTCCTTTTTGCGTTCTCGTTCGCAACCTTTTGTTAACGCAACTGAACCAGTTTGACGTCGCGTCTCTCTTATGGGCGCAATCTTGGATTCTATGATTCTTGTATTAATATGATACTAGTAGTTTTCTAGTTTTTACTTTTGTCAATCACGAATCATCACATCGCTAATAATCAAATTTTGGTTAACTAAAAGTAAGTCCAGTTTCAACAAAAAGTCATAAACTATAATAACGATTAACGCCTTTTTAATGGTTTGGAAGAAATTATCATATTTTATAGAAACTGTTAATATTTCTGTCGAAATTACATAAATTGCTTTTTAAACTTTGAAATTTCTATGTATACATTTATGTAATTATAAAATGAAAAATACCGGGTAGCTTTGTTATTTTGCATATTAGGGAGATTCTCTATTCCATACGAGTATTAAAGTAAGAAAGTGTACGAGAGTAGGTATTCACGCTCCATACCGCAAGGTTACAATGAAAATATAACAAGAATCAGCTAGTAGAGGGTCGCATTTGTCATGCTACAATTCACAACCTGAAGATAAACTTGGTTTTCGCTGTTGCTTACTTTACAGGTATTACAAATATCTTTTCGCTTGCAGTTTTTTGTTGTGCCATTGCATGGAATGTAAAAGCTTGGTATTCCTCCCCCATGCACCGTGCAAGAGTTTTGCAAGACTAAGAAAATTGTACAGATTAAGCCTCGAATTTTTTTTTTAACATAAAACAAAATACACGAAATCTTTAATTTTGAATAAAAATCCACGAAACACCTTCTATGTTTTTTTTTTATTAATTAACGTCTAACTAACTGTAAATAATACGTTTTTCAAACTTAATACAAAAATAGTAGGCGTGGTACCAGCACTATTCATAATCGATAATTTAAATTAGCATTTATAAGGATATTTCAGATTTCATTTGAAAATCGACTCCAGCACATTGTTGATTATACCCTTGGTACACTCATACTGTGTGTTATACACTATCATATATGAAGCTAAGAGCTAAACACAACATTTATTACTTTATTGTCAAACATTATGAATGAGTTTATCTAAAAATTATTATTTTTTAAATAATCGCGTTCGAGTAAAAAAAAAACATATACTTTAACCGAACAAGTATTTTGCGACTACTTTTCGCTTAACTTAAGCCAAAAGACATTGCTTACACCTTGAACAGAGGAACTGATCCGATTAAACAATATTTGATATTAGTAGTTTTAAATACATTTACAAACTCTATGGATGTAAGAAGAGTTAATACATCCTCTCTACTTATATATATATGTACAATATTTCTGGGATATGCTTATTGTTATTAGGTGCAGTCGAAGCGCTGGGAGAATCTGTCAAACAATATGCAATGATCGCCCTTATTCACTTACATAGTTGTATGTACATATTAAATTTTTTTCTCGTCACAGAAATGTTCTAACTTTTGTGTTCTTCACAGTAAGCAAACTCTCTAGCCTTTGATCGCATTCAGATTGTCACATTGGTAGTTGGCTGCTGATGCAGATGTTGAGGGTATCGCGCTGGCCACTGATTCCCGTGCGGATGGGAATGTGGCAGATGGTGGCTGGACGTGGCAGCTGCCGCTTGCTGCCCTTCGATAGCTAGTTGGCGTCAAAGGTAGAACTCTGGCGAATTTTGGCTATCAGTGTTCAAGTTCGACTGCCCGACGGTGATCACCCCAGAATTTCCGCCTTCGGTAGCATTCGATATCGCAGCAATCACACTACCACTACTACTGCTCATTCGCATTTGCAGACGTTGTTTTAGTTGATCACGCTCATGACATACACGTGAGAACTCTAATTTTAAACGATGCAGATCTTGATTCAATTGATGATTGGATTTCTCCAGTTCATGCCGTTGTAGTAAACGTTTTGAGCGGCAGTTTTGTGCGTACCCACGATTTTTCAGCGTTCGACGCTTTGCTTTAAGGCGCGCAACTTCTTCGCGGGGACGGCCATGCAGGTGTTTGTTCAATTCACGCACGGATAGTGTAGTTAGAAGGTCATCGCTGATACAGTCTTCAAGACCTAAGTTACTTGAGGTACTGTACTGTCTAGAGCAGGTGCGTGGTGAATTTGTCGAAGATCGAGAGGAGCTCACCGACATTGGTCTAGTGAGGTGAACCACAGAGGTGGTGCCTGATACGCTGGATGGCGCTTGACCCCCATTACCGCTACCTCCAATGCCTGCTGCACTAACGGCTATACCAGTATGGTAAGATGTATGCATATTGATAGGTGCTAAGTGTTCAATCGGTTGAAAATGATGGTGGTGTGGATGGTGTTGTGATTGCGCCACCAAATGCCCATGATGATGATTGGCGGCCGCCACAGCTGCAGAGGCATGCATATATTCACGTTGCCGTTCCCACTCCTCCTCTTGTGTGGGACAAGCGAGAGGCCGTAAATCCAATGGTTGTGGATCTGAACGCATGGAGTTTGGTAGCCACATCATTTCTTGTGTGAGGCCAGCACTGGCGGTAGGTTGGCGATGCGTTGGGTAGGGAGTGCTTGTAATCGTGGCATATGTTTGGGCACATGTACTCCCGCTGGGTGAACTGATGACCGGTGGAGTTTCAGGAGGTGTCGATGGTACTCCACCGGGAACGGACGTATTTACAAGTATTGCCTGTCCAGCCATAGGGCCGTGTGTATACATTTCCGGTGGCGGTGACAATGGTTGTAGACGCCGCTCATCCATATGCCAACTTTGTGGAAAGGTTCGCATCTTAATGGCGGGAGGATCGGTAGGCTCTTCTTCTTCCGGTGTTATTGTGGTTGTTGTCCAGGCGATTTTCGTGCTTGCCGCCGGACTGTGGTCCTCACGTTTTACTCCGATAGCTGTAACAGTAGCTGAACCGTCCTCGAGATGATCAAGCACGAATTCCTGCACATACTGTTCGGCGAGGTTTGGATCTTCCATTCTCATTTAGAGAAAATTGTTTTTCACACAATCTTCAGAAATTTAAACAATAGTAAAAACACTTATATAATTGATATTCTGAGATTTGCAAACACCTTTTCTACGTGTAATACATATACATATATGGGCTTTTCTTATTAAAATAATAGATTTGTGTTTTATGTTCTGTTTTCTTTTATTTCTTTTTTTTTGTATTTTTCACATTTAAAGAATTTGATTGGTTTTACTTTTTTAAATGGCTGAAATGAGGTTTGTTTAACTTAGCACTTTTTGGAAGTCGAAACTTTATGAAATCGGATCCGTTCGCGACTGCCGCCCAACCACTTTGAATAATATGTCAATTATCACTAAATATTGTGAAGGGTGTATGTCGCGGTAGTTGTGGAATGGCCGACTCAAGCTTTTTGTACAGGTATATATTCCCGGCATAGAAATGTAGACCGTTGTACCGTGTGCGGATCGTCGGAAGTCGTGTTCTGTCGCGTCACCTCGTTGTGAACGGTAAAGCGCGTCATACTTGAATGCTCTTCCAACCATTCCGATGCTGTAATTTGCTGTTACCACAGAGCTCGGCTTTGATACCAACACAAATAACAGCCATGCGCAGACTTCAGGACAGAACTATAAACTCATTTGTATATGCATATGTATGTACATATATTTATGTCCATGTGACAAGATTCGATTGTACGAACGAAGCCACCCTTCGTAACTTAGAATAAATTTTTGATAACATCGCCTTAAAGCTCTGACACATGGAAAGCGAGGAGACAGTGGAGCGATTATTGCAATCTGTGATGTTTACCATTAGAAAAAATATATTGACACAAGGATTTCAAACGCTTACCCAAAATCAAAATATAATAATTGTATTCAGACCGAACTCTCAAAAGTTACAATGCCGCTAATGTGGATACTTCCCATACATGTTGTTTCCCGAATACCAAGTTACCGAGGTGGCAAAAACAACTAAATTACTTCTGGCGACTTAATTTAAATTAGTTTTAGCCTTGAGAAAACTATGGAAATCCTTAAACATAGTTTCAAATTCAAATGCGCTTGTTGGTGTTCTGAATCCAATATTTGTTTGATTAGTGAATTATAGGTTAAACTTGAATTAAAATCATTTCTAAAATTTCGTTGCCCTTTGCTGAAATAATTTATGTATGATACATAGCACTGAAGGCCCTAGTAGCCAGCGTGATAATTAAGTTAGGGATATATTGTATATATCCCCTATAAAAAATAATAATTTATGTACATATGTAGTACAAATAAGGTGTACTTAATGGGGTATGCCCATGTGACAATCCAAGTAGGTCAAACATGGGGCAATCATCTAATGGTAGTAGTTTCACAGTCGCACAGTCTTGTTGAAACCATATATTGTCAATATTCATAGTATCAACCGCCAAAGACCGATTGTTACCATATGTACGAGTATGTGGGTATCTCTGTGTCAAAACCCATGCTATTCAGCATACTACTTATATATTTTTGTAAATTTTCGAATGCCTAAATATCACATTTTCTTTGGGCACTAGAAGAAGATTTTTTTAGCAAAATCTTACGGATTTTCTGGGATAAAATTAAGAATTATAAAATTGAATGCCTAAAGCCCCGTTCATGTAAACTCTCTTCAATTTTGCGAAATGCAGTGTTCACCGGTCCCCCATTTTCGTACTGGATTTTAATTATTTTTGTACGGTTCTCGAGTGAAATCGAATCCATTTTACTAAATTGTGGATTTTATACTCAAAAGAGCTGTTAAAACAAAATACTGATAAAAAGAAACTTTACTTTAAAGTTCTGTATTATATTTTGCAAATTACCTGTTTGTTAATTTTTTTTTATTCTCTATGCCATATACACCTTTCCGTAATATAAAAATAAAAGCAGAGCATAAACATTTAACATTTAGCATAAGCATTTAACACTAGGTTTACGGACGTTTCTTATATGTCTATCTCTGTGGTACTCGAAAATTGAAGGGTAAATAAAAAAAACGCACTTTCTTTAAACAATCGACTTATTCAAGTTAACTCCAAATTGCACAATATTTGCCTTCACGTTGAATTAAAGTATGAAGAAAAAATAATAATACTAACGGGTAAACTTGCTTGTTCAGGACATTTTTTCAGATATATTCCATTTTGCTTGTGCATTTTCCGCGTACCACTTTTTTGCAGTATTCCACTCATTCGCTCTTGTAATATTATAGATGATGAAGAAGCGCCTGATCGTTTTCAGATGTTCCCCTTTCTTTCTGCATCTAATTCCTCGGATATTGTGCCTCTGGTGCACTGTTTATTTATTTTTATTTTTTTTTTTTCGTTGTTCACTCCACTCGGGAGCATAGGGTCTCGACAAGACTCAGTCTTGCGTTGGTTTCGTTAATCTATTTCTATGTATATGTTTCTGACAGGGTAGGTGATTAGCCTGCCGCTAACACTGTCTATATAGTATCATGTTTTTGACGCTATATTTGCATGCCATCTGGTCAACGACGTCCACTCCGAACTTCGTTTTATTATAATATGGAATATTATAGCTTCTAGAAGACGTTTGTAGTTGTCTTCTATTTGTCCACCTGTTTGTCTGATGCTTGGAAGGAGAACTTTTATGTTCGGCTTACTTTTATATACAGTAAGGATAAAATTTCCTGATTTACATAGATCTGAGGAAAACAAAGTTACCTTATTTTGTTCCCTTTACGAGATAAGCGTACCCGTCAATTTGACGGTTGAAAGCGATGAAGCGGTTTTGAGATGTTTTATGGCAAAGTTTGAATTCCGTAAAATTCTTAATTGTTAATCTATGTACCTAGTATTCAGAACCCGAAAAGGCAGCAATGTCTTAATCAGAAGTAACGTTTTTCTTCCAACGCGCCCTAAATAGTTTTATTTTTCCACATTAAAATTTCGTTCTATATAATTTTTTTGGTACTGCTCTTAAAATATTGTAGCACAATATGTGCAGTGTACTTTGAATGAATGTTGTTAATCCTCAAAACACTGTGCGCTCTCGGCTTTTTCGGAGCTTTTAGAAACATCTCACCCGGAGAGTTGGTTTCGACAAAGCTCAATCACGAAATAAGGTCTCATCCATCTGATTATATACCACATACATATGTATGTATGTAGATGAACACTAAGGCGAAGGGCTTTCACATAGCACTTTTATTTGTGCCAAAGAGTTGATTGCGATAGTAGTGTAACTGTATATTTGATTTCATTATTGTTGGTGGTGGTTTCACGTAAGTGTATGTGTGTTGGCTTCATAACACGAGCTAAACCATTTGTTGTTGTTGGTGGAAAAGTGGGCGTTCGAATTGCCATTCATAAAACGGCAAAGGCGAATACATTGCTTGCACGGATATCCAACGGGCGCTCAGTTGAGTGTAAATATTTTATGCAGCTCCGCCCATTTTTTGTCAGAAATTCTCGTGTGAACGTATCAGATAAAAATGTTTTGTAAGAGTGGTTGCAGCGGGTTGTAAAAGTCTAAAAGGCGCGGTTATGAAAGTTGCAGGTGAATTTTGATGTAGGAAGAAGAGCAGGCGGCCATGAAAGGTTTCTAACCTCATTCACCTGCAATATGCAGGTAGCGAAAGAATGGGTAATTTCCGCCCATTAATTGCGAAAGACCGCGAATCATTGGAAATCTACATAATATTACATATATGTATGTAAGTGCGCACATATAGATATATATACAAGCGTTTATTTTGAGAAAAGATTTTAATTGGCAACACATGCGTTTTAGGCACAAACTCTTTAGGCGTACGTACCTACATACCTACATACATATATAGTTGTAGAAGCAGCAGTGCAAGTTAAACAGTAAAAGTAAATAATTTTAAGTGAAATTTAGTGAACTTTGTAAAAAAAAATGGCTTTACAGTGTTTTCAATTATTCGAGTAGCCAGGTAGTTTACACAATAGACACAACTAAGATGCGGAGGCAAATGTATACAGTTACGGTCTTGTTCATGCTGGACAAATTTTGTGAGAAAAAGTGTTGATCTCTGACAGAATATTGCATGTAGGTTCCGAAATCAATTACGAAGGCAGTGGATCAGTTGCTTCATTCATTTAAACGAGAAATGGGTACCTATTTCCAGACCGAAACCTAAAGAGTTGCATAATTTTAATTCAATTCACGGGGTTTTATGTGAATGTACTGAAGTAATAGAAATGATTTATGTATTCATCAAACATTTTGATATTATTGTAACTTCTTTTATTATTTGTTTTTGTTTGTGAAAGGTGAAAGATTTTAAAACTTTCAGAAGAGCTGCGTAACCTAACAAAGAGTTGAAAAGGCTAAATAATTAACAGCTATAATCAATTATACCGTACAAATCAATCGAAAGCATAGGTCACAAAGATTATGTTGCAGAAATTGTAATTCAATTCGTAGCCAAGCCAAGTTTTTTTTCTATTCACACATTCCTTTAAAGAATTGGATATTAACTTCTCGAATTTCATTATTTCGCAAATGCCAAATTATACTAATCGACAAACAAAAACTTGTACTAAGTCTTATGTGAAACGGCCTCTAGAATTTGAATATGATCTTAGTTTTACTGCACCGCTCATCATTTACGAGAGAAATATCCCATCTAGTAACTAAAAGGTAAAGAATTGTGTTTTCTCTTCTCGAAAAAAATGTCATCTCGTTGTACGGCAACAATACGAAAATGTTGTCATACGCCCTGTATAAATCTTGCATATTTCATATGAGGAAATGATAAAAAAAAAACATTCCACAAATTACATATATATTGAATATAATAAAACATGTGTGTAGGTATGTATACACCATTCGGTAGGGCCTGAGTTCGAAGCCTACTGTGGACATGAAGTACTAAGTGATATAAAAGATTATACGGTCTGCATAAGATCATCATAAGCATCAAGACTTTCATTTAGTTTTGGAATAATTAAAGTTTAATTAATTAATTTATTTATTTATTTACAAACGTGGTATAATAATATAATTATTTTAACACGAGAATAGGTTATAAAATGGTTTGTTATAAAATGAATTATGAATTAATTACAGGCAAACTAGGTAAAGTTATGGTAAATTAGTTAAATAAGTTTCTTTAAATCGGTCTGTGCTAAGTAATCTGATATTTTTATAATATTTTCGTAGCATATATTTTTTAATAGTGATGATGGGATTTGGTCCCCAAAAATATTGCTCCTTACTGTGGAAAATTGTGTGCAGTTGTCGAGAAGATGAATTGATGTTAGTGGTGATGTAGGGCAGTGCTGGCAGTTTGGCCGGTTAGTTTTGTTGAATATATAGGAGTGGCTTGCAATCGTGTGCCCAAGCCGTAGCCGAACAAATATTTTGACATCATTGCATCGGCAGTAAGATGGATAGTCGGGTTTTAGCCTGTTTGGATTAAATGTAGTGTATTGGTGCTGTGTAGATCCCCATGTAACCAATTGTTTTTGATACAGGTGATTGAGTACATATTTATTGAAGTCTTTTTTCGAAAATGTGTTATATGTTTGGAGCGGTTCCATGGCGGCCAATTTAGCTCGTTCGTCCGCTATTTCGTTCCCTTTAATGCCTGCGTGGCCTGGTACCCACCATAATTTTATGTTGTTGTTATTGCCGATCAGTTTGTTGCGAATTTGGGAAATAACATAAGTTTTATTTCTTATATTCAGTATTGACGCTATTGTTGATCTGCTGTCCGTGCATATAATTGTTTTAAGATTTGAGTTTTCAACAGAAATGAGCCCGTTCAGGATTGCTGTGGCTTCAGCTGTGTAAACAGAGGCAAAATGGGGAAGGATGCCTGCTGAGACAGTGTTCCCCGAAGAATCCACGACTGCGAAGGATGTACTTGTCTCAGTTTTTGATCCATCAAAAAATATCATGTTCCATTCGCCAAGTAGAGGGTTAGTGAGCTCTGAAAATAATCGTTGATAGGTTATTGGGCTAGTGTCACTTTTATTGAATTTTTCTAATTCCAAGATGAAAAAAGACTTGTTTATGTGCCAGGGCGGGAAGTCTTCTTTTTCTGAGATTACTGGTGAGTATATGCCAAGTTCTTTAGCCAAGTCGATGATAAGTCCAATTGTTGATTTCCGTTTTGGCGTTTTTTTCCGCTGAAGTTCGGTTAACACTGTTTCATATAAAGTGTTGTTGTTGCACAGAAATAACTTTGGAGACATGCATCAAATCTTTCTTCTATTGACGGTAATCCAGCTTCAACTAATATAAATTTTATCGGAGATTTTGGAAACGCGCGTATGCTCCTGCTAACGGCCGTATGATATGGGGAATATAGAAGTTTCTCGCACAGTTGCCATATATCGGGAGACCAAAATCAATCTTGGACAGTAAAAGAGCTTTGGTTACATTTATAAGAGTAGATTGGTTAATTAAACAATGCTTTGATGATAAATATTTAACTATACTAAGTCTGACAGCCAGTTGCTTTCGTAAGTCTAAACAATGTTCTTTAAATGTTAGCTTTTTGTCAAACGTTATACCCAAAAACTTAAGACTAGTTGTATTGACAATTGTTATACCGTTATGAACTAAATTAAAATAATTACATTTATGCTTGCGACAAATATGGAAGTTTTTACATTTCTTAATGGATTTTAATTTTCGGGGAGAAAATTGTGCTATTTTGCACGGTTAAAGAATTCTATGAATATTCTTCCTAATGCCGCAGTATCTTCCAGGCGGATTGGGGAAGCTAGTAAGATTTCTCTTTTTTTAAGGGCAATATCGCTATTCTTTCGGATAGCTCCAACCCTCTAAACTGGTGGAACAAAGTAGGAATAGCCTAACCACCTTGATTGAAAACCATAACATTACCTTAATCTGAGTCCCGGGACATCGGAATATTGAAGGTAGCGAAAAAGCAGGTGAATTGGTATGCACGCCACGAAGTGCAATCAAGAATACAATTTCCTCAAGATACCTCCGGATCGCGGAAAGTATGATAGATGGAGAGACCAGACGCTCGTACAACCTCAAACAAATGTCAACATTGATAAAAATGAAACGACGGGACGCCTGGAGACTCACGGTAGTCATAACTGCCTTTTGGTCTAGTGGAGAACAAGCAGCCAAAATGGGCATACCTCACAATGCACACTGTCGCAGTTGTAAACAACCAGCGAAAAAGGAAACGATTTTCCATTTCCTCTGTAAATGTTCTGCCCTATGAAAGGAGAGAATGTTAACCCTTGGCAAACCTCTGTTCGAGAGTGTCGAAGAACTTGCTAGCTTAGACGTCAACAATCTAATAAAGTTCTTAAACCCCGTAGACTGGATATAACCATAATGCAACTGGATATAGCTGCTAAAGAAATTGGTAGCTAGGATGTGGCAACAAAATGGTGTGGAGGCGCTATTTGCATTCAGGGTGAATCTCCCCTTCAACCAACCAACCGTATCCGGGCGCAGGGCAAAAGAAAATAAAATTATTACAAGAAAATAAAACGCTTATGAAAGACAAGCAGTACTCTACCGACATGTCCCGGAGTTTAATTCTAGGCGCTTTGCGTGTGGTGAAAATATGCGTTTTCCATGTGATTTTGCTATCGAGGTGCATGCCAAGATATTTTTATTTTTTTATTTTGGGATATGATTACATTATTGAGTGTTGTAAGTGTTTCGTTTGAGTGTAAAGGTAACTTGAGCAGATTTTGTCTCGCTACCTTTTATTTTCCAGTATTTCAGCCATTGCCATTTATCTTGGTCACTTAGTTCATATCTTCGGTTATACAATTAATATATTTGAATTACAACAGAACAATTAGACTCCATCTTCTGCTACGGCTGATTGGCCGAACTTGTATGAAAAGTCTGAGTAACAATGTAGATTTGTCATTCAACTGAATCAATTGAAAATTCTTGACCTGGGATACTATATACTATTCTATCTACAGATGTATTGTTTCTGTAGCTCGAATTTTCCAACTTACATTGCTAACCAAATAATACGATACTGGAATACTTTACAGTTTAAGTCAAACAAGCGCAAGATCGCAGATTCATTCCAAAACATGGGCACAGCAAATGAGTTTCTGAGTTTCAAGTTCCTGTAACAAGTAGTAAAATTCGATAGCTTCACACAATTCTTGTATTTGTAAGAAGTGTTGAGTACCGAATAAATATTGGGAAAGAGCATCGAGTAGTATAATAAATATTTATTGGATAAACCAGTAGTTTATTGAACATTTTTCGCTACTTGTAAAAATTTCTACCAATTCAAACAACTTGGAGGCACACAAATTGACTACGATTACGAGAAATACACTGAGAAATAAGGATTACTCCAATCCTAGTGGACCACTTTCGGATGAAAGTGAAGGCGCCAAATCAAAGAAATAAGGGTCAATGATATCGTCTAAGTAAATACCAACCCAAATAGAGATTTTTTCAGAGAGTAGAGGCATTTCTTAATCTTTGATTATTGTTGCTCCAAATCCACCAACAATTTTTTCTAAGCCACTTCACCAGAAATGAGGCTCAAATGGCCATACAATTTTATCGGCATTCATTTTTTACTCTTGTGCGATGAACAAGAAGTAGCCGTGATTGTATTAGGTGCGCAACTAAGTTCCCGCTGTTTGTCAATAGATGCTGCCATGAGGATCCATGTCAAACGCAAGAAGAGCTTGCTTCTATATTAGGAGTTACCCAACAATCCATTGCCAAGCGATTGCATGCTTTGGGAATGATTCAGAAACAGGGGACTTGGGTTCCTAATGAGTTAAAACCAAGGGATGTTGAACGTCGTTTTTTCGCCTGTGAACAACTGATCCAACGGCAAAAAAGGTAGGGTTTTCTTCATCGCATTGTAACGGATGATGAAAAATGGATTCATTACAACAATCCCAAGAAAAGAAAGTCATGGAAACTGCCCGGCCATACTTCTACGTCATCGGCTCGGCCGAATATTCACGCTGCGAAGGTTATGCTATGTATTTGGTGAGACCAAGTTGGTGTTATTTATTATGAACTGTTAAAATCAAGCGAAACCATCACTGAGGAGCGGTATCGACTTCAATTGATGCGATTGAGCTGATCACTGCGCGAGAAGCGGCCGCAATACGCGGAGAGGCATGGAAACGTGATTCTACAGCATGACAACGATCGGCCTCACGTTGCCAAACCCGTTAAAACCTACCTGGAAACACTGAAATGGGGAATCCTACTCAACCCGCCATATTGTTCAGATATTGCGCCGTCCGATTATCACCTGTTCCGATCGATGGCATATGGTCTAGCTGTCCAGCAATTCCATTCATATGAAGACATCAAAAAATGGCTGGATCTGTGAATAGCCTCAAAAGATGAACAGTTTTAAAGCGACGGTGTACGAGATTTACCAGAAAGATGGGAAAAAGTAGTAGCCAGCGATGGGCAATACTTTCAATGAATCACTTGTAACCATTTTTTCAGAATACAGTTGTATTTTCATCAAAAAAACAGCGAAAACTTTAGTTGCGCACCTAATAATAACGAAGTGAGTGTTATAACTAGTTATTAAATGCAAATGAAGAATGGAATTTTCGCGGACCTGAGAATAAAAGTATATTTTGTGTTGCATTCATATCTTGCAGGTCTAAATTGTACATTCTAACCACTCCAGCAGCAATTTACGAGAAGCTTAACGTGGTATAGTACTTTCTTTTGGTTTCTTCATTTTTGGGTCTGATTTTCAACCATTCTAATTTGCAAGATTGCAGCATTGATAGCAAACCTCTTTGGCCATTAGTGTTTTATTGTTTACCTATTTCAGACTGAAATTAGAGCACCTGTGCGTAAAGGCGAAAGCTATTACCAATATGGTCGCCACAGTCGGTTGTACATTACTGGAATGACCCGGACTTCTAAACGGCCATGGACTCACGCTCTAGCAGCATTCCTCAAACATTTATGGGAAATGTTTATGCTGCTACAATAACAAAATCCAATATGGTCGCCGCAGTACTTTATCGCATGCCTGGTGACATAAATAAAATGCTTGTTCAAGCTGAAATTTTAATGCATTAAATTTACAAAGTACGCTTTATGCGGCTTTTTTTTATGCGGTTTTGAAATAGTGCGGTTTTTTTTTTAAATTACAAAATGCATGTCGATCTATCGGGAATTGTACATATAAACAAGATTCTAAACCAGCTAAGCAAAAACTCATCACAGATTACATCGGAAATGCTAACCCTACAAGTATGGAACCGCCTGCATAACTATCCAGATCAGACGCGTACATTTCCTCAAGTGACGAAAGTGATTTTGCGCCAAATCCTAAACGAACGCGCAACATGTGGGTATTATCTGATTCTATTTCTGACTTAAATTTATTTTTCGATTCTGACGTTTCTTAAATAAAGATATAATTTTCAAAACTACAATATTTTGTTTATGCGATTTTATTTAATTATTTCAGATTCATGCGGTTCTTAGCACTTTTGAAACGTATCTATAGTTTTACTATAGAACTGGTAGCTTTTTTATGCTGTTTTTTTTATGCTGTTTTTTTTTATGCTGTTTCTTGCGGAACGTATCTACCGCATAAAAACAGAACCTACTCTATACAAAATTAAATAGATTATATATTTTACAAAACCGCAAAACTCTTCATTTTTTATTATATTATATATAGGTACAGTATGTCTAGTGGAAATTATATGCTGCTAAATAGGCGTATCCTTCTCGCAATACGCGTCGTGCAATTTGTTAGTTTTGTGAGAAATTTAGAAAGCGTACGTTGTTTTTACGCCGTAGCCGAATGGGTTGGTGCGTGATTACCATTCGGAATTCACAGAGAGGTCGTTGGTTCGAACCTCGGTGAAAGCAAAATTAATAAAAACATTTTTCTAATAGCGGTCCCCTCTCGGCAGGCAATGGCAAAGTGTGTATTTCTGCCACGAAAAAGCTCCTCATAAAAATATCTGCTTGAAACTGTAGGTCCCTCCATTTGTGGAACAACATCAAGACGCACACCACAAATAGGAGGAGGAGGAGCTCGGCCAAACACCTAACCGAAGTGTACGCGCCAATTATTTATTTTTTTCTTTACGTTGTTTTTACAAAATGAGTTCTGCATATGAGAAAAGGATTTGAAATAGTGTTCCCATATACACACACCCCAAAGGTTCAAAAATGTCATGCGTATCTGCAGCAAAATTATGAAGCAGTTGAAGACGTTCATAAATGAATGAGCGCAACACTGTAAAAAACGTTGACGACTTCCGCAGAGGATGTAAAAACCTCTCCAAAGCAAGTTCAGAAGATCACTGATTTGTCTGTGCCTAAGCATTGTCGTTTTTTGCTTTTGATGGGTGAGGTACGGTTCAAAATGCCTTCGTACTTACAGTGACCGTCGTCAACTGCGTCGAATGGGAGGGCCAATAAATCAATCCCTCCTCCTCTTCTGTCCCTCCTTCCTTCACGAAATTACTTATGCATTACTTCCGGCGGACGTCAGTGTTGCTTTATCCAGAAATTTAATCTAAGCACTCCATCGTACATAGCATTCCACACTGAGGGTCCAAGGACTGATCTCTGAGAGACGCCACCAGTGACTTTGTATGTCATTGGACCATCATCTAAAATAGATTCGAATTCTCCGTATTAGATATTCAGGCACTTGGAGATTTCTTAGGGGCAGCAATATGTTGGACCACCTCGCCAAATTGAACGCATTTTTGACGTCTAGCGTGATAATTGTACAGAATTCCATACGTGTGTGTCCTCCGCTAATGGCGTCGCGCGCTATATTTGCCACCGTTCTAATAGCATCCACATTTGGTTTAGCCCGTCTAAAGCCAAATAGTTTGCTTTGTAGGTGGTCGCAAATGATGCGCTCAAACACTTTAACCACCGTTGACTTATCGTTGTGCGAAGCTGAAGAGGTGTTAAGGTAAAGGGGTGTTAATGTATCATTGATTGAAAAAGCCGCTGTGCTCATTATCACACATTGAAAAAAGACTTTTGTAATATTCACTGACGATACTACCTTTTGGGCTAATAGTGCCCTGTCCTGGTGCACTGCTGATAAACGACAACTTTAACGAACTGTTCGAATCCAGCTAAGGCTCATGTTTGGTACTGCTTCTCCAAAAAAATATTTGGCCGTTTATTTGTGTTTACCGTCAATTTAAATGCAGGTTTGATGAATAAAATTTACCTAAAAGCATTGTTATTGTTAGCTGCGAATATGTTTGGAAGAACTAACCAACATTGCATCTTACAAGAAGACAATCCCAAGCATCGAATCCAAAGGTGTTTAGAGTGGAAACATCAAATGGGATTGAAATGTTGGATTGCCCCTCACAGTCACCTGATGCCAATCCTATTGAAAATGTTTGGGGAATAGTAAAGCAAAAATTGAAAGGAAAACAAATTTGGTCAGTTAAAAAGTTACCAAGGCAAATTCAACTGATTTGGAGCTGATTGCCTCCACAACTTGCGCAGAAAGTAACTCAAAGTATGATTAAAAGATGTGAAACCAATAGCTAATGGTGGTTACTATATTGCGTATAATAAATATTACAAGCTCATCAATGTTATTTGTTATAATCGAATTGGTCAAATAGTTTCTGAGTTATGGCGGTCACGCTTCCATTAGACAAACTGCATGTATGTATGTATTTGTGCGCGTAAATGCAATGGCGATAGAAAGCGTATCCAAAAACCGTATTATTAGTACAATATATACGACGAATGTATGGAGAAAACATTAGGTACATTCATGTATATGTAACATTCGTTAATATTAGGTCATCCTCAGTTACTTGAGCAGTTTCCAGGAATTATCGCGCTATGAGCTTTTTTGAGTCGTTTGCCAAACGTAAGGCATCGTTTGCTTTACCTTATCCTAGAATCAATTGTTATTTCTTCTACATCGATTATAATCTAGCGCATATAGATAGATTTCTGTGATCATGATTTAAATTTGTATACAGCGTACGTACATTTCCAGGATAGCTGGTTGTGCGCTGGGTTTGCAACCCGCCACTTAAAGATATACAAAGCCTCGGATGAGAACTTCCAACATTGATGACGACCCCTCCAAACGAACTAAGGACTACGATTTGAGGGCATGCACTTGGAATGTCCGATCCCTTAATGGGAAGGTGCCTCTGCCCGGCTAGCTGATGTCCTCGTGAGATATCACTGCAATTCAAGAAATGCGATGGACGGGGCAAGGCAAGAAAAGCGTAGGACCTTGCGAGCTCTACTACAGCTGCCATGTAAAGGAGCACAAATTCGATATCCGATTTGTTTTGGGACAGAGACTTCGTCACCAAGTGCTGTCGTTTACTTCGGTGGACGAGTGTCTCGCAATAATCCGCATCAAAGCCCGTTTTTTTAACATCTCGCTAATTTGCGCCCACGCTCTGACGAAAGAGAAAGACGATGCGACCAGAAATTCCTTCTATGAGCGCTTGGAACGTTCCTATGAGCACTGCCTGCGCCACGACATAAAACTCGTTCTTGCCGACTTCAACGCCAGGATGGGTAAAGAGGGAATTTTTGGTCCCACAGTCGGAAAATTCAGCCTGCACAACGAAACATCCGGAAACGGACAAAGGGTGATCGACTTGTCCGGGGTCCGAAACATGGTAGTCTGCAGCAGGAGATTCCAGCATAAGAAGATACACCAAGCTACCTGGCTGTCTCCTGATCGAAAAACGCGAAACCAGATCGATCATGTTGTGATAGATGGAAGACACGCTTCTAGTGTTTTAGATGTACGTACGATCCGAGGACCCAACATCGATTCGTATCATTACCACGTTGCAGCCAAACAGCGCACACGCCTCTGTGCAGTAAAAAACGTACATCTAAATACGCAAAGAATGTTCAACATCCAAAAGCTGCAATCGCAACGGACAGCCAGAAGATTCGCCACTCAAATCCCACTCCTGCTCTTAGAGAGTACTAACCAACAAACCGGCATAAGCGAGTAATGGAGCAACACTTCTCGTTCCGCGGGATTAGTCTTCGAAATATCGCCTATAAGGTTCAACCAACTGATTGGACCTTATCAGTGTGGCTTTAAACCTGGAAAGTCTACCATCGACCAAATATTCACAATACGCCAAATCTTGAAAAAGACCCATGAAAGGAGAATCGATACACACCATCTTTTCGTCGACTTCAAAGCTGCATTCGACAGTACGAAAAGAAGTTATCTATATATGCGATGTCTGAATTTGATATCACCACAAAACTAGAATTGGAAAAAACCTCTCCGAGCCGTTTGATTCGAAACGAGGTTTCAGACAGGGTGACTCGCTGTCGTGTAACCTGATGAGGATCGTACGAGCCGCAGAACTTAATCGGTCAAACACAATGTTTTATAAAAGCGTACAATTGTTGACGTATGCCGATGATATTGACATCATCGGCCTTAACAACCGCGCTGTTAGTTCTGCCTTCTCCAAACTGGATAAAGAGGCAAAGCGAATGGGTCTGGTGGTGAACGAAGACAAAACGAAGTACGTCCTTTCATCAAACAACCAGTCGGCACACTCGCGTATCGGCGCCCACTTCACTGTTGACAGTTATGATTTCGAGGTTGTAAAAGACTACGTTTATTTAGGAACCAGCATTAACACCAATAACAATGTCAGCCTTGAAATTCAACGTAGAATCTCTCTTGCCAACAAGTGCTACTTTGGACTAAGTAGGCAATTGAGCAGTTTGTTTTACTTGTATCATGCACACTGATTTAATTTAATTTATCGAGTTCCAATGTGGAATAGCTGCCTCAAGAACCAAGAGCAGCTAAGCTGATCTCTTAGAATATTAAAGTCACGATTTCGTTAGAGCTCGCTTACAATCATTTTACTATAGTCCTCTTTGCGGCAGTGAGCACCAACCGTGTTTCTAAAAATTTAGGTACCTGAAAAAAGAACCCACGCTTTCAAATTGTGGAAATTTATTTTGAAACCAAAAAAATAATAAAGATCTGTTCTCGAAGTTCATAGAGCACTGGCGGCATCATCAGTTCTTATTTCTTTCGAAATGAGGAAGAAGTTTCGGAGAATGGCTAGCGTTTTCAAGCTATGCTGACTAGATTTTTGTCTCCAAAAGTTAATCAGCTATATATCGACGACATTTTGTTCCAACAAGCGCCATACAACGCTCTTAGCCATCGATTCATTGCAATATTCAAGCCCCCTTTGACCCTATACGGCCAGATTTATTGTAAAAAGTAGTTGCAAATTGGTAGAAATTGAACAATATGGAAACTGAAGAGAAATGTCTACACAGTTTGCCGTTCTCGGCTGTCAAACTATCGTAGTCGATAGCTCACACGCAGCTAAAAAAACACCCAATACATACATCCAGAGAGTCCAAATGTTGACATGTAACAATAATCATCGGCAATCCGCTTTTGAGCTTACTTAAATTAAATAAATTAAAATTAATATTAATACGATAATAACGCTTTCTGCTTTATTTTCAAGATCGAAGTTGTTTTCTTACAGAAGCCCGCAGTCGTCTGAGTTGGAAGTGTTGCTCATTTCCGAATCCATTTCCATGCCAGTAATTTATTCGTCCGCAGGATGTTCTCGCAGCAGATTTAATCATCAATCTCAATATGTATACCTTATATCTTATGTATTTCCGCATCCTGTATTAAAACTCTTGCAGAGATGGGTGGTCATACAATCCATCCCTGCTGCGAATAGCTCTAAAAAAGTACTCTACCACGTCCTGGTTCAGCAGGTTCGTTAAAATATATTCCACGCATGAATTTCTTATACCATACCCTACGTACTTATTAACTATTCTAGCAGCTCTTCCCATAATAACTTGCCATAATGCAAAATCATTTCCATTACTTCGTCGACTCAAAACATATTTAACAAGTATGACGTCTCAAGAGCGGCTGAATGGGACAGCACATCTTTATATTTATAGAGACCCAGACTCCCACGATGAAGAAAGAATTTAAAAAAATTTGCTGAAATCAAATTATATATTTTCATGCGACCAACAGCCCTATTATGTAATTCGAACGTACTCCCGTGGTGAACGGTACTCCCGTCATGATTTCGGGAGAAATGCTATTAGCAAATCCGACGTTCTTGTAGTTAGTATGTTTATAAGAGCGACGCAAAATGTTGAGGGAAATTTGTTATTCCTTTAATTTGGACGCTCAACTCTAACCCGTTATAAAATAATAATATCGGATTAAACAATTTTTTAAGTTTCATTAAGAACTACTGATGGAACAAAAGCCCAACATTGAGACTTACATATATAGGTATATTACATATTATACATAAATCTTCTAAGCATACCTTTGTTACATATTTTTACACTTTACTTTCACTTAAAAGCATAGTTTCTCCGTAAGCGTTTATTATCACAATTAACAAGTCGCAGATGGTATCAGCCATCTCTCGGTTTCTCTTACGTCCAACTGTAATCATTAACCCTGATTACCAATATATATATAGTATGTATATAAAGGTGAGCTCGAGCTGTCAGAGTGTACTTATATTGGGTTGACAACTAAGTAATTGCGGATTTCACTCATAGATGGCTTCAGTTGAATTTTTAGGTTTGCAGTCGCAGTACAAATGTAAAACACATTTTGTTATTTGATAGGTGGCAACTCAGCTGTCAATCAGTAAAAAAAGTTGTTTGATCGGTTGAGTAGTTTTCGTTTGGCGTTCGTCGAAAATTGGAAAATCAAAAGGAACATTTTCGACATATTTTGCTTTTTTATTTCCGCATCGCAAGCTCATAAGAAGTTATGTACTGTTTATAGTGACTAAGCCTTAAAAGAACGGCAGTTTCAAAATTGGTTTTTCAAATTTCGTTCTGGTGATTTTTCACTCAAAGATGAAAAACGCTCTGGTCGTCCAGTTGAAGTTGATTCGGATCGTCACAGTACATACATGCATTGAAAATCTCTTAAAACAACTTGGCTATGTTCAAAAACTCGATACATGGGTTCCTCACGAACTGAAAGAAACGCATTTAATGCAACGCATTAACAGCCTCGATTTGCTAAAGAAACGTTATGAAAATGATTCATTTTTAAAACGACTGATAACTGACGATGAAAAATGGGTTGCTTACAATAATATCAAGCGGAAAAGATCATGGAGCAGGCTAGGTGAACCAACTCAAACAACATCCAAAGCTGATAATCATCAAAAGAATGTTTTGTTATCAGTTTGGTGGGATTATAAAAGAATTGTCTACTTTGAACTCTTACCACCCAACCAAACGATCAATTCTGATGTCCACATTGAACAACTAACGAAATTAAACAATGCAGTTGAAGAAAAGCGGCCCGAATTGACAAATCGAAAAAGGATTGTACTCCATCATGACAATGCAAGGCCACATACATCTTTGGCCACTCGGCAAAAATTATTGGCGCTTGGTTGGGATGTTTTGCCACATCCACCATATAGTCCTGACCTTGAACCATCTGATTCCTTTTTGTTTCGATCTTTACAAAACTTCTTCAATGGTAAAAATTTCAATAATGATGATGATGTGAAATCGTACCTGATTCAGTTTTTTGATATAAAAAATCAGAACGTAGGATTATAATGCTGCCTGAAAGATGGCAAAAGGTCATTGATCAAAATGGGCAATACATTACAGAATAAAGTTATTTAGTTCCATGAAAAAATTGTCTTTGATTTTCTTAAAAAAAAATCACAATTACTTAGTTGCCAACCCAATATATGCATACATTTAACCACATAGTGTTGATTAGGCATATTTATAAAAGGTGGTGTTATAAGCATATGGTATGTTCGGCACAGTTCAATAGATTTCAAAATTATTTTTGGCCTTTTCTCAGACTTCATATTATAAACCATACTAAGGGCTTAATTCTATCTGTAAATTTTTTTACATTTTTTTTTAATTTAGTATATCATTCTCTTCAAGACTCGAAGTATTACCCGGAAAATGTGTTTGAAAGCCAAAAAGTACTTATACCTGTATATCTTTGTTTTGAAAATCTAGTAACTAGAATTTCTGTTCAACCATTTTTGTATGAAAAGCAAAGTGTGTAAACATAATTTTCACTGGAAGAATAATCATTAAATTTATTCAAAACTGTAAGAACTGTAGAGTTGTAGCAACTTTTTATGATATTTCCAGATCGCACACTCGAGCTTTTGTGCAGACGAGTTTTGTTGGAATCAGAGCTAAATTTAACAATAGATTAAATAAAATTAGGTTTTTGGTAAAATATTTAGTTGATTTTATAAATGTTTAGTAATTAATTAAAAAAATATCTTAATATATAATAATATAATTGGCGCTTTTCGGTTGTTGGACCGAGCTTCTCCTCCTATTTGTGATGGTCGTCTTGATGCTTTCCACATATGAAGGGATCTACAGTTTTACGTCGCCTCCAAAACGTAGGCCTTTTATTAGAAGCTTTCTCAAGGCCGAAATACAGTGGTTATTTACCATTGCCTGCTAGAGAGCGGCCACCATTAGAAAAAATGTTTTCGACCAATTGGTGTTTCGTGACCGTGATTTCGAGCCTATGCATTTACGAGCGGTAGTCACCTCAAAATTATATTGTTTCGTTAATTATCAAAAAAAATATTATGAAAAAAATTGTGTTCCAGCTGAAAACAAACTAATAAAAAATATTTTGTGTGTAATGGAGCGTGAAAAGAAAGGCGAACTAGTGAGGTGTTGTTCTGTGTATATGGGGTTTTATGTGGAAATTTTGTAGTGCTAGGTTTTCAAGCGATCAATTGGGTAATTATTTAATTATATTTATATAGTCATGCAACAGTAATCTATATTAACAAGGTACAGTTACATTCTAATTAGAGATAGGTGCTGCTCATTATAAACTCACACTTCATTTAACAATAATTTGAACTCAAACTTAAGCAAAGAAAAACCTATGGCAAAAGAATTTCAGAGAATATTGGATCCTTTAAGGCTTTAGAAATTGCAGCATTCCTCTCGATTATAAAGTCAGCTCTGGGAGTGATTATGGTGGAACTCCAGTTGATTTGTCGAAGTTATTTCGAGTCTGGTACTTGTTGTGGTGTAGAATAAGTTGTAGTTCGTCAGTGCTGGTGGTTGTGCTTGCATGATTTTTAGGTCGTCATCGCTTTCTGTAAAGATATTTTGGATCTACATCAGGCCATTCATATACTCGTAGTGTCATAACTGTTGCGTGATGTTTTGCTATAGGCTCATTCGGATTATCATTTGTTGCAATAACGTAACATGCTGCCCTTTCCTTTATTATAATGCGATATGGACCATCTCTGCGTGTTGAAAATTTCGGTGTAACTTTTTCACTTTATTTACGTGTGTTGTAACAAAAATCTTATCACCAATGTTCTTGTCCTGCTATTTTTCTTGTATTTGTGCTGCTAGTTTCAATATATTACCAAGCTTTGTTAAATACTGCGTTATTTTTGGCTGGACATTTTCTGCTTCTATCACCGCTTTTAGATCATAGTGTGCTTCAAGGGGCTTCTAAACTTTCTGCCAACTATAAGATATGCTGCGGATAACCTTGTGCTTTCACATTTAGCTATATTCATGGCGAATATTATCAAAAGTGAGCAGCCATCCTATGAAGAATGGTCTTTACCAACTTATACGAGGTGTGTTCAAAAAGTATCGCGAATTTTGTGTTTTTCCAAAAATTATTTATTTTGTCCACTTCAAAGTAATCCCCATGAGATATTATGCACTTGTGCCAACGTTTTTCCAATCTTCGAAGCACTTCAAAAAATCATTTTTATTTATCTTGTTCAGCTCCTCCTTCGATGCCGTCTTTATCTCGTCAATCGTAGCGTAGCGTCGTTCTTTCATGGGCCTCTTCAGTTTCAAGAACAAGAAGAAGTCACAGGGGGGCCAGATCTGGGGAATACGGTGGCTGAGGCATCATTAGTGTGTTGTTTCTGGCCAAAAAGTCGCGCACAAGCAACGATGTGTGAGCAGGGGCTTTATCGTGATTCATGAGCCAATTTTTGTTCTTCCACAAATCCGGGCGTTTCTGGCGGATTGCATCGCGCAAATTGCGCATAGCTTGCAGGTAATATTCTTTATATACCGTTTTACCCTGTGGCAAGAGCTTTGGTTTCCACGTCATAACCATAAGCCCACGATTCGTCACCAGTTATGACCCTCTGGAGCAAATTTGGGTCGTCGCGGACAGAGTCCAACATCTCATTAGCAATGTGCAGGCAATGCTGCTTTTGGTCGAAATTGAGCAATTTTGGTACGAATTTTGCAGTGAACCGTCTCATGCCCAAATCATTGAAAAAAATCGAATGGCACGAGCCAATCGATATGTCTAGGCCCTCAGCAACTTCTCTAACGGTGATTCGACGATTGGCCGATACCATTTTCTTCACTTCATCAATTTTTTCGTCTGTTATTGAAGTGCTGGGGCGTCCGGCACGCTTTTCGTCGTTCACATCTTCTCGGCCTTCTGAGAACATTTTGTACTTATCGGTGGTCCAAAGTAGCTTCTCCTATGACACAGTCAACATTCAGAATGCATCCGCGCACTTAATTTCGTTTTTCACACAAAATTTGATACAGGTTCTTTGATCCATCTTTTTGAATAGGTTTCGAAGACGAGCCGAAACATGTGCAAGCAAAGCAGCTATCAACAGTTAACTGAAAATTCAAAATGCCCGAACTCGTCGGCATGAGTGAGAGACATGAGTACCAATATATCGCCACAAAAAATGGAAATTGGAATATACGTAACCTGCGAAAATTCAAAATTCGCGATACTTTTTGAACACACCTCATATTTATAGTTGATCTTTGAATTCTCTGTTTTTCCTCCCAACGGGATTAGCTTGCGGATGAAATAGCCGAGTAAATAGAGAGTTAAATTTTTCATTACAGCTCAAATAATCTGACATCCGTTGTTTGCATGTATGTGACGTGGCACCCACTCTTAAAACAATTTCGTTTAAAATGTTTGTTGTTGAAGCTCTGATGAGGTATCTTTCAGTAATAATAATTTTACCCATGGACTGCATAAGCCCTCCATAACAAATATCTAACGATTGTCTTTGATCGTAGAAGGTAAGGGACCGATAAAATGAAACGAAACTATCTCTGCCACCTTTGTTAGCTTTATACTCATATTGTTTGAAGTAGACCGGCTGGCTTCATATTCGTAGGCTTATATTTTAAGCACTCAACGCAGGATGTAACAAAATTTTAAATCTTGCGCGCATCCAACGCCAAAAATAATGTGGGGTTATTCGACTAATGGTATAATCAATACCATATTTAATACAACAATTTGTTTAAAACAGTTTCTATCGATCTTCTAGATATTACAAGTTGGCTATTTTCTGAATCTTCTTCGAAACGAAAACGACAAACGAATTGCATGCTATTCACCATAATTTATTTCCGATTTGTATATTTTCGGACATTTTTATCATCGTTGGCAAATGACTGAATTACTGATTAAAAGAACTGATGTTAGCTTCATTCTCTGAACGTTGTGGGGGAGACAACATATCTACCAAAAAATTTTTTGTAATCAAATTTTAAATTATGCATTTCAAGCTATATAGTAAAGTCCATCGTCTAGTAGGAGTCTTTACTCTAAAAAAGTCATTTAAGCCACTCAAGTTCTCAAATGGTGATAATCAAAGTTTTTAAAGTTACTTCTGAACCTTCTACATATCCACGAAACATTTGTATGGCCCACACAACTGCAAGAACTTTACGTTCTGGATTAGAATAACTTCTCTCTGCCGGAAGCAATAGAGTTCTTGCATACTCAATTGGATGCTCTTCTTCATTCTCTCCCTGCAGTAAAAGAGTTCCGAAAGCATAATCGCTGGCATCGGTTTTGAGGACAAATGGCACTGTTTCGTCCATCTGTTCCAGTGTTGGTGGAGAAGCCAGCAATCTCTTAAGGCTATCGATTGTATTCTGCTCTTCTGATTACAAACTCCATCGTGCGGTCTTCTATGTTAGTGCAAAGATTATTAATAAATGACCGATACCAAGAGTATGTTTGCAAAAACGAAACTAGTTGCTTTAATGTTCTTGGATTTGGGCTCTTGAAAATTACGTCCTTTTAGATTTTAACCTTTCTGTTTGCCAAATATGCGCAAGGCACTTCATTTCAACTGGGTAATCTCTTAATTTTGAAAGAGTTTGACGAAACTCATTTGAACATCTTAATTTTATGTAAATATGTGAGTACTAGGATAAGTGTGCGAAATTTATCGATAAGACGCTGGAAAGTGGCTGATGCGTTTTTCAGTCTGAATGGCATTTTAATGAAAACAATCATTCTGAAAGGAGTTGTAAATGCAGTTATTCCAGTATATCCAATATCCTGATTTTAAATCTATGGAGGCATAAAAAGAGTCGCATTTGCAGTATGAAACAAATCATCCATATGCAGCAATTTATATGCATGTGTATGTTGTACTGAAGCCATTCAGGTGTCGATAGTTCATTAAAAATAGTATACAGTAGATTCTGTTTTTATGCGGTATATACGTTCCGCAAGAAACAGCATAAAAAAAGCTACCAGCTCTATAGTAAAACTATAGATAGGTTTCAAAAATGCTAAGAACCGCATAAATCTGAAATAATGTAATAAAATCGCCTAAAAAAGGGTACTGGTCCCATATTATAACTATAGATACGGTCCATAGACCGCTAAATCTGAAATAATTAAATAAAATCGCATAAACAAAAAATTGTATTTTTGAAAATTATATCTTTCTTTAAGAAACATCAGAATCGAAAAATAAATTTACATCGTCAGAAATAGAATCAGACAATATCCGCATGTTGCGTATTCGTTTAGGATTTGGCGTAAAATCACTTGAGGAAATGTACACGTCTAATCTAGATGGTGATGTAGGTGGTTCCATACTTAGGTATAGGGTTAGCATTTCTGATGTAATCTGTGATGAGTTTTTACTTAGCTGGTTTAGAATCTTGTTTATACAATTCCCGATAGGTCGACATGAATTTTTTAATTTTTTTAAAAACCGCACTATTTCAAAACCACATAAAAAAACCGTATAAAAACAGAATCCACTGTACCTTTATTTTTCTTTGGCATTAGTACAACCGGAAATGACCAAGGAGATTCGCTTTCTTCAGTAATGTTTTTTCTGTGGAAACTTCCTGAAATTCAATGTGTTTTTCCTTAATTTTGGCATATATCATCATAGGTCCTAACAGCCGTTTCCGAATACGCTTCAGCTTTTAAACTATTTATATTTATATCGACAATCACTGTCGTTTGAACAGTGTTCAAAAGAAGTTATTCGTGGCAGCTTAAAGAGTTTTCCGTATTGCAATTCGGAGAGTTTTATCTATAGTATCTTTGAACTTTGTTAAACGAAGTTTCTTTAATTATCTGCGTCGTTTTACTCTCGGTTTTCAGTGTACGGACGCATGATTTTTCTTTCTGCAATAAGAACAACGTACAAGCATTTTGATCGTTTATTGCTCTTTCTGCAAATGAATGCGTCGGTCTCCTAGTATTGGCTTCAAATGACTCCCTGTTAACGTAACATCGGACGGATTGTTCGTTCGGTTAATATTAGCATTAACATTTGATTGTATGGCTGTATGTGTGTTGTATGCTGCTGGCCTTAGAGCTGGATTGCAACTTTGCTAACCAAGTTTGGCTTGACTCGCATTAACATTAGCGTTAACCGAGTTTATATTGACTGCAATCTTCATTTCCTTGAGTTCTATGTTTAGTCTTGAACTTTTTCTTCTCATCAAAGAATAAGACTTTATAAAAAGTAAAATCTATTACATTATAAAGAGTTTTCCAATAACAGTCTATGAATAGCCCGCTATTTCGGTAGATGTCACTTTTGAAGCTGTAATTTTTTGATATTTGACAAGTAGGAATGATGCACGCTTAAAGAACGCATTGAAATGATTAAAATTCACTATAAAAATGGTGAAATTTGGCAGAGATGGTTCGTAAAACACGAACATTTTTAGGTCATCATGAAGCACCTTGTCGGACCGCAATACAGAAATTGGTGAACAAATTCGAGCTGTTGGAACAAATTAGTGATGTGAAGAATAAAACCCGTGTACGTCGCTCAAAAACACCCGAAAATATTGCTGTTGTATCCGAAAGTGTTGAAGAAAACCCAGATTTGTTCATTCCTCGTCGTTCTTCGTAATTAGGCATTTCACAAACGTCATTACACCGTATTTTGCATAAAGATTTGGGTCTTAAGGCTTATAAAGTCTAATTAACACAAGAAGTCAAGCCGGCCGATCATTATCAACATCGTTTCTTTTTTGATTGGGTCGTTGAAATGCATGAAAATGAACTGGAATTCCATCGAAAAATCCTAGAGTTATTGTTGAAAAGCCTCTCTATCCTCAACGTGTGACTATTTTGTGCGGTTTATTGACCGCCGGAGTCATTGGACCTTACTTTTTCAAAAATGAAGCTGGGGCAACAGTTACGGTGAATGCATTGCAACAACAAAAATGTGCTTAAATTTTCCAAAAAACATTTTGCCCACAACACCAAGATGGTAATAATCAAGTGATCTTCGCTCGTACCTACATTTAGTACCTTTAATATAAAAATGCAACACATTGTTTAGCGATTTTTGGTTCAAATTATAATCAATCTACCACTCAGCTGTCGATTAGCTACAGAAGAATTCCGGAAACCCCCAATCATCAGTATTTCAACGGAATAAATTCCCCAACTTACAGAGTTAACTTACCGGGAGTATGAATTCAAAGCTCACTCTGACGAATCTCCATTAAAAAAACGAAAAAAACAGTAAGTTTAAATCCAAAAAACATTATTCCTACAGAAGGCTATAAACAATGCACTTGGCATTAACTTTTCGCTTCGTCTTAAAAAATCTATCCATCTAAAGCAGTCCAAATAACACAGAAATACACCTGCCAACACATATATGTAAATATGTTACTACAATATACAAGAATTCCACAATGCAAATTGAAAAATTGTATATACTGACACATGAAAAGCAATGAATCGATTTGATGTTAGCAATACATCCACCATATGCCTCTGTTTTCACCGTCGAGAGTACACAAATATGTATATTACCTGTTCTGACTCCTTAGCCTCTCCAAGTAGCAGCTAAGTGGATTGGTGCATAGCTGTGACTACCATTCGTTAGGGCCGGGCTCGAAACCTAGCGTGGGTATAAAAAACCAAATCATAAAAACAATTTTTTTTAATAGAGGTCGTCCCTCGGCAGGCAATAGCAAACCTCCGAGTATATTTCTCCAATGAAAAATTTCTCATGAAAAACTAACTGCCGTTCGGAGGTGGCATACGACTGTAAGGTCATCCCATATGTGGAAGAAGATCAAGACGCACATCCCAAATCGGAGGAAGAGCTCGACCAAACACATTGGAATACGGGAAAATACCCACGCCGATAGTTCAGCTAAGTTAGTGACAAGATATTCTTTAAAACTGGTGAATACCTAAGCAAAGAGGACATCAAATCAGCATTAAATAATCATTATATCAACTCAAAAAAATGTCATATGAAAAAATTACTCACACAAATGCAAAACAATTAAAGCGAAACAAAGTACCAAGGTGGCTAATTGCTATGTACATTCGCTTCCGGCTTGGACGCACGCGGACTACACGCTAAAACCCTTTGAGAAAACCCAATCACCCACCCATCTATCCCTACTGAAACATAGACAACCTTACTCTAAATCATGTAATAACAATTTGGCCACAACTACAATATTTTCGATAGTAAATAATCAGGATTTGAAAGATCTATTAAAATAGATTAGTATTACATACTTACATACACAAATTTGAAAAACTTATATGCATGCAAATTTAATTTATTCTTTGGAGTGTAATGTTCTGTACAAAGTTAATAAGTGTCTTTTCACCTGCGCCCAAAAAAACAGATTGCCTTAATCGATAGTGCCTAACGTGCCTCGAATTCCGAAGTCGCTCTGCTTGGCTAGTTTATAGGACAAACATTTCGGCATGTCATGTAATAAATAATATACAGAACAATTAAATTATTTTGACTTTGGCATACGTACATACATATATAGTATGTATGGTAGCCTACAAATTCAACAACAAAAAAATTCCAAAACTACATATGCATATTTGTATAGATATGTATATGTATTTATATCGATAGATAGGCCTTAGTTGATAATAAAAAAATTAAGGGATCCGACTTTTTTTATTTTAGATGTAAATTAATTTCTGTTTAGTAAAAATAAAAAAATTTGATGTTTTAATGCTTGCGGCAAAATACGTAGGTGTACTTTTTAATTTTGCAAATATTTGGACACATATAAATACCTCCTTATTGTCTTTACAAATTCTGTATTCTGTATATGTACATACACACATATATACTCACATACATACATACATACATACATATGTATATCTTCGATTGACTCTGGTCGATACGGTACAATTTAGTAGTAATAAATGAAGGCATCCCTATCCCCTTCCTTGCTTACCGGTTAAGCAACTGTTCATATTGACTGGTGAATCCGGAACAGTGGAAGGGAAAGTAGCAACAACAAATCAATTCGAATCTCGGATGAGATTAAATATTTTCCGAGTGTGGGCATATGAATAAAAGCTCACTCGCCTACTCTATGCACACATATGTATGCATGTGCGTATGAACAATTGCGGAATGCCGAACAATCAGGGAATGACATATAGAGGCCCTGCTTACATACCTACATACATGTGTGTATGCACATCTACTTACAAATGTACATATATATGTATGTATGTGTGTATGTACAAGAGCATAAAAATAATCAGAAGGAATAAAATAAAATGAAAAGGGGACGACTAACAACGAAGACAATGAACATGGGGAGAATCAAACACCCAAGCTTCTAAATACTAATGTACATGGAACGTATCAATCGAAGCTTGTAAAAATTAAATTGAACACAATCGAATTATCCTTGCACGCTCCATTTATCTCGTTTGTGTTGGTGTTAGGCGCTGGATTGCGGTATGTGGCAAAGGTAAGGAGAAATTGAAGGCGGTAAGTGCCAGTCCTCTTTTGCTGGCTTTCTCTGTTTTCATGTACTCATAGATCACGGAAGCTGTTTCAAAATATTGGTTATCCCGGGCTCTCCGTTCTTATATTATCTGTACATTTATAAATTTGTTCATTTCAATGTAAGTATTTATTATGGTACTACTTGTATATATGATATATGTACATATTTATGCAATAATAAACATTTATATTCAATTTTTTATTTATGTATAATTAAGTAAACAAAAGAAAACCATATTTGTAAGTAAATAGATATGCTTTTATTCACGTACATATGTATGTATGTTTGTAAAATCTGTAAATGTAAGAAAATTTGGAGTATTTGGAGTACATGTCCAAAGAGTTCCATAACATCATAATTTTCCCTTCTCATTACAAATGTGTACAACATGCCAACATGCTAACTGCTGCTATAAGTATGACAAAAATTTGCACACCAGAAATAGAGAAGTGCTAAATTCGTTCTGAACCGAACTTTTTATATCAGACCAAATTTTAGTAAAATTTAATTTGGAATGGGTAGACAGAAATTTAAACTTAGCATATAAAAAGTGGGAGAGGTTTTTATTCGACCTCAATAATATTTACATATGTCGGATGTAAATATGGTCTGGAACAATACGCGTATTAAGCTTGGGGAGGTTTGATTAAACCGTGGCACCTCCCATTTCCCGAAATTTTCCTTTCATTGTATTTGTTTTTGGTTTTGTTTTTTGGTTTATCACTTTTAGCAACTTTGAGTAATTTTGCTGTATATGCAAGGGAAGAATTACTTTTTTCTCTTCTTTGTTATTTAGAATTGTATACATACATACACATATACTACTGGCGTGTATCCTTAAACGATTAACTGTTAAGGGCTCATTAACTTTAAGCGATTCGACCAATGTTATTTTTGTTTACAGTATTTGTAGTTTGCACCAAAGTGCTATTCAAAAACTTATGTTAGCTAACATATGTATGTAGCTGTCTTCTTCTATTTATTCAAACTGATCAAGAATGACATCTCATCAAATTAAATATCAAAATGAGCGAATAAAGCAAAGAAGAATAACAAAAAGATATACTAGCCAAGCTGTTAAATTAAATTGACAGTGTTTTTTTAATTATAAATATATTTGCACAAACTAAGTAAAATAAAAGAAGTGTTTATTTGAATTTTAGTTTTTTTAATACATACTTTTTTATATTGCTGTAGGATTACATCGACAACTCCTAAAAGATGCCGTGCCAGAGCCAAGCAACTCAGTCGTATGCTTGACTTCTTAATGGAGATCCCGGGCCTAGCAGGATATACTTGTAGGTTCCAAATGCTCCAAGGTAAGTTCGAATGTGACAAAAAGTGGAGCGAGCTGGCAACAATGTTAAATAGTGGGTGGAGACAACTTGACGATCACATTTCGCAACACGTACATCCCTGGTCCTAAACGCGACATTCGTGATAAAGTAAAACTGTTCGAAATTTTTTAGTTTTTGGATCCCGGCACTTGGCACTGAGAACACACGTTCGAAAATTTGTTCAAATGAAACGAGCAAAATTGTGCCCGATAGGTAATTCTAAATCTTTAAACAATTATTGTTACAAATACTGTGGAATGCCTTAACCTCGCACATTAAATTCCCAACAATTTTACAAACTATGCTTTGGCATTTGCCGATTAAATAATCACTTCCAAATAAGTGTTAATAGCCACCACGGCCAAAAACGGACGGGCCAACGTTGCCGCTAATTAAATCATGTGTGGAACTTGTTAATAAATGTCCCTTAAGGGGTCCCGGTGGTCTAGAGCTCGATAATTTCGGGTATTTTCACTAAACAATATTATATTGTTTTTTAATTTTAATAATTTTAAAAATGGCGCCGAAGTTGGCTCTTCTATTTATCTGAAACACAAAAAGCAAAAATTATTAATCACTATTTAGATGATCAGTGTAGCTATGTCCCGTACTAGAATAAAAAAAAACATTGACAAAATATCGCGGTTTTGAATTTGACACTTTTCAATTTTTTAATCAAAAAAGAAAAACGAAATAATTGAAATAATTATATGATTCTAGTACGGGCGATAGCCATTGATGTTGTGAACAACATATTAAAATTTCAGACGATTCGGTTGAATAATTTTATTTTTTTTTTTTTGACAACACTAGGCCGAAAAAAGTCGTTTCAAGATAAATGAGTTTAAAGTTTGAGGTACAGGAGCGCGCGGACCGCTCTCTACCTAGTTAATGGCCGCCTGTATAAGCTATAATATTGGGAATTTCCCCATGAAATTCTCACAGTATATTCTTAGATGCTATGCTTTCGAAAATCGAATTTGAAATTTCTAGACCTCCGGGGGATCCGGTTAAATTTAAATTCTGCCAATAAGAAGCTACAGGAGGGTTTTAGAAAGTTTGAACCATTTCCTAAAGCTGTAAATGTAATAAACGTATGTAAATGTATAAATATGTATGTATGTACATATATCAGATAATACGAATAAATAAGCCTTCAATTTTGTCTAATAAAACCAGTTTTTAAAAGCACTACAAACTATTACTATTTGAATTGAGATCAATTATATTTCAGTTATTTTGGAAATCAAATTTCTTAGTGCTGAGATCTAACGCAGGTTTTCTAATTCAACAGCTCTCACTACGTCTTTGACTGGACGATAAATATGTATCATGCTTTTTGCGTTTTACAATAGTTTTCCTTTTCTATCAGCTCATCCAATTTTTTGATAATTTTTAACTACCCTTCATTGTACTCATCCCAAAACTTCTTTAAGCGCTCGTTTGTGCTCACCGTTACTGATGCATATGAAGCGCTAAAATCAGTGGAAGATTCCATTTGTGACTTCATTGTTCATCTCGATTCCTCCAACTGTGGCAGTTGGTGTTTGGTAAAGATTCCACCATTAGTCGCGAGAGCTCTGAATTTGTTGCGAGATATTTCGTTTTTATTCCTTCCTTCAACTCAGTCCGTGCCTGAGAATAAAACTAGGCTTTCATTGAGTATAAAATTTATACTTTACTTTCATCCATTTAGAGAATTTGTTCTTTCTGACTTTATTTCCAATTGGAATACTGAATCGATAATACCGGAATGTTGGGCACAATTGTCCATTTTTTATCGGTTTTAATTGCGATCCCGACAAAGGTCAGGTTGTACATCACCCCTGAATATTAGTCTATGCAAAACGAAAACAAGTAATTATACCACTTGGTAGTAGTACAATTCATTAACATTAAACGATGCGACAATTGTTATTTTTGTCTACTACATCTTTTTGCCGTTTGTATATTTTTGTGCTATTCACAAACTTATTTTAGCTAACACTAAACAGCTGCCTTCTTCTATTTATTCAAACTGATAAAGAATGACATCTCATCAAATTAAATATCAAAATGAGCGAATAACTCAAAGAAGAATAACAAAAGGATATGCTAGCCAAGCTGTTAAAATCAATTGGGTGTGTTTTCTCAGTTATATTTGCGCAAAGTAAAATAAAATCACTGTTTATTTGAAATCAATGTCTCATCCTCTTTTTTATATTGCTTTAGAATGCCATCAACAGCTCCTAAACGATGCCGTGCTACAGCCGAGCAACTCATTCAAATATTTCTTTTGCAGCTTGTCGCTCGACGTAGGTCATAGGAAGTCTCACCTTTGCGCAAAACATAGAACGGTTCATTGCATCTGTTGCACAATAACGGACGACTGGTTCATGGATATTTCTCATCGGATAATTCTCATCTCTTGACGTAGATAAAATCCAGTTGTGAAAAATAATAATGCAGCCAGAACCTAGTAATATAAAAGCAGAATTTAGAAATTATTAAGCTTGAAGATTGAAGTTTTTCCTTCGAAATCGCGCTAACTTAAACCTCTAAGTTGATTGCCAAGCTGAGAAATTAGGTCCTCAGCAAAGTCTGGAGTTAAACGAAATAGTTTTTGGAACTTCTCTGCAGCCTCATCTCGAACTCACTACCTAATGTCCACGCGATATGATGACTCGAAAGACGTATTCGCGTTTTTTTTTTAAATAACTTTTTAATAACGTAATTTCACCGTTTGCATAGTGTTAAAATTAACACATACTATTTTTTTTCTCTTGATTTACGCACAACAAAATTATTGCCGATAATCGACTTGTTAATGAAAACACCTGATTATGTCTTATCGATTTTTGTAATGAAACGGGTTACGGAATATCTAAATTGTTAAAATTATATTTAAGAAAAGATAACAATGCGAATATCGTTAATGTAATTTCCGTCAGTGAACTCCACTACAGATAACATGGAACTGTAAGCAGCCTAAACATTTTCTATGCACTTAATACACACGGTTTACATCCATTAATATTTAAGCATCATATTGATAAGACTCTTAACTTAATATTAATTATATTGTGTATGTACATATGTATGCATATACTTGCTCCGAACGGAAGGGCATGTGTAAAAATATAATAAAAAACGACACTACCGCCAATATATGATTTTTATGAGACGACCCTTCCGCACATCATAATATACATAAACTTTCTTATATGAACCGCAAAAATGTCAACCACAGCAATAGCAAGTGACCGAATGCGAATAATGATATGTAAAAAATAAAACGGTAATAACACTAAACAGTAGTGACCAGACCTTCGAGTACAATGATACACAGCATCAACTGTTGTAAACATAAAGCAAGCATGCACACAAATACATAAAAGCACCATATTTTGCCAACAGTATACACACATATATATATGGTATGTTTCATGTATGCATGCATGTATGTATGTATGTATGGATGCCGACCCAGCCGCATGCTGCTGAATGTAGCGTCAAAAATAGTACTTTTTGAAGTACTGATTTATCCGGGAAATTATGACGTATCGTCTCTATTAGAAGACTAAAAATCTGGAAGTTCTAGAAATATCGCTTCTTCAATTAGCGTTTGTCATACTTCGACAAATGAACAAACAAACATAAATAAAAATAACTGTAAATTACTGTGTTATAATAGGCACCTTTGATTCGTCGCTTCTCTGCTAGCTAATATGGTCATATCTAATAAAAGTGGTATAACTCAGAGGAAGAAGGTTTGATGTCCAATAATGTAAATTTGGTTCTAAATTTAGTCACAATAGCTCGAATAGCCGTTTCAGTGGGTCGATTAAACTGACCATAAAATGGAAGAAGCGCGCCGCGATAAACTTTCATAACAGATCATGCATTTTTATAATAAAATTCAATGATTTGCAAGCGTTGTTCGTTCGTAAGACGATTAATGGTTAAACTATAGACCAATCTGAAGATGTTTGACAGTGAAACGAAACACGAAACGTGCGTCAGCTGTTTAAACCAACTGTTTAAAAAGATAATAGCTAAAAAATCACCCTTTACCTTGCAATTGTTAGTTTTTAGTCCAAAGTCAACAACAACATTGGGAAGGACGAGAATGCAAAGGGTATTGACAGAGCATAAAAATCGCAAGTAACAAGTAGAAGCACCAAAAGTCCCTCTGTATGAACACGCTCTTACTAATATTCATTAAGTGCTTCCAAACAAATGTAATTTTTGACAGCTATCAACATAACATATGCATATATCGTCCCCTTAGTATAACAATAGCCTATGTGCTCATAGGCTATTATTTTTTTTTTTTAATTTTTGGATTCTCCATCATCGATTTTATATGTGGTCAAAATTTTGTCAAATTCTACAATAGTTCCACAAAGTGGGTCAAAACGTCAGTCAAAAAATAATAAATATTTACAGACATTACGAGATTTCAGTGAGAGCTACTTTCGACAAAAAGTTTGAAATTCATTTTCTCAAAACATCAAAAAATGTATAGGCTATTTTAATACTAAGGGGACGATATGCCTCTTCTTTTCAGTGAGTTATACCAGTTTTTGAGGTATTACCATAATCGCTAGCGACGAATCTTGCTCCATAACTTTTTTATTGCTTTCACATGCAAATTTTTCGTCAAGTTAGTCAAACAGAGAAGTGGCGAGTTGAAGAGGCCTTATGTTTCTTTATACCAATTGGGTCATCTATTCGCCACTTGCTAACGATTTGCGAACCGAAGGTGCCTAATATTTGTTATGTTATTCGATGAATAGAGTAACGTCCGACCGAAAGACGAAAAACCTTAGTCGTTAGTGCAATTTTTTTGAGATTATTTGTATTATATTTAACTCCTTTTGCACCTCTAGTCTTTAAGGTTTTGTAATTGTAGATTTAATAAATGAAATGAAACTTGCAGTGCAGCACATGTTACTGCTTGCTATATCCTTCTGTTTTTGTTCTCAATACGCTAATTAAGGGGGGGGGTAGGGTCACAAAATCGAAATTTTTTTCTTCATAAATCATTTCAAGAATGTTGTGTCAAAAAATTAAGTGGATCGGAGCAGAACTCTCAAAGTTATAGCCTTTGTAGGCACTCTACCTCGAATGCGGAGCATCGGTAATTTTTCAGTCATTTTTTCAAACGCGTTTTTCCCGAAACGACTTCTTAAAAGTCGGTGCCAATCACAACTCCGAAACTATTCAACCGATTCTTTTCAAACACGTTTTCTAAATCAAAAAAATCATGTGCTCTCATTTGTGCTATTTGTTTTGCCAAAGTCAAAGCAACAGCTACAAAGTAATATAATGCTTGCTCAGGTACGGACGCTTTTTTTCAAAGAAAAAGCATAGACAAAAGCATTACTCCACAATATATTCAAGCAACTTTAAACCCTGATAACTGATATTTGAAAAAACAAATCGAGTGCAATCCTTACACTTATAAAATGGCTTCCTCTCACTTGCGCTCGTTAAGTGATAAAAAAGAACGAAAGAACCAACGCTGCGCACGTAAATTCAAACTTGCTTTAATGTCCGATTTTAGAAGGACACGTGGACGTATTGGGCGTAGAATATTTCCTAACATTGTTCAAGCGCAGAGCGATTCATTTGGTTCCGCGAAGATATGATACTAACTTTCTGTCAAGGTTTCTGGCGGCAAAGAGCTGGCAGTGTCAAAGTAACATATGAATAGTGTAATTAAAATAAAAACTATATTTATATATACAATAACTTAGAACTACACAATAGACCAAATGGACCAGCAGATCCGTCTCTTATTTTCAGCCTTTTAAGAACTTCCAAAAGAAACGAAGAGATAGAATAATTGGCCTAGAAACCTTTACGGCACATGCGAATTCTGGACCGCGTTGTGAATGCCGCCATTTCGTTGCTGCAGATTGGTGGTTATTTGAGCCTCAGCGGTAGTTTGTCATTTGTCGTCACATATGATTTCATTTTCAGTTGTCAAGCTTTCTTGATTTGATTGGCGTGATATTTAGTCATCTTATCATTCTGTAATCATTTGCCAATAATTATTTCATTCACCAGGAGGAAGATGACGACCAAACGATGTCTAATTACATTTTCCCACTGTGTCACTGTGACAAGGTAACCAAAAGAGCAGAATATCAAAGTCGAGAGAGAAGTCAGGCATTCCCCGAATAATTTTGAACAAACCAACAACGAGTCCAGACCATAATTACCGCTTGGCTGTCAGAGTAAATATTTATCAACCGGTTGTTAAAGAAGCAAGTAGTTGCAGAAGTAAGCAACCTGCGGCTAACTCAGCTTGGAAACAAAACAGTGGCTCAGTGGTCCGAATTTGAGCTACTCGCAGAATACTCCTCCACCAACTCCGCAACTTCGAGCCATCCGCAAACAACTTCAGCAAGCCCTGTCTCTAAATGTTGCACCCCGCCAACTCCTCCTTTGAGGGAATATGAGTGTATGAATGAAAAGTACCAGTGAGGATGTTTTTTGATCAGTCACCATGGGGATGAACTCAAAGTTTCTAAAGATACTGGAGGCTCTGTAGCTTGAGTCTAGTTTGTGGCACAAACACCTCAATTTGATTTCGACACATGGGTACCACATCCAGCATTGCGTTAAACGCTAGAATAAGAATAGTCCGAAACGCCCCACTGATGTCCAAGACAGCAGAACTTTGACATTCTCCAACTTTTTAACCGACGTCGTTCTCGTCAAATTCCACCAGACGAGGATACAAAAAAATTATTTTATTATATTCCAAATTATATATATGTATGTATAGTAGGGCGGGTCGATTTAAAAATCGCTCTTTGCTCTGTGAAAATCGTATTCTAGGGATCGAAATAAGAAACTTTGCCGAAGGAACCATACCTCTAAAACGAATTCTGATGTCCCCCAATTTGGGTCGAGTATATATGTAATGTCTTAAAAGATCCAAATATATGCGTCAAGAAAGATCCTAAATAACTGCAAAACAATGCAATGCAAAAACGCATCTGTAGACACTAGTGCTGACTTATACGTTGTCATCCTAATTTGAATGTTCTATAATATCTGTGTATCCAACAGGTATGGACCTTCCCAACGCTGCTAGACAGGGACAACAAGATGCCTCCACATATTTCTGCAGCTTTGCAGATATGATCCCTATGGACTCGTAGTTTTGAAGGGCTCGAAAGACAGAAGGTTATGATTATCCAGTAAGCCACCTCGGATAACTTAACGGTGAGTCGAAATGTTCTTAGCTTTCTAATCTCAGATATGTATGCAAATTTCTAATCCTAAATTACAGAGTTTCCATTCCGACGAAGTCCTATTCCGCCTGATTTTATGGAAGCATTAAGCAGTTCCTATAAGAACTTTTAGACTGGGTTTCAATCAAAGAACACGGCAAATAAACCGAGGCAAAGTAGGAGTGATGATCATCGACCATTGTGACAAACTTCAAGTGAAAGATCACCTACACATATCACCAGTACTTATCGGGCATTGAACCTTCCAATTACTAATTGTTGGCGTATATGCAAAAAAAATTTAAAGAACACTCAATTCATGAATTACTACTAAAAGTAAATACTTTGGGAAGAAATTAAATAGTACCTAAGAAATTATAGCGGTAGTTATAATATAATAATTTAAATATAAATAAATTCTATGACAAATTTTACAATGCGTACGGCAAGAAAAAATTCGCAGAAAAAAGTTCCGCTATTTTTGCTTTTGTTCATATGCATTGTCCACTCATAACTAATTGTCAGTTTCGTAGCAAATTTCGCTTGTTACCAATGGAGTGGGGAGCTAAGGAAAATCGCATTATAGTGATTGCATTACATTGCACATTTACAAGCGGCATTTACGAATTGCTGAAAAAACTTAATATTTCGAGGATGTTTGTTTACCGTACGATCAATCGTTTTTCCCAATTGTCTGAAGTAACAGACAGAAAAAGAAGTGGACGCGTGGTTCGAACCAGTACAGTCATTAAAGCGCTGTAGTTGCAGACATCGTTCCCGTTACCCGCTTTGTACAATAGATAGGCTCAATCGAGCAAAGTTTCTACGAATCAATAAAAATCCCATTATCTACACATTTCTGGAACAACAGAGACATGGGATAAGAAACGGAATCAGAGTAAGTCTTGAATAATGGTGAAGAAAAGTTTGTTTTAGTGCTGGGCATAAGCTTCATAATAGCAAGCTGCACATCGTATACGCAAATTTCAAAGCTTCTTATAGTTTCTAACGATCCTCTCCATCGAGACTGAAACTGACGTAAAATTATACTTTTCAGGCACTTTATTTTTTTCTTTTGGAGTTAATGAAATGCCAAAAACTTTTGGGATGAGAATTAAGTTTCATTTCTACTGTTTAAACAAAAACTTATGGAAGCTATTGAATTCTCTCCTTAACTTCAGAAAATATAAATGAGCGATCTCAGATTTGTCCAAAGACAATTTTGTATTAAACAATTTATTGGTTTATTAGGCAACTCGACTCGTTTTAATGGGACCCAGATGGATACCGCGAATGAGAGCTTCAACCATGCACCTATTGCTCATTTGTACCAAGAATGTCATAATCCAAAAAAAAGATTAAAAAACGTCAGATAAGTATGCAGAAATTACTATGAACTATGCCTTTACACTGTTAAAAAAGTCTTAATGATACTTAATAATTTTACTTGGGGGCGCATAATAAAATTAAAACTTTGAAGCCGTCTTTTCGACCCTTTGGTGCACAAATGAGCGATATGTATGTGTGTTTACATGTAAATGAGTTGCAAACCAATTTCTCTCCTTTCCCCTCTTTACAACGCCTTTGGTGCTATGTACCATATGTATGAAAAGTTTTTCTAGCTTTCATATTTCAATACCACAAATACCTTTTTGGTAGGTAACTATTTTTTATATTCCTTGCTTTTTATTATTTGTGCTTTGATAAAATTTATGGCAAACGCCGGTGCTGGCGCTATCATGGTGTGTAATTGGGTGTGGAATGTCAAATGAAATGCAAAAAATATCAATTTGGCGATTTATGTAAGTGCACATGTATGCTCGTACAAACACACTTACATGCATATGTGTACATAAAGGAAAATGCAAAAGGCAGTAGCATGAAAATATCTGGTAGTATGTGCCATTTAGATAGCTGTATGATCTCACATGGTCTGGCACTCTATTGAAACAACTTTTTATCTGATTTGTGTTCGCCCCTCTTCTTTTAATCATTGGCGTTGTAGCATTACGCCAGCGGAAATGTAGTGTCCATTTTGAGCGTAGCCAATTTTTTATTGAATTTCAACAGCGCCCTCAATCGGAAGTTACTAGAGGTCTTATATGTACGAGTATAGTTCAATTGCCAATGATATACATATACAAAATACGAAAAGGGAAAATACACAAGTAGCGAAAGCTAACGCAGATGGCAAGGCTGTGTTCTTAAAATATAAACTTTTCCGTCTCAGACCGTAAGAGGCTCACATATGGTTGGCATGCAAACAGTTTTACAAACATACGTTCTCTTTGCTATTGACATCTTTTGGTATGCA
The DNA here is from genome assembly GCF_027943255.1 of Anastrepha obliqua. NCBI lineage: Eukaryota > Metazoa > Arthropoda > Insecta > Diptera > Tephritidae > Anastrepha > Anastrepha obliqua. The sequence continues at coordinate 37,326,623 of NC_072896.1, forward strand.
TTGAAAATTAGTGCCGTATATCTATCGATGCGCCGCATACAGAGGGGAGTAAAAAACAAAACGTGAAACTGCTTCTGTTGTTATTAGAAATCGCCATTTGAAGATTAAGGGGACAAGATTAAAAAATTTATTGCGAAAATATTTATGGACCTTACCAATGAACAAAAGGTCAACGCATCAAAATCTTTTGCCTATTTAAAACAAAAACAAATAGCGGCTCATGGCTAAGGCAGCATCGATATCAAACTATTCCGCAAAATGTCACGAAAATCAGGGACAAATGATTTAGTATTCGCTGTGTGTAAATCGCAGGATGAGACGATTTAAGAGTAAATTTCTGGTGCAAGGGAGTACATACATATGCACATCCGTATGCTATGTATGCACGAGTATAATGTACAATTATTTTGCTTAGTGGTATCATACTATTTATTAAATTGATGATGATGACTTCAATGAACTACGATTTACCAGCCCTTTTTACTCAGATAAGACGGATTTACTTATTAAAATGATCAGCTAGATCTTTTTCGGAATGCAGGGTGTCTGGTGAGAGAATTGGAAATTAAAAACTAAATTAAAGACGAATCACTAGTGATAAAAGTTTATTTCAATAGCTATTACAAAGAAGACAAGTGTGAATTTTGTTTTTAAAAAGTATTTCCTCTACATTCACCGTTGCGTCGGATACACTCTTGGAATCTCCGTACTCTGTGCTACTCGATGGAGAAGTGTTGTCGGGATGTCGTTAACCTCCGAATGAAATAGTGCTGAAATAGAAACTGGGTTTGTTTCATATACTCTACTTTTGAGGCACCCCCCACAGAAAAATGTCCATAGGGGTAAGATCGGGCAATCTCAAGGATGATAAAAAATAATTTGCGCCCTCCACATAAACAATCAAAAAGAAGGGGAATTACTTGTTTGTGAAGAGGAAAAGTAGGCGAAAGCAATGGACTTTTCACCAAACACAATAAATTATACCCACACACACTTTCTTGTCACGGATCATCCGCATAAAAACACAAAACAAAACTGCAATTGGAGGTATTTTTATAGTTCTTGCTTTCACAATCATTAATTTTCATTGATTTTTTTAATCTAAATCTCACAAATCACAATATTTCCAAGCCGTACACTGATTTTTCACAAGCATTTAATGTCTCCTCCTTTTGTTTGTTTTGTATTGGAAAGGAGCCTGATGCCAGACTCGAAATTGGGAAAAATAAAGTAACTGTTTTGGGAAGACGCTACCTTGAAATCATGCAGTATCGACGTGGTATCTCTGGCCCGCTGCGTGGCACCATCTTGCTGAAACCATGCGTATAAAACGAATGAAGGATTTTCTCTTTTTATTGCTAGAAAACAATCGTTCGGCATGCGCCGGCACGGCGTAGACCGGGTGCTAGTAAATTGGATTCGTTCGATGCTGGCCCAAAGTAGAGGAAGATCTGCTGGTGTCATCTGGGGTTAATAGAGGCTGCCCCCAAGGCGGTGTGCTGTCTCCATTGCTCTGGTGCATGGTAATCGATCCTGTACTCACCACCTTAAACGAGTCGGGAGTCTACGCACAAGCATATGCGGACGATGTTACTTGTTTGGTAACAGGCCCTTCGCTTATGAACATCTCCAGGGAAGTGCAGAAAACTCTGGATCGGATTGACACTTGGTGCTGTGCGAACGGGCTATCGGCAAATCCCGCCAAGACTGGTATTGTCCTCTTTAAAAGAAGGAGGAAGCTTGATGGACTCGCTCTGCCAAAGCTAAAAGGAGTCACAATCCAGCTATCCAAGGAAATTAAATATCTTGGAGTAATCCTCGATAGTAAGTTCCTATGGAAATCACACGTTGAAACAAAGGCATCCAAAGCACTGACAGCTTTCTGGCAGTGCAAAGGTGTCTTTGGGAAAACGTGGGGTCTCTCTCCTAGCAAGGTCCTTTGGATCTACACGGCTATGATAAGACCCATTATCACCTATGCATCAGTGGTCTGGATGAGCAGACTCTCTCTAGTGGGAGTCAGGAGGACCTTATCGAGACTACAACGCACTGTGGCCATCTGTTGCACCGGAGCTTTTCCGACTACTTCAGGCCCGGCACTAGATGCTCTGATTGGTTTACCACTACTTGATGCTTTCATCCAAGGAGAGGCCTTGAAGGCCATCTGCAGACTGAAACACAGTGGGAACTGGTACGGCCCTTGTCCGGCATTGGAACACAGAGAAGGCATGGGCATCGATCCAACGATTCTCTCCATGCCCCTTGACTCCATGCCATCAAGGGTCGTACTTGAAAAGAGATACAGTGTACTGCTACCAGAGGCTCAGTTGTGGGGAGACTCAGAAAATGAGCCCGGCAAACACTGTTTTCGCATTTTTACGGATGGCTCCAGTACCGAGCATGGCTCCGGCTCTGGGGTCTACGTGGAATCCAGCGGGACAAAACTGCACTTGGCTCTTGGAATGCATGCATCTGTGTTTCAAGCGGAGGTGTATGCAGTTCAAGAAGCGATGAACTTTGTTGTGGAAAAACGATAGAGAGGCAGATCTATATGTGTCTGCAGCGACAGCCAAGCTGCGCTTATGGCCTTAGACAGCCATCCAGCCACATCAGGGGTAGTGAAGTTCTGTAAATCCAGGCTGAACTATGTCGGTAGACATAATAGCCTGATGCTAACATGGGTACCGGGACACGTGGGTATCGCGGGTAACGAGACCTCTGACTCCTTAGCTAAGATGGGCTCTGAGGCCACTCCCCTCTGCGGCCATCACGGCCACGGTTAGCAAATGGGTAACTACTACCCACAAGCGAGCTTGGCAGGCTGAGAGTGGCTGCGGGTGGACAAAACTGATGTTACCTGTCATGTCCGATCGACTGTCGCAAACCCTTCTGTCATTAAGCAGAGGGGAGTGCAGACGGCTGGTTGGACTGATGACGGGCCACTTTCTGTGGGCAAAGCACATGGAAAGGTTGGGCATCTCAGACAGTGTACTCTGCCCAGCTTGTGAAGAGGAGGATGAGACGGCGGACCACTTCCTGTGTGTCTGCCCCGCCTTCGGTCGAATCAGGTTTGAGGTCTTTGGCACTGATGTGTTAAGAAGTGACCATCTTGGCTCCTTGGCACCACAAGATCTACTCAGATTTCTTCGGAGATCGGGTAGATTTAAAGAAAATTAAAAGGGAATCCAAGTGTAGTACAATGGACTCAATTAATGTCTGAGTGCTGCACTTGCTAGTTGTCCCGACAAAAAAAAAAAATGCGCCGATAAGGGACACCGTTCACAGAAACTGATTGCCCTTGACGATCATCCGATCCAATCATTCCACTGCTTGGCAATGCACACCAAACTGTCACTTTATGACTGTAAAGTAGCTATTGATGTTTTAATACTAGTGGATTCTGCCTTTAGGTGACCAATAATTGCAATTTTGCTTATTTGCACTGACATTTAAATGAAAATATGCTTCATCGCTCCAAAATATAGTGTTTACTGTACGAAATCGCTCCAACATTGCCACGCAGAAATGCCTACGCAAATTGTAATTGTTAGGCTTAAGCGCTTGCACCATTCGAATTTCGAAGAGGTAAAGTCTAAGATCTTTGCACACATATCATTGGCCTTGCAATAGACTTCGATTGCGAACGCGCAATATGGTGACTATGTAAATAAATAACACACACGAACAACGAAGCTAACGCGGTCCTCACTCATACGCTCAGCGCTAAGGGAACAACTTTTAATTTATAATTCTGTCACCGGACACCCCATATTTGACTGAAACAATAGACGTCAAATTTTAATTTTTATTTTAGACGAAAAAAGTGTGACAGTTACGGTTCCTACTTAATACTAATAATTTGAACTTCAGAAGTACCACAAGTCCAGAAAAAAATTAAATCAAGTTAAATAAATGTGAAGACCAAGTGAGGATACTAATCGGCAACATTTCACTTAATTTGATAACACAGACCCTTTCATTCGAGTATTCGTACCGAAGTGGCATTCAACACGTCAATTGACTACCAAAATTGTCGAACAATCCGGCTGATTTTTTTACAGAAGCACAAGTGAGGGTTACCTCAATGTGATGTCAAATCGCCTATTGGTTAACTATCAATGGTTACAGAAACGGCCTACAGATGCAAATCCACAAGCACAATATCGAAAAAGCTGTTATCAACCTAGTATTCTGTTTTTTCTTCGTTGTAAATTTGTGAGTACAAAAAGTAGAAGAATTTTGCTATCTCGCGAGGATCATCAATAAAGACGGAGGCTCGGCCGCCGATATACGCAGCCGAATATCAAAAGGCTGTGCAGTGTTTGGTATACTGCGCAAGGTATGGAGACCATTATATATATCTAGGCCCACGAAGCTCAGAATATTCGAGTCCAAGGTCAAGTCAGGTGTATTATACGGATTCGAGAATTGGAACGCGTCGGTGCGTGATATACGAGGTGTATTCAAAAAGTATCGCAAATTTTTGAATTTTCGCAAGTTACGTATATTGGAATTTCAATTTTTTTCTGGCGATATGTTGTGACGAAAAGCGCGCCGGACGTCAGAGCACTTCAACAACAGACGAAAAAATTGATGAAGTGATGAAAATGTTACTGGCCAATCGTCGAATCACTGTTAGAGAAGTTGTTGAGGACCTAGACATATCGATTGGCTCGTGCTATTCGATTTTTACAAATGGTGCCACGCCCACTTTTGGGTAACAGCGTGTATCTGGATTACAACTCAGTTGAACTCACCCAAATTTGGTATACACATATATGTTCCCCACTTCATTTAAACTCGACGCCCACTTTTTATATGTGAAAACTAAATTTCCTTCCGTCTGTCTGATGTCAAAAGCTATAAAAAGGCAATGTGAGCCTATGAGAATTTTTAAATCCAAAAATTAATAGCCAACCTAATTTAAATTATACTAAAAAGTCCATAAATCCAAATGATTTCTAAATCACCAACATAAAGCGAAATTTTGTACCTTTGCGATAAGCATTTCCAAGGCAATGCTCAGTAAAATATGTATATGTAGAGACAAACCCTACCAGACGAAAATATTCAATTAAGACTTTTGAGACAACAAAGACGTAAATTTTATTCATAATTCGTACTTGATTTGAAAGAAAAAAAATCTATATATGTAGGTAACTTTGATCTAAAAAATTCAAAAGATAAAAAGAACAAATTTCAATAAAGAGTGAATATATTATAATTTAAAATCAACAACAGCAAATTTTCTCATCCTCTCAGCTTTTCTGCTAGCAGTTATTAAAGTATGTATGCTGATGCATGAATATGTATGTATTTACTCGTATATGGAAACGAAAATGTATGTGTATAAACACAAGTACGTATGTACGTATATATGTATATACAAGTGCTTATGTTCCCGTTAGGGAAAGCTTGAACTAGTAAAACCTAGAACTTGGACTGGTATGATTTCGCTCTCATAAAATTTTGACAGTCTGAAGCATAATGAAAAGATTCCAACGGGTAGCCAAATCATACCGTTGACCAGTTCCCAGTGAATTTGATAGAATCAGGTGATTGGCTGAAGTAACAGGGGTCATGAGAGAGGGTTTTTTACGAAAAAACTGAGATTGTTTTGGTGATACACAAAAAATAACCACGATTCTCGCTCATGTTACCTAGTTGTTGCGAGGTTTTCTCATGGAGAAAAAAATTGAAGAGATATGCTCCATAACATACCGTTATTCGGCTCTGAGAGAATTTAACATAATCAGCTGATAGGCTGACGATATTTGTGAGATTGTGTTGGTGGTATATGACATTAGTGACGTATTCAAGGTCAGCCTTATTTGGGTTCCGGGACATAGAGATATTGAGGGAAACTGTAAAGCAGATGAGCTAGCCAGAAAGGGTACTGCTCTCCAACTGCTGAGTGATAAAGTGAGTGAATACTCATGGCCACGAGTAAACTAATGATAAAAAACCACTTCATCCAAGAGGCCAATAGGTCATAGAGAAATGAGGATACGTGTCTAACAGCTAGGCTACTATGGCCGCAAATAAACAAGAAAAGAACAAAGGAATTGCTTAGTCTCTCAAGAGACAATATCTCGAAGGTCGTGGCTTGTCTAACCGGTCACTGGCTATTTGGCAGGCATTCCTCGAGACTAGGAGTTTTCTCCCATGAATATTGCAGAAGTTGTAGAGATGAGGAAGAGGAAGAAACAGTTGAGCACTTCCTTTGCAATTGTCCAGCCCTAGCTAAAATCAGAGCAGGTTGTCTAGGTATATACTTTTTTAATTCTCTTACAGAACTGTCTGGCGTGGGGTTGGCATCAATACTACGCTTCATAAGAGCCACGAAATGGTTCCACGAAGGAAGATAAATGAGGTTCCCGTGTAGCACAGTGGTATCACAACGGACCTGTAAGGTCTAAGTGAGTTGGTCGTGCAGACCGACTACCACCATAACCTAACCTAACCTTGGTGGTATATCAATAGAATATGTGAAAAATTATTGTGCATATTTCGGCTGGCAATAAGTTTGTGTGATTGTGCAGAATTCGGCTAGCGAATCCCCCGTGATGTGGTAGTCAAAGTTGCTCGCACAAATTTGTTTTTAGCATGGCGGATAGGCAAACCTTGTAATCTATAATCCTTGAGGCTTGCTCTTTAACTATGATGAAAATGAAAATTGTGAGGGACACTTCGGCTGCCACGTCACATGGGCACGAATTCTGCACGATCATTTCACACATATTTACACCCTAGTTCAACCAGTCGTTTAGACCGCAGCGACTATTATTCTCCCAATTGTGCTGTTTTTTTTTTCATATATAACTAACACAGTCTTAGTTTTTTTGTAAACAAACCGCTCCGTTACCCCAATTTAAGGAACGCCGGCATTGATTTTCGTAATGCCTGATGCGAAAATACCGATCGTCGATATAAGAGACCAACAACTCAGTAAACTGAATCGGGAGTAGTGTCTTAAGCCTTTCTCATGCATTATCGAGAGCCTTTGTCTAGAAAAATCACGGATCACATGCTATTTTTCTCCAGAGCTTCTTCTATTACGTGTTTTTCTCTGAACTCATTATGTTATAAACTTTAGGTCCCTCCGTTTATGGAACAACGTCAAGACGCACGCCACAAATAGGAGGAAGAGATTGGCCAAATACCTAACAGAAGTGTGCGCTCCAAATATTTATTTATTTTTTTATTCCGGGCACACTAATGAGTACAAATATTTCCTAGATGAAATAATGAGCCAAAAAACTCTTTACGAGCTCTACATTTAATTAGAGAATGACCGAAAATCCATCTTTATGACCGAACCGAACATTGGCTAATTTCAGCTGAAACGGAACCGAACATTTTAAAGGGGTCAGGTAATAAATAAGTAATGAGAAGTGGAAATTCTGTAATTTTATTACGATAAAAAAAGCGAAAAATGTTCATAAGTTGTAATCACATTAATTTCAGCTTGAATAATTATATTTAATACAATTGTGGAGCAACATCAAGACGAACACCACAAATGGGAGGAGGAGTTCTGCCAAAGGCTAACAGAAGTGCTAACGCCAATAATTTTTTTTTTGTTTTTATATAATAACATTAGTTTATCGGCATTTTCACTTTGCTAGTGACATCGTCTACCAGTATAGAGCTGACTTGTAGCACTAAACAGATGCTTAATCGATACAGAAGCAAGCGATTTTTCAAAGCAATTTAAACAAATTGTGTGGGTTTTGATATCTGAATTAAAGAAATGTTTACAGAAATGTTTGCCCAAAGGTGAAATCTATTTTTGTCCACGTGCCTGCGTTTTCTACTTATGGTAAAATGAAAAATGGTAAATATGGTACAATGGAAACATACATTTTTTCAAATTAACTGTGTGGCTAAAGTGGCTACTAAACCTGGAATAAAAAAATACCAGTCTAACGGTTAGACGCGATAGAAGTGAAACCTTCCGTAAAACAAACTGAGAGAGAATAAGACGAAATCAGCATTAGGAGCGGGATAATTAAAGGTTCATTATAATATTGCTATAAAGTTCATATTTTATTTTCTTCATTTTATTATTATTCATCCTCAATGTTTTCAATTTCAACAAATGATACGAGTGGCTTATGATAGCTAAAATATGATACAAGTGCTTTGGTTTCGATGTTGTCAACATATCTTTGAAATACCGCGTCAATTGTTGTTTTTGATCGTGTTGTCGATTCAGTGCGATTGTTACACATTTTTAAATTGAATGTTGTATGGAGAAAGTCAATTAAAGGAACCGCTGTGTCCAATGCAAAATTTACGTTAAAATCGCCACTTAAAATCATTGGAACTTTATTGTAATCTTTTCTAAGTATCCGCGATACTTCTGGTGTATACTTTATTAAATTTTCGTGAATGAATTCCGTGATGCTATTTATTGATTTTTTTTTCTGTCGATATTCACGACACTTTTCTGCATTGTTTTTCGGCATAATTGCGGTAAATATTTAAAAATGAAAATATTTACAAATATAAAAATACACACGCGGTTGCTATTATGAGCGTCCCCAGCAAAACCTGCGTGACCGAAACTCTAACACAATTACATTTTTTTGAATGTTACAAACACATATGCACGCAGGTTTTGCTGGGGCGTGACCGAAACTCTAACACAATTACACATATGCACTCGTATTTGTTTGAAAATCGACTTTTTTTTTTGTTCCCCGTCACCTTTGGAAAATGTGTAAACAGTAAGTAAACTTTATTCATATATTTTTCCTCATTTTTGCATCAGTAAAATTAAACAAACGCCGTAGCCGAATGGGTTGGTGCGTGACTACTATTCAGAATTCACAGAGAGAACGTCAGTTCGAATCTCGGTGAAAACACCAAAATTAAGGAAAACTATTTTTCTAATAGCGCTCACCCCTCAGCAGGCAATGGCAAAACACCGAGTGTATTTCTGCCATGAAAAAAAGCTCCTCATAAACATATCATAAAATAAAATAAAATAACTGTATAAAAAAATTTTTTTTCTTGTGATTCGAACCAAGAATTTTGGATCGGAAGCTCACATTGCTAGCCGCTCGGCTATCGCGCCATGCTGTCGGCGCTGGCCTAAAAGTTATTTAGTTCGTCGCTACGTTTATATGTAATATTCGTAGCCAAGAGTGTCGCTTTTTTCGTTTCACTTTTTCTCAAATCACTCCCAACGATTCTAAAGAAGTTTTCACTTCAAAAATTTGTTTGAACACGGACTGACATGGTATTAAATGTTTCCTATAAACTGCCTTTTAAAACCAGGCCATTCAAGAGAGGCCCTCAACATAGAAACTTTTTCGCGAGGAGCTTGGGTTGACCATCGAAAAACCAAAACAAGTAAGTTTTTTTTCATTTTCTTAATTTATTGAATCTTTCTTTTATTAGAATATGTTTCCTTGCCAGTGATAAGAAAGTAGTTAATTGCTCAATTGAAATACATATATAAATAAGTACTTATACATACATATATGATTTTTTCTTCTTTATTTGCAAATTCTTAATACGGAATGTAAGCGATCAGAGTAATAAATTGTCTTATTTGTACCTTAGCCAAGACATTTGCTTCCTTCCTATTCCTCGTTTTCCTTCGATTTTACCTTGTACAATCAGTTGCAACAACTCATATTTAGTACTACGTATAATATTACTAAAATATGCGGTTTTCCGCGCTTTATCGTTAAAAACAGCTCTCTATCCTTTCTAAGTTTCGGTACCGAAGACGTAATTTCATGTTCAAGCTTTTATTGGAAAGAACTTTTTGGTAATTGAAGGAAGCTTTCCTCGCTGTTTCAAACCGATAGCAAATTTCTCTGTCATTTGTCCATGTTTCGCTAAACCAACATCCTAGGGACTTAAATCGGAATATTCTTTGGATCGGATTGTCATATACATAAATGTTTGAATTGTTGATTTGTTGAGAGTTTTTTGAAGCAACCATGAGTTCGGTTTTTTGGGTGTAAATATATACTTAGGCCGTCTTACAGACTTTTTCCGCTGACTTTTTTAAGGAGATATTGCAGGTCATTAATTTTGTCAGCCAATATTGTGGTGTCATCGACAAATCGTATGTTATTTATTATTTCGCTGTTGACTCTTATTCCTATGTTGACTGATGCCAAAGCTTCTTCAAATATATATTCCGAGTATAAATTCAAGAGCATTGGTGATAAACATATCCTTGGCGCTCAGGCTTAAGTGATGAAAATAAGCTAATAATTTATAAGTCTATATTTCAGCTAATAATATTATATGCCTGTCCAGCCTGGAGTAATATCACAAAGTCACATGTTAAGAAACTGCAAATCTGCCAAAATAAGGTACTCAAAATGATGCTACGACTCCCATGGCATTTCTCCACCAGAAAGCTTCATGATGAATCAAAAACTAAGATTTTGTCAGATCAAATACAAAATTTGACTAAAAGATTCAAAATTCGTTCCAGTTTTTCGGACAATCTACTAATTACTGAACTTTCTTAATGTTCAATTAGGCCCTGGTACTTAAATGCGTACAGATTAACCCTAGCTTGTAAGATGTATAGCGGAGGTTTTTCATAGTAGTTTTTTCCTTCGAAAAAAAGAAAAAAATCGTTTAAAAAACCAAACCTGTGATAAATATACAAATATAATGATCTAGAATTAAGATTTATATCATATTCTGTAAATTGTAAACATAAATATTGTAACGTTTTCTACTTAATAAACTCTTATCTTATCTTATCCTTGGCGAACTCCTCTTTTGATTGAAACATCACCCGTCATACTTATACCGTTATAACTCATTTTGATTGTGCAACATTTTTTTTTTTGGTGTGATAGATTCCATCCACATCGAAACCGAGAAGAACGGGCTTCCAGTCTCCGATTCTCCCATACTGGGAGCCGGAAAGGCGTAGTTTCAAGTCCCCCTTAAAGCTTCCGGGTGGGATAGATGTGGATAGAGGAAGCCGAAAACGACGGGCTTCCAGTCTCCGATTCTGCGAAGCTGAGAGGCGGAAAGGCCTAGTTTTCAGTCTACCTTAAAGCTTCCGTTATCCCTCGTGCCGATTGTTTACGTTTTTTTTTTTTTTTGTTGGATGGGTTGGAATTGGATGAAGGGAGCCAGAAAGGCCTAGTTTCAAAACATGTAAGTGGTAATACACCTGATGACTGTATTTTGAAGGGTTTTCTTTAGCTCAGAACTAGTGCTTGATACTGTTAAAATTTATATTCACATTTACGGAAGTTTCGTTTAAGTTATTATTTATCACACATTTTCATGCAGGTTATCGTTATATGTAATCAAGTTAAATCCGTTGCTGGTTTTGTTTTTTACGCATTCTCGGTAGTTGTGGAGGCGCTTAAGAGGAAACGAAAATCACAGTCGGCAATTCAATCAGTGGAAATCGAAGTGGCAAAAACAAGTGCCCGAATAAATATCCTGCCAACACGCAGTTTGAGATATGCACTCACACATATAAAAATATATGTAGATTATACCCTGGGCGCATTGATGATGCTTCTGCAAATATTTAAATCGCTCACTTATGGAAGCTGTTGATATTGGCAGTTCCTCTTGTAATACACTCGTCAATCGTTCATTTTACGGAAATCAAACAACAAATTCATTACAATGAAATTATGTGCATGCGAAATCAATGCTAACAAAATGTCCTCGTTCGAATTTATGAGGGATGTTGGCAAATAATACAAACAATACAGACAATATTCAAACAATGCGCACAGTTCGTCTCGTAAGCCTTGCTCGCTTCACGCACAACCACAAATATATTTGCGCATTCAACTTGTACATAATTCACAAGATAATCTGTGTTGCACAATGTACCATGTTGTGAGCAGCATAAAATTGCGAATAAGCTTCCCTCTGCCGCCACTATTAATATACTTACAAAATACGACGGGACAAAGTATTTATCAGAGCTTTACAGATAAAAATGTTGCTACATTCTGAGCCAACAGCTTGGCATGCAAATTAATATAGTATTACTACCTTTATCATTGCGGTTTTGCTTAATAATATGTACCATTAGAATTCCGCTAGCAGTGCACTTTTACTTGATTCTAGCGTGTAACCTCGTCTGGTGTTTACTACCTACCACAATTTTAGCACTTACATATACATATACGTGAATAAATCGCGTATAAATCCTTTGCAAGCTGTTTAGGCCGATATTTTCCTCTTACTTCTGATGCCTATATTGATGAAGTCCCAAAAATAATAAAATCATATAACGTTTCAGAACTCCAGATGGTGTTTAAGAAGAGCTTTTTCAATGCAGGACGTGGGCGTTTAATAAGGTAACACATATTCTATGATTTGATGTTTCGCACCCGCATTGGCCATCGAGTCTAGAACCAACCGATGGGTAACCACGCACACTGCCACTTGGCTACTGCGGTCATTTACATTATTATTTTAATTGGCCTAATGTAAATATTTGTTCACCTTTTTAACCCTTTTTAATAACGTTAAGTGGGCGCATGCAATGTAAAACGTACGCGTGGGTGAAAGAACACCATGAATCCATAAAGCTGTTATCAAATATTTGTTTTCTATTTGCTAAAATCATCGTTCTCACACCATTATTATAATAAACTTTAACATCATTAGCATCATTGCCCTTTTCTTTGTGGTAATATTTGAAAATAGTTTCTCAAGATATGGGTATGCTCATAGATACTTAACGAACAATTCACTTGCATTAATGAATGTGTGCGTGTAACTCATTAGGTTCGCTCAGCTTTTAATAATTACAAAACCTGATTCTATTAATTTTGGGTTTACTTCTTATTTTTTACCGGCGTCGCCTGTACAAATTCTAACACTGAATGTTAGGATGAATTTCGGAATACGCTCGATGTTCGACTTTTGATTCATATTTCTATAATTGCTTTTCATCTTACACCTCCATGTACATGCTCATGGTTGTCTGTTAATCCCTTCCGGTATCTGATAAGACGTAAATTCATTAAAAGTGGAGGCAATTGTATAAAAAAAAAAATATTTTTTGGAATTAGGAATTTGGTGGTTTGAATGTCAAAATCAGCTGATTCATTTCCTCGAATTCGTCGAACTTTCTACGAATATCAATCCAAACTACCAAAACGAAAGACCTGCTCTAGTAACATTCCTACACGAATTCGCCTTGCTTTTCGGTTCCACTATAATAACTGTATAACTGTATAAACGAAAAATGTGTTCTGTTTCAGAAAATTAGTTTAAATTACTACCTTTTCTATAAAGGTGGAGTTGATATTATTATTTGTTGTTGTCGGGTCGGTTAAAGGCACAAAGTGGCGAAACAAAAAATTTCCAATATTGTCGATTATTCGCTTTTGCCTTGATCTGGGACCACATTAAGTTTTCGTCGACTCCTAAAAACTCGTGAAAACGCTACTTCGCCATGATCCTTTAAACGTCCTCTGCGGTGATGTCCTTGAGGGTTCCAGTCCAACGCCGTTCTGCTTCTTTTGTTAGCTGGTTTGCGGATGGTGTGCTCAATTCATCTCCATGTACGATCCCGTATTTCCAGTTGACAAGCCACAATATGCGTAGGATTGTTTTGAGACAATGGTTAAAAATAATTGTAAGCTGTGTGTGGTAGATGTTGATACATGCCAAGTTTTATAACCGTAGAGAAGAACTGATTTTATAATCGAATTAAAAATTCTTACTTGTGTGCATTTTGTCAGTTCCTTCGAGTACCATATATTTTTTAGGCTGGCGAATGTCACTTTGACTTTTTAATTATTGCACTTATTTCAATCATTATTCCGCCATCTACCGTAATCTGGCGATTTGTTCACCGAGTACTGTAAAAATGTTTGTCTGCGAGGTGTTGATTTGCATGGATTTAGTTTTGACCAAATTTATGCATAGACCGACGCGCTCTGCGTGGAAACTAAGGTAATCCAGTTTCTTCTGCATGTGTCCGCTACGCTGCGAGAGGGGGCAATATTGTTAGCGTAGTCGAGGTCTTCCAGGTGTTCTATACTAATAGGATTTCAGAGAATTCGTCTTCCTAGGCTGGTATCAAGGGCGTTATTTAGCACATCATCAAGTGCTTTTAAAAATAACAATGGCGATATTATCCAGCCTTACTTAACTCCTGCTGAATTTCATTAATTGAAATTTTTCCTGAAGAAGCATATTTTGGACCTTTTCCACACGACTATGTCAATATGATACCAGAAAAGTGATAACATAATTTTTTGTTTTTCGTGGACCCTGAATTTTATAAAATACTAATGAAGTTACATAAAACTATTTTTAATCCATATGGTTTTACAATCATTACATATGCACATACATACGTTTAGTATAAACATTAAAATTTCCTTTGTCTTACCTCCTTTCCTGCTTTTAGGAAAGTATATAAGAACGTTTTGTTCTGCGCCCACCCTTTGCCTTCCCTCAGATGTACTAAGTAAGCGTATATGTATACATACTATATATACATATGTATGTACATAGCTTTATTTAATGTCACACTTGTTTTTCTAGAAATGTGCAGCATTGGCCAACAAAGGGCTACAGTTAATGCTACAGTACATTCGTACAATTAAGGGTTGATTACCTTCTTGACATATCACGTGAACTTACCATCCCCTCTCGACGGTAAAAGTGTTAATGTCAACTTATCAAGTGTCAAAAGGTCGACAACGGTGAAAGTTACTTCCCACAATACTGCCTTTTCTCAGATAAGGCTAATTTAAACTTAATTGCGTTAAATAAAATGGTCAGAGAGAGTGATTTATCGCCAAATGATGAACTAACGATTCATTTAATATACAATACTTAATTATGTTTTGCCAAAATCGTGAACATTGAGTCCTCACCTGAGTGAAGGAGACGTAAATAATACATCCGAACGTAAATGACGCACTCCACCTGACAGGTTTCCTTTTAGCGTTCATCATCGCACTTATAACTTGAACATTGCATCTTTTTTAAGTTCGCGGCGTATTGTATTTTACATTTTTTATTCTACTATAAATGAAGAATAAGAGCTTCGAGAGAGATTTTATTTATTTATTTATTTATTTACAAACGTGGTATAATAATATAATTATTTTAACACGAGAATAGGAGCACTGGCGGCCAGGACCTTCGGCTCTCTGATTTGTTATAAAATGAATTATGAATTAATTACAGGCAAACTAGGTAAAGTTATGGTAAATTAGTTAAATAAGTTTCTTGAAATCGGTCTGTGCTAAGTAATCTGATATTTTTATAATATTTTCGTAGCATATATTTTCTAATAGTGATGATGGGATTTGGTCCCCAAAAATATTGCTCCTTACTGTGGAAAATTGTGTGCAGTTGACGAGAAGATGAATTGATGTTAGTGGTGATGTAGGGCAGTGCTGGCAGTTTGGCCGGTTAGTTCTGTTGAATATATAGGAGTGGCTTGCAATCGTGTGCCCAAGCCGTAGCCGAACAAATATTTTGACATCATTGCATCGGCAGTAAGATGGATAGTCGGGTTTTAGCCTGTTTGGATTAAATATAGTGTATTGGTGCTGTGTAGATCCCCATGTAACCAATTGTTTTTGATACAGGTGATTGAGTACATATTTATTGAAGTTTGAATATAGGAGTCATATAAGCGAGTTTCCAACCGTTAGTGAATTTTCCAGCGACGCTTGGAGTGTTCGAGAAAAAGATTCTGCGTAAGATTTTTAAACCTTTGCACGTTGGCAACGGCGATTATCGCAGGCGATGGAACGATGAGCTATATGATATAAAGATCCAGCGGCTACGTTGGCTGGGTCATGGCGTCCGAATGGATAAAAACGCTCCGGCTTTGAAAGTATACGATGCGGTACCTGCTGGTGGTATCAGAGGAAGAGGAAGGCCTCCTCTGCGTTGGAAAGATCAGGTGGAGAAGGACTTGGCTTCACTTGGTATGTCCAATTGGCGCCGGTTAGCACGAGAAAGAAACGACTGGCGCACTTTGTTAAACTCGGCCAAAATCACGTAAGCGGTTATCGCGCCAATTAAGAAAGAAGAAGTGAATTTTCCAGAAGATAATGACTTATTGAAAATCATTTTCAACGAAGCCACCAACTGCCAAGCAAGGCAACTTTTCAATTAAATTAAATAGCCGAAGGAGTATCAAAATCAGTTTGGAAGGAGTTTTTGAGTTTTGAGATCCAAGTTATTTTATCCTCAGTTGAGAGGGAAAGTGGAAAATCCTGATAAAATGAAATATTTTTTTGATGATACAGCGTCATCAGAAAGACTGAACATACTGATCGTGGAACATGGTTTTTTTGATTTGATAAATCACCATTGTTACAAAAAATGAAACAAGAAAGATGTACTTATTTTATTTATTTATATTACTTTGTCGGTGCAGTAAGGCATGAAGCCGTTTCATTGTACAACCGTTGTTATATACTACAACATTTTTAAGCTTGATTTAATTACAAACTATAAAAATCAAAAATGAAAAGTAAAGAGAATTGGAGGTGGAACATAGGTGAATGAAAATCAGGGTTCTCATTAGTAACAGCTGACAGGACACTGCGTTTACGTCGGTCACTGTTTTCAGCATAAAAGAACGCAGTTGCTCTCTACGGGAGGAGTTTTGCTCAATTTTGTGCTCTAGGGGCTGAGGTAAGAGACTACGTACGTCGGTGACTGTTTCCAACATAACTTTGGCTATTACGTAACATGGGTTTTGTCAGCATTAGGTAGGTAGGTAAGATGGCAAGAGTACCCCAGGTACGTTACAAGTAGCACTTACGTGCCGTTTTGATACCATAAAGTGGACCACTACCTGTGAAAGGATTAAGGGAGGAGATAAAACCGTCTACAGCCATCCAGTGCTGTTGATGTAGCGGAGGAGAGAAAAGGGATCTAGGCTGGAGAATTTCATCAAGTCATCCCCAAAGGGGACGTTGAGGAATCTCAAGCGCCTAGCCGCCAAAGCCGAACATCTGCAGAAAAAGTGTTCCACAGTCTCTTTCTCTGTAGGATCCCCACAGCTGCTGCAATGGGGGTTGTACGGAATTCCAAGCTTCTCCGCGAGAGTGCCGATCACCCAGTGGCCAGTGATCACCGCAATGAGTTTGGAAATTGAATGGCGGGGGGTTCCTATCACCTTAAGCGTTCTGTTTATATCGTATTGAGGCCATAGTGCTTTTGAAATGGCACACGATGAGACAGACCGCCATCTGTCTTGCGCTTTTCTTAGAAAGAAGTTGTGTAGTTTCCCTTTAACGATGGCCAAGGGGATACCGATGTCTGAGAAGAGGGCAGATGGATTCGGTTCTGCCGCCCCCTTCCTGGCAAGCTCATCGGCAATTTCATTTCCCTCTATATTCCTGTGCCCAGGAACCCAGATGAGGGAAAAGTTTCCTGCACGTTCGAGGGGTTTAAGTTCCTAGTTACAGGAGTTCACGAGAAGAGAGCTGCAATACGGCGACGACAGTGCCTTGATTGCAGCTTGGCTATCGGAAAAAATATTATTGTCTCCCTCCCAACAGCGATCCCGAAGCATTTTGCATGCCTGCAGGATCGCGAAGACCTCTGCTTGAAAGACGCTGCTTGTCTCCGGTTTATAGGAGACCGAATGCTGGCTCCCACTCCAGACTCCATTTTGGATCCGTCAGTGAAAACAGAGGCATCTATATCCGCAACAACTCTCCCCTCTTTCCAATCTTGCCTGCTCGGAAAGATAGCCCTAGCACAACCCTCAAAGCACAGTTTGTATTGTGCGCTCTCATTTCACACGTATTTTTACGCTCTTCCAATCAGTCGTTGCTCACGCAGCAACGAAGCAAAATGGATGGTGACTGAATTTGTTTGTGTATCATCAACACAATCTCGGTCCAGTCAGCAAAATATATAAAATCCATTAAGATGAATATCTTAATTTGTTCCATTGCGATTCAGATTTAATTTATTTCCATTAAAAAATTGTTTTCTTTTTTTATTTTATTATAAGTAGGAAAAACGTACTTTTATTTATTAACATAAAAGAATCTATTGAATTATTTTAATTATTAAAAGATTATCAGAAGAAACTCAGTTGTTTTTAATGTATTCGTGCTCATTTTGTCTCTGCTTTTACATTATTTTATAATTTATACTTAAATCATCTTGAGAATCAGCCATTTTGATTCATAGAATTAACGTTATCGAATCGCCCAATACTGTAATTATTCGTGAAGATATGGCTGTGTTCGTAAATGCGACATGACTTGCAGCATAAGCATCAGTGGCAACACTTCAAGTTTGACATTTGTTACTTCTTATACAATTTTTGACAATTTGCAAACACGTTTGTTTGCGTATAATACTAAAATGGAAATTTTGCTGAATCTAACACTAGACGAAATTTGTGAGCAAAGAAAAGATAGATTTTCTTTAAATTTAAGAAAAAGAAGGCTATTGAAGTCAAAGAGAAAAATGTTTAGGTACAAATGTTTATCTTTAAAAAGAAAAATACCTAAAAACAAATCGTTTATTAAAACAATAAAGTCGTTTCCCGAGGACATTTTCTATTCCCATTGCCGAATGAATTGCGCCACTTTTAAAGTAAGGTTTTATAAGTTTTATGAAAATTAATAGTTTATAGTTTCACTTTAAGAGATTTAAGAATTTTCTCTGCGCTGTGGTGTTGTCCAGTCTTATATTGGGATTTACATTTTTAACTTCGATCCCAACTTTCTTCCACAATACATTTTTTTTCCTTCTACCCGACTTAAACTCGTCCTCCATATTCAACCATACTCTCAGCAATAACTGTGTCTCCGCATTACTAAGATTTTCACTACAAATTTAAAAATAACAATTTATACAATTATTATTAACATAATTTAACTAAATTTCAATACAAAAATTAAAATAAAACAGTTTTGCACTTACTTTTCATCAGACATCGTAGTTAAATGCAGTAAACAATTTTTTGATAGAAATTTTGAGTGACAACTGATAGAATTGTTGTCTTTTTGAACGCTTGATTATTGCAGTGCTGCCATATTGGCATTTCTGAATGTTCTGTTTGTTATGCAATTGTAGTTTGCGCGTCATGTTGCATTTACGAACACAGCCTATGTCGAATTCCGAAGATGAGACAATTTCGAAGTTGCAAGAACATACAAAAACTTTCCAACGTTACTTCGTCACTCTCGCCGGCATGAACCACCACGTTTGGTGCTCATCAGAATAATTCTGACGAATATTCCACCCGCATAATTACTTATGCTGCCAACGCTACTGCCAATTTAGATAAGCCGCGTGCCAACGTTCACATGAATAACGCCAACGCCACCTCCGCCGACGAAATCGAAACTTATGTTAGCAAGTCTACAACCAGCTCCAGCAAGACTACCCCCACCAATCGCCACATAGGGAACGATGGGAGCATGTAATTTTTCTTCAATTTATTTACCCAACGTTGATTGACCCAAAGTTCGCTTAACGGGAAACTCCCATAGTAGGATCGAATCCTTGTTAACAAGCTTCAATGCAATCATGTCGAAATCGCAGGTTTACTTGCCTGTCACTGGCGTACACCTCGCAACAATGGTATCTAATTTGATCGCCTTTCTCAAAAATGCTGGTGCTCTGCCTCACGTCTCAAATTCAGCGCTTTTAGAGGAGCCTGTGAGCTAATTTACCCAGTTAGATTAGGTTTAGATTTATGTGAGGTTTGTCAGTTAACAAACGTGAGCAATGCGCTCGCCACATATTTGCAGTAAATAAACCATTTAAAATTATGCCATTAGCATCTGGTTGCAACAAATATCAATGGCAAATGTACTAATGCACCGATGTATATTATTGTGATCGGATAATAGCCTCGCCCACTTTTTATATGGTAGGACTATATTTCCGTCCGTGCGTCTGATGTTACAAACTATACCTTGAGGAATGGTTGAGATGCTTTTTCGAAACTCGGCAAAGACACTTATATATATTTATAAATGGCGCGTACACCCTTTTTGGGGGGCTGTGAGGAGCTTTTTCATGGCAGAAATACACTCGGAGGTTTGCCATTGCCTGCCGAGGGGCGACCGATATTAGAAAAATGTTTTTCTTAATTTTGGTGTTTCACCGAGATTCGAACCTATGTTCTTTCTGAATTCCGAATGGTAGTCACGCACCAACCCATTCGGCTACGGCGGCCGAGAAGGACACTTAGCATGACACAAAATAAGGTTATGCGCAAAATAAGCAAAATCGGTCTTAACTACGTCCACCTTTCGTATAATGGTAATTACCGAAAATGAGAAAAACGTAATATCTCTGTTATAAGTGAAGCCAAATTACTCAAATTTGGAATTCAATTTTAACATTGGCCCATTTTCCTTTACAGTTTTCCACTGTATGTCCGGGATACTTTTTTCTGGAAACCTTTTAGTCCGAAGAAAATTATTCCCAAATGAGCCTACGATGAAGTAACACTCGGATTGTTGCTCTTTCTGATACAACTGTTATGGCCTCTGGCGACGGTCAAGCATTGTTTGACAAGAACTTTATATGTGTGCGTGTCGGCTGATTGACGCTAATATCTAAAATTTTTGATTTTCATCATTCAAAAGCCGACAACAAGTATGTGTGACACGACGACACCCGACTGCACTAACACACACAAAGCTCAGTCAAGCATGCTGGACCGTCTCCCGAGGCCATTAATGCATTAACACGAGCCAAAAATACATTTCGAAGTTCGATGCCCACCGAATTTTCTATCGTAGTAGTAGTCGTGAGTAGCAAATATTGCCACATTTTTTAAATTCTATTTATCATATGGCTAGATGTATATCGACCTGTTATAGTATATGACTGCCACATCCAGGTTCATAAAGATCGGGCACATTGCGCTTAATTTCGACTTCAATTGCCGCATAAGCCAATTTATCGTGAAATTACACGATTGAGATGTAAAATAAGACTATACCAAAACTTCTACTATTAAATATAATGTGATTAGAAGATAGTCCAGAATAGATAGCAGCTCACTTGCTTCGAACATTTGAAATTAGATTATATTATGGTTTCAAAAGAATATGTCAAGTGTAGTATAAGTATAGGCATGATAGACATGAGTGTTCTTTTACAAAGCTATTAGCGATAGGTAAATGTGATTATACACTTATATTTACATGCTAGCAAATCCACTTAATGCACTAGCTGATGGATAGTGTGAGCGTAGTAGCATGCAGCGGTCTCGGTCTAACCACAATGTACGCCGCTTCAACATGATTTCACGTTCCAAAGTACTCCGTGTTAGCATAAGGCCAGTTTTGATATTCTCTGCCGCGTCCAACTCGGATAACAAGGCCGTGACTCCGCTTTGTATTGTTGCCACCTCGTCGATGAGATCCTGTTGTGCAAAGTCACGGCAATTATCGACGTTTGGTCTGAAGCTGCGATTATCCATACGAGTCTGAGCCACCTTCATTGCCGCATCAAGACTACGCACCGAGGCATGCAGTTGAGTGATGCGCGTCTCGGTGTCGGCGAGCTTTTGAAGGCACTGAAAACGGTTGAGATAATACAAATTCAAAATATATATATATGTATGTATGTATATTTTAATTTTTGAGTCTATTGAACATACATCACGTAATTCATTTTCGAATCGTTTCAGATTTTCTTGAGTACAGTTGATGCGCGCTACAAGAACACCTTCTACTACATCAGCCTGATTGCGTATATCACGTGCGGCATTCATTAAAATAGAGTTGAGTGTCTGACGTAGTTTTATAGATTTTTGCCGGCACTTCTCACATTCTTCTAATGTTTCCTTACTAAAATGTTCCCAATACTGCTCGGATGCTTGTCTGAACAAAACTTTATTTAATAAGGATAAAGAACATTAATATATAATATATTTTATACTTACTCAGCTGGCTGGCGTATTGCGCCTGGTCGAAACATTATAGTTTTCGAAAAATTGTTAAGACTCACATTAGTAGTGTCAATTTCGTAGGCTTCCTTTTTGTCGCTCCAATCATACTCAAGGCGTTGACGCGCTGTGCGATTTTCTACTTGCTGTTGCTCGAAATCCTCGAGCGTTTTTTTCAACTGTTGGCCGATCTCCGCAATAAGCGCCAATTCGTTGATGAGCTCTTCTTCAGGCAAATCTCTCACTAATTCAGTATCTGGTCGGCCGGCACGCTTTTCTAAGCACTCTTTGGCTAAAGCATAAAAATTATATATACAGTTTATTTTTTATTTATTTAGAGCAAAAAATATGTACATAGACCACAATAATTATAAATACAGGGCACAGTGGAGTATACCTTATTTGGGTATTGTAATTTAATTTGGCAACTACTTATACATTTCATTACATCGAAAGACTGAGGTAAAAATTCATTGGATAAAAACTACCTGAGTGCTTTACTATTTGTGGAAACTTATTCAAAGAACCCGTTCAGGGATGATGCCTACTTAACGCGCAATTGCTTTGTGAAAAAGCAATTTGTGAATTGCGGAAAGTTCGCATTACGAGCGGCACTAATGGTAAACCATCAACAACCGATATACCCTGAAAGGGCTCTGCTTACACTCTGTGTATGCCATTGTCCCCGATCTTCTATCTGGTGTTTTTTATCTGCATGAGAACTATCGATATCGATAACTATGTTTTGAGAGCTGAGTATTGCAAATTGTGTTGATATTTCTGCTCAGTAAGGTTTGGCAAGTCTCCATGAATCGTCCATTTTACGTGCGGTTTATACGCTAGCGGTATCTCGGTTTTTATTTCTTTCGAAAAGCGAAAGGAGCTGTCATTACGTGAACAGCGAGTGAATGGTAAATGCCAAAAAATCATCTACCAGATTTAAAAAAAAATAAAAATACCAGTCTAACGGTTAGACGGGATAGAAGTGAAACCTTCCGTAAGACAAACTGAGAGAGAATGAGACGAAAGCAGCATTAGGGGCGGGATAATTATAGGTTCATTATAATATTGCTATAAAGTTCATATTTTATTTTCTTCATTTTATTATTATTCATCCTCAATGTTTTCAATTTCAACAAATGATACGAGTGGCTTATGATAGCTTAAATATGATACAAATGCTTTGGTTTCGATGTTGTCAACATATCTTTGAAATACCGCGTCAATTGTTGTTTTTGATCGTGTTGTCGGTTCAGTGCGATTGTTACACATTTTTAAATTGAATGTTGTATTGAGAAAGTCAATTGAAGGAACCGCTGTGTCTAATGCAAAATTTACGATAAAATCGCCACTTAAAATCATTGGAACTTTATCGTAATCTTTTCTAAGTATCCGCGATACTTCTGGTGTATACTTTATTAAATTTTCGTGAATGAATTCCGTGATGCTATTTATTGATTTTTTTTTCTGTCGATATTCACGACACTTTTCTGCATTATTTTTCGGCATAATTGCGGTAAATATTTAATATTTAATGAAAATATTTACGAATATAAAAATACACACGCGGTTGCTATTATGAGCGTCCCCAGCAAAACCTGCGTGACCGAAACTCTAACACAATTACATTTTTTTGAATGTTACAAACACATATGCACGCAGGTTTTGCTGGGGCGTGACCGAAACTCTAACACAATTACACATATGCACTCGTATTTGTTTGAAAATCGACTTTTTTTTTGGTTCTCCGTCACCTTTGGAAAATGTGTAAACAGTAAGCAAACTTTATTCAAATATTTTCCCTCATTTTTGCATCAGTAAAATTAAACAAACGCCGTAGCCGAATGGGTTGGTGCGTGACTACTATTCAGAATTCACAGAGAGAACGTCAGTTCGAATCTCGGTGAAAACACCAAAATTAAGGAAAACTATTTTTCTAATAGCGCTCACCCCTCAGCAGGCAATGGCAAAACACCGAGTGTATTTCTGCCATGAAAAAAAGCTCCTCATAAACATATCATAAAATAAAATAAAATATCTGTTTAAAAAAAATTTTTTCTTGTGATTCGAACCAAGGATTTTGGATCGGAAGCTCACATTGCTAGTCGCTCGGCTACCGCGCCATGCTGTCGGCGCTGGCCTAAAAGTTATTTAGTTCGTCGCTACGTTTATATCAACATATAATATAACGCTTCGTAACTAAATAACTTTTAGGCCAGCACCTACAGCATGACGCGGTAGCCGAGCGACTAGCAATGTGAGCTTCCGATCCAAAATCCTTGGTTCGAATCACAAGAAAAAATAAAAGTTATTTTTATTTAGTTCGTCGCTACGTTTATATCAACATATAATATAACGCTTTGTAGCCAAGTTGGTCGCTTTTTTCGTTTCACTTTTTCCCAAATCACTCCCAACGATTCTAAAGAAGTTTTCACTTCAAAAATCATTCGAATAATATTTCTGCATTGTATTATCAATTAAAGGCCAGCGGTCTGATGTTGATCACACGTTCTGAATTATTTTCACCGTTCCAGCAAAATCTGAACGTATTTTTGAATCCCATTCGACTTCAACAAAGTCGGCATCTGTGTGTCAGTATTTCGATTGAATTTGTTTTGCGGTAGATTCGCTGTATTGCTTTCGCGGCTTTCAATACACATATTAAGTCGGAGAATAAATTCGTAGCATTTTTCAGGAGGCAAAAATCAACATTTCCGACACCTGCTCTTCTTTGCTTTTCAACGGGGTCAAAAAGCTGTCGAAGCAGCTCGGGGCATTTGCGACGTGTATGAAGAAGGTTTCATAGGCGAGTCTACAGAATAGAAATTGTTTGCAAAGTTCAAAAATTACGACTTTCACGTCGATGATACGTCTCGCTGCGGAAGACCTTCTGAATTCGACGAAGAAGTCTCAAATCACTTTTGAAGGAGAATGGTCACCAAACCAGTCATGAATTGGCGTAAAAAATGAACTACGATCATAAAACGATTCTCAATCACCTTCATTCAATGGGATTTACCAAAACACTGAGAGCCTGGGTGCCTCACGAGCTCAACGAAAAAAACCACGAAAGTCGCCTTCAAATTGCTTCTCTGCATCTAGCCCGTCATCGAGAAACACGCCGTAATAAACAGCGCTTTTTGTACCGAATTGTCACGGAAGATGAGAAATGGTGTTTATACTCAACATGAAGCAAAGAGAGATGTGGGTGGCACTAGGAGATACGCCAAAGCCAAGAGTCAAGCCGGGTCTTCATCCAAAGAAGATCATGAATGTGTTTGGGGGGACTGGAAGAGCATGGTGCACTGGAAAATGCCCGAAAAGAATGCCACGGTCAACAAGGAGTCCTACATTGCCCAGCTTTAGTGCGTGAATGAAGCTATTCGATTCAAAAGACCTGATCGACATGGTCAAACCATACTCCATCAGGGCAACGCCAGGACCTATGTTGCACAAGTTTTCAAAGCCGCACTCCAAGAGCTCGAATGGGAGGTCCTTCAGCATCCGCCGTATTCTTCGGACCTTGCACCGACCGATTACCATCTTTTCCGCGCCCTTACAAACCATACGAAGGGCGTTACATTCGATAGCAAAGAGGTCCTTAAAAACTGGCTCAACAAGTTCTTTGACACCAGGCCAGGGTTGTGTATTTGTAGAGTATTTTATTTATTGTACAAATAAATTATTATTATTACTATTTGTAGCGATATATACAATATAATCCAAACTTAATTAGCACACTAGCTACTACAAATAAATTTAAAATAACTTAAATTTAATAAAAACACATGCATTACTCACCTATGGATTCTGGAACACCTAAAATAACAAGAGATTTTTTCAAACGAATTCGTTCTTCCTCCATTGTACTAATTTCGTCTGCCATATTTTTGATAGCTGTTTCGAGCGTTACCTTCCATTTACCCACCAATTGAGCCCGTTGCGTTAAGTTTTTCGTTGTTTCCGCCTGCGTTTTGTCGACCATTGCAGTAATGCGCATGAAAGCTGTTTTCGAGCTGTACTGATTTCTGCGAGTATTTCAATAAAGAGGTTAGCTAAATAAGACATAGGAATTCGCAAAGAATGAAATACTTGGTAGCTTTGTCGAAGATGTCGTTGGTTTTTTGTAAAATATCATGGTTTTTTGCTCGCCATTCATTTGGACTAAAACGTGTTATTGAGTAACGATCCACAACTGGCCGCGTCCCTGTTAGGCCAGCCATTGGGCTCCAATCCACTTTTCCTGTAGCCCACGGACCGATGGGTCCCATCGGCTTGAGCGCATCTTTAGAGGGAAGCTCATCGCCAGGTTGTGGAAGATAACATGGCGGATTGTCAAATTCATCAGCTGTGGGATTTATTGCCAGCTATTGAGGTACGTAGTTTTAGAAAAATTAAATTATAAATCTTAAATTTTTTGAATTACAGCAATGTTCAGCTCCTTATTGTCTGGCGGCTTCAAAGCTGCATCCATCGGCTTACACTCATCGATTAGATTCCGTGCCTATAAGATTCAGTTTGGTAAGTGAAAATAGAATATAATATTTTTTACCTGTTCCTCCTTTTCCAGAGCTTGATTATCGTAGATATCACCTTCCATTTCAAATTTTAAAAATTAACAAATTAAATAACAATTAACAAATTACGAAAAACAAATTTATTTCACTTCAAAATTATTCTCTATTACTGTTTTGACGAGGTAAACAATTTGGTAACTAAGCTATTTTACCAGCCATATACAAACAAGTATATTTATCCGAGTGTACGTCATAATGAACAATTTAGCAGGGCGGGGTGCAACACATGGAGTTAGGGCATGGCAAATATGTTTACGTATGGCTCGAAGTTGGTCGGAAGAATTGGTGGGGGAGTATTCTATGAGGAACTCCCCACCAAGCTCAAGTTTAGGTTTCCATGCGGATATAACCGCAATTAAGGAAGCTCCGACAGCCAAGCAGCAATTACAGCCTTGAGCTCGTGGTTTGTGCGCTCGAAATTAGTAGGGGAATGCCTGACTTCCTCTCAATTGCATCCGAATACTTCGATATTAGACTCATT
Organism: Anastrepha obliqua; assembly: GCF_027943255.1. NCBI lineage: Eukaryota > Metazoa > Arthropoda > Insecta > Diptera > Tephritidae > Anastrepha > Anastrepha obliqua. Next base: position 37,353,570 of record NC_072896.1, read on the forward strand.
TGGATTCCAGCTTACAGCGGCATAGAGAGAAGCTACTGGGCTGATGAGCTGGCTAGTCAGGGCACCCTGGAGACGGTTGCATCGCAAAAGAGAGGATTGGGGTTCCATTGAGATCCTGTGGTGTACTCCTGGAAAGATGGACCTCGCGTCAACTCAGCGAGCGCACCTATCCCATTATTTTATTGATGACTGATTTTATGGTGCCGTTCAGGTATTTTTGATGTCGAAGTTGACCGGCATGTTAGTAGTCGCATCACATAGGAGCTAAAAATCACCCATAAAACCATTTTAAACCATTTGTGGAAAAATTTTACGCAAAAATAATGAATTTCTTTATCCCCAAACTATCATAATTACGCCCGATTTAAATATGGTGACGAGCTTAGTGAGTCGTTGTCGAGACGCACACATTTGCCAAAAAGTGACCGTAGAACTTCCCCTTTTCTTAAATTTGACTTCCGTCATATTTCTATTTTTGGACCCATCATTTGTTTATTAGAGTTAATTGCCTTAGTTTATTACAGAGATATCGCGTTTTTTACGTATTTACTTATTACCGATTTCGCTCATTGTCAATACCAAACTGCTTGGATAAAGAAATGTATAAATTTCAAGGTACCATTTTATATCAGAGTGCCGCATGGTACACAACTTACACATATGGAAAAAGGTAAAATTTTTCGGGGAATAACCACCATCGTGCGAAATTAAAAAAAAAAACAAAGGAAAATTATGGAGCTACAAACAAATGCGAAATGTTTTTGTGGCGCGAAACAATACAAAGAGCTTAGTGATATAGTATTAAGACTGAATGTGACCTCAATGTTTCTCGAGCTACGTTAATTCGAGTTTTAAAGCGTGCGAGGAGTATTAAGTTTTCTTAAATGAAGCCACCTAGAGAACTTACCGCTGACACAAAATGAGACAGAAAACCTGCGCTCGGTATAATATGGATTGTTTGGAAATCTAGCGCACAAAATAATTAAACCAAATTTTCAAAAATGCATAACTTTTCCATATTTTACCAATTTTTCTTAAGGTTATCTTTTCTAATGAAAAGAAATTTAACTTGAATGGGCCAGATGAATTTAGTAAGTATTGAAGAGATTCGCGTTTACAGCCAAAATATTTTCCAAAAAGAAATTTTTAAAAGGGATACATGTGAATTTTCAGGCATATTTTACGGTCATTTGACGCGAAGTCCGAACTTAGCTTTATGGGAAAAACAGTACAATAGAGGATATGTAGTAATGGATCAATTACAGAGCTCTGAGGTACCCGTGCTTGTACATATGGTTTGCTGGTCAGAGCAGATTTTTTTCACATGCATACGAAAATGCCCATTTGTGAGAGAGATTTTGTTTATCTTGTTTACGAGTGGTGTGACATTGTGTATATTCTAGTATCCATTTTCGAGAATTTAGACAAGTGTAATAGGCCTATAATTTTCCGCACGACTTGCAGGTGTATTAAGCTTAAGCGTTTGTACTACTTTTGCCACTTTCCAATCAATGTAGTCAATATTCTTGTTCTAACGAGATTCCAATTTATGAATTCCATCCCTGAAGTGAGAATCTGGCAGGGCTGAAATGTCCACGTTTAAATTCAGCGACCCATCTTTCTACTGTACTGATTGATAACGAAAAGTTCTTATGCACTTCCAAACTTCGTTTATAAATTCCCTTGGCTTTTAAACCTTCCAAAAATAAAAATTCAATCACTTCACGATACAACATAATACAAAAAATTTGGGCTAGTAGCAACGCCCTCTCTTATCGAACCGCTAAACTTATTGAAATACCCTAGTATAATAGTTATTTTATTTAATATTTATATCACATAAAAGAAGATAATTTCATACTTACCATGCATGTGCAAATTGTTTTACTTGAATCCTTATTTGACGTCTTGGATTAATAAAGAACAGTTAAATTTATACTTTGTGCTATTCAAAATGTTACCTCAACTGCTTCGTTTGAGGGTGAGACGTACTCTATGCCTTGTAAGCTATCATACTTACAAGCTAAACGGAAGCTGGCCGCCGCAGTTGGCACTGCTGGTTGCTTGTGATGCTACTGCTTGGAGTGTTGATATTGTTGCTACTGCTGCCTGTTGCTCTTATTGAACATGCGCGTAACTTGATCCTTGTTATTTTTAGACATATTAGATTGTTGTTTCATTTCTTTTTTCGCAAACGCATACATATGCTAGCTCAGCAATTCCCGGTGGTCCAATTTGTGATATTGTCAACATTTCCAGAGGATGTTTGCTTGAAAATACTTTGTTGACAATAACTAAGGTTAACTTGCATACATAACTGCTGATAAAAATACATTATTACCTTCATTAGTGGCCAATGATGTAAGATCATTATCATTACAAAGCCGAGCATAGTTTCAGTTTTTTTTTATGCGACTAAATGTCTCAATTTTCCATTGTGAATTTAATTTGCTTTTATTAAATAGTATGTGTTTGCTTCACCCAACATTTTTTTAGAATATTGAACGTGTTTTTATTTTCTTTTATGTGCCAATACGTAGTTATAAACCTGAATATGAGTGTCTGTTATTAAGTTTTTCTCACTTTTTATGAAATGTACATAAGACAATTGGTAAATATTTACATATTTTATACACCTATCCCATAAAGTCTTCGTACACCTTACAAATATTTTTAAATTGATTGCAAACACAATATAAGTTTATAGTTGAAAACTATTTTAGTTATTCACTCTTTCATAAGACCCATAAGTTACAAAAGCAAAAGAAATGATCAAGATGCCTCGCTTCATTTTTTGCATAAAGGTAAGTAATTACAACAACATGTAAATATAGCAACCAGAAAGTCTGCGTGCAGTTTTAAAACCTATGGAAAAAGCTTTTTAAATAATATACAAGAACGGAAATTTATATTTTGTGGGCTTGCCACGATGTTTAAGGATTTGACTCAATGTATTTGGTTTGGCATTGCGTTTACTAGCTTCTCTGTTTCCTCAGTTGTAATCTTCGCTCATTCTACCCGTTTAACACTTCGTAAAGCCTCCTTATTTGTTCTTACATGCTGTCGAATTCTTTTTTCTAATACATAGATCCAACAGATGCTCAATAGAATTGAGATTCTGTGACCGGGAGAGCGTTTTGAGCTATTTTGGGGTGTTGTGTGTTTTGGGTCGTTATCTGGTCGGAACCAAAACCAGCTGTTACCGCATCGAATACTTTCAGAGCCGGAGCGTTTGTATCCATTCGGACGATATGCCCCAGCCAACGTAGCCGCTGGATGTTTATTCGCTGCGCTATGTCTATGTCGTCGTAAAGCTCATATAGCTCATCGTTCCATTGCCTCCGATATTCGCCGTTGCCAACGTGCAAAGGTCCCAAAATTTTACGCAGAATCTTTCTCTTAAACACTCCAAACGTCGTTTCATTGGATGTACGTTAGGACGGGTATTATGAGAGCCTTGTAGAGTATTAGGTTTGTTCGTCGAGAGAGGACTTTACTACTCAACTGCCACAATTGGGAAGAGAGATTCTACGTTGGATTTCAAGGCTGACATTGTTATCGGTGTTAATGCTGGTTCCTAAATATACGAAGTCTTTTACAACCTCAAAATCAAAGCTGTCAACAGTGACTTGGGTGCCGATACGCGAGTGCGGCGACTGTTTGTTTGATGACAGGAGGTACTTCGTTTTGCCCTCGTTCACCACCAGACCCATTCGCTTTGCTTCTTTATCCAGTTTTAAAAAGGCAGAACTAACAGCGCGGTTGTTAAGGCCGATGATGTCAATATCCAATTGTATACTAATAATTGACAATTGACAATTAACAAAACAATTAAAACAGCAAAAACAATTACAAGGTAAATTATTTCAAAGTAATATTCCCAAAGCCCACTCTAAATACAGTAGAAACTCGATGCATGCATTCCTCGATACCTGCGACATGTTTTTTTTTTCATTGCGCGCTCAGTACTTGCAACATTCGATAATTTGTACCTCGATACTTGCAACATTTTTTGCTTTGTCTTCCTCGTTTGCTCTTTTTACATTGTATTTTTGAGAATAAAGCTCAGGGAAGTACCGTCGATGTCTTTCTGGTAATGACATTTTTTGAATCGAATCAGCTGAATGAACCTAAGCGAAATACCGTCCAATTCATTTGCTGACGAAATGGCAGTTTTGCGTTAAGTATTGCATGCTGTGGTTCTGAATCCGGTCCAAATAAAAGGAAAACTCTTAAGATTTCTGAGTTTCCAAAAATGGAAGAGACGTTGTTCAACTAGTTTGCGGATTAAAGAGCCAAAAACTTGATATGTTAAAAGAGAAAGCCAAGTTATTACATGCCAAAATTCCGGAAAAGCATGGAGACTTCCAATGGTTGGGTTGTAAACTTTAAAAAGAGGCATGGAACACGAGGGCTAAAAATTTTCTGGGAAACATTATCAAATAAGAGTGGATCCATTAATCCACTTTGAACAAACTTAACAAAACAATTTTAGATTTACGTTTGACAAAGGAGCAGATATGCACACAATGCCGATGAGTCTTGCTCTAACCCGATAAAACTCTTGTGCGCTCAACAGAAACCTCAGTTCAGGAGCATAAGGTCAGTAAGGACCGAATAACGCTTGTACAATTACTGCTGGAAATCATAAAGTAAAAATACTTCATTAAAAACTGTTACAAATATGCCTGTTGCCTACAAAGTAAATAAACGTGCTTGGATGACCTTAGCTTAATTTGATGAATGGTTTCACAGAGCATTTGTATGCTTATTTTTTGTCAAAACAAAGAATCCATTTTTAATCCAAAATTGATTAAATAAATAAGCAATATAGTTCCTTGCTGCGCAAAATCTTCCGGAAAAAGCACTTCTTCTTATTTGCATCCCAAAGAAGGCGAGTTAAAGAGCTACGACAACCAACGATTACAGCAAACTGATGATGCATTCAATATTCATTGCAACTATGCTTCGGGGAGTAAAACCATTGCAGCAATCTCTCAATCTGAAATCGAGTAGTGGATTGTTGAACCTCATTCGGAACCCACAGCTTCCAATGAAGAATACTGTAGTGAAGACGACGAAACAGTCGGTGAAAGATCCAACGACGTGATGTTAAATACGAATAAAATTACGTCGGAGGAGGCAATATCGGCATTCAATATATGCTCGGATTGGGCAGAGCAAAACAATGATTGCTTAGACGATGCTACGACGCTGGACAGGCTCAGAAACAGTGTGGTACTGAACAAATGACTGTGTACAAAACCAACCAAAATCGAAAATTTCTGTAGTTTCAAATGAAACTTATCGCTTTAAAGTGTATTTATTTATTGTAATATAGTAAAATCATATAAACTTCGATTGCTATCAGAAAAAGAAATTTTAATTTATATGGAAAAAATACCGTAGTACTTGCGACAATCTCGATCCTTGCACAGAGCCCGGTTGTCATAACGTGCGAGAATCGAGTTTCTACTGCAGATCAGAATTGAGTTATCCAAACCCGAAAGTTTTTTCCTCCTAAAAAATCTTTAAAATTATTTTTAATTTAATTTTAATTAAAATTAGGTAAATAAATATTATATATATGTATGTATTATGTTCACTCCCATTGCGATTTTATTACTAGTACATATGTTTTAAGCAATAATTTATTCTCAATAATTGTTTAATTTTTGCCCATATTCTCTCCCAAAGGGAATTATATTAAATAATGACGACATTTCGACAATTTATGTATATAATATTATATTTCACGATTAAAAGTTTTGAAAATACGTATTTATGTAAACAAAAGCCTGAACACTTCAATTTATAATGAACTCAAAATTGTTTTCTAAAAAATATCTTTAACTCCGAAACACTTACGTCAATATGTACTTTTCATATTGTGGAAGAACTTAATTGTGAAAGGAAATACTGAATCTGGTTTATACTTGAGCAGGCTGAGTATATAGTCGTATATGAAATCCACTGCTTCGGGATGATTTTGTAAATATTGTGTGGCACTTTCTAATGTTAGTTTTCTTTTCTTTTGGTAATGGCTAAAAAGCAAGTTGTCTCTCTTCCACATTAATTCCAGTTTAGGTAGTATTCGCTCTTTCGGCTTTTGTGGGCAACGTGTTGTATGCAGTAGGTAGTTATAGTCAGGCCAAAAATGTAATACTATTTTGCCATTTGAAGTAAAATATGTTTCGGATTTCTCTTCAGCCACATCGTTGAAATATTTGCAGTTCTTTACAACAATTACGTTAGCAAAGTTCCGATAGAATATGCGAACTTTTTTACGTTCCTTCTCTACTGTGATGATACCACGCAACACTTTTCCTAAAATGAAATGCCATTTTTCAGATTTTGACAATAAAAACTTAAGGATTATTAATTGATAAAAATGATATTAATTGATAAAATTAAGATGCATATATGTGTGTCGCACCTTTTAAACATTAAAATAAAACGTCAATATGGAATTTTGAATCAGAAAATATGGAATTTTCTACCAATAAAAATATGCTAATAATGTACTGTAATTCGTTTGTTTATTTTTTTCATTATTGTGTATGTATATACATATATCGATATGGACAAACATCAAAACATAGTTGCCACGATTCGATTAAAATGCAATAACAAAGAGAAAAAATCGCATAAATGAACACTATTGCCACAATTTAATATTAAAATGTAAGCAAACCCAAGGCAAACAGGCTGTGTTGGGTTTGGGTAATGATATTATAAAGGGTTTTCCAATAAGAGGTGTTATTTTGATATTCAAAGAAAACGCTAATTTTTTAATATAAAGGATCGGATGTTTATTTCATTATAAAGAGGAAGGTATGCCATTAATAGTGGTAAATAACATCAGGCAAATGACCACCACGGCCACGCTTACAGAACAATATCCTTTTCATGAAATTTTCCATAACCGAATTGCAAAGTGGCTGCCCTATGTCCTCGATAGCCTCACGAATTCAATCTTTGAGGTATTGCATCGACCCTGGGCTGTTGGCGTAGACCTTCTCTTTCACGTGGCCCCAAAGAAAAAAATCACAAGGAGTTAAATCACAAGATCTCGGTGGCCAATTATGATCACCTCTTCGAGAGATAACACGGTCCGGAAACTTTTCCCGTAAAAGATCAATGGTTTCGTTGCTTGTGTCGCACGTAGCGCCGTCTTGTTGAAAATAAACGTTGTCCAGGTCAATACCATCCAATTCCAGCCATAAAAAATCGTTAATCATCTCTCGATAGCGTTAGATAAAACCTGTTATTGATTAACCCTTTATATAATATAGGGTTTTTTAATAGGTGCGCTTCAACTTTTTTCCGATAGGGAGGGCGAACGACGCAATATTTTTTATTTTTCGCTTGTCATTTGTAAACTTCATTAGTATACATTTCATCATGGAACGCTACATACTTGAGCAACGATTGCAAATCGTGCAAATTTTTTATGAAAATAATCGTTCTGCTGCTGCTACTATAGGGTGATCAATCATGTTAATCAATAGTTAAAAAATAAAACAAAAATGTAAATTATAATATGTTCAAAACCTTTATTTATCATTTGAAAGGACATTCTTTGACATTTACTTTTTGAATATGACTTCATTCAAATGTTGGCCGCAACTACGCTTAAGGTGGTCCATTCTGAAGGTCCAATTTTCAATCACTCGTTCGAGCATTTCGACTGGTATGTCGTGAATAACACGCGTAATGTTGGCTTCCAAAGCTTCAATCGTAGCTGGTTTATCAGCATAGACCTTGGACTTCACGAATCCCCAAAGAAAAAAGTCCAAAGGTGTGATATCACAAGATCTTGGTGGCCACCTCACAGGTCCTAAACGTGAAATCAGCTGCTCTCCGAAATGACTTCTCAATAAAGTCATTGTTTCACGAGCTGTATGGCAAGTGGCTTTGTCACAGAACGCTGATTTTCATAATACAGTTGAACAATTTGTAGACGTTGTTGCGGTGTGAGTCTTTCCATGATGAAATGCCAAACGCTGTTCAACAAATCCACGATGACAGTTTGCCACAACTCGCGCGCGATCTGTAAAAAAAACGCAAATGAAAAAAACTCCTCTTAATTGATCACCCTATATAAGAGCATTACGGCCATTTTACGGTCCATTTAACAAGCCGTCCCGTTTTGGGGTTATGTGAAGTCATTGGTCTACAGTAACAAGCCGGCGACGATTTGTGAGCTTAGAGCCAATATTGAACGCGAAATTGCTGGAATTTCGGCCGATTTATGCAAAAGAGTGGTCGAAAATTGGATTCAACGATTGGACTTCGTAAAACGTGCACGCGGTGGTCATGCAAAAGAAATCGAATTTCATACTTAAATGTATGTATATGTTCAAACTCGATAATATAAAAAAAAAATAGTTAAAAAAGTCAAACCGTTTGTGTTTTATTCAAAAAACTTCAAAAGTTGAAGCGCTCTTACTGAAAAACCCATTATATATGTATAGTATATTGGCCTTTTGTGGTGCGTATTTTGATGTTTTACCATACAGTTTTATGCCGCCTCCAAACGGTAGATGGATTTATATCAAAAAGGTTTATCATGGCAAAAATAAACCCGGTGGCTGCCCATTGCCGGTCAAATGAGACCGCCATTAGGAAAACTAGAAAACGGTTTCGTCTTCGACCATGTTCGGTCACAAAAATTCGGATGGGTTTCGGTTCGGTACTTTTAGTTTTTGTAACAGTTTTTGAATACTGCTATCAAACCTTTATTGGTTTTTTTTTTACATTTCATTACACTAAAATTTCTTGGGCTTTAAAATTACATGCTCAGACATTTTCCAAAGAACCTCTACAGAAAGTTGAAAATTTGAATACTAATTATTTGAAAGTTGTTAATTTTTTGTGAATTTTTTAAAAAGTTCGGAACTTTGATTTATAACATTTTTGTTATACCTATGTATATCATCAGTATCAGACTTTTTGATTTCATCCCATTGTGTTATTGCATGACTTATTTGTATGACATACTTTTATTTCTTTTTTTCGTTATTTACATTTCAAGCTTAGTGTTAACGCTGCTTTTTTTAGTAAACTCTTAGATATTAATGGCCAGTAGGAATCAATCTTCGGTTGTTTCGTTTTGTTAATAATTCTAGTATTAAGAAACAAAGATGATTTCTTAGCTACTTCTTATTGTAAATACGAAGTAGTTATAAGTTCTAGTCGAAATATGACTAAATATGATATGTTTTGATTCTAATTTATTATTTACTTATCGCAATGTTAGAGATGCAAATAATTCCAATCAAATTTAATTGCTGTTGATCGATCTTTTCATTCTTCTACTGTCCAGCTTGAAAATAGTTACTCTCTTCTTAACCAGCTTTACGTATGTCTCAATGAGCATCATGCCAATATATTTACTTGTGTTTTTAGATTCCGCCTGCTAGCACTGATTCTTTGTATCATACACTGAACAACATTTTGACTTTTACCAAAATAATGAAGTATGCAATTTTTATTTTCTAGGTGACTTTAACTTGAATAATAATATTGAAAATTTCGATGGAATCAACTTCAAGGTTGGTCTGTTTAGTACCAGCTTTATTAAAATAAACTCATATTTCAATCTGCTTAATAAGTTTGTTGATTTTATTTTAGTTGTTAAAAATTTTGGTTCTCATCTGACTGAAAGTGCTTTCCCCGTCTGTAAATCTGGCATGCTCTTTCTTTAAATTCTATAGAATTTGGTTCAGTGTCAAATTTCAACAACAACAAATTGCTTTAATTTTCGGGATGCTAATTTTGACACCCTGAATTCAAAAATTGTTGAAATTCATTATTTAGGTTTTCGGTCAAAAAGTGGTGCTGAATGCTTCGATGCTTTCTTGCTGGAAACCATCGAAATTTTAAGAGCTGAGCTAATAAGTTAACCTGGTACAGGAAAGGTTTAAAAATATTGAAGAATCGGAGAAAAAAATATTTCAATTTTATCGGGAGTTTTTTTTTAAGCTGCATGAGAACTATCGATAACGATAACTATGGTTTCACAGATGAAAATAGCAAACTGTGTACATACATATATTCTTAAAAAATACATATGTTCACTCACCGAATAGGTTCAAAGTATAATATTCGAAGTTCCCAACAAAGTTATTGATAATTAAGTTCCTCATCACTAGTTGTACACCACCATCCATGATAAAAACTGGCATTCGATCTTTGATATTAATTACAGCTTTAAATTTTTGTGAGTCAGCATTTATTTTGGTTTCTCGAATCACCATCAATGTATCTCCTTTATTACGGGCTTCCATATTTTTCTCCTACGTTAATCGAAAACGGTTGCATTCAATTCTTTTTAATTTAGGAACCTAAATACATACTTTTGTACGCAATGACGGACCAATGTACTATAGATCTAATGATCACTTGATCTGTGCAAAATTAATAACAGCAACACAGTTAGTAACTTTCATTGCTAAGTTGAAATCCGTTTATCAAATCATAGAAATTTTACTACTTTTAACTTTACTTCTGGTTTTCAATATTCTTCAGCCATTTTAAATATGTACAACTAAGAGTTTTTTGGTCTGATTATTTCTTCAAAATAACTTTACAATTACCTCGATAAAATCTTACAGATTGTTTTCTAGAGAAGAGGAAAATTCATAATTGTATACTGGATTTTGGCCAAAAGAGAGGCATTATTTTTTTCGATATCTGTTCGAATTGTGTTTAACCATTATTACTAATACAGCTTCAAACACCCCCCTTTACCTTTCAATAATTATTTTAGCTGTATGCAGTACAAGAGATTCAAACTCTTGCCTTTCGGACATTACTTTTATACCCACATACCTCATACACTAATACATACATCACCAAATAAACAAATTTTCACAACTTTTCACTTCCACGTGAAAATATTCTTTCATACGTAGAATATTCCTTCATAACCTAAGCGAAGACGATATGGAGCACAAGAAATGTCGCCTGTGTTGTCGCCCTCTTGCTTTGCGATACTCACGATGACTCCGGACAAGAGGCATGCATTGGCCAAGACAAACAGCCAGCGGCCACCGTTGGGCGTCAAACGTTACTGTACAGGGTCTCGTTGAGCACACTGAGGCAAACGACGAACCGAACAGCCAGCCGCCGTTCAATTCGCGGACCCCTGCGAGATCTCCAAAGCCTACTACCGCCAGGCATCAACGAATCAGGTGGTGCAATCAATAGTCATTATCGCACTCAAATCCAAATATATATCTTAGGCTCGTGAATCATGACTTAAGTTGAATACAAAATATTTGAGTTCCTCAATCCTAAATCGAATATTTACTTTTAACTTGAGATAAAAGCAACCAACTTTGCATATTGCCTTTTTTTGGGATAGTTGAAAATGTATTGTACTAGAGCGCCATAGAAACCTATCTACTCAAGAAAATCTCAGCAATGAGAACAAAACAATACCAGCGAGAACAAGGCATCCTCGATACTTTTTCTCTAATACCTAACATTTTTTACCCGATGCTTTTTAATTACGATACCAAATAAGTAGCGGTACTCTTCTGTCGATATTTCTAAAGCACCAACAAAACTTTTTGTTTCAAATAAAACGGTGCCACTCGTATAGTGGAGTTCACGAGCCAGAGGAGCAACTGCTCAAGCAAAGAGGTAAAAAAACAAATTTATTCTGAACATCAATGAAATACATGATATTATCTGAAGTATGATATGTGCCATTGGAAGCTACAACTTCACTCCATCTTTCAGGCAGCACACGGATTCCTCTGACAAAAAAATTAAGTTTTTTTGACTTGATCCACTCATTGAACAAGTTTGCGATGCTCTCGTAAGAAGTGAACCGCTCTCCAATAAGGATTGACTGCATTAATAGGAACAGATGGTAATCAGAGATGCAATGTCTGGAGAATACGGTGGATGGCGCAAGATTTCCCAATTCAGTCCCTCTAAATATTTCTGAACCGATTTAGCAACGTGTGGCCTGGCGTTGTCATGCAGGTGGTGCTTCTTTCGGTGCAGGCGGTGCTTCTTTCGTTTCTCTTCAACCCTAACTTTCCGTACAACAGTCGAATTTCCACCCGAAAAACATACCTTTTTTTCAAAGTCCGCCATTTTGTTATTTTTGAAAAAAAATTCCCGTTGCAGCACCTGTTAGAATGACAAACCTACAGAATAATAATCAGTTTAATTTTTTCGTTTTAGATGTCCTGAAGAGCCAAAATCCTGCTGACAAGCCACCTATCTTTTTTTTAAGATGCTTACTTTGGTGCCACACAACTACAAAAACATATGTATGTCAAAAACAAGTTGTTCTTGTATACTATTTGATGTCAATAATAACATACTATTGTATAAAATCAAAACGATCGCATTTTATTTTCTTAAAAAAAAAATCCTAAAAAATATCTATAAAAAATGAGTATTTGACCAGACTACTACCTTAAGAGTTATTAATGAAAATTGACTTCCCGCACATGCTCTTTTTTCGGGACGAGCGTAGACATTTTTGACCTCATATATACATCTTCAAATCACCAGTTATTACTAGAGCAAACACAAAAATAGTATCAGCAGTGACACCTCTTTTACGAGGACGGAGACGTATTCCCATATCCGTTAATATAGTGGAACGGAGCAATACACCAATAACATGAAAACAATTTGTGGACTTCTACAATACTTTCGACGACCGATTCCTTGCAACGGGTGGTTATAATTCCCAAAGTAAATGCCAAAGGAAAGCAACTATCAAAGAAACCGTCGAATCAAGTAAATTTTATACTTATAAGATATCTCCGAAAAAGCCTACATAAGGGCCCACTGATCCTGAATCGCCAGATTTAATCGACCTTCCCACTCTGAGAAAAGTATAATACAATCAAATTATAGTATAAACAATTGCTGATCTTCCATCATTTTTTACCTAAACACAATAACCCCAACTAAAAGCTATTTAAGCGCTCACATAGATCTTAACCTAAATCTTGATACAGCGACTTACATTGAAAACGCGTTTGAATCAGCAAGCAGCTCTATTCTACAATCTACCTAAATGAAATAAAAAGTCTGATGTATCAAGCCAGCAAATTGATCTGCTTGTGAACGACGGGAATGGCGAATGGGAATAACGTTTATTTTTTTATATTTAATTTAGTCCGAGAGAATTTTATATAAGTGGCATTAAAAGTTCGAAGCCCTCCCAATTGCCTGGGCACAACTTTTGAACAAGCATTTATTATAAGTACGAACAATTTGGTGCGACTTTTTGATCCGCCAGTGTGTATATACAAGGTGGCGGAAAATTAATCACTCTATCGGAAGAACTAGCAAAGGAGCGTGCAATTTTAGTAAAAAATTAGTAAAAAAGTTGTTCAAAAACACAATTGGATAATTAATTTTGTGCCACCTTGTACTTAGTATGTATGAATGTACTTGTTTAAACGTAAATATTTATTTGAATTACTTACTATTCTCGCTTTGTCTATGTAATCGAACTCACTACGCTTCTCTACTATTAGTAAAAATTTGTCATTATATTTGCCCCGCAAACAGTGGCCACACATATTCTTGCTTTTCCCTTTTTCCATTTGACTACGGCTAAATACTACATAACCATCATAGCTTTCTTCTATGTTAAGGTTCATGTAACCAACTTCTTTCAGTTCACTTTCCAGAAAAATTTTGTTTTCTTCATTCAGTTTGCAGGGTCCAGTTTTAACTTGTGATATATAAAGCTTTTCTTCAAAGAGCAGTGCCTGTTTCTCATTTCGCATTTCCTTAGCGGTCACGTCCCATTGGCATTCTTGAAACTGCTTCTCTGTGGGTTCGATGATAGAGAGTAACGCGGAAAAGATGCTGTCTAAGCTTATCTCGTCTTCCGGCCTCATAACGAATTTTTTCTGACAAGGCTTGTATTCCCATGCATCCTCTGGCCGAGATTGAGTGATGTCCTCAAATTTGGGCGATTCAAGTAAACCGCAATCTTGAATGAATGCTTATAACAAAATTTTATGGGTCAATTTTTTATTAACTCATTCAAAGATATTACTAACCCATTATTAAATATAAATATTTGTTTTTTCTTAAATATTGAAATATTGTAAATTATTCCAAATTTCAACTGCCAAATACGAAAATATGAAAAACAATTGAAAACTAGAAAAATGCAGAGCAGAGAAAAGTCATGGGGAAATAAAAAATTGAATCATGATCTAAAGGCATCTTGACATGTTCAAATTCTGCTTCAAATCTCTTTGGTTGATGATCTTCATATAGGTTATTGGATATTTGTTCTCGTGAGGTATTCGGTTTACCATCTCTTGCAAGTGGTTTTATACAAGGTTACAAAGTCACTCGTGAAAACTAGACAGCTCTAATATTCAAAAACACTTGCAATGAAGCGTGTAAAGTTCAATATAAAGATGTCGATCTATCAAAAAACTATCTTTTTATTTAGTAAAAAAGTTATTCAAAAACAAAATTAAACGTCAGCTGTATGTCAAATTTAGTCTTCAATTGAGTGGTTTTTCGAAATGAGTGCTGTTTACGCCTCTCGCTTTAAGGCAATTTTTCTATGTTTGCATGAAAAGGGACCCAAATTAACGCAAACTGCTGCTGCGAAATATATGGGAAAGTCGAAGCAGTTCGTTAGCAAGTGGATAAATCGCTATAAAAAGGTCGGTAACATTGAAGATTTTCCTGATCGCGGAAGTGCAAACAAAGTCTCAAAAAAAGACGAAAAAAAGATTCTCGCATTGTTCTCGAAAGATCCAACTTTGACGTTACGTATAGCTACTGTGAAATTGAAAGCAATTGAATCAAATTGACATACCTTACGGAACGATTCGCAGGCACTTGCTTGCCAATAAACTGAAATATCACAGTACTTTGGAAAAACCAATGTTGAGTGCAAAACACGTTGAAAAACGAGTGGAATGGGCGAAGGAAAACTTGGACGATTGGAGCAACGTAATTTTTTCTAATGAATCCTCCTTCTGGGCACTTCCGAGTATCAAACACGCCTGGACAACCTCCACCAGTAGGATGCTTTAACGGACTGTTAAACATCCCGTCAAGGTCCATGTTTGGAGGTGCTTCTCAAACAAAGGTTACGGTATTTTGTTCTTATTTACCGAGAATTTACAATATATTAACAGGCTTTGTTACCATCTTCTAAGCAATGGTATATCAAGAAAAATGAAAGCTGGATCCTTCAAGAGGACAACGATCCGAAATATCGGAGTGGAGCGTGTAGCGAGTTGTCACTTTAGATTGGCCATCTCAGTCACCGGATGCAAATCCCATAGAAAATGTGTGGGCTCTGATGAAAATGCAGCTTCGCAGACGCAGGCCATGTAATTTAGATCGACTTTCTCGACAAATTCGCAAAATTTTGAGGTCTTTTCCGGTAGAATATGCAGAAGAACTAGTAGAAAGTATGCCCCGACGGTGCCAGGCCCCAATTGACAATGCAGGAGATTGGACTTGCTACTGAGGCATTTGCATTGAGTATTGACGACCAAATTATCAATAAATTTGCGAATTTTCGAAAAATCAATTGTTGTTATTATTTAACAGTGAACGAACTTTTACAGCTTCAAAATATCGAAAATCAAAAATTACAAACATCAATAAGTCTATTTATTACTATGAAAGTTTCTTTGCTACATTATCAGGGAATATTACCTTTAATAAACTTTAATAACTAAGATAACGTTTATTATATTATATTTATTATTATTATATTACTCTAAATTAGTAATATGCTCAGTGCTCATCCTTGCACCTTGTACCTATTCATCGTTCGGCTCCTCATTCATTGCCAACGAGCTGTTCAAAAATCAAGCCTCTCAATGTTACGAAGAAAAGAATACAGTAAATTTTGAGTAAAGACTCAAATTTAAAATATCAAAATAGACTAGCTGAACCGAAGCTTACACCACGTCACCAAGCAACTAGATTCGCATTCGTCGATAGTCATTAGTTCTGGGATGATGAATGGCAATCCGTCATTTTTAGCGATGAAAGTAAAACTTAATCTCGATGGGCCTGATGGTTGTCAGAAGAATTGAAGAGATATTCCCAAGCTACGACAAATGCGTCAATCCCGAAACTACCACAGTGTTTCTCTTATAACCTGGGGCATTTTAGCTATCGGGGTAATACCCCAATTTATTTCATTTCGCATACGAGTAACGCAGAAAATTACGTAGTGGGCTTGGAAAATGTTTTATTGAATTTTGCCGAAGAATTTAACGGCGAATCTTAAACGTTAAAACAGAACAATGCTCAAATCCACAGCGGTAAGCATACAAAGGAGTTATTCGCGTCAAAAAATAGTCCTATGCTGAAGTGGTCCGCTGTTAGTCCAGACCTGAATCCAATAGAGAGCTACTGAAACAAGTTTATCAACCTAGATGCAATAGGCTATTCAAAAGCTATTCAATAGGAATGGGTCCTTCAATCACTCGTAAATTCGATACCCCGACGACTAATATCAGTTACAAAAAATAAAAGAGGGCATACAAGCAATTAATTTTAGTTTACACTGTTTTCTTAGAATTTATGTTTTTCTTAGGTTTAATGTCTCATATAACTATTTCCTTTTATGCCCTTGAATATTACTAAATTTTTACAAAAAAAGCCTGAAATAAATGCCCCATTCTTACGTTTGCTTTCTTCCCTTATGCCGAACCTTAACCTCTGATTACACAGTCCTGCGAGGGTGAGTTTCTAGAATGGCTGTACTTGTTTCTTGTAGTTTTTTATGCGCTGAAAACGAATCTGACCTTCAAAATGCTCCATCACGTCAGGATTTTTGGTAAATGAAGCCTAAAAGGTCAAAAAATGGCCATTTTAGCCATTTTTGATAATTTTTTTTGGGATAGAAATTTTTTTTTAATTTTCGACGAAAAGGTCGCATAGTGCAACTCTTTAGCTTTAAAACCCATTTTTTAAAATTATTGTACGATTTTTTAAAAAAAAGTTATGACATTTTGAAATTATATTAACAGTTTCAGTTACGTATACGTTGGGTATAACGTCTATTGGCGTAACTGAAACTGTTAATTTCAAAATATCATAACTTTTTTTTAAAAAATCGTACAATAATTTAAAAAAATGGGTTTTAAAGCTTTGTACTATGCGACCTTTTCGTCGAAAATTGAAAAAAAAAAATTTCTATCCCAAAAAAAATTATCAAAAATGGCTAAAATGGCCATTTTTTGACCTTATAGGCTTCATTTACCAAAAATCCTGACGTGATGGAGCATTTTGAAGGTCAGATTCGTTTTCAGCGCATAAAAAACTACAAGAAACAAGTACAGCCATTCTAGAAACTGAAAAAAGTTAAATTTCGCAGGCCTGTGTTATTTTATTGCACAAAAAAATTTGTTTGTTCAGTGTCCCATATAAATACTTCGCTTAGTGTTTATGTGGCTATATCTATCTCGATTCCTTTATGATGTTACATTCAATGCTCATCTGAACAAAATTATAATACCCTTGTGTACCCAACATATAAAAGCGCGCGGATATAATAATTTATCTTTTTAATAAATAATAAAATTAAAATATAAATTAAAGCGAAAACTATACTATCACAGATTAAGTAAAAATTAGAGTAAATTTCTGAAAACTTCTTGCTCTTATATATACGAGTATGTATGTATTAATACATGTATTAAATGGCTAGGTACATAAATTTCATCTTATAAAAAGGGGTTTTAATTCCAAAAAAGATGAATTTCAAAGTTTCCACAAGAATATCTGGTTTTATTTAGTGGAATATTTTGAAGTGAGTACAAAAAATGAAAAACCTCTCGAGTGGACGTATTTCGCAAAGTGAACGAAGGTCACACGAGAGCGCTGTTTCTATACTCTCAGGCACAGAACTTTTGCTTACAGAATTAAAGTTAATGCTAAATTATACGGATGCTACAATCTCTAATAAAACCCGAGCACGCGGGTATTTAATTTTTCAGTGATATTTTGTATTTTTATTTTTCCATAAATTACAACAAGGCTTGAGAGAGAATGATAAATAGTATAAAATAAAGCAATAAAAAATTTAGATTTATATACGAGTATCGACTACGCACATACTGTATAAGACTCAGTTCAAAATAATAGATACTTCTCATATTTCAAAAGGTTTTATTCAAATTTAATGTTACTTAGAATATATATCCCAACTGGCCTAACTCCTTGTGTATTCTCTGGTTATCGATCAGATTGTCCATCCATAGTTGATACGGGTAATCATCATGTACACCACCATACCTTTCCAAAATAAAAAATAAAAATAGGCTGTGTAAACAATTTAAGAATTTGTTCAATATATAATATTTCACCTCTTTGGCAAGTGATTCGGGCTTATATGCTTATGAAGTGACTTCATATCCGAGCCATGTATGAACAAACGTTCCTTCATCGCGGCATTCATAAATGGCTTAAACATGTTGTATGCAGCATTGAACGCCCAATTTTGATTTACAATGTGCAGGGCTGAAGTTCTTACTGGCATAGATGTCTGAAAAATAGTTTTTGGACAATATATTTTTGGACTGCTATATATTTTGTAAATCACTGTGTTCTTAACATTTTTTAATTTCTTACCACTAATAAAGCGATCATTTTCTGCACCACGCTTGGACTTAAGTGAAATACATGGCTCAAAGAGAGATCTTTCAAGTCGAATATGCCTATTCCGCCTATCACCTGTGCAATTGGCTCTAACGAGCCCAATTCGAGTAGAATGATCGTGGCACGAAATATATCGTCGACAGAGATTTTGCCTGGTTTCCATGCACCGAAACGATAAATCAAAATACGATGCCCTTTTTGATCCCGATATGGTGTTACTGTTATAATATCCTCATCGCCTAAGGATTTTAGCTGCAGCGGCCTCACTTTTTCATAATATGTCTTATTCTGCTCACGAAATTTGCAATAATTGACCATCTATATTTATACAAATAGTAGAAGCTATGGTTAAAAATAAAGACTCTTTGGTGTACAAAAGTATATGACAGCACTTATATCTATCTATAAATCTTACATATTAAAGTACACTTCTCACAAAAATTAAGGGAACAGAAAAATTTCCTACATTTCTTAGTTATTTTTGAAAAGGTGTATCTCGGTGAAAAATGGTCGCACGGAGTTCCGAGCAAAATGAAGCTTTTAATTTATAGTTATAAGATCTTTGAGCAAAAATTTTTCTTATTTAACGGTTATTTTTTAATCGTCAGTTAAAGGGCGACACAAACATTTTCGAAATTGTTTCCCTTTTTTTTTGATTGCACGGGCTTGGCAAAATTTTTCCGACTAAAACTAGCCATACAGTCAACTAGCTTTATTGTTTATCTTCAATTTGCTTTTTTTGAATTCTCGCTTCGATCATTTCTCTCTGAGATACCCGCATTTTACGAAAAAATACCATTTTATCTTTGATCATTGATATCTCAGTAACTAATAACCCCACAATAAATGAGACAATAGTTTTGGAAAGTAAAATAAATGTCCTATAAGATCCTAGTTTAATTATTTGAGAAAATTTTTTTTTTACCTTTAACGTTGGTTTGAAGTGAAACGCCTTTTTACGATTTTTCAGAAAATCTATCGCTCACTTACAAATATTATATTAATGTAGGGACTCATGTTTTCAGGGATTTCAACAGTTCAATATTCCACTAATAACCCTGTAAATTTTTAAATCGATCCATCGAGCCGCTCGGACTGATTCATCAAAATTTTATAAAAGAATTAAAGGAACAAGTGCATTGTTTTGAAACATTGGCTAAATATTATTACACAAAATTGAAAAAACATTTTTTTTTTTCAACTTATTTCGCATTTTTGGCTTTGTATCTTATTTTATTAAAAAAAAAATTCAACTGGTCTTTTTTCGTAAAATGCGGATATCTCAGAGAGAAATGATCGTAGCGAGAATTCCAAAAAATTGAAGCTAATAATCAAGCTAGTTGACTGAATGGCTAGTTTTGGTCAGAAAAATTTTGCCAAGCTCGTGCAATCAAAAAAAGGAAACAATTTCGAAAATTTTTGTGTCTCCCTTCAACTGACGATTACAAAATAACCGTTAAATAAAAAAAATGTTTGCCCAAAAATCTTAAAACTAGAAATTTAAAGCTTCAATTTGCTTTTTTTCGGAACTCCGTGCGACCATTTTTCACCGAGATACAGCTTTTCAAAAATAACTAAGAAATTTAGGAAATTTTTCTGTTTCCTTAATTTTTATGAGAAGTGTATCAAAAAAGTTGCATGTGCCCTAACAACTCAGCTAAAACTTCAATCTTATTACATGACTAGACGTGTGGCATTTCTGTTCAGTAAGGTTTGGCAAGTCATTATGAATCATTTAGCGTCAGAATAGTGCTTCCAAATTTTAGAAATTACTTCGAAAAAAAATAAATCTATTCGCAAAGTTCATAGAGCACTGGCGGCATCATCGGTATTTCTTTCCTTAAAAATAAGGGAAAAGCTGGGGTTTCGGTGAATGGCGAGCGCTATTGAGCCATACTGACTGAATTTTTATTTTCAAAACTTAACCAGCTAAACATCGACGACATTTTGTTCCCACAAGGTGGCGCAACTTGCCATACATAGCGCTTAACAATTAATTTAGATATTACAATATTCAAGCCACCATTGACGCCATGTGGCCAGATTTATTAGAAAAAGTAGTCAAAAATTGTACTGATTGAATGGACCATGTAATTCATACCATGCCATGAAATTATCTACCAAATTTTAATAAAACAAAATTCCTTCCAACAATGTTTCTGCTTTGTACTATCATTTTATGTTCCCAATTGTTACATTATTAAACATCACATTAACTCTTCTGTGTGCATCCGGACCTGGCCAGACCAATTTAAATTTTGAATTAATTTTTAGTAGGTTGTGATAAGCTACCGGGTTCATATCTCAAGATATCAAGATATATCTAAATATAAAAATAAAAAGATAGAAAAATTTGTTTGCAACAACAAGTCTGGAATACTGCAAAATATTTGTATGTGATATTCACGTGTTTTCTTTGTGAATTTTATATGTACCTAAAATTTTTTAACTACTGCGTCAATGACAATGTTGACGAAGCCTCGGAGTTTAGACTTCGATAAATAAGATAAGATGACTTTTACCAGTTGATTGCAGGCCCATTTGCTCACAATTTTGGGGTTTTGAACACCAAATTCAATCAAATTTGGCAGAAGGTGCAGGTGAGAAGGGTGCATAAAATCTGTCAGATAGCGAACACGAAACATCAGATATTAACGACGACTTGAACGTACAGCAGTTCATCGGAGGATTACGACAATGAACTCAATATCGGCATCGAATATAATCATTTTCTCTATGCGAATGATGCCGCGAAGTGGTAAAAATACGGTCCACCAGCCGGAAGAGTCCACAACATTTTGTAGCGAAAGCAGAACTGGGCAACGTGAAGTGTTTCATTCCAATTTAAATTTAATTCGAAAATCAACTATTTTGTGTGGTTCTCACAATCCACACTGCAATATGGGACTTTAAGAAGTATGTCTCCTATTTATTCCTCCTGGAGTGGTTGCCCGTCATGCTCCAATACTCGTACATATGTATAACATTGAATGAATTTAATGAAATGTCAAATACTTTGGCCTTTCATTTTTCATCTTCCAAACAATCGTTCAAATTGTTACTGAATGAATTTAATATAAGTATAAACTATTATCGTTAAGTATTTTTTGTAGTCTACAAGTCATGGCGGTCGCCGTAGCCGAATGGGTTGGTGCGTGACTACCATTCGGAATTCAAAGAGAACGTAGGTTCGAATCTCGGTGAAACACCAAAATTAAGAAAAACATTTTTCTAATAGCGGTCGCATGCTATCGTTCCATGAAAAAGCTCCTCATAAAAAAATATCTGTCGTTCGGAGTCGGCTTGAAACTGTAGGTCCCTCCATTTGTGGAACGACATCAAGACGCACGCCACAAATAGGAGGAGGAGCTCGACCAAACACCCAAAAAGGGTATACGCGCCAATTATATACTTTCTTATTTCCCAGAAGGTGTACAATAATTGAAAAAGGTGTGGATGTAGTTCTTTTCGGAATACATATTTAACATATTCATAAATTTACAGAAATTAAAATGTTTCACTTGCTTTGTAACAAAAAAAATTAACAAACCAACAAAAACGCAGGTTAATAAATGTCTACATACTGTTCCAATATGTTTTTATATTTATATCGGTCACAGCAGATTCAATAATGGTCATATTTCCAACGCCAGATGCAGCTGTAGCTCCCCAAACCATTACGCTACCGCCGCTGTGCTTGACAGTTGCTATCGAATTTTTCATTTTCATATCCGAATTTCTTCATCTCCACATTTTAGCCCGACCGTCCCTTCAAAATATATTGAATTTCGATTCGACAGTAAATAAAACTTTGGACCAGAAATCCATTCCTTTGTCAATATGTGCCCGTGCAAATTCGAGCCGAAAGTGACGGGTTTTTCTGAAATCAGAGGCCTTTTATGTGGTATCCTGCTGAAATATCGGCTCTTATTAACATATATGTACATATTTTAGTAGTTCTTTGATGAACACTTTTTCCAGATGTCTGGACGATTGGTCTAACATAATTTCGGAGTACTCAATCTCAGATTTGTTTCGACTTCTCTTAAAATGGAACTTACAACTATTCTGGACAGCGCCTTTATTTTCATACGAATTAGTCTCTAAGATTTATTTTCTTTTTTATGTTTAACCACCAATTTTTTAAATCTGAAGATGTTTCTTTTCTACGGCTCATTATTTTATCCACTTCACAAGAAAAGTCACATGCCACGAAGTAAGCAATCATATGAATACAAAAAAATGAATTCCAAAAAATACTAGGTACATAAACAATTTTTTTCAATTATTGTATACCTTCTGGGAAATAGTAAAATATGTTATTGTGTATAGACTTAAGTCCTTCACTGTACATATGTATGTATTTCAAAATTTACTAGGATTAAATAAATAAATAAAAAATGTGATTTTACGTGCTTTGATAACAGAAGAAATAATTAGCTTTTGTTTACCAATTCGAAACTGCTCTCCACGTCCCAATAGCGTGCACGTAGAAATTTCTGCAAATAGTCATCATCAGTGCGGTGGGGCTTACAGTTGTCATGTTCTAAAAACATTTTGGACTACCAATGTTAATACTCATGCAGCCCGAAAACTTTAAATAACTAAATTATCTACCTAGGATGTACCTGCGAAAGTCGTCAATGATCTGTAGTTTTGTATCATCACATTCACCCTGTTCTTTGGCTATCTTTTGGATCTCCTCTGGCAACTCAGGCTCAAGATCTATATCGTGTTTAATTTCAACGGATGACATTATTATTGAGATCTGAAATTTGAAATGAAAATAAAGGTTAGGACCCTCTCCAAAGCTGGTCAGATTACAAAGTCACGCAAACAGACCTTCAACTCTTACATATTATACTTTATTATATAACATATGTATATGTATATGTATATGTATTGTGTGTTGTAGTAAAATTGAAATTGAACAAGTCGAGCAGCAACATAATTGTAAATAATGTAGGGTTTTTCAGTAAGAGCGCTTCAACTTTTGAAGTTTTTTGAATAAAACACAAACGGTTTGACTTTTTTAACTATTTTTTTTTTTATTATCGAGTTTGAACATATACATTTAAGTATGAAATTCCATTTCTTTTGCATGACCACCACGTGCACGTTTTACACTAGTGTGCTTAAATGCACTACGTGAACTCACAAATCGTCGCCGGCTTGTTACTGTAGACCAATGACTTCACATAACCCCAAAACGGGACGGCTTGTTAAATGGACCGTAAAATGACCGTAATGCTCTTAAAGTAGCAGCAACAGAACGATTATTTTCATAAAAAATTTGCACGATTTGCAATCGTTGCTCAAGTGTGTAGCGTTCCATGATGAAATGTATACTAATGAAGTTTACAAATGAGAAGCGAAAAATAAAAAATATTGCGTCGTTCGCCCTCCCTATCGGAAAAAAGTTGAAGCGCACCTATTGAACAACCCTATATATGAATAACATACATGGCGTTCACGAGATACCAAGGTCCGGGATTAGCTTGTTTCAATCCCATCCCGAAAATTCCAGGATTAGCTTGTTTTAATCCCATAACCTCGCAATATTGGAGAAAGGAATTAAAATAGTAAAAGTTTATTGCAAAATTTTATTACAACTAAAGCTTTTCAATTTCCCAGCCTCTAATAATTTGTTTCTAATAAGGCATCCTAATAATAATAATAGGCTTCCACCAAAGACAAACCTTGATGGAAATTGTTTGTACACTGTAATTCCTTTGTTTATATTTTTTCATTATTGTGTATTGTATAATCGCATAAATGAACACTATTGCCACAATTTAATATTAAAATGTAAGCAAACCCAAGGCAAACAGGCTGTGTTGGGTTTAGGTAATAATATTATAAAGGGTTTTGCAATAAGAGATGTTATTTTGATATTCAAAGAAAAATGCTATTTTTTAATATAAATGATCGGATGTTTATTTCATTATAAAGAGGAAGGTATGCCGTTAATAACATCAGGCAAATGACCACCACGACCACGCTTACAGGACAATATCCTTTTCATGAAATTTTCCATAACCGAATTGCAAAGTGGATGCCCTATGTCCTCGATAGCCTCACGAATTTCATCTTTGAGGTATTGAATCGACCCTGGGCTGTTGGCGAAGACTTTCTCTTTCACGTGGCCCTAAACAAAAAAGTCTAAAGGTGTTAAATCGCCAGATCTCGGTGGACAATTGTGATCACCTCTTCGAGAGATAACTCGGTCCGGAAACTGTTCCCGTAAAAGATCAATGGTTTCGTTGCTTGTGTGGCACGTAGCGCCGTCTTGTTGAAAATAAAAGTTGTCCAGATCGACACCATCCAATACCGGCCATAAAAAATAACACCTGTTATCGGAAAACCCTTTATTTGTATAGGGTTTGCCAACTGTTTTAGCTGATGTTTGTGTTTAAATGCACTAGTGGCAGCAAACCCAAAAGTATATTAAGGTGCGGTGGAAACGTTATATATATACATATTATATATTAGTTTTGTAATATGTCATATTTGGCTCAAATCGATAAAGAGCTTGAAAACATACATCAATAATTAATTGGGTTTTTTGTGAAGAAAACTTAAATGGATTCACTCATAATATCTCTAATGTAAACGGCTCCTTGGGCATGGATTTATTTGAGAAAATATTTGCATGTGGAACGGATTTAATTTTAGATTGCTTGGAAGTACCACTCTGGCACTTCTCAGGTAACACTAAAGCGCCATGTTCATACCATTATAAGATCTCCAACAGGAGGCTAGAGCTGTTGATATAATGGAGAAGATAGGTTGGCGCACTGCCCCAGGCGTCGAAGAAAGGAGCACCCAATAACCTTAATCGTCTAACTGCCAAGCCCAGACATTTACAGAAAATGTGCTCAACAGGTCCCACAGCTTCTGCAAGGGATATTTAATGGTAGCCTAGCCTTTCCGCGTGGCCAATGCCCGGTAAACACAGCTACGAGTTTGGAAATTGAATGACGTGGAGTCCCCATGACTTTCTGAGTCCTCCAATCAGTGGCCCAGGCTAGTATGACCGCCGCCATATCGTCCGCGTATCCTACTAGATATGTATCTTCGGGCATTTCTATGCTCAAGATCTCGTCGTAGCTCAGATTGCAAATATCGGGCCGAGAATAGATCCTTAAGCGGCGCCAGCTGTTACCGTTTTTGTTGCCTGACCATCTGGTGTATAGTACAGCAATTCACGCTCTGGAGAATCCTTAGCAGGTATGCAGACATTCGAAACCTTTGTCGTAGTGCCTTTATAATGTCTTTATTTCGTAAGCTGTTAAAGTCGTTTCGTACATCAAGCGTTACCTATTTACTAACTCCTCTATTGCGCCAAGGGTTGATTTTCCGCGCCTTGCTTGCAATCCTCCTGCGCTCTCAACTCTGTTTCCCGGCGCTGTCCAGCATGCGGACGCCAGACTGATGGTTGCGCTGGGGCGCCTTTACCCTTGCTGATCAGCGCCAGGTACTGTTTTTTCCACAGCTGTGGAAGATTCTTTAAGCAGCGCATGCTTTATAACTTCAAGTACCACATCTAGTCGCAAGTTTAAGAGCTTCAGCTGGAATGCCGTGTGGGCCTGGAGCTTTATTCCTTTTTAGGTTTCTTGTCAAGGTACTTGAGTACTTTCTCAGTGAAGGATGGGAGTATCACGTCATCTTGGGGGTCTCAGCCCCTGCACAGGATAGGGTGTGTAGGAAACAGTCTATCCACTATTTTGCTGAGGTTTGCAATTAGCTGCAGAGGGACGACCGCTATTAGAAAAAACTTGTTCTGTCATTTGGTGTATCATGCAGCGAGATTAATATAATGTATTATATAATAATAATATACAAAAATAAAAAACTTCACTTATTCTTTTTGACATTAAAAACTAATAACACAGATAATATTTACACACATTGACGCAAATTCATTTTTCAAATCGCTTTAGCTTCTCACTTGCTATTTCAATTTTTTGGTTTCTAAGAGCGATTTCTATTGCTTCTCGCTTCTGTAAAAATTCTAATTTGTTTTCTATGACATACTTTTTGTAATGCCAATTTTCAATACTGTTTAAATTATGCAGCATTTCCTTTTGTGTTTTTAACTGCTCGGACGCCATCAGGCATTTTTATTTATCCCACCTTCGGACTTTTTGGCTGGAGCGTCCGTGCTCCAACGTTAACTTAACGCCGTTCATTGGTTAGCCGATTAATGCCCTCTTCGGTGACATAACCAGTTAACCCAAACGCCAATGACTTGGCCCGAGGTGGCTTTTGCCTCCCACAATATCAGGGTTTTTTCCACTAAGACGACAATGCGCCCAATTTGTTGATTGTTTGATATTTTCCGAGAATAATTTTTAAAATAAATACAAATTTTATATTTTAGGTATTTCATCAGAAATACTTACATTATTTTTTCCATCTTCTCAAAACTATTGTATTTCCACAACTGATAAATAGTAGTTATTTGGTTTTGACAGTTCAGCTAACCACAAGTAGGTCTAGTTATGAGTCGTAATAGAGGCAAAAACTTAACGAACTCAACTGAAATGAAAAATTGAGTTGGGTTCTGATATTAAAACAACTATTGGCAATGACAAATATGATCAAATCTGTGCTGATCTCAACCATGTCAAGGATTTCGATACTATACTAACGAAGCGGAAGCAAACGTTTCCGTATAGAAAAAACCGTTTATTCAACTTGGATTTGGAATATCATTAAATTTTAGATGAAGCCCCTAAATTGGTATGTTTGTTTGTTAGACAAGTATATTTATATGTTATAGATATAATAAGTGGCCACCGCAGCCGAATGCATTGGTGTGTGACTTACATTTAGTAGGGCATGTGCTCAAAACCCAATGGGCGCATGAGACACGAACGATTTTTTCTAGCAGCGGTCGCCTCTCGGCAGGCAATACCAAATATCCGAGAGTTTTTCTACCATTAAAAAGCTCCTTATAAAAACCATGTCCCTCCTTTTGTTAAAAAAAACTTAAGACGCCGACCACAAATTGGAGAAGCTCGACCAAGCACCTAAACAGAGTTGTACGATCCAATAATAATGTATATCCGCATTTTTGCTATGAGGTTTCAGGAATGTGACAACGCTGAAAAATATTTATGTTTCATGAATGAAATTGTTTGCCTTACGCTGCGTTTGTGTGAATTTGTTAACACATAAATATCGAGGTGGGTGCAAATGCGTTAAGCCGTTGGATAAATAAGTGTATGTATGTCATAAATAAATATAATAAATGTACGACAATATCTTATGTCTATATTACTACTACTTGTATATACAAGTATGTGTACATGTTTTATATTAAATTTACTACAGCACTAGAGAGAAATTAACTAAATGTATCTAGTGCGATAATATATTAATATATTCATACTTACGTATGCATACATTTACATACTAGAGTGTAGACGCATTCGTATTTAAAAATATTAATATTCATCAGCCGACAAAAACGATAGCACATAAATATTGTAAACAGTTTTGACTACAATACTTAAAATAAGGTAGTTCCACTTAATGACATGTTAGTCAGCTGACTTTTGCTGTTACTATGACACTTTCCACGAAATGTACCAGATTCAAAACCGTTATTAATTTTTTTGTTTTCATTTGCCTTCAACTAAATTCAAATTCATTTTTGTAAAGAAAAAATCAGTTCCTTATTAAGTCTAAGAGCTCTTTGACAGAATCGCTATGTGTGTGACGTCCCGATGAGCAATTTACTCGTGTGTTGTTTGTGTAATTTCTTCTTTTTCTTGCATTCTTGTTCGCATTTTCACATCTCTCTCAAGCAATTGCAACCAATGTAACACTTTCTGATGAGCGCAATCTTGATTCAATCATTCTTAAATATATAAAAAGTCCGGCACTCGAAGTGTAAGCAATTTCAGACCGCTCGCGCATCAGCTGTGTGTTAGTTGGCTAAATGACAGTCAAGAGTATTGTTTACAAGCGCGCGGAAGCATTTTGCCGAGAGTAAACACGAAAAAAGAAAATCAGTAATGGATTTCAAACGTAATAGTGTAATTGCATTATATTTGGCTGGAAAATCACAACCAGCAATTGTTCGTGAGCTCGAGCACCTTAAAGTAAATACATTTTTTGTTTATCTCACTATTACTCATTACAATGATACTGGTAGCATCGGGAATTGTCATGGAGGTAGTCATCAAAAGACTGCAACGTCACGTGAAATGGTTCAAAAATCGAAGAAGCGACTTGAGCGAAATCCCCGACGAAGTCCCAATCAAATGGCGAAAGAACTGAAAACGTAACATCCGCCGCATACTGAAACATGATCTCAAAGTTAAGCCTTACAAGATTCAAAAGGTGCATGATCTCACACCGAAGCAGTAACAAGCCAGACTTGAGAGAGCTAAGGAATTGTTTCGCTTGGCCGAAAGCGGTCAATTTCCGAACATTGTGTTTTCTGAAGAGAACATTTTTCAATTTGAGCAATTCGTAAACTCCCAAAACGATAGGGTTTATTTGACCCACCGTTCATACGAGAATTTGAGTCATCGATTGGCCACCAAGAGGCAGCACTCGCCACAGGTAAGGGTTTGGGACGCTGTAACAACAGATGGCCGCTCTACAATCGTTTTCATTGAGCCTGCCGTCAAGTTAAATGCGAACTATTATCGGGAAAGTATTCTAGAGGTTGCTTTGAAGCCGTGGGCAGACCATTTACGTTTCAACAGGACTCAGCAAAGTCTCGGAAAGCTCGAGTAAACCAAGAATAGCTAAAAAAACAACGTTCCGAACTTCATAACGTTCACACAATGGCTCTTAAATTCACCAGACGCGAATCCGATGGATTATTCTCTTTGGGCCATTTTGGAGAGCAAGGTCCGAACTAAAAGATTCACCAGTCTTGACGCGCTGAAAAAAAGCCATTGTCCGCAAGTGGGCCAAAATACCTGCAAGTCACATTCGGGCAGCTTGCGACTCGTTTCTGGACCTCTCAAGGTCATAGTCAAGGCAAAAGGTGGTCATATCGAGCAAAAGTAAATTGATTCTTAATTTTGTATTATTTTCACATATTTTTTACTTTGAATTGAATAAAAGTAATTTTCCAAACTAAATTTATGGCTTTTTTAATTGGTTATACCTCAAGTGCCGGACCCTGTATATGAAAACTAAGTAGAATCTAAGTATTGACAGAGGCATTGTGCGCTTTAGCAAGATAAGGCCGTCAGCATCATCTAAAGTTATAAAAAATGAATTGAATCTCTCGGTCATTGACGTTTACAGTCCGTCGTCGTCTAATTGAACAAAATCTAATCAAATCCAGAAGTCCTAGAAAAGTACCTTTTGACTAGGAAGCATGTGGAAGGACAACTCAGATATGCTAATGCTCATCTGATCAGGTCCGCAGAAAAGTGGCGAAACATATTGTGGACAGACGAAAGCAAAACTGTTTATTTGGTGGAACAGACTCTAGGCAGGATGTACGACGTCCACCAAACACCAAATATAATTCTAGGTACATAAAGAAGATAGTTAAGCATGGTGGCCTAAGTATAATGAAATGGGCTTGCTTTTCTTACAATGGCGTTGGCCCTATCCATATGATAAATGGCATTATGAATAGACATGTTTATATAGATATATTACAAAATATAATGCTACCATTTTCCAGTTGGGAAATGCTTATAAAATGGGCATTTCAACAGGACAACGATCCGAAACATACGAGCAAGCTTGTGAAAGATTGGTTTGCATCCGAAAAGTTCGATCTTATGCTATGGCCACCTCAGTCCCCTGATCTTAATCCTATCGAAAACTTATGGGGAGATGTTAAGCGGGTTGTGGCAACTGCAAATGCTTCAAACAAAGCTGAGCTTTGGCATGTGGTTCAGGAAGCATGGTCTCAAATCCCTTTGAAGCGTTGTCAGGACCTTATCCATTCCATGCCCCGCCAATGCGAAGCCGTTATTAAAAATAAAGGCTATGCAACTAAATATTAGACTGTATTGAGTATGATGAACTCAACAAATAATTTTTGAATGAAGTTACCTGGTTTTGTTTTTCCTTTAATGTAACCACTACTATAATTATGAACAGCCACTTTTCGGTGCACTTTGCAAAAGTCATAAAAAAATTACACAAACCAATCGAAAACAAATGGTATCTTTTCACTATTCTATTCCTTGTATGCTATTCTTAGAAATATATGTAACCCGTTTAATTTGTAAGGTTTAACATATAGAAAAATGAATATGAATGTTGTGAGGTTCTGCACTACTATATTTTTGAACACAGCTGTATATATATATTTTACAAAGTACGAAACTTGGATTTGTATGGTGTTTGTTATAGAACGAACTATATTTGTATAAAAAAGTCATTTAAATTAAAACTACATAATTGAAACTTGTCAATATGTGATGCTATTGTAATTTTGCAACATCAAATGTTTTTGCTGAAAAAATTCTCAACATGGCACAACGTGCGTAGAATCATATCACTTTCTAAGTTTGATTCAAACTTTACTTGATAAATTTTCGTTTTCACGTAAATTCTATGCCTTGCTTCATTTCACTTGTGCGATTAACACTTCCATTGTTCATCAAAATTAATATTTTGAATAATTAATATTTATAATAATGATTATTGTATTTTTATTATTATATTATAATAATTAATATTTTTGAGTTAACTTATGTTAAATGTAATTTAAACTTCATTTTTCATAACATTTTTATTTGGCGCTGCTCTGTTGTTCTAATCTAATTAATATTAAATTTCATTTACAATTATTTATGCGCATATTTCATTTTCATTTGTTGTAGGTATATTTAAATGGCGCAAACTGAATATAGCTTCAATTGATTTGAAGTTAAAAGTTTAATTACGTCAATAATTTTTAGTGATTAATTTAATTTCAGTTCAACGAATTCCGACCCTTTGGCGATACCGGTGTTTATTAATTTCCAAGGTCGAATTTACATACCAGTTCGTTTATATTTAGAAACCGCAAAAATCTATTCAGAACGAATTAAATTCACTTTTGTCCAGAAGCTTATCATTTAAGAACCTTTTTCAAACAAAGATCGGTATTAACTGGCGCTTTAAGCGCTGGAATCACAGTAAAAATGTGGAAGCTTTTGTGCTGCTGGAGGAAACACTGAAACAAAGAGCGAGATATGTTTAAATGTGCTCAAAAACTAAATTATATATGCATACATACATACATATGTTATTATAGCTACAAAGAATTAAGTGACCAGTTCTAAAACGCTGAAGTGTGAATTCGCCCGCTCAGTGTTGAGCGTTGAGCGTAAATCTTTTATGATTGTTGACATACCTATACACTATTTTTATATATGTACGTTTACGTGAATGGATAATGTATACATGTATGTATGTATACGAAAGTACTCACAGCCGTCTTCAACCTCTTCATCCTCAACGATCACAATCAAGCATTTTGTATTCCACACATGCATATCCATATAATACATAAATATATACATATGTATATTTATATATAATAATAATAAATACTAATATAATCTAAACCATTCAAACATTGTACTAATTATTCAAATTTAATAAATAATTTAATCCCTTTTCCATATTATCAGTTATAACGAACAAATGATGCCGCCCTGTTTGTTTGACCTCAGCCTGCTTCGTTGTTCCGAGGGGCTTTTGACATCTAGCAAAGTTGTAGTAGGAAACTTGATAATATTGAATGCACTGACGGCAATATGTGCAGTATTAACATTCCGTTATTCAGATGATTACAAAATTGCGATCGTATGCATGCTCTTTAAGGCAGTGAAATAATAATATAATTTGTATATATGTAAATATACTTTTCAAATTGATAAACCACTGCAAATAATATTTTTTTTTCTAAAATGTAATTTTGCTTCAATCTAAATCAATATCGTCATATTAAGGAATATACTTTTGATCTTATAATACGTTTTCACCAGAGCCTTACCCTTGACTTGCAAAAGCCCAAATATGGCAATTTGGTTTATTGACGTAGCCATTAAGCCAAAAATGAGCCTCTTCGCTGAACACCATAAGTTGGCCTGAGCGCGCGATGAACACTTTTCACAGAGCGTCAATTTTCGTAACACAATTGAACAATTTATCAACATTGTTGAGGCTTAAGTCTTTCCATGATAAAACTTCAATGAATACAGTATATTCTGTTTTTATGCGGTATACCGTTCCGCAAGAAACAGCGTTAAAAAAACCAGCATAAGCTACCAGTTCTATAGTAAAACTATAGATACGTTTCAAAAGTCCTAAGAACCGCATAAATCTGAAATAATGTAATAAAATCGCATAAAAAAAGGGTACTAGTCCCATATTATAACTATAGATGCGTTCCATAGACCGCATGAATCTGAAATAATTAAATAAAATCGCATAAACAACAAATTGTATTTTTGAAAATTATATCTTTATTTAAGAAACGTCAGAATCGAAAAACAAATTTACATCGTCAGAGATAGAACCCGACCATACCCGCATGTTGCGCATTCGGTTAGGATTTGGCGTAAAATCACTTCCGTCCCTTGAGGAAATGTACACGTCTGATCTGGATGGTGATGCAGGCGGTTCCATACTTGTAGGGTTAGCATTTTTGATATAATGTGTGATGAGTTTTTGCTTAGCTGGTTTAGAATCTTGTTTATATGTACAATTCCCGATAGGTCGGCATGCATTTATTAATTTTTTAAAAAACCGCACTATTTCAAAACCGCATAAAAACAGAATCTACTGTACTGAAAAAAAATTATGTATTTAGTTTGACAGTAGTCACGCGTGATCTACCAAAAAACCCATATTGGAAAAAGTACCTCCAATCTGATCACCCATTACTAATTCGAACTTAGCTCAAAAGGTAGGCATTAATTCGTAATTCATAATAGGGCTGCACACTTTAAACCCCGGCAGCCAATTAAATTTTCCCGGTATTGACAAGAGCAAAAACCTTTTCCCACATTTGGTGTCTCATGCCCACACTGGGATTCCAACTCGAATGATAGTCACGCACCAATCTTTCGTCTGATGGAATAAGTCGCGGCGTTTAATATGTGATTCTTTGTAGGAAACTTTCCTTGTCGACTCTTCGTTCATACTAGGATTGATTTGCATAATTTTGAAATGACATCCGACACCACAGTGGAATCGACTCATCTCCCGCTGCAAGTAATGACGATCATTTTGAACCCAGAATCATTAAAATCGATTCATTTTTGACTAAGTTATGAGCAATTAAAAAAAAATCTCACAATATAAAATTAAAAATATCGATTTTGAGCCGAAAAACAAAATTGCCGATAAATCTTGAAAAAAAATTTTTCGGGCGAAAAAAAAATACGTGTCTCATTATTTTGACCATTGTAGAAAATGCTGTGACATGTCCATACTAAATGGGGTGACTTATGAACTGGCCCATATTTCTATAAAGACGAGGCTGGCGCCAATGTAATAGTGATAAACGACTATCGCACCATGATGAACAAATTTTTGATGCCGAAACTTGAAGTCTGTGATTAGACGCCGCTACTTGCAATACAGCCATACAGCCCGTGAAATAATAGATTTACTGCGTCGCTTCGGTGAGCAATTTTTCTCTCGTCTCAGACCAGTGGATTGGCCACCAAGATCGATATCACAACTTTTGACTTTTACTTGTGGGGGTATGTACCATAAAATCTAAATGCTTTTTGGATAAACCAGCTTCAATTAAGGCATTGGAAGCCAACATTACTAAAGTTATTCACGATATACCAATCGAAGTCCTCTAGCGAGTCATTTAAAATTGGTCTTTATGGATGGCCGAATTACGGTGCAGTTGCGGCCAACATTTGAAAGGTATTATCTTTAAAAAATAAATGTCATTAATAGTTCCACACAAGAATAATAGAGATCGCCCAATCAATTTGAACATACATACAATTTGATTTTAGTTATTTTATTTCAATATAAAATCCGATACCTCTAAACTTATCACCCTTTGCAAGTACATATAATACAATACAACTATGTAACAATTAAGTATTAAGATTATACAAAATTTAATTATTTTTGTCAGCATCAAGGGTTTTCCAATCAGAGGTGTTATTTTGATATTCAAAGAAAAAAGCTATTTTTTAATATAAATGATCGGATGTTTATTTCATTATAAAGAGGAAGGTATGCCGTTAATAATGGAAAATAACATCAGGCAAATGACCACCACGGCCACGCTTACAGGATAATATCCTTTTCATGAAATTTTCCATAACCGAATTGCAAAGTGGCTGCCCTATGTCCTCGATAGCCTCACGAATTCCATCTTTGAGATCTTGAACCGACCCTGGGCTGTTGACGTAGACCTTCTCTTTCACGTGGCCCCAAAGAAAAAAGTCACAAGGTGTTAAATCACAAGATCTCGGTGGCCAGGAAAACTTTTTCCGTAAAAGATCAATGGTTTCGTTGCTTGTGTAGCACGTAGCGCCACACAGTGAGGCCGATTCCCGAAAAGCTGGCCAAAACTCAAAAAATTAAGTAATTGATTCAAAATTTCTTCCTCGGGGGTTGTCGGGGTCGCTGATTACGAATTTGATCTTAAAATTTTGAAAATCCACCCCCTTCCACCCCTATTGGTCACCCCCTCACGTGAAATAGCGTATATTCTAGAACATAATCAAGATGCATGTTAATTTATATGTTTTCGGTGTCGCAAGGTAGCAAGTGGTAGCAGCTGAATCTTGTTTTATTCAGTAACTATTACTTTTTTGAGTAACCTTTAATAGGTTTCAAAGCAGCATATGACGGCGTTGTATTACTATACAGTTTGAAAACTCAAATTTTATAAAAAAATTCCAAAAAATATATGTATCTACGTATTGCTGCAGCTAAAAATTTTGTGTCGAGGTATTGATATGTACTAAAGATTTCTCGTATTTTACTAACCTTCCGAAGATGATTCCATTTGGTTTTGTTCAATTTACTCCATTACAAAATCTTTCAAATGTGTACAACTTTCACTATTCATCGACAGTAATACGATGCTCAAACGAAGGCCACGTTGCGACTGAAAATACAGAGGATACTTAGGGTACAGGACGTTGCTATGAACGGTTTTCACTACTCAAGGCATTACTGTAGCCAACCCAAAGACAAAAAAACTCTATCTAGAAACTTTTTTTTTCGACTTTTGGCCAGCTTTTTGGGAATCGGCCGCACTGTGCGCCGTCTTGTTGAAAATAAACGTTGTCCAGATCAATACCATCCAATTCCGGCTTCAGTCTTTCACACAATACGCCAGCTAGAACCTTATAGGCGATATTTAGAAGACTAATCCCGCGGTAGTTGGCAAAGATTGCAGGATCGCCCTTCTTATGGATTGGGCAGAGCACACTTAAATTCCAATCGGCAGGCATGCTTTCATCCGACCATATTTTGCATAGAATGCACCTTACCAGCTCCTCGCCGCCATGTTTGAATAGCTCAGCTGGCAGTCACCAATTGGTCTAAGAGGCCCTGTGCCGTTTTGCAATGGTTGATATTAAGCTGTAGTAGTTTCATGGTTTTCGCGTTCTCACAGCCTCTTGGTAAAGCGACACTTTTTGCCTTTACATAATGCACATTTTTCTTTCTTGCTGCAGTCTACGGCTTTGTGACCTTCTTCACCGCACCTTCTACACTGTTTAGTGCGATCAGGCTCCTTGCAGGCTGTGGCAACGTGTCCACATCCCCAACATCTATATCAGAGCTTGGGCGACACTACTTCCGAGACTCGACATCTTATCCAGCCAACTCTTAAATGCCCCAAAGTTAGGGTCTTCTTAGCATCTTCTGCCGGAAGCTGTATGCAAACATCGTGCCTCCATATGCTGCTCTGGTACCCTTTATCGCACCTTTGTCTGGCCTTTTAATGTGCGCTTGCTCCACCATGGCATGCAATAATTCGTTTATCGAACTTAGCTCCTATTAGGTCTCTAATCTGCACTGTGACCATGTGGGTACACACGTCGACCGTAGCCACGTTCGCGAGAGTTTTTTTCAATTACTAACTGATATTTGGAGGCTTTGGTTTAACTTCGGCACTTTAGCTCTATAAAGAGTCGTTCTTTCTGTGTTGGCCGAATCGTTCTCACCTCCTCGCTAAATTTCTTTAGCTCGGAGTTAGATTTTACTGCCTTCAATATGTCCGCGTAGGAAATACCGTCAGACTTTTTTGCGATTATAAAGACATCTGCCCTTGGTTTTATTGCTATTGCCTTTTTGTCTTTCTTCTGCCTGCGAACTTTCGTCCACTTTTGCTCCTTTTGCGTTGTCCTTACCAATTGCTCTTGTTTCTCCGCTGAGGCTGCCGCTCTCCTTTTTTTTGCCTGCGGAGTGTTCTCAAGGTCTTGCGAGTTTTCCTTGGGACTCGATTGAGCCCTGAATCGCTTGCCACTCTGTGGTGGTCTTTGTGTAGCTATGGCACGGCTGTCGGCTGTTGTTTGGACTTCCACCGTCTTGCTCATGGGAACAGAATATGATGTCTTCTGCTCCGCCTCGACTTGCATAACTGGCTCCATATGCCAGCGTTTAATTATGCTGCACCGTTTTTTGATATCGCCATGCACGTTGTGCCGCGGTTCACAGAAACGGATGAGCTCATCTATTTCAGAACCCAACTTGCCGACGAGATCTCTGAGCTTCTTATTTTGCGTTGGTAGTATCATTTTGTACTTTAATTGGACTGTGGAAAAATCCCTACGTTTACTTAATAACAATAACATAATAATAAAAACAATAACAATCACATTTGAATGGCGCATTTCACCCAGGCGCTTTAACTTTGAAACAAACTGGTTTTTTCGTGAATAGCTTTTGTTTATTTTTAGTTTTTTACTTATCTGCAAATGCGCCGCAGTAAAATTGAGTGAAGGTCGCTTCTGCCTCAGTGGATTGTTGCACTACCAGAATCGCGAATTGATTAATTTATACATATGCACTTTTAAACATTTTTAAACATGAAAGACTAGTTTAAAATTGCTATAGCTCAACCCTGACCGTTCTTTTGAAGCTAAAAATTTTACACGTTTTTATTTTGTAGGTGATATTTCGCATGTATGATATGTACATACTACATATGTACGCATGTATGTCTGAGCAAAACTAGAAGCGTTTAGTTTATTATCATAGAAAGACATACTTGCACATATCGTGCGTTTGCTCGAAGAACGTTATGTTCAAAATATTATATATAATATCGTGGAAACTGGTCTTAAACTTTGCAATTTGCCTTTCCGCCCCGAATTATGGCACTATTCCCACAAACAATATCCGTACATATGTATCGTACCAAAGACGTATCAAACCAAAGACATTAAAATTTCTAGATATAGTTACTACTTAATTTTGAAGGATAAAAATTATTTACTAATTGGTTAGAAATGTTATATAATGGCACTTCCATATGATAGAAAACATTTTAAATCGATTTATTTTGTATGAATTTGGTTATATTATATATAATATTATAAGACGAATATGCATATTAAACGAAAAGTGGTGTGTAATTTCTATTGTATAACTATTTATATACATATATTGGGTTATTCAATAGGTGCGCTTCAACTTTATTCCGATAGGGAGGGCGAACGACGCAATATTTTTTATTTTTCGCTTGTCATTTGTAAACTTCATTAGTATACATTTCATTATGGAACGCTACACACTTGAGCAACGATTGCAAATCGTGCAAATTTTTTATGAAAATAATCGTTCTGTTGCTGGTACTTAAAGAGCATTACGGCCATTTTACGGTCCATTTAACAAGCCGTCCCGTTTTGGGATTATGTGAAGTCATTGGTCTACAGTAACAAGCCGGCGACGATTTGTGAGCTCAGAGCCAATATTGAACGGGAAATTGCTGGAATTTCGGCCGATTTATGCAAAAGAGTGGTCGAAAATTGGGTTCAACGATTGGACTTCGTAAAACGTGCACGTGGTGGTCATGCAAAAGAAATCGAATTTCATACTTAAATGTATATGTTCAAACTCGATAATAAAAAAAAAATTTGTTAAAAAAGTCAAACCGTTTGTGTTTTATTCAAAAAAGTTCAAAAGTTGAAGCGCTCTTACTGAAAACCCCTATATATATAAAGAATAATGTTTCTTCCAGTTTTCAAAATACATTTCTCAGGTTGGTTTCAGACCCACCTTCAACTGCGAATTTTCATGGCGATTGTACGAGTCAACCGTTTTATTGTTGGTTTGGCGGAAAGAATTTGGAGTAGGACACAACAACAATCACACAAAGGCAGTCATAGTTGGGTCATCAGTAATTCTACATATTTGGCATCTCTGTAGATTCATTTTACATTATTTTTTTACTATTAATTTGACCTGCTATTTTTCACACAGTTCATTCTTTTGTCTGGATATGAACTCATTTTATGTAAATGAAAAGACAATCGTTAGAGTGATCTCAGTAAATCCTTGGGTCCTGGGTTATCCTGACCCGTCAGTGGGGACAGTTTATTGCGTTGAGTAAATAATAAGATAGAGTCACAGTCACTCATTTTTGGTGCGCGAACATATGTACATACTATAGTAACGGGTGATCAATCATGAGGTGCTTTTTTCAATAGTTAAAAAAAAACAAAAATGTAAATTATGTTCAAAACCTTTATTTATCATTTGAAAGGACATTCTTTGACATTTACTTTTTGAATATGACTTCATTCAAATGTTGGCCGCAACTACGCTTAAGGTGGTCCATTCTGAAGGTCCAATTTTCAATCACTCGTTCGAGCATTTCGACTGGTATGTCGTGAATAACACGCGTAATGTTGGCTTCCAGAGCTTCAATCGTAGCTGGTTTATCAGCATAGACCTTGGACTTCACGAATCCCCAAAGAAAAAAGTCCAAAGGTGTGATATCACAAGATCTTGGTGGCCAACTCACAGGTCCTAAACGTGAAATCAGCTGCTCTCTGAAATGACTTCTCAATAAAGTCATTATTTCACGAGCTGTATGGCAAGTGGCTTCGTCTTGTTGAAACCAAATGTCGTAGAGATCATTAGATTCAATTTCAGGTAGCAAAAAGTCCGATATCATGGTACGGTAGCGAGCACCATTCACAATTACGTTGCGGCCATCATCATTTTTGAAAAAATATGGACCGATGATTCCACCAGCCCATAAACCACACCAGACCGTTGTTTTCTCTGGGTGTAAAGGTAGCTCTTGAACCTGTTCTGGTTGCTCTTCATCCCAAATACGGCAATTTTGCTTATTGACGTAACCATTGAGCCAGAAATGCGCCTCATCGCTGAACAAAATTTTGCTCGAAAACAGCGGATCTTCTTCAATCTTTTCAAGAACCCAATCAGCAAAACGGTGACGTGCAGGAAGGTCATTGGCTTTAGTTCTTGTACGAGCTGTATTTTGTATGCTTTTAAATGAAGATCCTTCCGTAAAATTGACCAAGTTGTTCCATACGACAGTCCAAGTTGCTGAGAACGGTGCCGAATCGATTCATCGCGGTTTTCACGTACACTCTCTGCTACTGCCGCTATATTCTCAATGCTTCTTGCTGGACGTGGTCTATTCGGTCGAGAATTATCCACCAATGAATATTCGGATTCAAATTTGTTGATGGTATGTCGAATAGTGTTTAAGGCAGGCCGATTATGTTGACCATAATGCGGTCTAAGCGCACGAAAAACATTTGTCACAGAACGCTGATTTTCATAATAAAGTTGAACAATTTGTAGACGTTGTTGCGGTGTGAGTCTTTCCATGATGAAATGCCAAACGCTGTTCAACAAATCCACGATGACAGTTTGCCACAACTCGTGCGCGATCTGTAAAAAAAACGCAAATGAAAAAAACTCCTCTTAATTGATCACCCGTTACATATGTAAATACGTTCGACCAAGGGAAAAAAGAGGAAATGCAAATCATCGCAACAAGTTGTAGAGGCGAAGCACTCTTTGCGTTGGTACGTGCGCGAAAATGTCGAATGTTGCAATTTTCATTGAGAAAAATTGGAAAGCAAGCATGACAGATTTACAAGGTTTACCTTAAACTATCTATATTGAAAAAGAAAATTGTAAGGGAAACTCGGCTGCCTTGGGATATTCGACAGCAGAATTCCGCACGATCATTTCACATGTACTCACACACTCGTCCACATTTGACGGAATCAGCTGATGGGCCAATGTAACAGAGGTTATGAATCGAAACCCCTAAGAAAATGTTAATGATATAAATGATAATGTGTATATTTACACACTCGTCCTATCATTCGTGTTCGGACGGCAACGAAATGTCATTGGTTGAGTTTTTTCGTATATCACTAATACAATCTCAGTTTTTTTGTAAACACATCCCAAGTAACGTCTGTCTATCAGCTGATTTTGTCAAATTCGCTCAGATCCGAATAACGCTCTGTGAAACAGCTCACCTCTAAGGATCTTTTCACAATGGCACGCTTGCAAGGATGAAAGAATACAAGGATGTGTCTTCCGAATTCGCTGTGTTGTCGGAGCCCATAAATAAAAAAAAAACAAAAGGAGGGGGAATTACTTGTTTGTGAAGAGAATGCAATGGAAACATCCAAACTCAAGAAGTAATACGCACATAATTAAAAAAAACTGCATTTGGAGGTTTTAAATTCATTTGTGCTTTCACAATTTAACACGTGGCACTTCGTTTTTCTTAATTTGTGTAGTTTAAATCTCACAAATTCACACAAGCCATTCACTGAATTTTCTCAAACATGTGATTTCTCCTCCTTTTGTTTGTTTTGTTCGTTTGTTTTGTATTAGTAAGGGACCTGACGTCAGACTTGTGAAAATCGCGAAAAATACCGCATTCTAAAATGGCCTTTAAATCAACAAAGACTTTTTCATTCATAAACGCAAGCGCATATTTTTCAAAGCAAAGCTCGATAATTCACAAAACGAGCCCACCACATTTTTCTTCTCGCATCTCAACCATCCATAAGCCTATTTATCTTGACGAAGACAAAAATATTTGATGAACCGTAAAAGTTTGCCATGACGAGTGCCCGCAGCTCCGTATATATGCATCCGTATATACTCGTATGTATTTATGTTTATACTCGTAAGTATGTACAGGGTCCGCCATATAACTTTACGGAATTAAAAATGCTATAAAAAAGAAACTACTCAATACTTTTCCAAACTGTTTTTTTTATTTTGAAGTACAATCCTTCCGGTTAATGATGGAATATAACTTCATTCATATGGACTTTGTACGGCGTCATACCAAGGTCTTTACGCAAAATTCGTCTCAATGATGTCTCCAAAATGTCCA
The DNA here is from genome assembly GCF_027943255.1 of Anastrepha obliqua. NCBI lineage: Eukaryota > Metazoa > Arthropoda > Insecta > Diptera > Tephritidae > Anastrepha > Anastrepha obliqua. Next base: position 37,395,538 of record NC_072896.1, read on the forward strand.
ATTGTTGAGAACGACGGTGAACTGATGTTTCTGGTGATTCACGAACACTCTCGGCCACAGCAGCAATATTTTCGGGTGTACGCACGGTTTTTGGTCGGTCACGCGTTGGTTTGTCAATAAGCAACCCAGTTTCTTTTAGTTTTTTCGCAAAGTAACGCACATACGCTTCATTCGATGCTTTTCTTCTTCCCATTGCCGTACGTAATTTTCGTACACATTCTGCAACATTACCATGATTTTCAAAGTAATGTCGCAATATTTTCCAGCGTTCTTTGAGCGTATACACAACGATTTTCGTTCAGCGGAAGAATAAAACTAATTTTCTGTCAAATCAGATGGCAGCTAAGTGTTACCATTCTTCAAATAATACCTAGTTCAAATCCGTAACGATAGATGGCGGGCCCTATACTATAAAAATGTTTTCTAAGTGCGCGACAGTCGCAGGGAATGGTGATTCTTTTATCTGTTGTGTATCAAGTGCGCGCAGAAGCATACACTAGAGCGAAGCATAGGTTAGCTTATAAAAACGTTGCGTATTCGATATTTTGTACTATTGAAAATTTCTAAGCCATATCTACAAGTATATGTACGTGCAGCCATAAAAGCCAAATCCATGAAAGTCTTCCGTCGCTCAACTGGTCATCTTTTGAAAACGCGCTTGAAGAAAATTAGACTCGACAGATGCAAGCAACTTCTTCGGTGGCACGCTGTCAAACAACGACATTATCTATGCTAAAATTTCCAAAGGCGCAAAAATTTTGTTCCAAGGGTTCAGCGTGGCTACCATCTAGCCTCCGTAATGGTTTGGTGGGAAATGTCTTGTAAAGGCGTTACATCTCTTCATTTCTGCGAAAAAGGTGTTAAGACCGGGGCAAGAGTATACCAAGAGGATGTCTTATAAGGCGTGGGGAAGCAGTTGAGCACTACTCTCTTCAATGAAGAGCGTTGGATCTTCCAGCAAGAATGCGCTCCAGCCCATAAGGCAAAAACTACCCACAGTGGCTAAAAAAACAAATCTTGGTTCATAACCGCAGAAGATTGACCGTCTGGAATTTGAGACCTGAATCCATTGGAATCCAGTTTGTGATCAGAATTGGAAAACATGACCTCACAAAGACGTCACAGAAATTTGGAGAGAAATCTTTGGTTCAAGCAGCGAAGTCAATATCCATGAAAACAGTGCCTGCTGCAATAGCTGAATGGCCTAATCGTTTGAAGGCCTGTGTAAAAGCAAATGGTGAACATTTCGAATAAAAATTTAATTTTTTTTTTAATATTTACATGATTAAATAAAACTAACTTCATTAAAAAAAATTATAATTTCATATCTATAATGGACTTAACTTGTAACAGAACTTAGGGCAAGGAGTAAGTACATTTTGCTTATGGTAACGAAAGCGAACTCTTAAACATTTTTAGCGAATCGTAATATTCTTGCTTCGAGAAAGGAAGGAGGGTACAGCCTGCAAGCAAGGGTAAAGTACTTGAAATAGCTCAAATAATGCAATAAATTCTGCACCAAAAGCTGCGCAGTAAACCAATTACCAATTTAAACCTCAGGATAAATTAACTACGCTACCATCGTTAGGGGTTTAAAACTAACTGTTTTACCCAAATATTTTCCTAAACAAATACTCACATGAGAGGAGCAGGAAGGGGTTGAGAAAATCCTCGTAGAGGAGATGTATAGGGGATGCAAATCCGAACTTAGATTCGAAAACATTCCTAATACTAATCTATTGTGCAACCGAGCAAGCGAACAACTGGTTGTGTGAAACGACACCAAATCTGTCCGGCTGGAAATGTCCAGAAATAAGCACATCTGACGGTAACAATACACAGGGTGTAGACACAGTGATTGTGTACCCACCGCGAGCAACTGGCGTTGAAACAAAGCATCCCAGAACAGGTATCAGTGTACTGTTAAATTTCAATTTAACTGTTAAATTGCAATTGGTTTGATTTAAGGGGTAACACCTAAAATAAACACGATTTTTAAAGAATTTTTTTGTATAGAAGGAAAGGGGAAACAATCACTCTGATTTGGGAAGTTATTACTTATATACTAAAATACAAAACTACAAAGTTTGATCGAAAAATTTTACAAAATGGCGGCATTGGAGACATTTTTGTAATGTGGTTTCTCTTGAAGGAGCTCCGCGGCACGCAGCACAGAGGGTGCAAATTTTAATCTGGAACAAAGAAACATTTTTTTTCTTAATCTAGATAAGAATAGCTAGAGAAACACGTAGGGGATTTAAAAAATATTTATTTTTGTGGAATTAGCAAGCATTTGAAGGAAAAAACTCTATTTTGGACTAAAAAAACGGCACTTAAATAATTATAACAATCGTTTAAATTAATCTATCGAAAATGCCCTACGCTCTTCTCTTAAGAAGGTTATTATACAGACGTAGTGAAAAACCTGATTAAAAATATTTAAAATTGTTTGAGTTATGCTGCGTGCCAATTTCAGAAAACGTGTTTTGAGAAAAACGCGTTTAAAGTTTGGAAATTTGGAGAAATCGTTAGGTAGCAGTCACTAACGCTTGGTTAAAAGCTTAAAATATTTATGAAATAGACTTCGGTAATGTATAAAACTTTTTGTTCTGTATTTCAAAAGGTTCAAAGAATTTTTTAAGCTTATAAAAAAAAATCAATTTTTTGAAGTTTCTACAGTGGTGTTACCCCTTAAATTATCAAAAAAATTCCAGTTTCTGTTTTATACAAACTCTAAAAAAGTTAAGTACAGTAAGCAAAATATGTATAAAATAAACAAAACAGCTTCAAGTTGATATTAAGACAAAATTAAAAGTAACTGTTTGATTACTTATCCATAAATAAGTACATTTTATCACAAATGAAATGTTAAATTCATGCTTCTTTTTCTTTAAAAGGCAGCCGACAGCCGAGAAAATTGAGTGCGGCTAGTTAACAGAATTAAGTGCAGTGTATTAATGTAAGTATCATACATTCTATCTCTGTCACACTTTTTGGCTTCTATAGGCAATCAAATTGATTAATTGCCGACTGTATTTTCCGATGCGTATGAATATTTGCAAATTTCTATGTTCTTATTCATCCATTTTTTATTATAATTCCTCTTAACCGGCTTCGCATTAACCGGTCGACAGATTAACCGGCCTGTTTACAACAGCCGAGCACAATGCAATATTTTCCAAGAAATTCACCGGCGAGGCGATGCGGCTGGGATTCCCCCGATATTACGGGGAGATCCCGGCGAAGTAAACTATAAACGATGTTAATATAGATAGGATTTTGTCGTTTGTCGTTTTGATCAATTTGATTTGTTTTTGCTGTGGGTACGGACATAACATAGTTCTTTCCTTAACAATGAGTGCAAAGCGCAAACGAATTGTGGTTTCGATGGATACACGTTTAAAAGTGCTAAGGCGGATTGATAATGGTGAATCCGTAGCGAAAATATGTTTAAGGTTGGAAAAAGCACTGTAAATGGCTGGCGAAGAGATAGGCGTTCCATTGAGGAGTTTTGCTCGAAAATGGAATCTGATAGAAATCTGGGTAGCCGTTGTACGAGAAAAAAACCGATTTGCGAGGTCGTCGATGAAGCTTTGTGGATCTGGTTTCTTCAGGAACGTCGAAGAGGTACACCGATTGGTGGCCCAATTTTGAAAGAAAAAGCTTTGGCTATCCACCAGAAGATTAATATTGGAGGTGACTTTGTGGCAAGTGATGGTTGGCTTAATCGATGGAAGAAGCGGCACGGAATTTATTTCGCACATCTAAGTGGAGAAAATACTTTTGGTGCGACAGAATTCAAGACTAAGTTTGGTGAAATGGTTAAAACAGAGGAATTATCTCCAGAACAAGTCTATAATATGGACGAGACCGGGCTAAACATTAAAATGTTACCAGAAACAACTTTTCTAGGCAGTCATGAACAGTCTGCCTCTGGCTTCAAAAAGAACAAAGAACTTATTACAGTGGCCGTTTGTTCGAATGCAGCAGGGACTCATAAAATTCCTCTTTTCGTTATTGGCAAGTCTGCTAAACCACGGGCATTCAAAAACTTGAATCCATCTTCCCTTCCGGTTTATTATAAGTCACAAAAATCAGCGTGGATGAATTCAGACTTGTTTAAAGAGTGGTTTAATTTTGAGTTTGTTCCAAAAGTTAAAAAACATTTAAAAAGTGTAAACTTGCCTATTAAAGCAATTCTTGTGTTAGATAATGCTCCAACCCATCCTCATGACTGCGCTGTAGATGACATAAAATTAGTTTATCTTTCTCCTAGTGCAACCAATGGACCAAGGAGTGATCGAAAGCTTAAAAAGACGATACAGGCGTAAACTTGTTTCTGAAATTCTGCAACATTCGGAGAGTGAAGACAAAGGTCTTTTAGAAGTCATCAAAAAGATCAATATCAAGGACGTTATCTATATATTAGCTACAGAAATGCCCTCTTCAACGTTTGTTAAGTCTTGGAGAAAGCTTTGGCCAGGTGTTGAGAATCTAATTGTGATCTCGAATATTGCAGGGACTGGAGAAGAAGAAAACAAATCTACTTTACAAGACAAAGTTATCGGGTAACGAATCATTACAGGCAGAAGATGTGGAAAAGTGGATGATAAACTGTGACGAACACCTTGAAAATGAATTTTTGAATGATGACGAAATCATAGATTTAGCAAACAAAGAACAAGAGGAAGATGATGAGAGTAGTGACGTTGAAGAGGAGAAAACAGTTTCTCATGAAGAAGCCAAAAATGTGATGGAAATTGCATTGAAATACATTGAAGGTTAAAAAACAGAAGAAAATCACAGACTTTTTCAAAAAATAATTATTACACTTATATTTTATTGATGTAACACATTAACATATGTAAATATGAAATACATAAATATGTAAAAAATGCTTCTCCATTTTTTTATATGTACCTATGTATACAATATATTATACAAGTACACTTCGGATTAACCGGCCAAAACGGTAACCGGCCAGGTATGCAGTCCCGAGGTGACCGGTTAAGAGGAATTGTACTGTATATATTGTATGTATACATATATATATTATTAGAGCGATTAAAACATGGAATTTCCAATTTGTTAGAGAACATTTTATTAGAGATTAACATTTACATGCATTTTGTGTTTTCTATTTGGTGGTAATAATTACAAGGTAGAAGCTGTAGAGCAAAAACAACAGTGGCGTGTATTTGTTTATTCCTTGAATTCTCTGGACTACAACAAAGTAAAATGTTAACAAAGTTTGACAAAATATTTAAAAAAAAGCCGAATTAGCAGCTCCGCTACTACTCCCTTAATATATCGTAGTTTGAATGTTCGAATTTCAACGTGATTGTGAACAAACTATGAAAAGCAGGTCACTTTGAAATTTAAACAAAATTGCAAAAAAAATTGCAAAATTGCGTTTAGTACCACAATTGATATTTGCAATAGCTGCCTAAATTTAGGTATGTATGTTAATTATTTAACAAAGTGGTGTGTTGAAAGCGTTTTATTTTCCCGTAGTGCTTCATTTTGACCGACGTTGCCAAATTTTCGTACTTGTGGCAACACAGATTGAACAGACGACCCGATGGCAACCCTGACAATAACAGGACAAGAGAAGAACGCCATTTGAACGAAAAGTTTGAGTTTCATCTAACCGCCGGCGAAGTCGGACGTATATACCAACCCGCACATAACATCCGACATTAATTTTATATAAACTTAATTTTAATGAAGTTAATCCTTATAATTGTATTTCTTACATACCAGTGTATATTACTTAACATTTTGATAATAAATAAATAGATAAAAACGAACCAATTGCCCATTATAACCACAGTGGTGACCCCGTAAAAAAGGTGATAGTGGGCAAAAAAGTGACGAAAAAATTCGGTGCAGAGCGTAACTGCACATATAGTGAAACAAAAAGTGACGAAAAAATTCAGTTAAATCGGTGCATAGCGTAACTGCACATAAAGCGGGACAAAAAGTGACGCTAGTTTTAGGTAACCTAAAAGTGCATGTGCGGTGTAAGAGTGACGCCAGTGAAAATTTCTCGACCGTTACAGAAGCCAACTATCATAACGGCACACGAAGTAACGGTTCCTTCACAGCTACGTGACCCAACAACATGAACGTTAATGCAGAAGAAAACGACGATAGCAACGCAGCAGGTAACGAGGGTGCAGACGCCGACGCAGACATCGACAGTGGCAGACCGCAAATCAATGCAGTGTTTGGAAAATTACCGTTTCCGAAACTAAACTCGAAGTATAACATCGAATCATGGTTTATCAAGGTAGATGCATGGTTCGAACTACATGGCTTTGGCGTACGTAAGGAAAAGGATAAATATACCGCCATCATTGCACATGCTGATGATTATATCCTCGACCAAGTTTTTGAGCTGGTACGCAAGCCACCAACAATGTCACCTTATTCAACGCTAAAAAAGGCCATCATCGAAAAATTTAGTGATTCAGCTATGGCACGACTCGACAAACTAACGGGAATTCAGTTGGGTGACGGTAAACCCAGCCATTTGCTGAGCCAAATGCAGCGAACAAACGCGACGAACGATGAATCCGTTATACAACAATATTGGCTGAAACAACTGCCTGAAGCTGCACGCGCCGTTATCGCCGGGATGCTGCAAGCCCAGCCAAGCACACCGTTACACCAACTCGCCATCACCGCCGATGCAGTACTCGACGCACTAAGTCGTGATTCCAACTCAGCCCCACCGCTTCCAGCAGCAGCCGTCAACGCTATCGAAACTCCTACAACTCCTACAAATCAATTCACCGTACTCCAAAGGCAAATCGAAATACAAGACATCGCCATTGAAAAATTAAGCAACAAATTAAGTATGCTTATGTCACAAAACCGCAGCCGACAACGTGAACGTTCACGGAGCAAGGCCAAACGGCCGAATACACCACATCGCAGTACCAATGTTGAGCAATTATCGACCTGTTGGTACCATCGTGAGTACGGAACTCAGGCCCGTAAATGCCGAAATCCATGCGATTTCCCTACTAAAATCAAAACTTCAACAAAAAACTTAAATCTGCCGTAAGGATAGAGCTCGACAGTCCTGGCAGGGTAACATCGTCGAGCAACAAATCACAATGCGAACTAGAGGTAAAATATTCCGAATTCACCAAATCTAAACGTTTTTTCATTCCTGACAGAAAATCTACTCAATTATTTTTGATCGACACCGGCGCAGAAGTATCGGTCATCCCAGCAACTCGTGCGTGTCGCTTGTCAAAATCTAACGGTTCCACGCTTTACGCAGCAAACGGTACAGCCATCAAAACGTATGGCATGATACGTCGCACACTTGACTTCGGCCTTCAGCACAAACTTACTTGGGATTTCGTCATCGCAGAAACGAAATACGCAATCATCGGTGCGGATTTCCTCCGCCATTTCAATTTAATCGTCGACATCAAAAATTTTACACTAACTGTCAGCACTACAGCACCAAGGCGCGCGAACATATGCACCTTCGGAAAAACAACAATTTCATCTGACAATCAACCTTAATAAATGCAAATTCGCTCAAAAACAAATTTCATTTCTTGGTCATATCGTCACAGCAAAAGGTATTAAGCCATTGCCGGAAAAAGTTAAAGCAATTTCCAATTTCCCTCTGCCAAAGATCGCCAAGGAATTGCGAAGATTTTTGGCAATGATTAATTTTTACCGACGCTTCCTACCTAACGCAGTAGATCATCAAATACCACTGGTCAAATTAATCCCCGGAAATCGAAAGAACGACAAGACCATAATCAAGTGGACCGACGACTCAGTCATTCATTTCAACGAGTGTAAGAAACAACTAGCAAATGCTGCACTCCTAGTTCATCCAGCACCAAACGCCCAAATATCGTTGAGCACCGACGCCAGCGATACCGCTATTGGCGCTGCACTTCACCAAATCGTCCACAACGAGTTTCAACCGTTAGCATTTTTTAGCCAAAAACTCACTGAAGCACAAAAAAGGTACAGCACCTACGACAGAGAGTTACTCGCAGTATATCTGGCAATAAAACATTTTCGCTGCATGTTAGAAGGAAGACCGTTCGAGGTAAGAACTGACCATAAACCACTTATTTACGCATTTCATCAAAAGCTTGATAAAGCATCACCACGACAGCTGCGCCAGCTAGACTTCATCGGTCAATTCACCACGGATATTGTCCACGTTGCCGGCACTGCAAATACGGCAGCCGACACACTTTCACGCATAGAGGCAATCGAACCAAATTTTGTCGACTACAAGCACATCGCCGAAGATCAAAAACAATGCCCAGAGCTGAAAAAACTCATCGACGGCAATACATCCTTGCAACTGAAGTGGATAAGCATACCCAACTCCGATTTTAAAATATGCTGTGATGTAGCTACATCAGAAGTACGACCGTTCATTCCACAATCGCACCGTAGGAACATCATCGAGAGAATGCATAGAATTTCGCATGGGGGTGTGCGCGCAACAACGAAACTTATCAAAACACGTTTCGTTTGGCCGAACATGGGAAAACAAATAGCTAACGTAGTCCAACGCTGTCTAAGCTGCCAACGTTCCAAGATCAGTAGACACATGCGATCCCCACTACAACCAATTTCGTTACCATCGAGTAGATTCGAACACATTAATATCGACATTATCGGACCGCTACCGCCATCAGACGAATACCAATACTGTCTTACCATCATAGACAGATACACGCGTTGGCCTGAAGCAATCCCAATTAGAAATATTACTGCAGAAACAATCGCTAAAAAACTAGTCAGCGTTTGGTTCTCACGATTTGGTATACCCGCACGTATCACTACCGATCAAGGCAGACAATTCGAATCACAGTTATTCAACGAGTTATCACGCATGCTAGGCATATCACACTTACGCACAACGGCATACCATCCACAAGCAAATGGAATCATCGAACGTTGGCACCGCTCTTTGAAAACAGCAATTACCTGTGATGAACGAGATGATTGGATTAATCGCCTACCTATAATCCTACTTGGTCTTCGAACAGCATTCAAGCCTGACATCGGAGCAACAGCTGCACAACTCGTATATGGTGCTAATCTCCGGTTGCCAGGACAATTTTTTCACGATCGCCATATAAATCAGCCACAATCGGATTTTGCCAAACAGCTCATTGACGTTATGATAAAAATACGACCAACCCAAACCGCAAATCACGACGCCACAAAAACCTTTGTATTCAGCAAACTGGCAGAAGCAACGCACGTATTTGTGCGCAACGACAAAGCACGACCTGCGTTCGTACCAACATACGACGGACCATATCAAGTTATCTCCAGACACCCGAAATATTACACCATCAAAATCAACAACCACAACAAAAGTAACATTTCCATCGACCGACTAAAACCAGCCTTTATCGAAACACTGCAATCGGATATTCAACCACCGAAAACGTCAACGCAACAAAATCCAGACCAATCGCAAACAACAACATCACCATCGAACCAGATATCTACAAGCAATCCGCCTACAAACCGTATCGGACGAAAAATAAGACTTCCCGTACGTTTCAGAACGTGAAGTCTGGGGGGACCTATGTGGCAACACAGATTGAACAGACGACCCGATGGCAACCCTGACAATAACAGGACAAGAGAAGAACGCCATTTGAACGAAAAGTTTGAGTTTCATCTAACCGCCGGCGAAGTCGGACGTATATACCAACCCGCACATAACATCCGACACTAATTTTATATAAACTTAATTTTAATGAAGTTAATCCTTATAATTGTATTTCTTACATACCAGTGTATATTACTTAACATTTTGATAATAAATAAATAGATAAAAACGAACCAATTGCCCATTATAACCACAGTACTATTTTCTCGGTATATTATGTAGTTGCGTGTGGTTACGTGCCCTTTTTTCAAAATGTTGCGTTCTAACAGGCCAAAAAACTAATATTTTCTAGCCTATGCCAAAAATGAGGGTGTACCTGTGTACAGATTTCGGCAACGCGAATGAAACGTTTTCGAAATGTTGCCATATAATGAAAAGAATTTAATTCGAAAAAAAACACTATGTGTGGCAGTTCATTACGTTTCCTTCTGTCGCGTGAATACGTCATCTATAGTGAAACAGCTGCATCTACTCGTAAAGAAACACACTCAATTTCACCCAATTAACTCGTTGATACTTGTTGACATTCAGCTGTATTTGCTCGCTATATTTGTTTTTATTTATTTTTGGTCACAAAATCGCGGCGCCAAGAGAAAGTTATTTTTGTCCACTTATTTTGCGTTGTTTAGTTTTACACTACTAAATTATAACTTTTGAACTAATGTAGCCCTGTGATAGACAAGTGAATATGTAGGCTTGGAAAAATTTTCATAAAGCCATACAAAACGTACCACATCACTTTTGTTATAAAGTGTGCTTGAATTAGGAAATACTGTTACTATTTGTCTCCATGGATGACAATAGTGGCATATTGTCCGAGGCTCTCGAAAAAAGCGAAATCGACAGTATTGACGATGATGATAGTTTTGGATGCGCTATTGGAATAGAGGAGTTAAAATGGTGGTCCATACCAGAGCCAATACTATTTCGGATATATTGGATGTTACCAATAAAAGACTTACTAAATGCCGGAGCCACATGCAAGCGCTGGCACAATCTAGCAAATGACGAGCTCATGTGGAAGCGGAAATTTTTGCTGCATTATAATGTAGATTCGACGATAAGACTTAAGCCAGGTACGTTTGTAGGTCAATCGAAGTTTGTTTCCGCACAATATAGTTGGCTCTGAGGAAGTTTATGTATTGTTACAGTAGTAACGTATTTTTTGTATTCCATTGCGTTAACCCACAGATTTTTGAAATCATTTTTTTCCTTGTTGGTTCGTAACTCGTATAGGAGCAGAGTCATGGAAAAGTGAATATAAACGTCTGAGCTGGAATATACCCTATGTACAAGCACAGCGTATTGAAGGCCATACACATCAGGTACTCCATGTGAGCTTCTCACACAACGGTGAAATGTTTGCTACTTGCTCTAAAGATGGTTACGTAATCGTATGTATATTGTGATATGTGGGACTACGAATTCCACTTATTTGTCAAGTAACTAACTTTCGTTATTGCAAGGTCTGGAACTCAATTCATCCTTGTACAGAAAGGTACTCTCACAATATGAAACAATTCAGCTGGAAATATACGCAATATTCGCAATTCAACCAAAGTGACACACTACTTCTTGTATCCGGTGTTCATTTCGGATCGCCGCACAGTACATCGGGTGAAATTGCTGTGTTTACGGTAGACGGCAAAGGTTTTTATGTTCTTTAATACTTTGTTCTAAATTTAATATTTCGCATTTATTAGATGAATCACGTTTACGGTGCCGTGTGGTAAATCGTCCGTACGACATATTCGGTACATGGTTCAGCGATCAATATTTAATATCGGGAGATTTGCATTGGCTCGCGCATCTTCTAAGCTATTCTGAGCTATGGCTAAACAAAGCCAATCAAGAAGTTGATTCCGAGCACGTACCAATTATGAACAAGTTGTATAAGTTCTATAATAGAAATGCAAGTTCCGTACGGGCCATAATGGTTGCCAAGTGTCCATGGTTAGACGATTCGAATGATCCCTTAGCCGAGGACAATGCATCCAACAATTTGAAACAGACTTCCAGTGACTTCGTTGATATAGATGAAACAAAGCCATCATCCTCTAGTTCTGTAGGGAATCCACTCTCACATGCAGCCACATTGCGTCGATCGCAGCGTAGCGCATCGCCCGAAAACCTATTGGATATTCTTCAACAGACTTCATCGACCTCAAATAGAACGGTTGGGTCCGTAAAAATTGCGCTAAATCATAACGATGCGACTATTCGATATTTAGATGAATATCGGCGTGAATACCCAACAGAAAATGAGAATGGGAATTCATCAGACGACTCTGATGGAATGGAGTGTTCAGATGATAATGACGACGAAATGGAGAGCGCTGTCCCTAAATACTTAATATTCTCTACAGGCTCGAAAACATATACTCCACATCAAATTGGAATAAAGCGTATAAAAAATGTAACGTTTCCAAAGAAACTCGACCCAGGACCTTCGCTAAAAGAAAGAATAGCTGCCAAAAAAGCTGCGGAAAGAGAAGTAAGAAGCAGATATTTCCTTGTAATACATTTTCTCATCTGTGATTTTTAGAACCAACTACGGGCGGACCCCGATTGGTGGGATTACGAGTCAGTTGCTCACTTATTTGACAATGTAGATAAAGTAATAGACTTACATGGGCACATTATTGGCATGGCGTTAAGTCCGGATCATCGTTATTTATATGTGAATACACGACCTTGGCCGAAGAATTATATTATAACTAATGCGCTGGAGCCACCACCTATTGCACAGGAAATTGACATTCATGTTATTGATTTGATGACGCTTAAACGTGTTGGTAACATGCTTCGTGCTCATAAAGCCTATACACCAAGCACCGAATGTTTTTTTATATTTCTCGACGTAAGTGAAAATTATGTCGGAAGGTAATATTTGATATTAATCAAAAATTGTGAAGTGCTTATAAGTACTTACTTTTTAGCGGAGCAGAAGATATGCATGCTTACCTTTGGGATAGGTTTTATGGTATATGCCTTACCAAGTATAGACATGCGGACGTAGTGAATAGCGTAGCATTCAACCCTCGTGACCCAGAGATGCTTGTTACTACTAGTGATGATTACACGATTAAGGTGCTTTCTTATTATCGTTAAAGTAAATATTGTTTTCAAGTCTTTTAACTGTATCTTAGATTTGGAGGTCCCGGGCAAAAGCAAAGGAATACAATATCGAACCTTCGAATACATCCGAAGTATTCGAACTAAAGAAACGTTTTGTATAACAACTCTAGCAGCTAGCTCGCGCCCGTGTCGCCTGTGCAAATTTTAACATTGAATGTAAAGATGAATTTCTGAATACGCTAACGTGATTGAATTTTCGTTCATATCTCTGAAACTGTTTTTCGTGGAGAGAGGAATTATCTAAACGAATCTTCCCTAAAATTTGCGAGAATTTATACAAAACAATTTCAGTGCGATTTTGAATTCAGCATAATTAATTAATTGAAATTTAATTGTTTTAAAAATATTTATTTGTGTTTATAATACTTTCATCTTAACGCTTGGTGATAAATTATACTTTTTGTCTTTAATTGACTTTTGAGCACGTCTCGTATAACTGAACATGGCAAAACAAGGGATCTGTAGGATGACTCGATACACTTCTAACGATTGACTTTGTGCTGACAATATGGAAGTCTTTCGTTATGAATTCGCCTTCACGAATTGGCCAAATTAGATGGAAACGAAATGAGGCTAGTGAAATCGTCAACCTGAATTTTTCCATTGTCAATGTCTAGCAATTGTTTGGACATTTTACAATATAATTCGCATATTTGTGGTCAATTTGAGAGTTTTAACAAATCTCCACAAATTCGATTACTTCAAGCAAGTTAAGTTTCGGAATGACTGGCAAAGTTTGGCGAAAATCGTCGAATTGGTTCTACGTTACCGGTATGATTTGGGTTTTTCCCGACCAAGGGCTGCCGCCCCAGTAAAGTAGCCCTGCCTAGTGAACCGTTTATCATCAGTGAAACATTTTATCAGTTCCGTCAGAAGCATCGAACCGTCGTTGACCGCTTTTATCAATGTATAGACGCGACTCTCTGCTGTTGATCCAAAAGTGGAACATTTTTTTGTATTAACCGACTCAAACCATCTCGCGCGCATTGTCGATTCGGGATTGACATTCCTAATGCCACAGAAGTCCTCAACGCCTCATCTATCGTTTTTGCGGTGGGCCCCAACTACTTTGCTAGATCTGTTTATTAAAGTTTCTTCTACCTTTTGTGGTTTATGCTTCCCCCCGAGAATTGGTGTTTACTTAATACATTTTAATAAACTAAAACTAAATACTTGCAGTTATATGCTATGTTGCCAAGGTACGTAATTCGCTCTCTCATTCATAATTCACTGTCCAATTATTTTTCGAATTACTTAATTCGTCATACAAGAGAGCGGATTACCTCATTTGTAAGTAATTAAATATCAATTACTCTGCGAACTAATTTCGCCTTTTTAAAAACGTTAAATGACAACCAGAAAGAGGTATTTAATAAAATGGAAGCAAAAAAATAGAGGTTGTCTGTAAAGTCGGTTTACTGACGATAGTTTAACGTGACAACGTCAAAAAAAAATTTAAATTTTATTTCTTTGATAGATATTTTGTATGGATATAGAGAAGGAGGTAAATGGAATCGCAATGCAATAGGTCAAGTTAAAAATGAAAAAACATTTATCAAATTCATGAAAGATATGTTCAATTTCGATTGTGCATCAGGCGTTAACAAGTTAACAACACTAAGAGGCACCATTATCATTTTGCCTTTTTCAAGACACTTTACACTCGAAACACTCCCTTTAATTTCCTACTTTTCCTATCATGGTCCTATTCTCAACAGAGAAATGGTTCATTACCATGCACACATGAAGAAGGCATATGCAAATACAAGTATGTGAATTTATATATGTACATATGCGCATATATATACATATACATACATATATGCTCACTCAAGTAGGAGAGAGCCAGATGTCAAACGTTGCCGAACGCGTGGGCCGATTTGCCTCTTTGTCGTTCATTCCCCGCTCTCGCTTGCAGTTCAAGCAAGATAATGCCGCATTTTTTGGTGCGTGCAGCCAGCTACATCGAATTATAAGACGTTATCACGTCAAAAAGAACTCAACGTTGATGAGCTGACGTAAGCATCTCAATCCACGCACAAGCAGCTTGCCCTCCAAGAGCGAAAAAGGGAAGCCGTAGCTGCCATGGTGGGCCACTTATATACCAATCTTATAAGGCAATACTTACCTATGGATAATTCTCGGGACGATATAAGGATTGCAAACACAAACTTAAGTATAGCATTAGGGCAGGTAGCGGCCGCCGTAGCCCTTATGGCTTGGTACGTGACTCCCGTTCGGAAGTGTCTAGGTTAGAAACCCCGTGTTCGAAACAGTTGTAAATCTGTAGGATCCTCCATTAGGGGAAAACATCAGGACGCGCGCCATTAATAAGACCACCTCTCGACCAATTATCCACAAAGAGAGTAGTAGGTTTTTCCCCCAGAAGCGGTCGCCTCTCGGCAAGAAGGGGAAATTTCCAACTGTACTTCTGATTATGCTCATCAAGACGTACACCAAAAATTGTGAAACACCCAACGGCAGGTATATATAACCTCGCCTTGATAAGAATTCTATCAAAAGATACAAAGCACTACGGAGGGCAGTGGATTCCGTAAAGTATTATAAATAAGTCCTAACAATCATTGCTATCTCGTAAAAAAAATGGCAATTGCACAACCAACAGTGAAGAAACACTTGAACTACTATTGTCAACGTATTTTCCCGGTTGTCTTTGTAACGCAAATAGTAGACCACGCTTTAGGGACAACAATGAGAATCCCTCCTAAATCTTGTAAAAGAGGATCGAAACTTCCAAACTCATAAATCGCTGGGGTCAGATGAGATTAGCCATCAAAGCAGACAGCACTTTACTTGCTGGTTGACACACTTGGGAAATCACTTTACTGTAAAGAATATACCCTTGCTACCTTTTTAGACATCGAGCGTTCATTCAATGACATACTTTCAGATGCAATAACAAAGTGGAGATGAGAGAAAAATGTTGTTGTTGTAGTTAACCTTGGCATAGGTCTTTTGCGAGTTGCTATCACAATGGTGCGACATGTATTTTTTAAAATATCACGTCCGAAGTATAACATTTTAAAAGTCGTAAAAAACTTTGCTTTTAACTATTATGGTAATAAAAACGTTAATTTAAACTAATATTTTGTAGGGTATCCTCTTCTGTCAATAAAACCTTGGAGTCCCTTTGGTACCGATTGAACCAAGTTCTTAGTATATTAAGAAGAAATCATGTGCATTCTTCTTTTATTAACACTTTTTTAAGTGTTAATTTCTTTATCTTTATCAATTACATTCAAAGCTGGCAATTGTTAAATTTTGTGTAATATTCGAATATTTGTGCCTGTGTCCTGTGTGTTTGACTATGCTATGCAGATTTTGCGGCCGTAGCTCTGCATTCAGTTTTCTCCAAACAAAATTTTTAACGTCTGATCTGAAAAGGTTTAACTTGCTTTCGTCAGCAAGAGTTATGGTGTTCCAGAGGTTCTCATCCTTAGTTTTCGGGAGAAAAAATGGCTTATTACGGGTTTTGTGCCCATAAATATATGAAACTAAATAATTGAAAAAAAACTGTTGAGGTAAAATATTTGGCAGATTTTAACTTAATATTGCCATAAGTGATTTCCGCATCAATCTGGCTGTGACCCTCGGTACATGTAGCTCATTTACTTCAATAGTGTCATAATCCAAAAAATACCACAATCTCTTCTTGATAAAAATATATTTACTTTTACTTAGGGAGGCATCAGTGAATTAAATACTTTGAAGCAGATTTTCTCGACATTTCGGGTTCTTGAGTTATGACAGTATTGAAGAAAGCGAGAGATATATCCAGCATGGGAAGGTGCGAAGAATGCATCGTATTGTAAAATTTAACGTTTACCGAAAAAGAGCAATCTTTTTTGTTGAAAAGACCAGTGTATTACATTTAGACAATTATCAAAATAAAAACAATAATCCAACGTTTACTTTAAAATGTTAAATTTAGTGCACCATGGGCTTAGCTCTAACGAGCAATCAAAAAGCGTGTCAAATTTCATTTCATTTGCGTGATACATAAATACTCACTGTACACTCATATAAGCACAAACATTAAATAGAAAAACAAAAAATAAAGTTTCATGGTTTTAAATATAATATATGAGGGCTTCAGCGGGATGATCATTATTTAATTCAATTCTGTGTTCCTACCAAATTGAATGAAACAATGGCATAAAGCAGACCTTTGCTTTGTCAATACTGTCAACAAACTTCAAGTTGCTTATCATAGTGTCAATAGGGTTTTGCTGAAGCATGGTCGACTGACTATTGAGAAGATGGGTTTCCATCGTCACCTACTGAAGATTAAGAAAAAGCTTTATTATTGTTATTTTATATGCTTATTACTGTCGTCTTGGTTACCGGGGTCTTTGTGTTCATGAGTTTTATGTTGATTTATATTTTTTCGGCGTTTTTCAGGATGGCCAAAACAGTGTTCACATTCCTCATCGTCTGAAGAAGAGCTTTCGCCGAAATTTAAAGGTTTTTTATATATGCAGCAACCTAAAATTTAAGAGTGGGATAAGATAAAACCAATTTTATCTTTCAATATTGCTCACACTTGGATTTTTTCTTTCCCATATCTTCGTTATCCACTGTACCTTCACGCCAGGCAACTTGCCGGTCTGGTTTGGGTTTTTTTAACCGTAGGCGAAGAACTGGTGCTGACTAAATTAAGCAAAAATGTGAATATTTTATATTACATTAAATATATCCTCTTACATCTAATACATCTGCAGAGGGTACATCATTTACTACAACAATCTCAGTTGCAGAGTCACGACCAGCGATCGCTTCCATTATATTGTATATCTTGATTTATTGCGCATATATTTTTGTATAAGTAATCTCAACTTGGTCACGGTTTAATAGATGCTTATAACAATAAGCCCCACAAAACTTGCCCTTAAAAGATTGATTAAAAAACGAAAGCGGATAAGTAAGTAGATATATAATACGGAAAATTCTAATTCGTCTAGCACACACAAAAATTTTGTATACTACAGCTGATAGTCAATTTGTGAAATACGAATGTAGTTGCCACATTGGAAAACAAAAAGATACCTTTTAAAAATATACATATAAAATATCATTAGGCTGTGTTCCCAATGCCCGGTTAATATTATGTAGCGTTCATGCGAAAACTTAAATGAGTATGTAGCACTTTCGAACATCGGTATTTCGAAATTTCTTCATGATGCTGCATTTACTAAGGGTTCATTTACTTGCATTCAGAGTCATATGTCTCTTCTTGTTGTGAAATACTGTACTATATATGTAGCAATACTTTACATGAAATTATTTCTTTTATTCCAAACGAATTCTACCCATTTTTGTTCTCTTATTTAACGGGTATAAAAATTTTTCTATCTGCACTTTCAGTTGGAAGGCATTAAAAAAATTATATTATATAACATTGGCTTGTTCATTTTCTCAACGAACAACAGTCAATAGTACAATAAAACTCGCGAAAAATAAAATAACGGTTTTCCGAAGTTGCAACCTTCTGTATTCTTTACCCTCCCACAAAGAATGTTGGTTTATCAAAGAATCTTCAGGAAGTACTTTTTTCTTTCTCACTATAATTATATTCAATCGATTTCTCAAAAAGTATGGAAACATGTGTACATATAGAACAACCTTTTAGTTCAAAATAATACAATGTTACCACAGCTATAAACCATGTTTGTAACTTAGGTTTGAAACCGTATTCCTCGTGTATGCCGTGCTTTAAAGTTCAGCGTGAACGCCGCATAATACCGTTTTAATTAAATGCTCAAATTCGGTACGGTAATTTTGTTGCGAAATTTCTATTTTTCATAGAATTCTATCTGAATGGTAACGCTGATCAGATGTGACATATATGTTTTTTTTTGGTCACAAATCCATAGATGACTATTTGACAAAACTTTGCGAAAATGGTTGGGGCGCTAGTGAGGATAAATTTTCTTCAAAAACATTTTGGTAAGAATTTTAATTGCTGTAAAAATTAAAAGGTTTGCAGGGTGGTTTGAAATTCGTATATTTGCGTAAGGGTATGTGCGAGTTCTTTGCAAACGTAAAAACAGTGAATTTCCTATAAGGGAAATTATGTAATTTAAATGGTATCGCTAAAAAAAACATTGCCTTGAGAAATAGAAACAATCGTTTCATTAAATTTTTTGTATAATCTTAGCATGTTCCAGTCTGCCTGTTGTAGCACAACGCCGTTTACAGGGCACGGCGGCGCCGCCGCCAGGAACGCCACCTCCGCAAACAAGAACTAAATTTGGTTCACTGGCCGATCAAGACCGTATTTTCACAAATTTGTATGGACGTCATGATTGGCGCCTAAAAGGAGCACTTAAACGCGGTGATTGGTATAAGACAAAGGAAATCTTGTTGAAGGGCTCTGATTGGATAATCAATGAATTGAAAACATCTGGTCTTCGTGGACGCGGAGGTGCCGGCTTTCCTTCTGGTATGAAATGGTCTTTTATGAATAAACCATCGGATGGACGTCCCAAATACTTGGTTGTGAACGCTGATGAAGGTATATATCTACAAAACCATATGATCATGAACACAACTTACTTGTATACCTTGCAGGAGAGCCAGGTACATGCAAAGATCGTGAAATTATGCGTCATGATCCTCATAAGCTGGTTGAAGGTTGCTTAGTTGCTGGCCTTGCGATGGGCGCACGTGCTGCCTACATATATATTCGCGGTGAATTCTACAATGAGGCTTCCAACATGCAGTTGGCTATCGCCGAAGCATATCAAGCCGGTTTAATTGGAAAAAATGCTTGCGGCTCTGGATATGATTTTGATGTATTCATGCATCGAGGTGCAGGCGCTTATATTTGCGGCGAAGAAACTGCATTAATTGAATCGCTTGAAGGCAAGCAAGGAAAACCTCGCCTAAAGCCTCCATTTCCAGCTGATGTTGGCGTTTTTGGGTGCCCCACCACTGTAAATAATGTGGAGACTATAGCAGTTGCTCCCACAATAATGCGACGAGGAGGTGCTTGGTTTGCAAGTTTTGGCCGTACTCGTAACTCTGGAACAAAATTATTTAATATTTCTGGTCATGTCAACAAGCCATGTACAATTGAAGAGGAAATGTCGATCCCACTCAAGGAATTAATTGAACGTCATGCTGGTGGCATTCGAGGTGGATGGGACAACTTACTTGGTGTAATTCCCGGAGGCTCATCTACACCCGTTATCCCAAAAAAAGTCTGTGACGATGTGTTAATGGATTTTGATGGTCTAATTGCTGCTCAGACTTCATTGGGAACAGCTGCGCTTATAGTTATGGATAAGTCCACAGACATCATTAAAGCCATTGAACGTTTGACTGCGTTCTATCGTCACGAAAGCTGTGGGCAATGTACACCATGTCGCGAGGGTATTATATGGATGCATAAAATAATGAAGCGGTACTGGCCACATAGATTACCGAAAACATAATCAATTGTATAAAATTTGTTATTATATTTCAGTTTTGTTGCCGGCAATGGTCAACCCGAGGAAATCGATATGCTATGGGAGATATCCAAACAAATTGAGGGTCATACAATTTGTGCTTTAGCTGATGGTGCCGCTTGGCCTGTGCAAGGACTTATACGGCATTTCCGACCTGAAATAGAAGAGCGAATGAAGAAATATGCTAATAGAGCAATTAACTAAATAAAGTCAACACTTATTAAATTTCAATATCTCTTTATAAATGTACTAGTTTGCAAATTTTGCTGGTAAAAAATATATGTTATCCTCAAAGGAGCTATGTTAAATGATATTAAGGTGCTTGAATCAAAGCAAATATTCAAAGAGCCGCAAAAATTACAAAATTTTGGTTGCAGTTTCTATATTCAAGGACCCGTTTTTTTTATATTTACACGCTTATCGGAGTTATTTTACCGACGTTAATAAGAATCGCAAATTTTCACTTGGTATATAAACATTTATTTATATACAGGGTCCGGCACTCGGAGTTTGACCAATTTCAGACCGCTCCCAGATACACGGGCATCAGCTGTCGGTTAGTCGGCTAATGAAGGTTTTCTAACGAGAAAATTTTTCAAATGGAGCAATTCGTAAAGTGATCGATTGGACACATTGGATGCTGCCCCCTGACCCGCCACAGGTAATGGTTTGTGCCGCTATAACCGCAGATGGGCGCTCTCCAATCGTTTTCATCGACCCTGGCGTCAAGGTATTTGCGAAATATTATCGGGAAAGTATCCTAGAGGTTGCCATGAAAAGGCTCCTCGTAAAAATATATGCCGTTCGGAGGCGAAACTGTAGGTCCCTCCATTTGTGGAACAATATCAAGACGCACGTCACAAATAGGAGGAGGAGCTCGGCCAAACACCCAAAAAAAGGGTGTACGCGTCAATTATATATATATATATATATATCCTGGAGGTTCCAGACCATGGACATTTCAACAGGATCCGGCACCGTCTCACAAAGCTCGAGTGAACCAAGAATGGCTAAAAAACAACTTTTCGAACTTCACAACGTCCACACAATGGCTCTCAAATGCATCAGACGCGAATCCGATGGATTATTCTCTTTGGGCCATTTTGGAGAGCAAGGTCCGCACTAAAAGATTCACCAGGTTCGAAGCGCTGAAAAAAGCCTTTGTCCACGAGTGGGCCAAAATACCTGTAAGTCACATTCGGGTAGGTTGCGATTCGTTTCTGGACCGTCTCAAGGCTATAGTCAATTGATTCTTAATTTTGTATTATTGACGTGATAACGTCTTATAATTCGATGTAGCCGTCTGCACGCATAAAAAAATTCGTCGTTATCTTGCTCCTGCGGCGTTACTTTGCTTGAACTGCATGTTGTGTTATCTTGTGTTGTGTTTTCCAAACTAAATGTATGGCCTTTTAATTGGTTGCACTTCGAATGCCGGACCCTGTACATATGTACATTAATACGATTTTACGGTTGTTTTTTTTTGTTTAAGGGGTGTGGCTTCAAAAGAAACCATAAGAAAGAGCACCGTTTATTAGAGGAAGTCTATCCTCTCCACAGATCCTTTGGGAATGGGGTAAGCTACTATTTTTCGAAAGAAAAGTTATTTAAACCAAAAAATCCAACGAACAGAAACTATAGCATTTTTAAGTAGTAAATTTTTAGCTTACTTTTATTTATATGCCGATATTTTGGCCCCAATTAGAAGTCATCTTTTTATAAAGGACTACCAAACCCGGCCCCCTTCGCTGGGCACACTAAAATAGAATAGATATGGTTTAGAACAGAAAATATATGGTTTTCATATTATTTATTTCTTTATTCTTTATTCAAGCGCTTTGGCATAAACAATATTTTTTGTTTTTCTATTTGTTTTTGAGTAAATATAAAATATAAATTGAAAATCAAGAAAAAAGAAGATTGTTTTTAAATTTCAAATCAACGCATATGAATAAACAATCGTCTTTTTTCCTGATCATCCATGAATTTTTCGTTTCAATTTATATGTTTTATTAAGCATTGGAGCTTTTTTAACCATTATCCATTTATATTTTTCAAAAAAAAAAACGAAAAAAATTTCATTCACACATAATTTCATTTGGATTTCACATTAAATTCTCAAATTTCGTAAGAAGTTATTCACTGTTCCAAAATCCACTCCAAAAAAATTCACAAACAATTTTTACATATTGCACTTACGTTTTTTCCTTATGGCATCCAAATCAGAAAGAAATATTGACACATTGTAACTCACACTGTCCATTTGACAGTTCAGTTCCGCCCCAAGCGTTAAAAAAGTAAGCGACATTATGGCTGGCTCAAAAGAACGCTGTACCCGTTGCCACTGCTCCGAATTACAACCAAACTTTACGAAACCCATTTTCAATATTTACTTAACAATGTGCATAAGTTTGGTTTAATTCGGTTCAAAGACACGGCGGGTCCACGTTTTCCATTTGATACCCATATTGTACATATACATCCGAAGGTTACCCGGGTCCACGTTTTGACCTATATCTCGAGACCCTATCTACCAATAGGTATCCAAACTATACGGAAACCATCTTCAATACCTCCTTAACAATGTGTGTAAGTTTGGTTTAATTCGGTGCAAAGACACGGCGGGTCCACGTTTTGGCATATATTTCCAGACCCTAGTCATCAATAGGTATGAAAATTACCCCGTATTAAAGCACTTATCAACAGCTTTCATTTGATATCCATATTGTACATACACAACCAAAGGTTACCCGGGTCCACGTTTTGACCTATATCTCGAGACCCCAGTCACGGAGCGGCATGAAAAATACTCTGTACTAAAGCATTCACCAACAGCTTCAATTTGATGCCCATATTGTACATATACATCCGAAGGTTACCCGGGTCCACGTTTTGACCTATATCTCGAGACCCTATCTACCAATAGGTATCCAAACTATACGGAAACCATCTTCAATACCTCCTTAACAATGTGTGTAAGTTTGGTTTAATTCGGTGCAAAGACACGGCGGGTCCACGTTTTGGCATATATTTCCAGACCCTAGTCATCAATAGGTGTGAAAATTACCCCGTATTAAAGCACTTATCAACAGCTTTCATTTGATATCCATATTGTACAAACACATTCTAGGGTCCACGTTTTGGTCTCTATCTCGAGACCCTAGTCACGGAGCGGATGGAAATACTCTGAACTAAAGCATTCACCAACAGCTTCAATTTGATGCCCATATTGTACATATACATCCGAAGGTTACCCGGGTCCACGTTTTGACCTATATCTCGAGACCCTATCCACCAATAGGTATCCAAACTATACGGAAACCATCTTCAATACCTTCTTAACTATGTGTGTAAGTTTGGTTTAATTCGGTGCAGACACGGCCGGTTAGCGAACACACACAAAAAGTTGACTTTATTTTATATATAAGATTTTTTTCAGTTTGTGTCCGAAAAATCCAAATATCTTACGGAACCCTATTTTTTTCCAAAATAAAATGTAATTCATGTTACTCGTGGATAATGTAGTTTTCGAATGGTGAAAGAATTTTTAAAATCTGTCCAGTAGTTTTTGAGCCTATTCGTTACAAACAAACAAACAAACAAACAAAGTTTTCCTCTTTATAATATTAGTATAGATATATAGTACGCACAAATACAAATATAGATACAATAAAAACACGGTAAATTTTCCAAAACATGGTTTGGTCTCTTACAATTACAACAAGGAAACTTCAAATGTGCGTAAATCAAATTGGCTGACAAACTTTGTATTACACAATATGGCTAAAATTTTATTCTATAAAAAAATAATGTTTCTGGATTATGTTATCTACACATATACATACACACATATATTATATTTATTTAAGGGGTAACACCACTCTAGAAATTTCAAAAAATTGATTTTTTTTTATAAGCTTAAAAAATTCTTTGAACCTTTTAAAATACAGAACAAAAAGTTTTATACGTTACCGAAGTCTATTTCATAAATATTTTAAGCTTTTAACCAAGCGTTAGTGACTGCTACCTAACGACTTCTCCAAATTTCCAAACTTTAAACGCGTTTTTCTCAAAACACGTTTTCTGAAATTGGCAGGTTTTTCACTACGTCTGTATAATAACCTTCTTAAGAGAAGAGCGTAAGGGATTTTCGATAGATTAATTTAAACGATTGTTATAATTATTTAAGTGCCGTTTTTTTAGTCCAAAATAGAGTTTTTTCCTTCAAATGCTTGCTAATTCCACAAAAATAAATATTTTTTAAATCCCCTACGTGTTTCTCTAGCTATTCTTATCTAGATTAAGAAAAAAAATGTTTCTTTGTTCCAGATTAAAATTTGCACCCTCTGTGCTGCGTGCCGCGGAGCTCCTTCAAGAGAAACCACATTACAAAAATGTCTCCAATGCCGCCATTTTGTAAAATTTTTCGATCAAACTTTGTAGTTTTGTATTTTAGTATATAAGTAATAACTTCCCAAATCAGAGTGATTGATTCCCCTTTCCTTCTATACAAAAAAATTCTTTAAAAATCGTGTTTATTTTACGCGTGTACAGTGGTGTTACCCCTTAATATCTATTGAATTGGAATTGAATTACTGCGATGCCAGGTGGTGGTATTAACTGTGGTTGAGTTCGTAAAACATTTCCACAAATACCTGTTTGGGCAACGTTTATAGTTAAGATTGAAATGGTTACCACAATTCAAGCATCAGGAAGGACAAATTGAACTGCTACAACAACAACAAATTACACGGTGGATCGAAAGGGTTTAGGCTTCAAATATGGATATAAATATAAATAAGTATATAAATATAAAAAGGCTCTTCGCTACGCGCCAATTATAAATGTATATATATAAATATATATATTAAATATAAATGGAAACACAATGGAAATATTGATGCACTATTCCGGCGACCGCTTGATATAGAATGTAAGCATTGTTCCAAGGTCGAGAGATCCGAGGTAGTAGTTGACATGAGATTTATGTAATTGCAACCCGATGATGAATGGAAACCGTAACATAGTATGTACATATGTATATTATTTATTGTGTTCCAAATTTCCAACAAAACTATACTAATTCACTAATTCAATAGGTGTATAGTATGTACGTATAATATAACCGCACACACACAGTACTCACTTTATACCTCTTCATGCGTATGTCGTCCTAAGCCTAACGACTACAAAAACAAAATACATTCTTAAGCGCAGTTGTAGCAGATCAGATCCACTTAGTGACGATGACACTGAGTCTAAAATATTGTATAGCACACCAAAAACCAGTTCGCACTGGACGCGCATGAACCGCCCATATGCCAATTTTTCTCGACGATGACAAAAAATTTAAACTTAGAAGTGAAGAAATCACTGACGACCATTCGAAAAAAGTCAACATTGGAATATTTTTTATCATTTAGAATTATCTGCCAGCTTTCCAATATTTGATGAATTTTTGTCACAACGAGTGCCCGCGGCTTCGTAATAATAAGAGAAGAGTGACCGACGAAATTCAAATATAGAAAAATTTCATTAAAAATTAATTATTTCAATACCTCCATTTGTGAAACAACATCAACACGCACACCACAAATAGGAGGAGGAACTCGGCCAAACACCCAAAAAGGGTGTACGCGCCAATTATATATATATATATAAATATATATATTTATGTGCATATATCTATACTAATATTATAAAGAGGAAAACTTTGTTTGTTTGTTTGTTTGTTTGTTTGTTTGTAACGAATAGGCTCAAAAACTACTGGACCGATTTTAAAAATTCTTTCACCATTCGAAAACTACATTATCCACGAGTAACATGGATTACATTTTATTTTGGAAAAAAATAGGGTTCCGTAAGATATTTGGATTTTTCGGACACAAACTGAAAAAAATCTTATATATAAAATAAAGTCAACTTTTTGTGTGTGTTCGCTAACCGGCCGTGTCTGCACCGAATTAAACCAAACTTACACACATTGTTAAGAAGATATTGAAGATGGTTTCCGTATAGTTTGGATACCTATTGGTAGATAGGGTCTCGAGATATAGGTCAAAACGTGGACCCGGGTAACCTTCGGATGTATATGTACAATATGGGCATCAAATTGAAGCTGTTGGTGAATGCTTTAGTTCAGAGTATTTCCATCCGCTCCGTGACTAGGGTCTCGAGATAGAGACCAAAACGTGGACCCTAGAATGTGTTTGTACAATATGGATATCAAATGAAAGCTGTTGATAAGTGCTTTAATACGGGGTAATTTTCACACCTATTGATGACTAGGGTCTGGAAATATATGCCAAAACGTGGACCCGCCGTGTCTTTGAACCGAATTAAACCAAACTTACACACATTGTTAAGGAGGTATTGAAGATGGTTTCCGTATAGTTTGGATACCTATTGGTAGATAGGGTCTCGAGATATAGGTCAAAACGTGGACCCGGGTAACCTTCGGATGTATATGTACAATATGGGTATCAAATGGAAAACGTGGACCCGCCGTGTCTTTGAACCGAATTAAACCAAACTTATGCACATTGTTAAGTAAATATTGAAAATGGGTTTCGTAAAGTTTGGTTGTAATTCGGAGCAGTGGCAACGGGTACAGCGTTCTTTTGAGCCAGCCATAATGTCGCTTACTTTTTTAACGCTTGGGGCGGAACTGAACTGTCAAATGGACAGTGTGAGTTACAATGTGTCAATATTTCTTTCTGATTTGGATGCCATAAGGAAAAAACGTAAGTGCAATATGTAAAAATTGTTTGTGAATTTTTTTGGAGTGGATTTTGGAACAGTGAATAACTTCTTACGAAATTTGAGAATTTAATGTGAAATCCAAATGAAATTATGTGTGAATGAAATTTTTTTCGTTTTTTTTTTTTGAAAAATATAAATGGATAATGGTTAAAAAAGCTCCAATGCTTAATAAAACATATAAATTGAAACGAAAAATTCATGGATGATCAGGAAAAAAGACGATTGTTTATTCATATGCGTTGATTTGAAATTTAAAAACAATCTTCTTTTTTCTTGATTTTCAATTTATATTTTATATTTACTCAAAAACAAATAGAAAAACAAAAAATATTGTTTATGCCAAAGCGCTTGAATAAAGAATAAAGAAATAAATAATATGAAAACCATATATTTTCTGTTCTAAACCATATCTATTCTATTTTAGTGTGCCCAGCGAAGGGGGCCGGGTTTGCTAGTATATATATATAATACCTCTCCAAGGCAAGATCATTAGATCATTGATTTGTTTGTGACATAACCGAGTTTATCGTTTCGTAAAGCTGAAGCAGTTTTAAGGAAAATTGGTGTTAAAGTATCAAAAGAAACGATTCGAGAACGTTTACGTGCAGAAGACCCTACGTCTTATAAGTAGATTATCTACTTTTTCGGGCTTAACTCCCAATCCGTAATTAAAAAGCGAGACTACCCATACAAAATCTCTCCCGAAATCTGAGATTATAAAATGATACTAGATTATAACGAACTGTTAAGCATCCAGTTAAGATTCATATTGGCCGTTTATTTGTGTTTACCGTCAATTTGAATGCAATTGTGATGAATTAAATTTATCAAGAAGCATTATTACGACAGGGCTTTCGTTCTGCCACCCGACCATGACGAAGTGAAAATAGCGATAACGCGTCTAAAGAACAACAAAGACGGGGGGCCAACAGACTGCCAGCTGAGCTGTTCAAACATGGCGGCGAGTAGCTGGTAAGCTGCATACATCAGATCCTATGCAAAATATGCCTGCCAATTGAAATTTATGCGTGCTCTACCTAATCCATAAGAAGGGTGATTCTGTAATCTGTGCAAATTACTGCGACATACTAACTAATTGGACCACATCAGTGCGGCTTTACGCCTGAAAAATCTACTATCGATCAGATATTCACAATACGCCAAGTCTTGGAGAAGATCCATGAAAGGAAAATCAACGCACACCATATTTTTGTCGATTTTAAAGCTGCTTTCGATAGAGGAAAAGGAGTTACCTATATGCAGCGATGTTTGAATTTGGTATCCCCGCAAAACTAATACGACTACGCCGTCAGAATTGGGAAGGATGTCTCCGAGCCGTTTCAGATAGGATGGCTGGCTGTGCTGGGACATCTTTAACGTGATGCCGGAAAAGATCGTGTGAGCCGCAGAACTTACTGACTCAGGCACAATTTTTTATAAGAGCGTACAATTGTTGGCGTATGCCGATGATATTGACATCATCGGCTTTAACAACCGCGCTCTTAGTTCTGCCTTTTCCAAACTAGTTAAAAGCGAATAGGTCTGATGGTGAACGAGAACAAAACGAAGTACCTCCTGTCATCAAACAAACAGTCGGCGTACTCGCGTATCGCGAGGTTGCGAAAAACTTCGAATAGACTTCGTTTATGAACCAGCATTAACACCGATAATAACCTCAGGGGGGGAGGGGGTCGAGTCAAATCTCATCTAATCTTACGTTGGAGAGAGGGGGGGGTCTCGGCAAATATCACGCAATTTTTTTTCTGATTGAAACAAAAAAAATTATACTATTTTGGTCCATTATCCAGATTGAACATGCTTAAGATTTAATCTTAAGCGTAATCGTAGTATGATTAAGATCATTCACTAATTCGTTCGAAAGAAAATAGTTTCATTCATACTTCGACGTTGTATGTACATTTCTACTGTCAAACCACCATATTTGTTTTATACCAAATAGCTCAATTTAATCTGAATTTATAGTACAGTGTAGCCCGTCGTTTGTTTTCGCGCCACTATCAGCCGAACGCGCGACTCAATGAACAAGAGCGGACGAGCTGAGTGGCAGCGACACACGGACAGGTTCCAACCTTCTTTGTTTATTATTGTAAATGTTTTACTCGACTCAGTTCATGATCTTACTAATTTAAAATGAGTTATCCAGATTTTTATAACGCATACGTCAAAAGATACGTCTATAAGGCGAAGAAGTCCTGCCACGACGATGTGATAAAATTATGAAATACCTCGAAGCAAAAATTCCCGAAGAAAGAAGAGTTAATACATCACATTAAACATGAGATTGAACGGCTTCTCAGGGAATCCACTGAAAGAAAAGTTCGGTCTACTTTAGCATTCCTTCAAAAGGTAGGTTAAATATATATGTTTTTAAGAAAATACTTTTTTTATATAAAGTTTATTGTTACATTTAATAGCATAAAAAAACTGAAACAGTGAAATTCTTGATAAAATATGCTAAAATCATAACTACAAAATATTAGCGCGATCATTTCCTTCACTATTTTCACATAATTCAAAATCAGCTTCTTGTGATCAGCGATGATGTGGATGAAGCTATGTCGAGCACTACACCGTCTAACGTACGTCCCACTCCAGCACAAGATACTATGAAGAAACAGATTGCTAAGCTGCATATGGAGCTTGACCTAAGTGCTGCAGCGCACGCCGGAGTGATCTGCATATGATTCTTCACGACCGTTTTCTGCCACCTCAATACCCTATCACTCAGGTTGATGGACGTTTGACAATTTCGGACTTTAAAGAACATAACGAGCTAAGCAAGCGCGTATGTTCCGCAAAGTGCAACGGATTGTCACAAGACGAGCTAATGAGTTACCGTGCGCAAGCGTCAACGGCTTAGAGTGGCTAGATCAGAACGAAGTTGAAAGAGCAGATAATTTTACTGAAAATCATATGGACATGTTGGTCCCAATAGTCTCTCTTGAAACCGCGCATGATTCTCCATGGACTGAATTAGAGTAGATATTTTTTTTTAATCGCAGTAGTTACGATTTAAGTCTTCTACGAGTATTGTTAAATTTTTATTACACTTATAACTCTCAGCAATATTGATTACTAGTCTTAAATAGTCGTAAATAAAAGCACGGAGCAAAATTTTTTTTTCTTTTTACAATAACAATCCAACGAGTTTACATAAGAAACCTCACGTAATTTATGGACGCCCCCTTATGCCAGTTTACCTTTACTATACTTCGACTTTATTTCGTTTTCTATAAAAATAATCAAATTCTCTTCCCTTCCATGTCATGGTATCAATAAATTTAATAAATGAACCTATTCATATTCAGTCTCCAGACTTTCGTCCGTTGCTGCGATAAATACTTCGCGAATGTGCACTCTTCATACAAATATATTTTACTTACCTGAAAGCCACACAATTTTCCATAATGGACGAAAACTAAAATCGAAGATTATTCGTGAGCACCAGTCGAAATTTTTTGCAAAACATCGACACGTTACTGTTACAAAAAATATTTCTTTGGCCCATATGTTGTCGAATTCATTATGACCGGTGTGACCACCCTTTATATGTGCATTTACATACATATACACACTTCCACCCTCCATTCAAATAAAAGAGCAAAAGTAGCACACAAAAGTATAAGTCATTGTATGCAATGAGCTTTAGAACTCTCGTCGAGGGTAATGCGGCGAATTGGTAAGCTGTAGCGGTTAACTTTTTAGTCTCATGAAACCAGACCAGCTTTGGCTTAGTCAGTCTTCCGCATAGTCCTTTTGAGTAATGTCCTTTTTTCGGAGATACAAAATATTCTTTTAGCTTTGTTTTGCAAAAATATAAAACCTCCAGTGGAGCAAAGTGAA
This sequence comes from Anastrepha obliqua, assembly GCF_027943255.1. NCBI lineage: Eukaryota > Metazoa > Arthropoda > Insecta > Diptera > Tephritidae > Anastrepha > Anastrepha obliqua. The sequence goes on from NC_072896.1 coordinate 37,426,459, forward strand.
ACTACCTGCGTTTGATAATACTTTATAACATACTTTTATTTAGTTTACTAAAGTGAATTTATGAAAAAAATTAAGAGAAAAATCACCTAATATTATGTATAATCAACAGCAATCTATACCAAAATTAATATTAGGTGAAGTGAAAAGTTCTGAAGGTTTTCCGCTGGATGCCTTTAGTGAGCCGTATCCCAGGATATATATATTGCATCGGGCGATTTAAAGGACACACTACGCTTCAACCAACCATCTTTTGAGTTTGTGTTATAGCGTTCTAAAACAACATCGTTTTGTATCACTGTGACCAAGGAGAAAATTTGAGCAGGCGGGCCAAAAAATTTGTGCTATTTCTGGACGCAACACAGTTTCGAATACAACAGCAAAGAGGTAGTACTAACGGTCTCGTTCTGAGAGTCCAATCATCGACAACGTTGACAAAATCAAGGAAATCGTCAACCAGCATGTGAGCAAAATAAAGCGAAAAAACGTTGAGAGCTTTTTTCTTCACCTAATATATTCAAAGATATAGTGAAAAAGAAGCATACGCATCTTTTGCATATTCTATATTTGATAATAGAAAGAAAAAAAAACACATACATATGCATTAAGCAAAAGGCAATGTCAGCAATAATTTATTAAAACGAAAAACAAAAAACAAAAAACTTAAAACTCAACTTGCAATTTGTGCCTTTGTATTTTTTACTGGATATCTGTAATAGTTAACTACCATTTCTTCTGGTGTTAATTAACTTTTGTTCACATATTTGGTTATCTATGTATATCTACGTACTTAATTCTATTGAAACAAAAAATGAGTGCCAGTGACAGTCAATTGAATCGGGGACCGCCGTAATTCAGGACAAACTTGGTGAGTAAGATAATTGATATGGCGTAGCTAATGAAATAAAGCATAGACGTAAAATGATTCAATCTATGGAGGATGATTTCACCCATAACTCATTTCAGAAATGTGATTGCTTAACTGTAAATATACAAACCACTTTTCAAAAGCATTAAACATCTTTTATAGAAAAAAGAGGTTGTCTGTAAAGTCGGTTTACTGACGATAGTTTAACGTGATAACGTCATAAGAAAATACTAATTGAATGGTTGCATTTTTCAAAAGAAAATTTTAATTTTATTTGTTTGATAGATATTTTGTATGGATATAGAGAATGAGTTAACATTAACATAACATAATATACTTTAACATAACATAATATAACATAACATAACATAACATAACATAACATCACATAACATAACATAACATAACATAACATAACATAACTTAACATAACATAACATAACATAACATAACATAACATAACATAACATAACATAACATAACATAACATAACATAACATAACATAACATAACATAACATAACATAACATAACATAACATAACATAACATAACATAACATAACATAACATAACATAACATAACATAACATAACATAACATAATATAACATGCTGTTCAAGCAAGGTAACGACGCATGAGCAAGATAACGACGCATTTTTTGGTGCGTGCAGCTGGCTACATAGAATTATAAGACGTTATCACATCAAATGCATAAAAATACTAACATTAAAACAACAGGTATTATTAACAAACTTGGTTTTATTTTAAATTCTTCAAGTAAATCAAATTAATAATAATCAATAAGAAGGCATATGCAAATACAAATACGTGAATTTATATATGTACATATGCGCATATACATACACATATACGCTCACTCAAGTAGGAGAGAGCAAGATGTCGAACGTTGCCGTTCGTTTGCTTTGTTTGCTTTGTCGTTCGTTCCGCGCTTTCGCTTGCAGTTCTTTCAAGGTAACGGCAATGAGCAAGGTAACTACATATGAGCAAGGTAACGGTAATGAGCAAGGTAACACTAATGAGCAAGGTAACGACACATTTTTTCGTGCGTGCAGCCTGTTAAATCGAATTATAAGACGTTATCACGTCAAAATCTTTATTGCGTTGCTGATGACAGAAAAACATTTATTAACCAATTTGAATGCAACTGAATCATTTCCATTAACGTCCATGAACTCAAGTTTTTGGTGAATGCAATAACTAATATAATATTTTATTATTCAGAACTGCTCTTAATATAATATAAAAAATTTAAGGGGTATATAATGTCGCACGCTTTGAAAACAAGGATATAAATGGAGGATAGGAGTGGGATGTATCCTCGCACCTTCCGGAGGCTTACAATTTTCAACTAATCTATTGTCAAAGTTGTGTAATTGCGAAAAGTTAGTGCTGTTAGACACCTCAAAAAAGAAAAAAGTTCGTATACAATGAATAAATTTTACAGACATGTTGAGTAATAGCATAAGAATCTTTTGCGTAGAACTTTCCGCGTAGACGGCTTTCGTCAAATAAAGGGTGATTTTTTAAGAGCTATAGGAAAGCTTTTCAAAAAAACACACGTAAAATTCAGAAAAATTCATGAAATTTTGCACCGTCTTGCTGAAACCACATGTCATGCAAATCAAGCTCTTGCATTTTGGGCATGCAAGTTGGATATCATTTCACGTTAGCGCACACCATTCACATTTACGTTACGATTCGCAGCATCTTTGAAGAAGTACGGTCCAATGATACCTCCAGCCATTAAACCGCACCAAACTGTGACCTTTTCTGGATACATTTGTAGCTCTGGTAATTCTTCTGACTTATCTTCACTCCAAAATCGACAATAGTGCTTATTTACGTACCCATTGATCCAAAAATGAGCTTCGTCGCTGAACACGCGATAAACTTTCTTAACAGAACACGCATTTTTATAATAAAACTCAATGATTTGCAAACGTTGTTCGTTTGTAAGACGATTCATGGTCAAATTATAGACCAAACTGAAGATTTTTGACACTGAAACAAAACACAAAATGTGCGTCAGCTGTTTAAACCAACTGTTTAAAAAGATAATAGCTAAAAAATCACCCGTTATATATGTGTAGCGCCGAGGCATCTCCATCATCAATACTGAACTGAAAAATCTCACTTTTATTTGTATTTTTACTTTCATATGCGGGCATCTGGCAACACAATATTATTTCTCGTTCAAAATTGGAAAACTTTGATATTGATAAATGCATTTGCATTTAGTTTTCATTGATATGTTTTGAATACATGTATGAAAACAAGTAAAAACACGTTTGTGACTGCATATTTTATGAATTGAAGTGAAGTTTAGAAGAAAGTATGTTGTAATAGGTCAAGCTATAGAGAAGTTGCTGTAGGCGCTTTGCAGGCAAATATATTCAAAACTATTATTTCCGCCAATTTCCGCCACAAATAAAATTCCAAAGGGGTGATATAGCACGACCGCACACTGGGCCAGAAGACCCGACTGAGTGGCCAAAACTCTTTTTTCTTAGGAAAAGGCCATAAAACCGATTAAAACCACGTTTATTATAGTTTTTTAACTCTATGAATGCGAATCTGAAGTCAAAATTAAAAAATTCAAAATGGCGGATCCAAAATGGCGGACATGAATTTTAAAAAATCCGTATTTTTGCTTCAAACTCAGAATCTAGGGGTTTAGAACAATGCACATTACGAATATAATGTCAACTTTGAGAAATTCAAAATGGCGGACATAAAATTTAAAAAATCAGTATTTTTGTTTCAAACTCAGAATCTAGGGGTTTAGAACAAAGAAAATACGTCTAGAATTAGCTGTACTCATACACCCAGGATACACCGCGAGGAGGATTCTAGTACGATTTAGTATCCCAATTTTTTTTTTGTAATTTTTAATTTTTTTTTTGTAATTTTTGTAATTTTTTTTTGTAATTTTTAATTTTTTTTGTAATTTTTGTAATTTTTAAATAAACAGCGTTTGAAACAGTGTTTGAAAATGCTCTACTCTGGTGGATTTTTCAATTTTGCTCTTGCTCAAGTCAAATTAGGACTCCAAGCTATGACTCTAACTGCGCAACAATCAGAGTCAGAGTCATAGTAGAAAAATAATTGCGTCGTAGTTTTACACAGGAGCTCATAGTCACTAAAATAAAATGCGCAGTAGACCAAAAACAGAGATTGAACTTTGTTCGCTCTCGCTCAAAATATGACATCGCGAAATGACTTCGTAGTACTGCAAATAGTCGCTCCGCAGTTTTCGTGTACAAAATAAGAACGGGGGTGGGGGCGCACATTGACCGAACGATCTGCTGAGAATCTCTCACTCTCTGAGGTACTGGACAGTTCTGGATCTTTCTGGACAAAGTTCAATCTCTGTTTTTGGTCTACTGGGCATTTTATTTTAGTGACTATGAGCTCCTGTGTAAAACTACGACGCAATTATTTTTCTACTATGACTCTGACTGTTGCGCAGTTAGAGTCATAGCTTGGAGTCCTAGTTTGACTTGTGCGCTATCAGCTCTACTCTGTAGCTGACAATGTTTAACTACATAGTTAGAGCAGAGCATTATTTGGGGTACTACTGCTGCTCTGAAGTAGTAAATGCAAACACTGAATTAAACTCGATTTTCCCTCGGTAGTTTTGGCTCAAACATTAATGGGTCAGAATTATTTGAGATTTCTCTCACACTAATATCGATATTTCAGACATGTTTATGAAAAGGCGCAAAAAGGCGCATATATACCTTATTTAATACTTCTTTACGAACAATTTGGCATAAAATTTAACTCATTTGATAGGGGAACTTCGGGGACCTTTGTTTTCAAAGTAAGTCATGTATGAATAAAAAACAGATTTTGTTGATTAAATGTTAAAAAAAAACTTATTTAACATAAATACACATTCAATTCAATTCAATTCAATTCAATTATAAATTATTTTTTGATATCCATAAAGAAAAGTTATGGACGATAATAACATCTTGAGTAGTATTTTTCACAACAACTTATTGATAAACATTGTTTGAAAGTGTTAAAAATCGAACTAAAACTTTGACTTTGAACTGTTACATAAAAAAAACTAATTGATAAAAACTAATGAAACTTCATAATTTGGTGTAAAAAATTACTCAAAATAAGATGATGTTATAAATTTCCTGTTTAAATTAAGTCGAAAATTTTTATTTTTGGCCACTCACTCGGGTCTTCTGGCCCAGTGTGGACCGGTGCGAGACGATAGATAAATTGCCAACTGAAACGACGACACAGTAAATCCATTGTTTCACAGGCTTTATGGCAAGTAGCGCCGTCGTGTTGGAACCAAATGCTGTGGAAATCCCGAGCTTCAATTTCCGGTGAAAGAATTCAAAGGTGTGGCTAACATCAGACCGTTAACTGGCAATGAGAAATTTTGGAGGAATCCGCTGATTCGCTTATGTCACGGGGGATATGACAACGGTAATACACAAAAAAAAATCAACACAGCTGGTTACCGTCTGAACAACGATTCATTGAACGAGTGTGTGAATATGTGGGAAATGAGATGTCAGAATTCTGCTGTCGAATCCCCAAAACCGTGGCAATCGAAGGTACTCTTACAATTTTGCCGTAGATGGCCAAACTTTGTAATCTATTATCCTTGCTCTAAAGCTGCTTCTGTCACTTTAGAATTTTTTAGAACTAAGTATACCAATAAGAACAGATTAACAGAGTAGAATTTAGAGCACTTAATGGGAATCAAATGTCGCGAATATGAAATAATGCACTAATTTTCTTTTAATTTCCTAGGTTATACGAGATGATACCTGAATTACCTATATTTGAGCTTTTAATAATTTTTAATTTTACATAAACTTGAATTCTTATAATAACTTGTTTCTTCAAATGCAATTTAAGTGTTTAACTTAGTTTTTAAGTTTTAAAAGCAGTTAAGAAAATGTATATCAGACAGAGAGAAAGAGAGACTCACATCGCGCGATTCTCCCTCTGCACTATACCATACGTAAAATGAAGTATCTACTAAGAGTCTACCCATCACTGATATAAAAGTACCGTTAGCTTTCGGAGCTCACAATCTTTACATTTTGTTTTTTACAAAATTAATATTTATAGGTCAAGGAAGCATTCCTTTTTTATTAAAATAATCTTTGTTACTCACAATGAGAAGCATTTTTATTTCAACAGTTAATAGTACTTCCCATCAGCCAAGTTTAATGGAATGAAAGGGAAGAAATAACAGAATCTAAATATGTGACCATCTTTAATGTGACCAAATTTAAAAGCTGGACTGTCAAAAATGTCAATAATCCCTTTTGCTCTACATGTACTATTCATGCCATTTATATTCTTCTAATGTTTGTACAGAGTAGTCTGTTTTTTAGTTATGCTGTTATGCTATTATGCTGATATTTCGGAACCCGTTAAAGCTACTTCCATTTTTATGACCACTTTTTCATAAATACTGATAGCTAAAAAAAAAATTATATAAATATACTTTAATCTTTATATGTACAAGTAACAATAAAACAGCTTAGTTAACTTGACCTCCCTTCCGAGCAACTTGGTAACCATGCAGATGCACGTTCATTGAGCACACAATTATGAATGTATGTATGTATGTCTTTATTTTTCGTTTTTATGAAGAGGAGGCATCGAAAGTACCGATCCCCCCGGTACCGGCGGGGGGTTTGGTGGTTTAGGCACTAGACTCAATGTCTGTTACTGTCCTGATGCAATACGTCAAAAGTAGCATCTGCTTGTTACCACCCACTGTTTAGGTCATTCGATGACACAGCCACCCCTGTTGTATCAGTACTCAAAATGTATGTGTGTGTGCATATATATATATACATATATATACAGATGTAGGTGTATTATTACAATACCTTGAAACATGTCGCATGGTCTGCTTGCGATGTAAACGTGCCATCCAACCAAGGCGCTAATTAGTATTTTGAAATACAGTAGATTCTGTTTTTATGCGGTTTTGAATTAGTGCGGTTTTTTTTTTAATTAAAAAATGCATGTCGACCTATCGGGAATTGTACATATAAACAAGATTCTAAACCAGCTAAGCAAAAACTCATCACAGATTACATCAAAAATGCTAACCCTACAAGTATGGAACCGCCTGCATCACCATCCAGATCAGACGTGATCCATCCAGATCCTCAAGTGACGGAAGTGATTTTACGCCAAATCCTAACCGAATGCGCAACATGCGGGTATGGTCTGGTTCTATTTCTGACGATGTAAATTTGTTTTTCGATTCTGACGTTTCTTAAATAAAGATATAATTTTCAAAAATACAATTTGTTGTTTATGCGATTTTATTTAATTATTTCAGATTCATGCGGTCTATGGAACGTATCTATAGTTATAATATGGGACTAGTACCCTTTTTTATGCGATTTTAGAACATTAATTCAGATTTATGCGGTTCTTAGCACTTTTGAAACGTATCTATAGTTTTACATAGAACTGGTAGCTTTTTTTATGCTGTTTCTTGCGGAACGTATATACCGCATAAAAACAGAATCTACTGTATTGTACATATTTGACTGAACTTTATCGGTTTAAGCAAATCACAGCGAAAATACCGTCACATCAACTGGAAATTTGATGAAAGGCACGGCTAAATCGATGGAAGTGTGCAGTTGAGTGAACATGGTTAAACGGTAAAAGTTAAACCGATACATAAATAGAGTCAGAATTATGTGAAAACTTATATATACATATATATATATATAATTGGCGCGTACACCCTTTTTGGGTCTTTGGCCGAGAGATATACAAAATATAATACCTAAAAGAATGCCTTATTAAGTAAAAATTTGACGTTCACGCGGTGATACATGAATGACTCAATTTGAGGTTTGCACTTCGACCTCGTGGTCTCTTGTACCCCCTACTCATCACAACACCTCATCCAAACCCAGTTCCCTTAATAAACTAAAGAAAGAGCTAGGTTGGGCTGAGCGTATGCGCTTTTTTCTGACCGCATCTGGCCGAGATATCTCAACCTACTTCGCGTCACTTTCGAGAAGAAGGTGCTGGAATCGGCGCAATCGCGACAGTAGTCAGTTAATATGGCTCCCAATTCTGTGCACATGACTGCGCAATCTGCAATGACCTGTGAGAATGCCCATGAGCAGTCCCAGTTTATTTTTAGGGAGGCTTATGAATTGCTTGAATCTCCTTTGATTATACCACCCAGTAAGGACTTCGCCTGGGATAGCCTCATAAATTGGTGCCAATTTACGATCTTAGCCTTAACTCTTCTTCTATTTGATGCTTCGGCTTCTCATTGATGCTATGTTGGCCCATAGCAATGAAGTGTTTGGGTCCAATTAATAACAAGGCCGCAGCCTCTCTACCCAATAGATCCGCTACTGATACATAACACATTACGAATATCCAAACAATATATATTTACGTTTTATATTCTTAATTTTAGGGTTTTTTTTTTTTGTGTAGACTGTTTTATCCATTATTTGTGATAAATTGTACATGTCAACAATAATTATGTCTTACTTTACCTCCATAGCAGAAAGAAAAAAAAAAAAAACAACATAAAACAAATTTTGTAACCAGTACGATTCGTTGATGTAATCTCTTTAGGAAAGAAGTTGAAAAATTTTTCCGATCATTCCTCCTATTTTTGCCATTATTTATATGGAGTTGGTGTATGGTGTGCGGTGATCCGGCGTAATGCCATCCCCAAGAAATGCGTTAAAGTAAGAGTAGTTTTCATTCCCAGAGGTGGTAAAAGCACACATGCGAGATCGCGTAAGGACTAGTCTATCACCCTTCTTGCTAGAATTCCTAGAGCAATGGATGTTTGCTCATATTAAAAGAATCATTGGCAAAGAGCTCACTGATAAAAACTCGCCTGCCTAGTAAGGGCAAATCAGTGGAAACAGCACTTCACTCGCTGATTGACACAACTGAGAATATCTCTTTTCCTTGCTACCTTTTAAGATTTCGAAGATGCATTCAATAAACAAGCACACCTCAGGGTGGGAGAATATCACCACTACCTGTAGATCTGCTGGCAAAATATGAAGCATAAGCACATTATCTGTTCCCTTGGCTCCCGTTTCTCGAGAAAAAGTCGTCAAAATCTATTATATATAAAAATCGATTTAAAAAAATATGCGTGAAATTTCAAATAATTTTAGTACAAAGGACGGATGATAATAATGAAAATTAATAATAATAAAAAAAGAAAATTGTGCTCTCATTATGTTTGGTTGTTAAAGTATCGCTTCTAACTATCTTCATAGCTCCCACTTTTTCAGCAGTTTCCGACTGAATAGATTTTAGTTTTCCTGGGATATTTAAAATTTGAAAACGGACTCGCGTATTTGTGTTATTAGACAATTTAGAAAAACTCATAAACACAAAACATAGTTATTTTTTACTATTAAAGCAAGAAAGATATCGGAATAAAAGTTAATAACTTTCTATTTTCCGGATTTTTAGTTCACTCAAAAAATGTGTATGCGAATTTGAGTACATCTTTTGGACAAATGTCAAAATAAGCCAAGCAACCAAAATGAAAAACATAGTATTTTTAACCTAAAATAACGGCAATAATATTACCACCGGATTATCTAATTATTTCTCCCAACTCCCTGACAAAGGAGTGTATGCTAATCCAGACTTAAAAATTTATCATCGAAAAAAGTTTTGGCAACCACTTACCTTTGGTCGAAATTACAGAAAATGCAAATGCAAATTATATCAGAGATTGCCGGTTACGAATGTAAAACTGCTAGGTATTGTGACAGAAATATGTATCATTTCTGAGGAATGTTTTTGTTTATTTATTTAGAAATATTATATTCAGAGAAGTAAAAATAGAACGTGTTCTAAAGATTTCGAGCAACTGCCCTGACTCAACGTTTATTTACTACTTTGTTGTTACTACTAAACTTTTCTATCATTTAAATTTTAAAGAAATTAAAGTTCTTGCAATAAAAACCACTATTTTTGAGCTTCGAATTTCAAATTTTCTATGCTTATTTCGCCTAATGGTCTGCTTAATAATACAATAATTGTAAAATTACTTTCAGGACCAAGTGCTAGGAAGTATCAAGTTCTCATTGTGAACAGATTTAAGCTACAATGAGCAGCAATAATCTGCAGCAATGGTGGGAAAACACATATCGTCAACATCAGCTAAATCATGCTTTCAATCCTTACAACTTACACGATCTCCAGTCAAAAAGCGAGGTATCGGAGTTAAATCTGTTTCCACAGATCGGTAACAACGATTATAGCGCATCCACAAATTACACTTTAACAAATAATCCATATGACATAAACAGCGTCGAAGATAATTCCATATCTTCGCTAACGTTGCTTATCATGGCCATATCTTTTGGACTTGTAGTATTTGGGGGCGTTTTAGGCAATGCGACACTATTGTTTACGCTTTGCTCATCTTCTTCAGTGCGCTTGCGAAATCCTCTATTGCTAGCCGTTTGTCTTGCCGACTTACTAGTAACTGGCATCTCAGCACCAATTACGCTTTTAAATGTAGCCTTAAACCGTAGGAGTAATACTTTGCCGCTGATAATATGCAAAATCATTCATTATGTGCAGGTAAATTACAAATATTGATGCAAATCAAAATATAGTTTCTATATGATTTACATAATTGCAGGTTATGCCGGTTGCCGCCAGTACCATTTCATTGCTAATGCTCTCATTGGATCGTTATGCTACAGTGAGACACCCGTGTTTAGCACAATTGCGCCAGAGTCGCTATCTGCATGTGTCGCTAGCTATGTTTTCATGGATAGCTTCAGCCGCCATCAGTACACCTTTTTTGTTTACTTACGAAATAACAGCAAACAACGCAATCACCAGGAAAGATGACAGCATACAATATTCGACCTCGACAGAAGTTTTGCAAGGAGTTAACGAAAATACTGATATGGAACGATATTTACATTCTACTACCACTCCAATTTCACCAAACGTCATGATCAGTTGTACTTCGGATTCCGGCGCCAGTACCGTTTTAATATCTTTCATTATTGCCCATACCTTTGTTGTTTTTATTATACCAGGATTTGGTGTGTTATTAAACCATTATGGTGTGCGTCAGAAATTGTGTGCCCTCTCTTTAACTGCACGAGCTGCTCACGGTGAATTACCGCTTCCTATGCCCATACTTCGCCGACAAACTCATATGGTAATTGTTACTGGACTTGCTAACGCTCAGCAAGCAGCAGACTGTGCCGCCACAGATGATACTTCTAATGGGCCTGACATACAAATGCAAAACTTGAATCCCAGTCCATTCGTTAAAGACGGTCACGTTTATGTCAAATCGTCCAACCCTATCTCGCCCAGGTAAGTTCTAAATAAAAAATAAATAAGAAGATATACGAGTATAAGCATTAGGTCTACGTACAAACTTTTCAGTAGCATATGGCCATCGCGGCATCTGTTGCACTAGTTTTCGACTACTTTTTCGTACATTTTAAAACGCTGTGACATACAGTTTGTCAAGAATGAGTTTTCACACTGAAAATAAACACAAATTTTTTCAAAGTGATCAAGAGAAGTAGATGCTTTCCATTTCAATTCAACCGGGCTATTCGGGTCATGTTCTTCGATTTCGATGTAACTCAAATATGTTGCTCTCTGATCAAAATAATGAGACACGCATTTTTTTGTTCGCCCGAAAAATTTTTTTTTCAAGAGTTATCGGCAGTTTTGTTTTTCGGCTCAAACTCGATTTTTTTTAATTATGGGTAAGGCTTTCTCAAGTGGGCATCAAAATTACCAAAGTGAATATTTTGCGATGAAATTCAGCCAGGACTGAGTTCTATCATCCAGAAGTACACTCAGAAAATTTTGTTGTAAAATTATAAATAGTTTTTTTTTTATTAACTATCGAAGTTTTTTGCAGCGCTTGAATTATTATCACATTTCTCGTAAAGTAAGTATCCGATTACAACGATTTTTCAACTGCAGACTGATAAAGGATGATATTTTCCAAAAACGTTATTTTTGTTCCGAAACTTGATGTTTTGTTTTTGTAAAAAATTTTTTTTAATAAACAATTAAAAATTTAACTAATTTCTGCGCCTCTGGGATGAAATTTTTTTAAGGATATTAACGTAATAAACATCTGTGCATTTATGTATGAAAAAAAATGCGTGCAATTCGAAAAGGATTAATTATAATTAATTTTTTTGTGCCAGAATGCGCGCTTCGACTTACGCGGACGCGCACGAACACACAAACGGCGACTCGCGGGCGGCTTGCGAAAAACCGTGTTTCGGACACGTCTCAACGCGATATGCTTCCGTAAGATCAGTTTTGCCGACTTTTCCATAACTGGTGTTTACTTGTTTTTAAAGATTGGCCATATAAATAATTTACATATAACAGAATTTGCGCTTTGACTCTCGCGGAAATGCGTAATGATAATTAAATCAAATGTATTCAAAGGAATGTATAAGCTGTCATGCAAGGTTTCATATATACTTCTTTATTACTAACGTCTATGTTTACATATCAGATCTATACCTACATTGTAAGTTCAGTCAGCAAATGCCCTTAAAATTTCTCGCTGAAAAACAACAACAATTCACGGACGGACACAAAAAGTGAAAAGATATAGAAAGTTATACAGATATCGCATATTCATTTGTTATTTCGAGAAAAAATGAAAATCATTCACGCTTTTTACACTTTTCATGTAGTTTATTTTTACATAATGGGTATAATTTTAGATTGATCGTGGGCTGAAAATATTTTGCACTCGATGGAACTTTCGATTAGCTTTTGGAATAAAAGAATGGAACTGCCTCGTATTTTTCAAAGTTTGCGCTTTGGAATAGCGCTTTTTCAACTTACTAGAGTGATTTTCATGTTCTTGTTTATTACAGTAATCAAAACTAATTTCGTAATACAGTAATCAAAAACAGTAATCAACTGTTTCGGTCCCGTAATTTTCACCGGGATTTTATCTCGCAAGCTTGCATGGTACGCATCTCTCTTTATAGCACCACCAATACCATCGCAGGCACCTTTCCCATGTGCAGAGGCAAAAAAGTGCCACTCGGCATCGATGCCAAAATCCTTTTTGTGAAAAAGTAAATTTATAAAATTGTACTTGTTTTTGTACTGTGAGGCCGCCCCGTCGGAAAAATAATAGATTTTCTTCACATTTCGTTTACCAAACTGTTTAATCAAATATTGAATCAATTTAGAATTGAACAAATTGACTGCGGAACTGTCATGTTCCAGTGCTTCCGAAATTATCACAAAATTCTTATGCTGTTCTACGCCGTTTTCTTTGTAATGCACAACGTAAGGATGTATTGTTACCTGCGTTGTGTTCCAGTATTCTGATTGCACAGAATTTTGAACACGATATGCGTAATTTTCGGAGAAATCAAGGCAAACGACGTATTCTTTTTCAATCACATTCTTTTTAATATCGACGAAATACTGTGCTTGTGATTTCGCGAGAAAATCATGTTTTAAAACAGCAAGCAAATCTTTACTCAGGTTTTCAACGAATTCTGCAACGGGTTCGTTTTTTACTTGCAAAGTACATCTGCTCCATTCTTTTATTCCAAAAGTTAATCGAAAGTTCCATCGAGTGCAAAATATTTTCAGCCCACGATCAATCTAAAATTATACCCATTATGTAAAAATAAACTACATGAAAAGTGTAAAAAGCGTGAATGATTTTCATTTTTTCTCGAAATAACAAATGAATATGCGATATCTGTATAACTTTCTATATCTTTTCACTTTTTGTGTCCGTCCGTGAATTGTTGTTGTTTTTCAGCGAGAAATTTTAAGGGCATTTGCTGACTGAACTTACAATGTAGGTATAGATCTGATATGTAAACATAGACGTTAGTAATAAAGAAGTATATATGAAACCTTGCATGACAGCTTATACATTCCTTTGAATACATTTGATTTAATTATCATTACGCATTTCCGCGAGAGTCAAAGCGCAAATTCTGTTATATGTAAATTATTTATATGGCCAATCTTTAAAAACAAGTAAACACCAGTTATGGAAAAGTCGGCAAAACTGATCTTACGGAAGCATATCGCGTTGAGACGTGTCCGAAACACGGTTTTTCGCAAGCCGCCCGCGAGTCGCCGTTTGTGTGTTCGTGCGCGTCCGCGTAAGTCGAAGCGCGCATTCTGGCACAAAAAAATTAATTATAATTAATCCTTTTCGAATTGCACGCATTTTTTTTTTCATACATAAATGCACAGATGTTTATTACGTTAATATCCTTAAAAAAATTTCATCCCAGAGGCGCAGAAATTAGTTAAATTTTTAATTGTTTATTAAAAAAAATTTTTTACAAAAACAAAACATCAAGTTTCGGAACAAAAATAACGTTTTTGGAAAATATCATCCTTTATCAGTCTGCAGTTGAAAAATCGTTGTAATCGGATACTTACTTTACGAGAAATGTGATAATAATTCAAGCGCTGCAAAAAACTTCGATAGTTAATAAAAAAAAAACTATTTATAATTTTACAACAAAATTTTCTGAGTGTACTTCTGGATGATAGAACTCAGTCCTGGCTGAATTTCATCGCAAAATATTCACTTTGGTAATTTTGATGCCCACTTGAGAAAGCCTTACCCTTATATAAAAATTTTTTTTTTTAAATACCCATAACTTAGTCAAAAATGAACCGATTTTAATAATTCTGGGTTCAAAATGATCGTATTTACTTACACGAGCGACTTCATCTAGAAACAATTGCAAAAAAGTAGTTGAAAATTTTTTATTTAGCAAAACATGTTTATCTCACTCACTGCTCCAAAACCGAGCCAGCGCCGCGATTCAATTAAAAAAATTTTCTACATATATTTGGCTGTCTCAACGACATTGATTGAATAGCCCAGTTAAGTTTATTTTCACGTGAGAGTTTCTCAATAAATTTTTGTAGCAAAATTCAATTATTTAAGTCGTTTGTTTACTTAGACCCCGTTAATACATGGCAATCTTTGTTGCTTCAACTGGAGATTTGCGGAAGAAGGGTAGACGAGGAAAGGAGTGGCGCACCGAGTTGGTCATGCTCGGTCAACGCGCTTTGAGCTCTCGTTTTTCTCATCATCTTCAGCGCCAAATATTGGGTCCAAAAAAACTCAGACAACTTTTTTTTAATCGGACCTTAAATCCGATTTTTCGGAATATCTCGACTACGCTTAGTGTGCTCAAACAAGCTCGTAACCCTTTCCAGACATACCCAAAATAACTCACTAAATTTCGTCGCAACGAATAAGCCATTTACTTGTAGTATTCTGTAAATCACAAACTGACAAACCATCACATTTATATATAAGATATGTATACAAATGTATGTATTTAATATGAGGAAGTGATATATTAACACTTTGCTTGTTATCTTGTAGAGCAATGCGCGAAGTTCGAGCCCACGCCCAACGTCAGCGTATTAGCCATAATCCAGGAAACCGATGTCCAGCAGCGCCGGGCATACCGCTTCCACGGACTTCTACATTACACTCAAGGCGGCGATTGGCGAACATGCTCATCACATCAGCGTTCATATTTATAATATGCTGGGCTCCACACGTCTTTTGTATATTCTACACCACCTTTGGCTATAAGTCCTATTGCTCCAAAACTTCCAACTACTTCCATTTACTAATGGGTGAGTGTCAAATGTTCATCTTGGCAGCTAATCTAAATAAATGCAGTTGCGTCAATTCAGCCATAATTAAAAGAATATGTGCATTTGAGAATTTATGCAGATCTGGGTCGACTTGGCATTGAGCCTACTTGTATATCAGAGAGTTGCACTGCGCGATGTTTCGAACTTTGCGGAATTGATACGGGACATGTATAAGTATATATCTACCATATGTTAGGCTGTCATAATCTGGAAAAAAAAACAAATTTATATATTCAAAAATTCAGTATTTCCCTTTAAATGTTTTTCTTTCGGTCATATCCACATATGTATACAGTGCGTCAAGTAGCCAAATCAAAAAATTTGAGTCCACACGAAGTACCAACGCAGTTTCTTCCTCAAGCGAATTCAAAAGTTAAAAATCGGTAAGAAGTGTAAAGCTAAATACACACCAGGCAACCGTTGCAGCAACTCGGCCATGTTGAAGCAACCGTTGCCTCGTGTGTAGCTGTGTTGCCAAATGATTTTCGTGTTGCTGCAACCGTTGCCTGAAATATCAAATAAATTTGATTTTTGGGATAGGTTGCTGCAACCGTTGCTTCGTGTGTATCATTGTTTACTGCTTTTACTCGTTCAGTTCGTTGAACACAAGCAAAGAAGAAGGTTCGTGCGGAGTAAAATAAAGTGAAAAAGGAAAAAATGGCAATTGAAAATAATGAAAATTATGTTAATTTTATTAACGAATATAAAAATTTGAGAGAGCTGTGGGATATAAGTAGGGAAAAATATAAAAATAAAAATTTTAGAAAAAAAGCATACGAACAATTAAAAAATGAATACAATAAAATTGATAAAAATTTCAAGTCCGCAAAAGCGTTTCCTGTTGCAAGATACCGCAAAGTTATTGCCAGTCTAATTTCTGCTGATATTGCCTCTCTCATTATGGTATCTTGTTTCGTTATTTTGGCCTTTACCAAGTCCAACAATTTTCGAAACAGGGCTTCGTCCATCCTCATGTAATTTTTATAGTCCGCTGGCTCATTTTCCTTCAGTTCTTTCAGCAGCCTCTCGTTCGAAAATTCGATTTTTTTAAAAGCCAATTTTTGGACCAGATTTTTTTTCTCTTCTTTTGTTGCATCTCTTCTTCCTCATTTTCGTACAAAAGTTCGTCAATTATAATAAAAAATAAATAAATAATTGGCGCGTACACTTCTGTTAGGTGTTTGGCCGAGCTCCTCCTGCTATTTGTGGTGTGCGTCTTGATGTTGTTCCACAAATGGAGGGACCTACAGTTTCAAGCCGACTCCGAACGGCAGATATTTTTATGAGGAGCTTTTTCATGGCAGAAATACACTCGGAGGTTTGCCATTGCCTGCCGAGGGGCGACCGCTATTAGAAAAATGTTTTTATTAATTTTGATTTCACCGAGATTCGAACCAACGACCTCACTGTGAATTCCGAATGGTAATCACGCACCAACCCATTCGGCTACGGCAGCCGCCGTATAATAAGAGAAGTAATTTTACGCATTTCGTCGATCATTTAAAAAATTTAATTTTACGTATCTTCCGCTTGTACCTTTCCTGCACCACAGTTATACACAATACTGAGATTGAAGCAACGGTCGCAACGTGTTTCTTAAACAAAGGCAACACGTTGCTGCAACCGTTGCTTCAACGGTTGCCTGGTGTGTATTTAGCTTAAAAGCTTTTACATAAGAGAAGATTTAAACTCCCTCCACTTAAGATTGAACATACAATTTGCGGATTTGTTCAGGTTTCTGACGACGATAAAAAACAATTTTCCTTGCAATGTGGATTTTGTGCTGAAATGGGTCCAATTCATTTCCGAAGTTCAAACAAAAACAAGCTCAAACGCAAATGGTAAGAAAGGTTAATTTGAATACACTTGTTTCGTAAATAATATTAAATACGAAATCAAAATTGCACGTAATTAGCTACAGTATCGAGACCATAAACGCCATTCACAAACTGAGCGACCTGGCTTTATCATTATTAACACCCTGTAACTCACAACTGATTTTTTTTTTCCCCCCCTTTTTAAATTACAATCTGTTAAATTTTAACAATAAGTAATTATTTTTAAAGTAGTATTGGAATTCTTTGTTCTCTAACCTATGCTAGATAAACATTCAATTTTGCTTTAAATTATGCTACATTATGTTATTTTCTAAGTGATAATTATTATTTTTTGTTTTTTCTTTTTTTGTTTTGTTATATTGTGAGTTCTGTTGGAGTTAATCGTTTTAATCTTCGTTTTCCCAATTTCTCCGATTGTGGTAGTTTGCGCATTTGTTCATTTTGATGATTTATTAGTCGTTGTATATGCTTGATGCTGTATTTTCTAATTGTGTCATCTATTGTGTCGATGTTGAGGTCGCTGTGGATCACGTCGTTTGGTATATACCAGCCTGCTTTTGTTATTGTTCGAAGTATTTTAGATTGCGTCCTTTGAATTATTTTGATATTGGTTTTTTTTTTTTGCTGTGCCCCATATTTCCAAATGGATGAGATTATAGATTTATATATCACTACTTTGTTGTTAAGGCTTAGTTTTGAATTAAACGAACAAAAAAGTAGCAAAAGAATTTTTTTAGTGTGAAATGTAACATTGACATCGAACTTAAACTTAAATAGTTTCATCGACACTTTGTGCTCATTTACGCAGGGAAACATTTTGTTCGGGGGAGAAGGACGGCCGCAGAAGAGAGAGGAGATTTTTTCTCCCGTACTGGGAGCGCTTTGCGCTTCTTATTCGCATTTCTAATCTTAAAGCAATTTTTGACAGTTGCTTCATTCATTTTCTTCTTTTGTGGGAGAAAGTTTTGAGTTCCGTGTTGGTCAAATCAAACGGAAGGAATCAGCGATGACAAACATCCGAACGCTGCTTGGGAAATGCAAGATTATTTTAGCTAGTAAAGTAGGTATAATTTAAAAATCTTACGAAGCATGTTTATGTTGAATTCTAATTTTTCCACCATTTCTAGATACTCAAGTTAACTTTAAGTTAATTATTTATATATGAAGTATTTTTAATTTATTTTTTTTATTCAAGTACAAAAATGTACATATATGTAAATGAAAAAAACAACAAATTATTTAACCAGTTTGCATTCTTCATTGAAATATTTAAGAAGCTGTTTATGTTGAATTCTAATTTTTCCACCATTTCTAGATACTCAAGTTAACTTTAAGTTAATTATTTATATATGAAGTATTTTTAATTTATTTTTTTTATTCAAGTACAAAAATTTACATACATATATGAGCCCTTGATTTTGAAAGTCGACTAAGTCAAAATTTTTAAAAATCGAGTTTATCAGCGACTTGTTATCTAATCCTATTGAACTAACATAATCTGAAGAGATTAACAGCATGCCATGAAAATTAACTCGTAAAATTGAGTGTATTTTTTGGTTGTTAAACAAAATACGGAAACTGTTCATTTTGATAGTCGACTAAGTCAGTTCGTTGAGAAATTTTGGAAAATAAATAATAATTTTGTAATGCCTTCAGATAACGATTCAGGTATGATCAAGTAATCATTTAAATGTAAAAACGTACTATTTATAGTTAATTGTAGACATTGTACTGCGAAGAAGTTTAAGTAATGCTCCCAAGAAATGGAAACGAATAAGAGCAATATCGTCTTCAGATGAATCAACTGATACTGTGAAAGTGAATTCGGAACCCCTACAAATGGAAGAAATCAACATGAAATCAAGAAAGAGGAGCCGAAATCAACTTAATTATGCACAAAATATAAGAAAAATGAAGAGAAATAGTGGAGAGGAATATGAAACAAAAAAGTCTAAGCTTGTGAGTGGTAAACTTTTCGAACATAAAGATTGCCGTTGTTCCAAACAATGTATAAATGCAATTGGATATGAAGATAGGAAAGCAAATTTTGATTTTTTTTGGAAATTAGCAAGTTTTGAAAAACAGAATTTGTTTCTGCACGGTTTGGTTCGAAAACTATCAATAAAGCAAAGACGACCCAGAAATGAAGAAGGATATATGAGAAAATGTAGTTATAAGTATCATATAAATTTACGGAATTCAGAAGTTTCCATTTGTAGAACTTTTTTTTTGGATACTTTTAAAATATCTTACGGAAGATTAAAGATGCCAAATCACCTGGAATGGATTTACGTGGCAAAATGCTTGGTTCATCTAGAAAAACAGATGAAGATAAAATTAAAGTGGTACGAGAACATATTCTGAGTTTTCCAGCATGTGAGAGCCATTACACGAGATCACATCGCACTTCAGGTCGAAAGTATTTAAGTGCTGACTTAGATATCCGAAAAATGTATGAGCTGTATGTGAAAAAATGTGATGAAAATAATATATCACGTGTGAAGGAATGGACTTACAGGAAAATTTCCAATACGGAGTTCAACTTAAATTTTCATACTCCTCGTAAAGACACTTGCCAAAGTGTGATTCACTAAAACTAAAAATAGAAGCATCCAGTAACGAAGACGAGAAGTTGCATCTTATGGAAATTCGTGATTCACATCTTATCAGTGCCGAACAGGCTAGAAAAAGTTTAACAAATGACATACAAAAAGCAAAAGATAACCCGAGTGAATATTACGGATTCACATTTGATCTACAGAAAGCACATTCTTATCCAAAACTTTCTGTTTCGGTAGATTATTATAAGCGCCACATGTATGTATACAATTTGGGGTTTCATAATTTCCACAATGAAAATGCTAAAATGTATGTATGGGATGAAACAATCGCTTCAAGAGGATCACAGGAAGTTGCGTCCTGCATCTTAAAGCACATTCAGGACATTACCACTCTAAAGCACGTCATAGCTTACAGTGATGCCTGCATAGGACAAAATCGTAACATCAATATAGCTTTAGTTTGGTTAAAACTTGTACAGTCATCTGATAACAATGTTGAAACTGTTGATCATAAATATATGGTATCCGGCCATTCTTTTTTGCCAAATGATCGCGATTTTGGTATGATAGAAACTAAAATTAAAAAATCGAATTATTTATACATACCTGGGCATTATTATAATTTAATAGAAGTATGTAAAAAAAACCCATTTTTGGTGGTACAAATGGCTCAGAAAAATTTCATTTCGACAAAACAACTAAAAGATTCAACGAATAATAGAAAGAAAAACACCAATAGAGAGCTGTGTCTTGGCTAAAAATTCAATGGATCAGATTTCTAAAAAATTCTCCATATAAGATGTTTTATAAAACTTCCTTAGATGACAATTCCGAATTCAAAATATTAGACCTCTCACCTAAAATAGGAAGACCTAAAATATACAAAAATATTGATTTGCCTCCATTGTACACAACTATTAGACCAATAACAAAAGAAAAACATAAAGATATGATGGATTTACTACCCTATATCCCACCAATTTTTCACAAACACTTTACTTCCCTAAATATGTATTAACAAATAATTTACTTTGTTACAATGAAATGAGTTTGAATAAAATGTTAATTACTAATAAAAATGTTTCCTTGGAATAAGTCATTTATAAAGTCATTCTGTTAATTTTGAAAGTCGACTAAGTCATTTGCAACCTTTCAAAAGCACATATCCAGTTAAAAATGGTTATAAATTTCACAACCATAATAAATTCTTGTTTGTTGGCACTACTTTACTGTCGAAAAATCATTTTCCATAGTGCAAAAATATTTTTTAATCCTTTAAAACGCAAAACTCTAATTATCTCGAAACAAGGAAAATATGACTTAGTCGACTTTCAAAATCAAGGGCTCATATGTAAATGAAAAAAAAGAACAAATTATTTAACCAGTTTACATTCTTCATTGAAATATTTAAAAAGCTGTTGCGGACGCTCACCCCTTTACATGTTAGCGGAAGCAGAAGATTCTAAAGTATGATAGTAAACGTCAAAATGTTGCCGAAAACAACTTTGCCCGTGTGACCACGCCACACAAACAAATTTAAGGAAGTTTTTGCTCAAGAGCACAAGATATGGTGTGGATAAGAGAGTATGAAAAAATAGTCCAACATAATTTGGAACGATAAAAGAAAAGTAAATTTATTTGGAAATAATGCTGGGTGGAATGTCAGACGCCTTAAAGGGCAAATTTTTTCACCGCGGTTCACAAAACAAACAGTCAAGCACGGTGACGACAACATAATGATTTGAGAATGCTCCTCTTAGTATTGAGTAGGACCTATTCACCTCTTAACCAATAAAATGGAAACATTTTTTTATAAGAACATATTTCAAGTAGTTATGCTATAATTTGCTGAGGAAAATATGCCACTTCAGTGGCGTCCTATGGAAGATAATAATCCAAAATAATCCTTAATGGTTTTTACAAAATAATGTTGAAATTATGGATTGGCCAAGCCAGCCACCCGACCTAAACGGTATTGAAAACCTTTGAAGAGATTAAAATAAGCCAATCGAGATTTACTGCGTCGTCAGTTCGGTTAGCAATTTTTCCCTCGTCTCGGACCAGTGGAGCGGCCACCAAGATCGTGTGATATCACACCTGTGAACTAGTATTTGAGGGGGTATGTAAAGTCTCAATGTTTAAATGGATAAAACAGCTTCGATTGACGTGTTGGAAGCCAAAATTACTAAATTTATTCTCGAGATACTGACCGAGTCCTCCAAAGAGTCATTCAAAATTGGTGTTTACGGATGGCCGAATTACGGCGCAGTTGCGGAAGCGTTTGAAAGGAGTTATATTTAAAAAATAATTCTCATGAATGGTTCTACATAAAAATAATAAGTATTGGCCAATCAATTTAAATTTTCGTTGTTTTATTTCAATTTAAAATCTGATATATACCTCTAAATTGATTACCCTTTAAATTTATCATATATTAAATTGTTAATTATTTTGATAATACTGAAATAAAATAATAGAATACAAAATAACTCTTTTACAAGGTCTTCCAGTAAAAATAATCATCGTTAACATATAACAAAAAATATATTTTTAATGAGTTAGTGCGTAGGAAATTACAAGCCTAGCTGACTTCCAGTGAAAGCTTGGTGACATTCGGTTCAGTGGAAGCGAAGTTATTGCGTCCACCACCACCCAAAAAGACGCATTTGGAGAAGTCAAAATTCAAGTCGATGCTAATTTGTTTTTACGATTCCAAAGAAATTGCCCACAAGGAGTTCATGGCAATACAATTTTCTATCTTGGTGTTTTGACTCGTTTGTTGCATTGCATTCGTCAAATTCGCCCTGAATACCGCTTATTGCATGATAATGCACCATCTCATCGATCCACTCTTGTGACTGATTTTTTGACTAGAAATCGCATTTTAGTCATCAATCACTCACCATATTTGCCTGATATGGCTCCCTGTGACTTCTACCTGCTACATTTGGCGATGAAACAAAAGAGTTTTGCGTCCGTAGAGGCTATCCAAAAGGGTTTGTTCCGACATTCTGAAAAACATTCCTGTCAATGACCTGAAACACTCTTTCAAAAAGCACTATTTTGAATATATAAACTCGAAGTTATCAGAACAAAGCTACTGTCGTTTCTATTTTAGCTCAGTCTTGTTTATTTTGAACTTCAACTTGTACATACATAGTTATAGTAGGGAAGTGCGACACGCAAACAAGAATTTGGATAGTCCGCCGCTATCACGCACTGGAGTCCGTAGTTTTGGTACAGAGAGAGTACAGGCGGATGTTTGGCGGCGATCCCCCGAGCAGA
This sequence comes from Anastrepha obliqua, assembly GCF_027943255.1. NCBI lineage: Eukaryota > Metazoa > Arthropoda > Insecta > Diptera > Tephritidae > Anastrepha > Anastrepha obliqua. Next base: position 37,449,729 of record NC_072896.1, read on the forward strand.
TGGACCATAATGAGACTGGTGAATAATTTTGCTGAGCAAGGAACAGTCGCAAGAAGGCCTTATCATCGAAACCCACCAGTTCGGACGGAGGAAACGATCACTGCTGTAGCTGCAGCTATACAAAGCAATCCAAGGGTTTCAACAAGAAGCTTATCTGCTCAACTTGGTGTCAGCCGACAGTCTTTGCAAACAATAATGCACAAAGATTTAGACTTATTTCCCTACAAAATTCAAATGGTTAACAAACTGAATGCAGCAGACTTGCCGATTCGCTTGAAATTTTGCCAGAAGATCCTGCAAATGGTGGAAGAAGACCAAAACATGTTAAACTGCCTTTTCATGTCTGATGAGGCCCATTTCCATTTAAACGGCAATGTGAACAAACAAAATTGTCGAATATGGAGTACTTCTAACCCACAGATACTCCACGAGACGGAATTGCATCCTCTTCGCGTGACAGTGTGGTGTGCGGTTTCTTCACGCTGCATTGTCGGGCCTTATTTTTTTGAAGAAAATGGTCACACCGTTACGGTTACTGGAGACCGTTATTTGAAAATGCTGAAAGAATTGTTCTATCCAGAACTACGCCGAAAGAGAATTCCTTTCAACTCTGTGTGGTTTCAACAAGATGAGGCAACGTCTCACATAGCCCAGACTGTTATGACAGAGTTGCGACGAAAATTTCCCAATAAACTGATTTCAAGAAACTCCGAATTTCGTTGGCCCCCCAGGTCGCCTGACCTTACTGCACCTGACTTTTTCTTGTGGGGTTTATGTAAACAAGAAGTTTATAAAACAAAGCCAACAAATTTGGATGAACTAAAACAATCCATTCGGGCAACAATTGCGGCTATTCCTGTCGCAACTCTCAAAGCAGCAATGAACAACTTTTTACTAAGATGCCGCACTTGTGTCAACGAGCATGGGGGGCATTTAAATTCAATTATTTTTAAAACTAGTGAAGCTACATTTAATAAAATTTAATGGCCTTCAACTTGAAAAAAAAAATAAATGAATTCCATACACTAAAAAAAAAGTTATTTGAGTTTCTTAATGTAGCAAAATTCATCAGCCACCCTGTATGTATCGCAAAAATCATTTGTTTTTTTCATTTTGTATTGACAGCAATAATGCGTGAATGTAACATTTATTTTTCATGTCGATAAATCCATAAATTAAAGACTAAGGCTATGCTTTAAAAATGTATGGCAGGCATTTTCTGAACAGGCAAAATGCTATCGCCTGCAGTTCTCCGTTGTATAAACACATACCCAAACATTTGCCACTGGTTTCATAATTTTATTGTTCTTCTTATATTTACAGGTTATATGTACTCTGCCTTTAGTCCCGTCATATACTGGATTCTGAACCACAACACACTCAAACAATCTCCCTGTGCGCCAATTATACGTCTACGTTCTATGCAGAATTTCCTACGATCTCGCTTTCGCTCCAACACTGTGCCGCCGCCGCCATCGTCAACTAATGAAGCTGCACTTGGCGCCTTTAATCCGAAATTGATTAAACTAACTCCGAAACAATATAGAGCTCAAGCCTCTTCCCATTATCTCTATTAGCTAGTGTGATATTTATTAATTCAGTCTTTCACATTAAAATCATTGTATGTATGCATGTGAACATATTTTCGTGGATTTTAAACTGTTGTGGAAAAATGTGCCAAAATCAAACTATTAGTTATATGTACATTATGTATTAATAACTATACCATATATATACATACATACTAGAATAACACCAACAATATTGCAGATTTAAATGACGTAATGGATTACAGTGCTTCAAAGCACAAATATATACCTCAATATAATGCAGAAAGTCGCCTTTTCAAGCTGAACTACCGAACGACTAAGCTTTTTATAATATTGTTTTGTTCTATGTATTTACAAACGACTAGTATAACAATTTGAAACTAATAGAAAACTATAAATATATATAAATAACTGTGCATTTAGTCAAGGGCATCTTTTCATTGTGTTCACAATATGGATCTACTTTTACCAATAAACTTGTATATATTTGTATGTATGGCTGACTTCTAAAACGTCAGTTACAGTGAATAAATCAATATAAAATAAAGGCGCATAATCATAGTCCTGAGTTAGAACACACTAAAGTTAAAGTAATACTAAAAGGATAAAACCGACTTTATTTGCAATTATGTATATCATAGCCAGTTTCGTGTCTTGTTCTACCAAGAACCTACCTTGCGCGAACCTCTGTTACTTAAAAAAAAATCTATTACTAAATACTATTAAACAAGAGTTTTAGCGTTTATACCATCTCATTGTTTACTTGAAATTATTTACTTGTTGCACTGGCTGGGTGGCTAGCAAATGAGCTGAATTGCTGAGGGTAGAGCAATTAAAGGCACAAATTGCATGTGGGGGCGGATGAAAAAGCATGCTGAAAAGCAATCTGCGAAGTTGCATGCTTTCAAGATGAAACTTCTTTTTTTGCAAATTCAAAAAAAGAAATTAAACCAAAAGTGATATACAATATGTAATTATATTCATATATATGTACATACATAATATACATACATACATGTATAATTTTTAAATAGAACGGATCACGTAGTTCCTTATAATCGTGAATCATTTATAATATCATATCATTTATGTAAAATAATATACATATATCTGAATTTCTTCATAATACATACTTGTATTCACTCTTTTTTTAATCAAAATCACGACTTTAAAGCTCCGAACCCACACAAATATGAAAATTTCCTTTTGTTTCAGATTTAGTAGCAGCTATAGGGACAGCTTTTCGTCACTCTAGCTTTAGAGCTAGTCCTAAGCAAAAAATCCGACTCTAACTCGACTATAACTAAGATAAAGTACACTTTTAAATAAAGTGTAGTAAGTATGTTCTAACTTATTTAGAGCCGGCTTTAACTGGACTATGATTATGTGCCATAGTGTTTCATCTTGGCGCAGAATGAAATGTTGTCCATGTATATGTACATAGTAGGTCAAAACGTATACGATACGCAATTAAAACTCGTTACCATAGCAACCGGTGCATCCGTAATAAAATGTGTCCTTTGCATACATACGCGTTCGAAATAATAAATAATAATATACAAAAATACGTAAGTAGGTACGTTTTAGAAGCCAACCTACTCAACTTTTGCTGAACTTTTGTATCATTACCAGTATACTTTGTAGAAAGAACATTTCGTATAAATAACATTTAATACTTCCTTTCTTAAAAAAAACTAAGTTCCCTAATACGGATAAATAAGTATACTTTTATCAGTCAAACTTCTATAGCTCGCACACCATTATACAAAGAAAATATTCGACTTATGGATACTTCGAGTTATAGAATATTATTTGTTTTCTTTTAAGAAACTACCATTATGTAAGGTAAATCTTAAATAATGAAAGTAACAATGAATTAAAGTAATCAAGAATTAGTAACTGAAAGCCTACTTTCCTTTTGGAGTTTTCAGTAAAGAGAGATTCCAATTTATTCGAAGCCTTGTAGTGATCGTCAGTAGAATTACCATTCGTTTGCAACTGTAAATGCAAACTTCTGAAGCAATTTCTTACAATGTAAATAGTGTAGTGCTTAATAATGTCGTAATCTGTAGGAAGCCTGCTATGCAAACTGATTAACAAACGTTACACAGAGAAGGAACGTCAAAAGGAAAACAGCATTCGCTTTACAAATACATACATACATATTTACTTACCCAAATACCAGTACATAATTTGGGACTTCCTCCTGAATAATTCGACTTAGAGAAGCGTGTGGCAAAATTCTTTTTCTATGTATGAAAAAACTCGAGTTATAGAAGTTCGAGTTATGGAAGTTTGACTACACATGCATATGAATAAATGAATGTATGTAGTTATGTATGTACAAAAGATTACATACAATTGGTATACAGTAATCCCCCCTATAACACGGTGGATTGGTTCCGCATTGTAGGAGTATTCTCGTATAACTCGCCGTGTTTGATTTCTTACCATTATTTAGCTGACCCAAAATATCAAATTTTGGTCGTAGAGAAATAAATTTTCTTTTTAGCTAGGGGCTTATTTCCTTTTCACTTGTTATTGCTGACTAATTGACTAAGATGCCATACGGCCATGTAAAATCAGCACCAGATGAATTAGCATTCACCCCGTAATTAGTTCTCGAGTAGCCAATTTTCGTACTGTCGAAATTTCTTATGAAAATTAAAATTTTAACCAAAAGGAAAGACCAGTCAATAGTTCCACTAATGATACGAATAATGAATGAGCACGATAGAATAGATCGTCAATAAACATCGAGAGCGGCACGAAAAGTTTAAAGATCGGAGCGCAAAATGAAGAAAAGCTTTTTCAACTCCCTCAACCCGATTAGAGTGACCTATTCGGTACGGTGTCCCAATAACAACGGCATACTCGAATGACCGTGGTTAACGTGGCCTATGAAATTCAACTCAGAGTCAAAAATAACGCCCAAATCTTTAATTTCTTCAAACGGATTGCAGAGGTGAGCCAGCAATACTATAATATGTAAAGTATTGGTTACCTTTCAGTACATATAATATATAATACATATGCATGTATGTATGTATAATCAATACTTTTGCACTTCAAAAACTATGGACACAAATAATTCACACTGCAGGGACATAAAATCGTGTAGTACGAAATCGCATTATACAAGTACCGCATTATAGAGGGATTACTGTATTTTCATAATATGTGTTACTATTAAGCCGACATTAACAAAGTCATGCGATCAAACAAAGCGGCCTGAATTCAAATTTCCACCCATTAATGGGTTCAATTGAATAGAATATATGCATATATATAATGTATACATAAATAACTATATTATAAATATGGATTATCAATTTGTAGAAATAGCGATTGTCATAATAGAAAAATGTATCTGTAACTGACTTTGGACTCAAGTTATTTAGATAAATTCTAAGCTTGTAGCTGATATGCATATGTACATATGTATGTATTTAAGAAATTGAAAAAAGCTTGAAAAACTGCTATGTAAGTATGTATGTATGTACTATATTATCTTCATAATCTTTACATTATATACATACATATGTGCAGTAGATGCAGTCGACGTTCAATAATACGAGATATATATGCACTTATACCTATAATGTCAGGCCTCTTCATAAAATCGGAAAATGCATATAATTGGATCTGCACTTTTCTTCTCAGTTACATCAATTATCATTTGGCTGAAGCATTGAAACGTGGACATCGTCCGTCTCATCGAATTCGTAGTCATAAAGAATTCTCGTTATATTTTCTTCAACGACAAAACAATAAAAAAAAACGAATAAATTGGCCTGCTACGTGCGTATCTAGAGACTTTCAGCTAATGCTAACACTGGAAACAAGGTGAATCTATTCAAAGGGATAGCTGTATTTTGCTTTTGCTCTTAGCTTTCAGATTGTGAAAGCAAGCAGATTATTTCTAATTATTTCTAGGGCGAATGAACTTGTTTTAACAGAAATATTTTTTTTCATTGTTGGTGGTTGGATTAAAAAATACGAATAAAACCGTACACAATTTTCAAATTAAAATGTAAATAAACATTATACTTTGATAATTCCGAAGCCAAGGCAAATAAAAAACATTAAATCAGCCGTGCTACTATTATCAAAACGAATACTGAAGGTGGCGCCTTTCCAAAACTTTATTAATTTATTTTTCGCGATTTTGACAAATCTGACGTCAGGCTCCTTTCCAATACAAAACAAGCAAAAGGGCGAGAAATTACATGTTTGTGAAAGCTCAGTTAATGGCTTGGTAATATTGTTATTTAGATTTAAATTTGGCAAACTAATGAAAACGAATTGCAATGTGTTAAATTGTGAAGGCACAAATTAATATAAAATCACCAAATGTAGTTTTTTTGCGTTTTGCACGTTTTGTGTGTGTGCGCGTACAACTTTTTGTGTTTAGTTCTTTCCATTGTTTTCGCCTACTCTTCCTCTGCACAAAGAAGTAATTCCCCTTCCTTTTGTTTGTTCATAAAGCCTGACGACACGGCGAATTTGGAAGGCGCAACCTTATATTCCTTATACTGATATCACCTTGAATAAATTCGCCTAGGAATATGATTAACAATTTGAATAAAACCAAGAAGAGTTCTTACAAGGTGCTTTTAATTTCTTCCAATTTGATAATTTGATTGTCAAAATTTTAATGGGAGTATAAGCAAACAAATAAGGCAACAAAAAAAGTAGCGTACTTTGACATTGAAACCAGCAATCCGCAAGAAAAAAAGTCTGCTGCTATAACGAAGTCACCTATATGGATTCGCCTTGATATGCAACATGATGTAATTGCTAAAGGTGTGTAATTGCAACAGCACGATTTGGTGCGCTCTCACCTCAATGTTGTATTTTGGGAATAGTGGTAGTAGGGAATCTATATTTTCGTAGCCTTATGGAACGTATACTACAACGGAAAATTAAGATTTTTTTATGCAATGTACTGAGTAAAATAACTATTTTAAGTTTTAACTCACTCGTTTAAACTAATGACTTAACGACGAGTTAACTCTTATACGATCTTCAAAAAAATCTCACTTCATATTGTTACGTTTTCTCAAATAAAACATCTCTTTATAATCCTTCTGAGTTCGATCACTGGTTTGCTAAATAAAACTCATAAATTAATGGGAACACATCTTGTTTGCTTTATTTAATTTCACTATTTAATTACGTTTGCACGTTCAGCTTAAGACTGTTTACATTATACATATATGCACCTCAATTATATACATACATGTGCTTAAAACCTATCGTAATTTGTAGATGTGATAACTCATATAATAATTTCTGTCAACTTCTTTCTCGTCGTCTGGCATTCATGTTTGGTTTCAGTTCCTCATTCAATCGGTATTGTTGCCAAACGTTTCGCGAATGTTCATGATCCGTCACACTACCTTCCATTTAAGTGTGATCGTATCGATTAGACACCAAATTCTTCGATCCAAATGGAGTCAATATCTTCAGGTGAACTGCTTTGACTTTTCCTTGTCTAGTTTTGCATTGCTGTATACGATACATCGTATCATTCAATCACCTTGTATGACCTTCCCAAGATCCTTGAATTTTTGGAGAATTTGCGGACTATAAAAAGTAGCAAGTTACCTTCTCTTAATCTTACTGAGTTCACAGCGCGGTCAAATCGATCCTTCATCTTATTACTCATTAGCTGTGTATGTTGCCTCACATGATGTTTTATTTCATTCATGTCATCCTACCTTGTTTCCTGATTACTGCCTTCGTCTAAAGCATTAACGGCACCTCTTCCGAACGCTAAATCACCCGGAGGCCTTAAATTGCTTCCAAAGATAGCACTTGCGGATGACTAATCGAAGGTCATGTACAGTGGAACGATAGGCCAACAGGAATATTTGGATGTATTTGTCCCAATTTTGTTGGCGCTCTCCCACTACCTTTCGCAAATGTTCCTCCAATTTAAGATTAAATCTTTCCACCATTCCATCCGCAACGATATTCCTTGGTCTGAATGTAACTCAATAGATACTCCAAACCAAGTTACCCAATTCTGCACAAAAACTCAGCAACGGTTCTGGCTTCTGGACTTTCTATATCATTCACTTCTAGCCACTTACTCTAACATAGTAGTCCATAAGAACGAGTACAAATTTGTTGGCGAAACCACTAGTTGGGAACGCACCCAGTGGCCATGGATGTAGGCCACTCGCTCAAATAGTGCACCCAAGTTGTATTGCTTCAATCTTCCGCGACTTTGCCCAGTAAAACCTCTGCTTAATCTTCACCCACATTTTAGTAATACCCATATGACCTCCACTTGACCCATTATGGAATTTCACTAACACGGATGTAATTCTAAATTTAGGAACTATAATCAGATTACGGGCACGATTTACGGCTACGCTTTCCATAATGGAAGGCCAAACCTTGTAATCTATCATCCTTGCTTATTATTGGACGTCGTCTGTTTAGGGGGCGTCCATAAATTACGTGAGGTGTTTTTTTCAATTTTCTGTACCTCCCTCCCCCCCTGATGAAATGTCGTGAGATTTTATTCAACCCCAATCTCACGTGAGATTTTTCAAAATGTGGTTTTCTTATGTAAACGCGTTGGATTGTTATTGTAAAAAGAAAAAAAATTGCTTCGTGCTTTTATTTACGACTAGTTAAGACTAGTAATCAATATTGCTGAGAGTTATAAGTGTAATAAAAATTTAACAATACTCGTAGAAGACTTAAATCGTAACTACTACGATTAAAAAAAGAATATCTACTCTAATTCAGTCCAAGGAGAATCATGCGCGGTTTCAAGAGAGACTATTGGGGCCAACATGTCCATATGATTTTCAGTAAAATCATCTGCTCCTTCAACTTCGTTCTGATCTATTCACTCTAAGCCGTTGACGCTTGCGCACAGTAACTCATTAGCTCGTCTTTCGACAATCCGTGAGGGTCACACTTTGCGGTACATACGCGCTTGCTTAGCTGGTGCAATGTGAGGTGCTCGCCTGTGCTCTGCAGCTCCTGGGATAGATGCGAAGTAAATAGCGCATGTACTGCAGCATATTTTCTCTAAATCATCACGTATACTTGGGCAATAGAGATCATAATTCGTGCTGATAAAGGCATTCAGCGGTTGAATCGGTAGGCGTATTAGAAATGGAGCAAATAACTTTCCGTCATGTTCTTTAAAGTCCGGAATTATCAAACGTCAATCAACCTAAGTGATGGGGTATGGAGGTGGCAGAAAGCGGTCCTGAAGAATCATATGCAGATCACTCCGGCGGTGGTTGCAGCAGTTCTGATCATCGCATTTCACAACCTAAAAAAAATCAAAAACAATTTCCCTTTGTAACTCTTAATAAAAATTTGTTGACATTCGCGCTCGTTAAAAAACTAAAAAAAAAAAAATCGGCACGCATAAAAATTTGATATGAATCAACTGCAATGTACCTGGAGTAAATATTGGCTCTCTCTAAACAAAGAAGTTTGGAACCTGTCCGTGTGACGCTGCCATTCAGCTCGTACGCTCTTGTTCATCGAGTCGCACGTTCGGCTGATAGTGGCGCGAAAACAAACGACGGGCTACACTGTACCGTAAATTTAGATTAAATTGAGCTATTTGGTATAAAACAAATATTATGGTTTGACAGCAGTAATGTATAACATCGAAGTATGCATGAAATTATTTTCTTTCGAACGAATTAGTGAATGATCTTAATCATTACTACGATTACGCTTAAGATTAAATCTTAAGCATGTACAATCTGGATAATTGGCCCAAATAGTATAATTTTTTTTTATTTCAATCAGAAAAAAAATTGCGTGATATTTGCCGAGACCCCCCCCTCTCCAACGTAAGATTAGATGAGATTTGACTCGACCCTCTCCCCCCTTAAATATCTCACGTAATTTATGGACGCCCCCTTATGTATTTAAATTTTCTGGTGATCGAAGCGAATTACCACAATTTGCCGTTTTTACTGGATATATCAAATGCTCACTAAGATTATTTTCTAATTTGTAACTCCAAAGTTAAGTGCTGGCTCCACAAAAAAGTTGTATAAATGTAAGTAAACACATTCGGTATCATTTCGCACAGTTGTCAAAACTACGAAGTGTACTAAACTCCCCTAGCTTATTTCACCCTGCAAGGCATTAATTGGTTGATAAAGAAAAGAAGCTAGGAGCGCAATATGTTTATTTACTCTGGACTTGCGTGACGAATCAGATTAAGAAATACCTGCGTGCGTAGTACACATATGTACATATGTACTCGTACATAATCATTCATTGGCTGCAGTTTGAAAATCATTATTTTCAAAAGCGCACATATATGTATATATACTTACTTATGCATGTATATATGTAGATATGTATATGTAAAATATTTCTCGCAATGCTTAAAAATTCTGAAAATGTATCCCTCTACAAATTTCCACCTAGGATTCATTATAAAAAAGCACGTTTTCACTTATTCAACAAAAGTACCTAAAAATCATTTAATATAAAACATGAGCCAAATGAAAGGTAATGTGGTGAATTGGGCGCGATGGGGTTCGAACATTGTAACCTTATATGGAAATCCTTTCCTTTGTATATATATTTTATTTCTATAACAAACGATATTTTTACTCAATGCTTGCTGTGACATACAATAAAAGAAAAGGGTCGTAAATCGAAACAAAAAATTTTAGTTTTTTCATATATTTGCATTTTTTTTAACGGGACAACTAGCAAGTGCAGCACCATATTTGCTTACACATAGGCTTAACAAATCGTAGTCAAAATATTGAACTTGTTTTTAAACCAATGGTGGCTGGGTCCGGTGATGCCATATTAGAAAGCAGGGTAAGAATCGAAACTTATTGTAAAGGGTTTTTCAATAAGGGCGGGTAGATGTTGAAATGGAATAAAATGGCGTTTGCTGTGTGGCACGTAGCGCCGTCCTGCTGTCGTCTAGGTCCATATGGTTCAATATGGGCCATAAGAAATTGGAAGGGCCACCACGTCTACCGAAAAATGGCCGCAATGCGCGCAACGTTTGCGTTAATGAACACTCATTTTGATAATAAAGTTGTACCATTTGAACGTGCTGTTCAATCGTGTAACTTGCTATGATGATTTGGCATAAACAACTGAATAATAAACAAAAGATTTGACAGATGTCACCAGGGCGCCAAAATTGACCCGCGCCAATTGAAAACCCCTTTAGTATAATTAACCCGAATTTAAATCGATAAGAGGAAATCTAAAGCCCACTTCAGGTAAGCATACAATATCTCAAATCCTGATGACAAATAAAGATGTATCGACAACTTGGCAAATAATTTGTTCATCTATTTTAGAATGTCGCCAAAAAACAAATATTTTTTCTTTGTTGTCTATAAAGGACTTAAAAATGGAGAAAACAGATTTGGTGAAGGCAGTGCTGAATATATACCAATTGTATTAGAAAATACGAAGATTGATGCTTTCCATTTCAATTCAACCGGGCTATTCGGGTCATGTTCTTCGATTTCGATGTAACTCAAATATGTTGCTCTCTGGTACAAATAATGAGACACGTATTTTTTTGTTCGCCCGAAAAAATTTTTTTCAAGAGTTATCGGCAATTTTGTTTTTCGGCTCAAAATCGATTTTTTTTATTTATATAAGAAAAAAATTTTTTTAAATGCCCATAACTTAGTCAAAAATGAACCGATTTTAATAATTCTGGGTAGAAACAATTCTCTGTAGAAACAATTGCAAAAAAGTAGTTGAAAATTTTTTATTTAGCAAAAACGAAAAAAAATTGAAATTTTTTCGAAATTCAATATTTCAAAATGTGTATTTTTTTTTTATAACTTTTTCCAAATCAAGAGGACACCTCAAACTTCAATTAAGCTGAATGCCCAGTAGCTAAAATGAGTTGTTTTTGAGTAAGAAACCTGTTTCGCACTTTTTATTTTTTGCAAAATAATCGAAATCGAAGAACATGACCCGAATATCCCGGTTGAATTGAAATGGAAAGCATCGATTGTTATTTTTATTTCTGGTCTTGAGCACTTCTTATGTTATCAGACGTCTGTTATGTGACGTAGCACCGTAAAGAACTGGTAGAACTCATTGCTCGCTCACCGACGAATTCCGGTAAGGTTGTCCAAAATCAGTTGTTGTATCATGTCAAATACCGTGTATTCATCTTCGATCTCACACAATTAAAAAAAGGCCTGGAAACACAACATTGGTTCAATCGAATTCAAAAATGTATGGATGATCATCGCGAATATTTTGAAAAACAATAAAACCGTTTTCAACCACCAAATTGTTTTCCATCGTTAGGCCAGAAATATAAATAGCAACCCTCGTAATAGGTACTTGAATAGCTAAGTTCTAGTACTAAATATAGAAACGAGATTATTTAATTGTAATCTGCCGCGCTTCAAAAAAGTAACTCTCATCAGACCAACTCCGACTACTCAGTCCACAGTATTTCTGCGTGGAACTCTTTTTAGCGTGGTAAATGAACGAAGTACTCGCATTTTCGGTGTCACTAAATACCTGGTTGAAATTATTTACTTATACGAATACATATACTTAGTCTTGCCATAAATTCAGTGACAAATTTTAGACTCGGCAGATGCAAGCAAGTTCTTCGTGCCACGCGGTCAAAGATGAGAAAATTTTCACTGATGAGAAAATGTTCACTGTTGAACAAGTTTTTAATAAGCAAACGACATAATCTATGCTAAAACTTCCAAAGGCGCAAAATATGTTGCTCCAAGGTTTCAGCGTGGCCACCATCCAGCCTCCGTAAAGGGAAGCGTTGGATTTTCCAGCAAGATTCCGCTCCAACCCATAAGGCAAAAACTACCCAGCAGTGGCTGCTAAAAAAAATATTCCTGGGTGGCCATTTCGAATAAAAATTAAATATTTTTTAATATTTACATTACTAAATAAAACTAGCTTTATTAAGAAAAGAATTAATTTTATATCTAATAACGTACTTAACTTGTAACAGATCTTAAGGAGTTCCACGCAAAAATACGGTGGATTGCGTAGCCGGAGTTGGACTGATAAGGGCTATTTTTTTGTAAGCGCGGCCGAAGGCCGCCCACGCGAAAAAGAGTTCCACGCAGAAATACTGTGGACTGCGTAGTCGGAGTTGGTCTGATGAGAGTTATTTATTTGAAGCGCAGCCGAAGGCCGCCCACGCGAAAAGGAGTTCTACGCAACCACCCTATTTGTTTTACAGATATAATAGTCGAATTTTTGTGGAGAAAATCCGTTTATAAAAAGCATGAGAACCCGTTTGTAAAACTGACCGAAATAATACAATACACTTATAAACCGTAATTTTTGGCTTTTAACTACTTTATAATTTTTTGTGATACGCTTAAAAAAAAATAAATAATTGGCGCGTACACTTCTGTTAGGTGTTTGGCCGAGCTCCTCCTCCTATTTGTGGTGTGCGTCTTGATGTTGTTCCACAAATGGAGGGACCTACAGTTTTTAAGCCGACTCCGAACGGCAGATATTTTTATGAGGAGCTTTTTCATGGCAGAAATACACTCGGAGGTTTGCCATTGCCTGCCGAGGGGCGACCGCTATTAGAAAAATGTTGTTATTAATTTTGCTTTCACCGAGATTCGAACCAACGACCTCTCTGTGAATTCCGAATGGTAATCACACACCAACCCATTCGGCTACGGCGGCCGATACGCTTAATATCATTGTTTTTAAGTTTCGATGAGTTGTATGTTTTTATTTTCAAAAATATTTCTTAATTTTAGATTACAGCAAAAAATAAAAACCCTCCACTGAACATCTCTGCATATGAACTTCGTTTTTATTATGTATGGCAACACCAACTTTTCACTAAATTACAGAACTTTAACATTAAATTACTTAAAAACTATAAGGCTTCCAAGGGTGCGGTTTTCAGTTTTAAGATGAGATACACCGCTCTATCCCCCCCTTTTAACCTTTTTTTTCAAAGCGATAGATATTATACTAAATTTTGCCCCCCGTCAGTGTAAGTTGAAATAACGGGAGTTTTGTTTGCGGGAATTCATTAGGAATGTAACATTCTTACAGTGACCTAAAAGAAATATGTTGTAACAGCAAATATTTTGCGCAACGCTAAAGTTTTTTACGTAACACGCGGGGGGACGAATAAATTGTGTGACCACACTATGTACCAGTGATGGTAAATGATTTTTTGAAAAACCCCTACTCAGCCCAAAAAAATTCCCTACTTTTCCCTACGCTTACAAAAAATTTTCCCTACAAAACTCCCTACATTTTTTTTCTCCTGTGTTTACACTATAATGAGGCACTGGCAACGTCAAAATTGAATTATTTGCTTAAGTTTTGGACTTGGTGCTGTTTTGACACTTTCTAATATAAGCAAATTTTATTTCAAATATATATAAATACACATATTTATAATATTATAAACAAATACGTAAAGAAAAATTCAGCAAAAAGACTTTTTTACATTCAGTTCTGTTTAAGACAAGCAGAGTTTTTATTTTTTCAGAGTCCGTCACGAGAGAGATTAAATGGTCCACCATATGCAGCGCGACATTTAGCTCAGCGAAGAACATGCTAAGTCTTATTTCGAAATTTCTGGAACCATTTGGTTCTGGCTTTTTCTTAAAAAAACAGTGCCTTGATATTTTTTTGGTGCATTTTTGTGTCCGCGTACTTCTGCAAATCAGACTTAGTTTAAGAGTTTTAAACTACTTTGTCGCACGCAGCGTATTTATTTGAACGGATAGTTAGCCGCAGCTTCCAACCAGCCACTAAAATTGTCGTCGCCAAGCCACTTGTTATTGAACTTTTGTTTCCGATACTTGCATTGTGTTTTCTGGTGTTCTTCTGAAGAGTCAGTCGAAAAGGAGGAGCTAATTTTTTTGTAAAATATATGCATTTTGAATATACAAAAAGCTAAAACTAAAATAATTGCAAACTTACTTCAAAAGTGAAAAGCATCAGAAAACGCGGGACAACTAACAATTTTCGCGCGAAGAAAAAATCGCGTTAGGGTTAACGAAGAAAAAAAATGGCAATGTTGCCGTATTAACGCTTTTAAAAGTATGCTGCCATAAGGAAATCTTACTGCGGATTTTTATTTTAAATCAACTGCTTAAATCTTTCCCGCTATTTGAAATTTCTTTCCGTCCCTCTTGGAAATTCCCTACATTTACAGAATTAAAAAAAATCTGTCCTTCCTTTCCCTACTCCCACCTTTTTCGCAAAAATCCCTACATGTAGGGAATTTTCCCTACACTTACCATCACTGCTATGTACATATGTACATATATCTGAAATCGATGGTAATGTTTAAAAGAGATAGTGGGAGTTATTGTCGATTTGCAACTGCTGTTCTTTGGGTGAATTTGTCTGTTGTCATTTATGTTTTCTTCTTTAAAAATCAACACCTGTGCGACGTAATTGCGTACTATAAAAGGGTAATATCTTTTGCCAGGTATTTTAACACAATATTTCAATTTGATGTCCGAATAAAGCAAACAGTTTTCACTGAATTGTAAAACGAAAGCATCAAGGTGATCATTGCAAAGCAGATATAACGGTAAATCAAAACTAATCGCGCAACAGATTGTAAGGAAATTGAAAAAGCAAAATCTAAAAAACAGTTTTTTTGACAGTGTCAAAATTGTGTGTTATTTGTTTTTGTTGCTTTAGTGGTTGTTTTTCCGAAGAATTTGAAGTTTTTCTATTAATTCCCTTTAAATTAATACTAAATATGCAGTAGCGCTCCGGTCGATTCTAAGTTTTCTGCTACTACTCCAAGGCTACTACTCTTCTTATGCATTGGGCAGAGCCACTTAAACTCCAATCGAGCGGCATGCATTCCTTCGACCATATTTAATATAGGAGCTAATGCATAGACCTTACACGCTCCAGGGGTCCATATTTGAGCCTCTCGTGACTATAGTTCTTTAGCCACTTTATTGCTTTTCACATTTCGCCATGGTCGGGTAACGGAATGAAAATCCTGTCGCCAACGATTGCGAGATCGGATCTAACAATTTCTCTGTGGCATAGACTGCTTCCACCATTCAGCGAATGGAAAAATTGTTCCCTCCCACCTGACATCGAGTTTGCGCAAGGTTGAAGTTCTTTCTTAACCCCGTTTATTATAGATGTATCTTGAACCACATCAATAAGCCGGTCAGGAGGCACCTTCCCCTAACTCCCCGAAACACGACCCTCTTCTGGAAAACTTCGAACTCTTACACCTGAACTGCGGGAGAATCTCGAACAAGATTGCTGAGATATACGAATTCACGAAACTGCACGGAATATTGGTAGTTGTGGTTCAGTATTTCCTCATTGATACCCAATGATGGCTACAATGTGCGAGCGCGATGGCGGCCTAGCCTTAGAATGTGGAGGTGTAAAGCTGTCCGTTCAGACGATGTCGAAATCGAAATAGTCACCTGCCCGGCGATATATCACCGTGATATTGATGTCCTTATCAGAGGTGAAAGCCGATTGGTATTGGTGCTTTCAACAGGCATCACGATGTTTGATACTGAAATCTTTCAACGACCGTAGAAGACAATCAAAATAATGGGTAACTAACAATTTTTAGCGCTGGTCTGATTAATAAAATAACATGGTAACATCTTGTAGCAGACTGATCGTTACACTTGCCGACTTTATTTTCTTAAATAACTACTTCTATATTAACTTTAATAAAACTAATTAGGTCAGCCTCACGAAATTGTGTAAATACACCTTCGACGCTCTTCCTATTCCCATCGATGTGCGCGTTGGCGAACGCGCCTTTCGCGAGCGAATTACTACTGCTGCTGCTAGCTTCATACCCGCTCAAGGAAATACATTCTTATTTCCCAAAGGAAGCTACCCCTTTTGCAAACGAGTGTGATCTTCTACGCTTGCTGATCTCGGGGATCCTCGGATAATATATTCCAGTTTGGAGATTCGGCAACTGGTAAATCAACATAAGTGGACTAACTGGGTTGAACATCTGAAGACCTGTAACCTCATCTCTGGTGTAAGCAAGCTCCACCCTTTGGCCTCTGTTTAATCGGACGAAGCCCAATAACAGTCGGACAATCACATTTGGTGATTGTGTTTCGAGTTATCAGACGGTGACAGAACTTGCCAAACAGTGCACCGATGAGGTCATCAGGAAGTTTCTAAAATCGGTGGCCCCGACGGTATAAACATCGGAAGTGCGGGGGTTCGAAACACAAGATAATAGAACGTTTTTTCTAACAGTGGTCATCCCTCGACATGCAATGGCAAACCTCTGAGAATATTTCTGCCATGAAAAAACTCCTCAAATTTAACCACCGTTCGGAGGCGGTATAAAGCTGTAGGCCCCTCTATTTGCAGAAAAACATCAAAACACATACCACAAATAGGAAGAGTAGCTTAGCCAAACACCCAATAAAGGGTATATTCTCCAATTATATATATATATATACTAGGGGTGGGACTATTTTCGAATAATATTCGAATAAACATTATTCGAATAAAACGAATAATACTATTCGTTTCAAATAATTCGAATAGTTCATTATTCGAATACCTTACTATTCGAATACCTCACTATTCGAATAGTTTACTATTCGAATACCTCACTATTCGAATACCTTACTATTCGAATACCTTACTATTCGAATACCTCACTATTCGAATACTTTACTATTCGAATACCTCACTATTCGAATACCTTACTATTCGAATACCTCACTATATATTCATTTATATCAGGGAGAAAATGCTTTTAAAAATATAAAAATTACATTGGCCCTTCTCATGGTGCTAATCAGTTTTTCTCGAATTTTGAACATTGTGATTTTTTGATTTGACCGCTTCATGTTTCAATTAGCTAATATGATAATATTTCTTTGGTATTGTTCTTGATAAAACATCGACAGGTATACATACTTATATGTATGTGCATAACTAAATGTGCATAAAAACATCAGAGCGTTTCTAAAAAAATATTTGGTTTTCCCTCGTAACAATTCTTGTGTTTAGACGCCTTAATATTAATATTAGGGTGGCCCGCACCGCACTTTTCAATTTCCCATATAAATTCTATGGAGAAATATGATTTCACATTTTCTATGTCCGCATCGGTTTTAACATTGTCGGTAACGGATCGAAATAATGGTTTTCTCTCAAACGATAAATATGGAGCCTTAAAATCTTCTTTTGCTTAATCTACAGATTTAGAAGTTATTCAAGGCCAATAATAGGATAGAATTATATATGTACTTATTTATGTACACATGCAGATTGCTTTGAAATTGGATTGATGCGCAAATGCATGTGTGTATGTATCTATGTATGTATGTAATTTCAAAAAATTACGCAATAGAAGAAATTAAATAAAAATATCACTTACTTTTTGTTGCTAATGTGTGTACAACAGATACATGACAACAACAACAGATACATACATGACATATGTATGTATATGTACATGTACCTACCCTGCTGAGTGGTCAATAGTAGGTAGATATTTCTTTGTATATTTAGTTATAAGACACTATTTGTGATAAATAATTATCATAGTAAATGGTTTTTGAAGTATTTATGTACGTATGCTTTTGCTAACGCTCTTCCTTTTAAAGTAAACAATTTTTTTTAATTCGATAATAAAATATATATTTTTTATTTCTCTTAAAAAGAAGTCTGAAATAGATTACGTATTTCAGTGTCACATGCAGTTTATTGCCTGAAATGTCCATATACATACATATATAATTCTCATCGCCAGTTACCTAAGCGTATGCATGGTCGTAGGACTGTCTGCACTCGTTTATCGGGCTTAGGTCAGTCAGTAGCAGGTAGAGTATATGGGTATATGTATGTATGTGCATATAATAGTACTGCGAAAAGCAAAAAACCTAAAAGAAAATAATTTCATGCCTCAAGCAAGAGTAGTCCGCTAATCTAAGTAAATATTTACCAAAATATGAAACAAAAACAAAGCGCCGACACAGTAAAAAGTAGGTAGTATTTTCATTTAACACGTTCCCTGTACGCTTAGCCACATACATATGGTTCAGTAAACGTGCGCCTGATAAGCACTGATACGTTCCTGAGCCATATGTGTGTCAGCATAGAAAAAGTTCCCTGAACCACATGTGTTTCATGAACATGCAGAAGCAAAAATGGACCATATGTGTTTCAGGTAGAAATACCCTGCATCCGTTTTTTTTGTTTAGTTATTATTATTACTAAAGCTATCCTATGACTACAAAAAAACAAATTTTTCAAAAAACCCTGTTGGACTTGACGGTCAATTTTGCATTTTTGTATTGGGACAGGGAACGTGTTAATATAAGCCTTTGCGTGGTTTTTGAATTTGCATACATAGGTACATGCACTTGTACAGAAACCGATTAGTAGTCCGCTTATCTAAGTAAATATTTACCAAAAATATTCGAATAGTGAAGTATTCAAATAGTAAGGTATTCGAATAGTGAGGTATTCGAATAGTAAGGTATTCGAATAGTGAGGTATTCGAATAGTAAGGTATTCGAATAGTGAGGTATTCGAATAGTAAGGTATTCGAATAGTGAGGTATTCGAATAGTGAGGTATTCGAATAGTAAGGTATTCGAATAATGAACTATTCGAATAGCATTATTCGAATAAACGAATAAAAAATTCGAATAAATATTATTCGAATTACGAATACCTCTCGAATAAAAGATTTTATTATTCGAATAATTTTTATTCGAATAGTCCCACCCCTAATATATACCTATATATGCTGAAGCATCAGCTCTATCGCAGCTGTAGGGCAGGTGCGCATCGCTGCCGTGATGCACACGCATGGTAAGCGTTGAAGCTTAGCCAGTGCTATCCGCATTATCGGAAAGGCGGTCCTCGATACTTACGCAACCGCTCTATATGTTACCACTGGTCTGATTATCATGAAATACGTCCATCGCAGAATTCTTGGGCTGTCATCCCCGGAAAACCCTTGCTACTATCGTCTTCTCAACATTTCTGGCAACATGTTTTTATTATTGAGTTTTATTTCAAATAGGTTCTTCGTATGTAATTGTAATACGTATGAGTACAATACTGCATTAATGTGATAAAATATAAATATGTACGCCAAACAGTAAAAAATTATAAAATAGTGACATTGAATCTTAATTTATCATTCTTACTACTAAATATGTATGGATTGGACTCTGATATCAAATAATGCACTGCAGACCTATCAAGTATTCTTTACGAACACCTTTTTTCGGATGTGATGATATTAAAAATGCAAAACCAATATAATAGTAAGTAAAATGTAAGGAAATCATAAAAATGTTTCACAAATGCACAGGCCTTACAATATTCCATGACCATGCACAAAGGTAATCAATTTAAATGTATTGTTCTATAAATATGTGTATTGAATTATCTCTTTAAACTTTATAACTCAATGTAAAACCCTCTATCACCGAGTTACTATTCTATCATAAATGCAGAGTGAGGAGTATGAAAGTCAACAACTACAATTAAATTTGGATTGGATTCAATCATCGATGGTATATTCTGGCAGTTTCTCATACTTTTGTTTAGTTGACTCGTGATCAGTATTTACGAGTAAAACTGTGTGAGAGTAACCCATTGCAACCTGAGGTATTTTTATGTTATCCATTTTGGGTACTTCCTTAGGAACAGTGGAAGACTTTTGAAATTCGCCAATACCTAGTTCCCCATATGTGGGAGAAGCGCCCCAGGCGATTAAGGTATCATCAGCTGATATAATAATAGAAGTATTTCCACATCCGATATCAGTTATGTTCCAACCTTTAAAGATGCCATTATAAATATCTTTTCAATAATTATTTTTAAAACTAATATTACCCGATAAATCCTGAACCGGTTTTGGATACATGTTTGCTTCTCCTGTCTTCTTATTCTGTCCAAATAGGAAGAGAACACCAAGTTCGTTGACAATGAGACTGAAAGTAGCGCCGCAATATACATTACGTGCACCACGTCCTTGAGTATCAAAAAATTTTATCAAACGGGGTACCATTTCATCCTTTGGCTCAGCATGCCCCAAACGTCCAAACCCTCCAAATCCCCAACTATAAACGCGCTTCTTCGAATCAATGGCAACCTGCAAGTAAAACAATTCGAACTCAATGCATTTTTACTCTGTTAAGAATATACAATTTTCAATATAATAAACAGTAGATTTAGGATGGGAATTTTTAAACGTAAATTTAAACTGCGGATTCCCCATATTTATTAGTTTTTACACTTCATAACTGAATATTTATGTACAATATATAGTTTAATATGTCTCCCTACCCCCTTTGTACCAGAACAGTGGATGGCAAATTTTCTAAAAGCCTGAATAACATACGTAAAAGGCAGCCCATAAATGGTTTTTATATCAGAAACCTAATTTTACGAAAAAAATTTTCTTTCAAGCTTGATTTCCCCCCAACATTTTCATTTTTACACAATAAAGTTTCTGTCATAAAGGGGGCGATATGATGATTGATTTTTGCTGCGAAAATTAACAACGACCGGAAAGTTCCTGGCGAAGGATAAAAATGAATCCGTTCCCTAAAGTACTCTTATCATGTTAGAAAATTTGATACTATTCTGGCGCAAAGGTGTGAAATTAGGTTTTTTTAGAAATTTTCCAACCAAGGAAAAAAGGAAGGAATATATTTTTCTCTATATCAAGTACTGAAAATCCCGTTACGATAGTGTATCTCCAATGGCTAACAAAAAAACGTAATTTTCGCACCTTGGAGAACAGATTCGTTTTTAGAATGGCAAAATCTCGTAGCCTTGTGTCATGTTGTTCCTTTATTCTGGAGTAAATGAACAAAAATTATTGAGCGAAAATATGCAAATCAGTTAAATAAAATTTGGAAGCAAAAAAAATACATATACGAGTATGTATTATTACTTATAAAACCCTAGAATACATTTCTTCATTACCCAAACTGAAGTATACCATCCTTGCTCATCCTACTACCTATGTACATAAATTAAGCTTGAAATTCGAATGAAATGTGAATATATTTCGAACGGATTTATGCGAATCCAGCCCGAAAATTTTGAAATATAAAAAAAAACATTTTTTCTATTCTTGGAAATCATGAATACATAATTTGAATTCCAGTTTCTACACAAGTTGCCGAAAATATGCATTATTAGAGGATTTATATTCTATGCTTGATAAAATATTCATAACTAATCATAATTCTAAAACACATTACGTCATAAAGTATTTATGTTACATGCCACTAACCGTATGATTGTTACCACAGGCAAAATCCACAATTTGAACGTTGTCCACAGGTGTTACATGTCCTTCCTTATTTTTTTCAATATAAAGAACGACTTTTTTGGGTGAAGATTCAAAGTGGAACGATAACTTGTTGGCATTGACAAAGTACTTTGCGTCTGTGTTATGTCCCAACTGGCCATATTCAGGTAATCCAAAGGTGTGTAAATTACCTTTGATATCGAGGATCACTGAAAATTCGGCACCACAACCAATGCGAATAATTGGTGGGCCAACATAATTTATCGGCGTTGGGATATTTACTACTGGCTGAGTATTGCCAATACCACATTGACCAGACTTATTCTCTCCGCAAGCGTAAACTATACCTGTATCGGTCAAAAAGAGGGAATGATGGCGACCACAGGCTACCTGCACAATGTTAAATTTTTCCAACCCTGGAATCAATGTAGGCTTCTCACATATCTTCACATCAGGTAAACCTAATTGTCCTGATGGATTGCGTCCAAAAGCGAGGGCTTTACGATCCATATTAATAAGAAGCGTATGGGCAGAGCTGCAACCACTTGCACAGTAGCGGTACTGAAAGATAATGGGTTTAGCATTACGAAACTTTATTGTCCCATAACTTACCTTCTCATCAGTAAATCTATGAAAATTATAAAGGTTTGGTCGTACTTTCACAACATTTTTGCGATCTCGCTTTCCCGTTAAATCCCATGTCACCATTCCAGCAATCAGCATTTGACCTGGGGTTTTTTCCAGAGATGTTAGTAAATCATCCGGCAACTTGCTGGGGGGATCCAAGTCGTCATTGGGAATCAAAACTTCAACCTGGTTTGAGGTAGATTGGCCTTCGTCGCTAGAAGCATCACTTAAGTCCTCTTCAAAATCTTCTTGCTTCTTCGGCCGACGCTTGTTTGGTCCTGCACCGTTCCCGCCAGCTTTACGTTTTGCAGACATAATACAAGGAGGTTATCTTTCAGGTATTTTGAAAAAAACTGTAAATATAAAAAGAACAGGTATTCGATAGAAGATACTGTTATACAAAACAAAATGATTTGCATGTAACGTAAACGATGACTTAGTTGAACCTAATTCCATGGGATAAAATTTAATAGTGACCATTTTAATATTAAGTATATGATTCTACCGCCAGACCTCAATGTTCTGCATACGAACTTAAATAATTCATAAACAGAACTGAAGACTTAGATTTCATGAGACGCTTTTCAAACTTTTTAAAACACTTCAAAAGTGAAGTTTTATAGAAAATAACTTACTCTTACTTCCTCAGTATTACCAACAATTCCAATTTATTTGACAAACTTTAGAGAACAAAGTGACGCTACAACGAAAATTGTGCATCAACCCCTCAACCGTGGCAATATTTCAATGTTGTTAACACCCGCCATGGTTACAGCGTTGCCAACCCGTAGCGCTCGGATCATGGTATGGAGAGGGAGAAATGATGGTATTTCAGGGAAAATAATGGTATCTACCGATAAAACAGGGTGCCTCAGGGAAATTCAAATTTTTTATATGATAAACTTCTCAAGAACATAATTAAATTTTTCTCAATAACATTAATAGTTATTCAATAGCTATAGAATCCGATTCAGACATCTTCGAAAATAGAATTATCTCCGCCATCCTCTTCCCCGCTGTCAACCGCTGTACTTCTAGTTTCCTTCGGCTTATCATAAAGAGAGTTTTCAATTGGACGGATGTGATTTGATCGACCGGAGGTTCTAGTGAATTTTTGTGGCGCTCTCGGAATGTGATTAGTATCTAGCTTTCCATTCTTACACCTCTACTTTCATGGACAGAATATAGCTAACAACAATTCAAAATAGAATAGAATAAACCGATTGATCACTTCAATTGTAGCTGCGAACGAACGGTATACAAATGATTCAGTCACGGACTGAAGCCGTGTCATCGATAAAATTGTCCAAAAACTAAGATAAACATTTTAAATAAACGCATCGAAAAAAAAATTTTTCCCAAATCATTCATTCCGTTTCTCCTGAGGAAAAAATGTTATACCATGATACCATGATAGACATCATGGTATATGGTATGGGACTCAGTTTCATGGTATAGATACCATTAAAATGGTATGGTTGGAAACGCTGCATGGTTATCCCTGCTTTAAACACAGATTCGCATTCATTCAAATAAAATTTACCACTTTTACAATACGCTTACACCTTTGCCAAACCTCATTGACCGCAACCGTGATTCTGTGCCTTCTGAACCAGAGAACGTTGATGTTTAGTCCGGGCTAATCCTCATTTTGGGGAGAAAAACAACCAGTTTGCGAAATGCACCTCAGGGTTTTTTTTAATGTTCAGTAGAATTTAACAAGAAATGGAGCTAAAACTAAATGTATGCTGACATTTAACCAAGGCGAATTTATTAAGGTGACAGCATTCACCCAGCTGAATTTTTCACCGTAGGTATGGCTTACGTCAAAATGGTATGCTTTGTTTGTATGTATTGGTATGTTTACATTCGTATGTTTACATTTGCTTGCTGATTTTGACGTGATGGTTTCACCAAACGCAACAACAAATACATGTAGGGTTTTACTTATATGTGTTTGCTGTCACCTGTAATAAATTCGCCTTGCATTTAACGTTGCATATAATTTTATTGTACCTCCTTGCTTAATTGTTTGATTATCCGTCCGATTTCTTCTCTTTATGGACCACCTAAAGTTATATAATTATTTATTCAATAAAAGGGAAAATAAATAATATATTCAGTTCAAAACTAATTATCATTTTGATAGAAGTAATTAGACATACTTTCGTTACAATACTGTTACGTTTTTCTCCAATAAAACTGCTCTCTATAGTTCCTCTGAGTCAGATCACTGGATTTTAAAATACACAAACTAATGGCAGCACAAGTTGCTTGCTTCATTAATTTCAATACTTAATCACTTTACGTTTACACGTTCACACGCTCAACTCAAGACAGATTACTTTGTAAACGTACGTTACGTCAGCTCCATGTAAACGTACGTTACGTATCAGCTAATATGATAAAATCTTATGAGAGCGTCCTGTAAATTAAAACTCACCATCGTCTGCGTGCGACGGTTACGCATGACGCGTACATCTGATGTGAGGAATTTTGATTTTTTCCACGAGGTCGTGTCAACCAAGACGAATCTATTAAAGGTGGTATCGGTAAAACAGCTGATGTGTTTTTTTTTCTTTCGCCGTGTCCATGTGGCTATCAGCCGAGAATGAAACAAGGCGGACTAATTTTTTTTTCTACTTTGACAATATCTGCCTTGGTGTCAACTGAGTGATCTCTCACCACACAGTGTTGTTAACAGTCCGTTTTAAAATCATTAACAAAACAAAAACTTAAATTTTTATTAAAATAATTTCAAAACCATGTTTAATATTGCAAATTGTTATAGCCCCTCAGCAGGCAATGGTAAACCTCCAAGTGTATTTCTGCCATGAGAAAGCTCCTCATAAGAATAAAAAAATTATCTGCTGTTCGGTGCCGGCTTGAAACTGTAGGTCTCTTCATGGAACAACATCAAGACGCCCGCCACAAATAGGAGCAGGAGCTCGGCCAACCACCTAAAAAGGATGTACGCGCCAATTATATACATATATTATAGATAAATTAACAATTTGCATATGTTGGTTTTTGTCTTTGGTTTATTATATAATACAATGAAAAATTGTAATCGACACAAGCAAAGCAGCTGCTTTTTACATTACTCTGCAGGCATACGTTTTGCTCAATTTCGGGTATCTCATGTTAAACAGATACAGCTACTTACCCGTCGAAAAGAGCGGGCACTATAATAACTCTCGTAATTTCTTGACATGGTAACTCGTACTTGCCGGCAACTTCTGTCCCGTCATTTGACATTCTTTCGCCATAATATCATTAAGTTCTTTCAATCAAATCAAATTAATACCTGCATAATATAAATCATTCACAAACATGCGAAAGGTATACAAACATTCACACAGCACTTAAAAAAAAACTCACCATTTATCAAAAATAATAATATAAACACTTTGACGACGGCAGACGATAAGCAGTACCCAAGGCGAATTTATTACAGGTGACAGCAAACACATATAAGTAAAACCCTACATGTATTTGTTGTTGCGTTTGGTCCAAGCATCACGTCAAAATCAGTAATCAAATGTAAACATACGAATGTAAACAAACCAATACATACAAACAAAGCATATCATTTTAACGTAAGCCATACCTACGGCGAAAAATTCAGCTGGGTGAATGCTGTCACCTTAATAAATCCACCTTGGCAGTCTGTCAAACACACACGTTCTTATGAGCGCAGTTATTTTGACGACGGCAGACGATAAGCAGTATCTGTCAAACACACACGCTCTTATGAGCGCAGTTATTTTGACGAAAGTCACCGAAATTGATAACATGTTCCTGTTCGTTCATATATAATTTCTTCTTATCCAACCACTAAAGCAAGCCACATAAATTTTAAATGAATAAAAATGCAAAACCTCAAAATCAGCTGTTTTGATTGTCCATTGTCAAAATATTTATTAAGCGACTTTAAGACGACGTTTGCAGACAAGGAGAATTTTACTGTCGCTACGCCATTAAATACCGTCGACAATGTCTTCATACTATAAAGTGGAAAGATGATATATGTACATATGTACAAACCAAGGCGAGTCTATTAAAGGTGGTATCCAAGGCGGATTACGTACTGAAGGTGGCGCCATTAAAAAACAGTTATTCTCCTCTGAAGTCAGCATTTTACTCAGGAAATTGCATGTTTGTGAAAATTCAGTGAATGGCTTGGTAATATTGTGATTTGTGAAATTAAAACTAATCAAACTAATGCAAATGAAGTCCCGTGTGTTAAATTGTGAAAGCTCAAATGAATATAAAATATCCAAATTCAGTTGTTTGCGTTTGTATGCTGAAGACGCCGTGGCTAGGTGTGTGTGCGTATAATTTCTTAAGTGTGGCTGTTTCTATTGCTTTCGCCTACTCTTCTTCCAGAGAACGTTAATGTATACAATATCATTAAATGTTCTGTTAATGTATACATTAACGTTCTCTGCTTCTTCTTTACAAACAAGTAATTCCCCTCCTTTTTGCTTGTTTATTCATTCGCTTTTACGACAACGCGAATTCGGAAGACGTAATCTGTTTCTCTATCATTCTTGCTAATAGCACGTAAATTTGTTAAAATTTGAATGAAACAACTGGCGCGCTTTTTTAAACTCGGCCAAAATCGCAAAGCAGTTATCGTGCCAATTAAGAAGAAGTCAATTTGTTTTCGTTTTAATTTTTATTTATCATAAGTTCATCATTGTAACTCTAGCCTGTAAGGTTTGTAACTATAGATTCAAAGAGATAAATAAATACTAAACGATAGCCAATGTAAAAGAAAAAACAGAGAATAATTTTTTTTTAACGGCAATTTCATAAAGGTCACTTACAATCCGTAGCATATGTGTATCTAATCGCATAATTTTGTCAGCTCACATGCACCGGATTGCGAATATCTCTATACCTAAATGAATGCATCTGATGAAATACATACATTTGAAACCAAGTTGTGAGCTTTCGTTTAAGCTCACTGGACCGTTTACGTTTTGAAATCGGAGTTCATATTTTTGGCATTTGTATACACAATTTCCAAAGTTTTAAAAGTTATTTTACGATCTATGAAATTTAAAGGTTTTGCGAAGTACGTAAGCATTTACATACATATATGAGCACCCTTATTGTGTACAAAGGCACTTTACCACATACAAGTTTTTTAATTATAAAATTCTTTATGGCTATTGAAAGCCAACTTGGTATCGTTTTAATTCGTTTATTGTCAATTCTGCAAACTTGTAACTTTCGAAGCTTCTGTTATTTTTTCGGAACATAAATAGCTTGAAAATAAAACTACAAAAAACATGAATGATAAAAGATACTGAATATTGGGTTACAGTATTAGCTAAAATGTATACTCCTATTGCTAAAGTTAAAGGTTGCGTTAGGAATAATTAACAATGTTTTGTTGCGAAGCAAAATGCGTTTAAGAAGTTAGCTATAGGTATTCGCAAACATATGTATGTATATTCATGCATATACTTAAGTATACTTAATCATTTATAAATAAAAACATCACAATTCTATGAGTGGCTGGGACGTGAGCAGTTGTTGTGACCTGTACTCAAGTACATCTTTCATCACTACTTCTCGGAACTTTTCATGTAATTGTTCAAAAGTACGATTATTTTTAGTGCGCAAAACATTCAAAGTAGGTGAATGAGTTTTAAGTACTGCTGGGGTATCTGAATTGCTGCAATGCTGCTGATATGGTTGCTGTCTGTTTGAGTCATTTTTATTAGACCTTAGCGGCGGTATTGGACTGTGCTGAAGGGCTGGACCTGTAGATGACAAAAATGTTTAGCGTTAGCTATTAGTAGTTTTCTATTTTAATGCGCGAGAATAATTACGTTAACATACAAACCATAATTATTTTTACACTTATAATTAATTATAAAATTACAATCTTATAACTAAACAGAGCAGATTCTAGGCACGGTCGTACAATACAATAAGATTCGGGCAGTCGTCTAGTATGTGGTTTACGGATGATGAACAGTTGCAATACTGGCACGCCGTATGTTCCTTTAATGTGTTACATTTTCAATGGCACGAACTATTTGCTTTGCTATCGAGTGAAAGTAGATGAATACATTGGTTTAAGAGTGTACACAAAATAATTATTGTAGGGTGGTGGTTGATTCATCTAACAATATCTGCTCTTTCACCGGAGACATCAGTATATAGGACTGACCAATTTTCGCAGAAGCAGGATTTGGAGATTTCAGTAACGAGTTGTTTGTGGGCCGTGTTATGAGTTTTGGGAAATTCTGTAGTCAGTTATAAACGAAGTTTGTCTGAGAAGCTTTGGAAGCTGCGCCATAGTTTTTATTGCATGTACTTCGCTTTCTATTTCTATATGATTGGCGAAGTCAATGAAGCGATTGATTTTAACTTGTATGCATGAAAGATATGTTTCCGTTTTATTTTGTTGTTATACAATTTTGGAATGAGATGATGTTTTTTTGACGTCTTATAATTCGATGTAGCCGGCTGCATGCACCAAAAATGCGGCGTTAACTTGCTTGAAGTGCAGGCGAGAGCGCGAAACGAACGACAAAGAGGCACAATCGGCCCTCGCGTTCGGCAAAGGTCGACATCTGGCTCTCTCCTACTTGAGTGAGCATATATACATATGTATGTATATGCGCATATGTATATAAATTCACATATAATATTTGTATTTACATATGCCTTCTGCCTGTGTGCATGGTAATGAACCATTTCTTTGTTAAGAATAGGACGATGATAGGAAAAGTAGGAAATGAAAGGGAGTGTTTCGAGTGTAATGTGTCTTGAAAAAGTCAAATCGATGATGGTGCCTCTTAGTGTTGTTGACTTATTAACGTCTGATGCACAATAGAAATTGAACATATTTTTCGTGAATTTGATAAATGTTTCGTAATTTTTCACGTTTGTGTAAATGTAACTTGATCAATTCCATTGCGATTCCATTTACCTCCTTCTCTATATCCATACAAAATATCTATCAAACAAATAAAATTGAAATTTTCTTTTGAAAAATGCAACCATTCCATCAATATTTTCTTATGACGTTGTCACGTTAAACTATCTTAAGTAAACCGACTTTACAGACAACCTCTTTTTTTGTTATTTGTTTTGCCATTAGAGAAATACCGGCTTTACCCTTACGTTTTTAATTGGTGCAGTGGGAAAAGCTCCAATACTTCATCTCTCTGTGACTTGGTAAGAAGCGTCAAACGCACATTTAGAAACTTAAGTTTCGTTTTAAATTTACTCGGCCAAATTATGTGCTCACAAAGTGAATATGCCGTTACATCTAAATTGACTAATATACAAAACTAAGCAAAAAAGCTTCTAAAATAGCTGCATATTATACGTCATTCAGAACAGAAAGCCAGAACAAGGCAAATTGAATACTGAAGGTGGCGTCTTCCCATAACAGTTTCTTCATTTTTCGCAATTTTGGCAAGTCTGCAGAATAATTGACTGTAACTTTAATGAGCTATCATTGAGATAAAGAACACTTTTAATTAGAGCCGATTACAACTTTACTATGACTATGCCTCTTCTCTTCTGTGACTATGCCTAACTGACTTTTAAAAGTTTGGTCTAAATTCTATCTCCAGCTATGTGATAACTGGTACCAGGACAATAACTTTCAAACATTAATATAATTCATATATGCAATAACTTATCTATAATAAAATAAGTTATCCGCTATAACGAAATACGTGTTAAGCTTATTTTCTATTTACCTGATGGTTGATGTGTATGACCTAAACTTCGTTGCATTGTCGAACCGAAATGGCCGTTTATAAACGGCTCCGTTGTAGCATTGTTATTATTGTTCATACCGGGCAGGGCTGGAGCGGGTCGGTTGAAAGGATTTTGTCTTCGAGGTGGTGGCCTCGGCACTGATATGTTTGTCACGTTAGTTGCTTCTGTAAGTATTTATATAGAAATGTTTGATACATAGATGTAATTATTATTGGCATTAAATCAGAATATCTCCCTATAATCAATCGTAAATCAAAGAAATACTTTCTTAACCCTTATGTTGCCACTCAAAAAAATCTACATACTCTGCCACCCGGGTACCCCGACGACAATTTTTTCTGTATAAGTCCTCTATATCCCGAAATAGTTGTATACATTCGATAAATATTTATTTATTTATGTTGTAAAAACATATTTCTAATTGAATACATCAATAATTATACCTGAGGTATGTTCGAGAACACTTTTGAAACCAATATATTATAGTTAAACATTTTGAAAAGCAGTATAGTTGTGTTTTCATCGTAGAAGAAGCAAGACGTAGTGGTGCGAAGTTATTACTAAGATAGTTTGGATACTTTGCGTACCTAATCACGCGTGTGTTAATATTTTATGTGATTGTGTAACTATATATTGTTTGACGTATTTTCTGAAACTTGTGTATACTTTTCGAAGTTTTTTTATCTAAAATAACAAATAAAATTGCAATAAGAGCAAAACCATGGAGGAGTTATCGAGATTGAATTTCTTGAGGTAATGTAAAGAATATATGTAAATAGGATATCAAAAATATTTATAATACACTTATTTTTTATTTAAATTGAGTGAAGCTGAAAAAGATGCGTATTTGAAACAGCTACTAGGCGAGGACGATGACGATAATTAAAAAAAAACGTTCCCACGACAGTCGGTTCTACGTTACCGGAACGACCCGGATTTATATCCGGCCAAGGACTGTCCCTTCCTACATATATGTATGGGGAATGTTTATGCTGTTACAACAACAACAACAACAACGATAGTTTAGATCTTTCGGACAGTGAAGACGACGAGTGGTTTCCAAACGGCCATAGAACGCATAATTCTCGTGATTCTGAAGCGTCAGATAATGAAGAATTTGAAAATGAAGAAAATGCAAATGTCGACGAGGAACAATAGCAAGAAAAAGAAGAAGATGACGCCAAAAGAGAAGGGGACGCTGAGGAGGGGAGCGAAAATGAAGCAGTCGCACCAACCAGCAGGTTATGCGAAACCAAGCAACGAGGCTTGCAGTCGAAAGTTACTTTGGTCGAGACGTCACTGGCAGAAATGTTGTATTTGGGTCATGCTACAATTGCAACAAGCAGCCTATTCGTAAGCGAAGAAAGACAACGAAGTGTTGTGCCGAGTGCGAGAATCCCGTTTGTGATGAGTACTCAGTATAGAGGGCAGGACTTGCTCTGAGAATTACCACACACTTTCTGACTCTAGGCCCTGAGAATAGGCAGGCCCTGAGAATAGACATAAGACCGAGGCCCTAAGTGATAGCAGCGAAATTTTGAATCTTTAACCAACGAATAGCAAAAAGAAAATATATACAAAAAACTTACAAAATTGGTTTTGTAATACTTCATTCACCATATATGGATTTGACTTGAATAAAATAAATTGTACCACTGCTGGATACACATATAAAATGAAACAAAATAAAACAACTGTAAGTAAATGGAAAATATAACAAAATTGGGCTGTTTCTGCAGGACGGAAAAATTAAAATATCACAAAATGATCGAACGTTTTTTTTCCAATTGCGGTCGACACTCAAGTAGGCGATGCAAAACCTCTGAGTGTATTTCCGCCATGGAAAAGCTCCTCATAAAAATGCATCTACCATTTGGAAGCGGCATAAAACGGTAGGTCTCTCCATTAGTGCAAAATATCCAGACGCACATCACAAATAGGAAGAAGAGGCCGACCAGATACCAAAAAAGTAAGCACCAATTATATATCTACTCATACATACATATATATACATATATATGAGTGTCGTTTGACAAGTCCGTGTAAGGTCAAAGAGATGACACTGTTGGCATGTATCGAGATTATGTTTAGTTAGTAGCGTCTTATGGAAGAACACACAGCAAGTATCAGCCAGAGCGGTCTATTTCTTTGTTTAGCACTTGTTTGAATCGAGGAAGTCGAATGATTTTCCTTTTTCACCACAACACATCAACTTATGCCTCAGCAGTTGTGTTCGCAAAATTAATGGAAATAGGTTTCCAACTCGTTCCATATGTAAGGGGTACATATTCATCCAGACTTGACTCCTTCGGACTACTTTTGTTCCTCGATTTGAAAAAATGGCTGGCACGTCAAAGATTTTATTCAAACGAGGAGGTAAATGCAGAAACGAATGGCTATTTTTCAGACTTGGAAAAATCCTATTATTCGGAAGAGATCAAGAAACTGGAACAGCGTTGAACGAAGTGTATAAGCTTTAAAGGAGACTATGTCAAATAATAAGTTTTACCCCAAACAATTAAGTAGTTATTATTTTGGCACAGACAATTCAAATGGTCCTTGTAATAAAGAAAAATAAAATTCGACCCCTAAGTGTATTTACTTTCACCTAAATCATCTGAGTTACATTTAAAAAGTTGGTACCACCAATTTGAACTTAGTTCATATGGTTAACGCCAACGTAGGAAAGATCCGAACTACATACTAATAGCATTTTTCCAACGGTGTTCCGTTCATTAGCGGAGTTCCTTGTTAATACATAATAGTACTGAATATTAGTACGAATTTTTATACTATATTAGAACCAAAAACTCACTATTACGCGTGCACTCAATTTCTTCTAATTGCCTTTGAAGTTCAGCAACAACCAGCTTCTTGTACTCATAACCGGCACATGTTAGCGCTTTCATCCATGCCTCCATACATTCCTGTGAATCTGCACTTAGCACATAAGTACGATTACCATTGAAAGCTATTTCAAAGCAATACTGATCACTTTCTTCAGATAATTCTGTAATAGATAAGTACATAAATTAATGTCGTTTAAAATTCAAGATCGTTTATGAATGTTACCTATTGTACAGCCCTCCACAATTATGAGACCTAACGGCTCTTTATCTCCTTTCTTTTCAAAGTAAAATAACAAGTTTCCCTTAAGTACGAAATATCGTCGCTGGAATGCCTTGTTGACCTCACCCCTTTTATTCAAAAAACCTTCACAATCAAATGGAGGAGTAGTGGCGAAAACACACAAATTCTTTTCATTGATTTTCATCGTTCATCAATTTTGAGTGCTTTTCACAAATTTGCATTCAAACTAATAACATAGTGAATATAAATGTATATATTATTATTTAGTAATAAAGACAGCGCGAGTTAGGCAAAACTAATTTATTAATCGACTTTTTTAAATATACATACATACATACATATACATATATTGGTAATGATTGATATCGATGTTGTATCGTGAAAATGACGGTACAGTGAAAGCATGTTCACACAATAATTCACTTTGTAATTCCCAGACTGATGTTATATAGCGCATTCGTTTTCTCTTCTACTAATAAAATTCTGGCGAATCGTTATTTGATATCTCCCAAATAAAAATATATTCAAAATAGTAAACGAATATTAAACCAGTAAAAATTTGCATAATTCACAGTTAGCTGATATTTTGTTTACTCCAAAAATTAGAAACAAAAAACGGAAAGGCAGAAAAGCTGAATACAGTGTATCTCCAGACCCATTCCGTAGAATGCAAAAGTGATAAGTAACATAAAATAAGTGTTTTGAAAAGCTTGAGTTTTGTATTTACTCTGTATTAAAATTTATTATAAGCATAAAGATTTGCGCAAACAAGCGCGGTACGGTATAGGTATATGAGAGTAAAAGAGTGAGCGTACAAAACTGTACCGTAGCGTGTATATTTTATTTGCTTAAGTTTTTTATATTACACATTTCACCTTTTTTTATAAAAATGCTGCCAATAGAAATAATTAGTCCTCAAAGAATGCAAACTGGTGTGGAACAGCATTTATTTGAGCTCTTAAAGTACGTTCACATATGCATTAATTACGAATAAATCAACAAAATGAATATACCCGTTCACATATTGCAGATTATCTCAAAAATTGACAATCAGCTGTCAATACTGCTTTAAAAGTTTTTTGTCATAGACATTACTTTGGTGGAATATTTTGGAGTTTTTGGTTTGTTTAATTATTATTAATGATATGAAGAACAGGTAAGGAGAAGGATTAGCTACTTTAATTGCGCCTTTGGGTGCTAAAAATAAACAGTTGGAGGAAATCCGTAAACGACGTTTACTGAGGTATCAAAAAATTATGGAAGCAATACGCATTCGAAATTCGATATTACATTAATAATAAGTAATAAAAGGACACACGTTTATGGACACGTTTCTGATATATTAATACCTAACAAACATTTTTTATAATTATGTGTACAAACCTGTTTTCTTTGTCGACATCCATTTTATTCAGTTTTTAGTTTGACGTTTTTTCTTCTTCTACGCGTAAAAATAATGATCTATTACATAAAAAATACAGGGTTGCATTTCAAAAAGTATGGTTATTATCTAGGATTATTTTATAATCTCAGATTTTGGGAGAGAAATTTTGTATGGGAAATCTCGCTTTTAAATTACTGATTGGGAATCAAGCACGATAAAGTAGAACATCTACTAATATGTGATTGTATTATTACTCTACAGCACTATACCACAACGCATTTGCGAGAGTGCATTTGCGTATACCATTGCCATGTATCGAACGGAGTTATGCCACCGTGTACGGTACCGTGAGCACCTGCTCTTGATAAGCGGTTTTATATTGCTGGCCAAATCTTTTCTAACGGAATCTTGTAACACTTATGCCGCCTCCGAACAGTAGATAGTCTCTTATGAGGAGTTTTTCATACAGAAATGCACTAAGTCAGTACATGCGGTGGGGCGACTGTTTAATGTCTTACTGTCGATCTTAAACAATAGAATAGCAGTTACACACATACCCATCCGGCTATGATGGCTCCGTACACATAAATTTCAAAATAAGTGCACAGGAGTGAAGATATGACGGAAAACATTGGCACTACTTGAATATATCTATTACATATATCCGTTGGTCTTATTCTGAACTGGTCAGGTTCTTTTTAGCGGTGAACATTTTATTATGTGTTCTTCGACGTTATGGCGTAGAAAAAGAATTCGGCGATACTTGCGCTCAGTTTTCAATTATTTGCACAGTTATACATACCCGTTTACATGAAGTTAAAATTTAAAGGCTACAATCCAAATATTGTCAAGTTTTTATCTAAGCTCTGGACCAAACCTGTCAAAACAGCAAGATTCCTAGACCTACTTTTAGATAAGTTAGACGAAGACGAGCGGTTATTTACACTACACTGACGGGGTTTAATGTTGCTACTACAACGGCAACAACGCAACATTCCCCTTACATGTATGGGGATTGTTTATGCTACTACAACAGCAACAACGCAATTTAAAGTTGGTCTATTTAAACACAGTCTAAAACTTGTTAAATAAATATTGGTCTGTACAATACAGGAACATACCCACATTATTTTGAAAACACAAGGGTTAATCATATGGTATGTTCCATGGCAGAAATTGCAGATTGAGTAATGGGTATGTTTAATTATAACAATACATCAGAAATTCTTTTTAAGGGCTGCATTCGTTTCGTTAAACTCGCACATCTATTTCGCTACTTAATTTTAGCCAAAGGTTATTTGAAACAAAGCATTTTTGCTAACCTCTTGAGTGTGCAAATTGCGTAGTTCTAAAATTTGTTGTGAATATTTACTTTTACGTTTCTCCCGAATATAGGCTGATTGGTAGGCTTGAGGCGAAAATTGATTGCGAAACAACTTCTGACCAACCCGTACGCTGTATTTATACACATACTTGCATAATGAAGATTTGGACATCGGAGCACACATTTAACCACCCATGGGAAACGGTTACGCAGGCTGCTTGGCGAAAATATCCGAATCCTATGACACCATCTATAATTGGCACAGATGTTGTAGAGCGTAAAGTAGTGGATGGAGTTTTGCACACGCACCGTCTTGTCCAATCGAAATGGTACTTCCCGAAATGGACACAGTCATTGATTGGTACTGCTAAAACATGTTTCGCAAGTGAACGTTCCACAGTGGACCCGCAGCGAAAACAAATGGTTCTCAAAACCATTAACTTAACTTTCTGTAGGCACATTTCTGTAGATGAGGTTCTCTATTATGAACCACATCCCACAGATTCCACTAAAACTCTACTAAAACAGGAGGCATCTGTTAGTGTGCAAGGTGTTCCATTATGCCACTATATGGAGGATATGCTTACATCAACAATCAGTAAGAATGCTGGCAAAGGTCGTCAGGGACTTGAATGGGTAATTGGACGTATAAATGAAGAAGTTAAAGGTATTACCGAAACCGCAGATGACTTCTTAATGAAGACGAAACATTCCCTGGATGATATGACGGAGAGTGCGCGCAAAAGTATGGATGAAATAAGCGCGCAAGCGGCAAAGCATATTCGTATATAAAAGACAGATTTAAGTTAATTGGCGGATCAAGTAGCAGGGAGCTTTGTTGGATTTTACGATGAGTAGTATAATGTAAAAACACTATTGTGAGTAAAGCGAGTATTTGTTGAGACTTCATCGTACAAAACGAAAATATAAATAAAATATGTATATTTGTAAATATCGAAAATAATTTTCAATATTTGCATATTTTATTAGAGACAGAACGAAATGTGAAATGATTAATATGCTCCGGCAGATAAAAATTAGATAATTGCAGCGTACAACATATTATGGATAGTATAGTATGTATGAGTTCCAAATAAAAAGACAAAATCAATAGGCCATTTTCTTAATGCTCGTTTAATATTGTCTTTTCCCGGTGATAAATTTTCCAAATAACGGCTTACACTTCTAACTTAATATGTTAAACAGAAAGTTAATCTGATCCAAACGCTCAATTATTAAAAACAAAAACAGTTATAACCTTTCAAACAAAGTTGTATTTATTACTTCCAATGACGTGGTAGCAAGGGGAAGGGATGTTGAACAAGTTTGCTTCAAGGGATGGTTAGTATTATGCGAGGTTCCTGCACAAGTTGTTAAGTTTATCGGGCTCGATTATGAATAAGTAGCAAATATAATTGCCGGAAAGTAATAATTTGGTTCAAATCTCGGTGAAAGATGAAAAAATTAAGAAAAAGTTTTCTGATAGCGGCCACCCCTTGGCAGGCAATGGCAAACCTCCGAGTGTATTTCTGCCATGAAAAAGCTCCTCATAAAAATGTCTGCCGTTCGGAGTCAGCTTGAAACTGTAGGCCCCTCCATTTGTGGAACAACATAAAGACGCACACCACAAATAGGAGGAGGAGCTCGGCCAAACACCCAAAAATGGTGTATGCGCCAATTATAAATAAAATAAATTGTTCTAGCGCAGGGAAGGTCATTTCATAGGTACGTGCTTGTTTTTTCTGCCCAAACTCTATGGCATCGGGAAATTGAGAAGTTTGTTGCTCTATTTTTTATTATAATTTAATTTAATTTTTCTTTTACAATGTTGGCAAATTTATATTAAAAACTTTTTTTGTGACATTTATAATATTATATTATATTTATTACAAATATATTGGGTGCTGAAAAAATCATCTTTTATAAACGACTTAAGTTACATGGAAAAATCTAATACGACATCGGCAGAGTATTGCGCACATTTTTTAGAAATTTCATCTCGCTTTAAAAGCACTAGTTGGCAGCTAATCTTCACCGATGGTTAAAAAGCGAATTACACTTCCTTTGCTGTCGTGAAAGAGAATGGAGAGTCTATATCGTATGGACTACTACTTCCGTTTTGTTCAATTTTCACCGCTGAAGCAACAGCAGTTCTCTACACCATGCAGTATTCGTCAAAATCGAAGGGGAAATACATAATATGCACAGACAGTATGTCCTGTTTTCAGGCCATAAAGAACTATAATAACTCCAACCACATTATTGGAACCAAAATAAATACCCTGATTTCTCACCCTCATAATATCAAAATTATGTGGGTACCAGGGCATTTATGCATTAACGGCAATACAATCGCTGATAATACTGCCAAGGATATGAGAATTACTCCTACGATCACATCAAATCTTTTATGTAAAAATGACGTTTATCGACTTATAAAGCAGCATAGGCAAACCAAACTAGTAGCTGACTGGTTTCACTATAGCCACCATTACTCCAGGATTAATCCTAATCGTACTAAACCAACTTATCTATCATCCCTCCCATCTAACTATACTACGCCATATACTCGCCTACGCATTGGTCACAGTGTAATCACCAATGCACATCTACTGCAAGGGAGGCAACCAAGCCTGTGTCCATTTTGTAATACTCCAGTCAGTATCCTGCACTTGTTAGCCCTTTGCCCTGGACTAGATTGACAAAGACAGCAGAATTTTGACGGTCATGATGCACTATCGCTATTAATTAACCCTTCCGATTCCAACATTTCGAAAATCTATAAATTTCTGAAGGACTCTGATCTTCTACGACGTATATAAACCAGGAATTCTTCACCAGCCAGCTGTAAGCCTCCGTTGCTAGCGCTGCGTTATCTTTTTGTTTATTTAGCAATTCTATTGTTATTTAAGCTTTTAAAAAATAAATAAAAATAAATATTGGGAGAATATATTAGAGATTCCCTTCTGTAGGTCACAATTCTTTGGATATTCTTCTTAATTTCATTTTTATTAATATTAAATGAAAAAACTAGCGTTCTGTGTTGTGGAACTGTGGGGTACTCTAAAAATATTATAAAGGAAATTACACAATTCTCCAATTTTTCTAAAACGTTCTATATTGATATAGTTTTGAAAGTTAGCGTCAATTTGAAATTAAAATTCAATTATGACTGCATCTCGTACCAATGCAGGAAATTGGTCCAGTAGCCGCCAAATTGTTACATTAGTATCAGAAAGAACTTAATATGTTGTAATACTTTCAATATCTTTAGCGCATTTAATACGTACATTAGAATTTAGTAAATTTTCTTAGTCCGACTTTAAATCCTTTTTTAATTGGTACAAATTTTTCTTTATTCGCTTTACATCAAGGCGCATTTATTAAAGGCGGTGGCACTATACCAACAACAATGTTCTGTACGTTTGATTGTCAAAGTAAAGTATTGGGAAACTAGAAAACAAGTAATGTTGCTTCATTCTGAGCTGACAGCCACATGGACCTGGCGAAAGAAAAAAAAAAACAAATCAGATTTACCAACACCACCTTTAATAGATTTGCTTTGCTTTAACGTAATGGGTAACAATAAAATTAAAGTTTACTTCCTAAGCAGAATATATATGTGACAGTAAAGCGCTAAAAAGAGAAAACGGTATAAAAGTCAAATCATTAATTTGACAGATTTTAAGACACGTTTATACAATTTGTAGATTTGGGCTAAGCACTAGATTCAAGATTCTAGTGGTGCAAAACTATCGATGGTACTATCGCTAATATCGGTAATTTTCCATTACAAACTATGGTTTTAAAAAACTACTAACAGTTGATTTACAGCTGTGCGTCAATGGTCAATGATCGGAAAAATAATTTTCCACAATGTAACAAAGATGCGATCCTGATAAAGATCTGGTTTCAATTCGGATTATGATTATATTGTTTTTCGTCCTTAGTTTGGCAGCACCGCGTTCTGTAATTGGCACCATATGCCCAACTCTTCTTCTGTCCGAATATCCTGCCGGCTTAAATG
Source organism: Anastrepha obliqua (assembly GCF_027943255.1). NCBI lineage: Eukaryota > Metazoa > Arthropoda > Insecta > Diptera > Tephritidae > Anastrepha > Anastrepha obliqua. The sequence continues at coordinate 37,489,772 of NC_072896.1, forward strand.
GTCCCAAGAGAGCTGGATTAAGTGTAATTATGGGAAGGTCTTTGTAGGCGAGAGTACATAGTAAGGTATTCTGGGTAGCTCCGAAATATTGGTCAAGATCTTTCTAACTAATGTTTGATCACTTCTTCAAAGTGTTAAGTCTTATTGCCGCGCTGTTAGCAGCGTGTTTCGCCAGCAGATTTTCTGGAAGGATGTACAATTTCGCATATAACACTTTCGATACCTCGACTATTACATCAAAGAAATAGTTTGTTGAGAGATCTTTGTAGAACATCCCACAATGTTGGAAGGTGTTACTTTATTTTTAGCTATTTCTAAATCATTGCAATATTGTGCAGTTTCGACAGTACTCTCTTACAAATACCAGGCAAACAAAAGGAGGAGAAATTACAAGTTCGTAAAATATAATAATATTGTGATTTGTGAGATTTAAGCTAATGAAAACGAAGTGTCACATGTTACATTGTGGAAACACAAATTCTTGAATTCACCGTACAAGCCACTTTCGTGGAAGTCTTCTTTTTTCGGTGTTCGGTGCAAAAATTGCAGTTTTATCTAGGTGACTGAAAAAAATCAAATCAGTTATTTACTACAATCGATTCAATATGCCTTGATATACCCATACTCACTTCACGTTTTTGAATTCAATAAAAACATTAATAAAGATAAATATTCAAACCACTGTACAACTCAAATTATCTTTACCGAACTATATTTATACTCTCCAAAGTCAATCTACACAAGCTGATTTTGTTTTATTACTTGCAACGAAAACTTTTTTATATTGATTGTAAACATCCTGGTCCATTTTAAATGTGCTTTTTTCCACCAGTTTTCGAAAACATTGCAATGTTTGCGCCTCCTTCTCCAATTTATCCTTTTCTCTAAGCATAAAAGTCTTTAGGATATCTTGCATTGCGCCTTCCATTGGAATACCACCGTTTTTATCAATAAAACTTTCTGTATCACGATGTACCGTTTGTTCTACTTGACTGCGAAGTCTCTCGTATTCAAGATCCAAGAGCTTTTTCAAACCAGCAGAGAAAGTACGCGTATGACCAGATTTTTTTTCTGGAATATCTAAATCATTGCAATATTGTACACCTTCGACAGTACTTTCGCGATTGCTCTCTGTTGAAATATTTCCATTCAAATTTTCTGTTTCAAATCCGATAATTGTTTGTAGAAGTTCACCCGAAAATTCATTTGATTGAGATTGCTGAACAATGCCAATTTGTTGAAAACTTGTAGGACCGAACTTCCCATCAATATCATAAAACTTGTAACCTAACATTTCGAGAGCTATTTCAGTTAGTAAATATGACATTATTCAATTTCGTCGAACTTAAATTTATTTCCGTCCTTGCGCCTTTGTTCTCATATAAAATTTGTACCTGAAATTTGTTTACATGATGCAACTAGTTCTGGGCGATTATGACATGCTTTAGTCGATTGTATCGATTATTCAAACAACTCGATTGCTCTGGATATTTTCTTTCGTAATCGAGTTAGTGACGAACTACCAGCTGCGGCTAGTTCAGCTCGAGGTAAAGTAATAATCAAAACAATTGACTAAAACATTAGTAAGCCGATACAACAACCACCACCAAAACCTTCTACAGCAATCAGTTTTACGTTACATGAACCAAGTATAATGGAGTACAAGCTTGCGTCTTCCGAATTCGCTGTGTCATCAGAGCTCATGAATAAAAGAACAAAAGGAAGTAGAATTACTAGTTTGTGTAGAGGAAGAGTAGACGAAAGCAACGAGAACAACGAAACACAAGAAATTATATGCACACACACACACACACATGAAAACGAAAAATAACTGTATTCGGAGGCTGTATATTAATTTGTGTTTTCACAGTTAAATACGCGGCACTTCATTTTTATTAGTTTCTTTAGTTAAATCTCACAAACCACAATATTACCAAGCCATTCACTGGATGTTCACTAACATGTAATTTCTCCTCCTTTGGTTCGTTTTGTATTGGTGAGAGACCTGACGTCAGACTTGTCAAAATCGCGAAAAATAAAGTAACTGTTTTGGGCAGGGTATTCAGTTAAACGTGTAAGTGATTGAATCAAAAGTAATAGAGTGAGTTACTAAAGCATTGTGCTGCCATTAATTTGTGACTCTTATTTAGCAATTCAGTGATCGAACTCAGAGGATTTTTTATGAAAGGATTGATTTGCATAAAAATAAGCAAAAAAAAAGGTCTACAGGTGCGAGTATAGCCCGTTGCTCTCAATCGTTCTTGCTGAAAGCTCTTGAGGGGCTGATTAATCTGTATGTAAGGTGTGAAATTCCTCGAAGGCATTCGTACGCTCAACATGCCTATTGTAAAGGCAGATCAGTGGATTACCTCCGCCGGCAGGTAAGCAGTGACACTTGCCAAGACAGTGTTCTTTCTAAAGGAGCTGGAGAAGCGAGGCTACGAGTGGGTTGTTTACGCGGATGACGTGGAACTTATGGTCAGAGGCAAGTTATTAGATACTCTGATGGAATTGATGCAGAGTTATCTAAGCTATCTAGTTGTGAAATGGACCGCAGATTGCGGTCTCTTGGTAAATCATCTGAAGGCGGTGCTCGTTTTGTTTACGTTGAAATATAAAAGACATTGAAGAGAGAAGCAGGAAGGCAACAGTCATCTTATATGGTCGTCGGGACGGTATCGGTAAAAGATGGGACCTCTCACTTAAAGTTAGTCTTTCTCGTGCTAACCGACGCCAGTTGGAAACACCAAGTGAAGCCAAGTACTTCTTCAGGTGATCCTTCCAACACAGAGGAGGCCTTCCTCTTCCTTGACTACCCCCAGCTGGTACCGAATCGAATATTTTCAGAACCGGCGCGTTCGTATCCATTCGGACACTGGACCGTAATTCGCTGCACTATGTATATGTCACCGTAAAGCTCATACAGCTCATCGTTCCATCGGCTGCGATGTTCGGCGTCACTAACGGTCAAAGATTGTTGTCATCATCAAAGCTTCTACGCCATTCGATAGGGCGGGCATGGTGAGAGCCTTATAGAGTGTTAATTTTGTTCGTCGAAAGAGGATTTTACTACTTAATTGTCTATTGAGTCCAAAATAGCACTTGTGGGCAAGAGAGATGGCAAGAGGATGATTTCGTGTGTAGAAGTCCACGCAAGTCCAGGCCAGGACTATTTTTCTGCATACGGTTCAAGTAGCTCACAACTTCCGAGCTTCGCCCAAGTATCCTCTGGGTAGTTCCCGAACATCCCTTTGAGAGCGACCTAATATAACAAGGCGAAGCATCCTACGATATCTGGTAGTTAGGTGGGTATGGAGCCCACCACGCATGGACACACACATACATGCATGGACACATCACCACATAGTAAGGCTATGGTCGCAGCGACTACACTAGGTACTGGTCTAACTACGCTCTTGCTGTCGTGATAATAGACCGCTATAATAAGCGATGCCTTTCGCAGATTATCTGAGCACCGTAGATACGTCATTGATTGCGCTTTCCCAATTCGCAATGTCATTAGAGCTGCGAATGAACAGACAAAAAGAAGAGGAAAAGTGAGGAAAGGAAATGAAACTGACACAAGAAAGTATATACATATACACACATGCACTTACTTTCCACGTCGCCACCGGCAAAAAATCAAAATAAATGCATTAGGTGGTATTGTTATAATTCGTGCTTTCAACCGCGGTACTTCATAATTTGTTTAATTTAAAACTCAAAATAATCAAACCCTTCACTGAATATGCAAAAATAAGTAGCTTCTTTTCCTTTTTGGCAAATAACCCTGTGTTATCGATAATTATTTTTACGAAAGTAAAGAGAAACGTCAAAGTAAAAACTAAATAATATAGACGCCGGCAAAGAAAACAGGTTTGTAGACATAAAACTAATAAAATTTTTGTTAGATATTATTAATTAAGCATTCATATTACAGAAAAATATCTGTGTCCGTAGACGGTTTGGCCTGTTATTGCTTATTAAAAAATGTAATATCAAATTTCGCATGCGTATTGCTGCCATATTTTTTTGCAACCTCAGTAAACGTCGCTTACGGATTTCCTACAACTGTTTGTTATTAGCAGCCAATTGTACAATTAAATGAATTATTCCTTCTCCTTGTCTTTTCTTCATTTTGTTAATAATAAAATACTACAAAATATTTCACCAAAGCAATTTCTATGTAGAAAACGCCTTCAAAACAGCACTGTCAACTGATTGTCAATTTTATTTATTTCGTTTATTCTTTCGTCATATTCATTCGTTTTGTGGATTTTTTGTTGATTACTGCATATGTGAACATACTTTTAGCGTGGTCTGATGAAATTAAAAAACATGTAACTGAGAAATATACTATCGATAGCGTTGGAAAATATTCGATACCCATGGGGGTAAAATATCGATAGTTTACTACCACGGCTATCATATTGTGGCAAACACATGCAGCGATTTTGCAACAATTTGTAAATATACAAGGATTATCTATAATACATGGTCTCTGTGGAAATATTTGCACTAATTCCTTATCGTTTGTGATGTTTTAAATTGAATCGTATTGGCAGCGGTAAAACGAAGCCGTAGGCTGATACAGAATTCCTGCCTTCTATACATGTTTGATTGTTAGCTGATAACCCTTGACGTAGAACTGGTATATGAATGTGTGTACTGTTTATACGTACGTAGTTCAATTGATGGAACCGATTAATAATAACGTGCAGCAAAAACAGAAATTGGTTTGTTAGTTACACTTTAGCTACACTTTCAAAACGTGGTTATTATTTCCAACGGCAGAATAACTTGGTACGATTGTGTAAAGTAAATTCGCGCTTTAAGAAAACCTGTTGATTTCGAATCAGTTTCGTGGGTGTGATTGTTACCATGCCGATTTTACGTTATTATTCAACGCACACATGGAGCGATCCCTGCAAATTACGAATATTGGCGCAATTAACGCAAGTAAGAAAATATAATAATTTTATTAATATGTAATTACATGAGCGCATATCGGTGTGTGACTATTTGATTCGCGTATTTTGCTTTGAACTGAAATAATTCTGCACTTTAAAAAAGGTAATGAAGCTGATTGAACAACCCGGATATATGTATGTCACAGGAATGTCACTTCAGCAACATACCCTAATAATGTGTAATGATTTATTCTGTTACAACAGCAACAAGAACAATTAGAACCCATCAATTTAGTGGCAAATGTCAAGCAACTTACAGTGTAACATACTTCTGATCGGTTCGCTTAAGATGGAAACTTTTATGAAATAATGTACCCATTATTCAAGTACCAGTTGAATTCTCGGTTAACTCCGCTTAAAATGAACAAAAAATTCCTATTAAATCGGAGTTGTAAATAAATCTGCTGCAGAAAATAAATATTGTATATATAGGTATCATCATTAACAACAGATTGACATTTAACAAACATATTAACAAGGTTACTCTCCAAGCGTTTAAAACACTTGGTTTTATTACAAGAACCAGCAAGGACTTCACAAATAACAACACCTTACTGAGCCTTTTCTCCTCCTTAGTCCTTCCAATTCTGGAATATGGCACAGTAATCTGGTCTCCTTTTACTGACTCTGCAATCAAACGCGTTGAACGAGTACAAGTAAAACTTTGCAGAAGCCTGGATTACCGAAACAGTCGCCAAGGAGGATACAGATCAACACTTGAGATCTATGACCAGTTCCACATCAATAGTTTGCAAGCACGTCGGCAGGTAGCGGACCTAATATTCTTTTTCAAAGTTGTGAATGGCCTGATCGATGCCCCAGATATCAATAGTTGGTTTGAATTCGCACCTGTTGGATTTCCACTGAGACGCAATCGCCTGCTAAAAACCACAAGGACAACTAAAAACTATGTTTTTAACGGTCCACATAACCGAATAGCTAGGATCGTCAACTCTCTGCACAACGAGGTGGACTTTTACAGCGGATCACTCAATACCTTCGTACCAGATATTAAATCACGTCTTTTTTTTTTTAATTTGTTTAAACCTTTCCGCTCAAAATTCAACTCATTTTTTCTCTTTTCATTAATTGTTACCAAGTTGTATATTGCCGATTGGCGTTTGTGTATTAAATAAATAAATAAAAAAAAGTCCGGTACTTCCCTGAATTCACTCAAAGTTTCGGCTGTAAACTTTTGATAATTGAAGTCATGATTCAATTATTAAAGTTGAAGTATTTTATACCAAGCTTAAGAAAAATTGTAAAAAGAGCATTTGCAATGCATGAAAAATATACAATAATAACGTGATGAAAATATTATTGAAGAAGACTGCGTAGATGCAGATTTGGAACAGTCCGAAGATATAATAACAATCGCAGACGCTATGAATTCGTTAAAGAAATTGGAGCTACATTTTCAGCAAACAGAGGATAAGTTGAATATAATTGGTTGACTTGACAAAGTCGAAATCATTTTACAAAAAGATGCCAATAAGGCATATACCCAAGCAAAATTCGTCAATGAACGTTTTACCAAGAAATACTCAAAAAGACACCTCTTACAAAAAAGAATTTAGAACTTACAGCACTTATTCTTCATCACTCTCTCCAGAATCGCATCTTTCTTTGAGATCGATAGTCTGTTTCTCTTAACGAAACGTCTATTGCTACTTAAGAAAGATCCGAGTTTAGTAAAAGGCTATTTAATACGTCCTCATTGCCTCGCATAATTGGCCAATCAGTATAGGGCATCCGATGAATTACTCAGAGCATGAATTAATATCTATTGAATTGCTGGCAACATATATACATATGTTACCGAGCTTACAACTGTACGTAATGTTTTGCAGTGTCGATGGTGTATGTTTAATCTGGCGGAAGTGGGGTGGCAAAAGTATACCAAGAGTATGTGGCAATGCTTTTATATTAAAATACTAGATAAAAAATGCAACTGGCCACACTCTCGTCAGGTTAAATTGGTGAATTAATTCGATGTTGGTGTTACCATAACCAGCATTTTTAATTTCAACTAGCGACCCCATTTTTCCTTAAATTCTTTTTGCAAGAGACATTCTAAGAATCTTTGAATTTGAATATATCTGTTGTTTCTGGTAGTACTTTATATGATACAATAGTTATCATTGCTTAATGATGATTAGAAATGCTATTTTATAACCCTTTTTGAGCGCATATTTTTTATATTTTTGAAACGATTAATTACAGTTAACTGCTCAGATTAATACATACAAGCATACAGTATACATATGGCTAAAATTCAAATGGAAAGTTAAATTAGATAATACCTGGCTTAGAAGAATCCATAACGGAAATAACTTAATTTTTTTTTTGCCTGAAACCACAGAACTTTACTAATAACGATATTTGAGCGTATCGAAAAATTACGCAATACTCGTAGAATAATAGTAATTATCGCGGAGAACTGAGGCCCTGATGTAGGTGGAGGTGTTGCCTGAGTGGCATGGCTCAGACCCATTTAGCACAAAAGTTGAAATTTTAATACATTACTTGTTGAATCAATGCTTTTTAATCGTCGAAGCATCTTGATTTGATTATGAATCGCCCTGTGTCCTTTATTTTCTTTCCTGCATTTTTTTTAAGTTAATTATAGAGAATTCCCCCAGAATTGTATGTTGGAGAGCAATAATTAATGTCAAATTTCATTGAAGGAATATTTCTTTTCATATAACATAAAATACATCTAATATTTCTTTTTTTTTTTAGATTTCTGGCGATATTTCTTCGGTAGAAGTAGAGAGATGCTATCATGTAGAATCAACTATTCCAATTAAAACTGATACACAAGAAGATTATCTACTGCGATGGTTACTTAAGGAGCCACATGCCGAAATATCTTCATTACAGAACAAAAGCTTCTTTGTCAGCCAACCTCAAGCGTGGCTGATTGAAATAGGTCCGCGATTTAATTTCTCAACTGCTTTCTCTACCAATTGTGTCAATATATGTCGAAATGTTGGCTTGAGTCATGTAAATCGCTTAGAGATGTCCATCCGCTATCTCGTTAGGCTTAATTCAATACAGGTGCTGACAGAAAAATTGAGATCACAAATCGTGGATTTGTTTGGTGATCGCATGACCGAATGTGAATATACTAGCGAGAATTTACCAATAAATAGTTTTAATGAACAGCTGCCGAAATGTGATAAGCCTTGGTATCACGTGCCCATTTTATCGGTTGGCCGACAAGCGCTGGAGAAGGTAAACTCGGAACTGGGCCTCGCATTTAGCGAATGGGATATGGATTATTATGCTCATCTTTTTAAGGAAGTTTTAAAACGAGATCCCACCACAGTGGAACTTTTCGACTGCGCTCAAAGCAATAGTGAGCATTCGCGTCATTGGTTTTTTCGTGGAAAGATGATCGTCGACGGAGAAGAAAAACCTGAGTCTTTAATAAAAATGATAATGAATACCCAAAATCATACCAATGCTAATAACACTATTAAATTCAGTGACAATAGTAGTGCCATACGCGGTTTTATACACAAATCAATACGGCCGAAAAAATGTGATATGCCCAGCTGCGTACACTTAGTAACCACTGAATCGGATTTGATTTTCACAGCAGAAACACATAACATGCCAACGGCAGTTGCGCCATTTAGTGGAGCTACCACTGGCACAGGTGGTCGCCTTAGGTAAGCACTAATTTTTATAAAATTATTGTTTTATTATTGCTTATATGTATTATATTGGTATTGTTACGAGGGTTGCGTTTTATATTTTGCGCCCAATAATGAAAACATAGTATTAAATAGAAACCTTTACGCCACAGTTTCTGTTTTAATTTTGTTATAAATTTTCTTTATTCAATTATTCGCCATTCGAAAAAAAAAATGTATTTCAGTTCCTCTACGTATTTCAGCCCATACCTGCCAAGGGAAAATAAAAATGTATTTCCATAAACATCACAAAAAAAAAAAACCATTATTAACCTTAATCCATTTTGCTGCCGTTCTAACTGGTGGTCCCAAGCAATTCAGCTCCGTTGTAAATTCCTCCCATTTTTTTGCTGCTTGTACTTTGGTGGAAATCCCTTTTGCGAATTGTGGATTCTCTTCCATTAATGCATCTAGCCTTTCTTTTTGCTGTTTGGTACTCACGACTTTCGACCTGCATAAAATTAACAAAATTAGTATATATTTATTATCTGGTTACTATAAAACAATAAATAATCGCAAACAACTTACATTTTAACAAGTTTTCCCACAATACGCTACACAATCGAAAGCAAAATTGCATTCGACTCTAAATTCGGTATACAACGAAAATTTCGACAGCGTTGCACCGCTCATAATACCAAATTGACATTCGATCTTCGACAACCAACGAATATCGAAGATCGAATGCAACTCATAATAGGGGCCATAGTAAAATAATTATAAATTATTGCTTTTCAAAATATTGTCCTTGGAAGTCAATACACTTCTGCATTCGCTTGAACCAATTTTCAAAGCACATTTGCCACTCAGAAATGGATACCTGCTAAACGAGCTGTTTAAACGTTAACAGTTTCTTATTTTTGATATTCGGGAACGATCCGCCAATCATTAGGTGGCAAATCAAGGCTGTAGGGCGGATGACTCATTAATTCTCTTGAGTGCTCAAAAAGACTCTTGTATGAGCCGATAGTAAGAGCTCGCAATGTATTGGTGAAGCATGATTCGCATTCGGTAGTTGATTTTCCTTAATTCTACGAAAACTTCTGGCAAAGAAATTGTTGTGTACCACCAAGACTTGACTGTTTTAACTTTCTCTTGCGGTACAGTAGTAACGCATAGATCTTGCAAAGAATTTTTCTATCGAAAGCTCCTAATAACCCCCCATCGATGTTCGTCAATGTCCAGGACTCCACGCCATATAGTAAGACCGGGAGGATGATTGATTGATAGAGGGTTTTTTCCGTACGTCGAGAAAGGACTCTGTTTTTCAGTAGCATCTGTTGGCAAGAGCTATTCTTCGCTGGATCTAATGGCTGACGTTGCTGTTGGTGTTAATGCTGGATCCTAGGTAGACAAAGCTCTTGACTACGCTTGATTCGTAATTGTCATTTGCAACCTGCTGCCCAATATGCGTAGACGTTTTGGTTGTTGACACAAGTTAACTTGACTTGCCCTTGAATCACAAATAACATCAAAAGCAAGTATCAATGACTGAAGGGTACGTCTGAAAGGAAGGGACCCCAGATATATTAGCATGCACTGATCACTGTAGGGTGTTAGTGGATCAGACAAAATGAAGAGGTTGCAGAGCGAATCGAATAAAATCCCGTTGTCTGTTGTCAATTATATTGGAATTAGAGGCATATATTGGGTTTCTAACCGAATACGTATGTTCGAGCTTAGAAATGCATATTAAAAAGGAACATTAAATTTAATTTTACGTTTCTCAATAACAACGCCTTGGTGAACATATTGCAGCCGGGGTTTAGATGTAGTAGGCGCTGCATCACAGCATTTCTGAAAGTGGCGGATGATATAAGGCTCACCATTGACAAAAAGCATGCGGCCTTTCTTACTCTCCTTGACCATTCCAAAGCATTTGACTCTATAGATCATACACTTTTAACCTTGAAGCTTAAAAACTTATTTGGCTTTTCAACGTCGGCTTTAACTCTTATGGAAACATATCTTAGTGACCGATGGCCTGTGCTCCAAAGTGAACAGCTACCTCACCGACCTTTCTCGCTTTTTCACTACGAGGAATCTCCAACTTTCCCCCACTAAGTCTACGCCGACCCTCTTTACCACCTGGAAAAAGGAGGTCAAACTGCCTTTCAAGGTAAAAGTCGATGACACACCACTTCCGACGGTATATTTTCTTGTATATTTTCTTATTTGCATTACTAATTTACTATTACATAATATTGTATTATATTTCACTTCTGTCATTATCATACTTTCGTCTATGTGTCAAAATTCACTGATATTTTGCACTTATGTATATTTTTATTATATCCTTATATGTTATAGTATTTATGGGACATCAATATCGAATAATTAGGACTTATAAATAATTTATTCATACTCCTATTTGAGCATTTTAAATATGTACATACATATATTTGAATGTCTATTGTAGGGATGTACAAGGTGTTGGGCGTGGTGGTGTGCCCATTGCTGGAACGGCTGGATATTGTGTTGGCTGCTTAAACATTCCAGGTTCGTACATACTTACGTTTATCTGCGGATAGCTGCAGTATACAACAATGAATTGAGAAAACTGATAGTGTTTAGGGCGAATATGTTGTTATCACTTAGGGTTTATTGAGTTTAGATTATGCCTTTCTTCTTTTCACCCGGGTGTTGTCGCTAGGCGAATGCAAACACAAACGGTCGCAACCGGGTAAAAATTACCACATAATACATATATAGGTGTATAATTAATTAAATATTTATTTTACGTAGGGAGCGCGTCTTTTGTTTATATGCAGAAAGGTACTTGAAGCGGTAGGTCACGATATTTTGTAGAAAAAAAGTTAGAAGTGCTTTTATTACCTCTGTGGTAGTTTTTACCCAGTAGCGACGATCGCCGGGTTAAACACTCGTAATAGTAACGGCGCCAGCAATAGCTGAATGGGTGTGGTAGTGTTTGGGTTGGAAACCCGCTGGGGGCACGAAACACCAAAATTATAGAAAAGGTGTCTTCTAATAAGAAGAAACCGTCTGCCACTTGGGGGTGGTATAACACTGTGCGTCTCTCCATTTGTGGAACAACATCCAACAAAGGATGTGTGCGCCAATGCATATATCCATGGACTAAGGCTTGCGTCTTTAAACGTTTTTGCGTCTCCTCAATTTGCGTCTTGGTGTTTTAATCGAACAGAGTTTAGCGTTATCTCTAATCAGCAGTTAACTTTTATGAAAAACTTTTTTGGCAGAAATACACTCTCAGGTTTCGAAAAAAAGGTATCTCTAAAACTTAATGAATGAAAAAGAATAAATTATTGTAAGTACAGACGAATGATTTGAGACTAAATGATTTTGGACAAATATACTTCTACTTGTTACCAGAGAATTTATTTGCCACCATCTTAAGGAAGATTGTATATATGTATATACATATCTATATAATTGGCGCTTATACCCTTTTTGAGTTTATGGCCGAACTCCTGCTCCTATTTATGGTGTGCATCTTGATGTTTTCCATAAAAGGAGGAACCTACAGTTTTACGCCGCCTTTGAATGGCAGACGGTTTCTTTTATATGGAGCTTTTTCATGGCAATAATACATTCGGAGGTCTTCCATTGTCTACCGAGAGGTGATTGCTATTGGAAACAAATTTTCTATCAATTGGTATTTTGTGGCCGGGGTTTCGATCCTGTGCCCTTCCGAATGGTAGTCACGCACCAACCCATTCGGCTACGGCGGCCACCATGGAAAGCATAGTTATTTATTTAATATAAGAAATTCTATATATTTAATATAATAAAGTTTAACGACTCATAGTTTAACGAATTTGAAGCACAGATAAATTAAAATCAAATGGGCAATCTACCCTCACTTCATAGGGTAGAAAATGATGAAACTATGATGAACTATGTCTTTATATAGTTAAAACATCACTTCATCATAGAATTTGTAATTAGTTTTAAAAACAGTCAACTTGTATTTATGGCGTTTTATTTTCTCGCAATAATGTTGCATTTATTCTACTGTCGAATGTTCGTGCTCTTTTCTTAAAATGTTGTTCTCTGCGCGATGAAAATTGCATCCTTTTCTACCCCTATGAAGTGAGGGTGAGCATTGCCCAGCTGACAGTTTTTCCAAAATAAATTTGTCGCCGTGAGTTATCTGGTCGAAGATCTATTTAAATATATGTATATATATATATACAGAAACCTATAAGGAAAACGGTTTATAAATGATCGTTAGAATACCTGGTAGGAGTTCACTTATACTTGTATGTTCATTGAATTTATTTTTGGTCGAAAATATAGCACACATTTTCGAGCAACTGCAAATTTGGGAATCCGGGATAAATTCCACTTTTACCAGGACAATAATCAAAAGCATTCTGCCCATGTTGTAAACGAGATTTTATTGAATAACTCAAGGTTCGTCCGAATGCCTCAATTCGCAAGCCTCAATGCCACAGAGAACTTGTGATATATTTTAGAAATAAATATTGGAAGGTATTTCACAAACTAACTACTAAGATTGCCAAAAAAAAAACTCTCGCTATAAAAATGAGTCCCGGGTACATCGAAGAACTAGTCAAAACGATGCAAAGCCGTCCGAAAGAGGTTTCAAGCAAAAAGACAAACGAAACAAGTATTACTTTTGCTCAACTTTAATTTTTTTTAATATATGATTGTCACGGTGAGCCTTATGTATGTATATCTAATTGTTCCTAACCTCAATTTAAATCTAATATTTGTTTGGTTTACTTCATTTGAGTTTCCTTTATTTGCTAATATCTATAAACTAATAAAAGGAATTTGCTTTAATGTGTTTTGTTTATTTTTCGCAAATATATTGAAATATATGATTTTAACTGGACTTACTGTACCTTGGACATTAAATTTTGGTTGACCGAATTTTTATATTGGTCCGTGATCAGTTGATATTATTTCTTTTTTCATTGCATTGCTAATGTAAGCTTCGGCAATACTTTATGTACATAAGTAATAAAAATACTAATTTGTATCAATATGCATACGGAAATTATTTTCTGCGGTTAGCTTACATTTAGCGGGACGTGGCGTGGCATTTGTGGATGAAACAAAATTTTTGTCGAAACCTTATATTCTATGAAACTTGCGTTTTTCCAAGGTAGGCGAACCTTAAAAAACTTGTAATATTCTTTGTACTATGTTCTGTTGATCTATGTTAGGAAACCTAATTTTAGAGAAAAACTTTATTATTTGACAGCATTGCTTAATTATCCAAAATTCCGATGCCAAATTATCTCAAATTCATAACATAACTTGCGCATTACTTACAAATATGCAGGTTATGCGCAACCTTACGAGCAGAAAAGCTTTGGATACCCTGCATCTTTTGCTAAACCACTTAAAATTTTAATTGAGGCAAGTAATGGAGCATCGGATTACGGCAATAAGTTTGGTGAGCCTGTAATTGCTGGTTTCGCAATTTCCTATGGTCTTGAGGACTGTTGTGGTGAACGTCAAGAATATGTAAAACCTATTATGTTTAGTGGCGGTATGGGTATTATGGATTCAACAATGCGTCAAAAACTTGACCCAGAGAAAGGTAAGTCAATAAACTTACAAAAAAAAGTAGTCTTCAACTCCAGTTGTTCGTAGGAATGTTGTTGGTGAAAATAGGCGGACCAGTCTATCGAATAGGTGTTGGTGGCGGAGCTGCCAGTTCTGTAGAAGTGCAAGGCTCGAGTAGTTCTGATTTGGACTTTAATGCCGTTCAACGTGGTGATGCCGAAATGGAGAACAAATTAAATCGGGTTGTGCGTGCGTGCATAGAAATGGGAGAAGATAATCCGATACTAGCAATACACGACCAGGTAAAATTTGAATTTCCTACTTGTACCTGATTAATATGATATAATTTTTTATTTAGGGTGCTGGCGGCAATGGTAATGTTTTAAAGGAATTGGTGGAACCTGGATTTGCAGGAGCTATAATATTTTCCAAGGAATTTCAATTGGGTGATCCTACCATCAATGCCTTAGAGTTATGGGGTGCAGAATATCAGGAGAACAATGCGCTAATTTGCAAGCCCGAACATCGAAAACTGCTAGAAGATATTTGCTTGCGAGAGCGTTGTCCAATTAGTTTCATTGGCGTTGTTAGTGGAAATGGCAGAGTGACACTAATTGAGAGTGAAGCTCAGTTTGAACGTGCTTTGGAATTTGCTGATGATCTTAGTTCATTCGGCTCGATTCCGTTTGATCTAGAGTTAAAGCATGTACTTGGAGAAATGCCGAAACGAGAATATAAATTGGAGCGTTCCCCAGCAATGCTGAAGCCTTTGTCGTTAAGCCGGGATTTTAATAAAGATGAATGCTTGGAGCGCGTTCTAAGCCATCTTGCAGTAGGTAGCAAACGATTTCTTACTAACAAGGTTGATCGGTGTGTAACCGGGCTTGTTGCGCAGCAACAGTGCGTGGGTCCCTTGCATACCCCCTTAGCCGACTACGGTTTAACCGCAATTTCTTACTTTAGTAATGAAGGCATAGCAACTTCGATAGGCACCCAACCTATAAAAGGCATTTTAAGCGCATCTGCCATGGCGCGTATGTGCGTAGCAGAGGCACTATCTAATTTGGTGTTTGTAAAAATTACCGAGTTGGCAGATGTAAAATGCTCTGGAAATTGGATGTGGGCTGCTAAATTATCCGGAGAAGGCGCTCGTTTATATGACGCTTGCAAGGAAATGTGTCAGATAATGCAAGAACTGCACATTGCAGTGGACGGAGGAAAGGATTCCCTTTCCATGGCTGCAAAAGTAAACGATAAAACTGTAAAATCGCCAGGTACCCTTGTGATTTCCACTTATGCACCGTGCCCAGATATTACCGTGAAGGTTACGCCAGATTTAAAAGGACCTGCACTTGGTGAACAAACAGCGCTGGTGTGGATCAACATTGAAAACAAGTTTCGTCTGGGTGGATCTGCACTGGCTCAAGCGTATTTGCAGCAAGGTGACGAGTGCCCGACAGTGTTGCGAAGTGATATTCTTGAGAAAGCATTTACCATTACCCAAAATTTATTGCAGCAACGCAAGCTCCTGGCTGGCCATGATATCAGTGACGGAGGTCTCTTAATATGTTTATTAGAAATGGCATTTGGAGGTTTAAGTGGAATTCAAATTCAGTTAAGCAATGTAATGAACCAATTGAAGGATGCTCATATCGATAAAGCCGCTGAAATGATTGGTAAACCGGAATTGGCTGTCCTATATGCTGAGGAGTGCGGGTGGGTTATTGAGGTTCCAATGAATCTGCTGCCTGAAGTTCAAGCTGCTTATACTAACGGTGGGGTCCCAAACTACTATCTGGGAGTAACATCTGGACATGGTCTAAAATCCAACATATGCATTAAAAATCATTCCGAAATAATACTTGAAGGAGATATTAAAACACTTTTGAAAAAATGGGAAAGAACCAGCTTTGAAATAGAAAAGCTGCAAGCTAACCCAGACTGTGCTTTGGAAGAGTACAATTCGTTGGATTATCGTTCTGCTCCAAAATATTATTGCAGTCTTGACTTGAATGCGGAAATCATTGCATGCCGGGCAACCAAAATTGTCACAGTTGCTGTAATTCGTGAAGAAGGTGTAAACAGTGACCGAGAAATGATGGCATCTTTAATAAAAGCTAATTTCGAGGTTCACGATGTAACCATGTCGGATTTACTGAGTGGTAAGTAATTTTCCTCAATCTAGTTTATTTGTATAGGTTTGTAAATTTCGTAAGGTTGAATTGAAACAAAGGAGGAACGATGTATCAAAAAGTCGGATGTATCAGTTGCATCAAAGATTTCGTGTCGGACTGTATCTGCCGATGTTTTGACATTCTATTAATATGTGCTTTGTTTTTGCTTACATCCTTTGTTGTTGTTACATCCACCCTCTATTCGTGGTGCGTGCTTGAGTTGGGAAACACTTTTCTATCATTTGGTGTTTCATGCTCGTGGTTTTAAACGCTGTGGCCATTCGGCTATTAGGGCTGATTGTTGTACTTATCGCAAAAGGAGAACCTGTTAGGTGAGGTACGTTAAAGAATATGCCCATGTTTTAGGTGGATCCCTTATTGTTACAGGGATGTTAGCGGCAATATTTATTTTTGCTCTAGATGGATTAGTATGTTTTTTAATTGTCCATTAGCTCTTTGTGCCTCTTTTTTGCAACTACGGTGAGAATATCCTTTTTCTTTAGTGTGCGCGTTTCCATTATCAGTTATTCCTATCTATTGGTTTGATTTTTCCGGGAGTGATTACTCGTATTAGTGTACTGCGGATGATGTTTTCTTCATTTTGATCAATCAATGGGGTTTCAATGGCATCAATCATGATTTGTTATCGCTACATTAATAAACTTGCACTTAACATACATAGGACAGTGTTTCATGTTAGATATCTTCATTCTGTTACTGTAAAAGATGTATTGTGGGATGTTTGGGGACCGTCTGTGATTATAAAGCTTCATCCATTGCTGCTGTTGTAAAATTAATTTTCTTTTGCAAATATTGCTTTAAATTTAGTTAGGTGTACGAAATTGATTTCGGATTCAAGTTGTGTGACTGGTAGCGAAATATAGGGTGAATTGGCTGATTTTTGGTCCAGCTTCTAAGATACGGAAAGAATTTTCGATTATGAGGTGGAGGATAAATAGGATGCAAAATGGAACATCAATAGAAATTTGTCCATTTTTAGAGTTGATATGTGAAATAGCGATTGTATTTGGGAGACGGCAAGGGTTTTCATTCTTTTTTGGAATTTGTTGACGGTTAATGTTAGAACCAAATTTTTAAAGCGCTTTTTTCTAATTTGAAAAAGGGCGATGGGTCGGAAAAAGGGGTAGGCGGGCCATCGTTAAGGATTTCTATATTAGATGAAGTTGAAACATATTCGGCTTTAACCCTCTTAAATACCCACTTCTAATGATGCATTCGCAGTTAAATTAACAAAGCAGTTGTGTGAGATCAGACGACGAGCAAGACGAGCGTTGTGTACATACAAGCTGACATTAAATTATTTTATTTGTTGTAAGAGAGTGTAAGGCTCCTAATAGGGAAGAAGTGACAAAGTTCGGAGAGGTAGTCGTTTCATTTCCTACACAGCTCACCAATTTCATGGCCGCACAACGTTGTTTAATACTCCTCGGTTTAGAGCTTTATTTTTTTTAAATGTTGCTGATGAGGGTCGACTACTCAGATAATTCATAATCAACCAGCAGCTCAAAATCAGTTAACTACGCAGGGTTGAAAGTATTTTCTGCATGACCAAAAAAAAAAACCTGGTCTAATGCGATGAACCAAAACACTGAGGAAACTTTACTCACTTATGGACAACTTTTCAATGCTCTAACACTCACTGAAGGGCGATGTAATGAGGCCAGGTATTGTGGACAGCATGTGTGAGTTTGTTGAAAGATCAGTGCTCGGTTGATTTGGCGATTCACCTCCTTGTCGCGCAGTGTCAACGTCTAAATCGGGAAATATTTTGAAAACAACCGCAATCGGCCATTTTCCTTGACCCTTAAAGTGTTTGTCGTTGCTGTAGCAACTTTGATGTTATTGTTGTTCACCGGTCGTGTTCGTCTAGCTCATCTAACGGTAGGCCCAGGAAACTAGCTGTTTCGACGGGTTGGGTCCAGAGGGAGAGGGGTGTTAGATGAGTGTGTTTAATATGGCATGTGAAAAGGTGGTTAGTGTCGTGCGGGGTACCTTCACATGCTGGACATATGTTTAATATGTCGGGGTCGATTCTGGATAAGTAGGAGTTTAACCTGCTACAATATCCAGAACGTAATTGTGCCAAGGTTACGTGAGACTCTCGGGGAAGTTGGAGCTCTTCGTCTGCGATTGGTGGTGGTTGGACTCCGATAGCGGCATTCGGGGGTCGGGAGGTTAAGAAGGTGGTAAGAATCTCCCGATGAATGTCGTTTATGGCCTGTCTGTACACTGTCCGATCCAGTAACTGTCTGTTTGTTGTCTGAGATCTCGTCCGCGTAGTTGAGGAAATGCCTCCTGATGTGCCTGGGAGGTGGCTCAGGCTCGAGCAGGTGTCTGCATGGGTGAGGCCTGCGGTAACACCCTAGCAGAAACTGCTTACTGAGCAGTTTGTTATGCTCCTTAACAAGCAGCAATTGGGCCTCGTTATGTAGATGTTGTATAGGTGACATCAGAAGGCATCCTGTCACGGTCCTTAAAGCAGTGTTTTGGCAGGTCTGAAGCTTCGTCCACTGCGAATCACTGGTTCCAGGCGACCACACAGGCGCAGCATAGTTTAGAACCGGTCCGCCTATTGCTTTAAAAGCCGACAGCAACATTTCCTTGTCTTTGCCTCAAGTGCTGCCGGCGAGCGACTTGAGAACCTTGTTGCGATTCTGTGCTTTAGTTGCAATAGCGGTTGTATGCGCTGAGAAGGAGAGCAAGCTGTCAAGGGTAACTCACAACATTTTAGGGTTGTTAACCGTCGGAATTTGTGTATTATCGACTTTCACCTTGAGTGAAAGCAACTTTACTCAGCGTCGCTTAAACACATATTTTCATATGCCATATTTCATCTATGTGCAATTTGTTCTTTTTGTTTTACATTTAGGTACTTTAAATCTCTCACTAATAACTACGTTATTTTTCATTTTGCAGGAAAAACCACTTTGGATCGGTACCGCGGCATAGTATTTCCGGGAGGCTTTAGCTACGCCGATACTTTGGGTTCGGCTAAAGGTTGGGCCGCTAACATTATGTTCAGTGATTTGCTTGCTCCGCAATTTCAGGCTTTTAAACGACGAAATGATACCTTCTCTCTGGGCGTGTGCAATGGCTGTCAGCTTATGGGCTTAATTGGATGGGTGGGACTTGACGACTCATCTAACAAACAAGTAATTGATGTGCCAGACGTTGCCGTACTACACAACAAATCTGAACGGTTTGAATGTCGGTGGGCAACCATTCGTGTCGAGAATAGTAATTCAATGATGTTACATAAATTGAAGGGTTCTATTTTGGGTTGTTGGATATCTCATGGCGAGGGTAGATTTTCATTCCGTACCAACAAAGTTGTAGATTCATTAAAATCAAAACGCTGTGTTGCCATAAGTTATGCCAATGACGATGGCAAACCAACTGGATTATATCCATTGAATCCAAATGGAAGCGTGGACGGCATAGCTGGTCTGTGCTCCGAGGACGGCCGTCACTTGGCATTAATGCCACATCCAGAACGGTGCAGTTCCATGTTCCAATGGCCCTATGTGCCAGCTGATTTTAAAGTTAACTCTAAAGAGAGCCCATGGCAAATAATGTTTAACACGGCCTATGATTGGTGTACGAAAGCATAGAATGTACAACTAATATCGAATACTAGTTCTACAAATAAAGTGATGAAAAATTAAAAGAAATTAATTTGTATCAATTTAGAGTTTTAAACACAAAACAACCTACTTAAATACTTATTGGAAATACATTTACATTACATCCTTATGTAAATAAATAACAAAGTTGTATATATAAGATGTTATATCTGTAGGAGACATTTAAGATAATTTGATTTTGAGTGAGGAGAATTCATATATCTTGTGTTCCAATCATGCTCGTTAATGTGTATCACTTTGTAGCCCATCATTTCCAAATGTGTTGTTCTAAGGTGTTCAGATCCACGCAGCGCCGTCAAATCATTTTTACAAAAAGAGTCTAGTCGCATCAGCAAAATCGCCACCCTAAAATTGAATAATTTTTATTTCATAGCCATTATTTTTAATACACGAAACTCACTTCGTAATGCGGTCTAATACAGTAGTTTCTGCAGGCACGGGAATAGGTTTGCGATTTTTATCGAAATGTATCACGAAATCGATCTACGAAGAAATAAGGCAGTCAAAAGTTAAAAAAAAAAATAGCATGTTTTGTAAAACGAAAGTACTAACTTGATATCCGTAAGGTGTTATATGATTGCAGGTGAAGAAAGTCTCGCTGCTTAAAATCGCGGTTAGGAGCTTTTTCACATCATCCCCAAATTTACTTTGATTTTTAGGCTCTAAACCGTAGAAGAAATAATGAAAAGAAATAGAAGTTTACCGCATTCACTGTAATTTAATCACGCGACCTAAAAATAAATATACGGGCGTGCAGTTTCTGTAATTCCGAGTAAATTTAATGAAAATTGTCTGGCAATTGCTTTGAGATTCAAGCGGAAATGAATTACAGATCTTGCCCGTTACTTTTATTGAAGAACAATTCGGGAAACTCCGCAATATAGTTTTCAATTCAATCGGCGAATTTCGCAAACGATACAACAATGACCTGTTAGAGCTTTACGGCGACATAGACATAGTATAGCGAATAAGAAACCGCTGGATAGGTTATGTCGTCTGAATGGATACAAATGCTACAGCTCTGACTCGATGCGATACCAGCTGGTGGTAGCAGAGGAAGAAGAAGACCTCCTTTGCATCGGAAGGGTCAGGTCAATATTGGCGCGTGCTTTGTTAAATTCGGCCAAAATTGCTTAAGCAGATCAAGAAGAAGAACAATCAGCAGATGGGTACAAAGTGATTTTTCAGATGAGGTTAGCGAACATCTGTCAGTTAATCTTGATAAAGTTGAGCCGGCAAGATAGTAACCAGAACAAAATAACCAAAATATTTTGCTTTGCCATCGTTTTAACTTTTTTTAAGAACGGAGTATTTTTGGCGAATTGCCCTTCATTTCTGTTAAGTCAAAGGTTTTTTAATTATTATAGCTAATTTGTACGAACTGATAAAATGTCCAATGTTATTGCAAAAGTTTCTTAGTATTTTTTTCGATCGCCAATTTCTTGCTTTAGCTTTCATTAATTTTAAATTATTGCCACAATAATGGTAAACAGAGATCATCTGAATTGAAGTTTTCGTATATTCACTACAAATTTTTGGAAATTTCTTTGTAAAATCACCGGTTAAAGATGATGTCATCTCGCCGTTTCACAGAACGAGAATTGTCCTCCAGTAATCAGAAGGCAAAATGCAGCCATTTATTTCATGAAGCAATAATTAAAGGTGATGTAAGATGTCTGTGATTTTCACCCTGTATCGGCATCTTGAGCTACTTAATAAATTCGTGATGTCCTCTTGGAAAAGCTACTTTTTATTTCAGAGCAAAATCTAAAAAAAGTAGTCAAAAGCAAAGATTTGATAACTTTTGCTAAAAAAACTTTCTTGCTTGACTTTCGTCACCTTCTCTGATGCATTGGTGCTACACGGCAGCAGTTAGACCGATATTGCTGTATGGTGGACTGCGACAAGAAAACTGACATACTTAATGCCACTGAAAAGGATTCAGCGACTCGCTGCTCTGTGTATAACAGGAGCGATGCAAACCGCTCCAACGGCGGCGCTGGAAATGATGCTCAGCATGCCACCTATTGATCTTATGTCGGAAAATCTGGCAGCGAAATCCGCGGGGAGGTTAGTGGCTGCTGGAGTATTCACCTGCAGAACCTTCGGTCACAGCTCAATAGGAAAGTGGAGCTCAGGTTGCACGGACTACATTACTCCGTACTTTAATTGGGAGAGAAGGTTTCGCACAACAATTGAAGAGGAGGGATGGCACAAAGGCATGAAGCCTGGCCATAGAACTTTTCACATCTATACGGCTCTAAAACTTTATACGGAGTTTTTGCTATGGGGAAAGCCGCGGAGCTAGCCTACACTAGAACAATTAATATATACGTGGACAGTCAAGCAGCATTAAAAGCAATAAGCTGTATTAAGTCTAAAAATGTTCGACGGAGCAGGGAGGCCATAGAAAGGCTAGCCGCAAACAGTAGGCTGCATATCTACTGGGTACCTGGTCACAAAGGCATTATGGGGAACGAAATAGTAGATGAGATAGCAAAAAGTGCTGTTAGACTACCTTTTGAGCAAGACAACGACATACCAAAACCGCTAAACACAATACACAATGATATGGACGACCACATGAAAAGGCGAGTGGAAGCTAGGTGGACTAATCTAACCACATGCAAAACAGTAAAAGTCATGTGTAGAACTAACGACAAAAAAACTGACTCAATTCGTACTTACGCTCTCGCGAAAGGACTGCAGAACTATCATAGGTATGCTAACAGGTCATAATCTATTGGCTGCACATGCGTACAAGATGCAGGAAATGCAGAGAGGATGTTGAGGAAACTTTAGAACACCTTCTATGCGTTTGTCCGGCATTATTAACCCTTTGCACTCGAGGGCTCCAGAGCGGAGCCATTTAAAATTCGTCTTCAAAGTCGAGGGCTCCGCTACGGAGACAATGGAAATAATTTTCAGTTTTTAACATGAGAACAAAAACAAATCGTAAAAATTAGTTATAGGATATTTCGCTGTTGGTAAATGCATATATATTGTACACTTCTGTTAAAAAAATAAATAATGAAAAACCAATGACACACTTGAAGTTTGTAAAATTGTTGGTGGACCAATTGATTGGGAATTTCCGACAAAACAGCACATCTCGAGAATACAGTTACACACCAAATACGGAGGCCAGACTCAACAACCACCTACATATTATACGTTCTGGAACCAAGAAAGATTGTGTAGTGTGTTCGAATAGAAAAATTCCAGGCGAAAGACGGCAGACCCATTATTTTACATGATACCTGTCTAGAGAAGCCAAGATTACATATTGGCAATTGCTTCGAGAGGTATCACACTTTGGAAGATTACAAAATGTAATAATTTTATAATTTTTTTTATATATCCTAACATTTGTATCCATAAACAATTAAACAAATAATAACATTCAACGATGACTTTCTTTCAATGCGTATATCATGAACTTACATGTGAATATGATCTTTTCACTCAAATGGCTTCGAGTTGCTGGTAATATGACTCAAAAAAAACTTCGAGTGCAAAGGGTTAAAAACTAGTCGCCTGGGAGCCCCACTGAATGCCTGGGAGCCCCACTGTTCGAGGGTCTGGAGGACGTCTCAAAAGCGGAGCTCCCAGCTCTACTTAGATTCGCCAAAAGCGCTGACATCCTACATGATGTCTACTTTAGATATTCATAGAGGTCGGTTTCCATCTGGTATCGCTAGGGACCAAAAGGTCTATGCGTGGCTTCTTGCCAACCAGGCTAAACTAACCTAACCTTCGCACCTTTCGATGTACCTTACATGCAAAAAGGCAAACATTCAGAACTACATTTTTCTTAACAATCATCGGGGTAGATTTTATCAAATATGCCTATGTTTTTGATAACTATTAATTTTTAGTTTGAATCTTTTAATATATCAAATATGCCAACACCAACTGTGTTTTGTGCCAAAACGTGATGATGAATTTATTTAAGGCCAATAAAAAATAACAGGTGCCCATTTTGGTTTACTTTTTTCGTTCGATGTGGCTCCTCTGATTTACAAAACTCAGATAAATGATTGAAAATAAGCGAAAGCACAAAATTGCATACCGAAATTTATCGTAATAACCCTTTAAATCCAGAATTCCCAAGTTGGAGTTTTGTATGGATATTTGCGGATTATAAAGTTAAGCTAAAAGCGAGATAATTAGCATACATAAACATACAGGCGGCCGCCGTAGCCAAATGGTTGGTGCGTGACTACCATTCGGCGAACTCTGTGAAACAACAAAATTAAGAAAAAGTTGTTTCTAATAGCGGTCGCCCGTCGGCAGGCAATGACAAGCCTCCGAGTTTATTTCTGCCATGAAAAAGCTCCTCATTAAAACCATTTGCCGCTTGGGGTTGGCTTAAAACTGTAGGTGCCTCCATTTGTGGAACAACATCAAGGCGCACCTCACAAATAGGAGGAAGTTGTAATTAATAATATATACCAGGTGTATAAGCTTAAATCCGCTGTTTTTTAGTAAAAAAAAACCCTTTTTTTATAGAAAGCAAAAAAATAATTTATGCAAAGTATTTGCCCGCGCTAGCTATACATTTTTCCCATCTCTCGGGCAATTTGTGTATACCACGCCAAAAGAATTCTTCATCTTTCGAGGCGAACCACTCGTCAAGCCATTTCCGGACGTCTTCGTACGAATCGAAGTGCTGTTCGGCGAGCGCGTGACCCATCGATGAAAACAGATGATAGTCCGAAGGGGCCAGGTCTGGTGAATAAGCGGGACGAGGTAGCACCTCCCCATTGATTGTCTCCAAGTAGTTTTTGTCGTGGAGGAAAATCAGCTTCTCATGTCTTTGTTCATAACGAGGCCTTTTTTCACGCAAAGCACGGCGCAATTTGATGAGTTGTTGGTGGTAGCGATGAGAATTAACAGTTTCACCAGGTTTCAACAGCTCATAGTAAACGACACCCTGCTGATCCCACCAAACGCACAGCATCGTCTTGCGTCCAAAGCGATTAGGTCTTGATAAGAAGTTGATGGTTGGCCGGGATCGACCCATGATTTTTTTCGTTTAGGATTCTCAAAGTATATCCACTTTTCATCGCTAGTCACCACAAGATGCAGGAACGACTTTCTTTTATGGCTAGCCAGCAAGATTTCGCATGTGTTTTGGCGTCGCTCCATCTGTCTATCGTTCAATTCATGGGGTACCCATTTTCCGACTTTTTGGACCTTTCCCATGGCACGTAAACGCATGGAAATGGCTGGTTGAGTGACACCTAACTGCTCGGCAAGCATTTTTTGCGATTGGGTATCGTCCTCATCCAAAAGAGCCTGCAATTCATGGTCCTCAACTTTTCTGGCCCGATTTTCACGCTTCTTGTCACTCAAGTCAAAATGCCCGTCTTTGAACCGACGAAACCAGTCTCTGCAAGTTGTTTCCGATAATGCACTGTCACCATAGGCCTCCACAAGCATTCGATGCGATTCGGCAGCCGATTTCTTCAAATTAAAGCAAAAAAGTAGAGCTTCCCGCACATGCTCTTTTTTTGGCACAAAATTAGACATGATTACGCAAGGAAAAAAGTGTGTTGCTGTATGAAATCACTGATGATGTGCAGTGATTGATGTAAACAGGTGTCGAACCCATGCAAAAAAAAATATGGCATTTCTATGGTAACTTGATATGCTCACTAACGCCATCTACGAGCAATCAGCGGATTTAAGCTTATACACCTGTATAAACATTATATTATGACTTACGATTAGTTGTTATTAGGCATAAGACTTAGGGGTAAGTATCGGGTGTTTTTTAAGAGCTTGGGAAGTTAGAACGCGAATACAAAACATAAATATATAGTTGAAAAGAATGTTTTTGTTTTGTATTATAATCTGCAAGATAATTTTATATCATTTATTTATTGAATATGATGTCCGGCCGCGGCTACTATGAGAAGCTATTTCGTTATATACAGCTGTATTCTTTTGTACCCCTTAGTTCCAGAAAAATAATCGCTTAAATGTCGATTTACATGCAAAACAACTCGTATATATTAACCTATATATGTTAAAATTATACTACTTGGAGTGCTGCCAGGTTCAATTATGGCTGAATTGTGATTGATCATAGAAAGGACTTGGAAAGTCTCCGTTCTAACGTCAAAACATTTCTGCGAAATCAAAACAAAATGAACCAAAATACAAATTAAGAAATAGAAACTTATTTTCAGAAGTTGAAAAACATAAACAAAGATGGACTTAGAAGGAGTCCGAGAGGTTTTTGAGTTGTTATTATCTAGAAAGACTGAATTAGAGCATCCAAAACAACCGGCAGCCATAGGCTCCAAAATAAATAATAATAGGAGAAAGGAGTAAAGGTAAATTACTCATGACTATTAACTTACTTTTACTGAGTTGTGCTTCGAGGTAGTTTTGTTGAAACCAGGGTATATTTGCCTCTGGGTAATCCAGACAGATGGTGCGGTTTAATTGCATTATCAAATTAAGTACTCGTTCTGGATATGTTGCCTGTATCCGATTAAGAATATTTAAATTAAATATAATTGTATTAACAAATACATACCTAAAAGGTTATACAAATAATTACAAATACAAACCTTTGAGTAACACATATGAATCTCCTCCTCTATTCGCTGAATGAACTTGACGCAAAACACCATATCGATAAGACTTTTTGGCATCGATTTGTAGTAACTCAGCGCTAAACATGCCTGCACTATCGACAATCCACTCATATGCTTGAAGTCCCTAATGAGTTGAAATTAGTTAAATATATATATTATATGTATGTACGTGATTTATGTACATAAAAAGGTATTCAACATTATCACTGAATCCATCTCGAAAAAGCAACGAATATAATGCCTGCTGCGAAGGCGATGAAATTGGTGTCACCGAAATCGAAAAGTTCATATCCAGATTTAAATCCCATATCTTTTTTAGCTGAAGCAAAAGTAAACATAAAAATTTTGCGATTTAATGTTATGATTTTGGGATTTTTTTCAGATAATTTTTTTAACAAAAATAACTTCTTCTTTTGTTTTTGTACTTGATTAGGAGATAAATTCGTTTAAAATTTCTAGGTGTTGAAGAATGCAAACAGTAACCTCGAATGGCGATGTAGGTGAAATAGATATACATTGCATAGATTTTAATTTCAAATTCATTATAAATTCCCACATTGAAATTTATTTCGAAGTTTACTTCCACAGCCATTAAGGGGTTACATGGGTTCCGTGGGTTCAAAAAATCGATTTTTTTTTTGGCTTATTAATTTCTACATCCAAGATTATTATCCTAAATTTTCAAGTCGGTCCGAATAATAGTTTCGGAGATACAGTCCTTGGAAGGTGTGCGCTCCAAGCAACTTTTATTGTTACTCAAAACTTTAAACGCGTTTTTCTTGGAACCGTTTTTTCAAAGTCGGTTGTCAAATGTTCTCGAAAACTACTGAACCGATCTTGACGAAATTTTACACAGGTGTCCGAAATACAATTTATTCGAGCTTGAACGAAGGATTTTGTTTTTTTTTTTTCAATTAATTAAAACAAAATGTCAAGCAAATTTGACCGAAATTTTATTTTTTTTGGAAAAATTTCTGCCAAAATTCCAATTTTAACTTTTTTTCTTTCCTTCGTTCAAGCACGAGTTTATGGTCTTAACATTTATTTTTGTTTTTTTTTCATTTTTGATGATCCTGTCAGGAGTTATGCTGACAACACGGACGCACCTTTTTATCGAGGGGTCACCGGAAATGACGTCACAATGGAGGAGTTTTAATTTTTTTTTTTGAAAATTTCAGAAATTATTCTTTAAATATGTATCTATAAGACAGAAAAATTAAATAAAAAACTGTTTACATAGAAAAAAAAAAAAATATTGAAAATAGGCCTTTTTACCCGACGAAACCCTTAACAATGTCAATTCAAAGCATAAATGTTGAGCTAAACCTTCCATTTTCTAATTACATAGCTATTTCTTTTTTTTTTTGCTAGTTTTAAAGCTGCTTTTCCACATTTTGCAATTACACTCTCACTACTTTTTTATGCACAATGTGAATCGTTGCGCCAAATTGTGGACATCTTTACACAAATTTCACCAAATATAAAAAATTTTAATGTATGATTTTTGCGATTGAAGGAATAATAATGCTCAAATTTTCCGTGTCGTGGAAATTTTATACGAAAGTCTACGATTTCACATTAAAAGTGATTACGGTGATGCGACTCAGAGAATTTGGAATTTGCGTTCTTAACTATTCGAGTTCGGCAATAGAACTTTCATAGATTTTCCCCACTATCAAGCCTACGATGGATTCAGTGATAGCGCCGATTGCATATATTTCATAAATTTAATATTTGACTCTTCAAATATTGTATCGTAGTTGCGTAGCGGCAATTCTTATTATTCTTAGGGTAAATTAAAAAAAAAACTGAATAAATATTTAGTATTGCCCTACTGTGACTACACCAATATTTTTTGGTATGAGAAACGTTTAAGAATATTGTTTGTGACGCACCCGAAAGCTTTCCAGTATACCTGGGCCGAAATTTGCAAAAATTACAATAATAAAAAATCAACCTAGCGAATAATTTTTTTTCAAATTATTTCTTATCACAAGCGCAACCTCAAGATTTCCTTTTTTATACGTATAAATAAGTGTCAAAAGAACTTATGTCATATTTTTCATAAATGTCATTCCCTGAAAAAAAAAAATTTTTTGCTTACACTTCAGGGAATGTATAGGGCCGGCCATCTATCGTTACGGATTTGAACTAGGTATTATTTGAAGAATGGTAACACATAGCTGTCATCTGATTTGACAGAAAATTAGTTTTATTCTTCCGCTGAACGAAAATGGTTGTGTATACGCTCAAAGAACGCTGGGAAATATTGCGACATTACTTTGAAAAGATGGCGCTACTTGCCACACAGCGAATGCTACGGTCAATCTTTTGCGCACTGTCTTCGAAGATCGCATTTTCAGCCGAAATTCTGATATCGTTTGGCCGCCTCGGGGCTGCGATTTGACGCCGTTGGATTATTATCTTTGGGGTGCCGTCAAAGACCAATGTTATGCCAACAAACCAGCAACAATTGATGTACTGAAGACCAACATACGCGATGTCATAGCTAAAATACAGCCGCATACAATCGAAAATGTGTTGAAAAATTGGACCGATCGTATGGGATAGTGCATGGCTAGCCGAGGCAGTCATATGAATGAAGTTGTGTTCCATCATTAACCGGAAGGATTGTACTTCAAAATAAAAAAAAGAGTTTGGAAAAATATTGAGTAGTTTCTTTTTTATAGCATTTTCAATTCCGTAAAGTTATATGGCGGACCCTGTATCTACCTATATATATATAAATGGCGCGCATACTCTTTTTGGGTGTTCGGCCGAGCTCCTCCTTATTTGTGGCATGCGTCTTGATGTTGTTCCACAAATGGAAGGACCTACCACTTTAAGCCACCTTCGAACGGCAGATATTATTTTACGAGGAGCTTTTTCTTGCAATGGTAGAAATACACTCGGAGGTTTGCCTGCCCGGGGGCGACCACTTAGAAAAACGTTTTATTTATTTTGGTGTTTCACGGAGATTCGAACCAACGTTCTCCGAATTCCGAATGCTAGTCACGCACCAAACCATTCGGCTACTTTATTTTGCTCAATTTTTGACGTGAATTAAGAAGACAAGAATGCATCACTAAACTAAAATGATTATACGGCGAGCACCTTTCCTTCTTTTTCTTGATTGGCACAATAACCGCTTAAGCGATTTTAGTTAGATTTAGTTATGTTAAACAAAGCGTGCCAGTCGTTTCTTTCTCGTACTAACCGGCGCCAGTTGGACACACCAAGTGAAACCAAGTCCTTCTTCACCTGATCACTTGAGAAGGTAACGCCTTCTACGATCATCCTTTAACAGTAAAAAACTGGTACAATGAATTTTCTCGTGATCGCCGTTCGTTCGCCGGTGAATTCCGGACGGTCGTTCAAAATCAGTTGTTGTGCCAGAAAATAACGATACTGTGCGGAAATAGATTGAGCAAGATCGTCAAGTCACATACCGTGAAATTGAAGGATCCTTGGACAGTAGTATGACGGGTGGTAAAAAGGTATGTTCCATCTCGCACAAAGTGCTTCGAAAATTGATTCAAATCAACGCAAAATGTATTGATCATCATGACGAATATTTTGAAAAACAATAAAACCGTTTTCGACCACCAATGTTAATTTTTCCATTGTTAGATTAGAAATATAAATAGCAAACCTCATACGTGCTAAATTAGTATTGATCAATATTGAACGAAAATTTAAAATAATTTAAAATTGAAATTTCGAATACTTATTAACTACAATCAGTTAGTTTGCAATACATACCGTTTTAAAACCAAAGCGGCTGTATGAAGTACAGTTTCCGATTGTGGGGTATAACCAAGATTATAGGCACAGGTTAAAACCTTTTCCACAGTATCGCCAATTACATGTTCATGATGCTTTTCAAGGTACGTGAACATTGCCTCTAAAGCAATGGGTGCAGTACAATTTGAGGCGTTGAAATTGAATGCCATTTCCCGTATTGTGCGTGAATTTATTTCACTATAATCTACATGCTTGTACCGCTCCAATGCTTCATGGTAAATAGTTGCATTTTTTAAAGCTGCAATAGACGAAAATAAACAACCAATAGTAGCTAAAAAGAATTCTTATTTACATTTCCTATATCCAAGAGTTCGCACGATAGTATTTAAATCAAATATTGACAAAAACTTGTTTTCCAAATGTCGCCCAACGCAGTCTGTTAGTACACTATCTAAGGTGGCCAGCTGCATTTTTAGTACAGCGGGAATATTATTACGAAATCTAAAACATAGATTTGGATTCGTTTATTCATTTCTTATATAAGTTAAACCAAAAAAACATAGATTGCAAATTACCTTAATTCCAAAGCAATGTGAATGCCACGACTTAGAAAGAAGCAATCCATTACGCTAAACTGGTTGGCCATGGATATGATCTTAGAAAGTAATGTGTTGGGAAACTTCTTCCAGTCAAAAGGCGTATGCCCATATGCCAATGTAAAAGCGGCTAAGCGGGCAAATTTAGAGGGCAATCGGCCAGCTATATCGTTTTCTATGGCTTGCATAGTCAATTCGGACAGCCGCCGCTCCAAAGGAATAAATCGATATGTTCCACCCAAATTATTATTAAAATGCATATATCGATGACAGTGCCTTAAGAATCGTAAATTAGATTTCTCGTCGGGGTTTCTCTCCAATGAGTTTAGCACATTGCTCCAGTAAGCATCACATATCTTTGCATCAGATATCTTTAAGGAACGAATTATTTGAAAGCAGTCGCCAGCAGCATAAGAACTTTGCCAAGTTTCTGAAGTTGATAGCAAATTTCTAAAAATATCTTCTATAGACTCTCGTCGATGTGTTTCTAAAAATGGCATATATGCAGCGAGAACGTCAGTCTTATGTTGAGTTTGAACTAAATCCTTCATCAATGTACTTAAAGTATCAATTAAAGCCGCGGGTTCTAAATGATAACCGAAAATTTTACTTGCAGTTTTAAGATCCGAGATATTCAGCTTTGATAAATTATGTTGCAATAGAATCAAAAGTTCTCGAATATGTCTGCCGTTTCGTTGTGACCACACCGGCAAATTCAACAAATGCAGCAACTTTAAAATAGTTTTTGGAGATTGCGCCGTAATTGCTCCCTTTTGAATTAGAACATCTAATTTTGTTTTAAATTCTTCCAAAATGTCTATAGTGATCAATGATTGTAGGTTTATCAGACATATTGAAAGCAAGCGGAAATCTTCTTCATTATTACATTGTTGAATATGAGACATTATATGAGGAATGAAGGGACCACACACTGAAGGAACGTGGAAGTCATTTCCACTATTAATACCAACTGCGAGGCGAGATAGTGAAGGCAAGGCGATTGGATTATCTGTTGATGTAGTTATAATTTTATTCAATGTCTCCAATAGTAGCTGACGCATAAAGGCATTCGTGTTTGAAACTTCCAATCTACGCAGATATAGGTAACAACAGCTTTGCTCTTTGATATTCATAACTTGTATATGAGGTTGCAAGCCACTTAATATCTCTCCTAATAATTCTTCTATATCATCATTCCTAAAACCATGAAACAAGTCTTTAAGGACTAGAATTGACTGGATAAAGTGTTGATGGTTTAATCTTTGGCGAGACTCCTTTATAAATCGGAGCAACTGAAAGAAGATTTAAGAATAAGTTGATATTATCTGCTTAGCCATCGAACCTTTACTTACTTGCTTCTCATCTTTACAAGAGTTAAGCTCCGATATAACTTCATCTGAATTTTCGTCATATAACAGCGACTTGAATTTAAAATTTGAAATTTCAGTTTCAGATTCTGCTATTGGTTCACTGACATTATCATCCAATGCAGTACCACTTCTGTTCCACAGAGTTTCTGTCAATATCCCTCTATTTTTATTGGTAGTGGCAGAATATGTAATAAATCCGCGCCTTATTTCCTTGCTGTAGCGTTTATACAAGGGTACGTTCCGATTCACAATATACAAGCATTCACCATTTTGATAGAAACGAGCAAACAACTTAAGTTGTCTTGTTCTAAGACTCAAAAACATTTCTTGCTGTCTTATATCAAAAATAAAGTAAAAAATACTTGTTTATTTAAAGCGTATTAAGCCCAGGATACGGCATAATAAACAGCTGATAAAAATTAAAAAAATGCCAGATGCCATAATTTTTTTATATGAATTGCCTGAACCAATTTACCAGATCTTGTAAAAATATTAGGTATTTGTTATCGAAGTTAGTAAAAATGTACGCAACGCCACTATCATGACATTTCTCTTTTGAGTACACTTTTTGGGCCTTCGGCACCGGGTCGTATCGTCATCGTAGCGCATGCGACGCTTCGTTGTCGCACAATTGCGTTCAAATGGCGAACCGCGCACGAGTCGTCAGCTACTCATACTCGTCACAGCAAGCATGCAGCATGACGCTCCCACGACAGTCGGTTCTACGTAACCGAAACGACCCGGATTTATATACAGCCAAGGACTGTCACTTCAGCAGCATTCCTCGTATATGCACGGGGAATGTTTATGCTGCTACAACAACAACAACGCTTCTCGTACAGCAGAGTCCTCAAAAATCCTGTACGCTTGAAGTATGTTTTTGATTTTCAGTGTTAGTATTTTGATTTGGAATAGTCGGCTTCAAAATTTCTATAAACTCCTTAAAAGCATTTTTTGACATTCTGTAAAATGTCTGAAATTTATAATCATTATAGTCATTTGTGTAAACAAAAGTCTGATATATGTAATCATCCTAAGTTCCTAAATTCAGGATTACATCCGTGCTAGAGGTATTCCATGATAGGCCAAGGGGAGGTCATGTGGGTATCATTAAAGCGCTGGAGAAGATTGAGCAGTGGTTTTACTATGTAAAAGTACGTTCACATATGCATTAATTACCAATAAAGACACAAAATTTATTTTCATATGGCAGATTACCTGCAAAATTGACAATCAGCTGTCAATACTGTTGTGAAAGGTTTTTCTTCACAGAAATTGTTTTGGTGGAATATTTCGGTATTTTTGGTTTGTTTAATTATTATTGACAATATGAAGAAAAGACAAGGAGAAGAATAGCTAATTTAATTCCTTAATTGGCTGCTAAACAGATGGAGGAATTCCGTAAGCGCCGTTTACTGAGGTTTCAAAAAATTATGGCAGCAATGCGCATTCGAAATTCGATATTACATTTTATAATAAGTAATAAGAGGACACACGTGAGTCAATAACGCTTTTTTTCAGTTATATGAATGCATAGTTAATAATATCTAACAAAAATTTTATTAGAATTATGTCTACAAACCTGTTTTCTTTGCCGGTATCCATTTTATTTAGTTTTTACTTTGACGTTTTTCTTTACACTCGTAAAAATAATGATCTATTACACAGAAAACAGAGTTGTATGTCAAAAAGTTGGGTTATTATCTAGGATTATTTTATAGTTTTAGATTTTGGGAGAAAAATTTTGTGTGTAAAATCTCGCTCTTCCATTACGGATTGGGAGTTAAGCACGAAAAAGTAGATGATCAACTTATATGTGAACGTATCATAAATTGCAAAGAACCAGTTGCCGAATGGATTCGAAATTGCGGGGTGTGCATAGCAGCGAAAGGTCCAAAGGAGAGAAGTCGTGGAAGATTACAGCAATACAACGCGGGCTTACCATTTGAGCGAATGGTCAGGGATGTGGTGGGCCCGTTTCCAACTAGTGACTCCGGCAATAAATATTTACTCGTTGTTATAGACTACTTCAGTATGTTAAGTGGCCAGAAGTGTATGCTCCACCAAACCAAAGAAACAAAGGGGCTTATTTAAAACGGCGATCATCCTGAGAAGGTTCATTAAAAGATTGAAAGACGGGGTGTTTACAGCAATAGAAAAGTGGAAAGGGAAAATTCAAAGTAGTTCACATGGCGAGATCGGCTTTATCTGGATCGAAGAATTCGTTGTCTAGTCGAGAAGATCCCACTTAAACAGAGTTGCACACTGCCACACAAATATTCCAGAACCGACTGGCAACAAATATCGAGCGAATGAAATGCAATGATTGAGCTTAGAGGAATTGTTATGACACGTTTTATTTATATAAAAATGTAAGAACTTCGTAACAATATATTCATGGTCACCCATTTCCGCGAAGCGAACGACATCGCGACGTCCAAACTATATTTAGACAGGCCTTAATCAAAGTGGGCAACTCTATTTGGAGATATATCGATAATTTCTATATATCGTTTACGTTAGGATGCTTTTCGAAGGATTATCTAAAGATGTTGCGGTACGAAAAGTTTCGATACTAGATGAAAAGATATGGAATAAGGTGAATAGATTCTAAATTTGTATTTGTACTAAAGTAAGGTATCGTTATTGAACCTTTTTGAAACAAACATTTAAACGATTAATTGAATATAAATCTATTAACGATAAAAAATAAAACACAGAGATATTATCACTAAAGATTCATGAGTCAATTGAAAGACGAGGTTTATTTAAAAGAATTCCAGCATTAGACCGTATTCATAAAGCGAAATTTTTTTGGTGCAAATTGTAACTTGTGGAAGAGGGTCGGCGAGAAAAGGAGAGAGGCATCGAGTTGCTCGTTCTCGGTCAAGGCGAATTTATTACAGGTGGCAGCAAACACATATAAGTAAAACCCTACATGTATTTGTTGTTGCGTTTGGTGCAAGCATCATGTCAAAATCAGCAAGCAAATGTAAACATACGAATGTAAACATACCAATACATACAAACAAAGCATATCATTTTGACGTAAGGCATCCCTACGGCGAAAAATTCAGCTGGGTGAATGCTGTCACCTTATTAAATCCACCTTGTTCTCGGTCAACAAGCTTTGATTTTTCGCTGTTTTCAATGTTGTTGTTGGCTGCATACTAATAAGTGTAAGACGCATTTATTAAAGGTGGTAGCCCTATACCAGCAAAAATGATTTGTACGTTTGATTGTCAAGGTAAAGTATTGGCAAAGTAGAAAACTAAGAATGAGCTCGGCCGTGTTTCATTCTGTGCTAACAGCCACATGGACGTGGCAAAAGAAAAAAAAAGCAAATCCGCTGATTTACCGATACCTTCTTTAATTGATTCGCCTGGAATAAATAAAACAATTGCAATCGCAAAGTTGAGGCAGCAAACGTTTTCCTGAATACAGTCTTAGATAAGAACCTTTGTTTTGGGACAGAAGTTGCCTTATTGCCTCTTGATATAGTAAATATATCGATACTAGAACGAACCGAGAAACTTCGCCAACCGACTGGAAACAATTCCGAGCGAATGAGGTACCAAAACAAAAACGCGAAATCGCCTTGGCCAGACAGAACTTTCTAGAAGATATAAGTTGCCGAATCTAGAAAGTATGACAGTCATTAAGCACAAGGATATAAACAGAGATGTAGGGCGATCTGTCTTAAGTTAAGCATGCGAGCGAATAGTAAAGTAATAAAGTTATTCACTAAAGCAAGCAACTGATGTTGCCTTTAATTTGTGACTTTTATTTAACAATCCAGAGATCAAACTAAGAGGAATTATTGTGTGACGTTTTATTTGGATAAAAACATAACAAAATCGTAACACTATCAATATTGCATAGGGCCACTTTTATTCGCCACTTTTTAAGGCAGCTCAATTCCAGCGTTGCCAGGATATGTTCATTTATTCCAGTAGTACAGTATTCATCTATTCGCCACTTGCTAATGTATCATAAACAAATATAACGGTACGAATAGTCACGAGTCAAAATTTAATGCAATATCGAAAGGAAATGCCCATATGGGTATCAATAGTATCGCCGCATAGTTATTGAATATCGATAATACTCAGTATCGAAACAAAAGTATCGATACTAAGATTATATCAGTAGTATCGCACATCATAGCTATTGCCCACAATACACATGCACAAAAAGAAAGCTCCTAAACTTCTAAAGGGATAACAAAAAAGTTAAATTTTAGTTTTCGACAATGATTGTTTTTTATGTGCTCTTTGGTTAAATTAGTGTAGTAAAAATGCCATCTAAAGGCGACGCCTAGAATTTAACACCACCTCCGGATGTTTTCCGTTTGTTCTTCGATATAACGAATTATTTGTAGATTTAATATATTTTAAATATAGTTTTTTGGTATGGTGTTGCAAAACGTTGAATCTCCAATGGAATTAAAGTTGCGAGATCTGCCAAGGGCAGTAAACACAACGACAGTAAAATGTTCGTATGCTCTTAATTCGGTAGTCTCTCCCGTGTGTTCGGCAAGAATAAGTACTAATAGCAATATAATAATTAGTGAATAATTTTTAAAGGAATCATAATAAGCATTCGAATAATTTAATAAAAATGCAGAAAACAAATTTCTACGACCCAAACTATTCGTCTATTGTTCGTTGTTGTGACGTGTATTTTTAATAATCGCTTCGCTTTGGTTTTATTGTTCGGAAAAATTGGTCGCTTAGATAAGATCACATACATATATTTAAAAGTGCATATAAATAATACACTGAAAAATAAGTTCAAAGTGAAGGTGAAAAAGTATCGGAGATAATTTCATGGCCCATATAAACTATGTATAAAACTCAAAGATAAAATCTCATAGAACGGGCAAGGCAATGTGTTTACCCTATTAACTGACAAATCAAAAACACATACTTGTTGGGGACTGTGAATCTGTTGAAACCTATTATCATTTTATCAACTTCTCTTAGCACAAAAGCAAAATGACCGACCAAAGCTTTGCAATGCGTTCCCAACATATTATAGTTGTACTAATTGTTTTAACAATTTTTGCTGCACTGACTTTCAGTGAAAGTATTCCTACTCAAAATATGTCACACAAAGAACGAATTGATTTGCGGTAAGTCAGTTTTTAAGCATAAATAAATGTCTATAAATAAATGACTTTCTAAATTTAATAATAATATTAGGAATGAAGCCCGTGAAATGTTTTATCACGCATACAGAGCTTATATGGATAACGCTTATCCAGCAGATGAATTAATGCCCCTTTCTTGCAAGGGGCGGTATCGCGGCGTTACACCTTCGCGTGGCGATATGGATGACATTTTGGGCAAGTAAGTTATACGTTTATTTGACACACCAAGGTTATTTAATGTATATAAGTATATAAAATAACGAGTTTTCGTTGTTTTGTATCATTTTTTAAAGGTCAACAAAGATCCGAGTTTTTTAAGGGTTCCAACAATAGGAGTAGACAACGCATAGCATCTACTAGGATGCACCAATGAAAAAGGTTAGATAGATGAGTCGGTGTAAGTTGGAGTTTAACCTGCCATAATATTTTGTTAGTAATTGAGAACAAGTGAAGGATATGCTTATTTGGCTAAAAAAATATAAAAATCAGCTGCTATATAACTTTATATGCTGATTGCAATGGTACTAAATTCCGAAATCAAAATTGGAGGATCTAGCGAAGGTCAACGTTCAGGTTAATACATTTTAAAATAGTGAATATCTTTAAAACTTCGTATTTAAAAGTAGAAATAGAATGGAAAGAATCGAAATACCTCGTACCAGCCAAAAGTAATGGGAAATAGTTGGGTTAAAAATTGCGTTTCTTTGATTTCAAACTGAATACAAAAGTGGTTACGGTTGGTGAAACTTCTGTGAAGAAAATACCTAGTTTTGCCTTGTACTTGTGAGTTTCAATCGGTTCAAACCAAAGCCGGCGCTTATAGCGCGGGAAGCAAATTTCTAAACCCTAAACATTGCATTCTAAGAACCTCGGTTTATAAAATACATAACTCTCCCCAAGGATGAAATGAGAATGCTCACGGACAAAGCACCTTTTCCTTGAATGCCGCACTATAGCGCGGAGAAGATTGTGACATCTCGGCCATTTTCAGCCAGAAGAAATACACATTCAGTCCAACATAGCTCCATCTTAAGCTTACTAAGATAACTGGGTGGGGATGAGGTAGTGTGATGAGTAGAGGGCAAAAAGGACCATGCAACCCTAGGGTAAGATACTGGTCGCCTGGAACCAGTGATACGCAGTGGACGAAGCTTCAGACCTGCCAGAATACTGCCATCAGGACCGCGACAGGATGTCTCCTGATGTCCCCTATCCATCACTTACATGACGAGGCGCACATGCTCCCGGTTAAGGAGCACAACAAAATGCTCGGCAAGCAGTTTCTGCTTGGGTGTCACCGTAGGCCTCACCCATGCAGACACCTGCTCGAGCCTGAGCCACCTCCCAGGCACATCAGGAGACATTTCCTCAACTACGTGGACGAGATCCAGGACAAAACGGACAGACCACACCAGGATCAGAAAGTATACAGACAGGCAATTAGCGACATTCATCGGGAGACCCTTACCACCTTCCTAAGCTCCCGACCCCCGAATGCCGTTATCGGAGTCCAACCACCACCTATCGCAGACGAAGAGCTCCAGCTTCCCCGAGAGTCCCGCGTAATCTTGGCACAATTACGTTCTGGATATTGTAGCAGGTTAAATCCCTACCTATCCAGAATCGACCCCGACATACTAAACATATGTCCAGCATGTGAAGGTACCCCGCACGACACTAACCACCTCTTCACATGCCCCATCAAACCCACTCATCTAACACCTCTCTCCCTCTGGAACCAACCCGTCGAAACTGCCAGTTTCCTGGGCCTACCGTTAGATGAGCTAGACAAAGACGACCGGTAATTACACTACACTGACAGGGCGAAGATACTGCTACAACAACAACAACAACAACCATGCAACCCTCTAATACATCTAAATCTAAAATCTGAGAACCTTGGTTGAAGCGACGAGAAGGAACATGAAAATAAAATGGTGCAGTTCAATTTTGCTTTGAAACAGCAAATTTGTTTTTGTGCGAAACTTTTCTTCTTATTCTTAATTGGCGCGATAACCGCTTACGCGATTTTGGCCGAGTTTAACAAAGCGCGCCAGTCGTTTCTTTCTCGTGCTAACCGGCGCCAATTGGACACACCAAGTGAAGCCAAGTCCTTGTACGCTCCACCGCCAGCAATTGTACGCTCTTATAAAATATTGTGCCTGAGCGATTAAGTTCTGCGGCTTGAACGATGCTTAAACGAGGTTAAAGAAGTCACACGACAGCGAGTCACCCTGTCTGAAACCTCGTTTGGTATCAAACGGCTCGGAGAGGTCCTTCCCCATTCTGACGGCGCTCCTGGTGTTGAGCAACGTCATCTTGCATACCCGTATTAGTTTTGTGGGGATACCAAATTCAGACCTCGCGACACACAAGTAACTCCTTTCCGGACTGTCGAATGCAGCTTTGAAATCGACGAAAAGATGGTGTGTGTCGATTCTCCTTTCATGGGTCTTTTCCAAGATTTGGCGTATTGTGAATATTTGGTCGATGGTAGACTTTCCAGGTCTAAAGCCACACTGATAAGGTCCAATTAGTTCGTTGACGGTGGGCTTCAGCCTTTCACTCAATACGCTCGCTAGAACCTTAGAGGCGATATTTAGAAGACTAATCCCACGGTAATTGGCACAGATTGCAGGATCGCCCTTCTTATGGATTGGGCAGAGCACACTTAAATTCCAATCGGCAGGCATGCTTTCATCCGACCATATTTTGCATAGGAGCTGATGCATGCACCCTACCAGCTCCTCGCCGCCGTGCTCAGCCCGCAGTTCGTCGGCGCCCGCGGCTTTGTTGTTCTTTAGCCGCGTTATCGCTATTCTCACTTCGTCATGGTCGGGTAGCGGAACGTCAATTCCGTCGTCGACGATTGGGGTATAGGGATCTTCACATTCTCTGTGACATGCGCAGCTATCACTGTTTAATAGGTTCGAGAAGTGTTCCCTCCATAATTTAAGATTGCTCTGGATGTCAGTCACCAGTTCGCCGTCTTTGTTCTTACAGGAAAACGCCCCGGTCTTAAAACCTTCTGTAAGCCGCCGAACTTTCTGGTAGAATTTTCGGGTGTTGTTCCTGTTGGCCAGCATCTCAAGCTTTTCGCACTCACGTATTTCGGCTTCTCGTTTCTTCTTTCGGATAATACGTCTCTCTTCCTTTTTTAGCTCTCTGTAGCGGTCTCACATGGCTCGCATTGCGCCCGATCGCAGCGTGGCTCTATAGGTGGCATCCTTTGCAAGGCAGAAATACATTCGTCGACTTTTACAAACAAATTTCTATCAATTAATGCTTCATGCTTGCTCTGGGCCTCGAACCCGAGACAACCGAATGGTAGTAACGCACAACTTATTCAGTATTTTTACTTCTGAAACCAAATTGTGGTAGTTTGTTAATAAAAAGGGTGCTAGATGTCTAACAAATTGTAGAATATTTCTAAATAATAACCAAAAATACATTCTGTGTATGAGGTACCCGTAATTTATCATTAAAAATTCGCATAATGGTGCTACTGTTACAAGAAACCATACGTAATTTTAACGGCAATCTCCCAATCAGTGGTTGACAGCAGTTATTATTTATTATTATTATTTATTATTATCGTACTTCTGAGTGCTTTTAGGTTTTTACAAATGAGCCGAAACTCAAAAAACCGCGTGAAAGTCTCTCGATAATCGAAGCATTAGCATTAATATTGGACAAAAAATTAGTATTGCAAATGAAATTTTCTTAATACTTTAGGTTTAATGGCAAGTGGAAACAGGTTGTGTTTCACGATTTCGGTAGTCGCTGACAACTTCTGTTTCATATAGTGACGTGAGTGGAGCAAATGTTAAGTGAATTAAGAGTTGACACTTAATTAGCTTATGACCGTTATTAAGGGGTAACACCACTGTACACGCGTAAAATAAACACGATTTTTAAAGAATTTTTTTGTATAGAAGGAAAGGGGAAACAATCACTCTGATTTGGGAAGTTATTACTTATATACTAAAATACAAAACTACAAAGTTTGATCGAAAAATTTTACAAAATGGCGGCATTGGAGACATTTTTGTAATGTGGTTTCTCTTGAAGGAGCTCCGCGGCACGCAGCACAGAGGGTGCAAATTTTAATCTGGAACAAAGAAACATTTTTTTTCTTAATCTAGATAAGAATAGCTAGAGAAACACGTAGGGGATTTAAAAAATATTTATTTTTGTGGAATTAGCAAGCATTTGAAGGAAAAAACTCTATTTTGGACTAAAAAAACGGCACTTAAATAATTATAACAATCGTTTAAATTAATCTATCGAAAATCCCCTACGCTCTTCTCTTAAGAAGGTTATTATACAGACGTAGTGAAAAACCTGATTAAAAATATTTAAAATTGTTTGAGTTATGCTGCATGCCAATTTTGAGAAAAACGCGTTTAAAGTTTGGAAATTTGGAGAAGTCGTTAGGTAGCAGTCACTAACGCTTGGTTAAACGCTTAAAATATTTATGAAATAGACTTCGGTAACGTATAAAACTTTTTGTTCTGTATTTTAAAAGGTTCAAAGAATTTTTTAAGCTTATAAAAAAAATCAATTTTTTGAAATTTCTACAGTGGTGTTACCCCTTAATGCAACAAAATTTACAGTGGCTAAACGAATAAACGGGCAAGCTTTATTTCCATAAAAACTATATAAAAGTATGAAACATATTTTTTAATTTTTTTAATAATAAATACTTATTGTTTTTGATTACTTTAATAAACTTTTTATTCAATAAAAAAATATTTTTACTGCAATTTTTTTCAGTAATCAGTAAAAAAATATTTTTACTGCAATTTTTTTTCAGTAATCAGTAAAAAAATATTTTTACTGCAATTTTTTTCAGTAATCAGTAAAAAAATATTTCTACTGCAAATTTTTTCAGTAATCAGTAAAAGTTTACTGGTAATGGAAATTAACTTGCAATATCAGTAAAATATTATATTTACTGCATTTTTACTGTTACTGCAAAGTGCCCACCTATGCTCTTTATGATGTCGTGGGCAATGAAAGCAACTATTGTGCGCACGGATTTTTCTATAACTATAAGCTGTCGTGGATCGAAAGAAGCTTTTTTGCCTTTTGGAGCTATATTTCCTAATGCACGACTTAATAACTTCAGTATTCACAAAAAAACATAACTTAGTTTTTAGAAAACACAAATTTGTGACAGAAAAATTCTTTGAAATGCCGCTGGCGAACAAAACATTATCCAAATTAGCGTTCAGCTGTGAAAAATGTGTTTTTTATATTGAAACAAGCTTTTTTCTTCAAAATGGGATCTCCTTTCGGCTTTTGGTGTTAATATTACTAAAAGATTAGCAAAATCTGCTTACTTATTTTGCAAAAAATTAACATCTTTTTAATTTTTTTTATGTCTTCATACAATTTTGTCTTATTTGCTTATTCGATTATTCGTTGTACCCACATTTTTTATTGAAAATGGCTAATAAGGTTTTCTTTTCAAGAAATATGTTCCTTATTATATTCCGACATTACGAAAATATTCCATACGGCCTGTGAAAATGTTGCGTATTTAATATGAGAATAGAACAAGAAAAATTCAACACTTCCATAAATTATATATTTAGTTAATATAATAAAATAACTACAGTGGCTCACAGCCAAAATGATCAGTTATGGTAATATTACCCTAACAATTTGTTTGGTATTATTACTTAATTTCATATATTTCTGTACTTTACAAGCACGTGAAACATACACATATGTACATACATACATACCTACACGCAAATATGTAGTCACAACCAAAATGATGCACACAATTTAAAATAAATGTGCAGCAAGTGATATTAGTGACTAGGAATAAAACAATCATATTTAACACCAAAAGATCCCGGCACCGGCGAAAACTATGTGCAACATAAGGCAAAAACTGCGCATAACAATGACAATAATTCCAAGCGGATCTTGCGAAGAGTACGTGAAAACCTACATGAGAGTGCTGCCACAATTACAAATGAAGTGGAAAAATATCTTGGAAAAAGTACCATCCTGAAACTGCCCACAGAGTCCTAAGAGAAGCTCATTTCCATGGACGTACAGCCCGCAACAAGCCATTTATTGGTGCCAAACAGTGTACTGCCAGATTGGAATTTACAAGAGACCATATAACGAGACCATGCGGACGAAGGCAAATTCAACCTTTTCAGATCAGACGGCAAAAAATTTGTTTGAAGAAAACCAAATGCAAAGATACAACCACTTAATCTGCGTAGCGCTGTCAAACACAGTGGATGACACGTGATTTTATGTGAATGCATGCCATCGAAAGGCATCAGAAATTTAACTTTTATTGAAAGTAATATAGATAGGTCAAAGTATTCGGATATCTGAAAGGTAAATTAGTGCCTAACAATAAAGTTCCGCTTATTATTTGGAACTACCCGCATATTATTGAATACCTGTGGTAGGTTTTAGATAGAGAAATTCGAAAATATCAAATGCGAAACTAATCTGATCTCAAAATAAGTTAAAGGATGAATGGCGAATGACATTTATCTTTAGTGATACGACTTCGAGGACTTTTTATTTGTATTTGAAAGTGAACAATATTTATAGATGTATTCCTTTGAGACAACATTTTTAGTGGCTCCGACAAGCGTTGTATTGTTCGAAAAGTGAATATGAATCGCTAATCATTGAGCACAAAGTTGATTGATGATAGATGCTCAGCAGGAATTGGGAAAACATGCAGTGCTGAAACTATCCGTCGAATGCCTAGTGAATACCATCATTAAAAGCTGCTTGTAAGGAATTATTTAGTAGCAAAATAAACCAAGGGTAAGGTCAAAGCTTCATAAGGACCATCATTGCAAGTGCTCAGGCTTTTCAGTGTAATGACTTGGAGCTGCATGTCCAAATCCTGTGTAGGAAACTTGGTGTTTATTGAAGGGTAATGGCCAAAACTATGTATTTTGATATTCCTAAAAATAGTTTAATTCAAAGTACCAAGAAACTTGGTAATAAGCGGACAGTTTCGATTGTAATGATCCAGCACATTAAGCCGCAACCGTAAAATTATGGC
Organism: Anastrepha obliqua; assembly: GCF_027943255.1. Taxonomy (NCBI): domain Eukaryota; kingdom Metazoa; phylum Arthropoda; class Insecta; order Diptera; family Tephritidae; genus Anastrepha; species Anastrepha obliqua. The sequence goes on from NC_072896.1 coordinate 37,534,332, forward strand.
TCATATGGAACTGTCACCATTTGATGACACCTCCGGCACAGTCTCCTGATATGAAAATGATTGACAATTTGTGTGAACGAGGTGTTGAATAGTATGCTATTAGAGGAAAGGCAAAAAATCACTCCAGAAGCCACACAAAAGCCAACCAGGAACTAGGAACTTCTTAAGGCAAAAGGCCAAAATAGTAGATTCTTAACCCAAACTGTATCAAATAACCTGTGATCTGAAATGAATGCACATGAATTAAAAAACATAACAGTTTTTATTTGCTCCAAAACTTAATTTAATAAATGGTGCTTTCGGACACCATTGAATGAAGCGTAGTGTTTCTGATTCGATAATTAGCTAAATTAGTTGACAGTGACTTGAGCCAAGCCCATATAAAGTTCGAAGCAGAGGTGCTAAGTCATGAACCAATTAAACAAGATCACGTATTCATGAACGAGAAAGAAAACAGTAAATTTTTTGACGTGATGTCGAGTTTTTGACACCGAGTTTGTTGTTATGCAAAGTTACAAAAAAGGAGAATAAAGAAAGAAAACAAAAGTAGTTTGTGTTTGAATGCGACTATTCATGGTAAAATATATTGAAAATTAACAAAAAGTATTTATAAAATATGATTTTTATGATAGAAAGTGGTTTACAATCATAACAGAAAGATTAAATTAAGCAAAATATAACATTTCAAGAACACTACTTCCCGATTACGTGACTATTCACTAATTGGTTCAAGGTGTTAAGTAATGCAATCAACTCGACTTAAAAGCGTTGTAGTCACATTCATTGAATAATAGTTTTTAATCAGAGACATAGCAGTTATAAGTTTTATCTCAAAAACTCTGCTCTATAGCAACATCTCAATACTTTCAGTTGTCAGGCAAAGTAAAAAATAACTGTCATCGACAACGGGAAACATTTTTGTCATGAAATAACCGTTTTGAAACTACCTTTTCGTTAAGCGTCAGAATTCGGGTAACGATTTCAATTTGTAAATTCGAAATAACTGCTATTTTTGGTCCCTGTTTTGAGATGCAACCGTTCAGTCACTTTTTTCAATAAAGGCTGCAAAGTTAAAGTCCCAAGTATGTATTTCTATTCTTGCATGACTGGTAAGTCATTTGACAGTCATACCCGGCATTCAGTGCACCTGCCCACAAAATATACTGTTTAATTAATAAAGAATGAAAAGGCTCATAAGGTTATATCATAGCTCATATGTCGTGGTATTGTTGACATTTTGTTTTTCATTCGCAGTACTCATAAAATAACGTACACTTTCTGAATTTCATATATTCATATGATTTGGCATCCTGCAGCGACTATTTTCTAATCCTAAAACAGCATATGGCGGTGAAAGGAAATCGTCATGAATGTATAGAAGCAATTTAGTGAACGTGATCACCATCCTATCCTAAAAAATTTATCACAAAACAAATACTGGTTATTTCGACTTCTGGAAAGTTCAGTTAAAAAAATCAAGCTTCACTATATATTTCATTAATTTGAAAAATTTAATGGTATTTATTTACTCGTACCATTTACTCGTTTCATTTCTTCTGCTCTGCGCCAAAGCTGTCAATTTGTCCTATTTTTTCTCATAAAATGCATAGCGTTGCGAGTTCTTTTCTCAAACTGTTGACCAGGCAAATGTGTGGCATTTTCTGTCTTCTACAAAACGTGAGAGTGAGCATTGCCCAGCACTGGTTTTCGTTTATCTGTATGCACAAAAATAGTTGTGCGAAAACTTTCATTGTTACAAAAATTGCTAAATTTTATTATATTCATTACACTGTGTTCCCAATAATAGCGACATTTCACATTTAATTTCTTTTATTTATTATTGTAGAATTATATGTAGTTTATCCTATGATAAAACCGTGTAACTTGAAGTTTTTAAATTTTGTAAAAAATTAAAAAAACTCAACACATTTTTATCAACACATTATATCCCATTGAATTTTGGTGCACGTTTGAGGTCGCTAAAAAATCGCATTGATTTTTAACAATTTTTTTTTTCTTTTTCCGGCGGTTTTATGCATTTTCTCCACATACCACCAAGTTTATTACTCAAATCTGTTGGGTCCAGCTCTCGGAACATTTCTGGAACTATATTTTCGGTATAGCCAGTATAGCCATCAGAATCGTTTTTAATTTTTCTATTACTTCTTTCCGCTGTTAAAACGCGTTCCCTGTAGTGGTTTTTTGACTCGATTAAACATAAACAATTCGTATGACCTTCTGGTGAAAATTCTTTGTGTACAATACCGTTGTAATCCGCAAACACTGCGAGCATCGTTTTCATTGAAGTTGACTGAAAACGACGCGCTTTTTTTCGTCTTGCTTCATTCGGAGCTCTCCACACATTCGCCTGATGTCTGGTTTGTATGTCGTACTCATAAACCCACGTCTTGTCTACAGTAATGAAGTGTGCGATGAATTTCGGGTCGGATTCAGCCTTGGAAATCATGTTTTTAGGCAAATTCAGGTCCACCAAGGACCAGCTTTGGAGCAACACGGCGCAAACCCAAATCATTACGAATACATAAACATTGTTCAAGTTCACTGCCAGCTCAATTAAGTTGCGGTTATTGATCAACTTTTCTTTCACTTTATTGATGTTTTCATCAGTTTTCGATGACGATGGCCTGCCTCTATGTTCGTCATCCCCGACGAATTCAAAAATTCTCTTTTAAAGCTTTCCATGCCACTTGTAAATGGCTGCTTTCTTTTGAGTATCATTACCGAAACAGTTTCCCAATATTTCTAAGGTCTTCGCACCATTGAATCAATTTAATACAAACTCGTTGTTGCAAATTAAAATCCATTTTTTAAACTGTAACAAATCGAAAACACGCCCAGAGGTAGATTTACTCAAGACGTCGTAACTTTTACAAATGTCAACAATGGCGATAAGACCTTGGTAGGAATGTTAATCACAAATGTTGCAACCCAACAAAAAAAAACCTCAAATCAGTTGACTTAGAGGGTCATCTGGCGATTGTTCTGGGAAATTTGTGATCAAAGTGGGGAAAAACTGTATCAGAAATCAACGCGTATTTTGAAAATTTGAAACTGTAAAATAAAGCAATGGGATGAAATGCATATTAAAATGTAATATCTAGTACACTCTTGAGCATAGCATGCTACATGGGCTTCGTCGGGTAAAAAAAGGCCTATTTTCAATATTTTTTTTTTCTATGTAAAAAATTATTTATTTAATTCAAACTTTTTTCTGTCTTATAGATACATATTTAAAGAATAATTTCTGAAATTTTCAAAAAAAAAAAAATTAAAACTCCTCCATTGTGACGTCATTTCCGGTGACCCCTCGAAAAAAAGGTGCGTCCGCGGTGTCAGCATAACTCCTGACAGGCTCATCAAAAATGGAAAAACAAAAATAAGTGCTTTATTTAAGACCATAAACTCGTGCTTGAACGAAGGAAAGAAAAAAAGTAAAAATTGGAATTTTGGCAGACATTTTTGCAAAAAAATGAAAATTTCGGTAAAATTTGCTTGACATTTTGTTTTTTTAAATAGTTGTAATCGAAAAAAAAAACAAAATCCTTCGTTCAAGCACGAGTAAATTGTATTTCGAGCACCTGTGTAAAATTTCATCAAGATCGGTTTAGTAGTTTTCGAGAACATTTGGCAACCGACTTTGAAAACACGGTTCCGAGAAAAACGCGTTTAAAGTTTGAGTAACAATAAAAGTGGCTTGGAGCGCACACATTCCAAAGGCTGTATCTCCGAATTTATTATTCGGATCGACTTAAAAATTATGGATCATATACCTGAGATGTTGTAAAAATTAATAAGCCAAAAAAAAAAAAAAAAATCGATTTTTTTAACCAACGAAACCCATGTAACCCCTTAATGTATTTAGAAGAAATTTTTTAGATTATATTGTATTAAAACCATGTATATCACACTGTGCAATTAGTCAGAGTCAAAACGTTTAAATTAAAATTGTAATAAAATTAACAATAAGTGTAAAATGGAGTATAAGAAAATACTAATGAAGATTAATTAAATTAATAATTAAATCGTGAAAGTGATAAAATTTTGATGTTCGCATGGCAAAATTTTCGCAATGCTGCCATATAATTAGACGCCATTTGTTTTTCAAGTAAAGAAAACTCTTCAAGTTTTCAAATGGACTGTCACGCACAATACCATGACGATTTGGAAGTATTTGTGGGTTTATTTCCATAAATTTTGTGCGCTTCTATTCATGTTAATTTTTTCTTTTTACAATTTTTTAGCTTTTCAATGACTCTGGTTGATACCCTTGACACATTGGTATTGCTGGGAGATTTTGATGAGTTTGAACGAGCTGTTCGCTTAGTAATACGAGACGTGGCCTTCGACAGCGATATAATAGTTTCCGTTTTTGAGACGAATATACGCATGGTGGGTGGCTTGCTTTCGGCGCATGTTTTGACAGAGCATATACAGAAGAATAATGGTGCTATGCTGTGGTATAAGGGAGAAATGTTAGAGATGGCTCGTGATCTGGGATATCGTTTATTACCAGCCTTTAACACATCAACCGGAATTCCGCATGCTCGCGTAAATCTACGTCATGGCATGAAAGATGAGTTGTTAAAAAAGTCACGAGAAACATGTACGGCATGCGCTGGGACTATTTTACTGGAATTCGCAGCATTATCGCGTTTGTCTGGTAAGTAGCCGGGACCAAAACATGTCATTAAAATTGGTTCATTAATTTTCACTGCATTTTTTTTTAAAGGTGATCCCATATTTGAGGCACGTGCACACACTGCCATGGATGCGCTTTGGAAGTTGCGGCATAGAGGTTCTGATTTAATGGGCACAGTACTTAATGTTCATTCAGGGGACTGGATACGTCGTGATTCGGGTGTTGGAGCTGGTATAGATTCATATTATGAATACTTATTTAAATCTTACGTGCTACTGGGTGATGACAAATACTTAGCACGCTTCAATCGCCACTACAATGCAGTTATGAAATATGTTAGCGAAGGTCCAATGCTTTTGGATGTACTCATGCATAGGCCTCATGCGAAGTCACGTAATTTCATGGATTCCTTGTTGGCATTTTGGCCTGGGCTGCAGGTGCTATCTGGAGACATAAAACCAGCTGTACAAACCCATGAAATGCTTTACCAAGTAATGCAAATGCATACGTTCATTCCAGAAGCATTTACTGTCGATTTTCAAATTCATTGGGGGCAACATCATCTACGCCCTGAGTTTATTGAATCCACATACTTTCTTTATCGCGCCACTGGCGATCATCATTATCTTCAAGTTGGAAAAAAGGCATTAAAAACATTGCAGAAATATGCAAGAGTTCCTTGTGGATATGCGGCTGTAAACGATGTTCGCACTGGAAAACATGAAGATCGGATGGACTCCTTTGTACTCTCAGAAACGTTCAAGTACTTGTTTCTGCTATTTTCAGAACCGCAGGATCTGTTAGTTAATGTCGACGAATTTATTTTCACTACAGAGGCGCACTTGTTGCCACTAACTATCGCACAACTAGGAAATACAACATTTAGTACGACTAATATGATTTTGGATATCAAATATTTTACCTTTCAAACAAATTGCAGGTTTTAGGCAAACTGACGAACATAATATGCTGGATTTTATGCGTACATGCCCCAACTCCAACAAACTTTTCCCAGAAAAAATACGCAAGCCACTGCGCAACTTTATTACGGGTTCATGCCCCCGTGCACCCATCGGAAAAAGATTACGAGCTTTGGACTTTCAAGCAAGCAATGCTGATCATTTGCGGGCTATTTACGACATGGGCATTACCATGGTGTCCCTAGGTGATGGCAAGGTGCGCCTCTTTCATAGTTTCTATAACGTAAGTTTTCTTTTTGACTTTCGTTTCATATTGCTAATTCGATGCAGCACGGGTGGTGAGACCGTTTGCAAGAAAATATGAGGAATAACAATTGTATCTACTATCTTTAAATAAGCTTAGGCTATCGAGTAATTTTCGAAGTTATATTTATTTGTATCAAGGACATAACGTCCCAAAAATAATAGGCAGCGGTTGTTGTTATAGTAGTTTTTCAAACTCTGCCGGTACAATGTAGTTGCCGATCACCATCCTCAATCCAATTTCAATCACCTCGACTACCGCCAGTGAAGTAAATTTATGTAGCTAGGTTACTCCTAACACTTCTTAGGCCGGACACTGAGTCTGACCCTGTGGCCGAAGTTTATTTTGCTGCGTTTGCCAAAGACGGCTCCACCCGAACTACACTTCGGTTAAATGTAAGTAGTAAAACGGTGGTGCCATCTTAAGATCTACTCAAATACTCAAACCTTAAAATTCAAAGGGAGTGTACCACACGGTTTGTGGTCACATGTTGCTCTCGTCATCAAGCACCTCCAGCCTTTGCGCCTTCTACTTCGCACAATACGCTGGTACCTCCACTAAGCACCACAATCAAAACCGCTACGGCTTCTCGGAGCTACCCAGAATAGCCTTCCTCGCCTCTCTTTCACCCCCACACACACCCACCAGCAAACCTGCTCCAAAAAAAGAAAAAGGGCGTTCTTTGGCAGTGCTTTACACAATTGCAGCGCAACCGATTGGTAGGATTCATGGTCCGTTTCCACGACAGTCGGTTCTACGTTACCGAAACGACTCGGATTTATATCCGGCCAAGGACTGTCACTCCGGAAGGCGCCAAGTCTGGTGAGTAAGCCGCATGCACCAGCGGTTCCCAATCGTACGTCTGCACCAATTCCCGGGTCGCTCTTGTTCGATGTGGCGGTGCATTGTCATCAAGAAAAATTACTTTGTGACGCCGATCGGCATATTCTCGATGTTTCGGTGTATAGCGCTGTTCAAATCGGCCAATTGTCATTGGTAGTGTCCACCGTCAACTGTTTCACCTGGTTTTAATAGCTCGTACCAAATCATACCACGCTGATCCCAGAAAACACACAGCATTGTCTTGCGGCCGAAGCGATTTTGTTTGGCCGTTGTATTTGGCTTGTGGCCAAAAATTTTAAAACTTTTTAATCAGAATTAAAAAAAAAGGATACGCAGTTTTAAATCCCATTAAAGTTTGTTACAATAAAGTGCAAGTTGGAAGTGTCTAAAAATGTTTGTTGAGTTTTGATAATTTTTCCCTTGACGCTGTTCAGCACTTTCTCCATGTAACGAATATCCCTGCGGCGTTCCATACGAATCTTTGATTGTTCGAAATGCGTGCCGCTTTCTCTCTCACATCTTCAATGGATTCGGACTCCTTTTAATGCAGAGTTAATACCGGAATGCTCTATAAATGGTTGAAAATTTTTTTACAAATAATGCGGAATTAGTCGACACGTTCTGTAAAGATCGACACAATTTGCAATTTTTATTATCAATCGATTGTAAGCCCTAACGAACGAAATATTTTTTATAGAAGCCTCTGAAGGGAATAAAGCCTTATATTTAAACAATTATTGATACTTTCATTCGAAAGAAAAGTTGTGTGGAAACAAGTAAAAGATGAGAGTGCTGATATTTATATATATTATATAGTCCTTCGAACCTACAAGAAAGCCATTTATTGATAAAAAAGTCCGAAGGTGTAAAGAGGGAGGCCGTAGCCGAATGGGTTGGTGCGTGACTATTATTTGATAGGGCCCAGGCTCGAGACTCCAAACAGGAAACACCAAAAAATAGAAAAAGTGTTTCTATTAGAGGCCGACCCTCGGCAGGCAATGGTAAACCTCCGAATGGATTTTTGCCACGAAAAAGCTTCTCATAAAAATCTATCAGCTGTTCGGAGTCAGCTTAAAACTGCAGATCTCTTCATTTGTGGAAAAACATCAAGAAGTATGCCACAAATAGGAGCTCCCAAGAAAAAGGGTGTAAGCGGCAATTATATATGTTTGTACAGTATAGTGGTACAGATGGGATATGTCAAGATTTTTTGAAAGAACAAGTGCCAATTTGCTTTGAGGTGCTTCTCCAGCGAACAAACTTTTTTGAATTAACAACTATACTTTCGATTGCTGTTTTGTTTTCTGCTCATATGCATAGATCCAAGATTCGTCACCTGTTACGATGTCATAGATGTGACAATAGACTCCTGATTCCTGTCCTTTTTTAGGCGATTGCTAAATTATGTGGTAACGAGAAAAAATCTTCTTGACGACCAAATATTCATGCAATATTGAATATATGCTGGTCCACCAATGCCCACGTATATGTTCAGACTAAGTTTCCGTCATTCTGTCTGATTTTATAAGTTATAATTCTAATTAGCATTGTCTTTGATTGTAAAGAATTAACAGTCAGCCCAAATTAATTTTTACTTAAATGTACGCGGGTGAAAGCACATTAAACACAAGGATGATAGATTACCAGTTTTGGCCTTCAGCTGTGGTGAACACCGAAATTGAGCGAGTAATTGTGCTACCACTGGGTACTCGGCAGCAGAATTATGCTCGCTCATTTTACACGCATTCATACACTCGTTCAATCAGTCGTCGTTGTTCAGACGGCGTCGAAGCCACATGAGGGGAGATTGCGTTGGTTTTTTTCGTATATCACCAATACAATCTCAGTTGATTCGTAAACAACGTCAGCCAATCAGTTGATTCTTTCGCATTCGCTGAGAGCCGATTAACGGTCTGATATTGACCAGACCTCTGAAATCTTTTCACCATCCATTGAACAGATAGCAGCAGCAGAATAAACCACAACAAGAGCAATGAGTTTTCTTTTTCTTTAAATAAGCATTGAAAGTTTAGTGCAATTTAAAGAAAATATTAAAATATAGAGAAAAAATAAATAGAAAAAAATCAAAATAGCTGCTCTACTGATACTACCGGTTTAATGAGCCTTGGCGCGGGTATATAAAGTTCGCTCTGAACCAAACTTAGTGTTCCTTACATGATTTTTTGTTTCTCTCTTCTTCTTCTCTTCTTCGTTTTATTGAACATACTTCTTTTTGTTGAGTTTGGCTTAACTTATGTGCAACTGCTAGAAATTGTGTTTTTGAATAAATTTTGTTGCCTATGCAACACGAGTCTTTGTACACACATTTTGTACCAAATGAAAGCGCCAAATATTCGTAGTAGTGCCCAAACCCGATAAGGCGCGCCCGAAACCTTCTTATTACAGACCTATTTGCCTGCTAAACCCCACAGATAAAGTACTAAAGCGAGATCGAAGCCGAGAGGGAAATGCCTGATAACCAGTTTGGCTTCAAAAAAGAAAGGTCTCCACCATTCACGCCGCGAATATTGCTTCGAAATTAGCAGTACAAGTACAGTAAAATTAGCATAACGGCACAAAAAGCGAGAAGTGTTACTTGATGATCTGAAGGCTGCAAAGAGTATTTGCAAACTGCGGTTCCCAAGATAGATCTGAGCAAAGACTAAAAAATACAAATACCTGACAGAAAGGATTGGCGGACCAGACTCAAATCAATTGCCATATTTATATTGACGGTTCATTCAGATGGATAATGGCACTAGATCGGGAGTTTACTCGGAACAATTATCTTTAAATTGCTCCTTTAGACTCCCAGACTGGTGTAACGTCTTCCAAGCTGACATCTAGGCTATAGACCAAGCAGTAAAAGCGATAAGACTGCTGGATTTACATCCAGTAAACCTTACCATTTTTGTTGACAGTCAAGCAGCGATCAAGGCACTGGCCTCAGCGCGCATCAACTCAAGATGTGTTAGGGAATGTGGAAGGTCCCTCTCGCTTATCCAACAACACAACACCACACTTTGTTGGGTCCCCGGCCACTCTTGAGTGGAGGGAAATGAAAAAGCGGATGAGAGTGCGAGGAAAGGCTCTGAGCTTGACCTTCAACGAGTGGTAGAGGACAAAAGCGTTCCTCTAAACGAAGTGTGAGCGTAATCGCGAAAACCAATAGAAGGTGGTCTCTGACTACTAACTGTAGGGTCTCCAAAGTGCTCTGGCCAAAACTGAATATTAAAAGAATAAAATACCTACTTGGATTCAACAGATCAACTACCAGCTTCCTCACAGGTGTTTTAACGGGTCACTACACTATTGGCACCTTAGCCAGTAGAATGGGTGTACATCAAAATGACTACGGCAGGAGTTGTGGAGATGAAGAAGAAATTGAGTCGGTACAACACCTCCTCTGTGAATGCCCTGCACTTCAAAGAGACCGCGTCAAATATCTTGGCGATTATTTCTTCGAAGAGCTGGGAAATTTGCAGAATGTCTAACTGGAGGGACTATAGTTTCCTTCTTAAAAAGATCTTAGTGGCTTAAGCCACTTATTTAGGGCATGGAAATCAAATGTAGGTATCACAATAGGCCTTAAGGCCACTGAGTGTCTGGTCTTTGACAAGCAACCTGGCTAACCTCAACTAATCTACGCGAGCCATGCAGAGACAATTCAAGAGTTTAAATATAAACTCAAAATTTTCATTGGTTCGACACTAGCGAATATGCACTGGAAACGTGAATTGACTGATGGGCTGAAAAGCCAGCTGTGGAAATTTTGTTCCATTTTTAATGGCGGTATGCTGGCTGGCATGGACGCATGCAGAAGTAGTCAGTTTTTAACTGGCCATAGATGCTTTAAAGCATACATACTACTGTGGATGAGACACAGTAGGACGTATATGTTTTATGGGATGAAGAGTTCCACGAAATAACAAGCTTGTCCTGATTTCATAGGACTTGAGGGTGGCACATAACGATGAATATTAAGTTGTGCGTCCCGTATGATATACATACATAACTGCTCAACACTTTTTTGCCTCCTTTGAAGTTTTTTTCTTAGCAGTTGAGTTTTTTCAACAGTTTTTTGTCAAGACGGTCGCACTAATCTGTTAATGTGAAAATGTACATACAGGATGGGCCATATAGCGTTTGCTTTTTGAACCACCTAATTTTTTGAGAATGGTAATACAAATGACATGTCAAATGTGTTCATAATTTACTTAAAGGTTTGACATTTACGAAATGGGACGCTATACGCTTGAACAAAATTGGGAAAACCTATTTCCAAAGTGGTGAGTCTTCTTCTTCTTTTCTGATTTTCACATCGGTGGCTACGTTAATAAGCAAAATTGTCGGATTTGGGGCTCAGAAAATCCACACGTTACTGTAGAGAAGCAAATGCATCCACAAGGAGTCACTGTTTGGTGCGGTTTTTGGTCTGGCGTCATCATCGCGCCATTTTTTTTCGAAAATGAGCGAGAAGCCGCGGTTACAGTAAATGGCGAGCGTTACCGTGACATGCTCAACGAGTTGTTTCCAAAAATTGAAGAGGATGACATGGAAATTTGGTTTCAACAGGACGGTGCAACTTGTCACACTGCCAAAGTTACACTCGAACTTTTGGCTACCGTTTTCGAAAACCGAATAATCAGCCGAAATTCCGATATCAATTGGCCGCCTCGGAGCTGTGATTTAAGCCCGTTGGACTATTTTTTGTGGGGAGCCGTTAAGGACAAATGCTATGCGAGCCATCCAGAGACGATTGATGCTTTAAAACACGAAATCGAAGTTGCCATTCATGAAATTGGAGCCCAAACAATCGAAAATGTGCTTAAAAATTGGGTTGATCGAATGGCCTACTGTAAAGCCAGTCGTGGCAGTCATTCGAATGATTTATTTTTCACTCATAAATGACAATGTTCAGTCTTCAAAAGAAAAAAAAAGGTTTGAAAAAATTTTGATTCGTTTTTTTTTATAGCCGATTCAAAAAGCAAATTTTACATGACCCACCCTGTATAAATATATAATATATCTATACGTACATATACATCATTTTAATTTATTGTTGCTTATTTTACAGGCGAAGAGCCCAGAAGATGGGGAAATGGGTTTACTCTTTATGCAAGAAATGCTAGAATTGACCAAAATTCAAAGCATGAACCAACTAGCCCAACTTCAGGTGAGCCTTAAACAAAAAAAATTGAAATTGCTTCTAAAAGTTAAATCCATAAAATTAATAAAAATATTTTCTTTTATAATCTGTATAGGCGGTTGCTTATTCTGTAGATGGCAACTCCAATGAGTGGACAGCGTTGATGGCTGGCCCATCGCATTTTAGTCCCGAATTGGTTGGAGAACAATTTGTCGAAGGAGAACTGATTTTTGCAACCCCCTTTCGGGCATGCAATGTACTTACAAACAGCGCTGAAATCAGTGGGAAAGTGCTAATTGCTGAACGAGGAGACTGCACATTTGTAAGCAAAGCACGTCTGGCACAATCAGCTGGCGCTCTTGCACTAATAGTTTGTGATAATGTACCGGGATCTTCTGGGGAAACCCAACCCATGTTCGCTATGTCTGGGGATGGCACCAATGACGTTACGATACCAGTCGTCTTTATGTATTCGCTAGAGTTTAATAAACTCGCTAACATGATGGAACGCAAACAAAAATTGAACGTGCGAATAATGCAAATGATCGAGTTTAAGCGTTGGAAACTAGCCAAAGATTCAACACGGCAACCAACTGTAAAAAATTTCGGATCGACAATTGGCACTGAGTCATACGTCGACCATAAAACCAACCCATCAACTGACCGAACAACGCAATTTCTAGCGTCAGCAGATGACGTAAAGTCCGATGAAAATTTAGCGGGAGCAGTAAACTCAGCTACGACTAAAGTTCCAGTGGCGACGTTGACAACGGCGGAATCGGAAAACACTAGGGAAGAACTATAGTGATGGCGCAATTCTTCCCATTCTAAGTAAATTGAGTGCCCAAAATTTTTTTTAAATTATTAAGTGTACCTTATGGTTTAATTATTTTTTTGAGGGTGAAACATCTTTTAGAATAACCAATTCTCGCCATGTAATAACAAAAAATATATACATATTGAAAAGTTCCGAATTCAGTCAAAGCTGATAAATATGTTTAAATGTAAGGTATTTCATAATAATACCGATACAGTGATACAATGATATATATTTGAATTTTCAGTTATGTATAAATAGGTTTTATAGATATACTGTCGAACTAATTTAATTGAGAGAAATATAAATAAGCTGCTATGCAATTCGGAATTCTGTGCATATGTAGTTTAAGAACTTTTGCAGTGCAGCTTATATAAACGTGATTATCTAATCCTGTAACATAATGAATATAATTTAAACATTAAAACATTGAATTTGGTAAACCTAAACCTAAGTAATACCTCACGAACTATGAATGTATTGTTAACGGTGTGATGAAGTACGTGTTGAGGTCTAAGATAATTTTATAATTACGATTTAGACTACAACATTTCAAACGCAATGAATGAAAATTAAATTGTAATATATAGCCTACGATATACAGGAAAGTAATTGAATTAAAACATTTGTATAGAATAATTAAATATGGTTTTTTTTTTTTAATTTTTGAAACGCGAAAGGTTAGTCACAGAAGTAGGTAAGTATTATATTTGGGAAATTGATCTCGGCCGTTTAGGATTTTTTCAATTTCTGCAAAATTTGTTTAGGAGAAATTTACTTCGAGAAAAATTAAAGAAAATGAATGAAATGAAATCTGTTCGCGCAGTTTATAGAGCACTGGCGGTATCATCGGCCCTTATTTCTTTCGAAAAGAGGAAGGAGCTGCCGTTACTGTGAATGGCGAGCACTATCGAGTCATGCTGACTGAATTTTTGTTTCCAAAAATTAACCAGCTAAACATGGACGACATTGGGTTCCAACAAGTTGGCGCAACTTGCCATACAGCGTGCTTATCAATCAATTTATTGCAATATTCAAGCCTTTGTTTACCTTGTTCTCTATGTCCTGCTGTGCTCCGGCCACGGCCGGTTTGCTATTTAACTTGTTGCCCGGAACTTACGTAAACGCCGATTATTGTAAAGTTAACAAAATCATCGAATCATCGGTCTTGAAATACGCTGTATACTCGTATTAAGAAATATTGTGTATCCCACAGCACTCCAATAAACATCGAATTGAAACTAAGCTTTGTAATGTCACAATTTTTTCGAAATAATCAAAATCAATAAAATGGTTTAGAATGATTTGAATATTTTTCTTTAAAGTTATTTTTCTTAAATTTATTTTAGTTGTTGGCGTAGCAACGCGCGGGGTACAGCTAGTTTTAAATAAATTGAAAAAGCGATGGAATTCAATATTACTCTAATTCGTAAGGGGTGCGTGCTTTTCTGTGTATTTGTTTCTAACACAAGTTTATACACGTACATACATACAACATAAGCTTTTTTATTTGTTTCAACTGGTGAAGAGCAGGCTGCGGTAACTTCCAGATAACCTCAATTCAGTGAGGTTCGTGTCAATGTTACAACAAAGGGCTTTATGGTATAAAAGTTCAACGAAAACACGCTTTTAGAATAAGCTATGCTTGTATTAATATCAAAGCTGAGGAGGGTACAGCTTTCAGCGAAGTTGAAATTTGAATTTACAACATTCGCATCGCATCCGTAAACTTATTTTGGTAAGGTTTTCCACTTGTTTAACCCTTTCAATACTAACGGGACACATACTTCCCAATGAGTGTTTTCGTTTTACTAAATGCCAAATATTTCTTTGCATCGCTGTGTATTTTCTTCCCATCAGTTTTTTACGAGATATACCATCAATTATGCTCCGTATGACCCGTTATACTTTGAATTTTTCTCTACACATGTTTTGCAGTCGTAGTTAAATCGTAGCACGTGCTGGGTCAGTAAGTAGAAAAACGACAATTATAGATCTACTGAGTGTGATTTTTTTGTGAAATTGGTGGGAAAATGGACAGGTAATATCGTGCGAATAAAAATAAACATTTGTGAAATTGATAGTGTTAAAACTGTATATGATATAGATCATAATCTAAATCTGGGACATATGTGTCCCAGCAGAGCTTGCCATTGGGATGCATGTGTCCCAACAGTATCATATTAAACAATTATAATTTTCAACTTTTTTCAACCAGCGACACAACCCGGGATAGAAAGCGTTTACGAATAAATGATGAAGACGTAATACGAAGCTTATTAGAAGAGAGTGACTCTGAGAGCTGCAGTGACTTCGACGTGTTATTGACCCAAATTATTCAGATGAAAGTTCGTACGAAAGTGATTCGGATTTAGATTATGATCTTACTTTGCCAGTGCAACGTGTTGAGGAGATGCAAGAGCCAGTCCCAGAACACTTAGTATGGGACAACAATAATTCCAATTTCATTCCCAGAAAAACTATTCCGGCTTTGCAAATGCCGACCATTCTTGCTAAAATTGATAGAAGTTCAAGAGAACTCGATATCTTTTTCAAGATTTTCCCAAGAAGCTTGTTTATACAAATTGCCGACTGCACAAATAAGCGAATCGAAATACTTAACAATAAAATAAACAATAGTAACCGATATGCTTCTACATCTAAGAAGGTAAAAGCCTTATGGCACTGATCGAATAAAGCCATCAAATGCTACTAAAACTTATTATATTGATGAAAAATATACTTTTAAAAAATCTCGCACTGACTGCGTTTATCAATCGATTGACGAAGCTATGGCAAAATTCAAAGGAAGGTCTACTTTGAAACAATACAATCCAATGACGCCTATCAAAAGAGGAATTAAAATTTGGGAAAGATGTGATTCCATAACTGGGTACAGCTATGATATTGATATTTATTCTGGGAAGGAATAGGTTCAAGCTGAGGGTACTCTTAGAGAACGAGTTGTAAAAAAATTGTGTGCAACAATATCGAATCCCATGGCAGTAATTTGCTGTGATCGGTTTTTTACTACCGTACATTTAGCACAATCTTTGGAGTTTGGTTTAGTAGGCACCATTATGAAGAATAGGAAGCTATTACCAAGTACTGATGGACCAAAAATGGAAAGGGGTGCCTACGTCTTCAAATTTAACAATAAAGGGTGTTTGGTCTGTAAATGGCAAGACACCAATGAAGTTTTACTGATCAGCAATTGCCATACTGATAAGATGACAACCGTACAAAGAACCAATAGACAAGGAGAGAAATTAGATGCTCCATGCCCAAAAGCTATTTCATTTTATAATAAATATATGGGCGGAGTAGAACTTTCAGATCCATTTTCATCTCTCTACGATCCAAATAGAAAATCTGGGAAATGATGGAAAAGAGTTTTTCAAAAGCTTCTTATGGTTTGCGTTTCTAATTCTTGGATCATTTTTGAAGAAACTCGGCATACAAAGGTTCCATTGATTTCCTTTCTCGTAGAATTATCAGAACAGCTTTTGGCATATGGAAAAGATCGCGCAAAAGTTAAACGTCGTAGTACAAGCGGCCGGTCCTCTCACCGATCAAAATTTTTATCCGGAGTTGGAGAGCATCTTCCAATAGAGGAGACAACTCGACGTCGTTGCAGAAGTTGCGCCGATAAGAAAAAAGAACAACGTACGAAAACTATATTCTTCTTGTAATATTCCTTTATGCAAGGCCTGTTTTGCCAAATATCACACAAGCTAATTTCATATACATAAACTTTGATTCAAAATATTGTTTGTTACCTTGTGAAAGGAACTAAATGAATTCAATAAATGAAAATAAAGAAGGATATCACCGAGTCCTTAATTTAATAGTTTACGTTTATAGGTGCTATTGGGACACGTGTGTCCCAATGTTCATTACGGGTGGGACAATGTTTTCCCAGGCCATTTTCTCAATTCCTAGAAATAATTTCTTTATTTATACAAGAGGACATACTATTTAGATCACTAGTAATAACTTTTCATGGTTAAATATTTTTTCCCCTTAAAAAAAAATCCGTATTGAAAGAGTTAAAAATAAAATCCAATAAATTAAATAATTAATAATAAATAATCAAAATAATTTAGTACGGGTGTTAAATAAAATAAACTTAAAAAAAAGGTACTTTGAAAATATTTTTGTATAATTATAATATAGTTACCACTTTTTTGAAAGAGTTAATCTAATTGTATAAATAAGTTAACTGAAATACATACAACTATGAAAAAAATTAAAAAATTTGAGTTTGTATATATTTTTGAATGGAATTGCAGCCTGTTAAAAAATTCAGTAAAATGAGGATACTAATACTAACTTGTATCTTTTTCCTGTTGTATTGGATTTATTGTCAAGGCAAAAAAAAAAACATACGAGTACTATTCGGAGGATCCCAACATTTGGTAATGTATCATATATAGGGAATTTGTTACGTTCTTATATTCTCTAATAACTATTTGCACAGTAATATAAAATGCTACGTTTCTTATGTTTTGTTAACATTTTTTTGATAGGATGGACCGTCTCGAGCTCATTCCAGCAATGCAATGCATTCAAGGGGCATCCGAGGAACAGCACTAAACAACTTCGCCGTCTTCCGATCTGATCCGATTTCGAAATCCGTTGCCGAAAATTGATACACGTAAACTTTTTCGCTTGGTTTCAATGAAGCGCCGCACAATTTCACCCAATTTTTTCTTTTCATTTTGTTTTTTGGGACATAAACAAACTTAGCACCCTCTTTTGCCCGTTTGCTGGGTTAACAAACACAGTATTGCCTGCTAACTTTTTTGGCAAAAGTTTTCGTTTCTATGCTTTTGAGTTCTCCTTCTTTAGAATTTGCTCTGAAATAATATAGAAATAATAGTAGCTTTTCCTCAAGGATTTTTCATGCTTTCAACCATTTCATGTTTTCAACCATTCAGAACTAATTTACATGAGGCGTTACTGAAGTTAAAAAGAGGTTGTCTGTAAAGTCGGTTTACTGACGATAGTTTAACGTGACACCGTCATAAGAAAATACTGATGTAAGGGTTGCAATTTTCAAAAAAAAATTTTAATTTTATTTGTTTGATAGATATTTTGTATGGATATAGAGAAGGAGGTAAATGGAATCGCAATGCAATAGGTGAAGTTACATTTACACAAACGTGAAAAATGACGAAACATTTATCAAATTCATGAAAGATATGTTCAATTTCGATTGTGCATCAGACGTTAATAAGTCAACAACACTAAGAGGCAACATCATCGATTTGCCTTTTTCAAGACACTTTACACTCGAAACACTCCCTTTCATTTCCTACTTTTTCTATCATCGTCCTATTCTCAACAGAGAAATGGTTCATTACCATGCACACAGGAAGAAGGCATATGCAAATACAAGTATGTGAATTTATATACCTACATATGCGCATATACACACATATATATGCTCACTCAAGTAGGACAGAGCCAGATGTCGAACGTTGCTCTTTGTCGTTCATTCCGCGCTCTCGCTTGCAGTTCAAGCACATTAGCTTACATTTGCTTGCGTACGGAATAGATTCGTATATTTGATATGTCCATATGATTTGTATGCATCTTTACATATAGATTTGTTCTTTTTGAAAATTGCGCGAAATTGTATATGTATATGCATGTTTATAAGGTATGTGGTAAATATTACCATACATTTTTTCCTTCATATATAATAAAAAAATTAATAATAACATTAAAACAACAGGTATTATTAACAAACTTGGTTTTATTTTAAATTCTTCAAGTAAATCAAATTAATAATAATCAATAAGAAGGCATATGAAAATTCAAATACGTGAATTTATATATGTACATATGCGCATATACATACATATTAGGGTGGTCCAAAAATGCATGGGAAAAAATTTATATTAAAATTTTTATGCTGCCGCCCCCCATAATGGTAAAGAATGAAAAATAAAAAGACCCGTATTTTTTTTTTTTTAATCAGACCATATTTAATAGTGCCGCCGGGGCTTTGAAATATCCCATGTATTTTGCATGGGAAAAAAATACTTTTTCGTAGATTTCATGTAAAAACTGGAAAATGAATATATTTTAACCGGATACCTCAGTTTCTCTTCATAATTGGTCAGGGAATAACAACCAATTATAAAATAATTAATTTTTTTGTATTAACTATTTTTTATAGAACCCCAAAAAGCCCCCATAAAACGAAAATCTAAGAAAAAATCGAAAAACAATATATCTATAAAAAATAGTTAATACAAAAAAAATTAATTATTTCATAATTGGTTGTTATTCCCTGACCAATTATGAAGAGAAACTGAGTTATCCGGTTAAAATATATTCATTTTCCAGGTTTTTACATGAAATCTACGAAAAAGTATTTTTTTCCCATGCAAAATACATGGGATATTTCAAAGCCCCGGCGGCACCATTAAATATGGTCTGATTAAAAAAAAAAAAATACGGGTCTTTTTATTTTTCATTCTTTACTATTTTGGGGGGCGGCAGCATACAAATTTTTTTTGGACCACCCTAATACATATATACGCTCACTTAAAGAGAGCAAGATGTCGAACGTTGCCGTTCGTTTGCTTTGTTTGCTTTGTCGTTCGTTCCGCGCTTTCGCTTGCAGTTCATTCAAGGTAACGGCAATGAGCAAGGTAACGACAAATGAGCGAGGTAACTACACATTTTTTCGTGCGTGCAGCCTGTTAAATCGAATTATAAGACGTTATTACGTCAAAAATAGTTCAAAAAAACAGACAAGTTTTGGTTGCTAGGCTTATTTTGACATTTGTCTAAAACACTTTGTCAAATGTGCCACACAAATATGATTTGATATGATCAGAAAAATGATTCTCGCACACAAATTTTTTTGGGGCGAATGAAATTTAGTAAAAACTTAAAGTCCGGCAGCATGATTTTCTCACTGTTCAATTTTTTTATTAACGTTTATATTGTTTACGCGTCCTCATATTGTTTATGCTTCAATTGAAAAAATTGTTGTTAGGTGTGTTTCTAAACTTCCTTTTTGTTCTATTACGTGAGTCCGTTTTTGCATTTTTAATATTTTAAATATGCTCTCTTTGAGAAGGCAAACAACGTATGTAGATTATCCACTGGGAAGAGATAAAAAATTAATAAACAACATTTTGTTTAATATTTTTGATTGATGATTGCTGATGATTTTTGATTGATTATAATTGATTGCTTTTACTTTATTTATAGAGCCGTAGCAGGGACTTAAGGCGTAGCAACTGGGACTTTTGTAGATGGGGGGAAGCTTACATCCATACCCCTGTTCTTAAAAATTTCAATAAGAACGAATGTACATAGGTATGTACATACTTATAGTTAAGCTATCGGGTCTTTCAAAGATCCTTCCCCAAGTGCCAAGTTGAATTTTGCTGTTAAATCCGTAATTTGTCCCTGCCAGTACGGGCTTGTCGCAGATAGATTGACAATTTCTAATCTCGTTGCATTCAGTGCATATTGTTTTAAGTCTTTTTCGTCTGCCTTTCAAGTCGACTGCATTTACACAGACTTTTTAAAAAAACATTCGACAAAGTATTTCAGGAATAAACTTGCTTGTTCGGGCTTTCACTTGGCCTTCCTGCGTTGGATTAGCTCCTATTTGTCTAACAGACTTTGTGTTGACCTGTGGAGTACTATTTTGTTGCTTCCTCTGGCGTACCACAAGTCGGTGTCTTTAACCCGCATCATACTTTTTATAACAGATCCCAGTAGATATTTTACCTTTGCGGAATTCCTACTTTACACAGATGACGTATAAAAGTATTCTCGGAAAATAAACGCTCTTTGAATGTTATTAATACATAGACAATCTTGACATATGGTGCTCGATCAAATGTTTTCACATGGTTTAAATTTTAAACATTTTGGCTTCAAGTTGCAGTTTATCAAATTGTTGAAATTAAAGAGTAATTTTGATAGCAGGCTCTCTGTTACTAGGCTTATTAGTTATTTATAACATCCGTGTCTGTACTAGGTTTTGTAAGGCGTCATGCCTCTAAATTCTCTGTTCCACATACATATAAGTTTCTTTTTGCATCATTTATTAGGCTACCTATTTAATATTCTATTTTAATAAGGAGGCCAGCCAATCAGCTTGCCACCAATAGGATTGAACATGATCAAAAAATGTTTCGTAAATTCGCTCTTCGCTCTTTAAGCTTTAGTGAACCCATCCCGTCATATAAAGGGTTTTCCAATAGGAGGTGTTATTTTGATATTCAAAGAAAAATGGTATTTTTTCATATACCTAAATGATCGGATATTTATTTCATTATAAAGAGGAAGGTATGCCGTTAATAGTGGAAAATAACATCAGGCAAATGACCACCACGACCACGCTTACAGGACAACATCCTTTTCATGAAATTTTCCATAACCGAATTGCAAAGTGGCTGCCCTATGTCCTCGATAGCCTCACGAATTCCATCTTTGAGATCTTGAATCGACCCTGGGCTTTTGGCGTAGACCTTCTCTTTCACATGACCTCAAAGAAAAAAGTCACAAGGTGTTAAGTGACAAGATCTCGGTGGCCAATTGTGATCACCTCTTTGAGAGATAAGACGGTCCGGAAACTTTTTTCGTAATGATTTCGTTGCTTGTGTGGCACTTAGCGCCGTCTTGTTGAAAATAAACGTTTTTCAGATCAATACCATCCAATTTCGGCCATAAAAAATCGTTAATCATCTCTCAATAGCCTTTTATAAATTTAAGGTGTTATGTTATTGGAAAACCCTTTACTTTTCGTCTATTGCTTATACATCTTAAATCCCTTGAAAATCGCAGATCTCTCCCAAACCTTTATTTTACTTACAAAATAATCAATATTTGTTGGAGCGAATCAGATTTCATATTCGCCAACGACCGAACCGTTCATTGGGGCAATGTGAGAACTAATGAATAGTTAGTTCTCTAATGCTCTTTCAGCTGCATCTATTCGTGAGTTTATTGCTATTGGTCAAATGTCATTTGCTATTCGGAGGCGGCATAAAATTGTAAGCCCCTTGATTTGTAGAAGAGTATCAAAACGCACACCACAAATTGGAGGATGAACTCGTCCAAATATCCAATAATGGGTATTTACCCCTTGACTTTTCTGTTTTAAGGGCAGCTTTTTTAATCTCTTAAATTATGCTTTTTAGTATTTGAAATTATTACATGTAATTAGTTCTAAGTTAAACTTTTTAACTTTGTGCTATTCGTATTCTGTTAATTCGTATACTAAATAAATATATAAATAAATATGTATATATATTAATATATTAATAAATATTTATATATTTTTAAGAATAATAAAATCAGTCAATTTGGACACATCTACACGTTTTTATTTTATCAGATTTCGTCTTTTGTCAGAGAAAAAATACTATCAAAGCGTTAGAGAAAGTTATTGAAGAGACGGATGAAAAATTATTAAATATCATAATTCAGTTTTACAATTTTGCATTCAGTCTTATTTCGCAGAACAACACTTTGTATATTACCTTTAAGCGATTTTTTGAATTTATAAAAATATTTTTATACCTCTAATTTACGAAAAATATAACGAAAATAACGAAATATATATATATATATAATCATTTTATCCGGAATAAAAAAAAATTATCATAAATTTCGTAAAAAAAATTAATCCATTCGAAAATTGATCACATTTTTTTCCGAAACCGTTTTTACTAAGACACATCGAAGGGGAGTATTCTTCATTCATTTATAATTATATATAATCTACAAAAGACACTCATTATATCAATATCACCGATAATTTCATAACAATGAGTCCAAAACTTAAATTATTATTTTTTAATTCTTTGAATGTAAATGAATGAATGAAATGTAAAATTTTTATTTTTAGATCTTCTGAAGGGGGGCCTCTTATTAGTCGGCTTCAAAAAATCGATCTTTTTTACTGCAATCGATAGATATATTATAGGAGAATATGCCCTTCTATAGCGAAATTCAAAGAGATTTCGGAAATACAGGCCTTCTGAAAACTTTGAAACACGTTTTCTCAAAACCATGTTTTTGAAAATGGCGTTTCAAAGCGATAATCTATATAAAGATAATTAAAATGCGCAACTAATTAACTAACAAAATACAAAAAAAAAAAAACAGTTTTTAATGTTATTTAACACCTTTTTTGAAAAAAAAAATAGCGAAATAATGCACTTTTTTTCAATAATTATTTGTGTTTTAATTTTTTCATATTTTTATACAAGAGTAGTCTATTATATGCGGGAAAGCCTTCTGAATAAGAAAATATTTTTCTTTTGTGTTTCAGGTGAAAACTACGACCACAATCTTACACGCCGATTTACAAGCGCGCAACGAGAAGCTGTGCGAGATTCCTCATAAGTCCGCCATTTTGTTTTTTTATTTATGTTAAAAAATTGTTTATTACTCTTCAATCATGCCTTCAAATAAATGCATAAGATTATTCCTGTGTCGCTTTTTTCGCCTCGAAAAAAAAATTGAGAAAAAACATCTTTTTTTGAAGCCACTGATAAGAGGCTACCCTGAATGAAAATGAATGAATGAAAAGTTAAATTATTTTTTTTAATTCTTCTGAATGAAAATTTAAATCATATTTTTTGATTCTTTTGGTATCCCCGAAATAGCAAAATTATTTAAACTTTTCTTTAGATATTAAATGGTAAGCCTTGAATCAAATCAAAACTTTTTAATCAGATTAATTCCTCAATATCAAGATTTCAGAAGGGCGTTGTGCCATAGAAGTCTACTTGTACCAGTACCAATCTTACACTAATTGTTAACAAAATATTTAACGCCTTCGAAGATCAAGTAATTGGGACGTTATTTATACTGATTTTACAAAGTTGACCACGCTAACCTTATGAACCAACTATGTGTGGATTTAGAGGAAATGTAATATCTTAGATATCAGACATTGTATACGTGTGGTCGGGCATACTATACTTCAGGGGACACATTGTAGATAAATCTTGTTTCTCATTTTTTTTAATGATTTCCCAACACAGAGCTGAATGCTAAATATTCGCTGATGATATCAAGCTACATATTTTTGAAAATCTGATATTTGACTGATAGCAGCGATCTTTTGGATAATCTGGATATTTTCACGCATGATGCGTAATGAATAATTTATACCTGAATTCTCAAAAGTTTTGTATTGTTACATATACCATTGATACAAAGAAACCTGGTCCATGTAATTTTAATTGCAAGTTGGGTCATACAGGGTTTGATTGCAAAGTAATGAGCCTTATTTTTTTATGCAGTTTTATTAAACCTTTTGGCTTATGCAATTAATATTCTTCAAAATAGGACCCTTGAGCGTCAATACACCGCTGGTAGTGGTCCTTCCACTGCAAGAAACATTTTTTAAACTCATCCGCCGGAATCGCGTTCAATTCGGCTGTCACAGTTTTTTGGATCGCCTCGATGGAGTCGAACGCCTCCCCTTCAGCTTTCTTTTCCAGCACATTGTGATGAGTTAAATTTAACTCTTCACTGATCTCACGTAGACTAGCACGACGGTCAATGTTCAAAAATTCACGAACCCGGTTCACATCTTCGTCTGTTTGCGTCGTCGAAGGCCTTCCAGATCGCTGTTCGTCTTCGACGTCCTCCCGGCCCTCCTTGAACGACTTGTGGCATCGTTTTACCTGGGCACTGGACAGAGTTTGGTTCCCGTAAGCCTCCTTGAGTAGCCCAATGGTTTCGGTACTCGTTTTGTTTAGCTTTACGCAAAATTTGATCGAGTAATGTTGCTCCAACGTTCGCTGCATTTTCGCCACTGCAAAATTCTAACACACTTTTAAAACAGCTTTCACGCGCGGAGCGATGTTGACTGCACCGCTGTAGCCAGTGAACTGGGACCGTTTTCTAGTGGAAGGGGAAGGTCCAACGATAATTTTCCCCCACTAGCCGATTCGGTTGATCGCTTGGCAGACGCTCCGCGAGGGATGGCTCACTACTTTTCAATCAAACCCTGTAAGACTTAAAAAAAAATTACGTGATTAGGGTTTGATTTTCGATTCTACATTAACTCTTGTGAAACACGTCAATCATATTGTGTCAAAAGCATTTTCAATGGTTGGACTCATTTGTGTATCTTGTGTATTCCTTCTTCTTAAATGGCGCGATAACCGCTTACGCGATTTTGGTCGAATTTAATAAACGCGCTGGTCGTTTATTTCTCGTGCTAAGTTGGACACACCAAGTGAAGCTAAGTCCTTCTCCACCTGATCTTCCCAACGCAGAGCAGGCTCTCCTCTTCCTCTGGTACCAACTGGTATCGCATCGAATATTTTCAGAGCCGGAGCGTTTGTATCCATTCGGACGACATGACTCAGCCAACGCTGAATCAACGTAGCAGCTGGAATCTGTATAATTAAACTCCCTCCAAAAAGTAGAAAGAGTGCAAAATACTTTCTTAAAGTTTTCTACCCACAAACTTCATTGGACGAACGTGAGAATTTGGGAAGATGTAAGCTTTTGGGCTTGCAAAGTCTAACGGATAGGAGGTATTACTTTTATGGGATGTAGGATGGGAAAGTTTATAAAGGGATGTGGGGATAGGACGGTTTATGAATTGTTTAATTTCCTAATGGTTGGCGAGCATTAATCTAATTACGCATATAATGAGCCGATATCAAAGGTTATTTGAAATTGAATTTATTTAAGATATTTAATTATTCAAGTACTCAAATACTCTGAAAGAACCTCTGATGAAATAAATATATAAACTATACTAAGCATATTTTTAACATTATATCTGTGAAAAGTTACTGCTTTAAATCCCAGGCAATTAATTATTAATAACACTACAAGGTGTCTAATTACACAATAAACACTTGAAGTTGGTGTTTAAAAGGATTGCAAATAAAATAGTCAATTGTGTGGATGGTCGAGTAAATGGAAAGTAGTGATGAATGAAATTTTCCCAAAGGCAAAACGCTGTGATATTCTTAAGCACATAAATGACTGGTATGTGAATATGTATGCAGTTTTGTGTTTATTGTGCCGGGGTGCTTGTAGGACCTTTGACGCCTTTGCCTTCTGAGCAGTCTTCGCTCAAGTAACTTGGAGTATTTGCAGTTGACTCACATACGTACGCACCATTTAAACGAAAGCACAGCATACGCCAAGTGAACAGTGAGAAAAAAGAATCTCAAATTGCAGCCGGCCAAACATACCAAAGCATTTAAACGAACAATTAAATGGGCGGTTTTTAACCCATGTTACTATTCAAACTACTACATGGCACTACTTGTAAATGATGTACGAGTACGTAAGTGTGGGCGGAATACGGGCGTAATCGATTGAAGTGAAAAATTATCCACTCAAAGGATGTAGAAAGAAAGAAAGAGCCTAGAATTAAAGCGCAGTGCAACAGTTTAGATAGAACTTACACGATTGCAATTGCTTAAAGTGCGCTAGTTACTATTTCTGTTTCCTGCCAAAAGGTCTCATTTCAGATATGTACTATGAGCCAAAAAAAAGACAGATAGCCTACTAGTCGCTGGAACCTTTGTTGATTTAATGATGCAGTCGGAGTACAGTCTTGAATGGTCTTGTTAATAAGCGTAATCTGGATCTATTCAGGGCTTTACAGTTTCTGATCACATATTCAGGTTTTTTTTAGATAGTGGGCCTTAAGAAATTAATATATGGGGCATTCTTCGCCAACCGGACACCCCCATCTGCCCAGAACAGTTTTTATAAAAAAAATTTTTCCCTATGCCGAAATAAAAGCTTATGTCATGTACTCTAATTTGTCATGTGGCACTTTTTAAATATTCAAGATGGACCTACTTTTCTAAAGGGATTAATGCATCGATCTCTTCTCGACTTTCCCGACATTTTTTAGGCGATAATAGTTCTAGTTTAGTTTTAGTTTAATAGTTTATTCGTTTAGAATTTTCTATAATTTGTTCAAATTATTTCTGTACCGTTTGACATGTGAAATACATCAAGAACTAGTGCTGTTAATGAAACAATCGAACGTTGCACCAGAATCTCTCTCTCTACTTTTCTTAACAAACTACTTCATTTTTTTTGGTGTTTTCCAACATATTTGTCAATATTCGTCGTCCATCTTGAATATTTAAAAAGTGCCACATGACAAATTAAAGTACATGACATAAGCTTTTATTTCGGCATAGGGAAAAATTGTTTTTATAAAAACTGTTCTGGGCAGATGGGGGTGTCCGGTTGGCGAAGAATGCCCCATATGTACATATATGCTGTATTTTAAATATCAGTATTAATAGGACTAGGAGAATAGGAGACTAAATCAACATCCTTTGCCTCGCAAAGGCCCTCATTGATTTTGAAGGGTCCTCGTTAATGTTCGCTTGCACTTGTTGAATAAATTCTGCAGATTGGACAGCGTCAGAAAGTACTCTTCATGTTTTTTGCTTTTTGCGACAGATTTGGCATCGCCACCTGATGCTTCTAATTCACGGTGAACCTTATGAACGAATGAATGGGCGCACTTAGAGATTTCGAAATCGGTGTGATATGTACATATAGTGACCATAACTGTGTGTCTCTTCATTTCTTGAGCTAAGCTGTAGTCTTCCATGTCTTATCTGAAAAAGAGCAAAAAAATTATGTTTTCGAACGCACCCTGTATTATAAAAAGTGATTTTGTTCTTCATTTAGCACGAAAAAAGTGTGCATGAAAAGGGTATTTAAAATATTCAAAACATATATTTTCTAAATGGTATATCACTGTATACTATCCAGTTTACTTAATGGAGCCAAAAGGTATCGAAAGTTTTCCCTACAGGGACATGTTAAATGTACATTGTATGCGAGTGCCCTTAATAAATGGCCGGTCATCAATTTTTATTGGCTGTCGTCTTTAGAAAAATATTGGTAACTAACCTTCAATAAAAATGCAGTGCATCAATGAATTACCCGGACAGTCTGGGATTAATCTAAGGATTTTTTTTTTAGGTTGACTGAACATAAGTAAATTGAATTTATGGTTGATAGTTTTGTGTGTTGTTGCCTTGCAGGTAAATCAACTGGTTACAAATTGTTATCCGTTTCTTTTGTTTTGAAAATACTGCAGCAAGGTAGCACAACCTTGTGCTTCATGTAATCCTTTTTTAACAGTTTTCCAAATTGTTTATTTGTAATTTTTTTTGTTTAAACGAACAGGTACTCGTACATCCTGCAATTTCCTAAATTCTTTACGCAAAGGCAGTTATTTGTTGCTAAAAATTAGAAATAATCAGTGCGGTGTGCCTCCACATCTAAAGGGTTTTCCTATAAGAGGTGTTATTTTGATATTCAAAGAAAAATACTATTTTTTAATATAAATGATCGGATGTTTATTTCATTATAAAGCGGAAGGTATGCTGTTAATAGTGGAAAATAACATCAGGCAAATGATCACCACGACCTCGCTTACAGGACAACATCTTTTTCATGAAATTTTCCATAACCGAATTGCAAAGTGGCTGCCCTATGTCCTCGATAGCCTCACGAATTCCATGAGGTCTTGAATCGACCCTGGGCTGTTGGCGTAGATCTTCTCTTTCACGTGACCCCAAAGAAAAAAGTCACAAGGTGTTAAATAACAAGATCTCGGTGGCCAATCGTGATCACCTCCTCGAGAGATAACAAGTTCCGGAAACTTTTCCCGTAAAAGATCAATGGTTTCATTACTTGTGTGACACGTAGCGCCGTCTTGTTGATAATAAACGTTGTCCAGATCAATACCATTCAATTCCGGTCATAACAAATTGTTAATCATCTCTCGATAGCGTCTGTTAGCTCGATGAAGTGGTATTCGATATTAAAAATTAAACAAAAATTGGCTTTCTACATGATGGTAAGAATAATGAAATGGCACCTATCGTAGTACTGTTACTTTGCTCTCAGTGAATTTGACAATGAGTGACGTCATATTACCACAATTGTTGACCAGTATGGCCACATTACCGTTTTCGTAACTTAGGTTAGATTAGGTTATGGTGGTAGTCGGTTCGTATGACCAACGTTGTAATACCACTGTGCGACACGGGAACCGTGTTTATTTATTTTCCTGAACCCATTTTGAGGCGCAGGATTGGTCTAATCCCCGCGCCAGATAGTTCTGTAAGATAATTGAAGAAGTGTTTACCTAGACAACCTGCTCTGATTTTAGCTAAGGCTGGACAATTGCAAAGGAAGTGTTCAACTGTTTCTTCCTCTTCCTCATCTCTACAACTTCTGCAATATTCATGGGAGAAAACTTCTAGTCTCGAGGAATGCCTGCCAAATAGCCAGTGGCCGGTGACACAAGCTACGACCTTCGAGATATTGTCTCTTGAGAAACTAAGCAATTCCTATGTTCTTTTCTTGTTTATTTGCGGCCATAGTAGCCTAGCTGTTAGACACGTATCTTCATTTCTCCATGACCTATTGGCCTCTTGGGTAATGTGGTTTTTTATTATTAGTTTACTCGTGACTATGGGTATTCCAATGGTACTTTTATCACTGAGAAGTTGAAGAGCAGTACCTTTTCTGGCTAGCTCATCAGCTCTACAGTTTCCCTCAATGTCTCTGTGTCCCGGAACCCAAATAAGGCTGACCTTGAATACGACGCTAATATCATTTAGGGCTGCTCGGCATTCCAGTGCAACCTTTGATCTTAGTATAGCCGCATTCATTGATTTAATGGCCGCTTGGCTATCCGATAATATATTTATAGTCGTTTTTGTTACGGTATGCATATTTAGGTATTTAGCCACTTCTTTTATGGCTAGAACCTCTGCCTGATAAACGCTGCAATAGTCTGGTAGTCGAATGGATAGTTCCAGTCCTAATTCTTTCGAAAATATGCCGTAGCCAACTTTATCGTCTAGCTTGGAACCATCTGTATACAAATTTAATTCCCCCTCTTGACGGTATACTTGTCTCGAAAAGCTTGTCGAAGATAAGTCTAGCGCTTTATTTGGGGTAGTCCTTAAACCACCAGAGATGCCTAAAAGAGCTGTTCTTTGGACCTTTCTCATGATTTTAGCGTAACTCGCCTTCAGAGCAGATGGCCACCATACTACATTTTTCTAGCCTGTTCTAATTAAAATGTAATGTTTATAATTTTGTAAAATAAATTTTTTTTTTAATTAGTTCAGTTTTATTTATGTAGCTTTACTTTTTTTAACATCTGATGACATTGCCCGCGATTGCGGTTATTGTTGGTGTTCTTCTCCTTCCAGCAGTCAAATCTCTTTCTCGCTACTGCAGTGTTGCTTAACTTTGGGTATAAAAACGCACTAAAATACCCATTTAAAGAAAATGAAATACCAAATTGCCTTCAAAATGTGGGTTTTTATAAATAAATGTGTTATGGTTATGTACAATTTAATTTATGAGTTTTTTGTTAAGAGAAACTCTTTTGTTAATAGATTGAATTTTTGCTATATTTGAGGTTATATAACAAGATACATTTCTCTCTTTGTAAAAATGTTGTATGGTTTCTTTTATTATGAATAAAATTCTTGACGCCCTATGTCCCACTAAGGATTGAGGGCCGAAAGAAACGATTACACCTCTATGATTTTCATTCGTATTCAGTAAATTCAAACGCTTTTTAAAATGTGTAAAAAGGTTGAATAGAATAAGTTTTTCGACTTTCCCAGCCCTGTCATAAACCTTTATAACACTCATACATATACTTATAGTATACATACATATACAGTTCGTATCTGTGAGAATGTGATAGATGTGCATCATTACTTGCCATCATAAGTCCCCCCTTTTTGCAGCCTCAAACTACCAAATTTTCTTTAAATTAATATGGATGAAATGTTGATAGCTCATTAGCTATCAATTCCTTTACAATTAATTGTAAGTACCTCATCGTAGAAGTATTCAATTTCGCTTGTGTTAATTGCAGTTAATTCATTGCTATATAAATTAATTTAAATGAGGTTGGTGCGGTGTGTATTTTAATACATACATATTTATTTTATACGGTGGTCGCTGTAGCTGAATGGGTTGGTGCGTGACTACCAAATGAAGAAAGAGTTTTTTCTAATAGCGGTTGCCCCTTGGCACGCAATGGCAAGCCTCCGAGAGTATTTCTGCCATGAATATCTGCCGTTCGGACTCCGCTTAAAACTGTAGGTCCCTCCATTTGTGGAACAACTTCAAGACGCACACCGCAAATAGGAGGAACAGCTCTTTATATATTTATATTATATAGGGTTACCCGAGCCATGGTGTTACATCGTGTCTGTTACGCGGCTACACGAACTCTGGGAAGGAGTATCGTCACGTGCATTTGATGAATACATGCTACGGTATGCTACTCGCCAAGTCGCTGATGTTAGCATATTTTCTTTCAGAAAATTCATCGGAAGAAGGTGACTGAAGACATGCTTGAGCAAGTGAATTCGGACCCAACGTTTATCCAGCGCATTATAACAGGTGATAAGACGTGGGTGGATGAATTTGACATGCAAACCAGTCAACAGGTGGCTGATGTGGCTGAATTCTATCTACAGGAGCCGAAACCCAAAAAAACCAGTCATGTTACTCGTTTTATTTGATTATCACTTTCGGAATTCATTCCAAATGATTTTGCGGTAAATGCAGAATATTATTTGGAAGTTATGTGATATTTGAGAGAGAATGTGCTTAGGAAACGGCCCAATTTGTGGAAAGAAAACTCATGGATCTTACACCATGATAACGCACCGTCTCAAAAGGCTCATACTGTGAATACTTTTTTGACCAAAAAGAATGAATTGCTTTTGGTCCCATTTCAGCATACCCCACAAATTATCGAAATTAGGTAGCTACCGTGCCAAATCCTGACGATATGTTGCACACGGATACGCTCAGCTACGACACATTTTTTATTTTACATTGTTTATTTAAAGGGGTTTTCCATACCGAATTTTTTAATTCTAAAGACTTAAAAAATATATATTTCTATTCATTTTAATTTGCTACGAATGTACATAGATGCATCAAATGCCAATGATGCAATGAATATACTTACTGATACATATATAATCGTACAAACATATAATATCTATCGGCACTATTAAGAAATTTCTTGAAGCGTATGAATTGCAACTTTGCACAAGTTCTACTTCAATTCGCCATTAATTTCTGTTTGAAGGATGGAAAATATTCGATTACAAAGGATAGCCACAAGGTGCAGCGGAATGATTGGCAAAGCTGCGATTGTCCAACACGAAAGTCAAGTAGCTCATTTACGATTTACTAATTTGCTTACTCACCTAAAGGTGAATACATGCATAGAAGCAAAAATATTGTATTATAACCCCATAGGGAATATGGCTCATTTGTTTTCAAATACCCTCGAGTTACAGCGGCGGCGTTTTATACAAAAGTTGGCCATAAGTATTAAAAATTGATTTAGCAGTTTCGAATTTCGGTAAGGTTGGGGTCTGGTAAAAGTTGCTAATATGAACTAAATACCCCTGCAGATGCGCCCACTTCCTACATAACGCTATTCTTTAAATTGCTATATTTTGATTTAGCCCTTAATGCTAGAATGCCGTGTCCTGATGTGCAAAATCTGAAATATAAGTGAGGTTAAATAATACGTTTTCGAAGAAGGAAAAAGCTGCAGAGATTACAAATATGTATGTATATACGAAGTGTGTTTAAAAAATAAAGCGAATTTTCAAATTTCGCGGGTATGTACATTCGACTTTCGTTTATTGATTTTTTATGGTGGTACATTCGTCTCGAAGATATGTTCCAGGTTTTAGCGATATAGCACGTTTAGTTTGTTTGTGAGAGACATAAATATGACAAGTGTTTTGGTGTTCGGCGATTTTCTGCTATCGACTATTGGCTCTCCTGGATTCTTCCATTAGGGCGATTGGGCTTTGGCTTCGATATCTTATGCCCATGATTCGCCACCAGTTATGACCCTTTTAAGCAAATCTGTATCACCGTTGACGCCATTCAACAATTCCTAAGCGATGCTCATGCGACGTTGCTCATGGCCTGTCACACCCTTTATGCCCAGAATTTTCGAAAAGATTGCATGGCATGAGCCAACCGATATGCCGACATCCTCAGCAACTTCTCTATTCGATATTCGACGATTCTTCATAACAATTTTCTTCACTTTCTCAACATTTTCAATAGTTGTTAATGTGTTGGGGTGTCCAGAGCGAGCATCGTCATTCACATCTTCTCGACCTTTTGTGAAAAGCTTTCCCCCCCTGCAAACATTTTTTTAGACTCGGAGTACTCTGAGCATGCAAAATGCTTCGGGATCGCTGTTGGGAGGGAGACATTAATATTTTTTCCGATAGCCAAGCTGCAATCAAGGCACTGTCGTCGCCGTATTGCAGCTCTCTTCTCGTGAACTCCTGTAAGGAGGAATTTAAACGCCTCGAACGTGCAGGAAACATTTCCCTCATCTGGGTTCCTGGGTACAGGAATATAGAGGGAAATGAAATTGCCGATGAGCTTGCCAGGAAGGGGGCGGCAGAACCGGATCCAGCTGCCCACTTCTCAGACATCGGTATCCCCTTGGCCGTCGTTAAAGGGAAACTACACAACTTCTTTCTTAGAAAAGCGCAAGACAGATGGAGGTCTGTCTCATCGTGTGCCATTTCAAAAGCACTATGGCCTCAATACGATATAAACAGAATGCTTAAGGTGATGGGAACCCCCCGCCATTCAATTTCCAAACTCATTGCGGTGATCACTGGCCACTGGGTGATCGGCACTCACGCGGAAAAGCTTGGAATTCCGTACAACCCCCATTGCAGAAGCTGTGGGGATCCTACAGAGAAAGAGACTGTAGAACACTGTCCGGCTTTGGCGGCTAGGCGCTTGAGATTCCTCAGCGTCCCCTTTGGGCATGACTTGATGAAATTCTCCAGCCTAGATCCCTTTTCTCTCCTCCGCTACATCAACAGCACTGGATGGCTGTAGACGGTTTTATCTCCTCCCTTAATCCTTTCACAGGTAGTGGTGCACTTTATGGTGTCAAAACGGCACGTAAGTGCTACTTGTAGCGTACCTGGGGTACTCTTGCCATCTTACCTACCTACCTACCATACCTACCAGAGTACTCTCACCGTTTGCCACTGTCAACATTTCAAGTGTTTTTGAGCACTTAATTCCATTTTTTACACAAAATTTTATGCAACTTCTTTGTCTTATTTATGCCTCACACAAACAACACTTGTCTTATTTATGCCTCACACAAACAAACTAAATATAAATATATATTTTAATTCCAAATGTTTGATTTGAAATATTGCTGTCATACAGGATTTTCACATTTTGAATAAATGTAGCGATTTTTCATTTGATTGCACACGAAGTTGACAATATTTTCTAGTGCCGAATGTATCTGCCCCGCTTTTTGTAGGTATTACTTGTCGAGTCTTTAACAAAAAACTAAACCAAAAGATTTGAAATAAAGAAAGATTTTTATACAAAAGGTCTCAAAAGACAAAATATTTAGTTAACATTTGCGAGTCTGCAGAAAAAGCATATAGTACATGGTTGCGCGTACTAAAAGGGCGCGAAGGTTATGCTATGTATTTGGTGGGACCAAGTTTATTATGAACTGTTGACCAAGCGAAACCATCACTGGGGATCGGTATCGACTTCAATTGATGCGATTGAGCCGAGCACTGTGCGAGAAGCGGTCGCAATACGCGGAGAGGCATGAAAAAGTGATTCTACGGCATGACAACGCTCGGCCTCACGTTGCCAAACCCGTTAAAACATACCTGGAAACACTGAAATGGGAAGTACTACCCCACGGCCATATTCTCCCGATATTGCGCCGTCCGATTATTACCTGTTCCGATCGATGGCACATGGTCTAGGTGACCAGCAGTTCCATTCATATGAAGACATCAAAAAATGGCTTGATCCGTGCATAGTCTCAAAAGATGAACAGTTTTACCGTGACGGTATACGAGATATACCAGAGAGATGGGGAAAAGTAGTAGCCAGCGATGAGCAATACTTTTAATGATTCACTTGTAACCATTTTTTCAGAATAAAGTTGTATTTTCATTAAAAAAAAAGCGAGAACTTAGTTGCACACCTAATCTTCTTCTTCTTCTTAATTGACGCGATAATCACTTACGCGATTTTATCCGAGTTTAACAAAGTCGTTTCTTTCTCTTTCTTACCGCATGAAATACTTTCAAAGCCGGAGCGTTGGTATCCATTCGGACGACATGACCCAGCCAACGTAGCCGCTGGATCTTTATTCGCTGCGCTATGTCTATGTCGTCGTGCACCTATTAGTTTCTAACCTTTTTTCTTATCAATACTTGAAAATACATATAAATCAAGTGAGCATGATTGCAACAAGGTATTGATTTGCTTGAAATATATTTTGGCCTCGACAAGACTCAGTTGGTTGCGTTGGTTTCGTTAATCTGTTTTTGATTTCTAACAGGGTAGGTGATTAGCCTGCCGCTGCCAGTCCTAAATAGTGGAAATGCTCACCTATCGTTGCTTAGGAACAACGCTTTCTTACTGCTTAGAGCGCCATCTGTGTCTCACATTTTTCTGCCAGAAGGATCGCACAGATGGTTGAGGAATTCGTTAAATTTCGTGTGTCTCAGATTACATATACCGTTCATAAATAAAAAAAAGCATCGTTGCATCATTGGGACGTGAAGCAATTTTAAAACTTGCTTTTTTTGCTTCTTTTTATTTTACATGTCAAAAATGGTTATAGTAATACTTAAATTTTTTTTATTTCTGGTCACAATCCCCCTATATACGACCGTAATTTGATTGAATTTTAGTAAATATTACAATTTTTCATATAAGTGGCCCGCGATTGAGGAGAAGATTTTGAATGCTGTTTTAATATAAGAAGTTCTAGAAAATTTAATAACTTTTCTGCCGAATACTAAATTTGCTTTAAAATAACTTTTAGTGGGAAAGGTTTAAACTCCGTAAAGAATGAAAAACTTATTTTTCATTTCTTTTAGCTAAGCGCTAAAATTACGCTAGAGGTTGTCTACTCAAATATGGGTATGTATTTCGAAATAGTTGCCTGGAAATTTCCAGTAGGGAATTATTTATCGTTGATTCTTTGGCTCTGCTATTAATAGCGGATATGCTAAATTTTGAGGTGAAGTGAAGCATCTACTTATAAAGGGTGGTTAAGTTTCAAGGGCCGGTGTTGATTTTGAATAAAATATTATACAACTTTTTTAGGAAATTATTGTCATTTCTCTTTGTCTCTCTAAACAAATTGCTCGTTAGTTAATAAAATTTGCTTTGTAACTAGTCGCAATGTAAAATAAAAAAAAAAAAAAAATTCTCTTTATTATGATAATATTGGCATGGCTCAATTACGTATTGAACAAAATATCGGCCAAATGGCCTCGCCGGCACACCTCCATCCGAGGGTCGAAGTTTTCGATGACGCTGAGGCATAATTGATCTTCTATGCCGTATACACCTTTTCTTTCAATAACCCCAAAGAAAGAAGTCCAACGGACGTTTAGGTGTGGTTCATATTCAACATCGGGCCTTGAAATTTAACCACCCTTTATAAACAAGCCTCATAAGCAAAGACTCCACAGTAAACAGGGCTTTATAAAATTAAGAACAGCAAAATATAATTTTATGATTTTGAGATATTCAACTCTAATTTTAAAATTTTCGTAGAGGATTTTGGTTGGCCCTGGATCAATCACCGGATTTTCCAAGGATTTTGGTTAGCCAAAATTTTGTTTATAATTCATATTCTAACGTTAGGTTTAATACAAGGGGGTGCAAAATTAATCATCCAATTTTATTTTTTGGATAACTTGCTTACAAAATAAATAAAAAATATTTTGAGTGATGGAAAGCCTTCTTTGAACTTTTAAAGTTTGTTTACTAAGTGGTAAACATGATATCCGTCAAGTGGCTGTCGCTAGTGTGCCCTTATTATTTCATTTTCCATGACTTTCCGCAAGACTTCCAGGGCTAACTGTTCGCATTCTTGTCGAATATTCTCCTGCAGGGCTGCGATTGCCCGAGGCTTGTTGGCATAATCCCGCGACTTTAAGTAGCCCCAGGAAAAAAGCCTGGGTTGGTTGAATTGGGTAATTTTGCTGGCTACTCCAAATCGCCAAAAAGGGAGATTACGCCGAAATGCTTTCTTCACAATATTCATTGTGGTCCGTGATGGTGTGGGCTTCTTGTTGGAACCACGTGTTCACCGAATTACGCTCAACCAATTCCGTCAGTGAGAAATCGTTTATTATGGTCTTGTAGCGTTCGCCAGTAACAGTGGCTGTATTGCCGATGATGTTGTCAAAAAAATACAGCCCACTCACTCCTATTGCGTGAACGCTGCACTACACAGTGGCTTTGAGTGGATGTACCATCTCTTCGTGCATCACAGGAAAATTTTCAGTGCCCCAAAAATAAAGATATTGCTTATTGACATAATCGCTTATGTGCTTCGTTATTCAAGATGTTTTTCGACACAAAAGTGTCTACTTCGTAGTTGAAATTGCTCACACGCGATTGACAGTTAGCAGGTGTTGACTAATGCACTGTACTTCACTAATATTCGCTGTAAGTCTGTCTGGTTAATGTTTCTTCGTTCTCAATGACATCAGCAGCTACACAAGCGACATTCTTGGTCGAACGACGGGTCCGGTGGGGTCCACGGCCTGCAACGTCTCGAGAAGTTCCAATCTGTTCGAGTCGAGCAGCTAAGCGTTCAAATGTTTGTGCAGTTTGCGCGCCACGATTAGAAAGTCAACGTCGATATTAACGCTGCGCCAACACTTCCGTCCGATTATTGGTAAAAAAATGGAGACAATTATTTCACGTTCTGTGGTTCACTACAGTTCTTAAGTTACAATTTGTAAAATTTATAACATCTTTCGGTAGGGTGATTAATTTTAAGTCGCTTGTTAAAACGTATGGCACTCATAAGCTCCCCCTGGGTTCAACAATCGACACCATCAACTTGGTTCGCCAACAAAAACTTTGACAAAGCTTAAAACCAAAATTAATAAAAACCTAATAGCAATAAATCTGGCTCTGTGTGTCCGAATGTTATGGTATTTCTGATATTGTTTACTTTGGAATGCACCTTGTATATGTTTTTGTATGTGTATAAATTTGTACGTATATAGCATTGGGATAGCGGAAGCCACAATGGCAGATGGAAAGCAAATTATTTACGTAGGAATTGCCTGGAAAGCAAAAAATTATAAGATCGCTTTAGCTTTATTGTACATGTGTACATACATACATACATTTAAAAAGAAATGGCAGCTCAATATAAATTGTATTTTGTACCTGTGGAATTCGATCACCTGCATTGACTTATTATTTGCCTGGCTAATTCAATATGTAAATAGCCGCGAAGTTTATGCCAATGCTATTTTCTCTCTTTTTAAGTCAACTATGAACTCATAAAATTGTTCAGTGAAAAGCTAATTAATTCCAAATTCATAAATACAAGTGCATCCTGTATTAAAAAAATTACGAGGTTTTTATGACTGGAAATACCCAAACGATAAATTGGGACAAATATTCCTTATTAATCAATATATGCATATGTAAAGGATGATTTTTTAAGAGCTATGGGAAAGTTTTTCAAAAAAACTCACGTAAAAAGAAAAATGCATGACAGTTTTATTTAAATCGTCCATGTCCAATTTAATGTTTGAAGATTATTTCATGCAAATGCTGACCGCGACTGCGCTTCAAATAGTCCATCCGCTTAGTGCAATTTTGGCATACTCTTTCCAATGTTTCGGCCGGTATCTCACATATAAATGCTTTAATGTTGTTTTTCAATGCGCTAATTGAAGCAGGTTTGTCTGAATAGACATGAGCTTTAACATAGAACCACAAAAAATAATCTAAAGGCATTATAACGCACGATCTAGCCAATTGACTGGTCCCGAACGTGAAATAAAATGTTCACCGAACTCGCCTCTCAACAGGCCCATTGTTACGCGGGCTGTGGGGCATGTGGCACCGTCTTGCTGAGACCACATGTCATGCAAGTCAAGCTCTTCCATTTTGCGCAAAAAAAAGATGGATATCATTTCACGGTAGCGCTCACCATTCACAGTTACGTTACGATTCGCAGCATCTTTGAAGAAGTGCGGCCCAGCCCATAAACCGCACCAAACTCTGACCTTTTCTGGATACATTGGTAGCTCTTGCCATTCTTCTGGCTGATCTTCACTCCAAAATCGTCAATTCTGCTTATTTACGTACCCATTGATCCAAAAATGAGCTTCGTCGCAGAACACAATTTTTCGACTTTAAACTTTCTTAACAGAACACGCATTTTTATAATAAAATTCAATGATTTGCAAGCGTTGTTCGTTTGCAAGACGATTCGTGGTTAAATTATAGACCAAACTGAAAATGTTTGACAGTGAAACAAAACACGAAACGTGCGTCAGCTGTTTAAACCACCTGTTTAAAAAGATAATAGCTAAAAAATCACCCGTTATCTATGTCCTTTTTAGGAACTTGGTTTGAAATGGAGCCCACAGGGGCTTGAATAGCTTCAGTCCTCATCTAGCGTTTTGACGATTAATTTCAAGTTCATAGGTATCATTTGGTTGCGCCCGGGCTCAAGACCCACTGTGGAAATGATAGAAAAGGTTTATTCTAAAAGCGGTCGTCCCTGGGCGGGAAATGGCAGAACTTCCAGTGTATTTCTGCCATGAAAAAGCTCCTCATAAAAACCATCAGTCCTTCTGAAGCGGAAGACGTACTGAACAAAAAGACGTAGCCCACAAAAATTTTGACAAAGGATATATAATATTTGTCAATTATATAAGTAGGTATATATAGGTCATGTCTACACCAATACCGAGACTTTTCAGAAAGTTTGGCATTTTATAATGCAATTCAGTGGATTTTCCACTAATTTTCTGTCCGCAGTGATATATTGTGTATTAAATCAGGAAGTAACTGCAACATGTGCAGATGGCACTTCCATACTTGCAGTCGATAACACTATCGAAAACGCAACGAATAAGCTCCTGGAACGAATTAAACGCTCGTGGTTATTTTAGTCACTTCATTGTAGATGCTGCTATGTAAAAGTATAATGCGGATGCACTGATTTTGCGGACTACCAAGCCATTCTCGTATATGCTTCATTTTGGTCAGTAATGCATACAAATAAATACTGGATTTTGTTTTTATTATTTGAATACTCTGAATATGTCTAATCTGCAGCTTTGTTGGCTTCAATGGTGATTGTTTTTATGTAGTGCCACAAAGTCGGATTTTGTGGTGCTTTACTTAAGGCCTAAGCCACTGTAGCAATTTCAAAAGAACTTATTCATTGGACGTGTAAAGTAATAAACTAATAAGTGATAAAAAGGTGTCGCTGCTGATATTATTTTTTTGTTCACCCTAGTAATGTACTGGTGATTTGAAGGTGTATATGCGAGATCTCGATCGCATAAGTTCACATTCGTTTGAAGCGTAAAGATCCATTTTTGTCTGACGTCAAAAATGCCTACGTTCATCCCGAAAAAACAGCATTTGCACGAAGTCACGTTTCATTATTACCTTTTAAAGAAAGGTGTAGCTGAAACACGCTCCATCAAATACAACTGGTAAAGAGTGGTTTCGACGCTTCCAAAGCGGCAATTTCGACATGAGTGATAAATTTCGCGAAGGAGCACCGAAAAAATTCGAAGATACTCAACTACAACAATTATTGGATGAAAACGCATGTCGAACCCTTGAACCGTCGGTAAACGTTTGCACGCGATAGGAGTGGTCCAGAAAGCACTTAACTGGATGCCACATCAATTGAAGGAGAGGGATATCGAGCGACATTTGGTGACGTGTGAGATGCTTTTTGAACGGCAAAAAAGAAAAGGTTTTCTACATCGCATCGTCACTGGCGATGGAAAATGGATCTATTTTGATAACCCTAAGCGTCGAAAATGTTGGAGCCAGCCAGGTGAACCAGGTCCATTGACAGCAAAAAAAATTATTCATGCTTCACAACTTATGTTGTACATCTGGTGGGATCAGAAGAGTGTCATCTATTTTGAATTCTTTAAACCATCTGAAATCGTCACTGGCGATCGTTACCGACTGCAGCTAATGCGTTTGAATCGAGGTCTGAAAGAAAAGTGGCCGAAATGGGACGATAGACATGACAAACTGATTTTGCTGCATGACAACGCCAGGCCACACGTTGATAAATCGGTCCAGCAATATTTCGAGGGACTGAAATGAGAAATCTTGCCCCAACCGCGGTATTTCCCAGACATTGCACCTTTGGATTACCATCTGTTCCGATTAATGCAATCAGCCCTTATTGGAGAGCGGTTCACTTCTTACGAGAGCGTTGCAAACTGGCTCAATGATTGGATCAAGTGAAAAGAACTCGAATTTTTCGTCAGAGGCATCCGTATGCTGCCTGAAAGATGGAGTAAAGTACTATCAGGTATTATTTAATATAATTGTTTAAATAATTCATAACTTTGGCTAAGAAAGGACGGAGACTTATTTCCATACCCAATATTATTTTAGATTTTAGCGTAGCCATTCGCCAACCGATGTATGTTTCGGCTGTCTTGAAATATTGTTTAATTTTTTTTTAAATCGCACCCTTTTTGTAAAATAGGATATATCATATCAAAAAAAAAAAAATGCTACGTAATTATTTAGCTTATCAGATTTACGAATAGAAAATTTTTTTTTGGTCATAAAAAACTTCTTCAACAAATAAAAGCAAACGTCATTAAAAATAAAATGAAATTTTGGAAAAAAAATATCACAGACCTACAAAATGTATACCTCTTTTAAATGAGACTGGCTTACGATGTATTTTTATGGTCTGACGATACGAAATGCATATCAAGGACAGGGTTTGGAACAAATCTGTGCTCAAAACTCATAAATACGTGAATTTTGGTGTTGTTACGACTACTTTTCTAAATTAAATAGCATGCTAGAGACCTGAACCTGTACTCAAATTAATAGCCATATATGGAAGTTCCAAAAAAATATCTAAATAAACAAAACGCGAACAGCTTTAATTAAAATGAAGTGGACCCTATAAGGTCTATTAATTGCAATAGAATTCCACACAATATTAAACGAAAACTTAGCTAAGCTCACAAAAATGGATACTCGGGCTTGTTGGATCGCTCATTACAAGTCCGTTGCCAGTTTTTCAAAATTCAAAATGGGGGTTGGTTGGTTAATGTGGTGATTTATCCAGAATCCAACTAGCGCTTTCACACCATTTTGTTGCCACATCCTCGCTACCGACTTGTTTAATGGTTATTTACAGCATGACTATATCCAGTTGTTGACGCTTAAGACAGATAGTTGTTCGAGACTCTCGAACAGCGGTTTGCCAAAGGTTGACAATCTCTCCTTCCATAAGGCATGACATTCACAAAGGAAATGAAAAATCGTTTCCTTTTTTCTGCTGGTGTACAACTCTGACAGTGTGTGTTGTGAGGGATGCCAATTTTGGCTGCTTGTTTTCCGACGGACTAAAATGCAGTTATTACCGTTAAGAGTCTGCTCTGAGGTCTCTCTATCTGCATTATGTAATTTCTAGGAAATTTCATTCTTGATTGCAGCCAGTGGTGTGAATACCGATTCTGCAAGAATGTTATTCATGGCAGATTCCAGTTCGACCTATTTTCGTTGCCTTCCATGTTCCGATGCCCCGTGACCCATATTAAGGTAACTTTATGGCTTACACTCAAGGTGGTAAGGCTATTTCTGCTTTGTTTCACCAGTTTAGAGGTTATTGTAGTGTGCCTGCTGGTTATCCGAAAGAATAGCGATATTGCACTTAAAAGAGTAGTTCACAAGCTTCACCTATTGGCAGTATTTTCGTCTGAAAGTATTGAGAAGCATTCAAAATTAAAAAAATTAACTAAGGCCATCAATTGAAATTTTGAAAAACTTGCGATGGAATTGTAATCAGCGAACCCAAGAAGCCATTAGATGTATTTCCTATGAGCTAACCTCATAATAATTTTCAACCCGATCGCCATCGCTGGATATTAAAGGATTACCCCTTTTTTTGGGTAATTGTGTAAGATTCAAGCTTTAATTTGATAATAGTTGCACTTCTCTAGCACGTCAGGTTTTTGAGAAAACTAAGGGTAAAAATACCCAAAAACATGTTTTTATGGGTTTTCACTCCTAATTTTCTCAAAATCCTGACGTGATAGGCACTTTGGACCTCAGATTCGTATTCTGCAGTTTTTACAAATATTTTGGAAACCAGTCTCATATAAAGAAAACCATGTAGAGCTTTGTAATTTGTTCAGTTTATGAATAATAAATCATGATTTACTTCACAGTTCCCCTATAAATATTCTCAAAATATGTTTTTTCCGCTCCTACACTGGTTCCTCTAAGGTGGACACCAGCTTGCAGCTGCATCACCTAGTGGAGGACATTATCGACACTAAAACTTAATTTGATTTGCCGAAAATAATTCTGGATGTTTATAAAGTGTCTTAAAATATTACGCAAAACAAAATTAAACGTTCACTCGTTTAGCTCAGTTTCAAATTTGTGCTTTTTTGGTTTGACATATATGAGTTTTTTATTGCTACGTAATTGATCCGAAATTCAATTACCTTATTGTTGTTTTGGCACCGTTAAAGCCAATCGACATGAACGCCCCTCTCCAGAAGAAAAAATGACCTATTTCATCCACTAATTGCGTGCTAAGAATGTGCGTAGGGAGCACTAAAGTTAATTTCGCTCACATTTGGCCTAATTGCCCCAGACAACCGCAAACTTTTGCTGAGCAAAAAAATAAAGGCACGCACTTTGTTAATTTTTTATGCAGGCTAAATGCAATTGGTAATTGAGACTAACTTGATTTGCGTTCAGAGTAGTGAAAGCGGAGGAAGCAGCCGCCCAGGCAGACAAGCTGTGGTTTGCAAGATAAAAACAAATACACTTCAACGTACAGTGAAAACAGCGATTGATAGGATGGAGTGTGGGATTTTAGACATCCAATCATTCATTGATTCATTCACAACAAAAATAATGATTTAGTAAGTGAGTTAGATGGAAGTAAGAAGAGTGTGGGGCAATAAAGATAACAGATGCTCACAATGACCTATCAAAGGCGCCATTTGTTGGGTTGGAAGCAAAATTTATCATGATTATGCCAGTAGAAAATCGAACTGTTTTCAGATTTGCACAAAACTAGTCCATTTAGGAACGGTATTAGTCACATTCATTGTCATTGGCATTGGTTGACATGATGAAAGTAGGTCAAGCTCTTTCCCATAAGAGTGACTCTTTTCTAGAGTTCGGTGAGCTACAAGAAAAGATCATGAAATTAAAAATACTATTGGGATACGAAATATGAAATGATGGAAAAAGTATTTTCCGATACGGTTGCCTCATGGTAAAAGCCAATTTCTTAGTTAATTTCTGCCATGAAAAGTCTGTTTATAAAAAGCGTCTACCGTTCAAAAGCGGCATAAGGTTTTTCCATTTGTGAGGCAACATAAAGAAGTACACCATAGGTATATTGGAGAAGAAGATTGACCAAAGAACTAACGAAGAATGTAGGCGCCAAAGATCATATAAATACATATAAAAAGAGTGCCGTGACAGAATTAGGTTTTAAATGTAGAATTTATCCCAAAACGCTGAGCGGTGAGAGGACCGTACTAGCTTCGTTATTTGTGCGGGTTATTTGGTCACGATGTCGCAGTGAACGGGTGAACAACGGCGTTGGTAATCGAACGGTATTTTAAGGTTAACTGCTCGTTATAGATTTTTGTCATAATTTTCGAAGTTTACATGGAAATTTGATTCACTCATGGGTGTGAAGGTTCCCGGCAACAAGTTTGGTGACAAACAGTTCACGGCCGGGGCCCAACGGGACATCAAGAATTAATGAAAATATTGAACTAGTCGCCTCGTCGTATGC
The DNA here is from genome assembly GCF_027943255.1 of Anastrepha obliqua. Lineage (NCBI taxonomy): Eukaryota > Metazoa > Arthropoda > Insecta > Diptera > Tephritidae > Anastrepha > Anastrepha obliqua. Next base: position 37,578,955 of record NC_072896.1, read on the forward strand.
ACGCGTCAGTCCGTGTAGAATGGCTGCCATGGAACTTCCAAGCGCTGCAAGCGCTTAAGTCTAACGATTACAATTTGCGTAAATATTTTTGCGAGACAATGTCGGAGCGATTTCGTATGATCAAGACTATGTTTTGGAGTGATGAAGCTCATTTTCATTTAAAGGGAAGTGTGAATAAGCAAATTTGCCGTTATCGGTCACCTAAAGGACAGGCCTACTATTAAAACATTAACAGTTACTTCACAGTCTCTAAATGACGGTTTCGCGTCCATTGTCAACCAGTGGAATCATTATCTTTTCTTTTATCTCCCATTGGAGCATAGGACTCCACCAGCAGTAGAATAACTAGACGAAGTTTTTTTTGGAAAATCGTCGAGGGCAAGCAATTTCTGGACGCTTGGTCTTATCGGCATTTGCTGAACTATTATTTTCTGCCTTCTTTCAGTAAACACACATAGTTTCAGCAAGATGGAACTACGCCGCGCTCGGTTGGACTTATCATAACAATCGATAAATCGTTTTGGTGACATCCTGGCCATTCAGGTCGTCCGATGTTACACTTATGGACATTTTTCTGTAGGGGGACCTCAAAATTCTATGAAACCAAAACTCTATGAAAAGAACTTACCATAAAAAAAAATCGTTTGGTGAGTTAATCGCATCCCGACATCACTTCTCCAACGAGTGGCACGGAGTATGGAGATCAGTTTCCGAGAGTGTATCCGACGTAACGGTCAATATGTAGAGGAAATAATTAAAAAAAAAATCAAAATTCGCAATTGTCTTCTTTGTAAAAGTTATTGAAATAAACTTTTATCATTAGTAGTTCTTTTAATTCCTAATTCTGTCACCGGACACTCTGTACATATTGGCTAAGATTATTAACTGTGATACGTTGCATATTCTGAATACATTTTGGACTAGTTTTGAGTTAGTTTCGAATATTATATTGTGGTTGTGTTGAATTCAAGGTGTTCTGGGTTTGACTTTTCGAGGATACAGTTCGATAGAACTTTACTTCACTTGCCTACAGTTTTCAATCTTTTATTTGTATATGCCTATAGGTCGTATTTGCCGCATAGGCCAATAACTTTTAACATCAGTATCAGTGATAAACCGCCGCTGTCAGGAATGAATTAGAAAATCGTTTATCTATATATTAATACGGAGAGCAAAATTTTGTCGTACTTTTTTTTTTAGTATTTATAGTCAGAGAAAAATGTTGAAACATATACCAATGGACAGCGTATGTGGAGACGGTTTGCACAATGTATTAAAATAGATACATGAGTGAAAAGGTTCATGTACAATAAATAATTATAATTCGAAGGTATTGAGGTAAGCCAGTGCGTATGAGTACTGCGCAGAGGTAGATAGCAATTTGCTGAGATGTTACGTATACGACAAGGCAGATTTACATGAGCATGTTTTGGCATAAATTTATATTTGTTAATGATATCCCTGATTTCATTTTAGAATTATAATGCAAATTCTGCGCGTAATAAGATACTTACCCGCGCACTAAGAGATTTTAATGGGATATCGAGTTCTATTCCGCTTCACTTTTCGGTGTGAAGAAAGACGTTTTAGAATTTATTTATTTAACTATCTTTAATAACTTAAGCTTATATTACGTTTCAGAGGTCTGTAAAAAACTTTACTATATTTTAGACTTGAAATAAATGAAACAAAATGAAATGAAATGAAAATGTAGACGGTGTATTGTATGAGCTTTAGAATTTTAAATGATAAAAAAAAAACTGAAATATTATTGAAAGGAGTTTTTTTTCTTATAATCTGGTTGATAATTTCATGGTGTTTGTTTTTTGGGTATGATATGCGGCTTGCGTCCGCCATGGCTACGAGTTATATATCCCGTTTGATGAGTCCAATTTTTGACTACATTTACCAATAAATCTGAATAATAAATTTAAAGGAGCACAATCAACAAAACTGTGAAGGAAGCAATGATCATTTGGCTTCAAGTCTTGTACGTGCTGTATTTTATAGACACCTAAGCGAAGATCCTTACGTAAAATTTACTACGTTTTCGAAAGGCAAAAGCCAACAAGTTGAGACCGATGACAAATCAACATTTCGGCGTCTTCTGCGGTATTGGAAGTATTCTGTGGAGGCAAGGCGTATCTATACAAGGTGTTGACATTCGAGCAACAACAACGTTTTTAAAATTAGAAATGTCAAAGGAAGAGAAAAGAAGAATGGAATAAATGGCAAATAAATAAATTTGGTTCGTCGTGCATACCCAATGCAACAATAACTTTCAGTCAAACCACTGTCAAACCATAGTTATCGATATTGAAACTTCTCACGCAGCTAAACAAAGCACCCTAGACATATTTCATAATGGTCAGTAGCACTGTGGAAAGCGTAAAAAATCGATGTATATATAATATTAATACGGAGAGCAAAATTTTGTCGTAATTTTTTTTAGGATTTATAATCAGAGAAAAATGTTGAAACATATACTAATGGACAGCGTAGTTGGAGACGGTTTGCACAATGTATTAAAATAGATACATAAGTGAATAGGTGCAGGTAAAATCAGTCACACTATTTTACCTGTATTTATAGTGTGTTGGAGCGGGAGAAACATATTTTTACATATATATAGTCGCACTGTAATGGCAACAGAGTTGTTTGTTTGAAAATTGCTACATATATTATGTATATAATCGCACAATAGAATAGTGTGAAGATGAAATACAAAACAATATTTCTATGTATGTGTATACATACCAAATAGCCTTTGTTGCTAAGTTTTTGTTACAAGCAGCTCTGTTGCCATACGCATATAAATATTAAATCGTATAAACGAATAATGTGAAGACGGAATAAGAAACATAGCTATATTATTGTGAATGCAGAAATTATGATGATCATGGATTAATTAATGATTGTTTTTTATTATAGTTTAAAAAAAAAATTTTTTTTTAGTACTACATGAAATTAAAAGTTTCCAATTCATGAATAAAAAAAATTATATTTAAAATACACAAATCACATTTAATTTTACTACATCAATTCACATATATCATGTAAAAAGTTTCAACATAAGCTATCCATTTATATATGTTTCAACTTTTTTCTATGACTATAAATACTACAAAAATGTATGACTAAATTTTGCTCTCCGTATTTATATAACGTCGAATAACGTCGAAACTTCGACGTACGGGCGATCCTAGTACATATTATTTTGCTTCAGCTTTGACTACTGTTTCGCTCGGCACCCATTTTACAGCAGTTTAAAGGAAGACTCGAAATACCTCAGTTTTTACTGCGGGGTACATGCACATAAAGTTGGATAAATTTGACTCGCTAGCCTGACAGCAACTATGCTGCCGAAAACTTATATATATCTACATATACGTACACGGTTCTAAGACAACTTAAAGAATCCAAATAATCAAAAAACAAAAAGCCAAGTCAGGCTAATAAACTTTTTATTTATATATGCATACAAACATCTTGCACACATTCTTAAGCTCTGTGTGCTAGCCTGGCTGCCAAACGCCTTGTGTTAGATAACGCAATAATTTATTTGAACTTTACAGCATCATTAATTTAAAGCTTACTCAGTTGTTGAAGATTTATTAAATTAACTTCCTGCGAGTTGCAACGATGTGTGCTTGTTCGTTGAAGGCTATGCTTCGGCCACAAGTGGCTGCAGGAACATAATTGCTATAGGGAAACATATTTTTAAGCTCTAAATCTTACTTACTATAAATATATTTAAGTTGCCTGTGGCAACGCAACTTGTTTGATTGTGTTCAGTCAGTTTTGTTATCGATTTCTTGTTAAATGGGCTAGACTTTATTGGCAAGAATTAATTCATGTAATGATTCAGAAACATACATATAATTATTATATATTGAATAAACCTTCACATTTCTCCTACGCCGCTTTTCTCTCTTTATTTCAAGAAAGCACACATGCTTCAGCAAAACCTATTACCCAAACCTTTGTAAAATTATCCTGGCTAGGAGACTGTTCGCATAGGAGTGACGATGTGATTTGTGAGCGGGCTTATCGTAAGCAAATACGACAAAATCAAGGTAACATCATCAACCTGATGAAATGGTTGAAGTGCCAGTCTGGTCCTCCTCAAGTAGCACTTAAGCGCCGTTTTGACACCATTATGAGACCTCCAACAGGAAGATATCTAAAGCCAGCCAGAGCTGTTGATATAATGGGGAAGACTGACGCGGCTTAGGTTGGCACACTGACCCAGGATATTGCAGAAAGGAGCACCCAGTGACCTTAATCGCTTAGCTGCCAAGCCCGGACATTTACAGAGAAAGTGCTCAACAGTCTCCTTCTTTGAAAGGTCCCCACAGCTTCTGCAATGTGGGTTAAATGGTAACTCTAGCTTTTTCGCATGTGTGCCGATCGTCCAGTGGCCGGTAAACATAGCTACGCGTTTGGAAATTCAATGGCGAGGAGTCCAAAGGACCTTCTGGGTCCTTCGTATATTGTACTGGGTGCTAGGATTTTCCAAATAGCACATGAAGAAATGGAGCTCCATCTTTTCTGCGCTGTCCTAAGAAATAATTGGTGCAGTTCCCCTTTATTAGCCATCAGGGAGATGCCGAGTAGGAGGTCTCTGAGTCCAATTCAGTCCCCGTTCTGGCGAGCTAATCAGTAATTTCATTTCTCTCTATTTTCCTATGTACCCGCACATCCAAGAGATTTGATCTCCTCTTTACAGGAGTTAACTATATAGTATCGTTCTGCACCATGGCGTCATGAGAGCCTTGATCGCGGATCGACTATCGGAGAAAATGTTAATATCCCCTCGCTCCCGCGTTGCCTAAGAGTGCAGGATCGCAAAGACATCTGCTTAAAAAAACGCTGGCTGTTTTAGAGGTAAAGGTAAAGGTAACATCACATTCACAGACATTTTTTTCGGCGACGAAACAAGTTTATGATTGAACAAACAGTATTGCTAGATGAGTTTCTTAATAATAATAACAATTTTTTATAAAAATATATTTTACTTTAAAACAAAAACCACATGAATCCAAGTTCAAAGTTTTTTGTGCAGAATTCGAATTTCCATCAAAATTTCAGACTAATTACTCAGAATCTCTAGAACATTTCAGGGTATGCAGTTTTATAAGCTGTATAATTCTAGCAAACGCGAGATAGCTTAAAACTCCCGTTGATTTTTTATATATTTTTCATGACGATGTTGCGCATTTTCTCCATATAAAAAAATTTCGTGCATTTGAAACTTGGAGTAATGTGGTCTTGTTTTTTATAGACTTAACTATATTTTTATAAAAAAATAATTTCTATTAAAAAACTTTAAAATTAATTAAATAGCTAAAATTTCTCAATATGAAGTACTTTTATAGGTTCATAAGCCTACCAACTAGAGATTGGCCTCGACTATTCTATGTTTGGTCATTAATGTTTGATTCGACCTCGCGAAGAAAAGTGTGAATTTCAGCAGAATTTTTCAAATATTTTTATAAACCCTTAATTTTTCTAACATTCTTGAGTATTGGCATGAAATCAAACGTGTTCAATAAAAATTGCTTTATAGGATGAACCAGCATGTAAGTATGCTCCGGCTCTGGGTGTGACTAGTGACAAACTGTTCAGTGCTTTCGGTGAGGTATCGTATGATTGATGAGTGGTTCCACTTGCTCGACACCAATGACTATACGTTTTTGTTTTTACATTACAATTACATAATTATCCCTTCCTTGACTTCGGTGGTTGTCTCGCGGACATGTATGCATAGCTGGACTGTACCATCAGTTTGCCTAGGCATACCATTAGGTCCCCTTATGTTGGAGAGGTCAGGCTGGAGATGTTAGACTAATATGGGAATATGACTGGATGAGCCAGATGACGTAGCGGCAAAGATAGTTGAAAACGTGGATGACAGTGAGGTGACTGTGAACTTCTCGCTGGTACCTTACGAAAGTGAGAGAATCGGCGATGTTGACAACAAGCTCGAGGCGTTAGGAGAAGTCGGCATAAGAGACTTCATCGGAATATCACTGTCAGACCTCGATGTCATGACAAACTGTCGAGACAATAGATGAAAGTGAAGTGATGAAGAAGTACTATGGTCAACACTAATATTGTTTAAATAAACCCTCACCATGCCAAAGCCTCCCAGCCGGTAAAAGCAAAGACAATTATCAGGTATAAGCTGAGTGCAGTGCTGGTCCAGGAGCTCTGGGTCTTCAGGGGCCAGAATAGAGGTTCAACAGCAACAATTACGCAGACAATATGGGGCATCAGATATGACACCCTCAGAATATCTATCATATTGACTGGTAATATGCACTTTCTATGTCTTTCAGAGTTTTGATCTAGAGATCAATAAGTAGTAGCGGTACAAGTATCGATTAGCATCAGAGGATGCCAAAGAAATGTTGTGGTGGCATCTTTGTGTTTACTAGGGAATGAAACTCTGGTACCACTTGATTTAGTCTGCAGACTGTTAGAACTTTGTGGTCAAATTTTAAATGGTGTACAAAACAGAAATGTTGTTGGAATGAATTTTTTTTATATAGTTTGGTAGATAATTCCATGAGGTTTTTTGTTTTTTGAATATGATATCTAGGAGCTACATGGTCTATTCCATCAGTCCAATAAATCGATTGTTAAGCGCGCCATATGGCAGGTAGCACCGTCTTATTCTAACCAAATGTCGATGTTTAGCTGATTAATTTTTGGAAAAATAATTCAGTCAGCATGACTCGATAGCACTCGCCACTTACCGTAGCGGTAGCTTCTTTCTCATTTCGAAAGAAATAAGGACATATGATGCCGCCACCGTGTAAACCGCACGTAAAATGGACGAAGTGCTTTATAAACATCGCGAACAGATTAATTTTTTTTTTTTCAAAGTAAATTTTCACAACTTGGAAGCATTGTTCTGGCGTTAGACGATTTATAATGACTTTTCGAACCTAACTGAACAGAAATGTGAACACAGTTTGTCATTCTCGGCTATCAAGCTATGGTTATCGATATCAATCGTTCTCATGCAGAGAAGAAAGTAAAATTCAATAAAATAGGAAAAATACAAAACTTTATTGTGGAGGGCTCAGAAAAATTCTCTGAATCCATGCAGGGGGCGTAAATCCCATAACAATAATAGCAAAAATAAAAATTAAATAACTATAGCAATTTCGAGTATTAATTGCAATGTTATGCAACATTGCTTTTTCAGCAAGAAGAAATTAGTTCGTTTAAATATATTAGATTTTGACATGCCGCGGCACACTGTTTTCGAATTTAGTCTCAGGAATGTAATACCATATTACAATTTAAAATTTAAATTCACACACCTGTATATTCTCATTTCTGACTTAAACGCTGCACTGAGTAAAATTTTCAAATTCAGATTTGGCTCTCCATAGAGATATTTAAAAACTGAAGTTATGTTGCGCAGTTGTGAAGTTGGCGGCCGCCGTAGCCGAATGGGTGGTGCGTGACTACCATTCGGAATTCACAGAGAGAACGTTGGTTCGAATCTCGGTGAAACACCAAAATTAAGAAAAACATTTTTCTAATAGCGGTTGCCCCTCGGCAGGCAATAACAAACTCCGAGTGTATTTCTGCCATGAAAAAGCTCCTCATACAAATATCTGCCGTTCGGAGTCGGCTTGAAACTGTAGGTCCCTCCATTTGTGGAACAACATTAATACGCACACCACAAATAGGAGGATAAGCTCGGCCAAACACCCAAAAAGGGTGTACGCGCCAATTATAAATGTATATATGTTGCGCAGTGTTCCGTACTTGCAAATATTTTTAAAAATTAAATTTTTAAATATGCCTTGCTCTGAGGATCAGAAGAGTCCCAGAATATTTAATTTAAAAGTCCGGTTCTGGTCATATAGAATTTGGAAGACTTCATATTTGTGTAGTCGCACCTCTAATTCGTCTAGCAAGGACCTTTTATTTTTCACTATAGAGCATTCATGTGGAATCAGCGACGTTTTACTGAGATATAAATGATGTTTTTAGGTCACAGTACTCTTACACCCAGTATTCCACCCAATATTATCTTTATCCCGAAAATAAATTTTTGTGGTGACCGAGAGAACATTTTAACAAAGCGGCATGCAAAATGCACCAAACGCTTCAAATCGCTCCTTTGTCAACTTTCAATTACACGCTGGACACTTAGGAAGGCTTGCAGTTTATTTTTTGTTATTAGTGCATATTAAATTAAATGCCACTGACGCGAATCTCAACAAAATTATACTCACTGGCATTCCTCAGCACAGAGTTAGGCAAAAGTTTGCACATTACTAGTATTTCATGAGGCATCAACTTTGATGGAACTCGTTTAAAACAATTATAAATCTTTCATGTCCTTTGGGAAATTAGTTAGTAAATGTCATGCCATCGACATTGCTGCACGGCGACGTTTAGCTGCCATGGCCAACATGTTCGACAAAAGCCAGCAGTGCGAATTTCAAATGAGTAGTGAAACTAAAAAGAAAGTTTAAATCTGAAGTCTTTATGTAAATGGTAGTACGAGTACATATTATCAAATGGATTTAATGGAGGAGGTCATTATACATAGACACATACATATGTACGCGTATATGTCTGTTCAAGTATGCTGCAAGAGAACTCAGTAGTTGGCAGTAGAAGGAAAGCTCAGTTGTTGGCTTCTAGTGAATATAATGGGTGATTTTTGAGCTATTATCTTTTTAAATAATTCGTTTAAACAGCTGACGTACGTTTCGTGTTTAGTTTCACTGTCAAAAATCTTCAGGTTGGTCCATAATTTAACCCTGAATCGTCTTACAAACGAATAATGCTTGCAAATCATTGAATTTTATTATAAAAATGCGTGTTCTGTTAAGAAAGTTTATCGCGCGCTTCTTCCATTTTATGGTCAGTTTAATCGACCCACTGAAGCAGCTATTCGAGCTATTGTGACTAAATTTAGAACCAACTTACGTGACTGCGAACTGAAGAAAACATCGCAGCTGTATCGGCCAGTGTTAATGATGACCATCAATTATCGATTCGTCGCTGTTCGCAGCAATTGGGCCACTGTTACTCAACAACGTGGAAAGTTTTTAAAAAAATCATCCTTTATGTAAGTATAGTCTACATTGAACCATACAATATTACCTGAAATATAGTCACCCAGAATACAGAAGTTGCCATTATTGAATCGTTTATTATATCAGCCATTGGCATTATGTGATGGTATAGCTGGAATATTTTCCTCCTACATTGTCGGAGCCAATACTCGTATATGACACACAAAACAATAGACTTGAAATATTATTCACGATATTCACGCGTATCATTATTCTTCAGTATCAAAAGTAGATACTGGGCGGTTTTTCCGTAGAATTGGGCGAATAGTAGTATTTGCTTTATTAAACTTATGCATTGCCCTCTTCCTCAAATCTAAGTAATTTTTTTATTTCAGTTGCAACGGCTTCGTACTTTGTGCTACTACTTTTGTTGGCATGCATTTCACTAATTTCATTCATTAAAAGTTTTTCATATTTAATTTTATCACCACCTACAACAACAAAAACTGTGTTTTTAATGCGAGATGATAAGCCACAATGGAGTTGCTCTATGGTCACGAGTATGTAGGAAAAATCTGCAAAAAATCTTAAAATGTTGTAGAGTAGTAAATTAATTAAGTATTTTTTCTGCTCTCTTTTGAATTCTGTGACTTCGGCATTGCAGTGTTTGTGAAGCATCTCGTCATACATTTGTATGTGTGTATGTGTACATGTAGAAAAGGTGACTTGATAAATTTCGCATGCTAAATAACTCGATTTTTTAATTGTTTCGAGTTCTCAACATACGGGGGACTAACAAAAGTTCGGCAAGTCGATGGTATTTTTTATTTTTTTCAGTTTTGCTATTGTCATAAAATATTTGATTTAAAATTTCAGAAAAATCGATTAAAATGGAGACGAGAAAACGTAAAATAATTAATGCAATGTCACTAGAAACTCGGTGCACTCGGTGCGGCGCAGCGGAAAATTCGTTACTAAATACTTTATAGCCTTCGACGTACGGGTTTCGATGATCGGAACAGCTTACAAAGCTTGGTTTTTAAGCAGTACTCAGACACCAAATAACAGTCCATGGCATAGAGCTCGAAAGGAGCAATTCCACCTGTGAAAGCCAGGCAGCAAAAATCAGCAAAAAAAGGGATGATGAGATCCTTCTCAGACAGTAATTGTCGAATAGTGTACTGAAACCTGCTTACCAAAAGTTTTCAAAAATTTACTTAACTTCATTACGCTTTATAGCATTGAAGAAATTCGTCCATCCCATATTCTCCGGATCTGGCATCGCGTGATTTCTGGTTATTTCTAAAAATTGAGAGGAAAAGTCTTTGGTAGAATGAAGAGATAACAAATGCGTTTAATGCTGAATTAAAGAAGCTACAAAAATCCGATTTTGAGGACTGTTTTCAACAGGGGATTTACAGATTTAAAAAAAAATTTTGAAATTAATAGTGAATATGTGGGGAAGGTAAAAAATAATGAAGATTAAAAATAAAAAATAAACAAAAACGTATACTTTTTTCAATTCAATTCATTGAACTTTTGCTTTTAGCAGATATAAAGATATAAGGCGAGCTTTGGTCGCCGTAGCCGAATGGGTTGATACGAGATTACAATTCAGGAGTGCGTAAGTTCGAATATCCGTGCATGAACATCAAATAATAGAAAAAGTTTTTTCTAATAGCGACCGCCCCTCATCAAGCAATGCCAAGCCTCCGAGTGTATTTCTGCCATGAAAAAGCTGCTCATAAAAAATATCTGCCGTTCGGAGTTGGCTTGAAGGTAGGTAGGTAGGTAGGGTGGTTGTCGTAAGACACACTTAGACCTTCAGCAGGTCCATTGTGATGCCACTGGAGCTTATTCTTACTCTACGTGTTCCCTTTCAAACCATCCGGTTGCTTTAATAAACGAGCAGAGCTTCGTTAGCTTTAGATGGGCTATATCCGCTACATCGGTTAGAAATGCTGTATCGAGGGTGCGCAGCCTTCTCCTAGCTAGGCTTTCACACTCACATAAAAGGTGTCTGACTGTTTCCTCTTCTACTGTATTTAGACAGCTTCTACAGAAATCGAAGTAAGGTAGTCCTAACCTTCTAGCGTGGCTGCCTATTAAACAATGACCTGTTAAAACACCTATCATTTTTCTTATAGATTCCCTGTTGAATCTTAGCAAGATCTTCGATCGACCGCTGTTCCAGTTCGGCCATGTCTGTCTGCTTAGTTCGCATGTTGTGAGGTTTTGCCAGATTGTATTTACCTTTTTGATGGTTTCCCTGTCTATAAGTAATTTACAAGTGGCTAAAGGTATGGGTAGCAGCGCCTTATCCGGTTCGAGATCGAGCGTTGTACCGGCTCTTGCAAGTTCATCTGCCTTACAATTTCCTGGAATGTCCCTGTGGCCCGGTACCCAGATAAGGTGCACCTTGTAGCACTTAGATACGTCATCTAGTAGTTTAAAACATTCTAGAACTGTTTTTGACGAGTGTGTTTTTGATTCCAGCGCTTTTATTGCTGCTTGACTGTCCGAGTAAATGAAGACTTCATTTGTGGATAATACTCTCGTTTTTATCTCTTTAAGCCCCTCTTTTATGGCAGTGACTTCCGCCTGAAATACACTGCAATGATCAGGTAAGCGGAATGATTGGCATACTCCGAGTTTGTCGGAGTAGACCCCTCCACCTACTTTGTTATCCAGTTTTGAGCCATCTGTGTAGATGTTTACTTTATTTATCTTAACAATGAGCCCGTTATTCCATTCCTCTTTGGAAGGAAATACTGTGACGAAGGATTTATACAAATTGATGTCCTTGGTTCTACAGAAATCCGTTGTGTTGGGAATGCAGGGGAATTGTTCTAAAATTGAGGAGTGTCCTCTTTGGTTCGTTCTGAGTAGGCCGATTTCTCTTAGTCTGAGAGTTGCTTTGGCAGCTGTTTGCTTACCGTACTGCTCTATTGGTAAGATGTTAAGCATGATATTTAGTGCATCTGTGGGTGTGGTTCTGAGGGCCCCGCAAATGCAAAGACTGGCCATTCTTTGTACGTGTGCCATGGTTCTTTTAATGTACAATTTATCTAAAGCTGGCCACCATACTAATATGCCGTATGTTAGGATAGGTCTGACAATTGCCGTGTAAAGCCAATATACGATAGATGGGGAGAGACCCCAACTTAGTCCTATCAGCTGTTTACAAGAGTATAGTGCTATTGTCGCCCTTTTTACTCTATCTTCGACATTTGCCTTCCATGTTAGCTTTCGGTCCAGTATTAGACCTAAGTAGTGGGCCTCATCACTAAATGACAGTGCCGTTCCTCCTAGAGTTGGAGGAGTTATATTCGGTATTTTGTGTTTCCTCGTAAATAGGATTAGTTCAGTTTTATTGGGGTTGACGCTTAGCCCATTTGCTTTTGACCAGTTTTCAACCATATTTAGTAAATCCTGCATGATTTCTATGAGTGTATTGGGGAATTTCCCCCTTACTACCATTGCAACATCGTCCGCATATGCTACTACGTGTTGTCCTCTCTCCTCTAGGCTCTTTAGCAATGAGTTTAGTGCCAGCACCCATAGGAGAGGGGACAGCACGCCGCCTTGAGGTGTTCCTCTGCTAACTTTTTTCTTGATCTCTGAGGCCCCTAGGGTTGCGATCACAAATCTGCTCAAGAGCATGTTTTTGATGAACTCAACCAGAGCTCCAGAGATCCCGAAATCCGTCAGTGCCTTTATTATGGTATCCGGTAGGATGTTGTTGAATGCGCCCTCGATATCTAGGAAGGCTACCAGTGTGAATTCTTTGTTATACATTGACTTCTCGATTTCTGTAACAAGTGAGTTAAGTGCTGTTTCGGTTGATTTCCCTTTACAGTACGCATGTTGTGAGATGCTGAGCTTATTAGGGCTGATGTTAGCCCTAATGTGTCCTTCTAGAATTCTTTCTAATGTCTTTAGCAGAAAGGAGGATAGGCTTATTGGCCTGAAATCCTTAGGTGTTGTGTGTGAACTTTTTCCCGCTTTGGGGATAAAGACCACTTTTACCTCTTTCCATGTTGATGGGACACTTTTCAGTTTCAGAGCGGCCTTAAATATGGCCGTCACCCACTCCATGATGTAGTTGAGTGAATGTTGTATTTGGGCCGGGAATAATCCATCTGGGCCCGGTGATTTGAATGGTTTGAACGTGTTCACTGCCCAGGTTATCCTAGTTTCAGTGATTATTTCTTCAATGTCAGAATTTGATCTTTCCGTACCATTGTCGATTACTACGTTAGATGATTCGTTGCAGGGAAAGTGCGTGTCCACTAGCAACTTCAACGTTTCGTCACTCGAAGTAGTCCAACCCCTGTCCGGTTTTTGGAGGTATCCGATGGGATTGTGTTTTTTTGAGAGGATTTTGCGCAGTCTGGAGGCCTCTGTGGTTCCTTCGATTTCTCCACAGAACTTTCTCCAACCAGACCTTTTCGCTTTCCTAACTTCTTTTTTGTAAATTTTTAGTTTACTGTAGTAGCAGTCCCAGTCTTTACTCTCTCGTGTCGCTTTCGCTCTGTTAAACTGTTTTCTGCTGTCGTTTCTTAATGTAGACAGGTCTTCTGACCACCAGGGCGGCTTTTTCTTCCCCTTATACCTACTTAAAGGGCAAGCCTTGTTTAGCGCAGTTCTACAGACCTCCGTAAGGGTTTGTACGTGTTCGTTCAATGATTCTCTGTCTTCAATAGTAATATTTTGGGAATTTGGAAGTCTTTCCTTAAGTTCCCGTTTATATATATGCCAGTTGGTCTTTTTCAAGTTCCTGTTGGCGGGTGGAGCCCGTGGGTTGTTTCCCCCAAATTTAATTTCTATGTAGCGATGATCGGAGTAAGAGTGTTCATTCAGAACCCTCCACTGCGTCATCTTTCCGTAAAGGGACTTGCCAGCGTAATATCAAGAACTTCTTGTCTATTGCGCGTAATAAATGTAGGTTCGTTGCCTTTGTTACACACTAAAAGCTTACTACATATAATATAATTAAAGAGAGACTCACCTCGTTCGTTTGTATCCGAGCTCCCCCATATGGTATGGTGGGCATTGGCATCCCCTCCTAGTACTAGTTTGCGGTTGTGAGCTTTGCAGTCTTCCACAAGGCTTCTTATTAGCGGTGACGGCAGTGGACCTGTGTCGTCTCCGGCAAAATAGAACGAGGCTAGCCAGGTGTTGCTTCCGCTCACTTCCCAGCTAACCGTCGTAGTATCTGCGTTACTGAAATTATGAATCATAAAGATATTAAGATGTACTTTTGCCATTATGCATGCTCTTTTAGTACCTTCACAATTAGTCTTATATACTTTATAACCTGATGTCCTCAGACCGCAGATTTCGCCATTCCGTACCCAGGGTTCCTGGATGAGGACTACATCCGGCTGATCTTCTGCCAGACGATCCAGGAGGGCATGGCAGGCTTCCTTACAATGGTGTAGGTTTATCTGAAGAAGATGCATTAGCTGTTAACGTTACGTCTGGGTCTTCTTTGCTTTCGCATAAAAGTTCCCTTTCGGAATACTTACGCTGTTGTGTGGGATACTTACCCTCCCGTTCGAAGTACAACCTCCCTAAGCCCATTTCTGAGCCTGAAGAGGCGTATTCTTCTTCGGTGGGCTGGTCGTCCTCGCTCATTGGCTCGGTTTCGCTCATGGGTTCCAGCTCCCTCCTTGGCTTTTCGCTTTCGTTAGTGGCGAGGAACTCAATAGCATCCGTGTCGGTTTTATAAATGTGGAGCTTCACCTTCACAAAACCGTACCGCAGTTGCCCGTCGCATTTCGCTAACGGTTCGATTGAGTTCTCCGTGAGGAGCAGGAGAGCCTGCATGGTGGCGCGCTTCTGCTCTTTCGATTCGTCCGCGCTGTTTTGGTTGGTAATGGTTTTGACGTATCTCCACTCCTGCGTTGGGATATCTGGATTGCAGACCCGGATGAACTTCATAATCTCTACCGGGTCTTCGACGGTTGAAGGTAACCAAACCCTTGCTCGAGGCCTGGACGGAATATCCTTCCTGTCCACGACCACTAGTTTGGCATTTGGGTACACTTCTCCAACTTTGGAGATGGCCTCTTTGTACAGCTGAACCGATCTCTCATCGTCGCACGCTATTATTTTTATCTGGCCTTGGTGCCAGTCTAAATCTTCGCACGCAGGCGGGGGGCCGGGGTTCTCCAGAATGACCTTCAGTGCCACTTTCGTTAGCTCGGCCTCTACCCATTTCCATTGGGCCTTGGGGATCATACCTTCAGGATGGTTCTGGTCCAGGACCCCTATGATAAAGCGGTCTTTTGCAACCTCCGCAAATGATTTTCTGGGCGTCACGCCCATTGGTTTGTGCCTTTTTGCACTTGGCTTATTCTCCTCCAAGGACCGTTGTCGTTTTGGAGCCGACTGTGTTGGTTTGAAGTCAGGGTTGAAATCAGGGCTTGAAACTGTAGGTCTCTCTATTTGTGGAACAACATCAATACGTACACCACAAATAGAGAGAGAGAGAGAGAATAGAGGAGTTCGGACAAACACCTAATTATTTATATTATATATTTTTTATTATTGCTTTTCAAATCGTTCCACATGAAAGTATGAAAAATTGCTTGATCCTGTTGTAAACGTTCAAAAGACAAGCGCCCTGCTTTTCGTCACATGTCGCTCAAACTTTTATGCATGTATGTACCATACTTCAATTGATTTTTAAAGCATGCCACCTAAAGTATATAAAAAACAAGAACGAAAACGAAAATTTCCCCGAGGAGCGGAATTCTCTAGCGAGCAGGGAAGTAATGAATCGAAAGTGGCAACTACGCGCGAACTAATACCAAGAAAACTCCTAGAGTTGTGAAACAACCAGTCCACAATAATGGTGGATCAAAGCTCGCACATCATTGACTTTTTACAATACGATCTTTTAGTCAAAAACCATTTTCACCGGATTTAGCTTCCGGCGGTTTTTTTCTTTTTCTGAAAACTAAAAAACTCATGAAAGGATACATTTGCTACTATCGAAGGATAGCTGGAAGAGCTGACGGCCATACTATAGCGCATTTAAAAATTGTTTCTCTGTTTTGACCATATTTTCCCTGATTTTCATTAAAATTATTTAAAATGAAGAAGTCAATATATTTTTTTCCAAATTAGCGTACAGTTCTTTTATACATTAAAATAATATAAATTTTTTGTTTTTTTTTTTTAATCATTTAAAATGACACTCAATTCGCAGCGGGGCCTCTCAATCGGCGGGTATTGTAGCATCGGCGTCAGTGACCTGAATACAAAAAACCAAAAATTTTTTGTTTATTAATATCGTAATTTCTATATGAATTAAACAAAAATAAAAAAAAGAAATTCCCGGAATAAAATGATTCAAAAAAAAAAAAATGAATTTTAGGGCGAATTTTCCTACTAACTATTTTTGCCTCGAGAAAATAATTTTTCCGAAAAATTTTCGAAAACTTGTATTCACATAGAAAGTAATATCATAAAAAAGATGTGTTCAAAATTTCAGGGAGATCGGTCAATAACTTTTCGAGTTATCGTGTACGCTAAAGTCGGCAACGTAACTATGTTATACCTCTCCCAGCGCTCGAACGCAAAGAATAGAGTCCTCACGGTTAACGATCTCTAATATAAGAAATACTTTTATTTACGTTCTAAAAATTGTTTGACATATTTTTAAAGGATTATATGTGACCTGGTCTACGAAAACAAGTTTTCGAGAAAACAGCAGTTAAAGTTTAAACTTCTAAAAAACCTTGTAACTTTTTTAAATATTAATATTTTTCAATCCGGTTTGCTTATTTTCTTCAGCATAGATCACAGAAGCAGTGATTACACCTCAGACTGTTCAGGAATGGGTCAGTTTTTAATTTGCACAAATTATTGTCTTCGTTATTCTAATTTGTATCATGACAAAAAAATCAGTCTTTTTCGTATTTGTACTTTTCTTTTTTTTTACTTTGAAGAAACTTTTAAACAAATTATGACTTTCTAGTTTTCACCATTTTAAAGAGCCTTTCACACACTCTTCGAATCAACAAAAAAGTGAAAAATGATTTTTTGACGCGTAAGGTACCTTTTCATAGACCAGGTCACATATTAACATTTTATGAAAAAAAATTTTTTGTACAGGTATCTGTCCCCTTAAGGGCATCCAATTTGTTTCGAAAAAATCAAAAAGTCACCTTGTTTGAAAAAACCGTTTGCATTTATATGTATTGCCACTTATTTTTTTATGCCAATGCATCCCTGTAGGAAATTTCTGAGCTAGCAACATACATTTATGGTGCAGAACTAATACCATTTCATGCATTCTGAGCCAATTCGCTCCTAGTGTTGTGGTTGGGCTAAAGAAAAAATAATATGCATACGATTGCCCTTTTGATTGCTGCTTGTCTTCTGAAACATTATTCGACGTGGTTTTTTCTCAAATATATACAATAAAAGTAAGTTTTTGTGCCACTTTTGATTTTCTCTATAATTTAAATTATCAAATTTGATAAATTAAAGGGCTGTATAAGTACAATAGTTCTAAGAAATTAAAAACATTTAAACTGAAAACTTGTTAGTCTCTGCCAAGAATCGAACTTATCATCTCTTCAATGCTCCATCATTAATTTAGTCGACTTTTTGGACAGCGGCAATATGTTGAGGCAGGTGTTTATTTCGCATGGATAGAATTTGAAGAACTCCACACTGATTCGAATTAACCGGAAAAAGGATATACAGCGTCCAAATCTAATTTACGGAAATTAGTACTAGTTCCGAACCAGTGAAGAAAGGATGCCACAGGGTTAAGTAATGCTTTTCAGGATATTGCAGTAGAAAATTAACAAGTTGCTTATGTATATGGCAAAGAGAAGTAAAGCGAAAGGAGTAATGATGATTTTTCCAGCATGGATTATAAATAATTCTTGTAGATAAGTAATGTTTGCAAGTAAAGCAACTGCGGAAGCCAAAGATCATTCACAGATTAACTTGGTCAACTGGTCACTGTTGGTCATATGAAAATATATTTACATAGATATCTATGTGTAGTCGTATGCAAAGGACTAGAACAACAAATTTGACGGACTGATGACTAAATTTCGGTGTAAAATAATGTGATAGAGGATTTAGCCAAATTTACGTGGCAGTCAACTCTTACTCGTACTATGTTTGAAGATAATTATCATCAAAAGTAAGTAATTAAGTAGAAAGTGTGTAAAAAAATGAATAAATGTTGGCGAATGAAAAATATAAAATTTTCAATGAGCAGACGATTTTTTTTCCGCCAAAAAAGTTGAAAATTAGTGACATTAGGTTATGTCACTTCGACGAGAATTATAAATTCGCCTACGGTGGTGCTATTAAAGGAGTAATAGGTGAATGATCGAACGATGGCTATGTACTGTTTCTTTGCCAATTGATTTAAGTATTTTGACCCTGTCGTAAATTTTTCTAAAAATTGGTTTATTTGTATGCTTCAGTATAATAAGCGCCCGCCGTAGCCGAATGGGTTGGTGCGTGACTACAATTCGGAAGTGCCCGGATACGAAACACCACATTAAAAAAAAAAAATTGTACATATTTTTGTTGAAAATTGTTTGTCGAGACATTTTTTATGTAATTTTTAGAAAAATTCTCAACTCAGATTTTTTTTATTTATTTTTTATTAATAGATGTGAGACTAGCTCAATAATTCCTGCAAGTTTTGTAATGGGGTCACCGTAACTTCCCGGGTTATATTCAAATATGTGCAGCAAAATATTGCGAAGCTCTGTCTAGTTTACTTCTTATTACTAGTATTGCCCATGGTCGAAAATTCGACCAATAACAGTTTGCTCTGTCCAAAAATGATAGAAATAAAATTGTACCTATCATACAGTGCGTAACGTCCCACTAGTTTAGTTGTGCAGTGTTTCTAACCCTTTGCTCTTCACAATAAATTTAGTGCTTTGTATACCCAAAATGCGACAATTTTTTAGTTTGGTGTGGAATTTGAAGCTACCAAAACGATAAGTTAAAAAAAATGTGTATAATTAAAACTCGATATAATAAACTCGAAAAAAAAAACGCGTAAGCGGTTATCGCGCCAATTGAGAAGATAAATATGAATTTTAACCAATTTTCACTTTTAATGCTATTTAGAATAGTAAATGCATGTTTAAGTAGAGAAGAAATCGAAAAAATTCTACCTGTTCTGTGTTCTACATTTGTGTGCCAACAAGTTTGGATCCTTTTCAAGGTGCGACCAGAGTAATAAATTACTCGAGAGAATGTTGTCAAAATTTTCGCCTATTTCATACCAAGATATATAATATATATTAGGGTGGTCCAAAAAAAAATTTGTATGCTTTTTTTATATTATATAATGTTATAATAATTTCATTAAAAAGCCCATATATTCAGTAACATATATATATATATATTAGGGTGGTCCAAAAATGCATGGGAAAAAATTTATATTAAAATTTTTATGCTGCCGCCCCCCATAATAGTAAAGAATGAAAAATAAAAAGACCCGTATTTTTTTTTTTTTAATCAGACCATATTTAATGGTGCCGCCGGGGCTTTGAAATATCTCATGTATTTTGCATGGGAAAAAAATACTTTTTCGTAGATTTCATGTAAAAACCTGGAAAATGAATATATTTTAACCGGATACCTCAGTTTCTCTTCATAATTGGTCAGGGAATAACAACCAATTATGAAATAATTAATTTTTTTTGTATTAACTATTTTCATAAAAGTAATATAAAATATTGTTTTTTGATTTTTTCTTAGATTTTCGTTTTATGGGGGCTTTTTGGGGTTCTATAAAAAATAGTTAATACAAAAAAATTAATTATTTCATAATTGGTTGTTATTCCCTGACCAATTATGAAGAGAAACTGAGGTATCCGGTTAAAATATATTCATTTTCCAGGTTTTTACATGAAATCTACGAAAAAGTATTTTTTTCCCATGCAAAATACATGGGATATTTCAAAGCCCCGGCGGCACCATTAAATATGGTCTGATTAAAAAAAAAAAATACGGGTCTTTTTATTTTTCATTCTTTACCATTATGGGGGGCGGCAGCATAAAAATTTTAATATAAATTTTTTCCCATGCATTTTTGGACCACCCTAATATATATATATATATGTTACTGAATATATGGGCTTTTTAATGAAATTATTATAACATTATATAATATAAAAAAAGGTTTGATTGTATTGGCTTCCAGGCATTTTGGCATCATCAAGCAATTCCTTTTCTAAAGTGACATTTACATAGTCGGTCCGTACGACCAACTCACTTAGACCATACAGGTCCGTTGTGATACCACTGTGCGACACAAGAACCTTGTTTATTTATTTTCATGAAACCATTTTGAGGCCCTTATGAAGCGCAGGATTGGTCTAATCTCCGCGCCAGATAGTTCTGTAAGAGAATTGAAAAAGTGTTTACCTAGAAAACCTGCTCTGATTTTAGCTAAGGCTGGACAATTGCAAAGGAAAAGATCAACTGTTTCTTCCTCTTCCTCTTCCTCATCTCTACAACTTCTACAATATTCATGGTCAAGGAATGCCTGCCAAATAGCCAGTGGCCGGTGACACAACTTGCTGAACGAGAACTCTTCCTTGAGTGATGTAATTGGTATCGTTGATATCTTTGTTTCTCGCTTCTTATGCATCCTTAGACAATACTAGATTCTTGAGCTTTTGAACATCCGATCTGCTCCAGACATATGTATCGAAATATACTTCTGTTAGGTGTTTGGCCGAGCTCCCCCTCTTCTTTGTGGTGTGCGTTTTGATGGTGCTACACAAATGGAGGAACCTACAGCCCCTACATCTGAACGGCAAATGGTTTTTATGAGGAGCTTTTTCATGGTAGAAATACACTTGGAGGTTTGCCATAGTCTGCCGAGCATTCATGGTAGTCAGGCAGCAACGTATTCGGCTACGGCGGCCGCGTAGATCATTGTTTATGAATACTATTATAAATCAACTAAGCGGTTGATGTCTTTGTGAACTCTGTTAATCTGGCAGAGGTTATATTCAGCACAAGTGTAAAGTTCATTACATTCCTTCTCGCTTTATACTCCATATGGCACTAATTTCTTTGCATCCTCGTTGAAACACCAATTAACATTGGGTAAGTTAGTGTCATACTAAATAATTATGTTTTGATCTTCAGTTAGTCTTGAAGGAGGTATGTAACTTACACTAATGAATAATTCGTGCGATTTGGTTTGCGTTATTTTTTTATTGCGGTCTGTATCTATCTCACAAAATCAGGTTTTACTGTATATGGAATAGAAAAATTATGTATCAGTATATAGGGGCTTTTTTTTCAAA
The DNA here is from genome assembly GCF_027943255.1 of Anastrepha obliqua. Lineage (NCBI taxonomy): Eukaryota > Metazoa > Arthropoda > Insecta > Diptera > Tephritidae > Anastrepha > Anastrepha obliqua. Next base: position 37,600,331 of record NC_072896.1, read on the forward strand.
GCAAATATCGTAAATTTCCCTTAATTTCCCTTGGTACTAAATTCTTAAAATCGCATAGTTCTATAAAATAAATACCTACGTTTTCATATCTCTAACAACTACCATCACTCTGGAAGTTTTACTAGCTACGTTTGTGGAAATAATTTGCCATCAAAGCCAGCTTCCGCCTTTTTTTATGCTACTAGTCCTTACGTGAAATTACGCACATCGATTATATGGAATTTCAACGCATTTACCTTCGGAAATTAACCTACTTATACCCACACACCTTCACACTATAGCGTAATGTGCAATGCATATCATATTGCGCGCATTAATGCTGACTCGATAGCGGCGTAAACTTTTCATAAGCACTGAAGCAACAAACGACCAATAAGAACTGTTTACTTATATACATACATACTCAATTCCAAACATATATATGGACATATGCGCAGACGTACTCTTATGCAGTACACCGTAGTTGCATTTAAGTGAGTTTATTTACCATCATTATCGACGGCATAAATTAATTATGCGCTCTCAGCTGTGTATGCTGAGATATGCCTAGGTGCACGCAAACAAACACTAGCTTCGGTTGTTGTTGCTTTTGGTCGTTTTGCTGCAATCTGAGTCCTTATTATCTTCGGCGATAAAATTTCAAGTGGCATAAATTGGCAGTCACGTGCGTTAAATGCGTTAATTACGTGCTTGCATGCGTTTTTGAATGCCTCTCTCTCTCTCTCTCTCTTTCTCTGTTTTCTACTTCCCACATTTAAACTTTTGATTACTCATACCACCCGGCTGGCCGGTATGTCTATTGGAATGCGAACGCAACCGCCTTGGCGTTCGTTTGCTTACATTTACGCCTGTTGGTAATTGGTAGTAAGTGTAGCTTAAATTATAATTTCCTCTTTAATGACTTATGAGTGAATGCGCGCAAGTCGAGTTGGCAAATGGAGATATACAAGTATGGAGGCACTTAAAAAGTGTTAATTGTTAGTTATTGCAAGTTTGACAATTTATTATACGTATGTGCTAGCTGTGGCACTTATTATTACTGTACTTTAATGCACATATTTAACAAAAGTAATTACTCTAGTGGCCGCCGTACCCAAACGGTTTCGGGCGTGACTACAACCCGAAACCACCAAACATGAAACAAAACAATGCTAGAACATATTTTTTCTAACAGCAGTCACCCCTCCACAGGCAATGGCAAACCTCCGAAAGATTTCTGCCATGAAAAAGCTCTTCATAAAAAATATCTGCCGTTCGTTTATTAAACAAAATATAAGAAATAAAATAAAACCCAAAAATTACAATCAAAGAATAAAAAAAGATATACAGGGTGAACGATATGAAGTTTTACCTATTCAAAACACCATAACTTTTTTGTGTGAAATTAGTTTTTATTGATTTATTGATTACAATTTTAGCATATGACCACCTTTTGCCTTGACTATAGCCTTCAAACGGTCAAAAAATGAGTTGCATGCTCCACGAATGTGATATTGAGGTATTTTGGCCCATTCTCGTATATGCGCTTTTTTCAGCGCATCCATACTGGCATATTTTTTAGTCCTCACCTTGCTTTCCAGACCAGATGGAATAGTCCATCGGATTTGCGTCTGGCGAATTCGAAAGCCATTGTGTGGAGTGGACGAAATGAAGTGTGGAACATGATTTTTTAAGCATTCTTGGTTCACACGAGCTTTATGGGACGGTGCCGAGTCCTGTTGGAACGTCCATGGTACGATCGAAGTGTTTGCATGTCCACGGCTCTAAAGCAGCTTCTAAAACATTTTCCCGATAATGAGTCGCATTCACTTTGACATCAGGCTCTATGAAAACGATTGGAGAGCGTCCATCAGCGATCACTGCGGCCCAAACCATTAGTTGCGATGCGAAATTGCTTCGAGTGGCCATACGTAGGCTCAAATTCTCGTATGAGCGTTCGGTCAAGTAAACACGATCGTTTTGAGTGTTTATGAACTGCTCCTTTGCTCTTTCGCACCGAACTTTGTTTTGCTGGGGTGAAAGATCGAGTGCTTTTTGGAACTTGTAAGCCTTGACTTTGAGCTCATTTTTCAATATGCGTCGAATACTGTCTTGCGATATTTTCAGTTCTTTGGCTATTTTTCTTCCACATCGACGTGGATTTCGTTCAAAATGAGCCTTCACTTTCCGAACCATTTCTGGCGTTGTTGCGGTTTTTTTTGGCCGACCCACCACGCAAATGCTTTTGATGGCTTATAAACAATATATTGAACTGTCATTGAGTTGGTAACACTTCATATCGTATAAAATAATATAAAAAACATATAAAAAAATAACACAAAAAAAAGTAAATAAAAAATAAATAAATCACGATAAAACAAATTAAAGGCAAATAATTAAGGCAAAATAAAAAAAATGTTAAATAGAATTTAGTTTAATTAAAAACAAATATTACAGAACAAATATATACAAAAAGAAAAAAAAATGAAGCAAAGTATAAAATTAAAATAAAATATAATAATAAACGAGTTTATAATTTTAGCCAAATTTATTTAACAATTAGATATAGCAAATGTGACAAATCGTGGGTATATGGTGATGACATCGAAACCTAAGTCCAATCGTCCCAGTGGAAGAGTGCAGAAGAGCCAAAATCAAAAAAAGCACGCCTCACTGTTTCCTTCGATTACCATGGCGTAGCGCATCAGGAGTTCTTAGCACAAGGTCGTACGGTAAATAAGGAGTATTACTTTGAAGTTATGCGCCGTTTGCGTCAATAATAAAAAAAAAACGAACGGAATTGTGGAAAAAAGTGCATGGCTCCTGCATCATGATAATGCACCTGCTCACTGATCTTTGCTTGTGAGAGATTATTTGGCTGAAAACAACACCGTTATCATGCCCCAGTCACCGTATTCAATAGATTTGGCCCCTACGACTCTTCCTGTTCCGACTGAAGAGGCCCACGACTGTCATTGCTGAACAAAACCCTTGTATACAAAACTGTGATTGTGCCAATTTGGGCATACAGCATAGAAATCTGGGGACCTGCAAGTAAAAGTAACCTTGACATTATTCAACGACTACAATCAGAAATACTAAGAACTATAACCAATGTACCTTGGTATGTCCCAAACGAAGATATTCATCGCGACCTCAACATCGATACAGTAGCAGAAATCATCCGCAAACGCAGCACAAATCATATTGCCCGTTTAATGAACCATACAAATACTGACATGCGACAACTCCCATCAGCAGAAAGGGCAAACTCCAGGCAGCTCAAACGACCAACCCCAACTCAGCTGATAACTAGAATATTTTGAAGCTACACTTGTAAACTCACACAAAAACTTAACCAAAATGTAATATTGATAATGATTAATGTTATGAGATCCAAGCTGTAGAAAGAATTACTTAGTGTCATACGACAGGTGTAATTAATAAAGGAGCAAAAAAAAAAAAATTATAATATTCATATGGTTATAATGCGATATTGCTTTAAAAATTGAAAATGAAGTAATTTACCACTCTGAATATCGTCTGCAAAAAAATTAGTTTTCTTTCAAAACAAACCAATTCTTTTACCAAAACATAGGCCGGATCTCCCGCAGTTATATCCACCATAAACTAATGCCCTTTTCATTTGCGAATGTATTTATTTTATTCAATCACAAAGCAAAACGCTCCAACACCTTATCTTTTGAAAGCCATCGTACTTTATTGTGAAGAAGAAGATCGGAGTCTCCATTTCGTTCAGGAATTCTTTAAACTGATGTTTTTTAAATGTTTCGTTTTTTTTTTTGATAAAATAAATAATATTTGCGTATGGAACTAAAAAGCCGCATGTAGCTCGCGAACCGCAGTTTGCTGACCCATAGTATAGATAAATATTTTTAAAAATAAATATTTGAAAAAATGTTTTATACCATAACATATGTTACATGCTATACCTTTTAAAGATTTATCTACCATCTGCATTTGAAACAACTGGCGCAATCGAGGCTAATTTGCCGCAATTGTCCTTTTCACTTACTGTTGTCGCCTATGCTGTCATAGCTTTGCTTAAGAGGTACAATGTGGGACGTTAGCGTGCTGACTACTTGACTGCTGCATTGCCATTGCGGTAATTGTGGTGGACGATGAGCAGTGAAATTATGATTAAGTATACGCAGTGTAGCGTGTGATATGCGGATATGATTAAATGCACTGCAATAATATGATTATGTATGTCCATATTATTTATATGTATTAAATGTTTATTTAGTTATAATATAGGCAGTATAAACATTTCTCTACAGATTATTTACCGTTAACAAATAAAATATAATTACTAATTATTATTCAGTAACCGCTTAGATCTTGATTTTAGTAGAAAAAAACTGTGTCAAAAGAATATGGGCGCTTGTTATATTCCTTTACCATTCTGGCATTTCTTGACTAAGAAACATATATTGCTCTTACTCAATCTAATATAAAAATATCATGAATTTCGAGGCTTCTGCATGGAACATTAGAACGAATACATTAAAGTAAGAATGGCATAGCAATCGCAATTCGTATTGGGTATGGGAACAGGTTTTCGCCCTCGTAAAAGAGGTGTCACTGCTGATACTATTTTTGTGTACGCGTTCTAGTAGGTTAGGCTAGGTTGAAGCGGTTGTCCTGTGGGACACACTCAGGCTCATAGCCCATTGTGATGCCGCTTGGGGAGCTTTCCCTATTTCTCTTAAAACCAGTGTGTGCTTTTCAAATATTTTTTGAAAATTGTTTGCCTAAAATAATAAATCTAGACAATTTCTACAGATGTCATGTGCTTGCACACCCAACATTTGGGCGTGCCTACCTATAAGGCATTGCCCCGTTATGACTGAAATCTGTGTGGCACTTTTAGCTTAGCAAAGATTCTATGCGGCCACAGTTGACGGGCAATTTTGCAGGTGGCTTCATTACGCCATCTTTCTTCAAGGATGTGTATTGCCATTAGTTCAGCCTGAAAGACACTACAGTAGTCGGGAAGTCGAAAGCTGAAGGAGATCCCCAGATGTTCGGAGTATACACCTTCGCCCACCCTGCCCTCGAGCTTTGAACCATCTGTGAATACATGGATAGACTCACCCTGTCTTACATCGTCTCGTTCCCACTATTCTCTTGAGGGTAGGAGGGTCGTGAACGTTGTAATGTCAAGTGTAGGCGGGGGTGCATAGTCCACCCATCCGGGAACCTGCGAAGGGCCTGCCTGGATTTTGCCGTGACCGTAGCTCTTATTTGACCATTTACTTAGAGTGTTCAGCCTTACTGCCGCACTACGCGCGATATACCGATAGACTAAGTAGACGACTGAGCAGTAAAGTCCTCTCTCGACGAACAAAACTAACACTCCACAAGGCCCTCATCATGCCCGTCTTAACGTAGCGCAGAAGCGTGGACGATGGCAACATTCGATGAAGCGACGCTTGAAGTGTTTGAGAGAAAGATTCTGCGCAAGGTTTTTGGATCTTTGCACGTTGGCAACGGCGAATATCGCAGGCGATGGAACGTTGAGCTGTATGAACTTTACGACGACATAGACATAGCGCAGCGAATAAAGATCCAGCGGCTACGTTGGCTGGGTCATGTCATCCGAATGGATACGCTCTGGCTCTGAAAGCATTCGATGCGATATCAGCTGGTGGTAGCAGAGGAAGAGGAGCGTTGAAAAGATAAGGCGGAGAGGACTTGAAAGTAACGACTGGCACGCGTAAGCGGTTCTCGGGCCAATTAAGAAGAATAAATAATACATAAATGAATAATAAGCAATGTTTCAGGTTCAATTTATTTTTCTTAAATATATTTCAATTTTTAAAAGGTGCTCAATTTAGAGATATCGGATTTTAAATTGGAATAAAACAAATCATTCATGATATTTATTTTTTAAAGACTGCGTCGTAATTTGGCCATCAGTAAACACCAATTTTTAATAACTCGCTAGCGGATTTCGGTCGGTATTTCGTGAATAATTTTAGCAATGTTGGCCTCCAATACCTCAATCGAAGATGATTTATCCAAAAAGCATTTCCACCCTACATATCCCCACATACTCCCACAAATAAAAGTCCAAAGGATTGATATCAAACGATCTAGATTGCCAACTCATTGGTCCGAGGTGAGTGATACATTTCTCACTAAAACGAGTAAGTAAGTAGTGTTGTCCGCCATCATATTGAAACCAAATGTTAAGGGGGGAAGCTGGTCTAGAATTTTGAAAAAATCGAAAAAATTTTTTTTGTCTTAAAAGGTGCTTTAGGGTCTTAGAAATAATATACCAAATTAGGGATGCCAGCAAAAATGTCTAAATGCCCAAATTTTTCATTCGACGGCAGTGCCTCGCAGGTATGCCCCGAACGCTACTTACAACTTTAAACGCGTTTTTCTCGAAATCACTTTTTTTAAACTGGCCGAAGACATAACTCGAACAAATCTTTACCGATTCTTACGAAATTTTGACAATACATTCAAAATACCTTTCTCCGGAGACGTACGTAGGATTTTTTATTTATATTACATAGTTTTTTTTTTAATCAACAATTTTATGTCGTTCTTTATAGTGAAAATTGTAACTTTTTGTTCAAACGTGCACCATTTCGCGAAAAAACAAAATATCGAAAAAATCCTACGTACGTCTCTTTCTGTTGTTATATAGAAACTAAAAAAATTTTATTTTTTGATCCAGGACAAAAATTAAGGAGTTTACGTCTTCGGCAATGGACCCACTAGAAAAAAAGGCGCCTTAGGAGAACTGCTGGACAGCGGCCATTTTGAAATTAATTCAGACGAAAAATTGTGTATTTGTACCATGAAAGCTATATTATTAAACCTATTTCACAGATTTTCGATTGATTCCTTTGTTGAGTCAAAATAAATTCATAAAATATGCCCATTTTTTGCGCTCTAGACCAGCTTCCCCCCTTAAGGAGATCACGGGCTTCAATTCTAAAAGTCTTGTATCAAGGCGCAATAGCGTTTGCCATTCACTGTTATATGGGCGCCATCCTCGTCTTTGAAGAAATATGCGCCAATGCTTTCTCCAGCCTATAGGCTGCACCAAACGGTTGTTTTGATTGAATGTAGTGGCTGTTCTTGAATGGCTTCAGACCAAATATGGCAATTTGGTTATTGACGTAGCGATTAAAGGGAAAATGGGCCTTAGGGCTGTACACCAAAAAATGGCCTGAGCGCGCGATGAAAACTTTTCACAAAGCGTCGATTTTCGTAATACAAGTATAATTGTACGATTTGTAAACGTTGTTGAGGCGTAAGTCTCTCCATGATAAAATGTTAATGAATATTGAAAAAAAAAATGATATATTTAATATAGTTTGGCAGTAGTGACGCGTGATCTGTAAAAAAATCCTTTTGGAAAAAGTATATCCAATGAGATCACCCTTTATTTCAGCCTATAGGTTCTGCTGGTAGTTACCTTGATTTGGTAATAGATTTAATTCCTCTATTTCAAGTAAATAAATAGTGAAAATATTTCTTATCGTGCAGTTCAATGCCTTCGAGAACCTTTTTTGGACTTTATTGCATCCTTTTGCTGGTTGCGCTTAAATTATTCTGATTAATAAAAGAGTAATTTTACGTGCTCTTTAATGTTCAGATTTAACAAAATAAGATTTGATTTACACTTTTTATGATTAAAGTAACCAAACTCATTCCCGCGTCAGTCGTAATTAGGTACCTCCAACAAAATTTAAAGTGATAAACACAAATATCATAACATAAAAGAGCAAACTCCTTATAAACGTGAAAGCCTTTGCGACCAGAAGATGGATGGACGATTTTCAGCTTTGGTATATTATTTAAAAAAGTATAAGCGAAACATTTGCGAATGCTGAATACCCAAGCAGCGCTGAGCCTAGTCTAGCAGCAACAACAAAATATTCATTACATGCTCTGTGAACTTACCTTTGCCGAGCAGAGCTCAACTTCTGTTATGCTTCAGTCTGCCACAATTGTCTTTTACGGCACAACGCGACCATAATTTATGTGCACACGACTAGCAGGACGAAAAGGAAGAAAGCTGACAACAGCATACTTAAGTTTGTTAAAAATGTTGTTGCAAGGTTTTCGTTTTTTTTTAGCTTGAGAGACAGTCACCAAGCGAAGTTGGTTGCGACCGGCATTGAAAATGATGCCACCGATTGCGCTGGTGGGGAGTAAAGTGCACTGCACTGCACTGATGATGATGAGGACGTTGATTTCATAATGATGACGTTGTTGCTGCTGTTGGTAACAGCAAACTGGTGTCAACTTAGCAGTCAGTCGTGTGCTTGCATACTTCTTTTGCTTGCCTCAAGAATGTATCATCGCTAGTTGGTATGCCATTATGATGTCGGCAGCAAATGCTACAACGATGCAGCGTCAACAAAAATCCCATTATGATGTGAGCTTAACGAAAAGATTTTAGCAACCTATGTTGAGCTCGTCCTCAGTGCCCTGAGTCTATGGGATTTTTTCATATGGCAGTGGCAATACGCGAACGCTTCGTCCCAGTAACGCGCGGGCTGCTTCGCTTCATCATGTCGGCAAGCAAGGCGTTTAGTGATTTAATATTGCCATGTTCTTGTTGGTTTTGGGCTGGCTGCTTAGATGCACTATTTTTTTTATTGCTTGCACTTTTTTATTTTTACCTTCATACATTTTTTGGCTGCATGCCTTCTCTTGGCTTTGCTCGGTGTAGTAGCGAGCGTTGCTATTGCTCCATTGTTGATGTTCCCCCACCAGCAACTTGCTGCACATAGCTTGCATTTTTCATAATGTAAATTAAGTTATCTTCCGGTTTAGTTTTTTTCCTCTTCGGTCTCCGTAGACACAGTCTTCTCTTCACTTTCAAATTTTTGTACTTTTTTTCATTTTTGGGCGCCCCTTGTGCTCGGCTGCACGTGCACTTAATGCCAATGGCTTGTTGGCTTACTTGGCTTCTATACTTTGCAGTGGAGGAGTCTCTGCGATCTGTGGGGCTAAAACCATTCCTCTATTTTCTATTTAACTCTTATAATTTCTCTTCGATACATTCTGGATTTAAAGTTAATTACATATAATCACATATATTTGTTGCTCAATCCAATCACGAGATTAGTAAAAATCAGATGTTTTTATTTCGAGTTGATTGACAGAGATAACGATGGGGAAGGTGGTACCGTCGTGTGCCACAGCAACGAAATAGCAACACGATGGCGAAATACAATGGAGTGTCACATCAGCTATTCGCGACCGGAAAATCAGTAAAATATAAGGCAATACTGAATATTTCGTTATTTAATTGTTTCTGTCGTGTGTATACATGCCAAGGTTGTATACATCCTCGGAATATATTTCTGCTGAGTTGGCGTACAACTGTATGTCTCACCATTTGTAGGGGGACCCACTTCATCAAAAGGCTGAAGATGAAACTATATACAATATAATTTACTTATTTATTTAAGTCTATGATTACAAGAACCTTAATGGTTAATGCTAGTAAAGGGTTAAGGTATGGGCCTTTAGCACTGCGACCATCTATTGACAGCATTGAAACTTAAGAACTTTTTGGAGTGTCTAAGACCCTCTACGTGGTTCTAATGCTGATTTATTAGAGCTTTGGCCCAGATTTTACTTTTTGTTTTAGGCTGTTTCTGTTAAATCCAAACATGTCCTGGTCCCCAAATTAATGGATGCATTGTTTTTGGATGCCAGGTTATTGAGTGCCTTGTGGCATTCTAAGAGAGTTTTTGAGTTGTAGGTATAGCTATCTAAAGCTTTTAGAACTGATTGGCTGTCCGAGAGTATTCTAATCTTTACTCTCTTGTGGTTTCTACGTTGCATGATGTTTGCTGCTTCCATTATTGCATATAATTCCGTTTGGAAGGTGGTGGTGTCCCTGGTGAGAGTGAATGATTTTTTGGATTCTGGGCCCCATTACTCTTGTTCCTACACCATAGGGTGTTTTTGATCCATCAGTGTACCATTTTTGTGAATCATCATTCATCCACTTTGGGTTTGTTTTCCACTCGATCCTCTCAGGAAAGGTAACTGTTTATCCTTTTGTGAAACAGAGGGTTGGGTCAATGTGGTCTGAAACTTGAGCCATGCTTATGGAGATTTTGATTTTATTTAGGATACTTAGGTGACCGGTGAGGTTGCCTAATTTGAAATTTTTTTTTCATGTGTAGCATGAGTGCTTGTGTAGCTGCTTCCTCTTGGATTGCTATATGAAGTGGTGGGAGATTAAGGAGTGCTTCCATGCCAGCTGTTGGGGTAGTTCTCATAGCCCCTGTGTTGCATAGGCAAGCAAGCCTTTGTAATTTTCCCAGTTTGGTTACCGCTGTTTTTTAAATAGATTTGCTCCACCATACTAGTGCCCCATACAGTATGATTGGTCTAACCATTTGGGTCAGAGGGCCATACTAGGGCCTTACAAATTAGATACATGTTAGATGGTCCGATGTTGAATGAGAACCACACCTAAACTTCAACGACACCGTTGAACTTCTTTCTTTGGGATTATTTGAAAGACAAGGTGTACGTCGATAAGCCAGCAACAATTCAAGAGTTAAAGGATGAGATAATTCGGCACATTAACGGCATAGAACCTCAATTATGCCTCAGCGTCATCGAAAATTTGGACCATCGGATGGAGGTGCGCCGCCGAGGCCGCGGCGGCCAAATTGCCTGATATTTTGATCCATACGTAATTGAGCCATACCAATATTATCATAATAAAGAAAAATGACAAAAGAAAATGACAAACAAAAAATCGTTTTTTATTCAAAATCAACACCGGCCCTTAAAATTTAACCACCCTTTACTAAATCTTAGGATACACAATATTCTTACATACTACACAGCTAACAATAACCAACATGACCTAGGCTGCTAGAAAAATAGTTGCAAAAGGATTTTGAAAAACAGTACAAACAGTTCGGATTCCGAAAAGCAAGACCGACAATCGATGCTTTAAGAACGGTGGTTGATATTGAAAAGGATGCTGTCAATAAAGGGGGAAAATGGGCAGTGATTACCATAGACATAAAAAATGCGTTTAACTCTGCAAACTGGACAAACATTTTCTCGCTAATAAGAAGCTTCGCAGTCCCACGTTATCTGATTCGTATTATTACATAGGAGCTATCTAAGTGAGCAAGTCCTGCTTTACGTACATAGTGACGGAAGGCGTCCCACAAGGATCCGTACTAGGGCCAACACTGTGAAATGCAATGTACGACGGGATTCTTAAGAATGTGACGACAACAAATGTAACTATGGTGGGTTACGCAAATTATATTGCTCTAGTGGTAAATGAGAAACGTAACGACTGCTTGAAGTATATGCGCAATGATGCCGCTGCGAGAGTTCAAAGGTGGTTGAGCAATGCTAATTCTAGAACGGGCGGCGAAAAAACTGAGTTGGTGGTTATCAGTAAATGCAGGCGGAATGAGAGCTTCACTATTTTAGTTGGAGGACATGACATCGCATCCCAAGCATGGTTAAAGTGTCTTGGAGTCCACATCGATGAGAAGCTAACATTCAAGGGGTATCTAAAAATAGCAAGCTACAAGGCAACGAAAGTGAATAACATCCTCATTCACATTCTAACGTTGGAGGATCTCAAGAAGGTAGAAGAAAAATGCTTTAAATTTTACTGACACTATTTTCGCACGCAGCCCCCGTATGGTCAGGAGGACGAAGGAGACGTTCAAAAGAGGTACTGCAAGCTAACAGACTTAATCCGCTCATAGTAACGTGTGTGTACAGTATCTGATATATCTGATGCTGTAATCTGCGTTTTAGCGACTAAAATTCCCTTGGCTATACGAGCAGAGGGACTTCAGCGACTGTATCACTCACGTGGACACAAACCGACACCTGAAGACAAGATAACCGAGCACGAACGTACGATTGCAAAGTGGCAAAATAGTTGGGATCACTCCTCCAAAGCTCAATGGACATATAAGTTGATCCCCAAACTAGATGAATGGATAAGCAGAAAGCACGGCGAAACCGATTACTATCTAATCCAGATTCTCAGCGGACATGGTGGCTTTCTTGCGCACCTTCACCGTTTTAACCTAGTAGATAATTCGACCTGCTCTGACTGCCACATCGAAGATGAGAACACGTGACTTTTCATTGTGTCATATTTTATGAAGAGTGCTTCGAGCTCGCAAATGCCCTCGGCGTCGTCCCCACACCAGATACCCTTGTAACGCAAATGATGAACTCGAAAGAAATGGGAAGTAGTAAAATAGTTTGCAGCAAGGATAGTAATAAAACTTCGAAAATTTAAATGGGAGCGCAAAGCGGAAGCAAAGCGAATGGGACCGATTTAGAACATCCAACAGATGTATCAAACGTGCAAAAAAGTAGTTTTGAAACAGATCTTCTGTGGGGGTGCCTGTATTCATGAACAAACTACAAGTACGAACGGGTGAGGTAAAGCCTCAAAATGAACCCAAACAGATGACAAGGCGATATCGAGTAACGATATAACCCCAATACGCAATTAGGAGAGGAATCTGAACGCAGGTACCTGGCGTGTCTAATAGGCATAAACCCGTCTCCACCTTGATGAAATGCTTTTATCAGTCCCAGGGTAAAATCAGCAGAGAAAAGAGGAATGTTATAGGCACCTTTGATGATGTTTCTGACGTTTTCGATTTTAACCTGTTCTGCTAACATTAATCTGGGTGTAGATCAATCTTAAAATTAAGACAAATATTAAATACATGAGCCAAAATAAAATTCGAATGATGTGGCGCAGAGAAAAACATTGGCAAATATTTAACTAAAGAAGATCTTGATTGCGTGAAATCAAATTCTAAAGCATTGAAGATTAATTTAGTTCAGCACAAGCTCTTGATATGGTAGTGTTGACACCATAACTACTTCTACAAAAAAGCAATTTTAAAGAATTCTGAATGGCGACGAATTCTAGAAGAACTATTAAAAGCTATCTTTTCTCAAAGAGATGTGCAGTCAATAGATCCAGTTCTGATGTTAATGACAAATGAGCACGCTAAAATGGATCTTCTGTCGTCAAGTGTCGGAAGGCTAATTACTATGGTTGGCAACGAGAATAATCAGAAATCAGTGCTAGAGAAAAATTTAAAGAGCGGAGAGCAAATTTTAGAGAAATTGTTTGAACTCGCTCAAAGCGATTAGATTGAATTTTTGTGTAAGGTCTCCAAATAAACGCTGCATACTCCAGTCTTGAGCTAACAAATGCACAATACTGCGATTTAAGTGTGTAGAGGTTCCTAATCGGTGGCAACAATACTGAGGAAATGAGATATAAAAACCAAAGGCATGAATCGTATTGACTTTAGAAGGCGAGACATAACTCGCCAGAAGTTACGAGTTACCAAATCTAAAAATTACAATATTTATTGAGCAGAGGTGCATGCACATAGGGTATTCAGTTTTAAGTTAAGCGTGAAAGAGTCAACGAAAAGTAAATGAAGTGATTCACTAAAGCAAGTGATGTTGCCATTAATTTGTGACTTTTATTTAACAATCGAGCTCAGAGGATTTCTGGTGAGAAGTTTTATTTGGATAAAAATGTAACACATTCGGAACAATAAGTTTAAGAATTTTTTTAATGGATAATCCTAATGGAAATTTCAGTCCTACGGAGGTAATTTAAATTAAATGGAAATGTGAGCACACATTTAGCCAGATACGGGCTCGCTCCGACTCCTTTAAAGGGAAATCAACTTTGTTTTTGCACCGGTGGGACAATGGGTTGGTTGAAGTACCGAAATTATTGAAAGCATTAATACTTAACTACTAAAATTAACCAGCTCAGTCAATACTGTGCTGCTCAGAGCAATTGGGAATCTCTTAATCTAAATTGTGGCCAGTCGTCATACAGATTTTGATCAAATTAAATCTTTAATTGATTTTTACAAAAGTTCGCAGGAAATCCTTATTTTTCATTAAGAAATCACGTGGAGCCAAATCAAGGCTGTAAAATAGATGATCCATTAATTCGTTCTTTTGAGTGCTTAAAAACTTTCTTGTGAAAGACAATACGTGGTAGCTCACATTGTCTTGATGAAGGATGATTCGTATTTGGTGGTTGCTTTGCCCTAATTCGCTGAAAACTTCTATCAAAGAAATTGTTGTGTATCACTCAGAATTAACTGTTTTAAGCTTCTCTAGTGGTTCAGTTGCGACATGATTAGATTTTCTGAAAGTATAACCGACCATTTGCTGGGATTTTTGAGCAACTTTTGCTGGATCAAGCTCGCCCTAGAACACCCATACTGTCGATTGCTGTTTTGTTTCCGGCTGATATGCATAAATCCAAGTTTCATCACCTGTTATATCATAATATCATCGAAGTGCTTTGAATCAGCATAGCTGAATTTCTTCAACATTTCTTTACATCAATCGACACTAGACCTTTTTGGGCCAAATGTGAAATTCTGTGGTCTCCAACGTAAACAAATTTTTTTCGTTACGATATATAACATGTCGACCTTGTGTTATCGATTGACGCTCACCATCGATTATATCTGGTATAACAACCGTTTTTGGACGTCCTTCAGGAAATTCATGCCGCAAGCATCTACGGCCGTGTTGGAACTCATTTTACCAGCGTTTTATAGTGGCTAAGTGTGGTGGTTCAACCAGCCAAAAGTCGAACTAATTCCTCAATGCACTTTTGTCTCGATAATCCACATAGAAAACCATAATAAATTGTTTACTTTCACTTTTTCCCTACGTTCATCTAGCGCACGAATTACGCACCGGAAGAATTCCATGTCATTTGAGGCGATTCATGAAGCAATCCATTGTTAGCTCCTTCATAAGAGTGAAATGTTCATCAGCCAGCCAGAGGGTCCATCGATTGAAACAAAGATAACTACCACTACAGTTGGAGGGAATAATGTATGGAGAGTATTTCAGCATTTTTAATTTTTACTTCAGTATTTATGAGCATACATACATATATTCACCCAATTTCTGATATGAGGGTTAGAGAGTTATCTTACTCGAACATAGGTATATTTGCTCTGTCTATCCCTTTTCTGTGGCATTGTTTCACTCAGTGAATAAAATTATGAAGAAATATATTAAAAATTCATTAATGCGGAGTTATAGATATGTTAATAGAAGTCGAAGTTTACTGTATAATATTTTAGTATTTTAGATCCATTGATTTCTCCTGCTACTTACCGCTGAAATCATTAAAGTGGCGGAGGTAAAGTTGGGTTATAGAATCCTGTCAAATCTCCTCGGAAAAAGTGCTGTAACTCCCTCAATTTTGCTCTGATTGGCCTGGAACTTCGACATATAACTTGCTTAGCTTTGATCTGATTGGGTTGAAATTTCGACACGTAACTGCAGAAATCCTTAATGGGTTATAGAATTTTGTAAGATATATTTATTTTTATATGCAAATTTTGTAAAAGTTTTCCAGTTTTCTTAAAGCACGAGGACGTCCATGACTAACATGGTTTGAACAAGTTCTAATGGACTTGAGGACGCTGGGTGTTAAGATTGGAGAATTGTTACTGAGGATCGAGATGCATGGCAACAAATCGTGATCGAAGCTAAAGCTCACCTCGAGCTGTAAAGCTGCCGAATGATGATGATGAGTTGAGAGCCTTCAATATGCCGGTCTGTGCTGCATGATGAGAAGTGAACATTCCTTTTTGCTTACGTACAAACATCATAGTCATGGCTCTGCTTTCCTTTCACGCCTTTTTCTACTTATATATACATAGTCAACATATTTATATAATATTATTAATACTTGCACTGTAGTTTAACAACGTTTGAAATGTTATATTTTAAATGCTTTGGATCCATCTTAACCGAGTAAAATGGGACCAAAATGAATGCAGACTTATATCATATTGACCGTGGGTTCAATTGCAGCGTGATTGATTCAACTGATGTGCATTTTCTCGAAATTTAGTTCGTAATTTTTGATTGGCTTGTATATCTGGAAAGTACTGTGGTGAATAAATTATTTTATTATTTATTATTATTTCTCTTGTGTGCTAGATCTCGGTTAATAAAATTAATTACATGGTCTAGATAAGGGGATAATAGAGACGGTTTCCCCGCGAAATAAGAGGATTGGGCTTCCCTTAAAAAGCTGTGGCCTGCTACTGGGAAGATGGACTTCGCATCAACTCAGCGAGGACTGCGTTGTTGCGCAAACATGCAAAGTCGCAAAACCCTTCTGGCCACGTGTAGACCGAAGGCAGCCGAGAGAACTAACTGTTAAAGCGAACAAAACCGCAGCTCTCGAATTTTGTGGGTATCCTTACCGGACATTGTCGTTAAGTACCCAAATTGTGAGATTTGTGATGGCTTCAAGTCCTTTCTGCAGCAGCTATCTGGAGAATGGGGTGGGATCATCTTACTACCTTCTCCCTGCTTACACCGGGCTAAGATTCAGACATATTGGCTTTCAATTTTTCGCTAATTTCTTCAGTAGTTTGAAGCTGTTAACGCCATTGTAATTAACACCCATTCGGTCGCCACAATCCGCTAATTTAAAGCCCCTCCCTCCTTTTCCCCTAGGATTTTCTCTCTATGCAATGAACAAATTGGATACTTTGCCCAAGTGGGCTGTTTAACCTAGCCTAGATAACACACACAATAAAACGTTCGAATAAAAATCCACCTTACATATGCAGGTACTCGTGTGCATAGCCATAGGTAGTGAAGTACTACCATGTACTCCCGAACTATAAATCTTTAAATTTTGTTAAATATTCCCTACTTTGTCCACTAAAATATATTAACACTCTCATACGGCGCTTAGGCAAACTCTTGAACAGAAGTGACAATTTTGGGCAGCTGAAATTTAGTTTTCATTTAAAGCACATTTTGCACTAGTTTGTTTATTAAAAATTCATGAAGCGTTATTGTACTATTCCCTCTTGATTATATGTAGAGGTTGTGAAGTTTTTACTTGGCATGACAAAAGTTCGAATTACTGTGGATTGTGCGAATATTTCCAACGTTTAGGAAATGTGTCTCCTCCTCGGTAGCTGCTCCAGACTAAGTTATGACAGCTTTGGGGATCAAAATGTTAAAACTTATTGCAATGTAATGCAAACAAAATATTTTACTTTGTTGTGGGTGCATCGGATATATAAGTGCATACTTTTGAGATAAATGTACAAAAAATAACTTTTTTTTCCAAAATCAGTTTTCTCATTTACCCAGAAAGGATTATAGATGCCGAGAGTAAGGCTGGCAATGGTAGAATTCAGAAAAAATAACAGTTCTTAGCTGTTAGCTTAGCCTTGTAGACCTTATGGTTGACCATTACGAAATTAAAGCTCTATGCGGATGTATACGGCGGCTTTAACATAGTAACGATGTTAATTCACCCTGTCACAAGCAGCGTTAGATTTTTTGGTACGAGTATATTGTGTACGAGAAGCGCACTTCACTAGAAAAAAAAGTGGATTAGCTCTAATAAATATTCTTTCAGTGACTGGAATTGAGCTTCAATTATTGTTGCGAAGTAGCTTAGATGGAGAAAAATCTGTAAACACTAGAATTTGAGCGGCTTATGGGGATCATAGGTGTTTTTGGACCTTAATTTTTGTAACAAAAATAACTGTAACAAAATATAACAAGATAATAATTTTGATTCTTTTCGGTTCAGTTTTTTTATTCAAAATACAGCTCTTAACTTCTATATGTGAAAAATTCCATTTCAATGCCCACCATGAGCACAGGTCTGCAGACTGTCATATGAGAATTTAAATTTTCAAGGATTGACTCACACATTGCCGCAATGAGTTCAGCCATCTCGATCCGAATATTATGTTTCAACTCTGGAATCGTTGTTGACTTATTCAAATAGACTTTACTTTTCAAAACACCCCACAAAAAGTAGTCTAGTGGAGTTAGGTTCCGTTATCTGGCTGTCCAGTTTATGTCACCATCGCGTGAAATTAATCGACCGGGATGCAATAATGCATGTTTTCCCGTGTTGTGTGCCTTGTGGCTTTATTCTGCTGAAAATAAATATCGTCTTTGTCTATTCCTGCAAGTTCAGATCAGCAGAAATCTTCAATCAGTTGTTTATAATGATGTCCATTGACAGTAACAGCTCTTTCATTTTCACCTTCGAAGAAAAATGGGTCAATTATTCCATCAGCCCTAAAACAACACCAAATTGTAAATTAAATGATTTTTTCGCCGTAACTGAATGGCATTAACACCCATAACAATGCCATCCTTGAAATCTAACGCAGAATCTTTCTTGCCAACAAGTGCTACTTTGGACTGAGTAGGCAACTGAGCAGTTAAGTCGTCTTTCGACGAATCGACGAACAAAACTAACACTCTACAAGGCTCTCATCATGCCCGTCCTAACGTATGGCGCAGAAGCTTGGACGATGACAACATCCGATGAAGCGACGCTTGGAGTGTTTGAGAGAAAGAATATCGCAGGTGATGGAACAATGAGCTTATGAGCTTTACGACGACATAGACATAGTGCAGCGAATAAAGATCCAGCGGCTACGCTGGCTGGGTCATGTCGTCCGAATGGATACAAACGCTCCGGGTCTGAAAGTATTCGATGTGGTACCAGCTGGTGGTAGCAGAGGAAGAGGAGCGTTAGAAAGATCAGGTGGAAAAGGACTTGGCTTCACTTGGTGTGTCCAACTGGTGGCCGTTATCACAAGAAAGGAACGACAGGCGCGCTTTGTTAAACTCGGTCAAAATCGCGTAAGCGGTTACAGCGCAATTTAAGAAGAAGAAGAAGAGAATTCAATGGGTTGGTGTGGAATTTGGAGAACGTAGGTTTGAATCTCCGTGAAACCTCAAAAGAATTAAACGTTTTTTCTAATATCGGTCGCCCCTCGGCAGGCAATTGCAAACCTCCGAGTGTATTGCTGCCATGAAAAAGCTTCCCATAAAAAATGTCCACCGTTCGGAGTCGGTTTAGAACTGTACGCCCCTCCATTTATGGAACAACATTTGTGGTGTGCACAAATAGGAGGAGGAGCTTGGCCAAATATCCAAAAAGGATGTAAGCGCCAATTATTTATATACATATAATGATTTTTCTGAAATTACTTGAGGGTTTCCTTCTCCTCAGATTGGCTTGTTGACAAATCCATCCAGTGTAAAATAATCTTCATCACTATAGATAATTTTGCGTGAAAAATTAGTTCATGTTCAAAGAACCAATTCACGAAATTTCGGCATTGATAATGATTTGCTGGCTTGCATTCTTGTGTTAATTGAATTTTGTCAGGATGCGAATACAAGTCCTTATATAAAATCCACTAAGCAGTCGATTCATGAATGTCTAATTTTTGAGAACTTAGAGATTGTTGAGCAAGACTTTGGGCTATGGCAGCAATATTCCCAACATCACATTCAGTTTTTGGCCAGCCAGTCTTTTTTCTATCGTCGACAAAACCAGTTTCCTAAAATTTCTTCATAAATCTTTGAATCGCTGATTCATTTGGATTGTTATTTTTAACAAAAAAAAAAAAAACACGAATTTTACGCTACTATCAAATACTTTTTTGGATAGGCAGCGTCAAACATGAACCTTAGCTGGAAGCTTAACAGTTCGTTGAAGTTGACGATTATCGATAGGGTTTATTTGACCGAGCGTTTATAAGAGATTTTTAGTCATCGATTGGCCACCAGGAGGCAGCACCCGCCAATTTTGTATTACTTTCACACATTTTTTACTTTGAATTGAATAAAAGTAATTTTCCAAACTAAATTTATGACCTTTTTAATTGGTTACACTTCGAGTGCCGGACCCTGTACCACTAAAGTCAAGAAGCTATTCGACTATTGAACACATTCAGCGAGACATCATAACATCGAAAATTTTCCAAATAATTCATGGATCGCTTCAATGATTAGTGATGTGGAGGAAAAAAATAAGATAATCTCAAATTACTAACCGAAAATTTGCAAATTTAATAGGATTAAATATGATTATAATGCTTCTTACTTAAGAGCATTATGCCCAATGTAAATTTTCATTTTTGTTTTTTTTTGCCGGTAAAAAGTTCTGAAATGGGAGATGAACTGCAGAGATGAGAGCTTCAAAAATAAGCAAACACTTGTTATAGCACGGACAATGGCAAATCGCCGTCGTCTTAATTTCTGTTACTATCATACAAAAATCAACTGTAAAGCTGTAGAATCCTTTATTTTTAGAAAGAAAGAAATACACTTTCCCCAATCGGAAGAAAAACTTAGCATAAACACTTGCCAGGGATAATATGAATTACTTTCTACATATCTTAAACAGTGGAATACACAAATATGCGCTAAAGTGCGTACGAGAGGTATATTTGGACCAAACGTCTTCGATTGTTAATTGGGGCCGAATCAAGTGGTGTAAAATTAAACTTTTAAAATGTTTCCGCTTTTATCAACGTCTCTGTGTGACACTTCAATGTAACACAAATATCACACACTTTGTCATCATAATACAGGTAACTGTCTAATATAAAGCCTAACTTTTGGGTTCTTTTTACTTTCCGGCGCCGATTCATCAGCTCTTCGTGTAAGTTAACACGTCGACTTTACATTGTTAAACTAATTTGACTTCGCACGCATACGCCTGTGAGCGACTACTTCCAACGCTACTCATTCCTAGACTTGAATTACCATAAAGGGTACTTTAATAGGTATAATCTATTTCTTCTTAGAGGATATGACTGCCGGATACAAATTGTTCCTTGGCCTGCTTTGAATTATTAGCTGAAAAATCATGCCTGAACTCATGAAGGGTTTGAAATAAGTTTCTTACTTATTGGCAAGGGAAGCAGCATTAGAGATCAACAGGAGAAGAGAAATGCATTGGGAGAAGAAATAGTGAAAATAAAAGAAAGTAACTATTCAAAATACATTTTAATCCCATGACCAAGTAAATGGAAACATACTTATGTGTTTTGACAAAAAAAAGTGTGCCCAGTAATCACTTCTTTCCGGTATTGTCACTTGCCGTACAATTCGCGAGACAATCGATAAAGAAGCCGCTCTTAGCGAAATACCCTCTACATAACTCTAAGCGCATACCAAGTAAATTTATTCTACGCCCTCCTACGTCACACTATGTCGGCCGAAAATTGACTTGCGGCCTCCCACAGCAATTAGGTCAAATTACCGCAATCACCTTTTCGCCATTGTAAATGTTACCCTCAGGTCTAATGTTTCACCGGAGGCTAAGGAATTTATCTTCACGGCTCACAGCGGCCCATCAACAATCCCAATCGAGCTCAACAGCACAAATAACCAAGACAAAGTGCCCAGTACTGCCGAAAGCTAAAGCGAGGGTGGTAACAACATCGTATCGAGTAAATTGTGGGTAGTATGAAGTGTTGCTGTTCCAGTGTCGACGCGTACATAGTTCGCCGTATTGCTGCATTAATTATTCATAAATGTTTGTGCCATTGCCATTGGCCACAAAAGCCCAGTTAAAGCGATGTTGTTTGTGTTTGCTATAGGTGTTGGTGCTACCGTTTGATTGTCCTTTGTTATGTCAGTCGCTTAGACAGTTGGCTAGTTGACTGTTTATTTGCTTAGTTGCCGCTGTCTGGCTTTAGGCCTTGTTTATTGCCATATTTTATTTGAATTACTGTCTCTGCTCCTATCTGTGGTGTTCCTTGTTACTTGTGACGATGACGGGTATATATTTAAATAAATGAGAGTAAAGTAAGGCTTTGGTATAGTAGCTGAGTAGCTGAGGCGAAATTTTAAAGATGAATAAGAATATAAGCATAAAAAATTTTTGATATCTTATTTAGCAGCTCTTTAAATTTTAGTCCCTTAAAACGTACAAGGTGGCGCAAAAATAATCAGTTAATTGGTTTTGAATAACTTTTTTACTAAATAAAAAGAATTTTTTTTTTGTGCGATGGAAATTTTTATAATCCAGTCATCTTCAGTAATCGAGTCATTCAAAATTGGTGTTTACAGATGGCTGAATTACGGCGCAGTTGCAGCCAGCATTTGAAAGGGATCGTCTTTAAAAAATAAATGTTATGAATGGTTCTACAAGAAAATAATAAAAATTGCCCAATCAATTTCAATTTTCGTTGTTTTATTTCAATTTAAAACTCGATACCTCTAAATTGATTACCCTTTTTAAATTAAAGCCATTCTACCTTATTATAGCTATTAGTAACTATCTTCTCAGACAGTCAAGCAGCTATAAATACCTTAGACTCCAACTCCATTTCATCCGAACTGGTCTTACAGTGTAGAGAAGAGCTGGAATTGCTTAGTCAATGGTTTAAAATTACTCTGATATGGGTTCCCAGGTTTAGGAACATACGGGGTAATGAGATAGCGGATGAGCTAGCAAGAAAAGATTCGACACTAGACTTAGCAGAGGTGGTGGCAGTCTCCACTCCACTGAACACATTAAAAGTATCCATAGCTTCACACTATCTTACTTTAGCCGAAAGAAGATGGAAGCAGATAACTATATGTATTACAACAAAAAACACATGGCCGTCATACAAAATCACCTGTTAGGATGTTCTCGGCCAAACATCTCACGCATCACTGCAACCCTCTCAGGTCATTAGAAAGTAGGGGAGCATGCAGCCAGACTCAACCTTCCCTTCAATCCCATCTGCAGAAGCTGTCAAGCGGAAGGGGCGAAGGAAAGTCTTTACCGCTATTTATGTGAATGAATGTCCGGGGCTAGCTAGGGCACGACTCCGCCTTTCCTACAGCAAATTAAGGAGATCTCAGACATCGAGATAAAGGATTTGCTGTTATACTTGGACCTCACTAAATGAATCTGAATTGGAAACAAAAAAAAAAAGACATCATCACACGAGACGGTGGTAGTAAAACGGTGCTGGTCACTAATTAGGAGTATTTCAGTTTAAATATTCAACCACTTCAACAACAATAAAAACAACAACCTTATTAACTGCAAATAAATATAAAAATACTTTTTTGACAGCTACGTTTGAAGTGTACATACATATATTGTGTTTATAAAAGTGTAAGTGCTGCTAAATTATCTATTTATATTGGTCAAATAAAACCAAAGATTGAATGAAAAATATTATATAAAAAAAAATATTTTCTTAAGCAATACGTCCGAATTTCGCTAGATTAGTATAGGGTTATTCAATAGGTGCGCTTCAACTTTTTTCCGATAGGGAGGGCGAACGACGCAATATTTTTTATTTTTCGCTTGTCATTTGTAAACTTCATTAGTATACATTTCATCATGGAACGCTACACACTTGAGCAACGATTGCAAATCGTGCAAATTTTTTATGAAAATAATCGTTCTGTTGCTGCTACTTTAAGAGCATTACGGCCATTTTACGGTCCATTTAACAAGCCGTCCCGTTTTGGGATTATGTGAAGTCATTGGTCTACAGTAACAAGCCGGCGACGATTTGTGAGCTCAGAGCCAATATTGAACGCGAAATTGCTGGAATTTCGGCCGATTTATGCAAAAGAGTGGTCGAAAATTGAGTTCAACGATTGGACTTCGTAAAACGTGCACGCGGTGGTCATGCAAAAGAAATCGAATTTCATACCTAAATGTATATGTTCAAACTCGATAATAAAAAAAAATTAGTTAAAAAAGTCAAACCGTTTGTGTTTCATTCAAAAAAGTTCAAAAGTTGAAGCGCTCTTACTGAAAAACCCTATAGTTGTCCAAACACTTCCTTGACAAACTGTATTTGTATCTTTTTTGCAGATTAAACTTTAAACGGTGATCTCTTTAATGGTACGAAAACTGCTTAATCCGAATAAATGCACCCAAATATTGGCTTGTTAATCGATTGATTGAAGCATGCAACTTAAATGCGTGTAACTGTCTCAAAATTACCATACTAATTAGATATTTGAAAATAATTACAAATGTACTCATAGTTACATACATACATATTTGTGTATTGAACATTTTATCACCAGCAGTTGTCAATGTCAATTGCGGTCAGTTGTTGCTGGTTGTCGTGTAGTAATCGGGGTTGATGTTGGCGGGGTATTGGCCATGTCGCAGTGACCAGATTTTGCGGTTAGTTTACTTTGAAAAGCGTATCGTAAATATTGGATTTAATGTGTCTTTTAACTAATGAGTCTGCGTGTATAAACATATGTAGATGGGCATTGGCATTTTGGTATGTATGGGGAATCGTTGATTGGGATGTTATTTATGCCATTGGAAAAGCAATGCAGCAACAAAATGTGACAAGATGCACTGATTTTCCACTACTTTCCACTCTTTCTCCCAGGACAATTGGAATTATGTCATGCAATTAATTTCTTTAGAATTTCTATTTTCTTATTTGTGAACTGCATATTCCCGTTGTTCAGCTAATAGGCATGTGGGCTGGAATAAAAATGAATACATCTATGAATTTATGAGCGATTTAAATTACAAAACCCTCGAAGCTCAATTGTCATGACTTGTATACTCATATATTATTATGTGATAGAAACTATATAACTACAGTCATTAGTCATTAGTAACTGGGTCATCTCTATGCTAGAAACCAGGACCATCAAAGCTAATGTGGGTAATATCAACATAACCAAGAAGGTCCACGGGGGCACTCCACAGAGGGGAGTTTTATCTCCACTTCTTTGACTATGTGTGATCAGCAAAATCTTAATAAAACTTAATGGAGGTGGGGTGAAAATGGTGGCTTACGCTGATGATGTGGTGCTAATGGTGTCAGGACTGTGTCCCAATACGATCAGTGGGATCATCTAAAGGGCGTTCGGCGAGCTTAACTCTTGGTCCACAGGATGTGGCCTAAGTTTAAGCCCGCATAAAACAGAACTTATGCTTTTTACCTCTAGATACAAGGTACCAACTTTTACCCTACCAAATATCAACGGACAAACTCTGGCTTTATCAACCAGTGCAAAGTATTTAGGGGTAATTTTGGACTCCAAACTTATGCTTGCTGCAAACGTATGCTTGGAAGAAGATGGGGTCTTCAACCTAAGCATACATTATGGCTGTATAAGGCGGTTATACCACCTATTTTATCGTATGGTTCGGTAGTTTGGTGGAAAGCTCTAGGGAGAGAGTACAATTCCAAATTACTCGGCAGAATGCAAAGATCAGCCTATGCAATAACAGTCGGTGCAATCAGATCATGTCCTAGATGCACTGACACACGTTATTCCAATAGACCTACATATAAAGAAGACGGCAACCATGAGTGCATTTACGTTAAATGAAGCGGGTCGCTGGAAAGAAAAAACGTATGGTCACAATAGTCTATTATTGCGACAAGCTCGGTTAATCACGGTGAGGACGACTACATCGTCCCGATGGTAACGTTCAATAGGAATTCCATCTAACGAAGAATGGAATAAGGGATTCTCTCTAAACAACTTCGATACTACAGTCTATACAGATGGCAGTAAAATGGATTGTGGTGTTGGAGCTGGTATATATTCTCATAGACTTGGAATTGAAAAATCTGTGCGTCTCCCTAATACCAGCAGTGTCTTCCAGGCGGAAACACTGGCAATTGGGGAAGATTGTAGGTTACTAATCGCAGATTTCTCTTTTTAGGGCAATATCGCTATTCTTTCGGATAGCCAAGCTGCAATCCAGGCACTGGACGCGGCTATAACAACCTCTAAAGTGGTGGAGCAAAGTAGGAATAGCCTCACTACGTTGAGTGAAAACCATAAAGTAACCTTAATTTGGGTCCTGGGATATCGGAACATAGAAGGTAACGAAAAATCTGATGAACTGGCAAGAGGAGGACCTGCCATGAATAACGTTCTTGCAGTATCAGTATTCACACCATTAGGTGCGGTCAAGAATGCAATTTCCCTAAAATACCTTCGAATTGCAGATAGTTGATGGAGAGACCAGACGAAATGCAAAATCAGCAGAACGTTATGGCCCTCCTACAACCTCAAGCAATCGTCGGCATTAATAAGAATGAAACGACGGGACGCCTGGAGACTAACGGCAGTCATAACTGGCTTTTAAAGTATCGGAGAACAAGCCGCCAAAATGGGCATCCCTCACAACACATACTGTCAAAGTTGTAAACAACCGGAGAAAAAGGAAATAATCTTCCATTTCCTCTGTGAATGCCCTGCCTTATGGAAGGACAGAATGTTAACCCTGGGCAAACCGCTGTTCGAGAGTCTCTAGCAACTGTCTGGCTTAGACGTCAACAACCTAATAAGGTTCCTAAACTGTACAGACTGGAAATATTCTTGCTGTAAATAGCTGTTAAACAATTTGGTAATGAGGATGTGGCAACAAAATGGTGCGGAAGCGCTAGTTGGATTCTGGATGAATCACCACTCTAACCAACCAACCACAGTCATGATTCCTTATGTCAGTAGCTGTGCCCAAAATTGTATATCAATATAAGGAGCCATCTTCCTGGATTTTCCTCCTTAGTAATTTTTCTAAAGAAGCGCGAGAGTACGGAAATAAAGATGCAAGAAATTACCACGCTTTTTTCACTAAGAAAATCCAAGAGTTGATAAGAATACGAATTTATTTCATTGCTCTTTATTTGGTGAGCTTTATCTACTGAAGTGGTTACTTTATCATACGGATTTTAAATTGAAATAAAACAACGGTAATTGAAATTGATTGGGAAATCTTTATTTCATATTATTTTGTGTAGAACCATTTATGTTTTAGAGATAATCGTTTTCAAATGGTTGCCGCAACTGCGCCGTAATTCGGCCATCTATAAACATCAATTTTAAATGACTCGTCGGACTTCGGTCGGTATATCGTGAATAACTTTAGTAATGTTGCTTCAACACAAAGTATCATATTTAGACTTTACAGACCCCCACAAATAAAAGTCCAAAGGTGTGATATCACACGATCTTGGTGGCCAAATTGCTCACCGAAACGGCGACGTAGTAAATCCACTGTTTCACGGGATGTATGCCAAGTAGCGCCATCTTGTTGGAACCAATTGTTGTGGAGATCACGGGATTCAATTTCCGATATCAAAAAGTTGTTTATCACGGCGTGATAGCGTTCGCCATTCACTGTTACATCGGCGCCAGCCTCGTCTTTGAAGAAATATGGGCCGATAATTCCTCCAGCCCATAGGTCGCACCAAACGGTTGTTCGGGTTGCTCTTCAGTCCAAATATGGAAATTTTACTTATTTGCCTAGCCATTAAGCTAAAAATAGACCTCATTGCTGAACACCATAAGTTGGGTTGAGCGCGCGATGAACACTTTCCACAAAGCGTCGATTTTTGGGATACGAGTGTAATTGTTAAATTTGTAAACATTGTTGAGGCGTAAGTCTTTCCATGTTAAAATTTCAATGAATACTGAAAAAATTATATAATTAGTTTGACAGTAGTCACGCGTGATCTGTCAAAAAATAAAATTCTTTTGGAAAAAGTACCTCCAATCTGATCAACCTTTAGTATATATAAACATACAAGTAATGGAATTCGTAAAGGTTAAAATAAAGATTTTCACAACTCCTCTAATATCTTTTGATATTTTTCGCATTATAATTATTATAAAAAATAAGGCCTTTTCTGTTCTTCAAACCAAAAAGGGGTATGTAACATATATGGGAAAAGACATATAGCCGTTGTCGGGCGCCCGGTGGCTTCTGCTGCCTCGACTGCACTACCACGCCGGGTTTGGATAATTTTTTGGACTATGTATTTCGGCGAGGGTTGGCAATTTCTGTGGACGGTGTCTATTGTCGGCGCATGCTGAACGATTATTTGCAAGATGGCGCCGCACACGACCAGAAAGACCATTTAGGTACAGCGAGATTTCTTTCCCCAGGCCTGTATGGACATTTTTTGTGTGGGTACCTCAAAAGTAAAGTCTTCGAAACAAACCCAACGACAATCTCAGAACTATAAGAAAATATCGTTCACGAGGTTAATGGCATCCCGACATTCCTTCTTCAACGAGAGTCACTGGGTACGGGGCCAAATTTTAAGAGTGCATCCGAAGTAGCGGTCAACATTTAGAGGAAATAATTAAAAAAAAAATAAAATATTCATTTCTCTTCCTTGTAATAGTTATTGAATAAATTTTTATCATTAGTCGTTTTTTAAATTTAGCTTTTAACTCCTAATTCTGCCACCGGGCATCCTGTTTAAAAAAATTATCTCAAGGCTTTATTGTGTGGATATCAGCATTGTAATGCTGAAATATCTAGCTTTTATCTTAATCTAGGAAAAATGAGCTTCCATTACATTCTCTGTCGACCGCCATAGCCTAAGGGGTTGGTGCATGACTACAATTCGGAATACGGAGGACGTAGGTTTGCATATCCGTGAAACACCACAATGTAGAAAAAGTTTTTTCTAATAGCGGTCGCCCCTTGGCAGGCAATGGCAAACCTCTGAGTGTATTTCTGCCATGAAAAAACTTCTCATAAAAAAATAAAAATTATCTGCCGTTCGGAGTCAGCTTAAATGTGAAACAACATCAAGGCGCACGCCACAAATAGGAGGAAGAGCTCGGCCCAACACCCAGAATGAGTGCAAGCACCCAATATATATACAGTGACCGACAAAAGTCTACATACACACCCCATTTCCACTGGATTGAAAGTTGAAAAACTTTACTGAAAAATGTGTTTACACAGTTTTATTTGAAAGCTTTTTCTAATCATTATAAACTTAAAAAAATCCATACATTAACGTAAAATAGCAAAGCTATGGCAAAAAAACCTAAAACCAACGTTGACAACAGTCTACATACAGTACACACATATCTTACTCCAGTGTGAAAAACTTCACTTAACTCTAAGTAATATTGCTTCTTAGTATTTAGTTGGTCCACCATTAGTATCAATTACAGCTTGAAGCCGTTGTGGCATCGATGTGACTAAATTTGTTAACTCTGCAGAAGTTATATTGTTCCAAGCTTCTCCTAGTCGTTCTTTGAGTACTGAAGCGCTTGAAATCGGATTTTTTCTAATTTTGAGATCTAAAATTTCCCAAACATGTTCAATAATATTCAAATCTGTGCTTTGTGGTGGTGTATTTGGAGCATGGTAAAGCAGTCAATCCTTCACAAAGTACGCTGTGTGCTTTGGATCGTTATCCTGTTGAAAGACACAACGTGTACCAAGCTCCAAATCCTCCACCGAAGATTTCAGATTGACTTCCAATAGTGATTTGTTTTTATAACGATCTATATTACCTTCAATAAATTCTGATCTTCCAACTCCAGATGCAGCAACATCTCCCCAAACCATTACATTGTCGCCACCATACTTCACTGTTGATACCAAACTTTTCGGACTCAGTGCAGTATTTTTTTTTCTCCACACTTTTGCTCTTCCATCACTACCGAATATATTAAACTTCGACTCATCTGTAAACAAAACGTTTTGCCAGAAATCCATTCCCTTTTCCCTGTGTGCTTTGGCGAACTCCAGGCGAAGTTTACCGTTTTTTACAGAAATAAAAGGCTTTTTTCGGGGTGTTCTACTATGAAAGCCGTTTTTGTTCAGAGCTCTTTGAATTGCTCTTGGATGAACACACTTGTTGGATGAGCTTGCTATATCCTCGGCCAATTTCGGAGCAGAAACTTTTGGATTTTTGTCCACTTCTTTTAGAATCAAGCAGACGTCTCTGCGAGATGGTTTGCTCGGGCGGCCACTGCGCGGCTTATTTTCGGTGGAACTACTATTTTTAAAGTTTTTTACAATGGTTTCGACTGTTGCACAACTTAAGTTTAAGATTTTTGAAATTTCGCCATATGCTTTTTTTCTACCTGTGCTGAATAACTAAATTTCTAACGTCTTTTCCAGGAGCCATTGTAGATGCGTATGTATTCAAATTGCAACTAAAATCAATATTAGCAAAGCAACAAACATAAGAAAAGGAAAGAAATAGACAAACGGTATTTTACCGTTATCAAACATAGGAAACTGGTTCTAAAGTGTGGTTAAATTTCAAAGACCGATGTTAAATGCGAACCACACCTAAACGTCAAGTGTTTTTCTGCATTTCATTTGACATTTTCCAATCCCAGACTAATTCAATTTGAACCATGGAAAGATACACAATCGAACAACGCGTTAAAGTTATTCAGGCTTGTTATGAAAACGGGCGTTCAAATCAAAATGCATATCGCGCACTTCGTGAAGAAGATCATCTTTAGTGATGAGGCACATTTTCACCTCAGTGGATTCGTCAATAAGCAGAATAACCGCATTTGGGCGAATGATAATCCAAGAGTGATTGCCGAAAAACCAATGCACCCACAAAGAGTGACTGTTTGGTGCGGTTTATGGGCCTGCGGCATCATTGGGCCGTATTTTTTCCAAAATGAGATCGCTATCGTGAGATAATAACGAACCTTTTATGGCCCGAATTGAATGATATGGATGTGGACGATATGTGGTTTCAACAGAACGGTGCCACTTGTCACTGAGCTAACGAAACAATGGCTCTTTTGCGCGAAAAATTTGATGGCCGAATAATCACGCGGCGATGTCAAAAATGCACATTACGGCAAAGAACCTGAATTATGCCAATTGAGCCATACCAATACTATCATAATAAAGAGAAATGACAATAATTTCTTAAAAAAAATTTTATTTTATTCAAAATCAACACCGGCCCTTAAAACTTGACCACCATTTATATAATATGTACACTTTTGTCAACGCTGTTTTTGCGTTTTCTTAGCATATCTGTGTTGTTTTCTGTTAAAGAATGGATTTGTTTCAGTTAAGTCGATTAGAAAAAGATTTCAAATGAAATTGCATAAACACATTTTTAAGCAAAGTGTTTGTACTTTGTAAACAACGAAATAGAGGGGTGTATGTAGACTTCTGTCGGCCACTGTATATGCAATATGTATACCTGTATTTTCTATTGCAGGTTTTATTTGAATATAAAGTTACGAAAATTTGAAGTAAAATTTAAAATAAAAGTTAGGACACCGCACACTGGGGATTTAGCGGAAGAAAGTCAAATTTGTAACATACCACCTACGCAATGTTTAATGGCATTTCTAATTTCCAGAATAGAACTAACAATAAAATCAAAAAGTATAATTTTTTTATAGTATTGAACTCACTAAGAAAAAACTTCAAAGCCCAAGGTGGTTTTTTTCCTTTTGCTTGAGCCGACTTCCAATTTTTTATTTTTCATTTAGGGTACGATATTTTTATATATTTTAGCCGGAAGAACAAAGGCTGTGAAGCATTTGGTTATCTATTTATAATTAATTTTACGAAAAAAAAATCATATTCCTTCATATTCTTGGATCTGCAAGTTGAGCTACATTTACCTACGGTCAGAAACTAGTATCAACGTGTTGCTTAATAGCGTCTCTTTCAGTTTTAATCAATTGCAGGTGCCACCAGGTGCCACCAGGCGCCACTGATTATTTTTTGGCAATGATAATAATTAAACGCTTTCTAGTGTGTGCATAATGATAACGAAACACTTTTAATTTTGTTTTGACATTTTGAGGGTAATTCAGAATTATAAACTTACATGTATCCTGTGCGTAAATATTTGCTGGCTTATATTAATAAAATAAAAAAAAATTAAAATTTATGAATTTTAAAAAACATTGTTTTTTTAAATTAAAAAAAAAAATAGTTTTTAAACATGGTCTTTTCATACACAAATATATACAACTTCGTTAGTAGTAAAAATGTAAATATTTTTTGGGATGTATACTTTTTTCCGCATCTCTGTACAAAAATCCCCAGTGTGCACCGTTGTAAGATTTTGTTAAGTATTCCACTTTTAAAATTTTGTGCTAATTGCAAGAAAGACGCTCAAAAGTAATCGTTCAGTGTTTACGATGCTTTTCGTCTCTCTACTCCCGCATAAGATGTATGTATTTTACGAACAAAGAAAATAGGTAAAATTCAAAAGCCAAAGGGGATGATATACTAATGAAACGGAGTGTACATATATCTATAGCATTGTTAAGGAAACTCCTGTGTTGCTTTGAGTAGTGGTGAAAAATTATATATGTACATACAAACTTATATCGTTAATTATCTATTGTGACAACTTAACAGTTGCGGTTTGGCCAGGTATGCGAATGCATCACCGAACATGACCAAATATTAACTCCATGTAAACATATATAAGTACATAAGCACATACACTCGGTATAATATATATACATATACACACATATATATATATATATATATGTGAGTATTCACTCCGTTATATTCTTGCTTATCCGCACTGACTGTGATTAAAACACGCGTCTACCCATTTAACACCTGACTGGAAAATTTAATTCCAATTTTTTGCGGCTTTCTTTGTCATTTATATGAATATACAATATGTATGTCTGTGTTCATGTGTGCGTAATGTGTCAGATCGTGTCAATAACTTTAATAGATCTCTCATGCCACAAATTTTATGAATTTCCATACAATTTTCCAATTTTGCCACAAACAATATTTACATATAATTGAATGTTGCAGCTGCATTCAATTAAAATGTTTGTACGTTTTTATCTGAGTTGAATATGAAATTACGCGAATGTTGAAATTTATTAAAGAAATTTTATCTTATTAAAATGGCAATTTTTCTGTTTGACATCTTTTCCAGCAATGTGCGAAAATGAATGCAGGTCATGAAAACTGAAAATATTTCTTTCTGATGTGGCTTCCAAAAGACCATATATGTACATACATATATTCGTATAATTGGTGGTTACATCCTTTTTGAGTGTTTGGCCATTTGTTAACGTTAATCCATCTTTGATTTGCAGAACTGATTAGTGCGTCCTTAATGAGAAGCTTACAAGTTGCGAGAGGTATCTCTATAAAATTACTTATGTCTGGTGTACAGGTACCTTCTCTTGCAAGTTGGTCTGTCCTACAGTTCCCTGGTACATCTTTGTGGCCCGGAACCCAGCATAAGATTATACAATATTGTTTGGCCATCTCATTTAGAGATTAGCGACAACGTAAGACACTCCTTGATGTTGTTTGGAATGCATCCAGGGGTCTTAGGGGTCTTAGGGTAGCTTGGCTGTCTGATAGAATGCAGATATCCGTTGATGATATTCTGTTTATCTTTAGCCATTTTAAGGCTTCACGAATAGCGTTTATTTCCGCTTGAAAAACACTACAGTGATCCGGTAGTTTAAAGGATTCACTAATAGAAAGCTCTCCGCAAAATAACCCTGATCCTACACCGGTGTCCAGTTTAGATCCGTCCATGTAGATCTTAACGGGTGTGTTGGGTGTTGGATCTTCTTCAAACCATTCTAGTCTAGAAGGGATTTTCATTATGAAATTCCTTTCGAAGCAAAAAATGGGAGGGAGTCACTGGGTATATCCGTGTAGGAGTCTAAGATGGTTGAATGTCCATGTGTGATAGTGCTCCGTTGAGAGCTCGCTTTGAGCCTTAGGCGGAGCAGGCCGCTGAGAAGAAGAAGAGATCTAGGGGTGGCAGATGTAGTATGATGTCCAGAGCCATGGATGGCGTGGTTGTCATGACGCCACATATTGCTAATTCCGCTGATCTCTGCACCTTATTCAATAAGTTAGAATAGGTTTTTTTTCTGCATAGCACACCACCACAACATTTCCATATAGAAAAATGGGTCTGACGACAGCAGTGTAAAGCCAATGAGCAACCTTAGGTTTGATTCCCCAGGTCTTACCTAAAGCTCTCTTACAGGCATAGAAAGTTAGGTTCGCTTTCCTAACTCTTTCTAAGATGTTTGACTTCCAAGTCAGTTTCCTATCTATGTTTAGTCCCAAGTACTTGGTTCCTTCCGAAATCATAAGAGCTTCCCCCTTGAGCGTAATTGGACTTAGCTGAGGGATTCTGTGCTTCCTCGTGAACAATATGAGTTGCGTTTTGTCTGGGTTAACTCCTAGACCACACTTTTGTGCCCACCTAGAAAGTATGTCTAGAACATTTTGTATTAGGTCTCTTAATGTAGATACAAATTTACCAGAGACAGCAATAACAACATCATCGGCGTAAGCTATCACCTTACAGCCCACCGATTCCAGTATTAACAGAAATTTATTTACAACTGTGTTCCATAAAAACGGTGAGAGGACTCCGTCAATATTAAATATTATTACCCTTTTTCCACTAATAGGAGTTAACATTATTTTTGCGCAAATGATTCAAAACTTTTTTATGCTGAATCTTTAGCGCCTGGGCGTTGCTATAATCTACTAACAAGCCGATCAACGATTATTTTTGTCATTTTAGCGACATTTTCGATTTTATCGACATTTTCTTTAACATCAAAAATTCCTGAACGGAATCGACGAAACCCAAAGTACGCGTATTTATTTAGCTATTACAATATCGACACCATAAACACCATTCATAATTTCAGTGGCCTGGCTTGAGAAAATAATGGATTTCTTTGTTCCCAATCTAATATTTTGCTCGATGTTACTAGACTAGATAACCCATCCCAGTTCAAAATATTCTTTGCGACCTGCTAAATTGTATGTCGGACTGTATGCGGACATAAATCTGTAAAGAAATTTCCGCAAAATATGTATTGCCATTATAACCCACATTTAATGCACTCAGCAGTTTACTTTGAAAGGCTGGGCATCAGTGCATTGGGTCTTTCAGTGTAGGGTCTTTCAGGCAGAAGTTGTCGCCGTAAGAGACGGGCTTATTGCTCTTAAAGAAGAGACCACTAACTACGAGGGAAGTATATGTACTATATCTACTCGAGCAGTTCGGCAGCTCTGAAATCGTTACAACAAACGGTAGTTGAAAGCCACAAATTATTATGTTAAGTATCGAAATATTTTAAAATATGTATAATCTGGGTGTCAGATCATAGAAATATAGAATGTAATTGCAAAGCATTTGAAATATTCACCCAGATTATACTGATTCCCTTAACTATGTGCAAATTGTTAATAGATAGCCACTATATTATGAATAGATATACACACAATGATAGACACTTTTTGCCAAATAAGAAGGCAAAACTTGGCCAGAAAGGATCTACGGCCGCTCAAAATCGCTACTGAATTTTAGGAGACAGGATTTGAGAAATACGATAGGGGTACTAACGGGATATTGTTTAATTGGAAGGCATGCAAATATAATGAAGGTACCATATAAAGACTTTAGTCCAAGCTGCCAAGATATTGAAGAAGAGGAATCCGTGGAACACCTCCTATATGCATGCGTTGCTCTACACAGAAAATTTGTTTTCCCCGCTCCGATTCGCCTTTCCTGACAGCGACGAAGAGGTCTCTCAAATAGTATTGTAGAAATTAACAAAATTCATTAAAACCACAGGTTGGATCAGAGAAGACTCAGGAAGTGTAAAGGACGAGCTCCAGGGCTATCACATGTTATCCAGCCATAAGTGTGTCAGATGACACACACTCAACCTAACCTAACTTAACCTAACTAACTGCACTCAAGGTTTTACCGTAATGTTAGGATAGATTCTCAAGAGTTCTGTACTCTATATAGAGACGAAACACTTTTTAGACATAAATGAAAACGAGGTAACTGATGGGTTAGCCAGAGAAGCTGTGGATTCAAAACAAGTAGATTCTGCCCCTTTCCTGGCGGTGGGAGAAGAGTAAAGTATATAGGCCTCAAGCTGGAACCACATTGCTGGACTACGCCAAGCAAAGACCTTACTTGGAGGGTTGCTTATATTGGTTACTGCACACTGTGAATGGTCCAACGACTCCTGTCGATCCTGCGGCTTATTCTCACTGACACCATTATGCCTGCTGCTGGAATGCGATTCTATATTGAGAGCATAAAAAACAAATTAAGAATGCTTACAATAGTCAGTGCGGATTGGAAAATCCCGCGCCCTGTCTAGGGTTATGATCTAACAACCCCTACCGATTCTGCGTCTCACCCCTAGAGTCACCATTATGTACTTGCCGCTCGAATGCGATGACCCATTGGGATGAGGAAGTCTGGTATAGCCGGATGAGAGGCACACACGCTTGAACCATGATTTTTTTTCGATTCGCTTTATCTTCAGTAATGACTCGCTTTAAAAGAGGTTTGATTTCATTGTTGCTGAGATACACATCGAAAACATTGCTTTAATTATTTTCGCTGCTAATATCACCCAGTAATGGGATTCAACCAAGCAATTGAAGCTGTGCGGGTCAATAGGCGTCAGCTAACTACGGCGGCCGCCGTAAGCGAATGAGTTGATTCGTGACTACCATTCGGCAATTCGAAACCCAGGACACGAAACACGAATTTATGGACACATTTTTTTCTAATAGCGGTCTCTCCGCGCAGGTCAAATCTTAAACCCCCGAGTGAAAAAGCTTTTCATAAATAAAAATTATATAAAGATTAAAACCTATTCAATGAATGAAATGAACTATTATGACCGAGTTTCCCTTCGTACCCCTTTTAGAAATGGTGTGTTCATATATGCGGCTTAGTTGCAAAGCGTCCAAAATCTCCATAAGTATAAGTATATACAGATGTATCTCGGAGTAGTTGCCTCAAAGTCCGCTCTGCTTTTTCCTTAAAAGTAATTTGCGCAAAATTTTATAAACATTTGAGGGAAACCATCAAAAGAGGGTTTTATTCTTTTCCATTCTTATATCTACAACTGATTGAAATATAAGCGTGCAAAATTGTATTAAAATCTTTTTACGAAACCAATTGGAAGCCAAGCTTACGATGCCCAAGTTTTGTTCCAACGGCTCCTTAACTGCCGCCCAAGCACTGTGGTTTCGCCACTCATGTCATTGTTAACAGTTGCAATTACGAAATAGAAGAGATTGGTTTAGTAGTAGGAAGAGTAACGCCCTTCCTCGATGAACAAAAGCCATCTTTAATAGGTCTCTCATCGTGCCCCTTAAATTGTACGAGGAGTGCCTTTTATATTTCGGGATTAGAGAACAAAAACAAATTTTAATCATCGAAAATCACTTTATTGTTTTCCAAAATATTCTCCATGAAGATCTATACACTTTTGCATGCGTTTGAACCAATTGTCGAAGCACTTTTGCCACTCTGAATGAGGTACCTCCAAAACATGCAATCTGAATGCCGCAACCGCTTCTTCAGGTGTCGAAAAACGTTGACCTCTCAGTTTGTTTTTTACGTACGGGAATAAAAAGAAGTCATTCGGTGTAATTCGATGTTTTGGATTCTCAAAAATGGAGTTGTTTGAGCCGATGTGTGAGAGCTCGCATTGTCCTGGTGAAGAGTGATCCGATTGGTTTTCCTAATTTCTTGGAAGACAACTGGTAAACAAATGGTTGTGTACTCGTACCACTCAGAATTTACTGTTCTGCGTTGTTCTAGTGGTACGGTTGCGACATGTCCAGTTTTTCCGAAAAAACAGGCGACCATTTGCTTGGAAGTGCTTCGTGCGTCAACAACTTTTGTTGGATTTGGCTCATCTTGAAAAACCCATACAGTCGACTGCTGTTTACTTTCGGGCTCATACGCGTAAATCCATGATTCATCACCTGTCACGATGTCATAGACGTGTTTCGAAGCCCCGCGATCGTATTTTTTGAGCATTTCCTTCGACCAATCGACACGAGCCTTTTTTTGAGCGATTGACAAATTGTGTGGGATCCAACGCAAACAAATTTTTTTGACAGTCAAATATTTATGCAATATTGAATGTATGCTGGTCCCACTAATGCCTAAGATTGTCTCAATCTTACGATAGGTCACATGACGATCTTGCAATATCAGTTCACGCACAGCATCAATGGTTTTCGGAACAACAACTGATTTTGGACGACCTTCACGCAATTCGTCTTGGAGTGAACTACGACCACGATTGAATTCACCATACCATTGATAAACACTGGTCCTTGATGGAGCTTCATCGCCAAAAAATGAATTAAGTTCATCCATGCAATGTTGCTGAGTTAATCCACGACGAAAGTTGTAAAAAATTATCGCACGAAAATGTTCACGATTTAATTCCATTTTTGGACCGAGATGAATCTTTTAAGTTACTGTAAACAACACAAATAGCGCTGATATTTCAAAACGTTCTGAGTACGTAAAAGCCAAAAAAATGTCAAACTTTGCGATACAGCTGCCAGTTGCCACATTACAACACCAGGCTTGCCAAATCCCGAAATATAAAATGCACCCCTCGTATGGACGACGAAGATTTCTGGGCAAATTGCTTAGGCGGTTATTGCGTAAACCATGAAAAAAGGAAGGAAAATGCTAATGTGACTGCAGAGTACATATTACCAACAGTCAAATTTACTAAAGCGAAACTAGTCCTCTTGTAGACTGTACCAGGTTCCACTTAAGTATGAGAAAATAGTTAAGTATTTTTCATTTTACATAGCAATGCTACTGATTCAATAATTTAATACTGGTTTTGAGCACATTTTTACTAGCCACTCACCTATTTAGCATGTGTTGAGGCCTCTTTCATTGTTCATTGAGTTTAGTGTGAATAATCTTTTGGCAAGTGCGGGAAGACCACATTGCTATCGTCCCTTTTCCAATTCCAATTTTTACTGCCGTGTGGTGTGTACTGGCAGTCTGTGCAATATTTCGACGACGTTGAGCTTTCTGAGGTTGTTGTTTGACGGAAATCAGTAAGCAATAAATTTGAATTTATATTGCCATTTAATTCAGATATATTGCCAAACGGCGGCCCTACTAGGCAGTGCAGACGCACTCATTTACAGTTGAACGTGCGTACATACATACATGCACTCAAATACCGAAGCCTACTACAGCTGTTTGTCGAATGTACCAATGATTAAGTGGTTGATGCTGTTGGTGCTGCCGATACCAAACTATCCACAATTACGCACATGCACGTATGTAGGTAAATTGCCATTATATTGGAGTTGAGTGGCTGCCGCAGCTCTTTAGGCGAGTAAGTAGCATTCGCTAATGATTGTGGCGAATTTGATACCGTACGTATTTGCAATTGCGATGGGCTCGTGCCAGTAGTCATTTCGCATGCTTAACCCTGCCCGTAAATTATGCCAGTCATATATTTTATTATACCGCACATGCATATACACACATACATATATACATATGCGCGGTGACAATTATAAAAAAGTATATGTATTTATTTATACAATTTTAAACAGAAGACATTATAAACCACTTTTTCATCATTGGTATTCATATGTTTTTTTTTAATTGGGTATGGGCATAAGTTTCCGTCCGTTCTTAGCCAAAGTTACGAATTATTTAAATAATTAAATAACAGATGATATTATGTGAAGTATGTGCCATTGGGAGCTATAACTTTACTCCATCTTTAAGGCAGCATACGGATACCTCTGACGATAACTTCGAGTTCTTTTGACTTGATTCATTCATTGAGCCAGTTTGCGATGAAATAAGTTACCGAATAACAAAATCGTTAAAATTCTGCTTGATGAAAGATAACAATGCGAATATGGTTAAAATGTGTTAGTGAATGGCACTACTGATAAGTATGTATTTTATGAATACATCTCCTCGACTTGTCTAGCGAATAATTGATTCTCCTCTTCCAAGTAGTAATAAAGCAAATATTCTACTTATTACACAGAAAAGTCTGATACACAGAAATAGCCAAGGATCAGAAATTCTGATTCTAAATTTTATTCCGCAAAGGTTATCAGAAGTATACAAAAAAAATGAAACAAAGCAATCTATTTAAAAGAAATTTGCCAAGAGATCGTCACTTAGTACCAAACAATAGAAGTAATCACTGCTACGGGGCTACAACAAATACCTCTATCCTTGATAACAAAGAATCTGCCTCAAATGCAGCTGCAGGAAATTTGCAGTTCATACAGGGCAGTGTTTTTGGTGTTTACACATTCATTGCATTTTCTCGAATGATAATTTTTGTTTTCTTTCATTCTTTTATCAGCACATTGTACTTAAGGCTTAATTTTCACTTGTGGAAGCCTCAATGACACGTTTCAATTTGCTTACGTAATTCACTTGTTTTCTTGTTCGTTTCTCGTACGTAGGTGTGAGATAACAAGGCAAAGAGAAAAAAAATAAAAATCATCTCCAACCAATGGTGGTACTCAAATGTATGGTATGTCCAGAGCTAACACCTGCCAGCAGCAGGGTCGCCTAAGCAAATGCTGACAACTCGGCGCATGCACACAATTACATAAGTATGTGAGTGTATATGTATGAATGCAAGGAAGTGTGCGAATCTGTAAATTTAATTTACGTTTTTATTTGCCTGCGAAGGTGTAAACATCTAAAAAGTGTATGCACACCCACACGCACTCTTATGTGCATATGTATGTCCGTACATATGTAAGTATGTACAAGGACACATTTTTTTGTAGTGCCTACAAACATACACACTAAAGTGACTCACAAAGAAAAGTGCCTGCTTTTTCGACTGAGTTTTAAAGTTTTGTGTATTTTATAACTTCCACCGTAGAATTTTTATCCAACAGAAAGTTTCCTCGTCTAACTTGGAGGATCTTGCAGATATTTCTGGGTATCTCATTGCTCAGAATATGCCCGCAGATTTTTTAAAGGCTTCGATGCAGATCTCTTAATTGTACGTTTTTCTACCATCTAAATCATTCAATGGAAAAAATATCTAATAAATAATTTTGTGTTTTTTTTTTTTATGAAAAGCGCGATTTTTAGAGACATTTTCAAAACACGCCGGTTCACGAAGAACCCAGTGTTGAATCAAAATATTATGGCAAATAATAAAAAATAAGCTATTTGTCGTAAAAAAGGTATACCAAATTGATTGGACGGTGCCGTTTTCCCTTCTTGTTTGTTGTATAAAGGCAGAGTCAGCTTAATGTGTGGTATGTACAATACATACGCACATACACTGAGATATGTGTAACTTTAAATTAATACTATGAGTACTATGTAACAAAGTTATTTACCTTTAAACATATCTACGTGTACTAAAAAAAGTTTCTACTTGTATGACAAACACCAATATACAATTTTTTAAAAATAAAACATAAATTGTTTGCCATTAAATTACTAAAGGAACACTAAAACACTTTATTTATGAGAATGTACTTTTTCTCGTACTTGAATTTCATAAACTTTTGTGGTACAACAACGACCTTAAAAAGTTGAAAAATCAAAGACTTGTCGATTTTTCATTTTTCTTATTCCTTGATCATTTATACTTTCAAGTGACATTTTTAAGAAGAACAAAAGAACTACTATAAACAAAAAAAACTTCTCAGCATAAATTATAAATAGTTTCTAGTCGGAGCATATGGCAGGAATAAACGCTCTCCAATGATTTCTGTCAGCCGCTATGTGCCTAATTTCGTTCCAGGTGGCGGTGGAAGAGCTCTAATGGAGGATTGTACCGTTCATGTTTGTTGTGGCGTTCTCTGCGCCGACTTCCCTGTGGATCGGGGAGTATGTCTAATCTAGCTCTATTTTCATCTTTTAATTTCAATTTTGGTTGGGCGATAGAAAGTCAGCATTGGAGACTGCTTTTGGGCAAAAAATGCGGCACATAATCCTAAGGCATTAAACGTTTTCAGAGAAGAACCAAGTCTCAGATCCATATAACACATGGGCTCAAAAGTCCCGTCTCTAACACATATGCGCTCTTTAGGTTCTAATATTACTGAAGGTGCTTAATCTTGATTTCATGATTGTACAATCTAAAGCTTAACCCTTAAAATTAGTGAATTTTTAAACACTTAAAATCAATCTATCATTATGAAAGAGAAAAAAATATTCGTCCTGTTTACGTGAGAGTACAGCCCCGAATAACATCCCATCGTAGTAGAATTGCCCTCACTTACCTTCTAAAGGATGCAGAAAATAAGAGGATTGTGTTACATGGTGTATGTGCGCATAAAATACTGTCACTTGGTAAAAGAAAACTCAAACTGAACTTGCTACAAAATTAGAACAATTGAATTGTAAATTTGTAGTTGAAAATCTACAGCAGAAAACAGGCAACAGGCAAAAGGTAACAAAAGCAACTATAACTACTCGTATGTGACTGCCGAAAAGGTAACTAACAAAGGCTCTAACGCATATGCGAGTATGGGTATGTGTGTAAATATTTGTGTGTCATTTAGGTAACAGATTTTTCTTAAATTTAAATGCTAGTCACGTAGGACCAGCAATTTAGTGTGTGTTTTGTATCTGTCGAACTGCCAATATTCTCAGTTAAGGATAACTTTACATCCACGCTTCCGGCGTCTCTGCTGACATCAAGTACCCGTACTAGCCGCTCAGTTGTCCATCCGATTTGCTTCATCAATGGCATTGCATTCTCGACTGATTTTACAACTTTCAATACACGTTTCAATCGCCTGTGGCTGGTATCAGCTGGCGTCATTCCCTTCTCCATTCTCTTTATCGGTATTCAATGAATTTGTAGAATCAGTCCGACATCATTTACCGCTTCCGCTCTACTGCCATCACAACTTAATTGTGTTTACTGATTTAGTTTTTCAGTTGTTCAATTTCCTTGCTTTCTTCTTTTGAATATTCTAGGAATTTCTTCAATATTTCAACTTGTTTTAAATGACTAATTTACTTCATCTGTGTAGTGCTTTGTTCCTTTAGTTATAAGCGTCCATCAGCAAAAAATATTTTCGCATTATTGCCAGGATTTTTTGTATTATTGTTTTGATCTTTTATTTTCTACCCCTTTTTTTTTTTTTGGGGAATGGATGCATTGTATTTGTTAAGAAATGAATGGCAAGTTGGCTACGTAAAAGATGAATTGGAACAGTAAATTGGCTTCTATAGCAATTTTCTTTGAATTTTATGTGCATAGTTCGTTTGAGGGGAATATTCTTAGTTTATGACATATTTTAAAGATAGCTACATAAATCCGATACTTTACTTAAGAAATATTTAGATCGGCAGAATTCATTAGTAGGGATGGAAAAAGTATCTTAGCTTTACCTTCTTGGTAAAATGAGAGAGAAGGGAGAGAAGATTTTATGCGAGAAATTTACTATTTTCCAAATAGACTTTAAAGAAGTATTGAGTAAAAAAATTGAAATATAAATATTACTGACTCCAAGGCTACTATGGACTCTAAATTTTTTGGACAACAAGCCAAAATGTTGAATGTGTCGTTTAACTGTATTATTTTGAAGAGATTAAAATAATCAAAACATAACGAACACGTAGTTATGTTTAAAAATGTCTAGTAAATTTCGCTACATTGAATTTAGCTGAGACAAGTTTTTGACTGAAATTTGGTAAAAACGGAACGGTAGCCTATGGGTACTCGATAATTTCGTAAATACAAGCAAACAAGTAGTACAAGCAGTTTAAAGCCAAGCGTTGATGAATTGCTACGCTACGGGCGCCATTCCTCTCTTTCGTGCAGTCATGTGAGCTGAAGGAGGTATTGGTTCCAGAGCAAAGAAGAATTAGATACTGGTAATGAAATGACAGATACACTAG
Source organism: Anastrepha obliqua (assembly GCF_027943255.1). Taxonomy (NCBI): domain Eukaryota; kingdom Metazoa; phylum Arthropoda; class Insecta; order Diptera; family Tephritidae; genus Anastrepha; species Anastrepha obliqua. The sequence goes on from NC_072896.1 coordinate 37,643,644, forward strand.
CTAGCAAAATGGTGACCTTCTCATTTATAGGCCCTGTGCCATTTTGTAGCCTAGGAGAGGGCAACTTCTTCCCTCTTATTCCTGAAGTAGAGGAATAGCAAAGAAGATCATACAGGGGGAATCTACTGAACTTATCGTAATGAAAATCAGTGGAAGGAAGCTTTAACCTTAACCAATTTAAAGACTTTATGGAATTGAATAAGAATAATTTTAGAATCATTACATGAATTCTAACAGGGCGTTGTAGATTCAATCATCATCACACTAACCTGAGAATATACTCCAATGGAGTTTGAAGGGAAGAAGATGATGCCGCCAAAAATGGCTATCGTGCGCAGCATTGATGAATAAGCGGCACAAACATCTGGGTAAATATATTTTACCAGAGGGAGAAAACGCTCAATAAAATAAGACAAATATTATAATTTATTGAGGAAGTTGGGCTCGGAGAAATATTTTGAATCCACGAAGGGAACATGACAGATCTTTCAAGTCGCAGTGCTTTAATAATAATAGTGGGGTATGCTTTCGATCCTCGTTAAGTATTAGGGATGAGATTAATAAAGTGGTGTTTATGTCGAGAGGGTGAATTCTTTCGCAAAAACTTTCTATGAACCAAAATATTATCTTAAAATTCCAAGCAAAGCGCTAGATGTGCTAATCGACTTGCCTGCACCCGGCTGCCGCCTCGGCGCTTAGACTTAAAAGTATGGCGCTATGGAAGGACCGACGGTTTGGCCACACCTCTATTTTGCATACTCTGAATAGTCAGAAACACGAAATGGACTACTCTATTACTAAACTCACCTTCGACAGACTCTTCAACGCTAGCATACCGCCAAGAAGAGAGTGGCAAACAGCGAGGTCGTGGTGAAGGGGAGAATTAATATAGCAGAAGTTCTCTTTATAAAAGAAGTGGCTACGTAACTAAATACGCATGCCTTAACAAAAACTATAATAAGTAGCCATTACACAAATCAATGCATGCGGCCATAATAAGTTCAAAGATTGCACAGGATTGGCGAGGAACCTTAAATGATATTAGTGTCTTATTCAAGGTCAGCCTACTTTTTTCGTAGATGGTCTTTTTGACAGCTGTCACTTGATTTATGCTCAGTTTGGTTTGCCATTTCATAATGAATAGACTTACACCTGAACAACGTTTGCAAATCGTGCAAATTTGGGCCCAAAACGAGATGGCCACCGATCCCGATTTTCACAAGAAAATTTTGTTCAGCGATGAAGCTCACTTTTGGTTGAATGGGTATGTCAATAAGCAAAATTGTCGCATTTGGAGTGAACATAATCCACAAGCCATTGCTGAGACGCCGTTACATCCTCAAAAAGTCACTGTTTGGTGTGCTCTATGGGCAGAGGGAATCATTGGTCCATATTTCTTTTAAAATGAAGCCGGCCATAATGTTACAGTCAATGGAGAGCGCTATAGAGCCATGATTATTGACTTTTTCGTGCCTGAATTGGACGATGTTGATGTGGACGACCTTTGGTTCCAACAAGACGGCGCTACATGCCATCCAGCCAACGCAACAATCGATTTATTGAAGGAAACTTTTGGTGAGCGCATTATCTCGCGCCGTGGACCTGTGGCGTGGCCTCCAAGGTCGTGCGATATAACACCGCTGGACTATTTCTTGTGGGGCTATGTGAAGTCGCTTGTCTACGCAGATAAGCCCGAGACGATTCACGTCTTGGAAGAGAATATTCGGCGCGTTATTGCTGACATACGGCCCCAATTGCTGCAAAAAGTGGTCGAAAATTGGGCCTCTCGGCTGGAATTTATTCGAGCCAGCCGCGGCGGCCACTTGCCCGAAATCATTTTTAAAACATAATGGCAAACCCTTATCTTTATAATAAAGCTAAATTCTTAGTCTTAACATTAAATTATATACGTTTTATTTCATCTTGAAAACCTAACCTCTAAAAAAAACACCCTTTACGGTCCAATCGTGATAGTCCGACACATACGGTACCGACTCGTTGTCGAATTATTAAATATTCCGGACTACCGAAGGTTCCATTTAATCGATGTTAATTCGAAAATTATGATCAAAATACATAATGAAAAAATAATCTTTTTATTAATATCTCTTTTAGTGGGGGAACAAAAACGTAACTGCTAAACTTAAAGAAAATAATTACACGCAAGTTTTTAATACATAGTTAGTTAGTTTTTAATACATATGCAGTTAATATAAAACATGAACGAAAAGACAGAAAAAAATCACATCAACACCGTCAGAAATCGCGAGAGAACTGGCGTCGTTCAAATTTAATGACAAATACGTTGTGACCGGGAAACAAAACACAATCCCCCTCTGCTGCTCTGCTACGACTGATCAAAATAAAATAATGCCAATTGCATCCATAGACGTTATGAGGTTGTCGGATTACCGAACGTGTCGGATTAAGAATTGTCGGACTATCACGATTGTACTGTACCTCCATTCTTCACACTATCCAATCTCCACGGAAAGTGAAGATTTTACTGATAAAGTCTTGTTCCAAAGGCCACGCTATGCTCCTAAAACCTTAAACAGAAAAAATATAAATATATACAGTCTGTGTCAGAAAAAAAGAACCTGTTTTTTCTTGTAACTTCAAGATATATTTCGTTCTGCTTTTTGCTGCGCCACTCAAGGGCTACGCCGCCAGTTCTAACTCAGGTTCGTTCGAAACTTTCCCGTAAACGCCACCAAACAAAATTGAGTGAGAAGCACGTGAAACGTTTCGAGGAGGTATTTTTATGCACGCATTCGAAAGGGCCGAAAAGGGCGGCTGCAAAAGTGATTAAATAATCAAAAAAGTTTGTTGTGATTTGGAATCAGCGGTCTAAAGTGCACAAAAATATTGATGACTTTCCCGAGCGCGGCTTTAAACGAATGACGCCAAAAAAGCAGGATAAAGTGATCGTCCAACTTTTTAAGCGGAACCCTTCTTTGCGACTACGCCAAGCACGCACACTTCTTGCTAAAAAGGGAATAGAGGTGAGTATCAACACCATTGAACGACGACTGAAGGAGGCGAACATATCCTACTGTCCTTCATCATCAAAACAACTGCTCTCAGAAAAACTCATTGAGAAACAACAGAACAAGAAAATGGTGTCACAGTATTGAACTGGCCTTCCCATGTGTAGAGAATTATGAAAACGCTTCTTGTCGAAAAGATAGCCCACAATTTAAGGCAACTCGTGCGTGAAGCGTGCAAAATCTGGACCTCTTTGTCGACGTGCTACGCAGAAACGCTTCAAAGCATGTCGAGAAGGCTGCTATACTCAACAACGATGGAGACTACACAGCTTATTGAGTAATTGCGACTCGTAGTTTTGTACATACTTTTATACAAGAAAAATTTTAAATATATATCTCTTAAACTTCATGAATGATCGCGGTTCCTTTTTTCTGACCCAAACTGTATATAAGGGGTGGCTAAATTTCAAGGGCCGCTGTTGAATGTGAACCACTCCTAAACGTCAACGACATCGTTGGACTTGTATCTTTGAGGTTATTTGAAAGAAAAGGTGTTCGTCGATATGCCAGCAACAATTCAAGAGCTAAAGCATGAGATAATTCGACACATTAACGGCATAGAACCTCAATTATGACTCAGCGTTCTCGAAAATTTGGAGGTGTGCCGCCGAGGCCGTGGTGGCTATTTGGCTGATATTTTATTTCACACGTAATTGAGCCATACCAGTATTATCATAATAAAGAGAAATGACAATAAATTCCTAAAAAAATTCTATTTCATTCAAAATCAACACCGGCCCTTGAAACTTAACCACCCTTTATATAGATTTTATGCTGCAGTGAGCTGATAACTGGAATATAATCTGTGCGCTTTAAAACAAATTCGTGCGGAGCTTCGAATTTAGGAGCCTAGTGGAAATCCTTTTTTGATAGTTCCGAGGAGAGAGTGATAGATAGTAGAGATGTTTAGTCCGTAAGTGTAGATATAAATCTGCAAGTCGGGTATGCTGTTACGTCGATATAGCAGTACTAATGAGAGTTTCCTCTTCACGAACGCCATTCTAGAAAAAACAAAAAGATTCAGAATGAGTTTCTTCTGGCCCACCAACTCAATTTACCATTTACGGAAAAGCGGTTTGAGACAAAACAGACCAGAGAGCCGAACTTGCAAAACAAGGTGACTATCGACAAATGTCGGGGTTTTTTGAACAGAAGTTAGGACACATTTGGCGAAGTGATTTTTTAGGGAAAGTTACGGAGAGAAGAAATGATTTTATTTTACTAAAAGGTTTGCAGTTTACCTATTTTGTGGGAAGCACCTTGTATTGAAATCAGTCAGACAGCAAATGCAAGATGTATTAGTGCACATACATATAAAAGCAAACAAACCATAAGACAGCAAAGTAATTGTTCAAATGGAAATGAGTTTCGGCTGAAAAGATGATTTTAGCAAGCCCATCCAGTTTTTCTTTGGTGAAATTAGCGAATTCTCGAAATTACCGATGATGGTATGGCTTCAATTCTGGCATCAAGGCTACAGTGCCAAATATTTCCGCTAACTGGGCCATGTGGGGGTCGCAGATATATGCATATGTATGTTCAACTGCTCTCCTTTTGGCTGGCACTAACAAACGCAGCTGAAATTTTTCTCTTCTTGGAAAATTGGTATTTAAAATGGGATCCTTCATTTGTAGAAAAATTTCCAAGTTAGATCGGAGAGTGCAGTCTAAAACTGTTAAGCACAATACGCTATTGTTGTAGTATCGCTACAAAAACAACAATATCAATACCTACAAATTGGAAGCGTCTTACTGATGCAGAGGGCAAACTTGGCAGGAACCACAGAGGCGTACATTCCCCAATTTTCGTAATTTTACGCGTTCGTAGAATGTGTGCACTCATCTATGCATTGCTATATATAAATATACATACATACATCTACGATATCTATAGTTTGGTTGCAGTACTTGCACATTCATATATGAATTTTCTTTAAAAACGATGACAAAGTTAAAGTCTTCTTTTTGTTATTGTATACAGACCACACATGTTTCTGCAAACGTTCGCCAGAAACTTTGCCACAACAATATGTCTCAGCATACAATTGTAGTCCATATGCTTGCTTTATTATTCTACCACATGTGTACCCCCCATGTGCGTAAGTTGGCGCTTTTCAGCTAACTTTCCGGCCAAGTCATAACTTTCGCGTTGCCTAACAAGAAATTCGCCAACAATGAAGAGCGAATAAACAACATGAAAAATTAAAATGAAAATGAAAATAAAAACTAGTGAAAATTCGTAAGTTTAAATGACACTGGAAAACTTGTGTGGACAAATAGAGAAATGTTTGTAAGTGTTTATAATAAACATAAAATTTTGTGGGTGCTAATGATAAACGAAAAATGTGCGCAAGTAAACGGTTGACTGTTGGCATAAAAGAGTTTCAAAATACAGCTGGGAGTGCTGTTGATGATAAAAATATGGAGGCAAACTTTGGCAACTTGAAAGAAATTATGCCTTTCATACTCTTTTAATACACATACCATATGTATGTACTATTTGTATATAACAGTAACATTATTGTGTGTGCAGTTGTGAGCTATATATTCTAATATATTACAGAAAGAGAAGAGATCGACCATAAAACAGTTTTAAACTATTTGCGCAAACATTTTACGCAAAAATAATGGATTTCTTTTTTCCCAAGCCAATAAGCCATAAGTGTTATATGTATATTTGTATGAACGTACTACACAATCATAAATATTGCCAGGGACTTATGGTTTAAGTGTAAACCCGAGAAAAATTGAACTGATGCTATTCACCAAGAAAACCAAGGTACCAAACTTTAATCTCCCAAAACTAAATGGCGTCAGTCTCACGCTAACCCAATAGGCAAAATACCTAATTGTTATCCTATACCCCAAACTCCGCTGGAACTCCCACGTAGAGTACAGGGTAAAAAAAGCGAATATTGCACTTTACACGTGTAAGAGAATGTTGGGGGAAAAATGGGGTCTCCAACCAAAACTATCCAATTGGTCCTATACAGCCATTGTGAGGCCAATACTAACATATGCGGCACTAACGTTTGGTGGCCTGCAACAGAAAAGAAATAGAACAAAATTAAGCTGAACAAGATACAAAGAACAGCGTGTATCTTAACTGCAGGAGCGCTTAGCACCAGTCCTACTGAAGCGCTCAATGTACTAACTCATCTGCAACATTCGATTTACACATTAAAACAATAGCTACTTGCAGCGCGGTGAGACTCAGAGGCATAGGAAGCGGGACAACAAAGTCGTACGGTCACAGTGAGATCCTCCTACAGGGACCCTCGCTGCTCAAAAATAGATCAGACTACACAGTCCCCGACCTAAACTTCAAGAAAGGCTTTACGGTACGTTTTCCACCGAGAGCCGAATGGAGCAAAGAGAAGGTGATTGGAAGATACGATATCGAGATCTATACCGACGGTTCTAAGATGAACTGTGGTGTGGGAGTTGGCTTCCATTCGGAGGCGCTCAACCTATCCCAGTCAATTCGTCTTCCTGACTATGTCAGCGTGTTCCAGGCAGAACTGTTGGTGATCAGAGAAACATGTAAATCACTAAAAAACTACAAGGAAGTTGGTGCAAGAGTAGCTATCTTCTCAGACAGTCAAGCAGCTATAAAGGCCTTGGACGCCAATTCCATTTCATCCAAATTAGTGTTACAGTGTAGAGAGGAGCTGGAAATGTTTAGTCATTGGCTTGAAATCACGCTGATACGGGTTCGCAGTCATAGGAATATACGTAATAATGAGATAGCGGATGAGTTAGCAAGAAAAGGTTCGACACTAGACTTAGCAGAGGCGGTGGCAATCTCCATCCCATTGAACACATTAAAAGCATCCATTGCTTCACACTATCATGCTTTAGCCGAAAGAAGATGGAAGCAAGAAACTACATGTATTACAACAAAAAACACATGACCGTCTTACAAAATTCAAAGGACGAATGAGTTGTGAGGATGCTCTCGGCCAAACATCTCACGCATCACTGCAACCCTGACAGGCCATTGGAAAGCAGGGGATCATGCAGCTAGACTCAATCTACCCTTCAATCTTATCTGCAGTAGCTGTCATGCGGAAGGAGCGAAGGAAAGTCTTTTCCACTACTTATGTGGAGTAAGCCTTTCCTACAGAAAATTAATGAGATCTCAGACATCTAGATAAAGAATTTGCTGCTATACTTGGACCTCACTAAATGGATTTGACTTAGAACCACAAAAAAACAAAAACAAACGCATCATTATACGAGGACGGTGGTAGTAAAACGGTGCTGGTCACTAATTAGGATTATTTCAATGGAAATACTCAACAACAACAACAACAACAGCAACACAATCATAAATATTGCCAGGGTCTTATATTCTTTTGAATTTATGCTTTTTTTCGATTAAAAGATCTTTGAATTCTAAACTTCTAGGGAGAAGATTTTTCCCCGAAATATTGCAAATAGGAATTCCGAACTTCGATTTAGCTGAATTCAGTATTTTCGACAGTTCTAAGTGATGTGAATTGAGAGAAAATTAAAGTTAAAAGGTACTACTGAGTTGGAGCGGCAAACATAGACTTAAGAAACTTTAATGCTATTTCTTACACTAATTTTAATCTTAATTTTTATGAATTGGATTTAATAAATTTCTTACAAGTTTTTCTTTTTGGCCAATGATGTCGTCAGGAGATTGAGGTGGCTTGGCCATACACTACGCAAGGGAGGCACGGAGACTGGATTCCGCACGGTCAGCGGAATCAAGCAAGACCTAGAGGCTGTTAAATAAAAGATGTGACGGAGTAGAAAAAATTTGCTTTTGCCCTATGTCCCGCACGGAAATATGATGATGCAATCACCCTTGTTGGCAACATCGAAGGTGCAAATTTTCAATGCCAGATCGATAAAAATAAATAAGTTTATGGTCTTTTTCATAGCAACCAAATTTTAAAATTTTTTGTTGGTTAAGAAGTGTGGCAGTGAACGGAAATTCGATCGTGCAATGTCGAACGAGTTTGCGACATTGCGTCCCAGCCCAATCCATTAATTTTTTCATGCGTTTTTATGCGTAGTGCGGTCTTGCATTATCGTGTTGCAAAATAACGCCATTTCATAGATAAGCGATCTAAAAAGGTAAATCGATATTTACTCGATCTAGTTGTTCACATTAAAGAACCGTCTTTACAGTTTCTCCTGGTTCAAGCACTTCAAAGTGAACGAATCCTGGAATAAATACGCCACCAAACAAACAAGAACGTATTTTTCAGATCTAAACCTGGTTTGGTATTCCATCGTGGCGGTTTATTCGGAGAGAGCCACTGCCTTTTGCGTTTTGGTTGTATTATATATCATATAGGACCTATTTTTCATCTGCAGTAATCAAGAAACTAAAAAACGGTTCTGTGTTGTACCGTTGAAGATATAAGTTCCATGACGCGGATTGGTTAGCTCTGTTTTCTTCAGATATATTATTTGGAACCCAAACACTTGCTCTGTTTGTTTCACTAATTCGTTGTAAATGGTCTTGGATGGTTAGCCAAGGTTGGTTAAGAGTATTTGAAAATTTCTCGCGGTGTAAGTTTCAGCATTCCAATTAATGCTTCTGTGACAAGGCGATTAAGCACCGCCTTTGAATAAGTGCCACCACACTTCGTTTCGGCGCTGTTAACAGAACAAACAAAAAATCCACAGGCGTCGGACTCAGATTGAGTGGTTAACGCTGGTCAGCGTCTGTTCTCCATGTTAGAAGTGGCTGAGTTCATTACTACGGCGCGGTCTTGAGTGGCGCAGGTTATAGCGAAATCTCCATCTCCAAAAAAGGAGAGACAACAAAAACTCTTCAACTATCAACTGTTGCATTGCTACCCTAGTGAAACTCCAAAAGCATACAATGACGGATATGAATCTCTTCAGGCGAAAGAAAATTTTAGGTTTAAGTTTTCACAAATAAACAAGTCACTTTATCTTTGAAATGTCTCTGGCACGACTTTCAACTACGCAATGAACTTATAAACAGCAAAGAATGCATGCGCAGAAACGACATTTCTTTTTGATTTAAAAAGTTTAATATATTCTTATGTTTAGTTGTTCAAAGTATGATAGAGTGTAGCAATGCACTCAAAAAACTGGGCACTCATAATCAGGTCTCACTGATTTGGGTACTAGAACAAGAGGGTCACGAAGGAAACGAGAAGGTAGACTTTTATGCCAAAAAAGGGCTATTTATTGGACCAACCCCATTTGTCGGCTTTAACAAAAATAATATAAAACAGAAAACCAGAAAATGGATCCAAACAAAAGTCAGGGACCACTGGAATGGCACAAGTGGCCTTAATCACTCCAAAAAGTTTTTGAACTTCAATACCAACAGAGAAAAATCTGCTCTAACCCTAGATAAAAACGGTCTCAGATTACTCTGTGGAGCACTTACAGGTTACTTTGCCTGTAATAAACACTATAACACAATATAGTTATTTAGTACAAGATCATACAAGTTCTGCTGTGATGAAGTCTATGGAACATTTATCCCCAACTTTGAGGCATTACGCCACAGGAGACACAGAATCCTGGACTCGCACCTACTAGAGGAGGAAGACCTACAAGTGCTCCCTCCTAAGGAGATGGTTCGATTCCTCGGTATACTATTGTAAATAATTATAGTTAAGTAATTATAACCCGTACAATCATTACCCTGATAAAATACTTGTAAAAGTTTAGCTCTTTCTCTCTTTAACAACTAATTACAAAAAAAAAAACTTTTGTACGAAACATTTTTTCAGGATCAGGTGAGAAAAAATAAATAAATGTAAATAAAAAAATTTCATTTTAATGGATGAAATATGGATCAATTTCTTCACTCCGAAATCAAAACGATAGTCATCTGAGTAGAGCAACTGGTGAACCTCGTCCAAAGCGCCTGAAAGCACAACAATCGGCTGGAAAAGTTATAGCTTCGGTATTTTGAGAGGCACGTGGTGTAATATTCATCGAAGAAAAAAACTTTTGTTTCATCATGATAACGCACCGTGTCATTTCACTCGAATCAGGAAGTTATCGCTAAAACTAAAGCCTATGTTGAGGTAAAAAACGTTATACAAAAGTGCTATTGAAATGTTAGCTCGCCGCTAGAATGATTGCGTAATTCTTTATGGAAACGTGTTTTCTTTGTTAGGCCCGGTACTTTTCAGCCCATGTGTTGGCTGTGTTAAAAGCGTTTCTAACGACCAAAGTTATTAGAGCGCAGTATCCTTTTCTTCCGTCACATCATCTCTTGCCCTCAATAGCTTCTATTGCTAAATCTAACAAGGATTTGATAGCATCCACTGTTCAAGAGGCTTTTCTGAAGCGAAGCTGGTGTGTAGATAAAATACCTCTATCTTCTGCGAAAGATGATAACCTGTCACAAATAATTCTCTCAAGAATTTTTCCCAATTTGGTTAGGAAGCATATCGGTCGGTAAGACTCGGGTTCGCCAGGCCTTTTGTTGCCCTTAGGTAAAAGCAAAGTGTTTGCATCTTCCATCTCTTTGAGAAAGTGCATTCGTTAAGACAAGTTTGTCATACCGCTAAATGTGTGGGTGTCTGGAAATCGTTACTTTCGGGGCTCCATTTGGCATACTATCCAGATCTGGAGCTTTCTTGGACTTCATTTTATTACATGCCACTTGAAGTTTTTGTTCGGTAGCACGAGGGATGCCACCTGCTTCGTGCTGTATGCGATCTCAGTAATCCGGGTTAAAATTGTAATCGAAAATTTTGATATGCAACTCCCCGTATCAACAGGAAAATTATTTTTCATAGGCTTGCTGAGAATATGAGTTAGGCGGATAAGAAAATAAGCATACAGCGTAACCCGCTAGAAGACTACAAACTACGCTAATTCACTAAGATACATCACGAGTTTATAAATAAGTTTCATTGTCATTTATTGCTCCGCAGAAAAGTGTTTTCACACTACTACTACCGCCAACACATAATTCATAAGCACGCGTGCGCAGTCATAACTCAAAGCTGCCCTCATTAAGGGGCGATTTGTGTTGCAGCTGCTTTTTGCAAGTCTTCTTGAGTGCTGGGTGTAATACATATTTACAAATGCACGTGCTGTGGTAATGCTGATACGTGAATGCATACTTTAAGGCGCTTAAGCTTAAGAAGGAACGGTTGAACTAAAGGCAGATGGGCACTCAACATAAATAAACCAGTATTACTGTACGTGCAACTGTAAAACAATCAAACGCGCAATCAAGCGATATTTATAAAAAGTCAAATACCAGACATCTGCACGAGTTCATATGGTAGCGGCGTCCATATGTTGAACGGGACAGTTGGTGTTGCCATCACATTTATTTGTGAAATTCGAAGTATTAAAATTCCCACCAGCGCATGGAGTTGTTGTCAACATTCTTCCGTAGATACTGAGTAATATAGTAGAGCAGATCAGCATCAGATCGGCGCAGTGATGACATAATGCCGAAATAAATACTCAGAAGTGCCGTGGCACTTCATAAAACTCGATGCAAGCGACAGCTTAATCCTTGTATAAATACGGAATGCCCACTTAAAAGCACAGAGTGCATATACATTTGTGCACATGCTAGCAGTTGCCATGTACATACATACATACATGCACAGAAATAAGTACTCTTGTGCTCTCGTCACTTTTATCACTCAACTCTAGCCGCTGCATTTTTACTGCATTTTCTTCTCGGTGTGAGTTTTTGTGATTTTTCGTATAGAGCACATTCTTCAACTTTTTAACAAAGTGCTTATTATTCAGTGCTAAGCCAGTTTATATATGTATATTACGTATGCATGTAAATATATGCGTATATAAATAAATGCGCATTTGTGTGCGCTTATTTTCTGTTCAATCTTATGATATTTTGTATCAGCGTTTTTTCATCTTATTAAAGAATTTAAAAATTAAACATAAACAAATACGGTTATGCTGACAATTATTGTTGAAGTATGCAAACATTTCTAGCCTGTTGCATTGTAATTTAACTTTTAAGTTAATCCAATTAGTTTAAATGGTCAAATCATCCAAAAATCAACCATAAAAAATTTCCTATAGTTAGCTATTTTTAATTCAATTCCAATGAAACTAAATTTACTCTCCCACTTATTGAAGAATCATTGGAAAACCTAATTATATAATGGTACGAGGGCTGCCTTTATATTTTGCGCCCAATAATAAAAACACAATAAAATAAATGGCCGTGTAAGAAACAAATACTTTCAGATTTCACAAGGCGCGGTAAAATTATTGCAAACGCTGAGAAACTTAGTGGGAACAGTGTTGCCAATTTAGCGACTTTGTCGCTAGAATTGACGACTTTTGCTTGAGTCTTGGCGACAAAAAAAAAGTTTTGACGACAAAAATGATTTAGCGACTTATCTGGCGACTTTTGGAGAGCAAATCAAAACCGTTTTAGGCAATAGATACTTTTCTGTCAACTTGATTACCCGTGAATGCCCTTTACCTTTCAATCCGTCGCCATTTTTTTCAAATGAAAATTTTCGAAATTCCGTACGTACAACGATAACAACATTTATACAAATTAACAAGCAATTTCAATTTTTAAATCCAGATGATCCGTTTTTGAGTAATCGATGCCACAATTGAGGAGGAAATGCTCGACGAGATTGCTTATAACTTTTTTTTATAAATAAATATTTTTCCATAAAAATTTTGGATGACAGTCTTTAATGGACACTTAATAAAATAAAAAAAAATCCGATGCACAAATTCCTTAATTTTCCCCAAAAAAAAATCACTTATTTCTTTGGCTGTCACAGTGGTGTCCCCCTTAAAGCGTAGCTTTTTTATGCCACTTTTTCTTCACTACCCTTAAATATATTTTATAAATCCAGCCGAAAGCCTCCAATGCTAGCGCTGCACTACTTTTAGTTTGTATAATAATTTTATTGTTATGTAAACCTTTATAAAATAAAATAAAAATAAAATTTTATAAATCTATTTCAAGACTTTAATTAATAATAATATAGTAAATTGTTGCATGATTTGCCTGATTTTATTATAAAAGCGTAATAGTTAATATTATTAATTTTATAAATTTTCAAATTTCCATTTGAATCCAGTACTGGATCAACTTCGTAAATAACTTTTACAACATTTCTTGAATCACTCACGCTTTCCAATGATATTTTAAAGACACAAATTAACAAAGCGTTAAAAAATTTAGTAGATTTATCGAATCATAATAAAAAAAACAGTATTTCAGGAGATTGAAACTAACTTCCGTTGATCTCAAATTTCAGTAGAGTTGGTATTACTGGTTTAATTATTATTCATCTAAAAATTTTAAGTCCGCAGCTGCCCTCCTGTGCACCTCTCAGAATGAAATTTAGGATCCGCCCTGATGGAGTTAGCGACTTTCTAGCTACTTTTGATATTGGCCCTAGCGACTCAGATTTATTGGCGTTGGCAACACTGAGTGGGTTACCGACGAAGAGAATTTTCTTTTCGCAGCGATACTTGGATTCAAAACTGTTCCCTTGTTATGAAAATTCTGAAATTTTAAATAACAAAAAAGTACCGGGGAAAACGCAAAATAATTGTTTAATCATCAAAATTTATATTGTCGCCTTCAAAACAAGCTCTATTCGAAGGAGTACACATATGCCAACGATTAGTCCAGTCATCAAAGTACCTTTTAAACGCGTTTGAAGAGATCTTCTTCAGCTCCTTCAGCGAATTCTCCTTTTTCATACACGTCGCAAATGTTCCGGAAATTTTACCAATTTGAAATAACTAATTTGTGTTTTCCTTGTAAATTGATAAAAGTGTCCTGTGCAAAATGTGCTAAATTCCGATTTTCCGAACTTTTTATAATTGTGTATATTTAATTGTTATTTGTTTTGCATACTTTTGATAATTTGAAATAAAATAATAGATTTGTGTTAACTGTTAACTGTTTTACTAGGTAATCCAGTAAAAATATTCATTTTTATGTGTGTGAAAAAACAACTTTTTTTCCGCAAAAAAAAAAAACAAATAATCTGAGACCTTCAGATCTCTGTTTGCATACAAGTAACATTCTGAATTAATATGAGAAACAGGTTTAAAACTTTAACAATAAGTTTTCAATGAGCTGCTTTTGACCCACTAAACAATAAACCTCTATTCATACTTTTGCATGACAATGTCTGTCTACCAAAGCGATTTGAGCCTTGTGATCTCAATTTATTTTTATTTTCTTTATTTACGATTTACAATGTGAACATATTTGAAATATTTGTAATAATTTTTTAAAACTAAAAGCATCTCCACTCGTTTATTGCAAAATGCTTTTAACGGTTATTGATAGTTTCTAAGAGTGCGTTTGTATAGTTTGCCACTCGGAATACGAGCAATACAAATGTACCGATACATAAATACTAACAGCAAATATATAAATATGACTACTAAAAGTTATTAAAATGACCGTTACTGGAAGTTTTTATTTATGTTTTCCAATGGCTGTAGGCGGTTGGCAAAACACTTGGGGACCATTTACTACTCATATTTGCTATTACATCACCGCGTTTTTGCACTGCATAAGCGCTCATAATAAGAGGAACGTACAGAGAGAGAGAGAGAGAGATAGACAGAGGGGTGTGTAAGGGTCATAAAATATAAATATCTGTTAGTTATATTCTTTTTTATTTTCGCACAAAATATTGTGTGAACTCTATACTACAAAAATTCATATTAATAACACCATTGCACACGCTTTTGGACCTGCGAAATCGAGCGTTTTTTCCGAGTATGTCTGGTGCTGGATTCGTTTTTAAGATACGTTAAAGTATTACATATAAATTGTATTTATTATTATAGTTTTCCTGATATTTAATAAATTAAGTTTACACTACATTTCACAATTAACTGTAATTTCACCAATATCAAGTGATGAATAAGGAATGAAGTGAGGTTGAACTCAGCTGTTTGCGTTACTTGATACCTATTTCCCCTCTAAAACTTAAAGATTAGATAGATATTTACCAAGCCCTCGTCACACAAACCTTGGTATGGTTTACTTACTTTGCTTATTGTTTCACCGCCCAAGTTGCCATGAAAAAATCAGAATATGCACAAAGAAATACATTATATTTTGCGAGTCCTTCATTTTGATGACTTGCTGGATGTGGTTAAATTATGTACTTTGGAATGTTGCCTACTCTGCTGCTTCGTTGAGAGTTTAAGATTTCGTAAAGTTTTCATTCATGCTGTCGCAGAAAGAAAGGATGCCGCCTATAGAGCCACGCTGCGATCGGGCGCAACGCGAGCCATATGGGATTGCTACAGAGAGCTAAAAAAGGAAGAGAGACGTATTATCCGAAAGAAGAAACGAGAGATCGAAATACGTGAGAGCGAGGAGCTTGAGATACTGGGCAATAGGAACAACGCCCGAAAATTCTACCAGAAAGTTCGGTGGTTTACAGAAGGTTTTAAGACCGGGGCGTTTTCCTGTAAGAACAAAGATGGCGATCTGGTGAATGACGTACAGAGCAATCTTAAATTATGGAGGGAACACTTGTCGATCCTGTTAAACAGTGACAGCTGCGCATGTCACAAAGAATGTGAAGATCCCGATATCCCAATCGTTGACGACGGAATTGACGTTCCGCTACCCGAACATGACGAGGTGAGCATAGCGATAACGCGGCTAAAAGACAACAAAGGCGCGGGCGCCAACGGACTGCCGGCTAAGCTATCCAAACATGGCGGCGAGGAGCTATGTAGTAAGGTGCATGCATCAGCTTCTATGCAAAATATGGTCGGATGAAAGCATGCTTGCCGATTGGAATTTAAGTGTGCTCTGCCCAATCCATAAGAAGGGCGATCCTGCAATCTCTGCCAACTACCGCGGGATTAGTCTTCTAAATATCGCCTATAAGGTTCTTGCGAGCGTATTGTGTGAAAGACTAAAGCCTACTATCAACTAAACGTCGAGAATTTTAACGTTAACAAAATATAGGTACGTACGAATAACGGGCTAACGTCATTCCTTCTCCGCTCATACTCGTAGCAGTTAAGGAGAAACTTTAAATTTAAAAATAATCAGCCGAAATTTCGATATCAATTGGCCGCCTCTGAGCTGTGATTTAAGCCCGTTGAACTATTTTTTGTGGGGCGCCATTAAGGACAAATGCTATGCGAACCATCCAGAGACGATTGATGCTTTAAAACACCAAATCGAAGTTGCTATTCATGAAATTGGAGCCCAAACAATCGAAAATGTGCTTAAAAATTGGATTGATCGAATGGCCTACTGTAAAGCCAGTCGTGGCAGTCATTTGAACGATATTATTTTTCATTCATAAATGATAATGTTCAATCTTCAAAATAAAAAAGAAAGTTTGAAAAAATATTGATTCGTTTTTTTATAGCCGATTCAAAAAACAAATTTATCATGGCCCACCCTGTACTTTGTTTTCCCCACCGTTTGCAGAAAATAGTAATCAGGGTAGTTTAGGTGCCTTTTTCTAATCCCAAGTGAAACGAATTGCGCAGGTATGCAAAATGCTTAGGGATCTCTGTACGGAGGGAGAAATAAATATCTTTTGCGATAGTCAAGCTGCGATCAAGGCCTTGGCGTCGTCATGTCGCAAATCTCTTCTGGTCAACTCCTGTAAAGAGGAGATCAAACGTCTCGAACGCGCAGGAAACATTTCTCTTATCTGGGTTCCGGGTCATAAGAAGATATAGGATAATTAAATAGCCGATGAGCTTGGCAGGAAGGAGTCGACAGAACTGGTTTCAGTTGCCCGCTTCCCAGATATCGGTGTCCCTTTGCCCGTCGTTAATGGGAAACTGTGTAATTGCTTTCTTTAAAAACGCAAGACATATTTCAATCTTATCGTGTGCTATCTCAAAAATACTTTGGCTTTAGTATGATTGATAAAGGACGCTTACAGTGCTGGGGATCATCCGCCATTAAATTTTCAAACTCATAGCGCTGTTCACCATTCGCTGGGTAATTGATACTCATGCGGAGAAGCTTGGACTTTTGTACAACTCCCATTGCAGAAGCTGTGGGGATCCTGCAGAGAAAGAGACTGTTAAACACGTTCTTTGCAAATGTCCGTGTCAGGCGGCTAGGTGCTTGAGGCTCCTCAGTGCAACTTTTGGGGATAGCCTGAGGCAATTCTCCGGCCTAGATCCCTTTTCTCTTCTTCACTAAATCAACAGCACTGAATGGCTGTAGATGGTTTTTCTTCGATCAAGTTTTGTAATTTTTCGCAGGTCTACATTATGGTACCAAAACGGCACTCCAGTGCTACATGTGGTTTACCCGTGGTACTCTTGCCCCAATGGATGTGGCTATTTACCGGTTGCGCTCATTTACATAGTTAATCTACCTTTTATTGTATCATAATATTTTAGTATTTAATCGAGTTATCGGGTACACGGACGAGGGGATAGACAGGCATCTCCATCATTTACCAGGTATACACCTATGACTTTTTTTTTCAATTTAAAATGTTTATTAACAAAAATGGTTACAAATTTAATCTTCAAAATAATAGCCATCGCTAGCGACATATTTTTCCCATCTCTCAGGCATTTTGTGGATGAAGCGCCAAAAAAATTGGCCGTCTTTGGCCGCAAACCAATCATCGAGCAATTTTTTCTTCATTCTTCGTGAGAATTGAAGCGATGCTCGGAAAGTGCGTGGCCCATCGATGCAAACAAATGATAATCGCAAGGCGCCAAGTCTAGTGAGTAAACCACATGCACCAGCGGTTCCCAATCGTACGTCTCCACCAATTACCGGGTCGCTCTTGTTCGATATGGTGGTGCATTGTCATCAAGAAAAATTACTTTGTGACGCCGATCGGCCTATTCTAGACGTTTTCGGTGTATAGCGCTATTCAAATTGGCCAATTGTCGTTGGTAGCGTGCACCGTCAACTGTTCCGCCTGGTTTTAATAGCTCGTACCAAATCATACCACGCTGATCCCAGAAAACACATAGCATTGCCTTGCGGCCGAAGCGATTTGGTTTGGCCGTTGTTTTTGGCTTGTGGCCGGGCGGACCATACGATCGTTTACGCTTGAATTGAAGAAATACACCCATTTTTCATCACCCGTAACGATTCGATGCAAAGGAGGCTTCCTTTTGAACCGGGAGACAGCATGTCACAAGTGGTTTTTCGGTTCTCAACGATGCCCGCAAATCATTGTTTGAAGGTACGAAATTCAACATTTTTATGAGCGACAAAAATGCATTGTTGTATGAAACGTAAAAACAATGAACTGAATATTGTTGACAGATGAAACAAGACATTTGGAAAGGTTTAAAAATACTCCTAGTGACATCTATGGACTAATAGCTGAAAGTCTCATTTCATGCGCTTGGGTCAAAAAGATGTTCGAATTTTGTAAACACGTGTAATAAATATATATTTTTATATGCATGCGAATTTGTATTTACAATACATAAATATGTGTGTACAATTAGAATAGAACTGCATTCGTATATTTATGTATACACGTTCACATATCAATATTTCGCTTTTAAAACTTTTCGAAAATAAACCCTTTTATTTTCTATTTCTTAAACCTTCCATCGAAAATCCATTTTTCCGGATTAAAATATAGTTTTGTATAGTTTTTATTTCCCTATATTCACTAATGTTTTTTTAAGTGTTTTTCTTCGCACCATTTGATGTTTTAAGCACTTTTCGCTACTTATTTATTTTCTGTGTTGGTCATTCGCATATTTTCGGCCTCTCTGGACCACCCCAAAGCCTAGGCGAATGATTTAGTTCACCATATCACCAATGCGGCCTAGGTTTGGTGAGCAGCGTGTAATAGTTTTATGCATTCGTCTCTCTATGCTTTTTGTGTAAATTTTTGTTGCACCTAATCCTTTTATTTGTGTAGTTTGTCGAAATATGGAAAAAGCTTTTTGAGTGGTTTTTCATGTCGTTGCTTTGGTGAGTTGCTGCTGACAATCGAAAAAACCGAATGATGGAGTGACCAACTGTAGCTGCATTTATTTAGGACAAAGCGCCTTTGGTAGTCGAGGTTATTGTATTGAAAAATGACTATGAGATTAGTGAGAGAGTGAGCGAAGCTAAAATGTAAAAATGTTAGCGAAGAGAAAAAAGTAAATAAATAAATTTCAAGCTGAAAAATTCACTTGGTGAAAAGACAAAAAATGGGAAAATTTAGTGGGTTAAGCGTCAAAAAGGATGCTTTTTTATTTCCTTTCGAAACTGGAAGTTATGACGACACCTTTCGTGACTTGTTTTAATAGGTCTTCAGTAAATAGGTATGTAGATTTTTATTTCGTTCATTTTTGTTTTAACTGCAATTGAATAATAAAGGGTGTTTTTTTTAGAGGTTAGGTTTTCAAGTTGGCATTTGCAAATCGTGCAAATTTATTACGAAAATAATGGTTCGGTTCGCGCGACGCATCGAAGAAAATTTTGTTCAGCGATGAAGCTCACTTTTGGTTGAATGGGTATGTCAATAAGCAAAATTGTCGCATTTGGAGTGAACATAATCCACAAGCCATTGCTGAGACGCCGTTACATCCTCAAAAAGTCACTGTTTGGTGTGCTCTATGGGCAGAGGGAATCATTGGTCCATATTTCTTTAAAAATGAAGCCGGCCATAATGTTACAGTCAATGGAGAGCGCTATAGAGCCATGATTAATGACTTTTTCGTGCCTGAATTGGACGATGTTGATGTCGACGACCTTTGGTTCCAACAAGACGGCGCTACATGCCATACAGCCAACGCAAACATTCGATTTATTGAAGGAAACTTTTGGTGAGCGCATTATCTCGCGCCGTGGACCTGTGGCGTGGCCTCCAAGATCGTGCGATATAACACCGCTGGACTATTTCTTGTGGGGCTATGTGAAGTCGCTTGTCTACGCAGATAAGCCCGAGACGATTGACGTCTTGGAAGAGAATATTCGGCGCGTTATTGCTGACATACGGCCCCAATTGCTGCAAAAAGTGGTCGAAAATTGGGCCTCTCGGCTGGAATTTATTCGAACCAGCCGCCGCGGCCACTTGCCCGAAATCATTTTTAAAACATAATGGCAAACCCTTATCTTTATAATAAAGCTAAATTCTTGGCCATAACATCAAATTATATACGTTTTATTTCATCTTGAAAACCTAACCTCTAAAAAAACACCCTTTAGTAAGCTCTACTACTGATAAGCTCTACTCCTGAAAATTGGTAGAAAATTTTACTAGGTATCATACACGAAACGTGAACTGAATTTATGTTTAATGTTCAAATTATTCAATATTTTGCCAAATGTTTAGGACTTCACCCTAAAGAGGGGGAAAATGGTATGACCCTAGAGCGAGTCCAACACATACATTTTCCTAAAGAATATCGGTGAATGTAGTTACGACTAGAGAGTTGAGTTCAACTTCGACCAAAAATTGTCCCAATTCGGCAGAAAATATTTTCAGTTTTGTTTGCTCAAAAATTGTGAACATTTTTAGATGCTTTCCTTTCCTTTACTTTCTGGATAAATTTGATTCAGTGCATTCTCTGTACAAGATCCATGCGTATATTGCCACTAAATCTAAAGTGATGAACACCTGCAGAGACTATAGGTAGATAATTTGCTGCTTTGGTGGTATATTTGTACTCCATTTGGTTCAATACATCGACCCCAAATTTTGTCTCATTGTAAATTGCTATTTTTTCTGGAATACGTTTTTGTTGCTCTTTCCGCAACTAATTTTTTAGTTGAAGGTATACCAGCGAAAAAATTATCCAGTACTAAATTTCTTCCTTGATTAAGATATAGTAACTTTAATACGATAAATTCGCTCAAAGGTGTTGAAGTTCACGTTTCATCCTTACTTAAGTAAGAGAACCTATTTATAAGGTATTTAGAGTTTGAAAAACTGCGGATAGGTGACCACAAAATACTGTTGCAAGAGGCAATAAAATATCGAGGCGTAATGATTAATGCACGACTCTGCTTTAAGCCACATTTAGCAACAGTAGGCTCTAAAACGGCGGCAGTCAACGCAGCTCTTACAAGAATCCTTCCAAACTTAGGCGCACCGCAAGGCGCCAGATGGCAACTCCTGGCAATGGTGGTGGATTCAGTCATCTTATATGCTGCTCCTATATGGGCAAGAGCTAAATCATCGAATGTTAGACTCGTGATTCAGGTGCACCGACGAAATGCAGTCGCGACGAAATTGTCGCGTGCGCTTCAGGACCGTGTCAGACGATGCGGTTTGTGTCATCGCTACAGAACGTCTGCATTCGTTAAAAAAAAGGCAAAACAGATGGGAGTCGTCTGTTAACGGATGTTTGGACTTATCCCCAAAATAAGGCAATGTGTGACCAAATGACACGGAGACGTGGACTATTATTAATCCCAAATATTTAGCAGTCACGAATGTTTTTTGGAGTACCTCCATCCCTTTCATTCGGAGGACAATCCGTTCTACCCAAGCTGCAACAATGCTCGGAGCATATGTTCTTCTCTTGCGATCGTTTTAACGAAGAACACCGAACTCTTGAACTATTCTTTGGTGAACAGCTGAGCCCAGACGGCTTAATAAATAACATGTGTGCATCGAATGACTACTGGAACGCAGTTAAAATTTTGCAAATATGATAATGCTGCACCTGCAATGCGCGTAGTGGCAGCGCAAAACGCAGAGAAAAACAAATCAGCCCTCGATAGGAGGTGGACTATCTACAAACTGACGACAAATCACAGACGCTAGAGTCAAGTGTTAACGACGGTGTTAGACGGTATAATATTATCTTAACATCTTCCGAGGTTTCTGTTTTGCTGTAGATGCAAAAGAAACTATCGATAGCATATAACCTCCATACGCCCATGTGAGAGGCGAGCATATAGCAACAAATTTGGTGGACCGAGACGTGAGTGAATAGTACTGGTCGGGGGCTCCCGAAGTAATGCAAAAAGTTGTTCCGGGAAAGGAGTCTCCCCAGAAGGGAGGAGGGACTGTTTAGTAGCTACAGCAAATGTAAAATAAAAATATTCAAAAAAAAAAAAAAATATTCAAACGCACATTTATGTTCTACTCAACACGTAACTCGGCCGACTTCTGCCCGCGTTCGTTGTTCAGATGGCAACGAAGTAATAAGAGCGTAGACTGTGTTAATTTTTTTCGTATATCACCAACACAACCTAGGTTTTTTTATAGTTCCAGTTCGCAGTTATCGTTTCACCATTTGGTAATCTGTTATCCTTGTTGATATCCAATTACCTCTTCGGCAGCTTGTACGAAAAGATTGCAAGATAGAATCGTAGTATACTTTTATATTGGGGCGATAGAGGATTGCATTTTCAAACCGGGTCAAGGGTCGAGTGCAAAAGCTCTCACCTGTGCGTGTCCTATGGAATGCTCCTCATTGGAGAAAGACACCACTCACAAACGTGGGTTGCAAGCGGGTAGTAATTCGCATGACCGAAGTAAATCGTATGTCTTTCGAAATATAATCCATTTAAAAGGAATAATTCTGGAGGCAAGGCATCGGATTCTCCTTCTGACTATATTCATATACAATTAGTATCACTTAAGTATACGGCGGTGATTTCAACCTTAAACCTCTCGTTATCTGTCAGACAGGCAACTTCCTCTTCGTAGAGAATCCAGATATTCGAGGTAAATATCCATATATCTAGGTCCTAATGTCATTGTCGTTCGCGGAGTGGCTATGCGTGATTTTCCCGATCTGAAAATATTTAAAAACGTCACCCTTTAAACTTTCCAATATATACATAGACAAATTTTCTAAAGTATTTACCATGTACGTATGTATGAATTTAAAATATATTACTCTGCAATTTTTAATTAAATTTATGTATGCAGTTTGCTATGATTTCATTCCGCAGAAGAAAAGAATCGTTTAATTTTTTAGTTTTTTTATTAGTTTTACTACTCATCATTTAATGCATAGGCATTTCATTAAAAATTGCACAGTTGGCGCATACCATTTAAAACCATATAAAATGAAATTAATTGAAATAATAATTATTTCAATGATTTTTTTTTGTGCGTTTGAGAATTCTTTTTCAATACGGTCTCACTACCGCTGCTGCTACTGCTACTACGAGTATTGTTGCAATTTCCCCGTAAATCACAATTAAGGCCAAACTATGGAAATAATATTATTAGCTTAAAAGCTACGCCGAAGACATTGAAAGCATCTGCCACGCGCAAGCCAGGCAAGATGCCAAGTTTTGAACTAGCCAGCGGGATACCAAATGGATGAAAATATGCTTTGGCAGATTCTTGCTTCCCTTGCCAGCAAATGCTAGTAGATGCACAATGAAAGTTTTGAGGCTTCCACATAGTCTGTTGCACACACATTTTTTTAAGGATAAACTTTTCGTATAAAAAATATTAGTAAAAGTTCATGACGCGTAGATATTTGCCAGTGGGGCAGAATTCTTCTTCTTACGTTACAGTATTACAACAAATTAAGTGCATTTTCTCTAGATGTGACAGTTAGCCCAAGTTGGGTTTTTTAATGAATTTCACAAAAAAAATAGTTAGCATAATTACGTTCGGAGCATTTTTTAAGTTTTTGCATAGTTTTTACGCAACGGCAAATGTATTACTAATTTGATAAGCTTCAATACCGTTACTTATACCTTTGGAAAGCTGGTAATCACACATAGTGCTTAAGGGGTCCCGGTGGTCTAGAGCGCGAAAATTTAGGGTATTTTCAGAAAATTTTTTTTTTAGAATAAAAAAACCAAAAACGATATGCACATTTTTTAGGTTTTTATTTAACTTCTTTTACATACAAAAATGAAAAAAACATTTTTTTTTTAATTTTAATAACACTGGTCGACAAAAAATGATTATTTTTCTGATTCAAGCACCGGACCCGGCCTATCTTATAGATTTTTCATCGCTGAATACGAATCTGACCTTAAAAAGTTTCCATCACGTCAAGATTTTGAAAAAAATTAGTTCAAAAAGTCAAAAAAACGTGTTTTTGACCATTTTTGACCAAATGTAGTGGATGAACCTGAGGTGATGGAAGCTTCTACCTAGCCTTAAACTGAAGCCTGAACCTTCAGTTATAAGATCCAAATCGAAAATACCCTGAATCAATTGTAAATTTTGATGTAGCACAATTTTTTTAACTGCTCGCGCACTATTTTCATAGGTGCAGCCATGCAGGCTAGTTAGCCTTATCATAGTGGTGCGCTGACTTGTACCTTTTACCTATCATGTTTTTAGTTATTGGGTTTGCTTAGCACGATTCGGAATTATTAGATATATATGTTATCAGAACTGCACTTTACATATCTTTTGTGATAAAAAGTTTTGAACTAATTTTTTTCAAAATCTTGACGTGATGGAAACTTTTTAAGGTCAGATTCGTATTCAGCGATGAAAAATCTATAAGATAGGCCGGGTCCGATGCTTGAATCATTTTCAGTGTCGACCTGTGTTATAAAACTTTATTACTACTGCCAAAAATTAGTCTAATATAACTATATTATATAAATTCATCTTTCAATAATTGTTCGTGAAGTAAAAAGTAATTTAGATCACCATATTGGTTTTGCCTTTTTAAATTATGATGTCATATTTGTCTTCAGCGCATCATAAAACCAAACATTGAAAGAAATTTTTAGCTGACCCAGCTAACCGTATAGCTGAATTGCGATTAGCTTGAAATTAAGGTGTAACAGTTAGAAATATGTGTCTTTGGTAGAAATATAGCTAATAGCTAGAAATATTTCTAACTGTAACAACTAAATTTCTAGACAAACGAAATTCTACATACAATTTTTGCCTTTCCTTTAATTCTAAGACAAGCTGCAAAATCAAATTTTTATTTGATTTTATTAAATTTTTATTTTCGCCATCTTGAATCCGACACTTTCAATTTTGAAATTACAACTTCCGAATCGTGCTAAGCAAACCCAATAACTAAAAACATGATAGGTAAAAGGTACAAGTCAGCGCACCACTATGATAAGGCTAACTAGCCTGCATGGCTGCACCTATGAAAATCGTGCGCGAGCAGTTAAAAAAATTGTGCTACATCAAAATTTACAATTGATTCAGGGTATTTTCGATTTGGATCTTATAACTGAAGGTTCAGGCTTCAGTTTAAGGCTAGGTAGAAGCTTCCATCACCTCAGGTTCATCCACTACATTTGGTCAAAAATGGTCAAAAACACGTTTTTTTGACTTTTTGAACTAATTTTTTTCAAAATCTTGACGTGATGGAAACTTTTTAAGGTCAGATTCGTATTCAGGGATGAAAAATCTATAAGATAGGCCGGGTCCGATGCTTGAATCATTTTCAGTGTCGACCTGTGTAATTTTAAAAATGACGCTGAAGTTGACCTTCCCGAGAAAATGCATTTTGGCTCTTCTATTTATCTGAAACTCAAAAACCAAAAAAATTATTAATCGGTATGACTGTAGCTATATTATTAGAAAAAAACGCTACTAGAATACAAAAAACAAAAATTTACAAAATGGCGCGGTTTTGAATTTCACACTCTAAAAATCGGGGTTTTCCAGTTTTTAATCAAAAAAATACGAAATAATTGAAATAATAATATCATTCTAGTACGGGCGATAGCCATTGATATTGTGAACAACATAAAGGGTGTTTTTTTTAGAGGTTAGGTTTTCAAGTTGCCACTACTTTTTTCGTAGATGGTCTTTTTGACAGCTGTCACTTGATTTATGCTCAGTTTGGTTTGCCATTTCATAATGAATAGACTTACACCTGAACAACGTTTGCAAATCGTCCAAATTTATTACGAAAATAATGGTTCGGTTCGCGCGACGCATCGCAAGAAAATTTTATTCAGCGATGAAGCTCACTTTTGGTTGAATGGGTATGTCAATAAGCAAAATTGTCGCATTTGGAGTGAACATAATCCACAAGCCATTGCTGAGACGCCGTTACATCCTCAAAAAGTCACTGTTTGGTGTGCTCTATGGGCAGAGGGAATCATTGGTCCATATTTCTTTAAAAATGAAGCCGGCCATAATGTTACAGTCAATGGAGAGCGCTATAGAGCCATGATTAATGACTTTTTCGTGCCTGAATTGGACGATGTTGATGTGGACGACCTTTGGTTCCAACAAGACGGCGCTACATGCCATACAGCCAACGCAACAATCGATTTATTGAAGGAAACTTTTGGTGAGCGCATTATCTCGCGCCGTGGACCTGTGGCGTGGCCTCCAAGATCGTGCGATATAATACCGCTGGACTATTTCTTGTGGGGCTATGTGAAGTCGCTTGTCTACGCAGATAAGCCCGAGACGATTGACGTCTTGGAAGAGAATATTCGGCGCGTTATTGCTGACATACGGCCCCAATTGCTGCAAAAAGTGGTCGAAAATTGGGCCTCTCGGCTGGAATTTATTCGAGCCAGCCGCGGCGGCCACTTGCCCGAAATCATTTTTAAAACATAATGGCAAACCCTTATCTTTATAATAAAGCTACATTCTTGGCCATAACATTAAATTATATACGTTTTATTTCATCTTGAAAACCTAACCTCTAAAAAAACACCCTTTATAATTATATTTCAGACCATTCGGTTGAATAGTTGATTTTCTTTTTTTTTGCAACACCAGTTCGAAAAAGTTGTTTCGACATAAATGAGTTTAAAGTTTTATGTACAGGAGCGCGCGGACCGTTCTCTACCTACTTAATGGACTGTACAAGCTACAATATTGGGAATTTCCTCATGAAAATTGCGCAGAATGTTCATAAGATACTACACTTTCGAAATATTGAAAAAAAAAACAAATAGACCAATTTTTTGAATTTTCTAGACCATCGGGCTCTTTTAAGAAAGGATGGGAAAAGGAATAACATACAGGAAAGTTTAAGAAAATTCTTTATAAAGATAATTGCTCCAGTTTCCAAAGAAGAATTGCTTTGTAAGAGAAAAAATGTTTAAGGATGTGTTACAGTTGCAAATGTTTTGTCCGACACAGTAGGTGTTGTATGCATGTATCAATCATTGTGACCGCAAAAACGCTCACGGAGGTAGTAAAGAAGCGATTTGGGAATGGCTTGGCATGAAAAAATTGAGGCTGGCTGCCCATAAGTCAAAAGCCGTACTCATCAGCAGTCATAAGAGGCTAGAAAAGGTGGAGCTCAGAGTTGGCAGTAATATCATTGAGTCTGAGCCACATGTGAAGTATCTACGCATCTTGGTAGATCATCGACTAAGCTTCCGTTATCACTTGGAGTATGTTAGCAGCAAAGGTGCGATTGCAGCGGTAGCTCTGGAAAGAATAATGGCAAATATCGGGCGATCAAGGCAGCAGGCAAGACAGGTACTGGCAAGAGTGGTGAGGTCTATTCTCCCTTATGCCGCGACAGTTTGGTTAGGTGCACTTAAACACGCAACATATACACGAACCATAAATTCCTCGTACCTCTTGTGCGCTCTTAGAGTCTGCTCTGCCTTCAGAACGGTCTCGATAGCGTAGGAGATATGTGCAGCTAAAGTTATGTTTTTGCAACCAGACGGTAGGATGTTTAGTTCGGGTTAAAGTTCGGTAGTGAGACCGGGCTTAGGCTTTCGAAGGGCCGCTGGGCACATCGCTGCATTCCAGACTTGCGAAGCTGGATTGAAAGAAAACACGGAGAAGTAGATTTTTTTCTGACGCAATTTTTAACCGGGCATGAATGCTTTAAAGCATACCTCCATCGGTTCAAACATGAATCGGATCCCACTTGCGATTACTGTGGGGTAAACGCGATAGAAGACGTTCACCATGTATTCTTCGAATGCAAGCGTTTTTATGGCTCTAGATCGAAGCTTCGGCGCATATTTGAAGGAAACTACGATCCAGATACATTTGTGCAAGCAGGAAAAAAATGGACGGCAGAATGCGATGTCATAGCAGAGACTATGAAAAAACTAAGGACCCTCGAAAGATGACGGCGAATGACCGGCGACTAATTCGCCTTTTCCCCCCACGATGTAATACTTGCCGGTTGTCCCGTGGGGTATGGAGTTTCGACGAATCAACAGGCTTGTCCTGGTTTCAAAGGCCCACTTGAGCGTAGTGCGCTACCACAACGCCCATGAAAAAATAAACAGGGTGATCAATATGGTGGGTAAATCTGGATATGAAGCTAATATCTTATCTCCCCAGATTGAAATGAATCCATTTACACTTAAACAACGTTCGAAAATATTGCTAAGGTATTCCAAAGTCAAAGTTAGGTAGCTTTCATTAAGAATAAATTTTGGCCGAAATTGAGGACCCACCGGGCCAGCCATTTACTGAAAACAATGGTTTGGTGAGGCCTGCAGGCTGGAGGAATCATCACCCATATTTCTTCAAAGACGCAGCTGGCGCCAATGTAACAGCGAATGGCGAACGCTATCGCGCCATGATAAACGACTGTTTGATGGCGGAAGTGGAAGATGGCGCTACTTGCCATACAGCCCGAGAAACAGTGGATTTACTGCGTCGTCGTTTCGTTGAGCAATTTACCTCTCGTCTCGGGCTAGTGGTTTGGCCACCAAGATCGTGTGATATCACATTTTTGGACTTTTATCTGTGGAGGTGTGTAAAGTCTAAACGCTTTGTACTTTGTGGATAAACCAGCTTCGCTTGAGGCATTGGAAGGTAACATTACTAAACTTATTCACTAGATATCGAGCGAAGCCTTCCAGTAATTCAAAATTCATGTTTACTGATGACCAAATTACGACGCAGTTACGGCCAATATTTGAAAGGGATGAGAGATAGCCCAATCAAATTGAATTTTCGTTGTTTTATTTCAATTTAAAACCGATACCTCTAAATTTATCACCTTTTAGTTTCTATTAAGAAACGTATTTAAGCAGCTGCATTTTTCCAACAGTTGCTGAAAATTAATAAAACGGTACTGTACCTTAGTTTTTCTAAGTTTATTATAAAACTTATTGCGTTGATTTTTTTTAGCACTTTTTTCTTTATTGAATAATTTTTTAAACAAATTTCGTTCACTCGATATTTCAATGTAGAATGAGAGCTTGCACATCTAAGTCGGACAAAAAATTCTCCCAGTTAGTTTCAAATAAGTCAAGAGTTAAGTTTAACAAAATCACAATGCCCATATTTTAACGTAACTTTTTCTTCTGAGTTGCTGGCTGAAAATTCATAATACTTCACCTTAAATGATAGCGAAATATACTATTTTCCCACTGGAGAAATTGGAGGAAGACATTGGGAAATGGTGGATTTAATGTTCGCACTGGTGAAAAGAAAGTATGGAATGCTGCATAGGTTCGTGCCTGATCTAGATTGGGAACACTATTTAGCTCTTAACAGAGCAGCAAATTTAGCGTAATTAGCCTGAGAGCTGCCATATAGAGCAACTTAATACGCCTTAGATCCCGAAAAGGGAGCGCTAGTTTTCTAAGAGAAAAAGACAGCCGACAGAGCTATTCTTAAGATTGGCGACCAATAAGCAATCAAGAAAAGCAAACCTGTGACATAGAGACTTTAAAGCCAAAAGCAGGAAGGGTGTAAAATGGTAGTTTAGATCCACTAAAGTTCATTGGGGGAAGAGAAACTTTAATAAACACGATTTGAGTTTGTTCTATATGGCATATTGGCGAGCCGATGGAAGATCTCCAAATAAACACGCATAATCAAGTCTAGGCCACACATTCTCGGTGCATAATATCTTCAGCGTATAAGGATCCGAACATGGTGAACTGCTGCGTTGGAGAAAAGCCAATATTTCATTTAGCTTTCAATTGCAATAAACATTAATTGTTTCATAATGTAAAAAACTAACTCAATTAAAATTAAAAAAAAGTTGCTTATTGTAAACCCCTATAAATGTACATGCACTTACGACTTTGTTGTGTCGAATAAAAGTTCATATATATTAATTATGAATACTCCACATTCGTGTCAAATATTTGCAGATGGGATAAAAAGTCTGCTTCGAGTTATTGAGATTAAGTGATTAAATTTATCGCTGTGAAACAGCAGCCCTGCCATTTTTTGCATTTGCTGCCCACAAGTCGTGATGCAACAAAAAATGTATATGAAAAAGTAGGAAAGTAAAAATATTCGCTGTTTGTTAAAGATAACACGGAATACAATAAGTAAAACAGTTTTCATTTGACAGTTTTTGTTTACATAAAAAAGGTTGTAATTTAAAATATATTCAATGCTTTTAATTGATTTTTAATATTTTATTGAGTGTTGTTCAAATATGCAATCGGATACAAGTTAAGTTTTACAGCTTTTCGGTTTTAAAAACTTGTGAAGTGATAAAAACCTTTTCTTAAAAAAAATTTAGTTGAGTATAAAACTAATTTTGCATAAAATTTTTTATACTGCTGACGCTAGTAGGATATTTGAACAGAACAGCATAACACAAACCGCAAAAGACATACAGTTGTGGTCAAAATAATAGTGCTAGTACCACACATATAATAGTTTAATATCAGGTCAGTCCATAAATTCGTGCGTTTTTTAAAGGTGGTTCTAAAATAAATAAAAGAGGTGCTTAAAGTATTTATTAATGAATAATATACTTTCCTTCATTATTTACAATGCCTTTCCAACCTTTAGGCAAATTTTTAATTCCCTGCTCAAAAAATTATTTGGAGCCAAATCCCTTTGGAGCCATATCCCTTTTTATAGCTTCTTTTGAGTAGTAGTTCTTGTTACTCATATGGGATTGAAGTCCACGGAAAAGGTGATAATTACAAGGTGCAATATCCGGAGAGTATGGTGGATTCGGCATTAGCTCCCATCCGAGCTCGTTCGGCTTGCCTAATGTTTCCCTTGCGGTATGAGGCCTTGCGTTGTCGTGGGGAAACAAAACTTTGCGTCTATTCACTAAAGACGGTCGATTTTTTTTAAGTGCCTCATTCAGGTTTGATAGCTGATGGGAATAATAATCAGCAGTTATCGTCTGGTGTGGTTCCAGAAGTTCATAATAAACAATAGCGGCCATATCCCACCAAATAGACAGGGGAATCTTCTTGGGGTGAAGGCCATCTCTAGGGGCGGTTCTGGTACTTCATCTTTATCTAACCATCGACGTTTTCGAGCAGGATCATTGTAGAGGACCCATTTTTCATCACCAGCAATGAAACGGTTCAAAAAACTTTCATTTTCAAGCCGTTGCAGCAGCTGAGAACACACATTCACTCTCTGCTGAAGTTTGGCGACGGAAAGTCTATGCGAAACCCATTTTCCCAGCTTTGAAACATTTCCCAACTGAACCAGGTGCCTGTGAACTGTGAACAACCATGCGATGAATTTAACTTCTGAGCTATCATATCGACTGTCGAATTTGGCTCAGCTTCCACGAGTTAGAGCAAGGCGTCGGAGTTAAGGACTTCAGGAAGATCAGCGCGCGGGGCATCCTCCACGTCGCAGTTACCACTTCGGAATTTTTAAAACCACTTTTGCGCAGTCCTTACGCTCACGGCATCCTCTCCGTGAACAGTGTTTATTTCTGCAGCAGAAGTTGTTGCATTTTTACTACTTTTATAAAAAAATACAAAATATGCCTCCTATACGCGTTCGAAGATTCCATTTTATTTTTTAACAACACGTGCTTCTATCCGCGATCAAAATCACTTGTTGAATGCACAAATCAAAGAAAATATAAATAGTTCCGTTATATTCCGCGAATAATTTTTTGTTGGCAAAAATCGTACAAAAATTATGGGTAAAATACGCACGAACTCATGGACTGACCTGATGCATTGCACTTTGAAATAGCATTACAAACCAAAATAAATAGCATGCATCTACTTCGCAAAAATTCTTGTATTGATCTCTCTTTTCCTTTCTATCTTACCTTTCATGAATAATATATGTAATAATGTATACAAAATATGCCTCTTATACGCGTTCGAAGATTCCATTTTATTTTTTAACAACACGTGCTTCTATCCGCGATTAAAATCACTTGTTGAATGCACAATATATGTAATATATTATATATAAGCATTAAAATTTAAATCCCAATCTGAAACATGTGGACGGCGTCCCGCACTTACAGCTAAAAAATTAATCGCGTGGTTAGGTATTCATAGAATAGTCCTTTCGCGCCTGCTACTAAAATTTGAATTGAACTGGGGCTGGAGGCAAGTGTGGAAACTATTCGTAGACGTTTGTGGAAACACAAGTTGGCAGTTCATAGCCCAAGAAAAGTGCCATTACCAACTAAAAGGCATGTGGCATAAAGGCTAAAGCTCCACCAAGACCGAGAAATGGAGAAATATTTTGTGCACAAATGAATCCAAAATCATACTGTATGGCACAAGAAGATTTCGCCAATACCTTGGACGTCCTGTTAATTCCGAGTACAACCCAAAATACACAACCAAAACTATTAAACATGGACGATCAAGTATTACGATTTGGGCATGTCTTTCATTTTATGGGGTAGGACCGATTTACTGGATAAAGGAAGCCATGCATCGTACTGTGTATTTTCGAATTATGGAGAAAATCATATAACCATATGCTCGCGAGGAAATGCCACTGCTTTGGATCTTCCAGCAGGACAATGTCCCAAAACATACAAGCAAGTTGGGGCAGCACTGATTTCAGGGAAAGAGGATTGAGGTTATGAAATGGCTTGCACAGTCTCCAGCCTCAATTCAATAGAGAATTTGTGGTGCGATAAATAATAATCAGCTTTGGGAAACAGTAGAGCGGGGATGGGAATCGATGTGAAAATCTCGTTAATTCGATGTATCGGCGAAGTGTTGTGGTAATTTTGAACAAAGGATACGCTACTAAATATATATATATATATATAATTGGCGCGTACACTTTTTTTTGAGTGTTTGGCCGAGCTCTTCCTCCTATTTGTGGTGTGCGTCTTGATGTTGTTCCACAAATGAACCTGCAGTTCAAGCCGACTCCGAACGGCAGATATTTTCATAAGAAGCTC
Organism: Anastrepha obliqua; assembly: GCF_027943255.1. Classification (NCBI taxonomy): domain Eukaryota; kingdom Metazoa; phylum Arthropoda; class Insecta; order Diptera; family Tephritidae; genus Anastrepha; species Anastrepha obliqua. Next base: position 37,676,588 of record NC_072896.1, read on the forward strand.
TTTCATGCCAGAAATACACTTGGAGGCTTGCCATTGCCTGCTGAGGAGCGACCGTTATTAGAAAAATGTTTTTCTTAATTTTGGTGTTTCACCGAGATTCGAATCTACGTTCTCTCTGAATTTCGAAACGTAGTCACGCAACGGGGGCCGGCTATGGCGGCCGCTAAAAAAAAAAAAACACGGCTGAAACAGTTCGAAAAATCATGCGTTTGTAGCTATCGGTTTCATTAGTAAAGGGTGTTCGGTGGCAGAATTAGGAATTAAAAGCTAAATTAAAAAATATAATAATTATTAATGATAGAAGTTTATTTCAAGTGCGGATTTTGTATTTACTTCCTCTAAGTGTTGACCGCTACGTCGGATACACTCTTTGAATATGACCTCCGCACCCCATGACACTCGCTAGAGAATTGATGTCGCGATCCCATTAACCTTGCGAACGATATTTTCTTTTAGTGCTGAGATGGCCGCTGGGGTTGTTCCTTTTGTTTGTTAATTTTGAGGTACCCCTGCAGAAAAACTCCACAAAAGTAAGATCAGGCGAGTTAGTTTTCACCGAAACGTCTTATCAGTTTGTTAGAGAAGAAATCACACAGTATCGTCACGGTCTTTCTATGCGTGTGTGGCGTGGTGTCAACGATTTATGATATCAATTAGTAGTGTGGAACGTACACTCTAGCTACATTGATAGAACTTAAGGCATATCTAAATCTCTGCCATTCTCTGTGTTCTGACAGTCGGTTGCAGTATAACTCCATATTGAACCAAAAAGGGTTCTACTCACATTTAGGTATTAAACCACCACGAAACTTCTCGAAGAGCCGTTCCAAGAACAGGTCAGAGCGAGCTCCGTGGGCTCCTGTTCCCCGTGGTGCCGAGATAAGGTCTTCGGTCAGACCTCCCACTCGAAGATTACCATCAATTGAACTTCCATACCGCTCGTTACTGGATACCCTTATTTGGATTTTAGTAGCCTTTTACGATGGGCTCACCTTACCGTGGAAAAATTCCATGCCCCTCACCCGCTGGGGGGTGGTGCCATCTTGCTGAAACCATGTGTTCGTATTGAGGGAAGGTTGTTATTTCATTATTCGCAGAAAATAATGGTTCAGGATGCAGCGATAAGAAACATCGTCCACAGAAATCGCTTGACCTCGGCAAAATACTATATGTATTATACATATATGGTCCAGTCCAATGAGAATGGGCTTCATCATTCCAAAAAGATAGTGTTGTCTCGCCGAAATTGTAAATAATCATTAGGATTAAGCGCTTGCACGATTTAAATTTTTAATGGATGTATTCTTCGATCCTTCCTTAATATCTCATGCATAATATATTTTGGTTATCCCAGGGCAGCTGCTCTTTTGCGCACGAATTGACGCTGATTATCGAGCAATCTTGTAGGTGGCTGAAATGAAAATTCTCGATGTCCGTGATATATGTATTTTCACGCACTTATATATCCCGACAATGCAATTTTGACTGCCATTTCATTGCGTATGTATCTCACGACAAAGTAGTACTCAGCTCACGCCGTGAAAACCCAATGCAACATGTCTATTTAAAATGCATGTGCCATTTAAAATTGAGCGAAAAGTGACAGTTCGTTTGCGAGTGAAGTGCCTGAGTTCGAATACTATACTCCAAGAGTATAAGTAAATCTTGTTTATAACATATAATATTTTTTTAATTTTTTTGTTTTTATTTTTTATTTTCATTTAGACTTTTTATATCAATATACCATATATGTATCATTCAATCTCTAGGCAGGCTGGGGGTTGGAGCTGATCTCTCCAGGTTTATCTACAGAATGCTTAGCGACAGAACGGTCGTGGCAAATTGGGTCGGCGTCTCTCTCCGCCGGCAGGTGAGCAGGGGCACTCCGCAAGGCGGTGCTCTCTCACTATTTCTCTGGATTATTGTTGTCAATGACTTGCTGGAGGAGCTGGTGAGGAGGGGCTGTAGGGTGATTGCTTACGCGGATAATGTGGCATTAATTGTTAGAGGAAAGTTTATAGATACCCTGTACGATTTAATGCAGGGGTATCTGAACGTAGTTGTTCGATGGGCAGCGGACTGCGGCTTAAGGTAATGTTAAATGTGGTACCCGTAGACATCGTAGGCAGAATTGCCGCTGCACGTACCGCAATTAGACTGAGGGGCTTGGGCTATAAGTTCGATCTCACATATGGGCACTCAAGCATCCTCAGAAACTTTGAGTTCATCCCCTCGTCGACGGATCAGTGCGTGCCTTCGCTTAGTCCAAGCGGAACTTTCTCCAGCCATATTCCACCAAGGGAGGAGTGGACCGGGGGCAACACTTGAAGGCAGGGCCTAGTTAACCTGTTCACGGATGGCTCGAAACTGGACGGTAGGGTTGGAGGATTAATATTCTGCAAAGAGCTCCCCATCAAACTCAAATTCAGGCTACCGGATCACTGCAATGTGTTCCAAGCAGGGGTGGTCGCAATTAAAGAAGCAGCTGACTGGCTACTTACTTGTGTAATAACTGTTAAGAAGGTACATATTTACTCCGATAGCCAAGCGGCAATTAGGGCCCAAGGCTCTATTATGGTACATTCGAAACTGGTTAGGCAATGCCTGGTCTCTTTCTCGATTGCATCTGAATTCTTCGATATAAAAATAAAGATACCTGGTCACAATGACATTAATGGAAACTGCGAAGCCAACGAGCTGGCCAGAGAAGGGACTTGTGAGGTAGTGTGCCCGCGAAAGGAGAGGATCGGGATCTCCTTGACAACCTGCGCTCTACTCCTGGAAGGATGGGCTTTGCACCAACTCAGCGAGCGCTGGGTAAATACACGAACGTGTAAGGTCGCGAAGTTCTCTGGCCACGTTTGTATAGAAGGTGTTCGAGGGATATTCTGAGGATGACAAAATCTCATCTCTCCAATTTCGTGGGCTTCCTCACGACGCACTGACTGCTGGGTATACAAGCCGTGAGACTCGGAATTACTTCGAGTCCTTTTTGCGTCAGCTGTATGGAGGATGAGGAAGAATCATCTCAGCACTTGCCCCTCAGCTGCCCAGCTCTGGCGGGACTAAGATTCAAGCATCTTGGTTCTCACTTCTTTTCTGCGCCTGTTGATATAGCAGGTCTTGATAACAAAAATCTGATGAACTTCATCAGCAGCATAAAGAGATTAACACAACCGCAGACTAGTCACCGTTCATAGTCCACAAACACTCAACCCTTCCCATCCCTTTCCCTTTCGTTCTTTTTTCCATCACCTCTTGCAATGGTATCGCAAAGGATGATCCAAACTTCTTTCGTCCAAGTGGGCCTACTCTCTGGGCAACCCTCACTACCTAACCTAACCATATATGTATGGGTATTAATTTGTTTAAAATCACTTTTCTTACTAATATTTTCCAATTGCTTCTGGGCGATGTTCATAAATCTCACGTTTCTTCCCATTTAACAAGAAATGTTGCTAGCAACATTTCGCGGCAAGCCAAATGCATGTTGCTGGCGAAATTTCACGGCTGTGAAGTTAGTACTAGCGTTTAGTCATAATGAGTATGTCTAATGATGCCATTGTACGAATTTCGAATTCACAGTTACGTGTTACCACTTCGCAGAGACTACAGAAATCGAACATATCATAAATTTAGCGATTTGGATTAATTTACCTAATACCAACATGTAAAAAGTTCAAGTAAATATGTACATGTGTATATGTATAATTATGAGTTGTATATATACAATGCTCACAAATGCTTACATCTACAAATACGTTGTTGTTTTTTCCTTTTAGTGAAATATGATTTGTAAAAGTTCTGCATTTTCATTATGAAAAAATATTGCAAATTAATTATTTCACTTTTTTGATGGAAAAATAACATAACAACATAAACAAGAGTGAGAATAACAATAGCGACAACATAACAACTGTAACAGATGCCGAGGTAGAGCCGACAGCCATGGAATGACCGCCAAAAGCAATGCATCAATATCAACAACGACGATTGTTATTGAACAATGGGCGATATGCAAATGAAAATGAAAAGTGTGAAAAATATCGGAGCTACATACATATAATATATACATACGTAAGTAAGGCTGGAATGAAATCATGCATATATTAATAACAATAAATGGAATAAATTATAATTACAATTAAATATGACAGCTGATGTATACTACACAAATTAAAGATATGCACACGTATGTGCTAACATATTTATGCATTACCCTTTGCAATTGGGCGCAACACGCGTTAAAACACGTACAAAATGTGTTAGTGTTAGTGATTTCTTTAGCATGAACGGAAGTGACGGAGTACCTGATGGAAATAGTTTTATAGCAATGCCGGAAGGAAGGGCACTTTTTATATTTAAATTAACATATGTCCACTAAGCATTGAGATTAACTTCAGACATATATTTGAGTGAATAAAGAAACACACAGATTCTTAACTGTCAAACTCATATTACGCGAAAGTTTCCATTCAAAATGCCGTACAAGCTGGATTTACGTAAATCTGTTTGGACGACTCAGTACAAATGATATTCTGAAGGTGTTTGAAGATAAACCAATCTTCTGTGCGACTATTTTTCGTGTTTTGAAAGATTGCCGGAATGGAAAAGAACCGGAAAATAAGGTTATACTCGTACCGGGTCGTCCACCAAAAGTATGTGCCGCAACAACGAAAAAACTGCTGTCAAGTGCCAAAAACAAGGTTGGTCAATCGACATCCAAATTAGTACGAAAATTTGGCATTTCAAAGTCTGGCGCTCACAAGATTTTGAAAAAAAAAACAATGTAATTTATCGTAAACGTAAACGAGCACCAAAATATACAGCGAAAGAACTCGAAAACATATCAAATTGCTGCCGTGCACTTCGTCGTGAACACTTTGCGAATGAAAAATTCATAATTTTCGATAATGAATCGTACTTCACATTTTCTCATCATGAATTGAGTGGCAACGACAGTTTTTACACTGACAACAACGAAACAACACCAAACGAGGTTAAATATGCCAGCAAATCAAGATTTGAGCTGAAGGTGCTAGTGTGGGTGGCCATTTCTTCGAAGGGTGTTTCAGAACCATTGAAACGCAAAAACAAAGCCAAAGCGATCAATCCTGACGTTTATATTGGTCAATGCTTGCCAAAACTGAAGAAATTCATCGATAAATATCACAATAGCAACGTGATCATGTTTTGGCCAGAACTTGCAAGCTGCCATTATGCAAAAATAAACATTGGATTGGTTAACTGAGCAAAAAATAGTTACCATTTGTGCCAAAAAAGGACATTCCTTCAAACATGCCACAGGCACGTCCAATAGAAAATTTCTGGGCAGTTCTCAAGTGGATGGTATACGAAAAGGGCTGGGAGATATGAAACGAGCAACAGTTGATCAATTGATTAAGTTGAATGAAATCGATATAAGCACCGTCCAAAACTTAAATCGGGACATTCGCTCTACTCTACTAAAAATCGAAGACTATGGTCCATTGAGTGTAAGCTAAATGTATTTTTAATATGTGTGCAATCGACTGAAGTATTAAATAAAAAATAATTTTTAATTCAATTGTTTGTTTTCAAATGGCGTATGCCAGTCTCAATATCTAGTCTCAATGTTTAGTGGACATATTATATGTTATATAAGCTCAATAAAGGAGAGCAGTAAAGCATCAAAATCCTCTTTTTCTGATAAAAAACTTTGTTCACACGTTTTTTCTCGATGTGCGAGCACAGAAACAAGACAGCCATTTATCTTTTAAAATTTTGAGTCGGAGTGGGGATTTTTTTATAACTTAATGGAAGGGTACAAACAGAAGAGATGTAAATCTCCACAAAAATAAACGAATAATGCGCACAAGCATCCGTACTGGGTGATGCAGGCTGGGAAGTAATCTGCACAGGCTTGGGTTATGGTCTAACGCTTCCTGTCCCAACTTATCCGTAGAAATATCATTACACTTGCTTTACGAATGCTATGCTATTTTAAGAAGAAGCAGAAGTAGCTAGGCCTTGTGTGGCCTTGAAAGGTACGCGCACTCAGTTCAGACCAGTACCATCCTAGGTTTATGAAAAGAACTGTGCCTTAAGGGGGTATTGTAAATGTACTACATCTACACTTTTGGATGGTGCACCTATTTGAACGAACGAAAACGAAACGAATGTCCGACAAAGTAGGCCTAATTACATCTGGCATGTACCCGCTAGACATATTAGCAATGGAAGTTGCCCAAAAAATGAGAACGCAGAACCCTATAAGCTCATTTCCTCGTGCGGGGTTACGAGAATACTGCATCGATGAGTGGCAAACAAGGTCGGATAACTCTACAAAAGGGCGTTGGACGCACAAATGCATTCGAAACCTAAAGCTTTGGTGTACAAGGTCACATCTAAAAGTGACTTTTACCAGACCCATTTCTTGAGCCGATATGGCTGCTTCAAAATATATTTATACAGGTTCGACTGAGACACAGCAGCGGCGGCTAATCGCCTTCTGATGGAAATAAACAGGCTTAGCCTGGTTTCTGAAGGCCACTTGAGAGTAGCGCATAACGCCTGCGAAAACAAAAAAAAAAAATATAACTAATAATTTGCCAAATTTCTGTTTTGACTTTGTACCATTTCCTTGTGTCCTAACATTTCATTCTCAAGATGAAATTCGTGGGCACGACCTGGCATTTCTGTTTTAACAGAGGTTTTTGGACATAATTTATAGAAGGTGCAAATGTGGGGTTAAGATCGAATTGCTTATCTCTAGATTTAATTTGTAATTACCAGTTGATTGTCTAGTTTCTGCGAATAATTTTAGAAAGAAATTGAGGTTTACTATTCACAATTGAAGGGCTTACGTTATAGAAGATGGTTTTTAATGAGGAGCTTTTTCATTTTTATGGCAGAAATGCACTCTGAGGCTTGTCAATACCTGCCGAGAGAAAACAACTTTTCATCATTTAGGTGTTTCTTGCCTGCCACTAACAATTTGCAGAGGGTTGTGTTGTTGTTGTTGTTGAAGTGGTTGAGTATTTCCACTGAAATAATCCTAATTAGTGACCAGCACCGTTGTACTACTACCGTCCTCGTATAATGATGCTGTTTTTTCTTTTTTGTTTTGGTGTTCTAAGTCAAATTCATTTAGTGAGGTCCAAGAATAGCAGTAAATTCTTTATCTCAATGTCTGAGATCTCTCAAAAATTTGCTGCAGGAAAGGCTTACCAAAGGAGCGGAGTCGTGCCCTAGTTAGCCCTGGGCATTCACATAAGCAGTGGAAAAGACTTTCCTACGCTCCTTCCGCTTGACAGCTCCTACAGATAGGATTGAAGGGTAGATTGAGTCTAGCTGCATAATCTCCTACTTTCCAATGGCCAGTAAGGGTTGCAGTGATGCGTGAGATGTTTGGCCGAGAGTATCCTAACAGATCATTCGTCCTTTGGACTTTGTATGACGGCCATGTATTTTTTGTTGTAATACATGTAGTTAGTTGCTTCCATCCTCTTTGGGCTAAAGCATGATAGTGTAAAGCAATGGATGCTTTTAATGTGTTCAATGGGATGGAGACTGCCACCGCCTCTGCTAAGTCTAGTGTCGAACCTTTTTTGCTAGCTCATCCGCTATCTCATTATTACGTATATTCCTATGACTGGGAACCCGTATCAGTGTGATTTCAAGCCAATGACTAAACATTTCCAGCTCCTCTCTACACTGTAAGACTAGTTTGGATGAAATGGAATTGGAGTCCAAGGCCTTTATAGCTGCTTGACTGTCTGAGAAGATAGCTACTCTTGCACCAACTTCTTCGTAGAGTTTTAGTGATTTACATGTTTCTCTGATCGCTAACAGTTCTGCCTGGAACACGCTGGCATAGTCAGGAAGTCGAATTGACTGGGATAGGTTGAGCGGCTTCGAATGGAAGCCAGCTCCCACACCACAGTTCATCTTAGAACCGTCGGTATAGATTTCGATATCGTATCTTTCACTCACCTTCCCTTTGCTCCACTCGGCTCTCGTTGGAAAACGTACCGTAAAGCCTTAATTGAAGTTTAGGTCGGGGAATGTGTAGTCTGATCTGTTTTTGAGCAACGAGGGTCCCTGCAGAGGGTAATTATGACTATCTTAGTTTAAACAACGAATGAAGAAAATTCCTTATTTTGCTAAAAGTATCAGCTTTTGCTTTGGCGGCCGCCGCAGCTCCTGTTTTCCATACGTCAGTATTATTTGGAAGTTATATTAGAAAAGTTTAAAGATAAAATATTTTGCCTTAATTTATTTATTTTTACTCAAGCAATAAAGCGCTTTCTAATAAGTTTTATGTTAATCAATTTTCCTGCCGGGATTTTGAAAACATATTTTCATGTCAATGGTACTGGAAATCAGTAAATGCAATAACACATGAAACTGTGCAGATAATTGATAAAGCGAACAGTTGACAGTGTGTACGTACATACATACGATACGTACTATGTGTCTACTTATATAAGATCAGAGTAATTAATATTCAGTGGATGACACTAGAGTCCTTATATCAAGCGTAAATGAAAATTAAATGCTGTATTTGAAAAGTAATAATAATAATTAAAGAATTAAAAGTCCTTTTAAAATGAAAAAGTTTCATTTTCCTGAGTTTCAACTTTGTCTGGACTTGCTTATTTAGCAATGGAAAACTTTTTTTAATCAAACATTTATTTCCAATAGTAGATATAAATGTTGGAAAACATGAAATTGAAATTGAAATTTTAAAAGGTCGAGCCAAGGAGCACCAGGAGATTTGGTGGCTCCTAAAACTCTCAGGCTAAAAAGCCCATTATATTTAAAGCTCTGGAAAGGGGGCACATAGTCAAGGAGGGAAGGAGAGAAGTATCAGGAAAAGAGATAGGAAAGAATAGAGATAGTTAGTCCTGTAAGAATTTTCCAGATTCTTTGGCAAATCTGTAAATATCCTCCAGTTTTAGAGAACGAATATTACTCATTCTCATGACATCGGAACCCAATACCCGTAGTCGCACTCTAGCAAAGGCAGGACACTCACAGAGAAAGTGCTCAGTGCTATCCGCCTCCTCCAAGCATGACAGGCACACTGGGTCCTCAATGATTCCAATAGTGGTCATATGCTGACTCAATGGGTTGTGTGCTGTAATGATACCGACCATCAACCGAACGAGTTTCCTTCCTAGTTTTAGTAGAAAGATTGACAGTTTTCTAATCGGACTTGTCGCAAAACACTTTGCAGTTCTGCAGCGTTCTGGACCGGACCATCGCTCTTTATGTAAATTGTATACTGATCCAATTCATGATTCCTGAGCAACTGATTTCGATTATTAGTTCTGGCCCTTGAGGGAGAACCGCTGATCCACGGTTGGCCAAATCATCAGCAATTTCGTTCCCTTGAACACCGGAGTGTCCTGGAACCCATATAAGTACAAGTAAACACCTCTCTGAATGCATTCTGAATTGCGCCATTGCTCACGCGACGGAAATCTGATATCAAATTTCCTTCCAAATGAAACTGTGGGTATCAGGTCGTCTTTAGGTGCCTAAAACAGTGGATACTGCTCAGATAGCAACTTAAAGATTTCTCTGTGTCTAGAAGTTCCGTCTTCGTGCCAGGAACCATATTTATGGAGTTTACACATTGCTTTTATTCCTTCCTGTTGTATCTTAAGAACCAGGGGGAGCAAATCAAGAATAGCATTTAGGGCATCACCAGAGGTTGTACACTTCTTTGTATCCTGTATGATTCCCGGATTGTGGACTTAACCATGCTCCGTCGCCCCCATACCACAGAAGCGTAAGTGATGGTTGGTCTAAAAAGTGCTGTGTATATCCATAGGACCACAGCAGGTTTCAGACCCCAGGTTTTACCAACGGCTCGACGGCATTGCTGAAAAATCCTCAATACCCGATTCACCTTCAGTGAAATGTGTGTCTTCCAAGTCAGCTTCTTATCCAAGATTACTCCTAGATATTTAACTTCACACCCTTCATTGTTGGAAGACTGAGTCCATCCAATTTGCGTTTTCTCGTAAACAAGACTATAGTTGTTTTGTTCGGATTAACGGAAAGACCTTGTCCATGCACCGGTCATCAATTTTGTCAAGAATCCTCTGCACTTTCGTGCAAAGCCTCCTTAAGTTAGAAAACATAATAAAAACAAATATTTTCTTACACTGATTTCCAACTATTTTCCTATTTTCCAACTATGAACGAGTCTCAGACGTATGAAAGTTGAGATTTGGTGTTTGGAAAGGGAAGTTGGGAATAGTGATTTTTTACAATATGGGTGTACGGATGATTAAATTGTGACCATTTAACCTTTTTTCAAATGAGAAGAATGTAGGTTGATAGTTTTAAGGATGTCATTCGAGGTAAATGTCGCGAAAGTGATGGAGGGGCTGGAATATGTATTTTGGGCTACTCCATCAGCTCTTTACATTTCCAGAGATATCTATGAGGCTAGGTATCGATAGAAGCTTTATTAACTTATCCCTGATTCAACAAACGTTTGGATAAACAGAATCTGCTGATATTTGAGAGGAGAGTTCTGTGAAAAACTATATATGACGCGATAATGGTGGAAGTGATGCAATAATGTACAACAAACTGAGATGGGCAGGTCACATATTACTGGCTGATACCGATTACCCACCCCACCTCAACTCTTTGGAAAGTGCCACATCCAGAGAAGAAGGGACCGCCTGCCGGTCAGATAGATTGATAGTGTAGATGAAGACTCACTTTTTTGGAATTTCGCAGGCACGAAACCGTGACAATTGCGTCAGGCATATGCTGCGGCAGGCGAAGACCAGGGCTATCCAGCCAACAATGGTTAGGATGATGAACAATCCAAATTTGCTTATGCATCTCAAGCCAATCCTGATTTTCAGAAAGACGCATTTAAGTAATTTAAACCATTTTGGTACTTAAAGTCCGGGAAAGATTCTATTCTCTCTATTGGTCCTGCTTCAACCGTACGTGTAAATAAATCAAATTTAAATCACAGTAGATTATTAAGTTGCGTTGCAGACGTTTTGCCATTTACGCCTCAAGATTTCTCATAGGATTTTTATTTTGTTATTGCTCTTTTTCCAGTCACTCTTTTATTGCGAACCACTCATCATATTCCTATCAACAGCTGCTAAATCGTTCTTTCATATCCTTTTCCATCATTTTTTCCAAGTCTTTTGTTACTTGCACTAGTAACGTATTGTTCGGTGTACAGAAGGTGGCAAAGTGTGCACCAAATGCTACTCGAAAATCCTTCAACTAAATTACAGCACATTATCGACATTTGTCACCTTTACGGGACTTTCGTGAACCCAAAACGCTCTTCAACTCAACCCTCAACCCTCAACTTCTCAGCTATACGCAGCTTAACTTGCCACTTGAATGTGCCAATGTGCAGAACAATTGAAATCTGAGGGAAGAACGAAGTGGAACGTGCACTAGATACGATGTGAAAAATGGTTGAGAAAAATAAATAAATACGCAAATAAATCAATGCAATGTAGTGTTGTAGTGGAAAGTCGACACGACGATGAAGGTAACGCATCTTAACACTTTTAGACAAACATTTTTCTCACTTCAAGTCATCCCAACAACTTTGCACATTTCAGCTTTCTTCGCAGCCACTTCACTGTGATTACAACTCAAGCATTGGCAACGGAACAAATGTGTTTTGGAATCATATTGGCGATATACATACATATGTATGCACATACATACATACTTGTATACCCACATACATATACAGGCGGTCCTTAAACGTGGTAGCCACTGGCACTTTCAAAAAGTTCTAACTCAGGAGGAAGTGTTGCGATAGTCACGTCTTTTGGCAGCAAAATTCACATATGAGTACAAATAAGCACACGCATACATTCTCACAAATTCTTTTTCTAAAAAAAATTCACGATACATCCGGAGTATTGTAAAAAAATCCTTGATAAAATGATGAAGGTTTTAAAAACGAACAACAAGTAAATGGACGAAATGCGCAAAAGAGTTAACGGGCAAACTTGAACAGCAACAGAGGTGATTATTAAAATACAAAAAATAAAATATAATAATAACAATAGCGCTTGAAAATTATTGAAATATGACAGCAAAGTGGCATAGACTCAGTTAAAGCAGGACTGCAAGTGGTTGTGTGTACGAGCGTGACACACGAATTCAAGGGCGCGAAAGATTGCCAAGCAAGCAGGATAATAAAATATAGCACAGCTTGTAGAAAAAAAAAAAAAATAAATAATGACAAATAAACAACGATAACGACGACGTCACCTTGTAACAATGTTAAAAGTCGCATGAATCCAAATAATCCGCGATTTACTCCCCCGAAAATATGAACAAAAAAAAGCTAAAATCCCTTCACATGGCGTTCACTCTCCGTCAATGATATTGGCAAGTATGTCAGCTTATGCTTTTATATTCCGTCAAATAAACATGTTCAAGTAACACAGCAGTCAAATCCACTGGTACCCGATTTGCGCTCTTCTAGTGAATTTAGAACCATGATTAGTTTACGCTCTCTTTCATTTCCATATAGGCAACTAGCGAATCTTACGCGGCGATAGGCTTGGAAGATGCATCACTCTTCTATTTTTTTGTAAGTAAACGCACTTAATTTCTGGAATTGATTTCTTTGTAATTTTTATTGAATTCGAAGTCACTACTTTATAGTACATCCCCATTCGAAGGAGCAATGCTTCAGATGCCGCATCCATCACAACACACTACGATATTGTATTCGTAGGTAGAACAAAAATAATATATAGACCTATGTGGCAAGTACACAAACCTGGGCAAGTACACGAACGTGTAGGGTCGCGAAGTCGTTCTGGCCACGTTTGGATAGGAGGCGTTCGAGGGATATCCTGGGGATGACAAAATGTCATCTCTCAAATTTCGTGGGCATCCTCACGGGGCACTGTCCGCGAGGTACACATGCCGTGAGACTCGGAATTACTTCGAGTCCTTTTTGCGTCAGCTGTATGGAGGATGAGGTGGAATCATCTCAGCACCTGCTCCTTAGCTGCCCAGCCTTCGCCGGACTAAGATTCAAGTATCTTGGTTCTCACCTCTTTTCTGCGCCTGCTGATATAGCAGGTGTTGATAACAAAAATCTGATGAATTTCATCAGCAGCATAAAGAGGTTAACACAACCGCAGACTAGTCACCGTTCGTAGCCCACAAACACTCACCACTCCCCATCCCTTCCCTTTCTCCCCTTTTTTCCTTCAATGGTATCACAAAGGATGAACCAAACTACTTCGTCCAAGTGGGCCCTACTCTCTGGGCAACCATCACTACCTAATCTAACCTATGTATATGTACATAATTATGTGGCTTGATGTTGTACCACAAATGGAGGGACCTACAATTTTAAGCCGAATCCAAATGCCAGATTGTTTTTATGAGCAGCTTTTTCATGACAGAAATACACTCGGAGGTTTGTCATTACCTGCCCAGGAGCGACTACTATCAGAAAAAAAACTTTTTTTTATAATTTGGTGTTTCATGTTCGGAGATTCGAACTTTTGCATTGCCGAATTGTAGTCAGGCTCTAACCCATTCGGCTACGGCGGCCTCCCTACCTCATTCATGATTTCGAGGTTATAAGAGACTTCGTTTATCTTGAAATGCAATGGAGAATCTTTCTTGTCAACTAGTGCTGCTTTGGACTAAGTAGGCAATTGAGTAGTGAAGTCCTCTCTCGATAAACAAAACTAATACTCTATAAAGTTCTCATCATACCCGTCCTAACGTATGGCGAAGAAACTTGGACGATGGCAACATTCGATGAAGCGACGCTTAGAGTGTTTGAGAGAAAGATTCTGCACAAGATTTTTGACTCTTGGCACGTTGGCAACGGCGAATATCGCAGGCGATGGAACAATGACATGTATGAGCTATACTACGACGTAGACATAGTACTGCGAATAAAGATACAGTTGCTTAGTTGGCTGGGTCCGAATGGATACAAATGCTCCGGCTTTGAATGTATTCGACGCGGTACTAGTTGGTAGTAGCGGAGGAAGCTGAAGGCCAACTTTGCGTTGGATCAGGTGGAGAAGGTTTCGGCTTCACTTTGTGTGCCCAACTGGCACCGGTTAGCACGAGAAAAAAGCGACTGACTTTGTTAAACTCAGCCAAAACGCCGTAAGCGATTATCGCGGCAATCAAGGAGAAGAAGAATACTTTGAGGACACTGACAGTTACTTGAACTGGTTACTGTAGATTGAGAAGTCATGTACATAGATTTTGCATCTGATCGCATGACTCATGAAGATTAATTGACTTATCCACAGAGACCTTTTTAATATACATAGACTTGCCCTAAATTCTGTGACAAATTTTACAATGCACACGGCGAGAACGAAATCGCAGAAAAAAGTTGTGTTATTTTTGCTTTTGTGTCTACTTATAAATTATACTCAGTTTCGTAGGAAATTTCGTTTGTTAATAATGGATTGGGGAGCTAAGCAAAATTGCATTGCAGTGACTGTATATCGAGAGTCTTTGTTTACCGCACGATCAATCGTTTATCCCAAACGTCTGAAGTGACAGACAGAAAAAGAAGTGGTCCTCCTCGCGTGATTCGAACCATTCAAGCCATAAAAACGGTTCGAGAAGGAATTCTCAGAAATTTCTTCAGAATGCAGAAAATCATGTCCAGGGAAACGAATGTATCGACCAGATCCATGTCAAGACTGATTAGAGATGATCTCCACAGGAAAGCCTTCCGTCGCTCAACTTGTAATTTTTTGATAACGGGGTTGAAGGAAATTAAACTCGATTCAGCGGGTATGAAAATATTTTTTTCACAGATGAGAAAAATTTCACTGCCGAAGAAGTTTTTAATAAGCAAAACGACAAAATCTATGCTAAAATTTCTAAAGATGCAAAAAATGTTGTTCTAAGGTTTCAGCGCGGCTAGCATCCATCCTCCGTTATCGTTTGGTGGGGAGTGTCTTGTAAAGGCGATACAACTCTACATTTCTGCGAACAAGGAGTTAAGACCAAGGTAAAAGTGTACCAGGAGGATGTCTTAGAAGGCATGGCGAAACAGTTGAGCAGTATTCTGTTCAATAGATAGCGTTAAATCTTCCAACAAGATTCCCTTCCAGCCCATAAGCAAGAACCTCCCAGGAGTGGCTGAAAAACAATATTCCTGGGTTCATAACCGCAGAAGATTGACCGCCTGGAAGTCCAGATCTGAATCCATTGGACTACAGTTTGTGGTCAGAACTGAAGAACATGATCTGTAGAGGTCTTCACAGAAATTTGGAGAGTCTCAAACAATCTTTGGTGCAGCGACGTTAATATCCATAGAAGCCGTGCCTGCTGCAATAGCTGAATGGCCTAATCGTTGGAAGGCTTGTGTAAAAGCAAATGGTGACCACTTCGAATGAGAATTTAATTTTCTTTTTTAATATTTAAATGATTAAAAAAAGCTAACTTCATTAAAAAAATATTATAATTTCATATCTACATATAATGGGCCTAACTTGTAACAGAAGTTATGACAGGTCTAAGCATGTATAAGTATAATTCTAGTGTGCGACATAACATAAAGGTGACGGAAGAAATATCTTGGCTTATCAAACTTGGAATAAAAGCACTCACGCTCGATATAGTCGAAAACCCCACCAGAGTTTCGAAAGGTCTTAAGTTTGAGAAAAGTGTGAGTGAACCTGGTTGGTTGCAGTATGTAGGTACATTGGAAACATATCTATCTATCATGCAGTAAGTTTACGCCTCTGACACTGTGTTGTCGTTCAGGATGTTTCCTCTTGATAGGTTAGAATTGGGAATATCAAGAAATAATAAATAAGGAAAGCCGCTCATTTCAGTACAATTTAATTTTGGCTGGTTGTTCATTTTCGGAATTAGACAAAATCACAGATAGTGAGAAAAATAGCTTGGAACATCAGACAGACGGACGGGCGCACTAATATTTAGCCTTATCATTATAAACAGCCGGTATTTTTTTTTCGATCTCAGCAACATTTATATCAGATTTAAATTAGGTGGGGAGCAATACGTGAACTAAAGTTGGGCGATTTTTATTTTTTTATCGATTTTTCGAGATACACAAATCTAATGGAAGGAGAGCGTGGCAGCACCCATTTTCCAATATTTGTATTTCATCGTATTTATTTGTTGGGTTTGGCATTTGTACCAAATTTGAATAATTCTGCTTTATTTATTACAGAGAGATCAAGCGAAGCCCGTTTTCAGTACCAAACTTCTTCTTCTTCTTAATTGGCGCTATAACCAGAGTGCGTAGAGCGCTCAAAATTCGCTCCTACTCTTTCAAGCTATCACCAAAAGCAATAAAACTCATACAAAATATTCTCTGAGTAAATCATTGAGAGGATCTATTTTGCGTAAACTCCTCAAACACTTTTATTACTCATTTGTTTATATACAAAGAGTACTGGTCGTTCTGTGAGCATTCGCTTTGTTTTCATCCCCCGAGTTTTGTAAATGATGCGCTCTTTATTTGAGCTCAAGTTTATATGAATTTATCAATGATAGGTAATTTGATATTCAATATTGTCCCTTTTTGCATTGCTCAATTATAAATATGCATTTCGAGCATACCCTAACCAATTTCTGCTTTATTTAATGAAAGTAATACTTTGCGAGAATAGTGGAGTTTATTTCATTTATTTTTTTTAAATATAAATAATAAATAAAACTTATACGAAAATAAAAATTTCAAAGAAAGAAAGTAAAAGAAAATTCATTAAAGTTGAGGTTCATTGAATTTAATGAAAGTCGATTAAATATATTATTTAAGACTGATCGTCGTTCGGTTCGTCAAAATCTGTACTTTTGAATAAACTTTCATTCAATTTGATAAACAGCTAGAAAATCTGCCCATTTTTTACACTTTTTACACACTTGCAAACGCAAACTAGCCACAAAAATGCTTTAAGAAAAACAAACGGCGAAAGAAATTTAAGTAGGAAAATGTGTTAATATAAAAGAG
This sequence comes from Anastrepha obliqua, assembly GCF_027943255.1. Lineage (NCBI taxonomy): Eukaryota > Metazoa > Arthropoda > Insecta > Diptera > Tephritidae > Anastrepha > Anastrepha obliqua. Next base: position 37,693,572 of record NC_072896.1, read on the forward strand.
TGATAAAAAATAATGCTTTCAAAGAAAACTCACTGAGCATACAAAATGATTGCTACTGTTGAAGAGAGTTTATCATTTTTAAATAATCTGAGAGGAGAGAATAAGTTAGCGAACACTCAATTCGGTTGATGCTTTCAAAGAGCGCATGTTAAAAGAATGTCAAAAGAGGAATGTTAATAAATGATTTTTTCGCTCTTTCAAAAAATAACTGATGCTCTCTTGTTTGGTTTTAAGCAGAAATTAAAAACTTAAAACAAAATGCATTGAGTTGAGTTTTTATCAGCTGAATGAGGGATATTTTACTCATCAATGATAAGTATTTACGAACTCTGGCTATAACTGCTAACCGTGCTAACCGGCGCCAGCTAGACATACTAAGTCCTTCTCCACCTGATCTTTCCCACGCAGAGGAAGCCTTCATCTTCCCCTGCTACCACCAGTTGGCACCGCATCGAATACTTTCAGACCCGGAGCGTTTGTATCCATTCGGACGACATGACCCAGCCAGCGTAGCCACTGGATCTTTATTCGCTGCGCTATGTCTATGTCGTCGTAAAGCTCATGCAGCTCATCGTTCCATCGCCTGCGATATTCGCCGCTGCCAACGTGCAAATGTCCAAAAATCTTACGCAGAATCTTTCTCTCAAACACTCCAAGCGTCGCTTCATCCGATGTTGTCATCGTCCAAGATTCTGCGTCATACGATAGGGCGGCATGATGAGAGCTTTGTAGAGCGTTAGTTTTGTTCGTCGAGAGAGGACTTTACTACTAACGGCGCGGTTGTTAAGGCCGATGATGTCAATATCATCGATATACGCCAACAATTTTACGCTCTTATAAAATATTGTGCCTGAGCGATTAAGTTCTGCGGCTCGTACGAAGCTCTCCATCATCAGGTTAAAGAAGTCACACGACAGCGCGTCACCCTGTCTGAAACCTCGTTTGGTATGAAACGGCTCGGGAAGGTCCTTCCCAATGCTGACGGCGCTGCTCGTATTGAGTAACGTCATCTTGCATAGCCGTATTAATTTTGTGGGGATACCAAATTCAGACATCGCGGCATACAGGTAACTCCTTTCCGTACTGTAGAATGCAGCTTTGAAAGCGACGAAAAGATGATGTGTGTCGATTCTCCTTTCATGGGTCTTTTCCAAGATTTGGATTTCCCTCCATAATTTAATATTGCTCTGTATGTCAGTCACTAGATCGCCGTCTTTGTTCATACAGAAAAACGCCCCGGTCTTAAAACCTTCTGTAAGGCGCCGAACTTTCTGGTAGAATTTTCGGGCGTTGTTTCTATTGGCCAGCATCTCAAGTTCCTCGCACTCACGTATTTCGGCCTCTCATCTCTTCTTTCGGATAATACGTCTCTTCCTTTTTAAGCTCTCTGTAGCGATCCCACATGGCTCGCTTTGCGCACGATCGCAGCGTGGCTCTATAGGCGGCATCCTTTCTTTCTGCGGCAGCATGACATTCCTCGTTATATCAACTGTTTTTTCGGGCTCGCCGGAATCCAATTTCTTCTTCGGCGGCGGTACGTAGAGAACGAGAAATATTGCTCCATTTCAGTAATAAACTACCTGTGACAAAGAGGAAGAAGTTAGATAGAAATGTATTAATTTTTGTTCGACTTATAGAGCGCAGGGATGCACGAACAGGCTAGCAAACATGGCTTAATCGACTTCTGTCATCATTTTGAGCATTTTGGAATATATACGCCAATATTTCCTCGGTTCATTTATGCTGTTATATACAACCCCTATGTGAACCAAATTATAAAACCCATTTAAAATGCAAAATTTAATTTAATTTTTCATTTTTATATTTTCCAGTATTCATCCGCTAAAGCTGTTTCAGAAGAAGATTAACGGCCACTTCTTCGACTGGGAGAACAACTAATAAGAAAGCACTGATGCTCAAATGTATAGCGAAATGGTATCGTATAAGTTTGGAACCACAAATTTGTTTTACTATGTAGTTCAGTGAATGTTGGAAAGTTCAACAGTGCGTATGTCAATTTTACGCCATTTATTCAATCGCTTTTTTTCATATTTTTTCCTGTGCTCCCTTCTACCACACATTGTGCTTTTTTTATATGCTTACTTTTTTCACTTTTTTGATTGTCTGCCGTATCCAAGCAAAATGTTTATTTGTATAGCATGTTTTTTGGGTGATTATTTGTTGGGAAAATATTTACTTTACAGGTGAATAGATTTTGTTTGTTTATTACTATGGGAAAGCATCCACAGACACACGGAAATCTTTGGAAGAGAATGCTATTATTTAAAGAATAAATGTATATATGTATGCGTGTATGAACATGCGTAGCTCTCTGTAAAATACATTTATATACATACATATTTAAAATGTATATGTATACATTAGGGTGGCTCAATTTGTATGACACGACGTTTTCCGACATCATTCCTAGCAGATTCGGCTTCTACTTACAATTCCAAGAAATAGAAAAATTATTAGAAAAAAATATTAAAAATAAATTTTTTTAGATATTTTAAAATATTAAAAATAAATTTTTTTAGATATTTTAAAATGGAATTATTATTGGGTTTTCTGCAATATATCGTTTATTATTATTATTTCTTTCATTCCATTGACTACTCTTATTTGCCAACGGACATGGTCTCGAGCTATATGTATACGAGTTGTGTTCGAAAAGTATCGCGAATTTTGTGTTTTTTCAAAAATTATTTATTTTTTCATTAATATCTATTTTGTCCGCTTCAAAGTTGTTCACATGAGGTATTATGCACTTGCGCCAACGTGTTTTCCAATCTTCGAAGCACTTCAAAAAATCATTTTTTTATCTTGTTCAGCTCCTCCTTCGATGCCGTCTTTATCTCGTCAATCATAGCGTAGCGTCGTCCTTTCATGGGCCTCTTCAGTTTCGCGAACAAGAAAAAGCCATAGGGGGCCAGATATGGGAAATACGGTGGCTGTGGCATCATTAGAGTGTTGTTTTTGGCCAAAAAGTCGCGCGCAAGCAACGATGTGTGAGCAGGGGCGTTATCGTGATGCACGAGCCAAATTTTGTTCTACCACAAATCCGGGCGTTTCTGGCGGATTGCTTTGCACAAATTTCGCAGAAGTTACAGGTAATATTCCTTATTGACCGTTTTACCCTATGGCAAGAACTCATGATGCACAACGCCCCTGCAATCGAAGAAAACGGTAAGCAAAACTTTTACATTCGACCGAACTTGGCGTGCTTTTTGGTCTTGGTTCGAGCGGCAGCTTCCATTGAGATGATTGAGCTTTGGTTTCCACGTCATAACCATAAACCCACGATTCGTCACCAGTTATGACCCTCTGTAGCAAATTTGGGTCGTCGCGAACAGAGTCCAACATCTCATTAGCAATGTTCATGCTATCCTGCCTTTGGGCGAAATTGAGCAGCTTTGGTATGAATTTTGCGGCGACCCGTCTCATGCCCAAATCATTGAAAAAAAATCGAATGGCACGAGCCTCAGCAACTTCTCTAACGGTGATTCGACGATTGGCCAATGCCATTTTCTTCAATTGCTCAATTTTTTCGTCTGTTGAAGTAGTGTTGTTGAAGTGCTCGGGCGTCCGGCACGCTTTTCGTTGTTCACATCTTCTCGGCCTTCTGAGAACATTTTGTACCACCGATAAACGTTGCTTTGGTCTAAAGTAGCTTCTCCGTATGACATAGTCAACATTCGGAATGCATCCGCGCACTTAATTTCGTTTTTCACACAAAATTTGATACAGGCTCTTTGATCCATCTTTTTGAATAGGTAAAATCGAAGACGAGCCGAAACACGTGCAAGCAAAGCAGCTGTCAACAATTAACTGAAAATTAAAAATGGCCGAGCTCGTCGGCATGAGTGAGAGACATGAGTACCAACATATCGGCACAAAAAAGTCGAAATTCGAATATACGCAACCTGCGAATATTCAAAATTCGTGATACTTTTTGAGCACAAAAGAGTTTATTTCACCTCTGTTGAGCGACTCCAGATGGTAAGTGGACTATCCACTCATCGGCCAGCTTGTTGTAAGGGTTTCGAAGGAAGGGCCCTTCTAGCAACATTGTCATCATTCGTATATCCCTATCCACTACCATTTCCTTTTTCGAATTTCAGCCACCACGCCAAGCTGGATAGCTTTTTTCAGCGCGCCAAAAAATTCGCAAAATACGGCATAGCAGCAACTGATAGACGTTTGTAGGCGTCTCATGATTACAGTGGTTACTTTTCACGTGGCACAGCCATACAGGAAGACAAATTCGACATTCGTGTTAAATATGCGCAATTCGGTATAAAGGCTCATGTTATTATTTTGCCACAAAGACGCGAGGGAAAGAAAATATGCAATAGCTTTGCTAAACCTAGAATCAACATTTACCTAAGAGTCGCCTTCGGGGGGGACCATACAGGCAAGGTAGCAAAATTTCTGTTGTACGCTCCTTGCAAGTGGCTTTGATGTGACCTTATTGAGATGCAGGGCTTTCGTTTTTCTAGCGTTGATCTTGAGGTCGGTACCTTGAAGTTGTTTCTACATGACTTGAGGAAGCAGTTTCTGGTCGCAAAGTAGCGTGGTTAAATTTCAAAGGCCGTTGTTGAATGTAAATCACCCCTAAACACCAAATTTCTTTCTGCATTTCATTTGACATTTTTCATTCTCAGATTAACTCAATTTGAACTATTGAAAGATACATAATCGAGAAGCGCGTTAAAGTTATTCAGGCTTATTATGAAAACGGGCGTTCAAATCAAAATGCATATCGCGCACTTCGTGAAGAAAATCATCTTCTGTGATGAGGCACATTATTACCTAAGTGGATTCGTCAATAAGCAGAATTGCCGCATTTGGGCGAATGATAATCCAAGAGTGATTGTCGAAAAACCAATGCACTCACAAAAAGTGTTTGGTGCGGTTTATGGGCCGGCGGCATCATTGGGCCGTATTTCTTCCAAAATGAGGCCGGTCAGGCAGTTACTGTGAATAGTTTTCGCTATCGTGAGATGATAACGAACTTTTTATGGCCCGAATCAGAAGATATGGATGTGGACGATATGTGATTTCAACAGGACGGTGCCACTTGTCACACAGTTAACGAAACAATGGCTCTTTTGCGCGAAAAATTTGATGGCCGAATAATCTCACATCGCGGCGATGTCAATTGGCCGCCAAAATCATGTGTTTTGACACCGTTAGACTTCTTTCTTTGGGGTTATTTGAAAGAAAAGGTGTACGTCGATAAGCCAGCAACAATTCAAGAGCTGGAGGATGAGATAATTCGGCACATTAACGGCATAGAACCTCAATTATGCCTCAGCGTCGTCGAAAATTTGGACCATCGGATGGAGGTGTGCCGCTGAGGTCGCGGCGGCCATTTGGCCGATATTTTGTTCCATGCGTAATTGAACCATACCAATATTATCATAATAAAGAGAAATGACAATAATATCTTAAATTGTATTTTATTCAAAACCAACACCGGCCCTTAAAACTTAACCACCCTTTACTTTGGTTAAAGTGAAACTTCATACAAATTTCGTATTGATTAAAGATAGCTTCGTTCAAAACGCGAGGGAGCTCTAAGTCGGCGTTAGAAATATGCGCTTGTGAACTTTTTTCTTAGAACTACTAGAAGTACTGTAGAATCCGAATTTTCTAGTAATTCACCCGCCCTAATGTAGTTAAAATATATAAAGGAAATGGAATTAAATTTAAAATGTTTGTTTATCTAAAGGTATTTTGCAAATTTCGTAGTGATTTAATTGGTTTTCATTAGGTTTGCCCACAACTTGCACTATGCACAAAATTGTACTATTAAAGAAACATAGTTCTTTTTCATATTAATATCAATAAAATGATAGCACTTCTTAATGCTTTGAACTGATTTGATTTATTTTAGTTAATTAAAGTAGATGGTAGGATGAGTAGTGGTAGTTTATATCGAGACCTTCAATATAATCGCATTTATGAATCGATTCGTTTCATATCCAAAATATAAAGGCGTTTGGCGTAAATATCTGGCGTTTGGAGCTGGCTTAAAACTGTAGGTCCCTCCAATTGTGGAAAAAAATCAAAACACACACCACAAATATGAGAAGCAATTCACAGGAGGAGTACACAGAAGTGTACGCGCTAATTATTTTTTTATTATTTTTATGTTAGTGTAAAATAATTTCACCATATGCTATTTTGTGTTTGTTATTATTAATTATATTTGTTATTATTAATGTTAAAAATCACAATTAATGTTTGAGAAAGAATCTCAACAAGGCCGCACATATGAGCGGTTGAATAGCGATTTCATTTTTTGTTTGAAGATCGTGCACGTTTTGCAACGAAATATGCACGTCTTGATTTTTTTCGGTATTCAGGTGTGGGATGTAAAATTCCAGTTGGACCATGAGAATCATCAGCGGCTTTTCGGCGTGAAGTTAATTGTGAGTAGGAAATCGAGGAGCAGAGAACAGGGTTTTGAATTATTTGGGATAATAATCTGATGAAGTTCATTATAGCTTGGGGGGGCGTAGGTGACGTTTGTTAGACGTTTGTTCACGCATAGCAGGCCTAACTTATTTAAGAATGGATTGAGTGTGAGTAGTGGGTCCCTATTGCTGACTGGTTTTGCTTCTTCGGGTAATACGAGTAATTTTCCGCGGTATTTATATTGTGCATTGAGGATGAGGCGCACTTTCGCTGAGCTAATTTCTTCGTACGTTAAAATGAGCGCGGGTGGAACAGGCAATTTCCTGGATTTATGCAGAAATCGAAACATAAATGTTACTACTCGGAGAGCTCTTGAGAAGGACGAGAACGGTCTAAGAGATCGTGTTGCCAATTATGTGAAAAACATCTACATATTTGCCTTTATTATGGCGGAAATTGGTGATTAGGTGTGAATGTTGGCCAAAGCATGGGGCATTGTTAGCTATTCTGAGGCTTTCTACTACAGTGACCACTCCACGAGTGCCTAGGTGTGCTATATTACATGTGCTGGAGACATTCCCCACATAGCGTTGTTGACGTTTTCAAGGATCTAGGCTGTTTTGTTTTACTAAATAAAAAAAAAATGATTTTGAATAATGGAAATCCGCGCGCCATTACTTGTCTGTTTGTGTACTGTAGTCTACTTTAGTCCTTAAGTGTCACATATGATTTACGTAAGGCGCCATTTGCAAAAAGTTTAACATCTTCCGATGAGGTGATTAATTTTGCGCCACCTTGTAACAAATACAAAATTATGTGAATGCTTTTTTTTTTATTTTTTTTTTATTTAATTTATCCTAGTAGGTGGTCCAATGACCGACACTGCGACCTAAAAGATCTTTTGTGTCAAGCTACCTAATTTAATATGGATGATCCTTCTGATCATCCGCGAAAGTTGCCCGACCACTACATCAGGTTCTAGGTTGCCTAGTTGTTCTCTGCCTTTGGAAGGGAGTTGGTTGAAAGCCATGTTCTTCCAACAATTTTTCTGCTATACGTATAAACCTTAGTATATCTGTAATAGGAGCTTTCTTTATTTCTTCCGGATCCAGTTGATCACGGTGGAAAATTTGCATTCTGGTTCTAGCCAGTGCAACGCACTCGCACAATAAGTGCTCCGTTGTTTCATCATCTTCAAGACAGAGTCTACACTCAGTGTCCCTGAGGAGTTGAATTCTGTTAAGATGATAGTTTAGATAGTAGTGGCCCGTAAGAAAGCCTACTATTTTCCTGATATCTACTTTTCGTAAGTTAATCAGTTCCTTTTTGTAGGTAAAGGGTCTAACCAACCTCTTGGCTTGACGAAGTTTCAGATTATTTTCCCAGTAAGCTATTCTGAGAGTATGTTCCCACTGGTCTACCCTGGATTTAGCTTCTGCCCAGTTGATACCACAATATGGTTCTGGTCCTATAAGGTCTGATGTCGATCCAGCCCTTGCCAGTTCATCAGCAATTTCGTTACCCTCGATTCCAGAGTGACCTGGAACCCAGCAAAGTACAACCGTATTTTTTGTACTTAGTTTTTGAAGATTGTTTACACATTCTTCCACTAGTCTCGACTCCAAAGAATGAGACATTAGTGCTTTCAGTGCCGCTTGGCTGTCCGAATATATAGTTATGTGGGCCCCTTTGATACCCCTTTTTAGATTTGTCAGTGCACAGATCGAAATCGCTTGGATTTCGGCCTGGAAGACACTGGGCCATTTGCCCATGGGTTCTGAAATTTTTGTGTTGGGTCCAAAGATCCCGGCACCAACTCCAGTATTTGTTTTTGAACCATCAGTGAACCATATTAGACTTTTTGGGTTAACCCAAGGTCCTCCAATTTCCCATTCATCACGGTCTGAGATAATTATCTCATAATTTCTATTGAAGACCCGTTTCGGAATCATGTAGTCTGTTACTGAACAGCTAATATCCTTATCCGGTATTTTTCTTAGAATACTCATGTGACCAAAGTCACTGTATTCCTTATTTGACAAGATTTGCATTTTTAGTGCATTTCTGGCTGCACATTTCCATATGAATATATGCAGTGGGGATAGTCCTACTATCGCTTCGATTGCAGTTGTGGGACAGTTTCGCATGGCACCTGTTATAGACAAACAGGCCTGCCTTTGAAGACTTGCCAGTAGTTTCTTGGCTGTTTCTTGTGTGGTTTTGGGCCACCAAACAAGGGACGCATAGGTGATGATTGGTCGAATCATCATTGTATACATCCAATGAATCATTTTGGAGTCAATACCCCATGTTCTCCCCAGGAGACTGCGACATGCCCACATGGCTCTGGTGGCTTTATCTATCACCGATTTGAGGTGAGAGTTCCAATTTAATCTTTTATCCAGAACAACTCCTAAATATTTGACCTCATTGGAATAGTTTATATTTGTTCCTTCGACAGTAATTGAACCAAGGTCCAACTTATATCTGTTTGTGAAGGGTACAATAATAGTCTTGCTGGGATTTATAGAAAGTCCTTCTGCACGACACCAGTTTAGAATGAAATTTAATGTTTGATTCATAATGCTGGATATTGTTCTGTCGAATTTGCCATGTGAATTGATATGTGAATGCTTTTTTAAAGACAAATTTACCAGTAGTTTATTAACTAAATATTTTGTATACTTGAATTTCTTTCGTTTCATTTCTGCAGGCTGATCTCGATGGGAATGATTTTTTAACAAAGGAAAAAGACATACTTCTTCTTCTTCTTCTTCTTAATTGGCGCGATAACCGCTTATGCGATTTTGGTCCAGTTTAATAAAGCGCGCCACTCGTTTCTTTCTCGTGCTATCCGGGGCCAATTGAACACACCAAGTGAACCCAAGTCCTTCTCCACCTGATCTTTCCAACGCAAAGGAGGCCTTCCTCTTCCTCTGCTACCACCAGCTGGTACCGCATCGAATACTTTCAAAGCCGGAGCGTTTGTATCCATTCGGTCGACATGACCTAGCCGACGTAGCTGCTGGATCTTTATTTATTTAATATTTTGAATGGCACTGCAAAAAAGGCAACTTAATTAATGGAAGAATTTGGCACATCTTTAAAAAATAATGGAAATTAAGAGGAATTAATTTTTTTTTTAATTAATTTGAAATATTCTTTTCCTGGTTGTCTACAACTACAGATTACATACCTCCAACTCACAAAAAAATCCATAAGAGTTGCTTTCGATAGTTCAGAAAGCTAAACAGTTCATATTAGAGGGAAGTGTAAAATTTTAACTTTAAAACTTGGGCTAAATTTGGTACATTTGGTACAAGGTGGGGTTGTTTTACGAGCTGATCGGCGCCTGATTGTAAAAGTGAGGGTATTTTTTTTTAGCCAGGAGGTGTAAATAAAAATGTCTGAAACATCATCAAAGGTGCCGTCACAAATGGTATGTGGGGCATGCTCCCACTAACCCTATAACATTCCTCCTCCTCGGCTGATTTCCACCCTGGAACCGCGTTAGCCTTTCTTCAAGGTGGAGCCGCGTTTATGTCTACTGACACAACAGGTTCCTGCGTCCAGGTTCCGCTGCTGTGGGCGTATGGAGAATTTACACCATCGATAGTATTCACTCCCCCCACTGGCTTCGAAAGCGGTTGTGGGGGGAATTAAACATCGGAGAAAATGCAATAGTCCGATACTCACAAACTATTGTCTTGTCTACAGTTCGGTACTGTTGTGAGTGTTTGGCTCAAGCGTCTGTGTCTGTCGTCGGTTTGTCAAAACAGTTCGTCTCCACTCTCCACCTGCTAGCAAAGGTACCAAAAACTTTGTAATCAACGAATAGGCTTTACATTTATAAGGTTGTTTCGTATTTTTTTCCCCCTTCCTTCTCTCCTAAGAACTGTCGAATTATGAATTAGTCGGATTAAGTACATTGCATAAAAAATAATCTGGCTGGTCTTGCTACCTAAATAATTTTGTATCTTAATAGTATTGAATACTTAGTCTATCTTTTTGCGTCTACTGCTGCTGCCGCTGTTGTTGCTGCAGTAGCAACTGCTGCTGTCGTTTCTGGACTTTCCTTTCCCAGTCAATGCGGTTGAGCCTCGTCACGACTGTAGTCGCGAACGTTTTTGCGGCGTCTCATTTAGTGATGGTCGAGCACATATCCTGGACAAATCTTGCGTGGGATGGCGGGTATTCGAATGCCTTCGCCAGCATTACTCGTTCTTCATTGAAGTGTCTGCAGTGATAGGCCACATGTTCTGCGCTCTCGAATGTATTCGAGCAACTCGGGCAGAAAGAGCTGTCGGCCAGCTGGAAACGGTGTAGATATTCAAGGAAGCAGAAAAGTGAGAGTATTTGTACTTTCATAACCTCTCATTCTTTCTGCTGAAATTTGACAATATTTCACCAAATTGTTGTACTTGTTGAACCGAAATCGCCTAGAACAAAACTCTTTGTTTAAATCATTGTCTGCAAGGTTCCTATATTCAAAATTTTGATTTTGAAAAAAAAAAACGAGTCTAACAGAAATACATACAAATTTCCACAAAACCTTATCCACCTCGTAAAGTTTGCACCTAATAACATTTCTTACTTCAGCGATCTGCTATAATTCATAATAATTTCGCTCATCACTTAAACGCAGGCATAATAAATAATGAACTAAAATACATCTACAACAATAAAGCGCCAAACAGCTGTCAACTGTTTGAATGGCGAACACCCCCATCAGTGTCAAACCACACACAAATTCACAATTCGAGGGCAACCGATGTCTATGGCTGAGTGACAGCGCGGAAGCCGAAGGAGTGAAACTTGCCCATCATCAACAATTACAGGCTGCAGGTGTTGAAGTGCAAAGATTGATGATAAGTTCTCAAAATAAGCTTGAGAAGGAGGAGAAAAGGTATGCAGGCTGGTTGAGTGTAGAATCGAAGGTAAAAGAGAGATGGTACTTAGTAGGGTAGAGAGAGGAAATGTAGTTGCTGCCTAATAGCAGACAATTCATTTTTGTTGATTTTTGTTGCACAGTCAATCAAAATGGGAACAAGCATGTCATAATTTGAGTTCCAAGTACTTTTTTTGAAAATCTTGGAATGGATTGAATCGTTGTTCGGTCGAATGAATATAAATTACTGGCACGTTTTGTTAGTGGGTGTCCTTACAAAAATTCACCGTTGAATGATCAGCCAAAGAAGGTTAACAAACATAAATATAAATAGAAATACATGCCTACATAGTTGTTTATAAAATACTTAAAATGCCCCCATCCGCTGGCATAGTGGCACTGCAAGGGGCGGATTGTAGTCCTCCTGCTGTGTTGTCTACTGTTTGAATGTCGGTCTTGTCACTTCAACGTCTCCTTTGTCAAACTTTGTCTTTGCTTTTGTCATCTTCATCTACTTATATTTTATCTTCATAATCATTTGTAATGACGCTGGCATGCGCTTGGTTTTCACACATACATACACGCAAACTTACTCACATACGTACGATTTGTTTTCTATTTATATATTTTGTGAAGTGAACATACATACATATGTATGTATATATTGTCAACATTATTTTCATGTCATTATCAGCTTGATTTTTGACAGCAAGACAGTAAGCGCATTGTTTTTAGATAGGATCCGTCTCTCATTGATTCCCCCTTCATATTCCTAGCACTATTGTGTGACTGCTTTTGATTTGACTGTAACAATACTGTTATTCTATCAATATTTTTATTGTTATTGTCGTTGTCACTAAATTTATCTGCTCATTGCCATTGTCTAATGTTGTCCTTAGTCATCTAATAATGCCTGCAGTTAAGCCCCCAATTTACGCCCCATAAGTTTTTCATAAAGTCTGCGCCTACGTAACGCATTTGCCTCCCATCCAGCCTTCCTGAAACCATGTTAAATTCCTTCATGAGCTTACGCGTCTTTTCGCCATCATTGTTATTTCTTTCAATGCTCGATTGCTCCTAACATCACTGCTTCTTAATTTCTTTTATTCTCCATTTCGTATCTTTCCATTCATTTGTACATCTCCTCATTGTCAGTTTCTTTGCCTTATTATATCAATTTTCATTCGATGCCTTATCAAAACCATAAGTCAAAGTGATCTTTTAATTAGCTTTAATTTTGTCCTTATTGATTTGTTGACAGTCTAATTTTATTTACTGACTTAATTCGATTGCTTATATGCCTCTTTGATGGCTGAATAAAGGGTGACCCAAATACGAATTTATATAAAAAAAAAATTAATAATTAAACATTTATTCATTATTATTTAATTATCGATTTATTTTATTATTTTGTGGTAGAGACAGCAAACATTTGCATTATTTCTATTGAAAATGTTTGTGGCATAACAGATAACAGAGTTTATTGAAGCAATCTGGGGCCGACAATTTTTGCTCAATTATTTTGCTTAATACCTGGGAAAATTTATCTTAAGTCAGCATTGATCACACATATGATTCAAGGAGTGGTAGGATAGAATTTATCTCAAGTATCATAAGTGATCCATTAGACAGAAAACACTTACACATATTTTTAACAAATCATTTCTAACTACACTTTCACACTCTTGTCACTCTCTTTCCATCTCGGAAAGAATACCTAGAATATGGGATTCTCACTAAACAAGTTCGACACTACAGTCTATACAGATGGCACAAAAATGGATTCTGGTGTTGGAGCTGGTACAGGGTTTAATTGAAAAGTAATGAGCCTTATTTTTTTAAGCAGTTTTATTAAACCTTTAGGCTTATACAATTAATATTCTTCAAAATAGGACCCTTGAGAGTCAATACACCGCTGATAGCGGTCCTTTCACTGCAGAAAACATTTTTTAAACTCATCTGCCGGAATCGCGTTCAATTCGGCTGTCACAGTTTTTTGGATCGCCTCGATGGAGTCGAAACGCCTCTCCTTCAGCTTTCTTTCCAGGCGCGGGAACAAGAAGAAGCCCGGAGTGGACAGGTCTGGGCTGTAGGGAGGGTGGGGAAACACCGGAACCCCCATCTTGGCTAATGCATTGTCGTGATGAAGGGTCCAATTGTTGACGAGGTCGGGTCGAACCCGGGCGACGCGGTTTTTCAGCCGAAGGAGCCCTTCTTTGTAAAATGCCGCGTTTACAGCACTTCCTGGAGGTACAAGCTGTTTAGCTTTACGCAAAATTTGATCGAGTAACGTTGCTCCAACGTTCGCTGTATTTTCGCCACTGCAAAATCCTAACACACTTTTACGCGCGGAGCGATGTTACTGCACCGCTGTTGCCATCGAACTGGGACCGGTTTCTAGTGGAAGGGGTAGGTCCAACGATCATTTTCCCCCACCAGCCGATTCTGTTGATCGCTTGGCAGACGCTCCGCGCGGGAAGGTTCATTACTTTTTAATCAAACCCTGAATATATTCTTATAGACTTAAAATTGAAAGATCTGTGCGTCTCCCTAATGCTTGCAGTGTCTTTCAGGCGGAAGTACTGGCAATTGGGGAAGATTTTAGGCTACTAATTTATGGCAAGGATACCTACCAAATTCGACTTTGCTAGCCTTAGAAGTTCCCTCGCCTCCGATTTACCAGTGGCCAGAGGGATCTTACGACTTTGCATGCTTGCGCCCTAGTCCACGGCTCACTGAGTTGACGCAAGGACCATCTTTTCAGAAGTAGACCACAGGTTCTCAAGGGGAATCAATTCTAGTCGGCTTAATTGTAAGTTAGTCTATTTGTCGAACAGCGTTAAATAGGAGGAGGAGATCGCCAAAGACTTAACAGAAAGGTACGCACCAATTATTTTTATATTTTTAAGTAATGGAAGGGAAGGATAATACGGTACGGTTCTCTGAAGTTTAAAGAGCGAAGAGCGAATTTAAGAAACATTTATCCATCCCATTGGTGGCAAGCTGATTAGATTTTCCTCATATGAAAATAGAATATTCAAGATTGGTCTAATAAACGGCGTAATATGAATCTCTATACAGTATACAGATCAGATAAGGTTAGTAACAGCCAAAGGGCTTTTAATTATCCAAAACACCTTTAAGTCATATCCGCAAGGAATTTCACACTACTGGTGTCATATTATATATAAAAAGTACGAAAAGAAGCGGGCCAAGAACATTGACTTGTGGTATCCCAGAAGAACCAACAAAAGGGGTCGAGACCACTCCATCTTCATATTGTAATAGCACAAAGTCTATTACACAATAATAAGTTAAGCCAACACAAAATTACCGATTGAATGCCCAACCACGCAAGTATATTACTGAAGATGTTTTGAAACTCTTTGTCAAATGTTTTTGAGAAGTCTGCGTAACTTTGAGGGCGTTTGACTTGAGGGCGAACGAAAAAGACTCGACACAATATTCACTATATAAAGGATGGTTAAATTTTAAGGGCCGATGTTGAATGTGAACCGCACCTAAACGTCAAGCTTTTTTCTGCATTTCGTTTGACATTTTTCAATTCCAAACTAAGTCAATTTAAACCGTGGAAAGATACACAATCGAGCAACGCGTTAAAGTTATTCAGGCTATAATGAAAACGGGCGTTCTAATGACAACAGTGAATGACCAATTTTCGAAGAAAATCATCTTCAGTGATGAGGCACATTTTCACCTCAGTGGATTCGTCAATTCTGCCTGAATTGCCGCATTTGGGCGAATGATAATCCAAGAGTGATTGCCGAAAAACCAATGCGCCCACAAAGAGTGACTGTTTGGTGCAGTTTATGAGCCGGCGGTATCATTGGGCCGTATTTTTTCCAAAATGAGGCCGGTCAGGCAGTTACTGTGAATAGTGTTCGCTATCGTGAGATGATAACGAACTTTTCATGGCTGGAATTGGAAGATGTTCAACAGGACGGTGCCACTTGTCACACAGCTAACGAAACAATGGCTCTTTTGCGCGTTGGACTTCTTTCTTTGGGGTTATTTGAAAGAAAAGGTGTAGGTCGATAAGCCAGCAACAATTCAAGAGCTAAAGGATGAGATAATTCGGCACATTAACGGCATAGAACCCCAATTATGCCTCAGCGTGGTCGAAAATTTGGACCATCGGATGGAGGTGTGCCGCCGAGACCGCGGCGGCCATTTGGCCAATATTTTGTTCTAAACGTAGTTCAGCCATACCAATATTATCATTATAAAGAGAAATGACAATAATTACCTAAAAAAATTATATTTTATTCAAAATCAACACCGGCCCTTGAAACTTAACCACCCTCTACAACGAGATTGAATGAAATTATTCGATTTTCCTAACCCAGCTGGGTAAATATTTAGCCCATATCTTTGCCTCGGACTAATCCTTATTTTCCCTTTCGAAAAATAATACATTTCTGATATTATATTCGTATTAGATAAACTACGGTAGGCTTGTTTCATGATTAGACATGATTTTAGACTTAATACAAAAAAAAATGCAACCTGTTTTGCACGAAACGGATTAGGAGTAACAGATTAGAATTTGTTGACACGCTGCTACTAAAAGCACATGCATGTATGCATTGATGTTTTGAGCTGATTTTAAAAGAAGAATTAAAATTATATTTTGTTTCAGAATAATCGCATTATTTAATGAGAATTAGTACAAATTCTTTCCCTGTTGGCTGACATATGAACAAACAAAAAAAGTCAAAATATTTACCTAGTGATAATTTTATAATGATTTGGCACACAACAATAGTGAGTAAACAGCCTTAGTTCTTGAATAATGTACCGTCAATTATTTGTAAAAGTACAGAAACGCAGTGAGCGCATGCGTAAACAATACCAAAAGCGATAAAGGTCGATAGAACAAAAAATCATATGCACTTAACTGATAAGGCTCAGAATTGGTTACTTATGTCATTGGTGATGATTAGAATGAGTTATTTGTGTCAAAGATCAGTTTCTACCTACTGAGGAACTCCGCGTGTGAAGTAATTGAGCCTTTTGCATATAAATTAGACCGAAATTCGGGGAAAATCATCATTTGCAGTCTTATTGATCAACAGAACGGTGTATCAAATAGCTCCACAGAGGTGTAATACTTCAAAATTTGTTTCTATTAAGTAGTAAAGAAGTAAGCAGTTGATTTTAAAAACATTGCCTCTTGTTAACTACTTTATATAAGTAAATTTTATACTACATTTAACTGAATTTGAATTTATTGAAAAAACTGGAAGGTGAGAAGTGAAAACCAGTGCGACGAATTAACGAAAAATTGTACTATTAAGTAGTCGATTCGCAGGCGAATGTTTTTAAACTCGCCTTCCATCTTCTGCTTACTAGCATATTTTTCAAATCGACAATAAACACAATTTACTATGAACTTTTTATTTATAAACTTTTTCCAAAAAAATCTGTTACAATTTTCATTGTTCTCATGATTACAAATTTTCGTAGTTAATGAAGGTACAAATATTATTCGGTGAAAACGAAATCCATTATTTTCTTGGTCGAAGGCTGCAGTGATCGATATCTCGTAAAGTATCGATCAAACAATATAAAGTTTGTGTCAAAGATCACTTTCTACCTACTGAGGAACTCCGCGTGTAAAATAATTGAGCCTTTTGCATATAAATTAGACCGGAGTTCGGGAAAAATCATCATTCCCAGTCTGGTTGATCAACAGAACGGTGTACCAAATAACTCGAGTCATCGACAGAGGTGACAGAGGTGTAATACCTACTTCAAAATTTGTTTGTATTAAGTAGTAAAGAAGTAGGCAATTGATTTTAAAAATATTGCCTCTTGTTAACTGCTTTATATAAGTAAATTTTATACTGCATTTAACTGAATTCGAACTTATTAAAAGAAGTGGAAAGTGAGAATTGAAAATCAGTGCGATGATTTTAATATATTTAAATTAACGAAAAATTGTACTATTAAGTAGTCGATTCGAGAGCGATTGTTTTTAAATTCGCCTTCAAACTTCTGCTGACTAGCATATTTTTCAAATCGACAGTAAACAACTTAGCCAGCGCACAGTGAAATGGATTCTGAATTTGTTGTTCAGCCGTGCAGGATTTGATATATATTTTTAAATTCGAAGACATTTGTTTTCTGAAATAAATTAAATAATTAGATTATACATGTAAAGTCATCAATTACTATTCTGAAGACATCAAGTGCGACAAGAAGGTCGGCCACAAACCTAACGAAGGATGTAGGCGGTAATTATATGGGTGTGTATATGTATTTACAGTCAAACCTTTTCAAATATATAAATGTATATAATATATAATATATAGTTAACATTTATTTTATTTTTTAATTTTAAATACTTAAAAAAATATTTCATACTACTACAGAAACCATATAAGGCAAAGTTTCGAACTTTGGCAAACTTCCATCCAAATTTTTTACTTTTTAATCAGAATTTCTGAAAAAATTTCAAGTGTGCTCATTAAAAAAGCTCAAGTTGTTTCACCGAGCTTCTTCTTCTATTTGTGGTGTGCATCTTGATGTTTTTCCACAAATGTGGGGACTACAGTTTTGCATAGCAGAAATATGCCTGTTGAGAGAGGACCGCTGTTTGAAAAAACGTTTGCTATCATTTGGTGTTTCATGCTCTGGCTTCGAACCCGACAATACTGAATGGTAGTCACGCTCCAAGCCATTCGGCTATGGCGGACGACAACTTTTCTGTAACGAATCACAAAAACCGGAAAACAAAACTTGAGTTCTTTAAAATTTTTATTCGGAGTTCCCAAATTTTTTTCCATTACTCCTTTTCAATAAAAATGCTTATAAGCGTAGCACTTTTTCGGTACTAGTTATTTATAAAATTTGGGGGTTTTCCTAAGAATGACATAAATTACCTGATAAAACAAACTACATGCATAAAAAAATTCTCCTACATTTTACAGTTTTTCGTTGATAAAGGCAGAAATGCAAGCCAGGCCACCGAATTTATGAATGGTGTTTATGATGCCGATACTGTAACAGCTATTTTAGTTTCGCCGATTCCGTTCAGGCCTCCGTAATGTTAAAGAAAATGTATCAGGTCAGTACATATTACCAAGAGTCAAATTTACCAAAGCGAAACTAGTCCTCTGGTAGACTATACCAGGTTGCACTTAATTATGAGAAAATAGTTAAGTATTTTTCATTCGTAGTTCGTGCGTATTTTACCCATAATTTTACTTTTGTACGATTTTTGCATGCCAAAAATTATTCGTGGAATATAACGGAACTATTTATATTTTCTGTGCATTCAACAAATGATTTTAATCGCGGATAGAAGCACGTGTTGTTAAAAAATAAAATGGAGTTTCCGAACGCGTATAAGAGGCATATTTTGTATTTTTTTATAAAAGTGGTAAAAATGCAACAACTGCTGCTGCAGAAATAAACACTGTTCACGGAGAGGTTACCGTGAGTGTAAGGACTGCGTAAAAGTGGTTTTCAAAATTCCGAAGTGGTAACTGCGACGTAGAGGATGTCCTGAAGTCTTTAACTCCGCTGGTCGTCTTGAAGTCTTTAACTCTGACGCCTTACTCGAACTCGTGGAAGCTGAGCCAACTTTGACAGTCGATATGATAGCTCAGAGGTTAAATTCATCGCATGGAACAGTTCACAGGCACTTGGTTTAGTTGGGAATGGTTTCAAAGCTGGAAAAATGGGTTCCGCATAGACTTTCCGTCGCCAACCTTCAGCAGAGAGTGAATGTGAGTTCTCAGCTGCTGCAACGGTTTGAAAATGAAAGTTTTTTGAACCGTATCGTTGCTGGTGATGAATGGGTCCTTGCTATAATTTTGTTCGCAAACGCCAATGGTTAGATAAAGATGGAACACCAAAACCGACCCCTAGAGATGGCTTTCACCCCAAGAAGATTCTCCTGTCTATTTGGTGGGATATGGCCGGTATTGATTATTATTCCCATCAGTTATCAAACCTGAATGAGGCACTTACAAAAAATCGACCGTCTTTAGTGAATAGACTCAAAGTTTCACCACGACAACGCAAGACCTCATACCGCAAGGCAAACATTAGGCAAGCTGAACGAACTCGGATGGGAGCTAATGCCGCATCCACCATACTCTCCGGATATTGCACCCTGTGATTATCACCTTTTCCGTGGACTTCAATCCCATATGAGTAATAAGAACTACTCCTCAAAAGAAGCTGCAAAAAGAGATATCGAAGCGTATTTGACTCCAAGGACAAACAAGTTTTTGAGCAGGGAATTAAAAATTTGCTTAAACATTGCGAAGACATTTAAAATAATGAAGGAAAATATATTATTGATTAATAAATATTTTAAACATATTTTTTATTAATTTTCAAACCTCCTTTAAAAAACACACAAATGAATCCATCCATACGACCTGATATATGGAAATCAAATGAAAGAAGAATGTTGAGGAAATACAAAAGTTTTTTTTTTTTATTATAATATTATTACTTATTTAAAAATTGTGATAAAGGGCCGCCTTTTATATACGTTTTGTCTATCTACGTGTCATGTGCTGTAATTCAATATTTTTATCGAAAAGCTTAAACTTAATAAAATGTTTTCACTTACGAATTTTATTTGTCCTTTTTTCAGTGAGTTGAAAAATTCATCTCTCCCAAGGGATGGAATTAGCTCATGAAAATTTTCTTGCGATGATTTATTACGATTTTCGACGTGGATTATCGAGACAGAAGTGCTTTGATCAACTTACTTCCACTTCTGGTGGTGAAGCACCACACTTGTGCAAGTTAAAGTTTTATTTATTAACTTTTATTTAAAAAAAAGGCGGACTTTCGTCCGCTTTCGTCTTTATTGGTTTGAATCAAAAGTTGCAAAGGTCTGGGGCTGAGACCATAGCCTGTTGGCAGCACTGATAGTGTGTTTATCTATAAGCATCTTGCAAGTTGCTTTGCTCGCTTTGTCTGGTTGGTTCGGTAATGTGGTACCCAATCTCGCCAGTTCATCATCTGGTTCGCAGTTGCCTTCTATGTCTCTATGACCCGGCACCCAGAGCAGGTTTATTACAAAGTACTGTGATAGTTCTGTCAAAACGTCGATACATTCTTTTACTGTCTTCGAGTTAATATTAGGCGATTTTAAAGCTTTCAGGGCCGATTGGCTATCTGAATATATGTTTATATCTCTTGTTGTGAGGACACTTTTATTTAGGGCTAGCAGGCCTTCTTTGATAGCCAATATTTCAGCTTGAAATACGCTGCAGTGATCCCGTAACCGGAATGAGATGTTGGCATTCATTTCTTCAGAATTAAGGCCTCCGCCTACTTGATCATTTAGCTTGGAACCATCAGTATAGATGCTGATTCCGCTTTTATTGTCCCCCATTGTCCCAATCTTTCCTCGTGGGGAAAATTGTGGCAAAGGATGTGTTTAAATGCAACTCCACTGAGCTACAAAAGTCTTTCGTTTGATGTAGGAAGGGGTATTCGTCTAGTATTCTTGCGTGACCTCTTCTGTTAGTGGCTAAGTTGGAAGATTCTCTTAACCTAAGTACCGATTTCGCCGCCAGCTGTTTGCTCTAGGCCTCAATCGGTAATAGGTGCAGCATGACATTCATCGCTGCCGTGGGCGTAGTCTTTAGTGCCCCGCTTATGCGGAGACCAGCACCCCTTTGAATACTTTCTCGGCATTTTTATTCCCAGGGATAGTATTTGGTTTGTTGAAAAATGATTCCATAGCTAAACGAGTAGTGAATTGAGAAATAACGGCTGGATTATTTATAAGATTTTTGATTTTTGTAAGGACCAATGTGTTCGACAAAGTCGTCAAAAAATTTCGTCTCACATCACATTTTCTGAACCCATCAATTTTCTTGCAAATACAAGGGTACCACATGATTGTTTGTGTATGTACATTCACTTGAGTATTTCTGCTGCTAAGTGCTGCATGTAAGCTATATGAAAATGCCGATATCTTCAGCTCGCGATACATGCTTTATACTTTACGTTAATCAAATTCATATATCTTAGATTTTTCGGTATTTTCAGCTTAGTTTTATGTCAAATTGAGAAAATTATGTGGTATGCATCGTATAATTTCTCTGAACGTTAGAAATGTGTAAATTTAAAACCACATTGAATTTAAAATAATACAAACCCATTGCACTTTATAGAATCTTCCAACAAAAGAAAATGAAAATGTTTGAACGCAAATCGAATAGTTTGCAAAAATATTTTCTTTTATCGGCAGCTACGTGGTGGTGCATAACGAATTTATTTTTGCACTTGAACGCCTGCTTACATAAACAGTTGTGAAATAAATTGATATACATACATACATACTCCTACACACATGTATTCATCTGTATAATACCGAAGCCACACGAGACGTTAGAATCGAATAAAGCACACACGCTCCTCTACGAGTATGTACATACGTACGAGGGTGGATTGATAAGTCTTTAGAATGAAAAACTACACATTGGTTTTTTAACAAAAAATTGATTTATTTTTCAACATAATCTCCTTTTAAGTCAATACATTTTTTCCAACGCCTTTCTAACATATTTGTTCCTTCTCTAAAATAAGTTTTTCCAACACCTTCAAAATAAGCATTTGTTTCAGCTATAACTTCACTATTTGACACAAATCTTTTTCCGCCGAGCCATTTTTTCATATTTGGAAAAAGGAAAAAGTCACTGGGAGCTAAATCTGGCGAATATGGCGGATGAGGGGGCAATTCATAGCATAACTCAATAATTTTTCCTGCGTTTTCCAAGATGAATGTGAAGGAGCGTTATCATGATGAAAGAGTATTTTCTTCTTCTTCAAATGTGGCCGTTTTTGCTTAATATTTTGGTCCAATGTATCCAACAAAGATGAATAATATTCAGCTGTGATGGTTTTACCCTTTTCAAGATAATCTATGAAAATTATACCTTGTGCATTCCAAAAAATAGATGCCATAACCTTACCAGCTGATGCAACGACCTTTGCCTTCTTTGGAGCACTTGAGCCACGTTCTACCCATTGTTTGGACTGTTCTTTAGACTCTGGTGTATAGTGGTGGATCCACGTTTCAACCATCGTTATGAAACCACGCAAAAATTTTGATGGATTTCTGTTTTATATCTAAACTAACTTTTGAAGTCGACATTCGGTTCATTTTTTGCAGAGGAGTTAGCAAACGCGGCACCCATCTTGCTGAAAGCTTTTTCATACCCAATTCATCATGTATTATGTTATGCACACGTTCATAACTAAGGTTCACAATGTCAGCAATCTCTCTCAATTTAATTCTTCGATCTTGAGTGACAATTTTGCACACTTTTTTCACCGTTTCTGGAGTCATTACCTCTTTTGGCCTCCCAGAGGGTGGCTCATCTTTGGTGCTTATTCGACCACGTTTAAACTCGTTTACCCAATTGTAAACTGTTACATTTGAGGGTGCATGTTCCCCTAATACTGTCTGCAACTCCTCAATAATTTGTTTCCGGTACTTCCGGTATGAAAGTACTTTATAATAGCATATAAGTTCACTTTTTTCCATTTTTAATAAAAATACAATAGTGTTTTGCAAAAATAATTCTCAAAAAAGTACCGTTTGACCATATGTTATGAAATTTTGACAGCTCGCTTTTGACAGTTCACTTTTAACGATCACAATAATTAAGTGAATTAATGATCGATAGATGTCGCAATTCTAAGGACTTATCAATCCACCCTCGTACAAACATATGTCGCTATGCAGCCAAACACATGCGAGGTAATGGCTTCCAATTTGCACACAATTTTCCGCGTACACAAGATTTGCCCGATTTGTTGTGAACAGCAAGTACAGCTTACAAGTTCACAAGTGAAAGAAAAACATAAGGGGCAAGGAAGTGGTAAATGCGCGTACCTGCCGCCTA
Source organism: Anastrepha obliqua (assembly GCF_027943255.1). Taxonomy (NCBI): domain Eukaryota; kingdom Metazoa; phylum Arthropoda; class Insecta; order Diptera; family Tephritidae; genus Anastrepha; species Anastrepha obliqua. The sequence goes on from NC_072896.1 coordinate 37,716,795, forward strand.
TTTGATAAACTTGTGAGCAGGCAAATATTATTTTTAAGCGTGTCAGTCCTTCAGGCATCTTATTACACACACATTTATTTACGTAACTGTAAACATATGTGTGTACATATGTGGGTAAGGAAGTTCCGGACAATTTCGCTGGAGTGTATTTACTAACATTTTGGTGTGGAAAGCTAACCCGGAAACGGATGCGTGTAGTTAACAAGAATTTGCGCCGATAATGTCGCAGACAAAACGAAGAGAGCATACCTATGTACATACATACGAGCAAATACATACATACATATATGTATGTAGTATGTATGCTTTTTTGTACCTCGGTGCATTTGATTTTGTATATTATGCAGCAGAATTATTCATATCCCTAAGTACTCTTCATATAATTTTACGTTTTTTTACAGAAACCAAAACTTTCGAATTCTTCTTTGGGATTAAAAATACTTGTAAAAGTCCAAAATTACAGATTTGTGTTTCTTCGCATTTCTTTTTTGAATTTATCACTTTTACCAAATTTAAGTAATTTTTCTGCAATTATAGCAGAGACGCCATGTTTCATTGATATACTGGTTGTTCTACAAATTTTGTAGTTAAATAAGTGAGGGCGCCCAACCAACCGGGCGTTGCTACTATTCTAATTTTTTTGATTCAAGTATTGAGTTTTAGAAAGCATCTCAGCAATACTTAGAGTTTTTTCGAAAGGCTACAGTGAAATTTGTGCGCCGATTCATCAGAGAGATGATGCATGAGATTTAGGTCTATCACCTGGTTCTTCGGCTCCGAAAGAGTGCGCAGAAATAGGCCAAGAAGTTTTAGCGTCAGTTTTTTGGGATGAGAAAGGAATTTGGTTTGTGAATTACTTACAAACTGGTAAAACAATAAATTCTAATTATTATTGTAACCTTTTACACTACCTGAAGGAGAAAATTCATGAAAAAATACCCAGTTTGCAAAAGAAAAAAATCTTTTTCATCAGAACAATGCACCACGACAATGGCTAAAATTCATGAACTAAAGTTCGAATTGTTGAAGCCTACACCATATTCACCACGTTTGACCCCTAGCGACTTCCATCTGTTTCCAGACCTAAAAAAAATGCATGCGTGGAAAGCATTTTTCATCAAAACAGGGACCACGTTGATATCGAATATCGCCAAAGACAAAGGCTGATTCGACCCAATAATGGTGAAACTGACCCAATATCAAGCGCATCATTACTGGAGCCGAGGCGTGGGTTTATGAGTACGACACGCTATCCAGAAATCAAGCGAATGAGTGGAGAGCTCCGAATGAGCTAATACCAGAAAAACCACGTCGTTTTCAGTCAAAAAAGAAAGTGATGCTCACAGTTTCTATGGATTACAACAGTGTTATGAATCACGAATTTTTTTCTGAAAGTCAGACAGTTAATAAGGACGCCTATTTGGGCGTTATGAGATGTTTACACGAATCGATTCGCCAAAGAAGGAAGGATTTGTGGAAAAACAATGCGTGTACTACCGTCGCACAGATCCGTGAACTTTTGACCAAGAACGAAACGAATATCATGTAACAACCATCGAATCTACCTCATATGGCTCTCTGAGACTTTTTTCTGTTTGATCAAGTCAAAAACCCATTACGGCGAACGCGTTTTAATAGCCGGAAAGGGTAATGGAAAAATCGAAGTCGGCTCTGATGGCGTTCCCGAAATGTTTTGAAAGCTGGATCAAACGCTGGAAGTTGATGGGAATTACTTTGAAAGCGATAAAATCACTTTGGAGGAATAAACTTGTATTTCTGAGCAAGGTGGTGTAATAAATAAGATATTTCTACAAGCAATAACGATTCAAAAACTTTGCTCAAGTTATAAAAACTTCACAAGGGTGACGTCACGCCTCTAGGTTGGACGCAATCTTGTATTCTATTAATACTAGTTGAGGCCAGCACTTGATGAACTGGCTTCAAAGAACTTTTTGAAATTTGTTTTGATGTATATTAACATTATTGAACCTTCAAAGCCAGAAATTGGTCCAAGCCCATTTCACGAAAAACAAACCCAAACCGTTACCGATCTACTTGCGTGCTTTACTATTGGTGAGATGGGCTTAAGCTTTGGTTTCCTTAAAAAGTGGTGCCGTATTATTATACCGTAACATACGGGATGTCTTTGCGTCATCTCGCTGGTATTTGCACTTTCCTTTTATTAAAAACGGATGATCTTCACGTTGCGTTATTAATGACACTTGAAGGGGAGTTTCAGAAGAAGTTTTTGTCTTTTATAAAAATTTCTCTTAAATGTCTATGAAAAGTAGGAGTTTGAATAATTTTGTTTCATAGCGTAAACTATTTCATTATTTATTCTTATAATAAAACAACAAAATATGTGTGTGTTTGTGTGGCAACAGCTTGAGTTGTGAGCGTAGCTCGAGCCAATTGCCCTTTCTTTTCCACTTGTTTCCTTGTCAAAATTATTTCTTATCCATGAAAATGCTTTGTTTATTTTAATGCTGAGATTTGTTGTGGCGTAAATCAAAGTAATTTGTATACAATTGAAATGGTGGAACAAGCTTGCGTTTGTATATTCATTTGTAAGAATGTTCATGTGTATGTATGTAAATTTGACACCTCGTAAAGCTTTTAGCACAGATATTTATAAAGCGTTTTTCAGTAAGAGCGCTTCAACTTTTTTTTTGAATAAAACACAAACGGTTTGACTTTTGTAACTAATTTTTTTTTATTATCGAGTTTGAACATATACATTTAAGTATGAAATTCGATTTCTTTTGCATGACCACCGCGTGCAAGTTTTACGAAGTCCAATCGTTGAACCCAATTTTCGACCACTCTTTTGCATAAATCGGCCGAAATTCCAGCAATTTCGCGTTCAATATTGGCTCTGAGCTCACAAATCGTCGCCGGCTTGTTACTGTAGACCAATGACTTCACATAATCCCAAAACGGGACGGCTTGTTAAATGGACCGTAAAATGGCCGTAATGCTCTTAAAGTAGCAGCAACAGAACGATTATTTTCATAAAAAATTTGCCCGATTTGCAATCGTTGCTCAAGTGTGTAGCGTTCCATGATGAAATGTATACTAATGAAGTTTACAAATGACAAGCGAAAAATAAAAAGTATTGCGGCGTTCGCCCTCCCTATCGGAAAAAAGTTGAAGCGCACCTATTGAAAAACGCCTTACAAGCAGTACCAAAACACTCATTTAAGTTCAAACGCTTAATATTGTAATATACGCATAGAATAGTATGAGTAGAAAAAAATTTTCAAGACAGTTGCAATAAGAAAAACAAAATATCACAAGATGTTGTGTTTTAACCCTCAACGGGCGACGTGAAGTTTAAGTGTGTTTTGTTTTAGCCAAAAAATTAAATTCTTTGCACCGTCAAATTTAAGCACAATTAATTTATTTTATGCATTTCACTGCAAGAGTGATAAATAGATTAAAAGGTTTGGCTATTCGAAGCAAAATTGTGTAAGTAACGTTGACTGCCACGTCATAGGAGACTCGGAAGCAGAATTGTGCCCGCCCATTTCATACGTATCCACACTCGTCCTATCGGTCATTGTTCAGAGAGCAACGAACAACGGAGCGAGGTCTGTGTCGATTTTTTTTGTATAATACTAACTCAATCCCATGTTTTGCACAAACAAACCGCTGTGTTGACGGCGGTTACGTCAGCCAATCAGCTCATTACTTCAAAATCGCTGAGAACCAGTTAACGGTCTGATGTTGTCCACACCTTCTCTACTCACTCCACCGTGATTTCACTCGCTGGTGATGCTATAGAGAACAAGTGTTTATTTTATTATTCATCCTACAGTGGCTCCACAAAGAATTCCGTCAAATATAGTATGCAGCTTCCAATTCAAAATGTTTGTAAGAAATGCAAGTTAAATATTGTTATTTTTATATTTTTCTATTGGGTATTCAAATACGATTTTAAAAATATTAATAATAACTTACAAATCTATTACAATACCTCCTAGTCATACAAAATTTATCATGCAGCATTTGTCAGTTTCAAAGTTTGTGTCAAAAAAGAAGTCGGACATCTGGCATTTTAAAACGGGGAATCCTACAATTAATTTTTTTTAGGTAGAACAGTGCAAAGAAGGAACCAAAGGTAATAAATTAAAATAAACTTTCAGTCGTGTTTTCTTGACAGCGTGGACAAAGTTCAATCAAAGTCAGACATTCAATTATCAGTCATCATGAAAGGGGTAAAATCGTTTGGGAAATCACTGAAAAGTAGATAGAACCCATTCGACTGTATACGACGTGATAAAACGTTTCAAATAAGAGGAGATCGGGTCGACCAAAACCGTCTTCGGTGGATAGCAACAAATTGAGAAAAATCCAAACTTGAGCGCTCCTAAGCTCGCAACAGAAGTCGCCCAACACCTTAATATTAACCGAAACCCCGAAAATATAGGTACGCATAGTGTTGCGAAAGAATAATTATGATGGAAAAGTTTCACGAAAATAACCTTTCATCAACGAGATTAAACCAGACAAGAGAATAAAAATCGAAAAGCATCATATGGATAAGGATTTCGAATTTAGACGCACGTTTTATTCGCAGATGAAAGCAAATTTAACATATTTAGGTCAGATCGACAATCATATGTGTGGAGAAAACCTAATGAAGAGTTGCTGAAAAAAAAACGTATGCCCGACAGTTAAATATGGGGGTGGGTTATAATATGTATGGTATGGGGTTATATAATATGTTCACTGCTGGTACTGGAAGTTTGTGCTTCATTAACAGCAATATGGACCACAAACAATACTTAACAATTATGAAAGAAAATTTGGTCCAAAGTGCTGAAAAGTTGGGAATTAAGGAAAAATAAAAGTGGTCGCTGTAGCCGGAAGGGTTGGTGCGAGACTACCATTCGGAATTCACGGAGAGAACGTAGCCTCCAATCTCGGTGAAACACCAATATGAAGAAGATCATTTCTCTAATAGCGGTTGCCCGCGGTCGACAGGCAATGGTAAACCTCCAAGTGTATTTCTGCCATGAAAATGCTCCTCATAAAAAAATATCTGCCGTTCGGAGTCGGCTTGAAACTGTAGGTCCCTACATTTATGGAATAACATCAGGACGCCCGCCACATATAGGGGGAGGAGCTCGTCCAAACACTCAAAAAGGGTGTACGCGCCAATTATACACATACATATGTATTAATAAGGACCATTTCCAGTACTATGAAGACAACGATCCCAAGCATAAGGCAGTTACTGCCCGTCTATGGCTTATGTACAACTGCCCTTAAGTATTTGAAATACCTCCAAAATATCCAAATATCAACGCTATGTTCGATGGCGTTCTTAAAGTCGAAAAGCCCGCACACAACCATATGTTGACGATATTACACTCGCAGCGATTTATACATATATCGATAGACTGCAACATTTTTGTAATGATGCCATAAAAAGATACAAAGGTGGTTGAATAGCACCAGCTTGGAACTAGCTGCCCAAAAAACAGAACTGGTGCTGATTAGTAGGAGTAAGTAGAAAGAAAAGCATTCAATATCAGTTAGATATAGAGTCCCTGGAGTCCATAAAATATCTGGGCGCGTACATTAAATTTTCATAGACAGTCGCCCACATTTTTGCTATTTGTATGGCATACAATCTTAATTGTTTTGTTTTATAATTCGATTTAGCCGGCTGCACGCACGAAAAAATGTGTCGTTACCTTGCTCATTAGTGTTACCTTGCTCATTTGTCGTTACCTTGCTCATTGCCGTTACCTTGAATGAACTGCAAGCGAAAGCGCGGAACGAACGACAAAGCAAACAAAGCAAACGAACGGCAACGTTCGACATCTTGCTCTCTCCTACTTAAGTCAGCGTATATATATATTATATGTATATGCGCATATGTACATATATAAATTCACGTATTTGTATTTGCATATGCCTTCTTATTGATTATTATTAATTTGATTTACTTGAAGAATTTAAAATAAAACCAAGTTTTTTAATAATACCTGTTGTTTTAATGTTATAATTATTAATTTTTTTATTATATTATATATGAAGGAAAAAATGTATGGTAATATTTACCACATACCTTATAAGATATGTTGTATACTAATATATGTATATTAACATGCACGTGTGTACATATACAATTTCGCGCAATTTTCAAAAAGAACAAATCTATATGTAAAGATGCATACAAGTCATATGGACATATCAAATATACGAATCTATTCCGTACGCAAGCAAATGTAAGCTAATGTGCTTGAACTGCAAGCGAGAGCGCGGAACGAACGACAAAGAGCACAATCGGCCCCCGCGTTCGGCAACGTTCGACATCTGGCTCTGTCCTACTTGAGTGTATACGTATGTATGTATATGCGCATATGTAGGTATATAAATTCACATAATTGTATTTGCATATGCCTTCTTCCTGTGTGCATGGTAATGAACCATTTCTCTGTTGACAATAGGACGATGATAGAAAAAGTAGGAAATGAAAGGGAGTGTTTCGAGTGTAAAGTGTCTTGAAAAAGGCAAATCGATGATGGTGCCTCTTAGTGTTGTTGACTTATTAACGTCTGATGCACAATCGAAATTGAACATATCTTTCATGAATTTGATAAATGTTTCGTCATTTTTCACGTTTATGTAAATGTAACTTGACCTATTCCATTGCAATTCCATTTACCTCCTCCTCTATATCCATACAAAATATCTATCAAAGAAATAAAATTAAAATTTTGTTTTGAAAATTGCAACCATTCCATCAATATTTTCTTATGACGTTGTCACGTTAAACTATCGTCAGTAAACCGAGTTTACAGACAACCTCTTTTTTTTTATTTTTGCTCCACCTTTTATCAAATATTGCATCATATTCACTGTATTATAAATGTAATATTATAAAATAAATAAAATACTACTACTACTACATTGAATCCATACTAACATTCAAGGAACATCTTACAGCAGTTAGCGTGAAGTCGATAAAAGTTAATATTGCGCTTATGGGCATGCTACGGAACACAGGGCGCTAGGAGAAAATTTCTTTCCACAGTGACGGACTTTATTATACTGTACGCTTCTCCAATCTAGGCTGGACCAAAAAAGGTAATTTTAAAGAAGTACCGCAGATTAGTAAAAGAAGTGGGTTGAGCTAGCAAAATGTCTACATATAAACATTCGGACAAATGAATACAGAAAAAAGTGTACTGCTTGCGAGGGCTAAGTCGATCGTTCTCACTTGGAAGCTGAGTAGTAATCGAAATAAGATTAAAGCTCGGTGGTTGATCACGCGGATTAGCGAGTAGATCTGTCGAAAACACACAGACCTTGATTTTTTGTTGACGCAGCTTTTAAGCGGAAACAGATGCTTCCAAAAATAGTCCTTCTTGCCCAGAATGGAGGATACTACCGAACATGTGGCCTTTTATTGCAGCACATTCGCTAAAGAACGTGACGATTTAGCAAACAAACCGGGTGTGTTTCTAAAGCTCAATAATCGAGTCTCACAAATGCTTCAGTCGGATGAAAAGTGGAGGGAGGTGCTCAATTTTTCTTTCCAAAATTTAGTCAGCTAAACATCGACGTCATTTGGTTTCAACAAGACGGAGCAACCTGCTATACAGCGTGCTTAACAATCGATTAATTGGAATATTCAAGCCATCACTGATGCCATACGGTCAGATTTATTGTAAAAAGAAGTCAAAAATTGGACTGATCGAATGGACTATCTAACTCGTAGTTGTGGCGGATACAATTATTATTTCCATTACTTATTAAAGAAGGAAAGATACTTGAGTCGACATTACTATGGCGCGTTCGAATTGAAAATTGTAGACTGCAAAATGACGTGAAACAGTTATTGGAGCTCTAACAGCTCTATTGGAGTCATCTTTTCTCGAGATTTGTGAAACATTAGGACCTATTAATTGTATCTTTTAACAGCATAATGCACCTGTATACACTTCAAATGTGGGCAAAACTTGGATGGCGTCCCAAAACGTTTCAACCTTAGCATAGCTACCATTCTTCCACAGATCTAAACATTATTGAAAATCTATGGGGATGGCTTGCTTGTAAGGTTTGTAAGAATGGCCAACAATTTGAGTCATTAAAACTGCCTGGCCTGAAATTTCAGTAGGCTATCGGGAAAATTTGCACAAATCCATTCATCAACGTATTTACGAAGTCTTAAATGTAAAAAACCAAAATTTCCTAAAATTGTCATTATTTTTTCTTATTTAGTTAGTGCCTCTATTCAAGTGAACCAATAAATCAAGCACAATATTACAACTGCTGAAGTTTTACTGCTGCAAAATACCGTTAGATGGATTCATATTTTTATGCATGTTTATTTTCGAGCTAAGTACAGTCTTCTCTTGAATTATCAGAAAACCTTGAATTACTAGATCAAGTACGATTACTTTAATAACCATTTTCTTCCATGAAAATTATTGCCTCCATTCAAGTGAACCGAGCTATATACATGTGTATGTATGTACATACAGTGACCGACAAAAGTCTACAAACACTCCCTATTTCCACCGGATTGAAAGTTCAAAAACTTTACTGAAAAATGTGTTTACACAGTTTTATTTGAAAGCTTTTTCTAACCAATATAAACTTAAAAAATCCATACGTACATTATCTTAAAATAGCAAAGCTATGGCAAAAAAACCTAAAACGAACGTTGACAAAAGTCTACATTCAGTACAGAAATATCTTACTCCAGTGTGGAAAAGTTCACTTAACTCTAAGCAATATTGCTTCTTAGTATTTAGTTGGTCCACCATTAGCATCAATTAAAGGTTGAAGCCGTCGTGGCACCGAGATGACTAAATTTGTTAACTCTGCAGAAATTATATTGTTCCAAGCTTCTCCTAGTCGTTCTTTGAGTACCAAGCTCCAAATCATCCACCGAAGATTTCAGATTGACTCCCAATAGTGATTTGTATTTATAACGTTCCATATTACCTTGAATAAATACTAATCTTTCAACTCCAGGTGCAGCAAAAGCTCCCCAAACCATTACATTGCCGCCACCATGCTTCACTGTTGATACCAAATTCTTCGGACTCAGTGCAGTGTTTTTTTTCCTCTACACTTTTGCTCTTCCATCACTACCGAATATATTAAACTTCGACTCATCTGTAAACAAAACTTTTTGCCAAAAATTCATCCCCTTTTCCCTGTGTGCTTTGGCGAACTTCAGGCGAAGTTTACGGGGTTTTTTCAGAAATAAGAGGGTTTTTTTGTGGTGTTCTACTATGAAAGCCGTTTTAGTGCAGAGATCTTTGAATTGTTCTTGGATGAACACACTTGTTGGATGAGGTTGCTATATCCTCGGCCAATTTCGGAGCAGAAACTTTTGGAGTTTTGTACACTTCTTTTAGAATCAAGCAGACGTCTCTGCGAGATAGTTTGCTCGGGCGGCCACTGCGCGGCTTATTTACGCTGGAATCACTCTTTTTTAAGTTTTTTACAATGGTCTGGACTATTGCACGACTTAAGTTTAAGATTTTTGAAGTTTCGCCATGTGATATTTTTTTATTTTCTGTGCTGAATAACTAAATTACTAAAGTCAACTGATATTTAGGAGCCATTGTAGATGCGTATGTATTCAAATTGCAACTAAAATCAATATTAGCAAAGCAACAAACATAAGAAAAGGAAAGAAATAGACAAACGGTATTTTACCGTTATCACAACATAGGATATCAGAGTACAAACTAGGAAACCGCTTCTGTACACTTTTGTCAACGCTGTTTTTGCGTTTTTTTAGCATAAGTGTGCTGTTTTATGTTAAAGAATGGATTTGTTTTAATATAGTTAAGTCGATTAGAAACGATTTCAAATGAAATTGCATAAACACATTTTTAAGCAACGTGTTTGTATTTTGTAAACAACGAAAGGGAGGGATGTATGTAGACTTCTGTCGGCCACTGTATGTATGTAGGCATGTACATGCATATGTAGTTCATTTTTCATAGAACTAAAAAATAAAAATAAAAAATTTGTATCATATTGTTAAAGTATGAAAATTCATAACTATCGTAGAAAAAAAGAATGCGCATATAAGTTAACAGCCAAATCATCGAACGTCCCTCGCAATGAATTCACCGAGCAACCCGCGCGCAAACAATGTCGCTGAACCCGACCACATATGCAACATAAACAAAATAATGTGAGTCGGAGCAACGGCCAGCCGTTTCTGTTGTGTCGCAAGCGTTGGAATTCTGATCGGAAATGTGCTGAGTCGGTTTTACAGACCACAAACCCATGGCATGATCTTTATGTACTTATTATGTATTTAGGTTTAGATTCATATTTCCATTTATGTACTTAGCTTTAGTCTTTTATTCATTCCATTCTTATAATCAGTTTTGTCCAGACAATTGTTTAATAAAGAACGATTGACTTTACTCCGGCACGCCGCCGTTAATATTTGATGTATTGATTTACACTGTTGAGCCACAAGGCCAATAGTCCAACAAAGGGGACGAAGTCAAGTCTCCCAACCTAAACATCCTAAAGCTAATTAGAATCAAGAAGTAGCTGAGACGTGTCAGCAACACCCGCCGCTGGACCAAGGCATCATCACTGCTCCAGAGGGAAAGTGAACCACATATAACTTATATACATACATATGTACATAATATAACCACTTAACTGCATTGTAAATAATTATAAGTTCAATTACCAAACGCGTATCTTATATTTATTTTTAGTTACGAGGGCAATTAAAATAGTCACCATACAAGCCACTGTTAAGGCACTAATTTATTTTATCAAATTATTTTCATAAAACCTCTTTTCAGGCCAAACTTAATTTTCCTACTTTAACAAACAAGCAAAGACATTTGCAGATGAGATTATCAGCAAGAGAGAGCAAATTATAGTTTGTCTCGTCTGTAGTAATAACAAGTCTAAATATCTGTCTACCTGTCATTTGTTTAAGGTCCTTTGTCGTCTGCTGCCTGGCTGTAGTTGCTGTTTGTACAGTTCATTATCATTAACACTCTCACACTGCTACTGTAACGGCAAAACATTTATATGAGTTGTTGTTTTGTTTATTTGCTCCTGACATTGTTATTATTGTAATTTGTAATTTAACAGAAAAGTAAACAACTGGGACACGTCGCACTCATTGTCGACGAACGTGACATACTTTGGCAAGCCGCTGCATGTCTTTTTTGTTGAAGCGTGCACACACACATATACATATGGATGTATGTCGGGAAAGAAGTTGATTACATAGTGAATACAAAACATATGTACATAGATATGAATGCAAGTATCGGGTGTTTTTTTAGCTGCATGAGAACTATCGATAGCGATAACTATGGTTTGGCATGTGAAAAAAAGGGGGTGGCGGGATTGCTCTTGCAGTTATTTACATACAATTAAGAAAAAACACGAAAAAACAAAAAAACATGTTTTGAATAAATCACTTTTTATTTGCCTCATTATGACCCATTTTTGAAGCACTCCCTTAAATTCTTCTAACAATTTTTTGTTAACAAATGCCTTTTTTCGCTTACTCTTATCACGACGACGCTCAGTAAAAAATGAGAAAATCCACAAATTAGCAATAAACCCCAGTTAAATGAAGATTTTAACTTTGGATTTGTACCCGCACTTTGCCATACAGGATGGATTTTCTTCCAATTTACACAAATCGTTGGTAATTGTACAATGCGACCAACTTAAGGTTTGGAAAGTCATCAGGAATCCTTTAACACCAGAACTACGCTTACAAATTGTGGAAATTTATTTAAAAAAAAAATCTGTTCGCGAAGTTGGTGGGACGAAGTTGAAGAAAACGCTAAAATATCGATTCGTCGTCCTTCGACTATGTGGAACATTTTATGTAAGATTTTATTGTTGTATATTCTACAAATATGAAGTTGTTTGCATTTTTTAAGAAATAACTTAGCGCCGATATACTGGGTATATATTCTGTTGGGGAATAAGTTCGTATCGTTTTTACCGATAACTTTTATTTAAACAAAAAAAAAAACAAGCTATATTAATAAGTTAATCAATTATATATTCGCAGTTGCTGTTTACAACCTTTTCCCACCTCTCGAACAATTTGTTGATGCCGTTCCGCCAAAAATCGTCTGGTCTGGTGTCAAAGAAGTTTTTTAGCCAGTTTTTAAGGACCTTTTTGTTATCAAAGGTAACGCCATTCATGTGGTTTGACAGGAAGCTGAAAAGATGGTAATCGGTCGGAGTATAGTTTGACTATGTCGATCAGGTCTTTTCAATCGAATAGCTTCATTCAATGTAGAGCTCCTTGTTGACAGTAAAATTCTATTCGAGCATTTCCCAATGCACTATGCCCTCCCAGTTCCACCAAACACATATCATGATCTTCTTTGGATGAAGGTCCGGCTTGACTCTCCGCTTTGACGTATATCCCAGAGCCACAATTTTTTTCTTCATATTGATGTAAAGGGTGGTTAAGTCTCAAGAGCCGGTGTTGATTTTGAATGAAATATAATTTTTTAGGAAATCATTGTCATTTATCTTTATTATGATAATATTGGTATGGCTGAACTACGTATAGAACAAAATATTGGCCAAATGACCGCACCTCCATCCGATGGTCCAAATTTTCGATGACGCTGAGGCATAATTGAGGTTCTATGCCGTTAATGTGCCGAATTATCTCATCCTTTAGCTTTTGAATTGTTGCTGGCTTATCGAGGTATACCTTTTCTTTCAAATAACCCCAAAGAAAGAAGTCCAACGGTGTCAAATCACATGATCTTGGTGGCCAATTGACATCGCCGCGACGTGAGATTATTCGGCCATCAAATTTCTCGCGCAAAAGAGCCATTGTTTCGATAGCTGTGGGGCAAGTGGCACCGTCCTTTTGAAACCACATATCGTCCACATCCATATCTTCCAATTCGGGCCATAAAAAGTTCGTTATCATCTCAGGATAGCGAACACTATTCACAGTAACTGCCTGACCGTCCTCATTTTGGAAAAATACGGCCCAATGATGCCGCCGGCCCATAAACCGCACCAAACAGTCACTGTTTGTGGTTGCATTGATTTTTCGGCAATCACTCTTGGATTATCATTCACATAAATGCGGCAGTTCTGCTTATTGAGGAATCTACTGAGGTAATAATGTGCCTCATCACTGAAGATGATTTTCTTCACGAAATGCGCGATATGCATTTTGATTCGAACGCCCGTTTTCATAATAAGCCTGAATAACTTTAACGCGTTGCTCGACTATGTGTCTTTCAATGGTTCAAATTAAGTTAGTCTGAAATTGAAAAATGCTAAATGAAATGCTGAAAAAACTCGATGTATGGTGTGGTTCACATTCAACATCGGCCCTTGAAATTTAACCACCCTTTACAAAAGTCGTTGTTTATGACCGCGTATTGCTCGATGGTAGGCGAGATGCTGAGAAGCAATCCTTCAAAAGTGATTTGAGATGTTCTTCATCGAATTCAGAACTTATTCCCCAACACAACACTAAAAAAACAGATATCCACTAAGTAAATATTATCCAAAATTTCTCTAAATATGGATTTTCGGATACGCTGGAATTGATCGATCACACTGCCAAATTATCTATAAGTGAATCAATATGTTCCTGTCTAAGTTACTCAAGGTCAAGGTGTTCATAATTTTGTCCCAGAGAATGTAAGCCCGAGGTGGTAATTTGAGTAAAGCCAGAAGATACCAACCCCAACTTTCTTTGATTACCTTCAGGGCGTAGTGCTTAAATACATATGTATGTATATTGATGGGACCGAATATCTGGGTATAATTCTCGATAAGAGACTAGTTGCGAATTCAATCTTGGTAAAATTATAATTACATACCCAAGCGCCATGTTGCCAAAGTTGATAGCATGGCTTTACAGTATGATTTTTCATAGTTTCAATACTTAGTCATCAGATGCAAGTAAATAAATAATAAAGGTAAATATTTGGTGTAAGTAGTATGCATGTTGAGGAAAATAGGAAAAGTTCAACCAACTAAGTCATTATCTATACTTACACAAATTTCTTGCACCATAGAAAAATATCTTGAATTAAGGAAAAAGAATGACTATGCAGCTTGTATGGACGCATACATTGTCACTTTGCTAGGATTTGAATCGAATCACTTCAAATGCTAGCGAAACGAATCGAACAGCAGCAAATCGAAATGGTGAACGGTGCTGGCATCGCGTGGCATCTCCAGTCAATGCGCTTAACAAACTTTAAGGTAAAACTTTATCTTTTGTCTCATTTCGAGTCTACTTACGAAAGAAAAGAATAGTGTATGGAAAATTGGGGTGAATCAAAGAGTAAATCACGTGAGCTGGGGTGAAATAGTTTTGAAAGGCGCATACAAGGTTATGGCAAGGGTCTCTTGCTACGTAAATTTGTGAAATCAAGGTTGGTTAATGCGTTTTTCAGATTTGGCCTTTCCCTATGTTATGAGATGCACCCGATCTTGTTGGCATTGCAACTGAATTATCATGATACGCTACCGTTTACATTACCACTAAAATAAATAAGAATAGGTAATTGGCGCTTACACTTCTGTTAGGTGTTTAGCCGAACTTCTCCTCCTATTTCTGGTACGTGTCCTGATGTTTTTCCACAAATGAAGGGACCTACAGTTTTAAGCCGACTCCGAATGGCAAACATTTTTTATGAAGAGCTTTTTTGATGGCAGAAATACTCTCGGCGGCTTGCCATTGCCTGCCGAGGGGCGACTGCTATTAGAAAAAAACTGTTTTCTGTTATTTCATATTTATGCATGGAGATTCGAACCTATTCACTTTCAAATGGTAGTCACGCCCCATTCAACTACGGCGGCGATTAAAATTTGTTAAATAATTTTCTACCCATAACCGTCCTGTTTTTTAATTGTGATGCTTCTGTCAAGTAGTTTTTAAAACTTTGTGAGTTTGACTGCCATGACCCCGGTTACGTCAGCTAATCAACTAAAGCTTTCAAATTCGCTGAGAGCCAGTTAACAGTGGGATCTTGGCCACGTCTCTATTCTTATTGACACTTCGGATGTTGTTATTTCCTGATCCATTAATAGAATGTAGATTTGCCACAATGATTAGATTATTCGAATGGTTAAATTGAACATGTTTTGAGCTGCTCGAAAAGATTAAAAAACTATCACTGAGGCTGCATTAAGTTTTTTGTATTCTATTGGGTATAGGAATAAGTTTCTGCCCTAAAGATACTTTTCTATCTGATGTCAAAAATGTCTACGTTCGACCCGAAAAAACAGCATTTGCCGGAATTCATGCGTCATTATTACCTTCTAAAGAAAGGTGTAGCTGAAATATGTCGTATATTGATCAATATTTACGGTAATCACGCTCCATCAAATACAACTTGTAATGAGTGGTTTCGACGCTCCCAAAGTAGCAATTTCGACGTGAGTGATAAAGAACGCGAAAGAGCACCGAAAAATGGGAAAATCGGAGATATTCAACTACAATAATTATTGGATGAATGCATGTCGAACCCCGGATGAATATCTTTATAGTTGGATGTTGACAGATCAACCGTCGGTAAGCGTTTGCACACGATCGGAATGGTCCAGAAAGCAGAAAGCAGGTAACTGAGTGCCACATCAATTTAAGGAGAGGGATATCGAGAGACGTTTGGTGACGTGTGAGATGCTTCTTGAACGGCAGAAAAGAAAAGGTTTTCTGCATCGCATCGTCACTGGCGATGAAAAATGGATCTATACTACTATGATAACCCTAAGTGTCGAAAAAGTTGGAGTCTGCCAGGTGAACCATCTGAAACCACCACTGGCGATCGTTACCGAATGCAGCTAATGGATTTGAATCGAGGTCTGAAAGAAAAGTGGCCGGAATGGGACGATATACACGACAAACTGATTTTGCTGCATGATAACGCTAGGCTACACGTTGCTAAATCGGTCCAGAAATATTTAGAGGGACTGAATTGGGAAATCTTGCCCCACCCACCGTATTCCCCAGATATGGTAATCCGAACCATCTGTTTCGATCAATGCAGTCAGCCCTGAAGGAGGGCGGTTCACTTCTTACGAAAGTATCTCGTACTGTCTCAATGAATGAATCAAGTCAAAAGAACTCGAAGTTTTCGTCACTGGAATCCGTATGCTGCGTGAAAGATGAAGTAACGTTGTAGCTTCCATTGGCACATACTTCACATAATATCATCTGTTAATTAGTTATTTAAATAATTCGATATTTTGGCTAAGAAAGACAACCACTTATTCCCGTACCCAATATTAACGTACATTATTTTTAAACAATTGAAATTCTACATTTCAATGAAATGCTTAATTTTTTTCAAGCAGCTAGATGAAAAAAATTATGGCTTAAAAATTAAATACGAGTATGTATATTATAAAAATATTTGCTCATTATTGTAATATCTACGAAAATTATGATCCGAAAAAACGTTAATATAATCAAAAAAGGAAGTGCTGTACTCAGATCGCATCGAACTTTATATTTATATATTTCGGACCTAAATGAGATAAGTAGTAACTCCTGTGCCAAGTTTGGGGAGAAAAAGAAAATTGTAATAAAAAAATCTAGAAGAACGAGATACCTCCTTTGTAGATTTATTTTAATAGTAAAAGGTTTTTCAATTGGCGCGGGTCGATTTTGGCGCCCTGTGGCAGCCATTTTGTTTTGGTGATTTCTGTCAAATCTTTTGTTTATTATTCAGTTGTTTATGCCAAATCATCATGGCAAGTTACACGATTGAACAGCACGTTCAAATGATAAAAATTTATTATCAAAATGACTGTTCATTAACGCAAACGTTGCGCGCATTGCGCCCATTTTTCGGTAGACGTGGTGGCCTTTCCAATTTCTTATGGCCCATATTGAACCATATGGACCTAGACGACCTATGGTTCCAGCAGGATGGCGTTGTGTGCCACACAGCAAACGCCATTTTATTCCCTTTCAACATCTACCCGCCCTTATTGGAAAACCCTATATATCGATTCATTGCGTGAAATTATTGTATATCACATTAATTACAAATTGATTTTTTGGTACAAGTTTGTGCTGAATCCCATTACGCATTACCTGGTAAAATATTATAGTTAATATCCTTATAGCTACGCTGGCATTCCCGTTTGTACCCAAGAACTGGAATGGCTATGGAATGGGGATTGCTCTCTTTTTATAGTCTTTTATAACCATGCCTCTTTGTCGTTACTTATGTACATGTAGGTATAATGGAAGCGGAACTGGCGAAATTCAAACTTAGAGTTCCGTTATAGAAAAAAATTTAAATGCTGGTAAATAGGAATGAGTTCCGCGTATGAAAGGTTATAGGTCCAAAAATGTTACGTACGTCTACAGCAAAATATTTGAAGAGGTCGAAGACGTTCATAAATAAATGGATACAGCGGTATACTGATGTTAATAATGTTCACGAATTCGTCGAACGAGTCCCAAAAAAAATCCCACAAAAGTAAGATCATAAGATAAATATAAAGATAAAGATAGAGATAAAGATAAATATGAAGATAAAGATGAAGATGAAGATAAAGATAAAGATAAGGATAGCTGTGTAACCTAACTTGTTTTCCGAATTAGGATTAAAAATTATTCTCACATCGCTTAATAGCTGCTTCCTGTCATTTTGCAGTCTACAATTTTCAATTCGAACGCGTCGCAGTACGATATTGTTCTCCATACCATAACACCACCTTCACGGCTGTGATGTCAACTCAAGTAGCTTTCCTCCTTTCTTAAGTCATGAAGTGTTGCATTCATCCGGCCATCCAGATTGAAATTTTTTTCGTCACTAAATACTACTTTTTCCCATTCACCGGAATCGTTATTAGTAACAAAACTTCAAGACTGACAGAACTCCAAGGGTAACAGAACTCAAGGCCGTCCCAGTTCTGCCTTTATATTTCTTACTGTAGGAAGCACTTCGGACTTCGACTAATTTTTTGTTTTCTGCAATTTGGCGATTTGAAAGTCCATCTGAGGTCAAGATATCGATTTGTCCGTTTTCGCGATCTGTTAAACCTTTTTGCTATCTCATTTGATTGGAATTAAAATGTTTTGGACCAGAAATAATGCTTAAAAAACGATCGCTTTTTATAGATTCAATGCACAAATAAAATAAGCAAACTGGGTGCCCCTTTTCAAGTGAACCAATAAATTAAGCACAACATTGCAACTGCTAAAGTTTGACTGCTGCAAAATACCGTTAGACGGAATAATATTGTGGTGCGGGTTTATTTTCGAGCAAAGCATAGGCTTCGCTTGAATTATCAGAAAACCTTGAATTACTAGATCAAATACGGTTGCTTTAATAACCATTTTCTGCCATAAAAATTATTGCCTCCACTCAAGAGTGCCGTACTGTACATCTATGTATCTCCTCCTTATCCCTTAAAGTACACTACGTTTTTGATGGAATTGTTAAAATACCACCCGTTTTACGATACTTACATTTCAGATCACATAAAATTACAATAACGATTGAAGAGCGATTCACTGGGAATAGTAGTAGATTCACCGCAATATTGGAAATCCTAAAAAATAAAACATATTGGGTTATAATCACAAATTTTCTCATACAAAATGGTGAACCATAACTTAAACAGTGAAACCTTTTTCAAATAGTCTTAAAGGAGTACACAAAGCGAGAGCAGCTCATATATAAAAATTCTTAATGAGTCAGAATATAGCGACAAAGTTATATTTTTGCTCACTGATTTTGATTTGGGTTAGCTTATTTCATATGTTTAATATAAATTAATTAATTCATTATAGAAATAAGTGTTTCATATAAGCTTTTATCACAAATATTGTATGTAACAACCGATGCTGTTCGTTTCTGCCTTTATACGTTAAATAAATCCTTTGTATACTATTCTTATTTGATCGCATATTTCTTCTTCTTCTTGATTGCGCGATTGCCGCTAAGGATTTTGGCCGAGCGTAACAAATCGCGCCAGTCGGTTTTTTCCCGCGCTAATCGTCGCCAGTTGGACACACCAAGTGAAGCAGAGTCCTTCTCTCTGCTATCACCAGGAGGTACCGCATCGAATACTTTCAGAGTCGGAGCGTTTGTATTCATTCGGACGACATGATCCAGCCCACGAAGCCGCTAGATCTTTATTCGCTGCACTATGCCTACAACGTCGTAAAGCTCATAAAGCTCAGTTTTCTATCGCACTACGATACTCGTCGTCGTTAACATGCAAAGGTCCAAAAATTTTGCACAGGATCTTTCTCTCAAACACTCCACGCGGCGCTTCATCGTATGTTGCCTTCGTCCAAGCTTCCGCACCATACGTTAGGAGCCTTATAAAGTGTTAGTTTTGTTAGACGAGAGACGACTTTACTACTCTATTGCCTGGAGAGATTTCTGTTGAACTGCAAGGCTGACATTATTATGGGCGTTAATGCTGGTTCCCAGTCTCTCTTTTACAAGCTCGAAATAAGAACTGTCAACAGTGCCGTGTGTATTGATATACGAGTGCGCCGACAGTTTGTATCATGACAGGAGGCACTTCATTTTGTCCTCGTTAACCACCAGATCCATTCGTTTTGCTTCTCTATCCAGTTTGGAAAAGCCAGAACTAACAGCGCGGTCAATATCATCGACATACGCCAAAAATTGTTCGCGCTTATAGAAAATCGTGTCTGAGCGATTAAATTGTGCGGCTCGTACAACATCAGATTAAAGAAATCACATGGCAGCGAGTTACCATGTCTGAAACCTCGTTCGGTATCAAACGTCTCGGAGAGGTACTTCCCAATTCCGACGGCGTTACTAATATTGAGCAACATATTTTGCATAGTTCTATTAGTATTACAGGGATACGAAATTCAGACATCGCGGCATATAGGCAACTCCTTTTTGTACGGTCGAATACAGCTTTAAAATCGACAAAAATATGATGTCGGTCGATTCTCCTATTTCTCGACTCGCATATTTCTAATTTAATGAAATTTATTTATGTGTCTTGCTTGCAAATGTATAATACAACACACAAAAATTATGTTTTTAAAATTCGAATTTTTTTAAATAAAAACCTGTATCTTATAATTCAAAT
This sequence comes from Anastrepha obliqua, assembly GCF_027943255.1. NCBI lineage: Eukaryota > Metazoa > Arthropoda > Insecta > Diptera > Tephritidae > Anastrepha > Anastrepha obliqua. Next base: position 37,736,871 of record NC_072896.1, read on the forward strand.
TTGTGTAAGAACTTATATTATATTTTCGAAGAGCGAATTGGCTTCCTTCACTAGCTTTGCTTGCAGTTGCTAGTTCAATTCCATTGTATAATAACTAAGAAAGTTCCATTAATTATCAAAAATTGGCTCATGGGGAGATAATTATGTCAACTAATCTTACCTTCATAGGGGGCGGCTCAACGTGCATGTATTGCAGCCCCTCTCCACATTATTACCATGAAGTAGTTTTGAATAATTTTTACTTCCTTACTGAAAAAAATTATAATTCTCCAGACCACCGGAATTCGAGAGCCTTTCGATCCACCCACAAAACCTGGGAGCAAACCATTTGTTGGGGCAACTTAACTTTGAAAACAAACAAACAGACAAATAAAAGCAAAACCAATACCATTCGAGCACAAATAAACCAATGCGCTTGTCTTTACAAATAAAATCCACACACTCAACGGTACAAACACGCACACACGTGCATGCTAAGTACTTGTACACAAATGTTGCCGAAATGGAAATTGTCGCATAATGTCGTAAAAATCGAAATCGATTTTAAGCGATAACGTTGCAAGTTCCACTCAGCCGGCTGCCACTTCTACTTCCAGTTTGACTGCTATTACAGATTTCTCTATTCTTTTCTCTCGTTTTGATTTCTTTTCGCTTAGTGTCAGAGGATTTGCAAGGTGGTTGCCGCAACTTACTGCTCCGCCCACTTTCCGTCAATTGTCGCCGATTTGCGATTGTAACTGCTAAGCTGCTAAGCTCAGCTGCCGTTGCAGTAAGGTGTAATCGTTCGCGGCAGCTCAGCTTCGTTGCTAAAACGTTTCCTTCGTCAGCGTACTCGTCTTCGTCGTCTTTGTCATCATCAAACAATAAAACGTTGAATGAAGAAAGGGGGCAACATATTTGCAGAGAATGAAATAAAACAGGAGAAAATGCTGAAAAGTACAGAAGAAATCGACATAAAATTGCAAGCATTTACTTTATCCTTACGTGACAACAATTTCGTATTCCAAGCAGGCAACTTTTTGGCTTCCACCGCGCCAAGCCCTCCCATTGCGCCAGCGTCTCATTGTTGTCTGCTGGGACGGAAGGTAGCTTGGCGCATTGCTTTATCTACAATATATATGCATGTAAATATGGATGTGAAGATGTTCACATACACATTGACAATTTCGGTGTATACCTATGTATGTGCAGGTATCCTGTGCCTTGAAGTAAGTAGTTGTTGGTCGAGGCGTTTCGTTTACAGTTCAATTGCTCTAATTAACATTTAAAGCCTAAACAGATTTCCACGATTCGAAGCGCGGTCGCGTGGACATTGCGTTGCGGTTGATCCGTTGCGAAGTGTGGTGCACGCTATCTTGCATATTAATTTAAGTAAATTAAAGGTTTCGAGATATTAAAGCACTCAAACAATGTGGAATTTCTTTTAAAGGCAGTTGCAAATAGTTGGGTGAGTTTTCAATATATTTCATTCTAACTATGTAAGTAAATATGTACGTATGAATATACACATTTGAAAGGTATCTGTACCCTCTAGTTACGCCTGGGAATGCTCATGAAGTATACATATGTACATAAATACATATTAAATTTTTTTGAAGTAAGTAAAGGGTGATAAATTTAGAGGTATCGGCCATCCGGAAATACAAATTTTTAATGACTCGCTAGAGGTTGGTTGGTTGGCTGGAGGACTTCAGTCGGTATATCGTGAATAACTATAGTAAAGTTGGCTTCCTTTGCCTCAACCAAAGTTAGTTTATCCATAAAGCATTTACACTTTCCATACCTCCACAAATAAAAGTTCAAAGGTGTGATTTCACACGATCTTGGTGGCCAATTCACTGGTCCGAGACGAGAGATAAATTGCTCACCGAAACGACAACGCAGTAAATCCTCTGTTTCACGGGATCTATGGTAAATAGCGCCGTTTTGTTGGAACTAAATGTTGTGGAGATCACGGGCTTCAATATCCGGCATCATTAAGACGCTTATCATAGCGCGATAGCGTTCGCCATTCACTGTTGCTTTGTCGCTAGCCTCGTCTTTGCATAAATATGGACCGATGATTCCTCTAGCTCATGGGCTGCACCAAACGATTGTTTTCAATAAATGTAATGACTGTACAGAAAAATGGGCCTCACAGCAGGACACCATAGATTGAGCACGTGGTGACAACTTTTCAGAGCGTCGATTTTCGTAATACAATCTGATTCCCCTTTAGTAAAAATTATACTTCATTATATTGTTTCGAACTTGTAAGATCAACAACGATGACATGCTGAGCAACGTGCACAGGATACTTACTTACCCATCGTCATCATCATCGTCTGATCATAGTAAGTTAGGTTAAATGGTAGTGGTTGTCTACTATAGGATAACCTGGTTCAAGGCCCATTGTAATCCCGTATAGAAAACTTGCCCCGATCTCTTTTAAAACCAATGTGAACTGATGAAAACCTTATGAAGATCTCTAGTTTCCACAGTTATGAGGTCTTCCAGCTCATTGAATAATTGTTTATCGCTCTTGGATGCTCTTGACAGCTTATGCAGAATTCTTGTGTCTACAAGCCTATCCTCTGGGTGAGTATGTCTGTCAGACAGTGTCCGATTGTAATGGAAACTAGTGTGCTAATACTATGCAAAGGTATAAAACATCGGGTGTCGCACCACATTGCAACAGTGTCACATTTTTAATTATTGCCCTCAGTTCAGCCTGAAAAACACTGACCACAGATGTTCGGTATATAAATCTTGACCCATCTTGCCCTTGAGATTTGCGCCGTTTGTGTATACATGAACCCATGTAGTTTTACCCATCATCTGGTTTTACAATATCTCGTTTTCACTTTTCTATTGAGAGTAGAAAGGGTTATGAACACCGGGTGAAAGCAGGAGTGTATACTCCATAAGTTCGGGGAGCTTCAACATCAGAATTTTATCCCCTAGAGATATCTGTTTAAGAACAGGTGTCTTATGCCTCATTTTCTCTCCCAGCCTTCTACTATTACATTATCTCTTATCTCGTCTCTTTTTCTACTTCTGCATCTGGCTAAGTGTGTTTGACTGGTTTAAAAAAAATCAGCTTCCTTTATAGGGCAGAAGCACAGCCTGGTAACAGTTATTGAAAAGGCTATTGAGTCCAAACAGATAGCTCTATGTGCATTTATTGACATATCAGGAGCTTTTGATAACACCTCCTATGAGGCAATCTATAATGTCCTATATCTAAAGGAGGTACCTGAACCCATCACTAGATGGATACTATTCATGCTGAAATCTAGGACGATCAGCACCGAACTAGGAGGAACAATCAAATCTATCAAAGCCACAAGAGATTGCCCTCAAGGTGGCGTACTTTCTCCTCTTCTGTGGACTCTAGTCATAGATGAACTTCTCCACAAACTGAATAGCCTAGGATTTCACACTCAGGGTTACGCTGATGACCTAGTAGTCTATGTATTAGGCTGGCATGAGGAAACCATTTCGGATCGCATGCAGCAAGCCCTTACAATAATAAACAAATGGTGCACGGAAAAAGGGCTCTCCATCAACCCATCCAAAACAACACGTGTACCATTTACTAGGAGAAGGAACATAAATCTCAAATGTCCGACCCTTAATGGAACAACACTTGAACTCTCGACAGAAGCGAACTATCTTGGCGTTAGTCTTGACAAAACGCTTACGTGGAACTCCCATATTGAGAGAGTTACTTCAAAAGCCACGAGGGCATTCTTTGCCTGTACAAGGTTTTTTGGTAAGACATGGGGACTAAGCCCTAGAATGACCTTCTGGACATTCACCACAGTTGTGAAACCCATAGTCACTTATACATCCTTAGCATGGTGGCCCAAGGTCAAGCAAAGAAAGGCGGCAAACGAATTAAGCAAACTGCATCGCCTGGTATGTGTTGGTATTACAGGGGCTATGAAAATATGTCCCACGGATGCATTGGGTGTGCTCCTGAACATACCTCCGCTTCCAATTCTAATTGAAAGGGAAGCTCGCTCGAGTGCCTTAAGACTAAAAGGTATATCTGAACTTAAAAGTGGGGATATGAAAGGACATTTAAAGATCTTAGAAGACTTCCTACATAGTCCCATTCTTCATAGGGATGATATACTATCCCCCAAACCAATACTCTTCAGGAACTTCCAAGTTATAATCAATGAACGAACAGACTGGAGAACTAACTCTATCACTTTCAAACCTGGCTCTCAGCTATGGTTTACTGATGGGTCCAGATTGGAAAATGGTAGAACAGGGGCAGGAATCAATGGGCCCAGATTCAAAAAATCGATTCCGATGGGATCCTACCCAACAATATTCCAGGCAGAAATACACGCCATCGAAATATGTGTGAGAGAATGCCTTAGAAGGAAAATGAGAGGTACTCACATCTACATACTTTCAGATAGCCAAGCGGCTCTAAAAGCCCTTCTATCAACAACCATCACCTCTAAACTGGTAAACGATTGCCTAAACCTCCTAAACACGTTAGGAAACCTCAACACGACCTTGCAAAACAAGGAGCAAATATGCAACTTACTGGTCCTGAGCCTTTCTGTGGACTGACAAAAGGCCACATTAATGAATTCCTTAGGAAATGGGAGGAAAGAAAACTTGCCGCACACTGGCTAAACTGTGCCGGTCAGCGTCAAGCCAAACTATTCCTAAGTCCCAACAAAGGAATATCGGACAAACTTCTCTCACTAAACAGAGTAGATCCGTCTTTTAACCGGATACCTTACAGGTCACTGCAGCCTGAGGTACCATCTAAACAATATTGGTGTATCCGAGACCAATGTCTGCCGCTTTTGCGAAATGGACATAGAAAGCTCAGAACATGTGCTTTGTGAATGTCCTGCGTTGGTCAGACAAAGACTTCACCACCTTGATGGTATCGTAGTATCTCCATGCAATCTTTGGAACAACAAACCCAAAACTGTGCTAAAATTTCTAAAAAGCCTAAAACTCTAGGGTTACAAAATAGGCCTTTCACAATAGATCAGCTCTGGTCGCAATGAGTAATGGCCTTCTAATAATAATAATAATAGGGAAGAAGAATGCCAACTAGAGGCATCCATTTCTTCATTTTATCTTTATTCTAGCACGCATTAAAAATAACTCTCCGAAATCTCAGTCAGTCTGAAGGTTTCCCGATGCAAAAGGAAACGGCAATCGGAAAATATAACTATTGGAAACTTTTGTTTTGAAGGAGTTCACCAATTTAAACACCCCGGTGTTAAAAAGACTGCAAGGTCACGTGAAATGGTTCAAAAAGTGAAGAAGCGACTTGAGCGAAATCCCCGACGAAGTTCTGAAAATATTTGACCGTAGCAACCGCCGCAAACTGAAAAATGATCTTAATGTCAGGCCTTACAATATCCAAAATGCGCATGATCTCACACCAAAGCAGCAACAAGTCAGACGTGAAAGAGCAAAGGAGTTGCTTCGCTTGGCCGAAAGCGGTCAATTTCCGAACTTTGTGCTTTCTGACGAGACATTTTTCAAATTGAGCAATACGTAAACTCTCAAAACGATAGAGTTTATTTGACCGACCGTTCATAAGAGATTTTTAGTCACCGACTGTCCACCAGGAGCCGCTGGTAATAGTTTGAGCCGCTGTAACCGCAGATGGGCACTCTTCAATCGTTTTCGTCGAGCCTGGCGTCAAGGTAAATGCGAAATATTATCGGGAAAATATTCTGGAGGTTGGTCTGAAGCCGTGGGCACACAAACATTTTGGTGGCAGACCATGGACGTTTCAACAGGACTCGGCACCGTCTCACAAAGCTCGAGTGAATCAAGAATGGCTAAAAAACAACGTTCTGAACTTCATAATGCCCCCTTAATTGCTCTCAAATTCACCAGTCCCAAATCCTATGGATTATTCTCTCTGGGCCATTTGGGAGAGCAAGGCCCGAACTAAAAGATGCACAAGACTCGAGGCGCTGAAAGAAGCCATTCTCCGCGAGTGGGCCAAAATACCTGCAAAGTCACATTCGGGCAGTTTGCGATTCGTTTCTCGACCATCCCAACGCCATTGTCAAGGCAAAAGGTGGTCATATCGAGCAAAAATAAATTGTTCCTGTTCCATTTTGTATTATTTTAACACATTTTTTACTTTGAGTAATTTTCCAAACTAAGTTTATGGCATTTTTAATTGGTTACACTTTGTGTGCCGGACCCTGTAAAACTTTTAAAATCAAAAGTTTTCATATGTGCGTGAATGCTGCGAATTTAAGCGGATGCGAATTATCGACATTTACTTACGCAGATGAGCAATGCATACCATTTTAGATCGTAAAATATTCCGAAATATCTTTGTAGTACTCCGGGAATATAATGGCACATATAGAATACGGTAGAACGACGAATTATTATCCATATGCAAAGGAGAAGATGTTATTAAACGCATTAAATCAGAAGGAATACTGGTTGGGTCATTGAAAGCATGAACAATGACCTCTCGTAAAAAACCTTGACCATTTATAATGCACTTATTTCGAAATCACGAGGACGCCCAAAAGTGCTCTGGCTAGACCAAGCCATCGTTGACTTGAAAAGATGAAGCTCAAGCTCGCCCCGAGCTGTAATGCTGTCTGATGATGATCTGAATCATTCTGATCAATCGGAGGAATCAGTTTAACGAGGAATTTTCGTACTAAATAATTACTTCTGTATTCTCCCAGATACTCCTAGGACCTCCAAGTCCGATGTTCATACTTCTGCGTCATATAATACTAAAGGCATGATGAGGGCTTATTTGTGTGATATATGTTTCCCAAAGTGGAATTTTCTTGTATCACTGACAACGTAGTCCAAAGTTTCACTTATTTGCAAGCATATACCTTACCTGGTTATATTTATATATAGCTCAGACAGTAGTTCAGTCCCCTTTTTCTTTAACTCACAATGTTCGCACGGCTCTGTAGGTAGCGCCCGTTTTTTGTAGGATCTCGACAATCAAGGTCGTATCAATAGCTTCAATGACGTCGACAGCCAGGGGCTTCTCTAGATCGACAATACCACTGCTTGAACAACATATTCTGAGAGAAGGAGTGAGAGTTAAGTTATGAGATTTTCGAAAATTTCTGAAAATCCGGCTTTTCTAATTTGATCGACTGAAATTATTTTTTACCAACAATTAAATGCAGATTTTGTCTGCAAATAAGTTAAACATTGAAAATGTGATAGAAAAGTTCTGTAAGGAAAGATTTCGCTCTCGGTATAAATTCATTTGATAGTTTCAGAGAAGGGATTAATATACTGACTTGTAATAATTGTCTTTTATTACATAATGATATGTACTTTTCAAAACGAAACTTTACTGAATATTCATTGCTGTAGGTTACTTGCTGATTCACGAGCTTAACATAACAACGTTGCAACCGATTTCAGCTCAACAAACTCATATGTCAGAACTATACAGTTATTTGAAAGTAATTGCACCGCTACTTCGCTTAGCTGTCAAATAACTTACTCGAACAACAATTGTTCAATACTCCGGCACAAACATCGACCAAACTTTCCAACGAAGAGGTCACTTGTTGCTTGACATGCAGGAGATGGTTGGGAAGTTTAAATTAAATAAATAGCTGCGACGCTGGGTGGCAAATAAACACAAAAAAAATATCTATATATCATATATCTAAAAATATGAAATTTGAGAAAAGAATAACTCGGAGGGAATATGAAATAGAAAAATGACAGAAAACCATACTAAAATCAATAAATTTCTGTGCTAGCAGAGCGGCACGACTGCCATAGCAATTTTATACCCAGTACGAAATGGTGCACTCCGATGTTTTGTTTCTTTAAGGTGGTCTCTACCGACATTTAAGTAAAATACTCCAACGAATTCCATTAAATTTGGTTGACAAAGTACATTTGATCTAAAAGTCCATCAGCGCTTTCATCCAATAATTGGGTTGCTAAAGGATGCACGCGTATCTTAAGGGGAGCCGGTGGCCCGGAAATTTAAAAAAATCGACTTTTTGTTTTTTTGATATTTAAAAAGTATAGTATCTTAAGAATATACTGTGAAATTTTCATGCAGAAACTCTCAATATTATAGCTTCATCAGCCCATTAACTAGGTAGAGAGCGGTCCGCGCGCTCCTGTACCTCAAACTTTAAACTCTTTTCTCGAAACGACTTTTTTCGGCTTGGTGTTGTCAAAAAACAAAAAAAAAAAACTATTCAACCAATACGTCTGAAATTTTAATATGTGGTTCACATTAATGGCTGTCGCCCGTACGAGAATCATATTATTATTTCAATTATTTCGTATTTTTTTATTAAAAAACTGAAAAAACATGATTTTTAGAATGTCAAATTCAAAACTGCGCCATTTCGAAATTTTTTTTTTATTATTTTAGTTACGGGACATACCTACATTCATACTGATTAATAATAAAAGGTGATTTTTTAAGAGCTATAGCAAAGTTTTTCAAAAAAACGCACGTAAAATTCAGAAAATCGAATGAAATTTTTGTTTAAATCGATAGTACAGTCCATATAATGTAATGTTTGAAGATTCTTCTTCTTAATTGGCGCGATAACCGCTTACGCGATTTTGGCCGAGTTTAACAAAGCGCGCCAGTCGTTTCTTTCTCGTGCTAACCGGCGCCAATTGGACACACCAAGTGAAGCCAAGTCCTTCTCCACCTGATCTTTCCAACGCAGAGGAGGCCTTCCTCTTCCTCTACTACCACCAGCTGGTACCGCATCGAATACTTTCATAGCCGGAGCGTTTGTATCCATACGGACGACATGACCCAGCCAACGTAGCCGCTGGATCTTTATTCGCTGCGCTATGTCTATGTCGTCGTAAAGCTCATACAGCTCATCGTTCCATCGTCTGCGATATTCGCCGTTGCCAACGTGCAAAGGTCCAAAAATCTTACGCAGAATCTTTCTCTCGAACACTCCAAGCGTCGCTTCATCGGATGTTGTCATCGTCCAAGCTTCTGCGCCATACGTCAGGACGGGCATGATGAGAGTCTTGTAGAGTGTTAGTTTTGTTCGTCGAGAGAGGACTTTACTGCTCAGTTGCCTACTTAGTCCGAAGTAGCACTTGTTGGCAAGAGAGATTCTACGTTGGACTTCAAGGCTGACATTGTTATCGGTGTTAATGCTGGTTCCTAAATAAACGAAGTCTTTTACAACCTCCAAATTATAACTGTCTACAGTGACGTGGGAGCCGATACGCGAGTGCGCCGACTGTTTGTTTGAAGACAGGAGGTACTTCGTTTTGTCCTCGTTCACCACCAAACCCATTCGCTTTGCCTCTTTATCCAGTTTGGAGAAGGCAGAACTAACAGCGCGGTTGTTAAGGCCGATGATGTCAATATCATCGGCATACGCCAACAATTGTACGCTCTTATAAAAAATTGTGCCTGAGCGATTAAGTTCTGCGGCTCGTACGATGCTCTCCAACATCAGGTTAAAGAAGTCACACGACAGCGAGTCACCCTGTCTGAAACCTCGTTTGGTATCAAACGGCTCGGAGAGGTCCTTCCCAATTCTGACGGCGCTGCTGGTGTTGAGCAACGTCATCTTACATAGCCGTATTAGTTTTGCGGGGATATCAAATTCAGACATCGCGGCATACAGGTAACTCCTTTCCGTACTGTCGAATGCAGCTTTGAAGTCGACGAAAAGATGGTGTGTGTCGATTCTCCTTTCATGGGTCTTTTCCAAGATTTGGCGTATTGAGAATATTTGGTCGATGGTAGACTTTCCAGGTCTAAAGCCACACTGATAAGGTCCAATCAGTTGGTTGACGGTGGGCTTCAGCCTTTCACACAATACGCTCGCTAGAACCTTATAGGCGATATTTAGAAGACTTATCCCGCGGTAATTGGCACAAATTGCAGGATCGCCCTTCTTATGGATTGGGCAGAGCACACTTAAATTCCAATCGGCAGGCATGCTTTCATCCGACCATATTTTGCATAGGAGCTGATGCATGCACCTTACCAGCTCCTCGCCGCCATGTTTGAATAGCTCAGCCGGCAGTCCGTCGGCGCCCGCGGCTTTGTTGTTCTTTAGCCGTGATATTGCTATTCTCACCTCGTCATGGTCGGGTAACGGAACTACAATTCCGTCGTCATCGATTGGGGTATCGGGATCTTCACATTCTCTACGACATGCGCAGCTGTCACTGTTTAACAGGTTCGAGAAGTGTTCCCTCCATAATTTAAGATTGCTCTGTACGTCAGTCACCAGATCGCCGTCTTTGTTCTTACAGGAAAACGCCCCGGTCTTAAAACCTTCTGTAAGCCGCCGAACTTTCTGGTAGAATTTTCGGGCGTTGTTCCTGTTGGCCAGCATCTCAAGCTCTTCGCACTCACGTATTTCGGCCTCTCGTTTCTTCTGTCGGATAATACGTCTCTCTTCCTTTTTCAGCTCTCTGTAGCGATCCCACATGGCTCGCGTTGCGCCCGATCGCAGCGTGGCTCTATAGGCGGCATCCTTTCTTTCTGCGGCAGCATGACATTCCTCGTCGTACCAATTGGTTTTTCGGGCTCGCCGGAATCCGATTTCTTCTTCGGCGGCGGTACGTAGGGAACGAGAAATGTTGCTCCATTGCTCGTGCATGCCGGTTTGTTGGGAAGTGCTCTCTGAGAGCAGGAGTGAGAGTCGAGTGGCGAATCTTCTGGCTGTCTGTTGTGATTGCAGCTTTTCGATGTCGAACATTCTTTGCGTAGGTAGATGTACGTTTTTTGCTGCACAGAGGCGTGTGCGCAGTTTGGCTGCAACAAGGTAATGATCCGAGTCAATGTTGGGTCCTCGGATCGTACGTACATCTAATACACTAGAAGCGTGTCTTCCATCTATCACAACATGATCGATCTGGTTTCGCGTTTTTCGATCAGGAGACAGCCAGGTAGCTTGGTGTATCTTTTTATGCTGGAATCTGGTGCTGCAGACTACCATGTTTCGGGCCCCGGCGAAGTCGATCAGCCTCTGTCCGTTACTGGATGTTTCGTTGTGCAGGCTGAATTTTCCGGCTGTGGGACCAAAAATTCCTTCCTTGCCCACCCTGGCGTTGAAGTCGCCAATCACGATTTTTATGTCGTGGCGGGGGCAGTGCTCATACGAACGCTCCAAGCGCTCATAGAAGGAATCTTTGGTCGCATCGTCCTTCTCTTCCGTCGGGGCGTGGGCGCAAATTAGCGATATGTTAAAAAAACGTGCTTTGATGCGGATTGTTGCGAGACGCTCGTCCACCGGAGTGAACGACAGTACTTGGCGACGAAGTCTCTCTCCCACAACAAATCCGACACCGAATTTGCGCTCCTTTACATGGCAGCTGTAGTAGACGTCGCAAGGCCCTATGGTTTTCTTGCCTTGCCCCGTCCATCGCATCTCTTGGATGCCAGTGATGTCAGCCTTTGCTCTTACGAGGACATCAACCAGCCGGGCAGAGGCACCTTCCCCATTAAGGGACCGGACATTCCAGGTGCATGCCCTCAAATCGTATTCCTTATTTCGTTTGCAGGGGTCGTCATCAGTGTTGGAAGTTCTCATCCGAGGCTTTGTTGCTGTTTTCATTGGGGGGGATTTTTAAGTGGCGGGTCCCAAACCCAGCGCACAACCAGCTATGCTGGGATGCTTCGCCTTCTCACGTTAGCTCACTCCCGAACGGGTGTTCGAAAGCTAACCAGAGGATACGTGGGCTAATCCCGGACGTTGTGAGCTGCTTGAACCATATGTAGAAGAATCGTCCTGGCCACTCCCAAGTGAATGGCGATCAGTAACTTTCCCCACTTGCGTGGACTTCTACACATGGAACCATCCTCCAATGTTTGAAATGTTTGAAGATTATTTCATGCAAATGTTGACCGCGACTGTGCTTCAAATGGTCCATCCGCTTAGTCTCCTTTTTGGCATTCTTTTTCCAATGTTTCGGCCGGTATCTCACATATAAATGCTTTAATGTTGTCTTCCAATGCGTTAATTGAAGCAGGCTTGTCTGAATAGACATGAGCTTTAACATAGCCCCACAAAAAATAATCTAAAGGCATTATAACGCACGATCTGGGTGGCCAATTGACAGGTCCCGAACGTGAAATAAAATGTTCACCGAACTCGCCTCTAAACAAGTGCATTGTTACGCGTGCTGTGTGGCATGTGGCACCGTCTTGCTGAAACCACATGTCATGCAAGTCCAGCTCTTGCATTTGGGCAAAAAAAAATTGGATATCATTTCACGGTAGCGCTCACCATTCACAGTTACGTTACGATTCGGAGCATCTTTGAAGAAGTACGGTCCGATGATACCTCCGGCCCATAAACCGCACCAAACTGTGACCTTTTCTGGATACATTGGTAGCTCTTGCAATTCTTCTGGCTGATCTTCACTCCAAAATCGACAATTCTGCTTATTTACGTACCCATTGATCTACAATTGAGCTTCGTCGCTAAACACAATGATGGAATATGCACTCCTGCATCAATTTTACTCCACATTCTTGCTCGTCCATCGACGCCTCAGAAGTTTCACTTCAAAAATTTATTGAAACCTTTGACACAAAATACCAAAATAATTTTGTGGTCACATTTACCTCACTTTAAGTTTTAAACATGATTTTAGATGTAAACCTTAGTATTCGTCAACAAATTTATTAATCACTCATTCGGAAGATGGTGTGTTTGCAAATGGCGTCATAATGCACTTGGAAACTAGATAGTATACCTACAAACAGACAAGGAATGGAACGATATACTCCACAAGTGCGAGCAATAAGTGCGTAGATGTTTTTTATCAATAATCGGTTGGTGGTTTTGGCGCAGCGTGAATATTGATGTCAATTTCCTACAAGCAAATATCCAGGTGTAGCTGAATAATGAGAACTAACTTAGTCTGACGAAAATACGCCCGTTACGGAGTACTGAGATGATTCCATTTCAATCTTCAGACAGATGGCGCGAAAGGGATCCTTAGCAATGCTAAGTTTCATCGCATTGTTGCCTAACAGACAATGCCTAGCTATGATACTCACCAGAGTTTAAAGTTCAGGCTTAGTAGCTCCCTCGAGCGATTGCCAATCCACGCATCGCCAGAAGGATCTCGCGACTTTGTAAATCTGAATTCTTGCCCAGCTTTTGCTGAAAGAGTTGGAGCACACCCCCAAGCGAGGCAGCCAAAGAGCGCTAATCCTCTTTTTGTACGTTAAAAGAACTTCAAGGTGTTCTGGCTTGGTAGCTGTTAAGCAATACAGTTCATGAAATGTCTCTGATTTAGACACTAACTGTTAACTCAAATATTTTCGAATAAATTCCCAACGATTAGTATACAATTATACTCATACTGTGCTTAGTTCACTAGAAGAGTAATCCAGGTATTCGCTTCAATCAACGCTGACCCAGTTTTTCAGCAGAAAGAGTGTGAAATCATTTATTTGTATAACTTTTTAACTCACTTAAAAGAAATATGTTTTCACACATAAACGAAAAAATCAAGAAAATATGGTGAAATAAACACTAACTTAGCATTCAATGGAATGCGGAATGTGCTGTGCGTGCATTCAATAATCCAGTTCCAATCATTCAGTAGAAATAGCTCACAGCCACTCTAAATTTGAATACTCTGCTTCCATTCAGTAAATTCTTTTGAGGTTTTGAATTAAATTTTCCAATATTTTCGATAAGTGGCTTTATATTTGCAATCAAAGCACCTTTCTGAAATGAATTATGGTGATCCTCATTGATTGAATTACTTTGAATTGTGACTGTGTGAGAAATTGAATAGTTAGTTTTAATAATCAGTTCTTTTACATGTCTCTGTAGGTTGAATGTTGTGCCTAGAAGTCATGGTTTTTGGAGTGCTTAAAAGAAATTGTATCTTCAATATACGGCTTTAGTTGTTAAGTTCTAGAATTTTTTGTTTTTGATTTAACATAACGCCAACATCTTCGACAATGAAAAACGAATCAAGAATTTGAAGACCCTTTAAGTAAATTCATTCATTAAATAAATATATTATATGACATTTAAAATATCATGTCATATCATATCATATTACATTCAATCAATTTCTATAATTTGAAATATTTTGTTTTCAGAAAACTGTTTATATAGGTGTGTCTCTTTATTTATTTAGGATATTCCTTTATAGCTTAATCTCTAAAACTTCGAAGAGGAAGTACAATTTCCCAAGGAACTAATTTAAGAAAGTATTTTCACTTCTGCAGTTAATTGCTTTAAAATATATATTTTTGTAAATGAAATGTGAATCAGTACTTTGTATGACTACCCTGAGCATCCAAAGGGTCCGGCTATAAATTTAGTTAGGAAAATTACTTTTATTCAATTCAAAGTAAAAAATATGTGAAAATAATACAAAATTAAGAATCAATTCACTTTTGCTCGATATGAGCACCTTTTGCCTTGAGACGGTCGAGAAACAATTCGCAAGCTGCCCAATGTGTATTTTGGTCCACTCGCGGAGAATGCCTTTTTTCAGCGCATCGAGGCTGGTGAATCTTTTAGTTCGTAACTTGCTCTCAAAAATGGCGCAAAATATTCGCGTCTGGTGAATTTGAGAGCCATTGTGTGGAAGTTCTGTAATTCTGAACGTTGTTTTTTAGCCATTCTTGGTCCACTCGAGCTTCGTGAGACGGTGCCGAGTCCTGTTGAAACGTGCATGGTCTGCCACCAAAATGTTTGTCTGCCCACGGCTTCAGAGCAACCTCCAGAATACTTTCCCGATAATATTCCGAATTTAGCTTGACGCCAGTCACTCTATCGCCAGGGTCCATCGATGTAATACAGCATGATTTTAGTCTCATCGCAGAATTACACACCATCCCAGTAGCTATCTGGTTAACCTCGGTGCGTCAAGCGAAAGATGGCAGCTTTTCAATACGATGTGCAGAGCAAACAAAGAGTACTTCATGGCTGTTTCATGAGAAACTTCGCTCCCACACTCACCTCTATTTGATCACTCTTACGATAATTTTATGACTGATTGATGACAAACACGTATGTAAAAATTTATTGAGATAACAGTGAATTAAGTAATTTTAGAAAAAAGATGCTGAAAAATACTGGCTTGACAGCTAGGAGAGGCATTTGTTCTATTTTTGTATTTTCGGTTTTATTTGATTCAACAAGTTTATCGTTGCGAAGTATGATAGTTGTAATTAAGTTGTCTTACTTTTTGTATAAGTTAATCAATTATATATTCAATTCAATTATATAGGATTTCCCATTCGAGCTCTTGGAGTGCGGGTTTGACGACTTGTGCAACATAGGGCCTGGCGTTGTCGAGAAGGAGTATAGTTTGACCATGTCGATCAGGTCTTTTCAGTTGAATAGCTTCATTTACGCGGTATAGCTGAGCAATGTAGAGCTCCTTGTAGACCGTGGAATTCATTCGAGCATTTTCCAATGCACCATGCACTCCCAGTCCTATTTCTCATCTCCCGTGACGATTTTGTACAAAAAAGGGTGTTTATGACCGCGTGTTGCTCTATGGCGGACGAGATGCTGAGAAGCTAGTTGAAGGCGACTTTCTTTTTTTTTTTCGTTAAACTTGTGTGGCACTCAGGTTCCCAATTTTTCGGTGAGTCCCATTGATTGATGGTGATTGAGAATCGTTTTATGTTTGCAGTTCATTTTTTTTCGCTAATTCACAACTTTTTTGCCGACCGGTCTCCTTCAGAAGTGATTTGAGACGTTCTTCATCGCATTCAGAAGGCCTTCCGTTGCGTGACGTGTCATTGACGTTAAAGTCGCCATTTTTGAACTTTTCAAACCATATGCATTAGGCCGGGTCGATTTGTGGGGAGGCAAAAAAATCGCCCATTGCTCTGTGAAAATCATATTCTAGGGATCAAAATAAGAAACTTTGCCGAAGGAACCATATCTCTAAAACGAATTCTGATGTCCCCCAATTTGGGTCGAACTTTTTAGTTTCTTTTCTATAACTCACTTGAATTAATTTTTTCATTTACATATGTTCTGACTAAATAAATTTCTTAAGAGAAAAAATAGATATTATTATAAGTTAGTGGGGGTCGGTCATACATTTGGACTCGATTGGAGCACTCTAAATGGGTCAAAGTGGGATTTTTCAAAATTTGCCCCTACCCAGCCTATAATTGGATATTATCCATGCTATAGACTCGGCTATAACACCTTCTCTATACACGTTGGAAATGTCCCGTTCTGCTTCGGCAGCTTATTGACCTCGATGAAATGCAAAGAAGAGCAGGTGTCGATAATGTTGATTTTTGCCTCCTGGGAATTCCATTTCTAAGCTTCAAAACTAGCAAAAAATTAAATAACTCCAAAATATATTTAAAATAGATTTGTAAAGCAGAAAGATTTCTGTGGAATGAATACTTACCCTTGGCCAAACAGCAAGTAAATCGTTGTAAAATAAAATAATATATAAAAACGCTATGAACTTATTCCCCAGTCGAATATTTTGGGTTTCGAAATACCTTGAAATTGAAATTTTTCAAGTATTGGGAAATTCAAAAAAGAAATCAGAAAGAATTTTTCGTATTTAAATCAAGCAGAAGTCGAATCGTCATGTATTCGTTTTGGTATGATGAAACTATGTCAACTATGTCGATTCGCAGAATGGGG
This sequence comes from Anastrepha obliqua, assembly GCF_027943255.1. Taxonomy (NCBI): domain Eukaryota; kingdom Metazoa; phylum Arthropoda; class Insecta; order Diptera; family Tephritidae; genus Anastrepha; species Anastrepha obliqua. The sequence continues at coordinate 37,753,478 of NC_072896.1, forward strand.
AGCACTCTAAATGGGTCAAAGTGGGATTTTTCAAAATTTGCCCCTACCCAGCCTATAATTGGATATTATCCATGCTATAGACTCGGCTATAACACCTTCTCTATACACGTTGGAAATGTCCCGTTCTGCTTCGGCAGCTTATTGACCTCGATGAAATGCAAAGAAGAGCAGGTGTCGATAATGTTGATTTTTGCCTACTGGGAATTCCATTTCTAAGCTTCAAAACTAGCAAAAAATTAAATAACTCCAAAATATATTTAGAATAGATTTGTAAAGCAGAAAGATTTCTGTGGAATGAATACTTACCCTTGGCCAAACAGCAAGTAAATCGTTGTAAAATAAAATAATATATAAAAACGCTATGAACTTATTCCCCAGTCGAATATTTTGGGTTTCGAAATACCTTGAAATTGAAATTTTTCAAGTATTGGGAAATTCAAAAAAGAAATCAGAAAGAATTTTTCGTATTTAAATCAAGCAGAAGTCGAATCGTCATGTATTCGTTTTGGTATGATGAAACTATGTCAACTATGTCGATTCGCAGAAATGGGGAGATATCTAAATGTGGAGCTCGAGGCAACCAGTCGGTCACTCTCAATAACTAATTAGCAGTCTTGGACAGCGTTCAGGGCCTAGGACGGGAGGGTCTCAGAGTGGTTTTTGGGTTGAACCGAACTTTGGCACCATTCAGTAACCACTCATGCTAACAACTTATGCTTTGATGTATAGCTAGACGGTAGGCTCATGGCGTAGGCACGATAGTGAAGTAGATCCTAGTGAGCTAACGATAGCGTCTATAGATTGCCTGGAAGTATACTATGATATCAATATGACTTTGTTTTTCAGACAAATTTTGATTGATGTCGGCAAACCAATGACATGCATGCTTCCACTAAAATAAACCTTCCCTCTTCGGCTGACGTTCTCCTCGGGACCACAGTTGCACTACATCGAGGGTGGACCACAACCACAAACCTGCGTTCAGGTTCTCTACCTATGGTGTATGGAGTATATATGGCGCTGATAGTCTCCATTACTTACATTATGAGATAGATGGAATTTCGAAAGGGTGTGATAATGTCATGTGCATTACCGTTTTGTCTACCTATGATATGATCGTTAGTCGCTAACTCAAGCGTCTGCAATTTGGTTGGTACGCCTGAGTCGACTGAGGTCCATATTATTTGGCTCTACCGGCTCTTGCTGCTGAAACAGCTCTATTGCTCGCCTTTTTTTATCCTGCTTGCGTAGCGTACGCAACACTTGGCTGACAAAGCAACCCAGGAATATTTTGAATTGCACATACTGCCAGCTAAAATTGTCTCAATTGGCTGTCTTCCAAAGATCGTGGATAACCCCGGACGTACTTTTGCGAACTTTGGACAGCAGGATAATACGGGTACGCGTTTTCAAACTCTTCTGAGCAGGTTGGAAAGTGTGGTGAAGCTGAGAGACCAAACCTATGCAGGTAATACTGGATGCAGCCGTGTCCGCTCAGTATCTGAGAGAGGAAGTAATCCCCTTCCCCATACCTTCGTCGTAACTACGTACCAAGGTTTGTCATGAGTTCGTGTATTCAGCGGCCATTAGTGGTAAGATCCCATCTTTAATGCCATTCGTTAAGTGACGCAATTCACTGTTTCAACTTTTGGTCTCTCGTTGGTTTTGCTCCTTGCCTTGAGTAGAGACGTAGTAGTAGTCGTTCAAATTGCATTCTTCGAATACTGTCCGGTACGCACATTCTACTCGCAATCCTATAAACCTGCGTGGCCTCTTCTAAGTGTATACCTTGGACCAAATGGGAGTGGCATATAACAGGATGGAGTATTTCACAGTAGACAAAAGCCTCCTTCTTGCACCTTGGGCTGCCCAATGTTCAGCAGCATTTCATTAATATGTGTTTACTCATTATTCAACCTACTAATCTACCGTTTTTTGCTTATAACTATCGAGAACATGCATCAAAACGTCAAGATTGGAAAGTCTCCAAGGAGTAATCGTGCATCAAGAAATCACTTTGCTTTGACAGCCTACACATCGGATTTGGAGGTGCCAAATGCATGTAACATTAACACAAGTTCGTCTACAGCAGAACCCTCAACAGACCCTATGCTCAAATAAGTGATAAAGGAAAGGATGATGACGATAAAAATTTTACATTACCATGATTGGACTATAACATGCAGGGAACCTATCCCTACTAATATTATAAATGTGAATGTAAGTTTGTTTGTTACGCTTTCACGCCAAAACTACTTAACCGATTATTATGAAACTTTGTACACATGTTTTTGGAAGTGTTAGAAGTAAAATAGGATACTTCTTATTAAAAAAAAGGGTCTCGAGCTATAGGTCAAAACGTGGACCCGGGTAACCTTCGGATGTGTATATACAATATGGGTATCAAATGGAAGCTGTTGGTGAATGCTGTAGTTCAGAGTATTTTTCATGCCGCTCCGTGACTAGGGTCTCGAGATAGAGACCAAAACGTGGACCCTAGAATGTGTTTGTACAATATGGATATCAACTGGAAGCTGTTGGTGAATGCTTTAGTACAGAGTATTTTTCATGCCGCTCCGTGACTGGGGCCTCGAGATATAGGTCAAAACGTGGACGCGGGTAACCTTTGGTTGTATATGTACAATATGAGTATCAAATGGAAGCTGTTGGTGACTGCTGTAGTTCAGAGTATTTTTCATGCCGCTCCGTGACTAGGGTCTCGAGATAGAGACCAAAACGTGGACCATAGAATGTGTTTGTACAATATGAATATCAAATTGAAGCTGTTGGTGAATGCTTTAGTACAGAGTATTTTTCATGCCGCTCCGTGACTGGGGCCTCGAGATATAGGTCAAAACGTGGACGCGGGTAACCTTTGGTTGTGTATGTACAATATGGGCATCAAATGGAAGCTGTTGGTGAATGCTGTAGTTCAGAGTATTTTTCATGCCGCTCCGTGACTAGGGTCTCGAGATAGAGACCAAAACGTGGACCCTAGAATGTGTTTGTACAATATGGATATCAAATTGAAGCTGTTGGTGCATGCTTTAGTACAGAGTATTTTTCATGCCGCTCCGTGACTGGGGTCTCGAGATATAGGTCAAAACGTGGACTCGGGTAACCTTTGGTTGTATATGTACAATATGGGTATCAAATGAAAGCTGTTGATAAGTGCTTTAATACGGGGTAATTTTCATACCTATTGATGACTAGGGTCTCGAAATATATGCCAAAACGTGGACCCGCCGTGTCTTTGCCCAGCGAAGCGGGCCGGGTTTGCTAGTATATATATATATTCCTCTTCCTATTTGTGGTGTGCGTCTTGATGTTGCTCCACAAATGGAGGGACCTCCAGTTTCAAGCCGACTCCGAACGGCAGATATTTTTATGAGGAGATTTTTCATGGCAGAAATACACTCGGAGGTTTGCCATGGCCTGCCGAGGGGCGACCGCTATTAGAAAAATGTTTTTCTTAATTTTTGGTGTTTAACCGAGATTCGAACCAACGTTCTCTCTGTGAATACCGAATGGTAATCACGCACAAACCCATTCGGCTACGGCGGGAACCTAATCAGTAAATATAATATTTACTTATAATTAAACATTTAATATAATATTCATACTTTATTAAATATTACGGAATATTTCAGTAAAATTTAAACTTCGTACTAAAACTAAAATGTAACATGAACTCTAAACGGTGAATACTCACTTCCGTAAAAGGAAGAAATTTATTTCAAATGGCAGCATTGAATGTTCCTTCTTTTTTTTGGTCTAATAACTAACCAACAGATATTGGGCAAACCGTTAGCAACGTCTGTAGCAACATCTGTAATGGCGGCAGCCACCACTAAGCCGTGGAAATTTATGTCATCTTACTATGTTGAACATTCTTGTGCACATGCCACAAGCCACATGCCGCATGCCTCCAAGGCAGTACCCGCACAGGTCGCTTGTGGTGGGCCCTTTAAGACTTCGAACATTTCCAAAATCTTTCAGTTGAATGCAGCCACGTTCAAGCTCGGTAGATTGTAGCAACTATGTCGGTACTTACATACATACATACATATTTAGACACATACCTTCATACAATATATATATAAGCATATTCCATCATACCAGGTCGTCATGGCGATGTGACTTGCACAGTGTCAAAAGGTATCTGCAACGTCCCTTTTTTTCTTCACAGCGAACGAAAATGCTATTCCTTCTTTCTCTGTTTAAGACAAAAATACCATCTACGAATGCAAATTGCAGGGAACAGAAAGGATAAAAATAATAAGAGAAAAAATGAGAAGCACGCAAGCAACGAGAAAACCTTGCCATATGTGCCGTAGTATTGGCGAAAATTGTGCCGATTGTGTGAATAAAAAGATATACGAAATTGGATGTATGTGAATGCATGTGAAGTTGCGATCGAAAAATGTGAACTTTCATGTGAACAAACAAGCAAACCGACATTCAACAAAGGCTCCATTAATGATAAGAACGAATGTGCCACTAATTTACACAAATAGCATTAGAACTGTTCGCATGAGTTTTTGAGTTTGGGCATGATAAACGGGTGGTATGTTATGAAAGTGCGTTTACTAATTTATTGCAGTGGTCGTTGATATTTGCGGTGCAAATGGTGGAACAATTTAATGGGTCATCCATTATTTTTGTGAATAGGTGCCGTTTCTTCTCAAGGGTACGTGATCAGCGCTGCCATTTTGTCAGTCGCAGAAGACTCTTTAACTTTCTTAGAAATCAAACCACCTTTGCCTTTCATTATATTTACTTTTTTATTTATATAAAGCAAAATATTTTTTTTCCTTGTTCACTCAAATCGGGCGCATAGGGCCTCGATAAGACTTAGTCGTGCGTTGGTTTCGTTAATCTATTTTGCTTTCTGGCAGGGTAGGTGATTAGCCTGCCGCTACCAAAAAGTAAAATATAGTTATAAACAACACTGGTCAACACTGTTTATGCCACATGAACTTAGTAATGATTTATGTTTATGTTGGCATATCTACATAAAAAAAATATAGTTTCGTTCCAGTCACGTCCAGTTTTTTTGTGACAGTTATATATTCATTTCTAACCTCAATGCGCGTTTTTGTTTGAACTAACTATAAAGAAAAATATATATATGTATATATAACTGGCGTGTACCGAGGGGCGACCGCTATTAGAAACAACTTTTTCTTCATTTTTGTGTTTCACCGATAATCGAACCTACGATCTCTCTGAATACCAACTGAATTCGACTACGGCGGCTGCCGTATAATATAATTATATTACAGTAGTAAGGCAACTAGCATCTGGGGCTATCGGCCCCATTTGTACCAAATTGAAGTCAATTTTTTTTTATTTTATTCATGTTTTCATCAGATTTCGCTGTCAACGGCCTGCCATTATGTTTTCTCTACGTCAACCTCGATGGACTCACGATCTTATCACGGTATTATTACCGAAATAGTTTCTCAGCATTTCTATTGTTTTCGCACCTATTGTTTGAATCCATTTTTAACGCAAAATTTAATACAAACTCGTTGTTGTAAATTCAAATCCACTTTTCAATAAATCGAATCCGCGTGCAGAAGTATATTTACTCAAAGCGGCGTAACTTTTAGACATGACAAGCAATAGTAATAGAATTTCGGTAGGAATATTAATCACAGATGTGGCTTCCTAACCAAAAACCATGGCAAAATTGTCTTCTCTCATCTTATGATCTTCTTCTCTTGTCTTATGATCGTACGCATTCAACCTCATATGAATAAAATTTTAATACTCTTGCCCTGTGGTCGCGCGGGAATAAAAAAAACGTTGCAATAAAATCAATTTTCCGTGCGCTATACACCAATTGATAAAATAAGTTTTTTTTTAAATGGCACTCACTCCTCGGCAGGCAAAGTCCGAAGTCAAACCTTCGAGTGTATTTATGCCATGAAAAAGCTCCCATATAAAATCAATTGCCATTCGGAGGCGGCGTTAAACTGTAGGTCTCCCATTTATGAAAAATTTGTACAATAATTCATGATTTTGCACTTCATTAAAAAATATTTTCTGGAAACTATTCTGTAAATTATTTTAGAAACTAGTATTTCTTTTAGCTATATAAAAAGGTATTCTATTCTAGGAATAAAATAGTGGAATTGTCTCAGCAGGTACCCCAATGTAACGACACATCCTGTTTAATACCAGGCATAATTTAAACAATCGAAAAAGGTCGGGGGAACCGAATACTCTTTATCATGTCTAATTGTGTTTCTTTAGTCTTTAGCAAAATACTTAAATAATTCTTCGTCTTGATTGGCGTGATAACCGCTTACGCGATTTTGGCCGAGTTTAATAATGAGCGCCAGTAGTTTTTTTTGCGCTCTGCGCCAGTTGGACACACAAAGTGAATCCAAGTCTTTCTCTACCTGACCTTTCCAATACAGAGGAGGCCTTTCTCTTCTTTTGCTGCCGCCAGCTGACACCGCATCGAATACTTTCACAGACGGAGCGTTTGTATCCATTCGGACGACATCACCCAGCCAACAAAGCCACTCTATTTTTATTCGCTGTACTATGTCTACGTCGTAGTATAGCTCATACAGCGCATCGTTCCATCGTCTGCGATACTCGCTGTTGCTAATGTGCAACAGTCCAAAAATTTTGCGCATAATCTTTCTCCCAAGCCCTTCCAGGGACGTTTCTTCGGATTTTCATCGACTAAGCTTTTGCACCATATGTTAGGAAGAGCATGTTGAGAGCCTTGCATGGTGTTAGTTCTGTTCGTCGGGAGGGGTCTGCACTGCTCAAATTCCTACTTAGTTTAATCTGGATTCAAGGCTGACATTATTGTTGGTATTAAGGCTGGTTTCCAAGTAAACGAAGTTTGTTACAACTTCAAAATCATTACAGTCGACAGTAATATGTTTGTTTGATGACAAGAAGTACCCCGTCTTTTCTTTGTTCATCCGCAGACCCATTCTATTAGTTTGTTTATCCAGCTTAGAAAAGGCAGAACCAACTGTGCGGTTGTTAACTCCGATGATGTCAATATTATCGGTACACGCCAGCACTTATATGCTCTTATGCTGAGTTGTGCCTTTAGAGATTTAGTTCTCCGGTTCGCACAATTTCTTCTAGCATAACTTTAAAGAAGTCATCCGACGCGAGTCAGCCTGCCTAAAATCTCGCTGCTGGTATTTCTCATCGTTACCTTGCACAGTCGTGTTAGTTTTGCGGTGATGACAGGAGGATGGTTCCATGTAGAAGTACACGCAAATGGGAAAAGTTTCTGATGGAAACTTACTTGGAGTGGCCAGGACGATTCTTCTTTATAAGATTCAAGTAGCTCACAACTCCAGGCATTCACCGAAGGATCCCTTGGGCAGCTCCTGAACACCTGTTTGAGAGCGAGTTAACGTGGCAAGGCAAAGCAGCCCGGGATATCTGGTTGTGCGCTAGGTTTGTGACCCGCCACGTAAAAATGCTTCCCCTATGAAAACGCAAGCAAAGCCTTAAATGAGAACCTAAATTGTAATGTCCTGAAATATCTAGAATTGCTTTCCCGCCAACCCTGTATAATACAATTCTTGTATCAAGTTAAAATTCGTTAACATTTAGTTGCTAGAAATAATTTTTTAATATTTAGGGAATGGAGAAGAAATCTATTAAAAGTTACACCAATTCTATTGCAATAATGTAACGAGTGGATACGAGGGACTCTAAGAAGAAACACGTCATCACTAGTTTCTCAGAACGGAGACACCCAACCATGCTGCGGTGGCAAAGGCGATGGGACACTGAACCGAGTGGCAGATGGACGGCGAAACTTATTCTATTAATTGACAAATGGGTGCAAAGGAACTTCGGGGAAGTGAACTACTTCTTAACTCAGTTCCTCTCGGGCCACGGATACTTCCGGAGATACTTATACCGCATGGGCAAGGTAACCGATTCCAAGTGCATACACTGCCAAGCGCTGAGCGATGACGCTGAACACACATTTTTTAGTTGTAATAGATGGCTCGCGGAAAGAAATGCTCTGAGGGAGCAGATTGGCGGCATCACACCGAGCAACATAATCAGCAAAACGCTCGAACGCGAGGACAGCTGGAACGCGGTAAAGAAATACATCGAGAACGTACTACAAAAAAGAAAAGATCAGCTTCGACACAGTGCAACAAAGCGAAACCGTACAGATAGAGACACAAGAAGACGAGCCTCTAGCATGAAAGCTGGCTACAAACATGGTGGCCGTTCTGGGCCCTCCCGAAGTAATATAGAAAGCAGTTCCGGGAAGGGTGTCTCCCCAGAAGGAGAGGAGGGATCGTTTTAGTGGCCACAGCACACGACGCAGTAGACGACGGTCGCCGTAAGTGCGAAGGCATTTTGAACCCTACCTCCCCCACCAAAAAAAAAAAAAAACAGCAAAAAAAAAAATGTAACGAGTTTGATAATTCAACGAAATCTGTTTAATTTTTTTATTTCAACAAATGCTTATACCTATACATATGTACGCCCTTTTATAACGGTATTAATTTTGAAATGTATTATAAATTTAATCGATTGAAACAGCAGCATATTTTCCCACACAAATTGGTACGACTAACCAAAACAGATAACGAAATAAAAACCGGATATCACTCAGTCTCAAAATATCATCATGCTGCCGGCAATAACGACAATAAACACAATCACGTGCCTGAATATATGATAATTGATGTGATATTAATACGATGACAGCGTCAACGCCAGGATGATCGAATTGATGGCAGCAAAAGCAGAAGCTAAGCTATGTAAGCCAAACAGGGTGGGAAAAAGCTATAGGTGGTATGTTGAAAAGGACTTAGGCCGCAATGTGGCATACCTCTTACATAAATGCATGTATGTATGTATACGCCCTTACATCCATACGCACATACCTACAAAATAGGTACATGCGATAATGTATCGGGTTGCGGTTGAAAGGGTAAAATGTACAGAGTCTAATTTCACACAATGACGTGACAATCTGCGGCCGCTTGTATGCCTTGGCTAGAAACCATCAGACTGACGGATGGGCACAAGGAAGCTGCAGGATGAGGCATAAAAATTGCTTATTGCACCAATGTTGCCACCAATGCCATGTTGCTACAGAAAATGTGGTTGCTAATAGAGGTTTATATATTTGCAGTTGTTGTTGTGTTAATGACTGATGCCTATGTTGCTGAGAGTGACACCATGTTGCCGATTGCTTTCGCCTTAGTAATGTTGGGTGCTCCAGCCGTTGCTTCTGACGTTCAACATTCAACATTCATACATAGAGATAGCTGAAATACATACAAACAATTCTGGGTAACTGTAGTTATAGAAGTGGTGATTGCTGCTATGACTGGCATTATTGTTGCATTGGTTCTCATAGATTTTGGTTGGGTTGTTTTTGTCGGCATTGGAACTGCTGCTGATGATGGCTTTCGTCATTAATGTCAACAATGATGTCAGCGTAATTCAATTGCTCGATTCACACGCTCACACTCAACTAACTGTACCTAGACGCAGTTGAAGACACTTAGATATTGCATAGATATGGTACGTACACAAACCGATTTGATATTTTACTTGCCAATTTGTGATCAAATTAAATATGAACATATGTTGTTGATTTGGCATTAATTTATCATCAGTGTTTTCAGGAAACCATAAAAAAAATTTGGAAACAGAAAGAAATTCAAAAGCATTCATGGCTTAAACAAATCTGATTTATGAATTGCATGTCGGTGGCATATTTTGTTAACACAGCCCGTTTCCCTAGTGATTAAAAACTACCGTTTCGCTAACAAAGTAAAAGTACCACTAAATATCTCTATCGACTATACAAATTAAAGTGAATTTTATCATTGGATAACCGACGCTGTAAAATTTGCGTTAAAATTTCCTGTCTCCCTGATATCAAAATCCGAGAGTTGAGAAGCCACTCTTTTTTAAAGTAGTTTCTTAAGCAAATACAAAAATAACTGGTTTGCCTCTTATCCACTTATCATTGGCATATATACGAGGTGTGCTCAAAAAGTATCGCGAATTTTGTGTTTTTTCAAAAACTATTTAATTATGCATTAATATCTATTTTGTCTCCTTCAAAGTAATCCCCATGAGATATTATGCACTTGTGCCAACGATTTTTCCAATCTTCGAAGCGCTTGAAAAAATCATTATTTTTTATCTTGTTCAGCTCCTCCTTCGATGCCATCTTTATCTCGTCAATCATAGCGTAGCGTCGTCTTTTCATGGGCCTCTTCAGTTTCGGGAACAAGAAAAAGTCACAGAGGGCCAGATCCAGGGAATACGGTGGCTGTGGCATCATTAGTGTGTTTGTTTTGGCAAAAAGTCGCACACAAGCAAGGATGTTTGAGCAGGAGCGTTATCGTGATGCAAGAGCCAATTTTTGTTCTTCCACAAATCCGGGCGTTTCTGGTGGATTGCTTGCGCAAATTGCACATAACTTGCAGGTAATATTCCTTATTGATCGTTTTACCTTGTTACAAAAACTCATGATGCACAACGCCCCTGCAAGTGAAGAAAACGGTAAGCAAAACTTTTACATTCAACCGAACTTGGCGCGCTTTTGTCGGTTTTCGGTATTGGTTCGTGCGGCAGGTTCCATTGAGATGATTGAGCTTTGATTTCCACGTCATAACCATAAACCCACGATTCGTCACCAGTTATGACCCTCTGGAGCATATTTGTGTCATCGCGGACAGAGCCCAACATCCCATTAGCAATGTTCATGCAATGCTGCTTTTGATCGAAATTGAGCAGTTTTGGTACGAATTTTACGGCGACCCGTTCCATGCCCAAATCATTGAAAAAAAAAATCGAATGGCACGAGCTAGTCGATATGTCTAGGTCCTCAGCAACTTCTCTAACGGTGATTCGACGATTGGCCAATACCATTTTGTTCACTTCATCAATTTTTTCGACTGTTGAAGTGCTCGGGCATTGAGAGCATTTTGACAAAAAGTGAGGCGGCAGTTTCCACAGATGAGAAGACTGCGTGGTGTGAAATTTATAATACCATTTTATTATATTGTTTGTAGAGACTGCAACCGAAATTGATACAAACAGAAGCATACAATTATTGTGCTAGGGCACCCGTTTGGAATCTTATGAGGCCTTAAAACGAGGTTCTGTACCTAAATAAATAAAAAAATGAACAAATTTTCAATGAGAAAAAATATTAGTAAATGAGCATTTCATGTGAAAGAGAGTACTTTGAAGAATACAAAATGTTCATATCGAGTAAGTATCCAACAACAAAAACTTTTGAGCCTCTGCTTTAGAAGTTGAGTGTATTCGATTTTAGTAATACATATATCGATCTCAAATTATTTTCTTTTTTTAATGCACAAGTATTAATGCCGATATATCGTGAGCGTAGGTATAAAAAAAAGGCCGTGGCATCTTCTATACAGACCAACATTTTTTCATTGCTTTTCCTTGAAACCGCGTGGCTGCATATATCATAAATACCGATCTAATTATGCCAACGGAGAGCCGTGGATTGGAATGCGGATTCTTGCTGCGTAGCAAGCTTCGAGGAAAAGTCTCGAGTTTCACAGCCGTGAGCGGAAAACTTGCCACAATCCGCATCAAGACCAAATTCTTCAATATTAGCCTCGTTTGCGCGCACGGCCCTACTGAGGAAAAGAACTGTGATATTAAGGACGCTTCTATGCCAAGATACGTATGCGATTATGCAATGCGAACAGTGAACGACCCAGTGCACAGCGAAAACTGGACGTCATAAGCTGCAACCACAACCGATAGCTGAGGTGTACACCGCTCAACTCTCGGAGTTACTCCTCTAACCTGACTCCCTACCCGGAGACGTCAGCGGTCTCCTTGCGCACTGCCGGTGAACGAACCATGGGTTACAAGCGCCCGACACCAAACAACCAATGGTATGACTAGGAATACCGCGAAGGTGGTGCAGCTAAAAATACCGCGTACCAATAAACGCTGCAGTCGGCTGCAATGCGAGCGGGGCGTGAAAACTACTGGGAAACTATCCGTCTTCTCAAACGAAAAAAAAAACCGAGCAAGGATGGCGTGAGGGAGAGGTACTCGAAGTGTACCAGAACAGGAATGATGCCAAGAAATTTTATCAGCGGGTCATGCGTCTGACCGAAGGTGACAATTCCAGAGTATTTTCTTGTAGAGATGCACTTGGGATTCGGATTACAGACACCAAGCTGACACTGAGATTATCGAGGGATCATTTCTCTAAATTACTGGTTGGTGATGATGATATCAATACCGTCCCTAAGGAAATGAACCCGGTACCCCCAATTAAAGGCGACCGGGTGGATGTGTCGCAGACTGATCCAACTGGTCTTGGGATTTTCGAGAGAAAGATATTTTGGAAAGTCTTCGGCCTTCTTTGTGCTGGCGATAGCTACTAACGCCGCAAGAACTATGAGCTGTATAAGTTCTACCACGATGTAGACATAGTTAAGCGTATGCCCTGGCTCGGCCACGTCGAGTGTATGGATCCAGAAGCTCCAGCAAAGAAGGTGTTCGGAAAGTGAGTTAGAGGACAATGACGTAGGGGAAGATCATGCCTCCGATGGAAGGACCAAGGCGAGAGAACCCTATCATCGCTTGGTGCTACAAACTGGAGAATGCGCGCGCAAATCAAAGACGCCTGACGAGACTTGTTGCAGTCGGTCTTAATTCGGTAACAGCTTTTGATTATTGATTATACTCGTATAAGTAATTTAGTAATAGCTCCTGCCACTGAAACTTAAAGCTTTAATATAAAAAGATTAAGTCAAAGGTATAGATAAGATATAGATAAAGGTCTATTTGAAAATAATCGAGTTCCGATAAAATTTCAGTACAAGTGGAGAGGCCTACAGTTTTAAGCCGCTTTCGAACAACGCCAAGATATAAATGGTGTATTACTTGCGTTTGGGCAACTTATGTAGGTCTATCCTGCAGGCGGAAAAATCTAACCTAAACTCTGAAGCGTTCCTGGTTAGTATTAAGAATCATTGATCCAAAATGACTTTTGTAGTCTTGGCCTATTACAAACCCCACTTCTCGGACATTACGACCATAGCCTACTGGTTTCAATCGGCATTTGTTATATTTGTAGGTATGTGAATAAGTAATTGAATATTGCTAGTACAAATGCATGAAATATAAGAATTGAAAATGTTTTCTTCCTTTGCAAAGATTCGAATTTAAAACTAAGCACCTAGGGGCTTCCCCTGCAACATATGTGCCGGCGTTTGCTTATTTTTAACTGTTTATTTATTATCAGCTGTAACTCTTATTTGTATGTGTGTATATCTATATATGTCGTAACTAAGCTTTATTTCATAAGATTTGTTGATTTGTGCGATTGAACTTTTGGTATGCAGCAAAAAAGGCGCATCATTTATCATTATGACAACAATGAGATAACTGTTAACTGCCGCCTTTTGACATTTCAAAGTAGTAATCCGGTTTGTCGCTGTCATCAGACATATTCTATTGATTTTACAAATACGAATAATTTTTTTCGCTTTCAGTAAACATCTCCTGTTAAACATATACTAGGTATGTGCATATGTCTTGCATTTCGATTTTTATTGCCCTCTTCTTGCTTCCTTTCTTCCCAGCACATTTATGTAAATTATATTCCGAAATCGGTGCTTTTTCCGCTCGGTTTAGGCAGTGCCAAAGCTCAGTACTCAAGCGTAAGTCTTCGTCAATATTTTAGTATGAAAATGAAGTAGACGCAAAGTGCTGCTTTGCTGGTGCTAATGTTGGTTTTTGTTGTCATTGCTGGAGCTCCTGCTGATGGGCGATTATCATTTTCATGAGAAAACATGATTTATTCATTTAACTTTGTTGGACGTTTTCATTTCTTTCCTTTATTTTGAATAATTTTGCACCTTATCCTATTTTAAAAGCAAACAGTGTGAAAGTTTTATGGAGAGAAGTTGTTGTTGTTGTTGTTTTGCTTTTACATTTGGTTTTTGACTGCACTTCGTTTGGTTTTTAATGGGTTGACATATTTGAAAATCAGATCATTTTTTAGCAGCTTAATGGGATTAAAATGCTTATAAATAATAGTAAGTATATATAATTTATTGAGTTCATTTTGTTCTTTCCTTTACAAAATCTTCATTGTTAGGCACTAGGCAAAGAGTGGTTAGGCAAAGAGTGGTTAAATTTCAAGGGCTGATGTTGAATGTGAACCACACCTAAACGTCAACGACACCGTTGGACTACTTTCTTCGGGGTTATTTGAAAGAAAAGGTGTACGTCGATAGGGCAGCAATAATTCAAGAGCTAAAGGATGAGATAATTCGGCACATTAATGGCATAGAACCTCAATTATGTCTCAGCGTCATCGAAAATTTGGACCATCGGATGGAGGTGTTCCGCCGAGGCCGCGGCGGCCATTTGGCCAATATTTTGTTCCATATGTAATTGAACTATACAAATCCCTACTAATATTATAAATGTGAATGTAAGTTTGTTTGTTACGCTTTCACGCCAAAACTACTTAACCGATTATTATGAAACTTTGTACACATGTTATTGGAGGTGTTAGAAGTAGCATAGGATACTTCTTATTAAAAAAAAGGTCTCGAGATATAGGTCAAAACGTGGACCCGGGTAACCTTCGGATGTGTATGTACAATATGGGTATCAAATGGAAGCTGTTGGTGAATGCTGTAGTTCAGAGTATTTTTCATGCCGCTCGGTGACTAGGGTCTCGAGATAGAGACCAAAACGTGGACCCTAGAATGTGTTTGTACAATATGGATATCAACTGGAAGCTGTTGGTGAATGCTTTAGTACAGAGTATTTTTCATGCCGCTCCGTGACTGGGGCCTCGAGATATAGGTCAAAACGTGGACGCGGGTAACCTTTGGTTGTGTATGTACAATATGCGTATCAAATGGAAGCTGTTGGTGACTGCTGTAGTTCAGAGTATTTTTCATGCCGCTCCGTGACTAGGGTCTCGAGATAGAGACCAAAACGTGGACCCTAGAATGTGTTTGTACAATATGAATATCAAATTGAAGCTGTTGGTGAATGCTTTAGTAAAGAGTATTTTTCATGCCGCTCCGTGACTGGGGTCTCAAGATATAGGCCAAAACGTGGACGCGGGTAACCTTTGGTTGTGTATGTACAATATGGGTATCAAATGGAAGCTGTTGGTGAATGCTGTAGTTCAGAGTATTTTTCATGCCGCTCTGTGACTAAGGTCTCGAGATAGAGACCAAAACGTGGACCCTAGAATGTGTTCGTACAATATGGATATCAAATTGAAGCTGTTGGTGAATGCTTTAGTACAGAGTATTTTTCATGCCGCTCCGTGACTGGGGTCTCGATATATAGGTCAAAACGTGGACACGGGTAACCTTTGGTTGTATATGTACAATATGGGTATCAAATGAAAGCTGTGGATTAGTGCTTTAATACGGGGTAATTTTCATGCCTATTGATGACTAGGGTCTCGAAATATATGCCAAAACGTGGACCCGCCGTGTCTTTGCACCGAATTAAACCAAACTTACACACATTGTTAAGTAGGTATTGAAGATGGTTTCCGTATAGTTTGGATACCTATTGGTAGATAGAGTCTCGAGATATAGGTCAAAACGTGGACCCGGGTAACCTTTGGTTGTGTATGTACAATATGGGTATCAAATGAAAGCTGTTGATAAGTGCTTTAATACGGGGTAATATTCATACCTATTGATGACTAGGGTCTCGAAATATATGCCAAAACGTGGACCCGCCGTGTCTTTGCCCAGCGAAGCGGGCCGGGTTTGCTAGTATTATCATAATAAAGAGAAATGATAATAATTTCACAAAAAAATTTTAATTTATTTAAAATAAACACAGGCCCTTTATACCTAACCACGCTTTAGATAAGGAACTATTAGCATTTGGTGGTCTTTGGAGGGGTGCCGCCGAGGCCGTTCCGGTCATTTGCCCAATATTTTGTTTCATGTATAATTGAGCTATACCAATATTATCATAATAAAGAGAAATGACAATAATTTCTTAAAAGAACTGTATTTTATTCAAAATCAACACCGGTCCTTAAAACTTAACCACCCTTTATAATGGACATTTTAATCTACGCAGATTCTCTAAGTGAAGGTGCAACTGCTATTGTTCGCTTGTGCTATTGCTTTAATTGTGTTTGTTAAGGGGTCATTAAGGAGAATGCCAATACCACTACAGATAGATTCATCATTTTGTATTTTTTGTTACATCCCTTTCGTCTCGGAATAAGGGTTTGGCCCCCTTAATAAAATAACGGACGTAGAATAGGCAATTTAACGTAATATAAAATTCTCAGTGAGGAAATTGAACAAATTATTTTTCACCATGCTGTGTGAAGAGACCGTTGTAGAACGTATACCAGTAGGGGTTTTACCTGATATCTACCAGCATAACAGAGGTAAGACGACCTAAAAGCTTATTGAATTTTTTTTATTATTACCGATTTTTTTTTTAACTCCATTTAAATAAGTATTCACTTAAAGGCAAATTACATTATTTCCGAACAATGAGTGCTTTCTCGTGGAAGTTGCAATGCTGAGTCCAATAGTGTTCTTTTCTTCAATAAAGAATTTCTTCTTGGTAATTTCGCAGTTTTTCTTTCACTCCAATTCTCATGTGAGGTACGGAATTATTTTATGTTGGATGCCATGCGGTAATCAGTCATATACATACGAGGTTTGTTCAAAAAATAAGTTGAATTGTACATTCGACTTTCGATTATTATTATATTTATGTTGGTACACTCGTCTCGAAGATATGTTCACTGTTTTAGCTATATAGTATTTTTAGTTTGCTTATGAGAGGCATCATTAAGACAAGTGTTTTGCGTGTTCGGCGATTTTCTCCTATCGACTCTTGGTTCTGCTGGACTCTTCCATTGGGAAGATTGGACTTTGGGTTCGATGTAATAACCATATACCTATGAAAACTTTTATGAACGCATGATATTTTATAATCGTAAGATATTTTGTGAACGCATGATATTTTATGATCGTAAGATATTTTGCGAACGCATGATAGTATGTATCCGGTATGCCAGTGTACATATAGTGACGGTCGACAGCCTTGAACAAACTCTGTATGGTGAAGGCAAATATATATGGATGTAATTTTATTAGGCGGCCTCGGTAGTCTGGAGTAAGTGCAGTAGCCTGCC
The DNA here is from genome assembly GCF_027943255.1 of Anastrepha obliqua. Classification (NCBI taxonomy): domain Eukaryota; kingdom Metazoa; phylum Arthropoda; class Insecta; order Diptera; family Tephritidae; genus Anastrepha; species Anastrepha obliqua. The sequence goes on from NC_072896.1 coordinate 37,770,669, forward strand.
ATCGCAGAGGTTGTGGGCTTGAATGTGGGAGCACGGTCTCGCACTTTTCCAAATATATATATCTATTGTACTTTCGCTGTTTCTAAAAACAAAAAAAAAAAAAAACAAAAACCCCAAATTTCATTCCTCAACCCCAAAAACTTATGCTTTACATCCTTACTCCCGCACAATAGTCTGCGCATTATTTGCATTGTGGGTGCTAAAACAATCAAAAGAACAAAGAAAACCACACAGTTGCACAATGCATCAGTAGCGCCAGCAAGAGGAATCGCGATTATAGCGTAGACACACCAAATTTAGCGAAGTCCTCAACCATCTGTGGGATCCTTCCGTCAGAAAAATGTGAGACACAGATGGCGCTCCAAGCAGTAAGAACTGGTAGCGGCAGGCTAAGCACCTACTCTGTCAGAAATAAAAGTCAGAAATAAAAAAAAAAGATTAAAGAAATCAACGCCAGACTGAGTCTTGTCATGGCCCTATGCTCCCGAGAGGAGTGAACACAGAAAAAACAAAAATTATTAAAATTTCCTAGGGCTATTAATGCAAAATATCGATGGAAATGAATCATACACAAAATTACGATCCCTTAATTGATGTACGTATATCTTGTATGATGAACTCAAATCCCAAATACGCTTATTGTCGTATTGACTTTTTTTAGAGTAGTCTAATTTTTAAACTTGTGCACGCCTCGATGGTTTTGTAGAGAATAAAAAAAACGTCGGCTGGGCTTAGACTGGATAGCAAAAAAAGGAAACTTTCACTACTTTCGTTATTGTGATCATGATCGGGTGGGATATTTCCTCGATGTGTTTAATTTATACGTAAAAGACATACATACGTGTTTCTTTCGTGTGCATGAAAATAAATAGGACGGAAAATAGAAAAATATGCACATCTACCACGGTGCAATCTTCATAGGAGATGTGCGGCACCTCACGGCTAAGTTGGAGTTAGTCAACTGCTTGGTGACGAATTTTATCGCTGCTTGGCTTTGTGTGAATAACGTAAAGATCCCCAGATGTTCGAAATGTACACATGCGTTCACCTTGCCTTGAAGCTTGGTGCTATTTTCGTATTCATGGATGGACTCGCCCTATTTCATAATGCCCCATTCTCACTCTTGCTTTGAGGAGGGTCGGGAACGTTGAGATGGTAGTTGTATACGGAGGTGCATAGCCCACCAGTGCCGGAAACTTTCAAACACCGGCTAGGATCTTAGCGTGGCCGTATCACGTTCTTTGACGACTTATGTTAGTTGAGGAGTTCAATCTGTTCTCCGAATGAGAATGGGACCCTATGAGACAGGACTAGTGCATCCATGTAAACACAATTCTAACCAAGTTATCTGCAATTTCAGTGATAACCAGATGGCGAGGGTAACTACAGGACAGTTGAACTAGCCAGATTCGGCATCAAACTGACTGATAAGTTCATAGACAAGGACATAGCAATACCCTTGCAGACAAGTAAGTTACTTATTTTTGAGAAAATTGTTAGCACAGCGAAAGAAAGATGGCGTAATGAACCCACCTGCAAAATCGCCTAACGATTGTGGCCGACTATTAGTGCTAAATGCACAGATTCTCTACTAAACCAAAATAAGCTTAATTTTAGCACCCTGATATCCGTTATGACGGGGTATTGTTTAATAGGCAGACAGGTAGATGGACATGACTTCTACAGACGGTGTCTAGATGAGGATGAGAAGGAGACGCGCTTGCACCTCTGTGCCGCTATTCTGCTCTATCCATATCTAGATTTACGAATTTAGGTAGATAATTTTTCAATGAGGTGGAAGTTCTCAGCTCATTTGAAATTAAGAGCCTTCTAAAACCTCTGAGTGGTTGACATTGGTTTTAGGAGAGACAGTTCCTCATGTGGCATCATAGTGGTCTAGGAGCCTGAGTGTGTCTCGTAGCAACTGCTTAAACCTAACCTAGCCTGAGCTCGGCGAAGCTCTTTGCAGCAATTCCCATTCGGTTTAATTTTATACAATTTTGAGTATCGTTCGAAACTTTCGAAGTATTTAAAATTGTGGGCACAAAGGTTACAATTTTCATCCTCTTACAAAATATAACCTTTGGTCATATCTATAGTAATTCTTTTCAAGTAGTAAAACAAAAGAGCAAAATCAATTCGAAAAAAAGTACAGCAGCAGCAATCATCACAAAAGAATGACTTCCATTTGCAAAACTGCAACTGATTTACTTTCGTTTTGCTCTTTTCGTTATTCCTTTTCATTAAACACTAACAAGTTGATGCAAAAACAATAACAATAATGATGTAAAACAAAAGCCGGAAATTAGTAGGACTTTATCAATTCGGTAACAACAAAAACTTTACTTGACTATTCTCAAATCATTTGTTGCCTCCATTCATCTGCAGTTGCTGCATTGATAGTCTCTTCTTAACGTTCGGAGCATGTTTTTGTTGCTTCTGCTGTAGTTAATTAAGTGTAACAAAAGCGTAAACAAACTGAATCAGTGGAAAATACATAGTTTACTAACTATGTAAATAGCATTTAGTTATAGTGCAGTGACGAGGTAAACATTGATTGTATTTGAAAGACGGCAGAAAAGCTGTTTTTCTTCCTAATTATTTTATGAAAGTTTTGTTTTTGGACAGAATGAAAATGTGTTGCAGCCAATTTTAATATGTGGGCAGTTTCCGACAGTATAATCGTTCTTCTGACCCCACTTTTCAGAATTTGGGCAATAATTTGAGTCAACAAAATCAGTATAAAATATGTCTCCACTATTTACCAGGTGTGTTCGCGAATTTTGTGTTTTTTGTTTCAAATATTAATTATTTATTCATTAACATTTAATTTGTCCCCTTCAAAGTAATCCCCATTACATATTATGCACTTGTGCCAAAGATTTTTCCAATCTTCGAAGCATTTCAAAAAATCATTTTTTTATCTTGTCCAGCTCCTCCTCCGATGCCGTCTTTATCTCGTCAAACGTAGCGTAGCGTCAAGAAAAAGTCACAGGGAATCAGATCTGGAGAATACGATGGTTGTGGCATCATTAGTGTGTTGTTTTTGGCCAAAAAGTCGCGCACAAGTAACGATGTGTGTGCAGAGGCGTTATCGTGATGCAAGAGCCAATTTTTGTTCTTCCACAAACCTGGGCGTTTCCGGCGGATTGCTCGGCCCAAATTGCGAATAACTTGCAGGTAATATTCCTTATTGACCGTTTTACCCTGTAGCAAGAACTCATAATGCACAACGCCCCTGCAATCGAAGAAAACGGTAAGCAAAACTTTTACATTCAACCGAACTTGGCGCGCTTTTGTCGGTTTTCGGTCTTGGTCGTGCGGCAGCTTCCATTGAGATGATTGAGCTTTGGTTTCCACGTCATAACGATAAACCCACGATTCATCACCAGTTACGACCCTCTGGAGCAAATTTGGGTCGTCGCGAACAGAGTCCAACATCTCATTAGGAATGTTCATACTATGCTGCTTTTGGTACGAATTTTGCGACGATCCGTCTCATGCCCAAGTCATTGAAAAAAATCGAATGGCACGAGCCAATCGATATGTCTAGGTCCTCAATAACTTCTCTAACGGTAATTCGACGATTGGCCAATACCATTTCCTTCAGTCGAATCTGTTGGTGCGTGACTACTATTCGAGATCCGCGAATCTCCGCGCATGAAACAGCAAAAATATAGAAAAAGTTTCTTTCTAGGTGTCAGCCCTCGGTAGGCAATGGCTAACCTCCATGTATCATACAACGATGAATATCTAGCTGAGCTAAACGACTTCCGAATCGCTACTACGACAAGCTTAAGCGTCTTAAGTGGGCTGGCATGATCTGGGGATGGACCCGGAGGAAATTACAAAAAGGTCTACAAGAGTAAGCCTTATAAAAGGAGTCGCCATTTATGTCATTTTTTCAAAGCGAAACGATCAGAAATTGTAGGTAAATATTTTCACTGGAATGGTACTTTTTGTCATAAAACATTTCATAACCAAAATCAAGTATTCGGGTTTTATTATCACCACTAAGTAGTACAGATCCCTTGTCTAGCTATAAGTCCTCATGCATATCACAGAACTCATAGCTACTTCTCGATGGGATAAAATATATCTATGGTTCATATTCAAAAATATTAATATCATCTGCCACACTCACAAGAATTCTCCCTAACATAGGTGGCCTACAAGGAGAAAGGAGACGACTCATATCACTGTGGAGGACTATATTGAGTTATACGTAGCGTTGATATAGGCTGAGGCCAAACACAGCCATATGAATGAGGTGGTCCATACCCATAGATCCAGCGCACTACGCACTGCAGCGCTTATAGAACGGTACCGGACGGCGCAATATGCGTTGTTGCCGGAAAGATACCAGTTCACCATGCGCTGGAGCTTTATCGCCTATATGGAGCGCAAACAATGAAACCGAGGGCAGCAGAAAAAGCAACAGAAAGAGAACGATCGATGGCGGAATAGCAAAGATGATGGAAAGAGGCAACCAGAGACCGAATCTCGAAAGGTAGATCAATAGAAAGCATGACCATATCGATTATTTAAGATAGCTAAGATTTTTTTGTATAGTCGGCACAACTAGCAAGTACAGTTAATTTTGTCCATATATAGCCTCTCTCAGCTCGACAAGCTCGTTTATAGCTTGAAGTAACCCGTTTGCTAACCGTGGCTTTTATGGCTGCAGAAAGAAGTAGGAACTAGCTCAGATACTCACCGAACTCGGCCGCTTGTCCCAGTTGCTCAAATACAGTTGAGAGAGCGTGTCCTTTCACTGCAAAAGTTTTAGTGAAGAACGAACAGTTCTGGAGAAGTAATTCGACCATCTGTCGTCTCCCAAAAGTTTTGTTTTGGATATGTGCTCGAATGCAGTCGTGATGAGTCTGAATCGCAAATACTGGGAGAGGAAAGACCAGAAACGACAGCAGCAGTTACAACTTCAACAGCGGTAGCAATGGCCGCAAGAGTAGACTGGCGTCAGATTCAGACGCTTGAGTCAATCACTCACTATATTATCAAACAGAAGACACGACAATAATTTGTAAGTATCGAACTATTGCACATTTTTCGATTTTTCATTTCCTACTATCGGTGGTGTAAAGTTTCCATACGCCTAAAGGAGTGGAACCTGAACGCGGAAACCTGTTGTGCCAATAGACATAAACGCGACTCCGCCTTGGAAAAATGCTAAAGCGGTTCCAGGGTAGTCATCAGCCGAGGGGAAGGAACGTTATAATGTTACCAAGACCGTGTCCTACATACCACGGATGTAACAACATCTTTGATAATGTTTCAAGGATGAAAGATTTTCAAGGTTTGCTCTTTAACTATGGTGAACAAGAAAATTGTGAGGTGAATTTGGGATGTCACGCCACTTGGAGATTCGGAACGATTATTTCACATGCATTCACACACTCGTCCAATCAGTAGTTGTTCGGATAGCAACGAAGTAGCACACATCATCTTATCGCCAGCTGCAATTTGCGCACTCATTTCACATACTCATCCAATCAGTCGTTGTTCAGACGGCAACGAAATGCCATTGGCTCATTGGTTTCGTACACCACTAACACAATCTCAGAGGTTTTTGTAAACGCATCCCAAGTGATATCATCGTCTTGACCCTGTCAAATTCGCTCAGAGCCGAATAAAGGTATGTTAAAGAGCTGGGGAAAACACCCAATTATATATACATTCTGTGAAAAACGTACCGGGAATTGTTCAATAAAACGCAAAAGTATTATTTAATCATCAAAATTTATTTTGCCGCCTTCAAAATAGGCTCTATTCGAAGCTATACACATACGCCAACGTTTAGTCGAGCCATCAAAGCACCTTTTAAACATATAATATTTGAAGAGAGCTCCTTCAGCGAATTCTCTTAATGGCCTCTTTCGGCTCAAAGCGGCGTCCGTGGAGTTTCAATTTAAGTTTTGGGAAAAGGAAAAGTCCGTGAGTACGATGATATTTGTCGAGTTTTTGGGTTTCGACTCATGTGGATAGCGCCATTCGGCCACATCAGCCGCCTGTTGAATGGTTTGCATGCCAAACTCATATACCCAGGTCTCATCACCTGTTATGATGCGCTGGATAAACGTTGGGTCCGAATTCACTTGCTCAAGCATACCTTCAGCCACATTCTTCCGATGAATTTTTTGAAAGAAATTCAACTCTCTTGGAATGAGTCGAGCAGCCACGCGTCTTGGCGTCCCATGTCCAATTGATGGTGTAAAATGTTGCGAATTAATTTGTGAGACACGCTATGGCCACCAGGTACCTCCGTCAAACTTAAATGATGGTTGTGCACAATTTCCTTTAGTTGATCGACGTTTTCATCCGTTGAAGTCACGAAGTACCGCCCTCAAACTTAAGTGATGGTTTTGCAGTACCATTTCTTTTAGTTGGCCGACATTTTCATCCATTAAACCACGAGTTACCTCTTTCAAACTTAAGTGATGGTTTTGCAGCACCATTTTCTTGAGTTTGTCGATATTTACATCCGTTGAAGACGTTGATGAGCGACCTGATCGGGACAAATCTTCCACGAACTCTCGGCTCTCTGCAAAAGCCTTATACCACTCGTATACCCGTGTTTTTGATAAAGCACACTAAAAGAGCTGAGTTCCTCCTATCCTTCTTGTTTATTCCCACTTTACTGTTTAATGTTCATGAAGTTAGAAATCCAATCTGAATTAAATATATGCGGATATAAATTTCAGCTGCACACGCACATGGAAATCGCTTTAATTGTTTAAGTTTAATTTTTATAGCTGTATACATTTCATCTACTAAAAACTCCCAACTAAAATCGTACAAGTTTGTTTAACATCAGCTCCAACGCCATCATCTTCAGCTCCTCTCGCTGCCTGTATTTTCATTCGATGTGTCATTGTGTATTATTTTATACCGTTTAGAGGCGTAGGCGCTGACAGTGACAATGACATGCTCGCCTGGTACGAGTATGTTTTCCGTCGATGCACCGATGTTACTCATATGTACGTCCCACGGGAAATTAATGTCACGCAAACGACGGCGAGAGTTGCAGTGCTGAGAAGCGGCAACAGCAACAGCTGCCACTAAAATATTGCCTCAGAGCTTATTGCTCATGTTGCTGCCACCTTGGTTGTTGCTGTTGTGACAATAAAGTGCGTCAGTTTATTCGCTGGCGTTTCTAATGAAAATTGATGCTTTTGTTAGAACATGTTCATGAATAGGTGAGCTGCATAAATGTTTGGTTTGAGTTGAATTTCCGCTTATATTTACCTACATACATACATATCTCTTTTTTGCCAGTATTTCCCAACTGACAAGTTCATTAAATTCTGTTTTGTTTAAATGCACTTGCGGAAGCAGTGGATGTTGGAGTTGTTTTTGTTGATAACAGCTATGATGAAGGTATGCAATCATTTACTTATACCTGCTGTTGTTTTAGTTGTATTTGTAGTAGTGGCAATGAAGACTATTTTCTGCTCTATTTCGAGCTTTCATTGGCCCTTTATTCAGTAAACAATTTGTTGTTATTATTATTCATTGTTTTTACATATAGACATTTGCATGAATTTCAATTAGATTATAAATTATGAAACATTGTTGTCTTATTACTTGGCACATGGATTTAATTTCGGAAGCTAAAAGGATTGCAACAATGTTACAAAAGATGAATGAATGAGGTAAGAAAGTTATGAAAATCTTGATTTATAATTTCATTTAGAAGCTGCAGTGCTGCAGTGAAATCTTCTCAATTTAATTTGCATTCAATCGTGTCATATTGTTCGTGTTTATAGTTTATATTTCAGTATTCCAAACTTACAATTTATCATAATATTTTATTTCTCGAATAAAAATAAGCTGCATTTCAAAGCAAACAAGCTTATTTATAAATGAAAATAGAGTAAAAATAAAAAAAAGTCTTACTAGCAAAGTTAATGTTTCTTATTCATAATAGTGGCTTTCCGGTAGTCGAGCTTGAAAACACGTCGAGTGAGCTACTTTAGATTATCGGTCGGAATAGCCTTAAATATGTAAGTACATGTCAATCCAAAAAAAGAAATTAATCCTTTTTACTCTTAAATCAATTTTTCCCTGTGCAAAATCGGGTGCTTCCAAGACTGGTTGATAGTTGACAGAGCAGCAACTATTTCGTGGGCGCAATGATTCCAACTCAGGATGAAAATAAAGGGTGGTTAAATTTCAAGGGCCAATGTTAAATGGGAACCAAACCTAAACGTCAAGTTTTTTCAGCAATTTATTTGACATTTTGCAGTTTCAGACTAATTCAATTTGAATCATGGAAAGATATACAATCGAGCAACGCGTTAAAGTTTTTCAGGCTTATTATGAAAACGGGCGTTCAAATCAAAATGCATATCGCGTAATTCGTGAAGAAAATCATCTTCAGTGATGAGGCACATTTTCACCTCAGTAGATTCGTCAATAAGCAGGATTGCCGCATTTGGGGAAATGATAATCCAAGAGTGACTGCCGAGAAACCAATGCACCCATAAAGAGTGGCTGTTTGGTGCAGTTTATGGGCCGGCGGTATCATTGGGCCGTATTTTTTCCAAAATGAGGCCGGTCAGGCAGTTACTTTGTTCGCTATCGTGAGATGATAACGAACTTTTCATGGCCTGAATTGGAAGATATTCAACAGGACGGTGCCACTTGTCACACAGCTAACGAAACAATGGCTCTTTTGCGCGAAAAATTTGATGGCCAAATAATCTCACGTCGCGGCGATGTCAATTGGCCGCCAAGATCATGTGATTTGACACCGTTAGACTTCTTTCTTTGGGGTTATTTAAAAGAAAAGGTGTACGTGATAAGCCAGCAACAATTCAAGAGCTAAAGGATGAGATAATTCGGCACATTAACGGCATAGAACCTCAACTATGCCTCAGCGTCATCACATATTGGCCATTTGGCCGATATATTGTTCCCTACGTAATTGAGCCTTACCAATATTATCATAGTAAAAAAATATTATCATCGTAAAAAATTGTATCTTATTCAAAATCAACACCGGCCCTTGAAACTTAACCACCCCTTATGTCCGTAGTAGTAAAACATCCGAAGCGTTTTTCTTAAAATACTTAAAAAATTACAAACGATGGCATCGATATACGAGTATATTCAGGTAGAAACGACATGACAACATATCGGTTGCAAGTTATCACATAATCTTCAAACTTGGAGACTTTTGTTAGGTTATGTTAGCTTAGCCAAGTTGCTTGTCTAAGATAAGACACTTAGTGACCCTAAAGCTAAGTTGCTTAAACCACTTATCTCTTTTTAAGAGAAATTTTACAAATTTCCTAGATCTTACAAGAAATTATCGCCAAGATATTTGACATTTCCTTAAGTGCAGAAGATTCATAGAGGAGGTGTTGTACCGGCTCAAAATCTTCTTCGAATCCACAACCCCTGTAGAAGTCATTGTGGGGTACACCCATTCTATTGTTTGATCTGTTGAATCCAAGCAAACATTTTGCCCTTTTAATATTCAGTTTTGGCCAGAGCGCTTTGGAGACCCCACAGTTAGTAGAGACAAGATAGTCAGTAGAAACCAACTTCTATTGGTTTCAACGATTACGCTCAAGCTAATCGCTTTGTACAGTTCGTTTAAAGGAATGCTTATGTCCTCTAGCAGTCGCTGAAAGTCAAGCTCAGAGCCTTTTCTTGCATACTTATCCGCTCTTTCACATCCCGCCAAACTAGTGGCCGGGACCCAAGAAAGTGTGGTGTTGCGTTGTTGGATAAGCGAGAGCGGGAGCCTTTTCAAATTGACTCTATGGTTTGGTGCCAGAGATGTATTGTAAGAGGACTGGGAGAAGGCGGGACAAAACCGTGGCTTAAAATCTCTTTAACCTCTATTTTGAAATAATAAAAAAAATTGAAAAAAAAACAGACACAATGCTGCTAATAAAATTTTGTTTATTGTAATATTGGCATAAATGATTAGCCATTGCGCGGTGGAATACGTTGATAGCTTATCTTATCTTGGCTGTACAATAACAACAGACCGCGGTGCCAAAGAAGACGTCAACTGCAGACTGAGTAGATCAAGAACGGTGTTCGGCCGACTTTACTCAGTTTGGACGAGCTCGCACATCGGCAGGCGAATGCAGCTTCAAACATTCAACTCTTATGTAAAGTCGACATTGCTGTACGGAAGTAACACATGGATGGTCTCAATCAGCAATCACAGAAGCTCCATACCTTTATAAATAAATGCTTACTCATCATTTGTAGAATATTCTTGCCAAAGCAATCAGTAATGTCGCCCTATGGAATCACACTGATAAAGAGCCCATCCCGCGGCGGACAGAACGAAGAAAATGGCGATGGTCAGGCCACACCCTTAGAAGACTACCAGATTACTTAACTCGAACGGCGCTAGACTGGCATCCTCAAAAAGGAAGAGCGCGAGGGCGGCCCAAAACTGTCTGGAGAAGGTTGGCCTTGCGTGAGTTAGCCGCAGTTCCGTGGAATAGCGCAAAAACAACAGCAACAAATTGCATTAGATGTGGAAGCCTGTTGAAGCCTTATGCTCTCATGTGGAATAGTATTGGCGGCCGCCGTAGCCGAAGTGGTTGGTGCGTGACTACCGTTCGAAATTCGGAGAACTTAAGTTCAAATCTCCGTGAAACACTAAAATGAATAAAAAGTTTTTTCTAATAGTGGTCGCCCCTCGGCAGGCAATGGCAAGTCACCGATGGTATTTCGGCCATGAAAAAGCTCCTCATAAAAACATATCTGCCGTTCGGAGTCGACTTAAAACAACCTCCATTTGTGGAACAACATCAAGTCGCACGCCATAAATAGAAGGAGGAGCTCAGCCAAATATCCAAAACGGTGAAAGCCCCAATTATATATATATATCTAATAAAAAAGTTAGGGTGTATATTAGGCCGGGTCGATTTGTGGGGAGGCAAAAAAATCGCCCATTGCTCTGTGAAAATCATATTCTAGGGATCAAAATAAGTGTAGTATGATTATAAGTCGGATATGCCTTAACATTAATATTCATAAACATTTTGTTTTGGTTTTTATTTTATTGTCCACTTATGCATTCACTGTGCTGTGCCGTTTAAATAAAGTATCATATTTCTTAAAAGGTTCATTACACTTGAAAGTAAACGCAAATATAGCTAACGTAATTGTTATATGCGCGGCGCGTGAATGCTAGAATCATATTACACAAGTAAACACCGAAAAATTGTTGTTGGCTTGCATTGATAAAAGTTACTATAAAAACGCTTGTAATTAGTATGTAAGACACAATAAAGAAAATAATCGTTCGCCAAGCTGGATGCCTAGCTTGGAACGATAAACAAAATAAACATATTTAACTTCAATAAATATTCTTTCATTACATGGCGATCCTGCCAGCTTGGTGCTAAGATTTTTTTGCACAAGTGGCGGAAAGCTCAAATGCTTATTCCAAAGTCCAGCTTGGTGCTAAGATTTTTGCACAAGTGGCGGAAAGCAAATACTAATAACAAAGTCCTGGTATTGATCAGCCAATAAGATCTACCAGTTGCGTGAAGTTCCTGGTCTGGCCAATAGACCAGAAGATAGATGACCACAGAAGGGCCGAAAGCTATCTCCATTGAGGAGTACAGGAGAAGAAACCATTTATTAAAGAAACCAGCCGATCAAGAACCAGTCATCCCAATCATAAAGAAGCCAAAGCGCAGAGGCGGCTATACCCAGCGCATTAAGCGAGAGATTGGATATCTCCTCCGAGAAGTCAACACTCAGCCACCACCACCTTGGAAAAAGGCTTGCTCCATTTGGGAACGCATCTCAAAATTGGAATTCCTGCTGCAACAGCGTAAGCAAATTAAATAAATAAAAACAAAAAAAAACTGTGCGTGTTTCACGCAGACAGTTAGAGTCTGTAAGCGTTAACCGCTCGAGACAAAAATAATTTTCTTTTTTAAAGTTAAACAACTTTGGCTTCTGTTTGCCTTATAAAAAAAAAAAAAAAAAAAAAAAAAAAAATTTTTTTGACTGTAAAAATTACTCAGAAGGTCATTTTATGAATATGTTGAATATGTTAAAGATCATTTAATGAATATGTTAAATATAATAAACTTTCTCTAATATACTTTCTAATATGCTTACTTAATAAATGAATTAACTTGAAAAACAAAAAATTTTAAATCCAATGTAAAAAAAAAAAAAAAAAAAAAAAAAAAATTTATACATACATTATATACATATATACATTATACATTATTACATTGCATAAATTATTTGATTTACGGTATAAGGTCCCCAATAGATAATCTTTCAGAAATGGGAAAAACCTTATCAAAAGTTGATAAACCCAATGCCAATGTAGTAAACGAAGTAGTCGTTAACACTGGCTTAAATTTAGTAGAAATTTGCTTAATTGTAATCACAGTCGTAACCTTATTGATATTAGCATTAAAATTATATGCTATGCATAATAAAAAACTAAAGAAAAAGTATATGAGTAGATCTAATGAGTTAGACAAAATATGAACAAATGGTCCGAAATTCATAAAACTTTACTGATAGAAAAGGAAAATTTCAAAAAATCGTTTAAATGTATAAATAAAAATATACAAATAAAACAGGAAACAGTTAAAAAACATTTAGAAAATTTAGTATTAGCATTAGAATCAATTAGAAATTTAACTTATATAAATTTCGAGCGACTCACAAAGGATCATCAAAAAGAAGCTCTTGACATATTTTGGCAACTACGAGATCAATTAGTAAAAGTTTTAGCCAAATACAACATCCAACAGGAAGTATCTCATTCAATTAATGAGAAAATTTCAATAAATATTATTGAAAACCCACCAGCTAATCTATTAACAAAGCTTGAAGCAGTTTCCTCAGAAACAGATTGTCCAATTACTAATTCAGAAATAGAGTCAGAAGAAGAAGGCGAAATGACACAAACAGTTGTGGAATTTCTCAGCACGGCTGCAAAGCTAGTGACTGAATTCGATGGTAAACCAGAAAATCTACGGTCATTCTTAGATTCCTTAAAATTAGTTGAAGTGATCAAGGGTGAGCACGAAACTGTTGCTGTTTCACTCATAAAAACAAAATTAAAAGGGAATGCCAGAAATCTCATAGACACAGAAACAACAATCTCTGAAATAATCACAAAACTTAACAGGTCAGTTAAAGGAGAATCGGTAGAAGTATTAGCTGCAAAAATAATGAGTATCAGACAGAACAACAAACCAGCTAATAGTTATTGTAATGAGATAGAAGCTCTTACAAAAAACTTAGAAAATGCCTATATCACAGATGGGTTGTCGGCAGAACTCGCAAGTAAATACTCGACACAAACTGCAGTAAAAGCATTGACCAAAAACTGCAGCATTGAAAAAGTCAAATTAATAATGGAAGCCGGCCATTTTAACAATATGAACGATGCGATAAGCAAATTCATTGGTAGCTGTACTGAAGCTACAGGACAACAAAACACAATACTACATTTTGGTCAACGACCATTTAATGGACGATTTGCCAGAAATGGAAGGTTTCAAAGAAGAAACAACTTCCCTAGAAATCAAAATCGTTCAAATTTTGATAATTTAGGAAATAATAATCAAAATAGATATCGTTACCGACAAGGCAGACCAAATTTCAACCGGAACATGACACACAATGTACGAGTTGCCCAATCGGACGAAAACAACTCGGAAAACTAATCTATTCCTCTAAGATACATACGCTTAACCTTAACTTTAGCATTTTTGTACAACTTAAAATAGCAGATTTAAATACAAACATTACACTACTTGTAGATACTGGCGCAGATATATCACTCTTAAAATTCAATAAATCCACTTTTCAAAAAATAAACACAAAACACATTACAGCATTAAGCGGTATAGGGCAAGGCAAAATCAGTTCTATTGGTACAATATTTTTTGATTTAAAATTTACGAAATTTTTAATTCCACATAAATTTCACGTTATCCCGGATAACTTTCCAATTCCATGTGATGGTATAATAGGCATGGATTTCATGAAAAAATTCAATTGTGTATTAGACTTTACTCAAAATTACGATGCTCTAATTCTGAGACCAGATAATTTAACACAAATTATAGAAATACCAATAACAACAACATGTAACGACGAAATAATCATTCCCGCAAGGTCAGAAGTTATACGAAAAATAAACTTACCTAATACCTTGGATGAAGCACTGATCAAGAACCACACCCTGGAATATTTATAGCCAATACCTTGGTAAAACCTGACAACGCCTATATCCGCATTTTAAATACAAATTATAATACAGTATCTTTAAAGCAAAGCAACATTTTAACTGAAAATGTTTCTGATTACGACATAATAAACAATAACACGGGAAATGCACAAAGAAAAACGGACATTCTCAACAAATTGAGAAAAAATTTTCCTAAAACATATGAAAAACAATTGACAAACCTATGTTCCGAATACAGTGACATATTTGGGTTAGAAACAGAAACAATAACAACAAATAATTTTTATAAGCAAAAGTTAATGGTTAAAGACAAACAGCCGGTATACATAAAGAACTACCGTATACCCCACACACATAAGGATGAAATTGAGAGACAAGTAAACAAACTTATAGAAGACAAAATAGTCGAACCATCATTTTCAGAATACAATAGTCCAATACTATTGGTACCAAAAAAGTCTCTACCGAACACAGTAGAAAAAAGATGGAGATTAGTAATCGACTACAGACAAATCAACAAAAAATTAATTGCAGATAAATTCCCGTTGCCGAGAATAGATGACATTTTAGACCAACTCGGAAGGGCAAAGTATTTTTCATGTCTCGATCTAATGACTGGATTTCATCAAATAGAACTTGATAAAAATTCAAGAAATTTCACATCCTTTTCAACCAACAACGGTTCATACAGATTTACTAGACTACCATATGGCTTAAAGGTAGCACCTAATTCATTCCAAAGAATGATGACAATTGCTTTCAGTGGTTTAAAACCAGAGCAAGCTTTCTTATATATGGATGACTTAGTAGTCCTTGGTTGCTCTGAAAAACATATGCTTTCAAACTTGAAAAATGTTTTCGATTTATGTAGAACACATAATCTAAAATTACATCCTGAAAAATGTTCATTTTTTATGCATGAAGTAACCTACCTCGGGCATAAATGTACAAACAAGGGGATACTTCCAGACGACAATAAGTACTCGGTAATAAAAAATTATCCTACACCCACAGACGGAGATAGTGCAAAAAGGTTCGTCGCCTTTTGCAACTACTACCGCAGGTTTATTAAAAACTTCGCTGAATATTCAAGACACCTAACAAGGTTATCTAAAAAGGGAGTTGCTTTCGAATGGACAAAAGAATGCAATGATGCATTTGTGTACCTCAAAAGAGCATTAATGAGTCCTACATTGTTACAATATCCCGACTTTAAGAAACCATTTTGCTGAACAACAGACGCAAGCAAATACGCGTGTGGTGCAGTACTTACTCAGGAATATGAAGGAAAACATCTACCAGTAGCATATGCCTCCAAAAGTTTCACAAAAGGAGAAAGCAACAAGTCGACAATTGAACAAGAGTTAGCTGCCATACACTGGGCAATAACCCATTTCAGACCTTATGTCTATGGTACAAAGTTTTTAGTTAGAACCGATCACAGACCCCTGTCTTACCTGTTCTCAATGAAGAATCCAAGTTCAAAACTAACACGAATGAGACTTGATTTAGAAGAGTATGATTTCGTAGTAGAATATCTTAGAGGAAAAGATAATCACGTCGCGGACGCTTTGTCTCGCATTACAATAAATGACTTAAAAGATAATCACGTCGCGGACGCTTTGTCTCGCATTACAATCAATGACTTAAAGGAAATAAATGAAAAGAATCAAAATTTATACAAAATAGTGACTAGATCAATGTCGAAAAATAACAACAGTCCAACTACACAGCAGCACATTAAAACATATGATAAGCCCAAAATATATGTCCCAATTAATAACACTGACGTCAGGAAATACAATAAATTAAAGATTACACCCACGCGATGTTACATCAAACGAGGAAAATCTATAATGGCATATATAAAAATTGATGACTTATTTGTTAATGGGAAAATTGACTTAGGACAATTCTTCTCTAGGCTCGACGAAGTGGCCGACAAATATGACATTAATAATTTACAAGTGGCACCTAGCGAGAAAATTTTCGAATTTGTCTCGATAAATGATTTTAAAAATAAGGGCAATATGATATTAAATAAAGTAAAAGTAGCGCTACTGAATGAGGTGACCCAAATCAATGATGCTAAAACTGTAATGGACATTCTAAAAAGATACCACGATGACCCTATAGAAGGCGGTCATTGCGGAATTTTCAGAACACTTATGAAAATTAAAAGACATTACTTCTGGAATAAAATGTCAAAAGATGTTGCTAAGTACGTAAAAACTTGCGAAAAATGCCAAAAAACCAAAATAACAAAGCATTTAAAAAGCCCAATGACTATAACACCAACACCTACAGGTACATTTGATACAGTTATTGTAGACACGATAGGCCCACTACCTACAACAATTAATGGCAATACTTATGCAGTCACAATAATATGCGACATGACAAAATATTTAGTCACGATACCCATCCAAGACAAAAACGCCAAGACAGTGGCGAAAGCAATATTTGAAAAGTTTATTCTTACCTACGGTCCAATGAAGACGTTCATTTCGGACATGGGTACAGAATACAAAAATTCAATACTAACAGAGCTATGTGAATTGCTAAAAATAGAGAAAATTAATTCAACTGCTTACCACCACCAAAC
Organism: Anastrepha obliqua; assembly: GCF_027943255.1. Lineage (NCBI taxonomy): Eukaryota > Metazoa > Arthropoda > Insecta > Diptera > Tephritidae > Anastrepha > Anastrepha obliqua. The sequence continues at coordinate 37,787,501 of NC_072896.1, forward strand.
ATTAGGAGTAATAGAAAGATCACATAAAACTTTCAATCAATACATAAGATCTTACATATCGATTGACAAAAACGACTGGGATGAGTGGCTACAATACTTCACATACTGTTTTAACACCACTCCTTCTACAGTACATGACTATTGTCCGTATGAATTAGTTTTTGGAAAAACACCAAACATGTTTCAGCAGTTCAAAAATGTAGACCAAATTACTCCATTATATAACATAGATAACTACGCTAGAGAAGTAAGATTTAGGCTAGAAGTAGCACATAAAAGAGCTCGCAATATGACAGACATAGCTAAAATTAAGCAAAAAACATTTTATGATAAAAATAGTTTAGATCACAATTTTAGCATAGGCAATTTAGTTTTACTTAGGAATGAAGTGGCCCATAAACTGGAACCGCAATATTGTGGGCCTTATACCATTAAAGCAATAGATGATAAAAATAATGTTACTATAGCACTATGGGCCAGGAGACCAAAAAATTTGGCCAAAAGTCATTGAAAGATTTTTCAAAATGCAATATAGTATCATAATATAGATAAGTGAAAGTAGTTATTTTGTAAATGTTATAAGTTTTAATGAAATATTTAAGCTTGTAATATAAGTTAATATAAGTGTAAGGCTTAAATGATCACCATATAGCTATTGTTCTAAACTGTCACTGTTTTACTGAAATGTAGTATTTGTCATTAATTATATTGCATTTTCTCATTAGTTGCAATCATGTAGTATGTGAAAATAGTCAATAGCTGAAAAAATAAATCTGATGTTAGAAATATTGAGAATAATTGTGAAAAATTTTGTTTTTTTTTACTACTTGTTAATACGCCGATTGAGCCTTGCGCAAAACTCCAGAAGCTATAAACAATTTCTTTACATTAACGTCTTCAGTAGTTCATGTGTAACAAGCTAAAGGTGCGGTTTGCTGCGGTTTTTCATTTTCTTTAAAAAAAAATGAAGTTTACTGATCTATGCGCGAGTTGACTGTATATCAATCATTTGCCAATAGGGTGTAAAAAGTTAACCAAGTATTAAGAGTCACACAATTTTAACTTATTAAGGGCCGGTATCGTTTTATTTAGGTATGGAAATAGAGAGGGATGCATCTACTGGCACAATATCAATTCATCAAGAACATTATGTGAATCAACTTCTTAAAACATGGGGAATGGACTCATGCAAGTCGGCAACTACACCTTGGGTTGATGGCACGGTACTCAAGAAGTGTGAGAAGCAGTGTAAAGATATTGACGCGATGCGATACCAAAGTTTAATCGGAGGGTTGATGTACCTGGCGGTAATATCTAGGCCAGATATCGCCCATGTTGTATCTAAATTATCACAATTTAATAATCACCCACATGAAGAACATTTTAAAGCTGCGAAGCACGTGTTACGATATTTGAAGCAGAGTTCAGCAGCGAAAATAACTTATTCATCTACTGGCGAAAATTTGGTGTGCTACACAGATTCCGACTGGGCTGGTGACGTATCTGATCGCAAATCATACAGCGGTTACGTAGTATTCATGTCTGATGGTCTGGTTTCTTGGGAAGCAAAAAAGCAGTCTATCGTTGCCCTCAGTACAATGGATGCAGAATATATATGTAGCTCTATGTCAAGGCGCAAAAGATGTTGTTTTTCTTCGAGCGTTGTTGCGTGAAATGGGGTATGACGGATACGTAAATGAACCTACGAACATGCATTGCGATAATCAAAGTGCACAATTTTTGCTGAAGAACCCAATGGTGCACAAGCGCAGTAAACACATAGATTTAAGATTTCATTACGTCCGTGAGTTGTTTGAAAAGGGCGAAATCGAGGTACATTTTGTAAATTCTGATGCAAATGCAGCAGATATAATGACTAAATTTTTAAAGAAATTGAAACATAAAAATGGATGTAAATTGCTAAAACTTACAATGTAATTAAAATGTACTCAAAAGTAGCAATATTATTATTACAGTTTTGTCGTAATGAAAATATTAAAATACGGAAAATTTTGAAAAATGTAATTTATAAAATAACTGGGTTGAGAGGGAGAATTGTAAGAATCATAGCAACCCATGATTATAAGAATTACAGCAAACAATGATTGTAAGAATCATAGCAGGCCATGGTTTGTAAGAATCATATGTGGCCATGTATATTTTTGGTTCCGCCGTTATTCTTAGTTTTAATATGTACAGTTAGTTGAAATAAAGCAACCGAGCAGTTTAAACGTGCGTTTCCTTTGTTCCCGGATGTATTATACTATAAAGGTAAAATAACCTTACAAATTCATAATGACTTCATTGAAGAAAAAAGAGGTTCTTCAAATTATGTTAGGTAATAATGACATGAATATAACCGTTGATTCAATTTTAACTAAAATAGGTATCAATAAATCAGATGTAGGTTGTAAAGGATTGGAACGCTTGAAAAATGCTTTAAATAGTTTAAAGTCAAAAAGAAATGCAAAATATCAGCATTGCGGTAGGAAAATAGCTGTCTTTGAGTCACAAAATTCAGAGTGGTTAGATTCTGAATTTACTATACCTGACTTAGACCTCACAGCTAAAATAAGTAAGACTGATATACTTAAAAGAGGTCGTCCATCGCTCGATTTTGCAGAAAAATCTACTAGATCGAAAAGACGAGAAGTGTCTAAAATCAGTGAAGAACATGATAATGATCGTCAGAAACTATTAATGGCTACTAGTCATGCGGCACGAGTTTCAGGGGAAGCAGATTTGCGATCGGTACTTAACGAACTTTCAAAAAGCGAGGACCAGGCTAAGAAAATTAGAAAAATAATGACAACACCTTTTCCTACAATAGAAAAGAAAAGCCCAGAAGTGGCTTTAGCATTTCTTTTCGATAATTCTATGTCTAAACAAGTCTATCAGAATATGCGATTAGCGACCAAATCTAGTGGAGCAGACATTTGGCCTGCGTATAATGCGATTAGAGAAGCCAAAGAAAAGTTAAGACCGTCGAAAGAGTCAATTAAAATTTCTGAAACGTTAGCTGAAGTATCACTTCAAGAACTTTTAAACCACACGGTGAATAGAATAATAGAACTACAAAGAGAAGTTTTACACTGTCTTATTAAAAAAAATAAAATTACTGAGCTCAAAACTGTTCTGATGTGTTCTTGGGGATTTGATGGGAGTAGTGGGCATTCGCCTTACAAACAAGGTTATGATTGTTTCAATGAGAAACAGACTCCTACAGATGAAAATCTGTTCGTTACTACACTTATCCCCTTAAGGTTATCAAGTGAAGTGGATGTAATTTTATGGAATAATGTTACATCTCAATCTCCAAGATTTTGTCGCCCTATTCAAATTCGATACGCAAAGGAATCAACAGAAGTAATTCTTGCCCAAAAGAAGGCCATCGAAGAACAAATTCTGAAATTACAAGCCTTTGAAATTTTGATTGAAGGCTGTCGTCTTAAAGTACAATATACATTATTAATGACTTTAATTGACGGTAAGGTATTAAATACGATCACCAACACGCCATCAATGAAAACTTGTGCTATCTGTCATGCTGTTCCTAAACAATTTAACGATCTATCTAATATAAAGAGTGTGAAATTTATGCCTCATGAGGAGTCACTGTTACATGGAATCAGCCCTTTGCATGCCTGGATAAGAATTTTCGAATTTTGCTTACATGTTTCTTATAAATTGGTTATCAAAAGATGGGATGTCAGAGGTGCTAAGAATAAAGAACAGGTAGCATTAAGAAAACAAGAGGTGCAATCAATTCTGTGGGAAAAAATGGGACTCAGAGTGGATAAACCAAAGCCTGGAGGAAGTGGTACCAGCAATGATGGAAACACAGCTCGCAGGGCATTTAAAGATAGTAAACTTTTGTCTGATTGCCTTGGTCTTAATCACGAATTGCTTCAACGTTTTAAGGTAATTTTAATTAGCCTCTCTTGTCATCTTCCTCTCGATTCAAGTCGATTTAAAGAATTTTGCACCTCTACTGCAAAACTGTATGTCTCGCTCTATTCGTGGTACCCTATGTCTCAAACGGTTCACAAAATTCTTATTCATAGCGGAGAAATAATAAAAAACAGCATCTTACCGGTAGGTATGCTCGGAGAAGAAGCATCTGAAGCGAGAAATAAGGACTACAAAAAATTTAGACTCCAGCATAGTAGAAAGCATAGTAGGATGGCAAATTTGGAAGACTTGTTTTGTAGAGCTATGGACACCTCTGATCCTCTTTTATCGAGTTTACGTTTAAAAGAACGCCTTCAACAAAAAGTTCAATTATCTCTTCCTAAAGAAGTGCAACTTTTATTGAAAGAGGTTGAAGTAGATTCTAATCAATCAGGAAGTACCAATTACGTACAGGTAAGTGAAGAACTAGACGAATATGAAATTGAGGAAATTGATTTTACAGAAAAAATCTTATATTTAGACGACATAGAATTATCCGAGGAAGAAGACTCACAATCTGATGTAAATGACGATATTTGACCTCGTAGAGCAAGCAATTAGTATTTACCTATTTTTAAAAAAATTTATAAAAAAAATAAAAACCAATAAAATAATATTTAAAAACTTAAAAAAAATTTAAAACAACAAAAAATAAAAAAAAAACAGAAGGAGTCTGAAGTCGCACTGTAACCTCCTCGTGGTAGATTCCGGAAACTACAACTTATTATGTAGGCTAACTGCAGGCGTGTCTCTTTATCTGACATATTGGATCCACCATTTTCAATTGTTTAAATCTAATTGCAGATTTGTCAACAGCGATACAAAAAAGCCCGAGTAACAAGTTTCAAATTAATCAGATAAAATTTAAAAAAAAGGTCTGCATAAGGGATTCGACATTTTTAATTTCTAAAATCTGGCAGCAGATTCGTAATCAGCGCCCCCAAAAACCCCTAAATACTAAGTTTGGTAAAAAATAATTAATTTTAAAAAATTTATGTCCGCCATATTGGATCCGCCATTTTGAATTGTTGAAATCTGACTTCATATTCGTAATCAGAGACCATCAAAACCCCTAAATACCAAATTTTGTGAAAAAAATCCAATTTTTTAAATTTATGTCCGCCATATTGGATCCGCCATTTTGAATTGTTGAAATCTGACTTCATATTCGTAATCAGAGACCATCAAAACCCCTAAATACCAAATTTGGTGAAAAAAATCCAATTTTTTAAATTTCATGTCCGCCATATTGGATCCGCCATTTTGAATTGTTGAAATCTGACTCCATATTCGTAATCAGAGACCATCAAAACCCCTAAATACCAAATTTGGTGAAAAAAATCCAATTTTTTCAATTTCATGTCCGCCATATTGGATCCGCCATTTTGAATTGTTGAAATCTGACTCCATATTCGTAATCAGAGACCATCAAAACCCCTAAATACCAAATTTGGTGAAAAAAATCCAATTTTTTAAATTTCATGTCCGCCATATTGGATCCGCCATTTTGAATTGTTGAAATCTGACTTCATATTCGTAATCAGAGACCCCAAAACCTGTACATAGCGGTATTAAAAGTTATAAATTGTTGGTGGTTTGGAAATTATGAATTTTGGCCACTTATAAGGGTCTCCTGGCCCATAGTGTATAGTCGATAAGTTATCTTTAAAAGAACAAATAGTTCACAAAAATAGGCTTAAGATTTATCAACAATAAGTAGTTTTAAAGACCGGTCTAAACTTAGAAAATTAATACAATATATACATATAAATAAAATTAAGATTACTCTTATGTACATTTTTTATTTTAACAATTCAATGTAAAAGAATGTTCATACAAAAAAAAAGTTGTATGAGCATTCTTCCGAAGAAGGGAGGTGTAGTATGATTATAAGTCGGATATGCCTTAACATTAATATTCATAAACATTTTGTTTTGGTTTTTATTTTATTGTCCACTTATGCATTCACTGTGCTGTGCCGTTTAAATAAAGTATCATATTTCTTAAAAGGTTCATTACACTTGAAAGTAAACGCAAATATAGCTAACGTAATTGTTATATGCGCGGCGCGTGAATGCTAGAATCATATTACACAAGTAAACACCGAAAAATTGTTGTTGGCTTGCATTGATAAAAGTTACTATAAAAACGCTTGTAATTGGTATGTAAGACACAATAAAGAAAATAATCGTTCGCCAAGCTGGATGCCTAGCTTGGAACGATAAACAAATAAACATATTTAACTTCAATAAATATTCTTTCATTACATAAGAAACTTAGCCGAAGGAACCATACCTCTAAAACGAATTCTGATGTCCCCCAATTTGGGTCGAAATTTTTAGTTTCTTTTCTTTAACTCACTTAAATTAATTTTTTCATTTACATATGTTCTGACTAAATAAATTTCTTAAGAGAAAAAATAGATATTATTAAAAATAAATAATAAATATTATTATAAATAAATAAAAATAAAGAAAAAACATAGCCATTTAACTGATTTTTTCATGTAAAGGCCAAAAATGGTGATATTTTTAAATTGGGGGACATCAAAATTCGTTTTAGAGGTATGGTTCCTTCGCCAAAGTTTCTTATTTTGATCCCTAGAATACGATTTTCACAGAGCAATGAGCGATTTTTAAATCGACCCGCCCTAGTGTATATAATTAATAGAGTATATGATTGTAGTTATCTATGTAGAGTTTTTCGAGAATATTTTTAATCAAATTTGTAATTTAATAGATTTTATCGTCTTTCAGTTCAGAAATAAATCTACGGCGTTGTTGCTGTTGCTACTGGAAAATCGCTGCTATGCGAAAGAAAACTAAAAACCGTCTACCAGCGAAGCGTTTCGTGAACTATCTTTGTTTTCTATTTTGTATTTTCTGAAAACGCTTCCTTTGTCAATACAGGACCAATCTCGGTAGACATTTTGGCAAAAGAAATGCAGAACTTATACATATATAAGGCTATCCAAACAAGGCGGTGGAGCAAGGAGTAACGAAATTGCAACAGAAGAAAGGCGTAGTTTGTTCATTCATTGGCAAAACCGATAGATCGAAGCATGACAGTTCATAGATTTGGCCATGGCAGTTCACCAAAAAGAGGGTAAGTCGTATTGGGATTGTGATTTCTGAGGTTTTAATTAATCAAACTAATGAAAACGCAGTGCCGTGTGCCAAATGCAGTTTGTTCCGTTTTTATACAGAAGACGCCGTGGCTAGAAAGTAAGTGTATGTGCGTAAAATTTCTTGTGCTTGGTTGTTTCCATTGCTTTCACCTCCTCTTCTTCTTTACCAGCAAGTAATTCCCTTTCCTTTTGTTTGTTTATAAAGGGTTTTCCAATAACAGGTGTTATGAATGAATGCATTGCGCTATCGAGAGATGATTAATGATTTTTTATGGCCGAAATTGGATGGTATTGATCTGGACAACTTTATTTTCAACAAGACGACGCTACGTGCCACACAAGCAACGAAACCATTGATCTTTTACGGAGAAAGTTTCCGAACCGTGTTATCTCTCGAAGAGATAATCACAATTGGCCACCGAGATATTGTGATTTCACACCTTGTGACTTTTTTCTTCGGCGCCACGTGAAAGAGAAGATCTACGCCAACAGCTCAGGGTCGATTAGAATCCTCAAAGATTGAATTTGTGAGGATATCGAGGGCATAGGGGAGTCACTTTGCAATTCAGTTATGCAAATTTGATGAAACGATATTGTCCTAGAAGCGTGGTTGTGGTGTTCATTTGCCTGATGTTATTTTCCACTTTAAAATGATGATTAAGCCTTGCCTAACTCCAATCTGTATTTTGGAGACCTTGGATAATCTATCTTGTACCAAAACTCTCGATTCGGTATGGCGCAGAGTCATCATTACCATGTGTGTCAACTTTTTGAGGAATGTGGAATGCATTGCTAAAATATTACAGGTATATTCATTTTGTTAATGCAGTCAAATGCTGGCTTAAAATCAATAAACAGCGTGTGTAGGTTGATGTTGTGCTCATAGCATTTTTCCGTAGACTGTTTTAGGCAGAATCTTTGATCCGTCGTCGCTCTTCCGGGTGAGAAACCACATTGGTATTCTGGTAAAACTTTTCCCGCATAACTAATAAGTCTTTTGATGACGATTTTGGCTAGTAATTTATATGTTGCATTGCGAAGCGATATACCGTGGTAGTTTTTACACTTTGTTAAAATTGATTGGTATTATAAGTGCCGTGTTCCATTCACTAGGCATCATTTTATCTTTCCTAGTCAGCGTCATCAGATGATGTAATTGTTCCATAAATACCACGCTTCCGCTTCGTCTTCTCCAGGAGATTTAAAGTTTTTCATTTGGTTAACCGCTTTTACTATATCAGTTTATGTAGGGGAGTTCTGATTTTCTTCTATCATGCCCTGACAGCGACTGCCTACAAGTGAAACGACTCCATTTGCAGGTGTAACTGCTCCGGCATTGAGCAGCTCCTTAAAGTGTTCCACCCATCTTTCATTACTTCTTTTAAATCAGGCTCCTCTGAGGCTTCGCACGTCAGTTCTTCTTCTGGTGTTGATGATTACGTGATCAAGTTGGTTTGCGTTATTTGTTCCTGGTATTCGCCATGTTCCTTTATGCATGCCCTTATGAGGAAACGCTGTGCTTGCGATGAAGGTAGAGGTTGCGCTTGCGAAATTACATAGCCGTTTGTCATTTTCAGATGTTATCTCATGGAGCGAATATTTGCCAACTATGCTTGACGTAAAATTTTCTGTACCTATTTCAGCGTTAATGTCCCCCGGTATGAGAATGGTGTCATGCTTCTTGATTTAGTAATAATGTCTTCCAAAGCAGAATAAACAGTGTCTTTGGCATCTTCGTTTGCAGACTCTGTCGGTGCGTACGCTGATACAAGCGTTGCGTTGCTAAATACTCCTTTTATTCTTAGTTTTCATAACCTATCATTAATTGGTTCAAATCCTAGAAATTTGTTTTTCATTCGTATATTCATCCAAAAACCAACGTCGCTCCTTCCAGCTTTATTCTCTTCGCCGGTGTAGAATAGCAGATATTCTCTCTTTCTTATTTCACCAAAATAGAATAGCACATATTCAGACAATTAACGACACTCATCGGGAGACTCTTACCACCTTTTTCAGCTCCTGACCTCCGAATGCCGTCATCGGAGTCCAACCACCACCCATTGCAGACGAAGAGTTCCAACTTCCCCGAGAGTCCCACACAACCTTGGCCCAATTGCGCTCTGGATACTGCAGTTAAACTCCTACCTATCCCGAATCGACGCCGACATACTAAACATATGCCCGGCATGTGAATGCACTCCGCACGACACTAACCACCTTTTTACCCCAACAAACCCACTCATCGAACACCCCTCTCCCTCTGGATCCAACCTGTCGAAACAGCAAGTTTCCTGGGTCTACTGCTGGATGAGATGAGACGAAGACGACCGCTGAGTACGTAGTATACTGACAAGTTACTACTACAACAACAACAACAACACATATTCTCTCCTTTTTATTTCATCAAAATCTTTCCACCGTATTTCTTATAGAGCCGCCAGATCCATTTCACATTTCAGGAGCGCCATAGCAATTTCCTTCATTTTATCAGGTTGTAACATTGTTCAGGTATTCCAAGATCCAAGTTCCCAATCTCGTTTTGGTTTTCCATGCGCAAAGTCGTCAACATTTTTGGGTTCGTTCCGAGGGTTTGTTTAGCTTCATCACAATTACTTCGCTGAGTAGGTTATCGGCCTTACGTCAGCTAGACTGATTTCTCTTATTGCCGTCGGCTGGTCTGATTTGCCCCAGACCAATGGGTTACCAATATCCCTTTCGAGATTTGGTGTCAGGTATGGTTATCCCTATGCGATAGGGTTATCGCGCCCACGCTCGGTCGTCATTGCCTCTTTGGTTATCGACAGGGTGTACCGACGTTTCGATAGGAGAGGCTATGTATTCGCATCATTACCCCATTAACACCCTTATTTCATGAAGTGATTTTTATACACATTTTCTTTTTTTTTTATGCACAGATCAGCGAGTCGTTGAATCCTTTCCAGTGGCTTTAAGTATGTCAGTTTTCTTGTCGCAGTCCACCATACTAAGGCCCCATATAGCAATATCGGTCTAACTACAGCCGTGTAGCACCAGTGCATCAGAGAGGGTGATAGACCCCAAGTAACACAACGCATTACTGGCCTTTTTCACCCTTTCCTCAACATTGTGCTTCCACAGCAATTTACTGTCTAGTATTATTCCGACGTACCTTGCATGACCTTTGAGAAGTAGTTCGTTGTTCCTCCACCTTGCGGAGTGCCTCTGCATGCATATTTGGTGACGCTCGTATCGTTCCATTCCGCTCTTAGGAATGGAGCTCTATAGGGATGGAAGAATTTCTTATGAAACACCTCTGACGAACAAGATTAGCTACCGGCACCACATTCTAACTATTCTCGAAATAAATTTTCAAATTTTAGTTCATATAAGTACACACATTTTTAAGCATAAATGACAGAAATGTCAAAAGAGGAAACAAATTTATTTTTCTCGACGAATAAGTTCGTTCGCCACTCACAATGCAAATTTTAGGTGTGTTCGCCAAACCGTTCGGCAATCGCTTCGCAAGTGACAATATCAGCCATAGGCACACTTTTAGTCAAAGCACAAAACTTTGAGAGAAGAAAACGAAACTTTGACAGCTTCGGCGTAGTACGGAATAAATGCGACATTATTTTGAGAAAAGAAAGCGCCACCAAACAATGTTGTCGTTTAGCACCTACCCTTTTATTTATACTTCAGTGAAGTATTAATAGAAATTTTAAAATTCCACATTTTCAATGGAAGAATTTTTAAAACTTAAGCCTTAGCACATGGAACTTAAGAAATATAACTTCATTATCATTGCCATATATCTATATGTGAACGTATGTACGTACATATGTCGAAGAGTTGAACTTTTTATTAATACCAATTTATATGAAAGTTAACCACTTTAATTTAAAAATATTTTATCAACGATAATTGACTGCCACTTTAGTCACATGGCCAATGAGTTTGTCATTATAATTTGCTTTAATAATTGACACATGTCGTGTTACGATTACATTTGAACCAAAAACAGACACAGAGTTGAACAAATGACTGAAGGGAAAGGAGCAGATAAACCGACAGACAACAGGCAGACAGATAAATGTAAATAACAATAATGATGCTTGTCACATACTACTTTATATGTATGTAGATATAGGCAGATATGCAGATATACAGAATTGACAGTCGTGTTTAAATACCCATATCTATGCAAATTCATTGTATGAACAAACATCAGCTGATATGTGATTGAATGTACTAACGCCGCAGGAAAATCCTGATGCTCTAGTGAATTTGGGATAATGATTTGCTGGTGCTTTCTTTTCTATGCATGCAACTGGTCGAATATAAATTAATTTTGTTTTCCTTAAAAGTTCCAATGTTCTTCCGATGTGCCCCTTTTAAATACTTGACAACGTTTTAATTGAAAATATTGTTTTCTGTTGAAATCAGCCTTTTATAGGCAAATAAACACGCAAGGGCTTTTGAAAATGCTCTTTATCTAGCAATAATTATAAGTGTTCGGCTTCCAGTTATAGGTTACTTCGACATTGTATCGAATATTTTCTTAAGGGCTTAAGGGGTTACATGAGTTTCGTGCGTTCAAGAAATCGATTTTTTTTACCTATTAATTTCTAAAACATCTCAAGAATATTATCCTAAATTTTGAAGTCCATCCGAATAATAGTTTCGGAGATATAGCCTTTGGAAGGTGTGCGCTCAAGCAACTTTTATTGTTACTCAAAACTTTAAACGCCTTTTTCTCGGAACCGTGTTTTCAAAGCCGGTTGTCAAATGTTCTCGAAAACTACTCAACCAATCTTGAGGAAATTTTACACAGGTATTCGAGATACAATTTACTCGAGCTTGAACGAAGGATTTTGTTTTTTTTTTCAATTACAACTATTTAAAAAAAAATGTCAAGCAAAATTTACCGAAATGTTCTTTTTTTTGCAAAATGTCTGCCAAAATTCCAATTTTTACTTCTTTTTCTTTCCTTCGTTCAAGCACGAGTTTATGGTCTTAAATACAACACTTATTTTGGTTTTTTCTTTAATTTTTGATGATCCTGTCAGTAGTTATGCTGACAACGCGGACGCACCTTTTTTCCGAGGAGTCACCGGATATGACGTCGCAATGGAGGAGTTATAATTTTTTTTTTTCTGAAAATTTCAGAAATTATTCTTTAAATATGTATCTATAAGACAGAAAAAAGTTTGAATTAAATAAATAATTTTGTACATGGAAAAAAAAATATTGAAAATAGGCCTTTATTTACCCGACGAAACCCATGTAACCGCTTAAACAAGAAATACTGGAATATTTTCCATTACCGCTGCTCGGCTCTCAGTAAATTTGACGAAATCAGATGATGAGCAGATGAAGTTGTATAGGCTTGTTTATAATTTTGTATTTTCAAACAAGTTTTCTCCTCCTACTGTCCTCTTTGTTTATCTTATCCTAATCTAATAGTGGAACAACATCAAGACGCACACCACAAATAGGAGGAGGAGCTCAGCCAAACACCCAAAAAGGGTGTACGAGCCAATTATGTATGCATGTATTTAATGTAATAGGCAGTCGCCGTAGTCAAATGGGTTGGTGCGTGACTACCATTCAGAATTTAGAGAGAATGTATTTCTGCCATGAAAAAGTTCCTCATAAAAAATATCTGCCCTTCGGAGTCGGCTTGAAACTGTTGTGGAACAACATTAAGATGCACACCATAGCGTGTACGATCCAATTATAAAGGGTCCGCCATATAAAATATATAAAAATGCTATAAAAAAGAAACTACTCAATATTTTTCCAAACTGTTTTTTTTTATTTTGAAGCACGATCTTTCCGCTTAATAATGGAACACAACTTCATTCATATGCCTGCCTCGGCTAGCCATGCACCATCCCATACGATCGGTCCAATTTTTCAACACATTTTCGATTGTATGCGGCTGTATTTCAGCTATGACATCGCGTATGTTGGTCTTCAGTGCATCAATTGTTGCTGGTTTGTTGGCATAACACTGGGCTTGGTGTACGCACTGTTTTTGGTCGGTCACGCGTTGGTTTGTCAATAAGCAATCCAGCAACTTTTTTCGCAAAGTAACTCACATACGCTTCATTCGGTGCTTTTCTTCTTCCCATTGCGTACGTAATTTTCGTACACATTCTGCAACATTACCATGATTTTCAAAGTAATGTCGCAATATTTCCCAGCGTTCTTTGAGCGTATACACAACCATTTTCGTTCAGCGGAAGAATAAAACTAATTTTCTGTCAAATCAGAAGACAGCCAAGTGTTACCATTCTTCAAATAATACCTAGTTCAAATCCGTAACGATAGATGTCGGGCCCTGTATAATATACTAGCGGACCCGACAGGCTTCGTTCAGTCAAATAGATTTTGAATGTGGCAGTTTATGTTTCGACCTTAATACGTTTTTACTCTGCTGACCCTCACACACCGCCCTAGCATCATGGTGACGGTTCTGTTCAGGAGAATTAAAGAAAAGGGTCAACGCGGGTGACCTAAGTATCTTCGCTTCCACGAACTTTGGCCACCCTTTTGGGACCCACTAATAGCCCCGACTGAGATGTTTGCCAGAGGGCTTCAAACTAAGAGGGGAACTTAAGGTTCAAACCTGATTGAAACATAATCTAACGGGATAGGGGGAACCTAAAGGTGACAAATATTTATAAAGTGGGTGCTTCAATGAAAAAAACATAGAGATAATCAATTATTTATTATTATTATTATTAACATAGGGTTAATAACCGATATAATAAAGAATAATTAAATTAAACGTATATAAGTACTTTCAGTAATCGGTTTATTGTAAATCAAGTAAATCATAATTGTTACCAAAAATCTGTTTTATTTTCATTGTAGTGCTTTATGATGTACTATACAATGTTTTTTGTTTGATTACCTGGTGAATATACAAACAAATCTGATGGGTTTCCAACACGGGAACAGGCAAGATACAATTGACCATATGAGAAACATGGGTTTTCTAGATTAATTAATAATGTTTGTCTTTTGTTCTTCTCAAAATATGTTTGGATTTGTTCAGGCCTGCATGATTATTTACTTACCTAGTTTTATTTATTATTTGTGAATGAAATCATTCCTTAACTCGTTCTGAAACTAAAACAAAGGAAAGAATATTGCGAGGCCAATCAAATCTATAGCTCTTACATTTTTTGACTTTTCAATTTGGTCAGGTTCACGATATTATCACTTTTGTGTATACGCATTAGATCCTCCAACGCGAACACACACACATGAACGCGCAATATTTGTATGGGAAAAAGAAAAGGGCTGTTTTAGGGTTTTACCGGAAATTATTCGATTTTTTCTTGTCGTACAAACCATCCTTGGACTTGAAGGAACATTAAAAAAAAATTGTTAAGATTGGTCCATGCGTTGTTGAGTTATGCGCTTATCAACACATTTTGCGATTCATTTTTATATTATAGAATATGTATATATATAATAGGTTGTCCATATTCGACGGACCCATGTATTTTTTTTTTTATTGTAAAAGAAAAACACAATTTTTTTGATGTTGTCGATAATAATCATTTTATTTGGTTCAAGTAAATTTGTTGACATCACTTTTTGAATATGAAAAAAGCACCATTTGGGGGAAGTCATGCTTCGTTATTACCTTTAAAAAGAAACGAAAGCAGGTGAAAGGTGTCGTATATTGATCAGTATTCACGTTAGGAAGTTTAAAATGTGGATGTTTATATTTTCTGGTAAATAGCATTAGCCCTGTTTTATCAGAGTTGATTCTGAGACCACAACTGACAACCTAGCAACTGAGTACAGTTTATCATCTCTCCCAGATCTCAGGCATGACTGGGCGCCACATACCATTAGGTCATCGACGTATGTCACCTTAATAGCACCCTTATTTCACTTAATCAGAACATCGTCAATAGCAACTAACCTTGCGGACTCCCCTGGTACGAATCTAGTGGCTTTAGCCCCCGAGTTATACCAGTTTTATGAGGTATGTATAACCATACTCGCTAGCGACAAATCTTGCTCAATAACTCATAAAATCCAATGTTTATCTCGAAAATATCTATTCTCATTCATACCCATTGAACCTATGGCTAATCGAATGGCAGTCATATATGGGCAAACCGCTCCTCGCATTATACTAATTTTATATTTGCAATTTGAATTTATTCTTCGGGGAAAAACTATTTTCCACTCCCAAATTCAATTTTCTTTCTCTTTGATACTTCCGCACAAAAGCACTTTCACCATATTTTGTATATTTCGGCTTTCATTTTTGTCGGGAATATGTTCCAAATATGTGGCATGTTGCAGCACAAAACGCAACAGCATAATGCCTGGAGCAGCAGCGGCAAGCTGCATAGGAATGCATACATGCTTTATATCTATTTGTGTGTGTGTGCTTATGCACAGCAGTAGGTAAGTGGTGTTGGCAAAGCTCCAAATCAAATGTATTTATTACCGTTAAACGTTATGCCAACAAATTTTTTCTAGTAGCGAAATTACGAATTATTCCAAGGAAATAACGAGCGAAATGCATTACAAAAGCGCAGCGCTTGCGGCCATTAAAAAGCGAAACCACGTGCTCTGAATTTTTTACAGATGGCAAATTTGTTCTGTAGTTATTTGTGTTTCAATTTATGGCGTCCATTACTTGTTGCCTTACACGCTTGCTTTCGTAATACCTCGAATAAATTGCAGCAGCGAATGGTGAAATTAAAAGAAAAACAATTTTTTTTTGTGGAGTTTTTATAAAAAAGTTCCCACAAATACCACATAACATTGAATACCATAGCGTAGGTGCATACAAATGTAGTTTTAAAAAATGTTTTTTAATATTTTGTAAAATTTTTACAGAGGAAAATAAATTCAAAGTAGAGTTGACGCTAACCGGCACCATTTGGACACGCCAAGTGAAGCTAAGTCCTACTCCACCTGATCTTTCCAACGCAAAGGAGGCCTTCCTATTCCTATGCTACCACCAGCTGGTACCGCATCGAATACTTTCAAAGCCGGAGCGTTTGTATTCATTCGGACGACATGACCCATCCAACGAAGCGGTTGGATCTTTATTCGCTGCGCTATGTCCATGTCGCCGTAAAATTCTACAGCTCATTGCTTCATCGCCTACGATACTCACCGTCGGTAACGTTCAAAGATCCAAAAATGTATCTATTCTCATCGTCCATGCTTCTGCGTCATACAATAGGACGGGCATGTTGAGAGTCTTAGAAAGTTTAGTTAGTTTTGTTCGTCGAGAGAGGACTTTACTACTCAATTACTTACTTGTAAGGATAGTTTTATGTGTAGAAGTCTTCCGGGCTTCGCCCAAGTATCTCTGGGTAGCTTCGAAACAGCAGAAAAAAGCTAATGTGAAAAGGCGAAGCAACCCAAGATATCTGGATGCGGGCTGGGCTACATGTACCAGTCATGTACAAATACCCCCAATGAAAAATAAACAAAGCCTCGGATGAGTAGTGTCATTACATATTCAATGTATGCTACCCTTGATGGGAACTCGACCTAGGCGCTGTATACCATACAACATGTCATCCGAGAGGCCTACCAATTAATTTTTTTTTATGTTGAGGTTATTAAAAGGAAAAAGCAAGTTTTTGCATCAGATTAGTTTTTAGATAAAACTAGCATTTTTAAAGTTCTCGAGAGTTTATAACAATTAAGCGTATAACTGGTGAACGCCATCACAAAAAGTAACCTGGTTTCTGTGAAGTTTATATGCTCCTACCTGCGGCTATTAGCCAGAACGTTTTTTGTGTGTGTATAAGCTGAAGCAGAATTACACAAACAATTTGCAGATCTTCTCGCTTTTGAATCCTTCTCGTAACGAAAACATGATATTATATTTGATATGCCTGCCTAGAACCATGACTTTTACGTCCTAGAAAGGGAGAGTCTCATTTTTAATTTAAAATTTATTTATTTAGTCTAACACAACAAACAAAGCTTATAATTCAGTGTAAGATACTAATTGTGTACAATATTATATAATGCATGAAAATTAAAAATTGATACAATTTGAACTGAATTAAATTGAATTGAATTAAATTAAATTACATACATATATTATTCATGAAAGGTAAGATAGGAAGGAAAAGAGAGATCAATACATGAATTTTTGCCAAGTAGATGCATGCTATTTATTTTGGTTTGTAATGCTATTTCAAAGTGCAATGTATCAGGTCAGTCCATAAATTCGTGCGTATTTAACCCATAATTTCACTTTTGTACCATATTTGTATAAAAAAAATTATTCGGGGAATATAACGGAACTATTTATATTTTGTTTGATATATTGTGCATTCAACAATTGATTTTAATCCCGCATAGAAGCACGGGTTGTTAAAAGTAAAATGGAATCTTCGAACGCGTATAAGAGGCATTTTTTTATAAAAGTGGTAAAAATGCAGCAACTGCTGCTTCAGAAATAAACACTGTTCACGGAGAGGCTACCGTGAGTGTAAGGACAGCGCAAAAGTGGTTTTAAAAATTCCGAAGTGGTAACTGCGATGTGGAGGATGCTCCGCGCGCTGATCGTCCTGAAGTCCTTAACTCCGACGCCTTGCTCGAACTCGTGGAAGCTGAGCCAAATTCGACAGTCGATATGATAGCTCAGAAGTTAAATTCATCGCATGGTTGTTCACAGTTCACAGGCACCTGGTTCAGTTGGGAAATGTTTGAAAGCTGGGAAAATGTGTTCCGCATAGACTTTCCGTCGCCACCCTTCAGCAGAGAGTGAATGTGTATTCTCAGCTGCTGCAACGGTTTGAAAATGAAAGCTTTTTGAACCGTTTCGTTACTGGTGATGAAAAATGGGTCCTTTACTATAATCTTGTTTGCAGACGCCAATGGTTAGATAAAGATGAAACACCAGAACGGACCCCTAGAGATGGCCTTCACCCCAAGAAGATTCTCCTGTCTATTTGGTGGGATATGGCCGGTATTGTTTATTATGAACTTCAGGAAACAAACCAGAAGATAACTGCTGCTTATTATTCCCATCAGCTATCAAACCTGAATATGGCACTTAACAAGAATCGACCGTCTTTAGTGAATAGACGCAAAGTTTTGTTTCACCACGACAATGTAAGACCTCATACCGCAAGGCAAACATTAGGCAAGCTGAACGAGCTCGGATGGGAGCTAATGCCGCATCCATCATACTCTCCGAACTTTGCACCTTGTGATTATCACCTTTTCCGTGGACTTCAATCCCATATGAGTAAGAAGAACTACTCCTCAAAAGAAACTATAAAAAGGGATATCGAAGCGTATTTTGGCTCCAAGGACAACACATTTTTTGATCAGGGAATTAAAAATTTGCCTAAACGTTGGGAAGGCATTGTAAATAATGAAGGAAAATATATTATTGATTAATACATACTTTATGGCGGCCGCCGTAGCCGAATTGGTTGGTGCGTGATTACCATTCGGACTTTACAGAGAGAACGGTGGTTCGAATCTCAGTGAAAGCAAAACTAATAAAATCATTTTTCTAATAGCGATCGCCCCTCGGCAGGCAATGGCAAATCACCGAGTGTATTGCGGCCATGAAAAAGCTCCTCATAAAAACATATCTGCCGTTCGGAGTTGGCTTGAGACTGTAGGTCCCTCCATTTGTGAAGCAACATCAAGACGCACACCACATATAGGAGGATAATTATATATGTGTAATAAATACTTTAAACATCTTTCTTATTAATTTTAAAACCACTTTAAAAAACGCACGAATTTATGGACTGACCTGATATTAGGGGGGACCAAGTTGGTTTTATTTATATTATTATGAACTGTTAAAACCAACCGAAACCATCACTGGGGATCTGTATCGACTTCAATTGATGCGGTTGAGCCGAACACTGCGCGAGAAGCGCCCGCAATACGCGGAGAGACATGAAAAAGTGATTATACAACATGACAGCGCTCGGCCTCATGTTCCCAAAAAATGGCTTGATATGTGGATAGCCTCAAAAGATGAACCGCGACGGTATACGAGATCTACCAGAAAGATGGAGGAAAGTAGTAGCCACTGACGGGCAATACTTTGAATGATTCACTTGAAACCATTTTTTCAGAATAAAGATGTATTTTCATCAAAAAAAGAGCGAGAACTTAGTTGCACACCTAATATAAAAAAGGTACCGTCATGTCACTTCTGACATGTAGGCGACACTTTTGGAAGACCCTTTATAAACATTCACTTGTATTTGTAGTAGAAAAATGAATTGAAGTAAACTCTAAGAAATATTTTATAGGTAGTAGTACTTGTTTATGCAAATAAAATATGCAGATTGAGTGTTAAATAACGGCAACAGATCCGCTAGTCAAACTTCGGCAATGAGTTCGGGCGGTGTAAAGCAAAGTGTAGAAAAACGGAGCTCTATAGCAATGAAAGCAAGTTTTGCAAATTTTAACAGTGCTCTTACATATCTTTACATGCATATGCGTTCGTGTGTTTACATGTATATGTATGTACATATATTTTATGAAAATAAATTTTGTAGTCATACGAAATACTTGTTGTAAAACTTGCTAAATCAAAGCGAATTTGTTAGTGGAGGCGCAAACACTTCACAAGGCGGAAGGGGAATATCGTGAAGTACGCTCCGGGATTTATTTGACAAGAACTAACGTGGAAACGATTCTAAACACAAATTGCAGATGGGTGTGTACGGGTGTGTGGGTATATACGCTTTTTAAGAGTATTTAAAATGAAAGTTATGCGCTCTATTGAACTTGAAAAAGATATGCATTGAAGAGTGGATGTGAAAGTAGGGCACAGGTTAGCGAAAATAGTCGTAAATGTAACAGATATAATAGAGAGTCAGGGTGGTGGGCTAGTGGCAAACGATTTCGCAGCTGAGAGCATTAGTTTTAAACTGTTTCCGACTATTGATGTACATATGCATGTTTGTTAGTTGAACGTGATGAGCGAAGTTTTATTATTGTTTTCTGGCATTCATATACAGTGGTTCAAATGTCTAATCGTACATGCAGAGAGCTCATCTTCAATATTAGTTTTAAAAGAGAAAATTTGTTTAATTTAAAATAATATACACTGATTTTATTTCATAATAACTTAATTTATTTCGTCATATACAAAAGTTTTAAGTTTGCACAACATTTTCTTAAAAAAAAAAAACAAAACCAAATGAAATTCATGTCCAAACGAATAATCGTACATAAGTAGACGTCGACTGGATACAGTTATCCTATAAGCATTTTTTTCAAATTGTGTTTTGCACTGGACTATAAATAAATTCTTATTTAGTTATCCAGATTGCTTTAAGTGATAAACTTAATCGGTACGTAATGGCACCTTCAGAAAAACAGACAACGGTAGAAGAACGAAAATTAATAATTAAATTGCACGAATCCCGAAAAACTTTTAGAGAAATCGCAGTTTTAGTAAATAGAGCTCATTCTACCGTGCAATATATCATTAAAAGTTATAAAAATGACCTCTCTATTGTAAATAAAAGTCGTGTTGGCCAAGGCAAGAAGCGCGATGAACGTTTGATTTTAAGGGAAGTGAAAAAAAATGCTTTTGTAACAGCAGTAGAAATTAACAGAACATAAAAAAAAGACTGATAAGATAGTTTGTGATGAGACAATCCGAAATGTTTTGAAAAGAAACAATTATCATGGCAGAATAGCACGAAAAAAGCCATACATAAGTCCTGAAAACAAAAAAGCTCGCATGGAATTTGCTACAGACTATATTACAAAAGATATTAACTTCTGGAAAACGGTAGAAACAAAATAAAATTTAAATTATTGGCACTAAATTTCTTTTTTGACAGGTATTATTCACAGATGAAAGTAAATTTAATTTAAAAGGGTCCGATGGAAAGTGCTACGTATGGCGAAAACCCAATGCAGAATTTGATTGTAAAAATACAAAGCCTACTGTGAAACACGGTGGTGGATCAGTGATGGTGTGGGGGTGTGTTTCGAGTTCAGGTGTTGGAAATATTGAATTTATTGAAGGCAATATGGATAAATACAAGTATTTAGATATTTTAAAAAATAATGTGAAGCAAAGTGCCGAGCGTTCGGGGATAATAGACAATTTTACTTTCTACCAGGACAACGATCCGAAACATACATCAATGGTTGCGAGGATGTGGCTTATTTATAATTGTCCAAAACTACTCCAAACCCCAGCACAATCACCTGACCTTAACATAATTGAGCATGTATGGGAGGAATTGTCTAAAAGATTAAAGGACAAAGTCTTTCGAAATGTTAATGAGTTGAAAGAAACTCAACGAACTGAGTGGTATAATATTTCACCAGAAGTATGTAAAAACTTAGTAGAATCGATGGCAAAACGTTTGAGTGCTGTGCTTAAAGCTAAAGGACTCTCTACTAAGTATTAATTTTAAAAATATTTAGTTTGAGAGCATAAATTCAGTATTGTACGATTATTCGTTTGGACATGAATTTCTTTTGTTTTGTTTGTTTTTGTTTTTTTTTAAGAAAATGTTGTGAAAAGTTAAAACTTTTGTATATGACGAAATAAATTAAGTTATTATGAAATAAAATCAGTGTATATTATTTTAAATTAAACAAATTTTCTCTTTTAAAACTAATATTGAAGATGAGCCCTCTGCATGTACGATCAGACGTTTGAACCACTGTATGTTTTCGTATTTATATTGTACCTGTCTAGTAACTCATCAAAGTTACATAAACATTTTTCCACTTTTTTTAACGATCCAATAAAATGCAGTTTAGAGGGAATAATATGAAATAAATGGATTGAAAACTCCCACGGCGGAGAGAATACAAAAGATGTGGCCAACATCAGACCGTTAACAGGCTCTCAACGATTTTGAAGGAATCAGCTGACGTAACGGTTTATTTTATTTACAACAAATGTTGGCAAAAATGTAGTTTGTAGTGATCATTTACGAAGAAATCAGTGAGCCACTGCCGATGTTCCCCCGTTGCCGTCTGATTGGAAGACTGGTTGTATTAACCTAACCCCACTTAACACATTTCGTTTTCATTTCATTCACTTTTCTCTCTTTAAAATCCCCTGTGACGCAACAGCTAGTCTTACAATTTTGCTTCGGTTGGCCAAACCTTATAATCAACCATACTTGGAGAACTTCGACTACTTAATAGCAGTTCTAAGAGGTATTATTAGCTCAAATGACGTACACTATTTATCAGATTAGATATCTAAATTGAGCAAAGACTGATCAAACAGGAAATACAAAATTTTAGCAGATTAAAAAAAATAAAATAAAACAAAAATAAAAAAATAATAAAAAAACTGAATAGCCAAATATTTATAACACATATTTTGAACGAAAAATTTGTAATGGGATTCATATCATTTTCTCAAAAAACAAAAACAAAAAATATAAAAAAAATAATAATTAAGGAAGTGCTAATTCAATCCTTATTAAAGCGCGCACATTTTAGCAAAATTAAATTCGTATTGGCTATTCATATTTGGAATCTAATAACCCTATATATTGTAACATCAAAAGGACGGACGGAAATTCAGTCTTTGCACATAAAAAGGGGACATGGATCTTGCGGGATCTCAATAATGTTTAGGTTAGGTTAGATTAGGATAAATGGCTGCACAAACGCGGGCTCACTTAAACAAGGAATGCAATTCATTCACTGTGATTCCATACAGAGGAAAAAGAAAAAACATAGGGGGAAAACAAAACAAAAACTGAAGAAAGTAAAGAAGGAGGATGATAACCAAACGGTGACTAATTACATTAACCACTTCGTTCTGCTGATGAAATTCACCAGGAGCGTAATGTTTAAATCTGCTATAATCGTAGGTGTAGCAAAAAAGTGAGACCCCATATGCCTGAATTTTAGCCCGCCGAGAGCAGGGCAGCTGAGGCGACGGTGCTGATATGACTTCACTTCGTCCTCCAAACAGTTTTTGCAGAAAGGACTTGAGCCAATGCTAAGCCTCACCGCATGGACACCTAATAGAGAACACCCACTAAATTTAGGAACTGCGGCTTTGTTAGCCTGATAAGCTCCCTCAGCGCTTCTGAACTACCCAGGGCCAGAAGGATTACGCGATTTTGAGCGTTTGCGCACTATGTAAGCGCTAGCTGAGTTGATGTGGGGCCCATCTTTTCAGAAGCAGATCACAGCTTCTCAAGGGAACCCCAATATTCGCATTTTGCGGCGAAACCTTCTCGAGGGTCCCCTGTCTCGGCAACTCATCAGCCCAGTACTTTCTCGCTATGCCACTATGCCCGAGGACGCAAATGAGTCTTGTTTTTTTGTTTTTTTTGGTGGGTGAGGTTGGGTTCAAAATGCATTCGCACTTACAGCGACCATCGTCTACTGCGTCGTGCGGTATGGCCACTAAAACGATCCCTCCTCTCCTTCTGGGCAGACACCCTTCCCGGAACTGCTTTCTATATTATTTCGGGAGGGCCCAGAACGGCAACCATGAGGGACCAATTCTATTCACCCGAGTCTGGGTCCACCATATTTGCAGCCAGCTTTCATGCTTTAGGCTCGTCTTCTTGTGTCTCTATCTGTGCGGGTTCACTTTGTTGCACTGTGTCGAGGTCGATCTTTTCTCTTTCGTAGTACGTTTTCGATTTATTTCTTTACTGCGTTCCAGTTGTCATCGCGATCGAGTATTTTGCTGATTATGTTGCTCGGTGCGATGTCGCCAATCTGCTCCCTCAGAGCATATCTTTCCGCGAGCCATCTATAACAACTAAAAAATGTGGGATCAGCATAATCGCTCAGCGCTTCGCAGTATACGCAGTTGGAATCGGTTACCTTGCCCATGCGGTATAGGTATCTCCGGAAGTATCCGTGGCCCGAAAGAAATTAAGTTAAGAATTAGTTCACTTCCCCGAAGTTCCTTTGGACCCATTTGTCAACTAATGGAATAAGTTTCGCCGTCAATCTGCCACTCGGTTCAGTGTAGAGGTGTAGAAGTAACGAAAAAAAGCAAACCCGTATATGTTCGTTACTATAACGATGAGGACTCGTTACCATCGTATCGTTACGTTACTCGTTACTTTTGATATCTTATCCATAACGCAACGAATCGAATATATTGTATCGTATGGTACGCGTACAGTATGACGTTGCGACGTCACAAGAAAGTGTAGAACTGCAAATTAAGTATTGGCAGAATCTCCTAAATCATAATGAAAAAGCAACAAATAGGTGTCAAAAATTATTTATTAACAATATCATTTAAACAACAAAATTCTTTCGTTCCTGAACTGAAATTAAACATTAAAAAAAGACATATTTTAGACAAAACAAAACATATTTTTGATACACTAAATTATTAATAGATTAAAAAAAAATTTGCAGGAATCTTTGGTTCATATTTAAAAATACAATCTTACCCATTCTCTTTGGCTGAATAGAGCTGCTCTTCTCCCTTAATATTTGGCCCGATTTCGAAAAAGCCCTTCAGATGGTATAGAAGAATATGGCTTCTAAATATTTATCAGCTAATTTCGAGAGCTCCGGGTATAGAATTTCCCGTGCTTGCCACCATTTCAAAGGACACTCATTTCGAGATATAATTCTTTCCTCTAAATATTGCCTCATAGTAATAATACTGCTGCTAACTACGGAATTTGAAGCTGACACTGACGTCGCCACAGCGTCCAAATCTTTCCAAATTGAATCGTTATCAGCGTCAGTGTTGCTAGTAGTTATAGCTAACGTTAGTTCAGTAGGTTATATAGATTGCTGATGAAAGTGGAACTCGTTTTGCTGCTCAGTTTTCAATGCATCTTTCGCAGACTCATAACTTGATAAATCAAACCTAAATGCCAGCTTCTTAAAACGCGGGTCTAATAGTGCTGCTTTAGATAACACAGGGTGCCTGTAACAATTCTTAAACCTACTTTTATATTCCGTTAGTATTTTGGTTGCCAGTTTCTTTCCTGTATCTGTTATTATATTCGTAGTTAAACTGAGCAAAATTCTGGTTATACTTTCCGTCGAAGTCAGGACCATTGAAACAGTCACCTTTTTTTCTGAAGACATTTCTTCAGTGAGTTCTTTGAATGGCTTCAGAATTTTTATTATTTCTGGCAGTGTCTGCCATTCGCCTTCTGAAAGTTATTCTACTGGATTGTGTAAGATTCCAAGAGACGCTTTTAAAGTTTCTTGAAGTGAATAAATCTTCTCAATCATATCTAGGGTACTGTTCCATCTGGTCACTACGTCAATTTTAAGATTTAATGGTTTTTGATTAGGCCTCAGTTGCTCTGCCATGGAGTTTAGTTTTTTGGCAGCTATTGGACTATTGTGGAAATGTTCCACAATAGCTTTTATTTTGTTTATCAGCTCCCCGAGTCCACATTCCTGGAGTCCTGCACGCACGACTAAATAAAGAGTATGAGCAAAACACGGTAAATGCTCATAATTTGTCAATCGTATAGCAGCCTTCCTGTTCGCTGCGTTATCTGTAACGCAGACAAATATTTTATTTTGTATCAGTCTTTGTAACGAATGTTTTTACGTACATCAGCAAACGATTTTATACACGTATAAACTTATTACCTACATGAACTGAACTCATACTACAAAAAATGCGAGTAACGAAATATATTCGTGTGAAACGTTTCGTTACTCGGTACTAGAGAGCGCACCCGCTACTCAGTACCGAATACATACAGTTTGCTTCAGCTTTAGTTCAGTGTCCCATCGGCTTTGTCACCGCAGTATGGTTTGGCATCTCCGTTCTGAGAAGCTAGTGATGACGTGTTTTTTCTTGGAGCCCCACGCAACCATTCGTTCCCGGACCATGAGGTCGACGGGTATCTGCCCGCTGATCACAAAAATTGCTGCGCCTGAGACAGTGCGGTAGGGTGAGGCAACTCTAAGTGCAGCTGTTCGTTGCACATCGCAAAGCACATCGCTATGTAGTTTAGCGCAATTCCCCATACTTCGCTGCCGTACAGGGGAATTGAGCTTGTGGCCGCCATAATTAGCTTTCTTTTGCTCTGTGTTGGCCCACCGATGTTTGCCATTAATCTACTTAGCATACCCGTGACCTTTGCTGCTTTGGTAGCCGCATGCCGTATCTGGGCCCAGAAAGTAAGCCTGCAGTCAAGTTGAATACCTAAGTATTTCACCACTTTTTGGGTCACTAAGGACGTGTAGCTTATTTGCATGCTGATCTCGAGTGGCATGCGACCTCGTGTCATAAGGATGACTGCGGTTTTATGTTTGGCGAGTTCCAGGCCGTGGTCCTCAAACCATATTTGCGTCCTTATCATGACCTTGTTCAGCTTCTTTTTCTTTCCGTCCCACTTCGAGCCATTGTTTCAGTCGAATCAAAGTGGGTTGAATAGCAATATAGTTTGGGCGAGATTTATTAACTCATTATTCTGGGAGGTGGGTATAGTTATTGCTCGATTTCGACCATTTTTAATACTAATTTACTTTGGATAGGGAGTAATAGCATACCCAGTTTCTTTGAAATATTATAATTTTGAGCATAAGGATGGACGGAAAGACTGACAGACATGGCTAAATCGACTAATCTTATTGCCCTGAGTATTTTTGTATGTTTATGTCTATATCTTTCTCGATTTGTTGCTTGCACTAGTAAACAATTTCCGTTAGTAGTACACATATTTAAGCAAGGTGACCCAAAATTAATCATCTAATTTTGTTTTTGAATAACTTGTATACCAAGTATTGAAAAAGAAATGCATTTGAGCGAAGAAAATCTTCCTTTGTACATTTCTTAACGCGCTTCATTCCTTGTCTGTTTGTATAAGTTAAGTCCATAAACTATTGACGGCCACCCACGTAAGAGGATCTATTCCTATTAAACACCAACCTAGACATATGTAATGTAGGGACCACCCCAACCTTCACTTTTCCGAGCTCGGCAAACTTTCCTGGCTGGGAAGAGGTCTTAGACGTTACCCTATGCACAAACAATAACTCCCAAATAGTCACAAATTGGAGGGTATCCGACAAGAGATCCTTCTCGGACCACAGCTGGATTCTCTTCGACATTAATCTCAAGCTTGAGAAACCTCTCCCATATAGAAATCCTAGAAGAACAAACTGGCACACATTCCGCAGAGTGGCCCAGTCTAAACTTCAACACTTAAACAGAACCATAACGTCAAAGGAAGACCTAGATGAGAAAGTAAGAGCTTTCGAAACTTCCTTGACGAAAGGACTTGAAGCTTCATGCCCTGCCACATATGGTAAAACAACTTATCCTACCTGGTGGAATGAAGATCTAAGTCAACTCAGGAAAATGACAAGAGAAATCTTCAACATCTGCTACAAACACAAATATTTCAAACCCTACAAAGACTGCCTTAGGGAGTACAAGAAAGCAATCAAAGAGGCTCGGACAGAGGCTTGGAGAGATTTTTGTAGTTCCATAGAATCAACCAAAGATACGGCCAGACTAGGCAAGCTTTTATCCAAGGAACACTCCTGCCCTTCCTTCTTGAAGAAAGACACCGGAGAGTGGACAAAATCATCGGCCGACACACTAGAACATCTTATAAACACACACTTCCCAGGCAACACAGAATACATTGAGAACAATACTGACAGTGTTCAAACATCCAAAATATCACCCATTATAATCAACCACATCGTATCCCAAGATAGAATATTATGGGCGATAAAAAACTTTGAACCATATAAGGCAGCCGGTCCAGATGGGATATTCCCAGCCATGCTGTGGAACACTCGAGAAACGACGATTCCCTGGCTGGAGGTCTTTTTCAGGAAAAGCCTTATGTTAGGGCACATACCAAAGAGCTGGAGGAGGGTAAAAGTGATATTTATCCCTAAAGCTGGTAGACGCGGTCATGATACAGCGAAGGATTTCAGACCCATCAGCCTATCCTCCTTCATTCTCAAAACTCTCGAGCGACTGTTGGATGTATATCTCAGGGAAAAGATTACAGACTCAACGATTTCACCATCTCAACATGCCTATCTCAAAGGAAAATCCACAGAGACAGCTCTTCACGAGGTTGTAAGTGCGATTGAGAGGAGCATAGAATACAAGCAATACTCACTAGTCGCTTTTCTCGACATAGAGGGGGCCTTCAACAATGTCACCACAAGATCCATAATTGAGGCTCTTAACATGTTAGGCATAGACACAGGTCTCAACGAATGGATAGAGAACATGCTCAAAACTAGAATAATCATCGGTGAGGTAGGCAGCAGCACGATAAAACGCTCTGTCAACAGGGGAACCCCTCAGGGAGGAGTCTTATCCCCTCTACTGTGGTTACTAGTCGCCAACAACATCCTCACCAAATTTAACCAAAAGGGAATTAAAGTGGTGGCGTACGCGGACGACATAGTGCTTATGGTCTCAGGAATGTTTCCAACCACAATCAGTGAGATTATGGAAGGAGCTCTGGTATTACTCAGCAATTGGGCCACGGACTGTGGTTTAAGCGTAAACCCGAGAAAAACTGAACTGATGCTATTCACCAAGAAAACCAAGGTGCCAAACTTTAATCTCCCAAAACTAAACGGCGTCAGCCTCACGCTAACCAAACAGGCCAAATACCTAGGCGTTATCCTAGACCCCAAACTCAGCTGGAAGTCCAACGTAGAGTACAGGGTAAAGAAAGCGAACATAGCACTTTACACATGTAAGAGAATGTTGGGAAAAAAATGGGGTCTCCAACCAAAATTAGCCAACTGGTCCTACACAGCCATTGTAAGGCCAAAACTAACATATGCGGCACTAGTTTGGTGGCCTGCAACAGAAAGGAAATACAACAAAACTAAGCTGAACAAGATACAAAGAACAGCGTGTATCCTAACTACAGGAGCGCTTAGCACCAGTCCTACTGAAGCGCTCAATGTACTAACACATCTATTGCCATTAGATTTACACATTAAAACAATAGCTACTTGCAGCGCGGTGAGACTCAGAGACATAGGAAGCTGGACAACAAGGCCGTACGGTCACAGCAAGATCCTCCTACAGGGACCCCCGCTGCTCAAAAACGGATCAGACTACACAGTCCCCGACCTAAACTTCAAGAAAGGCTTTACGGTACGCTTCCCACCGAGAGCCGAGTGGAGCAAAGGAGAGGTGATTGGAAGACACGATATCGAAATCTATACCGATGGTTCTAAGATGAACTGTGGTGTGGGAGCTGGCTTCCATTCGGAGCCACTCAACCTATCTCAATCAATTCGTCTTCCTGATTATGCCAGCGTGTTCCAGGCAGAACTTTTAGCGATCAGAGAAGCATGCAAATCCCTAGAACTCTACAAGGTAGTTGGTGCAAGAGTAGCTATCTTCTCAGACAGTCAAGCAGCTATCAAGGCCTTAGACTCCAACTACATTTCATCCAAACTGGTCCTACAGTGTAGAGAGAAGCTGAAACTGCTCAGCCATTGGCTTGAAATTACCCTGATATGGGTTCCCGGTCATAGGAACATACGAGGCAATGAGATAGCGGATGAGCTAGCAAGAAAGGGCTCAACACTAGACATAGCAGAGGCGGTGGCAGTTTCCACCCCACTGAACAAACTTAAAGCATCTATTGCTTCACACTATCATGCTTTAGCCGAAAGAAGATGGAAGCAAATACCTACATGTATCACAACAAAAAACACATGGCCGTCATATAAAATCCAAAGGACGAATGACCTGTTAGGATGTTCTCGGCCAAACATTTCACGTATCACTGCAACCCTTACAGGACATTGGAAAGTAGGGGATCACGCAGCTAGACTCAACCTACCCTTTAATCCTATCTGTAGAAGCTGTCAAACGGAAGGGGTGAAGGAAAGTCTGTTCCACTATTTATGTGAATGTCCGGGACTAGCCAGGGCACGACTCCGATCCTTCGGTAAGCCTTTCCTACAGCAAATTAAGGAGATCTCAGTCATCGAGATAAAAGATTTGCTCCTATACTTGGACCTCACTAAGTGGATCTGACCCGGAAACACCAAAAAAAAAAAAAAAAAAAAAAAAAAAAAAAAAAAAAAATGCAACAACAACTCATCATTTCACGAGATAGTGGTATTAAAACGGTGCTGGTCACTAATTAGGAGCATTTCAGCTAAGAAATGTTCAACCACCTCAACAACAACAACAACAACAAGAGGATCTGCTCTCTGATGTCTTTTCTAACATCGTAAGTAAAACACTTAACGGCATCGCTAATATTTGCGTAGCAAGACTACGCCGAATGCTGGGAGAGCAATTTGTATGGTGATTTACTTTAGTATATTTGATTGGAATGGAATATAACACTTATGAATGGCAGCGGAGAGCGAGTAAGCGGTAGCTTCATACTGCTCTTATAGGAGCAAGTGCTATGAGTATAAAGTTGCATATGGATCAATACACACGTTCTGTTCCACTACTTTGTTAAAAACGGAAATAAATATTTAAAATAGAAAAATATTCTTTAATTTATATTCCAGCCGCTTTGTTCATAAGTGCGAAACAAAATGATTGACTACGATGCCATTTTAAAAATTAGAAGTCTTTGGATAGGATAGTTACTTTGCGCCATCTTGTATATAACCCTTTTTGACATCAAAGCCAATCCATGGCGCTTCTTATAACGATTGGAGCATCAAAGTTAGAACGCCCAGTTTTTGGTTGATAAATACAACAAATAAAGGTTCCTACGCGAAATTGACCGGTACCTCTATATACATATATGAATATTTTTTTTTTTGACTGGTCCCCAATATATATTTGATAGCTGAACTTGATTTTTTAAGTTCGGGGTTTTGAGATAATTGGTGGTGAAAATAAACAAACAAGTATTTTTGGTGTTTCTATCCTTCCTTTTCTCAAAACCCTGGCCGGGCTTAAGTTCAAAGCAACCAGCTTGAATCTCTCACTATAAAAGCCATATACCACATGCTGATTTCTTGGGAAGCATTTTTGAATCAAATGAGGTTAACTTTTTAAGGTCCAGTGATTACGATCGAATTCCAAATTATTAAACCAAAACTGGATTAAGCTCACGGAATGACTACTTGGGGGTTTTTGGGGCCTCTAATTACGAGTAAATTTTTTTTAAACTCAAAATGATGGATTTAATATGGCAGATGCAAAATACTATAAACGTCATCAAAGTGAACACTCATAGCTTTTTCGAGTCACTTATTTGTTTGCTTTGAAATGCACCTTACTTTGTATACTTTTGTAATCTATTATTCACAACAAGCTTTAAACAATATCGATATCCAGTGCATTGTAAATATTTTTGCAATTGAGAGAAATTCTCATATGTTTAAAAATATCGGCTGCTTGTTGCATTTGTTGCACTAAGAGTTATTAAATTGTGAAAATTTCCCACAGGCGCTGAATTATTTACTCCTTGTCTGCTTTTTATTTATTTGCTAGTGTGTCATTCAAGCGGCAAGTAATGCAAGCGCACACATAGTAAAATAATATTATAAATGTAAATATTTAAAAAATAAAGGAAATTTATGCGCCAATACGCATAGATACATGCCCTCATACATATACATACACAATGTCTCCTCGAGGCAATAATATTTGCACACAAATACCCATGCAAAAGTTTGTAAAAAGGTTTATTTACTATTTTCAGCGAGAGAGCAACTGGCAGATTGAGATAAATTTAGTTGGGAAGAGAAAAGTATCAGGGAAAGTAAATGTACAGGAAACCAGTAAAAGTATGCCTCTTACAGGCATAAAAAGCTAGGCTCGCTTTCCTGACTATTTCTAAGATGTTTGATTTTCAAGTTAGTTTCCTATCTATGTTTAGTCCCAGGTACTTGGTTTCTTCCGAAATCACAAGAGCTTCCCCCTTGAGCATAATTGGACTTCGCTGAGGGTTCGTGTTCTCTAGTTAACAATATGAATAGAATGTATATCTAGAGACAGCAATAACAACATCATCGGCATTAGCTATCACCTTACAGCCCACCGATTCCAGTATTAACAGAAGTTTATTTACAACTGCGTTCCATAAAAACGGTGAAAGGACTTCACCTTGCGGTGTACCTCTACTTACCAATCTCCTGAGCACCGATTCTCCTAGTTTCGCATCAATGATTCGGCTGTTTAGCATTTTGCCAATGAAGTCTACCAAGCCCGGTTCTACCCCCAGATTAGTGAGTGTTGTAGTAATTGCCCCCCCTTCAACATTGTTAAAGGCCCCTTCAATATCAAGAAAAGCGGCTAAAGTAAATAGTAAATAAGTAGGTGCAGTGAACTCTCTGCCGTGTAAATAAGGTTATGTAGAGCTGTCTCTACCGATTTCCCTTTCGTGTAGGCACGTTGTGATGTAGATTTCTATCTATAGGCTTAAGTGAAATGCTATCAACCTCTCCAAAGTGTTCAATTGGAAAGAAGAAAGAGATTTCGGTCTTAAGCCTTTTGGATAGGGATGTGAGTTTCTACCAGCTTTTGGAATGAACACAATTTTGACGTGTCTCCACTTAAGAGGTATATGACCGTAAAGAAAGTAACCTTTGAAGATTGCTAGTAGCCAGTGTGCTAGATATCCGGCGGCCTTTTGCAGTTCCGCTGGGTAAATACCATCTGGTCCCGGTGACTTAAAAGGTTTGAAACTTTCAATCGGCCATAAGAGTCGATTCTCAGATATACCGTCTATTCTGACTTCACCACAGCGTACCGTATCTTCCATGTTATGCCCAGTAATGTCTGAGCAGCCTGGAAAATGAGTGTCGAGTAAAAGTTCTAAAGACTCTTTACTGGTTGCAGTGAAAGTAATAGTGATATTCTCAAACAAATATAAATTCAGCTTAAAAAGGTGAAAACCTAAGAAGTTGGTTGTTCTTTTCGGAATATTCTGAACTACATTTGATATGGGAGTTTAGAGAAACCGAAGACCTGTCTTGGCTCTTTCACGGCTATATTTATTTATTATATTGTAGGGCGGCTAATAATTTTGTGAGTATTTATTCAGAGTTTTTGCTCGGACGACTCTCGGAAAAAGTCGCTCTTACTGAGAAAAGTTGAATGAATGCTTTTAATTTACCATTTCATAAGCCTTTGGAGAGATCCAGCGTTGTGCTAAACGAAAAACTCAACCTACATACAGGCGAGAAAGAACTTGAGTGCAACTCGCAACACTCACCATTTCACCATTCGAATGAAATCGTTACAAGTATCAGCTCACTTGCTTTTTCAGTCGCTACAAACAGAGTAAAAGGCCAGTTGCCAGTCGCCAGCAAATTTAGTCTAGTGAGTTCTTGTGTTCTGCACGACTAGTTTACGTACTGTTATACCAGATGGGTATATGTCGTCTTACTAGTGACCATACTTATTTATTCAATAGAATGTAAAGTCACCACCATTTTAGACACCTTTTGCTTCGATACTTGGGATCATAGTCTACTTGTAAAATCAAAGTTTGGCTAGTTCTTCCCAATATCTTCGCAGCTTAGAGCAATGATGAGCTTTTTGGTAAATTTTATTTATCCAAACTGCATTCAAATTGGCGGTCAACACAAAAAATGAACGGAGCCCCCAAACTTGGAACCTCCTAAATTAAATTTTTTATAGGCCAAATTAAGTAGTTTTATGAAAGTGTGCTGAGATGAATCAAAGTCCATCCCAATATTTGTTAAATGTATAAAATTCGATGAGAGCTCTTATGACGGGTTCATTCCTTGCATGCAGAGTCTAAAGCCAATATGGAAAAAATTCAAATTACAAAGCGCTACAGTTGGGGTATTAAGATAGATTCGCTCCAGAAGAGAGGGACAATCCACAACATCTTGAATAATATCAAACATGCCAGATAAAGACCGCCAAGATCGCCAAGATTGCAGAGTTTCCAAATTGATAAGCAGGCATCTCGAATAATACAAGAGTATGGGGTCATGAAAGCGAAGAGAACGTACGACAAAGCCAATCACAACTTTTTCGATACGTTCAAGTCGAATTGTGGTATATGCATGACGAGCATGACAAGGCCTCCAGGTGAAGGGTGCATATTCCGTTTTGGAACGAGCAAATTATGTGTAGAGCAATTTAAGGTTATAAGGACTTATAACTTCTGTACTGTTGCGCTAATATAGTAAAAGATTTTGAAAATATGTAATTAATATCAATGCGAACTTTATGTCAAAACTAACTCCTAAATCCAAAGTTTCAGCGTTAATTAGAGATAAAATAAGATATGTGCAAAGGAGAATGACCCTAGGCGAAAGTAATGTGGTAGCATTTCGAAATATGTATGAATCGTGAAGTTGAGAATCGAATGAGTTTCTTACAATAGAATAGATTTTAAGCACGTCAGCATAAAGTGAAGCGTATAAAAAAGCAGTTTTTCATGACATTGATAAAAAAGGTAACAAATGACTTAATCTACTACCTTGGGGAATCCACACCAACATGCCCGATTTTCTTGAATGAAGTGCTAAACACACTTTTCCCCAAGCAAAAGAAGTTAGTTTCTTTAACCTCGAAGCCAATCTCACATCAGTTTCCAAGAATCTCAGCAGACGAGGTCCTTCAAGCAGTGAATAGAATCAAAAATAATAAATATCCTGGCCCAGACGGGGTGCCTAACCAAGTACTTAAACTGGCCTTTGCCCAGTCAACATCGAATTTCGTATGCCTATTTAATACATGCCTCACGGAGGGAACGTTCCCATCGATATGGAAGCGACAAAGACTGGTTCTACTGCCCAAACCTGGCAAAGCTCCCATGGAACCGTCTAGTTTCAGACCAATTTGCTTCCTCGACTCGGCAGGTAAAGTACTGGAGAGAATAATCGACAACCGTTTCGAGAACGAGATCGATTCCGCCAGGGGAACTTCGGACAACCAGTTTGCTTTCAGTAAAGGAAGATCCACCGTTGACGCGGCGAATTGGAATAGAGATATTGGCAAACGAAGCTGCAGTATTGGCTGACAGTGAAACGCAACGCATCGTAGCACGGGATACTAGTACCCAAACTTGGCAGCAAAAATAGAATAATACAACGAAAGGCCGCTGGACACATCGCTGCATTCCAGACTTACGAAGCTGGATTGAAAGAAAACACGGAGAAATGGATTTTTATCTGACGTAATTTTTAACCGGGCATAGATGCTTTAAAGCATACCTCCATCGGTTGAAACATGAATCGTATCCCACTTGCGATTACTGTGGGGTAAACGCGATAGAAGACGTTCACCACGTATTCTTCGAATGCAAACGTTTTTATGGCTCTAGATCGAAGCTTCGGCGCATATTTCAAGGAAACTACGATCCAGATCCATTTGTGCAAGCAGGGAAAAATGGACGGCAGCATGCGATGTCATAGCAGAGACTATGAAAAAACTGAGGACCCTCGAAAGACTACCTGGAAAACTTTCTGCAAAGCTGCTTTGTAATCTTGTAGGAAGACAGTCAGGTCCTCTGCACATAAACGTACTGGAATCTTATCTTTGGATACATTAACACCACTTCTCCTTAAAACTACTTCAGCTTCAGCTTCACGTAGCGAAAAAAGTTTGGCTTTGTCACAAACAAATCCACGACCTTTTGACTTTGGTAAGGTATCGTTTTATTTTTGGGCTTGTCCGGGTAATATGTCAGCGTTTTTAACTTCAATATACCGTTACACTTATTCATTTATGAACATCTTTGACTCCTGCAAATATTTTGCTGCAGATGCATGTGACATTTGGGGATCATTAGGGTCCACTGCTGCAAATCGTTTTTCATACACAGAGCTCATTTTATAAAAACAACATACGCTTTCCAAATTTCTACCTAACCTACTAGGTTAGGTTAGGTTGAGTGGCTGTCAACCGACACACTTAGGCCTGAATCGTTAGTTACCTTAAGCTACTCAAAGCTAATAAATTTCATAACTTGTATTGTGAAAATGATACACCTATTTAGCTGCCTTTTGATTTTTTTTATAACGGAACTCGAAACTAGAATTTTTTTAAAGTGTACTTTAAAGCAACGCCAGCCTTTTTTTACTAGGTCTTAGGAAATTATTTAAATACATATTTTCATTTAATGTGTTACTTAAATATCTGCTAATTTTAATTTTCCCCGAAAGCTTACTACAATTTTGTTATATGCGACATTTTGCACTGCAGTTTGCATTTTAATTACTCATACGCCATGCCAAACCACCAAAACAATGTCCGCAACAACCGGTCTGCTGCAATTGACGTTAAGTAACACTAACATAGCGCTATGCTTTGCGATGAGACAGTTACTCTCAGCCGACTAATTAACCGTCTGGGACCACATTTTATGAAACAAATACACAAATACATATGAACATACGCATACTAATGCGAGTACACACATTTCATAAACACGTCGTATGACAAGTATATGAGGAGAATGTCAGCATAATTAATCTTTGCGGCATAATTATTTTCAACGGTCATAAACAAAAATACTTTCCCTATAGTTGAGAGACTCACGCTGCAGTGCAACCGCGCAAGTTTGGCTGATGACAGTTGGGCCGCTGCAGAAAAATGGATAAGCTAAGGCGAAAAGTCTATATTAAGCCGCAGCTGGCTGAAGTGCGTCCGATTGTGTGAAATATTTAAATAAGCGATATTAAAGAGATTTTTGGCATAAACAGTGAATTGTAATAGAAATAAGTAGTTCAGGCTGGCATTTATTATCTGCTGGGCAATTCGAACTAATAATTTACAAACTCAGCCAGAAACGTTATACTATTTTAAAGAAAATATTGCAATTTAATTACTGCCTGGAAGCAATAAGCAATGGCAACAACTGGCCTCCTGCCAAGTAGTTTTTTTTCTTTCGCCTATGCAGTAAAAAATGATGACAAAAGCAAAAGAGCTATTGAAAAAATAAGGCAAGGGGTCATGGAAGAAGTACGAAAGAACAGCAGCAATAAAGATGGTGAGCAGAAGAAAAAACAACCAAAATAACGTTCAGGTAGAAGCACGTCCCAAAAAATGAAGTCAAGCAAACGTAAAGAAATTTCGAGGCTCAGAAAATATGACACGAAAAGAGATGGTGAAATACGCCAGCATAACAGGCCGAAAACTGCTGCGGCAATAAAAATTGCTTTACAACATGAAAACTGTCATGTACTCGACGGTTTCCTTGCAAGCAGTTGCAGTTGGCACCGATGGTTGCTGACAGCCAAGACATACATACGTACCTATATGCAAGTGAAAATAGGAAAATTAACACACATAAAAAAAGAAAAATACTAAAATGCTAGTAACTCAGCAAAGCATTGCAAAAGGCGAAAGACAATTGTTGGAATGGGACGAAAAGCGGGTGCTTTCGGGTGCGCTAACTTTCCTGGCAAGAAATTGAATGCACGTGCTAGATTTCAAACATGGGTCACATATTTTACTAGAACTTTAATGGGCTTGGAGATGTAAAGTTTTACATGGTTTCAATAAATTTGTTTCTTTTCATTTAAAAATGTTGCAATTAACTCAAAACCTCATCAGCAAAGCGTACTTGCGTGACTTCGGCTATTAGCTAATAGGCTGGGAAATCGATTACAAAATCTCTTAACAAGTTGATCAGCAGCATTTATTTCGGCTATGAAATCTTAGGCATGTCCGCTATTATTTGGAAGTAGTCGTTGTTTAGAGCTAAAAATTAGAGCAAGAGCAAGAAATACGAGAAAAACTGCTATAACCCAAAATTATCTAATAAAAATATTCATCGAGATATAAGAAATGATCGATAATATATACAAAATTCTAACAAAATTACAAATACCGCACAGAAATAAGTATATGTGTAAGGGTATTTTCAAACGAAAAACTATAAAAAAGCAGGGGAAAGTTTCAACCAATAATTTTAATATAAAAAAAAAAAATAAATAATTGGCGCGTACACTTCTGTTAGGTGCTTGGCCGAGCTCCTCCTCCTATTTGTGGTGTGCGTGTTGATGTTGTTCCACAAATGGAGGGACCTACAGTTTCAAGCCGACTCCGAACGGCAGATATTTTTATGAGGAGCTTTTTCATGGCAGAAATACACTCGGAGGTTTGCCATTGCCTGCCGAGGGGCGACCGCTATTAGAAAAATGTTTTTTTTTTATTAATTTTGCTTTCACCGAGATTCGAACCGACGTCTCTCTGTGAATTCCGAATGGTAATCACGCACCAACCCATTTGGCTACGGCGGCCGCCTAATTTTAATATATGTTTAGGAAAAATAGGAACGAAATATTATACAACAAAAATTCAATTTGACTAAACTTATGAAATTAAAAGTGAAATTAAAATAACTTCATATGAAGTAAATATATGTGCATTTTCCTTTCTTTACACTTTTTTTCAAAGTTTCTAAAACTTTCGATTCTCTAATAATTAATATGTTCTCCATTTTAAGAAAGGACATCATTTATACGTTTAGGCATAGAGTCTGCCAAGTATTGTAGAGTGGAATCACCTATCTTATACTACTCTTCCGCTAAAGCACCTTTCAGGTCTTTGATTGTCTAAAACTGCCGACCATTTTTATAAATACGGGCCGAAAATATTCCCCAGAGGTCCTTAATTGGGTTTAAATCAGGACTTTTCTTCACGATAGGAAGGCCTTAGTTAAACGAGTCGTATGGATGGGGTGTTGTCTTGCTGGAAAACCCAGTAGTCTCCGTATATGTTTCCCTAAAACATCCTGTAATATTTCAACATAGAATTCCGCGTTGGATCTTGTCGGAATAAAACAAATTGGAGACTTTCCACCATATCCGAAAGTGGCCCAAATCATCAAAGGCCAGCCACCGTGGTGCCGCTTATGGCGCGTTTGCCGTGGTTGCCTAAGGTCCCGCCAATATTTCTGACAACCATCTGAACCATCTAAGTTCAACTTTTTTTCGTCCGAAAATACAACGTTTCGGAAACCGTTAGTCCAAAATTTATATTTTCCGGCAAATCCTAAACGAGCCTTAAGGTGGCGTGCTAATAATATTGGTACCAGCTGCCGTAAACAATATTTAAGTGTTCCGTCCTCGACTAAAGTTTGATGTATTCGTCTATCGGTGACCTTAAGACTTAAATGGTGTTTGATTTCCTTGCAAGACATTTCTGTTTGAGTAGCCAGACGACGAATTTCTCGTTTGCATCTGCTGTCGTTGTTAGTTGGCCTGCCACTTTGTTTGAATTGAACCATATGTTTCTGGATTTTTAAGAAAGCTGCTGATGGTATTCCTATGCCGATTTGCGTTAGCAGCAATTTCATGAATACTTTTGCCACTTTCGCTTAGCCCTTTAATCACCCATCAATAATTCAATTATTCTTTGTTCAAAAGAAGTAATCTTTTTTATTAACATTTTTCTTTATGACACCAATGCAAATAACGCAACATTTTTTGATAACTTGCTCTCTGTGTCTGCCAAGTCAATACTGATCTCTGATTGCACATATATTTACTTATTTCATATGAAAACCAAATCTCTCAACATAAATTTGTAATAACGGTACTAAGAATAATGACTAAAGAAGAATTTTGCAACCGAATAGTTAAGTTGGACTGCAAATACAGACCTTGGCATACCAAACAAAAATGTACCGTTACTATCAAAGATATCTGTATAAAAAACTTTGCACATATACTTATTTCTGTGAGGTAATTATCATCTCACATGAGTCATATAATTGACGGTCGAAAGGCAGCTGAAATGTTTACTTTATTCGCGAAAGTAATATTTAATTACACTGTAAAAAATTAATTACTTTATTTAGTGACGTCATCATCAACTGCTTCTATGTATTGGGCATTCTCTCCATGCAGATTTTGCGTTAAGTTGAAATATAGTGTTTCGTTCCTAATCGAGTTCAAATTAACTGGTGTATGGTGGCGACCACTCCTCTGGCGTTCGTCTCGTTTGCTCAGTACCTACATATTCTCTATGCTACTCCTACCAAATGAGTTCCACGACCATGGCATATATTTTTTTCATACATTGTTTGAAATATTAAGGAATATTTTTACTCATTACTATGTAATGTATTTGAGAGAAAAAACATTTATGGAATACACCTATTTTATGATAAATAATAATTTAGCCTTCTATTAGCATATGAGATCGTTTGTATATTTTCTTTTGAGCCTGGTGAAGGTTATGGGACTTGCAATTATTTTTGTGACAAGAGAGTGCGATTGGAGTTGCGTCCTGTGTCATGTGGCATATTTTCTTATTTATTCATTCATTTGTGATGTAATATGGTGCGTTTGAGATCATTCTGAGGGGTTTCGACTGGAATCTTTGAAGCATTTGTTGGAGTTAGTTGCAGTGCCTCCAAGTTGTATGCCATGTGTCCATATCGGGTTCAAACTAGTTGAGTAAAGGGAGAGCCAATATAGACTTCTGAGTGTTATTTCTAGAGCCTTCCGTTCGGCGAAAATATAGGTCTCCCATGTGAGTTTGCTATCAAGATGAATTCCGAGATATTTTGTGACGTTAGTTTGGGGGATGATTATAAAGGGTGGTTAAATTTTAAGGGCCGATGTTGAATGTAAACCACACCTAAACGTCAAGTTTTTTTTTGCATTTCATTTGACATTTTTCAATTTCGGACTAACTAAATTTGAACCATGAAAAGATACACAATCGAGCAACGCGTTAAAGTTATTTAGGCTTATTATGAAAACGGGCGTTCAAATCAAAATGCATATCGCGCACTTCGTGAAGAAAATCATCTTCCGTGATGAGGCACATTATTACCTCAGTAGATGCGTCAATAAGCAAAATTGCCGCATTTGGGTGAATGATAATCCAAGAGTGATTGCCGAAAAACTAATGCACCCACAAAGTGGCCCAATGGCGATGTCAATTGGCCGCCAAGATCATGTGATTTGACACCGTTTGACTTCTTTCTTTAAGGTTATTTGAAAGAAAAGGTGTCCGTCGATAAGCTAGCAACAACTCAAGAGCTAAAGGATGAGATAATTTGGCACATTAACGGCATAGAACCTCAATTATGTCTCAGCGCCATCGAAAACCATCGGATGGATGGAACGATGTGAACGATTGTGAGCTTGGCGGCTCTCTTATCTAGAACTCTATAGCTACAGCTCAAAGCGTATTCAATGTGGTCTCTGATGGTTATGACACCGAAAGAGAAAGGCTCTTTCTTTGCTGGAAAGGCAAATTGGAAAATCATTTGGGCGGAAAGCAAAAGTAAGGGATAGTAAAAATAAAGGCTTATAAGCCTCTAGCCGAAGCCGTCGTAGCCGAATGGGTTGGTGCGTGACTACCATTCGGATTTCAGAGAGAGAACATTGGTTCGAATCTCGGTGAAAGACCAAAATGCAGGAAAAGTTTTTTCTAATAGCGGTCGCCCCTCGGCAGGCAATGCCAAGCCTCCGAGTGTATTTCTGCCATGAAAAAGCTCCTCAAAAAAATATCTGCCATTCGGTATCGGCTTGAAACTGTAGGTCCCTCCATTTGTGGAACAACATCAAGACGCACACTACAAATAGGAGGAGGAGTTTCGGCCAAACACACAAAAAGTGTGTACGCGTCTCTATTAGACCTTACCGATAAAAAAATATTCTATGGCTTAATGAGACTGAAACTTATGCAGCGAATTCTAGACAAACAGAAACACAATCGCCTGGGGCGATTGCCATGCTTTCTAAATTTACAAATACAAATTTATGCTCAGGTGGATGCATATGAAAAAGTACACCAACAAATGCATGTGTAGTTGTTGTACAATTTAATTAATTTTGAAATCATGCTGGGTTAACCAAATGAAATGCGTTTGTAAAATTTTGCAGTTTATAAATTTCATATATAGATTTATTTAAGAGTAAAATCTTTCTTTGTTCAATCAACCAATCCCATCTTTGATATTTGATTTTTGGCAAATGTAGTTTCTGAAATTTACATTTTAGTATTTTTTTATTATTACATGAAAAGTGAGTAGTTATTAACTAAATTTATTCTATCTCAACAGAAAATTATTTTAAGCCAGGAGTTACTTCTATTGAATTTTATTGCCACGTCGGAATTTTTTCTTCAGTAATTGGATGAGCCAGTAAGCCAGGGTTTGCATTAACTAACGGGTGATTTTTTAGCAATTTTTGTTTCACTGTCAAACATCTTCAGTTTGGTCTATAATTTAACCATGAATCGTCTTAGAAACGAATAACGCTTGCAAATCATTGAATTTTATTATAAAAATGCGGGTTTTGTTAAGAAAGTTTATTGCGCGCTTCTTCCATTTTATGGTCAGTTTAATCGACCCACTGAAGCGGCTATTCGAGCTATTGTGACTAAATGTAGAACCAAATTTACATTATTAGACATCATACCACCAACACGCTTACGTAGAGTGCGAACTGAAGAAAATATCGCAACTGTATCACCCAGTGTTAATGATGACCATCAATTAGCGATTCGTCGCCGTTCG
This sequence comes from Anastrepha obliqua, assembly GCF_027943255.1. NCBI lineage: Eukaryota > Metazoa > Arthropoda > Insecta > Diptera > Tephritidae > Anastrepha > Anastrepha obliqua. The sequence continues at coordinate 37,829,939 of NC_072896.1, forward strand.
CAGCAGAATTTTTGGTGAATGGGCTCTTGGAAAGTTGGCCGAAGATCCACTTTTTTATCGAAAAATTGTGTTCAGCGACGAAGCTCAATTTTAGATCAATGGGTACGTAAATAAGCAGAATTGTCGATTTTGGAGTGAATATCAGCCAGAGTGAACATCAAGAGCTACCAATGTATCCAGAAAAGGTCACAGTTTTGTGCGGTTTATGGGCTGGAGGTATCATTGGACCGTACTTCTTCAAAGATGCTGCGAATCGTAACGTAACTGTGAATGGTGAGCGCTACCGTGAAATGATATCCAATTTTTTTTTGCCCAAAATGCAAGAGCTTGACTGCATGGCATGTGGTTTCAGCAAGACGGTGCCACATGCCTCACAGCACGAGTAACAATGGGCTTGTTGAGACGCGAGTTCGGTGAACATTTTATTACACGTTCGGGACCTGTCAATTGGCCATCCAGATCGTGCGATATAACGTCTTTAGATTATTTTTTGAGGGGCTATGTTACAGCTCATGTCTATTCAGACAAGCCTGCTTCAATTAACGCATTGGAAGACAACATTAAAGCATTTATATGTGAGATACCGGCCGAAACATTGGAAAGAGTATGCCAAAATTGGACTAATTTTGGCGCAATTTGAAGCGGAGTCGCGGTCAACATTTGTATGAAATAATCTTCAAACATTAAATTATATGAACTGTACTATCGATTTAAATAAAAATTTCATGCATTCTTCTGAATTTTACGTGAGTTTTTTTGAAAAACTTTCATATAGCTCTTAAAAAATCACCCTTCACTACTATTAAGTTTTTTGATCGTAGCTTTTTTACCTCACTATTTTTCATCTCACACTTTCATAGTAAAGTAGCTGGTTTAGTTGTGAAGCTGACGTCAAGCGCAGTAGATGTGTTGAGTGCTTTAAGTCAACAGGTATACAGGTATTAGTGTTTGTAAAAGTAGCGTAGTCGAATCGACGAACATAAGGTTTATTGTAATTTTTTTTTCAATACTGAAGGAAATGGCTACATCCAGAATACCTGCCGATATAGAAATCGGATGAATATTAAAATTGTCTGATGATGGTGAACAGCTTAGTGATGGTAAAATTTTTAGTGCTTCCGAAAGCGAGTACGCGCCAAGTTTATCGGATGAAATGGCACATCAAAGTTCCTCAGATAATGATGAATCAGATAATTTAGAAGACAGATGTCAATATAATATAATGAAGCTAAATTAGAGGAGTCTGCATGGCAAAAATAGATACATTAGGATAACAAATAAAGGAAAGCATCATAGAGCAGCTTGTCGTATAGTGCATCAAGCTAGAGATTCAAAGCTAAATTACTGCTAAAGGTATGGGTGATCAATTAAGAGGAGTTTTTTTCATTTACGTTTTTTTTACAGATCGCGCGCGAGTTGTGGCAAACTGTCATCGTGGATTTGTTGAACAGCGTTTGGCATTTCATCATGGAAAGACTCACACCGCAACAACGTCTACAAATTGTTCAACTTTATTATGAAAATCAGCGTTCTGTGACAAGCCACTTGCCATACAGCTCGTGAAACAATGACTTTATTGAGAAGTCATTTCGGAGAGCAGCTGATTTCACGTTTAGGACCTGTGAGTTGGCCACCAAGATCTTGTGATATCACACCTTTGGACTTTTTTCTTTGGGGATTCGTGAAGTCCAAGGTCTATGCTGATAAACCAGCTACGATTGAAGCTCTGGAAGCCAACATTACGCGTGTTATTCACGACATACCAGTCGAAATGCTCGAACGAGTGATTGAAAATTGGACCTTCAGAATGGACCACCTTAAGCGTAGTTGCGGCCAACATTTGAATGAAGTCATATTCAAAAAGTAAATGTCAAAGAATGTCCTTTGAAATGATAAATAAAGGTTTTGAACATAATTTACATTTTTGTTTTTTTTTAACTATTGAAAAAAGCACCTCATGATTGATCACCCTATATTATTGATCCTTTATGCATATTCAAGATTTTTATCACGGAGGAAATTTGCGATATAGTAGCCTATGCGTATGTTTTTTGGCATACTAAATATTGCTTTTGTGAACAGTTATGTGATCTATGCTTATAAGATGATAAGAATCTTCACAATTCGCTGGTGACACCGCATATGAAAGAGCGCTTGAAGCAACCCAATCTGCAGTCAACCATACGTGGAAACATCCAAGATATTTTAGCAGAATCAATTGAGAATATAACACCTGGGAACTCAACTCAAAAACAAACCAATAAAAGAAAAATTTGTGCCTTCTACCCATAACAGAAACTCCGCACGAAGAAGACAGCGTGCTCATTGTGTAAAAAAAGTATATGCGGTGAGCACAAAGTTGATTTGTACACCTTCTGTTCAAAACACTAACTTTTGTTTTGTTTTTTAATATATACGAGTAAGTATTGTTTACTTTTTAGTAGTAGCAAGCTTTTTATGTTGACCTTTTTTTTTTATAATAATAACTAAATGTGATATTACATGAGACTCGTTGAATAAGAGCACTACTAAATTTGTTTAAATATAAAAACCAAACTTGAAAAGCTTTGTTTTTTTTACTTATACAATCTAAAATATTCATAATGTTCTTCTTCAATAGGTTTTGGGGTGTCTGGTGTGCTCCTCGCTTTTTGGAAGCAGTTTTTAGATCATGTTAGTCGATGTGACTAACATGAGCAAAAATGTATTAAAAATATGATTGGTTATGCAGGGTTAAACAAGAAAAACTCAACGATTATATGAAAAGGCTAGAAGGGAAATTGACGTAATTCTAAAATAGATTTCAAGACTTGAAATATTTTAAATTATCTCTTGTTTTTTTTTCTGAATCCTTTTGAACAACATTGCATATTCAGTTTTGGATTGGAATCCGATCGGTACCATAAGTAGAAGCAGAGGGCGACCAAAACCTACGTGGCGGCGTACAGTTAATAATGAAATAACTACATGGCTTATCGAATTAAGACACATGGCTCATAACAGAGAGTGCTGCATATGTTTTGTATTGTAGATAGACTAAGTTCCAAATTTTATTATGTAAATTTATGTAAGTAGAACAAAAGCCAATAATAATATTTGAAATTAACATAATTCAAGGTGACTTTTCTATTTCCTATATAATTATGACCCTAAAAACATCTGGGGAATTATATTTAATAGAGATGCAAGAAGATAAAGCTCTTAAATTAAAATATACAACGACGTCGATTACTGAAATTTGGAAATTTGTACCAGAATCAAAGCATATTGAGTTAAAAAAAGCTGCTTGTCTAATTATTTCAATATGCAGAACAACGTACGTAGAAGAAAAGTGTAAGTCAATACAATATGTATACTGTTATTTATATGTTTTTAATAAATACAATATAATATCTGTAAACAAAATTTTGATACCTTTTTTGCATACCTTCTAAATACGTATTTAATTGCTGCTCGAGAAAAATTTCAACTTTTGGTAAACGGCTAGGACGGTCAAGGAGTTTGGCCAGCCCTGGTATAGATCATCATGAAGAAGATTTTGAAAATCAATTAAGTCCTTTTCAGCCACCATTGTTCGTTTTTCCATAGTTAGGTACTCGTACATATAAATTGACTTTTATTTAGGATATTGTTTTTTATGTTGGCTATATAAATTTGTGTTGCGCATACATTTGCAGTGAACACTGCTTTAAAAAAACGAAAAAAAACTTGAAAGCGCAGAGGAGCTCAGTGCTTGTCAATACTGTAAGATCCAAGGATTTTCCGAGCCACTATAGATACATTTATAGACAAATGTATGAGATGAAAGTTGTGTTTGTATAATTGAAAAAAAAAAAAATTGCCTCTCAGTATGCATTTATGACCGTGACGAACTTTCAAATCATACATTTACATTGATTTGCGTTCTCAAATATGCTGTAAAATTATTGAATTCAATCTCCTTTTTTATATAAATAACCATTAATCTTTTATTATTTAAATACCAAAATAATCATAAGAGAAAATTTTACTAGCTTGTAATATGCATTAGGTAGATCAAAATACACCCTCGATTAGGTGTGTTCAAAAATTATCGCGAATCTTGAATTTTCGGTGGTACAAAATGTTCTAAGAAGGCAGAGAAGATGTGAACGATGAAAAGAGTGCCGGACGCCCGAGCACTTCAACAACACTTCATAGACGAAAAACTTGATCGAGTGAAGAAAATGGTATTGCCCAATCGTCGAATCACCATTTGAGAAGTTGCTGAGGCTCGTGCCATTCGATTTTTTTCAATGATTTGGGCATAAGACGAGTCGTCGCAAAATTCGTAACAAAACTGCTCAATTTCGTCCAAAAGCAGCATCGCATGAACTTTGCTAATGAGATGTTGGACTCTGTCCGCGACGACCTACATTTGCTTCAGAAGATCATAACTGGTGACGAATCGAGGGTTTATGGTTATGACGTGGAAACCAAAGCTCAATCATCTCAATGGAAGCTGTCGCTCGAACTAAGACCGAAAAAAGGTCGCCAAGTTCGGTCGAATGTAAAAGTTTTCCTTACCGTTTTCTTCAATTGCAGGGGCGTTGTGCATCATGAGTTCTTGCTACAGGGTAAAATGATCAATAAGGAATATTACCTGAAAGTTATGCGCAATTTGCGTGAAGCAATCTGCCAGAAATGCCCGGATTTGTGGAAGAACAAAAGTTGGCTCGAGCATCACGATAACGCCCCTGCTCACACATCGTTACTTGTGCGCGACTTTTTGGCCAAAACCAACACACAAATGATACCACAGCCACCGCATTCTCCAGATCTGTGCCCCCTGTGACTTTTTCTTGCTCCCGAAACTGAAGAGGCCCACTCTACGCTACGATTGACGAGATTGAAGGAGGAGCTGTACAAGATAAAAAAAAATGATGTTTTGAAGTGCTTCGAAGATTGGAAAAAACGTTGGCACAAGTGCATAATATCTTATGAGGATTACTTTGAAGGGAACAAAATAGATATAAAGGAATAAATAAATAATTTTTGAAGAAAAACACAAAACTCGCGATACTTTTTGAACACACCTTGTATGTAAAAAAATTCCTGATTCAGCCAAATGATTTCAGCCAAATTCGCTTTCTATCGCCACAATTGATTTTTACTTCGCGAAAATTAACTGAAATTCATTGGTGCTGACAGCGCAATCGAACTCGCCACTGAAGAGATATTTTACTAAGTCATATGAATAGCAAATATATGAACTTGCAAATGCCACTTGGCTCCAGTGCTCGGATGAGAGTTGAGAGTGTTTTGGCTGTGTGATGTGCCAAGCACAGTTTGGCAATTGAAATACTATTATTCAAATTTAAATGCACAAAATGGGAAACTCAGAAGCAAACAGGCGCATAGATGTATAAATACGAGTACGAGTAGTATATATGTATGTTAATGAGTATATACATGTATACCCTGCTGGAAAAGTTACTGAATGAATATGAACTAATGCCAACTTCAAAGGAAGTTATGTACTGATGAATTTTAAATGAGGCAGTTATTCTAAATGGAATTTCTTTGCGTATTTCACAGGAAGTTACACTTTTTTTTATTACCGTTACCGACCAAAGCCTTAAAGTCAATAAGCCGAATGAGTTGGTGCGTGACTACGATTTGGAATTAAGAGAGAACGTTGGTTCGAATCTCGGTGAAACACCAAAATGAAGAAAACGTTTTTTCCCATAGCGGTCGCCCCCCGGCAGGCAATGGCAAACCTCCGAGTGTATTTCTGCCATTAAAAAGCTTCTCATAATAAATACATGCCATTCGGAGTCGGCTTAAAATTGTAGGTGTCTTCATTGGTGGAAGAACATCAAGATGCACGCCAGAAATAGGAGTAAGAGTTCGGCCAAACACCTAAAACAGGTGTACGCGCCAATTATATATAGTTGTATATATTAGTATGCCTAATATTGGTTTTATAGGGACGGTACTGCTTCCTTTGTCACAGCTGCAGCGAACATATTTGCTGATCTCTTCTCATCTAATTTCGTGTATGATAAGAATCTTCATAAAGAGCATTTGGCTGCCATTCGCCAATTTCTAGGGTACCTGCAGTCTCTTAACTCTTTGAATGTGTTATCAAAAATAATTTATATTTTAGCGTAAAACATCTGATTAGTCCTAGACAGCATAATTTTGTAGTTGCTGCAAGATCTACTACGTTGTCTAACTTACCCGTTTTTTCGGCTTTCAGAGTGACTGAATTGTAACTAAATTGGCATGCCTTGGGTTTTATTCCTAGGTTGGATTCTTTGGTATACCTCAGGATAGTATTTTAGGAGCTTTGTTATTTGTTTCGCTTATTAATGAGATCTGTTCGTGTTTTTCCTTTGATAATTTTCTTTTATATGTTGATGATCTAAAAATTTATGCCGAAATAAGAAATTATACGGTTCTACAATCTGTGCTGAATAATGTATATTTATGGTGCCGATTGAAAGCGGCCGCCGTAACCGAATGGGTTGGTGCGTGATTACCATTCGGAAAACATTGGTTCGAATCTCGGTGAATCACCAAAATTAAGGAACATATTTTTCTAATAGCGGTCGCCTCTCGTCAAGCAATGGCAAACCTCCGAGTGTATTTCTGACATGAAAAAGCACAAGACGCACACCACAAATAGGAGAAAGAGCTCGGCCAAACACCCAAAAAGGGTGCACGCGCCAAATGTCATGAAATCCCATTTTCTCAGCTTGAAAATCTTCTCTATACTTCTTCTTCTTCTTAATTGACGCGATAACCGCTTACGCGATTTTGGCCAGTCGTTTCTTGCCAAGTTTTCCCCCACCTGATCTTTCCAATGCAGAGGAGGCCTTCCTCTTCCTCTGCTACCACCAGCTGGTACCGCACCGAATACCTTCAAAGCCGGAGCGTTTGTATCTATTCGAATGACATTACCCAGCCAACGTAGCCGCTGGATTTTTATTCGCTGCGCCATGTCTATGTCGTCGTAAAGGTCATACAGCTCATCGTTCCTTCGTCTGCGATATTCGCCGTTGCCAACGTGCAAAGGTCCAAAAATCTTACGCAGAATCTTTCTCTCGAACACTCCAAGCGTCGCTTCATCGGATGTTGTCATCGTCCAAGCTTCTGCGGCGTACGTTAGGACGGACATGATAAGAGCCTTGTACAGTGTTAGTTTTGTTCGTCGAGAGGACTTTACTATTCAGTTGCCTACTTAGTCCAAAGTAGCACTTGTTGGCAAGAGAGATTCTGCGTTCTATTTCAAGGCTGACATTGTTATCTGTATTAATGCTGGTTCCTAAATATACGAAGCCTTTTACAACCTCGAAATCATAGCTGTCAACAGTCACGTGGGTGCCGATACGCGAGTGCGCCGACTGTTTGTTTGAAGACAGGAGGTACTTCGTTTTGTCCTCGTTCACCACCAAACCCATTCGCTTTGCCTCTTTATCCAGTTTGGAGAAGGCAGAACTAACAGCGCGGTTGTTAAGGCCGATGATGTCAATATCATCGGTACGCGCCAACAATTGTAGGCTCTTATAAAATACTGTGCCTGAGCGATTAAGTTCTGCGGCTCATACGATGCTCTCCAACATCAGGTTAAAGAAGTCACACGACAGCGAGTCACCCTGTCTGAAACCTCGTTTGGTATCAAACGGCTCGGAGAGGTCCTTCCCAATTCTGATGGCGCTGCTGGTGTTGAGCAATGCCATCTTGCATAGTCGTATTAGTTTTGTGGGGATACCAAATTCAGACATCGCGGTATACAGATAACTCCTCTTCGAACTGTCGAATGCAGCTTTGAAATAGACGAAAAGATGGTGTGTGTCGATTCTCCTTTATGGGTCTTTTCCGAATTTTTAATATGTGGTCGATGGTAGACTTTCCAGGTATAAAACCACACTGATAAGGTCCAATCAGTTGGTTGACGGTGGGTTTCAGCCTTTCACACAATACGCTAGCTAGGACCTCTTGATACATCTTCTCGTATTAAGTATACGTATTTTGCTTCACCTGATGTGATTAAAGGTTGAGGAATTTTCTTTGATTCAAGACTCACTTTTATTACGCACTTAAAGTATGCTTTTTCCAATTCACTTGTTATGATCACTTTTTAAGACGTCACTCTTCGCACTTCACTGACCCAAGATTCGATAGCAGAAAATCGCCGAACATACAAAACACGCATTACTGGCCTTTTTCACCCTTTCCTCAACAGTGCGCTTCCACAGCAATTTACTGTCTAGTATTACTCGAAGATACCTTGCATGATCTGTGAGAAGTAGTTCGTTGTTGCCTAGCTTCGGGAGGTTCCACGTCGGGACCTTGTACCCCAATCAGAAAAAATTAGACGAAAAGGATAGGCATTTGGCTGTAGCAGCTGCATTTTAAAGGCACGTAAGCCAAGATCCTCACGTAAAATTTTCCAGGTAATCGAAAGACAAAGGCCGAAAGGTTGAAAACGACGTCTATCAATTAACATTTCGACGTCTTTTTCCACACTTCACCCTATGAAGCTCGCGAACGGATTTATTTTTTCACCGCAAATTTCCACAATTTGGAAGCGTTGTTCTCGCGTGAAACGATTCATGATAATTTGCCAAACCGAACTGAAGAGAAATATAGTATCAACACAGTTTGACATTTTCAGCTGTCAAACCATAGGTACCGATATCGATAGTATCGTAGAACAAAAAGACACCCGATACATGGTGGCGCAAAATTAATCACTGCAACGGAAGATTTATAAATTTGCAAATCGCATCGCACGTCAATCGTATTTGTCACTTGTAAACTAGACAACAGTCAAAATAATTTTTTTTATTTAAAGAAAAATTTATTCAGTAACAAAATTGGATATTAATTTTGCACCACCTTGTATATAATAAAGGGTGGTTAAATTTCAAGGGCCGATGTTGAATGTGAACCACACCTAAGCGTCAACGACACCGTTGGACTTCTTTCTTTGGGGTTATTTGAAAGAAAAGGTGTACGTCGATAAGCCATCAACAATTCAAGGGGCTAAAGGATGAGATAATTCGGCACATGAACGGCATAGAACCTCAGTTATGCCTCAGCGTCATCGAAAATTTGGACCATCGCATGGAGGTGTGCCGCCGAGGCCGCGGCAGCTATTTGGCCGATATTTTGTTCCATACGTAATGGAGCCGTACCAGTATTATTATAATAAAGAGAAATGACAACAATTTCCTAAAAAAATTGTATTTTATTCAAAATCAACACCGGACTTTGAAACTTAACCACCCTTTATTTGATTCAGTAACAATAATTAGTTCATTTCAGAGGTCATAATTTTACTCTTTAATGGAAGCTAATCAAAACAAAGATCATATGTTTGCATTCTGAACTTTTACTCTAAAAGTTCAAATTAAAATGAATACCTTTTATGCATTTTATTGCTTTAATTATGTATTTTATTTACTCTCATCGCTCATTTAATAATTTCACACACAAATTAGGCATATAGCCCTTATTATTAAAACATCGTTTTTTCTTTGTTTAGCTGCACAAAGGGAACTTTTCCCCCTAACTTTTATAAGTCGGTATTCTGTCTGTTTGTCTCTTTATCTTGCGAACAATTGGCTTTTGTGTCGTCCACCCATGAACTTTCACTTTTCGCTGTGTTGTCTTTTGTTTACATAAACTTCCTCTAGCGCATCCTTGGTCGCCGTTATTTTTTTTGCTTTTCAGGCACTTGTCTACTAATCATATGCAAATCCATTTATTTTCTACCGCTTATGGTGCTTGTGCCTTCTTTCACCGCTCACCGCTCACCACACGCTCTTTGCCTAAGTGTGTCTGTGTGTAAGTTGCATAATAAACTCATTTGTAATGGAAATGACTTTTTATTACTACGCACCCACACATGCACATACGCCGACAATCCCTTACTAATACCTATATGTGTGTGCAGCAAATCATCTGCTTCCACATATATCCGGTTATATGTATAAGCACGCTTTAGCAAGGACTAAAGTTCATAAGTGCACATTAGAGTTCACACACTCTTCACATGTAGTAGAGATGTGGAAATGAGTGCCGTTGGCGGAACAATAAGTATAAAAGGCACACTTTATAAATATTTTTTTATTACTCTATTCCCCACCTTTTCATTCCATATTTCAATTCGCCACTTTCGCCTTTGGGATTTAAAATTAAGCCACCTTAACTCTGTTGATTTCATAATATTCCGTTTTTTTCACTTATTCGCTTTCACCCTGCTGCTCTCGTCTTCTCTCCCGTATGGGTTTCTCATATTTGGTTTTCTGTTTTCTCTACGCGCGATAAATCGTGCATAATTATTTGCATTTTCATATGCGCAATTTAGGTAATGGGACACCGGTGCGTATGCGTAATTGAGTTGGAATGCTTTGAAATGAATTGCGTTTATATGTATGTGTAAATAAATATGTAGGATGCGTTGGCTGACATATTATATTTAGTTTGATGACTGAAAATTAAAATACGGAAAAAAGATGATTATGTTTAATTCAAAATAGCTTCTATAATAGCCAATTTGTTGTCATGCAGCTAATTAATGTACGTGTTGGCAATGGGTGCTAGAAACAACTTTTTTAAATTTAAATAGGGCTTTTCTTTTACGTTGTGTTTTGCTATACTTTTAATTATTATTTTCGGGCAAATAAGCAGATTTAAAATTATAGTCATTGGTGTACAAGCAGGATCTGATCAGACCCACTTTCTTGCCACTGCCATTGAAGCCTTTCGTCAGCATATAAAGACCGCATAAGACCGTGGACACTGTTAAATAACAACAATTGATTTTTCGAAAATTAGAAAATTTATTGATAATTCGGCCGTCAATACTCAATGTAAATACCTCAGTAGCAAGTCCAATCTCCTGCATTGCCAATTATGGCCTGGCACCGTCGGGGCATACTTTCCACTAGATTTTCTGCATATTCTACCGGAGAAGACCTCCAAATTTTCCGAATCCTACTGGTGAAGGTTGTCCAGGCGTGTTTGATGCTCGGAAATGCCCAGAAAGTTTTCCTTCGCCCATTCCACTCGTTTTTTAACGTGTTTTGCACCCACAATTGGTTTTTCCAAAGTACTGCAATATTTCAGTTTTTTGGCAAGCAAGTGCCTGCGAATCGTGCCGTAAGATATGTCAACACCTTTTGCTTTCAATTTCACAGCAGCTCCACGTAAAGTCAAAGCCGGATTTTTCGAGAACAATGCGAGCATCGTTTTTTCGTCTTTTTATGAGACTTTGCTTGCACTTCCGCCTTCAGGAAAATCATCAACGTTATCGACCTTTTTATAGCGATTTATTCACTTGCTAACGAACTGCTTTTTTTAACTGCTTTGCGTTAATGCTTTGCTCATGCAAACATAGAAAAATTGCCTCAAAGCGAGAGGCGTAAACATCACTCATTTCGAAAAACCGCTCAATTTAAGATTAAATTTGACAGACAGTAACTTTTTACAAAAAGCATAAAGGGCTGAGGTGCCCTCTATGTCATAGAAAAATAAACAGGACGCTCTGATTTTTTATCTACGTGCGACAGTGACCACGCTCTTATGTAACAGACTGTAACATACCCAAATTGCAGTCTGGATACGGTATTTTTTTAGTTTGAACTATTTTTTGAGAAAAAGTAACACCGCAATTGGTATGTCGTTGAGTATATTAGAGCACTTCGTCATTAAGCTGTCCCGCAGTGTTTTGAGTTGTGCTCTACTAGCAATCGACTTGGAGCGAATGCGTGAGGAATACAGTAAATGGGAACCATCTTTCGCTGACGATAATTCAGTCTAACGCATTTTGGACTTTAGTGGTGATTGTATTGTAGTTAGATGCGCCCAAAAAGAGAACAATCTGTAGAACGCGTCGTCAAGTGTCAGCGACTTGCACCTTCAGTTAGAGTTTGAATTCCTTCGTCGATGATGAAATAATCCTGCATTGAAGGGCATTATACACAGGCATTAAGCTATTAATGTCATTTCTTAATACCAGTATCGAGCAATTATTCGTGTAAAAAATTGCTCTGCTGTGTAAAAAATTGCTTATTATTATTATTCGTTGATATCGCCACTGTAGGGGTAAAAACATAGTCGATTTTTGGGATTTTTTTTTTCGTTAGTAGGAATGATTATTCAAGAATTGGACAAAATGCTAATTATTATATATGTATTAAACTATATTATGTTGATGTAAATTTTTATTAAAAAATATTGAAAATTGACAAATTTATGTAAATAAACTTAACGAGTTAAAAAAAATTACGTCATCTGGTGGCAGCGATACAGCAATGAATAATCATCTGAAATCAAATAACCAAAAATTTTATTAATCTACACAATAGTGGCCGTTCTTTGTTTTTTTTTCTTTTTTTGACAAATTGGTGATGATTTGAATTTCGATGTGTGTTTTTCACCATTTTTTTGATTTTCAACAAGCCCAAAAAAATAGTTATTTCCAAAATTTTGAAAATCGGCTACGTACAACGATAGCCGATGCGATAATAAAAATTTTGAAAAAAAGAAAATTAGAATCGGTTCATTAGTCTTCGAGAAATTGTTGCCACCGTATCAAAAAAAGTCGTTTCGAAAAAAACGCGTTCGAAATAAAGCATCGTATCGTAAGCCCGTAGCGGCCGAAACGACGGGCGCTCACTTAAGTGCACATAGAATCGGGATTAAAGTGAATTTCGCTTTAAAATTTTTGCATGCTGCACGAATGTGATCTTGAGGTATTTTGGTCCAATCTCGTATAATCGCTTTTTTCAGCGCATCCATAATGTCATATTTTTTAGTTCTCACCTTGCTCTCCAAATTGGTCCAGATGGAATAGTCCATCGGATTTGCGTCTGGCGAATTCGAAAGCCATTGTGTGATTTTTTAACCATTCTTGGTTCACACGAGCTTTATGAGACGGTGCCGAGTCCTGTTGGAACGTCCATGGTCTACGACCGAAATCTTTGCATGTCCACAGCCCTAAAGCAGCTTCTAAAACATTTTCCCGATAATAAGTCGCATTCACTTTGACACCAGGCTCGATAAGAACGATTGGAGAGCGTCCATGAGCGGTCACTGTGGCCTAAACCATTACTTGCGATGAAAAATTGCTTCGAGTGGCCATACGTAGGCTCAAATTCTCGTATGAGCGTTCGGTCAAGTAAACACGATCCTTTTGAGTATTTATGAATTGCTCAATTGGGAAATTTTTTTCATCACAAATGTTAGGAAAATCGCCACGTTCGTGCAAGCGCAACAACTCCTTTGCTCTTCGCACCGAACTTTTTTTTGCTGGGGTGAAAGATCGTGTGCTTTTTGGAACTTGTAAGCCGATATTTTCAGTTCCAGCCATTTTTCTTCCACTTCGACGTGGATTTCGTTCCAGTCGAGCCTTCGCTTTCCGAACCATTCCATCCATAGCGGTGTGCAATGCTACTAGTATCATTGTATCGTTTTATAGTGCGATATATAAACATTTTATTCACTTTGAGGTGACTGAGCTCACGAACAATAGCTAGTTGTGATTTTCCAGCCAAATATAGCGCAATTACACTATTACATTTGAATTCCATCACAGAAAAAAAAATTCAACAAAACTGAGACGCAAATGCTTTTGATGGCTTACAAACAATATATTGAACTGTCATTCGAACAATTTTGACGTTGATGTCATGAGCTGTTTTACAGATACAAGCAGTGGGAAGTTGGTAGCACTTCTTATAGTTCACCCTGTAGTTATACTAGCAATTTATGCAAAAAAAAAATCGATTTTTTTAATTTTCATAGTGGCGTTCCTCCTTAATTTAAGTCCATAAGAGAGATTCCTTAATTTTTAAAAAATGCCTTATTAAGGCTCCAAAATTATTTAGCTGGAAAATCCATTTCCATTTTCGCTGTCGTATTTTAATGTCTATTGGTTTTTTTTGCTTCGATGAAAGAGTTATATTTGAGATCCAGTTGTTGGGCCGTCCGGATGGTTCTAAGATATCGGTTTAAAAATGTTTGCAACTTCCGCGCCACATATACACATCCAGACAGTAGTACGATGAAACTACCTTGGGTTTTTTGGTTCTGACATAAAAATCGGTTTCTGCTCCCCTCTTCTGTGGCACTCGTCATCTTAGATATGTGAATTTTTGACGTTTTTAAAAGGTTTCCCATGAATTATGAACCTGTTTTGGCGCAAGACGTTGGTTTCTATGGACTTAATTTTGCCTTTGTCATCCATTTTAAATGTTTGATCTCGAATTACCAATTAGACATAAAGTCTCGATAGTTTTTATTATCGTGTGCTTAACAGATCGAAATATTTGGAGAAATCTAATATTCGTAGGACTGTACCCTCACAGGTATGGTTTTTATTGTGACCAATATTTATCTGTGTGCTTAGTTTGATGCGTAATTAGGGTTCAATGAGTCGTGCAGAGCAAGAATAGTAACGATTCACGCCTCTTCGCTACTGGCAGAGGAGAGAAATCGGGTGACAAGTCATAACACACTTGGATTAGTTTCATTATGTCATATTTAGTAAAGCTTAAAAAAAAAATGTTTTTTTTAAGTGAATGATTAACTTTTAAGTCTAAGGAATTGAATATCATAAATCTGAAAGCCTCCTCTTTAATTGTAATAGTAGGATACCATCATCAATTGAAGTTGTTGTAATGCTTAGCTGGAAAAGCGATACCAAAATTAATAGTTGTAAACTGTTAAATTCTAAGTCTACTCGACTCTGTTGGTTACAAACCCGAGATATGCTTCAAATGATCGGTTCGATAGCATTTAGTTATCATCAGCATCATAGATATTCTGGGGCTGGTCTATTTACCTTTGTCGTTCTCATGTATTTCTATCCCAGCTGAATGCATAGTGGGCACAGTTGGCCGAAATTTCTCAATCAATTGCGTTATCAAAAATGTCGTTTTAGTACTCTCTTTGTTTTGATTTAAAAAAAATTTCTGCTTGAAAAACTAATCAATATCGGAGCAAGCCAGGAAGACTAAGCTTGGTCCGGATCGAACTTTATATACCTGTCTTATTTTAGTAAAATACGTAGAATGTAGGCTGGTTGCCTATTTTTGGAATCAAACAAACTCATAGCCAATGAGAGTTATTGCTTGTAAGTAAGTGGACGTGGTTTTATTCGATCTCAATAATAAATATATAAATATAATATACATAAATATCAAGATTATACCCACCGTGGACTTGGACGTATATACGTTGCACTTTCAGTAACACTTTCATCTCTATATATCTTCATACGACCTGATTTGCAAACGTATTTACCGATATAGTGTTTGAATTTTACATCCCAGTGAGCGGTTATTTGGAATAAATTATGACGTACGCAATTATGACCTTTTTTCCCCAACGGATTGCAACACTCATCAGGTCGAACCATTTTCCTAACAATGCATAATAATTGTTTTCTAACCTCAAAGCATAGACAACATACTAGGAATCACAGCCCACTGACACTAGAAGTTGCAACGACTGTACGACCTGCAAAGCCATGTTCATGCATGTTCGAACGCGTTCGTTTTCTGAATCCGCACGCGAGTCCGTTCGATCCTGTGCGTAGTGCATAGACAGACAAAAAATTCGATATCTTCAGAACGGATTGGATGAACTAAGTTTTTTTTACAGCTTATTAAAGGTGAGCATTGTCCGCTTAATCTGACTGTAATATTGTCCATTTACAGCGTGAAAAACGCAAAAATAATTGCGATTGTTTATAAAAAACTATTTTTAAAAATTATTGTTTCAACAAATACACAGTGTACAGGGTTTGATTGAAAAGTAATAAGCCTTATTTTTTTAAGCAGTTTTATTAAACCTTTTGGCTTATACAACTAATATTCTTCAAAATAGGACCCTTGAGCGTCAATACACCACTGGTAGCGGTCTTTCCACTGCAGGAAACATTTTTTAAACTCATCCGCCGGAATCGCGTTCAATTCGGCTGTCACAGTTTTTTGGATCGCCTCGATGGAGTCGACATGCCTCCCCTTCAACTTTCTTTTCAGGCGCGGGAACAAGAAGAAGTCCGGAGGGGACAGGTCTGAGTTGTAGGGAGGGTAGGGAAGCACCGGAACCCCCATCTTGGCCAATGCAGAGGAGCAGAGGAAGGCGGTGTGCGCCGGCGCATTGTCGTGATGAAGGGTCCAGTTGTTAACGAGGTCGGGCCGTATTTCAAGGTTTCCGGTCACGATTTCCCGCACATTGTAATACGAATAATTTAACTCTTCACTGATCTCATGTAGACTAGCACGACGGCCAATGTTCCAAAATTCACGAACCTGGTTCACATCTTCGTCTGTTTGCGTCGTCGAAGACCTTTCAGATCGCTGTTCGTCTTCGTCGTCCTCCCGGCTGTTGCCAGCGAACTGGGACCGGTTTCTAGTGGAAGGGGAAGGTCCAACGATCATTTTCCCCAAGCCCTGTATGAGCGCTAAATCGATAGAGTAAACATTTTTCGGTAACCGAAATAAATTTCATCAAATTATCAATTGTAGTTTCTGAGATATTGATTTTACAAGAATATCATGGAAAAAAATTCAATTGCTGATAACATAAACAAAAAGCGAAATAAAAAAAAACTATTCGCAGCAATTATTATGTGACAAATTCTCTATCCAAAAAATGCATTTGATTTTAAAATCGGTAATTTGATGGAAATTTCGGGGCCCAGTTGACGTGGTTTGACTCAATATTGCTTGCACTTGCATTACCCCACAGTTGTGACGCATACGTCAAGATTGGCTTGTTGATTGTTTTGTAGAGAAGGACTCTGTGATGAAGGCTAAGCCCGGAACGGGAATTGATTAGCCAATGAAGATCTTTCGTTTTTAGTTCGTCTGTCCACTTTCGACCTCAATGTGCCTTCTCCATGTCAGGCGTCTGTCTATACGAACACATAGGTATGTAACTTCCTTAGAATGAGGTATGACTGTGGAGTTTAGATATACACTCGAGTGTCGCTTCTATTTAGAATGAACGTCACACTTTTGCACATTCACTGTGATGCGCCAGTCTGCCAACCACTTTACTATGTGTTTCAGATAACTGTTGACTTCATCCGACTTCGAAGCGTTCTTATAACGAGGAAACACTCAAAGGGTTGTTATTGTTTTTTGAGGGGCGACCACTATTTGGAAACACTCTTTTTATAAAGCAATTATCTTAAGTGGACTTCGAAAATGGGACTAACAGGTGGTTGCCACTGGTAAAAGTACTTCTTAATAACATAATGTTGTATCTAGCGACGTGATATTATCTGTCTTTACCCAATCTAAGTGATTGCAAAATTTTCTTCTGCCCGAGTTTTATAAGCCTTTTGAAAATATGTTCAATCCTCTGCTTCCAAATCACTTCAATATTTTGCAATTATAAAATTAGGAATTTATGGCTCCAAAAGAAATGTCGAAATTGATTAATCATTTGCACAGCTGCCACCATTTTCCAATACCGTTGCTTCAGTAAGAAATGCAATAATTCACGTTTCGTTTGTTGTTTTGTTCAACAAGAGAAGCTATAAATAAATCTGGTAAATGAGATTTTTCAGCAAGGAAACCTCTTTAGCAGTGTGCAATAATTCATTAGAATGCTCGTGTGGGAAAAAAACTTTAAATGTGCAGGTATTGAAGAATTTTGTGAATTGTGGGTACTTATTATTTGAAATTACAACACATGAGCCATGTGGTTTCATATGTTTGCGGAAGCAATTTTTAGTGATATTGTTTGGAGTATGTCAAATGAGTATTGAATTATGTGTGGATTTATTAAATTATTTATGATTCATTAAATTATTGGTAATGTTTTTGTACACTATACTTGTATGTGTGTGTATTCCTCAAAAAGGGTAATATATTAGGAAAATAAATGAATCCTCTTATATCGTTTGGTGAGCATGAGTAAACGAAATTTAATGTGCTAAAAAGTGGGCATAAAAGCTAAACGGGAATAAGTGGATTACAGATGTGCTATTCATAGTTAGTGTTTTATTAACATAGCTAAGCGTTTAAATATGTGACGTTTGATATCTTATGTGTCCCAAGTTGGGATATCTGCAACAAAAGATAAATAAAACACAAGCACTGAAGGCATGAATGGTATTGCTATCAAAAAGGTTGTATAGGACATACATATAAAGCCACGAGTGGACTTATATTTGCTGAAATTTAAAGGCTAAAAAGGCTATAGAAACACTGTGTAATGTTTCATAATAATATTTGCTTCCTTCGGAGGAGAAAACGTTTAGTGTCATTGTGCAAAACAATTTCCTTCTATTGGCTGCCTTGGTTTGGGATCTGCAGCTTAGTGTAATGTCGCCACATACGAGACGTATTTTTAAAGTAAGTATCGTTTTTACACAAAAAAAAACAGCAAGTAAATTTTTTCCAAAAATAATTTATTCACTTGAAAGGCCATACTTTACTCTACTTTTCTACATAATTCCCATTACTATTGAGGCATTTATCATATCTTGGGACCAGCTTTTGTATGCCATCGTCAAAGAAGATTGCCGTCTAATTAGACAAGTCGTTTCCACTTTTTGCCACCCAGCGTAAATATAATTTCCGATAATTTAAACGTTCGGACACAATTTCGTAAAGAACACTTCTTGAGACAGCAGGAAACCTTTCAGCTAAGGACGAAATAGTGAATCGTCGTGTTCTCTTTCACTTCCACTTCACAGTTCACTTTTTGAATCAGTTCATCGGTAATGACTGAAGGTCTCCCACTTCGTTCCTCATCATGGAAGTTTGACCCTAAGACCCTAACCCATTTCCGCACCATTCCATCACTCATAATGTTTTCACCATAAACTTCACTGATTTGGTTATGAATGTCAACTGATTTGAAGACTTGAGCACAGAGAAACCGTGTTACAGCACGCACTTCACAGTGGGCGGGATTCTCAATAGATGGAGGCATTTTAAAATCACGCAAACAGATGTAGACTCGATCGGATGGTTCCGTAATGGCGTCTGTGGCTTCCCAACAGATGTAGTTACACGACGCGGATGCGCTAAACGGCGGCGTAATTTAAAAACGGTATTTACTTTAAAAACACGTCTCGTATATCAGCTGTGGCTGAAAATAGTAAAAGTGTTCCCATTTTACTCAAGCTTTGTAAAGAGGAAATATGTTATCGGTAAATATTAATTGGTGTGAAAATGTTAAATGTTGTTTTTTTTTTTGAAATTCGGCGGGGACCGAAAACTTAACCTTTTCTGGAAGAAAAGAACAGTCAACCTCCCCCCTGATAATAGATATTTAACTGAAAGGACAGAGTCAAAATCGATCTTCTACTTCCTGGCTGTTTGAAATTAATTAGAAGTAGGCGAGAATTATATGACGGAGGAGAGGAAGGAGAGGAGAGGAAGGAAGGAAGAGAGGACATACTTAAGAAAAACTTTTGCAACTCGTTCAATTCTGTCAATAGGGGATTAGTGGTAAGATCTCCAAAAAAATGCGGCATATTCTAATGTAGATCGAACAAATGTATCAGGTCAGTCCACAAAATCGAGCGTTTTTTAAAGGTGGTTTTAAAATTAATAAAAAATATGTTGAAAGTATTTATTAATCAATAATATATTTTCCTTCATTATTTACAATGTCTTCCCAACGTTTAGACACATTTTTAGTTCCCTGCTCAAACAATTTTTTGTCCTTGGAACCAAAATACGCTTCGATATCTCTTTTTATAGCTTCTTTTGAGGAGTAGTTCTTGTTACTCATATGGGATTGAAGCGGACGGAAAAGGTGATAATCACTAGGTGCAATATCCGGAGAGTATGGTGGATGCGGCTCCCATCCGAGCTCGTCCCCAGCTTGCCTAATGTTTGCCTTGCGGTGTGAGGTCTTGCGTTGTCGTGGTGAAACAAACTTTGCGTCTATTCACTATAGACGGTCGATTTTTTTAAGTGCCTCATTCAGGTTTGATAGCTGATGGGAATAATAATCAGCAGTTATTGTCTGGTTTGGTTCCAAAAGTTCATAATAAACAATACCGTCCATATCCCACCTGAGGAGACAGGAGAATCTTCTTGAGGTGAAGGCCATCTCTAGAGGTCGGTTCTGGTGTTTCATCTTTACCTAACCATTGGCGTTTGCGAACAGGATTATTGTAAAGGACCCCATTTTCATCACCAGTAACGATACGGTTCAAAAAACTTTCATTTTCAAGCCGTTGTAGCAGCTGAGAACACACGTGGTGTTCTTGGCGACGGTTCTTGGTGAAGGTTGGCGACGGAAAGTCTATGCGGAACCCATTTTCCCATCTTTGAAACCTTTCCCAACTGAACCAGGTGCCTGTGTACTGTTCCATGCAATGAATTTAACTTCTGGGCTGTCATATCGACTGTGAAATTTGGCTCAGCTTCCACGAGTTCGAGCAAGGCGTCGGAGTTAAAGACTTCAGGATGACCAGCGCTTGGGGCATCCTCCACGTCGCAGTTACCACTTCGGAATTTTGAAAACCACTTTTGCGCAGTCCTTACACTAACGGCGTCTTCTTCGTGAACAGTGTTTATTTCTGCAGCAGCAGTTGTTGCATTTTTACCACTTTAAAAAAAAAATACAAAACATGCCTCTTATACACGTTCGAGGATTCCATTTTACTTTTAACAACACGTGCTTCTATCCGCGATTAAAATAACTTGTTGAATGCACAATATATCAAAGAAAATATAAATAGTTCCATTATATTCCGCGAATAATTTTTTGTATGCAAAAATCGTACAAAAGTGAGATTAAGGGTAAAATAGGCACGAACTTATGGACTGAGCTGATAGTAAATAATAACTTAAGAGCATATGAATCTGCAAAGTTCGAGCTATTCCTTCTTATAAAACCAATCACTCGTATAGAGTACACTTTAGACACATAAGAAGGAATGAGCGATTATGTAAACAACTTACATAAAGAGCGATGCACAGGTCAGGAACGCTTCAGGGCTGCAAAGTATTTTGTGACCAGCCCGAACAGAAAACAGTCGGACTTTATTCTAGAACTTGGAAGTAAACACGTTCAGTTGATGGCCGGTATTATTGCAGGACATAATCCGTATGACCACCATTGGCAGCATTGATGACCCGATTTGCCTGTTTTGCTTAGAGGAGGCGGATGGCACTGCGCATTTTCTCTGTGAGTGTCCAGCAGTTCCTAGAGCAAAGTTATGAATTTTGGGTTCCAATATCATGAGAATAAGTAAAATTTGTTCTCTCAAACTGGAGGATATTTTCAGATTTATCAAAGAATCTGGCAAATTCTCGCAGGTCTAACTACCTCTATTCCTCTATTTTATCCTATCTTTTTCCTTATATTACTTCCTTCTTTTCCTCCTTGACTATCTATCCTTTCCCTTTCCAGAGCTTTAAATACAATGAGATTTTTAGCCTGAGTATTTTAGGCGTAACCAAATCCGTCGGTGCTGCTTGGCTTGGCATTTCAAATTTCAAATTCAATTTCAATTCCCGAAATCCATTAAAAAACTTAATTACTTTCAGAGCTTTTAATAGTGAGCATTTTTTTCAATACAGGCAACTTGTAGAACAACTCTAATTTCAAGCGCTAGGCAAACGGGCAGTGGCGGACAGTAAGTGGCAACTCTATATTCATGAAAGCTGTTGGTTTGTGCCAATGCTCCGAGCATTTTAAAACTTAAGAAGACAGTGTTTTACAAAAAAAAAAAAAAAAAAAAAAATAAAAATAAAAATGAAATAAAATAAAATATCCTACACCCTCTCTGATCAGCCTTCAACCATTTCACACAAATGCTTACATATATATGTACGTGTATACAATACTTACATGTGATTTCAATTGATTTTTACAACCATTTTTGTGTGGTTCTTGCTCTTTGACCCTTTTATACTTTCTTCACAATATGCGACCTTTTTCCGCCTTATTATCCGCTCAAGTAAATGTGAGTAAAAATATGAGGCCTTTTCTCACTCTGAGAAATATAAGTGCAAAAGGTCATACACACACATATGTATGCCACATTTATTTTCTTTTCCATTTATTCAGTTAGGCAGTCGGTCGCAACTTCTTTAAGGTTGTACAGAAAAAAAGAGAAAAATGCACTAAATGTTATCGAGTATAGCAAATTTAATGTCAACTACATATGCTAATAAAATTTTATGGAATTTGAAAAAAAAAAAAAAAAAAATAAATTGTTTGCCATTCGATTTTTGCCACTGCTTAAAATGCAAGTCCATTTTGGTGCCAACGCATTGATCCTGTGCGAGTGCGGAGATCTTTGCGTATGGGTTACGTTTAGTTGCAAATGAAATGGTTATGTTGGCCAGTTGAACTATCAACATTATGAGCAGCTGCAACTTATGTTTTAGCCCTTTTACCTAAGTACATACATACACATGTAATACAGTCGATATCACAACTATACCACCATAAGAAATTTTGTAATTGTGCTAAACTGACAACTGTAAAACTGCAGGCTTCGTGGGAAATCGAAGCCAAAGAAGGCGCAGGTGCGTCTGTCGTCCAACTAGGACCCCTCTATTTAGTATATTCTCCAGACTTAGCTCTTTGTCGTATGAAGTGCCCCTTATTTTAATATTTTTTAACACAGCGTCGTATTCTGACTAATAAAATCAAAACACGTACGAGAATTTGCTAAAATTAAAATGTACCTCAAATGCGAGTTTATTTCTAAGCTGATCTCACTCTTAAGGCTCAAATGGGTGAGCGCGGTAGAAAAGGTAGAAATACACACGGTAAATTCCTCAACTATACTCGTAACATCCCTACGAAATCTGTCCTAAGTGAGATATTATTCTACAAAAGGACGATGTGATCAAAAATAGCTTCTGTGAGTGCCTGGAATGTACCTATGAGCGCTATCTAGGCCACAACATAAATCGTGCTTGGTGACTTCAATGGTAGGATGGCTAAAGAAGCGATTTCTGGTCTCATAGTCCTTCTGTTCCACGACGCAAAATCCGCTAATGAACTAATGCTAAGCGACTTCGCCGGTGCCCGAAACATGCTAGTATACATTATGAAATTCTAGCACAAGATATCCATAAATCTACGTGGCCGTATTCTGATCAAAAGGCACCAAACTACATCGATCATGTTGCAATAGATCGAATTCATGCTTCAAATATTTTAAATGTACGTACGATCCGAGGATCCAACATCAACCCAACATGGAACATTATCTTGTTAACGCCAAGATGCGAACTCGCTTATATGCAGCAAAACAAGTACGCCAAATTACACAAACAAAGTTATACACCGAAAAGCTGAGGTCGTCACAAATAGCCAGAAGATTACACTCTGACTCCTGCACAACAAGCCGAAATGCGCTCGGTGCGTACCGCCGCTGAATAAGGAACTTATTTTTGGCAAGCCCGAAAAACCAGTTGGTACCAGGATGAATGTCATTGATGCAGAAACCAAGGAGGTTCTCTATAAGGCAACGCTGCGATGGGACACAACAGATGTCTTGTGGTATAGCTACCTAAAAATAAGATGGAAGGAGGAACTTAGTATGCGAAAGAAGAAATGAGAGGCGGAAAGATTTGAGTACGAAGAACTTGAGATGCCCGAAAGTTTGACCAGAAAAGTTACAGAAGGTTGCCGAACCGGGACTCTTACCAGAGAATGAAGAGGGCAACCTGGTGACTGACGTCGAGGACGCACTTAATTTATCGAGGGAACACGTTGGGGATCATTGACTACGCGACTATCGTTCCTAGTCGTTCCTAGAACGTAAAGCCGAGGTGTTGCTGGATGAGCTATTCAAACGAGTTTGGAAAATATGATACACATTACCACTCCACACACTCCAATGCAAAATATAGTTGGATGAGTTCTATCGGCACCTGCAACACGGTTGAGAGTTAGAATTCTGAAGTTGTACGATAATTCGTTTATTCAGAAACCAGCATTCACATCGATAGTAATGCCAGTCTTAAAACCCAACGGAGAAAATTTCTCTTGGGATTATGTGGTACTTTGGACTAAGTTGGCTCCTCAGGACTCTCGATAAACAAAACTGAAACTTTATAAAGTTTTTAATCACACCCATTCTATTATAAGGTGCTGAAGCCTGGACGATGACAACATCCAATGAGGCGTCCCTTGGAGTTTTCGAGAGAAAGATTCTTCAAACGATTTTTGAATTGATTTGCACGTTGGCACCGGTGAGTATCGTAGGCGATGGAGCAATGAGCCATATGAGCTTTACGCCGAAAAAGACATTGAGCAGAGAATGAAGATCCAGCGTTACCGCAGACTATAAACGCTTCAGCTTTAAAAGTGATCGATGTGGTACTTGCTGGCGGTAGCAGAGGAAATATCCCATTTGGTCCCAAGCCCGAGAAATACACCTACAAGGGGTCAGGCAGGTTTATAGAGTGAGTGCTTTGCGAGTAGCCAGTGCATACCGGGCAGTATCTGATGATGCAATTGGCGTGATTGCGGGAAAAATTCCACTGGATATCCGAGCACGTGAACTAAACCGTCTCTATCGTCGCAAAACCTACAAGGGACCAAAAGTTGGCACAGCGAATGGCGTCACTTGACAAATTGCAGCGAAGATAGGATCATTCTCCTAAAGGCCTGGACGCACGAACTTATCTCTAACCTTAACACGTGGTTACGGCGAAGACAGGGAGAAGTGGATTACTTCCTCTCCCAGATGCTGAGGGGGCATGGGTGCTTTCAGTATAACCTGCATAGGTTTGGTCTCTCCGCTTCACCACTCTGCCCTGCCTACCCAGAGAATGTTGAAGACGAACGACACGTACTCTTCTACTGTCCAAGATTAGCAAGAGAAGTGAGGAGTTACCCACTATCCTTGGAAGACAGCCAAGTGAGACTAATTTAACTGGCAGTATGTGCATTTCAAAACATTGCTGGGATGCTGCATGCAAGTTTTCCAAGCAAGTATTGCGTACGCTACACAAGCAGGACGAAGAAAGGCGAACAATAGAGCTGCTTCAGTATCGGCAGCAAGAGCACAATAATATTAACGCCCTGTGCCGCGTCCGATCACACCGAACTTCCTGACAAGTGCTAAAGCTAACATGAAACAGTGTTCCAGAGGAGGCCAAATCAGATATACCGAGAACGATTACGAACGCTTGAGTTAATGATTCACGACCATATCATACGCAGACAAGACGGTAATGCACACGACATTAACGCACACTTTTGAAGTTCCATTTACTTCTTAATGGAGTAATGGAGACTATCACCGACGTATAACCTCCATACGTCATAGGTAGAGAGTCTGGACGCAGGTTTCTTTTGTGGTTGTTATCCACCCTCGATGTAATGGAAATGCGGTCCCGGGGTGGAAGTCAGCCGAAGAGCGGAGGTCTGTTTTAGTGGGAGCGTGCACCACATATCATTAGCGCGACGGCAACAATTGAATGTTTCTGACATTTTTATCCTCCCCTCCCACAAAAAAAAAAAAGGAAATATCAAGTTCAGTCAAGGACCTCATGTGGTGTATCCAACTGGTGTCCGATAGAACGAAAAAAAAACGACTGACACATCTTGTAAACTCGCTCAAAATATTTCAATCAGTTATCGCGCCAATCAAGAAGAAGTAGTTTGAAGCCAATTAATTTTGGTTTAGTGGAACTGCAAAATTTCAAACGCTGATATACATAATTATGAAATATACTGTAGAAGTATCCATATATATATATTTATAGGCACATACATATGTGTGCAATATAACTGGCTGGACATTTGATAGTCACCAATATTATACCGTTCAATTTTACTGCCTGCCTTCAATACACGTCTTTCCTTTCTTAACTTTTTTACGTGCTTTCATCTTTCTCTACGTTTCGTTCATTTGGTTGCAATATATTTTTTCGCTCATTTGCCACAGAATTCTTCGTTATCGTCATTTGAGCCTGCGGAATAGTATTGTAAGCTCCTAGAACTCCTTACGTTGCAGCTGCTTGGCTATATTGGACATTTATTTCTTGTTCTCAGTACTTCTGTGGCAAATTGCTTTGCTTTGATTTCTTTCGTTTTTGCAGCTTTTGTTGTGATAAGTGGCATTGGTGGTCCTTGCAACATTCTACTGGTTATGTTATTCGTTTTTTGTTTTTTTTTTTACTTTTTCTACGCAATGCTATGAATAGGTATGTTTATAGTTGAGGACATGTTGCTCTCCGCAACCTGCACACCCTCAATCCTCATAGTGATCATAGTATGTATGTATGCAGTTGAAAAGGCCACTTACCCATACGCCATGTATGGCTTCATTTGGCTTCTCAATTGCTGCAATTTGCTCAAATGAGAAGATAAAAACCCCTTAACAATGCTGATTTTCTTATTTCTTATTTTATTTACATATTTTGTCCCATTGCCCAGATTTTTAGTATTTCATCTTCTTTATTCCCGCTTTGCTCTCGATTGTATTGTAACAACAAGCAGATATCGTTCGTATTTGTGCGATAAAATCAATTTGTAATGAGTTTTTGAACTAACTTACTTGGGCACTTACAAACGTATAAAAATAAGCGTACAGAAATGTTTATGGTTACAAACATATAGTTATTTGCATAATTTTAGATAACTACATACAGACACGATGTGCTCGCATATGCTTTTCACTTAAGTGCGTCCAGCTTCCTTTGCATAAGTTATCCTTACACTACTCTAAGCCACATACGATTATTTTTTTCTACCCCTTGTTCACATACTGTCATTTACATTCAAATGCGATTTGCTAATGGATCGTTGAGTGAAATGTGAGTAGTAAAATGTAGTAAGACAATTTCAATACTCTTGGAATATCTTCACAAGTTTTTTGCTTAACTATATAAGCTACTCTTAATTTTGTAACTATAGAGACATTTTAATACACGTAAAAATCATATTTCTGTAAGGAAACAGTTTTTATATTACTAAAAAATATTTTTCGTTTGGACGCCGCGTAAAGCAAACTCGCGAAGGCTGGTGGATAATAAAAGACCTTGCCAGAGCGGTTTTATGGTGTGGCTCAAGTGCCATTCAGATGATGGGCAACAATTTTTCGTCATATGATAATTTTTTTCGGCGTATTGTTACTGCAGGCTTTAGTAAACGTAGATATGGAGCGATAGTCAGTTGAGCAAGAGTGTTCCAATCGGCTTATGGAAATGGTCGTTCTGCAAGAAGCAAGAAATGCGTTTCGCACTATTTTCTCACCATGCGCAGTGAGGCATATTTTCATCTAAACGAGCATATTAACAATCAAAACTAACGCATTTGGGGTACTGACATAAAAAAGGAGAAACAAACCAAAAACTATGCACTCACAAGGAGTCACTGTTTGTTATGGACCACCGGAGTCATCGGACCGTACTTCTTTGAAAATGATGCCAGAAAACTGGAGGAAAATAGCCAAAAATCGTGACGCCTGCAAGAAAATTGTGAATGAAGCTAAAGCTCACCCCGCTCTGTAACGCTGCCCGACGATGATGATGATGCCAGTAACGCTGTTACAGTGAATAGTGAACGTTATCGTGTTATGATAACCATAAGGCAATTCGGCCTAATGAGCTATAGCTATACTCGCTTACTCGATAAATTTGTTGTTGCTTTCGCGTGAAAATTTTTCGTCAAACTAATCGAGCATAGTGATAGCGAGCGGGGAAATGGCGAATAGAAGAGGCCTATTACTTTTGAGCGGTCGCATTACTGGCTTATTTTTCTCTCAGTATAAGTTTACAATGAAAGGAAGGCGTTACGGCCCATAAGTTTTTGATTTTGACACATTGAATAATTCGATTTGGGCGAAATTCGGTTTAAGAAACTGGCAGCATTTGCTACACAAGTCGGCCAACAATAGATGTTTTACGAATTAAGTTGCTTCCATTGAGCTGCTGCGTGCAAAATTTTCTTCATGATACAAAACGTCCTCAAAAGTGGTTTGAGGTATAATTTTTTTTACTTATACGAACGAGAATTTTTTTAGTTCTATCATTTTGGTTAAATTTTACTAACGAGTGTGTCGCCATTCAATTCTGAATATAAGTAAATGTTCAGGTCAAAAGCAATTATAGAGTCCCAAACCTAAATTTGTAATTGTTTACGATTTAGACAACCCAAGTCATAATTATATTAAGAAAATCAATCGGAAACCAATATAAATGATGCTAATGGCCAGTCACTGTGGCGTGAAATATTCAATGCTTGAAAGTGTTTCTAATAGTGGCCGGTGCTCAGCAGGCAATGGCAAAGCTCTTAGCGTGCATCTGTTATGAAAACCATTTCCATTCTAAGGCGAAACAATACTTCCAGTCGCTCCGTGTGCAGGCACACATCAAGTTGCAACCCATGAATTGCAAGAAAACTGGACTAAACAACTGCCGGAGGGTGTTTCTAAATGTACAAGGTGGCTCAAAATTAATCATCAAATTTTGTTTTTGAATAACTTTTTGATTAAATAAAAAACAAAGTAGTTTTTAGAGGTTGTAATCTTCATTTTGACGTCTACGTGGTCCACTGCTTGTCTCTTCGTATTCTGCAGCTAATAAGACTAATAAGCCTATAATACACCAATTTCATTTATTAAATAATGGCAAGGTTATAATTGATATGATTTTGATATAATATTAGGATATAAAAATTTTTTTCTTCACCCGATCTTAGACTTTTTGTTGCTTGCTTAAGTGGTTTAATTAGCAAACATATATAATGGTATTTAAATGTTGTATTTAAATAATTTACTAAAAAAATTTAAGGAAGGCGCAGAGTCCGTGACAGCAACCCTGAGGAAAATCTTCTCGGCATGCCTGGCACTGACCTACATACCATGCTCTTGGAGGATGGTGAGGGTCGCTTTCATCCCAAAAGTTGGAAGAGACGACTACACCAGCCCCAAAAGCTTTAGACCCATCAGCATGACCTCTTTCATGCTGAAAAGTCACGAACGACTGGTGGAATTGCGCATACGTCAGAAGTCGCTGAAGGCTCACCCTCTGTCTCCATTTCAGCATGCCTATCAAAGTGGAAAATCCTGTAAGTCGGCACTGCGAAACCTTGTTGCTACGGTAGAGCTGGCCATCGACAGGAGGGGCTACGCTATGGGCATATTTTTAGGCATAGAGGGGGCGTTTGATAATGCCACTTTTGACAGTATGTGTAGCTCTGCTAGTAGGCACGGCGTAGACCGGATGTTAGTGAATTGGACTCGTTCGATGCTGGCCAAAGAATCGTCTCGGTGCGAGCAGAGGAAGATCTGTTGGTATCATCCGGGGTTAGTGGAGGTTGCTCCCAAGGGGGGGGGGGGGGGGGGGTACTGTCTCCATTGCTCTGGTGCATGGTAATCGATCCTCTACTCACCACCTTAAACGATTCGGGAGACTACTCACAAAGATATGCGGATGACGTTGCTGTTTTGGTAACAGGCCCTTCGCTTATGTACATCTGCAGGAAAGTGCAGAAAACTCTGGATCTGATTGACACTTGGTGCTGTACGAATGGGCTATCGGTAAATCCCACCAATACTGGTAGTGTACTCTTCACCGGAAGGAGGAAGCCTGATGGATTCGTTCTGCCTAAGCTAAAAGGAGTCACAATCCGAGGAAATTAAATATCTTGGAGTAATCCTCGATAGTAAGCTCCTATGGAAATCACACGTTGAAACAAAGACATCCAAAGCACTGACAGCTTTCTGGCAGTGCATGGGTGTCTTTGGGAAAACGTGGGGTCTTTCTCCTAGCATGGTCCTACACGGTTATGATAAGACATTTTATCACCCATGCATCAGTGGTCTGGATGAGTAGACTCTCTCTTATGAGAGTCAGGAGGAACTTATCGAGACTACAACGCACTGTGGCCATCTGTTGCACCGGAGCTTTTCCGACTACTTCAGGCCCGGCATTAGATGATCTGATTGGTTTGCCACCACTTGAAACACAATGGGAACTGGTACGGCCCCTGTCCGCCGTTGGAAAACAGAGAATGCATCGACGTCGATCCAACGACTCTCTCCACGCCACTTGACTCCATGCCATAAAGAGTCGTACTTGAAAAGAGATACCGTGTAGTGCTGCCGGTTCTAGAAGCGATGAACTTTATTGTGGAAAACCGATGTGTCTGCAGCGACAGCCAAGCTGCGCTTATGACCTTAGACAGTCCAGGGGTAGTCGAGTCCCGTAAATGCAGGCTGAACTATGTCGGAAGACATAATAGCCTGATGCTGACATGGATTCCGGGACACGTGGGTCACGCGGGTAACGAGACCTCTGACTCCTTAGCTAAGATGGGCTCTGAGGCCAACTTTTTTGGCCCAGAGCCCGTTTTGCCACTCCCTTCTGCGGCCATCAATGCCACGGTAAGCAAATGGGTAGCTACCAGCCACAAGCGAGCTTGGTAGGCTGAGAGAGGCTGCAGATGGACTAAACTGATGCTACCTGTCATGTCCGATCGACTGTCGCAAACCCTTCTGTCATTAAGCGGAGGGGAGTGCAGACGGTTGGAAGCCATGGGAAGGTTGGGTATCTCAGACATTCCACTCTGCCCAGCTTATGAAGAGGAGGATGAGACGGCGGACCACTTGTTGTGCGTCTTCTCCACCTTCGCTCGAATCAGGTTTGAGGTCTTTGGCACTGATGTGTTAAGAAGCGACCATCTTGGCTTCTTGGCACCACGAGATCTACTTAGATGTAGATTTAAAGAAAAAAATTAAAAGGGAGTACAAGTGTAGTACAATGGACTTAATTAATGTCTGAGTGCTGCACTTGCTAGTTGTCCCGACAAAAAAAAAATTATTATATTAAATTTCATTTCATTCTGAAGAAAAGAAAGAAGCTTGGCCCAATCCTTCCTAGACTGAATGCGCCACATTATCGTAATTAATAAGCACATCCCAATTATTTCGTCTTCTGTCAGAATTCATTAAAACTATGCAGCCACACATTCTGAAGTGTACAAATTAATTGCTTCGTACCCAATTATTACATTTTAATGCCTTGTGGCCTCCCAATTATTTACAATCTCAAATTCCAAAACCAAGACCGACCAATTCTCAAAAAATACTAATCAAGGAAAATAAATTACAATACTTACGAGTACTGCAAAACCCAAAAATCTAAACTGCTAACTATTTCAAATAAATATTTTGCTTTGGCAAGGAGGGATTTCAAAATATTTGGCCAATTATTGCATTGTTGCGCATTTGTTACTCATTCATAGTGTAGTAGCTAGTTTATTGTTGTTATTTTTGTGATTGTTGTTTTTGTTATTTTGATTGTGTTTCATTCCTGAACTTATTGCCATTGTGGTAACCAGCAGCAATGCCAGGCACTGTTGAACTCTTAGATATACATCATTAATTTTACTTTTGTATAATAATGTATGTGTGTGTGTGTGTAAGTTTGTACATATTTACAAAAATTTTCACAGAAATTAAATAGTAAGTATGTGCTGATAGTTATGAAAACATAATTTTAGCCAGGTCAGTCTGGCAACCTATGCAGGTACAGGTGGTGAGCATTTACGTCTCATCAGCAGCAGCAGCAGTTGGTTGCCATTATTAAAGCATTTATTTTATGAGATATGCCTTTGCATGTTTGTTGCTTCCAGATATGTACGTATGTGTGAAATGACAACATAGCCAGACTCTCTGTTGTTTCCTCTGAAATTCACAAAAATGCTGTCATTGTTTTTGTCAGCAGGCGGCCCATTACTTACTCCTACAAACACAGAAACAGCAATTGTATACAAGTACGATGCACAGATACCTACACAAACTGGCTTATGATGGATATTCATATACATATGCACATAGACCTGCCGTTAGATTAATGATTCTAATGTGCTTTTGTGCCAGTGACAGAATACTATGATTTTCCATAACACTAGAAAACTTAAATACATACGCAGAGATATATGTATGTACGAGTGTGAGTACGGTTACAGAAAACTATCAACTATCCACATCAATTTCACATACATCATTACTTATATATTTATTTCACTCATACACTTTTCTGTGAGGCAGTTATTCACTCAGATGCCCACAATTCGTCACACACACACACACCAAATTTTTCTCCAACCGCTACATTTTTACAGTTCCAGCTTTCGTTGCCCCTTGGATCACTTACTTCGTTTATCGTACAATGCCAGTCGTTAGTCTGTTAGCTCAAATATTATACTTTTTGTTGTTATATTTTGTATGGCTCGCACTGTATATATGTGTGTGTAGTAGTTTTCATGTTAACTATTTTGAGAAGCCGAAACTTTACTGCACATCATCCACTCAGTGCTTATCATGTGGATACAGTGCTTGTTGCAAGCTTAGTTGGTAGCTTTGGATAGAATAAAATTATATTAACTGGCTATAATTTAGTCTGGTTGTTTTAAAATTAAGAGTGGAAGTAGCAAAGATATTATTGCTCACTTCAACTTTTATACTAAATGCTATTTTATTTTATATTTGAAATTGCAAAATAAACTCCAATGCTAAATAAGGGGAATTGGGAAGTGTTAGTGTTAAGGTTTGGGTACGATTTCGTTGAGAATGTTGTGTGCAGGCTAGTTAAATAATTTTCCATACTTTTCCATGGCAGAAATACATTCCAAAAATGGCAGTTGTTTGAAGAGTGCAGAGAGCATATAATTTGCCACCTATGTGTCATGCAAACATACACAAGGTCAAGGGACTGCCTATTTTCCAGCACTTGTATGTATGTAGATGCAAGGTGGTTAGTCCTCCAATTTCCTTTTTGAATAATTTTTTTTACTAAAAACAAAAAAATGTTTTCGAGTGATGGAAATCTTTATTTTAACCTTTACGAACACCATTGCTTGTCTGCTCTTTAGTTTACGAGCGATAAATCTGATTGTAAAAGATTTTGTAAAAATTACAAATCTTCCGATAGGCTGATTAATTTTGCGCCACCTTTTGTGTGTATTTATCTAATTCAAAAAATATAGGCTAAAACAATTTCAGTACATTGGATAGAATTCTGTCTTATTATGATCTAAAATTTGGCAAGCGAAGAGAAAGTAAAAAAGCTGAAGAGCTCATACTGGCACCATAATACAGAACTAAGTGAAGCAAATCTCTTGAATGAAATTTTAAACAACAAAAGTTGAAGCAACTTGTTAGACTTTACTTAAGGGGGTATTCTAGTCTAGAAATTTGAAAAAATCGAAAAAAATTTTTTTTCAAAATTTGATAGTTTAACTATTCAAAAATATCTCCCTAAAAGGATTTTTCAAAATTCGAATTATTTTCGAAGCTACAACTATTTTAGTGACGCGACAGCTTGACTGGTTTGAGCGGACGCAGAACTTCAAAAGTGTTTTTCTCGAAACTACTTCGTTCGATACGGTCGGCACGATATCTCAAGTTCTAATCAACCGATTTGCTTGAAATTTGTCATGAATATTCCTTAAATATATCTCTATCGTATGAAGCTCGAAAAACTGGAAATTTCAATTTTTTAATATGTGTAAACAATTCGAGAAAGCTTAAAAATAAGAGAAAAATCGACCTCAATTTTTTGAGTAGCCGCCATTTTATGGGAAAAAATTTTTTTTCCGTTTTTTCTGGTTCATACGATAATGACATTCATATTAATTAAGAATTTGTATTTTT
Organism: Anastrepha obliqua; assembly: GCF_027943255.1. Lineage (NCBI taxonomy): Eukaryota > Metazoa > Arthropoda > Insecta > Diptera > Tephritidae > Anastrepha > Anastrepha obliqua. Next base: position 37,863,531 of record NC_072896.1, read on the forward strand.
TTTTTTTTTCAGATGACCACAAGGGTAGAAATCGTGACGACGGGGACACTGCCTTTTTTCCCCCCCTTCCACTTCAAGGACACATAACTCCATGAAAATTCATTTTTTTTTGTTCAAATTTATTTTGTGTGCTCCTAATATATGAATAAATAAATGATAAAAAAATGTATCGTAAAAATATCAATAGCTTTTTTTTTATTCATCGTCAAAAAATGCTCGAAATTCGGGCCTCTAGACTAGAATACCCCCTTAAGGGGGGAAGCCGGTTTGCTTGCTTAGAATGAAAAATATAGCTCAATGCAGACTGCGAAGGCATCTGCACATGCTTGAGCTAATGCCAACCAATTCTTATCGTTCTGGCAACTCACGCAGAAGCATAAATGCACCTTCTACCGTGAGTGTAAGGACTGCGCAAAAGTGGTTTTCAAAATTCCGAAGTGGTAACTGCGACGTGGAGGATGCCCCGCGCTCTGGTCGTCCTGAAGTCTTTAACTCCGACGCCTTGCTCGAACTCGTGGAAGCTGAGCCAAATTTGACAGTCGATATGATAGCTCAGAGGGAAAATGGGTTCCGCATAGACTATCCTCGCCACCCTTCAGCAGAGAGTGAATGTGTATTCTCAGCTGCTGCAACGGCTTGAAAATGAAAGTTTTTTGAACCGTATCGTTACTGGTGATGAAAAATGAGTCCTTTACAATAATCTTGCTGGCAGACGCCAATGGTTAGATAAAGATGAAACACCAGAACCGACCCCTAGAGATGCCTTCACCCCAAGAAGATTCTCCTGTCTATTTGGTGGGATATGGCCGGTATTGTTTATTATGAACTTCAGGAACCAAACCAGACCATAACTGCTGATCATTATTCCCGTCAGCTATCAAACCTGAATGAGGCACTTAACAAAAATCGACCGTCTTTAGTGAATAGACGCAAAGTTTTGTTTCACCACGACAATGTAAGACCTCATACCGCAAGGCAAACATTAGGCAAGCTGAACGAGCTCGGATGGGAGCTAATGCCGCATCCACCATACTCTTACCGGATATTGCACCTTGTGATTATCACCTTTTCCGTGGACTTCAATCCCATATGAGTAACAAGAACTAGTCCTCAAAAGAAGCTATAAAAAGGGATATCGAAGCGTATTTTGGCTCCAAGGACAAACAATTTTTTGAGCAGGGAATTAGAAATTTGCCTAAACGCTGGGAAGACATTGTAAATAATGAAGGAAAACATATTATTGAATAATAAATACCTTAAACATCTTTTTTATTAATTTTAAAACCACCTTTAAAAAACGCACGAACTTATGGATTGACCTGATACTAAAAGGTGGCGCAAAATTAGTCACCCTATTGGATGATATATAATTTTTGCAAATGGCATCGTAGTCAATCATTTTGTTTCGCACTTATGAACAAGAAAGCTACAATATAGAAACAGGCAAACAATGGAGCGCGTGAAGGCAGCAATAAAGATTTTCAATAGTCAAAATCATTTTTTATTTACTAAACAAGTTATTCAAAATTATTAATATAATATTACGCCATTGGCTCCATTAACAGCACAAATTTAAATTGGTTGCTTGGTCTGGTATTTCTTCTTGGTTATAGGGTGTGAGGAGGTACACATAAATTTTAATAAGTTTCTTAACTTGACCATCCACTGATTTATTTTACGGATTATTATTGTAGTTTTACTCTTCCGATAAATCTCAAAGTTCTCCATAGTGCATGAAGAATGTACGACAACATCCTAACGAGATTACGTTACTGGCGCTAGCAGATGGTAGGTTGAATAGTTTTAATAATTAATAATAATAATAACAATTCATATTTTTTAAATTTATTTTTTTATTCAAACAATCCGAGCTTACCCTAGCGCCCCTTTTTATTACACTTTTTTCCATTGCGTAGATCGGATTTGGTCAAACGGTGACTATGTAACAATACATTTACGTTCCGAGTTTATTGTTTTAAAAGTTGTATCGCTTTTTTTCAACTATTTTTTTGACTAAATATAAAGTGACAGCAACAGACAAAACCAACATCTGTTGTGCGCTACTAACAGGAAGTTGTCCAGTTTTTTCCACTTATGTATGAATGTGTGTGTGTATTCACAATGGAATACTGTGATTGCTTGTTGGTCAGGAAAATGTAGTAGGAAAAAGGCATCTGCTACAAAAAGTACTCGCGTATAGCTTAGTAAAAGTAAGCACGCCGGAATAGTGAGAAAATCATATTCATAGCTGAACGCAACAAAAAAACAAAAAACAAGGAAATGTGTTTGGAAAAAAACTGAATCAGAGCAACAAAATATCACATGCTGGAAAAAATATAGTTGGCGTTAATAGAGCGGTAAAACAGTGCAAGTGACACACAACATCTGATAATTATATACCCAGACTAGGCTGTGTATAGTGCAGAAATTTACCGATGCACTAAAAAATTAATGAACAATTTTACACGCTCCATCGGAGGAGATTTAAGGGGTTAGGGGTAGTCAGAATTTTCAAAAAATTGATTTTTTTTTTTGCATTTTCTTAAAGTATAATGTTTTAAAAATATTGTGTAAAAATTTGAAGTGAATTCGACAAATACTTTTCAAGTTATTCAACAATTAACAAAGGGCGCTCGGCCGCTCCGGAGCCGATAGCAAAACTTTAAATGCGTTTTTCTCAAAACTATGTTTTTCAAACTGGTGAACACTGTAACTTAAAAACCGCTTGGTAGATTTCAATAAAATTTATACAGCTTTTGAAAAACATAAAAACTTGTGCCTGATCGAAGGATTTTTTTTTTTTCAAAAATTTCGATTTTTTTTTAACAATTAACTGTTGGTTTTTTGCTCTAAAATCTGGAAAAAATTTTCTGAGGCCGCCATTTTGTTCATTTTGAAAAAAAAAAAGCTTCGATCAGGCACAAGATTATCTATTAATAAAACTAATTTTTTTTGTCCGATTGGTTTTAGATGAATCTGCAAGGACTTGTGATGTTCACCGCAAGGGACTTCTGGAGAAACGGGCTTCACACAAACAGCGATAACTTTTGCAATTATTAATTTTTTTTTTTTGAAATTTTGGTGAAGTCAAGTTAAAACATGATGTTTTTATGCTATGTTTTTATTTTTGTTAAATAAATTAATTAAGTAGCAAAAAAAAATTCGTGAAAATCATCATTTTTTCGGGCCTCTGACTACCCCTAACCCCTTAAGAGGAGCCATTGGAGCGCTACATTTGTAGATTTGGAAAAGGCATTCATCCGCACAATAATACGCGCTTGGTGGCTAGAGAACTGGATAGCGAACGCTGAATTGCATAGAAGTTGCAATCGGCGTCGAAATCCGTAAGAGGACGCTCAGAAAACCAGCCCAAGAAATACCAAACGATGGCTTTGGAGTGGAACCCACAAGAGTATATACGCAGAGGTAGACCAATATGATGCTGACGACACAGCCTGATTGACGAAATAACCCGCAATGATCTTACCTAGACTGAAATGAGGCAAAGTGCAAACGATAGATATAAGTGGAAATCATTAACTGTGGCACTAGGCACCACATAATCGGCGCTTAAATAAACTATAATAATAATAATCAGGATGATTCTAGCTGTAGAAGTCCACACAAATGGAGGAAGTTACTCATCGCCATTCACTTGGGAGTGTCCAGGACTATTCTTCTTTATAATATAGCTCACAACTTCCGGGACTAACCCAAGAATCCTCTGGGCTCCTGAACATCCGTTTGAGAGCGAGCCAACGAGAGAGCTAAAGTACTGCATCCAAATTAACATTTCTTCAGTGCATTCGCTTGGACTACATGCTTATGGCAAAAAGACAGTTTGATGACCGTCTTCCTCTGTAATAGTTTAGTTGCTTTCTTTTAAACTCAATTTGTTCTCGTCTACTCTTGCGTTCGTTTTGCCTATCGCATTCATTAGTGGTGTAAAATTGATTATTAAATTTTGTTCTTGAATAACTTTTTTACTAAACAAACTCTCAAATGATTTTGGGTGATGGAAACCTTCACGCGCTCCATTTCATGTATGTTTCTACACTGCATATGTCTAGTTCACAAGTGTCAAATATGACTGACGTACGACGCCTTTTGCAAAAATTATAAATCTTCCGATGGTGTGATTAATTTTGCGCCTCCTTGTACTATAGGGTTTTTCAGTAAGAGCACTTCAACTTTTGAACTTTTTTGAATAAAACAATCGTCCAATCGTTGAACCCAATTTTCGACCACTCTTTTGCATAAATCGGCCGAAATTCCAGCAATTTCGCATTCAATATTGGCTCTGAGCTCACAAATCGTCGCCGGCTTGTTACTGTAGATCAATGACTTCACATAACCCCAAAACGGGACGGCTTGTTAAATGGACCGTAAAATGGCCGTAATGCTCTTAAAGTAGCAGCAACAGAACGATTATTTTCATAAAAAATTTGCACGATTTGCAATCGTTGCTAAGTGTGTAGCGTTCCATGATGAAATGTATACTAATGAAGTTTACAAATGACATGCAAAAAATAAAAAATATTGCATCGTTCGCCCTCCCTATCGGAAAAAAGTTGAAGCGCACCTATTGAACAACCCTATATTAGTCACTTACTTAAAAAATATCTTTAGTTCGCTCTGAACTTAGTCCCGCCCTAAAGTATGTGATCCGTCTCCAGAAAAATTCCGAAAAATTCTGTCTCCAATACTGATGTCATTGTGGATGCTTGGTGCTAAAATTAATTATATTAAATTTATCATAACTTCGCAAAGAGAGACGCATTTCCTTTCTACAAGAGTATAATACAAGGTGAATTCCAAAATAAACAAGACTGGCGTCATAAAAATGCTTTTCGCCTGATATGACTCCCTGTGACTTCTATGTACCTATTCGGTAAATTGCATTTGTCCATGACCGGAAACACTCTTTTGAAAGGCTCTTAGATCGCGCAGTAGAACAGTGTATCGAGTACAGAGGGGATTATTTTGAATAAATAAACTTGAATTTATCAGAACAAAGCTCCTGTCGGTTCTATTTTAGCTAAGTCTTCTTTATTTTGGACTTCACCTTGTAAATAGTAATGCTGCAGACAGTGTGAAAGCGAAGATGCAGACGAAGCCGAAGTCGAAAATAGTGAAAATAGTAAACACTGCCACAGTGTAAACAGATAACGTTAATGTTATAGAGAAGTTATATCCCATTTGCATATCTATATTAAAGTCACAAACAATCTTTCAGCGGCAGTGATCGGAGTTTTATTGAAAATTTTCCATTGTTTTTCAATGCATTTATTTCATGAATTGATGTTTTTCTTTGAGTTTTACCTTTGAAAAAGGCTTTCATATAGAAACAGTTGCTCCTCTGAATAAACTTTATCTGTTATTACATCTCGTTCGTTTTCGGCTATGGGCACTCGCCAGTCTGCCTGCCACGTAAGTGATTCGTCTATGGCTTCGCTTCCATTCGGCAATCTAAAAGTAATAAGTTATTACTTAGGTTAGGTTAGAGTAGGTTTGGCAGTCGCATCGCACATAGAGACAACGATGCCACTTAGATCACGAAATGGATCCGTTGTGAGCCGCGGGGGCTGGGCTACATTTCCGTCTCCATATTGAACCATTCTGAGCTTTTGACAAAGCGTAAAAGGTTGTTGATACCCAAAGTGTATAGATTATCTATATTCGTTAAGAAGTAGGATTTTAAAAATCGGTTCCTGCTTTTGGCTAGAGCTGGGCGTGTCCAAAAAAGTTGTTGAATTGTTTCCAACTCTTCCTCATTTCTGCAGCTATGCTAATCCATCTTTGATTTGCAGAACTGATTAGTGCGTTCTTAATGAGAAGCTTACAAGTTGCGAGGGGTATCTCCATAAAATTACTTATGTCTGGCATACAGGTACCTTCTCTTGCAAGTTGGTCTGCCCTACAGTCGCCTGGTATATCTCTGTGGCCTGGAACACAGCATAAGATTATACGATATTGCTTGGCCATCTCATTCAGAGATTGGCGACAACGTAAGACCCTCCTCGATGTTGTTTGGAATGCATCCAGGGCTCTTAGGGCAGCTTAGCTGTCTGATAGAATGAATTCTGTTTATCTTTAGCCATTTCAAGGCTTCATGAGTAACGTTTATTTCCGCTTGAAAAACACTACAGTGATCCAGTAGTTTAAAAGATTCAGCTCAAAATAACCCTGATACTATACCGGTGTCCATTTTAGATCCGTCCGTATAGATCTTAACGGGTGTGTTGGGTGTTGGATCTTCTTCAATTCCTTTCGAAGCAAAAAATGGGAGGGTGATAATCACAGTCACTGGGTATATCCATGTAGGAGTCTAAGATTGTTGAATGTCTATGTGTGACAGTCTTCCATTGTGCGGTCGCTTTGAGCCTTAAAGCGGAGCAGGCCGCTGAGTATTTGCAGAAGAGATCTAGGAGTGGCAGATATAGTATGATGTCCAGAGACCTGGATGGCGTGGTTTTCATGACGCCACATATTGCTAATTCCGCTGAACTCTGCACCACAGACAACATTTCCATATAGAAGAATGGGTCTGACGACAGCAGTGTAAAGCCAATGACCAACCTTAGATTTAATTCCCCAGGTCTTACCTCAAGCTTTCTTACAGGCATAAAAAGCTAGGTTCGCTTTCCTGATTCTTTCTAAGATGTTTGACTTCCAAGTCAGTTTCCTATCTACGTTTAGTCCCAGGTATTTGATTTCTTCCGAAATCACAAGAGCTTCCCCCTTAAGCATAATTCGACTTAGTTGAGGGATTCTGTGCTTCCTCGTGATTACTTACTCAATGGTTCAACTCAATCTAAATCGCTTAAACGGTTACATTGCAGGAGAAGCATATTTTGACCTGATAGAAACGATTAATGAATAAATTAAACATAATCGCTTTCCTGTACCATCATTACTTATATACATACATATTTACATATGCACATTTGATGTAAAATTATTTATATTTTTTCTTTAACATATTTTTTCTTTAAATATGCGGCAAGACGAAAGCAAAGAGCAGCAAGGACATGCATAGACTTGTAGGTATCTAGAATACATACACATTAGGGATGGCAATATGAGCTGATCAAAATTTTGATCCCGAGATGTCGAGACGTTTTTAAAGCAATCCCGAGACATGAATAAGTTTTATAATGAGTAAAAATTCACCAATGAAGACATTTAAAAATTAAGTTAAACGGGTTTTAAAGACTACATTTTTACAGAAACATTCTAAATTAATAAATTATTTTAATTGCATGTAACCATATTACGAAGAAGAATGCAAGTGCAAGAAAATTTTAAAGTACGGCCGTTTGAAAAGTCTGTGCGAAAATAAATACTATGTAATTGTTTGGAGTCAACCGTTTTTACATTTCTACTTTGTCTCATTTTAGGCTTACACACTTCATCCAATGTTGTTATAGTTTGTTGATCCCTTCCGAATAATGAGTTTGTCCAAAACTTAAAAATAGCCATCCGTTTCTGCAATCACTGCTTCGTTGGAATAAAATCTTTTTCCCGCCACATATTTCTTCGAATTGGGCAACAAGTATTAGTCCGAAGGATACGCGGGAGCCATATGTGGGGAATAGAAAGGATGTGAAGCGCGTTGGAACCCTGTTTCCCTTAATTATGCGAGCAAAACTGCTGAGTTGGTGCGTTGTCGTGATGGAAAAGGGAAATCACTCAACTTCCTCAATTCAAACGAATGGTGTGTCAAACACAAAGAAATATTCCGATATGGGTGGAGCTTGGTGTGCGTTTTTCCAAGGGATGCTACGAACTAAACATGACCTCGATAGGCGCCAGTAGTGCTATCTCCCTGACTTTGCATGAATTTTTCAACTTGTCACGAATGCATAAATTGTGTACCTAGTATTTATAGGGAAAAGTAGTAGGTAAGCTAAAATAATGAAATTTGATACAGGTATACAAATTGCCAATATTTTTTCCATGGTGAAAAGTGGTAAGTAGGGCGTAGCGCCTCTCATACAAACGGAAGTATTCATAGAGCTTTTCGCTGGAACCGTATATGTTTTTCAAGGTAATCATTATAATGATTATATCATACTTATAAAATAAATAAATAATTGGCGCGTAAGCTTCTGTTAATTGTGTTTGGCTGAGCCCCTCTTCCTATTTGTGGTGAGTTGATGTTGTTCCACAAATGGAGTGACCTACAGCTATTTTTTATGAGGAGCTTCTTCATGGCAGAAAGACTCTCGGAAATTTGCCGTCGCCAGCCGAGGGCGACCGCTATTAGAAAAATTTTTTTCTATAATTTTGCTGTTCCATGCTCGGAGACTCGAGCCTACAATCTCGCGAATGGTAGCCACGCACCAACTCGTTTGGCCACGGCGGCTGATTAAATAAGTATAATTACATTGTACATAATCTATATATGAATACGGAGAGCAAAATTTTGTCGTACCTTTTTTTAGTATTTACAGTCAGAGAAAACAGTTGAAGCATATACCAATGGATAGCGTATGTGGAGACGGTTTGCACAATATATTAAAATAGATGCATAAGTGAATAGGTTCAAGTAAAATAAGTAATTATAATTCGAAGGTATTGAGGTAAGCCGGTGCGTATGAGTACTGCGCAGAGGTAGAAGGATTCGGTGCTCGTGCATATCGGCACCTATGTCATTGTTGACAATTATGATTTTGAAGTTGTAAGAATCTTCGATAATAATGTCACCCTTAAATTCTAACGGATAATATTTCTTGCCAAAAGGATTTACTTTAGACTAAGTAGGCAATTGAGTAGTAAAGCCCCGTCCTATTGTATAGCGCAGAAGTTTGGACGACGATAAGGTTTTTGGGCCTTTGCAAATTGGCGACGGTAAGTATCGTGTGTGCTGGAGCAATGAACTGTGTGAGCTTTAGACAATATAGACATAATGCAACGAATAAAGATCTAATCTAATCTAATCTAATCTAATCTAATCTAATCTAATCTAATCTAATCTAATCTAATCTAATCTAATCTAATCTAATCTAATCTAATCTAATCTAATCTAATCTAATCTAATCTAATCTAATCTAATCTAATCTAATCTAATCTAATCTAATCTAATCTAATCTAATCTAATCTAATCTAATCTAATCTAATCTAATCTAATCTAATCTAATCTAATCTAATCTAATCTAATCTAATCTAATCTAATCTAATCTAATCTAATCTAATCTAATCTAATCTAATCTAATCTAATCTAATATAATCTAATCTAATCTAATCTAATCTAATCTAATCTAATCTAATCTAATCTAATCTAATCTAATCTAATCTAATCTAATCTAATCTAATCTAATCTAATCTAATCTAATCTAATCTAATCTAATCTAATCTAATCTAATCTAATCTAATCTAATCTAATCTAATCTAATCTAATCTAATCTAATCTAATCTAATCTAATCTAATCTAATCTAATCTAATCTAATCTAATCTAATCTAATCTAATCTAATCTAATCTAATCTAATCTAATCTAATCTAATCTAATCTAATCTAATCTAATCTAATCTAATCTAATCTAATCTAATCTAATCTAATCTAATCTAATCTAATCTAATCTAATCTAATCTAATCTAATCTAATCTAATCTAATCTAATCTAATCTAATCTAATCTAATCTAATCTAATCTAATCTAATCTAATCTAATCTAATCTAATCTAATCTAATCTAATCTAATCTAATCTAGTCTAATCTAATCTAATCTAATCTAATCTAATCTAATCTAATCTAATCTAACCTAATCTAATCTAATCTAATCTAATCTAATCTAATCTAATCTAATCTAATCTAATCTAATCTAATCTAATCTAATCTAATCTAATCTAATCTAATCTAATCTAATCTAATCTAATCTAATCTAATCTAATCTAATCTAATCTAATCTAATCTAATCAAACCTAATCTAATCTAATCTAATCTAATCTAATCTAATCTAATCTAATCTAATCTAATCTAAACTAAATCAAATTTTTGGGAAATTGAAAGGCTTTTATTGTAATAAACCAGGTTTTTTCTATTTTCAATTCGATATTGCGGGATTTTCGGGATCTTAGAACACTAGTTTGTGGATTCGGTCTTCACGGGACTGTCACCCCTAATACATACACATTTACACTATGTAGATAACATGATGTTTATTTCCCAAAACGATTACAATAATTCCATACCGACTCGCCATATTTATTTTCTTTTCCGACACCTTTTTTGTGTACTTTGCGGGCTGTTGCTCGAGCGTGTTGGAAATCAAGTCAAGACATTTGAAGGAGCTGAACATACTCACACACAGGTACAAGCAGAGAACATGATTGTTGTTTGCTTAACCTTTGAACAAATAAGCATATATAATGAGAAATGTAGACGGATATGTAAAGAAAAGCGAAGGGAGCAATACGAAATGCAGATTTTTGTGGATATACATACATACATACAGCTACTGGCGCTGAGGAAAGTTGTCTGTGACATTTGGAAGCAGACATAAAGAAAATAATATTGTAATAAAATAGAGTTTTCTTGCTGCCGCCGTCTTGTCTTACTCTCGAACGGCATATCTCTTTTGTCGCTATGTCTTATTTTAGTATATTTATTTTATTTGCGCCAATTGCCTTCACCGCTTCATTGACTTTCCTGTGTTTACCATCGTTTATCTTTGCGAGTGTGGCAGCGTATGTGCGTGCGGGTGCATGTGTGTGAGTATTTGCCACTAGGATAACATCAGTAACCAAAGGGAATTCCCAAAACTTGTTTAAGTAACCATGTCAAAGATAGCATTAACACTGACATGCCTCGAGGGGTCACAATGTGCCGCAACGCCAGCTACACGAATTTCTCATGATACAATAAACACAAATACAGACACACACATTTGCACACCAACGCTGGCACAAAGCTGGTATTCATACATGGCATAGCTTAGCATCCGAAAAGGCACTGCTTGCGACGCTATGCGCTCTGCCTGAAAATGCGATACACGTGATTGTATTTTTACAACTCGGCAAAGGTGAAGTAAAGGATTGCCAGAAGGATTTAAAAGGAAGAGCTGTTAGCTCTACAACAAAACGGTAATACTTGCTTTGTGTGAAGCTGAATGCTTTGCCTTTTGGCGTTGACGTTGTGGAACTGTTGGCGTCTGCGTGGCTGCATAATTCAATATGCCGATGGCGAATGGGGAATTAGCTTAAAGGTTATACAAGGCCGTGCTACTCCGTATGCGTGTGTTTGTGTGCTTCACAAGGTAACAAGTTGCACGCGCATACGCACTTATGTACATTAAATATTCTACATATTAAGCAAATATGTGTATTGTATGCGACATGTTGGGTAATATCGCGCCAGTGTTTTTTAGTAATTTTTTTATATACATTTTTCAATAATTTTTTAACTTTTTCGTGCCATAACCGCGTGCGTGTTGTGATTGGCTTTTGTAGAAAAATGTTATAATATATTTATGGCTTAAATACTTTGTGTGAAATTAATTCATTCAATTTATAATTTGTGTACGAACGCTCTCAAAAAAACAAATTTACACTGTTGGTATGAACGAGGCAATGAAAGCGTGACTTTGGCTAAGACCTTAAGCTGAATTTTATCATTTCACAGTTTCGCTATACACCGATTTTGGAGGGGGCCTCTTATCAGTCGGCTTCAAAAAATCGAATTTTTTACTGCAATCGATAGATATAATATAGGAGAATATGTCCTCAAAATTTAAAGCGGAATTCAAAGAGATTTCGGAGTTACAGGGAGTTGTACCGTCCCGCGTGTGAGTATACTGTCTACCTTCTGAAAACTTTGAAACCCGTTTTCTCAAAACCATGTTTTTGAAAATGGCGTGTAAGATTTAAAAAAGACGACGAAAGTTATCGTTTCAAACTGATAATCTATATAAAGATAATTAAAATGCGCAACTAATTAACCAAAAAAATACAAAAAAAATCATTTTTTAATGTTATTTAACACCTTTTTTGAAAAAAATAGCGAAAAAAAGCACTTTGTTTCAATAATTAATTGTGTGCTCATTTTTTTCATATTTTTATAAAATAGTAGTCTATTATATGCGGGAAAGCCTTCTGAATAAGACAATATTTTTCTTTTGTGTTTGAGGTGAAAACTACGACCGCAATCTTACACGCCGTTTTACTAGCGCGCAACGAGAAGCTGTGCGAAATCCCTCATATGACCGCCATTTTGTTTTCTTATTTATGAAAAAATTGTTTCTTACTCTTCAATTATGCTTTCAAATAAATGCAAAAGATTATTTCTGTGTGTCGCTTTTTTTGCCTCGAAAAAAATTGAGAAAAACACCTTTTTTTGAAGCCACTGACAAGAGGCCCTTTTAATACGTTCTATCCAAAGATTATTTGCATTTAGGTAACTTCCAAGTATACATATATATATCGACTCTTTCGGAACTTATCGAGTTTAACTCTAGTTAAAAACTATTTAAGTGAGCCCAAAGATGTTTTTGACATAGATTTTTGATAAATCCACCAGAAATTTTATAATAATTAAAATTTTTTGCTATCACATTCGACATTGCGCCTGAATAATTGTTTATATCTTTTTGTTTTTTTGTCGGGACAACTAGCAAGTGTATCACGCAGACATTAATTAAGTCCATTGTACTACAATTGGATTCCCCTTTAATTTTCTTCAAATCTACTCGATCTACGAAGAAATCTGAGTAGATCTTGTGGTGCCAAGGAGCCAAAATCCATCAGTGCCAAAGACCTCAAGCCTGGTTCGAGCGCAGGCGGGGGAGACGCACAGGAAGTGGTCCGCCGTCTCATTCTCCTCTTCACAAGCTAGGCAGAGTACACTGTCTGAGATGCCCAAACTTTCCATGTGCTTTGCCCACAGAAAGTGGCCCGTCATCAGTCCAACCAGTCGTCTGCTTAATGACGGAAGGGCTTGCGACAGTCGATCGGACATGACAGGTAGCATCAGTTTAGTCCATCCGCAGCCTCTCTCAGCCTGTTAAGCTCGCTTTTGGGTGGTAGTTACCCATTTGCTTATCGTGGCTTTGATGGCCGCAAAAGGGAGTGGCAAAACGGGCTCTGGGCCAAAGAAGTTGGCCTCAGAGCCCATATCAGCTAAGGAGTCAGAGGTCTCGTTTCCCACGATACCCACGTGTCCCGGGACCGATGTTAGCATCAGGCTATTATGTGTACCGATATACCTAGTTCAGCCTGGATTTACAGGACTCGACTACCCCTGATGTGATTGGGGGGCTGTCTAAGGCCATGAGCGCAGCTTGGCTGTCGCTGCAGACACATATAGATCTGCCTCTCCATTGGTTTTCCACAACAAAGTTCATCGCTTCTTGAACTGCATACACTTCCGCTTGAAACACAGATGCATGCATTCAAAGACCAAAGTGCAGTTTTGTCCTGCTGGATTCCACGTAAACCCTAGAGCCGGAGCCATGCTCGGTCCTGGAGCCATCCATAAAAATGCGAAAATAGTGTTTGCCGGGCTCATTTTCTGACTTTGACCACAGCTGAGCCTCTGGCAGCCCTACACTGCATCTCTTTTAAAGTACGACTCTTGATGGTATGGAGTCAAGGGGCATGGAAGGGCACAGACAGGGGCCATACCAGTTCCCATTCTATTTCAGCCTGCAAATGGCCTACAAGGCCTCTCATTGGATGAAAGCATCAAGTGTTGGCAAACCAAACAGAGCATCTAATGCCGGGCCTGAAGTAGTCGGAAAAGCTCCGGTGCAACAAATGGCCACAGTGCGTTGTAGTCTCGATAAGGTCCTCCTGACTCCCACGAGAGAGAATCTACTCATCCAGACCACTGATGCATAGGTGATAATAGGTCTTATCATAGCCGTGTAGATCCATAGGACCTTGCTAGGAGAGAGACCCCACGTTTTCCCAAAGACACCTTTGCATTGCCAGAAAGCTGTCAGTGCTTTGGATGTCTTTGTTTTAACGTGTGATTTCCATAGGAGCTGACTATCGAGGATTACTCCAAGATATTTAATTTCCTTGGATAGCCGGATTGTGACTCTTTTTAGCTTAGGCAGAGCCTTGTTTATATCTAATCTTATTGTATAAAAACTGTGCATAACTTATTGCCATTAGAAATATGGATTTTACTGGCTCAAATTGTTAAATAAGAAAATCTCTATAGTGCCAGGCTGAGTATATGACACCAGTTAGTGTTCTCCTATTTCGGCCAGTTAGTATATAGGTATATTACTTCAGCGTCGTTTAGCTTCTTTGCATTTAAGTATCTTTGTCTGATTTCCTGCAGTACAGGGCACCTTCCTAAGAAGTGATACATGTATTTTTCTTCGTTTGAGTTGCATAGTGTGCAAATTTTTACCGCGCTTACATAAGCTATTGCATTCAGTTTTAACAAACCACATCTTGCTTTAAATACTGTTGTTATGTCAGCTAACCGCATATCTTCTCTAGAGTATGATTCTCTTTTTGAGTGATCTAAGTATTTATATATTCGTGTGGTGTTTGATAGTGCTTTTTGTTTTGCCATGTTTAAATTTTGTAGTTTAATGCTTGATAAAAGCTGGGTACAGCGATCTTGCCAGTCCGTAGCAGTTATGTTTTCTTCAAGCTTTAGGCCAAACTCCATACCTAAGTCATTGAGTTGTTTGAGCCAAAACACGTTTTTTCGTAATATGCACTGTGTAAGTTTGTACGGGAGTCTACTGCTGTTGTATTTATAGATAGTTTTCCAAATCTATTTCATATGTAGTGCTAACGAATATAAGTAGCTATCTTTAGGTTAGTTTCTAGCGTTATTGCATAATTCGGGGTGAAGTCAGGTAATTTGAAAATTCTTTTAATAAAATAACGCTGAAGTTGATTTACTTCTTCCAACAGCGTATAACCCCAGATTTGAGCGGCGTATGTTTGTATGGCTCTGCACACAGCTTGAAACAGCTTCCATTTAGCTTTGTATGAGATGTATGGCTTAGCTAAGAAATTGTGCCATGTACTATTAATGCTAGCTTTTGCTGATTTATTTCTGGCTTGCACATGTTTAACGAACGCCATTTTGGATGTTAGAATGACACCATGATATTTATATTCTGCTACCACTTTTATTTCCTCACCTGTGTACTACCATTTTTCTGCCTTGGCTAGTTGACCACTTTTTCTAAAGACCATCATCTCAGATTTCATTAAATTTACTTCCTTGTTCCACTCAGCGCAATATATTTCTAGTTTTTTAATCATAGATTGCATGGCATTAGGATTATCAGAGGACAATATCATCAGCATATAGAAGAAGGCGTACATTTATTCCATCAATCAGTGGACCACGTTTCAAACAGTCATGTAAATCATTTAGGTATAATGTGAAGAGCAAAGGTGATAACGGATAACCTTGTTTCACCCCTGTACCGGTTTCAAAGTAATCTGATACTACCCTTCCTGTGCAAACTACTGTTCTCGTATTCGTGTATATATTTTCAATCAGATTAGTTGGATAATCCCATCTGTCGAAGTTTGTAAATTTATGGCCTCCTGGGTACCCTGTCGAAACCGCTTTGAAATCCACAAAGTACGCATACATTTTTTTGTTTTCGTTGAACTTTAAATGTACTGTAGATGCAAGATTGTATATGTTATCCACCGTTGAGCAGTTTTTTCTAAAGCCAGCTCGAAATTCAGTCAGCTTGTTAGTTCCATCTGTCTTCTCCAGGTGCTTTGTTCCTTTTAGCATTTTAATTATTTGTTGGCCTTCAATTATTGCTACATCTTTATCAAGGACCGTATCTGTATGTAAAGCAAGTGCATAATGAATATCTTTTGTTAGCTGAGGCTGATTTAGTAAGTCTTGAAAATAGTTTTTAAACTATCCTCTAAGCTCCTCTTATTTCTATGGCAAGGCTCCACCGTATTTCTCCGGTGTATTTATGCCATGAAAAAGCTTCTCATAAAAAATCATACGCCGTTCGGAATCGGTTTAAAACTGAAGGTCCCTACATTGGTGGAAGAACATCGAGACGCACACCACAAGTAGGAGGAAGAGCTCGTCCAAACACCTAACAGAAGTATATGCGCCAAATATTTACTTATTTTTATATGAATATATACAATTTTTTTCAATAAATTCCTTAATTATATTAACAGTTGCTATCAACAACGCAAGCCATTAAAATAAATTTTCAAAAATCTAACAATAATAGGTTAAAAGTTCTTTTCATCTTTTATTGGCGAAGTGTGATAATATTTCTAACAAATTCAATTCATTATCGACAAATTTTCATTTCAGTTAATTTAGTTGTGGCCAATAACAACAAGCTTACGTACAATAACAATAGCAAATCTAAAAACAGTTTTTCACACCAGCCGGATTTGCTGTCGCTCCATTGACTGCGTCCAAATTAGTTTAAAACATCCTTGTATGTAATATTAAATGTTTATCTCAACACGAAAATTTCCAATTCAACTAACTGTGCAGGAGACACAAGCAATAACCGCTGTGAAGAGATTACGAGGAAGACATGGAAGCAAACCACATGTGCAGATACATACATACGCCCCATACATTACAAATTGTATATACCACCTTGCTCAAAAAGTTCCCGAAATATGTTCAGAAAATTCAATATGCAAGTTTACTTCTCAAAAATGATATTATCGCCTTGAAAGTACTCCCATCAACTGCAACGCAGTTATGCCAGCGTTTGATGCAGGTATCCAAACACTTCTGGAACGATATTTTCGGTATAGCCATCAGAGTCGTCTTCGGTGTTTCCATTATTTCTTTTCTCGTAATTGTTTTTTGACGCGGTCAAAGAGAAAAAGTCGCAGGAAGCCATATCAGGTGAATCTGATGGCTGTTGGGAGGTACTCGTTTCGTTCTTTGTACAAAATTCAAGGAGAATGACGGTACTGTGGGGCGGTGCGTTATCATGGAGCAAAATGCACGAGTTTTTTTCTCACAAATCCTCAAATTCTTTCTTTTTTGGCAAATCGCTTCATGTAAACGTTTCATCAACTGTATGATCCTGTGGCAAAAAATCGTGGTGTATTGCATAGAAACCGTGAGCATCGCTTTCTTTTTTGACTGAAAACGGCGTTATTTTTTGGTATTGATTCATTCGGAGCTCCTCACTCGTTGCCGACCAGTTTTCCCAATCCATTCTTCCCAAAACTTTCCCTCCTCACTCACTCGCTTGATGTCTGGATTGCGTATCATATCTATAAACTCACGTTTCGTTGGGATGTTGGGATTGGATGTCCGATTCAGCCTTGGAAATCATGTATTTGGCGATATAAACGTGGCGCTATTTTTTAATGAAATGCAGGTCCTTTGGGACCAACTTTGCAGCATACTTCTGCCAGTCCTCTGCGGTTATTGATCAACTGATCGAGAACACGTACGGAGGTAGATTTACTCAAGACGGTCTATCTTGTATAAATGCCAAGCAATGGCCATACAATTTTCTTAGAAACGCTAATAAAAGATGTGGCAATCTAACCAAATAAAGCAGAACTCAAATCAGTTCACTTAGAGCGTCACCTGGTGGTTGCTCCGGGGAATTTTTTATCATGGTGGTATACACCCCGCGAAAAACCGATAGCACATCACTATCTTGACCAGTGGATTGTTAATTTTTTTTTAAGTAGAACTCATTGTCTAACGAAAACCATATAAATCTAAATGTGAATTGTCTGGATATGGAATAAATTTCATGTGTTTGTCATTTGGAGAAAATGCGCAACACCGTCAAAGAAAAACATTTTAAAAAGTCAACAGCCATTATAAGCAACTCAAAACCTGCGCTTTTTCATACTAAAATTTAGTAAACTATAAAACTGCTTTCCAAAATTTTAATAGATACTCTGAAAAACACCGTGGAATCGTTATTAAAAGTTTGCGGATTTTTATTTTTATTTTTTTAATAAAGTTTGCACCTTGGATTTAGTTCGTTTTTGTTAGACAATGAGTTCTAGGTAGGTACGCATGTGAAATCGTTGAAGGAACTCCTCAAGTAGCATTGAAGCGCCGTTATGAGACCTTCAACGTGCAAATATCTGCAGCTAACCGCAGCCGTTGGCGTAATGGAGAAGGTTTATGTGATTTAGGTTGCAGCACGGCTGTAGCAGGCTGTCAAAGAAAGGAGTACCCAGTGACCTCAATCGTCTGGCTGCCAAACCCAAGCCAAAGAATAAGCTCCACAGTCTCCTTCTCTGAACAATGAGTTCAACTTTTAAAGGGTGGTTAAGTTTTAAGGGCCGGTGTTGATTTTGAATAAAATACAATTTTTCTAGAAAATTATTGTCATTTCTCTTTATTATGATAATATTGTGGTATGGCTCAATTATGTATAGAACAAAATATCGGCCAAATGGCCGCCGCAGTCTCGGCGGCATACCTCCATCCGACGGTCCAAAGTTTCGATGACGCTGAGGCATAATTGATGATCGATGCCGTTAATGTGCCGAATTATCTCATCCTTTAGCTCTTGAATTGTTGCTGGCTTATCGACGTACACCTTTTCTTTCAAATAACCCCAAAGAAAGAAGACCAACGGTGTCAAATCACATGATCTTGGCGGCCAATTGACATCGCCGCGACGTGAAATTATTCGACCATCAAATTTTTCGCGCAAAAGAGCCATTGTTTCGTTAGCTGTGTGATAAGTGGCACCGTCCTGTATAAACCACATAATAACGACGCATTTTTTGCTGCATGCAGCCGGCTACATCGAATTATAAGACGTTATCACGTCAAAAAAAAAAAAAAAAACTATATTATTAAACTAAATAATGTTAAAAAATTTGTTGATTCTTATATTGATATTTTGAAAGTGCAAATTTAATTTTTTGCTCCTTTTAAGTTAATGCATGAATGTTCTTCTCTCAATATTAGTCTTTTTAATATTGAAAATCGTTTTACACATTTTAAAAAGCGTTTGAATTTTCTGAATGCGAATCAAAACCATAGAGTTGTAATCATTTCTTTCGGTTCTCAATTCTTAGTGGGACATAGGGCATCAAGAGGTAGCGAGAGAGAGATTTGACTGCTGAAAGGAGAAGAACACCAGCAATAGCCGCAATCGTGGGCAATGTGACCAGATGTTAAAAAAAGTAAAGCTGAATAAAATTGAGTGAATTATTGAACTACTTTTAAAAAATTTGTATTTCATATTACGAGTATAAACGTTACTTTCAATTAGAACAGACTAGAAAAATGTCATGAAGAAAGAACTAAAACTCCGAGACTAAATAACAAAAAAAAAATCCTAAATCAAGTTACGAAAATGGTAATCGGGCCATACTGGTGCTAAAACCACGTAACTCATTGTCAAATTTGCTGAGCGCAAAGTAACGGTACCACGATAGGCGCCATCTTATTATTCTTTCCATCATAGGGCATGTAGATATGATTGGCGAGTATAAGAAAATTGAAGAGTTTGTAGTAGCAGTTCTGCTTGTTGATGCTGATGCTGTAACTGTTGTGATTGTTGTTGCGTTTGTGAGAGCAACCAGACAGGTGGTGGGATGACAAATGCTGATAATATCAATTGGAAGTTGGCGTTTCTAATTCCATGAGAGAGGAGTTGTGGGTATAGAGTTGTACAGCTAATGACTTACTCTTTATTTCACTTGCCGAGAACGGAACATTGTAGCTGGAGTTAGCACTTGTTAGTTGCTTTTGCGCTGATGAGCGGAGCCTCTCTTTGGGAGAAGAGCGCCCACAGGCATTTTAAATGTTAAATATTTTCACTAGTTGTTTCTATTATTTTTATGTTTTTATTTTGTTTGTATATTTGCAAAACAGAAGTTGGGATAAGATAGCACAAGATGTATTGTGTTGCATTATTAAAGCGTCTATATCGGTGTGTGTTTTTATATATTGTACGATTGGTAGATTCACTACGAAACTTTCACATAAAAGCACGTCTGTTCAATCGAAAAATTTAACTTGACCGGCATGAGACATTCAATTTTAATTGTTTTTTTTCTAAAAGCAGTCAATGGCAAAATTCTGAGGTATTTCTGCCATGAGATATAAAAAAAAACTATCTGCCGTTTGGAAGCGATATAAAACTGAAGGTCCCTCCATTCGCGGAAAAACATCAAGATACACACCACAAATAGGAGTAGAAGTTCGGCCAAACACTCAACAAAGGATGTATAGGCCAATTATATATATACAGGGTGAACAATATGAAGTGTATTGTTCTAATGACAGTTCAATATATTGTTTATAAGCCATCAAAAGCATTTGCGCCTCAGTTTTGTTGAATTTTTTTTTCTGTGATGGAATTCAAACGCAATAGTGTGATTGCGTGGACCAAAAAACCGTAACAACGCTAGAAATGGTTCGGAAAGTGAAGGCTCGACTTGAACGATACGAAGAGGAAGAAAAATGGCCTAAGAACTGAAAATATCGCAAGACAGCATCCGACGCATATTGAAAAATGAGCTCAAGGTCAAGGCTTACAAGTTACAAAAACCACTCGATCTTTCACCCCAGCAAAACAAAGTTCGGTGCGAAAGAGCAAAGAAGTTGTTGCACTAGCACGAACGTGGCGAATTTCCCAACATTGTGTTTTCTGATGAAAAAAATTTCCCAATTGAGCAGTTCATAAACACTCAAAACGATCGTGTTTACTTGACCAAACGCTCATACGAGAATTTGAGCCTACGTATGGCCACTCGAAGCAATTTCCCATCGGAAGTAATGGTTTGGGCCGCAGTGACCGCTGATGGACGCTCTCCAATCGTTTTTATCGAGCCTGGTGTTAAAGAGAATGCGACTTATTATCGGGAAAATGTTTTAGAAGCTGCTTTAGAGCTGTGGACACGCAAACATTTCGGTCGTAGACCATGGACGTTCCAACAGGACTCGGCACCGTCTCATAAAGCTCGTGAACCAAGAATGGTTAAAAAATCATGTTCTACACTTCATTTCGTCCACACAATGGCATTCGAATTCACCAGACGTAAATCCGAAGGACTATTCCATCTGGTTATTAAATCAATAAAAACTAATTTCACACAAAAAAGTTATGGTGTTTTGAATAGGTTTGAACGCTTCATATCGTTCACCCTGTATATACATATATATACACATACATACATATGTATGTGCATATATGCTTAAAACTGATTATGTGACATTACATAAACTATACATATACAGCAAAGGTTTTCTAAACACAATATAGACTAACCGCAAATTTGCAAATACCACGCCGTTGGACGTTTGATGACCGTTGCGTGTAAATATCATCACATAATATTAGTTGCATGTGCCGAATAGCCTTTGTGCCTGCCGACAAAATGTGTAATATTTTCATATAAGGTCACGTCCTGAATCACCGAAACGTGAAGTTTTACGATTGGCATAGACAAATAAGTTTGTCTAACGGCGATGACCAGCAAAGCAATAAAATTAGCTAACCTTTTTGTGACAAAATAATTTTATTTCGTTTTTTTTTCTTCATACAGCAAAGTAAGTACCTACATAGGTAAGCCATAAATGATAGATATGTACATAGATACTAGCAGTGCGTGCATAAGTTTTTATTTATTTGTAAATATTAAGGTAAAGACTAAAGCTTAAGAAAACTTAAATTTTAAAGTTAAGCACGAAGGAGGTTAATTGTCCTTACTACGAATATATAATATTAAGTGACGTAAATGTGAATTTTCAGCTAAATGCCTTTAGTGAACCATTGTTATTGTTGTCATTGTTGAAGCGGTTGAGCATTTCTGTTGAGCTCTAGCTAGACCTGGACATTCACATAAGTAGTGAAAAAAAAAATTTCTTTCGCCACCTCAACCTGACAGCTTCTGCATATAAGATTGAAGGGTAAGTTGAGTCTAGCGGCATGATCCCCTACTTTCCAATGGCCTGTAAGAGTTGCAGTGATACGTGAGATGTTTGGCCGAGAGCATCCTAGCAGATCATTCATCCTTTGGATTTTGTACGACGGCCATGTGTTTTTTGTAGTTAGTTAGTTGCTTCCATATTCTTGTTCTTGTTGTTGCTTCCATCTTCTTTCGGCTAAAGCAAGATAGTGTGAAGCAATGGATGCTTTTATTGTGCTGAGTGGGATGGAGACTGCCACCGCCTTTGCTATTTATAGTGTCGAACCTTTCCTTCTATCTCATCCGCCATCTCATTACCCCGTATGTTCCTATGACCGGGAACCCATATCAGAGTGATTTCAAGCCAATGACTAAGCATTTCCTCTTTACACTGTAAAACTAGTTTGGAAGAAATGGAATTGGAATGGAATTGCTGCTTGATGGCTGAAAGTTAATTACCTTCTTTGTACTGTTTTAGTGATTTGCAAACTTGCCTGATTGCTAATAGTTCTGCCTGGAACACGCTGGTATAGTCAGGAATCCGAATTGGTTTGGATAATTTGAGCGGCTCTGAATAGAAGCAAGCTCCCACATTACATATCATTTTAGAATCCTCAGTGTAGATTTCCATGTCGAAACCACCAATCATCTTCCTTTTCCACCATTCGGTTCTCGATGGAAAACGTACTGTAAAATCTTTATTGAAGTTAAGGGCGGGGATTGTGAAGTCTGATTTGTTTTTGAGCACTGAGAATCCCAGAACGAGGATCTTGCTGAGACTGGCATTGCTTTAGGCCATTCTACGCGGCTATTTAAAGGTGACATTAGGCTTCAAATAAAGTGTTTCCTCGGTTTTGGGGACGGTGAAGCCAGTTGAGAGATAAAAGAGAGAAATCTCGAAATCTCGAAAGATAGAAAGTCGAAGCAGGTGGTTAAAAAATTTGTGTTGTTTGGGAAACCAATATATGAGCGAATATAATAGAAAAGCGGTGATGTCAACGATTCCGTTATGGTAATATGGAGGTCTGGGAAGGCATATACTGCCGTAAGCATCAGTAAAATCATAGAAATCGTGATGTTCGAGCCTCGTTTTTCATTGAGGGAATCATAGTAATCTCATCACCAAGCAAAAAAATAAAAAACGCTTACAACTCCCATTATGTAGCTGTTTATAAAATATGGATAATCTATCATAATAATAACAATAATTGGCGCTTGCGCCACTTTTTTGTTGGGTGTTTGACCCCATATTTGTGGTGTGCGTCTCGATGTTTTTCCACAAATGGAGGGACCTACAGGTTTTTGCTGTCTCCGAACGGCAGACAGTTTCTCTTGAGGAGATTTTTCATGGCAGAAATACACTCGGAAATTTGACAATTGTCTGCCGAGGGGCGACCGTTATTAAAGAAAAAAACTTTTTCTATTATTTGGTGTTTCTTGCTCGGGGCTTTAAGTCTGGGTACTAATGAATGGTAGTAACGCATCAGCCCAGTGGCTATGGCGTCCAGTTTATTATTAAAAAATTTAACGAGTGTAACAAAATATAAAGGATCCACTTTCACAAGCTTTTTCGGTCAACTTATTGATCTGAATATATAGACACGCCATTTATTTGTACAATGAAGTCCAGTATTACTATCTGACTCTTGCGTCAAAATATTTCAAAAATTCCAAATTTATGGTTTGATTCGGCTCAATGGACACCTCTATTAGCTGGACACTTATCTTGGGAGAACATTTTCTCCCAAGTTTTATGTATCGGACGAAGTTACTCTCCCTTGAGTGGGCATCACTCTTAGACGGACAAAAACTGACTGTCATTGAGTGTCCGCTCAAAAGAGATTTCATTGTATCTGCATATGGAGTAGATATACTTTTTCGAATAAATTGGCTGGCTAGGTCGCGCTCGGATCGAGCAGCTTTGGTGTAATAAACTACGAATTTTCTTCGCCTAGTCTCGAAATATGATACATGGATCCTCACTGACAATAAATAGCTCAACTCACTACAAGAAATGCAAAGCAAATTAGTTGGCTATATAAGGCGCAGCTGTAGACTCGATTGCTCCCTTTCTTTCGTCGATCTATCATTGTCGTTTACCAACTTTAGAGCAAATGGTTAAACACCATTTTCATCATTCTTGTACCCATTTCCTGGGAGCAGACAAACAGAAGTTTTCATAACTAATATTTATTTTCAAGGATTCGTCGGCTATCATTAGGAATAAATGTGAAGGAAATGAAACATCGGAGAATGTGCAATTATTTGATACTTACAAACTACCATATTTTCTTGTCTTCTACTTGAGAATTTAGTGAGTTTTCTCAAGCGTCTGTATCTGTCGTCGAATTGTCTAAAACAGTCCATCTCCACTGTCAAGCTGCTTCTGCCGGTGCTGCCGTTGTTATTGCTGCTGAAGTTGCAACTGGTGCTGTTTCTTCCTTTCCCAGTCAATGTAGTTGTGCCTCATCATGATTGCACCCAGCATAGCACGTTCTTCGATGATACGTTTGCAGTGAGTGGCCACGCGTTCTGCGCTCTCAACTGTATTCGAGCCATTCAGACTCACATGAGCTCACCTCTACTACCTGATAAACCTTGCCTTCTAGTTAAAGTTTACGATTAAGATTATTTTACCTCTATACACAATATACACCATTGCTCACTCTATCTAACAGATGCTTACCCTCCGTAGCGCTCTTAATTTACTCTAATCTATTTTAATCCAGCTCGAATGCTTTTGCCCCCAGACTAGCTCCAGACTTATACACCTTGTAGAAGTTGGAACGAAATTTAATAGAATTTTCAATGAAAAGAAAAACAAAAACATTTGTCGAAACAAAAATGAACTGAAATTTCTTGAGCAGCCTGTTAACATGAAACACCTGAAAACAACAACACATAAGAGAATAGAACTTTTTTTTTTGCGAGGAAATTATGACAAAATTAATTTATATATCACATTCCCTTATTCGTGCATAATATATTG
Organism: Anastrepha obliqua; assembly: GCF_027943255.1. Classification (NCBI taxonomy): domain Eukaryota; kingdom Metazoa; phylum Arthropoda; class Insecta; order Diptera; family Tephritidae; genus Anastrepha; species Anastrepha obliqua. Next base: position 37,888,353 of record NC_072896.1, read on the forward strand.
GAAAAACACCGCAACAAACCCAAATCATGGAATTTTAATTTCCCTTGGCAGCTAATAATTTTCTCCTTGAATTCATGTGCTTCTAGCTACAAGTGCACCGCCTGGACTAATTTAATTTTTTTTTTTTTGGCTCCACTTTTGTGTAGTTAGTTTCTCCTACATTGTTTTCCATTCCCTTTATTTTTTTTTCTGCCACAATTCCTCTTGTAATTAGTGCAAATTATGTAGATTTAAGCATTTTCCGTTTGCGCTGTTATTGTTTCTGCTGCGACGGCACCATTTACCGCAAACGGCACTCTGGCAAACGTTTCGTTTCATCTCGGCAACGTTCCTATATTTTTTATTTGATGTTTTTGCGGTCTTTGTGTGGTTTGTTTGTTGGGCTTAATACGCTAACAATGTAATTAGCTCATAAAAATTACGCCCGCGCAACCGTGACCACTTAACTAACACCAAAAACCAACAATGTTGTTGTTGTTATGTAAAAGAAGCACACAAATTCCACTGCTGAAGTGGCTGCTAAGGAATTTACTCTAGGCAGATGAGTGCATGCTTGTAGCTGAGAGCGAGCGAGAGGCACCACAGATTGACGTTTAAGCAGTCGAGTTGGTATAAGCTGACAGCGCCAACGAGGCAATAAGCCAGTAGAGCATACCGATGGGAGCGGAAATGGTGAGAGACGTGTATACGTCCTCCATATTTCGCAGTATTAAGTATATGACCAGGGTCAAATTAGGCACAACACGCGTGAATGCCAAGAGCCTAATTAGATTTAAGTAGGTACTTTGTACTTTCGTTGAGCTGTACGGTTGTGGTGGCGTAGTAGGAGCGAGGTGGGATGTCATTTATTGCGGTGTGTATATAAGTAGTTAGTCAAGACTTTTGTACGTGTTGGCCGGAAAGTTGACTTTTTACGCACTCTTCCGTGTAATTATTGGTTAAGCATTATTTACGAGTCACCATGAGATTAGGGCAGTCAAAATAAGCAATGTTACGACTACATTTACATAAATGGCTTTTAAAAAATCACCTTGAATGGAGCTGTGCACAGATTTATGCAATTAGCAGTGTGATACAATATTCAGACTAGGAGGTTTGTTTGGCATAGTAAATACTGAAAATGTATATCCAATCGGCCACATAGGATTTTTATAATCTTTGTTCGAAATGTATGGCCTTCAAATCACGAAAGATCGTCTTGAAACGATCAATCAAACGAAAATTATTTGCGTATTTAAATACACTTAATAAATACTATATGGCGCTTTCAGTTTGAATAATACTGATACGATAGGCTGTTGCCAAAACTGCGCCACCAGTAGGTATAATAAAGTGAAAGCTTGACATTATCGACATCGCCCGAAAGGCGAGATGGACCTTCAAGGTATCAAAATTATCGGACTTGGTGATGTTTGGTTCATTTGCGCAGATAAGTACTGATGTTCACTTCACTGGCCGCATTCGCATCACAGGTTGATCCATCAAAGAATGTACCTGTTGCCTCTGGTATAGCTAATCAGAATACACAGTGCTCCTAAAGCAAGGGCAGGGTTTTTGAAAATGGATCCAAGATTTTCCAACGTAGAGTATTCGTATATGACCTCTAGATTTCAAATTTTCAAACCCCGAAATCGTACCTGATCCTATTTTAAAGATAGAGTAAGTTTACCTGTGGTAAATCTAGTTGAAAGATTTACATTACTTATTTTCAGTTTAAATGTGCATAGGTTCATGTCTACGCCAGATAAAGATCTAGTAGGCCTTGCCAGGCTAGACGTTTATTTGTACATTTCACAATATCTGAAAAGTCACTTGTAGTCTAGCAGCCATCATCTCAACAACACAAATACCTGTAATTTAAAATAAACTCACAATCCTAATATAAATCACCTTTGACGCAAACATTTTGGTCCTATTCAACACTAAAAAACTGAAATAATTTTTGTTAAATTACGAATAAAAAAGGCTTTGCAGATATTTTCAAGTAGTGTTTGATTTGTTTAGAATGGTGCAATGGACAATACGAAAACTTGTTCTCACGATGAAAATAGACGTAAAGTCTGCGGACCTTGCGGTACAAAAATTTCTTTTGGCAAAAAAAAGCCGAATAAATTTCTTATAAACGAAAAGTATGAAACATTGATAAAGAAATTTATAAACAAAGATTATGATTTAAATAACGAAAAATACCCCCTTAGCATATGCAGAACTTGCTACCTCACACTTTTTGATGCAAGTAACAACATTTTTACAAGACCTTTTCCAGACATGCCAGATTACAATAGTTTGGTTTTACCTAAAAGTACTCGCACATCTATGGACAGTTGTAATTGTTATGTATGTTTAACAGGCAGATATAAAGGTCATGAGAAAGTAGTAAAGGGTAAGGGTTGTAAACGAAATTTCGAAACTAAGATTGATACAACTAATGGTCTTTATGGATCCTCAAATATTGACAAACTTGCAAAGAAAGACAGCCAAAAAAAGGAAAAAACTAATATACAAATATGTAAAAAATCCTTACAAGAAATTGGTAAAGACAAAAAACATTCATGTAATAATATTCAAGGCAATGCTTTAAAAATAATAGAAAAACTTCCTGATGTCAAGCAAGAAATCGTTGCGTCAACTATTATTAGAACCAAAATTGATTCTGAAGACGATATAAATCGACACATTAAGAATAAGAAAATTGAGTTGAGTACGAAGGGTTCTAAAATGAGAGTTGTTGTTAATCCTAATGAAAAAAAGGACATTACGTTCAGTGAAGAGCGTTTGGATAATTTGCGAGTAAACCTTGGCTTATCCAGTAATAAAATGAAAAGCATTGCTAACTTTTTAAGATCAAATGTTGGAAGAAAGTCAGTACCCGTTGACTATAAGAAGCACATGTCAGAAAAATCGAAACTTTTACAAGATATATATAAAAAAGATAAATACTTTTTTGATTGTGATGATGCAAAAAAAGAAGAAAGACCAGTAGTTTACGCAAATGCGGAAGAACTTTTTGATGCAGTAATTATGGAAAGAAAACTTGAAGGGAATGTTTGTGTTAAAGCAATGGCTGACGGGGGCCGCGGATTTTTTAAAATTTCTTTATCAATATTTCAAGAAAATTCTGATGGTGATGATTTTAATTATGATGATTTAACAATTCATGATAAAAATCAGAGAAGTCTTTATTCTGAGGGAGGTAGCGCAAGTAAGAAAGCAAAATTGATGAGCGTGAAACGAGTTATACTACTATGCATTGTACCTAAGATAAAGGAAACGTATGAAAACGTAAAACTTTTGTTTGACATCACTAAAATAAATAACATTCCCTTCAAGTTCGTTTCGGATTTTAAATTGATGCTTATCAAAAATGGCCAACAGACGGCATCTGCAATATTTCCTTGTCCTTATTGTTTTGTTTCACTTAACGACTTGAAAGAAAACAAGACATCTGGACAGGAAGATGTGCTTTACAATCAATGTAGTTCCAATGCAGATAATTTTGAAAGCAATGTTATCAAACTGAAATCATACGGAGATTTAAGAAACGATTATGAACAGTTCAATCTTGCTGGTGGAAATAAGAAAAACAGCAAAGAGTTTCATAGCACTATTAACCTCCCTCTATTTACCGAAAGTGATGACATCACTGTGTTAGAAAAATGCGTAATTCCTGAATTACACGTGCTAATGGGCTTCGTAAACCATCTGTTTTGGAAAGGTTTAGTACCCCTTTTGGGAAAAGATAAAGCTTTGATATGGCCAAAAAAATTAAAACTTATTTCCAAAAACTACCACGGAGATTGTTTCGAAGGCAATGCATGTAGGAAACTTTTAAAAGAAGCTCACAAACTAAATGATCCTGAGATTTATGAAACTGTGGGATATTTAAAAATCATACCTTTTACCAATGCTTTTGTAATAATGAATAAAGTTGTCGATTGTAGTTTTACATCTGGAAAAGTAGGACCAGAACTAAACGTTCATTTGGATAAGTTAAACAAAGCTTTGATTGCTTTACATGAAATTGAAGACATCTCAGTAACCTTAAAAATTCATGTCTTAAAAACCCACATTATGGAATGTCTTCAATTCATAAAACACAATGATGGTCTAGGATATTGGTCCGAGCAAAGTGGAGAGTCACTCCACCGTGAATTCTCGCAAACTTGGGAGAGATATAAAATAAATACAATCGAAGGTGAGTTATACTTAGAGAAGCTTTTTACAGCAGTTGTAGAATTTTCATCACTTAATGCATAATCAAAATTTTGATTCCAAGGAGTATCGTTATCGCTCAAGTTTTTATTTAATAATAACATTTAAAAAAATCAAAAAAAAAAATATAAAAAAAAAAAAAAATCAACCAAAAAAAATTTAAAAAACAAAATGGGACCAGGTTACCACTACGTCCCCATCGTTGGTCCTGGGTTACGCTGAAAGTGGTTTACATTTAAGTACATACATAAGTAATACATACATTTATCTTTAAAATAGGATCAGGTACGATTTCGGGGTTTGAAAATTTGAAATCTAGAGGTCATATACGAAAACTCTACGTTGGAAAATCTTGGATCCATTTTCAAAAACCCTGCCCTTGCTTTAGGAGCACTGTGAATAAATAATGTCAGTTCTCAAATTTCTTTAAAACTGATTCATCTATGAGTTAAGTCTTCTTCTCCTTAATTGGCGCGATAACCGCTTACGCGATTTTGGCCGAGTTTAACAAAGCGCGCCAGTCGTTTCTTTCTCGTGCTAACCAGCGGAAGTTCGACACACCAAGTGAAGTTCTTCTCCATCTGATCTTTCCAACGCAGTGGAGGCCTTCCCCTTCCCCTACTACCATCAGCTGGTACCGCATCGAATACTTTCAGAGTCGGAGCGTTTGTATCCATTCGGACGACATGACCCAGCCAACGAAGCCGCTGGATCTTTATTCGCTGCGCTATGTCTATGTCGTCGTAAAGTCGTCATACAGCTCATCGTTCCATCACCTGCGATATTCACCATTGCCAACGTACAAAGGTCCAAAAATCTTACGCAGAATCTTTCTCTCAAACACTCCAAGCGTCGCTTCATCGAATGTTGTCATCGTCCAAGCTTCTGCGCCATACGTTAGGTCGGGCATGATGAGAGTCTTGTAGAGTGTTAGTTTTGTTCGTCGAGAGAGGACTTTACTGCTCAATTGCCTACATAGTCCAAAGTACCACTTGTTGGCAAGAGAGATTCTGCGTTGGATTTCAAGGCTGACATTGTTATCGGTGTTAATGCTGGTTCCCAAATATACGAAGCCTTTTCCAACCTCAAAATTATAACTCTCTACAGTGACGTGGGTGCCGATACGCGAGTGCGCCGACTGTTTGTTTGAAGACAGGAGGTACTTCGTTTTGTCCTCGTTCACCACCAGACCCATTCGCTTTGCCTCCTTATCCAGTTTGGAGAAGGCAGAACTAACAGCGCGGTTGTTAAGGCCGATAATGTCAATATCATCGGCATACGCCAAAAATTGTACACTCTTATAAAATATTGTGCCTGAGCGATTAAGTTGCTCGTACGATCCTCTCCAACATCAGGTTAAAGAAGTCACACGACAGTGAGTCACCCTGTCTGAAACCTCGTTTGGTATCAAACGGCTCGAAGAGGTCCTTCCCAAGGACGGCGCTCTTCGTATTGAGTAACGTCATCTTGCATAGCCGTATTAGTTTGGCGGGGATACCAAATTTAGACATCGCGGCATACAAGCAACTCCTTTCCGTACCTCGTCACGGTCGGGTAGCGGAACGACAATTCCGTCGTCAACAATTGGGGTATAGGGATCTTCTCATTCTCTCTGACCAGATCTCTCAGTTACCAGATCGCCGTCTTTGTTCTTACAGGAAAACACCCCAGTTTTAAAACCTTCTGTAAGTCGCCGGACTTTCTGGTAGAGTTTTCGGGCGTTGTTCCTATTTCAAGCTCCTCGCACTCACGTATTTCGGCCTCTCGTTTCTTCTGTCGGATAATACGTCTCTCTTCCTTTTTCAGCTCTCTGTAGCGATCCCACATGGCTCGCGTTGCGCCCGATCGCAGCGTAGCTCTATAGGCGGCATCCTTTCTTTCTGCGGCAGCATGACATTCCTCGTCGTACCAATTGTTTTTTCGGGCTCGCCGGAATCCGATTTCTTCTTCGGCGGCGGTACGTAGAGAACGAGAAATGTTGCTCCATTGCTCGTGCATGTCGGTTTGTTGGGAAGTGCTCTCTGAGAGCAGGAGTGAGAGTCGAGTGGCGAATCTTCTGGCTGTCTGTTGTGATTGCAGCTTTTCGATGTCGAACATTCTTTGCGTAGGTAGATGTACGTTTTTTGCTGCACAGAGACGTGTGCGCAGTTTGACTGCAACAAGGTAGTGATCCGAGTCGATGTTGGGTCCTCGGATCGTACGTACATCTAATACACTAGAAGCGTGTCTTCCATCTATCACAACATGATCGATCTGGTTTCGTGTTTTTCGATCAGGAGACAGCCAGGTTGTTTGGTGTATCTTCTTATGCTGGAATATGATGCTGCAGACTACCATGTTTCGTGTTCCAACGAAGTCGATCAGCCTCTGTCCGTTACCGGATGTTTCGTTGTGCAGGGTAGTTTTCGTGGCAGGTCCCAAACCCAGCGCACAGCCAGCTATCCTGGGATGCTTCGCCTTCTCACGTTGGCTCACTGCCGAACGCGAGGAGGATACTTGGGCTAATCCCGGAAGTTGTGAGCTGCTATAACCATATGTAGAAGAATCGTCTTGGCCACTCCCAAGTGAATGGCGATCAATAAATTTCCCCACTTGCGTGGACTTCTACATATGGAACCATCCTCGCATGATTTAAGTGGGTTGTTTAAAATAATATTGGGTGCCAGATTACACGAGAGTGATTGGGAATAAAACAGATGATCATTAGTTATGGGCCTCCCTTTTTCTGCTATCGAGAATACCGACAGAGGATATGTTAATATATAATATCACTCAGTAATGATTTTGGCGCCGCCGGTGGACGCCAAATGGGTTGATGCGTGACTACCATTCGGAGGTCCACAGGTTCGAAAACGCGAGCACGAAACACAAATTGTGATAACAAAATTTTTTTTCTAATTCAAATCGCTGTTCTGCGGACAATCGAAAACCTGCGAGTGTATTTCTGCCTAAAAAAAAACTCCTCATAAATAGCCAACTCCATTCGAAGGTGACATAAAACTGTAGGTCCTTCCATGTGTGGGAAACCCTAGAGACGCATACCTTAAATGAAAGGAGCAGCTCGGCCAAACGCCCAACAAAATAAGGGCTGCACGCGATTATTATAAAAAATTATTCAAAAGACTCTTCTAGGTGTTACAATGAAATATGTAATCATTCAGATTATTATTCAAAATATGACTCTTAACAATTATATGTGAAAAATGTCCATCTTAAGCACGTCTACAAGTAAAATTTGCCATGAATGTCTAATTGTTGAGAAATTCGAGATATACATAGATGTTGAAGGTTTTTCAGGAATACTTTGGGCTGCAGCAGCAATATTTTCAACAGAACGTCCAGTTTGTGGTCTACCAGTCTTTTATCCATCCTCAACAGAACCAGTTTCTTGAAATTTTTTCCCCAATTTTTACATTGTCGACTCATTCGGACGATTATTTTCACTAAATCAACTACGAGTTTTGCGATATGTTGTTCTTAAAGAACAAGCACTTTCAAAACAAACTTCAGTAATTTTAACGCGTTTTCACTAGTGTGAAATTGTACATCTCTCTGCTTGACAAGCGTCAAAAATTACATAAGAAAAAGTTACGGGCTAGGAACTATTCTTTACTGACATCTAGGCGTCACTTTTGAAATACCCTTTATAAATCGTGTTGGCTCAGAGCCATACGATGGCTTGTCAAAACATCATTTGAAACTTATAGTAAACTCAAATTCTTACTGGCATACATACATACTTATTGTACATGCATACATTTGTGTATGTGTGTATGTAAAATAAATAAAATGTTTTGAAATTAATAGCACCACAAATTCTTCGCATTTATGCAAATATTTAACCACAATTGTCAATGATATCTCCACATACCTACAACATTGCATGCATTTAGATATTTTGTAAGGATGTGCAATCATTTTATTAAGAAAAATTCTTTGATTGAGAAATATGTGAGTTTAAAAGTATGTAAAAGGCTGCTTACGCATTGCTGTGCTGTTCTAATTTACCACAAATACGAATGTGGCATTTGCATCAACAAATTAAGCCTGCCCCGCACTAATTTGAAGTAGGCGCCACAAGAACCGCAAATATTTTTTGTTGTTGCGTACAAATTCCGGCTGCTGACCAAACAAAATCCAAGAAATGGTAACAGCAGTAGAAACAGCACACAATTTTACTTCGAGATAGCAACAATAACAACAAGATCAATAAAAGCAGCTTTTGCAACAGCTGTGCTCCAACTCGGAAACAACTCAAAACTTTAAACTCTCAAAACCATGGCAGTGCGCATTCCTTGTAAAATATTTCGCTTTTTGTGTTGTCACAATACCAACTGTAGTATGCTGCTGCAGCAATGAATGATGATGCAACTGTTGTATCTCTTGCTATTTGCAGTTTTACTGCTGGTTAACTTGACAACATGCAACAGTAGCAGCAGCACATCAGCAGCAGCAGCGGCAGACCACATTTTGTGAGCCGCAAATGTAGGAACTCATTTTGCTGCAGAGTGTTGTTGCATGGCGTATGCTACACATACATACATGCAAATCTCTAGCTGCATGTATGGGAGGGCACGTAGGTATGTAAATATGCCAGTGTGCAGTGTCAATGCGTAGTCCACTTCACAATTTTCACAGCTTTCATTACTTTATTCGTAAGTGTTGCGTAAGTAATGCAGTGCCACTTGTAGCTGCAGCGGTTGCGATGTCACTTGACACTTCCGGATTTCACTTCTTTTCGAAAGTGTTTGCTCTTTAGTGAAGAATGCTTAGAAACACTTTGATATACTACTCGTAATGATGAAGATGAAATTTAATACAAATACAAATGCAAATATATCAACTCATGTTTGTTGGTATGTGTGGGTGCATAGGATAAATAAAAAGCAATACTTCCCGATTGCATTTTCATCTTAAACATTTAATAAATTTATGACAAGTGTTGACACTAACTTCAGTTCGAGCAGTAGAGAAGTGTCTACGTTCAGGCGAAATCGAACATTCCATGTATTGCAACTGGTGAACCGTTATAGTCATAAAGAGAAAGAATTCAGAAAAATTTACCACCTAAAGACTGCCTGAAATATTGTATGTATTTAGAAGGTTTCTTAGGTTCGAGCGCCTTTTTTAAATTTAAATTAAATAAAGGGTTTTCCAATAAGAGGTGTTATTTTGATATTCAAAGAAAAATACTATTTTTTAATATAGGTAAATGATCGGATGTTTATTTCATTATAAAGAGGAAGGTATACCGTTAATAGTGGAAAATAGCATCAGGCAAATGAACACCACGACCACGCTTACTCTACAATATCCTTTTCATGAAATTTTCCATAACCGAATTGCAAAGTGAGGCCTTGAATCGACCCTGGGCTGTTCGCGTAGACCTGCTCTTTCACGTGGCCCCAAATCACAAGATCTCGGTGGCCAATTGTGATCACCTCTTCGAGAGATAACACGGTCCGGAAACTTTTCCGGTAAAAGATCAATGGTTTCGTTGCTTGTGTGGACGTAGTGCCGTCTTGTTAAAAATAAACGTTGTCCAAATTAATACCATCCAATTCCGGCCATGGAAGGCCGCCGTGGCCTAATGGGTTGGTGCGTGACTACCATTCGGAATTCACAGAGAGAACGTTGGTTCGAATCTCGGTGAAAGATCAAAAAATTAAAAGAAAATTTTTTCTAATAGCGGTCGCCCCTCGGCAGGCAATGGCAAACTTCCGAGTGTATTTTTGCCATGAAAAGGCTCCTCAAAAAAATATCTACCGTTCGGAGTCGGCTTGAAACTGTAGGTCCCTCCATTTGTGGAACAACATCAAGACGCACAGCACAAATAGAAGGAAGACCTCGGTTAAACACCCAAAAAGGGTGTACGCGCCAATTATATATACATATATATAATTCCGGCCATAAAAAATCGTTAATCATCTCTCGATAGCGCAATCCATTCACCTGTTATAGGAAAACCCTTTATTTGGCTCGACTTCTTTGAACTGCAGGTGATGCATAGATGAGTTGTTGTACCAAATCAATTTCTTCTTCATCTCCACAGCTCCTGCAGAAGCCATTCTACTGGCCAAGGTGTCAATATTGCAGTGATCCGTTATAACCACCTGTGTGTGTGTAGTTGATCTGTTGAATACAAGCAGACATTTTGTCCTTTTAAAAATCAGTATTGGCCAGAGCGCTTTGGAGACCCTGAAGTTTGTTTCCATCACTCGAAATACGGGTTTCCATCACTCAAAATGAATGTAATTGTGAAACTGATCCAGAAAAACCTGAGTAAGCATAAGAGCTATTTTTAATACTTACTTACTTATACAAGGTGTCGTAAGACTAAGCACCCTATCGGAAGATTTATAGCTTTTGAAAATGGCGTCGTACGTTGATCATAGTTGACCCTTCTGAACTTGACAAGCAAAATAGCGCGTAAGGATCCAAATAATCATCAGTCGAAATACTTTTTTTTCGCTTTGGTTAAAATGTTATTGAGAAAAAAAATTAAAAATTGGATGATTAATTTTGCGCCGTCTTGCACATGAGTGCCTCAGAGCCTAGAGCTTGGGTCTGTTATGGTGCATTCGAAACGGGTCAGATAATGCCTGGTCCCTCTCTCGGTTGCATCAGAATTATTCGACATAAGGATAATTTGGGTACCTGGCTATAGCGGCATTGCTGGAAACTGCGAAGCCGACGAACTGGCCAGACAAGGGAAATGTAGTGAGGTAGTGTGCCCACGAAAGGAGAGGATCGATCTCTCCTTGACGACCTGCACTTACCTATGCCAACGATTTTTCCAATTCCCGAAACATGCCAAATAATCCATTTCCGGTATAGCCATCAGCACCTTCTTCGATTCAGCTTTTATCTCCTCAATCGACTCGAAACGCGTTCCCCGGAGTGGTCTCTTTTTGGGGAATAGCCAGAAGTGACACGGAGCCAAATCAGGCTAATACGGTGGTTGCGGAACGATATGCGTGGAATTTTTGGCGAAATGGTCACGAAGAACGAGTGCAGTGTGAGACGGTGCATTATCGTGATGCAAAAACCAAGAGTTGTTGGCCCATAATTCTGGTCTTTTTAGACGAATTGCTTCACGTAAACGACGCATAACGCTCAAATAATATTCCTTATTAACAGTTTGGCCAGGTAGAAGGAATTCATAGTGCACCACACCACGAAAATCGAAAAAAACTGTCATCATGACCTTTATTTTTGAACGACTTTGACGTGCTCGTTTCGGTCTGGCCTCGCCTTTAGCACGATATTCGCTTGATTGGTCGGTTGTTTCAGGGCCGTAAGCATAAATCCAAGTCTCATCTCCCGTAATGATGCATTTGCGCTTGTCCTGATAGTCTGAACGCATTGTTTCACACACATCAACGCGACGACTTTTTTCCCAGAAATTGAGAGTTTTCGGTACCAAACGAGATTTGACTTTTCCTAGGCCCAAATGATCTTTCGAAATGGTTTTCACAGATCCTTCTGATGTTCCGATCATATCAGTAAGGTCTTTAACAGTCAACCGACGATTTTTGAGCACTAACTCCTTCACTTTATTGACGTGTTGGCCATCTGTTTACGTCGACGGTCGTCCGGAGCGCTCCAACACATCAACACGTCCTCGACCCTCTTTGAAGTCTTTGTACCACCTATAAAGATTTTTCTGCGACATGGTCGAATCACCAAATGCCTTCTGCAACATGCTAAACATTTCCGCAGCTGAAATTTCATTCCGCAAACAAAATTTGATGGCACTTCTCTGCTCAATCAAATCAGACATTGTAAAAATCGAAAAATGCACTCTTGGTCGTTTGGTAAACACAAGCGTAAATAAATTACTGATAACGACATTCACATGAAAGTTAGCCCAGATGTTATTAACAGTGCTGTCAACTCATGAAAAAAATAACTAGAGCGAAATTTTAATCCCGCGAAGTTTGACAAATAAATTCCCCTTACTTTTTGCCCACTAGTAGGTAGTCAGGAGGTAGTCCAACAACGAAGAATGGGTTGAACGATGTGCTACACACTTGGCTCGTGAACTGGATTTTGATCTCTGCTTATACAAATGAGGAATATTAATGATCGTCGCTTCATATTAGTAACATAACATAACCAGTTTCTCGTGGTCTTTGGTAAGTTCCAGCAGAGACGCTAACATTTATTCATCACGTCAAGGGCGTCACTTTTTCGCCATGTCCGTAAAACATTTGTCTGCCAGCGTATTCCTGACCTTGAATAAATAAATATGAAAATGTTTCCATGCCATGAAAAAGCTCCTCATACTGTAGGTCCCTCCATTTGAGGAACAATAAGAAGACGCACGCCACAAACTGAAGGAAAAGCTCGGCCAAACACCTAAAATGGTGTAAGCGTTGATAATAATCAATGCCCTTACGTATCGACGATATCGACTATCCCGGTAACTTTGTAAAATATTTTGGCAAAAATTCTTTACCATATAAGAAATTCAATTCTAATCGCTCTTGGAGTCATGTATACAAAATCCTCTGATTATTCTACGATTTCAATTAGTGTGAAGTTCAGGTAAGCAAAATGTAAATTAAGGATTTATAACAAATATAATTCCATTCATACTAACAAGACCTAATTATATGTTCCAAAGGTTATCCAATTTTTAATTCACGAAAGAAAATTAATTCCTCTCACCATAGCTAGGAACAATTTCAGAAGGATCCATGGATTTGAGAGCCAGGAGCATAAAAGTACTAGATCGGGGTCTTAAGGTGGTCTTACATGAACCAATTTTGAGTATAACAGGCAAGTTATCCATATATATCTTCAAGTTCTATAGATACAACATGCAAACAAATCCAAACACCCAGTGCGCTCTAGTGGAAGTCTATTCTATATTCTTTAGAAAGTATTCCGCTTCTCCGGACAATAACAAACGAACAGCCTAGCAAAAGTCTCAAAAATGAATGATTCGACCTTGGTAATTTGCCATTAGCCCAGATGCATTCGACAATTTTTCTTAGCCCCGGATACCGAAACCAAGTTTATCTAATTACATTTATACACACATGCACACTTATAAGAAAAAATTAAAATTCTTGCAAAATTTCGCTTTGCTTCAGATCTTTGCGATCTGCTTAATTTCCCTTTACTTCTTTGCACTTCCTTATCAACCGGAAGTAATTCAAACTATGTAAATTATAACACTTTCGTTATCGTGGTATTGCAGGGCAAAAGTAAATGGCGAGGAGTGCATGGAAACATGCGAAACCAAATTGCAGTTACGGAATTGGAAAACTTTATTTACCAATTGCTCACATGAATGGTTGGTTCCTCGTATGCATCGAAAACTTTTAAAGAAATAAACACAAGTTTTGCGTCAGAAGAACTTTCAAGTTGTTAATGGCTTTGCTTAAATTGTGAAATATTAAAAAAATAGCAAAATCTGAAACCTGTTCATTAGTGCGGGTTGAATGCTATACGAAAGCAAATTGCTAAATGTCGAGCTGATTCTGAAAGTTTAAATAATTCCTTATATAATTTATAAGTAGGTATGTGCTAATTCATGTAAAACAAGGTGTACTTTAATTTAGATACAGTGTAAAAAAAAAAAGAATATGTAAAAATAACCAAAACACAATTATTGACAAAGATTCTTCTCAAACGACCGACTCCGGCTTAGTGCCATGCGACTGTGCATTTTGTTGCCATTTCCATCTGATATCTGGTGTTGCCGATGTGGCTTATGTTTGTCTCTGCCAACTTATATGTACAGTACCTGACCATTGAATTATGATCGATGGCATTTTTTCTGAAAACTTCAAATATCAGATAAAATTTTCAATCTAATTTCAACTATTTCAAATAAAAAAAGATGTTAAGGGGTTTTTAACCTGTTCTTAGACGTTTTTAAGAATTTTCGGTCAATTGGCCTGCTACGATTAGAAAAGGATCAGTTTTTTTTTGCTTCAAGAAAAGTTAAGTGTGCAAGTGCCAGTGCGAATTAATTCGATCTTGTGTGAAGAGCATTAAAAAACTAATTGAGATCGTCTGAAAAGTTAAAGAATTGAATGGTGAATATCCATATATCTAAAATATAACAACAGTAAGTACAAAATATACATATCTTTTGAATTTGTCACGTGGATTATCATCCTTTTTTCTATTCAACCAGTTTTTTTTAGAAAATGGGCCGAAAGTCGGATTTGACATTGGGAAAAAGCAACAAATTGCAGTTCTTTTGAAAGCCAAGAACCTGAGCTATGCAGACATAGCAAGAACCGTTCGAATATCCAAGGCGTCTGTGGTAAATGTTGCCAAAAAGTGGAAAAATACCAACAACGTTTTAGCGGTAACTTCAAACAATCGCCAAAATTGTCGCCGAGAACCATTCTGCCTGGTTGAAGAATCGCAAAATCTTCCAAACAGTTCTCTGGAACAGAGATGCTTCAAGTCGGATGATTTTAAGAGAGGTTCAGGAATCTGGAGTAAATATCTCGGAAAGAACGTTACGACGACGCTTATACGAAAATGGACTTTTTTGCAGACGACCAGCAAAAAAGCCAAAACTGACACCCTGTATGCGAAATCGGCGGAAAATTTCCTTTGTCAAATAGCAGTAGTAAGAAGATGTGAATATTCACACTTTTTTGTGGTTGTGTTTTTCTTCTTACTGATCATCTTCAGCGATGAATGCCGATTGGAAGCGGTCACAAAAACAGCAAATTTTGTTCGCAGAAGAGCCAGAGAATGATATTCTGAAGATTGTGTGCTTCCAAGGGTCAAATAACACGCCCGTGTGTTATGGTTTAGGGCTGTATAACCTCAGAGGGACCAGGCCCGTTACATTTTGTTGAGGGAACAATGCGCTCTGTCCAGTAAGTGGACATGCTGGAAAACGTTTTGCTGCCATATTTAGAAACCCTGAAGTGTCTGAGGGACGAATACACCTTTATGGAGCTCCATGTCACGCATCCAGGATGAGCATGAATTGTACGAATTCAATGGAAATAATGGTTTTGCCATGGCCTGGCAATTCAACGGACCTTAACCCCATCGAAAATTGTTGGGCATCGCTCAAATCGGCAGTTTACTAGCGGAATAATACCACAATACAACAGCTTAAGGAAAACTTCGAAGTGGTATAATGACCAAAATCTTAAGATGGAGATAACGCAGTGCGTAGCCAGTATGCCTCAACGAATTGCGGCTGTCTTAACACGAAATATTAGTTTAAAATAAATTGTTTTAATGCAAAAATGTCAAGAAGATTTTAATAAAAACACATACTTTTTTAAATGTTTTAAAACCGTTTGCTTTTTATTCGTTCTCAAAGCCATAAATATGTAATTTTTGTCATCGGTCATAATTCAATGGCCAGGTACTGTATATACACGCATGTACATATGTATGTATGTATGATAAATTTACACACAATAATGTTAACCGCGCATAAATAACTATTGGGCCAATTTTGATAATGGTTTAATTTCGAAACTGTGTTAAGGCTACGATTTTTCTAGATTTTGCCTAAGTCCATTCCTGCAAACGATGAACTTCTGCTTAAAATTTTAAAGGACAAATCTAATTTTTAGAAAGGAACCTAACAACTTAGGGGTATTTGGTATATTTGGTTACTTGGTATTAAGCAGACTTATAAATGTCTCCCTTCCTAAGTAAGTACGAAAGTAGGCTATGTAAATAATGCAAATAACTATAAATTTCTAAACATCTCTTTAAGAACTTGTCACTGAAATATTTTTAATTTTTTTGCATAATATTACTCTCAGTTATATTTGACTTACTTGTCGTACGAGGGTTGCCTTTAAAATTTTGCGTGCAATAATAAAAACACCTTAAAATAATAATGAAAATGGCTTTATCGTTTTTCAAAATATTCTCCTAGAAAGTGTGTAGACTTTTGCCTTCGCTTGAACCAATTTTCAAAGCGCTTTTGCCACTCAGAAGTTGATATCTCCAAAATGAAATCTTTAAAAGTTTCAACAGGTTCTTCAGATATTGAAAAACGTTGGCCACGCATTTTATTTTCCATTCTCGGGCACAAAAGGAAATCATTAGGTGCCAAATCAAGGCTGTAAATCACCTAACTCGATCTTTCGAGTGATCAGAAACTCTGTTGTGTGAGCCGATACGTGAGAGCTCACATTGTCTTGATGAAAGACGATTTGTATTCGGTGGTTGGTTTTCCTTAACGCTCCGAAAATTCTCCAAGAGGTGCGATTGCGACATGGCCAGTTTTTCTGAAGAAACAGGCGACAGTTCGACCATTTACTTTGAGGTGTTTCCTCCCCGTACAATTTTTGTTTGATTAAGCTCTTCTTGGAACACCCATTGTGTCAATTGCTGTTTTGTTTCCAGCTCTTATACATAGATCTAAGATTTGTCACTTGCCGACACAGACGTGCTTTGAACCACCGCGACTGAATGTCTTCAATATTTCTTTACCCTAATAGACACGTGTCCTTTTTTGACCAATTGTTAAATTATGTGGCAACCAATGAGACAACATTTTCTTTACGATGAAATGTGTAAGCAATATTTAATGTATGTTATATCCATTTTGGGTTCAGCGGCGAAATTGTCACTATTTTAGGGTATACAATCCACAAAAGTCGTTCATCAATGCTTTCACAAAGATTTATTGCTTGGTGCGGTTTATTGTATGTCGGCATCATTGAATCTTAGTTCCTCCGAAATGGGAAGAGAGATTCATTACTTTCAATCATCCTCGATATAGAGCTTTGTTAACCAACTTCCTGTATACGGAGCTCGCCAACGCTGATATAACAGAGCTGTGATACCAACAAGATGACGCTATATGTCATACATAGGTAGTATAGTGTGATTAGGGGATATATAGAGGTTACGTAAGGAATAAAATGAATCGCCTTTGTGAGAAAAAAATTCTTATTTTCATAAAAAGCTCTAACAGTTTGTGTACTCTGAAAGAGAGACTCCAAGTTTTGCATTGAATTTTCATGGACTCGCTAATTGGCGCTTACACCCCTTTCAGGTGTTTGGCCGAGCTACTCCTCCTATTTTTGGTGTGCGTGTTGATGTTGTTGCACAAATGGGGATACCAGCAGTTTTAAACCGACTCCGAATGGAAGACGATTTTTTATGACGCGCTTTTTCACGGCCGAAATACACTCGGAGGTTTGCTATTGCCAACCGAGGGGCGACCGCTTTTAGAAAAAACTGTTTCTGTCATTTGGTGTTTCATGCACGGAGGTTCGAACCTGCGGATTTCCGAATGATAGCCACGTACGAACTCTTTCGGCTGCAGCGGCGGCCGTGTTTCAATATTACTTAGAGTTTATACTCCATAAGTATAGAAAATAGTACACGCCTATTTTGTGGATTTTAAAGCGGCCCAGAAAACCGTTGCTATGTAAACTACGTCAAATGGGTATATCCACTAAAGTCGTTGATTTAATTCAAAATATATACCAAGATACCAAAATGGCTGTGTGGACAGCACAAGAAGTGCGCAAGGGATGCTTGTTATCATCACTCATATTTACGCTGTATCTGTATTTAGGTTTATTTATATAAAACCACTGCTGTACGCGGGCGATATTGTGCAGTTAGCAGATAATCCAATGGCGAAGATGTAAGAGTCGTGGCGGAATATCACTATTTGGGGGTCATACTCACACCAAAAATGACATTTGGAAAACATTTGGGAGTCAAAAACAACGCAGCCAAGGCAAGCATTGATTGCACCTGGAAGGTCTTTCTTGCTAAATCGTCAGTATCGCAAAAAAATTAATGGAAACTTTTTCAAGCTGTCTGTAGATCCGTACATTCTTATGCTGCCCAAGTGTTGAACGAATGAGGTCGACAATTGCAAATGTACTTTATAAAACGGATCCTAAGGATGCCAGACTTCACGCCATACTATGCAATTTTGCTGGAAACCGCAGCTGAAGAAAGCGACTTCGGTACATTGGGTCTTCACATGAAATATAGTTTTAAAACTTTATATGAATGTAATATATATAAACCAGACTCTCGAATAAATTATCGCAGTATGATACGAATAACACATTTCCTGGTATAAACATCCAAATGAAATGGGCTCAGAATTTGGATTCACTTCGGACGAATGCATAAATAGTACCCAGTGGCACAGTCTTTGCATACAGTTGCTGACAGAATTAAAGGCCAAACACACCAGAGAACAAAGCGAAAAGACACTTGCAAATGCATCACGCATATACAAATACGTGCAAAGGGTTCAACCTACATAAAAGAAGGAATGCTGATTGAATATATCTCAATGGGTTTCAAAGCACGATATGGCCTGGCTATGTTAAATGCCAAAAAATTCGCGAACGTGTCGAAAATGTGCGGCCTATGCAATCTGAACGAAGAAGAAAATGTATAGCATTTTATTGGAAGATGTTCCGTACTCGCTGAGTTTAGAAGTATTTATTTAAAAAAATTAGAATTCACAGAAAAAGAAATGGATAAAGCGATGAAAATTGGAGAAAAATGTTAGGTTTCTTGTATTCAATTTTACGCGATAGAAATTAGTTAATAGCAAAGTTTAACTAATTATTTTTTTTATATTTATGTAAGGAAAATGAAAGACGGCAACTTTTCATGTCTTATGAACATTTGGATGTACATTTTTTTTGAATTTCTGAAAGAAATAAATGCAATACACATTACCACTAATTATCGAAACATATGTTTCTTCCGCTATTCAACTTATATTTAACACTAGATTTACCAGAGCAGTCATTTCGACGGGTTGTTCGATTTCAATTCAAAATTTCTACTATATACCTACATACATATAACATTTGCTTTCCGAAATCATACTATGACTTTTGTAGCTATAAGTAGATATTACATTTTATGAACTTAATGTCACTTTGTACAAATAAAAAATAGTTTAAAAAAACTAAAAAACACGCTTTTATTGCCAATCGAACTAAAAAGTATAAAATAAATTTTAATGACAAAGATACCTATAATGAAGTAATAGCTAATCGAACGATCAGTCATAGTCAACTACCTCAGAACAGAATTATAACAAAAATTAAGATACAAATAGAATAATTCAAACTAGAGTTAAAAGCGTGGGATGCTTGATATAGTAAATATTACAATCATTCTATTGGCAACTACCTATGTACAGAGGGTTATGAAACTGAAGCAAAATTCATCCCACGCTTTTAACTCTAATTTGAATTACTCTATTTGTATCTTAATTTTTGTTATAATTCTGTTCTGATGTAGTTGACTATGACTGATCGTTCGATTTGCTATTACTTCATTATAGGTCTCTTTGTCATTAAAATTTATTTTCTACTTTTTAGTTCGATTAGCAAAAAAGCGTGTTTCTTATTTTTTTTTTTTAACTATTTTTTATTATGAATGAAAATTGTTGTTATCATTGCAGTCAGTGAATTAATGATTCGATATATTCGTGTTATATTTAATTCCTTTCTTATCGACTGTGAGTCTAAAGCTATGCAGTTATCGGCCGTGATAAAGAAGTAATCGGGATGAAGAACTTATTTCGTGGAGAGAGACTGAGAAACGGCTACCCCACTCCATTGGCCAGTTTTTTTCGATTTTCGTGGTGTAGTGCACTATGAATTCCTTCCACCTGGCCAAACTGTTAATAAGGAATATTATTTGAGCGTTATGCGTCGTTTACGTGAAGCAATTCATCTAAAAAAACCAGAATTATGGGCCAACAACTCTTGGTTTTCGCATCACGATAATGCACCGTCTCACACTGCACTCGTTCTTCGTGACAATTTCGCCAAAAATTCCACGCATATCGTTCCGCAACCACCGTATTAGCCCGATTTGGCTCCGTGTGACTTTTGGCTATTCCCAAAACTCAAGAGACCACTCCGGGGAACGCGTTTCGAGTCGATTGAGGAGATAAAAGCTGAATCGAAGAAGGTGCTGATGGCTATACCGAAAATGGACTATTTGGCATGTTTCGGGGATTAGAAAAATCGCTGGCATAAGTGTATTTCATCGAGAGGGGATTGTTTTGAAGGGGATGGAACTGATTTACAAGAATAAATAAAGATTTTTCATTTTACAACCAAATTCACCTTACTTTTTGCCCACAGGTGAAAAAAGAAAATATTAATCCTGGCAATCCTAATAAGGATAATGGAAAACTTTTATCAAATTATTGCATTGTCATCGGTCCTTGATAGGTGTGCAAAATTTCAAGTCGGTCAGATTTTTAGAAGCCAGTGAAAATTAAGCTCAAAGATTCCGTTACATACATACATACATACATACATACATACAACCCAACCTAATAAAAGTGTGTTAATTAATAACAAAGATATTTTTCGCTATTGACATTTATACCAGTACCAGTTAAAATGACTGATGGATGTTTCTATGCAGAAACGTGTGATTTCGGAGGAATCATAAGGAATATATCACCAAGTGGCTTCGTTCGTTTCGTTATCGGCATTGAGTCGTTGTTATTGTGCTACCATTACAACCATATTTTGGAACATATGTATAAGTATTTGTACTGAGTAAGAAGCTTCTAGAGTTTTGGGGGAAAACTGGGCAATTACGCAAGCAAAATTGAAGGTATTTATTGCAATATTGTTCGCACGTGGGGCGTACGAAGGAAATACTTTGAGGCTTCAATATTTGTAGAACAACAAGTGGGGACCATCATTTTTCTCCAGTTCTATATGTATACGAGATTTTATTCAGATTCGGCGATACATTTGTTTCGACAAAACAAATCAGAGAAGTCAACGTTTGCTAACAAACGGATGCTCTAGTTTCAGCAGTTTGGGACAAAGTTATTGAAAACAGTCAAAACTCCTTCAAACCGGGAGCTCATATTGTCGTGGATGAGCAACTGTTTCCAACGAAGGCCAGATACACATTTACTTCGTATATGCCAAGCAAACCACATAAATTTGCTATACATTTTTGGCTGACATCTGAAGTAGAGACGAAATGTGGCTAACCGTATTTAGAAAAAGAAGAGTCTCGAATTGCACCAACCTCCTAAGCGAGTTTGTTGTAATGAAACTTCTTGAACCGTATACCAAAGTACTCCTTCGGCGTTAAAATTAAGATCTAAAAATATTTCGTTGCTTGGAACAATCCGTGCAAACAAACGTTTCTCAATCTTGTTTTACCAATCCAATAGACGCACACTAACCGTGCTCGTACTAAGTACAAAGCATAAATACATACATAAAAATTGATAAAGCTGCTAAGAAATTACTTCAAACTGCATCGTTTTATAATATAGCCGGAATAAACAGCTGAATATATTGCACAAAAACACAATAGGATAAAATATTTCACATTCTCATAGATTACCAGCTTAGATTAGTTGTTGTTGTTGTACGAGGAGTGCTGCTGAAGTGCCAGTCCTTGACCGGATATATAGTAAATCTGTGTCGTTCCGGTAACGTTGAACCGACTGTCGGGGGCACGTATTTAGATTAGTAAAAGAACTTGCTTCAGAATTTAAAACTTCACGGCAAAAACTACACGAATCTGATATTACAACTACAAGTTTCACGGGTTCTGTACGCAAAATAGAATATTTCAATAATAATCAGACTACAAATATTTGTAAGACATGCAAAAAAATATATGCGGAGAGTGTACAAACATGAACATCTACCTATAGGGTGAACCATGTATTGTAAGATTTGCTTTTTGAATCGGCTATAAAAAAAAACTAATCAATAATTTTTCAAACTTTTTTTTTTTATTTTGAAGATTGAACATTGTCATTTATGAATGGAAAATAATATCGTTCAAATGACTGCCACGACTGGCTTTACAGTAGGCTATTCGATCAACCCAATTTTTAAGCACATTTTCGATTGTTTGGGCTCCAGTTTCGTGAATGACAACTTCGATTTCGTGTTTTAAAGCATCAATCGTCTCTGGATGATTCGCATAGCATTTGTCTTTAACGACTCCCCACAAAAAATAGTTCAACGGGCTTAAATCACAGCTCCGAGGCGGCCAATTGATATCGGAATTCAAAAACGGTAGCCAAAAGTTCGAGTGTAACTTTGGCAGTGTGACAAGTTGCACCGTCCTGTTGAAACCAAATGTCGTCCATGTCATCCTCTTCAATTTTTGGAAACAAAAACTCGTTGAGCATGTCACGGTAACGCTCGCCATTTACTGTAACCGCTCATTTTCGAAAAAAAAAAATGGCCCGATGATGCCGCCAGACCAAAAACCGCACCAAACAGTGACTCGTTGTGGATGCATTTGCTTCTCTACAGTAACGTGTGGATTTTCTGATCCCCAAATCCGACAATTTTGCTTATTGACGTAGCCACCGATGTGAAAATGAGCTTCATCAGAAAAGATGATTTTTCGGTAAAAATGCTCATCTTCGGTCGGAGCAGAAGACTTACCACTTTGGAAATAAGTTTTGAATTTTTACCAATTTTGTTCAAGCGTATAGCGTCCCATTTCGTAAATGTCAAACCTTTAAGTAAATTATGAACACATTTGACATGCCATTTGTGTTACCGTTCTCAAAAAAATAGGTGGTTCAAAAAGCAAACGCTATAGGGCCCACCCTGTATGTAGAAATTGTGACCGACAAAAGCAATTAAGTATTTTGCTATTTGACGATGTCTATAAATTCATTTATCTATTAAAACTAGTAATGTTCAACTTTTTTTGTATTTTTTTAGGAGTAGATAAAGACTGAAAGTCACAATAAGCAGTTTTTCTTATACACCAGCCATTTTGACTGGTTTTGGTAGAAATTGGTATATGTAAATAGCTGGTAAATGTATATTTAAAGTGACGGAATTCAAAGCTTTTCCGCAGATTTGCGTTTGCAGTTTATGAATTCCGATTTATGTTATTCGCAACTCATCACTAAACTATAATGTACATGAGTCCATAAAAATATCATAGTTAGGCAAATTGTTGTCAACTTTAATTTGCAATAACTTTTTTGGATTTTCTTGCCTTTCCTGAAACATATTTATATTCAAAATTTATTACCAATTCAAAGCCAGCAGCTGCGGGTTATCAAGAGTGGTCAAATTATGGCGAAAAGTTAGGCGCGTGCCTAACGCGAAAAAATATCTTAAAACAAATAAAAATGGAAATGTATGCAGAAAAACAGTGTAGCAAATTGCAATAAGAAGAAGCTACTAAGATACTCGCATACACGGCGAAAAAGAATACCCACGAAAATCTCTGCCTTTAGGGTTGTCATACAGCAAATATGGCTCATTATTATGCGCGACGGCAACCGCTAAAAGTGACTTAACAGGGCGCGTCAGTACTACGAAATGAACGACCCAAAGCATAAGCGTATCACATCAAGCGAGCCAAGTTGGAAGTTGAAACTTTTTGTTTAGTTACAAGTAAATGAACCCTGCCGAAAGATAATGCAGTGTAGGTGTAAAGGAGTAGAAGCGGGCAGAAATTTGTTGGATAAGATATGCATGGAGAGGGGGGAAATGGGCAGCTTATGTTGTGGCTGGTGGCAAAATTAAAGATTTTAGCCATAATCTTATTGACGTGATAGGATTACACTTCGCTAAGTGAATTAATAAGATGGGCTTCCATCAGCGGCAAAGACAAAAAGGACAAGCCACGATGAATAGCCGGTTATCAATGATAATGCCACTATGTAAATAACAGCAAAGTTAGAGTGGAAGGTAAGGATACACAAGGGAGAGGCGGAATAGTTTTGTTAATTTGACATGATTACTGAATGCTCACGCCGCTTACTTGTAACTTATAAGAAGGAAGAAAGAAAGAGAGAACTTAATAATTAAATTTGACAAAATCATTACATAACTTAATCTTGGATCACTTGAAGAGTCGCATCAGGCAACTTTAGTTTAAGTAACAAAAATTAAACTCATTTTAGGCTATGCGATGATAGTTACGTAAAGTTAGATGAATTATACTCAGGCTCATAGCCTATTGTGAGGCCGGAACTTTTTAAACATTTTAGAAGATCTCTGATTTCCACAGTACTGAAATATTCCAATTCATTAAAAAGTTGTCTACCTAAAGTGGTAAATCGACAGTTGGAAAGAGCAGGTCAGTGACACAGAATCGTGCGAGATCATTTCTTCCTTATATGGACAGTTTCTGCCTATTAGGCAGTACACGTTACAACGAAAACTAGTGTAGAGAGTAGGCCACAACTGCGGGGTGATTCTGCCAGTTCGTTTCGCTATTCTTGCAATTCTCTAAATAATAAGTAACTTATATGTCTGTTAAGGTATGCTTATGGCACAATCTGTGTACTCTTCAGTCAATTTGGTGCGATTCTTGCTAATTTATATGCCCTGCAGTTACCCTCGGTGTCGTAATGGTCATAAGTCCGTGTTACTTCTCTTCTCGTAAGGACATGTTGGTATTGTATCGAGCACTGCGCCATTTGTGTCTGCATGGATGAACTCGCCCGGTTACAATATCTCAGCTCCGAAATATCAGTTCGGATCTCCTCGTTGTCGTAGAATATGTTCGACCATTTACAATATTTAAGGTGGTGCCGTAAGGAAGGAAGTTCGAAGTCACATACGAGTATAATACTTTTGATGGCGTGGTTGATGAGAGTCCTTGGACTTTGTCTCAACCCTTTGAATGTTCATACCATTCACAAGAGCATTCCCTTCTAACTACCGCTGCGTAAAGGCAATGTATGATTCTGGTTTCAAGCCCAACTTTTTTCACAACTACAGTTGTGAGTCCACCATTTCGCTTCCTATCCAGCACAAGGCCTAGTTATTTAGCCCTTACTCTAAAGGGGTTTCCCGCTAAAGATCTTTGTTTAAGAACAGGTGTCTTATGTCTCCTGTTATAAATAATCAGATCCGTTTTTTTCGGATTTACTCCTTCATCTTTGTGGAAGATCACGCAAAGTAGGAAGGAGTTTTCTCGAGATTGCTATTGCAATAACATCGGCATATGCAAATATCTTCCCTTCAATATTTTCCAGCTGCTGGAGAAGACCACCTGAGGTAAACCCCTGGCCTGAAATTCCTTGATAGATGATTCATTCAGTTCTACAGTTATCGTCCGCTCGATAAGCATTCGTTCTACGTGTCGTACAAGACGAGCGCACTGTTTACGTCCATCTCCGAGCGAAGTTGTAATTGCTTCCGGATGTACGAGGTGTGTTCAAAAAATAACCTAACCTAATTAGAGAAGTTGCTGAGGATATCGGCATATCGGTTGGCTCATGCAATGCAATCTTTTCGGACATTTTGGGTGTAGTGCACCATGGCGTAGTGCATCAGGAGTTCTTATCACAAGCTCGCACGGTGAATAAGAAGCATACCTCTTTTCATGGCTTAACTATTTTAGATTTTATTTAGACACACACATAAAGTAATATTTTTTGAAACTCGTTCTTAGGTCGAAATTCGGTGGCCAGATATTCTATGAATGCACTTGCGGACATGAACTTCGTATAATTGAATTATTTATTTGATCAAAAAAATGCATTTTAATAGCCTATATTATTTATAATTACGTCATGACCAATCACAAAACGTTTTTGTTTCATATTAAAACAAATTTAAAAACAGTTGAGGATTCATTTCTTTCGGTGTTGTTAAATTAATGCAATGGATATTTCCATTTTTTTTATCACTCTTTTAACGTAGCCGTTTTTTCTATTTTTATTTTTATTTTAATGGTTATTTTTATATAATCGAGTCTTTTAAACAAACTGTTCATGTCACATACAATAAAATTATCTCCTCTGAACGAGATGTTGTAATATGTGAGCGAGGTTTAATATTGAACCGCAGCTAACTTATGTTAGCTGCAATAAACTTTCCTTTTCTTTTGGATGTCAACAGGTGTAGTCATACTTTTTAACATAAGCAAATTATTAAGGAAGTAATTTCCAGATACAAAAAAAATCAAATTAAAAATAAAAATTAGCAATAAAACATTTTTTGGCGCCCGAGCAGGGACAGTCGGTCCAGTTTTTAAGTTGAACACCAGAATCAACCTAATATTATTTAAATTTTCTTAATAATTTTGTCTAATATGGATCAGGTAAATGTACTTACAGAAATTCAAACGCATTTGCTGTGCGAGCTGACGAAGCTTAAAGAAAAGGCACATGGGCTGCGTCCGGAAACGCTGTCTCAGGGGTATATTAGGGTGATTAGTGAAAGAGTAGATCATTTATATACATCCTTTATAAAAAACCATGAACAAATAATTAGGTCTATAAAGGATGAGGGCGTGTGTGTTGATGAAATTCCATACGTGACTAGTGCAACTTTTGATAGCTTCGAAGACTTATATTTCACCTTTAAAGGGTTTTTGTATGATTCTATGCCAGCCTGCTCTACAGCTTCACCGGTGGCATTGAACAGTACATTTGTGGCTCCTTCCCATCGAAATGATACATTTTACAGTGACGCTAAATTACCGAAAATCTCCGTACCAAATTTCTCGGGTGATTATTTGGAATGGTTTTCCTTTCGTGATCTTTATACTTCTCTTGTGCATAATAACAGTGCACTCAGTAAAATTCAGAAAATGTATTATTTAAAAAATTGTGTCACTGGAGAAGCTGCACGTCTTATCAAACATATTTTCGCAACCGAAGCAAACTATGATCTTGCTTGGAAAACATTAGAGGATAGATTCCATAATAAGCGTGCTATTGTTGACACATGGTTAAAAAAGTTATTCGCGATACCAAAGTGCATTGTAGCTTCGCACTCAGCAATTCGAACACTTTTGGACACTACTAAAGAATGTATTGCTTCATTAACCAACCTTAATGTCTCAACCACAAATTGGGACCCCCTTATAGTCCATTTGACCATTCAGAAGCTAGATTCTGAGACGAGAAAGGATTGGGAAAAGAGGCTTCCTACTTTGGAACAACTCATTAGGTTTTTGGAGACATGCTTTCGTACTTTGGAAACTCTCAATGTAGACAATACTCAAAAACTTAAGTCGGCGAATATTCCTCAACGCCAACTGGTACGAAATTTCAACATAACAAACTCAAGCAAAAGTGAAAACTCTATTTCTTGCTTATGTTGTAAGAAATCGCATCGCCTCTTTAAGTGCTGGGTATTTAGGGCTTATACGCCCACAGAAAGAAAACAATTTGTTACTCGTAATTCGTTATGTCGCAACTGTCTTTTTCCTGGACATTCGGCAAGCGATTGCACTTCTAATCATACGTGCAGCGTATGTAATCGCAAACATCATACTTTATTACATGAAGTTTTTTCAGACTCACAACCTGCTGAGTCAGTCACTCCATCTCGTACTAAGCAGATACAAGGGCTCCATGTAACTGCTCCTTTCTCTTCGCAGGAGTGCAAACGTGAAGTTCTACTTGCAACTATTATTTTAAAAATCGACACGCCTAATGGTGCTGTATCTGCACGAGCCTTATTAGATCAAGGATCTCAAGGCACATTCGTTACAGAGCAATTTATACAATTATATAAATTACCATGCCGTTCCACTTCTTTACAAGTGCGTGGGGTAAACACGCAGCAGAAAAATTGTGTAAAGAAATTAGCGTATCTTAAACTGTATTCCTGCGTAGAATACGATTATACACTACATGCAAAGGCATATGTCTTACCCAAGTTTCGTTCATATCTGCCACAACAGAGTTTTATTCCATTACAGCTTAGTTCTGATATTTCAAATATTCCTCTAGCGGATCCTGAATATTTCAAATCACGTTCCATAGATCTTATCTTGGGCGCTGATGTATATGGTTTTCTAATGAAAGACGCTCAAATAAAAACTGATAGTGGACTTATTTATCAAAATACTCATTTTGGATGGGTTATCTCCGGACCAATGTCAACATCGGTTAATATTGAAACAATAAATACACATCTTTGTCATATAGATGATCAGCTTAAGCGTTTTTGGGAGCAAGAAGAATTGCCAAACATAAGACCGCAATCTGCTGAAGATATAGCCACTGAACAACACTTCATTTCTACACACTTAAGGGATAACACGGGTCGATATATTGTATCGCTTCCTTTCCGAGCTGAGCTTAATGGGAAACCAGTACCAGAGTTTCATAATTCTCATTTAGGTGCTTTAATTAGACTAAAGAATATGGAGCGGGTGTTTGCCAGAAACCCAAACTTCCAAATTGCTTACCTAAAGTTTATGAGAGAGTATCAAGATTTAGGGCATATGGAGTTGGTTGGAGAATACTCCAAAAATCTTACTCCGCTTTCATATTATTTGCCACACCATGGCGTAGAAAAGCTTAGTAGCACAACCACAAAGCTGCGCGTTGTATTTGATGGTTCGAGTAAGTACCAAAATAATCGATCACTTAACGAGGAACTGGTGGCCGGACCTGTATTACATTCCGATTTACACCAAATAATACTTCGTTGGCGTAGGCATAAAATAGCTATGTGCTCTGACATAGAAAAAATGTTTAGGCAAATTGTTGTAAACCCTGATCACCAACGTTTTCAAAATATTCTCTGGAGAGAATCTGTAAAGGATCCTATAAAAATATATAAATTAAAAACTGTAACCTATGGTACAACTTCCGCTCCCTTTCTTTCTATCAGGACATTACAACAGCTTGCAAAGGATGAGTCTGATACCTACGCACTAGCCTCAGAAGTATTGTTACGCGACATTTATGTCGATGACGTTATAACAGGGGCAGACAGTCTTTCCGAGGCTTTTCATCTGCAACAAGAATTATGTGCACTACTAAAGGCTGGAGGATTTTGTTTGAGGAAATGGTCTTCAAATTGCGCTGATCTTCTTCAATCAATCCCTAAAGAAATGAAAGAATTTTCTACTGCAGTATCACTTAGTGATGCAGATTTCATTAAATCTTTAGGATTACAATGGCATCCAGTGGGTGACTACTTTTCGTTCGTTGTTTCTTTCCCAATACCTGATAAAACTACCAAACGAAGTTTATTATCTGATGCGTCAAAATTATTTGACCCTCTTGGATGGTTAGCACCAACAACCATAATAGCTAAAATTATGTTTCAAAAGTTGTGGCGTCTTGGTATTAGTTG
This sequence comes from Anastrepha obliqua, assembly GCF_027943255.1. Classification (NCBI taxonomy): domain Eukaryota; kingdom Metazoa; phylum Arthropoda; class Insecta; order Diptera; family Tephritidae; genus Anastrepha; species Anastrepha obliqua. The sequence goes on from NC_072896.1 coordinate 37,917,602, forward strand.
GGATGATGAGCTTCCTAATTGTATAAAAAGCGAATGGCTCGAGTATCGCAAAGCGCTTCCTTGTTTAGAAAATATTAAAATTGACAGGTTTATAGGCACTTCAAAATCAAGGCGATGCTGTTTACATGGTTTTTGTGATGCATCGCAAGTTGCTTATGCAGCCGTGGTTTACTCGAGAACAATTATGGAAAATGGAGAAGTAGTTGTGCAACTGCTTCAGAGTAAGACAAGGGTGGCTCCCGTAAAATTACTCACAATACCTAAGCTGGAGCTCTGCGCATCTCATTTACTTGCCCAACTGGTAGATAAGGTAGTGAAATCTTTGCAGGGGTGTGTTGAAAATATTGCTTTGTGGAGCGATAGTACGACAGTTTTAGCGTGGATTAGAGCGGAGCCGATTCGTTGGACAGTGTTTGTAGCAAACCGCGTAGCAGAGATTCAGCGTCTTACAAACGTCAGCCAGTGGCGATATATTCCTACATCCGACAACCCCGCAGATTGTGCAACGAAAGGCATTCTACCAGACAATTTATCAATTCATCCTCTCTGGTGGCATGGCCCTGAGTGGCTACTTCAAAACGAGAGTGCATGGCCAAGTGATATTGACTATAGGAAGGAGACCACCCTTGAAAAACGAAATGTGGTCAACATCTTGCATATCAATTCTTCAAGTTATCCACAAATTTTATACAAATTTTCTACTTTAGGTAAAACAATTTCTGTGACAGCCTATATTTTTCGTTTTTATTACAATGCAACTTCTCAACCTCGGCGCTTTGGAAACCTAACAGCCGCAGAGTTGAAATCGGCATTCAATCGTCTGCTATATTTGTCCCAACGCTACGAATATCATGAAGAAATAAAGCAATTGTTACAAACAGGTGAGCTACAGAAGAGCAATCCGATCAAGAAACTGAACCCTTTCATTTGTGGAGAAGGATTTCTACGCGTAGGAGGAAGGTTACAACTCGCTGATATACCTGAGAATATGAAACATCCCTTTTTGTTATCTAAGAAAAACCCTCTAACTCTACTTTTATTTATAGACGCACATACAAGAACGTTACATGGGGGTATACAACTAATGATAACTTTCATTAGGCGAAATTATTGGATACCAAATGCGCGTAGAATTGCGGAAACTGTATTAAAGCGTTGTTTGGTATGCTTTAGATATACAGCGAAAGTAGCAGAACAACTTATGGGACAAATTCCAGCGGTTCGATTGACTCCAGCGCGACCATTCTTACATAGCGGCGTCGATTTTGCTGGTCCAATTGATGTACGCCAATCGTCTCTTCGTAATGCTAGAACATCAAAGGGGTATATTTGTATATTTCTATGTATGGTATCAAAGGCAGTCCACTTGGAATGTGTCTCCAGTTTATCTACTGAGGCCTTTATCGCAGCTTTTCGGCGCTTCATTTCACGTAGAGGAAAATGTACGCAACTATACTCAGATTGTGGGACAAACTTCGTTGGTGCCAGCAGTCTACTGCACACCATGCATCAGCGCAACACAGCATCAATACCGGAAGACCTCAGAGCATGTTTTGCTAGCGAAGGCACAACTTGGAATTTTATTCCGCCAGCCTCTCCACACTTCGGTGGTTTATGGGAAGCTGGGGTAAAATCCACAAAATTTCACCTTAAGCGTGTCTTGCAAGACCGCGTTTTGAATTTCGAAGAGTTGACTACACTTTTATATCAAATAGAAGCTTGCCTGAATTCGCGTCCTCTTTGTCCGCTCAATGAAGATGAGGAAAACTGCGACGCACTTACACCAGGACATTTTTTAATTGGAGAACCAACTCTTAATATTCCTGATGAAAACTTACTTGATTTCGCTACTTCTGGATTAAGTCGGTGGCGTATGGTTGAACGCTTAAAACAACACTTTTGGCGTCGCTGGTATTCGGAGTATCTCAGTCGACTACAAAGCCGTCCGAAATGGACCACTACTCGTATCAATGCTAAAATCGGCGACCTAGTTCTGATGTATGACGAAAGATGTCCACCTGGCAGGTGGCCTTTAGCGCGCATAGTTGAAATGCATCCAGGACCTGATGGACTAACCCGAGTAGTCACTTTGAAATGTAAAGGAAAATTTTTCAAGAGACCTATTCGTAAAATTTGTTTTCTACCTAACGTGAACCCTTCCAAATTAACGGAAGATAGGATTGTTGAAGGCAGCAACGATACGGCTGTGAGTCGGGGCACAGCCATTCAACCTGGCGATAAACCAATTACCTCCAACGGCTCTGCTGGAAACAATTCTAATTTCTCCGTTTAGTGAAGTACTGTCGTCCTTGGGCCCGGGAATGTTCATGTCACATACAATAAAATTATCTCCTCTGAACGAGATGTTGTAATATGTGAGCGAGGTTTAATATTGAACCGCAGCTAACTTATGTTAGCTGCAATAAACTTTCCTTTTCTTTTGGATGTCAACAGGTGTAGTCATACTTTTTAACATAAGCAAATTATTAAGGAAGTAATTTCCAGATACAAAAAAAATCAAATTAAAAATAAAAATTAGCAATAAAACACAAACAAAAAATCAAATATCTCTTTTTTTCAGTTATTTTTTTCCTCACCAACTTTTTCTTCCAGCCAACTTCCTGCCACATAAATAGATTTTTAAGCGAAAAATTCCAAATAACTTCACTTTTGTGCGATTGGGTGAAAAAGCGGAATTCGGAAGCAGGGGGTTTCGTGTCTTGTGAATTTGAGAGCCATTGTGTGGACGTAGTTCGGAACATTGTTTTTTAGTCATTCTTGGTTCACTCGAGCGTCGTGAGACGGTGCCGAGTCCTGTTGAAACGTCCATGGTCTCTCACCGGAATGTTTGTCTGCACACGGCTTCAAATCAACCTCCAGAATACTTTCCCGATAATATTTCGCATTTACCTTGACGCCAGGCTGGATGAAAACGATTGGAGAGCGCCCATCTGTGGTTACAGCAGCCCAAACCATTACCTCGTAGCCAATCAATGACTTAAATTCTCGTATGAATGGTCGATCAAATAAACCCTATCCTTTTGGGAGTTTACGAATTGCTCAATTTGAAAAATTTTCTCGTCAGAAAACAAAATGATCAGAAATTGACCGCTTTCGCCCAAGCGAAGCAACTCCTTCTCTCTTTCACGTCTGATTTATTGCTGCTTTGGTGTGAGATTATGCACCTTTTGGATCTTGTAAGGCTTGACTCTAAGATCATGTTTCAGTATGCAGTGGATGCTGCGGTCAGATGTTTTCAGTTCTTTCTCCTTTTGATTGGCACTTCGACGGGGTTTTCGCACAAGTCGTTTCTTCATTTTTTTAACCATTTCACGTGACGTTGCAGTCTTTTGTGGAGCACCTCCATGACGTTTCGCGATGCTACCAGAGGTGTGATAAACAAAAACTTTAGTTACTTTAAGGTGCTCGAGCTCACGAATAATCGCTGATTGTGATTTTCCAGCCCAATATAATGTAATCACACTATTACGTTTGAAATCCATTACTGATTTACCTTTTTCGCATTTACTCTCGGCAAAAAGCCTCCGCACGCTTGTATACAATACTCTTGACTGTCATTTAGCCAACTAACAGACAACTGATGCCCGTGAATCAGCTGCGCGAGCGGTCTGAAGTTGGTTACACTTCGAGGGCCAGACCCTGTAAGAAAAAGAGTTTGCAATTAATAGAATTTTTTTTGTAATTATTGTCGTAAGTGGAAAACTCTAAAACTTATTAAATGTCCCCCATGAGCACAGATCTACAGGCTGCCATACGATAATCACAATTCGCAAGCACTTCCTCCCACATTATTGAATTGAGTTCAGCAATTTCTATTCGAATGCTGTGTTTCAGCTCTGGAATCGTTGTTGGCTGGACATATACTTTACTTTTTGAAAAAAACACCACAAAAAGTAGTCTAGTAGAGTTAGATCGCTTAGTCACTATTACGAGAAATTAATCGACCAGGAAACTTAGAACGCAATAATACAATGTTTTCCTGTGTTGTGTGACTTGTGTGTTTTCCTGTTGAAAATAAAGATCGTCTATGTCTATTTCAGGCTATAAGAAATCCTTAATCAGTTGTCTAAAGTCCATTGACAGTAGCAGCTCTTCCATTTGCGTCTTCGAAGGAAAACGAGCCAAGTATTCCACTTGGATGTTATGATTTTTCTGAAATATCAACAGAGCGTCGAGTTTTTGGTTTGTCAGTCCTTTTTCTATATACATATATCCTCGACAGAATCAATTTCTTCCAATTTTTTCACCAACCTTTGAATCGTCGTTACATTCGGATGATTATTTCCACCAAAAATGTTTCCATCGAATTTTGTTTTTAAACGCAGATTTCATAATAAGTTTCAATAATTTTAACGCCTGTTCAATCGTCTAAGTACCCATGGTTAAAATTATACTTGACAAATGTCAAAGATGACAGAAAAAAGGTACAGTCCAGAAATCATTCACTACTGGCATCTAGGCGTCACTTTTGAAAGCCCCTTTATATGAGATCTTGTAGCAAATGAACGATACATTCTTTATTTACTTCGAATGATAAAATACAACTTCGTATATAAAAATTACTTTGAAAAGGATTGAAAATTACAAGTTACAACATGTACGCTCTCAAATAAGTATGTAGATTGGTATCTTTTCTTGTTCGTCATGTTTTAACGATGTTGTTGGATGAGTAAAAATAAAATTGTGGCACATAATTCCTTTTTGACAATTACTTTTACTTTCCTTTTCATTTCATGCCACTTTAGCATACTTTGCTTGCCGAGCCGCCAACTTGAAACTTTTACTGCTTTTTTCTCTGCAGATAGCCAAGTCATCATGAGGCTTCCTTGCGTCATGGATGCCGTCAAACGTAACTTTTGTAAATATGCATACTAGACCCGTATCACCGTCGTTATGAACTCATCAACAGCCATGAATTAGCATAATTTATTACGAGCCGAAAAAAGTTTGTGCTAAACAATAATTATCAGAAAAATTACAAGCATGAAGACAAATTTAGTGTCATTTCTCGGAAACATAATCAACTCAACTGTTTTTTTTGGGATATATTTATGTATATATAAATGTGTGGAAATTTATTATTAATGGGGCTAAAATGTTTAACTAAAACAAGGTAAAATTTAGATTTAATGTGCACCATTTCTGTAGCATTATTGGAGCAGTAACCACCTCAGTGATTTTGACTGACTTCAACAAAGGTGTGACTACTTTCTTCTTCGCTCTACCAGGCATCAATCAGAAACATCAAGTGAAAGATAAGTATTTCTTCATATTTTTTCTCGACTAAGGAGATATTTATTTGTCTGTGCTATCACCAGCTGGTAGTACATCCACTCTTGTTTTCGAACTTTTGTGCCTTACTTAAGGGCGAGCAATATGGTATATTTATAAAACGTGGTTTTTGCTAGTTATCAGAAGACTTTAGTTTTCCTTTGGCATTCTTCCAAAGTAGAAGCGTTTGCCAAGGAGATACCTTTGAATTTCCATGCTGGCATTATTATGCGAAGCTAATACTGGCGACTTCAAAATTATAACTTCTGCAAGGGTTCAAGACAGGTTGAAATACTTTTATAGTGTCCTTGTGAATACCCCGGACGCCATTCAAGAGATGTTTTTTGTTTCGTTAAGATTGCCGCACGGCGAAGGCTTCCCCACAAAGTTTAAAGTTTCACCTTAGTCAATAATCCTGTTGGTAATTTTTTTTTCCGGTGAGCATGATATAAGTTTTCGCTTTTGATAACTACAAAAATTGTTTCTCAGAACGCTGAGAGTATACTTGCGAGCACTGTCCATTTCATGCCTTCAAAATCGAGCTCAGCAACTTTGACGCCACGGATGGTATTTTGGGGATCCTTATTTAACCCTCCGATGGGCACCATTTTTAACACTTTCGGTTCGGTACCCGGGTTTGTCCAGTTTGGCCATAAAAAATGCCATGACATCCAACATGTTGCAAAAGAAAGCAAAGGTCCATCGACTTGTTGGCCGTTTTGATGGGAAATGTGTGACCATTTGATCCATGCAATCGACGCCATTGCGCCTTATAATAAATAATGGGCGACGGTGTTTTTGCTTCGCTTTCAGGTATAACGAACAGTGGAAAGTAAATTAACCACTCTGTTCTGTGTTGGTACATAGTTCCTGATTGAAACAAGGTCTTCGTAAAAACCAAGCAACGACAAAAGTACGTCACAAACACTTGCTTGCCTTCCACTGAATCCATAAATAAATATAATTTCGTATTTTACCACGAATTTCGTTGCAATCAACTTTGTTCTTCAACCGTCTTCGAAATGAGTCAAAATAAAGAGCAAAACAAAAATAAAATAGTTTTTTTTAGGAACCAAAAAATTATCAGCGACCAATAAAAAAAGTATGAAATTAAAAATATATACCTGCGATACTGAATTATAAATGTGGCGCATTTGTATGGGATATGTGGCAATCCCATACAAATGCATGTAAATACATTGGGCCAACCAGACCCGAGGTGCCCAAGCGAAGGTATAAGATTTAAATCATTTTTTTGTCCTATTCTAGGATCCTTTTTAAAAGGTTATGTTCATAAATCGTAAGAAACTTAAATTTAAGGAAGCTACTTGGAAGCTCAAGTCGTTAGCGATAATATAACTATGTTATGTTCACGCCCAAAGTCGAAAAAACTAGACTATCCAGACCCGGATGCCCAACGGAGGATGAAATAAGTTCAATATTACATTTTTATGAGCAAACCTTGACGACGGAAAAGACTTTACCGGTTAATGCTGGTAATGGCTACATAAAGCGAAGATCTGGATGGGAACGATGCGCTGAAAAAGATATGTAAATAAGTTTAAAGCGATTATTATTAAGGTTATATGTTGTACTTATACAAGGTGGCGCAAAATGAATCCCAATATTGTAAGATTTATACTTTTTGTAAATGGCGTCGAGATCAATTATATTTGACACTTGAGAACTATGTTAACAGCTGGAGTATGCAAACAGACGAGCAATGGAGCCCGTAAAAGTTAGTAGAAGAATTTTCACCACTCAAAACTATTTTTTTTATTTAGTAAAAGTAAATACGGCAGCCGCCGTAGCCGAATGAGTTGGTGCGTGGCTACCATTTGGTATTCCCAGAGGGAAAGTAGGTTCGAATCTCGGTGAAACACCAAATTTACGAAAAACATTTTTCTAATAGCGGTCGCCCCTCGGCAGGCAATGGCAAACCTCCGAGTGTATTTGTGCCATGAAAAAGCTCCCCATAAAAATACATATGTATCTGCCGTTCGGAGTCGGCGTGACTGTGTAGGTCCCCCAACATCAAGACGCACGCCACAAATAGGATGAGGAGCTCAGCCAAACACCCAAAAAGGGTGTCAATAGTAGAGGGTTGCCCATCAAATCAAAGAAAAACACAATTTTTTTGATGTTGACGATAATAATCATTTTATTTGGTTCAAGTAAATTTGTTGACATAATTTTTTGAATATGATATCTCTCAAATGGCCTGTTTTGCAGCATTTTCCATAGTTTTAGCTAACATTTCGGCTGGAAAAGCGGCTATTTCCTCACGGATATTCTTCTTGAGCTCTTCTATGGTCTTTGGCTTATTAATATAAACCTTTGATAAATATCCCCACAAGAAGAAGTCAGGTGGCGCTAAATCGGGCGAACGCGGTGGCCAGTCAAAATCGCCATTTTTCGACATCAAACTACGAGGAAATCAAAAAATCGATTGTGGTGCAAGCTGTCTGTGGTGGAGCGCCGTCTTGTTGAAACCAAAACTGCCTCATACGCTTTCGACGAATAATTGGCATCACAAAAGTGGTTATCATATCCCGATAACGCTCCTAATTGACGGTAACAACTTGACCATCTTCATTTTCGAAGAAAAACGGCCCAATAATCGTTTTCGCACTAACGCCGCACCAAACAGTGACTTTTTCGTCGTAAAGAGGTACCTCTTGAATTTCGTGAAGATTTTCAGTGGCGTAAATACAGCAATTTTGCATGTTTACCGTCCCATTCAATAAGAAATGAGCCTCATCGGACATGATGATTTTGTTCTTCTTCTTTTGACTTCTTTTGGTGAATGTAAATTTCAACAATTTGGGAGCGCTCGTGTGGCGTGTGCTGTTCCATGGTAAAAATCTGCTTGGACTGACGTTTCCAACGCGGTATGTCATTAAGCGATCTGACGTCTCTGTCAAAAGATACAGGGCTGCCAGATGGGTCCGTCGAATATGGGCAACCCTGTACACTATATTACATATAATAGTATTCATTTAGTAAAAACCAAAATGGGATGATTATTTTGCTCCTCCTTGTATATCCACTCAAAATTTTGGTTGTATAATTTATGGGTTCAAATAACTAAAGTGATAATTTGGGGTAGAGTTTATTCGAAAATTGAGAATCAGTCCTTTCAGAAGTTAGTTTAAAAAATTAGCATTATTTCAAATTTGTTAGAAAAATATTTAATATTTAAGCCGCTACTTCTCTTTTAAATTTAAAATTACGCTGATGCCACGTGCCCCAGACATTTTAAAAGCATCTGCTTTAACTACAACTTTCATGCAGTTAAAAGATTCTGTAAAAAGTCAAAACTTAATATTCATGCATGCTGAACTCGACTTTGCAGATAAATTTAAAAGGCTTATGTTTCCAAACTGTCAGAAATTCTTCCCATTCAACCATAAACAGCGAACTGCAAACACTCGTTTGTTGCCAGCAGTAAAAATATTAAAAGTGTCAAATAATTAATCATTGGTTTGTTTTGCCACATGCCGTTGGAAGTGATGGGACTCGGCGGAGTAATGGTACCCCTGCGATTTAAACGGTAAAATTCATAACAATGTGTCGTCACGTTCAGTTGCGTAATTATATTTATATATGGACAGGCTCACACATATACTATAACATACATGTATTCATATGTGTATGAGTGGTATCACAAATCAACTATTAAATAGACGCCCGGGAATATTTCATTTATGCCTAGTACTGATTGCGCTTGTTGAGCATAAATTTGGGGTGAAATAGAATTTCAGAAGCTGTACGAGTTTATATTAAAGCTAAGTGACTTTAAATTTTAAACAAATGTTTTAATTACGATTCTGGCTTGTGTTCTAATATCTGAATTTATGAATAAAAATTATATTCTGCCCAGGCGCAGATATTTCTTTTCGGTATTGTAAATCACATTTCTCTTGTAAGGTCATCTTTTTATGTAAAATACTTAAGAGCCACCTCAGCGGTTGCTGTCATCGGCTATGTTACTGTGCCATACAATACATACATACATATACTTGTAGTGGGCATAATGAGAGGACTTTTAGGTGAGAGAGGACTTCACTGCTCAATTGCCTATTCAGTCCAAACAGTATTTGTATTAGTGACTGTTATGTGAGAGGAGGAAATGTTAATTGGCTCTTTATAATTAAGAGCAACAACCGACTAATTATGTACGAAAGGCCTTGAAGAGTGCCAGTTTTTTATTTACACATTTTATAATCTAAAAATGCAGTATTTCTTACAGACTGTGAAAAACAGTTTAATGCTAAATAATTCAATGAAAAAAAAACATGGGTGACAAAAAATAAGTGTATACAACATTTTTTAATGAAAAAAATGTATCATTGATAGTAGCTCAAAGCAAATTGTGACATTTTAATAGACACTGTTTGAGTTCCTGGGATTGTTTTTGCTCTGTGGGCTGATGCTGAGTCCTGTTGAAACGTGCACTCATCGTCACCAAAGTGCTGCTGCGACCCGGGAAGAACAACTGCTTCTAATATGTCTTGACGGTAAACTTCTTTATTAATTTTGACTCTTTGCTCTATGAAAAACAGAGGAGTCTTGCCACTGGCACAAATTCCACCCCATACCATGACAGATCGCGAATTTGGACGGTCTTCAACAATGGACGAAGGTCTGTAGATCAATTTCTGTCGTTTTGATGATTCTGACCTTGTTCAACGGTAAACAGTTTCTCATTCGTAAAGGCGATTTTTTCCCAGCCCGTACCTGCGGCTCGATGTTTGAGCGAGCGACATCTTTCGAGTCTTACTTTCTTGTTTTCATCCGTGAGCAGCTGGCATTTTTGTAGTTTATAAGACTTAAGTCCAAGTTCTTTTTTTGCTATAAGGCGAACTGATTCACGATTGATGCCTGTCTCCCGAGCAATTTTCCTCATCGAGACCATAGAATTTCGTTGAAATCTTTTTTTGATTTTTCGGTTGTTGGAAGTGTTAACAGTTCGATTTCTTCCTCTTCCAGGACGGTCAACTTCATTACCAAGCTCCTTAAATCGTTTGATAGCACGAGAAACCATTGAACGTGCAATTCCAAGCTTCCGTGCTATCTCGCAGTTCCGTGGTCCTAGCTGATACAAGGCTATAATAGCTGAGCGACTATTAGATATCGTTACACAAAGTATTTAAAAAGAGCTGGAATAGAAACGAATACTTTTTTTTGTACTTCAGAATACACACAACAATCACAAAATAAGAGCATTCGCTAAAAATAATATATTTTACATGCATCTAATTGAGAGAGAAAGAGAAGTTTGTACACAGTTATTTTTTGTCACCCTGTACTTATTTCATTTTGAAGAAGAAAATGTAACATTGCTTAGAGTTTACAATGAAAAAATACTTGGAATCCAGTTAAACAATTCATTTAATAACATTTTGAAGTACTTGGCACTTATGCTTTGTGGAAGAAAAATCCAAGTCAATGCGATTTGAAAGCGAATTAAATTCTCTCAAACTTCTAAAAATCAGAACACTAGAGCGATAATTAGTTCTAACCATCCCCCACCAGAAAATATCACAATTTAGTAAGCTTAGCTGAGGATTATTGAAATTAATTTTTTCGAGTGATGATGGGGAGTCAATCACCCACTTATCAAATCAAAAACGAAATTGGGAGAATATGCCTTATAATAAAGGGTGATCTTTTAAGAGCTATAGGAAAGTTTTTCAAAAAAACACACGTAAAATTCAGAAAAATGCATGAAATATTTATTTAAATCGATAGTACAGTCCATATATGGAGTTTTTAGATGAATAAGCAAGCACCGACATTTATAGGTTGGAATTGGATCAGTGAAAAGAAAAGAAAGCAAAGCATAACTTACAAAGACTTTGTGAACGTTCAAGCCTACTAATTGAGATGCATAATATGATATCCAAATAGAGACAGCTTCGAATGCACCTGAGAGGCATATAACAACAAGTATATGGATCAACAAAGTCGGAACTAAACGTCAAATAAAAACAAGTACACAGTACGACTTTGCAATGGTGTAATTTAAATGTCTTTGAAAAGATAATCTAGAGACTTATGACTGCCTTCTATGCTTACAAGTCACATGCAAGTCAGAATAAATATGTCAGAAACAAACATTGTGCTGGCTGACAAAGCAATATTTAGAAGTACTTAAGCAGGGATGATAGAACTTACAAGGTTTGGCCTTCTCCTTCTTCTTCATCTTGATTTGTTCCATCGCCCACGACACTCGCCGTCACCAACGAGCAAATGTCCAAAAATCTTGCGTAGAATCTTTCTCTCAACACTCCAAGCGACGCCTCATCGGATATTGTAATCATACAAGCTTCTGCGCCATACAATATGACTCACATGCTGAGAGCATTATACAGGGTCTGGCACTCGAAGTGTAACCAATTAAAAAGGCCAAACATTTAGTTTGGAAAACTACTTTTATTCAACTCAAATTAAAAAATGTGTGAAAGTAATACTAAATTAAGAATCAATTTACTTTTGCTCGATGTGACCACCTTTTGCCTTGTCTATGGCCTTGAGACGGTCCAGAAACGAATCGCAAGTTTCCCGAATGTAACTTCCAGGTATTTGGCCCACTCGTGGAGAAAGTCTTTTTTCAGCGCTTCGAGACTGGTGAATCTTTTAGTTCGGACCTTGCACAAAAAGAATAATCCATCAGATTCGCGTCTGGTGAATTTGAGAGCCATTGTGTGTAAGTTCTGTAGTTCGGAACGTTGGTTTTTAGCCATACTTGGTTCACTCGAGCTTCGTGAGACGGTGCCGAGTCCTGTTGAAACGTCCATGGTCTGCCACCAAAATAATTGTCTGCACATGGCTTTAAACCAATCTCCATAATACTTTCCCGATAATATTTCGCATTTACCTTGACGTCAGGCTCGCCAGGCTCGATGAAAACGATTGGAGAGCGCCCATCTGTGGTTACAGCAGCCCAAGCCATTACCTGTGGCGAGTGCTGCCTCCAAATGGCCAACCGATGACTCAAATTCTCGTATGAATGGTCGGTTAAATAAACCCTATCCTTTTGGGAGTTTACGAATAGCTCAATTTGAAAAATTTTTTCGTCAGAAAACACAATATTCGGAAATTAACCGCTTTCCGCCAAGCGAAACAACTCCTTCGCTCACTCAACTCTGACTTGTTGCTGCTTTGGTGTGAGCTCATGCTCCCTTTGGATCTTGTAAGGCTGTGCTTTGAGATCATTTTTCAGTATGCGTTGGATGCTACGGTCTGATATTTTCTCTTCTTTCGCAATTTGATTGGCACTTCGTTGGGGATTTCGCTCAAGTCACTTCTTCACTTTTTGAACCATTTCACGTCACGTTGCAGTTTTTTGATGACCACCTCCATGACGTTTCGCGATGCTACCAGTGGTGCGATAAACAAAAACTTTATTTACTTTAAGATGCCCGAGCTCACGAACAATCGCTTATTGTGATTTTCCAGCCCAATATAATGCAATCACACTATTACGTTTGAAATCCATTACTGATTTACCTTTTTCGCGTTTACTCTCGGCAAAATGCTTCCGCGTGCTTATAAACAATACTCTGGGCTGTCATTTAGCCTACTAACTTCGAGTACCGTACCCTATAAAGTGAAAGTTTTGTTCGTCAAGAGGGGACTTTACTACTCACTTTTATACTTAGTCCAAAGTAGCACTTATTGGCAAAAGGAATTATACGTTGGATGTAAAGGCTGACAGTCATTATTATCGGTGGTAATGCTGGTTTCTAGTTAAACGAAATATTTTAAAACTTCGAAATCATAACTGTCAACAGCAACGTGGGTGCCGATATGCGAGGCGCCGACTGTTTGTTTGATGACAGGAGGTACTTCGTTTTGCCCTCGTTCACCACCAAACCCATTTGCTTTGTTTCTTTATGGTTTGGAAAAGGCAGAACTAACAGTGCGGTTGTCTGCTACCTCGTTTGGTATCAAAAGACTCGGAGAGGTAATTCCCAATGGCGTTCCTGGTATTGAGCCACGCTATTTTGCATAGCCGTATTAGTTTTGCGGGGATACCAAAATCAGCATAAACGCAACCCTTTTTGTGCTATCGAGTGCAGTTTTAAGAACGTCAAAAGGATTGTATGTGTTGATTTTCCTTCCTGGGTATATTCCAATGCTTGGTGCACTTACAATAAATATCTGGTCGATAGTTGATTTTCCAGGTCCAATCAGTTGGTTGATGGTGGGCTTCACCCTATCACACAATACGCTCGCCTGAACCTATATTTAGAAGACTAATCCCGCGATAATTGACAATTGCAGTATCGCCTTTCTTATAGATTGTTTAAAGTTTTAAATTCCAATAGGCAAGCATGCTTTCATTCGATGATATTTTGCATAATCGGCAGTACGTCGGCTCCCGCAGCTTTCTTGTTCTGTAGGCGCGTTGTCGCTACTCTCACGTCGTCATGGCGGGCAAGCGGAACGATAGTCTCGACATCAACGTTTGGGGTATCGGGATCTTCACATTCTCTGTGACATGTGCAGCTGTCACAATTTAACAAGTTCGACAAGTGTTCCCTTCATAAGTTATGTAATAAGCTACCGACCTTTCAGGTAACATTTTCGGGTGTCCAGCATCTCAAGCTCCTTGCAATCACAAACTTCGGTCTCTCGTTTCTTCATTCTGATAATACGTCTCTCTTTATTTTTCTGTTGTCGGTAGCGACCTCACATTGTTCGCATTGCGCCCTGTCGCGCCGATAAGCAGCATTCTTTCTTTTCGCATTGTCATGACATTCCTCGTCGTATGAATTGTTTTTTCGGGCTCGCCTAAATTCAATTTCTTCTTCGGCGACGGTACGTAAAGAACGAGAAATGCTGTTCTATTGCTCTTGGGCAGTACTCTTAGAGAGCTGGAGTGAGAGTCAAGTGGCGAATCGTCTGGCTGTCTATTGTGATTACAGCTTTTCGATGTTGAACATTCTTTGCGTAGTTAGATGCACGTTTTTTGCTGCACAGAGGCGTGTGCGCAGTTTGGCTGCAACGAGGTAATGTTCCGAGTCGATGTTGGGTTCTCGGATCGTACGTACATCTTATACACTAGAAGCGTGTCTTCTTTCTATCGCAACATGATCGATCTGGTTTCGCGTTTTTCGATCAGGAGACAGCCAGGTATCTTGGTGTATCTTCTTATGCTGGAATCATGTACTGCAGACTAGCATGTTTCGGGCTCCGACGAAGTCAATCAGCCTCTGTCCGTTACTGGTGGTTTCGTTGTGCAGGTTGAATTTCCCCACTGCAGGACCAAAAATTCCTTCCTTGCCCACCCTGGCATTGAAGTCGCCGAGCACGATTTTTATGTCGTGGTGAGCCTGCTTATGCTTTATAAAGGGTTCAATTGGCGCGGGTCGATTTTGGCGCCCTGTGGCAGCCATTTTGTTTTGGTGACATCTGTCAAATCTTTTGTTTATTATTCAGTTGTTTATGCCAAATCATCATGGCAAGTTACACGATTGAACAGCACGTTCAAATGATACAACTTTATTATCAAAATGAGTGTTCATTAACGCAAACGTTGCGCGCATTGCGCCCATTTTTCGGTAGACGTGGTGGCCCTTCCAATTTCTTATGGCCCATATTGAACCATATGGACCTAGACGACATGTGGTTCCAGCAAGACGACGCTACGTGCCACATAGCAAACGCCGTTTTATTCCATTTCAACATCTACCCGCCCTTATTGAAAAACCCCATATAAGGTTTCAGTCAGCTGTTCCTAACCTAAGCATTCAGTATGGCCAGATTTTCACTTAAAGTTAACGGAGTGATGCGGTAGTGCATAGGTTCGAGTCGCCGCGCATGAACATCAAATAATAGGAAGTATTTTCTAGTAGCGGTCGCCCCTTCCATAGATCCACACATTATTCCAGTTAAAGATTAACTATTCTATACGTATTTTTATTTGAGTGTAGTAAGTAAGCGATTGGCAAGTTATATGTAATTTATAAATAGTTTGCCGTAATTGGCTGGCAAATAAACGTCCTTGACACTATTTCCTCCGGATTAGTAGATTTTCTGACTTTTGCACTTCGTTTCACACAGACGCACATGCGCACACAAACGCTTACAAAGACGCACGCATCCAGTTGGAACGAAATGCGTTGAGTGCTCTTACTTGAAAAAAAAAAAAATCAAAATACAATAGAAAAAATATGGGGGAAGTCCCTTTTCCATAATCCCTAAACTTTTAGCCCGCCACTCAAAGTTTGCCCATTAAAAAGTTTTCGCTTTTTCGGCAATGCTGGCAATTCGACTTTCATTGCACTCGTCCTTGCACACTTCACCTTCTCTCCGTTTCTCCATATTCTGACCGCGCTGCTCAATTGCTCCTCACAATGCATTTCTTGCTTAGCTTAAACATTTATATTTTTTTAAGACTTTTTTTGTACAAATAATTTGGTATTTCTAAATTTTCGAGTGGATATCGTGCTTTGTTGATTTATGCTGTAAACGCCCACTTGTACTGTGTGCCTCCACGTTTCATCCTGACCAGCACTTTCATACGACTTCGAAGTGTTTTCTCTAAGCTTTTCCAATTCCAGCTCAACTCATTCAAAATTTTCTTGCCTCTTAACGGCGCTTTTGGTGATTGTCGTCAGTTTTACGAACGAATTTGTTGCACACAAATTTACTAACACACACACACATATATATATATTATATATATCTTTCTATGTAAATATGTAGATTTGTAAGTGTGTATGTATGTGTATAGAGTAGTCCACTCCCCCTGTGGCTGTTTGTCGATGCTGCAGTAGCAGGCAAAAGTTTCGCCTCTTCGCTTTGGCTTAAATTAACAAAATAATTCCTGTAGCTTGCAACAACAACTCTCCGCCTCTAAGGTTTTATTGGTGATTGTTCATATGTATGCAGCTATGTTTGTGTGTAAGCCTCAGTGCCATTCAGGCTTGACTTTATTTGCCTGGCTGTGTATTTGTATGTTGTTCCTACGTCATTTAATGCAAATTGGCTGCCAATTAGTGAAAAGTCTGTACAACTGAACCAAGGAGTGGAAGCAGCAAAGAAGAACGAAAGCAAAAACAAAAATGAACATTTTTCCAACAACATTCCTTGTCGCTGTTGCTGTTGCAGCTGCAACTGCATTTTGTGCTTAGTTTGTAGCGAAAGTTTTGCCGTTTATTTATTTTAATTCATTTTACCAGTTCATGTTTCGACTTTTTTCTCCTGCCAACTTTTTATTTGTGGTTCCACACACAGCAGCTACCACCAGTGGCGGAAGGGATTGTTTTTCGGATTTGATGAAAAGTGTTTATTAATTGTTGTTATAATTTTCCACTAATTTCCAAGGTATAAGCATAAAATGCTTGCCTAGTAACAAATACGCGTTTGAGTGAAATCTAATGAGGCAGCAAATTGCTTCAAAAAAGGATTGGAAACTTTCAACAGCAAAGAAGATACAAATGGTGATTGAAATTTAACTGAAATTTTAATGAAATATGTTTTGATATTCAGCTAACCTAGCTTAGCTGGCCCAAGTATGGCTTCGTAACATTTATGCAGGGTTGATAGTGCGGCTTTACAAACAAACAAAAATCACACCTCTTATTTTAAGGAAGGAGCCATTTATAAAGATTGCCAGTCCGATATTACGTGAAATTTAAGGGCTCTGGTTGAACTCATCTACCAGTTGGCTACTCGAGGAATGGTTAATTCGGATTTAGAAGGCATTCCAGTTCGTGTTTTCCTGAACAGGGTGCCTTCATATTCCTCATGTGGTAGTTACATTGTATGGAGGCGGGGGAAGGCATTGTAATTGGTTATGCGGATACTGTTGAAATGGTCGTTCAAAATTTTATGTATACTCTTGGAAACTTTACTGGACTCTGAACATAAAAAATAATGCGAAAAAGTAGTATGTAAATCTTTAAGTTGCTATCTGATCAGTATCCACTGTTTTTGCCACTTAAAGACGCCCTAATATCCACAGTTTCATTTGGAAGGAAATTTGATGTCAGATTTCCAGTGCGTGAACAATGGAGCAATCCAGAATGCATGCAGGGAGGTTTGACGGATATTTTTTTTACCAATGGGTCCAAGAATGAAATAGGGTCTGGAGTCGGGTGGCACTTAAATGATAGTAATAAGTACTACTATGCTATGAGGGAAATGGCAACTGTTTTCCAAACGGAAGTTTTTGCCATCCTGAAAGTAGCCGAATGGATAATCGAGAGGAGATGGAGCGGGAAATAGATTGGAGTTTTCAGTAACAGTCAGACTACACAGAAGGCCCTGGAGAACGCGAAGCAAACCTCAAAGACTGTTCAAGAATGTAAGAAGAAGCTTAATTCTGTCGCAAGAAAAAGCAGGCTTGAACTTATATGCGTTCCGGGACACTCCGGTGTTCAAGGAAACTAAATTGCCGATGAATTGGCCAACCGTGGATCAGCGGTTGCCCCACAAGGGCCAGAGCCAATAATCGAAATCAGTTCCGCAGGAATCATGAATTGGATCAGGAATAGGCAATCTACATAAAGAGCGATGGTCTGGTCTAGAACGCTGCAGAACTGACAAGAGTTTTGTGACAAGTCCGAACAGAAAACTGTCAAACTTTCTACTAAAACTTAGAAGGAAAGACTTTCGCTTGGTGGTCGGTATCATTACAGGACACAACCCATGGGGTTAGCATATGACCACCTTTGGAATCATTGAGGACCCAGTGTACCTGTCATGCTTAGAGGAGACGGATAGCACTGAGCACTTTCTCTGTGAGTGTCCTGCTTTCGCTAGAGCACGGCTACGAGTTTGGGGTTCCGATGTCATGAGAATGATGTCATCGTTCTCTAAAACTGGAGAATATTTACAGATTTGTCAAAGAATCTGGAAAACTCTCACAGGACTAACTATCTCCATCTCTGTCTCTATTCTTTCCTATCTCTTTCTCTGATATTTTTCTGCTTCCCTCCTTGACTATCTACCCTCTTTCCAGAGCCACCAAATCTCCTGGTGCTCTTTGGCTCGACCTTTTCTAATTCCAATTTCAAACAATGGCAAGCATTGTAAAAACTCCGACGGCGATTTTTACTTCAAAACGTGTGATAGACATTCAAACAGTTTGGAGATTCGCATATTTGATTTCACATTAAACTATACACGTTTTCCGTCCTATTCTGCTGTATACAGTTATAGATTTTGGTAGCCTATACATTATACGATGCACAGAGAACACATGGCGGCAGAGGTGGGACCAACATCAGACCGGTAACCGGCTCTCAGGGATTTTGAAGGAATCGGCTGATTTGCTGACGTAATCGGGGTTTTTACAGTGGTTTGTTTACGAAAACACTGAGATAATTATACAAGTGCGTGAATGTGTGCGAATTCTGCTGCCAAGTACCCGGTGACGTGGCCTCAGTGGCTCTCACGGTTCTATACCTGCCGATACTCTGAATGCAATTCTGACTTAATTACACCTTGACTCTATTACATCTGCAACCGCTGTCACTAGCTGGCTTATCATATAACTCGTTGTCAATCGCAATTTAGGAACTTTGTCATCTGGACAATCTATCAATATCGATTAATGCATGCCAGCGGTGGTTTTTAAAAACCCACCCGGTAGTAGTAGTACATAACGCTTCTAAGAATAGGCACAGGTGAACTCGATGGGAGCTTCAAAGGCAAGTTTTATGGCAAAATATGAGATTAAAAACTTCTTTTCGGCTTTTTGACTACTGCATAGAATAAACAATACATTATGGCTGAAATTCTGGCCATGTGAACTCTTACAAATAACTTATTCGGAGTAAACCTGACTATTGTCGAAGCTGCAGGTGGTTAGGGCAAAAGGAAAGTATACTATGAGTTCATTCTTATTTTTCACGGTTCGGAGCTCTACATACTCGAAAAATCATTCTAATGAAGGCTTGCGGAAATAACTGTGATGCAAATAAAAACATTTACCAAGACCATTGTGTCGGCGAAGAGGCTTGTTCGATTGCGCTAACTGTCAAATCAAATGCCGTGCAAGTTCGTGCGTTTTTTACAGGTGGTCTTAAAATTAATATAAAAGATGTTTAAAGTATTTATCAATCGATAATATATTTTCCTTCATTATTTACAATGTCTTCCCAACGATTGGGCACATTTTTAATTTCTTGCTCAAAAACTTGTTTGTCCTTGGAGCTAAAATACGCTTCGATATCCCTTTTCATAGCTTCATTTGAGGAGTAGTTCCTGTTACTTATATGGGATTGAAGTCCAGGGAAAAGGTGATAATTACAAGATGCAATATCCGGAGAGTATGATCGATATGGCATTAGCTCCCATCCGAGCTCGAAAAATTCATTACTCAAAAACAACTGATTTTAGCTACTGGGCATTCAGATCAATTAAAATTTGAGGTGTACTCTTGATTTGGAAAAAGTGAAAAAAAAAATACACTTTTTGAAATATTGAAACAAAAAAAAACGTGTCTCATTATTTAGACCAGAGAGCAACATGAGCTGGTACAATTCATACTTAACAGTCAATAGACAGCATAGGGTGCACAACAGATCAATATGGTCGCAGTGCTAAAGGCCCATACCTTAACCCTTTACTACCATTAACCATTAAAAAAAAATAATAAATAATTGGCGCGTACACTTCTGTTAGGTGTTTGGCCGAGCTCCTCCTCCTATTTGTGGTGGGCGTCTTGATGTTGTTCCACAAATGGAGGGACCTACAGTTTCAAGCCGACTCCGAACGGCAGATATTTTTATGAGGAGCTTTTTCATGGCAGAAATACACTCGGAGGCTTGCCATTGCCTGCCGAGGGGCGACCGCTATTAGAAAAATGTTTTTATTAATTTTGCTTTCACTGAAATTCGAACCAACGACCTCTCAGTGAATTCCGAATGGTGATCCCGCACCAACCCATTCGGCTACGGCGGCCGCCATTAACCATTAACCATTAACATATTTGAGTTACATCGAAATCGAAGAACATGTCCCGAATAGCCCGGTTGAATTGAAATGGAAAGCATCAACTTCAATCCCGTAACGCCCCAAGTGGAATGAAAATATTGACCAAGGTAAATCATATTTCTAGACCAGTTCTGCAGATAACGAGTTATATTCAGAAGCAAAGCGGAACTTACAATCTAGACGAGTTACTTTAGTATGTAGTAAAGTCGAAAACATAAGTGAAATGGTTTTTTCACAATCGCTTGGAGTATCCAGCCTAGCGCGCAATATACCACGGACTGTAGGTTGCGGCCGCCGTAGCTGAATGAGTAGGTGCGTGACTACAGTGGCAAAAGCAATTGATATAAAAAGGGTTTGCTAATAACGATCGCTCCTCGGTAGGCAGGAAATGTCAAACCTGGCGAGTGTATTTCTGCCATGAAAGAGTTCCGCATAAAATCTGGTAATAATTTTGTAGGCTCCTCCATTTGCAGAAAAACGCACAAAATTGAAGGAAGAAAATCAACAATGGATGTACGAGTGTAGGTATATATGTATATCTATATATATAAAAATTAAGCCGAAAAAAGTGTGCATTTATCCGGGGTAATCTCAGCAACGCGTGTAAGGAAAACAATGAATGTTTCACACATTGTTGGTGTTGCTTTGGCAAAGGTTTCTGTGAAGTTTGGTTGAAATCCGATAACGCGTGTGTGTGCGGTGCGTCGGTTAAGTGAGTGTGTTTTTGCTATTTGCCGCACGTATTTTTTGTACCGCACATATATTAGCATTCATTAGAATTGAATACATTTTGGTCGTGTGTGTCTGGGCCGATTATTATGAAACTTGGTATATATATAATATATAGTTTTTCACGGAGAAGGTTAGTATAATATGCTTATTGATTCCACTCGCCACCAGGTGGCGCTGCCGAAGGCCAAAACGAGGACGCGGGTAACCCTAGGATGTGTTTTTACATTGTGTGTATCAAATCAAAGCTACTGATGAGTGCTTTAATACAGATTATTTTTTAGATCTCTGAGTGACCAGGGTCTCGAGACATAGCCGAAAAGGTGGACCAAGGTACCCTTGGATGTGTTTGTACAATATGGGTATCAGATGGAAGCTGTTGATGAAAGCTTTTAAGTGAAGTAATTTTTACTGCCCGTTTCCGGGATAAAGAAAGGAGATTGAGCTGGAGATGGAAGAGGAAAAAGAATAGCTACAGGAAGAGGAAGAGGAAGAGGAAGAGGAAGAGGAAGAGGAAGAGGAAGAGGAAGAGAAAGAGGAAGACCACTTATTATTAAAAATTAAAAAAAAGATTCTAAAAAAATTTTGAAATGTTACATATACGCTTATTATATAAACGTTAATCTGAAGTCAGTTATAGTGCAAAATTCATTGTACCATTGCCGGCGTGATTGGTGATCGTTTCCTTAATTTTTTGCAGAAAGGTTAGGCTAATGTGAGATATTTCCTATATCATTCATATATTTCCATATTACTTGTGTACTCACAAATATACGGTTGAAGCAAATATATGTCAGTTTTTTTACTTCGTCTGGAAAAGTTTATATAAATTTAAGAAGAGTAAATAGAACTTATTTTATATCAGACTTCACGCAAAAAAGTCATTTGCACCTGAACACATAGCTGGGTTAAAGCGGGGGGAACAGTTCTCTTCTCCTTTTCCACTTTTTCGCACACGTAATTGTATGGGATGAGTGCACGATGGCACATAAAAAGTCACTGGGAGCGCTTGATAGGACATTACGAGATTTATGTAGTAAAAATGAAATGTTTGGTCGTGCCTTAGTGCTGCTAGCAGGTGGTTTTATACAAACACTGCCTGTTATTCCTCGAGCAACTGTAGCAGATGAATTGGCTGCATGTTTGAAATCATCATATTTGTGGAGACAGGTTCAAACACTCAAACTAACTACAAATGTATGTGTTCTAATGTAAAATGATCCATCAGCTGCTCAATTTTCACAGCAATTATTGGATATTGGAAATGGCAAAGTTCCTGTCGATAATTTAACTGGCTTAATAACTTTACAACCAAACTTTTGTCAAATAAGTCAAACGAAAGAACAGTTAATTCAAAGTATTTTCCCAAATTTGCCTCAAAATTACAAAAATCATGATTGACTTAGTGAACGAGCAATCATGGCTGGCAAAAATAAAGATGTGAATGAAATGAATGCGGCTATTTTGGCTGACATACCAAGTCCAGAACAAACATTTGGATCCGTTGACACTGTTACAAATCAAGATGATATTGTAAATTATCCCACTGAATTTTTGAATTCCCTTGATTTACCTGGATTACCGCCACACATGCTAAACTTGA
Source organism: Anastrepha obliqua (assembly GCF_027943255.1). Classification (NCBI taxonomy): domain Eukaryota; kingdom Metazoa; phylum Arthropoda; class Insecta; order Diptera; family Tephritidae; genus Anastrepha; species Anastrepha obliqua. The sequence goes on from NC_072896.1 coordinate 37,940,184, forward strand.
AAATAGGAGCACCGATTATTATGTTGAGAAACATAAATTAACCACGACTATGTAATGGCACAATGGATTAACAGTTCAGAGATTGATGAATAAACTCATTGAAGCAACAATTTTGAATGGAAAATACTCTGGGGAAGACGTTTTAATACCGCGAATACCAATGATACCATCGGATATGCCGTTTGAATTCAAAGTCTTCAATTTCCTGTTCGCCTTGCATTCGCGATAACTATTAATAAGTCACAAGGCCAAACTTTATCAATTTGTGGTATTGATTTAGAATACCCATGTTTTTCTCATGGCCAACTTTATGTTTCATACTCAAGAGTAGGTAAGCCATCGGTACTGTTCATTTATTCAACAACGCATGGAAAAACGAAGAATATAGTATACCAAAGAGCATTACAATAAAAAAAGTAATAAGGTAAATCACATCAAACGTTTTTTAATTGCTACTACTATTCAAAACTTCTTTCATTACTATTCATGCGCGAGAATTTTTATAAAAAACACACATTATTTTTCGGCTTAATTTAATTAATTAATCTAGATTTTTTTAAAGACGACCAGCGGAGCGGGCGGGTTTTCGCTAGTATGTATATATGAAGAGGGTTCTTCTAAAAGCAAAATCTTTTCGGATACATTAAAAAACTATGGGTTAAAAATTAAACTAGGTCTTATTTTTCAAAATAAAATATCTCAACCTCGTATCTAGTTTTTGAGTTCAAATTAATTCCAAAACACCTCAACTAAGTTTCACTGCAGTCTGACTAATGAACGAACGCGAAAGCAATCATTCATATATTTCTATACCCATTTATTTAATATGCACTTATAAATATATATTCTGTAATATATTTTAGGTAATAATTTATTTTTGAAATCCTTTAATGTCCTTACCGTCTATACAGTCCGCTTACGCTGACACACACGATAGCACACAAAATCATTTTCCAGATTTACTGGTGTTTTCAATTTTTATCTTTCATTCCTTTTTTCGTCTAATTTTGTTGCAAGTTCTTTTATTACGTCACCAAATAAATTATTCAAATGATGATGAGTTGATTATGTTGATGACAACTTCACAGTAACACATTGCTGCTGTTGACATTTCACTGCAATGGTACCAACGGCGTTGTTTGCTGTTTGCTCCTGGTTGATGGCAGCTAAAATATGTATGTACGAGTAGACGACAACGGGCAGTGAACAAATTCATTGCAGCTTTCGAGCTCTGCTTCAGTCGACATTTGTCGGGCATAAGCCGTCTTTTATACGCCACAGTGAGCTCATCCGGTTAGTTGTCGTTGGTGTAATGGTGATTGTTGTTGCAGTAAATACCGCAGCTGCTACTGCTGCTGCTGCTGCTACTGCTGTTATGACAGTGTTTGTTGTTATATCAACTATTGTCGCTAAATCCTGTTGTCCGGCGCCATCTGTCGTGAAAAGCTTTAAACTTAATTTCCGTGACATTATTGCACTATTTTTGTTGTTTTTATGTTTGCCACGTTGTTTGCTGCCAATAATAATGCGCTTACTTACTTTTCCTTTTTGTTCCCGGGAAACTTGCTGTTGTTGTTATGCGCTGTTTGCTGCATATTTTAGCAAGTTGTTCCAATTACTGTTCGCTATATTGTTGCTGTTGTGTTTTTGTTGCCCTATTACTTTCGCTGCTGCAGTTTGCTGTTTGCGAGAACGATTCTTACCGACTATCCGCGTTAAATGCAAATAACAATTAGCGTCAATTTATGGTGTTCAAATTTATGACAGCTTCCATAATGACCATCAACACCAGTGAACTGAAGTATGCAGTTTTTAAGATGGCTTAGATCTAATAATAGATTGCAAAATAAAATTCTATTGAATAGAATTTTGTATGAGTAACAAAAAGAGATCAATTTCCGAAAATTCATAAAAATATTGTGGATGTAAGAAAATGTGAAAAAATAAAAGTGTATGCAAAATGTTTAATACTTTACGTGACTCAGAAATATTATTGTTTTTCGCGGATGGCTATAACCTTGAATCATACCTCTGGGGTATGAAATGAGTAACTTTATGCTGGAACTACCTTGATAATTCATAATACAGGTGGGCCAGATAGCGTTTGCTTTTTGAACCACCTATTTTTTTGAGAATGATAACACAAATTACATGTCAAATGTGTTCGTAATTTACTTAAAGGTTTGACATTTACGAAATGGAACGCTATATGCTTGAACAAAATTGGGAAATATTGAAAACCTATTTCCAAAGTGGTGAGTCTTCTTCTTCTTTTCTGATTTTCACATCGGTGGCTACGTCAATAAGCAAAATTGTCGGATTCGAGGCTCAGAAAATCCACACGTTACTGTAGAGAAGCAAATGCATCCACAACGAGTCACTGTTTGGTGCGGTTTTTGGTCTGGCAGCAGCATCGGGTAATTTTTTTTCGAAAATGAGCGAGAAACCGCGCGGTGTAAATGGCGAGCGTTACCCTGACATGCTCAACGAGTTGATTCCAAAAATTGAAGAAGATGTCATGGACGACATTTGGTTTCAACAGGATCGTGCAACTTGTCACACTGCCAAAGTTACACTCCAACTTTTGGCTACCGTTTTCGAAAACCGAATAATCAGCCGAAATTCCGATATCAATTGGCCGCTTCGGAGCTGTGATTTAAGCCCGTTGGACTATTTTTTGTGGCGAGCCGTTAAGGACAAATGCTATACGAACCATCCATGGACGAATGATGCTTTAAAACACGAAATCGAAGTTGTCATTCATGAAATTGGAGCCCAAACAATCGAAAATGCGCTTAAAAATTGGGTTGATCGAATGGCCTACTGTAAAGCCAGTCGTGGTAGTCATTTGAACGATATTATTTTTCATTCATAAATGACAATGTTCAATCTTCAAAATAAAAAAAAAAGTTTGAAAAAATATTGATTAGTTTTTTTTATAGCCGATTCAAAAAGCAAACTCTACATGGCCCACCCTATATTATATGGGCTGCGCGAGTTCAAAGGATTCCTAAAACATCGACTCGAACCAGACCTTTGAAAGCATTGCACAAAAATTCAAGTTTCGAGTTGTGCCAAAATTACTAGTCGCTTTGACCTTTGATAAACTTGCATCTGTTGGCAATTCTTTTATCAGTTTTGTTTTTGTGATGTGAATAGGTGATGACTATTACTAAATTCGTGTTTTGCAGTAATAGCTCCATTTCTCAGGTTTGACGGAAGTGTGTAGTGTTGAATGGCTCGCGAACTAGCCCCCGTTACTTTTCTAGAAAGCTTAGAGAAGTAAATCTGAAAGAGCGATTTCTGGACAAATAGACAGAGAAGACAATACAGTGTCGAAAGAAAAAGAATGTATAAAGGGATATATATATATATATATAAAAATGTGTGTGACTAATTAATTAAAACACATTTTTTTGCCAAAATTCGTTTTTATTCATCAACATAGTCCCCTTTTAGGGAGATACAATCATTCCAACGCTTTTACAATCTTTCCATACCGACTTTGTTAAACGATTTTTCTTTGCCTTCAAAATAAGTCTCAGTTTCGGCGATTACTTCATCATTTGAGCCAAATCTCTTACCACGGAGCATCTTTTTGAGGACTGCGTAAAGCCAGTAGTCGCTGGGGGCCAAATCTGGAGAATACGGAGCATGGGGAAGCAATTCGAAGCCCAATTCGTTCAATTTTGCCATCGTTTTCATTGATTTGTGACACGGTGCATTGTCTTGAGGGGAACAACACTTTTTTCTTCGCCATATGAGGCCGTTTCTTTGCGATTTCGTCTTTCAAACGCTCCAATGACGCTATATAATAGTCGCTGTTGATGGTCTGCCCCTTCTGGAGATAGTCGATGAATATTATTCCATGCGCATCCCAAAATACAGACGAAATAATCTTGCCCGCCGACTGCTGCGTCTTTGGTCGCTTTGGGCGGCTTTCACCGGCTGTATGCCACTCAGCAGACTGCCGATTTGACTCTGGAATGAAATGGTGGATCCATGTTTCATCCATTGTGATGTACCGACGCAAAAACTCCGACTTATTGCGCGTAAATTTGTCCAAACAGCTCTTTGAATCATCGATTCGTTGTTGTTTTTGCTCCGGTGTGAGAAAACGCGGCACCCATTTGGAAAACACCTTTTTCATACCCAAATATTCGAGTATTATGGTGTGTACACTGCCTGCTGATATCTTTAGAATGTCAGCAATCTCCCTCACTTTCACTTTACGGTCGGACATAATGATTTTCAGTGTTCTTTCAACGTTTTCCGGAATAACAGCGTCATCTGGCCTTCCAGTAGATGGAATGTCATCGGTGTCTGCACGACCACGTTTGAATTCGGCATACCAATAACAAATGCTTCTTTTTGATGGAGCAGAGTCCGAATAATGTTTTTCAAGCCATTCCTGGCATTGAACAGTATTTTTTTTTCATTAAAAAACAATGATAAATCAGCACACGGAATTGCTTTGAATTCATTTTTTTTTTTTAACTCAAAAGTAGCGCCACTTAAAGCACTGTAACTTGTAAACAAATGGTCGGATTAACATATGATTATATGATTTTCACAGTAAGCCTAAAAGGTTGCCAAAATATTGATTTAGTACTAGTGTCGCCATCTATGTGTCAGTCACACACATTATTGAACGTCCTGGTATATATCGTGCTTTTATAGACATATCGACGACTTAGGACAATATGCCGTATAAAGCAATGACACAGGCCATGCTAAGCAGGGGCATAAATCCAATAAGAAGCATAGCAAGTTCTTTAATAAAAAGTGACATTTTCTGACTGCGTTGTATTTTTCGACCGCGAAAGCTTTCTAATTTTTCGTGAGCTCTTATGCAACTGCCACAGTTAAAGTTTTTTTAAAACTTTTATTGAAATTTTGAAATAAAGGATGGTTAAATTTCAAGGGCCGATATTGAATGTAAACCACACCTAAACATCAAGTTTTTTTCTGCATTTCATTTGACACTTTTCAATCTCAGACTAATTCAATTTAAATTGTGGAAAGATACATAATCGAGCAACGTATTAAAGTTATTCAGGCTTATTATGAAAACGGGCAACAGTGAATGACCAATTTTGGAAGAAAATCATCTTCAGCAGAATTGCCGCATTTGGGCGAATGGTAATCCAATGGTAATGCACCCACAAAGAGTGACTGTTTGGTGCAGTTTATGGGCCGGCGACATCATTGGGATATGTGGTTTAACAGGATGGTGCCACTTGTCTCATAGCTAACGAAACAATGGCTCTTTTGCGCGAAAAATTTGATGGACGAATAATCTCACGTCGCGGCGATGTCAATTTGCCGCCAAGATCATGTCATTTGTTACCGTTGGACTTCTTTCTTTGGGGTTATTTGAAAGAGAAGGTGTACGTCGATAAACCAGCAACAATTCAAGAGCTAAGAGATGAGATAATTCGGCACATTAACGGCATAGAACCTCAATTATGCCTCAACGTCATCGAATATTTGGACCATGGGATGGAGGTGTGCCGCCGAGGCTGCGGCGGCCATTTGGCCAATATTTTATTTTATACGTAATTCAGCCATACCGATATTATCATAATAAAGAGAAATGAGAATAATTTTTTAAAGAAATTCTATTTTATTCAAAATTAACACCGGCCCTTGAAACTTAACCACCCTTTACTTAGTTGATTTGAGAAAATGTCAGCATAATTTAATTACTTGAAGACAAAGTTTTTGCTAATATTTCATGTTATTAACACTTTCATGTAACTGAAGCATGAACCGCTAACTTAATGACGCACAAATAAGTAGAGACGGTAGTGTATTTATTTGTATCTTGTTATTATATTATATGATTATATAGGTATCTTAATATATAACTTACTATTTGTACAACTGTTGAGCTGAGTTTCAACTGCAACGTCGGCCATCAGGCCTATTTTATTGTCCTTGGATAAACAGAATACGAGCACATTTTGGGCATACATTTCAAATTAATGGAAGCTCTGAAAGTGCATAGATGGTCAGTTGGGAAGGTGAATGTTGCGGACAGGATTGCATCGGAAATTAAAGGGAAATAGAGCGAGTTTATGTATAACCGCATATATTATTATATAAATATTATTAAAGTGATGACCAAATATTATGCGATTTCCTAATTGTCCTACTAATTTTATGAAGCTTGAAATGCGGTTGACTAGAAATTTTGACTTTGAGAAGAAACTCTTCCAACTTGAAACAATATCCAACTCAATTAAAATTTGCAACATCGTCTGTGCGCTTTGTGTTTACTAACCAAAGTATTATCTTCAACATGTATCTATGTATGTGTGTGTATGAATGTGCATTTGGCGCTATTACTTATCCCTCTCTACAAATTTCCTCTCATCGACTGCGTCAAGCATAACAACACCAGCTGCATCTATTTTGTGACATTTGGGATAGACAAACGGTGATGACGACTGACACTTCCGCTCCTACGCCTAAAGTGTCCAGAGGCGCTGACTTGTTCATATCACCAATACGCACACACATTTACGAGTATATATGCACATATGTATGTATTCTTGTGCAATGGATATTGACATATTCTAGCAGGCATTTGCATTGCAATTGGGCAATGCAACCTAAGTGTTTCTTGCATGCGGCATGTGGCAGAATGCGCATGAGAATTTGCTTAAACCCAGCCTGAATAGGAAAGGACGACGACGACGAAATCAATTCTTATTGTTATCGCATAATTGGATATTATTGATTCAATTTACATTGCACAATGTATTAAGTTCTAAAATATACCCCAGCCACTTGTGGTGGAAATTGTAGTGGAAATTGACTCTCTTAACTGAATGCAAGATGAGCCCATTCGTAGGATAGATATTTTCATATCCGATGATTGCTTAGTTTAAACAGCACCTAGACGTTTGTGGGCAAACATTTGCTTAGAAGTTTCCCACCACTGGTAGCGTCTGAATTCTAGGATGCGAACGTCGTCACTTGCAAGTGTTCATTAACGCAGTCAGCAGATGTTTATGTGCTTTGAATTCAATAATAAGAAGGAACATGCATGCATATATACATAAATACACAGGGTGGTCCATAAAGGGTTTTATGTCATTTGTTATTTTGGCAGTGACAGCGCTTTCCCGCTGGAAATCCTGAGAGAAAGTCATTTTTATATCTCCGCGAACCGAAATAATTCACTGTACACTTGAACAATATCGGAAATTATTGTACAGTTATTCCAAAGTTAATCTTGTGTAGTCTAAACAGCGCGTTTATTGAAAGTAAGTCAAGTCCATAATATCTGATTTCAGCCTCATTTTTTATCTCGGCGGCTATGCTAAGAAGAAAAACTGCCGCATCTGGTGATAGAAAAACACGCAGGTGATCATCGAGAGGCCAATATATATAATAAGGAGTGAGAGTTCAGTGGGGATTTCAGCGTGATGGCATTATTAAAAGGATCAATAATTAGAAATGCTGTTGGAAACGTCATTTTGTCAACGGTGGGCAGTACAAAGGTATGACTAACGATTTTTTTGTAGCCGGAAATTCAAGGTAGAGACTTGGAAGATTTTTGGTTTTAGCTCCATAGCTCTTCCAAAATCGATGTATATGTTATGTTGTGTATGTATATGTTAAGTTGGGGCCTCTCCCTATCTATCGTATATTGGTTTTACACAGCAATTGTTAGACCAATCCTAACATACGGCATATTAGTATGGTAGCCGGCTTTAGATATATTGTACATTAAAAGAACCATGGTACACGTACAAAGAATGTCCAGTCTTTGCATCTGCGGGGCCCTTAGAACCACACCCACAGATGCACCAAATATCAGACTTAATATTTTACCAATAGAGCAATTCGGTAAGCAAACAGCTGCCAAAGCAACTCTCAGACTAAGAGAAATCGGCCTACTCAGAACGAACCAAAGAGGACACTCTTCAATTTTAGAACAATTCCTCTGCATTCCCAGCACAACGGATTTCTGTAAGATCAAGGACATCAATTTTAATAAGTCCTTTGTCACAGTATTTCCTTCCAAAGAGGAATGGGATAACGGACTTATTGTTAAGGAAAATGATTTAAACATCTACACAGATGGCTCAAAACTGGACAATAAAGTATGTGGAGGGGTCTACTCCGATAAACTCGGAGTATGCCAATCATTTCGTATTGCAGTGTATTTCAGGCGGAAGTCACTACCATAAATGAGGGACTTACAGAAATAAAAACGAGAGTATTATCCACAAATGAAGTCTTCATTTACTCGGACGGTCAAGCGGCAATAAAAGCGCTTGAATCTAAAACACATTTGTCAAAAACAGTTTTAGAATGTTTTAAACTTCTAAATGACGTATCTAAGTGCACCATATCTGGGTGCCAGGCCACAGGAATATAGCAGGAAACTGCAAGGCGGCTTAACAGAGAAGCTATAAGAAAAATGATAGGGGCATTGTTTAAAAGGCAGCCACGCTAGAAGGCTAGGACTCCCGTACTTCGATTTCTGTAGAAGCTGTCTTCATACAGAAGAAGAGGAAACAGTCAGACACCTTTTATGTGAGTGTGAAAGCCTAGCTATGAGAAGGCTGCGCACTCTTGATACAGCATTCCTAACCGATGTAGCGGACATAGCCCATCTAAAACTAACGAAGCTCTGCTCGTTTATTAAAGCTACCGGATGGTTTGAAAGGAACACGTAGAGTAAGGATAAGCTCCAGTGATATCACAATGGACCTGCGAAAGGTCTAAGTGTGTCTTTATGACAACCACCCCACCTACCTACCTACCTATGTTGTGCAAGCAAACCGCTAATGATTGAGGCGCATATCGAGCAAGGCGAATATCGAACAAGCAAGATAACTTTGCAAAGTGCGCCACTGTGAAACCAGCCGAAAGTGTTTTCCATAAATAATGGAAGTGCTTGCTCTTTCGAGTAAGCTAAATAATATATATATCCAAACAAATTGATTTTGTGAATGCTTTTGAATTTTTGAAAAATATACAACTATATGAACCACCCTGTATATCTCTATAGTCTCTTCATTTGCTTATTCTGATTCTTAGGTTAGGTTAGGTTGCATAGTAGGCTTTCTTAATTTTCGGTTGATGGTTTGCTTATTTTACCGACATTATTTGATAATTAATATTTGCTCTCTATTACACAAAATGCATTCGTATGTACATTAGAGCGGACCGAAAAAAATATATGTCTTGTAAAGGGTGATTTTTTAAGAGCTATAGGAAAGTTTTTCAAAAAAACACACGTAAAATTCAGAAAAATGCATGAAACTTTTATTTAAATCGATAGTACAGTTCATATAATTTAATGTTTGAAGATTATTTCATGCAAATGTTTCAATTTTGGCATACTCTTTCCAACGTTTCGGTAGCTATCTCACATATAAATGCTTTACTGTTGTCTTCTAATGCGTTAATTGAAGCAGGCTTGTCTGAATAGACATGAGTCTTAACATAGCCCCACAAAAGATAATCTAAAGGCGTTATATCGCACGATCTGGGTGGCCAATTGACGGGCCCCGAACGTGAAATAAAATGTTCAACGAACTCGCCTCTGAACAAGTCCATTGTTACGCGCGCTGTGTGGCATGTGGCACCGTCTTGCTGAAACCACATGTCATGCAACTCGAGCTCTTGTATTTTGGGCAAAAAAAAGTTGGATATCATTTCACGGTATTGCTCAATGTACGGTCTAATGATACCTCCAGTCCATAAACCGCACCAAACTGTGACCTTTTCTGGATAATTTGGTAGCTCTTGCAATTCTTCTGGCTGATGTTCACTCCAAAATCGACAATTCTGCTTATTTATGTACCCATTGATCCAAAAATGAGCTTCGTCGCTGAACACAATTTTTCAATAAAAAAGTGGATCTTCCAACTTTCCAAGAGCCTATTCACCAAAAATTCTGCTGCGAACGGCGACGAATCGATAATTGATGGTCACCATTAACACTGGCTGATACAGTTGCGATATTTTCTTCAGTTCGCACTCTACGTAAGCGTGTTGATGGTTTGATGTCCAATAATGTAAATTTGGTTCTAAATTTAGTCATAACAGCTCGAATAGCCGCTTCAGTGGGTCGATTAAACTTACCATAAAATGGAAGAAGCGCGCGATAAACTTTCGTTCGTTTGTAAGACAATTCATGGTTAAATTATAGACCAAATTGAAGATATTTGACAGTGAAACAAAACACGAAACGTGCGTCAGCTGTTTAAACCAACTGTTTCAAAAGATAATAGCTAAAAAATCACCCGTTATAAGGCCAAAAGATAAAACAATTTTGATAAAACTGAACTGCTGGTTATTTCGTAATACAAATTTTTTTAGCTTTCTTTATTTATTTATTATTTTAATGACGTTCCTTAGTGAAATGAGTCATTATCTTTTTTTTTATAGCAATTCAAATTATTTCTTTTTACTTCAGCCGGCCTCTCTTTTCAATAACGTTGAGCTATTGTACTTTGTGTAAAGCTTGAATCGTAGCCGCCCCTAAAGCTCATCGCTCCTTTGAAATCAATTGATTTTTCTACATCGGTTCCTATATAATTTATTTATAATAATAAAATTTCAATAAATTATAATTCAGTAAAGTAAACTCAGATCCGTATAAGGAGTCGTGTTCATTCGTTTACTGCTAGGAAAATTTGAGCTAAAAAATCCTCTGCCGTTCCATTTGTGAAATAACTTCCCGACGTATGCCACAAATAAGGGGAGGAGTTCAGCCAAAGACCCAAAAAAAGAGTGCAAGCGCATAAGGATGTAATATTAGGGCTATTCGCGGTAAAGTACAAATGACCTGGCCTCATGTCATTTGCAATTTATGGCGGCAAATATACGCATTTAGTTGTTGTGTTGCCACAGTAATTTGCGAGTGTCATGCTATAAGGCTATTTGCACTCAATTGCGAATTCTCCTGTTGATAGTAAAAAAAAACTTATACAATTTTTTCCATACGCAAGCTTTATTCTGATGACAATATCATCTTCTGGAGCAAAATTTAAGCTCTTCAAGTAATGCAAAATGATGCAGTGCTTAGTGCCTTTGCTAAGCTCATATTGTATCATATTTGTTTTTGGTTTTGTTTCCTCAGCTAGGAGGCACTTAATTAGCGTCTAGCGCCGTTTTAATAATGCAATTCTCTGTTGTTTTGGTAGTTCAGTTTCCAAGTTTAGCTACTTCGTTGTTTCTAGGGAAAGAAGAGGAACCTAAATACTAAGCCTGAAATTTGATCAATGTTCTTGAGAAATGGTTTGCCAAATGCTCTTAGTCTTGTTTTTGAAATTCCTTCTCCCCTACTTCTCCCCAACAGCAGCTCATCTTGTTGAGTGGTATATTTAACTGCACCGCGTGCTTGCCCACCTTCCAGTATTTTGTGAGAACCGTGGTTGGTCTTGAGATGTTGGGTCGCGCGTACCCAGCGGCTGCCTGGTATTTGATACGTTATAGTCGGCACATGTCTTCCTGAATATGGCACTTGTTGATAGTCCACTTGCGTTGCTGTAATAATGAGACTATACTTGTACCTTAAACCTCCTGAATGGAACTTCTACTGGGTTTCGGTCGAGCTTAAAGAGGATTCTAGCATAGTAAGCTCATTCACCCTTTCATAACTCTCAGTGTATCTGTGGCCTGGTATCCATACTAAAGTGATATCGAGCCATTGACTGAGTGAGTTGAGTTCTTTTATATACTGCATTACAAGTTTGGAAGCTACATATTTTAAGTTTATCGCTTTAAACCAGACTGGCTTCCCGTCAAGGTATCTCGACTGCCCCTTGTATGATGTCGGAGATTACTTTGCGGGCTTTCCTCATGGCTAGCAAATCTACTTGGAATACACTATATTACACTGGAAGGAGCATTGATTTAGATAGTTGTTGAGGTTTGGAGTAGTAACCTGCCCCGACACCGCAGTTCACCTTGTACAAGGCGATGTTTTCATTTAAAATTTCGAAGTCTCAGAATATTTCAAACACATCTTACACCATTGATAATTATGTATTACAAAATGCAACAGCGTTGAAAGATCTTAGGCTTATAATTGATACTCAATTTTCTGTTATCATATCTTCAGTGATATTACAGGGTGAACGATATGAAGTGTTTCCAACTTCACACTGCTTGTATCTGTAAAACAGTTCATGACATCAACGTCAAAATTGTTCTAATGACAGTTCAATGTATTGTTTATAAGCCATCAAAAGCATTTGTGTTTCAGTTTTGTTGATTTTTTTTCTGTGATGGAATTCAAACGTAATAGTGTGATTCCGTTATATTTGGCTGGAAAATCACAACCAGCCATTGTTCGTGAGCTCAGTCACCGCAAAGTGAATAAAATGTTTGTGTATCGCCCTATAAAACGTTACAATGATACTGGTAGCATTCCAAAACGCTATGGAGGTGGCCCAAAAAAAAACCGCAACAACAGCAGAAATGGTTCGGATAGTGAAGACTCGACTTGAACGAAATCCACGTCGAAGTGGAAGAAAAATGGCCAAAGAACTGAAAATATCGCAAGACAGCATTCGACGCATATTGAAAAATGAGCTCAAGGTCAAGGCTTATAAGTTCCAAAAAGCACACGATCTTTCACCCCAGCAAAAAAAAGTTCGGTGCGAAAGAGCAAAGGAGTTGTTGCACTTGCACGAACGTAAATTACTCAATTGACCAGTTCATAAACACTCAAAACGATCGTGTTTACTTGACCGAACGCTCATACGAGAATTTGAGCCTACGTATGGCCACTCGAGGCAATTTTCCATCGCAATCCGCTCTCCAATCGTTTTTATCGAGCCTGGTGTCAAAGTGAATGCGACTTATTATCGGAAAAATGTTTCAGAAGCTGTTTTAGAGCCATGGACACGCAAACATTTCGATCGTAAACCATGGCCGTTCCAGCAACACTCGGCACCGTCTCATAAAGCTCGTATGAACCAAGAATGGTTAAAAAATCACACAATGGCTTTCGAATTCGCCAGACGCAAATCCGATGGACTATTCCATCTGGACCAATTCGGAGAGCAAGGTGAGGAGTAAAAAATGTGCCAGAATGGATGCGCTGAAAAAAGCGATTATGTGAGATTGGACCAAAATACCTCAAGATCACATTCGTGCAAGATGCAACTCATGTTTTGACCGTTTGAAGGCTATAGTCAAGGCAAAAGGTGGTCATATCGAGCTAAAGTGAATATATGTTAAAATTGTAATCATTTTTGAAAAATTTGGCTTTGAAATCAATAAAAACTAATTTCACACAAAAAAGTTATTGTGTTTTGAGTAGGTAACACTTCATATCGTTCACCCTGTAGTTTCAATCTTAAAAAATCGTATTCAGTTATACACTTCATTCGTTGAAATACAACCAGCCGTTGCCCGTTCTCAAGTGGAGTATGCAGTTATCATTTCAAGACCTTACGATCAGCTTTCGATAAGTATAGGGGTTTTCAGTAAGAGCGCTTCAACTTTTGAACTTTTTTGAATAAAACACAAACGGTTTGACTTTTTTAACTAATTTTTTTTTATTATCGAGTTTGAACATATACATTTAAGTATGAAATTCGATTTCTTTTGCATGACCACCTCGTGCACGTTTTACGAAGTCCAATCGTTGAACTCAATTTTCGACCACTGTTTTGTATAAATCGGCCGAAATTCCAGCAATTTCGCGTTCAATATTGGCTCTGAGCTCACAAATCGTCGCCGTCTTGTTACTGTAGACCAATGACTTCACATAACCCCAAAACGGGACGGCTTGTTAAATGGACCGTAAAATGGCCGTAATGCTCTTAAAGTAGCAGCAACAGAACGATTATTTTCATAAAAAATTTGCACGATTTGCAATCCTTGCTCAAGTGTGTAGCGTTCCATGATGAAATGTATACTAATGAAGTTTACAAATGACAAGCGAAAAATAAAAAATATTGCGTCGTTCGCCCTCCCTATCGGAAAAAAGTTGAAGCGCACCTATTGAAAAACCGTATAGAATCAAATACCCTACGTTCCTTTTGAAGCTCCTTAATCTAGACTCTTTGTAAAGGGAGAAGAACAGTCTTTTACTTTTGTTAATTTTTAATGCTGTAAAAGGCTCCATTGATTGTTTGGTTTGAATTGAACAATTTTAACCTCATAATCAACCAGGTTTCCAAGATCAAGTTTAATAAGTTTAGGACCTACCGACCAAGAAAATTGAGCGAGCTACTTCGGCTGCTCCGACATAGGTTGGCCAGCCGAATTCTGTACGATTATTTCACACGCGTTCACACACTCGTCCAATAAGTCGTTGTTCAGAGAGCAATGAATAGATATTGTTATTTTTTTGTAAATCTCTAACACAATCTTAGTTTTTTTTAAACAAATCGCTTCGTGACCAAAGTTACGTCAGTCCCTCAGTTGATTCTGTCAAATTCGCTTAAAGTTGGTTAACGGCCTGATATTGGCCACGCTTTCAGAATTCTTTTCATCATGATAGTACATCACCTTACCGGAACCCTCAGGATATTTTGTATATACCGTTATTCTACCAGATCTGGTTACTATTTCTCCTTTTCTTGTACTTCACATATTGTTTATCCGTTGAGTGAATTATTAATATATCTCCTAACTAGAGCCCTATTTTTGGCTTCATATACGGCGTTGTCAGAGAAACTTTCTTTATTTAAGAAGGTGAGTATTGCTGTTTTCGTTTTTTCTAAAATTTCTCGAGAAACAGCTAAACCTCCAATCTGGCCCATGAGAATCCTGGTGTCTTGAAGCCTGGTGTCTAGGCCCAATAATTGCCCTTCCGATTACCGCCGAGGCGGCTTTGACATGTTGAAGATTTATTTGAGTGCTATTAGAGCTGGCCATCACTTTTTTACTTCTTCACCGCTTCACTATCACCTCATCGATATCTGACAGTGATATTCCGTTAGAGTCTCCTATGCCGAGTTGCCTCAATGCCTCGAGCTCGCTGTCAGTATCGTCGATTCGCTCAGGTCACAGCAAGACGTACACAGCCACTTCGCTTAACGTCTCCAACATGGTTGAGTCTGGTAGTATGCCTGGACATCGATGGTATAATCCAGCCATCGCAACCACCAACGACAAGGTTTAGGTACCCAGGCAAAGAGTTTGACTTATTGGAGTCAGGTAGAATTAAGAGCAGTTGTTCCCGAGAAATGCAACAAAATGGCATTTGCTGAGTAGTTACTAGGGAACCACTGACACCAACCAATCATTATGCTCATTTTATCTTCTGATAACTTTGTACGAATTGATCACCCTTATTTCAAGAAGGGAAATTGCGTTCAACTGATGGTAAATATAAATTTGCTGATTACCTAAATTGTTAATTTATCAGTTTGAGCTGAGCGCTTTTGGCTAATACTTGCTTTTAGATTTATTTTCTACCATCTTGATTGTTTCCACTTTCTATTCGCTTTCGCCAGCTTAGAAGTCAACTTTTTTGCACGCAGTTACTTCATAGTAATGGCGGCAAATGGAGGCGAAAATTTCAAGTACTCAACAAATAGTGGAAGTTGAGTGCAAAGCACTGAGTAGGTAGGGCAAAACGAGCGTTGCAACGGCCACTTTCAATCTGTGGTGTTCAGTTGAACTTTTTGAGCGGTTCTTCGCTTTGTGTGTGAATACAAACGAAAATCCTTTGGCATTTAACTTTGTTCATTTGAACCATTTTCCGTTTTCTATATTTGATCGTTTTGATTTTCATGATAATTTTCTGCATATTCCTTTGGTATTTGCTGCAATTTGTTGAACACATTTTGCAAATCCATTTTTGGATATTTGAGTAGTTTTTTCTTACTTTTCTTCTATGCTGAAGCAAATCTCTGTCATCTCTGCACTTGATCGCATTTTTTCTGCAGATGCTGCCAATAGCAAAAGTTTGTTGCAAGCAACATTTTTGTAAATATATTATATGCCATATGGGACATTTTTTTTAAAATAGACATTTTAATTTTATATTTTCCAATATATATGGTTGTCAAAAAGTCTTGCGGTATTTTTATTGAATTTTCAATTGTTCATAAAATTGGTTATAATAATGCGATTTAAGTCAAATATGCGCCGTTTTGTTCGATGACGAGTTCCCAACGAGATGCCAACTTCATAATGCCCCTCTTATAGAAGCTCGCTTCCCTATTGTCAAAAAACTTGGAGAGCCAATTTTCACAGGACTCTCTTGTGGACAACTTCCGACTACCAAGCTCGTTCGCCATGTACAGAAATAGGTGGTAATTACTTGGTGCGAGATCCGGACTATACGGTGGATGCAAAAGAACCTCCCATCCGAGCTCCCGGATCTTTTGGCGCGTCACCAAAGATGTGTGTGGCCTGGCGTTGTCCTGATGGAAAACAATTCGGCCTCTGTTGATCAAAGATGGCCTCTTCTGCATGAGTGCTGCATTCAAGCGGTCCAGTTGTTGGCAGTACAGGTCCGAATTGAGCGTTTGGCCATAGAGGAGCAGCTCATAGTGGATGATTCCCCGCCAATCCCACCCAACACACAGAAGAACCTTCCTGGCCGTCAATCCAGGCTTGGCCACCGTCTGGGCAGCTTCACCGCTTTTCGACCACGACCGTTTGCGCTTCACGTTGTCGTAAGTGACCCACTTTTCATCACCAGTCACCATCCGCTTCAAAAACGGGTTGATTTTGTTGCGATTCAGAAGCGATTCACATGCATCCATACGGGCAAACATGTTTTTTTGCGTCAAGTCGTGTGGCACCCATACATCGAGCTTCTTTTTGAATCCAAGCTTCTTCAAATGGTTTATAACGGTTTGATGACTCATGCCCAGCTCTTGGCCGATGCTACGCCTGCTACTATGCCGGTCTCTTTCGATCAATTCAGCGATTTTATCGCAATTTTTGATGACAGGCCTTCCGGACCGTGGCGCGTCTTCGATCACCTCTGCACCAGAACGAAAACGTTGAAACCATCGTTGTGCGGTGGAAATGGAAACTGTATGGGGCCATAAACTGCACAAATTTTATTGGCAGCATGGGATGCATTTTTGCCTTTATCGTAGTAGTACTGTAAAATATGCCGTGTTTTCTCTTTATTTTGCTCCATGTTTGCGACGCTATAACTCACGAACGACTAAAAGCAAACAACAACACTGGTTTACAGCCAAAATGCACCAGAGACGCCGTTATGAAATTCCTATGTAAAATCACCGTCTGATTCCGAAAATCAAGGTTATTTTTTATTCTATGGTAACGTTTTTGAGATATTTACGAATTACCGTTATTTCAAAAAAACAAAAAATTGGGCCCACTTAATCATATATATCTCGAAAACGAATTGAGCGATTCCAAAACCGTTTAAAGCTTTTAAAAGGTAATAAAATTTGCTATAAACTGTGTGTAAAACACTTTCTGCTAGGTCCTGCAGATTTAAAGATAACGAACTATCATAACGGATTTTTTAAATTTTTTTTGTAAAAATATAAAAAAATTTGTACTTTGAGAGAAAGGATCTCGAAAACTGTTTACTTTTTCGTGTATTTTTTGTTTTCACTCTAAGCTCTGTTTTATTACAAAAAAAATAAACTTTGATTAAACAAAATCGATGAACTAATACAAAAGTTACAAGCATTCAAGTAAATATATCCATATAGTAAAACTTAAGTACCCTACAAATAATAGCATATGTACATATGACTCTGTCTTAACTCTATGATCTTATTTTATAATTGAAAAAGTTATGTGTCTTGTTTTGACGCTTATTTATATAAGGATCGGTTTCTCTTATGAGAAACCAACAGTAGTCACCCATCATAGCGACATCCCAGAATCCTTGATACCGACTTTCAATCATTTTCATTTGCTGGTGAAACCTTTCGCCATGCTCGTCGCTTTCGTCGCTAAGATTTTTCGGGAAAAAATTTAAATGGGAGTGCAGAAAATGAATTTTGAAAGACATATTTACTCCTGAAAGAAAATTAAAAAGGGAATTAGATATATACATAGGTGACACATTAGCATATAATTTTCTTAAGCTGGGTTAATCTTCCAATTCAGAACAAATTTTGGTCGTTCTTGTTTGTTCGGAGCAGGGCAATAAATTCAGATTAAGGGCTATATATTCTCATGTAAATTTAAAAATTTGCTTTGAAGTTTTTTGTTTGGTTTTAAAGTTAACTGGGAAAACGGTCTTATATGTGTTTTTTATTTACCCATTTCCGCATAGTTTTTGATTAAATCGTTCAGTATCAGCTCGAAGTTAGGACTTTTGTGTTTGCCTAAAAAAGAAGTAACGACCTTTTCAAAAGAGTCCCACGCTGCTGCCTCCACTGGTGACAATAGTTCTTTGAAATGGGTATTGGCCATTATTTTCCTTATTCGCGGCCCCACAAAAATCCCTTCCTATATTTTTGCTTCTGAAATCTGTGGAAAGATTGTTTTCAAATAATGAAAAGCTTCGCCTTCTTTGTCCAAAGCCTTGACAAAGTTTTTGATAAGGCTGAGCTTGATGTGGAGTGGAGGTAGAATTATTTTTTCCTTTTTTATAAGTGGTGAGTATTTTATGTTATCCACCCCAACTTGAAACTCGATTCGTTCTGGCCAATCCTTTATGATGTAGTGGTCTTGACGTGCTCGGCTATCCCATTTGCATAGAAAGCAACAGTATTTTGTGTATCCAGATTGTAGACCACATAGCTTTCCAATCATGTTCTTCGTATTTAATTAATTTAAGCAATTTTTGCATTGTCTCATATGTTTCCTTCGTATTTACTGCATGCGCGATCGGGATAGATGGCTTTTGGTTGCCAATATGCAATAATACAGCCTTAATTGCCGTCTATGAACAATCGCCACTCTTTTGAATCATATGGTTTACCAAACTGTTTAAATAGACCAGCAATGTTTTTGCAATAACAAACACTGTCCTTCTTCGTATAGTGCTGGGAGAATTGCTCGTGACGAGTCCTATAATATGTTACCTTAACATCGGATGAAACAAATTTAAATTGTTGCATACGAGGGGCATGTAGTTCGGCCTTTTCTTTTGACAATTCCAAATCCCTTATCCAATCAGTGAGTTGTGCTTGTGACAAAGGGTTTCTTTCGTTTTCCGTTTGCAATTCAGTACAACATGATGCCGCGTAATCAGATACTGCTGTTGACAATGAAACTGGAGCCGAAACTAAAGTTAAATTTGATTCTGGCAATGTAGCTTCCGTTGAATTTAGTTCTGGTAATGACACTGTAGATATGCTCGCATAGGTTACTTTTCTAGACTTTCCTACCCCAAATACTTTTGTAGTACAAATATAGCAGTCCGTTGAATGGCAAGTTGGTTCCCTCCACTTCATTGGTGTAATAAATTTCATATGTCGCCTAAATAGATAGTTTAAGAATCATATGTACACATGCTATTATTTGTAGGGTACTTAAGTTTTACTATATGGATATATTTACTTGAATGCTTGTAACTTTTGTATTAGTTCATCGATTTTGTTTAATCAAAGTTTATTTTTTTTGTAATAAAACAGAGCTTAGAGTGAAAACAAAAAATACACGAAAAAGTAAACAGTTTTCGAGATCCTTTCTCTCAAAGTACAAATTTTTTTATATTTTTACAAAAAAAATTTAAAAAATCCGTTATGATAGTTCGTTATCTTTGAATCTGCAGGACCTAGCAGAAAGTGTTTTACACACAGTTTATAGGAAATTTTATTACCTTTTAAAAGCTTTAAACGGTTTTGGAATCGCTCAATTCGTTTTCGAGATATATATGATTAAGTGGGCCCAATTTTTTGTTTTTTTGAAATAACGGTAATTCATAAATATCTCAAAAACGTTACCATAGAATAAAAAATAACCTTGATTTTCGGAATCAGACGGTGATTTTACATAGGAATTTCATAACGGCGTCTCTGGTGCAGAAAAAAAGTTGAAATTTGTGATCCAGTGCAATTAATCAAACACGTGTTAGCAGGTGAAAAGAGCTTTCCAAAAAGCTCTAGCGTGAACCGATGCGACGAATACAACTAGAACTACGCGCTTGCAAAGACAAGCTTGCGGAATTACCGTAAGAATTTTTTGACAACCTTATACTAAAGTCTTATTTATTGAAACTTTTGCTAAAGGAAGTTAATACGTGTTACTGAGGTGAGGTTAAGTTTAGAAGTTACATCCCTTGCCATCACTCAGTAACATATACAATATGTATACGCTTTCTATGAGTACCGTGATGAAACATATCCGGAACGAAGTACACACCGGTATTCAAGGTATTCTCCTGTTAAACCAGCTACTAGCCCGGTTAGAGTTAAAGATGTTCAATAATCCTTCCTTTATTTGTTTGAAGTGAGCCTTTGATTACGGGTATGACACTTAGATTTTTTCATTATATCACAAGAAGATTGGTCGCTAAGAGTCCATCAGGGAGTAACATTAACAGTTGGTCCCCTAGGTGGAATTTATTCATAATGATACATTTTTACTTCATATTATACAATATAAAGACAAGATCTAACTAAAGAAAAGAAACATTTTTTATTACTTGCCATTAGTGGAAACTACTCTTTACAAAAAAATGTATCTCCAAATGTTAGCAAAATTTTTCGAGGAGAAGAAGCATTAAAAAGAGGTAAATTTTTACCGGTTACTCGACCAGTCTTCATTTGGGCACTAAATTTTTTGATTTTATTACTCTGGATCCTATCTAATAAAGGCATGCTCCTTGACTCTATTTGAAGGCCCAACTTCTGTTAAAACTTAAACTTTAAGCTTTTGAAAAAAGAAATGGTTACAATTGAACGAAGTTTTCATCTTCTTCTTAAGCGAATTTGGCCGAGCTTAACAAAACGCTTCAGTCGCTTCTTTCTCGTGCTAACCGGCGCCGCTTGGATACGCCAAGGGAAGAAAGTACTTCTCTCCTACCACCAGTTGGTACCGCATCGAGTACGTTTAGAGTACGGAGCTTTTGCACCCATTTATAAGACGTAGCCTCGCCAACATATCTGCTGGATCTTTTATGGCTGTCTATGTCTATGGCTAACACTATGTCTTTGACGCCGTAAAGCTCAGTGCTCCAGCACCTGCGATATTTGTCGTCGCCAACATGCAAATGTCTAAAAATCTTCCGCATAATACTTCGCGCAAATACTTTAAAGTACGATTCGATATTGTCAACGTCCAAGTTTATACCAACCGAGCCAATTGATACCAAACAAGGTTTCAGACAGGGTGGTTTAGCTGTCATGTGCGAGCCATAGAACTTAATCGCTCATGCACAATCTATGAAAACAGCACACGCTGATGGTATTAGCATCATTGGTCTGTCTGTTAGTCTGTCTGTTTCTAGGATTCATAAAGATGTAAAGCGAATGGGTCTGGTGGTGAACGAGGACAAAACGAAGTACCGCCTGTCATCAAACAAACAGTAGGCGCACTCGCCTATCACCACCCACGTTACTGTTGACAGTTAGGATTACGAGTTTGTAAAAGACTTCGTTTATTTAAGAACCAGCATTAAGACCGATAATAACGTCAGCCTTAAAATTCAACGAAGAGTCTTTCTGCACATTGAGTAGTAAAGTCCGCTCTCGGGCCTTTGTACAACTAAAATGCCGATTTCCTATTTTACAGTATGTTTATGGCGTGAAATTGGAAAGTGTACACTTTACTACTGTAGTATCTATTTGCGGGATATCCTTCGTAGTATAAGGCAATCAATATGAATACGAAAAGAAGGAAATGGTTATACTTTTACTTTGTACTTGATAGAGTACCTTTTTTGCCTTAGAAAATTGCCTTCTATATGCTAGATCACCTTAGCCTATGGGCTCCTTTTGCTGCTATGCCATGAATGAAGACTTAAACCGGTTGGATATACAAAGGCATACGAGTCTTTGTTCCTTTCGTTTCGTTTCGTTTATGTTAATTTTTATCTATTACTTTCAAGCAGATCCGGGGTTCTTTGGGACAATTCTTTCATTTAATACAAGGAGAAAATCTACAACAACGTCAGGGTAAATAATTATCAAAAAACAACAAAATTTCGACGCGCTGCAAACGTACACTTTTTTGAAATAAAATTTAATGGACTATAAAATCACGTACTTAAATTGTTCTGATTAAAATATGTGAAATTTTGCCTAATTGACTTTTTATAAATATTGTACATAGTTTCAATCTTTGACTTCTGTGATATCTGTTGCAGAATAAATTATAGTGTTTGAATAAATTTATGAAAAGTAATTAGAAAAGCGACAGAAAAGTAGTCTAAACTGGTAGGATTATTGCATTTCTTATTAACTGTCAATACGTGTGGATGGTTCCATCATAATAGCAAAAGAGAGACTCTTTCGAATCTTTTTATTGTAGTATAGGAATCTTGGTATCCTACGTATACAAGAACTGAATTTCGTTGCTGAGAGGCGTATCATATACCCCATAAAGTTCACAACATTCAATCGATACATTTGAAATGATCAGAGTGGGGAATAGGAGTTTTATATCAGATGGTTTTTAATGCTTAGAATTTAAAATGATAATAAACAGAAATTTTGTTGTAATGAATCTTTTGACGTGATAACGTCTTATAATTCGATGTAGCCGGCTGCACGCATCAAGAAATGCGTCGTTGTCTTGCTCATGCGGCGTTACCTTGCTTGAACTGCATGTAATGTAATGTTATGTTATGTTATGTTATGTTATGTTATGTTATGTTATGTTATGTTATGTTATGTTATGTTATGTTATGTTATGTTATGTTATGTTATGTTATGTTATGTTATGTTATGTTATGTTATATTATGTTATGTTATGTTATGTTATGTTATGTTATGTTATGTTATGTTATGTTATGTTATGTTATGTTATGTTATGTTATGTTATGTTATGTTATGTTATGTTATGTTATGTTATGTTATGTTATGTTATGTTATGTTATGTTATGTTATGTTTTGTTAATATATATATTGGTTTGTGGGCGTGTGTGCGTTATTATGTTTATATACATAACAATGATGTGCTTATATATATATATTATTGTTGTTATGTTTATATAAAAATAAATATATTAATGATGTTTATATATGTTATTATTTTATTATAATCTGGTAGATAATTTCCTGGCCTTTATTTTTCGATAACGATATTAGCGTATGTCCGCCGCGGCTACGAGTTATATGGCTCATTCGACCAGTTCAATTTTTGACTACTTTTTCCAATAAATCTGGCCGTATAGTGACTTGATTATTGCAATAAACTGAGTGTTAATTGCGCTGTGTCGCAAGTTGGGCCGCCTAGGTGGAACTAATATTAAAATAGACGACATTTTTAGTTGATTAATTTTTGGAAACGAAAATTCAGCCAGGATGGCTCGATAGTGCTCGCGGTTCATTGCAATGACAGCTCCTTCATCACTTCGAAAAAAATAAGCACGCACCGATGCTGCCGCCAGCGTATAAACCACACGTAAAATGGACGAAGTGTTCTAGGAATTTCGCGATCAAAATTATTTTTCAAAGCAAGTTATAAAGGATGGTTAAACTTCAAGGGCCGATGTTGAATGTAAACCACACCTAAACGTCGAGCTCTTTTCTGCACTTCATTTAACAGTTTTCAATCTCAGACGAATTCAATTTGAACCATGGAAAAACACGCAATAGAGAGACGCGTTAAAGTTATTCAGGCTTATTATGAAAACGGGCGTTCAAATCAAAATGCATATCGCGCACTTCATATTCAGCGATGAGACAAATTTTCACCTCAGTGGATTCGTCAATAAGCAGAATTGCCGCATTGGGACGAATGATAATCCAAAAGTGATTGCCGAAAAACCAATGCACCCTCACAGAGTGACTGTTTGGTGCGGTTTATGGGCCGGCGGCATCATTGGGCCGTATTTTTTCCAAAATGAGGCCGATTAGGCAATTACTATGAATAGTGTTCGCTATCGTGAGATGATAACGAACTTTTTATAACCCGAATTGGAAGATATGGATGTGGACGATATGTGGTTTTAACAGGACGGTGCCACTTGTCACACAGCTAACGAAACAATGGCTCTTTTGCGCGAAAAATTTGATGGCCGAATAATCTCACGTCGCGGCGCTGTCAATTGGCCGCCAAAATCATGTGATTTGACACCGTAGGACTTCTTTCTTTTGGGTTATTTGAAAGAAAAGGTGTACGTCGATAAGCCAGCAACAATTCAAGAGCTAAAGGAAGAGATAATTCGGCACATTAACGGCATAGAACCTCAATCAGCGTCAACGAAAATTTGGACCATCGGATGGAGGTGTGCCGCCGAGGCCGATATTTTGTTTCGTACGTAATTGAACCATACCAATATTATCATAATAAAGAGAAAAGACAATAGTGTTTTTAGAAAATTGTATTTAATTCAAAATCAACACTGGCCCTTGAAACTTAACCACCCTTTAGATAAGGAACTATTTGCATTTGGTGGTCTTTGGAGGTGTGCCGCCAAGGCCGATATTTTGTTCCATACGTAATTCAGCCATACCAATATTATCATTATAAAGAGAAATGACAATAGTTTCTTGAAAAAATTGTATTTTATTCAAAATCAACACCGGCCCTTCAAACTTAACCACCCTTTATAACATATTATAGTTATTCTCACATACACATATTTCAACAAAAACCACAACCAATCAATACAGGTTTATTTGCATTATTTTATAAGCACTCGCTGTGAAAATTTGAGTACCAAGAGTACCAGAAAGTGGAATGGCTCCTATGCACTTAACTCTAGCACGCTGTCAAAATATTTTGTTCCATGCTGCTGATTATCATACGATTTCCGCTAAAAGCTCAGTGTGATATGCACATTTGCAACATATTGTCACTTGTCAATTTTCATTTTCGCGTTATTGAAAGTTTACATTTGCGACGGAGACAATTTCCTAAAAAATTCATTTGAAGAAAGTGCAAAGTATTCAATTTGTATTAATTGGGCGATTATTTCAAAAATTTTATGGCACACCAGTAATCTGCTGCAAAAGCACCTGTAAAATTCCTTGTGGTAAATTTATGAAAAGCTTCGCTAATCCATTTAATGGCATTCAATTTAAGTGGCTTAGAAATTAAAAGCTTTAAGTCAAGTTGTTTGGGGCAAACCAAGAAAATAAAGCCAACAAAAGAGAAAAATGTATGTATGTTTTAAAGCTGTCCACGCCTATGAAACCTATCACATTAGTATGTCAGCGGCTATATATTATGTTTTTTTTTGTTCGCTTGCAACATCGTTCTAAGATCAACAAACAAAGCCAGAGATAGCTGTGCAAACAACTGCAAACGTTTAACGTATGTAACAAAGCATATTTCAAGGCGCTTTGGCTTGTTTGCACAGCACAAGGCCACCAAAGTAGCCACAATTGTTGCTCTAATCACCCCACATAAATCACAAGTGCAATTCTGTAAACGCACTTAAATGGCGCAAGGCGGCAAGAAGAGATAAAAGCGGCATATGTCCGTATGTAGGTATGTATTGGAAACTCAGAATATGAGAGCGTATGAGTGCGTGTGGAAAGCGAGGTAGACAAAGAAGGAAGTAGTGAAGTAAAAAACTTAGATATGTATAAAAATTCTGTTTATGATATATTGTAAATAACAATACATACGCACAGTAGGTTTTATGTCACGCAGGTGTTGGCGTTTTCTTTAAACCCCCAGCGACAGGACAGTGTACACCTTGCGGCACTTCACGCCAAGTTAGCACTTGAGAAATGAGTTTGTAAATACCAACATTTATTGTAGAAAAATTTGGACAGATTCTAGTGGTATGGGCAACCCTGGGTGTTATGCTAAAGAAAGATTTCACGCAGAAATTGGTTTGGGCCCAACGGTGATGAATGTAAAAGTAATTTGCAAAAAGCCCAAGGTAAATACTGCGCAGCAAAGGCGAGCATTCGTGAAATAATGTTTGTATTAAGCGGAATTCACGGCTTGATATTATATGATGAATGTGATTAATTTTGTTTTTCTGTGTTCAAATAGATAAGGTATTTTTTTGTTTTTCGCCCAATCTGTCAGATTCGGGAGGTTTTGAAGATTGTTTGGAAATAAGCTTGATGTATGGATTTTTGAAATAAAAAGTTAAAAAATTTCTTAAATAGCTCATAAAGCAAGCAAAACATGTAAATATTAAACACAAGTTTTGCTTCAATGCAGAAGTAGAAAAAAAAAAAAATTAAAAAAAACTCTATTGAATGTAAGTGGATCTCAATATTGCTTTTTATTCTGAAAAGGTAGAGCTTAAAAAACTCTGAACTTGAACTCAATGTAAAATTCTCATATTCGCATAGTTGTTTAGTGACAAAGCTTTCTAATTGAAAACTAAGTAGACAATTAGCTCGAACTTCTCGTGGAGAATAAAACACTAATTCCTTATGGACTCACTTATAATGGCAATAGATGGATAAGCTCGGGTAAAATATCTCCTTAGATTTTTTTTCAAGATGACCTCTAACCATTGGGAACATGCCTTGCCGTTAAAGGACGAAGCTTGGCCGGAATATTTTTGTATGATAGTGAATATGACTTTAGCTTTTGCTTCCGAAAAAAAATCATTACGAGAAATAGGCCATCTAATAAGCAGAAGTGATTGTGTTGTGCGAAATTTAAAGACAAAAGAAAATTGAGCTAAATTAATCAGCGTGCACGAAAACAAATTTTAAACATCCGTGGAGTGCGAAAAGTTATTTGCGTGACGCGAAAGAGTACAAAGAGTTTACGTGATATCTGGGCTGAATGTAACCTCAATATTTGTCGGGCTATGCTAAGACGAGTTTTATAGCGTTCGGGGAGTATTAAGCTCTGTTAAATGAAACCACCATGAGGCGGAAAACCGTCACTCGTCATAATAGTGGTCGTTGTGGAATCTGGTTGTTTAAAATAAATAAAACAGCTCTTCAAAAATGTATAAGTTTTCCAGATTTTACCAATTTTTTAAGATTCTTCCACTCAATGTTCATGTGTATGTATATATTCTATCAAAAAATTACTGGGAATTGTGCAATAAAACGCAAAATGATTGCTTAATCATCAAAATTTACTTTGTCGTCTTCAAAATAGGCTCCATTCGAAGCAATACCCATATGCCAACGATTAGTCCAGCCATCAAAGCACCTTTTAAACGTGTTTGAAGAGATCTTCAGCTCCTTCAGCGAATTCTCCTTAAAGGCCTCTATCGAAAGCGGTGTCCGCGGAGTGGCAATTTAAGTTTTGAGAAAAGAGAAAAGTTACAGGGGACTAAATCCGGTGAATACGGTGGTTTTACAATGATATTTGTCGAGTTTGTGGTAAAAAAAATGTTCACAATATGAGCCTTGTGAGACGGTGCGTTATCATGGTGCAAGGCCCATGAGTTTTCCTTCGACAAATTGGGCCGTTTCCTACACACATTCTCTCTCAATCGTCGCTTTACTTCCAAATAATATTCTGTATTTACCGCAGAACCATTCAGAACGATTTCCGAGTGCACAACACCATGATAATCAAAGAAAACGAGTAGCATGACTTTCACTTTTGACCTACTTTGACGTGGTTTTTTGGGTTTCGGCTCATGTGGATAACGCCATTCAGCCACATCAGCCGCCTATTGAATGGTTTGCGTGCCAAACTCATATACCTACGTCTCATCACCTGTTATGATGCGCTGGATAATCGTTGGGTTCGAATTCACTTGCTCAAGCTTGTCTTCAGTCACCTTCTTCTGATGAATTTTTTTAAAGAAATTCAAGTGATTCCTAAGATACGCTAAGGTCACGAGCTACCTCCCTCAAAGTTAAGTGATGGTTTTCCTGCTCCATTTCCTTGACTTTGTCGACGTTTTCGTCCGTTGAAGACGTTGGTGGGCGACCAGATCGGAGCAAATCTTCCACGACTTCGCGGTCCTGTGCGAAAGCCTTATACCAATCGTCGTGTTTTTGACTGCGTCGAGCGGTTGACTGATATAATTAAATGCCGAAAACAAGCTCATTGACAGATCACGCACAAGCTCTGCAAAAATATAGAGGGTAGTTGTACCAATAATACAGCACAAAATTTAGACATATGTATATGTAACGCGCGCTTTATAAATGAACAATTCCCGATATTTTTTGACAGAATGTATGTTGTTTGTTTTTGACAGATATAAATGTTAGAAGTTTGTTGACGATTAAAGATTTGTCGACTGTTAATGAGAGCAGAAACAAAAAAAAAAGAATGTATCAGAAGTTCTAAGAGGATTGCGCCAGCACTAGTGCACTTTATCTGGATGGAGGACTACTTCGAGGAAGGCAAAATATAACCCGATGAATAAGTAAATAATTTTCGAAAAAAAATAAAGGAAACTATTAAGAACCACTAGAGCTTGGCGCCGCAATTCAATGAACTCTGAACAAGTCGTAATAATATTGACCATATTCATCCAAGTATCATCCATGGATATTCTGCGCTCTAACATGGCCACGCTTAGAAGCTGGACTGAGAACAGGGGATTCGATATAAACCCCTCAAAAACTCAAATAATTCTCTTTACAAAGAAACATAGGCTCCCTGCAATCTCCCCGCTAATTTTTAAGGGTGTGGAGATTCCTTTGAAAGAGAATGTCAAGTACCTAGGATTCATATTAGACAGGAAACTTACGTGGAAATCTAATATTGAGGAAAGAGTAAAGAAGGCCAACGTTGCATTATACACTTGCAAAAAAGCGGTCGGTATCAAATGGGGACTAACTCCCCGTATTACGCACTGGCTCTATACTTCGGTAGTTAGGCCAATCCTAATGTACGGAATACTTGTATGGTGGCCATCTGCTCAAAAGGCGACTTACGCTAAAATCATGAGTAAGGTCCAAAGAACAGCTTTTTTATGCATCTCTGGCGCTTTAAGGACTACTCCAAACAAAGCGCTGGAAGTGCTAATCAACTTACCTGCCCTAAATCTGGTAGGAAAACACGTCGCCGCCGCCTCGGCGCTCAGACTAAAAAGTATGGCGCTATGGAAAGACCGGTGCTTTGGCCACGCTTCCATTTTGCACTCTCTGAATAGTCATAAACAAGAAATAGACTACTCTATCCCTAGACTCACCTTTGAAAGGCTCTTCAAGACGAGTATACCGTCAAGAAGTGAGTGGCATACAACAAGGTCATGGAGAAGGGGGGAATTAAACTTTTACACAGATGGCTCCAAGCTAGACGATAAGGTTGGCTACGGAGTTTTCTCGAAGGAATTAGGACTGGAACTATCCGTTCGACTACCAGACTACTGCAGCGTCTATCAGGCAGAGGTACTAGCTATAAAAGAAGTGGCTATATACCTAAATACGCACGCCGTAACAAAAACGATTATAAACATATTCTCGGATAGCCAGGCGGCCATCAAATCAATGAATGCGGCTTTACTAAGATCGAAGGTTGCACAGGAATGCCGGGCAGCCCTAAATGACATTAGTGACGTATTCAAGGTCAGCCTTATTTGGGTTCCGGGACATAGAGATATTGAGGGAAACTGTAAAGCAGATGAGCTAGCCAGAAAGGGTACTGCTCTCCAACTGCTGAGTGATAAAAGTACCATCGGAATACCCATGGCCACGAGTAAACTAATGATAAAAAACCACTTCATCCAAGAGGCCAATAGGTCATGGAGAAATGAGGATACGTGTCTAACAGCTAGGCTACTATGGCCGCAAATAAACAAGAAAAGAACAAAGGAATTGCTTAGCCTCTCAAGAGACAATATCTCGAAGGTCGTGGCTTGTCTAACCGGTCACTGGCTATTTGGCAGGCATTCCTCGAGACTAGGAGTTTTCTCCCATGAATATTGCAGAAGTTGTAGAGATGAGGAAGAGGAAGAAACAGTTGAGCACTTCCTTTGCAATTGTCCAGCCCTAGCTAAAATCAGAGCAGGTTGTCTGGGTAAATACTTTTTTAATTCTCTTACAGAACTGTCAGGCGTGGGGTTGGCATCAATACTACGCTTCATAAGAGCCACGAAATGGTTCCACGAAGGAAGATAAATGAGGTTCCCGTGTAGCACAGTGGTATCACAACGGACCTGGAAGGTCTAAGTGAGTTGGTCGTGCAGACCGACTACCACCATAACCTAACCTAACCTAACCTAAGTATCATCCACGAAGACAACTAACAAAGGTAAGCCCCAGCGCTGAGTTGTGTATTCATACAAATTTTGGAAACTTGAAAAGTCAAACCTTGTAACAAACCTCGTCTGGGTTCTCTGCCACAGAATCTTATGTTCTTACGACTAAGAGCTAAACGAAAATATTAACAACAAGAGAAAATCTGAATTTTCAATGCAGAATCTGAAAAACTTTTCGGAATGCTCCATGATTGACGATGGATTTATAAACCATGGCTTGAAGGTAAGTAACAGTAGAACTCTTAGGAAACACGCTATTTATGTCCTCGGTGACTGTGGTATAGAAGGCTCTCATCATGCCCGTCCTAACGTATGGCGCAGAACCATCGCTGATGACAACATCCGATGAGCGACGCTTGGGGTGTTTGAGAGAAAGATTCTGCGCAAGATTTTTTGTCTTTTGCACGTTGGCAACGGCGAATAAGGCAGGCGATGGAACGATGAGCTGTATGAGCCTTAAGCCGACATAAACACAGCGCAGCGAATATATCCGAATGGATAAAACGCTCCGGCTCTGAAAGTATTCGATGCGGTACCAGCTGGTGGTAGCAGAGTAAGAGGAAGACCTCCACTGCGTTGGAAAGATCAGATGGAGAAGGACTTGGCTTCAATTGGTGTGCCCAATTGGCGCCGGTTAGCACGAGAAAGAAACGACTGGCGCGTTTTGTTAAACTCAGCCAAAATCGCGTATGTGGTTATCGCGCCAATGAAGAAGAAGAAGACCGTGGTCGTATCCGATTCTCTTGTTTCAACAACTTATTTCGTATCTTATGTAATAGAAATCAGAAATATGGCGATTGCATTGCACCGCACCGTACCGCCTTTCTGTGTTTGTGATACGCATATCGCATATTTCCTCGAATTTTCCGGCAATTGGAGGTAAATTAAACAACAATAAAAACGAAAATACAACATAACAAAAAATATCAGAAATACAGAAAGCAAGGCGACAGTAAAAAGTGCAAATAAACCAGCAAGTGTCCCTTCTGTTGCTCATTCCGACAATACCTTGCCATACGTCGATGGACACGTACGTATGTAGATTATCACATACATACACTCATAATGTACCCATTTGTTGCGCTGTTGAGCTTGCCGCGTAACACATAAATGAGTGAAGCACTGCCTACCAAACAATGTTTGGCTTACTCGTGTGTTCGGGTCTATGTTGTATTTATAATGGAAGTAGGCCGTGTAGCAGTCAGGTCAGTCCTGCGGCTATGACCACTAAATTGGGGGATGACATGGCTGTTGTGCTGGCACTTCAATTCTCTTATTTTCTCGATTATTTTTCTACCTGTTTTGCTTCCTTTTTTGCGTTTATGCTTCTATGCGTCCTGCTCTTCAACGTCAAATATGATTGGTGTTAAAAAGCAGTTTAGCTCAGATTTGGCGACGAACGCATAATTGTACCTACTTATACATACCACCTTGCTCAAAAAGTTCCCGGAATATATTCAGAAAATTCAATACATAGGTTTATTTCCCCAAAGGTGTTTGATCCAGCTTTCGAAACTCTTCTGCAACTCTATCCCCGGTATATTCATCAGAGCCCTCTTCGATTTTCCCATTAGTTTCGATCGGCAGTTCGAACACCAAAGTTGTTCCCCGTAGTAGTTTTTTTGACTTGATCAAACAGAAAAAAATCGTTCGGAGCTTTATCAGGTGAATTCGATGGCAGTTGGATGGTATTTATAATCCACAAAAACGGTGAGCAACTCTGTCGTTTTTGACTGAAAACTACGTGGCCTTTTTGGTCCTGGTTCACTTGGAGCTCTTTACTAACTCGTCCGATGTCTGGATTTCGTGTCATGCTCATAAACGCACTTCATCTCTAGTAATGATGCGTTTCATGAATCTTGCGTCAAATTCAGCCTTGGAAATCATGTCTTTGGCGGTATTCGATACCAACACTGACATATTTTTGTTGGTTAAGTTCTTAGTGAACAACTTTACAACAACACGGCGTAAGCCCAAATCTTTAATTACAATGTCCTGAGAGGCTTCCAAAGCAATGTTCAAGTCCTCTGCCTGCTGCCTGATGGTTAATTTGTGATTTTTGGTCAGAAAAAACTTTACTGGTGTTTTCATCAGTTTTCGGTGTTGAAGGCCTGCCATTATGTCTATCAGTCTCGATGGATTCACGATCTCTTCCGAAGCGCTCATGCCACTTGTTTTCTTTCCTTTTCATTACCGAAACAAATTCTCAACATTTGTATGATTTTCATTGATTTTCGCACCATCCTTGTTGTGAATTCAAGTCCATTTTCAAAACTGCAGAGGTAGATTTACTCAAGGCAGTGTAACTTTTACCAATGTTAAGCAATGACGATAAAATTTTGTAGATATATTAACTACAGATATGGAAACCTAACAAAAAACTCAATGCAGTTAACTTAGATTGTCACGAGGGGTTATTCCGGGAACTTTTTCATCAAGGTGGTATACGTAGAAGTGTGTAAATATGTATGTATGGGGAGATTTTTTCTTTTTTTCTGTTGTTAATAATAATATGTACCCATGTATGTGTTAAGACCATTGTGTCACCGAGGCCATCGTCAACGTCAACGTAAAATTATCAGTGATTGCTTTTATGCGCAGGGCTGTAGGCACTGATGCGACGATAACTAAATGAGAAGGGCACACAATTACTCGTATTTATGGATGTAATTTATTTGAGTGTTAGTGGAGGTTGATGTCAACAAAATATTAATAAATGTCTTCAAAACAAAAAGTATTTTGACATTGATGTGCAATACTATAATTGGGATTAAGGCAAAGTTGAAAATGTAAATAATACATTTTTCTTAGAAAAATAATAAAACGATTTTTTTAAGTATGCTCTTGCTCTTTTTCAACGGCTGGGTTGGTGTTGGAAATATTGCGGGCGCTTAAATCCAATTCCTTCAACTATTTCGTCAGACTGAGACCTCTCTACTCGCTCCAAAAATTTATGAAACTGCCAGACCACTCGAAATGGAACCCATACAACTTGTACTTATTCTCAGTATCTTCTTAGATTTAATCAATCTCCGTTAACATGGAATATTGATATGGAATTAATTACCCTTGAATTTTGTGAGCTTCAGCTTAAAACATTTAAGTAAACCACTTCTCCTTTTAGTTCCAACTCATTTCACACCCCTCCCTAGTCTCTAGACTTGGCTACCTCGTATCCCTCGGATTACTATTTGTTCCCCAATTTGAAAAAATCACTGGCGAGAAAAAGGTTTTACTCAAAGGAGGAGGGAACTGCCGAAACGAATTGCTATTATTTGAACAAATCCTATTAATAAATACTGTTTCTGACACGAAGACGGAACTTCGGGACAGCAGTATCCACTGTTTTTGGCACCTAAAGACGACCTCATACCCACAGTTTCATTTGGAAGGAAATTTGATGTCAGATGTCCATGTGCGTGAGCAATGTAGCAATCCAGAATGCATGCAGGGAGGTTTGACGGATATTCTCTTTACCGCTGAGTCCAAGAGTGAAATAGGGTCTGGAGCCGTATGGTACTTAAACGATAGTAATACGTATCACTATGTTATGGGGGAAATGGCAACTGTTTTCCAAACGGAAGTTTTTGCCATCCTGAAAGTAGCCGAATGGATAATCGAGAAGAGATGGAGCGGGAAACAGATTGGAGTTTTCAGTGACAGTCAGGCTGCATTGAAGGCCCTGAAGAACGCGAAGCAAACCTCAAAGATTGTTCAAGAATGCAAGAAGAAGCTCAATTCTGTCGCAAGACAAAACAGGCTTGTACTTATATGGGTTCCGGGACACTCCGGTGTTCAAGGAAACGAAATCGGCCACGAATTGGCCAACCGTGCATCAGCGCTTCCACAAGGGCTAGGGCCAATAATCGGAATCAGTTCCGCAGGAATCATGAATTGGGTCATCGTTTATGTAGGCAATCTACATAAAGAGCGATGGTCCGGTCTAGAACGCTGCAGAACTGCCAAATGTTTTGTGACAAGTCCGAAGAGAAAACTGTCGAACTTTCTACTAAAACTTAGAAGGAAGGACGTTCGGTTGATGGTCGGTAACATTACAGGACACAACCCATGGGGTCAGCATATGACAATGTGCCGTCATGCTGGGAGGAGGCGGATAGCACTGAGCACTTTCTCTGTGAGTGTCCTGCCTTTGCTAGAGCACGGCTACGAGTTTTGGGTTCCGATGTCATGCGAATGAGTAATATTCGTTCTCTAAAACTAGAGGATATTTACAGATTTGCCAAAGAATGTGGGAAATTCTCACAGGACTAACTATCTCTATCTTTGACTCTATTCTTTCCTGTATCTTTCTCTGATACTTTTCTCCTTCCCTTCTTGACTAGCCACCCCCTTTCCAGAGCTTTAAATACAATGGAATTTTTAGTCTGAATGTCTTAGGAGCCACTAAATCTCCTGGTGCTCCTTGGCTCGACTTTTTCAAGTTTCAAATTTCCAATCCTATTATTCGGAAAGGATCAACAAATTAGAACATCGTTGGAAGAAATGTATAAGTCTAATTATAGACTAACGTATTCAAAGCGAGAGTATTTGACGCCTTATGCTCCACAAGGAATTAGAGGAAAGGTGCTATATTTGGTACTCTCATAGAGTTTAACCCTCTGTTGACACCTTTTTTAAATTCTTCGTTTGGGCACCCGGGTCTGGCTCTTTTCTCGTCCTGCTCGAGGACCCTTTTCAAAAGGTTCTATCCATAAGCTGATGGAAAATTTGATTTTAGGAATCTACCTGGAAGTTCAAGTTGTTAATATAAATATGTTAAATTCAATTCAGAAACACAAGTATGTTAAAAATGAAAAAGCCATTTTGGCCTGAGCCGTGTGCATAACGGAGGGTTAAGAGTCAAATTTTTAACTCCAAAGCAGTGAAGGCAAAGCTCCTCCTCCTATTTGTTGCTTTACTTCTAGATGTTGTTCCACAAATGGAGGGACCTACAGTTTCAAGCCGACTCCGAACGGCAGATATTTTTATGAGGAGCTTTTTCATGGCAGGAATACACTCGGAGGTTTAGCATTGCCTGCTGAGGGGCGACCGCTTTTAGAAAAAACCTTTTCACTCATTTTTTGGTTCATGCCCAGAATTTCAAATCCAGGCACTATCGAATGCTAGTCACGGACCAACCCAATCGGCTAGGGTTTGTTTTGTGGAAGATGGAGAGGTTTAAACTGCCTAATGCAACATCAAAGCTGCCGTCGCAGCAATGGTTTGACCGCAGACTAAAAAACTAAATTGAAAAACAATAACTTGGAGTCTTTGAGCTAACCAGCTCCGTGAGGTAATACCTTTTTGGCATTTCAGCGGGGAGAGTGTTAGATAGTGGAGAGTTGTTTAGTACGTACATAGGTGCAGATGTGAGGCTACAAGTCGTGTATAGTGTTATGCAGGTATAGCTATAGTCATGAGAGTTTCCTTTCATCCCGAAAAAAAACAAGATTAAAAAACTCTACTCGTTGGGACCGCTTTCGCATTACTTCCTCGTTATAAGGTATATGAATAATGATTTCCCACATTTCCTCACTGCTTTGCATCTAGTCAAATAAATTAAATAATTCCGGAATTAAAAAATAAGAAATAATCGAATAATGAGAACAAATCAACGGTTGTGGTTATGATTATTTCTGCATAAAATATGCTCTATGTTTTTTAATTATTTTTTATTATTTTTGAATAACAACTAAACTATTGTAACGGAGTATTAACTGCTCTGCCTTAGAACTGCTCATCTAACACTCCTTTCCCTCTGAACCCAGCTTTTCCAAACAGCCTGTTTCTTAGGCCTACCTTTAGATAAGATAAACGACGACGACCAATGACTTTGATAAGGCTGGCAGTGTTTTGTGAACTGCTACAGTAACAACAATAGAAACAAGAAGAGATTTCACACTTGCTCTTTAGCTGAACCGTACAGTTATTTCCTTATTTGGATACGCTATTTTTTGCTAGCCAAACAAGTAGGCGAAAGTTGGATGAAAAAGGTTAACGTTGCTCATTAGATATATTGGATGACCGAAAGAGATGGAGGGGGTTTGCATTCAGACAATTCTGAAATCTCTTGGTTTGGAGAAGCACGATTGCAGTCATTTTGATGTTTTATATCCGTAGGGGGATCAAACTCTTGGATCGGTATGGCTAGACGATATGATGTGTAAACAAAATTTGTTGCCATTTCAATCAGTGGGTTCAGAGTTTATAAATTAGATGCCTACATATTTATATATATGTATATGCTTGTCTGCATAAAGGGATGCAAAAAACTGTTAAAGGATATGTAAACTAGCTAAATAAAAGTTGAAACCACAAGCGATTCAGCAGTCTCGTCACTTCTAGAGTTGCGGAAGTCTCCTTTGGCTGCACAAAAAGACGCACAGCATGTGGCAATCAGTCTGGCAGAAGCAGAAAAACTACAATACGAAAAACACAAAACGACATCGAAACTTGTAAACTATTTTCTATTCATAATTTATGCTCGCTTTGAATATTTCATGGCTGCACAGGCAAAGTCACCCATACATTTATGCATATAAAAGCATAGCAAGCAATAAGTTTATATGTATTTATGCTCAGCGAGACAATGATGAATCTTTGATGAAACAAGTTTATACTTGTATTGTTACAAAAACGGAAACCAGCACACAAACACACACTCGATTGAACTGTTAAATATTTACATGCACACACTTGATGGCAGAGTTCAAGAGTTTCGCTCCTTTTTCATATGCTTATATGCAACTTATGTCATGCAACATGTATTCGAAGGATGTTTATTTTAGTTGAATGTGCGGAAAGAGTGAATGTATTAGTAACTTCAAATGGTTAGACGTTGAGTCGTACTTAGGGTATTGCTTGAGTGTAAAAAGTGCTGTGACTATTGTTTAACTAAGTATTTTTCTCGTTATTTTTGCTCCAAGTGGATTAAGATGAAAGCACTTCTCGTACAATAAAATTGTAT
The DNA here is from genome assembly GCF_027943255.1 of Anastrepha obliqua. Taxonomy (NCBI): domain Eukaryota; kingdom Metazoa; phylum Arthropoda; class Insecta; order Diptera; family Tephritidae; genus Anastrepha; species Anastrepha obliqua. The sequence continues at coordinate 37,977,299 of NC_072896.1, forward strand.
CATAAATATTTAAACTTGACTATTCTTTCCCCCTTTCATATCTAAATATTGGGTATGGGAGTAAGTTTCCGCCCTCGTAAAAGAGGTGTCGCTGCTGATACTACTTCCGAGTTCGCTCTAGTAATATACTGGGGATTTGAAGGGGTATATGTGAGATCTCGATCGCAGTAGTTGACATTCGTTTGAAGCGTAGATATCCGTTTTTATCCGACGTCAAAAATGTCTACGTTCATTACAAATTATTAACTTTTAAAGAAAAGTGCGGCTGAAACGTGGCCTATATTGGTCAATATTTACTGTAATCACGCTCTATCAAATACAACTGGTAAAGAGTGGTTTCGACACTTTCAAAGTGGCAATTTCGACGTGAGTGATAAAGATCGCGAAGGGGTTCCGAAAAAAAAAATCGAAGATATTCAACTACAACAATTATTGGATGAAGACGCATATCGAAACTTTTATGATGTGTCTTAGGAATGGGATGTTGACAGATAAACGTTTGCATGCCATGGGAATGGTTCAGAAAGCAGGTAGTTGGGTGTCACATCAATTGAAGGATGGATATCGAGAGACGGTTGGTGACGTCTGAGAAGCTTCTTGAACGGCAGAAAAGAAAATGTTTTATACATCGCGTGAAGAATGGACCTATAGGGTGGGCCATGTAAAATTTGCTTTATGATTCGGCTATAAAAAAAAATAATCAATATCTTTTCAAACTTTTTTTTTTATTTTGAAGATTGAACATTGTCATTTATGAATGAAAAATAATATCGTTCAAATGACTGACACGAAGGCCACGACTGCCTTTACAGTAGGCCATTCGATCAACCCAATTTTTAAGCACATTTTCGATTGTTTGGGCTCCAATTTCATGAATGACAACTTCGATTTCGTGTTTTAAAGCATCAATCGTCTCTGGATGGTTCGCATAGCATTTGTCCTTAACGGCTACCCACAAAAAATGGTCCAACGAGCTTAAATCACAGCTCCGAGGCGGCCAATTGATATCGGAATTTCGGCTGATTATTCAGTTTTCAAAAACGGTAGCCAAAAGTTCGAGTGTAACTTTGGCAGTGTGACAAATTGCACCGTCCTGTTGAAACCAAATGTCGTCCATGTCATCCTCTTCAATTTTTGGAAACAACTCGTTGAGCATGTCACGGTAACGCTCGCCATTTACTGTAACCGCGGCTCCTCGCTCATTTTCGAAAAAAAAATGGCCCGATGAAGCCGCCAGACCAAAAACCGCCCCAAACAATGACTCGTTGTGGATGCATTTGCTTCTCGTGTGGATTTTCTGAGCCCCAAATCCGACAATTTTGCTTATTGACGTAGCCACCGATGTAAAAATCAGAAAAGAAGAAGAAGACTCACCACTTTGGAAATAGGTTTTCAATATTTCCCAATTTTGTTCAAGCGTATAGCGTCCCATTTCGTAAATGTCAAACCTTTAAGAAAATTATGAACACATTTGACATGTCATTTGTGTTACCATTCTCGAAAAAAAAGGTGGTTCAAAAAGCAAACGCTATTTGGCCCACCCTGTATTATGATAACCCTAAGCGTCGAAAATGTTGGAGCCTGCCAGTTGAACCAGGTCCATCGACAGCGAACAAAAATTTCATGCTTCACAGTTTATATTGTGCATCTGGTGGGATCAGAAGGGTGTCATCTATTATTAACTCCTTAAACCATCTGAAACCATCACTGGCGATCGTTATCGACTGGAGCTAATGCGTTTGAATCGAGCTGTCAAAGAAAAGTGACCATAATGGGACGGTAAACATGACAAACTGATTTTGTTGCATGTCAGCGCCAGCCCACACGTCACTAAATCGATCCAGAAATCTTGCACCAGCCGCCGTATCTCCAAGACATTGCACCTGCGGATTACCATCTGTTTCTATCAATGCAGTCAGCCCTTATAGGAGAGCGCTTCACTTCTTAGGAGAGCATTGCAAACTGGCTCAATGAATGGCTCAAGTCAAAAGAATTCTAATTCTTCGTCAGAGGAGTCCGTATGCTGCCTGATAAGTTGGAGTAAATTTATAGCTTCCAGTGGCACATACTTAACATAATATCATATATTATTTAATTGTTTAAATAAGGACGGAAACTTATTCCCGTACCCAATAATATACCTTGATAATAAAATAATATTTTGCAATAAAATGAAATTCAACAAGTCAATAAGTACAAGTGTTGCCTTTTATATTTTGCGCCTCGACGCCACTACGAGTGATTAGTTGTAAATCGATATTTTTATTGAAAAGTTTTACATATTTAGCATAAACTGATTGGATTGGGGAAAAATTTCATATCGTTTTTATATTTTTTTATTTTAAAACGATTTGCGGTTTTCCAAAGGAAAAGTATTCATGTCGATAGAACTCTTTCTGCTCTACAAAGCTATGTTAATTTTATTTTTGAGTTATTCAATTTTTTATTAGTTTTGAGGCTTAGAAATGGAATACCCAGTAGGCAAAAATCAGCATTTTCGATACCTGCTCTTTCTTGCTTTTCATCGAGGTAAAAAATCTGTTGAAGAAGCACGGGACATTTGCGACGTATGTATATGGAGAAGGTAAATCTACAGCACGGTAATGGTTTGCAAAGTTCAAAAGGGACGACTTTGGCGTCGATGACACGTCCCACAGCGGAAGGCCTTCTGAATTCGATGAAGAACGTCTCAAATCACTAGCTTTGTTACTATAGACATTTTTTGAAAAACTCAGTATGGTCTCAGGGTTTACTTTTGTTCCCGCACAACTATTCTCAGTTACGAATTTTCTCCTAGTAATCCACTTAATTCCTATTGAAATCATACACATTTTTATTAGCATATCCAAAAAAAAAAAAACGTTTTCTATAGATTAAAAAAATTGTTGTCCCCGAAGAGAGTCGGGCTGCACAGTCTGCTGGTAAGGTAGTTGCACAATGCTAGGAAAGTAAATTTATCATTAATTCATATAATTTGTGAACCACGTTTTGATGTTGTGCGGCAAATGGATAAACCTAGAGTTCTACTGTAGTAATTAACAGCATGGGAATCATCGGTATCGATAACGATAGGCTGAGAATGGCAAACTGTGACGACAATTCTATTCAGTAAAGTTTGGCATGAGGTACCTACACTGTACTGAGAGGTACCTACACTGAAGATGGCTGCTAACAATGAACTAAGGATTACGCTTTGAGGGAATGCACCTGGAATGCCCGGTCACTTAATGGGGAAGGTGTCACTGTCCGGCTGGTTGATGTCTCCATAAGAGCGAAGACTAACATCGCTACCATTCAAGAGTTGCAATTGACGGGGCAAGGCAAAAAAAAAAAACATTGGACCGTGTAACGTCTACTACAGCTGTCATGGAGAAGAGCGTATACTCGGTGGTACTCGCCAAGTACTTATGCTCAGTCCGCTGGGCGAATGTCTTGCAATAATCCGCATCAACGCGAAATTCTTCAACCTTTCGCTCATTGGCGCCCACGCCCTGACGGAAGAAAAGGACGATGCGACCTAAGATTCCTCTTATAAGTGCCTGGAACGTTCCTATGGGCGATGTCAGGGTGGGCCAGGGAAGAATTTTTGGTCCCAAAGTCAGAAAATTCAGCCTGCACAACGAAACATCCGGTAACGGACAGAGGCTGATCGACTTCGCCGGGGCAAAAACCGTGATAGTCTGCAGCACCAGTATACCAAGTTACGTGGCTGTCCCCTGATCGAAAAACACGAACCTACATCGATCGCTGCAGTAGATGGAAGGCACGCTTCTAGTCATTTAGATGAACGTACGATCCGAAAACCCAACATCGACTCGGATCGTTACCTTGTTGCAGCCAAACTACGCACACGTCTCTGTGCAAGAAAAAACGTATATCTATGTACTTACGCAAAGAATGTTCAACATCGAAAATCTGCAATCACAACAGACAGCCAGAAGATTCGCCACTCGACTCTCACTCTTGCTCTCGGAAAGAACAGCCCGAACAAACCAGCATGCACGAGCAATGAGCATTGTCTCTCGTTCTGTACGTACCACCACCGACGAGCCCGAAAAAACAATTCGTACGACAAGAAATGCCATTCTGCCCGCAAAGAAAGAATGCTGTCTTTAGGGCGCAACGCGAGCAATGTGGGATCGCTAAAGGGAGCGGTTATCGTGCCGATCAAGTGGAAAATGAAGCTTTGGTTTGTTATCTTGAATCGTTTAAGCCAGAACACCATTTGGAAGCAAATCATGGAAATTTACATTGAAAAAAACAAAAAAACAAATTTGTTGTCGAATTTCAAAGAACGAAGTGTTGAAGAAGCCGCCAAAACGTCGATTCGTCGTCATTTTTACTTTCTTGGCCTTTTTCTTTCCACTACGTGAGAAATTTTAGGTAAACATTTTGACTTACGTGTCTGTAAAATTCAGTTCGTTGTGATAGGGCTTACCTAGATTTTTATTCAGAAATTATTTGCAAAAGTATTAAAAAACTGTCCTGAGTGAATGGACCAAGAAACTTGTAGCCACGGAGGACATATGCCGACTAAGCAAAAAAAAAAAAACTCAAAAAAATGCCATGAAATTATCTACCCGATTATAATATATAAAAAATTTATTCCAACAATATTACTGTTCTGTGTTATCATTTTAAGTTCTCAAGCTCTTAAAAACACCCGATATTTTCACTACCGTGATATCCAAGCCGAGCATTCCAAGGGTGATAGATTACCAGATTTTCCATTTAACTTTAGTGATAAATAAAATTGTGAGGAGACTTTGGATGCCACGTCACTAGCGGCATGTGGCGTCATGAAAACCACGCCATCCATGGCTCTGGACATCATACTACATCTGCCACCCATAGATCTCTTCTGCAAATACCCAGCGGCCTACTCCGCTTTAAGGCTCAAAGCGAGCTCACAATGGAAGACTGTCACACATAGCCATTCAACCATCTTAGACTCCTACACGGATATACCCAGAGACTGTGATTATCACCTTCCCATTCTTTGCTTCGAAAGGAATTTCCTAATGAAAATCCCTTCTAGACTGGAATGGTTTGAAGAAGATCCAACACCCAACACACCCGTTAAGATCTACACGGACGGATCCAAAATGGACACCGGTGTAGGATCAGGGTTATTTTGCGAAGAGCTTTCTATTAGTGAATCCTTTAAATTACCGGATCACTGTAGTGTTTTTCAATTGGAAATAAACGATATTAATGAAGCCTTAAAATGGTTAAAGATAAACAGAATATCATCAACGGATATCTGCATTCTATCAGACAGCCAAGTTGCCCTACGAGCCCTGGATGCATATGCTATAATCTTATGCTGGGTTCCAGGCCACAGGGATATACTAGGGAACTGTAGGGCAGACCAACTTGCGAGAAAAGGTACCTGTATGCCAGGCATAAGTAATTTTATGGAGATCCCTTTCCCAACTTGTAAGCTTCTTATTAAGGACGCACTAATCAGTTCTACAAATCAAAGATGGATTAGCTTTAATACCTGTGAAATTGCTAGGCAAACATGGCCAAGGCTAAATTTACGTCTGTCCAAGAGTATTATAAAACTGAGTAGGCTTCAAATCAGGACCTTAGTAGGGGCCCTCGCAGGACATTGTCTCATAGGAAGCCATGCAAGCAGAATAGGCGTTTACACGCATGATTTCTGTCCTAGCTGCAAAAATGAGGAGGAGTTTGAAACAATTCAACACCTTTTTCGCACATGCCCGGCTCTAGGCAGAAGCAGGAACCGATTTTTAAAATCCTACTTCTTAACGAATATAGATAATCTATACACTTTAGGTATCAACAACCTTTTACGCTTTGTCAAAAGTTCAGGATAGTTTAATATGGAAAGGGGAATGTAGCCCAGCCCCTGGGGCTTACAACGGACCCTTTTCGTGGTGTAAGGGGCATTGTTGTCTCTATGTGTGATGTGGCTGCCAAACCTAACCTAACACAATCTCATTATCAGCCGAAATCTTTCGCATATATTAACACACTTGCCCAATCAGTGGTTGTTCAGAAGGCAACGAAGTGTAATTGGTTAATTTTTTTGGTCTATCACTAACATAATCTCACATTCTTCGTAAACAAACTGCTTCGTGACCACAAGTGACTGCAGCCCATCAGCAGATTCTGCCAAATTCGCTCAGAGCCGAATAACGATCTGTTAAAGAGCTCACCTTTAAAATAATTGCACCATGAAAGCATCTTTACCAACCAAATAGTCAAGCACCCTTACTTTTTTTCAATCTTATGGTACATCATCACTAGCAAAAGTCTAAGTCTTTATGAATAGACAATCGTATCAATAATGCCATAGCTGAAAAGTTCCAAGCAACACCAGCTCTACATTCTTATGTATAGGGGTTTTCAGTAAGAGCGCTTCAACTTTTGAACTTTTTTGAATGAAACACAAACGGTTTGACTTTTTTAACTATATTAATTTTTTTTTATTATCGAGTTTGAATATATACATTTAAGTATGAAATTCGATTTCTTTTGTATGACCACCGCGTGCACGTTTTACGAAGTCCAATCGTTGAACCCAATTTTCGACCACTCTTTTGCATAAATCGGCCGAAATTCCAGCAATTTCGCGTCCAATATTGGCTCTGAGCTCACAAATCGTCGCCGGCTTGTTACTGTAGACCAATGACTTCACATAACCCCAAAGAAAATAGTCTAGAGGCGTCAAATCACACGAGCGCGGCGGCCATTCGACCGGTCCATTTCAGGAAATAATGCGCTCATCGAACTTACTCTTCAACAAATCAATTGTAGCTTGTGCTGTGGGGATTGTGGCCCCGTCCTGTTGAAACCACATGTCGTCTAAGTCCATACCATTTAATTGCGGCCAAAAATAATCGTTTATCATGTCGCGGTATCGATTTCCATGCACAGTAACGTGGCGATCGTTCTCGTCAACGAAAAAATATGGGCCAATCACGCCGCCGGCATGTAAACCGCACCAAACAGTGATTTTTTCGGGATGCAACGGTGCCTCATGAATCACGTGTGGATTGCTTTCTGCCCAGTAACGCATATTTTGCTTGTTGACAAAGCCATTGAGCCAAAAGTGAGCTTCATCACTGAAGAACCGTAAAATGGCCGTAATGCTCTTAAAGTAGCAGCAACAGAACGATTATTTTCATAAAAAATTTGCACGATTTGCAATCATTGCTCAAGTGTGTAGCGTTCCATGATGAAATGTATACTAATGAAGTTTACAAATGACAAGCGAAAAAAAAAAATATTGCGTCGTTCGCCCTCCCTACCGAAAAAAAGTTGAAGCGCACCTATTGAATAACCCTATACCATTCGATTGCTATAATGATTTATAGAACACTTCCAGCTGCGACAACTACTTTTTCATGGAATGAAATAAAAGCAACTCAATTTATTATAGTAGAAATAACTTAACCATATTTCACAAATTTCATATACCAATTTGACCACTTGCCATTAAAATTCACTCTTGTATTTATTTCACAAAAATGTTTAAACTTTCGAGTGACACTGGCTTGGTCAACAGAAAACTTTGCTGCCCACAATTTGTAGCTCTTGTTTGCTGTGTAGTGCTTGTTTATTTCTGCGTGCTGCTCTGTCTCTAAATTGTGTTTGTCTTTATTTTGTGTTATTTTATTTTTAGTATTTTTCGTTTAAGTGCTAAGCAAATAAGTACTTTAAAACAGTCGCCTGGAAGTTCCCTAAATACATTTTAATGCGCTTTGAAATGGATCTGACACAAGTATGTCACAACTTTTGGGGCAGGTGGTAGCCAACTACGAAGGGTGGGGCAGTTTTGTACAAGTAACAAAAAATATCGAGAAAGATTACAGCCATTTTCCGGCAACAAATAAATAAATAAATGAATAAATAAACAAAAAATAAGTTAACAAGTATGCAAGTGAGCAGTCAACAGAAGCCAAAGTTTGAGGCGGCAAATATGTATGTGATATATGTATGTATGTGTAAGTACACACACACAGAAACATGAATGCGTCAATATACTTGTACTTGTATGTAGAAGCGTAATTTTTGTGAGTTGTGACAATCTTGGGTTAACGAAGTTGTAACATAACTGAGATCGCTGGCGAAGAAATAAAATGGTTTTGCAAATACATACGCAAATATGAATTTTTTACGTGTTTTATGATGTACACTCATGCATATATACATATATGAATATGCACAAGTATTGAACTCGCATTAAAAATATAAATGCAGTAAATACAATCGTTGCTCATGTGAAATAAAATTTGCACACAAATAGTAAATCGTATTCGAAGTTGTATAAATATTGGAATATTTTATTTGTATGTATGGACAAACAATACAGTTCGGGAGTCTGTGTGTGTGAACGGAGTGAATGATAAATGTGAGCTGGAAAAAAGTGCGAACCACTTATGGGAATGGGCACACAATGGGGTATAATGACAAATAAATAAACTAAGGTGAATTATAAAATTTTCAAAAGTTATTAGGAAAACTAAACCGCTCTGGAACATTTCGGCTTCTTTCACGCAAACAAATCATTCCCATAAATGGTCATGCAGAACAAAAATGTAAAAGTGGTACAATTTAATTTTATTTGCATTATAACGAATGGAAAAAATTTACTCATTACGCACCTGCTTTAAAAATCATACCCTATTTCCAACATTCCCTAATTCCAATTTACTCCTAACCTATAGTTAGTTATCGTCCAACTTCACAACTGCAGTTGCATTAAAGTTCGTAAGCTCTCCCTCAGAACGAATTCGATTCAGTCTTACTGTGCAAACAGAACATTCTATTTTAACAGTCACCTAAACGTGAACAACTTCTGGTAGAATTTTCGGGCATTGTTCCTATTGGCCAGCATCGCATGCCCTTCGCATTCACGTATTTCGGTCTCTCGTTTCTTCCTTTGGATGATACGTCTCTCTTCCTTTTTTAGCTCTCTGCAGCGATGCCGCATGGCTCGCGTTGCGCCCGATCGCAGCGTGGCTCTATAGGAGGCATCCTTTCTTTCTGTGGCAGCATGACATTCCTCGTCGTACCAACTGTTTTCTCGGGCTCGCCGGAATCCGATTTCGCCCTCGACGGCGGTACGTAGGGAACGAAAAATGTTGCTCCATTGCTCGTGCATGCCGGTTAGTGGGGCAGTGCTCTCTGAGAGCAGGAGTGAGAGTCGAGTGGCGAATCTTCTGGAAACATTTTTAAAATATACTAACAGGCGCAGTGAGAACCGTAACTATGCAAAACAAAGAAATGTTTGAAATACTGCTTGTGTCAAAAAAATAGGTGGGCATATTTGCATATATATTTAATGCCTTACAAATAGCATTAATTAGTAAAATTATACTGATACTGAAATTTTATTTGCATTACCAGCAAACTTTGACTGATTACAGCAAAACCTATTTTTTTATTGATTACTGGAAAAAAACTGCAGTAAAACTATTTTATAGAAAGTACAATAGAAATACCGATAATGTAAATTAATTTGCTTTATCAGTAAAATATTTACTCATACGGAAAATATATAGTTACTTGGCTGAAATCAAAATAGCCTGCCAGCTGTTTCTGTCCTGCATTCGCTGGTGCCTATTAGAAATCCTGAGCACTGAGCGGTCTTGCAGCACTTAGTCCTTCAGCAAATATGTGGTCTTCCCTTTCTTCGTTTTCCTTTTTTGGGTACCGTATCATAGGTTCGTCTTGCTGGAGCGTCTTCGTTTATACGGGTAACAAGGCAAAGCCAGCGAATATGTAATATCAGTAGTCATAATTAAATTTCGTTTTATAGTTATATTTCAAGCATTACATTTTTTTTCAGCCTTTGCGGTATATTGTCGGTTGCAAGTTCTGACTCTTTTGTATTTACTGTGTTCCTTTTCTTATTTTAAGCAAAAGAAGATAAGGCAAAACTAAAAATACTTATTGAGTACATAAATGATTTAATTTCCCTGATGGTAGTACATTACAGTTTGACTACCAATAAACAGTAAATATTTTACTGATAATGCAAATTATATCAAGTCAGTCCATAAGTTCGTGCGTTTTCTAAAGGTCGTTTTAAAATTAATAAGGAAGATGTTTAAAGTATTTATTAATCAATAATATATTTTCCTTCATTATTTAAAATGTCTACCCAACGATTAGGCAAATTTTTTATTCCCTGCTCAAAAAATTGTTTGTCCTTGGATCCAAAATACGTTTCGATATTCCTTTTTATAGCTCCTTTTAAGGAGTAGTTCTTGTTACTCATATGGGATTGAAGTCCACGAAAAAAAGGTGCAATACCGGGAGAGTATGGTGGACGCGGCATTAGCTCCCATCCGAGCTCGTTCAGCTTGCCTAATGTATGAGGTATGAGGTCTTGCGTTGTCGTGGTGAAACAAAAGACGACCGATTTTAGTTAAGTGCCTCTTTCAGGTTTGCTAGCTGATGGGAATAATAATAAGCAGTTATTGTCTGGTTTGGTTCCAGAAGTTCATAATAAACAATAGCGGCCATATCCCACTAAATAGACAGGAGAATCTTTTTGGGGTGAAGGCCATCTCTAGGGGTCGGTTCTGGTGTTTCATCTTTATCTAACCATTGGCGTTTGCGAACAGGATTATTGTTAAGGACTCATTTTTCATCACCAGTAACGATACGGTTCAAAAAAACTTTCATTTTTAAGCTGCTGCAGCAGCTGAGAACACACATTCACTCTCTGCTGAAGGTTGGCGACGGAAAGTCTAGGAACCCATTTTCCCAGCTTTCAAACCTTTCCCAACTGAACCAGGTGCCTGTGAACTGTTCCATGCAATGAATTTAACCTCTGAGCTAGCATATCGACTGTCGCATTTGGCTCAGCTTTCACGAGTTCGAGCAAGGCGTCGGAGTTAAAGACTTCAGGTCGACCATCGCGAGGGACATCCTCCACATCGCAGTTACCACTTCGGAATTTTGAAAACCACTTTTGCGCAGTCCTTACACTCACGGTATCCTCTCCCTGAACAGTGTTTATTTCTGCAGCAGCAGTTGTTGCATTTTTACCACATTTATAAAAAAATACAAAATATGCCTCTTATACGCGTTCGAAGACTCCATTTTATTTTTTAACAACACGTGCTTCTATCCGCGATTAAAATCACTTGTTGAATGCACAATATATCAAAGAAAATATAAATAGTTCCGTTATGTTCGGCGAATAATTTTTTATATGCAAAAATCGTACAAAACTGAAATTATGGGTAAAATACGCACGAACTTGTGGACTGACCTGATATCATCAATACTTACTGGAATTTTTTTATAAAAAATATTTTAACTGCAATTTTTTCAGTAATCAGTAAAATTTTACTGGTAATGCAAACTAAATTGCAATATCATTAAAAAGGTGTATTTACTGAATTTTGACTGCTACTGCAAAGTGCCCATCTATGGTCAAAATATTAGTATCGGGTGTTTTTTTTAGCTGAGAGAACTATCGATATCGATAATTTTGGTTTGACAGCTAAGAAAGGTAAACTGTGTTGACATTTCTGTTCCACAAAGTTTGGTAAGTCATCATGAATCGTTTAACGCCAGAACATTTCTTCTAAATTGTGGAAATTCACGTTGAACAAAATAAATCTGTTCGTGATGTTCATGCAGCACTGGCGGCATCATCGGTCCCAATTTCTTTCGAATCGAGGGAGGACCTACAGTTATGGTGAATGTTGAGCGCTATCGAGCCATGCTGACTGAAATTTCCTTTTCAAAACTAAACAGTCAACTAAATATCGATAACATTTGGTTCCAACAAGACGGCGAAATTTGTCATACAGCTCGCTTAACAATTTATATTCAATTTATTGCAATGTTCACACCACCATTGATGCCATGGAAAAAGTACTAAAAAATTGGAATGATCGAGTGCACTATGTAACTCGTAGTCGTGGCGGGCATATGCCAGATATTTTATTCAAAAAATAAATGCCATGAAATTATCTACTAAATTATAATAGGAAAATCCAGGCAGTAGTGCATTGGAAGGTTTACCGTTGCCTCCCGAGGGCGCTTCCTTTTTGCATTTTTTTATTATCTATCTAATTTTTAATATTTAATCGGCCACCGTAGCAGGAACTGATAGAACAATTTTGTTCTAATAACGGGCGTCTTTCGGCGAACAATTGCAAACCTCCGCATTTGTTCTACGAAGGAAAATCTCTTCACAAAAAACCATTAGCCGTTCGGAGGCGGTATAAGACTGTAGACCCCTCGAGTCTCGTGGGAAACATCAAGACGCACATTGGAAATGGGAGGAGGGGCTCGGCCAAACAGAAAAAAGTGTGTAGGTGGGAATTATGTATATGTATGTGTATATATACATATATATAAAAACGAGCGAAAAGAGCTCCTGAAAAGCCCACTTTAAAAGGTGATAAGGTAAAGTGATAATTCCACTCTAGCCCTTTTTTACAAAACATCAAAGTCCCTGCAATATTTTTCAGTGGTGATAAAATGCCAAGTGAAAACAAACGTGACCGAGTCGGAATAAGGCGGGAAAAATGTTGACCTAAGCGGAAATGGCGGGTAGCTGCATACTTGGTGGTAAGGCAGTAAATCACTAATATGAACTGCTCTCCAATGGCCAAACTCTAAATTCTGTCCTGAACCATTGAATTCTGTCCTGGCTTGAAGGCATTCATCACCCAGAAGCAGCCAGCTACCGGCACTGTTAGGAGATGAACTATTTTCCATAAGTACAACGGTAAGTCAAACATAGATAGTGATTCGCTCGGCGTGATTCACATTAGCTTGGTTAGGTGATTCTTATACATCCATCTTGTAGTCAATAGTGATCCAATCTTATGGTTACTTTTAGTGGCTCATTTTGCAAAAGAAAAATTTGCCTCTAGAAAAGTTTGCCTCATCTGTCACAGTTTTATGCCAATAGAGGGATGAGAGTCTTTCTGACAGAGGAATAAGGAATTACTCGAGTGCGGTATAAATTACGCCCCACTACTTAAAAATATTGCTGAATATTTTTCTTTAATTGTGTCGATATCGCACCTGCTCTAAGCTAAGTGTATTGAACGACTTCATTGGCTGATATTTCTTTCACTTATGCCTTTTAGGTGGAAAAACACTTGCAGATTTGCTTGGGGTATGCCAGAAATTTACATTTTAGCACGGGATGCTTATGACATAACGGGGTCAATGGTGGACTAAAAAAGATGCACGCTTAAGGGCGGGTTATTTTGGCAACAAGTTATCGAACAAAGCGTTGCATATAACTAAATAAAAATATTCCTGGATAATTTTTAGTCAGCATTAAAAAAAAATATTATAAAATGTCCGTATTTTTTTAACCAGTTTAGTTGTAAGTACGAACAAGTTTATATTATTAATAGATGCTCATTTTCTGAAGGCGAAATTTCATTATACTTATTCAACATTTCATTCATCTACAACTAATCTAAGCAAAACCACCCACTGAAATGATGAATCAGGATATTCTTGCAAGTGGGTAATGAGAAAGTGCATTAACCCAGTAAAGCAGCAAATCCCTTAATCATACCAAATCAAACTGCAAAGCCATTAATATATTCATTATATTCTGTTGTGACGATAAGCGCTTTTCAGCTGGGAATCCTTACACAGGAAATGCATAAAGACAAGTACGCTCTGTGTTCGAAATTAAATGCAGCCCTCTCTGAGGTAAATCAGACTCTCAACATACGTGGCGGACAATGAGTGCGCAAAGGTTAAGTGAGCGAGTGAATTGTGGATTGTAAATTTGAAATGCACATTTCAAATGCTGCGCTTATGGGACCTACTTAGTACTTATGCCAACTACTTAAGTGTAGGTATATATAACTTCAACTTTTTTGAGAAAGGCAGTTAATTTTTGCTCTAACAAATATTATCCCTTTTTTTTAAGCAATGAGTTCTCATTTGTTACACCTTTGAGTATGAAAATATTAAATAGTTTTAGAAATTTCCAAAAGGACACATGTCTGAATATTTTAACTTTTCAGTACATAAGAAATACTAAATATTTTTTTAAAGAAATATATTTTTCTTGATTTGTTTTTTGAAGTCAATTAGCAATCGAGAGTTACAGAAATATTTTATTTGTTTATTTATTGACTTAACTTATGATTAGACGAACCTAACATACTAGAGACTTGTATAATATTTCTTTTAAGTCTTGGCATACAAAATATTCCTTCAGACTACACAGCTAACCTTAATCTAAATGTGAATCTATCTCAAAGTTAAAATAAAATACAAATATTAAATACGTGAGCCAAGATAAAATTCGGATGACGTGGCGCTGAGAAAAACGTTCGCAAATATTTAACAAATGTAGGACTTAATTGCGTGAATTCAAAACCTAAAGCATTGAAGACTAAGTTTAGTTCAGCACAAGTTCTAGATATGGGAGCGTTGACCTCATAGCCACTTCTGGAAAAAGCAGTTTTAAGGAACTCCGAATGGCGAAGACTTCTGGGGGGAATAGGTAGGTTGGTGAAGTGGTTGAACTACAGGCTGGTACTCACTCCTCAAGTAGCACTAAAGCGCCGTTTTGATACCATTATGAGACCTGCAACGGCCAGATATCTATAGCCAACCAGATACTTTGACGTAATCGAGTAGATTGCTGGTTAGCACTGCCGCAGGCTGCCAAAGAAAGGAGCACCCATTGGCCTTAATCGTTTGGCAGCGAAATCCGGACATTTAAAGTGAAAATCTACAGAGGCAGTATCCTTATCTGAAAGAGACCCACAGCTTCTGCGATGGGGATTAAGGGGTTATATACCTTGTGTTGGACTAAAAAATCGAAACAATTTTATGGCATATGCGAAAAGTCATCTTAAAAATATAAATTCAAAAAATCATTAAGATCGGAGCACCAGAACGAAAGTTTCAGACCGTAGAGGCGCGCGACCTTATCCATAAATGAAGTGCACGCAAAACTTTAGACGCGATTATCTCGAAGTCGTGTTTTTTGAAAATTACCGTCGCGGTGATCATTATTTATCAAAAACTATTTGACCGATTTGCATAAACCTTTTTTTTTAATTATTCGAAGTTACAACCTCGTGAATCGGTGTGGTTCACTTTTTATAAATATTTACATAGTTTGCTGGAATTATTTTTTCTTTAATTTTTCAACCCCTCAAAAATCGTTTTTTTTTGGTGCAAAGCGGTTTTCATATCGAGAACATTTTTTTGGGTAAATAAACCGTTCAGATTCACTAAAAAACATTTTTATACAATAATCATTTAATTCTTTTGATTTCAGTTGAGCTGCTCATGCGCTATCGTGATCACCGCAAGCCTCTTCTAAGAACGGCGTTTCGTGGGAGGGGCAATAGCAACAATAAATAATAACATTTTTTAAAATAAAAACACCAAAATGTATTCTTCGAGAGTTACCCTTTAGTATGAGATATGCTTCATTTGAATAAAAGTTCTAAAACATATTTAAAAAAAAAATTATGACAATCGTCCATTTTTTCGGGCTCACAAGGTATATAACCCATTAAAAGGCAAACCTAGCTTTTCTGCCTATGCGCCGATCGTCCAATGACCAGCTAATTGAATGGAGTATTGAGGAGTATTGTACTGGGGCCAAAGGGTTCGCGAAATAGCACACGAAGAAATGGAGCTGCATCTGTACTGTGCTTTTCTGAGAAATAAGAAATAAGGTGTGGAATTCTCCTTTAACAGCAATGAGAGGATGTCGATGATCGGGTCGCAAATATTTTAAAATAATCGCAAATTTGGAGCATCAACTAATATTATTGATAAAAAGAACAAAAAATAAGAGCCGGAGGATACTACCTTGAACGGCGTCCGAGGGTGTGATGAATGGTATTGTAGCAGCGTTATGAACAGCTGCAAACTAGCGCCTATCTGTTATGTAGGATTTGACCCAGCACAAGAATGTTGAATGAAAATCAAAAGAGCTCAATTTCAGCAGAAGGAATACTTGTCAAAAGCTGTCCAGAAGTCAGTGTAAATACTAAATATTATCCACCTGAGACTTATTTTCAACAGGAGAGAAGCAGAAATCGTTTAAAATAACCAAATTTGTGGCCACTGAGCGATTGGTGACGAACTCATGTTGGCTTAAGGAAAAGAGGTTTATAGCGAAAGGGAACAGTTTACAATTTACAACAAACTCGAATAATTTGGAAGCCGAAGACTGTTGCTGGGAGGACGCTGGTAGTTGATCTGTTGAATTCAGGTAAGCATTTTGCTATTCTAAGATTCAGTTTTGGCCAGAATGCTTTGGAGATCCCTCAGTTGGTAGTTAGAGCACCTTCTATTGCTTTCCGCATTTACGCTCAAGTCAGTCGAACTATACGTATAGAAGAAAGCTTGAATATTGCAATAAACTGACTATTAATTGCGCGGCGTCGTAAGTTGTACCATCTGTTGGGACCAAGCTGCAGCTCTATTTGTGGAACAACAACAAGACGGACGCCACGGTAGCTCCTTCCACATTTCGAAAGAAATAAAAACCAATGATGCCGCAAGTGTTCTAAGTATTCGCGAACCTCCGAACGGCAGATGGTTTTTAGGAGGAACTTTTTCATGACAGAAATACACTCGGAGGTTTGCCGTTGTCTGTCCAGGGCGACAGCTATTAGAAAAAAAAATTGGATCAATTGATGTTGTGTCCGGTGATTCGAGCCTACGCACTTTTGAATGATAGTCACGCATCAATTATTCGGCTACGGCGGCTGCCCCCCAGAATTATTTTGCGTTTGTGCATCAGTTTAGAATAATTGTCAACTAATTAGTAATGCCAAGTGCATTTAATTTATTTATCTAGTCTACTGTAACTATATAGTATGGAGGTTATCTGTTTGGATCAGATGAATTTAATAGCCACTTTTTTACTTTATAAGGTGAAAATTTTCTAGTCCCTGTAGTTATACCTGATATTGAAGTCTGTGGCTCTAATTACATACTTTTTCATTACATTTTTCTTAATTTCAAATTATATATTTTTGGACTCTTTTCCCGAAACATTTTTTATTAGTTTGAGAGCTGGAAAGTTCCCAGTCAATCTACAGAGAAAATAACAAATTCCCTTATTATTTTTTTCAAATTCGTTGTGTTGGCAAACCTTTCTGGTCTCCTCTGGTTAAAAGAACTGGACACGCTTAATTTTCGGTTAAAGTCTTTATACGGAGAACAACTCCATTCAGTAGAATACCTTTATACTTTTTTGTATTCACAGTGATTTCGGTTATATCTGTGATTTGAAGTAGAGGTAGCGACCATCAGAGTTATTTCAGGTATTCTTCTTACTCTTAGCCCGATTTAGGTCTACTTAGCCATATATACTCTTTTTTTCAGCCAAAAAAGCATTGTTTGATGGATTTCTAACTAGCGTGCACATTCCTTTCAAACGACTTTGAGCCCATGCAGATCCAGAAATTCAGCAAGAATAACTGATGCAATTCCGCTTAGACCTTGCAACCGACCTTAAATCGAGCTTTTTCATTGAATAAACTGGTATATCAGTAGTGCAATTTTTGCTACTGTCCTTTTTTCGTTCCAATAATTAGTCGCTTTTAGATCCCATTAAATTTAATTTGACGTCTTATTTCATGTTCAGATACTCTCCCATCCGCCAATAAAATTGTAATACCCTGTTAACGGATTACATATATATATAATTGGCGCGTACACTCACTTTGGGAGTTTGGCCGAGCTCCTCCTCCTATTTGTGGTACGCGTCTTGATGTTGTTCCACAAATGGAGGGACCTACAGTTTCAAGCCGACTCCGGATGGCAAATATTTTTTATGAGGAGCTTTTTCATGGCAGAAATACACTTGGAGGCTTGCCATTGCCTGCCTAGGGGCGACCGCTATTAGAAAAAACGTTTTCTTAATTTTGATCTTTCACCGAGATTCGTACCGACGTTCTCTCTCTGAACTCCAAATGGTAGTCACGCACAAACTCATTCGGCTACGGCGGCCGCCAGTGGCGGATTAGTTGCTCAAAAACACACTTACCACTTGTGGTTATTATTCAAGCTGACTTTTGAATAGATTTTAAAATGTGTAAGTAGTTTACTGCCAAGTTTTCATATCAGTTCGTTAAACTTAATTGGATTACCAGCCTCATAAACAATGAACTAACTGGTTTAGTTTTTTTATATTAGTTTTTTGTGTGGCTTTGTGTATTGACTTAGGATGTACGCATGTATGTTGAGCCTTGTCCGTCCGGTCAGATGTTAAAATACCTATAATAAAAAGCAACAAATTGAATTTAAATTTATTTACGTTTTCATACAGCATAATTGACATTTTTATGTTTAATTAGAAAACATGTATATAATGAAAAAAAAAAAAAAACAATCTATTATAAATATAGCAAATGAAAACATCTTTACTAATAAAGTTTACACACACGAAGACTAATGTTTAGTTTCATACAAATGGATTAGAAAAAAGTCCTTTATTAATATTTTCAATTTATTCGCCTTCTTCCGAAACTATTTCATAGCTTCATTCATTGTATTTACACACATACCTACGGTCCACAATTCATCCTTATCAGCATATGGCTTATCAACTGCCTCTACTCAAGGCAGCTTGTGCCTTTATTTGAAGTAGGCGAGTGTGTGTGTATGTGCGCGCAACAGGAAGCATGCGGAACTCGGCATCAACACTCTCTGAACAAAACGGTAGCATATGCACTGACAAAGTGGGAATAGAAAAGAAAATAGAGAGATGGGGGAGAGAGAGAACTTTGTAGATGCTATTTACTGTACTCATGTTAACTCTCAAGCGCTCTCCCTCGCTACATTTCGTCACTCATACGCAACGTTGTACGATGTGTTGCCTTAGCTAGAGGCTGAGCACACTTTCGAAATTAACGGCGAAAATTGTTGGACACGAAGATACTTGATATTCGGCACTGTGGCAGTAGTTAGATAATGTCAACATCGTGCGCAACGAATCAGTGTTTGATTTTTGTTATTGTAGTGCTAACGGTAGTGTAATCGTTGTGGCATTCGCGCGCCACAAACGAGGGAAAACTAATTTTCCACCAATGGACTCGATTCAGTCTTGTGTAGGTATTAGCATTGGACGGGAAGGTTTCCTCCGAACGACCAAAATAACGGTTATACTAGCGAGCGCGCTAACAGCGGATATGATGCGGTAAAATCGCTTGAAATGCAATGAAGTGCAAAGGAATAGAGTAATAGTGACATATATTTTGAAACCATATGTAAAAACAAATATTTTAAATTTCAAATGTCGAAGTGAATAGTGAGGAGTTATTTAAAGCAAGTTCAAAGAGTTGCGAAAAAAAAGAAAAATAAAAAAATATAAAAATAAAGAAATAAAGAAATACGAAAATTTAATGATACTAGAAAAAGTTTTAGCTCAAAATAAAATAAACTCTACTAAAAAATTTGCAGTAAAACTTGCATAGCCTAAAGTGCAAGTTGCTGGCAAACAAAGGTTGCGTTAGAGTATAATATTTGTGAAGAAAGTTTCAAATGAAAGAGGAATGCAAAACAATTACGAAGTTTTACTCAAAAATAAAAGCAAAACTTGCTAATAAATCGAAAAAAGAATTATATAAATTTATAAACAAACTAGTGAATGAAGTTTTATGAAAATGATGATAATACATTTGTTAAAACTGTGAAGTGATATTGGAAAATTTTTACAAATAATCAAAAATAACAAAAATTCAAGAAAGCAAAAAATAAAATAAAAATAAATAAATAATTTAATAACAAAAAATAAATTGAAAGAAAATAGTAGGCCATTAAAAATAACCTCAAAACGAAACTTTCAAATTAAAGAAAAAAAAAACTAAAAGTGCAACAAATTAGATACAGTCCTTCTACCCCGTGAAAGTCATAAACTTCTGCCGGCAGTCTTATTTGCTTACACAGGAACGTTGAATTACGAGGTGTTCGCCGCAATTTTGTGTGCGCTTCCGGCGTCATTTGTGCATTTCCGGCCGGTCGAGCAAGCGTACATGCCAATTCGTACCCAAACATACCTACGTACGTACTCGTACATACATAGCGACACTTAACCCGGGCAGTGTTTGTGGTGTATGTAAGCATTTGAGTGCTGGAATTTGAAAATTCTGTGAAATTTTACAACAATTGTTGACAGCATAGTTTTTTTTTTTGTTTTGTTGTGGAAATAATGCGACAGTGGCTTAAAGAGAATTTACTATTATTTTTTCAATACTTTTCCATCGAACTTTTTGTAAAATGAAGTTTGTAAAATTTTTTATTAAAATTTTACGTCTCTGGAATTGTATACATTTTTTGTAAAATAATTTTGCTTTTTTAGCTAGTTTTTTAGTTGCTATATATGTCCTTATTTTCGTGTTTTTAAGCCTTTTAACAACAACAATTTTAATTGCAACATCGTTTCTTGTTCTTTTGTGTTCATCATAGCAATTCTGCATAAATCTCTATGGCCTCGGAATATGAGATATATACAATCATGAATTTTATGTTTTTTGTTTTTCATTGTTTTTTTTAACTGCTTGTTAGCTAATAAACAGAGCTCCAGTTCATGTACATGCGTATCTCTATTCAAAATTGAACAATCTCTTCTCTGCAGATACGTTTTGCTGAATAGTTGTAGTCGTAAGAGTAGTTGCAAGTGGGTTAAGATTGATCTACTGCTTTTTGAGGTTTTTTTCGTCGGTGGTCGATTTCTTCGTTAACTGTGGGTATATTTGGAACTTTGTAATGTTTTGTCTTCTATTGTGTTTGAAGGAGCTGTTGTAATGTTTGCAGTATTCTTGCTACCGACCTCTTCATAGTATCGATATTGATGGCACATGTCCTAACCCAATACTGTATACCATGCACCAATTTTAGCCTTGTAAAACAGAATGGGTTGAGATTATGATATAGTATGCCCAGTGGACCACTTTTGGTAAGCAGAACTGGCGCTGTGAGATGACCCAAACTTAATGGTACGGTGCCTAAATTTAAGTTTAATGCTTTAAGTTTTCATATGTCCTCTATGGGGAGCCAATTTGTATGGGACGATTTTTTTGGATATCATTTGTATCCGAACCTTCTGATTCTACATAAAATTTTAAGAAAAACGAATCAGAAGAACACAGCTCTAAGGTCAATGTCGAGCTCACCAAATTTTAAAAGAAGCTATAGTTAATTAATATAAGTAAAAAGTTAGTATGAAGATTTATATTCACTTAAGGATAATAAATGTTATTTTTTTAATACCAACTTCCACTTGGGGATTTTTGGTATATTTTTTAGAATTTATGTTTATAGGTATATATTTTTTATTTAAAGAACTCCATGACGGCTTTACAAAGCACTTTATATATGGTTTTTTATTACTGTAATGGAAGAAGTGCGCATGCAATTTTTTTATATGCAAATCAAACTAGGTTGGGTCAGGTTAAATGGTTGCCCTAGTTTAGGGCACACTTGGACAAATATTGAAAATTCGTCCGTTGTGATGCCATACAGGGGAGAGGAGAAAGGAGAAGGGAAGGAAGAAGGAGTCTTGGAATTGGAAAGGATGATGACCATGCATTTTACGACGACGCCGACGCTGGCTGATTTGTGTTAGTGGTTAGTCGCAACAAGCTACTGATGAACTGAAATGAGAGCCCAGATGTCTAAATCTTTGCCAGACGACGGCAGGGCAGCTGAGAAGAAGGTGTTGAGGTGATTCCACCTCGTCCTCAAGACAGCTTTTGCAGAACGGACTTGAGGCAATCCCAAGTCTCACAGTATGAACACCTAACGGACAATGTCCGGTAAGGATAAGCACCAAATCCGACAGCTGGGGCTTTGTTAGCCATAGGAGTTCCCTCGAGCGTCTCCGATCTACCCGTGGTCAGAAGGATATCGCGACCTTGCATCTTTCCAGGAGCAGATCATAACAGGTTCTTAAGGGAACCCCAATCTTCTCTATGCCGCTGTGATCGGGAACCCAAATGAGCCTGATGTCGAAGTATTCGGATGCAGTCGAGAGAAAAGCCAGACATTCCCCGACCAATCTCGAACGCACAAACAACGAGCCCCTAGCCCTAATTGCCGCTTGGCTATCGGAGTAAATATTTACTTTCTTAACGGTAATTACCGAGGTAAGCAACCAATCTACTGCTTCCTTAATTGTGGATACCTCCGCTTTGAAAACACTACAGTGGTCCGGAAGCCTGAATTTAAGTTTGATGGGGAGCTTCTTACAGAATACTCCCCCTCCAACCCTCCTGCTCAACTTCGAGCCATCCGTGAACATGTTTTCTATACCTTGCCACCAAGTGTTGCACCCCGCCCACTCATCCCTTGAACTCAAAATTTTTAAGAATGCTAAAGTGTCCGTAACTTAAGTCTAGCTTATGGCCCGAACACCTTAGTGTTCGAACTAATATTTGCAAACAAAAAAAAAAAAATTAAATATTGTAATACTTTCAAAATTTTTTTTCACATTTTTTCTAGTCTTAAATTTTTTCGTTTTTGCAATTAACAACGTACTTTCATTTATCATGGTCTTAGATCCTTTTCACTTTCAATGTATTTGTAATTTTTTAATTTCTCTCTTTATTTGCCATTACTTTCCCAAAATTTTTATATTGATTAAAAAACCTCTTTTAAACTTTGGGGTGGCTATACTCTGATGAACTTTAGAGTGCCATGTAGGATTTTAATCTGTTGGGAATATTGTCGAAAAAAAATGTATCCACCACTGATGCAAAAACTATGGATATAGTGAAATGAAAAGTTATTTTTACAAAAAACAAAAATTCGATATTCTGAAATAGCAATTGATTAGTAACTTAAATAATCTCAAGAATTAAATACAACTAATGCGGATTGACAACAAGACTTAATTTTCTTAATTAAACAGACTAGGAATTTTCGATGGCAACATGGTGAAAACTGACATTTAAATCTATTGTGAATAAAAAATAATGAAACTTTTAGAGAGAGGAACAAAAAGATTGAATGCGATGTTAATTTCACTAACACAATCGAAATTACATTAAATGTTTAAATATTTGAAATTGCAATTTAAGATTTTATTTGAATAAATAATTATTTCTTAATATCAGGGCAGTTATAACCGCTATTTTTTGTTTGCGATCCGTCTTTTACTGATAAAGCTATGCAATAAGTAAATCACCTGTTCACTAATCTGCATAACAGCCGTCTGTAACACTACAAATTCAATTAAAATTAACTACGCCTATAATCCTGATTTACGCCGCCGTCTGTCTAGCTATTACGTATTACGCCTGCACTGGGAGGTAATCGGGTGGTAATGAAGTGGTTCAAGAATGAAGTTAATGAATAAAAAAACATTTAAAGTTTTTACTGCATGCAATTTTTTCTTAATTTGGTTAGGTTAAGTTACCCTGGGTGGCAATAAGCTGCGCATAGACCTTTTGGTCCCTAGCGATACCAGATGGAAACCGACCTCTATGAATACCTAAAGTAGACATCATGTAGGATGTCAGCGCTTTTGGCGAATCTAAGCAGAGCTGGGAGATTCACTTTTGAGACGCCCTCCAGACCCTCAAACAATGGGGCTCCCAGGCATTCTAAACGCGTTTTTAATAATGTCGGACAAACGCACAGAAGGTGCTCTAAAGTTTCCTCAACATCCTCTCTGCATTTCCTGCATTTGTCCGTGTTAGCAATCCCTATCTTGTACGCATGTGCAGCCAATAGATTATGACCTGTTAGCATACCTATGATAGTTCTGCAGTCCTTTCGCGAGAGCGTAAGTACGAATTGAGCCAGTTTTTTGCTGTTGACTTTTGCTGTTGTGCATGTGGTTAGATTAATCCACCTATCTTCCACTCGCCTTTTCATGTACATAGTTGGCTATTTCATTGTATATTGTATTTAGCGGTTTTGGTATGTCGTTGTCTTGCTCAAAAGGTAGTCTAACAGCACTTTTTGCTATCTCATCTACTATTTTGCTCCCCATAACGCCTTTGTGACCAGGTACCCAATAGATGTGCAGCCTACTGTTTGCGGTTAGCCTTTCTATGGCCTCCCTGCTCCGTCGAGCGTTTTTGGACTTAATACAATATGAGCTTATTGCTTTTATTGCTGCTTGACTGTCCACGTTCTTAATTAAAAAAAAAAAACACATTTTTAATTTTATTTTTCGTGAAATTTTTTCTTAATTTGGAAAAAACATTTTTTTTACTGCATGAAATTTTTTCACAATTAAAAAACAAAAACAAATTTTTCATTTTTTTTCGTGAACTTTTTTCTTAATTTGGAAAAAAAATTTTAGTTCGTGAAAAGTTTTTTTAATTAAAAAAAAGATATGTTTAATTCTATTTTTCGGTGACATTTTTCTAAATTCAGAAAAAACATTTTTAGTTTTTAGTTTTTAGTTTTTAGTTTTTAGTTTTTAGTTTTTAGTTTTAGTTTTAGTTTAGTTTAGTTTTTTCATTATTGTAAACATTTGTAGTTTTTATTCCGAGATATTTTTTTTCATTTAAAAAGAAAAAAAAATAGTATTTTTTTTTGTAATCATATCATAAAATTAAAAAAAAAAAATCTTTATTCCGTTAAATTTTTTTTTTAATTGGAAAAAAACATTTCTGGTCTTTATTTCGCGAAAATTTTTCTAAACTGTAAGAAAACATTTGTATTTTTTATTTCGTGATATTTTTTCTTAATTTTCAAAAAACATTTTTAGGTTTTATTTCGTGAAATTTTTACTTAATTCTAGAAAAAAATATCACTTCAATTTTTGTTCTGTGAAATTTATCTTAATTGTAAAAAAACAAAACATTTTTAGTTTTTCTTCCCTGAATTTTACTTCTAATTCTAAAAAAAATATTACTTTTGCACTTTATTCTGTTAGATTTTTACATAGTTGTAAAAAAAGATTACATTTTTTTACTTGTAGAATTTTTTTCTTTTTTGAAAAAAATATTCAGTTTATATTTTGTAAAATTTTTGTTAATTGTAGAAAAAATTTGTTAGCTGTCACTTTGTTAGCATTTCTTTTAATTAATTATAATTTCTAATTTATGTATTTTTGTCCATTAAAAGTTTTCTTGATAATTCTAAATGTTTGCGGTTTTCCATTTGAGAGCCAAAATTCATAGTATCATCAAGTTCTGCTTAATGTAACAATGTAATGTGGGTTGTAAAGTATGTAATGGCTCATACACGTACACATAAAACGTCACCACAAATCTTTCGAGTCATTGACGAAAATACCAAAATAATTTGTGTATGCATAAATGCTTTAAAAGCCACTTAAATCGCTTAGCAGACACGCTATGCACATTTGCTGCAACAACAAAAACATTATAATAATATATGTGTCTGTATGTATGCATGTATCCCTTTATTACCACATTGCACTGCCACAACTGTAGCTCCATCCAGCTACGTTGTCCACTGTGTACCACCAATTTCCCTCTACCAGTTCGAGTGCCACGCGACATTGCCTTATACTTACATACATACATAACTGGTCTTTGGGGTATTAGTTTGTGTGCAGCAGTGCCGAAAGAGGAATGCAAGTAGCTGTCAATATGTCTTGCATGCCTTGATGTGTATTTTCTTTTGTTGTCGCTGTTGCTGTTGCTGTTGCAGTTGCTTATGCTATTAACCTGCTGCCACTGAGGCGAGAGCCAACCGCTAGGGAGCTATTTCATACAAAAGCAAAAGCAGAAAACATTTTAAGCTAAGAATAACAACGAAGCAGACGCTAAGAAAGAAAGGAAAAGAATAAACGAAGAAGGAAAATAAGAAGTAAAGCATAAGCAAAATACTTGCATTAAAAAGGGGCAAACAAAACAAAAAGTGAACAAAAGTATTTTATATGATACTTGCACACTCGTACATGCAATTGTGCCACAAAATGTCGCCGCTTGGCATGCTTCTACAAATGAGCGTCTTGTGGCAGCTGGCTGAGTCTGGCACTCGGCGTGTTGGCATTGCATGTTGCTGCAACAGCATTTTGCGCCATTTCCAGTAGTTTCAGCAATTTTTGCCTTTGGTTTCGTACACACTTTCGCAAACAGCTGCGTGCATGCATACGTATATATATATATGTATGTACAGTGAATTGTTGTTGTTTTTGTTGTAGCAGCTTGTCCTTTTTTAGCGTACCAAATTTTATTAGTACACTACGTGCAACAGTACCGGCGTGCAGTGGCGTGACTTTGCTTTCTATTATAAAAGATTCTTCCCTGCGCTCTTAAAAAGAATATGTGCAGTATTTTGTATTTTCTATTTTTTGTTTTTTTCTTCTATTTTAGTCAACTTAGATATTTTTGACAATAGCGCATGCAACAGTACCCGTATGAAAGCTCCCTGCAGGGAAAATTACTAATTACTACTGAACGACCAGCTCACTTTCCAGCTCAATCAGTTCGTGTGCTACCTTTATTCCATGTTAGCGAGTGACAATTTTAACACGGCAATACCCTACGAATTGCCAATTGTCCACTATATTATATTGCATATTTAGCTATCTGTATGTATGTATTTATTGGCACACGATTATCTGGATTTTAGACGATATGTTTCGAATAATTTGAGAATAAATATTGTATTTCTATACAAAGAATGCGTTTGATATAAAAAGAAATGCTCCAAATGTTGATTTACGTGATGATTGAAGTTCAAAATATTATCCATGCTTAAGACATGGGCTGAAAAGATCCATTAGTTTTACTGCGTTCACCTCTTTTTCAGTTAGTAATAACCTTAAAAAATTTCCTCCTAAAATTTGATGATATTCTATTCATTTATTCGTGAGTTATTGGCGCTGAAATGGTTGCGCTGCTCTTAATGGAAATTCCGTTGATGAATATAACTAATTGTAAACAAACAAAAAAACAAAAACGTGTTCTCTTTGTTAGACTTGGGACTTTTCAGCCCATGTGTTATTCCT
The DNA here is from genome assembly GCF_027943255.1 of Anastrepha obliqua. Taxonomy (NCBI): domain Eukaryota; kingdom Metazoa; phylum Arthropoda; class Insecta; order Diptera; family Tephritidae; genus Anastrepha; species Anastrepha obliqua. The sequence goes on from NC_072896.1 coordinate 38,004,195, forward strand.
AATTATTACAATATGCTCTGCACCGAAATACTTTAGACATTCATCTTTGATTTTATGCCAAAAGGTTTCCAGTTTTTTTCATATATCACGATTATATGTTTTACGGGGGCCTAAGCAAGATTGTTTCACACTACCGGGTCCGGCACTCAAAGTGCAACTAATTAAAAAGGCCATTAATTTAGTTTGAAAAATTACTTTTATTCAATTCAAAGTAAAAAAGGGATGAAAATAATAAAAAATTAAGGATCAATTTACTTTTGCTCAATGTGACCACCTTTTGCCTTGATTATGGCCTTGAGACGGTCCAGAAATGAAACGCAAGTTGCCTGAATGTGACTTGCAGGTATTTTGGGCCACTCGCGAACAATAGCTTGTTTCAGCGCCTCCAGACTGGTGAATCTTTTAGTTCGGACCTTGCTTTCCAAAATGACCGAAAGAGATTAATCCATCAGAGATTAATTAATTTGAAGTTCAGACCGTTATTTTTAGCCATTCTTAGTCTACTCGAGCTTCGTGAGACGGTGCCGAGTCCTGTTGAAACGTTCATGGTCTGCCATCGAAATGTTTGTCTGCCCACAGCTTCAAAGCAATCTCGAGAGTACTTTGCCGATAATATTTCGCATTTACCTTGACTCCAGACTCGACAGGCTCGATGAAAACGATTGGAGAGCGCCCATCTGCGGTTACAAGGGCCCAAACCATTACCTGTGGCAGGTGCCGCCTCCTGGTGGCCAATCGTTGACTTAAATTCTCGTATGAACGGTCGGTCAAATAAACCCTATCGTTCTCGGAGTTTACAAATTGCTCAATTTGGCCGCTTCCGGCCAAGCGAAGCAACTCCTTCGCTCTCTTAAGTCTGACAACACATACTGTCATAGTTGTAAACAACCGGAGAAAAAGGAAACAATATTCCATTTCCTCTGCGAGTGCCCTGCCCTATGGAAGGACGGAATGTTAACCCTGAGCAAACTGCTGTTCGAGAGTCCCGAGCAACTGTGTGGCTTAGACGTCATCAGCCTAATAAGGTTCCTAAACCACACAGACTGGATGTGGTCTTGCTGTAAATAACTGTTAAACAAGTTGGTAACGAGGATGTGCCAACAAAGTGATGCGGAAGCGCTAGTTGGATTCTGGATGAAACACCATTCTAATCAACCAACCAACCAAGGCTTGTCTTTGAGATCATTTTTCAGTATGCGGCGGATGCTACATTTTCAGTTCTTTCGACGTTTGATTGGCACTTCGTCGGGGATTTTGCTCAAGTCGCTTTCTCACTTTTTGAACCATTTGGCGTGATGTTGCAGTCTTTTGAAGACTACCTCCATGACGTTTCGCGATGCTACCAGTGGTGCGATAAACAAAAACTTTATTTACTTCAAGGTGCTCGAGCTCACGAACAATCGCTGGTTGTGACTTTCAAACCAAATTTAATGCAATCACACTATTACATTTGAAATCCATTACTGATTTTATTTTTTCGCTATAACTTTAGGCAAAATGCTTCTGCGCGCTTGTAAAAAATACTCTGGGCTGTCACTTAGCCAACTAGCAGACAGTTGATGCCCGCGCATCAGCTGCGCGAGCGGTCTGAAGTTGATTACACTTCGAGCTCCCGGCCCTGTAGTTTGGGCTTCTTTTTAGGTGCCACTTTTGATATATTTTTCGAACTGATTGAAGGTTTTTGGATATTTGGGTTTGTGGCACAGATATTGTTGATAGATGACGAGATCATCAGATTATTGGTAAGTTGACTGTGCCTTACTTGAGACCTTTTTTCGGGAGCTTTTCTCTTTACCTTTAGAGTCTATACATTTTGTATATCATATTTTAAGTTAACATTAACACATGCAGAGGTAATTTGAATTTCATCAATTTCAATGTGAGATCTTTTATCTGTGGTCAATCAGGCATACACCCATGTAAAATGTTGTATACCAATTCCAGTTGATGCATAGGATGAGACAGTAAATTGCTTGAGCGGTAGGATGTTTGTGTCTGAATTAGGATGTTTCCGTGTTACTTGGGTATTTCTCTGCAGGGCATCTTTACACATATACATACTCGTATACATACATGCATACATTCATAAGCATGGGTTTTTCTCATTGACTGCAAGATTTTTATTGTTGCGCCACAGAAATCGTTGCGACGATAATAATGTGACACAAAAACAACTGGCAGCTGGCAGCAACAGCATTTGTTTTAAGAGACAATCATGCATGTGTGTGTGTATGTGAAAGTAAGAATTCTGTGCTGCAGCACTGCAACGGTACTAAATACAATAACTTAAATGCATTAAGTAGTGCAAGAAGAGAAGGGCGAAGTCGATTCAAATATCTGCCGGCAGAGCACTACAAAATCACTAACATCATCAACCCAAAGGACAACAATAACATCACAATAGTCGTTGAGACAAAAAGTGTTGGAAAAGAAAAGAAAGGAATGCTACTCCAGCAGCGATAAGAACAATAACCAGGGTATACTTACATCTGTATATGTATGTATACATTACTGAATAATGCTGAAAAAACCAAAGTGACAACAACAACACAAACTGCTTCCATGTGTGCACTATTTTTCAAATGTATGAAATGTCCAAATTTTTTTATTTCATTAACCAGCGAATGTGAAGGCATTTTCTGTTCCTGAATAATTTCGGTGTCGTATGGTGTGAAAAGCGGTCGATAAAATTTTGTGAAACTTTTTTAGCACAATCATTTCTGTGTGGCTAAAAACGGAGCGAATTTGGGCTTCTCGCCGTCATGTGTAATTGGTGTATCAGATTAGATGAACACCTTTGTCGTAGGTCTACAAAAAAGTAGGCAAAAACAACTGATTTGGATGGATGGTGAGATCTCCAAATGGGCTTCAAACTAAAGTGATGACTTTCCTCATTGGGGGTGGGCTACTAATAAACCAATTTTCAGAAATATTTCCGATATCTTCCAAACCACTTGGAATCAATGACATGGCTCATTAGTAGCGTAAACTCCTTTAATTTATATATTTACTAATCTACAAATGCCAGGTTGCTTGCAATTAATTGTAAACTGCCCCATTAATTAATTATTTTGTATTGTACAAAAACTAAAGAGAGTGTCGCATAAGACATAAAAGGTGGCGCAAAATTAGTTACCCTATCGGAAGATTTCTAATTTTTGCAAATGGCACCGTACGTCAATCATATTTGACACTAATGAACTAGACAGCTACTGTATACAATGGGATAACACGTGGGAATGGAGCACGTAAAGCCTGAAACAGAGATTTCCATCACTAAAAACATTTTTTTTGTTTTACTTTTGCTAAACGAGTTATTCAAAAAGCACATTGGATGATTAATATTGCAGCGCCTTGTATATCAAATTATTTTATTTTATACATTTTCGTTCTCTTTTGCGGGGAAAAAATGCTTGCACCAGCTATTCCGGTAGGAGGATCTTTATAAAATGTAAAACTTTTATTAAACGCAAAATGTTTAACAGCCAAATTTAGTTACAGCCACCATGGGGACATGCACATTTGATGCACGAGGCTGCAAAGCAATGCCACTGCTTGCTAGTTTATTTTCTCTCTGACAACATTTTCTTCCTATTTATTGGTGCGGTAACCGCTTAATCGAGTCTAACGATCAAATGACTATCCGTTAAAGCACTGCATTTCTCTATGTGCTTTCAGGAAATGGAGAATTACGATAGTTTTGACCAAAATAACCGTTTAACCTTTAAAATTGTTCTGCATTTAAAACTTGAACTTGAACATATTTCTGGTGCTGAACTAGTTCCGAATCTGCGATATCTGTCTTCACAGTATAACAGCCCCAAGTCCGAAAGCTAATCGCAATCAATCGTTTTTCTAGTAAATAATGGACGTAACCACTAGTTAATCTTGCTTTGGCTTAATAACATTAGGGTTGGGCTAATGATGAAGAGTTTGATGTGATTTTTGTGAAGAGAAGCAGTGGAAATCATCATCATCATCGTTTGGTTACAACTTCTTGTGAGCTTTGGACTGCTGAACAGTATATCTCCATGTTGGTATGTCCGTTCCCGTTTTCTTCTAGTTCCTCTGTTCAAGTTGTTCCAGATTTTCCTTCACTTCATCTATCCATATCGATCTTGGTGCTTCACTTGCTTTATTTGTGTTTGCATTCGCCTCCAGTATTTTCCTTTGGGCTCTCGAACAGTCCATTCTCATAATGTGGCCTAGCCAGTGCAAAATATTTTTATGTGAACTTTCCTTCCAAATGTTAGTAGTTTTGTCTTATCTCTTTTACTCAATGCCAATGTTTCACCTTCATAACACAGGATCGGTCGAACTACGTTTTATATAGCGTCAGCTTGCCGGGTCTGTTAAAGAGTTTTGATTTAAGAAGTTGTATAAGTAATGCGTATGCCCTAGTAGCTGCTTGAATTAGTTCCCCATTGTAAGACTAATTGTTAATTATTTGTTGTCAGTTTGCAGCCAAGATATTTGAAACGAGCTAACTACTTAAAATTTGTATTTTTCAATACAAGATTGCTCGTCTTGTAACTAGGTTGAGTAGTAATTTAACTTGATATCAACTGGAAAGATTTGCTTTTCTGGTTGGGTGTTGATGAGAGCTATTCTGCTCTCAAAGCCTTGTTGCTCGAAAGCTTTATGAAAATTAAGAAACAACCACTTAAAAAACTTAAAAATATGCGGAATAAACTCTATACTTACTCACTTAGATGGCACTACAACCGTATAACGGTTTTGGCCGAATCTAAAACATGTCACCATCTAGCTCGGTTCGCTGCTTGCCTGCGCCAGTTGGTGATACCGAGTGCTGCCAGTTTATGCCTCACTTGATCTCCCTAACCGAGATTGGGTCTTCCTCTTCCTCGTCGTCTACCAGAGGGTTTCGTCTCGAAGGACTGCCGTGCCGGTATTCTTTCGTTCATCTTCGAGACATGACCAAGCCAGCGCAGTCGCTATATTTTAATATGGTTCACTATGTCCACATTTCGGTATAGCACATACAGCTTGCTGTACCATCGGATACTGAACTCATTCTCGCCTACGCGAAGAGCACCAAAGATTTTCCGGAGAATTTGTCTCTCGAACGCTCCCATTCTCTCTCTCATCAGTTGTCGACAGCGTTCAAGCTTTTGTGCCATATACAAGGACGGTGATACTTAGGCTTCTGTACAGCATTGTTTTCGTTTTTCGAGAGAGGGCTTTGCTCCTCAATTGCCTACTGAGCCCAAAGTAACACCTGTAAACTTCATAAATTCAGCTGCTAAAATAATTTTCTGTAGAGAAACTATACTCGTATTCTTAGAATTGACGACAGCATTAAGTCAAATCCTAAGGTCTTTTGGCGATTTGTTAAATCCAAAAAGTCTAGCGCTGGAGTCCCTTCTGGGGTTTGTTTTAATGATAGATCTGCTGCTACACCTACATATGTAGCCAACTTGTTTGCAGATTTCTTCAAATCAAATTTCCCCTAATCGGTTATCGCGTCCAACCAATGAAGTACAAGACTTGGCATTTACCAGCATTAAGAGGTAATCAATACATTTTCAAGCCATCTGCATACATCAGACAATGCGATGTCACTGAAACGTCTGGAATATCATTAACAAAGATTAAGAACAACAAAGGCCAAAGATGGCTTCGTTGAGTAACATCTGAGATAACTTTGATGGCATCATGAGTTCTATTATTGAAATAAGATGCCAACCACTCAAATGCGCTTGGATAAAGACCATTTGAACCCAGCTGTTTAAGTAGGATACCATGGCTGACTCTATCGAAAGCTTTCGAAAAGGCGGCGACTATGATGACACTGTTGGCCTATTTCAAATTGTTTTCGCATAAAATTTGCGAATAAAGCCAAGTTCGTAAAAGTAGATCTACCCTTAATAAAGCCGTGCTTATACGGCGATATGAGATCTGAAATTTGGAAGAGAATCAAATCATAAACCAAGTCTCCAGATAATAGAAGATCTATATTCTCACTGGCTTTTGTGTTTAGTGTAATTAAAGGACAAATTTGTTATTTATCTCTGTTATGAAGCATTCGCTTTTATATCCCTACTAGAACTTTACGCAGTACTTCCCTCTTGAATTGCATCTTGAATTGCTTAAGAGGAATTATGCGTGTAATGGTGCTATTGCCCGCGCACTTAGAGAATTCAATGAGATCCCGAGATCTCCCTTCACTTTTTGGTATCAAAGAAGAAATTTTATGAATTTTTTAGAGATTTGAACTCATATTAGTTTTAAGTGGCCTGTAGAAAATTTGTATTACAGTTTAGACTTGAAATAAATTAAGATATATTACTTTCCATTTGAATTCAACCGGGCTATTCGGGACATGTTCTTCGATTTCAATGTAACTCAAATATGCTGCTCTCAGGTCAAAATAATGAGACACGTATTTTTTTGTTTGCCCGAACATTTTTTTTTCAAGATTTATCGGCAATTTTGTTTTTCGGCTCAAAATCAATTTTTTTAATTTTATAAGAAATTTTTTTTTTTAATGCTCATAACTTAGTCAAAAATGAACCGATTTTAATGATTCTGGGTTCAAAATGATCGTCATTATTTGCACGAGCGACTTCATGTACAAACAATAGCCAAAAAGTAGTTGAAAATTTTTTAGTTTGCAAAAAACAAAAAGTGCGAAACAGGTTTTTACTCAAAAATCCATTACTTAAAAACAACTGATTTTAGCTACTGGGCATTCAGCTCAATTGAAGCTTGAGATGTCTTCTTGATTTGGAAAAAGTAAAAAAGAAAAAATACACTTTTTGAAATATTCAATTGGTTCATGTGCTTATTAAGTTATTTCAAATGTTATAATATTAAATATTACATAAATTTATTTGGCCTGGGTTGGATCAAAAATAACAAAATCTGGTTAGACATTTAACTTTAAGGCGTTTAAGTGATATGCGAGGACAGTTATAAAATTCCCACCATTTTCCAAATAAACATATCAAAACAAGTCAATAACAAGCGCCAAGATTTTCCTTAAAATACCCAAAAGTGCCACTAATAGTTTTCTAAAATCCTACTTAAGAGCTTAAAGTATCAACACAAACATCCATAAAAGGAGAATAATCGAGAAAAAGGAAAATCTGCTGATTTTACACTGCTTCTTGATGCTTTCGTGCCATCAAGGCCCTTGCTGTGTATGTAGTCTGACTATCTGTCCACAAAAATGTGACATTTTCGTTGTCATCGTCGTCGCGTCACATCGAATTGGTGTACGCAAATGCTCAATTTACAAGAGAGACGACTTAAGCCATTCAAAACATGCGACATACTAAGCCGCTACTTTTTTCACTTTTTGTCCGTCTCGTACTTGTCTGCCACTCTACATTCCTGTTGGTTTATTTACATACTTATAGACTGTGACAGCAGAGGGAAAAAATTTGAGATGTTGTGTAGATATGTGAAATAGAAAGTGTCGCAATGCATTCTACATAAATTGATTGAATTTAGCATGAAACTGGCAAAAGCTGAGTTAGGAACGACATAGGCGTTAAGTATAGAGAGGCATAGAGAGAGAGGATGAGAGTAGAAAGTTTGCTGGACTTACAAAGAAGAAGTATGTAGATTTCACCATTTACCCAAATTAAGTTCGAAATTGTAAACTGTTAGTCAAAGCGAGTTGTAAGAAAACTGATGAAATGAGAAAAGTGTGGAAACAAAAATCAACCATTTAAACTCTACACAGTGCCCTTTCCAACTCTTTGCACAAATACGTATGTGCTTCAGAACACTATTTCATGGTATCAAGAGCGGACATGGCGGAGAAGTAAAAAGGACTTTAAAACACGCAACTAAGATGCCGCAACGCCTAATTTTAGGACAGAGTCAAGTAGAAAGCAGTCGAGTGCTAGAAATTCTCTTACAGCAAAATACAAAATGAGCAAATGGCTAGTTGTTTTTGGGAATGTGTTGCTTTTCCATTGCCGTTTTGGCACTTGTACGTATATTTGCATGTGTGTAATAGCGTGTAATTGCGGCTGTTGGCAGTGAAAATGATGATTACATGTTGCTGTGCCTGCCGCCACTTACTTAAAAGACTAGAGGTGACCAAAGTTGTGTGTTCACACTTGTAAATAGCAACACTTGTGTATACTTAGAAATTATCCAGAGAAATTTCATTGGAAGGCTGACTGGTGAATTTCAAATCATATTAATTTAAATTGCATTTTTTCAGATGCATGAAATTTTCTAAATTTGAAGCTTTCTTTTGCTCACTAACGACTTCTGCAGCTATTTGCTTGTTATTGATGAAAAATCTTTTTTTCAATTAACATCTACGCCAGGAAACAAAAGCATGGAAATGGTTGAAGCCTCAAATGAGTATTCTGCTTCTGAAATTTGTTGCCTTTTTCAAGGATGATCGATTACAAGGCTTGAACATCCGAAGCAAAATTGTGATAGTACAGAGGGTAGTTTAGGTTAGAATGGCTGCCCTTACGAGTGGTCCACCTAGACAAATAATCAAAATTCGTCCGTTGTGATACCATACAGGGGGGTCAGGGGGAGTAAATGAGAAGGAAACGAACCAGACAGGTGTAAAAAGGAAGAAGAGGCTTTGAATTGGAGGTTGACACCCAACAGTGGCTAGTTACTTTCGTATTTTGTGAGAGTAACTTCGGCTGTCGTGTCACACGTCATCTTACGCTAGTCCAATCAGTTGTTGTTCAGACGGCAACGAAGGAAAATATTTGGAGGCTGCGTTCAATTTTTTCGTAAATCACCAGCAAAATCTCAGTTTTGACCGGCCTCTGTCGTAAGCAAACCGCTGTCATAACTCCGGTTACGTAAGCAAATCAACTGATATCTTTAAAATCGCTAAGTTTCGGTTAACGGTCTGATGTTGGGTATACCTCCTTTTCACCATGGTTTTTATATGGAGACATACATACTTGAACTTTCCTATAATATTAAGACATTTTAATTAGTTCAAAAGTCGTTACTCTCTATTTAGCGCAATACTTTATTTAGCGAAACTCAGAATCTTTATTTATTATAAAATGAATCCATCCACTCTCCCTTTTCTTTGATATTACAATATTATTATCATTTGTGTGATTGCCTTTGCATCCTTATTGAACACATTTATTTTCACGTTTGCTACAGAAGAGGAGAAGCATTTGGAATCATGGGCCTAATCAGCACTATTTATCGGCCCTGAAAATTTCTGAATTAATTCAGTGTCCACATAAATTCTTTCTCGCTGTCTAAATACAATTTTTAGTTTACTAAAGGAACTAGTTCTTTGCTATACAGTCCGGACTGAATTCATTAGAGATCAACCGAAAAAATGAATCTTTAAGAGAAAACACAAAAATATGAAGAAAAAGCGGAATTCAAGAAATATCTGATTGACATTTTATTCCTTTATTAGATATTCGATGTAGCGCTGGCTAATGAGAGCTACGGCTATGCAAATTATTTAATTATGGTTAGGTACTGAAAATAATATGTATTAGGCCGGGTCGATTTGTGGGGAGGCAAAAAAATCGGCCATTGCTCTGTGAAAATCATATTCTAGGGATCAAAATAAGAAACTTTGCCGAAGGAACCATACCTCTAAAACGAATTCTGATGACCCCCAATTCGGGTCGAACTTTTTAGTTTCTTTTCTCATGTAAAGGCCAAAAATGGTGATATTTTAAAATGATTGTATGGGTAACCTCCCAGGAGAGTTCCAGGGGGTGTGCCACTGGTATGGGTGGATCGGCCGTCTAAAGTTAGTGCGGGTCGGTCATACATTTGGACTCGATTGGAGCACTCTAAATGGGTCAAAGTGGGATTTTTCGTTCGACCCAAAATGGGGGGTCTTTAGAATTCGTTTAAGAGGTATGGTTCGTTCGGCAAAGCTTCTTATTTTGATCCCTAGAATACGATTTTCACAGAGCAATGAGCGATTTTTAAATCGACCCGCCCTAATATGTATGCATATAAAATGTTACATACATTTATTCTTACACTAAATATGATCTGTTTATCGTTTAGTAAATATAGAAGGTGGCACAAAATTAATCACCTTATCTGAAATTTATAATTTTTGCAAAAGACGTCGCCAGTCAGTCATATTTGGCGCTTGTGAAAGATTTCCTTCATTCAAAATTATAATTTTTATTTAGTAAATAGTTAAGAACTATTGATATCGGTAATGGCAAACAACTGAGAATGGCAAACTGTGTTGATATTTCTGTTGAGAAAGGTTTTACAAGTCATCTTGCATCATTTAACGCCTGAACAACGCTTCCAAATTGTGGAAATTTACTTTGCAAAAAAATATATATAATATAATATATATTTTCGCCAAGTTCATAGAACACTAGCGGCATCTTGGTCCTTATTTCCTTCGAAGTGAGTAAGGAGCTGACGTTAGGGTGAATGGCGAGCGCTATCAAGCCATGCTGACTGAATTTTTGTTTCCAAAAATTAATCAGCTAAGCTTCGGCGACATTTGGTTCCATGTCGCATACGACACCATACGATCAGATTTATTGGAAAAAATAGTCAAAACCTGGACTAATGGAATGGACCACTTAACTCGTAGCTGCGGGAGACAAAGCATTATATTAAAAACATAAAACCCATGAAACTATCTTTCAGATAGTAGAGAAAAATTTATTCCAGCAATATCTCTGTTTTGTATTATCGTTTGAAGTTCTCAAACTCTTAAAAAAAAACCCTTTTTGGGTGTTTGGCCGAGCTCGTCCTCTTATTTATGATGTGCGTTTTATGTTTTGGGACCTACAGTTTTATGCTGCCTCCGAAGAAGATTTTTGATAGCAGAAATATAGTCGGAGCTTTGGCATTGGCCAGCGGGTTTGAAGGTTAGAATTTGTTCACGGTAACGGATGCCTGCCGTAAGAGGCGACTAAGATGCACAACTTCAACGCTAATAGGCTGAGCGAAACAGGTACAGAAACAGCTTGGGTACGAGGGGAACACAGTCCACATTTTACTAGAATTTATTGAAGAATTTAGGCGCAGGAAAATAATCTGAATCCATAATAAGGGAGCTATAGATCCTTCAGGTCGAAATGCTAAATCTTCTCATAATAATAATGAAACAAGAGTACTGGTATTATATGATATTTGGTACATTTTTGTTTGGAAAGGACAGAAATGGTTTTATGTATTCCCTAGGAAGCATTTGTTGTATGATTTTAGTTGTATGATTTTAGTTATGGTTGTTGACAATTGCCTCCATTTGCTATTAATGAGGTATATAACATTTTGAAAAAAATCGTGTATGTGTCTGATTCACTTATGTTTATTTAACAGATACAGGGTGCCCGGTGGCAGAATTAGGTATAACTTAAAGTTTCTTCCTAATCACTGACTGTATGAGTGGGGAGGGGATCGCGTTAGCTTCGTTGTTCGTTAGGGTTATTTAGTGATGTATACGAGGGGGGTTCAATAAGCACCCGTGTTAGAAATGAAAGCACAATTATAAAAAAAAAAATTATTTTTCAACATAGTCCCCTCCCAGCACTCCGGCAATTTTTAATTGAAATTGTAAAATTAAATTAAATTACAAAATAGGAATTGTCGAGCTCTCCAAAATACGCCTTTATTTCGGAGATGACTTCAACGTTTGAAACCAAAATTTTTTTTTGCCGGAATGGCTGCGGCATCGAACAAGAAAAAGTCGCAGGTAGCCAGATGGCGTGAATACGGGAGGTGCGGTACTAACTCAAAACGCAGTTTATGCACTTTTGCGGGAACAACTCCGGATGGATGTGCTGATGCGTTGTCGTGGTGAAACACCTCTTTCTTTTTTGCCAAATGCAGCCGTGTCTCCTTCAATTTTTTGCGAAAGCGATCCAATAACTCACTGTAGTATTGTCCAGTGATCATTCTTTCTTTTTCTAAAAAATCCATTGCGATAATGGTGTGCGCATCCCAAAAATCGTCACCATAACATTTCCGTCGATGGGGCTTTGGGGCAGATTCATCGGGAGAAATCCACTGTTTTGATTGTTGACTAGTTTTTGGTGTGTAATGATTAATCCGGGTTTCATCAACGGTGAAAAAACAACGTAAAAAATTCTTCTAATCTCGCTAAAATTGTAAGTTAACAGCCGCATGCACTTATTGTCTACCGTGAGCAATCGAACCATTCCGGTCAACGCACCTAAGGCCTTTGTTGTGTCGTGCACTTTCGCTCGTCGATCAGCGAGAAACATGTCGTGGATTTTTTGAATGATTACCTCGTTAGCTACGTCTGCCGGGCGTTCTGGTCGCTTCTCATTAAAAACGGATGTTCGCCCACGTTTAAATTCATTGAACAATTGGGCGAAGCGTCCCCATAGACAGCATCCAACTTTGCTTTTATCTCTTCGCATTTTTCCCATCCAAAAATTAAAAGCGAATTACCAAACGCTACTGCTCTTTTTCCATCTTAACGGAAATCACGAAATACTCGAATAGCTGTTAAATCCAAACTAACCCATCAATCAGTCTGACTTCTCTCAGGAACGCCCTCTGTCATTAAACACGGGCATTTATTGAACTGCCCTCGTAGTTGTAGAAATAAAACATAAATAGTGGAATCTTCATCTGCAACATTTGCCGTATATATGTACATATTTTTTGTACATACTTGTTTATGCCATATGCACTTACATATGAGCTGAACAAAAAAAAAATATTTTCAAAATGTTTCTTTCATTTTCTGAATTTGGTCGATATCTTCCATTTCTTAAGTTTATATTAAAGTTTTTTTAATAGTTGCTTGTAAAAAACTATCAACAGCTGATTTGAAGTTTGATTTATTAATTTTAACACGGGCTCAAGGCTGAGTTGTGTTGAGTTTGTGAGTTACTCGAGTTTTCTAGTTTATATTTTAAATAAATAAATAATTTAATTACATCAAAGCAATTTTTAATAAAAATAACTCTTAATGAAAAAAAAAAAAAACTTAGCTGCTGTGCATTATTTTCAAATTTTATTTATAAGTGTGTACTTATGTATGTATGTCTGCATGTCCAATGAAACCACCCAACTGTAATCTACTTATTTTAGTCATCAAATCAATTGATGCGATTGACATTTTCTGATGAATCACTTTGATTACATGTAAAATTGACGTTTTTTAATTGGACGTCCTTGAAATTAGAAAAAATTAATATAAAAAAAGTAAAAAAATTAAAAAAACGGCTCTTTTTTATTTTATCAGGAAGTCAAATGACATGCTGCTAAAATAAATTAGTATTCGATGTGTGCGTATGTATATATATATATATACAGTATTGTACATTACAATAAATATAAAAAGTTTCCACGGTACACTGGTTGAGAATGGGCCATTGGTTTCTTTTTTCTTTCCGTTTCAAATCACAAAAAAATAATGTCAAAATATTGTAATTTTATGCTAAAATAAGTCGCAGGAACTCAGTTTCATATCATCGAAGTATGAATTGACGAATTATTATTTTTTTAAATATATAGGGTTTTCCAATAACAGATGTTATCTAACGCTATCGAGAGATGATTAACGACTTTTTATGGCCCAAATTGGATGGTATTGATCTGGACATTTATTTATTTATTTATTTATTTTCAACAAGACGGCGCTACGTGCCACACAAGCAACGAAACCATTGATATTTTACGTGAAAAGTTTCCGGACCGTGTTATCTCTCGAAGAGGTGATCATAATTGGCCATCGAGATCTTGTTCGTGAGATCGAGGTGTTAAATCACCTTGTGACTTTTTTGTTTGGGACCACGTGAAAGAGAAGATCCACGCCAACCACCCAGGGTCGATTAAAGACCTCGAAAATAGAATTCGTGAGGCTATCGCGGACATAGGGCAGCCACTTTGCAATTGAGTTGTGGAAAATTTCAAGAAAAGAATATTGTCCTGTAAGCGTGGTCGTGGTGGTCATTTGCCTAATGTTATTTTCCACTATTAACGGCATAACTTTCTCTTTAGAATGAAGTAAACATCGGATCATTTATATTAAAAAATAGCATTTTTTTTTGAATATCAAAATAACACCTCTTATTGGAAACCCCTTTATAACAATCTTCCCACCTACGGTCGAAATAAAAAATCACATGATCTGCTTCGCTGCTTTGATAATTGTGCCTTCGAAAATATCTCAAATTAGTCTCTCCTACACATATAACTGAATTGTAAACTTAAGCAAAAACAAAACTATTTCGGCGCCATTTGAATGTCATTACTTCTCTTCTTCTTGACTAGCGCAATAACCGCTTAAGCAATTTTAGCCCAGTTTACCAAAGCGCGCCAGTCATTTTCTTATTCGGCCTAATCGACGCCGTTTGGACATTTCAAGTGAAGTCAAGTACTTCTTCGCCTGATCTTTCCAACGCAGAGGTGGCTTTCCTCTTCCTTTGGCACCACTAGCTGGTGTCGTATTTAATACATTACCGGAGCTTTTAGCGTTTGGCGTTGCGCATTGTCCACAATTAGTCAGAATATTTATTCCTTCCACATAATAAAGTAAAAATTATTAATAAAATATTTGAATGGCACTTTTAATAGCATTTAAAAAAAAAACAGTCGATGCCCCACCCTTTACGGTGACCTCTTGTATTTTTAACTAATTTTACATTCAATATTCCATCGGAATTGCTTAAAGTTTTTAAATTTTGCTGGTGTAAGGAACACCCTTGTGCCTGAATGCACAAATATACATACCAGATTTTCAGCTGGGTTGGGTGCTCATAACAACATGAAACACACATACAAAATGTATTTCCTATATGTTCATTTTACCATTTACAGGAAATTAAAAAGCGGTAAATAGCAGCGTGCACTCGAAGTGCCAATAGGAAGATATTCAAATGTATGCACAAAAATATTGCTGAAAAAAGTTCTAAAAAAGGGCGAAAGTGATGTAGTTAGTAAAATGTTGCAAAACGTGTATATAAATAAATCTGCATACATTTGATGGAATACCAAATCTTAAAATATATAAGGTGTTAAGTGAGTTCGAGTAATCAGTGAAATAAAATAACTCTCATAAATACAATAAATATAGGAGTCTATGATGCTTTCCAACACAGCAAGACTGCTTGGCGCCATCAGTTGGATATCACTGCTGTTGACTGTTGCCGCATGGCCAGAAATTACATCAAAGGGTGAGTGATTCCAAAGACTTCATTTTTCAACATTTTTATTTCTATATGCAAATTTGGAGCATTGCTACATTGCAGGTACTCGTAAAACTATCGTTATCTAATACGCGCGTTTCTAGTGAGTTTAATTTTAAGGTTATCAAAGTAATAAATAAATAAATAAATGTGCAAAAATGGTGTATTTTGGCTATCTAATGGCGTGGAAAATTGTTTTAATCCCAATTATAAGCTTACAAGTATTTCAGCCAAATTTAAAAATAATTAAATATTCAGCTTCTCAAAATTTTTTACTCGGTATTATTTGGCTTAAATTTGTAAATGTAATAATTTATATTTAAAAAAAAAATACAACAACAATAATAATAATGCGCAACAAAATAATACTTTATTAGGGCTTACACAAAAACTTATTATTACACGGAGGTACAAAATAAAAAAATTCGAAAGAACTCTTCAAGTGATATAGTGCACGTTTTAGGTCAAGACCAGTACAACACAAAACTGTGTTTGGAAAATTCAAAGCACCCTCAAATTTTTTATTTATTGTTAATAAACCGATTTTTTATTTCCATATGGTCTTGGGAAGGGGAGTGTATGCGCGTTATGAATGTATATAATTCTAAGATTGAACGATTGACGTTCAAAAGAAATTTTCAATAACAAGCTCTGATTTGTGCAATTTTTCCACGTTTTTTTAATGTGATGCAATTTTTTGGCCACTATTCTCCAACGAGCACCACAAATATGTACATATCTTTAAACTCCAATAAAATGTGCTCGAAATAAGCTATTTTTCATCTTCATACATTGAAAACTGTAAAAGTTACGATTTTTAAGTATTTTTCCAAATTTTTAAAAATCCAGTTGAACCGAGACTGCGAGAGAATACCGCATGACCGATAGTGTTTTACAGCTCATTGTGGCTAATTTTGAAAGACAGCAATAAGTTTACATAACTAAGCATACATCTAACATATCAAAACTCATTATAACCCAAGCTTACCTAATCTAAACTGATCAACCGAAGCTTGCATGACAAAGCAGAACCGTGTGCAATTTGCTGGTAAGCGTGTACAATTTAATGAGTGTGAAAGATCATCACTCTTGAATGATCAAGACCTATTAAAACTTAGCTTAAGTGGATCTAACCTAACCTTAGCTAAGTGTATTAAGTAAACATAAATCAACTTTTAGGAAACGAAAGAAGTGCTAACTATGTTAACGTCGTGAATGAATTTCTGGAAGCGTGCGAAGAGATGGGATGTCGAATGTCAATTAAAGTTCATTTTTTGCATGCTCATTTAGATTTATTCTCAGAAAATCTAGGCCAGTTCAGCGATGAACAGGGAGAAAGATTTCACCAATAGATATTGGCAACGGAAAAGCGTTTCGAAGGAAAAGGCCAGATTAGAATGTTGTCCAATTACTGCTGGTCACTTGTACGTGAAACAAATGGTACGTCTTACAAACGTAGAAGATCAAGTAAACATTTTTAAGATTGTAATTTTAATTTTTGAATTAAAAAAGTAACTTTTAATATTGTAAAAACATTTAATTCAAAAATGTTTCATTTTTAACAGTGTTTTATGTTCAAATTATCCAGTCTTGTATTACATGGAAAAAACTCAGCTCAGGTTGCGTTAGATTCGTTCAGGTTAATGAAATTTGGTTAGGTTGATTTTAGTTACGAATTTCCAGTAAGGTTATGTTATTTTGTGTTATGCTAGGTAAAGATACGTTACGTTAATTTGTAATATAGATGTTTTGAATCGACTACATATAGAAGTACAATGCAATCGGTTCAATTGTGTTACGCAGGGTTCTATTTAGTGTTAGTTATTCAGGGTTACGTCGACTTAGGTTGGCATTGCAAACTAATCAAAATGACTTCCTTTTGCAATGCAGAAAAGCAGCACAATGGGTTCGATTGTCTCACATTGTGTACGGTTGGATTGATTTCGATAACGTTAGGTTAGGTGAGGTTTAGTTAGGTAATACCATGTCCGGGTAAGTCAGAAAGTTGCAGAAGTAAGTCAGCAAATTGTGTTACTTTTTGCATTATTATTTTTTTTTGACGTTATAATTTTCTTCTACGGTCTCTGTTCAACTCGAGAATGTTCTGTTTTTATTTTATTTCTGCAAAAACGTTCTTCACTTGGAAAATTTCTTATCAATTTTGACGAAATGATGCTTGCTAGATCCGGAATGGACACAGGATGAGTAAATATACTTAATCATACATGTATCTTGCGAATAATAACGGAGAACCGCATTAAATTTGGAAATACGAAAGTAGTGAACAAAACTTTCAGTTTACTGATTTTTTTGTTTTACTTCGACACATTTTGATCGATGTTTGAAATTAAATGCTTTTTACATTCGGAATAGACACAGCTATAAGACTTTCTACAAATAAACAACCCTTTCATTTCAATATTATCGACAACATCTCGTTAAACTCGCAAAAATTGGAAAAAAAAATTTTAGTTTTGTATTCAAAAATCAGTAGTTATTTTTGATTAGCGTGAAAAATAGAACACATACAACAGAAGGATTAATATTTACCTGAACAAAACTGTTTCAAGAATGGAAATCGAATAAAATGCAGACGAGCTACGAATTTTTAAGTGTCGGAAAGCTTACAAAATCGATAAATTTTTAACGATAAATAAAAAAATTGAACGACGGTTCCGCGTCGTTCTCGGCTAGATCTACAATGCTCATCATATCACTTCAAAAGTTCTGATTCACTGTAGCACCGTGTTATTATTATTTTTTTGACTGACAATGTCATTTTACAATACTTCTTTACACTTTTCGTCTTGCACGTTCCAAAAAAGAATTCTTTGTTCCAATATTATATGCTCTTACAACAAAGTTTTCGAAATTTATAGCTACGGAAATAAGCTGCACTTAAAGCGATACCACCAGCCCAATGGTTGATAGGTTACAATGTTTGGCAATTCGCAACAAAAATGTGAGAGTAACTTCGGCTGCCACGATATCTGGTAGGAATTCTGCCCACTGTGCATTCACACACTCGCTCAATCAGTCGTTGTTCAGACGGCAACGAAGTAGCATTAGTAATAGCTGTGCTGATTTTTTTCTCAATTTCAGTTTCGTCATTAATACACCGCTGTCACATTCCCGGTTACGTCAGCAAATCAGCTGAATCATTCAAATTCGCTGAGAGCTGGTTAACGGTCTGATGTTGGCTCCATCTTCTGAATTCTTTTCACCATAATACCAATCTATGTTTCGGAAATGCAGAATGACAGTGGCATTAAAAATTAAACAACAGTTTGAAAACAATTGTGCCCCAGCTTATTTGCGCATGCAATCCATCTAGTTGCCGAAGGTTGAAATTATTGCCGTTTTTTTTTATTATGATAATATTGGTATGGCTCAATTATGCACAGACCAAACATCGGCCAAATAGCCGCCGCGGTTTCAGCGGCGCACCTCCATCCGATGGTCCAAATTTTCGATGACGCTGAGGAATAATTGAGGTTCTATGCCGTTAATGTGCCGAACTATCTCATCCTTTAGCTCTTGAATTGTTGCTGGCTTATCGACGTACACCTTTTCTTATACACCTTTCAAATAACCCCAAAGAAAGAAGTCCAACGGTGTCAAATCACATGATCTTGGCGGCCAATTAACATCGCCGCGACTTGAGATTATTCGGCCATAAAATTTTTCGCGCAAAATAGCCATTGTTTCGTTAGCTGTGTGCCAAGTGGCACCGTCCTGTTGAAACCACATATCGTCCACATCCATATCTTCCAATTCGGGCCATAAAAAGTTCGTTATCATCTCACGATAGCGAACACTATTCACAGGCCTCATTTTGGAAAAAATACGGCTCAATGATGCCGCCGGCCCATAAACCGCACCAAACCCTCACTCTTTGTGGGTGGGTGCATTGGTTTTTCGGCAATCACTCTTGGATTGTCATTCGCCCAAATGCGGCAATTTTGCTTATTGACGAATCCACTGAGGTGAAAATGAGCCTCATCACTGAAGATGATTTTCTTCGCGAAGTGCGCGATATGCATTTTGATTTGAACCCCCGTTTTCATAATAAGCCTGAATAACTTTAATGCATCGCTCGAATATGTATCTTTCCATGGTTCATATTGAATTAGTCTGAGATTGAAAAATTTCAAATGAAATGCAGAAAAAGACTTGACTCGCGTTTTAAATCTTCGCAGGTTGTGTGCGAAGCATCTACTTCTATACTCGGGCATGTTACCATTCCAATTCAGGTGGTGAGTGGTATATTTATTAAATCGTTTCTGAATTCTTTTGATTTTTAAGCATAATGCGGTACAATGAGGCTCCCAAATTATACTGCAATATTCAGGATTGGATCTAACAAAGTCGGAATACCACTTACTGCCCAAATGACCTCAATTAACTCTCACTGTGATCTCCCAGAAAACCTATTTTGCGGCTCGACGTTACAGCTTTGATACTAACAAATTAGATCAGATTCCCATAAAGGGTACATATTTACATATGTATGTGTATAGCTTAGTGCATTTAAATGTACATCTGCTTGAAGTTATTTATACATTTTTAGCAACTCAAATTGTGTTCCAAAAAATCCAAAGGTTTTAGAGGTTAGATGGTTTAGTGGCAAAGAGAAACATTTTGTTCGATGTGATTAAATTTCACTTAGAGTGAATCGTAATTGTTTACACTTCTGTGCAGTTACATGTCTGTGTCTGAATTGCAAAGATATGGCTAACGGCAGTATGATGTTTATTAAACAAACATTCCAGATGCACACACGCTTGGGTATTGCCACCATGCCGTAAATTGCTTTAGCGCAAGACTAGACTATTCCGGGTTTATAAGAGTCCTTGGGTGATTTTGTGCAGAAGCCATGAAACACGAATTTACCTTTGAAGTACTAGGCGATTGGTAGCTGGTACACTCTATAAACGTTCTAACTTTCTGTGTACATACATACATCGTATAAAAAAGCCCAAATACTGTGTATGTATGTATACACATTTCTTATGTTTTTTTGTTTTTTTTTTCGCTTTTTTCCGAAGGGGAATCTTACTGCTCGCTAAAGGTACACCTCATTTGGGACCACACACAGTCAGTGAACAGTCTTACTAAACAGGACTTGCGGAACAGTACATACTATGTACTAATCCTTAACTCCGAGCTCTGTAGCTTTAGTTTTACCCTGCGATACCAGGCCATTAATGACTCTTCATATACACATTGATCTATTCTCCATTGTTTGGTTGCCTCCTTTCTGTGCTGTGTTGCCATTTTTTCTTCCGCAGCTCTTGTAGCGCATTCGCGCACCAGTCTTTCATTTTGACCCATACCAACTTCGATTGCAACATGTGCTTTACTATATATTGCCTGGCGTAAGTATTTCTTTAACTATCGTTTCTATAGTCGTCCTTTCCGACACATACCTCGGGCACGAAAAGAAGATATGTTTCGCATTTTCACTGCAACTACCGCAGAACGAGCAGTTCATTGCAACATCAAGACCAAATCACTACAGCTGCCTAGTTCATTAGTATCAAATATGTTTGACGTGTGACGCCATTTGCAAGAATTATGAATCTTCTGGAAGGGGGATTAAATTTGCGCCAGCCTGTATTAATTTGCCCACTCGTAACTGACAAAGTGACATCCGAACTACGAATTATGAATCTAATTCTTTATATAATATATTGGCAAATACTTTTCTAAGGAAGATTAAATTTGCGCCAGCTTCTGTTAATTTGCTCACTCGTAACTGGCAAAGTGACGTCCGACCTTATTCAATTCAATTAAATATGTACTTTTATAGTCGAAAATCCAAAGAAATCGAAAGGCCTCAAATCGAATAATGTGGGTGGCTAATTCACATCGCCTTAACGCCATTTACTTAATTTGCCTCTAAAATTTCGTCTACAACAATTCCATCATTTGTGCTATCAATCTAATATAAGCCGCTTTCGAAACCCATACTTTTTATTGCTTTATTCCTCCACTGCGAATAGTCTGCTGGCCCATGTGTCAAATCAATTGAATCTCATAAGTGTGTAATACAGATTTTTTGCCTACTAGAAACCTAAATTTTTGGGAGCCGTGACAAATCGGGGCGCGAGAGATATGGCCAATACTTGCGTTAAGTGTTGAAGTGCGTTTTTT
The DNA here is from genome assembly GCF_027943255.1 of Anastrepha obliqua. Lineage (NCBI taxonomy): Eukaryota > Metazoa > Arthropoda > Insecta > Diptera > Tephritidae > Anastrepha > Anastrepha obliqua. The sequence continues at coordinate 38,025,488 of NC_072896.1, forward strand.
TTAGACCGGACGGTCCTGATCGGATTGCTTCGTATACTTCGATTAAAAGACTATTGTGAGACGAGAAGGTGCATTCAAGTGAAAAATGATGAAAAATATCCGTTTTCTCAATGTCTCCCCAAAACTCTTACATTTCAATGTGAGAGAGTGAGAAAAATTAAAATCTTTTTCGGAGCTAGCCTTCACGACTAAGCCACAGTATGCAAACTAATCTTTTATACAATAATCTTGGGTTGGTTCTTCATTGAAAAAGCTCTTACTTTTCATTTAAAAAATCACAAATTTTCACTTTCTTTTATTCACAGCGTATGGACACTAGTAAGGCACTCATTTCCATCCATTTTACATTCGCGTAAATGTGACAGGAAATAAATGCAATCGGAAGTAAGTGCAGAACTGGTCTGCTTATGAGAGTAGTTCAGTTTTTACTGGTGCATAACTTTTACATGCAATGCGCACATATTTCTCAAAAAGTGATGCTATTTAAAAAGCATCAATAAACAAAAATATTTACTCACTGTTATATTTACGTACAAATACCAAATCAAATGTAAGACCCACTAATGGCTGTGCTAGACAGCAGCCTGCAAGTGCAGTAAAAGCTAAAAAGCATAAACGACAGGCAAACAGAGTGGTGTGCTTAAAGTCGGGAGAAATACTCGAATTTACGAATACATAAATATTTCTGTGCTGAACGCATCCAAATATAAAACATCTGCTAAGTCTCATTGGAGGAAGTGCTGTCAATTTCTGCTACGTATCAGGTGTAGGTGGTAGCTGTTGTTTGCATTGTTGTTATGTAGCTGCATTTTTATGCTGTTAACTTCATGTAAAACAGCTGCATGCTGAAGCTCTTCTAGAATAAAAAAACGTAAAACGAAATAAATCTACGGTTCTCTTGTCTATACTTCCTTTTCCAGTTCTTACTTTTTGTGACAAGCTTTATGGTAATCCAACTATGTATATTAGGTGATTTAATAAGTTCTGAGCGTTTTCCGCTGGAAGATTTTAGTGAGCTACATCTCACGATGTTTACATTGTGTCGGGTTCTGCTACAAAAAAGCGATTCAAAGTGGGCATTACACTTAAAACGATGTGGTTTGACAGGATTGTATTATACGAGGCCAATTAGATGATATAGCTTTCCAAATGATGTAAGAAGATATTCGATACATTATTCTTCTAAGGATGAATGTTTTGGGGGAAATACGCCAATAAGTTCGGTGGCCATAGATATTTTCAGCCATCCAATCTTGTGTCGCCATCGCTTTGGGTGAAGGAGCAAAGTCTTCCTGAAAGACTGTCACCGCGTACACTATCAATCCAGGGTTTTACTGCTGTCTCTAGAACTTTTCTACTGTCTCTTGAACTTCCATATTGCAGCAGAATACACTCGAAATCTTTGAGTAAAAAAGTGTGGTGGCATGACTTGTCCCTTGTTGCTCACAATACCTAAAACCATAACAGTGGCTGGAAGTTTCGTGTGCATAACAACAGGAACCTCCATAAGACTTGAACATATCCTCTTGCGATTCTGGTAATTTCTGCGATTGGTTTTTTGGTCTTGGTCAAAATTTGTTTCGTCAGAAGCAAACCATAACATCTCAGGCGCTTTAGGGTGTTTAATTTTATTTTGAAGGCGTTTCGTTGAAATGACTCGCTGTTCTCGTTATGGCTCCGACATGAACCTCTGCGCATAACATGGGCCTTATACCGGAGATCTTCAGACCTCAGAAATATTAAACTCCATCACAAGGGCCCTCATTTATTTTGAAGGGTTCTCGTCAATGGTCGCTTACACTTTTTGAATATCATAAATTCCACCGCCGCCGGATGTTTCCATTTTATGACAAACCTAATGAACGAATGAACAAGGAGTCTTCAGAAAATAGAGGTTTCGAAATCGGTGTGATTTCCTTATACTATATCGCGACCAACTTTGACTTTACGTGGAGCTGCTGTGAAATTGAAAGCAAAAGGTGTTGGCATGTCTTACGGAACGATTCGCGGGCACTTGCTTGCCAATAAACTGAAATATCGCAGTACTTTGGAAAAACCAATGCTGAGTGCAAAACACGTTGAAAAACGAGTGGAATGGGTGAAGGAAAACTTGGACCGCGATTGGAGCAACGTAATCTTTTCTAATGAATCCTACTTCTGGGCATTTCCGAGCATCAACTACGCTTGGACAACCTCCACCAGTAGGATGCTTCAACGGAATGTTAAACACCCCGTCAAGATCCATGCTTGGGGGTGCTTCTCAAACAAAGGTTTCGGTACTTTGTTCTTATTTACCGATAATTTAAATGCCGAAAAAATGAATAAATATATCAAAAGGCTTTGTTACCATCTGCTAAGCAATGGTATATCAAGAACAATGAAAGCTGGATCCTTTAAGAGGACAACGATCCGAAACATCGGAGTCGAGCGTGTAGCGAATGGAAGGCGAAAAACGGAGTTGTCACTTTAGATTGGCCATCTCAGTCAGCTGATGCAAATTCCATAGAAAATGTGTGGGACCTGATGAAAATACAGCTTCGCAGACGCAAGCCATGTAATTTAGATCAACTTTGTCGACAAATTCGGAAAATTTGGAGGTCTTTTGCGGTAGAATATGCAGAAAAACTAGTGGAAAGTATGTCCTGCCCCAAATTATCAATAAATTTGCAAATTTTTTATATTATTGTAAATATTACTTAACAGTAACACGCTCTTATGTAACAGACTGTAAGTTTAGCCATTCATGTCTTATCTGAAAAGGAGCAAAAAGAGAAATAAAGGTTTCGGGAAGTTATGGTCACTTATGTGCGTGTCCTCAAATACCGTAAGCACCCTGTATATATAATTAGAGCATACAACTCTGTTAAGTGTAGAGAAACTTACAGTTTTAAGCCTTCGTCCGAACGGCAGAGGAGTTTTTATGATAATCTTTTTCATCGCAGAAGTATCCTCTTGCCGTTGCTAATGCTAATGCAGTTCTAATATTATAGTTTATATGCGTATGCGTATGTATTTGCAATTCACCGTTAGTTAGGTGGATCATCCAATGGCAGTAATTGAGCACATCCAGTTATTCACATACCTACATACATACATACATGCATGTTACACACGCAAATATGTACATTCATCCTTGCATAAATAGCTCATCAATGAACATGGTTGCCTTAGAAATTAATCAGCTGTGCTTAGTGCTGGACAAAACGCTTATTGTGTCACAATTGAATGCCGAGTAAATGTTGTAAGTGAATGCCAATAAAGGGAGCCCAGTTGCATAAGCCAATTATATGTGCATGAATAGATGTGCAAAGCAAACATACAGCACCACTAAATGCGAAACTAAGAGACTTAATTCAATTGATATTTCGCTGGCTAAAATTCTAGATATGTTGTATAACTGTGCATATTTACATGTATGTGTAACCTGTATATGTGTATGTATTATTCTAACGCAAATTTATTTTTGTGAAAATATTTAAGCACAGAGAATCAGATGAATAGGTATACATTTGTAATGACTGTCTAAGAACTTTTTAATATCATATAACGAATATATTAAACATGGGAAAGTCTTCCAATTTCAGTTTCAATACCAGATTATGTTCTTGAATTTTGAAGTTTCGACCCAACTTCTTTGAAGCATAAAGCATTTATCGGCCTTATTTATTTAATATTTATTACTAGAACTCCCACAATTTCAGCATAACCAGTCGCCGTTTCCTCAAACTCTTTCACCTTCTATGAATTCTGCAATCGTTTGAAAAATCAGAGAAATTCCTATCCCATGACATGTAGTGATTTTAATTATAGATCTAGCGACTTCTTCTGTAATAAGTTTAACTTTTTCGAAATATGTAACCAAAAGCCATGCTAAGCCCAGGTAGAGCAAAGAAAAGAAAACGAGTATTTTAATAAACAAAAAAAGACAAAAAAAAAAATAGTATTGTATATAACCCTCGGTTTACCCCACAATACCTCGGATTTTAGGATAATGATTTCTATTCATTTCTTGCTTAGCACTTTTCGATAATTTCCTTTGAGTTAGAAGGATTAATAAATTAAAGCAGTTTTAAGGAGTACTAAATGAAAAATAAGAGATAATTATAAGAATCGTTAAGAAGCGTACTTTTAGGCAGAAATTAACATTCCTTCCATTTTACTACCCCGGAAACGTTTCACAGCTTAAAGATATCTTGATGGAATCAACCTTTGTTTTTATTCGCAATTACCTATCCATATAATACTCTTTAGTGAAGATCTGGTACAATGTTTTAACGGGGAGCTTTAAAAATCCAGTTCTTTTAATTCTTACTCTTAGTGGTCCGAGTCACTGTTGACAGTTATGATTTTGAGGTTTGTAAAATACTTCATTTATTTAGGTGCCAGCATTAAGATCGATAACAATGTTGGCCTTGAAATCCAACGTAGAATCTCTCTTGCCAACAAGTGCTACTTTGGACTATGTAGGCAATTGAGCGGACGAGCGAAACTAACACTTTACAAGGCTCTCATCATGCCTGTCCTAACGTATGGCGCAGAAGCGTGGACGATGACGACATCCGATGAAGCGATGCTTGGAGTGTTTGAGAGAAATATTCTGCGGTATATATTTGGACCTTTGCGCGTTGGTGACGGCGAGTATCGCGGGCGATGGCTGAGTCATGTCATCCGAATGGATACAAAAACTCAGGCTCTAAAAGTATTCGATGCGTGATCAGAGTGACGAAAAACGCTTTGTTAAACTTGACCAAAATCTCCTAAGCGGAACTATAGCGTCTCACAAAACGCCGGTGGGAAAAGGAAGCAGCGGAAGACCGCGGAAAAGGTGCTAAATTCTGCCGTAAATAATATAAGGGGAATGAGGGTCGCCAATTGAAAGGAGCGAGTTCAATGGAGGAATGCAGCGCGGTATCTATGGTCTGCCAAGGACTGTGAAGCTAGTCTTAATGACGACCTATAGAGCTCTGCAAATCAACTCCTAATCAAATAGATTATAAGTACTTAAGTATATTTCATAAATTACTAAGCTGATGATTAAGAATCCATAATTTTTTCCTCCACTAATGAATTTAAGAACGCATAATTCTACGTTTATTAACAAAAAATTGTTACAAATTTAATCCTCAAAATATAGCCATCGCTAACGATACATTTTTACCATCTCTCAGGCAATTTGTGGATGCCGCGCCAAACAAATTGGCCGTCTTTGCCCACAAACCAATCATCGAGCCATTTTTTGGCTTCTTCGTGAGAATTGAAGCGCTGCTCGGAAATGGCGTGGCCCGTCGATGCAAACAAATGATAATCGTAAGGCGCCAAGTCTGGTGAGTAAGCCGCATGTACCAGCGGTTCCAATCTTACGTCCAGCGGTACCCAATCGTACGTCTCCACCAATTCCCGGGTCGCTCTTGTTCGATATGACTGTGCATTGTCACACTGTCAGTTCATGTGGCATCCATCTTAAGACCTTTAACATCATGCCCATGTCTTTCGAACGTTTGGAAATGGTTTTTTGGGCTACTCCTAACTGCTCTGCCATCATTCCTTGTTTTTGACCATCATCTTCATCCAACAATGCTTGCAATTCGGCGTCATCAAACTTTTTCGGTGACTGGCCACGGTCCTCGTTCTCCACGCTAAAATCACCACTTCGGAGTTTTTCAAACCACCTGAAGCACTGTGCTCTACTTAGCACATGTCCACCATAAGCTTCTATAAGCATTTGATGAGCTTGATATCAGAAAATCAACGGTGTCCGCAAATCGTAGTTTGAAGGCACGAAATTCGACATTTTTAAGTGCGACAAAAATGCATTGTTGTATGAAACGTAACAAGCAATGAACTGAATATTGTTGACAGATGACAGACGAAAAAACCAGACATTTGGGAAGGTTTAAAAATTCTCCTAGCGACATCCTAGCGAAAGTCTCATTTCATAGGTACTTTCACAGAGTAGTCTTTGTGATAGCGTAGACGAGGTAACACGATCGAATTCCGACTGATAGGGACGGCATGGGAAGTGCTTAGATCTGATTCTTATTCCCGGAATGGTTCTCTATTTGATGTGGTTGGTAGGTAGGTAGGTAGGTAGAAGTGGTAGTCGGTTTTTAAACCAACTCACTTAGACCATTGCCGCTCCACTGCAGCTCCTCGTTGAAGCATTTTGTTTTAAGTGCAAGCCCGTGGATCTGACTGACGCACATATCCCTAAGGCCATCAGTATCATTCAAGAGCGATGTGGTAATTTTCAAAGATATATTTTTTGTTGTTGTTAGTTACGGCGGCCGCCGTAGCCGAATGGGTTGGTGCGTGACTACCATTCGCAATTCACAGAGAGAACGTCGGTTCGAATCTCGGCGAAACATCAAAATTAAGCAAACAAAAAAAAACATTTTTCTAATAGCGCTCGCCCCTCGGCAGGCAATGGCAAACCTCCGAGTGTATTTCTGCCATGAAAAAGCTCCTCATAAAAATATCTGCCGTTCGGAGTCGGCTTGAAACTGTAGGTCCCTCCTTTTGTGGAACAACATCAAGACGCACGCCACAAATAGGAGGAGGAGCTCGGCCAAACACCCAATTATATGTATATATATAGTTTGACTTTTGACCGTACCGTAAAGAAATATCAACTAAAAACAGAAATTCGTTGCCTTTCCCTTTCACAAATGTGACGTTGGTAAGTGTTTTATTAAATTTATTTCATTTTATATGCAAGCGAAGCAGCGGGCACCAGCTAATATCCATATGTATGACAAGAGGATATAAGAAATCAACACATACAAGTACATGATTACAACTACAAAGCACATCAAAAATTACCACCACCAATACACCAAGCAATCACCTACTAAATTTATTGAATAATTCACGGCAAACAAAAGACGAGTATTTGAATAATAAATAAAATGCGTACACAATTGCCTGGAACAAGTGGTGCCGATGAGGAAGAAAAAATCGAATTTTAATTTTCGACGAAAAATAACGGCAAATTTATTATAATTGCCAGTTGGCGGTGTCAGGCAGCCAATGAGTCAGCCAATGTGATGGTGTTAGTGGTACAACAAATATAAATTCGTGTGCAACGTGTGAAAATTGGTAATTTTTCATTGTGGCAAAATATGCTGAGCCAACAGGGAACAACAAAAGCAAACAAATGAAAAATTCCTAAAGCGCAAAAAGTATATACAATAAATAAGTTACGAAATATGGATGTATGTGTGTGTGTGCTCGTGTGTGTGTAGCTATATATGTACAAGTAAATATAAGCATTCACGAGTGTATGGGTGCGTCTGGGAGGGCCATCAAGTACATGTTAATGCGGCAGCAGTTGTTGCCAAGTGTATGACTAACCATTCGGTTGGGCGAGGTTTCAAACCCACTCTGTATGACAAGAAACTTCAATTGTTTCGAAGACAGTCGGTTCTGCGTTACTGGAACTAGTCGGATTTATAACAACAACAAGAAACCTGAGTCTTCCGGATACATATTTGTTATGGATTGAGCAACTCATAAATATACTGAAATTAAATTCTATAAAAAGCTCGGCCAAATATTTAATAAAGGATGTTTGCGCCAATTATATGTACATTAGGGTGGGCCAATTTGTAAGTAACTAGTTTTTCGACAACGTTTCCAGCAGATTCAGATTCTACATAAAATTACAGTTTACAGAAAAAGTTTATTAGAGAATTTGGAATCCAGTTAGAAGAAAAGTTCTAGAAATCGGAGCATTGGTAGCATAATAGTTCTAATGAACCCTAACTAGAAAATATCACGATTTCGTAAGCTTCGCTGAGAAAGGAACTAATTTTCTCGAGTAGCGTTGGTGGCTCAATCACCCTACTTATCAAATCAAAAACGAAAGTGAGGGAGAGAATAGTCCTTCCAGTATCTGGGAACTTTAGGTTAATGAGCAAACACCGACCTTTATTGGATTGAATTGTATCACCGAAATGCAGAGAACGCAAAGCGTAAAGCACAAAGACTTTCTGAACACGTTCAAGCCATATTAGTAGGCTAGACAAGCATAATTCGGTATTCAAATAAAGACGGCGTATTTCACTTTCGGGCATACCAGAGAAGTATATAACAACTTCCGGTTATATGGACCAACAATGTCTGAACTAGAACGTCGGATAAAAGCAAGTGGAATATGACTAAAATCTAGAGTCAAATACATCAAGTCCCATAATTTCACTTGAACTGGATAATCTATTATAAAAGATGCCGCCAGCAGCGTGTGCTAGTCCATTGTAACATAACCTAAACGTCATAAACCAAGCTTAGACATATGGTAAATAAACTGCTTCGACACATTAGTGATTTTGTTTTGGTATCATATACATTTGGTTTTGTGAAAATGTCTGATTTTGTGCCGAGTAAATCGTCATTTGCGGGAAGTGTTGATTTTCCTCTTTCAATCGAAAAAAAGCGGCGGCTGAAGAGCATCGAGAGCTACAAAAAGTTTATGGAGATGCTATTGTACTTTAAGTGAAACAACGTGCCGAGATTGGTTCCGTCGCTTGAAAGACGGTGATTTTAATGTTGACAACCGTCCGCGTGAAGAGAGGCCAAAAACCTTCGAAGGCCGTGTCAAACGCAAGAAGAGCTTGCTTCAGTATTAGGAGTTACCCGCCAATCCATTTCCATGCGATTGCATGCTTTGAGAATGATTCAGAAACAGGGGAGTGGGGTTCCTTATGAGTTAAACCAAGTAATGTTGAATGTCGTCTTTTCGCCTGTGAACAACTGCTCCAGCGGCAAAAATGGAAGGGTTTTCTTCATCGCATCTGAACAGGTGATGAAAAATGGATTTATTACAGCAAACCCCTGAAAAGAATATTCACGCTGCAAAGGTTATGCTATGTATTCGTGTTATTTATTATGAACTGTCAAAACCAAGCAAATCCATCACTGGGGATCTGTACCAATTTATTTGCAACTTTTTTTGCTCTAATTTTGAACCCGACTTAGACATCGGTTCTAGTTTGCCCTCTAATAGTTTTTCACGTCTTAATTTTGGGGCATTGTGCCTATTATGAAGCTCAAGCCTACTTCGAAAACTGACTCGGATGGTCTTGCGGGCATCTTGCTGAAGAACTGACGACTGGAAATTTACTTCCGTTACGCCTATATATTTAAGAGTGGAAATAAAAACGATGTTAGCAATTACAGACCAATTTCGAAGCTTTCGTCTGTATCAAAACTTTTTGACATAACTGTGAATGATAAGTTATATTTTGCTGTCAAAGGCCTAATATCTACCAATCAGCATGGTTTCGTTGCAAGCCGCTTCACTGTCACTAATTTGTCTATTTTCAATGATTACTGCATTTCAGCCTTCCAGAACAGATTTCAAGTTGATACAATTTATACAGACTTCTCTGAAGCGTTTTGACAAAGTATCGCACCGAATACTCTTGTCGAAGCTTGCATCATTGGGTGTACACTCTACGTTTTTGTTGTGGATCAAGTCATATTTGTCCAACAGGCACTGCGTTGTAGCCGTTGATAATACGACATCCCATGCATTTATAGCGTCCTCTGGTGTCCCCCGCGGAAGTATTCTAGGACCCCTTCTCTTTATTATCTTTATTAACGATATTGGTTCATGCTTTTCTTTTGCTGAACACTTGTTGTATGTCTATGATCTTAAAATATTTACGGTGATTAACAGTGTTAGTGACTCTGGAAAGTTGCAAACCGACTTGCACAATGCCCGGAACTGGTACTGTTTAAACTGTTTGTCACTAAATATAAGCAAACGCTTTCACGTAAAATATGCTAAATCAAACAACACTTTGCATAATTCGTATAGTTTGCTGGCTTACCTTTGCAATCCGTTGAGTAAATTAAAGACTTAGATGTTATTTTCGACCCTAAGCTGAATTTCACAACCCATGTTAAACACGTCATAAGACGATCATATGCGATGCTAGCATTCGTTCGCCGAAATTGTTCTGCATTTACCAACCCACACACTCTCAAAACATTGTATTGTGGTTTTGTTAGATCAAGATTAGAGTATGCCGCTGTTATTTGGAGACCGTACCAAATAGATCTGTCTAATCGAATTGAGAGAGTTCAGATAGTGTTTCTTCGTTTTGCGCTCCGATCTTTAAACTTTTCTGAACCTGTACCATCGTACCGCTCTCGATGTTTATTGATTGACTTAAAACCACTTGATAGCAGACGATCTATTCTATCGTGCTCATTTATTATTCGTATCATTTCGGGATCTATTGATTGTCCTTCCCTTTTAAGTAAAATTCAATTTAATGTACCCAATATGAGGCTCCGACAGAACGAAACCTTTAGAAGTGGCTCTTCGAGAACCAACTACGGGGCGATTCCTAGGGCATGTGCAGATTTAAATATGTTTTTCAATTCTTTTGGTGCTGATTTTACATGGCCGTATGGCATCTTAGTCAACCATCTTAAATCGTTTTATTCTTAGTAACTACTAAACCATTGTATATTAGCTTAACATAGTCTGTAAGAATCTATCAATTCAAAGACAAATAAACAAATAAATAAATATTTGTTTTACAACTACGAAACAGAAGGCGACTAAAAACTATATGGAGGCGTACACTTAATAATAATGGAACAACAATGGTTTAGTGAAGTACGACACATGGCTCATAACAGAGAGGGCTGGAAATGTTTTGTAGATAGGCTAAGTTCCTAATTTTATTATGTAAATTTATGTAATAAAAATACTCCAATAATAGTAATTTTAATTAACATAATTCAGGGTGACTTTTCTATTTCCTTTATATTGTAATTATGACCCAAAAAGCATCTGGGAGTTATAATTAATAGAGATGCAAGAAGATCAAGCTCTGCAATTAAAATATTGTGGACCTTCGCGTCGATTACTGAATTTTGGAAATTTGTACCAGAATCAAAGTTTATTGAGTTAAAAAAAGCTGCTTGTCGAATATACGGAACAACGTACTTATGTGAACCATTTTGTTCCATTTTAAAATTCATGAAATCCAAACACCGTTCAGTATTAACTGACCAGCAACTCAAAGAACTACTGAAAAGCGCTGTCACAAACTATTACCAAATTTTAAAGAATTATTAGGAGAAGATAAATAAATGTGTTTAATTTGTAATGCTTAAATTCAATTCTGTAAAAAAAATGTATATCTTCTTTGAATAACTTTCAACTTTAAACTTTAACTTTATTTAATAGCGGCTTGAGAAAAAATTCAAATTATGAAAAATGGCTTGAACTATTACGGAGGTTGGCTACACCTGGGATACAGAATTCTTTATGTGTAAATCGAACTTGCGACAATTAGAGAAAAACTAGTATTGACTCTTTGAGCCATCCCTGCGTATCTTTAAATAAAAAATAAATATTCGCATCAAAATATGCCCAAGCACAAGTTTATATTAAAAAAAAAAAACCATTCAAAGTAGTTAAGTCAATACAAATCTCCTTTTTAACTTCGTGTTAATGAAAGTTAGCTTTGGGAGGGGGTCTTGAAAATGACTTCAGAGCTATGCGAACTATTTTTCTTATGATTTTATGTAGAATCCAAATCTGCTAGGAAACATTTACCCGCCCTAATAAATAAGTACATATATTTAATATATTTATGTGCATGTATATGTAGATCCATATGCATGAAAGCGGATTTATAGAACTGCACAATTTACTGTAAACTGGCTTTGTGCGGAAAAACAAAATAGCGAACAAATGCGCTTTAGCGGCACACATATACATACTTATACACATTTACACTTATGAGCGGAAACATATTGTACTCTTCGCTGCCAGTGATAACGAAATAAATTATGTCAATATCAATAATTCAAGTTTTCGTGTTATAATTTATTTGCTACATTAAAACAAGTCGAGGGCAGGTGAACTCAGTGGAGAACTGCGTTTTGTAAACGAACAAAATTAAATAAAAAATTATTGAACAGTTTTGGAAAATAATAGGACTATGTTTAAGTTCGTGCGGTTTTACAACAGATGGCGTAACTTGATTATTATTCCATCGATCCACATTTCCAAACATTCATTGGAGAGCTACTGTCGTAAGGCACAAACGTCAGTATAAGTTTTTTATTTGAAGCGTAAACAACAATATTTTTACCACACTTGAAAATGTCGAATTTCGTGCCAAATAATGTGTTTTTGCGGGGAATTCTTCTTCATTATTTTAATATGAAGAAAAAAGCAGCCGAAAGTCATCGTATCTTGGTGGAAGTTTATGGTGAGCATGCTCTAGCTGAGCGAACGTGCCAGAAGTGGTTTGCACGCTTTAAAAGTGGTGATTTTGGCTTGGAAGACGAAGAACGCGAGGGTGCGCCGCCAAAGTTCATGGATACCGAATTGGAGGAATTGCTCGATCAAGATCCGGCTCAAACGCAAGAAGAGGTTGCAAAAACTTTGGGAGTTGATCAATCAACCATTTCCAAACGTTTAAAAGCCATGGGAATGATCCGAAAGGTAGGCCATTGGGTGCCGTATGAATTGAAGCCAAGAGACGTTGAACGCCGTTTTATGGCATGCGAACAACTGCTTCAACGGCACAAAAGAAAGGGTTTTTTGCATCGAATTGTGACTGGCAATGAAAAGTGGGTCCATTACGACAATCCAAAACGTCGGGCAACGTATGGATACCCTGGCCATGCTTCAACATCGACGTCGGCGCAGAATATTCATGGCCTGAAGGTTATGCTGTGTATCTGGTGGGACCAGCTGGGTGTTGTGTATTATGAGCTACTGAAACCGAATGAAACGATTACGGAGGATGTCTACCGACGACAATTGATGCGTTTGAGCCGAGCACTGCGAGAAAAACGGCCGCAATACGCCGATAGACACGACAAAGTTATTTTGCAACATGACAATGCTCGGCCACATGTTGCACAAGTGGTCAAAACATACTTAGAAACGCTCAAATGGGATGTCCTACCCCACCCGCCGTATAGTCCAGACCTTGCGCCATCCGATTACTATCTCTTCCGATCGATGCAACATGGCCTGGCTGACCAGCAGTTCCGTAATTACGATGAAGTCAAAAAATGGATCGATTCGTGGATTGCGGCAAAACCGACCGAATTTTTCACAAAGGGAATCCGTGAATTGCCAGAAAGATGGGAAAAAGTAGTAGTAAGCGATGGACAATACTTTGAATATTAAATTTGTAACCATTTTACGTCAATAAAGTTTCAAATTTCGAAAAAAAACCGCACGAACTTAAACATAGTCCTATTATATTGCGCAATTATTCGGAAATGATGTGTGATCAGTTCAAGGAAGTGTTTGAAGCAATCAAATTTAAAGCAGTTTTTATGTTGCGAGCGAGAAGTGTACTCTTCACAGAGTACCAGATATGGATATAGATGATAAAGGGTAGGAATCCGAATTGAAATAAGTTTAAATGGGTTATGTTTTACAATATGAAGGTTTATTTTCCAAGTCAACTAAGCTTAACTACCATTGACAGTGAAGGTGAACCATATTTTGTACTCAGTTATTCACTGATGCACTTATAGATAAGCGCTAATTGCTGAGAAAACATCATCCACTTTGAAATATAAGAACTTTTAAATATAAAATCTGTCAATAAACTACTCGGGTGGAAAAAGGAAGAAGAGGCTTTGGAATGAGGATGACAACCAACGGTGGCTAATTACGTGCGTATTAACCGCTTCAAGTTATCGATGAGTTCAACCACGTCTGTGATATTTTAACCCGCAGTATCCGCAGGTGTAGCACAAAAGTGAGAGACCAGATGTCTCAATATTTGCTCGACGAGGGCAACTGAAGAGAAGGTGCCGAGATGATTCCAACTCATCCTCCAGACAGCTTCTGTAGAAAGGACTTGAACCAATCCAAAGCCTCATCGCATGTCCACCTAACGGAAAATGTACGGTAAGGTTATCTACCAAGTTCGAGAGCTCTGGCTTTATAGCATATTCGGCATATTAACAAGACGTACACCACAAATAGAAGGAAGAGCTCGGCCAAACACCCAATTAAATTTAAAGCGCTAAATCCGAAGATTAGATTTTATGCGAAGACGAAACAAATTTCACAAAAATTCTAATCCAGCATGTGATTAGAAAGTTTTTGAAATTTCGTTTTATACTTATTTAAATCAATTCTATAATGAAAAAAAATTTATAAAAAAATATAGAAATTTAGGGTTGATATGCAATAGTAATAGCAATGGTCATACATATAAGTAAAGCATTCCAAGCTTATAAAAAATTTCAAGAAATACTGCATTGAAAAAGTTTGCAGATACAAAGTTGTAGCTTATAGTTAAACTTCTCAAATTTATTTTTACGACAGCAGTAGGGCAGGGCATTGAGTTCACCAATTGCTCACATCGCTACTTTAGAATCTTAAGCCACGCATCTTTAACAATGCCCCAAAGGTTTTGTTACTTGATTTGATTGCTTTCTTTGGTTTGCGTACAGATTTTCTAAAGGCTTGAGCTTGGGACATGAGCTGGCCATTCCATAACGTCAATTTTATTCGCGCGAACCCAATCCCAAAAAAAAAAAAAATAAATAAATAAATAAAATTAAAGAAAGTAGGAAGAGAGATGTATTCTCAGAAAGAAGAACGAGTGGCCGAAATACATGAGTGTGAGGAGCGTGAGATGCTGGCTAATAGGAACAACGCCTGAAAACTCTACCAGTAGACCCAATTTACTGGCATTTACTATCAGCAATGCGGCAACATAATATTCCGCGCTATTGCCATGTAAATATTGGTTCTCATAATATTAGAAACATGGCCAAACCATTATTTTTAAGTCCCCATGCTTAATGATTTTTAGAGTGTATTGTGGCCAATTTTTGTGCTAGGTGAACGTCTAACATATTTCCGTGGACCCGTGCCGCCATACAAAACTATTTTAGACCAAAAAAATATTACGCCACACGGCAGCTGTCCAGCTAACATAGTTTCTTGCAAATTCCGAAAGTTTTGGTGCCAGGAGTGGCTTTGTTCGAGTTCCTTATCCTGCTTCTCCTAGTATTTTACATACAGTCATGTTAGAAATATTTAACTGCACCTGTTTTTCAATTTGCATGGCTGGCTTCAGAGGATTCTCTTTGGGGCACCTTATAATTCTGCGATCCCCTTGCAGGGAAGCTTTACGTTTTTTTCCTCTTTTTTCTGATTTTTTCCACAAATCTGATTGTATTTAAAATCTTTTTTACTGAGCATGAAAAACATATTTTGTATTTCTTTGCATTTGAATGCAGTGTTTCGCTTGTTTTTTTGTGGTCGAAACATAATTTTTTTAATATATTCTGGCTTATTTGATATGATCGCTATTACTTACTGATTTCGCTACCTTTAATAAATCTAAATGAAATTCAATTTTCATTTCAATGGTAATTTAAAAAAATTAAAATAACTGAAATCTCTGTTATAAGTAAAGCAATCAACATTTATATCGAGCAATTTTGATATAAATGATAAATTTAAAAAAGAAACACAACCCAACTGCAAATTGCAAGTTGAAAAAAATGGTGGTGTGACTGGTGAAAAATGTCAGGAATGGGCTTTGCTAAGCCAATATATGATTTGTTAAGCATAAAATGTCAGCAATAAATAACGGTATCTTTTTTTATATCATCTTTGATAAATGTAGACTGTACAACTTTACACGACAGAACAACGCGTCACAATTATTGAGCTTTATTATTAAAACTGTCGATTTTCGGTAGAAATAATAGTTCGAATGAGTCGCAAATTTAAAGACTGGTACAAAAATTTCAAATTGGTTCTATCGAGAATAGAAAAAGGACTGGCACACCAAAAACTGCATGTTCTCTTGAGAATATTACCGCAGTAGTGCAAAGTCTTGCTGAACCATCTCCAACATTGACTACTTGGCGGATTTTATGTAAGATTTGCATTTGCACCATTACAAAATTCAATTAACACAAGGATTGAAACCAGATCACTATCAGCGCAGAAATTTTATGAATTGGTTCTTTTAACACGACGCTGCTTTTCACGGAAAATAATTTTGGTAATGAAGCTCATTTCAGCAAACCAAAGTGCCGCATCTGGGAATAAGTGGAGCTTCGAGTAATTTCGGAAAAATCATTTTATCCATTAAAATTTAATAATTGACGATATTTTTGGGCTGATGGAATAATTGACCCGTCAATGTATAACGGTATAGAACACTGTTTGAAGGAACACGGCAAAACATTGCATTATTGCGATCTAAGTCTTGCAGCCCACTAACTTCACTCAATGGTGGCATAAACTGGTCACTTAGGTAGATGGTAAGATGGCAAGAGTATCCCAGGTACCCTTCAAGTAGCACTTACATGCCGTTTTGATACCATAATGTGGACCACTCAGTAACTGTGAAACGATTTTAGGAAGAGAAAAACTATCTACAGCCATCCAGTGGTGTTATTGTAGTGGAGGAGAGAAAAGATCATGCCACTAGACTACTGATGGCGTTTTTTGAAAAGTTAAGTGCATGAAAATGAAACATGGTGGCGAGGAGGTGGTAAGGTGCATGCATCAGCTCCTATGCAAAATATGGTCGGATGAAAGCATGCCTGCCGATTGGAATTTAAGTGTGCTCTGCCCAATCCATAAGAAGGGCGATCCTGCAACTACCGCGGGATTAGTCTTCTAAATATCGCCTATAAGATTCTAGCGAGCGTATTGTGTGAAAGACTGAAGCCCACCGTCAACCAACTGATTGGACCTTATCAGTGTGGCTTCAGACCTGGAAAGTCTACCATCGACCAAATATTCACAATACGCCAAATCTTGGAAAATACCTATGAAAGGAGAATCGACACACACCATCTTTTCGTCGACTTCAAAGCTGCATTCGGCAGTACGGAAAGGGGTTACTTGTATGCCGCGATGTCTGAATGGTATCCCCGCAAAACTAATACGGCTATGTAAGATGACGTTGCTCAACACCAGCAGCGCCGTCAGAATTGGGAAGGACCTCTCCGAGCCGTTTGATACCAAACGAGGTTTCAGACAGGGTGACTCGCTGTCGTGTGACTTCTTTAATCTGATGTTGGAGAGGATCGTATAAGCCGCAGAACTTATTCGATCAGGCACAATTTTTTATAAGAGCGTACAATTGCTGGCGTATGCCGATGATATTGACATCATCGGCCATAACAACCGCGCTGTTAGTTCTGCCTTCTCCAAACTGGATAAAGAGGCAAAGCGAATGGGTCTGGTGGTGAACGAGGACAAAACGAAGTACCTCCTGTCTTCAAACAAACAGTCGGCGCACTCGCGTATCGGCACCCACATCACTGTTGACAGTTATAATTTCGAGGCTGTAAAAGACTTCGTGTATTTAGGATCCAGCGTTAACACCGAAACAATGTCAGCCTTGAAATCTAACGCAGAATCTCTCTTGCCAACAAGTGCTACTTTGGACTAAGTAGGCAACTGAGCAGTAAAGGCCTCTCTCGACGAACAAAACTAACACTCTACAAGACTCTTATTATGCCCGTTCCTTCGTATGGCGCAGAAGCTTGGACAATGGCAACATCCGATGAAGCGACGCTTGGAGTGTTTGAGAGAAAGATTCTGCATAAGATTTTTGGTCTTTGCACGTTGGCAGCGACTACGCTGGCTGGGTAATTTCGTCCGAATGGATACAAACGCTCCGGCTTTGAAAGTATTCGATGCGATACCAGCTGGTGGAGAGGAAGAGGGCGGCCTCCTCTGCGTTGGAAAGATTAGGTGGAGAAGGACTTGGCTTCACTTGGTGTGTCCAACTGGCGCCGGTCAGCACGAGAAAGAAACGACTGGCGCGCTTTGTTAAACTCGGCCAATATCGCGTAAGCGGTTATAGCGCCAATTAAGAAGAGAAGAAGTGCATGAAAATAAGCAAACAGATTTCAGAGCTGAAACGTCACATTCGGAGTGCGATTATTGAACTCCATGCGATGTGTGAGTGAGTGCTTCAGAATTTTAATTCTCGTATGACAGGCTTCAGAAGGGCTCATGGGACAAGTGGACACTTAATGATGTAATTTTTTACATAAAGGGTTTTCTAATAACAGATGTTATCTATCGCTATCGAGGGACGACTAACAATTTTTTACGGCCGGAATTTGATGGTATTGATCTGGACAACGATTATTTTCAACAAGACGGCGCTACGTGCCACACAAGCAACGAAACCATTGATCTTTTATGGGAGAAGTTTCCGGACCGTGTTATCTCTCAAAGAGGTGATCACAATTGGACACCGAGATCTTGTGATTTAACACCTTGTGACTTTTTTCTTTGGGACCACGTGAAAGAGAAGGTCTACGCCAACCACCTAGGGTCGATTCAAGACCTCAAAGATGGAATTCGTGAGGCTATCGAGAACATAGGGCAGCCACTTTGCAATTCGGTTATAGAAAATTTCATGAAAAGGATATTGTCCTGTAAGCGTGGTCGTGGTGGTCATTTGCCTGATGTTATTTTCCATTATTAACGGCATACCGTCCTCTTTATAATGAAATAATCGGATTTATATTTTTGTTGTTTGAATATCACAATAACACCTTTTATTCGAAAACCCTTTATAATTGGTGAGAAACGTATTTTGGATGCAAAATAAAAAAATCTGTTAGAATATTAATTTTTGCACGTTTGTTTAAGTCCTATCTTGGCGCGCCTTTTGAAGAACTATTTATAATCATAAGATTTCCAACTAATTGCATTACTATTCTATTGGTTTGTTCGCCTCAGCAGCTTCTTGGTCTTTATGAAAACAAAAATATAAAATATTTCGGAAGTGCGTTTTTTACTTCACGCACCTTCTTAAGTATGCCAGCATATAACCGGCAAGTTTTTGGAAGATAATCACTGTAGCGGATGCAATTTACGCCTGCATGTAACTACGCTCCATTGCAGAAGGCATCTGTAAATTTTACCAATAGTTCTCAAACGGGTAATAGAAAATATTTCTGCGGATATAAAGGATCAATCTTGAGCTTGGGTTCATGCATTCTTCTGATGCTTCCCTTTCCATAAATCATTCCAATCTAAGAGAGAACTGCATCACTACCTTTTCGAATCTTTCAAAATTTTGAAATTGTTTGCCCAATATGAATCCCATTATGATATTTAAGAATCACGTAATTGCAAGTGTTGGAATTTACATCTTTAATACTTAACTGGCATGACTGCTAGAAAAAATTCGAATGTCATAACAATGTCTAGAGAAGAAAATAAAGGAATTTTTATCGCCTTGTAACCTACAGCCAAGGTTGTAATTTAGCTCCCCATTAGTCTTGCCTAAACGTCTCATTAAATACATAACCTCGACTGAATACGGCAGCACAGGCTCAACCTCATAGTAATACAATATGTGGAAAAATATTGACAAAATTAATATGAGCTGCAGGCAGACGCACCCGTGTAAATTATCATTTAACATTAGCTACCACAAGCACGTCAAAGCCAAATAAATGGCAAATATATGCAAGTAATTTTATTTATGCAGCTACTTGGAAATAAGCTATGTTGCGTATACGCCTCGGCATAGCAGCCTGTCTGCCTTTGGCGCAAATTTATCTACAATCACAGTTACGAGCCGATAAATTAATTGCATTTTATAAGAGAAGAGGTGGAGGTGTTTTGCAAATTTTCGAACGCCCATAAAGTGACAATTTCGAAACCAAAACTTATTCACATACGCTCAAATGCACTTGCGTGTGTGCGTAAATGTTTGAGAAGGTGAGCCTAAATATAGGTATAAATTATCATACAATATACGCACACGCATATGTATTTCTTTTCTCCATTCAATGCTCGTAGCTAATTTAAACAGTCGGTGCACAAAAAAATTGAAACCATAAATTTACGCGAGTTTAAATTTGCGTCAAATGAGCCACGACCGCAGGGCAACCGCAAATAGTCAGCAACCTTAAATACATACTATATACATATATACAACTGTATACATTTACGTATACTCGTGACATATTTGCATACGTGTACTGTGTATGCACGCATACTTAAACATGTGTACGTGTAGGAGCGATTGACGTTTTGCGGTTGTGAGTGCGTGCAGGAGAAGCCTGTAGTACAACGAGTTAGTTTGGTACTAGTCCACAATCAGGCCCTTAGGGGTCGATTCTGATTCTTATCTTTATCTGTGATATTCTACAAACTGTTGTCATTTCCACTTCCTTCGGAATGCATTTTGAACAACTTGCATGTGGGACAATTTTTAAGGTAAATTACAGTCGAACTTCTAAATATAACTCGAGCCCATTATCTAGTGAAAATGTTCGATTTATGGGGATTTTAAGTCATAGAATATTAATACAGGGTTGCTCATATTCGACGGACCCGACGGATTTCGATGACTCTTTGGGCCCATTCCAATCTACGAGGCTTGTCCGCAGGCAACAATCTTTGCGTCAATTGAATCTTATACGGGAATAAATGCAAATCAATGCGGATAATTCGTTGTAAAGTGGTCCGAGCAATGCCCAACTGCTGAGAACGGCGATTTTGTTCTTGGCGACGCCTTGGGCGGTTTTGATTTGGCCTCTTTAGCCAGTCGAAAACCTTTCGAACAAACGTTTAATGGTGTTCTTAGAAGACGCACTTTTCACATTATTTAATTTTTTATACGCACGTTGAGTTTTCACAATTGACTTCTTTTGTTGTAATGTAAATTTCAACAATTTAGGAGCGCTCGCGTGGTGTGCACTGTTCCATGGTAAAAATCTGCTTTGACTGACGCTTCTAACGCGGTATCTTATTAAGCGATCTGACGCCTCCGTCAAAAGATACAGGGTTGCCAGATGGGTCCGTTGAATATTGGCAACCCTGTACGTTTTTTTTAAGAAACAACAAATATAAGTAAGAGTCACAATGCATTAAAAAAAGTAGATAATAGTAAATGAAATTCTCATTATCTTTTGGAGTTCTCATTAAAAGGAGATTCTTATTTGTTTAAAGCCTTATAGGGTCTTCGTCTTTCGTTTGCACACATAAACAATCTCCTCAAGCGAATCCTCATTATAGCCTTCCATTTCGCTCAAATCCGAATTTATTGCTATGGTGCGATATAATGTCGTCTGGTTGAAAACTTGCACACTATACACAAAGAAAAAATGTCAAAAAACACCAAAAAACAAAAAACAAAAAACAAAAAAAAAAAAATAAAAAAAATAAACTTTCGCTTTACAAATATATAAGTATAGGGTTTTCCAAATAGAGGTGTTATTTTGATATTCAAAGAAAAATACTATTTTTTAATATAAATGATCGGTTGTTTATTTCATTATAAAGAGGAAGGTATGCTGTTAATAGTGGAATCTTGAATCGACCTGGACTGTTAGTGTAGACTTTCTCTTTCACGTGGCCTCAAAGAAAAAAGTCACAAGGTGTTAAATCACAAGATCTCGGTGGCCAATTGTCATCACCTCTTTGAGATACAACACGGTTTGGAATCTTTTCCCGTCAAATATCAATGGTTTCGTTGCTTGTGTGGCACTTAGCGCCGCCTTGTTGAAAATAAACGTTGTTCAGATCAATACTATCCAATTCCGGCCATAAAAAATCATTGATCATCTCTCGATAGCGCAATCCATTCATCAACAACGCCTGTTATTGGAAAAGTCTTTACTTTCGGAATACACGGAAAAAAAGTAAACAAGCACATAATTCGGGATTTCTCCTAAATAGTTCGACTTAGTTCTGCAGTTCAAGTTATGGAACAAAAATTTAGTCTCTACGGTTCTCTAAAACTATTGCCACTCGATTTAGTTTGACTTATAGACGTTTAACTGTATACCGAAAAAAAACACAATAATAGCTTAGCTCGCGCTTATCGACATCATCGATTGGTTGGATGGGAAGTCTTAGAGTGTTAAACTTAGCTTTACATTACATTCACAAAAAGTGGCATATGCAGAGCTGGCATAGTGCAGGCTATGTAAGTTTAAATAGCATGTAAAGGGTGTCTGAGGGCAGAACTAGGAATTAAAATTTTAATTAAAAAAAAGAAAGTGTGTGGTAGTTCACGGAACCCGCACGATTGAAGTGAAACTTCTTTTATCAACAAATCAATAATTTAACTATTATTTCAATATAATGCATGCAGAAGTCATGGAAAGCATGGAATGGAATTTTATTAAACAGAATTATTTATTTATTTTAATATAAAAAGAAATGAATTTATTGTACTCAATTACATTTGGTTCTCGGCATTGTCATTATCATTATTGGATTCGTTTTCCAAAAATGAAACAAGGGCTTTATGGTAACTGAAATACGTAAAAAATGATCTACATTCTAATCTATCAAGGTATCGATGAAATACTGCATCAATGGTAGTTCCGCATCTTGTTGTTGGTACTACAAATTATCACTTATCGTACAACCGGAGGATTCACTGTCACGGTGTTCAACAGTAGCTCTTAATTTTTTACGCTCCAAATACTCACGTTGCCGTTCAGCACCTGTTTTCGGTTTCCGTTTTTGTTGATTTGATGCCATATTTAACAGAAATCAATCAACAAAACAAAATATGTTTGTAAGATTTGCTCAAAACTACACACACACTCTATGACGCGTCTCGCGTTACTAATAATATTGTGTTTGGGATAACTGTCAACTGTTTCCACCGAAATGCGTTCGCAAAGTGTATGGTCTTTGGTATGGTAAACAGATTTATGATACATTATTTTGCAGCGACAGCACAGCGCGATAGCCCAGCGGCTAGCAATGTGGGCTTCCGATCCGAAATCCTTGGTTCGAATCACAAGAAAATTTTTTTTTTTTTTTTTTTTATACATTTATTTCAATTTGTTTTATGATATGTTTATGAGCAGATTTTTTTCATGGCAGAAATACACTCGGAGGTTTGCCATTGCCTGCCGAGGGGCGACCGCTATTAGAAAAATGTTTTCATTAATTTTGCTTTCACCGAGATTCGAACCAACGACCTCTCTGTGAATTCCGAATGGTGATCACGCACCAACCCACTCGGCTACGGCGGCCATCAATCAAATGTCATATTTACAAATTACATTCGATAAGACGACACGCCACGCCAGTCTTTTAACAGATGGCGCTGGCATAGCGTGAGTTTTACGTAGTTTAGCGTAGTTTTACTCCTCACAGCGTTTCATCCACGCCACGCTTTTAACAGATGGCGCTGGCGTAGCGTCACATATCGATGAAACGCTATGGTTTTACTCCTCACAGCGTTTCATCCTTCGAGACAAAAGAAGTTTCACTTCAAAAGAAATACTAATGAAAAAACGTTGTTTCAATAACGATTACAAAGAAGATAAGTGCCGATTTTATTTTTTAAAAATTATTTTCTCTAAATATTAACCGTCATGTTGGTATACTCTGGTCTCCGTACCCCATGACACTCGTTGAAGAAATGATGAGAGAGAAGTGATGCCTTTAACTTCGCGAATGATAGTTTCTTATTAGCTCTGCTTACTTGGTTTGTTTCATAGACTTTACATAGAAAAAAATCCATAGGTGTAATATTGGGCGTTCTGGGTGGCCGAGATATGTTATTGAAATAACTAATCAGTTTTTTACTGAAGAAATCATACAGCATCGCCATGATTCTCTGCCCGTGTGGAAGGATGTTCACTCATTATTGGCAGAAAATAATCATTCACATGCGCCAGCTTCAGTAATCATTTCATTTCGAAAAGATGGGGTATTAGCCCAGGTTTTCTAAGTCTGCTACCTTTGTTAGCATACAGCTACTGTTGGCCTATGAACATGCCATAAATGCACGTTTATATAGCGAGCCGCTTGATACAAGACAAATGCGCGCTATAGCCGCCACTAGCCTGTGGACAGAATTGTGCTATGTGGATAGGTTTTAGCTTCGATGCCCTCCGGTTTGGGAGGCCCTGCCGGTAGCTATGCTCTCACCGACATTCCTCTCCGAATCATTGCTCTTACTGGCTCTACGCCAACCGGAGTTAAAAGAGATTATATAAATATACATAGACGCCGATAAGATTTCTTGCCCTCGATGATTTTCTAAAACTATGGTCCAATTATTCCACTGCTCGGAAATCCACAGCACACCGCCTCTTTGGCACTGTGAAGTCGATGCTGATGTTTTAATTGTAGCCTCTATCTTTTAGGTGACCAATAACGTCAATTTTGCTTATTTATACTTAAATGAGAATAAGCTCAAGGCATTTCAAGGCCCTCGTTTACCATATGAAATCACTCCAGCATTGTCTCTCAGAAATTTTTAAGCAAAATGTAATCATTAGGCTTAAGCGCTTGGACTATTTGAACTAGTTCAATATTTTCATTTGTTCTCGGTAGCTGGTTGAGCCCCAGCCGTGAGCTGCTTGCCATCAAACTTGCTGCCCAGAACCTTTGCACTCATCGACCTATTGTAAGGTGGACAGAATCTATGACGAACAGTTGCACAATAGGTAAATTGTGAAGGGCATACGGTGAATTAAAGTAAAAACCTAGTTATGCTTTGGTTTCATGAGAATATGTTATAGGCAAAAATTTGTGTAAATTGTAACAAGTAATTTATACAGTGGTTTCAAATTATTAAGTATACATTCATTTTCTGTCACAAGCGCATGGCTACACTCCCAGGGTCCCAATCCAGTAGATTCAACAAGTTTGTTGATAGCTATGGAACAAGCTCAAATCATTAGTCTTGCTGAAATTTCTCTGTTACATAATAAGCATTTCTTAAGCCCATAATGAGCTAGTCTCTAGCACCAGGTCACGAAGTCTGTCCAATATTTTAATATTTTCTTGCTTTCTAAATAAAGAGCAGACGATAAATACAGATTCACCACCACACCGAACCGTTCCACTCTATAGCCGTTTAGCACTAGCTGGAACATAGTCACAGGCTACTTGGTAAGAGGCAAGCGTTTCATCAAACTCTTTCATTTTTATACTACTGGGTATAAATGTGGAAATTAGTACACTTTAATTCGTCTGAACTTTGCATTTATGCATAAGTGGGCGAGGCATTTACCATATTTCAATTCTAAATTTTTTACCAAATATAATATCATTTTACATTAGCATTTGTCTAGTGGCAACAATATTCATGTTTTATTTGAAAATTGTAAATTAAGGCGTACATATGTATGTGTGTAATTAGTTTTGCCACACATGCATCGTTGTCATAAGGGGAACACGCACGAGAGTATCCAACAAATATGTTCATACATACATCTAAATAAAATGATATGTAGGAGGACAGGCTGTTGAGACAGTTGGAGTACTTAGCGAAGTGCATATATAAGGTTGTCAAAAAAGTCTTGCGGTATTTCCGCAAGCTTGTCTTTGCAAGCCCGTAGTTCTAGTTGTATTCGTCGCATCGGTTCACGCTAGAGCTTTTTGGAAAGCTCTTTTCACGTGCTAACACGTGTTTGATTAATTGTTGTTTGCTTTTAGTCGTTCGTGAGTTATAGCGTCGCAAACATGGAGCAAAATAAAGAGAAAATACGGCATATTTTACAGTACTACTACAATAAAGGCAAAAATGCATCTCATGTTGCCAATAAAATTTTTGCAGTTTATGGACCCGATACAGTTTCCATTTCCACCGCACAACGATGTTTTCAACGTTTTCGTTCTGGTGCAGAGGTGATCGAAGATGCGCCACGGTCCGGAAGGCCTGTCATCAAAAATTGCGATATCTTCGCTGAATTGATCGGAAGAGACCGGTATAGTAGCAGCCGTAGCATCGGCCAAGAGCTGGGCATGAGTCATCAAACCGTTATAAACCATTTGAAGAAGCTTGGATTCAAAAAGAAGCTCGATGTATAGGTGCCACACGACTTGACGCAAAAAAACATTTTTGCCCGTATGGATGCATGCGAATCGCTTCTGAATCGCAACAAAATCGACCCGTTTTTGAAGCGGATGGTGACTGGCGATGAAAAGTGGGTCACTTACGACAACGTGAAGCGCAAACGGTCGTGGTCGAAAAGCGGTGAAGCTGCCCAGACGGTGGCCAAGCCTGGATTGACGGCCAGGAAGGTTCTTCTGTGTGTTTGGTGGGATTGGCAAGGAATCATCCACTATGAGCTGCTCCCCTATGGCCAAACGCTCAATTCGGACCTTTACTGCCAACAACTGGACCGCTTGAATGCAGCACTCATGCAGAAGAGGCCATCTTTGATCAACAGAGGACGAATTGTCTTCCATCAGGACAACGCCAGGCCACACACATCTTTGGTGACGCGCCAGAAGATCCAGGAGCTCGGATGGGAGGTTCTTTTGCATCCACCGTATAGTCCGAATCTCGCACCAAGTGATTACCACTATTTCTGTCCATGGCGAACGAGCTTGGTAGTCGGAAGTTGTCCACAAGAGAGTCCTGTGAAAATTGGCTCTCCGAGTTTTTTGGCAATAGGGAAGCGAGCTTCTATAAGAGGGGCATTATGAAGTTGGCATCTCGTTGGGAACTCGTCATCGAACAAAACGGCGCATATTTGACTTAAATCGCATTATTATAACCAATTTTAGGAACAATTGAAAATTCAATAAAAATACCGCAAGACTTTTTTGACAACCTTATATATTATTTAAGGATAACCGTTATTCAAGTCTCGTAGCTTGTCAAGTTTTGGTTTTTACCTGGTTAGTAATTTAATTAGCCTTTCTCTTGCATTTTCTCATATATTTCACAGTTATTATAGTTCTATCTTTTCCTTTGCCTAAAACGATAACTAAATGAGAATTATTTTTAATTTTGCAATTGAATAAATTGCCATTGTATGTAGGTATGATGAAAAAAATTCGAGAAATGCAGTTTTATGCCACCTATGAGTAGCTAAATTTTTGTCAGAATGCTTTATACTTGTTGTTTTGCCATAAACTGCCAACAATGGACATATCGTCACAAAATGTGGCAATGGTTCCAAAAAGTAGGGTTGAATACATCCCTCCTTCAATCTTCCCTCTTACCTGAGCTGGTCTCCCCAATAAAGGAATGTTAGGCAGATTCATTTGGCTAAGCAAACGTTGAGCAATAAGTAGGGATTGCAGACCCCTTGCAATGATAAGTGAAGTGGCGACAGGAAGGCTCCAATCTGCAGAATAGGGGGATGGGTAGCGAGTTGGAAACCTATCATATTTCTATTAAATTTGTAGTATGTACCATCTCTCTGACTTTGCACGGACTTTTCAAACGACCCGCCTATGATCTGTATCAACGTTAGGTTCTAAAAGTCTGGAGGTATGTTTTTTCTCTAACGCAACGTAATCATTCAGATTTCTTGTTAGCCATGTCGATTGAAGAATCTGCTTCTATATTTCATGTTGCTATGTCTCGGACTCGAGTGAAATTAAACTTATAAGTTAAGTTTTTAAAGTGTGTGAATTTTCTTATTGCGTTAAATATAATAAGATCAATTTCAAAACCGTATTGGGGGTAGCACTCAGAAGCTAATATTCGTGACCACGTCATAGTGACCAGTCATGAAATTATCCTCTTATATCGGAGAAGGACAGAAATATCTCCAGAATATTTTATAAGTTCATCAACAAAGGCAAACACCAATTTTTCAGGGTATCTTCCACATGATACCAAAGTATTGTTTGTCAATTCATGTTTACAAATAAAGGTAAGTGATTAAGTAGAATAAAGTTAAACGAAATTTGAAACCAATATTCACACTCGCATAAATCCTTCAGTTTGAGGAAAGGGTTCTTTTCTTCAATCAGGAAATCAGTGATAAATCAGAGAACCATCTTGTTAAATTAGCTAGTTTCTGCAATAAAACTTAGATCTATTTATCTATTTGAAATACGAGAAGTGTGGAATGTTTGAGACGTTTCGACTGCAACTCTCAACATCAAAATAGAGGATTTAGTATTGAGATCAAATTTTTAGAGGCTCGATTTAACAAAGCTAAACCTTTTCTTTCAGGGTTTTCGGAAGTCATAAGTCTACCTTAAAGAACCGCCGTCGAGTAATACTCTCAAAATCCACTAATTTTGGCCATTGTTAAAATTCAGACTTATTCCTGCTGCTGCTGCAGACTTATTGAAAATTTTGCTGCCGCACACGTTTGAACGAAGGATTTTCGGACTCAGTGACTGATGACTGGCAAAAATTGGATTTTCCGAAGTGGACTACGAAAAGTATATATACAAATCTCGTTGATTTGCACATCCGCATCATGCCTGGATATATCATCCTTCTTCTTCTTAATTAGTGCGATAGCTGCTTACGCGATTTTGGGCGAGTTTAAACAAGTGCACCAATTGAAGCCAAGTCCAAAGGAGGTCTTCCTCTTCCTCTGCCACCACCAGCTGGCACCACATCCAATAATTTCAGCCAACGTAGCCGCTGCATCTTTATTCGCTGCGCTATGTTTATGTCGTCGTAAAGCTTATATTCGCCGTTGCCAACGTGCAAAGATCGAAAAATCTTGCGCAGAATCTTTCTCTCAAACACTCCAAGCGTCGCTTCATCGGATGTTGTCATCGTCCAAGCTTCTGCGCCATACGTTAGGACGGGCATGATGAGAGTCTTGTAGAGTGTTAGTTTCGTTCGTCGAGAGAGGACTTTACTACTCAATTACATACTTAGTCCAAAGTAGCACTTCTTGGCAAGAGAGATTCTACGTTGGATTTCAAGGCTGACATTGTTATCGGTGTTAATGCTGGTTCCTAAATACACGAAGTCTTTTACAACCTCGAAATCATAGCTGTCAACAGTAACGCGGGTGCCGATACGCGAGTGCGCCGACTCTTTGGTTAATGATAGGAGGTACTTCGTTTTGTCCTTGTTCACCACCAGACCCATTCGCTTTGCCTCTTTATATGGTTTGGAAAAGGCAGAACTAACAGCGTGGTTGTTAGGGCCGATGATGTCAATACCATCAGCATACGCGAACAATTGTACGCTCTTATAAAATATTGTGCCTGAGCGATTAAGTTCTGTGGCTCGTACGATCCTCTCCAACATTAGGTTAAAAAAGTCACTTGACAGCGAGTCACCCTGTCTGAAACCTCATTTGATATCAAACGGCTCGGAGAAGTCCTTTCCAATTCTGACGGCGCTGCTGGTATGCAGCAACGTCATCTTGCATAGCCGTATTAGTTTTGCGGGGAACTCAGACATGACGGCATACAAGTAACTCCTTTACTCCTGCATTCGACAGGCAGCTTTAAAGTCGACGAAAATATGGTGTGTGTCGATTCTCTTTTCATAGGACTTTTCCAAGATTTAGCGTATTGTGAATATTTGGGCGATGGTAGAGTTTCCAGGTCTAAAGCCACACTGATAAGATTCTATCACTTGTTTGATGGTGGCTTCAGCTTTTCACACAATGCACTCGCTAGAACCTTATAGGCGATATTTAGAAAACTAATCCCGCGATAATTGGCACAGACTGCAGGCTCACCCTTCTTATGGATTGGGCAGAGCACACTTAAATTTCACTCAGTAGGCATACTTTCATGCGACCGTATTTTGCATAGAAGCTGATGCCGCTCCTCGCCGCCATCTTTGAACAGCTCAGCAGGCAGTCTGTCGGCGCCCACGGCTTTGTTGGTCTTTAGCCGCGTTATCGCTATTCTCACCTCGTCATGGTCGGGTAGCGGAACGACAATTCCGTCGTCAACGATTGGGGTATCGGGATCTTCACATTCTCTGTGACATGCGCAGCTGTCACTGTTTAACTCGTTCGAGAAGTGTTCCCTCCATAATTTAAGAATGCGCTGGATTTCGGTCACCAAATCTTCATCTCTGTTCTTACAAGAAAACGCCTCGGTCTTGAAACCTTCTGTAAGCCGCCGAACTTTCTGGTAGAATTTTCGGGCGTTGTTCCTATTGGCCACCATCTCAAGCTCCTCGCATTCACGTATTTCGGCCTCTCGGTTCTTCTTTCTGATAATTCGTCTTTCTTCCTTTCTTAGCTCTCGGTAGCGATCCCACATGGCTCGCCTTGCGCCCGATCGCAGCACGGCTCTATAGGGAGCATATTTTCTTTTTGCGGCAGCATAAGATTCCTCGTCATACCAAATGTTTTTTCGGGCTCGCCGGAATCCGATTTCTTCTTCGGTGGTGGTACGTAGAGAGCAAGAAATGTTGCTCCATTGCTCGTGTATGCCGAGAGTCCTCTCTGAGAGCAGGAGTGAGAGTCGAGTGGCGAATCTTCTGGCTGTCTGTTGTGATTGCAGCTTTTCGATGTTGAACATTCTTTACGCAGGTAGGTGTACGTTTTTTGCTGCACAGAGGCGTGTGCGTCGTTTGGCTGCAACAAGGTAATGATCCGAGTCGATGTTGGGTCTTCCGATCGTATGTTCTTCTAAATGACTGGAAGCGTGTCTTCCATCTATTACAACATGATAGATTTGATTTTGCGTTCTCCGATCAGGAGACAGCCACGTTGCTTAGTGTATTTTCTTATGCTGGAATCCGGTGCAGCAAACTACCATGTTTCGGGCCCCGGCGAAGTCAATCAACTTCTGTCTGTTACTGGATATTTCGTTGTGCAGGCTGAATTTTCCCACTGTGGGACCAATAGTTGCCCCCTTGCCCACCCTGGCGTTGAAGTCGCCAAGCACGATTTTTATGTCGTGTCGGGGCAGCGCTCATAGGAACGTTCCAAGCGCTCATAGAAGGAATCTTTGGTCACATCGTCCTTTTCTTCCATCGGGGCGTAGGCGCAAATAAGCGAGATGCGTATTATTGCGAGACGCTCATCCACCGGAGTGAACGACAGTACTTGGCAACGAAGTCTCTCTCCCACAACAAATCCGACACCGAATTTGCTCTCCTTTATATGGCAGCTGTAGTAGACGTCGCAAGGTCCTATGGTTTTCTTGCCATGCCCCGTCCTTCGCTTCTCTTGGATGTCAGTGATGTCGGCCTTTACTCTCACGAGGACATCAACCAGCCGGGCAGAGGCACCTTCCTCATTAAGGGACCGGACATTCCAGGTGCATGCCTTTAAATCGTGTTGCTTATTTCGTTTGCAGGGGTCGTCATCAGTGTTGGAAGTTCTCATCCGAGGCTTTGTTGCTGTTTTCATTGGGGGGGCTTTTTAAGTTGCGGGTCCCAAACCCAGCGCACAACTAGCTATCCTGGAATGGTTCGCCTTCTCATTTTAGCTCACTCCCGAACGAGTGTTCGGAAGCTACCCAGAAGATACGTGGCCTAATCCCGAACGTTGTGAGCTGCTTGAACCATATGGATAAGGATTATCTTAGTTTATATATTACTAATATGAGCACATTTAAAGCCGCTCGCCCATCAGAAAAGATTCTAATGATCTTAAGTCGTCTCTAATTAGTGACCATTTTACATCTTCATAGCTTAGCAGTTATCTGATAGAGAGAATACTCGGTGATCTACAAATTTCCGGTACAGAGACCGGCACCTTTAATTTTGGGCCATCTCAGTGTATGATAAACCACCTTCTTTTGGAGGCGTACCTGGAAATTCTCTTACTTATAGCTGCTGAGCCCCATTTCTAACTTTACATTTGTAAACAAGTTTATATTTATATATAAATTCAGCCTAAGTTGCTTTTCCTGTTGCTGTGCAGTACTTGCACTCATACATACACGTAAAAATATGTAGGTAGATCAAGCAGTCCATTTACTAATGACCCGTATAATTTTTAATTTTCACAAATTAACAAACAGGAGCTCCATGTCTCGGTACCACTCATACATCCTTATCCTTAATTCTTCATTACTATTCAACACTGCATAGAATACTAGAAGAAGCAAAGTAAATTGCCAGTATCCAGCTGGGATCTAACTCGTATGTTGCTTAGTGTGGTGGATCCTGAAGCCAGTGTGGCAAGCAACTAAACAGCAAAACAAAGCTCGGCGCAAAGAGAATAACAATGGAAAGATAGTTGAAGGGGAAGGCATAGCGGGTGTAGGCTATTGCCCGAGGGCATCTAAATAAAAATTTCCGGAGTTTTTACCTGGTTTGCTTCTGCACTTCGCCGCACTTGTTCAGCTTTTTTTTTAACTTCCTCGCACTTTTTTACGTTTTTCCACTATTTTGTACAGTTTTTGTTTGCCTCTTTGGTTGTGTCGCTTTGTCATGTTTTTGTGCTCGTTTTCACACCATTTTCTTGGCCCATTTTAGCTTGCCATCTCTACATTTACCTCATTTACCCTCACCATTCACTTAACGGCTTCCGAGCACTTCACAAAAGTAGCAACAATAAAAACTATACACTGTAGCCTGTAGTGGATGGAACAGCAGGTGAAATTGTTGTTGGGTGTGAGACCGTAACTTATTGTTGAGTTGCTGTTTTGTTATTATTGCTGTTGTTGGTGTGTAATATGGCACCCATAAACTTTTCTTCAAGTTACCTTGTTAGCATTATTAATGTTGATGGTGTTATATATTGTTGTTGTTCTTTCTGTAGTTGCCCTTGTTGCAATCGCAGTGTCGCTTTTGGCAGCATTCTCTGGTGACACCGTCGTTCTCAGGTGATTTTTGCTCTTGTTTTTGCTTAAGCAACTTATTGTTCTGCTGCATACTGTTGATGTCTTTTTTTAAGTTTTGTGATTCTTGCACATTTGTTTGTTTATTTTTTATTACTTTACGAATGGTATTGCGTTGTTGAAGCTCTTCTGCCCACCCACTTTATTGTTACTGTCGTAGTTTTACATTTTAATGTTGTTTTCCTTTCAGTTATTATTTTGGATCTACATTGGAAGATTGTTGTTATTTGCTTTTTTTCGTCCTTATTTCTTTATTGGATTTTTGCTCTTGATTTCTTTAATCGCAATTTGGCTGGCCCTCGTTTGTTTCAAACGAATAAGTTCGTGCGGTTTTTTTTCGAAATTTGAAACTTTATTGACGTAAAATGGTTACAAATTTAATATTCAAAGTATTGTCCATCGCTTACTACTACTTTTTCCCATCTTTCTGGCAATTCACGGATTCCCTTTGTGAAAAATTCGGTCGGTTTTGCCGCAATCCACGAATCGATCCATTTTTTGACTTCATCGTAATTACGGAAGTGCTGGTCAGCCAGGCCATGTTGCATCGATCGGAAGAGATAGTAATCGGATGGCGCAAGGTCTGGACTATACGGCGGGTAGGGTAGGGCATCCCATTTGAGCGTTTCTAAGTATGTTTTGACCACTTGTGCAACATGTGGCCGAGCATTGTCATGTTGCAAAATAACTTTGTCGTGTCTATCGGCGTATTGCGGCCGTTTTTCTCGCAGTGCTCGGCTCAAACGCATCAATTGTCGTCGGTAGACATCCCCCGTAATCGTTTCATTCGGTTTCAGTAGCTCATAATACACAACACCCAGCTGGTCCCACCAGATACACAGCATAACCTTCAGGCCATGAATATTCTGCGCCGACGTCGATGTTGAAGCATGGCCAGGGTATCCATACGTTGCCCGACGTTTTGGATTGTCGTAATGGACCCACTTTTCATCGCCAGTCACAATTCGATGCAAAAAACCCTTTCTTTGGTGCCGTTGAAGCAGTTGTTCGCATGCCATAAAACGGCGTTCAACGTCTCTTGGCTTCAATTCATACGGCACCCAATGGCCTACCTTTCGGATCATTCCCATGGCTTTTAAACGTTTGGAAATGGTTGATTGATCAACTCCCAAAGTTTTTGCAACCTCTTCTTGCGTTTGAGCCGGATCTTGATCGAGCAATTCCTCCAATTCGGTATTCATGAACTTTGGCGGCGCACCCTCGCGTTCTTCGTCTTCCAAGCCAAAATCACCACTTTTAAAGCGTGCAAACCACTTCTGGCACGTTCGCTCAGCTAGAGCATGCTCACCATAAACTTCCACCAAGATACGATGACTTTCGGCTGCTTTTTTCTTCATATTAAAATAATGAAGAAGAATTCCCCGCAAAAACACATTATTTGGCACGAAATTCGACATTTTCAAGTGTGGTAAAAATATTGTTGTTTACGCTTCAAATAAAAAACTTATACTGACGTTTGTGCCTTACGACAGTAGCTCTCCAATGAATGTTTGGAAATGTGGATCGATGGAATAATAATCAAGTTACGCCATCTGTTGTAAAACCGCACGAACTTATTCATAGTCCTATATATATATATATTTCAATATTTCCTTTGCCACTTTTATTTACTGTTTTTCCCAGTAACCCCTGGTGACAAGAAATAATGCTTTTTGGCTCTATTCATTCCCTAGTCATAATCATTGTTCTGACTACTCATTTCGACTAGCAGTGTAATTTATTACCATTCCATTGGTGCCGAATTAATCATAAACTTTATGAAATATTTCATAATAATAAATACTAGCAAAAAAACTCGTCTTACGTTCGGATCTCACCTCTTTGGGCAAATAATTCCACCAAAATTTATTAGACAGTTTATCTTTTACTACTGATTGACTACTATATGGGCACAACTGATTCATTGAAAGTATTGCCCATCACTGACTATTACTTTTTCCCATCTTTCTGGTAGATCTCGTATACCGTCGCGGTAAAACTGTTCATCTTTTGCGTCTATCCACGGCTCAAGCCATTTTTTGTATGTCTTCATATGAATGGAACTGCTGGTCAGCTAGACCATGTGCCATCGATCGGAACAGGTGATAATCGGACGCCGCAATATCTGGAGAATATGGCGGGTGGGGTGGGATTTCCCATTTCCGTGTTTCCAGGTAGGTTTTAACGAGTTTGGCAACGTGAGGCTTCTCGCGCAGCGCATCAACTGAAGTCGATACCAATCCCCAGTGATGGTTTCGCTTGGTTTTAACAGTTCATAATAAATAACACCAACTTGGTCCCACCAAATACATAGCATAACCTTCGCAGCGTGAATATTTGGCCGAGGCGACGAAGTAGAAGTATGGCCGGGCAGTTTCCATGACTTTCTTTTCTTGGGATTGCTGCACTGAATCCATTTTTCATTAACCGTCACGACGCGATGATGAAAACCCTTCCTTTTTTGCCGCTGGAGCAGTTAACACAAAAGGAACCCAAGTCCCCTGTTTCTGAATCATTCCCAAAGCATGCTCTTCTTGCGTTTGACACGGATCCTCATTGAGCAATGCCTCCAATTCAGCGTCTTCGAAAGTTTTTGGCCTTCCTTCTCGGGGACGGTCGTCAACATTAAAATCACCGTCTTTGAAGCGACTGAAGAAACCTCGGCACGTTGTTTCACTTAAAGCAGCATCTCCATAAACTCTTTGTAGTTCTCGATGCGCTTCAGCCGCCGTTTTTTTCGAAAGAAAGAGAAAAATCAACACTTCCTGCAAATGACGATTATTCGGCACAAAATCAGACATTTTCACAAATCCAAAAGAATATGATTCCAAAACAAAATTACTAAGGTGTCGAAGCAGTTTGTTTACCATATGTCTAAGCTTGGTTTATAACGTTTAGGTTATGTTGCGCACCTTATAATATCTGACATGATAGCCGTTAGGTTGAATAACATTTTGCAGGTGCTTTTTCATGAAATGGACCTATTTGTTTATGTCGCACACGTTCGGTATATTCTGCCATTCCCCCATTATTGTAGTTTGTTGTTGTTTTTTCAAAGAAATTGAGGTTTTTTGATAATTCCCTTTAAATGCTGTGAATAAATATGAATCAGTAAAAAAATAATTCAAAGATATTACGGCTTTTAAGACATCCTCCTGGAACACTTTTGTCCCGCTCTTAAACTCTTTTCCTCAGAAAATAAGGTAACGCCTTTACAAGACACTTCCCACCAAACCATTACAGAGGCTGGATGGTGGCCACGGTGAACTTGTGGAAGAATATTCTTTGCGTATTTACAAGTTTTAGTATAGCTTTTGCTGTTTTTCTTATTAAAAACTTCTTCAACAGTGAAACTTTTCTAATCTGTGAACAGAATAATTTCATGGTCGTTGACCGCGTGCCACCGAAGAAGCTGCTTGCATCCGTGAGTCTAATTTTTTTCAAGCGCATTGTGAAAATGCGACCAGTTCAGTGACGGAAGGCCTCCATGTGGAGATCATCTCTAATTAGTCTTAACATGGGTCTGGTCGATGCGCGCATTTCCGTGGACATGATTTTCTCCTTTCTAAGGGGATTTCTGCGAATTCTTTCTCGAACGGCATTTGCGACTGCACTGGTTCGAACCACGCGAGGACGACCATATCTTTTCTGTCTGTCTTTTCGGGCGTTTGGGATAAACTATTGATCGTGCGGTAAACAAAGACTGCCGAAATATTAAGTTTTTCCAGCAATTCCTAAATCTCAGTGCACTTTTACCATATTTCTGTAATGCAATGCGATTTTCCTCCGCTCCCCACTCCATTGTGAACAAGCAAAATTTCCCACGAAACTATGTATAAAATATAAGTAGACAATGCATACGAGCAAAAGCAAAAATAACGAAACTTTTTTCTGCGTATTTGGTCTCGTCGTATGCATTGTAAAATTTCTCACAGAATTTATGCAAGAGGGTAATTTGTTCTGAAATTTATATCTAAGACTTGGTGTAGGAAAAAGTGTCCCACAAAGGTAAATGTCCGTCTACTAGAATTGCCCTTTTACGGGAGGTTTCACTGTATATTACTTTTTTGTTTTTTAACAAATGAATACAATTATATTCTTACTAGCTAATCACTTATAAATAGAATCTATTGGTTTGAACTACATTTTTCATATCGGAGGACTTCGAATTTTTACAAATGGCGTCGCACATCAATCCTTTTGGATACTGGTGAACAGACAGCTCCAGTATGCAAGCAGTGTTGCGCATGAAACTTAAGATTAATATTTCCATGACACAAAATAATTTTTTTGTATTTACTAAAAAATTTATTCAAAAACCACATTTTACTTCATAGACAACTGTTGTTATAAAAATGCATATATCAGGAAAATGGTATATATCAGGTCAATTCATAAGTTCGTGCGTATTTTACCCACAATTTCACTTTTGTATGATTTTTGCACACAAAAGATTATTCGCGGAATATAACGGAACTATCATATAAAATAAGTTTATTTTGCATATTTTCATAAAATAGATATGAAAGAATTTATCATATCATATGATTCTATGATATTTTTCCCCTTTTTTTCCACCCGTACGTGAACCATTCTAAGCCGCCGTTTTAAAAATTATTTATAGATAAGCACTTACTTATCCTTTTACGTGCTTATGAGGAATAATTTTTGCACGGGTACATTTTACTGCACACATTTCGAAGAATATCTGAATATGTATGTATGTGTGTAACTGTGTACTAACTATCATAAAGCCAATTTTATTACCGACATCCTGCCGCTTCCACTTTGTGGCTTCCTGCCGCTCAACTCAATATTATGATTGCACACAAAAGTGTCTGTATTGGTAGCCTCTAGGTAGCAACATCTACGGTTCTTTGTTTGTGGCATATTTCAGAGTTAAAAAAGAAAATAAAAAATAAAAATCAACTTTAAAGGCGAGCGCCAAGCTGGCAGCGTAAGGAAGGCCAACAATACGAGGCTGAATGGGATGCGAAAAGGAATCATTTGTGTGAATGCAACAATGCAGACAAAAATCGGCTTGTTCTTATTAAATATTTTTGTTTTTTTACTATTTTACTTTTTTATTTTTTTATTTGCTGCTTTTCATTACCTGAATTTCAAGTTTTATTCTAAAAACGATAGCAGTTAAAAGCACTCAGCCATATTATTTGGCACTGCGCACATTCATACATACACACATCCATGCATATATGTATGTATGTACACTATGTAAGTACATATTATTGTTATTAGTTACTGCCTTCAAAGCATGCAAAGGCCATTTAGCTGTGTTACTTTATTGTGTTTTTTTTCCAATTGGTATTTTGACGCATTTGCTACAATTCACAAACACATTTCAGTACAATGTCTAAGTTGTATTTTCTAAAATAATTTTTACATTACTAGTTTTTTCGTTTATGCATTTCAAAGTTAGTCTACTAAGCTTTCAAGGTAAGCTAACAAATGGAAAAATGCTTTGTGTGAGTGTGGGAAAAATAATAATTTAAATATAAGTAGACTAATTTAATTTGGCAGATGGAAATTTTAAAATTTCTATAATTTTGTAGTGTTTCTGAGAAAATAAAGGGCGATGGAGGTGGAAGTTATTGTGGTATACGTACCTAACGTTTTGTGTCATCGCCGATCAGCAGATGACTTTATACATAGTTGGCGCCTACACCCGTTTTGACTGTTAGGCCTAGCTCTTCCTCCTATATGTGGGGTTCACATCATCACAGCACATCACCCAAACCCGATTTTTTTATTTAACTTAAGATAGACCTGTGCCTTTCTTCTGTTCTTTCAGTTTGACCTTAGGGAGGGTAAACCTCCTTTGATTAAATGTAGCCCCCCAGTAAGGACATCGCCTGGCGTAGCTGAATAATTTAGTGCCAGCCAATACCCTCAAAACTTCTCCTTTGGCAACCTACTATGAAACTTTCAGGGCTCACCGATCATGTCTCAGCTAAAAATGAAAAAAAAAAAAAAATCTGTGGATATTTTGAGGAAAAAATTGAATGTTTTTATGAAAAAAGAAAATTTTAAGCATACTTTATCCTAAAAAAAAATTTTAAAAGAGTGGAATATATTTGACTTAAAAGATCCATACCAAATGTTTCGGCCTTTACTAAATCTCAAATTTAAAAATTTTTTGCCAAAATTTGTTCAGTTTACTTCTTTTTGAAGTCCATGTCGAAAATACTTGGATCTCTTCACATTTTAAATTACTGGAAATGTACTTTTTGCAAGAAGCAATATTTGAAGAAAATTTCAGTTTTTGATTCAGGTTTTCCCTTTATACTGATCGGACAACTTTTAGCAGAGGCAAATTGTTCTTGTAACGGCAGTAATTAAATGTTCAAATATAATTAACATGTTCAAAAAGCATACAATTTTTTAAATTTGTAAAATCAAATTTTTTGTAGAAAATAGTAAACAAGGAAGGAATTAAAACTTTAGTATACTATTAGTATTACATGGAATATAGAATATTAGTGTACGAGTATAATACATTTTTGTTACTAGTGCCAATCTAGAAGCTACACTGTCCGACGTAATTTGTAACTTAGTTTTACACTTTGTTATCCACGGCATCGACCTGGGCACCATTTTCTCTACGAGCTGTCAGATCTGTGGCTATGCAGACGAACTCGCTATCATCGCAAGAAACCATGTGCTTGCCGACACCGCGTTGAATCTAATTAACAAACCAAAGCTAGTTGGACTAAAAATAAATGACAAAAATACTAAATACTGGGCTATATCGCGAAGCAATGGTCGTTAAAAAAGCAATGGTCGGTTGAAAAACTCGAAACCTTCAAGTATCTAGCAGTAAACTTAAGTAGTTCAGCAGATCTGCTTATCTGCATAAACGACAGACTGCAGGCTACAAATTGAAGCTTTTATGCACACCTCAAACCTCTGAGACGATCGGGGAGCTACGGCAATATCAACTTATCGATGTGAAAAGTGGGTTCTGACTACTAATACATATAAAGAACTATTTCTTAGGCTTTGAGCGTAACATTATGAAAATAATTTCTGATCCTGTATGAGAGGACCCAAGCAAATGGGTCTTATAAAGGGGATTTTTTAAGAGCTATAGAAAAGTTGTTCAAAAAAACCCACGTAAAATCCAGAAAATCGAATGAAATTTTTATTTAAAGCGATAGTACAGTCCATATAATGTAAGGTTTGAAGATTATTTTATGCAAATGTTGACACCGACTGCGCTTCAAATGGTCCATCCGCTTAGTCCAATTTTGGCATACTCCTTCCAATGTTTCGGCTGGTATCTCACATATTAATGCTTTAATATTGTCTTCTAATGCGTTTATTGAAGCAGACTTGTCTGAATAGATATGAGCTTTAACATAGCCCCACAAAAAATAGTCCAAAGGCGTTATATCGCACGATCTGGGTGGCCAATTGACAGGCCCCGAACGTGAAATAAAATGTTCAACGAACTCGCCTCTCATCAAGTCTATTGTTACGCGTGCTTTGTGGCATGTGGGACCGTCTTGCTGAAATCACATGTCATGCAAGTCAAGCCCTTGCATTTTGGGCAAAAAAAGTTAGATATCATTTCACGGTAGCGCTCACCATTCACAGTTACGTTACGATTCGCAGCATCTTTGAAGAAGTTCGGTCCAATGATACCTCCAGCCCATAAACCGCACCAAACTGTGACCTTTTCTGGATACATTGGTAGCTCTTGCAATACTTCTGGCTGATCTTCACTCCAAAATCGACAATTCTGCTTATTTGCGTACCCATTGATCTAAAATTGAGCTTCGTCGCTGAGCACAATTTTTCGATAAAAAAGTGGATCTTCGGCCAACTTTCCAACAGCCCATTCACCAAAAAATCCACAGTACGGTAGGTCGTCCGGCTTCAATTCTTACACCAGCTGTATTTTGAAAGGCTTCACACCTAAATCCTTTCGCAAAATTTTCCACGTTGTTGAGTAACAGAGGCCCAATTGCTGCGAACGGCGACGAATCGATAATTGATGGTCATCATTAACACTGGGCGATACAGCTGCGATATTTTCTTCAGTTCGCACTCTACGTAAGCGTCTTGGTGGTTTGATGTCCAATAATGTAAATTTGGTTCTAAATTTAGTCACAATAGCTCGAATAGCCGCTTCAGTGAGTCGATTAAACTGACCATAAAATGGAAGAAGCGCGCGATAAACTTTCTTAACAGAACACGAATATTTGTAATACAATTCAATGATTTGCAAGCGTTGTTCGTTTGTAAGACGATTCATGGGTTAATTATAGACCAAACTGAAGATATCTGACAGTGAAACAAAACAAGAAACGTGCGTCAGCTGTTTAAACCAACTGTTTAAAAAGATAATAGGTAAAAAATCACTCGTTAGAATAAAACAGAACAATGAGATCGAAGAACTTATAATGGACAAAGCATAGCCTGTTTTGTGAAGGCGTAACATCTTCGATTGCTAGGGCATGTACTTCGAATTGATGACAACATATATGCAAAGAATACTCTAAGCTCTCGCATTTTGGGCAGCAGAAAGCGCGAGCAGTCACCAAGAAGATGGACAGATAGTATGGAAGACGACCTGCGTAGCATGAAAAAGTTATGTAATGAACCAATGCATATGCAGCGCAATAGTAAAGGAAGCATTGGTTAACCCCGAGCTGTAAATGCATTGATGAAGAAGATGGTGTTGATGAGTATATAATATGTAGAATTCACCTTTGAAAATTTTAATCAAATACAACATTTTGAAAAACCCCCAGACTAAATTCGGTTCTTCTTCTATGCCTACAAGTCAGCTTAACACTTAGGGTACATTTTAGGTTGTTAGAAGTCTTAAAGGACACGGATAATTAGTGTTGCCCGTCTTGCAGCAGGTTTCTACTAAATGTCCTATGCTCGGTACGAACTATTATATAAAATAATTTGTTGGTTGTTTGGACAAGCTCCTCCTTGTTGCTGTTTCACAAATGCAGGGACTTGCAGTTTCATGCGCCTCCGAACATCGTGTCTTTCTCATTCTAACCGGCGCTAATTGGACACACCAAGTGAAGTCAAGTCCTTCTCCACCTGATCTTTCCAGCGCAGAGGAGGTCTTCTTCTTTCTCTGCTACCACCAGCTGGTACCGCATCGAATACTTTCAGAACTGGGTCGTTTGTATCCATTCGTACGATACGACCTAGCCAACTTAGCCGCTGGATCGTTATTCGCTGCATACGTTAATGTCGTTAATTAATAAAAAAAAAAAAAACATTTTTCTAATAGCGGTCGCCCCTCGGCAGACAATGGCAAACCTCCGAGTGTATATCTGCCATGAAAAAGCTCCTCATAAAAATATCTGCCGTTTGGAGTCGGCTTGAAACTGTAGATCCCTCCATTTGTGGAACAACATCAAGACGCACACCACAAATAGGAGGAGGAGCTCGGCCAAACACCCAAAAAGGGTGTACGCGCCAATTATAAAAAAAAAAATAAAAAAAATAAAAAAAGGTTAATGTCGTCCTAAAGCTCATATAGTTCATCGCTCCGTCGCCTTCGCTACTAGCCGTCATCAACGCGCACAGCAGAATTTCTGCAGAAACATTTTCTATTATTTTGGTGTTTCGTGCTCGCTGTGGGTTTCGAGTCATGCACTAACTCATGCAGCTGCGGTGGCTG
Organism: Anastrepha obliqua; assembly: GCF_027943255.1. Classification (NCBI taxonomy): domain Eukaryota; kingdom Metazoa; phylum Arthropoda; class Insecta; order Diptera; family Tephritidae; genus Anastrepha; species Anastrepha obliqua. The sequence continues at coordinate 38,067,619 of NC_072896.1, forward strand.
GATTTGGGTAGCTAAAATATTCAAACTCTACTTGTTATTTAATAACAATAATTTCTTTGCTACTTTTTGCGATAAAGAAGAATCTATTCGTTTTTTGAATTAAATCTGTTCAGTTTGTGTACCCTAGTAAATATATATATGTAATTTTTTGAAAACAGTTTCCGTTTGAGGTTTTTATTCACCATTTTGTCGAAGTAATTGCTGACAACTGTATACAAACCTCAGCCGATTAGGCAGTAAGTGAGTAACGCAGGATCACTTTCAGAAAAAACACTCCTAAATTTGGGTCAACATTTTTTTATACCTTTATTTGTACTGCTAAATTCATTCGTCGCTAGCCACATAGTCGACCATTCGTTGGTTCCCTCCCTTCGGTCGCACTTAATTGCTTTAACTTTTTGACTTTCCTAACCATTGCAAAGTTCTCACGCACAACCGGACATGTTTAAATGACTGGAAGTAATTTGTGGTGAATAATTATATGCATACCTGCAGCGTCGAAGGTAGCAAAATAAACAAAACAAAAATTGGAAAACTTTCTTGTACATCGGTATTTTTTACACAGCATACTTTTATGGCCTTTATGAAGTGCCATATTTGGACTTTCATAGTCCTCTTCTGGACTCCATTTCTAATTCAGGTGCACAAATTTGTACAATAAGGTTTTAAAAATGTCAGTCGAATAAAGTTTTTAACACGACACACAGGTGGGAATGAATGCAAGCACAGTTATGTTTGTATGTATGTAAAAACGTATTTGCTCTTTACAACTTTATTTCAGTTCGTTCGAATGCTACTTTTTTAGCGTTTGGGTTTTCTGTTTTTAGCCGAGTTATTTGCTGTACTTTTTCTACATATCCATGAAATCCCTGGCCACTTTGCCTAATCGACAATGTAAACAAGCTGTGACAATTCATCATGCTACAACAAAAACGGAATCGTGGCCACGGCGAAAGGACAAGCAAATGGCAACGAATTGAAATCTTATGGAGAGGGACTTACATTTGATAGAAATACTTCATGAAATCAACAAAGTAATCGAAATGAACAAAATTAGTGAACACTGAATGAATGACTGAATAAATGTGCCACTGAACAACTGTAAATCGAAAAGGACATTAATGAAGAAAGAATTGTGTAAACAAACAAATGGGGAGTACTTCAAAATGACACAATGAAAGTAATTAGCCTGGCAAGAGAATGAGAACTTGGCCGTAAAGGAAATGAAGTTAATATCCACCAAAAAATTGATTTTACTAAATTAAGCACCAAGAATTAAGGAAAGCATTATTTTATTATAGATTTTCTGAAGAAGGTTTCACAGTTAAAGGGCCATATATATATATGTGGATTAGGGCGGGTCGATTTAAAAATCGCTCACTGCTCTGTGAAAATCGTATTTTAGGGATCAAAATAAGAAACTTTGCCGAAGGAACCATACCTCTAAAACGAATTCTGGTCGAACGAAAAATCCCACTTTGACCCATTTAGAGTGCTCCAATCGAGTCCAAATGTATGACCGACCCCCACTAACTTTGGACGGCCGATCCACCCATGCCAGTGGCACACCCCTGGAACTCCCCTGGGGGATTCTGCATACAATCATTTCAAAATATCACCACTTTTGGTCCTTACATGAGAAAAGAAACTAAAAAGTTCGACCCAAATTGGGGGACATCAGAATTCGTTTTAGAGGTATGGTTCCTTCGGCAAAGTTTCTTATTTTGATCCCTAGAATATGATTTTCACAGAGCAATGGGCGATTTTTTTGCCTCCTCACAAATCGACCCGGCCTAATGTGCATGTGTATACAGAAAATAGGAGGAGGAGCTCGGCCAAACAGCCGAAAAGGGTGTAAGCGGCTATTTGTGGGTTGCGCCCCAAATGGAGTGACCTACCGTTTTAAGCCGACTTCGAAGGGCGGATGATTTAGTATGAGTAGCTTTTTCATGGCAAAAATACACTCCGAGTTTTCCATTGCCTGCCGAGGTGCTACTGCTTTTAGAAAAAGCTTTTTCTATTATTTGGCTTTTCATGCACAGAGATGCGACTTTCGAATGATAGTCATGCACCAACCCTTTCGGCTATGGAGGCCGCTACCATAAATGTCATAATTTTGAAACGTGACGCAAAGTTTCAGTATTTCAATATGAATCAGGAGGTTAGAGTTGGCTTGGTTCAAGGCTTTGTGCCATACAAGCGGAAAGACATCATAACTCAAAAATTGGGTGTCATTGTGATCGAGGACTTTGTTATTCAATTGGCCACTATCTTTGTTTACTGATCCCGGCTCAGAGGTAGATAAATGATTCTACTCCGTCGAAGATTTAAAAACCCCTATAGATCTTTCTTTGCTTCAGACTATTATTATCCATTTCAGATAAGGCAAAACTAAAGCGCGGCTGCTAAAGTCAAAAATGTCGATTTCGTGAGTAGATGTCAATAAATGAATGTCTTCGTTAACTCTGCTGTGAGCATTAAGTTCATATCGATGTTTTGTCATCCCCCCTGTGATCTTTTGTAATATAAGGTAGGTGATTTGGATTTGTAAGTGGATCACACACTTGATACTTTAGCGTCTTTGGCACTGTGCATCTTCTAGGCACCAATAAAGGTCTCATCACAAACCCGCTAAAAGCCATCCTCTGACTGTGTGTAAAACTACAAGGTCTAGGTAGATATTTTTTGCCAGAAAGTGTCTGATAAAGTGATTTTACACTACGATCATGCATTCCATTGTAACTTACCATATATTTTCTCAGGCTAAAAAGCCCATTGTATATAAAGCTCTGGAAAGGGGATAGATAGTCAAGGAGGGAAGGAGAAAAGTATCAGAGAAAGAGATAGGAAAGAATAGAGACAGAGATAGAGATAGTTAGTACTGTGAGAATGTTCCAGATTCTTTGACAAATCTGTAAATATCCTCCAATTGTAGGAAACGAATATTACTCATTCTCATGACATCGGAAGCCAAAACTCATAGCCGTGCTCTAGCGAAAGCAGGAAACTCACAGAGAAAGTGCTCAGTGCTATCCGCCTCCTCTAAACATGACAGGCACACTGGGTCCTCAATGATTCCAATGGTGGTCCTATGCTGACCCCATGGGTTGTGTCCTGTAATGTTACCGACCTTCAACCGAACGTCTTTCCTTCCAAGATTTAATAGAAAGTTTGACAGTTTTCTGTTCGGACTTGTCACAAAACACTTTGCAGTTCTGTAGCGTTCTAGACAGGACCATCGCTGTTTATGTAGATTGCCTACATAACCGCTGATCCCATTCATGATTCCTGCGGAACTGATTCCGATTATTGGCTTTGGCTCCTGTGGGGGCACCGCTGATCCATGGTTGGCCAATTCGTCGACAATTTCGTTTCCTTGAACACCGGAGTGTTCCGGAACGCATATAAGTACAAGCCTGTTTTGTCTTGCGACAGAATTAAGCTTCTTCTTACATTCTTGAATAATCTTTGAGGTTTGCTTCGCGTTCTCCAGGGACTTCAATGCAGTCTGACTGTCACTGAAAACTCCAATCTGTTTCCCGCTCCATCTCCTCTCGATTATCCATTGGACTACTTTCAGGATGGCAAAAACTTCCGTTTGGAAAACAGTTGCCATTTCCCCCATAGCATAGTGATACTTATTACTATCGTTTAAGTACCATCCGACTCCAGACCCTATTTCATTCTTGGACTCATCGGTGAAGAAAATATCCGTCAAACTTCCCTGCATGCATTCTGGATTGCTCCATTGCGTGAGCATCAATTTCCTTCCAAATGAAGCTGTGAGTATCAGGTCGTCTTTAGGTGCCAAAAACAGTGGATACTGCTCAGATAGCAACTTAAAGATCTCTTTGTGTCCCGATAGCAACTTAAAAATTTCTCTGTGTCTCTAAGTATACTCCAGATGTTTAGCTTTCCTCTCGATCACATGTTCGTTGAAAATTTATTCTATAGGACGGTTGCTAAAGGAGTGGATACCCTCAGAGTAGGCAAATATTGGGCGGTGTTGGTGTTCTTATGCAAAAAAATGTTTCTAATACTTCTTTAGTAGAAAGCAAGTATAAAAGACTACAAGCTTTGACCTTCCGAGGCAAAATCTTTCGGTTTCAATTAGACTATGTGGTTTATTAGTCTTTCTTTGTGGGCTACTGCAATCTTTCAGTGTGTACGGACCTCATTTTAAGGTCGCAATAGTTTATTTTCTATATTTAGAACTGATCTGCTACCCATGAGTCATTGCATGTTTTTGAGTTTGATGTCCAATTCTTCCCTCTTTTTCTTAACATGTTCTTTCCATCGAAGTTTACATTCAAGTGTCATAGCTAGGTTCCTACAGAGTTTAAGGATTAATACGAAGACTTAAATACTAAACCTAGCGACCTACTACCTCCATAAAAATGCTTTATGTTATGTAGAGTGAAAATTGTACGATGTTGTCATATTTAAGTTTCTTGCCACTTGTAGATATATATGAACAAGTGAGCATAAGAAAAAGCCGATGCAAAATTGTGAGAGTAGCTTCGGCTGCCACGTCAAAGGGGACACCACCGCAAATATTTGATCGCTCATTTCATTGTATTCTTACGCTCTTCCAATCAGTCGTTGTTCAGGTAAGAAAAACTGCGTGCATTGAATTAGAAACGAGGTATTGCGATATTAACTAACCTATAAGACGTCCGAGAATCCTATGATGTTTACTAGACACCCAAAATTTTGGGTCTAACCTTTGACAGTTTGCTCTCCTTCTCAGAGCACACCACCGCAATTGCCACTAAAGTCCAAAACCGCAACAAGGTCCTCAAATCGCTTGCCGGCAGCGCTTGGGGCAAAGACAAAGAATTGTTGCTATCGACATTTAAGGCAATTGGTCGGCCGGTTCTGAACTATGCTGCACCTGTTTGGTCGCCTGGAACTAGTAACACGCAGTGCATAAAGCTACAGACATGCCAAAATACTGCCATTCGGACAGCGACCGGTTGCCTCCCGATGTCCCGTGTTCAACATCTTCACAACGGAACACAAATGCTCCCAGTAATGGAGCATAAAAAACTGCTCTGCAAGCAGTTCCTGCTAGGATGTTACCGCAGGTTTCACTACTGCAGACACCTGCTTGAGCCTGAGCCGCCTCCCAGGCACGTCAGGAAACACCTCTTAAGCTACGTCGACGAAATCCAGGACAAAACTGACCGAAATTTACTGGACCAGACAGTGTTTAGACAGTCAATAAACAACATTCACCGGGAGACCGTCATCACCTTCTTAAGCTCCCGTCCTCTGAATGCCGTAATCGGAGTCCAACTACCACCAATAGCAGATGAAGAGCTCCAGCTTTCCCGTGAGACACGTGTAACACTGGCACAATTACGTTCTGGATACTGTAGCAGGTTAAACTCCTACTTATCCAGAATCGACCCCGACGTACCAAACATATGTTCGGCATGTGAAGGCACCTCGCACGATACTAACCACCTTTTCACATGCCCTCTACCTTTAGATGAGCTGGACGAAGACGACCGGTGATATGCCCTACACTGGCGGGGCTTTTATTACTGTTAATAAACAAACAAACGTTCGAGAATCCCTTGGAAAGATGTTTTTGAGTGATAACAGAGGGCCATTGAATACTTAGTTTTGTTATTCTTTTCTTAACTCAATTATTACGCCTTGACCATCGATAGCTCTTGCCTCCTTACTGTTTCTGTTCATGAACTACCCAGTTCTCCAAACTTTGAGCAACCGCAAATTCACTGATGGATACTTCTTTCATTAAGACTGTCTCGCATTCAAACGCTCACGTTGCTTGTCATTACATTTTGATCTTTAAGGCAGCTAACCTTATTTTTGTAACAATGAAGGTTTTCCATATATCAACTCTTTTTTGAACTTCGTACTCATTGAAAACACAACTCTTTGCATTCTTCTACGTAAACTTTAAATTATATTTAGTTTGTATGATAAGGTTAACTTTCATAGGGCATCATAAAATCGTCAAATTTATTGGCTAGTTATTTATTTTTATTATTACAATTTACTGGTACTCGTAAAAATATCAGTTAGATCCTCTTGAGCGGTCAAGTCAAAAACAATAAACACTCTAATGTTGGTAACGCCTTCATTATAACAATGTAACCTGTCTTCATAAGCTTATTTATGCATACATATCCTCGGTGCATACACACACATAGGCATGCACGCTTGTGCGCGACCTACCTTCTCACCCCTATTCTCGAACACCTTTCCGCGTACGCTTTTTTCATCGACCACCAACGTCAATTGGCGGCTTCCTTCTCTCTCTTCCTGCAATGCCGACTCTATCGATGCATGCTTGTACGTGTGCTATAATTATATATATCTATGTATGTTAGCGTCGACAATTGCATGTTGTAGCCCAACACTTTTGTGAATACATGTAATTTTTTATTGTGGGCGCGTTGGTGTCAAAGTGTTAATGACTGGGTTTGCAAATGTGAATTAAAATAGCCAATAATTTTCATTCCCGGACAGCGCCCAAGTACGTACGAATATTGGTGTGTATATACATATTACATTTTAACGGTGCAATGTATAAGTACTACTCAGACCGTAGAAAAAAAATTGTTTTACAGAAATGGATATTAGTTACGCCGTCCGGTGGTTTCCATGTTATCATAAAATATTTACTCAGTTATGATTACAATGAAATTTAATCAAGGCCCTCACTTCATTTGAAAGTGTGTTTTTTGGGTGTTTCTTTAAAAGCGCTTAAAACGAATATGAAAAAAGGTTTTTTTATTTTTGTTTCCAATATTTTACAATATTTTTTGATTATTGTTAAAAAACAAATTTTTTATACAAGGTTCGTTCAAAAAGTTGTCAGTCTTCGAAAAATGGTCTTCCAAAAAAAGTTATGTCACTGACGACACGGATTCCGGGACTCACTGGTGTCTGAAATCAAAAAGACAAGAAGGTTCTTATTCAGTATGAATGTCGTTATCGTGTGAACTACGATCTTAAAAAACAAAAATTACAAAATGGCGAATGTTCAAAGAGTTTTTTGACCCTTTTTTTGATTCTAAAGGCCCGAAAAAAATACTACAATTTTATTTTCCGAATGATAGTCGATTGCACAATAACAACATAAATTCTACCATATGTCATTTCAATTTTGGCCCTTATTATGAGCAACATTCGGTCTTCGACTCTAGCCGAAAGTGCTGATCGAACGAATTTTCATTTGGTATTATGGTGCTCATTCGCTGAGGAATAGGACTATTGTGAGTTTCGATCGATTGACGCATTTACAATAGATAAATTTTTCTCAGCTGATACAGCAAATCAAAATAAAAGAAAAAGCCATTGTATTGAAATTCTTTGTTAAAAACATTTTTAAAAGTTAAAAAAAGTATTTTTTGTGAAAATGAGTACAAAGGAGTTGTGGTTCGACGACTCATTTCAATGCGAATAATGTAAATTTTAGGTTTGTGATCATACAATGAAAATAACTTACATAGGTATATAGATGCGAAAAATCCAGGAGCTACTCATGATTCTATGGCTTTCAACATGTCACCATTGAAAGCGCATTTAGGGGAGCAGCATCTCAATGGCCGTCGCAACACTTGGCTCCTCGGTATGTAATAAACACCAATTGAAATTCCGTTTTTATTAATATTTTTCTGTCTCAGCTGATGCTGGATACGCTCTAAAACCATATTTAATGAAGCCGTTCAGAAACTCTGAGGAAGGGTCTCGACAAAGGACATACAACACACAACATGCTAAAGCGAGAAGCATCATTGAGAGAACAATTGGAGTCTTGAAAAACCGATTTAGATGTTGGTTGCAAGCAAGACCTCTCCACTATTCTTAAAAAAAAACAACACAAATTATTGAACTTTGGTGCAAATCCCTTTTGCGAATTGTGTATTCTCTTCCATTAATGCAACCAGCCTTTCCAATTGCTGTTTGGTACTCACGACTTTCGACCTGCATAAAATTAACAAAATTAGTATATGTTTATTATTTGGTTACTATAAAACCATGAATAATCGCAAACAACTTACATTTTAACAAGTTTTCCCACAATACGCTACACAATCGAAAGCAAAATTGCATTCGACTCTACAACTAGCGAATATTGAAGATCGAATCCAACTAATAATAGGGGCCTTTATTTCATCAAAATCGGTTGAGTAGAACCGGCTATATGTATCTGTGTCGTCAGCTCGAACAACTAAATTGCGCGTTCCTTCTTGAATTCGAACAACTGGTTTTGTAAAGATTTCAACCCCTAAATTTAAGCACACGTATGTTGGTACGTGTATACATATGCCTTTATCTATGTTTGTTTATGTCCCTGGCAACTAGTTTTGCAGTTCGACTTTCACAAACCAAAGCGCATTTTTGTGTAGGTACATATAAATATCCTTTATGCTTTGTTTTATCTGAAAACTAATTTTCAAGTTTTGCTGCAGAGTTTGCATCACAAAAATGACTATATATCTGTAAATATTTGGAATTTCGAAAAATCCTTTGCGGGCGATATTTTAATTCTTCATAAATAAGCAAAGGCGATGGCCTTCAGTTTAATAAAAGTTTTTTAAATTTGCTTTTTTGAAAAGAACGTGAGGCAGCTGTTCCGCTCGAACAAAAATTTAAATTATTTTCAAGTCTGGTTCTCCAGGCAATTTTTTCTGGCAAAACATCTTGTGATTTATGTACATATATATGTATGTATGCCAAATCTCACATCAACTATATTGCTGAAGCACTGAGTCTACATATAGAAGTAATTAATCGTAGACCGCTGAGTAAAGTGAAAAAAGGAATTAAAAAAATAATAAAACTTTGGTAAAAGTTATATTCGTATTTACAAAAACTGGACTGATTGAAAATACTATCGGGTGTACAATTAATTATTTTTGTATTTGTTACAAACCTCATATCTATTTATGTAGTCAATATTTTGACTGTGACAGCTATTCTATGTTAAAGCACGCCAAAAAATCAAGAAAATTTGATATGTCACAGTGAATATTAGTAAACACACAAATTTTTTTTATTATCAAAATGTCAAATTACGTTCCAACAAAACAGCATTTGCGGGGAGGTTTCCTTTTGTTCTTCAATTTATAAAAAAAGTACAATAGAAGCACATCGTTTACTCTCAAAAGCTTATCCTGAATTGTTGCTCCAGAGGTTAGGGTATATGAACAGTGGTTTGCACGATTTAAAAGTGGTGATTTTGACACAGAAGACAAAGAGCTATCAGGTCCAACAAAAAAGTTTGAAGACGAAGAATTGGAGGCATTACTCGATCAATATCCATGCTAAACTCAAGAAGAACTAGAAAAAGAAAAGAAGAACTTGGAATTCACTCAAAAAGCCATTTCTAAACGTTTAAAAGCAGCCGGATACATTCACAAACAAGGAAATTGGATGCCACACGAGTTGAAGCCGAGAGACGTTGAGAGACGATTATGCATGTCTGAAATGCTGCTTAATCGCCACAAAAAGAAATCGTTTTTGCATCGTATTGTCACTGGCGATGAAAAGCGGATTCATTACGACAACTCAAAGCGTAAAAGATCATATGTGAAGCCAGGCCAACCAGCCAAATCGACACCAAAGCCGAATATTCATGGTTTGAAGGTAATGCTCTGTATTTGGTGGGATCAGAAGGGTGTGCTGGTAAAATCGGACCAGACGATCACGGGAGAGCTATACAGGCAACAATTGATACGTTTGAAGCAAGCAATAGCGGAAAAACGGTCAGAATGGGCGACCATACTCGAGAAATTGATTTTCCATCATGACAATGCTCGGCCACATGTTGCAGTACAAGTAAAAAATTATTTGGAAAATGCCGTATGGGAAATTCTACCTCACCCGCCTTACAGCCCAGACATAGCTCCTTCTGATTACCACTTGTTTTTGTCGATGCAGAATCACTTTTCTGGAATACGGTTCACCAATGTTGAAGTTATTACAAAATGGCTTAATGACTTTCTCGGCGCAAAGATGAGAAGTGTTTTTGGTATGGAATCCATAAATTGCCTGAAATATGGGAAAGAGTTGCCGCTTCCGATGGACAATATTTTGAATAAAATATATTTTCACTTTTATACTTAAATAAATGGTTTTTTTTAACAAAAAAAAAACATACGAAATTAATTAGTTGTACAGCCAATATATAACTCATAACCGCGGTGGACATATGCCGGTTATCATATTCAAGAAAAAGAAAAAAATACCATGAAATTATTTACCAGATTAAAATAAAAAACATCACACCAACAATATTTTGGTTTTGTAATATCTGTCTAAGTTCTCAAGCTTTTAAAAAATCCCGTTACATATATTTGTAAGATTAAAGGAAGTCTCTGGAATTTTTCTGAGAGAAAGGATTTATAATATTGGTGTGATCATTATTTTACTTGGTGTCTTCAGTTTCCACGCGAAACGCGTCGGTCTATTTCGACATATTTACCCACCTAGAGAGCCAGATTACACCAGATGAATGATGACTGATATAAGTGTAGCAACTGACAAAACGCACAGAAGTAAGGATTTTTAATTCCAATATAAAATCAGTTCCTTTCTCCGCTTGTGAAACGTAGCTTGTATCAGCATCTACCACACAAAGTTTACAATCATTTGTTAACCGTTATCTCAGAACAATCCGGCGTATATGGAGGCCTGACCACTGTATTTTGAACGAACAACTCCTCGCAAGAAGCAGACCAAGCCCATTGCTATTGAAATACGGGAACGTAAATGGAGATGGATTGGGCACACCATGCGAAAATCAGCTAACAAACTAAGCCGAACGGCGTTATGAATAGGTTTTACACGCGCACAGATTCCCTTCGAGTTATCAGTTGACTTCAGCATGAAATTTACAATATTTTCTCCGTTTATGGTCTTAAAGGTTTCGGGAGCGTAGTGTGGCCATTCGAACTAGACGTGATTAACATCTCCCCTTCCGTGCAAATTGGACAATTTACACGCAAGTGTCATCGGAAATTGCATTGTCTGCTAAAGAGCGACTGCTATTAGAAAACTTTATCTATCATATGACGGATCTCGTCATTCCAGTTAAAGGAATATCAAAAGAATTTACTCACGCCTTTACTAGTATCTGACACATAGTTCAGCTAAGACCGCAAAATTGTCCCGAAACGCGTTAGATCATATACCCATAGCGATAGAGAGTTGAGAATTAGATGCGCCTATTCCCTTGCCCATTTGGGAATCAGTTTTGTAACAATTTAGGATCAAGGATTTGGCTTCCACTTTCAATAAAATCTTTTCGGTAATCGGGCACCGGTTTAGAAAATCTCTGTTAATCAGATTTCTTTAGACTTTGACTTTTCTTGTCTCATGACATGTCGTTATTTTGATGCGGTTGTTGTTGCAGTTCACTAAGCCGTGCCAGTGCGGTGTAGTCACCGATCGCCATCGACTAACTCATCTAGCGGTAGGCTCAGGAAGCCCAATATTTCGACATGTTGGGACCTGTTGGAGACGGGTGCTAGGAGATTGGGTTTGGTCGTAATTGAGCCAAAGTTACGTGGAACTCGCGAGACCGCTTAAGTTCAATAGGTGGTGTTTGGACACCGATAACGGGAGTTTAAGGAGGTGGTGAAGATCTCTCCTTAAATTTCATTTAATGTCTGTCTGTATACTGCCCGATCTAGTAGTTGCAGTTCTGTATGGTCCTGGATCTCCTCGCTGTAGACGAAGAGATGCCTGTTGACTCACTTGGAAGATGATTCAGGCTCCAGGAAATGTCTGCAATGGTGACTAAGTGCAAGGGTAGATATGATCGATGTGGTAGAGGATTTCGTATAACCAGGCGACTAGTATTGACAAGCGTGGAATATAATATTTCTCTCTGTTTTCATTCGGCCTTCGTAGGATTAATAAGATCAGATGTATTGAGAATCCATCGCCTGTATTCTCTATCCCTTAAGAAACTCTTCATATTCATATTCTTTTTACTTCAGCTCTTACTTTGTAAATCACTAAATTTTATGAATAAGCCGCTTACAAAGTAATTCTACTGGTGACTTTTTAGCTAAAGCCGTCAATGCGTTAAGAAAGAATTGAACTTTCCCACACAGAGTTAATTACAACAATTTGTTTGTAAACATAATGAATTGTTGCTGACGCGATAATAAACTTCTTTTCACACTCAAAAGTAACAACAAAAGAATGACATTACATAAGCAACAATAAAGCTTACTTAAACCATTATTAGCTAGTTCTCGGTTCACACTATGCGCGCGCTGGTCGGGCGGACGAGTCTGAAGATGCATGAGACCTTTTTCAGGCTAACGCCACAATGTTGGTATTTTATGGCAATTATATGTAATTTTAAATGTCCTTTGCACCATAACATCAATTAAATTCCTTTATCTAATGACCAATACACACAAACGTGCATGCGTCCAAAACCGCTTTACAGACAAAGAATGAACATTCGCGGACAGTGTGACCGAAAATCATTCAGCTATTTTTGAAATATTTTCAACGTTTACTTTTTTTGTTATTTTATTATAAAAATTTTGTACATAACTAAAAGGTGAAAGAAAACTTATGATCCGATTTGATTATCTGTATTTCGAAAACATAATGTAAATAGTTTTACTTGGGGCACTAAATATTCTTTTTTAATATATATATACCTAAATATATAAATACCTATATTTTCTTTTCATAGTACTTTGCATCGCAAGGCTTCCGGCACCAGATTACCGATTTGTCGACAATTTTTGTTTGTCACAGAAAGTACATATGTATTCTAGGCTGTCAGATCGGACGATTTCGCTGACTGCCCAAAATCACCAAATTAAGATATGAAATGGTCTGAAGAGATAGTGTTCACAATTTTTTTAATTTCCAACGCTATGTGTTTGAGATAGCTTAAATAACATATTCACCAACAAATTCGATTTCGGTATTCAGAACTCGCTCAACACGAGGACTTTCGGTTGTCTAAAAACGAGTTTTTTCTTCGTTTTCATGCCTAGAGTGGTGCTAATGCGCCTCTCCTCTCACCAGCAGTTTTTCTAAAAAAATAAATTATTTCATTATTTGTCAGCCAAAATCTCTGATTATACGACACTCGGGTAGCTGGTTCGTTTATAACAGCTGCCTGCCATCTGAATTTAGTATAGAAACTCCTTCGATTCCTTGATCAAATTCTTTGGGTGAACCGCCTAGAAATGTCTAATTAAGTTGAGCGCTTTCCCGGCGTTGTTGATGGCTCCTTCTCGACACTATTTCTCGAAATTTGTGAGTTCTGAAGTAATTGACTTGTTGGAGGTCGTAAAGTTCACTTAAGATCGGGGACTGGACCAGTCTCTTAGAGTTGAGCAGCTAACTGTAGAATTGTTTGAGTAGCTGACGCCAGACAGCTCATTTCTTCCTTCTGCAATTAGGTCGGAAATCATAGACGAATTATTTCACAAAAACACTGAGATAACATTTTTGTACTTTCCGATAATTCCTCATTCTAGAGCACCCAAAGTTTCGTAAATTACAACTGTCAAATGTAAAAAGTTCCAATTAGTTATAACAGCTAAATGAGAAAGTTAAAAGTTTTAGTGCCTCAAATAGAGTGACGCTTTTTGCGTCAGCCTATTTTCTGTTAGCACGAATAGACATTAAGCAATCATAAGATATCATAATTTTCTAGAAAATTAAAAAAAAAAAATCATCAAAGGTTACAACAAGTAAAAGAACTAATATCTAATTACTTTATTTTGTTAGCTTGAAATTTTCAAAACGGGTTTTTAAGATCTCTTCATTAAATTAGCAGTCACACACTTGGTATTACTATGGATCAATTTCTGGTCTATCTGCAATCTACAGGATCAGCCTAGTGCTCGCTTGTCTGCTTTCGCTGTGGTCCGCGGAAAAGGTCTGTTGTATAGAAAATGTAGAGACTCTCATTTTTAGTAGATTTTGTACACGTAAACATGTTTATACCTCATTGAATTTCATTATTTTTATTACTTATTACATTTAAAATAAACAAAAAAACTTAATATAATAAACAGAAACAGGGTTTCAAGACCAACAGCTCGATTAAATTTTAGTACGAAAGCCTCGATTAAGAATTTAATATTAAGCCCCTCTGCTTAATGACAGAAGGGTTTGCGACAGTCGGTCGGACATGACAGATAACATCAGTTTAGTCCATCTGTAGCCTCTCTCAGCCTGCCAAGCTCGAATGTGGGTAGTAGTTACTCATTTGCTAACCGTGGCTGTGATGGCCGCAGAAGGGAGTGGCAAAACGCCAAAGAAGTCTGAGGCCCGTCTTAGCTCAGGAGTCAAAAGTCTCGTTACCCGCGATACCCACGTGTCCCGGGACCCACGTTAGCATCAGGTTATTATGTCTACCGACATAGTTCAGCCTAGATTTACAGGACTTGACTACCTTTGAATTGGTTGGGCGGCTGTCTAAGGCCATGATCACAACTTGGCTGTCGCTGCAGACACATATAGATCTGCCTCTTCATCGGTTTTCCACAACAAAGTTCATCGCTTCTTGACCCGCATACACCTCCGCTAGAAACACAGATGCATGCATTCCAAGAGCAAAGTGCAGTTTTATCCCCCTGGATTCCACGTATACTCCAGAGCCGGAGCCATGCTCGGTCTTGGAGCCATCCGTAAAAATGCGAAAATAGTGTTTTCCGGGCTCATTTTCTGAGTTTTACCACAACTAAGCCTCTGGCAGCACTACACTGTATCTCTTTTCAAGTACGACTCTTGATGGCAAGGAGTCAAGGGGCATGGAGGGGCACAGACAGGGGCCATACCAGTTCCCATTCTGTTTCAGCCTGCAAATGGCCTTCAAGGCCTCTCATTGGATGAAAGCATCAAGTGGTGGCAAATCAATCAGAGCATCTAATGCCGGGCCTGAAGTAGTCGGAAAAGCTCGGTGCAACAGATGACCACAGTGCGTTGTAGTCTGGATAAGGTCCTCCTGACTCCCACGAGAGAGAGTCTACTCATCCCGACCACTGATGCATAGGTAATAATAGGTCTTATCATAGCCGTGTAGATCCACAGGACCTTGCTAGGAGAAAGACCCACGTTTTCCCAAAGACGCCTTTGCACTGCCAGAAAGCTGTCAGCGCTTTGGATGTCTTTGTTTCAACGTGTGATTTCTATAGGAGCTTACTATCGAGGATTACTCCCAGATATTTAATTTCCTTGGATAGCTGGATTGTGACTCCTTTTAGCTTAGGCAGAATGAGTTCCTCCTTCTGGTGAAGAGGATAATACCAGTATTGGTGGGATTTACCGATAGCCCATTCGTACAGCACCAAGTGTCAATCAGATCCAGAGTTTTCTGCACTTTCCTGCTTCCTGTTACCAAACAAGCAACACCGCATATGCTTGTGCGTAGACTCCCGAATCGTTTCAGGTGGTGAGTAGAGGATCGATTACCATGCACCAGAGCAATGGAGACAGCACACAGCTTTGGGGTCAGCCTCTGTTAACCCCGGATGGCACCAGCAGATCTCCTCTGCTCGCACCGAGACAATTCTTTGGGCCAGCATCGAATGAATCCAATTTGATAGCACCTGGTCTACGCCGAGCCTACTAGCAGAGCTACACACACTATCAAAAGTGGCATTATCAAACGCCCCCTCTTTGTCTAAGAAGATGTCCATAGCGTAGTCCCTCCTGTCGATGGTCAGCTCTACCCTAGCAACAAGATTTTGCAGTACCGACTCGCAGGATTTTCCGCTTAGATAGGCATGCTGAAATAGAGACAGAGGGTGAGCCTTCAGCGACTTCTGACGTATGCGCAATTCCAGCAGTCGTTCGAGACTTTTCAGCATGAAAGAGGTCATGGCGTGATGGGTCTAAAGCTTTTCGGACTGGTGTAGTCCTCTCTTCCAACCTCTGGGATGAAAGCGACCCTCTCCATCCTCCAAGAGCGTGGTATGTAGGCCAGTGCTAAGCATGCCGCGAAGATTTTCTTCAGGGCTGCTATCACGGACTCTGCGCCTTCCTGAAAGGCTACTACGTTGTATATAGAGCTCATAAGAGTTTTAGCTGACAGTGTTGTACTTGTGAAATTATAAAAGAGTATATTAAAAAGAATTGAGATGTCCAATAAATTTTGCCGATTTCTAAGAAATCAACGTCTCCAAATGTATTAATTTCATCTAAATTTTGTTAGAATATAAACTGTACAAATATGAGCACTGCAATTAAAATGCCTGTACGATTATCACACACTGTATATATGCACACACACATCGTCACATCAGTGAATTATTGCACAAACAATTTGACATTAAGAAGGCTAGCCGCAAAGCTGTCTATCCCCACACGCTCCAATTAAGCATTATTCCTTTTCTAAGTCCCCCAAAATTATCAGTTCCCCCTAAATGCTCCATTCACTGTATCTGTAACAAACTTCGTGTCATGCAACAATGTAATTGCCACTGCCGTTGGCATTTCCGCTGAATAACAAATAAGAAAAAAAAGAACGAATAAAAGCCAGAATGATATCTAAAATTGTATAAGTATTTCTCTTTTTGTGTGTATGTATGTATTTTGACAGCGGCGTACAAGGCATTGGATTTGACTAAGCCGAGCAGGAACAAGAGTACAACCTTAAAGTAGCCACAACCGAACAACGCCGCGACAGAGTTGTGGCTAAGCAAGTGGTATGTGGCCGGTCGTACGGTGCCACTGTTGACAACCATTCAATGCGACATTTACACTTCACTTTGCAACAGCCAAACAAGAAATGATGTGTCAGCAAATGAAGTTGTAAAGGCCAAGTAGCGTGGAGCTAATCGACGTTGGCGTTGTGCTGTTTGGCTGTATAGAGCTACATATATGCATATATACATATTAAGGGGTTAGTTTCGTTGCCAGCAACAGGGAAATCTATGACGAAGGTGGTTTCTGATATTTAGTTGCACCAAAGCTGACCTAAAGCAGAATAATGATTATTAGAGCCACATATTTATTTTTGTGTAGGTAAAAATGAAGATTAATCTATGTTATGCCTATCCAATCCAACAATCTGAATACATACCCTTGCGCTCACAAAATTAAGTCACGGTTACCTTTTTCAACATTCGCAATGTTTCTCATGATAGATTTTTTCGCTAGTTTTATATAAAAACATAGTTGATTGTATCAGCATCAACAGGATTGCTTTCCCCACAATAATTCCTAAATGTAAAATCCCAAACAAACTAACCAGAATAGTAATGATGACTTTGAAAGAAACTGTATCAAAAGTGATATAATTGGCGCATACACCCTTTTTGGGTATTTGGCCGAACTCCTCCTCCTATTTGTGGTGTGCGTCTTGATGTTGTTCCACAAATGGAGGGACCTACAGTTTCAAGCCGACTCCGAACGGCAGATATTTTATGAGGAGCTTTTTCATGGCAGAAATACACTCGGAGGTTTGCCATTGCCAGCCGAGGGGCGACCGCTATTAGAAACATTTTTTTTCTTAATTTTGGTGTTTCACCAAGATTCGAACCAACGTTCTCTCTGTGATGGTAATCACGCACCAACCCATTCGGCTAAGGCGGCCGCCGTGATACAAGACAATAAAACTGAATCCTTCAGAATTAAAACTGGAGTAAAATAAGGCGATGTGCTCTCATCAAGAATCTTCAACCTTTTGCTATGCTGTGTCATCGATGACTTAAGGGACGCCAAAAGGGCTGGACATATATTAAGCAGAACTACTTCCACGCCTTATCCAAAGCCTTCGCGGATATTGAAATTGCAGCTGGTAGAATTTACCTTCAAATCATCGAAGACAAGACGAAATATATGTTGATGTCCAGACCATATAAGCCAACATCAGACCAACAGAAAGTTGGAGATTTTTTTTTTGAAATCGTGGAGTCCTTCACCTACTTGGGCTTTAAACTGAGTACAGACAATTGAATAAGCCTCACCATCAATGAGATAATTCAACAGATCGTACGCGTCACTAACGAAATTGACACTAATTGATTCTATACAAAACCACCATTAGGCTAGTCTTATGCTATGGAACTGAATCGTGGATGCTAATTGTAGCAAATAAAGCAAAACTGCAAACCTTCGAACGAAAATTACTCAGAAACATTTTTCGAGCAATGAAAGACCACGGTGAGTGGTAGATCGGCTTACAAATAGCGAACGTATTATACGTCTCATCAAAGCGCACCGATTAAGATAGCTGGGTCATATAACAAGAATGAACGGTTCGAGGGCAAGAGGATGGTCAAGAGCAATCTGGGCCAACGAGCTAGAGGAGGTCATCAACTTGCGATAAGGAATTAGAAAAAAGTCGCAGGCGATCGAAAGGTATGGAGACCAAAGCTCGCAACTAGCTGTACGAGTAGTGGAAAAAGATGATAATGATGATAGTTCATTGCATATGTAAAAAAATATATAAAGGATTTTTCAATAAGGGCGGGTAGATGTTGAAATGGAATAAAACAAGCTGTGTGTGAGTTATTGACAGAATTATTTTTTATTTGAAAGGTGCATACATGCCATTAAGTGTGGGATATGACATCATTCAACGGCTTCTTACGGTGGAACGGATCCGAGTGGTCCAATTTCCAATGACTCTTCCGCATAGATCCGTCTGAATTTGAGCGATGGCCTGTGTTATGTTTACCATTAGAGTACCGGTCGATTGTGGTTTATTTGCATAGACCTGAGACTTCAAGAAACCCCACAGGAAAAAGTCTAACGGGGTCAAATCGCATGACCTTGGTGTCCAATTCACATAACCCCTGCGAGAGATAACCTTACCCTCAAATCGTTCATGCAGAATGTCAATCGTGGCGTTTGCTGTGTGGCACGTAGCGCCGTCCTGCTGGAACCACATGTCGTCTAGGTCCATATGGTTCAATATGGGCCATAAGAAATTGGTTATCACATTTGTGTAGCACTCACTGTTGACGGTGACCGCCTCACCAACGTTGTTTTCAAAAAAGTACGGACCAAATGGTAACTTTTTGAGGAAACATTATCACCTGGTGAACCTCGTGTGAATTGGTGTTGTCCCATATACGCCAATTTTGTTTGTTAACACAGCCATTCATCCAAAAATGCGCCTCGTCACTAAAGATCATTTTTCGCCCAAAATTGGTCAGCGAAAAAACGGCGTTGCCTGTGGTCATCAACTTTGAGCTCCTGGGTCAGTTGGATCTTGAACGGGTGTAGGCCCAAGTCCCGACGCAAAATTCGCCAAGTTGAAGTCTGCGAAAGGCCAAGTTCTTGTGCACGGCGAGGAATAGACTGCCTCGGGTTCTGCTGTACATTTTCACGGACCGCGGCAATGTTTTCGGCTGATTTTGCGTTCCTTGAACGTACGGGTGTTGGCTGATTGTTTACTGACCCGGTCGTCTCAAATTTGGCCACCAAACGTTGAAGAGTCGACTTTGAAGGGCTACCACGTTTACCGAAAAATGGTCGCAATGCGCGCAACGTTTGCGTTAATGAACACTCATTTTGATAATAAAGTTTTATCATTTGAACGTGCTGTTCAATCGTGTAACTTGCCATGATGATTTGACATAATCAACTGAATAATAAACAAAAGATTTGACAAATGTCACCAAAACAAACCACAGGGCGCCAAAATCGACCCGCGCCAATTGAAAAACCCTTTATATCATATTTATCAAGGTTTCAAGTTTTGTAAGAAATTTACAAAAATTTCAAAGGATTTGCATCAAAGTTTTCCACTTTTTAATAAGAATCTTTCAAAAACTTCTGGGTATGCAGCTTTTAGTCCGTTCAAAATTTGAAGTCGCCCAAAAATCGGGTTGATTTGTGGCAATTGTTTTTGCATTCGGAGTTGAGCATTTTCTTCTGTCTGTATGTATGGTGGCCTGAATATTGAAATAAATCGATTGTTAAGCGCGCTGTATGGCAAATTGGGTCATCTTTGTGAAACCAAATGTCGGTGATGTTTAGCTTGTTGGAAACAAAAATTCAGTCAGCATATGAGCTTCGTGAACAGGTTTCGAAATAAATAATGAACGCTCTATGAACTTTGCGAACATATATGTACATTGTTTTCCAAATAAAATTCCACAATTTGGAAGTGTTGTTCTGTCATTATGTCGTCCCCATCGCAGATATCGGTGGTCTTGGCCGTTGTTAAAGGTGCTTTTTTAAAACAGCGCAAGACGGATAGAGTTATATTTTATTGTGCGCTACCTCAACAACACATTGGCCTCAGTACGACAGACGAAGGGCGCTAAAATACCCTGGCTTTCAGTTTCCAAGCTCATAGCTGTGGGCAGCGGTCACTGAATGATCTAGACACATGCGAAGAAACTTCGACTTCCGTACAACTCCTGCAGAAAAAGATACTTTTGAACACTTTCTTTGCAAATGCCCGGAAATGGCCTGAGGTAGTTCTCTAGCCTAGATCCCTTTTCTCCCCTCCACTACATCAACAGCACTGGATGGCTGTAGATGGTTTTTCTTCCTTTGAGTTTTGTGCTTTTCGCAGGTAAAGGGTGATTTTTTAGCTATTATCTTTTTAAACAGTTGGCTTAAACAGCTGACGCACGTTTCGTGTTTTGTTTCACTGTCCAACATCTTCAGTTTGGTCTATAATTTTACCATGAATCGTTTTACAATCGAACAAAGCTTGCAAATCATTGAATTTTATTATAAAAATGCTTGTTCTGTTAGGAAAGTTTAAAGTCGAAAAATTGTGTTCAGCGACGAAGCTCATTTTTGGATCAATGGGTACGAAAAAAGCAGAATTGTCGATTAGGGAGTGAAGATCAGCCAGAAGAACTGCAAGAGCTACCAATGTATCCAGAAAAGGTCACAGCTTGATGCGGTTTATGGGCTGGAGGTATCATTGGACCGTACTTCTTCAAAGACGCTGCGAATCGTAACGTAACTGTGAATGGTGAGCGCTATCGTGAAATGATATCCAACTTTTTTTTGCCCAAAATGCAAGAGCTTGACTTGCATGACATGCGTAACAATGGACTTGTTGAGAGGCGAGTTCAGTGAACATTTTATTTCACGTTCGGGAACTGTCAATTGGCCACCCAGATCGTGCGATATAACACCTTTAGATTATTTTTTGTGGGGCTATGTTAAAGCTCATATATATTCAGATAAGCCTGCTTCAATTAACGCATTGGAAGACGACACTAAAGCATTTATATGTGTGATAGTGGCCAAAACATTGGAAAGAGTATGGCAAAATTGGACTAAGCGGATGGACCATTTGAAGCGCAGTCGCGGTCAACATTTGCATAAAATAATCCTCAAACATTAAATTATATGGACTGTACTACCGATTTAAATAAAAATTTCATGCATTTTTCTGAATTTTTCGTGTGTTTTTTTTGAAAAACTTTCCTATAGCTCTAAAAAATCACAATTTAGTTGCCTACATTATGGTATTAAAATGGTACTCTAGTGCTACTTGTAGCGTACCCGTGGTCCTCTTGCCATCTGTCCTATCTACTTGCCAAAACTTAAGGAACAGAAATGTCAAGACATATTGCCATTCTCATTTTCTCGACAATATCGATATCGATCGCATGTAGCTCAAATAATACCCGATACATCTTTACGTATATACAATTTAAAATTCAATGAAAACTATAATTAAGCTTTATGCTTCAAGTGTTTACTTTTAATTGTAATTTTACATTTAAATACTTAATTTTTTTTAATTCTTAACATCTTTTCGCTTTCATAAAATATGGCTTCAGTGCGGGCCTTTACGTAATGCTTGAATTTTTACTTTTATTGCCCATTTCGTATATTTTTGCAATTACTCAAATACTTAAACGAGGTATTTCCTCAATGAAAAATTATATTTCCCCACTTATGCCACAATTACGTAAAACCTTTGGTTATTGCTACCAAACCGGTGCACGCTACCTACAATCATAAATAATTGTCAGCCATTAATGTACGTCACCTTTGTCCCGGCATTGTGCAGTCAAAGTACCCATTAACACTTCTTCCTTCGCCTCCATAAACTGCGTTTGACCTCATGTAAGGATATTCATTGTTATGACCGCACAACTTCAAAACTCATAAAATTTCAACGCACACACACTCGGACTTGCGTAAACATAGAGGCAAATAGACAGTTACATTGTCATTAATGTCGACAAGCGACGAATGAAAAAATATGCAAGAAAATGCGTGTAAGCCCGAGTGAAAGGGGCGGACGATGAGTTTTTATTGTCATAAAATGCCTTTATGACCCTCAAATTTATTCACTATCTAACTTTTCGACAAACTTTGTCGAAGTGGTATCAAATCGATTGACACCTGGTGATTGCTCAGTTATTGACCGCTTCAATGTTCAGTAGAAAAATAACTAGATAGAGAAGGATGGGATTTGGGTGAGCTTTGCTTTTCCAATTGAATTGTGCTTAGCACCAACTTCGTGAGTGGTAGACTGCATTGTTGTAATGTTCTTTGGTATATCCATAAAACAACATGGCAATTTTAGTTATAGTAAAAAATTCTTGGTGTTATGCTAAATGGACTTTAGTGGGAAATGAGTGATAAATACAGAGCTTTTCCAAGATACTCTAAAATAATGCTCGACTTTTTACTTTTTAAAGATATCCTTCAAGTTCAAAATGATTTTGTTTTTTTGCAATTTAGAGACCCAAGTTGCATTCCGCCGGTTGTCAGAAAAACACTGCAAGCTCGGTAAGTTCTACAAGGCAAGTAAGCGTAAGTTACAAATTATTGATGGATGGAATCGGAAAATGTAAAACAGAAATCTTTCGAACAATTGGTATTGTCAAACTTGCCTATTTAAAAAAATTAACTGGATTATGATATCCTGCAAGATTGGCATATGTAGGATAGTGCAAAAGTAATTATTTGGTCGAGTTTAACAAAGCGCGCCAGTCGCTTCTTTCCCGTGTTAACCGGCGCCAATTGGATACACCAAGTGAAGCCAAGTCCTTCTCCATCTGTTCTTTCCAAAGCAGAGGAGGCCTTCCTCTTCTTCTACTACCACCAGCTGGTACTGTATCAAATACTTTCAAAGCCGGAGCGTTTGTATCCATTCGGACGACATGATCCAGCCAACGTAGGCGCGGGATCTTCATTCGCTGCGCTATGTCTATGTTGTCGTAAAGCTCATACAGCTCATCGTTCCATCGTCTGCGATATTCGCCGTTGCCAATGTGCAAAGGTCAAAAAATCTTACACAGAATCTTTCTCTCAAACACTCCCAGCGTCGCTTCATCGGATGTTGTCATCGTCCACGCTTCTGTGCCATACGTTAGGACGGACATGATGAGAGTCTTGTGGAGTGTTAGTTTTGTTCTTCGAGAGAGGACTTTACTACTCAATTGCCTACTTAGTCCAAAGTAGCACTTGTTGGCAAGAGAGGTTCTATGATGGATTTCAAGGCTGACATTGTTATCGGTGTTAATCGTCGAAATTATAACTGTCAACAGTGACGTGGGTGCCGATACGCGAGTGCACCGACTGTTTGTTTGATGACAGGAGGTACATCGTTTGTCCTCGTTCACCACCAGAACCATTCGCTTTGCCTTTTTATCCAGTTTGTAGAAGGCAAACGCGCTTGTTATTACGTTTAAATATGGCCGAAAACTGCTCAGAATCATCAACACGTTCCTGTTTTTGGTCACCAGCGAGCAAACGTAGTACTCACTTTGAACAGAGCTTTCTCATAGCCAAGTGCTCATGCAATATAAAGCCAACACGTTTTTTTCCTATCTTTACGATGCCAGCTAACTAACGCAACTTCACTTTTCGATCATTAAAACGATTTTGTGGATTTTTTTTATGTTTTCTGGTGTTACCTCCTCGTTTGGACGGCCACTGCGTTATGCATCATCGGTGTCTCTACGACCACGTTTGAAGTTTGCAAACCATCGTTTTATTGTTATTTCTAATGGAGAGGAGTTCCCATAACACTTTTGAAGCCATTGCTTATCTTGAGCGATATTTTTTTCAATCAAGAAGCAGTGTAAAATTAAAACACGAACTCTTTTTGATCCATTGTTCTGAAAACAACAAAAGTATACGCACTCTTAGCACAATAACTCACTACTAATGAATAGAATATCATGCAATTTTAGCAATTATCGCTCTAAGGTTATTCCTAACTGAAAAAGAGGTGTATGCAATAAAAGTATTGTAGTGCCATCTATGTGTTAGTCTCAGGACTTTTCAGCCCAAGTGCTATATGTATAAGTTAAAAATTAGTTTGATTAAAAAATGTTAGCACTCTTATTATTTTGTGTAAAGCAAAAACAAGTGTCTCAGGAAAAAAGTAACCTGCTCTAAGATAACTACCGCAGCAATAAAATTTTGTTTCATATTTTATTAATTGCGTCCGGTTAGGTGTACCGCTGTGGTGCGGCGTCAGTTACGTGTTTAAGTTATGCATTTTTCGTTCCGGCACTCCAATTATTTTGTTCACTACTGTATGTAAATATATACATATATCGACTTAGCCTATATACACATATCGCTTCAGCCAGAGCACACTTTGTATGTAAATTGTGCACCGCACTTCAAAGTTTCAAAATTAGCTACTTTATTTGAAACTATACTTCATACAAATCTCATAATTAATTGTGTATTTCCTCATTATCGACGCTGCTTAACTTCCCCAACGCATACCTACTCACAGCTGAAAATATTTCACAAATCCCTTTTAATTACCTCCACTAAAGCGAACAATTTGATAACTTTTCTTAACTTTATAATGTCACTTCTCAGAAATTAACTTAAAGCTGCTAAATCGCTGCTGCTTCCCCCTTCTACGCCACGCCATGCCACGCCACTTTAATCACAACAGCCAACTAAATGAATACATAAATATAATACATATCTTCACCGGAAAGCTACTAAGTGAATGAGTGAACTCAAATATCCTTTCGCCATTTGTGGAAACTTTATCAATTTGCTTGCAATTCAAACAACTTAAGTGCAGCGCAAAAGCGAGAGTATATTAATTCGTTGGTTAGTTGGAAAATTTTCATTTGCCAAATAACATTTCCGCCTCGGATGCCAGCGCTCACCCCCATCTTTATAGATATGTATGTGTACGTATATGTATGTATGAATGTTTGTATGTGTGTATGCATTCCACCTGCCGATTATCAGCTACTTGCTTTGACTGGGTAACTTTTCGCTTGCTGTAAACCCAAAAAGTTAATTCGACAAAACTTTTTGGGCCAACTCAAAAGCTACTCAAAATGTTTTTGGGCAGCGTTTGATTAGCGCGCGATTGTAAATCCTTTCCGGCGGCAATATAAAGTGCTATGCACGCTCCGGGGTGGGATTGTCCAAAAGTGGTCTATAATCATGGATAATTGATTTTTCTTTCACTTTCTATCCCTCGCTGGTGAATGTAATTGAAAAATCGTAGACATTCTGCTCGGAAATATTTTGGTTAATTTCTCTTTCTTTAATTTACTTATTTTTCAGTTAATTTTCCGATTGCGGAGCTTTAATAATGTCAAGTTGTTTGCGCGTAAGGAAAATGTTCCTCGGAAGTTAGTGAGCATTGTGCGCTGAATTTTATGACCTTTACAAAAGAAAAAATTGAAAATCTACGATATTTGGCGGAATTAGTTCTTTCGTTGCTAATGCACTCAAAAAATAAGTTTTAAAGGAATGAGAAATTACAAATTGCAAACTTCTTGTAAGCGATTATATCATATAAGGTGGCGTCGTATGTCAATCATATTTGACACTTCTTAACGAAACAGCTCTAATATACAAACGGACAAGCAATGAAGCGCATAACATTCAAAATAAAGTTTTCCATCACTCAAAGTTAGGTTAGGTTAGTCAGGTTGCTTGTTTAACACAAGACACTTGGTGGGCCTAAAGTCTATTGTGATACCTGTATTGGTTTTCCTTCCCCTAACTAAGTTGCTTAAGGGGTTACATGGGTTTCGTCGGGTAACAAAAGGCTAATTTTAAATATTTTTTTCTATATAAAAAATTATTTATTCAATTCAAACTTTTTTCTGTCTTATATATACATATTTAAAGAATAATTTCTGAAATTTTCAAAAAAAAAAAAATTTAAAAAAAATTAAAAAAAAATTAAAATTAAAATTGTGGCGTCATTTCCGGTGACTCCTCGGAAAAAAGGTGTGCCCGCGTTGTCAGCATAACTCCTGATAGGATCATCTAAAATGAAAAAAAAAAACAAAAATAAGTGTTTTAGTTAAGACCATAAACTCGTGCTTGAACGAAGGAAAAAAAAAGTAAAAATTGGAATTTTGGCAGACATTTTTCCAAAAAAATTCAAATTTCGGTCAAATTTGCTTGACATTTTGTTTTTTTTTTTAAATAGTTGTAATTGAGAAAAAAATCCTTTATTCAAGCACGAGTAAATTGTGTCTCGAGCACCTGTGTAAAATTTCATCAAGATCGATTGAATAGTTTTCGAGAACATTTGACAACCGACTTTAAAAACAAGGTTCCGAGAAAAACGCGTTTAAAGTTTTCAGTATATAATAAAAGTGGCTTGGAGGCACACCTTCCAAAGGCTGTATCTCCGAAACTATTATTCGGATCGACTTGAAAATTTAGGATAATATTCTTGAGATATTGAAGAAATTAGTAACCCATCGAATTAATAATCGATTTTTTGAACCCACGAAACCCATGTAACCCCTTAAGCCACTTAGATCTTTTTAAGAAGGAAACTAGTCCCTGCATTGAGACATTTTGTAAATTTCCCAGGTTCTGAAAGAAATAATCGCCAAGATATTTGGCGCGGTTTCTTTGAAGTGCAGGGTATTCACAGAGGAAGTGTTGTACCGCCTCAATTTCTTCTACATCTCCACAAATCCTGCAAAAGTCATTGTGAGGTAGACCCATTCTACTGGCTAAGGTGCCAATATTGCAGTGATCCGTTATAACCTCTTCTGAAGACGCTGGTAGTTAATCTGTTGAACCCAAGGAGATATTTTGTCTTTTTATGAATCAGTATTGGCCAGAGCGCTTTGAAGACCCTGAAGTTAGTTTCCATCACTCACTTGAAATGAATGTAATTGTAAAACCAATCCAGAAAAAAAACTGAGTGCTCGATTCAAGGATTAAAAAGGTCTTCATCATGAGTGAAATGCATTTACTATGCCACAGACTCTCAATAAATAAACTAACTATTTGCCACTTTCCAGGAATCATTTCAACAGTTTGAAAAACTAGATTTTATTTTGAGTTGAACATTTTTTGTGTTAATTTTTTTACGGAATTTCTCGCACTAAACTCGAAAATGAATATACATATAATTTTGTTTGGTGAGAGTTTCAAATATATATATATTATTTTTTTCCTTGTCCCCTCCTCTCGGGAGCATAGAGCCTCGGCAAGACTTGTCTGCGTTGGTTTTGTTAATCTATTTGATTTCTGTCAGGGTAGGTGATTAGCCTGCTGCTACCAGTCCTAAATGGTGGGAATGCCCACCTGTTATTGCTTGAGAACAACGCCTTTTTCTGCTTGGAGCGCCATCTGTGTTTCACATATTTCTGCCAGAAGCATCGCACAGATGGTTGAGGACTTCGCTAAATTTTGTGTGTCTGTGCTATTACCGCTGTTGCTCGCTTCCTTTTGCTGGCGCCACTGATGCAATGTGCAACTGTGTGTTTTTCTTTATTTTAGCTTGTTTTAGCAGCCAAAATGCAAATAATGCGCTGACTATTGTGCGGGTGTAGGGATGGAAAGGATAAGTTTTTGAGTTTGAGGAATGAGATTGTTTTCTTTTTTAGAAACATGGAAAGTAGGTAAATTTGGAAAAGTGCGAGGACCGTATTCAAATCCACAAACTCTGGGATTGCAAATTGTGAGAAATTATGCACTTACGCTAGACTACCGAGGCCTCAAATATTTATATACCGCTCTTAAAATTTTTTTTCTTCACATTGCAAAAACCCAATACATTTAAAGGTGAATAAATGAATATACAAATTAGTAGTTCAGGTTTCTGTTCGATTCAGCAAGCACATAAATTCTGCCTGCACTAAACTTCTTAAACTTAAATTAAGCCTCCCAAGCCTACGTAAAGCAAAAAGAGGACACTTTCCGGGAATTTAGTTACGAAAAACCACAATATTGAGGTTGATTAGTGCGCCGTGTGCAAGCCGCTTGCCATTATCACGCCTTCTCAATGAAGTTCAATCGCATTATTAAGTGGCCATCCTTTGTTGCATTTGAAATTTGAATCGGCACGAAACAGGGGACTTGCGTTCATTTACCATAAATCCATAAATCTGTTATATGCGTACAATTGGAACGTACGCTGGTGTAGTGTTCAATTTTCAAATAGCCTTCTAACTCAACTACTGTAATATAATACCGCGGTACGCGGCTGTCGGCGGTCCATCAGGCGGTGAATAATATGATTATATTACATAGGTACATACAACTGTTCAAAATGACTCAATTTGGTTTCGATAAAAAACTTTTGGTAACGTATGGGAATTGATTCAATTGAATTTTTTACTGCCATGCGATATCAAGCTATCGAGTTATTTGTCCGTTATGATACCACATAGGGGGAGGGGAGGGGAACGTAGAAGGGTAGGAACTAGACTAGTAGATAAAAAGGTGGGGCTATTTGAATTAAAGGATGTAGACCAACAGAAGCCATTCACGTTCGTATTAACCGCTTTAAGCTACTGATGAATTTCACCAGGTGTGTGTGATATTTAAGCCCGCAATATCCAAAGGTGTAGCGAAAAATTGAGAGTCCAGATGTCTACCTACGGACACCTACCTTTTTAGCCTTAGAGGTTCTCTCGAGCGCCTCCGATCCACCCCTGGCCATAAGGATCTCGCGACTTTGCACGCTTGCGCCCTAGTCCAGCGTTCGCTGAGTTCATGCGAGTCTCATCTTTCCAAGAGCAGATCACAGATTCACAGGGGAATCCCAATCCTCATATTTTGCGAAACCTTCTCAAGGATCCCCTGTCTAGCCAGCTCAACAGCTCATCAGTTTTTCTCTATGTCGGTAGGACCGGGAATCTAAGTGTGCCTAATATTGAAGTATTCGGATGCAAAGTAGTAAGCAATCGGCTTTCTTAGTTGCGGCTACTTTCGCTTGGAAAACATTACAGTGGTCCTTAAGCCTAAATTAGAGCTTAATGGGGAGCTCTTCGCAGAATATTCCTCCTCCCAACTCTTCCGTCCCACTTCGAGTCATCCGTAAACATATTTGTCATGCCCTGCCTCCAAATTTTGAGGGAATATTAATGGAAAAAGTTCCGCTCGGACCTATCGAGGGTGCACAATGATCCAGCACCATGGGGATGTACTCAAAGTTTTTGGGAATGCTAGAGTGTCCGTAGCTTAAGTCTAGCTTAGGGTATAAGATATTAGTAATAATCGACTAAGTGAAAAATCACAACTTAAAAAAAAGCGTCAAAAGAGTGTGCACTATGAAAAAATTACTTTACTATTTTCATTTTTTCATAAGTTTTTAAAATTACTACTATAATTTACTAAGCTTTGGTTTATATAATAGATAATATATAATAACTCAGATCCTATTCAAACTCTAGATCTTACTGCTCTGTACCATGTAGAAATTTCAACCTACAGTTTCAAGCCGATTCCGAACGGCAGATATTTTTATGAGGAGCTTTTTCATGGCAGAATTACACTCGGAGGTTTGCCATTGCCTGCCGAGATTCGAACCGACGTCTCTCTGTGAATTCCGAATGGTAATCACGCACCAGCCCATTCGGCTACGGCGGCCGCGTTGCATTTAGTTTTCCCTAAAATTTACTATCGAGAATAAATACTCTTGGCTCGCTGGTGGTATACTTAAAATTAGTCGCGAAATCTCTGACTTATATTATGGTTGCTTCTAAATAGTTCAGGTCTCAAGGAAACTACACGAAACTCTGAAGCTAATGAGTCCGCCAGCTAGAAAAATCTTTGCCGATCTTTCTTTATACCAGGAAGTGTGGGGTTCTTTTGACTGTTTGC
This sequence comes from Anastrepha obliqua, assembly GCF_027943255.1. Taxonomy (NCBI): domain Eukaryota; kingdom Metazoa; phylum Arthropoda; class Insecta; order Diptera; family Tephritidae; genus Anastrepha; species Anastrepha obliqua. The sequence continues at coordinate 38,097,604 of NC_072896.1, forward strand.
GATCAGCTCGGCAGATCTTGTTCGAAAGATGGACGTGAAAACTGTCAAACAGCTAGACTAAAACCTTGACGTGGGAAATTGAAAAGTCTAAGGAGTGGTCACGGGGTTTTATGGGAGTCTTTGCACTGTGACAAGTTCTTTTTATATTAACTGAATGAAGGTTAATGGGGTAAAATGAGCTCAGCAATATGGATTCTGTAATTTCCTTATTGTGCGTGGTCAGGATTTAACAAAATTTGCTTTCATGCCTGAGAAGATATGCGGTTTAAATATTAGATCCAAAGCAGTTACTGCCAGTGATCAATGATAAATGAAGGTATAATAAATTATAGGATCCCTTTAAATGCGAAAAACGTAAAATTCGATGGCCTCGTAACTTCTTGAATCACTTTTCTTGGCTTCGAATCAATTAATTCTAATTAATTGTAGAACTACATTTAGAATCATTCAAAAAATAAAAAGTGAAAAAATTTAATTAACTAAATTTATCAACCAAATTGCATATAACAATTTTAGATTGTTAGCTCAATAAAAAAATTAAGAGCATTTATTCTTGTTCGCATTCATCTGAGTACAAATATGCAAATTTTGGGAGCTACTTATATTTTTCGAGGCTAACAAGTTTAAAGCTTTTTGAGACTTTTGCAGCCTCATCAAATTTAAAGAACATTGCGTGAAATAAACGAGCTTGAAACCTTACCTCATCTGAATGAAATTTTCGCAAATTTATATACAGATTGTTAAGAAAATGTTTGACTTACTACAATATTTAAGGGGGGCCTCTTATCAGTGGGTTCAAAAAAAAGGTGTTTTTTCTTAATTTCATTTCTTATTTTATTTGAAGGCATGATTGAAGAGTAATAAACTATTTTTTAACATAAATAAAAAAACAAAATGGCGGACATATGAGGGATCTCGTTACGCGCTAGTAAAAGGACGTGTAAAAATGCGGTCGTAGTTTTCACCTGAAACACAAAAGAAAAGTATTGTCTTATTCAGAAGGCAATTATTTATTAAAAAAAGTGCTTTTTTCGCTTTTTTTGTTTTCAAAAAAGGTGGTAAATAACATTAAAAAATGAATTTTTTTTTGTATTTTGTTAGTTAATTAGTTGTGAATTTTAATTATCTTTATATAGATTATCGGTTTGAAACGATAACTTTCGTCGTTTTTTTTTTATATTATCTTACACGACATTTTCAAAAACATGGTTTATGAGAAAACGTGATTCAAAGTCTTCAGAAGGTAGACAGTATACTCACACGAAGGACGGTACACAGGCCTGTAACTCCGAAAACACTGTGAATTCCGCTATAAAATTTTGAGCACATATTCTCCTATAATATATCTATCGATTGCAGTAAAAAAAATCGATTTTTTGAAGCCGACTGATAAGATAGCTTTAGGGAGGGGGCTAAAGCTATTAACTGCAAATGCAAAACTTTCTTGACAGCTGTGAGAGAAGGATATATTGTGTTTGCTTTTTATTTGTGTGTAATTTTTAAACGAAATAACTGTATTTTCCGCTACTGGCTTGTGAATTATTTACATTAGTTAAATATAACCAAGGATTAAAAGAAAACCTTGAACTTAACAAACATTTTTTTGCCCATATGCCTGAATTTTGCTGGACTAGTAGATGTCCGTTGGCAACGGCGAATATTGCAGGCTGTACAACGATGAGCTGTATGAGCTTTACGACGACATAGATATAGCGCAGCGAACAACGATCCAGCGCATACCCTGGTTGGGTCCTGTTGTCGCCGGCTCTGAATGTATTCGATGCGGTACCAGCTGGTGGTAGTAGGGGAAGAGGGAGGCCTCCTCTGCGTTGAAGAGATCAGGTGGAGCAGGACTTGGCTTCACTTGGTGTGTTCAATTGGCGCCGGATAGCACGACAAAGAAACAACTGGGGCGCTTTGTTAAACTCGGCCGAAATCGTGTAAGATGCCCAAATATTTCCTTGATAAACCGTACATATATACATACAGAATCTATAACCTTTCACGGCTTCAAAATCTATGGTGTTTAAAGCAAGGGTAAAGTAGGTCTACGGGTGTAGTTATAGCGTTTGTTAACTTATAAGGCTTGGGCAAATGAAATAAAAGTAGTAAATGAAGTAAAGCGCAACTTGCTGCATACTTACAAGCGGGAATGAATTTAAGCGAAGGAGTTAAAACAAAAATAATTCAATAAAATTTTTTTAATTAGTCCAATATAACAGCAAAAGCATGCAATTTTTTAATAAATTAAACTCGAGTGAGAATTTCACAATCATTTTTAAATGAAACTCAAGTTTTACTTGAATTATTTATTTGCCGTGTGCGATTTGGTGCACTCAATCTGTAGTGGAAATTAAAAAAAATATATTTATGCTTTTCAACATTTAATCGAATACAAATAAAAGTATGCAAATAAAATTACAAAATAAATTTGAAGTGGTGCATGAAAATTGGAAAAGCAAAACAAATAACAACTATGAAAAGTTATGAAATGAGATTGAAAGTGAAGTTGTTTGCAAAGGAAAGTTATTAAAATGGAATCGAAAGTGTGGTTGGAAGGAGAGTGTGTGACGACAAGTGAATGTTACAAACCCATAATTATTTTTTCAATAAACGCAATTAAATTTATGAGAACGGCAGAGCTTGCCGCCTCCTGTCGGTATGTTCGGTAGAAGTTAACAGCACACAAAAGAAATATGAGTGGAATGGGAGTTCATAAGTACTTAAGCAGTAGGCTTGCGTTTACTTAACAGTTGCACACTACCACACATGATGTATGTATGTATGTACGGACATAGGATTACACTATGCAAACCCACATACTGACAAATGGGTAAAACGCTACAATAAAGAAGAAAAAATAGTAGTATAAAAGCAAAAGCCGGGTATTGTTTGTACTTAGTGGTGTGGGAGCAGCATCAACCCAATGCGTTCAACTACGGCAACCACGCAAGATACACACACTAACATGCACCAATATATGTATATGTATGTGCATGTATTTGTGTGAGCTGTATTACCAGTTCAAAGGGGGGTTGCCCCAACCGCAATAACCGATTTACCCACCTCTCAAAGCCTTGCTATCAGGTTTAATGTACACCCCGTCGTATGAGCAATCTGCTCACTTCATTTGCAAAATTTTTCTTTATCCTTTGCATTTCCCACTTTTTTGCTTACTTCTATTTACCGACTTGCTTGCCGACTGATTTTGTTTGCACACTCTTTATACACTGGCTGCACATACTTACTTACATATATTGCTGCTGGTCCGCCTGCAGCTTTGCGCTTTGAATAAATTGCTCATTTCACTTCTCGCAAAAGCTGCATGCTGGTCTGCTGGCAATAAGCCAACAAAAAAAAATAAATAAAAAAAAACCAAAAAAAAAAACGAAAACATGAGTTAAGCCTTACTGCTAAAAGCTGTATAGCAACTGAAGGATGTTCGGCAAATAATGGTTCGATTGATGCAGGCGTTTAAAAATTCTGTCTGCCTGGGCGGACTCTCAATTTTTTGTGATTTGTTCAATAGCACAGCGTTCAGTCAACAAAGCTACCGCACTCAGCTCATCGCTCATCTCGATGAGCGCGCTTAGTTCAAGAGTAGCAGCGACACTGATGCTGTCAAGCATTTTTCACTTCATTGAACAACGCCGCCTTTCAGCTGCTGGGAGTGCTTGCCTATATCGACATGCACATACCTACATATACATACATACGTCATATGAAGTGGTGTACCGTTTCATAAGTAGAGTAAATGAATGTTTTGGGACTTATATGCAATTCATAAGAATTTTCGATAGAGTTCGTATGCGGGTGAGATGAACAATGTAATTTTTTAATTATCTCTGCCATTCTTAGTCAATTGGCAGAGAGTAAGACCAGCAATATTACAATTTCCTGAAAAGAAAAGTCGCATTTAAATTTTAATCTATATTTATTTTTGATGTGGCTCAGGTTTTATATTCATTACTAAAATACAAATAAATGTTATCAGCCTCGGTACCTCTAAGTTATTTTTTTATTTATTGGAAATAATGGTTAGAAATGGTTAAATTTCAAGGGCCGATGTTGAATGTAAACCACACCTCAACGTCAAGCTTGTAACTCATTTGACATTTTTCAATTTTAGATTAATTCAATTTGAACCATGGAAAGATATATAACCGAGCAACGCGTTAAAGATATTCAGGTTTATTATGAAATCAAAATGCATATCGAAGAAATGAGGCACATTTTTACCTCAGTGGATTCGTCAATAAGCAGAATTGCCGCATTTGGGCGAATGATAATCCAAGAGTGATTGCTGAAAAACCAATGCACCCACAAAGAGTGACTGTTTGGTGCGGTTTATGGGCCGGCGGCATTATTGGGCCGTATTTTTTACAAAATGAAGCCGGTCAGGCAAATACTGTGAATAGTGTTCGCTATTGTCAGATGATAACGAACTTTTTATGGCCCGAATTGGAAGATATGGATGTGGACGATATGTGGTTCCAACAGAACGGTGCCACTTGTCACACAGCTAACGAAACAATGGCTCTTTTGCGCGAAAAATTTGATGGCCGAATAATCTCACGTCGCGGCGATGCCAATTGGCCGCCAAGATCATGTGATTTGACACCGTTGGACTTCTTTCTTTGGGGTTATTTGAAAGAAAAGTTGTACGTCGATAAGTTAGCAACAATTCAAGAGCTAACGGATGAGATAATTCGGCACATTAACGGCATAGAACCTCAATTATGCCTCAGCGTCATCGAAAATGTGGACCATCGGCGGCACACCTCCCGCCAAGGCCGCGGCGGCCATTTGACCTCAATTTTGTTCTATACGTAATACAGCCATACCGGTATTATCATAGTAAAGAAAAATGACAATAATTTTCTAAAAAAAATGGTATTTTATTCAAAATCAACACCGGCCCTTAAAACCTAACCACCCTTTATAAAAGATGTTGTCACATCAGCGCAGTACCAATTCGCGTTCGGTAATACAATTAATTTCTTCATAACCAATAGAAGTTTAAATGTATTATAAGATGCTATTCTACAAGAAAAAAAGTTAAGGAAAAAATATAAAAAAGAAAAACAAAACTTTTCATATTTCGTGCCAATTAGTCCGAATTATTATTTAGCGCGCGAACAGTTTAACCGAAATAGCAGCACCCTCTTTCCCCTTTGACTGCTTTGCTGAAGACTTCGCCAAAGTTTCATCTTTCATTGACTTACTAATTTGTTTTGTCTAATTCATATTGTCTTTGTTTCACTTTATAAATAGACGGACCTAAGTGCATCATATGTTGTTGTGGCAAAATTTAAATTTAATTATATCAACTACAAAGCGGTCGCCTGACGGGTTGGCCAACCAATTAACGCGATTCTTTGGGAATTCTGGTGCTACATGAAGGAAATGTGTGAAAACTTGTTTCACAAACTTAAAATTGTCTGCTATAACTGTGCAAAATAATAATTAGCAGCCGTTTTGTGTGATGGACTCAAGCATACACTCCAAGTGCAGATGTATAAGTATCTATATATGTACACTTTTTGTGCGTCCTTTTTGGGTGCTTAGAGAAATATTTTTCACGGGCTGTCTGAGGAATTTCAAATGAAGTGTGAATAACATTTCAACAGCTGTGCGTAAATTCCTACAATTCCTGTAGATGCCCACAAAATAACTTTGTAAGCCTATAAAACTTCAGCGAAGTCGTCATCAGGTTTTATGCAATTAACCCCACTCTCGTATCTTCACTCTGCAACCCAATCTTCTTTGTGCTGTTTTCCATAAGTATTTACCTACAGCCTCGGAATTTATTAAAAAACTTGCTCTTGAATTGCGCATTGGCTCCGCTTTGTCTTCTGTCCCTTGATGACTATTTTTCTTTAGGCCAACGCCATAAGCCAGCCTTCATTGTCACATTTTTTCACATTTTCCTTCTCTTTGCTAAGTTTTTTTTATTTGGCCTTATACAGGCAGGACGGGTCATATTTATTTAATGGCCAAATATAAGTACAATTTGCTGCATAATTTGTACTTCTTTCTCAATGAGTTTTGTTGTGTCCTTTTTATTTGAATTCGTTTTATTTGTTCTCTTATCCCTTTACTGCTGTGCCAAAAGCTCTGTTTTAATATTTCTTTGGCGCAACTTGCCATTACAATTTTTGCTTGCTTGCTTCTAACGCTTCTTCTATTATGCGCCTTATGGCTTGTTTTAATGCCTATACCTTTTTTGGAAAAATCTTTTTTATCTGTGTAAATAAAAGTGACAAAATTGTTTTTACATTTTCGTGCTTCCGCCAAGCCAACATAATGCAGAAGAAGACGGAAAGTTATTGAGATAAAAGCTGATATTTGCTGCTCCTGCTTTGAGTGTTGTGCGCCCATCCAACCGTGAACTTAAATTAAAATATGCATAGGTATATAAGAAATGTTGAATTATGAAGTAGCATTCCACACCCGCCCGTGAACTTTTCAATACTTACCATCGCTTCTTCTTCTTCATGCCATATTTTGCACTACAAAGTGAAAAGGCTAAGAATTATACATCGGACTATTTACGGTATAAATCAGTCTCCTCCTACGCCAACTGCTTATATTTTCTATTCAGCGCTCGTACAAGTCGCTTTCGGCCGAAGTCCCTTTCAACCACCAGCTCACTCTCACCTTTCTTTCAACAATCATCTGTGTTGTCTTCTTTGTAATTAAAAACCAACATGAAATTGTCAATTTTTTATCTTTCCGCATTCATAGCCTTTTATCTTCTTTCCATGCCGTTGCTCCATTTTTTCCGCCTTTTTTATTTTGTTATTCATTTCTTTTGGTGTACTTTCTGATTGCTCTCAATTATGTCTTGAGTTGCTAGATCCTCTCTTTAGTCTTCTTTTTAGTGATTGTGTTTTTTTATTTAGTAAATTCAAAGAAAATCTGCTCTTGTTTTTTATGCTACCAACTCTGGCATAAAAGCCATCCAGTTGGCCTTTGATGAGACTTTCCTTAGGTTGCTCTGCAAAATAATTAAAATAAAAAATGAAAATCAATTCATACAATTTTTTTAAAGAATTATAACTTTCTTCCTTCGTTTACAAGGACTTTGCCGCATTAGTACCCTTTCACTATTGAAAGCCATTTAATTATAATCCACCTTGAAATGTATTTTAATCTCAAAAATTGCGGGGGTTGCCGTAGCTGAGTAAGTTCTTGCGAATATCAATTTAAAAACCATTTTTTCCTTTTTCTTTTTCTGTCACGAAAAAGATTGTCATATCAATCATCTGCGGAGGCGGCAACTGTAGGTCCCTCCATTTTGTAGAGCAACATTTAAATGCGCTTCATAAATGAGAGGTGAGAGCGGTGGGTCGCTCACCGCCAGACCCATTCACTTCACTTCGGTACACATTTAAGAGAAGGCAGAACTGATGGCCGGAATAGCGGTATGATGATATGAAGGTCGTCAATACTGGGAGGTGTGCTTTTACAAAAGTGGTTTCTAGTAGGTCTCCAAATAGCCGGGTATCGAGCGGGGCGCGTAGCTCAATACTCCCTCGAAACTCGTTCATTTCTCAAAGTATTTACTTACTTATGTGGCGCTACAACCGTGTGTCGGGTTTGCTCGAATCCAAAATTCTGCACTCGTTGGTGCCAGTTGGAGATCTCGAGTGAAGACATGTCCTGCAGCACTTGGTCTTACCAAAGGAAATATGATCTTCCTCTTCTTCGCCTGCCTTTTTGGGGTAACGTGTCTCATCTTTCATACGGGTGATGTGGCTAAGCCAGCGTAGCCGCTGTATTTTTACACGCTTAACTATGTCCATGTCTCTAGACAGCTCCTACAACTCGCTGTTCCACCATACGCGGAAGGGAGGGGGGAGGGGCAAAGATCTTATGTAGAATTTCTCTCACGAACGGTTCCAAAACTTTTTCATCCGCTGTTAACATTGTCCGTGCTTCTGCGCCATATACATATTAGGACCGGAAAGATGAGCGTTTTGTAGAGTGCCAGTTTATTTCTTCGAGAGAGAGCTCTACTTCTCAGTTGTCTACTGAGCCCAAAGTAACACCTGTTGGTAAAAGTTATTCTCCGTTCCATTCCAGTTCTCGAAGTTGTCAATTTTATTTGTCAAGATTTGTTTAGTTTTCCATTGATATTCGTACTGTGTAAAAATTTTTTTAAAATTTAACAAAAAGTGATGACAAAAAGTCAAAATGAGTTTCGAAGAGGTGTGCGCGTATTCTTTGTTCCGTACCAAAAAAGCAAAGGACTTAACTAGATCCTCATTTAGTATCAAATTGCTTACAAAAAGGCGGGACTACTAATTATTTTATATATTGCGACACGCACGCATAATACTTTCATCTCAGCAGAAACAGTTTTAAAATTGCCTAAGATAGATTGTGAGCGGCGACATTTTTGTTTTTGGAGTCTACTTTAAAGTGCACTTAGAATTTACAATATATTTTGTTAAGTCTGCCGGGTATAAAAAAATCTTCAGTATTTCCTTCTGTTTACGAAAACCCAAGAAACTTGTAGGTCGCCTCTTGTTTGGACTACCCTCGTCGCAAAATTTAATTGTCATTCTTAAGGGGACCTGGTGGTCTAGAAATTAAAAAAAAAAGATCTTTTTTCGATATTTCGAAAGTATGGTATCTTAAGAATATACTGTGAAATTTTCATACGGAAATTCCCAATATTATAGCTTTTACAGCCCATTAACTAGGTAGACGCCCCCCTGTACCTTAAACTTTAAACTCATTTAAAGTCGTTTCTATTTTTTCGGCCTGGTTTTTATTAAAAATCTGAACAAACCCGAGTTTTAGAGTGTCAAACTCAAAACCGCGCCATTGGGCCAATTTTTTTCACTATGGACAGAGCTACAATCATACTGATTAATAATTTTTTTGGTTTTTGTGGTTCAGGTAAATAAAAGAGCCAAAATGGACAAAACCGTCTAGGTCCAATTTTTCCGGGGGAGTCGACTTCAGCGCCATTTTTTAAATTATTAAAATTTAAAAGTAATAAAAAAGGTTTTTAATTTTTTTATCTAAAAGAATAAAAAGCCTAAACAATTTAAATATCATTTTTGATTTTTTTTCCTGAAAATACCCTAAATTTTCGTGCTCTAGACCACCGGGACCCCTTAAGCGTTAAAAATTATTACTGAAGGATTTGATCTCAGATATTCGCATAAACTTACAGAGAGTCCGGAGCAGAATTAGGAATTAAAAGCTAAATTTAAAAAAGAACTACTTAAGGTAAAAGTTTATTTAAATAACTGTAACAAATACTCGTAAGACAAGCGTGGAGTTTTTTTTTTATTATTTCCTCTAAATGTTGACCGTTACGTGGAATCACGCTGGAGAAGTGACATCGGAATGCCATTAACCTCGTGAACGATATATTCTTTTAGTGCTGAGATGTCTACGGGACTGGTTTTATAAACTTTGCTTTAGAAGTATTCCGACAGAGAAAAGTCTATAGCGGTAAGATTGGGCGATCTAGGTGGCCAGGATATGTTATTGAAACTGAGTGTCTATTTGTAAAGGACGAAATCACGCTATATTGCTAAGATATTTCTGGTCAGAGAAGGTTTTCCACTTCCTCTGCTACTACTATCTGGTACCGCATCAAATACTTTCAGATCCGAAGCGTTCGTATCCATTCGGACCTTTATTCTGATATTTATTCGTAAAGATACTTGCCGTCCCCAACGTGTAAAGGTCCAAAAATCCTTCGCAAAATCGTAAACACTTCAAGGGACGCCTCATCGCATGTTGTCATCGTCCAAACTTTTACGCCATGCGATACAACAGGCATGATGAGGGCCTTATTAAGTGTTAATTTTGTTCGTCAGCATGTGCCGACGATTTCTCTGTCCACAAAAATTGCTTTCCCTCGACGATTTATAAAAAAATATGGTGATATTATTCCAGCACTTGACAATGCACACGAAACCATCACTTTGGGACTGTAAAGTGGCTGTTGTCCCACTGGTTTTAGTTTTCCTATTAGCACTTCTATTTAAATGAAAATGGGCTTCATTTCAAAAGACAGTGTTTCCTGTACGAAATCGCTCCAACATTATCTCCCAGTAAATTGGGTACACAAATTGTAATCGTTAGCCTTAAAGCCTTGTACGATTTCATTGTCGAAGAGGGGAAGTCTTAAACCCTTCCTCGGTATTTCATGCAATATAGTTTTTGAAAATAATAGGGCTGCTGATACATAATATGTCACCAGACCGGAAATATCAGGTCCTTGCATATAACATCGGGTGTTCTTTTAAGAGCTTGAGATCGTAAAATAATAATACAAGGCAGAAACGTTGTTGGAATGATTTTTTTGATGATAATTCGGTGGAGAATTTCATGAAATTTATTTTGAGAGTATGATATACGGCTTGTGTCCGCCACTGCTTATATGCGGCCCTATCATAGAATCCATCGTAGAAAACCTACGAATACGAATGTCTACTACGAATGCGAAAAAATTGTAATCGTGAATTCCATGTGAACACGAAAAAAGTGCTGCCAAACACAAATGTTAAATTTTAATATTTCGATAACAGCTCACTTCAATGTATAGAAGACAATTTCGCAAATAATCAAGTTAGCTGAATTTGGAGGAAGAGAAAAGTAAACGGAGTCTCAAAATTGAGCGAAAAATATTAAGAGATGCCAGCAACCCTCTCGATATGGACGAACCATTGTAAGTGCTTGCCTTTTTGGTAAAAAAAAAAGTTTACTTAAATTCGGTTTAAAATAGGTTTATCAAATATTACCGGTTAAATAAAGCTACATTTACATACGTTTTGAGTTTCATTAAAGACAGCGCAAGCTCAGCAAGGTCATCGTCCATAACTCCGACTATCCTCTGCGGTACGGTTTCTTGCGGAGGGAGGCTATCAACACGGAGTTGGCAAAGATTTCAACGTGCCAATGGGGCACTCGACATTTAGCTATGTACTAAAAGACGTATTGGTGTCACTACAAACTCGATTGTGTCCTCAGTGGGTAAATCTCGGCATGAGAGCCAATGAAAAATGGCAAAGCAAGTTGGTATTCTATCAAAAATATGGATTTCCTGGCATCATTTGGTGTGTAGACGGGACGCACATAAAAATTATTTCCCCCACCAAAGGAAAATTTTCTCTACTACAACCGGAAACGCTACTACAGGATCAATGCCATGATTGATTTCTCCTTTATTAGCTCCAACAAAGTGGCATACTGCTACCGTGTTGTTCAACTTTACACCTGTGGAAGTCAGATAAAAGTACATACCTATATGATACTTCAAAAATTTCTTTTTATTTATAGTTTAGTAAATATGGAACTCACATTTTACAGCTTTTTTATTTGTTTCCTTTTAAATACTCTTTTTATTACTTGTTCTAATTTTTGTCCGTTAGTCTAGCGTCGCCGTAGAAAAATTGTACGAAACTCTAAGATTTGACGTTACGAGTGTATTCGGTGAATGCTACTCTACGAATTTCGAATGTACGGTCGGAGCTATTCGAATCGTATGATTACAATTTCTTAGTTTCAACGAAAAACGGTCTACGACGGATTCTATGATAGGGCTGATGATCTATTTGGTCGATCCAATTTCTGACTACTTTTTCCAATAAATCTGGCCTTATGGTGTCAATCATGGCTTGAACATCGCAAGAAATCGATTGTTAAATAATCAATTGCGCTATATGGCAGGTTGTGTTGTCTCCTTGGAACCAAATATCGTCGATGTTTAGCTGATTAATGCTTGGAAACAAAAAATCAGTAAGCGTGGCGCGAAAGCGTTCGCCATTCACCGTGACGGTAGCTCCTTAGTCATTTCCAAAGTAATAAGGACCGACATGATCGATCGGCTCTGTGAACTTCACTAACAGATTCATTTTGTTCCAAGTACATTTCCACAATTTGTAAGCGTTGTTCTGGCGTTAGACGATTCATGATGACTTGCCAAACCTTGTTAAACAGAATGTCAAACCATTTTGCCTTTCTCTGCTGTTAAAGACACTCGTAGTTAGCGATATCGATATTTCACATTCTGCTAAAAAAAAAACTCGATATAATAGCTCTTTTTATTAAACTTATTCGGCTTCTAAAATTTCATTCAAATTCTACCAAATGAATTAACAAGAATGCTACAGAACAATTGCTACTGTTGCCACATGAATTCACTCCACATGCCATTGTGCGCAATTTATACCAACAATAACTGTATGAGTAAAATTTTCTAACTAGACATGCTTAAACATATATCTAAATAATTGTATGTACTTGTGTAGGAGAATGAATGTATCAATCTTAATTAAGATTTTACATTGTGGTGAGACATCGACTTCAAGGATAATGCCATTCAAAAGCAATGGAAGTACTCCAGACACATGCCAACAAATATTTGCTTCCATGCTTGACATACATACACACATACTTAGATATGCATATACAAGCTACAATTTGCTATGATTGTGGATGTGTCCTCATGTGATTAGCTGCATTAGCCATGTTAAGGCAACAATAGTTGCTTAGCCGCTTGCAAACTACCTCTATGGCCACACAACTTGGGTGGGTAGAGGAAATTCAAGGATATGACCATTACTGTATGTTTGTATATGTATGTATGTGCATATGTATGTGTTTATATGTATATTTTAGACATATTTATATAAACATATTTATTCTGCATTCACAAGTTTGAGCCGACACATGCCATTAGCACAAAACAAGGGCGGGAAAGTTTCCCTGTCGTGGCAGTATTTTAACCGAAAGCCCAACAAAACCAGGCCACCGACTTGACATTCGCTCACCAATCAAGCAGTTAACCAAGAGTGACCGCCAACATTACCGAGCACTACCACCCGTTTGCTATCGTCAGGTTGATTATTGTGTCGCCCCTACAATTGTTTTCGGCTGTGTGTTTGTGTGCACTTGTATGTCCATATGCTGGGATATATATACACAGCTTTATTTCGAAAGCCACATATCGATTGACCACTAATTTCAAGTGATGTGTAATATCTAAAATATCCGGCCAACAACATGGAAACTTGCTAGCAATGAACTTCAGCGGTTGCGATTCTTGGTTTTTGTTGCCTGCAGCAACTGATGTCTGCTCTCTCGCTTCATTTCATTTGTTTCTTCATGACTGCATGTTTTGTCATTCTCCCATAGTTTATTGTTTTGTTTTTGCTCGGTAATGTTGCAAATGATTTTACTCTTGTAATGTAGGTTTAATGTATCCAGCCATGATTTCATCTACTTATTTGGAAATCCGAGTAACTAAGCGATGCAAACATAACAAAATCAGCAAACTACTATCATAGTTACAATACCAGTAAGAGGAATATATGTATACAATTAAGGGCACATATAGGGTGATCTGTATGTAATTATATTTTAGAATATGGCATGGAAGAAGATCTAAGAGCACTTGAAGTAACCAACTGGAAATATCTAGCCAGAGACAGATAGGCCTGGAGGAATATCGTAGAGAAAATAAATCTCAACCCGGCTTGTAATGCTAAATTCTGATAATGATTTATTTGGTAAAAGTATACAGCCTCCCTGTTCTGCTGCAAAATCTTGCGAAATCTTTTGTTTATTCAAAAGGTAGCTGTCTGATTCGCTGTAGTTATCTGTGACTATCTTTAGTGAAATCTAAACTGTCACTTGTCACTAATTCCATCATTGCTCGCAAATTCCGGGCGTCTCTTAACGAAATGGCGAAATATTTCCGCATCCATTGGATGCCCTGGCATAGTAACATACTAGGAAATTCTATATAAGGCAGACAAATTAGTGAGAGAAGGCACTACTCTCTCATGATAAGAAGATTGTAGATATACCCCTCTCCACCTACCAACTGCGTGTAACAAGTAGTATTGTCACTTCAGGAGTATTAACCCATCTCCGACATGTAACGCTACAAAAAGAAATTGGGCAATATGGGATATCAGGTGCTCAAAAGCGACTCGACATAATAGGTCAAGGAAAAACTTTTCTATGTTAGTTGCTTTGATCACAGGCCACTGTTTCCTAGGCCGACATATTCAAAAATTGAAAATACCTCATTCAGGCTATTGCAGAAGCTGCAATAATGAACAGGCGGAAGAGTCTATCAGACATATTCTCTGTCACTGTCCTGCATGGCATGCCACTTAAATAACATAACAGACATTAGAAATATAAATGTCAGCCAAATCAATGGGTTTGTATCTAAAACAAAATGGTTTAAGAAGTGTAGCAGGTAAACTATCGCTATGGTATCACAAGTGATCGGAAACGGTCTAAGTGAGTTAGTTTAAATATTAACTGCCACTTCTATCCACTAAATACCTCCATTTATTATATTCACAATTGTATTCTTCTCTTTTAATCCACATCTGATTTATGTAATTACTGTATATATTCCTTAGTGAAGCTATTCCGCATTTTTCTCAATTCAATTGGCGGCCTTTTCATTTCGTTCATGTCTACTTGCGTAATAAAATATAAAGTAAACACCAAGTCTGGCCAAAATTAATCACACTACCTGAGGATATTATAATTTCGCTAAAGGCATCGAACGCTAGCGATATTCGAAACTGGTGAACTGAACAGCTACAGTATACAAACCAACAAGCTATACTTCGCAAAAGTGTAGAATACTTGTGTTGATATTTTTTACCTATAATCGGTCGGTGGTGTTGGCGCGGCGTGAATACCGACGTCGAATTTCTAACCATGCCCCGCGAACTGGGCACACGTAGCTACTCGACTCTAACAGACCGTATATATCCCGGCTATGGCATGAGATGTCATTGGGTAAGAAGAAACGTCGACTAGTCGACGGGTCATGCAATTGGACATCATCAAACGGACCCTACAGCGAGTTTTAGTTGAAGACTTATATTTGTTTTATACAAAGTACAAACAATGTATCTGTTAATGCCTGCTGGCCGTCAGAGGTGTGTGAGTTATTGTCAAGTCATGCTTAATCTCAACAATGAAGAGGACGAAGTGAATTTGCAATATTTTCGTTTCGTACACTGAGAATTCGCGTGTGATACATAAAGGGCCATTACATTCACTCAAAACCACTATGGGGTACGGCGTTCGCGCGGGAGGAGTGACCGGACTTTATTTTTTTTGAGGAAGTCATCAGCAATATGATCACTGTTACTGGCGGACACTACAGTGCCATGATAAGCGACTTCATACTGCCGTAATTGTATAAGCAGGCCTGCCTGAGCATATGGGTTCAACAAGACGGGGCAACCACACACACAGTACGAGTCACAATGGATATTGTGAAGGAAATGTTTCTGGGTCGCGTAAACTCCAATTTTGACTTGGCATGGTCGGCAAGATTGCCCAAGATTTAACTATCCCAGACTTCTCTCTTTATGTCTACTACAAGTAGCATTTTTATGCCAACAATCCGCAGGCAAACTCAGCCGTTAAAGAAAGTATTTCACATGAAGGTCAACAGTTATCACCGTAAATGTTGCGGTAAACTTGTGGAAAATGAAATATAATAGCAACAGGTGTGTTTCAATACAGGCGGCAGCCACTTGACGGATATCATCTTTTTTACTTTACAGAAAAAATTTTAAAGGTCCAAATAAAAGTTTTTATTATTAAACAATTTTTTTTTTGTGAAAAATTTATTCGAAAAAAATTACATGATTAATTTTACGCCAGCTTGTATGCACATACATTTTAAATATGAATATATATATTTTTTTCTTATTTTTGGTGTGCGTCTTAATGTTTTTCTATAGATGGAACTACCATTTTGTACGACCTTCAAACGACAAAAGGTTTTTCATAAGGAGCTTTTTGATGATAGAAATACATAGGGAGGCTTGACATTTTTTGCCGAGAAGCGAGCACTATTAAAAAAACGTTTTCTATTATTTATTCTGCTTACACACTGAGTGCAAAGGACCGTATATTCAATATTTTTTTGAAATCATTTCAGAAGTTGGACAGAATTCTCTCTTCTTCTAAATTGGCGCGATAACCGCTTACGCGATTTTGGGCGAGTTTAACAAAGCGCGCCAGTCGTTTCTTTCTCGTGCTAACCGGCGCCAATTGGACACACCAAGTGGAGCCAAGTCCTTCTCCACCTGATACAATTTTTTTAAAAAATTATTGTCATTTCTCTTTATTATGATAATATTGATATGGTTCAATTACGTATAGAACAAAATATTGGCCAAATGGCCGCCGCGGCCTCGGCGGAACACCTCCATCCGATGGTCCAAATTTTCGATGACGCTGAGGCATAATTGAGGGTCTATGCCGTTAATGTGCCGAATTATCTCATACTTTAGCTCTTGAATTGTTGCTGGCTTATCGACGTACACCTTTTCTTTCAAATAACCCCAAAGAAAGAAGTCCAACGGTGTCGTTGCCGTTTAAGTGTGGTTCATATTCAACATCGGCCCTTGAAATTTAACCACCCTTTATAATTCATCATCCAATTTGGTTTTTGAGCAACTTTTTTATTAAATATATAAATATTTTGAGTGATGAGAATCTTTATTTAGACCCTCACGCGTTCAACTGCTTGTCTGTTTATATACGGCAGTTGTTTAGTTCCCAACTGTGAAATGTGATTGACGTACGACACTATTTGCAAAAATTATGTGTCCTCCCAAAAAGTGATTAATATTGTGCCACCTTCTTCTTCCAAATTTTACCTAAGTCTAATTGAAAGTGTATTCATGCACAAATATATAAGTACTATGTAGCCGGTGTAGGAATTAATTATAGAGCGTTAAATTTTTAGAAAAATATTTTCTCACATTTCCTCTTGCATTAAGGTTGACCTATATCGCTTTGAAGAAAATCAGAAATACCTTCGCACAAATTTCGATTTACGAAGTTCCAAGAAATTAATGATTCCATTAGAAAATTCATCAATTTCCAACTAACTGCTACTGGCTGAACAATTGATTGACACTTTGATGTGGCGAACATCCACTCAACAAGTTGAAAAGGTGTGTAATTGATTGTGGGTGTGTGTGTGAATGCTTTCAAATGCAACTGGCTTGATTACTTTCACATTGCACTAAATGTATTTGTATGTGAGTGTGTAGATGTATACGTAAACGCATGCGTGCATATGAACTGTCCTGAGTACTTAAGCAGCTAAAGTGAAAACTTTATCTTAGCCCGTCAGTCAGTCAATCCGACATGCTAACAACTACGACAACTACTCGCACATACTCCCACACTCACCCGAGTCACTTAACGGGTCGAGAGGAAGTGCTGCAAAGTCGGCTAAGTGACAGTAACATACAAAAATAAAAGGATACACGAGAACACTTTGATGGAAATTGTGGGTGTTTAAATTAGTGTATATGTATGCATGAACTTGTAAGTGTTTGTGTGTATGTGTGAAAATCACAGAAAATTTTAATTTGAACGGAAAATGGCTGTGGCCGGAAGAGGCCAACTAAAAACTGAGAAAACAACACCAGCACCAAGGCATAGTCGACAAATTGAATTTAATTGTAGGAAACAGAAAACCAACATAGCTGCATCAGACCCATATACAACAACTAAAATATAAAAGCAGTGGCAAAAACTTGGAACGAAAAAAAAAACTTAAACAAGAAAAAAACAAAAAGCAACTACAACATTTTTGATTTAAAACTACAAACGCAATTGCTGAGCGAGACAACTCTCGAAGTTAAGTTGAGGTAGGAAGAAATGTTTTCACAACGCAATAGTTGTGGTCACTTGATTTCGGAAGGAATTTCCCCGTTATAGTTTCGAAGACAGCACACAAATGGCCAACAAGGAAAACAGTAAAGTAAGAAGAAAAGTGGTAAGAAACATAAAAATAGAGTGCAAAAGAGAAAAGTAGGTTTCACGAATTTTGAATATATTCAACTGGGTATAGGGGCCATGACATCTGTATGTTTGTTAAAGACTCGTTTAGTGAGATACCATTAAACTCAAGTCCAATTCAATTTTAGAGATTTAGAAAAAAAATTATTTTTGTTTGGAAATTGGATTGCACGTCAAGCGGATTCCAGCGAGTATAATTTTTTAAATACTTGCACAAGTATTTATTAACTAAAGGACGTCACATTAATCTGCTCCAAGATTTAATATATTACTTTCTTATTCCCATATTTCTGAATTGCTTTAATTTTGGCTGTATTCGATAGCAAAATTTATGTCATTTGATGTGAATATATAATTTTGACCATTTAGTTACCACGACTGAGTTTTATGAAGATCATCCTGTAAGTCCCATTTCGTACCGCTTTTTCCAGTATAGCCAACCTTAACTCGTTAATAATGCGTCGAATTTTTCCCCAATACTAAGTGGTGAAACATATCTGGCCATCGTGGACCAGTGGCATAACGTACCACCCCATTGACAGGTTTTTTCTGGCGATCTAATGTATGCGATGGTCATCCAAGGTTTGCTCCGTCGTCTGGTATTGACGTTCTTTACTTTGCCTGTCAAGCTCTTGAAGGTTACGTCTTTAGTTAGATATATTTGCAGTTTTGAATTAATGATGCGTCCACAACAAAATGCACATGAAATCGAGCCGTTGTTCCGCATGTAGCTTTAGTAAGGCTACTTTGCACAGTCCCGCCAAACCCACTAAATCAGAAAAAACTTCTCCCCTAAAGATAATTATTCGGTATGAATGGTCCAATTGTTTCCATTCCTGAACTAGTAGGATTTGATAAGAAGTTCTTACGAACGGCGACGTAAGGACAAATTTAGCTCTTCGGCCACACACTCTTAACAATGGGAAACCTCGGCGTGTACTACTGCCATGAAAAAGCTTCTCATAGAAAACCATCTACCGCTCGGGGGAAATATCAAATACTTATTACTAGTGATGCTATCCGCATCACTTTGTTAAACTCGGCCGAAATCGCGTAAGCGGTTATTGCGCCAATTAAGAAGCAAAAGAAGTGATGATATCCGACCAAAATACGTACCAAACAAGCACTCATTCTGATTACACTGGCTTCTCCATGATAATATCAGAAGTTTTTGACTCCAAAATTTGGCAATTCTGTTAACACAGGCGCCGAAGTGAATGTGAGCTGCAGACGGTAACAAGTTTTTAGTATTTCTCAAGTTTGTTCAATCTAAAAGTGTCCTATTTTGTGAATGTGCTTCTTTCAAAAAAATTTCGGGAATTGTTCATTTAAAAAGCGCGCGTTACATAGGTAAATCTTTTTTGCTTGAATGTTGGTATAACTGTCCCCTGTAGTGTCGCAGAGTTTGAGCGTCATTTTTCAATTAGCTTGTTTGTGGCATTTAATTATATCAGTCAACCGCAGTCAACCGTGCCCTGCGATTTTCATTATGGATAAAAATTTCAAACAAAGAATTTGTCTTAAAATTTGTATTTTGAACGGGATTCCCTGTGCCGAATAGTTGAAAATGTTGCAGAAAGTCTATGGCGAATGTGCTTTATCAAAAAGACAGATCTGCGAGTGGTGTAAGGTGTTTGCAGATGGCCGAGAAGCCGTGAAAAATTTGGTCACCTATCAACGTCTTCAACGGATGTAAACGTCAACAAAGTCAAGGAAATGGAGCTGGAAAAACATCTCTTAAGTTTGAGGGAGGCAGCTCGTGACCTTAGCGTATCTTAAGAATCAATTCGCAACGTTTTACAACATCAGCTGCACATGAGAGGCGTGGCTGCTCGACTCGTTCCAAGAGAGTTGAATTTCTTTAAAAAAATTCATCAGAAGAAGGTGGCTGAAGACATGCTTGAGCAAGTGAATTCGGACCCAACGTTTATCCAGTGCATCATAACAGGTGCTGAGACGTGGGTATATGAGTTTGGCACGCAAACCATTCAATAAGCGGCTGATGTGGCTGAATGGCGCTATCCTAAAAAACCACGACAAAGTCGGTCAAAAGTGAAAGTCATGCTACTCGTTTTCTTTGATTGTCGTGGTGTTGTGCACTCGGAGTTCGTTCCAAATGGTTCTACGGTAAGGAATATTATTGGAAAAGTATTTGTGAAGAGCAATTAAAAGAGGAGGTGAAATAGCATCGATCTTTACATATTTTATGCTAAATGTATGGAAAAGAGCATTTTTGCGTAGTGTTTTCAAAGCGTTGGTGGCACGGGTAAATATAAAATAAAAATAAATAAAAAAGAGGTGTCTCTTTGTTTGGGCATAGAGCAAAATTAGGTGGTAGCAGCAAGAAGCTCTATTTTTTTTTGCCATCCTTGTGTAGGTAGGTAGGTAAGATGGCAAGAGTACCCCAGGTACACTTCAAGTAGCACTTACGTGCCGTTTTGAGACCATAATGTGGACCATTCCCTGTGCAAAGAAAAATTTTTGGGAAGAGAAAACCTTCTACAGCCATCCAGTGCTGTTGGTGTAGTCGAGGAGAGAAAAGGGATCTAGGCTGGAGAATTTCTTCAAGTCCTCCCCAAAGGGCACGCTAAGGAATCTCAAGCGCCTAGCCGCCAGAGCCGGACATTTGCAGAGAAAGTGTTCAATAGTATCTTCCCTTGCAGGATCCCCACAGCTTCTGCAATAGGGTTGTACGGAATTCCATGCTTCTCCGCATGAGTACCGATCACCCAGTGACCAGTGAACACCGCAATGAGTGTGGAAATTGAATGGTGGGGGATTCCCATCACCTTAAGCGTTTTGTTTCTATCGTATTGAGGCCATAGCGTTTTCGAAATAGCACACGATGAGATAGACCTCCATCTGACTTGCGCTTTTTTTAGAAAGAAATTGTGTAGTTTCCTTTTAACGACGGCCAAGGGGACACCGATGTCTGAGAAGGGGACAGTTGGAACCGATTCTGCCGACCTCTTCCTAGCAAGCTCATCGGCAATTTCATTTCCCTCTATATTCCTGTGCCCAGGAACCCACATAAGGGAAATGTTTCCTGCCCGTTCGAGACGTTTGAGTTCCTCTTTATAGGAGTTCACCAGAAGAGAGCTTGACTATCGGAATAAATATTAATGTCAATTAATCAGTTTTAGTTGCTAACGAAACAATGCGAAGCTGAAGCTAAAAAATATAAGAAAAAGCATAAAAGTCCAGGGTTCAGCTACAGAGTATAACAGAACCGGCGGATAAAATTTCTGAAAACAAATATAAAAACGCCTACATGAGCTTATGCCGTCCTGGGCTTCCTTACAAAACACTTTTGCATATAGATTTTCACTTACATATTTTTTTAAAAATAAAAGTGTGCACACGATCATCCCATCCCAATAATTTGGTCTCCACATTTTGAAGTCTCGCCTCCTTAGACTTAGTTCAATTGTCAAGAGAATAATCATTATTATTGTGTGAAAAGTTTCACTAGTTGGCAAAATACTCGAACACACAGCAGCACATATCTACGTACGAGTTCATAGCTACACATACATGACCACTTTTATTCAAATTCACTGACAGAAGAGACACGACTTACACAATTTAGCTGTGGCATTTTTCCGCTCTCGCTTCTGAGAATCCACAACTGTCACATCAATTGCTGCGGTCGCCACTTGCAGTTGCAAATATGGTATGGCAACTGAGTTGATAAAGTGAAGGAAGCCAAAGTCTTAGCTGTGGAAAGCTTATAACACTGTGCAACACAAACACGTGCATAGTTTTCCCTCTTAGTTAATTGCCATAAAATGATAAAAATATGTATTTATTTTAGTGTTCTGTTTTGAATTTCTGACGGTAAAATAAGCTCGAGTACACCCGCATTTGAAAGAAAACTCCAGGAGTGTACCGTGCACTGGTGCGAAGGCACCAGAAGACATAGGCGCCGGAATACATGGCCCCAGACAAAGCGTTTTGTGCCGATTGGTAGCTTCCCAAGCATTCGAGGTGTGCCATCTATCTACGTGTAGAGGTTAACATGGACAGGAACTTCCTGAATGAGCGAGTTGTGAATCCAAATTAGTTGAAAAGAGCTAAGGCTAAGGCCAGATTAGTTGGCACAACTAAAAGAGGTTGAAAAAAATCAAAACTCTACCCACAAATAAACTGAGACTGCTCACGGGCATTCTCTTAGGCCATTGTAGACTGCACAGCCATCTGCATATTATCGGGATATGGCCCACCGACTCTTGTCGTTTCTGCAACCAGTTTTAGGAGACCCCAAAGCCCCTTCTTCTTGATTGCAGCGCTAAAGCAATGAAAAGGTCGAGACATTTTGGCCATTTACAGCTATAAGGAAGTCACATGCACTGAGACCAACCCAGCTATCTCTTAAATTTAATAAGGGAACTGGGTCTGAAGAAATACTGTGATCAGTAGAGAACACAAAAGGCCACGAGATCGAAGTGCAAACCTCCAATAAATTTAAAACTAAATTTATTACTTTAACGAGGACATAAGAGACCAAGATAAAAGCTTGGTTCCTCATTTCTGCTGTAATCCGTGTGCTACTGGTTTCAGAAATGTCTGAATGCAAAAACAAAAAAAACATCACTTCGTCTCCCGGTGTCAATGCTGTTGTGGGAATCAACAAATCATGTAATTGAATGTTATTTCTGCCTGACAACTCATATATTGGGAAAAGGTAAGAGTATATCCAAGAAAAGAAAGAATGACATAATGTATCCAAGTATACCACTGACCATGCGTTGTCTGTCACACAGCAATTTTTACCCGATTCCGAAACATCCCAATATTGACGACAACGAAGATAAAATCGCACTTATCACTCGCCATCAATTTCTTCAATATCAGAATATGAAGTACATCATTACATCCACATAGAATAAGGCAAGCTGAGTTAAATGATCTCCTAAGGGACAAAGCAGAATTTCTAAGCTCGAGACTGCAACAATGAAAACTTTTAGAAAATGAATTAAAATAACGTTTTTTTTCGCACTAAACAAAAAGAGTTGACATAATATTTTCAAATGGTTAAAAGTTTAGTTTTCTGTAAAGATGTGAGTGGTTTGATGAGAGCCCTTAACGTTACATATAAACGGAATTGTTGGAGACTTTTCATAGATAGATCTGCGTTAAGCTTAGAAGGCATTTTCTTAAATAACGGAAACACAGTTCATATGAAAGGGTCGTATGAGAATATAAAAGCTCTGGCGCTGCAGATTAATTATGATGGACATCAGTGGCAAATCTGCATAGATTTGAAAGTCGAGTCTCTTCTGCTTGGCTTGTAATTAGGCTATACGAAATCTTATTGCTTTATTTGCGAATGGCAAATATTTTTGTTTGTAGTAGATAAGCATAAATAAAAAGAAGTTACTATGCTTACAAATACTTCTTAAACATCAAAATTTGTAGGCTAGTGTTATCACATTTTTGCAGAGCTATTCAAATATTTTCAGCTGATTATATCGTCCTTGCTACTTATTTGCTATCTTCCACACAACCTTCATACTTGGTCTCAAAAATAAAAAAGAAAAAACAATGTGACATCGTCTGCGCTCGCCTCTACTGCTTAGCCAAAGAATAACGCAGTCAAAGAGAGACAATTAAATTAAATAATTAGTGCTTCCGCAGTACTTGAAAGGAATTAATAAATACCTGAATTGTATGGTCACACACAAGTACGATTTTGTATAATACTTGAGCGACACAATTCCATTATACACTCAGCACTAACAACATGAACTCGTTTTATTCTTATATACTGAAACTCACTTCACTAAATTCAGTCTAATTCCCAAGCAATTCCTAGTGAAGCAGTTGAAACATGGTGGTGGTGAGGTTTGTCTGAGTAACACAGCACAGACCCAATTAGCACAAAATATGCCATTTTGATGTACCACTTGTAGAACCACTGCTTTTTAAGAGTCGAACCATCTTGGTTTGACTATGAATCCCCTCTGTCGTCTATTTGCTTTTCTGCAATTTATTTCAAGCTTTCCATCGAGAATCCCCCCAGCTTTCTATGTCGTAAAGCACCCGGACTATGGCACTCACACAAATAGTGAGATACTGTTTCCTTAGATCCTTCTTGATTGCAGCCTCTATAGCTATCGTTGTACGGCCACCCCACCTTCTTGGTATGGTCTCCAAAAGCCACTGGACGGTTATTGTTTACGTCATTCTGAATATGTCTGCTCGTGGCTTTCTTAACAACTTGTCAATTCTGCATTTGTTGAAATTGTGCCACGCTTGTTTAGTTATTTTGGTGGTATCCGTGTTAGTCCATCTGTCAAAAGCCTGCTTCTGAAATAGCGAGAAGATCTCCCTTTTGCGCACGCCTTGGGGACAACTTATTTCTACTATAGCTTCGGACTCATTATAGGATGCCCCAGTTCTTGCCAGTTCATCAGCTTCTCATTTAATTCTATGTTTCCATGGCGAGGTACAAAGATGGGGGTGATGTCGTGCGCGCTAAAGCATTAAGTTCTTCTTTGCATTGTCTTGTGGTTTTCGAATTGGCCAAGATGACTTTGCACTGCCAGGTGATTTTTGAATTGGTTAAAAGTGACTTTAAAGCCAAGATGGCTGCTTGACTGTCTGAAAAAATACATCTTTTAGTGGCTATTGATCGTTTCTAATTATCCTGCAAGCTTCCCTTGGGCCGAGAACTTCTGCTGGAAAAATACTATTCCAATCCCCAGGCAAAAATACTTCAAAGTTTCGACGTCAACGCCGCAATCTATCTTGGATCCGTGAGTGTAAAGTGCAGTTGTAGTTTCTGTGATTACTGAATTTAAATACCATTTCTTTCACGTGGGGAACTTTACCTTAAACTCTATTCTAAAATCTACCGTAGTAGTAGTAAAATCTGATGAGTTGCTAATAAGCCTTTGGCTGTCTAAAATAACATTCTGACCCAACATCTTAGAATTCCAAAAACCACCTTCTTTTATTCTGAAGACGATGTCCGTTGCTGTTTGTCGTAGTTGTAAGTCTATTGGTAGCAGGTAGAGCATGCCATTAAGTGCCTCTGCAGGACATGATTTCATAGCTCCAGTTATTTTGCGCAGGCTCTTCGTTCTACGCTTGTTAGTGGCATAACGTTGCATTATTTTTTTAATGCAGGTCATCATATTAACGCTCCGCATGACATAATCGGTCATACTAAGGTGATGGAATGGAATGGAAATACACATGAATACAGATGTATAGACAAGGTGGCACAAATTAAAATACCCTATCGGAAGATTAATAATTTTTGCAAATGTCTCTCATATTTGATATTTGTGAAGTTAACTGCCGCAATATACAAACGGACAAGCCATGGAGCGCGTAAAAGTCAATATAGGATGTCCATCACTCAAAATCACTTGTTCTATTTATTAAAAAAGTTATTGAAAAACAAAACTGGATGAATAATTTCGCGCCACCTTGTAGTACATAAATGTCTAAAACAACAGGAATGCAAAAAATTTCGGCTACAAAGACATTCTTAAAGTATCTTCCATCATTTCTCCGGCGAAGCTTCGACCGCAGCACAAAAGCATTGTTAAAATTCAAGAAGGTTCTACTAAATGACAGGAAAGCGCATAGGTGTCTGTAGATAAACCTGTGGTATCATAAAAATGCAAGTCAGGAGATAAAGACGTGTGTACACACAAGTGTGAATGTATGCATGCGGATGTGTGTGGGATTTTCACTTTAAGTGCATTCAGTAGTTGCTTCCATGCTAGTTAAATGGCGGCTGTGAGTGAGTGAGTCAATTTGCATAATGCTAACAGCTTCACGTACTCTCAACCCCCAAGCAAACCAACGTGGCGGTAATTCGTATCTATTTAAAAATGGAAATTGTCGAGTTTTCTCTCAAAATAGCGAAGAATTGCTTGCAAGTTAAGTTAGAAGGCTTAGCTATTGCAGGAGTTGAGTGGAGCTCGCGAAAACCAAGTTTGGAAGAATTATGTCTCTAGTTTTCTGTAAGTGATACTAAATTGTGAAGATTAATATCTAGACTGTCTAGGCATTCAAAGGAATTGCCTCAGAGAGTTCTAAAATGCGTTATTCGAAGTGCAGATTCTTCGCAAGGGAGTTCTATACCCACGTTTTATTTGCAGATGAAAGCAAGTTTACCATATTTAGGTCAGATGGTCAATCATATGTGTGGATAAGACCTAATGAAGAGTTTCTGGAAAAAAACGTACGTCCGGGAGTTAAACATGGCGGTGGGTCGGTAATGGTGTGCGGTTGTATGTCCGCTGCTGGACTGGAAATTCGTGCTTTATTAACGGGAATATCGACCACAAACAATTCTTAGCAATTATGAAAGAAAATTTGGTTCAAAGTGCTAACAAGTTGAGAATTAAGGACAATTTCCAGTACTATCATGACAACGATCCCAGGCATAAGGCACCTGATGTGCGTCTATGGTTTATGTACAACTGGCTTAAAGTGCTTGAAACACCTCCATAATCTCCAGACATCAATTTAATTGAACATCTGTGGGCTCGTTTGGAAAACCAACTGAAAAAACATGTTATTAGGAATAAGAAAGACCTAGAAGATGCTATTAAAGAAGAGTGGGGGAAAATAGATCCCTTGACATGCAAGAAACTGGTTGAATCCATGCCAAGAAGACTCAATGATGTGAGAAAAAATAAAGGCTTATCGACTGAATATGAATAATATTGTTTTTTGGTATATATATGTCCCATTAGGTGTTTCGAGCGGGACCTTTAAATCCCATTAGGTCTTTATATCATACTAATAAATAAATACAAAATAATAAGTTGGATGTTTCCTATCAACTAAAATAATGTATTTCATTTATTTGAAAAAAAAGTACAATTATATTTCATTTTGAAAAAAAATCGAATATGTATTCACAAGAAAGTAGAAATTGATTCAAGCAAACTGAGCGGCGTCTGTTTACTATTTTAGCATAAAAAAAACAGGATCGTTACCTGAACCTCACTATACCAGACGGGACAATTTCCAATGAGTTTTAATGGAAAATTTAGACTTTAGTTATAAGAAAATTTTTACTGGGACGTATGTGTCCCAATAGGTCCGAAAGGATTAAATAATACTTGCCTAACTCTACTTTATATAAATGTCCGACTTCGTTTTTGCTACACGTAAACGCATTAGATTTGCATTTTAATATATATTTTTTTATTTAAAACCATATCACTTGGGTGTCCGAGTTCTTCATTGAGCCACTGTATGCGAGTATTTTGTATTTTCTGTCGAAATCGCTGTTATTCTGGCACCTCTAAGTTGACTGTCTAGCTGAGGAATTAGGTCACCAGCCTAGTCGGAATAGTTTGTGGAACTCCCTTGTAACCAAATGGAAAGGATTGTCAACATCCGAGAGCAAACGTCGATCCATTGTTAGAGGGATCACTGCCTTTGCTCCACGGGGTAAATCGTAAGCCAAATATTTGAAAGACATATTGGGGCGTTTTTCAATAACTTTTTAATAACGTAATTTTACCATTTTAACCAAAAACCACTAATTATCGCTTTCTAGTTTGAGTTAACCGCATAAAATATGTTTCGTCTAGTTTCCGATAATCGACTTGTAAACCAACAGCTAATTTTTTCTTATCGATTTTTGTTATGAAACGAGCCATTGAATAACAAAAGCTTTAAATTGCGCGCAAAATTGTGGTTAAGGGGGAACGCCACTGTGAAAATTCAAAAAAATCGATTTTTTTTGCATAAATTGTTAGTATAACTAGTCAAGAAAATGTGGTAAACATTTTAAAGCGAAATTCGCTTTAATCCCGATTCTATGTGCACTTAAGTGAGCGCCCGTCTGTTCGGCCGCTACGGGCTTACGATACGATGCTTTACTTCAAACGCGTTTTTTCGAAACGACTGTTTTTGATACGGTGGCAACGATTTCTCGAAGACTAATGAACCGGTTTTAATTTTCTTTTTTTCAAAATTTTTGTTATCGCATCGGCTATCGCTGTACGTAGCCGATTTTCAAAATTTTGGAAAGAACTATTTTTTTTGGGCCTGCTGAAAATCAAAAAAAAAAAAATGGTGAAAAACACAAAAACAAATTTAAATCACCACCATTTGGTCAAAAAAAAAAAAAAAAAGAAACGGCTTCGTACAACGATAGTCCGTATCCTGTAGATTAATAAATTTTTTGGTTTTTTGATTTGTGATGATTATTCATTCCTGTATCGCTGCCACCAGATGACGTAATTTTTTTAACTCGTTACGTTTATTTACATAAATTTGTCAACTTTCAATATTTTTTAATAAAAATTTACATCAACATAGTTTAATACATATATAATAAATTGCCACGGTGCTACACGGGAACCTCATTTATCTTTGTGGCTCTTATGAAACGTTGTATTGTTGTCAACGCCACACCAGACAGTTCTGTAAGAGAATTAAAATAGTATATTATTTACCTAGACAACCTGCTTTCATTTTAGCTAGGGCTGAACAATTGCAAAGGAAGTGCTCGACTGTTTCTTCCTCTTCCTCATCTCTGCAACTTCTGCAATATTCATAGGAGAAAGCTCCTAGTCTCGAGGAAAGCCTGCCAAATAGCCAGTGACCGGTTAAATAAGCCACGACCTTCGAGATATTGCCTCTTGAGAGACTAAGCAATTCCTTTGTTCTTTTCTTGTTTATTTGCGGCCATAATAGCCTAGCTGTTAGACACGTATCTTCATTTCTCCATGACCTATTGGCCTCTTGGATAAAGCAACTAAATATTGAAATTAAAAAAAGAATGTTGTGTTGCCATTAGTTTTTTACTTTCATTTAGCAATCCAGTGTTCGAACTCAGAGGAATTATTGTGAGACGTTTTAGTTGGATAAAAACGAAATAATTTCGTAACAGTACCATTCAACTGTCTGCCGATAAAATTTTTTTTTTTTAAATGCACTCACCTAAAACTTCAGCTTTATGAATTTTCTGCCTTAAAGCTTTTAAATATAGCCTTAATATTGTAATTTTTTCAGTAAAATTTACCTCAAAAAATTTGCTTCAACCGGTTTTAGCTGGCAATTAAAAACAAATCCACTCGCCTTTGAAAAATTCCTTACCTGATTCTCAAAAAATTCACAGGAAATAATTCAGAGAAAATATCACATTCAGAAAACGAAAAAAGAGCAAAAAAAAAAAAAAAATACACACAGAACTACAAGCAATATGACTTTTTCCTACTCTAACCACTTGAATATTTTTTTTCCTTCAAGGGTTCTTTGCTTAATTTACTTCACTCTAACGAAATAAGCAGAAAGTGTTACAATTAAAAAATATCACTCACCCACACCATACAGAACCGCAGTAGCGTATTAAAAATATCCCTTAAAAAACAAAGGAAGAAAATATTTGTATTAATTGTAATTTTATTAAAAAAGAATAAAAAATGAAAAATAGGAAAAGTGTATTTAATTACACCAATACCTTTAATGAGGGCTACAATTAGTGCAAAGTAGAAGTGATGCGCCAAACAACTTATGGAATTTGTAAAACTGGCCACGTCGCTCGCTCAAGTAAGTAAGCTGGTGGTGTTAAAAAGTACATATGAGACTATGTAAACACCTTAAATGCCAAGTGTGCCCGTAAGGAAACAGATTAGCGACCATGTGGGCATGTATGTGTGCTTGCTTGAATGCAAATCCGCATGGGTATTAATAAACATAGATAGTGACGAACAAATTTTATCATAGCTTCGTGTCTTTTGAACAGTACGTAAATAGCTCCGGCAACTGCCGGCTTTCGCTGACTAACTAAGAGGTGCGGCGCTTCTGCAGCGCACCCATTTACAAAGCTTATGCACATGCGCTTTCAAATATACATATTTATACGTAGAAGTAATGGGCTTATGCACATCTTTTCTCAGCAAATACAGCACAACGATCAATCAGCGAAGTAAAATAATAGAAGTCAGATAGAATATAAGTACAGGTGGTCCATACGGTATTAGAATTACCGGGTTTTTTGTACTTCGACAGCTGAGATAACGTCAGTGGTGTGTCAGAAATTTAATTTATAGTTAAATATTTATCAAATGGATTGAATTCTCTTGAAATGGAGAATTTTGACCGAAAAACCATTTGCTTCAAATGAGGCTCACCTCGGCTCACAGTGGCAAATTTAAGAGATCTAGCAAGAATTAACATATAAAATTTGCAAATTATGCGATTTTGATATAAATATTTGGATTTCAATCGTTTGGACAACGGCTAATGACGACATAAAATTTGAATAAAATTGATTGAAAATATAAAGGGTGGTTAAATTTTAAGGGTCGATATTGAATGTGAACCACACCTAAACCCCAAGTTTCTTTTTGCATTTCATTTGCCATTTTTCAATTTCAGACTATCTCAATTTGAACCATGGAAAGATACAACATCGAGCAATGCATTAAAGTTATTCAGGCTTATTATGAAAACGGGCGTTCAAATCAAAATGCATATCGCGCACTTCATCTTCAGTGATGAGGCACATTTTCACCTGAGTGGATTCGTCAATAAGCAGAATTGCCGCATTTGGGCGAATGATAATCCAAGAGTGATTGCCGAAAAACTAATGCACCCACAAAGAGTGACTGTCTGGTGCGGTTTATGGGCCTGCGACATCATTGGGATATGTGGTTCAACAGGACGGTGTCAATTGTCACACAGCTCACGAAACAATGGCTCTTTTGCGCGAAAATTTGATGGCCGAATAATCTCACGTCGCGGCGATGTCAATTGGCCGCCAAGATCATGTGATTTGACACCGTTGGACTTCTTTCTTTGAGGTTATTTGAAAGAAAAGGTGTACGTCAATAAGCCAGCAATAATTCTAGAGCTAAAGGATGAGATAATTCGGCACATTAACGGCATCGAACTTCAATTATGCCTCGGCGTCATCGAAAATTTGGACCATCGGATGGAAGTGTGCCTCCTAGGCCGCGGCGGCCATTTGGACGATATTTTGTTCCACACGTAATTCAGCTATACCAATATTATCATATTAAAGAAAAATGACAATAATTTCTTAAAAAAATTGTATATTATTCACAATCAACACCGGCTCTTGAAACTTAACCACCCTTTATATAATTATTTTCTTATTTTGTCTTGGCGTCTATTTACCAAATTTAAAGCTTGCTACGAGAGTTGCCTTCCGACTCCGAACGACAAATATGTTTTATGAGAAGTTTTTCCATGACAGAAATACACTCAGAGGTTTGCCATTGCTTGCCGAGGGGCGACAAAAACATTTTTGAAGTGAAAACTTCTTTAGAATCGTTGGGAGTGATTTGAGGAAAAGTGAAACGAAAAAAGCGACCAACTTGGCTTACGAAGCGTTATATTATATGTTGATATAAACGTAGCGACGAACTAAATAAAAATAACTTTTATTTTTTCTTGTGATTCGAACCAAGGATTTTGAATCGGAAGCTCACATTGCTAGTCGCTCGGCTACCGCTCCATGCTGTCGTTGCTGGCCTAAAAGTTATTTAGTTACGAAGCGTTATATTATATGTTGATATAAATAATTTTTGTGAGCGTATAATTTTCAAAAGGTTTATTAGGTTTATTATTTAAAATCTATTGACTAGGTAGTGTGATATCTGTTCTTATCAGCTTAACATCTGATAGATCCTCCATCGGAGGACAACAAATGTTAAACCGATTTTTGGAAATGGGCGGAGTGTTTTAGGGGCTTGCTCTCCACCTCTGCTACGGGTTGGCGCGGTATTGCAGTACCGCCGAGATTTCGACCTTGAATAAATACAAGAAGAAATATACTAATATACATTTAGCTTTGGTGGGAAGAGACATACATTTTTATATGAATACAAGTAGACAAAAATGGTTTTTTTTTTTTTTGAAATTTGCATTGTAGGACATTTCTGATTATTTATTGAAAACAGTTTTTTTTATTAAAATTGATTATAGAAGAAAATTGAATTTTTTCCAAGGTGAATTCATACACTAAGGTAAGTAAAACGTTTCTTAATTCAATTTTGTGTTGACATCCAAATGTACACGACGGAAGAAAAAAATAACAAATCAGCTGTGTTATTGCTACCACCTTCAAAAGATTCGCCTTGATTTTTCATATAAAAATTATAAATATCATCACTTGTGACAACTGTACCCAGTCGGTCGACAGTGTGTGAATCATCTTTAAATTCTGCAAGAATACCCTAACCTGCGCAGCGCACAGTAAAATCGACACAAAGCTGAGCGCAGAGCACAATCGTACAAACACACTAACGTACATACATGCATATATACGCTCGAATACATTTTCTTACTGTGCTCAGCCAAGGCTGGTAGTCATGCACTGTGGCGATATGAACGCACAAATGCACATACACAGGCACGAACATGAATCAAACAGCTCGCCGTGTTTAAGTGAATCGGTATAAATATTTCGTACATTAATTTTTGTGAGCGTGTAATTCTCAAAAGGTTTATTAGAAAATGTAATGACAAGGTAGTTTGTTGGTTGTGTATGGTTATCGCTTCTCGGCCTTATGGCTAAGATCAAAGTGTAGTCATCTGATAGATCCTCCATCGGAGGACAACAAATGTTAAACTGATTTTTGGAAATGGGCGGAGTGTTTTAGGAGCTTGCTCCACTTCTGTCACGGGTTGGCCCGGTATTGCAGTACCGCCGGGATTTCGGCCTTGAATAAATACAAGAAGAAATATACAAATACATTTAGCTTTGGTGGGAAGAGACATACATTTTTATATGAATACAAGTAGACGAAAATGGAAGAAATTTGTAAGTCTGTTTCTTCGGTCCGTTTGGGTAGTTTTTTTGACAACATCGAAACCAAAGCATTTGTATCATATTTTATCTATCATAAGCCACTCGTATCATTTGTTGAAATTGAAAACATTGAGGATGAATAAAATAAAATGAAGAAAATAAAATATGAACTTTAGAGCAATATTATAATGAACCTATAATTATCCCGCTCCTAATGCTGCTTTCGTCTTATTCTCTCTCAGTTTGTCTTACGGAAGGTTTCACTTCTATCCCGTCTAACCGTTAGACTGGTATTTTTTTTTTATTTTGGTCTCTCTGAACTCCGAATGGTAGTCACGCACTATTTGGCTACGGCGGCCGCCTGTTTTTATTTTTAAGCTTTATTTGTTTTTTTTTTTAAGGAGTTCAAAAATTCATCTTGCCCAAATGATGGAATTAACTCGTGAAAATGTTCATGTGTTGATGTATTTCGATTTTCGAGACACATCGATTATGGAGGCAGGAGTGCGTTGATCAACTTATTTCGACTTTTGGTGTATTGAAGCGCCACACATAGCCACTGTGAAACGGTAGTACAATGGATTCTAACTGTGGTTGTGCCAGAAACAATCGATGGTGTACGTCACCTGATAACGCAAGACCGCCATGTGACATATCGCATGATAGAGGCATCCTTGGGCATTAGTAGGACCAGCATGCATTCAATACTGAAAGAAAAATTGGTCGTCGGAAAGAATTGTTCTCGCTGGATATCACCTAATTTGACAACTACCCCAAAAATAATTCGTTTCGATCGGTGTAAATAAATGTTGTAGCATACGTATAATTTAGCATTAAGTATGTATTACTTTTGTAGCAATGGCAACACTGTAAATAGAGATTAGCATTACATTCTACACGATGTTATGTAATACACAAAAGCTTGAATTCTGTAAGCAAAAGCTCTATGCCTGAAGGTATAAAACAGCGCTCTCGTGTGATCGTCGTTGACTTTGCGAAAGACGTCCACTCGAGAGGTTTATTTTAGTGTACTCAAGAGTTTTTGTACCCACGTACCCCCTTATAATGTTGAATAAATTCAGCCGCGGTTTAAGACATCGTAACAGGTGATGAACCGTAGATCTATGCATTTCAGCCGGAAAATGCAAATAACAAGCAGCAATCGACAGTATTGGTGTTCCAAGACAAGTTTAATTCAGCAAAAGTTGTAAGCGGTAGAAGTACCTCAAAGCAAATGGTCGCATGAGCGGCTTTTTTTCGGTAAATCTGGTCAGGTTACAACTGTACCACTAGAGAAACTTAAAACAATCAATTCTGAGGGGTGCACAACCATTTGTTTGCTAGAAGTTTTTGGAGAACTAAGGAAACCCATGAAATTTACAATTCAAGGAAACCCAACTGCCAAAGACGCATCGTCCTTCACCAAGACAATGCGAGCTCTCACGTAACGACTCACACAAGCTATTTTTTTAGCACTCAAAAGATCAAATTAATGAGTCATCCGCCTTACAGCCCTGATGCGACAGCTAATGATTTATTTTTGTTTCCGAACAACAAAAATAAAATGCGGGGTTAATGTTTTTCAAGACTTTAAGAAGCTGTTGAAGCTTTTAAACGGCTCGTTTAGAGATGTCCACTTCCGAGCAGCAAAAGTGCTTTGAGAATTGATTCAAGCAAATTTCGGCATTGACTTCTAAGGAGAATATTTTGAAAAGCAGTAAAGCTATTTTCATTATTATTTTATTATACTTTCATTATTGTTCGCAAAATATAAAAGGCAACCCTGGTAGTTAAAAAATAAACTGATAATTGCATGCATTAAGTAAGAAAACTTCAATCTAATCTAATTTTCGCTTTAACACAATTTTCTATAAAAATTCGATTTTCTATGCATTTCAAATCTTTACCTTTGCAGTCAACAAAAAAATAAAAGAAAGAAATTGATTGAGAATTTTCTGCAGTACTTTCCTGTGTGACAAATACAAAAGTTACGTTAATATGATCCCCGACACAAGAAAATAAAACTTTTCTTTTGACCTATGTGAACAAAAAAATTCATTTGAATTGCTTCGTTGTTGTTGCTTTTGTGGTCATTACTTGCTGTACCGCCCAAGTGTTTAAGCGTAATGGTGAGCAAATGCGTAATAAAGCTAAGGCCATTGTGAAATTACCCCCAGAGGGCAATAGTTAAAAACAACAATAGTTACAACAACAACTACAACAATATTAATGGAGCTTTTTCCATTCCCTCCTGCTAAGAGGAATGCATTTTTCCCAAAACCTCGGACTGCCTTACAAGGCTGATTGACCCAAGCTGATTTTCGCTTCTTTTCCTTAGGGAAATAATTTTCAAGAGTTGTATTTTCCGCAGAGCTGTTTTCTTAGCCGAGTCGAAAGCAAACTCGCACACACAAATCCACAAGCTGCGTGAGAAAAAATACTCTTGTGTTTACAGTTAGCCACTCGAAGATTTCTAGCAGATGTCCACTGGTGGATTGTTAGCCATTTTACGGTGGCGATGGTGGCTGCAAATGACGGAGGAGAACGCAGCAGTAGTTGGGAGTTAACAGTCAACGGCTACAGTTGCCTTGTAGGTATGTAGGTTTTTAATTTAGACCATTTTAAGTTAAGCGCATTTTCGCTCCCCAGACAGTAACAGTAAACCAAATCTCTGCTCACAACTGCTTTTGTGCTGTTGTTTGTTTGTATTTGCATGGGTAGGTGCGTATATTTGCTTGCTATCGCTAGGTATAAAATATATTTTTTTAACATCCCACAACAAGTTGTACACTGGGAGCATTTCATTTTGAGTGCCTACAAAATTACCAGCCCTGTTTTTAGTTGAATTGTCGCTGCGGTGAATTGGGTTAACGTGCACAGCGGCCGACAAATTTTTGTGCCTCAATAAAGTAATATGCTGTGCAGACTTGCTCAAAATTTTATGTCAAAAATTTTAAATTTTATGTTCTTTCGGGTTCTTTTTTTCAATTTTTAAGAATATCACTGTAATTTAATAGTTTAATGCTGGGTGGCCCATCTGGCACCGAACTTGAACTGCCGATCTCTTTGACTTTGTCAGCTTAAATATGTATGCTTATGGTTCGATATTTATAAAATGTGCCCCATTGTGTGACTTTCGAACAAACTTGGAAAAGTTTAAGTGAAGAACTCTTACTTGAAGACGAATATTTTCGGATGGAGCTCAATTTCGACTCGCCGATTATGATAACAGTCGCACTTGTCCCTTTTGGGTGTCGGAAATCCCACAAACCCCTCGCATCTACAATGACTGACTTTTTGAGGCAGAACCTTTTTTTTCTCGATAATGAATAAGAACCCACTGCTACATTCAACATCGAGCGTGTCCTTCTCAGACAGTCAAGCAGCTACAAAGGCCTTAGACTCCACCTCCATTTCATCCAAACTAGTCTTACAGTGTAGAGAGGAGCTGGAAATGCTTAGTCATTGACTTGAAATCACTCTGATATGGGTTCCCGGTCATAGGAATATACGTCGTAATAAGATAACGGATGAGCTAGCAAGAAAACAACACAATAAAAGCATCCACTGTTTCACACTATCATGCTTTAGCCGAAAGAAGATGGAAGCAACTAACCACATGTATTGCAACAAAAAACACATGGCCGTCGTACAAAATCCAAAAGACGAATGATCTGCTAGGATGCTCTCGACCAAACATCTCACGCTTCACTGCAACTCTTACAGGCCATTGGAAAGTAGGGGATCATGCAGTCGGACTCAACCTCCCCTTCAATCCCATCTGCAGAAGCTGACGAGCGGAAGGAGCGAAGGAAAGTCGTTTCCACTACTTAGGTGAATGTCCAGGGCTAGCTAGGGCATGACTTCGCTCCTTCGGTAAGCCTTTCTTACAGCAAATTAATGAGATTTTAGACATCGAGATAAAGAATTTGCTGCTATATGTACTTGGACCTCGCGAAATGGATCTGACTTCGAACAAACAAAAAAAACAGCATCACTAAACGAGGACGGTGGTAGTAAAACGGTGCTGGTCACTAATTAGGATTATTTCACTGGAAATACTCAACCACTTCAACAACAACAATAACATGGAGCATTATCGTGACATATGAACCGATAGCTTGTTCCCCATATTAAGGAGAATGGCTAAGACGACATTTCGTTTCGACTGGTCGGTGTTGTGCACGATGTACATCATGATGATGTGCGGCCAACATCAGACCGTTAGCCGGCTCTCAGCGAAAGAATAAAAGAATCAGCTGATTGCCTGAAGTAACTGGGGTTATGACAGCGGGTTGTTTACGAAAAAACTGACTAATTGAACGAGTGTGTGAATACGTGCCACATGAGCGGATGAAATTCTGTTGCCGTGCACCCTAACCAGACTACAGAGAAGTGTGTGCTTGGGTATGATATGTGATATGAGTCCGACATCTGACGATGCAGTTAATGGCATCCTTAACTTGCAACCTCTAAATTTTCAAGAAGCATTGAAGGCGGCGTACATACTCAAGTCAAAGGCAAATATTTTGTACTTGAGTGTATTTTTATGTCTTCGCCGTTAATTTGGATTGAATGTCTTGCAGATTTTCTCTTCGCGTATATTTCATGTTGTGTTTTGTCTTTATTGACCCCAATGCCCCATTTTGCAAGCCATTGTGTTGTAGTTGATATCGTATGTTACTGCTTCTTCATTGTTGTTAGCTGACATTAAAACTGTGTCGTCTGCAAATGTAGCTATCATTGAACCTCGAGTAGTTGGCGTTGGTATATCTGCTATGTATACTAAGTGTAGTATGGGGCCCAGTACGTTTCCTTGAGGTACTCCAACTGTCGCCGTCAAGATTTCAGAGCACTCATCGTCGTATTTTATGAAGAAGTGTATATCAGTCGTGTAGCTTTTAAGGATATTAAATATGTTTTTTAGCTTATATAGAAGTCCTTTATACCATACTCTGTCAAAAGTTTTCGCGATGTCCAAATACACGGCAATGCAATATTTCTTCTTATCAAAGTCGTCTGTAATTTTGTTTACTACTCTGTGAATGTGTTTGTTTTGTTTTAGAATCGGGTCAATTCTGTCAAGCAGTATTTTCTCCAACAATTTGGAGGGGATGGGCACCAAGCTAATTCGTCTGTTCGAGCTAGCAACAGTGGCGTTCTTGTTTGGCTACAATTTGTGCAACTTTCCATACTTTTGGAAAGTATTGTAGCCTAATTCTTCCGTTGAAGAGGTCTCGTATGTAGTTTATTAGAGTATCGGGTAGCTCCTTTAGTATTTTTCCATTTATTTGGTCATACCCCGTTGTATTTTTGTCCTTAAGTTTCTTTATATTTATAATATTTGATTTCTTCCTTTCTTGTATTTTTTATTGCGTGGCCTGCATTTTCAATTGTGTTTTTATTATCCATGCTATTTGTAAATATTGTTTTAAAGTGGTCAGCTAATGTTTCAGTCTTCTCTTTGCTTATTCTTGCCCATGTGTTGGAATTTGTTTTTATTGGAGACTTGTGTGTAGTTGTTTTAGTGAGTTTTTAGTTACTTTCCATAGGGAATAGTTGGTAGCTGTAGTTGTTTCGAGGCTGCTAAGGTACTTCTTCAGTTGATTGTCATTATGTTCTTGGAGAATTTTTTTGAGTTCATTTGATGATTTGCTTAGTTTAGTTTTGTCAGCTGGGTATTTGGAGCGTTGCCAGTCTTTTCTGAGTTTGCGTTTTTGTTTGATTTTGTCTAAAATAAAAGCAGGGATTTTCTTTGTTGTTAAGGGGTTATATACCTTGTGTTGGACTAAGAAATTGAAAAATTTTTTTATGACATATTCTAAAAGTGCATCGTCTTAAAAATATAAATTCAAAAAATCATAAAGGTCGGAGCACTAGAACGAAAGTTACAGACTGTAAAAGCGCGCGACCTTTTTGGGAACGAGAAGTGCACGCAAAACTTTGGACGCGATTATCTCGAAGTCGTGTTTTTTGAAAATTACCGTCGCGGTGATCATTATTTATCAAATACTATTTGACCGATTTGCATAAACTTTTTTATTAATTATTCGAAGTTACAACCTCATGAATCTGAACGGTTCACGTGTTATAAATATTTCCATAGTTTGCTGGAATCAATTTTTTTTCTAATTTTTCAACCTCTCAAAAATCGGTTTTTGGTGTAAAGCGGTTTTCATATCGAGAAAATGTGTTTTGGGTAAATAAACCGTTCAGATTCACTAAAAAACATTTTTCTACAATAATCATTTAATTTTTTTTATTTCAGTTGAGCTGCTCATGCGCTACCGTGATCACCGCAAGCCTCTTCTAAAAAATGGCGTTTCGGGGGAGGGGCGACATAAACAATAAATAATAACATTTTTAAAAACAAAAACACCAAAATGTATTCTTCGAGAGTTATCCTTCAGTATGATATATGCCTCATTTGAATAAAAGCTCTAAAACACATTTAAAAAAAATTATGACAACCGTCCATTTTTTCGGGCCCACAAGGTATATAGCCCCTTAAAGTATCTAATATTGGTGTCGATTGTGTTACTGGCCAGTTCGGTGGAGGATTTCAAAGAGACCACAAATTTTTAAACTCCAGTAATTAAGTTGAAAATACTAAGTTAAGTTGTATATAATATTATTTCAGAATGGTTTTGGTTATCACAACATCACAAAATTTAAACTTTACAAATAAAAATACCATTAAATGTAATATGTAAATAAGTAGATAACAAGGATACATACATACAAGGATAGATACATCCACAGGAATTATTAAGTTAATCGAATTTCTGTCTTTCTTATTTTCTACATTATTTTTCAAATTTTAAATTTTCTAATTTTTTACAAAATATCTCAGTAAAATTTCGTATTATCAGAGTATTTTACCTTAATTTGAATTAGGAAAATATAATAGTTACCAAATGGCAACTTTAGCTACGAAATTGCAATTCAGCTTCATTGCACCAATTCGATCTCAGTTTAATTTTATGCAGATTTATTTATTTAGCACTTGCCTTTTACTGTACCCAGCTACTTCTGCTGTAATTTCACTTCAAAAGTTCCCCGCAATTCTGCGATCGATTTTCAAATTTACATTTACGTGTCGCTACTCCGAGTGCACTTGCTGCCTTAGGCCAATCATCGGCTTGCCATTTAAATCCTGTTTTGTTGTTTTCATCCTTAAACACTTCTTATACTTATACGCTTCAATACCTCCATTGGCGGAAGACTACGCAGAGCAGCAGCTTTTGCTGTCGTTTAATGAAATTTCATTGCCAGCAATTATGCAACAGTTAGCACTTGACAACAATATTTAACCATTGCTGTCAATGTCATGCCTACACGGCGCTTGACAAACGTAAACACACACACACACATGCACGCATTGATGCATTCGTGCATTCGCGCATAATTGCGACATTCAGATGCCTCGTATCGCAAAAGTTTCAAGTTATATTGTATTACACAGAGCTTTTATTGCACTTTTGTGTTGTTATTGCAGTTTTAACATACATTCGCATTTGCTGTTGTTGTTGTTGCCACTGCTACGGCAATTGCTTGATAACTCAATGCGCAATCAGAAATTGTCATTTAACTTGAATTATACGCGCCGTGACACGCATACTCTGCCATCCGGTGTGTGAGTGTGTGTAAAATGGCAAGAGTTGTCAGCACGCATGCAAGCATCACGTATACATGCGTACATATACATATGCATGTACGTATTTACGTTTGTAGATGGGGTAAGTGACGCACACCACAGTTAAATAAAAAATGCGAGTAGCGACGCATTTTAAAATTCCCTCAACGCTTTCACGCGGCGAAAACTCCATCATACATACATTTACGCGCACAATATGGTATGCGGCATGTGGCACGCGACACATAACGATTGAGAATGGTGGTGATGGTGGCGGCTCATAAATAATTACGTAGTAAGCACTTCAGGCACAGAACCGTTTAAATTACAATTTATACATGCAGACGTGCGACGAGGCGATAGTCAGCGGGCAACGAGTGGTTGGGCAGACAAGCAACCGGCCAGCCCGCCAGATTGTTTTCCGACTGACATTTGCAGGTATTCGATGAGGGTGAGACAATGAGTTGACTGCCTGACGTTTCACTGGCTGAGAGCTGCATGCCACATCTTTTACAACCACTTCACAGCGCGGAAAAGCCAAGCAAAGCAATTGATAATGGCTCAGCAAAGCCGTAAAATGGGATTAGTAGGCGCAATAGTTTATTGAATATTCCCAGAGTTCGAACAAAGTCAGAAACAGGTTGATTTAGATTCAATAGGAGGTTGCAACGGAGCGAGGTTTTGCGTTTGTACCTGTTATACTAATCGATTATTCTGAAAACAAAACGATTCTAAGCTAAAATATTCCATGATCTGCATACCATTCTAAATCTCGCCCACTTCATTTGAGAAAGACGTTCTCATGACAGCCTGAAAACTTGAAGCCCTCTTATATAAATACACTGAACACTTGTAACTACTCGGTCCTCATAGAAGCAGAATAGGTCGCAGTGCTTTCGGTTTCTGACAAATTCAACGCAAAAGAGGATGAAGTTATAATTATTACCGATGGCTTAAAGACAAAGTGAAAGCTAGTGTATTTACGCGAATTCCATGCTTGAGTCGTTTTGCGCTATTTTTACGAGCAGCTCGGAGCCGAACCACCTTTTTCTCAAACAATAGAAGCCTATTATTTGCACGTGCGCTGCTTTAAACTTAATTCTAATGACTAAAGAGAACAGATCCTACTTTACTTGGTAAGTCATAAGAAC
Source organism: Anastrepha obliqua (assembly GCF_027943255.1). Taxonomy (NCBI): domain Eukaryota; kingdom Metazoa; phylum Arthropoda; class Insecta; order Diptera; family Tephritidae; genus Anastrepha; species Anastrepha obliqua. Next base: position 38,138,990 of record NC_072896.1, read on the forward strand.
TTAAATAGAAGCTTTAAAGCAGATGAACTTCTAAGATACAATGGAATGCCTTATATCACTTTAAAGCTACTGTGTTCGAATGGGTTTGTGTGTGACTACTGTGGCCATGCAACACCAAACTATAGAATATGTTTCTCTAATAGCAGTCGTCCCTAGGCAGGCAATCGAACTTGCGAGAGTATCTCTACCATGAATCCTCCTCATAAAAAACCGCCGTTTAGAGACAACATAAAACTGTATGTCCTCCATTTGTGAAACAACATCGCTGCGAAGAAGTCCATATTTTGATTTGTTTTAAACAATGCCGAATAACTAACAAAAGTCAAATTTTTTCGTTATGAAATGGTTTATTCGAAACCAGAAATACGCTATCTCGGCTGGCTTCGCATTAGCGCAACCTGTTAATCCAGATTTCGAAGATCTTGCTGACGATTTATGACTCTATCTTACGAGAGACTTCCTCGATGTTCACCTTAAGGAAGGATAGATTGTTCACATACAGTATCCTGCATCGCCATCTCTACAACAAAAAAAAAAACAGTCAGACGGCATCAAGCAGTAAATGAAGCTGACCTTTCCGAGGAAGAAAATAAGATACAAGAATTTATTTTGTTTCGTAACTATGCCACTCTGTCGAATGACACTCTTCCGTCTACGTCTGGCGCATAATTCGCCAGAGTGAAATAAATAAGACGATATATTATTCAAAGGGCAACAAGACTGCCTTGACGGTGACTCGAAAGACGCATAGTGAACGGCATTGTAAAAGTGCACTGTTCCAATGCTTTTTACCGGGAATGGCTAGAAAAAGTAATAGCGAAAATTCCGGTATGCGAAAGCAGTAAGTGCATACTTGTTGAGAGTAGCAAAGGAAGGCTGGTGCGAGCGAGTGTCTAGATTCCGGGACTTTGATGTAATTCAGCAGAACTCTTCACACGCATCCGTGCTCAGAACAAAGATCTTGATACAAATCTCGTGCACTAAACAGAAATCCGCGACCAGTTCGAAAGTAGTACTGGGTATCCATATTGGGTCACTCAAGATCATGAAGTCAAAGTACGTGTGTCGACCTCACCTACACTTGGGGCGAATTAATTTTCGAGTCCAGGATAACGCAGAGGACAAAGCGTAAATATACTCAGACTGATGACTGAAGTTATATTCAAGTAAATGAACCTGCAGCATAGTAAAGCGTCTCTTTGTGAGACCACGAGCATGTATTATACTGGCAAGGCTGATCCAACACACGATGTTTAAATAGCTATGCTCGAGAGATATCGTTGCTGTAAAAATCAAGGAATCGTAATCGAGGAAGCTAATAGAAGTAATCCAGTACACAGAATGCAATAATCGGGGGCTGTGATGCAAACTCCCAGAACATAGTATGGGGAAGCAACAAATGTAGCCTGTAGCAAGTTACTGCAGTTTATTCAGTCGACTGATTTGGTTTTTACAAAACATTGGTAACAAACTAGCTTTTGAAACTAAAAAAGGCAAGAGGCGACTGATTTAACACTCACCAATAGGTTAGCTGGCAATCAAATCAAGCAATGGCGAGTTTTGGAAAAAAACTCTCTTTCAGATCATTGTCTTACCGAGGAATTTGGTACTATATCAATACCTTCTGGTAAAAAACCTCGAAATGTGGACACGGACAAGAATGGTGAGCCTGTAACAAAGTGGATACGAAAACTGAAAAAACTGAAATCAATAGAAATGATGGAAAATGCTACTGAAAAATTAGAAGGTACTTTAATAAGTTTCTTTGAGGGACTGTGCCCACTCAGGCGAAGCAGACAAAGAAAAACGATTCCTTGGTGGAACCCTGAACTATCTTAGCTTCGTGTACCGTCCAAAAAACTTCTTAAAAAACCTTAAAAACCCAAACAGAAGTGGACTGAACCAATCATCGACTTATATAAAGAGAATACCAGAAAAAAGTTCCATAGTACAGTCGAAGAAACGAAGGAAATAGCTAGTCGTTGTAAGGTTCTTCCACTAGACCTTATTAAGCGGTCTGGATTCTATTCATATACCATTTCTAAATCAGAAACGTACGCATTTCAGGGTAGCAGAACGCTTTCTGAAGTAGAAAACAGCATTGACATTAACGGTAAGAATGGTGGAACCTCTATAGCTGGTTTATTGCTAGTCAGATAGTGACAGAGGAATCGACACGCTTTTGCTTATACTCCTTTGAAAACTTTAAGCTTGATGGAATATATCCAGCAATGCTAAAGAAAGGAAACAGGCTGATTGACGACCTGAAGAGAGAAAACTGTCGGACTTTCTTCTAAAACTTGGAAGAAAATGCGTTCGCTTGATGGTCGGTCAACATACAATATTACCACCATTGGAACCATTGAGGACCCGATTTGCCTGTTTTGCCTAGAGGAGGCGTATAGCACTGCGCATTTTCTCTGTGAGTGTCCAGCAGTTCCTAGAGCAAGGTTACGAATTTTTGGTTTCGATGTCAATAGAACAAGTAAAATTAGTTCTCTTAAACTGGAGGATATTTTCAGATTTATCAAAGAATCTGGAAAATTCTGACAGGTCTAACTACCTCTATTTCTCTATCCTATTCTATATTTTTCCTTCTGTTACTTCTCTCCTTTCCTCCTTGACTATCTACACTTTCACTTTCCAGAAGTGGGCTTATTTGCCTGAGTGTTTAGGAGTAACCAAATCTCTCGGTGCTTCTTGGCACGAATTTCAAATTTCCATTTAAGTTAAAAAACATTTTTAACCAAGAGGCATTTAATGTTTTCACTTCCTTCACTCTTCTTACCATAAATGCAACCTTTTGTAAGGTTCGAAGCTCTAATGTTACAAGTGAGCGAACTTTTAATAATTAATTATGCTCAACACCAATTTTGCCTTTTATTTGTTTCTCTTTTTTACTCTCATGAATTTCACTCAATTTATAAACAGAAACGTAAGTATTCAATTCAATTTTTGTTGTTGTGGTTGAAGTGGCCAATTAGTGACTAGCACCGTTTTACTACCACTGTCTGTATAATGATTTTTGTTTTTATTTTTATTTTTTTTTTGTTGTTCTAAGTCGAATCTATTTAGGGAGGTCCAAGTATAGCAGCAAATTCTTTATCTCGATGTCTGAGATCTCATTAATTTGCTGCAGGAAAGGCTTACCAAAGGAGCGGAGTCGTGCCCTAGCTAGCCCTGAACATTCATATAAATAGTGGAAAACACTTTTCTTCGCTCCTTCCGCTTGACAGCTTCTGCAGATAGGATTGAAGGGTAGATTGAGTCTAGCTGCATGATCCCGTACTTTCCAGTGACCTGTAAGGGTTGCAGTGATGCGTGAAATGTTTGGTCGAGAACATCCTAACAGATCATTCGTCCTTTGGATTTTGTATGACGGCTACGTGTTTTTTGTTGTAATACATGTGGTTAGTTGCTTTCATCTTCTTTCGGCTAAAGCATGATATTGTGAAGCAATGGATGCTTTTATTGTGTTGAGTGTGGTGGAGACTGCCACCGTCTCTGTTATTTCTAGTGTCGACCTTTTTCTTGCTAGCTCACCCGCTATTTGATTACCCCGTATGTTTCTGTGACCGGGGACCCATATCAGAGTGATTTCAAGCCAATGACTAAGCGATTCCAGCTCCTCTCTACACTGTAAGACTAGTTTGGATGAAATGGAGTTGGAGTCTAAGGCCTTTACAGCTGCTTGACTGTCTGAGAAGATAGCTACTCTACTAGCAGCGAGGGTCCCTGTAGGAGGATCTTACTGTGACCGTACTCCTTGTTGTCCAGCTTCCTATGTCTCTGAGTTTCACCGCGCTGCAAATAGCTTTTGTTTTAATGTGTATATTTATTGGTAGCAGATGAGTTAGTACATTGAGCGCTTCAGTAGGACTGGTGCTAAGCGCTGCTGTAGTTAAGATACACGCTTTGTATCTTGTTCAGCTTAATTTTAATTGAGTATTTGTATGGCGAATTAAGCTTAATTACGGCGCCAATTTCCTAACTGGGCAATTGCGGTATAGGTGTGAACATAGTATAATAGTCTAAAAACTATTATAATTTTTATTTTATAAATAACCGAAATACTTCTCTCTACCAAATTTCTGTTTTCTTTATTTTTATGCCATTAAAAAAGGTTTCTAGTAATAGGAGTTTCAACGAGCACTACACAAGTCGATTGTCACCTCTATCACCTTACAGACCTTAATCTCTCACATACAAGTTCCTCTAGGTTTGTGCGCCAGTTAATGAAATGTCGGTATTCTTATCTGCATATGTGTTGCTGTCAGTTTGGACAGACTTGCTTATCTAGGCAGTGTTGCATAGTTGCGCCTTTAAATTTTTCTTAATATTGAGCAAAGTGCTCAAGGAAGTGCTTAGACTTGATGAGAGTCTACAAATATAAGCCGTACTCTTTGTTCAATAGATCACATTAGCGGTGTATTACCCTTTAATAGCAATGGTAACAATAAACATAATCTCAAAGCTAAGCAGGTTTATACGAGTATACTCACATACTTATTCTCGGAAAAAAATAATAAATAAAAAAATTATCCGCCACCGTTTTGCTTTTCAAACGCCAATTTTAGGCCAATATAATCGCAAGTGCTTTTCAGTTGCGGTTTTACTCATTTATTCCGCTTGAAATTGCCTGTTGATTTCTCTAGTACTACTTGTTTTAAAATCACCATTTGCTTTGTAATTCGTGCTGTGCATACGATACCACCAACAATCGGTGTGCGCCATGGCGTATGAGTGCCGGTTCCATTCGCAATAGAATGCCTTAAGTGCTGCGGCAATTTATCGAGTTGGTTTACGGGCATATGCACAGGAGTATAAAACAGTTTGCGTGAGTATATACATGCAAATATGTATCTGTGGTGTCTCGTGGGAGTATTTTCCAAATGTGCTAAAGTAGGGGAAAGCGCACGAAATGCGCCTTGATGGAATTTCATAATTTTCCGGCGCGAATTACTGGGCTATCATGTCGGCCGGCGGCAGGTGCTAAATCAATGCAATCGGTCGAAGGTCTACACTTGACTACAGGCTAACGTGGCAATGATACTGAATGTAATCGTAAGCAGTGGGCATTGAATATCAAGCCGCCTATAAAGCAATTCAAAACCATTTTCATTGCCTCTGCTTCATTGCTGATGTATGACTTTTCAGGCAGCCTACCTTTTTGACGCTTGACTTGTGTTTTTGCGTGGCTTGGTTTAGCTTAAACATAAATCCCGTTAGCAGCAGGCTCATTGCGGGTGTCTCACATCGGCGCTCGTTCCTTGCCTTTGCGCGTGGGAATTCACCTGGATTGCCCTGTCATGCAATACAAATTAAGCTGTCAACAATTTAACCATATCGTGGCACATAATCTTCACACCTAAATTATTTAAAATACCAAATAAAATGAAAGGAGCAAAAACAAAATGACTGTAATGTGGTAAACAGCTTATTTCTGATGTTGACAGCGCACGAACTTATTTTAAAATGCATACCCCCGATATGTTTACATTGTATAAGCTAATTAAAAATATTACTTTTTAAAAATTCACTTTTTTTAATCTGTGAATTTATGTAGCCACAAATTGAAACCGGTTTTTGTTTTTAATTTGTATATTTCTACATTAGATTGTTAAATTTAAATACTCTGCCTTAGATTTTGCTCAAATAAACTTTTTAATTTAATTAAATTTTTGTATACTATATTTTCAGCACTCAATTCAATTTCACATTTTATCTGTTCAATTTCAATGCATTTTACTAATATAAACATTTTAACGAAGATATGTATATATTTACTAATCAACGCCCGCTTGCTTGCCCTTTGTCCTACGTCACTTCATAGCCTCGAGTTCCTCCCACGTTGTGCTTTGTGTGAATGAGGCGCGAAAATAGAATTAAAAATTTATGTGCAGCAGTTTTTCAATGCTCTACCTTTCCATTACACGACACTCACGCATATTTATTCACTCATACATCAGCATTCACTTCAATAAATAGTCACTAGTGTACACAATAAACAATATGAACACTTCTTTCTCATGGCAGAAATACATTCGGAGGTTTTTTAATGCCTGCCGAGGGGCGACAGCTATTAGAAAATAGTTCTTCTATCATTTTGCTTTTTCATGCACGCATATTCGAACTTATGCACTCACGAATGCTAGTCACGCACCAACCTATTGGGCTGCGGCGGTTGCACTACGCGGTGCACACTATGCGTCAGGGTCATATAACTACTTCTCTTACAAAAGGCTTTTCGGTACACATTTTCATCAAAACTGCTTTGAAATTGGCGGTAAACACAAATAAACGGCCACATCTGTTTTCGGGGAAGCAGCCCCAAGACTAACCTTAACTGAACGCTTAACAGTTTTCTGAAGCTCTAAATTATCAGCTACTGGTCCAAAAAGAGGATTCATTCCTAAATATTACCTTTGCTAATTCCGTTCTGAATTTTCCTTAGCCCATCTTTGCCTTAGCAAGTCTTTTTTTAGTTTACACCGGAATTTGAGATCTCATTCACCTAAAGGTCCTCGAATCGTATCTTTGGATACATTAACACCAATTTTTCTTTTAAATTAATAATCTTCTAATGGTTTAAGTGGTTATTGCGGCAGTTAGGAAGAAGACAAGATTTTATTTAAAATTTTTGTAATCTGTATTTCTCAGTTTCCCTTCACCACTGGAGATGAATGGTTCATTCCTTCCCTGCTTCATCAATTTCTTCTCTTATGGATCTTGATTTTCTGTTACTACTGCAATTAATTTCTTTTAACCAAAAACTTGTTTCAAAAACTTTCTCTAATTTCTAATTTCCTGCGAAACGGCGTAATATTTTTCTTATTTGTTTGCCATTAAAAACTGCCGCGAACTAACTTTTTTGTACAGTAGGTACAGATAGATATTGACACGCTTGAGAGGTCGTGTTATTATACAGTAATTGTTGTAAAATAACCATGGGAAGCTACGCGACTGAGCAGTACATGAAAATTATACAATTTTATTAAGACGATGACCACCTCTCATGGAAGTGACGTGAATTAACCACCGAGGTTTTTCTCTGGCGTGGTAGTTCTTTGTTTTCAGACAAGGGGAAGATCTTTTATACTACGCTTGTAAGGTCTGGGCCCAACAATGCTTACATTATTTGGACACCACGAATGAATGACTGAATGAATGCGAATTAGGTTTGTCTTTCGACTTCACAACCTTTTGTGTGTTCTACTCATCACAGTACCACATCCAAACCTAGTTCCCTTAGTTAACCTAAAATAGAGCTGGTTTGGGCTCAGGCTATGTGTCTTTCTTTAGGCCGGAACCGGCCATCTTTTTCGCCCTATAGCATCATCTTCAAGAAGAAGAAGATCTGGAGTCCACGGAAACTGGTCGCTGTGATGACAGGAGTCAGTGGACTATATTCTAATTCTGTACAGATGGCTGCGCAATCGTAAGCATTCACTGCTTGTGCTCCTTTGATTATACCACCCTAGTAAGGGTTTTGCTTGACGCATCCCTCTCTCTTAGCCTTCGCTCTTCCCTTCTAAGCTTCTTGTTGATGGTGTGTTGTACCATTGCAAAAAAGGGTTCGAGTCCTATCAATAACGAGGCCGTGGTCTCTCTAGCCAATACATATACTACTTCGTTGCAACTTATACCCCTGTATCTTGGAGCCCATATGAGCCGGCTGCGATTGTGCATTCCTAACAAATTCAGTTCCTCGATGCACTCAAGTGCTAATGAGGATCTAGCCTAAAAGGATGACAGCGCCTTGAGTGTCACTTGACCGGCATTCGCTCATTCCTGAGGTTTCTGTCTAAGTTGATCTCAGATCGCATACACTTCCGCTTGGAAGATGCTGGGAACACTAAGCAACGGCGCAGGCCGCTTTGTTTTGGGCGCAAATATTCCAGCGCCTTTGGCTTCTGCTGTCTTCGTGCTAGCTGTATACCGTTGTAGGGAGAGTGTACCTTGTGTGTTGTTTCCTTTTGGATAGCATATATTACTTCACCTAAAGTCGCATTGAATCAATTCAAAAAGTTTTTATTGCATTCGCTCTTATTTACAAGTTATACCATCTTAAGAATCTCGTTGTCAGCTTTTGGCTTTGAAGCTCTTATATGACGGACATGCCTTTCTTGCTTGCTCTTTTGTCTTACCTTATAATTTTATGATTAGCTATGTCGACACAACACTTTGCAATAGTCCGTATGCTATTATTTAATTACTTTAAATAAACTCTAAGCATACTGGCTCAGAACTCAGTAAGAACCTATTATTCATTTTACTAAATAGATAAAGATGAGTTCGAAGTATGAAACAATTCTCTATACTTGATGCTTCCCAAAGGTCATCTGCCATGGTTTGCCATAAAGCGAAATCCTCTTTAGTGCACAATTTTTAAATTATTAAAAGGTATTCAAATGCTTAAAACTCGAAATTTCACAGTACATCCAGAGAAGTATATTAAACGAATTTTAATTAACGACTTTAAAGTGGAATTCAAAAATCCAAGCAGAGCCTTTTTAATAGCTAAAGCTGAAGAGATTTTACGTGCAATACCTGATTTCACATTAGCAAATACGGAAATTTTCCGGCAAGCAGACTCTTTTCAATGAAAAAAACCACATAATTTAAAATCACAGCAATTTCGAAAATAATTTTCAAGCACTTGGTGCACTTGAAGCCACGAAGCTAAAAGGAAGATGAAACCGTAATGCAAAGTAAAACGAAAAATTCATCAACATTCATGGCAGACGCGACGTAGTAAATGGACTGCCAATAGTTGAGTAATTCAAGCGTCGCTGAAGCATCGATAGACAGACATACAGTGCGGATGCAGAGGTAGAAGGTGTTAGGGCAACTAGAAGAGTAGAAGAGCGAGCTGCAATGCCAAACAAATTTTAAGTGCAAAATACACCATCGAAAGATATAAAAAAGTCTAAAGAAAACCCTTTTCTACAAAAATATATTCAGAACTTTAAAATGCACGAATAGGAAGATAGAAATAAACATTTGTGCTGCAGAAGTTCTCTGAATCAAAAGTTATTGTAAAGCATTTTAAATTAGATATAAATACTTATAATATTAAATAGGATTTTGTGTGGGCATTCCTTTTGTAACTCAGTCCAATTTCCATATTATGCAAGTCAGACACTTTTTTCGACTTTTTTTTTCTATTTTTGTATGGACGAGCTTCTCAAATGACTTATATGATACCAAACGCAACGAATTAAAATTTAATTGGCATATAGATTAAGATCGGGTATTGTGGCCTATTCGGGTAATGTGGTCAACGTCTGTATTTTTCATAATAACGAACATGCACTAGAAAGATTGCTTATGAACTTCATTGATTAAAATATGTGGTGAAGTGTAGTCTATTTGCTTTCAGTGGCGTGTAATATTAATGGTATTTTTTAGCAAGTGACTATTTTTAGAGCGTAAAAGTTCAGATAGAATTATTAAACTGTTCTGCATTTTTTAATGCGGTAAGAAACTCTTTTTTAAATTATTTAAACAAAATTGTGTAATACTTTTTTCTTGTAAGTGGTACAGTGGCTAATGTGGGCTAGTCAGCGTCGGGAATTGTGAACTAGTAGCCCACACATTACTGCCTTAGTATTTGCCTAATTCTTATTAAATTTTCTATACATATTTAGACATGCCAAAAATAGAGAAATTAGGAAATGGGACCCCAGTGTGATGAAAAAAGCCATCGTTGGAATGAGGAGATGGGCACACTTTTTGCATCAAAGACTTTTGATGTGCCGCGTTTTACATTACAAAGAATGGCAAGGAGTAATGCATTCCCTAACCTGCTTTTAAAAACCCCACTTGAACGTAAGCCCATACTGGACAAAGCCACAGAAAAATACCTTGCAAGAAATATATTAGAAATGGAATCAAGAATTTGCGGCTTCACAAGACACGCTCTTTGTTCCCTGACATTTCAATTGACGGAATTGCCAAAGTGCCAAACAAATTTTCAGTCCTTAAGCAATTTGCAGGAAAAGGTTGCATGGATTTCTGGGCAGACCGAAAAAATGAGCTTAGTTTTCGCTCTCCAACGGGAACGTCTTTTAATAGAACAATGGGTTCACAAAAGAAAATATAAAGCTGTTTTTCCATTTACTTGAACAAGAGTATGAGATATACTAATTTCCATCACCTGCTATACAGAATGTGGATTTATATTTACATAAGTTTAATAATTTTTTTTTGAAATAGTCAACCAAGGAGGTCATTAATTAAAATTAAAAAAAAATATATATGAATTAATTCATTGGCTTATAATTAACCCTTACAATTGTTTTTGGCGATTTTATCTAGTTTCCCACTTTACTCGAATACCCTGGGCGACATTACCCACCATTTTTCTTATCATCAACGTTTAAGGTGGTTTGAGTTTTTCTATACTATCAGACTAAGACGATTATATTAGGGTATATTTTGTAATTCAATATCTGTTAGAAAGAAAAAAAATATTGCTTTTCCATTACGATTATTTTGAAAAAAAAAGAATGTCACGGTAAAATGGTTCTCACAATACCCGACTTTACCCTATCGTGAGTTTTTTGTTTTTAACTGCATGAGAGAGAGATATCAGCAACTGCGGCTTGACAGCTGAGAATGGCGAATTGTGTAGACTTTTCTGTTCAGTAAGGTGCGGCAAGTCTACATGAATCGTTTAACGCCAGAACAATGCTTCCTAATTGTGGAAATTTACTTTGAAAAAAGGAAATCTGTTGGCGAATTTCACAGAGCGCCGGCATCAACGGTACTTAATTCTTTCGAAACGAGGAAGTAGCTGCCGTTACGGTGAATGGCGAGCGCTATTGAGCTATGCTGACTGAATTTTGTTTTCCAAACTTTAATCAGCTAAACATCGGTGGCATTTGGTTCCCACAAGATTGCGCAACTTGTAATGCAGTGCGGTTAACAATCGATTTATTATAATATTCAAGCCACCATTGACGCCAGATTTATTGGAAAAAGTGGTCAAAAATTGAACTGATCGAAGGGACTATCTAACTCGTATCAGCGGCGAACATATGCCGGTTATCTTGTTCAAAAAATAAATGCCATGAAATTATCTACCTGATTATAATAAAAAAAAATGCATTTCAACAATATTTCGGTTTTGTGTTATCATTTCGAGTTCTCAAGCTCTTAAAAAACACCCGATACTTCAATGTATGGGTACATCGACATAATCGCATCCTTTCATTAATCATCTGGCGCAAGGTAAGAGCTGCTGATTTATGATGTGAACATGCATACAATTTTGGTGATTTGAATTTTAATTTGAAAAAAAAACTAGTGTTCTATTTTTCATCGAAGGTGTTGCATCTTCAGGGAAGCACTTTTTCATAATTTATGCGCGCGCTTGGAGTTTATCGTAAGCCTTTTGGGTTCAACCAGACCCAGAGCAATAGGCAAAAGAAATAAAGTTTTGATGACAACCTCGTTTTAAACCAATTTGACCAAAAATTTTAGAATAGAAGGACTTCATCTAGCTAGAGCAGATCGCAGATACGGCGGGTGCACAACTTCAAATCTCTTTTGCCTGTATTTTTGGCATGCTTTTTCAGCTTATTATGGGTACGTTTTCTCATAGTTCTGGTGAGTTAATCATAACACTTACTTAGTGAAATTTCCAGGTATAAGTTGGTTACAAGTCTTCAAGTGCATTTCACACAAGCGCATCAACCTTGCACTTGAAAGAAATGTTGAGAAGATTGTAGACTGATTTGAGAGCATCTTACAGTAGAACTGCTTCGATGTTAGTGAAAATGTAGATTTAAAAATTGGATGTCGTATCACACTTATCGATTCAGCCAGTTTTAATCAATACTCATAGTTGGAATTTATTTTTTTAGTTAGCCTAACACAGGTTATATTTCAGGGTTAGATCCTAGTGCGTAAGTTTTTGGTTGATTGAATTTTGGTTTACATAAACATAACAGATTATTTCGTACTCATCACTTTTTAAAGTATTCGAATTTTTTTCCAGGTTTTCGGTCAAGTCAATATGATTACGCATTACAAAATAACCATTTTGAGCTATGAACATTTGATATTTAATTGATTTGATTTTGATTTCGTGAACTTGAAAGGTATAATACGGCGCTCGCCTTCTAATCTTCTTCTTACTTCAATGAAATCGGAAACTAAAAATACAAAGCAAAATCTTATATTTTTGTGGCATCTTTTGAATCGAGTTTTTAACTCCGATTCTCGACGGAAAGAAAAAGCGGGAAAGTTAATAAATAAACGCTTTTGATTCGCCTTTTAAAATTATCGTCAATAGCGAAAAATCTAGAAGTTCCTTCTCCAGAGTTCGATACACGCAGACGCTCCATCATGAGAATGCGCATATCTTTCAAGACTTTAATTTGAATATTTTTACTCAATTTGACTATTTAATTTTGAACATAGAAAGAGAATACTTTATATATTAGGCTGGCGAAAACAAGTCTTGGTTTGCCTTCGAAGCTTCTGAAGGGGCATCTGCTATATTTTCTGGATTAGGTCGAAGACAAACAAAGAGAAAACTACTATGGATGTGTAAAATGAACATACGTCTGCGATTGAATGAATTTGAAAAAGATCTTTTACAATATTCTTTTATGAGTATAATTAACCAGCCTTATTTAGTCGATGGCTTTTTTAAAGGTTAGTATTTGTGGAACAGCATCAAGAGGCACATACTTGGCAAACACCCTTGGCGGCCGCCGTAGCCGAATGGGTTGGCGCGTGACTACCATTCGGAATTCACAGAGAGAACGTAGGTTCGAATCTCTGTGAAACACCAAAATTAAGAAAAAGTTCTTTCCAATAGCGGTCGCCCCTCGGCAGGCAATGGCAAGCCTCAGAGTGTGTTTCTGCCATGAAGAAGCTCCTCATAAAAAATATCTGCAGTTCGGAGTCAGCTTGAAACTCCCTCCTTTTGTGGAACAACATCTAGACGCAAGCCACAAATAGGATGAGAAACTCGGCCCAAAATATATATATATATATATATTTAGCACCTACAGACTTTTGGGCCGAGTTTCTCATACATATATATATACATATATATAAGTATATATATATTTCAAAACCAAAACAGAAGTTTTACAAGAAATGTTTAAAACAAAAAAAAAAAAACGAGGATATGGTGAATAAAACACAAATTTTTTCCTATGCATACAAAACTTACTGTATCGGTTTGTAATTGGCCGGTCACCAAAAAATATGCTTATGGCGTTGAAGAATCCAATTTTTCACAATTCCCTACAGATTTCATTTTCCAATTCCCTATAGATTTCAGTTTACGCAGCGAATTATCTCTTATGTTCTCCATTGATTGAAAACAGGCACCTCGAGTGCGTAATTTGAGTTTTGGATAGGGGAAAATGTCAGCCCAGACATATCAGGTGAATACACTGGTGATTCTATGATAATTATTAAATTCGTGGCCAGAAATTAGTTCAAAATGAGGACGTTGTGAGATTCTATTCTGGGCTCATTCGACAATTGCTGGCGTACATCGATGATGTCTTCAAAACTACGTTGTTGGTGCTGCCGTTTCTAAACTGGATACAGAAAGAAAGTGAATAAGTCTGGTGATCTCATCAACAAACTCGTTTGCCGGTATCCACGTCCCTTTTTGACAGTTATGAGTTTGAAATTGTAAGAGACTTTGTTCCTTGGAGTGTTTGAGAGAAAGATTTTGCGGAAGATTTTTGTACCTTTGCATGTTGGCAACGGCGAGTTTCGTAGGCGATGGATGGAACAATGTGCTGTATGAGCTTTATGGCTGCATAGATATAGTGCAGTGAGTAAAGATCCAGTGGCTCAGCTGGGTAAGTTATATCATCCGAATGGATACAAACGCTCCTTCTATAAAAGTTATCCTTGCGGTATCAACAGGTGGTGACAGAGGAAGGTAAAGGCTTTCTTTGCGTTGGCAAGATCAGGCGGAAAAGTACTTAGCCTCTTGGTGTATCCAATAGATGTCGGTAAGCATGAGAAAGAAAAAATTGGCGCGATTTTTTACACGCGGCCAAAATCAGCCCAACTAATATTATTTATGTACGGTCTTACCTGATTTTTTAGTATTTTCATAATTCTTTCAAACTTTTTGCATGATCAATTCCTGATAATTTTTTAACAGAATATACCAACGTATGCATGAATGTGACAGAGAAAACTAAAATAAAATGGTAACGAGAAAAATGGTTACCTTTCTGCAGGTGAAATATTATTCTCCCTCACTTTTGCAAACTTCTTGCCCATAAATCTGGGTTAGTGTACCAATAGGTAGCTGCTACTTTTTCCAAGTTTGAAGTGTTATTGTTAGGCGTTTTTCAAATATAATACTATTTCATTATCTTTTCTTCCCATCTTTTTGGTGGCATACGAACTTCGCTTCGAAATAAATATCTCTTACTTCGTAAATAGCTACGAATCCCACTAATTTTTGCTTCCTTTGGCAGAACGAAAATGCTGCATAGCCGAGCAATGATTTGGAAGGGGTTTGTGGTAAAATTTTTCAACTTAAATTATCAGGCAAGCTTTAAGGAAATCAGAATATGGTCGAGCATTATCGTGTTATTATTTATTATTTGTGTGTCAGTGCTGGGCTCAAATAGATTTGATGTTTTCAGCAATGCACGTCTGAGATAGTTTCACTAGATCTCCATTATTCGTAAAACGTATACTACACCAAACTGATCCCACTAGGGTTTGCAATCCCGTGTTATATTTTCAATCCCGGGATTTCAGGATTACATTATCCAAATCCCGGGATCCCGGGATTGGTACCGGGATTAGGATTGGACTATTTATGAAAAATACTTACACATTATCATAGTTGAAAGTACAAAAAAACTGAAAACATAATTAAAAAATTGGTTTAATATTATTATTTATTGAAACAAAACAAAACAAAACTTAATTCATCATAAAAAACAAATAAAAAATAGTATAATACATAATGAAATTAACATTTCTTGTGTTGTTGTAAATAAGCTTTTAGAAAACACAACTCGTCCAGCGTTTCATCGTTCAAACGGCTTCTTATTTTTGTTGCAAATTGTCCTGCCGAAGAAAATGCTCGTTCAGACTCTACACTAGTAGGTTTTATCGTCATTAAATAGGAGTATGTTCTTTCCAGGTAGTCACCACGTCTCCCTCCATTTTCAAAAAGAGACATTTCTTTTTGAATTTTTGATGACAGTGTCTCAAATCTAATAGGCTGCATTGGTGCATATCCCTCTTTAATAACTTTATCTAGTTCTTCTGCTACACTTAATGGTTTTTATTACAAATTGATTCAGTTATTGAATCAAATTCTGAATCAATTTCAAGGTTTACCTCATTTGAAATAGAAGATCCAGTTGCATGAGCTGTTAGTAATGCAGTGGGATTTGAAGCGTCTAGTCTTTCAAGCAAGTCCACTATTAATTTACGGCATTTAATTGAAGAAGGAACTGTGACAAAATCTATTCCTGAGACGTTGCTTATACCATTGTGTAAGTATTGCAGTAAACCACTTAGATCTGTGCGGCGTTCTTCCATACGAAGAATGAGAGCTGCATATAATTTTTTACTTATAGCACTGTTTGCATCTTTAAGCTTCTTTAGCATAAAATTAATGGCTATGTCTGCTGTAAACAGATTGCTATCTCGACGACAGAGTGCTTCAACAGTTGTTTTTATTAGTACAAGAGCAGTAATTATATCAAATAACATTTGAATATCATCATGAGATAAATCTAGTGATTTATCTGTATTTTTTATGTCTATTAATGCTTTTT
The DNA here is from genome assembly GCF_027943255.1 of Anastrepha obliqua. Classification (NCBI taxonomy): domain Eukaryota; kingdom Metazoa; phylum Arthropoda; class Insecta; order Diptera; family Tephritidae; genus Anastrepha; species Anastrepha obliqua. The sequence continues at coordinate 38,154,784 of NC_072896.1, forward strand.
GTGTGCAATCTTTCAGTAAATAGAAACGTTCCACCATTGACAAAAGACTGCTCCACCTCGTCTTGCAGTCTTGTAATAAGACAATGTCCTTGCCAAATTCTGCTCGGATATATTGTTGTAATAAATCATTCTTTGTTGGTGACCTTCTGAACATTGATATGATTTTTCGTACCTTATTTATCAGTGGACCAATACTTGTTTCGGTTATCTCATTTCTTCTACGACTCTGACTACTGTCAAGGAATCCATCGCTGTCAAAAATATCATAAAAAAATAAATACATTTTCTGAGAATTAAATTCTTAGAAAATTTTGATGAGAAAAAAATTTCAAAATATAATTCAGACAAAAATTATATCCCGGGATTAGTTATTTCAATCCCGGGATTTCGGGATTTGAAAAAAACACCGGGATCCCGGGATTTCGGGATCCCGGGATCCCGGGGCTGCAAACCCTAGATCCCACTAAACACTCAACTTGGGGTTAGATTTATGAATGATTGTTGGCCCGTCGACGTTCACGCATCCCCGCCGAGCTACGCCAGTTCATTCATTTTGGATTATTGTAATCACCCATCGCCGCTTACAACGCCATGGAAAAAAACCATTTGCGTTTAGCCTTTTGAGCAGCTGTTGATACGAGAAAAACCGCCATTCTCATGAAAGATGGAGTGAACTAATTTTGAGTTTGAGGTGCATGCACGATTTTCCTCCCCATCAACTTAAGAAATCATTAGACTAATTATGCACTAATACACTTTTCAAAGTAATTAAACTAATGCTAGCTGTTGACTTGCTTGTACATCCTTTGCAAATATTTGCAAAAACGGACGAGCGCAAAACACAAAACACAATGGAATTACTTACCTCCTTTTCTCTTAAAGTCGTTAAATGAAAAGAAATATGCAAAAAAAGTGTAGCTAAAGCGAAAAACGTTGTAATTCAATATAGAAGAAATGGACGTTCTAAATTTTATTTTCACCCAGCTGGATGGACCTCAAATAAGCAGCGTCCTGTCGAAGGATGTGCCCTTGTGTGTGTGTCAGGGAGAGCGAATAGGTGCTACTGCCTTTTACGAATGCTGTTGCACTGCTGTTGTTGCATTTGTTGTTGTTTTTAAAGTTTTATTGCAACTTAACGTGATGCTATATTGATTTCACAGTCTGCTCGTATTTTACCTTTTTCGCCTCTCTTGTCACTTTGCATTGGATTGCGTTTTTCCTTATGCTTTTCCAAGAATTCTTTTATAGCTACTTTAAATTTTCCTGCTTTCCATTTTCGTTCATTTCGCTATTCGATTCTATCACAATTTTCTAGTATTTTTAAGCATTGGAAATAAATGCTGGAGCGAGAACTTGAAGTGGTGGGTAAGGGAAAGCGCAGTTGACTTGAAGATAGCGGGAAGTTGCGATGCCGATAAAATTGCTTCAATAGATAGCTTTCAAGGGTTAAACATACAAATATATCAGTATACATATACGAGTACATATTTATATACAGCCGCATATGTGCGTACCATTCCACAAAGGCTAGAGAATATGGCGGATCTAACACAGACAGCAGGTTTTTCAACTTTTTCCAAGCCCCTACGATGGAGTTCAACATCGAACCACCTTCTACTTTTCAGGTATTGTGATGCACAAAAAACAGGAATGAAATCGAGTGAGCTTCGTGCAGTGATTGAAGTTTTTGAAGTTTATCTACTTCGCGACATGTCTCCTTGCTTTCCTTGCAATGGAAAACGATGCTAAATTTCAGAGCAAAGTTCCAAGTATAAAGGATATAAAATAAAAGCACAAAAACAAAAAAAAAAACGCCCAGGAGAATATAAAAAGCGACTTGTAAATATGTATACATGTAGTGAAAAGAATGAAGAAGTGTTCGCACGAGAAAGTTCAACTAATGCGATTCTATAGATGCACACTCTACAAATACGGTGATCTCACATATAAATATGTATGTACGAGGTGTGTTCAAAAAGTATCGCAAATTTTGTGTTTTTTCATAAACTATTTATTTATTCATTAATATCTATTTTATCCCCTTCAAAGTAATCCCCATGAGATATTATGCACTTGTGCCAACGTTTTTTCCAATCTTCGAAGCACTTCAAAAAATCATTTTTTTATCTTATTCAGCTCCTCCTTCGATGCCGTCTTTATCTCACCAATCGTAGCGTAGCGCCAAAAAAAAAGTCACAGGGGGCCAGATCTTGGGACTACGGTGGCTGTGGCATCATTAGAGAGTTGCTTTTCGCAAAAAGTCGCGCACAAGCAACGATGTGTGAGCAGGGACGTTATCGGGATGCAAGAGCCCATTTTTGTTCTTTCCCAAATCCGGGCGTTTCTCGCTTCTGGCGGATTGCTTTGCGCAAATTGCGCATAACTGGTTGATAATATTCCTTATTTTTGCCCTGTGGGAAGAACTCATGATGTACAACGCGCCTGCAATTGAAGAAAACGGTAAGCAAAACTTTTACATTCGACCGAACTTGTCGCACATTTTTCGGTCTTGGTTTGTGCGGCAGCTTCCATTGAGAGGATTGGGCTTTGGTTTTGACGTCATAACCACAAACCCACGATTCATCACCAGTTATGAACCTCTGGAGCAAATTTGGGTCGTTGCGGATAGGGTCCACCATCTCATTAGCAATGTTCATGCGATGCTGCTTTTGGTCGAAATTGAGCAGTTTTGGTACCAATTTTGCGGCGTACCGTCTCATGCCCAAATCATTGAAAAAAATGGAATGGTACGAGCCAATCGATATGTCTAGGTCCTCAGCAACTTCTCTAACGGCGATTCGACGATTGGCCAAAACCATTTTCTTCACTTCATCAATTTTTTCATCTGTTGTTGAAGTGGCCTTGTCTCATTTCGGCCTTCTGAGAACATTTTGTACCACCGATAAATGTTGCTTTGGTCCAAAGTATGACACAGTCAACATTCGGAATGCATCCGCGCAATTAATTTCATTTTTCACACAAAAAAACACTAAACACGTGCAAGCAAAGCAGCTGTCAACAATTAACTGAACATTCAAAATGACCGAACTCTGCGAACTGCGAAAATTCAAAAATCGCTATACTTTTTGAACACACCTCGTATGTATAAACAAGTGCCATTGTACAAGCATGTGAATCGTGATTACCCTGCGGTGAAACCTACCAGTCCGAGCTGCGTTAATATTAAAAAAATGACTTTTTTGCTTTTAGCTTCATGCTCTTAAAAAAGCTGTTTCAAATTCCAGCTAATAGTTTGAGGTTTTCGTTTGGGGGACTTATTTTCAGATGGGTGGTTATCGAGATGAGTGGTTATCGATATCTCAATAGTTACACGGTGAATTTCGTGACCTCTTAAGAATAGCTCTCAGAGAGGGGCGATTTTTAACCTTTATAAAAGCGCAACCAGTTTGATGTTATTTGCATAGGAAAATACTTTCCGTATAACTCCTGACAAGTCCAGTGAAACCTTCAAATCCCATAAAAGGACGGGTTATTGACTAATTTCAGTTCGCGCCACTTGTTGTACTTTTGTTGTACATTCGATGTTGTTTATTTACAAACAATAAAATTTTACATATGAAATTACGAATAATAATCATACGGCCGAATTTGTAAGAAATAAATAAGGCTTGCTTCCAACGCCTCCAAAAGATGTCTGTTACATATTTTATTCTGCTGGGATGCCTGACAGCATTTGTAAATGCATACATACATACATACGTGTGCATGTTAAACCAGTTTTTACGTGCTGCCATTAAGCGATCAATGGGAAAGTACTTGAAAATAAATCTTTGAAATACTACACTCGTATTGCGATTTTTATTCGCATTTAATTGCAATTTAAATCGATTTTGCATTTGCTTGAACTTTGAAAAGGTAAACACAAACTCACGTGGCAGACTATTTGCCAGCTTAGCATTAAATTTATACTCGATAAAGTTTATTTCAAAATCGAATGGCATTATGCGTGATGTACTTATAGGATATCTTAAGTTAATTAAGCATAAAAATTAAAGGCTTATGGAAATTTATAGTTTAAAAGTAATGAAAATTAGCAAAAATGGATAAATACCTCGCTCACCGTCTGTAATTTTCAACAATTAAAATATTGATATTTAATTGAATAGTGACGAAACCTTTAAAAACTCTTCCCAAATGTTATATGGTTAAAACAGATTTTGGGAAAATGGCATGACATCGTTCAATTTTATATAAAAGTGAAAGTTTGTTGGCTTGTTTGCTTGTTTGTAATTTGTACTCGTCCGAATGCGCTGAAATTTTAATATGATTTTGTGGGTACGCCTGGAGAGGTTTGGTTTTTTGGTGTTGTCAGGTAACTCTGTGGTCGAGATATTTCGCAAACTCCAATTTTTGTCAAATTTGGTTTATAGTCAAGATATGTCTGGAAATTCCACCACCGACCAGATCTTCACACTATGCTAAATCTTGGAAAAACCCCAGTAAAAAGATAACGACATAACTCATCATCTCTTTGTTTATTATAAGGCTGCTTTCGATAGCCCGATAAGTGGTCGCCTATAAGCCACAATGTCTGAGTTCGGTATTTCCGCAAAACGGATTCTACTTTGCAAAATGATATTGAGCAACACGTCTGTCTCTGTCAAGGTTGAAGAATTCCTTTCCCAATCTTTCAAAACCGAGCGAGGTTTCAGACAAGGCGGTCCACTATCACGCGACCTCCTCAACTTCCTCATAGAACTCATGGAACGTGGTACTGCGGAGAACCAGTGTTCATCGATATGACACTATTTTCACCAAAAGTGTCCAGCTCCTTGCATATGCTGATGACATTGAGGGAATTGCAAGCGAGATGTTACCGCGTCATTTTCCGCTATCGAAAGAGAGTCAACTAGAGAAAGTCTGGTGGTTAAGGAGGGCAAGAGGAAGTATATGCTGTTCACTAGAAAAGACGTTTCACGACGTTTTGGATCCAGCATTTTAGCGGAAACTCTATGGCGTTGAAGCATGGGTTGTGTCGCATACCGACGCAGCTGCTCTTGGGGTATTCGACCGCTGAATACCGCTACTACCACCGAATGATCCACGAGCTGTAGGAGCTCTACGACGATGTGGACATAGTGAGACACATCAATAATCAGCGTTTACGCTGGCTGGACCACGTCGAGCATGTGGATGCAAAGAAGGTGTTCGGGTGGCAAGTTAGAGGATAACGACGTAGGGGAAGACCATGCCTCCGGTGGAAGAACCAAGCCGAGGGAACCCCATCATCGCTTGGTGGAACAAATCGGAGAAGGCGCGCACAAAGCAGAGACGCCTGGCGAGACTTGTTACAGTCGGCTTTACTCCAGTAACGGTTTGTGATCCTTGATCAGGTCATATAAGTAAGTAATGTATAACAATTTCAAGATGACGTTACTGAACACCAGCAGCGCCGTCAGAATTGGGAAGGACCTCTCCGAGCCGTTTGATACGAAACGAGGTTTCACACAGGGTGACTCGCTGTCGTGTGACTTCTTTAACATGTTCGAGAGCATCGTAAGAGCCGCAGAACTTAATCGCTCAGGCAAAATTTTTTATAAGAGCGTACAATTGTTGGCGTATACCGATGATATTGACACTATCGGCCGTAACAACCGCGCTGTTAGTTCTGCCCTCTCCAAACTGAAAGAGGCAAAGCGAATGGGTCTGATGGTGAACGAGGACAAAACGAAGTTCCTCCTATCTTCAAACAAACAGTTGGCGCACTCACGTATCGGCACCCACGTCATTATCGACAGTTATAATTTTGAGGTTGTAAAGGACTTCGTATACTGAGGAACCAGCATTAACACCGATAACACTGTCAGCCTTGAAATCCAACGTAGAATCTCTCTTGCCAACAAGTGCTACTTTGGACTATGTAGGCAATTGAGTAGTAAGGCCTCTCCGGACGAGAAAAACTAACACTCTACAAGGCTTTCATCATCCCCATCCTAACGTGTGGCGCAGAAACGTGGACGATGACAACATCCGATGAAGCGACGCTCGAGGGTTTGAGAGAAAGATTCTGCGTAAGATTTTTGGATTTTGCACGTTGGCGTCCGTGAGTATTGTAGGCGATCTAATAATGAGCTGTATGAGCTTTACGACGACATAGACATAGCGCAGCGAATAAAGATCCAGCGGCTACGTTGGCTGGGTCATGTCGTCCGAATGGATACAAACGCTCCGGCTCTGAAAGTATTCCATGCGGTACCAGCTGGTAGTAGCAGAGGAAGAGGAAGGCCTCCTCTGCGTTGGAAATATCAGGTGGAGAAGGACTTGGCTTCACTTGGTGTGTCCAACTGGCGCCGGTTAGCACGAGAAAGAAACGACTGGCGCGCTTTTTTAATTTCGGTCAGAATCGCGTAAGCGGTTATCGCGCCAATTAAGAAGAAGATTCTGTATAATTAAAAGGATCTCATTCAAAAAGGATTAAAACAAGTGAATTTTTAAGCATTCAAAATATCGCATTGGTGAGACATCCATTATGCAAACCTAATTTCAACCCAATGATTTCTTCTTGTTCTCGCAAGTGCGAAGTCGATGTATCTCGATGCCTGATGAAGAGATTGATGCGCTCAAATCATTTGTTTTAAGCCAGCCACATCCTCAAAAAATGCTCGAAAAATTGGTTTGAACGCACTACATGCAACATTTATTGGTCTTTTAACTTATTTTTGTTCTAAATTTTTCCATAAATTAAAATAAAATAAAATGCAAGCGTTCAGCTTGAATGAAATTCGCATTTTGGGTGTAGGTGGGTTAATAGCTCCTGTTTCCCCTTAAAAATTCGACATGACAAAATTAATACTAAATGTCTACTTTTGCAGGAAATTTACGCGACCTACCAAACATGAATTGAGTCACCGATAGGTACAAAAATACAGAACCAGTCTGTTGGCCCATTGAAATGTTGTTGAAATGCCGCGTCACGCTTCGCACACAAATCCTAGCTGAAGTTGTGTGTCACATACATATGTTTATATACATCTGTGTATGTGCATGAGTGCATGCGCGCCTTTTTGAATGTGCATATACAAACACATACAAACACACAGAAACACATGTAAGTAAATTTAAAATGTGACTGCGCCTGTGTCTAGTGTGTAAATAAAGCGACGTCCAAGCGTAAAAAAGGCAAAGTGCAGCCGAGTGTAACAACAACAGCAAACACAAAATATTACATTCGGACGTGAGGCATTTGCTTTTTCATGCCAAATTCATATTTACACAACGTAAAAAGGCGCAAGATTTACTTTTAGCCCCCTCGCTTATTTTTAGCTGTTAAAACATTCATCTTTTTTAGTTTTTATATGTATTTACATTACACATATACAGTTTTTTGTTTTTTTTTTTTTTCAATTTTTCTCTTTTTTGCATTCCTTTTTCAACGCGACTGTAATAAATTCAGAAGACCAGTGACGCGAACAAGCGAATGAATGAACCACCAGTGCCACATGACAATTGCGCTCAGCGTACATACCAAAAACAAAAAAAGCTATAATAACAACAACAAAGTGAAACACTCATACATGCGCATGAATATAGTTCAACTCACACATATGCAAACCTATAAAATTGCACGTATATGTGTGATTTTTTTAGATGCCTCAGCATGGGGCAACAGCGGATGCCCAAAAACCAACCTGCCCCGGTGCATGCCAATGCATTGAGACGTACATAGGTACGCTGCATACACAGACAGATAGTAGTTGGTCAGAGCAGCGATTATATGTACCTACATGCATACGTATGTGTGTGTGAATACGTTGAATGCTCTGTCTGCCAAAATGAATGTGACCGATATTTCTTTGAATGGGGTTGCTAAATTAGGGGGACGCTGTACCGACCGCGCATGGTCGCGGTGGTAGTGGTGGTGGAGTGCGCTAAGGTGGTCGGTTTCCACGAGCATGCCAACCATACGCCTTACAAACACACATACTTGTGTATGATATTCTAAAAAATTTTGTTTGTTTACACAATTTGCATATATTGCACAAATATGTACGTAGGTAGGCAAGTATGTATTTAATATTGTCCGCTACACAGTGGTGTGTTGTTTGATTTGGCAGGCACAAGCATTGCTGGGCATGAGGCTCCTTACATACATATTTATAAGCAAAATTTTTAGCGTGTTGGCTTAATTAGCAAAATTCTACAAATTTGCTTTTCAATTTGGTATTTCACAGTTTTTACTTTAAAATAAATTTTAGGACAGCGAATTGTCTTTTTGTACTCTTTAATTTTATCTTTTGTTTCTCCTTCTTAATTGGCGCGATAACCGCTTACGCGATTTTGACCGAGTTTAACAAAGCGCACATGTCGTTTCTTCCTCGTGCTAACCGGCGCCCATTGCGCACACCAAGGTAAGCCAAGTCCTTCTCCACCTGATCTTTCCAACACAGAGGAGGCCTTCCTCCTCCTCTACTACTACCAGCTGGTACCGCATCGAATACTTTCAGAGCCGGAGCGTTTGTATCCATTCGGACGACATGACCCAGCCAACGTAGCCGCTGGATCTTTATTCGCTGCGCTATATCTATGTCGTCGTAAAGCTCATACAGCTCATCGTTCCACTCGCCGTTGCCAACGTGGAAAGGTCCAAAAATCTTACGCAGAATCTTTCTCTCGAACACTTCAAGCGTCGCTTCATCGGATGTTGTCATCGTCCACGCTTCTGCGCCTCACGTTAGGACGGGATTGATGAGAGCCTTGTAGAGTGTTAGTTTTGTTCGTCGAGAGGACTTTACTACTCATTTGCCTAGTTAGTCCAAAGTAGCAGAGAGATCTTTGTTGGATTTCAAGGCTGACATTGTTATCGGTGTTAATGCTGGTTCCTAAGTATACGAAGTCCTTTACGACCTCGAAATTATAACTGTCCACAGTGACGTGGGCGCCGATACGCGAGGGCGCCGACTGTTTGTTTGAAGACAGGAGGAACTTCGTTTTGTCCTCGTTCACCATCAGACCCATTCGCTTTGCCTCTTTCAGTTTGGAGAAGGCAGAACTAACAGCGCGGTTGTTAAGGCCGATGTTATGCAGAATACCATTCCCAAAATTTGGAATACGAACTTAACGGGAGATCCGTCTTCTCAGGTTTTGACGTTATCTGATATGAATTCGATGGCATACGTTAATTTTGAACTCATTAAAATTACTAACTCTTTGGCGTTAGAGTCCACTATCCTTCCGAGCTCCTCGTTCCTGTTGTGCATCTTGATGTTGAGAAATACACGTGGAGGTTTGCCTTTGCCCTTCGAGAGGTGATCGCTATTAGAAAACATTTTGTCTATATTAATTATCATCATCTGCTTTGTATATATTCTCAGCACTAGCAGGTGTAATATAGGACGCACAATGATAATTTTTTGTATTTTCACGCACCAACATGCAAAATTAGTCCATAAGAGAATCACCATTCACTAGATGCACAATCGAAGAACAGCAACGAGGCTGAATAGATATTAATATATAAGAAACTAAAATGCTTTCATGCTAACTTTTACCCACCTCGAAGTGAAAGCGGAAAATGGCAATAGAAATAGAAGTGCCAAGCGGAAGTGAAAGCGGAAGCAAAGTCACCATTACCGTCGCGCCTGGCACATTGCACAAACTCGTAAAGATAATCAGCATACAAACAAACGCAAATGCGCATAGAAATACCATTTGTATGTGTAGGTGGACTAGCACAAAAAGGCAAACAAATGCACGCACAGCCAAACTACCCTATAGGAAAATGATTATCGACCCAGACAAAAAGGGTTTAGCTGTAAAAACCATCTGTTCAGTATACGTCAAACGTAAATAAAATAATAGACGCAATCTTAAACAACCTTTAGTTATTGGATCAAGCAAAATTAACGAATTAAGCGGCGTCAACTCGCCCCTGTCACGGGTAAGCAATAATAAAGACTTGGGTGTACTATTTGATTCTAAGCTTACTTTTGCTAATCTTAAGCCATTATTGCTTTTGTTAGGCACCATAGCTCAGATTACTCCAATCCTTATACGCTGAAGTTTTCGTTTCTTTTCGATGCCTCATTTGGTATCCGTATTATACGTGCCCCACTGCTAGAATTGAACAAATCCAAAAAGTATTCTTACTTTTCGTGTTGCGTAATTTATGCTTTTCGGATCCTACCCCTACTTTTGAAGCAAGATGTTTGCCGAATAGCTTACAATCATTACAGAATAGTAAAATAATCGTATTAATTGCCTTTCATTTTCGGTTTGATTCGTGGTGCTGTTGACTGTCACGTGCTTCTTGAGAAGAATTTCTTTAATATTCCGGCCAGAGCTATTCACAATTCTTAGTTTTTCTATGTTGGTCTCTCAAGATATCTCTATGCTCGAAATGTTACTAGAGCTCTTAATGAAATTAATAAAATCTCAAAATTTATTGACAACACGTTTTTTTGGCATGAATATTTATTTTGACCTATATATGGCAAGCAATGGGCTGTTTGTATTGCACAGGTGTTTAATTCACAAGTTTTTTTTTTTAACACTTTAACGCCACTAAAAGCACCTCAAGTCCGACGGTTTATCCTACAAGGATACCGTTTTGGTAATTACGTGTGGAGGCCGTCGTGAGCAATAAGCTCAATCGTCAGTTATATTCGTCTACTGTTCGTCTTGCTGCTTTTTATCAATGCGGCAGTTGTGGTTGCTGCCGCGTTCCTCTCGCGTCGTTCCTTCGCCTTAAATCAATGTTGCGAAGTTCCACGATAATTCGAGTTGCAAAAACTTGCACTGTCCTCCATTTTTCATTCGACTTAAGCATTTGTGGAACTAGGTTAATAGGCGTCAGCAACACACCAGTTGTTCTTGCTAGGTCCTCGCGTCCCTTAACGAATCTGCTACAATAGAAGGCCACATGTTCGACCGTCTCCTTTTCCTTCAAGCATTCTGGACAATAAGGGCTACCATCTAAGTATAGGCGATGCAGATATTTTTGGAAACATCCTTGTCCACTTAATAGCTGCGTTAGGAAGAAATCAACGTCTCCGTGTTTCCGACAGATCCACTCGTTAATCCGTGGGATCAACCTATGCGTCCACCGGCCTTTTGATGACTGGACCCACTTTGATTGCCAGTCAGCTATAGAGGTAGAACGTTCTGCTTGTTTGAATTCGTCTGTCGGCTTCATACCTTACGAGCAGTACAACCTCTTCTGTTAGTTTGCCCGGATGTTTATAGGCATTTTGCTAGCTATGACGCACATTGCATCGCCCGACACCGTTCTATAGGCACATGCGGTCCTCAACGCACTTGTTCTACTGACTTGCAGTAGTTCTGTAAATAGCACTTTTTTGCTCCAGCCCAGATTGGAGAGGCGTACAACATTATGGAATCTGTCACAGTGGAAAGATTTTTTCTCCTGGCACCCTGTGATCCTCCTAAGTTCGGTAGCATGTCCATAAGTGCGTTGTTAACCTTATTTGTGGTGTGCGTCTTGATGTTGTTTCACAAATGGAGGAACCTACAGTTTCAAGACGACTCCGAACGGTAGATATTTTTATGAGGAGCTTTTTCATGGCAGAATTACACTCAGAGGTTTGCCCATCTTTCCCATATACTTGGTGAAAATTGTTTTGAACTGATCAAGTCTCACTGTCTCAATTGATTTTTGTCGGTTGTACAATATTATGTTTCGAGGGCTTCATTACTCACCAATGACCAGAGAGAGAAAGAGAAAGAGAAAGAGAGATAGTGAAAAAGTAAGAGAGATCCCGTTGCTATTATAATATTATCTCTGACAAAACTAAGGAGTGTTTTGATTTTGTCTACTTGTAGTGCGTTTGTAATGAAGGCTTGTCTGTTAAATTCCTTATGGGTCGCGTAATGTTCTGATTCTTAACTTAACCAGATATGTATGGTATATGCATGTACTACGACCTAAAGAGATAAATTATTATCTTACGCCACGGTGGAGGGAAGATAATGTTCTTGTAAATCTTGAACTGGCTTTTAGTAGCGAAGATATCTGTCACCTTGCACAGGTGCCCATTTGAAGCATAATTTGTTCGTGATGGTATTGAAAGCTTTCCTACACGAACTGCGATTTTCATCGAATTTCATTTAGATGTGTTTGTTGGTCGACCTATTATCTGCTTACTGTTCTCAGAAGTACTTCTGTAATGTATGCCTCTATCTGAATACTAAATAGCTATCCTGACCCGCGCTAGTGAAGAGAAGCCTCTTGTAGGTATGCAATACACCCCGTGAATGGATGTCATGATAAATCTTGGAGTGTATCGTTTAAGACTGCCATACTAGAAGCTTAGGTAATTCTTTGTTATAATCGAATCTATTTGGTGAAAATACTTTTCAATTAAATGTTAAGTAAAACCTTGGAAAGCACCGATGTTCGGTGATAATAGGAAGTATTGTACTTTCTCCTATTACATTGATCAAGTTTGGTTATATTACACTTACCTTTTTCCGCATTCCCTTCACTGAGTCAAAATCACAGCTCTTGACTACAATACGCGCAGGAGGGTATTTAAAGGTGCAACGAGGGGCATGTTGCGTGTTGCTCATATCGTTTCAAGCATGCTGATAGAGTATAGGCATTGGAATTTGTTGAGAGTGGCCTGCGTGGCTTTCGACTCTGTTTCTTCCACAAGGCGAGCTCAACAAACTTGTATGCATGTATTTGGCAATGGTTTGTTAGATCCATATATCCAAATTGAGTTTGACACCCACAAAATGATAAGAGAGGATATATCGGCTTGGATATATTTATCCTGGTAGAGTTTCCTAGGGTATTCCTACTCAAGCCAGGAGTCATTTTGACCTCATCATTTCATGCCGACTGATTTTAATACTGAAGGCAGACGCCATCCAATGGATGACGAAACCAACCATCAGCTGGTCCAATAGCGGTGGGTACGTGCGTAGGATGCTGCGAAACGTGTCGAAAAAAAATTGTAACAACTCATTTAATACCGGCTGAAATTTTTTTTGTGTATTGTTAACATTTAGTAAAATAAAAAAAAAAAGTCAGCTGCGCCGTAGAGAGGGGAAAATACGTCCGCTGAATAGGCGAACTTGTAAAATAAATTGAAATGTAAAACTACTTTATGCCGATTGAATTTTTTTTACATAATTTTGGACTCATATGAAAATATAATAATGATGGTCAGCTGCGTTTATAGCGGTGGGAAGACCGTCAGCCGAAGCATTGAAAATTCCGCGCGCCGCCGAGATGTATGAACGCAATGATACATTCTTGAAAGCTAAATCATCATTCTTGACTATAAAACTTAACAGTATAAAAACGCAGTCGAAAATCGGCCCCTGGCTCGCGGACTAAAATATTCTAGAGAAATAGTTAAATATACATAAATATGTTCGTCTCTTTCGGATTTCTATTTCGTCAATCTTCTTGTTGAATGCTTTCTATAAGAGTTTCATATTGTGCTTTCCAACCTATCTCTTCATTTGCATATATCTGCACATCAATCTGCAATGGTTAAAAATGAAACCATATCGAAACGCGTTAGACAGTTCTGCAGATAGTAACAATCGCAACTTAGAAGTTTTGCCCGTAAAAATAGATAGTAAAAATGAAATCAGAACCATTAACGTGCCCTAAAGGACCACTTCTGCACTAGTTGTAAACTTTTTTAAATCTACTGTGTTCTCATACAGTACTTCTACCTATGCATGAATGCACTTTATCACGACACATATTTTTAGGCGTCACTTCGGCTTGACCCAAACCTAAATCATACACGCTAGAATATATCTAAAGAGGCTGTCCTTAGTATGCAACGGAGTATGTTTAGTGATGGGTTCTTCAGATTCTACCTTTTATGCTAGCTTTTGCCTTTTCACATCAACACCAAAACATACAAGAGGGAGGAGCTCATAGCCGTCCAGTGGCAGCGTTGCTGTCCTCAGTACATAGCCTACTTTAAGGCGCAAAACCACATAATCTCAGCTGTAGACAATGCAATAAACAACAAAAATTAGTTTTCTTCCGCACACAGACGCACACACACACATACACGAGACGCATGGCGCAAAAGTAGAAAAACCAACACATATTTTTTCTCCTATCTAAGGTTGAAGTGGAAAAAGGCTAGAAATTCTTTACTGTTATGCTCTTTATCAGCTATTAAATTCGTTTGTGTATGACCGTATTTGCAATCTTTATTTGTTTATGTTTCTTGGCTGAAGTGTTTGTGTCAGCACGTCTCGGTGTGTGTGTGCGTATTTTCGGAATGTCCTTTCACCAGCCGAATAAGGCCGTATTCATTTTTTTTTATTTTACTTTTTTAGATACACTTTTGGTATTTTTATGACTAAGGTTGCGGCAGCTTTCTCCTTTTCCTGTTTTCGGTTGAGCAATCTTTGTGTAGTCTTCCTGTTATTTGTTATTGCTATTTTTGTTTATTCATCTACTTTTCTCATTGCCCTTATTTTTATTTACGCATATAATCGCTCTACTTAGCCGCATCCTCTGCCGGATATAAATATTATGTTATCGCTTTTATGGTCCATTTTTATTAAGGCAATCAGTCAACTTTGATTGTTTGGCGTTATTTAAATGTGTTTCAGTGAGCGAACATCCGACCGATTTACAGGCTCATAAGCCAATGAGTGTCCGATGACATTGTCGCACAAAGACATTTCACGGGCTTTAGATGAAAAAACAAAACATTTCTGGCAGTATGTAAAAAAGGTCCTCATATATTTTGATACGCTTTTTTCTAGTTAATCATTAAACAAATCCTTCACATCAACATATCATCAAAGATCTAAATGCTTGCGACCTTAACCCTCAACTCATAAGTCTCTGAGATTAGTCAGAAATTTATAAGTATTATTTTTTAAGTACGTTTCGCATCGGAAAGCGTTACTTCTTCTTCTTCCCCTTCCTTAGCATGATAGCCCTGGATGTGCCACTGCTTCTGCAGGAAAGCGTTACTAATGTTTTTTATTTGTTATTAAACTAACTACGACCGGAAGATTAAAGAGTCTACAGTTCGTTTAAAAAGTTCGTACAGAAATTAAAACTACTTAATTATTTGGGGTAAACCTTTTTTATTTTCCGACATAGTCTACTTTTACGCTTATACACTTCGTCCAACGCTGTTATAGTTAGCTGATAATATGATTTCTCCAAGCCTGAAAACGAGCAATTCGTTTCTGCAGTGACCTCCTCGTTTGGAAGAAATATTTTTCTTGCCAGCCATTTCTGTAAATTGGGGAAAAATAGTGTAGAGTAGTGGGAGGGATCTCAGGGTGCTAAGTGTGGAAGGGGGAAAATGAAATGGGGATATGTGAAATAAGTTGGAAAACTATTTCCATTAATAATGCGACCACACACTGCTAATACGTGAGCTGGTGTGTTGTCGTGAAGGAAAAGGAGAATCGCTCGACTTCCTCCATTCAAATGAATGCGGCACATAAAGGAATGCATAGATCTACTAACTGAATATACCCTCGATATTGGCCAGTAGTACCAACTCTCTGACTAAACACGGACGTTTCAAACGTCTCCAAAAAAATTTTGAAAAAATAAAATAATTATGAGAATGGTATGGAATTGGTATGGAGTATTTTGTATTCAAATGTCTTTGGTTCTTTTGAACATTTAGCAAATTTTTTCGTGTTATTTTTTAGGATAAAGTATAGTTTTGTAACAAACTTCTTATTCTTCTTAATTGGCGCGATAACCGCTTACGCGCTTTTGGCCGAGTTTAACAAAGCGCACCAGTCGTTTCTTTCTCGTGCTAAACGTCGCCGGTTGTACACACAACGTCAAACCAAGTCCTTCTCCACCTGATCTTTCCAACGTAAAGAAGGCTGCCACCAGCTGATACCGCATGGAATACTTTCAGAGCCAGAGCGTTTGTATCCATTCGGACGACTTGACCCAGCCAACGTAGCCGCTGGGCCTTTATTCGCTGCGCTATCTCTATGTCGTCGTAAAGCTCGTACAGGTCACCGCTCCATCGCCTGCGATATTTGCTGTTGCCAACGTGCAAAGGTCCAAAAATCTTATGCAGAATCTTTCTCTCATACACTCCAAGTGTCGCTTCATCGGATGTTGTCATCGTCCACGCTTCTGCGTGATGAGAGTCTTGTAGAGTATTAGTTTTGTTCGTCGAGAGAGGACTTTACTACTCAATTGCCTAGTTAGTCCAAAGTAGCACTTGTTAGCAAGAGATATTTAAAGGCTGACATTGTTATCGGTGTTAATGCTGGTTCCTAAATAAACGAAGTCTTTTACAACCGAAATTATAACAGTGACGTGGGTGCCGATACGTGAGTGCGCCGACTGTTTGTTTGAAGACAGGAGGTTCTTCGTCATTTGAAAAAACAGCAATACATTTTACGCTCATACTAATACGAGTATGTACCACAGTAAGCACACAGGAAGGCGCATAGCGGATGAGCTGATGAGCTGGCTAGGCATAAGCTGGCTGAGATGATTTCCCCTGCAAAGAGAGGGCGAGTTCCATAGAGTCCTATGGGTAGCACTGAGGTGAGCCTCTGCATAAATCGCAGTCCCTTTGATAGTAACTATATATATGGAGGATAATGAAATGGCATCAGCCTAGTATCAAAACTTAAATTTTGGTTTTTACATAGGCTTGTAGAACTGAGTGGAGAAGAGCGGAGTGTCTACCCATAAGTTGTGATTCTATGTTTATACTATTACAGCAAATCTCGTATGATTTTCGTGGGAGCTTCTACTTCAGTGGTGTCCCGTTGCCTGCTAAAGGGTTGCAAGTTTTTCTTCTTGGCAGACAGCTGCTCACTCTGAGTGGAATCGTAAGGCAGATAAATTAGCGAAAAAGGGAACCATCACTCGCCTCCCTCTTGAGGAGATTGTAGGCATACACCTCTTAATCGACAATCTGTGTGCTACAAGTAGCATTGTTACTGCAGCTAATACGAGATGGCTTGATAGTCTGAGATGTAAGGCTACAAAAAGAATTTGAACAAAATGGGACGTCAGGTGCTCAAAGACGTTATTTAGTCGGTCAAGGAAAAACGATAGGTGCTTTGATCACAGGTGCCTGAATGTACCTATTGCAGAAACTGGAAGAATAAGGAGGAGAAAGATTCTGTCACATATCTTCTCTATCACTCTCAGCTCATCTCTCTTGAATGGTACCCATGACCTTAGGCATATAAGTCTGAGCCTGAGCAATGAGTTTGCAGTTAAAATCAAATAGTTTAACTAGGAGTGGCAGATAAACTGCTACTGTGGTATCACAATGGAACGGCAACGGTCTAGGTGACTTGGTTTAAAGACTGACTGTTACTTTTACCTGCCTACGCACTTATAGGCAGCTAAGCTTCATATCTAAAGGCAGTTCAGTATATGCAACTTGTGAACCTTCCGGTAGCCTGCTGCTTGACTTTCGCAGGATTTCCATAACACTTCATGAACCGGACCTTAACTCATCATCACTGCTATTGCGAATATCTCCTCTATTTGGTGCCTTAATGGATGATTCCTAACCTAAAGTTGTGTAGAATTTCATCATGATCTTCGTCCCTCCATTATCTTCTAAATGAGCAGAACCAGATATGCGGTATTTTAAGTTTTTTTCTTTAACTAAATTTTTGCCCATTTCGTTTGCAAATACTTAGTATTATGGTATTTAAAAGTTTAGTGCAATTCGTTTAAGTTTTACCTTTTTCTCTCTTTCCATCTCACTTTCCCCATTTCCTACCCACACCTTTCGTGACAAATGCTTGCCAACTATTTAATTGCCAACATTTGTGTACCGCAGCCACAATGACGTGACAGGAATACAAACATTTTCGAGTTGGTTTTCTGACTAGGAATTGGCCGCAAAATTCATAAATAAAATGCACACATTTTCACACTCAACTGGCATGCGGGTAGTTGAAAATTGCTCACATGCCAGTGCATAAGTGTATGTGTGTGTGTGTGAATGTTAGTGTACACAGGTGTTAGAATATGAAGTGTGAAACTTAGCATAGTTTGATAGTCAATTCAGCCAAACAGCAATACGCTTATAGTTACAAAAATATTTACTTATTTGAAAACTCTGCAGAGACCATACACACACACACGCACACGCACATATACTCGTACACTTGTTAACATGCATACCATTAACTCACGTAAGCAGTTACGCATTCCAATTTCACAATGGCTCTTCTTCCCACTCAAATTCTCTAAACTATTTCAACAATTTCTCACTTTACCTAAGACTTGGCAGCACTCTCGCTGCTCCACTTACCACCATCTTATATTTATCAACTGCCGTCTAAGTTGGCTATAAAATTTTCAACTTGAAAAGTTACTTAAACGCAAGTGTGGAATGATAAGTTCAGTACTTACGTACAGATGGATGTGCAAGTATGTTATTGTTTGATAGACCGATTACTTAGGTTGTGTATCTGTTTCTGTGCCAGTTGTTTATTTCTTGAAGACATAGTTTTTCCGCTGGAATTACAACATTAACTCGAAAGTTCCGTTAGTCTCTGAATTATAGTATTTAAACCACTGTAGTTGGAATGTGGCAGCGTCGCTTGAAATACTATGGTAATATATTCATCATTCCCGTCAATAAATGAAGCCTGGTCGCTCAGATACTCGTATATATACACAGACAGGCGCAAAATTAATCACCCTATCAGAAGATTTACCATTTTTGCAAATGGCGCGATGCGTCACTCATATTTGAGTATACGAACAGACAAGTAAAAATAAAGATTTCCAAAATTAAAATTATTTTTTTTTTATTTAGCAAATAAATATAATATTTTAAAAAATATCAAAAATGTTTAATTTTTCGCCACCTTAAATCAAAACAAACGTGAAATTGGCAGTTCATAAAATACCAATGTTTTCTCTAAATGAGATTAGTGCTCAGACCTTTTGTTGGGTGTCTGGCTGAGTTTTTCTTCCAATTTGTGGTGTGCGTCTTGAAGTTGTTCCACAAATGGAGCGACCTACAACTCTACGCCACCTCACGAGGAAAAGTGGCAACAAGTGCGGGCAACTGCCAAAAAGACAAACGGAGATATAGAAAATGGCTGGATGAGTCTCAAGCGCCAACCAAGAAGAAAGTGGCAAATAAAAAACAACCGAGGCCGGATGCAGGCTGGAACAATGACGTACAGTGGCATTCTCAGGGTGGTTAAGAAAGATGATGCCCTACAAGAAGTCGACGAAATTGTGACACGCATAAGAAAAACGGCCAAAGGCGAAATCCTGCTTCAATTGAAAAAAGAGCAGATGGCCAATACAGGAGTATACCAGAAGAAGATTGGCAAGGTGCTAGGTGACCAGGCGCAAATCAAGGTCCTAACCCACGAAATGTTGGTGGAGATCCGTGATTTAGATGAGATCACAACCAAAGAGGACATAGGTGAGGCAATACGAACGCAAGTTAACGAGCTTAACCTATTTAGTGAAAGCGCAGGCACGCAAATAGCAGTGATAAGCTTACCAGCGGTGATAAGCTTACCAGCGCTGGACGCAAGAAGACTGCTTGATAAGCAAAAACTCAAAATCGGCTGGGTGGTATGCCGAGTAAGAGAATAGCCTGACTTGAGGAGATGCTACAGATGCCTGGAGTATAGACACCTGGCGAGGGCGTGTAAAAATTAAGACGACAGAAATCAGAACTGTCTCAAATGTGGAGAGAAGTATCACCAAGCGAAAGTATGCGAGAAAAAGCCCTTCTACGGAGCTTGTAAAAGAAATGGAAGAGCAGATACAAGCAACCGGATTGGAAGCAAAAAATGTCCCCTGTATCAAGCAGCGTATAATAAAACGAAAAAATGAGGATTGAGCAGATCAATCTAAACCATCGCGAGGCTGCACAAGAGCTGCTAAAACAACATGTCTTCTTCTCCTGCCCGAGATACGCATATAAAAGAATGTCCATTGAAGAAATCATAAAACAAAGAATAACCCCGGGCAACATTGTAGATTACATGTTGCAATCGAAGTTGGTGTGGACCAAAATGAGAGAATGGTCCCCATATGCGTTACATGAATTGCGGAAAAAGGAATGAGAATGCAGCAAACAAAGAAGTAACGAAGGGTACACGGAGACAGAAATATAAACGAAGAGCCATACTGGCTAGCTTGGCCCTGCGATGCCATGCTTAAACGGCGGTACCGCAGAGCAAACTAAAGCTACAGAGGCTCCCACCTTAGGGTTTAGTACGTAGGTGTACTTTTTCGCAAGTCCAGTTTAGTAGAAATACTGACTGTGTGTGGTCCCGAATGAGGTGCACCTTTAGCGATCAGTATGAATCGTGCATGCCGCCTATAAGGTTCCCCCTGTAATGATACCGACCATTAGCCAAACGTCTTTCCTTCTAAGGTTTAGTAGAAAGTTTGACAGTTTTCTGTTCGGACTTGTCACAAAACACTTTGCAGTTCTGCAGCGTTCTAGTCCGGACCATCGCTTTTTATGTAGATTGCCTACATAATCGCTGATCCCATTCATGATTCCTGCGGAACAGATTCCGATTATTGGCTCTAGCCCATGTGGGGGCACCGCTGATCCACGGTTGGCCAATTCGTCGGCAATTTCGTTTCCTAGTCCTTAGCATAATTTTGGCCGTTTTGTACGAGATAAAGTGCTCCCATATTGACTACAATTTCAGTGCTAAGCAATAAGGAACTCAGTTAAGTTTTCAGAAAAAGAAGTGACGTATATCCTCGTATGTCCGACGTGCTCAATCTCAATAAGTGAGTACTTGCCTTAGCGAGCTCGTCGGCTCTCTCATTTTCTTCTATTCTTTTGTGTTCTGGTATCCAGTAAGTAGTGACTTGCCCATTTCCGCAAAGTTCATTCATTTTGGATCTGCATTGTCGAACACATTTCAAGTTAAATCAAGGGGCGATAACTGCGCCACGCAGATACAAGGTGGGGCATAATTAATCATCCATAATTTTAAATAACTTTTTTACTAAAAAACATATTATACTTTTTGTGATTATTATTTGTTTGTTTGTATATTCACTTACCATTCGCAAAAATTATAAACCTTCAGTAAGATAATTTATTTTGCGCCACCTTGTATGATAGAATAAGACCGGTCTGTTTATGAGCTCAGCTAAGTCGCTACTTGAGTTGCCGATCTAGTTATGAAGTATTTACCAAACTGGTTACTTCATTTAAAATTAACTTTGTACTTCAAATCGAAACTCTCCTCGGAGTTCCCATAAACATCTCAAAGTAGCAGGTGTTCAAATGCACGAAAGTAGTAGCATAAAAAATAATTATATTTTGAGTATTTGCTATGCTCAGTATTCACTAACCACACAGAGTCTGTGAAATGCTTTGGTAACTCACTGCCCACAACTTTTTATTAAATTTTCAAAAAAAAAAAAAAAAAAAATTATATTTACATTCCTCGCTTACTTTTTTACTATTTCTAAATAAAAATAACAATAAATGAAAAAGTTTTGCTTTCGTGCTATCTAATGGCCCTCCATTATTATGTATGAAATATGAAAAAAAAATGTTTGCGATTCACATTGTTTCTACTTTTGCCTTCGTAATATATTTATGTATATATATGTGCACTCATATATTCATAGTTTTTCCCTTCAAACTCTCTCCTAATAAAAACAGAGAATTAAAGTTGCGCTAAGTAAACAACAGAACTTTCAGTCTTCATCCCAGAGGCGCAAAATTCCAAACAAAAGGAAAATATTAGAGTTCAGGGCAACTGGGGTCAAGTGAGTGGAAGAATAGTTATGCTGCTGGTTGGTTAACTTTATGAAGTTATATGCACTACCATATACTCATTTCAGTGTGTGAGTGTCTACATATACAGTTAAGTTTGTATATGTATATTGTCTACATATAATGGGCGATTTGTTAAAACTTTGGCAGTAATGGCAACTAGCACTAAGCAGCTCGACTCCAAGTATACTTTAGTATAGGGTCTTCCAAATCCAAGCTTCTGTTTTATTTTCAAATTAAAAAGATATGGGTGCGTAAGGTATTTAGGGTCAACTTTAGAGTAAAACTGATTAGCATTTATTTTTAACAAAATTTAATATAACTTCAGGACAGCACAGCATTAACTTTATTTTTATTTTTTTTTTAATTGGCGCGTACACCCTTTTTGGGTGTTTGGCCGAGTTCCTCCTCCTATTTGTGGTGTGCGTCTTGATGTTATTTCACAAATGGAGGGATCTACAGTTTCAAGCCGACTCCGAATGGCAGATATTTTTATGAGGAGCTTTTTCATAGCAGAAATACACACCCATTACCTGCCGAGGGGCGACCGCTATTAGAAAAAACTTTTTGGTGTTTCACCGAGATTCGAACCTACGTTCTCTCTGGTTTCCGAATGGTAGTCACGCACCAACCAATTCGGCTTCGGCTAACTTATTATAATAAAATTTCCATTAGCTGCAATAAACTCCTCGATCCAAGTCCGGAAACGATTGTATGCTCTTGAATGCATCAAATGGTTCTTATTCATATTGATAATACAGGCATTAATTGCAGCCTTCACAGAAGAAATGGTGTCATGAGGATGATTATTGGTTTCACGCTCACCTATGCCCCATACGTAGTAATTTAGGAGGCTAACCAAAAGGCGACCAAAAGTTCGGTGTTATGTGGGCATAGACATTTTCAGACATTCGATCTTGTGTCGCCCTCGCTTTATGTGAAGAAGTAGAGTCTTGCTAAAGATGTATGGGCTGTCATTGCGCACACCAGCAATCCTAGGATTCACTACTGTCTCCAGAACCTCGATATATGCAGCAGAATTCACTCGAAATCCTGAAGCATAGAAGTTTTGTGGAATGGCATGTCCTTTGTTGCCTTAAACACCTACAACCATAACTGTGGCTGGACTAGTGGCCGTCTGGACAGTGGCAGTCTACAATTTCTGCGGTTGGTCTTTTCGTCCTGGTCAAAATTAGTTCGTTAGAAAAAACCATAATATCTCAGGCGCTTTAGTGTGTTTAATTTATTAGAAGGCGTTTTGATCGTATATCTCACTGTTCTCATGCTTGCTCTGACAGAAACTGTCTTCTGCACGTAACGTAGGACCTATCTTCATGGATCAGGCGACGGATAAGATCCTCAGAACCAACAAGGGGTCCCGGTGGTCTAGAATTTTCATCGAATCGAAAATCGATTTTTTTGTGGGTTTCGAAAGTATAGGCTTTTAAGAATATACTGTCAAATTTTTGGGAGAATATTCCCGGTATTCTCGATTCAATAGGAGTTTTAGCAGGGCGATACCGATTCGTCACGAGGCGGCATCAATAGTCGCATTATCCACCCTCAAAACTTTAAATTCAATTAACTGAAACTACTTTTTTCGGCCTGGTGTTGTCAAACAAAACAAAAAAAGTATTCAACCGAATCATCTGAAATTTTAATATGTTGTTCACAACATCAATGGCTATCGCCCGTACTAGAAGCATATTATTCTTTCAATTATTTCGTATTTTTTTGTTAAAAAACTGAAAGAAAAACCCCATTTTTAGATTCTCAAATTCAAGCCGCGCCATTTTGTGAAATTTTTTTTTCTAGTACGGGACATAGCTACAGTCATAAAAAAAAATTCCTGAAAATAATTACCATAAATTATCGAGCTGTTGACCACCAGGACCCTTTGAGCTTCCTTGGTTTTGAATTTGGGCTCTAATTGATTTTTATCACTCTTAAAAATGTCGAATTTCGTGCCATCAAACTACGATTTGCGGACATCGTGAAACCAATTGTGAAATGCTGCTCTCCCCGTTCAAAAGAAAACCTTTTCTGCCTCGAATCGTTACGGGTGATGAAAAATTGGTGTATTTCTCCAATCTCAAGCGTAAACGATCGTATGGTCCGCCCGGCCACAAGCCAAAAACAACGGGCAAACCAAATCGCCTCGGCCGCAAGGCAATGCTGTGTGTTTTCTGGGATCAGCGTGGTATGATTTGGCACGAGCTATTAAAACCAGGTAAAGCAGTTGACGGTGCACGCTACCAACGAAAATTTGCCGATTTGAACAGCGCTATACACCGAAAACGCCCAGAATATGCCGATCGGCGTCACAAAGTAGTTTTTCTTCATGACAATGCATCGCCACATCGAAAAAGAGCGACCCGGGAATTGGTGGAGACGTACGATTGGGAACCGCTGGTGCATGGGGCTTACTCACCAGACTTGGCGCATTCCGATTATCATTTGTTTGCATCAATGGGCTACGCACTTTCGGAGCAGCGCTTCAATTCTCGAAAAAAATGGCTCGATGATTGATTTGCGGCCAAGGAGGTCAATTTTTTTGTCGCGGCATCCACAAATTGCCTGAGCGATGGGAAAAATGTGTCGCTAGCGATGGCTATTATTTCGAAGATTAAATTTGTAACCATTTTTTGTTAATAAACGTTTGAAATTGAAAAAAAGTCTCATTTCATAGTATCTTCCTCCACTACTCTATGAGGCCTGTATTTTGATCCCAAATTGCGTTGCGTGTGGCACCTACCATATGTTTGCTAGGTTCTTCTTTGATGGCAAGTCCTACTATCCAGTAGATGTTTCCAGGCGCATAACGGCCTCTTTTAGATTTGGCGCGAGAGAGCCATTCATTTGTTTTTTGACTCTTTTGTTTTGGATCTCCACCAGAGCATATCTGTGATTGTCGACACACAACAATCTCTTCATTATATTGGTAAGAAAAGGCAATGCTGTTTTGTTTTTACTTTTTATTGCTTTGGGATATTTCAAAACATGCACTGTGTATGCAAATCGCACTGGCTCACTAACATAAGCCAAAAAACACAAAGAACCTTCGCTAGTGAGCACGCACCGCCAATGAAAATAAGGTATTAATCGCACGATGGATTGACAATTCAGCAGTCATTGTTGTTTCAAATCACTTGAGCCACCATGCAACAAATAAGTTCAAGTGGTATACTGAACAAAAACGAGGAAAACAAAAGAATTTCGACAATCACATTTCTCATATATGAATGTATGCATGTACGCAGGTGTGTGGTGTACATAGATCTCTTCTACAATGCAATGGGAAACTACAGAATTGGCATTCGCGAAAAAGCATGTATTGACCACCTTTAACAAATGCATTTTATTCGGTCACAGGGAATTCATGAAAGCAGCGATTTCTCTGGCAAAAAATTGGCAATGCTACACGTGATTGGGAAACTGGATGTCCCATTGTTCGATACAAGTAATAAACAAGAGGAAATAGTTGAAACATTTCACTCCCATTTAAAAAAATATCTTTAGATTTCAAATCACAATTTGACTGAAAGGCGCATGTGCTGTCGGTCATACCAACGTCAACCATAGTTTATGTACAATATGTGTATGTATGTGGAATTAAGCTTCAAAGGAAATGCTTTCATGAGTCAAATATTAAAGGTTAGGTAAGTAAGCAGCTTTCTCGCTCCCTCTTGAAAAATCGGCTCGCTAATTTAAAAAGATGTTGCTTCTTTTTAATACAAAATTTATAAAAAACTTTTTAATTATTGTAAAATTTTAAATTTTGTGTCTTAATTCCACCAAGAATTGATCATTTAATGCTGCACTGGGACTGCGCTTTCAATAAAATTACAATTGTAATTACCTGGTTTTAGTTCAAATATTTTTGCTTGTTAGCAAATGCAAATCAAAACGGCCACTCTGCTTATGCACTGACTTTCAGGATAGGACATTAATAACACCCACCTTAATTAATTATTTATTTAAATTATTACGTTTTCAAGCACTTGTATGTCGCACCATATTTTCGTACAACACGCAGCTGCTTGTGCTTGCTGGTTCCCGAAAGTGCTTGAACGATAGTACAGCATGCCAATTTTGCGTGCTTGCGTACCATTTCAAATAGACAGGGGCTTGGTATGAGAAGATGACTTTTTAAGCGAAATCGTCGGCTACGTATAGCTTACTGTTGTTGGTTGTTTTTATATGGTTTTGAAGCGAAATCGAACTAATTTTATTTATTCAATTAATGTGCGGAACTATGTATAACGAAGTGAGGAGAACTAACTCGTGGGATAGATACAAAGAATGCCAACGTAGATTCAAGTATGACATAAGGGTAGCAAAAACAGCTTCTTGGAGAGACATTTGTCAAAAGATAGAAAATGTTTCGGAGACTAGTAGCCTCCAGAAAGTTCTATCATTGGACAACTAGCAGTGCAGAAACACTAGAATTACTAATGCAGACACACTTTTCAGGTTGTCTCTGCAACGAAGACAGTAGAACTCAACCTATAGTTCACAATGGGAATCCCTCAACAGATTTCATAACGGAGGATAACATAAAATTTGCCATTGGCAGCTTCAGACCGCACAAATCGCCGGGTCTAGACGAAATCATCCCCTATACTCGCCTTAATCTTCAAGGCGGCGATACGACTCAATTATATCCCCAAAAATTGGGCGGAAGTAAAAGTGGTATTCATTCCCAAAGGAAGGAAAACCACGCATACGAAACCGAAGGACTTCAGGCTAATTAGTCTATCATCCTTTCTGTTAAAAGCCGTAGAACGTTTACTAGATATGCAGATCAAAGGAGAAATTTGCAATAAGCTATCACCGTCCCAACATGCATACAGTTAAGGCAAATCAGTGGAAACAGTGCTCCATGAGCTAGTTCACACAGTCGAGAAAACTCCTCACTACAAAGAATATACCCTCGCTGCCTTTCTAGACATCGAGGGTGCCTTCAATAATATATATCCGAAGGCTAATATAACATCGCTAACGGAAATGGGTGTTAACAGGGCACTAGTCTCGTTTATAGAACCAATGCTAACTGGGCAAACGAAAACCGCAAGCAATTCCCGATCAGGGGTACACCCCAAGGTGGGGTAATCTCTCCACTTCTGTGAGACAAAGATCCCTCAACAGACTATCACTTTGGTGTAAAAGTAAAGTAGAAGTAAATCCGGAAAAAAACAGATCTGATACTAACGGGTGATTTTTTAAGAGCTATAGGAAAGTTTTTCAAAAAAACACATGTAAAATTCAGAAAAATGCATGAAATTGTATGCAAATGTTGACCGCGACTACGCTTCAAATGGTCCATCCGCTTACTCCAATTTTGGCATACTCTTTCCAATGTTTCGGCCGGTATCTCACATATAAATGCTTTAATGTTGTTTTCCAATGCGTTAATTGAAGCAGACTTGTCTGAATAGATATGAGCTTTAACATAGCCCCACAAAAAATAATCTAAAGGCGTTATATCGCACGATCTGGGTGGCCAATTGACAGGTCCCGAACGTGAAATAAAATGTTCACCGAACTCGCCTCTTATCAAGTCCATTGTTACGCGTGCTGTGTGGCATGTGGCACGGTCTTGCTGAAACGACATGTCATGCAAGTCAAGCTCTTGCATTTTGGGCAAAAAAAAGTTGGATATCATTTCACGGTAGCGCTCACCATTCACAGTTACGTTACGATTCGCAGCATCTTTTAAGAAGTACGGTCCAATGATACCTCCAGCCCATAAACCGCACCAAACTGTGACCTTTTCTGGATACATTGGTAGCTCTTGCAATACTTCTGTCTTCTGGCTGATCTTCACTCCAAAATCGACAATTCGGCTTATTTACGTACCCATTGATCCAAAAATGAGCTTTGTCGCTGAGCACAATTTTTCGACTTTAAACTTTCTTAATAGAACACGCATTTTTATAATAAAATTCAATGATTTGCAAGCGTTGTTCGTTTATAAGACGATTCATGGTTAAATTATAGACCAAACTAAAGATGTTTGACAGTTAAACAAAACACGAAACGTGCGTCAGCTGTTTGAACCAACTGTTTAAAAATAATAATGGCTAAAAAATCACCCGTTAGAAATGTCAAACAAAAATAACCCAGTACAATTCCCTGCGGTACACCAGAGGACTCATAAAAGAAATAGATTATGTAGTATGTTTAGGAATTGACAGCAGAGATGAGAAATGCGATCAAAACAAAACACTGGTAAAAAAGAAATTCTCAAATTCTTGAAAAATCCTATATGAAAAACATACGGAAAGGCAATTTGAATTTACTTATACATATTACTCATACACCACGTCGCCTCCGAAAATCAGGAGTAAAATTGCCACTGAACTGTATACAGTTACTCTATAAGATGAAATCCAATAAAGTTCTTTTCACATTTGCTTGTCTTATTAACTTCCATCCTCGCCAGGGAGGAATGCCAAATAAAACCGAAACAGATTTGAGTTTTTTTATTGTTTGAGAGTGAAAGCTTGTGTGCTATTGAGAGCTGTTTTATCTTATTATATAATGTCTTTACCATAGGTAAACTCATCAACTTTTCCAGAAGTTTTACAATTCACAATTTTCTTTCACTCCAAAAAGCTGTATTTTCTGTTAGCTTCAATATTCAACACATTCACCGCCACCAGAAGCGTCAAGTGAAAAAACAAAAGAAAGAAACAATTCAATTTGCAAAAATGGTTAAATAAGAAAATATGAGCAAAGCAAACAATAATCGAAATATTCAGCTCAACGATACAAGCCGTAGGAAAATAAAAAATAAAAAAATAAAAATTTTGTGAAGCAATTACATGAGCAAAGCTCAAACAAATGCTTGCAATTTTAGTCGCGCTAACTTCTGTTATTCAGATAATAAAAATAGAGCATAACGCGAGTAAACTAGCGACCACACAGGGATATTAAAACAGTAAAAGGGATAAGCGCTACTTTATGGTAGCACAACACTCTCCAGCTCCAGACGCACACACACATAAATCCACTCCCAGCAAGAAATATAACTTATGGCCTGTATGCAACAACGTTGCCAAAGTAAGTGACGTTTCGATTTGTCTACTATCCGTGTTTTACCAGAGATGCGATTATAAAAAGATATAAGAAAAATCTCTTTAATAAAATCTCTGCATAATGATTTTTAAATATCAGCCAACTTAAACAACCTTTGCGCGTCTTGTACACAACTTTTCTATTTATTAGAGTATTAGATTAATTGGAAAGTATTTAAGCATTAAAATTATAATTTTTTTTCATCACATTGAGAGACGTAACGTTAGTGAGGCTTAGGCAGAAAATTATTACATCTTGGTTCATTCTTGGATAGAAAATTAAATTGCGAAGTGCCTTCAAAATAACTGAAAAAATGCAGCAGCGGTTTGTTCCTACAGCAAGACAATCGGGAAGACTAGAGACCAGTTCTTTTTGGCGTTATATTTAGTAGGGTAATGAGACAAACAAATATGTCAATATTAGAAAAATAGACAAAATCCTAGTTGGCCTTTGTTAATATATACCTGAACTTATTCCCGAACTACAACGCAAAACAGTTTTTTTTCTTGTTTTTTTTTCCCTTTTGTAAATTATAGGCACCAACAGTTTTATTTTTTCTTCAAGTGTGCTGATTCTCGGTGACTATTGAGTTGGGGAATAAGTTCGTAGCATTTTTTTCGAAGACTTTTATTTAAATGAAAAACAGTAATTATATCAATAAGTTAATAAATTATATATTAGCCGTTGCTGTTTACAAACTCTCCATCGATTTGTTGATGCCATTCCGCCAAAAATCGCCTGGTCTGGTGCCAAAGAAGTTGATGAGTTTTCAAGTATGGGCACTGCCGCACATAGCGGCCACAAAAATTTGGTTAAGAAATCGATTAAATGTTTCCTACTGGGCAAATGCTATACAAATGTATTATGTTTGTCACACTTATATAGATATTTTTGTACATGTGAGCATGAAATAATAGAAATGTCAGAAAAAAAAATTTAAAAAAATTAAAAAAAGTCGAAATGAAGTCAACATAACCAACTTTAATAGCTGAAACAAATAGCAAAACTGTATTAAAAATGAAAAGTAAAAATGTCTCAGCAACCAGAAATTGTTGCACTTGCATTGTATTGTTTGTGTTATGTAGCAGGTGTCCTTTTTGTTGCATACAGTAGTGGTGTATTTTTTAAGTGAGTTGTTTTTTGTTGGTGCCTGCAATGCTGCAGGCGCAATTCAAAGTTAATATGCGTGCTCTGCCGGAGAGGTGCACTCTGAGTAGGAATATGTAGGTATGTATTTATGAATTACTTACATATAGGTGCATATGCGCGCATTTCTATGTAAATTGTTCCAACTTACTAATATAGGGTATTAAGGAATTTCGAAACTGAATATAATTGGAATCAGGCACCTTAACAAATTTGCATATTTGAATTA
Source organism: Anastrepha obliqua (assembly GCF_027943255.1). Taxonomy (NCBI): domain Eukaryota; kingdom Metazoa; phylum Arthropoda; class Insecta; order Diptera; family Tephritidae; genus Anastrepha; species Anastrepha obliqua. The sequence continues at coordinate 38,184,955 of NC_072896.1, forward strand.
ATTGAAATATGTTTTTTTAAAGTTACTAAATATTTATATGTTTGCCAGATTTTTTTCGGATGGGTGCAAAAAATTATCGTAATGTTCTAAGAAAAAAACATTAATAATAAGGAAAACAGCTTATTTTTTCCTCCACACCTCCGAGTGTATTTCTGTCATGAAAAAGCTGCTCTATCTACCGACAGGAGGCGGCATAAAAACCTATAGGCTCCTACTATGCGAAAAATGTCGAAATACGAAGAGCTTTGCAGTCTGAAAATTATTAAATTAGATAAACTAGTCTTCATTTATTTAAAAATTAAAAAATTATACTATTTAAATTGAAGTTTAAATTACACTGTGTGACAAAAACAAAAATTAAATATTCTTTTGTGGAGACCTAGTATAACTTGTAGGTATAGTAAAAATAAGAAAAATGGTATAGGAGAAATTTCCAATACACCTCCAAAATCTCATTTTATGGCCATAAAACCGTTTTTCAGTAGGTTGATGTGCACGCCAATAACTTCGCCTAACTTCGCCAATTTCCATCCGATTTCGAATTTGTTTTTTTAGTTCGAAAGAACAAAAACAAGCCTTTTTGACAGTGTGTTGACAATTTTTCTGAAATGACAACTGATGACACTGTAGACAGAAGTATTTGGAATTTTTTTATTTTTTCTCTATTTTTTCAACTTTGACATAATTTTAAGGACGTGTTTTGATGCGTTATTATAGATACGTAATATTTATTGGAGTATATATGTATACATAAGAGTACACTGTACTGCATACAACAGAACTGGTTAGAACTTACGAAAATATCTGACATACTATCACACATTTTTTTGTTTTTTCAATAGAAATATGAAAATGCTCCCAAGTTTACCAAAGTTCACACTGTACTTTGATTAACAAAAGAAGTTTGTTATTATAATTTAACCTTATTAAAACGTCAACGTTTTATTGTTTTGCTTCAATTTGTGAGAAATAAATGTGCGATAATCGCAATAATTTTTGTTTTATATGTGGTTTGTGGATCAAAAGCATTGTTACAGAGTAAAAAAGCTCTGGTTGATGGCTACAACGATTTCTTTAAGCGTACATATACTACTTCTGATCGCTGGTATGAACCGGAATTTGCTTGTACTGAGTGTTCAATGAAATTCAAGAGATATAAATCAAAACGTTGCCAGAAAAGTCAAATTTCTCAATATTCTCCGATGATGTGGCATCATCAGCCTTATCATAAACCAGATGATTGTTATTTTTGTAAAACGGACGTAAACGGTCATCATTATAAAACTCGAAAGCACATAAAGTATGCTGCTGTTGCAACTGTTAAGAACCCCGTAGTCTTGGACGATATGATTGACTCAACTGCAGGTCATGAACTGAAGGAAGTTCAACTCATTGCTGATGATGATCAAACTGATAACAATAAACCTGATGATGAAGAGTACTTTCCATCTGATTCTAAGTCTTCAGAATGACACATTGTATCAAATTCAGATTTTCAGGATCTTTCTCGTGATTTACTTCTATCGGGAAGACAATCTGAAACGCTCGCTTCTCGATTTAAACAATGGAATTTAGTTGATGACGACTTCAGATGAATGATGATGATCGAATTTCTTACAGAGAAGTATTCAAAACTGATGAAGAGAATGACTAATGTACCGTACCATACTAAACTCCAAAGGGCCGTTTCCAATGCATTTTTAAGTTTGGAACCAGTTCCGTTGTGTACTGCACCGTACCGCACCGTACCATACCGTACAGTGTTGCACAGCACAATACTCCAATAAATATTATGTGTTTATAATGACTCTTGTTATCATTTTCATGCTTCGAAACACGTCCTTATTCCCATTTAGCGTAAGTTATACCTACATACCAAATTAGTAAAAAAAAAAAACATCTTAAAACTCACACAACTCTATTAATTTTAACTCAATTACAGTCAAATATAGCTCATTCGACGCAAAATTAAATTTACTATAACAGTGGGGTACTAAAAAAAATCCTCAATATCGGATAATATCGTAAAAATTATGTCAAAGTTGAAAAAATAAAAAAATTCCAAATACTTCCGTCTACAGTCTCGTCAGTTGCCATTTCGGAAAAATTGTCAACAAACTGCCAAAAAGGCTTGTTTTTGTTTTTTCGAACTAAAGAAACAAATTCGAAATCGGATGGAAGTTGGCGAAGTTAGGAGTGATTGTTTACATCAAGCTCCTGAAAAACGGTTTTATGGCCATAAAATGAGATTTTGGGGGTGTATTGGAAATTTCTCCTATACCATTTTTCTTAGTTTTACTATACCTACAAGTTATACTAGGTCTCCACAAAAGTATAATATCACTGTCGCACAGTGTTATGTAAGTTTTAAATTTTATCTTAGTGGAAGCGAATAAGTTCTTGCAGTTTTTTTTTGTAAATTAAGGGGGAGCGCCACTGTGAAAATTCAAAAAAATTGTTTCTTTTTTGCATAAGTTGTTAGTATAACTAGTCAGGAAAATGTGGTAAAAATTTTAAAGCGAAATTTGCTTTATTCCCGATTCTATGTGCACTTAAGTGAGCGCCTGTCGGTTGGGCCCCGTAGCTCTTACGATACGATGCTTTATTTCAAACGCGTTTTTCTTGAAACGACTTTTTTTGATACAACGATTTCTCGAATACTAATTAACCGATTTTAATTTTCGTTTTTTTAAAAATTTTTGTTATCGCATTGGCTATCGTTGTACGTAGCCGATTTTCAAAATTGTGAAAATAACTATTTTTTTGGGCCTGTTGAAAATCAAAAAAAATGGTGAAAAACGCACATCGAAATTTAAATCACCACGATTTTGTAAAAAAAAACAAGGCTATGTACAATAATCACTATTGTGTAGATTAATAAAATTTTTGGTTATTTGATTTCAGATGCCGTCATTTTTTTAACTCGTTACGTTTATTTAAATAAAAGTTATGGTTGAAGGACTCTCTTACGAGATTGTGCGCATCCAAGTTTGACGTGGACGACCTCTGCATCGATTTCCTTGCGAATTCCATTGAAACGCCCTTTCGGCAACATTATCGTATTCTCTGCGGAGAGTATGTTCAATCCAATTCCATTTTCGTCTCTTTATTTCGGAATTAGTTGGGCAGCTTTTAGTAAGCAGAAGAGGGTCCATATTTCAGATTGTTCTCGGCTAAAAGATACGGCATATAATTCTGAGGCAATTGTTGACAAACGTTGCACGATAAATTTGGTGGTCTCAGTCCCCAGTGCGCGATTTTATGAGCATTAATGACAAGGCAGCCGTCGTAGCCGAATGAGTTGATGCGTTGCCCCTCCCCCCCGTATATCACATTGCACACTTACACACCAATAACTGAAGTTCCTATAAATTTAAATCCGCTAATTGTTCTTTTAAGCAAATACCTAAGTGAAGCATTTATAGAGTTAAATACTTTCATACCATGCTTTTCGGTTTTTGTTTTTTGGCTGCTAAAAATTGCGAAAAATGGCTTCAACCTTTTTTTAAGTAACCAAATTTTTTGTCAACCATTCCAAAATTCCAGCATCGAATTTGCTAAATATATAAAGGAACTATTACATTCTATTGTAGTAGCAGCGCCAACGCTTTGACAGAAAATACCTGGTGCGGTAAGCCTGAGTGTTCATATATGCAAGTAGCTGCTCACTGCTGTGCCAGAAATGCCGACACAAGCGACAGGCGCTGAGTAGTGAACAGGTTATACTGGGAAGTGGCATGCAACGTGCAACAGCACGTGGCGGCAATGTGGCAATTTCGCGCTCGAAAGCTGTTAATATGAAATATGTGCTGCCAAAAAATAAAGTGTAGCCAAAGTGTGGTTCTATGTGTGGCAGTGGAGGATAGCGGCATGGTCCTACAGCTTTTTGAGACCAAAAGAAAACAAAGAAAACTACACTGCCACTACCACTGTTGACGTTGCTGGTGCTACTGCTACCACCATAACTGCTGGTGAATGCTGTTGATGACAAGAAATCAGTTTTGACAGCAATGACGCAGCTTTTGCTACTTTGCGTGCTGAAAAATCTCCCAAATATTATATATTATATATTGTTGCAACAGCTGTTGCAAGCCAGTCGGTTTATGTGTGTATGAGCTGCTCCTTCAACGCTGGGGTTACCCTTTTATGCGTGAGTCAGCATTTTTTAGAACTTGAGTTATTTTAAATCTTTACCCCTTAAGTAAAAAGTGACAGCCGCAGTTGACATATTTTATGTGGCGATATTTTTTTTTCTTGGAGGGTTAAACCCATCAAAGCAAAGCAATGAAAATTAAATATGATAGGAAAGCGATAATATGAAGGAAAGCAATAGAAAACTTTCATATGCTATAATGGAAACTAGTTGCAAATGCAACTTTTGTTTTGTTTTTTTTTTTTTTTGCAAAAAAGTAATGTGATAAATATTTGATTTTATCAGATTTACTTAAATGTTTGATATGTTTCAAATCCAAGTAGTCGCAAGTTACGACTACAGCTTCAAAATTTTTTATTTCGATTAATAAATTAAATTTGTTGGACACACTAAAGAATAGGTATATTGGGTTGGAGAATAAGTTCGTAGCGTTTTTATATGTTCAACGTTTTGTTTACTGCTTGGCAACGGGTAAGTGTTCATTCGATTGATCTCTTTCTGCTCTACAAAACTATGTTAATTGTACGTTTAAGTAATTTATTTTTTATTAGTTTTGAGAAGGTGTCATAGGTAAGTCTACAGCACGGAAATAGTTTACAAAGTTCAAAAATGCCGACTTTGACGTCGATGAAGAACATCTCAAATCACTTTAAAAGGACAACGGTCGCGAAACCGGTCGCGCATTGGCGGACAAAATGGACCGCGATTATAAGGCGAATCTCAATTCATTCAATGAGATTTAGCGAGCAATTAGAAGCCTGAGTGCCTCACAAGCTCAACGAAAAAAAAAAACACCTTCAAATTGTTTCTCACCATCTCGCCGCCATAGACATCATGCGGTCATAAACAGCGCTCTTTGTACCGAATCGTCACGCGGGATAAGAAATGGTGCCTCTACATCAATATGAAGCAAATAAAGGAGTGGGTGGATCCAGGTGATACGCCAAAGTCGAGAGTCAAGCCGGATCTTCATCCAAAGAAGATCATGATATATGTTTGGTGTGACTGGGAGGACATGGTACACTGGGAAATGCTCGAAAGGAATGCCACGGTTAACAAGACGCCCTACATTGCCCAGCGACACCGCATGAATGAGGCTATTTGACTCAAAAACTCTGATCGACATGGTCCAACATATACTCCTTCACGACAACGCCAGGCCCCATGTTATACAAGTCGGCAAAGCCGCACTCTAAGAGCTCAAATATGAGGTAGTTCAGCATCCGCCGTATTCTCCGGAGCTTACACCGGCCGGTTACCATTTTTCCGCTTCCTGTCAAACCATATGAAGGACGTTATCTTCGCTAACAAAGAGGTCTTTAAAAACTGGCTCAACAACTTCTTTGACCGCAGATTTTTGGCGGGCCGGCATCAACAAAACGGTCGAGGGTTGGAAAGAGATTCTAAACAGCAACGGGGAATATATGTACATATAACTGGTTAATTTATTGATAAAATTATTTGTTTTTTCTTTTTTTTTCTTCGGTGAAAACGCTATGAACTTATGCCCCAACCATATACCATGCATACATATACACTTTTTTTTAATAAATTAAAAAAAAAAATTACGGGGTTGAGATTTTTTGAGTTTTGCTTATGAACGATTCTTAAATATTGTGTAGTATACTTATGATATAATAAAAAAGGATACTAAAGAGGGATATCGAAAAGCGTTTGGTGACGTGTGAGATGCTTCTTGGACGGCAGAAACGAAAAGGTTTTCTGCATCGCATCGTCACTGGCGATGAAAATTTGATCTATAATATTATGATAACCGTAAGTGTCGCAAATGTAGGAATCTGCAGGTGAACCAGGGCCATTGACATTAGAGGGACTGAATAGGGAAATCTTTCTCCACCCGTCGCACAGTGCAACCGATTCCCAAGAAGCTGGCCAAAAGTCGAAAAAAAAAGTTTCTAGATAGAGTTTTTTTGTCTTTGGGTTGGCTACAGTAATGTCTTGAGTAGTAAAAACCGTTCATAGCAACGTCCTGTACCCTAAATATCCTCTGTATTTTCAGTCGCAACGTGGCCTTCGTTTGAGCATCGAAAATTGTACACATTTGAAAGATTTTGTAATGGAGTAAATTGAACAAAACCAAATGGAATCATCTTCGGAAGTTAGTAAAATACGAGAAATCTTTAGTACATATCAATACCTCGACACAAAATTTTTAGCTGCGTACGTAGATACATTTTTTGCAATTTTTTTTATAAAATTTGTGTTTTCAAACTGTATAGTAATACAACGCCGTCATATGCTGCTTTGACACCTATTAAAGGTTACTCAAACAAGTAATGGTTACTGAATAAAACAAGATTCAGCTGCTATTACTTGCTACCTTGCGACCCCGAAAACATATAAATTTACATGCATCTTGATTATGTTCTTGAATATACGCTATTTCACGTGAGGGGGTGGCCAATAGATTTTCAAAATTTTAAGATCAAATTCGTAATCAGCGACCCCGACAACCCCCGAGTAAGAAATTTTGAATCAATTACTTAATTTCTTGAGTTTTGGCCAGCTTTTCAGGAATCGGCCGCACTGTGCGTCGTATTCCCCAGACATTGCATCTTCGGATTACCATTTGTGCCGATCAATGCAGTCAGTCCTTATTGGAGAGCGATTCACTTATTACGAGAGCATCGCAAACTGGCTCACTAAATGGATCAATTGAAAAGAACTCGAATTTTTCGTCAGAGGAATCCATATGCTGTAGCAGCGTTCAAAGGCACATACATTCCATAATATTATGTATTATTTAATTATTTATATAATTCGTAACTTTGGCTGAGAAAGGACGGAAACTTATCCATACCCAATATATTTTTAAATTGTTTTTAGCACACTTTTATTAGGACGGGTTGTATGTATGTATGTAACGGAATCTTTGAGCTTAATTTTTACTGACTTCTAAAAATCTGATCGACTTGAAATTTTGCACACCTATCAAGAACCGATGACAATGCAATAATTTGATAAAAGTTTTCCATTATCCTTATTAGGATTGCCAGGATTAATATTTTCTTTTTTTTACTGTGGGCAAAAAGTAAGGTGAATTTGGTTGTAAAATGAAAAATCTTTATTTATTCTTGTAAATCAGTTTCTCAGGCTCCCTCCACGAAATAATCCCGATTACTTCTTTATCACGTCCGATAACTGCATAGCTTTAGACTCACAGTCGATAAGAAAGGAATTAAATATAACACGAATATATCGAATCATTTATTCACTGACTGCAATGATAACAATAATTTTCATTCATAATAAAAAAAAAAAATAGTTTAAAGAAACTAAAAAATTCGCTTTTTTGCTAATCGAACTAAAAAGAAGAAAATAAAAAATCGTTTAAAAAAACTAAAAAACAAGCTTTTATTGCTAATCGAACTAAAAAGTAGAAAATAAATTTTAATGACAAAGAGACCTATAATGAAGTAATAGCAAATCGAACGATCAGTCATAGTCAACTACCTCAGAACAAAATTATAACAAAAATTAAGATACAAATAGAATAATTAACACACTTTTATTAGCTCGGGTTGTATGTATGTAACGGAATCTTTGAGCTTAATTTTCACTGGCTTCTAAAAATCTGATCGACTCGGAACACACAACATAGATGACTAGATGGAAAACTCTTTTTCTCGTGGGAGCGCTGAAAAATGTGTATTTTTTATAACATTTCCCAATATTGCCACACCGGTGGAAACATGAATTGGGTATTTTTTTAAACAAAAATTGGGAAGTTTTTAGTTTCCACACCACTATTGAGGTTAGTATTTAGTGTGCGGTTGTGTAATAGTATATTACTCGTAAACACCTACGTATACTAAAAATAAAAAATAGTTAAAAAAAAAACTAAAAAACACGCTTTTTTGCTAATCGAACTAAAAAGTAGAAAATAAAAAATAGTGCATTTTGCTTCACTTTCATAACCTTCTGTACATAGGTAGTTGCCAATAGAATGATTGTAATATAGGACTATGAATAAGTTCCTTATTCCATCGATCCACATTTCCAAACATTCATTGGAGAGCTACTGTCGTAAGGCACAAACGTCAGTATAAGTTTTTTATTTGAAGCGTAAACAACAATATTTTTACCACACTTGAAAATGTCGAATTTCGTGCCAAATAATGTGTTTTTGCGGGGAATTCTTCTTCATTATTTTAATATGAAGAAAAAAGCAGCCGAAAGTCATCGTATCTTGGTGGAAGTTTATGGTGAGCATGCTCTAGCTGAGCGAACGTGCCAGAAGTGGTTTGCACGCTTTAAAAGTGGTGATTTTGGCTTGGAAGACGAAGAACGCGAGGGTGCACGCCAAAGTTCATGGATACCGAATTGGAGGAATTGCTCGATCAAGATCCGGCTCAAACGCAAGAAGAGGTTGCAAAAACTTTGGGAGTTGATCAATCAACCATTTCCAAACGTTTAAAAGCCATGGGAATGATCCGAAAGGTAGGCCATTGGGTGCCGTATGAATTGAAGCCAAGAGACGTTGAACGCCGTTTTATGGCATGCGAACAACTGCTTCAACGGCACAAAAGAAAGGGTTTTTTGCATCGAATTGTGACTGGCGATGAAAAGTGGGTCCATTACGACAATCCAAAACGTCGGGCAACGTATGGATACCCTGGCCATGCTTCAACATCGACGTCGGCGCAGAATATTCATGGCCTGAAGGTTATGCTGTGTATCTGGTGGGGCCAGCTGGGTGTTGTGTATTATGAGCTACTGAAACCGAATGAAACGATTACGGGGGATGTCTACCGACGACAATTGATGTGTTTGAGCCGAGCACTGCGAGAAAAACGGCCGCAATACGCCGATAGACACGACAAAGTTATTTTGCAACATGACAATGCTCGGCCACATGTTGCACAAGTGGTCAAAACATACTTAGAAACGCTCAAATGGGATGTCCTACCCCACCCGCCGTATAGTCCAGACCTTGCGCCATCCGATTACTATCTCTTCCGATCGATGCAACATGGCCTGGCTGACCAGCACTTCCGTAATTACGATGAAGTCAAAAAATGGATCGATTCGTGGATTGCGGCAAAACCGACCGAATTTTTCACAAAGGGAATCCGTGAATTGCCAGAAAGATGGGAAAAAGTAGTAGCAAGCGATGGACAATACTTTGAATATTAAATTTGTAACCATTTTACGTCAATAAAGTTTCAAATTTCGAAAAAAAACCGCACGAACTTAACCATAGTCCATTATTTACTATATTAAGCATCCTACGCTTTTAACTCTAATTTGAATTACTCTATTTGAATCTTAATTTTTGTTATAATTCTGTTCTGAGGTAGTTGACTATGACTGATCGTTCGATTTGCTATTACTTTATTATAGGTCCCTTTGTCATTAAAATTTATTTTCTACTTTTTAGTTCGATTAGCAATAAAAGCGTGTTTTTTAGTTTTTTTAAACTATTTTTTATTTATTTTAAGCATTGCCTTAATTACAAGCATTTTCCAATTAAAGTGCGAAGTACAAAAAAAAACGTAATGATAATAATTTGTAAACTATACAGAGAAAGCTTTTCTAAAATCATGAAAATTGTTTCCCGTAAAACACAATAAAATTCGTTTAATGTGGGAATGCGGTGTAGTATGAGTGTAGGACAATCGTCGAGGATGACGACGACCGCTTTATATCGGGCAATGATGACATGACCGATATCGTACCATTATCACCGACGTTTTTCAGCCATTCATCCATTTTTCCTCCAAAGAATCGCAAAAGAGACATTTTGTACTGAGGCTCGTAGATCTCACGTGGCTAGTGTGGATGGAACTATATTGGGGACCTTCTACCGTTATTGATTACTAAATATCGGTAGGTTTGTTCGGAGTACTGTAGTTTTTCACTATCACTTGTTTAAAGTCATATATTTACGTAGATATTTTCCTAATTCTAAGAAAAAATGACTAGACATCAGATTGTCAAAAAATGAAAACCACTTAAATTTCCTACCTAAATATACATTTATCAGCGAAAAAGAAGTTCACTAATTATTTCATTTCCATTTGCTTTTTCTTTCTAATTTTAAACGACACAAAAGCAAACTTGAGTGTCGCAATAGCAAGGCCTTTGCTTGCCCTATTTGCAGTAATACTCTGCTTCTGAGCCACACAATGCATTGGCAGTCCCTTGGTGCTGGGTAAACATTCGCTATTTACTTTAAACATTTTTGCGATCGTTGAAATTAACTGATTTCTAGCTATGCCGATACACATATTGCTGGCACATATATAAGTACATATACATACACCTACATTTAATTTTTTACTGCTATTCCAGCAAAGTTTTACGAGCAATTGCATTATCTACTACTACTACTACTACAACTACTAATATTTGCTTTTTTTCACTTACAAACTGTAGTAAAAATTTATTTATTTGTTTCATTCTCTATCTTTTTCTTTTCAGGCAAACACACGCGGGTGCAGGAAGCGCAGAAAATCGGCGAAAATGGTAATTAAAAGTAGCATAAGAAGAGGAATCCGATTTTGTCTCATTAGATAATAGCCCTGCAGGAAAATGTTCTAGTGCGGAAATTGAAACCACAACTAGTTCGTGCATACCATATTTTCTTTTTTGTGCAAGAAATGGACGAATTTCACTCGACGATGCATTAGAAAGTGTGACTTGCCTTCCGTTGTATCGTCTCTTCGATAGTTCAGAGTATGCAGCGAATAAAGATCCAGCTGCTACGCTGGCTGGGGTATGTCGTCTGAATGGATACAAACGCTCCGGCTCTGAAAGTATTCGATGCGGTACCAGTTGGTGGTAGCATAGGAAGAGGAAGGCCTCCTCTGAGTTGGAAAGATCAGGTGGGAAGGACTTGGTTTCACTTGGTGTGTCAAATTGCCGCCGGTTAGCATGAGAAAGAAAAGGCTGCCGCGCTTTGTTAAACTCAGCCAAAATCGCGTTAGCGATTATCGCGCCAATTAAGAATTGGCGTGTACAACCTTTTTGGGTGTTTGGCCGAGCTTCTCCTCCTATTTGAGGAGTGCGACTTGGTGTTTTACCGAGATTTTAACCTACGTTCTTCCTGAATTCCGAATGGTAGTCACGCACCAACCATTCGGCTACGGCGGCAGCATCCCAAATATCACTAAAAAAATGTTAGACTATTTAAATCAAATTTCATCTCAGTACTGTTCTACGAAACCTGGCTTGTAACCGATCATATAACCGGAAAAATTCAGGGTTTTGTAAACAGATGTCTCTGACATATTCTCAACGTGTGGTGTCCAAACGTCATCAGAAACGATAAGTTTTATACAAAGTGCAACTCGCAGCCAATAACCAACCGTATACAATTACGAGAGTAAAGGTGAATATACCATTCACTGCAAAAAGATGCAACGGAAGTCCGTCTACAAGCTTTTGATTGCAACCCCCAAGAAAACCACAAGAGGAGCCGATCTAAGACTACCTCGAGAAGATCGCTACCAGAATATGCCGATCAATGCTAGAAATCGTGGAACGCACTAAAATTGCTAGCCAAAAGGAGGAGCAGATGAAAATTCCTTATTGAGGCCTTTTGCTCCAACAGGGGATAAAGGAATTGATGATTAATAAACTCTAAGTTGATTACTAAACTCTCTTTACTTTTTCAATAGTTCTTAGCCCTAATTCGCGCTGCTGTCGCTGTTGAGACAGTCGATAAGGTAGAGCATGGGCGTATCGTGTAGGCTCAATTTTTCTATTGAAATGGGTTTTCTTAAATTTTAATTTTTAATGAATTTCATTTTAACTTGCTTTGCTTGAATAGGGAAAACTACATCATTTTCCTGGCAACTAGATTGATGCGCCAGGATCGTGTTTTGTAAAAGGGTGACTGCTTCAGTTTAATTCAAGCTTTGGGGCTGCCGAATCTTGAAGACAAATGGCATCACTAGTGGCATGAGTGACGAAGTAACCGGAAATTGGCGAAATTGTCCTTATCCTGAACAATAAATTTATTCCGCTAGTTTAAGTTTTCCTTGCAGGTTTCCTACTGTGAAATGCACACTACAGCAGACATCCATACCTTCAAATACATTCAGCTAAATTTGAGCATTTTTTCGCATCTTGAGTACAAAAGGAGCGTAAAACATTTTACTTGCTGTGGACAAATATACGGTAAAGGCAAAGTAAAAATTCTATTTGACGGAGAAATAGTACAAAACGAGAGAAAACGTTTGCAAAAGGCGCAACACACGCTCACAAAATAATGGAAAAAGTTCCAAAAAAATTTACCAAACCTGAAAAATTTTATAGAGACAAGGATTTATGCGGGTTAAACAAATAATGGTTTGGTGTAGCAGACCATCTTCAAGAAGTACAAGTGGCATAGAAGAGAAAGGTGGCACTATTTTCTAAATGTTCATTTTCTTTCGCCCGCTAGTAGATGCTCCTCGCTGCCCCGCGTACTCATACTTTTTATTGCTTGTCAGCTCTGGACATTTTCTGGTTTAATTGAAAATGCGCGTATAATTGCAACTTTGTCGCATTAAATGTTTTGCAACAAAAGTTTGTCAGTGCAATGTTGTAATCGTAAAATCAGCAAGTTGACAAACATTTCTCTGCAATTACTGTTCTTAGGAAAGTTATCCCTTTTGTGCGCTGTAATTGAGGGTGGCGATGTAGCTGTGTTGAGGACATTCTTGAACAACAAAGTTTTGGTTTCTGAAAACGATACAGAGAATGGCAGAGCTACTTAAAAAGGGAATGGTTTGTAAATGCAATCTTAAATAGAAAAAATAGATACTTATGAAATTTTGTTGCGGTAAAAAGTGGATCAAAGCATTGACATTCACAGGAAGACAGCCAGCCGACATGAGGCCAGTGGTATAAGTAATACAAACTTTTGTTATTTTCCAATATTTTTAAAGACCTGGAAGGATCGTTACAATCGTTTCAATAGCACACTGGGAACAAAATGTCTTTATAATAATGAATTCAACGGCGGTTCCCCTCCCACAACATCACATTGGGGCACTGTCTGCATGTCGTTCGAATCGTTTTTGTTTTGGTGCCGAGCCAGGAGAGGCGGGAAGTTTGTTAAGCATTGAGATTTAAAAAAAATGGTGCTGCTATAGAAAAAAGTCAACAGTTGAACAAAGAGATTGACTCTTTATTTATTGAGAGAGGTCTAAAAAATGAAACCTAAAATGCCTTGATATTCGGCCAGAAATTGACGCTGTGAACAGTTTAACTTCAGATATAACGAGAGTTGCTTTTGCATTTTGCGTGCGTATTGAAAACGCAGTAAAGTATGAATGAAAATGGTTTTTTTGTTTTTAAGACATCCTCGTTAGTCTTCAATGCACTTCTGCACTCATTTTACCTAAGTTTAAAAGCACTTTTGCCTCTCAAAAGGGGATACCTCCAAAACGAGCTGTTTAAAGGCTTCAACAGCTTTTTCAAGCGTAGGAAAACGTTGACCTTGAAAAAAGGAATCAGAAATCATTAGGTGCCAAATTAGAGCTAAACAGATAAAGGGAATGACCCATAATTTCCACTTTTGATTGCTCAAAAACTCTCTTGTATGAGCCGGTGGGTGAGCGTGTTATCAGTTGACGCTTAGCATCGAACAAAAACAGTTTTTGAATGTGCTTCATGAAATTCGTCCTGCAAGGATCGACAGCCATGTTAAAACTCCTTGTATCAGCGTTTCACACTAGCTGAGTTGGGTGCTTCAGCGCGATAAGTTGAAGTAAGTTAATCAATGCAAGGCTGTCTCTATAATCCATGTAGTCGCAAGAATTAATTAAGAATTCGTAATATTTGATATGAAACACAAACTATTAGTTATTCATGATAATGACAACAGTAATGATGAATGAATGAAGGGAGGGAAGCTTGCACTTCGAATTTAAAACCTTTTATGCCCTCTATTCATCACAGTAGCTTATCCAAACCAAGTTCCATCCCTAAACCTAGAATGGTACTCAGTTGTGCCGAGCATATGTGCCTTTTTCTGGCACACCAGGTTGATCTATCTGGGCTTTCTTCACGTTATGGCATCACTTTCGATGGGCAGGTATGGTGGAGATTCTGTGGATTGATCGCAGAAATAAAAGGAATCGGTAAACAATATCGCGAGCTTGTGCAGATGACTGCGCATTCCACAGTGACCTGCGACAAAGCAAGTGAGCTAATCTTCTCGGCATAGTTTCTATTTCAGTATATGTTTCGCCAAAACAAGTACACTGGTTGTAAGACAACAACAATAATAATTTGATAAAAATAATATAATATTATTTTTTTTTTTTTGGCGAGAAAGATGGGAAAACACATTTTTTTTCAGATCTACGACTTCTCTCTGTACTCTCAGCTACTCTGAAAGTATTTTTGCTAAGCTACCTGATACCTTTTTTTATTATTTCCTATGGCTTCAGGCAGAAACAAAGATACCCTTAAATAAATAAATAAATAATTGGCGCGTACACTTTTGTTAAGTGTTTGGCTGAGCTCCTCCTCCTATTTGTGGTGTGCGTCTTGATGTTGTTCCACAAATGCAGGGACCTACAGTTTCAAGCCGACTCCGAATGGCAGATATTTCATGGCATATATGAGGAGCTTTTTCATGGCAGAAATACACTCGGAGGTTTGCCATTGCCTGCGCAGGGGCGACCGCTATTAGAAAAATGTTTTTATTAATTTTGCTTTGACCGAGATTCGAACCAACGACCTCTCTGTGAATTCCGAATGGTAATCACGCACCAACCCATTCGGCTACGGCGGCCGCCCTTACGGACTTTTTTATTCCATTGCGTTTAGAACCATAGATATGCTGTTCCTTATTTTCGTCCTCTAGATACTTTAGATGCATTCGATTTTTTTATCTGCTTAACATTTTCCAACTACAATATTTATGTCTTTGGTAGAGCAGAACGTATTCGTATCAAGGACACATTTCATTCCGTTTCCTATCTTTAGTACTGGTAGAATCTGTGTTCAGCGCCGTGTTACTTTGCGTCATGTATGGAAATTGGGTTTTATGATGTGCCCATCCAGGGAAAGTATTTTTGAAAGTATTTATTCTCAGATATACTTATTTTGGAGTGATACTTGCCTCCAAACTCCATTGGAAGCTACACATTGAAAATTGGGTAAAAAATGGGGACTCAAGCCACAGGTCGTTCTGTGGATGTACAACGCAGTGGTTTTACCAATTTTAACGTAGGGATGCGTGATTTATTGGGAAGCTCTTTGGAAGGGCTGTAATAACACTAAACTGGGGAGGGTGGGATTGCATGCATTGGCATCATCGGAGCACGTAAAGCTTGCCCCAGTGGTGCCCTGAATGTTTCTTTTGCACTTACTTCCCAACGACTTTTCCTTCATTTCCATCGCAGCTCAAAGTATAATCAGGTTAAAGGAGATTGGCCTCTGGAGGCAATCTCTCAAGGGACATGGTAGCATTGTCGGGCAGTTAACACCGTATTTCTCCGAACTTCGATCAGATGTTTCCATCCGCAGAGTTTGAGGGTCGTGCTGTGGCAATCTTTCCAAATAGGCAGGATTGGATCGAGGGGACAATCTGCACCGAAGTTTGCACCTCTGTCTTCACTGACGATTCCAAGATGGAATCGGGAGTAGGAGGAGGGGCTTTTTCTAAATCAGCCAATTTATCTATTTCCTTTAAACTGCAGAACACTGCTAATGTTTTTCAGGTAGAATTATTTGCGATCCTGCAGGCACGCAAAATGCTCAGGCAACGCGGGAGCGAGGAAGATATTAACATTTTTTCCGATAGTCAAGCCGCGACTAAAGCTCTGACAACGCCATGGTGTAGAACAAAATTAGTAAACTCCTTCAAAGAGGAGATCAAATCTCTTGGGTGTACAGGTAACATTTCTCTGATCTGGGGTCCAGGACACAGGAACATAGGGGGAAATAAAATTGCTGATAAGTTTGCCAAGAAGGGGACTGAATTGGTCTCACAGTCCTCCTGCCAAGTCATTGGCATCCCCCTGATAGTTGTTAAAGGGGAACTGCACAAATTATTTCTCAGGAAAGCGCAGAAAAGATGGAGTTCCATTTCTTCATGTGCTACTTCGAAAACCCTTTGGCCCCAATACGATATACGAAGGACTCAGAAAGTTCTTTGGATTCCTCGCCATTCAATTTCCAAACTCGTAGCTGTGTTTACCGATCACTGGACGATCGGACCATTTAACCCGCATTGCGAAAGGGGACCTTTCAGGAGACTGCAGAGCATTTTCTCTGTAAATGTCCGGGCTTAGAAGCTAGATGACTGAGGTCGCTGGGCGCTCCTTTCTTCGACAGCGTGGGGCAGTGCGCCAACCTAAATCCAATAAATCTCCTCCATTATATCAACAGCTTTGGCTGGTTGTAGATATCTGCCTGTTAAAGGCCTCATAATGGTATTGAAACGGCGCTTTAGTGCAACTTGATGATTGCCAGACCGGCACTTCAACTATTTCACCTACCTACCTATCATCAGATATCAGCTATGTAGTGTAGAAGGTCGCATCCACGCACTTTCTGCTTTTCTGATCGAGCATTTTCCGTTTTGACCAGGCTGTCCTATATTTCTTTCTGCATGCCCGCGTTATAGCTATATGGTTTCTATTGTGTATACTTTTCCCGGACAGAAAATATAACGGTCTCAGTTTGCATTAGTTTCCACCTTTTTGAACTTTTTCTGTAGAAAATTTCTATTTGATTTCCATTGATTACCAAAATCGCTATTTACAATGCTGATGCAAGCAGCTTTTTCCGTTTTTTGCTGTGAGTGTACCTGCCTGTATTTTACTGCCTTCGAGGAGTTGAAGGTGGTTGTGGTAGTGCCCATTAGAAGTTTCCTCCTGCTCAGCTGCGGTCCCATTGAGTTTGTCATCGCTTTGCTGAGTACGGCTACGCGTTCTTGTCTGCTTCCTGTGTTTACACTTAGTATGTTAACTCTTGGGGTCCAGTACTAGCACCAGGTGCTGTAAACTTTTCTATTCTGTTCATACTTTTTACTACTTAAAGCCGGCCACACACATCCAGTTTCAACTGATAGTTTAAACTGTACAGTTCAACTGTACAGTCTAACATCCACGTGTGTGGATATTTCAGTTTCAGTTCAATTCAACTCTACAGTTGAACTGAGACAAATGAAATTTTCAATTTTTTAAACTGAAAGTTTAAACTGATTATTACGTGTGTGGGGATTCGCTGTACATTCCTCAGTTCAATTAAGAGGAGGTGTGTTGTATTCTGTGGTATTCCTTTTTAAAAGTATAATTTTCGCGAAGTTAAGATGGCGCGTAATAAACCTAATCAAATAATTAGCGATTTTATTGAAATGTATCGATCGGAACCTTGTCTTTGGCAAGTAAAGAGTCATGATTATCATGACCGTATGAAAAGAGATGATGCATATACCAAATTAGCAAAAAAATGGGACGAAATTGAATCTGGTGCTACGAAGAAATCTGTTATTAATAAAGAAAACTGAAGAATTGAACTGTATGTGTGTTTGCTTCAACAGTGTACAGTTTCATCTGACGGTTTAAACTGTTCAGTTTAAACTATCAGTTGAAACTGTATGTGTATGGCCGGCTTAACAATGACTTTGTACAATAACTACACATATGCATATAAACTTTACGACCCATAGGTACTTGATTATATTAAGAGTATAATTCGACCAAAAATCTTTCAGATTCAAATGCGCCTGGATTTCCGGAACCCATCAGCAATGTGACTGTCTCTGTGGGGCGCGATGCGCTGCTGTCTTGTGTTGTTGACAACCTAAAAGGATATAAGGTAAATATATCAACAAAAAAATTAGAAATTAATTAACCTTGAAATATATATTAGGTCTCTAGCAATATTCTTTGTTCCTTAAATATTTTTCAATCGATTTTAAACTAATGTATCCAAGACTTGGAGGCTTAAAATTTCGGGATATGAAGAAGAGTAGTAACTTTGTCGAAAATGTATGCGCTAAGAGGCTAAAGGTTCAAGGGTATGGCATAATTGTTCGCCTTTTGTCTGTATTAGAGTACGAGTAAAAATTTTAAATGGACAGAAAATCGCCCAGTTATTTTATTATTTTTTCTTTGTTGTTGTGTGGGTATGTTCTTCATTTAGAAGTTGCAGTCATGCATGCTGTGTGAAAGCTGTTTTAAAAGTGTATTAGGATTTTCTAGTGGCGAAAATGCAGCGATCGTTAGAGCGACGTTACTCGATCACATTTTGCGTAAAGCTGAACAAAACGAGTACCGAAACCATTGGGCTACTCAAGGAGGCTTACGGGGACCAATCTCTGTCCAGTGCCCAGATAAAACGGTGGCACAAGTCGTTCAAGAAAGGACGGGAGGACGTCGAAGACGAACAGAGATCTGGAAGGCCTTCGACGACGCAAATAGACGAAGATGTGAACCGGGTTCGTGAATTTTTGAACATTGACCGTGAGATCAATCTACATGAGATCTGTGAAGAGTTAAATTTAACTTATTACAATGTGCGGGAAATCGTGACCGGAAAACTTGAAATGCGCAAAGTGTGTGCCAAATTGGTTCCAAAGGTTTTGACTGATGAACAAAAGCAATTGCGCGTGGAAAAGAGTCGTGAAGTATTGGAAAGTGATGAACAGAATAATACTTTAGACACTTGTATCACAGGAGATGAAACCTGGTGCTTTGAGTACGATCCTGAGGGCAACAGAGAGAGTGCTGAGTAGCACACGAGCCAGTCGCCACGACCCAAGAAGGCGCGCATGTCGAAATCCAAGGTCAAAACCATGCTGATCATCTTTTTCGACTCTTGAGGTACCTCCAGGAAGCACTGTAAATGCGGCAATTTACAAAGAAGTGCTCCTTCGGCTGAAAAACCGCGTCGCCCGGATTCGGCCCGACCTCGTCAACAATTGGACCCTTCATCACGACAATGCGCCGGCACACACCGTCTTCCTCTGCACCTCTGCATTGGCCAAAATGGGGGTTCCGGTGCTTCCCCACCCTCCCTACAGCCCAGACCTGTCCCCTCCGGACTTCTTCTTGTTCCCGCGCCTGAAAAGAGAGCTGAAGGGGAGGCGTTTCGACTCCATCGAGGCGATCCAATAAATTGTGACAGCCGAATTGAACGCGACTCCGGCGGATGAGTTTAAAAAATGTTTCCTGCAGTAGAAGGACCGCTACCAGCGGTGTATTGACGCTCAAGGGTCCTATTTTGAAGAATATTAGTTGTATAAGTCAAAAGGTTTAATACAACTGCTATCAATCAAACCCTGTAGTACGGATGCTTCTGCTTCAACATATCTCATGGCAAAGTGATTAATTGGATATGATACAACTTTCATAGCTAAATCCTTGTGCAGATCTTCATTGTGTACGCACCAGAGAGTTTTAAGGATTCCCCTCATTGCCTTGTTTTGGAAGCGATGTACTCATATAACATCAATTTTGGTCTTTCCGGTAGATTCCCATAATTGAAGACGATGGATCCACATCGGTTTTACCACTTGGTTGTAAATGAGGAGCTTGTTTTGAGCTTACGCTTCACAATTTCTGCCAATAAATCATTGAAACTTTTGCATTTTTAAATTGAGCTTTACATTAAAAGTTATGACCATGTCGTTGGTGCTATTGCCATATGGCACTGCCGCTGACAGAGTATATACAAGTTTATACATTAATATTTTTCCTGTGAGTAAAATCTAAGTGAACAGATTTGGTTTCATTAAACTTTATATTCCAATTTTATGTTCATGTAAAAACTTCGCCAATGGATTTCTGCAATTTCATGATGCCTTCGTCTTCTGCTAATCCAACAACTAAGATCCAAGTATCGTCAGCAAATGCAGCTATTTTGCTTGCTTTCGGTTCTGGCAGGTCTGCGGTATAGGGTACGTACAGTACCGGTTCGAGTATACTTCCTTGTGATACTACGGTCGATTTTTCTCTGATATTCGCAATTCATCCGTTTTCCTTTACTCTGAAATATTGGGTATGGGAATAATTTTCCGCCCTCGTAAAAAAGGTGTCGGTGCTGATACTATTTTTGTCTTCGCTCTAGTAATACATATATTGGTGATTTGAAGGTGTATATATAAGGTCTCGGTCGCAGTAGTTAATATTCGTTTGAAGCGTAAAGATCCTTTTTAACTGACTTCAAAAATGTGTACGTTCGTCCCGAAAAAACAGCATTTCTGGGAAGTCATGCTTCAGTATTACCTTTTAAAGGAAATGCAGCTGCGACGTGTCGTATATTAATCAATATTTATGGTAATCACGCTCCGTCAAATACAACTTGTAAAGAGCGGTTTCGATGCTTCCAAAGTGGAAATTTTGACGTGAGTGATAAAGATCGAACAAGCGAAGGGGCATGGAAAAAAAATCGAAGATACTCAACTATAACAATCATTGGATGAAGACGCAAGTCGAACTCATAATGATATGTCTTAAGAGTTGTGTGTTGACAGATCAACCGTCGGTGAACGTTTGCACGCGATGGTAATGGTCCAGAAAGCAAAAAGCAGGTAACTGGATGCCACGTCAATTGAAGGAGAGGGATATCGAAAAGCGTTTGGTGACGTGTGAGATACTTTGAGAACGGCAGAAAAGAAAAGATTTTCTGCATCGCATCGTCACTGGCGATGAAAAATGGATTTATTATGATAACTCAAAGTGTCGAAGAAATAGCAGCCTACCAGGTGAACCAGGTCCATCGACAGCGAAAAAAAATGTTCATCCTTCAAATGTTATGTTGTACATCTGGTGGAAAGTTTATTGAGCGTAAATAAATAAATAAATAATTGGTGTGTACACTTCTCTTAGGTGTTCGGCCGAGCTTCTCCTCCTATTTGAGGGGATGTGCATTTTGATGTTGTTCCAAAATTAAAAAGACCTACAGGTTTAAGCCAGCCAATGGTTTTCATGAGCAGCTTTCTCATGGTAGAAATGCACTCGGAAGTTTGCCATTGCCTGCCGAGGGGCGACCGCTATTAGAAAAAACTGTTTCGGTGATTTGATGTTATTGCACGGAGATTCGAAGCTCCGCACTCTCTAATGTTAGCCACGCACCAACCCATTCGGCTACGGCTACCGCCACATAGTCTCGGCTATTAATAAAAAAATAAAATTTGAGAAGGTTTTTTCAGAAATTACGAAAAAAATTATTTTCCAAGAATTAAGAAAAAAAATTAAAGTTTTTTCCCATAATAATTGTTTTCAAAAAGTATATTTTATCCCGAAAAATTATGAAAAAATTATTTAGATATTTTATTTTAAAAAACTTTACCCCAAAATTTTCAATATTGAATCAATCTCGAGTTTATTTTAATTTTTCTAAGTTTTTTGAATTTTCTCTAAGCCCACAAATTAACCAGTTTTTAGAAAAATGTACGCCCAAATCTGTAAATACTCGGTACACTTGACATGGAATGGCCCTTATATCCTGTATCTCTGTGTACATATTTGTATGGATTTGTATGAAGAAGATAGGCAAAATACTTTGTATTTTTAAATGAAAGAGTAGTTGTTGCATTAAGGTTTGCTTATCACACATTTTACGTTTGCTAATTAATTATGTTCAAGCCAAAGATTAATGGACCGTTTTTATATAATCAGAATAATCGAACAAAAGAATCCAATCGTGTGCGTTTAAGATTTTTATTTATATTAAATTATGCATACATTTGAGTGAATATACCTCTTAAATAAATGTACATTTAAATTTCTCACCGGCGAAATTCATTTCACCGCTGATGTCACAGCAATTATGTGGCAACAGTCGCAAAATACTCAGTGGGGTGCCAGCAGCGTTTCGCGTTGAGAGGGTTGGTGTTTCTGTATATCATTGCATGCATAAATTAACAACTGCCGATTAAACGGTTTCAGTACATAAATGGATGTGATCGCTCTACATAATTGTACATAAGTGCCTACATGGCGTATGAGTAACATATGGCAAGAGGAATATTGAGTGTAGGTACATTAAGGCGCCTCACCGAAAACGGATGCAACTGGCGAATTATAAATTAGCTGACAATTAAAACAATTTCTAAAATATAACATTTTTAGAGTAAAACGACAGTGAGCTTTAACGGTTTGAAATAACTTTTAAACTATGAAAGTAGTTAAATGCCTTCAAAGTGTTTGAATTGAAAGTAATTTATTTTATATGAGCCTAGCAAGGAAACAAGGACCCTAACAAAGAAATAAAAATACAAAGTGTTTTTGTTTGACTCCTAAGATGTGCTCATGCAGTTTAGAGATTTAATCGCAGCTTGGCTCTGAAAATACATTGTGCAAGTCTCTATTGAGTAGTGAGATCCTCTGAACCTAAGAGAAACTTCTTTTACGCAGAAATAACCAGAAAGCCATAGTCCGTGATTTAGCGGGAAGTAATACCACTGCTGACTTTATATTCAACAATATCGATGGAGATGGAAAGGATCTCCGTGTGTAAGTCGGTATAATTTTTTTCAGAAAATAAGATTACAACCATAACCGCGCCTCAACGACCAGAGACTTAAGTAAATTTCCCCAAAGGCTTAAAAAATTGTAAAAATGTTTCAAATCCTTTGCATGTATTGGAAGCGGTTTATGCTTACGAGCTCTAGCTCGAACGCAAGTATAGATGACTTGGTCATTCTCTACTCAAGGCAGGCACAGAGATCATTAGACTAACACGGGACTGGAATCCCCAGGGTCAGCGGAACTGGGGCAGACTTAGGGGCTCATGGCACCATTGCATTGAAATAAAACCTGTGAACAAAAACCTGACATCGCAGCAAGGAAAAGCAAAACCAAAAGGGAACAGACCCAGAGGAAAAGTTTTGCTTTGGCCCTATGCTCTGCATCTCAGCTCGAAGAACTATGACGATGAATTTAAGCATATTGGTGAACTGCAGAAGAGTAGCTACCAGTTCAATTATAGTAATAGAAATTCGTGAATACTTTTGCAGTGGCAGTATGGATACAAAACTCAAATCAAGTATTTCCAAAGTATGAAACACTTTCGTCGCCCACTTTTTACAAATAGTTTGGCAGGAAAAAATATTTATTTTCACTCATTTTTGCTTATTGGATAAGGAATTTGAAAAACAAGCCACTAATCTAGAATAATTTGAATCAGGAAAAAAAGGAATAAGAAGAATTGATCCGAAGATTGGAGCTTCTTTCTGAGGAAATATTCCCTTTGCTTTTTTTAGCTCATGTCTTATGTTGTCCCGTATTTCACCGGAGTTCATAATCTAAAATGATAACCGAAATACTAATATATATCCATATAGGTAGACATGCACTGTGGTAACCGAAATTCAATACTAATTCTAAAAATAGTGCCCTTGAAAAGTAACGCCCAGATGTCATTACATTTTTCAAGTCGATGGTTGCTCCACAAAATATCTCATTCATATCTCAGTATGTACCGTTACTGGTACCTCTGTCTGCACCGACGGCTCCAAGATGGAATCGGTAGCCGGAGCTGGAATTTTCTCTAAATTAATCAATTTATTTATTTCCTTAAAACTGCGGAATACTGCTACTATTTTCAGGCATAAGCTTTTGCAATTCTGCAGGCATGCAAAATACTTATTGATCGCGGGTGCTAGGTTTGATATGTATCAACATTTTTTCTGATAGTCAAGTCGTGATCAAGACTCTGACTACGCAATGGTGCAGATTAGAATTGGTCAACTCTTATAAGGAGGATATCAAATCTCACGGCACAGAAACGTGGAAGGAAATGAAATGGCTGATGAGCTTGCTTCAGAGGCTTCCCACCCAGTCATCGTCATCCTCTTGATTTTATTAAAGGGGAACTGCACAACTTTTTTCTCAGGAAAGCACAGATCATTTCTTCGTGTGGTATTTCAAAATCCTATGACCCTTCTATAATAGACACAGAACGCAGATAGTTCTGAGGACTCCCCGCCAATCTATTGCCGAACTTGTAGCTGTATTTACCGGTCACTGGATGATCTTTCTCACGTGGAAAAGCTATGTTTACCATTTAATCCTCATTGCAGAAGCTGTGGGGACCTTTCAGAGAAGTAGATTGTTGAGCACTTTCTCTGTAAAAGTCCAAGTTTGTCAGCTAGACGATTAAGGTCACTGTGTGCTCCTTTCTTCGAAAGCCGAGGGCAGTGCTCCAACCTAAATCCAATCAACCTTCTCCATTACATCAACAGCTCTGGTTGGCTGTAGATGTCTGGCCGTTGAAGGTCTCATAATGGTATCAATGGCTTTAGTGCTACTTGATGAGTGCCAGTCTGATATTTTAACCTTTTCATCTACCTATCTAGCCACTGGTTTCAATGATCGGAGTATTTTAAAATTTTTCCCAATGTTAAAGACGCCCGCAGAAAGGTTATACAAAGATTTTTATTGAGGCTACTGATTAGAGTCTCACACTCTCCACGCCGCAATTTGTAACCGTCCAAGAAAATAGTTTTGGCTGGGGTTGAATCAGACATTAAAGAGATATTATTGTTTCCGAAATTTCCTTTTTAGAACTTTTCTTACACTAATTTCATTTCTAGGTCCCCATTAGCAAAATTTTTGAAACTATCCACACATTATTTCGTGTGTGGAATTGCAAGAGCATAAGAATTATTGAAAATTAACCATGAGTTGAAGTACTAAGTGTGCCAAATATGAAGTGTGAGCATGTGTGTATGTATGTATGTATGTATATACTTACGTATGGCATGCTAATATTTCGGCCCTCAAATTTCCCTTTGCGGTAGTAATGATGTTTCAGAATCATAAGGCTTAGATTAGTGACTGCCAAATTATGTCAGCAAACTGTAGATAACTTGTCAATTTTCATTAGATTACAAGTCAGTTGTAGAGTATATTGGTGAAACGCACACACAGAGAAGCACACACATAAGGAGCTAATGCACACATAGGCAAATGAGGTATTTTCCACTATGCTTTCGGTTAATGGCCTAATGTGTCTATGAGATTGAACTAGTTTTGTGCTAAATCGTGTCGCTGCTGCTCATTTAGAAGCACTTTGATTAAATAAGTACGTCATTTCTTGGGAAGTTATCCATTTAGCTTTCCCTTTGAATTTCTATAATAATTATTATCAAACAAACGTTAATGATATATAATATTAATAAAGAGACGCAAGATACTATATCATTCTGACAAAGCTATTGTCGATACATCCTTTTCAGGTCGCTTGGGTGCGTGTGGACACACAGACGATACTATCCATACACCACAATGTCATATCGCAGAATAATCGCATCAGCCTCAGCTATAATGATCATCGTTCATGGTACTTACATATTAGAGAGGTTGAAGAGACCGATCGAGGTTGGTACATGTGCCAGGTGAATACAGATCCGATGCGCTCTCAGAAGGGATATCTGCAAGTTGTGGGTAAGTTGATTAACGAACATAGCTATTAATATTATGAAAAAAATATCTTTTAGGTGGAGTAAAGTGTTCTGGCCATTTGGCGGTAGTTGCCCTTACTTTATCATCATATCAGCTTCTTTGATAGTTTTGTGTTTTTATGAAGTCAGTGGCGTGTTATAGCGGTTGAAAATTAAAGTTAAATTAAGAAAAAGAGGTTGTCTGTAAAGTCGGTTTACTGACGATAGTTTAACGTGACAACATCATAAGAAAATAGTGATGTAATGGTTGCAATTTTCAAAACAAAATTTTAATTTTATTTGTTTGATAGATATTTTGTATGGATATAGAGAAGGATGTATATGGAATCGCAATGGAATTGATCAAGTTACATTTACACAAATGGCGAAACATTTATCAAATTCATGAAAGATATGTTCAATTCCGATTGTGCATCAGACGTTAATAAGTCAACAACACTAAGAGGCACCATCATCGATTTGCCTTTTTCAAGATACTTTACACTCGAAACAGTCCCTTTCATTTCCTACTTTTCCTATCATCGTCCTATCATTCTCAATAGAGAAATGGTTCATTACCATGCACACAGGAAGAAGGCATATGCAAATATAATACAAATATGTGAATTTATATACATATGCTCATATACATACATATAGGTATATGCTCACTCAAGTAGGAGAGAGCCAGATGTCGAACGTTGCCGAATGTGGGGGCCGATTGTGCCTCTTTGTCGTTCGTTCCGCGCTCTCGCTTGCAGTTCAAGCAAGGTAACGACGAATGAGCAAGATAATGACGCATTTTTTCGTGCGTGCAGCCGGCTAAATCCAATTATAACACTTTATCACGTCAAAAAGAAAATTGTATACGTTCGTCGGTATGACAAGAAAAAAGATGAAAAGTCGAAATTAAATTAATATGTGCTGACTATAAACCCAATACAGTAATGAATGCATCACCGGTGGTTCCAGTGGCTCTTTCTGGTGATGTGGATATCGACGCTGAGGCAAGCTCTGGTCAATTATATTACTTTGACGAAAAAGAGATCCATTTACATGAATTTTTGCGCAAATGGTTTAAAGCTGTTTAAGGTCGATCCTTAGCTCCTGAGCGATGCAACGACTACTAGCATGCCAGTAAACATTGATTATTTCTGTGATTCGACATTTCCAACATAATTCACATTTTCTTTAATTTCAAAAATATCTGAATGGAAGTGACGAGCCAAATTTGCTTACTGACACATCTACACCAATCATACAAAGGACCGATAGTATTTTCACTGGACAGACATTGTTAAACGCACCTTCAATGCTAAGACGGCTACTCGAGTATATTCTTTAACTGAGACAGGTTTCTCAATTGTACCCACAAGTGAGTGCAGGGCAGTAATTGTATGTATGTTTCCTAAGATTCCAAGTTGTAACAAAGAGCCAGAAGGTCGATTAATCATCGAAATTTTTTATAAAATTATGAAAGATTTGGATCGGATTAACATGTGAGCTATTGACCAATAACTGTAGATTAGTAGGAGAGAAAATTTACAAATTTACGTCGATACAAAGCGAAACACGTTCAGAACTTTTTTCTGCATCTGCATTACTCAGCTGAATCGCGAATTTTATATAATTCACAAATTTTGTTTTGCATTGAATTGTACCTAATACTTTGAATCCTAATTTGTGTGAATAATTTGTTCACATGGAATTCATGATTAGTATTTCAAATATCAATAATTCATAATCAAATCGATTTATATGTATAGGTAATTTTTTATACAACAACACACAATTACAAGTACCATTAACGAAGTAAAATTCTCGGATACTTTACATAAAAAATTATTTGCATTTTTTGTTTGCACTTCTTTGTTGATTTTGATACTTCTTTTTTTAGTACCACCCGTTATCATCGAAAGCCTTACCAGCAATGATATGGTTGTTCGTGAGGGTCTCAATGTAACGCTGATGTGCAAAGCTCGTGGCTATCCAGAGCCGTATGTAATGTGGCGGCGTGAAGATGGCGAGGAGATGCTGATCAGTGGCGAACATGGTGAGTGCGCTGTAAATAACTTTAGTCTCTCAACAGTTAATAAAGCCTCATTTCTAATAGAATATAAATATTTCGAAGTTTTACTATAATTTAGTGGTATTTCAGCATAAAAAGGGTGAACTAAACGCCATTCTCCTTTTAGGAGTAAACCAATTGAAACATTCATTTAGGAACATTTTGTTTTATTAAATAAGCAGACGTGGCGCAAAATTAATCACCTCATCGGATGATTTATAACTTTTGCAAGTTTAATATTTGACATTTATGAACTAGACAGCGTCACTATACAAACATACAAGCTATGGAGCGCGTACAAATCAAAATAAATATTTCCAGCACTTAAAATCCTTTTTTTGTTTAGTAAAAGAGTTTAAAAAAAAATTGGACAATTAATTTTGCGCCACCTTGAATCAATGATCTTATATTCCCACTTATTAAGCAACTAGGGTCAAACATTTTGTCAATCCACTTTTCGAACTCCTTTTAGGTACGCAATCTATTTTTTCTACCTAACATCACTATTCCAGGGCATTTCATAACAATCAATAATCTTGAAGAGTAGCATATCTTGGAAAGGTTATTTGCTCGGTTTTTCGGATGAGTGGCAAGTCGGTTGTTATATCTCTGGCTGAGGTTGTTTATTTCTTCGAAAACTGTCGTTACTTCTAGGTCACGGTGTTATATCCCGTTTCGTACGAACCGTGGCGCATTGGCACACATGCCGAGCACCTTTGACTGAAATCTTTGCATAATTTCTAGATTTGATTTTGCAGGTGAGCCCCATAATTGAATTCCATACGTCCATATCGGTTTCAGAATAGTCTTGTACATAAACTCCTTATTGTCTAGTGTAAGTGCTGAATTGTAGCCGATTAACCAGTGTAGTGATTGCAATTTCAGTCCAAGTTGCTTTCGCTTTAAAAATAAATGCGATCGCCAAGTAAGACGCCGGTCTAATAGAATACCTAAATAATTGGCATTATCTGTTTGAAGTATTGGAACGCTGTTAACCCTTAACTGGTATCGTAAATTTGACTAACGAAACTAGTATCGTGGGGGCCGCGCGGCCCCCTATTAAAATTAGATTCTAGGATACAAATGTCTACAATTTTTTTGAAGAATTATTTTGACAGGACAAATAACAAGCTTGTTTTATGAAATTAATAAGTTTTTATTCATATACTTCTTTTAACTTATTTACTACAAGAGATCACAAAATTTGGACAATTTTTTGGTATTTTTTTCTTACCACTATAAAAATAAAAAAAAAAGAGGTTGTCTGCAAAGTCGGTTTACTGACGATAGTTTAACGTGATAACGTCATAAGAAAATACTGATTGAATGGTTGCATTTTTCAAAAGAAAATTTTAATTTTATTTGTTTGATACATATTTTGTATGGATATAGAGAATGAGTTAACATTAACATAACATATACTTTAACATAACATAACATAACATAACATAACATAACATAACATAACATAACATAACATAACATAACATAACATAACATAACATAACATAACATAACATAACATAACATAACATAACATAACATAACATAACATAACATAACATAACATAACATAACATAACATGACATAACACAACACAACACAACACAACACAACACAACACAACATAACATAACATAACATAACATAACATAACATAACATAACATAACATAACATAACATAACATAACATAACATAACATAACATAACATAACATAACATAACATAACATAACATAACATAACATAACATAACATAACATAACATAACATAACATAACATAACATAACATAACATAACATAACATAACATAACATAACATAACATAACATAACATAACATAACATAACATAACATAACATAACATAACATAACATAACATAACATAACATGACATAACACAACACAACACAACACAACACAACACAACACAACATAACATAACATAACATAACATAACATAACATAACATAACATAACATAACATAACATAACATAACATAACATAACATAACATAACATAACATAACATAACATAACATAACATAACATAACATAACATAACATAACATAACATAACATAACATAACATAACATAACATAACATAACATAACATAACATAACATAACATAACATAACATAACATAACATAACATAACATAACATAACATAACATAACATAACAAATTACCCCGTATTAAAGCACTTATCAACAGCTTTCATTTGATACCCATATTGTACATACACAACCAAAGGTTACCCGGGTCCACGTTTTGACCTATATCTCGAGACCATATCTACCAATATGTACCCAAACAATACGGAAACCATCTTCAATACCTCCTTAACAATGTGTGTAAGTTTGGTTTAATTCGGTGCAAAGACCCGGCGGGTCCACGTTTTGGCATATATTTCCAGACCCTAGTCATCAATAGGTATGAAAATTACCCCCTATTAAAGCACTTATCAACAGCTTTCATTTGATATCCATATTGTACAAACACATTCTAGGGTCCACGTTTTGGTCTCTATCTCGAGACCCTAGTCACGGAGCGGATGGAAATACTCTGAACTAAAGCATTCACCAACAGCTTCCATTTGATACCCATATTGTACATACACATCCGAAGGTTACCCGGGTCCACGTTTTGACCTATATCTCGAGACCCTATCTACCAATAGGTATTCAAACTATACGGAAATCATCTTCAATACCTACTTAACAATGTGTGTAAGTTTGGTTTAATTCGGTGCAAAGACACGGCGGGTCCACGTTTTGGCATATATTTCCAGACCCTAGTCATCAATAGGTATGAAAATTACCCCGTATTAAAGCACTTATCAACAGCTTTCATTTGATACCCATATTGTACATACACATCCGAAGGTTACCCGGGTCCACGTTTTGACCTATATCTCGAGCCCTATTTCCAAAATAAAATATAATCCATGTTACTCGTGATGTAGCTTTCGAATGGTGAAAGAATTTTTAAAATCGGTCCAGTAGTTTTTGAGCCTATTCGTTACAACCAAACAAACAAAGTTTTCCTCTTTATAATATTAGTATAGATATGGTAAATATTACCATACATTTTTTCCTTCAGATATAATAAAAAAATAATAATAATAACATTAAAACAACAGGTATTATTAACAAACTTGGTTTTATTTGAAATTCTCAAGTAAATCAAAATAATAATAATCAATAAGAAGGCATATGCCAATACAAATACGTGAATTTATATATGTACATATGCGCATATACATACATACATATATACGCTCACTTAAGTAGGGGAGAGCAAGATGTCGAACGTTGCCGTTCGTTTGCTTTGTTTGCTTTGTCGTTCCTTCCGCTCTTTCGCTTGCAGTTCATTCAATGCAATGAGCAAGGTAACTACATATGAGCAAGGTAACTACATATGAGCAAGGTAACACTAATATGAGCAAGGTAACTACATATGAGCAAGGTAACTACATATGAGCAAGGTAACTACATATGAGCAAGGTAACTACATATGAGCAAGGTAACTACATATGAGCAAGGTAACACTAATATGAGCAAGGTAACTACATATGAGCAAGGTAACTACATATGAGCAAGGTAACTACATATGAACAGTAATGAGCAAGGTAACACTAGTATGAGCAAGGTAACGGCAATGAACAGTAATGAGCAAGGTAACGACACATTTTTTCGTGCGTGCAGCCTGTTAAATCGAATTATAAGACGTTATCACGTCAAAAAAACTATTATTTCGAAAGTCTTTAGCTAACATATGTATGTTTTCTTATTTCTTATAAAATCAACTTTGAAAAAATAAACTAAAACATAAGTATTTCAACGTATAGTGGGGGAATAGTGGGGTCCGCACGGCTCCCGCAACGTACGTAGCTCCGCTCTGGTAAAAGCTTCAGCGCCGAACGTCCGACACCCGCCGCGTGTCGCGACGTAATGAGATTACTCGAAATGGCAGCCGCGTACTATGCGTAGTTTTTAAGAAATTCAAAAAAATAAAACGCGTGGGGTCTGCGCGGCCCCCACGATACCAGTTAAGGGTTAAGAGATACGACGGAACATGAGCCATTTCGAAGTGTGAATGTTATCTGCGCCGATTTGCTTTCGTTAGCATTTTTTCATCCAGTCGCTAACACTGATAAGGTTTTCTTGTAGGTTGTCAGAAGCAATTGAGGAAAGGGTAGAGTTCTAGGGATTTGCATGCTTCTCTGATCGCTAAACGTTCTGCCTGGAACACGGTGGCATAATCAGGAAGACGAATTGATTGAGATAGGTTGAGTGGCTCCGATTGGAAGCCAGCTCCCACACCACAGTTCATCTTAGAACCATCGGTATAAATTTCTATATCGTGTCTTCCAATCACCTTCCCTTTGCTCCACTCGGCTCTCGGTGGAAAACGTATCGTAAGCCTTTCTTGAAGTTTAGGTCGGGGACTGTGTAGTCTGATCCGTTTTTGAGCTGCGGAGGTCCCTATAGGAGGATCTTACTGTGACCGTACGGCCTTGTTGTCCAGCTTCCTATGTCTCTGAGTCTCACCGCGCTGCAAGTAGCTATTGTTTTAATGTGTAAATCTAATGGCAATAGATGTGTTACTACATTGACCGCTTCAGTAGGACTGGTGCTAAGCGCTCTTGTAGTTAAGATACACGCTGTTCTTTGTATCTTGTTCAGCTTAGTTTTGTTGTATTTCCTTTCTGTTGCAGGCCACCAAACTAGTGCCGCATATGTTAGTATTGGCCTTACAATGGCTGTGTAGGACCAGTTGGATAATTTTGGTTGGAGACCCCATTTTTTCCCCAACATTCTCTTACACGTGTAAAGTGCTATATTCGCTTTCTTTACCCTGTACTCTACGTTGGACTTCCAGCTGAGTTTGGGGTCCAGGATAACCCCTAGGTATATTGCCTGTTTGGTTAGCGTGAGGCAAACGCCGTTTAGTTTTGGGAGATTAAAGTTTGGTACCTTGGTTTTCTTAGTGAATAGCAACTCTTCAGTTTTTTTCGGGTTTACACTTAAACCACAGTCCGTGGCCCAATTGCTGAGTAATACCAGAGCTCCTTCCATAATCTCACTGATTGTGGTTGGAAACATTCCTGAAACCATAAGCACTATGTCGTCCGCGTACGCCACCACTTTAATTCCCTTTTGGTTAAATTTGGTGAGGATGTTGTTGGCGACTAGTAACCATAGCAGAGGGGATAAGACTCCCCCCTGAGGGGTTCCCCTGTTGACAGAGCGTTTTATCGTGTTGCTGCCTACCTCACCGATGATTATTCTAGTTTTGAGCATGTTCTCTATCCATTCGTTGAGATCTATGTCTATGCCTAACATGTTAAGAGCCTCAATTATAGATCTTGTGGTAACATTGTTGAAGGCCCCCTCTATGTCGAGAAAAGCGACTAGTGAGTATTGCTTGTATTCTATGCTCCTCTAAGTCGCACTTACAACCTCATGAAGAGCTGTCTCTGTCTGGTGAAATCGTTGAGTCTGTAATCTTTTCCCTGATATATACATCCAACAATCGCTCGAGAGTTTTGAGGATGAAGGAGGATAGGCGGATGGGTCTGAAATCTTTCGCTGTATCATGACCGCGTCTACCAGCTTTAGGAATAAAGATTACCTTAACCCTCTCTGCATACGTAACTGTGTATATGTTCTTTGATAGTGGCAGGTCTGCCGTGAACAAAGTGTACAAGACGTGGCCTAGAACACTTACTTGTGGTACACCTGCTCCGATTGCGTGAAGGTTAGTGGTTTCGTTGTTTACTTTAACAAGAAAATATCTATTTTGCAAGTATGATTTTATGAGTATATAACAGCTGTGCGGTAAGCCCTGATTAAGCTTGTATAGCAGGCCTTCATGCCAGACTTTATCGAAGACTTGCGTTATATCTAAAAATGCCGCTGTACAGTATTGCCTCTTCTCAAGTGCTTGTCTAGCGAAATCATACACACAATTAACTTGCTCTATGGTGATACTTACGAAAACCAAGTTGGTGGGGTGGAATGAGATTCCTTTGCGCAATTATTGGATTTATCCTTTTTAAAAGCACCTTTTCGAAGAGTTTAGAGGCAATAGGCAATCGACTTATTGGCCTGTAATTAGAGTCCGCGCTCGGGGTCTTCCCTGGCTTTTGTATAAGGATGATTTCGACTTTGCACTGAGTTGGGAAATACTCTTGTGTGATGATCGCGTTAAGTATAATGGTGAGGAATTTGTATCCACATATGGGCAGTTGTTTTAAAGCCTTAGTAGTTATTAGATTGTACCTGGCGCCTTGTGGGTTTTAAGAGTTTTGGTTGCTGCGTATTTAACTTCTTTCCAGGTAAATCGTACAGTCGGAGAATCCATTTGAAACGGAGCTGAGAGAAATTCGTTGGTTGTGACATCTTTTTCGTTTCCTTCCAGAGTGAGTAGTCAGTAGCTTCCGTAGGTGACAAGTTGGATAAGTATTCATGCAGTTCTGAGTTTTTTGCGTCTCTTATAGTGTTTCTTAATTGTTTTGTGAGCTTATTTAGCTGTTTTTTGTCGTTATTGCTTCTGGTGCTTTGCCATATGCGCCGAAGCTTGCGTTTTTCTGATATTAATATTTTGTCGGGATCATTAATGTGTGCTTCAGCTTGAGTGTGCTTAATTTCCGGCGTAGCGGTCCACGCTGCTCTTTGAATGCAGTTGTTGAAAATTTAAACGGTCGTGTCCAGATCAGAGTTGGATCTTAATGGAATATTTAGGCACAGTGAATACAGTCATTTTATTGTGCAGTTTTGGTGCCATTTCCTTTTTTTGAAAACAAGAGTTTATTGTTAACAGCAAAGGCGAGTGGCCTGATGAGACATGTGTCTATGGAGACCTGACTTTTAGATACACCTTTGCATATGCAAAAATCTATAAGATCCGGTGTTTTATTTGGGTCAATACGCCAGTAGGTGGGTTGTCCTGTCAAGACGTGGAATAATTTATTGGCCTGCATTGCTCTGAGAAGTTCGCGCCCTCTTGGAGTTATTAAGTGTGAGCCCCATTGCGGATGTTTCGCATTGTAGTCGCCACCTGCTATACATCTAGATCCCAACGATTTGAAAATAGATATTAATGAATAAACAAGATTCCCGATACTTTTTGAACACACCTCGTAAGTGCCAATTATATAGATATATATGTAAAGGTGATTTTTTAGCTATTATCTGTTTAAACAGTTGGTTAAGCAGCTGATGCGCGTTTCGTGTTTTGTTTCACTGTCAAACATCTTCAGTTTGGTCTATAATTTAACCATGAATCGTCTTACAAACGAACAACTCTTGCAAATCATTGAATTTTATTATAAAAATGCGTGTTCTGTTAAGAAAGTTTAAAGTCGAAAAATTGTGTTCAGCGACGAAGCTCCTCTTTGGATAAATAAGCAGAATTGTCGATTTTGGAGTGAAGATCAGCCGGAAGAATTGCAAGAGCTACCAATGTGTCCAGAAAAAGTCACAGTTTGTTGCGGTTTATGGGCTGGAGGTATCATTGGACCGTACATTGAGCGCTACCGTGAAATGATATTCAAGACGGTGCCACATGCCACACAGCACTCGTAACAATGGACTTGTTGAGAGGCGAGTTCGGTGAACATTTTATTTAACGTTGATATAACGTGTGATATAACGCCTTTGGACTATTTTTTGTGGGGCTATGTTAAAGCTCATGTCTATTCAGACAAGTCTGCTTCAATTGATGCATTAGAAGACAATATTAAAGCATTAATATGTGAGATACCAGCCGAAACATTGGAAGGAGTATGCCAAAATTGGACTAAGCGGATGGACCATTTGAAGCGCAGTCGCGGTCAACATTTGCATGAAATAATCTTCAAACATTAAATTATATGGACAGTACTATCGATTTAAATAAAAATTGCATACATTTTTCTGAAATTTACGTTTGTTTTTTGAAAAAATTTCTTATAGCTCTTAAAAAATCACTCTTTATAACACTCTGTACTTGAACACAATTTGCTAAAATATCTACTTTATTCTACCATTTTTATATAAATTAGCCTAATTGCTGTAAATTTTCACACAATTTTCCAGTGAATGTCGTTGATGGCGAACTGCTGCACATCACCAAAGTGAGTCGCCTGCATATGGCCGCATACCTGTGCGTGGCCTCAAATGGCGTCCCTCCATCCATCAGCAAACGAGTACACCTGCGGGTGCAATGTAAGTACAAGCAAAAATTATAAATTCACATATTTTTTAGACATTCGCACTTCACAGAAAAAAGTTTGACTAAATATTTGTTTGCTGTAGAATTAAATGTTTTTATACTACACAGATACACAGCGTATACATTTAATTTCTAATGGAAAATCAACAATCCTTTACTAATTATAAATTCCTAAAAAAGAAGATAAAAAAAGTTGTGTGGTTTTTTCATATTCTATTTGAAGTCATTCATTGGCGGTAACACTAATTTTCTGCGCATTTGTGCCGCGAAAACTTTTTCTATGCTCGTTGCATATTGAGTGGTCAAAACCAGCAAAATATTTTAATTAAATCTGGCTGCCAAAAATTACAATTGCCAAAAATGCAAATACATGCAAACAATGCCACACACACACACGACGCACATAAACACTATGCGAACAAGCTGCCTGACACACCCACTGCAACAATCCACCAGGAAATATGCCAACTTACTTCCAATTTTGGCTAGGAATGCCAAAATTACCAAATGCTGCCAGACTTTTTTTCCAGACTAGATACTATCCATTTTACCACAATTTGTGTAACATGCTTGGCAACCACAGCTATTGCACGTTGCACGTTTACAACATGCCACAAGAGTGGCAAGAACTGCAATGAATGAAAAAGAACAGTGGAACGCTGCCACTTTAATGGTGTGGTGGTCGTTGTTGTTGTTTTGCTGCACGTATGTATTTGAAAGTAGCTGATATTAAAATAGTTATAATTACGGCCTCAATTGTATTGGTCTTTCGGTGATTAGCATGCCGCTGTACCATAAAAAAAGATGCATTTGTTCGCTGCGCTTTGTAGGTCAAACATCAATTTTTTAATTAAAAGTTTTGTGCAACCAAAATATTCACCTACAATTGGTTTTTACTTTGGTTAGGCTAAAATAATAAACGCTGATTTTGCCAGATTTCACTTATTAAAGTTTCAAATTTCATGGACAGTTGAATATCTGTTGTATTGAGCTTTTCCCCCCAAACTGAAAATAAAATGCAGAGAACCTAAAATTCCTATTTCACTAATTATTATAGTCGCAATTGATATTATTTAGAGCCTTTAAAATACAAGGGTGACCTGTTAAGCTTTGGGCCACTGGGTGTGATGAGCTGTAATTCGATATTTTTATCGAAAAGTTTGGTAATTTTTTAGCATAAACCTACGGGGTTGCCCATATTCGACGGACCTATGTGTTTTTTGGGCCCATTCCAATCGACGAGGCTTATCCGCATGCAACAATCTTTGCGTCAATTGAATCTTATACGGGAATAAATGCAAATGAATGCGGATAATTCGTTGTAAAGAGGTCCGAGCAATGCCCAACTGCTGAGAACGTCGATTTTCGGATGTCCTTGGCGACGTCTCAACACTGGCCCGTACAAGAGCAATATTCTCATCCGATCGCCTTGGTCGCATCACCAGTC
The DNA here is from genome assembly GCF_027943255.1 of Anastrepha obliqua. NCBI lineage: Eukaryota > Metazoa > Arthropoda > Insecta > Diptera > Tephritidae > Anastrepha > Anastrepha obliqua. Next base: position 38,222,210 of record NC_072896.1, read on the forward strand.
GAAAACTTTTCGTACAAACGTTTAATGGTGTTCTTAGAAGGCGCACTTTTCACATTATATAATTTTTTATACGCACGTAGAGTTTTCACAATTGACTTTTTTTGTTGTAATGTAAATTTGGGAGCGCTTCCGTGGCACGTACTGTTCCATGAAAAAAATCTGCTTGAATTGACGCTTCCAACGCAGTATGTCATTAAGCGATCTAACGTCTCTGTCAAAAGATAAAGGATTGCCAGATGTGTCCGTCGAATATTGGCTACCCTGTACTTGCAACGTTTACACATACAAATTTTATTTGTTTTTTTTTCAATCATCTGAAAGATTCATCTCGCCCAAAAGAAGGAAATAACTCGTGAAAATTTTTATGCTATGATTTATTACGTTTTTTTTCAACGTGAAGCAGGAGTGCATTGATCAACTTACTTCGACTTTTGACGTCGAGGCATAACACTTAGTTATTGATAAATGGCGTCGGGCCAGAAAGAATCGATGGTGTGTGTCAATTGATAACACAGATCGTCATAAGATATATCGCGATATGGGGGCATCCCTAGGCTTTAGTTTGACCAGCTTACGACAAAGAGGATATTTTTCGTTGGATACCGCATAATTTGTCAATTGCCCAAAAAGGGGCTCGTGCCGATTGGTGCTAAAAAGTTATGAAAAAAATTAGCTACGTTGGTTCAAAGCATGTCTCTGACTTTGTAATAGGTAATGAATTTTGGATCTGTGCAAATGAATTGGAAATGAAACAGCAGTCGACAGTATGGGTGCTCAAAAACGAGCTTAATCCAACAAAAACTGTTGCGGGAGAAGAACCTAAAAGCAAAATTGTCGAATGTTTTTTCGAAAAATGTGGTCATATCGCAATTGTATTACTAGAAAAACTTAAGGGGGAACGTCACTGTGGAGGGTCAGAAAGTAGTCGATTTTTGGGAACTTTGTTTTGTAAGTAGGAATGATTATTCGAGGATCGGACAAAAGGCATTTTATTATATATGTATGTATTAAGCTATGTTGACGTAAATTTTTATTAAAAAATATTAAAAATCCAAAAATTTTATTAATCTACACAATAGGGGCTATCGTTGCAAGTAGCCGTTTTTCTTTCTTTTTTTTTTTTTTTTTTTTGACAAAATGGTGGTGATTTGAATTTCGATGTGTGTTTTACACCATTTTTTCGATTTTCAACAGGCCAAAAAAAATAGTTATTTTCAAAATTTTTAAAATCGGCTACGTACAACGATAGCCAATGCGATACCAAAAATTTTGAAAAGAAGAAAATTAAAATCGGTTAATTAGTCTTCGAGAAATCGTTGCCACCATATCAAAAAAAAGTCGTTTCGAGAAAAATGCGTTTGAAATAAAACATCGTATCGTAAGCGCTACGGGGCCAAACTGACGGACGCTCACTTAAGTGCACATAGAATCGGGAATAAAGCGAATTTCGCTTTAAACTTTTTACCACATTTTCTTGAGTAGTTATACTAACAACTTATGCAAAAAAAATTGATTTTTTTTAATTTCACAGTGGCGTTCCCCCTTAAGCCAATTCTGAGTGGTGTACAACTATTTGTTTACTAGAAGTTTTCGGAGAATTAAGGAAAACCAGCTCTCCATATCGGCTCAAACAAGACTGTTGTTGAGCACTCGAAACATCGAATTAATGAGTCATCTATTTTACAGCTCAGATTCTGCACATAATGAGACCTTCTTTCCCCCAACATCAAATATAGGGGTGTGCCCAACGGTTTTCATCGCCTGAAGAAGTTGTTGAAGTTTTCGTCACTCAGTCATTTATTTTGGGACAATAAAATAGTGAGAAAAGCGCGTACTCTAGAATTAAAGTTAAAATTCGACCCTCAAAGACGTCATGGGTTACTACCGCTGTGGCTTAAAAAACGCTATATGAAATTTCCTCTTCAAGCTTTGACTACGAAAATAGTGATGGCCAGTTGAAAAAGTATCAATTCTGAACAACATTGCCGTTGGCATAGCTGCCAAAAATTGGCCAACATCGAAAATTACCAAACTACTTAGTAACAAAAATCCACAGCATGAACGGAAGGCGACGAAGAGACACTTAAGCTGCAGCAACAGCTGCTTCAGTGCGTCAGGCGGCACCTATTCTGGTATGTTTCGGCATAAATGGGTATACGGTACATGCTTACAACTACAACATTTACAACGATCTGGAGTTGCTGTTCGGAACGAAATTCACTCAACGCCACAATTACCGCAACATCGACACCCATCCTAGACGGGTAAAACCGGCAGCTGGGCTCATCACTTCGATGACATAATTTCACTTCTTCACCCCCTGTGACATGCAGGCTTTCGAGTACTTTTATGTCACAATATATCCCACTTTGCAGACTACATGGACTTGCGCCATTGTTGGTGGGCTGTGACCAGCGGAAAGTCAGTCGTAACGCAAACGTGAAACGAAAAAGTGAAATAATTTTGCCATTTCTCAGGCGCACATGATTTCGCTCGCATAGGTGTGACTGCACACTCGCACTGCATATTCAAGTGGAAATAGGTTGTAAGCCAACAAACATTCGGATGCGCGTATATAATTTGCTATGTACGAACGGATGGTGTGCTTAACGAGGTCTAGCAGAATCCATTCATTCATTAGTTTCAATTAAAGGTTGCAACATATGCCCGTTCCTTTGCATATTGTCTTTTACCGTTGGCTTTTTTCTTTCTTTTCCATGCACTTTTTTATGTGGCTTTATGCTTGCGACAACTTTCTCCACTTCAAGCGTACAACAAATGCATCGGACGCAAATGTTTGGCGAGCAAAATAAAAAACTCAAAAATTCCTTACACAGAAAATCAGCACACGACTTTAATATCGAGCAGATTTAGCAACATAAGATTTTGTTTATTGAAGAGGAAGTAAACCTATACTCCTTGATGTGGAACTTTAACTCGAACTAACAAGTAACCGATCCTCCTATTTTTATGTAATCTTTCACATTTTTCAAGGAGACAGATGTACAATTTTATACGATAGCATAGCGCATTAAAATTATAAAGGGTTTTTCAATAACAGGTGTTACCGGTGAATGGATTGCGCTATCGAGAGATGATTAACAATTTTTGATGGCCGGAATTGGATGGTACTAATCTGGACAACATTTATTTTCAACAAGACGGCGCTACGTGCCACACAACCAACGAAACCATTGGGCAGCCACTTTGCAATTCGCTTATGGGAAATTTCATGAATTGGATATTGTCCCATAAGCGTGGGCGTGGTGATCATTGCCTAATGTTATTTTCCAGTATTAACGGCATACCTTCTCCTCTTTATAATGAAATAAACATCCGATCATTTAAATTAAAAAAATGTATATTTCTTTGAATCTCTTCACACAAAAAAGTTATGGTGTTTTGAATAGCTAACATTTCATATCGTTCACCCTGTATATATACAAGGTGAAGTCTAAAAAAATACAAGACTGAGCTAAAATAGAAATGACAGGAGCTTTGTTCTGATAACTTCGAGTTTATTTATTCAAAATTGTCCCCTCTGGCCTCGATCCACTGTTTTGCGCGATCTAAAAGCTATTCGAAAGAGTGTTCCAGGTCATTGACCGGAATGTGTTTCAGGATATCGGTACAAAACGTTTGGATGGCCTTTACAGACGTAAAACGTTTTCCCTTCTTGGCAAAATGCAATTTTTTGAATAGGTAGAAGTTAAAGGGAGCCATATAAGGCAAATGCGGTGAGTGATTGATGGTTAAAATGGGATTTCTAGTCAAAAGATCAGTCCCAAGAGTGTATCTTACAATAAGCGCCAGCTTCCTCCTTCGCGGTATTCTGGGCGAATTCGACGAATGCGATACTGCAAACGCTTCAAAACGCCAAGATAGAAAATTGCATTGACGGTTTGGTCCGTTGGCATGAACTCCTTGTAGACAATTCCCTTAGAATCGTAAAAACAAGTGAGCATCGATTTGATTTTTGACTTCTCCAAACGTGATTTGTGGGGTGGTGGCTCGTCTGGAGCCTTCCATTCGGCACTTGGACGATTACTTTCAGGTTCATGTTGGGAAAACCACGTTTCATCACCAGTTACAATGTTGTAAAGGAAGTTTTCGTCTTTTCTCGCCTCTTTAAAGAGGTCTTTCGAATATTGAATTCTAAGCAAGGTTTCGTCCTCAGTTCACTTGTGCGGATTGAAAAATGCACAGACCTTTTTTTTGTAAGCCCAAATTGTCAGTTAAAAAGCGATAAATAGACGTTTTGGTGATTCTGATTCCTTAAAATTCAACGATGATTTCGGTTCAAGTTTGATAAATTTACGAACAATTTAGATGGAGTTTTCGTGTGATTACTGATTTTGGGCGGCTCGTATGTTTATTGTCATTTATGTCCTCACAACTATCTCTGAAACGTGTAAACCACTCATGAACTCTGGCACGAGATAAACAATCATCTCCATAAACTTTTTTCATCAATTCAAAGGTTTCGGTAAACGTTTTACCGATTTTAAGACAAAATTTGTTATTAGCTCTTTGTTCGAAACTCATTTTTGTACCGATAACACAAACATACTGACACTTTAGACGCAATAACTTCGCTTCAACTGAACCGAATGGCAACAAGCTTTCACTGGAAGTCAGCTAGGGATGTAACTTCCAACGCACTCACTCATCAAACACATTTTTTTGACGCAAGTCTGGTTTATTTCGGACTTCACCTTGTGTACATATATAATTTACACTTACCGAACTCCTCCTCCTATTTGTGGTGTGCGTCTTAATGTCGTTCCACAAATGGAGGAGCCTACAGTTTTATGCTACCTCCAAAGAGCAGGGCGGTTTTTTTTACCCATTGAGCGGCGGCGACCGCGGATGGATTTGGACAAGGAATAATTATTTCTTCTTCTTTATCTTTTTTTATAGGCTTTGCCTGTTTTTCTTTACAAAAGAATTAGAACACATACTGGGTTGCCCATATTCGACGGATCCATGTGTTTTTTCTTAAATCAAAGAAAAACTCAATTTTTTTTTATGTTAACAATAATAATCATTTTATTTGGTTCAAGTAGATTTGTTGACATTACTTTTTGAATATGAGATCTCTCAAATGGCCGCCTTGAGCCTGTACGGCGTATTGTGCCCATTTTGCAGCATTTTCCATAGTTTCAGCTAACATTTCGGCTGGAATAGCGGCTATTTCCTCACAGATGTTGTTCTTGAGCTGTTCTATGGTCTTTGGCTTATTAGTATTAACCTTTGATAAATACCCCCACAAGAAGAAGTCAGGTGGCGTTAAATCGGGCGAACGCGGTGCCCAGTCAAAATCGCCATTCTTCGACATCAAACGACGAGGAAACAATTTCTTCAAAAAATCGATTGTGGTGCGAGCTGTGTGTGGTGGAGCGCCGTCTTGTTGAAACCAGAACTGCCTCATACGCTTTCGACGAATAATTGGCATCACAGTTTTCTTCTTCTTCTTCTTCTTTTCACAATTGACTTCTTTTGTTGAATGTAAATTTCAACAATTTGTGAGCGCTCGCGTGGCGTGTGCTGTTCCATGGTAAATTTCTGCTTGGACTGACGCTTCCAACGCGGTATGTCATTAAGCGATCTGACGTCTCTGTCAAAAGATACAGGGTTGCCAGATGGGTCCGTCGAATATGGGCAACCCTGCACATATTTATACACAGTTTACATATACATATACATTGATACATCAATACATTTTAGTATTTAGAGAAATTACACATAAATTATTGCACATTCCTGTACAATATAATACATAAATCTCATATCATTGTTCTTGATTTTCTCCTGAGGTAGATAGATATCCAACTTTCTGCCCTTCGGTTTGGTGGTCTTCCCAATCATCTTCTTCCTTCTGGTATCCCATCTCTAGCTATTTTTATCAACCTATTGCTAGGGGTTCATGTCACATGTTCGTCCCATGCCCGTATTCTAGCTCTTACGAATTTTACAATGTTGCTCACCCCTGTCTGGGTTCTTATAATGTGGTCTAGTCTAGTTTTTCCAGCTATGGCCATAAGGGCATGCAATTTGGTAGTCCGTAGCAATTGTTTCGTTTTCATGTTTTTTGTACCAGCTTCTGCTCCAGAAGTCAATATCGGTTTTACAATTGTTTTGTAGATTCGTGTTTTAATTTCCATATTCATATACTTGTTTTTCCACACCATTTCTCCCAAGCACACTGATATCCGTGCAACGTTTGCGCATCTCTTTCTGGCAAACTTGTGTGCAACGATCGATCATTCAATAAATTCCTATAAGCCAAATGAAACCGTTAACAACAGTTTTGCGGCCTTATTTTGTCATTAAATGGTTTTATTTGTGCTGCACTGCGCAGTTAAATCAACTAATCAACCAATTTTTTTGAATTGCTTATTTACCACCACCTAAATTTCGCTATTGGTAATAATCCGGAGTCAAATAATTTAAAGGCTCCCATTGCCAGCTCCATTTCAGTAGTAAAATAACGATTCTAATCAACATGCATTGGAATAGTAACGAACTAAATGAGGATCCAATCAAATTGGTATGGCCGGAAGCATTCGGAAAATTTAGATTTTGTTGGTTTAACTACGAAGTGAGAACTACATATTGAACACCATTTGGTGCAAAATTTGTTACGCTTGGCTTTTAGTATTACAGGTGTGATATGCTCAGTTTTGTTGTTGCTATATAGCTGAGAATAATAGTGGCTGCTGATAGTTTCAGGTTATGTTGCAATACCGGCACAGAGCGCAATTTGTGCATATGTATACTTATGTATATATGTATGTATGCGTTGTACTAAATAAAAGTATTTGTAAATAGTGCTCTGTATGCAAATCTAATCTTTTGAAAGTAATCTCAACGGTAAGGACTGGATTTTCGTCAAGCTACATATACGAACTACGTCATCTTGCCCCCTCTCTATGTGGGACAGAGATGTACATGAAACGAAACGGCATACAGCTTAAACAACGATATCTGTTTGTATCTCAAAAACCTCCTAACTAAAATTAGCTAAATTAGGTACAAACTCCCTTTTTTTTGGGAGTTTGGCCGAACTCATCTTTCTATTTGTGGCGAAACGGCAGATATTTTTTTATGAGAAACTTTTTCATGGCACAAATACACTCGGAGGTTTGCCATTGCCTGTCGAGGACCGACCGTTATTAGAAAACATTTTTTCTTCATTTGGTGTTTCACGGAGACTCGAACCTGCGATCTCCGAATACCGAATGGTAGTCACGCACCAACCCATTCCGCTACGGGCGCTACTACAAAGAACATCCAGCATAAATTAATGTGATTTTCTAGATTTTACTGAAATCGGCCAAAACCTACTTTCTGCCTATCAAGTGTTCCTTTCTTTCAGTTATATAATATATCTTAGGAGAAGGAAAGCACACACCACATAACGGCATTTTGTCGCAACCGATTATTCGTTTGGATATGAATTCTATGGTTTTATGTCCGCCAAGTTTTTCTGCGCCAGTTTGGCCAAAAAACTGAATTGCAATTTAGCGAATTCTGCTTCCCTAGTGAATCTATGCTTATCTTTGGGTCAATGACATTTCAACTGAGGATTTGCTGGTATTGCTGATCTTGGACCTCGTCTCAAACCGATGTAGATGGTCCCTTTATTGTTAAGAAACTGCTTATGCCTATCTGAGCCTCCTACGTTTATCCTCTTCTGGTATCATTATTGAGGATTGTAAACAACTGTTTGTAACCCATTTGAAAGAGGCAACAAAAATGCTATCAAAGCGATCTTCAGCTTCCAAATTATTTGAGATTGTTGTAAATTGTCCTCATTTCTTCAAGCCAACATGGGTTCGTCGGCAATCGCGCCACGGTCACAAATTTGGCTATTTTCTGCGGTTTGTTTCTCTGCTTTTGAAAATAAATCTCAGATGGATATTATCTACACTGAGTTCTCGACAGCTAATGACAATCACATTGTTTGCTTCTACTGAAATTGGTTTGTACATACATATTGATAATGTGTGCATCAGATAGTATGCATACATACTATATATTCGTGTACTGCACCTGTTTATTTACGTATTTCATCTATTTGGTTGCAGATATTTTCATAAATTCATCTCTTTTTTCTTTATAGTTCCGCCGATGCTCTCCATACCCAATCAGTTGGAAGGTGCTTATATAGGCCAGGATGTAATATTAGAATGTCATACCGAAGCATATCCAGCGTCTATTAACTACTGGACTACCGAGCGCGGTGATATGATTATATCGGGTAAGTTGGAGAAATTATTCAACAATTAACTCCAATGACTAAATAACACTGATAAATCATATTTAATTTGAATAGTTACTGAAAACAAGGCTTATGTAAATTACTAAATTCCTCAAAAATATGTCAATACTTTTTGGCGTTAGCACAAAAGCTTTGAAATGAAAACCAAAATTTATCTTTCCAAACTGTAGCAAAGCTGAAAATTAATTGAAGAAATAGGTATTACGCTCGGTTTTGCCTTCTTTTAACATACGACAATCAAATCTAGTAAGTTTTTGTCCAACAAAATCTCATATCACGCACGAGTGGGAATGAACTTGGTAAGGGTTGTAGAAGGTATGGATTCAATAGATTTTTATAACTATTTAGAGATCACAGCCATCAACTACATTAAAAAAATGACTCTTATTATTCTTAAAATATATTCCGGGGACAAATATTCAAGTACCACAAGTGATTTAGTATCACAAATATCTTGGCTGCAGCGCCACCTGTCGAGTTCAACTGTATCTAGTGGAGTCATAGGTTAGGGTCAGTGCTCGGACTTTTTTTTTTCGTTTAGTGGTATAATTAAAAAAAAATAGTGGTAGATTTATGAAAAAAGTGGTAGATTTAGGGTAAAACTTAAATATGCTTTATTTATTTATGTTTGTTATAAATATAATATTTCACATAAGATTTCGTAAAAAAAATTTGTACTTCAGTTTTTTAAAGCTATAATAACCACATAAATATAAAAAACTTATGCTTTTGGAACAAAATTTCCATCTATATGCTTGAAGCTATTGCGAAAACGTATTAAGGGGTTACATCTAGTTAGAATTTTCAAAAACTCGATTTTTTTTTTATTTCATTTTTGTAATTTACATATATTTAAGTAAACACTATGAAAATTTCAAGTCATTCCGAAGATTATTTTTGAAGTTATACGCATAAATGTAACGACGCGTCAGAGCACTTTAAATTAGCTTTTAAAACTTTAACCTTGTTTTTCTCAAAACTGTGTTTTGAAAGTCGGTGACCACGATTTCTCGGAAACGGCTAAACCGGTTAGTCTGAAATTTTTACACCGGCTTCTGAACTATATTTTCTAGTACTTAATCGAAGCTTTTTTAAAACCGATAAACATTTTTTTGTTTATACACAATTTAAGGCCAAAATTATTCCAAAAAATAGATTTTTTTTTTTTGAGAAGCCGCCATTTTGTCAATAAATTTTTTTTTGCTTATTCCTTCGATTAATTACAAGAATATACAATACTTTAATCAAATCCGTTAGGTTTTTTCATTTCAGATAATCCACTTCGGAGATATAGTGGTCACCGTAAAACGTCTTTTTTTGGAGGGGTTCCTGGAAATCTGCTGTAGCAGCTATAAAAACTGTTATTTTTGCAAATAAAATTTTTTTAAATATTATACAAAGTTACCATAATATGTGTACAAAGGCTTAAAACAATTAATTCAGAAGTTTTCTCAGGAAAATTTTTTTAAAAACTTCATTTTTCAGGGCTTCTAACTAGATGTAACCCCTTAAGTTTCTGGAAGGAATATATATTTCTTGACCATCACACATTTCTTTAGCAAAAATAAGGTTATTTATTGTGTTTGTTTTCAAGCGATTTCTTTTTTCGGTTTTTATAATTTTCACGATTGAAAACAAACGTTCCGCTGCCGCGCTACTACATATGTGGAAAAACTGCCAAATTGCACATGTACTTACTTAAATTGCTAAACATAAACTCACTATAAATATTTTCCTCCTTGCTTAAAGCTTTCCATCCCCGAACGATATCCTCTTCGAATATATCTTTAGTTTTTTCTTTGCTGAAAACAATGAAAGATCTCCATTCATTGTTTAATATTTCTTCCGAAAATCCGAGAAATGGAAATTCCTTAAACAAGGGTAAAATAGTTGGCATAGCGCCTTTTTGAATTTTAAAAGGGTTAAAATATTGAAGTAATTTTAATCTTTCGCTTTTAAAGACAAACCTTTTTAATAATTCGTCATATAGGCATAAATAATACTTAAGTAGATCGTTTTTTATTTCATTAACATCAATTGCGTTGGTTTGTAAAAATTTGTTACATTGTACACCGAAAAACATTTGTGAAAATGGTAAATGAAGTTTTGTATCTTTATAATTCGCATCCAAAGAAATATGCTCAAGACGTACAAAATTTTGCGGCAATTCTCTAAAAAAAGGAGTTGTTCGTGAGTATAATAAATGTATCATTGTTCCTTTTGATTGATACTCCTTGTTCAGAATATTTATTTTTTTTAAATGTCATTTAAAAATAAAAAGTACGCAAAATTTGTGTCATTAAGCTCATTTAAAATATCGGTCGCGCATGAATCGGTTAATTCTTCAAAAGAATACATTGAAAAGAAATACTTCAAAGGCTTCCACTGTTCTATTATACGTTCGATTGCTGCTTCCATAGACAGCCATCGTGTTTCACAAATTTGGTGAGGCAAAGCTTGAAAATAATCTTGTAACTGTCGAAAGTCATGTCGGCGCTTGGAGCGGTATGAGAAAAATGCATACACATTACGCACAAGCTTTTCCAACCTTGCAGGCAATTGCTTAGAAGCAGCAGATGAACATAAATTAAGAGAATGGCACGTACAACCTAAAAAAAATGAATGTTTGTTTGATCCTTGGAATTTTTGTTTTACACTATTATGTTTTCCCCGCATTACAGATGCATTGTCTGTTGCTAGGCCTATCATATTAGTTGTTGGCACCTTGAGGTTCTTAAAATAATTTACAATAGCGTCATATAATCCTTTTGCCGTAACATCTACAACTTCTAAAAGTCCAAAGAAGCGATCAACAACACTGTGTTTTCCAACTGGGATATAACGAACAATTAACACAAGACACTTCTTCATACTTATCTCATCAATGATGATAGAAAAGCAAGTGGACCTTAACTCGTTGGCAATGTCCTCTCTAGCGTATGGACCCACAATATCATTCACTATAGCCGTTGCTTTTTTTGAACAGCACTTTACACCTCTCTCATCAGAGCTAAGAAAATTTAACAGCTTTGGCAATGTATCCATCAACGTAATTGGCAGAGAATGTTGCACACAGTACATAACCATCGCAAGTTCCTTAGATTGGTGTGTAGTTTCTGAATTTGTTTCAACACTTTCCGAAATGGTGATTTGCTTCAGCCGGGCCTGGTCTTTTGTGTTCACTGCGTTCATATGCTTTTTAGTATTAGCATGCCTAATAATGTCTAATAATGTTACATCATTTGCAAGAAACGTTTTGCAATATTTACAGAATGCTTTAAAGTCTGCATTTTCTAGCCATTCCCGACCATCTTCCCATTCCTATTTGTATTTTTGATTGTACTTAGATTTCTTTTTTGTCGGCTCATTATTATTTAACGACTCAGTCGTTGCAGGCACGTTTTCTGCAGTATATATTCTAAAGAAGTTTGTATTTTATATTTTTGTACACAAATCTTAATATTAAAAAAGTTTACCTTTTTAGGAATTTCTCCATCTTCAACAAATACGAAAACGCAACAATATTAAATGAGTGGCGCAAAATTATGTGTCAAACGTCACTGTTGCCAACATCATTCATTGCGCAAAGTATTTGACGATATATTAAAGTGCTGCCAGCCTGTTTCTTTTTTTAGTAGAATAAAAGTTCTAATATAATATTGTAATTCATAACATATAATAATATTTTGGAAAATAGTGTGTGAAAAAGATTGACTTCTTCAAAAGTTGAAAAAAGTGGTAGATTTTTAAGCTTACGTGGTAGAAGTAGTAGAAATTCAAATTTTCGGAAAAAAGTGGTATATCTACTACTTTAGTGGTAGAAGTCCGAACAGTGGTTAGGGTAGCTTCTAACGGCTATCCACTATAATACACATTTAAGTACATAGCCCGTTGTAATACGGTATGTGGGGAACTTGTCTTGAATTTCCTAAACCCGATGCGTACTATTCAAAAATTTTAGGGCATCCATGATTTCCATAGTACTTAGATCTTCTAAGTAGGCAGGTAGGTGAAATGGCTGAACAACCAGTTTGGCGCTTCCCAAGTAGCACTAAAGTGCCGTTTTGATGCCAGATATCTAAAACCAACCAGAGCTGTTGATGCAATGGAGAATGTTAATATAGTTATGGTTAAGATCTGCTAACTTATTAAACAATTTCATATCCAAAGTGATGAATACGAGTATACGTCTGAAAAGAGCAGAATAGTGGCACAGAAGGTGTAAGATCTCTTCTTACTCTTCTTCGTTTAGACAGTTCTGAGAGTCTGTGCTTATAGGATAGTACCCATTATAACAGAAATCAGTGTGCTAAGGATATGCTTACTTTGGCTTGGCAGAAATGCTATGAGTTTAGCACTGAGAGTCAGCCATTGACGCGTGACTTTTCATTCGCTTTTCTAAAAATAAGTATTTTACATGTTGGAACATTTGCATTTTCAATATTCTCGGTAGAAAGTATGGTGCCGAGTCTCGCTGGTATATCAGCCTGAAATAATTGAGGATCACAATGACCAGGAACTTGTGTTGCATTTGGGTGAAATGGGGCAGCCATCTCATTAAGAGATGTGCGGCATTTCATGCCTACCTTTGAGGTTGTCGACTCCTTTTTAAGGAATTTTTTCGCTACCTGGCTGTCAGGGGAAAGACGGTTCAGCCTGGAAAACGCTACAATATTCGGGTAGCTGAAAATTAGGAGAAAAGCATTACAATATTGTAATAGTTTGGAGAGAAAAAATCCGTTATTTTTGCGCAAATGGCTTAAAAATATTTGATGGTCGATCTTTAGCTACTGTGCGATACTACGACTGCTAACACGCCGGCCAATTTCGATTATTTCTGTGTTTTATCGACATTTTCGATGACGGGCCCGCCTGTGCATCTTCAGCATCAAAAATGCCTCAACGGAATCGACGAAACCAAAATTGCACGCAATTTGCTGTACCATAAACACCATTCACGATTTCAGCGGCCTGACTTGCTTTTTCGCCTTTATCAAAGAAAAACTGTAAAGTGTGCCGAATTTTCTCTTCGCTGACTTGCATTGTTGAAACCCTGTAACTCACAACTGAATGGAATAAACAAAAAGCAGCAAAAGAATTATTTAGAGGGAAATCACCTCACGTCAAGTCACCTTAAGGGGGGAAGCTGGTCTAGAATTTTGAAAAAATCGAAAATTTTTTTTTTGTCTTAAAAGGTGCTTTAGGGTCTTAGAAATAATATACCAAATGAGGGATGCCAGCAAAAATGTCTAAATGCCCAAATTTTTCATTCGACGGCAGTGCCTCGCAGGTATGATTTTACAATACTTACAACTTTAAACGCGTTTTTCTCGAAATCACTTTTTTTAAACTGGCCGAAGACATAACTCGAACAAATCTTTACCGATTCTTACGAAATTTTGACAATACATTCGAAATACCTTTCTCCGGAGACGTACGTAGGATTTTTTATTTATATTACATAGTTTTTTTTTATCAACAATTTTATGTCGTTCTTTATAGTGAAAATTGTAAATTTTTGTTCAAACGTGCACCATTTCGCGAAAAAACAAAATATCGAAAAAATCCTACGTACGTCTCTTTCTGTTGTTATATAGAAACTAAAAAAATTGTATTTTTTGATCCAGGATAAAAATTAAGGAGTTTACGTCTTCGGCAATAGACCCACTAGAAAAAAAGGCGCCTTAGGAGAACTGCTGGACAGCGGCCATTTTGAAATTAATTCAGACGAAAAATTTTGTATTTGTACCATGAAAGCTATATTATTAAACCTATTTCACAGATTTTCGATTGATTCCTTTGTTGAGTCAAAATAAATTCATAAAATATGCCCATTTTTTGCGCTCTAGACCAGCTTCCCCCCTTAACGACGAGCATACACTTTAGATTGGTTGATTGGTACTTTAGGAGATATCGATCACTACAGCCATCTACCGAGAGAATATATATGATATAGAAAAAGGTAACTGATCCAGAAGTAAAAAAGCGTTTTACAAGATTTGTTTTTTATCAATAAGGCCTCAATATCAATCAATTTTGTTGAAAAAATAGAATGGCAACAATAATTCATAGCTGCAGGTTAGATTAAGTTAGCTAAACCGATCTCACAGAGATCAGATTTATACCTCTAGAATTTGTAATAAGTGGAATGAAGGAGTAAACTTTGTGTCCTACACAAGGATGCATTTCTTTGCTAGTTTTAGGAATGTCAACCCTCTAGTCCACAATAGTATTCAGTAAGGGGAAGAATGCCGAGCCAAGATAGCTAAGTGGCGATCTTCCAAATGCTGGAGTACTGCAGGTGGTGCTTCAAGGCATTATTGGTACTCTCATTATGCATTTGCATCATGGCATGTAGCATGCATGCCCCCCAGTCCTAGTGGAGCGTTACGAAATATTTGGAGTTTCAATATTTGGTGGCTCGTAGTCATATGTAGAACTTACTGCACCACTCTTGGAGATCACCACATTGCATCAAAGTACTTTCAACCCAGTCCACTAACACAAAGCAACAGCGCATTCGTTGGTAAATTGTGAGCATCAAATTTGTTATAAACAAAATTACTCACTTCTACATCAGCAAGCAAATCGATCGCGCGAAAATGTAAAGGAAAACAATAGCAACATTAAATGTAATAGTGGCAATGAACTCAGCTGACAATAGCATACCAACAACAACCAGTGTTTGTTAGCAAGCTAACAATGAACTAGAGGAGGGAGAGCCAGCTTCCGCGTTGAGTTGAGTTGAATGTTAACGTAACTACTGCTATATGTCCATATGTGTGCGCTCTCAAATGCCTCTGTGCGTTCATTCTACACATGGCTGCACTGGCATCGTGTTGTTATTTGTGTGCATGGGCTGGTGCATTGCTCCATATGTAAAGAAATTGGGTCGCACACAAAAATAAAAACATGTTCATGCATAAATGAGCGACAGGTAAACACACACACCCAAATGAATGGGCACGTGGAAAAACACACGCACACATACTTTACCATTCAAAAAAGCAAACACTTCACCATACATGTGAGCTCAACACTCTTACTTTAAGCATTCATGTAGCGAGAATTCATGTACAGCTTATATCAATATATGTAAAGTTTTCTACTACTCTCCACACACATACATTCACATAATCCAATTGCTCTTGCATGAATTTTAATGATATTTCCCAAACGCGATAAAGGACATTTGCCCCTTAAAGCGTTACCGCACGGAAATATAGCTCATTTGTCGCACTACAGTAATTTTGTTGTTCTTTAAATGCTGACTACCATTTAATTTTGCAATAGTTTACTAATGAGGTGCGTTCCAAAGTAAGCTAGGCAAACACTTTTTGGATGCTGCCGATCTGTTTTATAAGAAAATCACTAGATTAGAACTTCGGGGGAGACATATCTTTCAAGATGTCTCTTTTCGATCAACAAATACATTTCTTTGGCAAGGGAATAGGCTCACGGTGCAATATCAGCCAAATATCGGGTGTTTTCTAAGAGCTTGACAACTTAAAATGATAATACAAAACAGAAATGTTTATCTTTTGGAATATGATATGCCGCATATGTACGTCGCGGCAACGAGTTACATGTTCCAATCGATCAGTCCAATTCTTGACTACCTTTTCTAATAAATGTGGTAGTATAGCGTGAATGGTGGCTTGAATATTGTAATAAATCGGTTGTCAAACGCATTGTAAGGCAAGTTGCGCCGTTTAGTTGGAACCAAATGCCATCGATGCTTAGCTGAACAAAGCAATTGGAATCAAAAATTCAGTCAGCATGGTTCGATTGCTCTCACCTTTTATCGTAACGGCAGCTTTTCCTCCTTTTTCCTTTCGTAAGAAATAAGGGCCAATGAAGCCGCCAGTGACTGTAGTAGATCGAACAATTTGGAGGCGTTATGCTGACGTAAACGAATCATAATGACTTGCTAAACCTTACTGAACATAAATTGCCACACAGTTTGCCATTCTCAGCTGTCCAACCATAATTATCGATATCGATAATTCTCATGCAGCTAAAAAAACACCTGATACAATAAAAGATTATTAGTTAAAACGCAGTCTGATAATATTATCCGTGATAAATAAGGAATAATGAAAGTAAATTGTTTTATTCAGTTGTCTTCAGCAGACAATAACAAACCTCCAAAAGGTCAAAGGCGTCAAAGAAAGCATCATCAAACTGTAAAACTTTTCATATGTAGCAAAACACCGAGGAACACATCGCAAATAGGAAAGGAAGCTCGATCAAACAAAAAGGGCTTACGCGACAGTTCTATATATATAATTGTAAATCAATAAGACACCTACTTCTTTATTTAATATGTACCGTTACAAAAATAAAAAATTGGAAAAACCACAACAGTATTTACCTCGTTTTTTTTTATTTTTGCTATAATTTTTTGGACTTTTCTGAAGATAAATTAAAGAGGGACATTAAACAATATTGATCTGCAAACCGTCTGTACCAAATTTAAGGAAAAGTGTATTTCCCCCATTAGATAGAATAAGATAAGATGAATGGTTGCCCACTCGAGGGACCCACTTGGACAAAGAATCAAAAATTCCTCCATTGTGATGCTATACAAAGGAAAGACAAAGGAAAAAGAACCAAACAGGCAGAAAAAGGAAGAAGGGTCTTTGGATTGTGGGATGACGACAACCAGCGGTTATTTACATTTGTATTAACCGTTTCAAGCTACTGATGAAATTCAAGAGCTGATATTTAAACCTGCTATATCCACACGTGTACCAAAATGTGAGATAGATATCTGAATATTAGCCCGACGAGAGCAAGGCAGCTGATAAGAAGATGGTTCCACCTAACCCTCAAGACAGCTTATACTGAAAGGGCTGAAATAAGTCTCACACCATTAATTCCTAACGGACAAGGACATCCACCGGGAAGGATCTCGAAACTTTGCACGTTTGCGCAATTACCCAGCGCTCGCTCGAGTTGACGTGAGACTTATCTTTCCTTGAGTACATCACAGTCTCTCAAGGGAATCCCAATCATCACATTTCGCGATAAAACCGCCTCCAGGGCGAAATATTTTTTCTAATGAGTTTTTAATAGCCAAGCACACCTTTTAGGTTAGAGTTTATCCACCTTACCATTCTTTTCGAAACACTAAGCCTAATGAAGACTTTGAACAAGGTCTAATGCAGAAGTTGCTTCGAAGAGCGTCATAGGGAACTGAGAAGTGGACTCTGAAAAAAGCGGGCATGTAGATATATTAGTATTCTATGCACACCAGAAAGAAATGGAAAAACGTATGATTTACTAAAGTCTTAGGTATTTCAATTTTGGTGGAAAGCTGCAAAATAAATTGTGGAGTCAGTGAAGGAGTTTATTCGGCCTGGCCTATATATTCGAAGGTTTATGGAGAACTCAGCGAATGATTTTCAGTTGCAATGCCTCCGACATTTCATGTAAGTTATGCGCACACGATTGCCTTCGCATTGTTTCATACCATGTTTTCCTACCTATTTTTCGTTTCTTTTTGCGCCGAATTCGGTCAAGAGACACCACCAATAAATTAACACACATTTTTACAAGAGCCTGTGATGATAAAAAATTTCGGTTGGCTAATACTTTGCTTAATAACTGCTTTTGTGTCTCGCTTCCTCCTCAAGAACATTATCGTGGAATAAAAAAAAACACAATATGAAAAGTAAAACTAGTTCTTATACTACTCATAATTTGAAAAAAGGCTTAAGTCAAATATTTTTGGGATATTAAGGGTTTCCATTTGCTTAAATTAAGACGTATTTAAAACGAGTGCTAAGTCTTGTACTAATATTGCGCAAAACTGGTGATTTTAGCTTCAAATGACTTAAACTAGAGTTGTCAAACTATCGTCGATAGTATCGATGGTGGGTTTTATTTTATGATAAACCAAATCGGTTTTGTAACTTTCGATACTAGGACACCAAATTTGTTTAGTTTTTTCATCACTGTATCCTTTTTTCATCACTTGATTCCTTGTATCCGAAGTCAAACGATGTACCGCTTTATTGTTGGAAGTTATAAGTTAATTTGTTGGGCGCCAGTTAAGTTGTTGAGTAGTCCCGCACAAGTTGGCAACGGCAGCTATGGCTGTTGTTATTTCGGGAATTTGTTACTTTATCATAATTTTGTTTAGTATGGAGAGCGCTAGCAGTGGAGCTTCAAAACTACAAGCGTTGCAGACTATCAAATACCGCTTCTAGTGGAAATGTGGTTGGCGTGGGAGTCATGTGCTCACGTATATACAAGGTGGCGCAAAATTAATCATCCTATTGGAAAGTTTACAATATTTGGAAATGCTAGACCAGACAGGTGCATTTATTTAATAAAAACGGTGTTCTAAAAGACAATTGGATGACTAATTTTGCGCCACCTTGTATATACTAAAGGATCTTTCGAAAGATGTGCCTAGATGTTGAATTAAAATAAAACATGAAAAAAAAATGTATATTCTTTAGGTTCCACTATTTTCATTCGAAATAAGGCTGTTAATAATTATATGTGAAAAATTACGTCATTTAAATGTTCACCATTAGCACGTCTACAGGTAAAATCTGCCAAACAGCCGTTTCATGAATGTCCTATTGTTGAGAATATCCAGATATCGACGTTGAAGTTTGTTCAGCAACATTTCGCGCTATAGCAGAAATATTCTTAACAGAACACCCGGTTGTTGGTCTGTCAGTTCTTTTTCTACAGTCTTAACGCATAGCGCAGAAGCTTGAACGATTACAAATACGATTACGCCGATGGAGCGTCGCTTGGAGTGTTTGAGAGAAAAATTCTGCGGTGGATATTTGGAGTTTTTCATGTTCGTGACGGCGATTCTGGCAGGCGATGGAACAATAAGCTCTACGGCGACATAGACATGGTGCAGCGAATAAAAATTCAGCGGCTTCGTTGAAGGAAGAACCTTTTTTCTGCTTTCGGCAAAACCCGTTTCTTAAAAATTTTTCACCTACCTTTGAATTGTCGATTCATTCAAAAAATCACGAATTTTGCTATATATTGTTCTTAAAGATCGACCCTTTTCATAATAAGTTTCAATAATTTTAACGCGTTGTTCGATGATGTAAAATTGTAAAGCGTGGTTAAATTTCAAGGGCTGATGTCGAATGTAAACCATACCTAAACATCAAGTTCTTTCTGCATTCTATTTGACAGTTTTTAATTTCAGACTAATTCAATTTCAAGCATGGAAAGATACACAATCGAACGACGCGTTAAAGTTATTCAGGCTTATTATGAAAACGGACGTTCAAATCAAAATGCATATCGCGCACTTCGTGATTTTTTCGGTCAGTTTAATCGTCCAAATGTGCGTACGATCCGAAAAATTGTGCAAAACTTTGAGCAAACCAGGTCCGTAAGAGAGGTGAAAACACCTCGTACAGCTCCTACTGCAGAAAATCTTGTTGCTGTTCGCGATAGTGTGATTGAAGAGCCGTCCACTCAACTCGACTTCGTGCCCAACAATTGCACCTCTCACGCTCATCGTTGATGAACATTATGCATAAAGACTTGCATTTACACGCTTACAAGGTGCAATTGACTCAAGAACTAAAGCCTCTTGACCATTTCAAGCCTCGTCAATGGTCAGAATGGTGGCCGGAAATGGCAACAGTGAATGACCAATTTTCGAAGAAAATCATCTTCAGTGATGAGGCACATTTTGACCTCGGTGGATTCGTCAATAAGCAGAATTGCCGCATTTGGTCGAATGACAATCCAAGAGTGATTGCCGAAAATCCAATGCAGTCACAAGGAGTGACTGTTTGGTGCGGTTTATGGGCCGGTGGCATCATTGGGCCGTATTTTTTTCAAAATGAGGTCAGGCAGTTACTGTGCATAGTGTTCGCTACCGCGAGATGATAACGAACCTTTTATGGCCCGAATTAGAAGATATCGATGTGGACGATATGTGGTTTCAACAGGACGGTGCCACTTGTGACACAGCTAACGAAACAATGGCTCTTTTGCTCGAAATATTTGATGGACCCACGTCGCGGCGATGTCAATTGGCCGCCAAGATTATGTGATTTGACACCGTTGGACTTCTTTCTTTGAGGTTATTAGAAAAACAAGGTGTACGTCGATAAGCCAGCAACAATTCAAGAGCTAAGGGATGAGAAAATTCGGCACATTAACGGCATAGAACCTCAATTATGCCTCAGCGTCATCGAAAATTTGAACCATCGGATGGAGGTGTGCCGCCGAGGCCGCGGCGCCCATTTTGCCTATATATTTTGTTCCATGCGTACCATGAGCCATAGCAATATTATCATAATGAAGAGAAGTGACAATAATTTTCTAAAAAAATTGTATTTTATTCAAAATCAACACCGGCCCTTGAAACTTAACTACCCTTTATAGCTGTATGCTTAAAAAATGTAGAAGATGACATAAAAGGTGCCGTCTAGGAATAATTCACTACTGACATCTTGGCATCACTTTTAAAATACCCTAGAATAAAGTTCTAGTATATACGAATTATTAATATCCTATGTATTTATTATTTATTCAAACTATTAATTCAAGGTGACGTGCAGTCAATTACTGCCACTCGCGATTTAAGCAAACAATTTTTTTTATATACCTCCGCCTTTAGTTGAGTTTGAACGAGAGTCTGTGTAGAATTGAATTTATGACGTGCGATGGCGCTGCTGATATTCTTCTTAATTAGCTATTTTTGTTATTTCTATTTAACTTAGACCATTTTATTATTAGCAATAAACAACTTTCGCATACAGCTAAGAAAAAACACAAAAATGTTAGTGATTCGTGAAAGAATTCGATTAAGGTAAGGTGATGCCAATTTAGTAATGAAAAAATTGTTTGTACTTGGTAACTGCAACTACTTTCGCAATTATGGGCGCGTATGCCATTGGTGTTAATTCTTGTACCGATGGCACAATTAATTCTGTTTGCTATGGAATGCTTCTTAAATGTCGTTGATTGTCATTGTTATATGCGTACTTGTTGTTGTTATTGTTGTTACACACAACCAACTGCATCGCTGCACTCGTATTCTCAAATGATTCCAGGTGTATGTGTGTGTGCATGTTTCCATATTCATGTATGCGTTTACATTCAATGTTGCATTGTGGCAGGCAACCGCCAACGGCGCGTAATTCGTTGATTACATTTGTAACTCATTTACAATTGCGTACACGCCGTGTGCAATTTAACCTACAAAGAGCAATCCTCAGCGCTCACCTTCCCTTTTCTTGTGTGCGCCTTCTTCTCTCTCTCTCTCTCACTCACTCTCTCTCTACCACCAATCGTCACCTGCACAGCAAATGAATGAGTTAACGCAACAAATGAATGCTGCATTAACGACCAGGTGAAAATATGTAGAGACTCTCACCCAACAAATGTGTATGTATGCATGCATGCATGTTTATAAATAATTTGGATTCGGGCATATATAGATATACTTATATAGTTTGTAAATATGTACTTACTAGTTTATGACCAGCAGCAGAACCTTTGCGAATGAGTTTTTAGTTTACCACCAGAAACATTTCAACATACACGAAGTGGTCTGGTTTTGAACAAATATTCACTAGTTGCTGGGAGGCCATAATTTATTTTATTTACTTATTTTAATTAATACGAATCTAGAAATGCATTACCGGCTGGGAAAAACAAATGAATGCAAAAAAATTGAATTTAAATATTTGTATTATTTGCGCAACTAAGCTCCCGCTGTTTGTCAATAGATGCCGCCAGCAGTGTGTGCTAGTCGATTCTAACATAACCTAAACGTCATAAACCAAGCATAGACATATGGTGAAGGTAGGCCAAAAACCTTCAAAGACGCTGAATTGGAGGATTGCTCCATGAGGATCCGTGTCAAATGATTCAGAAACAGGGGACTTGGGTTCCTTATGAGTTAAAACCAAGGGATGTTGAACGTCGTTTTTTCGCCCGTGAACAACTGCTCCAGCGGCAAAAAAGAAAGGGTTTTCTTCAGCGCATCGTGACGGGTGATGAAAAATGGATTCACTAGAGCAATCCCAAGAAAATAAAGTCAGCCCCCATGCCCGGTCATTCTTCTATGTCGTCGCCTCGGCCGCGTATTCACGCTGCGAAGGTTATGCTATGTATCTGGTGGGGCCAAGTTGGTGTTATTTACTATGAACTGTTAAAACCAAGCAAAAACGTCGTTCTTTCGCCTCTGAACAACTGCTCCAGCGGCAAAAAAGGAAAGGTTTTCTTCATCGAATCGTGACAGGTGATGCAAAATGGATTCATTACAGCAATCCCAAGAAAAGAAAGTCATGAGGACTACCCGCTGCGAAGGTTATGCTATGTACTTAGTGGGACCAAGTTGGTGTTATTTATTCTGAACAAGCGAAACTATCAATGGGGATCGGTATCGACTTCAATTGATGCGATTGAGCCGAGCACTGCGCGAGAAGTGGCCGCAATACGCGGGGAGGCATGCAATAGTGATTCTACAGCATGACAACGCTCGGCCTCACGTTGCCAAGCCCGATAAAACCTACCTGGAAACACTGAAATGGGAAATCCTACCCCTCCCGCCATATTCTCCAGATACTGCGCCGTCCGATTATCACCTGATCCGATCAATGGCACATGGTCTAGCTGACCAGCAGTTTCATTCATATGAAGACATCAAAAAATGGCTTGATCCGTGGATAGCCTCAATAAGATGAATAGTTTTAGCGCGACCGTATACGAGATCTACCAGACAGATGGGAAAAAGCGATGGGCAATCCTTTCAATGATTCACTTGTAACCATTTTTTCAGAATAAAGTTGTATTTTTATCAAAAAACAGCGAGAACTTAGTTGCGCACCTAATATTATATTTAAAAATTTAATGAATAAAATGTAACATTTCTTAGAGTTTACAGAGATAGAATTTTAGAGAATACTTAGAATCTTGTTAAACAATTAATTTGGTAATATTTTGAAGTAGTATTTTGTGGAAGAAGCCAATATGGTTTGACAGAGAATTAAATTCTCCTAAAGTTATAGAAAGCGGAGTATTGGAAGCACAATTAATTCTAACAATTGCTAACCAGAGAGTGTCATCGTTTCGTAAGTTTCGCTGAGGAAGTAATTAATTTTCTTGAGTAGCGGTGTGGAGTCCATCGCCCCACTTATCAAATCGAAAACAAAAGTGAGGCAGAGAAACTTTAGTGATTTTAGATCGGTGAACAAGCACCGACTTTCATAAGATGGAAGTGGATCAGTGATATGTAAAGAGCACAATGCATAACTTACAAATACTCTATGGATACATCTAAGTGTACTAGTATGCATAATACGGTATCCATATGAGAACTGCATATTATATTCCAGCTCTGAACGCACACGAGAGGTATACAACAGCTTTAAAGTATTCGCATATGGATCAACAAATTCTGAACAGAACACCGAATAAAGGCATGGGGAATATAACTTTGAAGTGGTGTAATTGAAATATCTCTGAAAGGATAATTTGGAGTCAAATACTACACCAAGATCAATAATTTCACTTGGATTGGATAATCTAGAACCACCGGTGTGTAGAAAGTAGGTATAAGAGAACAAGACGTATAATAAGGGACATAAAATCATTTGTACATATTCAAATTTAACTTATTTCTTTTACCAAATGATTTTGCTCCAGAAATTCTAGCGGCTGGCAAACAGGCGTAAACTTCTGTCAGCTGTCTTCCAGTTATAAAGTGCGGTTAATTTTCAAGGGCCGGTGCTAATTTTAAATAATATACAATTGTTTAAAGAAATTTTTGTCATTTCTCTTTATTATGATACTACTAATACGGCTGAATTACGTGTAGAATAAAATATTGGCCAAATAGCCGCCGTGGCCTCGGCGGCACACATCCATCCGATGGTCCAAATTTTCGATGACGCTGAGGCATAATTGAGGTTCTATGCCGTTAATGTGCCGAATTATCTCATCCTTTAGCTCTTGAATTGATTCTGGCTTATCGACCTACACCTTTTCTTTCAAATAACTCCAAAGAAAGAAGTCCAACGGTATCACATCACATGATCTTGGCGGCCAATTGACATCGCCGCGACGTGAGATTGTTCGGCCATCAAATTTTTCGCGCAAAAGAACCATTGTTTCGTTCAACGTTCAACGATTGGACTTCGTACAACGTGCACGCGGTGTTCATGCAAAAGAAATCGAATTTCATACTTAAATGTATATGTTCAAACTCGATAATAAAAAAAAAATTAGTTAAAAAAGTCAAACCGTTTGTGTTTTATTCAAAAAAGTTCAAAAGTTGAAGCGCTCTTACTGAAAAACGCTTTATGCCGTCAGTTCGTAAGCTGTCTGGGCTCAGCTGTTCACCCAAGACTAGCTCAAGCGTCCGGCGTTCTTCCTTGAAACGATCGCAGTAGAAGAACACGTGCTCCGCGCTTTCTATTGCGTTGTTGCAGCTTGGACAGAACAAACTGTCCTCAATGTGAAAACGATGGAGGTACTCCAAGAAACATCCGTGGCCGCTCAATATTTGGGTTAAATAATAATCTAAGTCACCGTGCCTTCTGGTCACCCATTGGCTAATTTTGGGAATAAGTCTATAGGTCCAATGTCCGTTAACAGACGAGTCCCATCTGCTTTGCCATTTTTCTAAGAAATGCAGACGTTCTGCAGCTTTCACTTCAGTTGCTGGCTTTACTCCTTGTCTGTCATAAAGTTGTCCCATTTCCTGCACAAGTCGTCTGATACGGTCCTGTATGCGCACGCGACTCTTAGTGCATTTCGCCGGTGCACTTGAACTACTGGTCTAACAATCTATGGCTTAGCTCCTGCCCATATAGGAGCAGTATATAAGATGACTGAATCCACCACACTTGCCAGGAGGTGCCTTCTGGCGCCCTGCGGTTCACCTATGTTTGGAAGAATTTTTGTAAGAGCACCGTTAACTGCCGCTGCTTTGGATCCCACAGTTGCTAAATGTTGCTTAAAGCAGAGCCGTGCATCAATCATTACGCCTAAGTGCTTTATTGCCTCTTGCGACAGTATTTCATGGCCACCTATTCGCAATTTCATGCTTCTGTTTTTTGTACGGCCAACTTCAGCCCCGCTGCAGAAAGAAATAGTTGGACCTTAGCTGCTGCATCATTACACTTCTCCTGCAGGGGGTCTAGCTTCTTGTCTGTGACCCCGAGAGCGAGCGATGTCATCGGTATAGCCTACCAGTGTTGCTTTATACGGCAATTTTAACCTAAGTATTCCATCGCATATGGCATTCCACAGCGATGGTCCAAGGACTGATCCCTGAGGGACGCCACCCATGACTTTATATGTGTTTAGACCGTCATCCGAATCATACCGCAAGACTCTATCCCTAAAGTAACTTCGAATTATGCGTATTAGATATCCAGGGACTTGGAGATTTCTGAGAGACAGCAAAATGTTTGACCACCTCGCCGAATTGAACGCATTTTTGACGTCTAGCGTGATAATTGCACAGAACTTCATTCGCGTGTGTCCTCCGTTAATGGCGTCGCGCGCTATATTAGTATGGGTTATAGGGTATGTAAATAGAAATGCGACTATGTCGTGCTATAATGACATTTTGGAAAATATGGTAGTAATTGAATCCAGTCATTGGACTAAAGCCACTCCAGCACGCCACTGGGTGACATTTTTGTTCTTAACAGACTATAGCCTACCACACATATATTCAGCAAGCCACAGTTGACTTCATATCTTATACTCGCAAGCATACCTCACTAGATTCGAGAGAGCCAAATTTAAGCTTAATAATTTTATATGGGTGAATGGACGTGCATAGGGATATATGATTTGCACCCCTGCGCCCTACTTACCAGTCACTCATGGCAGTCAACGAAAATGCGAGCTGTAACGCAGATCACATCTCCGGCGACACATCATTTTCCATTGCACACACAAACACATCTGAGCTCTCTGCAGCTCAGACAGCTGACAGACTCGTCAAAATGACAATTGCAAATTTAATGTGGCATAAAGTGAACGCTTTTGTGGCGGCGAATGAATTCAATTGAACATCTCTCGTGCAAAAATTGATAAACGATGGTTCGGTATGTAAGTGCATTAATCCAGAAGCACAAATGTAAGCATTTATATGTATGAATAATGCATGTGAATATGTATTTGTGAGTACATATGTGTAGTTGTGATATTTGATATTTAGTTTAAGTTTATAAAAAAACACGAGTTACTAGCTACTTTAAGGGGGGAGCCTGCTTTAGAGGCTTCAAAAAATCGATGCTTTCGTGGATTTTTTTGGGAAGGACAGAAATATTCGGTTAAAACGAAACTTTCAGGTTTTATTGTTACATATTTCAACAGTCTTCTCAAATTTTTTCATTAAAATATATATCATATTATGCCTGGTACAAGCATTTTGCCGAGGTGCCTCGAGTGTGCATGTGTCGTGCGGCGGGAAAGATGCAGGTCTCAATTTTCATCTGAAACCAAAAACCCAAAAAAAATTTTATTTTAGTATTAGCTTCTAGTTAAACCAACAAAATTAAACAAAAAGTGAGAAATTCAACAATTTTTCGCTAATTATATTAAAAAAAATCATTTTTTTTGGAAAAACCAATTCACTTTAGATTGTTTAAAAAGTGGGTTAATCATAACTTTCTTAAGGTTTTTTAGGTTCAACTAGAAGAAAATTTAATTCGAAATATAATCAATGTTATCTCGTTTCGATAGGACGTTTAACTTGTTCCCTATCTTTCCCGCCAATGAGGAAAAATCGTTAAAATAAAAAACCGAGAAATCGCACTTCGAGCGATCCGGCCGTTCGTATACCTGATCGACGCTTGCTCACAATTTCTTCTGTAACTCCGAAAATATTTTGAATTTGCTTCTGAAATTTTGAGGACCCATTTTTGGATAGTTTGGGAAGACATTTATGCAAAAAAAAAAATCGATTTTTTCAAGCCTCTAAACCAGGCTCCCCCTTAAGCACAACATACACGTAGAATTTAAAATTATATACACACTTACAAATATTCCCAGTCTCCACAAATACCAGGTTGTTCAATAAGTTGTGTGGCTTGATAGGAAAAACACAATTTTATGGTTTGAAATGCACTTTATTACTCAATATAGTCTCCCTGCATATCGGTACGCTTGTTCTAACGAGATTCCAATTTATGAATTCCATTCTTGAAATGATGAGAACCTCATCATTTGTTGAAAAATGCTTTCCACGCATGAATTCTCTTATGTATGGAAGCCGATGGGAATTGCTAGGGCCCAAATCTGAACCGCTCCAATAATTCGAACTTTAATTCATGGACTTCAGCCATTGTCAAAACGTTCTTGTGACACACTGCATTGTCCTGATGAAGAACAATTATTTTTTTTTTTGCAAACTGTGCCTTCTTCAGCTGGTCTAAAAGGTAACAATAACATTCAGAATTTATTGTTTTACCAGTTTGCAAGTAATCCACAAACTAAACTCCTTTCGCATTCCAAGAAACTGTTGCAAGCACCTTCTTGGCCGATTTCTGGACACGAAGTTCTTTCGAAGCCGAAGAACCAAGTTCATACAGCTCTTTAGCCACTTGTTTTGATTTAGGATCCTAGTGAAGGACCCAAGTTTCATCCATAGTGATGAATCGACGCACAAAACCCGCTTTATCCTCTCGAAACGCTCTAAATGTTGCTGAGGAAGTTGAATGTGTTTTTCTCCATTTTTAGCGAATGCGGCACCCAGCTTTCTGAAACCCAATGCGTCAATCAAAATATGGCCTACACTGCTCAATGAGATGCCTAGGGTTCCTATTAAATCTCTTTCAGTCACTCAATGATTTTTCAATACGGTATCCTGTATATTTGCTGCGATTTCTGTTGTGGTTGCTTTTTTGGACGTCCTTGACGTGGTGCGACTTGAATGCTTGTACGACCACGATTAAATTCAGCTACCCATATTTCTAATATACCAATTGATGGCGAAAGGTTCTCATACACTTTCATTTGCTCATAAATTTCCTTTGTTTTTAATCCTTCAAAAATAAAATTCAATCACTGCACGAGACTTGATTTTTTCCATAATAGAAAATACTGTGGCACGTCGATAGTAAACGGCTTATAAGCAAAAAACAATTCACAGGTTGAAATTAAACTTCTTATACGTTGTTATTAAGAGTACACCAACACCACAAAAAAAATTTAGGTCTCTCTTATCGAACCGCAAAACTTATTGAACAACCTAGTGCATATATATCTCTACATAGACTTGTATATCGTTGGTTGAATAGATATTCGTAGTAAATAGTTCAGTGAATAGTCCAAGAATTGAAATAATGCGTTCAACAACCATTTGCTGAGTTGGTGCGTTTTCGAACCGGCTGCCGCAAGCGGGTGATCTTCCATTCAGTCGACGATATAAAAACGTAGAATATTTCTTCGAAAGAGCACCGCTCAATAGCTATTGTCCGATTTTTAAGATTTTTTACACCATTGGGAAACCTTTGTATCATACAGAGAGAGTCATTAAAAGAAGTGAAGTATTAAAGTGTTACTCAGAATGTATCATATTTTGTAAATAAAAGCACGTGCAGCGTCGGTTTCCTACAATTTTAATAAAATGAAGTGTTTATGAATAAATTACTCAGCCAGTGGAATAAAAATAATCAAAAGACTTAGTGTGGAAAGTGTTTAAAGTTCCTGGTACAAAAAGTATACCACCGCGCGGTATATACGTATGTAAATGGCAATGGCTAAAAAACTTAAGCAGGGTGATATATGTCAAATATTGGAAGCTTTCGATGATGAAATTGATTTAGCAGAGATTCCTTCGGATATCGATTCAATTGTGGATAAAGTTGAAGTATGCGGTGAAGAAAACTTGCAGGAACTCTTTGATGCCATCGTTGAAGATGACAATGAGCGTGTGGGAATTAGGGTTTAGCAGAGCCCATAATTCACGAGAAGTTTATGATACCGATGATGAAGCTAGCTAAGCTGATTTAAGAAGAAACCGTGAACTGCTTGGGCCACCCAAGTGGAGTAAGCAAAATTCTATGGAACCGTTAGTAGTATTTGCTGGCGAGATGCAAGCGCCTACTGTTGTTATCGAAAGCATGCCATCACACTACAATTTTTCAATTTTCAGTTCAATTGTAACTCCAGCTGTGGTTGAGCATATAGTATTCCAAATTAATTTGTATGCCCAGCAATCTGGTAAGCCATATACATTCCAACAAGTGTGTCAGAAATATATGCATTTATTGGAATCAACTTTTCGATGGGAATAAAGCATCAGGCCAGTTATCGAGATTACTAGTCATCTCGCCCAAAACGGAACGATAGCTGTATATCCAAAATAATGCCCGTGAAAAGATTTGACTGTATTTTAAGCAATTTTCATATGAACGACTCTTCTATAACGCCAAAAAGAGGATCACCATCATTCAACAAACTCTACAAAGTTCAACCATATTTGGATATGCTGCAAGAACGCTTCAAACTGTGCTTCAATCCTGGCGAGTACCTTGAGGTAGACGAATCAATGATAAGATTCAAACGTAATTTTTAAGATACGTTGATATTTGTATTCTACAGAAACTGTTTTAATAGGACGATCTACTTTGATCCAGCATATGCCG
Source organism: Anastrepha obliqua (assembly GCF_027943255.1). Taxonomy (NCBI): domain Eukaryota; kingdom Metazoa; phylum Arthropoda; class Insecta; order Diptera; family Tephritidae; genus Anastrepha; species Anastrepha obliqua. The sequence continues at coordinate 38,252,111 of NC_072896.1, forward strand.
AAGAAGCCAATAAAAAGAGGGTTCAAAACTTAGATGTTGAGTGACAGCACCGGTTATGTCCATCGGTTCGAGATATATGCGGGTAAAAAAGGAGATGTAGTTGAAAAAAAACTTGGAGAACGGGTCGTTCTCGGCTTAACTACTGATTTTGGGGGGAAACACCATAAAGTGTTTTTCGATAATTTTTTCACTTCGTTCAACTTGATTCTTGAACTGAAAAAGCAGTTGATAAATGGCTGCGGAACAGTGCGAACCAATCGAAAATTTCTTCCTATCGATATTAGACCTGGTAAGCGGTTAAAACGGGGCGACTATGATTGGCAAATTAGTGATTCTGGTATACTCTTTATGAAGTGGATTGACAAAAGAGAGGTTACAGCTTTATCTAACTTTCATGATCCGAGTAAATTTGTAAAGGTACAACAACGTCAAAGCGATGGTTCTGTCAAAGAAATCGAAAAGCCTGAAATAATACACGACTATAATATGCACATGAATAAGGTTGACAAGTTAGATCAGCTAAAGAAGTACCACGAGCTGAATAGAAAAAGCCGCAAGTGGTGGCACCGAATATTTTTTCACTTTCTTGATATTGCAGTCGTGAATTCTTTTATTATTTCTAAAAGTATAGGATACCACTTACCCCTTAAGGTCTTCAAACTTTATTTGATTTCAATACTATGCAGTTCAGCCTCACCACCTGGAACCAAAAATAAAAATCAAGCTAGAGTCCGCATAAAGAAAAACAAACCGTATGTAGATCCAAGCCTACGATCCTCGTCATCTCACCAATCAGTCAGAACAATCTTATGTAGATGTGCGTACTGCAGCACGACAAGCCACCAAAGAAGGAATCAGTGGATGTGCTCCCTCAGCAGCAAAACAAAAATTTGTTTCAATGAGTTTAATAAATAATCCTCGCACTCTATGTGCGATGGCATAAAAATCGTAACACATCCTTGTACAAAATCTTGCAAAGGTAAACATTTTTTTTTTACATTTTCTTCATTAAATATTTTGAATAAATGAAATAAAATAATCTTTGTGTTTAATTTTTAGCGATTTTTTTTCAGTGCGCCGGAAAGAGTTAAATTTGCTTATTTTAACCGAGGAACTTTATGAGTAATTATGTCTGGAAGATTCATGTTGTACAATCAACGCCGTCCAGTTCTCGCTGATACTACATAGATGGTTGGAAACTGAATCTGTGCAACCAATAATGCACCTTTCCGCGTATAGGAACCTAGACGTTGGTGGTTGGGCTTACATGCGTCTGCAAAAAGCTGGGCTGTGCCAACAGAGTGCTTAGGTATTTCAGAATGACCACCCATGCTGCAGAGACCAGAGAGGAGATGTCAAACGAAGAAACCGGAGGCTTTGCGTCACTTGCTGAGCAACTTCCGGGTAGCTCATCAACCTTCATAAATCCAGAAGCTAGAAGTAAGCGGCTCCCTGGTCTGCGTCTAATCCTAGTGGGGCGGCAGTTATATCCACACCTCTCTTATACTGTAAGAACCACGATTTTAGGATACCCACCTGGAACATCAGAACTCTCCACAGATCGGGTGCCGCTAATCAGCTGGTTTATATAAATATCTTTATATACTCATATACACATCTATGTGTAGCCCACAAATGTAGCAATCTACAGCTTTAAGCCGACTTCGAATGGCCAATTACTTTTATAAGCAGCTTTTTTATGGTCGAAATACACGAGGAGGTTTTCCATTACCAGCTGAGTTACGACCGCTATTAAAAACTCTATAACTTGGGGTTGCATGCACCGATTTCTAGCTTTAACTCTCCTAAATACACCTAAAAGTAAACATTTGAATACCGCTACTTTACAAGCTGGCTTTGATTTTTACACAGAATTGAGAACAGTGAGTGATATTTGTACAATATTTGATGGATTATATCAAATTTCACCTTTAATGCAGTTTACATCTCATCCGTGGTGAAAAGATGCTTATTGGTGTGGCCAATATCAGACCGTTAGCCGGCTCTCGGCGAATTTGACAGAATCAGCTGATGGGCTGATGTAACCGGGGTAATGAATTAGATTGTTTACGAAAAAACTAAAAGATAGTCTCCATACATGCTAGTTCGTTGCCATCTGAACAATGACTGATTGGACGAGTGTGTGAATATGCGTGAAATTATCGTGTAGATTTCTGTTGGCGAACTCACCCATGACGTGGCAGTCGAAGTTCCCTTGACAATTTTGTTTTTCACCCTAGTTATTGGCCAAACCTGAAATCTACCATCCATGTATCTCATCAACTTTTCTTGGAAACAGTAGATTAGATTAGATTAGATTTGTGGGGGGTTGGACAAGTCCAAGCACTCAGTCAGTAGACCATTGTACTACACCCGGATAGATATAAGTAGAAGGAATAGAAATAGGAAAGATAAAAGGTGGATGGTAAAAACGGATAAATTAGTTTGAGGTCACTCTTCCACAAATCTCTCGGACCCATTGATGAATTTTGAAAGATCCGGAAGAGGAAGAGTATGAACTTTGTCCATACTCAGTGTATCGCAACCCAATATTCTACGTCTGATTCTGGAAAATTCAGGACAGCTACAGAGAAAATGCTCTGCAGTGTCGTCATTCTCAAAACAGGATAGGCATATCGGGCTGTCTACGACCCCCATGGTAGCCACATGCTGATCACAGACGTTGTGTCCTGTGATTACACCCACCAGTACTCTCAAGTCCTTCCTGCTGAGTTCTAGGAAAAATGTTGCTGTTTTCCTGTTTGATTCTTTCACAAAGCACTTGGTCACTATGCAGGAGTTCAACTCAGACCAACGACCTCTGTGGGTAGACCTCAGGACGTCCTCAATCCATAGTTGAATCGATGCGGAATTGACACCTAGAAAGGGTTCAGGGCCTAGTGGCATACTTGCAGAGCTTTCATTTGCCAATTTATCAGCTAACTCGTTCCCTGCAATACCAGAATGTCCAGGCACCCAAATAAGACTAACTTTGTTGTGTTTTGCAACATTGCTCAGTTTTGTCTTACACTCACTGACTTCGCACAGCAGCGTGGGTTAGCAAGGGCTTTCAGTGCAGCTTGACTGTCACTACAAATTCCAATACTGTTGCCCCGCCACTTTTTCTCACGTAGCCAGTACGCCACATTCCAGACGGCATAGACTTCCGTAAGGAACACAGTGGCCATCAGTCCTGTGGCATAGGAGTACTTAGTGTCTTCGTCTAAGTACCATCCATATCCGCTCCATCACTGGTTTGATATCCGTCGGTGTAGAGAGTGTGCTGATATCCCGTTAATAGGTTATCTGGACTTAACCATTGATCTCTATCTGGGATCAAGACATCATACTTCCTACCGAAGCCAACGACAGGGACCCCATTGTGGCTTTCCACCATACTACAGAGGCGTATGTAATAATGGATTACTAGGATTACTCCTAAATATTTAACCTAAGAAGACAGGTGCAGTGTTACCCCTTTCAATGTGGATAGTAACAAGCCTTCCATATTGCGTTTCCTAGTGAAAAGCACTAAGGTACTTTTTGTAGGATTCACCGAAAGACCATGAAATTCGCACCAATACTCAATCTTATTTAGAGCTACCTGCATTTTATTGCATATAACTTCAAGTGATCGTCCTGAGATTAGTTCTCACACATCCTCTGCGTAGGCTTGGATATGTCCAATCCATCTGACAGTGATATCTTCTATTCCATGACTTCTGAAAGAAGAGCACATAGAGTCAGAGGTAGCATTTTCGAAAGCTCCTTCAATGTCCACAAACACACCAATAGTATACTCTCTTGTTTCCAGCCTTTTTTCGATTATGCTAACGCACTCGTGCAGAGCCGATTCGCAAGATTTCCCACTTTATTAGGCATGTTGTCTGACGTTGAGAGGGTTTCGACTTAGAACCCTCGTCCTAATGTGCTTCTCCACTATACGTTCCAGACCCCTAAGCATAAACGATGTCAGGCTTATAGGTCTGCAACTTTTTGGTAAAGCGTAGCTATCCTTGCCTGGCTTTGGGACAAATACAACTTTCACCAAACGCCACAATTGGGGAACATAAGCGTGCGCTGGATATGCCGTAAAGATTCTTTTCAAAGCCTTAATGTCACCGGGTCCTGCGGACTTAAAGTTTTCGAATGACGAGAAGGCGAACCTTATCGTTTCCTCGTTAACTATCCTGGATGCAATAAACCAATCACGTCTACTGGTAATTATATTGAAACAGTGGTGTAAGTCCTTTGGTTGATCCGTTTCGTCGTTTTTATCACTGTGCACCAGACGCTGGCTTTTGAACCTAAAAATACTCAGTTTTAATACTTTATATTCAATTAATTTTGCACTTACTATGATTAACTTTCCAAACATTTTTTTATAATTGAGTATTTTATGTTTTGCACAAGTGATTTTTGGTTTTTAATAAATTTAAGTTTTATTTCATTTTGCTTAGGCAACTAATACTCAACTGACCTTTCGCAAAGTAGCAACATATCCAAGACCGTTTGGCCTTTTCTGTGAGCAATCTTGCAGCATTGAGAATATTATCTTAAAATCAACAATTTTCTGTACACGTATACACATACATATGCAAGTAATTCCTTTTTATTGCTTCACATTTATTAAACTTCAGATTTGTTTGACCTTCTGACAGGAATTTTTATTAAAAGAAATATGTGCCATTTATATGCTGGCATTGCATGCACATGTATGTGTGTGTGTGTGTGTTTGTGGAAGTAAAGGATTAGCTTCCTTTATAGCGAACATCTGCGTCGATGCAGAAATGGCATCTATATATGTGTGTGTGTGTGCATGCAAAATGCGAGTACGAGTAAAAGTGTAAAATGGATATTCATTTATTTGCAAGAATGTGCTACAGTTGTTTGCTCTTCTTATACGGTCTGTATGTATGTATGTATATTAGATCGGTAAGTGCCTATGTGCATTTTAATCCGAACAAAATTAATGCGCCACAAAAGTGGTTCAAGGTAAGCCAAACAAAAACAAGTCCATAAGAATGAAACAACATAATTGTGATTGTGTATGAAACACACAACTACTCTGACGTATTTATAAATGTGATTGCAGTAAAAGGTTTTGAAAAATGCAAACATGTTTTATCGCGCCGTTGTCGTTTTTGTCTTTGCGTCGGTGCAATTTGCATGCGGCAATGTGGTGTTATATAATTACGCGCACGCATTCACGCAGACATTAATACATACAGCCGCATGTTAATATGTGTTGCATTCAATTATGCAACGGTAATGGCATTGCCATGCAACTGCGGTAGAATACGTTAGCTATGCTGATCCACTTATTGAAGCATATGGAGCATTCCAGACAAATGCAAACCGTTAGTGTCATTAACTATTTATTCCATACACTCAACATGGCTGAGAAATCTGGTGCACAGATGAGTCAAAGCTTGTGACTTGGCTGTTTTTGGGCCGAACAAACAGTACGGTGTGCTTCAATATGAGGCACATAGAAAAATAATATAACTATAAGTTAAAGCGAGACAAAGATCAGCGAATTCCTAATATAAAGTTGACTACAATTATCAAGTCACAAACACCTCAATCCGTGGGCTTCGCTGAGTCAGCATACTCGCGCCAAGTAAGAAGCGTTTTTAACGAAGACTTTCGTTTCAACAAAAAACAATCATCATCATTCACAGCATGACAACGCGGAGTGCGTCAAAGCTTCCTTCACAAAACTCCTCCAAAGTGTTCTATCGCTTGCTTTTCCTTCGTAGTTGCGAATTCCCATTGCTGTGAGATCGCTTCCTACTGCGTCTATCCATCGGTTTGTCGGTCTTCCCTTCGCCTTCGCACTAATTATCTTTCCAGTCATGGCTTTCCTTACAGCGGATTCAGCAGGCATACGGAGCACGTGACCTAGCCACCGCATACGCTGCGCGTTTATAAAACGCACAGCTGTCTCGTCTTGGATAAGTTCGTTCACTTCCGAGTTGTACCTAATTCTGTAGCTGCCATCTTCATTTTTAATGGGTCCGAACACTTTCCTTAAAATTTTCCTTTCGAAGTTAGCAATAAGCGCACTGTCATTAATTTTCATAGTCCACACCTCGCAACCATATGTCAAAATTGCGCGTATAAGAGTTTTATACATGGTCAGCTTCGGAACAATAATTATATCAATCAACGAATCAATTATAAAGGCTTTTCCAATAACAGGTGTTATTCCCGTAAAAGATCAATGGTTTCGTTGCTTGTGTGGCACGTAGCGCCGTCTTGTTGAAAATTAACGTTGTCCAGATCAATAACATCCAATTCCGGCCACAAAAAATCGTTAATCATCTCTCGATAGCGCAATCCATTAACCGTAACTATTGCCCCAGTTTTATTTTCGAAAAAGTAAGGTTCAATGACACCTCCGGACCATAAACCGCACCAAACAGTCACACGCTGAGGATAGAGAGGCTTTTCAACAATAACTCTTGGATTTTCTGAGCCCCAGATCCGACAATTTTGCTTGTTGACGAAGCCACCGAAGTGGAAATGGACTTCATCACTCAAGATGATTTTTCGATGGAATTCCGGATCATTTTCATGCATTTCAACGACCCAATCAGCAAAGACACGACGTTGTTGATGATCGGCCAGCTTGAGTTCTTGTGTTAACTGGACTTTATAAGCCTTAAGACTCAAATCTTTATACAAAATACGATGTAGTGACGTTTGTGGAATGCCTAGTTCCACAGAACGACGAGGAATGAACAAATCTGAGTTTTCTTCAACACTTCAACAACAACTACAACAGTTTTTCGGCTGTTCTTGAGCGACGTGCACGGGTTTTATTCTTCACATCACTAACTTGCCCCAACAGCTCGAATTTTTTCACCAATTTCTGTATTGCGGTCCAAGAAGGTGCTTCACGATGACCCAAAAATGTTCGAGTTTTACGAGCCGTCTCTTCCACATTTTCACCATTTTTATAGTGAATTTTAATAATTTCAATTTGTTGTTTAAGCGTGTATCGTTCCATTTTTATTATTGGCGTAGTTTCTACTTGTCAAATATCAAAAAATGACAGCTTCAAAAGTGGCATCTACCGAAATAGCGGGCTATTCAAAATAACACCTGTTACTGGAAAATCCTTAATACCAGTTTGCTAATGCCGGTCCGCCAAGAATCGTTTGGTGTCAAAGAAGTTGTTGAGCCAGTTTTTCAGTACCACTTTGTTATCGAAGGTAACGTCCTTCATATGGTTTTACAGGGAGCGGAAAAGATGGTAATCGGTCGGTGCTAGGTCCGGATAATAAGTGGATGCTGAAGGATATCCCATTCGAGCTCTTGGCTTTGGCTGTGCGGCTTTGACGACTTGTGCAACATGGAACCTGGCATTGTCGTGAAGGAGTATGATTTGACCATGTCAATCAGGTCTTTTCTGTCGAATAGCCTCATTCACGATGTGTAGCTGAGCAATGTAGAGCTCCTTGTTAACCCTGGCATTCTTTTCGAGCATTTCCCAGTGCATCATGCCCTCCCAGTCAGGTTCACCTTCAAAAGTGATTTGAGACGTTCTTCATCGAATTCAGACGGCATTCCGCTGCAGAACCATTTTTGAACTTTGCAAACTATTTCCGTGCTATAGACTCGCCTATGAGGTACTCCCCATACACATTGCAAATATACCAGGCTGCTTCGGTAGGTTTTAGACCTCGATAAAAAGCAAAGACGAGCAGGTGTCGAAAATGTTGACTTCTGCCTCTTAGGTATTCCATTTCTAAGCCTCGAATCTAATAAATTAAATAACTCAAAAATACAATTAACACAGTTTTGTAGAGCAGAGTTCTAGAAAATTTACTTAAAATTTCCTTAATTTCAAATGAACCTTATCGCTTTAAAGCGTATTTAATTAATATGATAAAAGTAAAGTAAAAACAGTAAAAAAGCTAATTTAATTTGCATGGAAAAAAATTTCAGTATTTGCGACAACCTCGAAACTTGAACTGAGTCGGGCTTTCAATACGTGCAAGAATCGAGTATCTACTGTATATTCAATGACATCCTTTTGATTTTTTCTTTTGTTTTTGTATGGCAATAGCAGTGGTTCAGAAATCTCAATGGTAAAAAGATGGCGGAAATATATTTTTCCACTTTCTTTCATATGGTAATCAGTTCAGTAGCTACCACAAATGAATTGAGAGCGCAAACGTTGATTATATTAGCAAAGGTCACCATCGGTCAACGATTGACTTTCCGCTTGCAGCGATAACTCCCGATTCTTTCTTCCAGCCCATCCGCTACTCCTTTTGTACGAGGGTTGCCTTTCATATTTTACTCCCAATAAAAAAAGCACAGGAAAATAATAATAGAAATAGGTTTACTGTATTTCAAAGTATTCACATTGGTAGTCAATATAGTTGTGCATTTGCTTGAACTAATTTTCAAAGCACTTTTGCCACTCAGAAGTGGAAACCTCCAAAACAAGCTAGTAATGGTTTCAACAGCTTCTTGAGGCATTTAAAAACATTTTATTTTTAATGTTCGTGCAGAAAACAAAATCACTAGGGACCAAATCCGGACTGAAAGGCGCGCCCATTAATTCAAAATTTGAGTGCTTAAAGATCTATTCCTTAATTTTCCAAAAAACGTCGGGCAAACAAATGGTTGCGTGCGAATCAGAATTGACTGTTTTAAGTTTCTCTAGCGGCACAGTTGGAACATAACTTGGTTTTCCGAGAAAATCAGCGACCAATTGCATTGAGGAGCTTCTTCTGCGAAAAACTTTTGTTGGATTAAGCTCGTCTCGGAATACCCATAATGTCTTTGAATACCTATACTACGATGCCATAGTAATAGCTGACGGTTCACCAGCGGAGCCACCGCGGCTGGATTTCTTGAATATTTTTTACACCAATCGGCACGAGTCTTTTTCAAGCAATTGACAAGTTATCCGGTATCCAACGAGAACAAATCTTCGGCAGATCGACGGCGACGTCGGAACTCTTTGTTTCACAGTGGCTAAGTGCGTGGAGGAATTTGTTCAATATATCCCTGTCGCGATAATCCACTTCGAAAATCATAATAAACCAACGCACGAAAATGTTCACAAGATATTTTCATCTTTTAGGCGAGGTTTTCTCTCAACTCACTGGAAAAAGAACAAATAAAGTTCGTGAAAGAAAAAGTTGTATTTAATCTTATGCTAAAGAATTGAAAGCTCTTCAATAAAATTATGAAATTACAACCCATTCCGGCAACCCTCTTAGCGTTATAATTTTTATTATTTCAGAAGAATTGTGGATCTCCTTTGTGGGATGATATGTCGTAAGAAGACTTACGTGTTTATCTCTTTTTGCTTCATATGAGACTAAGGTAGGATTAAATAATTATTAATTTTATTATCTAAAAAAACTGGTGGTAACTTTTCGTCGTTTCAACTGATTTCCCAACTCATGTGATGCAAAAAAAATTTCGAAAGTCAAGCCTGTTGGTTTCAAATGTGCATTTCGCCTCAAAATGATGGTATAGGATCTCTAGAGCACTGGATTTCCCTAATTTTGGATAAAAGCCATGTATTAGGTCGTTAGGGGAGTTTAATCAGAGGAGATTGAGGCAACTTATAACCCTTTTCCCTAAGGGCAAACTGAGAATGTTCACTGTAATTTTCACAGAACACTGTAGATTGCGAAGCTCGAATATGATACTATAACTAAGAATGATAAGGTTTCTTGGCCGGATGCTACCTGAAGAAAGGCACACGTGCTCAGCCTAACTCGACTTTATCTTCGGTTACTTTCGGTGCAAACCTCATATCCATTCGAACAGCGCTCGAAAATGTTCGCGCCAACTCAACTACAAACATGTCGGAAATAGAAAATGACTAATCGCTACTACGGCAAAAATTATTAACGAACACGCGATTATAGCAATAGATCAATTGTTCGAACCTCTACGTTCTAACTTCTAATTCATTTCTTTCTTCTATTCAAGCATACAAAAGGCTGGTTATCGTGAATGTTGAATTGGCTTCTCGACAATCAAAAGGGCGTTTTCCAGTCTTAAGACACATCTTTCTGTTTTTTGTTGCATAAGGTTGTTTAAGCCTTTCGGTGTCAAAATAACAATTGATCCGAATAGAGTTCTGTGATTTTTCTTTTCCATCACAAGATCGCACCAGCTCACGCCTCAACGGTTGGGGTCGCATCCCGCTTATTCTCCTACCATTTGTTCCCCAAGTTGAAGAAATGGCTGGTGGGAAAGAGATATTATTCAAACGAGGAGATAATTACGGAAAGGAATGGTTATTTTTCAGACTTCAAAAAATCCTATTATTCGGAAGTGATCAGCGTTGGACGAAGTGTAGAAACCCAAATGGAAGCTATATCCAAAAATGAAACAGTACAATTAAGTAGTTTTATTTTTGCACAGACTTTTTAAACGACCCTCGTTTGCATAGAATGCAGCGGTCTCGGTAGTCTAGCGTAAGTGTACTAGCCTGCCAGAGGTTGTGGGTTCGAGTCCCACGTAAAACACGGTCCTCGCACTTTTTCCAAATCTACATACTTTCCCTGTTTCTAAAAAAAAAAAACAAAAAAAAGAATGCATTCCTCAAACCCAAAACCTTATCCATTCCATCCTTACTCCCGCATAATAGTCACCGCAGAAACAAAGAAGCACACACAGTTACACATTGCATAAGTGGCGCCAGCAAGAGGAAGCGGGCGAACGCGGAATAGCGCAGACGCACGAAATTTAGCGCTGCGCTTAATCATCTGTGCGATCCTTCTGCCAAAAAAGTTGCTCCTACGCAACGACAAGTGGGCATTCCCACTACTTAGGACTGGTAGCGGCTGGCTAATCACCTACCCTGTCAGTAATCAAAACAGATTAACGAAACCAACGCAAGACTGAGTCTTGTCGAGTCCCTATGCTCTCGAGAGGAGTAAACAAGGAAAAAAAATGCACAGAATGCTTCGAGCTGTATGTACACAGTTTTTATTGTTTTGAAATCAGCCTCTTCTTGCAAGCTTTTTCTCTATATAAATTCTATAATTTGTAAAGAGAGGCATGGCTTTATGTAAAAATGTATTCAAAACCACAAAATTTGTTTCTAAACTGCAAAAGATCGGTTGGTCGGTTAAAGCGGTGATTCAGCTCACGCTTCCACACCATTTCATTGCCACATCCTCGCAACCAATAGTCTGAGCGGTTTATGAACCTTATTAGGTTGTTGACGTCTAAGCCCGAAAGTAGTTCGAGACTTTCCTTTCCCAAGACAGGGCAAAAGATCAAATATAGCACGACCGATTGAAGTGTTGTTTCTTTTCTATAAGTTTCTAAGTTTACTATCACTCCGCCTTAATAAAATGTGTCAATTATTTCCTTTTCCTAGTAAAAACTTTTATTATTTTTTTCCAAAAAGACGAAAAAAATCTTATTCCCTTTTAGTACAAAAATATTTCGCAGGCAGCCGCGTTAGTCGAATGTGTTGGTGCATATCTGTCATTCGGTAGTGCTTGGATCGAAATTCCTGACATAAAACGCCAATTGATAGAAAAGTTTTTTTCTAAAAGCGGTCGCTCTTCGGCAGGCAATAGCAAACCGCCGAATGTATTTCTCCCATGAAAAACGTCTCTAAAAAAAAAAACCCTTTTGCCTTTCGGAAGCGGTGTAAACCTGAAGTTCCAGTCATTTGTGGAAAAGCATCAGGACGCACAACACAAATAAGAAGAGGAGCTCGGCCAACAACCCACAAAGGGTATAACCACCAAAATGATGTAAAAAAATATATGTCAAAAGCTTTGAACCTAATAATGATGACATTATAATTTCGGGGATATGTTCCAAAACCTTAAAAAGTGTGCAAGATGAAGAAATTCGAAGCATTTTCCAAAAAATCAGGGCAAAAGAAGTAATAATGAAATGCATATTACATAAATATAAACAAAAACAAATAATTTTTATTACAAACAATAAAAAAATATTAGTGTATGGTGAAAGTTCAATCCATAAGTACAAAGCATATAAATATTCTAATGGAAATCAGGTACAAAAATCAAATGTGTGACTTTTCATCGGTACTTGATCACAACCGTGCACGTTTATTACGTCTGGACCAAAAATGCTATCATCAGTAGATATGTCAGATATGTCGGGTTTTATTCATTTCATTTCTGCCATTAAAAAGCGCCTCATAAAAATTCATTCATCGTTCGGAGTAGGCTTAAAACTGTTGGTCATCCGACGCACGCCTCAGATAGGAGCTCCGCCCGCTAAAAACGGTGTAAGCACCAATTACTTATAAACATATAGCCATGGACAGATAAATAACACAAATGTGATCCTTATAAAAAAAAAAAAAATTTGTTTGTTTATATTTATTACAGTTATTAAGCTTAAATTTATGCGAGGAATTTACCGTTTTTTTCGATGGAATTTTTTGCGTTCTATTTTAGTTAAGCTTTTTACTGTTTTGAAATGGACACAAACATAGCACATTTTAACTTGTGTGGCGGAGAGTAAAACTTTAATATGGTTTCAGCAATTTTTAGTATAATTTTTTGTTTCTTAAATAAAATTTTTAAGTAATTACTAAAAATGGGACGTGGAAAACATTGCACGTTGGAGAAAAGAGCTCTTATATATCGTATGAGTCAAAACGGAAAAAGCTATGCAGAAATAGCTGAAATGATGATGTGCTTTCGGAAAATGGCTTATAATGATCTTAAGAAAGATTCATCCCATCTAAGCAAAAAAACGATGGATAGAGCTATAATACGCAAGAGCAAAGCAGATACTTTTAAGTCGGCACGGCAAATAATGCTTGAAATAAAACAAGAATCGGGTCTACAGGTGTCCAGAAAGCTTGTAGGAAGGCGACTTAACGAAGCCCAGTTGTTTGGTCGTATAAGCAGAAAAAAACCACTCTTGTCAAAAAGACATCAAACACCGACTTGCCTTTGCAAAAGCCCACAAAGATAAATCTATTCAGTTTTGGAAAAAACGTACTTGGGACCGGCGAAACCAAAATAAATAGGATGGGACCAGATGGGAAAACTATTGTACGTCATCCAAAAAATTAAGCGCTATATCCTAAGTTCAGAAAAAAGACGAGTTAGCACCGCAGCGGAAGCATCAAGGTTTGGGGAGCTTTTTCCTGGCATGGTGTTGGGCCGATTGTTCGCGTGGTTGGTAAAATGGATAGATTTCAGTATCTGGATATACTCCAGAATAAAATCGAGCTATTTGTGTTTGAGTTTATGCCATTAAATTGGATGTGCAATTTATGTGTCCAGGAGTATTCGTGAGTTATCAACGTTCTCGTAAATTAAATCAGAACTGAAATTCTTGTTGACCATTTAATTATTTTAAAGTGGAAGTACATAAGTTTTTTTTATTTTTTATGTTGCTTTTTTCCCAATAAAAAATAATTATTTAAAAACATATTCAACTCTTTGCTTTCAAAGTCTTAATATGACCACGGCTGTATATCTACATACAGTGGCTCACAGCTTATTTCATGCAGGCGAACTACTAAAAAAAGCTTAATTTCAATATCAAATAATTTATAGGCAATTGCAATAAAAAAAAGTACTTTATATATTTTTTTAAGCTTTAAATAAAAAATATAAATAACAAAAATACAGAACAGTTCAAAATTTTATGTATTTCATGCAGTATTCATTTTTTTAATTTATGTTGAACTAATGACTTAAAAATGATTCAGTACTTTGTGTGGCTTTGGCTTTACGAGTATTAACAGCTTTTAACCTTTCTGGCATTGACTCCACTAGCTTTTCCGTTACTTCCGGTGCGACTTTATTCCATTCCTCCAAAATTACGGTTTTTATCTGATCTCTATTGCTTATGTGATGTGTGCGGACTTTTGTTTCCAGTAATGACCATAAATTATCGATAACGTTGATGTCAGGTAAATGAGCCGGTGGTTGCATTAACACGTTCCCGCCGGCGCTGTTATTCATGGTCTTCGCCCACAGACGGCAACGTTTACATCTTTTCGCTCTATCGGAAGCGATTGCAGGTTATATAAAACGAAATTTTTTCATAAGGGTAGTCGTTTATGGCTTCTCATCTCATAGGTACCGTCTAATAAAGTACCATTGGTGGTACACGCCGTCCCATGAAGCAATCTTGTGCGGGCCACCGCTGGTACACGCCGCCTCATGAAGCAATCTTGTGAGAGCCACCGGTGGTACGAGCCGGCGTGAACATGTTAAATGTGAACAGTTCCATATGAGCCATGTCTGCACGATTGCCGCCTTATGTTTAGGGTCATTGTCCTGGTAGAAACGGAAATCTTGAGGTTTTCCAAGTTTCGCAGCCCTTTGGAGTAGATTATCTTTTAGAATACTGACGTACATTGTTTTTTCCATAATACAATCCACTAAATGTCCTACTCCGCCTGCTGCTACACATACCCATACCATTACACTGCCAGCACCATGTTTCACAGACGGTCTTATTTTGCTTCTGAGGAGCTCTGTATTAGGTTTCTGCCAGACGTAAGACATTCCGCTTCAGCCGAATAGATTGAATTTGGACTCGTCAGAAAATATTACCGTGCTCCCGAAATCAAAATCTGTAATTTTGAGCTCTCTGGCGAAGACAACTCGGCTCAATTGATTTTTTTTTTTATTTATGAATGGCTTCTTTCGTGCTACTCGACCATTAAAGTCCTTTTCACGTAGTACCCGTCGCACTGTTTCGACGCAACATTTGCCCCCTTCCTGCTGAATTTCGTTTAGCAGTTTTGGAGCCGATAGCATTGGGGTTTCTTTTATTTTTCGAACAATTAAACGCTCATCACGTTTGTGAAAAATTTTATTTGGGGCACATCGGCCTTTATTTTGCACACGATTTTCATGAACGAAGCGTTCAATGATACTTTGTACTGTAGCACTACTCAAAAACAAACTATTTCCGCAATTTTTCGCTGCGACTTTCCGCATTGAAAATGCTTGATGGCCAGTTCTCGCAGTTAAGTACGTCGGCCCATTTTTTATATTGTATAATATATTTTTATATTGTCCACTTCATAGATAATAAGATGCGAAACTCTTTAATTTTGAGAGAGAGCGCGCCTATGAGCTCGTTTCAAAACTTGGCAGCATTCACACATTATGGCATTTAAAACAGCTGAGAGGCGAAGTGACTACCGAAGCTCGCTGCGCCGCCCTCCTGCTTGCGTTAGGTAAGAATTAACGCAAGACTACTATTAATCGCTGACTCACGCCACGCGCAAGTTTTTCGTGTGACTTTTAGTTAGTGGCTGTTTGTAAGATGATCACGCTGACTTAGGCCACACGCATCACTTTGGTGAGAAATTAGTTGAGCGATATTCTCACGTATGTAGTTGCAAAGTATGGCTAAGCATTTTGTGTTAACTTATATAAAGGGTGTTTTTTTTAGAGATTAGGTTTTCAAGATGAAATAAAACGTATATAATTTAATGTTATGGCCAACAATTTAGCTTTATTGTAAAGATAAGGGTTTGCCATTATGTTTTAAAAATGATTTCGGGCAAGTGGCCGCCGCGGCTGGCTCGAATGAATTCCAGCCGAGAGGCCCAATTTTCGACCACTTTTTGCAGCAATTGGGGCCGTATGTCAGCAATAACGCGCCGAATATTCTCTTCCAAGACGTCAATCGTCTCGGGCTTATCTGCGTAGACAAGCGACTTCACATAGCCCCACAAGAAATAGTCCAGCGGTGTTATATCACACGATCTTGGAGGCCACGCCACAGATCCAGGGCGCGAGATAATGCGCTCACCAAAAGTTTCCTTCAATAAATCGATTGTTGCGTTGGCTGTATGGCATGTAGCGCCGTCTTGTTGGAACCAAAGGTCGTTCACATCAACATCGTCCAATTCAGGCACGAAAAAGTCATTAACCATGGCTCTATAGCGCTCTCCATTGACTGTAACATTATGGCCGGCTTCATTTTTAAAGAAATATGGACCAATGATTCCCTCTGCCCATAGAGCACACCAAACAGTGACTTTTTGAGGATGTAACGGCGTCTCAGCAATGGCTTGTGGATTATGTTCACTCCAAATGCGACAATTTTGCTTACTGACATACCCATTCAACCAAAAGTGAGCTTCATCGCTGAACAAAATTTTCTTGTGATGCGTCGCGCGAACCGAACCATTATTTTCGTAATAAATTTGCACAATTTGCAAACGTTGTTCAGGTGTAAGTCTACTCATTATGAAATGGCAAACCAAACTGAGCATAAATCAAGTGACAGCTGTCAAAAAGACCATCTACCAAAAATGTAGTGCCAACTTGAAAACCTAACCTCTAAAAAAAACACCCTTTACTTACAATTCTTGCATATGGCGACCAACGTCAGTCATATTTGACACTTGTGAACTAGGCAGCTACATTAAGCAAGCAGACAAGCAATGGAGCGCGTAAAGGTGAAATAAACATTTACTCACAATTTATTTCTTATTCAATAAAAAAATGATTCAGAAACAAAATTTTATGATGGATTTTGCGCCACCTTGTGCCATTACTTGGTAACCAGCTAGGTGCAACCTAAATATTACGTTGAAATTTCAATGTACAGTCGGACTTGGGTCGGGCACTCGAAATATAACTAATTACAATAAAAAGGCCATCAATTCAGTTTGGAAAATTACTTTCACTCAATTTAAGGGGTAACACCACTGTAGAAATTTCAAAAAATTAATTTTTTTTTTATAAGCTTAAAAAATTCTTTGAACTTTTTAAAATACAGAACAAAAAGTTGTATACGTTACCGAAGTTTATTTCATAAATATTTTAAGCTTTTAACCAAGCGTTAGTGACTGCTACCTAACGACTTCTCCAAATTTCCAAACTTTAAACGCGTTTTTCTCAAAACACGTTTTCTGAAATTGGCACGCAGCATAACTCAAACAATTTTAAATATTTTTAATCAGGTTTTTCACTACGTCTGTATAATAACCTTCTTAAGAGAAGAGCGTAGGGGATTTTCGATAGATTAATTTAAACGATTGTTATAATTATTTAAGTGCCGTTTTTTTAGTCCAAAATAGAGTTTTTTCCTTTAAATGCTTGCTAATTCCACAAAAATAAATATTTTTTAAATCCCCTACGTGTTTCTCTAGCTATTCTTATCTAGATTAAGAAAAAAAATGTTTCTTTGTTCCAGATTAAAATTTGCACCCTCTGTGCTGCGTGCCGCAGAGCTCCTTCAAGAGAAACCACATTACAAAAATGTCTCCAATGCCGCCATTTTGTAAAATTTTTCGATCAAACTTTGTAGTTTTGTATTTTAGTATATAAGTAATAACTTCCCAAATCAGAGTGATTGTTTACCCTTTCCTTCTATACAAAAAAATTCTTTAAAAATCGTGTTTATTTTTCGCGTGTACAGTGGTGTTACCCCTTAAAGTAAAAAATGTGTGAAAATAATATAAAATTAAGAATCGACTTTTGCCTTGACTAGAACCTTGGGAAAAGCCTTAGACTCCATTTCATCCAAACTGGTCTTACAGTGTAGGGAGTAGCTGGAAAGCTTAGTCATTGGCTTGAAATCACTCTGATATGGGTTCCCGGTCATAGGAACATACGGGGTAATGAGATAGCGAATGAGCTAGCAAGAAAAGGTTCGACACTAGAAATAGCAGAGGCGGTGGCAGTCTCCTCCCCACTGAACACTTTAAAAGCATCCATTGCGTCACACTATCTAGCTTTAGCCGAAAGAAGATGGAAGCAAATAACTTCATGTATTACAAAAAAAAAACACATGACCGTCATACAACATCCAAAGGATGAATGATATATTAGGATGCTCTCGAGCAAACATCTCACGCATCACTGCAACCCTTACAGGCCATTGGGAAGTAGGGGATCATGCAGGTAGACTCAATCCACCCTTCAATACTATCTGCAGGAGCTGTCAAGCGAAAGGAGCGTAGGAAAGTCTTTTCCACTACTTATGTGAATGTCCCGGGCTAGCCAGGGTACGACTTCGCTCCTTCGGTAAGCCTTTCCTACAGCAAATTAAGGAGATTTCACCCATCGAGATAAAGGATTTGCTGTTATACTTGGAGTTCACTAAATGGATCTGACTTGGAAACAAAAAAAAAAAAAACAAAAAAAAAACAAAAAAGACATCATCACATGAGACATTGGTGCTGGTCACTATTTAGGAGCATTTCAATGGAAATATTGAACCACTCCAACAACAACCACAACAGAAATTTGAGACGCTCCAGAAACGAATCGCAAGCTGCGAGCTGCCCGAATGTGATTTGCGGGTATTTTGGCCCACTCGCAGGCAATGGCTTTTTTCAGCGCCTCGAGACTGGTGAATCTTTTAGTTCGCACCTCGCTCTCTAAAATGGCCCAAAGATAATAATCCATGGGAATCGCGTTTGGTGAATTTGAGAGTCATTGTACGGACGTTCTGTAGTACGGTACGTTGTTTTTTAGCCATTCTTGGTTCACTCGAGCTTTGTGAGACGGCGCCGACTCCGGTTAAACGTCCATGGCTTGCCACAGAAGTGTTTGTCTGCCCACGGCTTTAAAGAAACCTCAAGACTACTTTCCCGATAATATTTCGCATTTACCTTGACGCCAGGCTCGATGAAAACGCCATTACCTGTGGCGGGTGCTGCCCACTGGTGGCCACTCGACGACCCCCAATTCTCATATGAACGGTCGGTGAAATAAACCCTACCATTTTGGGAGTTTACGAATTGCTCAATTTGAAAAATTGTCTCGTCGGAAAACACAATGTTCGGAAATTGCCCGCTTTCGGCCAAGCGGAGCAACTCCTTCGCCTTCTCAAGTCTGACTCGTTGCTGCTTTGGTGTGAGATCATGCGACTATTGGATCTTGTAAGGTTTGACTTTGAGATCATTTTTCAGTAAGCGGCAGATTCTACGGTCAGATATTTTCAGTTCTTTTGCCATTTGATTGGCATTTCGTCGGTGATTTCGCTCAAGTCGCTTCTTCAGCTTTTGAACCATTTCACGTGACGTTCCAGTCTTCTGATGACCAACTCTATGACGTTTCGCGATGCTACCAGTGGTCCGATAAACAAAAACTTTATTTACTTTAAGGCGCTCGAGCTCACGAACAAACGCTGGTTATGATTTCGAGCCAAACATAATGCAATCACACTATTACGTTTGAAATCCATTACGGATTTTCTTTTTTCGCGTTTACTCTCGGCAAAACGCTTCCGCGCGCTAGTAAACAATACTCGGGGCTGTCGCTTAGCCAACTAATAGACAGCTTCCATTCGTGGAACACCATCAAGACGCACGCCATAAATAGGAGGAGGAGCTCGGCCAAACACCCAGAAAGGGTGTACGCGCCAATTAAAGGGTGTTTTTTTTTAGAGGTTAGGTTTTCAAGTTGGCACTACTTTTTTCGTAGATGGTCTTTTTGACAGCTGTCACTTGATTTATGCTCAGTTTGGTTTGCCATTTCATAATGAGTAGACTTACACCTGAACAACGTTTGCAAATTGTGCAAATTTATTACGAAAATAATGGTTCGGTTCGCGCGACGCATCACAAGAAAATTTTGTTCAGCGATGAAGCTCACTTTTGGTTGAATGGGTATGTCAATAAGCAAAATTGTCGCATTTGGAGTGAACATAATCCACAACCCATTGCTGAGACGCCGTTACATCCTCAAAAAGTCACTGTTTGGTGTGCTCTATGGGCAGAGGGAATCATTGGTCCATATTTCTTTAAAAATGAAGCCGGCCATAATGTTACAGTCAATGGAGAGCGCTATAGAGCCATGGTTAATGACTTTTTCGTGCCTGAATTGGACGATGTTGATGTGAACGACCTTTGGTTCGAACAAGACGGCGCTACATGCCATACAGCCAACGCAACAATCGATTTATTGAAGGAAACTTTTGGTGAGCGCATTATCTCGCGCCGTGGACCTGTGGCGTGGCCTCCAAGATCGTGCGATATAACACCGCTGGACTATTTCTTGTGGGGCTATGTGAAGTCGCTTGTCTACGCAGATAAGCCCGAGACGATTGACGTCTTGGAAGAGAATATTCGGCGCGTTATTGCTGACATACGGCCCCAATTGCTGCAAAAAGTGGTCGAAAATTGGGCCTCTCGGCTGGAATTTATTCGAGCCAGCCGCGGCGGCCACTTGCCCGAAATCATTTTTAAAACATAATGGCAAACCCTGGCTAAATTCTTGGCCATAACATTAAATTATATACGTTTTATTTCATCTTGAAAACCTAACCTCTAAAAAAAACACCCTTGTATATATATTATAGGGTTTTCAAATAAGAGGTGTTGCTTTGATATTCAAAGAAAGCGCCAATTTTTTAATATATGTAAATGATCGAATGTTTATTTCATTATAAAGAGGAAGGTATGCCGTTAATAGTGGAAAATAACATCAGGCAAATGACCACCACGACCACGCTTTTGGGACATTATCCTTTTCATGAAATTTTCCATAACCGAATTGCAAAGTGGCTGCCCTATGACCACGAAAGCCTCACGAATTCGATCTTTGAGGTCTTGAATCGACCCTGAGCTGTTGGCGTAGACCTTCTATTTTACGTGGCCCCAAAGAAAAAAGTCACAAGGTGTTAAATCACAAGATCTCGGTGGCCAATTGTGATCACCTCTTCGAGAGATAACACGGTCCAGAAACTTTTCCCGTAAAAGATCAATGGTTTCGTTGCTTCTGTGGCACGTAGCGCCGTCTTGTTGAAAATAAAAATAGTCCAAATCAATACCATCCAATTCCGGCCATAAAACATCGTTAATCATTTCCTCTGTTTAACACCTAACACCTGTTATTGGAAAACCCTTTATATACCATATTTTGCTGTAAAATATTATAATTCACTTAGGTGATGAAAATTCTGATTAGTATCCTCTCTATGATATTCAGCAGGTACGAGTACACGAGTCTAACAGTTAAAATAAAATATCAAATGGCGTTTTGGCATCAGTTTCCATTTGTTAATTGGTGATTTAATTAAGAGCTAAATCATACCTACATTTCCATTAGTCTCTGATTTCCTCTAGCATCCGCACCTTGCACCTGCATTCCTGGAAACACTCTTAATGTGTGTGCAAATGATTTTCATATTATCAATTATACAGTCGGATGCTATTATTTTCGTTGTGTGCTTTTAGGCGCTGCTGCCGCTCGTTGCTTGCTCATTTTGTCATCTGTTGTAGTTGTTTATGATTGCGGCATCACATTAAATATTACCAAATGATTATCATTACCGTTGTGTTGCGACAAATATGCGATAACTACAACAACAACGAATTGCAAAATTTATACTAAATACGCAGCAGCAGCAGCACCAACAATTACGCTGCTTATTAAAACTGTTAGTAATCAGCGATTAAATGTCATTTTGTCGCTCAACAACATCACCATGGCTATTTTATTTTACTGCTGTTTTGTTAAATATCGCAAATTGCAATAATTATGCAAATTCTGTTTATTAAGCCACATTGGGAATTTTTAAGCAGCTGCCGACCATTAACGGTGTGATTTTGCAATAGTTTAATGTTGAGTTATTCCTATTTAATTGAGTGCACACATGCAGAAATTGGTAAAAATTTAACTACTGGTGCAAAAATTAAACGAAACCATACAGACCTCATTAACTGAATGGCCTTTGGGAGCTTCTACAGTTTATTGGTTGCGTAGTTGAGTTATAAAAATTCGGATAATAAATTCTGAAAATTGGGGTGTTCCATTGCCTAGATTTGTATTTTTTTTCCAATATTAATTGCTACTACTAATTAACATTAACAGTATTTGAAAAGCTATTTTAAAATAATTGAATTCTATCGTAACATAAATAAAATAACAATGAATCGGCAACGGTCTAAGCGAGTTGACCTCAAGACTGACTTCCACTTCTACCTACATACCTAACATAATTAAAAAAAAAACATACATATAAAATATTAAATTTGTTATAGTTAACTTGCATTCAATGGCGCGAACGCCAACAAAACAAGAACTCAGAGTAATTTGATCAGGTTTTTCTTTGAAGCCTTATCACGGCTATCTTCTCGCTTTAGACATGATTCCAAAGTATTTCAGAGCAAAAAGTCCTTATTTGGGTCCTTTTATAGCGACTTGCTGTGTTTTTTATTTCCTCTTTAACTGTCGGTATTCTCAGAGCCTTGTGGATTTGAGCATTGGAGGCTTACCACGGGCAATTTATTATTATCTTGAGTACTTTAGACTGAAATATCAGTGGTATTTCGATATGAGCGGCCGCCGTAGCCGAATGGATTGGTGCGTGACTATCATTTAGAAATCACAGAGAGAACGTTGGTTCGAATCTCGGTGAAACACCAAACTTAAGAAAAACATTGTTCTAATAGCGGTCGCCCCTCGGCAGGCAATGGCAAACCTCCGAGTATATTTCTGCCATGAAAAAGCTCCTCATAAAAATATCTACCGTTCGAAGTCGGCTTGAAACTGTAGGTCCCTCCATTTGTGGAACAACATCAAGAAGCACACCTCAAATAGGAGGAGGAGCTCGGCCAAATACCCAAAAAGGGTATGATATGAGTTGGCTGCAGTACCGCGTAACTGGATAATGTATGTCAAAAATGGGTTTATGAATGACCTTATACAGAATTATACAGAGAATTTTGGTTATATAGGGAGAATTGCGACTTTTTTGAGACAATTAAGTAGAGAAGTTCTCTCCTGACGAACAAAACTAATATTTTACAAGGCTCTCATCGTGCCAGTCCTAACGTACGGCGCAGAAGCTTGGGAGGGAGATTCTGCGGAAGATTTTTGAACCTTTGCACGCGAATACAGAATTATAAACAATTATTGAAGTGATTCCGTGATATCATCATACCTTTTTATTTAGATAACATACAACTTCTCTATTAAATTTGTGTTTTTTAATAGAGTTCATATTTTATTCCTTTGAATTAATTGAATGGTGGATACTTAGTTGATTTCAAAACTGGTCTGAATCATTTAAAGTTAAGAAAACAGCAGCTCCTTGTAAGATTAGTACGAAACCTAACACTCGTAATAAAGATTCATTATTCAAGAATATAAAAAGTTCGAGGAAAACATCATCACAATTGCAAAACATTTTTCTATTTAATCAAATTCAAACCCTGACTTATGCCATAATATATTTTGCGAGCATATACATATAGCAAACTTGATAATGTTTTGTCTGACAAAATTAATGTTGCATTGGAAAATGTTACACGTTATTTACTGTGAGCGTCAAAAGAAAGTTTTGACTATTTATTTATTTTACATGGATTTTCAATTAAAAAAAAAATAAATAATTGGCGCTTACCCCCATTTTTGGATGTTTGGCCGAGCTCCTCCTCTATTTCTGGCGTACGTCTTGATGTTGTTCCACAAATGGAGGGAACTACAGTTTTAAGCCGACTCCAAATGGCAGATATTTTTATGAGGAGCTTTTTCATGGCAGAAATATACTCGGAGGTTTGCCATTGCCTGCCGAGGGGCGACCGCTATTAGAAAAATGTTTTTTTATAAGAATATAGTTTGTACTACAACAAAAACCTTACAAATCACCAGGTGTTGACGGGATCTTTCCTAAGATGTTACAGGAAACTCCTGATAGTATTCTACAATGGCTAATGGAAATTTTCAAAGCGTGTATAAACCTAGGTTATATTCCAAATAGCTGGAAACTTGTTAGAGTCGTCCTCATACTAATGGTAGGTAGAAGGGGACATGAGTCAGGGAAGGACTTTAGACCAATTAGTATTTCTCCTTCCTTTTAAAAACTTTTGACCGGCTCTGAATGAAACGTAATGTGTATGGCTAACATTAGAAGCTCGCTAGAGAGCTCTAGTATATAAATTGCACAACACGCTTACCTCACGCTTACCTCTCCTTATCTACGGAGACAGCGATACATCAGGTAATCCGAACAATAGAGGGGTCTCTACTAAGCAAACAGTATACAATGGCAGCGTTTCTTGACAGAAAAGGCCCATTTAATAAAGTTATCACTGATGCTATCAACTGGCGTTAATAGACTTAGGGGTAGAAAATTGTATCAGCAATTGGATCTTCTCTCTACTAGAAACTAGAATCATAAGAGCTAATATGAGTAATATCAACATAACTAAGAAAGACCACAAGTGGGACTATTATCTCCACTTTTTTGGTTATGTGTGATAAGAAAAATCTTAATAAAACTTAATGGAGGTGGGGTAAAAGTGATGGCGTGCGCTGATGATGTGCTGCGAATGGCATCAGGACTGTGTCCCATTACAATCAGTGGGATCATTCAAAGGGCGCTAGGCGAGCTTAGTTAGGTGAGAGTATCTGTTATTTGTTGAATGGCAGTATCCTTACGGGGCTCCGAGAGCGTTTTCTGCTGCCTTCCACGAGCGTCTGTAGTTCAGCGTTACATCTAGCAGTTCAGCCATTTTGGATACTCCAGCTTTGATTTCGTTGCTAGTGTTCTTTTGACGTCTGAACGCCTGCTGCCAACTTACATTGGGATATTGCATCCTCCTCCATCCTCCGCATGTTTTTTATCGAGGATCGTTTCTGTATTGCCATGCGCTGGAATGGGAGTGACGAGCCGTTTTACTGTTGCAAGAGTGCTGGTGGGCGTGTACTGCACTGATTGTATCCCTCCTTCATCTGAAGGCTGATGTTACTGTGCCCGTTGCCGTTTGCGGGGCTATCAGCTTTTACATTTTTGAACGCAGTGCGGGTTAATCCGTTTCCAACTGCATTGGGGACTGGTTTTCTGTTTTGAGTGTTCATTTTCAGTTCTTTTAAGTCCCAACTTCAGGCCGCTATCCTTACACGAAAGTGCAGTTTCCCTAAGTGTCCCCATGGTTATCTATGCGAGCACGGAGGCCATGCGAGGGTTAACTCTACGCTCCATGGGCAATAGAGTTCAGAGCCAGGACAGGAATTAGTCAGGATCTCTCAACTGCGCCTGCACCACCAACTTAATGGAGACGTGTACGGAACGTACCTGAAGGCTTGCCAGAGTTTTAACGGGACGGGGGCAATTGTAGCATTAGCCTATCAGCCATTTCGATGAGGTGTCACCCTCCTGCACTGCGGTGATAGAATATTACTTTCACCAGTCCATAGACTTCCTTATCTAAGAATATTTTCCAGTATACCGTAATCAGGATCTTACTGGTCTCGATCCGGATAAGCTTTTCAGCCCTTACGCTGGAGGTACTCGGGGTATATAAGGTCTTTCAAGCCAAGCCCCTTCCTCTCGCCTCTTACGACAGGCATGCCTTACCGCGGATGTATGGTCATGCCAGTCTATTGCTGCGACAAACTCAGTTAACCTCGCTGAGGACTGACTACATCGTCTCGACGGTAACATTCAATAGAAACTTTGTCACTCGTATAGGATTATCGCTCAACAACTTCGAGACTACAGTCTATATAGATGGCTCCAAAATGGAACGTGGCATTGGAGCAGCTATATATTCTCATAGACTTAAAATTTAAAAATCTGTACGTCTTCCTAATGCCTGCAGTGTCTTTCAGGCGTAAGTACTGGCAATTGAGGAAGCTCGTAGGCTACTAATCACGGACTTCTCTTTTAAGGGCAATATCACTGTTCTTTCGAATAGCCAAGCTGCAATCCAGGCACCTTTAAAGTGGTGGAAGAAAGTAAGAATAGCCTTATCACCTTGAGTGAAAACCATAGAGTTACTTTAATCTGGATTCCGGACATCGGAGCATTGAAGGTAACGAAAAAGCAGATGAACTGGCAAGAAGGGGATCTGCCATGAATAACGCTCTTACAGAATCGGTATTCACACTATTAGGTCCAGTCATGAATGCGGTTTCCATAAAATACCGCCGAATCGCGGATTATAGATGGAACGACCAGACGAAATGTAAAATTAGCAGAACGTTATGGCCCACTTTAAGCAATCGTCAACATTGATAAACATGAAACGACGAGACGCTTGGAGACTAACGGCAGTCATAACTGGCTTTTGGTCTATCGGAGAACAAGCAGCCAAAATGGGCATCCCTCACAAAACATATTGTCATAGTTGTAAACAACCGGAGAAGAAGGAAACAATCTTTCATTTCCTTTGCGAATGCCCTGCCCAATGGAAGGGGGGAATGCTAATCGTCGGCAACGAACTGTTGGAGAGTTTCGAACAACTGTCTTGCTTAGACGTGAACAACCTAATGGGATTCTTAAACCACACAGTCTGTACCAAAATTCGGAAAATTTTCACAAAAATTTTGCACCTCAGAGTTTTTAGAAATATTTCAGGTATGCAGTTTTGTTTGCGTTGATTTTTGAAAATTTTGTCCGCTGACGGTGTTGGGTGTTTTCATTCATACAAAATTGTGGAGTAGGCGATTTAAGTTTTTTTTTTTAATTCTTTCTTAAACTTTTTTTTAATTCATTCTACTGTTTGTATTATTGTAAGCTCTCAAGTTCTTAAGAAAAAAAGCACTCAGTTTCATAGATTCTAATACATCTGAAAAAATTACATTTGGAACAGTAAGCCTCGTTTCATCCAGTTTAACATAGCAAAGCAAAAATGCCAAATTTAGTTTTCTTCAAACCATAACTTGGCACTAACAGAAAATAGTTATTTTTGTTTTGACATCAAACAAAACGCCACTAAATAACTTGAAGGTTGTCTGTAATAGAAGACGCTGACTAACCGGGCAGCAAATTGCAGCGAGTTTTGTGATGTAAATCGCATGTGTGCTGCCAGCCCATATCTCATAAATGACATGCCATATGTGACATGCGACAGTTAAAAAGTTTTCTCTATATTTAAGCTTTACTTTTTTTCTTTCGTGATATTAATGATCAAAAATGTCGCTAGCAACACCAGTAGCAATGAGGGGAAAAAAATAAAAGAACACAAAAAGTGAAAAAAGTCAGCAGAGGTTTTTTCGACTACCTAAAATGTAGTAAATGTACTAAATTGTGGTTGGATTCATTTGTAAATAGAAACGATTACATGAGTCTGCCGAAACGTATGCTAATAATTATTTTGTTTGTTCAATAAAAGAAACGAAAGAAACGGCAACGTAGTAGAAATGAGTCAAAATCTCATTTTCACGTGTGTGAAAAAATGGAGCGACAATAAACAAGCGCATAAATTTCATACATGCATATTTTCGTGGTGCTAAGAACAAGCTTAAGCCCGGAGCAAAACAAAGCAAAGCCGCACGTGAGCATAAAACAACAGCGAGCGAATACTACGGGGAGGGAGAAAAGAAAGTTGGAAGAAAGAAGTTTCATATTGCACACATATACACACGCACACACAAGCACACACACAGACCAGTGTATATTTATAAAAGCTTTGTAAAAATATGCTCGGGTTATTAAAAGTTTCTGACCTTATTTCAGTGACTTGCACAAATATACCACACGTACATACGTATGCAGAGGTACACATCTTCTTCCGTATGTACGAAAAAAGCAATAAAATTGGAAGAATATAACAAGAAATAAAATTGAATGAAACAAACGAAATAAAAATCTTAGAGTAAGAAACCAAAGAAATATTTATGTTGAAAAAAATTTTATGGTTGCGTGCTGTCGAAAGACACCCACCAGCAAATATATAAGTTCTGTATTTGCTCACATATATACGTTACATATATGTATTTGTACAAAACTTAAATTGTACCAACAACTCAGAAGTGTACTGCGCGTGTGTATGCGTGTATGTTTATGATATATACATACCCACACACTTGGATATAATAATATAAACCTGCAGCTTATTATATACTTTATTTTATTCTGTATTATATTCCACAAGGCCGCCTTAGCCAAATGGTTTGGTGCGCGACTACCATGCGGAATTCACAGAGAGAACGTAGGTTCGAATCTCGGTGAAACACCAAAATTAAGAAAACTATTTTTCTAATAGCGGCCGCCCCTCACCAGGCAATGGCAAACATCCGAGTGTAGTTTTGCCAAGAAAAAGTTCCTCATGAAAAATATCTGTCGCACAAGGCGTGCCCCACAATTAGGAGAAAGAGCTCGCCCAAACACCCAAAAAGGGTGTACGCGCCAATTATATATACAGTATAGTATCCTCTAAGGGACCATATTTCTTAAACGAAAACCTGCCGTAAACAGATAGTTTTGTCAGTATCAAAATATTCTTAAGACTTTTTGAGAACTTTTCCCTCTTGAGTGGACAACTCTCCCATAACAGGACGTGGGCACTTGTTTTCCACCCCAAAGGGTATTTTAATTCCGCATAGCTACAGTCTACAACATTGTTTTCCCGGTTACTTTTTACCATATTCGTACAGCGGTTGCTTATTCAATAACACTTGTATGTATAGAGGAGAATCCCCTGAATACGAAGAACTTGTTCTTTAGGGGTTACATGGGTTTCGTTGGTTCAAAAAATCGATTTATTTTTTTTTTAGCTTATTAATTTCTACAACATCTCAGGAACATTACCCTAAATTTTCAAGTCGATCCGAATAATAGACTCGGAGATACAGCCTTTGGAAGGTGTGCGCTCCAAGTCACTTTTATTGTTACTCAAAACTTTAAGCCCGTTTTTCTCGGAACCGAGTTTTCAAAGTCGGTTGTCAAATGTTCTCGAAAACTACTCAACCGATCTTGATGAAATTTTACACAGGTGTTCGAGATACAATTTACTCGTGCTTGAACGAAGGATTTTGTTTTTTTTTTCAATTACAACTTAAAAAAAAAAAACAAAATGTCAAACAAATTTGACCGAAATTTTCATTTTTTTGGAAAAATGTCTGCCAAAACTCCAATTTTTACTTTTTTGTCTTTCCTTCGTTCAAGTACGAGTTTATGGTCTTAACTAAAACACTTTTTTTTGTTTTTTCATTTTTGATGAGCCTGTCCGGAGTTATGCTGACAACGCGGACGAACCTTTTTTTCGAGGGGTCACCAGAAAAGTCGTCACAATGGAGGAATTTTAATTTTTTTTGGTGAAAATTTCAGAAACTATTCTTTAAATATGTATCTATAAGACAGAAAAAAGTTTGAATTAAATAAATACTTTAAAAAAAAAAAATATTGAAAATATGCCTTTTTTTACCCGACGAAACCCATGTAACCCCTTAATGCAGTAAAAACATAAATACATACGAGGTGTATTCAAAAATGGAATGCTGTTGTGCTTGCTGGGAGAAAAAAAACGTTAACACTTCTCAATTTTAGATCGCGTCTGTGGGAAGCCGCATTATCTAGAAATAGAGCGATGCTCCGCTCTTGAAGTTGAATTTTTCTATCAAACTGCACGAGAAAATCTGTCATCAAATCAGACGTCTTGCAAACCTTTTAGTTTGATCGCCACGTAACGGGTACATTGTTCAAATTTATGTCACGAAATGTCCTGGGTATTGCAGATTTCCCAATAACAAAAAGGAGTTCTTTTTTTCTAGCCATATTGACGCAGTATAAAATTGTGAGCCTATCATTAGCCATTTTTGAACCTGTGCATTTTTCACCTTTTAATGCAAATATTTTATCAGGTAATTCTCGGAAATACAAGTCAGCCCCATCTGCATTATAAGTGTTTCGCGAAGTAAAATTTTTGATATTATCTTGATGGATGATGTACAAAAATCGTTGTAATTGAGTCTCACTGGAATTTATTTAGCTTTACTCCTCATAAAAGTGCCTGGCAGAGGAATGCCTTTATTTCGTGCCTTCACAAACCATTCGTAGCACAATTTATCAATATTAAAACCGGCTTCAGCGGACTCCTTTTTCTCTCCGGATTGACATCAGTGTTCCACAAAAGTCATGTTGCTCATGAGCTCTTCCTCCTATTTGTGGTGTATGTCTTGATGTTTTTCCACAAATGGACGGAACTACAATTTCAAGCCGACTCCGAATGGCAAATATTTTTTATGAGGATCTTTTTCATGGCAGAAATACACTCGCGGGTTTGCCATTGCTTGCCGAGGGGCATTCGCAATTAGAAAAAACTTTCGGTCACTTTGCTCTTTCAACAAGATTCAAACCGACGTTCTCTCTGAAATCCGAATGGTAGTCACGCACCAACCCATTCGGCCACGACGGCCGCCGAAAATATTAAAATACTCGCCTTGTAGTTTTTTCCACAATATTTAAAGGTGGAAACTAGGTCTAGGCTTCTAGTGGGTATGCGCACAGGCTGAATATGGCCGTCGGGACCTCGGCGGCACACCTCCATCCGATGGTCCAAATTTTCGATGACGCTGAGGCATAATTGAGTTCTATGCCGTTAATGTGCCAAATTATCTCATCCTTTAGCTCTTAAATTGTTGCTGGCTTATCGACGTACACCTTTTCTTTCAAATAACCTCAAAGAAAGAAGTCCAACGGTGTCAAATCACATGATCTTGGCGGCCAATTGACATCGCCGCGAGAGCCATTGTTTCGTTAGCTGTGTGACAAGTGGCACCATCCTGTAAAAAGTTCGTTATCATCTCACGATAGCGAACACTATTCACAGTAACTGCCGAACCGGCCTCATTGTGGAAAAAATACGGCCCAATGATGCCGCCGGCCCATAAACCGCGCCAAACAGTCACTCTTTGTGGGTGCATTGGTTTGTCGGCAATCACTCTTGGATTATCATTCGCCCAAATGTGGCAATTTTGCTTATCGATGAATCCACTGAGGTCAAAATGTGCCTTATCACTGAAGATGATTTTCTTCAAGAAGTGCGCCATATGAATTTTGATTTGAACGCCCGTTTTCATAATAAGGCTGAATAACTTTAATGCATTGCTCGATTGTGTATCTTTTCATGGTTCAAATTGAATGAGTCTCAAATTGAAAAATGTCAAATAAAATGCAGAAAGATACTTGACGTTTAGGTGCGGTTCACATTCAACATCGGCCGTTAAAATTTTGCAACCCTTTATACGCTAATCTAACTGTGTACCAAGGCATATGCCGTGAATTAAGTTGGGGCTTTTGTCAAAACTTTTCGGCCGAGAATTTGGACTTCCAACTTTTTGCCAAAACAGATTTCTCTAGTCATAAAGGCGGAAATTTTGCATCTTTACAACCCAGACAGCTTTCCCCACATATCTATTCGGGAGTTTTTGTGAAAGGAAGTTCGACCTTTTAGAACATAAAAAGGCGTCGATTCGAAGAGGAATGGAATTATGGAATCTATAGTCCTAATCGGGCGAACGATCATATTATAAAACCACTTTGAGTTTTAGATCTCATCTCCCAGTTACAGCTTTTATAAATAGAAAACAATTTTAAATGGAAAATACTACATACAATATGCCGAACTGTTGAATTCTAG
The DNA here is from genome assembly GCF_027943255.1 of Anastrepha obliqua. Lineage (NCBI taxonomy): Eukaryota > Metazoa > Arthropoda > Insecta > Diptera > Tephritidae > Anastrepha > Anastrepha obliqua. The sequence goes on from NC_072896.1 coordinate 38,283,399, forward strand.
TTTAGGATTGGGCAAAGCCTGTTGGAAACAAAGTTTGATGTTTTACTGACTCTCAAGACTCTACTTTATACTCAGAGCATTTGGCTTTGATCTGTGAAAGTCTTTGATAGTAAAAGTACAAAAGGCGCATTACTTATTTTTTCAAGACTTTTTATTTTTTTTTTCTTTTTTTTCTTTTCTTTTCTTTTCTTTTCTTTTCTTTTCTTTTCTTTTCTTTTCTTTTCTTTTCTTTTCTTTTATTTTCTTTTCTTTTATTTTCTTTTCTTTTCTTTTCTTTTCTTTTCTTTTCTTTTCTTTTCTTTTCTTTTCTTTTCTTTTCTTTTCTTTTCTTTTCTTTTCTTTTCTTTTCTTTTCTTTTCTTTTCTTTTCTTTTCTTTTCTTTTCTTTTCTTTTCTTTTCTTTTCTTTTCTTTTCTTTTCTTTAGATTAATCTTCTAAGCAGAAAGACAAAAGCAAATTTTATATTTATTTTCTGTACAGAAAATTCGGATAACCAATTTCAGATTTTTCGGCTTTAATTAAGATCACCTCCAGCTGGAATAGTAACAGTTCCTGCTTTGTCTTATGTTTACGTAAAAAAGATTTAAGGCTGAGTCCCTTCGGACAATTTTCTTGCCATTTAAATACTTAAACAATGTTAACACAATTGGATTACATAGAATTGGGGCTATGTTGGGCATCGAACAAGCAACTCTTGAACTAGAAAATCCGTTAAATGAGTTACATGAAACAAATATATAGAGGCGTGATCCTTACATATGCAAATAGTTTTGTGAATTATAAAATCCGGTTCTTAAAAAGTCGAATAGTCGACCACCCTATTAGCGAATGGTTGTCTAGTAAGACAAAAGGCAAAAAAAAAAGCAATTGTGAAACTCCAATAGAAGTAAAAATTAACAGAGTCTGCAGTACAAGTTTTAACTGCTTCGCCCAGAATTATCCTTCTTAAGTTCTGAATTTCACTGCATTTATACATACATACATACATACAAACATGACTAAAATGTTTAATTAAGTTTCATATAAAATATTCTTCAAAAGAGGCTTAAGAGTGCATTGAAGAGGATATCTGAATAAAGCGAACTTTTCGTTTAAGGAGAAATATTATCCATGTGTTTGCATTCATATACATATATACAGACGGATATGTGTAAACACTCCCAAGTTAAATGCATGCATGGTTCAAAAAGCACGTCGAGTACAAACTTAGTAACTATAATTTTAGTGATAATAAAAAAATAAGAAATTCAGTTTAACTCACTGAAGGAAAGGTCTGATTTTTAATGCTGTTTTTCTTTCATATCCACAATTTGTAATTTACTTACTCACATTTATTGTACAAGTTAAATAAAAACTATTAACGTACGAGGGTCGTTTGGAAAGCCCGTGTAAAAATAAAAACCACTCAATTGTTTGGGGTAAACCTTTTATTTATTTTTCGACATCATCTCTTTTTAGGCGTATATAAAGGGTGGTTAAGATTCAAGGGCTGGTGTTGCTTTTGAATAAAATACATTTTTTAAGAAATTATTGTCTTTTTTCCTTATTATGATAGCATTGGTATAGTTCAATTACGTATGGGACAAAATATCGGCCAAATGGCCGCCGCGGTATCGACTGTGACTTTTTATCGTTTTAGGATATCAAAATTAAAAAAAAAAAACTCTGCGAAAATGATTTTCTTTCGGTATGTTGTGTAAAAATGACCAAATTTTACGACAGTGTACTCAAAATTTATCAAAACAATAGTTTTAAGAAAGATAACCGTTTACAAACACAAGCCGGTGCGTCAATTGAATAATTTTTATTTATTATCCGAACATCGCTGTGAAGTTTGTCAAAAGATATAATACGAATAAGTATCAGTTTCATAAAATTGAGTATGTACTGATTAAATTTCAACGTAGTACGCCCATTTTTATTCTCAAATCAGATTTAGGTATCTGCAACCACACTGCAAAATTTGAAATGAATTGCTCCATTGGTTTGGCTGTTATTAATTTTGGCATCCTAAAAGTGAAAAAAGTCACACTGTGCGATGGTCCAGATTTTTCGATGACGCTAAGGCATAACTGAGGCTCTATGCCGTTAATGTGTAGAATTATCTCATCCTTTAGCTCTTGAATTGTTGCTGTCTTATCGACGTACACCTTTTCTTTCAAATAACTCCAAAGAAAGAAGTCCAACGGTGTCGTTGACGTTTAGGTGTGGTTCACATTCAACATCGGCTCTTGAAATTTAACCACCCTTTACTTCGTCCAGACCGGTTTAGGTTTATTGATCCCTTCAGACTAATAGGATTTGCCCAAGCCAAAGAGGGCATTATTTTTTGCAAGCACTTCCTCGTTCGAATAACATCTATACGGACAATAAAATTTGGCAAACTTTTAGTTAGGGTGTGAAGATGCAAGGGAATGGGAGATTTGGTGTTCATAGAAGATAAGTTAGCTGTACGATCATATTTGAATATTCTGCAATGCCATTTGCCAAATAGTACAACAAAATTTGGCTTCATTATTGAGAACAAACCTCAGTTTGAATTCTACCAGAACAGCGATCCAGAAAAAAAGCTCAGATTATCTGAAAAGGGTGGCTTCCTTTGAAATACAATAAAGTATAGAATATGCCAGTACAAAGCACGGATATTATTCTATTAAAAGTTGTTTTAGAATATTTAAAGAAACCATTCCAACATAACACAGCCAAGGTCGGACAGAACTCAAAAACGTTATTTTCAGCGAATACCACAAGACACACAAGTCTATAGTCTTCAGCTAATTTTATGAGAAGCAAGCTACAAGATGTTAAAGTTGCTCGGTATAGTCATACAAAGCACTGGTGCACATTTCAGTTTTTGCAACATTGAACTTAAAGCTATTAACATCTGCTTATTCTTAATTGGCGCGATAACCGCTTACGCGATTTTGACCGAGTTTAACGGAACATTTGTCAGCCAACGAAGCCACTGAGTCTTTAATCACTGCCCTATGTCTACATATGTCGTCGTAAAGCTCTTACAGTTCATTGTTCCATCGCCTGCGATATGCGCCAACGTCGCCAACGTGCAAAGGTTCCAAATTCTGCCGCATAATCTTTCTCTCAAATACTCTAAGGTAAGACGCATCGGATACTGTCATCTTCCAAGCTTCTGCGCCTTCGGTAGGGTGGACATGATGAGAGCCTTGTAGAGTGTTGGTTTTGTTCGTCGAGAGAGGACTTTATTACTCAATTGCCAGCTTAGTCCAAAGCAACACTTGTTCGCAAGAGAGATTCTACGTATACGAAGTCTTTTACAACTGTCCACAGTGACGTGGGTGCCGATACGCGAGTGCGCCGACTACTAACTACAAATGTAAAAATATTATTGGGAGGTTGAATTAGTTTTAAAGGTTTTTTTCGAAGATTTAGGGCTTTATTGTGAAAAAACCGTACAAAATATTTTATTCGAAGTATTGGCCATCGCTAACTACAATTTTCGCCCATCTTTCGGGAAATTTCCGGATGCCGTTTCTCCAAAATTCTGGCCGCTGCTTGGCTATCCATGACTCAACCCATATTTTGGTAGCCTCGTACGAGGAGAACCGCTGGTCCGCCAAATCGAGACTCATATGCCGGAACAAATGATAATCGGAGGGAGCTATGTCTGGACTATACGGCGGGTGGGGTAACACTTCCCAGCCAAGCGTTCCAAGGTATTTTTTGACAGGTTGAGCAACATGCGGCCGAGCGTTGTCATGTTGCAAAATAACCTTGTCGTGCCTTTTTACCGTTTCCGGCCGTTTTTCTTTCAATGCCCGGCTTAAACACATCAATTGCAGTCGGTAACGATCCCCCGTGATTGTTTCGCCCGGTTGGAGCAGCTCAAAATATACGACGCCGACCTGATCCCACCAAATGCAGAGCATGATTTTCTTGCCGTGAATATTCTGCTTGGCCGTCGATGTTGATGCGTGGCCGGGCAAACCCCATGATTTTTTGCGTTTTGGGTTATCGTAGTGGATCCATTTTTCGTCGCCAGTCACCACCCGATGCAAAAAACCCTTCCGATTTTGTCGCTCGATCAGCAATTCGCATGTAAAAAATCGCCGTTCGACGTCGCGCAGCTCCAACTCGTACGGGACCCAATGTCCTTGCTTTTGGATCATTCCCATCACTTTTAGACGCTTGCAAACGGTTGATTTATCAACGCCCAATGATTCAGCAAGCTCTTCTTGGGTTTGGCACGAGTCCTCGTTTACCAATTCCGCGTCCTTGAACTTTTTGGGCTGGCCAAGACGCTCCTTGTCTTCGGTGTGAAAATCACCACTTTTGAATCGTCGAAACCAGTACTCACATGTTGAAATCGACGGAGTATGGTCTGGGTAGGCCTCCTGCAGCAATTCACGGGCTTGGGCTGTATTTTTTTTCAAATTGAAGCAGAAAAGCAAAGCTTCCCGCAAATTGCGTTTCGACGGCACGAAAGTTGACATACTCGGAGCACGAAAACACTGCGTTGTTTATACTTCAGCGAAATGACAGATACTGATAAACAAAGCCTAGGGATGAGGCTTTGTCATGAATATACAGTGAGTCACAGTCAAAGTGAGCCACCAATTCCTTGAAGATATTTGTTTAAACAACTTTTGTAAATACTTTCAAACACCCATTATTTTTTGTCAACTTTATCAAGTGAGCATGCTTGTGTAATCTAACTGTATTTTTTCTGTTTGTTTGCTGCCGAAGTAAGAGTAATAATGAAGAACAAAAACAAACGCACAAACTAGCGTCACACTCAAAGTGAGCCACCTAACAGTGTTTCTTTTAAAATAACGGGATATGTATTTTTGGATATTAATTTTCGTTGCATCTTATTCTTAGTGTTTTAGTTGTTTAATAGGACTATGTTTAAGTTCGTGCGGTTTTTTTTCGAAATTTGAAACTTTATTGACGTAAAATGGTTACAAATTTAATATTCAAAGTATTGTCCATCGCTTGCTACTACTTTTTCCCATCTTTCTGGCAATTCACGGATTCCCTTTGTGAAAAATTCGGTCGGTTTTGCCGCAATCCACGAATCGATCCATTTTTTGACTTCATCGTAATTACGGAAGTGCTGGTCAGCCAGGCCATGTTGCATCGATCGGAAGAGATAGTAATCGGATGGCGCAAGGTCTGGACTATACGGCGGGTGGGGTAGGACATCCCATTTGAGCGTTTCTAAGTATGTTTTGACCACTTGTGCAACATGTGGCCGAGCATTGTCATGTTGCAAAATAACTTTGTCGTGTCTATCGGCGTATTGCGGCCGTTTTTCTCGCAGTGCTCGGCTCAAACGCATCAATTGTCGTCGGTAGACATCGCCCGTAATCGTTTCATTCGGTTTCAGTAGCTCATAATACACAACACCCAGCTGGTCCCACCAGATACACAGCATAACCTTCAGGCCATGAATATTCTGCGCCGACGTCGATGTTGAAGCATGGCCAGGGTATCCATACGTTGCCCGACGTTTTCGATTGTCGTAATGGACCCACTTTTCATCGCCAGTCACAATTCGGTGCAAAAACCCTTTCTTTTGTGCCGTTGAAGCAGTTGTTCGCATGCCATAAAACGGCGTTCAACGTCTCTTGGGTGCAATTCATACGGCACCCAATGGCCTACCTTTCGGATCATTCCCATGGCTTTTAAACGTTTGGAAATGGTTGATTGATCAACTCCCAAAGTTTTTGCAACCTCTTCTTGCGTTTGAGCCGGATCTTGATCGAGCAATTCCTCCAATTCGGTATCCATGAACTTTGGCGGCGCACCCTCGCGTTCTTCGTCTTCCAAGCCAAAATCACCACTTTTAAAGCGTGCAAACCACTTCTGGCACGTTCGCTCAGCTAGAGCATGCTCACCATAAACTTCCACCAAGATACGATGACTTTCGGCTGCTTTTTTCTTCATATTAAAAAATTCCCCGCAAAAACACATTATTTGGCACGAAATTCGACATTTTCAAGTGTGGTAAAAATATTGTTGTTTACGCTTCAAATAAAAAACTTATACTGACGTTTGTGCCTTACGACAGTAGCTCTCCAATGAATGTTTGGAAATGTGGATCGATGGAATAATAATCAAGTTACGCCATCTGTTGTAAAACCGCACGAACTTATCGATAGACCTATTATTATCAAGCGGGTTATAAAGATGGGTCGACAAACAAGTGTTGAAATTAGACAGTTAGTAATTAACCTTTTTAAAAAAGGAAAATCCCAAAGAAAAATTGCGGAATATGTGAATAAAAGTCGAGGAACTGTCCAGCACATCATACATCGCTTTACTAGAGGAGGAAGAGTAGGAAACAAGCAGAAAGAAAGCAAAAAAAGGAGTTTTCAGAAAGGGACGAGGCATTTATTTTGCGGGAAGTGAAGAAAAATCCTCATATTAGTGCTCCAATATTGACGAAGATGGTTGAGGAGCAGCTAAATATCCACGTTAACCCCGAAACTGTAAGAAGAGTTCTCAGAAAGCATGGTTATAATGGTCGTACGGCCAGAAACAAGCCATTTATTAGCAGCAAAAACCGAAAAAAAGGTTGGAGTTTGCGCTGAAATATGTCTAGAAGGATATGAGTTTCTGGCAAAAGGTTCATAACGGTATAATGCAACGTAGAGGCTATAATAATATTTTTGTAGGTTCTCTTTACAGACGAAAGTAAATTTAACTTATTTGGCACTGACGGTAAGAAGATGGTATGGCGACAAAAAAAACACTGAGTTTCAGCCGAAAAACCTAACTCCCAGTATAAAGCACGGCGGTGGCTCCGTCATGGTTTGGGGCTGCATGGCAGGTGGGTGGTGGAACTGGAAATCTTCAACATATTCCAGGCATAATGGATAAATACGTTTATATAGACGTTTTGAAGCAAAATCTTAAGCCAAGTGTCGAAAAACTAGGGATCGAAGGCGACTTCCATTTTTACCAGGACAATGCTCCTTAGCACAAGTCGTTTGTTGCGAAGGAATATCTATTATATAACTGCCCCCAGGTATTGAAAGTACCACCGCAGTCTCCAAATATAAATATAATTGAAAACTTATGGTTCCGTCTTGACCAAAACCTGCGGAAACATAGCATTTCTTCAAAACAAAGTCTTTTAGATGCCTTATAAGACGAGTGGCGTGCAATTCCTTCCACATATACCTGTAAGTTATTAGAATCAATGCCCCGACGTCTAAAAGCCGCTATTTCCGCCAAAGGTGGACCAACAAAGTATTAATTTGTTATTTAAGTTCAGTTCAGCTAAGGTGGCTCACTTTCACTGTGAGATAGATTTGTGAACTATTTTAGTTTTTGTTCATTTTTTTATAATAAACAAAGAAAGTTTTTCATGTAAGCGATGAATTATTGAAGCTAATATTCAAACAATAAAAACACATAAACCTTTTTTCCAATCTGTGGTATTTTTAAACAAATTTCTACTAAATCTGATGACTAGGAAGTGTGGCTCACTTTGACTGTGACTCACTGTATATTCAGTATTACCAACGCGATAAAGTGATAAATAGCGCCATCTGTGTGTCACCTTTAAAACTAATTCAACCTCCTAATACCTTAACAGCTGTGTTGGAAGTGTATAATGTTTTTTCTTTTTATTTTTGTGTTATTTTTAAACGTAATAACTGTATTTTCTACCGAAAATTATTTCATTAGTCGAATAAAACCAAACATTCATAAAAACATGAAAAATGCATATTTTCTTAAGCTATATGTCTCAGTTTCGCTAGATTAGTGGATGTCAAAAAACTTCCTTGACAAACTGCATAGCAACTGCAAACTGCAAATTACTAAGGCGGCCTATATGCGCCTCGGGTACACTATAAGTATTAATACATTCATTTTACGAATTTTTAATATCTTTTATTATATTACATTATTTTCCTACCTAATTTGTACTTAGTTAGCTGCCATATTTTCTTTTTGATTCGAAAGTCTAAGACAGAAAGAAGGCATTATTGCACTTCAGTTTCCTTGTACGGCGATAAATAAATTCTACTGAAGTGTCTAGTCGTTTTCTTATATTGGGCATTGTGTTTAACAGACCTGAAAGCCAAGTAGGCAGCATTGAATCTTGAGGCGATTAATGATATTTTGGAAATAACTACTGTAAAGATCAATCGTATATATTTAATATTTATTATAAATGGGTCCCTTCTTATATATGTAAATGTAAGCACTCATATTATCATCATCACTATCCTCATCCAACTACTTATTTTTGTTCTAGCCATGGGAAAGTTCTGATAGTTTCCCCTTGTCAGTGTGACATTCTATCTCTCTTTTACCAATAGGAATTTCTTATAACTGAAAAATATATCTACTGTGCTCTAAAGGCAAGGCAACTTCTCATTTTTGTTCTCAACAAGTAATCAGCACTGATGGGCCAAACTACTCATTTTGGCTATTAAAAAGTAATCAGCACAAACTCCACAATAACTCCTCATTTTCGTTAAAAAGTAATCAGACTGAGGAGTTTCGTTAAAAAGTTTTATTTAGCAATTATAAAGTTTATATTTTTTTGTTTTCATTAAAAAACTTTTACACACAAATTCGGTGTATCATCCACGGAGATTCGAACTCACGAATTTTCAACTTTTAGCCAAGCATCTACTCATTCGGTTATGGCGACCCTACAACAAGAACAGCCAAATTTCACACTAGAACTTATTTCAGAGCAGCCACATTATAAGCATACAAATGAGTTGCCTTGGCGTTTAAAGTACAGTAGATATATTTTTCACTTATATGAAATTGCTATTGGTAAAAGAGAAATAGAATTCACACCGAACAGGGGAAAAAATATCAAATGATATATTCCATTTGCCCATTAAAATATGTTGTATATGCTATTCTGATAATGTGGATGTATTAGAGACTAATAAAATACTTGTAAATGTGTTTAAATTTTTGTCGAAAGTACTCAGCACTGTCCTGTAGGGTACTTGTATATGTACAGACAATTGGCGCTTACACCCATCTTTGGTGTTTGGCCGAGCTCCACCTCTTATTTGTGGTGTTAGACTTTATGTCGTTCCATAAGTAGAGAAACCTACAGTTTTAAGCCGATTCCGAACGAAAAATTGCTGCTTTTATTAGAGACTTTTTCATGGCGCAGAAATACAGTCGGAAGTTTGCCATTGCCTGCCGAGGGGTGTCCGCTATTAGAAAGCATTTTCTATTATTTGGTATTTCATGCACAGAGATTCGAACCTGCGCACTTCCGTATATTAGTCACGCGCCAACCCTTTCGGGTATGTGGCTTCTTAATAGCAAATATCATACAAAATATCCTCAATTTCTAGAAATGATAAATATCTGACTTACGAGTATTAATCTATTAAAAATTAGCTATGCTCCGTCCTTCCAAGAAAACTGTACATCAGTCTAATAATCTTTTTAAAAATCGGACAAAACACACTTATAAGTTTACTTATGGTGTAGAATTTTCGAGAGCAAAACAAAAAATAACCAAAAAACAAAAAAACACAAATTACCATTCCTTTACCGTTTCCAATGAGTTCACCTTTGTAGTTTTTAACCCTTTTTGAATGCGACAATAAAATCTAATTTTTATATTTTTCTTTCCATTCCCCTCCTTGCAGATACCTCACGCGCTGGTGACAAATACGAGACAACCTCAACTGTTAGCGGTTACACGAAATACATGAAATTAAAAATACGCTCGGTGGGTCCCAACGATTTTGGTACTTATCGATGCGTCGCTAAAAATTCATTGGGCGAAACGGATGGCAACATTAAACTTGATGGTAGGTGGAACCTCTATGAACCGCCTGCAAACGCATCTCCAATGCCCACCATTGCAAACACACACACATCCACTTGTACACATACATGCATATGTGCAATTTAAATTCACAAGATAGCGGGTGGCGGGCATTAAATGGTAGTGCATTGAAATGGAAAGTAAAATAGAGAAGTGAATTGAAAAAGGGAGAGAGAGGAAAGGTAAAACATTAAATGTTGCGTAAAAGTGCTATGGCAGTGATGTTCACTTCAATTGCACAGAAAAAGTGGAACATCGGGTGTAAAACTCATTTGAAATGCGAAATTTACAAAAGCGCTGTTGAATTTTGGGTCTTTGGGTGAACAAATTAACACAAATATTTCGAGGATACCGTTAAAATAGCATTACTAAAAGACGTGTTTAAATTAAAAAGTGAAGTTTTATCGCGTTTGAATCCTCGTTTGAGGGTGGTGGGGTTGGAAAAGTGATATGCACATAAATTTAGCAAAAGCAGAGAATTTTCCAACTGTATCTAATTATTTATTACTCTTTTTCAGAAATGCCAACACCTACCACTGCCGTAATATCAGAGATGTCTGGCTGGAATCGGAGTTTGGGTACGTAACATAGCCAAAAATCTATGTGAAGTCTTAAAAATTGTTTAGCACGTATTTTTGTAATATAGTTGTTGTTATTTGCTTGGTAAGAATTCTAAAAGCAGTGCACAATTGTAGCTTCGTATTCACCAGTTTTATATAAATATTGAAAAGTACCGTTACGAACGTTAAGAAATAAAATATACTTCTTATTTGACATTTCCACGGATTAGGGTAACCGGGTAGAGGGAATATAATCTCTTGAATTATCAGGTACCTCCCTATAAGGCCTCCCTAATCAATAATATATGTTCCTTCATTATTTACAATGCCTTCCCAACGTTTAGGCAAATTTTTAATTCCCTGCTCAAAAAATTGTTTGTGCTTGGAGCCAAAATACGCTTCGATATCCCTTTTTATAACTTCTTTTGAGGAGTAGTTCTTGTTACTCATAAGGGATTGAAGTCCACGGAAAAGGTGATAATCACAAGGGGCAATATCCGGAGAGTATGGTGGATGAGGCATTAGCTCCCATCGGAGCTCGTTCAGCTTGCCTAATGTTTGCCTTTCGGTATGAGGTCTTGCGTTGTCGTGGTGAAACAAAACTTTGCGTCTATTCACGATTTAAGATCTCAAAGATGGAATTCGTGAGGCTATCGAGCCCATAGGGCAGCCATTTTGCAATTCGGTTATGGAAAATTTCATAAAAATGATATTGTCCTGTAAGCGTGGTCGTGGTGGTCATTTGCCTAATGTTATTTTCCACTATTAACGGCATACCTTCCTCTTTATAATGAAATAAACATCCGATCATTTATATTAAAAAATAGCAGTTTTTTTTAATATCAAAATAACACCTCTTATTTGAAAACCCTATAATATATATACAATATATAATTGGCGCTTACACTCTTTTTGGGTGTTTGGCCGAGCTTCTGTTCCTATTTGTGGCGTGCGTGCTGATGTTGCTCCAATGGTAGATAATTTTATGAGGAGCTTTTTCATGGCAGAAATACACTCGCAGATTTGCCATTGGCTGCCAAGGGGCGACCGCTATTAGAAAAATGTTTTTATTAATTTTGCTTTCACCGAGATTCGAACCAACGACCTCTCTGTGAATTCTGAATGGTAATCACGCATCAACCCATTCGGCTACGGCGGCCGCCATACCATACCTTATAGAAATTCGATGCAAGTCAAGTAAGGCAGATGCAATAAGTATCATACTTACGCACCATTTTGATACCATAATGTGAACCACTACCTGCGAAAAAATTTAGAGAAGATAAAACCGACTACAGCCATCCAGTGCTGTTGATGTAGTGGAGGAGAGATAAGAGATCTAGGCTGGAGACTTTCTTTAAGTCATCCCCAAAGGGCACGCTAAGGAATCTCAAGTGCCTAACCGCCAAAGCCGAACATTTGCAGAGAAAGTGCACAACAGTCTTTTTCTCTGCAGGATCCCTACAGCTTCTGCAATAGGGGTTGTACGGAGTTCCAGGCTTCCCCGAATGAGTACCAATCACCCAGTGACGAATGAATACCGCAATGAGTTTCGCGTTCTGTTTCTATCGTATTGACGCCATAGCGTTTTCGAAATAGTACACGATGAGACAGACCTCCATCTGTCTTGCGCTTCTTTTTAGAAAGAAATTGTATAGTTTTCCTTTAACAATGGTGAAGGGGACACCGATGTCTCAGAAGGGGGCAACTGAAACCGGTTCTGTCGACCCCTTCCTAGTAAGCTCATCGGCCATTTCAATTCCCTCAATATTCCTGTGCCCGGGAACCAAGATAAGGGAAATGCTTCCTGCACGTTAGAGACGTTTGAGTTCCTCCATACAGGAGTTCACCAGAAGAGAGCTGCAATACGGCGACGACAGGGCCTTGATCGCAGCTTGACTATCGGAAATAATATTAATGTCTCTCTCCGAACAGTGATCCCGAACCATTTTGCATGCTTGCAGGATCGCGAAGACCTCTGCTTGAAAAACGCTGCTCGTTACCGGTAGTTTAAAGGAGACCGAAATGCTGGCTAATTTAGAGAAAACCCCCGTTCCCACTCCAGATTCCATCTCCATCAGTGAAACCAGAGGTACCTATATGCGTGCCGACTCTTCCCTTTTTCCATTCGTGCCTGCTCGGAAAAATAGCCCTAGCACAACTCTCGAAACCCAGTATGCGGATGGAGAGATCAGTGCGAAGTACAGAGAAGGAAGGAGATCTGCTTCAAGATGCTAGTATGTCCCACAGGAAGTTGCCACCAGAGGCCAATTTCCTTCAACCTAATAGCACTCTGAGCAGCAATGGATTTAACTTGCAGACCCACAGGAAGTAAGTGCAGAATGACGTTGAGCGTAGCAGTGGGACATGTTCTACAAGCACCAGTGATGCCCACATTTGCAGTTCTCTGCACACTCTCTAGTTTAGTGGTGTTGTACCTCTTCTGAAGAGCTACCCACCAACTATAGTGAAGAACTCGTTCAATAAATCGTTCTTAGGTAGCAACGAAGCATAAAGTGTGTTGACTTTTTGTTGCTTTTTTGTGTATCATCAACGCAGTCTCAGTATTTCGTCAACAAACTGTCAGCCAATCAACTGATTCTTTCAAATTCGCTGATAGCCGATTAACAGGTTGATATTGGCCACGCCTTTTGACTTTATTCACCATGGTCATCGCACTGTTCGTAGAAACTTCACAGTATTCACTTGCAAGGTCCAATTGACTAAGTATTTGAGAGATTCCGCTTCGTTAAAATGCTCGTTGGAAAAAGCGTATTTTCTGATTAAGCTTATTTTTATCTCAGTGGCCATGTTAGCAATCAAAACTGGCGCACTTGCGGATCGGGAAAGCCGCACGTTATCGTCAAGATTACTCAGAGGGTGACAATTTCGAAAAATCCATTAACGATTCAGGCCCTTAAAATTAATAATGACTTGCTATTGGTGAAATAAAGCCAGTAGCCGTGACTCATTGCGGTCCTGGAAAACTAGGTTCAGAATGCGCAGCTACGAAACCAGCCAAGGCATCTGCATAATTCGTATACCTTAAAGAATATTTGCTCTTTCGAATAAGCAAATAATATACCGATTCGTTGAATTGTTAAAAAGAAACCACCACATAAATGGAACCCCCTTTATGTATTTATATGTGTGTCTGTATAAGCATATAAGTACAGGGTGGGCCATATACCGTTTGATTTTTGAACCACCTATTTTTTTGAGAATGGTAACACAAATGATATGTCAAATGTGTTCATAATCTACTTAAAGGTTTGACATTTACGAAATTGAGGAATATTGAAAACCTATTTCCAAAGTGGTGAGTCTTCTTCTTCTTCCGCGGTTACAGTAAATGGCGAGCGGTACCGTGAAATGCTCAACGAGTTTTTGTTTCCAAAAATTGAAGAGGTTGACATGGACGACATTTGGTTTCAACAGGACGGTGCAACTTGTCACACTGCCAAAGTTACATTCGAACTTTTGGCTACCGTTTTTGAAAACCGAATAATCAGCCGAAATTCCGATATCAATTGACCGCCTCGGAGCTGTGATTTAAGCCCGTTGGACTATTTTTTGTGGGGAGCCGTTAAGGACAAATGCTATGCGAACCATCCAGAGACGATTGATGCTTTAAAACACGAAATCGAAGTTGCCATTCATGAAATTAAAGCCCAAACAATCGAAAATGTGCTTAAAAATTGGGTTGATCGAATGGGCTACTGTAAAGCCAGTCGTGGCAGTTATTTGAACGATATTATTTTTCATTCATAAATGACAATGTTCAATCTTCAAAATAATAAAAAAGTTTGAAAAAATATTGATTCGTTTTTTTATAGCCGATTCAAAAAGCAAATTTTACATGGCCCACCCTATACCTATATCTGCTGTCTTGCGGTTCCTAGTTACTTTCGGGAATAACCGAAAAGCTTCGTTAAAAATGTCTAATCATAAAAAATAAAATTCTGCAGCGCCACTCAATTAAAAGCTTAAATTTTATATTAATCAGCATTTGCTATATCTTCCTCGCACTTTGCGCTTATTAAATTTCCTATCCAACTAAGCAGCTTTCGCTTACTTGACTACCAATCCTTGGTGTTTTGCTATTGTGTTTTTTTTTTATTTGCGCGCAGCGTAGCATAATGAGTTTCAACCAGGTGGCAATACCTCCACTTGCCATTCTTGTGCTACTTCTACACAACTACGTTTATAATCCTTTTTCACTCTTAGTCGCCACTTCATTTGTGACTTGCAACTCAGAAGAGCGTAAGATTCGAAGTGGACTAATAGAACAGGTGGTAAATCCACATTAACGTTCAGAGCAGGTTACTTGTGTAGGTGTGTGGGTATGTGTGTATAGTAGTAGTAGTGCAGGAATATTATGTTTTTAAGGCTTCTCAATGCGCTGAACGTCTCAACTCCCCTTTTACTTCTTTTTTATGTGATTATTGCAATTTTCTGTAGTGTTCCAGTCGTGCTTTATATGTACAAGGTGGTGTAAAATTAAGTTTGTTTTTGAATGACTTATTTAAAAATTAAAAAACAAAAAAGATTTCGAGTAATGGAAATCGTTATGTTCACTTTTACAAGCTGCATTACTTGTGTGCTTGTACAAGATGCGTACGGTGGTTGAGGACACATTCAGAATACTCCCAATTCATATAGATCATAACGGCATTAATGGCAGCCTTCAGAGAAGAAATTATGTTATGAGGCACTAAGCTTCCTCATAACATAATTTCTTCACCCTCAACTACGCTCTATGAGCAGTATTACAGGCGATTAAAGTCTTTAGGATTTAAGCGGCCATAAGCTCGGTGTGATGTGGTCATGGAAATTTTCAGCCAT
The DNA here is from genome assembly GCF_027943255.1 of Anastrepha obliqua. Lineage (NCBI taxonomy): Eukaryota > Metazoa > Arthropoda > Insecta > Diptera > Tephritidae > Anastrepha > Anastrepha obliqua. Next base: position 38,298,608 of record NC_072896.1, read on the forward strand.
CTAATTATGTACCTTCATCGCTTTGCAGAAAGGAGTAGAGTCTTGATAAAAGATGTGTTTGGGCTATCACCGCGTACATTATCAATCCAGAGTTTCACTACTGTCTGTAGAATCTCGATATATGCAATAGAATTCACTCGAAATACTTGAGTAAAGAAGTTTGGGAGCTTGGCATGCCCTATGTTGTACATCGCACCTAAACTCGTAATACTGGCTGGAAACTTTGTGTTCATGACAATAAGAGTATTTATAAAGGGTTTTCCAATAAGAGGTGTTATTTTGATATTCAAAGAAAAATACTATATTTTAGTCACATGTTTATTTCATTATAAAGAGGAAGGTATGCCGTTAATAGTGGAAAATAACATCAGGCAAATGATCACCACGACCACGCTTAAGTTAGGTTAGGTAGTGATGGTTGCCCAGAGAGCGGGCCTACTTGGACGAAGAAGTTTGGTTTATCCTTTGTAATACCACTGCAAGAGGGGAAAAAGAGGTGAAGGAAAAAAGAGGACGAAGAGGAAAGAGATGAGGAAAGTTTAGTGTTTGTGGACTACGAACGGGGACTAGTCTGCGGGGACTTTATGCTGCTGATGAAGTTCATCAGATTTTTTCTTTTAACACCTGCTTAATCAGCAGGCGCAGAAAAGAAGTGAGAAACAAGGTGCTTGAATGTTAGTCCCGCGAGAGTTGGGCAGCTGAGGAGCAGGTGCTGAGATGATTCCACCTCATCCTCCATACAGCTGACGCAAAAAGGACTCGAAGTAATTCCGAGTCTCACAGCATGTATACCCCGCGGACAGTGCCCCATGAAAATGCCCACGAAATTTGAGAGATGAGATTTTGTCATCCTCAAAATATCCCTAGAACGCCTCCTATCCAAACGTGGCCAGAAGAACTTCGCTACCTTACACGTGCGTGCACTTGCCCAGCGCTTGCTGAGTTGGTGCAAAGCCGATACTTCCAGGAGTAGAGCGCAGGTCGTCAAGGGGATCATGATCCTCTCCTTTCGCGGGTACACTACCTCACAGGTCCCTTGTCTGGCCAGCTCGTCGGCTTCGCAGTATCCAGTAAAATCACTGTGACCAGGTACCCAAATTATCTTTATATCGAAGAATTCTGATGCAATCTGACCTGACCAGTTTCTGATGCATAGAGCCTTGGGCCCTAATTGCCGCTTGGCTATCGGAGTAAATAACAGTAATTACGCAAGTAAGTAGCCAGTCAGCTGCTTCTTTAATTGCGGCCACCTCTGCAGTGATCCGGTAGCCCGAATTTGAGTTTGATGGGGAGCTCTTTGCAGAATACTCCTCTTCCAACCCTACCGTCCAGCTTCGAGCCATCCTTGAACAGGTTAACTAGGCCCTGGTGGAATGTGGGTGGAGAAAGTTCCGCTTGGACTAAACGAGGGCACACACTGATCTGTCGACGAGGGGATGAACTCAAAGTTTCTGAGCCCCAAGCCCCTCAGTCTGATTGCGGTACGTGCAGCGGCAATTCTGCCTGCGATGTCTATAGGTACCACATTTAAAATTACATTAAGCGCCAGGGTAGGAGTAGTTCGAAGCGCCCCACTGATTCCAATGAGTGCATACCTCTGAACTCTCTCCAACTTCTTCACCAATGTCGTCTTCTCTAGAGAGTTCCACCAGACAACGACTCCATATAACAGGATTGGCTTCATTATGGTATTATAGAGCCAAAATATAACTCTAGGTGAGAGCCCCCATCTTTTGCCAATTGCGCCCTTGCATCCATACAAGGCGATTGTTGCCCTCCTTGCTCTCTCGACCACGCTTACAGGACAATATCCTTTTCAGGAAATTTTCCATAACCGAATTGCAAAGTGGCTGCCCTATGTCCTCGATAGCCTTACGAATTCCAGCTTTGAGGTCTTGAATCGACCCTGGGATGTTGGCGTAGACCTTTTCTTTCACGTGGCCCTAAAGGATAAGGTCACAAGGTGTTAAATCACAAGATGTCGGCGCCCAATTGGGATCACCTCTTCGAGAGATAACACGGTCCGGAAACTTTTCCTATAAAAGATCAATGGTTTCGCTGCTTGTGTGGCACGTAGCGCCGTCTTTTTGAAAATTAACGTTGTCCAGATCAATACGATCCAATTCCGGCCATTAAATCGTTAATCATCTCTCGATAGTGCAATTCTGTTCAAAATAGCACCTGCTATTGGAAAACCCTTTAGAATTAGAATATAACTGTATGGCATTTCTGTGTTGTTATTTTGATATTTGTGAAACTTTTTTCGTCAGAAAAAACACATAACATCTAAGGCGCTTCAGGGTGTTTAATTTTGTTCAGAATACATTTTGATCGAATAACTGGCTGTTCTCGTGTTTGCTGCAGGAGATCTTCATGTACGACTCGATGGATAAGACCCTTTTTGTATTTGTTATTTTCAAACTGCCTTCGCACTTACAGCGACTTTCGTCTACTGCATCGTGTGGTGTGGCCACTGCCACTAAAACGATCCCTCCTCTCCTTCTGGGGAGACACCCTTCCCGGAACTGATTTCTATATTACTTCGGGAGGGTCCAGAACGGAATCCATAAAGGACCAATTCTATTCACGCACGTCTGGGTCCACCACATTTGTAGTCAGCTTTCATGCTTTAGGCGCGTCTTCTTGTGTCTCTATCTGTACGGTTTCGCTTTGTTGCACTGTGTCGAAGCTGATCTTTTCTTTTTTGTAGTACGTTCTCGATGTATTTCTTTACCGCGTTCCAGTTGTCCTCGCGTTCGAGCATTTTGCTGATTATGTTGTTCGGTGCGATGTCGGCAATCTGCTCCCTTAGAGCATTTCTTTCCGCGAGCCATCTATTACAACTAAAAAATGTGTGTTCAGCGTCATCGCTCAGAGCTTCGCAATATATGCACTTGGATTCGGTTACCTTGCCCATGCGGAATAGGTATTTCCGGAATTATCCGTGGCCCCAGAGAAACTGAGTTAAGAAGTAGTTCACTTCTCTGAAGTTCCTTTTGACCCATTTGTCAATTGATGGAATAAGTTTCGCCGTCCATCTGCCACTCGGTTCAGTGTGCCATCGGCTTTGTCACCGCAGCATGATTTGGCGTCTCCGTTCTGGGAAGCTAGTGATGACGTGTTTCTTCTTGGAGTCCCACACATCCATTCGGTCCCGGACCATGAGGTCGGATAGGACCCTTAGAAGCATTAAGCTCCCTCACACATTGATTTTGAGGTTCACCGTAAATGATCGCTTGCACTTGTTGAATAAATTCTGCAGATGGGACAGTGTCAGAACCGTCCTCGTGTTTTTTTATCTAGTACACAAGTGCCATTTGCATCGATAGAGTGACCAGTTTTGCGCCACCTTGTATCTGTCTATTTGTTTTTGTGTTGGAAAGTAAAGAAGAATATGTCGAGGAAGTATGAATGTATAGAAATATTTGCATAAACGTTAATAATAAAATTATGATAATCATTACTGAAATTGCGCTAAGCGCTGAATGTAAATGTGTGTGTTGGCGTTAAAATCATAATAGCAGCGCGCAAAAAATGCAACGACGGCTGCCTGAAGATTGTCCGTGGTAACTTGGTTAGCTTTCTCCACATTTCATTTCACTTAAGGGCCCGCAAACTCACTGCAGGTTTTTTTCGCTTACCTATACAGTTCACCTTTTCTGTTGATGTTCTGTTGCATGGACGTTTGGCTTTTTGTTCCATCTCGTTTACTTGCCCATTTGCCAGCGTTTTATTTTATGTCTATTGTTTTGGCTTTTAATGAGTTTTTTTGTATACGTTTTGGAAGCATTTCTATACTATTATTTTGTGTTTGTTTTTGTTTTCCATTCTATTCTAGAACATTTTCCATGGCTTTACGATTTTTTGTTCTTATAAAGCAAAATTCCTTTTTCCTATATACAGTTTGTCAAGAATATCTTTGAATAGTGAAGAAAAATTTAAAATTTTAGCTTTGATCAAGAATTCCAACAACAAATAAAAAACCAAACAAAAAATTTACACACACATTCCATTACTGTAATTGTCTACGACTATTAAGCGCCAACAGTTATTAAATAAACACACACACTACAAAAACAACAACAAAAAAGATGTTTACTCTATTTAAAAAGTGTCAAAAAAATCTTTGCATAACTGATGAAATCAACAAAAAATGCAGTTATTTTCCGCGAATTTCATTCATTTGGGTTTTTTTTGCAAATTGTATGGAATGTGAAAGGGGTAAGAAATTATTTAGTTATAAAGTGATTGTCTTCAGTGCTACAAATGAACTCAGATTTTAATAAAAAATGCCAGGAAAACGAGTTTAAAAAAATATTACTCACTAAGTGTATTTCAATCACTACAAAGGCAAATCAGCCGGAGAAATCGCCGATATGTTCTCCCTCAAAATTAGAACTGTATATAAATAATATAATAAACCGTGCTGAAAATGAAGAAAGACTCGAGTTGAAAGGGTCTACAGGCAGACCAAAAAAAGTGTCACAGCGAATTGAACGTAAAATTATTAAAACTATTTATAATAGCCCGCAAAGCAGTACAAGAGGATTAGCTCTTTAAATGGAGAAAGACTACGGGTTAAGAGTTTCTCATGAAACTGTTCGAAGAGTAATGCAAAAACACAAATATTCTTGAAGAGTGGCTAGGGAAAAACCCCTGTTATCAGCACAAAACGTTGATAAAAGGTTGTGATTTGCTACCGAGCACATATCACTTCCCACAGAGTACTGGGGTGACGTTATTTTCTCAGATGAGACGAAAATGATGCTCTACTACCATGATGGACCCCAGGAGTTTGGCGTAAGCCTCTCACAGCACTACAAAATAAAAATATTATCCCTACCGTAAAGTTTGGAAAACTGTCATTACTGGTTTGGGATTGTATATCAACAATGGGAGTGGGTGAAATCAAAATTTTGGACAAAATAATGAGCAAAGAAGTATATCTTGATATTTAAAAAAAAACGAATTGACTTCCAGTATTAGAAAATTTAGCTTTGTTGACCCGGAAAGCGCGAACAAATTTAAATAATATACAAATACTATCAAGATAATGATCCCAAACATACATCATATTTATGCAGGTCCTGGTTACTCTACAACTGCACCAAAGTTATTGATACTCCCGCCAAAGTCCCGAGTAATTAACCCAATCGAAAATTTGTGGGTTCATTTAAAAATAAGGGTGGGAAAAAGTTCGCCAACTAATAAAACTGAATTAATAAGATTCATCAGAGAAGAGTGGGGAAAAATACCATTGGAATATGATATTCCGAAACTAATTAAATCAACTAAATAATTTCTTACCCCTTTCACATTCCATAAAAAAAAAAAAATCCAAATGAAAAAAGAACTGCATTTTTTGTTGTTTTCATCAGTTATGCAAAGATTTTCTTGCCACTTTTTAAATAGAGTAAACATCTTTTTTGTTGTTGTTTTTGTAGTGTGTGTGTTTATTTAATAACTGTTGGCGCTTAATAGTCGTAGACAATTACAGTAATGGAATGTGTGTATAAGTTAAGTTTTGTGTTGTTATTGGTATTTTATTCACGGCGATATGACTCGCTTCTTCAACTCCAACTTTACAATCGATCACTTAAAATTAAATACTTCTAACTCTAGCCTATTATTTATTCCACATCATGCTATTGCTGTACCGTAATTTCACATTCCTTAGCAAAGTCACATTGTTTTAAGGGGTCAGGGGTGGTCAGAGGCCCGAAAAAATGATGATTTTCACGAATTTTTTTTGCTACTTAATTAATTTATTTAACAAAAATAAAAACATAGCATAAAAACATCATGTTTTAACTTGACTTCACCAAAATTTCAAAAAAAAAAAAATTAATAATTGCAAAAGTTATCGCTGTTTGTGTGAAGCCCGTTTCTCCAGAAGTCCCTTGCGGTGAACATCACAAGTCCTTGCAGATTCATCTAAAACCAATCGGATGAGAAAAATTATTTTTATTGATAGATAATCTCGAGCCGGATCGAAGCTTTTTTTTTCAAAATGAACAAAATGGCGGCCTCAGAAAATTTTTTCCAGATTTTAGAAAAAAAAACCAACAGTTAATTGTTAAAAAAAAATCAAAATTTTTGAAAAAAAAAAATCCTTCGATCAGGCACAAGTTTTTTATGTTTTTCAAAAGCTGTATAAATTTTATTGAAATCTACGTAACGGTTTTTAAGTTACAGTGTTCACCAGTTTGAAAAACATAGTTTTGAGAAAAACGCATTTAAAGTTTTGCTATCGGCTCCGGAGCGGCCGAGCGCCCTTTGTTAATTGTTGAATATCTTGAAAAGTATTTGTCGGATTCACTTCAAATTTTTACACAATATTTTTAAAACATTATACTTTAAGAAAATGCAAAAAAAAGAAAATCGATTTTTTGAAAATTCTGACTACCCCTAACCCCTTAAGCCGCCCGCACAAGTAAACAACAATAAAGTGCAAAGACATTTAATTTAATGATCATTAGCGCTCTAGTTAGGTAAATTAACCCAGCATATATTTCAAGAGTAGCACCATATGGGATACTAGCTGCTATGTTGACTTATACATTTTTTGTTTGCTTTTTTATTTGTTGTTGGAATTCTTGATCAAAGCTAAAATTTTATATTTTTCTTCACTATGCAAAGATATTCTTGACAAACTGTACGTTGTTTTTATGTCTTAGCTCAATTCCCTCATTGTAAAATTTTCATTTTTAATTGTATTCTTTCTGAAATCTCGCTTAACAAAATTTCCTAGAAATTGCACAAAGCTGGTAAATCATGAAAATAAAAAAAGCACAACAATAAAAATAAAAAAATAAATAATTGGCGCGTACACTTCTGTTAGGTGTTTGGCCGAGCTCCTCCTCCTATTTGTGGTGTGCGTCTTGATGTTGTTCCACAAATGGAGGGACCTACAGTTTCAAGCCGATTCCGAACGGCAGATATTTTTATAAGGAGCTTTTTCATGGCAAAAATACACTCGGAGGTTTGCCATTGCCTGCCGAGGGGCGACCGCTATTAGAAAAATGTTTTTATTAATTTTGCTTTCGCCGAGATTCGAACTAACGACCTCTCTGTGAATTCCGAATGGTAATCACGCACCAACCCATTCGGCTACGGCGGCCAAGCACAACAATAATGACCGAAAAAGCGGTCAAGATGTAAATAATGTTAAGCACAAATCATTTTGTAGTTTTTGTTGCACTCCCCACTCTGTTCTCCTTCGTACTTTATTGTTATTCTAAAATTGTATATGTGTGTATGTATTTATTTTTCTTTCCTTTTGTCTTCTTTCTTTTCATGCAAATCAACGTCTTGCCTGTCGTCGCTCGTCTGTATGCCTGTTTGCCTGCCACTTTGTACTGTGCCTTTGTGTGTGTGTGCCTTGTGCCTTCTCCCTGTACCGATTTGTATGTGTGCGTGCATTGTCCACTTATTAACAATAACCACTTCACCACCTCCGCCGCTTACGGTTCCTGTCTCCTGATGTGCTTATTTTGTACTGAATAATCTTCGTCTGCAACTCGCCCCTTGAACATAAATGAAAAAAAAAAAACGTTACATGTACATTAAAAAAATCCGCCGTCTACCTTTTGGTATTCATCCGCCAACTCGCCTTCTTCACTGATTTTGCGCGAAAATGAAAAATTTACTAAAAAATTATTACTCACAAAACGAAGTTGGTAAACACCGCCATAGAAATAAATTCGACTTGAATGCTTTGCCTGATTATGGGGTCGAGGAGTGGCGTGACGGTGTCGGTAAGTACCTGTTAACATTTCCACTACATTGAAAAAGAAAAATCTAAAAAGGTCAGACTTTTCACATTTCACATTTCTCATCATCATCTTTATCGCTACTATCCGCTAAAGAGTGCCCGGCTAAAGTCAAGTCCGTTGCGCGCAATCTGATTTCCATGCCATGCCTTATTCGTTGCATTCTTTTAGGTTGTTTAACATTTTTATTTTTTCCATTTCCATTTCTGTGCTAAATACTTCAAATTTGCTAAAAACGCCGTGAGGTAGGGAAAATCTCTACCGCAGCGCATGCACTTTCGACCGCCAACCTTAACCAACTGAAATTTCCGTAATAATAATCATTAATGTAATAAGAATCATAATTTTATTTTAATCGCTTTTTGAAACGTTTCAGTGAAAGAGATTTTAAAACCAATGGTCAAGTCGAGGGCCAAGCTATGTAAACGAACATATTTCTCGATTCATGCTTACCATTAATTAGAAAATATAAACGTGATTGTCTAAAGTAGCGATGGGCAACGGCGCCCGTACGGCCATTGCAGTACAAACTCTCAGGCGCAAACATTTTTCTTCTTCTTCTAATTAATTTATGTGGCTTTACGCAAATTATAAGGTATTATTTTAAATAAAATATTAATATTAAATACTGGCGTAAGCGTTGAAAAAAATTCTAAATTGGATGATTTCATTGGTATTGGAATTTTAGTGTGAGATTACAATTTGCATGAATATCTACATAATTAAAGTTGCAGAATTTTCCTCCGCGGTACTTAAAGGCCCCTTGTTTTATAATTTTCCGAGTGATTGAGTTCAACAAAGTTTTTTCCAATTCTCGCTATAAATTTTGGTGCACCCGTACCACCATTCTGTTCTTGCCTTCTGCTCATAAATCCTTAATCTTTTGAGAATCGTAAGAACTTGTAACTTACATATAATACTCATATTCTCATAGGAAGATTTGCTGGTGTCATCTGGGGTTAATAGAGGTTACTCCAAAGGCGGTGTGCTGTCTCCATTGCTCTGGTGCATGGTGATAAATCCTCTGCTCACCACCTTAAACGACTCGGGAGTCTACGCACAAGCATATGGCCTCTTTGGTAACAGGCCCTTCGCTTATGAACATCTGCAGCAAAGTGCAGAAAACTCTGGATCTGATTGACATTTGGTGCTGTGCGAATAGGCTATCAGCAAATCCGACTAAGACTGGTATTGTCCCCTTCACCAGAAGAAGGAAGCTTGATGGACTCGCTCTGCCTATGCTAAATGGAGTCACAATCGAGCTATCCAAGGAAATTAAATATCTTGGAGTAGTCCTCGATAGTAAACTCCTTTGGAAATCACACGTTGCAACAAAGACATCCTGTGGCCATCTGTTGCATCGGAGCTGTTCCGACTACTTGATGTTTTTATCCAAGGTGAGGCTTTGAAGGCAGAAACATAATGGGAATTGGTATGGCGACATTGGACAACTGAGTAGGCATGGACTTCGCTCCAACGGTCCTTGCCATGCCCTTTGGCTCTATGCTGTCCAGAGTCGTGCTTGACAAGAGATACAGTGGGGTGCTGGCAGAGGCTCAACTGTGGTGAAACTCAGAAAATGAGCCCGGCAAATACTGTTTTCGCATTTTCACGGATGTCTCCAGGACCGAGCACCACTCCGGCTCTGGGGTCTACGTGGAGTCGATTAGGACAAAACTGCACTTTGCTCTTGGAATGCATGTATCTGATTTTCAAACGGAGGTGTATGCTGTTCAAGAAGCGATAACCTTTGTTGTGGAAAACCGATAGAGAGGCAGATCTATATGTGTCTGCAGCGACAGTCAAGCTGCGCTCACGGCCTTAGACAGCCCCCCAATCACTTCAAGAGTAGTCAAGTCTTGTAAATCCAGGCTGAACTGATGCCTAACATAGGCGCCGGACACGTGGGTGTCGCAGGGAAACGAGATCTTTGACTCTTTAGAAGAAAATTGGCCTTAGAGCCCGTTCTTCCACTCCCTTCTGCAGCCATCAAAGCCACGGTTAGCAAACGGGTTACTCTATTCGAAAAGCGAGCTTGGTAGGCGGGGAGAGTCACGTCCGACCTGTCACTAAGCAGAGAGGACTGTAGGAGGTTCGTTGGACTTATGACGAGCCAATTTCTATGAGCACAGCATATTGAAAAGGTGGACATCTCAGACAGTGCACTCTGCCCAGCATGTGGAGAGGAGGATGAGACGGCTGACCACTTTCTGTGTTTCTGTGCGTCTGCCCCGCCTTCGCTCGAATCAGACTTGACGTCTTTGGCATTGATGTGTTAAGAAGCGACCACCTTGGCTCCTTGGCACCACAAGATCTACTCAGATTTCTTCGAAGGTCGAGTAGATTTAAAGAAAAATTAAAAAGGGAATCCGAGTGCAGTACAATGGATTTAATTGTATCTGAGTGCTGTACTTCCTAGTCTGTTCCGACAAAAAAAAACAAAAGTCCTGCGGCTCGTACGATCCTTTCTGATACTGGAAACTTCTTTGAAACTTCCTTTCACAAACGGCTCGGAGAGGACCTTCCCAATTGCGACGGCACTACAGGTATTGAGCAACGCCATCTTGCATAGCCGTATTAGTTTTCCGGGGATACCAAGTTTAGAAATCGCGTCATATAGACAACTCCTTTTCGTACTGTCGAATGCAGCTTTGAAGTCGACGAAAAGATGATATGTGTCGATTCTCCTTCCATGGGTGTTTTCCATGACTTGGCGTATTTTAAGTATCTGTTCAGTGGTGGATTTTCCAGGTCTAAGGCCGCACTTAAGGCCTATCAGTTTGTTGATGCATTTCACACAATACGCTCACTTGGACCTTATAGCTGTTTTTTGCCATGTTTGAATAGCTCAACCGGCAGCCGGTCGCTGTTATTCGTATCGAGCATTGGTTAGTCTTATTTGGCCCATGATTTAGTTGTAGATGTAATCGATAATTTTCGCAAATCTCGTTGATGAAATACAATCTAGAAGTGCATGCTCTGCGTATGCAGTCGTTCTACAGGTTCATCAAGGTAAGAGACATGAACCTTCTAAACCTCTATCCTAATGAAAAAATATCTATCAGTTTCCGTTCTACTTACTTCTTTAGTCACACTTTTAAGTATACGAGTTTCTTTTCCGCTCATCGAATTTTTATTTAATTTTCTCATTACTTTCCCGTTTTTCTCTTTCACGTTTTTCACACTCAACTCATTCCCATTTGATGTGTATTAATTAGTTCTTAAGAAATTACGTTGCCAGAATTTCAGCACCATCGTCATGTTTCAGAAATTACTTCGTTTATTTGTGGATAGTTTTTGCGCCTTTCAGTATGCAACAAAACTCTGCTACTTCGCTGTGTTGGTTCACATTTTATTTAACAAAGAAATTAAATAAAAGTACAAAATAATCAAAAACAAAAAAAAACTAAATCTGACGCATATTAATTGAACCTTAGTGCCTGGCATCAGTGGCTGGAACACAGTTGTTGTACATTTTTAATTTATTGTTTGTTTGTTGTTATTGTGTTCAAAGTTTTTTCTCCCTTCCTTTTGCCACTTTTTGTGTGGCCAATGAAAAATGATTAATTTTAAAATGCAAATCATGAGCAGTAAAACTTTTTGCTCAACTCATGCGTACCAATTAGTTTAGAAGCAGTTTGTGTGGGAGTTTGAGGAAGACCGCAAGTTTTTGAACAAAGCCGGCCATTATCGGCATAATAAATTATATAGCGATTGCAGCACAAAATGGCTATGATGAATTGGGATTAAGTTGTTATTATTTATAAATCAATTTGAATAGTTTTTTTTCTTGATTTTGAATAGTGGTCTAGGGTTCGTAATCGAGAAAGAGTCAATAGCTGAATTTAATTATAATTTAAGAGTTAAATAAAACCACTGTCATTTACTGGTGTGGAAATCTCAGAAAATGAGTAGCCCCAAAAGACTATTTAAAGCAAAGCATTTTGATGGAAATATAACGCAATACATAATTCAGTAGTCAACATAACGTTGGGAAAGCTAATTTAGTACTTTTATATTTATTTATTATTATTTCTATATGAGGACGGCTGAAAATACTTCGAACTCAGCTATTTAGCGATGGCGCGTAAACTCCTTACTGATAACACTGAATCTGTGGTTCATTATTAGAAAATGTAAATAAAACTGTGGTTTTGTGATTCACTACAACAACAATATGTAGACCGAAATTGTATATATTGAAGCACTGCTCTTAAATTTATTATTTGACTTCAGTTACTTTAATATCGCAGTTTTTGCATTTTCCAATAGAGCCGTTATGTAGAAAGAACGCGCAGTTTTAATACAATTTTACCCATTTTCAATACCAGCCTAGCATCTCGCCAAATAGAAAACCGAAGTCCTCCTTATGACACGAGGTCACATGCCACTCGAGGTCAGCATGCAAATAAGCGACATGTCCTTAGTGACCCAAAAAGTAGTGAAATACTTAGAACTTGACTGCAGGCTTACTTTCTGGGCCCAGATAAGGTATGCGGCTACCAAAGCAGCAAAGGTCACGGGTATGCTAAGTAGATTAATGGCAAACATCGGTCGGCCAGCACAGAGCAAAAGAAAGCTAATTATGGCGGCCAAAAGCTCAATTCTCCTGTACGGCAGCGAAGTATGGGAAAGCGAAGCGCAAAGCACTGGAAGCTGTGCAACGAACAGCTGCACTTAGAGTTGCCTCAGCCTATCGCACTGTCTCAGGCGCAGCAATTTCGTGATCAGCGTTCAGATACCCGTCGACCTCATGGACCGTGAACGAATGGATACGTGGGACTCTAAGAAGAAACACGTCATCACTAGCTTCTCAGATCGGAGATACCAAACCATGCTGCCCGGCAAAGCCGATGAGACACTGAACCGAGTGGCAGATGGACGGGGAAACTTATTCCATCAACTAACAAATGGGTCCAAAGGGACTTCGGGCAAGTGAGCTACTTCTTAACTTAGTTCCTCTCAGGCCACGGATACTTCCGGAGATACCTATACCGCATGGGCAAGATAACCGATTCAAAATGCGTATACTGCGAAGCGCTGAGCGATTACGCTGAACACACATTTTTTAGTTGTAATAGATGGCTCGCGGCAAGAAATGCCCTGAGGGAGCAGATTGGCGGCATCGCACCGAGCAACGTAATCAGCAAAATGCTCGAAAGCGAGGACAGCTGGCACGCGGTAAAGAAATACATCGAGAACGTACTACGAAAAAACAGATCGACCTCGACCCAGTGCAGCAAAGTGAAGCCGCACAGATAGAGACACAAGAAGACAAGCCTAAAGCATGAAAGCTGGCTACAAATATGGTGGACCCAAACGTGGGTGAATAGAATTGGATGCCGTTCTGGACCCTCCCGAAGTAATATAGATATCAGTTCCGGGAAGGGTGTCTCCCTAGACGGAGAGGAGGGATCGTTTTAGTAGCCACACCACACGACGCAGTAGACAACGGTCACTGTAAGTGCGAAGGCATTTTGAACCCTACCTCACCAAAAAGAAAAAAAAAATACCAGCCTAGCTTTGATAAGAAGTAATATGTGCACCAATTTTCATAGCAAAATCGCATTTAGTTGCACAGTGGTTTCTTTTCCAGCTACTTTATCTGCTAAGCTCCCTTTTCTATTTAGATACTGCTGTAATCTATTTATGTATATTCGTTGGCCGATTGAGGAAGAGTCTGTTCTGAACAACGATTGAAGGTAGAGATCAGTGTCAGTTGAGCTTGCTTGTATAAATGAACGCTAATATGACTGCTACCAAGTGGCGCAAAGTTAATCGCCCTATCGGAAGATGTTCAATTTTTGCAAATGGCATTGCACGTCAATTATTTTGTTTGCCACTTGTGAACTAGACAGCAGCAGTAAACAAATAGACAAGCCGTGGAACGCGTAAAGGTGAAATTAAAGATTTCGATCATTCAAAATCCCTCAAAATTATTCAAAGTCAAAGATTTTTTCAAGCTCCCACTTGAAACCACTAAATTTATTTATTGAATATTCCGAATTCCCATTCAATCCAATTTCTTTAGACATTCAAAGAAAATTTGTTTAGCATAGCGATGTTTTGCTGTATACCCTTTTTGGTCCCTACAGAAGCGGTAAAAATGATTCGGTAGGGAACCTGCTCGCTTGTCGCGCTTCGAAATCAGTGTCCTGCAACGATACCTATAACTGAGCTCCTAGAGAAACAGCCAATATATTATATTTTTTTTCAGTAAATCAAAACTTGCATGATTTTTTCGAGGGGAATGAACAGCCAACAAATATACTAAAACATGGTAGAAAACTACGTGATTGGCAGGAAAATCCTGTTTACGCTCCTTTGCGCGTGAATTTTCTGCCATCTACGATAATAGAAGAAGGTTGCGTAATACAGGGTGGGCCAAATAAGACCTACTAATGTTATGCAGAAATGACTTTTTTATTTTTTTACATATTTAGCACTAATATAAAGCACTATGGCCTCAATACGATAGAAACAGAACGCTTAAGGTGATGGGAATCCCCCGCCATTCAATTTCCAAACTCATTGCGGTGATCACTGGTCACTGGGTGATCGCCACTCATGTAGAGAAGCTTGGAATTCCGTACAACCCCCATTGCAGAAGCTGTGGGGATCCTGCAGAGAAAGAGACTGTGGAACACTTTCTCTGCAAATGTCCGGCTCTGGCGGCTAGGCGCTTGAGATTCCTTAGCGTGCCCTTTGGGGATGACTTGATGAAATTCTCTAGCCTAGATCCCTTTTCTGTCCTCCGCTACATCAAAAGCACTGGATGGTTGTAGACGGCTTTCTCTCCTCCCTAAATCCTTTCACAGATAGTGGTCCACATTATGGTATCAACACGGCACGTAAGTGCTATTTGCAGTGTACCTGGGGTACTCTTGCCATCTTACCTACCTACCTACCAACATATTTATTTTTCTCCTTTTGTAGGTTATAATTGAATTGTAGGAGATTTATTATGGAACAGTACAGTACAACACAACGCGTAAAATTATCGAGTTTTTCTATTCTTGTCAACGATCAATTGTTTTCACGCAGCGTAAATATCGGCAACATTTTAATTCCAGATCAGCTCCCACAGCCTTCATGATTAGGAGTTTGGTCAGTCATTTGAGGAGCTGGGTTCAGTGGCCGACCGTCTTGGACGAGGTGCCCATCGAAATATTCGCACTGAAGACAACGTGGAAACTGTGCGGCAGAGTGTTGCAGATGATCCATCTGTCTCAACTCGCCGTCGTTCCAGCCAATTGGGCATTTCCAGAACGACAATGCGTAGAATTTCAAAGTTGGATCTTAAGATGTACATTCATACAAAATTCAAATTGTGCAAGCACTGCTACGTCAAGACCACCAACAACGACTACAATACGCTATTCGTTTTACACAATTAGCCACACAAATTGATTTTTTAAATAATGTTTTGATGTCGGATGAAGCGCATTTCCATTTGAATGGTTAGGTCAACAAACAAAACTGTAAATTGTGGGGCTCTGAAAATCCAAGGGACACACCAAACATCAGTTGCACCCATCTAAATGTGCTGATTGGTGTGGTGTTATGGCCACTAGAGTCATCGGTCCATATTTCTTCGAAAATGAGGATGAAACGCCTGAATCGATTTCAGGAGCTTCTTACAAAACATTGATTGAAAACTTTTTGCGGCCAATGGCGGAGCAGTATCCTAATTTGTGGTTTCAACAAGATGCAGCAACTGCGCATACTGCTAGGCAATAGTCTTTAGTCATTAGTAGGTCTTATTTGGCCCACCCTGTATTTTCTTAAAACCCTTTACGTGCACGAGTGAAAAGTAATGCTACGACATGCCTTGTAGGAAATCCCAATACAATGTTTAAACTGAAGGCTGATCGACTGATTGCATTTATGAGTTCCAAATCGCAAATTTTGAGTAAAGTAAAAATTTTGTGGCCATAGAATAAAGCAAGCACTAAATAAAGCACTAAGTACATCGTTTTGGAATTCAGTAAAAAAATTATTTCAATTTATTCTCGTCCTATGCTAAACAACGCGCGGGACTATTGTTATTTGAGAAAATTGAAAATAAACTGAATTTTTCTTTCGCTGTTAAATTTTTTGTCCGGACAAAACAAGATATGAAACCTAAAATTAAATTAACTTTATAAAAAATTCAGATTAAATATCAAATACACCTCCTCACACGCGTTTTGAAATATGATGTGATATAGAAATGTCACCCAGTCAGCTAGTCAATAAGTCAACCAGTCACTGGACCACGCCGCTTAGTTTTATATCCTTTTAATCCATGCGAATAAAATAAAGCATACGCAGTTTAAGCCACATATCCAATAATTTTTAGCAACCTTACCTCCTTGCCACCCTCGCTATCGACAATTGTGCTTTTATTGGAAATTCCAAATCTTTCAGTGCAACCGCACATGAAACCGCGATAAAGTGCAGCACGAGCAGCGAGAGCGACGCCGCAATAGCATTTATAAAATAAATGTATCCGCGGCGCTGATGAAAATTCGCCATTCAACCGTACATGCACAGGCAAAATATTTACTAATAAATGCGAATGTTCACCTATGTGTGGTGGAGTGACGTAAATGCATTCACACATACACACAAGCAATATAAATATATACTAGATATGTAAGAATATATTTGCGGCTGCCAATTTGCTTGATTTATTTGCGGTCATTTTGCTGTGCATGTGTCGGTGTGAGTGCGCGTGTGTGCATAAAAATTATTGTTGATTATATGTATATGTATGTGCTGATCTTTTTTTGACAACCCATAAAATTTATATCCCGGCAAGGCAGCGATACTGCCACCGAAAAAGAGCACAATAATGTCGGTGTCAATCAAATTTTATTTATTTGAAAATAAATGCAAGCGATGTGTGCTGCGCCATTTTTCGGTATGTATGGCACCTAATGGTGCGAAAAACGAATATTTGTTTTCTCTTTTTTGTTGTTGCGCCTAAATACATACATATATGGGAATGAATGAATACACAGTTCAGTGCACTATTTATTTAATTTAGCAAATATACGTAAGTAAGTGCAACGAAATACTTCCACTTTAAATTAAATATATGGGCTGCCCGATAGTTCAGTAATAAATTAGGATAGATGGCGTTAAATCGAAATGGCGAAAGCTTGAAAATCTCATGCTTTAAGCTGTTAAGCAATTAAAAGTCACACAATTAATCACCACTAGCACCGTAAATGTCAAAATACTCATATACGAGGGTTTCCTTTCACATCTTGCGCTCAATCATGAATGCAGTAAAGTAATAATGAAAATGGCTCTATTGTTTCCCAAAATAATCTGCAGGAAAATCAATACACTTCTGCATTCGCTTGAACCAATTTTCAAAGCTATTTGCTGCTCAGAAATGGATACCTGTTTAAAGGTTTCAACAATTTCTTCAGGTTTTGAAAAACGCTGACCTTATAAGGGCTGGAACGCCGATGGCTGACCCAATAATGCGATCTTTCGAGTGCTCAAAAACTCTCTTGTGTGAAAGTTCACATTTCCTTAATGAAGGGTACTTCATTTTCCGCGGTTGGTTTTCCTTAATTCCCCAATTCTCCTTACTTCTTACAAACAAATAGTTGCGCACCACTCAAAATTGACTATTTTAAATTTCTCTAGCGGCACTCGCCTTTGACGCCTTATGATCCAAATATAGGGTTTTTCAGTAAGAGCGCTTCAACTTTTGAACTTTTTTGAATAAAACACAAACGGTTTGACTTTTTTAACTAATTTTTTTTTTATTATCGAGTTTGAACATATAAATTTAAGTATGAAATTCGATTTCTTTTGCATGACCACCGCGTGCACGTTTTACGAAGTCCAATAGTTGAACCCAATTTTAAACCACTCTTTTGCATAAATCTGCCGAAATTCCAGCAATTTCGCGTTCAATATTGGCTCTGAGCTCACAAATCGTCGCCGGCTTGTTACTGTAGACCAATGACTTCAAATAACCCCAAAACGGGACGGCTTGTTAAATGGACCGTAAAATGGCCGTAATGCTCTTAAAGTAGCAGCAACAGAACGATTATTTTCATAAAAAATTTGCACGATTTGCAATCGTTGCTCAAGTGTGTAGCGTTCCATGATGAAATGTATACTAATGAAGTTTACAAATGACAAGCGAAAAATAAAAAATATTGCGTCGTTCGCCCTCCCTATCGGAAAAAAGTTGAAGCGCACCTATTAAATAACCCTATAGGAGTAGGTTAGGTTAGGTTGAAGCGATTGTCCAGTAGGACACACTCAGGCTCATAGCCCATTGTGATGCCGCGTGGGGAGCTTGTCCCTATCTCTCCTAAAACCAGTGTGTGCTTTCTAAAAATTTTAGAATATCTCTGATTTCTGTAGAACTGAGATCTTCCAACTCATTAAAAAATTGTTCACCCAGAATAGTAAACCTGCGTCTGGATAGAGCAGGACAATAGCACAGAAGGTGTAAGATTGTCTTTTCCTCTTCCTCATCAAGACAGCTTCTACAGAAGTCATGTGCCTGCACACCCATCCTTTGGGCGTGCCTACCTATTAGACAATGCCCCGTTATAACTGAAATCAGTGTGCTAAGATTGTGTTTATTTTGGCTTAGCAACGATTCTGTGCGTTTAGCACTAAGAGTCGGCTACAGTTGATGGGCGATTTTGCAGGTGGCTTCATTATGCCATCTTTCGTTTGCTTTCCTTACGATTTCTTCAAGGATAAGTAGCTACTTGTTTGTAAGGGTATGTCTATGTCATTGACTATGTACTCATCGGTCAACTTGGTGCTTGGGCTCTACAGTTACCCTCAGTGACGCGATGGCCAGGAACCCATATTATCCTTAGGCGAAATGACTCAGCCATCTCGTTAAGAGATGTGCGGCATTTCATGGCTACCTTGGAGCTTGTCGACTGTTTTGTGATGGATTTTATCACCGCCTGGCTGTCAGTGAAAATGTAGGTGTCATTTCCTGATATCGCATTACACTTTACTAGTGTCGCGACTTTCGTTATTGCCATCAGTTCGGCCTGAAAGACACTACACTAGTCGGTGAGCCGAAAACTGAATGAGATCCCCACATGGTCGGAGTATACACCTCCACACAGCCTGCCCTCGAGCTTTGAGCCATCTGTATATACATGGATGGACTCGCCCTGTCTCACTTCGTCCCGTTCCCACTCTTCCCTTGAGGGTAGGAGGGTCGTGAACGTAGTAATGGCAAGTGTGGACGGGATTGCATAGTTCACCAATCCAGGTATTTTCGAAGTGCCAGCCAGGATTTTGCCGTGACCGTAACTCTTATTTGACCACTTACTTAGAGTGTTCAGCCTTATTGCCGTGCTACGCGCGATATATTTTGCCTGCAGATCTACCGGCAGGAAGTTTAATGTCGCATATAATGCTTTCGATGGTGTGGCTGACATCGCGCCAGTTATGAGAACAGTTGCTAGTCTCTGAACCTTGTCAAGTTTTTTTATGCTCACCCCCTTCTCAAGGGTATTCCACCATATTACAATACCATAGTAGAAAATAGGCCACTGTTGTGTATAGCCAGAGTATCATTCTGGGTTCCAATCCCCATTTCTATCCAATTAGCCTTCTGCAGGAGTACATAGATTTGCCATCATAGAATTGCGTACTCTATCTGTGCCTGTGAGCCCCCAATTTAGCTTCCTATCCAGTACAATTCTTAGATATTTCGCCTTTTCTGTTACTTTAAGTGGTTCACCTCCTAGGAATATGTGTTTAAGAGCAGGTGTTTTATGTTTTCTGCTAAATAGTATCAGATCCGTGTTTTCCGGATTTACTTCAAGTCCTCGACTTTTACACCAAAGTGATAGTCTGTTGAGGGATCTTTGTTGAAGATCGCATGATTTTGGAAGATGTTTCCCCGAGATAACAATTTCATCGGCATATGAGATTATTTGCCCTCCCATTTTTTCAAGTTCTTGAAGAAGATTATTGACAGTTAAATGCCACAGAAGTGGAGAGATTACCCCACCATGGGGTGTACCACTGATCTGGAATTTCTTGGTCGATGTGTCACCCAGATTTGCGCTTATCGTTTGCCCAGTTAGCATTGGTTCTATAAATGAGACTAGTGCCCTGTTTACACCCATTTCCTTTAGCGAAGTTATAATAGTCTACCGATATATATTATTGAAGGCACCCTCGATGTCTAGAAAGGCATTCCTAATAGTGAAGTGATTTCTCGACCGTGTCAACTAGCGAGTGGAGCTCTGTTTCCACTGATTTGCCTTTGCTGTATGCGTGTAAGGAGCAGAAAGTGTGTTATGCTGTCGTACCAGCTTTCAGTTTGAAACTTTTCCTTATTTCAATTATTCTCAAACGCGGCACCCAACTTGAACAGAGCTTTCTCGTAGGCAAATGCTCATGCAATATAAAGCCAACACATCTTTTGATTACTTTACGATGTCAGCTAACTCTCACGACTTCACTTTTCGATCATTCAAAACGATTTTGTGGTTCTTTTTAATGTTGTCTGGTGGTACCGCCTCATTTGGACGTCCACTGCATTGAGCATCATCGGTGTCTCTACGACCACGTTTGAAGTTTGCAAACCATCGTTTTATTGTTGCTTTTGATGGAGCGGAGTCAAGATAACACTTTTCAAGCAATTACCTTACTTGAAGGGTGTTTTCCCACAAAATTAAAACACGAAATTCCTTTTGATCCATTGTTTCAAAAATAACAAAAGTATCGTCACTCTTAGCACAATAACTCACAAACTAATGAATAGAAATCATGAAATCAAGAACTGTCTTTTTAAAATTAGTACTAACTGAAAAAAAGATGGGGTGAATACAATAATGTGTTATTTCATGTGTTATTTCTGTACATTGAATACGCTTCTGAGAGCCGAAATATTATGCACTTGTGCCAACGTTTTTTCCAATCTTCGAAGCATTTCAAAATTTCATTTTTTTTTCTTGTTCAGCTCCTCCTTCAATAGCGACTTTATCTCCATAATCGTAGCGTAGCGTCGTCCTTTCATGGGTCTCTTCAGTTTCGGGAACAAGAAAAAGGCACGGGGGGCCAGATCTGGGGAATACGGTGGCTATGGCATCATTAGTGTGTTGTTTTGGGCCACAAAGTCGCGCACAAACAACGATGTGTGAGCAGGGGCGTTATCGTGATGCATGAGCCAATTTTTGTTCTTCCACAAATCCGGGCGTTTCTGGCAAATTGCTGCGCGCAAATTGCGAATAACTTGCAGGTAATATTTCTTATTGACCCTTTTACTTTGTGGCAAGACCTCATGATGCACAACGCCCCTGTAATCGAAGGAAACGGTAAGCAAAACTTTTACATTCGACCGAACTTGGCGTGCTTTTTTCGGTCTTGGTTCGTGCGGCAGCTTCCATTGAGATGATTGAGCTTTGGTTTCCACGTCATAACCGTAAACCCACTATTCATCACCACTTATGACTCTCTGGAGCAAATTTGGGTCGTCGCGGACAGAGTCCAACATCTCTTTAGCAATGTTCATGCGATGCTACTTTTGATTGAAATTGAGCAGTTTTGGTGCGAATTTCGCGGCGACCCGTCTCATGCCCAAATCATTGAAAAAAATCGAATGGCACGAGCCGATCGATATGTCTAGGTACTCAGCAACTTCACTAACGATGATTCGACGATTGGTCAATACCATTTTCTTCACTTGCTCAATTTTTTCGTCTGTTGAAGTGTTGTTGAAGTGCTCGGGCGTCCGGCACACTTTTCGTCATTCACATCTTTTCGGCCTTCTGAGAGCATTTTGTACCACCGATAAACGTTGCTTTGGTCCAAAGTAGCTTCTCCGTATGACACAGTCAACATTCGGAATGCATACGCGCACTTAGTTTCGTTCTTCAGACAAAATTTGATGCAGGTTCTTCGATCCATCTTTTTGAGTAGGTAAAAATCGAAGACGAGCCGAAACACGTGCAAGCAAAGAAGCTGTCAACAATTAACTGAACATTCAAAATGGCCGAACTCGTCGGCATGAGTGAGAGACATGAGTACCAACATATCGCCAGAAATCGAAATTCGAATATTCGTAACCTGCGAAAATTCAAAACTCGCGATACTTTTTGAACACACCTCATATTGTTAAATTTTGACTATTTATTTATTTGTTTTGTAATTTCAGATATTTTTTTTTATAAAAATATAGTTCATACTACAGCAAAAACCATACAAAGCAAAGTTTTGAACTTTCTATAAAATTTGTAAAAATTCGACGAATTTACATCAAAATTTCAAACTTTTAATAGGAATTTTTTTACCATTACATTTTAGTATAATAAAATGTAAGTTTGAAATGGTTCAAGAACCGAGTCAATTTTTGGCATTTTTTTCTGCTGACGGTGTTGGGTGTTTTCTTCCTTATAAAAAACTGTGGAGTAAGCGTTAAATAGAGAAAACGCACAAGACCACGTCCGAAAAAAATTCTGAAAAATTTGTGTGATTTTTTATCTACTGGGAAGTTGCGCTTTATTGTTAGCTTGGGAAATATTACGTATATTGAAAAAAGATACAGTGACTTAATTATGTGAACACCAGTGTATAAGTAATTTTATACTACCGTGGGCTGCGTGTTTTCCCATTACAAAATATTTGCCTCACCCACTCAATGTATTTCAAATAGTACCGACATCCAATGAAGGCTAGTATGAAGGCAGATGACCAACGCATTACAATATTTGCACTTTATATTTCCGAAAATAACAACAACGTCAGAAAATAGCTGCAACAAGCAAGCGAAAAAACAAACTAAAAACAATTTCCAAGTAATTGAAAAATTTTCGCCTGATGTGTTGCGAGGGCAACAATTTAAATTACGAGTACTGCAGCTATGGGCGGACAGACAGGCAGACAGACAAAGAAATATACACAAATAGAGATGTACGTATGCAGATACATTAGAGTGCCTCATCATAACAACGTGCGGTTTTTCTGTTGGAAATTGTATTATATAAAGTGGCGCAAAATCAATCAGTTCATTTTTAATAACTCTTTTGCTAAATAAAAACATGATTTTGAGTGATTTATTTTGACCTTTATATGCTCCATTGCTTGTCTCTTTATATACTGCAGCTGTCTAGTTTACAAGTGTCAAGTATGATTGGCGAACGACGCCATTTGCAAAAATTATAAATCTTTTGAAAGGGTGATTAATTTTGCGCCATCTGGTTCTCTAAGAAGAAGATTATATTCTGGAATCTAAGAGAACATATTTTTGATGCTAATTTTAACTTTTTTTGATGGATAGGTTTAAGGAAAACTGGAATAACTCAGTCAAATTTTAACCGATTAAGTCTTCTAAGTTGTCATTGCAAAGTATCAAAGTATTATCATGTAAAAACCTCAAAATCGATCATTTTTTAAATATATTTTTAAAAGTGACAAAATAATTATATTATTTTGAAGCTTTAACCCAACTTTTTTTAATCTTTCCAGTGCACAAAAAAAAAATGTTCTTCATTTTCTTTTCCCAAACTGCTCTTTTTATTACTCTTAATCTATCGGCCTGAAATAAAAAAATTAAATTGGTTTTTTTATAACATACTAACGGAAAGGATGAACCTATAAAATTAAAAAACAAGTATTAAATTAATTATAAAATAAGCCTTTGAAAAAGAAGTTAAAATTCAGGGCTACTTTATTGACATTTTTAACCCCCAAAAAGTAATTTATCAACGCGAAATATCTGAAATTTTAGGTTTATCTTTCCGTTAGTAATATATAGAAAGGCTTCACCAAACTTCAAACAAATCGGTCGATAACTTTTTGAGTTACAACACGAGCAGTTTTTAAAAAAGTCGTTTCGAGATAATTGAGTTTAGAGGGTTTGATTGAAAAGTAATGATCCTTCTCAATACACCGCTGGTAGCGGTCTTTCCACTGCAGGAAACATTTTTTAAGCTCATCCGCCGGAATCGCGTTCAATTCGGCTGTCACAGTTTTTTGGATCGCCTCGATGGAGTCGAAGCGCCTCCCCTTCAGCTTACTTTTCAGGCGCGGGAACAAGAAGAAGCACCGGAATCCCCATCTTCCAATACTTCACGATTCTTTTCCACACGCATTGCTTTTGTTCATCAGTCAAAACCGCACATTGTAATAAGTTAAACTCAACTCTTCACTGATCTCACGTAGACTAGCACGACGGTCAATGTTCAAAAATTCACGAACCCGGTTCACATCTTCGTCTGTTTGCGTCGTCGAAGGCTTTCCAGATCGCTGTTCGTCCCCGTCGTCCTCCCGGCCTTCCTTGAACGACTTGTGCCACCGTTTTACCTGGGCACTGGACAGAGATTGGTCCCCGTAAGCCTCCTTGAGTAGCCCAATGGTTTCGGTACTCGTTTTGTTTAGCTTTACGCAAAATTTGATCGAGTAACGTTGCTCCATTCGTCGCTGCATTTTCGCCACTGCAAAATTCTAACACATTTTTTAAACAGCTTTCACGCGCGGAGCGATGTTGATTGCACCGCTGTTGCCAGCGAACTGGAACAGGTTTCTAGTGGATGGGGAAGGTCCAACGATCATTTTGCCCACCAGCCGATTGGGTTGATCGCTTGGCAGACGCTCCGCGCGGGAAGGCTCAATACTTTTCAATCAAACCCTGTAAAATTTCACAGTATATTTTTTAGATAAAGATTAAGATTTCACAGTATATTTTTAAGATACTATATTTTCAGATTATCGAAAAAAATATCGACTTTTTGAGGCTTCTACATAAGGCACCCCCTTAACCCACTCACGTTTCAAATTTTGGTTCACGCATAAAAAGTAATAATTTTTATTAAATTGATAAAGTTTTTAAACGCACAACATGGAAACCTCTTAAGGTTAAACCGAGAGTTGATTATTTGAAAAAAAAAAAAATTTTTTTTTAATTATTTTGTTTATAAAAAGTAAATTATTGTAGGTACTTTCAAATCAATCCAGCTTATTCTAACTTTAATACATTTCTAAAATATTTTGGCGAATCGCAAAATATAAGAATATAATAAACTATTCTATGGAAAAAGCCTACCAATTTCTTTGCATAGAGAGTGTTGCACCCTAATATCAATCTTAATGCAGTAGCCACCGTCAATCACTTCGTGCATATCCCGTAGGTAAATTACTTTGGACCGAACTTTGTATTGACTAATAATAATAAATTTAATTTCAAATGATACTGGATATATCCACTGGCCGTTTCAAAAAGCTCAAGGGAAGGCCCTAAAAAAGGGTTCACTCGATTCCACTGAGGCCATTTTGAAACAGCGCAAGGGTTTCTGTCATTTCGTTGTTGTTGCTGCAGTTCATCAAGCCTTGCCAGTATGGTGTAGTCAAGAATCATCATTGTCTATCTTGGCTAACACTAGGTCCAGGAAGCTGTTTCATTGGGTTGGGTCCAGGGGTTATAGGTGAGGGGTTTCAGGGCTTGGGAGAGAGGTTTAAGGGGGTTTGAGGGGGGCATATGAATAGGTGGTTAGTATCGTGCGGAGTACTTTCATATGCCGGATATATATTGAGGTTTTGTTTGGTGGATTCTTGATAGGTAAGTGTTTAAAGTTGTGCGTGCCACACGTAGCAGCTGGAGCTCTTCGGCTGCGATGGATGGTGGATGTAGTCCGTTGACGGCATACGGTAGTCACGAGTTTAAGAAGGTGGTAAGATACTCCGAGTGCCATTTAATGATTGTTTGTAATCTATCTGATGCAATAGTCGTAGTCGTCTCTTAAATCAACACGTTTTGCTTTTTCACTGTAAAAAATGGGAAAAATTTCACACAGACTAAACAAGTTTTTTCGACGCCTACGAACTTTTTACTGCCTACCGATGGGTGATCTCTATTAAAAAATACTTATTCTATCATTAAGTGCTTAATGCAGGGAGTTTCGAACCCGGTCAGTGACGAATGGAAGTCACACACCCATCCATTTGCTTACACAAGGAATTGCTGCAATTTTCTGCAGGAAGGAAAGTGATATTTCCCAACTTTGTGAAATAATTTGAAAAAAGCAAATCTTTTCATAAGAAATTTTTCCATCCCTATAGCATAGTACTTTCATATGAAAGGGTTGTCAAAATTCATAGAAATTGCATTGCCGTGAAATTTCGTATGTATCTCAATTCACGCCGTGAAAATATCGCGTAATATATCAGCAATATTTCTTAGCACCTATTTAAAATTTACATGTCATTTCAAATTTAGCGAAAACTGACAGTTCGTTTGCGAGTACAGTGCTTGATTTCGAATACTCAATATACTTTTGTCGCGTACCAGTTAAAGTTAATGCTAGCCTTAAGATAGCAAAATACGAAATCTAAGGAAAAATTTTTTAAACTGATTTTTTTTTAATTTTGCGCCGTCCATTTTGCTAACTTATAATATTTTTTAAACATTTTTTCCGAAGAAATACTAGGAATTTCAAAAAAATTCTATTATTTTTCCCCAAAGTTCCACTCGAAAGCTCTAGTCGAAAAAAATTACGTTTCGATGTGACCTGATTACAACATTTCTTCAATAACAACTGAAATATTTTCCTTAACTATTTATTTTCTTTCGAAGATGTGTCAGTCGATTTTTAAAGCCACCTTTCGATAACTTATCAACTGCAGTCTACGTAAGTTCAATAATCTACAACTCATGTAGGAGAAGCTTGCAAATTACACCTGGACACCCTACTACATAGTGCAGCGTCTATTAATGAACACCAATTTCGGAGGTTTTGTAACAGACTTGCAAATAATTAGCGAGTTATTCAACTTCTACATAACTCTTTTCACAATCAAATTGCTTTGAAGAACTCATTAATTTGTTCACCTGCGAATGTTTAACCATTTGTTTGGAAGGATTTTGTATACAATGCCAATCGGACCTGGGCGTAATGGTTTATATTATTTTGGAGAAAATGAAATCCAATTCTTTTGCGTCAAATTTTTGCAAAAATGTTTAGGTCATTTTTATGGTCGATCTTTATCTTTATTTCCATAATTTTATAGACATTTTCATTAACATCAAAATGCCTGAACGGAATTGACGAGATCAAAATTGCCGTAATTAGCTGCTACGGTATCGGTGACATAAACATCATTCACAATTTCAGTGGCCTAGTTGCATTTTTGAATTCCATTGTTAACACTCTGTAACTCACAACTGAATGGAACAAACAAATAACAGCAAAATAATTTTTTTAATTTGAAATATTATATAACCTTGACAACGAGAACAAACTTTAAATTGTTTCATCAATACTTTACGAGGTATCGATCACTACAGCCATCTACTCCGACGGCATCTTATTCAGAAATGATGCCAAAGAAGGGGATGGTAAAATACCCCCTTGATCGAAAAGTTCCAGAAATAATATATAATAAGAAAATTCGAAATACAGGCTTATGGTACTCCACAAAAGTGATATTATCACCTTCAAAGTACTCCCCATCCACTGCAACACACTTATCCCAGCGCTTGATTCAGCTATTTTCGGTATAGCAATCAAAGCCGTCTTCAATTGTTTCATCACTTCCTTTCGGCTGTTAAGGTAGTAGTCCGGTGTAACGACCGAAATTTCGACGTTTTTCATGAATCTTTTTTAAAAAGAAAATAAAATGTGATCTTTTTAAAGTTTTTACATGTTTTTATTGGTGTTTTGAAGTATATTAAAAAATTTTTTTAAAGTTATTTTATATTAATTTGTTTAAAATTTTTGGCGTCAAAGTGGAGTCCTTATAAAAAAGATGAGTTGGTTCGGGGAAACACACAGCCTTCCAAAGTCATTTGAAATAAAAAATTTAAAGAGATTATTATTCTGTAGACTTTATTTTAGGCCTCGAACCTAAAATATACATAAAAATAAAAAAAGAACAAAAATGGCGGACTTGTGAAAAATGTTGTCAAAATCTAATTTTTTTTTCATGAATTGTTTAAATTAAATAGTTTATTATTAAAAAAATAAATGTTTTAAAGTTCCGGGATCAAGATATGTGTATCTAGAATAACAAGTTAAATTTTTAGCCAAATCGGTTGAATAGTTTTGAATCAATTATTACCCGAAATTTCGAAAACATGGTTTTGCGCAAAACGCGTTTAAAGTTTCATAGCAGCTGCTGCTGGCGTGTCACACGCTTTCATACACACTACGGCGCGCTCTCTTATTCTAGCTACAACTTTAAAAATAATTAAAATTTCTGTCTGAAATTTTTATAGTATATTTTTAAGATGTTTTTCTTCCGAAAATGTAAAAAAAAATCGAGTTTTTGAACCCGAAGTAGTTCCCCACAGTAGTTTTTTGATCAACAAGAAAACGCGTCATAACAACTGGCCAATACATTATTTCATCATTATTTAGTTCCGACCTGGCCATCTCAGCCATTAGTAAGTTTTGGTCTCTGCACAACTTTTTAGGGGTATTGAGTTCAAGTCGATAGAGTCTTATAAACTCACTTGAATTTGTTTCGCGCTCAAAAAGCCCAGAGGATCTGTACATAAAGAGGTAACCACTATTATTATCGAATAAAAATTTCACTATTTGGCTTAGTGCAAGATGGCACAAATTTAAATAGACTGTCGCAAGATTTATAATTTTAACAAATGGCGTCGTACATCTATCTCAATTTTGTTACCTGGAAACTAAACATCTGCAATATACAACTAGTCTAGAAATTGAGCGCGCGGAAGTCAAAATAAAGATTTTAATTTCATAAAATAATTTTTTTTTGGTTAGTAAAAAAGTTATTCGAAATTGGGTGATTAATTTTGGGCCACTTATACAAGTAAAATCTATAAAAAAATACTATTAAGTATATGTAGTCTAGTCTTTAAATTCAAAACTTTTAAATCTATTTTTTTTTTTTCTTGTACTCTCAATGACGTGAAATTTCACTAAAGCTGCTCAACTTGCTTCTTTTTATAGCTTTCTTTAGCTGTTTGCGCTTCTTTTTTTAGTCTCCCTCGAGCCTTGCGTTTTCCGTCAACCCATAATTCCTTTGAGAAACACCCCTTGGCTCTGTGGCATTCGCTTCTTGGGAGGCTGATCTCTTCATTCCAACAGTGCACAGGCTTTCCGGCCGTGCTTAGTTATGCCAGTACTGGCGTTTTCGAAGAAAAATATTTAGAAGTGGTATAAAAAACTTCAAGAATGCATTTATGATACATAAGCAAAGAAAAAAGTGGTCTCAATTCGGCAAAAAAAAAAAAAAAATCAATAAAAACACGGAAAGAAAATCAATCATGTCGTACTCAAAAATCGACTACTGAGACTTTGTTGATATTGACGGCGTATCGTATGGATCAACTCAAACAATATTGAAAGACCAGTTCGGTTGCAAATGCAGCTAATCTCGTAGGACTTCGAAAATAAGAGCTTAGCGTTATAAATTGTGAAGACATGAATTTTGATCATGAGGCATCACAATCCCGAAACGACCGCCCGAACGAATATTATGTCTACGAGCGAAAAAATGGGACCAAAATCGTCCGATACCCAAGCAGCGATTAGGCGCCTGAGCTCAAAAATGGTGCATTCAAAACCAGTTAGGGAATGTCCAATGGGTTCCTGATCATAGCGACATTGTGGTAAGCTGCGAAGTGGGTGAGCTGGCCAGACAAGGGACCTGTAAAGTAATTTCCCCGCGAAAGGTGAGGTTTTCTATACCCTTAACCACCTGCGGCCTACTTCTTTGTAAACGAGCTTCGCGTCAACTCAGCGAGCGCTGGGCAAGTATATATGTAAATTTGCAAAGCCGCAAAATCCTTTTGGCCATTTGTGGATAGGAGGCGTTCCAAAGATCTTCTGAGGTTGGCGAAATCTCAGTTCTCAAATTCCGTGCTTCTTCTAATAGAACACTATCCGATGTGAGACTTGAAATTACTTCGAGTACTTTTTGCGTTAGCTGTATGGAGGATGAGCGGAAATCATCCTATCACCATCTCCTTAGCTGGTCTGCTCTCGCGCAGCTAAGATTAGGGATCTTGACTCTTAATTCTTTGCTATGCCTGCTGATATAGTCTTGATACATAAAATTTGATGAACTTCATCAGCAGCATAAAGCGGTTTTACACAATAGCAAGTCAGTCGATTATAACACATAAATTCACATTCCCTCCTCCTCCCTTTCCTTTCTTTCTATTTTTGTTCCATTTATCTTCTTCTACCTCACTTCCTTCGCGATGGTATCAAAATTGATGAATTTGATTTTGTCGTCAAAGTGCGCCCACCTTTTGGGCAACCAATTTAACTTAACCCAACCACCTTTCCAGGCTTTGTTGCTGTTTTCGTTGGGGGAAATTTTTACGCGGCGGGTCCCAAACCCAGCGCACAACCAGCTATCCTGGGATGCTTCGCCTTCTCACGTTGGCTCGCTTTCGAACGGGTTTTCGGAAGCTACCCAGAAGATACTTGAGCTAATCCCGGAAGTTGTGAGCTACTTGAACCATATAAAGAAAAATATTCTAGGCCACCTCAAGTGAATGGCGATCAGTAACTTTCCCTACTTCCGTGGGCTTCTATATATGCAACCATCCCCCATCCAACATCCGATGAAGCGTCGCTTGGACTGTTTGAGAGAAAGATTCTGCGGAAGATTTTTTGACCTTCATAAGTTGGCAACGGCGAGTATTGCAGGCGACGGAACGATGCGCAGCGAATAAAGATCCAGCGGCTAGGCTGGCTGGGTAATGTCGTCCGAATGGATACAATAGCTCTGGCTCTGAAAGTATCCGCTTTGTTAAACTCGGTCAAAATCGCGTAAGCGGTTATCGCGCCGATTAAGAAGAAAGAGAATAAATAAATTCCTGTTGGACAAATCCGAACTGTTATTTTCACGAACTTATTTTACTATGTACCTTAAATTTTTCCACTGGGTAAATGCCTAGTTTCGCCAGCAGCTCGCGAATAACACGCCGCACATTCATTCCAACAAGCACAGACGAGTATACATACATACGTATATCGAAACTTACACACTTACATACAACAACTGGAAAGCATATGTCTGCCAAGTTGTTGTTGTTGCATTTGGCCAATATGATGTTGGTAAACTGTCCGCCTGCTGGCCGACAGACGAATTGTTATCAGTTCGTTAAAGTCTGCTTGGCGGTGGCGCTCTTCATACACCGGACCACATACGAGTACTTATGCACCCATACGAGGACATTCCCTCATTTGCATACACACATTTGTTTGTGTGCATTTCCACACTCGATTTTGTCTGTAATCCAATTTAAATTAAAATGGATTTTCATTACAACGGCAGCGTATGATGGACATGCTGACAGAGAGATGGACAGGCGGACGCACAGAATAATTCACTAACACATGACTGCGCCTGCCAGCAGACGGATTTTTAGAGGCGAAAAATTTAGAATGTGAAAAGTGCGTTGATGATGCTTACAAATATTATATTACACAACGGCAAACTAAATATATCATGGAGGTAATGCGTTTCTAAAAGTCCTAAATGTGGCATGTCCAATGTTAACTTGGAAACTTTGTTGGAATTAGAGTTAGATGAGAAAATTTAAATAAGTTAAATTGTGTAGAGGAATTAGATTACTCGAAAAATTTTGCTACACTTAGGAAAAAATATCTATGTAGTCCTATAATAAAGTTTTACTCTAACAACACTTCTATGTTCGATATTTGACCGCCTTAAATACGAGTAAAATTAGAATGAAGACTGAGATGAAGGCTTTCCGAAAAGATATTTGCTGCCTATGCGGATTATGTCTAAAACAGTCACCAAGCTCAGATACACCAATCCGAAGTATCTTACTTACTTTTTCAGCCTTTCTTCTTTGAACTCACATCAGAGGGTAGTAAACTACTGTTCCCCGCAACCGCACACTTTCAACTAATAGATTCATTAAGAAGAACGCATTTCCCAGCTCACTGATGTTTATTTAGAAAGAAATGCCTTCACACGTAGTAACTACAAGACTTTTTTACTTAATGAAAAAAATTAGTTTTGAGTGATGGAAATCTTTATTTTCACTTTTACGCGCTCCTTTGCTTGTATATTTGTGTACTGCAGCCGTTTAGTTCACACGTATCAAATACGATTAATGAAAGGCTCAATTTGCAAGAATTATAAATCTCCGATAGGGTGATTAATTTTCTTATAATGATTTAATTTATAAGTTTGGCTCTACTGACACTGACGCGTGCTGCTGATGGCTTAGCAGAACAGACTACTCCTTAAACAAGGGCTTGAAGCTTCATGTCCCGCCACATATGGCAAAACAACCTATCCTACCTGGTGGAATGAAGATTTAAGATAACTCAAGAAAATGACAAGAGAAGTCTTCAATATCTGCTACAAACACAAGTACTTCAAACCATACAAAGATGGCCTTAGTGAATACAAGAAAGCAATCAAAGAGGCTCGGACAGAGGCTTGGAGAGATTTTTGTAGTTCCATCGAATCAACCAATGATGCGGCCAGACTAGGTAAGCTTTTATAAAAAGAACACTCCTGCTCTTCCTTCTTGAAGAAAGATAACGGAGAATGGACAAAATCCTCGGCCAACACACTAGAATATCTTATAAATACGTATTTCCCAGGCAACACAGAATTGTATATTGAGAACAATAGTAACAGTGTTCAAGCATCCAACCTGTCATCCATTACAATCGATCACATCGTACCCCAAGGTAGAATATTATGGGCGATGAAAAACTTTGAACCATACAAAGCAGCCGGTCCAGATGGGATACTCCCAGCCATGCTGTGGAACACTCGAGAAACAAAGATTCCTTGACTGGAGGTATTTTCCAGAAAAAGCCTTATGCTAGGGCGTATTCCAAAAAGCTGGAGGAGGGTTAAGGTGATTTTTATCCCCAAAGCTTGTACATGCGGTCATGATACAGCGAAAGATTTCAGACCCATCAGCTTATCCTCCTTCATTCTCAAAACACTCGAGCGATTGTTCGATGTATATCTCAGGGAGAAGATTACAGACACAACGATTTCACCATCTCAACATGCCTACCTCAAAGGAAAATCCACAGAGACAGCTCTTCATGAGGTTTTAAGTGCGATTTAGAGGAGCATAGAATACAAACAATACTCACTAGTCGCTTTTCTCAACTTAGAGGGGGCGTCCAACAATATTACCCCAAGATCCATAATCGAGGCGCTTAATATATTAAGCATAGACATAGGTCTCAACATTTGGATAGAGAACATGCTTAAACTAGAATAATCATCGCTAAGGTAGGCAGCAGCACGGTAGAACGCTCTGTCAACAGGGGAATCCCTCAGGGAAAAGTCTTATCCCCTCTGCTGTGGTTACTAGTTGTCAACAATATCCTTACCAAATTCAACCGAAAGGGAATTAAAGTAGTGGCATACCCGGACGACATGGTGCTTATGGTTTCAGGAATGTTTCCAACCACAATCAGTGAGATTATGGAAGGAGCTCTGGTATTACTCAGCAATTGGGCCCGGACTGTGGTTCAAGTGTAAACCCGAGAAAAACTGAACTGGTGCTATTCACCAAGAAAACCAAGGTACCAAACTTTAATCCCCCAAAACTAAACGGCGTTAGTCTCACGCTAACCCAACAGGCAAAATACCTAGGTGTTATCCCAAACCCCAATCTCAGCTGGATGTCCAACGTAGAGTATAGGGTAAAGAAAGCGAATATAGCACTTTACGCGTGTAAGAAAATGTTGGGTAAACAGTGGGGTATCCAACCAAAACTATCCAACTGGTCCTACACAGCCATTGTAAGGCCAACCTAACATATGCGGCACTAGTTTGGTGGCCTGCAACAGAAAAGAACTACAACAAAACTAAGCTGAACAAGATACAAAGAACAGCATGTATCTTAACTACAGAAGCGCTTTGCAACAGTCCTACTGAAGCGCTCAATGTAGTAACACATCTATTGCCATTAGATTTACACATTAAAAAATTTGCTACTTGCAGCTCGGTGAGACTCAGAGACATAGGAGCTGGGCAACAAGGTTGTACGGCCACAGTAAGATCCTCCTACAGGGACCCCCGCTGCTCAAAAACAGATCGGACTACATAGTCCCCGACCTTAACTTCAAGAAAGACTTTACGGTACGTTTTCCACCGAGAGCCGAATGGAGCAAAGGGAAGGTGATTGGAAGATACGATATCGAAATCTATACGGATGGTTCTAAGATGAGCTATGGTGTGGGAGCTGGCTTCCATTCGGAGCCACTCAGCCTATCTCAGCCAATTCGTCTTCCTGACTACGCCAGCGTGTTCCAGGCAGAGAAGCATGCAAATCACTAAAACTCTACAAGGAAGTGGGTGCAAGAGTAGCCATCTTCTCAGACACTCAAGCAGCTATAAAGGCCTCCAGACTCCAACTCCATTTCATCCAATTAGTCTTACAGTGTAGAGAGGAGCTGAAAATGCTTAGTCATTGAAATCACTGTGATATGGATTCCCAGTCACGGGAACATACGGGGTAATGAGATAGCGGAAGAGCTAGCAAGAAAAGGTTCGACACTAGACTTGGCAGAGGCGGTGGCAGTCTCCACCCCACTGAACACATTAAAAGCATCCATTGCTTCACACTATCATGCTTTAGCCGAAAGAAGATGGAAGCAAACAACTACATGTATATATCACAACAAGAAACACATGGCCGTCATACAAAATCCAAAGGACGAGTCACCTGTTAAGATGTTCTCGGCCAAACATCTCACGCATCACTGCAACCCTTACAGGTCATTAGAAAGTAGGGGAGCATACAGACAGACTCAACCTCCCCTTCAATCCCCTTTGCAGAAGCTGTCAAGCGGAAGAGGCGAAGGAAAGTCTTTTCCACTACTTATGTGAATGTCAGGGGCTAGCTACGGAACAACCCGATCCTGCGGTAAGCCTTTTCTACAGCAAATTAAGGAGATCTCAGACATCGAGATACTTGGACCTCACTAAATGATGAAATCCTATAAAATCGGAGCAAAACTACGTCTTCATTCCACATAACGGTGCTTGTGAAAATTGCCAAATCTGGGCTGTTTAAGCTAATACAGACGTCAAATAGCTAAAAATTCGTATATAGAGTGAATTTGAATCCGAAAATCTTCTTTTACCTTTTACCTATGAAATGAGACTTTTAGCTATTAGTCCATAGATGCCGCTAGGAGTATTTTTAAACCTTCCCAAATATCTTGTTTTTTTCGTCTGTCAACAATATTCAGTTCATTCCTTGTTACGTTTCATTCAACAATGCATTTTTGTCGCCCAAAATGAAGAAATTTACTACATATTAAATTAATAATATTTTTCAAAAAATATAATAAAGGGTTTTTCAATAACAGGTGTTATTTAGATTAGATTAGAGATGATTATCTATTTTTTACGGCCGGAATTGGATGGTATTGATCTGGACAAGGTTTATTTTCAACAAGACGGCGCTTAGTGCCACACAAGCAACGAAACCATTGATCTTTTACGGGAAAAGTTTCTGTACTGTGTTATCTCTCAAAGAGGTGATCACAATTGGCCATCGAAGTCTTGTGATTTAGTACCTTGTGACTTTTTTTTTGGGGGGGCACGTGAAAGAGAAGGTCTACGCCAACAGCCCAGGGTCGATTCAAGACCTTAAAGATGGAATTCGCGAGGCTATCAAGGACATAGGGAAGCCACTTTGCAATTCGGTTATGGAAAATTTCATGAAAAGAATATTGTCTTGTAAGCGTGGTCATTTGCCAGATGCTATGGTATTTTCCACTATTAACGGCATACCCTTCTCTCTATAATGAAATGAACATCCGATCATTTATAACGGGTGATTTTTTAACTATTATATTTTAAACAATTGGTTTAAACAGCTGACGCACGCTTCGTGTTTTGTGTCACTGTCAAACATCTTCAGTTTGGTCTATAATTTAAACATAAATTGTCTTACAAACGAACGAAAGTTTATCGCGCGCTTCTTCCATTTTATGGTCAGTTTAATCGACCCACTGAAGCGACTATTCGAGCTATTATGACTAAATTTAGAACTAAATTTACATTATTGGACATCAAACCACCAACACACTTACGTAGAGTGCGAACTGAAGAAAATATCGCAACTGTATCGGCCAGTGTTAATGATGACCATCAATTATCGATTCGTCGCCGTTCGCATCAATTGGGCCTCTGTTACTCAACAACGTGGAACATTTTGCGAAAGGATTTAGGTGTGAAGCCTTTCAAAATACAGCTGGTGCAAGAATTGAAGCCGGACGATCTACCGCAACGAGGATTTTTTGGTGAATTGGCTCTTGGAAAGTTGGCCGAATCGATTTAAATAAAAATTTCATGCATTTTTCTCAATTTTACGAGTGTTTTTTTAAATAGCTTTCCTATAGCTCTTAAAAAATCACCCTTTAATAAAAAAATTGGCGTTTTCTTTGAATATCAAAATAAACCTCTTATTACATAACCCATTATTATCTTTCAACTTAATAATTCTTCATCCAATAAATAAAAATACATACACGCACTCGAAGTTGTGTCCTTGTATGTCGAGGTTGTTTCCAACCTAGGCACTTCCGAATGGTCGTCATGCACCATACCGATGCCGACATTTCTGCAAGCGCTCAAGTGTGTGTGCTCACATGTGCTGGTATGAATTATGAAATTGTACATAAAATTATATAATTTTGCATAACCGACTAGCTCTGGCTCACTAACAGAATATTCAGTTGAATTGTTGCCTAACTGATAATCGTGCAGACTGATTGAATCGTGTCGCAATGCACAACGAGGCCGGTTGCACAAGTTCATTGCGTTAAGGTCATGCAGTAATCGGATTTTGGACAATTCACCACTTTACGAAACATATTCTGACAATGCCTCGATAACTATTGAGGTTGTTCATACAATTTAATTTGAACTAACAGAAAATTTCGTTTGCCGCAACATTTTATTACTAGGCATCTAGAAACAGTGATATTTCTCTGTTACTATTATACGAACTTCTGCCCAAATTTTGGACAATTTCTCCTCACATTCGTGTAATAGTGCTGCCGTCATCCAAGCATCAAGGCATTGATATGCATTCATACATATGAACGAAAGCTCTGCACACGGCAGCTCAATCTCAAAGTCTTAACTCATCAAAAATGATTGATTTGCTGTCAAATATAATAGCATTTGCGTCGAAATGACTGATTGATTGCTCGATATTGACGCAGCAGGTGTTGTACCTCACTACTACATACATGCTTGGCCTCGGCTTCGACCACTTGAATAGGTAAATTGATTAAAAGATAAACGCCTTAGGGCATTTCTGCCAAGAATTGAATCATCCACTTTAGAAAAAATCACATGAGTAAATTTATTTATTAGAGTTCCCGATTTTATTCGCTCCTTTGGTAACAGCCCGAGAATCAGGTACTTGCCCAGCTGTTCGATGTTCATTACTCGAAAACTTTCGCGTATCAGTTCGAGTATACCAAGCTTTTGAGTGATTCGAGTAATGACTTTGATTATGTTGGCTTTGTGGAAGCACTTTTTTGTAGTTTTACAAATAATTTATGTATACACAATGCTAACGAATTTGGGAAACTAAAGAAATGTTGGTAAAAAAAATGGACAATTGTTTTGCTGCTTAAATTGATCAGAAACTCGAAAATTTCGAATAAACATTTGAGAAGTTGAGCATTGAGTGAGTTTCGAGCTATTTGCACTGCTCAATACCTGGGTATTTGTAGCTCTAGTATTTATTTATATGCCTGATAGAGTAGATTACATTGTAAAAGACTTCGTTTATTTAGGAACCAGCATTAACACCGATAACAATGTCAACCTTGAAATCCAACGTAGAATCTCTGTTTCCAGCAAGTGCTACTTTGGACTACATAGGCAACTGAGCAGTAAAGTCCTCTCTCAACGAACAAAACTAACACTCTACAAGGCTCTCATCATGCCCGTCCTAACGTATGGCGCGCAGAAGCGTGGACGATGACAACATCCGATGAAGCGACGCTTGGGGTGTTTGGGAGAAAGATTCTTAGGAAGATTTTTGGACCTTTGCACTGGAACGATAAGCTGTATGAGCTTTACGACGGCTACCTTGGCTAGGTCATGTCGTCCAAATGGATACAAACGCTCCGGCTCTGAAAGTATTCGATCCGGTACCAGCTGGTAGTAGCAGAGGAAGAAGAAGGCCTCCTTTGCGTTGGAAGATCAGGTGGAGAAGGAGTTGACTTTATTCGGTGTGTTCAACTGGCGCCGGTTAGCACGAGAAAGAACCGACTGGCGCGTTTTGTTAAATTCGGCCAAAACTCGGTGAAACTCGGTTATCGCGCCAATTAAGAAGAAGAAGAGAATAGATTGTATTCTAAGTTAATAATGCTGGATATCATTTATTTTTTTAAAGCAGTCTATAAGGCTTTCGAGGATTTTCTTTATTTATTAAAAGTTGATATAAGAAATGCATCGTCTAGAAATGATTTACTATTGACATCTGCGCATCACCTTTTAAAGACCTTTTGTAATACAGTCTATGTCAGAAGAAAAGAACCGGGGCTTGTCTTGTAACTTCAAGATTTCGTTTCGTTCTGCTTGTTTCTGCGTAATAGTCCCACTCAAGGGCTACGACGGTAGTGCTAACTCAGGTTAGTGTCGTTTGAAACTTTACCGTAAACGCAACCAAACAAAAGTGAGTGAGAAAAGTACGCGAAGCGTTTCGAGGCGGTATTTTTATGGAATGAAGAAAATGGCGTCACAGTAATGAACTGGCCTTCCCAGTTCCCAGACGCTAACCCCATCGAAAATGTGTGGGGAATTCTGAAAGTGCATCTTGCTGGAAATCCAGTTCATTACGCAGAAGAATACCAAGCAAGGCAGAAAAGAGGGAAACCAACCATGGAGTTTGTAGTGCAGCTACGAGTGTTTATTCAGATAACTCAAAATTACATCGTAGACTACAAGTTCGCGGCTTCTGAAAAGAAACATATTTCCATATATGAAAACTGCATCTAATCTAGTGGATAATGTTGAATGATGAATTTGATGAATTTTACTGGAGCGAAAAAGTTTTAGATGCCGACGGTTATTTTTCCTTTGCCTATCTTGGCCGGCATCAAGCAAAAAAATAAAGAAATTGATTCGTACGTCAGGCGGACTGTGCCGTTCGTGCTTATTAGGCGGGAAAATCTGAAAGCAAATCTTTTGTAGCCGCAGCTGAATGGGTTGGTGTGTGACTACCATTCAAGGGTGCATAGGCTCGAATTTCCGTACATGAAGCAGCAAAGTGATAGTAAAAGTTTTTTCTAAAGCGGCAGGCAATGGCAAATCTCCAAGTGCGATTCTTTGCGGAAACGAAATGAAATCGAACCATTTCTGAAGCGAATGGTAACAGGAGACGAAAAGTAGATCAAATACGATAATAATGTGCGAAAAAGATCATGGTGCAAGGGTGGTGAAGCTCAACAAATGGTCGCAAAGCCAGGATTGACGCCTCGAAAGGTTATGCTGTGTGTTTGGTGGGATTGGAAAGGAATCATCCACTATGAGCTGCTCCAGCCTGCTCGAACGATTGAATCTACACTTTATGTCAACAACTGATGAGATTGAAGCAAGCAATCGAAAAAACGGACGGAACTGATCAGCAGAAAGGGCGTCGTCTTCCATCAGGACAACGCTAGGCCACACACATCTTTGATAACTCGGCAAAAACTGGGAAAGCTTGGCTGGGAAGTTTTGATGTATCCACCATATAGCCCTGACCTTGCACCATCGGACTACCATTTGTTTCAGTCAATGTAGAACTCCCTAAATGGAGTAAAGTTGACTTCAAGAGAAGCCTGTAAAAATTACTTGTCGCAGTTTTTCGCCGAGAAACCACAAAAGTTTTACACTGATGGAATAATGTCTCTAGAAAAAAAATGGCCGACCAAAATGGTACATATTTGGTTTAGTAAAGTTCATTATAAATGTAAAAAAAATTAGTTGAAGTTTGATTAGAAATACGAAAAGACTTTTTCGCCTACCCAATATTTTGAAACAAATTGGAATCGATTTGCGATTTTTTTGTTTTTAAAGGAAATAGTTGTATAAGTATATGCATGTATTCCACATTTTGAAGAAAGTACAAATTTATTAGTTCTTTTAGTTTATTAAAATTTTCCTGAATTTACCAAAAAAAAACATTTTACGGAAAGCCTTGAACAGAAAGAGAATGTTAAGGCTATGAGCCCCCAACATATACCAGCATACAAATCGCTCATAATCATAACCAAGCATAAAGTTGCAAATTTCTGTCTCATAACCAAGTAGCAAGTGCATCTACACTCCGACGCAACCAGTTGATGGAATACTAATGGAATAAATCATCAACTGTGTGAAAGCGATGAACGCACAACTTGCACCTAATGAATGGCAACAATACATGTCAACAGCAACAACAAGAATAAAATCAGCAAACAGTGAGTGTGTAACAGCGATAACAATAACAAAGCATTGTTGCAGCTGTCAAGTTGTTGACACTATCAGCAAAACAACATTTTGCAACAATAACATTCATGCATTGATATATGCGCCAGAAGCGGGAGGACCGAACAGCAGGAAGACAGAAAGCCAGGACAGAGGAAGGCAAGAAAGAAAACAAGTATCCAAACACGCAGCAGTCGCACAACTGCAAAGTGCGAGACATGTCCAGCCAGTTGTCTGAGTGGCTAACCTAAGCCTTTGCGGTCATCAGGCCAATACTGCTGTCCGCAACAAAGTGATCAATCAAAATTTTTACGCATTTGAGCTGAGCGCATACACTCATCTCCCCTGTGTTTGCCATTCTTTACTTTCAGATTAGCTTTTCATTGCTTCCACATTTACACGCCTTTGTTGTCTTGTTTTCTTTCTAAACAAATATACATGCATCCCAATGCACTCACTTATGTACATATACAATATATGTATATTGAAATACATAGTTGGGCCATTTAGTGCTTTGTGCTCGCATGCATATTACTCATACGCCCCGTGGCCATTTGTTTAGCCGGTAGCTTTAGCGCTTCCCTATCGTTTGGTCTATGAAAATTTATTTAGCCGTTTAACTGTTTCGCATGTGTGCGCGTGTGTGTATCAGTTAAGTCATAAGTATCAACCAATACCAATAAAAGGCTAAGTATATGCAAACATACATACACTCGAACAACAACAACGTTTCAATCGCACAAAAGGGCAATTCAACCCACGCCAACGTTTGCGTTGGTAAGTCAGCATTGCTATCACATTTATCTACACTGAAGCTTTTTACAATTTATTACTTAACTGAACTTGCAGTCAAAACAACAACAACAACAGCACTTCAGTGGCGTTTGATAGCCTTTTCCAATGTTGCTGTTGCCTTATTTCTACTTTATATGTACGCGTATATGTAAAGCAGAATGGTGTAGAATTTATGTTGTTGGTTTTATCGTTGTAGGCCCTTACTTGGCTCATTTATCTTTTCGTTGTTATTATTGCTTGTGTTTTTGTTATTTATGACAATATTGATGAAATTTCGGCGGTCAACGACTATCGAGAGCAGGCTATTTAATAATCCCAGTGGGGATAAGGCCAAGAGCTCAGGCATATTTTCAGTTGAAAATACAATATAGTTTGGGTAAGAGAGTCATACTACACCCAAGCGTCAAAGGATGTAAAATAAGGAGAAAACCTACATATCTAGTTGTTATGTCGGCTGATTTCCTAGAACTTACGCCACTGACTGCTAACTTATGCAGACACTTACTTTCGAATGGCGTCCAGTGTGTGAGTACCTGTCTATACCGGCCTTATTCCACGTTATTTAAGATCAAAATAGTGCACAGATCAGCGCTTCCACCTCAAGCCAAGGTATCAAAAGCCAATTACGCAAGACACAGTGACCGCACTCGAGATCAATCTAAAATTCCTGCCTTTGTATTCAGCATCCGAGTGTAATGCAACTTTGCAACGCACAGGGACCACGAAATTTGGCCAAGCTCCGTTCCCATTAATATGTTGTGGTAAACTTCAAACCCTCCTATTTCACGTGGTACTTGAGTCAGACTTCGTAGCCAAACCTACAGTCACTTGAGCTCCTATGCAGCTGGTGGCCTATGTTGACCTTCATACCCTATTGAAATGTTCCGAATTGGAAACAAGTAGATAATTTAAGCTGCCTGATAACTGTAGTACAGGTTCCGGCACTCGAAGTGTTAACCACTTTAGACCGCTAGCGCAACTGATGCACGGGCATCAGCTGTCTGTTGGCTAAATGACAATCCGGAGAATTTTTTACAAGCGCGCGAAAACATTTTGCCGAAAGTAAACGCGAAAAAAGAAAATCAGTAATGGATCTTAAACGTAATGATTGCATTATATTTGGCTGGAAAATCACAACCACCTTAAAGCAAATAAAGTCTTTGTTTATCGCACCATTACTCGTTACAATGATACTGGTACCATCGCGAAACGTTATAGAGGTGGTCATCAAAAGACTGCAACGTTACATGAAATGGTTCAAAAAGTTAAGAAACGACATGAGTGAAATCCACGACGAAGTGCCAATCAAATCGTGAAAGAACGTAGCCTCTGCCGCATACTGGAAAATCATCTCAAAGTCAAGCCTTACAAGATCCAAAAGGTGCATGATCTCACACCAAAGCAGCAACAGGTCAGACTTGAGAGAGCGAAGGAGTTGTTTCGTCTGGCCGAAAGCGGTCAATTTCCGAACATTGTGTTTTCTGACGAGACAATTTTTCAAATTGAGCAATTCGTAAACTCCTAAAAAAATATGATTTATTTGACTGGTCGTTCATATGTGAAAATTGGAGTCATCGATTGGCCACCAGTAGGCAGCACCCGCCACAGGTAATGGCTAGGGCCGCTGTAACCGCAGATAGGCGCTCTCCAATCGAGCCTGGCGTCAAGGCAAATGCAAAATATTATCGGACAAATATTCTGAAGGTTGCTTTGAAGCCGTAGGCAGACAAACATTTAGGTGGCAGACCATGGACGTTTCAACAGGACTCGGCATCGTCTCACAAAGCCCGAATAAAACCAGAAAAGGCTAAAAAACAACGTTCCGAAATTCAGAACGTCCACACAATGGCTCTCAAATTCATTAGACACGAATCTGATGGATTATTCTTTTTGTGCCATTTTGGAGAGCAAGGATCGAACTAGAAGATTCACCAGTCTTGAGGCGCTGAAAAAAGCCATTGTCCGCGAGTGGGTTAAAAGACCTGCAAGTGACATGCGGGCAGCTTGCGTTTCGTTTCTGGACCGTCTCAAGGTCATAGCCAAGGTAAAAGGTGCGCACAAAAGTAAGTTGATTCTTAAGGTTGTTTAATTTGCACACATTTTTTAATTTGAATTGAATGAAAGTAATTTTCCCAACTAAATTTATGGCTTTTTAATTGGTTACGCTTCGAGTGCCGAACCCTGAAAGTATTAAGCGAAGACTCAAGACTGTAAGGTAAGAGACAGAGTTATTAGTTATAGGGCCATTGTACATTGCAAGTAACTCATAAGAAGGATGGCCAAACAGAGTTGAAGTTACCTTCACCGATAGGCAGCGGTATTCGATTTGAAGTACTGCAACTAAACGAATTGCGAAGTTATATTCTTGAGCAAAATA
Organism: Anastrepha obliqua; assembly: GCF_027943255.1. NCBI lineage: Eukaryota > Metazoa > Arthropoda > Insecta > Diptera > Tephritidae > Anastrepha > Anastrepha obliqua. The sequence goes on from NC_072896.1 coordinate 38,341,967, forward strand.
AAACGAATTACTTGGGAACTGGTTTAATCTGTATCACCGTTTCGACGAGCACTTTATTGGTATCCACCGCAGTAAAATTTTTTAAGTAATTTGAGGCAATTCATGAAACTATTTACTTATATTCTTAGCTGCTATGAAAGCCTTCTGTATTATGTTGATATTATTTACATAAAACATAAGTACATACATACATGAGTTTTCCTAGCCAATTTATATGTCGAATGGCCATCATCATTTAATGTCTAGTTAAGCACTGTAGCCTTTTGGGCACATTCACTAATATTGAATGTCACTAAAAGCAATGAAACCAGTTGACCCTATCTATGCACATCTATCGATTGAGATAAGTGTCTTCTTCAGCATCCTTAGCTCATAAATATGTTGACACGCCAGAGGACGAAGGAAAAGGATAACAACAGATGTTTATTTCTAAGACAGCAGTCACATCAAATGCGCATAATAAAAAATAAAGCAAGTTCCGGCTGGAGGTATCTGCTGAAGCAATCATTACATATGTATAGTATGTACATATATATGTATGTGTGTCAATATATGCTATATATAGTCGTAAATTTGTTTAAGTGCCCGTTTGTGTTTACATTTGCTTAACGTAAAACTATGCAATCAAATTTTTGTTTTTGCCTATCCGCATTTGTCCTCGTAATCACCTCAAATGCCAGCCGCGTTCGCCACTCTTCAACTTCCTTTTCCATTGCGCTTTATATGGGGATAAAAATAGGCCTCTAATCTAGTTGGTGTTTTGGCCTTTTGTTAAATTATGATTGATATGTTTGAATGGAAATTATTGAGGTGGAGCTCAGCAATTTGATATGGTTGAGCAAACAACTGGAAATGAGAGAAAGAGACGAGAGAGAGAAGTGGAGGCGAAAAATACGCAGCAGTAAATTTAGACATATGAGAGTTCATGTACAAATGTACATATGTACACATATACATATACATCCACTTGAGCGCAAGTGAAAAGCGTATTGACCCCTGGATCTCTCCTTTTGTGTCTTTTTTGTGTGTCATGCGTTTTTTTTTGTGGAAATGTGTGCACAAGTATTTGAGGCTTTTGAGGTTATTACTCTCCTACTTGCGGTTTTTAATTTAATATATGTAAATATTTACAGATTGTGGCTTTTAATAAGTGCGATTATGTTTCTATTACTATTTTAGATATTTTTTTATTGTGAATAAAATATTTTATATAAAGGCGTGCAGGAGAAATATTTGAAGATATTATTGCCCGATTAAATTTGAAAAATCTTTGCAATTTACAATTCTTGCAAGTGCGGCAAATGATGATTTGAAAGTGATGGAATTCACAGACTTTACATGGCTTCTGTCGGTTCTTTTTCCTTTTCTTCATATAAAAAAAAAAGTTAAGGGAAGGAAGATTTTTGAACGGCACATATACAGTACCTGGCCATTGATTTATGAGCGATGGCATTTTTTCTGAAAACTTCAAATATCAGGTAAAATTCTCAATCTAATTTAAGCTTTTCCAAATAAAAAAAGGGTATAAAGGGGTTTTTAAGCTGTTCTTAGATGTTTTTAAGAATTTTCGGTCAATAGGACTGCGAAAAGGATACGTTTTTTTGCTTATAAGTGAAAAGTTAAGTGAGCAAGTGCCAGTGCGAATTAGTTCGATCTTGTGTGAGAAGCATAAATAAAAATAATTAAGATCGTCTGAAAAGTGAAAGAATTGAATAGTGAATATTCATATATCTAAAATATAACAACAGTAAGTACAAAATATATTATACATATCTTTCATCCTTTTTTCAATTTAACGAGTTTTTTTAGAAAATGGGCCGAGAGTCGGGGGAAAAAGCAACAAACTGCAGTTCTTTTGAAAGCCAAGAACCTGAGCTATGCACACATAGCAATAACTGTTGGAATATCCTGTAGTAAATGTCTGTGGTAAATGTTGCCATAAAGTTGAAAAATACCAACAACGGTTTTGCGGTAACTTCAAACAATCGCCAAAATTGTCGCCGAGAACGCATCACCTCAACCAGGCAGGATCGCAAAATCGTCCAAACAGTTCTCTGGAACAGAAATGCTTCAAGTAGGATGATTTTAAGAGAGGTTCAGGAATCTAGAGTAAATATTTCAGAAAGAACGTTACGACGACGCTTATACGAAAATGGACTTTTTTGCAGACGACCAGCAAAAACGCCAAAACTGACACCCTGTATGTGAAATCGGCGGAAACTTTGGACACAACTTCACAGAGACTTTGACGTGGAATATTGGAAAAAAGTAAGTTAAAAAAAACATTTTGTGTAGCAGTAGTAAGAAGATGTGAATATTCACACTTTTTTGTGTTTGTGTTTTTCTTCTTACCGATCATCTTCAGCGATGAATGCCGATTAGAAGCGGTCACAAAAACCGCAAATTTTGTTCGCAGAAGAGCCGGAGAACGATATTCTGAAGATTGTGTGCTTCCAAGGGTCAAACACCCCCCCAAGTGTTATGGTTTGGGGCTGTATAACCTCAGATGGACCAGCTCCGCTACATTTTGTTGAGGAAACAATGCGCTCTGTCCAGTACGTTGAGGTGCTGGCAAACGTTTTGCTGCCATATTTAGAAACCCTGAAGTGTCCAAGAGAGGAATACACCTTTATGCAAGATGGAGCTCCATGTCACACATCCAGGATGAGCATGAATTGTCTGAATTCAATGGAAATAATGGTTTTGCCATGGCCTGGCAATTCACCGGACCTTAACCCCATCGAAAATTGTTGGGCATACCTCAAATCGGCAGTATACCAGCGGAATAATACCACAATACAACAGCTTAAGGAAGGATCGAAGATGTATGGTATAATGACCAAAATCTTAAGACGAAGATAACACAGTGCGTAGCCGGTATGCCTCAACGAATTGCGGCCGTCTTAACAGCAAGGGGAGGAGCCACGAAATGTTGATATGTTAGTTTAAAATAAATGTTTTTAATGCAAAAATGTCAAGAAGCTTTTAATAAAAACAAATATGTAAACCTTTTTAAATGCTTTAAAACTGTTTGCTTTTTATTCGCTCTCAAAGCCATAAATATGTAAATTTTACCATCGGTCATAATTCGATGGCCAGGTACTGTAAGAGTATTTCAGTCCAAAAACCGGTCAAAACTATTAAGTGCCATTTTCAAATACATTTATTAATAAAACACGTTTATGAATCATAATGGCAATATAAAGGGTGGTAAAGTTTCAGGGCCGGTATTGGTTTTAAATAAAATACATTTTTTTAGGAAATTATTATCATTTCTCTTCATTATGATAATATTGGTGTGGCTCAATTACGCATGGAACAAAATATCGGCCAAACGACCGCTGCGGCCTCGGCGGCACACCTCCATCCGATGGTCCAAATTTTCGATGACGCTGAGGCATAATTGAGGTTCTATGCCGTTAATGTGCCGTATTATCTCATATTTTAGCTCTTGAATTGTTGCTGGCTTATCGACGTACACCTTTTCTTTCAAATAACCCCAAAGAAAAAAGTCAAACGGTGTTGTTGACATTTAGGCGTGCTTCACATTCAACATCGGTCCTTGAAATTCAACCACCCTTTATTTCACAATAATAAAACAAAATTAAATAAAAATGGTCATTTAAATAAAGAGTATAAACGACATATAATTATTGGTTCTTGATTGTTTTTTCTAGTACTTGAATAACTTAATCTGCGTCCATTGTCGGTGTTCCCGGAATCAGGAGTTTCTTTGCTTCTTCAGAAAACGGCTTTTCTTTTCTTTTTCCTAGTGCAGCTCAAGAATGGGTCAGATGTTAGTAACGACCTGTTCAGAATATCCCTGTTGCACTCTACTCCAAAAAATTTTCGGGAAAAACCCAAGCGGTATTTTCAAAGTGTGCCTCTTCTGATAGCTGTCCAATTGGTAAAACGGCATGAGTGATCACCATGGCACCGTGTATTAATACCTTAAGGAGTTGAGGAGACATTGGGTGCCAGTCATACAAGCTTGTGTAAAGTTTTGCTGTAATTTGTGCATATCTATCAAACTTAACAGGAGCCGCTTGAAATAACTTCTAAAATAACTCTTAAGCGCTCTACAAGCTCTTGATTAATTCCAGTGATCCAAAAGAAGTTTCTGGGTCTTCAAAAAATCTACTTGACGTATTGCCATCGTTGGTGTTACCATAACCTGCTTTCGGAATGTCAACACGGAGATCCATTTCTTCTCTGAAACGTTTTCGAATTTTTTCTTTGGTTTCCTGCATGAAGCAATAATTAAAGGTGATGTAAGTAGCCAATTTTCACCCTGTGTTAGCCATCTTGAAGCTACTTAATAAATCCGTGTTGTCCTCTTGGAAAAGCTACTTTTTATTTCAGAGCAAATTCTAAAGAAAAAGTACTCAAAAGCGTAGAAATTAAAATTTTTGCTGAAAAAGTTAGCAGGCGATACTGTTTTGCCTATTCCATTTTGCTTACACTTTCGCATCTTTCAATTCTATTGAAAGTTCTGTGAAAATTACATTGATAAATAGCTGCCACATAGCCACATTTAGGTAAGTCTTTTGTTGCAGATTATCAATCTGATTTTTTGTTAATAACCGCTTAAAATTTATATACACAGGTGTGATTAGAGCCCGTTGCTGCCACCAATACTTTGCGTTTAATAAAAAAAAAGAACCCAGTTATTTAAAAACAGGAAAAACAGGCATTTATCCACGTAAGCATGATTTCTGTGACAAAAAATAACACTGACACTTAGCATCATTTGACCACAGAAACATACGAGGGTTGCTATTAATATTTCTGGTCTACAAAGTTTTTAGCCGTTTGACATTTAAAAAAAATGCTTTATCGGCTTAATATATTTAGTAATCATTTAAGTAAATTATAAGAAAAAAAATGCCAAAGAATAAGAAAATAAACGGAAAAAAAGATTTCTTGAAGTGCTTTATTTTGAATAGCTTAAGATTTTTCGTGAAATAACATTTTAAGTAAATTAATAAAATTGAGATTTTTAGAATACTATGTTTATATTTCAAGTACAATAAAGGAAAACACTCAAAACACTACAGTTTTCTTAACAATTTTCGAGGAAGATTTTATCAAAAATGCCAAAATGGACTCCAAATCAATGGAAATATATCGTTTGGAGCGATGAAACCAAGATAAATCGCATAGGCCCAAATGGTAAAAGGTATGTTCGACGGCTAATCAACCAAGAATTCAATCCTCGCTACGTTTCACGGGTAGTGAAGCATTGTGGAGGATCAATCATAGTGTGGGGATGTTTCTGGTGGAATGGTGTTGGCCCAATCCATAGGATTGATGGAATTTTAAATAAGGAGAAATACGTCGATATACTAAAAAATGTAATGTTGCCGTGGGCTGAGGAAAATTTGTTAGTTATATGGAAGTTTCAACAGGATAATGATCCAAAGCACACGGCAAAGTTGACGAAACAGTTTTTCGACGAAAATTCCATCAATGTTTTGGAATGGCCATCATCCAGTCCGGACTTAAACAAAATAGATCAGCTCTGTGGTGACGTTAAAAAAGCCGTGAGTGCCAAAAATATCCCAAATATGGATGTCCTTTTTGCCGAAGTATAAACGGCATGGCCTTGCAATACCTGTGGAGCGCTGTCAGAATCTCATTACATCAATGCGCAATCGATGTGAGCCAGTGTTAAAGCAAAAGGATTATGGAACCAAATACTAACATAATCTTTATGTTGATCTGATAATACATTACTGTTTCTAATTAGTTGCCCTATCCAAATCGGGCATTTCACATGCTTTAAAAAAAAAATATATATATATATATTTAATAAAGAATTGCGATTAAATTGTTTTCCACTAGTTTTTAAGTTTATCATATGTTTAAATAAAATTGGCAAAAAGTTATGAAAATACGTGTTTAAAAGGAAAATGGAAAATTTATTCTGAAATAAGTGTCGTTTCTAATAAGCTGTCAACAGCTGTATATATATGACACAAATCCACGGGAATAGTTAAGTTAAAAATATAAATAATTAAGTACCACTTATAAAATAACATAAAATTATTCTATGGCTTACAACGACCTTTTTCAATTTTTTACTACATTTTCAGAAAGGGGATAAACTTATGCCCTTTTTTTCCTTGCTTCCAAATTGCATCAATGGATTAAGTAGCATCCGAAATCAGTTGTCAAACTTTACTTAACCTTGTATAATTGAATCATGGGTTTCCTGCAATATTTTTTTGGCTTTTTTTTAACGTGCTTGCCATTTTTTTAATGTTAGCTTATACGATAAATGCAATAGGGACTCGAAGAAACGAATTTTAGCATGGATGACCGAGAGGACAAATTTGAGTGCCTCGTTATTTATGTCAGTTGTTTTCTTCAGCTTATTAAAATCTTTCGAAGTGTGGTTACATATGTAGCACCTCATGGTGGATGTTGTATCTGTAGCTGCCTTGCAGATTTCTCCGTCCAAAATATGTAGTAAGCAGTAAAGTGTGGTTTATTTTAGTAGCTCCATTAGGAGAATTTACTATCGTTTCTTCGAGTTCTTGGCACTGTTCTTCAATGTAGACGATTTCTTCTTTTATCACATCTTTTGTTTCATGGATAAATCTTTCTTAGATAGGTCGACAAAACATTACTAAACTTGGTTTTGGATTTTGTCAAACAATCTTATTGAATTTTCCATTAATTGACACAATCAATCTCACAGGTACGAGTGAACTCAAAAAATATTGGCGTCACTGTCTTTACTGTTTGTAAATTTTTGTTTACACTGCTTCTGATTCGACCCATCACAACCTCATTTTGAAATTAAAAGGAGATGTTGCTTTTCCAATTCAGGTAATCTAACTGCCTCTAAATACGTGCAAAGTCACGATGCGGTGTGGTCTAGCAAACCTTGAAGTTTAACTTCATATCCGGCTTCACTCAATGTTAGGTATATAATTTTCATCCGGATAACATTCCTTCTTTGCCTTTTGTATAAGTGAGTAACAAGGGTAAATATCTTTGTAAGTTCCTCGTATCAATTCCCATTGACATCGTGTGAAATCGCCCTCAACAAATAATTGAAGCGCTTCCGTAAGCGTGTATTTCCTGACAGGTACTTCTTTTTTGGAAGCCTCAATAGCTTTTCTTAATTTCTTGGACCGAGTAGGCGATGCAGTCAAATCTTTTATCATTTTTAACGTGTCTGTATTCCCAGAAGTACCGTCTTTCCCACGTACTGCGTAAGTTAATTCTTCAACAGGTATCTTATCTCATAAGTCTTGTGTTCTCCGTTTGCTTCGGCCGCTTAATGTTAACTGTTTTACTGGTCGCCGCGATTTCTGTGTATCTGACCATGCAAGTAATTCTAATAAAGTTTTGAGCTATTCGTCATTACTTTGCAAAAACCCTTCTTCCATGTATTGAGCAGCTATCCATTTAGATTTAAATTCGGTCTTGAAAAACTTTAATGAACGCCTCACGACACTCATTTCCTCTTTTGGACAAGAAGCCAATTGCCCGACTCGTTCTTCCCTCAAAGTAAATTTTTCTTGTATTTTTATACCTTTAAATTCTCTCAGAATATTATATAACTCACGTCGGGTCATTCGCAAGACAGTTTTCGGGGTCCCTGTTAAAAAAACAAAGTAAAAGCATTAGAATTGAAAAATAAATAAAAATGTGTATCCACATTGCAAAAACACATGTGTCGGCTGTGAAGACACTTTCACGAAATTGTCATAAAAGTGAGAACAAGTGATTTTCGCCAAGAAACCTGTTTTTGCAGTGCACACTTTTAGAACTGAGAAAAAAAATTGTGGACATGCGGGGACCATTTTATTACCGTTTATATATGAAAGGGGTCCAAATATTATGATCCCACTAACAATTTTACTTGACAAGGTCTGACACCTATTTAAAAACACTATTGGTTGCTAAATTTTAATAAAAAAGAAATACTTTTCACTAGGATTTAATAATTCTCACTTGGAGTGCAATCTTGTCATGAAACTAAAAAAATATTTTGCTATCATAAATCATCATACATACCTTGCCCTTCCATGCCAAAAAAGATTTTTTCGTTCACTTCACAAAACAAAAGCACAGTTAACCACTACACATTATGGAAATAAAAGATTGACGAGAACAAAGATGCATGGTTAAAACACTGACTAGGTTTCAATGAACAATGCTCAGGGACCGAACTGTGAAAATTCTGTCATCTGTCTGTTATTTGATAAACCGAATATCTATCTTCAAGAAGATAGTTTCTGTGATGAGATGAGACATTTTTTTTGTGACTTATGACCGGTTTTCCATACAAATACTCCTATGTGCGGCAGTGAGATAAAGGCGTGTATAAAAATCTGTTTTTAAGAATCTAAAGAAGATCTTATCTATCAGTGGCATAAAGGCAGTATGTTCTCGATGTGAAATGGGATGAGCCAGATAGCATACAAAGATAAAAAAATAAAACCATACTTTTCATTAATTCAAACTCTTAGGTAGTGAACTTACTTGCCTTGCCGTCCCTCGTCTACTTATATAGCACAACTTCATATTGCATTGTCATGCATATGAGAGGTTCGTAGTTTAGTTGTCTCTATTAAACGAGCACCAAATTTCTTTAATTTTGCTGTGGTATATCCACATAGACGATTGAATCATTACTTTGCGAGGTGAAAAATACGATAGTAGCATTACTTTTTACTGAATTACACATAGCCTACTTACATAACTGTAGTAGAGTGACCCATTCACATCAACCATTCCACATCAGAAATATACGTTTTGTAGGGCACGAAGTAAAGAAAATTTATTGATTGATTATATCAGCAGAATGGTTGTATTGCTTTCTAATGCTTCGCCATATGTATGAATAAAGGTTGACCGCAGCAAGATTAAAAAAAAATTTTAGTGTTGTATTACTGAACCTCGCCTTATACTTTCTTAAAAGCTCGTCTTAAATCTCGGTTGCTGTATATCAGGCATAAGGTCTGCAAGACAATAGTCGATAAAGGCGATTTTTCAATAAGGATAAAACTATGAAATTATCGAGTGAAGGAGAAATCATGGAAAGAAGTAAACTTTACTTATTTGATAAAAAAAGAAATTATTGCACTTTTTTCAAATATTTTTTTAATAATTATATAATGATAATGTTATGTATCATTTGAAAGGTATTCTGGTGCTTTGTAGACGAACACTAGTCACTTATCAGAAAACAGTTTGAAAAATCGCACTAATATAAATATATGTATTCTCCCCAAATGTATGCTTTTATGCAGTCGCCGATAAAAGAATAAAATTTAGATTCAGATTAACCCTTCGGCAGATTCCCGGGTCTGGCCAGACTTTTTCGACTTAGGACGTGAATTTAATATATAACAGAAAATTAAATTTTTAAAAGCTAACTGGGAGCTCAAATCGTGAGCTATAATAAGGGTGATTTGTCAAAAAACCACAAGTCAAATTCAGAAAAATGCACGAAACGTTTATTTAAATCGATAGTACAGTCCATATAATTTAATGTTTGAAGATTATTTCATGCAAATGTTGACCGCGACTGCGCCTCAAAAGGTCCATCCGCTTAGTCCAATTATGGCATACTCTTTCCAATGTTTCGGCCGGTATCTCACATATAAATGCTTTAATGTTGTCTTCCAATGCGTTAATTAAAGCAGACTTGTCTGAATAGACATGAGCTTTAACATAGCCCCACAAAAATAATCTAAAGGCGATCGCACGATCTGGGTGGCTCATTGGCAGGTCCCGAACGTGAAATAAAATGTTCACCGAACTCGCCTCTCAACAAGTCCATTGTTACGCGTGCTGTGTGGCATGTGGCACCGTCTACGGGAACCACATGTCATGCAAGTCAAGCTCTTGCACTTTGGGCAAAAAAAAGTTGGATATCATTTCATGGTAGCGCACACCATTCACAATTACGTTACGATACGCAGCATCTTTGAAGAAGTACAGTCCGATGATACCTACAGCCCATAAACCGCACCAAACTGTGACTTTTCTTCTGGCTGATCGTCACTCCAAAATCGACAATTCTACTTATTTACGTACCCATTGATCCAAAAATTAGCTTCGTCGCTGAACAAAATTTTTCGATAGAAAAGTAGATCTTCGGCCAACTTTCCAACAGCCCATTCACCAAAAATTCTGCATTGTGGTAGGTCGTTCGGCTTCAATTCTTGCACCAGCTGTATTTTGAAAGGCTTCACACCTAATCCTTTCGCAAAATTTTCCGCGTTATTGAGTAACAGAGGCCCAATTGCTGCGAACGGCGACGAATCGATAATTGATGGTCATCATTAACACTGGCCGATACAGCTGCGATATTTTCTTCAGTTCGCACTCTACGTAAGCGTGTTGGTGGTTTGATGTCCAATAATGTAAATTTGGTTCTAAATTTAGTCACAATAGCTCGAATAGCCGCTTCAGTGGGTCGATTAAACTGACCATAAAATGGAAGAAGCGCGCGATAAACTTTCTTAACAGAACACGCATTTTTATAATAAAATTCAATGATTTGCAAGCGTTGATCATTTGTAAGACTATTCATGGTTAAATTATAGACCAAACTGAAGATGTTTGACAGTGAAACAAAACACGAAACGTGCGTCAGCTGTTTTAACCAACTTTTTAAAAAGATAATAGCTAAAAAATCACCCGTTACTTTTGAGGAGTTTAATACCCTCTGTCTTCCCTCCCCAGATAACCTAAGCAAGGTGAACGCGGTTATGAAGTAGGCCAGCTTAGAGCTTTACTTGTGTTAACACCTTGAGTTCCAAGCGAATTTGATGAAAATCTTAAACGGAGGCCCGTCCCTGTTACTATATCATGGAACTGTAATCATAAATATCATCATAGCCCTATGAAAATGAGAGCACTTTTCTCTTGTATGTATCGGTCTACCCCAAAATATGTCATGTAGTGTTGCAAGATTGCAAAAAATAAGCTTTAATGTGAAAGAACCCCTAGCGTTCGCTTTCGTGCGACTTGATACCCCACGAAGTATTAGATATCGCACAAAAACTTGTGGCATGGCACTCAATGCGTTAATATAAATATTTCAGTATTGGTCTCTTTTTGCCTAGATTTACAATCTAACGGTTTCCACTTAAATTTTTCATATTTATACTATTTTTGCATTCTACTAAATACATAGCTAAGATTATCATTACAATATTTTTACAAACAAATTTTCTCACCAACAATTTCATACCTACTATTTCTACTATAAGTTGTGAGTATTTTTTTAACTTAACGCGTTTTTTCTTGCTTCTCTTTCTCTCTCTCTTTTCATAATTCTACTCTTGGTTGGTTGCTGCAGGCAATGGCGTGGCAGGCAATTCGGTGAGCGATAGTAATCAAACGCCTGTACGTAATCCTCCGGGCGCTTTTCACAATTCAGCGAACTCACTGGCGCAACATAATCTACTCGGTGGCATAATTCTTTGGATTAAAATGCAATCATTTGGGATTTGCAAGCATTTATCGAATTGGTACCACCGGCAGCGGCAACATCGCAAAGAGAAGCAAAAAACTGAAAGAAAGCAAAAGCAAAGGCAAAAACAGCCACAAGAATTGGAGAAAGAAGCGCACAACCAAGGAATACGGCATGCGGAGCAACAACACAATAATTGGCTACCATTAAAGAAGCAGCCAAAAAATCAGTTTTCTTCGCTTCAACGGTTCGCCGCTGCGTGTGAGCAATCATCGGCGTCCGATCTAAAAGAGGGGGCAGCGACAAGGAAATCATTCGCGGCTGCATATACGCAGCGTGTTTTCCGGTTGCCACTTCAGTTGCTGATAAGTCGAAGCGAAGTATTGCATGCGGCAACAAGGAACGGAGTGGCAAAAACGGAGTTCGCGAATGGGAAAAATAATGAGTTGCAAAACAAAGGGAAAGCAGATGCTGAGCCAACGCAGCATCATGTGGCATTGATTTTGCGGTTACCCTTGTTGACAGCACCATTTTCACGCGCCATTACAACAAGAGTATTGCCAACAATAGCAACAAAAATCAAAATAACAGCAGTGCAAATGCTGACGAACGTGTCGAGGGTAGGGGAAATTACGGCTAGTGCGGGAAAAACATTCGTAGTCGCCTTGAAAAATGTGGCTGCTTCGCTTGACAGAGTTGGTGCTGCCATTACTGTTACAGACTTTGGAGGTATACGAAGGGTAGACAATGTTTACAGTAGTATTAATGAAAAGGAAAGCTGGAGCAGGCAAACACAGGCTAATAGCAGCAACACTGAAAATGACGGCAACAACAAGAGGGATTGCGGTAACAGAAATAGGGAGCACCACAGCGATGCTGTTAGTTTTGTACGGCATTGCAAGGGACATAATTCAAAAAATAGCAGCAACAACAAAAACAACATTAATACACTTTACAAAGTTGATAATAATTTTAAGTACAACCTGCATATGGCTCACATATTTCGCACCGATGTTATGGTGTTTCTGCTACTTCCGCTTCTGGTGACATTTACGGAAATGGAAATATTTTTTGAAATCTGCTTTTTATCGTCGGTATTGTTCGCACTCATATGTAAAGCGCATATACAAAAACGAAAACAACAACAAATCACTGAAATGCAAAATATACTGCCGGTAGTATCTGTACTGCAGCTAACAAACCGCCATCGAAACAATAGACCAGTCAGCAGTAGCAGAAATAGCAGCAGCAGCACTAACAGCACATCAAAGTCCGCAACAACAGAGAGAACAAGAATATTTCCGATTAGCTGCCAAAGGCTTGCCAATACAATGAAGATCATTTCAACAACAAGAACAATAACACTGCTATGCTTGCGGCAATGGATGGTGTGGAAATCAGCCGAAGCAGCAATAGCGACAGCAGCAGCCACCTCACTTCAACCACAAACTACAACAATAACCAGCAGCGAAAGGCCAATAATAAACCGCAGCATAACAGTAGACGCAACCGAACCATGTAGTGCAATGAGCGCGCAAGCGAAAACAACAGCAGCCGCATCGGGAACTTTAACATTAACAGTAGCAGTAACATTAACGACATCGTCGATTGTAACGAGCCTCGCTGAATGTTGCGGTTCGACATTGAGATGAAATCAAATAATTATATGCTGTCGGCAAATGTGCTGTAGGGGTTGGGTATTGAATTTGTGGTTGATGATGCTGATCATTCGCATAACAACAACATCAACAGCCACAGCAAGGGGAACTAACATAAATGAACAATAGGTACAACATGCATATACAAATGAATACACTCATACGAAATCATATACACATACACATACAAACATATCCGCAAACGCGTAATTCGAATGGAAAACATTTCTTGCCTATAATCTTACTTGCATGCATACACACATAAGCTGATATCCCATAAAATTAACTAAAGCACAAGCGTATAAGTCTATGATATCCGCCGTTTTTGGGAAATATATCAGGGATATGCGGTGAAAATTTGCATATTCTTGCCGGTCGATGCATATAAAAATTTTTTTTCACAAAATCCGATTTATTTTCTGCTGAATAGTAGGGCTATTTGACGACCGGTGAAAGTGATTTTCTCGCAGTGCAGTTCAGAGAGAGTTGCAACCTCTCGCTTATTAATCTACATGATGTATTTGGTTGAATAGGTTAGGTTAGGTTGCACGGATCTATAAGCAATGCTCAGGTTCTCTTCCAGCTCTCTGAGGTTAATTTGTGGTTATTGATAAACTTTTCTTTCACTTTATTGATGTTTTCATCAGCTTTTGCTATCGACGGTCTGCCACTCCGTTCGTCATCCTCATTGGACTTACGATCTCTACTGAAGCGTTCTTGCCACTCGTAAACGGCTGTCGGCTGTTTTCTTTAGAATAACATTCCAGAAACAGTCTTCCAACATTTCTAAGGTTTTCGCTCTATTGAATCCATGTTAAACACAAAATTTAATGCAAACTCGTTGTTGGAAATTCAAATTCACTTTTAAAACTATGAAACATAGAAAACAAGTGCAGATTTACTCGAGGCGGCGAAACTTTAATAAATGTTAAGCAATGGCGATACAATTTCAGTAGAAATGTTAATCCCTGGTGTGCCAACCTACCAACAAAAAAAAAACGCAGAGACCAAATCAGTTGACTTATAGCGTCAACTGGCCGCTGGGCCGGGAACTTTTTAAACAAGGTGGTTTTCTTAAACCCTGAGGTAATTTATAAATTTTATTTAATTTTGCGAACAAGAAACTCTGCTATAAAATCACAAACCCTAAGTATATTCATATGTTCATTCGACTGATATTAGAACCCCAAGTTTATAAAAATGCACCAAGACAGGCAACTAAAAATTTTAACGCCATGCGAAAATGAAGATTAAGATAACTAAATTTTAAATATTTTAATTATCAAATCGATTTTCCTGCCTATATAAATGCCTGTAGAGAGCTCTAAAAATCCAACTTTATAAATCCTTGCGGAAAACCATCATCGAAGCTGTCTTTCCCTTCCATTACATACGCATCCAATTCTTTACCCCCCCTAATGTATGCGTGTAATCAAGTAACTTATCAAAAAAAGTGAAATTGTCGAGAAAATTACAATCTTACAAACGGAAACAAGCACACAAATATCATACAAACTTATACAAAAATGTATGAGTATGCGAACAAAAAAAAAGGTTACCATTACGAGAAATGCGGAAAATTTCTAAAACCACATATCGCATATCTCTGAATCAAGCATTTATGTATTTACGGCAAATGGGCTATGCGAGCGAGTACTTTTGTTAAAATACTGGGTAGTCTAAAAAGTTTGGTAAAAATTGCCTGGGGCAAAATAAAACTCGACTATCTGAGAACTTGGCATTTGGTGAAGCATTAAGGCGAATTTTTAGCTTCTAATATATTTAAAATGAAAGGCAAACGTTTTTATTTTGAAAATTTAGAAATTAAAAATGGTTTTTTGAAAATTTAAAATTTAAGAAGTTTCTGTGCTGCAAATTACATTTTTTTATTTGAAAATTAAAACATTTTTTTTTCTTACTTAAAAAACGTTTTCTTCAAATAAAAATGTTTTTTTGAAAATTTAAAATTTTAAAACTTTTTTTTACTTTATTTGAAAATTTAAAAATTTTTTTCTGAAAATACCTGCTTGTTTTATTTTTTAAAGCCTCCATATTGAATATGAACCCCGCTCTGTTAGGATATACATATGTAAATTCTAACAGATCAAAATTCTGAAATGGAATAAAGTCCACCTATTTTTTAAACGAATGACTACGGGTGACGTCAAAGGATGAGTAGGCGGGGTGCAACATTTGGCGGCAAGGCATGGCAACCATGTTCACGGATGGCTCGAAATTGGACGGAAGGGTTGGTGGGGGAGTATTCTCTAAGGAGCCTTCCATCAAACTTAAATTTAGGCGTCCGGACCACTGTTGTGTTTTCCAAGCGTAGGTATCCGCAATTAAGGAACCGGTGCGCTGGTTGCTTACCTCGGTAATTGCCGTTAAGGAAGTAAATATTTACTCTGATAGCCAAGCGGCAATTAGAACCTTGGCTTGTTGTTTGTGTGTTCGAGATTGGTCGGGGAATGTCTGGCTTCTCTCTCGATTGCATACGAATACTTCGACATCAGGCTCGTTTGGTTTCCCGATTACGGCAGCAAAGAGGGGAAACTGCTGAGCTGATGAGTTGGCTCGACAGGGAACTTTGGAGACGGTTTCGTCGCGAAATGTGAATACTGAGGTTCCCTTGAGAAGCTGCGGTCGGCTCCTGGAAAGATGGGCCTCTCAGGGTCAACTCACCTAGCGCTGGGCTAGTGCGCAAACGTGCAAGGTCGCGAGATCCTTCTGGCTACGGGTAAATCGGGGACGCTCGAAGGAATTTCTAAGGCTAACAAAGCCCCAGCTCTCGAATTTGGTGGGTATCATCGGACATTGTCCGTTAGGTGCTCATGTCGTGAGACTTTGAGTTGCCTCAAGTCCGTTCTGCAGAAGCTATCTGGAGAACGAGGTGTAATCATCTCAACACTTTCTTCTCAGCTGCCCTGCTCTCGTCTGGCAAAGATTTAGACATTTGGGCTCTCAGTTTTTTGCTACGCCTACGGATATAGTGAGTATATATATCATAAATTTGGTGAAGTTCATCAGTAGCTTATTGCGGCTAACTACGAACGCAAATCAGCCACCGTCGTCGTCATCGTAAAATGTATGGTCATCATCGTCTCTCATCCCAAGGTTCCTTCTTCCTTCCCTTCTCCTTTCTCATCGCGCATGTATGGCATCACAACGGATGAATTTTCAATATTTGTCCAAGTGTGCCCGAAACTAGGGCAGCCATTTAACCTAACCTAACCTAACTGCGGGTGAAGAAAATTAGATAATTCAAAGGAGTCAAAATAAAGTTTTGCATCATTCGAAATAGTTTTTTTTTAAATTTTGTAAAAAAGGTATTCAAAAACAAAATTGGATTATTAATTTTGTGCCATCTTATCCTAGTATAGCATAACTTGTGTATGTGTATGTTATGTGCAAAAATGATCGTGAACGAAGGAAGTTGAAGTATAGCAAGGTGGGATCGACGCCAAGAAACATAATTTTGCAAAAGCTGATGATGCCCTGCCCAATTCCAATTAAAGCAGCCAGAATAGACAGATGTAGTTCTTTATGCCATTGCTTGGAATATTTTAAGACAGGTGCAATCCCTTTTAAATTCTTTATCTGCAACTGGCTAAATGAAGTGTAGTGAAGTATCAGGTCAGTCCATAAGTTCTTGCGTTTTTCAAAGGTGGTTTTAAAATTAATAAAAAAGATGTTTAAAGTGTTTATTAATCAATAATATATTTTTCTTCATTATTTACAATGTCTTCCCAACGTTTAAGCAAATTTTTAATTCCCTGTTCAAATTTCAATTTGTTGTCCTTGGAGCCAAAATACGCTTCGATATCCCTTTTTATAGCTGCTTTTTAGGAGCAGCTCTTGTTACTCATATGGAATTGAAATACACGGAAAAGGTGATAATCACGCGGTGTAGTATCCGGAAAGTATGGTGGATGCTGCATTAGCTCTCATCCGAGCTCGTTCAACTTGCCTAATGTTTGCCTTGCGGTATGAGGTCTTGCGTTGTCGTGGTGAAATAAAACTTTGCGTCTATTCACTAAAGACGGTCGATTTTTTTTAAGTGCCTCATTCAGGTTTGATAGGCTGATGGGAATAATAATCAACAGTTATCGTCTGGTTTGGTTCCAGAAGTTCATAATAAACAATGCCGGCCATATCCCACCTGGGGAGACAAGAGAGTCTTCTTGGGGTGAAGACCATCTCTAGGTGTCGGTTCTGGTGTTTCATCTTTATCTTACCATTGACGTTTGCGAACAGGATTATTGTAAAGGACCCATTTTTCATCGCCAATAACGATACGGTTCAAAAAACTTTCATTTTCAAGCCGTTGCAGCAGCTGAGAACACACATTTACTCTCTGCTGAAGGTTGGCGACGGAAATTCTATGCGGAACCCATTTTCCCAGCTTTGAAACCTTTTCCAACTGAACCAGGTGCCTGTGTACTGTTCCATGCGATGAATTTAACCTCTGAGCTATCATATCGACTGCCAAATTTGGCTCAGCTTCCATGAGTTCGAGCAAGGCGGAGTTAATGACTTCAGGACGACCAGCGATGTGCTTCTAATCGCGATTAAAATCACTTGTCATCAAAGAAAATATAAAGAGTTCCGTTATATTTCGCGAATAATTTTTTGTATGCAAAAATCGTACAAAAGTGAAATTATGAGTAAAATACACATGAACTTATGAACTGATCTGATAGTAACGAGACAGTCAGCAGTCAATGAAAGCAGGAAGAATACACATTTTTGGTTAAAAGGAAGCAAGAAAAAAAGTCTTAACTTTGTTGCCAAACTTTTAAGGCTACCCAATATTTCAATAGAATGTTTGCAATAAACGAAATGGGAAAATTGGAATATTTGTATGTATGTACCTATGTTTGTACTTCCTTCGGTCTTTATCCATATGTATTTGTGCATTAGCAGTTGCTGTACTGTTGTACTGTTTACGTTGTTTATGTTTCTGTTGTTGCAGGAAAATGTTGATTTCTTTGATATTTAATTCGGCACTCTACATGGTAATGAGAAGGATGTGTGAGTGTGTAAGTGCGTGGGCGGCTTGATTGCTTGATTTCATGATTGCCATACATCCGTTATATGGTTAATGAATGCATATTGAAATCGATAGCTGTTTCGATGTTACCCAAAAACAAAACCAAAACAAAAAAAAAAAAAAAAACAGAAAGAAAACCAGCTAGAAATAAAACGCATTACTTCGATTATTCTTCTATTTTGAATGAAATTGAAATAATTTTGCTTGCCAACATTAAAGGAATACTCAAAATGCTTCTGAAATGTAGCCGATGCATGAGCCGCATACAAGTAACCATTAGTAATATGAGACTGTTATGCTATACTAGGATTATAACAAATTAAATTTATTTATCTTTATCATTTATATACAGGGTGGCTGATGAATTTTGCTACATTAAGAAACTCAAATAACTTTTTTTTTAGTGTATGGAATTCATTTTTTTTTTTTCAAGTTGACGGTCATTAAATTTTATTAAATGTAGCTTAACTAAAAAAAAATAAATAATTGGCGCGTACACTTCTGTTAGGTGTTTGGCCGAGCTCCTCCTCCTATTTGTGGTGTGCGTCTTGATGTTGTTCCACAAATGGAGGGACCTACAGTTTCAAGCCGACTCCGAACGGCAGATATTTTTATGAGGAGCTTTTTAATGACAGAAATACACTCGGAGGTTTGCCATTGCCTGCCGAGGGGCGACCGCTATTAGAAAAATGTTTTTATTAATTTTGCTTTCACCGAGATTCGAACCAACGACCTCTCTGTGAATTACGAATGGTAATCACGCACCAACCCATTCGGCTACGGCGGCCGCTTAACTAGTTTTAAAAATAATTGAATTTAAATGCCCGCCATGCTCGTTGATACAAGTGCGGCATCTTAGTAAAAAGTTGTTCATTGCTGCTTTGAGAGTTGCGACAGGAATAGCCGCAATTGTTGCCCGAATGGATTGTTTTAGTTCATCCAAATTTGTTGGCTTTGTTTTATAAACTTCTTGTTTACATAAACCCCACAAGAAAAAGTCAGGTGCAGTAAGGTCAGGCGACCTGGGGGGCCAACGAAATTCGGAGTTTCTTGAAATCAGTTTATTGGGAAATTTTCGTCGCAACTCTGTCATAACAGTCTGGGCTATGTGAGACGTTGCCCCATCTTGTTGAAACCACACAGAGTTGAAAGGAATTCTCTTTCGGCGTAGTTCTGGATAGAAAAATTCTTTCAGCATTTTCAAATAACGGTCTCCAGTAACCGTAACGGTGTGACCATTTTCTTCAAAAAAATAAGGCCCGACAATACAGCGTGAAGAAACCGCACACCACACTGTCACGCGAAGAGGATGCAATTCCGTCTCGTGGAGTATCTGTGGGTTAGAAGTACTCCATATTCGACAATTTTGTTTGTTTACATTGCCGTTTAAATCGAAATGGCCCTCATCAGACATGAAAAGGCAGTTTAACATGTTTTGGTCTTCTTCCACCATTTGCAGGATCTTCTGGCAAAATTCCAAGCGAATCGGCAAATCTGCTGCATTCAGCTTGTTAACCATTTGAATTTTGTAGGGAAATAAGTCTAAATCTTTGTGCATTATTGTTTGCAAAGACTGTCGGCTGACACCAAGTTGAGCAGATAAGCTTCTTGTTCAAACCCTTGGATTGTTTTGTACAACTGCAGCTACAGCAGCTATCGTTTCCTCCGTCCGAACTGGTGGGTTTCGATGATAAGGCCTTCTTGCGACTGTTCCTTGCTCAGCAAAATTATTCACCAGTCTCATTATGGTCCATCTGCTCGGGGGATCGCCGCCAAACATCCGCCTGTACTCTCTCTGTACCAAAACTACGGACTCCAGTGCGTGATAGCGGCGGACTATCCAAATTCTTGTTTGCGTGTCCCAGTTATCCATTTTAATAAATTTTAAAGATCAATCTGCAAATTAAAACAAAAATGGAATAGATAACTTAAAAAGAAAAAAAGTTATTCAATTTTTTTTTTGGTAGCGGCTTTCATCAGCCACCCTGTATTTATACTTTATATAAACAAATTTATGGTTTATATAACATTCAAGTATTTTTTTTTACTGCAGTCTGTTTAAAATTTAAACGCGCCGGTACGTAGATGATTATGCTGAATTGTGGCCCTGGCAAACGTGTTGGAGTGGCTCGACAAATGACTGTTGTATTTATCACTGAGTCGTTTTATCTCTTCCCGTACTGAAGGTATCATCGTTTCGTTGCGTGTGAGCCATTGCCAGACTTAATCGCGTCCCCGGTGATTATTCGCAGTGTATTTGCGTGGAACCTCTTTATGATGTCAATGTTCGTTTTCTCCGCCGCTCCCTATAGCTGGATGCCGTAAGTCCAAATGGGTTTAACTACGGCTTTGTACAGAAGAAGTTTATTTTGTGGAGGCAGTAGTGAGCTTCTTCCCATAAGCCATTGTGAAGAAATGAGTTTAAGACCGAGTGTTTGCGTTTCGTCATTATGTCTTTATTTCATAAAATATCCAAATATTTCACGTTATCCGCTTGTGGAAGCTGCTAATGGCACAACACATGTTTCTACAGGTGGCGCAAAAGCAACCGTGCGATGTTTTTTGGCTGTATTTAAAAAATTTTTACATCAAGTCGCGAATATGATGTCATGTAAATGGCCGTCGCCACAGTTGATTGCCATTTGAGCTCTTTTTATGGCATTTTCCATCACTTTGGCCAAAACTTCCGGCGATAGGTCCTCACATTCTTGACGGATATTGTCTTTAAGAGGTGCAAGAGTCTGAGGCTTGGTGACATAAACCCGCGACTTCAAAAAGCCCCACAAAAAGGAGTCTGGAGCTGACCGCTGGCCAGTGCAAATCGCCAAAACGTGAGATTAGGCGCCGGGAAATGCATCCTTCAGCATACCGGTTGTGGCACGTGCAGTCTGTGCCGTTGCACCATCCTGTTGCAACCACATGTTTTCCAATCCCAATTCATTAAGTTGCGGCAAAAAGAACTCGTTGATCATTGCTCTGTAGCGCTCACCATTCACAGTAACCGTTTGGCTCGCGACGTTTTCGAAGAAAAAAGGTCCGATGACTCCTCCAGCGAAAACGGCACACCATACAGTGACTTTGAGCGAGTGTAATGGCCCTTCGTGGGTTACACGCGGATTTTCAGTGCCCCAAAAGCGTACATTTTGCTTATTTACGTACCCGCTAAGATGGAAATGGGCCTTACCACTCATGATAATTTTTGATGAAAAATCATCTTCCTCTTGGTGGTGATTAAAGATGGCTTGAGCCTATGTTAGACGCGATTGGCGGTCAACAGTTAACAGCTGATGCACCGTCTGGACTTTGTACGGAAACATCTTCAAATTTTGTACCAAAATTCGCTGTAAAGACCGTCGACTGATACCCATTTGCGTGGCACGTCGTCTGGTCGATGTCGACGGCGCTTCCATGACATCCTCGGCTACAGCAGCAATATTCTCTGCAGAACGGCTACTCCGGGGTCTGCCACGCCTGGCAGCATCTCGTGTTGTGCCAGTCTCTTCGAGGCGAGCGGTTAAACGTCGCAGTGTTTCACCAGTAGGCGTTGAACGGCGAGGAAATCTGCGACGAAATTCACGTTGTGCCAAAGTCACCGATCGATTATTGGTCAAATAAATAGTCAGCAATATTCCGCATTCTGGAGCAGGGTAGCGTAACATTGTTTATTAATGTGTATTTCGCATGGGTTTACTACACAAAAATCACAACAGAACTGACATTAGGGGCCAATCGCAAAATTGATAGCATTTTCTGATAGGAGGATTACTTTAGCGCCACTTGTTATTTGACTGCAGATTATTGCTGTCGGATGGCTTACGTAACTCAAGTACAATTTTTACAACACCTGCAAATATTAGACACTTGGCAAAATTAAAATGATTCGGCCAGTCATTTAGAAAAATAATGAGCTACAAAGGGCCACTGCGAGTTCCTTGCGGAATATCCAAATAAGCCGCATTAAAGTTTTAGAGAAAATAGAACTGAGTTTCAGAAAGAATTCCTGTTCTTAGAAGGCTGGCGCAGTATTGTAAGAGTTTTCCGCTGATGCCATAATAAATATCGGAGCTTAAGCTCTTTAATCCAATAGTTCCAATGAAATGTCTTATAAAAAATATATGTTTGTATGTGTGTTTCGTTCACATTCTTTGAATTTCCAAAGTTACCTAAAATAAAAATTTACACATTTTACAACATATCGACATTTTTCAACTTATCGAAGGCATTTACAATTGCAACCAATGCGTTTATTAGTAGGCGAATGCTGAAAAGAATTCCATAGAACCAAAATACAAAAACAATAAACACATTTCACACCGACGAAATAAACCAAGAGTTATAATACAAATATGAAACTAAACACACATAATGCCTATGTATGTGTGTGCTTACTTGAAAATATTTACATACAAATACAGAAAAAGTGAAATAATTTAACACGACTAAAAATGTTGACGATGTGTAGAAATTTAATGCTATGAAGTTAAGTAAAAATTCCATTAATACATACATACATACAGAAACATACTCATATATATACATAAATGCTGCTATTTTTGCGCCTCGTTGTAATGTTTATGGCATAGAAAAAGCATAGAATTAAAAAAAAATAAATAAAATTAAAAGAATATAACATCCAAATGGCGAGACAAAGGGAGAAATTCATGTGCGCGAACGCATATGTCACAAAATAATTAAAGCTGTTAATCAAATTTGCATTTAGCTGACAACTACAATATATTATACATAAAAATATACAAATATTTAGGTTTTATCAATGCACCCTCTATTCCAGAAGAAAAAAACCAAACAGTTTTTATAAATAAATGGAAATTATGCGATATGAAAAAAAAATTTAAACAAAAGGCTGATATCAATTCCGTGCTAAGCTTCGAAGGTCTTTAAAGAAATACATCAAATGTCACAAAAAGTATCTACTTATAAGATTGCTTATCGTTTGATTGTTTAAAACTAACAAAGCCGCAGATCTCGAATTTGGTGGATATCCTTACTGGGCATTGTCCCTTAGGTATACATGCAGTGCGACTTGGGATTGCATCAAGTGTTTTCTGCAGAAATTGTTTGGAGAACAAGGTGTAATTATTCCAGCAGCATTCCAATTTTGCTATACCTACGGATATTTTTTTTTTTGTCGGGACTAGCAAGTGCAGCACTCAGACATTAATTAAGTCCGTTGCACTACACTTGGATTCACTTTTAATTTGCTTTAAATCTACCCGATCTCCGAAGAAATCTGAGTAGATCTTGTGGTGCCAAGGAGCCAAGATGGTCGCTCCTTAACATATCAGTGCCAACGACCTCAAACCTGATTCGAGCGAAGGCGGAGCAGACGCACAAGAAGTGGTTCGCCGTCTCATCCTCCTCTTCACAAGCTGGGCAGAGTACACTGCCTGAGATGCTCAACCTTTCCATGTGCTTCGCCCAGAGAAAGTGGCCCTGTCTAACGCCCTTTTTTCTTTGATTTTATCAACATTTTCGACGACAAGCCTGCCTGTAGGAGATGCATTTTTAACACCAAATATGCCTGAATGCAATCGACGAAACCACAAATGCACGGAATTAGCTGTTACAGTATCGGCACCATAAACACCATTCACAATTTTTGCGGCCGGGCTTGCATTTTCGCCTTTATCAAAGAAAAACTGTAAAATGTACCGATTTTTCTCTTTGTTTACTTCCATTGTTAACACCCAGTAACTCATAACTAAATGCAATAAACAAACAACAGAAAAAAAATTGTTTAGTGTGAAATATCACCATGAACAGGAAATTTGCTGGCTCCTAAAACACTCAGGCTAAAAAGCCCCTTGTATTTAAAGCTCTGGAAAAGGGGTAGATAGTCTAGAAGGGAACGAGAAAAGTATCAGAGAAAGAGAAAGGAAAGAATAGAGGCAGAGATAGAGACAGTTAGTCCTGTGAGAATTTTCCAGATTCTTTGGCAAATCTGTAAATATCCTCCAGTTTTAGAGAACGAATATTACTCATTTTCATGACATCGGAACTCCAAACTCGTAGCCGTGCTCTAGCAAAGGCAGTACACTCACAGAGAAAGTGCGCAGTGCCATCCGCCTCCTCCAAGCATGACAGGCCTTCTTCAATGATTCCAATGGTGGTCATATGCTGACCCCATGGGTTGTGTCCTGTAATGATACCGGCCATCAACCGAACGCCTTTTCTTCCAAGCTTTAGTAGAAACTTTGATAGTTTTCTGTTCGGACTTGCCACAAAACACTTTGCAGTTCTGCAGCGTTCTAGACCAGACCATCGCTCTTTATGTAGATTGCCTACATAATCGCTGATCCAATTCTTGATTCCTGCGGAACTGATTCCGATTATTGGCTCTGGCCGTTGTGGGGGAACCGGACGGTTTGCCAATTCGTCGGCAATTTCGTTTCCTTGAACACCGGAGTGTCCTGGAACCCATATAAGTACAAGCCTTTTTTGTCCTGCGACAGAATTGAGCTTCTTCTTCTTCTCTTTGAGGTTTGCTTCGCGTTCTCCAGGGCCTTCAGTGCTTCAGCCTGACTGTAACTGAAAACTCCAATTTGTTTCCCGCTCCATATCCTCTCGATTATCCATTCGTCTACTTCGGCTCCCTATAGCTGGATGCCGTAAGTCCAAATGGGTTTAACTACGGCTTTGTACAGAAGAAGTTTATTTTGTGGAGGCAGTAGTGAGCTTCTTCCCATAAGCCATTGTGAAGAAATGAGTTTAAGACCGAGTGTTTGCGTTTCGTCATTATGTCTTTATTTCATAAAATATCCAAATATTTCACGTTATCCGCTTGTGGAAGCTGCTAATGGCACAACACATGTTTCTACAGGTGGCGCAAAAGCAACCGTGCGATGTTTTTTGGCTGTATTTAAAAAATTTTTACATCAAGTCGCGAATATGATGTCATGTAAATGGCCGTCGCCACAGTTGATTGCCATTTGAGCTCTTTTTATGGCATTTTCCATCACTTTGGCCAAAACTTCCGGCGATAGGTCCTCACATTCTTGACGGATATTGTCTTTAAGAGGTGCAAGAGTCTGAGGCTTGGTGACATAAACCCGCGACTTCAAAAAGCCCCACAAAAAGGAGTCTGGAGCTGACCGCTGGCCAGTGCAAATCGCCAAAACGTGAGATTAGGCGCCGGGAAATGCATCCTTCAGCATACCGGTTGTGGCACGTGCAGTCTGTGCCGTTGCACCATCCTGTTGCAACCACATGTTTTCCAATCCCAATTCATTAAGTTGCGGCAAAAAGAACTCGTTGATCATTGCTCTGTAGCGCTCACCATTCACAGTAACCGTTTGGCTCGCGACGTTTTCGAAGAAAAAAGGTCCGATGACTCCTCCAGCGAAAACGGCACACCATACAGTGACTTTGAGCGAGTGTAATGGCCCTTCGTGGGTTACACGCGGATTTTCAGTGCCCCAAAAGCGTACATTTTGCTTATTTACGTACCCGCTAAGATGGAAATGGGCCTTACCACTCATGATAATTTTTGATGAAAAATCATCTTCCTCTTGGTGGTGATTAAAGATGGCTTGAGCCTATGTTAGACGCGATTGGCGGTCAACAGTTAACAGCTGATGCACCGTCTGGACTTTGTACGGAAACATCTTCAAATTTTGTACCAAAATTCGCTGTAAAGACCGTCGACTGATACCCATTTGCGTGGCACGTCGTCTGGTCGATGTCGACGGCGCTTCCATGACATCCTCGGCTACAGCAGCAATATTCTCTGCAGAACGGCTACTCCGGGGTCTGCCACGCCTGGCAGCATCTCGTGTTGTGCCAGTCTCTTCGAGGCGAGCGGTTAAACGTCGCAGTGTTTCACCAGTAGGCGTTGAACGGCGAGGAAATCTGCGACGAAATTCACGTTGTGCCAAAGTCACCGATCGATTATTGGTCAAATAAATAGTCAGCAATATTCCGCATTCTGGAGCAGGGTAGCGTAACATTGTTTATTAATGTGTATTTCGCATGGGTTTACTACACAAAAATCACAACAGAACTGACATTAGGGGCCAATCGCAAAATTGATAGCATTTTCTGATAGGAGGATTACTTTAGCGCCACTTGTTATTTGACTGCAGATTATTGCTGTCGGATGGCTTACGTAACTCAAGTACAATTTTTACAACACCTGCAAATATTAGACACTTGGCAAAATTAAAATGATTCGGCCAGTCATTTAGAAAAATAATGAGCTACAAAGGGCCACTGCGAGTTCCTTGCGGAATATCCAAATAAGCCGCATTAAAGTTTTAGAGAAAATAGAACTGAGTTTCAGAAAGAATTCCTGTTCTTAGAAGGCTGGCGCAGTATTGTAAGAGTTTTCCGCTGATGCCATAATAAATATCGGAGCTTAAGCTCTTTAATCCAATAGTTCCAATGAAATGTCTTATAAAAAATATATGTTTGTATGTGTGTTTCGTTCACATTCTTTGAATTTCCAAAGTTACCTAAAATAAAAATTTACACATTTTACAACATATCGACATTTTTCAACTTATCGAAGGCATTTACAATTGCAACCAATGCGTTTATTAGTAGGCGAATGCTGAAAAGAATTCCATAGAACCAAAATACAAAAACAATAAACACATTTCACACCGACGAAATAAACCAAGAGTTATAATACAAATATGAAACTAAACACACATAATGCCTATGTATGTGTGTGCTTACTTGAAAATATTTACATACAAATACAGAAAAAGTGAAATAATTTAACACGACTAAAAATGTTGACGATGTGTAGAAATTTAATGCTATGAAGTTAAGTAAAAATTCCATTAATACATACATACATACAGAAACATACTCATATATATACATAAATGCTGCTATTTTTGCGCCTCGTTGTAATGTTTATGGCATAGAAAAAGCATAGAATTAAAAAAAAATAAATAAAATTAAAAGAATATAACATCCAAATGGCGAGACAAAGGGAGAAATTCATGTGCGCGAACGCATATGTCACAAAATAATTAAAGCTGTTAATCAAATTTGCATTTAGCTGACAACTACAATATATTATACATAAAAATATACAAATATTTAGGTTTTATCAATGCACCCTCTATTCCAGAAGAAAAAAACCAAACAGTTTTTATAAATAAATGGAAATTATGCGATATGAAAAAAAAATTTAAACAAAAGGCTGATATCAATTCCGTGCTAAGCTTCGAAGGTCTTTAAAGAAATACATCAAATGTCACAAAAAGTATCTACTTATAAGATTGCTTATCGTTTGATTGTTTAAAACTAACAAAGCCGCAGATCTCGAATTTGGTGGATATCCTTACTGGGCATTGTCCCTTAGGTATACATGCAGTGCGACTTGGGATTGCATCAAGTGTTTTCTGCAGAAATTGTTTGGAGAACAAGGTGTAATTATTCCAGCAGCATTCCAATTTTGCTATACCTACGGATATTTTTTTTTTTGTCGGGACTAGCAAGTGCAGCACTCAGACATTAATTAAGTCCGTTGCACTACACTTGGATTCACTTTTAATTTGCTTTAAATCTACCCGATCTCCGAAGAAATCTGAGTAGATCTTGTGGTGCCAAGGAGCCAAGATGGTCGCTCCTTAACATATCAGTGCCAACGACCTCAAACCTGATTCGAGCGAAGGCGGAGCAGACGCACAAGAAGTGGTTCGCCGTCTCATCCTCCTCTTCACAAGCTGGGCAGAGTACACTGCCTGAGATGCTCAACCTTTCCATGTGCTTCGCCCAGAGAAAGTGGCCCTGTCTAACGCCCTTTTTTCTTTGATTTTATCAACATTTTCGACGACAAGCCTGCCTGTAGGAGATGCATTTTTAACACCAAATATGCCTGAATGCAATCGACGAAACCACAAATGCACGGAATTAGCTGTTACAGTATCGGCACCATAAACACCATTCACAATTTTTGCGGCCGGGCTTGCATTTTCGCCTTTATCAAAGAAAAACTGTAAAATGTACCGATTTTTCTCTTTGTTTACTTCCATTGTTAACACCCAGTAACTCATAACTAAATGCAATAAACAAACAACAGAAAAAAAATTGTTTAGTGTGAAATATCACCATGAACAGGAAATTTGCTGGCTCCTAAAACACTCAGGCTAAAAAGCCCCTTGTATTTAAAGCTCTGGAAAAGGGGTAGATAGTCTAGAAGGGAACGAGAAAAGTATCAGAGAAAGAGAAAGGAAAGAATAGAGGCAGAGATAGAGACAGTTAGTCCTGTGAGAATTTTCCAGATTCTTTGGCAAATCTGTAAATATCCTCCAGTTTTAGAGAACGAATATTACTCATTTTCATGACATCGGAACTCCAAACTCGTAGCCGTGCTCTAGCAAAGGCAGTACACTCACAGAGAAAGTGCGCAGTGCCATCCGCCTCCTCCAAGCATGACAGGCCTTCTTCAATGATTCCAATGGTGGTCATATGCTGACCCCATGGGTTGTGTCCTGTAATGATACCGGCCATCAACCGAACGCCTTTTCTTCCAAGCTTTAGTAGAAACTTTGATAGTTTTCTGTTCGGACTTGCCACAAAACACTTTGCAGTTCTGCAGCGTTCTAGACCAGACCATCGCTCTTTATGTAGATTGCCTACATAATCGCTGATCCAATTCTTGATTCCTGCGGAACTGATTCCGATTATTGGCTCTGGCCGTTGTGGGGGAACCGGACGGTTTGCCAATTCGTCGGCAATTTCGTTTCCTTGAACACCGGAGTGTCCTGGAACCCATATAAGTACAAGCCTTTTTTGTCCTGCGACAGAATTGAGCTTCTTCTTCTTCTCTTTGAGGTTTGCTTCGCGTTCTCCAGGGCCTTCAGTGCTTCAGCCTGACTGTAACTGAAAACTCCAATTTGTTTCCCGCTCCATATCCTCTCGATTATCCATTCGTCTACTTTCAGGAAGGCAAAAACTTCTGTTTGGCAAACAGTTGCCATTTTTACACATGGCAAAGTGATACTTAGGTATTACCATCGTTTAAGTACCATCCGGCTCCAGACCCTATTTCATTCTTAGACCCATCGGTAAAGAAAATATCCTTCAAACTTCCCTGAATGCATTCTGGGCAGTTCTAATAAGGGCTCATTTGATAAGCTCATTAAGAAAAGTGAAATGTTTTATAAAAAATAAATGTTTGTATGTGTGTTTCAGATTCGCTCACATTCTTTGAATTTCCAAATTACCTAAAATAAAAATTTACACATTTTACAACATATCGACATTTTTCAACTTATCGAAGGCATTTACAATTGCAACTAATGCGTTTATTAGAGTGGGCAGTTCATAATTGGGAAAGTATGCGAAATTGTTCATCGGCGTAAAAGGCCAGTGTATTGGATAACAAAAAAGTGTATCAAAAAGTTGTGCCTTTTATATGTCGGGATTGGAAAACAAAAACAAATTTTAATCATCGAAAATAACTTGATTGTTTTTCAAAATATTCTCCATGAAAATCTATACACTTTTGCATGTGTTTGAACCAATTGTCGAAGCACTTTTGCCACTCTGAATGAGGTACCTCCAAAACATGCATTCTGAATGCCTCAACCGCTTCTTCAGGTGTCGAAAAACGTTGACCTCTCAGTTTGTTTTTTACGTATGGGAGTAAAAAGAAGTCAGGACTGCACGGCGGATGACCCATTAATTCGATGTTTTGGGTGCTCAAAAATGCAGTTGTTTGAGCCGATGTGTGAGAGCTCGCATTGTCCTGGTGAAGAGTGATCCGTCTTTGGCGATTGGTTTTCCTAATTTCTTGGAAGACAACTGGCAAACAAATGGTTGTGTACCACTCAGAATTTACTGTTCTGCGTTGTTCTAGTGGTAGGGTTGCGACATGTCCAGTTTTTCCGAAAAAACAGGCGATCATTTGCTTGGAAGTGCTTCGTGCGCGAACAACTTTTGTTGGATTTGGCTCATCTTGAAACACCCATACAGTCGACTGCTGTTTACTTTCGGGCTCATACGCGTAAATGCGTGATTCATTTGTCACGATGTCATAGACGTGTTTCGAAGCCCCGCGATCGTGTTTTTTTTTTTTGAGCATTTCCTTCGACCAATCGACACGAGCCTTTTTTTGAGGGATTGACAAATTGTGTGGGATCCAACGCGAACAAATTTTTTTGACAGTCAAATGTTTATGCAATATTGAATATATGCTGGTCCCACTAATGCCTAAGATTGTCTCCATCTCACGATAGGTCACATGACGATCTTGTAATACCAGTTCGCGCACAGCATCAATGGTTTGCGGAACAACAGCTGATTTTGGACGACCTTCACGAAATTCGTCTTGGAGTGAACTACGACCACGATTGAATTCACCATACCATCGATAAACACCGGTCCTTGAAGGAGCTTCATCGCCAAAAAACTAATTAAATTCATCCATGCAATGTTGCTGAGTTAATCCACGTCGAAAGTTGTAAAAAATAATCGCACAAAAATGTTCACGATTTAATTCGATTTTTGGACCGAGATGAATCTTTTAAGTTACTGTAAACAACACAAATAGCGCTGGTATTTCAAAACGTTCTGAGTACGTAAAAGTCAAAAAATGTCAAACTTTGCGATACAGCTGTCGTTTGCCAGATTGCAACAGCAGGGCTGCCAAATACCGACATATACAAGGCACCCCTCGTATACACCGATTATTCCTATTTATAAAAAGTTCGGTTTTTTTTGGAATAGAGAGTGCATATCGGTGAGTGTATGCGAATTTACATAATAAATTTATTGAAGTAGACAGAATGAAACTAAGTACATAAACAGATTTAAGTAAAATTAGTGCATAATAGATATTTAATGAAAATATATAAATATTTGATGATTATTATAAATGAAAAGTTGCTTAACAGAGTACATATGTACACACATAGGCGGGTAAAGAAAATATGCATCAATGAAAACGGGAGAATGTGTAAAAACGAATTTGAATGTACAGCTTAAAAAGCATTTCCTAAGTGTTAATGTACGAAGTGTAAAAGTCATAGAATAAATGTATGAATATGTAAATGAAAAAAATATATATATATATATAAATATATATAATATATGAACATATATCAAAACTAATGAAGAACATAAATGGTAATATCGATGAAGCAAATATATGAAAAGTGTATAAATTAGTAAGTTTCTAAAGTAAGATTAGACTTAACTTTAGATAGTATTTATTAAATTTAGCTACATATGTACATTGTACTCGATATTTAAATTGTTCACTTCTGCCATGAAAGTCTTGCTGTGAAGTGAGTGTGTGAAAATTTAATAAAATCCAATTTAGAGCTTTTCAATTGGATCAATCAATCACGATAAGAGAAAAATAAAACTTAAGACTTTTTGAATGTCTTAAACAATTAACTAATATTGATCTTTAGAAATTTATTATAAATGAACGAGGAAACAAGAAGTTTGAAAACTCAGTTTGCTGTCGAAAACGCCTACTTTACGCGTCAACACCCGAATGGTGGTTTGGAACGATGCTTTTAAATTTTTCGTCATTCCAGAAGATAGTTTGCAGTATCTAATTGGAAGTATTAAATACCAAATCAACTTCGTGAATTTCTTCTAATTATTATAGATGCCATTACAGTAGCAATTTTCATTGTTCCGGAAAGTGGTATTGCACAAGTGAAGGTGAAATTACATGAATTATGAATCAAATATTGGCTAAAATAGATATAAAAAAATATATTTGTTTTTATTTATTGTACAATATATTTTTATTTATTTAAACATAAAAACATATTTTTATTTATTTATTTTATGATTAAAATATTGAATGAATAAAATTTGTTTTTTTCTATTATTTAATAGATATTTCCACCAGAAAGTAGCAGACAAAATATTGAAAGTGAATAAAATTGATTTAAAGAAAAAAAACTAAATAATAGGTGTTTGGCCAAGCTGCTCCTCCTATTTGTGGTGTGCGTCTTGATGTTGTTCCACAAATGGAGGGACCTACAGTTTTAAGCCGACTCCGAACGGCAGATATTTTTATGAGGAGCTTTTTCATGACAAAAATACACTCGGAGGTTTGCCATTGCCTGCCAAGGGGCGACCACTTTTAGAATTTTTTTTTATAATATAATATTGCAGAAGATTTAATATATTTTCTTTGAGAAACACTCTAATTTCATACTATTTTTATTTAAATCTGTTAATTTTTTTTTTTTTGGGGTTTTGTTTTTATATTAATACCACACAATAATTTACTCATATTAAATAATTTTTCTAAGTTTCTTGCTATTGTGTGAAAATAAATACTCTGCATACTTTGATCTGATCTTGATTCAAAAACATTTTCATTCAGCTTGTTTACTCAAGGTGGCGCAAAATTAATCATCCAATAATTTTTCATATATTATTTCCTATTTGAAAAACCAAAATGATTTTGAGTAATGAAAATCTTTTTTTTGATCTTTACGCGCGAAAGGTTTCTCCATAAAATTACTAATGTCTGGCATTCGGGTACCTTCTCTTGCAAGTTGGTGTACCCTACAGCTCCCTGGTATATCACTGTGGCCTGGAACCCAGCATAAGATTATACGATATTGATTGGCCATCTCATTTAGAGATTGGCGACAACGTAAGACACTCCTTGATGTTGTTTGGAATGCATCCATCGCTCGTAGGGCAGCTTGGCTGTCTGATGGAATGCAGATATTCGTTGATGATATTCTGTTTATCTTTAACCATTTTAAGGCTTCATGAATAGCGTTTATTTTCGCTTGAAAAACGCTACAGTGATCCGGTAGTTTAAAGGATTCACTAATAGAAAGCTTTTCGCAAAATAACTCTGATCGTACACCGGTGTTTATTTTAGATCCAACATAAATATTATGATGAACAAAAATGTCAGGTGTAACATGTCCCGTACGACAGTGGCTAAAATTTATTAAAAACAAAAACGATAAATAATTTTTAAAATCAAAACCATTTTCAAAAGGCTTCAATATACAATAAAATACTTTAAAATATGTCACTTTAAAAAATCGTCTCAAATTCATTGATATCGGCGTTTGCATTGTTGGCCACGAAAACCATTGTTTTTGACCTATAGGAATATCCGCGTTTTTTGTTTTTTAATTAGCAGCAATTATAGGACTACGTACTTACGAGCTATGAGTCTCAGTTCAGTATATTACCAAAGAAACAAAAAAATTTTCAGATGACAGGTTTTTTCAGTTTCAAAAACAATAAAATTTATTCCTTGGTTTATTATTTAAAACACCTTTTGATTTTTTTTTTAAAGATAAATATTTTATTATTTATTTATTTCCGGCCGATGGGACTGTCTTCGCCTTCTTCGGACCAGATTCACCGGGAGAAATCCATTGTTTTAATTGTTGCTTAGTTTCTGGTGTGTAATGACAAATAGAGGTTTCGACGCCAGAATTCCGTCGTATCTCGCTTAAATTACTCCAAACACTGCTTCGAAGTTAACAGCTGCATCCGGTTATTGTGCACCGTGAGCAATTGCGGCACCAATCGGGGCAACAATTTTTCATCGCCACCTTATCATGTAAAATATTAATTGCCGTTCCGGTCGACACTCCTATGGTCTCTGTTATTTCGCGCACTTTCGTTCGTCAATCAGCGAGAATCATGTCGTGGACTTTGTGAATGATTTCCTCGGTAACCACGTCTACCTATTAACTCGAAGACAGTAAAAGAATGTATCGACGTTTTGACAGACCTATCACAGTACTTTGTAATAAACCTGCTCTGGGTGCCGGGTCATAGAGACATAGAAGGCAACTGCAAAGCAGATGAACTGGCGAGATTGGGTACCACATTACCGATCCAACCAGACAAAGCGAACATACCTATACCTTTAGCAACTTGCAAGATGCTTATAAATAAACACACTATCAGTGCTGCCAACAAGCTATGGTCTCAGTCCCTGACCTGTGCAACTAGTAGAATGACGTGGCCGGAATGGGCCGCACAACCCGACTGTTGAAACTAAACAGGAAAAACATGAGAAACCTTCTCGGGGTCCTAATAGGGCATTGTCTGATTGGCAGGCATGCCAGTAGACTGGGTGAGCCCTATAACGACTATTGCAGAAGCTGTAACGACATTGAAGAAGAAGAGACTATAGAACATTTTCTATGCGGGTTCATGGCTCTGGATAGAAAAAGGTTCAATGTTTTAGGGAGAAAGCTCCCTGAATAACTTGGAAGAAGTAGCCAATATAAAAATAACAAGTATTGTTAGATATATCAAAGGCAGAGGTTGGTTCAATGAGGACAATGTAGAGTGAGGAGAGGGGACAGCCCTGGTGGTATCACAATGGGTCTACAGCAGGCCTAGCTGTGTCAAACGTCAACCACTATATCTACCTACCTACGTCTGCCGGGTGTCCTGGTTGCTACACATCAAAAGCGAATGTTCGCCCATGTTTAAATTCATCGAACCAATATCTAATTGTGATTTGATAGATGCAGCACACGAAGCTCTAACACCAACTTCCCTCAAGGACCGCCCGCTGTCATCAAACACGGGTACTTATTGAACCCCCCGCATATAAAAGATGCAATGCTGGCCCTAATACACTGCCTGGGGAATGCCTGTGGTGATTGGCTGGATATCGGAGTAGGCCTCATTATATTTGACATAGAATTGCCTGTCTTGAATGTGATTCTTTAGCATGAGTAAGAATTTAATACTATTTATTAAATATTTAGTCCTTTGAAACTTTGAAGTGCATTAAAAAATTAAATTGATGGGAAAATGAAAAACTGCAGCATAACTCTAAAGTGTCAAATGCATATGAAATTTTAGAAAAAAAGTTGATTGCCTAATGCCTTTGACAGCCATAAAGTTAAAAAAACTCTCAAAACCAAAAAAAATGCAAATAAAGAGTGATTAAGTTTCAAGGACCGGTGTTGATTTTAAATCAAATACAATTTTTTTTTTGAAAATTATTGTCATATCTCTTTATTATGATAATACTGGTATAGTTCAATTAGGTATGAAACCAAATATCGGCCCGATGGCCACCACGGTCTCAGCGGCACACCTCCATCCGATGGTCCAAATCTTCGATGACGCTGAGGCATAATTGAGGTTCTATGCCATTAATGTGCCGAATTATCTCATCCTTTAGCTCTTGAATTGTTACTGGCTTATCAAAGTACACCTTTTCTTTCAAATAGCCCCAAAGAAAGAATTTTTCGCGCAAAATAGCCATTGTTTCGTTAGCTGTGTGACAAGTGGCACCGTCCTGTTGAAACCACATCCATATCTTCCAATTCGGTCCATAAGAAGTTCGTTATCATTTCACAATAGCGAACACTATTCACAGTAACTGCCTGACCGGCCTCATTTTGGAAAAAATACGGCCCAATGATGCCACCGGCCCATAAACCGCACCAAACAGTCACTCTTTGTGGGTGCATTGGTTTTTCGGCAATCACTCTTGGATTATCATTCGCCCAAATGCGGCAACTCTGCTTATTGACGAATCCACTGAGGAGAAAATGTGCCTCATCACTGAAGGTGATTTTCTTCACCAAGTGCCCGATATACATTTTGATTTGAACGCCCGTTTTCATAATAAGCCTGAATAACTTTAAGGCATTGCTCGATTGTGTACCTTTCCATGGTTCAAATTGAATTAGTCTGAAATTGAAAAATGTCAAATGAAATGCAGAAAAACTTGATGTTTAGGTGTGGTGTACATTCAATATCGGCCGTTGAAATTTATCCCCCCTTTATATTCTACAAAATGACCACTCATAACAGCATTTATTTTGATGTGTTGGAGAGAATAATTGCAAATAACAAAAGTAAATTTTAAAAATTCAAATATACGGCATATTTTGAAGTGAATGATATTTAGATGCATATGTTTGCAGGCGAGTACACTGAAAGTAAGAAAAGTAATTTAAATAACAATAGCAATAACAATAACATATACTACCATACATAAAGTGAAAAATGTCAAACAATAATAAAACTAAATGTTTATCGCTCTAAATGGTCTTTCACAGCAAATCAAAGATTAAAAGCGCATTGTATTGTACATAAATAAAAGCTGAATAATTTAAATTTAAATCAACTCGTATCCATAAGCAACTAAATTAAGTATTTCGGCGTAATAAATACTTTAAATACTTTACTGGTAGCTTAAGAGCAAATTGATAAGAAAAACAAATACATTCAAAAGATTTCGGTTGACTAAACACGAAGTATTTTTCGCATTGCATATTTGTGCAGAGCGCTCTCGCATTTAACACTAGTATGTGTGTGTGCATGTATACCGACACCTGAAAGAGCATGGAAGAGTAGGTACTCAAAACGCATTGCAGTTAAGTGGAACAGAATAAATATCATACATGCATATGTGTGTATGTAGGTGAATCGCATCCCTTTAAACTCGTATATGAAAAAATAATAATAATTTGTACATAAATAACTAAAAGTGAAAATCAAATGGAAAACATACGCGCGTGCGTGTATTTGTAATTTGATATGGTATTAGCTTAATAAAAACGAACGTAAAAATTATATAAATATTATTATGTACTGAAGAATGAAAAGAAAAAAAAATATATATATAGATATATAGACTACGATAGAGATTGTTAGCTGTTTGATTTATTGTTAAATATTTATATGTATATGTATGTACTATATATGAAACCTTTTTATTTATTCTCGCGTTATATTTAAAAAAAAATACTAACTATTTAAGTAAGCAGAAAATGGATTGTATAAATATTTACATTTAATTTAAAATGCTGGCGAAAAAAAAAACAAGAAGAATAAAAACGTAAAAAAATAAAATAAATCGCATTGGTTTTTCTTTATTTGTAGTAGGCAGCTAACATAGGTGTTGAGTAATGCGGTCTAAGCTTCAAATGCAGATAAGATTTGATCATGAAATAATAACACGGTGCTACAAAATAAAAAAAAATCGAAAGCACTCTTCAAGTGATATAGTGCACGTTTTAGGTCAAGACAAGTGCAAGACAAAACTGTGTTTAGAACATTCAAAACACCCTCAAACTTTTTATTTATAGTTAAAAAACCGATTTATGGTGATTTTGATGAAGTAAAAAACATAACTAATCCATTTTTTAACCGTATGTGTATGTGCGTTATGAATGTGTATAATTCTAAGATTGAACGATTGACGTTCACAAGAAATTTTCAGTAACAAGCTCTGATTTGTGCAATTTTTCAACGTTTTCTTTAGTGTGATGCAACGGGCACTACAAATATACATACATATTTTTAAACTCCAATCAAATGTGCTCGAGATAAGCTATTTTTCATCTTCATACATTGAAAACTGTAAAAGTAACGTTTTTTTTTTAAGTTTTTTTCCACATTTTTTAAAATCCAGCTGAACCGAGACGGCGAGAGAATACCGCATGACCGATGGTGCTTTACTGCACTTACTTACTTACTTAGGTGGCCATAATAACCCGTTACCGAGTTACGGCCGACCTCACTAGCTCTCTCCAAAGTCCGCCTGCGTCTGCAGGTAGAGAATCGTGAAGGAGCAACTCCGAGAGGTGAGCGGAATAAGTTTTGGCAGTCTGTTAAGATAGCAGCTTAGCGACGTTTAGCTTTCGTTGCGTAGTGGGGCGCACGTTCTTCGCATTGCATAACCGCATGCGTATCTTGGCTGCGACGAGATAGTGGTCAAAGTCGATGTTCACTCCACGGAACGTTCGCACATCCTGCACACATGAAGCATGCCTTCCGTCGATCACAACATGATCAATTTGGTTGCGCGTTCTTTGATCAGGGGACAGCCAGATGGCCTTATGGATGTTGAGGTGTTGGAATCTGCTGCTACTAACTACAATGTTTCGCGCCGCAGCGAAGTCGATCAGCCTTAGACCATTGTTCGATGAGGTCTCGTGGAGGCTGAACTCACCGACAGTGGGATCGAAGACAGATTCTCGCCCAACCTTTGCGTTGAAGTCCCCGAGTACGATCTTCACGTCGTGGGCTGGACAACGGTCATATACTTGCTCGAGTCACACATAGAAATTGTCTTTGATGGTATCGTCCTTTTCCTCCGTTGGGGCGTGCGCGCAAATCAGGCTTATGTTGAAGAACCGTGCCTTGATACGGATTGTGGCTAGCCTATCGCTCACAGGTGTGAACCTAGAGACGTGAGACCGAAGCCTCCCGCTTACAACCAGTCCGAATCCTAATTCGCGCCGCTCCGCATGGCATCTGTAGTAGATATCGCAGCCTGCTTGCTTAGAGCAGCCTTGTCCTGTCCATCTTATCTCCTGGATGGCGGTGATAACAGCCTTAATTTTTTCGAGGGGCTTCCGCCAACTGGATAGAGGCACCTTCCCTATTTAGGGTTCGGACATTCCAGGTGCATATCCGTAAATCGTAGTCCGGTTTTCGTTTGCGATGGTCGTCAACGTTGAAGGGTTCATTATCCGAGGCTATTGCGGTCTTCAGTGGTTGTTTTTTGTTTTCCGTGGCGGGTCCAAAACCCAGCGCACAACCCAAATTTAATGTCCTGGGGGGACATTCGTCTCACACATTCGTTCACTGCCCGGCGGGTGCTCAGCAGCTATCCAGGATGGCCGAGGAAAAAACAGGATCAAATCCAGGGGGCTGTGTGTCGACTTGGATAAAGCAAGTGACAAGGATAGATCCCTGGAGTTTGCCAAGTTAAACCCAGTCAAGGCCGTTGCCTTGTATTGCTAAATCCCATACATCCTCTAAATCCCATACATCCCGTGCTTTACTGCACATTGTGACTAATTTTGAAAGACAGCAGTAAGTTTACATAACTATGAATAGATCTAACATATCAAAACTCATTATAACCAAGCTTACCTAATCCAAACTAACCAACCAAAGCTTGCATGACAAAGCAGAACCGTTTGCAATTTGCTGGTAAGCGTGTACAATTTAATGAGTGTGAAAGATCATCACTCTTGAATGATCAAGACCTATTAAAACTTAACATAGGTGCATCTAACCTAATCTAACCTTACCTATCCGTTTGATCACGCTTGGTGGCCGGCACTCTTAAATCAGCTAGAACGAATGCAAACTCCGTCTAATATTTACAGGCTTATTACAAATTATCTTACAGATCGCTGCGCTTCACTAAACTACGCCGACGCCAATGCAACAAAAGCAACAAATAGAGGCTGTATCCGAGGGTCTGTATGTGGTCCAATTTTTTGGAACATTATCATAGTTGAGCTTCTTTCTATGCCGCTGCCTGAAGGGTGTAAAATTCAGGCCTTCGCAGATGACATCCTTATAATAGTCAGCCAAAACTGTAAAAGAACTGCAATTTTACGCTAACTATGCTCTGCGCCTAATACAATATATAATTGGGGAGAGAATGTGAAGTTGACTTTTAGCGACACCAAGACATATGCTATGGCATTTAAATGCTAAACAAGCTGAACTATTTTTAAATAGCAATCGACTAATCTTCGTCAAAGAAGTGAAGTACCTGGGTGTAGTAATAGACGATCTACTGAGATTCACCAACCATGTTAAGTACGTTGTCGAAAAAGCTCAACAAGTATATAAAAACGTATGCCGATATGTTAGACCCACATGGCGTGTACACGCGGAAAACGTTATCACAATTTATAAACAAGTTGTGGAGCCAACTATAACTTACGCTGCAAGTATATGGGGCAAAGCCATACAGTTTAATTATATTCGCCGTCTTCTCCGCTCGTTCCAAAGACATTTCGCTACACGCGCAATCAGAGGCTTTTACACAGTTTCGGCCAATTCGGCTCTGGCGCTTGCAGGGTTCACACCGCTGCATCTGAAAATAAAGGAAACTATGCAAATCGAAAGTGTCAAACTATCTGGAGTATATGGTGAAACATTAAACGTTATGCTTGA
Source organism: Anastrepha obliqua (assembly GCF_027943255.1). Classification (NCBI taxonomy): domain Eukaryota; kingdom Metazoa; phylum Arthropoda; class Insecta; order Diptera; family Tephritidae; genus Anastrepha; species Anastrepha obliqua. The sequence continues at coordinate 38,382,003 of NC_072896.1, forward strand.
ACAACGTACTGCACCAAAAAATCAACTACATCCTTCCGAGCGTCAATCTATACGTTTTGAAAGTATAGCATCACAACAGGAAGCTGAAAATTTTATCGACGCAAATGCGACCCACATCTATACTGATGGAAGCAAGTTTGAAATAGGCGCTTGTGGATCAGCTTTTGTCGCTCATAAGCAAGATGAATACTGGACGTCACGTAAATTTAAATTACATAACATATGCACTGTCTACCAGGCTGAAGCTCTAGCAATTGACGCTGCACTGAAGCGGGCTCAAAAAGAATTGAAAACGGAAAAATTAGTCATGTATAGCAGCAGTCGCTCTTGTTTGGAAGCTATCCAATATCGGAGCAATCCCAATCCCTTAATAGCATCAATTCATTAGCACCTGCACCTTCTTCGGCAGGGAAACAGAATTGACTTTTACTGGGTCAAATCACACATCGGTATTAAAGGAAACGAGTGCGCAGATGAGCAGGCAAAAGAAGCTGCAAATCAAGGAGTTGATCGAGTATACACTGCATTTCCTTTAAGCTACGCTATAGGGCAAATTCGTCTTAAAATATTCGAGTCATAGCAACAGAAGTATGCCGACGATACCACTGGCTCCATTACGAAGACTTTCGTCCCAATTCTTGAAGATACGCAACTATACCGACAACTCTTTGGGATATCATTCGAATTCACACAGCTCTTTACTGGCCATGGTTTCAATAAGGCATACTTTACACTAGATTGCCCAAGGAAGTCATTTTGACTGCCTTTTTAGTTTCAATTAGAAAAACAATTAGATACGTATATAATGACACAATTTGTTAGAATTTTTTGACTTTTTGTACAACATATAAATGCGTTTATTAATAGTTGTAGTTACCTCCCCCTCCTTCATTTCCGTTATATTCATATGTGTTATACCTATATTGCCCAAAAACAGTCATTTTGACTAGTTAGGAAATTTTAAATAATCAAATTACTCTTATTGCATTGAGTAAATTTCTTATATGACCAGGCCGGCTCTATACTGAAATAACCGTTTTTCGGTTGCCGCCACATGATAATTTGTCGATTTGGCAGTATACTTGATAAGTTGCAGTTGCGTAATAAGCTAAAGTAGTCCTTGTTATTCGAATCTTTATACAGTGATACTTGTTCTAAGAAATTGTTTATTTTATTTCTTTTGTTCCCTAAATTCATGGAAGAAATGTCGAATAAAAGTGAGTTATTGGAAAAGCTAACGAACATAATTCTGAACTAATTCTGAACAAATTCTGAACTATCATCTGAAGATGAAGCGGATTATATTCAAAGTGAAGCATCTGACACTGAAGATAGTGATGAAGAGACGATCACCAATGATGAAAATAAAAGTGTCATCAATATGCCCAGGAAAAGGTGTAGGGTGCTAAATAGTGCAGACTCTGATCAAGAAACTGAAAATATCTTTCAGGAGACCGAAACAGCTGCCGATGGTACTGTATGGTCAAAATTTGTATTTTCAAGGGTGTGCAAGGCCCAACAGGCAGTGCATTCTCGTTGATAATAGATAACTATATTATCAAACATATAAAAAAGTGCACAGAAGAAGAAGGCCGCCGAAATTCGAGGAACGATTGGACAACATTATTACCGGAAATACGTGCATTTATTGGGATTTTATATTCTCGTGGAGCTTACGAAGCAAAAAATTTAAAACTGAGTTATTTATGGTCAGCAAAGTGGGGTTCCGAATTTTTTAGAAAAACTATGGCCAGAGAAAACTTCAAGCAAATCCTACGATTTATTCGGTTTGACAGAAGAAACGAAATAAGTAGACACCTACAAACAAATAATTGTGCCTTCGTTTCGGAAATATGGGACAAGTTCATTCAAAATAGTGAAGCTTTCTATCAACCAGGGCGAAATATAACAGTTGACGAGCAATTATTTCCGTCAAAAGCCAGGTGCAGGTTTACCCAGTATATGCCTAATAAACCCAACAAATTTGGTATCAAATTCTAGCTTGCATCAGATGCTAGTAGCAAATATATTTTAAATGGTTTTCCTTATTTGGGGAAAGATGAACAAGGACCATCGTCAATGCTTCTCAGTGAACACGTTGTTCTGAAACTTGTCGGGCCATATACCTACAAACTGTGGAAGAAATATCACGACGGATAACTTTTTCACTAGCTTGTCCCTCGCGACAATATTATTGGCCAAAAAACCAATTCTAGTTGGAACTTTTAGAGCAAACAAAAGAGAACTACCCAAAGCAGCCAAACAAAGGAAGGATAAGATGCCTCGTTTTTACACTCTGCTATATAAATCAGAGAATTGTGTTCTTACACTATATAAAATCAAACTAAATAAAATAGTAGCTGTTCTAAGCTCTAAGCATACATTTGTGAAAATTGATAAAAGTAATAAAAAAATGTTACCGGAATCTATACAATTTTATAACAGCACAAAATGTGGAGTTAGTATGACGGATGAAATGACCAGAAAATACACAGTAAAATCAAGTTCTCGTAGATTGCTCCTCCAAATATTTTTCAATATTTTAGATTTGGCTGCAATAAATGCTTGGATCCTTTACAAAGAAACGACAGGAATACAAATACAACGAAAAGAGTTCTTGTTTCAATTGGCACAACAGTTGTCCACTGAATATAGAGCTGCAAGACAGAAAAATTCATCAGAACATGAAGACCTAAAAAGATCAACTGCAACATCATCAAATGCAACCCATTCTAACAAACGCAAAATTTGTCAAATACGACTTTGCCACAAAACCCAAACAAATAATATACCTATGTGCAAAATGTCAAAAATATGTTTGCAGGAGATGAACACATAAAAAGATTTCCACCTTAATTTGCATAAAATGTACAAATAAAAATGAATAAATTATTTTATTTTTTCCAAGTGAAGCAAATTTTTTTTATTGTTAATATGTACTAATAACTGTAAATAATATAAAAAATATTAAAAATAACTTTAAACAAATTTCTTTACACATTAGTTATTCTTTCATAATGCAGTCATTTTGACAACATTTGGGCAATATAGGTGTATACTAACTTTCAGTCTTTCTAGTGCTAAAGTAATTTAAAATCATTGAGGAAGACTGGTGCCCGTGTGACCAACTCACTGTGCAGAGTATGCATCATCTTTTGCACGACTGCCCACGCTTTCACAAAGCATGACAGGGACACGAAACATTCTGTGCACAATATGATATTCCAGCATTTAATATTAAACAAATTTCAAGGTATCCTAGTCTAATTTTGTCAAAAAATTTATCGATAATTTAAAAAACTTCAATATTTCAAACATTCCTACCTCATGACTTAATCCTAATAGTATTATAGTAGAATAACTAATAAACTGCTTGTATCCAATCGCAGGCATTTTATTTCAGTTGGCTTTGTTAAACTATAAAATATGTATGTAATAAAAAAATATTTTTAATATATCTGAATGTCATACTGCACACACATATATGTAGTATGTATAAAAATATTTGCACTAAAATATAAATTACTCGTAATTGAAATATTGTTTGGGGAAAGAGTAACGTCGTATTTTGTCAATTGAGCGCGACATTTAAACATATCTTGCGTTGTACTTATTGCATCCAGTCACACTAAACGGCAATTTGAAGACGACATTCTGTACTACAAGTGTCTCTTTGGCAGTGTTGTGATCGTACGTTTCAGTCTTAAGTTATAGCGTGTCAAAGATGGAGTTCACCAAGCAAGAAATTCGTCATATTTAACGTTTTTACTACCTTAGAGGTAAAAATGCAACGAAGGCGCGGGAAAAATTTGTGAAGTTTATGGGCCTAATACTGTAACGTTTCGCACAGCACAGCGTTGGTTCGATCGATTTCGTTCTGGTGTAGTAGATGTCGAAGATGCACCCCGTACTGGTAGGCCAATCGTCGTAGAGACTGATAAATCGTTGAAATTATCCAAAGAGACTGACATGTGAGCATTCGCTCGATTAGTCAGGAACTAGGTGTATACCACAAAACCGTTTGGAACCATTTGCAGAAGATAGGATTCCAAAAAAAGCTGGATGTTTGGGTGCCACACGTGTTGATACAAAAAAATCTCTTGGACCGAATCAAAGCTTGCGATTCTCTGCTAAAACGGAACGAACTTAATCCATTTTTAAAGCGGATGGTGACTGGCGATGAAAAGTTGATCACGTACGACAACGCCAAGCGAAAAAGATCGTGGTCGAGAAGCGGCGAGCCGGCCCAAACCATCGCCAGGCCCAGATTGACCGCCAGGAAGGCTTTGCTGTGTATTTGGTGGGATTGGGAGGGAATTATCCACTATGAGCTGCTCAACTATGGCCAGATCCTTAATTCGGTCCTCTACTGTGAGCAACTTGACCGTTTGAAGCAGGCGATTGACCAGAAGCGGCCAGAATTGGTCAATAGGAATGGTGTTGTTTTCCACCAGGACAACGCTCGTCCTCACACATCTTTGATGACCCGCCAGAAGTTACGGGAACTCGAATGGGATGTCCTATCGCACACATCATATAGTCCGGACCTGGCACCAAGTGACTATCATCTCTTCCGGTCCATGCAAAACGACCTTGGTGATACCAGGTTGGCCTCAAAAGAGGCTTGCAAAAAAGAGGCTTGTCTGCGTTTTTTGCAAATAAGGAGGGGGGTTTATAAAGGGGCGATAATGAAGTTGCTTTCTGGCCACAAGTTTGCGAACAAAACGGGGCATATTTGACTTGAATTGGAGAATTCTAAATACGTTAAATAAAGCGTCAAATTTCGATTACAAATACGACATTTCTTTTTCCCCAACCCAATAATAAACTAGTCGAAACGCAGTAAGCGGCTAGAGACCAAGGAAAAAACAAAACCCTAACCTAGTCACTCGGTAATGGAGCAAAGCTTCTCACTGCCGGGTACCCTCGAACATATACCATACATACTTACACATCTATACAACCACATAAACGAACCTGTATGAATGTGTGCCGTTGAGGGCAAATCATATGAAAATGCGTATGTATGTGTGTATGTATGCATGGATATGTGAGTTGTTTGCCAGTACACTCACAAAACGTTCTAACATTTCAAACGAGAAGTGGTACGAAATTAATGTTGAACATATTTTGCCTGGAATATTAGCAGCAATAACAACAACAAAAACCATTACAATGATATCAGCAATTGCAAAATTGTGCAAAACCATATCAACACTAAGAACTGCAACAGCAGCTACAATAACAAAACCGTAAACATTTTACAATATTATACAAAGTGGCAGCCAACAGCAGCAACAGCAAACAATTCCAGCCGCACAAATTAAAAGCATACGCTCGACACCAACATATCGTACACTGGCCTCCAGCACGTCTGATGCAGTTTTCTCCACGCTGCTGCTGCGCTCTCTACTGCCAACTGTACCCTCAACTAATTCACAAAAGGAGCCACATTAACCCCGAAGCAGGGAGGGGAGTGAAAGTGAGTCGAGTTATGAAGGCTGGGCTACGAGCTGGTGGTACACCGAGCTCAAAATTATAAGCAAAATTTAATTGCTTTTGACAGATTTTGACAAAATCCGCATGTTTTTGGGAGCAAAAAAATGCGAAATTCATACTTAGATACACTCATACGAGTATATGTGCATACGTATATATATAGTGCCTAAAACGTTATATGATGCATGGGAATGCACTCATATGCAAGTTTTTACCAAATGTATTACACAAAGTTCGATAGAGCGTTTGTGTGTGTGTGTTTGAGAATTTCGCTCTGAGCGCATTAAATGATTATAATGCTGCTATGAAATGCACATTCTGGGCCCAAATGCATACTAACGTGCACACAGTACATCCACCTATATACGTACATACGCATGCAATATATTTATGTATTTCCTGCATGGATATGTGGAGTAATGTAGATGAATCGTATTGCCAAAGGGATTAAGGTAGTGAGTATGATGAGAAAAATACAGAATAACCTGTCCGATTTAAAATTGCATCTTCAGGAAAGCAGACGATTAGCAAACGACGTGCTAGATTTGGTCCCAGCTATGGTTGGTTGGTTTAAGTGGTGATTCTTCCAGAATGCAACCAGCGCTTTCGCACCATTTTGTTGCATGACCATATCCAGTCTGTGCTATTCAGGAACCTTATCAGGTTGTTGACATCTAAACCAGACAGCTGTTCCAGACTCTTGAACAGCGGTTTATCCAGGGTTAACATTCTGTCCCTCCATAGAGCAGGGCATTTACAGAGGAAATGGAAGATTGTCTCCTTTTTCTCCGGTCTGACAATTGTAAAGTGACAGTATATGTTGTGAGGAATGTCCAGTTTGGCTGCTTGTTCTCCCACAGACCAAAAGCCAGTTATGACTTCCGTTAGTCTCCAGGCGTCACGTCGCTTCATGTTTATCAATGCTGACGATTGCTTAAGGTTGCAGGTGGGCTATAACGTCCTGCTAATTTTGCATTTCGTCTGGTCTCTCCATCTACAGCTTGCGATTCGGAGGTATTTTAGGGAAATTGCACTCTTGACTGCCCCTAATGGTGTGAATACCGATTCTGCAATAGCGTTATTCATGGCAGATCCCCTTCTTACCAGTTCATCCGCTTTTTCGTTACCTTCGACGCTCCGATGTCCCGGGACCCAGATTAAGGTTACTTTATGGTTTTCGCTCAAGGTGGTAAGGCTAGTCCTGCTTTGCTCCACCACTTTGGAGGTTGTTGTAGCTGAACCCAGTGCCTCGATTGCAGCTTGGCTATGCGAAAGAATAGCGATATTGCGCTTAAAAGAGAAATCCGTGATTAGTAGCATACAATAAAAGACATAAAAGACTGTGAATGTTGTAGATTATTCCTTTTTGCCTTGGTATGGAACCACGTTAGGTTTTCGTCGACCCGTGCAAACTCATCAAAACGGCTACGTCCTTTAGGACGTCCTCTGCGACAGTGTGCTTGAGGGTTCCAGTCTAACGCCATTCTGCTTATTTTCTAACCTGGTTTTCGGATGGTATGCCCAATCCATCTCCAAATACGTTCCCGTATTTCAAAAGCAATGGGGTTTTGTCCGCTTCCTCGAGGGTAACTGTAGAGCCGATGAACTAGCGAGACTCGGCACCAAGTTGACCGATGAGTACATAGACAATGACATAGGCATACCCTTACAAGCATGTAAGCTACGTATCCTTGAAGAAATCGTAAGGAAAGCAAACGAAAGATGGCGTAATGAAGCTACCTGCAAAATCGCCCAGCAACTGTGGCCGACTCTTAGTGCTAAACGCACAGAATCTTTGCTAAGCCAAAATAAACACAGTCTTTGCACACTGATTTCAGTCATAGCGGGACATTGTCTAATAGGTAGGCACGCCCAAAGGATGGGTGTGTAGGCACATGACTTCTGCAGAAGTGGTCTTGATGAGGAAGAGGAAGAGACAATCTTACACCTTCTGTGCCATTGTCCTGCTCTATCCAGATGGAGACTTGCTATTCTAGGCAGACAATTTTTTAATGAGTTAGAAGACCTCAGTTCTATAGAAATCAGAGATATTCTAAAATTTTGAAAAGCACACACTGGTTTTAGGAGAAATAGGAAAAGCTCATCACACGGCATCGCAGTGGGCTATGAGCCTGAGTGAGTCCCACAGGACAACCGCTTCAACCTTACCTAACCAACCTTGTCCGCTTCCTGCGAGGAGTTGTTCGTCCGAAATTCAGTTGTCAGGCTTCCATATAAGCAGGATTGTTCTGAGATAAAGGTTAGTTGGTTTAAGGGTGACCGCGTATCGTAGTGCCACATAGACCGCAAGTTGTGTCCGTTGTGTTGCCCTAGAGTTCATTATATTAGAGATTTTTATTATAGATTTGTGTCAAGGGTATTAATTCGTTTCGAGAATTTTATGGGAGATTCGATTTTCAGGTCCGAGAGTACTGCAAGATTGTCAATTGTTGGAGAGCCTAGAAGAGCGAGTTGACTTCGGGCTAGGCCGGGACAACTGCACAGCAAATGCCTGCTCGATACTTCCTCATCTTCGTCCTCGCAGTATCTGCACAGGTCGTTTTGAGGAACCCCGAACCGACGTGCATGAGTGCCCACAAGGCAATGGCCGGTGATGAGAAATATTATATGCCTTAGTTCGTGTTTCGAAAGACTTATAAGGGTTTTTGTCTGTTTCAGATTGTAAGATGGCCAGATTTGTCTGGTCGTAACGCAAGTAGTTTCCACTCGCCACCTCCGATCAGCAATGCTGTGAAATTCTCGATCAATGAGCAATTTACATGTTGAGAGCAGAATGTGGATTGTGGGTAAGTTACTAACATTTGATTGCGCAGCTCCAGCTCTTGCGATCTCATCAGCTTTGCAGTTACCTTCGAATCCACTGTGACCTGGTATCCAGATAACTTGGACAGAATTCCGAACACTTGTTTCGTTAAGAGATAAGAAACAGGTTCGGACCACATCTGAGTGGGTATAAGAGGAGCTGAGTGCTCGAACGGCCGCTTGACTGTCAGTGAAAAAGCGGATATCCTCTAGTGATATTCTTGTTTCTATGAGAGTTTTCGCAGCATACCGGATAGCGCATACTTCCGCTTGGAATACACTACAGTAGTCGGGTAATCTAAATGATAGATTGATGTGAGGGGAATTGGAAAAGATTCCAAATCCCAATTTACCGTCTTGTTTTAAACCATCTGTATATAAAATCAGGGGGCCATCGATTTCGGTAAGATTTGCTTTCCATTCTTCCCTAGTTGGGAGTGAACAGGAGAATAGCAAGGGTGGTGATGGAAGACTTACATGATAGTCTATGTCAGAAGAGATAACAGTGTTCCTGTTCAGTATGGCCGAATGGCCAAGATACTTTTTCCATTTCGATATGGCATTCATGCGTGTCGCTGCTTTCGCTGCAATCGCTTTGCCAGCCAGATCGATAGGGAACAAGTAAAGCAACGTATTTAGAGCCTTCGTAGGTGTTGAACTTAAGCATCCTGTTATCAGGAGGCAGGCTGTTCTTTGGACTCGATCAATTGTGGCTACTCTACACCGTTTTTCGAGTGCTAGATTAAGGTTAACAAATGATTGTAAGCTTTGTGTGGTAGATACTGATATAAGCCAAGTTTCACAACCGTAGAGAAGAACAGATTTTATATTCAAATTAAAAATCCTTACTTTTGTGCTTTTTGTCAGTTGCTTCGAGTTGCTTCCATATCTATTTAGGCTGGCGAATGCCGCTTTACCTTTTTAATTCCTGCACTTATATCAATCATCCTTCCGCCATCTGGTGTAATCTGGCTTCCTAGGTGGGTAAATGTGTCGACGCTTTTGATTTGTTAGCCGTATACAGTAAAATTGTTTGCCTGTGAGGTCTTGATTTGCATGGAGTTCAAACCAATAAGCATGGAGATATTTGGTATCTTCTAAAACACTCAGGCTAATTGTATTTAAAGCTCAGGAAAGTGCAAGTGTAGATAGTCAAGCAGCAAAGGAGAGAAGTTGCGGAAGGAAAAAGATGGGATAGCATAGATAAATAGAGGTAGTTAGACCTGTGAGAGTTCTCCAGATTCTTTGGTAAATCTGAAAATACCCTCCTGTTAGAAAGAACGAATTGTACTCATTCTCATGACATCGCAACCTAAAACTCGCAGCTTTGCCCTAGCAAATGCAGGACACTGTCGGAGAAAATGCTCAGTGGACTTCGCATCCTCCAAGCAGGACAGAAAAATCGGGTCCTCAATGATTCCAATGCTGGTCATATGTTGACCCCATATTCTTTAATAATACCGACCATCAACCGAACAACTTTTCTTCCAAGTTTTAGAAGACGGTCCGACAGTTTTCTGTTGGGGCTTGTCACAAAATGAAATGACTGAATGAGCATGGATTTAGTTTTGTTCAGATTTATACGTAAACCAACGAACACTGCTTGGACATCTGCACATTTGAATTAAATTCAATTCGGGCTGGTTGATAATTTTTGAAATCAGACAAACTCATAGATAATGGGAAATCAAAAATTGTTGCTGAGGTTTATTTTGAATTAACAAATAATAAATAGTTTAACAAAACGGCTCATTAACGCTCCTTTCTTAATTTATTTTCCTTAAAGTAAAATTACTTAGCTAGAAAGGCATGGGTATAAAAAGTACTGTCCGAGCTGTCCACAAAACTTTGGAGTACCTGAAGCAAGCGTTGCGTCGAGAGTTGCATCCCATAACGGTAGGCGAACTACGGCCTAAAGTCCAAAATTTTTTGAAACTTGTGTATTCGTGCTAAAGGTGGCCACTTCGAAGCTGGCTGAATATAATGTTACTCAAACATTGTCTATAATATTTCACAATTTGTTTTGAGCTACTATCAATGATAAATTTTTTTTATTAAAAAATGTTGTAAACACTTATTTTTTGTCACCCTGTATATGGCTGAATTGATTTCTCTCGTTACTCCAAGCACTTTGATGTAAAAATGTCTGCACATGCCCATCTCAGTGAACGAAAAAATAGTGGCCCTGTACAGCGGTACGCTTAGGTATAAATGCTTGGTGAAGGTGGTGATTTTTAGCTGGGTCGGATTTTTGTTGTTGCGGTGAAATCAACATGTTTGCCTGACTCAAGGTCACGTGTCATGGGCATTCAAATATTCCGTGACCTTTACATCAAACATACGTAAATTCCGCCATTCTCATTGCAAATCCCCTGGCGAGCCATTATTATAACCTCCCATCGATTTTATGAAATTTATCATAGCTTAATTATTGTGAGAATCGAAATTGTTTCGGTTTTTTGAGCCACCCTTATACTCGTACACACATAAACGCACACTAATGCGAGAATTAGTGAAAGCAGTGTTTGTAATATATTTGGGTCAGTCAGTCCGAGAAAAGAAGAACAACAATCAGACAGACATACAGTTCACAAGCTCAATCGCACAAACATATTAACGTGTCCCGTTGTTTAGTTAGGACAAACTCGGAAGCTCTGTTTGTAAGCACGTCGGTGTCTACCATACATACAGAGATATGCAGTTACGGTCTCTAAGCATTTTCCTAACACACATTTAAATTTGTGTGGCCAACAAAAGTCGCAGACACAATTGCATCAGGAATGCTTGTGCAACAAAAAGTTGCACAAATACTATACGGGGATGCTAACACACAAAACGCACACATTTACAGTAAAACCACAAAAAAGTGCGCGCATAAAAGTGGAAGAAATGGCGCCATGCCTGGAGAGGAGCAAATGGACAACAAAAAGAGAAAAATTCAACAAAAAGCAAAAAACAAAAAAAAAAAAAAACAATCGTTTCAACACAAACAAGAGGACATTGCAATTGTTGCGCTCTTTCATGTGAACTGACACTAAATGGGTGGGAAATTTTAAGTGGCGCACAACGACGGAGCAACAAATGAAACATACAACTACAACTACAACTACAAATCCATTGAAACTACTTGCACAGCAGCAGGAAGTTTAGGGTCGGAAGTTTAGAAAAAAATACAAAGGAAATTTAATAAGTGTGGCAACGTTGGTTGGCTGTGGCGAATTAAATAAATATATTTTGTTGCTTTGATTGACGGTAAGTGGCTGCGTTTGCTCTAATGTATTTTTCCCTTTCGTTTACGAAGTTGTTTCTAGAATGCTCGACTGCTCAAATTAGGATAGAAGAAGCTCGTTCAATGAGCGAACCCTAATTAGTACATAACTGTATTTAATTTGGACAACTCTTTAATAGTGGACGTGATTTGTGAGTCGATTCAACATGAACATTTGGTCGTCAAGAGGATTTGTTCTTATTGGATACTGCATAATTTGGCATTTGCAAAAAAAGGACTCTGTGTCGATTGGTGTAAACGAATGTTGAAAAAATGCAGTCGAGGTAGTTCAAAGCACGTCTGTGACATCCTAATAGGTGGCGAATGTTGGATCCAGGCACACGAGACGGAAACAAAACAGGCAAACTTAATCCAACAAAAGCGGATGGCGGTAGAAGCACATCTAAGCAAATAGTTGTCTATTGATCTGTCCATTAGAGAAACTTAAAACAATCAATTCTGGATGGTGACACATTTACTTACTAAAAGTATTCGGATAATTACGGAAACTCTCATGCTAACTGGTGCACCGCAGGATACATAAAACAAGCCAAATCCTTCTCTCCTGATCTCTAAAGAACAAAGAAGCCTCTTCTTTACCTCTGTTACGGCGAACAAACATCGCATGGAATACTTTTGGGTTTGTTTTATCCACGTGGATCTTTACCATCTGGACCATCGAGAATGAACAAAAGGTCTGTCTAGGGTACGCAAAAGACTAACCATCTCATCGCCCAAGCTTCTTTGCCACGCAAATATCGTCCCCTTAGTATTAAAATAGCCTATAAATTTTTTGATGTTTTGAGAAAATGAATTTCAAACTTTTTGTCGAAAGTAGCTTTCACTGAAATCTCGTTATGTTTGTAAATATTTATTATTTTTTGACTGACGTTTTGACCCACTTTGTGGAACTAGAATTTGACAAAATTTTGACCACATATAAAATCGACGATGGAGAATCCAAAAATTCAATAAAAGAATAATAGCCTATGAGCACTTAGGCTATTGTTATACTAAGGGGACGATATCATCTACAAAATATATTTTTGGTTCGTTGAGAGACCAAGAGACCTTAGTCCAAAGCAGCATTTGTTGGCAGGCAAAATTTGGCAGTTAGATCTCAAAACTGGCATTATTATCGGTGTGAATGCTGATGCCCATCTTTCGATTTTCGTGATAACCACATAAGTGATTTTAGCCGAGTTTAATAAAGCACGCCAGTTGTTTCTTTTTCGTGCTAACTGGCGCACATTATGGTAAGTAGGTAGGTGAAGTGCCGGCCTGGCACTCCTCAAGTAGCACTCAAACGCCGTTTTGATACCACTATGAGACCTCCAACAGGCAAATATCTACAACCAGCCAGAGCTGTTGATATAATGGAGGAGATTGAGTGGATTTAGGTGGGCGCACTGCCCCAGGCTGTCAAAGAAAGGAACGCCCAGTGACCTTAGTCTTCTAGCTGCAAAACCCGGACATGCTCTACAGTGTCCTTCTCTGAAAGGTCCCCACAGCTTCTGCAATGTGGGTTAAATGGTAACCCTTGCTTTTCCGCGTGTGTGCCGATCGTCCAGTGACGGGTAAACACAGCTACGAGTTTGGAAATTGAATGGCAAGAAGTCCAAGAAACTTCCTGCGCCCTTCGTATATCGTATTGGGGTCAAAGGGTTTTCGAAATAGCACATGAAGAAATGTAGCTCCATCTTTTCTGCACTTTCCTAAGAAATAATTTGTGCAGTTCCCCTTTAACAACAGTCAGGGGAATGCCGATGACCGGGTAATTCAGTCCCCTTCCTGGCAAGCTCATCAGCAATTTCATTTCTCACTATGTTCATATGTCCTGGAGTCCAGATCTGAGGAATGTTACCTGGACACCCAAGAGATTTGATCTCCTCCTTACAGGAGTTTACTAATTTCCTTCTGTACCATGGCGTCGTCAGACCCTTAATCGCGGCTTGACTATCGGAGAAAATGTTAATATCTCCCTCGCTCCCGCGTTCCCTAAGCACCTCAGATACATACCTGCAGGATCGCAAATTATACGCATTAACCAAAATTAAGTTCTTCTCTATCTAATCTTTCTAAAATAGAGGAGACCCTCTCTCCGCTAACACCAGCTGGAACCGCATCGAATACTTTTAGAGCTGGAGCGTTTGTATTCGTCCAGATAATATTATATAGCCGGCAGAGCCACTGTATCTTTTCCACTGCACTATGACTATTTCGCCACTCATACAACTCATTATTCCATCGCCGACGATACTCACCGTCACCAATGTGCAAAGGTCAAAAAATCTTCAACAGAATCCTTCTCTCAAACACTCCAAGTACGTCTTATCGGATTTAAACATCGTACAAGCTTCGGCGCAATACAGTAGGACTGGCATCATGAGAGACTATAAAATGTGATTTTTGTTCGATGGGAGCTACTTTAGTACTCAATTGCCAACTAAGATCAAAGTTGCACTTGTCCACAGCGGTTTCCCGCTCAATTTCGCTGGCATTATTATCGGTGTTAGTGCTGGTTCCCACGCAAATGAAGTGTCTTACTATTACCGATTATTCGTTTGATGACAGGAGATACTTCGCCTTGGTCATTTTCAGTGTCATATCAATGTCACGAGCATATGCCATCAGTTATAGGCTTTTATGATATATGGGGCCTGGGCGATTAAGTTCTAGCTCGGAGAAGACCTTCCCAATTCTGATGGTGTTGCTAATATTGTGCAACGTTATTTTGCACAGACTTATAAGTTTTGCAGGCATTTCAAATTCAGACATCGCTGCGCATAGACAGATCCCTTTGGTGCTTCCGAAAGCGACGAAAATATGTTGTGTGCTGATTCGACGGGCATGCTTTTATCCGACCAAAATTTGCATAACAGCTGATGCATGAACCTTACCACTTTCTTGCTAATCAAGCGTCGCCCTACAGGCAGCGTCCTTTCTTTCTGCGGCAACTTGACATTCCACATCGTATTAATTATTTCGTATTATTCGGGCTCGCCGAAATGCGGTTTCATTTTCAGAGGCAGGACGCACACTCATTGATTTCATTGCTCATGCCAGCACTGTTGGACAGTATACTCTGAGAGCAGGAGTAAGAGTCGAGCGGTGCATCTTTAGGCTGTCTGTTCGGATTGGATTTTTCGATGTAGAACATATTTGTGTAATTAGACGTGTTGGGTCGGCTTCCGTCGGAGCGCGGGAGCAAGTGAGCTTCCCATTGAGGGACCGCGTATTTAAAGGGCATACTCCCAAATTATGCTCCTTAAATCGTTTTCTCGTCCTCAAATAAGGGAGTTCTGAACAGAGGCCTTGTTCTTTTTCTTTGTTGGGGTCCTTTTTTTTATGAGGGATACCAAACCCAGCGCACAACCAGCGATGTAAAGCAGATTTGTCTCCTCAAATTAACTCGCTTCACGACGGATGTTCGAAAGCTATCCAGAGGATATTTGGGTGCAGACCAATAATAGTTCTGACCATTCGCAAGAGAATGGTGGCCAGAAATTGAAGAATAGCTATATATATCTTAGTATCTCGAGATTATAACTTGCAACAGTGACGTGGGTGTTGAGATGGATGCAATGTTAGTTGTCGTGTTGTCGAAAACGAGTATAAAATCATTGAAAGAGTTGGTACGTGTCGTCTTTTTTTTACAGGTATTCCAGAACTCGACGTTTTGGGAATGTCTACCCGATGATTGATTTACTGGACCTGAAGCCACGCTGAAAAGGTCGCTGGCGATCAGAAATATTTCTTCCATAACTTGAGTACGTTTCTGATTTCGGTCACTACGTCGACATCTTTTACAAACCGCCGAACTTGTTCTCATAATTTTTTCTAATAATCAATTTCACTTTCTGAAGAGGGTTTGTCAAAGGATGCGGTCAGCTTAATTTTCTTAATTACTTAGATACCATGGCCATTGGGACTCTGGCACTCAATAGGCGGTCTACCGGGTGGCAGAAAGGGGCCTGTCATCAGTCCAACCAGCTCTCTTTTCTTCTTCTTTCTGCTTAATGACAGAAGAGTTTGCGACAGACGATCGGACATGACAGGTAACATCAGTTTAGTCCATCTGCAGTCTCTCTCAGCCTGCAAAGCTCGCTTTTGGGTTGTAGTAACCCATTTTCTATCCGTGGCTTTGATGGCCGCAGAAGGGAGTGGCAAAACGGGCACTGGGCCAAAGAAATTTGCTTCAGAGCCCATCCTAGCTAAGGAGTCAGAGGTCTCGTTACTCACGATATCCACGTGTCCCGGGACCCATGTGAGCATCAGGCTATTATGTCTACCGACATAGTTCAGCCTGGATTTACTGGACGCGACTACCCTTCCTATCCCTTCCTGTTGCTCTGCTACCACCAGCTGATACCGCATCGAAACTTTCAGAGCCGGAGCATTTGTATCCATTCGGCCAACATGAGCCAACCAACGATGCCGCTGAATTTTATTCGCTGCTCCATTACTAAACTATGTAACCTCATTCTCATTCAAGGTATTCTTTATATGAAGAATAACCATCTTCCAAATGGAGATAACATGCGTTTTTTGCTGATGGCAGATGGTTTCGTTAATTAAAACTTTTTCAGGACCAAATACATTCAATGGTTTACCATTTTCTGCCGAGAGCAACCGCTTTTAGAAAAATAATTTTCTTTAATTTGGTGTTTGTGGGTTTCGAACACTGGCTCTCCCGAGCAGGAGCTATTGGGACCGCCTGATTGGTCGTTGGAAAGGTCGTTAAAAAATAGATTAAGGCTTTTAAAGAAGGCTCTACTGCTTTAGTAGTAACACGAAGGAGAATTGGATAGTTGATTATCTTTAATTTTTGAACCGACTTCACCTTATAAGAGTATGTCTCGAGATCCTTCTTTATGCATCATCAGGCTGGCACGTCTAATGTTAAATTCGATAGCCAGTAGATTTTCCTGGATTGAGTAGCACATCCTCGATCACATCATCATCATTCTTATTTAGCAAACACAACACTTCCTTTGGAGATAAGTTTTAAATATTTCCCTAAAGCCTAAAGTGATTTATTTCATTCTGCCGAGATTTGTTGCCGATTGGCAGTCAAGAATTCAATCATAAAGGACGAGTCAAAGTGAGAATGGCCAAGAAGACCTAAAATTCAGTTTGTATTTGGACCACCCTTTATACTGAAATATATACATGTACATATATGTAAATATATCCACCGTCAGTGACAACACTTGATGACCAGCTGAAAGTGCTTTAAGAGCTCTTAAAGTTAATACGCGGAACTTAATTACGTCGTAGAGCTTGAAAAATAAAAATAAAATTGCGTAGGAGTAAAAGCGTTGTAACCGCAGGACCACAGACTGGACGAAGCAACTGATGGTTGCCGTGACGTGGGTGTGCATATGAAGGATTGGGAGTAGTTATGTGGATGAACATGAAAGTATAGACACGGAGAAGAACGCATCGTAGCCGGATGGTTTCGAACAATGAAAGTAAAATCATTACACGGAGCAGCAGTGTGTGCGAACTACAACAAAAGCAGTGATAAAAGAACTGAATATAAAAGTGGCAAGAAACAAGTAAACCGTCACCAAACCATCGTAGCATCCGCAACAGTGAAAAGCTTGCAGCAATCGGCCACAACTTCAGCAACAACAGCAACCATCAGCTGAAAACACGCAAGCAGCAAGAGTCAGAACAGAAGCAGTAACAAAAAAATAACAAAAACACGCCTTAATAAGTGCAAAAAAATTAATAAAAGAATTATCAGTGCATCGGTGACTCAATGAATGAGTGAGTGGACAAGTGAATGAGTGATGGCAAAATGCAAAAAAAAATAACATTGAAGAAAAAATTTCCAGCAACAAAATGCTTGGAAACTGCGACAATAGCCTGTAGTTAACGGCGAATAGGACGATAACTATCAGTCAGAACGGTAAGTTGCTGATGCAACACATCGAAACTGTTAACTCCGATAAAACTATGCAAAGGGTGGTTAAATTTCAAGGGCCGATGTTGAATGTGAACCAAACCTAAACGTCAATGACACCGTTGGATTTCTTTCTTTGGGGTTATTTGAAAGAAAAGGTGTACGTCGATAAGCCAGCATTAATTCAATAGCTAAGGGATGAAATAATTCGGCACACTAAAGGCATAGAACCTCAATTATGCCTCAGCGTCATCGAAAATTTGGACCATCGGATGGAGGTGTGCCGCTGAGGCCGTGGCGGCCATTTGGCCAATATTTTGTTCCATGCGTAATTGAGCTGTACTAGTATTTTCATAATAAAGAAAAATGGGAATAATTTCCTAAAAAAATTGTATTTTATTCAAAATCAACACCGGCCCTTTTAACTTAACCACCCTTTATTTGATTTCGTTGAATTTACTTACAAACTACAGGCGTAGAAGACACTGCGAGTGTGATACGCGCCAAAGTCATTCATATTGGCCTTTCTAGCAAAATACACACATTCATACGCACACAAACTTCCATACGCTCCCAACAGAAAAGATTATATCAGAGCAAAAATTTGCTGCCAAAATTTCGGTGAACTTTTTTCGGGATCACAGGATTTTTTTTACAATATAACTTTTCGAATAATGATAAGTAAGAATTTATTAGATAAGAAAACTTGAACATAACATGAAATATAGCGAATTAAAATTTGAGATGAACTGCTTTTAAAAATCCCAAATTTATGAATACAGACAAACCTTAAAGTAAAGCATATTTTAAATTCCCATTAAGAAATCATGTGATTCTGGAATGCATAAATCAGAAATAAGAGTGTAAATACAAGGCGCAAAATTAATCATCCATTTCTTTTAATAACTTTTTTCTTCTTCTTAACTGGCTCTACAAAAGGCTTACGCGAATTTGGTCGAGTTTAACAAAGCGCGCCAGTCGTTTCTTTCTCTAGCTAACCGGCGCCAATTGCACACACCCAGTGAAGTCAAGTCCTTCTCCAACTGATCTTTCCAACGATACTTTTAGAACCGGAGCGCTTGTATCCATTCGGACGGTCCTCGCACTCACGTATTGCGGCCTCTCGTTTCTTCCAAAACGGGACCAAAAATTACCTCCCTGCCTACCCTGGCGTTGAAGTCGCCAAGCACGATTTTTATGTCGTAGCGGGGGCAGCGCTCATAGGAACGTTCCAAGCGCTCACAGAAGGAACCTTCGGTCGCATTGTCCATCTCTTCCGTGGGGGCGTGGGCGCAAATCAGCGAGATTTAAAAAAAACGGGCTTTGATGCGGATTATTGCGAGACGCTCGTCCACCGAAGTGAACGACAGTATTTGGCGACGAAGTCTCTCTCCCACAACAACCCCACACCCGCTTCTTTACATGGTAGCTGTAATAGACGTCGCAAAGTCCTATGTCTTTCTAACCCTGCCCCGTCCGTGGCATTTTTTGAACGGCAGTGATGCTAGCCTTTTCTCTCACGAGAACATCAACCAGCCGGGCACCTTTCCCATTAAGGGACCGGACATTCCAGGTGCATACCCTCAAATCGTAATCCTTATTTCGTTTGCAGTGGTCGTCACCAGTATGGGGAGGTCTCAACCGGGGCTTTTTTAATATTTTAATTGGAGGGGACTTTTAAGTGGTGGGTCCCAAACCCAACGCACAACCAGCTTGAACCATATGAAGAAGAGTTGTCCTGGCCACTCCCAAGTGAATGGCGATCAGTAACTTTACTCACTTGCGTGGACTTCTACATATGGAACCATGCTCCACCACACCACATTAAGTCACTCCCAAACGCTGGTAGATCGAGTTTTAGCAGGACCGTCGATCCTTTCAGGATGAGTTTCATGAAGGCTATCCAAAGGTTGAAATGCCAGAAACAATCAATTGAATTGTGACGTATTGCGAGATGGAGGCGTAGTTGGATATTAGGGGGGCCAGCTTTCATTCACTATTGCATGAACAATTGGTCGTCAAGAAGATTCGTTCTCGTTGGATACCATATGATTTTATAAAGAAATATTTAAGAAATTCAGCCGCTGTGGTTCAAAGCACGTCTGCGACAACGTAACAGGTGATAGATCTTGGATTTATAGATGAAATATGAGCCGGAATCACAAACAGCAATTCACAGTATGGGTGTTCCAAGACTAGCTTAGTCCAACAAAAGTTGTTCGCGGAAGAACTTGCGCCTCCCACAAGTGGCCGCCTGTTTTTTCGGAGAATCTGGTAATATCGGAACTGTACCACTACAGGTACCTAAAACAGTAAATTCGGAGTCGCACACAACTACTTGCAAGCCCGAAAATTTCGCAAAATTAAAGAAAACCAACGAACCCTAGTCATCCTTCACCAAGACAATGCGAGTTCTAACGTAACGGGTCATTTAAGAGAGTTTTGACGTGATAAAATGCGTCGTTGTCTTGCTCATGCGTCGTTATCTTGCTCATGCGTCGTCATCTTGCTCATAGGGCGTTACCTTGCTTGAACTGCATGTTATGTTATGCTATGTTATGTTATGTTATGTTATTTTATGTTATGTTATGTTATGTTATGTTATGTAATGTTATGTTATGTTATGTTATGTTATGTTATGTTATGTTATGTTATGTTATGTTATGTTATGTTATGTTATGTTATGTTATGTTATGTTATGTTATGTTATGTTATGTTATGTTATGTTATGTTATGTTATGTTATGTTATGTTATGTTATTACCTCCTTTTTTATTTATATGGTTTAGATAAGTTACGGGAACGGTTGTGTAATGTTTCATGATCCCCGCGGACAGACTCAACAATGGCGATGAACTCAGATTCTAATATCTGCATAGAATGCTAAAAAATGTGGCCCAAAATAGGCGACTTTGAATTTATAATCAAAGGTTGCTGCCCATTAAAGCCTATTCAAAGTCATAGGCATTCATGGACTGCGCTTTAAGGTGACTTTCATCTGGAAAGAAAAGTTCATCAATATTTCTAGCAGTTAACGCCTAAACCCATCTGCTTGCATTGCTGCTTCATTTTCTCGATGGAGTCCAGAAGCCCGCATATGGCTTTGAACTGCATGCCAAGCATCCTTTAATAAGTTGATTTATTTATAAATATAAATGTTGCACTCTTCAATTCTCCATATTGAGTAAATAAGTTAAAAAAAAATTGTATTTGAAATAGAAAAGCTTTTCTTGTTAAATTCTTTCAAATGAGTATTTGAAAATTTTCGGAACTTGGAAAACAAGCCAGTATCCCGGTATTGACATCACTGCTTCATAATCACTTTATAGCGGTTGGATACAATGCCACAAGATGTGGCAGCAGATTGGTACACTAAGAATCATTTCGTGCAAGAAATGTTCATATAAATGAAATTTCCCTAAAGCCAGTATTGTTATTGCTTTTTAAGGTATGTAGGTATGTTTGCATAAGCTTACATACTCATCCATATTTTCGAGTACAAAAATATATCAGCCAAACGCAGTCTTCAACATATTGACAGTATTCGTTTAAAAGCACAGCTGGATGTGATGGAAGCACAATGGACAATGCACGTAAGTACACACACGCACACACACACATATATATATGCCAACTTACATTTCGTATGGGATTATTGGGGATGTCAATCCCGGGAATATAGGATTTTTTTAATTCCGAAAATTTCGGTATTAGTCGATTCAAATCCTCAGTTGAGTCTATTTTTATTTTTCGGCAGGTGCAATTGGTCAAATTTTCATTACGAAAATATCGCTTTTTGAGCCAAGAGAAACTTCTGGGTGCGAAAAGATAATAACCAAAAATTAGCCACTCATACAAGAGTTAGACTGAAGAAAAGATTACACAGGGCTTTAACCAGCAGTTCGCACACTTCAGGGTTAATAGAAAGTCGAATGATATGTCTATAGTTTGGTTGTTTCTCAGTTGCTGACGTATGGCTCGGTAGTTTGGTGGAAAGCTCTGGAGAGAGAGTACAATACCAAATTACTCGGCAGAATACAAAGATCAGCCTGTGCAATAACGGTCGGTGCAATCAGATCATGTCCTAGAGAGGCTCTCAATGCACTGACACACGTTATTCCAATAGACCTACATATAAAGAAGACGGCAACCATGAGTGCATTTAGGTTAAATGAAGCGGGTCGCTGGAAAGAAAAAACGTATGGTCACGCTAGTCTATTATTGCGACAAACTCAGTTAACCTCGGTGAGGACTGACTACATCGTCCCGATGGTAACGTTCAATAGGAATTTTGCCACACTATTTCCATCTAAAAAAGAATGGAATAAGGGATTCTCTCTAAACACCTTCGATACCACAGTCTATACAGATGGCAGTAAAATGGATTGTGGTGTCGGATATTCTCAGAGACTTGGAATTGGAAAATCTGTGCGTCTCCCTAATACCAGTAGCGTCTTCCAAGCGGAAGTACTAGCAATTGGGGAAGCCTGTAGGTTACTAATCGCAGATTTCTCTTTCAAGGGCAATATCGCTATTCTTTCGGATAGCCAAGCTGCAATCCAGGCGCTGGACGCGACTATAACAACCTCTAAAGTGGTGGAGCAAAGTAGGAATAGCCTCACCAACTTGAGTGAAAACCATAGAGTAACCTTAATTTGGGTCCCGGGACACCGGAACATAGAAGGTAACGAAAAAGCTGATGAACTGGCAAGAGGGGGATCTGCCATGAATAGCGCTCTTGCAGTACCAGTACTCACCCCACTAGGTGCGGTCAAGAATGCAATTTCCCTAAAATACCTTCGAATTGCAGAGTGCAGATGGAGAGACCAGACGAAATGCAAAATCAGCAGAACGTTATGGCCCACCTACAACCTCAAGCAATCGTCGACATTAATAAACATGAAACGACGGGACACCTGTAGACTTACGGCAGTCATAACTGGCTTCTGGTCTATCGGAGAACAAGCCGCCAAAATGGGCATCCCTCACAACACATACTGTCATAGTTGTAAACAACCGGAGAAAAAAGAAACAATCTTCCATTTTCTCTGTGAATGCCCTGCCCTATGGAAGGACAGAATGTCAACCCTGGGCAAACCGCTGTTCGAGAGTCTCGAGCAGCTGTCTGGCTTAGACGTCAACAACCTAATAAGGTTCCTAAACCGCACAGACTGGATATAGTCCTGCTGCAAATAACTGTTAAACAATTTGGTAACGAGGATGTGGCAACAAAATGGTGCGGAAGCGCTAGTTGGATTCTGGATGAATCACCACTCTAACCAACCAGTTGCTGGCTTTGTGTGTAATAAATAGTCTGTAAAAATGCTGTATTTCTTGATTAGGATTAACTAAAGTCACTAGATATTATGAAGAAGGACTATTCTCTCCATCACTTTCGTTTTCGATTTGATAAGAGGCGTGATTGACTCCCCATTAGTACTATTTGTATAGCATCCAGTTCACTGCAGTGTATTTCAAGCAGAGGCTTCGCAGTTGGAATGGTAGCAGACTTAGGTTATGGTACTACCGGGAGACCAACTCCAAAGTTAACTCTTAATATGTAGATAGTCATACTCATAGATAGTCAGGTATCCATTAAAGCAATTAAATGATTTAGTATAACGTCCAAGATCGTTCGTCAGAGCAGAAAGGCAGTAAAAAAGATGGCAGCGGCAATGTTGCTGTCGACTTTTAAAGCAATAGGCTGACCGGTTCTAAACTATACTGCGCCTGTCTGGTCGCCTGGAATCAGTGATTCGCAGTGGACGAAGCTTCAGACCTGCCAAAACACTGCATTAAGGACCGCGACAGGATGTCTTCTGATGTCACCTATACAACATTTACACGATGACGCCCTTATGCTGCCTGTTAAGGAGCATAACAAATTGCTCAGTAAGCAGTTTCTGCTAGGGTATTACCGCAGGCCTCACCCATGCAGACACCTGCTCGAGCCGGAGCCACCTCCCAGGCACATCAGGAGGCATCTCCTCAACTACGCGGACGAGATCTCAAACAAAACCAACAACAGACTATAAACGACATTCATCGGGAGACTCTCACCACCTTCCTAAGCTCCCGACCCTCGAATGCCGTTATCGGAGTCCAACCACCACCAATCGCAGACGAAGAGCTCCGACTTCCCCGAGAGTCCCGCGTAACCTTGGCACAATTGCGTTCTGGATATTGTAGCAGGTTAAACTCGTACTTATCCAGAATCGACCCCGACATACTAAACATATGTCCGGCATGTGACGGCAGCCCGCACGACACTAACCACCTTTTCACATGCCCCATTAAACCCACTCATCTAACACCCCTCTCCCTCTGGACCCAACCCGTCGAAACAGCGTGTTTCTTGGGCCTACCGTTAGATGAGCTAGACGAAAACGGCCGATGATTACGCTACACTGATAGGGCAAAAGTACTGCTACAACAACAAACAACAACAACAACATGGCAGCGAATTGTAAACTACATTTCTATTGGGTTTCAGGTCATAAGGGCATTGAAGCGACCTAGATAATAGACAATATAGCGAAAAACGGGGTCGCTCCATCCTTGAAAATTTTTTGAACAAAATACCAGGGTCCATACGAATACTATGCAACGCACTAGACGAAAACAATATCAGAAATTCAGAACAAGATGGGAGAGCTTGTCCACTTACAGAAATGCTAGCATAATGTGTTGATATGAGGATCATCACAGTTTGAGTTATTGGAACATACTATATCTCAGCAGTCGGTAGGAAAGGTCTTCTTAAATTCGCATTTGAAACAGGCCCCATGCGGTTGGACTATTTAAAAACACATAACTGATGAACTCCATCCGGTGTCGCTATGGACGAAACCGTCTATGCGTGACTGCAATCACTCAGTTTAACCTAAGCTAACCTCATTGCAGTATCACTCAGCGAAGCTTACGTAATTATTTTCTGGTTAGGGATGTTTAGAATTATATTTGCTTCCGGTGTTCCGATTTCTAGAATTTTGAGAGAATATAATTCGCTTTCAAACCATATTCGCATAGATTTTTTCTTCCATAAATTATTAAAGAGTTTTCCAATAACAGGTGTTATTTTGAATAGCCCGCTACGCCATTAATAAAAATGCAACGATAGACGCTTAAAGAACGCATTGAAATTATTAAAACTCACTATAAAAATGGTGAAAATTTGGCAGAGACGGTTCGTAAAAAAGCACGTTATCGGATCGCAATACAGAAATTGGTGAAAAAATCAAGCTGTTGGGACAAGTTAGTGATGTGAAGAATAGAACCCGTGCACGTCGCTCAAGAGTAGCCGAAAATATTGCTGTTGTAATTGTTGTTGAAGTGTTGAAGAAAACCCAGATTTGTTCATTCCTCGTCGTTCTGTCGAACTAGCCATTCCAAAAATGTCATTGCATAAAGATTTGATTCTTAAGGCTTATAAAGTTCAGTTAACACAAGAACTCAGGCCAGCCGATCATCAACAACGTCGTGTTTTTTCTGATTGGGTCGTTCAAATGCATGAAAATGATCCGGAATTCCATCGAAAAATCATCTTGAGTGAAAAGGCCCATTTCCTCGTCGATGGCTTCGTCAACAAGCAAATTTGTCGCGGCTCAGAAAATCCTAGAGTTATTATTGAAAAGCCTCTCTATCCGCAACATGTGACTGTTTGGAGCGGTTTATGGTCCGGCGGAGTAATTGGAGCTTACTTTTTCCGAAATGAAGCTGGAGCGACAATTAAGGTGAATGGATTGCGCTATGGAGAGATGATTAACGATTTTTATTCCCAAAATTGGAGGGTATTGATCTGGACAACGCTTATTTTCAACAAGATGGCGCTACGCCACACAAGCAACGAAACCATTGATCTTTTACCAAAATAATACCTCTTATTGGAAAACCCTTTACTTCAAAATGTTGCTGAATGAATTGTTTAATTAGATTCCAAGTATTCTCTAATATTCTTTCTCTGTAAACGGTGAGAAAGATTACAGTTTCTTCATTAAAATGAAACAAATAAAGTAGAAGTTGAATTTATTTAATCTGTAAGAAATACTGCATTTCTAAATTATTACTAATTTAATGAAATAAAAAAATAAGCTCTCAGGAGAGCAAAGTTAATGTCTTATACTTAAGGTTACACATTAGCCGATACAGTAATTTAATTTCAAAACGTAGTTCGCTAATAAAATTTAAATATAATATTTAAATAAAGAAACTCTGTTCTTCGTTTAGTTTCGGGGTCCCGGTATTTCAAAATAAGATCCCGAAAGTCTCGGCTTTAATAAACGGCAGCAAACCTTTCTCATGTAAATTTTCACAGCCAAACTCGTTTATTTAAATGTTCGTAAGTGATGATGGAAGCTCTGCTTATACAGAAGTGTGCTTCCACTTATTATTGAACAGTTTGAGCGAAATTAATGAAAAATACTTTCATTATCCTACCAGCTGTGAAGTGAAAATCAACATAAATGCGTTCGTACAAAGAGGTTCTTGTGGATTTTTCCTTGTGGTGACACTGAATACAAGAACTTAATGAAATATTTATCAAAAGAGTCTTTCAAGATTAATGATAAAGAAATATGAAAATATAATTTTTTTCACAAATAATTTTAGACCTGAAAGGAAATTGTACACCATCCAGGCAAGGCGAATTGAGTACTAAAGGTGGCGTGTTGCCAAAACAGTTACTTTATTTTTTGCAATTTTGGCAAGCCTGATGACAGGCTCAATACAAAACAAAAAAAAAAATAGGAGAAATTACATGTTTGTGAAAATTCAGTGGATGGATTGGTAGTAATGCGTTTTTTGAGATTTAAATTAAACAAACTAATAAAAACGAAGTCCCGCGTGAAAGCACAAATTAATATTAGGTGGGCAACTAAGTTCTCGCGGTTTTTTTGATGAAAATACAACTTTATTCTGAAAAAATGGTTACAAGTGAATCATTGAAAGTATTGCCCATCGTTAGATACTACTTTTTCACATCTTTCTGGAAGATCTTGTATACCGTCGTGCTAAAACTGCTCATCTTTTGAGTCTATCAACGCATCAAGCCATTTTTTGATGTCTTCATATGAATGGAACTGCCGGTCAGCTGGACCATGTGCCATCGATCGGAACAGGTGATCATCGGACGGCGCAATATCTGGAGAAGAGATTCACAAACATTTAAAGGTACTCTCGGTGTAAATCCGTTTGGAGACGATTTTCCGGTAGTAAAAAGTGAGCGTTTTGGACACGTGCAAAAGGGTATGGCTACCCGCCTTCGAAAAGTCACAAAAGATAAAAAACTCGGGGGAACAGACAAACTCACTCAAGTTCTTATCAACAAATGATCAGTATACTACGGGTTAGATATTCGTAGAAGTGTTAACAGCATACGGATGAAAAGAGAGTGATTCAAGGAAATCGGCTCAGCTCATTAGCCACTAAAGAAGCTCGTAAAGCACGTCAAAGCAACTAATTGAACAGAATGAGTTCTACGAGGCTTCAGAAGGACAATTATATGGCGCTGGGATTGCTGATTAATCGGTAAGTCACAAAAATCATGAAATTTTCATGTATTCAAATTTTAGACGCATTTTTCTCAAAACTAATATATATTTTTCGAATTGGCGTACACGATAACTCAAAAAGTTATTGACCGATCTCCCTAAAATTTTGCATACATCTTTTTTATGATATTACTTTTTATGTGAATTTACAAGTTTTCGAAAATTTTTCGAAAAAATAATTTTTTCGAAGCAAAAATAGTCGGAAAATTCGCCCTAAAATTCATTTTTTTAAAGCAATTTTTTCCGCGATTTTTTTCTCTCCCATTTTTTTTCATGTGGAATTGATGGCATTAGTAAACAAACAAATTTTTGGTTTTTTGTATTCAGCTCACTGACGCCGATGCTACAATGCCCGCCGATTGAGAAGCCCGCTGCGACCTTACTGGAAGAATTCAGTGTACATCCGCCATTTTAAATGATTAAATTAAAAAATTAATTTTAATTTATAAAAAACTGTATGCTAATTTTGAAAAAAATATATTGACTTCTTCATTTGAAATTATTTTAATGAAAATCAGGGAAAATATTGCCGTTTACAGGTATCTGTTCCCTTAAGCAGAAGGAACTGCAGTAAACTTGTCTCATTAGTGACTGGCCACTTTTCGTTGTCCAAAGGACTTAAAGTGATATACGTTCACAATTACCACGTTCCGTTCCGTCTTCGCTAGGATAATCCGATTATTTTGTATACCAAATAAACTCAAAGCAAAAGCAGTACTGGTCAGTACTTGTGTTTCTCCGATATAAAACCACATAGAGCTCGATTTTTACGTAATTTTAACTACTTGGTAGTTTTTTTTTTTGCACACTCGCTTAGTGCGCTTGAATAGACTGCATGAAAAGGCTCTAAAAACGGCAGTAAACAATTTTAAATGCACAGTGTTTTACATTATTGCTTACACTCGCTAATCATTTGAAAAAAAAAAAAAACAATTAACACCTCTTTATGTATTATTTTCTAGCAGCAATGGGATGCATAATTGAGCAGTAAAATTGATTTGCTGTTGATTCATTCAACGACAGCGCAAAAAGATAAACGAATTTTGCTTGTTTAATGTTGAATTGTTTCGATTTCCTCTTTCTATACATTTACTTTTAAATGGCGTCTTGACATAAGTGCGAAAAGATCACAACTCTATGATAGCTATTAATATTTTACTATCCGTAGACGTTAAAATAACAAACTAGTAAAAATGAAATAAGCCAATGAAAAACTGAGCATAGTCAAATTGGAGAAATATTTCCAGGCTGAGTATTGTTGCAGGAAAATTGCATTTTTAAATAAATTGTTTTCCAAAACGGCACCGCAGTGCGCCTACGTAAGCTGTGAGACCGTTTGGGCAACATTTGCTATTGGAAAACATTCGCTATGCAGGCCGGCAATAATGTGTCTAATTTGGTTACAATCCAAGATGATAAATCCTGATGAGAATTTCACACTGGACAATCCACATCCTTATCACTGCGCTGTTGTTACCTTAAAGCAGTTCCAATTTCAAAATTTAGAATACACGAAATGAAATGAAAATTTACCCAAAAATCAATTTTTTTGAAAATTTCTGAAAAGGTCATTTCCGTTGATATATTTATATAAAGATATAGGTACATATGTATATCCGTATTTTTGTTATAATGCAAATGAAGATTTGTTTAAAATTATTAATGATAATCAAAATATATTTTGCCTTGTGTAAGGAAATTTTACTTCTAAAAATGAAATACAAAAATGTTTAGTGCGGTCGAAAATCGGTGTTAAAGACAACTGGTTTAATCTGGTATTAATTATTAAATTTAAATAAATGAATAAAATATATAACTGTAAATATGTACAACCAAAGCATACACTGTAAATGTGTGTGTATGTGAAATACTCACCTCAGTTGACCTAATTTCTAAAGAATTGTTTAATGAATGTTTGTGTGCTCAAAGAAATACAGAATGGTGACCAACAGTCGTTCAATGACCGATAGGAGTTTATTGCTAAAGCCAAACACACGCACACACAAAAACATTTTTATACAAATGCAAAGCAGATAACTTTCATTAAACCATTTCCATTGTTTTTTACTTTAGTCAATATTTACTCATTAGCTTTTAAACGAAGTGATGAGTGAGCGAGTGCCGATCGCATGTAGCGGAACGGCAGTTACGGTGAGAGCAAGCAAGCGATCATCTCACCTCAGCCGATAGTAAGTGAGCAGCATTGTGAACGAAAATGAGCAGCTCAAAAACGAAAGCAAAGTTAATTGGTCGTTAGGTATATACGAGTATGCAGCAAATAAGCAGGTAGATTCGTTAGCTGGTTGTCGAACAGTAGCGTCGCGTGGCGAAATGCACAAAATAAGTCGAAGCAGAGAGCTTTTAGAGTAAACAAAATAGCGTACCGATGCGATGCGTATAGATATAAAGCAAAGGTGTGCCAAATAAAGGCTTGTGAGTGTTTAACCACCAGAACGGTTGTGAGAAATACTTCCAGCAAAAATATGATATGAATTTAAATTTGAGTTTACGACTGCCAGTCGAGCTTACGGATGTACGATTGGAATGACAGAGCCCCTTGGAAATGGATAAAGGTATTAGTGAGCACACATCGCTTTTGACTTGGTGCGCTGGGTGTGCCGCTTTTCGGCCACATGTGTAACGCTCAGTTGTGAACAGACATTGCTGGCTTAAACGCGTCAAATTGTTGGCAATAACGTGTGAGGCGTAAATTGGCGGGGCGCGAACGCGGCTTTAAGTCTACATACTTATTTATCTTTTCATTTTCTCCTTTAACTTTTGCTTCGCCATAACCTTTGCGCATATTTTTTTAGTTTTTTAGTGTGCATAGTGGAAAAATGCCTTTAGGCCAGCACGCAAGCTTATGTAATAAATCATTAAATTTAAAAATATTCGAAATATTATTCATAAATACAAAATGCAACTTAATAGTTGAGTTGGAAGTGCAAACGTGGCTGTGAAAACGTAGTAAAGTAGTAGAAGTAAAACGCAAGTGAGGAAAATATGAACACGAGTCCATATACCAAAAAACCATATATCGGTATGATGTGATCAAAGTGTCAATGTGAGTGTGCGCAATTAAGTGAGCGCATGCAAATGAAGGTTAAGAAAATAGTTGGAAACAATTCAATGAAAAAATATATATAATAAACACAAAGTAAAGAAAAAGTTGGAAGAATTTCAATAACAAAACGGATCCGCTAAGTTTCAAAAATTGAGTACAACTTTAAAAAATTAATGGATAAAATGATTTCCTACACGCATTAGGAGGCCACTACTTTGGATATGCCACTCATGACCTAATAAGCCAAATCAGGTATCTAGGGTTTCCTTGGTATCTGAAGCAAAACGATTAAATCGACAATAGGGTATATTTGTGTCCCAGGCTAATTACAGTTCCACATAATCTTAAAAATACAGTATTTTAGAAACTATTAACGATTAAAAATTCTTAAAATCACTTCCTCAGGGTTAAACATCTTCACGCTATTATAGTAAAGGGTGGTTAAATTTCAAGGGCCGGTGTTGATTTTCAATAAAATAGAATTTTTTGAGGAAATTATTATCATTTCTCCTTATTATGATAAGACTGGTATGGTTGAATTACGTACGAAACAAAACATCGGACAAATGGCTGCCGCGGCCTCGACGGTACATCTGCATCCGATGGTCCAAATTTTCGATGACGCTGAGGCATAATTCAGGTTCTATGCCGTTAATGTGCCGAACTATCTGATCTTTTAGCTCTTAAATTGTTGCTCACTTATCGACGTACACCTTTTCTTTCAAATAACCTCAAAGAAAGAAGTCCAACGGTGTCAAATCACATGATCTTGGCGGCCAATTGACATCGTCGCGACGTGAGATTATTCTTCGGCCATCAAATTTTTCGCGCAAAAGAGCCATTGTTTCGTTAGCTGTGTGACAAGTGGCACCGTCCTGTTGAGACCACATATCGTCCCCATCCATATCTTCCAATTCGGGCCATAAAAAGTTCGTTATCATCTCATGATAGCGAACTGCCTGACCGGCCTCATTTTGGAAAAAATACGGCCTAATGATGCCGCCGGCCCATAAACCGCACCAAATAGTCATTATTTGTGGGTGCATTGATTTTTCGGCAATCACTCTGGGATTATCATTCGCCCAAATGCGGCAATTCTGCTTATTGACGAATCCAATGAGGTGAAAATGTGCCTCATCACTGAAGATGATTTTCTTCACGAAGTGCGCGATATGCATTTTGCTTATTTTATAACTTTAACTAGTTGCTCGATTGTGTATCTTTCCATGGTTCAAATTGAATTAGTCTGACATTGAAAAATGTCGAATGAAATTCAGAAAAAAGCTTAGCGTTTCGGTGTGGTTCACATTCAACATCGGCCTTTGAAATTTAACCACACTTTATAATATTGATGAAAAAACAGTAATTTTTTATGCTCGGTATTTACTAAGAAATTTTTGTTGTTGTGTATTTTATGTATTTTTTTAAGCGGCCAAATATTTTTTTCAGAAACTTATACAATAGGCCCATAGAAGTCTAAAAAACTCTCTAAACCAATAAAAAGTTTTAGATAGAAAAACCAAAAGCACGAAATAACACAGCTACCTGCGAAAGCTTTTATTTCGTATCGCACACGTTGTCGCCGCAATTCAATTCATCTCTGAACCCAGTAGCAGTAGAATAGCAGAACGTAGAAACTATTTAAAAGATACAAAAAAAAAAAACAAAACCAAAAACTAAAACAAATACAAAAATTAAAACAAAAGCAAAAGCGAAAATACAAGTGAAATCAAAACAGTCACCGGCAACAACAAATTTACGTACACTAAAATTCCAGCTATGGCCGATAACAGCGAACAACAGAACTCGCAGCAGGCATCACCAACCACAAACCTCGCATCCGTCTCTCATCCCCTAGAGGATGTTGCTTTGGATGTGATGGACGATGCCGCAGCTGGCAAAAAGAACTGGGTTAAATTCGAAGACGATGAGGCGGGCAATAAAAATGCCAGCAGCAACAATAATAGCAATCACAGTGCTACCTATGATGGGGAAGGAAGTGCCACTCGCAATAGCCCTATCAACGTCTCAAGTAGTGGACGAGACACGCTGGCAGCAGACCCAGTGTCAAAGCCAACTCCGGCAAACCGGTTATCCCCCTCAATGCTGTTGCCAGCGCCACCCAGCAGAAAACAAACATCTGTCGCCACTGCGACAATACCCATAACAACACCAACAACAGCGGCAATAGCGCGACCGCGTTCACCGCTCAGCGGTTCGGAGAGCGGAAGCGGCGCCGAAGCGATCGTAGCACCAGCACCTGTTCAGGTAAGTTATCGATACGCAACGCAAACAGTGGTTATTTATTTGTTTTTGAAATTCCGCTAATGAGTGGAACGCATCAGAATGGTTCTCTGAGTCACGAAGCTCTATGGATGTAAGCTCTAAAGAGTGCACGAGTATACGCTGCGCCTTTCATACGATTTCACTTTCGCGCTGAATTTGCAAGCGAGCGCCTTAGTGAGCACGCACTTTAACATCAGTTAGCCACTTTTGATCACAACTGTCATTCGTTTTGCTTTCATGCATCTTTTATGATATATTCGTGGGTTTTTATTCGTCATTGAAGTAGGTATCTCGTATCTCCATCTACGTTTACTTCTCCATATCTGTTTTCACATATGTATATACATACATACCTACATGCATATGTATGTGCTATTTCATAATTATTTTCATTTATTTCTTGTTAACTTTCGTACTTTGTTTCAACTTCTCATACTCAGTTACATACTTACAACCATTTATTCGTTCTGTTTTGTAGTCACAGCACGAAAAGGTCATAAAAAAGAAAGAGAGATTGCAGTAATGAAAAAATGATTTAAGAACGAGTACGTTCCATGCCCGAGTATTAGTAGTTACATTGCGGTTGGGTTTTAGTTTCCACATTTATAGCGGCAAATGAGTCATTTGTAGTTTTTCCTTGTCAGCGGTAAATACAAATCTCAGTTCAGATAATTTAATGTTTTTCCCAGCTAAAATATTCGGTAGATAATGCAGGGTTTTTGAACGCACAAACTGATTCCAACTACTTCGTTCACATCAAAATTATTTGTGTTTGAAGTTAAAATTTCATTTTTTTACTAAATACTAACGATGTTGTATAATGTTGAATGTAAGCGGTTATCGCGCCAATTAAGAAGAAGAAATGGGAATGGGAAAAGTTATGCTTAGCTAATATAATATTAATCATCCAATTTTGATTTTGAAGAAATTTTTTTTTTCAAACGAAAATGATTTCCAGTGATGTAAATATTTATTTTGCGCTCCATTGCTGGAATTTTTGTATACTGCAGCTGCCGAGTTCACAAGTGTCAAATATGATTGACGAACGATGCCATTTGCAAAAATATTAAATCTCTCGATAGGGTGATTAATTTTGCGCCGCCTTGTATATATATTTTTTTGATATTGAGTTAATAAATACAGTCTGTGTTAGAAAAACGGAACCGCGATTATTAATGTAGTATAAAAGATATATATGTATTCAAAATTGTTTTGCATGAAAGTACAAAACTCCAAGTCGCAATTACTCAATAAGCCGTGTAGCCTTCTTCGTTGTCGAGTATAGCCTGGCATTTTCTTCATTCTTTGAACCAGCTTTTCTGCGTAGCTCGTGGACAAACAGAACTAGATTTTGCGAACTTCACGCGCGAGTTGCATTAAATCAGGAACTGGCCTTCTGGCAAGATGCGTTTTCATAGTTCCCCACACATTTTCAATGGGGTTGTCGTCTGGGGACTGGGAAGGACAGTCCAATACTGTGACGCCATTTTCTTGATTTGTTGTTTCTCAATGTGTTTTCCTGAGAGCAGTGGTTTTGTGTGGTGGGACGGTAGGATATGTTCGCCTCCTTCAGTCGACGTAAAAAATATGTACAGCGCTATTTAGCATCACCGCCGCTGTTTAATATTAGGTGCGCTACTAAGTTCTCGCTGTTTTTTTTATGAAAATACAACTTTATTCCGAAAAAATGGTTACAAGTGAATCACTCAAAGTTCTGCCCATTCCTGGCTACTACTTTTTCCCATCTTTCTGGTAGATCTCGTATACCGGCGCGGTAAAACTGTTCGTCTTTTGAGGCTATCCATGGATCAAGCAATTTTTGGATGTCTTCATATGAATGGAACTGCTGGTCAGCTAGACCATGTACCATCGATCGGAACAGGTGATAATCGGACGACGCAATATCTAGAGAATATGGCGGGTGGGGTAGAATTTACCATTTCAGTGTTTCCAGGTAGATTTTAACGGGTTTGGCAAAGTGAGGCCGAGCATTGTCTTTCTATAAAATTACTTGTTCATGTCGTTCTGCGTATTGCGGTCACTTCTAGCGCATCAATTGAAGTCGATGCCGATCCCCAGTGATGCATGCAATCGCTTGGAAATGAATTGGCGGGTAACTCCTCATACTAAAGCAAGCTCTTCTTGCGTTTAAAACGGATCCTCATTGAGCAATGCCTCCAATTCAGTGTCTTCGAAGATTTTTGACCTTCCTTCACGCGGACGGTCGTCAACATTAAAATCGCCGTCTTTGAAGCGACGGAACCAATCTCGGCACGTTGTTTCACTTCAATCAGCGTCTCCATAAACTTTTTGTAGCCCTCGATGCGCTTCAGCCGCCATTTTTTCGAATGAAAGAGGAAAATCAACATTTCCCGCAAATGACGATTATTCGACACAAAATCAGACATTTTCACAAAACCAAAAGTGTATGATGCCAAAACCAAATCACTAATGTGTCGAAGCAGTTTGTTTAGCATGTATCTGAGCTTGGTTTATGACGTTTAGGTTATGTTAGAATTGACTAGCACACACTGCTGGCGGTATCTATTCACAAACAGCGGGAACTTAGTTGCCCACCAATATTATTTTGGACGCCGTCAAGAAGAACGCCACGTCATTTCGAGGTGGCATTACCAGGGGACTGCAAGCGCGGCTAGCGGGGTCTCCACTATGTAGACGGAATCTGTCTATTGTCTCACAACTAGCCTGACATGACCAGCCCAGATACAGCAGTGCAAGAAGCAGAAGCAAGAACAGCACGGAAAATACGCAAAAATTCTCAATTGTTGCCTTTGATCTGTGTGTGCTGAGGTGAACCATAAATATACATATAAGTAGTTTGGCACCAGCGCCACGTGGAGGTCAAAATTTCTTGCCTAGAAAACTTCTGTTTGTATTAATCAAATTCGGTTCACCCTTGTTTTTCGTGCGATTTAGTATTTTGAGAGGCCTGCTACTCTTCTCTACAAAACAGCAATGTTTATTTGTTTACATTCTGTTCGAATTTTTAACTTTCAAAATACTAAATTTCCAAAACAAAATTCTTGTAAAAATTATTGATGCCCTAGTGCCACCACCTTGTATGACTTCGCCTTGCGCCAAGACAGAAAATTGTATGCATTTAAATCAGTTCTTCCAATACATAAATTAAACCTTTTGAAGTGCTAAAAATTATGAGATAAAAGAGCAGAAAAATGTATTATGGCAACAGATGTGTTTTTTTTTTACGGTGTGTCTTTATTTCTCTATCTGCAAGCTAAGACAAACCTTATTTCTTAAGTTTCCAATGCATGAAATTGTGGCAAAATGAAATGGCCAGGTAATTCACACCTGTATGCTAAAATATATAAAATTGCCTTTCACAGCCCCACTTATAGGTTAAGAAAAAACAACTTTTAAAATTGCTCATATGCTCGTATATGTGCGTATGTAGGTGAAGAAGACATCCATATTCTGGACTTAAATGTAATAATAAAGGGTGGTTAAGTTTTAAGGGCCAGTGTTGATTTTCAATAAATTACCTTTTTTTTTTTTTTGAAAATTATTGTCATTTCTCTTTATTATGATAATACTAGTGTAGCTCAATTATGCACGAAACAAAATATCGGCCAAATGGCTGCCGCGGCCTCGACGGTACATCTCCATCCGATGGTCCAAATTTTCAATAAAGCTGAGGCATAATTGAGGTACTATACCGTTAATGTGCCGAATTATCTCATCCTTTAGCGACGTGAGATTATTCGGCCATCAAATTTTTCGCGCAAAAGAGCCATTGATTCGTTATCTGTGTGACTAGTACCACCGTCCTGTTGAAACCACATATCGTCCACATCCACATCTTCCAATTCGGGCCCCAAAAAGTTCGTTATCATCTCATGATAGCGAACACAATTCACAGTAACTGCCTGACCGGTCTCATTTTTGGAAAAAATACGGCCCAATGATGCCGCCGGCCCATAAACCGCACCAGACAGTCACTCTTTGTGGGTGCATTGGTTTTTCGGCAATCGCTCTTGGATTATCATTCGCCCAAATGTGGCAATTCTGCTTATTGACGAATCCACTGAGGTGAAAATGTGCCTCATCACTGAAGATGATTTTCTTCGAAAATTGGTCATTCACTATTGCCATTTCCCGCCACCATTCTGACCATTGACGACGCTTGAGATGGTCAAGAGGCTCTAGTTCTTGAGTTAATTGCACCATGTAAACGTATAAATGCAAGTCTTTATGCATAATGTTCATCAACGACGAGCGTGAGAGGTGCAATTGTTGGGCACGACGACGAGTTGAGGTGGACGGCTCTTCAACCACTCTATCGCGAACAGCAGCTTTACGAGCATGCACTGGTGTTTTCACATCTCCTACAGACCCGGTTTGCTCAAACTTTTGCACAATTTTTCCGATTGTGCGCACATTTGGACGATTAAATTGACCGAAAAAATCACGAAGTGCGCTATATGCATTTTGATTTGAACGCCCGTTTTCATAATAAGCCTGAATAACTTTAACGCGTTGTTTGGTTATGTATCTTTCCATGGTTCAAATTGAATTAGTCTGGAATTGAAAAATTTCAAATAAAATGCAGAAAAAGCTTGACAGTTCGGTGTGGTTCACATTCAACATCGGCCCTTGAAATTTAACCACCCCTTAAAATAAAATAAAATAAATTAATATATAAGCCGCAAAGCCTTTTCAGGGCAGAAATATACTCGGTAGCAGAGAGTACCACTGATTTCACGTAGCTTGGCTATTGCCGGACCATTTATTTGTAACCAACTCTAAACCAACTTAACTGAATAAGGATGTATAAACAGCATAATTCAAGACCGAGGTAATAAATAAAAGCAATAGAAAAAGTTAGCACTGTAACACTTCTTAACAAACAAAAAATTTCAAAGTTTGGGCAATATGACTGACTTTAATCGACCCGGCAATGCAAATTTGCATACTAGGTTAGTTGCCAACGAGGCTGATTAGATAATTTAATAAAAGGAAAAACTAAGAAAAGTATTTACTCGAACATTAAAAAAACAACATTATTCTCCAGTCCCCCTAGATTAGATTAAATTAGATTTGTGGGGGGTTGGATAAGCCCAAGCACTCAGTCAGGAAGGCCATTGCACTACGCTCGGATAGATTACAGTGGAAAGAATAGAGAGCAAGAATAGATGCAATACGGATTTTAAGACAGAAAAATTGATTTGACGTCACATTGATTCCCTTGGTAACCTTATGCTAACCACAGGGATTGGACCCTGTGATTCCACTCACCAGATCTATCACGTTCTTCCTGCTTTTTGTTTGGGTCTTTCACAAAGTACTTTTTCTTTTTTTTTTGTGGAAAGGGAGGATAAAAATGTCAGAAACATTCAATTGATGCCGCCGCTCCCACTAAAACAGACCTCCCCCTTCTGCTGACTTCCACCTCGGGACCGCATTTCCACTACATCGAGGGTAGAGCCGTGATTGTGGTTAACAACCACAAAAGAAACCTGCCTCCAGGCTCTCTACCTATGACGTATGGAGGTTATGCGTCAGTGATAGTCTCCATTACTCCATTAAGGAGTAAATGGAATTTCAAAAGTGTACGTTAATGTCGTGTGCATTACCGTCTTGTCTGCGTATGATATGGTCGTGAGTCATTAACTCAATCGCCCGTAATTGTTCTCGGTATGTCTGATTTGATCTCCTCTGGAACACTGTTTCATGATGGCTTTAGCACTTGTCGGGAAGTTCGGTGTAATCGGCCTCGGCACAGGGCGTTAATATTATTGTGCTCTTGCTGCCGGTACTGAAGCAGCTCTATTGTTCGCCTTTCTTCGTCCTGCTTGTGTAGCGTACGCAATACTTGGAAAACTTGCATGCAGCATCCCAGGAATATTTTGAAATGCACAAACTGCCAGTAGTCTCACTTGGCTGTCTTCCAAGGATAGTGGGTAACTCCTCACGTT
Organism: Anastrepha obliqua; assembly: GCF_027943255.1. NCBI lineage: Eukaryota > Metazoa > Arthropoda > Insecta > Diptera > Tephritidae > Anastrepha > Anastrepha obliqua. The sequence goes on from NC_072896.1 coordinate 38,420,355, forward strand.
CTCTTTCAAATCTTGGACAGTAGAAGAGTACGTGTCGTGCGTCTTCAACATTCTCTGATCAGTCAGGGCAGAGCGGTGAAGCGGAGAGACCAAACCTATGCAGATAATACTGAAAGCGCCCATGTCCGCTCAGCATCTGGGAGAGGAAGTAATCCACTTCTCCGTGTCTTCGCCGTAACCACGTGTTAAGGTTAGGGATAAGTTCGTGCGTCCAGCGGCCTATAAAAGAATGATCCCATCTTCGCTGTCATTCGTCGAGTGACGCCATTTTCTGTGCCAACTTTTGGTTTCTTATAGGTTTTGCACCTTGCCTTGGATAGAGACGGTTTAGTTCACTTGCTCGGATATTCAGTGGAATTTTTCCCGCAATCACGCAAATTGCATCATCAGATACTGTCCGGTATGCACAGGCTACTCGCAAAGCACTCACTCTATAAACCTGCCTGACCCCTCGTAGGTGTATGTCTCGACTTGGCTACTCTGTAGAAGCCCAACTCAGACCAGCATCTTCTATACCTAGACCTCATGAATTTGCAAAATCCATAGTCGAATCGATGCAGAATTGAGACCTAAACAGGGTTCAGTGCCTAGTAGTATGCTCGCGGAGCCTTCATTAACTAGTTTTTCAGCCAACTCGTTCACGGTAATACCACAATGTCCAGGCACCCAAATAAGAAAAGCTTTGTTGTGTTTTGCAACACTGTTCAGTTTTGTATTGGGCTCTTAGTGAAGCTTGACTGTCACCACAAATTCCAATACTACTACCCCTGCAAGTTTTCTCAATATAATTAACTTTATAATTGCCTTGGAAAAACATCAGCGTTTTTGTTATTGTTTAATATGTTGTTGTATTAATAAACGATCTAACATGTCTTTTCTACTACCGTAAGACACCTCTTCTAATGGTTAGTAAATAATTTTTGGTAGTAGAAATTATAATGCTTAGGGGCTCCACTACTTGATTGTTGAAGTATTTTCGTCTTTGTCTTACCAAAATCGGACATTTAGGAAAAATATCGTCGCACATCGCATAATCCTTCAGACAAAGCCGACAAACTGTCTGAGTGTATAGACGTATTACTATAAAATATTATGAGCTCCAATACTCACCGTCGCCAACGTGCAAAGGTCCAAAAATCTTGCGCAGAATCTTTCTCTCAAACACTCCAAGCGTCGCTTCATCGGAAGTTGTCATCGTCCAAGCTTCTGTGCCATACGTTAGGACGGCATGATGAGAGCCCTGTAGAGCGTTAGTTTTGTTCGCCGAGAAAGCACTTTACTGCTCAGTTGCCTACTCAGTCCAAAGTAGCACTTGTTGGCAAGAGAGATTCTCGGTGTTAATGCTGGCACCAAGAAAAACGAGATATCTTACAACCTCGAAATCATAACTCTCAACAACAGTGAGGTGGGTGCCGATACGCGAGTGCGTCGACTGCTTATTTGATGACCGGAGTTACTTAGTTTTGTCCTCGTTCACTAAAAAGGCAGAACTAAAGGCGCGATTGTTAAGGCCAATGATGTCAATAACCTCGGAAGACGCTAACAATTGTGCGTTCTTATAAAAAATACGGTTCTATGATTACTTATTGGATAGGAAGATTTGGTGCCACGTACAAGGTGCACGGTGGCGCAAAATTTATTATCCTGTCAGGAGATTTATAGTTTTCGCAAATGGCGTCAATTATATTTGGTACTTGTGAACTAGACCGCTGCAGTATACAATCAAACAAGCAATGGAGCGTAAAGATCCAAGTAAAGATTTCATTACTCAAAATCATTAATTTTTATTTAGTAAAAATGTTATTGAAAAGCAGAGGGATGCAAATGAAAAACAAATGATTAATTTTTCGCCATCTTGCATGGTACCTCCTTTTGCTTCCCATTAAATTTCTGACCCGCCTTTCTGCCTATTATATATATATAACACTAGCGGTCGCCCCTCGGCAGGCAACGGCAAACCTCCGAGTATATTTCTGCCATGAAAAAGCTCCTCATAAAATATCTGCCGTTCGGAGTCGGCTTGAAACTGTAGGTCCCTCCATTTGTGGAACAACATCAAGACGCACACCACAAATAGGAGGAGGAGCTCGGCCAAACACCTAACAGAAGTGTACGCGCCAATTATTTATTTTTTTTTATTTAACACTAGTTTACTCCATAAATGGTCCTCGACCAAAAAACGTGTTTTAGACTAATTTGAGGTCGCTGAAACCAAAATGACTTTTATTTTTTTTTTCAAAGAACGGTTTCCGAGATACTCACAAAAAACCTGTTTTTTGTGCAATAGTGCAGTTATTACCTGCAATTTCGAAAACAGTGCGCGCCATTTCTTTGAAGTGCATAAATTTCGAAAGGCACACATATAACCTACATGAAAATATATAATTCGTTTCAATGGAAGTCGCAGTTTTCGCAAAACAGCTGTTGAAAGTAAAAAAAAAAGCATTTTTGACGTTTTTTACTAAATTATCAAAGTTTCTTAACTCTTTTCTGGAACAAAAAATTTTTTTATACCAACATAAGATAGGTTTTCTGAAAGACAATTTTGTCAACTACATTTTAAGCTAAGTTTGTCTGAATCGACGATAAAGTGTAGAAGTTATAACGTATTATGTGAATGAAGACAATTTCGCCAAACCGCACCACATTCTACCCAATATCCAAAACATGAACCACCAACACCAGAAGCAGAGTCACTCAGTTCTCAAGATATCACAGCTTCGATTTCGAATGTCAGCAGTTTCCCAAGCATATCGGGTCAGAAGATAGAGGCAATTAATCATATAGCATTAAACGATTTATGTCGTGATCTCAACTTATCGAAAGAAAAATCAGAACTCCTAGCTTCACGTCTACAGGAACGCGGTTATTTGGAATCAGGTACTAACGTAACGTATTATCGAAACCGCAATAAAAATTTCGGACAGTATTTCCCAAAAACAGAAAATGGTTGCTACTGTAATAATGTTAATTATGAAATAGTTTAAAACTATTGGTTAGTATTGTAAAACGCACATACTCCAATATACATTTATCATATACAGTGATTGGAAAATTATGGGAAAATTTACAATTAACTTTGTTTTTGTTAACAGGTGCTCGCATGTCGTTAAAAACGCACCTACTTCATACTCATTTGGATTTTTTTCCTCCAAATTTGGAGGTTGAAAGTGATGAACAAGTTGAGCGATTTCATCAAGATATTGCTACGATTGAAAAGCGTTATGAGGGCTTTTGAGATCAAGGCATAATGAGCGACTACTGCTGGATGCAACTTCGTGAAGATTCCGTGCAACATAAAAGAAGAAGTTCGAGAGTAAAAGCGTATTTTCGACCTTAAACATAATCATGTCAAAAGCTGCAAAATCACACGTGTTGACTTTATGGGTCATAACTTCTACAATTTTTCGTCGATTCAGACAAACTTAGGCTTAAAATGTAGGTGACAAAATTCTCTTTCAGAAAACTTATCTTATGTCGGTATAAAAAAAAATTTTGTTCCAGAAAAGAGTTAAGAAACTTTGATAATTTAGTAAAAAACGTCAAAAATGTTTTTTTTTTTTACTTTCAACAGCTGTTTTGCGAAAACTGCCATTGACACGAATTATATATTTTCATGTATACAAGAAATACATATATACAAAAAATGGCGCCTACTGTTTTCGAGATTGCAGGTAATAACTGAACTATTGCACAAAAAACAGGTTTTCGCGAATATCTCGGAAACTCTTTGAAAAAAAAAGTCATTTTTGGTTTCAGCGACCTCAAATTAGTCTAAAAAACGCTTTTTGGTCGTGGACCATTTTTGAAACTGAAAATTTGTAAGCTAGTGTAATTGGCGCGTACACCCTTTTTGGGTGCTTGGTCGAATTCCTGCTCCTATTTGTGGTGTGCGTCTTGATGTTGTTCCACAAATGGAGGGACCTACAGTTTTACGCCGACTTCGAACGGCAGATATTTTTTTTATGAGAAGCTTTTTCGTGCAAGAAATACTCTCGGATGTTTGCCATTGCCTGCCGAGAGGTAACCGCTACTAGAAAAATGTTTTTCTTAATTTTGGTGTTTCACCGAGATTCAAAACTGCGTTCTTTCTGTGAATTCCATATGGTAGTCACCACCAACCCATTCGGCTACGGCGGCCTTTCTGCCTACTTCATTCCAGAAGTCAACAAGTGGGAGAACTGGTTGTAGAAATTTCTTGACTGTCATTTTTTACTTTGAAAAATCAATCAATTTTAAATAAATATTTATTATGTCTAATTGTATAGCTTTGCGTAAATCTTAAAAGCTTTTGTGGTCAAGGTCTGACCACATAATTTTCCTTCACTTCAATTAATTTTTCATGCTCCAAATGGGTTCGCATTTTTTCAACATTCCACAAATAAGTTATGCGTATGATGCACTTATTTCATGAAAAATGTTGCAAGTATGGAAAAAAGAGCGTATTATTAAATAATACCTACGATAAATACGAACAGCCACACATACCATACACATCTACATACATACAAGTATGCCCAGAAATATGTGCATGCCTACGAAACAGTGAAATAAAGGGCAAAGCAGGCATTGCGAATCAATAATATCGATTTCATAAATTTTCAAATATTAATGAACGCTGGGCTTGGAGAAAAAAAATAAATGTATATGTATTAGTAGGTAGGTGAAACAAAGCTTGAAAAAATCATAAAAATGCACTTGCAGTGCATAGCAAATAAGTACAGAAAAAAATCAAGCACGACTGAAGCACGTGCTTTCAAAGTCATTAACCAACCCGAACCGAATTCAAGGCAAGCAAGTGGAAATCAAAAATTCTACAGGAAGCAAAAAAAACAACGAAAACGCAGAACTAAAATAGTAGAAACGCATACGCGAAGTTATCAGTGTGAAAAAAATTCCGCTAAATTACGGTAAATCGACGTGACTTTAAATTATTCGGTTACCAACTCCGTTTGCCTGTAGGCGCTAGTAAAAATTATTGCTTCCATAAATGCTCGTGCGTTCTACATATATATGTATGTGTGTGCATGTGTACGTGTGGGCGTTATACACATGCATATAAACATACATACGGACACGATGTACAATACATTTTAAAATTTCATTATTCAATATGCAAAACATTTATTGCCATTTTCAGCGCGCAACAAAAACGGTTACTGTGGCTTCACCTCCTCCGTCTATGCCGGATGTAGCACCCGCTGTTTTAAACACCGAGAGTACGCATGTCAATTTGAATGCATCCGGTAGCGCGCAACACAAGTTACCACACCATACTCACACACCCACACAGCCGCAGCCAACAGGCCAGCAGCTGCAACAATATCACCAAAAGGCTAAATTGTCACCATCGAATGTTGCTGGCGCGGCGAGTGGCAGCCATTTACAGCAGCAGCAGCAACAACAACAACATTATCAAAATAACAATGGCACTTCACCGTCGAATGGTAGTAGCAACAAAGTGGCAACAACAGCAACAACCATGGCAAACACATCGAGTGTATCAATACCGGTGGAAACGGTGCCACAAATGCGTACCATTGAACTGTCGACGGGTCGCATACGTGAAGGTTTCGGTAAGTACGAGCGTTTTTATTTATTTGTTTTTAAATGAAATATTCATAATAGATTTATGCACATTAAGGGGGTAGATGTCTTTTGAACTAATTCACCACATAACAGAAACTACATTTGGTTTTAAGTACATATTTAAAGGGAACTTCAGCGCAAACCCAATAAAAGGTTCCTAATTCTTAGCTCTTATTTCAAAATGGACGAGATCTGCGAGAATAGATAGGCCAAAATTTACTTGGTAGCAGGGCGTAAGGCAACAGAGGAAACTGAGAGAGTTGACGAGTTTGCTAAGGCAGAGACCCGCTTGCCTAGGATGAGTACGTCGAACATATATAGTTGCGGACAAAACTCTCCGTACGACCCCTTTTTTCTTAATTTCTCCCGATCTAAAGCATTTAAAAGAAATGTAATGATGCAGTGTTGTTTTACGTCTAATTATGTAAGAAATTAAAAAAAATTATTATCAGTATTTACTTTAAAAGTTATTCACGAAAAATCAAAAAAAGCCTCTGACAAAAGTGTACATACGTTATATTAAGACACTTATTTTGCTCTTCTTTTCTGCGAAAACTTAACTCTAAAGTACCGTTTGTTTTATTTTGTGGTTCTACTTTGCATTCTTTTTAAAATTTATGGCATTCTATCTTTTGGAAAAGTGTGCGATCAGAATAATGTCGCCCCGCAAAGAAATCTCTACTGATTTGAGAAAATTAGTTGTTGAGTACAGAAGTAATAAGAAGTCCTTAAGTGAAATAGCTGATTTATTGCATTTAAGCAAGTCTACGGTACAAACTATTTGTAAAAACTTTGCAGCATCTAATTCTCTGGAGAGTAAGCCGCGTAGTGGCCGGCCCAACAAGCTCAACCGGAGAGATGTATCCTTTATTCGCAAAGCAGTGAATCAGAATCCGAAAATACATGCTACTGATTTGGCCCAGGAGGTAGCCGAGAGGTATCAAATTGTCAATAACCAGAGCCCTTAATAATGAAGTTTACAACTGCAGAACTCCTCGCAAGAAGCCCCTTATAAGCGAGAAAAACCGAAAGCTTCGTCTGTAGTTTGCAAAAAAGCACCTTAATAAGGGAATAGAATCAGTGTCATGGTTTGGGGAGCAGTTGCAGCCACAGGAGTTGGAAACCTCGTTTTCATTGAAGGAAATATGGATCGTGTCCAATACAAGATCATTTTGTAACAAAACCTGATGCCATCCATGGACAAACTAAGCCTAGGCTCGAGCTGGATCTTCCAATGACCCGAAGCATACTGCGCAAATCGTCAAGGACTGGCTGCTGTATTATACTCCACGGCAACTATATTCACCTCCACAAAGGCCAGACTTAAACATTATTGAGCATGTTTGGGAAATTTTTCAGCGAAAGATTCGAAAGCACTCTATTACTAGTGCTCCAATCCGCAGACAGAAGTTGCTGGAGGAATGGCAGAATATCTCGGTGAAGCAGCTTGAAAACTTCTGCAGCTTCAATGCCCCGATGTTTGCAAGCAGCCATCGATCCTGGTGGTGACCCAACAAAATACATATTAATTTTCACAAATTTAATCAGTTTTTGTAGATAATTCTTATTTTCTAAGTTCGTCTGTACACTTTTGTCAGTGCTTTTTTTTGGTTTTTCGTGAATTACTTTTATATTAGTTACTGAAAATAATTTTTATTTTACATTTGTTATATAATCAGACTTAAAAAAAACTGCATCATTACATTTCTTTTAAATTCTTTAGATAGGGAGAAATTAAGACAAATGGGGTCGTACGGAGAGTTTTGTCCGCAACTGTATCTCAGGTTTGAAGACGAACTAGACGCGGAACTAACTCTGGAAGCACAGTCGATATGAGAAGCCTCGTCCTCCCACCGGATTGTCAAAAAAATGGCTACGAACTTGCAACATGAAAACAAAGAACTTTGTTTTATCAGTCCGAAGGAAAGAATGTAAAATATTGGTTGGAGTACTGACGGAATATTGTCAAACTTCATATCGAGCATAACTTATACGTCAATAGAAGTCAATGCTCTTGTCACTGCCCTGCTCTAAGCAGAACTCGTTACAACTTTCATCTCGCATATTCCAGACAAGAGTTGAAACTGTTTATTAAAACTCACCAGGACATGTATCCCAAACTATGTTTATAATGGCTCCAATAACACTGGTAACACTACGGTTCCTTTGGTCTATATGACACCTATTCAGATCCGCCAGATATATCCACCCTACCCAAGCTTTTATTCAGAACATGAGCCTAATCTCAAAAACAATGTTTGAACTTACACAGGAAATTATTTTAAATCCAATTCTGATGGATTACCAGGTTTGACTATCCATGAGTGAAGGTGCTTTACCCTGTACTCTACGTTGGACTTCCAGCTGAGTTTGGGGTCTAGGATAACACTTAGATATTTTGCATGTTGGGTTAGCGTGAGACTAACGCCGTTTAGTTTTGGGGGATTAAAGTTTGCTACCATGATTTTCTTAGTGAATAGAATCAGTTCAGTTTTTTCGGGTTTACACTTAAGCCACAGCTCGTGGCCCAATTGCTGAGGAATACCAGAGCTGCTTCCATAATCTGATTGTGGTTGGAAACATTCCTGAAACCATAAGCCATTCATGAAATTGGAGCCCAAACAATCGAAAATGTGCTTAAAAATTGGGTTGATCGAATGGCATATTCCGTTACCCGTTCCGTTATACTTAACGACTTGTTTTTCTTTAGTTGAGGGATTCTGTAGTGAAATATTCTCTAATAAAATTTTGATTCATCTCTCTTCAAATAACTAAAATAAAAAAAAAACCTAAACGTACATATATGTGCCGATATTATATGTGTCTATATTGCACTAGGTATTCCAATAAATACATAAACAATATTTCTTTAAAACAAAAATAATAAGTAAAAACTTTCTGCACTCTTTTCTTCTCTATTTTTTCTCTAGCAAATGGCGATGTCATAGTCACTTTATTGCCCGCCAACACTAAATGGCCATGGATTACACCAGCTCTCTTCCGACCAGAACTCGTACCCGAAGAGCTGATGGCGCAAGGCCTAACTGTAAGTGATAAACCTAAACTACTTACTTTGTGGTTACATTTCGAATATCGTTTTTTTTTACTTTTGCATCCGTCTCGCTCCAGCTTACCGTCGAAGAGTACGTGCACGCCATGGAGACGATGGTGAACGATTACCGTTTCACTTTCTACAACATCTGTTACAAACGCATTCTCGTTTGTTGGATTGCGCTTGCCTTTACAGTGCTACTCACGCTACTCTTCTCTGGACTGCAGGGTGTCGCGCTTTTCTCACTCGGCGTCGGCTGGCTTTTTCTCAATGCGGCCGCCATATTCCTTTGTATGTGGGTGAAATTGCGTTTATCGCGTGGCTTAGAGAAATGTTTGGCACGCGTCAATCGTCAACTAATGAAGCATAAAATTCTACTCGTGCTGGACGATCGTGGACGCATTTCCTGTCACAAAGTAAATTTGTGCTTTTTGTACTTCGATGCGACTCAATGCGTGAATTTCCTGAATGAATTTCTGGAACACACCGAACAAAATGGCGGCGAGGCAATTAAGGCGGGCTGGGAACGTAAATTAGACATCGATGTGAACGATATCGTAATACAGGGCAGTAATCCGGTGCGCTTGTCGCGTAAACAGGTATGTAAGTGTGTGTGGGTGGCAGGAGAAGTCTTCGCTATTAATATTTTCTCACACCATTTGTACTGTTTCACAATTAACACATTCACACGTCACGCATACACATACGCACTTTGCACGCACGTACATAAATTGTATGTACATGTACGCACATACATACATATGTAAAATCATAAAAATAGTTTTTCTTCTACTACACATAACTATGGTTACTCACTCATCTCGCTTAGGTTGTAGCACAGGAGCTGTTTCTCAGCTATTTGCAGCGTTGGGGCAAGGACTTTCTGCGGCGTCGCTTGGACTGGACTGTGCAGGAGGCGGGCGTGCACGAAACTCCTAGGCATTTGCAATCATCCATATGCCCCTGTCAGTATGAGGAGGAGCTGTTGCGCAATAAAATCAAAATACAATTGAAGAGCCGGCAATGTTGTGGCGTTAATTGTATTGGTTGTTGGCTTTAAGCTGTACAGTGGGAAGAAAGCGACAAACTTTAAATATTGTAAAATTTATATGTACACAATGTACCTTAATATGAAATATGATTAGTTATGTATATATTTGCATTAAAAGCTTTCTGTAAAATTTATTGTACAATGTTAAAATGAGTAATAGTTGTAGACTTATACAAACAATTCCGATCACAGCGTGAGAACTTATTAATATTTATTTAAATGTTTTGAAAATGCATCACAAAGCTTACATTGTAATGTTTCCTTAATAATAAATAATTTTTTTTTAAGATAATTTCTTCGCATTAGCATTTAGTACACCTTTTAATTACCTGTATACACAATAATAAAGGGTGGTTAAATCTCAAGGGCCGGTATTGATTTTGAATAAAATACAATTCTTCTAGCAAATTATTATCATTTCTCTTCATTACGATAATACTGGTATGGCTCAATTACGTATAGAACAAAATATTGGCCAAATGGCCGCCGAGGCCTCGGTGGCACGCTTCCATCGGATGGTCCAAATTTTCGATGACGCTGAGGCATAATTGAGGTTCTATGCCGTTAATGTACCGATTTATCTCATCCTTTAGCTATGGAATTGTTGCTGGCTTATCGGCGTACACCTTTTCTTTCAAATAACTCTAAAGAAAAAAGTCCAACGGTGTCAAATCACATGATCTTGGCGACCAATTGACTTCGCCGCGACGTGAGATTATTCGGCCATCAAATTTTTCGCGCAAAACAGCCATTGTTTCGTTAGCTGTGTGACAAGTGGCACCGTTCTGTTAAAAACTCATATCGTCCACATCCATAACTTCCAATTCGGGCCATAAAAAGTTCGTTCTCATCTCACAATAGCGAACACTTTGGAAAAAAGACGGCCCAATGATGTCGCCGGCCCATAAACCGCACCAAACAGTCACTCTTTGTGGGTGCATTGGATTTTCGGCAATCACTCTTGGATTATCAATCGTCAAATGCGGCAATTCTGCTTATTAACGAATCCACTGAGGTGAAAATGTGCCTCATCACTGAAGATGATTTTCTTCGAAAAAAGGTCATTCACTGTCGCCCGTTTTCATAATAAGCCTGAATAACTTTAACGCGTTGCTCGATTGTGTATCAAATGGAATGGAGATAAAAACGTGACGTTTAGGTGTGGTTCACATTCGATATCGGCCATAGAAATTTAACCACCCTTAATACCATAAAATCTATTTACCACACCTATCACACCATATAACTTATACTTATACAGTTATGAATGCATTTGTAGGAACAGTGATGGGCAATAGTCTACATACACTACCCGTTTTCGTTTTTTTTTTTTTAATTTGGGGGTTTAGTACGGGGAACCGAAAGGCAAGTTCTACACCTTAACTTTGAATGCATTCTTTCACCTCTCCAAAAAGAAAGGTTTATTGAAACCTATTTGAAATCACAATGAACTGAAAAAATCCCCGCTTTAACAGGGGAACAGTCTAAATACATAGCGAAGCTCCTTCTCTCCTAATCACTTCGTTATCGTCTGAACAACGCCGTATCAGGTGTGAAATGAGCGGTGAGAAATCTGTTGTCGAATCCATAATGATTTGGCAGCCGAAGTTACTTTCACAATTTTATTTTTCACCAAGTAAAGCCAGAACTGATCTGTGAAAAGATCTCACTTAGACCACTAGGGTCCATTGTGCTATGTATTTGGAGTCGAAGATATTATTTTATGCAATTCTTAATGCACCTCTTCGCGAGTTTTTTGACAAGCTGTTCAGTCTTGTTTGTCCGCAATATCCTTGAAGAACGAAGACAAAGAGGAGGGCAGTGGCAAAGTAGGTGCTCCGAAATACCCTTAGCATTCGCTTTGTTGCATGAGTTACACGCATCGCTCTGGACTAATCCCATTTTGGCTGCGTGATTTGGGTTGAAGCGGTGTCCCGTCAGTACTACAACAATATTTTGCATCAATCAGTAATAAAATAACGTTTGTAGTTTTCGTATTCCAAGTCCTTAGCATAAATTTTTCAGTTTTGTACGAGATTGAGCGCTGGTAGAACCAAAGATTGTTTGAAACTCTCCAAATTTCTGTGAGGTCTTCGGCAGTCCAATGGGTTCAGATCTAGACTTCAAGACGGCCAATCTTCTGCGGCTATGAACCCAGGAATATTGTTTTTTAGCCTCTGCTGGGTTTTTGCCTCATGGGCTGGAGCGGAATCTGGCTCTAAGATTCGACGCTCTCCATTGAAGAGACTGCTTCACTACGCTTTCTCAAACATCCTCCTGGTACACTTTTGCCCGGTTTTAACTGCGTCTTTTGCAGAAATTAAGACATGTAACATCTTTACAGAACACTCTCCGCCAAACCATTACGGAGGCTGGATGGTGGCCACGCTGAGCCCTTGGCACAACATTTTTTGCGTCTTTAGATGTTTTTTCATAGATTTTGTCGTTTTGCTAATTAATAACTTCTTCAACAGTGAAAATTTTCTCATCTGTGAAAAAAATATTTGCATGGCTGTTGACCACCGAAGAAACTGCTTGCATCTGTCGAGCCTAATTTTCTTCAAGCGCGTTTGCAACAGATGACCAGTTGAGCGACGGTGGGCTTTCTTGTGGAGATCTTCTATAATTAGTCTTGACATGGACATGATTTTCTGCTTTCTAAGGGAATTTCGACGAATTATTTGCCGAACGGCTTTTATGGCTTTACTGGTGTGACCCACGCGAGGACGACCACTTCTTTTTTCTTGCATTGGTTCTACCGAAAATGAGTCGTGTAGTGACCGCCCGAGGAAATTACCTCGCAGAGACACCAGTTGGATTCTCAGAGAACGCGGCTTTTATTATTGCCATCAGTTCAGCCTGAAAGAGACTAAAGAAAGTTGGGAGCCGAAAACTGAGGGAGATCCCCAGATGTTTGGAATATACACCTCCGTTCACCCTGCCCTCGAGCTTTGAGCCATCTGTGTATACATGGATACACTCGCTCTGTCTTACATCGTCCCGTTCCCACTCTTCCCTTGAGGGTAGGAGGGTCGTAAACGATGTAACGGCAAGTATAGACGGGAGTGCATAGTCCACCAGTCCGGGAAGCCCCAAAGTGTCAGCCAGGATTTTACCGTGACCAAAATCCGTGTTCGACCACTTATTTAGAGTGTTCAGCCTTATTGCCGCACTGCGTGCCTCAAAAATTAAGGCGAGTGTAGGTGCAATCATATCTTTTGTTTGTTGCAAATCAGCGGGGCTGATTCCATCAGGTCCCGGTGATTTGTAAGGTTCAAAGCTGCCAATGGCAAATTTTATGTTATCCTCCGTTATAAAATCTATTGGGGGATTCTCGTAGTGAACTGTAGGGTGGGCTCTACTGTCTTCATTGCAGAGACAACCTGGAAAGTGCGTCTGCATTAGTAATTCTAGTATTTCTTCACTTATGGGCTAACTATGTAACATTTTAAATTATTTTATATTAATAAATGCATAAGGCAAAAAATGACGTTGGAATTGGAAACAAACAATTTTTAAAACAATGAAGCTCATTTTAGTTTATTAATTATTGTAAATAAATCTGAATTAATATACTCAGCAATAACTGTGTTGCTGTAAAATCGTGTTCATCTTTCACATTCACACAAAAATTAATAGCGCATTTCATCGAGCATCCTAACTTCGTTACATTAATGCCATTCAAAAATATGAAAGAGTTTTGTAAAAAATACGAAAATTTTCATGGAAATTTCCCATGAAAACTGCACATATGTATGGTATTTCATTTAATAAGTATTTGCATTACACCATTTTACCACTTCTGTTGCATGCTAACATTCTTTTGCTCTATTATTTTATTGCCATGTACCAAAAATTAAAATCAAAATCGAAATCAACAAAAAAACCAAATCCCCTTGAATCGACAGGAGCGCGGCACACAGCTTTTTTTGCGATACGCCTCACGTTGGGGCATGGAGGCGTTACGTGGTCTGGTCGATGTAACACCATTGGAACCGGGAAGGCACTGCGGGCAATTCCAATGTCCATGCCAGTATATAAAAGAACATTTGCAGTGTAAACCGCGAGGCAAGTTGAAATGTTTGAATTGCATTTATTGGGTGTTGGCTTCGGAGCGCTATGATTAGCGTGACAACAGTTAGACACTTATATACATACTACATGCATACACACATACATATACATGCATATACATACACATATACACATACGGCTGCGGAGTTATTTTACTACGTGACTTTAGAATATTTCAATAGCAGTTGTGGAAGATTTTGTATATTGCATACATATATACATACATGCACACATATACAGCGCACGCTCGATAACGTCAACTAATTCAAACCAAGGCAGTTCACGTTAACAAAGTGTTCACGTTTTGGAATGCCCAAAAAAGACTAAGTAAACATACTTTTTCACATATAAATTCACATTTTATTCTTGTTTTCGTTACATATTAATTGAAAATTAAGCCATACGATGGTTTTATTTAAAAAAATCAGTCATATTTTTTGTGTATCTTCTGTTTTTCTACAACTTGAAGCACAGCTTTCTCCCTCAACCGTCTTAGCACACTCATATCATTTTGATCGACGTCTTCATGACCAGCCCATATTAACGCCTTGTTGAAAATTTCAACTGCCTCAGTCGGCTTAATTTTCTCCAGTTGCTCTGATACGCTGCCATCATCGGATTCGTCCTCTTGTTGATGATCGTCATCTGCATTGCCCACCTCGATATCTTCATTCCATTTATGAATGGCTGGTAACGTGAATTCAATCTGAAATTTTTAATAAAAAAAGTGTTTTCAATAACCCACATACATATCTTTGAGCATATCTGCAAACACGAACGAACCTCAGGATTTGAACTACTAAGGAGATCGACGGTGTTGCTCATCATGGTGCGAAGTTCCGCTTCCCATTTTTCTTTTAAAACCGCCAAAGGAACATTATCTTCGGGTTCATCATTGTTTACCGTAAAATTTAAAATACTGTCCCAGCACTTAGCTAATGTCGCTTCACCAACACGAAACCAAGCGGCATCTAAAAGATTTATAGCTGTTTTTAAGTTAATTTTTTTGAACGACTCGAGCAAATCAGACTTTGTTGCTGCTATTAAAGCTAGAAGGCTGTTTCTGTAATACAACTCAGTGATTTTTATTGCATTCTGATCCATCCGTTGAATGAGGAGAGTAACGTTTGGTGGCATAAGCATTGCCGAAATTTGCCCTTTCTCCGTTGTCAGTTCAGCTTCATTTGGGTGACAAGGAGCGTTGTCAATTAGGAGCAGAGCTTTAATTGGTAAGGCTTTCACCTTTAAAAACGATGTAACCTTTAAAACCAATCAGTTAACCTTAAAAATCGGACAAAACTTAAAGGAATATTCACCTATGGAACAAATGACTCATGAAACCATTGCTTGAAAATAGCCGACGTCATCTAGGCGGATTTCGAGCTCTTATAGACGTTGGGACACCGAAAGTTTTTAAAGCAGCGTAGATTCCTCGCCTTTCCAATTACCATAAACTTAAGCTTGTGGGATCCAGTGGCGTTTCATCATCTTTTGGCTCTACAGCTCTTTGTGAGATTTGGCCTGCTGCACGTGGGGCCTCCATACATGCATCTCGATCGCCTGCGACTTTTTTCTAATTCCTTATCAAGTTTATTGATGACCTCCTCTAGTTCGTCGGCCCAGATTGCTCTTGACTATCCTCTTGTTCTAGTGTTGAACGCTCTGGCTTCTACGATTTTCTTCTGCGCCCTCGTACCGTCCATTCTTGTAATGTGACCCAGCCATCTTAACCGCTGCGCTTTGATGAAACGTATAACATTTTCGCCCTTTATCAGTTGATCTAGCTCGTCATTCCACCTTATCCGCTACTCGCCGTGATCTTTGATTGCTCCGAAAATTCTTCTGAGTGCTTTTCGTTCGAAGGCTTGCAGTTTTGCTTTATCTTCTTCGATTAGCGTCCACGATTCAGCTACATAGCATAATACTGGTCTAATGATGGTTTTATACAGAGTCAATTTGCATTGTCTGTTTAGTAGTTTTGATTTGAAGAGTTTCGTTAACGACGCATACGATCTGTTCGCTGCTAGAATTCTCTCATCGATGGTGAGGCTCATTGAAATGTCTCTACTCAGTTTGAAGCCTAAATAGGTAAAGGATTCATCCAGTGGCGTTTGAACAGCATAAAAACGTGATTCGCTGCTTCTCGGACTTTACCCCTGGGGCTCTCTTCTCTCAACTTGACACGTACGTTTTCTCTGGCAAAAGTCTCCAGAATAACTCCGACTCATCTGTATTATATAACTGATCGTCGCACAACTCCAATTCGGCCATTTTAGCTTTAAGTTTTTCTTAAAACGGATCCACTAGCTGAGGTTGCGAAAACAGGTTTGCGCCTGATATTTTAAGAAGACCTCTTCTTGAATCCTTGGAGCCATCCATCACTAGCGAAGATGTTTGCTTTATTTTCTTTAAATTTTGCATGAGTGTTTTTGCCTTTTCTTTCAACATTAGAGCACTTACCAGCCAGTTTTTATCTCGCATTCTGATAAACCAACGATAAAGAGCTCTCTCCATTTTGGACAACTCTGAGGAATGCAGTGTTTTTCTATTTCCAGGTTCACAATACGTGTTGTTTACGCATTTTAAATTCACTTGCTTTTTCGCTTTAATGTTACAAATTGTGGATTTAGCAACATTATACAGGGTTTCCCCATATTCGACGGACCCATGTGTGTTTTTGGGCCCATTGCAATCGACGAGGCTTGTCCGCAGGCAACAATCAGTGCGTCAATTGAATCTTATCGCGGGAATAAATGCAAATCAATGCGGATAATTCGTTGTAAAGTGGTCCGAGCATTGCCCAACTGCTGAGAAAGGCGATTACGGGATGTCCTTGGCGACGTCTCAACACTGGCCCGTACAAGAGCAATATTCTCATCCGATCGCCTTGGTCGTACAAACCTTGGTCGTACCTTTCTTACAAACGTTTAATGGTGTTCTTAGAAGGCGCACTTTAAGGCCCACATTATTTAATTTTTTATACGCACGTTGAGTTTTCACAATTGACTTCTTTTGTTTAATGTAAATTTCAACAATTTGGGAGCGCTCGCGTGGCGTATACTGTTCCATGGTAAAAATCTGCTTAGACTGACGCTTCCAACGCGGTATGTCATTAAGTGATTTCACGTCTCTGTCAAAAGATACAGGGTTGCCAGATGGGTCTCTCGAACATTGGCTACGCTGTATTTCTTTGCTAAAATCGTCACAGATGAGCCTTTTTTTAAAA
Source organism: Anastrepha obliqua (assembly GCF_027943255.1). NCBI lineage: Eukaryota > Metazoa > Arthropoda > Insecta > Diptera > Tephritidae > Anastrepha > Anastrepha obliqua. The sequence goes on from NC_072896.1 coordinate 38,437,347, forward strand.
AAAGCCGAGAATTTTTGCCTTTTGTTTTAATGTCAAGCACACGGGTTTTTTAGAACTCATTTGCACCAGAAAACATAAGACGAGCACTCTTTACAAAACCAAAGCCGCGGCTGAAATATTTTACTCCTTACATGCAATTACGAATAAAATGCCTATTTTATAATTAGGGGATTCCCCAATTTCAGTATTACTTGAGATCAATGTAAGCTACATTCAAATAATTGTAACGTTTATTGTTCATTTTATAGAGCTTTTTGGGTTTGTTCACGTTTTAGAGTAGCCAATGCACAAAAATGTCCGCTCACGTTTTGGGGTGTTCACGCTTTAGAGCGTTCACGTTATCGAGCGTGCGCTGTATATGTGTATATATATGCATACAAATACATATATATGTAAATGTATATGATAAAATTATACTGCAAACCTAAACCTAGCAACTTAGTGCACAAATACATGAAATATGTCTACCTATCTACAGGTATTATCAGCATATATGAGTACTACATACATACATATCATTGTGCCTGAGCGTATTTTATATTTTATATTTTTTCTTTTTCATTTTTTTTTCTTTGTAATTTCTAATGATTAACCAGGATTCGTCCATTAATTCATGTTTATTATTATTTTTATTAACATCATATTTTTTCATTGCCATCATTTTTGGTTTCTTTTTTTTTGTTGCCTTCATATTTTTCGTTGAGTGTTTTAATTATTCTCCTATGTCCTTTTCTTTTCCATTAACTTTTAAATACAGTTGTTATTAATAGCATAGGCCAAGTAGTTTGGAGCCGTTTCCCACTGTACTTGAATTGAAAAGAAAAATTTTAGTGCACTTTAAAAATTACATATGTGTGTGTATCAATATGTATTGGTTTGTATAAGCACGCTCTCACGCGGACAGACATTAGAGCACATTGACTATAAATTGCAAGAGTGTATGTATGTACATATAAACGTTTAAGTTATAACTACAACTCCACTATCTTAAATATTTTAGTCTGGCTCAAATCTAATAATTTCCTGATGTTATTGTATATACGAGTATATATGTATGTATTTCACTTATAGCAAATATTTTTATATAGAAATACGAAAAATGTTAAATGTGACAAAGTTTTAAGCTGAAGTTTTAAACTTCCACTGTAATCACTTACCTTTTTTGCTGTGTACTTAAATTTTCTTAAAATTACTACTATTTTCGTATCATTGTATAACATTTACTCTTGTATTTAAGCGAATATTATTCAATAAAGTACGCAATTCTAATTCAAGCACTGTTGTTCTTTTGTTTTATTTGTATAGGGTATCCCTGCAGTTGTATTGCTTATGCCGCGGATCCCTATCTACAGGATCGCTTTTAAGTGCTTTCTTTACCTAAGAATTTATGGCATCACTACTTTAACACATAAAATATTCATATCTTGTAAAGTATCTAAAATGAGATAAGTTCTTTCTATAATTAAAATAAGCATCCAAGTAAATATAATATTTATATATTTTAAATTTTTATTCAATATATCTATGCATTTTTGTAAAAACTTCCGAAATATTCATGGAACTTTATAAAAGGTAAGTATTGGCATATTTGAACAACATCAATATGCACACCACAAAAACACAGCACAACAAAACTAAGCTGAACAAGATACAAAGAACAGCGTGTATCTTAACTACAGGAGCGCTTAGCAGCAGTCCTAGTGAAGCGCTCAATGTACTAACTCATCTGCTACCATTAGATCTACACATTAAAACAATCGCTACTTGCAGCGCGGTGAGACTCAGAGGCATAGGAGCTGGGCAACAAGGTTGTACGGCCACAGTAAGATCCTCCTACAGGGACCCTCGCTGCTCAAAAAACAGATCAGACTACACAGTCCCCGACCTTAACTTCAAGAAAGGCTTTACAGCACGTTTTCCACCGAGAGCCGACTGAAGCAAAGGGAAGGTGATTGGAAGATACGATATCGAAATCTATACCGATGGTTCAAAGATGAACTGTGGTGTCTGAGCTGGAGCTACTCAACCTATCTCAGTTAATTCATCTTCCTGACTATGCCGGCGTGTTCGAAGCAGACTGTTTAACGATCAGAGAGCATGCAAATCACTAAAACTCTAGAAAAAAGTTGGTGCAAGAGTAGCTGTCATCTCAGACAGTCAAGCAGCTATAAAGGCCTTAGACTCCAACTCCATTTCATCCAAACTAGTCTTACAGTATAAAGAGGAGCTGGAAATGCCATTGGCTTGAAATCACTCTGATATGGGTTCCCGGTCACAGGAACATACGGGGTAATGAGATAGCGGATGAGCTAGCAAGAAAAGGTTCGACACTAGACTTAGCAGAGGCGGTGGCAGTATTCACCCCACTGAACACAATAAAAGCATGCATTGCTTCACATTATCATGCTTTAGCCGAAAAATGATGGAAGCAACTAACTACATGTATTACAATAAAAAACACATGGCCGTCATACAAAATCCGAAGGAGGAATCACCTCTTAGGATGTTCTCGACCAAACATCTCACGCATCACTGCAACCCTTACAGGCCATTGGGAAGTAGGGAATCATGCAGGTAGACTCAATCTACCCTTCAATTATATCTGCAGGAGCTGTCCGGCGGAAGGGGTGAAGGAAAGTCTTTTCCACTACTTTTGTGAATTTCCAGGGCTAAAAAGGGTACGACTCCGCTCCTTTGGTAAGCCTATCTGGCAGCAAATTTATGGGATCTCAGACGAAATAAAGAATTTGCTGCTATACTTGGACCTCACTAAATGGATTTGACTTAGAACAAAAAAAAAAAAAAAAAAAAAAAAAAAAAAACATCATTATACGAGGACGATGGTAGTAGAACGGTGCTGGTCACTAATTAGGATTAGTTCAGCGGATATACTCAACCACTGCAACAACAACAACAACTACATGCACACCACTAATTCGATGAAGAGTTCGACTAGACACCCATCTAAAGAAATATGAATCAATAAAACAGGTGGCGCAAAATTAATTAGTCAATCTTGTTTTGAATAACTTTTTTAGGAAGATAGGTGAAATGGTTAACGTACCAATCTAGCACTCTCCAAGCACCACTAAAGCGCCGTTTTGATACCATTTTGAGACCTCCACCTCACAGATATCCGCAGCCAACGAGAGCTGTTTATGTACATACATAATTGGGAAGGTTACTGCGATTTAGGTTGGCGCACTGCTCTAGGCTGTCAAAGAAAGCAGGACCCAGTCAACTTAATCATCTAGCTGTCAAGCCCGGACATTTACAGTGTCAGTCCAACAGTCTCCTTCTCTGAAAGGTCCTCACAGCATCTGCAGTGAGAGTTAAATGGTAGCCCTAGCCTTCGTGCGTGTGTTAAATGGCCGGTAAGCATTGGTACGAGCTTAGAAAATGAGTGGCGAGGAGCCCCTAGAACTACCTGCGTCCTGCGTCTATTATACCTGGCCCAGAAGGATTTCCGAAATAGCACACGAAGGAATAGATCTCTAAATGTCCAGCGCTTTTGTGAGAAATAAGTTGTGCGACTCCACTTTAATAACAGCCGAGGGAATGACGATGCCTGGGCAGAAGATCTCTGAAAGCAATTCAGTCCCCTTTTTGCCGAGCTCATCAGCAATTTCATTTCCCACTATGTTCCTGTGTCTTGGAATCCAGATCTGAGGAATGTTACCTGCACACCCAAGAGATTTGATTTCCTCCTTAAAGGAGTTGACTAGTTTGGATTTGGACTATGAAGTCGTCAGTGCCTTAATCACAGCTCGACTATCGGAGAAAATGTTAATAAATCTCTAGCTTCCACGTTCCCCAAACATTCTGCATGCCTGCAGTAGCGCGAAGGTTTCTGTCTGTAAAACACTAGCAGTATTAGGCAGTTTTAAGGAAATAGATGATTTGGCTCAATATATTTTTCCCCCTCGTTCTAATCCTGCCTACTGGGAAAGTTTGCCATGCCACTACCTTGAGGGTACTTTAGAGATCTGCTAACTGCCCAAAAATGCTCCAATGTCCCTTGAGAGATTGCCACTAGACGCCAACGTCCTTTTACTTGATTGCACTTTGAGCAGCGATAGAAATAACGTAAAGTCGATGGGAAATAAGTGCAAAACGACATTCAGTGCAGTACTGGGACAAGTTCTACGTGCTCCGGTGATGTCAATACATGCAGTCCTTTGCACCCTCCCGAGTTTAGTGATATTATAGCCCTTCTGAGGAGCTTCCCACTAAACCAGGCATCTAAACGTTAAAATCGGCAAAAACCTTGTACATTCAAAAAACGACTTGGGGTTAAGTCCCCCCTATATTTGCCGAATATAGATTTTCAGGAGTAGACATATTTCAATTAGTTTCGAACTGCGAAAGATGTTGGTTAACAGTCAAAATCGTGAGCCCAAGACCTGAATGGAAAGCAACTAAAACTAAAAAATTATGATAGTTTTGAAAAACAAAAGCGGAATTTGTTTTTCATATTTTTTTTTATATTTTTTTCTGTCTTTTTTTAATTAGAAATCCGTTGACTTTAGCATTAATTTCGCACATTTCAATGCAAAGGCATTGAAGCAATTAAAGTCTTATTGCTAAAAAGGGCCGGGCACAGAATTTCAATTTGATTTGAGTTCTAGTCAAAACTTCTAAATTTATTTCAACTGATTTTTGTGGTTTTCGTGAGTATTGTACGCAAATTTAGTCACAAAACTAAAAGATCTAAAATGCAAAAACAAAAAGAAAATAAAATAAAAATACCAAAGTAGGGGCAGCTGCTGTAAACGAGTGTGAATAGTGGACGTACGCTGATAGTGGGGTATTTCGGAAGTACCTAAGTTATCACCTCCTTGATAGAGCAGCAACCAATGGTGCTGCTCAAAGCGCATGTGAGCTGCATGAGAACAATGCAAATAAACTTTTAATCAAAGTGAAAGTTTACGAAAAAAAACCAATTCAAAAAATTTGCTAATACTACTATTATGGGATCCCTCCGGATGCTTGAAGATATGTATGTAGGTACCAATGCATAAGAGCTTATGTAAATATGTACATCAGGGTGCGTCACTATCGGTACAAAAAAAAAGCTTACCTTTCTCCATCGGAATTAAACAATTTTTTAATCATTTGGTTCCTGAATCTTTGTAATCTTCAAACTTTAGAACGGGTTGACCATTTTTTTAGTTTTCTTGTAACGCCCATTGTTTGTAACGTTTCATACAAGAATGCATTTTTGTCAAGCACTTCAAATGCTTATGGAAGCTTATGGTGGACATGCTTTAAGTAGAACACAGTGCTTCAGGTGGTTTGAAAAATTCCAAAGTGGTGATTTTAGCGTGGAGAACGAGGACCGTGGTCGGCCACCGAAAAAGTTTGAGGACGCCGAATTGAAAGCATTGTTGGATGAAGATGATGGTCAAACGCAAGAAATGAGGGCGTGACCCAATAAACCATTTCCAAACGTTTGAAAGACATGGGCATGATTTTGAAGCTCGGAAGATGGGTGCCGCATGAACTAACTGAAAGGCAGCAAGAGAACCGGAAAACCACTTGTGAAATGCTGCTCTCCCGGTTCAATAGGAAGTCTTTTTTACATCGAACCGTTACGGGTGATGAAAAAGAGGTGTATTTCTCCAATCCCAAGCATAAACGATCGTATGGTCCGCCCGGCCATGAGCCAAAAACAACGGCCAAACCAAATCGCTTCGGCCGCAAGGCATTGCTGTATGTTTTCTGGGATCAGCGTGGCATGATTTGGTACGAGCTATTAAAACCAGGTGAAACAGTTGACGGTGCACGCCACCAACGACAATTGCCCGATTTGAACAGCGCTATACACCGAAAACGCCCAGAATATGCCGATCGGCGTCACAAAGTAATTTTTCTTGATTTTTTCTTGAGGACAATGCACCGCTACATCGAAAAAGAGCGACCCGGCAATTGGTGAAGACGTACGATTGGGAACCGCTGGTGCATACGGCTTTCTCACCAGACTTGGCGCCTTCCGATTATCATTTGTTTGCATCGATGGGCCACGCACTTTCCGAGCAGCGCTTCAATTCTCACGAAGAAGTCAAAAAATGGCTCGATGATTGGTTTTTTTTTTAAGTTGTTTATTTATTTGGTATTAATAATGTTATGTACTAAAATAAACAATAGTTTTAAGTATATAATATGATTATACAATGACTCTAGATGAGTTCTCAAGTACATGACGAGCTTCTTATAGATATATATAGTAACATTTTTGTAATATTTTATGATTATATTGCAGAGAAAAAAACCTGTAAAAAACAGTGCATGCTTAGCTTTTTTAATAGAAGATAAAATGGTTTAAAAGGAAGTTATGTCGGGTATTCGGCATGAAATAGTGTTTAAGTTTGTGTATTGTTTAGCCACCAGCATTTTTTATTAATATCAAGAGCTTCTATTTCGTCTCTGGGGGAGATGTATGTATCAAAACGTTAGTTTTCTCTGTTAAGGGCTTTTGACGTGACTGTTTTAACGTTGGCTCTTCTATGAATGTGATAAATTATCGGTATATGGTCTTTATTTTGTATAAAACCGTTCTTATCAAGATAGAGGAATGTTTCCGGTGGTGTAAATCCATTTTTAATGGCTGACAGGAAATATTCATCGCTTTCATGGTAAGGTGCCCTTATTAGAGTGTTATTATTATTGTAAAGACAGCGCATTATGTGTCTCCTAATTAGATTTATTATATGACAGTCGATTCTGGGTACTTTGGCTGTGTTATATACTTTTGCATTCGTTACATATTTAGTGTAGTTGCTTTTTGCTGTCCTATATAAGGAAGTGCATGATCATAGAATCCTCCTTTCTATGTAAGATGGTGACAAGTTATACCAAATAGGACACCCATATGTGAATATAGGTCTTACCAATGCCTGATACATAATTGATTTTAGCGTGTTATGCAGAAATTTCGTCGAGAACATTTTCTTATAAACATAATATGCTCTATTTGTTTTCTTTATTTGGTTGTTAATGTGGTGATTGTAGTACAAGAACTTATCCAAGTATATGCCGAGGTATTTGACTTTATCGGTTTGTTGAATTTTGGTAAATATTTGTCCTCTCAGATTTAATTTTGAAATTTTTCCAGTTTTTTTGATGTTAGTGTTGCACTTTTTGATAGGGGGACGGAATGGCATATTTTCACATTTGTTGGTGTTTAATTTGAGGTGCCAGTCCGTTGTATATTCTTCTACAGTATTGTATTTAAGTTGGAGATGAGTGTTTATGTTGGCAATTGTATTGTCTGAGTGGTAAATAACAACATCATCTGCGAAGGCTATTATATTGTTGATTTTATGCAGTAGGTCTAGTATGTAAGTTAAGCAAGTTATATTGTTTATAAAATAAAACAACATTTTGTTTCAATAAAATAGTATTTATTAACTTTATTATTTAACTTTAACAACACTTTGTTTTAATTAAATACATAACTTTATTTATTAAGTTGACTTTATTACTTAAGTTGACTCTGCAGCGTAACAAGAACTGCCGCGTATCAAGAACTGCCACGTATCAAGAACTGCCGCGTATCAAGAACTGAACTGAACTTCGACAGGCAATGATACCGCCTTTTATACCCTCGCGATCAGTGGTAATCACCTGTAGGTGTTGTTGCGCGAAAAAGGTCGCTTGGACTCTACCGCTAGCATTGTGTTGTTGCATGCGCATGACAAGTGGTACCGCTGGCCTGCCTACCAAGCATGTCAACGATGTGTTGCTATGCAAGCGGTGGTTCACTCAAGCAGGCAAGCACCGTTGTGTTATGGGCAACCTACCCAACGCGACGCTGCTAGGGCAGGCGCAATGCATTGATCGAGCTGTTGTCATGCAGTTGATCTGCATGCTAGGCTCACGCATGTTGTGTTGCTATGCAGTCGGTGGTTAGTTGAGCCAGACAACAATTGTTGTGTTTTGGTCTGCCTGCCTAACATCCTGTTGCCAAGCCAAGCGCAAGCAGTGATCACTGTTTGTTGTTATGCAGCGGGTTGTTTTGTGAAGCCATGCATGCTGTTGCTAAGGTGAGCGCAGGTAGTGATCATCATGCTTGTTGGTGTTGGGCTGCAACGGCTGAGCTTAGATGTCAGCACTGGGGTGATAGAAAGAGCGGTAGGGTATTTGAGGCTTTGCAACGAAATGCTGTTGCTTTCGTAGGTTTCGGTATCATGCCTTAACTCCTCCCCTTCTTAAGTTCGGAGCGTCCCTGATCCGACAAAATAATAAATACATATGTATGTTAGGCTAAATCTAAAGCTTACAACTATTTCTTAGGCTATTTTTGTAAGTAAAGTAATGCCTTTTTCGGCCTTTTGGAAAATTACAATTTTAATTTCAATTAGAAAAAGTCTTTCATTTTTGGTTGATATTTTTGGAATTTTTATGATAACAAAATGAGTTTAACATTACAACTTTTTTAACTAAATAACATATACTCCATATAAATGTCTTGAAAAAAATAAAAAGTTGTTATAATTAGCTTTTTCTTCTAAACAATTCAAAATTCTAATTAACTTCTCAAAAAGATTATGCGTTCCATTTGCTTATTCGCGTTGTTCTTATGCTTATTTTTTTGCTTTACACTAAATAGGAAAAATTACTTTTGAGAAAAAAGCATAAATGAAAATGTTACAATTTTAGTTTTTTGGTTTTTTTTTTATTACTAAATAATTTATTTTCGAACAACAATATTTTACTATAATTAGCTTCTCTTTTTTTTAAGTAATTCAAAATTTGATCTTTAATTATAGTACCCAAAGTTTACACATTCGTGGTGCTTTTATAGTTATTTTTTGTTTTATAAAATAAAATTACGTTTGAGAAAAAAAAATATGTGAAAATGTTTAAATTTTCGTGTTAAGGTTTTTTTTTTTTTTTACAAAATAATTTTTTTGGACAAAAATATTTTATCATAATTAATAATTTTTGGGTCAGATAGATGATCGTAACAAAATGTGTTTAAAGAGTTTATGTATTTTGTATGCATATGTACGACTTTTTCTTATTAAACATCTTTATTTTATTTACGAATTTTAACATTAAGAAAAATCTTTACTCTCCGAAAAGAGTAGAATTTACAAAAAAATTTTTTATTTAATCTTGGACGATAAGACTAAATAGTTTTATATTTTAACAACTTTATGTTTTGAACAATTATGATGAGGAATTTATAATTACCGTATACATATGTACGTTTCTTTTTTTTAAATTATTTCCTTCGGATTTTTTTTTATTTTAACATTGATGTGATGAAATTTTCTGATTTTTGGAATTAAGTAATTTAGACAAAAATTCAAAAAAAACTGATATTACATTTTAATGGTAAAATTAATATATATTATAACAAAATATGCTTCAATCGAAAATGATTTTATCTTAAGCTAGTTTTGGTGCGAACAGTAGAAGTCGTTGATATTTTTCAGGATTTTTCCTTTAGTAAACAGATTAACGGAAGTTATCTTAAATTATCTTTATGGACCTTTCTACCATTTATCAAGACAGTCGTACCTAAATCTTTTTGTACGACATTTTCAACGTACACCTTATTTAATTTATTTCCTAAACGCTTATTACGACGAACATATACTTTTTCGCCTTCCTGATAGGTTTTTTGACTATTATTAGGTTTTTTAACAATACTGTCTTGTGCAGCAGTAAGTGCTGCTTTTACTGATTCAAGGTGATCTTTAGAAAAATGATTAATAATATCTAAAGGTTTTGCATTTACAGTAGAATGTATGGAGTTATTATATTTATATGTGGCAAGTAGAATTAGTTCTTGGGTATCTGTAATATTTTGTTCGGCTTTTATGCATCTAGCGATTTCTGTAAGCGTTGAATGCGCTCTTTCGATTTGGCCATTACTGTTACTGTGTAAGGCTGGTATGAAAAATTGCTCAATATTAAAATGATATTTTAACATATTAGATATTGTGTTAGACTGAAGAGATTTTTCATTGTCCGACACAATTGTTTTAGTTTTTTTGAACTTATTTAGAACTATTAATAAAGCGGTTTTGATATCATTCGTTGATCTGGATTCAATTGGAATGGTAATGGTAAATTTGGAAAATTTGTCTATGCAGGTAAAAAAGTGAAATTTCTCAACAGAGAATATATCCACATGGAGGATCTGACCGGGATATTCTGGAATTGGTGTTTGCCCTATATTGGTTTTTGATGGGTGTCTATTATATTTATTTTCCAAGCATGTTTTACAATTTTTAGCTATTGTTGTTAAAGTTTTCTTAATATCTGGGAAAAAATATTCGGATATCAACTGCTTATAGTTCTCTAGGATTGAACGATGGGCTCTGTTATGCTCCATAGTAGCAGCTTCAATTTGATCTTCTCTTTTTATTAGGTCTATTACCAATTTTTCCGTATGGATAAATCTTACTCCTGGGAAATTGGACAAGAGAAGAGACTGAACTCTAGCTAAGGTTTCGAGGTCGCAACAGATTCCATTAACTACATTTGGGTTGACTTTTTCCCGGATAGTTTGTAAAAGATACTCCGCAGTTTTGAAATGTACGGTATGCCTAAGTAGTTTTTGAAATAAATTTTTAGTAGATTTGCTGTTAAATTCGGATGGTAATAGGACTAATTGAGCTTTAAATTGGTTTACAGGATTTTTAATGGTTTTAATTGTATTCGAAAGGGAAATTATACTATGAGCAGTATCATCTGAGTCATCAAGGTTGTGAATATATTGTCGAGAAAGTGCGTCAGCTACTTTGTTTTCTTTGCCGGGTTTGTAAAAATATTTCGGTGCGAAAGAATTTATGAATGCAGTCCATCTTTTAATTTTGGAATTTGGATTTTTATCTGACATAGCGAATGTAAGGGGCTGATGATCAGTGAAAATATGTATATTTTTAATACCGTATAGGTAATGTCTTAACTTTTGGAATGCCCAAACTATCGCTAAGAGTTCGCGTTCGTTTGTAGCATAATTCTCTTCAGCCTTAGACAACGTGCGAGATATCATGGTTATGGGTTTGCCGTTTTGGGAAAGTACGGCTCCTAGGGCTACGGATGAGGCATCCGTTGTTATCTCAAATGGCTTAGAGTAGTCTGGATGTTGAAGAAGGACATCTTCCGAAGCCAGAATAGATTTTAATTTATTGAAGGCCTTGACTGCTTCATCATCAAGGGAAATATTCACTTTTTTGGACTGACGACTGCTAACGTGGCCATTGTCGCCTCTTAAATATTTCGTGAGAGGTTTTGAAATATGCGCATAGTCCTTAATAAACCTACGGTAATAACCGGAAAGACCCAAAAAGGACCGCAAAGATCTTAACGACTTTGGCTGTTGGTAACTAAGGATAGCTTCTACTTTGCTAGGACATGTTTGGATTCCTTTATGAGAGACTGTGAAACCTAAAAACTCGACCTCACTTTTAAAAAATTTCGATTTTTCTAACGATACCCGCATTCCTGCTTTCTCAATTTTTTTCAATATAGAGTCAACGTGCTTAAAATGTGACTTTTCATCAGGTGAAAAAATGATGATATCATCAACGTAAACGTGACATATTTTCCCAATGTCGTCGCGCAATATATCATCGATTGCTCTTTGAAATATGCTCGGTGCATTTTTCAAACCAAAGGGCAAACGACAAAACTCATATTTGCCGTTGTTTACGCTGAATGCAGTTTTGCACCTATCTTTCTCTAGAAGACAAATTTGGTGAAACCCGGACTTAAGGTCTAGAGTTGTGAATAGTTTGGACTTGCCTAAATTTGAAAGTATCACTGTGGTATCGGGAATAGGATATTTGTCGGAAGTAGTATGCTCGTTTAGCTTCCGGAAATCGATAACCATTCTTAAATTTGGATTTCCGTCGTCATCTAAACCTTTCTTTGAGACTACATGGACAGGTGAGTTGTAGGGTGAATAGGACTTTCTTATTATGCCGTCTTTAAGCAGAGATTCTATTTCATTATTAACAAAATTTCCTACTGATATTGGGTATGGGTAGCTTCTTGAGTAAATTGGCCTATCAATTAATGTATCCATTGTTGCTATAACATTTGTATTATATGGGAGAGCTCTATCGGGATTTGCAAATGCATTAAAATTACGTTGCTTTAATTCTTCGATACTACAGGGTACTTCAATTGGTTTAGTTTGGGCCGTGTTAACTTGTTGGCACTGAAAAAAGTTAAGCTTCTCTTTTCCGTTTTTGTGGAAAATGAGACCAACCTTAGTGTCAATTTTTGCCTCGATACCTTTCAACAAATCATACCCAATGATTCCATCGAAAGTATCTAATTGTGGAAGTATAAAAAAAGTAGCAGTAGATCCTAAAATATTTACTTTGCACTTCTCAGAAATTTTATTCACACCATTTATGGATCTTAGTTGAAAGGGATATTTTATTTGAGTTATACCTTTCAAAAAACTATGTCTTTTAATGTAATTTTTTGATGTTCCTGTATCTATTAAAATTTTAAGAACTTGCCCATTTGGTAAGGTTCGGGTAATAAAGGGCAAGTTCGACCTTAGCCTAAAAAATTGACCTCATCTGGTAACTCGGTGTCTCCCATTTCGGAGTACGGTGGTTCGTTTAAAAAGGGGTCCTCATATTCGTCTATTTCGGTAGAATATGGCTCGTTTCCCATAGCGTTGATACGCTGGAGTTTTTGAATGGGCGCTTGAGTGGAGGTGTTATTTGTACGGGTGTAAGGCCTCTTATATTGTTGTTGTTGTTGTCGTTGCAAGGGTGTTTGAGTGGGGGTGTAATTAGTATGAGGTATCCTATACTGTTGTTGTGGTTGGAAAAAATTATTGGCTTGTTGCCGTGACCGCTGCTGATAAGGATTTGGGAAATTAGAACTATTTCCCTGTTGGAATATTTGTTGACGGTTGAATCGGTCGGAGGGATTAGTTCGAGTTTGGGGGATTTGTCTAAGTAGAGAGGTTCCCCGATCTACTTCCATAGGGACAGGATATTGCGCTGGACTGTTAGCTCGATTCGGTTGCGGCACAGTGTTAAACAATGGAGCGCTCTGGAAAGCTTGTGGCAATATGCCTGAGGCATATGTATGTGCAAACTCATACCTTTCGCGATTATGTTGCAGCTCCTGCGCTGCAGCAAGTGCACTGGGAAGATCCGGCGGGTTCGCTGAAAAAAGGGTATCGCAGAGTGGGCGTTTAAGGCCAGAAATGAAAACTCTTAAAGCATTTTCCCTAGCCTTAGCATTAAATGCATGAACGAGTTGCTCATTGCTGCTATAGGTCATTATATTTTTATTTAAAATCAATGTTAGTTGCCTATCAACTGCATCATAATATTGATTAATAGACATTTTTCCCTGCCTGAGGGTGTTTAGTTGGTTCTCTAATATGTGGAGTGGTCGTTTATCTGCATAAAGTTGATCTAATTTACTTACAATAGCTTTAAAGTTTAATGGTGTGTTAAAAGCGCTAAGATTTTCATTAGCTGCTGAGGTTATTTTGTTACGCAAAATACCCATGGCAATATAATATGGCTCTGAGCCCTCGGTATAATAGCTTATCGCGAACCTAGCTGCTTCTCTCCAAGCTGGGTATTCTGAAATTTTACCCCTAAATTCCGGTAGAGACTTTATCAAATTAAGGTCCGTGTGAGTACTTTGCACACCTTGGACAATAGTAACGGGCTTAAGAACTTCTATTTTTTTTGGGTAAAATACTTTGAAACTCTCGTTTTAGCTCTGCTAATTGTTCCCTAAAATTCTGCTCAACCGCTTCTACTGTCGACTCTAACAGACTAGCCACTGCAGTTCTATCCATTTTTAATGTTTATTTATTATTTATAATTTTATTTTCAATAATACAAAATATTTTTTTTTTAAGCAAACGACCTACTCTAATTATGTTTTTTTTTTTTAATTACAATACTTACTAGACTTCTGATAGCCAAGATTTTGTTGAGTGGTGTTTTCCTTTAAACTATACTTTCTATCTGCTCTGATGTTTGTGAGTTCTAGTGAGTTTTCATTCTCATGAGTGCACAAAAATTACATGTAAATATTTTTTTATTTGTTTTTACTTATTTCCATTACTTTGTCTCTTAATAAACGTATGCGTGTTTGTATGTATTTGTAAGTTTTATTTTTTATTTATATTTTTATTTTTAATTTTATTTTAAGTTTTACTTTTTCCTCCTATTTTTCCTCTTATTTTGATATTTTCTTAATATAATACTTACTCATCAGTTCCCCGTAGTTGGGAGAATTACAGAATTATTTTCTTAGCTTTGAGTTTTCACACAATTAATTAATATATTTTATAATTAATTATAATATTTTCTTGCCTGCCTTTTACCGCTTCGTCTTGCTGTGATTTTTATTTAATTTGATTTGTTTTTGCTGCTTTTTTTTGCTTCAACATCTGTCATTGTTTGCTGTTTGGGTATCGCATTTATCATTTATAATATTTTTGCCTTCGTTTCTGAATGCTGTCTTCAAGCACTCGCATCTGTTCCCATCACTTGAGGAAAGTTTTTTTGTTTTTTCAAGCAGGTTCAAATTTAGTCAAAATTTTTTTCTGTGCTTTTTTTTTTTTAAAGGTTATTAGTTTTTTGCTTTTATTTCTAGCACTTCAATTTAGTTTTATTTAAGCACTAATCAGTTTTTTATTTTTCTTTTTCCATAGTTTTTATTATCCTTTTTTTTTACACATTTATAAAAGATTTTTTTTTTGTTTAGATTATGGTTTTAACCAGTCACTATCCTTTCTTTAAGAGGATATTTATTTTTTCACAGGACACTGGATTCTACTTTAGTTGGGCGCCAGTTAAGCAAGTTATATTGCTTATAAAATAAAACAACATTTTGTTTCAATAAAATAGTATTTATTAACTTTATTATTTAACTTTAACAACACTTTGTTTTAATTAAATACATAACTTTATTTATTAAGTTGACTTTATTACTTAAGTTGACTCTGCAGCGTAACAAGAACTGCCGCGTATCAAGAACTGCCACGTATCAAGAACTGCCGCGTATCAAGAACTGAACTGAACTTCGACAGGCAATGATACCGCCTTTTATACCCTCGCGATCAGTGGTAATCACCTGTAGGTGTTGTTGCGCGAAAAAGGTCGCTTGGACTCTACCGCTAGCATTGTGTTGTTGCATGCGCATGACAAGTGGTACCGCTGGCCTGCCTACCAAGCATGTCAACGATGTGTTGCTATGCAAGCGGTGGTTCACTCAAGCAGGCAAGCACCGTTGTGTTATGGGCAACCTACCCAACGCGACGCTGCTAGGGCAGGCGCAATGCATTGATCGAGCTGTTGTCATGCAGTTGATCTGCATGCTAGGCTCACGCATGTTGTGTTGCTATGCAGTCGGTGGTTAGTTGAGCCAGACAACAATTGTTGTGTTTTGGTCTGCCTGCCTAACATCCTGTTGCCAAGCCAAGCGCAAGCAGTGATCACTGTTTGTTGTTATGCAGCGGGTTGTTTTGTGAAGCCATGCATGCTGTTGCTAAGGTGAGCGCAGGTAGTGATCATCATGCTTGTTGGTGTTGGGCTGCAACGGCTGAGCTTAGATGTCAGCACTGGGGTGATAGAAAGAGCGGTAGGGTATTTGAGGCTTTGCAACGAAATGCTGTTGCTTTCGTAGGTTTCGGTATCATGCCTTAACTTGTATATGTTAAAGAGGGCATTAACATTTCCTTGCTGTAGTCCATTTTTTATATAGTAATCTCGACTGCTTTTTATATTATTTATCCATACCGAGAATGTTCTATTACAGAGCATATTGTAAATTAATATAATCAGATGGAGAGGCAATTTGTATCCGATAAGTTTTGTTATAAGTCCTTCTATCCATACTTGGTCAAA
The DNA here is from genome assembly GCF_027943255.1 of Anastrepha obliqua. Taxonomy (NCBI): domain Eukaryota; kingdom Metazoa; phylum Arthropoda; class Insecta; order Diptera; family Tephritidae; genus Anastrepha; species Anastrepha obliqua. The sequence continues at coordinate 38,453,210 of NC_072896.1, forward strand.
ATCTTTTTCGATATCTAGGAAGCAAGCTCCTGTGACGTATTTTTTATTCCAGTTCCAGTTTATTTCCGAGACTAGAAGGTTGATAGCATGAGTAGTCGAATGTGTATATTTAAAGCCAAATTGTTTTTGGCTGATCAGGTTGTTATTTTCGAGTATTCTATTGATGTTCATATTTATTACCACTTCGAAGACTTTGCTAATATTTGGAAGCAATCTGATTGGCCTAAGATTTTTAATATTATTTTTTTCTTTGTCTTTTTTGGGTATAACAATCATTTTAGCCTTTTTCCAACAAGGTGGGAAATATGCATTGTTCAACATGTTGTTAAATAGAGTACAATATTCTAAAATTATTTCTGAGGGAAGATTTTTTAGAATGATATTTGGTATTTTATCTAAACCTGCTGACAATTTACTTTTTAAATTTGCGAATACCCCAGTGAGGTCATAAGGTAGAATGAAAAAGCTTTCAGTCTGTTCCTCGTGAAGGTCATTTGCTCTTTTTTCGTTGCTAAATGTTGTTTTATGCAACTCGATGCTATCAAATAAAGTTTTTGTTCTTAAAAACTCATTGAAGCATGCATCTACTTGTGAGTGAACTAGATTAGTACGCACATTCATTTTTTGTTAATAAACGTTTGAAATTGAAAAAAAAGTCTCATTTCATAGGTATATGAAATATCTTAGGGAAGGTTTTAAGATATGGTGAATACAAGGTGCAAAATTCATCATCTAATTTTTTATAAAATAATTTTTTTATTCAAAAACATATATATATTTTGAATGATGGTAAACTTTACTTGGACCATTACGCGCTGCACTGCTTGTCTGTTTGTATACCGCAGGTTTCCATTTCACAAGTGTCAAATATGAATACTACGGCGTTTGCAAAAATTGGGTGATAGGGTGATTAATTTTGTGCCACTTTGTACTATAATTCTTTTGGCGTGCGGTACCCTAATGTATTTAATATACATGCATGCATATATACGCACATATACTTATGTGTGCGGACGTATCAAAACCCTGTGCCATGGTCCAATGGTGCTGCTCTGTTTGTTAACACAACGGTATTTGTATGTGTGTGTATGCATATTCGTAAAATTCAGTTTGATTGCCGAAAACTATTGTTGCTTCAACCACCCCCAAAAAAAAAGTTTGCATTTGCAGTAAATGTGTACTTCTGCATTTACGTTTTTCTGACTCTCAAAAAGTGCGTTTGTTGTTATTTATTGGCGTTTTCATTTGTATACGAAAAAAAAACTTTAGCAATTAGGGTTCGTGCCTAAAACGCTTTTGGCCTAACTCCTAAAAAATGGTAAGCCAAACAAATTAAATAAACCTAAAATGGCAAAAACAAAAAAAAAAACAATCGAAAACTTTATATAAAATGTAAAATCGAGTAGAAAAAGTAGTGAGATCAAAATTAAATGGGCAGCATAAGATACTCAGCACTCAACTCAACCGAACGCTCAGCTAGAAATTTCACGTGCAGCGCAAAGCACCCAGGCCAGCTCTGTACTGCACCTAATGCACTCAGCACCCAGCGAGGTAGGAAAAGTGAAAAGTAGTTCAAAACGAAATGGTTGGGCTTAAACTCAATTAAAGTTTTGGCCGCAAAATAAATGCAATGATAAAGACCGAGCAGTAGCAGTAGGGCGGTAATTCGCCTCAATTCACACTTTAGCGCTTAGTGCGATTGCTATTGCGGAATCAAAGAACGAAATGCGATGGTAAAACTATTTGGAATACAACAAAATTTAAGCGCAAAGGTTTTGGCAGCTCTCTCTTCACTTGCCCGCCCTTGTTTTCTCTAAATTGAACTGAGCCTGCCTAAGGGCTAAGAAGTTGAAATGGTGAAGAGGAGTGCTTTCAGCAAGGCAGTGCTTTTAAAATGATGAAATTTTGCTAGGTTTGGCGCTTTGAAGTTCAATGCAAATTAACGGCTTACTAACGAATTGAATTCTAGGAATGTATTTAACTTTCATGAGTTTGATGGGCGATTAGTTACGAGTATGTCGATAGGTTCACATACCTAAACTAAACGATGAAACTTTTGGGTAAAGGCGTTTTTCTTTACTTAACGCTAATATTTATGTTGCTTATGTGAAAATTTTAAATTTAAAAGCACAATTGCGATTGCATTTCAAAAATGTTCAATTAAATGTGGTCTGCAAAGGAAGTAAGCAGTAAGAATAATCGTTACGATAGATCGTACGATAGATCTGAAAAGCAGGTCATATTTAAAGTATGAAGTTTTATACTGGACGAAAATGCTACTGATGCGTTGGTTTGTGCTTGACTACTAATCGATAGGGAACAAGTTCCAAACCCGCTTTGGGGATGGTAGGTAGTTAAGTAGAAGTTGTAGTCGGTCTTTAAGCCAACTCACTTGGACCGTTGCCGATGCATTGTGATACCATAGTAGCAATTTACTTCCCACTCTTCGTTCGTTAAACCAATTTGTTTTAGGTGCAAACTCATTGATAGTGCAGGCATATCATTCAAGAACGATGAGTCAAAGTATCTGAACCTAGTGGCATGCCACGCAAGACAGTGACAGAAAAGATGTCTGACAGTTTCTTCCTCCTCCTCATTCTTGCAGCTTCTGCAATATTCGAAATGAGGTACGGACTCATCGCCTACCCCTGATGTGGTTGGGGGACTGTCTAAGGCCATGAGCGCAGGTTGGTTGTCGCTACAGACACATATAGATCTGCCGCTCCATCTGTTTTTGATACAACAAAGTTCATCACTTTTTGAACTGCATACACCTCCGCGTGAAACACAGATGCATGCATTCCAAGAAAAAAGTGCAGTTTTGTCCTGCTGGATTCCATGTAGACACCAGATCCGGAGCCGTGCTCGGTCCTGGAGCCATCCGTCAAAATGGGAAAAAGTGTTTGCCGGGTTGACCACAACTGAGCCTCTGGTAGCACTACACTGTATCTCTTTTCAAGTACGACTCTTAATGGCATAGAGTTAAGGGGCATGGTGAGAATCGTTGGATCGAAGTCATTGCCTCCTCTGTTTTCCAATGCCGGACAGGAGCCGTACCAGTTCCCATTGTGTTTCAGCCTGCAGATGGCCTTCAAGGCCTCTCCTTGGATGAAAGCATCAAGTGGTGGTAGACCAATCAGAGCATCTAATGCCGGGCCTGAAGTAATCGGAAAAGCTCCGGTGCAACAGATGGCCACAGCGCGTGCTGATTTTAACTACTTTTGTACGATGGCTAATCTTTCGAAATTGAATATGCAAATAAAGAAAAAGAAGATCACTATATATCAATTTACAATACCGCATAATATCGTTACTGTGAATGGAAATCGATACCACGACATGATAAACGATTATTTTTGGCCGCAATTGAATGGTATGGACTTAGACAACATGTGGTTTCAACAGGACGGGGCCACAAGCCACACAGCACAAGCTACAATTGATTTGTTGAAGAGTAAGTTCGATGAGCGCATTATTTCCAGAAATGGCGATCTTTTTTCTGAAACATTTTTTTTTATTTGGTGATAAAAGTTATTCAGAAACCAAATATGATGATTAATTTTGCGCCACCTTGTATTTAATAATGTTGAAAGAATGACACACACGTCATCTACCTACCGTACGCTTATCAACTCCCAATCAGCGCTTCTAATTTGCAAATAATTTTTCACTACAGTGAGCCATGACGTAAACCATTGATATATTTTGAAATATTACTACATTAAACTCGTAAACAGCAATTTTTTTATTGCATTGACTCCAATTTGTGTGTTAAGTGAACCATAAAAGTTACTCCTTTTACAAGCACCATTCCACCACTAGCCTAAATAGGCGGTCGTAAGTCATATTATAACAGCATAAATTTCAGAAATGCATCAATGGACGATGGGAAAGCAAAATGTATTCCTGGGAGTCACTTAAAAATCATTTATCATATTTATTGCCTGCCGCCTTCCACATCATCGTATCAAGCAGTTCATTTTAAAGCTGCGTATTTGCCCAAGCGAAAATAAAGTTTGTAAGTATCTACGAGTAAAGCCTTACGTTGAGCATGTGTGTGTGTGTGTGTCCGGTGTGTGTTTTGGATCAACCGTTGAAGTATGCATAAAAATCTATAAATTTTCTTTTCAGCCCTTTAACATAATTGCCTGCTGACGTGCATATGTAGGTGATCAAAATTCAAGGCACACAAGCGAGCTGTTGATCTAAAAATCTGAGTTAGGCGCATATTCAAACATATGTACATACATACATTCGCTTACAATCGTACATGCTTTTATGGCCGCATATTCCCTGCAGTAAATTGGACTACCGCAAAACTAGCGCATTAGGGAGCGGTAGTGGTTCGTAGCGGACGCTGGTAACTTCTGCTTGAACCGCCTATTAATTGCTGTATGTTGGCAGTCACATTTATTATTATTATTTATTATTATTTTTAAATTTTCCACTATAAATTTTTATTTTATAATTGGCGCTTAAGCCCTTTTTTGGGTGGTTGGCTGAGTTCCTCCTCCTATTTGTGGCGTGCGTCTTGACGTTGCTCCACAAATCGAAGATCCTACAGTTTTAAGCCGATTCCGAAGGGCAAAGGGTTTTTTATGAGAAGAGTGTCAATGCAGAATACACTCGGAGGTTTGCCATTGCTTGCCGAGAACCAAACTTTTTCTTCATTTTGGTGTTTAACAGAGATTCGTACCTACGTCTTCCGAATGGTAGTCATACACCAACCCATTCGGTTATGGCGGTACCTATTAATTATAAATTACAATCTGTTAATATTAAGGGGTTAGGGGTAGTCAGAGGCCCGAAAACATTATGATTTTCAATAATTTTTCGTCTTGACTCTCAAAAAAAAATTAATATCAAGTCAGTCCCTAAGTTCGTGCGTATTTTACCCATAATTTCACCTTTGTGCGATTTTTGGAAACAAAAAATTATTCGCGGAATATAACGGAACTATTTATATTTTCTTTGATTTGTGCCCTCAACAAGCGATTTTAATCGCGGATAGAAGCACGTGTTGTTAAAAAATAAAATACAATCTTCGAACGTGTATAAGAGGCATATTTTGTATTTTTTATAAAAGTGGTAAAAATGCAACAACTGCTGCTGCAGAAATAAACACTGTTCACGGAGAGGATACCGTGAGTGTAAGGACTGCGCAAAAGTGGTTTTCAAAATTCCGAAGTGGTAACTCCGCGCTGGTCGTCCTGAAGTCTTTAACTCCGACGCCTTGCTCGAACTCGTGGAAGCTGAGCCAAATTTGACAGTCGATATGATAGCTCAGAGGTTAAATTCATCGCATGGAACAGTTCACAGGCACCTGGTTCAGTTGGGAAAGGTTCCAAAGCTGGGAAAATGGGTTCCGCATAGACTTTCCGCCAACCATCAACAGAGAGGGAATGTGTGCTCTCAGTTGCTGCAACGGCTTGAAAATGAAAGTTTTTTGAACCGTATCGTTACTGGTGATGAAAACTTGGTCCTTTATAATAATCCTGTTCGCAAACGCCAATGGTTAGATAAAGATGAAACACCATAACCGACCCCTAGAGATGGCCTTCACCCCAAGAAGATTCTCCTGTCTATTTGGTGGGATATGGCCGGTATTGTTTATTATGAACTTCTGGAACCAAACCAGACGATAACTGTTGATTATTATTTACATCAGCTATCAAACCGGAATGAGGCACTTAAAAAAACTCGACCGTCTTTAGTGAATAGATGCAAAGTTTTGTTTCACCACGACAACGCAAGACCTCATACCGCAAGGCAAACAATAGGCAAGCTGATCGAGCTCGGATGGGAACTAATGCCGCATCCACCATAAAATAAAAAAAATAAATAAATAATTGGCGCGTACACTTCTGTTAGGTGTTTGGCCGAGCTCCTCCTATTTGTGGTGTGCGTCTTGATGTTGTTCCACAAATGGAGGGCAGATATCTTTATGAGGAGCTTTTTCATGGCAGAAATACACTCGGAGGTTTGCCATTGTCTGCCGAGGGGCGACCGCTATTAGAAAAATGTTTTTATTAATTTTGCTTTCACCGAGATTCGAACCAACGACCTCTCAGTGAATTCCGAATGGTGATCACGCACCAACCCATTCGGCTACGGCGGCGCATCCACCATACTCTCCGGATATTGCACCTTGTGATTGTCACCTTTTCCGTGGATTTCAATCCCATATGAGTAACAAGAACTACTCCTCAAAAGAGGCTATAAAAAGGGATATCAAAGCGTATTTTGGCTCCAAGGACAAACAATTTTTTGAGCAGGGAATTAAAAATTTGCCTAAACCTTGGGAAGACATGTTAAAAAATAAAGGAAAATATATTATTGATGAATAAACGCTTTAAACATATTTTCTTATTAATTTTAAAACCAGCTTTAAAAAAAGCACGAGCTTATGAGACGTTTTCGGTGAGACGAAAAACGCGTGGTCGCTCGTGAAGCAAAGCTTTGATTTTGATAAGCTATGAACCTTTCATTGCTTTTATATTATTCCCAATAGTGCTATTCTAAAAAGGCAATGGCAAATCTGCGAATGTATTTCTGCCATGAAAAATCTCTTCATAAAAAACCAGCTGTAGGCGAAGGCGGTGTAAAACTATAGGCCCCCCATTTGTGGAAAAATATCAAGAAGCACACCCGAAATAGAGAAAGGAGGTCGGCCAGGTACACAAGAAGAGTGTAACCGTCAATATATACGAGGTGTGTTCAAAAAGTATCGCGGTATTGTTACCGAACATAAAAAAGTAAAATGCGAGCTTCAAGTAGCTCCTTTGAAGGTATCCACTTCTGTGGGGCAAATTGTTTTGAAAATTGTTTCGAGAGAATACCGAAGTGTATTGACTCCCCAGGTGAATATTTTGAAAAATGCTAAAACCGATTGTATTTTTATTTGGGACTTGAAAAATATAAGATTTTTCCTCTGAAATATCAAGCAGAAGTTCATCAGTTGAATGAATTGGCCCAGAAATATTTGGAAAAGTCATAGCCTTAACCGGGGTGCAGGTGTTAACACCATTTATGGCCCAAAAATCGCCATCTGTTTGGCAAAATTTCTTTGGAAATTGGTTGCAGCGAATGGAGAAATGTATTAGCTTTGAAGGAGAATATTTTGGAAAACTATGAATGCATTTTCAGTAATATTTATTTTGTAAACTAATACAATTTGTATTATTCTTAATATATAAATTGTAAGTCTTGAGCACTGAAGGGGGTGGTTTGAGAAATTTTTATTGGTGAGTACCACTATGGGTCAAAATTTATATCACAATCACTTATCTACTTGTACTTTGAACTGCATACCATCCCCCCACACAATTTGAATAGAAGTTGCCGTCAACTCACTTGGGCAGTGTCGTCAGGAAAATTTTGTATTATGACTATTCACCTTTCATAGGCGAAAAATAAATTGTGTACAACAGAGTCACGAAAAAAGGGTGGTTAAGTTTCAAGGGCCGGTATTGATTTTGAATAAAATAGAATTTTTTTAGAAAATTGTTGTCATTTCTCTTTATTATGATAATACAAGTATGGCTGAATTACGTATAGAATAAAATATCGGCCAAATGGTCGGCACGGCCTCGGCCACACACCTCCATCCGATGGTCCAAGTTTTCGATGACGCTGAGGCATAATTGAGGTTCTATGCCGTTAATGTGCGAATTATCTCATCCTTTTGCTGTTGAATTATTGCTGGCTTATCGACGTACACCTCTTCTTACAAATTACCTCAAAGAAAGAAGTCCAACGGTGTCAAATCACATGATCTTGGCGGCCAATTGACATCGCCGCGTCGTGAGATTATTCGGCCATCAAATTTTTCGCGCAAAAGAGCCATTGTTTCGTTAGCTGTGTGACATGTGGCACCGTCCTGTTGAAACCACATATCGTCCACATCCATATCTTCCAATTCCGGCCGTAAAAGGTTCGTTATCATCTCACGATAGCGAACACTATTCACAGTAACTGCCTGACCAGCCTCATTTTGGAAAAAATACGGCCCAATGATGCCGCCGGCCCATAAACCGCACCAAACAGTCACTCTTTGTGGGTGCATTGGTTTTTCGGCAATCACTCTTGGATTATCATTCGCCCAAATGCGGAAATTCTGCTTATTGACGAATCCACTGAGGTGGAAATGTGCCTCATCACTGAAGATGATGTTCTTCACGACGTGCGCGACATGTATTTTGACTTGAACGCCCGTTTTCATAATAAGCCTGAATAATATCTTTCCATATTTCAAATTGAGTTGGTCATAAATTGAAAAGTGTTCAATGAAATGCAGAAAAAAACTTGGGTGTGGTTTACATTCAACATCGGCCCTTAAAATTTAACCACCCTTTAGATGCCATCGCACCAGCATATCATCATATCATATCATATCATAAACTTCCCCATTTTTATCAATGGGGATTATCCAGAAGTACAAATGGTAAGCATTATTTTCTACTATTTTCTATCAGATAAGATTTTTATTTGTATATTATTACCGTTTTGCTTTATTAAGAATAAAATCCATTACTTATATTTATAAAAGGTGTGAAGGAGTAGTTTACTCAGTTTAGCTTCACACCGTCTTAACTATTTGCCCCCATACAGGCACATAAACATTGTATTTTTTTTTTTTAACTATTCTTTAGCATATCTGCACGAATGCCAAATACACTTAGCTCTGATACCACAATATGCGCACATTTTTATATACGTACACCTTGCTTAAAGGCGCTTTTACCTCAGCACTCTTTGCCGCTTGTGTAGGCAATCAACATATCACGAGGACTAATCGTTACGATAAGTGGCATCCGGCACACATTCGTTAACATTCCTATGCACACACACATGCAAAATATGAAATACGAAAGTAATTTAATACAGACGCATATCCCAGCATAGAAACACAGAAGGTTTCTACAAATATACCAAGGATAGTTTCATCAGAGACTCACGTCACTATTGGCTATTGTCGTCTACGGCATGTTGGGGCTAAAGCACAGCGACCTGGATATCTATCTATTGCAGCCATTCATGGATTCAGAGAATACCTTTTAACCCTACTTTCGAGAGAAACTTTTCTTTTCTTACTGTTACGAGTCATAGATGTCCAGCAGTGTGTGCTAGTCGAATCTAACATAACCTAAACGTCATAAACCAAGCTTTGACATATGGTAAACAAACTGCTTCGACACATTAGTGATTTTGTTTTGTTTGAAAATGTCTGATTTTGTGCCGAATACTCGTCGTTTGCGGGAAGTGTTGATTTTCCTCTTTCATTCGAAAAAAAAAACGGCGGCTGAAGTGCATCGAGAGTTACAAAAAGTTTATGGAGATACTGCTTTAAGTGAAACAACGGCCGAGAGTGGTTCCGTCGCTTCAAAGACGGTGATTTTAATGTTGACGATCGTCCGCGTAAAGGAAGGCCAAAAACCTTGGAAGACGCTGAATTGGAGGCACTGATCAATGAGGATCCATGTCAAACACTAGAAGAGCTTGCTTCAGTATTAGGAGTTACCCGCCAATTCATTTCCAAGCGATTGCATGCTTTGGGAATGATTCAGTAAAAGGGGACTTGGGTTCCTTATGAGTTAGAGCCAAGGGATGTTGAAGGTTGTTTTTTCGCATGTAAACAACTGCTCCAGCGGCAAAAAAGGAAGGGTTGTCTTTATGGCAACGTAACGGGTGATTAAAAATGGATTCATTACAGCAATCCAAAGAAAAGAAAGTCATGCGGACTGCCCGGTCATGCCTCCTCGCCTCGGCCGAGTATTCACGCTGCGTAGGTTATGCTATGTATTTGGTGGGACCAAGTTGGTGTTGTTGTGGGACCTTGTTGGTGAACTGTTAAAACCAAGCGAAACCATCACTGAGGATCGATATCGAATTCAATTGATGCGATTGAAATAGGAGCTCCTACCCCACCCTCCATATTGTCCATATATTGCGCCGTCCGATTATCACCTGTTCCGATCGATAGCACTTGGTCTAGCTGACCAGCAGTTCCATTTATATGAAGGCATCAAAAAATGGCTTGATTCGTGGATAGCCTCAAAAGATGAACAGTTTTAGCGCGACGGTGTACGAGATCTACCAGAAAGATGGGAAAAAGTAGTAGCCAGCGATGGGCAATACTTTTAATGATTCACTTGTAACCATGTTTTCAGAATAAACTTGTATTTTTATAAAAAAAACAGCGGAAACTTAGTTGCACACCTAATAGTAATTCTTAAGCTAATTTTCGATGACGTTCTGAAGCACACAGGCAGTGATGACTCAAACAGAATCTAGAGGGCAAAGAATTGAGCTTATCTAAAAACTAACTTTACCAAAATAAAGTTAATGTAGCTGTAAGAAGGAATAGTTTACTATAATAATTAAATAGAGCAACGTTGTTGGTTACCGTATCAATCATCAACAGAAAATGCTGAACTTCAATTTAACTGTTTTTAGATGAAGCGGGCTATGAAATATGTATGTACCCAAGATAACCTTCAGTGAAACTCTCAAAGAATGCGCTCCCGACTAGGAAGAATATGTTTTGCTCACAAATTTTCACTTGTCTGTTTGTATACTGCAGCTTACCATTTTTGTTAATAGTCAAGGAGCGATCAAGGCACTGGCCACAGCGCACATCAATTCAAGATGAGGGCATGATGAGTGCTAAGAATGCAGGAGGTCGCGCACGCCTATCCAACAACACAATAATACACTTTGTGCAGCCCACGCCCACTCTCGATTACGGATGAGTGTGCAAGGAAAGGCTCTGAGGTGGACCTTCAGCGAACGGTAGAGGCCATAAGCATTTCTCTAAACGAACTGCGATTGGCATCAGCATAATCGAGGAAACCAATACAGGATGGTCTCTGACTACTAAATGCAGGGTTTTGTATCTACTTATGTAGTAGTCTGTAAGCCTCTTGTTTGTTGATTAAATAGGTATTAAAAAAAAAATAAGTTTAGCAAGTACAACAAACCTTTTTTTTCCAAAAATTTGCGATGACTGGCTGTAGTAGCTATGCACTTTTTATGGGGTCAGCACGTAATAGTTCAGGAGCGATGGTATCCTGATGGCCCCTGGTTATTTATTGTTTTTCAGCCACTTTATTGCATCACAGATTTCTGAATTATTTGGATATGTGGATTTTCAAAGTGAACAACGCAGTCACGTATTGACTCGGACTCACCTCGGTGGGTTTCCAACATATTTCTGTAGAAATCAGTCCAGAGCTGTAGTTGAGTGTCTGTAGAGGCAGGCAATCGTTTTTTATTGGCTTGGAAGGTGCTTTTGTGCTGCCTGTCAGACGTTTTACTGTTTGGTAAAGATCCGTTATACGTTTTTTTTTTTCGACTGCTGCTTGTGCTTCTTTGGCAATATTCTGCGCCAAGTTTCGCTTGTCGCGCCTTGCACTATGTTTCACCGCACGATCTAATTTGCTGTAGTGCGCTTGGAATTGCTCTGTTGCGTTGCGTTGTTACTCTTCATTACAATAACAGTAAACCAAGCAGAGAAATGTCGTATCAAAAGCAACTAAAATTTGTAAATAAAATGGCCTAAAGTATTTCCCTTTCCACTACTTTTATAATAGTCATAGGAAAACAGTTCTACGCCGCTGCCGCATTAGGCAACACAGTTGTTATGATTATAATTTTGATAATGTACAATATCAGGGAACTAAAAATATGTCAAATATCAAATATAAACAAATAATAGTACCAAGATAATCCTTATGCCTACATATTACGCACAGTCCAAAAACGGAGCCTTTATTCTCCATCAAAGCAAAAGTAGATAATCTGCATCATTTCAATTAATATTTGCATGTAATGATTGTTAATTGGCAACCATACATCACTATTCAGCCATACCTCAGTTATGATAAAAATCCATTACCATCCTTATCACCTTAACATCATGAAGCACAAAAGTGAAGTAAAAGAAAAACAAAACGAACAATAGCATTCTAGTCCATAGTAAATTGAATATCTTCATATACTAGAGTAGAAAAAAGGTTATTGCAAAAGGCTTTAGGCAACCCATTTATGACAGCGCCATGACAAGCCAATTTGTTTGAGTTGCCGTTTGCCAACTTGAAATATGTGGGCTGCCGCGCCGTAACCCATATCATTTTACACACAAACTTATCAGCAATTGTCCCTTCACACACAGACAAACCCATACTCAGACGTTAGCCAACGTTAAGATAAGCTAAGCCATTCACACTATGCAAAATGCTTCCTCAGCAAATTATGTGTAGGAAGACGAACGGTATACCCTTATACGCCTACATACAACACTTTATACGTCGGCTCTTTAACGTAGGCACTTCAAGTTGGAATCTGGCGTAAGAATGCGAGTGTAAGTTGAGCTGTTTTAAGAGGTTAATAAGTGCGGCCAAGTGCTGCTGAGTTGAAGTTCTTTACTTGCAGTGGTTGGTTGGTTGGTTGGTTGTGTGTAAAGCTCGATTGTTCTTAGCAATTGAGGTGATAAATTAAGTAAATACTTTAATGAGAAAAGCCATTAAGGTGAGTCGTTTAATGTGAGTGGATTAGGAGTATTTTGGCGGATGTTAAAGGTGAACATTGTTGCTTTTGGAAATGTGCGAAATTAACGGCTTTGTAAATCTGTAACAAGATAATTGAAATTACACGTGTGAAGAGCTTAAAAACAAAAAATGTGTAAGTATGAACCTGAAAATGCTTAGATTGGTTGGCTCGCCAATTATCAGATGAAGCAAGGTCAATGATGTAGGTTCCAGCAAAACCTATATAATACGAATTGTCTGAGTTTGGTGGAGGTGGAATGAGCGTTTATTATAATGTTTTCCAATAGTGAGACTCAGGTTGTTGTTGTTTTAGCAGTAATAGTGTAGGGTATATCACCGGTCGTCTTCCACTGGCTCATCTAAAGGTAGGCCCAGGAAACATGCTGGTTGGACGGGTTGGGTCCTGAGGGAGAGAGGTGTGAGATGAGTAGGTTTTAGAGGGCATGTGAAAAGGTGGTTAGTGTCATGCGGGGTATCTTCACATGCCGGACATATATTTTAGGTATGTCGGAGTCAATTCTGGATAAGTAGGAGTTTAACCTGCTACAGGAGTTTAACCTGATACATCCAGAACGTAATTATCCCAGTGTTACACGTGTCGGACGGGAAAGCTGGAGCTCTTCATCTGCAATAGGTGATGGTTGGACTCCGATTACGGCATTCACAGGACGGGAGCTTAAGAAGATGGTGACGATATCCTGGTGAATGTCGTTTGTTGACTGTCTAACTACTGTCTGGTCCAGTAGCGTTCTGTCAGTTTTGTCCTGGATTTCGTCGGCATAGTTTAAAAGGTGTCTTCTGACGTGCCCAGGAGGCGGCTCTGGCTGAAGCAGGTGTCTGCAAGGGTGAAACCTACAGTATCATCCTAACAGGAACTCCTTGCTGAGCAATTCAATGTTCTCCATCACAGAGAGAATTTGTGCCTTATTGTAAAAGTATTGAATAGAGGACATCAGCAGGCAACCGATCGCTGTCCGAATGGCAGTATTTTGGCATGTCTGTAGCTTTATCCACTAGTTCCAGGCGACCAGACAGGCACAGTACAGTTTAGAACCAGCCGGCCAATTTCCTTAAATGTCGATAGCAACAGTTCTTTGACTTTGCCCCAAGTGCTGCCGGCAAGCGATTTGAGGACCTTGTTCCGATTTTGGACCTTAGTGGCAATTGTGGTTGTGTGCGCTGAGAAGGAGAGCAAAGTGTCAAAGGTCACACCCAAAATTTTGGGATTGTTTACCGTCGGAATTGGTGTATCATCAACTTTTACCTTGAGGGGACGGTTTGACCTCCTTTGTCTAGATGGTAAAGAGGGTTGCCGTGGATTTAGCGAGGGAAAGTTGGAGATTCCTCGCAGTGAAAAAGCGAGAAAGATCGTTGAGATCGTTGTTCACTTTGGAGCACAGACCATCGATGTGATTGCCCGACTAGCCCTGTCTAGAGAACCGTATATGACCCGGTGAGACTCAGGTAAGAAATGATGGTGGGAGCACGTAATGAGGAGTCGTGGTGATTTTTATGCGGGAAACTTTTCAAATTAAAGTTATTTTACTGTACATTCCAAGAGCCACGTTTGAGCAGCTGTAGCGCCGCTATTTTTTTGCTGTCTTTGGCTTCAAAAAAATTGCTGTATACTCTTTTAAGTATGAAAGATAATAAATACTCTCAGTTTTTCGCAAACAATCATTGAAAAGCTTGTTGTCTGGAGGAGCTGCCCCCTTGATTATGTGAACAGAATATTTTAAATGACAGAGATTTTAAAAGTAGTTTTGAAGTTGAGTTGTAACACTGAGCAAAATGTGATGAAGTTTTAACATCGATGCCAATTAGGTTCTCAATGAATGAAAAAATAATAAATTTGCTTGAACTGTGCTACACGAAAACACGAACAGGGGATGCTGAATTCAAAGCGATTTCAGAAAGATAACGTAGCTCGAAGTCGATGAAAAGGCAGAGCCTTTAAAGCCTTTCGAAAATTTTGGATATCTGCTTAGTTTAGTTAGTTAGTTAGTGAAGATAAGCAGGATTAAAAAAGTGCTTACAAGTTCCATGTACCCTAGTTTCGGATCTGCCAATAAGGTAATTTGTTAAGAAAAATAAAACTTCAAGGCTTTGAATGTGATTTCGTATGTAAAATTTGATTCTGAGTGGCAATACGAAGCTGTCATACTGAGATCATGAAATTTGAAAAGGTCGAGCCAAGGAGCACCAGGAGATTTGGTGGCTCCTAAAACACTCAGGCTAAAAAACGCTCTGGAAAGGGGGTAGATAGTCAAGGAGGGAAGGAGAAAAGTATCTGAGAAAGAGATAGAAAATAATAGAGACAGAGATAGATAGAGATAGTTAGTTCTGTGAGAATTTACCAGATTCTTTGGCAAATCTGTAATTATTCTCCAGTTTCAAAGAACGAATTACTCATTCTCATGACATCGGAACTCAAACTCGTAGCCGTGCTCTAACAAAGGCAGGACACTCACAAAGAAAGTGCTCGGTGCTATCCGCCTCCTCCAAGCATGACAGGCACATTGGGTTCTCAATGATTTCAATAGTGGTCATATGCTGATTGCTCCATTGCTCACGCAATGGAAATCTTACATCAAATTTCTTCTTTAGGTGCCAAAAACAGTGGATACTGCTCAGATAGCAATATAAAGATTTCTCTGTGTCTCGAAGTACCGTCTTCGTGCCAGAAACCATATTTATGGAGTCTACATATTCTTTTTATTGCTTCCTGTTGTATCTTAAGATCCAGGGGGAGCAAATCAAGCATAGCATTTAAGGCATCACCAGAGGTTGTACTCATGGCACCGGTGATGCATAAAAATACACTTCTTTGTAGCCTGTATAGTTCCCGGATTGTGGACTTAACCATGCTCCGTCGCCACCAGACCACAAAAGCGTAAGATTGGTCTGATAAGTGCTGTGTATATCCATAAGACCACAGCAGGTTTCAGACCCCAGGTTTTACCAAAGGCTCTACGGCATTGGTGAAAAATCCTCAATGCGCGATGCACCTTCAGTGAAACGTGTGTCTGCCAAGTCAGCTTCTTATCCATGATTACTTCTAGATATTTAACTTCATCGTAAAGACCAAGTGTCACACCTTTCAGTGTTGGAAAATTGCAGCAAAAACTGCTGCTGCACGCGCCGTTATCAGATTGAGGTGTTCGGGCCATAAGCTAGACTAAAGCTACGAACACTCTCGCATTCTTAACAGCTTTGAGTTAATCTCCATGGTGATGGAACGTTGTACACCCTCGTTAGGGCCGAGCAGAACTTTTTTCATTCATATTCCTTCAAGGGAAGAGTGGGCGGGATGCAACATATGGAGCCAAGGCATAGCAAACATGTTTATGGATAGCCCAAAGTTGGACGGAAGAGTTGCAAGGAGCTCCCCATCAAGCTCAAATTTAGGCTTCCGGACCACTGAAGATTTTTCAAGCGGAAGTAGATGCAATTAAGGAAACAATGGATTGCTTGCTCGCTTCTGTAATTACTGTAAAGGAGGTAAATATCTACTCCGACAGCCAAGCGGCAATTAGGGCCTTGGGCGGGCTCGTTGCTTGTGCATTCGAAATTAGTCGAGGAATGCCTGACTTCACTCACGATTGCATCGGACTACTTGGATATTAGGCTCATTTGGATTCGCAGTCACAGCGGCATAGAGGAAAACTGCTGGGCCGATTAGCTGGCTAGATGGCTTTATCGCAATATGAGAAGATTGGAGTTCCCGTAATAGCATGTGGTTTGCTACTGGAAAGATGGGCCTCACGTTAACTCAGCGAGCGCTGGGCTAGTGCGCAAATGTACAAAGTCGTGAGATCCTTCTCGCCGTGGGTAGGTTGGGGACGTTCGGAGAACTTCTAAGGCTAAGAAAGCCGCAGCTCTCGAATTTGGTAGGTATCCTTACCGGACATTGTCCGTTAGGTGTTCGTGCAGTGTGACTTGGGATTGCTTCAAGCCCTTTCTGCAGAAGCTGTCTGGAGGATGAGTTGGAAATATTTCAGCACCTTCTCCTCAGATAGGGCAGCTGAGGTAAATGTTTAAACATCTGGGGTCTCTCTTTTTCGCTACACCGGCGGATATTGCGGGTTTAAATATCACACATCTGGTGAAATGTATCAGTAGCTTGAAGTGGTTAATACAAACGTAAATGGGCACTTTCGGTCGCCATCCTCGCTTTTTTCCACCTGTCAGGTTACAAACGCCCCCCTCATCTCCTCCCCTTCCCCTGTATGGAATCACAACGCACAAATTTTTGAATTTTTGTTCAAGTGGGCCCCTCGCAAGGGCAGCCATTTAATCCTAAGTCATTATTTTAAAAAAGGTTTTCAATGTTTATGTTTGAACGTACTACCTGTCAATATTTGTTACTAATTTTTCCCACCGTTCGGATAGCGCAGAAGTCTCATCCCAAAAAATACTGCAAAATAACGGGAGCCAAATTATGCACCAAGAATATTTACATACAATTGTTGGTCAAATGGGAAAATGATAGTTCTAACAGACTCTATGAGTGGGGATTTTTAAAATCACTTTTAACATCGGCTGCCCAGTTATCGGCGATTCGGCTGTAGAATTCTGCCCCTAATTCAACACTTATTCACACATCAATCGTTGATAAGACGGTAACGAAGATTATCTGTGCTTACGTTGAGTTTTGTTATATCCCCAATACAATCGCAAGTTTTCTTTAAACAAACTTTACTTTTACAAGTTAAGATAAATTGTAAAACTTTGAATTTATTAAATATACCACCTTTTTTAAAACTATTTAATAATTCCACTGACCAGATTAAAATGGCACATTTTGTATTTTTGCCTCAGTCAAGTTTTTAACATTGAAAGAAATAGTGGTTTATATTTTTCAAAGCACCTCAGAATTTTTAAAGTCCTCTTTGCATATTTCTTTGTTGCTGCTCTTAAATTCGAAACAAATTTCAATGGCCGCTATAAAACACTTCAAAACTCAATCAGTTTCGTCTGTTAAATCAAAACGTTCCAAAGCGGCAACCAATCAAGTAGGAACGGCGGCGACATATGCTGTAAATGCCACCATACATTATTTCCCACACTGCAGTAGAATTAACGTTAAAGGTGAAGTTTGAATGCCTTTAACGTTCATTTTACCGGCTTTACCATCTTCATTACCTCCGTTGCTGGTATTAACTTTTCCCAATGGCAACATTTGCTAGGTACTTTAGATTAACATCTTTATTTCTTGTATGAGCGAGCACACGTAAATATGTGTGCATGCATGTCAATAGGAGTGTTGTGTATGCACTAAGCGTCATGGCAATGGTGGCTTCGTCACAGTCCTGCAGCACAACGGGCAGCGTGCTTGAACATGTGTTGCGTATACGCCCCGTACAACGAACGAATATTCAACAACCGCTAGCAGCACACCTGCCCTCAAAGCGTATTAATACATGTATACGTGTATGTGCAGACGTTTAAAGTAAAATACACACATTGATCGAATGTACGCGGCCTGTTTCGCATATTTTATAGCCTTCAGTTTCAGCTTGCAGATTGAATTTTTGCAAGTGGCGAGTGTTGAATGTATTTAAGCCAAAAAGCCATTGAAACTTTGCCTATTAAGCGGTGAAAAAGTAGCAAAACGAAAAAAATACTTTTGAATAATAGAAAATAGAAAAATTACAAAAAATCGGTGAACTGTGGAAACACGAATGATTGTGTGCGTTGGCGCCAAAAAGCGATCCAAAAGCTTGTGTTTTCCATTTTTAACCAATCGCTTTAATTCTAGTCAGGGTAGCTGTCATGTTGTGTGTATTGAAAAGTTCTGTGAAAATTAACTACAGTAGACTACTTCGCTTAAGCTTAGTTAAAACTGGCACATGTATTTGTTTAAAAAAAATACTGAAATTTCAGTTGAAATGAAAAATAAAATATTTATAAAATGTTACCACCTTATATAAAAACGAATTGAATAAAAACTATTAGTTGATTTAAAATTTTTTTTTCACTTCAGGACCTATGCCCGTAAATTTTTCTTTAATAAATCTGCTTTCGTAAAACCTATTGTAGGAGGAACTTCAATTTAAGAATCAAAAATTTCAAGTCATGGTTTTATATAACAATGATATTCGAACTTCTTCTAAAACCCCCTTAGTGGTGAGAATTGATAGGCATTTTTGATGATACTTCAAGGCAGTTCCCAAGATTACCATAGACTAATGATTTTTAATATCAAATAAAAATCTAAAGGGTTGGAATCAGTCGATCTTGCAGCCTACAATACTTCTGTGGGCAAAAAGTAAGGTGAATTTGGTTCAAAATAATCCCTTCTCGATGAAATACACTTATGCCAACGATTTTTCCAATCCCCGAAACATGACAAATAGTCCATTTACAACAGCACCTTCTTCGATTCAGCTTTTATCTCCTCAATCGACTCGAAACGCCTTCCCCGGAGCGGTCTCATGAGTTTTGGGAATATCCAGGAGTCCCACGGAGCCAAATCAGACGAATACGGTGGTCGCGGAACGATATGCGTGGAATTTTTGGCGAAATGGTCTCGAAGAACGAGTGCAGTGTGAGACGGTGCATTATCGTGATGCAAAAACCAAGAGTTGTTGGCCCATAATTCTGGTCTTTTTAGACGAATTGCTTTACATAAACGACTCATAACGCTCAAATAATATTCCTTATTAACAGTTTGGCCAGGTGGAAGGACTTCATAATGCACCACACCACGAAAATCGAAAAAACTGTCATCATGACCTTTATTTTTGAACGACTTTGACGTGCTCTTTTCGGTCTGGCCTCGCCTTTAGCACGATATTCGCTTGATTGGTCGGTTGTTTCAGGGTCGGTTGTTTCAGGTGATGCATTCGAGCTTGTCCTGATAGTCTGAAAGCATTGTTTCACACATATCAACGCGACGACTTTTTTCCAATAAATTGAGAGTTTTCGGTACCAAACGAGATTTGACTTTTCGTAGGCCCAAATGGTCTTTCAAAATGGTTTTCACAGATTTTTCTGATATTCCGATCAAATCGTAACAGTCAACCGACGATTTTTGAGCATTAACTCCTTCACTTTATTGACGTGTTGGTCATCTGTTGACGTCGATGGTCGTCCGGAGCGCTCCAAGTCATCAACACGTTCTCGACCCTCTTTGAAGTCTTTGTACCACTTATAAACATTTTTCTGCGACATGGTCGAATCACCAAATGCCTTCTGCAACATTCTAAACGTTTCCGCAGCCGAAATTTCATTCCACAAACAAAATTTGATGGCACTTCTCTGCTCAATCAAATCAGACATTGTAAAAATCGAAAAATGCACTCTTGGTCGTTTGGTAAACACAAGCGTAAATATATTACTGATAATGACATTCACATGAAAGTTGGCCCAGATATTATTAACAGTGCTGCCAACTCATGAAAGAAATAACTAGAGCGAAATTATAA
Source organism: Anastrepha obliqua (assembly GCF_027943255.1). Taxonomy (NCBI): domain Eukaryota; kingdom Metazoa; phylum Arthropoda; class Insecta; order Diptera; family Tephritidae; genus Anastrepha; species Anastrepha obliqua. The sequence goes on from NC_072896.1 coordinate 38,473,188, forward strand.
TCCCGCGAAGTTTGACAAATAAATTCACCGTACTTTTTGCCCACAGTAGTATATCGAATTTTTACCGCCACTCTCAGCTCATCTACGTAAAAAAATGTAAATTTTTTGTATTTGCAAACGGAAAATTAGCTGGAGACTGCATTGTTAAAAGCTATGGAAAGTCGTCAAAAAGATCAGCCATTGCGCTCTGTAGAAAATTTAGTTAAGCAGCTCTCATCAAACGGGTTGGTGTAGCAAAAGGACCGGAAATTCTGTCGCCTATAATAGCCATCCCAATATTTAGCGTAAAAGGTGTTTGATGTATAGATTCTATTTGTGCATGGGGATTTTCGATGATCCCGACACGGATACAGTGAAAATTCGTTTTTCTAACGTATTTGGTGATCAGCAGTGCGGCTAACGGAGCAGAATGAGTTGGTGCGTGACCACCATTCGGAAGTGCACAGGCTTGTAACAGAGGGTACAAAACACCAATTGTTAAAAATAAATTTTTTTTCTGACACCGGTCACCACCCAGCAGGCATTGACAAACCTCTGAGTGTATTCCTGTCGTGAAAAACCACCTCATAAAAAACCATTCGCCATTCGGAGTCAGCATGAAACTGTAGGTGCCTCTATTTCTGGGAAATATCTAGGCGCGCAACATACACAAGAGGAGGAGCTCAGCTGGAACAACCCAAAACAGAAAACAGCCGACAGCCGTTTACGAGTGGCCTTAACGCTCCAGAAGAGATCGTGAATCGAGGATGACAAAAGTATTAGCAGACCTTCTCTATCGAAAGCTGATGAAAGCATCAATACTAGCAAGTTTACCATCAGCGAGCTGATAGAGTGCTTGTATATTGTATATTGGCGCGTTAAGGGTATTGTCAACAAATTAGTATCTATGATCAGAAATCCATATTCAGCTACCTCAATTAAATTGGTATCTCGTATACTGTCTCTCGAATACTGCCTATTACTGAAATACACTTGAATGGTCTGGAAGATGTAGGATGTAGGAAAAATGTTAGGAGGGAAAACGCATATATATGATATATATAAATAGAGATATATACCTATATATAAATAGATCGTTGAAATCCTTTCATACAGATCGTTTGCGGGAAAAGCCCTGTACTATATAATCAAAATACTATATAATCAAAACATTGAGTAAAAACGCATATTTTGTCCCACTGAAAAATAGCCCGGATCATTTCTGCTTACGTAACTGTAACTAACAAATTTTTGGGGTCATATTATTATGACTATTTTTGACGTGTTAATGTCTTATAATTCGATGTAGCCGGATGCACGCACCAAAAAATGCGTCGTTATCTTGCTCATGCGGCGTTACCTTGCTTGAACTGCATGTTATGTTATGTTCTCGAGAAGCCAATTTTAAAGGTTTCGTTCTGTCGGAGCCTCATATTGGGTATATTAAATTGAATTTTACTTAAAAGGAAAGGACAGTCAATAGATCCAGAAATGATACGAATAATAAATGAGCACGATAGAATAGATCGTCTGCTATCAAGTGGTTTTAAGTCAATCAATAAACATCGAGAGCGGTACGATTAGACAGACCTATTTGGTACGGTCTCTAAATAACAGCGGCATACTCTAATCTTGATCTAAACAAAGCACAATACAATCTTTGAGAGTGTGTGGGTTGGTAAATGCAGAGCAATTTCGGCGTACGAATGCTAGCATCGCATATGATCATCTTATGATGGGTAACATGGCTAGTGAAATTCAGCTTAGAGTCGAAAATAACGCCTAAGTCTTTAATTTCCTCAACGGATTGCAAAGGTAAGCCAGCAATACTATACAAATTATGCAAAGTGTTGTTTGATTTAGCATATTTTACGTGAAAGCATTTGCTTATATTTAGTTACAAACGGTTTAAATAGCACCAGTTCCGGGCATTCTGCAAGTCGGTTTGCAACTTTCCAGAGTCACTAACACTGTTAATCACCGCAAATATTTCAAGATCATCAGCATACAACAAGTGTTCAGCAAAAAAAAAAGCATAAACCAATATCGTTAATGAAGAGAATAAAGAGAAGGGGTCCTAGAATACTTCCCTGGGGGACACCAGAGGACGCAATAAATGCACGGGATGTCGTATTATCAACGGCTACAACGCAGTGCCTGTTGGACAAATATGATTTGATCCACGACAAAAACGTGGAGTGTATACCCAATGACGCAAGCTTCGACAAGAGTATTCGGTGCGATACTTTGTCAAACGGTTTAGAGAAGTCTGTATAAATTGTATCAACTTGAGATCTGTTCTGGAAGGCTGAAATGCAGTAATTCGAAATCGGTCTGTAATTGCTAACATCGTTTTTATTTCCACTCTTAAATATATAGGCGTAACGGAAGTAAATTTCCAGTCGTCAACAAAGATACCGGAGGACAACGATTTATTAAATTTAATTGTAAGAGGCTCAGCGAGACACAAGCAGTTCTTCAGCAAGATGCCCAAAAGGCCATCCGAGTCAGTTTTCGATGTAGGCTTGAGCTTCATAATACCCTTGACGACATCAGTAACAGGTAGGCATATTATAAAAACATTGTTTGGCACCATTGAGCAAGACTTTTGGGATTTGATGAATTGCCAAAAAGCCTTCGAATCCGAAATAATATTGCTTTCGAAATTCAAGATGTCATTTCTATATAAGAACTTGTTTAAACAGTTAAATTCTTTTAAATGGTATTGAAATTTTGAGTAGTGCATTGGGTCTCCAAACCTTTTATACAGTTTAGAAAATTTGTTTTTTAGATTATTTAGATGCCTAAGCCGTTTGGTATGCCAAGTTGTCTTATATACTTTCTTATGATAAATAGGAATGCGCTTCAAACAAAGCTCAGAAACTTTAGTCTTAGAGAAATGAAAACAAGAGGTAACATCATTGTCATGGAAGGCATTATCCCAGTCAATACTTAATAAAATTTCGTTAAAAATTGAGAAGTCGCATGAGTTGTAGTTAAATTTTATGTTAGGCTCATCGGATACCTCAGAAAATTCATAAAATTACAACTCAAGAGAAAGAGGAACATGATGTTTATCAGTTAAAGATATGGGAGCAATGCCTTCCGACAATACGTAGTTGCTGTTATTTGAAATAAACACTAGATCTAGGATTCTATTAAGGCTATTATAAAAACCATTAATTTGTGATAAATCAATGCTTAAAATGCTGTTATGTTATGTTATGTTATGTTATGTTATGTTATGTTATGTTATGTTATGTTATGTTATGTTATGTTATGTTATGTTATGTTATGTTATGTTATGTTATGTTATGTTATGTTATGTTATGTTATGTTATGTTATGTTATGTTATGTTATGTTATGTTATGTTATGTTATGTTTTGTTATGTTATGTTATGTTATGTTTTGTTATGTTATGTTATGTTATGTTATGTTATGTTATGTTATGTTTTGTTATGTTATGTTATGTTATGTTATGTTATGTTATGTTATGTTATGTTATGTTATGTTATGTTATGTTATGTTATGTTATGTTATGTTATGTTATGTTATGTTATGTTATGTTATGTTATGTTATGTTATGTTATGTTATGTTATGTTATGTTATGTTATGTTATGTTATGTTATGTTATGTTATGTTATGTTATGTTATGTTATGTTATGTTATGTTATGTTATGTTATGTTATGTTATGTTATGTTATGTTATGTTATGTTATGTTATGTTATGTTATGTTATGTTATGTTATGTTATGTTATGTTATGTTATGTTATGTTATGTTATGTTATGTTATGTTATGTTATGTTATGTTATGTTATGTTATGTTATGTTATGTTATGTTATGTTATGTTATGTTATGTTATGTTATGTTATGTTATGTTATGTTATGTTATGTTATGTTATGTTATGTTATGTTATGTTATGTTATGTTATGTTATGTTATGTTATGTTATGTTATGTTATGTTATGTTATGTTATGTTATGTTATGTTATGTTATGTTATGTTATGTTATGTTATGTTATGTTATGTTATGTTATGTTATGTTATGTTATGTTATGTTATGTTATGTTATGTTATGTTATGTTATGTTATGTTATGTTATGTTATGTTATGTTATGTTATGTTATGTTATGTTATGTTATGTTATGTTATGTTATGTTATGCTGTGTTATGTTGTGTTTTGTTATATTTTGGTTTGTGTGCGTGTGTGCGTTATTATGTTTATGTAGAAATAAATATAACAATAATATTTATATAATGGGTTATTTGTATTTATATATAAATATGAAAATATAAAAAATGATATGTGTATATACCGAATTTAGAATTAGTGACGACTAGTTGTTAATAATACCTGTTGTTTTAATGTTTTTATTATTAATTTATTATTATATATTCATATATATCAGCAGTATTCTTGGACGTCGCACAAGCTTTCGACAAGGTTTGGCATGACGGTTTAAATAACAAACTAAATACCTGCCTTCCAAGCGGTTTTTGCGCCCTCCTAAAGTCGTATCTGAGTGAACGCTACTTTCGCGTTAAACAAGGAAATGAATACTCTGACCTTGAAGAAATAAATGCTGGTGTGCCGCAAGGAAGCATTCTTGGTCCGCTCTTATACCTTTTATACACCAGAGACTTGCCGATACCCTCGAATAGCTTGATCGCCACTTTCGCCGACGACACTGCCATCCTAGCAATTGGAAAAAGTGCTGAAGAAGCTGCAACCAAACTTCAAATTGCAACAAACGCTATTGAAGTATGCACGAAGACTTGGCGCATAAAATTGAACAATACCAAGTCAATACATGTAAACTTCACCAATAAAAAAGTGAATCATTATCCAATAATGCTGCTAGGTGCCGCAATACCACATGCAAACACTGCAAAATACCTTAGCATGACGCTTGATGCTAAGCTTCGATGGAAGGAGCATATAAAACTTAAACGGCATGAAATCCATCTGAAGGTAATACAAATTAAATGGCTAATTGGACGAAGATCAAAGCTATCCATATATAACAAAATAGCGATATATAAACAAATTATAAAACCAGTGTGGTCCTATTGCGCGCAATTATGGGGTTGCGCCAGTCAAAGTAATATAAATATACTTCAACGACTCCAGAATAAAATCCTTCGAGATATTCTCAACGCACCTTGGTTCGTTCGCAATAAGGATATTCATCGTGACCTCAATATCCCTACGGTCGCTGAAGAAATTAAAAAACAAGCAGAAGCCCACTCCCATAGACTTCAAAGGCACGTGAACGAGGAAGCTAGCAATCTGCTCAACACATCAGGCCTAACTCGACGACTGCATCGAATTAAACCACATGATCTGGCATGATGGCTGTTAACTTAAGGAAGGGACTATGAAAATCTCTTCACAAAATTTTATTTATGTTACCAAAATTGTACTGCTCGTTAGTTTATCTGTAACTAGTTGCAGTGCCAACAAACATTGTTATGTATATTATATTATTTTATATTGTATCTATGTTTGTAATAAAAAAAAAAAAAAAAAAAAAAAAAAAAAAAAAAAATTATATATGAAGGAAAAAATGGATGGTAATATTATTTACCACATATCTTATAAGATATATTGTATACTAATATATGTATATAAACTTACATACATACATATACTGTGGTGCAATTTTCATAGTCTCATATACATATGTCCTATGCCAATACATATAAACATGGATATATACAATTTCGCGCAATTTTCAAACAAAAGGAACAAATCTATATGTAAAGATGCATACAAATCCATTTAACTCCTTCTCTATATCCATTCAAAATATCTATCAAACGAATAAAATTTAAATTTTGTTTTGGAAAAATGCAACCATTCCATCAGTACTTTCTCATGACGTTGTCACGTTAAACTATCGTCAGCAAACCGAGTTTACAGACAACCTCTTTTTTTAATCAAAGCGAGAAAATAGACTTGTCCTAATTAACACTCTTACGTCTCCAGTACAAAAACGTTGTCAATTTATGATGTGCGAAGTAATAGTTGTAAATTTTAGTATTCTTAAATCTAAGTTCCTTTCTAGCAGGAACCCTCTTTAGAATTTCCGAGTGAGAGAATTTGTCTATCGTAAGTTTCACCATTACGCATAAATGAGCACAATTAGCGAAACACCAAAATCGTGCAACAAAATCTGCTCAATTAAAGATTAAACCCTGCAATAGAATGCGTTCTCGTGCAACATTGTCTGCAAGCTGACAAATAAAGCCAGCAAGCGGCAAGCTAAAAGCAGGAAAGCTCTTCATGCATAGAAGGGCGCCACGTGCCGGAAAACAAAGCAATGGACATTTGTATGAGCAATAGGGTAGACGCTCGACAATTCCAAAAGATTTAACAAGGGAAATCTAGAAAGAAAATAGCAGTAAAATAGCACAATTCTGCAATGGCGTGCGCACGGTGTTGCAACAAAGTAAGTATGAGAAGGGGGAAAGCGTGTTAAATGTGAGAAATTGCTTGCAGTCAGATTCAATTTTCAATTAAAAAAACAGCAAATGTGTAAATGAACAAAAAAACAATAGCCGCGGCAAAGGTGACAAGCAGTAAAAAACAACAAATCAGCTTACATATATACCTATCTGAGCACGTGCCAAAAAGATGCACTGAAATTTCTAAATTTTTTTTAATTTTTTTACTTTGAATTTGAGTTTTTTTACACGAATGTCATTGCATGTCGTACGACCCCTTTTATACACTGCTCACCCACACACTCCTAGCCGGCCAGTGTCAGCAGTCGTAGTTGTGACAACACTGATGCTGTAATTAAATTTACGTCATGCTATGTAATTGTTGCATGCAACAAAAGTCACAACACATTCCGTTTACAATGTAAGAGTGTGTTGCTCAAGCACACTCACTCACACACACTCAAATATATTCTTATGAACATTTCACTTTCGACTATGGTTTAATACTCGTTTCTCCACATCCATGCATACATACATAGAAACATACATGCATACATCCAAACATACAAATATACATACAAACATACATACAAGCATGCATATGCCCGCACACAGGTCCATATTTACTTACATTTTCAAGCTCGAGTATTTGCTTTGAAGTTACGAGTTACGTATACGCCAGCGCACCCTCCACTTGTTTGCTTGGCTCTTTTGTTTTCGTTTGCTTTTGCATTAAACGCTGCAACAATGTTTTTCGTTCAGATTTAATGAAGCCGGTTGCTCAAGCAAAGTGATAATAATTAAATGAATTTAGCTTAAATTTTATGTAGGAGTAAATAAATGGAATTACACTGCCCGTCAGGCATTCTACACTTTTACTGGATGAAGGTACTGGCACGTGCATTTTTCTTTTGGGTCGTTAGCCTTTTATTAGAGACTCTCTAATTTACTTAAATGGTTAAAAGAGAAGGTGGTTGCGTGCGCATACGTGGAGCTTGTGCAAAATAATGAAAGAAGAAAAGGGTTTATTAACTTTTGCTGAGATGTTACGAGTCTTAAAACTGTATGTTTTTAATATTATTCAATGTTATGGATAGCTATTATTTTGATTACGCTGTAGAGAAAAAAAAAATCGAGTAGAGCGTGTAAAGTTTAGTTCCTTTCAAAAAGAAAGCTTCGTTATCAGTATTAAAGAACTTGGCATGCGACTCGGATCTATCGTAAGGACACTTTAACTTGTATCTATCCTTAGGACACTTAAACAATTGCGGAATCGAGCAAATATCGAGCCAAAGGCGAATATCCGCCGAGTCAGTCGAAACCCAAGATGAAGTTGTCGCCTATATTCGGTTGTTGGGATGTTGTGAACTTTGCAGTCCTTCTTATTATATTAACTGTTTCGATCCACTGGATTTAGCTTTCTTCAGATCAACAAAATTAATTAAGCCATCACAGGGACAAGCTCCAGGACACCGCCTGGAGTACATTTGCAAAGTTTCAATGTGAATCGTTTTTCAAAAAACAAATTTAACGACTGTTTCGAGAATAGACAAAGCTTTTGCGTAACTACCAGGAAAAGAACAAATTATATTTTCAGGAACAAAGAAAATGCATAAACGTCATTTTACTAATCGGTAATGTTTATGTGGTAAGTCGGACGCGACGAACGGAAATAAAAGCAGGCAGTAGCTATAGTGGATAACCGGATCGGTCCGATCGTACATTAAATACACTCAACGTAAGACACTGATCATACTAGATTGTTCATAAAGTATAGGGGTTCAATAAGGAGGCATTGCTACTAACCTATTCTTTTTTTGTTTTGTTATGTTGGTACACTCTTGATATGAACGTATGGAAAATTGAATTCCAATCCGTCAATTTGTTCTTTGTTTACAAGCCATTTAGCATCGACCTTTGTACAAAGTTTTATTTTTGAAAAACAAACGCAATGTATGAACGAATGTTGAAAGTGTATAAGGACTACCATAAATTAGTACATTAAAAAATCTGAGTAGCTGAATTTAATCGTGATCGCACTAACATTCAAGACGCACCACGTCAAGCACGTCCAAAAAAGCAACTAAAGGGTGGTTAAGTTTCAAGGGCCGGTGTTGATTTTGAATCAAATACAATTTTTTTAAGACATTATTGTCATTTCTCTTTATTATATACAAATATTATCACAATTCGTACGACTCAATTACGCATAAAAAAAATACCGGCCCAATGGCGGCACACCTCCATCCGATGGTCCAAATTTTCGATGACGCTGAGGCATAATTGAAGTTCTGTGCCGTTAATGTGCCGAATTATCTCATCCTTTAGCTCTTGAATTGTTGCTGGCCTATCGACGTACACCTCTTCTTTCAAATAACCTCAAAGAAAGAAGTCCAACGGTGTCAAAGCCGGAACGTGAGATTATTCGGCCATCAAATTTTTCATGCAAAAGAGCCATTGTTTCGTAAGCTGTGTGACAAGTGCCGCCGTCTTGTTGAAGCACATATCGTCCACATCCATATCTCCCGATTCGGGCCTTAAAAAGTTCGTTATCATCTCCCGAGAGCGAACACTATTCAGAGTAACTGCCTGACCGGCCTCATTTTCGAAAAAAATACGGCCCAATGATGCCGCCGGCCCATAAACCGCACCAAACAGTCACTCTTTGTGGGTGCATTGGTTTTTCGGCAATCACTCTTGGATTATCATTCGCCCAAATGCGGCAATTATGCTTATTGACGAACCCACTGAGATGATTTTCTTCGAAAACTGGTCATTCACTGTTGCCATTGACGAGGCTTGAAATGGTCAAGAGGCTTTAGTTCTTGAGCCAATTGCACCTTTTAAGCGTGTAAATGCAGGCCTTTATGCATAATGTTCATCAACGACGAGCGTGAGAGGTGCAATTGTTGGGCGCGACGACGAGTTGAGGTGGACGGCTCTTCAAACATACTATCGCGAACAGTAGCAATATTTTCTACAGTACGAGCTGTACGAGCATGCACTGGTGTTTTCGCACCTCCTGCAGACTCGGTTTGCTCAAACGTTTGCACAATTTTCCGATTGTACGTACATTTGCACGATTAAATTGGCCGAAGAAATCAGGAAGTGCGCGATATGCATTTAGATTTGAACGCCCGTTTTCATAATAAGCCTGAATAACTTTAACGCGTTGCTTGATTGTGTATCTTTCCATGGTTCAAATTAGAATAGTTTGAAATTGACGAATGTCAAATGAAATGCGGAAAAAAACTGGACATTTAGGTGTGGTTCACATTCAACATCGGCCCTTGAAACAGAAACCTTTTACAACAAAAATCGCAACAAAAATAGAGGATACCGTATTAAAACATCATTGAGTGACTGAGAGAGATTTAGTAGGATCCCTAGGCATCTCATTGGACAGTGTAGGCCATATTTTGGCTGACGCATTGGGTTTCAGAAAGCTGGGGGCCGCATTCGCTAATAATGGAACAAAAACGCATTCGAATGTGACTTTCTCAGCAACATTTAGAGCGTTTTCGAGAGGATAAAGCGGAGTTTGTACACCGATTCATCACTATGGAATGGAATCGGCGAAGAAGGTGTTAGCATCAGTTTTTTGGGATGTGAAATGAACTTTGTTTTTGGATTACTTTCCAACTAGTAAAAGAGTAAATTCTGAACATCATAACCTTTTAGACCTTTGAAGGAAAAAATTCGTCAAAAAATATCCCATTTGCGGAAGAAAAAAATGTATTTTTCATCAGAAAAATGCACCACCGTACAAGAGCATTTTGACAATGGCTAAAATGCATAAATTAAAGTTGGAGTTATTGGAGCATCCACCGCATTCACCAGGCCAGCGACTTCCATCTGTCACCAGACCTAAACGAATTTATGCGTGTCAAATGATGAGGACAAAACAGCCATGGAAGCGTATTTTGCCACTCTTCATTCTCACTTCAGGGATGGAATTCAATTACTCGAAATATTCAATTCGAATTAGTATTCGTTGGAACAAGTGCGCGAACTTCATTGCGTAGAAAATTTAAGGTTTAATTTATAAGAAGATTGCGAATAAATATTTTCATCTAAATCGGTGTTTTGAATGTTTTTATTTGCTATAATGAGGTTATTATTCTTATGTTCAGAACAGCATTCTTCTGTTTCGCTTTTACTTTGATAAATTGATATTTAATTAATTTTTTTTATTTTTGAGCCATACATAGATCTTAAAAAAATTGAGATCAATTTGTATGTGTTGCATATTCCTTTTTAGCTACGCCTAAAACCCTTATTCAATTCTTTCTAAGCTGTTTTGGCTTCCTGAAATATTTAATAATCACTTATTTGCTCACCCAAGCGTATACGTAACCTTCTTGGCCGAATGGCTTCTTCGCTCGTAATGAACCATTCTTTACGTATTTAAGTATTACCGTAAAAATGCCATAAATTAAAAATAATTTCAATATTCCTCCATCTTATTGTATTTGACGAGTCGAAATACTTTTTAGCTTGGCTACTTTTGCGGCCAATTAGTTTCGACTGCCAGACCAAGGGCACTTCCACTGCAGTCAGCAATTGGCCAATGCTTTTACTCACCAGTAGATGCATTCCACTCACCAGTAGATTTCTTGCTTTATTATTTTTTATTCGCACATAAATAATGCAAATAAGAAATGAAAAGGCGAAGGGAAATGGCGTTTAATCAAATGGAATTCAAAATCAATTTAGTTGTGGCATGGAAAATGTGATTTATCCAACTATTTTCGAGAAGGAAGTAAGCAGTCGTGGACGTACTTAGTTGGCAAAGTAGCATTTTTCTGCGTTTTTTTTTTTTTGTTTTTTTTTCGTTTTTTGTGCTTGTCTAGCATTTTTGCAAAAATGCTGTTTTTCATGCCAATATATATTCAATCTACAAATTTTGTTAGTAATCCTTTCTCATAAATTACAAGACAAAGGAATAATATTGGAAAATATTGGGGGCTCTCTATTTGACTGAGATTATCTTAACAAACGCCAATCAAGTTTTATTGCTCTTTTTCTACTAAATATGTGCAGCTGAAATTTTTCTCTGTTTTCTTTTAAATCTGTTTCAAAAACCGTTTACTACTATATATAGATTTGTGGAGTCCAGCAGGTCAAAACTGCCATTTGCTCTTAGAATGTATGCATCTGTGTTTCAAGCGGAGGTGTATGCAGTTCAAGAAGCGATGAACATTGTTGTGGGAAACAGATAGAGAGGCAGATCTATATGTGACTGCAGCGACAGCCAAGCTGCGCTCATGGCTTTAGGCAGCCCCCCAACCACATCAGAGGTAATCAAGTCCTGTAAGTCCAGGGAACTATGTCGGTAGACATAACAACCTGATGCTAACATGGTCCCGTGGCACGTGAGTATCGTGGGTAATGAGACCACTGACTCCTTAGCTAAGCTGGGTTCTGAGGTCAACTTCTTTGGCCCACAACTTCTGCGGCAATCAAAGCCAGGGTTAACAAATGGGTTACTACAACCCACAAGCGAGCTTGGCAGGCTGAGAGAGGCTGCAGGTGGACTAAATTGATGTTACCTGTCATGTCCGATCGACTGTCTCGCAAACACTCCTGTCATTAAGCAGAGGGAGTGCAGACGGCTGGGTGGACTGATGACGGGCCACTTTCTGTTGGCAAACCACATGGAAAAAGTGGGCCTCTCAGGCAGTATACTCTGCCTAGCTTGTGAAGAGGAGGATGAGACGGCGGACTACTTCCTATGCGTCTGCCCCACCTTCACTTGAATCACGTTTGAGGTCTTTGGCACTGATGTGTTGAGAAGCGACCACCTTGGCTCTTTGGCACCACACGATCTACTCAGATTTCTTCGGAGATCGGGTAGATTTAAAGAAAATTAAAAGGGAATCCAAGTGTAGTACAATGGACTTGATTAATGTCTGAGTGCTGCACTTGCTAGTTGTCCGGACAAAACAAAAAAACATATATAGATTTTAAATTTATCATGCCTCATGATTTTCTTTTCATTTGAAATGTTTTTCCACTCCTATCACTTTGGTCACTTTTTCTTAATTTTAGTCTTATGGCAGAGTGCTTCATTCGTTGCAAAACGCAGTTCTTTACATTTTGTCACCATTCCTTACCGCTCATTCACTACCGTTGTCGTCTTCTCGTACCTCCTTCAACTCCTCGCATTCTTTCTTCGATATTTTTGCACATTTCCACGCCATTCTGAATTAGCTCTTATTTCATTGAAATTTGGGAAACTTCCATTCGCAATCAAAAGTGGCAACCACAAATTCTGCAGAATGGAAATATATACCCTTGCACGTGGCTACAAATATGCAGTTATGTGTCTAAGTAGTCACGAAAATTCTCAGATTCTCTGCCAACGTTTCGCTTGTAATGATTCTTATTGAATGATTTTTGTTTTTGTAGTGCTTTGAACCAGTTCACGGTAGGTAAAACAAAAATTGAGAACCTTACAGCTATTAACGGTGTTTTGTCTTTGTGGCCGCGTATGCAAAATGAATTATTTGCGAAATTATTACCAAATTGGATTGCTGCCAAGTGGTCAGGGCAACTATGAGTGAAATTTGAAGATAGCGCAGAAGCAAACCGAAAATGCAGGTTAGTGAAAAGAATTCGAAACAAGAATAAAAGAATTTGAATTTTAAAATGCAACTATTTTTATTACTCACCATCTCTTCCAAAAGTTGTATCATCTTCAGTTCCTGTTTATCCCATCGCAGCATAGGGTCATAATAAAAAAATACCAGTCTAACGGTTAGACGCGATAGAAGTGAAACCTTCCGTAAAACAAACTGAGAGAGAACAAGACGAAAGCAGCATTAGGAGCGGGATAATTATAGGTTCATTATAATATTGCTATAAAGTTCATATTTTATTTTCTTCATTTTATTATTATTCATCCTCAATGTTTTCAATTTCAACAAATGATACGAGTGGCTTATGATAGCTAAAATATGATACAAATGCTTTGGTTTCGATGTTGTCAACATATCTTTGAAATACCGCGTCAATGGTTGTTTTTGATCGTGTTGTCGATTCAGTGCGATTGTTACACATTTTTAAATTGAATGTTGTATTGAGAACGTCAATTAAAGGAACCGCTGTGTCCAATGCAAAATTTACGTTAAAATCGCCACTTAAAATCATTGGAACTTTATTGTAATCTTTTCTAAGTATCCGCGATACTTCTGGTGTATACTTTATTAAATTTTCGTGAATGAATTCCGTGATGCTATTTATTAATTTTTTTTTTGTCGATATTCACGACACTTTTCTGCATTATTTTTCGGCATAATTGCGGTAAATATTTAAAAATGAAAATATTTACGAATATAAAAATACACACGCGGTTGCTATTATGAGCGTCCCCAGCAAAACCTGCGTGACCGAAACTCTAACACAATTACATTTTTTTGAATGTTACAAACACATATGCACGCAGGTTTTGCTGGGGCGTGACCGAAACTCTAACACAATTACACATATGCACTCGTATTTGTTTGAAAATCGACTTTTGTTTTTGGTTCTCTGTCACCTTTGGAAAATGTGTAAACAGTAAGCAAACTTTATTCATATAATTATTTTTCCTCATTTTTGCATCAGTAAAATTAAACAAACGCCGTAGCCGAATGGGTTGGTGCGTGACTACTATTCAGAATTCACAGAGAGAACGTCAGTTCGAATCTCTGTGAAAACACCAAAATTAAGGAAAACTATTTTTCTAATAGCGCTCACCCCTCAGCAAGCAATGGCAAAACACCGAGTGTATTTCTGCCATGAAAAAAAGCTCCTCATAAACATATCATAAAATAAAATAAAATAAAATAAAATAACTGTATAAACAAATTTTTTTTCTTGTGATTCGAACCAAGGATTTTGGATCGGAAGCTCACATTGCTAGCCGCTCGGCTATCGCGCCATGCTGTCGGCGCTGGCCTAAAAGTTATTTAGTTCGTCGCTACGTGTATATGTAATATTCGTAGCCAAGAGTGTCGCTTTTTTCGTTTCACTTTTTCTCAAATCACTCCCAACGATTCTAAAGAAGTTTTCACTTCAAAAACTTCTATATGATTCTCTTCTTTACGCGAACCTTTCTTTCGCTCCATGCCTTTCTTGACGCTTCCACTTCTTTCTTCTTTGGAAAAAAGATTTCATATACCTTCTTGCCAAGGGAAGCCACTGATGATCTCCCTCGTTTCTTCGACTCTAGCATCTTGTTGAATAAATTTTCAGTGATTACGGACTGACTGCAATCTCCAGCGTTTGATGTTCTTGTGCCCAACGCATGCATTGGAAAAAGGTGTGTTCAGCGTCATCTTCAGCTGCGTCACTGTACAAGTATATGCATGTGGAGTGTTCGCATTTCCCTATTTTGAACAGGTATGTCTGGAAATAGCCGTGCCCCGAAATCACTTGGGTTGTATTAAAATTTACTTCACCAGAGTTCCTGCTGGACCATGTAGTGATGTTTTTTATTAGCATTGCCGTCCATCTGCCGCGTGTTTCGGTCCCGCCATAGCCTTATCCTTTATTTTGCTGGTTGCAAGTTCGATTGCGTCTTCTTCCTTCCTCTTGTTCTTTAATGCCCACAACTTTTCCCTCTCAAAGGCTAGCTAACCTATTTGCCGAACGACATGGAGTTAATCGAACCATTGTAAAATGGATATATTCCATGCTTTTTGAGAGGCTGTTAACCCCTGGTGAGAGCAGTGATGAACTTATCACAGTCAGGGCAGGCAAGGATGTCCCCAAGGGGGCGTTCTTTCTCCGCCGCTGTGGTGCTTCGTCGTAGATTCTCTACTAGCGGAGATGCAGTGTCCAAGCGTATGCGTATTGAGGATTTTTCAGCAATGCCGTAGAGCCTTTGGTAAAACCTGGGGTCTGAAACCTGCTGTGGTACTATGGATATACACAGCACTTATCAGACAAATCTCACGCTTCTGCGGTCTGGTGGCGACGGAGCATAGTTAAGTCCACAATCCGGGAACTATACAGGCTGCAAAGAAGTGTAAGTTTATGCATCACGGGTGCCATGAGTACAACCTCTGGTGATGCCTTAAATGCTATGCTTGATTTGCTCCCCCTGGATCTTAAGATACAACAGGAAGCAATAAAAACAATGTAGACGCCATAAATATGGTTTCTGGCACGAAAACGAAACTTCGGGACACAAAGAAATCTTTAAGTTGCTATCTGAGAAGTATGCACTGTTTTTGGCACCTAAAGACGACCGGATACCCACAGTTTCATTTGGAAGGAAATTTGATGTCAGTTTTCCATTGCGTGAGCAATGGACCAATCCAGAATGCATGCAGGGACGATTGACAGATATTTTCTTTACCGATGGGTCCAAGAATGAAATAGGGTCTGGAGCCGGATGGTACTTAAACGATAGTGATAAGTATCACTATGCTATGGGCGAAATGGCAACTGTTTTCCAAACAGAAGTTCTTGCCATCCTAAAAGTAGCCGAATGGATAATCGAGAGGAGATGGAGCGGGAAACAGATTGGAGTTTTCAGTGACAGGCAGGCTGTACTGAAGGCCTTGGAGAACGCGAAGCAAACCTCAAAGATTGTTCAAGAATGTAAGAAGAAGCTTAATTCTGACGCAAGACAAAACCGGCTTGTACTTATATGGGTTCCGGGACACTCCGGTGTTCAAGTAAACGAAATTGCCGATGAATTGGCCAACCGTGGATCAGCGGTGCCCCCACAGGGGCCAGAGCCAATAATCGGAATCAGTTTCGCAGGAATCATGAATTGGATCAGCCATTATGTAGGCAATCTACATAAAGAGCGATGGTCCGGTCTAGAACGCTGCAGAATTGTAAAGTGTTTTGTGACAAGTCCGAACAGAAAACTGTCAAACTTTCTACTAAAACTTAGAAGGAAAGACATTCGGTTGATGGTCGGCATCATTACAGGACACAACACATGGGGTCAGCATATGACCACCATTGGAATCATTGAGGACCCGGTATGCCTGTCATGCTTGGAGGAGGCGGATAGCACTGAGCACTTTCTCTGTGAGTGTCCTGGCTTTGTTAGAGCACAGCTGCGAGTTTTGGGTTCCGATGTTATGAGAAAGAATAATATTCGCTCTCTAAAACTGGAGGATATTTACAGATTTGTCAAAGAATCTGGAAAATTCTCACAGAACTAACTATCTCTATCTCTGCCTCTGTTCTTTCCTATCTCTTTCTCTGATACTTTTCTCCCTCCCTCTTTGACTATCTACCCCCTTTCCAGATCTTTAAATACAATGGGCTTTTTAGCCTAAGTGTTTTAAGAGCCACCAAATCTCCTGGTGCTGCTGGGCTCGACCTTTCCAAATTTCATTTTCAATTTTCAACCTATCGGTATTAAGCTGCTTATCACTTGAACAGCTGACCCTGATACTGTGCGGTTGGCAGACACAACTCTCAGAGCTGCCGTTCATTGCACCGATGCTAGGAGCTTACACCAGTGATTCGCTTTTAGCGCATTTGGACACAGTTCAGCTCCGTATAAGAGAAAGAAGAGTGTGGTAGCCATTATTAAGTAACATTTCATTTGGGTTGATCCCTCTATCCCTATGTTTGCCATGTAATAAGTAGGGATGCCATTTCAGAGGCTTAAAATGCACAGCAGAGAGTGTTTTATTCGGGCTCAGAAAGGTCCAGTCTTATACCTGGGTACTTTATAACCTTTCTTTTGGTTAGCGTATTTGAGCAAGTTTGCAATCTACCTTGAGCGGTAATGATACAACCCAGATAAACAAAAGTGTCTACGTTCGTTTGTTTTGCATTTGCTATCAGCAGTCTGGGCAAGCTCTTCGCGATGGTCAGGCAAGTTTCAGTAAATACCCCTTCTATTTCGTTCAATGTAGCTCTTTAGTATATCCTAATTCATATCAATATTTGTATGCCATCTCTGTATTGATTTTCCAGAAACTCTGCTAAATACTGTTCTACAAATGCAACAGCTTCTTCATTTGATAAAAATGCTTTCCACGAAGTTTCAATTTTCGCTGCCAGTCAAATTTGGTGAATTTCGTGGTTATTTACGTAAATCGTATTTCAATCCATCCGATTTCGGCATAATTAAATTACCTATGCAAGTTGGCGCAAAATTAATCATCCTATCCGAAGATTTAAAATTTTTGCAAATCGCGCCTTACGTCAGTCATATTCGGCACTTGTGAAGTAGACAGCTTCATTCTTCAAACAGACAAGCAATGGAGCGCTGAAATGTCAAAATAAAGATTTTCATTATTCAAAATAAATATTTTTTTATTTATATTAGTAAAAAACTTGTTCAAACATAAAAGTGAATGATTAGTTTTGCGCCACCTTGTATAAGCACAGCCATTGCCTTGATTAACATTTTTCCTACCAAATCTCAAAAATGTATATATCTATTTGGGCTTAAGAACTTATTTTTTTTATTTTTGTAATTTTGTAACTAGGACTATGAATAAGTTCCTTGCGGTTTTACAACAGATGGCGTAACTTGATTATTATTCCATCGATCCACATTTCCAAACATTCATTGGAGAGCTACTGTCGTAAGGCACAAACGTCAGTATAAGTTTTTTATTTGAAGCGTAAACAACAATATTTTTACCACACTTGAAAATGTCGAATTTCGTGCCAAATAATGTGTTTTTGCGGGGAATTTTTTAATATGAAGAAAAAAGCAGCCGAAAGTCATCGTATCTTGGTGGAAGTTTATGGTGAGCATGCTCTAGCTGAGCGAACGTGCCAGAAGTGGTTTGCACGCTTTAAAAGTGATGATTTTGGCTTGGAAGACGAAGAACGCGAGGGTGCGCCGCCAAAGTTCATGGATACCGAATTGGAGGAATTGCTCGATCAAGATCCGGCTCAAACGCAAGAAGAGGTTGCAAAAACTTTGGGAGTTGATCAATCAACCATTTCCAAACGTTTAAAAGCCATGGGAATGATCCGAAAGGTAGGCCATTGGGTGCCGTATGAATTGAAGCCAAGAGACGTTGAACGCCGTTTTATGGCATGCGAACAACTGCTTCAACGGCACAAAAGAAAGGGTTTTTTGCATCGAATTGTGACTGGCGATGAAAAGTGGGTCCATTACGACAATCCAAAACGTCGGGCAAAGTATGGATACCCTGGCCATGCTTCAACATCGACGTCGGAGCAGAATATTCATGGCCTGAAGGTTATGCTGTGTATCTAGTGGGACCAGCTGGGTGTTGTGTATTATGAGCTACTGAAACCGAATGAAACGATTACGGGGGATGTCTACCGACGACAATTGATGCGTTTGAGCCGAGCACTGCGAGAAAAACGGCCGCAATACGCCGATAGACACGACAAAGTTATTTTGCAACATGACAATGCTCGGCCACATGTTGCACAAGTGGTCAAAACATACTTAGAAACGCTCAAATGGGATGTCCTACCCCACCCGCCGTATAGTCCAGACCTTGCGCCATCCGATTACTATCTCTTCCGATCGATGCAACATGGCCTGGCTGACCAGCACTTCCGTAATTACGATGAAGTCAAAAAATGGATCGATTCGTGGATTGCGGCAAAACCGACCGAATTTTTCACAAAGGGAATCCGTGAATTGCCAGAAAGATGGGAAAAAGTAGTAGCAAGCGATGGACAATACTTTGAATATTAAATTTGTAACCATTTTACGTCAATAAAGTTTCAAATTTCGAAAAAAACCGCACGAACTTATCCATAGTCCTATATAATTTCTTTTAATTGGCTTAGGTAAATATTAAGTTACAAAAACTCACATTAAAAAAAAATTTAAAGTTTAACTAACTAAAGTCATAAAAAGTTATTACTAATTGATGGCAGCTTCTACAAACAGGGTGACAAAAAATAACTGTATACAAACTTCTCTGCGCAATTAGATGAATGAAAATTTCTTTTAGCGAATGCTCTTATTTTGTGATTTTTGTGTGTGCTCTGAAGTACAAAAAAAGTATTCGTTTGTGTTCCAGCTTTTTTTAAATACTTTGTGTAACGATGTCAAGTAGTCGCTCAGCTATTATTGCCCTGCATCGGCTGGAGGCACGCATCTGCGAGATAGCACGGAAACTTGGAATTGCACGTTCATTGGTTTCTCGTGCAATCAAACAATTTAAGGGGCTTGATAATGAAGGTGACCGTCCTGGAAGAGGAAGAAAACGAACTGTTAACACTCCCAACAACCGAAAAATCATCAAAAAAAGAGTTCAACGAACTTCTATGGTCTCGATGAGGATAATTGCTCGTGAAACAGGCATTAATCGTTAATCAGTTCGCCTTATAGCAAAAAAAGAACTTGGACTTAAGTCTTATAAACTACAAAAATGCCAGCTGCTCACGGATGAAAACAAGAAAGTAAGACGCGAAAGATGTCGCTCGCTCCAACGTCGGGCCACAGGTACGGGCTGGGAAAAAATCGTCTTTACGGATGAGAAGCTGAACAAGCTCACAATCATCAAAACGACAGAAATTGGTCTACATTGTTGAAGATCGTCAAAATACGCGATCTGTCATGGTATGGGGTGGAATTAGCGCCAGTGGCAAGACTCCTCTGATTCTCATAGATCGAGGAGTAAAAATCAATAAAGAAGTTTACCGTCAAGACATATTAGAAGCAGTTGTTCTTCCTTGATTCCAGCAGCACTTTGGTGACGATGAGTGGACGTTTCAACATTACTCGGCACCAGCCCACAGAGCAAAAACAACCCAAGAGTGGTGCAAAGCCAATTTCCCCTCTTTCATTTCTTCCCTACTCACCGGATCTGAATCCGCTAGATTACAGCGTATGGTCGATTTTGCGTTGCATCGAGAGTGGCATCACATAACGGGAGACGACCTACGGCCTATAGCCCAAAATTTTTTGAAACGTTGAGCTTGTGTATTCGTGCTAAAGGTGGCCACATCGAAACTGGCTGAATATAATGTTACTCAAACATTTTCTATCAAAGTTCCACAATTTGTTTTGAGCTACTATTAATGATAAATTTTTTTTATTAAAAAATGTTGTATACACTTATTTTTTGTCCCCCTGCATATCATTGTACGGCTTCCCCATCTTCCAGGCATGGTCTCTCAAAGGCATTTGACCGGTTGGTTAGGTTAGCCTGGTTGACAATAAGCCACGCATAGACCCTTTGGCCCCAAACAATACCAGATGGAGACCGACCTCTATGAATACCGTCTGTATAGATGTGAAAAGTTCTATGGCCAGACTTCATGCCTTTGTGCCATCCCTCCTCTTCAATTGTGGTACTAAACCTTCTCTCCCAATTAAAGTACGGAGTCATGTAGTCCGTGCAACCTGAGCTCCACTTTCCTATTGAGCTGTGTCCGAAGGTTCTACAGGTGAATACCCCAGTAGCCAATAATCTCCTCGCGGATTTCGCTGCCAGGTTTTCCGCCATAAGTTCAATGGCTAGCATGCTTAATATCATTTCCAGCGCCGTCGTTGGAGTGGTTTTCATCGCTCCTGTTATGCACAGAGCAGCGAGTCGCTGAATCCTTTTCAGTGGCATTAAGTATACCAATTTTCTTGTCGCAGTGCACCATACTAAGGCCCCATACAGCAATATCGGTCTAACTACTGTCGTTTAGCACCAATGCATCAGTGAGGGCGATGAACCTCAAGTAACAACCAGCATTCTTTTACATGCGTACCATGCATTACAGGCTTTTTTCACCCTTTCCACACCAATTTACAGTCTAGTATTACTCCAAGGTGCCTCGCGTGATCTTTGAGAAGTAGTTCGTAGTTGCCTAGCTTCGGGAGGTTCCACGTCGGGACCTTGTACTTCCTGGTAAAAAGTATCATAACCTGTGGCCGGTTATTGTTGACATAATTCGGAACATGTTTGGCTTTCTTTACAACTATTCAGCTCTGGATTTGTTGAAGTTGGGCTACGTTTTTTAGTTATTTTGCTGGTATTTTGCTATTGGACCATCTATAAACGGCTTGCATCTGGAATATCGGGAAGATCTCCCTTTTGGGTACGCCTGGATGTCGAGTACCCAGCAGCAGAATTCTGCCTCTGATTTCACAAGTATTCACACACTCGTGCAATTAGTCGTGATTGCAACGAAGTAACTTGAGTGGAGGCTATGTTGATTTTGTTTCTATATCATTAACATAATCTTGGTTTATTCATAAACAATTTGAGCACCATATGCCTTGGGGATTAATCGTTTTTTATGAGAATCTTTTTGAATGTCAGACCTCCACTCGAAGGTTTTCCATTGCCTGCCGAGGGGCGTCCCCTTTAGAAAAATGTTTTACTAACCTTTGATGTTTCATGCCTGGAGCACTTCCGAATGGTAGTCACGCACCAATCCAATCGACTACGGCGGCGGTCATAATCCAAGATACTAAAACTAATAATAGCAGCGTGATCGTACGTAAAAACCTCAAATACACATCGCAGGTGACGAAATCAAAATTAGGCTAGGAAAATATTTGAAAAATTTGCGAGCTTACCCAAACTATCTTGCTGTTACTCACACACACATAAGCGGCATGTCACGCTGGCAGCAAAAAGATCGTCCCACGTTGGCTGCAGTAGTTACATAAATTAGAATAAGATTTAAAAACTTAGGTTTAAGCCTAACTTTACTTCTAAGTGATCCAGTAAATAAAATCACGTATTAAACAAAAAGCAAACTGATTCACTAATCTTCTTATTCTCCTTCTCAAAGAACATCGCTCTGTAGTTGACTTTCTCTTAAGCCGGCTTCCCAAATGTGCTTATAAACTTAAAAGGGAAATTTAGTTCACTTAGAACGCGTCTAATTGTGCACTTTCACTAGGCCAAGACAATTCACCACTGCGCTGTTATCTCTAATAACTCATACGCCGTGACCTGCAAGGCGTGTCGCTGTGCCATTGTGCTACGAAAACAAATTAGTGTCGTTGCAAAGACACTTCCCTTTCAAAATAGGTGTAGAAACAGGCACAGGCACAGGCACAAGTAGGTGTTTTAAATTAACTTAATTTATATCATAAACACGCCAAGTGTACAAACTGTCGGTACGAGTAGGTAAAAATGTGTGTGCCTGAGACCAGCCAAAGAGGCTTTGGCCGCGCGCTGCTAGTTGTTGCAGCAGCTGCACTTCGCAATATGCAACCAAAAATGCGCGCACTGCTACCTTGTTAGCTCTGTCTGACGCTTAGAAGAGGTGGAACGGCGATGAGAATGTTGCAGTACAAATATATCATTTTCATGCAGAACTGTGCGCGCTCGCGCTCTTTTGTTTTTGCAGTCATATTAAAGTTTTTTTTTTTCCATAGTTATTTTTCTTACTCTACCAGCGATTTGTTTATTTTGCACGCTCAACACTGCACTTGTCGCTTACAAATGTTTTTGATTTTTTTTACTATTTCCCTTCCCTCTCGTTCTGTATTACTTTCATGTTCTGCTCTTTTCGGATTCTTTTGAGTTCAGGTCAAAGTGCACGATATTCTCATGCCTTGCCAGAAAGCTTCTGTACATGCGCTCGAACGCATACATACACATATGTACAAGTTATATTCGTGACCTGGTGGCAAGTTTTCAGATTCGCGTGTCACGCGCTGTTGCCACGCATTCCGCTTATTACTTAAATCCCAGCGAAAATAGGAAAAGTTTTTCGGCAAACCAAAGAAGTTTTTTTCCTGAGTATGCAACGGCAACTTGATTTTGCCTTACTTTTCACATGCTCGAAAGTATTATTCCAATTATTTCTGTTGTTGTTGCCACTTCGCTTTAGAAGATTTCTTGTGAAAAGAAATTAACGTGACCCGCATTTGAAGGGCGAAGTCGAAAAGCAGCTAATGCAGTGTAGTGTCTCACTGCCGTCTCCCTTTCTCGATGTTTGCGCGCCTCATTTTCCTAGCCACTATCGCTTCGCTTTCCATTCTTTACTCAAACTCAGCGCTTACATCACTGCAACTTCTTGAAAATTAACTTTTAAACAAGCTTGGCGCCTGCAAGTATGCAACGAAACGTAAAGCATTCATAGCACGCAGCAGCCAAAGTCAAGTGACAGTTATCCGTTGCACATTAAACTGCACTTAACCGTTTCCCGGCGAGTCATTCTTTGCTGAAAGATGTTTGCTCACTTGCTGTAGAACGAGACGTCTTTGCCAGGAGGCAGCATTTTATGTTGTCGTGCATAACTTTAGGCGCACACGAGTGACAGATTCTCTCTTGTGTTATACTGTTGGTGAAGTTGCTGTTGGTGCTTCACGTGCGTGAAGATGTGTTGCAAATTAAGTGACAGAAATTGTGCTAAGACACACGCATTTTGCACTCAAAGCATTATCTTTCGTCAGTGGTGGCATACGAGTGTAGATAAGCTAACAAATACACAGGTTAGGTTAAGTGAGGTTAAAATGAAGTGGCTGCTGGTGACTGGAATCGGCACACCTAGGCCCTGGTTCCGTGTTCATTGTGATACTCTTCTATTCAAGGGGCGAGTGAAACAAAAGAACCTGAACAATAGTTCCGTATCTTCAGATTTGCTGTGTGAACCATTGTTAGGCTGTCAGAGAAATCTGGGCCCCTAAGGTTTGGTCGCCTCTACCAAAGTTTGTAACGAACTCAAAGTTGACCTATTTGGGGTGTTGATTTGATTTTTAAATTTCACTTTTGCCATTCCTGCTGCCTTTGAGTGAGTCTCGTCAAGTCGGCAAGTCTCATCCTGACATTTTAGTAGGCCCATAGTTTTGAATTTAAAGTATTTCGTACTTCATTCACGCCATATGATGTTGCATGTTATAGTCAAAAAATATATTGTATGTATGTATATATTTGCATAAATTAACAGACCCAATAATAAGACCCATTTGAAACTCAAGGTAGTAAAAATATATCCGTGGAAGTCTGCATATACAAAGTTATTAATTGAGAGTTACTTACTTAAGAAGTGAAGGACGACTTTTTTTCAAGTCATTTACTATAATTTATTGGTAGGAAGTATCAATTTTGGAAATCGGATTTCTTGTTAGCTTTTAAATGCTTTCTTTGATCTAGCTTTTCTGGGTGTGTGCCAATCGTCCAGTGACCAGTAAATACAGCTACGAGTTTGGGAATTGAATGGCGAGGAGTCCAAATGACTTTCTGAGTCTTTCGTTTATTGCACTGGGGCCAAAGAAGAAATGGAGTTCCATCTTTTTTGCGCTTTCCTGAGAAATAATTTGTGCACTTCCTCTTTAACAACTATCAGAAGGATGCGGATGACTGGGTAGGTGGTCTCTGAGAGTAATTCAGTCCCCTTCCTGGCAAGCTCATCAGCAATTTAGTGCCACTCTATGTTTCCATATCCTGGCATCCAGATCAGAGAAATGTTACCTGGACATCCGAGAGATTTGATTTCCTCCTTACCGGAGTTTACTAGTTTCTTTCCGCACCATGCCGTCGTCAGAGCCTTGATCGCGGCTTGACTGTCGGAAAAAAATGTTAATATCTCCCTTGCTCCTGCGTTCCTTCAGGATTTTACATGCCTGCAATATCGCAAAGACTTCTGCTTGAAAAACAATAGCAGTATTCGGCAACTTAAAGGCCGATTTAGAGAAAACCCCTGCTCCGACTCCCGATTTCATCTTGGAACCGTCGGAGAAGACAGAGGTGCAAGCTTCGGTGCAGATTTTCCCTCGATCCAATCCAAACTTATGGTTGCTGCATAATACGATATATTGAAATAAACTCCAGTCAGAACGGACAAGAAGTCCGGTGGCTGAATTAGAAATAAAAAGCTTAATTAAAAAAGTTCATTTCATTAACTATTACAAAGAAGACTGTAACATTACCGAGTTAAAGTCTGCCTGTCTCGCCACGTGTCTCTCTTTTCCGCACACATTTCCGGTTTTTTAAGCCAAAAGAAGCCAGGTCATTTGGTCAGTTTGATCCTTTCACCGGACACGAGGAAATCCTCTTCGCGGCCGACCACCAATTACTGTTTCAAACACCTTCTTCGCCGAAGCAATTCTTTCCATACGGACCACATAACCCAACATCCTTAGTTGCTGCTGGGTGACTTATTTGACTATGTCAATATCTCTGTAAAGCTCATACAGCTCGTGATTCATTCGAATGCAGTAACTGTCATCTACGCGTCAGGGCCAAAAATCTTGCGAAGTACTTTCCTCTCGAAAACTCCAAGAGTGGCTGTATCTGATTGTTTAGCTGTCCAGGCTTCGGCGCCATAGAGCCCAAAGTAGCACCTTTTGGAAAGAGTTATCCTTTTTTTGATTTGAAGGCTGACATCGTTGCAGCTGGTGATAGTGGAACCAAGTTAAATGAAGGCCTTGACCACATCGAATTTATATATGGCCTTGACGCAGGCTACTGCCTTACGCATTCGATCTGTGGCTCAAGACGCCACGACTTCTTATAAAACAGGAGTCAAAAGGTTGGGGGAAGTCCTTTCCTATCTTGACCGAGCTTTGTGTACTGCTCAACGTCATTCTGCACAGCCGCATCAGCTTAGCAGGGATACCGTTGCAATATAGTTGGTCGCGAATCGGGCTACCAAAGGCTGCCTTGTAGTCACCGAAAAAGCCGTTATTTGGAAGCCCTAGGTCAGCCACTCGCCGCTTGTTGCCTGGAATATTGAAACGTGAAAAAGTACGACGAACTGTTGCAACAGCTTGCACAAATAGCGAGGCTAAGGTGGTCACCTTCCCGCTCTTACGTTCAGTTAGGGAGAAACTTTAAGTCCACTGGACATTCATTTAAATCTTTTTTTTCATGTTTGGAATCAAATAAGAACATTAAGGGCTAAATTTTCCGAAAACAATTACTTGACACTTTCAGCATCTCAAACTTCTATCTTCGACTCAGGTGCACAGTCATGTACTCAAGTTTCGTCTTCTATATCATCCGGTTCACAAACAAATATCTGTTCCCACAATACAAAATTTAAAATACTTGCTTCTGAAGTGATTTTAGCATTCTCGGCACCCCTTATAAGTTCATCTTGATGTAAAATATTTCAAGCAAGAAGGAAGTTACTGATGATCATAGCTGATAGATACTCCAACTATTAGGAGAAGTAAAAAGCTTAGCATAGCTAAAATTGTTTAGAGAAGCTTGAAAAGTTACTACGGCTAGCGGTCGACAAGGGTTTGAGGATAAAATGGGGAAAATGTCAATTTCTTCGGAAGAACACACAGTTTTTAGGATATACGGTAGAGAATGGAACTATTAGCCCGAATGCAGAAAAAACAAGAGCTGTAAAGAATTTTCCCGTACCGCAGACCAAGAAGGCACTTCAAAGATTTTTGGGTTTGATGTCCTGTTTCCATCGCTTTATTGGAAACTATGCTTTAATTGCAAACCCCTTATCGGATATGCTGAAAAAGGACGCGGAGTTTCGGATGTGTGAAGAACATTTAATTGTGGTCCAACAGCTGAAGTCAGCCCTTATCAAAGCACCAGCGCTCGAAATGTTTAATCCCAAAGCGCTGACTGAGATTCATACCGATGCCTCTATGTTCGGTTACGGAGGTATTCTTCTCCAAAAGGACTCCGAAAGCCAACAATTCCATCCTGTTCAATTTATGAGCCGCAAAACAACATACCATTCTTACGAGCTGGAGGTAATCGCCATAGTAAAAGCGCTTAAAAAGTGGCGTGTGTATGTGCTAGGTATGCAGTTTAAAATTGTTACTGACTGTAACGCTTTCACGATGACATTACGAGATGTACCTCTGCGAGTAGCACGATGGGCGATGTATCTTCAGGAATATAACTATATAATTGAACATCGACAAGAAACGCAGATGAGGCACGTGGACGCCCTTAGTAGAACTTCGCGTATGATGATGGAAGATTCTTGGAAGCATCGGCTTAGAGAAGCGCAGATGAAAGACATGTAGACGAAGGCCGTCAGGAAAATTTTAGAAGCAAGCAACCACGACGATTTTTTACATTCATAATGACATTCTCTACAAAGACCCAGCTCGACAGCTCATCGTGGTACCGTCACAATTGGAGAGAGAAATAATTGAGATTGCACATCGGCAGGGGCATTTCTTTGTGAAAAAAACTAAAGTCTTAGTTGGGAAGGACTTCTACGTACCTCGTCTGGATGTGAAGGTTGCAGAAACGGTGAATAGCTGCATCGCTTGCATTTTAGTGAATTCGAAAACCGGTAAAAAAGATGGCTTACTAGTACCTATTGATAAGGAAGATAAGCCACTGTTAACGTTTCATATAGACGATGTTAGCCCATTCACGATGACGCGTAAGCTATATAAATATTTCTTCATAATCGTAGATGCTTTTTCAAAATTTGTGTGGCTTTAACCCACAAAAGATACCGGTGCAGATGCGGTAATTGATCGATTAACAAAGCAGAAAGCCACGTTTGGAAATCCGAAGAGGATCGTAACCGATCGCGGCTCCGCCTTTACTTCGCACGCCTTTGAGGATTACTGCAAGAAAAATCAAGTTCAGCATTTACTCATTTCAACGGGAGTGCCAAGAGGAAATGGTCAGGTAGAGCGAATACACAGAATCGTGATACCCATGCTAGCAAAGCTGTCAGAAGACAATCCGGACCAGTGGTATAGGCACATTGGGAAAGTTCGACAACTCGGCCCCGAGAAGCACTAAGATAGCACCGTTTAAGCTATTGACAGGTTGTGATATGAGA
This sequence comes from Anastrepha obliqua, assembly GCF_027943255.1. NCBI lineage: Eukaryota > Metazoa > Arthropoda > Insecta > Diptera > Tephritidae > Anastrepha > Anastrepha obliqua. Next base: position 38,501,257 of record NC_072896.1, read on the forward strand.
CTTGCAGAATCACCATGATTAGACGAAATAATAGAAAGTGAAACCATTGAATTATAGTAACGAAAATAAGTATTGTTACTTTAAGAAGAAAAGTCTTACATTGATTTTGATAAACAAAAATGTATTTAACAAGTGGAATAAGTGCTTAGATGCTGGTCCGACTTCACATTTTCAACGATTGGCCACGAGAGCGTGTGTTGCCTTCGACGTCAATATTTTTAGAATGGAGTCGTTAGAGCTATCCTTTTTTTATTTCTTTCCATACTTTATTGGCTACATAAATCGCACACATTTTCTTGGCCATCTGTTTCAACATTTCATTTGGTACTGCAACATATAACAAACTTATTATAATTTTTTTATGTTTATTTTGAAACTCAGTCATACAAAACTGGCACAACCAAACAAAAAATCTTCAAATAGCTCTGTTTGAAAAGTAGTGTCACGTTTAGATATGGATCCCAAACAACATCTGGTGCTCAAAGTATTTTTCTTCATCTAGGTTAGGTTAGGTTAGCCTAGTTGGCAACAAGCCACGCATAGACCTTTTGGTCCCTAGAGATACCAGATGGAGACCGACCTCCATGAATACCGAAAGTAGACATCATGTAGGATGCCAGCGCTTTTGGCGAATCTAAGCAGAGCTGGGAGATCCGCTTTTGAGACGTCCTCCAGACTCTCAAACAATGGGGCTCCCAGGCATTTTAAACGCGTTTTTAATAATGCCGGACAAACGCACAGAAGGTGTTCTAAAGTATGTTCTCTTCGTCTAAATTTCTACTATTTGTTTTTTCTCCAAACGTGTAGCTTCTATTAGAAAGTTGTGCAACCAGTCGACCGAGACGATGCCACTCAAAAATCAGTTTTGCTTACATGGGAGTCAAAATCCCCCACAAAGCAATCGACAACCTGCAAGGTAGCCATGAATTGCCGCACGAAATTCCGGCGTTTTTTCACCAGGTAACATGGGTTCTTAGCCATTGCGAAACTGAGGATAACTGCAAAGCCGGTGAACTAGCGAGGCTCGGCATTAAATTGACCGCCGATGCAGAAGTTGTCTAGATGAAGAAGAGGAAGAGATGATCTCGCACCTTCTGAGCCATTGGCCTACTCTATCAAGACGTGAGCCTGAGTGTGTCCCACAGGGCAACCATTTCAACCTAACATAACCTACATGGGAGTCCCCGTAATCATTCGGTATGAAGGCCTGTGGGGTTTTTCATTGATTAAAGGAGCGTAACTCAATGTTCTCCCTAGTTCTCGTTTTCTCTCCTATTGTCTAATTTGTTTGGCGTAACAGAAAGCTTGATAAACGTAGTAAACCCTTTATTCTGAGAACACTAGGCCCCTAGAGAACTCTACGAAAACGCATATCAATTCCTAAACTCTGACATGCGAATCTTCAAATTTAAAAATGGTTAAAAATGTTACTTTCTTATACTCAACGTATCTGCATAAAAAGCGCTATATAAAGAATGGTTAAATTTGAAGGGCCGATGTTGAATTTAAACCACACCTAAAAGTTAAGTTTTTTTTCTATGTTTGGTTTGACATTTTTCAATTCCAGACTAACTCAATTTGAACCATGGAAAGATACACAATCGAGCAACGCGTTAAAGTTATTTAGGCTTATTATGAAAACGGGCGTTCAAATCAAAATGCATATCGCGCACTTCGGGAAGAAACCCACTAACCCCGTGGCCACTAAGGTGCATCAGTTTTTTGTGATGTCATTCTTCTTCTTCTTTATTGGCACGATAACCACTTACGCGATTTTGGCCGAGTTTACCAAAGTGCACCAGTCGTTTCTGTTGGGCACACCAAGTGAAGCCAAGGAATTCTGAAATTTCCCTAGAACTACGTCAATTAATGATAAAACTGTATTTTTTGGAAAAAATTCCTATCGCGCAACTGGCAAACTTGTCGCTAAATCATGGTCCAGCGTTCGAAACAACGTTATGCATTATTGCAAAAAAATTAACCGAACGAAAGCAGCATATTGTGGTGTCGCGGTGCAACAAATCCAAAAACTTCGGCTATAAAATTGTGCGACCCTGCAAAACTTATTTGAAATGAATTTCAACCCCCAAACTGTTCGGAATCTATACTAATATATAAAGAGCAAAACTTTGTTTGTTTGTTTGTTACGAATAGGCTCAAAAACTACTGGACCGATTTTAAAAATTCTTTCACCATTCGAAAGCTACATCATCCACGAGTAACATGGATTATATTTTATTTTGGAAATAGGGCTCGAGATATAGGTCAAAACGTGGACCCGGGTAACCTTCGGATGTGTATGTACAATATGGGTATCAAATGGAAGCTGTTGGTGAATGCTTTAGTCCAGAGTATTTTTCATGCCGCTCTGTGACTGGGGTCTCGAGATATAGGTCAAAACGTGGACCCGAGTAACCTTTGGTTGTGTATGTACAATATGGGTATCAAATGGAAGCTGTTGGTGAATGCTTTAGTCCAGAGTATTTTTCATGCCGCTCTGTGACTGGGGTCTCGAGATATAGGTCAAAACGTGGACCCGGGTAACCTTTGGTTGTATATGTACAATATGGGTATCAAATGAAAGCTGTTGATAAGTGCTTTAATACGGGGTAATTTTCATACCTATTGATGACTAGGGTCTCGAAATATATGCCAAAACGTGGACTCGCCGTGTCTTTGAACCGAATTAAACCAAACTTACACACATTGTTAAGTAGGTATTGAAGATGATTTCCGTATAGTTTGAATACCTATTGGTAGATAGGGTCCCGAGATATAGGTCAAAACGTGGACCCGGGTAACCTTCGGACGTGTATGTACAATATGGGTATCAAATGAAAGCTGTTGGTGACTACTTTAGTACAAAGTATTTTTCATGCCGCTACGTGACTGGGGTCTCGGGATATAGGTCAAAACGTGGACCCGGGTAACCTTTGGTTGTGTATGTACAATATGGGTATCAAATGAAAGCTGTTGATAAGTGCTTTAATACGGGGTAATTTTCATACCTATTGATGACTAGGGTCTCGAAATATATGCCAAAACGTGGACCCGCCGTGTCTTTGCACCGAATTAAACCAAACTTACGCACATTGTTAAGTAAGTATTGAAAATGGGTTTCGTAAAATGTGGTTGTAATTCGGAGCACTGGCAACGGGTACATCGTTCTTTTGAACCAGCCATAATGTCGCTTACTTTTTTAACGCTTGGGGCGGAACTGAACTGTCAAATTGACAGTGTGAGTTACAATGTGTCAATATTTCTTTCTGATTTGGATGCCATAAGGAAAAAGTAAGTGCAACATGTAAAAATTGTTTGTGAATTTTTTTGGAGTGGATTTTGGAACAGTGAATAATTTCTTACGAAATTTGAGAATTTAATGTGAAATCCGAATGAAATTATGTGTTCGTGGAAAAAAAATTTTTTTCGTTTTTTTTTTTTGAAAAATATAAATGGATAATGGTTAAAAAAGCTCCAATGCTTAATAAAACATATAAATTGAAACGAAAAATTCATGGATGATCATATGCGTTGATTTGAAATTTAAAAACAATCTTCTTTTTTCCTGATTTTCAATTTATATTTTATATTTACTCAAAAACAAATAGAAAAACAAAAAATATTGTTAATGCCAAAGCGCTTGAATAAAGAATAAAGAAATAAATAATATGAAAAGCATATATTTTCTGTTCTAAACCATATCTATTCTATTTTCGTGTGCCCAGCGAATGGGGCCGGGTTTGCTAGTATTCTATATAAGGCTGGGTGTCATGGCCGGGTTCCTCGCCGCAAACCCTTAATTTCGAAGGTAAGAATTTGCTAAAAAGCATTTCAATAAGCCCAACTCTTTTTGGAACACCACCATATTTAGTGATGAATCAAAATTCAATTTATTTGGGTCAGATGGAGCACAAAGATATAAAGAGCTTAAAGAGCCTGCTAAGAGCAGTTAAACACGATGGAGGAAATGTGATGGTTTGGGGGTGTTTCGCGGTTATCCGTCTAAGAAAGACATTTGTTGTTTAAAGACGGAAAATAAAGAATAAAATAAGAAAAATACTCATTTAATTCAAAACAAATGCTGGATTTATAAATAGCTGTTTTCCAAATTGTGAACTTGGCTTAACATTAATATAAATTCCTTACTTAAGTCCTATGTAAAACACTTTGGAAATGAAGTCATTTCTCTTGGAACCACCCATAATGCATGTATGTGCCTATGGCGGAGTGAAACAACAATCACATGCACATTAAATATGCACACAACTTCAAACTATTTATGCATAATGATAGATATTTTATTTGTGTATATCTTTGTTTTCAAGCAGTTTGTGGTAAAAATATTTTCATGGTAATAGTTATTTGACATTCCGAAAATTTCAACAAGCAATTAACACACACTTGCTCTTAACAAATTTGCACACACACCAGCACATGCACACATATATTGAAGAGTGTTTACATAACCTATAACAGGATATTAATTCGATTGCCCTTGTAAGCGATACTTTCGCTTGATTAAATATCATTTAGATTTTGTTCTGGTTAAATCTTTTAAGGGGCAACACCACTGTGCACGCGTGAAAATTAAGTGATTTTCGTGAATTTTTTTTATAAGTAGGGATGATTATTTGAGGATCGGACAAATTATAACTTATTTAACATATATTCAACTATATATATACATATAATATATGTATATATAATTGGCACGTACACCCTTTTTGGGTGTTTGGCGGACTTCCTCCTCGTATTTGTGGTGTGCGCCTTTATGTTGTTCCACAAACGGACAGACTTACAGTTTCAAGCCGACTCCGAACGGCAGATATTTTTATGAGGACCTTTTTCATGGCAGAAATATACTCGGAGGTTTGCCATTGCCTGTCGAGGGGCGACCGCTATTAGAAAAATGTTTTTCTTAATTTTGGTGTTTCAACGAGATTCGAACCAACGTTCTCCCTATGAATTCCGAATGGCCAAACAAACAGTCGGCGCACTCGCGTATCGGCACCCACGTCACTGAGGACAGTTGTAAAAGACTTCGTCTATTTAGGAACCAGCATTAACACCGATAACAACGTCAGCCTTGAAGTCCAACGTAGAATCTCTCTTGCCAACAAGTGCTACTTTGGACTAAGTAGGCAACTGAGCAGTAAAGTCCTCTCTCGACGAACAAAACTAACACTCTACAAGACTCTCAACATGCCGAACGATGACAACATCCGATGAAGCGACGCTTGGAGTGTTCGAGAGAAAGATTCTGCGCAAGATTTTGGGACCTTTGCCCGTGGCAACGTCGAATATCGCAGGCGATGGAACGATGAGCTGTATGAGCCTTACGACGACATAGACATAGCGGCTACGCTAGCTGGGTCATGTCGTCCGAATGAATAATAGCGCTCCGGCTCTGAAAGTATTCGATGGGGTACCAGCTGGTGGTAGCAGAGTTAGCACGAGAAAGAAACGACTGGCGCGCTATGTTAAACTCAGCCAAAATCGCGTAAGCGGTTATCGCGCCAATTAAGAAGAAGAAGAGAGCAATAATATATACAAAAAGTATTAAGTAAAGATTAATTTCAAATAAACGATTATTTTGTTTTACTTACTTTACAATACTTTGGCCCTGGGTGGTCATACAGCCGATTATTCTTCCTCTCGTTCAAATTCTTCTGGTATTTATTTTCATCATCATTAAATCATCAAAATTTATTTTGCCTACTGCTGATGAGTTGATGCGTGACTACCATTCGCCGAGTAGTACATCCCGAGTATGAAGCAGCAATTGGTAAACAAAGGTGTAGGCACCAACAAAAAATATGCAGGCGCCACTTTACACAAAAGTTGTTCGATAGGATCCTTGGTATATCATTCCCCGTACAATAGTCGTTTATAGCTATTAATCTTTCCCCTTTTGCCAATCGTAGATGTCACGAATAATCTTTAGCATAGACCATCGACAACTCCTCTTCACCATCGACGCGCTTTTGTACAAGAGAAATAAGTTCATTCCAAGTCTTATTCAAAGACCTCATTTCAGCCTTTGTTTAACGGCGCCAGGTGGTTCGTGGTCTGGCTACATTTCGTTCTGTGTTTTAGAGGGGGTTCAATCGCAATGTCTGTTTGGCGATGTTGTCGTCACTTATCTTCAGCGTGCGGCCGATCCATTGCTATTTCCTTCTGCGGATTTCAGTTGCTACGTCGGATTGATTAACCTTCCTTAACTCGTGACCAGAAAATTCGTATTATGCAGTGCAAGCAGCTATTAATGAACGTTTGCTGTTCATTGTTTGCTGTTTTACGTTGTACCGCCGTACAGTAGGAGGCACTTGACATGTTAGCTTCAGATTCGCAGTTTGATGTGCGTAGTTGCGTTATTATTTTGCTAGAGCGGTGCAGAAGTGCCGAACGATGCTTTGGCTTTGGTATCGTAAAAAATCTGATCAGGAGCAATTCAGGTGAAATGAGTTTGTCTTTCCTACGTTGATTTTAAGAAAGTTATCTTTTTTGTTCCCTACCCTCTTTCAAAGCCCTTTAGGTCGCTCGCTTTCAAATCCAGTAAAGGGATAAGATTTAAATCGAGCACTCTGATGACTTTGAATTGGCTTTAAAAGCTGCAAATTGGCAAAAAAATCTGTCCACCGATACAGTAGCTTTAAAGTTTGTTTGGAAGTGATTGGCTTCTTACAAGGAAAGCTGCCACGAAAATCGCCAGATTTGCTTCGAAAGCCCATTTTTGAACCAGCGGTGAAGGATTAAGATAAATTTCGTCCTCGAATTTCTGGCAAACAAGAAGTTCCTGTTTATAGAGGGAAGCAATTGCTTTGCATCGCATAATTAATAAATAATCGGCAAGAAAGTACCCTGCCGCCAGTGTTTCCATTTCAAATATTTATTTATTTATTTTCTTATTTAAAAATACGAGCAAATATAGATTAAATGTGAAATGAAAGAATTACTCTGTATCCAAATAAATCCTGCAAACTTCTGCAAATTCGGAAGATGGAATTTCGCGTTACTCTTTCTGCCACATCTATGTGCCCTACGGCGTTCCCAGCTCAGCCGGTTGAACATTACTGGAACGACACAGACTGTCACGCCTAATGGCTGTCACTCTAGAAACATTTTCCAAACAGTTATGCAGAATGTTTAAGCTATTACAACAACAGCATTAATCCTGTGATGGTGTAAAAGTATATTTCCTATATAATCGGTGGTAACAGTCATCTGCTTTTATCAGAGATTTTAATCTTTTACAGTTTCAAAATACGACTTGCCCTGGACTCGCCCATACACGCGTGCATGTGTATTTGCATTTATTTGTGGGAAAGATTTATGTTTAAAATTTATCACATACAAATGCCTGCCCTGTATTCTCCCGTGTGTTTGTGGCTGGCACTTTGACATGTTTACTGTAGCAAGTTCAATGCAACAATGCTGTCAGCCACATACTCGTAAATACAAACATTGTTGCAAATAAATTTTTGCCAAAATTCTGTCTACAGGGGTATTTAACACGTCCTTTTGGCTTGCAGTCGTCGTACGAATGCATTTCAAGAATATCTTTGCCTTAAAATAATGCTTCACAAACACATTCATATGCAGGTATTTAGTTGTATGTAATTCAACTCACGCTGGCCACACTTAAGTTTATTTGCAAGTGTCAATGGCAATTTTACATTTTAGAGGATATAAAACGAAGTGACAAGTGGTTGCTCCGTTGTCTTTCCATGGATATGAATGCTATAAATTTTCTTTTCATTGTTGTTGCAGTCAGCTCAATTGTCTTAAATGTGTGTGTATGTAGGCCAATTATTTCAAGTGTGTGTGTGCATGTATTTCTCAGCATCAGTTGTCAACTGTCACCAACAAACACCATCCAAGTGCAATAGTCAGCCAGTTCGCATGCAAACGCTCAAGTGGATAATCTACGATTGTGTAGCATACTTTTGGGCGCTCGGCTGGCCAATTGAATCGACAGTTACAACTATTCAACCGCATTCGACACCAACACTCGTGTGTACTCATTCCCATGCCTATATATTATATATATAAATGCATATATGTAAACATATATAATAAATAAATACAAGGCCTTGCATCTTTGCGCACAAGAAACCCCTGTAGGGAAAATTATTGGTTCCGAACCAGAGGAGTCTGATGTATTCAGACAGTGAGTAACTCCCGCATATCTCCCCATCATTAAAGCGACTAGTGGATTTTACATGGCGGGATTTTAACACGCGCCATTTTTTTTAGTTTCATAAATGCGCAACTCTTTATTTTTAGAGAATATTCGCTATTTTCTTACAAAGAAAATCTGTAATAAGGAGTGAAATGACCAGCTGTTTAGCTAACGGATTCAATCAGAAACCCAAAAATGTTTCAAGTTTAGCTCAGTGCAATTCAATAATTTGCTATTCAGTTCTTACCTCAGGGCTTTAAAGGTAACTCTAATTTTTTGTTGTTGTTTTTTTCGGAATTTTAGTATACTCCTATTCATTTATTCATACAGTAGAATCCGTTTATTATGACTCCGCTTATATTGACCAACCGCCTATTAGACGTAACTATACTACGAACTTTTGTTTTCATATAAAATTCTTTATAAAAAAAGTCGGTTATAATGACTTCGCCTATTATGACCCATTTTCAATAAAGTATGTCCGGTTATAATGACCGACGTAGTACTTTACATTGCAAATTACATATCATGTTTACACCTTCGGTAATGTTGATTGATTCCCGACGACGTTCGGCACGTGGCTCGTTTTTGTTTTAAATCTCAGTGAGTAATTGACGCTTGAAGGTCACGCGTTATGTATCGTTTATCGTTTGTGTTCATACTGTGAAAAGAATGTCATTTCGACGCCGTAAAGCATTTGCGATTGAGGAGAAAGGTGCAATAATATGCAAATTAGAAAATGGAAAATCGAACTCATCCCTTGCAAAGGAATTTGGCGTTGTTCATTCGACAATCTCAATGATTTTTAAAAACAAGAACCGCATTGTAGTGGAGGCAAATTATCGAAAGATAGAATAACTGTCATCGTAGCTTATATGAGTGGCACAAAAAAAAAAGAAATTGCTCATTATTGGAAAGTCACAAAAATCCAGATGGTTTAAAGGGGTCAAATCATTACTTGTCGATTATGCTAACAATCGTAAAGCTTGGATGACATCAGAACTTTTCGAAAAATGGCTTCGAGATTAGGATCGTGATCTGGTGAAGAAGAAGAACAAGATTTTATTGCTAGTTGATAATTGCACGGCACATCCAAATGTTACTGATTTAAAGTCTATAACACTTGCTTTCTTTCCGCCGAAAACAATATCAGTACTACAGCCAATGGATCAGGGAATAATACGAGCACTCAAAACGAATTTTAGAAAAAACCTTGTGCTCAAAATGATTAATAGTCTTGCTGTTAATGACAACAACCCTTCTACAAAAATAACGATGCGTCACAAAGTACCATTCACCACTGTTTCAGACATGCAGGATTCATTGAACGGTGTACCTAATCAAATATCAGAACATGAATTTGATAAAGAAGACGATGTCCCTTTATCCTTGTGGTCACGAAATCTAAATTCAGATTCTTTAGCAGCACCAGCAATGTGGAAAGATTATGTTGACATCGATAGCGCTCTCCTCACATCCGAAGAAACCACCGATGACAATATCGTACAGAACATTAATGCTAAGAAACAACTTGAAAGTGACGGCGAAGAGGAAGTCGAGGAAGAACCATTACCTACCGCAGAAGAGGCATAAAAAGCTGCAGAAATATTATCACGATTTGTTAACATTGAAAACGATAATTTGACCACGGCGAAGTCTTCTATACACAATGGTATTAGAGGCTATTTTTACAATAAAATGAAAAACCAAAAGCAGACAAAAATTATAGGTTACATTAAAAAATACACTTGTATGTGTATAATTTGTACGTAATAAACGTGCAATTTTGATTTCATTAGCTACATACTACGTTTTTCTATTAAAATACATACATACATATTTATGCAAAAATGTTTTTTTTCACAAAATGCTTTGTATGACGCCCGCTTATTATGACGTGTTTGTCGATTCCCTTCGATGTCATTATAAACGGATTCCACCGTACTTATATCTAAGTTGGAGTCCATCCCGTTAACTTTCTGATCTGCAAGCGATCATTGACGGCAAACTTCAAAATCAATGAGGGTCCTTGCGAGGGACTTTATGCATCTGAGGGTCTTATCCGTCAAGTTGTCTATGAAGGCCTCCGATATAAGTCCTGCGTTATGCGCAGAAGACAGTTTCAGTCTTGAGCAAACACGAGAACAACGAATTATCCCAGCAAAACACCTTCTACACAAAATCAATTGCCCTGAAGCGCCTGAGATTGTGACCAAGACCAAAGGACCAACCGCAAGAGTGATCAGAATGACAGAGGTTTATGTTGTCACATAAACAAAGTTTGCAGCTACTGGCTTGGCTTTAGGTGTTATGAGCAAGAAAGGGCCTGTCATACCACTAAACTCCTTTACTCAAAGATTCCGAGTGAATTTTGCCGATATGTACAGGTTTTAGAGACCGTAGTAAAACCCTGGATTGATAGTGCACGCTGTGACACCCCATACATCTTTCATCAAGACTCTGCTACTTCACACAAAGCGATGGCGACATAAGATTAGATGGCTGAATGGGCGCATAACACCGAACTTATATCCATTTTCCTCCCAGACCTTAATTTCTGGATCTACGCTATATGGGGTGTAGTTGGGTGTGAAATAAATAAGCTCCCTCATAACATTATTCCTTCTCTGAAGGCTGCAATTATACAGTTATGGTCAATATGAATAAGAAGCACCGTTGCCGGACCCGGATCGAGGAGGTTATTGCAGCTCATGGAAATTTTATTGAATGATTTCATAAATTTAGTGGAGGATACTCGCAGAGTTCCAACCGTTCGAACTCGAATGCAAATCCGCTGGAATCATTCATAAGTGCAAGGCATAACATCCTCTTCTTTCTACTTTTTCTTAATAATTGCTGCTCCGATGATTCTGTTCCCTGTCCGTCTCGTGTCTTTCTTTCTCATTAAACTACGCCAGTATAAACAAACAAAACCAAAACATTATCCTTATTGAGTTTACTAACACCAAAAATGTACATCTTTAAAAACAAGAGGCTGGTTAAAGGTGCTTGGAGACCATAGAACTTACAATTTGGAATTGGCTCTCAGTACTTTTTCTTTTTTCGAATTACAAATATGACTGAATATATATATATACAATAAATTTTTTTTGTTCAATATTAAAAAATATGCAAGAAATGTATTGGCGATTGAAAGTTGTTCATTGTCATGGCAAATGTTGTGTGATAACTTCGGTAACTTAAGAGTTCCAAGTGAATGAAAGACCAAACAGAGTTTGTTCGAGAAAGTTTGTTTCAAAACAAAGTTTTCAGGAATCAATCGAGTCCTTCGCTACACTGTGAATGTTGCTTTTTACATTTTTGACTTTTTAGCATATACTTTCAAATATGGTAACGTTTTCACTAACGAGCCATTTTTGTTCTTTTCTCAGTGAGTTGAAAAAATCACTTCACGATGATTTAGTACAATTTTCGACGTGAATTATTGAGGCAGGAGTGCACTGGTCAATTTATTTATACTTTTGGCGTTCTGAAACGCTGGTGCAAAGAGCTCCATCGTGGTCATTGATCCTTGTACTAGCTATATACCTATGAAATGAGACTTTTTTTCAATTTCAAAGGTTTATTAACAGAAAATGGTTACAAATTTAACCTTCAAAATAATAGTCATCGCTAGCGACACATTTTTCCCATCTCTCAGGCAATTTGTGGATGCCGCGCCACAAAAAATGGCCGTATTTGGCCGCAAACCAATCATCGAGCCATTTTTTGGCTTCTTCGTGAGAATTGAAGCGCTGCTCGGAAAGTGCGTAGAGAAATACACCCATTTTTCATCACCCGTAACGATTTAATGCATAAACTACTTCCTTTTGAACCGGGAGAGCAGCATTTCACAATTGGTTTTTCGGTTCTCTTGCTGCCTTTCAGTCAGTTCATGCTGCAGCCATCTTCCGACCTTTAAAATCATGCCTATGTCTTTCAAGCGTTTGGAAATGGTTTTTTGGGGCACTCCCAACTGCTCTGCCATCATTTCTTGTTTTGACCATCATCTTCATTCAACAATGCTTGCAATTCGGCGTCCTTTCGGTGACCGGCCACGTTCCTCGTTCTCCACGCTAAAATCACCACTTCAGAATTTTTCAAACCACCTGAAGCACTTTGCTCTACTCTACTTAGAGCATGCTCACAATAAGCTTCTTTAAGCATTTGATAAGCTTGGGAAGCGTTTTTGTTCAATTGATAACAGAAAATCAACGATGTCCGCAAATCCTAGTTTGAAGGCACGAAATTCGACATTTTTAAGAGCGACAAAAATGCATTGTGGTATGAAACGTAACAAACAATGAACTGAACTTTGTTGATAGATGACAGACGAAAAAAACAAGACATTTGGGAAGGTTTAAAAATACTCCTAGCGATATCTATGGACTAATAGCTGAAAGTGTCATTACATAGGTATCTACCTATATACACCTATACCTATATATACAGGGAGGCACAAAATTAATCACCCTATCGGAAAATTTATAATTTTAAAAATGGTGTCGCACATTAATCATATTTGACCTTCTGAACTTGACCGGTGCAGGATACAAAGAGATATTCAATGGAGCAGTTAAAGGTCAAAATAAAGTTTTTCATAACTCACAATCATTTTTTTTACTTAGTAAAAAAGTTATTCAAAACCATATTCAATAACTAATTTTGTATATTCTGAAAAGCTTTGAACTAATGTCAATAAAGACTTACCACAACTCTGCGGGAATTATATTCTATGATATCATATTTTCAAAACACCTTCTTAGGGGCATCCGAAACCTTGGGAAAATAATAGCTTTACGGATACCTCATCTTTGAATGTAAAGTTTACAGCGCATTAGAAATATAACTAAAGAGACGTTCCTCCTCAAATTCTGTACTATTTTCTAATAGATACTCCTTTTGAGGACGCAGTGCACTGGCTTCTTAAAAAATAATAAATGTACCAGGGTAGTTTGAAAAATTCATACGAAGTCATAGAAATGCCACTGCTAATCAGTATCGAGATTATGCTTAGTTAGTAGCATCTCTTGGAAGAACACGCACGAAGTTTCAGCCAGGGTAATATATTTCTTTGTACTCGGCATTCGTTTGAATAGAGGAAGTCGAGTGATTTTCTTTTCCATTACGGCAAAGCACAGGATCATGCCTCAGCAGTTGTTGCAAATAATTTTCCAACTCCTTTCACATTTCGCTCATTCTCCAGACTTGATTCCCTCGGATCCGCTGAATTACTACTTGTGCCCCAATTTAAAGGAATGGCTGGCGGGAAAAAGATTTTATTCAAACGAGGAGGTGAGAAGGAGAGATGCAGAAGCGAATAGGTATTTTTCAGAATTGGACATAAATCCTATTATTCAAAAGGGTAACAAACTAAAACAGCGTTGGACGAAGAGTATAAACCTAAAAGGAGACTATGTCGAAAAATAAAATAGGTTTACCCCAAACTGAATCCTTTTTATTTTTTATACAATAGTTTTTATTTTTGCACGGGCTTTTCAAACAACCACCGTGTACTCGGGAGTGGTTAAGGTCTAAGTGCCCTCATTTAAGTCAAGTAAGGTGGAGTTAGATAGTGTAGTGCCGATTATTTTGACTATTTTGGAAATACATTTTCACCAATATGCTTTGGACATCTGAACATAGCGAAATTCCAGACCTGCTTTAGTTATCCCGGCCCAGAATTGATGGACACCTCATAGATATTCCCTAATTAACTAACAACAATTTTTTGTCCGCTGCAGTAAAGCAGCCCTTGCCTGGAAAGGGTTAAACTTCCATCATTTAATTAATTTTCAATGAACGCAGAATTTGGCATTTCATTCAGGTAATTAAATATAAGGAAACGCAACAGTTGCGAGGGGGTGAATTTCCTGCAGGCCACATCATGCACAGCATCTAATTTACTACCACTCATGGTCAATAACTGCATTTGAATTGAAGTCGCCAAATTCCTTAAGACCCATCAAAGCAACCGAAGTAGCCAATTGTGTTCGAATCGTCTTTGCTCCCTTCCTCCTTACTTGGGTCTGGTTGCGGCGACATTCCTTATTGGAAATGACATATGTGATATAGTTGACTGAGTACCCTCCTCAATTCTCTTTTGCTATTTATGTTTACTTGTTTGAATGCTTGTTGTAGTCATTGTTATACCTATGTACTTGTTTTCACTATTGTTGTTGCTACTTTCGTTACAGAGATCTTGTTGCTGTCAAGTTTGTGGTTTTCAGTTGACATGCTCAAGTACTTCGTATTAGGCTTATTTAACGGTATTTCAGAAATTATTTCAAGTAGAATTTTGTTTCTTAAGTAGACACATAAGTATGTTCATATGTATGAGTGCATTCCGATGACCGGGTGTTCGATTATATCTAAAGGGTGGTTAAATTTCAAGGGCCGATGTTGAATGGACTTCTCTCTTTGGGGTTATTTGAAAGAAAAGGTGTACGTCGATAAGCCAGCAATAATTCAAGAGCTAACGGATGAGCTAATTCGACACATTAACGGCATAGAACCTCAATTATGCTTCAGCATCATCGAAAATTTGGACCATCGGATGGAGGCCATTTGGCCAATATTTTACTTTATACGTTATTGAGTCATACCAGTATTGTCATAATAAAGAGAAATGACAATAATTTTCTAAAAAAATTCTATTGTATTCAAAATCAACACCGTTCCTTGAAACTTAACCACCCTTTATAATACTTCATTGGCGCGAGCTTCAAATAGTAGTATTGTAAGGCAAAAATATCGGGTGTCGGACTATGTGCAATGGTTTTTTTTTTTGTTTCTGTTTTCTTAAAATATACAAAAAAAGTTATCCATACGAAATTTGTGCGTGAGGTGACTTATGGCTCTAGAGTTGTAGATGATCAGCTGAGCCCAATAAACATGGTAATACCGGGAAATGAAACGGCTAATACATTGGCTGGAGAGAGATGTCGCTTCGCTTCTAAGCCCCCAATGCCTTGGCATAAATTACTATCAGGGAGGAGCTAATGCCAAAAGATAAAGGATCATTCAAAACACGCGCCTAGGTGTTATTTAAAAAAAGAAAATACGTAAAAATTGAGAACACGGCTCTTAACAATTATACACAAAAATTATATCATTTGAAGGTCAACATAAAGAAAAGATATACAGACATGTTCTGAAAATCGCGCGATTTCAATTCGGATCCGAAATGGCAATTCGTACGATTTTGTTTTCGGTGTTCTGTAATTCGTCCGATTTCATTTAAATTCGAATTTAAGTTCGAAACAGCGAAAGGTAGTGAAGATAATAAATATTTGTTACGCACTACATAATAGGAGTAATCAAATAGATGACATTGAAACAGAAAGCGTATTATAAAACAATCCAATTGATCGGGAAATTGCGGAAAATGAGGAAAACAGTAGTTTAGGTATATAGTGTTGGCAGAAATATAAGAGACTCTACTGCTAGAAATTTAATATTATGAAACATAAAATTTATTCATATTAAAAGTAAATATATACATAACAGTTCAATAAGATTCTTTATATTTATTTTTTAGTCTCTATCTCAAACATTTTAATTTTAATTTTAAAGGCATCGAATCTCTTCCCTTTCATCTTCCTGCGATTTTGCAATCTTGTGTTGGTTTTCGCAAATGTTATCTAAAGTGGTGGATATTTTCTCCATACAAGTAGATTACATTGCCATACACGTCTGAAGGCTGTCCTGCGTTGACACTCGTGGCCTTTTTGCAGCTCTCGGGGTAGCCACCGCTTCCCTACTTGTTTGGGGACGTTCTTCCTCAGATTCGATAGCGCTATTATTTTCTTCTGTCCCAAAGCTTCTATAATGGTTTATGCCCTCAACGGCTGCAAAAATTCCACAAGTTCTTGCAACACATTCTACGTTGCTCATCAGTAAATGCTTATTAAAGGGTCCACCTCCTGTTGCCCTCGATTCTAGATTGTTATGGGCAAGCTTTTTCTGAATGCATCCCTTCCAGTCAGACCATATCTTGAAAAAAGGCAATTCAAAAATATTTATTTTAATATTTGACTAAATACTTACTTTTTTCCATCCATTAACATCTTTTTGGGGCGGCCCTTTTGCATTTAGCAGTGACGTTAGCTCTTTTAACTTTTCCTCAACAGCAACTCTGTCGCCCTTCGAAAAATTCTTCGCCAAATCTGGATGAGATTCCATAAACTCGACTAAAATTAGCTCTTGCTTGGAGTTCTTGTGTTTTCCCCTAAAAGTTTTTGAATAAGTTTTAAATATTTTAAATAAACACTTTTACTTAAATAAATATATTCAGTTATTTTGAGTAAATACTCACATTTTGATAAATTTATTTCAACAAACAGTTTATAATAATGCCACAAACCGCTAACGTGTAAGTTGCCGAAAAATTAACTGGAAAATATTAACGATTTCGATTTCCAGAACAGTGTGACAAAACGATTTGTGATGTTCGAAAAAAAAAACGAAAACGGAACGATTTACAGGACATGTCAAACGATTTGAAAACGGAAAATGCGAAAATATTGCCCGAAAACGATTTGCAGAACATGCCTGATAATCTAGGAATTACTTACTTCTAACATCCAGTCGTCACTTTTGAAAGACGCAGCTTATAAAGACAAGTCCTAAGTCCTTATTCGGTGGAAACAATCAAAAGAGATTCAGACATCTCATGTCCTCCGTAGCGATAAACTGAGAACGCACACTAGCATTCTCGCCACTGTCATCTGCATAGGCTCGGGATGTGGCCAACCGACTGATGTTGTTTCTGCGACCAATTTCCGGAAGCTCCAATACACCTTCTTTTAGCGCTAAAAAAAAAACACTTTTTTTTTTAATTTTTTACAGAAATATGGCTTAAGATACTTTAATAAAATCAGTTGCATGTTATTGTACATCTTGTCAATAAGTTTTTAAAAAATATTAATAATAAAATATTGACAAATAAGCCCATGACAGAGTTTTTTTGGAGATATGTTTTTCGAGAGGTGCTCTGCGGTGCCAATCGGCATTCGTCGTAGAATCATCTGAAACTAAAAAAGTCGAATTTTTCAGTTAAAGTATGACGTAATGCTCCCCCCTACATTAATAAAATTTTTTTTTTTTCATTTTTGTAGTTTTGGTGGCAAAAAACGTAAAACGAGCATTTTTGGCGAAAAATTTCGCCATATTTGTAAGTGAAAAACAACCTTAAAAAAAAATATAAAAAAAACAGTGTAGGGGGGAGGTATTTTTGATTTAGAAAACGTGTGCCAAATTTGAAAAGAATCGGTTGAATAGTTTCGGAGTTGTGATTGGCACCGACTTTTAAGAAGTCGTTTCGGGAAAAACGCGTTTGAAAAAATGACTCTGAGAAATTATCGATGCTCCGCATTCGAGGTAGAGTGCCTACAAAGGCTATAACTTTGAGAGTTCTGCTCCGATCCACTTAAAATTTTGACACAACATTCTTGAAATGATTTACTATAAGATGAGTGAAGAGAAAAAATTTCGATTTTGTGACCCCCCCCCCTTAAGGGAACTGCAATCATCTCATTTTGCAATGAAACCGTCTTCAGGGTCCCCTGTCTAGGCAACTCATCAGTGCAGTAGTTTTCTTCTCTGCAGCTGTGACTGGGAACACAGATGAGCTTAATATCGTCGAGCAATCGAGAAAGAAGTTAGATATTCCTCGACTAATTTTGAACACACAGACAACGAACCCAAGCTCCAAATTCGAATTTGGTTATCGGAGTAGATACTTACGCCCTATACAGTAATTGCAGAAGCAAGCAATCAAGAGACTGCTTCCTTCATTGCGGCTACCTCAGCTTTAGCACTTCCCTACTTGTGCGCTCTCAATTCACTCACAAATTTTGCTTGCAGTGAAGTTTCGTAGTCGTCGTGCAGAATCTATTTATAATTGGCTCTTTCATAGTTCGTGTAATTTCATACGCTCACACTCGCAGGCGCTTCAAAATAGCCAAGTAATCTTTAGAAATGGTTTCCCTGAAAAACATTCATAATTCACAAAACCGCGCCCATTGAAAAATTTCGAATTACTGAATGTTGCGTATTTTACCCATTAAATTCAAGCACTTTCGATTCACTGAAAGCGCAAGAGCGTAAAGACTCTACAACATTGCCGGTTTAGCTGTGCTTTGGAGTGGTATGGAATGGATTTAAAATCTGTAGAAATACATATATGCGAGAGTTATGTGGCGAAAAATCAATGAAAATCTGTTTGCTATACAAAGCTTTTCCTACAAAAATACCCGAAATAAACACGAAACAACATCAGAGTGAAGCTCAGCTAAGCGAAATCCGCTTTTCACACTTTTGCAACAACTAGGAAAGCAGCAAATAGGAATAGCAAAACTATGTCAAAATAGCAGTACAGCATACTACATACTACAACAACAAATGCTGACCTACTACCCGCTTTCGCTACAAAATCTTCGTTTAAGTTATTTTCCATAACAAAGGGATTTGAAAACTTTGATTTGCATTGTAGAAGTCGAGCAGATGAACAAAATAACTACAAAAGTAATAATAATGCGAAGAATAAAACAGTGAAAAACAACTGGCGATTTGTAGAAAAGAAATTGTTTGTAAATAGTTAGCGAATAAAAAAATAAGTAGTAAACTACTGGGGAAACAATGCAGGGGGAATGGAGACGATTCTATAAGAAGTTAGAAAAATAATAAATGAAAGGCATGAAATAATAGTAACAACAATAAAATTTCTCAGTTGTTTGAATGCAACTCGTTTGCATGCCTTTGTAAGGCATAAAGGATAAAAGTTGGTTAGGTAAAAAAGTGCGGGAAAGAAAATAACAGTGAAATAATTTTACAAATAAACTGAAAGAGCGTGAGCGAATGCGAGTAGCAAAGAAACAGAGCGCAAAGACGTCTTAAATCATGCACACGCGGCAGGCAGCTTACCGCTTCTCCATGAGACACACAAAGTAAGTAGTTTAGTTGCAACAGCAGGACTTGCATCGAGAATGTTTTGCGAAGCCGCGCATTATTGTATATTAGGGTGTGTTTTATTCTATTTATAAAAGAGGAAAAGAATTTTCGCTTAATTTTCAAGGGGACTTAATCATAATAAATACCGACACGCAAAATTCATGATTTTTTACAGAAAGTCTGGTATCTTTATAAGGGTTGGTTAAGTTTTAAGGGCCGGTGTTGATTTTGAATACAATACAATTTTTGTCATTTCTCTTTACTATGATAATATTCTTTCTCTTCAATATGATAATATTGCTATGGTTCAATTACGTATGGAACAAAATATCGGCCAAATAACTGCCGCGGCCTCGGCGGCAGACCTCCATCCGATGGTCCAAATTTTCGATGACACTGAGGCATAATTGAGGTTCTATGCCGTTAATGTGCCGAATTATCTCATCCTTCAGCTCTTGAATTGTTGCTGGCTTATCGATGTACTTTCAAAAAACCCCAAAGAAAGAAGTCCAACGGTGTCGTTGACGTTTAGGTGTGGTTCACATTCATCATCGGCCCTTGAAATTTAACCACCCTTTATTAATAATAATTAGCGTTTACACGCCGAGCTCATCTTCATAATTAGAGTGTGCGTTTCCATGTTTGTCTGCAAATTGAGATGGTAGAGGGTTTTTTGTTTTAATATTTTTCATGCCAGTAATGCTTTCGGAGGCTTGCCATTGCCTACCTAGAAGTGGCCGCGGTTGAAATAACTTTTTCTAATGTTTCATATCGGGGGTTTCGAACCCGTGCACTACTAAATAGTAGTCATGTACCAACTAATTCGACTACGGTGAGTGCAAAAACGGCCCAGTTAAAAGGCAACCCTCGTATTAATATCCGGTTAAAGCAACTCAGCATCAGACTTGTTGTGGTAGCTTTCCAAAATATTCTAAGAATAATGTAATTGAGTAGCCTCAGCAGTCCAACATAACAAAACATTTATTTTAAATACTACCAGTTTAGGAGCTGGTCAACTGTGGCCGACTCTAAATGCTAAACGCACAGAATCTTTGCTAAGTCAAAATAAACACAGTCTTACATTGATCTCAGTTATAACGGGGCACTGCCTAATAGGTTTACACGCCCAAAGCAGTTATCTAGATGAGGACGAGGAAGATACAATCTCGCACCTACTATGCCACTGTCCAGCTCTATTCAGTCGCAGGTTTACTATTCTGGGTAAACAATTTTTTAATGAGTTGCAAGATCTCAGTTCTACAGAAATTAGAGATATTCTAATTTTTTTCAAAAGCACACACAGGTTTTAGGAGAGATAGGGACAAGCTCCCCACGCGGCACAACAATGGGCTATGAGCTTGGGTGTGTCCCACACAGGACGACCGCTTCAACCTAACCTAACCTAACCTAACCTAGAAGCTGGTATAATTTAAAGAATCGAAAAGGGTTGAGTAAATATTTTTTTGCGGTCAGGAGGCCGTCTATGACCCTCATTATTTTTTAATCGTTCGCTTTATCTGATCTTGAAAAATATCTGTAAAAACGTGTCTTGACTTGCATTTTTGGACAGCTTCTTGTTTTGCCTATGTGGATTGGCTCATAAAAGGGATTTTAATGTCTGCTTGTGAACTAGGCAACATACGAGTACCTATCCCAATGAAGAATATGCTGATATGCTTCTTAGGAACTTTGCGAGGGATAATTATCATAATAAATGGAGTGCCGGCAAGCCCCAATCTCAGGATGTTCACGTGTGAGGTCAAATGAAGCGCCTCGTATACAATGAGATGATTCCGATCTATAATTTGGGTATCCTAGGACAAAAGATACTTCACGGTTGGCGAAATGAGACAACATCTAAAAACAAGCATTGCAAAAAGTAATTTAAGGCAGATAATGAGAATTTGAATCACGGACGGATACAGTCAATTCGACTTTATTAGATTATATTTCAACTTAAAATACTTACAATTTTTCTTTTTTTTTGGGTTTCAACAATATTTAGACGCCAATACCACTATTAACATTTATTTAAAGAAATTAACTCGTTATTTAATTATATATTTATTCATTCTTATTCATAAAATTGTGACACAATTTAAATCTGCAGGTCAGTTGGTCGTTTGCGCTTAAGTCTCCTCGTCTCGGTTTCCTCTTTTAATGAAAGTTGCCGAATTTCCCTGTTAGAATGTTCTAGTAGTCGATTTGTGTGTCGTAAGCTGTT
This sequence comes from Anastrepha obliqua, assembly GCF_027943255.1. Taxonomy (NCBI): domain Eukaryota; kingdom Metazoa; phylum Arthropoda; class Insecta; order Diptera; family Tephritidae; genus Anastrepha; species Anastrepha obliqua. The sequence goes on from NC_072896.1 coordinate 38,522,616, forward strand.
GTTGCGTATTTCTTCATGGACTGTTTTACTTTAAGTTCTCAATGGATATTATCACTTAGTATATACCATTCTGCTTTTGATATTATACGAAGTATCTTGTTTTGCGTTTGTTGTATAATTTTTATATTTGTACTGCTCGCAGTTCCCCAAAGCTTTGAGCCATATTTCCATATTGGTGTTATAATTATTTTGTATCTTATTTTCTAGTGAGAGCGTTGAATTTTTTCTCTAAGGCCAATGAAGTTATTTAAACCTAGTCTTGATTTCGCGTCGTTTTTGTGTAACTTCCAGTTAAGTTTATTGTCTATAATCATACCCAAGTATTTTGCCCTTGTGTCGTGGTGGATTTGTTTATTCTTTATGAATATTGGATTGTATTGTTTTTTTCTCTTGTTAATTTATGTGACGTGGGCGGTTTTATCTTCGTTCATTTTAATTCCCCATTTCTCGAACCATTGAGTGGTGTTTTCAACTAATTTCTGAAGTTTATAAGCATCCGTTCTTGGATCTTTGTCTGATGCTAGCAAGACAGTGTCATCTGCAAATGTTGCTATTAGAGAGTTCTTAGTTGCCGGTGTAGGGATATCAGCTGTATAAAGAAGGTAAAGAAGCGGCCCAAGAACACTACCTTGCGGTACACCTGCTTCCATTGTTAGTGTATCAGAATACTTATCTTCGAATGTTACATAAAATTGTTTTCCAGTTATATAACTTTTCATTAATTTGTTGTAGTCGGTTGGTAAATAAGTTAAGAATTTTGGTAGAAGTCCTGCGTGCCATACTATGTCAAAAGCTTTGGCTACGTCGAGATATACTGCGTTCGTTTTTTATCGATGTCTTCAAAAATTTTGTTTGTAACTCTGTGAATTTGTTGGATGGTGGAATGTTTTGGCCTGAATCCGAATTGGTGGTAAAGTATTATTTTGTCCTTTCCATAATGGGATCGATTCTGTCAAAAAGTAACTTTTCAAAAATTTTAGATAATACTGGCAGTAGATTTATAGGTCTTTACGACGTTACTTGCGTAGGATCTTTGCATGGTTTTGGTATTGCAATAATTTGAGCAATTTTCCTTACTTTTGGGAAATATTTCAAATTTAAGATTTCATTGAACAAGTTCCTTATATAGATAAGCCCCTCTCTGGGAGTTCTCTTAAACTTTTTCTATTTATTAGGTCGTATCCTGGCGGCTTCTTAGGATCAGTTCTCTTACATATGCATTGTTTTATTTCTTCTAATGTAACATTTTTTGGTTTGCATGGATCTTTTTTTGCGTGGATCTGGGAGAGGTTTACATTAGGCGTATTGTTCGTGAAAGTACTTTTGAAGTGTTTTCCGAAAACTTCAGCCTTCTCAAGATTTGTTCTAGTCCAGCTGCCATCAAATTTTCTGATAGGTGGTTTGTATAAAATTTTATTTTCGATTTTGTTTGCAGCTTTCCATAGTGAATGGTCTGTCGTTATACCGGGTCCAAGATTTTCGATGCGTCATACAAAACCTCAAAATGGTAGGTCATCAACCATACTGATATAGCATGGCAAAAAAACTACCACATAGAAGAAAACGATGAAGCTTTGATTGCTGGTTTCGGTCGTAAATGTCACACCGTGGGTGATATTTCCGGTGTATGTTTCAAGATAGTTAAGATTGCGAACGTTTCACTGCTTGCTTTGTATAAGGAAAAGAAAGAGCGCCCGGATCGTAAATATTCAGTTTAATGGATGCATATATACGTTTTTAGTTGCAATATTCTCAAGTCACATTCTTGATAATTTTTTTGAAACGCATGCAAAGGCATATTGAACTTCATGGACAATTAAAAAAAAAAATCATGTGCAGCATCGTAGACGTGGTAGAAGGGAAACTTCTGTGTGTGCATGAGTGTGAATAAGAGAGAGAGAGAGAGAAAGAAAGAGCGAGAGAGGAAGAGAAGGAGACGAGTATAATTTCAAAAGAAATACAACAGTATAAAATTTGTGTAACCAAAATTCGATTTTATTAACTATATATGCATTATGCTATCATCTGTTGGTGGTTCAATTGGTAATACTGATATAATTGGTTTGTGATAGCTGAAATATGAAATATATGTACGTGATTCAATATTTTCTAGATAACGTGTGAAAATTGCATCTAGTGTAGTTCCGGATTTTGTTGTTGATTCTTTAGGGTTATTGTTTATCTGCAAACCGAATGTTTCTCGAAGAAATTGAATCAACGGCAAAGAATCATTGGATCCGAAATTTACGTTGAAATCTCCTCCAAGAATAAATGGCATTTTGTCTTCGCCTCTTCCAAGTGCATTTGCACCTGCGTGGCTGTAAACCAGTAGTGAGCGCTGAATGAAATATATTATGTCATCAAGATTTTGGTTCGTTGAAATATAGATGGCGGCTATGACAATAGTTTTTGCCATTCAGCGTTTGACATTCTGCAATGCAAACATCGCCAACTGGTGTGACTGTTGATGAATATGACTGAGACTGCCTTGCAGTCATTTCCATGTTTGGTGTGACGATATTTACGCTATCATCTTGATTGTGGTAGATTGCCACACCGCCAGCTCTAACATTTAGTCGCTTATATTTGATGACGCAATTGAAATTTGGTATACTAATATCCTCGTTATCGTTTAACCAAGTTTCGGACAAAAGCACTATACTCGATTTGCGGATGACAGAGTCTGTTAAATCTGCAGAATGTGCTCGCAGGCTCTGACAATTAAGAGTATATACAGATAGCCATCTTTTCTGAGTCATGAAATCGATTATTTGTTTATCCACAGTTTCCAGTCTATTTAACGATAGTCTCCGGAATTCATCTTGTAAATGAGACATAATGACTGATGCTCGTCGACCATGGTAGAATCTAAAATCATTTCCGTTCGTTATAATCCACAAGCCTTCAATACAAGTGACTCGTGATAAAGCAACGTAAACTAATGATTGCGAATGTTTTTTATCATATTCGTAAACAACTTCAGAATACGTTCTTCCCTGAGACTTGTGAATGGTCGTCGCACAAGCACAAACTAATGGTAAATGTGATCGTTTAGCGTTAATCGTTTTGTTGTTGTTAAGCGGGATTGGTGATGTGCGTCGTCCGATTGGTATATGACGTCCACTGATGTATATGATGTATAGCTGTCCTTCTCTTTCTCTCTATGTTATATATCTGTATACTCTGTCTTACAACGAAGCTTATGTCTTAGGTATAGAAAATGTATCTCTTTCTCCTTCTCTCTACGTTGTAACTTTTTTTCTATCTCGCGTAACGAAATCTCTAAACGTTACATTTTTTCCAATTCACTCTCCATTCTCGCTCAAATATCAGACCGCCCCTAAAGAAGTTTCACTTCAAAAAATTATTTGAATGGGTTTCGATTATTGGTGTATCGGAATATTCAACTTGTTGAAATATTTCTAGAAAAGCAGCCGCCAAATCCAGTATGTTTGCACCTGATATATCGGCTATTAATGCACACTTTGCGAGCGCAATTCCAGTTTGAGGCATGAATAGATTGTTTTGTTTTGACAAACACGATAAGAAGAATTATGTCGTATGATAAAGTGAAAAACCTAGGCTCAACCTGTAAGTAAGTCTATGTTTCAAAAAATTATAATTTTTTTTTACCTCAATCATATAATCACCAGGTTCAGGTGGTTCACCAGGTGTTATAAATGTCGTGCTGCCTTTTGGCGTAAAATTCTTCGAGGGTTTCAAATCATAGCCAACTATTGTTTAACTTATACGGTACCTCACGAGCTCCTGAAATATACAGAAATGTGGCACTTACGACACCCTTGTGAATACCGGATATAATATATGAATACCGGAAGAACGGAAATTTTGTATCCCTCAATAATTCGCCTTGGATACAAGACAAAAATAATCTTTTTTTTTTAAGAATTCAGCAGCGCCCTAACATGGATATATTTGTTTATGTGTATATTGGAAAAAAAAGCGGCAGCAACAAAGTCACAGCTGGAGCTGCCGCCGGAATATTACGATAAACGAAGCGAAATAATGACTCCATCGCACGGCGCACTTGCAACAAATGTGTTCGTATGCTGCATGTGGCTAGCAACATAAGGCATGAAACAGGTAAGTATCACAAAAATGAGCTCAAGGAACTGCTAGAAAGTTCCCATATTGCAACAAATGCTGTTAGAGTAAATCGGGAATTATTTGCGTGACGTCATAAGGTAGCGAAAGAAAATTGACTCAATATTGATTTAAATGTAATACGGGTATGTGCGTATTTAAAATAATTTATCATGTGGAAGTTGGAATACTATTCGGTGACAATGGTTACAAAACAACAAAAATAAAGTTAAGTTTATTTATTATGATTTTTTCAAGAGTAGATTCTTCAATCTCTTGAAGGCTGCCTTAAATATTTTATTATGCTCTATCGGAATTTGCCCTCTCAGTTTCAACTAAGGGTTTTCCAATAAGAGGTGTTTTTTAATGTTAACATCAATGGTTTCGTTGTTTGTGTGTAAACGTTGTTCAGATCAATACATCATAATCATCTCACGATAGCGCAATCCATTCACCGTAACTGTTGCTCCAGCTTAATTTTCGAAAAAGTAAGCTCCAATGACTCCGCCGGACCATAAACCGCACCAAACAGTCAAACGTTGACGATAGAGAGGCTTTTCAGCAATAACTCTTGAATTTTTTGAGCCCCAGACCTGACAATTCTGCTTGTTGACGAAGCCTCATCACTCAAGATGATTTTTCGATGGGATTCCGGATCATTTTCATGCATTTCAACGACCCAATCAGCAAAGACACGACGTTGTTGATGATCGGCCGGCTTGAGTTCTTGTGTTAACTGAACTCTATAAGCCTTAAGACCCAAATCTTTATGCAAAATACGGTGTCCTGACGTTTTGTGGAATACCTCATTCCAAAGAACGACGAGCTATGGACAAACCTGGGTTTTCTTCAACACTTCCGGCTAAAACAGCAATATTTTCGGCTCTTCTTGAGCGACGTGCACGGGTTTTATTCTTCACATCACTACTTGTCCCAACATATCGACTTTGTGGTCTGACAAGGTGCTTCACGATGACCCAAAAATGTTCGGTTCGTAAAACTCGAAACTGCCAAGTTTTCACCATTTTTATAGTGAATTTTAATCATTTCAATGCGTTGCTTAAGCGTGTATCAATCCATTTTTATTAATGGCGTAGTTGCTACTTGTCAAAAATCCAAAAATGACAGCTTCAAAGGTGGCATCCACCGAAATACCGGGCTATTCAAAATAACACCTGTTATTGGAATACCCTTTAGAAACCGTCTTGTCTCTTAAAGACATCCCAAGGACATTAAAAGGCGAAAGTGATAGCAGTTCTTGGGAGTCAGAATATACTTAATGAATCCTCTGCTCTTGAAACTCTCTAGTAGAGCTGTCAAACTTTTGATAGTCGAGACCACCGATAATTTCCGATAGTTGATGTATAGGAATAAAGGGCATAATGAATTTGGATTTGCAACAACGAGTTTGTTACTAAACTTTACGTTAAAAATAGACTCAATGATGTGAAAACCTTAAATGCAGCGAAATGTTGGGAAACAGTTTCGATAACGAAACCTCGATAACCCTAAAGAGAATATCAGACAACTCTTTGCGAGTGGGATGAGCGCCTCAAAAAGTCCGTAGGCGTTGACGAATGTAGTGGCGGGCAGTCGACATCGAAAACTGATAAAAACATCAATAAAATGAAAGCAAAGTTGATCAATAATCAGCAAAAAGCTGGAAGAGGACTTGAAACTTGCTTATGAATCCATTCTGGTCGTTGTAGTTAATGATTTAGTTTTATACTGTGTTGTGGGTTCTAGTTGGTTGTGATCTGAATTTCAACCAAAAAAAGGTTGCAAGTTATATCGCCAAACACATGATTTCCAAGGCTGAATACCACCCAGCATTCATCAAACGCAGCATTACTGCAGACTAGATGTGGGTTTATGAGTACGGCAGGTAATTCAGACATCAAGCGGGTGAGTGAAGAGCCCCGAGTGAAATCAGTCGAAAAATAAGCAATGTGCACGTATTTTTGGTCGCCTTGAAAGGTTTACGTGAAGCAGTTCGACAAGACAGAAAGGAATTGTGGGGAAAAAAACAATGCATAGTGTCATCATTATCCGTGAATTTTTTTCCGAGATAAAACAAATACCATCCGACGACTCCCTTTGATTTTCTCCACCACCGAAAATGGATTCGTTTGCACCTTACGAGAACGTGACGGTGGATGAACATCATTCTTTGAAGAAGACATTCTTTCAAGACGTCCGTTTATATATACATACTAAGCAAATCTCACAAAATATGGATTAAAAGCATGGGCAGCGGTAATATACGCACAAAATTTTGTCTCAATTTCTAAGCGTATTTGGAAGAAACATCGTCAAACTCACTTAGCAAAACATATAAAAGAAGACTTTATTTAGGACGTCTTGGATTGGCTCTCTTGCTGGAACATATTTGGCGTAGGGAACATGCTTCCAGATCGCAAACATCGACTTATGTAGTTCAAAAGATAAATGTCGAGTCCAAGTAACCCAACACCTTCACGGTTGAATCTCCCTGTAAACTGAAAGAGTCAGAGGCCCCCATTTTTCCAATTGAAAAACGTCGGTAAACTTTCGAGCACTACGTGGCTATTTCACATACAATTACTGAAAATATATGAGTGGTAATTTCTTGACCTTAACAGGTAACGTGTAAGTTTTTCTTAATAGTGCAGAATGGTTAAGAATGTACGATTACCACGAACTTATGCTAGCTGAACATTTAACGGAGTCAGTTTATATCTCCAGTAAAAACTTATTGCAAGCCTAATTCTTAGAGTAAAAGAGTACCAAAATTCATAAGTGATTAGGGTTGACTGCCAAAGCACTCATAGCGTACGTGCAAAATAAAACGTCAATGACGGCGAAATTATCGCAAATTATAATCAATGCCAGAGCTTCTAAACAGCGATGTAAAAAGCCGAGTTTTAGCCGCTATTTAACAATTTTCTAGCAGGCTTGGTTGATATAAAGTATAGGTATGTCCACAGGTATGGTATCGAGTAGATACAACTTTCCAATTTTCGACTCACTGCATCAAAAAAGTTGCCGACGTTACGCTTAGAACTCAAACCACCTTTCTACAGTAGTTATCGTATCTGAGTATATAAAATTTATCGAGTCGACATAGAAAATTTTCTGAAAATACATCAATGTAAAAAAAGAATGTTCAAATATTTCAACCAAAGTGAAATCTAGTGCCAGTGGCTGACTCCGCATACTTTTTTGCCGATTTTTTCAAATCCTATTTTGTCGTGGACTCAGAAAAAATCAACTATGATTTTTGTCTTGATGCACCCAAAACCCTATACTAGTATAATTCAAATAATCCTATTGCATGCCCTTCTTCTTCGTCTTCTTCTTCTTCTTCTTCTTAATAAGCGCGATAATCGCTTTTCGTCGTTTCTTTCTCGTGCTAAGCGGCGGCAGTTGGACACACCAAGTGAAGTCAAGTCCTTCTCCACCTGATCTTTCCAACACAAAGGAGGCCTTCCACTCGCTCTGCTACCACCAGCTGGTACGGCATCGAATACTTTCAGAGCTGGAGCGTTTGTAACCTCCGGGCGACATGACCCAACCAGCGTAGCCGTTGGCTCTTTATTCGCTGCGTTGTGTCTAAGTCGACGTAAAGCTCATACAGTTTATTACCAATGCTCAAAGGTCCAAAAATCTTCCACAGAATCCTTCTCTCAAACACTTCAAGCGTCGCTACTTCGATTTGTCTTCATTCACAACCAGACCCATTCGCTTTGCCTCTTTATCCCGTTTGGAGAAGGCAGAACTAACAGCGCGGTTGTTAAGGCCGATGATGTCAATATCATCGGCATACGCCAACAATTGTACGCTCTTATAAAAAATTGTGCCTAATCGATTATGTTCTGCGGCTCATACGATCCTCTTCAACATCAGGTTAAAGAAGTCACACGACAGCGAGTCACGCTGTCTGAAACCTCGTTTGGTATCAAACGGCTCGGAGAGGTCCTTACCAATTCTGACAGCGCTGCTCGTGTTGAGCAACGTCATCTTGCATAGCCGTATTAGTTTTGCGGGGATATCAAATTCAGACATCGCGGCATACAGGAAACTTCTTTTCTTACTGTCAAATGCAGCTTTCCAGTCGACGAAAATATTGTATGTGTCGATTCTCCTTTCATGGGTTTTTTCCAAGATTTGGCGTATTGTGAATATTTGGTCGATGATAGACATTCAAGGTCTGAAGCCACACTGATAAGGTCCAATCAGTTGTTCGATGGTGGGCTTCAGCCTTTCACACAATACACTCGCTAGAACCTTATAAGAGATATTAAGAAGACTAATCCCGCGATAATTAGCACAGACTGCAGGATCGCCCTTCTTATGGATTGGGCAGAGCACACTTAAATTCCAATCGGCAGGCATGCTCTCACCCGACCATGTGAACGACAATTCCGTCGCCAACGATTTGGGTATCAGGATATTCATATTCTCTGCAACATGCGCAGCTATCACTATTTAATAGGTTCGAGAAGTGTTCCCTCCATAATGTAGGTACGCTCTGGGTGTTAGTCACCAGGTCGCCGTCTTTGTTCTTACAGGAAAATGCCTCGGTCTTAAAACCTTCTGTAAGCCACCGAACTTTCTGGTAGAATTTTCCGGCGCTGTTCCTATTGGCCAGCATCTCAAGCTCCTCGCACTCACGTATTTCGGCCTCTTGTTGCTTCTGTCAGATTATACGTCTCTCTTCCTCTCTTAGCTCTCGGTAGTGATCCCACATGACTCGCGTTGCGCCCAATCGCAGCGTGGCTCTATAGGCGGCATCCTTTCTTTCTGCGGCAGCATGACATTCCTCGTCGTACCAACTGTTTTTTCGGAATCGCCGGAATCCGATTTCTTCTTTGGCGGCGGTACGTAGAGAACGAGAAAAGTTGCTCCATTGCTCATGCATGCCGGTTTATTGGGCAGTACTCTCTGAGAGCAGGAGTGAGAGTACAGTGGCGAATTTTCTGGCTGTCTGTTGTGATTGCAGGTTTTCGATGTTGAACATTCTTTGCGTAGGTAAATGTACGGTTTTTGCTGCACAGAGGCGTGTGCGCAGTTTGGCTGCAACAAGGTAGTGATCCGAGTCGATGTTGGGTTCTCGGATCGTACGTACATCGAATACAGTAGAAGCGTGGCTTCCATCTATCACAACATGATCGATCTGGTTTCGCGTTTTTCGATCAGGAGACAGCCAGATAGCTTGGCGTATCTTCTTATGCTGGAATCTGGTCCTGCAAACCACCGTGTTTCGGGCCACAGCGAAGTTGATCAGCCATTTCGGAATGTTTCGTTGTGCGGATTGAATTTTCCGACTGTGGGACCAAACATTCCCATCTTCCCACCCTGGCGTTGAAGTCACTAAAAACGATTTTTATGTCGTGGTGGGGGCAGCGCTCATAAAAACGTTCCAAGCGCTCACAGAAGGAATCTTTGGTCGCATCGTCCTTCTCTTTCGTCGGGGAGTGGGCGAAAATCAGCGAGATTAAAAAAAAACAGGCTTTGATGCGGATTATTGCGAGACGCTCGTCCACCGGAGTGAACGACAGTAATGGCGACGATGTCTCTCTCCCACAACGAATTTGACAACGAATTTGCGCTTCTTTACATGGCAGCTGTAGTAAATGTTGCAAGGTCCTATGTTTTTCTTGCCTTGCCCCGTCCAGGGCATTTCTTGAATGGCAGTGGTGTCAGTCTTTACTCTCGCGAGGGCATCAACCAGCCGGGCAGAGGTAACTTCCCCATTAAGAGACCGGACATTCCAGGTGCATGCCCTCAAATCGTAATCCTTGTTTTGTTTGCAGTGGTCGCCATCAGTATAGGGCTTTTTTAATCTTTTCATTGGGAGGGATTTTTAAGTGGCGGGTCCCAAACTCAGCGCACGACCAGCTATCCTGGAATGTTTCGCCTTCTCACGTTAGCTCACTCCCGAACGGGTTTTCGGAAGCTACCCAGAGGATACGTGGGCTAATCCGGAAGTTGTGAGCTGCTTGAACCAAGTGTAGGGGAATCGTCCTGGCTACTCCCAAATGAATGGCGAGCAGGAACTTTTCCCACTTGCGTGGACTTCTACATATGGAAACATCCTCCATGCCCATCAATGTTTTATCACTTAAAATCATGCGACTTGTTCAAGGCTTAACATTTATATACGATATAATAGCCGACACCATCATCTGAACTAATCGACTAAATAAGTTTCAATATTCCTAATAAAGTACTTCGCTCTTATAATCCATTTCATATTGAAGTTCTCAGATCTAGTTACCTTAATTTCGCTCCTCTTACAAGAGGAATTGAAGAGTTTAAACGGCTTTCTAGAAGTCTTGGTCTTGAATTTGCGACGCCAAGGTCTCTGTTTAAGTCACTTATTGGATCTCATTATTTATCAAATAAACTATCTATACAATTTTAATTCTTAAGTTTTTGTGATGTAACCGTATAAATCTAGCGAGGTTGTTACTACTAACTTAAATAAAGAAATTAGTGCATTGAAAGTAGAAGACTTAGATGGATTTTAAATGCTTCCTTCTCGTTTTTTGAAATATTTCCAGCAAATATTTGTTAACTGTTTTCATTTTCTTTTATTAACATTGTGCATGTGGCGTCACTGTTGCATAGTCTATACATTCTCCTAAATATGCATGCATAACACGATTCGTGCATATGCATACAACAGCACACCATGAGACCAGCACACCAATACATTTGCACATTTCATTTGAATTATTATGATAATTTTAGTCGACAGCTTTTCGTGTTTCTTCTGGTTTGCCACATTTTTGTTGAACAAACAATTTTCGCCAAATGCATTGTTGTTGCTGCATTTGCCGCCGCCTGATAATGCTAATAGTCAGCAATAATAATACGAAGTAGCAATATGTTAACGGCACTACACATCCCAGTGCAACAACTATCTGCGCGTCAGATTGCACTCATAAATATTTAAGAGTGTCCACACATATACATACACACCTACACACACACACTCTTACTTAAGTGCATGTTTATGTACTTAAAATCATTTATTTACCAATTTACATATATACGTGCAAGCATGTGTGCGTGTGTCTGTGTGTGTGGTAGCAACCTTCAGCGGCTACTATCTTGGCACGCTGCCATCTTCCCCGCCCATCAATTATACGCCCCTCCTGGCCTCCTTCATCCGGCACAGTCGTCTCGAACCATATTTACACGAGACCATACATAAATACATGCATACGTTTGGTATATGCGTGCATACATACATACGTACATACTCACGTACGAACATTTATTGGTTTCTTGCTTGTTTATGTTTCGTTTTCCACTTGCTTGGCCCCTTTGTTGCCCATCTTGTTGTTGTTTGTTTGTCGCATTTTTTCGCAATTTTACGCCCCTCTGCGCTGCAACTCATCCACAACGCGCTCAAAAGTATACTTCAATGTTTTGCCAGCATTGCCGCAGTTCAACTGGTTTTTCTGCTCGTTTTCACGCTCGACACTTGTAAGCCGCAAAGTGTGAAATTTATGCATCCACATTTCCGTTTACCCGTTGCAGCAAGCGAAACTTTACGGTGACGGCCAACTGCGACTGCAATGTGCTGCACCACGCCGTGCCACGCCCCCCATTGCATTGCATTACAATCACTTGCTGTAGTGGGCTTTTATTAGTTTTTATTGCCTCATTTTTTATTCAGCAGTGGCTGTAATCAGTGTGGATGCTTTTTTCGGTTTTCTTTTAAACTCTTTCAGCATAAAATATGCGGCATAAAATGCGAATGCTGTTAAAAAGTCAATCAGCAGGAAACTCATAATTTATCACATATTTAAATATTTATAAATATTAAACTACTATACTTTGAGCCAAATAATCGTTTTTTCTCAAACACTCAGACTCTCGATTTTGTTCCTATACTCTGTATGTTATAAAGAAACTTTAGCACCAGGTATTCTTACGCTCTTTTAAGTCTGCTCTTACAGAATTTGATGCGGTAACTCTACTAGGCTGTAATGCAAAAAAACTTCTTATTCCTTAAACAAATCGTTAAGGAAAGTTACACTTGTTCAAAATAATGCATCTCAAGTTTTTGCAATTGGATATAGACAGGATATGATCCTAGAATTGGAAGACAGTGGCTCCCTCGCCCAACATTATTACAAAAACAAGTTTTCGAATGTAAAATATTTTAATTTTATTCTATGCTTGAATTTTTCAAATCTTATTTTATATTTTTCTCGACAAACAGCCATGATTAAAGAGCTGTAAAGATTTTTCAAATCACGAAGTCAATAATAGTCCGAATTCGATGTAGGTAGTCGGCTGAAAAGCCGAGAAAGGCTACCATAAAATTTAGAGCAGAAAAGTTGGCACAATTGGTACATTTTGCATAGCGACTGTTACCGACGAAAAGTACGGCCGAGCAGTAAATATCATTCTCTTATTTTTGTATGTTGCCATTATTCTCATATTCGCATTCTTTCTCACTTGCACTTTATTTCTGTTATGTTATGAGCATCTCTCATTATTTGCATATATACATACAGTAAGCATAATTACAGTAACATACATTCTATTGCTATTTATTACATATTTACTAAATCTAACTGTAATATCAGGCCACTCTGACTAGCTATAAATATGTGTCACTTGGTGTAAATCGGGGTAGTCGTAAGAAATAAGAGAGAAATACAAAAAGTTTTAAAGCGTACGGACGCTGTTGGAAATTTGTGTTTGAATTTGAAACAATACGACTGCCGCGCTTGAAAAATACGCGCAACAGCGACTTATCCAGAGAGTTTTATTAATTGATCACTTGTATAAAGCTACTACAATGAACGGCCAGTACGAGGATCATAAAAAAAATTGGCGCTTAGACTTCTCTTAGGTCTTTAGCCGAGCTCCTCTACTTATTTATGATAAGCGTCTTGATGTTGTTCCACAAATGGATGGACCTATAGTCGTAAGCCACCTATGAACGCAAATGGTGAGAAGAGATGGTAGAAATACACTCGGAGGCTTGTCATTGCCCGCCGAGAGCCGACCGCTATTAGAAAAAACGTTTTCTACCATTTGACCGTTTCATGCACGAAGATTCGAACCTACGCACTCCCGAATGGTAGTGACGCAGCAAAATTTCGGCAACGACGGTCTAATGAGGACAGTACGAGGGTTGTTTCTAGTGTTGTCAGGCTCTATCTGACGTTTACCAATGACGCAGATACCTATGAAATGGGATTTTCAGCTATTAGTCCATAGATGCCGCTATAAGTATTTTTAAAACTTCCCACATATTTTGTTTTTTTCGCCTGTCATCTGTCAACAATATTCAGTTCATTGTTTGTTACGTTTCATACAACAATGCATTTTTGTCGCTCTTAAAAATGTCGAATTTCGTGCCTTCAAACTACGATTTGCGGAGATCGTTGTATTTCTGTTATCAATTGAAAAAAGCAAACGCTTTCAAACTTATCTAATACTCGTACTTATAGAAGCTTATGGTGGACATGCTCTAAGTAGAGCACAGGTGCAGGCGGTTTGAAAAATTCCGAAGTGGTGATTTCAGCGTGGAGAACGAGGACCGTGGCCGGCCACCGAAAAAGTTTGATGATGATGACGAAAAAAAAGATTATGGTCAAACGCAAGAAATGATGGCGGAGCAGTTGGGAGTGACCCAAAGAACCATTTCCAAACGTTTGAAAGACATGGGCGTGATTTTAAAGGTCGGAAGATGGGTGCCGCATGAACTGACTGAAAGGCAGCAAGAGAACCGAAAAACCACTTGTAAAATGCTGCTCTCCTGGTTCAAAAGGAAGTATTTTTTGCATCAAATCGTTACGGGTGATGAAAAATTGGTGTATTTCTCCAATCCCATGCGTAAACGATCGTATGGTCCGCCCGGCCACAAGCCAAAAACAACGGCCAAACCAAATCGCTTCGGCCGCAAGGCAATGCTATATGTTTTCTGGGATCAGCGTGGTATGATTTGGTACGAGCTATTAAAACCTGGCAAAACAGTTGACGGTGCACGCTACCAACGACAATTGGGCGATTTGAACACCACTATACCCAGAAAACGCCCAGAATATGCCGATCGACGTCACAAAGTAATTTTTCTTGATGACAATGCACCGCCACATCGAACAAGAGCGACCCGGAAATTGGTGGAGATGTACGATTGGGAACCGCTGGTTCATGCGGCTTACTCACCAGACTTGGCGCCTTCCGATTATTATTTGTTTGCATCGATGAGCCGCGCACTTTCCGAGCAGCGCTTCAATTCTCACGAAGAAGCCAAAAAATTGATCGATGATTGGTTTGCGGCCAAAGACGGCCAATTTTTTTGGCGCGGCATCCACATATTGCCTGAGAGATGGGAAAAATGTGTCGCTAGCGATGGCTATTATTTTGAAGATTAAATTTGTAACCATTTTTTGTTAATAAACGTTTGAAATTGAAAAAAGTCTCATTTCATAGGTAATACACCCAACACTCTCTTCACCCCTCCTTTACCGATTTTGAAATAACACGGTTCACTAATAAAATTTTGTATACGAAATTTTCGTTCTTGCAAGAATTTCAGAATTAAAGTTGTTCTTCTAAACAAAACATAATTCCTGAAAGAATAAGTAAAGGTATTTTCAAAGTACATTTTAGAACTAACCAAGTGTTCAAGTAGCGATGAATAGTTGCAAAATTTACTTATTTTTCCTAATTTTTATTTAAATTTTTGTATATTTTGTATGTTGTGTTTTTTAAGGATTGAATTTTTTCTGTATACTAATTTAAATTTTTTTTTTGTAAAAAAATGAATGGTTTTTGTTTTATAAATACTTATGTAAAATGGATTTCATTATTACTTCTTTTACTCGGATTTTTGGGAAAATATTTAGAGGTTTTTTCATCTTACAGGATTTTTTAAAGTAGTGGAACTTATCTCCAAATTTACCATTCATATGACAAATTTTTTCCACAATTTTTTTGCACGCTTTTCGAAGGAATGTAACTATCTTATAAAAAAAGAGTTAGTTGTTAATAAAAAATAAATTATAACAAATAACTTTAGTTTTTTGCAATTCATTTACTTATTAAAGCCTAGGTATGCATACACACACACACATTTACTGAATTTCCTATAAAAGAAGTGCTAATTGGTTTTAGATTATTCTATTCAACATCAATTAGCTTTCAAAAAGTTTTTTTAACAAACATTTTCTAACTAATTAAATTGTGTGGCAGTATTCTTTAATATTCATTTTACAAAAATATGCTGTAAAAGAATTCAATTAGACTAAATTTGATTATA
Organism: Anastrepha obliqua; assembly: GCF_027943255.1. Taxonomy (NCBI): domain Eukaryota; kingdom Metazoa; phylum Arthropoda; class Insecta; order Diptera; family Tephritidae; genus Anastrepha; species Anastrepha obliqua. The sequence continues at coordinate 38,537,995 of NC_072896.1, forward strand.
TTATATTTACTGGGTGTTAAAAAATTAAGTTAAATCTATATATCGTGTATAACAAATGTGCAAATAACATCACACAAATATATTTACATATGCATATACAAGGTGGCGCAAAATTAATTATTCAATCTTGTTTTAGAATAACTTTTTTACCAAATAAACAAAAAAAACCGGCGAGAGGTAAAATCGACGGTGACATATCAAATTAACAACACCGTCAAAGACATCGCATCAAACACCCCAGAACCACTAAAAATATGGGAAAAAATACAATTTTCACTGAAGAACACTAACAAAAAATGCTCTAAGCTCAAAATTAGCAGAGAACAAAACCGAATGAGTGACTAATGAAAGAATAAAACTAATAAATGAGAAGGAAAGCTCATGAAAATAAAGGAATCGGCGAAATTCGGCTAAAAGTGCGTGCTGCAAAAAATTAGTAGCTAAAGCTTCAGTGCAATGAAATAGCGAGGCTGCATACTGGTTAGGATGATTTCAATCTTCACAAAATTCTCAAAAATATAGCCTGAAAGGCGGGGTATACCCATAAAAGAATAATTTAGCCAAAGATAAATTTAAAGTGAAATTACCTTTTTTTCATTTCAACCGTTTCTTAACAAAAAATGGTTACAAATTTAATCTTCAAAATAATAGCCATCGCTAGCGACACTTTATCCCATCTCTCAGGCAATTTGTGGATGCCGCGCCAAAAAAATTGGCCGTTTTTGGCCGCAATCATTCGAGCCATTTTTTGGCTTCTTCGTGAAAATGGAAGCGCTGCTCGGAAAGTGCGTGGCCCATCGATGCAAGCAAATGATAATCGGAGGGCGCCAAGTCTGGTGAGTAAGCCCCATGCACCAGCGGTTCCCAATCGTACGTCTCTACCAATTCCCGGGTCGCTCTTGTTCGATATGGCGGTGCATTGTCACATTGTCAGTTCATGCGGCACCCATCTTCCGCCCTTCAAAATCATACCCATGTCTTTCAAACGTTTGCAAATGGGTTTTTGGATTACTCCCAACTGCTCTGCCATTATTTCTTGCGTTTGACCATCATCTTCATTCAACAATGCTTGCAATTCGGTGTCCTCAAACTTTTTCGGTGGCCGGCCACGGTCCTCGTTCTCCACGCTAAAATCACCACTTCGGAATTTTTCAAACCACCTGAAGCACTGTGCTCTACTTAGAGCATGTCCACCATAAGCTTCTATAAGCATTTGATGAGCTTGAGAAGCGTTTTTCTTCAATTGAAGGCACGAAATTCGACATTTTTAAGAGCGACAAAAATGCATTGTTGTATGAAACGTAACAAACAATGAACTGAATATTATTGACAGATGACAGACGAAAAAAACAAGACATTTGGGAAGGTTTAAAAATACTGTGCTTTTTCATTTCTAACACGGGTACTTATTGAACCCCCCTCGTATGTCTCTTGTTTTCTTATACCTACTTCCTCATTCTAAATGGGCCAATCCAAGCGAAATTATTGATTTTTGTGTAGTATTTGAGTCAAAATTCTCTCTTCAGAGACATTAAAATTACACCATTTCGAATTCATAATCCCGACGTTTTAGCTCAAACTTTTTTGATCCATATAACCAAAAAGTTGTATTACTCGTATATCTCTTTTGTGCATTTGAAACTGTAATATGCCGTCTTTCTTTGAAGACCATATTATTCTTGTCATAGTATTCTCTAATATTCCATCTCTGCAGACTGTAATAAATGTTACAATTTCTTTATTAAAATGAAATAAATAAATTAGGAGTTTAATAGAAATATTGCATTTTTAGATCATTAAATGGAAAAGTTCATAAACGAGTGGCCGCCGTAGCCGAATGGGTTGGTGCGTGACTACCATTCGGAATTCACAGAGAAAACGTAGGTTCGAGTCTCGGTGAAAGACCAAAATGAATAAAAAGTTTTTTGTAATATCGCTCGCCCCTCGGCAGGCAATGGCAAACCGCTGAGTGTATTTCTGCCATGAGAAAGCAGAGCTCGGCCAAACACCCGAAAAGAGTGTACACGCCAATTATATATATGTTTATATATAAGATATGCCCGTCAGCTATTTAATAACAATCGTCAGCAATGACGTCACCGGTTACAGCATAACGAAACCAAAAAAGATAACAAAGCACATTTAATTTAATTTCATTTTGTAACATTTCAAATAAGGGCTTTAAATAGTTCATAACAGAATTTATAAAAAATTTGAAGAAGCCATGACCCCTACTGAATTTGGTTTTAGAAACGGTATGGCAGCTCGTGAAGCGCTGCTTTTTATTCGTGTTCTTGTCCCAAATTGCAAGGATGTGCAAAAGGATGAATTAATGAGAAGTCTATGAAACATCTTTCGACACAGTGCAACATGAAGACCTCTTTGAGATCCTAGAATCCTAACCGATATTGACACGAAGGAGTTACTTTTATTGCAATCAGAAAGTAACTACTCTTTTTCGAGATTCGAACCTACGTTATCTCTGTGAATTCCGAATGGTAGTCGAGTGGGAGTCACGAGGTTTGACGGATATTTTCTTTACCTATGAGTCCATGAATGAAATAGGGTCTGGAGCCGGATGGCACTTAAACGATAGTAATAAGTATGACTATGCTATGGGGTAAATGGCAACTGTTTTCCAAACAGAAGTTTTTGCCATCCTGAAAGTAGCCGAATGGATAATCGAAAAGAGATGGAGCGGGAAACAGATTGGAGTTTTCAGTAACAATCAAGCTGCACTGAAGGCCCTGGAGAACGCGCAATAAACCTCAAAGAGTGTTCAAGAATGTAAGAAGAAGCTTAATTCTGTCGCAAGACATATCGCACCCTAAATACAAAAGGGTCACAACTCAAAATTTTCCACACTCGAGCTTGACTTGTTTACAGTAGCACAGAAAACAAACTATGTGACATATCACGCTGAAATTTGCCATGTAAGCTTATAACAGTCCTACCAAAAAACAAAAAATTGATTTTTGCCATATGTCATCCGCGGACCGTTTTATTGATAACGTCTCGTTCATATTTGAGCAGAAGGAACATTTTGAGTTGTGACCCTTTTCTATTTAGGGTGCGATATATGCTTGTACTGATATGGGTTCCGGGACACTCCGGTGTTCAAGGAAACGAAATCGCCGTCGAATTGGCCAAACGTGGATCAGCGGTGCCCCCACAGGGGCCAGAGCCAATGATCGGAATCAGTTACGCAGGAATCATGAATTGGATCAGCGATTATGTAGGCAATATACATAAAGAGCGATGGTCCGGTCTAGAACGCTGCAGAACTGCAATGTTTTGTGACAAATCCGAACAGAAAACTGTCAAACTTTCTACTAAAACTTAGAAGGAAAGACGTTCAGGTGATTGTCGGTATCATTACAGGACACAACCCTCTCTTTCTCTGATACTTTTCTCGTTCCCTCCTTGACTATCTACCCCCTTTCCAGAGCTTTAAATACAATGGGCCTTTTAGCTTGACTGGTTTAGAAGCCACCAAATCTCCTGGTGCTCCTTAGCTCGACCTTTTCAAATTTCAAATTTCAATTTTCATGTATATCAGTAGGATTCACGCAAGTGCAGGCGCTGATGCTTCACAACCTACAGATAGAAAAAGTTTCAATCTTCAAATAACACAAATAGAAACGTTTTGTGGAAGCCCTCTGCTCCATTGGTGGCAAAAAGAATTGATGATGACGATGATGATGATGTGGCCGGAAGCCGGGTGTATGCAGTATAGCAGAGAAATGGAATACAGCCAAAACGTGAGATATTTGTAAAAAAAAAAAACTGCACTTTGCTCTTGGAATGCATGCATCTGTGTTTCTAGCGGAGGTGTATGCAGATCAAGAAGCGATGAACTTTGTTGTGGAAAACCGATGAAGAGGCAGATCTAGATGTGTCTGCAGCGACAGCCAAGCTGCGCTTATGGCCTTAGACAGTCCCCAACCCACATCAGGGGTAGTCAAGTCCTGTAAATCCATGGGAACTATGTCGGTAGACATAACAACCTGATACTAACATGGGTCCCGGAACACGTGGGTATCGCGGGTAATGAGACCTCTGACTCCTTAGCTAAGACGCGCTCTGATGCCAACTTCTTTGGCCCAGAGCCCGTTTTGCCACTCCCTTCTGCGGCCATCATAGCCACGGTTAGCAAATGGGTAACTACCACTCACAAGCGAGCTTGGCAGGCTGAGAGAGGCTGCAGATGGTCTAAACTGATGTTACCTGTCATGTCCGATCGACTGTCGCAAATTCTTCTGTCATTAAGCAGAAGGGAGTGCAGACAGCTGGTTGGACTGATGACAGGCCACTTTCTGTCGGCGAAGCACATGGAAAGGTCAGGCATCGCAGACAGTGTACTCTGCCCAGCTTGTGAAGAGGAGGATGAGACGGTGCACCACTTCTTGTGCGTCTGACCCGTCTGACCCGTTTTAACCCCGCCTTTACACGAATCAGGTTTGAGGCATTTGGCACTGATGTGTTAAGAAGCGACCATCTTGGCTCCTTGGCACCACACCATCTACACAGATTTCTTCGGAGATCTTGTAGATTTAAAAAAAATTTAAACGGAATCCGAATGTAGTACAATGGACTTAATTCATGTCTGAGTGCTGCACTTGCTAGTTGTCCCAACAGAAAAAAATGTTGATGAGAGTTTTTATTTTGACCTCCATTGTTTATATGTTTGTATACTGCAGCTGTCTAGTTCACAAGTGTCAAATATGATTGATGTACGACGCCATTTTCTCAAATTATAAATCTTTCGTGTGATTCATTTTACGCCACCTTGTACGTATATGTAAATGAAAAATTTGAATTTTTATGCAAGAGCGAACAACGCACATTATTCCCAAACTACGTTTTGAGCGTAAAACAATAAGTTTGTAATAAACTTAAAAATGTCTTACTGTGAATTACAATTCAAAATCTAGATAGCTTAAAGAAAATTTTCACTCAAACCGCAAAATATATTTGTTACTCCACGGTAACTTAATAGATAAATTTCCAATGAATATACAGACAAATAAATAACAATTTACACTCTAATGGCATTTCGTACATGGGGCCATACGCACACACAAATTTCGGCATTTTACATGCATTTGTGATATCTGGTTACCTCAATTGCCAGCACATAAATGATAATTGTGGTTTTTGCCTCTTAATTTGCTAAAAAGCCTCGACATAAGCAAATATTTGTTCAAATTAAAACTGATTATTTGTTTAAATAAATATTTTAGCAAAACCATTATTATCAATGAATAACAACAATGCGGGAATGTCAAAAGTTCTGCAAAGAACACGCAAATGTAATATCACAAACAGAAATATTGAAGCAAAAACCAAAATAATTTCTCTATACAACGACTGCGAATTTAAAGCAAGAAAAGCAACAACGACAGCAGCAACAATAACAAAAACAACAACAATCATTAACTATTACCACTATTATTTCATTGTTTATTTGTGGAAATAAATTTGTTAGCAAATATATTAATACCTACCAGTGCATGTATCGGGTGTTTTTTTTTTTAGTTGCGAGCGATCGATATCGCTAATTATGGTTTGACAGCTGAGAATGACAAACTGTGTTCATATTTCTGTTCAGTAAGGTTCCCCTTCAGGGTTTGACAAGTCACCATGAATCGTTTAACGCCAGAACAATGCATCCGAATTATGGAGATTTACTTTGAAAAAAAAATAAATAAATTAAATCTATTCGCGAAGTTTTTAGAGCGAAGTGTTGAAAAATACGCCGAAATGTCGATTCGTCCTCATTATCGAGTTGTTAGTCTTTATACTTCGACCACGTGCGAAATTTAATAAAATAAAATCATACAAAAAATTAAATAAAATAGTAAAATACAGCTCGTGCAAGAACTGCAGCCAAATGACCATCGTTTGCGTTGGATTTTTGCTGATTGGACTCATTTAGATTTATTATTCAGATTTATTGGAAGAAATAGTCACAAATTGTACTGATCGAATGGGCCCTGCTACTCGTAGCTGCGGCGAACTTATATCGGAAATGATATTCAAAAAATAAATGGCATGAAATTCTCTACCAAATTGTAATAAAAAAATTCATTTTAATAATATTACCATTTTGTATCAGGTCAGTTCATAAGTTGATGCGTATTTTACCCATAGTTTCACTTTTGTATGATTTTTGCTAATATTATTCGCGGAATATAACGGAACTGTTTATATTTTCTTTGATATATTGTGCATTCAACGAGTGATTTTAATCGCGGATAGAAGCACGCGTATAAGAGGCATATTTTGTATTTTTTTATAAAAGGGGTAACAATGCAACAGCTGCTGCTGGAGAAATAAACACTGTTCACGGAGAGGATACCGTGAGTCTAAGGACTTCGCAAAAGTGGTTTTCAAAATTCCGAAGTGGTAACTGCGACGTCGTCCTGAAGCCTTTAACTCCGACGCCTTGCTCGAACTCGTGGGAGCTGTGCCAAATTTGACAGTCGATATGATAGCTCAGAGGTTAAATTCATTACATGGAACAGTTCACAGTCACCTCGTTCAGTTGGGAAAGGTTTCAAAGCTGGGAAAATGGGTTCCGCATAGACTTTCCGTCGCCAACCTTCAGCAGAGAGTGAATGTGTGTTCTCAGTTGCTGCAACGGCTTGAAAATGAAAGTTTTTTGAACCGTATCTTTACTGGTGATGAAAAATGGGTCCTTTACAATTATCCTGTTCGCAAACGCCAATTGTTAGATAAAGATGAAACACCAGAACCAACCCCTAGAGATGCCCTTCACCCCAAGAAGATTCTCCTGTCTGTTTGGTGGGATATGGCCGGTATTGTTTATTATGAACTTCTGGAACCAAGCCAGACGATAACTACTGATTATTATGCCTATCAGCTATCAAACCTGAATGAGGTACTTAAAAAAATCGACCGTCTTTAGTGAATAGACGCAAAGTTTTATTTTACCACGACAACGCAAGAATTCATACCGCAAGGCAAGCATTAGGCAAACTGAACGAGCTCAGATGTTAGCTAATGCCGCATCCACCATACTCTCCGGATATTGCACCTTGTGATTATCACCTTTTCCGTGGACTTCAATCCCATATGAGTAACAAGAAGTACTCCTCAAAAGAAAAAGGGATATGGAATGATATTTTGGCTCCAAGAACAAACAATTTTTTGAGCAGCGAATTAAAAATTTGTCTAAACGTTGGGAAGACATTGTAAATAATGAAGGAAAATATATTATTGATTAATAAATAAGTTTATATTAATTTTAAAACCACCTTAAAAAACGTACGAAGTTATGGGCTGGCCTGATAATGTTTCCATTTTGTATTAGCATTTGAAGTTCTCAAGCTCTGAAAAAAACATCCGCTATATATGCATACAAACATACATATTATGGTAGTGGTAATAAATAGGCAATCACATGACTACAAACAACAATAGTAGGAATGTAGAAATTAGTGATTTTTGTTAGCTTGGATAAATATTTTAATAAATTTTGCAAAATTCCTATCCATTTCATCTATCTTCATTATATGAAAATTTGTATAAGTATTTACGTGATAATCTATTTCAATTAAAATGGTGTGTGGTGATTTTGTTTAATTTATTTAGATATTATAGAGCTTTAATGATAAACCAACTAAAGTCATATAAAGAATTGTATTGCTAATTATGTTGACGCCACTTTTGTTTAATTATTACATTAAATTCAATGTTGTTATGCTTTAACTTTTTCTTTGTGATTATTATCCAAAAACTGCTTCGGAGTGCACTTCAAACAAGGTTAGGTTAGGATAAATGACTGTCCACGCGAGGCCCACTTGGGCAAAGAATAAAATTCTTTCATTGTAATAAGCAAACAAAACCCGAACAGAGGGAAAGAAGCGGATTTGGGTTGGAGGATGATAACGAAAAGGTGACTAACTACAAGCTTCCAGCTGGTGTGTGTTATCTAAACCTGCTATAACCGCACGTGTAGCAAAAAAGTGATAGCTCAGATTTCTGAATTTTAGTACGGCGTGAGCAGGGCAACTGTGGAGAAGTGGCTGAGGTGATTCCACCTCATCCTTCAGACAACTTCTATAGAAAGAACTTGAGGCGATCACAAGCCTAACCGCATGGATACCTAACGAACAATGGCTGTACTGGTGGCAATATTTTGGCTTTGGAATCCAAGTTCCCATCTTTGTTCGTACTATATTGTGCTGCAGGCAAAGGTCCAGCATAAGCTGGAAGAAGCACTATTCTAGGCCAAAATATTTGTCCAAAGGACATGTCAGTAAAGCTTCTCTTACCCCATACTACCTTACACCAATTGGCTCTATATTGTACAGGTAAGGTTTATTATTTAATTTATGAAGTGAAACTTCTTATGCGTCGTTGGACGAGCGAGAATGGAGAGTAAAATTTCAAGGCCATGCAAGTTTTTGGGCATTTTTACACACATAGCTTTATTTATCATACTAAAAGACATATTAATATTAAAATAACGAAAAAGTTTTATATTTCAGTTATTTTTCTTACTATATATATACATATATATATAATTGACGCGTACACCCTTTTTGGGTGTTTGGCCGAGCCCCTCCTCCTATGTGTGGTGTGCGCCTTGATGTTGTTCCACAAATGGAGGGACCTACAGTTTCAAGCCGACTCCGAATGGCAGATATTTTTATGAGGAGCTTTTTCATGGCAGAAATACACTCGGTGGTTTGCCATTGCCTGCCGAGGGCGACCGCCATTTGAAAACTTTTTTTCTTAATTTTGGTGTTTCACCGAGATACTAAACATTATATAAAAACTAATGGTAAAGTAGAGGGAACAATTGAAAAGTGGAAAACTTATTGTGCGACGAGAGAGATGAGTATATCGGCTTCATGAAAATATTTTTGCTTTTTTTTTTTTTTGAAAAAAAGGACTTACGTTTTACTCCTTTCTGTTTTTTTGAAAACGATTTACTCGCACTTCAAATATGCTTTTCCACCCACTTGCACGAAAGTGAGGTTATTTCAAAAGTTCACAAAATCATAAACAATTTTCTTTAGTTCTGTTATTGCTAAATATATATTTAATGGATTAAACTAGTTGGAATTATTTTGTAATTCTTAATTTGGAAATAAAATTGAATCAAAACTCCAGTATATATATGGACTCATATGCGATAAAAGGTTAATCAAAAGTGGGTATTTTTAACACTAGATTTACCAGCTATTTAAATATACCTATTTCTACCAAAATCAGTCAAAATGACCGGTATATTAGAAAACTTGCTTATTGTGACTTCCAGTCTTTATCCACTCCTAAAAAATACAAATAAAGTTGAACAATATCAGGTGTAATAATTAGATAAATGAATTTATAGACATCGTCAAATAGCAAAATACTTAATTGTTCACAATTTCTACTATACATAGGTAGATTTTCATGTGTGTACACTAGGCCGAGTCGATTTGTGGGGAGGCAAAAAAATCGCCCATTGCTCTGTGAAACATTTCGTCTCTACTTCAGATGCCAGCCAAAAATGTATAGCAAATGTATGTGGTTTGTTTGGCATATACGAAGTAAATCTGTATCTGGTCTTCGTTGGAAACAGTTGCTCACCCACGGCAATATCAGCTCCCGGTTTCAAGCAGTTTTGACGGTTTTCAATAATTTTGTCCCAAACTGCTGAAACTAAAGCATCCGTCTGTTCGCAAACATTGACACCTCTGATTTCTTTTGTCGAAACGAGGGTATCGCAGAATCTGAATAAAATCTCGTCCACACATAGAGCTAGAGAAAAATGTTGGTCCCCACTTGTTGTTCTACAAATATTGAAGCTTCAAAGTATTTCCTTCGTACGCCCCACGTGCGAACAATATTGCAATAAATACCTTCAATTTTGCTTGCGTAATTGTCCAGTTTTTCCCCAAAACTCGAGAGGCTTCTAACTCAATACAAATACTTATATATTCCAAAATATGGTTGTAATAGGAACACAATAGCAACGGCTCAATGCCGATAAGGAAACGAACGAAGCCACTTGGCCATATATTCCTCATGATTCCTCCGAAATCACACGTTTCTGCATAGAAACATGCACCAGTCATTTTGACGGGTACTGGTATAAATATCGATAGCAAAAAATATTTTTGTTATTAATAAATATAAAGTAACATTAAGTTTATAAAATGTATTATCCAGTTATGGCTACAAAAGTATAGCATCATTTCGGAAAGCAAATGTTACATGTATGTAGTAGGAATTTTGAATTGAAATTGCACAACCAGTCAAAATGACTGCTCTGGTAAACAGCTTTTCATGTAACTTAATATCTTTTTCATCTGGACAAAATAAAAAAAAACTGGGGAAATAAATCTTCTTTACCCTTTCAAGCACCGAGACTCCTCCAATTGTGCGCTGCAAAAGCTCTATTATGTCCTTATTGAGGCCCCCTTTATTAATATTAATATCCGAATATTTACCTGCTCTGCAAAAAAAAGAAAATAATGCTCACCAGAATAACCGCAAACCAACTTCTGCACTGTTAAGCAATTTAACGGCAACTACAAGAAATTTATGCAATCCACAAATAAGCAAATCTCAACTAATAAAAAAAAATTCGTGACAGGATATATAAATAAAGCCTGTAAATATTTAGCACTAATTGCATATTTATGTAGCAGGTGGGAATCGCTGCTATTCATGTATTTTGTGTAAATGTGGGTTGTATAAAGAAGAAATTTATAATAATGCACCAACACATCCACACATTGCAAGTGATCTCCACGCAGCAATAATCAACTAGCGCGCTGCTACCGCAAATTAAAAGCAGTTTCCGCTCGAAGTGCAAATGTGTGGCAAAGTTGATGATTAAGTAAAAGAAAAAACGAAAATATTTGCCGTACATATTTATATTAAAGATGTGCATTTCATACCTTAATGTCATTTACAATAAAAACGAATTAAATGAAATAAAAATGTTTAGTTCAACACCAATTTATATGCCATTTTTTATATTTTCTAATAAAATTGGCAGCTGTCTGCATTCACGTTGATAGATAAATGGCTGAAATTCCAACTTATAATGATAATTTATCTGAACAAAAATGAAAAGAGCCAAAAAACTTGTATGGAGTTACGCTACTGCTACTACAAACAAGTCAAATGCATATTTTTTCATATAAAATCATTTTGAATTTGATTTATGTACATATGCTTGCTTGTATGTATATATATATACTTACATATGTGCATAAATAGATACATATATGCATCCAAGTGCACACTTGCATATGCTTTTAATTCCATTGATAAAAACTAGAAGACTGCGAAGGTGTAGGCAAAACTGCTCCCACACCAGGTGCAACAGAGAATATTTAGCATCACTAACAAAAACACGAAAATTCTCAAAAAATTCACAACGCTTGTAGGCATCCTGAACAAAGGCTTAACCCGGCTCCTGCACAGTAGGTTAAATCACATTTGGTGAGAAAATAAAAGCATAGGTATTCGTTTGAAAAAATCAGGTGCGACTAATACATAACTTGGCTGACGAGAGCCAAGGAAGAGAGGAAAATACGCCAAATGCTAACGATAGCTAAGTGTTTAGTTTGAAGACTTATCTTCCAAATGCATTACCCCTCGCTTCTTTAAACAAATCAGTGTAATCAAGGCATTTACTCACATTCGATTCCATTTTGAGTTTCGCCTTAATAAGTATATGCGCCTAAAGGTGGCTGAAAATGACATGCAGCTTAGATTAGATTAGAATAGATTTGTGGGGGGCTGGACAAGTCCAAGCACTCAGTCAGTAGACCATTATACAACACCCGGATAGATATCAGTAGAAAGAATAGAGATAAAAAGATAAAAGGTAGGTGGTAAACCTTTTATCTTTCCTATCTCTATTCCTTCTTCTAAGGGATAAATTAGTTTGAGGTCACTCTTCTACAATTCTCTTGGATTCATTGATGAGTTTTGAGAGATCCGGAAAAGGAAGAGTATGAACTTTGTCCATACTCAGTGTATCGCAACCTAATATCCTAAGTCTGATTCTGCAAAATGCAGGACAGCTACAGAGAAAATGCTCTGCAGTGTCGTCATTCTCAAGACAAGATAGGCATATCGGGCTGTCCACGACCCCCATGGTAGCCATATGCTAACGACAGACGTTGTGCCCTGTGATTACACCCACCAGTACTCTCAGGTCCTTCGTGCTGAGTTTTAGGAGAAAAGACGCTGTTTTCCAAAGCACTTGGCTACTCTGCACGAGCTCAACTCAGACCAACGACCTCTGTGGGTAGACCTCATGATGTCCTCAATCCATAGTTGAATCGATGCGGAATTGACACCTAGAAAAGGCTCAGGGCCTCGTGGCATACTTGCAGAGACTTCATTAACCAGTTTATCAGCTAACTCATTCCCTGCAATACCGTAATGTCCAGGCACCCAAATAAGACTAACTCTGCTGTGTTTTGCAGGACTGTTAAGTTTTGTCTTACATTCACCGACTAACTTCGAACAGCAGCGTGGGTTAGCAAGGGCTTTCAGTGCAGCTTGACTGTCACTACAAATTCTAATACTGTTGCCCCGCCACTTTTTCTCAATTAGCCAGTACGCCACATTCAAGATGGCATAGACTTCATAGACCGTAAGGAATACCGTGGCCATCTGTCCTGTGGCATAGAATTATGATACTTAGTGTCTTCGTCTGAGTACCATCCAGATCCGCTTCCATCACTGGTTTTGGATCCGTCGTTGTAGAAAGTGTGTTGATATCTCGTTAATAGGTTCTCTGGATTTAACCCTTGATCTCTATCTGGGATCAAAATGTGCTTACTTCATTTCCCCAGACTCCGTTTAACTTGAGCCTGTACGCCACCTTCATTGCTTCCTTTCGAATTTGAAGATCTAGAGGTTACAAGTTGTCGTACTCATGACACCTGTCATACCCAAGCACACACTTCTCTGTAGCCTGTTTAGGGGTTTTACTCTGTAATTAACCATTTAGGCTTTCCACCATACTACAGAGGCGTATGTAATAATGAGTATTTTCAGGGTAATGTACAGCCAGGGTGATCTATAACCAGTCTTAGACACCATGTCTTGCCAAGGGTTCTCTTACACTGGCAGAGGACTTTTAGTGTTCGAGAGACCTTCTGCTCGACGTGCTTCTTCCAGGTAAGATTACTATCTAGGATTACTCCTAAATATTTAACCTCAGAAGACAGTTGCAGTGTTACCTCTCTCAATGTGGGTAGTAACAGGCCTCCCATATTGCGTTTCCGAGTGAAAAGCACTAAGGTACTTTTTGTAGGATTCACCGAAAGGCTATGAAATTCGCACCAATGCTGAATCTTATTTAGAGTAATCTGCATTTTATTGCATATAACTTCAAGTGATCGTCCTGAGATTAGTAGGCACACATCGTCTGCGTATTCTTGGATATGTCCAATTTCCTGCAGATCATTAAAAAGAGAGTCCACCACGAAACACAAAAATAGGGGATAGAGTACACCGCCTTGTGGGCAACCCTTCTTGGCCTCAACCCTGGCTCCTTCATCGCTTTCTCTATCCATGGTAAGCAGTCTTTTGGATAGCATAGAGTGGATCCATCTGACAATGATTTCTTCCACTCCATGACTTCTGGTAGAAGAGCACATACAGTCAAAGGTAGACATGAAGCTTGCAAAATTATTCATTTAGTGTTACTTTTTTTACTATACTGTTTGTTTTAGGCAATCAGTACACCCAGGTCTGCAAGGAGCGCAACGCCAACATGTAATAGAAAAGTCTTAAGCAGTCTGTTCTCCGCGCAGCTGTTCAAACTATAAAACCAGCTACCAAAATCACACTAGTGGAACAAAGAGTGCCAGGCTTGTTTGGGCAGCAATAATGCTGCCCCAAAACGTTTGCTGTTACATAACACCAGAATAAATCAAGCTGAGTATAGCGAGGGAAGAAAACTGTGTAAAAATTTTCTGATATAGGAAAAGTGGAAGAAATCTTTACTCCCAAAATAAGGAGAAAGGTTCGAACTACAATTATCCTATATGCGCCAGCCGGAATCTCAATGGAAATATCGTTCAAGCTAAAGCAGTCAACGGATCAGTGTGGTACACACTCGCTTAGTCCAAGCGGAACTTTCTCCACCCATATTCCATCAAGGGAGGAGTGGACCGGGCGCACCTGGGGACAGGGCCTGGTTAACTTGTTCACGGATGGCTTGAAGTTGAACATAGGGTTGGAGATGGAGTATTCTGCAAAGAGCTTCCCATCAAACGAAAAAATCAGGTTATCGGATCACTGCAGTGTGTTCCCAGCAGAGATGGGCGCAATTAAAGAAGCAGCTGACTGGCTACTTACTTGCGTAATAACTGTTAAGAAGGTAAATATTTACTCCGATAGCCAAGCGGCAATTAGGGCGCTAGGCTCTATTATGGCCTGGTCTCACTTTCGATTGCATCAGAATTCTTCGATATAAGGGTAATCTGGGTACCTCGTCATCGTAACACTGCTGCAAACTGCGAAACCGACGAGCTGGCCAGACAAGGGAGTTGCGGAAGTGGAGGTAGTGTGCCTGCGAAAGGAGAGGATTGGGATCTCCTTGACAACCTGTGCTATACTCCTGGATGAATGGGCTTTGCACCAACTCAGCGAACGCTGGACAAGTGCACGAACGTATAAGATCGCAAAATTCTTCTGGGCCCGTTTGGATCGCAGGCGTTCGAGGGTTATTCTGATTATGACAAAATCTCTACTCTCAAATTTTGTGGGCATCCTCACGGGGCACTATCCGCCGGGTATACATGTCGTGAGACTCAGAATTACTTCGATTCCTTTGTGCATTAGCTGTATGGAGGATGAGGTGGACTCATCTCAGCACCTGCTCCTTAGCTGCCCGTAGTCTAAGATTTAAGCATCTTGGTTCTCACTTCTTTTCTGCGCCTGCTCACATAGCAGGTCTTGATATCAAAAATCTGATGAACTTCATCAGCAGCATAAAGCGGCTAACACAGCCGCAAATCAGTCACCGTTCATAGTCCACAAATACTCAATCCTCCCACCCCTCTCCTTTTCATCCTAACGTTTTCCTTCACCACCTTTTGTTCATCGTGAAATAAGCCAAGAGTTTATTTCTGTTTCCTACGAAAAGCAAACAATCTTTGAATTAAACTACTGTGCGCGGTGCTCTGCGGCACATACTTCATTGCTTCTGCATGTAAATTTTCGCATGAGCTGCATAAATAATAAACAGGGATTCGTGTTTAGCTGCAACAGCCCCCTGCACACACTCACACATGTGCATGCACATAATATTTGGCTACAAGAACACCTAACAAGGTACTAGATGCAGAAAACGACAAATCAACTCAAAAATATGCCAACAGCAACAACAACAAAAGCTGCTTGTTTTCCAACAAGGTGTTGCATACCATATCAGTCGGCCTAAACTAACTGCCTCAACATTGCTGCTGCCCCTAACGGCGCGACGCAACGCAAGCATGTACTCGTCGCATGTGTCATGTGGCACCTTGCTGGCTGCTGTTATTATTGCACTGATGACTAGCTGGCGACTGGTGGCTACCTGCTATGACTGACTGCTGCTGTGGCAGTAGCTGAGTGACTGGTCCATCACTGACGCTGAAAAAATAATTTACAGCTGCAAAGGCTACAATTCGAAGGTGTCACCAACAAGCGAGGCTTGTGCTATAATAACAATACCGGCACAGGTACAACGTTGTTGTTTTCCATGTAAAAAATATGCTTTAGAAAAAACTTTGCTGAAGCCTCTAAATAAATGTAGGGAAGTAGTGTTGTTGGCCGCCCACTGATTGCAGCTGTTTTGCAATTTCCCTGCAAAAATTTTCAAACTTTTTGTACACATCTCACATGAAGCACATGAGCACCATACAACCTCTCCTTTCGGGGCATATGTCCTTCCTTTTAATAATTTTTTTCTTTTTTGCTGTCAACATCATAAAGGCAACATTTGCCTATTTTGCTCATAATTTTCTTTGAGCATTCTCGTTTTTACATATTAAGTTATTCAGTGCAGAAATGCTGCGTTTTTACTCCACACTTTGGTGCCTTCCACATGCATACTAATAAACTTGCACTGATATGCACACACCTACATGCAAACGTATGATTGTGCCTACAAGAGTGTACGCTTCAGTGCGTTGTAGTTGTATAGTTACTGCATGAGGAAAAAAACGTGTGGCAGAAATCCTTAAAATGCATACATAATTATATGCGAACGCGAGCATTTTTAATTAAGTTTACTGGGCCAGTTGGAGCGACACGTGCATGCACATGTACACAGACAACCACACACACATACATTCAAACACAGCCGCCTAAGCGTCCAAAGGCTAACAAGTCGAACACCAGTTCTAAGCAGCTGTAAACAGCGAACTAGTATGTATGTATGTACGCCCAGGACATAAAGTGCCACAACTGTAACAATAACAACAGCATCACAAAGAAGTGAAGGAAGTACATGCATGCGAGCTTATTCTTTAAAGCACAAAATCCATAGCATACAGTCACTAAAAATGATCGTACCTGGCGGATATTCTATAGGAGTTTTAAAGAGAGGTACTAAATTCTATGTAATTTTAGTCAGCGGAGTTCATTTACCTCTGTTAAATAGTGTAAACTGACTTGGATTACTATCTTGATGTAGTCATAGATTTTTTTTTATTATCAGTAATCTGCGTGGGGAATATTGTTGCATCCATTGTAATATTAAATAGAATGCGGTTGAGTCTGTCAACTTGTCTTTTTCCTGCCTATGTAACATATATGGGTATTTTTGATGATGTCTTATTATTTATTCTAATATGTGATGATGTATTTATTAAAATTATCTACTATTGAAACAACTCACCTGTCAATATTCCGTGTGCCTGAGGAATTTAGATCCATATGCAAATAACTCTGAGAAGACCTGTGGAAGGCAACCAAATATCTAAAGAGGCCCACTAGAAGAACCACTGTCATAGAAGATAGTAACGGCCACCGGTGCCGAGAAAATAAAGAAGAAGCTGAAGCATTTGCTCAACATTTGAAATCAGTTTTTCAACCGAACTTGATTCCCAATAAAAAAAAATACTACTCAGGTGCATAACTTTCTGGATTCGCCTTGTCAGTTAAGCTTGCCCATTCGCAAAACTTCTATTAAGGAAGTATCGAATGAAATTAAGCAAATAAAGCTTAAAAAATCTCCAGGTTTTGACAAAATAGATGGACTTACCACAAAGAACCTGCCTCCAAAATGTGCTAGACTTCTTACCTATATATATAATGCGATGCTTAGACTCAACCACTACTCAAGTCAATGGAAATGCACCGAGGTACTCATGATACCGAAACCTAACAAACCAGAGCACTGCCCGTCTTCATATCGTCCAATTAGCTTGCTGGTGACCTTCTCTAAGGTATTTGAAAAGATACTTTTAAGAAGAATGTTACCTGTTTTAGATACTTTTAAGAAGAATGTTACCCTGAACATCAGTTTGGGTTTAGAAGGGGGCATAGGACTCCTTAGCAATGCCACCGAATTGTTCAAATTATCAAGAATGCTTTTGAATATAAACAGTATTGCACTGCGGTATTTTTAGATCAAGCAAGCATTCGATAAAGTTTCGCACCCAGGGTTACTCTATAAAATAAAGAATTGGCTTCCAGCTCCTTACTATTTAATTATAAAGTCATATCTTAGTGGTCGTACGTTCTATGTCCATGAAAAAGATGAATCTTCAGAGTTGTACTCAATTAGTGCTGGAGTTCCTCAAGGGAGCGTATTAGGCCCCGTTCTATACACAATATTTACCGCTGACCTACCGATTAACAGTAACATAGATGCTGCAACATATGCTGATGATACAGCTTTTATTGCCACAAACTGTAATCGTAATGACGCATCACTTCACCTACAACAACAAGTGAATATGGTTGAAAAATGGCTAATGAATTGGAAGATGGAGGTTAACACTCAGAAGTCTGTTCAGATAACGTTTACTTTGAGAACCGGGAATTGTCCTCCCGTATTTTTGAATGGCTCTACCCTACCTAAAAGTGAAACTGTCAAATACCTCGGAGTACATTTGGACCAAAGAATGACCTGGAAAACCCACATTAAAGAGAAACAGAAACAACTCAAGTTTAAAACGAAAAAAATGTACTGGCTCTTAGGCTCGCGATCACAACTTAGTCTCGAAAATAAAGTACTGCTCTACAAAGCTATCTTAAAGCCAGTATGGTCATATGCAATACAGCTTTGGGGAACAGCGAGCAACTCAAACATTGAAATCCTGCAAAGATACCAGGCTATGACTTTACGAAGCATTGTTGGTGATCCTTGGTTATAACTAACTTCGAAATTCACAAAGACTTAAATGCACCTTTTGTTAGAAATGAAATCAACAAAGCCTCTCGAAGATACCTAGACAGACTGTCGTACCGTGAAAACTTACTAGCAAGAAATCTTCTACACAATAGCATGGATGTCAAACGCCTTAAAAAAGTTCATATTTTGGATCTCCCAAACAGATTTGAGGAAACATAATTGATTTGTAGCGAATGCAACTGTTTTACAATATATTGATTGGTCTCAATGGAGCGCAATCAATTCTGTCATAATTCTTATATTTAAAAAATTTGCTGATTGTCAACTGATAGATTCCAAATAAAATTTATTCATAATAAAACAAAAGAAAAAAAAAATATTCCGTATCCTAAGTAGATTCAATAGATTTGATAAAAGAATTTTATCAAATGTGTGTGTGTGTATGTGTGTAATTGGCGCGTACACCCTTTTTGCGTGTTTGGCCGAGCTCCTCCTCCTATTTGTTGTGTGCATCCTGATGTTGTTCCACAAATGGAGGGTCCTACAGTTTCAAGCCGACTCCGAATGGCAGATATTTTTATGAGGAGCTTTTTCATGGCAGAAATACACTCGGGGGTTTGCCGAGGGGCGACCGCTATTAGAAAAAATGTTTTTCTTAATTTTGGTGTTTCACCGAGATTCGAACCAACGTTCACTCTGTGAGTTCCGAATGATAATCTCGCACCAACCCATTCAGCTACGGCGGCCTAATCCCTTATTATGTAAACACTTTTTCCACACCATCATTTCATTTTGGCTGTAAAATTAATTCTGTATGTATGTAGTTGCGCATATATATCTATACAATTATGCAATCTTCGTGCAAATTCAAAAAGTTACGCAAAACTGCAAAATATAAAAATTATTTAATATGCTAAAGCAAAGAAGCCACATTTTAAATGCGCATACCCACGTAATCATAAATATTTATACACGTATAAATGAAAATATATGTACATACAAATAAACATATTATGCAATTTCATATGCAGCTAAGATTCTACACGCCTGACATAATTTCACAAAAATTTAAAAAAAAAAAAAATTTTTTACGACTTTTCCTTTAGACAGACACCTCTTAATGCGCGTAGTAAGTGTGGAAGTATTCGAATATGCGCATTTGCATACATACAAATGTACTTGCATATGTATTTAGTGTTTGCACTTAGTTTGCAAATTTCTCTAGTAGGTATGTATTTCGGTTTTATTCATAATGAATGTGTCACTGCATACAAATGTGGTTGAAGTGCTTCATGCGTTACAATTCCGCGATATGAGAATTAAAAAAAAAAAACACAAAAAACCAAACTAAATAAATAAAATAATATATAAAATGACGTCGCTGTAGTATCCCAAATATGGTATGTATGAAAAAATGTGAGAGTTTAGAATAGAAAAAGTTATATTTCTTGTAGAAGATGCTCCCTTCAGTTTCTGTTTTTTTTTTTTGTCCATGGGGAATAAGATGACTTCAACTAGAAATAGATGGTAAGGCCTAGTCTATCTTCAAACCGCCTTTTTGTAATACAATGAAGACGTACAAATTATTCTGCTCCGACTACAAAATTTCACTTTAAAAGCTTGAAATCTGGATATTGGGAACTCATAACAACGATATACCTCGCAAACAAATATACCTGAGCGTTTCTGCTTTACAGTCTCTAACCTAAAAATAATCAAGGATGATAGGTAGGTAGGTAGGTAGGTTAGATGGCCAGAGTACCCCAGGTCCACTACAAGTAGTACTTACGCGCCGTTTTAATACCACAATGTAGACCATTACCTGCGAAAAAAAAATTTAGGGAAGAGAAAACCGTCTACAGACATCCAGTGCTGTTGATGTAGTGGAGGAGAGAAAAGGGATCTAGGCTGGAGAATTTCTTCAAGTCATCTCCAAAGAGCACGCTAAGGAATCTCAAGCACCTAGCCGCCAAAGCCGGACATTTGCAGAGAAAGTGTTCAACAGTCTCTTTCTTTGTAGGATCCCCACAGCTTCTGCAATAGGGATTGTACGGAATTCCAAGCTTCTCCGCATGAGTACCGACCACCCAGTGAGCAGTGAACACCGCAACGAATTTGGAAATTGAATGGCGGGGGATTCCCATCACCTTAAGCGTTCTGTTTCTATCGTATTGGGGCCATAGTGTTTTCGAAATAGCACTCGATGAGAAAGACCTCCATCTGCCTTGCGCTTTTTTTAGAAAGAAATTGTGTAGTTTCCCTTTACCAACGGTCAAGGGGCCACCGATGTCTGAGAAGGGGACAACTGAAACTGATTCTGTCGACCCCTTTCTGGCAAGCTCATCGGCAATTTCATTTCCCTCTATATTCCTGTGCCCAGGAACCCAGATAAGGGAAATGTTTCCTGCACGTTCGAGACGTTTGAGTTCCTCCTTACAGGAGTTCACCAGAAGAGAGCTGCAATATGGCGACGGCAGAGCCTTGATCGCAGCTTGACTATCGGAAAAATATTAATGTCTCCCTCCCAACAGGGATCCCGAACCATTTTGCATGCTTGCAGTATCGCGAAGACCTCTGCTTGAAAAACGCTGCTCGTTTCCGGCAGTTTAAAGGAGACCGAAATGCTGGCTGATTTAGAGAAAACCCCCGCTCCCACGCCAGATTCCATCTTGGATCTGTCAGTGAAAAGAGAGGTACTTATAGGCGTGCCGACTATCCAACCTTGCCTGTTCGGAAAGATAGCCCTAGCACAACCCTCAAAACACAGTTTGCGGATGGAGAGATCAGTGCGAAGAACAGAGAAGAAAGGGGAGATCTGCTTCAAGATGCTATTTTATCCTACAGGAAATTGTCTCCAGAGGCTAAGCTCCTTCAACCTTATAGAACTCTGCGCAGCAATGGATTTAACTTGCAGATCCACAGGAAGTAAGTGCAGAATGACGTTGAGGACAGCAATAGGGCATATTCTACAAGCACCAGTGATGCCCACACATGCAGTTCTCTGCACTCTCTCTAGTTTAGTGGTGTTGTAGCCCTTCTGAAGAGCTACCCACCAAACTAGGCAACCGCATGTCAAAATTGGCAGAATCACTAAGTTGTACATCCAAACGACACGTGGCTTGAGATCCCATTTTTTGCCAAACATAGATTTGCTGGCGTAGTAGACTATACTGGCCTGCTTAACTGGATTTTCTATGTGCAGCTTCCAGTGGAGCTTGGGGTCAAGTAGACACTGGTTGTTTAGACTTGGAAGCTTAAAAGGTGGAGGGTTGTATTTCCTGGTGAATAGGATCAACTCCGTTTTGTCAGATTTGACTCTGAGACCGCAACTGGCAGCCCAACTACTGAGTGTAGCCAGTACACCATCCAAAACTTCCGCCACTACTGATTGGAGGGGTCCTGAGACCATTAGGACCAAGTCATCGGCATATGCTACCACCTTTACCCCACCTCTGTTTTTGCGGTACCTTTTATAATTCGAGTATTATGAGATGTGATAATTAGGTTCCCGGATTTTGTCAATAAAGCATTAGAAAATCAACCCTTTGCGGTCGAGGCTTTCGTAAGTCGTCGGACAAGTCAGTGCCGCCCGTCTGGCTAAAGCGAAGAGTGACCACCTCATATACCATCAAAAAAGGTGCTTGCAAATACCAAAGATAAGCAAAAACCTTTATCAAAATTCATTTGTATTAGAATCGAGCCACTCAACAAAACCGGCCGTCCAACATTCGGAAGCGCATAGGTTCGAAATCCCGGGCATAAAACACTTATTGATTGAAAAAGTTTATCGGCAGGTCATGGCAAGCCGCAGCGTGAAAAATATCGTCATAAAAAACCATCGGTCGTTCGGAGCCGCCTTAAACTGTAGGTTCCTCCATTTGTGAAACAATATCAAGACGCGCGTCACAGATAGGCAAAGGAGTTATATACAGAGTCCGGCACTCGAAGTGTAACCAATTAAAAATGCCACAAATTTAGTTTGGAAAATTACTTTTATTCAATTCAAAGTAAGAAATGTGTGAAAATAATACAAAATTAAGAATCAATTTACTTTTGCTCGACATGACCACCTTTTGCTTTGACTATGGCTATATACGGTCCAGAAACGAATCGCAAGCTGCCCGAATGTGACTTGCAGGTATTTTGGCCCACTAGCGAACAATGGCTTTTTTCAGCGCTTCGAGACTGGTGAATCTTTTAGTTTGAATCTTGCTCGCCAAAATAGCCTAAAGAGAATAATCCATCGGATTCACGTCTGGTGAATTTGAGAGCCATTGTGTATGCGTTATAAAGCTCGGAACGTCGTTTTTTAGCCATTCGTGGTTCACTCGAGCTTTGTGAGACGAGGCCGAGTCCTGTTGAAACGTCCATGGTCTGCCACCGAAATGTTTGTCTGCCTACGGCTTCAAAGCAACCTTCAAAATACTTTCCCGATAATATTGCGAATTTAGCTTACCGCCCAGCTCGCCAGGCTCGATGAAAACGATTGGATTACCTGTGGCGGGTGCTGCCTCCTGGTGGCCAATCGAAGACCCAAATGCTCGCATCAAATAAACCCTATCGTTTTGGGAGTTTACGAATTGCTCAATTTGAAAAATTTTCTCGTCAGAAAACGGATATTGACCCCTTTCGGCCAAGCGAAGCAACTCCGTCGTTCTCTCAAGTCTGACTTGTTGCTGCTTTGGTGTGAGATCATGCGCCTTTTGGATCTGGTAAGGCTTGACTTTGAGATCATTTTTCAGTATGCGACGGATGCTACGGTCAGATACTTTCAGTTCTTTTGGCTTTTTTGATTGGCATTTAGTCGGTGATGTCGCTCGAGGCGCTTCTTTAGTTTTTGGACCATTTTACGTGACGTTGCAGTCTTTCAATGACCACCTCCATAACATTTCGCGATGCCACCAGTGGTGCGATAAACAAAAACTTTATTTACTTTAGGTCTTAAGCCAAAAAAGTCCATTTTAAATAAAACAAATCGGGTTTGTGGGGAAAAAGCTTTGTGATGCTCTTATATTTAAGAAACCTCTTTTATTTTGGAAGTCAAGGAAAAATGTTGCTATGCCATTTATTTTGATAACAAGTCACTGTATCCTTAGTCGACATGCTCATAGATTGAAAAAACCTCATTTTGACTATTGTATTATAGAAGCTGCAAGGAGGAAGAGCCTGTCAGGTATCTTCTCTGTCACTTTCCTACATGGCATGCGACTAGTTTTAGATACTTTGGCTCCTCGTTCTTGGATGATACTGATGACCTTAGGGATATAAGTGTCAGCCAGATCAATGGGCTTGCACTTGGAACACAAAGATCTAATTAGAAGTAGCAGGTAAACTGTTTATCGGTGCAGGTAAACTATAATATCACAATATAGCCGCAACGGTCTAAGTGAGCTGGTTTAAAGACCGACTGCCGCTTCTACCTACCCACCTACCTACCTTTTACTTTCAAGCATATTGTGGACAATATCTTCTATTTGATTAAGTTACAACTAATGAAAAAAATTCACTATCGGTGTACTTTCTCTTTCATAAAATAGCTTTGAGTTAATAATGTGTCTTTACTCTGCAGGTGGTAGGTACCTGGAAGAAATAAGTTTACAGTTTTAAAAAATCAACCTATCGCCAATATCTCTGAACTTGCCCCGTAGTCCAAAGTTAATTGGACACACATTTTAAATACACAAAGTTATTTTACAAACTTAAAAACTCACAGGAAGGAGAAGGATGTACACAGTGAAACCTCCCTTGGGCGGCCACTCACTGTCAGTCAACTTTGTTCGACCAAGAGAGGTGTCCTCTCAAAGAGAGAGTGGCTTATTTCAGAACTTTTTATTTTTTAATTAATTGAATGGCAGTTCTTATTTGAATCAAAAATATTGATATTATGTCATTCTAAAAAAATTTGTATTTATTTTTTCAAAAGTCCATGTTTCATTTATGTTTATAAGTACACATAAAGTAAAAATGAAAATAAAAAAAATATTACATTTCACTCAATAAACTATTGTAATACATAAAGCTAGATAAATAGATTCATTACATAAAACGCTTGGAAATTGTCGATGGATTTTTTTTTTCAAACGAAATCTATTTTCTAGATGGTTTTCCCTTTTTTATCAAGCCGAAAGCAACAAAGTCACATTATCCATTTTGACCGAATAATCTCTTTATTTTTGATGATTAGCGCAGGCTCTTTTTTCCAATTTTGAAGCTAATATGGAAAATCGAACTTATTTCTTTTAAAATTTCATGCAGGAGCTCACTGACGATATTATACCAAATGCACTGAATTAATAATTTTTATCTGGAAAAATTATGTTTGCAAAATTTGATTAGTAAAACTTACCTACTGGCAAATGCACGGACAGGCAAATTGTTTTCCTCGTAAACGTTAATAAAATCACGGTGCAAGCCAAAGTAAATGTATGCATGCAAAGGTTTGGTTAGGTTAGGTTGACTTGGCTGGCTGAAAGATAGACCTATTGATCCTTAGTGTTACGAGATGGAGCTAGACCCTTACGTTTCTTTGTAGTAGACATTTTGTTATACGTCTGCGTATTTTGCCAATCTAAGTAAACTTTGGAGCTCTATCCCCGAGAGGTACTCTAACTTCTCATATAGTAAAGCTGCTAAGCATTTTAATCTGGTTCTAGCTAATGCAGAGCAGGAACATAGAGGGTGTTCTAGCGTTTCCCTCTCTTCTAGTTCATTGCAAAGTCTGCAGTTATCGTCGTTTGCCATTCCTATCTTATATGAGTGCGTCGCTAGCAAATTGTGTCCTATCAGGGCTAGTACAAATCTGGCGTTTTTATCTGCACTCTGTGTATACATGATTTTCGCGCTTTTGCAAGTGGCTAGATTATTCCACCTCCTATCTATCCGTATTCACATGTCCGTAGCGATATCTTTGTATACTGTATTTAAAGGTTTCAGTATGTAATTTTCTTATTCAAATAGTGTGTAAAGGACGCTCTTGGTAATCTCATCTACAATTTCGTTTCCTGCAATGCCTTTATGTCCGGGTACCCAATAGATATGCAACCGTCTGTCTGCGGCTAATCTCTCTATGGCTTCCCTGCTTCTTAGAACATTTTTAGATGAAATTTCATATGAGTTTATTGCTTTCATCGCAGCTTGGCTGTCAACGTATGTATTTATTTTGGAGTTGCTTGATGTCTTTGCGAATGCTATTTCCGCAGCCTTACCTACCGCAAAGACTACTGCTACTGCAGTGGTCAGGAAGCTTAAATGGCTACCTGATGCCTAGCTCTGCGCAGTAGATCCCTGCCCCTACTCCTTCGAACATTTTCGAGCCATCAGTAAATATATTAAGAGTATTTGAGTTCGGTTTCATTCCTTTTTTCCATCCCTCTTCTTCCAGTGTTGTTCGGAATTTCATCACCCAATTGCATTTCAGAGTCAGGTAAATTCGCCTGTCGCGCTGAGTCTTACGGCGGATTTAACTGCTAAGCATTCCGTCGCAATATCAATCGGTGACAAGTTGAGTATTCTTTCAAGCGTTGCCGTTGGAATAGTTCTCAATGCACCTGTTGCGCAGAGTGCACCTAGACGTTGAATACTTTCCCTAGGCTTTTTATATGTAGGTCTTCTTAGCGCAGTCCACCACGCCAGGGCGCCGTATAGTAATATTGGCTGTTCTATAGCTGAGTAGCACCAATACATACATTATAGCAGGAGATAGACCCCATGTAACTCCCAGCATATTTTTGCATGCGTATAGTGCGTTACTGGCCTTTTACTTCCACTCTAATATATTGTGCTTCCATGATAGTTTACTATCCAGAATTACTCCAAGGTACTTTGTGTGGTTTTTATGAGTTAGCGCCACGTCGTTTAGCTTCGGGGTTGACAAAAGGAGAGTTTGTACCTGCTAGTAAAAAGTGTCATATCCGTCTTATCAGCATTTATATCCAGGCCTGCCTGTGTTGTCCATTGGTGCACTGCTGTGAGTCTATTATTCATTATGTCACTCACGGTGTTTAGGTATTTGCCTGTCACTACTATGGCTATGTCATCTGCATATGCTACTATCATAGTTTCGATGCCGTGCCTTCAAATTTCTTTAGTAACTCATTAACAGCGAGTAGCCAGAGATGTGGCGATAGAACAACACCCTGTGGCGTACCCTCGCATTCTACTTTAGTGAGTTTAGCTTCGTTCCATTCCGCCCTTATTATTTTACAACCTAACAGGTTCTTTATCCGTGAATAAACAGCGGGCTCTGTATTCGTTGTGTTTAAGCCCCTTAAAATGGCTTCTCTCGACACATTGTTGAGAAATACTCTTAAAGCATATTCCTTGTACTCTATGTGTGCATGAAAAAGCAACACACTTATCCGAGCAGTTCCCTTTTCTGCTTCAGTAAGTAGCTCACTCACATTTTTTTATATTTGGTCTGCCTAGAAGGAGGTCGCCTCCGCTCAGAAGAGGTTTTTGTGTAAATTTTATGAAAAATAACAGTCCGTGTCCGGCCAAGAGAGCGTCTGCTTAATAGAGGATAATATATTCCGAAATTTGTGCTTTAAACCTGGTAAAGGAAAAATGTCTCTTTGAGGGAGATGTCCATCTTATAGAGGTGTCCATTAGGAAATGTATTATCCATTTGTACATCTAAAGGGTGGTTAAATTTTAAGGGTCGATATTAAATGTGAACCGTACCTTAAACGCCAAGCTTTTTCTGCATTGCATTTGACATTTTTCATTTTCAGACTAACTCAATTTGAACCATGGAAAGACACACAATCGAGCAACGCGTTAAAGTTATTCAGGCTTATTATGAAAACGGGCGTTCAAATTAAAATGCATATCGCGCACTTCGTGAAGAAAATCATCTTCAGTGATAAGGCACATTTTCACCTCAGTGGATTCTTCAATGAGCAAATTGCCGCATTTGGGCGAATGATAATCCAAGAGTGATTGCCGAAAAACCAATGCACCCACAAAGAGTGACTGTTTGGTGCGGTTTATGGGCCGGCGGCATCATTGGGCCGTACTTTATCCAAAATGAGGCCGCTCAGGCAGTTATTGTGTATAGTGTTCGCTTTCGTGAGATGATAACGAACTTTTTATTGCCTGAATTGGAAGATATGGATGTGGACGATATGTGGTTTCAACAGGACGGTGCCACTTGTCACACAGCTAACGAAACAATGGCTCTTTTGTGCGAAAAACCCAAATTTGGTGGCCGAATAATCTCACGTCGCGGCGATCTCAATTGGTCGCCAAGATCATGTGATTTGACACCGTTCGTCTTCTCTCTTTGAGGTTATTTGAAAGAAAAGATGTACGTCGATAAGCCAATAATAATTCAAGAGCTAAAGGATGAGATAATTCGGCACATTAACGGCATAGAACTTCAATTATGCCTCAGCGTCATCGAAAATTTTGACCATGGGATGGAGGTGTGCCGCCGAGGCCGCGGCGTCTATTTGGCCGATATTTTGTTTAATACGTATTTGAGCCACACCAGTATTATCGTAATAAAGAAAAATGATAATAATTTCCTAAAAAAAGTGTATTGTATTCAAAATCAACACCGGCCCTTGGAACTTAACCACCCTTTAGTTGTCTACATATGAGCGTGCGCGGGTGCAGATGTACGAAAGAAGGGATGTTGGAGTTGTTAGCCAGTACTTATACTCATACAAACAATATTATGAAAGTTTGACCAAAACAATGAGCTATAACTGCAACTACTTCGCATGGCAAGTGATGAAGGTACAGAAGTATTGGAGCAATAAGCAGTTTTGTTTTATGAGTACTGGGCCTAAAGGATAATACATGCCAGCGCAATCCGTGTAAAAGCAGAGATGGAAGGGTATATGGAAGAAAATAGATGGTAAGGGCTATGTTATGTTGGTGTTGAGTTAGAAAATTCCTTCCACATACGAATGCATGCATAGATTAAAGTGGAGAAAACGACCGACACTCTACAGCAAAACTCAACACAAAAAGAACAACAAACAAAATCGCCAAACAAGGCTATAATAATGCCGATGGCAGCGCAGCACAAAATGTGTACAATAGTTGCAGCGCCATAGTTGAGCATACAAGCGACAACAAACGCACACACAAATACGTGTACGGCTGTTGGTTGCCATACGTGTCTGCATGCTACGAATACAATGCACCGCACAGGAAAATTCTCCTGAAAGCAATTTACAAAAGTTTTTCCATCAAAATCCGCTGTCAGGATAAATATCCTGAAAATAGCCAGGCGTATGCTGAGGCAGCGGCAGCAGCAGCACAAAAAACAGCAACAACAACAGTGAAAATAATCGCCAGCTAAGGCAACTAAAGCTCTGGAAATATGATTTATGAATGCCTGCCTGCCTGCTCACTTATGTGTATACGAGTGCACCGTTATAACTAAGTGTGTGTGTATATGTGCACATACTTGTATACACCGAACAGCGGTGCTCTCCAACTCCATATGTTTCACTATCCTCTGTCATCCTCTGCACTGCTGTCGTCACTTAAACGGTTCTCATTCTATTGGCCCACTTCCTGGTGTAGTGCACAAAAATTTTAAATAAAAAAAAAGAAAATTGGGAGTAGAATGTTAAATAGCGCGAATGGTTCCTTAAATTATGCCACATCCTCTGCTGCATTTCATGTTTGCGGTCATCTTCCTCCATCGCTATCTCTATCCCTCTCTCCATCTGCAGTTTTGTTGCTTCACATCACATCAACCTAGTAACGTTCGGAACATTCCTCCATTTATCGTCATTGTTGCCATATTTTTTCGTTCTTTCACCTTAATAGCGGACACCATATTTTCTCCGATATTCCAAAGCATCGACGCTTTCACCTCCACTTCAGTGTCAGAACTAAGTAAAATTATTTTTCTCCTTTCATCGCCTTATGTGTGTGTGTAAATCACTTCAAGTAAGTATTTTAAATTGCGCGCATTTAACAAGCAACAATAAAAAATAACAAAAACACAAAAAACCCATTGTTCAAACTTAACACAATAAAGACAATGTGATGTATGCTAAGACAATAAATTGCTGGGTCATGGCGGGACAGCACTGGGTACTTGTGGACAGCCGTAGTTCATAGGTGGAAAGAAAAGAAATATAACGCTTTTCGAGCATTGCTATAAATATATATATTCATTTATTATTTTACTACGTGCATTAAAAATACTTGCAGGTAAAACGAAGTAGGTTAATATTTTGACTCAGATCGAGTAAAATTAAGAACAAATGCTATTCGGTGGTTTTTTCTGATTTATACGAAGAAAAATTAGAAAAATTAGAAAGAAACAACGGGGCTCGTTTGGAAAATCTGTACAGAAATAAAAACTACTCAATTGTTTGGGGTAAACCTTTTTTATTTTTCGAAATAGCCTCCTTTTAGGTAGATACCCATGAAATGAGACTTTTTTTCAATTTCAAACGTTTATTAACAAAAAATGGTTACAAATTAAATATTAAAAATAAAACCCATCGCTAGCGGCACATTTTCCCATCTCTCAAGCATTTAGTGGATGCCGCACCAAAAAAATTGCCCGTCTTTGGCCGCAAACCAATAATCGAGCCATTTTATGGCTTCTTCGTGAGAATTGAAGCGCTGCTCGGAAAGTGCGTGGCCCATCGATGCAAACAAATGATAATCGGAAGGCGCCAAGTCTGGTGAGTAAGCCGCATGCACCAGCGGTTCCCAATCGTACGTCTCCACCAATTCCCGGGTCGCTCTTGTTCGATGTGGCGGTGCATTGCCATCAAGAAAAAATACTTTGTGACGCCGATCGGCATATTCTGGGCGTTTTCGGTGTACAGCGCTGTTCAAATCGGCCAATTGTCGTTGGTAGCGTGCACCGTGAACTGTTTCACATGGTTTTAATAGCTCGTACCAAATCATACCACGCTGATCCCAGAAAAGCACACAGCATAGCCTTGCGACCGAAGCGATTTGATTTTTCCGTTTGTTTTTGGCTTGCGGCCGGGCGATCGTTTACGCTTGGGATTGGAGAAATACACACATTTTTCATCACCCGTAACGATTCGATGCAAAAAGGACTTTCTATTGAACCGGGAGAGCAGCATTTCACAAGTGGTTTTTCGGTTCTCTTGCTGCCTTTCTGTCAGTTCATGCAGCACCCATCTTCCAACCTTTAAAATCATGTCCATGTCTTTCAAACGTTTGGAAATGGAATTTAGGCTGACTCCCAACTGTTCTGCCAACATTTATTGCATTTGACTATAATCTTCATCCAACAATGTTTGCAGTTCGGCGTCCTCAAACTTTTTTGGTGGCCGGCAACGGTCCTCGTTCTCCACGCTGAAATCACCCCTTCGGAATTTTTCAAACCACCTAGAGCACTGTGCTCTACTTAGAGCATGTCCGCCCTAGCTTCTATGTATAAGCATTTGATGAGCTTGAGAAGCGTTTTTCTTCAATTGATAACAGAAAATCAACGATGTCCGCAAATCGTAGTTTGAAGGCACGAAATTCGACATTTTTAAGATGCCTTAGTTTTTTGATGCCTTCCGAATAATAGGATTTGTCCAAGTCTGAAAAATAATCATTCCCTTCTGCAATCTCATCCCCCTTTGAATAAAATCTTTTTCTAGCCAACCATTTATTCACATTAGGGAACAAAAAGTAATCCGAAGAATCTGAGGGAGCCAAGCCTGGAGATTAAGAGTGATATGAAACGAGTTATTTCTATTAATTTTGCGACCAAAAGTTCTGAGGCCAGCTGGTGTTTTCTCGTGATGAGAAAGGAAAATCACTCAACTTCTACGATTCAAACGAATGCTTTCTTCTTCTTCGCGATAACCGCTTACGCGATTTTGGCCGAGTTTAACAAAGAGCGCCAGTCGTTTCTTCCTCGTGCTAACCGGCGCCAGTTAGATACATCAAGTGAAGCCAAGTCCTTCTCCACCTGATCTTTCCAACGCAGAGGAGGCCTTCCTCTTCCTCTGCTACCACCAGCTGGTACCGCATCGAATACTTTCAAAGCCGGAGCGTTTCTATCCATTCGGACGACATGACCCAGCCAACGAAGCCGCTGGATCTTTATTCGCTCCGCTATGTCTATGTCGTCGTAAAGCTCATACAGCTCATCGTTCCATCGCCTGCGATATTCGCCATTGCCAACGTGCAAACTTCCAAAAATCTTCCGCAGAATTTTTCTCTCAAACACTCCAAGCGTCACTTCATCGGATGTTGTCATTGTCCAAGCTTCTGCGCGATACGTTAGGACGGGCATGAGGAGAGCCTTGTAGAGTGTTAGTTTTGTTCGTCGAGAGAGGTCTTTACTGCTTAGTTGCCTACTTAGTAGCAAATTAGCACTTGTTGGCAAGAGAGATTCTACGTTGGATTTCAAGGCTGACATTGATATCGGTGTTAATGCTGGTTCCTAAATAAACGAAGTCCTTTACAAGCTCGAAATTATAACTGTCAACAGTGACGTGGGTGCCGATACGCGAGTGCCCCGACTGTTTGTTTGAAGACAGGAGGTACTTCGTTTTGTTCTCGTTCACCACCGGACCCATTCGCTTTGCCTCTTTATTCAGTTTGGAGAAGGCAGAATTAACAGCGCAGTTGCTAAGATTGATGATATCGATATCATCGGCATACGCCAACAATTGTACGCTCTTATAAAATATTGTGCTTGAGCGATTAAGTTCTGCGACTCGTACGATGCTCTCCAACATCAGGTTAAAGAAGTCACACGACAGCGAGTCACCCTGTCTGAAACCTCGTTTGGTATCAAACGGCTCGGAGAGGTCCTTCCCAATTCTGACGGCGCTGCTGGTGTTGAGCAACGTCATCCTACATAGCCGTATTAGTTTTGTGGGGATACCAAATTCAGATATCGCGGCATACAAGTAACTCCTTTCCGTACTGTCGAATGCAGCTTTGAAATCGACGAAAAGATGGTGTGTGCCGATTCTCCTTTCGTGGGTCTTTTCCAAGATTTGGCGTATTGTAAACGAATGCTTTACATAAAGAAATAAAGCGATCTGGCTGAAATTTGGATGTTCTTCCAATAGATGCTCGTAACTAGATATAACCCCAATAGGTAGTAATGTCATCTCTCTGACTTTGCACGTACTTTTCAAACGGCCCTCGTAGCTATAAATATTTCTTATATAACTCTGTACAGCGTGGTCCATGTAGCGGATATTTTTTTAATTATATCCAAATTTCACAGTGAGAGCTCTCTGCTGATTGAAATGAGTTGCCTTAAGTTCGTGCAGCGTTGGGAATATTTCCCGCGTTCGACTCGTCACTTCTCTGCTCGCTATGTTTTAGGATCTGCTCGCTTTACCAAAAATTTACACGTGAAAGGAACAACAGAATTATCAAGCAATATTCGCTGTTAGCTGGAAGGGGGATACCTCATAAAACTGGTATTTTCGTTGCTGCCAGCTTTCTCTTCTGATATTAAGTGAGTTTCATAGGACCGCGTACGTAGAGAGTAAATTTATTTGTTGTTTCAGCTTTGCGAAATCTCATTTGGTGTTGTCCGTCGTGTTCGCACATGGCAGCTCCGTTCCTAGCAACTATTTACATATCAACAATATTTCAGTTTCCTATTATTTTTTTAAGTTCTGTAGCTCTTAAAAACACCCGATATAACTCCCATTCTCTGTGAGTTAATTTAATTCCAAAAATTAACAGGCAGCTCAAATAGCATTTTACTAAAATATGTGTGTTTATTTAAACTTCGATCCGGATTGAATTAACACTTCCTTCCTTGTTTTCTTTTCCTAATTTACGCAATGCAAAAATCTAAAAATTTAATTTATCAAAGGAATTTAACGAAAACTCCAAAAATACTACCCAAGCGCAATTAAGAGGCAATACTCGATAGGCGATGCCTAAATGTTCCTCGAACAGCAAGGCAAATACAAATACAACTACTGGCTACAAATACCAGAAACAATTAATGCAAAGAAGTGCCAGGGTAAGGTGTGATAACAAATTTGAACTGCCGCCACAGCACTTGCAACATTCTGAAGAAGTGTCACAGTGAGTGCACCAAAAATATTATCCCCGGCCACATTTGCTACCAGCCCGAGGATATGAGCAAGCACGAGTTTTCGTATGCCTTTTGCAAAAGACTCGAATGCATAGGCCTGGTTGCAGCTGCCAATGTGGCAGATTGCCATTAACCGCATCGTCGCACATTAACACTTGGCAAATGAGTTGAGTTGAGTTGCAGGCGTATGTATATATCTGGCATACTTTCGATTTAAGTAGTCACATCGGTCGCCTGTAAGTTTGTATAAGCTTTGCAAATGATGCAAATCTCTTGCACCCAACAGCAGCAGTGTATTCAACGCGCGCCACACATTCAAATCATCTTGTAACAACTCCGACTTCCTGGTATCATGCATCCAACAATAAAGCAAAAACAACACTAGTTACTCATACATGCGCACACACAGAGTTGTATTCAAGTGCAGGATGTTAAGGTAAATATGGAAATATTCAAGATCAGACAGCAAAAGTGTTGCAGCCATCTCAGAATGGACGTCAGTCAGGTGCCTTTTGCACTGCTATTTACACTTTTGCTCGTGCCACGTGAAGGTGGGTCCCTTGAATGCGCTAAAAGCAACATATCTGGTATACTCGTATAAATATCAGTGAGGGGAGCTTCAGTTTAATGCAGATCCTGGTACGCAACTGCCTGCATAAGCCAAGGACTCGTAAACAAATCTTGTGCCTACAAATGACTGAATGGTAGAGAGAACGGCTGATTATGCTGCAAAAGGTTCGGTGCACTTAGTTAATGGACCAACTGTGTAGCTGTGTGTGCTGTAATGCATACGCATTTGCTGATGGCTCAACTTGTGACAATTTGCAGTGAGTGGCGACACTTTTTCTTTCTTCTTTTGTAAAATTTTAGATGGGTCAGTGTTATTTATTACACAACGAATTGCTTTTTTCACAACAACAAAATGTTTTACTACATACGAAAAGTCATCTTGTGTGAAATAAAAGGTGGTTAAGTTCCAAGGGCCGGTGTTGATTTTGAATACAATACAATTTTTTTAGAAATTTATTATCATTTTTCTTTATTATGACAATATTCGTATGGCTCAATTACGTATTAAACAAAATATTGGCCAAATGGCCGCCGCAGCCTCGGCGGCACATCTCCACCCGATGGTCCAAATTTTCGATGACGCTGAGGCATAATTGAGGTTCTATGCCGTTAATGTGTCGAATTATCTCATCCTTTAGCTCTTGAATTATTGCTGGCTTATCGACGTACACCTTTTCTTTCAAATAACCCCAAAGGAAGAAGTCCAACGGTGTCAAATCACATGATCTTGGCGGCCAATTGGCATCCCGCGACGTGAGACTATTCGGCCATCAAATTTTTCGCGCAAAAGAGCCATTGTTTCGTTAACTGTGTGACAAGTGGCACCGTACTGTTGAAACCACATATCGTCCACATCCATATCTTTCAATTCTAGCCATAAAAAGTTCGTTATCATCTCACAATAGCGAACACTATTCACAGTAACTGCCTGACGGGCCTCATTTTAGAAAAAATACGGCCCAATGATGCCGCCGGCCCATAAACCGTACCAAACAGTCACGCTTTGTGGGTGCATTGGTTTTTCGGCAATCACTCTTGGATTATCATTCGCCCAAATGCGGCAATTCTGCTATTGACGATTCCACCGAGGTGAAAATGTGCCTCATCACTGAAGATGATTTTCTTCACGAAGTGCGCGATATGCATTTTGATTTGAACGCCCGTTTTCATAATAAGCCTGAGTATCTTTAACGCATTGCTCGATTGTGTATCTTTCCATGGTTCAAACTGAATTAGTCTGAGATTGAAAAATGTAGAATGAAATGTAGAAAAAAACTCGACCCTTAGATGGGGTTCGCATTCAACATCGGGCCTTAAAATTTAACCACCCTTTATATAGAGCTATGGGTATCACTCTCACGCAGCTAAAAAAAATCACCCGATAATTATGAAAATTACTTTTTTGTTTTTCAATATCGATTTACAGCTCTTCATACGAAGTGCTGCAAAGGCACAAAATATAAAAGGCATCCCTCTAACAGTAGGGGGTGAAGGAAAAGGCAAAAGGCTAAAGGAGGTGAGGAAATATTGAGGAGTTCACAAAATTTTCTTTTTGTTTTTTTAGAAGTATTTTCCCTTTAAACTTTAAGCCAAATAATTGTCGCTCTAAGAGAAAAAAAAATTTTCTACAGGTTTCTTTTCTGCTGATAGAAAAAAAATTAACTCCGGCCCATTGTTTTGGTAAATAAATTGTTTTTTAGTTTTTTCTTAAAATTTAAAAAAATTGTTTAAAAAAATTTAAAATTTGTAAATGTTTAAAAACAAATTTTTTAAATATTTTCTTAATTTCTTTTTCAGATTTCGATAACTTTAATTTTTTTTAACTTGGAATTTTTACTTTCAAATGTGAGCTAATTCTTATGGAGAAACAAAATTAAAAAAATAAATAAATAATTGGCGCGTACACTTCTGTTAGGTGTTTGGCCGAGCTCCTCCTCCTATTTGTGGTGTGCGTCTTGGTGTTGTTCCACAAATGGAGGGACCTACAGTTTCAAGCCGACTCCGAACGGCAGATATTTTTATGAGGAGCTTTTTCATGGCAGAAATACACTCGGAGGGTTGCCGTTGCCTGCCGAGGGGCGACCGCTATTAGAAAAATGTTTTTATTAATTTTGCTTTCACCGAGATTCGAACCAACGACCTCTCAGTGAATTCCGAATGGTGATCACGCACCAACCCAATCGGCTACGGCGGCCGCGGAGAAACAAAATTACATGATTGAATTTTGATTTTGAACGGACGCTTCATTCACTGCGCGTTCCAATCGGTGTAGTAAAGCGAAATCTCTTATTTTTTCCTGGCCTTTAGCATAGTTAGAACGACTCGATTTAGCTCAAATATGCACGCTTTTGGACAACAACTTGTCGTCCTTTCGAAAGGAATTATATACCTGTAGTGCCTCTCCTAAAAGTCCTCACCTCCGCGGTAAGCACTTGCTGCCAGGTTCCCGGATGCAAAATAGCCGCCCAAAAAAGCGATTGTTGCTTCTGGCGAATTACTTTTAAATGCGTGGCCTGCCGTTGTTCACAATTCCTATCTTATTCAAATATACATGCAAACACACATTTCTATTGGTCAAAGCTGTCTATTTTGGGACGACACTCGGTTCATTTCTTGACAGTACAGGTAACAATTAAAAGTTATTGACGATGACAAAAGACCGCCACAAAGCTACACTTTGATACCTTAGCTTGCTGCAGAGCTCACAATAATCAATTTAATTCCTGCCAATAGTGGCAGATAAAAGGAAGGGCCTCTGCGTAGGAAAGTTTGAATTTTTAAGTAGCATTCGTTAGAATGAAGAAGAAGCCATAGGCGTGTCCAAAATCGCTTAAGCGGTTTTTGCGCCAATCAGAAACAAGAAGAAGAAGACTTGCTTGCGGAGTCCAGTGCAAGATATCTAAGGTAAACAAATATATCTGCATCAACTTCATTAAAAATAAAACCAGCAGAAGTGAACTTAAACTCTTCAGTAAAATATAGTTTAATACCATTGAGAAATAGCACAACAAACGAAGCAACTCACCTCTTAGGAAATAAGTACAACGACGTATTCTGAATTACTGACATAAAAATAAAATTTTGTTTTTAATAATCAATTTATAATGCTCTATTAGCTCCTTAACCGTCTCAATCTGTCGAACATTCTTATAAATATTTTTCGCCAAATCCTACATATCTTCAATTGGGCTTAGGTCTGGGCTTAGCGCTGCCCATTCCGACATCGGTATTAGATATTAGGTAATTAGCTGAAACAACCTCTTTAGTAGTGTAGGAGATAAAATAGAAATTGATGAATAAATATTTTTTGAGAAAAATAAAAATTCACCACATTTTCTGAACACACCTCGTACTTTAGCTTATTTAACTTCAAGTCAAGCTCTTCTCGTTTTTTCATGATACGAGCTTTCAATTAGTTTGACATCAAGTTTTATGCCAAGATATCTGGCCTCGTCGACGCATGAGATTATCAAGGAAAATTTACTTCTAAGTTATTAACTTAATTTACTTATAAGTTACGTTACAAGTGTACTACAAAGATTTTATTTACGATCTCATACGATACAAAATATCACCACAATGCTGAATCAAAAAATTTAAAAAAAAATTGCATACAAAGAATGCTTAATTATTAAGAGAAAATAAATCAGTTGAAATAAAAATGCATAAATACTTCTTTCCTTCAAGCAGATGTACAGAAAATAGAAAAACAATGCAGAGCCTTGCGAGTCTTAATCCAACACTCCACGAAATGAGCAACAAGATCTCGGAAATTTTTTTCTAAAACATGGTATACCAAAAGATATTGAGCTTTGTTCTAAACCATAGTGCGCGCCAGCCAACACAAGCCGATCATGGAACAAAACCCACCACCTTTAGACAGAGGGAAATTTTTTACTTAACCAACTACTTAATATGCACCCTTATTATATTACGTGCACATATGTAACTTCTTCATTACACGTACATATCGCACTTGTTACGTTAAAGCGTAACAACTCAAAATGAAAAGGAAAAGAGTAACAACTCAAAAATTTGTTATCTTAGCGCAACTACTAAACAAATAAGAATGAAACAACCGTTATATTGTTTTTAATGATATTTTCGTGCAATTACATATTTTTTTCCTTGTAATACCTATTCTATTAATATTTACGGAAACAGTTTTTCGTCTCTACTGAAAATGTTCAGATTTTGAGTTGTTACGCTTTAACGTAACAAGTGCGATATGTACTTAAATGTATAAGTATTCCTACACACGAATTTATCTTCCACGACATACAGCCGTTGAAAAATACTTAAGAACGATGCGTTGGCAACCATATATGCGAATGTTGCATCGAGTAGAATGCCGTAACGGTACTTTTTACACTGGAATGTATTTGCTATGCTCACATTCCTTGAAATGCGTTCCTTTAGCTATTTCTCTTCGCATGAATTTTTTGCATTTTAGTGAAGCGCTGATATAGGTTGGCAAAAAAGTCTTGCGGTATTTTTATTGAATTTTCAATTGTTCATAAAATTGGTTATAATAATGCGATTTAAGTCAAATATGCGCCGTTTTGTTCGATGACGAGTTCCCAACGAGATACCAACTTCATAATGCCCCTCTTATAGAAGCTCGCTTCCCTATTGTCAAAAAACTCGGAGAGCCAATTTTCACAGGACTCTCTTGTGGACAACTTCCGACTACCAAGCTCGTCCGCCATGGACAGAAATAGGTGGTAATCACTTGGTGCGAGACCCGGACTATATGGTGGATGCAAAAGAACCTCCCATCCGAGCTCCCGGATCTTTTGGCGCGTCACCAAAGATGTGTGTGGCCTGGCGTTGTCCCGATGGAAGACAATTCGGCCTCTGTTGATCAAAAATGGCCTCTTCTGCATGAGTGCTGCATTCAAGCGGTCCAGTTGTTGGCAGTATAGGTCCGAATTGAGCGTTTGGCCATAGGGGAGCAGCTCATAGTGGATGATTCCCTGCCAATCCCACCAAACACACAGAAGAACCTTCCTGGCCGTCAATCCAGGCTTGGCCACCGTCTGGGCAGCTTCAACGCTTTTCGACCACGACCGTTTGCGCTTCACGTTGTCGTAAGTCACCCACTTTTCATCGCCAGTCACCATCTGCTTCAAAAACGGGTCGATTTTGTTGCGATTCAGAAGCGATTCGCATGCATCCATACGGGCAAAAATGTTTTTTTGCGTCAAGTCGTGTGGCACCCATACATCGAGCTTCTTTTTGAATCCAAGCTTCTTCAAATGGTTTATAACGGTTTGATGACTCATGCCCAGCTCTTGGCCGATGTTACGCCTGCTACTATGCCGGTCTCTTTCGATCAATTCAGCGATTTTATCGCAATTTTTGACGACAGGCCTTCCGGACCGTGTCGCATCTTCGGTCACCTCTGCCCCAGAACGAAAACGTTGAAACCATCGTTGTCCGGTGGAAATGGAAACTGTGTCGGGTCCATAAACTGCAGAAATTTTATTGGCAGCATGAAATGCATTTTTGCCTTTATCGTAGTACTGTAAAATATGCCGTATTTTCTCTTTATTTTGCTCGATGTTTGCGACGCTATAACTCACGAACGACTAAAAGCAAACAACAATTAATCAAACACGTGTTAGCACGTGAAAAGAGCTTTCCAAAAAGCTCTAGCGTGAACCGATGCGACAAATACAACTAGAACTACGCGCTTGCAAAGACAAGCTTGCGGAAATACCGCAAGACTTTTTTGCCAACCTTTTTTTAATACTTTGAAATATTTTATATATTATATAAAACAGCAGAAAACATTGCCCGAAAAAAGAAAGCGCGAAAGACAACTCAATCTGGCTGGAAGAGTGCAGCTGAAGAGTGCAGCTGATATCCATCGAACAATTTTTGTTCAACTGGAAAGGCCAATAACGAAAATAATAGTTGCGCTGCGATTGGCAGAAGTAGGGTTTCACGGCCGACAGGCAACGCCACATTGAGTTTGCTCGAAAACACAAAATCTGATCTCAAAATCAGCGTCGTTATATTCTATTTAGCGATTAAACGAAACTAAATAGAGTTG
Organism: Anastrepha obliqua; assembly: GCF_027943255.1. NCBI lineage: Eukaryota > Metazoa > Arthropoda > Insecta > Diptera > Tephritidae > Anastrepha > Anastrepha obliqua. Next base: position 38,577,982 of record NC_072896.1, read on the forward strand.
ATTCAGAAGGTACGAAGCACGTGCGACGGCCACAACGTGCAGCATTCGACGCCAAGTTTGACTCACCAATCATAAAGCACGGGAGCGGCTCAATAATGGTGTGTGGCTGCTTTTCGTGGAACGGTGTTGGACCAATTTATCGTATTGAATGTTATATGGATGCACTCAAGAATGGAAATATTTCAAAATAAAATGATACCTTATGCGGAAGAGAATTTACCAATGATTTGGAAATATCAGCAAGACAATGAACCGGTGGCGCCTAAGTACTACTTGGGGACAACGGCACTTTAGTGCTACTTGAGGAGATTTCACCTGCCGTGATCTCAAGCACAATACTCGTGTGGCATAAAAAGTTTTCACAGACAACTTGATAACTATCCTGGATTGCGTGTCTTCGAGTGCCAACTAACATATGGGTTTTCCAAACAGAGATGTTATTTTGATATTCAAAGAAAAATGCTATTTTTTAATATAAATGATCGGATGTTTATTTGATTTTAAAGAGGAAGGCATGCCGGTAATAGTGGAAAATAACATCAGGCAATGACCACCACAACCACGCTTACAGGACAATAGCCTTTTCATGAAATTTTCCATAACCGAATTGCAAAGTTGCTGCCCTATGTCCTCGATAGCGAATCCCGTCTCTGAGGTTTTGAATCGACCCTGGGCTATTGGCGTAGACCTTTTCTTTCACGTGGCCCCAAAGAAAAAAGTCACAAGATGTTAAATCAAAATATCTCGGTGGCCAAATGTGATCACCTCTTCGAGAGATAATACCGTCCGGAAACTTTCCCCGTAAAAGATCAATGGTTTCGTTGCTGGTGTGGCACGTAGCGTCGTCTTGTTTAAAATAAACGTTGTCCAGTTCAATACCATCCAATACCGGCCATAAAAAATTGTTAACCATCTCTCGATAGCGCAATCCATTCACCAATAACACCTGTTATTGGAAAACCCTTTACAATAGAACAACTTTGGGACGACGTCAAAAATTTACCCAGTACGAAAATATCACAAATTTGGTTCAGTTATTTGAATAGACCAAGGCAGCATGGGAATCTATTCCTGTTGAAAGTTGTGGAGGTTTATTAATGTCAATGTAAAGGCGCTTTGCAGCAAAAATATAGCAGAAAAGATTTTCAATAAAATAAAGGGTGATCAATTTAGAGGTTTTGCATTTTAAATTAAAAGGTGTGATATCACACGATCTTGGTGGCGAATTCCCTGGTCTAAGATGGGAAATTCGAGTAAATTACTCACCGAAACAACGACGCAGTAAGTCTATTGTTTCACTGGATATGTGGCAAGTAGCGCCGTCTCGTTGGAACCAAATGTTGTGGAGATAACGAACTTCAATTTCGGGTAGCAAAAAGTCGTCTACCATGGCGCGATAGTGTTCGCCATTCACTGTTACATTGGCGCTAACCTCGTCTTTGAAGAAACACGCCTATGATTCCTCCGGCCAATAGGCCACACCAAAGGGTTGGTTTCAATGGATGCAATGGGCCTCATCGCTGAATACTATAAGTTGGCCTGAGCGGGCAATGAACACTTTTCGCAGAACGTGGGTTTTCGTAATTTAATTGTAAAATTTGTAAACGTTGTTGAGGCGTAAGTTTTTCATGATGAAATGTCAATGAATACTGAAAACAATTATATATTTAGTTTGACAGTAGTCACGCGTGTACCTCCAATCTGATCACCCCTTATTAATCGAAATTCTTCCGTTTGCCTGCATTTTTTATGATGTGATTTTGCTTCATTCTTAAGTATTTTTCTTCAAGGATTTTCGGATTGTATTAACTTTTGTAAAGGGTAGTTAAGTTTCAAGGGCCGGTGTTGATTTTGAATAAAATACAATTTTTTTATGAAATTATTGTCACTTCTCATTATTATGATAATATTGGTATAGCTGGCCACATAGACGCCGCGGTCTCGGCGGCACACCTCCATCCGATGGTCAAAATTTTCGATGAAGCTGAGGCATAATTGAAGTTCTATGACGTTAATGTGCCGAATTATCTCATGCTTTAGCTCGATGTACACCTTTTCTTTCAAATAACCCCAAAGAAAGAAGTCCAACGGTGTCAAATCCCATGACCTTGGCGAATAATTGACATCGCCGCGACGTGAGATTATTCGGCCATCAAATTTTTCGCGCAAAAGAGCCATTGTTTCGTTAGCTGTGTGACAAGTGGCACCGTCCTGTTGAAACCACATATCGTCCACATCCATATCTTCCAATTCGGGCCATAAAAAGTTCGTTAACATCTCACGATAGCGAACACTATTCACAGTAACTGCCTGACCGGCCACATTTTGGAAAAAATACGGTCCAATGATGCCGCCGGCCTAAAAACCGCACCAAACAGTCACTCTTTGTGGGTGCATTGGTTTTTCGGCAATCACTTTTGGATTATCATTCGCCTAAATGCGGTAATTCTGCTTATTGACGAATCCACTGCGGTGAAAATGTGCCTCATCACTGAAGATGATTTTCTTCACGAAGTGCGCGATATGCATTTTGATTTGAACGCCCGTTTTCATAATAAACCTGAATAACTTTAACGCATTGCCCGATTGTGTATGTTTCCATAGTTGAAATTGAGTTAGTCTGAAATTAAAAAATGTCAAATAAAATGTAGAAAAAAGCTCGAGGCATAGGCGTGGTTTACATTCAACATCGGCCCTTGAAACCACCCTTTACATGACGTAAAACAAATTTATGTTTTCCTTCAACTGATTGAAAACATTTAAAATTTATAAAATAAAATCTAATAGGCAAAACATCTACATAAGCGATTTCATTGAAAAAAGTCTCAAATGAAGCGAACTGCGTATCGTTCTTAGGTATTTTTCAATGGCTGTAGGTATGAATGCATGTATGGGTTTACGTACTCTAACACGTCCTCTTACTAATCACAATGTTTATCATCGTGCAAGGCATGACAACATCTTGGCCAACTGGATGGCACGTGTTGCCGATTTTATTCGTCATTGACCTATAAGCGAAAAAGCCAAAGCCGTATTTCCCCATGCGCCAGAGCATTTCATTGTGGTGACTACTTTTTTCATTAGGAGTAATCATATGAGCTTAATGTTAATTTCGCAAAGGCTGTTATAGCAATGACGAGTACAAAACAGTGAAAAGATAGGAGAAAAGAAAGCATAGGAATTTGATATTTACCGCAAAACAGCTGCCGCTGCGTATTTGTTCGTGTCTCAGATCCGTTAGCCTCCTTGGCATGCCTGCTCTGTGTAATCGTTATAGGACATAAGAAAACTTTTCCAACTAATTTTATTGGCCAATATAATCATTTGTTAACTTATTGGTCATGTAATCAGTAGAATTAGACGAAACTATGTACACACATGTAGATACACTTGAAGGCGTTCAAACATACGTATATGAATTGGTAAGCGAAAGAAAGCAAAAAACAAAAATTGCAAATGTTTTTCCTTGAGTTAGAGCTGTTTGTTGATTCGCCCTTTGCCTGCTTTGCTCTGCTCTTGGCATCTGTTAACCAAATTGTCATCAATAACCATCAGATGATTGACTACACCACAAAACTTATCAAAGTGATATTAGGTTAAAATAAAAATAAAAATTCATTCCTTGTTGGCAACAGTCAAGTCAATCTGTACATCTTTTGGATATTTGTACATGGAAAGTTTATTCATTAAGCTTTGTTTATTTACTTTTAAGATACACTGTACAGATATAACTTACAATAAATCGAGAATGCAATCAAATAAAGTAATTAAATGTCAAAATGAGTCCTGCTGCAGCCAACTGAAAAGAAAACCTACAAATACACAAATATAAATACCGTTTTGCAATGTCATTTGTTTGGTATCTCTTAATAAATACATACAGATACACGCACATATACACATACATATGCGGTATGCAATTTGTGTCCACTTCTGTACAGTTATTTTCTGTCATTGTTTAGTTTTCATCCAAATTGCATGTGGAAAATTCATTTCCCATGACAGAAGCGAACTACCTTTGTCCCTTCGGACCTAACAGCACCTGGCGTTACATTATTCAGCATTCACTCACTTATACATACTCATATATGTACGAATATAATGTCTACGTGACTTTTGTGCCATTTTGCATGAAACTGAATATTTAAGAGGGTTTAATTGATAGCTAAAAATTGTAAGAATTTCCACGAAGCATACAAATACGAGTAAATGAAGAAATTGTGATGTTCTGCCCGCCTGAAGGACGATGTATACTCAGTAATTGGAATTATTCTTAAAAAATTAATTAAGTAGGTACACAAATTTTTCACAAAAGGGAGGAGTAAAAAAAAATACCTATTAGTGATCTGCTGCTCGAAGGTTCAAGTCAGATCGAAGTTAGATGACAAAATTCACCTTATAGAATAGATTACGTTTTCTCAACCTACCGCTAGGGAGGGATATACCTACAATGTCCTCTCTCTCTAATTTGTCTGCCTTAGTTGAAAATGATGATTGGAGGATGGTTCCATGTGTAGAAGTCCACGCAAGTGGGGAAAGTTACTGATCGCCATTCACTTGGGAATGGCCAGGACGATTCTTCTGCATATGGTTCAAGCAGCTCACAACGGCCGGGATTAGCCCACGTATCCTCTGGGTAGCTTCCGAACATCCGTTCGGGAGTGAGCTAACGTGAGAAGGCGAAACATTCCAGGATAGCTGGTTGTGCGTTGGGTTTGGGACCCGCCACTTAAAAATCGCCCCCAATGAAAAGTTTTAAAAAGCCTCGGATGAGACCTCCCTATACTGATGACGACCCCTGCAAACGAACTAAGGATTATGATTTGAGGGCATGCACCTGGAATGTCCGGTCCCTTAATGGGGAAGGTGCCTCTGCCCGGCTGGTTGATGTCCTCGTGAGAGTAAAGGCTGACATCACTGCCATCCAAGAGATGCGATGGACGGGGCAAGGAAAGAAAACCATGGGACCTTGCGACGTCTACTACAGCTGCCATGTAAAGGAGCGCAAATTCGGTGTCGGATTTGTTGTGGGAGAGAGACTTCGTCGCCAAGTACTGTCGTTCACTCCGGTGGACGAGCGTCTCGCAACAATCCGCATCAAAGCCCGTTTCTTCAACATATCGCTAATTTGCGCCCACGCCCCGACGGAAGAGAAGGACGATGCGACCAAAGATTCCTTCTATGAGCGCCTGGAACGTTCCTATGAGCGCTGCCCCCGCCACGACATAAAAATCGTGCTTGGCGACTTCAACGCCAGGGTGGGCAAGGAGGGAATTTTTGGTCCCACAGTCGGAAAATTCAGCCTGCACAACGAAACATCCGGTAACGGACAGAGGCTGATCGACTTCGCCGGGGCCCGAAACATGGTAGTCTGCAGCACCAGATTCCAGCATAAGAAGATTCACCAAGCCATCTGGCTGTCTCCTGATCGAAAAACGCGAAACCAGATCGATCATGTTGTGATAGATGGAAGACACGCTTCTAGTGTATTAGATGTACGTACGATCCGAGGACCCAACATCGACTCGGATCATTACCTTGTTGCAGCCAAACTGCGCACCCGCCTCTGTGCAGCAAAAAACGTACATCTACCTACGCAAAGAATGTTCGACATCGAAAAGCTGCAATCACAACAGACAGCCAGAAGATTCGCCACTCGACTCTCACTCCTGCTCTCGGAGAGCACTGCCCAACAACCCGGCATGCGCGAGCAATGGAGCAACATTTCTCGTTCCCTACGTACCGCCGCCGAAGAAGAAATCGGATTCCGGCGAGCCCGAAAAAACAATTGGTACGACGAGGAATGTCATGCTGCCGCAGAAAGAAAGGATGCCGCCTATAGAGCCACGCTGCGATCGGGCGCAACGCGAGCCATGTGGGATCGCTACAGAGAGCTGAAAAAGGAAGAGAGACGTATTATCCGAAAGAAGAAACGAGAGGCCGAAATACGTGAGTGCGAAGAGCTTGAGATGCTGGCCAACAGGAACAACGCCCGAAAATTCTACCAGAAAGTTCGGCGGCTTACAGAAGGTTTCAAGACCGGGGCGTTTTCCTGTAAGAACAAAGACGGCGAACTGGTGACTGACGTACAGAGCAATCTTAGATTATGGAGGGAACACTTCTCGAACCTATTAAACAGTGACAGCTGCGCATGTCACCGAGAAAGTGAAGATCCCGATACCCCAATCGTTGACGACGGAATTGTCGTTCCGCTACCCGATCATGACGAGGTGAGAATAGCGATAACGCGGCTAAAGAACAACAAAGCCGCGGGCGCCGACGGACTGCCGGCTGAGCTATTCAAACATGGCGGCGAGGAGCTGGTTAGGTGCATGCATCAGCTCCTATGCAAAATATGGTCGGATGAAAGCATGCCTGCCGATTGGAATTTAAGTGTGCTCTGCCCAATCCATAAGAAGGGCGATCCTGCAATTTGTGCCAATTACCGCGGGATTAGTCTTCTAAATATCGCCTATAAGGTTCTAGCGAGCGTATTGTGTGAAAGGCTGAAGCCCACCGTCAACCAACTGATTGGACCTTATCAGTGTGGCTTCAGACCTGGAAAGTCTACCATCGACCAAATATTCACAATACGCCAAATCTTGGAAAAGACCCATGAAAGAAGAATCGACACGCACCATCTTTTCGTCGACTTCAAAGCTGCATTCGACAGTACGGAAAGGAGTTACCTGTATGCCGCGATGTCTGAATTTGGTATCCCCGCAAAACTAATACGGCTATGTAGGATGACGTTGCTCAACACCAGCAGCGCCGTCAGAATTGGGAAGGACCTCTCCGAGCCGTTTGATACCAAACGAGGTTTCAGACAGGGTGACTCGCTGTCGTGTGACTTCTTTAACCTGATGTTGGAGAGCATCGTACGAGCCGCAGAACTTAATCGCTCAGGCACAATTTTTTATAAGAGCGTACAATTGTTGGCGTATGCCGATGATATTGACATCATCGGCCTTAACAACCGCGCTGTTAGTTCTGCCTTCTCCAAACTGGATAAAGAGGCAAAGCGAATGGGTTTGGTGGTGAACGAGGACAAAACGAAGTACCTCCTGTCTTCAAACAAACAGTCGGCGCACTCGCGTATCGGCACCCACGTCACTGTAGACAGTTATAATTTCGAGGTTGTAAAAGACTTCGTCTATTTAGGAACCAGCATTAACACCGATAACAATGTCAGCCTTGAAATCCAACGTAGAATCTCTCTTGCCAACAAGTGCTACTTTGGACTAAGTAGGCAACTGAGCAGTAAAGTCCTCTCTCGTCGAACAAAACTAACACTCTACAAGACTCTCATCATGCCCGTCCTTACGTATGGCGCAGAAGCTTGGACGATGACAACATCCGATGAAGCGACGCTTGGAGTGTTTGAGAGAAAGATTCTGCGCAAGATTTTTGGACCTTTGCACGTTGGCAACGGCGAATATCGCAGACGATGGAACGATGAGCTGTATGAGCTTTACGACGACATAGACATAGCACAGCGAATAAAGATCCAGCGGCTACGTTGGCTGGGTCATGTCGTCCGAATGGATACAAACGCTCCGGCACTGAAAGTATTCGATGCGGTACCAGCTGGTGGTAGTAGAGGAAGAGGAAGGCCTCCTCTGCGTTGGAAAGATCAGGTGGAGAAGGACTTGGCTTCACTTGGTGTGTCCAATTGGCGCCGGTTAGCACGAGAAAGAAACGACTGGCGCGCTTTGTTAAACTCGGCCAAAATCGCGTAAGCGGTTATAGCGCCAATTAAGAAGAAGAGAAGTTGAAAATGATCAGAGTTTTTATGACAAAATACAAATGTTGTCATTAATTCTAAAGAGTTTTCCAATAAGAGGTGATATTTTGATATTCAAAGAAAAATGCTATTTTTTAATATAAATGATCGCATGTTTATTTCATCATAAAAAGGAAGGTATGCCGCATCAGGCAAATGACCACCACGACCACGCTTACAGGACAATATTCTTTTCATGAAATTTTCTATAACCGAATTGCAAAGTGGCTGCCCTATGACCTCGAAAGCCTCACGAATTCCATCTCTGAGGCCTTGAATCGACTCTGGGCTGTTGACGTTGATCTTCTCTTTCACGTGGCCTCAAAGAAAAAAGTCACATGGTGTTACATCACAAGATCTCGGTGGCCAATTAAGATCACTTCTTCGAGAGATATACACGGTCCGGACATTTTTCCCGTAAAGGATCAATGGTTTCGTTGCTTGTGTGGCACGTAGCGCCGTCTTGTTGAAAACAAACGTTGTCCAGATCAATACCATCCAATTCTGGCCATAAAAAATCATTAAACATCTCTCGATAGCGCAATCTATTAATTCATAACACATGTTATTGGAAAACCCTATACTTCAAAATCATCTGTTTATGGTTACGGCATGACTAAATGACAATGTCGTAATGTTGCGGCTAGGATTACAGGTATGGTTACGGCTATGGCGTTATGACTACGGCGCTACTAATTGCACATCTCGTCCCGGCATTTACAGACAATGATGGAATTAGTTACAACCCCACTAAAAGATTTAGTCGCCGCTTGGCTATCGGAGTAAATATAGACTTCTCTAAAGGTAGTCACATTTTTGCCTAATCAGATAGTTACCTCTTTAGTGACTAAAACTTCAGCCTGAAATGAGCTGTTAGTGATTAGAAAGACGAAGCAAAGCGCTTACTTTTGGCTTCTTACAGTAGGCACCAAAGACAACTTTATAGTCGAGCCATCAGTAAAGAAGCGAAGCTAGTATTTCCGACCGGGTGTATGTCAACTTACTCACGTCTACCTAGAATTCTAGTATTAAATAACCTATTAAAGTATGGCTCATTCAAACAATAGTCAACAGGATTGGTTGGACCTAGACCGAGTGTCCAACACCTAAACCTACATATGAACTTTTTTTAATCATAAATTTATTGCATAAAAGCTCTTAATCCTAACCAATAAGAAGCAGATAACACTATGTAACAAAAATACAAAATTTCTCAGTCCTTGAGATGTAATTGTTATTTCCTAGTCTGTTATGTCTTAAAAGTATGGAAACCACCTAATATTCCTCGGAAACTTTGCTTTTGTCACCAGGACAATGAGATTCATTAAAATATGCTAAAATTATGAGAAAAACGTGTCTCAGTCTTTTACTACAGAGAAAATCATACAGAACAACACATATAAATCAAAACTAGATTTTATTAAAACTTCAGAAAACCAAAAACATAAAAGTAAATCAGAAGTGGGTGGTTTTTCGACATTTGCGTTTATACTGCGAGCCACTTTCTCTTATCAATCCCCAAATGTAATCTCCCATCATGTTCTCATTGTATTGTCCTTGGTATCGCCGCTCAAAGTCCATTATATCCTGATGGAATCGCTCGCCTTGCTCCTCTGAATATGCTCCCATATTCTCCTTGAATTTGTCAAGATATGCATCCAGAATATGGAGTTTGAGATACATCCTGCAGCCCATTTTGCCGTAGTTCTCCACCAGACTTTCGACCAGCTCCACGTGGTTAGCGGCTTTGTGATTGCCTAGGAACCCCTGTACCACTGACACAAAACTCATCCAAGCAGCTTTCTCAACACGAATGAGCTTCTTGGGGAATTCCTCACACTCGAAGATTTTCTTTATTTGTGGTCCAACGAAGATACCGGCTGTAACTTTCGCCTCAGAGAGCTTAGGGAACAAGTCTTGTAGGTACTTGAAGGCTGAAGAATTTTTGTCGAAAGCTTTGACGAATTGCTTTATAAGACCCAGTTTGATGTGTAGTGGTGGCATCAGTACCTTCTGAGGGTCCACCAAGGGCTCCCACTTGACGTTGTTGCTCCCCACTGTGAATTCAGTTCGTTGTGGCCATTCACGCTTACTGTAGTGTGCACTGTCGTTCCTGCTGTCCCACAGGCAAAGAAAGCAAGGAAACTTGGTGTAACCGCCTTGCAGGCCCATTAAGAATGTCACTATTTCGAAATCTCCGATCACTTCCCAGCCATATTGCTCATACTTCAATGCGTTCAGCAATTTCTTGACATTGTTGTAGTTCTCTTTGAGAGATACTGAATGCGCCAGAGGAAGAGACGGATACTTGTTGCAGTGTGGAGCAACACGGCTTTGAGACTCTTGCATGAGCTGTCAATGAAGAGGCGCCACTCTTTTGGGTCTAAATCAATTCCGATTTTCTCGAACAGACCGGTCACGTCGTGGCAGAAGCAGAGCCCATCTTCGCTGATGAAGAAGTTGGAAAATAGTTCGTGACGCTTCCTCTGACATGAGATTTTAACACTAGGATCCAGCAAATTCCACTGCATCAGTCTGGACGTCAAAAGTTCAGGACGACGTTTGGAAGGGTCCACCATGCAGAAAAAGCAGTTGCTTGAATGGTCAGTGGGTTCTCTCCAAACTCTTGGCACAGCAAACTTCATAGCTCTCTTTTCCCCTCTGTACCATCCTGCAAAAAAAAAATTAGAAAAGAAAAGTACTGTCTAATAAAAAAGTTAATAGAAACATTTATTTTACCCATAACAAAGCAATATAGTTTAAAAATGTCTTACCTTCCAAAGTCCTTTTGCAGTTTTCACAGGCGAAATGAGGTGCCCAGGATTTGTCTTGATCACCCACAGGCATGCCGAAATAAGCATTGTAAGCTTCGCACATTTTAAAACATGTTTCCCAGGAGTACTTTTTCGCTCTTGTTTTGATAAAATATCCGCAGACATAACAAAATGCATCTGCAGGATACTTGCAGCATCGTGAAGCCATGTTTGAACGAAATTATCTGTAATAAAATAAGAAACAACTCTCAATAAACCACAAAAAATCTCTAATGTAGTGTGTACTGCATCTAGGGTTTAACCAATGTTTGTAAAATAGTTTTCAAATGCATTCTTTAATTGGTATGCTTTATTGAACATGTACATACAATATATAAGTATAGGCGATAACGTATTTTACAAAAAAGCGCTGCCATGGTCACAAAAGCAAAGTTATCTTGGGAAAATAGCTGTTTTCTATACTTTTGGGACCTAACTGACTAGGGAATAACAATTACAACCCATGGACAAAAATCTTGTTACATAGTGTAATTAAGACCCTGGTAGTAGTAGTACTTCTGAAAACTCTCTCTCTCTCTTCTGAAAACTCCCTCACTCTCTTCTTTTCCTAGTAAAAGTATATCACTGACTTAAAGGATTACTTGACCTGTATGAGCTTAAGATGCGATGAAGGATTAGTTTGGCCTTGAGTTTAATCAAATTAAGCTGTTGAAATTTGCCTCGGATCGAGTTCGATTCGACGACGGTCTAGTGAACTCACATGGATGAAGTAGAAGAGAAATCGTTTTCCACACGTCGTTTCGTGGTTTTTTTTGTCATCTCATCGGGTGATCGGATATGGATGACAAATGCCACGCCCATAATTTTAGATATAAAGTGTAAATAAAAGTAAAAGTAATATAATCTGTGTAGTATCGTATATATTAGATCCTTTTTTCCTGTGTGGAACGTAGGGCCTCAAAAAATTGTTTCCACAGGTCCCGATTTTTACCTAGTATTTTAACTTCACTCCATGTTGTGTTCAGCTTTTCAATTTCCGCCCCCATAAACCTTCTCCTTCTGCCTCAGCCGCAGCTGGCCTACGGGTTCCATTCAACTGCAGTTCTGGCGACGTCGTTATTAGGACTTGCGCATCTTTTAGCGACAGATACCACGTTTTGTTATATACATTTTTTACCTTTTGAGTCAACTCAGTCATCGGCTCATTTTTTCACGTGTTCATAAGAAATGGAGTGCATGATCCATCCTTGACAAGAATCAAATGAAATTAGGTTTGGTGAATATGAGATACTCTGGTTTATAGTAATTGACACACTTTTGTGGCCAAACGGCTTTTTGGGGTATACTGAGCCGAGCTTTTGCTAATTTTATCAACGTTCAGGCCAAACTAAACTGACCTGAAAAATACTTTTTTCTTTAATAAAGCGAAGTTTAGGTTTACATTTCTTATTTCATACAAAAAACAGAAATTTATTTCAACTAATTTTTAAAAGCGTCACATAAAATTTTATACGTAATTATATATGAACGTTTTTAACACCATGCAACAAAACTTTATTTCTCGAATATCACTGGAAGGTTAAATGTTCCTAAATTCTTATGGCACTTTTGTGAACAAGTTTTAACTAAATAACATTAACTGGCCAAGATATTAGGTGCAATTTTCATCAAATGACGAATTTTTTGACAAAAACTATAAATCTATATTTTGTTATAATTTATAAATATATTTTATAATCTATAAATTTTGATATGGCATAAAATTTGTGGACCACTTCTGAAAGCTATGCAATGTTTAGTAATAAAAAAAGATAAGATTTTTATACATATTTTAATGTAAAAATAACATAGTTCGTATGTATCTGACCTACAGGCCTAAACAATTTCTCATTAGCCAGACTCCATGGCGGATCAGATAGTTAGATAGATAGACAAAGTTGAATTTGATGTTTGGATTATTTGGGTAATTCACACTCAGGCTCACAGGCCATTGTGACAGCGCACGGAGAACTTGAAACCAGATCTCCCTGAAACCAATTTCAGCTTTTCAAAGCTTTTAGAAGATCCCTGGTTAACACAGTTTCATTAAGAAACTCAAATTAGAAAATTGCCTACCTAAATTGTTGATTTTACATACGTCTGAATAGAAAAGGACATCGACACAGAAGGTGCAAGATAGTATCTTCCTCTTCTTTGTTTAAACATATTCTGCAGTAGTCTTGCGCCTTCACGCCCGGCCTCTGCACGTTGTGCTCGTTATAACAGAAATCATTGTGCTAAGACTACGCTTCCTTTGGCGTAGAAGAAATGCTGTGCGTTTAGCATTGACAGTCGGCCACAACAGTCGGGCATTTCAGCTGGTGGTTTCGTTACATCTTTTTTCATGCGTTTTTCTTAAAAACTGACTCAGCCATCTCGTTAAGAGATTTCATTGGCTACCTTAGAGGTTGCCGACTGCTTTTTGATGGATTTTATCGCCGCCTGGCTGCCAATGAGCTCAGCCTGAAAAATATTGCAATAGTCGAGAAGTCGAAAACTAAGGCTGCAAACACAGTGCACGCTGAGACGAAGACGAAGATGAAGACGAAGCTGAAGACGAAGACGAAAAACAGTGCAGAACAAATCGTATGAATTTGCTCGCTCGTACGCATAGTACGCGCTGTGACGAAGACGAAGATGAAGATGAAGACGAAACGCAAGCAATCAGCTTCAAACGCTGCTGTACTGAATTTGAAGGCGAATCGCTTGCTAGTTACCGTTGTTTTTGTTTGTTTGTTCTGTCTATGCTTTGGCACGTGTTCAAATTTAGTTGTAATTTGTGATTACATTTTCAAATTAAGTTAAGACAGTCGATAAACAAGTAATTAAATGAGAAGTACAATAATAATCAATAAAAGGCATAAAACTAAATATATTTTAAATTATTTTTTACCTTAACGTCACAATTAGCCTTTCAGCACATATAATTGGCGTTTTATTAAAATTAGTCCAATAAGTGGCTCAATTTTAATTAGAATATAATCAAATGTGCTAATTGTCATTCTGGTATATTCCACAAATTTCTTTTCATCGTAGCGCAGCTCATCATACAAATGATGAAATTCACCAAATGCTTCTCTTCCCAAATTTATAGGGTGTACTTTTTTATTTACTTTTATACGTTTTAATTTAAAATATATTATAAGCTTTGCTCAATCAGCAGGTCATCATCTGATGAGGAATCCATTGCGACTAACATAACAAAAGCGCAACCAATTCGTCTTGCACTGTGCAACCTATTCGCTTACTCGCAACGCAAGCAATTTCTCTTCAGCTTCGTCTTCGTCTCAGCGTGCACTGTGTTTGCTGCCTAAAGGAGATCTCCAAATGTCAGGAATATCTGCTTCCACCTAACCTGCCCTCGAGATTTTAGCCATTTGTGTAAACATTTACAACATCCTGTTTCCACTCTTCTTTTGAGGCTGGAAATGCATAGCCCGCTTTCCAGAAAGGGCCAAAATATCGAATCTTGCCGTGACTGTGACTATTTTTTAAACACTTCTTTAAAGTGTTCAGTTTTATTGCCGTGCTGCTAGCGGCGTATTTTGCCTGCAGATCTACTGCAGGAAGTACAATGGCGCATATAATGCTTTCGATGGGACGGTTGACAATACAGCGGTTATAGATCAATTCTCTTAATATTTACACCCTTCTCAAGGGCGTTCTACCACACTACAATGCTATAGTCGAGAATCGGTCTAACTAAATTTTTACAAAATGCATCGTTCGAACAAAAATTAAAATAGTAATGATCGGCTAAAGTCTGGCCGAACCGAACTTTTATTACAAAGGCAGCCGAGGTTGATCAGTTTAAAGAAGGCAACCATGTGCATGAGTTATCTTCCAACTAAGCGCAGGCGACAACTATCATAGCCTAATTTCATAAATTTGTCATGCTCGCCTTATCCAAAAAAACACGCATATACTCGTATGCATTTATCCCTTTGTACCTGCCCTCACTCTTAAAGCATATTTTTGCTTATTGCCAAGTATCAATTTGCAATTCTTATATATCCGACAATCGCTTTTCATATTTCCCTGTTCATTTTTGCTACTGACTTTTGCTGGCTATAATCCCCATAGAGGCCAGAGCAGCAGGTTGCTCAACTGCTTCGATGGCCGTATGGACAGTTTGGGTGTCATTGTTTAAAAACGTGACTAGAATTCATTTTTAAGTTGATTATTTTGTTTCACAGTAAGAAATTCTTCAGGAAAATAGATAAATTTTGTAGTAGGGAGAGTAGTATTTGGGTACATTAGGGTGGTACATATGGGTTTGGCGGGAGAAAGAGAAACTCTGATGGAATTCATGCCACCCTGTTATTTTTTGCATTGTGTTAAACAGGGTGCTCAACGACATTGAGAACTCAAAGTTTTAAGAAAAAAACCGTAAAAGTTTAATTTCTTAACGAAACGGTTTTTCGATTTTATTCTACTAAACTACAAACTGAGTTCAGGGCAGCGAAGAACCAAGCAGAAAGATTAAAATAAAGGGATACGGTACATTAGACAGGGCTAGTTTACTGGGGCGGCAGCCCTGGGTCGAGAAAAACCCGAGTCATTCCGGTAACATAGTACCGGCTGCCATGGAAATGTCTGGTCGCCTGGAACCAGAGATTCGCAGTGGACGAAACTTCAGACCTGCCAAAACACTGCATTAAGGACCGCGACAGGATGACTTATGATGTCACCGATACAACACCTACACGATGAGGCCCTTATGCTGCCTGTTAGGGAGCATAACAAATTGCTCAGTGTCACCGCAGGCCTCACCCATACAGACACCTGCTTCAGCCTGAGCCACCTCCCAGGCACATCAGGAGGCATTTCCTCAACTAGACATTTCCTCAACTAGATCCTAGACAAAACAAACAGACAGCTACTGGATCGGACAGTGTACAGACGGGCCATAAACGACATTGATCGGGAGACTCTCACCACCTTCTTAAGCTCCCGACCCCCGAATACCGTTATCTGAGTCCAACCACCACCAATCGCTGACGAAGAGCTCCAACTTACCCGAGAGTCCCGCGTAACCTTGGCACAATTACGTTCTGGATGTATACTGGATACTGTAGCAGGTTAAACTCCTACTTATCCAGAATCGACTCCGACATACTAAACATATGCCCAGCATGTGAAGGCACCCCGCACGACTCTAACCACCTTTTCACATGCCCCTTTAAACCCACTCATCTAACACCACTCTTCCTCTGGACCCAACCCGTCGAAACAGCTGGTTTCCTGGGCCTACCGTTAGATGAGCTAGACGAAGACGACCGGTGATTACGCTGCACTGACAGGGCAAAGTTACTGCTACAACTACAACAACACTAAAATAAAGGCTTCCATCACAAAAAGTCACTTTTTTAATTTAGGAAAAAATATATTCAAAAGCAAAACTGGATGATTAATTTTGCACCTCTTGTATAAATTCTTTTTAGGTAGTGATTCTTCAGGTGATAGGTCGCAAAACCGTCTTTGGACCATATCCCGAGACTGTGCAACTTGTAGTGAGTGACCTGTAGGAGTGTCAATAAACATTCGCAATTTGTCCGTAGAGAGGTTGTGTTCAAGTTAAAATAATTAGTGGTTCGTTGTGCCTACTCAAACTGATTTTATATATTAGCTTACATAGGTAGATACCAACTGCAGTGGGTGGATACAGTCTCAAAAACACTTAATTTCGAAGTCAAATTTAATTCCGTTTCTGTTATCCTCCAGTGATGATATATTTTTAACTTCAAAAGATTACTTCGTTTATAATTTTCACCACATTATTTAAATATTTGTTTGCCTTCACGTGCTCCAGCTTAATTCCATTCACTCAGCGCATCCTTTGCACTCAATAGTCGCGTTTAAAATCTGCACCTGCCTCGAAACTTATGCAAATGGCTTTGTTTTGGCTTGAAAATCAATTGCCGAAAAACACACGTACATGCATTGGTAAGCCGCTTTGTCACAGGGTTAGCCGCCACAAGTTTCGCTTACCCCTTGGCGAGCTACTCTAACTCCATTAATCGTTCACTTCTCGCTCTTTAATGCTTGTTAGTCCTGCACTCCCTTTGCTTGCAAGCAACTGAGCTATTGTACTTTTGCTGAATAAACCTTTGCTAAAACGAAACGAAAAACGAAGAAAAACAAAAAAAACGCACCACAACTGTTTGAATCAAAAATAAACATTTGCACCATTGCTCCCAAGTTAAGAGATTAAAATTGTGGTTGCCAACAGTGAACGACGAGCCGTGAAGTTGGCAATGGCCATCACAGTCTATGGCAACGGTCACCCACATGCAGAAAAACATTCATACAAAAGAAGAGAATATGGATCGACTATTGGAGTTCGACAGTTAGGGTCCTTGTTTACCTTGTGTTGTTTACACTGATACTAAAAAACGGCAACAGAAAAACAAAATCATAGCGAAACCAAGTTAGAGCAAGCAAAACACCGGACAATGAAGGACAAAAAAAAAGGTTTTTGGTAAATAATTGGCTTCATTATGAAACGGACGAGTGTACGCTGGTATTGGCCGTATATAGCTGTAGCGAAGGATTTGGCCGACTTTGAGCTAGGTGGAAAAAAAGAAGGAAAAAAGCAGAAAATATGTCACACTTTAATCCGACTGATACTCGAGCATAACAACTGCACCAAAGTGTCTCACGTCACTGCTGGTCGAAAGAGAGTGCGAAAACTGTACATCCCAACCGAGGCATGTAACGAAAGCATAGAAGGCTAACAAACATGGTATGTAACCTATTTCTTCACGTCAGTACGGACATTTTGTTTGCTATCGAAAAATATGTAGTTACTGATTTTTGTCCTCTGTTTTTTGTTGGCCTTACTGTTTTTTGCTTCTCTTTGCTCATCAAACTTATTTGGTAGTATTCTTTACCAATAAAACAAGTCTTTGTAGCCTATACGGCTTTTTAATTTCTTCCTTCAACACTTTTTTGCCAAGCTATATGATTTCTCAAGGAATCAAGCCATGGCATACATTTACCATTTTTCCCCATGACGGTGCTGCATGCTTTGCTTTCTTTCACTTTTACTCCTTATAAAATCTGCACACAAATATGCATATACCATACAGGGTGATCCCAATGCACATATTTTATTTTTAATTTTATTAAATACTAGGTTAGGTTAGGTTGGTATGGTTGCCCAGGGGAATGAGCACACTTGGACGAAGAAAGATTCGTCCTTTGTGATACCATTATGAAGGAAATGAGGTGAAAGGGAAAGACCGATGCGATGCAGGGAGAGGGCGGGGAGAGGTGGTGATGGGATGGTTAGGAGTGTACGGATTACGAACGATGACTATGTTCACGTCAACCCCTTTGTGCTGCTGATGAAATTCATCAGATTTTTAATGTCAGCACCAGCTATATCAGCAGGTGTGGCAAAGAAGTAAGAGCCAAGATGCCTGGATCTTAGCCCCGCCAGAGCAGGGTAGCTAAGGAGAAGGTGCTGAGGTGATTCCACCTCATCCTCCATACATCCAGCGCAAAAAGGACTCGAGGTGATTCCAAGTCTCACAGCATGCATTCCTCGCGCATTGTGTCCGGTGAGAGAACCCACTAGATAAGAGAGCTGATATTTTCTCAGCCTCAGAAGCTCGCCCGAGCGCGTCCGGTCCCCACGTGGCCAGAAGGATTTTGCGACCTTACACGTTTGTGTGCTTGCCCAGCGCCCCCCTGAGTTGGCGCGATGCCCATCTTTTCAGGAGCAGACCGCAAGTAGTCAGGGGATCCCGATTCTCTCCCTTCGCGGGGAAATCACCTCACATGTCCCTTGTCTGGTCAGCTCATCCGCCTCACAGTTTCCCGCAATGTCGCTGTGACCAGGAACCCAGATGGGGTTATTGTCAAAGAATTCGGACGCAGTTGAAAGTGAGGCCAAGCGGTCCTTGACCAATTCCGACTGTACCGCCATAAATCCGAAGGCCTTTATTTCCGCTTGGCTATTGGAGTAAATATTTACTTTCTTGACTGTTAGTACGCATTTGAGCAGCAAATCAACTGCCTCCTTGATTGCGCTACCTCTGCCTGGAATACACAGCAGTGGTCCGGTAACCTGAATTTGAGTCTGATGAGGAGCTCCTCGCAAAAGACTCTTCCGCCAACCTTTCCTTCCAACTTCGATCCATCCGTGAACAAGTTCACCAGGCCTTGCCCCGAAGTGGCCCTCCGTCCACTCTTCCCTTGACGGAATATGAGTGGAGAATGTTCCGGTTGGACTAAACGAGGGCAGACACTGATCTTTTGACAGAGGGATGAACTCGAAGTTTCTAAGGATACAAAGAAAAATTAAATTCGAATTTGGTGTGTAAAGATACTACGAATTCCAAACCAAACTATCATAGTCTGCAGATGCATTGGCTTTACGGTCCCCCCACGCGAACTTTTCCACTCCCGGAGGCAATTTTGTGGATCACCGTGGGTGGTTATTTTTCTTCTTTACTTCCTTTCAATCAACTCAGAGTTTGTATAAGTCGGTTATCACTTTGAAAATAAGTTAGCAATATTTATCAATGTTGTTCAGACATCAATCGACTTATATTGCTGGACAGGAGAACACCCTGTGTGCGTAGAAACAAGTTACATATAGTGTGTACGTATCCTTTACTTCCTTTGACCACGCAACTAGCAAAACTCTTTCGGATCACCATCATCATCGCTTTCAAAATGCCTGCGGCTTTTGTTGCCAACTGGCATTAAGGCAATGCTCAACGAAAAAAAGTCTGTCCTCTCCTTTCACTATTCTTCCTTCATCCTATCGCCTCAAAGTGAGTTACCACAAGCGTCCAGTTAGTGTAACAACGCATTTCATAAGTGCTAAACTCTTTTTGCTTCTACTCTCATTGCTCAAAAATTCAAGTATTGCCTTTATCGGCAGTATTGGTCCGAGCAAAGTGTGTGAGTGCCGTACCATTCGAACGAAAATTTCCACTATCACTGATTGCTCTATAGAAGTTTGAAATTGTAGGTGTGTAAATTTACGCATGTGCATGCTTTGTGGAATCTTGTTGAAGTATCCCTGCTACCAGGCATTTTCAACATTTTGAAAATTTCACATGAAATTGCAGTTGGTGGCTTATTGCTGAAAAGAAAAATTGTACTCAACTTTGCTTAAGAAAATCAGTGAGAAAACGAACAGGCAGTTTGGTTATGAAGTACTGGATAATTTCCAAATTTATTAAATTCTGTAAAATATTTGTATATCCGCGCACTTATGCCCAAGGCTACTATAACTTTGTGCACATTCCTCTATGGGGGAGGGATCGAGATAGATAGAAAAGTGCTCAGAATTATGAGAAGAAAGCAGTATTACTCTCTGCCTAAGGTAGTTTAGTACTGAAAATGGGTGGAATCGGTCAAACACCACGCCCAACCCCATGGTAAAGGTATTTAAAAGAAATAAAAAAAAACTTGATACCTGTTCTAAATGAAACTGGTAAAATTGAGAAAAAAGTCCGGTGCCACGCCCACTTTTAGGTAAATGCGTTCACACGTATTGCTTGGTCGGACTCCAACTTTAACTGGAGCAATTGAAAATTATTTTGTACGATATCTACTGGGAATGAAGTGGCAATATAAATAGTGACCATCTTAAGACTGGCTGATCGCAGCTGTCAGTTTAGAAGTTCACTCTGCCTGTGCTTCATGGATCTTCTGTTCAAAAAGCAGTCGAAATTTGTCAATGAATCGAAAATGTTCTAATTGGTCTTTAATTTTAAAGCATTTCCTTAAAAGTAATCGCCTTATTTACCCATGCTAGTATTCCAAAGATTCTTCCAAACTTCAGAATCATTTTCTTGCTGATTTTAGTAACACTTTCTTCTGCGAATTCTCTTAAAACACTTTCCTCAAAGTAGTAACTTGAGACTTATATACACATATATGAAAATATACACATATATATATATATATACAGAGAGCTAAGAAAGGAAGAGAGACGTATTATCTGACAGAAGAAACGAGAGGCCGAAATACGTGAATGTGAGGAGCTTGAGCTGCTGGCCAATAGGAAGAACGAGCGAAAATTTTACTAGAAAGTTCGGCGGCTTACAGACGATTTTAAGACCGGGCGTTTTCCTCTAAGAACAACGACGAAGATCAGGTGACTGACATCCAGAGCATACTTAAATTATGGAGGCAACACTTCTCGAACCTATTGAATAGTTACAGCTTCGCGTGTCACAGAGAATGTGAAGATCCCGATACCCCAATCGTTGACCGCGGAACTATCGTTCCGCTACCCGACCATGACGAGGTGAGAATAGCGATAACGCGGTTGAAGAACAACAAAGCCGTGGGCGTCGACGGACTGCGGGTGAGCTATTAAAACATGGCAGTTTCTATGCAAAATATGGTCGGATGAAAGCATGACCGCCGATTAAAATTTAAGTGTGCTCTGCCCAATCCATAAGAAGGGTGATCCTGCGGTATGTGCCAATTACAGCGGGACTAGTTTCCTAAATATCGCCTATAAAGTTCTAGCGAGCGTATTGTGTGAAAGGTTGAAGCCCACCATCAAACAACTGATTGGACCTTATCAGTGTGGCTTCAGACCTGGAAAGTCTACCATCAACCAAATATTCACAATACGTCAAGTTTGGAAAATACCCATGAAAGGAGAATCGACACACACCATCTATTCGTCGACTTCAAAGCTGCATTCGACAGTACGAAAAGGAGTTACCTATATTAATTTGGTATCCCTTCAAAACTAGCACGACTATACAAGATGACGTTGCTCAACACCAGCCGCGCCATCAGAATTGGGAAGGACCTCTCCGAGCCGTTCGATACCAAACGAGGTTTCAGACAGGGTGACTCGCTGTCGTGTGACTTCTTTAACCTGATGTTGGAGAACATCTTACGAGTCGCAGAACTTAATCGCTCAGGCACAATTTTTTATAAGAGCGTATGCCGATGATATCGATATCATCGGCCTTAACAACCGCGCTGTTAGTTCTGCCTTCTCCAAACTGGATAAAGAGGCAAAGCGAATGGGTCTGGTGGTGAACGAGGACAAAACGAAGTACCTCCTGTCTTCAAACAAACAGTCGGCGCACTCGCGTATCGGCACCCACGTCACTGTTGACAGTTATAATTTCGAGGTTGTAGAAACTTCGTTTATTTAGGAACCAGCATTAACACCGAAAACAATGTCAGCCTTGAAATCCAACGTAGAATCTCTCTTTCCAACAAGTGCTACTTTGGACTAAGTAGGCAACTGAGCAGTAAAGTCCTCTCTCGACGAACAAAACTAACACTCTACAAGACTCTCATCATGCCCGTCCTAACGTATGGCGCAGAAGCATGGACGATGACAACATCCGATGAAGCGACGCTTGGAGGGTTCGAGAGAAAGATTCTGCGTAAGATTTTTGGACCTTTGCACGTTGGCAACGGCGAATATCGCAGACGATGGAACGATGAGCTGTATGAGCTTTACGACGACATAGACATAGCGGAGCGAATAAAGATCCAGCGGCTACGTTGGCTGGGTCATGTTGTCCGAATGGATACAAACGCTCTGGCTTTGAAAGTATTCGATGCGGTACCAGCTGGTGGTAGTAGAGGAAGAGGAAGACCTCCTCTGCGTTGGAAAGATCAGGTGGAGAAGGAGTTGGATTCACTTGGTGTGCCCAATTGGCGCCGGTTAGCACGAGAAAGAAACGACTGGCGCGCTTTGTTAAACTCGGCCAAAATCGTCTAAGCAGTTATCGCGCCAATTAAGAAGAAGATATATAATTGGCGCGTATACCCTTTTTGAGTGTTGGGCCGAGCTCCTCCTGCTATTTGTGGGGTGCATCTTCATGTTGTTCCACAAATGGAGGGACCTACAGTTTCAAGCCGACTCCGAAACTGAAATTCTTTTGTGACTCAAGAATCGATTGCATAAAAGCGGCAAACAAAAGCTATGATTTGATTTAATAAAACAAAGCGAAAATAAAATGGAAAAGATCATTGGTGAAAAATTACTAGTATTACTGAAGCGGTAAAACAAATGAAAGCGGACTTTGAGGATCAACATCAAATTGGACAATTGAATTCTGATAATGCATACAGATAAATGGTAAGTTGAACCTACGAGAGTAACTCAATCTAGTGCGACTTTACATAAAGTAAGTAAGTAGTAAGTGCATCAAGTTTCATTGAAATGTATGACAGACTAGCTAAATCGAATCCTCTCATTATTCTGAGCGTTTTGGGATATACGAGGTTTGGGCAAAAAATAAGGCGAATTTTCAAATTTCGCAGGCAACGTACATTCCACTTTCGATTATTATAATTTTATTTCAAGCAACTTTTGCTCGGCAAAATACAACTGTCTAAACGACCAAGCAAACATTATAAACAATTTATCACCTGCTGCCAGGACAATTGAATCGAAAATCACTATTAATGAATTGGAGTTCGCGCTCTCTACCGTGAAAGGTAAAACTCCTGGGCTTGATCGAATCTCTTATCCTATGATTCAAAATTTACCCAGTTGCATGAAATGCAGACTAACTAATCTGTATAACCAAATCCGGCTTTTACCCTCAAGCGTGGAAAACTTCCTATATCGTACCAATTTTGAAACCCAATAAACCTCCTACTTCTGTTGAAAGCTATAGGCCCATCTCTCTGTTATCATGCCTGGGTAAACTAATGGAAAAACTGGTTGCAAATAGGTTGATGTGGTATATTAAGAACAACAAAGTTATTAGTTCTAACCAGGTAGCATATAAAAAAGGCAGTGGCACAATTGATGCTCTTTTGCACCTTGACTATGTCGTCACAAACGCACTCTCGTCAAGAAACCATGTTTCACTTCTGGCAATCGATTTGGAGAAGGCTTTCGACCGAATTGGAGTGCATATCATTTTGAAACAACTAACTAAGTTGAAGGTTGGTTCCAAAATTATAAACTTTGTTAAAAAGCTTTCTCACTAACAGAAAATGCAGAGTGAGAATAAATGGTTTTGCCTCAATTATTGTAAATCTAGAGAATGGTCTCCACTCTCCGCGCTTCTTTTTATAATAGCGTTCGATGAAATTGCCAAGCTATCAGCGAACTATCCCAGCATAGAATGTCAGCTCTACGCCGACGATGTTTTCTTTTTCACGAAAAATGCTAATCTTCTTTCCGTCTCGCGTATTTTCGAAAGCATTCTCCGAGACATAATGACATGGTCCTCAACCTCAGGCACATCAATTTCTTTCGAAAAATCTAAAACTTTGCACATTTGCAAAAAATCTAGTTGCTCTGGGTTGCCAACACAATTTTTTGGCCATTCCATAATGCCAGTAAATGAAATAAAAATTCTAGGTGTAATTATAGACTCTAAGTATAAGTTTAAAAAACATTGTAAATACATAAAAGATTGTATTATGACACGGTTAAATATAATTAAATACCTATCTTCTAAGAAATCTTTTGTACATCCGTCTTCACTTGTTCATGCATGCAGAGCACTCATCCTATCAAAAATCGATTACGGCCTTCCTATATACGGAAACGCAGATAAACGTTCAATTAGCCAAATATCATCGCCTTATCACTCTGCGATACGCAGGAGCATTAGAGCGTTCCCAACTACACCACTTCGAAACTTGTTTGCGGAAACAGGTTTGCCAAAGATTCCATATCGGATCGAAGACAGTAAGAAGAACATACAGCGAAGGAAATTTACAAAGCACTGTTTACATCCGAAAAAGAAAAGTACTCCAAACAGGGATGGAATTTTATATTTACAGATGGATCAAAAACTCAAACCTCAACATCTTTTGCCGTCACAAAGGAAAACGGGGACACGATCAAACATGGTTTTTTGCACCCAATATGCTCTGCTTTTACAGCAGAAACAGCGGCATTGTTAGAAGCCTCCATTTATGCCAAACAAATTAAAGGCAAAATAATTATATGCACAGACAGCCAATCATGCATCAATGCCATCGGTTGTCCAACACACGATCAAACTCATATAAATACAATTAGAAATATTCTCATAAGCTATCCAAACAGAATTAAGCTAATGTGGGTTCCAGGACATTCGGGGATTACCGGCAATGAAAACGCTGATGCCGCAGCTAGAAGCGTTTCTAATCTACCGTCAATGCTTCATAAATACTACTCTAAAAGTGACATCCTCCTAGAGATTACAAAACAACGGCGCATTTATCTGTTAGATAACTGGAAAAACTACCAACACCACTACGCTTTCTTAAATCCATCTAGATCAAAGATATCACTTCCTTCCGACCTGCCATTAAAAGTTCTCAAACCGTACTCGCGCCTACGCCTGGGCCACACTATTCTCACACATGCACACCTCCTACAACGTACGCTGCCAGCCGATTGCCCCTTCTGTGACGAAACCGTAACCTTAGATCATATTCTACAATCTTGTCGAAATCTACACACCTCCAGACAACAATTCTTTGGATCCTCTCCTGCACTGGATTTTCTTAAAGAGCCATCTGCAAGTAATATACTGACTGTCTACAAATTTCTAAAAGCCAACGACTTGTTAAGACGGATCTAACATGTACCTTTGTTTATTTTATTTAGTTATAAGCATTTAAATATTATATGATAATTACTTAACGTTAGACCTAATTTAAAGTACATTTACATTTTTTGTTATCTGACAGCCGATGGCCTATGCTGCTAGTGCTGCTGCCTTCTTATATTTGTATAACTTGTTATTATACAAATTTAATAATAATAATAATAATAATATTTTTTTTTATGTTGCAACACTCATATCGAAGTTATGTTCATGGTTTTAGCAATTTAGCGTGTTTAATTTGTTTGTGAGAGGAATAAATAAGACAAGTGTTTTGCGTGTTTGGCGATTTTCTGCTATCGGCTCTTGACTCTCCTGGACCCTTCCATTGGGCCGTTTGGGCTTTGGTTTAGATGTCATTGCCATATACCCATGATTCGTCACCAGTTATGGCCCATGGAACTCGATGACTGTTGGATGGTATTTGTTTCGCTCTTGGCACAAAATTCAAGGATGCTGATGGCACTGTGCGACAGTACGTTGTCGTGATGCAAAATACACGAGTTATTTTCCTCATAAATACTTTCTTTTTAGGCGTATTGCTTCACGTATACGTCTTATAAGGCCCAAATAATAGTACTTTTTAACAGGCCGATCTTCTGGTAAAAATTCGTGGTGTACAATCCATAAAAACCGTGAAGATTTCATTTTTGACTGTCAGCTCTCCGATGGCTACTTTATTGTTACTGATCAACTTCTCATTTATTTTATTGACGTTTTCATCAGTTTTCGATGTTGACGGCCTGCCACTACGTTCGATATCCTCCGTGGATACCCGATTTAATTTGAAGCGTTCATGTCACTCGTAAACGGCTGTAGGCTGTTTTATTTAGAGTATCGTTACTGATCAGTTTCCCAACATTTCCCAGGTTTTCGCACCAATAAATCCATTTTAAACACAAAATTTAATACAAACTCGTTGTTGCAAATTCAAATCTATTTTTATAAGTGTATAAAATGGAAAATACGTACACAGGTACATTCACTCAAAATATAAGGTGCCGTAACTTTTGTCAGAGAAAAAATGTCAGAGAAGTGTGATACAATCTTGGTAGAAATGTTAATCACAGATATGGCAATCTACCAAAAAAAAAGAACAGAACTCAAATTAGTAAACTTAAAGCGTCACCTGGCGCTTGTTCCGGAAACTTTTTGATCCAGGTGGCATACACCCTATCGCAAAACTTATAATTTTTGCCAATGGCATTCTACGTCATTTATATTTGGCATTTGGCTAGACAGCTGCAGCGCTCTCCAATAGGCTCACCTCGGCGCAACATGCCTATACTAAAAGGAAGTCTACAGAAACCGCCTTACACTCGCTCGTTGGGTTGGTGGAAGAAAGTTGATCAGACAAAGAGTTTGCATTGGTTGCTTTCGTAGACATAGAAGGCGCCTTCAACAATAAAAATGCAAACGCTATACCTGTAGTAGATTAATTAGAAGATTTTTGAGTTGAACCACACGTTGTTGCCCTGATAGAAGCTATACTCGTCAAAAAAAGGTAACGGCTAAATTAGGCAGCACTACTCTAAGCAGACAAACAAAGCGCTGGAAGTGCTAATCAATTTCTTCTTCTTCTTCTTAATTGGCGCGATAACCGCTTACGCGATTTTGGCCGAGATTAACAAAGCGCGCCAGTCGTTTCTTTCTCGTGCTAACCGGCGCCAATTGGGCACACCAAGTGAAGCCAAGTCCTTCTCCACCTGATCTTTCCAACGCAGAGGAGGCCTTCCTCTTCCTCTGCTACCACCAGCTGGTACCGCATCGAATACTTTCAGAGCCGGAGCGTTTCTATCCATTCGGACGACATGACCCAGCCAACGAAGCCGCTGGATCTTTATTCGCTGCGCTATGTCTATGTCGTCGTAAAGCTCATACAGCTCATCGTTCCATCGTCTACGATATTCGCCGTTGCCAACGTGCAAAGGTCCAAAAATCTTACGCAGAATCTTTCTCTCGAACACTCCAAGCGTCGCTTCATCGGATGTTGTCATCGTCCAAGCTTCTGCGCCATACGTTAGGACGGGCATGATGAGAGTCTTGTAGAGTGTTAGTTTTGTTCGTCGAGAGAGGACTTTACTGCTCAATTGCCTACTTAGTCCAAAGTAGCACTTGTTGGCAAGAGAGATTCTACGTTGGATTTCAAGGCTGACATTGTTATCGGTGTTAATGCTGGTTCCTAAATACACGAAGTCTTTTACAACCTCAAAATTATAACTGTCAACAGTGACGTGGGTACCGATACGCGAGTGCGCCGACTGTTTGTTTGAAGACAGGAGGTACTTCGTTTTGTCCTCGTTCACCACCAAACCCATTCGCTTTGCCTCTTTATCCAGTTTGGAGAAGGCAGAACTAACAGCGCGGTTGTTAAGGCCGATGATATCAATTTACCTGCCCTAAATCTGGTAGAGAAACACGTGGCCGCCGCCTCGGTGCTCAGACTCAAAAGTATGGCGATATGGAAAGACCGGTGGTTTGGCCATGCTTCTATTTTGCACTCTCTGAATAGTCACAAACAAGAAATAGACTACTCTACTCCTAGACTCATCTTCGAAAGGCTCTTCAAGACGAGTACACCGTCAAGAGAGGAGCGGTAGACACCAAGACCATGGAGAAGGGGAGAATTCAATTTTTATACAGACGGTTCGAAGCTAGACGATAAGGTTGGTTATGGAGTTTTCTCGATGGAATTAGGGCTGGAACTATCCGTTGGACCACCAGACTACTGCAGCGTCTATTAGGCAGAGGTTCTAGCTATAAAAGAAGTGGCTACATATCTAAATACGCATGCCGTAACAAAAACTACTATAAATATCTTCTCGGATAGCCAAACGGCCATCAAATCAATGAATGCGGTTATACTCAGATCGAAGGTTGCTCAGGAATGCCGGGCAGCCCTAAATGATGTTAGCGTCGTATTCAAGGTCAGCCTCATTTGGGTTCCGGGGCACAGAGATATTGAGGGAAACTGTAATGTAAAGCTGATGAGCTAGCCAGAAAATGTACGGCTCTTCAACTGTTCCGTGATAAAAGTACCATTGGAATACACATGCCTACAAGCAAACTAATAATAAAAAACAACATTACCCAAGAGACCAATAGGCCATGGAGAGATGAATATACGTGTCTAAGAGCTGGGCTACTATGGCCGCAAATACACAAGAAAAGAACAAAGGAATTGCTTAGTCTCTCAAGAGACAATATCTCGAAGGTCGTGGATGTTTAACCGGTCACTGGCTATTTGGCGGGCATTCCTCGAGACTAGAAGTTTTCTCCCATGAATATTGCAGAGATGAGGAAGAGGAAGAAACAGTTGAGCACTTCCTTTGCAATTGCCCAGCCCTAGCTAAAATCAGAGCAGGTTGTCTAGGTAAATACTTTTTTAATTCTCTTACAGAACTGTCTGGCGTGGGGTTGGCATCAATACTACGTTTCATAAGAGCCACAAAATGGTTCCACGAAGGAAGGTAAATGGGGTTCCCGTGTAGCACAGTGGTATCACAACGGACCTGTAAAGCCTAAGTGAGTTGGTCGTGCAGACCGACTATCACCATAGCCTAACCTAACCAGTATACTCATACAAACAGCCAAACAATGTAGCCCATAAATGTCTAAATAGAGATTTCCATCACTCAAAATATTTTTTTTTTTTATTTAGTAAAAAAGTTATTAAAAATCAAAATTGCATGATTAATTTTGTACCCCCTTGCACATACATATCTACAATATCTCGAGTCATTTATGCTGTTATATGACAAGAAACAAAATTATAATGCCCTGGTTAAAGGTTAAATTTGTTGCCTTGCGTTCTTTCTAGATTACACAGCTCCTTTTAAGTATATAAAAAGCCTCTTATTCAGATCTGCACAAAGAGAAAAGATATAATTGGACGCTTATCGTTTATCTTACAATCTTTGCTCTGCCAAATTCAAATAGTAAAAACGAGCAACTCTTTGATATTGCATAATCTCATATTTACACATCATTTTCAAAGGCATTGTGCCTTTTTCTTGCAATTGCGCAATAGTTCGTTACATAACTATTCATTCCTATGTAAAAGTACTAAAATGTCCGACCTTTTGGAATTAATCAAAGGATGCTTTGTACAATACTTATTACGTATGTACCTATGTCTGTGCATACTTTTTAGCTTGTGACTATTAGTTACATAACATACTTATACATAACATACATCATAACTCACATATATGGTTATTTCTAAATATGTAAGTAGTGGCAAATGAACCAAATACAAATTTATGCAGTATACAAATTAAGTAAATGCCGCTGGGCTCATCAAACGCACACAAGAAATAATCTGAGAGAGCAGATTAAATGATCAATAAGCCAATGAGGAACTTATTGTGATTACAATTGCTTTAATTACTAGCTCTAAAAAGGCGTATTACCTTCAGTAGAAAAATATATGTATAACTAATCACTCTTGATTAACCCAGATAAGCCTAAAGTCCTTTTAAAAATATCTACAGTGGTTCAATAAATAACTCGGCCATACATAGCATGCAGCTTCAAATTCAGAGTTTTTATAAGAAATGCAAGTTAAATATTTCTATTTTTATATTTTGCTATTCGATATTCAAATACAGTAGGATTTTGAAATAATAATATAATAACAATTTACAAGCATTCGCACAATTTATGTCAAAAAAGAAGTCCGACATTTGGCATTATTGCGATTTGTTGGCACTTTAAAACGAGGAGTCCCACAATTAATTTGCTCTCGGTAGAACAGTGCAAAAAAAGAACCAAACGTAATAAATTAAAATAAAATTTCGTTCGTGTTTTATTGGATAAAAGTCCAAATAATAAACATGGGTAGGCAGCGTGGGCAAAGCTCAATTAAAGTCAGAAATGTAATTAAAGCGTGGTTAAGTTTTAAGGGCCGCTGTTGATTTTGAATAAAATAGAATTTCTTTTTAAATTATTACCATTTCTCTCGCGGTCTCGGCGACACACCTCCATCCGATGGTCAAAATGTTCGATGACGCTGAGGCATAATTGAGGTTCTATGCCGTTAATGTGCCGAATTATCTCATGCTTTAGCTCTTGAATTATTACTGGCTTATCGACGTACACCTTTTCTTTCAAAGCACCTCAAAGAAAGAAGTCCAACGGTGTCAAATCACATGATCTTGGCGGCCAATTGACATCGCCGCGACGTGAGATTATTCGGCCATCAAATTTTTCGCGCAAAAGAGCCATTGTTTCGTTAGCTGTGTGACAAGTGGCACCATCCTGTTGAAACCACATATCGTCCACATCCATATCTTTCAATTCGGGCCATAAAAAGTTCGTTATCATCTCACGATAGCGAACACTGTTCACAGTAACTGCCTGACCGGCCTCATTTTGGAAGAAATACGGCCCAATGATGCCGCCGGCCCATAAACCGCACCAAACAGTCACTCTTTGTGGGTGCATTGGTTTTTCGGCAATCACTCTTGGATTATCAATCGTCAAATGCGGCAATTCTGCTTATTGACGAATCCACTGAGGTGAAAATGTGCCTCATCACTGAAGATGATTTTCTTCGAAAATTGGTCATTCACTGTCGCCCGTTTTCATAATAAGCCTGAATAACTTTAAAGCGTTGCTCGATTGTCTATCTTTCTATGGTTCAAATTGAATTAGTCTGGAATTAAAAACTTTGAAATTAAATGCAGAAAAAGCTTGGCGTTTAGGTGTGGTTCCCATCCAACATCGGCCCTTAAAATTTAGCCACCCTCTATTAGTCATCATGAAAAGGGTAAAACCGTTCGGGAAATGGCAGAAATAGTAAACAGACCCCCGTTCGACTGTATACGACGTGAAAACACGTTTCAACGAAGCAAAATCCGTGGAAAATAAGAAGAAATCTGGATGACCAAAACCGTTTTCGGATGCAGATGAACGGTGGATAGTGCAACGTATTAAGGAAAATCCGAACTTGAGCGCTTCTAAGCTCGCAACAGAAGGCGCCCAAACCTTATTATTAACTGCAATCCCGAAAGCATACGTATAGTGTTGCGAATAAGAAATTATAATGGAAGAGTAGCACAAAAAACCTTTCAGCGTCATCGCGATAAGGACTTCGAGTTCTGAAAGCACTTTTTATATGCAGATGAATGAATGAACATATTTCGGTCAGATAGACAATCATATGTGTGGAGAAGACCTAATGAAGAGTTGCTGGAAAAAAACTTACGCTCGACAGTTAAACATGGGGGTGGGTCGGTAATAGTATGGAATTGTATGCCCGTGGATTTATAAAGGAGCTCAAACCGGTGAGCCGAATCGTAAACTACAATATATAAAGAAATAGTTCAGAAAGAGAGCAAAAATTTAAGCAGGCGACCCACTAAAAATACAAACTGGTAAAACTAACAAATATACTTGAAGCAGCTCGAGAAATTTCCACCAGAATAATAATATGAAACAGCAAAACTAGCCCCCTAAGTATTATTTCAGCTAAACAGCACCTTAGAGCAGATTGCTTGACATGAGAAAAGTGCATGCTGAAAAATCCCATCACAAAATAATTGGTTTCATGAATTGCACTATGCAGGGCCGTAGAGAGCATATCCGGGACCTGGGGGAAAATTGCAATTGCGGGTCCTTTCCAATTATATCTAATTCATATAATTCGAATTACTCTCGAGTCCGGGCCCCTCTGAGAACTCTGGGCCCGGGGTAAAAAGGTCCTCGATCAACTCCCCCGCCCCCTCTCGTCGGGCCTGGAAATATGGGACTGGGGGATGTTCAATAATGATTTTTGGCTGTTTGTAAGTGAATTTATTGGCCAAGGAATTCTGCATGCACTCAAGGGAGCTCTGGAGACAAATTAGCCAGATAGCCAGGCAAGAGTATTTAAGTTAAATAAAAAAATAAGCAATGGGACATGTATAAGTATTGCCCAAGAATGACCATCTCAATCACATAATATCACTTTTGAGGATAAACTTGTATACTATATTGCATATTCTCAATATATTCCGTGAATTTTTTGGTCAAGGTAGTACGTACAGTAAAAACCTTGACAGGTATATGAGCTGAAGAAGCCCGTCTTGAATTTATGTTGTCATTTCTTAAATTTCTGATAATTGAATAGTTTTACAATTTTGTGTTTTTGTTTTTGTGACAGAAATGCTCTCGAACGTTTGCCTTTAATTGACGAGTGCTGAAAGCTTCCATATACAGTTTATCTATCATTTTGCTCAATTCTGATTTAGACTTAATGCAAATAATTAAATCAGTGAAAAAATTAACTAAGTAAAAAGATTTTTTTAAATGCGTTATATCAACATTTGGAACTTTAATCTTATTTATAATTCGCCTCACTGCACTCCCCAGAATCGAGTTTTATCAACACGAAATGAGTGTACGCACGGCTACATTTAGATATAATTGTGAAAAATAAAGTTTAAATACGTAGTTGCCCCCCTCAGCTTGTTCGAAGATTCATTATCCAGCTCTCCACGCTGGCATTTTGACAGATGCGCAACTACAACCGCAACTGCGGCAGCTGCCAGCGGTTTGCCTTGCTGTTGGTTAAGTTGGTTGTTTGGTTGTTTTGTTGACTGAATGGTTTGTTGCCTGTCAGGTTGTTAGCGATTTAATGGTTTGTCAATAAATTTTAGAGCAAAACGTCAAAACACTAATGAAAAATTGCTCGCAACGCACAACTTTCAAATTGTTCTTGTTTTTGTATTGTAGTTCGCAGTTTTCCACCATAGGCGTAACTTTTTCGCGTTTATTTTATTCTGTTTTTAAGTGTCATTGTTAGTGTTGGTATAACACAACGATCACACAATTCCTCAACAACAACAAATCAGTGAATAATTGGTTGTAATAAATTCCAATTGAATGCGATACAAATTTTAAAGTTGGCTTGTGAAACTTTCTGATGAACAGAAATGGAGGTCAGGGTTTGGGCGAAGAGTATGAGTTG
Organism: Anastrepha obliqua; assembly: GCF_027943255.1. Taxonomy (NCBI): domain Eukaryota; kingdom Metazoa; phylum Arthropoda; class Insecta; order Diptera; family Tephritidae; genus Anastrepha; species Anastrepha obliqua. Next base: position 38,611,093 of record NC_072896.1, read on the forward strand.
GGTGGATTTTGTAAACGGTTCGGTGGATATTTTAGGTATACTTGTGGTCTTAAGATCCTAGAAAAATAGGGCATTTTATCTCTCAACTTTTTTTGTCTCTTAGTATTCCATACAAAAATTTAATTTAAATTTGGTTTTATAACCAAATTTCTTTAAACGAAAGCCATATCAATTTTACTCTCAACAAAGCAAGAAACGCAACAATACGTTTTTTTAACTGATTATCCATACTTGATCTCTTTGAGCACACGGACGCCCAAAAGCTATCTGAAGTCGCATGCTCTTTATTAATAATACTTTTGTATATGTAGTGTACCCAATGCCTGACACTTCGACTTAAAAGACCTTTTGTGTCCATGTTCTTTATTAATTTCTATAATTTTCGATTTAGCATAAATTAGCACAATTTGGATATCGAAGTCATATAACCTTTAACTAATACGACGCCAACCTGTGCTATCTATCAGATTGGAATTATTTATTTTTATATGCAAGTCCTCCCTTTTATATTTCGCGCCCAATCATGGGACCACAGTAAAATAATACTGAAAATGGTTTTATTGTCATTCAAAATATTCTCCTGGCAAGTCAATACCCTTCGACATTCGTTTGAACCAATTTTCAAACCGCATTTGCCACTCAGAAGTGGCTACCTCCAAAACGAGTTGTTCAAAGACTTCAACAGCTTCTGCAGACGTTGGAAAACGCCCACCTCGCATTTAATTTTTGATCTTCGGGAACAATAAGAAATCTTTAGCTGTCAGGGCTATAAGGCGTATAATCCATTACGTCGATCTTTTGAGTGCTCAAAAACTCTCTTACAGTCTGTTCAGCGTGCTCACTGTTAAATAATAACAACAATTGATTTTTCGAAAATTCGCAAATTTATTGATAATTTGGTCGTCAATACTCAATGCAAATACCTCAGTAGCAAGTCCAATCTCCTGCATGTCAATTATGGCCTGGCACCGTCGGGGCATACTTTCCACTAGTTTTTCTGCATATTCTACCGGAAAATACCTTCAAATTTTCCGAATTTGTCGAGAAAGTTGATCTAAATTACATGGCTTGCATTTGCGAAGCTTCATTTTAATCAGAGTCCACACATTTTCTATGGGATTTGCATCCGGTGACTGAGATGGCCAATCTCAAGTGAGATGGCCACTCGCTAAACGCTCGACTCCGATGTTTCGGATCGTTGTCCTCTTGAAGGATCCAGCTTTAATTTTTCTTGATATATAAGGTTGGCCAAAAAGTCTTGCGGTATTTCCGCAAGCTTGTCTTTGCAAGCGCGTAGTTCTAGTTGTATTCGTCACATCGGTTCACGCTAGAGCTTTTTGGAAAGCTGTTTTCACGTGCTAACACGTGTTTGATTAATTGTTGCTTGCTTTTAGTCGTTCGTGAGTTATAGCGTCGCAAACATGGAGCAAAATAAAGAGAAAATACGGCATATTTTACAGTACTACTACTATTCAAAAAGAAGCTCGATGCATGGGTGCCACACGACTTGACGCAAAAAAACATTTTTGCCCGTATGGATGCATGCGAATCGCTTCTGAATCGCAACAAAATCGACCCGTTTTTGAAGCGGATGGTGACTGGCGATGAAAAGTGGGTCACTTACGACAACGTGAAGCGCAAACGGTCGTGGTCGAAAAGCGGTGAAGCTGCCCAGACGGTGGCCAAGCCTGGATTGACGGCCAGGAAGGTTCTTCTGTGTGTTTGGTGGGATTGGCAGGGAATCAACCACTATGAGCTGCTCCCCTATGGCCAAACGCTCAATTCGGACCTGTACTGCCCACAACTGGACCGCTTGAATGCAGCACTCATGCAGAAGAGGCCATCTTTGGTCAACAGAGGCCGAATTGTCTTCCATCAGGACAACGCCAGGCCACACACATCTTTGGTGACGCGCCAGAAGCTCCGGGACCTCGGATGGGAGGTTCTTTTGCATCCACCGTATAGTCCGGATCTCGCACCAAGTGATTACCACCTATTTCTGTCCATGGCGAACGAGCTTGGCAACTTCCGACTGTCCACAAGAGAGTCCTGTGAAAATTGGCTCTCCGAGTTTTTTGACAATAGGGAAGCGAGCTTCTATAAGAGGGGCATTATGACGTTGGCATCTCGTTGGGAACTCGTCATCGAACAAAACGGCGCATATTTGACTTAAATCGCATTATTATAACCAATTTTATGAACAATTGAAAATTCAATAAAAATACCGCAAGACTTTTTTGACAACCTTATACCATTGCTTAGCAGATGGCAACGAAGCCTTTTGATATATTTTATTCATTTTTTCGGCATTTAAATTCTCGATAAATAAAAACAAAGTACCGAAACCTTTGTTTGAGAAGCACCCCGGAACATGGACCTTGACGGGGTGTTTAACAGTCCGTTGAAGCATTCTACTGGTGGAGGTTGTCCAGGCTTGTTTAATGCTCGGAAATGCCCAGAAGGAGGATTCATCAGAAAAAACTACGTTGCTCCAATCGCGGTCCAAGTTTTCCTTCGCCCATTCCACTTGTTTTTCAACGTGTATTGCAATCGACATTGGTTTTACCAAAGTACTGCGATATTTCAGTTTATTGGCAAGCAAGTGCCTGCGAATCGTTCCGTAAGATATGTCAACACCTTTTGCTTTCAATTTCACAGCAGCTCCACGTAAAATCAAAGTCGGTTCTTTCGAGAACAATGCGAGCATTTTTTTGGTCTTTTTTTGAGACTTTGCTTGTACTTCCGCGATCAGGAAAATCATCAAGGTTACCGACCTTTTTATAGCGATTTATCCACCTGCTAACGAGCTGCTTCGACTTTCCCATATATTTCGCAGCAGCAGTGTGCGTTAATTTGAGTCCTTTTACATGCAAACATAGACCTCAAAGCGAAAGGCGTAACCGGTAGATACTCATTTTGAAAACCACTCAATTGAAGACTAAATTTGACAGACAGCTGACTTTTTACAAAAAGCATGAAGGACTGGGATGCCATCTATGTCATAGAAAAAGAGGCAGGACGTTCTGATTTTTTATCTACGTGTAAAAGTGACCACGCTCTTATGTAACAGACGTAAGTGAACCGATACGGGAAAGCTCGCATTGTTTCTCTAGTGGTACAGTTGCGATATGGCCAGATTTTCCGAAAACCATTACTTTGAGGTGCTTCTTCCGCGAACAACTTTTGATGAGTTTAGTTTGCTTTGGAGCATTCATACAGTCATATGCAGTTTATTGTTTGTTGTTTCCAGGTCATATAATATATGTACATACCTATATCCAAGATTCGATAGCATAGTGTGTTCAACATTTCTTTACACCAATCGACCCAAGCCCTCTTTTGGGTAATTGTCAAATTAAGCCGAACCCAACGAGAACAAATCTCTTTGACGACCAAATATTTATAAATTATTGGAAATCTTATATGTATCTTATATATAAAATAAAGTCAACTTTTGGTGTGTGTTCGCTAACCGGCCGTGTCTTTGCACCGAATTAAACCAAACTTACACACATTGTTAAATAAGTATTGAAAATGGGTTCCGTAAAGTTTGGTTGTAATTCGGAACATGTCGTTTACTTTTTTAACGCTTGGGGCGGAACTGAACTGTCAAATTGACAGTGTGAGTCACAATGTGTCAATATTTCTTTCTGATTTGGATGCCTTAAAGAGAAGACGTAAGTGCAAAGTGTAAAAACTTTTTGTGAATTTTTTTGGAGTGGATTTTGGTACAGTGAATAATTTCTTACGAAATTTGAAATTAATTGTGAAATCCGAATGTTCACATGAAATTATGTGTTCGTGGAAAAAAAAATTTTTTCGTTTTTTTTTTTTTGAAAAATATAAATGGATAATGGTTAAAAATGCTCCAATGCTCAATAAAACATATAAATTGAAACGAAAAATTCATGGATGATCAGGAAAAAAGATTTTCAATTTATATTTTATATTTACTCAAAAACAAATAGAAAAACAAAAAATATTGTTTATGCCAAAGCGCTTGAATAAAGAATAAAGAAATAAATAATATGAAAACCATATCTTTTTCTCTTCTAAACCATATCTATTCTATTTTAGTTTGCCCAGCGAAGCGGGCCGGGTTTGCTAGTATATATATACATAAATTGGAACTACACAAAATATTTTTTTTATTTAGTAAAAAGTTATTACAAAAAAACAAAAATTATGTAATCTTACAACTTCTTGGCAGACGTTTCTTTCTTGTGCAAGTGAAGCCAAGTCCTTCCCCATCTGATCATTCCAAAGGAATTCCGCTTCCTGGAATTTCTTAGCACCAACAGGTACCGCATAGGTATATAGTCTAAAAGTACTTATTTTTAAGCTTACATATTAAAAAAAAAAAAATTTTTATTAAGTACCTGAACAAGAAGGCCTGAGAAGGCTTCAGAATTATATTAGGTTGAGAATATGTTCGTAGCGTTTTTACCGAACACTTTTGTTTAAACAAAAAACAACAATTAATCAATAACTTAATCAATTATATATTCGTCGTGACCGTTTACAACCTCTTCCCACTTCTCGACCAATTTGTTGATGCCGTTCCACCAAAAATTGCCTGGTCTGGTGTCAAAGAAGTTGTTGAGCTAATTTTTAAGGACCTCTTCATATGGTTTCACACGGAGCGGAAAATAAGGTAGCTAGTCGGTGTAAGGTCCGGAGAATACGGCGGATGCTGAAAGGCCTGCGATACGAGCTCTTGGAGTGCGGCTTTGACGACTTGTGCAACATGGGGCCTGGCGGTGTCGTGAAGGAGTATGGTTTGACCAAGTCGATCAGGACTTTTCAGTCGAATAGCCTTATTCACGCGGTGTAGCTAGGAAATGTAAAGCTTTTTGTTGACCGTGGCATTCTTTTCGAGCATTTCCCAGTGCACCATGTCATCCCAGTCCCACCAAACACACATCATGATCTATTTGGGATAAAGATCCGGCTTGACTCTCGACTTTAATTTATCTCCTGGAGTCCACACATTCCTTTCTTTGCTTCATATTGATTTAGGGGCACCATTTCTCATCTCCCGTGACGATTCGGTACAAAAAGCGCTGTTTATGTCCGCGTGTTGCTCGATGGTGAGCGAGATGCTGAGAAGCAATTTGAAGGCGACTTTCTTTCTTTTTTTCGTTGAGCTCGTGAAGCACACAGGCTCCCAATTTTTCGGTAAATACCGTTGAATGAAGGTGATTCAAAATAGTTTTATGCTCGCAATTCATTTTTCCGTCAATTCACGACAGGTTTGGCGATCGTTCTCCTTCAAAAGTGATTTGAGACGTTCTTCATCGAATTCAGAAGGTCTCCACTGCGAGCCGTGTCATTGACGTCAAAGTCAGCATTTTTGAACTTTGCAAACCATTTCCGTGCTGAGGACTCGCCTATGACACCTTCCCATACACATCGAAAATGTCCCGGGCTACTTCGGCATCATTTTGACCTGGATGAAAAGCAAAGAAGAGCAAGTGTCGAAAATGTTGATTTTTGCGTCCTGGATATTCCATTTCTAAGTCTCAAAATTAATAGAAAATAAAAGAATTCAAAAATACAATTAACATAGTTTTGTAGAGCAGAAAGAGTTCTATCGAATGAATACTTACCCTATCCCACACAGCAAACATATCGTTGTAAAAAAAAGAAAATATAAAAACTCTATGAACTTATTCCCCAACGAAATAAAATATCATTTGTGGAACGGTGAACGAAGTATACTTATTACTTGGGCAAATATTACAACACAAAAGTTCTGTTTGCCTTCAGCAAAAAAAAGCTGAGCTTTGGTTGAAAATTTCTTACATCTTTTTTTTTGTATTTTTTCAAAAATTTTATAAACTTTTTCTTTTGTAACATTTTTTAAAACGGATATAAAATTTCTTTTCAAAAACATGTCTTTTAAACATCTACTCCATCGAGTGTGGCTAGTGAGCAATTGCTCAGTGCTGCATGTCAGGTCTATACCGCTGGAAGGTGCTGCTAGGATGATTTTAAATATTTCTAATACTCGATAGGAAACATTAACAATTTGAACCAGAAAAAATGGCCTAAAAAATTATCCTCTACTATGTACTAAATAACTATGTATCTTTTTCCTAGTTTTTTTTTTAAACAAGCGACTATCTATGTAAATTTGATAATAACCTGAATAACTTTTTTACTAAATAAAAGAAATGATTTTTAGTGATGACTTTGTGCCCGTTTTATCACATTTCCTATAATTTCGCACAATTTTTCCTATGATAACTGGTCGCATTCCTGTCGAATATTCCCTTTATTTGCTGGGACTGTCTTAGGCTTCTTGGCATAAGCACGTGACTTCAAGTAACCCCAAAGAAAGAATTCTAGGATGGTTAAATCGGTCGATCTCACTGGTCATGCCAAATCACCAAAAAGGGGGAGATTGCGCAAACAGGAAATGCATACTTTAAAATATCCAATTTAGCCCTTGTTTCATATGCGATTGCACCGCCTTGTTGAAGCCACATGTTTTCCAAGCCCCGCTCATCTAATTTCGGCAGTAAGAAGTCGTTTATCATGGCCCTTTAGCGTTCGCCAGTAACAGTGGCCGTGTTGCCGATGGTGTTCTCAGTCCAATTTCATTATTTTTAAGCTAACTTTAATAAAATATACTTCAAGTACAACCTCCTGGTAAGCCACTTTTATTCTAGCCCTCCTCTCGCTTAACTTTTTTTCAACACTTGCATTGCTTTCCAACCCCAAATAATTCAAGCTTTCACGTTCCCATAAATTTCCAATAAATAAAGGTGAAACTTATTGCTCTGTAAATTGACTCAATCGAAAATGATTTCACTAACAATTTGTGAATTTGCTGAATTATGTACACAACTTAGCACAGCTTTGCAAAGACATACCTATTTAAGTTAATATATACATAAAAACTTTAACTTTACCTAGAAAGTATGATGCAAACAAAAATTGTGGTTGTCTAAGCAGTTGTCGAACAATTTTCATTCGGTGAAATCGGCAACTTGATAAATGAAGCTTACAAATTCGTATATTTACGAAACCCAAGTGAACAAGTAAGAAGATACAGTAGACAAACATAGGGAGCAGCAATAAATGCCAAAGCCCAAACTAAATTACACTGTGTGACACGATGTTGGTACCTATAGGCCCGATTGCTATTAGGTGCGCAACTAAGTTCTCGCTGTTTGTCAATAGATGCCGCCAGCAGTGTGTGCTAGTCGATTCTAATATAATATAACCTAAACGTCGTAAGCCAAGCTAAGACATATGGATAAACTGCTTCGACACATTAGTGATTTTGTTTTGGTATCAACAACTTTTGGTTTTGTGAAAATGTCTGATTTTGTGCCGAATAATCGTCATTTGCGGGAAGTGTTGATTTTCCTCTTTCATTCAAAAAAAAAAAAAACGGCAGCTGAAGCGCATCGAGAGCTACAAAAAGTTTATGGAGATGCTGCTTTAAGTGAAACAACGGTGAATTTAATTGACGACCATCCGCGTGAAGGAAGGCCAAAAACCTTAGAAAACGCTGAATTGGAGGCATTGCTCCATGAGAATCCGTGTCAAACGCAAGAAGAGCTTGCTTCAGTATTAGGAGTTACCCGCCAATCCATTTCCAAGCCATTGCATGCTTTGGGAATGATTCAGAAACAGTGGACTTGGGTTCCTTATGAGTTAAAACCAAGGGATGTTGAACGTCGTTTTTTCGCCTGTGAACAACGGTTCCAGGCAAAAAATGAAGTGGTTTCTTTATCGCATCTTGGCGAATATTAAAAAATGGATTCATTACATCAATCCAAAGAAAAGAAAGTCGTGGTGACTGTCCGGTCATGCGTCTACGTTATCGACTTCAATAGATGCGATTGAGCCGAGCATTGCGCGCTAAGCGGCCGTAATACGCGGAGAGGCATGAAAAAGTGATTCTGCAGCATGACAACGCTCCGTCTCACGTTGCCAAACCCGTTAAAACCTACCTGGAATCACTGAAATTGGAAATCCTACCCCACCCGCCTTATTCTCCAGATATTGCGCCGTCCGATTATCAAATGTTCCGATCGATGGCACATTGTCTAGCTGACCAGCAGTTCCATTCATATGAAGACATCAAAAAATGGCTTGATCCGTTGATAGACTCAAAAGATGAACAGTTTTAGCTCGACGGTATACGAGATCTAACAGAAAGATGGGAAATAGTAGTAGCCAGCGATGGGCAATACTTTCAATGATCCACTTGTAACCGTTTTTTTTTTTTTTTTTCAGAATAAAGTTGTATTTTCATCAAAAAAACAGGTTATTTATTGAAAGGAGGCTGGTAGGAGTGTAAAATTTGTGTTCACACGCAAGTGGAAAAGTCACTGATCGTCATTCGCCAAGACATTGCCAAGTTGCCAAGACGATTCTTCGGCAAACGGTCCACAAGTTTCCTCTGGGTAGCGTCCAAGCACCCCTTTGGGAGCGAACTAATGTGAGAAGGCAAAACTGCTGGTTGTACGCTGAGTTTGGTAACCGCACGTAAAAAAGCAAGTCCCAGTGAAAATAAAAACAACGCCTTGCATCACAACCAAAATCGCTTAAGCGATTTTCCTGCCAAATAAGAAGTAAAATATTTATTGAAAAATTTATATAATTTAGCTGTTAACTACAAAAAAATATTAAATTTTTTCTTCGTACAATATTTTTTTTTTGGATTTTATTTCGTTTTTAAATTCTGTCAAAAAAGTACCGGGAATTGTTCAATAAAATGCAAAATAATTGTTTAATCATCAAAATTTATTTTGTCGCCTTAAAAATAGACTCCATTCGAAGCAATACACATATGCCAACGACTAGTCCAGTCATCAAAGTCCTTTTTAAACGCGTTTGAAGAGATCTTCTTCAGCTCCTTCAGCAAGGGGGCTAAATCCGGTGAATACGGTGGTTGCTCGATGATATTTGTGGAGTTTTTGGCCAAAAAAGTGTTCAGAATATGATCCTTGTGAGATGGTGCCTTATCATGGTGCAAGATCCATAAGTTTTCCTTCCACATATTGGGCTGTTTCTTACGAACATTCTCTCTCAAACGTCACATAACTTCCAAACTATAACCATTTGGAATGAATTCCGAGCGCCCAACACCAGGATAATCAAAGAAAACGAGTAGCATGACTTTCACTTTTGACCGACTTTCACGTGGGTTTTTGGGTTTCGGCTCATATGGATAGCGTCATTCAGCCGCTTTTTGACTGGTTTGCATATCAAACTCATATACCCACGTCTCATCACCTGATTTGATGCGCTGGATTGGGTCCGAATTCACTTGCTAAAGCAAGTATTCAGCCACCTTTTTCCGATGAATTTTTTTTTACAGAAATTCAACTCTCTTGGATCGAGTAGAGCGGCCGTCGAACGCGTCTCATGCCCAATTAATGGTGTAAAATGTTGCGAATTGATTCGTGGAACACGCAAAAGCATCGAGCTGCCTCCGTCAAACTTAAATGATGATTTTCCAGCACCATTCCTTTGATTTTGTCGACGTTTTCATACGTTAAAGTCGTTGATGGGCGACCAGATTCGAGCAAATATTGCACGACTTCTCGGCCTTCTGCAAAAACCTTATACCACTCGTAGACCTATGTTTTTGATAAAGCACACCCGTCATGGGCTTTCAGAAACATTTTCAATGAATCGGCACAAAAATATTCCGTTCAAACACAAAATTTAAGACAGAATTTGTTGGATATCTTTATCCATAGTGAAAATCGCAGAGCACACCTGCGGTTCACTGATATAATTAAATGCCAAAAACAAGCAAACTGACAGATCACGCTCAAACTCTGCGACACTATAGAGGGCGTTGTACCAACATTTCAGCAAAAAAATTTAGGCATATCCTCAATATATATTTTTTATATCCTCAATAAGAAAAAATGTCGATGGGGTTGGCAAGAAGAATTCCCAAAGTATTATTCTTTTACTTAAGTATACATATATACGGGATGTATTTGAAAAAAAATTGGCTCAAGTGAATGAAATTTATCAGTGGCATTTTATTTAAATACACCGCGTGGTTAATCCAGCATTTAGAATTAGAGCTATCGATTTTTTGACTTTGAACAAAAGGATCTTCGCAAATCAAATAATTATCCAATATGGCCGCCTAGAAGCAGAGATTTGACTCTATTCGACTTTTTCAAAAGATGATTCGGGAATTGAAAAATGAATTCGATATTACATTTGCTGAGGTAAATATCGAAACTCTCACAATTGTATTAAAACATTGGGTTAATAGAACAGAGTACTTCAAAGCCTGCCATAGAAGTAATTTTTATGCAATTTTACTCCCTGTTTAATGGCGAGGTTGACTCTTTCCAATAAAAACAAAATTGTTCCTCTGGCCAATTAAAATTCAAAATCAAATTACTAGGTGAACCACCCGATATAAAGCTCAGCCTAATGGAAAATGTTAAACAGGTGAACATTTCAAGATTGCACATCTTATGAAGGTTTCAAATTGTGATAGATTTTTAATCTATTTCCACATAGTTAAATTGAACAAAGTCAAGTCAAGAAATATTTATTGGGCCACGTATGATTCAATAAATGAAAGATCGAAATAAGATGCCAAACACTTGGTAAAAAGAGGAACAGAAATGAGAAAATCGTAGTGATCAATTTATCCTACGGATATAAAAATGTCGCCAGACGCCGTGGCTGAAGGAATTGGACGTGACTACCATTTGGAAGTAGACGGGTTCGAAACCTCGGGCATGAAACACCAAATGATTGAAAAGGTTTTTTCTAAAAGCGATCGACCCTCTGCAAGCAATGAGAAACCTCCGAGTATATTTCTGCTATAAAAAATCTACTCATAAAAACAATCTTCCGTTCGAAGGTGGCATATGTGAAACTGCAGATCTGTCCATTTGTGGACAAACATCAAAAAGCACACCGCAAATAGGAGGATTACATATATGATATTTATATACATAAGAATATAGAATGTTGAACGTTAGAAGTTATTTTTTCTATTCCTCTTCTTCTTCTTCATAAGCGCCATAACCGCTTACGCGATTTTGGCCGAGTTTAACAAAGCGCACAGTTGGACACACCAAGTGAAACCAAGTCCGTATCTACCTGATCTTTCCGAAGCGGAGGAGGTCGTGTCCTCTCTCTGTTTCCACCAGCTGGTACCGCATCGAATACTTCCGAAGCCGGAGCGTTTGCAAACATTCGGACGACATGACCTAGGCAATGAAGCTGCTGGATCTTTATTCGCTGGGCTATGTCTATGTCGACGTAAAGCTCATACAGTTTATTACCAACGACCAAAGGTCCAAAACTCTTCCACAGAATCTTTCTCTCAAACACTCCAAGTGTCGCTACTTTTTTTTGTCCTCGTTCACCACCAGACCCATTGGCTTTGCTTCTTCATCCAGCTTGGAAAAAGCAGAACTGACAGGGCGGAGAGGTCCTTCTCATTTCTGACGGTGCTGCTGGAATTGAGCAACGTCATTTTGCACAGCCGTATTAGTTTGGTGACATCAAATTCAGACATTCTCTATTCTTAGTTGCTTCAAAGCAATGTGTAAGAAGGCTCGAGAAATGGGGTCAAGGACGAAATATATTGGAGTTCAGTTTTGTTTAACCATTAACAGCTGGCTATTTCCAAGCATAAAACAAAAACTAGAAGGTTTTAAATAGAGATGATATGTAAAAATCTGTACTTCCTCTTCTGGGTCGCTGCTAATAACTCAAAAATTATATTATAGATTGAATTATGGGTGTGGCAGAAGGAAGGAACACCACCATAAAAACACTAAAATTATCTGGGTACACGAATTTCTACGGCTTAGAGGAGGAGAACTTAAATGTCTGTCTGGCCCCGAGTGGTTTTTATTTAAGAGCTTCAGAACTTAAAATGCTAATATAACACAAAAATGTTGTTGGAATGCGTTTTTTTTTTTTTTTCATTATAATCTAGTAGATAATTTCATGGCATTTATTTCTTGAATATGATTTGCGGTATATGTCCGCCGCCGTTACGAGTCCCTTGGTCCATCCGATCAGCTTAATAAGTCTATCCTAAAGCGGGCTGTATGGTAAGATGCGTCGGCTTGTGGGAACCAAATGACTTCGATGTTTAGGTGATTAATTTTTGTAAGCAAAAATCCAGTCAGCATGTCTCAATAGCGCTTGCCACTCACCATAACGGCAGCCTCTTTTTCATTTGAAAGAAATAAGGACCAATGATCCCGCCAGTGCTGTATGAACTTTTTTTTTTTTTCAAATTAAATTTTCACAATTTCGAAGCGCTGTTCTGGCGTTAAACGATTCATGATGAATTGCCAACCTTTACTGAACAGAATTGTAAAGACAGTTCGCCATTCTCAGCTGTCAAATCATAGTTATCGAAATCGATATTTCTCAAGCAGCTAAAAAAACACCCATTACAAAATATACTCGGACATCTGGTTACCAGTGAGCAACTTAGATCAACTGCTTTACACGATTAATGTCCTTTCTACCGAATAAATGTATAAAAGTTAGCAGACCTTCAATACTATTCCCCAACACCAAATCCGTTCAACAACTGTTATTTCAAAGAAAAAACAACTTGAAATCATTTTTTTTCTAATTTGTAAAGTAGTGTTGTCTTCCTGACAAACAAAAAAAAAACACTTTAGAACACTAAAACAAAGCAAAATTGAGTCCAACCAAAAAGCGGAACCAAGCCAAATGCCATCGCAGCTTGTTCGTATTGGCATTTATGTTGGTGGGTGGTAGCGGTTGATGGCGTCGGTAGCACCACAAACACCGCAACAAAGTCACAACGACATCGCACCACTTCATCGTCACTTGTCCGGAACCATAATCCTTGTTCCATCCTATCTGCCATTGTACTTTCCACCTACTGCAGTCAAATGCGTTAGGTGGGACATTCCGTTCGTGCGGTGTCACAGGTGGCAAAGTTTTGTCAACTATTTCCTCTCCTGCTCTCCTTCTCGCTTTTCGCTTGTCCTCTGCCTGCCCACAGCGCATTCTTTTCGCCGTGGTTGCGCTTCCATGTTACATACTTTGCATGACACGCGCAACATCTGCTTTGTAGTAGGAAAATTCGGTGCAATCGATGCGATGGTTGGTGTAATTTTCAATCGTCTATCAAAACGTTTTCGGGCGTTTTTATGCTGCGGTCGCATGTCCACATGTTTTACAGACTTACACACACACACACACACCTACTTTTATTTGCATGTATGCGGAGAAAGGATAATAGTTTTTGGTTTTGAATTTTATGGATTGAAGTTTGAAAGTTGATTGTTACATGGAAAGAAGTTTTTTCTTTTGAATACTATGCTGTAGGATTTACTGGTATTTTTCCGAAACCATTTGAACAAAAATATTTTCATGTATATTAACTTTCGTGCGGTAAGCCAAAGGAAAAGTACAAAAGTACTGCCGTGATGCGAATGTTGAGCACACTGAGAACTGCATGCTTTAAAAATTGAAATATTTTCATTTTCATACCTTTTAGTGAGGTGGCATCCATCTAGAAGATGGTTTTTTGTGCAAAAGTCAAGCACATGAGGATGAGGATTTCAATTTGTAAGAGTGCTGAGAAATGATAACACAACTTTCCCATCATAACTTTCAACTTCACCAATTCTCTAGTAGCTTTTGTGTGAGATAAAGAGAGAGCGTACTCTTCTTAAGCCCTTAAAGGTACGAAAAGCAAACATGGACAAATAGGCTTTACAGATTTCTTAAATAAGTTCACATCTATTATTCATAGTTATATTTGTGAACTTGCGATTTGCGCTCTCATTTCTCATTTATGTTTGTACTGAGCCGAATTCAATAACTACATCAGCTGATGTGTTTTTCTTATTTTTTTTTTTCTTTCAATTTGGTACAGTCCGGTTCACTTGATTAGAGGCAATAATTTTTAAGTGGCACAAGGATTCCTGATAATTCAAGTGAAGACTGTTGGTTGGTTGATTCATCCAGAATCCAACTAGCGCCTCCGCACCAATTTGTTGCCACATCCTCGTTACCAAATTGTTTAACAGTTATTTACAGCAAGACTATATCCAGTCTGTGCGGTTTAGCAACCTTATTAGGTTGTTGACGTCTAAGCCAGACAGCTGCTCGAGACTCTCGAACAGCTGTTTGCCCAGGGTTAACATTCTGTCCTTCCATAGGGCAGGGCATTCACAGAGGAAATGGAAGATTGTTTCTTTTTTCTCCGGTTGTTTACAACTATGACAGTATGTGTTGTGAGGGATGCCCATTTTGGCGGCTTGTTCTCCGATAGACCAGAAGCCAGTTATGACTGCCGTTAGTCTACAGGCGTGCCGTCGTTTCATGTTTATCAATGTCGACGATTGCTTGAGGTAGTAGGAGGGCCATAACGTCCTGCTGATTTTGCATTTCGCCTGGTCTCTCCATCTAGAATCTGCAATTCGAAGGTATTTTAGGGAAATCGCATTCTTCACCGCATCTAGTGGTGTGGATACTGGTACTGCAAGAGCGCTATTCATGGCAGATCCCCCTCTTGCCAGTTCTTCAGATTTTTCGTTACCTTCTATGTTCCGATATCACGGGACCCAAATTAAGGTTACTTTATTGTTTTCACTCAAGGTGGTGAGGCTATTCCTACTTTGCTTCACCACTTTAGAGGTTATAGCCGCATCCAGTGCGTGGATTGCAGTTTGGCTATCCGCAAGAATAGCTATATTGCCCTTAAAAGAGAAATCTGCGATTAGTAACCTACAAGCTTCCCCAATTCCCAGTACTTCCGCCTGGAAGACAACGCTGGTATTAGGGAGCCGCACAGATTTTTCAATTCCAAATCTGTGAGAATAAATACCAGCTCCAAAACCACAATCCATTTTACTGCCATCTGTATAGACTGTGGTATCGAAGTTGTTTAGAGAGAATCCCTTATTCCAATCTTCCTTAGATGGAAAGAGTGTGGCAAAATTCCTATTGAAAGGTACCATCGGTACGATGTAGTCGTCACAGTCCTCACCGTGATTAACTGAGCTTGCCGCAATAATAGACTAGCGTGACCATAAGTTTTTTTCTTTCCAACGACCCGCTTCATTTAACGTAAATGCACTCATGGTTTCCGTCTTCTTTATATGTAGGTCTATTGGAGCCTCTCTAGGACATGATCTGTATTCTGTGAAGACTGTACTTTGTGCGAAAATAAATATGCATTAAAATACTATTTCATCTGCCGGTATTTCACAGCAGTAAAACCTCAGCAGTTGTAATACTGTGCTCGATTTCTGAGTTCACTTGAACAGAGGCACTCAGAAATAAGCGCTGTGAAAAAGGATAATATTTTCAAACATTCATCGTGTTTGGTCGAAGACCTCTTAATTCAAATAAAACGGGAAAGCAGAAAGGTTTAGCAGATCGCGAAAAAGGACTAATCAATATCTTGACCTCAGAGGGACTTTTGAATCGCAAAATTACCAAAAAGATTCGTCGAAGTCCAAACGTAGTAAATATTTACGTGAAACAAAGTGTCTCCTTTGGTAAGAACTACAAAAACAGAACTGCGATAGCTTTAACACCGAAAGAAACTCACAAAATACTTAGGATCGTATCAAATTCCGCCCTTCCAACAACAAAAATTAAAGAAAATGTTGCACCCAGCAAATCCACAGTTTAAAGAGCTATTCTAAATTCATACAACAGTACAAAAAAAACAAAACACCTTTGAATAAATTCCGCAAAGAACGCCGCCTCGATTATGCAAGGAACCATATGGCTTGGAGTTCTGTTACAAATAGCGATCCCAGTGAAGGGAAAAAAGTAATATTTCAATGGTCAGAATGGTGACCGGAAATGGCAACAGTGAATGACCAATTTTCGAAGAAAATCATCTTCAGTGATTAGGCACATTTTCACCTCAATGGATTCGTCAATAAGCAGAATTGCCGCATTTTGGCGAATGATAATCCAAGAGTGATTGCCGAAAAACCAATGCACCCACAAAGAGTGACTGTTTCGTGCGGTTTATGGGCCGGCGGCATCATTACAGTTACTGTGAATAGAGTTCGCTATCGTGAGATGATAACGAACTTTTTATGGCCCGAATCGGACGATATGAATGTGGACGATATGTGGTTTCAACAGGACGGTGCCACTTGTCACACAGCTAACGAAACAATGGCTCTCTTGCGCGTAAAATTTGAAGGCCGAATAATCTCACGTCGCGGCGATGTCAATTGGCCGCCAAGATCATGTGATTTAGCACCGTTGGACTTCTTTCTTTGGAGTTATTTGAAAAAAAAAAGGTGTACGTCGATAAGCCAGCAACAATTCAAGAGCTAAAGGAGAGATAATTCGGCACATTAACGGCATAGAATCTCCCATTCGGCGAATACTTTGTTCCATACGTAATTGAACCATACGAATATTATCATAATAAAGAGAAATTACAATAATTTCCTGAAAAAATTGTATTTTATGCAAAATCAACACCGGCCCTTGAAACTTAGCCACCTTTTATTTAGCTAAGTTTTTGTTGTTTGTGTTTTCTACATACGAATGCGTTGAAGTTTGTTTATGCTTTTGTACAACAGTTTTAAAAAATACGCTTGCAGAACGAAAATAAATGCGAAACATAAACGCATTAGATTTGCACTTTAATTTATATTTTTTTTATTTAAAACCACATCACTTGGGTGTCCGAATTCTGTATTGAGCCACTGTATGTACATACTAGTGTTCTTTATTTTTTATCTTTAAACGAGTAATCTTGCAGGGTTATGCTTAATATAAAAATTAACTACTTATGGTCTTAAATCTCTCTGATAAAATCATGCAAATACAGTTATTTAAATCATTCCAAGTTTTGGCAAAGTCGAAATAAACATTTTGTCTACAAATACGCAACCACCTTAATATATTTATGTACATCAGCTCTGCAACTCTGCAATAGGTTCTTATCTTAGCTTGGGTAAATTGTGAAACGTATCGTTTGCCACTACAGTGGCTTCCAAACAATACTTAGTATGAGGATTTGCACTAAAAATGTGGTCAAACAAGTTTTGCCTGTATTTTAAGTAGATAATGAAGAAAATTAAAACAAAACATATGCGCGCATACACATTCATCATCTGCCAATGAAATGCTGCAACAGCAACAACAAATGTGCGAGTGACTTGCAACTAGCCAGTTTAGATAGCAGCATAGCAGCAAAACAGAACTGAGCAGAGCAAAAGGAAAGGTGTCTCTACATAATAGCAAGAATCCAACCCAATGTAGCTGCTGCTACTGTCGCGGAGGTGGGTGTTGGTGTGACGCACTGCTTGGGCGATCGGCCCGCTGAGACGTGGATTTAGCTGTCGCAGCTATTTTTTGCGATAAATTACAGAAATTGAACAAGACAGCCAAAACGTGTAGTATGCGTTGATTTATCGATCGGAGTGGATGGCTGAGAAAAGGTTGTGAAAATTCGTGCGCATAAAAAACTAAAATGAAATGTGTGTTGAAAGTGTGTGGGTGTGAGGAAAGCATAAATAAAATAGGAAAAACCAATTGGAGCAACTACCTGTGAAAATCATAACTGAAATTAGTTCAAAGTCAATTTGTGGTTTCTTTGCCATAGACTCGTTCGTATGTGTGCATTCGTGTTAAAGCAACAACAATTTATGCATAACGCTAGCAGAACTATGATTTGCAACAGAAAAGCCTCTACATACATACATACATACATATGTACTTGCATACTTATGTGCATAGATTCAATATTAATATTTATTTAGTGTGCGCAGGGCACCTGTTCAACAAATTTTGTGCATTTAGAAAAAATAAAATATCATATATTATGTAAAACTTAGAAATCCTATACCGTAATATTTCCTATGTTAGCTCGGCTCAACTATACATACATACATATATATGGTTAATTGGTATGTATGTACATGCACGCAACCAATTTGAGATTTGCTAATTATTAAATTGACATGAAATATTTTTTTTTTTTTATTTCCTAACACAGAAATCAGTTTTATTCAGAAATATTATCCAGATGTTCGCGCACATTTTAAATGTATTATTGTGAAGTAACTTCTGCTGTACATTTGAATTGTTTGTTCTTGGCAGCGTTGCCAACTCAGAATCTCAAAAGTTCTTAGACATATTCGCTACTCTGAACAAATAAGGACGGCCAAATTCGGTCTGAAATGAACTTTCTATGTATACCCTTATTCATTCACATTTAACTCGGGTTGGCTATTTCTTTTTGGTATCAAACAGACTCATAAAAAATTAGAGTTATTGCTTGTAACATAAGATGGACGGACGGATATTTAGTCCTAGCATAACATAAAAGTGGATGTGGTTTTTGTCCGTTGCCCATAATATGTGCGTATGGGCATACGTAGCATCTCAAGGGAGTGCGGAGCAAACCGTGCACCTTTTTTGGGTGAGTTTTACTAAGTTGTTATCGAAATACTCACACTTACATGAGACTACGCCCATTTATCAAAATTTACTCGTTGTATTACGCGGGTTGCCTTTTATATTTTGCGCCCAATAATGAGACCACAGTAAAATAATAATAAAAATGGTTTTATTGTTTTTCAAAATAGGCTCGGGTTCAGTATAATGCCGCATGGAAAATTTTCGGCAAAGTACTTATAAAAGGTGTTTTTTAGGAGCTATAGGAAAGTTTTTTAAAACAACACTCGTAAAATTCAGAAAAATGCATGAAATTTTAATTTCAATCGATAGTACAGTCCATATAATTTAATGTTTCAAGATTATTTCATGCAAATGTTGACGACTTAGTCTAATTTTGGCATACTCTTTCCAATGTTTCGGCCGGTATCTCACATATAAATGCTTTAATGTTGGCTTCTAATGCGTTAATTGAAGCTGGCTAGTCTGAATAGACATGAGCTTGAACATAGCTCCACAAAAAATAATCTAAAGGCGTTATATCGCACGATCTGGGTGGCCAATCGACAGGTCCCGAACGTGAAATAAAATGTTCACCGAACTCTCAACAAGTCCATTGTTACGCGTGCGGTGTGGCATGTGGCACCATCTTGCTGAAACCACATGTCATGCAAGTCAAGCTTTTGCATTTGGGGAAAAAAAGTTGGATATCATTTCACGATAGCGCTCACCATTCACAATTACGTTACGATTCACAGCATCTTTGAAGAAGTACGGTCCAATGATACCTCCAGCCTATAAACCGCTCCAAACTGTGACCTTTTCTGGATACATTGGTAGCTCTTGCAATTCTTCTGTCTTCACTCTAAAATCGACAATTCTGCTTATTTACGTACCCATTGATCCAAAAATTAGCTTCGTCGCTAAGCACAATTTTTAGGCCAACTTAAACTTTCTTAACAGAACACGTATTGACGTGATAACGTCTTACAATTCGATTTAGCCGGCTGCACGCACGAAAAAATGTGTCGTTACCTTGCTCATTAGTGTTACCTTGCTCATTGCCGTTACCTTGAATGAACTGCAAGCGAGAGCGCGGAACGAACGACAAAGAGCACAATCGGCCCCCGCGTTCGGCAACGTTCGACATGTGGCTCTGTCCTACTTGAGTGACCATATATATGTATGTATATGCCCATTTGTATATAAATTCACATACTTGTATTTGCATATGCCTTCTTGCTGTGTGCATGGTAATGAACCATTTCTCTATTGAGAATAGGACGATGATAGAAAAAGTAGGAAATGAAAGGGAGTGTTTCGAGTGTAAAGTGTCTTGAAAAAGGCGAATCGATGATGGTGCCTCTTAGTGTTGTTGACTTATTAACGTCTGATGCACAATCGAAATTGAAGATATCTTTCATGAATTTGATAAATGTTTCGTCATTTTTCACGTTTGTGTCCATTTACCTCCTCCTCTATATCCATACAAAATATCTATCAAACAAATAAAATTAAAATTTTGTTTTGAAAATTGCAACCATTCCATCAATATTTTCTTATGACGTTGTCACGTTAAACTATCTTCAGTAAACCGACTTTACAGACAACCTCTTTTTTTATAATAAAATTCAATGATTTGCAAGCGTTGATCATTTGTAAGACGATTCTGGTTAAATTATAGACCAAACTGAAGATGTTTGACAGTGAAACAAAACACGAAACGCGCATCAGCTGCTTAACCAACTGTTTAAAAAGATAATAGCTAAAAAATCATATAATGATTTATTTAATGAGATTTGATGGAGATGTTCGGGAGTGATTCATGAACAACCTTTGTAACTCACAATACTCCGGAAATATAGTAAAATCGGGTATTGTGGGCTATTCGGATAATGTGGCCAACGTCTGTATTTTTTCATAATAACGAACATGCACTAAAAAGATTGCTTATGAACTTCAAAATTCATATAATGGATGTTTTACGCTGCTCGCCCTTTGAATTGGACTCTTTACTGATTGGACTCCTTTGCTTGTCTGTTTGTATACTACAGCTGTCTAGTTCACAAGTGTGAAACAAAATTATAGACATGCGACGCCATTTTCAAAAATTATAAAGCTTCCGATACAGTGATTAATTTTGCGCCACGTTGTATGTGCATATAATATATTTAACAAATGTCAATTTAATAGAAAATTTATTGCATACAAAATAAGTACCAAACTGATCCATTCGCTGTGGCCATTACATACATTTTACAGAAATACTTTTTCATTAATTATTGTTTTGTTATTATTTAGGTAATTGATAAATATGCATATGAGTATGTACATATGTATGTATGTATGTGTACCAAAAGCACGTGCTCTAATTAAAACGGTCTTATAATTAAATAGATTATAAAATATTTATCGAATTTCAGAAATAAAAGAGAAATTTCAAAAATTAGCACACGAAAAACCAAAGCAAAATATTAACTCAAATTAAAGAGAGAGAAATTCAATCAAACAATTCTCCCAGCAAATCGTTCTCAAGAGTACTTTAGAACCCCTACCGAAAGCAAAAATGAGTCAATCATGCTTACCAGTCAATGCCAAAATGTCGAAGGCAAAGAAAGTGTTAGATGAAGCGCGTGAAACGCAAAACCGTGAGCTCGATTTGGTTGACAAGGGCATTAGCTCCTTCGAGGAGTTACCGGGATTGTGTAAGTTAAAAACCGAAGCTAATAAATAAAATATAGAAAGTGTAAACAAATTACTAATACAAAACAAACTACCATCTGTGTGCTATTACGAAAGAAAATATGCTTAGCAAACGATGAACATTGGCTCTCAAACTATGCTGCCCACATTAAAGTGCTTAGGCAAAAGCAAACAAAATAATACAGCAAAACTATGAAAATAGTAATTTTTGTGCATAAAATTAGGTAAAAGTAGTTTAAAGCTAATATTAATAAGTTCATTAATAACAAAGCAACAAAAGAAGAATGTGAATATTATTCTGGACATAATCTTCTAAATGTGTATTAATGCATATGAGGTCATCGTAGCAGCTGTTCAAAATGTTAGGCGTCTCCATTCACTAAAAGCGTTGAACCAAATAAATGTGAAAATTCGTTTATGGCAAAGTAACTTTTAATTAATAAAAGCCATATTTCGCTAAAAAGTTAGACAATGAAATGTATAAATTCGGTCTGTAATCTGCAATGGAAAACAAATATATCTTCCTCATATTTAAGTACACATCGAATTTCTATGCCTGCGCGAAGGGTTGTTACTTGTTGCTTTTTATAGAATAAACTCAGAGTTGATATTTTTAGTCCAAACAGAATGCAATGTTCACGTTGATTATCTTATGTAAATAGTAAACAAAACTAGAAGATATTTATAATTGAACGAAACATATGCGTTTTCATGGACTTTAAATTTAATTTATGGTTTGAAAAACTACAGGGTGGCCCATGTAAAATTAGCTTTTTAAATCGGCTATAAAAAAAAGCTAATCAATATTATTTCAAACTTTTTTTTTATTTTGAAGATTGAACATTGTCATTTATGAATGAAAAATAATATCGTTCAAATGACTGCCACGATTGGCTTTACAGTAGGCCATTCGATCAACCCAATTTTTAAGCACATTTTCGATTGTTTGGGCTCCAATTTCATGAATGGCAACTTCGATTTCGTGTTTTAAAGCATCAATCGTCTCAGGATGGTTCGCATAGCATTTGTCCTTAACGGCTCCCCACAAAAAATAGTCCAACGGACTTAAATCACAGCTCCGAGGCGGCCAAATGATATCGGAAATCGGAATTTCGGCTGTTTATTCGGTTTTCAAAAACGGTAGCCAAAAGTTCGAGTGTAACTTTGGCAGTGTGACAAGTTGCACCGTCCTGTTGAAACCAAATGTCGTCCATATCATCCTCTTCAATTTTTGAAAACAAAAACTCGTTGAGCATGTCACGGTAACACTTGCCATTTACTGTAACCGCGGCTCCTCGCTCATTTTCGAAAAAAAAATGGCCCGCTGATGCCGCCAGACCAAAAACCGTACCAAACAGTGACTCGTTGTGGATGCATTTGCTTCTCTACAGTAACGTGTGGATTTTCTGAGCCCGAAATTTGACAATTTTGCTTATTGACGTAGCCACCGATTTGAAAATCAGAAAAGAAGAAGAAGACTCACCACTTTGGAAAGCGTATTTTTGTTCAAGCGTATAGCGTCCCATTTCGTAAATGTCAAACCTTTAAGTAAATTATGAACACATTTGACATGTCATTTGTGTTACCATTCTCAAAAAAATAGGTGGTTCAAAAAGCAAACGCTATATGGCCCACCCTGTATATGCTCGCTCAAGTAGGAGAGAGCCAGATGTCGAACGTTGCCGAGTGCGGGGGCCGATTGTGCTATTTGTCGTTCGTTCCGCGCTCTCGCTTGCAGTTCAAGGAAGGTAACGACAATTGAGTAATATAACGACGCATTTTTTCGTGCGTGCAGCCGGCTAAATCGAATTATAAGACGTTATCACGTCAAAATTAAATTTACACTTTCAAAATATCAAATTTTACCAGGTCAGTCCATAAGTTCGTGCGTATTTTATCCATAATATCACTTTTGTACGATTTTTGATTACAAAAAATTATTCGCGGAATACAACGGAACTATTCATATTTTCTTTGATATATTGTGCATTCAACAAGTGATTTTAATCGCGGATAGAAGCACGTGTTGTTAAAAAATAAAATGGAATCTTCGAACGCGTAAAAGAGGCATATTTGGTATTTTTTTATAAAAGTGGTAAAAATGCAACAACTGCTGCTACAGAAATAAACACTGTTCACGGAGAGGATACCGTGAGTGTAAGGAGTGCGCAAAAGTGGTTTTCAAAATTCCGAAGTGGTAACTGCGACGTGGAGGTTACCCCACGTGCTGATCGTCCTGAAGTCTTTAACTCCGACGCTTTGCTCGAACTCGTGGAAGCTGAGCCACATTTGACAGTCGATATGATAGCTCAGAGGTTAAACACTTCACAGGCACCTGGTTCAGTTGGGAAAGGTTTCAAAGCTGGGGAAAATGGGTTCCGCTTAGACTTTCCGTCGCCAACCTTCAGCAGAGAGTGAATATGTGTTCTCAGCTGCTGCAACGGCTTGAAAATGAAAGTTTTTTGAACCATATCGTTACTGGTGATGAAAAATGGATCCTTTACAATAATCCTGTTCGCAAACGCCAATGGTTAGATAAAGATGAAACACCAGAACCGACCCCTAGAGATGGCCTTCACCCCAAGAAGATATTCCTTTCTATTTGGTGGGATATGGCCGGTATTGTTTATTATGAATATACGAACTGCTGATTTTTATTCCCATCAGCTATCAAACCTGAATGAGGCACTTAACAAAAATCGACCGTCTTTAGTGAATAGACGCAAAGTTTTCTTTCACCACGACAACGCAAGACCTCATACCGCAAGGCAAACATTAGGCAAGCTGAACGAGCTCGGATGGGAGCTAATGCGGCATCAACCATACTCTCCGGATATTGCACCTTGTGATTATCACCTTTTCCGTGGGCTTCAATCCCATATGAGTAACAAGAACTACTCCTCAAAAGAAGCTATAAAAAGGGATATCGAAGCGTATTTTGGCTCCAAGGACAAACAATTTTTCGAGCAGGGAATTAAAAATTTGCCTAAACGTTGGGAACACATTGTAAATAATGAAGGAAAATATATTATTGATTAATGAATACCTTAAACATCTTTTTAATAATTTTAAAACCACCTTTAAAAAAAGCACGAACTTATGGACTGACCTGATATAAGAACAACACAAATTTTCATTAACACTAAAATCTTCTCAGAGTGACCTTTTTTAACATTCTTTGGTTTAATAATAAGGTTTCTTTTCTTCAAATTATGGTTTCAGTAGCTTTAAATTAAAAATAAGAAAGTAACACCAACTTAAAAATTGTCACATTTTAATATAAGCAGGTATAAAAAAGGACTAAATTTATGGCGAAGAGCAGATGATTGGCAACACTGCACAACTCGGCCAATGCGACGTCACGCACTCTCTGATGGGCGCAATATTGTTTCTATCATTCTTATTTTCCACTATTAACGGCATACCTTCCTCTTATAATGAAATAAACATCCGATCATTTATATTAAAAAGTAGCATTTTTCTTTGAATATCAAAATAACACCTGTTATTGGAAAACCCTTTATAATGCCAAAAATTAAGAGAAAAATAAAGAGAGCGGCGTGATTTCATAAACATGTGTACGTATGGGTTAGTAGATGAGTGCAGTCGGTGGAGGAATCAACTCTCTGTTGACATTTGTGAATTAAATATGTACGTATGGATTAGCAGTGTGCGTATATATACATAGTTTGAGAGCCGGTGGAAATTTCAACATTTTCTCTTTCATTTATATATTTCAGTTCGATAAGATGTTTTTGTTTGATGCTGGCATTAAAATTAAGTGCTATTACTACAAGTGGAGTAGTAGTAGTTATGTAGAGTACGCTCCAACCGATGTGTCAACATGGGCATGTTGGTTAAAACGTTGTTTCATGTATAGTATGGTTGTACAACCGATTTTCATGTTGGTCCAACGGTTGCATGAAAATTAAAATGTTTTCAGAATTTAAAATGTCATCAGAAAAAAATTACCTTATAAAATTTTATTTTAAATAAAACAATATTAAAAAAAATTGTTTAAAATTTGAAAAAATAAAAAAATTAATATAAAATTAAAAAAAAAAAAAATTAATAATAAGTAATACGAAAATTAAATTTCATCAATTATTGAACAAATTTCACGTGTTGGGTGAAACAATTACTCGCTTGAATTTAAAAAAAATTTCGTACAATTATTTGGAAAAAAGAGTCATTTCATGAATAAGATATACCTCGCGACGCGTGCTGCAGTCGGATCTAAATATAAGGACCAGAAGTATTATATAAAATAGGAAAATATTGTATAACATTTTATACTTATAGTAGTTTATTAGCGGCTGTTTTTTTAAGAGCTTGGGAGCTGAAAATGATAATAAGCGTTTCTAAATAAGAGGGGTTATTTTGATATTCAAAGAATGGTTTCGTTGCTTGTATGGCACGTAGCACCGTCTTGTTGAAAATGAACGGTGTCCAGATGAATACCATCCAATTCCGGCCATAAAAAATCGTTAATCATCTCTCGATACCGCAATCCACTCACCGTAACTGTTGCTCCAGCTTCATTTTCGAAAAAGTAAGGTCCAATGACTCCGGTGGACCATAAATCGCACCAAACAGTCACACGTTGAGTATAGAGAGGCTTTTCAACAATAACTCTTGGATTTTCTGAGACCCAGATCCGACGATTTTGCTTGTTGACGAAGTCACCAAGGTGGAAATGGGCCTCATCACTCAATATGATTTTTCGATGAAATTCCGGATCATTTTCATGCATTTCAACGACCCAATCAGCAAAGACACGACGTTGTTGATGATCGGCGGCTTGAGTTCTTGTGTTAATGGACTTTATAAGCCTTAAGACCCAAATCTTTATGCAAATTACGATGCAATGACATTTGTGGGAATACCTAATTCCAAAGAACGACGAGGAATGGAAAAACCCGAGTTTTCTTCAACCCTTTCGGCTACAACCGCAATATTTTCGGCTGTTCTTGGGCAGCGTGTACGGATTGTATTCTTCACATTAGATTAGATTAGATTAAATTTGTGGGGGGCTGGACAAGTCCAAGCACTTAGTCAGTGGACCATTGTACTACACCAGGAAAGATATCCGTGGAAAGAATAGAGATAGGAAAGATAAAAAGTGGGTGGTAAGACGGATAAATTACTTTGAGGTCACTCTTCTACAAATCTCTTGGATTCATTGATGAATTTTAAGAGATCCGGATGAGGAAGAGTATGAACTTTGCCCATACTCAGTGTATCGCAACCCAATATCCTAAGTCTGATTCTGGAAAATGCAGAACAGCTACAGAGAAAATGCTCTACAGTGTCGTCATTCTCAAGACAGGATAGGCATATCGGGCTGTCCACGACCCCCATGGAAGCCATATGCTGACCACAGACGTTGTGCCCTGTCATTACACCCACCAGTTCTTCCTCAAGTCCTTCCTGCTGAGTTTTAGGAGAAAGGTCGCTGTTTTCCTGTTTGGTTCTTTCACAAAGCACTTGGCAACTCTGCACGAGTTCAACTTTCTTTTTTTCACATTACTAACTTGTCCCAGGAGCTCGAATTTTTTCACCAATTTCTGTATTGTAGTCCGACACGATGACCGAAAAATGTTCGAGTTTTACGAACCGTGTCTGTCAAATTTTCACCATTTTTATACTGAATTTTAATAATTTCAATGCGTTGTTTAAGCCTGTATCGTTCCATTTTTATTAGGATAAGAATAATTAATTTTTTATTAGAATAGAATAAGGAGTGATGCTGCCGCCAGTGCTGTATGACCTCGCGATGGAATTTATTTTGTTCAAAGTAGATTTCCATAATTTGAAAGCATTGTTCTGGCGTTAAACGATTCATGATGCCTTGCCAAACTTTACTGCACAGAAGGGCAACACAGTTTTTCATTCTCAGTTATCAAACCATAGTTATCGATATCGATAGTTCTCATGCAGATAAAAAACAACATCCGATATAAAAAGCTCATTTATTCTTCGATTTATTTGCCTGAATTAGTAATATACTCGTATTGTATAAAAATTATAAATTTTCTCACATTTCTCTCAAACTCTAAAGCAAAGTTTTCTACCAACATTCACCACATATCTTTCTATTTTATTTTCTTTGCCTTTAGTCAGCATGTCCTACATCACGCGACTCACTTTGAGTCACAACAAGATAACCATGATCAGTCCAGGCATAGCTAATTTACTACACTTGGAAATATTGAATCTATCCAACAATGGATTACGTGAACTGCCAGTTTCGCTGTCATCAATGCCTAAATTGCGTATCCTGAATGTTTCGCTGAATCGCCTGGACAGCCTGCCACGCGGCTTTGGTGCATTTCCCGTACTTGAGGTACTCGACCTCTCCTATAATAACCTCAATGAGAATGCGTTACCCGGTAATTTCTTTATGATTGAAACATTGCGGGCTCTTTATTTGGGTGACAATGATTTCGAGCATATTCCTAAGGAGTTGAGAAATTTGAAGAATTTGCAAATACTCGGTTTGCGTGATAATGATCTGCTTGATTTGCCGCGTGAAATTGGCGAATTGGCTCGTCTACGCGAACTTCATATACAAAACAATCGACTGCAAGTATTACCACCAGAAGTCGGTAATCTAGACCTACTGGGCAGCAAGTCGGTGATGAAGATGGAGGAGAATCCATGGGTGGTGCCGATACAAGAGCAATATTTGTTGGGCATTAGTCACGTCATTGAATATATAAAAACGGAAACGTACAAAATGTGAGTTGCCTTTGTTGTTGGGTTTACAATTTTAATGCTTTTTTTTCTCTCCTTTTTTCAGCCTCTATAATCGCCATATAAAAAGTGACCGCGGACCACCGCCACCAAAAGCTGATAAGAGCAAGAAAGCGTCGCGTATACGCGCATGAATTGACTCAGCCAAGCTATCGAGGTCGTGAGGTGGTTTTCGAATTTGTCAAGCCGGTGTGCCTTTACGCGATA
This sequence comes from Anastrepha obliqua, assembly GCF_027943255.1. Taxonomy (NCBI): domain Eukaryota; kingdom Metazoa; phylum Arthropoda; class Insecta; order Diptera; family Tephritidae; genus Anastrepha; species Anastrepha obliqua. The sequence continues at coordinate 38,639,149 of NC_072896.1, forward strand.
AACAAAACGCAACAAAATGAATGCCTTTTTTGTAATTGTATTAACCATAAATGTTCTATAATTGTATTTTTCCCTTCGTGTCAAGTTTGATATGCATACACACATTTATAATTTTGTACTACTAATCTTAAGTAAATGTTAAATTATTTTGAAAATCTAATCAAATTGAAGTTTTTTTTTTATATATAACAAAATTCTCTCACAACGCACACGACTTTTAAGAAACAAACAGCAATAATTATTTATGATTACTTTGAATAATGACTGCATTTTTTTTTACGCGCGTATGTATCCGCGTCTAAATTTTGTATGAAGCAATAAACGCACAATCTTGTATTTCGTCGTTCTTCGTTCTTTTAAAATCTTTACGATGTCAGCTAATTCACGTAACTTCACTTTTCGACCATTCAATACGATTTTGGGTATTTTTTTTATGTTTTCCTGGACGTCCGCTGTGTTGTGTATCATCGGTGTCACCACGACCACGTTTGAAGTCAGCAAACCTTTGGTTTGAAAATAACAAAAGTAGCGTTGTTGGTGTTGTAGCAGTATACCCTGTCAATGTAGTGTAGATCACCGGTCGTCTTCGTTTAGATCATCTACCGGTGGGCCCAGGAAACTTGCTGGTTCGACAGGTTGGGTCCAGAAGGAGAGGGGTGTTAGATGAGTGGGTTTGGTAGGGCATTTGAAAAGGTGGTCAGTGACCTTCGCGGTGCCTTCACATGCTGGACATATGTTTGGTAGTTTGGGGTCATTTCTAAATACATTACTCAGAACGTAATTGTGCCAAGGTTACGCGGGACTCTCGGGGAAGTTGGACCTCTTCGTCTGCGATTGGTAGTGGTCGGACTCCGATAACGGCATTCGGGGGTCGGGAGCTTAAGAAGGTGGTGAGAGTCTCCCGGTGAGTATCGTTTATGGGCTGTCTATACACTGTCCGATCCAGTAGCTGTCTGTTTGTTTTGTCTAAGATCTCGTCCGCGTAGTTGAGGAAATGCCTCCTGATGTGCCTGGGAGGTGGATCTCGAGTTCTTCGTCTGCAATGGGTGGTGATCCCGATGAATGTCGTTTATAGTCTGTCCAAACACTGTCCGGTCCAGTAGTTGTCGATCTGTTTTGCGCTGGATCTCGTCGGCGTAATTGAGGAGTTGTCTTCTCACGTGCCTGGGAGGCGGCTCAGGCTCAAACAGGTGTCTGAATGGGGGGGGGGGGGGGACCTACGGTAGCACCCTAACAGAAACTGCTTGCAGTGCAGTTTGTTGCGCTCTTTCACAAAAGTAGCGTTACTCTTAGCACAATAACTCACGACGAATAAATAAAATATCATGAAATTTTAACAGCTGACTTTTTAAGGTTAGCACTAACTGAAAAAGAGGTTAATGCAATACAACTTGAGTTATCTAATGTGAAGCCCGGGACTTTTCAGCCCATGTGTATATATTTTTCTTTTTTTCCAGTTTAACCGTTGGGCAATTTTTTTAACACCTTCGGTTAGGCAATCGGGCCGGGCTTTTCTTGTCCTGTTCGCGGTTATATCTATAAATCGATAGAAAATTAAATTTTAAGAAGCTACCTGAAAGCTTAAATCGTTAGCTATAATAGAAATGATTTAAATTCACGTTTAAAGTCGTAAAAGCCAGTCTGGCCAGACCCGGCTGCCCAACGGAGGGTTACGCGCAGATGCGAACTTATAAAGCTTTGAGCTGAAGAGTGTAAGGCGAACCTTACATAAGGAAAATGTAGTATTTTCATGTTTTTGTTGTTGTAACAGCTGTTAAAACACTGCCTAAGGCCATTAATCTAAAAGCTACATCCACTGCATTCTACTGATCTCCTGTGGACAAAGGTGAGCAACATAGTTTTGAACCGGCCGGCCGTTTCTAGGGTTATTCACAATCAACATGAATGTAAACTCCACGTTGATCTCTTTCTTAAATGAACTGATTAAGATTACGGGGGATTTAGAACAGCAGGGTATGAGGCTCCATGTAGAGAAGAAGTGTGAAAGATCGGAAATGTAGCACTTGGGGCAAGGACAAAGAAATTTTGCTGGCGACATTTAAAGAAATTAGTTGGAACTATGTAGCGGAGATTTAGTGAAGAAAGCTTCAAATCTGTCGGTCTACTGTCATACTACCAGTACAGCCACGGAATGCCTCCTGATGTCTACCCTACAACATCACCACAACGAGGCTACTGCGTTCCCGGTTAAGGAGCATAGTAAAATGCTCAGCAAGTAATTCCTGCTATCTTTCTACTGCAGAAACCATCCCTACAGACATTTGCTGGAGGCTGGCGCCACTTCCCAGAAGCACCAGCAGGCATATCTTTAACTATACTGATGAGATCCAAGAATGAGCACTACTACTGGACCAGACGGTGGAATGGCATTCATCTGAAGTTTGCCAGTTGCCATGGTTTGCACAGTTTGCCATTCTCAGTTGTCAAACCTCATGCAGCTAAAAATCACCTTATAACGGGTGGATAGATTTCAAGGGCCGATGTTGAATGTGAACCACACCTAAACGTCAAATTTTTTCTACACTCCATTTGACATTTTTCAATTTCTGACTAACTCAATTCGAACCATGGAAAGATACACAATCGAGCAATGCGTTAAAGTTATTCAGGCTTATTATGAAAACGGGCGTTCAAATCAAAATGCATATCGCGCACTTCGTGATCTTTTCGGTCAATTTAATCGTCCAAGTGTGGGTACAATCGGAAAAATTGTGCAAAAGTTTGAGCAAACCGGGTCTGTATGAGATGTGAAAACACCAGTGCATGCTCGTACAGCTCGTACTGCAGAAAATCTTGTTGCTGTTCGCGATAGTGTGGTTGAAGGGCCGTCCACCTCAACTCGTCGTCGTGCCCAACAATTGCACCTCTCACGCTCGTCGTTGATGAATATTATGCATAAAGACTTGCATTTACACGCTTACAAGGAGCAATTGACTCAAGAACTAAAGCCTCTTGACCATTTCAAGCGTCATCAATGGTCAGAATGGTGGCAGGAAAGTGAACAACAGTGAATGACCAATTTTCGAAGAAAATCATCTTCAGTGATGAGGCACATTTTCACCTCAGTGGATTCGTCAATAAGCAGAATTGTCGCATTTGGGCGAATGATAATCCAAGAGTGATTACCGAAAAATGAATGTACCCATTAAAAGTGACTGTTTGGTGCGGTTTATGGGCCGGCGGCATCATTGGGGCGTATTTTCCCCAAAATGAGGCCGGTCAGGCAGTTACTGTGAATAGTGTTCGCTATCGTGAGATGATAACGAACTTTTTGTGCCCCAAATTTGATATGGATGTGGACGATATGTGGTTTCAACAGGACGGTGCCACTTGTCACACAGCTAACGAAACAATGGCTCTTTTGCGCAAAAAACTTGATGACCGAATAATCTCACGTCGCGGCGATGTCAATTGGCTGCCAAGATCATGTGATTTGACACCGTTGGACTTCTTTCTTCGAGGTTATTTGAAAGAATAGGTGTACGTCGATAAGCCAGCAACAATTCAAGAGCTAAAGGATGAGATAAATCGGCACATTAACGGCTAAGGATCTAAATTATGCCTCAGCGTCATCGAAAATTTGGACCATCGGATTGAGATGTGCTGCCGAGGCCGCGGTGGCTATTTGGCCGATATTTTGCTCCATACGTAATTGAGCCATACGAGTATAATCATAATAAAGAGAAATGACAATAATATAAAAAAAGATTGTATTTTATTCAAAATCAACACCGGCCCTTGAAGCTTAACCACCCTTTATATAAAAAAGTTTAGTGCTATACCAACTTAGACCGCTCGATAGCTGCTTTCAGCCATATCAGTGGGAAGATTAAACAAACCACATTTTTTTTTTCAATATTTATTTTTATAAAATAGTAGTTTTTATTGTTATCCATTTCATCATTACGCCAAGCTTTTTTGTCTCTTGTAATCATTTTGTCTTGGCTCCTGATTCTTGGTTCTTATACGATTCTCATTAAATTTATTTCATTCGTAAGTTTTCATAGCTTGAACGAATTTTACTTTAACCCCTTTTTATTTAAATCTAATTTGCTTTAAATTAATAGTATATTTGTTGTTGCTGTTGTTGTTCTTGTTGCATTTGTTATTTGAGAAAACGGAAAAAACTAATGTCATAGTTGAATGTGCTTTTGTTGTATTTACTTCGACGCTAATGAACGTACACGAATGTATGTTTGTATGTTTGTTTGTATGTATGCTTCAATGAATTTATTGTTTTTTACAATGCCGTTTATTGCAATATTTATGAATTTCTTACGTTTTATTTCTTGTATCTCAGCATTCGCTTACGCTAAGCTAAATCTGAATTATTCTCATCAGGGATTTGTTTTTTATTTCATTCGCACTTACGGACTAATATGCACTTACAGGTTATGTACGCAAATATATTTATATGCACGGATGCGTGTATGTTTTGTATGTATATATATTTGAATGTGTGTGTGTTTATTTAGATTTTTTTATAAATATACTAATTTTCAAAGTTTAATATTTACAATATTTTTATGTTTTATTTATGAGATTTTTTATCAGTTTTTTGCTGAATTTTTATTTTTTTTTTGTTTTTTTTTGTGCCACGCTTTCCTTGTTTTATTTCTATTTTAACATTTTGTAATTTGCAGTGTTTGTTACTTACATATTTAATTATCCATTTGCACATTTTCGTATTTGCTTGTTTATCTTCGGTGCTAAATTAAATTTATTTACTTTTTACATCTTTTTTTATTAAATTTTTTTTTGTTGAGCTCACAAGAATTTTCTTGACATTCAGTCATTTTGTCAGCAAAACTATTATCCATCAGCGTCGAAAGGTGTAAAAATATTGGCTTAATGAGGTACTTTCCAAAAAATTCATTTGCTTTACTCTGACTAAAAAGGCAAATAACAAACTTTTGAAAATTTCTTTCTTGTTCAGACAATTCGGACACACTTAAATATAGCGCCATAAAATTTTGAATATTAAATATTTTCTCAAGCACGTTTTTTCATTAAAATACATACTTTATAAATCAATGAAAACATATATTAGGTGCGCAACTAAGTTCTCGCTGTTTTTTTGATGAAAATACAACTTTATTCTGAAAAAATGGTTACAAGTGAATCATTGAAAGTATTGCCCATCGCTAGCTACTACTTTTTCCCATCTTTCAGGTAGATCTCGTATACTGTCGCGCTAAAACTGTTCATCTTTTGAGGCTATTCAGGGATCAAGCCATTTTTTGATGTCTTATGTGATTAATCGGACGGCGCAATATCTGGAAAATATGGCGGGTGGGGTAGAATTTCCCATTTGAGTGTTTCCAGGTAGGTTTTAACGGGTTTGGCAACGTGAGGCCGAGCGTTGTCATGCTGTATAACCACTTTTTCATGTCTCTCCGCGTATTGCGGCCGTTTCTCGCGCAGTGCTCGGCTCAATCGCAACAATTGAAGTCGATACCGATCCCCAGTGATGGTTTCGCTTGGTTTTAACAGTTCATAATAAATAACACCAACTTGGTCCCACCAAATACATAGCATAACCTCCGCAGCGTGAATATTCAGCCGAGGCGACGACGTAGAAGCTGACCGGGTAGTCCTCATGACTTTCTTTTCTTGGGATTGTTGTAATAAATCCATTTTTCACCACCCGTCACAATGCGATGAAGAAAACCCTTCCTTTTTTGCTGCTGGAGCAGGTGCTCACAGGCGAAAAAACGACGTTCAACATCTCTTGGTTTTAACTCATAAGGAACCCAAGTCCTCTGTTTCTGAATCATTCCCAAAGCATGCAATCGTTTGAAAATTGATTGGAGGGTAACTCCTAATACTGAAGCAAGATCTTCTCGCGTTTGACACGGATCCTCATTGAGCAATGCCTCCAACTCAGCGATTCGAAGATTATTGACCTTCCTTCACGCGGACGGTCGTCAACATTAAAATCACCGTCCTTGAACCGACGGAACCAATCTCAGCACGTTGTTTCACTTAAAGCAGCATCTCCACGAAATTTTGTAGCTCTCGATGCGCTTCGGCCGCCGTTTTTTTTCGAATGAAAGAGGAAAATCAACACTTCCCGCAAATGATGATTACTCGGCACAAAATCAGACATTTTCACAAACCTAAAAGTATATGACACCAAAACAAAATCTCTAATGTGTCGAAGCAGTTTGTTTACCCTATGTCTTATAATACGTTCACATACAGCGTTTTTCAATAGGTGCGCTTCAACTTTTTTCCGATAGGGAGGGCGAACGACGCAATATTTTTTATTTTTCGCTTGTCATTTGTAAACTTCATTAGTATACATTTCATCATGGAACACTACACACTTGAGAAACGATTACAAATTGTGCAAATTTTTTATGAAAATAATCGTTCTGTTGCTGCTACCAGATCCAGGTTTTTTCCAAAAAATCATCTTCAGTGATGAAGCTCACTTTTGGCTCAATGGCTTTGTCAACAAGCAAAATATGCGTTACTGGGCAGAAAGCAATCCACACGTGATTAATGAGGCACCGTTGCATCCCGAAAAAATCACTGTTTGGTGTGGTTTACATGCCGGCGGCATAATTGGCCCATATAATTTCGTTGACGAGAACGATCGCCACGTTACTGTGAATGGAAATCGATACCGCGACATGATAAACGATTATTTTTGGCCGCAATTGAATGGTATGGACTTAGACGACATGTGGTTTCAACAGGACGGGGCCACAAGCCGCACAGCACACGCTACAATTGATTTGTTGAAGAGTAAGTTCGATGAGCGTATTATTTCCAGAAATGGATCGGTCGAATGGCCGCCGCGCTCGTGTGATTTGACGCCTCTAGACTATTTTCTTTGGGGTTATGTGAAGTCATTGGTCTACAGTAACAAGCCGGCGACGATTTGTGAGCTCAGAGCCAATATTGAACGCGAAATTGCTGGAATTTCGGCCGATTTATGCAAAAGAGTGGTCAAAAATTGGGTTCAACGTGCACGCAGTGGTTATGCAAAAGAAATCGAATTTCATACTTAAATGTATATGTTCAAACTCGATAATAAAAAAAAATTAGTTAAAAAAGTCAAACCGTTTGTGTTTTATTCAAAAAAAAAGTTGAAGCGCTCTTACTGAAACACTTTTTCGCGCTTAACTCAAAATCCGTAATTAAAAAGTGCGATTTCCCAAACAAAATTTCTCTCCCAAAATCTGAGGTTATAAAATAATCCTAGATAACAACGATACTTTTCGACATATTGTACAACCCTGTGTTTTCTGTGTTATCGATAATTATTATTACGAATGTAAGGAGAAACATCAAAATAAAAACTAAATGAAATGGATGCCGGCAAAGAAAAAAGGTCTGTAAACATAATTCTAATAAAATTTTTGTTAAATATTATTAATTAGGGATTCATTTTACAGAAAAAAGCGTGTGTCCATAAACGTTTTGTCCTCTTATTACTTAATATAAAATGTAATGTAGAATATCCCATGCGCATTGCTGCCATAATTTTTTGCAACCTCAGTAAACCGCGCATACGGATTTCCTCCAACTGTTTATTATTAGCAACCAATTAATTGCCCAGTTAAATAAGTTATTCCTTCTCCTTGTATTTTCTTCATATCGTTAATAATAATTAAACAAACCAAAAACACCGAAATATTCCACCAAAATAATTTCTATTCAAAAAACCTTTCAAAACTGTCTTGACAGCTGATTGTCAATTTTGCAGGTAATCTGCCATATGTGAAAAGACAGATTAATTTTTGTGGATTTATTGCTAATCACTGCATATGTGAACGTACTTTTACACTTTTTCTAAGAATGCCATATCTTCGGAGTATTCGCACACAGGCACTTCACTCGCAAACGAACTGTCAGTTTTCGCTCAGTTTCAAATGATAAGCGCATTTCAAATAGATGTAAAAAAATGCAGCTGGCTTGTTGTGTTGGTGTTTTCACGGCGTAAGCTTATCCATACTTTGCCGTGAGATACAGACGAACTTTCACGCATATTTCACGGCAATGCAATTTGTATAGGCCCTGACAGCCATTTCACTGAAACACGAATTCAGTACTTTGCGTTAAAACTAATCTTAAGAGATGAGATTATGATTTTTTTTTTGTTTTCGTGTTTTAATACAATATTTGCAGCCTAAAATTTCTTGGGATCGAAATATAATATTTTACATACATAATATCGAATAAATATTTTTAAATTCTTTTTTCGACCAAATGCCTACCATTCTCAGTTTAGCCAGTTTAGCACTCAAGCTCAGGTTTGAGCAAATTTATTAAAAAAAAAACAACACTAAAAAGTTTATTTTTTTAATTTAATTGTCTTAGTAAATATATGTACATAAATATCAGCAGAATAAGTATGGAATATAAAAAAATACCTTTACAGTTGTTTAAGGAAAATTTATTATATTTCATATATTTTTTATACGAAATTAAAATTTACATTTTTTTTAATGTATTAGCACGTATTGATGTGCCAAAAATGCATGTTTTAAAATACCGAAAGCCAAAAGCACAAACAATTTCTCACGACTTCGCCATTAGGTGGGTTTTGAATGCATTCTTTCACAAAAAAAAAATATTAACATGCACCGAAACATCAAATTTCTATCTACCAAATCAAATTAACTCCATGTCGGAGCTAAGCAAATATTAAAAGCACTTTTTCAAAAGTATTATATTTGAAACTATCGCAATGAGAGTCTCAAATAGTAATGCACAACAAGCTAATTTTCAATAATTTTTTTCAGCTTAAGACAAGGTGGCGCAAAATTAATCATCTAATTAGGTTTTTGAATAACTTTTTTATTAAGGCACCTTTCTGGTCTAGAGAATTCTGGACGTGAGAATCGAAGGCATTGAAAATTGAAGCAAAACAATCGGTATCGTTTTTATTCATTAGATCAATTCTTTATTCTCAAAAAAAAAAAAATGTTTTTTCAACGACAATAATACAAAAAATTGCTTCCCCTGACGTAACACATGCCACTGGCATAACTGATTGGGCTGCTCAGGTACGTCTGAAAAAAACAGTTCGGTCGATTATTCATCAGGAGATATGTCGCTATGGTGGGTAGCAGATTTCCAAAAAAAAAATTGTTTCTAGATATTTTATCTGTTTATTGGAAAAACAAAAACAAAAGGATTTTTTTCACGTTATCGCTCTTAAAAAAATATAAAAATTGAGAGCCGCAAATCTACTTAAAACCATATTAAAAATTCAAATCAATCATTTCAGCACTTTTTGAGAAATTCCCAATGCCAATTCGGACAAAAATAGTTTCGAGAAAAACACGGTTAACGCGCGTATACCTGGGCGTCGTACTCCAAGCCAGTCTAGTTTTAAAGGGCTTTAACGTCTAAACTAAGAAAACGAAACTGCTGATGAATTGACCAACCGTGAATCAGCGGTGCCCCCCAAGGGCCAGAGCCAATAAACTGCAAAGTGTTTTGAGACAAGTCTGAACAGAAAACTGTCAAACTTTCTACTAAAACTTGGAAGGAAGACGCTCGGTTGATGGTCGGTATTATTACAGGGCACAACCCATGGGGTCAGCAGGTGACCACCATTGGAGTCATTGAGGACTCAGTGTGCCTGCCATGCTTGGAGGAGGCGAATAGCACTGAGCACTTGCTCTGTGAGTGTCCTGCCTTTGCTAGAGCACGGCTACGAGTTTTGGGTTCCGATGTCATGAGAATGAGTAATATTCGTTCTCTAAAACTGGTGGATATTTACAGATTTGTCAAAGAATCTGGAAAATAATCCCAGGACTAACTATCTCTATCTCTGTCTCTATTCTTTCCTATCTTTTTCTTTGATACTTTTTTCCTTCTTTCCTTGACTATCTACCTACTTTCCAGAGCTTTAAATACAATGGGCTTTTTAGCCTGAGTGTTTTAGGAGCCACCAAATCTCCAGGTGCTCCTTGGCTCGGCCTTTTCAAATTTCAATTTCAACGTCTAAACTACAACGAATTTCAATATAAAAATATAAAAAGTACATTTTTGAAAGTATAAACTATTATAACATAAAAAAAATCGATTTTTTCGAAATTCTAGACCAAAAAGGTGCCTTAAAAAAATGATTTTGAGTGATGCAAATCTTCATTTTGACATTTACCCGCTGCATTGCTTGTCTCTATAATTGACATAAGATAATTATCTTATCCAATTATAATTGGCGCATACACCTCTGTTAGGTGTTTGGGCGAGCTCCTCCTCCTATTTGTGGCGTGCGTCTTGATGTTATTTCACAAATGGTGGGACAAATTTACCGATAGGGTGATTAATTTTGCGCCACCTTGTGTATGTGCGTTTAAAATTTAATTAATTTGAAAAAAAAAACAATACTAGAAAGTATATTTAGACAAAAAGTATAACACTGTGGTACAAAAAAAAAAGTTGCAAAAAAACTTTGGATCGGACATGGTGAGGGTTGTAGCTTATGAAAAACTGAAAATAATGGTATAGTTGAAATTTCCAATACACCCCCAAAATCTCATTTTATGGCCATAAAACCGTTTTTCAGTAGGTTGATATGAACAATCACTCCTAACTTCGCCAATTTCCATCCGATTTCGAATTTGCTTTTTTAGTTCGAAAGAACAAAAACAAGCCTTTTTGACAGTGTGTTAACATTTTTTCTGAAATGACAACTGACGAGACTGTAGACGGAAGTATTTGGAATTTTTTTATTTTTTCTCTATTTTTTCGACTTTGACATAATTTTTACGATATTATCCGATATTGAGGATTTTTTTTAGTACACTACTGTTATAGTAAATTTAATTTTACGTCAAATGAGCTATATTTGACTGTAATTGAATTAAAATTAATAGAGTTGTGCGAGTTTTAAGATTTTTTGTTTTTTTTTTACTAATTTGGAATGTTGGTATAGCTTACGCTAAATGGGAATAAGGACGTGTTTTGATGCGTTATTATAGATACGTAATATTTATTGGAGTATATATGAATACATAAGAGTACACTGTACTGCATACAACAGAACTGGTTAGAACTTACGAAAATATCTGACATATTATAGCACATTTTTTTCAATAGAAATATGGAAAAGCTCCCAAGTGTGCCAAAGTTCACACTGTACATTGATTAACAAAAGAAGTTTGTTATTATAATTTAACCTTATTAAAACGTCAAAGTTTTATTGTTTGTTTCATTGAAATTCAAAAGATATAAATCAAAACGTTGCCAGAAAAGTCAAATTTCTCAATATTCTCCGATGATATGGCATCATCAGCCTTATCATAAACCAGATGATTGTTATTTTTGTAAAACGGACGTAAACGGTCATCATTATAAAACTCGAAAGCACATAAAGTATGCTGATGTTGCAACTGTTAAGAACCCCGTAGTCTTGGACGATATGATTGACTCAACTGCAGGTCATGAACTGAAGGAAGTTCAACTCATTGCTGATGATGATCAAACTGATAACAATAAACCTGATGATGAAGAGTACTTTCCGTCTGGTTCTAAGTTTTCAGAACGAGACATTGTATCAAATTCAGATTTTCAGGATCTTTCTCGTGATTTACTTCTATCGGGAAGACAATCTGAAACGCTCGCTTCTCGATTTAAACAATGGAATTTAGTTGATGACGACTTCAGATGAATGATGATGATCGAATTCTTACAGAGAAGTATTCAAAACTGATGAAGAGAATGACACATGTACCGTACCATACTAAACTCCAAAGGGCCGTTTCCAATGCATTTTTAAGTTTGGAACCAGTGCCGTTGTGTACTGCACCGTACCATACCGTACAGTGCTGCACTACACAATACTCCAATAAATATTATGCGTTTATAATGACACTTGTTATTATTTTCATGCTTCGAAACGCATACCAAATCTCGTAGTAAAAAAAGAAAAAATCTTAAAACCCACACAACTCTATTAATTTTAATTCAATTACAGTCAAATATAGCTCATTCGACGCAAAATTAAATTTGCTATAACAGTAGTGTACTAAAAAAAATCCTCAATATCGGATAATATCGTAAAAATTATGTCAAAGTCGAAAAAATAGAGAAAAAATAAAAAAATTCCAAATACTTCCGTCTACAGTCTCGTCAGTTGTCATTTCAGAAAAAATGTTAACACACTGTCAAAAAGGCTTGTTTTTGTTCTTTCGAACTAAAAAAGCAAATTCGAAATCGGATGGAAATTGGCGAAGTTAGGAGTGATTGTTCATATCAACCTACTGAAAAACGGTTTTATGGCCATAAAATGAGATTTTGGGGGTGTATTGGAAATTTCAACTATACCATTATTTTCAGTTTTTCATAAGCTACAACCCTCACCATGTCCGATCCAAAGTTTTTTTGCAACTTTTTTTTTTGTACCACAGTGTAATTACTTTCGATATACATACATACATACATACGAGTATATGCATAGTAATTTTTTTCAAACAATTTTTATATTCACATTTTTTTCGTTACTAGTGAGCACACACAAAAAAAACACACACACAAAAAATTTACGTGAAAAATAGAACAGGCAAAAGTCAACTAACAAATTGAGTAATTTTTATTTTATTTTAACTTTTTGCATAAAACTCGCAAACTTATCCACGATTAAATTATTCTTGTTCAGTTCCTATTAATTATCACTTACTATTACATACATACATATTTGTGTATTAAAATACAAAAACAAAAAAACTAAAAATAAACACAATAAAGAAAAATAATATTTTGTATGACTTTATGTGCTTTTAAAAATATGTATCTCTTAATTTTTGTATGCTTGCATACAAATCTATTTATTCTAAGCTTAAATATTTAAAATAATGAGGCATTCACGAAGCGAATTTGAATAAAAATATAATATCTCTTACTTATCTTAGCAAATTATTTAAATATCAGGCGAATGTGTTTTTTGTTTTTGTTTTTTGTAATGCTGTAATAATGAGTAATCATCAGAGGCGAGCTGCTGCAAGGAAAGAAGCCAATGCGGTAAGTTGCTTCAAGGGAGCTTAAAAGTTAAAAACAAACAGTTAATTTTAAAATAAAAAATTTTCATTAAGAAAAATGTATCCTTTTTATGAAATGATGAAATTTGTATGTGAAACTCGGAGTTTAAAGAGTCGGCGTCGAATAAAAAATAATGAAACCCTTTGTTTGGGTATTTGGCGGAGCTCCTCTTACTATTTCTGATGTGCGTTTTGGTGTTGCTCCACAAACGCGGAGACCTGCAGTTTTAGGTCCCAGTCTCATGCCACCTCCGAACGGCAGATGGCTCTTTATGAGGGTTTTTTCATGGCACAAACACACTCGGAGATTCGCCATTGCCTGTCGCGGGATGACCGCTTTAGAGAAAACTTTTTCACGTGGTTGGAAACCCCGTACACTACCGACTAGTAGTCACGCACCAACCCACTCAACTACGGTGGATGATCAATATTCTATACGAGTATTTTAGATTATCTACGATAGGATTTGGAACTAGATGTTGATGTATAATCTTAGTTCGGCTTTAGTCGTCAGATCTCTACACGGCAGTTTTATTAAAAGTTCTAAAATTGGTCATATAATACAAAATTGCTTAATTGTTCTAAGAACTGGTCCCATTCAATGCACTATATGACGTAACTTCGATCTAATGTGTAATGGAGGATGCAGAGCAAGTCAGTTGGTGCTTAGTTTTGCGCCAGCAGTATCGTCGTCCATACTACATAAACCGATACCTAGGTACAGTTACTATCATTGACGATGGTTTCTCACGCATAAAGTTACCAGTTCGAATTGTGATGAAGAATGTGAACCTAAGTTGTGCGACTATTGAAACTTTAATTAACTAGAAATTTAGATTAGATTTGACTAATAAATAGCTACCCTCCTATCAACTACAGGGTTGCCCATATTCGACGGATTTATCTGGCAACCCTGTATCTTTTGACAGTGACGTCAGATCGCTTAATGACATACCGCGTTGGAAGCGTCGTCCAAGCAGATTTTTACCATGGAACAGTACACGCCACGCGAGCGCTCCCAAATTGTTGAAATTTACATTCAACAAAAGAAGTCAAAAGAAGAAGAAAACGAACAAAATCATCATGTCCGATGAGGCTAATTTCTTATTGAATGGGACGGTAAACAAGCAAAATTGCCGTATTTACGCCACTGAAAATCCTCACGAAATTCAAGAGGTACCTCTTTACGACGAAAAAAATCACTGTTTGGTGCGGCGTCAGTGCGAAAACGATTATTGGGCCGTTTTTCTTCTAAAAAAGATGCCAATTATTCGTCGAAAGCGTATGAGGCAGTTCTGATTTCAACAAGACGGCACTCCATCACACACAGCTCGCACCAAAATCGATTTTTTGAAGAAATTGTTTCCTCGTCGTTTGATGTCGAAAAATGGCGATTTTGACTGACCACCGCGTTCGCCCGATTTAACGCCACCTGACTTCTTGTGGGGATATTTAAAATCAAAGGTTTATACTAATAAGCCAAAGACCATAGAAGAGCTCAAGAACAACATCTGTGAGGAAATAGCCGCTATTCCAGCCGAAATGTTAGCTAAAACTATGGAAAATGCTGCAAAACGGGCACAATACGCCGTACAGGCTCAAGGCGGCCATTTGAGAGATACCATATTCAAAAAGTGATGTCAACAAATCTACATACTTGAACCAAATAAAATGATTGTTATCGTCAACATAAAAAAAATTATGTTTTTCTTTGATTTAAAAAAAAAACACATGGCTCCGTCGAATATGGGCAACCCAGTACATATGTATGAGGGTATATTCAGAAACTATATTTCATTATATCTTTCTTTGTTTTAGCGATTATTTTAGTACTTCCGAAGTGAAATTGCTGCTCAGAGCAAGACTGAGCATGGAAAGCGAGTTCTCCTCGGGAAGGAGGAAGAAGAGCGTCCTCTGGAATAAGGTTGTGGAAGAAATAAAAAAAAAAGTGAATAAAGACATGAAGATCAACAGGAACATCGCCCAGCGAAAGTTTTCAAATCTTTTTAAGGAGGGAGCCTGGTTTATGAGGTCTAAAAATTGCATCTCTTTGCGATTTTTTTTTTTAAGGAAGAAATTAATTTAGCACTGCAAAGTTTTTTCTATCTTTTAATGAACTTTTAAAAAGTATAAAAAATGTTTGTACTGGTTAAAATAAGTTGAAAAAAATGTTTAACATAGAAATTAGTAGAGCACTGCAACGCTGGAGTTTCCAACTGGCGTACAAGATACAGCTCGTAATTATTATCTAAAGCAAAAAATTCAAATGGATTTCGAATTATCATGATTTTTTATTCTAGATCAACTAAGAAAACTGAGAGAAATTCCAAAATTTCAACTTTTTGGAGGTTTTAAAGAAAAAAATGCCTTTCTATAAAAAAAAAATTCACTTCAACTTGGTATAAAAATCTTGAAAATTTTTTTTTTATCTATTTTGTTAGTTCAAATAGAAGAGAATTTAATACTGAAGGGAACAAGCTATGATTCATTTCAAAAGTTTCATTAGTTTTTTTTCATTCATGTACGCCAATTCAAAGAAATCATAAAAATGAAAAGTCGAGAAAAGAAGATAAAGTTTGTACTATAGCTGTCCGGTTACAGCGTAACTACCTAACGATCGCCTACCTTTGGCTTTGTATCTACGGAAATATTGGGAATTAGGGTCTGTAACTTTGTGTGAATATTCTGAAATATATTAGGAATCGCTTAAAACGAAAAAAAAAAAAATGATTTTTTTGACCTTATAAACCAGGCTCCCCCCTTAATCACATACAAGCGTATAAAAAAAGAAATAAAGCATCTGGTAGGGAAGCAACATCATGGCTTCACTAGGAGGAATTCGATGAGGTATACGGTACCAGGCACTCAATCAATGTGCCCACTGAAAATTTACAAAGCTCAGTTGAGCTGCCAATGACGCCATTAACGCAACGGAATCATGTTGAGCAATCAAATTCTCCAAGTCGTAGAACCGGCAGTCCCGAAGAAATGGAAACAACGAAATGATGCATTTTTTACAAGACGAGGCGATAAAAGAACAGGCCCGGCATGATGAATTCTTGGCTATAGAAAGAGAAAAACATGCACATGCATCGTCGGCTACTAAACTTAGTAATAATTCCATTTTACAGCAGAGCGCGTTCTTAAATGCAGCAAATTTATTTGAAAAACGTCAAAAAATCTATCAATTACATGAATTGTCATATTGGCAGTGCTGCCAACACTGCAATTACTGCGCATTTTAATGCGTTTCGAAATATACTAAGACTAGACGCCAGCGTGACATTTTTTTTTTTCCATACAGTAACGAAGTTTTCAAAGTGAAACTACTTGGTGAAGAGTAGGGCAATTCACAATTAAGTGCCAATTGCAATGGCAACACACCAACAAAATGCACATATTTACAGACACCAGAACGTCAGGCCCTTTGCACCCAATTGTGAATTGCTCTAAAGTCTTTAATATTCTTTAATTTTGTATTATTCCACATTAATGTGGAGTATGCTGTATACGCAAGGAGGATAGAAACAAGATTGCGCCCTTCCGAGAGTGCATGACGTCACGCTAGTGTGTGTAGTTGTGCAATGTTTCCAACCCTTTGCACTTGGCAATAAATTTAGTGTGTTTTTATACCCGAAATGCGAACATTTTTGTGTTCGGCGTTTGGTCTCTGTTTTATTGGGTATGGGCATAAGTTTCCGTCCTTCTTTTGCCAAAATTACGAATTATTTAAACAATTAAATAATACATGTGAAATATGTGCCATTGAAAGCTACAACTTTACTCCATCTTTTAGGCAGCATACGGATTCCTCTGACGAAAAATTCGAGTTCTTTTGACTTGAGCCAGAGTAAAAAGTGAACTGCTCTCCAATAAGGGTTGACTGCATTTATCGGAGGAGATGGTAATTCGAAGGAACAAAGTCTGGGGAATACGGCGGGTGAGGTAAGATTTCACAATTTAGTCCCTCTAAATATTTCTGGACCGATTTATCAACGTGTGGCTTGGCGTTGTCATGCCGCAAAATCAGTTAGGCATGTCTACCGTCACATTCCAATCGATTTTCTTTGAGAGCTCGATTCAAGCGCATTAGCTGCGGTCGGTAACGATCGCCAGTGATGGTTTCTGATGGTTTAAGTAGTTCATAATAGATTACACTCTTCTGACCCCACCAGATGCACAACATAACCTTTGAAGCATGGATTTTTTTTTCGCTGTCGATGGACCTGGTTTAGCTGGCAGGTTCCAACTTTTTGGACGTTTAAAGTTATCAAAATAGATCTATTTATCGTCGCCAGTGACGATGCGATGCAGAAAACCTTTTCTTATCCGCCGTTCAAGACACATCTCACATCTCACAAGTCACCAAACGTCTCTCCATATCCCTATCCTTCAATTGATGTGGCATCCAGTTACCTGCTTTCGTGACCACTCCCATCGCGTGCAAGCGTTTACCGACGATTGATCTGTCAACATCCAACTCGTTAGACATATCAGCAACGGTTCGACATGCGTCTTCATCCAATAATTGTAGTAGTTGAGTATCTTCGAATTTTTTTCGGTGCCCCTTCGCGATATTTATCACTCACGTCGAAATTGCCACTTTGGAAGCGTCGAAACCACTCTTTACAAGTTGTATTGGATGGAGCGGGATTACCGTAAATATTGATCAATATACGACACGTTTCAGCTGCACTTTTCTTTAAAAGGTAATAATGAAGCATATCTTCCGGCAAATGCTGTTTTTAGGGACGAACGTAGACATTTTTGATGTCAGATAAAAAAGGATCAACAACTGCGATCGGGGCCTCACCTGTACACCTTCAAATCACCAATATATTACTAGAGCGAACACATAAATAGTATCAGCAGCGACACCTTTTTTACGAGGGCGGAAACTTATACCCATACCCAATATTTAAAGCTACCAAGATTGTAAGTTGAAAAAATTTTATAACTACAAAAAAAAAGATAAAATAGGCCACTCTTGCATTTAAAGCTTATGCTGAGAAGATTTCAAGTGCTATTGAAAATTTGTTGATTATTATAAAATTTGATTTTTAGCATTTAAAACCTTTTTATAAGTTCTAGAAAGCCTGTGAATTTTCTGAATACTGATTAAAGCCATAGAGGTGTAATTGTAAAGTAAAAAAACACACAAAAAATAGCATTTAAGACTGAAGAAACCCCAACGATGTTTTTAAAAAAGGAATACCTCATCCTGTTACATAACCTGACAAGCCTTCAGAATAGCAATCAGTTTAACTTTTTCGTTTCGGCTGTCCTGAAGAGCCCAAAATCCTAATGACAAGCCACCTATCTTTTTTTCAGACGCTTACTTTGACTTACAAACCGATGTCAAAAAAAAAAAATCAAAATTGTTTTTGTACACTATTTGATGTCAATAATAAAGTACAATACAATCAAAACGATCGCATTTTATTTTCTTAAAAAAAAAATTCCTAAAAAATATCTATAAAAATGAGTATTTGACCAAGCTACCTTAAGGGGGCACGCCACTGTGAAAATTCAAAAAAATCAATTTCTTTTTTTTGCATAAATTGTTAGAATAACTACTCATGAAAATGTGGTAAAAATTTTAAAGCGAAATTCGCTTTATTTCCGATTCTATGTGCACTTTAGTGAGCGACCGTCGGTTTGGCCCCGTAGCGTTTACGATGCGATGTTTTATTTCAAACCCGTTTTTCTCGAAACGATTTTTTTTGATACGGTGGCAACGATTTCTCGAAGCTTAATGAACCGATTTTAATTTTCTTTTTTTCAAAATTATTTGTATCGTATTGGCTATCGTTGTACGTAGCCGATTTGCAAAATTTTGAAAATAACTATTTTTTTGGGCCTGTTGGAAATAAAAAAAAAATGGTGATAAAACGCACATCGAAGTTGAAATCACCACCATTTTGTCAAAAAAAAAAAAAAAAAAAAGAACAAAATCAAAAAAAAAAAACGGCTACGTACAACAATAGCCACTATTGTGTAGATTAATAAAATTTTTCGTTTTTTGATTTCAGATAATTATTCATTGCTGTACGAGTATCGCTGCCACCAGATGACGTCATTTTTTTAACTCGCTACGTTTATTTACATAAATTTGTCAATTTTCTATATTTTTTAATAACAATTTACATCAATATAGTGTAAGACATAAATAATAAATTGCCTTTTGTCCGATCCTCGAGTAATCATTCCCACTTACAAAAAAAAATTCCCAAAAATCGACTATTTTTTTACCCCCCACAGTGGCGTTCCCCCTTAAGTGCTTTGCAATCATATACAGTAAGCTTTATTTTTGGAATCCACTAACAGAAATTCGAAATTTGTTATATTACACATAAATGAAAACGAACCGGTTTCTAAAAGCGTTTTTCTTGTTACCTCTCAATGCACTCTAGCTTTGGTTATGGCGTCGGTAAAGGACTGAGTGCTTACTCTGTCCCGTTACTATTCTATTTCAATTTTTCAATATGAACTGTGGGAACAGTGAAAGTTCTTAATTATAAAATTTGAAATATTTTTCGCTCTCTTCCACAATGTACCTACTTCTAGCTGTGGCTATAATGGCGGCAAAGAGCTGAATGCTGACTCTGCCACCTTTACTATTCTTTTCGAATTTTTCTAACAACGGAAACAGGAAAGTTCTGAATTATAAAATTTCAAATATTTTTTGCTCTCTTCCACAATTTATGTATGCATAGATTAATATATACCCATATATGTGTGTATATTAGGCCGGGTCGATTTGTGGGGAGGCAAAAAAATCGCCCATTGCTCTTTGAAAATCATATTCTAGGGATCAAAATAAGAAACTTTGCTGAAGGAACCATACCTCTAAAACGAATTCTTATGTCCCCCAATTTGGGTCGAACTTTTTAGTTTCTTTTCTCATGTCAGGGCCAAAAATGGTGATATTTTGAAATGATTGTATGGGGAACCCCCCAGGGGAGTTCCAGGGGGTGTGCCACTGGCATGGGTGGATCGGCCGTCCAAAGTTAATGGGGGTCGGTCATACATTTGGATTCGATTGGAGCACTCTAAATGGGTCTAGAATACGGTTTTCACAGAGCAATGAGCGATTTTTAAATCGACCCGCCCTAATGTGTGTAATACACACTGTGTACATATCAATAAGTGCATACCTTGGCGACTTTCCTTGCTAAGCGCTCGCTTTTACAAAACCATTTAGTCTCTATTAATTTCTAATGCAGGTCCAACATTTTATCTCATTTTAATGCGTTTTTCATTTCTTAAGCTAGCAAAACAGATTCGTAAATTTAATATCTGCTATATTTTAGGTTTTGAAAATATTACAAACTTTCTCCTTCTCGCTTGCCTTACAATTTTTAAAATGTTAAATTTTTATTCATTTAATTACTATTTATTTTTCACTGTTTATTTTAGTTCATACCCATTTAATAGCAACGCATTTCATGTATGTATAATTAATTTATCAGTTATTTGTAATTTTGTTTTTTTTTCTACATTTTATATCAATTTTCCTTTATAGTCTTTTTGACGTGTTTGCGTTTTTTAGTTTAACATTCGCATTGCTTATTTCGCTTTATATAATTTTTAACAATCCTTTTTAGTTGTCTGCTTCGGTAAATTTTTTATATCAATTTTTCTGCTTGCTTTCCATTCTATTAACTAAATATTTTAGTATTTCGCCTTTTTCTTGGGTTTTTGGTCCCAGCTATGCAACCGGGTTCATATTCTCATTTTTTCCTATGCTTACAATCTTTTTCACTATTTCATTTTTAATCTTTAGTTTTGTTCATTTTGATTACTTTTATGCTTATTTTTGTGTGTTTTGTATATCAATTAATTTAAAAAATATATATATATTTATATTTATATTTATATTTACGTGTGTATTTTTTTGTAGTGTTTTTTGTTTTTGTTTATCTTCTTTGTCTCGTTTTCTTTTGTTTGTTTCTTTTTTTAAATAATAATAATTAGCATAAAAAGTACATTTACATTTAATTTGAGTTCATTTGATTTTTGTGTTGTTGTTACTGTGGTTTTTGTTGCTGTTGATTTTTGCTGCTGTTTCTTGAGCGTTTGCGGCGCCAGCGTCTGCGTCTGCTGTTGCTGCTGTCAAACTTTGCTGTTGGGTGGGCGCGCGGTCGCCTCATACGCGCCCCGTCCCAGCGCGGCATAAGCGTCTGCATACAACTCTGGATTGTGCAGCGAAGGCGGCCGATTATAATTTGCTGGTTGCGGAGCGACGGCTGCGCGTTTGCATTGAAGAGAAAAGTTGAAAAAAAAAACAAAAACAAAATGTAAGTTTTTTTTAATATTCATAATTTAAATAAGCTTTGAAAAAAGTTAGTGAATATTAGTTCTTCTTCAGCATCCATTCAACAAAATTAAATAAAACACATACATACATACATACAAAGTTGTTAGTAAAATAAAATAGTTGCTTGCGAGATAGCGCTGGTCCATTTAAATTGGGCTTTTGGTGGTGGTTCTTTAACAAAGTTTCAACACATTTTTAAGAGTAGCTTCGCCTTCTTTTCTGGTGATAAACCTGGGTCGGGGAAAATCCTAGTCATTGCGGTAACGTAGAACCGGCTGCCATGGAATTCCCTTCTTTTCTCTGAGTTATAACTTCTAATTTTAGGCGGACTAAATGAGTTTAGGACGAATATTTAAAAATATATATTTTCCAAATATGTTGTTGCTGTAGCAGTAACTTTGCCCTGTCAGTGCAGCGTAATCACCGGTCGTCTTCGTCTAGCTAATCTAACGGTAGGCCCAGGAAACTAGCTGTTTCGACGGGTTGGGTCCAGAGGGAGAGGTGTTTTAGATGAGTGCATGTTAAGGGGCATGTGAAAAGGTGATTAGTGTCGTGCGGGGTGCCTTCACATGCCGGACATATGTTTAGTATGTCGGGGTCGATTCTGGGTAAGTAGGAGTTTAATCTGCTACAGTATACAGGACGTAATTGTGCCAAGGTTACGCGGGACTCTCGGAGAAGTTGGAGCTCTTCGTCTGCGATTGGTGGTGGTTGGACTCCGATAACGGTATTCGGGGGTCGGGAGCTTAAGAAGGTGGTGAGAGTCTCCCGATCAATGTCGTTTATGGGCTGTCTGTACGCTGTCCGATCCAGTAGCTGTCTGTTTGTTTTGTCTAAGATCTCGTCCGCGTAGTTGGGGAAATGCCTCCAGATGTGCCTGGGAGGTGGCTCAGGCTCAAGCAGGTGTCTGCATGGGTCAGGCCTGCGGTAACACCCTAACAGAAACTGCTTACTGACCAATTTGTTATGCTCCTTCACAGGCAGCATAAAAGCCTCATCATATAGGTGTTGTATTGGTGACATCAAAAGACATCCTGTCGCGGTCCTTATGGCAGTGTTTTAACAAGTCAGTAGCTTTGCCCACTGCGAATCACTGGTTGAAGACGAGCAGACAGGAGCAGCATAATTTCTACCCGATCGGCTTATGCCTTGAAAGTCGACAGCAACATTTATTTGCCTTTGCCCCAAGTGTTGACGGCAAGCGACTTGAGGACCTTGTTGCGATTCTGTACTTTAGTGGCAATAGCGGTTGTGTGCGCTGAGAAGGAGAGCAAGCTGTCAAAGGTAACTCCCAACATTTTGCTGTTGTTAACCCTCGGAATTTGTGTATCATCGACTTTCAATTTGAGTTGTAGCTTGACCTCCCTTGTCCACGTGGTGAAAAGGGTCGCCGTGGATTTAGTGGGGGAGAGTTGTAAATTCCTCGCAGTGAAGAAGCGAGAGGGGCTGGCGAGGTAGTCGTTTACCTTGGAGCATAGGCCATCAATGTCATTGTCCGACGCTGTTATCGTGTAGTCGTCGGCGCATGAGACCAGGGAGACTCCCTCTGGTGGCTGGGGGAGTTTCGAAATATAGAAATTGAAAAGCAAGGGTGAAAGGACACCACCCTGCGGTACAACTTGCTTTATTTTCCAAATATCGCTAAAAGTGCTTCAGAAAATACGAGGTGTGGCCATTAAACATGGAGACTTATAATACGTTCACATATAAGTAGATGATCTACATTTGCGTGCTTAACTCAAAATCCGTAATTAAAAAGCGTGATTTCCCTTACAAAATTTCTCTCCCAAAATCTGAGATTATAAAATAATTCTAGATAATAACGGTACTTTTCGACATACAACCCTGTGTTTTTTTTGTGTTTTTTTTTTTCAAAATGTCAGAAACATCATCAAAGGCGGCACACCAGTGGTATGTGGGGCATGCTCCCACTAACACCATAACATTCCTCCTCCTCGGCTGATTTCCACCCTGGGACCGCTGTAAACATTTCATCAAGGTGGAGCCGCGTTTATGTCTATTGACACAACCAGGTACCTGCGTCCAGGTCCTTCTCTTGTGGACGTATGGATATCTTACGTCAGCGATGGTATCCACTCCCTCCACTGTTTTCATACGTGATTCTGGAGGAAATGGAACATCGGAAAATTTGCGGTAGCGCAGTATTTACGAACTATCGTCTTGTCTTCTGTCTGATATTATTGTGAGTGATTGACACAAGTGTCTGTGTTTGTCGTCAATCTGTCCGGAAACAGTTCATCTCCATTTCGTAATTGCAACTGTAGCTGCTGTTGCTGGGTCTTGCGCTCCCATTCGATGAATTGGAGTCGTAGCATAATTTTTCCAGCAAACGCTCGAACCGCCACCCATTTAGCACTGGATGAGCACATGTCCTGTACGATGTCATTAGAACCAGCTGAGTGTCCCAACACCCTTTCAAGTATTGCACGTTCTAGTGCGAAGCGATCACAATGAATAGCCACGTGTTCCGCGCTTTCGATTGCATTAGGATAGCTTGGGCAAAGTGTTTTCTGTGTTATCGATAATTATTACGAATGAAAAGAGAAACATCAAAATAAAAACTAAATGAAATGGATGCCGGCAAAGAAAGCAGGTCTGTAAACATAATTCTAATACAATTTTTGTTAAATATTATTAAATAGGGATTCAATTTACAGAAAAAAGCGTGTGTCCATAAACGTTTTGTCCTCTTATTACTTATTATAAAATGTAATATAATATAGTAGAATATCCCATGCGCATTGCTGCCATAATTCTTTGCAACCTCAGTAAACGTCGCATACGGATTTCCTCCAACTGTTTATTGTTAGCAGCCAATTAATTGCCCAGTTAAATTTGTTATTCCTTCTCCTTGTATTTTCTTCATATCGTTAATAATAATTAAACAAACCAAAAACACCGAAATATTCCACCAAAATAATTTCTATTCAAAAAACCTCTCAACTGACAACTTATTGTCAATTTTGCAGGTAATCTGCCATATGTGAACAGGTAGATAAATTTGGTGGATTTATAGGTGATTAATGCATATGTGAACGTATTATAAGAACATAAAAAAAATTTAAAAATAAAATTTTTGTATATAACTTTTTTTTTAAATATTATATCAGAATTTTTTTTTTTTTTGTAATAATATTTTTTTCTACCCTATCAACCGAAATTACCTTTTCTTGCCAGCTCAATATAAATAAATGGGCATGGGCACACAATAACAATGGAAATTAAAGAATATTGGTGACAGACTGTATCAGCCAATGGATCGGGATCTGGAGCTTGTAAACAAAGCGCTACTCAAGTCAGAATACTTTCAAATAAACGGAGGTTTAATTTGTAGGGCCGATGTTGAATGTCAACCACACCTAAACGTCAAGTTTTTTCTGCATTTCATTCGACATTTTTCAATTTCAGACTAACTCAAATTGAACCATGGAAAGATACACAATCGAGCAACGCGTTAAAGTTATTCAGGTTTATTATGAAAACGGGCGTTCAAATCAAAATGCATATCGCGCACTTCGTGATTTTTTCGGTCAATTTAATCGTCCAAATATGCGTACAATCGGAAAAATTGTGCAAAATTTTGAGCAAACCGGGTCTGTAGGAGATGTGAAAACACCAGTGCATGCTCGTACAGCTCGTACTGCAGAAAATATTGCTGCTGTTCGCGATAGTGTGGTTGAAGAGCCGTCCACCTCAACTCGTCGTCGTGCCCAACAATTGCACCTCTCACGCTCGTCGCTGATGAACATTATGCATAAAGACTTGCATTTACATGCTTACAAGGTGCAATTGACTCAAGAACTAAAGCCTCTTGACCATTACAAGCGTCGTCAATGGTCAGAATTGTGGCCGGAAATGACAACAGTCGAGAAAATCATCTTCAGTGATGAGGCACATTTTCACCTCAGTGGATTCGCCAATAAGCAGAATTGTCGCATTTGGGCGAATGATAATCCAAAAGTGATTGCCGAAAAACCAATGCACCCACAAAGAATGACTGTTTGGTGCGGTTTATGGGCCGGCGGCATCATTGGGCCGTATTTTTTCCAAAATGGTGCCGGTCAGTCAGTTACTATGAATAGTGCTCGCTATCGGGAGATGATAACGAACTTTTTATGGCTCGAATTGGAAGATATGGATGTGGACGATATGTGGTTTCAACAGGACGGTGCCACTTGTCACACAGCTAACGAAACAATGGCTTTCTTGCGCGTAAAATTTGAAGGCCGAATAATCTCACGTCGCGGCGATGTCAATTGGCCGCCAAGATCATGTGATTTGACACCGTTGGACTTCTTTTTTTGGGGTTATTTGAAAGAAAAGGTGTACGTCGATAAGCTAGCAACAATTCAAGAGCTAAAGGATGAGATAATTCGGCACATTAATGGCATAGAAGCTCAATTATGCCTCAGCGTCATCGAAAATTTGGTCCATCCGATGGAAGCGTGCCACCGAGGCCGCGGCGTCCATTTGGCCGATATTTTGTTCCATACGTAATTGAGCCATACCAATATCTTCATAATAAAGAGAAATGGCAATAATTTAAAAAAAAGTTCTATTTTATTCAAAATCAACACCGGCCCTTGAAACTTAACCACCCTTTATATTCAAAAACCCTTATGTGGACATTGTCACCCGTAACAAAATGTAAAGCACTGTTACACGCAGCAATCTCTTGGACCATTCATTAGAAGCTGGTTACCAAATGCATTCGCTTAAATATTGGTTATTTTAATTGAGCTTCTTAGTTATTAGTTTGATTGTCATTCCATATATCGTCCCCTTAGTATTAAAATAGCCTATACATTTTTTGATGTTTTGAGAAAATGAATTTCAAACTTTTTGTCGAAAGTAGCTCTCACTCAAATCTCGTTATGTCTGTAAATATTTATTATTTTTTGACTGACGTTTTGACCCACTTTGTGGAACTAGAATTTGACAAAATTTTGACCACATATAAAATCGACTATGGAGAATCCAAAAATTCAATAAAAGAATAATAGCCTATGACCACATAGGCTATTGTTATACTAAGGGGACGATATGAGCTCCAAACATTCGCCATTTTCATTAATTCATTCATTCATTCATTAGTACAAACATCCAATCAATCATTAGTACATTTACGAATACGTGTCGATTTATACCAAAGTAAACGAAAATTTGATGTTAGCTGTTAGTTTGATGCAGTGCTAAAAATCAAAAATTGTTAAACCATTTATTTGCAATATTATTCAAGAGAAAACCAAACGCAGGTACATGCTGAAACAAAACAACAACACTTATGAAATGATATACAATATAATAGACAACAACAAAATATACTTTTTTAACTACACATTTTTGTTTTCAATTGCAAAAGCATAATGAAAACAAGGCAAAAACAAGAAACAATTTGAAGATAATTGCGAAATTATTCAACGGAATTAGTGTAGATGGCACAGATGCTAATAGAAGTGAAAGATCTTTAGGAAACAAAACGATTTGTAAGGGATTGAAGAGTGTGTCATACCAATTTGGTGAGAGTGAAAACGTGGAAAATATTTATATATGTAGCAATTGTTGTGAAGTGGAGATCAGTAGGTACAGGAAGGCAGGTTCAGTAAACGACTTTGCGGTGTTTTTTCGCCGCGGCCTGCTGTGTTCGCTGCGGCGTCTCTTTAGAAGAGCGCCCAGCAGCAGCGGCCAAGGAGATGTGTGTTGCTGGATTGCGGGACTTATTTCGTTTGGCGGCTGGTGCTGTGTTTGATAATTATCGTATTGTTTTTAGATAAAATGTTGAAAGAAAGAAAATAATATTGATTAAATGAAAATAGAAAATTTTAAAATTAAAAAAAAAGGAATTCAATTAAGTAAAATTTGAACTTATGCGAAAATCGAACTGATATATGCAACGTGTGTGTATACTAATTTGTACAAACACGAAAAAATTAGGAAAGAACGAAAACATTTGTGGTGAAATTAAAACTACGCGCGTCTTTTCTTCGACGCTGTGGCGCGTTTTGCTTTTTGTGCCGCTTGCGGCGGAAACACACCTTTCGGTGGAGCATAGTATGCTTGCGAAAGTGTTGCCTGCACTTGTTGCTGTTGTTGTTGTTGTTGTAATTGTTGCGCTTGCACCGCGCTGGTG
Organism: Anastrepha obliqua; assembly: GCF_027943255.1. Classification (NCBI taxonomy): domain Eukaryota; kingdom Metazoa; phylum Arthropoda; class Insecta; order Diptera; family Tephritidae; genus Anastrepha; species Anastrepha obliqua. The sequence continues at coordinate 38,666,645 of NC_072896.1, forward strand.
GGCGGCAATGGCAGAGGCATTTGCTGGCGTGCAATTACACCAGCGCTGGGCCCATTACCGCCGCCACTGCCGCTAACTATTAATGCGCCATTTGGCACACCACCACCAACACCACTACTAACACCAACACCCGTTGGCACACCACCAACCACAAGACCAGTTGGTGGTATATCTCCATACCCGCCATGTGTTGTGCTGCGTGTACCGCTTGATGGTCGCGTTGATGGCCGCGAGCTACGTCCATTTGCTGGCGTTCGGCCACTTGCTGCAACCGCTGACGCTCCAGTTGCTGCCGCACGCCCACCAGCATTATGCACATGATGTGGACCGCCTGTGGGCAGCGGCACTACAGAGTGGCCGCCCTGATGACGATCCCAATGATGGGGATGCGCACTGCGATGATTACCACTGGCAGCACCGCCGCCACCGCGTTGCTCATGCGCTGGCGGTGGTATGCTGCGTGGGCCAGCCCCACGGCCTTGATGATGACGTTGCTATAAGGATCATAAAAAAAAATATATATATATGAATTAAAGGTAAAGAAAACATAACTTGCATCCATCACTCACCATTCGTCTAAGTGTATTCATGGGCGCGCGCAGCGTTTCGCTAATGCGCCGCGCTCGCCGCTTCTTCGGATTTGAGCTAGGCGTGTGCACGGCGCAGCACTTAATGAAAATACCCATCACAATGATAAAGCCCACGCCCATTATAACTACATAGTACCAATACTCGGTGATCCATTGCGCTACAGTCAGCAAGGTCTCGCGATTCAGCAACAAATTCTTCAGCCGGACCAATGGTCCATCGGCGTCAACGGCGCGACATTTAAGAAATACATCACAGTAGCCTTGGAAATTGTCACACGGCGAACCGGGTCGTAAGTTAATGCCACCTTCGGGCAAACCAAACTTATGCGCAAACTCACTAGTGCTGCGACAGGTGCCACTGTCATTGCCATTCTGACAGGCGAGCTCACACAACCGACGCTTGTCGACATGCGGCACCGCTTGTGAAGTGAGGAAACACTCAGTCATGTTCCACAGTAGACAAATGCTGCCAGAGCATTCGCCGCGTATACAGAGTGCTGTACCATTGTTGCATTTCGTTTTGTCATCACGCGGTTTCGGCTCCGGACACTCGGCAGTGGTGCCATTGCACGTGCTTGACCAGGAACATTCCGTTTCCTCTTTGCACTTTTGATGATAGTTCGTTGGCACGAACTGGCATGAGTTGGACAGACAGCAAGGACCTTGCGACGGCGAGCATTCCGTTTTAGCGCGACGGGTACAACCCTTTGCTGAGCTGTTCATCGAGAAATCGTACTCGCTGATTATACGCGGATAGCAACAAATGTCCTTGCATTCCTCTTCGTTGAAACCGCAATCGCATTCCTCGCCCGACTCAACAATCTTGTTGCCACAGAAGGCACCCTCCGACACCTCGAAGCAGTCTCGCTTCGAGTTGCCAACCAACACATCCAGCACATTGGATATATTGCGTACTGAACACGGTGAGAATTTCGAATTATTCGGCCGATCGCCTGAGGTGGCGCTGGCAAACATAATGAAGTTTCCATTTAGGCCGCCCGGACGACATTCTAGCGGATAATCGTGCTGCGAATCAGAGAAAAGAGTTACTAAATTTTTTCCATAAATTCTAAATGCTATATAAAATTTACTCACGATCAATATAACAATTAAAAATAAACTAAATTATTTCAAATGTAACAACTCACCGGCGACCCAAAATTATGCCCAATCTCGTGCGCCAGCGTCAGTTGCGACACTTTCGGCGGCACACGACTGTTATAGTTAACGAATGTGATGATGCCCGTATTTAGCGAGCGTTTTGTGCTTTGATATTGGCCACCGACTGTTTCAGTGTAAGTCTTGAATTTCTCACAAATGCCACCAGAGGCACCAGAAGCGCTAGCCACCCAAGCTAAGCCCAGGGTACCACCGGTGAAGTCTCTGCAAAAGAGTTTAAAAATTAGTAATAAAATAACTGTAACGAATACTGAATTACTGAAAACTAACCTATAAGTGAACACATAGGCTAAACAAAAGTCCGAATGATCCTCCAGCGAATGCAAATTCAAAAAGTTTGACACATCCATATGCTCGTTGCAGAAGGCATTGTGTGGGCCATTGTATGAATTGCGGCAGGCGGAGTCGTCATCGATTTTGATACGTTGCACCTGGAAAGTGAAAATATAAAGAGTTGCTACAGACTTGTAAATATATTGGATTTTTATCTACTCCGATTTTTTTCAGACTTCAGACTTCATATTTTTTATTTAGGTGTTTAGCTCACCTCAAAACGTATGTTGCGGTGCTCGCTACGTCCATCGAATTTAGTATTGCGATAAATGTAATTAACGGCAGTAACGTGATGTGCGATTAGTGAAGTGATCTCCTCACGCGTCTTTACGTCAATCTCGTATTTGCGGCCACGATCATGCTGCAAGTTAAATAAATTTTTTTTTTGTTAGAACATATGGCATTTTGTTATACTAAAAAAGGTCAAACTCATTGCCACAAAAATAGCACAACTCAGTTGAACATTAAGATATATATGAAGGTAGGTATCGAATGAAAAGCGTTTAAATAAAAAAAATGCACTTCTGACACACGGTTCAAGCAGCTCACAACGTCCGGGATTAGCCCACGTATCCTCTGGGTAGCTTCCGTACACCCGTTCGGGAGTGAGCTATCGTGAGAAGGCGAAGTATTCCAGGATAGCTGGTTGTGCGCTGGGTTTGGCACCCGCCACTTAAAAATCACCCCCCAATGAAAAGACTTACAAAGCCTCGGATGAGAATGTGAAGATCCCGATACCCCAATCGTCGACGACGGAATTGACGTTCCGCTACCCGACCATGACGTGGTGATAATAGCGATAACGCGGCCAAAGAACAACAAAGCCGCGGGTGCCGACGGACTGCCGGCTGAGCTATTCAAGGTGAGGAGCTGGTAAAATGCATGCATCAGTTTCTATGCAAAATATGGTCGAATGAAAGCATGCCTGCCGATTGGAATTTAAGTGTGCTCTGCCCAATCCCTAAGAAGGGCGATCCTGCAATCTGTGCCCATTACCGCGGGATTAGTCTTCTAAATATCGCCTATAAGGCTCTAGCGAGCGTATTGTGTGAAAGGCTGAAGCTCACCGTCAACCAACTGATTGGATCTTTTCAGTGTGGCTTTAGACCTGGAAAGTCTACCAACGACCAAATATTTACAATACGCCAAATCTTGGAAAAGACCCACGAAAGGAGAATCGACACACACCATCCTTTCGTCGATTTCAAAGCTGCATTCGACAGTACGAAAAGGAGTTATCTGTATGCCGCGATGTCTGAATTTGCTATCCCCACAAAACTAATACGGCTTTGCAAGATGACGTTGCTCAACATCAGCAACGCCGTCAGAATTGTCAAGGACCTCTCCGAGCCGTTTGTTACCAAACGAGTTTTCAGACAGGGTGACTAGCTGTCGTGTGATTTCTTTAACCTGATTTTGGAGAGCATCGTACGAGTCGCAGAACTTAATCGCTCAGGCACAATTTTTTATAAGAGCGTACAATTGTTGGCGTATGCCGATGATATCGATATCATCGGCCTTAACAACCGCGCTGTTAGTTCTGAGTTCTCCAAACTGGATAAAGAGGCAAAGCGAATGGGTCTGGTGGTGAACGAGGACAAAACGAAGTACCTCCTGTCTTCAAACAAACAGTCGGGGCACTCGCGTATCGGCACCCACGTCACTGTGGACAGTTGTAAAAGGCTTCGTATATTTAGGAACCAGCGTTAACACCGAAACAATGTCAGCCTTGAAATCCAACGCAGAATCTCTCTTGCCAACTGGTGGTACTTTGGACTAAGTAGGTAACTGAGAAGTAAAGTCCTCTCTCGACGAACAAAACTAACACTCTACAAGGCTCTCATCATGCCCGTTCTAACGTATGGCGCAGAAGCGTGGACGATGACAACATCCGATGAAGCGACGCTTGGAGTGTTTGAGAGAAAGATTCGACGAAAGATTTTTGGACCGTTGCACGTTGGCAACGGCGAATATCGCAGACGATGGAACGATGAGCTGCATGAGCTTTATGACGACATAGACACAGCGCAGCGAATAAAGATCCAGCGGCTACGTTGGCTGAGTCATGTCGTAGGAATGGATACAAACGCTCCGGCTCTGATAGTATTCGATGTGGTACCAGCTGGTGGTAGCAGAGGAAGAGGAATACCTCCTCTGCGTTGGAAAGATCAGGTAGAGAAGGACTTGGCTTCACTTGGTGTGTCTAATAGGCGCCGGTTAGCACGAGAAAGAAACGACTGGCGCGCTTTGTTAAACTCGGCCAATATCACGTAAGCGGTTACAGCGCCAATTAAGAAGAAGAGAAACTCAACCTTTCAGTTAACTCTCATTTCCGAATTTGGGATTTCTGAGTTGAAAAGGGCGAAATCAAAACTTTAGTCGCGCAATGGTGACACTGGATAAATGTTTACATTTTTATTTCTTTTCTTACAAGCTTTGACATCGAAATAATATACATTTCAGCTAAAAGTATTAACAGCACACGTATTTTAAATGATTTAAATAAGCTAAACGTTTTTTGTGGGCATGAAAACAGAGTAGAAAATCGAAAAAATTCCTAACTAATAAATTTATGCGCTCCTTAGAAAAAAGCACCGCGTAAAAGCTAAACCAACTGATAGCGAGATGATGGTTCACTGTAGAAAACTTAAACCTAAATTCCTTCGATTTCATTCCCGCAAACCGTGCCCCCTTCAGCTTTAGCTTAGCGCGTGTCGAATGCGGTATTTGTTGCATCACTCGAATAGATTTTTACTCCAGAGCCAGCAGCTTTTACTGTATAATCGATTTTTTTGCTTGCTTTTACCACCATCGCAATCGACTTACTGTACTCGTATATATTTAGATGTACATATGTATGCACATACATGCATGACACTCGTCCAACGAATGTATCTCTTTATCCCCTTGCCGTGATATGAACATCCGCGCGAAAATCTCAAACAAAATGATAAAATTATGCAAACATTGGCGGTGAGCAAAAAAATATCGTAAACAAACAAGGCAAGTGCATATGCAAGAACAATGGCAACAAGAAGAAAATTAGCAAAGGAGAAGAAAAAACAAAGAAAATACCCAAAAATAAGAACAAAAGTAATGCTGCCTTCAAACAAAAGGGAGCATCAGCTTCGCTGGGACATTGGATTTGTAACCCATTCTCCACCTTTGCATCTATTTCCGGTCGCCGCCCACCTATTGGGCGCCGCTGGTATATGCCTACACACACATATATGTATATATATCTATGTATTGTGCTGGAAGTTTCTTTATTTTACTTACATCAGCAATTCCTTCTCGTATGTGCCGCCATATCAGCGGATCTGTTTGTATATACAGCGAACAGGTATTTTTGTTCTCTTCACGTCGCGCAGCTGGTCCATTTGGATTACCACCGGCAGCGCGTCGCACACGTTCATGCACCTTTGCATGCCATTCAGCCCTATCCATGTACTGGGGCGTGTACTTGCGCCCCGTTTCCGGATCATAAAATGCCCCTGAGAAACTTTTGCCGTTGAAGTTGCTGCCGTCGCTGTTGCTATCCCTGGCCATGCCATAAATGTCATCGGCTGCAGCTTTGGGCGAAAATGGCCGCCACGCTGAATCCGCGTCATCATCGAAGCGAAAATTTGCATCTTTGGAGTATTTTTGATAAGGATATTTGAAGTCATCATCGCCTGGTGTACTGGTGGAGTAGTCAGCTATTGAGTCGCTCCTCGGCGCCGTCGTCATCGTCGTCGTCTCGCCAGTGCCAGCTGTGTGACTTGAGTATTTTTTTGGAGGACGCTGTTGCGCGGATGCAACTCTTGTTGCTGTTGTTGTCGCTGGTGCGATTGTGGATTTTTTGTGTTTCTTATTTGTTAAGAATGCGGCATTATCTCGTTCTTGTTCCGCTTCTTCTTGTGTTTGTGTCAGGCGCGCGCTGTTGGGTCTGGTGTATTTGAGCTGTTGTTTTTGGTGGGTGAGATCATCCTTCGACATCGGTTCTGGCAACTCTTCGACAGCGGAATTCTGTATACTCTCCATCCATTGGGATACTTCCTCTGTGATGCCACAACCACCAACATGTCCTGCCGATTATGAAACGAGAGGAGAAACGGAGAAAAGAAGAAATATGAAAACAGATGAGTTAACTTGAATTAAGTAAAAAAATGAATGAGAATTAAGTGCGGGGATAAGAATAAAGATGAGAGAGACATAGGATACACTGGCGTTGTGTGAGTGAACTACATGAACGTGATTTATTTGGACAGATTTGCGCTTATATATGCATGTATGTGTGCTTAAGTGTTTAAGCATACAAGTGTGTTCAACGCATGATTCCAAAATATTAGCTTTAATAAATATTTCAATAAGCACAGAATCATCACTGCCGAATGGCTAAAGGCACCTGTTTGGGCAGTAACAATTTCCAAATTTGGTATCGAACCCATGACCAATCGAATGGTAGTCACGCACAAAAACCACTCAATTAAGACGGCCACCTATTTATTATTGTAATTAAAAATTATATTCATTAATTTGTGTTTGCACAGTCACAAAATGGCTTCTCGATAAGGAGTTCACATAGACCTATCCGTTAAAAAAATGTTTAATAATTCAACTCAATTCACAATATAACACTAGAAATAAAAATAAGGAGCTACCGTAGTAAAGGTACAGACAAGTACAGTTCCATGTTGAAATACCCTGTTACATCCGACTCTATAAACTCAAATAGGAAGAAGCTGCCATAAAAAGGAAACAGACGAGTACAGTTTTATTAAAAACAAAAAGGGGAATACCTTGAAATTTTGTGGAATTTTATCCAGCCGTTTAAATAATAGTTAAAAAAAACAAGTAATTTAAGTTTGCTCTTCGAAACATAAATTTATTTATTTATTTAAACTCAAAAAAATATAATTTTTAATAATATACACCACTTCTTAATAAAATCACAAATACTTTTTCTTCAATTTCAAACGTTTATTAACAACAAATGGTTACAAATTTAATCTTCAAAATAATAGCCATCGCTAGCGACACATTCTTCCTATCTCTCAGGCAATTTGTGGATGCCGCGCCAAAAAAATTGGCCGTCTTGGGCCGCAAACCAATCATCGAGCCAGTTTTTGGGTTCTTTGTGAGAAATGAAGCGCTGCTCGGAAAGTGCGTGGCCCATCGATACAAACAAATGATAATCGGAAGCCGCCAAGTCTGGTGAGTAAACCGCATGCACCAGCGGTTCCCAATCGTACGTCTCCACCAATTCTCGAGTCGCTCTTGTTCGATGTGGCGGTCAAGAAAAAATCAAGAAAAATTACTTTGTGACGCCGATCGGCATATTCTGGGCGTTTTCGGTGTATAGCGTTGTTCAAATCGGCCAATTGTCGTTGGTAGCGTACACCGTCAACTGTTTCACCTGGTTTTAATAGCTCGTACCAAATCATACCAAGCTGATCCCAGAAAACACACAGCATTGCCTTGCAGCCAAAGCGATTTGGTTGGCCGTTGTTTTTGGCTTGTGGCCGGGCGGACGATCGTTTGCGCTTGGGATTGGAGAAATACACACATTTTTCATCACCCGTAACGATTCGATGCCAAAAAACTTCCTTTTGAACCGGGAGAGCAGCATTTCACAAGTGGTTTTTCGGTTCTCTTGCTGCCTTTCAGTCAATTCATGCGGTACCCATCTTCCATCCTTTAAATCATGCCCATGTCTTTCAAACGTTTGGGAATGGTTTTTTGGGTCACTCCCAATTGCTCTGCCACCATTTCTTGCTTTTGACCATCATCTTCATCCAACAATGCTTGCAATTCGGCGTCCTCAAACTTTTTCGGTGGCCGGCCACGGTCCTCGTCCTCCACGCTAAAATCACCACTTCGGAATTTTTCAAACCACCTGAAGCACTGTGCTCTACTTAGAGCATGTCCACCATAAGCTTCTATAAGCATTTGATGAGCTTGAGAAGCGTTTTTCTTCAATTGATAACAGAAAATCAACGACGTCCGTAAATCGTAGTTTAAAGGCACGAAATTCGACATTTTTAAGAGCGACAAAAATGCATTGTTGTATTAAACGTAACAAACAATGAACTGAATATTGTTGACAGATGACAGGCGAAAAAAACAAGACATTTGGGAAGGTTTAAAAATACTCCAGCGACATCTATGGACTAATAGCTGAAAGTCTCTCTCTCTCATAGGTATACACCGTAGTTTTTAGTTTTGCAAATCTTTTTAGAACGACCCTCGTACAAAATGCAATACCTCCACCCTCATAGCTTCATAGGGGGCTTAGAGAGCTTTGTGTCCCATTGGGTAGTTTGTGGCATTAGAAACCTACAGTAAGCCTAAAGTGATCCAATCTTAAAGGCAGTTCCTGCAGCACTTTCAAATTTTCCACTTGTTTTTTGGTTGCTTTAAAAATTCATTTACAATCTAAAGAATATCTTTTCAATGTTTTAAGCTCAATGGAAAGTCGAAAACGTAAAGTGAAGTTATGAGCGTCAAACGAAAGATGAGTAAGAATGAAAACTTTAATCGTGTTTTTCTCGAAATAATTTTTTTTCCGCGCTGTCGAATATAACTCAAAAAGCAATCAATATATCAGCTGAAAATTTAACAGGGATATTCTTTAACATTTTGGCCTTTGCATGTACCTAAAATTTTATATTAATTATCACTAAAAATATTGTTTGGATCAATTTGTTTATAAAAACGAGATGTCATTTTTTTCCTTTCACTTCAAGTTTTCATCTTTTTTTTCGTTAAAAATAGGTAAGTGCAAAGCGAAATAACTTATTGTATTTTAATCAACAATTTTTGTCCACTCGCTTTCACTTGATTACAAGAGGCTGTACATTCCAGTGCGCAAATGAAAGAAGCCACGACCACGTTTGAGCAGCTGTAGCACCGCCATTTTTTTTTTTTCCAAAAAAAAATTGTTTATATTCATTTCAGCATGAATGTCAATACTCTCAGTTTTTCGCATAAAATGATTGAAAATTTCATTGTCTGGAGGAGCTGCCCCCTTAAAGTTTCAATAATTAAGTTATCAGCACCATTCAGGGTTACAATACAGCACAATGTAATATCACTTATAGTGTTGATTAAAGCTTTCAGGATATTCCACATGCTGCTGGTACATAAATATGTATGTGTACCACTCGAGATGAAGAGGTTAAGCCATCGTTTCAATAAACTATCACTTAGCCACGAACTAAAACGATGGGATTCAAAATGTTTGATAATTCTGCAAAACCTGAAATTTCTTGGTTGAGTGCTGGAATTTTTCCTTCCGCCACTGTAAAATACTCTGCTTTTATCTGATTTTAACCATCTGCCCACGCACCTTTTATGCCAAGCGCATGTCAAAAAATATATAAATATTTAACAGCATTAAGTAGCCGAAAGTTAAATATCAGCGCCACTTGAGACAAGCTATCATTCACCGAGCTATTAAGGATTAAACACCAACCAAACGAATACGCCAAGGTCCGAAAACAGCCTTCACCACTACATTTGCAAAGAATTAACATGCATGTAAATACTTAATTAAGCATTTCATTAAACCACACCGTTACGCTGACGATCTGCCAAGTTGCTGAATTGGTGAGTTGTTGCTCCTTATGATTTTTAATGTACGACAATTATCGTAGCCAAACCTTCACAGCAAGGAGTCGAGGAGATGAGCTGAGGGGTCAGTGGTGAGTGGTGAATGGGTGTATTGTAGTTAATAATGGTGGTGAAAATCTCGGTCCAAGCAAATGAATAAAAAAAAAAATTTCAAAAAAAAGGAAAAATGGTTAAAATTGGCGAAAAACGAAAAACACAGATAAGCGTCGTGAAAAAAATTGAAAAAAGCAACATAATTCTCAGGACAAATAAATAATCAAAACAAAAGTGCTGAGCTGAACTGAACTGAACTGAAACAAAATGAGCGGCAGAAAAGCTGAGGTTGCTGAGCGGGCGAATAGCCGACTGGATCTGCTCCGCTGAGGTTGCTTGGCCAATTGCCAGTAGTTGCACCAACACATACACACACACATGTATACAGCACAAAAATGTGTAAATAAATGAAATTAAATAAAAAGTGAAAAAGGAAAAAATTAAGAATAAAGAATAAAAAAACCGATTCATTGCTGCTACGCACACAGACACAAAAAACAAGCATCCATACATACATATACATGCGCTTGTGTGTGTAGAAGATAGAGCATGTGTGTTGACGCCGCTTTTATTTCATTTCAATGCAATGCTGCATTCCGGTGCACGCATACACGCACACAAACACATTCAAGTGCGCACACACACATGTGTATTGTTAAGTTATTCGAATAAAATGCTCAGTCGTAATTGCAACGGAAATGCGTCGACGGATTGCAGCTCGAGAGTGAATGGCAGGAGGAAGGACAAGGCGATAGAAAGGGGAATGTGTAGAGAGATCAATATGGCGGAGTTGGGATGAAATTTGGGTGGACATGCGTGATGAACATGCGTGGGCATGTGTAGATGCATATGTATTAACATCGGTGGTGGCGTAGGAGCATACAAATATGCACGCATACATACATACATGCATATGCAGATACAAACACACACATTTGCATATGTATAGCTGCTGCCGCCTGTTATGCACTGATGTAATTTTGTGAATTTTTCTTCATTACACACTTGTCGGCACATATGCGCACACCTACATACATGCATTGGGATATTCATATGCACATATTTATTTGTTAATTAAAAATTTCACTCGCGTTTTTAAAAGGCCATATAGCCACGCACACTGCTTTTATGCCACACTTTGCGAATAAATGTTATATTCGTACTCTGGGTTGAATGCAACAATGGCTGTGCCGAGCCAAGTATTGTTCCTCTTTGACTATTTTTTTTAATACATATATTTTTTCAAGTATTATTTCTTTTTTAAATATGCACTATATGCACGTATACTCCCATTGAATGCAATCACTTCACCCGTTCGATAGCCACGACAACAACGAACAATCGGCAAAAAGTAGGACAAGGCGCACCATCCACACACACACATACATGCACAGAAGTAAATGCATACTTTGCATTTTTTCACTTCGATTAAATGGCTACATTTAAGGTAAATTTGCGGTTTCATTTTGTGCATTGCAAGTGTTGAAAAGGCAGATATTGGAAGACCTAAGGGCAACTACTAGTGGAATTCATCGCCGGTTTGCAAATTTTAACTTAAATTCAATAATTCCGCTGTAATGCAGCGACGATAGTGGAAATATATAAGAATAGAATAGAACGCATAGAATTTAAGAAGGTAGCACTTATGTTTGCCGTTTTGATACGATAATTTGGACCACTACCTGTGAAAAGATTTAGGGAAGAGAAAAACCGTTTACAGCCATCCAGTGCTGTTGATGTAGTGGAGGAGAGAAAAGGGATCTAGGCTGGAGAATTTCTTCAAGTCATCCCCAAAGGACACTCTAGGGAATCTCAAGCGCCTAACCGCCAGAGGTGGACATTTGCAGAGAAAGTATTCCACAGTCTGTTTCCCTGCAGGATCCGCACAGCTTCTGCAATAGGGGTTGTACGGAATTCCAAGCTTATCCGCATGAGTACCGATCACCCAGTGAACAGTGAATACCGCAATGAGTTTGGAAATTGAATGACGGGCGATTCTCATCACCTTAAGCGTTCTGTTTCTATCGTATTGAGGCCATAGTGTTTCCGAAATAGCACACAATGAGATAGACCTCCATCTGTCTTGCGCTTTTTCTAGAAAGAAATTGTGTAGTTTCCCTTTAACGGCGGTCAATGGGACACCGATGTCTGAAAATGAAACAGCAGGAACCGGTTCTGCCGACGCCTTTCTGGCAAGCTCATCGGCAATTTCATTTTCCTTTATATTCCTGTGCCCAGGAACCCAAATAAGGGATATGTTTCCTGCACTCTCGAGACCTTTGAGTTCCTCCTTACAGGAGTTCACCAGAAGAGAACTGTAATACCATAACGACAGGGCCTTGATCGAAGCTTGACTGCCGGAAAAAATATTAATGTCTCCCTCCCAACAGCGATCCCGAACCATTTTGCGTGCTTGCAGGATCGCGAAGACCTCTGCTTGAAAAAACTGCTCGTTTCCGGCAGTTTAAAGGAGACCGAAATGCTGGCTGATTTAGAGAAACACCCCGCTCCCACTCCAGATTCCATCTTAGATCCGTCAGTGAAAACAGAGGTACCTATATCAGTGGCATCCTCTCCCCTCTTTCCAATCTTGCCTGCTCGGAAAGATAGCCCTGCAAGTGTTGCAGCCCTCAGGAAAGATAGCCCTCAAAACCCAGTTTGTGGATGGAGAGATCAGTGCGAAGTACAGAGAAGGAAGAGGAGATCTGCTTCAATATGCTGATTTGTCCTACAGGAAGTTGTCTTCACAGGCCAATCTCCGTCAACCTCATAGCACTCTGAGCAGCAGTGTATTTAAGCTGCGATTCACAGGAAGTAAGTGCAAAATAACGTTGAGCACACCAGTGGAACAAGTTCTACAAGCCCCAGTGATGCCCACACATGCACTCTCTCTAGTTTAGTGGTGTTGTAGCCTTTCTGAAGAGCTACCCACCAAACTAGGCAACCGTATGTCAAAATTGGCAGAACCACTAAGTTTTGCATCCAAAGTACGACACGTGACTTGAGACCCCAATTTTTTGCCGAACATAGATTCACAGGCGTAGAAGGCTATATTGGCCTTCTGAACTCGGTTTTCTACACCAAGATACTTGACTTCCGATGAAAGAGTAAGACACTGGTTGTTAAGTCTTGGAAGCTTAAAAGGTGGAGGCTTGTATTTCCTGGTGAATAGCATCAACTCTGTTTTGTCAGAGTTGACTCTTAGACCGCAATTGGCAGTCCATCTACTGAGTGTAGCTAGTGCACATGATGGAAAGAATAATGAGATGGCGCCTATCGTGGTGCCGTTACTTTGCGCTCATCGAATTTGACAATGAGTTACGTGGTTTTAGCTCCAGTATGGCCAGATTACCATTTTCGTAACTTGATTTAGCATTTTGTTTTTGTTATTTAGTCTCGGAGTTTTAGTTCTTTCTTCATGGCATTTGTCTAGCCTGTTCTAATTAAAAGTAATTTTTATAATTTTGTAAAATATACATTTTTTAATAATTATTTAAATAATTCCCTCAGTTTTATTTAGCTTTACTTTTTTTAGCATCTGGTAGCATTGCCCGCGATTGCAGTTGTTGTTGGTGTTCTTCTGCTTTCAGCAATCAAATCTCTCTCTCGCTACTGTAGTGTTGCCTAGCTTTGGATATAAAATGCACTAAAATGCCCATTTAAAGAAAATAAAACACCAATGTTTTATTGAATTACTAAAAGAATTTTCTATGCGTGACAAACTGTCTTTAGGATATGCGTTTTTTCTTTATATAAATGTGTTATGCTTATGTACAATTTAATTTATGAGCTTTTTTTTTTGTTAAGCGAGACTCTTTTGTTAAGGGAACAACTTTTTTGCTATATTTGAGGTTATGTAACTAGATAAGGTACTCTTTTTGTAAAACTGTCATTATGATTTCTTTAGTGTTTTCTGGTATTTTGTGGCCTATTTTTACAATGAATACACCTCTTGATGCCCTATGTCCCACTAAGGATTGATGACCGGAAGAAACGATTACACCTCTATGGTTTTAATTCGCATTCAGTAAGTTCAAACGCTTTTTAAAATGTATAAAAAGGTTTTCACTCTTAAGAAGAGTTGAGAGAAGAAGATTTAATATTCTTGCATAACCTTAAATGGAGCCAAAAATTAAATTCACACTTTCAAATTATCATGTTTTATAAGACTCAAAAAATTTTCATTAGCACTAAAATCTTCTCAGCGTGACCTTTTTTAAGGAAAAAAATTACACTTTTTTTTATAAATAAATTGATCCAAACAATATTTTTAGTGATAATCAATATACAATTTGAGGTACATGCAAAGGCCAATATGTTAAAGAATATCCCTGTCAAATTTTCAGCTGATATCTTGATTACTTTTTGAGTTATATTCGACAGCGCGTGAAAAAAAGTAATTCGAGAAAAACGCGATTAAAGTTTTTTTTCGTACTCATCTTTCGTTCGACGCTCATAACTACACTTTACTTTTTAGATTTTCTGTTGAGCTTAAAATATTGAAAAGATATTCTTTAGATTGTAAATGAATTTTTAAAGCAACCAAAACACAAGTGGAAAACTTGAAAGTGCTGAAGAAGCTTCCCCCCGAATATAGGAAAGAATTTTTTTAATTTGTGGAAAATGACAAAATAATTAAATTTCAATGTCCTTTTGAAAAAGTTGTAATTTAGTTTGAAAACTGCAGATTATATGTACTATAAGAAGTCCAATATTAGGTATTTAATCTTTCCCCTGGAATTGCAAATCCAGTGTTTGCAAATGTTACATGACATCAGGCAAAATCATTAAGTCTTGCAACCATTCGTCATCGCCTAGTTCTGACTAGGTTATTTCCTTTTCTTTTAGAAATGCAGTTATTAGATCAATCAAATCTACAAAACGATTTAATACGTTGTAGCCAGATAACCATCTAACAATGCAAAAAATAAATTAATGTCATTGGGAAGTTCTTCGTCCTTAAATTCTTCAAGGAAATTTTTGAATTGTCGATGATTTTTTCCATCGGTGCGAAAGCAAGCAAGTTGTGTTGTCATTAATTTGTGACTTTTACCTATTTAGCAATCCAGTGATCGAACTTAGAGGAATTAACGTGAGACATTTTCTTTGAATAAAAACGTAATAAATTTTTAAAAATATAAAAGCAAAACGAAGGAAAAGAGAACTCCGCCATATTTATTGAGCCACATAACCTGGAAACTACCAGCATGAAATTTTTCTACAAATTCTGAGTAAAAAGTATGAAATTTGTATGAGAATTTTTAAAAATTTTGTGCAAAAGTTTTGAAACTTTGGTTTATATGGTTTTTGTTGTAGTATGAAATATGTTTTTATAAATGAATAATTGAAATTAAAAAGTAAATAAATAGTCAAAACTTGTCAATTATTGTGTACATTTTCTTTTGACGTTGACTCTACGTGCAAGGTGGCCAAAATTAATCACACAATTTTGTTCTTAAATACATTTTTCTTGTATAAAACTGTTTGAGCCCCAACTTTATTTCAAACTAATCTCCATTAATGAGAAATAACTGGCATGCTGCACAACTTAGTTAAATGCCACCTGTTAAACTTGCAAATCATTTTGCGAAATGTGACAGAGTCGACTTGATCGCCAGTTTTATTGCGAAATTTTATGATTTTCTGGTTTATTAGCACTAAATTTTTTATATCCATTGTACTTAACAAGGTGACAAATTTAGTTATTTTTTTATTGTAGGAGACAGTATTGAATTTGCAGCTTTTGATTAACCAGCACCGAATTCGAAATGAAAAGTGGTTTGCTTTTCATGGCCAGTAGTTAAAAGAGATTTTCAGTTTAATTTCTAGAGATGCTATAATTTACGGTGCTTCAGTTCATTTGCTTTATAGCTAGAAAGACATAGTCCTTTGGCTCTGCTGGTTAGGTCAAACGAGGTATGTTCGAAAAGTATAGCGAATTTTGTGTTTTTTCGAAAATTTTTTATTTATTCAGTAATATCTATTTCGCCCCCTTAAAAGTAATCCCCATGAGAAATTATGCACTTGTGCCAACGTTTTTTCCAATCTTTCAAAAAATCATTTTTTTTTATCTTGTTCAACCCCTCCTTCGATGCCGTCTTTATCTCGTCAATCGTAGCGTCGCCCTTTCATGGCCTCTTCAGTTTCGGGAACAATAAATAGTCACATGGGGTCCGATCTGGGGAATACGGTGGCTGTGACATCATTAGTGAATTGTTTTTGGCCAAAGAGTCTCACACAAGCAACAATGTGTGAGCAGGGGCGTTATCATGATGCAAGAGCCAATTTTTGTTCTTCCACAAATCCGGGCGTTTCTGGCGAATTGCTACACGCAAATTCCGCAATAACATGATGGTAATATTAACCGTGTCACCCTGTGGCAAGAACTCATGATGCACAATGCCCCTGCAATCGAAGAAAACGGTAAGCAAAACTTTTACATTCGACCGAACTTGACGCGCTTTTTTCGTTCTTGGTTCGTGCGGCAGCTTCCATTGAGATGATTGAGCTTTGGTTTTCACGTCATAACCATAAACCCACGATTCGTCACCAGTTATGACCCTCTGGAGCAAATTTGGGTCGTCGCGGACAGAGTCCAACATCTCATTAGGAAGTTTCATGCGATGCTGCTTTTGGTCGAAATTCAGCAGTTTTGGTACAGGTTTTGCGCCCACCCGTCTCATGCTTAAGTCATCGAAAAAAATCGAACGGCATGAGCTAATCGATATGTCTAGGTTCTCAGCAACTTCTCTAACGGTGATTCGACGATTGGCCAACACCATTTTCTTCACTTTATCAATTTTTTCGTCTGTGCTCGGGCGTCCGGCACGCTTTTCGTCGTTTACATCTTCTCGGCCTTGTGAGAACATTTGGTACCACCGATAAACGTTGCTTTGGTCCAAAGTAGCTTCTCCATATGACACAGTCAACATTCGGAATGCATCCGCGCACTTAATTTCGTTTTTCACACAAAATTTGATACAGGTTCTTTGATCCATCATTTGAATAGGTAAAAATCGAAGACGCGCCGAAACACGTGCAAGCAACGCAGCTGTCAACAATTAACTGAACATTCAAAACAGCCTAACTCGTCGGCATGAGTGAGAGACATGAGTACCAACATATCGCCACAAAAAAATCGAAATTCGAATATCCGAAAAAAATTCGCAATACTTTTTGAGCACACCTCGTATTGTAGGAATTGCGCAAATACTTTCATCCTGCGAGTATTCCATGCGATACCTACTATCAGGGAAGATCTCTATGGTCTCTGCCTATCGGTTAAGGTTATATTCAAGCCAAATTAGTTTCATAATTCAGCAATTTGAGTGCTCCTATTTACCAACCTCATCGGGACTGGGATCCAATCACCTCTTGAGGTCAACAAGAATCCTTCTCCCTGGCTAACACAATGGCGTCCCACAGTCTTGTCAACGATTCAAGAGTTGTTGCAGTTTCAGGTTGGTTGGCGTTCAATTCAGCCAGCCTGTATTTTTGGTATTTTTAAGTATGCGCTTCGTGTAAACTAGTGAATTCATTACCTATTTATGGTATGTACGTACGTGTGTGTATGCACAATCGAAAATCGCAATCAGATATCAAGTAAAATAAATCGGAAGAATTTTAATGGAAAGAGAAATACTTGAAAATCGGTGATTGAGGCAAGAACTTTCAATTTCATGCAGGCGCCACAAGCACTGCCAAAGGCCACAACATAAAAAACAAAAAATGTGCCAACAGTGCACTCTCAATTTAAATCGAATATGTGGCGGGTACAAAGCAAAAAAAAGGGTTTCCAAATGAAAATCAGCAGGACAATAGTGGCAAATTTATTGTGGTCCCAAGTTGTGGAAATGGCAAGAAACTAGATGGTCAGTGAAGAGGAGGAATACTGGAAGGGGTAGGAAATGGTAGCCTAGAGTAAAATCGTGGCTTTTGCAACGTTGCAACTCTGTGTGCAGATAGGAAAAAATATTATAGTTAAGGGGCGAATTGGGTTGCAATGAGAATTCGCTGGAGCTGAGAAGGCGCCAACGACGTGACTGAGTGAATGCGCTATTCGCCAACGCACCGCACCGCGCTGCACCGCTTAGCACAGCCAGCTACAAAAATAATAGTCGCGCGAAAGTGGGAAAAAGTCAACTAGCCGGCACCTAAAAGCAGACCATAAAAACGTAAAGATAACAGCTTCAGCAAAGTAGTGAGCGCAGCACTCAGCTTTTGTGAAAAGGAATAGAGTGCTTAGAGGGAACAGTAGAAAAAAAAAACAAAAACCTAAAAATAATAAAGCAAAAACTGGAAGGTGCGAGAAGGAAAAGGAAGTGAACAAAACAAAGCAGTAACGAATTGAGAAGCGCCATTACAATGTAACAGTTGGAAAGAAAAGTGAACTGAAACGGGTCATTGGTGCAAAGTGGAGATATAAAAGGATGCAACAAAAGTAAGAAAAAATTAACAAAAACGCGCGATATTAGCGCAAAAACAGACTATTTAAGTACATATAGCAGAGAGCACATGCAAAAGGCCGGACTCAAGAGCTGGGAAGTATTTGAAGTAAGAGGAAAGGCAAGACACGTTAAAAATGCTCGAGTGGCAAAAACTTAGTCGCTCTGACCGAGCGTTCAGTTTATACAAATAACTGCTGCCTCCAGACAAAAAAAGTTGGAGCCACACATTTTTTCTAGTCTTTTTCAACCAATCACCAAAGATCACCAGTCGCAGTGCTGTAAGTTTGTCATTCACAAGGGGATTTTCTCTATTCTTTTGAAATGCAAATGTGTGGAACTGAGGAAAACCGGGTGCATTGAACAAGAATTGCATGGAAAATTAGTAAGACTTTGAAAAATGTTGCGAGTGCAAAAATATCAATGCACGGTGGTGGCAATTCTTGTCGCCATTTGATGTTTTTGAAAAATAAAAATAAAATAAAATGTAAGTCAATATATCTTTATCAATAACCACTTAAGGGGTTAGGGGTAGTCAGAGGCCCGAAAAAATGATGATTGATGATGAATGATGATGAATTTTTTTTTGCTACTTAATTAATTTATTTAACAAAAATAAAAACATAGCATAAAAACATCATGTTTTAACTTGACGTCATAGTCTAAGATCCGCCTGCAGATTTGGTGTAGTCATCGAGTACATGCTGAAATCCACATTTTTACCCACATTTATGATTAGGAGAATAAAAATTCACCAAGGTGCCAGTAGAAATGTGGCCGAAAGTATTTTTAATTAAATTATTGTTAATTGATTTTGCGGGAAAAATTTCATTAACCAAGTTTTGAGATAAAATATCGTTCGGTTTACTGCAATAGGTGTAAAGACTTAAAAAAACCGTAGTTGCCGTTGCGCGCTTGGCCGCACCTCTCCGCAGCGAGGTATAAACAGGTATGATTTCGATATATTTATACATCCATAACGTATATTGATCTGTTATAGATCAAAATATAGCTAATTTTTTTCTCATTATTATGATATACGGCAACCTAATTAAATCTGGCCGCAAGTTAGGGTTGCCAGCAGTTAAAGATGGGAAAAATTGAAGGTTGAGTGAGAGGAAGCTAGCGCGTAACATCACTAGTCTAACAAGGATAGCGACATTTTAAGGCTATTGCGCATGCGTCAGATGTTGGTGTTCTCAATCACCAGTTCAAACAATAGCAAGATCGACCAAAGAAATAAATACTCCAAAAGAATAATCATTCTTTCAAAACTACAAATTTTATAAATACAACAAAAAATTAATATTGATCAAAAGTAAAGCCAAGGTTACTATGTAAAAAAAAAATAGAAAAGAGGTTGACCCACACACACATCCACACATCCACATTTTTAATTTTTTTAACGGGAAGTTAAAAATTCTATTGTGCAAGTACTGTATGAAATAATTTTTGATTTTATTCAAGAAATCAATTATTTGGTACATATAGATTAAACATTCTAGTATATGGAAAATTAAAAAAATATATCTTGTAATTCCGTGACTTATTTTTAAAAATCTGAATTATCGGAGCTTTCATTTATACTATCATCGCTGCTATCACTTTCATCGCTGCAAATATCAGAATTGCCATCATTATTGGAGGATTTGTTTGCAGAATCACACAGCACACTCTCCACTTGCGTTGGAGTTGAGTCTCCCAAGAACCATGTAGGTTTTAAGAAACCATTTGATACCAGCCAACCATTATTTTCCGCGCTGAACTTGATACAATTTGGCTCAGTAGCATTTAGCCACATCGAATTAACAAAGATCGTCCGCAATAATTTTTGTTTCAAGGATTTCCAGCATGGTGGAATATGAGTTGAGTCGAAACCTTTAACTCTTTTCATAAATTTTTCATTATTTTGTTTTGAAGCGTACATTTTGTTTTTGCGGCATTCACACTTTGGCACTTTGGAAGTCCATACATAAGGCACGTAAACTCTTGAACTGTATCAATTTTTGCTTCTTCAAAGATGTCATTTTTTTTGTATTTGCGTAAAATTGATAATACAACATACACTTATATTATAACTATAACCTGTATTTTTTTGTATTAAATTGAAATTTTACTTACTGTAAGTGTTTTGCAAAAAT
Organism: Anastrepha obliqua; assembly: GCF_027943255.1. NCBI lineage: Eukaryota > Metazoa > Arthropoda > Insecta > Diptera > Tephritidae > Anastrepha > Anastrepha obliqua. Next base: position 38,686,979 of record NC_072896.1, read on the forward strand.
TTTCAAATTCTTCTTTATATTTTTGTTTTAAAACTGTAATTTTTTTAAGGCACTCTGTATGATATCCAAAATCCTCGGTAGATTCAATTGTTAATAAAGTGTCGTGATACTTATAGCAGTTCTTATGACGAAACAATAACAATAACTTTTTGAATGAGGCATCTTCAAAATCCAGTACATTGCCTTTTTTTTGCACAGAATACACGACTTCATCTTTATCAAATTTAATTTAGATTAATTTATTTGATAGTTTTAGACACACAAAGGGAATAAACAGGAAATATATGAGACGTTATATATTACGAACTCCAAAACAACGTGGTTTGTAGGTTCGGATAAAAATGTCGCAGCTGCTTAGTTGAGAACACCAACATCTGACGCATGCGCAATAGCCTTAAAATGTCGCTATCCTTGTTAGACTAGTGATGTTACGCGCTAGCTTCCTCTCACTCAACCTTCAATTTTTCCCATCTTTAACTGCTGGCAACCCTAACTTGCGGCCAGATTTAATTAGGTTGCCGTATATCATAATAATGAGAAAAAAATTAGCTATATTTTGATCTATAACAGATCAATATACGTTATGGATGTATAAATATATCGAAATCATACCTGTTTATACCTGGCTGCGGAGAGGTGCGGCCAAGCGCGCAACGGCAACTACGGTTTTTTTAAGTCTTTACACCTATTGCAGTAAACCGAACGATATTTTATCTCAAAACTTGGTTAATGAAATTTTTCCCGCAAAATCAATCAATTTTGATTTCAGTTGAGCTGCGCTACAGTGATCACCGCAAGCCTCTTCTAAAAAACAGCGTTTCGGGGGAGGGGCGATATCAACAATAAATAACAACATTTTTTAAAATAAAAACACCAAAATGTGAAAATGTGTTCTTCGAGAGTTACCCCTTAGTATGATATATGCCTCATTTGAATAAAAGTTCTAAAACACATTAAAAAAAATGATGATAATCGTCCATTTTTTCGGACTCACAAGGTATATAACCAATTACACTGAATTAATTGCACATGCTATAGAATTTTAACAGGTAAATTGAATGGAACTTTTTTTTTTTTAAATAAGTGTGAGACGAAGGAACATAGAAGGCATAGCCAACGTCTTTGTTATTCTTGAATTACTTTGGACTAATAAAAAGTATTTTATTAACTCCCGTCGCCCTGTGGTGGCACAGTGATCTGAAGAGTTACATAATCCCATAACATGACCAACCATAACACGCACATGTGATGCCCAGTTTCAACAACCAATTTTAAAATTTTCAGGCAGTTAAAATTTAAATTTCTACAATTTCAATACAAAACTTTGCAATTTTAATTGGTAAAAGTCTGATAAATTTAAGATTGATTGGTGGAACCGCGCATGATAGAGCATACAAGGATTCCAAGCTGTTTGCTTATGTTGATTAGATCTCTCGTTTAAAATATTTATAATTTACTAGCATAAATATTATCTTGTAGGAATTAAAGGTCTTGGTTTGATGATGTTCCATTGATGACATTCACCGTACCGTTTGCTACCTGCGGCCCGCTCAGTTGGGCTTTCTCATCAATCGCTAAGTTAACATCAGAATAAAAAGTCCTTTTTGCCAGGGATAGACTAAAGTAACAAAGAGTTTCAGATCAACTAAACACCACCTCGTTTCTGTTGCGGGATCCAATATTGCTTCAAGTTACTACTTTGATTGCTGTTTGAAGAATGATTAGCTGAATTCCATCATTTTTTTTCTCTGTTGCACTGGTTTCGTGAGGCTTTACATAAATATTTTGGTGGTCACCTTATTAACGCGTCAGAGAATGGATAAGGGAAAGCGCTCGAAATTTTCTTACTAAGCCTGCAGTAGTTTCTTGTTCTTCTTCTGCTTTTATTCCATCATCTACTGGCGCAAAATTAATCATCCAATTTTATTTTTGAATAACTTTTTTACTAATTAAAAACAAGGTTTTGAGTGCTGGAAAATTATTTTAGCATATGGGCTGAAAAGTCCCGGGCTTAACATAGTTTTATTATATTGCACTAGTTTTATTGCATTCACCTCTTTTTCAGTTAGTACGAAACTTAAAAATACAGCTGCTGAAATGTTAAAATTCATGATACTCTACTCATTAGTTCGTGAGTTATTGTGCTAAGAGTGACGTTACTTTTTTATTTTTAAAACAATGGATGAAAAAGAATGTCGTGTTTTAATTTTACACTGCTTTTTGATGGGAAAAAATACCGTTCAATCTAAGCAATTCCTTGAAAAGTGCTATGAGGACTCCGCTCTGTTAGAAACAACAATAAAACGATCGTTTGTTGACTTCAAACGTGGTCGTAGAGACACCGATGATGCACAACGCAGTGAACGTCCAAATGAGGCGGTAACACCAGAAAACATCAAAAAATCCACAAAATCATTTTGAGTGATCGAAAAGTGAAGGTGCGTGAGTTGGCTGACTTCGTAGGGATATCAAAAGAATAAGTTGGCTTTATATTGGATGAACATTTGACTATGAGAAAGCTTTGTTCAAAGTGGGTGCCGCGTTTGTTCACTGTGGACCAAAAACAAGAACGTCAATAAGAATCAAAACAGGGGCAAAACTACATGAATTCAACTTCGAATTGCTCCCACATCCACCGTATTCGCTAGATATGGTTCTCAACGACTACTACCTGTTCGCAGACATATAACAAATGATCGCCGATAAGAAATTTCACTCGAATGAAGAGGTTATCGCTCAAACTGAGAACTATTTTGAAGCAAAGGATAAATTGTTCTACAAAAGTGGTATTGAAATGTTAGAGCGGCGCTAGAAAGATTGGGTTGTTCTTAATGGAAATTCCGTTGATGAATAAAGTTAATTTTGAACAAAAAAAAAACGTGTTTTCTTTGTTAGACGCGGGTCTTTTCATACCATGTCTTGTATATAGTACATATGTGTGTTAGAAGCTCTGCGGCTGTAAGCGATTGTAGACTGGGAGAACTAAGGTTTAGCGTAAGCATACATACAATGACGAAGAACGGTTTAAGGAAGAGCGAAATACTCACAATTGATTTAAACATTGTCTCAATGCTTGACTTTCACTTTTCAGAAAATTTTTCGAAGCTTTTTCGCCCTAATTGTTTGATATTTTTTTGATACGTTAACCTGATTTTAACCTACCGAACGTTTTCGCGTGCCGCTGGATTCATGGTACATTAGGTATTTTTTATGCGATTTTTTAAATGCATTTGAACTTTCGTGATTTTTGAAACAATTACCTTGGCTATAAGTGAAAAGCACACTGCTGCGGCGAGCAAAGAAAAAAACAGAGCATCGATTACAAAAGAGGGTGTTTCATGTCTGGTTGTTGGAAGCAGCACAAACAATCGAAAAATGTAGTTACTCAAAGAAACTTAAGATTTTTTTTATAATACAATAGTAGACAAGGCTGCTGATTAGAAAGTGGAAGCATCTATAAGTGATGGCAGCGGTTTTCCATTAACTGGATGATGCAAAAGATCATACATAAGGTGGCGCAAAATTAATCATCCAATTTTTTTTAACCACTTTTTTACTAAATACAAAGAAAAAACTGATTTTAAGCGTTGGAAATCTTTATTTTTATTGAACTTTTTACTGCAGCTGTCTCACAAGTGTCAAATATGATTGGCGTACAACGCCATTTACACTGATTTTAAATCTGCCGACAGGATAATTTATTTTACGCCACCCGCTATTATCAGTAATTCTTATTATTAATTCCTCACAAAATTGTTTCAATTACGTTTAACTCAATGTCTTTCACAATCCCTAGTGAAATTTTGAAAGGAATCGTTTTGTCGAACATATTAAACCTTGAATACCCAATTTAAGAGGACTTTTGAACAATTTTTGAAAAATGGGTGAAATAGTCACATAACGGTGGGATTCAACGGGTTGAAATGTTCTACAAAATAACGTATCATTGAATTTCACTAAAAGCCTTCTAAGACGAAATTTAAGACAAATCAAAATTTGTACTGGATTTCCCATATTATTTAATATGGTATTTGATCAATATTGCGAAACTTTAATACACTGTAAAAAAATTGTGACCCGGTGAACCAAATCCCAGTTGGGGTTTTTACTGTACTACATGAGTACTTTCATTTGCAATTGGTTTGGTTTGGGCTCGAAATTTGCTGTCGCACAGTGTAATACGTAATATATATTTTTTGTGCTTAAATTGTCATACTGACATTTTCATGCATTTCTTGAATGCTAGAATGTATTTTCTGTTTTACTTTCTGTTCAACTTTCTGAGGAACGCATATACCACATAAAAAGTGACCATGCTTTATTACTGCATTGCGTTGATTGATAAAGAAAGCTTGCAGTAATGTTACTCACTTGTGCACCCACTATGAGTGCATGCTCTCGTCTCACATATCCTGTACAAGCGAGATGAACTTCTAACTTTCTAAAACGCTGTACAAAACATTCATCAATCTCATTCGCCGCCTATTACGTTTACTCTTCAACTCCCAACTCGCATTTCCCCTGGTTGACTCACCCGCTCACCAATCAACCCAATTTTTGCCATCCTCTCTTTGCCTGCCTTTCTTTTGTCAATGCAGACAAACGTTACCCACAGTGCTCGTATATTTTCCAGCCAGTATTTTTCTTACCATTTTCCCCGTATCTTCCCATCACTGCAATTTAGCGGCAATATTTTTTTACTTACTTTTTATTCTTTATTTTTTTCCTTTTTCTTCTTTATTTCTTTTCTCTATTTTTTGCATTTTGTTTTGAGCGCAAACAATTCGTTTAATCCGTAAGGCAACATTAATATTTACACAACGAACAAACGAAAAATGCAAAATGCAAAATGCAACAGTTCATACCGTCGCCTTTCCTACCACCCTGCAGTTTTACCCACCTCTTACTAAGGTCGCAATACCTGCATTGTTAAGGAGGTACATAAGAGGTGCCGCTGCAAATAGAATTTATACACTCTTCAATGGACAGCAAGCCAGCCAGCGAGTGAGCCACCTGATAGCCTGAAGTGCTGCTAGCTATTGAGGAAGGCAGGATTTGCGCCCAGCTATCCTAGCTGGTGGTAGTGACTGGAAGTGGGTTGAAAAATCCGCCAACCGAAATAATGTAAACAACTTATTGGCAATAGTTTTTTTTTTTCTATCTGCACATAAACGAAATAAAGAAATTCCCGAAATAAAATATTCAGTTATTTACAAGAATGCTTGTCTGTATATACTTTTAAGACTAACTGTAGGTACTATACTATATACAAAAGTAAAGTATGCCTCAAAGTAGAAAAATATTTGGTAGGTGAACAGTAGAGAAATGTGAGAAATTTAGTAAAGCTGCTTGATTTGTTGACACCCTAAGAGGGAATTAAGCAGGCAACATTGCATTGGGGGTGATTTGGTAATATACTTTGGGAATGAGTTCGAATTCCCATTCAAGAGCTGTTTTACAGGGCCTTTAAAGTTCCAGTTTATTTTCTAAGTAAATTAAACAAATTTTTATTGACTATATAGAAGAGAGTGCAGAACTTATGAACGTTAAATGATTTGGAATATCACATCCACATATGCCTAAGAACCTTATAGTATAAAAAAGAAGAACTTTATAGTATAAAAAAAGCCTTATAGTACAAAAAATAATGTCATCAAAATCAACGAAGCCGCATACCGAAATTTTTTACATGTGTATATCCAAATGGATTGGTAGTGCCCGAGTTCCAAGCCCGCTGCGTGCAGAAACACAAATGATATAAAGGGTTTTAAAAAGTAGTCAGAGTACATTTCTGTCAAGAAAATGCTCACCATAAACCATTTGGCGTTAAGAGCCGACATAACACATGGGCTGAAAAGTCCCGAGCTTAACAAAGAAAACAATTTTTTTTGTTCAAATTTAGTTTTATTCATCAACGGAATTTCCATTAAGAACAACGCAATCATTTCAGTGGCGCTCCAACATTTCAATACCACTTTTGTAGAACGATCTATCTTTTGACTCAAAATAGCGAATAACCTCAGTTTCAGCGATAACCTCTTCATTCAAGCGAAATTTCTTACCAGCGAGGAATTTTTTGAGGTATGCGAAGAGCCAGCAGTCGCTGGGAGCCAAATCTGATGGATACGGTGGATGTGGGAGCAATTCGAAGTTCAATTCATATAGTTTTGCCATTGTTTTGATTCTTCTGACGTTCTTGTTTTTGGTCAACAGTGAACAAACGCGGCACCCACTTTGAACAGAGCTTTCTCATAGTCAAAAGTTCATCCAACATAAAGCCAACACGTTCTTCTGATATCCCTATGAAGTCAGCCAACTCACGCACCTTCACTGTTCGATCATTCAAAATGATTTTGTGGATTTTTTTGATGTTTTCTGGTGTTACCGCCTCATTTGAGTGTTCACTGCGTTGTGCATCATCGGTGTCTCTACGACCACGTTTGTAGTCTACAAATCATCGCTTTATTGCTGTTTCTGATAGAGCGGAGTCCTCATAACCTTTTTCAAGGAATTGCTTAGCTTGATCGGTATTTTTTCCCATCAGGAATCAGTGTAAAATTAAAACACGGAATTCTTTTTGATCCATTGTTTAGAAATTAACAAAAGTAGCGTCACTATTAACACAATGACCCGTGAACTAATGAATAGAATATCATAAAATTTGAACCAATGTGTTTTTAAGGTTTTTTTATTGCCACCTACATATGGGTTAGGCTCGGGACTGTTCAACCCATGTGTTAAAACGTTGGGCCCTTTCAACAACACCAAGATGCACGCCACAAAATGGAGGAGGAGTTCGCCCAGATATCTAAAAAAGGATGTGAGTGGCGGTCTAAATATACTTATACAGGTCTTCGGCGGCTACCGCAGCCGAATGGGTTGGTGCGTGACTACTATGCGGACTTCAGAGAATCTCGGTGAAACACTAAAATGAAGAACAAGTTTTTTTTTTTTCTAATAGTGGTCGCCCCTCGGCAGGCAATGGCAAACCTCCGAGTGTATTTCTGCCTCTAAAAATGCAAAACGTCTAATATTGTTAACATTTATTGGGGTCGAGTTTGCCAGTATGACAAAAATTTGTGTAGCGAAATTTAAAGGCACTTTTTCTTCTTGAATGAACCTAAATCTATTATTTTCTCGTTGGATGGCTGTAGTGATTGATATCTCGTAAAATATCGATCAAACAATTTAAAGTTTATGCTCGTTGTCAAGGTGACATTTCACAGTTTTTCTTTGAGAAAGGCGAAAATGCAAGCCAGCCGCTGAAATTGTGAATTACGTGTATGGTGCCGATACTGTAACAACTAATTATGTGAAGTTTTGATTTCATCGATTCTGTTCAAGCATTTTTGATGTAAAAGAAAAAGTCGATCATGTCGAAAATTTCGATAAAGCCACAGAAATAATCGAGGTTGACCGGTATATTAATAGTCGTAGCATCGCCCAGGAGCTAAAGATGACTATAAAATAGAGTAAAACTATTTACGCAAAAGGAATGGATATATTTTTAACCAATTTATTATTAGGTTTCTGGTTAACGCTTTAAACATTCGTATTCAATTTTGAAGTTTTTAACTGGGAATGAATAAAACGAGGAAATAAATATAAGCGACTTTTCCTTCAGAGGAAAAGGTTTTTTAAAGAGGTATTATTTTGATATTCAAAGGAAAATGCTATTTTTTAATATAAATGATGGGGTGTTTATTTCATTATAAAGAGGAAGATATGCCATTAATAGCGGAAAATAACATCAGGCAACTGACCACCACGACCACGCTTACAGGACAATATCCTTTTCATGAAATTTTCCATAACTGAATTGCAAAGTGGCTGCCCTATGTCCTCGATAGCCTCACGAATTCCATCTTTGTGGTCTTGAATCGACCCTGAGCTGTTGGCGTAGACCTTCTCTTTTACGTGGCCCCAAAGAAAAGTCACAAGGTGTTAAATCACAAGATCTCGGTGGCCAATTGTGATCAACTCTTCGAGAGATAACACGGTCCGGAAATTTTTCGCGTAAAAGATCAATGGTTTCGTTGCTTCTGAGGCACGTAGCGCCATCCGGATCAATACCATCCAATTCCGGCCATAAAAAATTGTTAATCATCTCTCGATATCGCAATCTATTCACCTGTTACACCTGTTATTGGAAAACCCTTTAATTACAAAGCAATCTCCAAAATAACTAACAAAGCTCGTACAGCCTGAAAACGATTCTAACAGCATCACCACTTACCGGCTTAAAAATCAATGATTCACTCACCTAAATTTCATTGCAAGCGGATGATTAATGAACAGACAGTCAAATGTAGAATTCATTATTTTATAGGTTCTGTCAAAAGACTCGATGTTGTTTTAAAATAAAACATTTACAAATTTAGACTCTTTTAGGTATCACTATTTGGTCTGCCGGTCCTTTTTCTATATTCGACAGTACCAGTTTCTTGAAATTTTTTCTTCAACATTTGAATTGTTAACTCGCTCGGATTCCCATAAAAAAAATCACAAATTTTGCTATGTTTTGTTCTTAAATATCGACTATTTTCATAATAAGTTTCAATAATTTAAACGGGTTGTTTTACTGTGTAAGTATCTACGGTTAAAATTGTATTTGCCTCTAGGAATTATTCACTACTGACATCTAGGCGTCACTTTTTAAATACCCTTAAGGTTATTAAACCTTCAAGAGTAACAGTTATACATTTTTTTTATTCTATGCTATTTTAACAATGGTTTCAAAATCTGTGTTCATATTCATAATTAAAAGTGTGGCATAACCAAAAATGACACCTCAAATCAAAATCATCGAAAAATATACGTCTACTTTACTCGCTACAATTTTTTAGTTGGTAATTTGCGCTTTTACTTCATTTTCTAATGCATTTTACCCCAATCTTATTTAATCCTTTCGCAAAAGTATACCTCCTCGTGTATATACATACATAAAAGTGCATTGGTTACCAGACTACTCTCACATTTTCATACGCAGTTTAGCCGCAATAGCTTCGCTAACACGACATTATTACATTTTATGAAATTAAAAACCGCTATAAAGTGCAAATACTCGTATACTCTCCTCACGCGCACTCGTCTGCATTAAAAAATCAACTTTTCAAAACACAACCATGACACAGGATATACAGAATTCTACTACGTAAATGCAAGTAGACTTAACCCTGCATTACCAATGAAATTTTCTATACGTTAAGTTAAGTCAAAACGACTAACAGAGGGTAGGCAGGGTTAATCAACCCTTATATTTTTGCAGTCATACATCTGAATATATTGTAGTATATACATGTCCTATCAAAATCCCACAAAAAAACAACGTAAAATCGTTCTCGCTCCGCGAATATGCAACAGCTGCATTCTACATGTATGTATGTACTTGTATATAACTGGAGTCAGCATCGTACATTATGAGCATCCTTCCCTCCAACAACATTTTTATGCCAGCATTTATAAGTTCTCCATTTTTCTTTCTCTTGCATTGTATTCATCCTCTTTCCTAGGAACATTTTTTGCAATTGAATTCTCGTTCGCCCATTTTTCTTTTTTGCGCAATACTGTACGAATCTGGCTGTAAAAATTGCATGCAATGTAGCGTCGTGTCTGAAGGCGTAATCGCGCAGAGCTGGAGCCCAAAACTGGAGCACGAAATTCAATAGAAAATATACAGCGCTTTAAATGGCAGATGAAATTCCGCCAAAAATTCAACATTTTTGCCAAATTTTAAAGAAGTAACGAAAACCTATTGATGAAATTCGCATTTACTTGACTTATTGAATGTTGCTACAATTTATTTTTAGTTTTGGTTAAGCAAACGAAGAATATGGAGCTCAATCGGTGTCAAAGGGTAAGAAACTCATGCTCTCGAAAGATTTCATAGCCAAAACCCAGACCAGAATAATGAAATTACAATAGAATAAATTCCAAACCCCACTTTCTCTTCGATATATTTGTGACAAACGTCAAGCCGTATTGACCATCGCAATTTTGGTTTGCCCCGCAGTCCAACTAAGGGTTTTCGTTTATTGCGATACGTATCAAAATCGAATTTGAAAAATCTAACTTCTTTCAATAAACTTCTGATTTCTACCATAATTGGATGATTAAATGAAAATGCGGCTTGCACTTCGACATCAGGGCCTTTTGTGCCCACTGCCAATCAGAGTATCTTATTCGAACTCAGCTCTCTTTATAAACCTAAAATGGAGCTGGCCCGGCCTGAGCGTATGTGCCTTTTTTCCGACCGCACCCAGCCGAGACATCTCATCCTTCTTTGCGCTATAGCATCACATTCGACAAGCCGGTGTGTTAGAGTTCCCGGGATTGATTGTAGAAACGGCAGCAGTCAATGAACCACACCTAAATAAGTCCCTGTCACACATCAAAATAAGAAAGGCATCAGCAAATTGAAATAGTTTGGTTTAATTATCTTCTATTTCATGTAGTACTTTGGTGAATAATTTGAAAAGAAGCGGCAATAGGCAACTCTCTTGCGGTTACAATTGCTTATAGTAGTTACAGATTTCCCACCCAGTTGAAGAGATTTTCTTCATTTATTTATATAAATTGAAAATTGTCGAACTCCGTGGATTATATATATATAATTGGCGCGTACACCCTTTTTGGGTGTTTGGCCGAGCTCCTCCTTCTATTTGTGGTGTGCGTCTTGATGTTGTTCCACAAATGGAGGGACCTACAGTTTCAAGCCGACTCCGAATGGCAGATATTTTTATGAGGAGCTTTCTCATGGCAGAAATACACTCGGAGGTTTGCCATTGCCTGCCGAGGGGCGAGCGCTATTAGAAAAATGTTTTTATTAATTTTGCTTTCACCGAGATTCGAACCAACGACCTCTCTGTGAATTCCGAATGGTAATCACGCACCAACCCATTCGGCTACCGGGCCGCAGATACCATTAGCCTCGCGAAAAATATTTTCTTTCAGTGCTGAGAAGGTCTCTGAGTTTGTTTCATAGACTTTACTTTTGAGGTAGCCCCATACAAAAAAGTCCATAGTGGTAAGATCGGGAGATCGGTAAGGGAAGAAATGACGCAGTATCGCCGCGGTCTCTGGTCGTATGCGGCGTGACGCCATCTTGCTGTGTGTGTACTGAGCGATGAAACTCACAAAATCCCCCGGTATGAAATGGCTGTTCATGTTTTAACAATGCGTCGCAGACATTTTGTATGCAAATTGTATCGTTAGGTTCAAGCGCTTGCACGATTTGGATTTTGAACGGGTGAAGTCAAATATAATTTTTGGAAGCCCTCTCTTACACACGGGCTGAAGCAGATTATTGTGGCAACGAGTTCAGATGTTGTTTTATGAGGAGTTTTTTCATGGCAGAAATATGCTCAGAGGTGTATCATTGCCTACCGAGGGGCTGTTAAAAAATACTTTTTCTGCTGTTTCATGCACGAAGATTTGAACCTGCGCACTTCTCAATGTTAGTCACGCACTAACACATTCTGCTACGGTGGCCGCTAAAAACGGAATTTTGTTACTTTCCAGACAATGTGATACATAGTATTTATTAAGGTACTGAGATATTTTAATGGATTGAAATTGAGTTCAATAGAAACCTGTGTAATGAAATAGAAGACCCAAAGCACTATTTGAATTGAGGCCTTGAAAATAAAAAGCCAGTCAATGGCTCAATCGACACAGAATTTGCCACATTACAAAATGATCCATATAGCGTTTTTTTTTAAATTTTAAAAACCTGAACAAAAGTAAAATTTTTTGGGTATATTATTGGCGTATTCGAAGGAGAAAATGTTCCGATTAAAGCTGCCTCGGCTGGCTTCGCACTTGCACACCTTGTTAACCCAGTTTTCAAAGGTTTCTGCCTCGAACTGCTTGCTCGATATGCGCCTGAAACGTTAATGGATTGTTTGAATAGCATCTTTTCTTCAGGATACCACACCACCCAGCATCACATCGCAGCTCCGAAGTCACCAATTCACATCGCCGCGATGGAGGAAGGTTTTAAATTACAAAATATTAAAAAATTATTATAATTAGAAATTTAAATTTATAAAACAATACCACCTTTCAAACTTCGAAGATATTGACAGCCAATCAACCTATATGACTTTTTCTGAGAGTTTTTAACGCGCGACTTAAAATATCCTGCTTATGGCCAGCCATTATTTCCGTTAACCTACCGCACCAACCAAACAAACGTGGTAGTCAAAGAGCTTTTTTCTTCTTTTTTTTCTTATTCTTATTTTTATTCATTCTCCATTCGTATTCCTTTGTAATTTCAATTGACGCAAATTGAATTCAATAAAATTCGCTGGGATTTGGATACACGTAATTGTAGTTAGCTTAGGCGATACCCTAAGCTTAAGCCACATTACATACTTAGTACAGTTGCGTGTATAATTATTCGTCCATATACATTCTAGTTATAACTTATGCTTATCCAATTGCATCCACTCGAAGTCTCACTCTCCATCATGCAAACCAGTGATTTTGCCACTAATTATGCATTCCAAATGAGTGCCACGTAGAATTGTGTGTTGGCTACCTATATAATCACGAAGCAGTTTAGACATATACGAGTGTGCACGCCCGCTTCCTTTTTAACTACTTACGTATGTGTATCCTAAACTGAAATGCCGCACTAAAGCGTTGTCAGTTAGTCAGCCGATAAATATTTTTGCTGCGGGTGGATGACAGCTGCAGTCGCCCGCCAAATGTCAGCGTCAGATCATTTTGAAATGTGGGAATTTGTGCGTGTACGTTCTTTGTTAAGCGAATGGCTTTTAGATGACGGAATCGAACAAGCTCATTACATATGCAGGACACATCTTCAACAATTCGCACACATGCACATATTTGCTTTTATATATTTAGCTACGTACGTACACATTGGTTATGATGGTTCGTTAAAAGCTACTGAAACGATCAGAGCCAATTCAATCCGGTTGTGCTGTGTGGTTATTAGATTTAGATAATGAATGCCACGATTTGTATACGAAAAGATTCTAATGCGAAAACGTAAAAAGGAAATCGGAAAAGTGGTGAACGTCTTTTGAAAGATGGGTGAGGCTATTGACCATTTTAATTTACATGACACGAGCTGGCAAAAGTTTGTATGCTGGTTGCCTTTTATAATTTACCCTTTTAACAACGTGTAATGAGTTGTTCTCAATATTTTCATCGAAAATTTTGATAGTTTTTAGCATAAGCTTACATATATTTCTTGCACTTGCCAGCTTTATTTGTTCTCTTTTCAGTGGGTTGAATAATTCACCTCGCGTAACCGATGGTTTAACTCGTAACTCGTAAAAATTTCGTTGGTCTGTTGCGATTTTCGAGGTAAATTATGGAGACAGGAGTGCATTGATCAACTTACTTCGACTTTTTGTCCTTGAAGCACCACATTCAACTACTGTGAAACGCTAGTACATTGAGCTTCATCGCGGCGGTCGATCCTTGCAGACTGAATTTCATGAAGCCCGCAAAAACGTCTGTTGTGCCAGAAACAATCGATGTTGTGCGTAAATTGATAACAAGAGATCGTCATGCGACATATTATGAGATAGAAGTCACGTTGGGCATTAGTGGGACCAGCATACATCCAATATTGCATAAAACATTTGGTCGGGTTAGCTACTTCGGCTCATCTTCGTTGAATGATACTGATGACCTTAGAGATATGGGTGTCAGCCAGATCAATAGCACCTAAAACAAAGTGCTTTAATGACGAGTAGCAGGTACTGTTACTGTGGTAGCCCAATGGATCGGCAACGTTGTAAGTGAGTTGACTTGGAGAGCGACTGCTGCTTCTACCTACCCCCCTTGGTCGTCAAGCAGATTTGTTCTAATTGGATACATCAAAATTTGATAAATGGCAGAAAAAGAACTCATGTCGATTACCCTAAAGAAATATCTAAGCAACTCAGCCGCGGTAGTTCAAATCGGAACGGCTATGACAACGTAACAGATGATGAACCTTGGATTTATGCATATGAACCAACAATCGGCGTTGTTCCAAGACGAGCTCATTCCAACAAAAGTTGTTCGTTGTCAAATGGTCTTTAGTTTTCGGGAAAATCTGATCACGTCGCAGCTGCACCAGTAGATAAACTTAAGGCAGTCAATCCTGAGTGGTACACAACCATTTGTTTGTGAGAAATTTTTAGAGCATAAAAAAAAAACACTAACCACCGAAGACGAATCAACCTTCACTAAGGCAATGCGAGCTTTCAGGTATCGGTTCAGATAAGAGAGTTTTCCAGTTCTCGAAAAATCGAGTTAATGGGTCACCTGCCCTACAGCACTGTTTTGGCACCTAATGCTTTCTTTTTGTTTTCGAACATCAGAACTAAAATGTGAAGTGAATGTTTTTCCATTATTCAAGAAGCTGCTGAAGCCTTTAAGCAGCTCGATTTGGAGGTATCCACTTCTCAGTGGCAAAAGTGCTTTGCAAATTGGTGGGGGCGAATGTAGAAGTATATTAACTTCCGGGAAGAACATTTTTAAAAACATGCATTCCATTTGCATTTTTTTTTTGTCGGGACAACTAGCAAGTGCAGCACTCAGACATTAATTATGTCCGTTGCACTACACTTGAATTCCCTTTTAATTTTCTTTAAATCTACCCGATCTCCGAAGAAATCTGAGTAGATCTTGTGGTGCCAAGGAGCCAAGGTGGTCCCTTCTTAACACATCAGTGCCAAATACCTCAAAACTGCTTCTAGCGAAAGCGGGGCAGGCGCACAGGAAGTGGTCCGCCGTTTCATCCTCCTCTTCACAAGCTAAGCAGAGTACACTGTCTGCGATGCCTGACCTTTCCATGTGCTTCACCCGCAGAAAGTGGCCCGTTATCAGCCCAACCAGCCGTCTGCACTTCCCTCTGCTTAATGACAGAAGGGTTTGCGACAGTCGATCGGACATGACAGGTAAGATCAATTTAGTCCATCTGCAGCCTCTCTCAGCCTGCCAAGCTCAGTTGTGGGTGGTAGTTACCCATTTGCTAACCGTGGCTTTGATGGCCGCAGAAGGGAGTGGCAAAACGGGCTCTGGGCCAATGAAGTTGGTCTCAGGGCACATCTTAGCTAAGGAGTCAGAGATCTCGTTACCCACGATACTCACGTGTCCCGGGACCCATGTTAGCATCAGGCTATTATGTCTACCGATATAGTTCAGCTTGGATTTACAGGATTCGACTACCCCTGATGTGGTTGGCGAGCTGTCTAAGGACATAAGCGCAGCTTGGCTGTAACTGCAGATACATAGAGTTAGGCTGTAGCTGCCTCTCCATCGGTTTCTCAAAACAAAGTTCATCGCTTCTTGAACTGCATACACCTCCGCTTGAAACACAGATGCATGCATTCCAAGAGCAAAGTGCAGTTTTGTCCAGCTAGATTCCACGTAGACCCCAGAGCCGGACACCATTATATTTAAACACTTTTAACTATATTGCAAATGAACATCGCTAAATTAAATCAGAGACACTTTTTTTGTAAGCAGTTAGAAAACATGTAAAGGACTTCGTTTATTTAGGAACCAGCATTAACACCGATAACAATGTCAGCCTTGAAATCCAACGTAGAATCTCTCTTGCCAACAAGTGCTACTTTGGACTAAGTAGGCAATTGAGCAGTAAAGTCCTCTCTCGACGAACAAAACTAACACTCTACAAGACTCTCATCATGCCCGTCCTGACGTATGGCGCAGAAGCTTGGACGATGTCAACATCCGATGAAGCGACGCTTGGAGTGTTCGAAAGAAAGATTCTGCGTAAGATTTTTGGACCTTTGCAAGTTGGCAACGGCGAATATCGCAGACGATGGAACGATGAGCTGTATGAGCTTTACGACGACATAGACATAGCGCAGCGAATAAAGATCCAGCGGCTACGTTGGCTGGGCCATGTCGTCCGAATGGATACAAACGCTCCGGCTTTGAAAGTATTCGATGCGGTACCAGCTGGTGGTAGTAGAGGAAGAGGGAGGCCTCCTCTGCGTTGGAAAGATCAGGTGGAGAAGGACTTGGCTTCACTTGGTGTGTCCAATTGGCGCCGGTTAGCACGAGAAAGAAACGACTGGCGCGCTTTGTTAAACTCGGCCAAAATCGCGTAAGCGGTTATCGCGCCAATTAAGAAGAAGAAGAAGTTAGAAAACATTTTTTCATTTTCAATTTCGATGTGGTAGTTAATAGGAGTCAAACACTCAACAAAAAAAAAACAACTTACAATACTAATTTTCTACAAAAGATCAAATTTTAATGTTAATCAAGAAACTACTTAAGAAAGGGATACATTAATAAGAGAACCAGTGGATTTTTTTTTTTACTTCGAAAATCCTGTTTGGCGTCACGGTGACCACTCTGAAAGAGGAATTCACAACCATTCTACCATTGGGGATTGTATAGCTGTTGCACCATCTGGAATTATACTCTAGCGTTCACTTGTTGAGAAAGATTTCACGGATTTAAGTCGCGTGATTATCCTGGCTACATACAATAAACCTCAAACTGGTACTCCTGCAATAGGGCATTAAGCAGATACTCCATAAAGTTGGCCCGAAGTTCAGATAAAATTTTGGTGTCCTATTATAAAAGCTGAAACCAGCAATAAGTTGAAAATTTCGGTTAACGGAAATATCTTCTGCTCAAATATGAACGAGACGTTATCAATAAAACGGTCCGCGGATGACATATGGCAAAAATAAATTTTTTGTTTTTTGGTAGGACTGTTATAAGCTTACATGGCAAATTTCAGCGTGATATGTTACATAGTTTGTTTTCTGTGCTACTGTAAACAAGTCTAGCTCGAGTGTGTTCTTCGAATTTAACGATGAAAATTCAAGTTGAACAAAGAATTTGTTTGAAATTTTGTTATTCCAACAAAATTTCGGCTTCAGACACCTTAAAAATGTTGCAGACAACCTATGGGGACTCTTATTTTTGCCATATGTCATCCGCGGACCGTTTTATTGATAACGTCTCGTTCATATTAGAGCAGAAGCTATACTCGGAATATTTCAAACTATAACAGTGGTAAATAAATCCGTCATGCGCATTGAAGTAAAAGTTCTTTCGCCGGAAAAATATCATATTTTTTATTTAGCTGATATCTGCAGCTTGGATAATCTTTTCCAACATCAAATGAAATAAGGCTTAGATCTAGCAGATCCTTCTCTAATCTAAAGGAGTTAATTTCAGTGTTCTGAGGATACCAAATATTCATAAAATAGCAGTCAACTTCCTTCTATGTACTAGAAAAGAGCCTGCAAATCTACCAAAAAACGCTGTGTGTCGGTATCTTTTTCCCGCGGATCTCTCCCAAAATTAAGCGTACTTACTCTACGTATTTACAGGTCTAAAAATGCAATGATAATGTTTAAAGGTTCATCTAATGTGTGTAAAATTAAGAAAACTAGTTTTACTTGGTTGTTCCACAAACGGGGGGATCTACAAATTCATGCCGCCCCCGAACGGCAGATGGTTTTTTATGAGCAGTTTCTCCATAGCAGAAATACACTCGGAGGTTTGTCATCGCCCCCCGAAGGGCGACCGCTATTAGAAAAAATGATCAATTTTTCTTTTTTATTTCCTTTAATTTCAATTTATTTTTTTCACATAATTTAATTTTCATTTATTTTATTATTTTTTTATTTCATTTATTCTGGTTTATTACTTGTTGCATACAACTTTTCCAACTCAAAAATTTAATATCACCACTTCAAAGTTAGTATTGAAGTCAATTACATAGACCTTCATGAGCTTCGTTCGCAAACCAATCCAAAAAATATTTCACACAACGCGAGTTCAAAGGTTTCATGTTTAATTTGAAGGTGGAAGTAATTTGCGGCTAACAAACACATGCAGATATAAATGCAATCACACACTTAAGTGGAAGCAGGCACGAACCCAACTAAATATTGCGGCTGAATGAACAAACACGAATACCATCACAGATTTTGGAAGGGTAGCATATGAAAATCAAATTCAAATTCAAAACCGTGTTGGAGGCGATTCAGGAAATATGAGTGTGAAACGATGCAAGGGGAGCCCGGAAGCAGATAAAAAACCAGTGAATGAATTTGCAACTGTTGGTAGTGGGAGGTAAAAAATATGGTACAGTCCAGTGCATAACTGGAAGCACACAGGTAGACGGTACTTTATTTAGGCGGCAAATAACTATGCAGATGAAGAGAGAGAGAGAGAAAAGTTTAGAGCGAGGCCAGCATTTGGAGTGAGTGGTGAGCACTTGTAAAATGTCAATTGCTCTGTGAGTGTTCCGGCTATTGCAACAAAAGCAATACTCCTAATAAAAGGAGTAAAAAATATTTAGAGGAAGTCAAACTATACCAACTAAACGATTAATGCAGTCAACTCTTACGAACCATTTTTTTGTTCTAGTGAAATAATTGCACAACAGTCAGACAGATAGCCACATGAATTCGGAAAAACTCATGCAAGCGTTGACAATTTTGCATACCACAAATGCAACCACAGTTGAAAAAGGAGGCGCAGCAGAAACAATCAGAACGTCTAACGACAGACGGCATGAAAAACAAACTTCCCAAGTGTATACGTATATGTGTATAAGTGTATATGTATGATAGTAGCGACCATTTATGTAATAGGTGTAAGTATGTATGCATAGTATGTTGGTTGGACAGGGTTTCCTGAACTGTAAGCTGTTGCTATCCTCTGACATTTCTGGCCTTGCCGCTTCTCGTATTAGTAGTTGTTATGCAATTTGGTCGTAAAACAAACGAAACATTGTGGCTGATGACGAGTGCTTGCTGTTGATTCTGCACTCACACACACGCACGTGTACATACATATGTATGCACATACATATAGCAACAAGAAGTGCACGTTGTTTGATTTTCGTACGCAGAGTTCTAACATCAAATTGCAATTGTGAATTTCCAACACTTTTATGTGAGCACCACCTCCATTGGATGATGAACTCACCCAATCCGCCCAGCACCAAGTTTGACACTTCATTCTTCCTCTTATAAGGGCATCAGGAATAAGTAAAACAGCTGAGGCAGCTTCAAGTGCTCAGATTGTGAAAGAAGCTTAAAAATTCATTGACCGTTTCCTTCCTTATCCAGCTACCTTTCAGAGCACTCAGTTATCCTAACCACCAGCCAAAGTACATTTGTAGCCTAAAATGTTTGCTTGCACACAGTCTGCAAACTGGAACTTGAAGTACAATTGCATTAATTCGGTATACGTAGTATACTTCCCTAGGAATACAGGTGGATGTGATGTGTTGGACAGTGGATTTTTCCACTTAAACGAAATATAGATGGATGGGAGAGGATTTTAAGGATTGCAGCAACAGTTTGTTTATAGAAGGCAACCATAACAACTCGTTAGATGTTTAGATAAGAGACAGCAAACATTCAAATATAGGGCACATGCGCTCAGGTGTAGGTGTTGCACGTGCAAAAAAGCATTGCATTGAAATGAATTCAGCAATCATTTCCAATTCGATTTTATTTCAGCTGATCACGAAAGCAGCGAATTGTAATTGTTTGCACTGATGACCTTAAATCGAGGATCGTAGAGGTGAACTTTCACGTGTAAAAGGAATTCCTTGGCACAAAAAGTTGCTTGCTTTTCATAGGGCAGTGGGACAGAGAAAGAATGATTGTGCCCATCAGAGAGAGAGCGCGCCATTACATTGGTGAGTTGTGCAGTGTTGGCAACCCTTTGCTCTTCGCAATAAATTTAGTGCTTTTTATACACAAAATGCGAAAATTTTTTAGTGCGGTGTTTGTTTCTTTTTTCATTTAAAGCTACGAAAATTGTAAGTTAAAAACTTAATATTTTTAAATTTTAGAATTAAAAAAGGCCACTCCTGCATTTAAAACTTAGGTTGAGAAGATTTCAGTGCTACTAAAAATTTGTTGACTCCGAGAGGGATTTCACTGCTCAAAGGAGAAGAGGAAGAATAAATTCGGAGGAGAAGAATAACCTTGAAAAAAATTTTAAATGAAACGACAAAATGTCACACACAAATACCACACGAACAATCACCAACAATAATCGCAATAATCGCAATCACCGACAATGTGCCCAGGGTGGTGTCCTGTCAGCCTTGCTTTTTAACTTCTACATCTCGAAACTCCCCGCGCCACCAGAGGGAATCTCCCTGGTCTCCTACGCCGACGACTGTATGTGGCGTCGAGCATTGACATCGATGGCCTATGCTCCACGGTAAACGACTACCTGGCGTGCTTTTCTCGCTTCTTCACTGCGAGGAACTTACAACTTTCCCCCACTAAATCCACGGCGACCCTCTTCACCACCTGGACAAAGGAGGTCAAGCTACAACTCAAAGTGAAAGTCGATGATACACAAATTCCGACGGTTAACAACAGCAAAATATTGGGAGTTACCTTTGACAGCTTGCTCTGCTTCTCAGCGCACACAACCGCTATTGCCACTTCAGTACAGAATCGCAACAAGTTCCTCAAGTCGACTGCCGGCAACACTTGACGCAAAGACAAAGATATGTTGCTGTCGACTTTCAAGGCGGTAGGCCGGCAGGTTCTGAACTATGCTGCGCCTGTCTGGTCGCCTTGAACCAGTGATTCGCAGTGGATGAAGCTACAGACCTGCTAAAACACTGCCATAAGGACCGCGACAGGATATCTTTTGATGTCACCAATACAACCTATATGATGAGGCTTTTATGCTGCCTGTTAAGGAGCATAACAAACTGCTCAGCAAGCAGCTCCTGCTAGGGTGTTACCGCAGGCCTCACCCGTGCAGACATCTGCTTGAGCCTAAGCCACCTCCCAGGCATGTCAGGAGGCACTTCTTCAATTACGCGGATGAGATCCAGGACAAAACAGACCGACAGCTACTGGATCGGACAGTGTACAGACAGACAATCAATGACATTCATCGGGAGACCTTTACCACCTTCTTAAGCTCCCGACCCCCGAATTCCGTCATCGGGGTCCTACCTCCACCCACTGTCGGAACTGCTAGTTTCCTGGGCCTTCCGTTAGATGAGCTAGACGAAGACGACCGGTAAGTACACTACACTGACAGGACAAAGTTACTGCTACAACAACAACAACAATGTGTCCAGACGATAAAAAAAGAACGAAATAGAACTGAGTGAATTATTGAACTAATTTAAAAAAAATTATATTATATATTTTATATAATCATAAACATCAAATTCTATTTAAAAGAGGCTAGAAAATTGTCAGGAAGAAAGAACTAAAACTCCGAGGCTAGAGACAAAAAAAGCTAAATTAAGCTACGAAAACGGCAATCTGGTCACACCGATCACCAATTGCACCAGTGTGACGTCACGAAAATCAGCTGATATTGTCAAATTCACCGAATGCAAAGTAACAGTACCACGAAAACCGCCACCTTATTATTCTTTCCACCGTGAGGGCGTAGTACTTGCAGATATATATAATATTATAGAGGTGATGAAAAGTTCGAGATATCAGATGTAAGGAAAATGGGCGTTAAGTTACACTTTTTTCCCCAAAGACAATGTAATTTTACTTGTTTCAATTTCTCGTAAGTTTAGAGTTAAAAATATAGGGCCCGCCATCTATCGTTACGGATTTGAACTAGGTATTATTTGAAGAATTGTAACACTTATCTGTCATCTGATTTGACAGAAAATTAGTTTTATTCTTCCGCTGAACGCAAATGGTTGTGTATACGCTCAAAGGACCTACCACCCAATGAGTTTTCGCTTCGCTTCATGGGTTTGGGATCGACTTGAAGAAGATGAAGACTTTTACGATCAATCTTTTGCGCACTGTCTTCAAAAATCGCATTATCAGCCGAAATTCTGATATCGTTTGGCCGCCTCGGAGCTGCGATTTGACGCCGTTGGATTATTATCTTTGGGGTGCCGTCAAATACCAGTGTTATGCCAACAAACCAGCAACAATTGATGCCCTGAAGACCAACATACGCGATGTCTTAGCTGAAATACAGCCGCATACAATCGAAAATGTGTTGAAAAATTGGATCGATCGTATGGGATGGTGCATGGCTAGCCGAGGCAGCCATATGAATGAGGTTGTGTTCCATCATTAACCGGAAGGGTTGTACTTCAAAATAAAAAAAAAAACAGTTTGGAAAAATATAGAGTAGTTTCCTTTTTATAGCATTTTTAATTCCGTAAAGTTATATGGCGGACTCTTTATTTACATATCATAATTATGAATTATTGCAAACGTTTCAAACACAATACTGAAAGCTAAGCTAAGAGTAACTGGTTAAACATCCTTGGCTGGCTTATGGAGAACTGAATCACGGGGAATTTTGTGTTCCATCAACAAGGAATGTTAAATGCATATATTCGCAGGATTTTCAACTCATTTCTCGCATGATTTATAGTATTTGAATTCAAAAAATACGCTGATAAATTGATGAGCTCTATTTTGGGTAAAAGCGTCAATTAAAATTTTGAAGGTAGTGCGCAATTATTACTTAACAATGTTTTTCGCTCTAATGTAATAGTTTATTAAAAGTTAACAGCTTTTATTGCGACGGCGACGATATCTGGACCACCTTAACCAAAAAGTCCACTAATTTGAGTTATGTTTATTTTTTTTTCAAGCAGCCACATCTGTGGTTAACATTTCTATTAAAATTTTATCGTGATTCCTTGGCATTTGTAAAGGTTACGTCGTCTGGAGTAAATCTACCTCTGCACAATTTTTCGTTTTTTTTTGTCAGTTTTAAAAATGGATTTGAATTTGGAATAACGAATTTGTATTAAACTTTGTGGATGCAGTAGTGTGAAAACCTGAAATGGTAAACTGTTTCGGTAATGATACTCTAAAGAAAACAGTCGACAACCGTTTACGAGTGGCATGAACGTTTCAGAAGAGATCGTTGCCCATCGAAGAAGACGAACGTAGTGCCAAGCCATCGAAATTGATTGAAACATCAATAAAATGAAAGAAAAGATTAACAATAATGACCAAAAAGCCATCAGAGAGCAGCAGAGGATGCACCTGAATTTCATGCAAGAAAGAGAAAGCGTTGATATCGCCAAGGACATGATTTCCAAGGCTGAATCCGGTCCAGCATTGATAAAACACATCATTACTGAAGATGAGACATGGGTTTATGAGTACGACATGCAATCCACACATCAGACGAGAGAGTGCAGAGCTCCGCCTGAACCAAGAAAAAAAACCTTGTTATTTTTACAAGGGGGAGTACTACGGCATTGAAGATGAGACATTTAATAAGGACTATTATTAGAGCGTTATGAAACGTTTACGTGAAGCAATTCGCCAAAATTTGTGGGAAACCATGATAACGCACCGTGGCGCAGCGCCATCATTATACGATTCGGTGACAGCCATCGAATTCAACTGATATACCTCCCTGTTTTTTTCTGTTTGGTCGAGTCCAAAAACCACTATGGCGAACGCGTTTTAATGGAGAATTTGAAGACGGCTCTGATGGCTATACCGAATATACGAGGTGTGTTCAAAAAGTATCGCAAATTTGGAGTTTTTTCAAAAATTATTTATTTATTCATTAATATCTATTTTGTCCCTTTCAAAGTAATCCCCAATCTTCGAAGCACTTCAAAAAATCATTTTTTTTATCTTCTTCAGCTCCTCCTTCGATGGCGTCTTTATCTCGTCAATCGTAGCGTAGCGTCTTCGTTTTGTGGGCCTCTTCAGTTTCGGGAACAAGAAAAAGTCACAGGGGGTCAGATCTGGGGAATACGGTGCGTGAGCAGGGGCGATGTGTGAGCAGGGGCGTTATCGTGATGCAAGAGCCAATTTTTGTTCTTCCACAAATCCGGGCGTTTCTGGAGTATTGCTGCACGCCAATTGCACATAACTTGCAGGTAATATTCCTTATTGACTGTTTTACTCTAAGGCAAAAACTTATGATGCACAACGCCCCTGCAATCGAAGAAAACGGCAAGCAAAACTTTTACATTCGACCGAATTTGGCGCGCTTTTTTCGTTCTTGGTTCGTGCGGCAGCTTCCATTGGGATGATTGAGCTTTGGTTTCCACGTCATAACCACAAACCCACGATTCGTCACCAGTTATGACCCTCTGGAGCAAACTTGGGTCGTCGCGGACAGAGTCCAACATCTCATTAGGAATGTTCATGCGATGCTGCTTTTGGTATAAATTGAGCAGTTTTGGTACGAATTTTGCGGCGACCGTCTCGCCCAAATCATTGAAAAAAATCGAATGGCACGAGCTAATCGATATGTCTAGGTTCTCAGCAACTTCTCTAACGGTGATTCGACGATTGGCCAATACCATTTTCTTCACTTCATCAATTTTTTCGTCTGTTGTTGAAGTGCTCGGGCGTCCGGCACGCTTTTTGTCGTTCACATCTTCTCGGCCTTCTGAGAACATTTTGTACCACCGATAAACGTTGCTTTGGTCCAAAGTAGCTTCTCCATATGACACAGTCAACATTCGGAATGCATCCGCGCACTTAATTTCGTCTTTCACACAAAATTTGATACAGGTTCTTTGACCCAACTTTTTGAATAGGGAAAAATCGAAGACGCGCCGAAACACGTGCAAGCAAAGCAGCTATCAACAATTAACTGAACATTCAAAATAGCCGAACTAATAAAAATTCGCTATACTTTTTGAACACACCTCGTAGAGTTCCAGAAAAATTCAAAGAGCTTGATCGAACGCTGGCATAAGTACGTTTCAGTTGATGGGGAGTACTTTGAAGAATTAATTTTTGAAGAATTAACTTGTATTTTGAATTTACTGAATATATTCCGGGACCTTTTTGATCCAGGTGGTATAACAAATGGTTTCTCGGGCACTGCTTCTTCCATTTGCTAAATAAATAGACAGATATCTCTTTTAATGATATGTCGCCTTTACAAGCACACACAGAGCCAATTTAATACCGACATTGCAATTACCTTTAGCAGCCTCACTCAAATTTATAATTTCAAAAACCATTTGGTTCAAAGTACACCGTATTCGCTAGAAATGCAACACGACATACGACAGAACCAAATGCATTGTTGATACGCTGGTATCCACCATGCCGCTATGCAATTGAATTCATCGCTAAATGTTTATTAAACTTTAAAATCTCATTTGAATTTCACACCTGAACAAATGACACGGCAATCGGCAAGGCACAGCCAAAGCCGCAGCTGCATCCAGTGTCACTAGCGTAGTCATTGCCATTGTCGGCGCCATCAGTGCTGATATGCGGGTGAGGCATGCTTTTAATTACAAACACATACATTTACCGATGCTTTTGCCACATTGGGCACAAAAAGCGCAATTCTGTATAGCGGAGCTGATGAAAATTCGGGCGCGCCTTTCCGAGAGGTAAATTATTTGATTGGTGATGCGTGCATGCATACAGGTTGTTTGTCATTCAATTGCTATATAAAATGTTATACATACATACATTTATATAAATAACAACAAATACGAATATACTGATCAAGAAACTTTGGCTCAGAGAATGAGTTAGGGACATTCCAAAACATTCAAATTGCGTTTTAAACCAGACCAAATCCGGCGAATATGAGGCAGTTTGTTAGGCATTTTACTGATGAAAATTTGCATGCGATGATTTATTACGATCTTCGACGAGGATTATCGAGAAAGTAATGCATTGATAAAATCACTTCAACTTCTGGTGCTAAGGAACACTACTTAGCCACTGTGAAACGCTAGCCAACGTGGCCGTCGATCCTTGAAGGGGTGAATTTAGTGAAGGTCGTTCAAAAACAGTTGTTGTGCCAGAAACAGTGGATGCTGTGGCTCAATTGATAACGCAGGCTCATCACTGCCCATATTGTGAGTTAAAAGCATCCTTAGGTACCAGTGGGGCCAGCATACGTTCAATATTGCATAAACATTTGATCGTCAAAAATATTTGTTCTCATTGGATACCGTATCATTTGACAATAGCCCAAAAAAGGACTCGTGTCGATTGGTGTAACAAAAAGTTGCAGAAATTCGGTTCAAAGCATGCCAATGACATTGTAACAGGTGATGAATTTTGGCTGCATACTTGGATATGAGTCGGAAATAAAGCAATAATCACCAGTATTGGTGTTCCAAGACGAGCTTAATCCAGGAAAAGTTTTTTTCCGGAAAAAGCACTTTAAGCAAATGGTCGTCTTATTTTTCGCGTAGTAAGGAAAAGCTGGTCATATCGCTACTAGAGAGCTTTGAAACAGTCAATTCTGAGGTTGGACCGTTTGTTTGCCAGAAGTGCCCCTTTTCAATTTCAAACGTTTATTAACAAAAAATGGTTACAAATTTAATCTTCAAAATAATAGCCATCGCTAGCTACACATTTTTCCCATCTCTCAGGCAATTTGTGGATGCCGCGACAAAAAAATTGGCCGTCTTTGGCCGCAAACCAATCATCGAGCCATTTTTTGACTTCTTCGTGAGAATTGAAGCGCTGCTCGGAAAATGTGTGGCCCATCGATGCAAACAAATGATAATCGGAAGGCGCCAAGTCTGGTGAGTAAGCCGCACGCACCAGCGGTTCCCAATTTACGTCTCCACCAATTCCCGGGTCGCTCTTGTTCGATGTGGCGGTGCATTGTCATCAAGAAAAATTACTTTGTGACGCCGATCGGCATATCCTGGGCGTTTTCGGTGTATAGCGTTGTTCAAATCGGCCATTTGTCGTTGGTAGCGTGCCCCGTCAAGTGTTTCACCTGGTTTTATTAGCTCGTACCAAATCATACCACGCTGATCCCAGAAAAAACACAGCATTGCTTTGCAGCCGAAGCGATTTGGTTTGGCCGTTGTTTTTCGCTTATGGCCGGGCGGACCATACAATCGTCTACGATTGGGATTGGAGAAATGCACCCATTTTACATCACCCGTAACGATTCGATGCAAAAAAGACTTCCTTTTGAACCGGGAGAGCAGAATTCCACAAGTGGTTTTTCGGTTCTCTTGCTGCCTTTCAGTCAGTTCATGCGGCACCCATCTTCCGTCCTTTAAAATCATGCCCATGTCTTTCAAACGTTTGGGAATGGTTTTTTGAGTCACTCCCAATTGCTCTGTCATCATTTCTTGCGTTTGACCATCATCTTCATCCCACTATGCTTGCAATTCGGCATCCTCAAACTTTTTCGGTGGCCGGCCACGGTCCTCGTCCTCCACGCTAAAATCACCACTTCGGAATTTTTCAAAGCACCTGAAGCACTGTGCTCTACTTAGAGCATGTCCACCATAAGCTTCTATAAGCATTTGATGAGCTTGAGAAGGGTTTTTCTTCAATTGATAACAGAAAATCAACGATGTCCGCAAATCGTAGTTTGAAGGCACGAAATTCGACATTTTTAAGAGGCACAAAAATGCATTGTTGTATGAAACGTAACAAACAATGAACTGAATATTGTTGGCAGATGGCAGACGAAAAAAAAAAACATTTAGGAATGTTTAAAAATACTCCTAGCGACATCTATGGACTAATAGTTGAAGGTCTCATTTCATAGGTATCTACGTACCGCAATGAACAAATGATGTCAGTATGATATAAGCTATGCGTATGACAGACTTTATACTGTTGGTAATGGATTTTCCTAAGGAATCCATATTATCCTTAGGCGAAATGACTCAGCCATCTCGTTAAGAGATGTGCGGCATTTCATGGCTACCTTGGAGGTTGTCGATTGTTTTGTGAGGAATTTTATCACCGCCTGGCTGTCAGTGAAAATGTAGATGTCATTTCCGAATATCGCATCATACTGCACCAGTGTCGCGGCTTTCGTTATTGCCATCAGTTCGGCCTGAAAGACACTACAGTAGTCGGGGAGCCGAAAACTGAATGAGATCCCCAGATGCTCGGAGTATACACCTCCGCCCACCCTGCCCACGAGCTTTAAGCCATCTGTGTATACATGGATAGACTCGCCCTGCCTTACATCGTCCCGTTCCCACTCTTCCCTTGAGGGTAGGAGGGTCGTGAACGTTGTAATGGCAAGTGTGGGCGGGAGTGCATAGTCCACCAATCCGGGAATCTCCGAAGTGCCAGCAAAGATTTTGGCGTGACCGTAGCTCTTATTTGACCACTTAATTAGAGTGTTCAGCCTTATTGCCGTGCTACGCGCGATATATTTTGCCTGCGGATCTACCGGCAGGAAGTTTAATGTCGCATATAATGCTTTCGATGGTGTGGTTGACATCGCGCCAGTTATGAGAACAGATGTTTCAGAGACTAGCAAGTTGTCAAGTTTTTTGATGTTCACATCCTTCTCAAGGACATATTACAATACCATAGTGGATAATATGCCTAACCACTGCTGTGTACAGCCAATATATCATTCTGGGTTCCAATCCCCATTTCTGCCCAATAAGCCTTCCGTAGAAGTGCATTGCGGTCATAGCTTTGCGTGCTCTGTCCGCGACTGTGAGCCCCCAATTTAGCTTCCTATCTAGTGCAAGCCCTAGATATTTTACCCTTTCTGTTACTCTAAGTGGTTTCCCTCCTAGGAATATTTGTTGAAGAGCAGGTGTGTTGTGTTTCCTACTAAAAAGTATCAGATTCGTTTTTTCGTGTTTACTTTAAGGCCTCGACTTTTACACCAAAGTGATAGTCTGTTGAGGGATTTTTGTTGAAGATCGCATAATGTTGAAAGGTGTTTCCCCGTGATTACTATAACAATATCAACGGCATATGAGATTATTTTCCCTCCCATTAGCCATACCAAAGGTTACACTTAACCTATTTGCGGCATAAACAGAAAAAAAAAACAATAACTCGAATACGAATCAAGGCAATGGCCAAACTGATTTGTTCACGTAGGCGAAAGAGTAGGCGCTGCATTCGAAAAAGAAGGCTTTACGCTAAACAGCTGGCACCCGTTTCTTCCACAATTGTTGCGTCAGTATTTTTAGTGTAGTTTTCCAAATTTTCGTACCAGCCAATCGATAGCAAATGGCGCAAAAAGGTAATATTTAGCAGGGGAGGGATCCTAAGGTATTACAAGCAAATTTGGTGGTATATTAGAATGCATGTTAATATGCACACATCTATATGTATAAGTATGTGTACGAGTATGAGTAGTATACATCTCTGCATATGCAAATTTATTCATGGCTGTGTGCACTCATAACGAGGTGCTGTTGCACTAAAATAGTCTTTCCATGCGAATAAACGAGGATGATAACTAATCAGGCATCAAATAAATAAATAAACACACACACACACACATACACGCATGAGGAAAATATTGTGAATTGTAAAGAGTGAGCACCTCCGCTCAGCATAGGATTAGTTTACCATGTGTGCAGTGAGGCGCACGGGATTCTGCTAGCAAAAGCACTGAGAGTGCATGTTGCTTGTAACTATCGGGTATTGATTTGCATTGCGGCTTGGAGTGAGGCAACAGCAATAGCAGCAGCCAGAGGCTGTTAGTCAGCAAACCACAAATGCATGTAGCTCAACGAGCCAGAGATCCGATGCCAGCCTGTAAACTCAACTAGCAAATCTACATATTTATACACCTACATACGTATGTTACATACGTATGTATGTATGTATGTATATTGCATTCAGTCGCCTAGGGGCTTGTCTTTAATGCTTACCAAAACCTCTAACAAACCACCTGTGCCTCAATCAACGTCCAACATGCAAATGTACTCTCATCCATACATAATCACATTCGCATGCGGTTGTGTGGGTGTGTGCCGGTATTAGAAGCACATTTATGTACATGCATGCATATGGGAGACTTTAATTGTTGTTGTTGTTGTTGTTGTTGTTGATATTAATATTACCCATATTCGAGCAATACAATATTATTGCGCCAGTAATGGTATTTTGGTGAGTATTGCCAATGCTTGCCAGCGGGTAGTTCGATGGTTGTTGTGCTGGTTGTTATTGTCGTTTTTGGTTTTATTGCAGAGCTGTGTTGTTTCTGCTGCTGTGTTTAATAGTTCTTGGTTAGTGTGAGATAAATTTTAATGGGTAATCCAAGCAAAAGCAGCCACAAAATACGATTTAATGGGGTGCTTTCCATTTCAATTCAACCGGGCTACTCGGGTCATGTTCTTCGATTTCGATGTAACTTAAATATGTTGCTCTCTGGTCAAAATAATGAGACACGTATTTTTTTGTTCGCCCGAAAAAAATTTTTTTCAAGAGTTATCGGCAATTTTGTTTTTTGCCTCAAACTCGATTTTTTTTAATTATATGAGAAAAAAATTTTTTGAAATGCCCATAACTTAGTCAAAAATGAACCGATTTTAATAATTCTGGGTTCAAAATGATCGTAATTACTTACACAAGCGACTTCATGTAGAAACAATTGCAAAAAAGTAGTTGAAAATTTTTTATTTAGCAAAAAAGAAAAAAAATTGAAATTTTTTCGAAATTCAATATTTCAAAAAGGGCATTTTTTTTTTTTTTATAACTTTTTCCAAATCAAAAAAACATCTCAAACTTTAATTGAGCTGCATGCCTAGTAGCTAAAATGCGTTGTTTTTGAGTAATGAATTTTTGAGTAAACACCCTGTTTCGCACTTTTTGTTTTTTGCAAAATAAAAAATTTTCAACTACTTTTTTGCAACTATTTCTAAATGAAATCGCTCGTGTAAGTAATAACGATCATTTTGAACCCAAAATTATTAAAATCGGTTCATTTTTGACTAAGTTATGGGCATTTAAAAAAATGTGTCTCTTATATAATTAAAAAAAAATCGATTTTGAGCCGAAAAACAAAATTGCCGATAACTCTTGAAAAAAAATTTTTTCGGGCGAACAAAAAAGTACGTGTCTCATTATTTTGACCAGAGAGCAACATATTTAAGTTACATCGAAATCGAAGAACATGTCCCGAATAGCCCTTTTGAATTGAAATGGAAATAATCTATATAAGAAAATTTTTTTTAATTGCTCATAACTTAGTCAAAAATGAACCGATTTTAATAGTTTTGGGTTCAAAATGATCGTTATTACTTACACGAGCGATTTCATGTAGAAATAGTTGCAAAAAAGTAGTTGAAAATTTTTTATTTTGCAAAAAACAAAAAGTGCGAAACAGGGTGTTTACTCAAAAATTCATTACTCAAAAACAACGCATTTTAGCTACTAGGCATGCAGCTCAATTAAAGTTTGAGATGTTTTTTTGATTTGGAA
Source organism: Anastrepha obliqua (assembly GCF_027943255.1). Lineage (NCBI taxonomy): Eukaryota > Metazoa > Arthropoda > Insecta > Diptera > Tephritidae > Anastrepha > Anastrepha obliqua. The sequence continues at coordinate 38,718,097 of NC_072896.1, forward strand.
AAAGTTATAAAAAAAAAAAAAATGCCCTTTTTGAAATATTGAATTTCGAAAAAATTTCAATTTTTTTTCTTTTTTGCTAAATAAAAAATTTTCAACTACTTTTTTGCAATTGTTTCTACATGAAGTCGCTTGTGTAAGTAATTACGATCATTTTGAACCCAGAATTATTAAAATCGGTTCATTTTTGACTAAGTTATGGGCATTTAAAAAAATGTGTCTCTTATATAATTAAAAAAAAATCGATTTTGAGCCGAAAAACAAAATTGCCGATAACTCTTGAAAAAAAATTTTTTCGGGCGAACAAAAAAGTACGTGTCTCATTATTTTGACCAGAGAGCAACATATTTAAGTTACATCGAAATCGAAGAACATGTCCCGAATAGCCCTTTTGAATTGAAATGGAAATAATCTATATAAGAAAATTTTTTTTAATTGCTCATAACTTAGTCAAAAATGAACCGATTTTAATAGTTTTGGGTTCAAAATGATCGTTATTACTTACACGAGCGATTTCATGTAGAAATAGTTGCAAAAAAGTAGTTGAAAATTTTTTATTTTGCAAAAAACAAAAAGTGCGAAACAGGGTGTTTACTCAAAAATTCATTACTCAAAAACAACGCATTTTAGCTACTAGGCATGCAGCTCAATTAAAGTTTGAGATGTTTTTTTGATTTGGAAAAAGTTATAAAAAAAAAAAAATGCCCTTTTTGAAATATTGAATTTCGAAAAAATTTCAATTTTTTTTCTTTTTTGCTAAATAAAAAATTTTCAACTACTTTTTTGCAATTGTTTCTACATGAAGTCGCTTGTGTAAGTAATTACGATCATTTTGAACCCAGAATTATTAAAATCGGTTCATTTTTGACTAAGTTATGGGCATTTCAAAAATTTTTTTTCTCATATAATTAAAAAAAATCGAGTTTGAGGCAAAAAACAAAATTGCCGATAACTCTTGAAAAAAATTTTTTTCGGGCGAACAAAAAAATACGTGTCTCATTATTTTGACCAGAGAGCAACATATTTAAGTTACATCGAAATCGAAGAACATGACCCGAGTAGCCCGGTTGAATTGAAATGGAAAGCACCATGGGGAAGGACAGTGACACTTGTATTTGTGTATACACTGGAAAAAATAACTTTTCGCTGCAGGAGCGTAATGGGAGATACACATACAGGGTGACTGGTGGCAAAATTAGGAATTAAAAGCTAAAATAAAAAGAATGAGTAATGCTTAAAGAAGACAAGTGCGGATTTTATTTTTTAAAAGTTATTTCCGCCAAATATTGACCGTTACTTCGGATACACTTTTGGAATCTGGCCTCCGTACTCTGTACCACCCTCTGAAAAAGTGATGTCGGGATGCCCTTAACCTCGCGACAAATATTTTATTGCTGTGATGGTCGCTAGGTTACTTTACTTTTGAGGTACCACCACCGAAAAAAGGGGCAAGATCTGGCAACCTGGGTGGCCAGGATATGTCACCGAAACGGCTTATCAGTTTGTTAGGTTAGGATAGACTTGATTGATCCTCGAAATCGCACATAGACCAGAATTTCATCCATAGTGATACCAAGTATTAAGTGTGTTCTGCCCAATCCATAAGAAGGGCGATCCTGCAATTTGTGCCAATTACCGCGGGATTAGTCTTCTAAATATCGCCTATAAGGTTCTAGCTAGCGTATTGTGTGAAAGGCTGAATCCCACCGTCAACCAACTGATTGGACCTTATTAGTGTGGCTTTAGACCTCGAAAGTCTAACATCGACCAAATATACACAATACTCCAAGTCTTGGAAAAGACCCATGAAAGGAGAATCAACACACACCATATTTTCGTCGATTTCAAAGCTGCATTCGTCAGCACGAAAAGGAGTTACTTATATGCCGCGATGTCTGAATTTGGTATCCCCACAAACCTAATACGGCTTTGCAAGATGGCGTTGCTCAACAGCAGCAGCGCAGTCAGAATTGGTACCAAACGAGGTTTCAGACAGGATGACTCACTGTCGTGTGACTTCTTTAACCTGATGTTGGAGAGGATCGTACGAGCCGCAGAACTTAACCGCTCAGGCACAATATTTTATAGAGCGTACAATTGTTGGCGTGTGCCGATGATACTGACATCATCGGCCTTAACAACCGCGCTATTAGTTCTGCCTTCTCCAAACTGGATAAAGAGGCAAAGCGAATGGGTCTGGTGGTGAACGAGGACAAAACGAAGTACCTCCTGTCTTCAAACAAACAGTCGGCGCACTCGCATATCGGCATCCACGTCACTGTGGATGGATGCGATGGAACGATAAGCTGTATGAGCTTTACGACGACATAGACATAGCGCAGCGAATAAAGATCCAGCGGCTACGTTGGCTGGATCATGTCGTCCGAATGGATACAAACGCTCCGACTCTGAAAGTATTCGATGCGGTACCAGCTGGTGGTAGCAGAAGAAGAGGAATACCTCCTCTGCGTTGGAAAGATCAGATGGAGAAGGACTTGGCTTCACTTGGTGTGTCTAATAAGCGCCGGTTAGCACGAGAAAGAAACGACTGGCGCGCTTTGTTAAACTCGGCCAAAATCGCGTAAGCGGTTATCGCGCCAATTAAGAAGAAGAACATACCAAGTATTAGCCTCAGTTTGTTAGATTATGGGTATCAGTTCGTTATGTTATAATAAACTAACTTTTTCCTGCACACCTACTTCACGTGGTTAGTGGATTTAAAGGCAAAAAGTCACCAGACCCAAATCTTGTTCCAAATCCTATCCTAAAGCTAGCCACCAACACGAACCCCGAAGGTTTTGTTGGAATATACAACGCTTGTTTTAAATATTGTGTTTTTCCATCCATCTGGTAACTCCCACGACTAGTCCTCCTACCTAAGGCAGCGAAGACACCAGGAGACTTTACTGCATTTCGTCTAATACCTATGTTGGACACGTCGAGAAAACAGTTGAAGTGCATAATAGTAAATAGATTAACAACAGAAATCGAGGTAGGTGGTAAACTTGCAGAGACACATTTTGGTTTTAGGAAAAGACGGTCTACAGTGGATCAAGCAGATGTCAAACGAAGCGATTAGCGGAGTTAGATAATAAGGGGGCACAAAAGAGTACTGCTTGATTGTTACTTCAGGCATGTCCTACTGCATTAATGTCATAAAACTTACTATTCTAAACTATTTTCTCAACATTTGTGGCCTTTATTTCAATTTTTAAACATGGCCCTCTTAAAACACCCTAAATTTTTTAGAGTACCACACGAAGGTAACGAAAATCATAGACTAATATGTAAATGTATATGTATACGTGCATATATAAGTATAGTAAATGCATAATCATAAGGTCGTGCAAGTGTTTTATTAGTATTTCCAATATGGATTTAGAGCAGATATTCGTCTATCAGTTTTGTGACCAACGGGTTCGTTCCTGCTGTGTAGTCGAATTTCATAAGAAATTGCAATAAAAATTTACGGATATGCATAATTCTGGTATCCCTGCAGTGAAAAGCCCAACTACTCTGCAAACATTCTAATTCATAAACTGGCATTTAAGGAAAGAAGTGATACTAGAGCTAGTGTGACTAGAACTGTACCAGTTGCAAAATTACGAAATATGTAGAACAAATGTTATGCTATTACTATTTTAAAGGCTTTTCCAATAACAGGTGTTATTTTGAATAGCCTACTATTTCGGTAGCTGTCACTTTCGAAGCTGTCATTTTTTGGTATTTGAGAAACGGAAACTACGCCATTAATAAAAATTTAACGATACACGCTTAAACAACGCATTGAAATTATTAAAATTCACTATAAAAATGGTGAAAATTTGGCAGAGACGTTCGTAAAACTCCAACATTTTTGGGTCATCGTGCAGCACCTTGTCGGACTGCAATACAGAAATTGGTTAAAAAATCCGAGCTGTTGGGACAAGTTAGTGATGTGAAGAATAAAACCTGTGCACGTCGCTCAAGAACAGCCGAAAATATTGCGGTTGTAGCCGAAAGTGGTGAGGAAAACCCAGGTTTGTCCATTCCTTGTCGTCCTTTGGAGTTAGGCATTTCAGAAACGTCATAACACCGTATTTTGCAAAAAGATGTGTGTCTTAAAGCTTATAAAGTTCAGTTAACACAAGAACTCAAGCCGGCCGATCATCTACAACATCATGTTTTTGCTGATTGGGTCGTTGAAATGCATGAAAATGATGCGGAATTCCATCGAAAATCATCTTGAATGATGAGGCCCATTTCCACCTCGGTGGCTTCGTCCACAACCCAAATTGTCGGATCTGGGGCTCAGAAAATCCAAGAGTTATTGTTGAAAAGCCTCTCTATCCTCAACGTGTGACTGTTTGGTGCGGTTTATGGTCCGTCGGAGTCATTGGACCTTACTTTTTCGAAAATGAAGCTGGAGCAACAGTTACGGTGAATGGATTGCGTTATCGAGAGATGATTAGCGATTTTTTATGGCCAGAATTGGATGGTATTCATCTGGACAACGTTTAATTTCAACAAGACGACGCTACGTGCCACACAAGCAACGAATTGATATTGATATTTTGAGGGAAAAGACCTCCAATAACACCCCTTATTGAAAAACCCGGTATGTTAAAGAGGCACGCAATGAGATTTAGATGAATATAAATGTTGTTATAGTCAATCAGCTGCTGCTGTAGTAGTCGAATGAGTTGATGCATGACTACCATCCCCAGTAAAGGCTGTAAGCGCGGTAGGTACCTATGAAATGATACTTTCAGCTATTAGTCCATAGATGTCGCTAGGAGTAGTTTTAAGCCTTTCCAAATGTCTTATTTTTTTTTTTTTGCCTTTCATCTGTCAACAATATTCAGTTTTGTTACATTTCATACAACAATGCATTTTTTGTCCTTTTAAAAATATCGAATTTCGTGCCTTCAAAATACGATTTGCGCACATCTTTGATTTTCTGTTATCAATTAAAGAAAAACGCTTCTCAAGCTCATCAAATGCTTATAGAAGCTTATCGTGGACATGCTCTAAGTAGAGCACAGTGCTTCAGGTGGTTTGAAAAATTCCGAAGTGGTGATTTTAGCGTGGAGGACGAGGACCGTGGCCGGCCACCGAAAAAGTTTGAGGATGCCGAATTGCAAGCATTGTTGGATGAAGATGATGGTCAAAAGCAAGAAATGGTGACAGAGCAATTGGGAGTGACCCAAAAAACCATTCCCAAACGTTTGAAAGACATGGGCATGATTTTAAAGGTCGGAAGATGGGTGCCGCATGAACTGACTGAAATGCAGCAAGAGCACTGAAAAACCACTAGTGAAATGCTGCTCTCCCCGTTCAAAAGGAAGTCTTTTTTGCACCGAATCATTACGGGTGATGAAAAATGAGTGTATTTCTCCAATCCCCTGCCTAAACGATCGTATGGTCCGCCCGGCCACAAGTCAAAACCAACGACCAATCCAATGATATTATTTGGTACGAGCTATTTTAAAACCAGGTGAAACAGTTGACGGTGCACGGTACTAACGACAATTGGCCGATTTGAACAGCGTCACAAAGTAGTTTTTCTTGATGACAATGCACCGCCACATCGAACCAGAGCGACCCGGGACGTACGATTGGGAACCGCTGGTGCATGCGGCTTACTCACCAGACTTGGCGCCTTCCGATTATCATTTGTTTGCATCGATGGGCCACGCATCTTCTGAGCAGCGCTTCAATTCTCACGAAGCCAAAAAATGGCTCGACGATTGGTTTGCGGCCAAAGTCGGCCAATGTTTTTGGCGCGGCATGCATAAATTGCCTGAGAGATGGGAAAAATGTGTAGCTAGCGATAGTTATTATTTTGGAGATTAAGCTTGTAACCATTTTTTGTATATTGGTATTGGGTCGTTGGCTGGCAAAAATCCTCCACTGAACCCTCCCCGAGGGTGCCAGCTGGTAATAAGTACCACAGTTTCCTATTTTCAGGAGGTACTTAGCTAAGTTAAGGGTACTATGGGTAGGGTTCGATACTCCTCAATAGTACAGCACTACTCAAAGTACCTTTAACGTGGTCGGGGGTGAAGGGCTGGATTAAGGTGTGATGCGACCCGTGCCGAGAATCTGTCAGGCTTGGGGCCCTTCTATAAAATAACCAAGTCTCGAACGGAGCTTACGGATAACTGGCGCCCTCCGTAATAATTAGCCTTACCCGTGTAGTTCGGAGCTATGCACGGGCGGACATCCTTTCTCCGACACTCGTGGGTCCAAAATGCAGAGAGATCATAAAAACATAAATAAAAAAAAGGAGATCGGTCCTCCTTCTAATAGACCGACAGGAACAAACAGTTCCGCAACAAGAGCAACGGTCGCACCGAGCTCAAAGAAAACGCCATCCATCGGCTTAATAAGTCGATCCAAACATACAACGACAGCCTCAGCGAAAGCGAGGACAGTTGACACGCACTCAGAACTGGACACAGGTCCAAGTACAAGTAGGGGGGCACTAGCCCGGCAGTCAACTGCGATTCAGCCCCCAAAAACGGTCCCGGCCGGAAAGAATGCTACTGCTAGCTCCGGTACCGAAGGATGGCCGCTTGTGAGGGTGGTAGACCCAGCGAAAGCGAGCTACCAGGATCGCAGAAACGCGGCTAGGCTCCTAAGGAGGGTGCACGAAACTCACCCAAAGGAAGGTGGCGATTGAAAGAGGCGATTGATAGAGCGAAAGCGATCATCCCTGATTTCAACCCTGACTTCAAACCAACACAATCGGCTCCGAAACGACAGCGATCCTCGGAGGAAAATAAGCCAAACGCAAAAAGGCACAAATCAATGGGCGTGACGCCCAGAAGATCGTTTGCGGAGGTTGCAAAAGACCGCCTGATCATAGGAGTTCTGGACGAGAACCACCCAGAAGGTATGATCCCCAGGGCCCAGTGGAAATGGATCGAGGCCGAGCTAACGAAAGTGGCACTGAAGGTTATTCTGGAGAACCCCGGTCCCCCGCCTGCGTGCGAAGACTTAGGCTGGCACCAAGGCCAGATAAAAATTATAGCTTGCGACGATGAGAGATCGGTTCAACTGTATAAAGAGGCCATCTCCAAAGTCGGCGAAGTGTACCCAAACGCCAAGCTAGTGGTCGTGGACAGGAAGGATATTCCGTCCAGGCCGCGAGCAAGGGTTTGGTTACCTTCAACCGTCGAAGACCCGGAAGAGATTATGAAGCTCATTCGGGTCTGCAATCCGGACATCCCAACGCAGGAATGGAGGTATGTCAAAACTCTCACCAACAAAAATAGCGCAGAAGAATCGAAAGAGCAGAAGCGCGCCACCATGCAGGCTCTCCTGCTCCTCACAGAGAATTCAATCGAACCATTAGCGAAATGCGATGGGCATCTGAGATACGGTTTTGTAAAGGTGAAGCTTCACATTTACAAAACAGATACAGATGCAATTGAGTTCCTCGCCACTAAGGAAGGTGAAAAGCACATGGGCGAACTAGAACCCATGAGCGAAACCGAGCCAATGAGCGAAGACAACCGGCCCACCGAAGAAGAATACGCCTCTTCAGGCTCAGAAATGGGCTTAGGGAGGCTGTACTTCGAACGGGAGGGTAAGTACCACACACAACAGCGTAAGTATTCCGAAAGGGAACTTTTATGCGAAAGCAAAGAAGACCCAGACATAACGCTAACAGCTGATGCATCTTCTACAGATAAACCTTCATCACTGTAAAGAAGCCTGCCTTGCCCTCCTGGAGCGTCTGGCAGAAGATCAGCCGGACGTAGTCCTCATCCAGGAACCCTGGGTACGGAATGGCGAAATCTGCGGTCTGAGGACATCAGGGTATAAAGTATACAAGACCAATGGTGAAGGTACTAAAAGAGCATGCATAATGGCAAAAGCACATCTTAATATATTTATGATTCAAAATTTCAGTAACGCAGATACTACGACGGTTAGCTGGGAAGTGAGCGGAAGCAACATCTGGCTAACCTCGTTCTACTTTGCCGGAGACGACACAGGTCCACTGCCGTCGCCGCTAATAAGAAGCCTTGTGGAAGACTGTAAAGCACACAACCGCAAACTAGCCCTAGGAGGTGATGCCAATGCCCACCATACCGTATGGGGGAGCTCGGATACAAACGAACGAGGTGAGTCTCTCTTTAATTATATTATATGTAGTAAGCTTTTAGTGTGTAACAAAGGCAACGAACCTACATTTATTACGCGCAATAGACAAGAAGTTCTTGATATTACGCTAGTTTGTCAAACCCTCTACGAAAAGATGACGCAGTGGAGGGTTCTGAATGAACACTCTTACTCCGATCATCGTTACATAGAAATAAAATTTGGGGGAAAAAACTCACGGGCCCCGCCCGCTAGCAGGAACTTGAAAAAGACCAACTGGCATATATATAAACGGGAACTTAAGGAAAGACTTCCAAACTCCCAAAATATTAATATTGAAGACAGAGAATCATTGAACGAACACGTACAAATCCTTACGGAGGTCTGTAGAACTGCGCTAAACAAGGCTTGTCCCTTAATTAAGTATAAGGGGAAGAAAAAGCCGCCCTGGTGGTCAGAAGACCTGTCTACACTAAGATACGACAGCAGAAGACAGTTTAATAGAGCGAAAGCGACACGAGAGAGTGAAGACTGGGACTGCTACTACACTAAGCTAAAAATTTACAAAAAAGAAGTTAGGAAAGCGAAAAGGTCTGGTTGGAGAACGTTTTGTGGAGAAATCGAAGGAACCACAGAGGCCTCCAGACTGCGTAAAATCCTTTCAAAAAAACACTATACCACCGGATACCTCCAAAAACCGGACAGGAGTTGGACTACTTCGAGTGACGAAACTCTGAAGTTGCTAGTGGACACACACTTTCCCAGCAACGAATCATCTAACGTGTTAATCAACAATGGTACAGAAAGACCAAACTCTGACATTGAAGAAATAATCACTGAAACTAAGATAACCTGGGCAGTGAACACGTTCAAACCATTTAAATCACCAGGCCCAGATGAATTATTCCCGGCCCAAATACAACATTCACTAAACTACATCATGGAGTGGTTGACGGTCATATTTAAGGCCGCTCTGAAACTGAAAAGTGTCCCATCAACATGGAAAGAGGTAAAAGTGGTCTTTATCCCTAAAGCGGGAAAAAGTTCACACACGACACCTAAGGATTTCAGGCCAATAAGCTTATCCTCCTTTCTACTAAAAACATTAGAAAGAATTTTAGAAGAGCATATTAGGGCTAACATCAACCCTTATGAGCTCAGCATCTCACAACATGCGTACTGTAAAGGGAAATCAACCGAAACAGCACTTAACTCACTTGTTATAGAAATCGAGAAGTCAATGTATAATAAAGAATTCACACTGGTAGCCTTCCTAGATATCGAGGGCGCATTTAACAACATCCTACCGGATACCATAATAAAGGCACTGACGGACTTCGGGATCTCTGGCGCTCTGGTTGAGTTCATCAAAAACATGCTCTTGAGCAGATTGGTGATCGCAACCCTAGGGGACTCAGAGATCAAGAAAAAAGTTAGCAGAGGAACACCTCAAGGCGGTGTGCTGTCCCCTCTCCTATGGGTGCTGGCACTAAACTCATTGCTAAAGAGCCTAGAGGAGAGAGGACAACACGTTGTAGCCTATGCGGACGATGTTGCATTGGTAGTAAGGGGGAAATTCCCCAATACACTCATAGAAGTCATGCAGGATTTACTAAACATGGTTGAAAACTGGTCAAAAGCAAATGGGCTAAGCGTCAACCCCAATAAAACTGAACTCATCCTATTTACCAGGAAACACAAAATTCCAAATATAACTCCTCCGACTCTAGGTGGAACGGCACTGTCATTCAGTGATGAGGCCCGCTACCTAGGTCTAATACTAGACCGAAAGCTAACATGGAAGGCAAATGTCGAAGATAGAGTAAAAAGGGCGACAATAGCACTATACTCTTGTAAACAGCTAATAGGACTAAGTTGGGGTCTCTCCCCATCTATCGTATACTGGCTTTACACGGCAATTGTCAGACCAATCCTAACATACGGCATATTAGTATGGTGGCCAGCTTTAGATAAATTGTACGTCAAAAGAACTATGGCACACGTACAAAGAATGGCCAGTCTTTGCATCTGCGGGGCCCTCAGAACCACACCCACAGATGCACTAAATATTATTCTTAACATTTTACCAATAGAGCAGTACGGTAAGCAAACAGCTGCCAAAGCAACTCTCAGACTAAGAGAAATCGGCCTACTCAGAACGTACCAAAGAGGGCACTCCTCAATTTTAGAACAATTCCCCTGCATTCCCAGCACAACGGATTTCTGTAGGACCAAGGACATCAATTTCGATAAATCCTTTGTCACAGTATTTCCCTCCAAAGAGGAATGGGATAACGGGCTCATTGTCAAGATAAATGACTTAAATATCTACACAGATGGCTCAAAACTAGACAACCAAGTAGGCGGAGGGGTCTACATCGACAAACTCGGAGTATGCCAATCATTTCGCTTGCCTGATCATTGCAGTGTATTTCAGGCGGAAGTCACTGCCATAAAAGAGGGACTTAAAGAGATAAAAACGAGAGTATTATCCGCAAATGAAGTCTTCATTTACTCGGACAGTCAAGCAGCAATAAAAGCGCTGGAATCAAAAACACACTCATCAAAAACAGTTCTAGAATGTTTTAAACTACTAGATGACGTATCTAAGTGCTACAAGGTGCACCTTATCTGGGTACCAGGCCACAGAAACATTGCAGGAAATTGTAAGGCGGATGAACTTGCAAGAACCGGTACAACGCTCGGTCTCGAACCAGATAAGGCGCTGATACCCATGCCCATAGCCACTTGTAAATTACTTATAGACAGGGAAACCATCAAAAAGGTAAATACAATCTGGCAAAACCTCACAACATGCGAACTAAGCAGACAGACATGGCCGAACTGGAACAGCGGTCGATCGAAGATCTTGCTAAGATTCAACAGAGAATCTATAAGAAAAATGATAGGTGTTTTAACTGGTCATTGCTTAATAGGCAGCCACGCTAGAAGGTTAGGACTCCCTTACTTTGATTTCTGTAGAAGCTGCCTTAATACAGAAGAAGAGGAAACAGTCAGACACCTTTTATGTGAGTGTGAAAGCCTAGCTATGAGAAGGCTGCGCACTCTCGATACAGCATTTCTAACCGATGTAGCGGACATAGCCCATCTAAAACTAACGAAGCTCTGCTCGTTTATTAAAGCAACCGGATGGTTTGAAAAGGAACACGTAGAGTAAGGATAAGCTCCAGTGGTATCACAATGGACCTGCCGAAGGTCTAAGTGTGTCTTGCGACAACCACCCTACCTACCTACCTATTAGGTCGTTCTGTACTTACAAATCTAACTGTCTTTATTGACTATTGTATCTCAGCATTATTATCTGGGCGCCAAGTTGATTGCATTTACACCGACCTTTCTAAAGGATCGACAAAGTTTCACATACGGTGTTGATCGACAAGCGAGCTTGCCTGGGTTTTCATTCTACATTTCTGTAATGGCTTAAATCCTTTGTAAATCGAAGGCGGTGCGTTGTCACACTCTATGATGTTGAATCTGCACCTTTTTTCGTACCCTTTAGCTTACCACGAGGTAGCATTCTGGGTGTATTGCTGCTTATTCGTTTATAAATCACATTGGTGATTACTTTTCGGTAGCCAACTTTCTATTATACGCCGACGATATGAAGATTTATTCAGTAATTAAGTATACCGAAGACGTGATGAAACTCCAATCCGAACTAGATAGTGCTTGGAGCTTGATCACATCTTTTTCGTGAAATATTAAAAAGGCGTCTATGTTTCTCTTTCAATATCGCGAAATTTATAAAAAACTCAGAACAGCTCCTCTGGAAGTAACTTCCGATCCCTTTAGGAAGTTAAGGAATATGGCTTTATTTTTTATATTAAATTTTCATTCATCAGTTATATTAATTTGGTCTTCGCATCTAGAGTATGCTCCAAGTTTCACCAGTTACACATTGAAAGGATAGAATGCTTGCAGAAGGTGTTTTTTGCGCGCGTTTCTCTCCAACAGACAGCTGCTGATGCTACGAAGAATATTGATGGGATCTCGGTTGGAGCACTGCCCAAGACTGTCGAAGAAAGGATCGCTCAGTGAGCTTAAACGTCGAGTAGCCAAACCCGACATTTACAGAGAAAGTGCTGAACAGTATTCTTCTCTGAAAGGTTCTCACAGCTTCTGCAATGGTGGTTAAATGGTAAACCTAGTCATTCCGTGTTTGTGTCGATCGTCCAATGGCCACTACGAGTTTGGAAATTGAATGGCGAGGAGCCCCCACGACTTTTTGAGCCTTGCGTCTTTTGTATTGGGGCCAAAGCTTTTTCAAAATTGCACATGAAGAAATGGAGCCCTATCTTTTCTACACTTTCCCAAGAAATACGTTTTGCAATTCCCCTTTGACAATTATCAGGGGGATACCGATGAGCGGGTAGGAAATCTCTGAGACCAATTCAGTTGATACCTTTCTGGCAAGTTCATCAACAATTTCATTTCCCTCTATGTTCCTATGTCCTGGAACTAAGATCAGAGAAATGTTACCTGCACACCCGAGATATTTGATCTCCTCCTTACTGCAGTTGACCAGTTTGGATCTGAACCAGAGCCTTGATCACGGTTTGACTATCGGAAAATATGTTAATATATCCCTCGCTCCCACGTTCCCTAAGCATTTTGCATAGCTGCTTGAAAAACACTTGCAGTATTCGGAAGCTTTACGGAAATATATTAGATAAATTGGCTTATTTAGAGAAAACCTTTGCTCTCGAACCATGACAGCGGTTTGTTTGCGAAAAAACTAAGATTGTGTTGGTGATATACGTAAAACATATTATCACAGTTTTCGCAACTGTTGCTTCGTTGACACCTGAACAACAACTGATTGGGCGCATGTGTGAATGCATGTGAAGTGATCGTGCAGAATTTGCCTCACAAATCACCCTCGTGACATAGCAGCCGAAGTTCCCCTCACAATTTTGTTGTTCACCATAGTTATTGATCAAACCTACCTAATCTATCATCCTTGGAATTCTGCTGCCGAATGTCCGGTGACGTGACAGCCGAGAGCTACTCGCTCAATTTCGTTTCTCACATAGCTAAAGGCCAAAGCTGGTAGTCTATCATCCTTGACAAATTGGACTAGTGTAGGCTGAACTTTATTAATTAGTTTAATGGTGATACAGAGATTAGCAATTGAAACTTCGAAGGACATCACCATGCAAAAAAATACCATTTGCGTGCATTGAAAACAGACAGAAGAGAGACTACTTCAGCAGCCAACCTTTAGTAAGATGGTGAGATAGCGCAAAACCAGAAAGTTTGACTGCATGGATAACACATCTTATGTATATGTGTATATGTATGTGTATGTATTATATTGCGTGTGCAACATGTATAAGACTTGCTTGTGTGTTCGTTGGCGAGTGTTGCACGTATGCAAATTACAATTTTTGGACTGAGAAAATTCCTCAACAATTCAAAAATTTCATGTTGGCTAAGCTATCCACAAATACATATGCATGAAAATATATATGTACATACAACGAACCTGTATTATTGTGCAAATTAAGACTCTATACGCCTTTCATCTCACTCGTTTCAAATAACGATAACAAACAAGCAGGTTGTGTTTTCCATTTGCAGATATTTCCTAATTTGCAATTTAATTACCTTTTTTGTATGGCAAGAGCATACCAATACAATCGATATGCCATATGTATGCGCATTCCCTAATGTGTGGATGCACGCACCTACATAACTGCGTATTATTGTGTAAATGAATATTCGAATGCAAAATTTGCCTGGAAGTATTTGGGCATTGCGATAAGTTGCAATATTTCTGGATATCCTTACAAGATACTGGAATAACTATTTGCACAGCTTAACATGGAGTTATGGAGCACAAATACAAGACATACTATACATACATACATTCATACATACATATGTGGAAATATCTAAACTGGGTGAAATGAATAGTTTGTTGAAGAAAGGAGTTTCTTATTTCAAGTATTAATAATGTACCAGATGTAGATGCAGCGGATTTTGGGTTAGGAAAAGCATCAAATTGCATGGTATTTTAAATCAGATGAAACAATTAAATTGAAATTCAATTCGACTTTAAGGCTTGCACTTAACTTCCACTAAGCACGGATCAAAAACAATAAAGCTCCTGGCCCAGACTGTGGACTCCGTCGCACTAAAGTGGCAATTCGAAGTCATATCGGCATTTTTGTAGATATCTAATACTGTGGGCAAAAAGTAAGGTGAATTTGGTTGTAAAATGAAAAATCTTTATTTATTCTTATAAATCAATTTCATCCCCTTCAATATAATCCCCTCCCGATGAAATACACTTATGCCAACGATTTTTTCAATCCCCGTAACATGCCAAATAGTCCATTTCCGGTATAGCCATCAGCACCTTCTTCGATTCAGCTTTTATCTCCTCAATCGACTCGAAACGGTTTCCCCGGAGTGGCCTCTTGAGTTTTGGGAATAGCCAGATGTCACACGGAGCCAAATCAGGCGAATACGGTGTTTGCGGAACGATACGCGTGGAATTTTTGGCGAAATGGTCACGAAGAACGAGTGCAGTGTGAGACGGTGCATTATCGTGGTGCAAAAACCAAGAGTTGTTGACCCATAATTCTGGTCTTTTTAGACGAATTTGCTTCACGTAAACGACGCATAACGCTCAAATAATATTCCTTATTAACAGTTTCGCCAGGTGGAAGGAATTCATAGTGCACCACACCACGAAAATCGAAAAAAACTGTCATCATGACCTTTATTTTTGAACGACTTTGACGTGCTCTTTTCGGTCTGGCCTCGCCTTTAGCACAATATTCGCTTGATTGGTCGGTTGTTTCAGGGTCGTAAGCATAAATCCAAGTCTCATCTCCCGCAATGATGCATTTGAGCTTCTCCTGATAGTCTGAAAGCATTCTTTCACACACATCAACGCAACGACTTTTTTCCAAGAAATTGAGAGTTTTCGGTACAAACGAGGCTTAACTTTTCGTAGGCCCAAATGGTCTTTCAAAATGGTTTTCACAGATCCTTCTGATATTCCGATCATATCAGTAAGGTCTTTAACAGTCAACCCACGATTTTTGAGCACTAACTCCTTCACTTTATTGACGTGTTGGTCATCTGTTGACGTCGATGGTCGTCCGGCGCGCTCCAAGTCATCAACACGTTCTCGACCCTCTTTGAAGTCTTTGTACTACTTATAAACGTTTTTCTGCGACATGGTCGAATCACCAAATGCCTTCTGCAACATGCTAAACGTTTCCGCAGCCGAAATTTCATTCCGCAAACAAAATTTGATGGCACTTCTCTGCTCAATCAAATCAGACATTGTAAAAATCGAAAAATGCACTCTTGGTCGTTTGGTAAACACAAGCGTAAATATATTACTGACATTCACATGAAAGTTGGCCCAGATGTTATTAACAGTGCTGCCAACTCATGAAAAAATAACTAGAGCGAAATTTTAATCCAGCGAAGTTTGACAAATAAACTCACCTCACTTTTTGCCCACAGTTGTACAATACATCCCTAAAAGAAGGTACATTTCAAACTCAGTGAAAGTTACAGAAACTGGCGCTGATTCCAAAAGGACCTAAGCCTGCGGAAGATCCTACAGGCTACCGCCTCCTTTGCATGCTCGACACCGCAGGCAAAATTCTAGAACGGTTGATCGCTAATCGCCTTGAGGCTGCTATTGATGACGCAGGTGGTCTATCATCCTCGCAATTCGGATTTCGTAAGGCTCGCTCAACCACAGATGTTGTAGCTGCAGTTAAAACCATTGCGTAGAAGGCAATCGAAGGAACTGGGTGGTTATACGGTAGCAAGGAGTACTGCCTAATGGCAACGCTAGACGTAAAGAATGCCTTCAATACCGCAAGCTGGAACCAGATCGTGAAGGTGCTTGATTGCCTCCAGGTTCCAACGTATATACGCAGGATTATCGTCAGTTAATTCACTGACAGAACCCTTTGCTATAATACCGATGCGGGTGTTAGGGAATATAAAATAACTGGCGGAGTTCCACAAGGCTCAGTCCTAGGCCCCTTGCTGTGGAATATTATGTATGACGGAGTTTTGCGTCTCTGTTTACCTCTAGGGTCAAAAATTACAGGGTTTGCTGACGGTATCGCTGTTATGGTCGTAGCTAAAGTAGTCCACCAAGCTGAGGCAACCTGCAACCAGGCTGTCGGCATGGTAAAAGAATGGCTGCGCAAGAATGGTCTAACTCTTGCGGATCATAAGACGGTAGCAGTGCTCATTAGCACCAGGAAGAAGGTGGAGTCGGCAAATATAATGGTGAGCGAAAATACCATAGGATCGAAGCTGTTCATTAAATACCTGGGCGTAATAATCGACCATAGGTTGAATTTCAGAGATCACCTATCATACGCGAGCAGCAAAGCGGCAGAGGCAGTAACAGCACTGACGCGCATAATGATGAACACTAGAGGCCCTAGGCAAAACGGCAGGAGACTACTTAATACCGTGGTCTCATCGATCTTGCTGTAGGCAGCTCCAACATGGGCGGATGCAACTAATTGCAGCTCATATGTGAATGGTATGAAATCAGTGTATCGACTGAGTGCCCTCAGAGTGTGCTGCGCGTTTCGAACGCTATCAGAAGACGCCATTATAGTTATTGCGGGACTAGTCCCAATCAATTTAATGGCAAAAGAGTACGCTGAAGTTTACAAAACAAAGCTACTTCAGAACGACAGACCATACGCAAGGAAGCAAGAGAGCGTAGTTTGCGTTCATGGCAGGAAAAATGGAGTTCGTCCCGGAACGGACGCTGAACGTACTGACTGCTTCCCTTAATAGCCAAGTGGGTTAACCGTGAACATGGACAGTTAGACTATCATCTGACCCAAATACTGACGGGACATGGGTGCTTCAAATTCTATCTATATAGGTTTAAGCACGAAAACGAACCGTACTATTCTCATTGTGCACCAGCTGTAACAGACGCAGAACATGTTTTGTTTGTCTGTCCGCGATTTGTGTTCGAAAGGGAGGAATTAAGCACTAGGGTGGGGATGCCCATTGCGGCTGATAACCTAGTATGTAATATGGCAAAAATAGTAATCTCCAAACTGCGTCGCGCTGAACAACAGCGCAGATCTTCATGAAGACACAATAAGCCGCTCCCCTTCCCATCAAGTGATACTTGGCGGTCGACGTCGTTGAACAACACAGCGCAAATTTTCAAGAATTGGCAATAGGCCGCTCCCCCTCCCGCGAAGTCATGCCTAACGGTTGTCCCGCGGTGGCAGGGAAACGGAGCTGGGGTGGGTTTTTAGTGGGTGAGTCGAAAGGCAAGTCCCACACTTTTCGGCTGTCAATGTCTTGTACCACCTCAACCAAAACAAAAAAAAAAACAAACAAAGCACATAAGGGAGCTCTGACATGCCTGTTGAGAACTTCAATCCTAGATGATCTTCTACAAGTGTTCTCAAATATATAAATGCCAAGGAGTTACAGCCCGCATAATAATTTTGTAAAATTTGATTTGATAATGCGCTGGTTTGAACTCTGTCCATGAAACAACAAATGATAGAAAAATATTTTTCTAATAGCAGTCGCTCCTCGGCAGGCAATGGCAGCAAAACCTCCGAGTATATTTCTGCCATGAAAAAGCTTCTCAAAAAAAACCAACTATCGTTCAGACTCCCATCATTAATTTAAGCCATCATTGATTTTTAAGAAGAAGGAAAAGGAGTGATAAATCTGAACAGCTTTCAGCTCAGCGTGGCTAATAGGGTGGAATACCTGGGACGTCTACTGAAGAAGGAATACACCGACTCAACCACATTCAAAACTACAAAATGCAAAACATCAAAGTTATTTATTGCGTATAATAATCGTGTTATTAGACGCCTTGGCGATGCGAATTGCCCAGCTCAGAGTTGCAATTTGATGCAGTTAGACTTTTGTTCGTCGCGTGCCGTGAAGGATCAATGTTGTGTGAACAATTCATTAACGATTCAGGCCCTTAAGACGCATAACGAGCAACCCACTCTCGAGGTAGAGTCGAAAACCGTCTCGGAGGTCTTGGAAAACTAGATTAACAGGCATGTGGTCCTTCAAAACCAAAAATATGAAGACAATGTTTGCTCTTTCGAATAAAACGAAGTACCTCCTGTTTTCAAACAAACAGTCGGCGCACTCGCGTATCGGTAGCTACGTCACTGTTGACAGTTATAATTTCGAGGTTGCAAGGGACTTCGTTTATTTAGGAACCAGCATTAACACAGATAACATTGTCAGCCTTGAAATCCAACGTAGAATCTCTCTTGCCAACAAGTGCTACTTTGAACGAAGTAGGCAACTGAGCAGTAAAGGCCTCTCTCGACGAACAGAACTAACACTCTACAAGGCTCTCATCATGTCCGTCCTAACGTATTGCGCAGAAGCGTGGACGATGACAACATCCGATGAAGCGACGCTTGGAGTGTTTGAGAGAAAGATTCTGCGTAAGATTTTAAGAACTTTGCACGTTGGCAACAGCGAATATCGCAGACGATGAGATGTATGAGCTTTACGACGACATAGACATAGCGCAGCGAATAAAGATCCAGCGGCTACGTTGGTTGGGTCATGTCGTCCGAATGGATGCAAACGCTCCGGCTTTGAAAGTATTCGATGCGGTACCAGCTGGTGGTGGCAGAGGAAGAGGAAGACCTCCTCTGCGTTGGAAAGATCAGGTGGAGAAGGACTTGGCTTCACTTGGTATGGCCATTTGGCGCCGGTTAGCACGAGAAAGAAACGATTGGCGCGCTTTGTTAAACTCGGCCAAAATCGCGTAAACGGTTATCGCGCCAATTAAGAAGAAGAAGAAATCTCTTCGATTTAGTCTCCTTTTAGGCTTACACACTTCGTCCAACGCTGTTCTAGTTATCTAATCCCTTGTCAAAGCCCGAAAAATAGCTATTCGTTTTTTGCAAACACCTCCACATTTGATTGAACTTTTTTCCCCACCAATAATTTCTGTAAATTGGCGAACTAATAGTAGTTCGAGGGATCGGAGGGTGCCAACTCTCAGGAAGTGAAGCGTGTCGGAACCCTATTTTCATTAATTTTGCGACCACAACTGCTGAAACGTGAGCTGGTGGGTGTTGTCGTGATGGAAAAGGAAAATAGCTCGACTTCCTCGATTCAAGCGAATGTCAAACGCAAAGAAATAAAACGCTCTGGCTGAAGCTATATTAGTAACTAAACATAACCTCGATACGCACCAGTGAGCACCATCTCTCTGACTTAACACAGACTTTTCAATCGACCCTCGTACTCTCGGAAGTTCGCCATTTTCTGCTGAGGATTCACCCCGCTATTATTGTAGAAACAGACTTTTCTACTGTTCTGGTGTTTGATGCTCACAGCGGGTTACCCACCGATTTATGCGGCTAGGATAGTTAAAACTGCGATAGTTATGATTCAGCCAGGTACGTTTGTCCTGGTTCAAAGAGACCTAAAATATGATAACTGAAATTGGCCAGTAGTTGACAAAAAAAAAATGCATAAATGAAGCAAAATATGTAAAATAGGAAGTGAGTTATACATATCTACAATTGAAAATATGGTAAAGAACAATTCCTTTCTGGTTACGATATTCAGATTTATAAAAACAAAATATTTTCCCAGAATTTATTGAAATTGTTCTCCATGGGAAGGCAATCATAACCTCAAATTAAATTTCTTTACAAAATATTTATCTTTGTAAAATGTTAATTTGAGTTACCAAGCGCATAAAGCGCTTTTTCGTTTAGAGCCCTTATTCAACTAATATATAAACTTCCATTCAACAATATATCCCCCCTCTCAATAAAGAAAACTTACGCGAGTTACCGCAATGGCACAACGGAGAAATCCGAAATTGCTGAGTAATTTAATTTCCTTGTTCAGCGAGAGCAATGCGTGGAGTACAAATTACCTTCAACACTAAAATTATGCAAATGAATCACCAACAATCATACAAACACACATACATATACAGAAAAGTAACTGCATACTTACAGCGCCAATTATGTATGCACACAAGCCGAAGGGATAAAGAAACGTCAGCCTAAATACACACCCCTCTTTGGAAGGAGGAAGAGGAGTAAAGCAAGAGCTGCCGCTAAACTGCATAAGTCTGCCCCAAAGGGACGTCTATAACAATTAAACTCTGCATAACTCATTGCTTGGCGGGAACGTCAATAAAAAATTACCAACGGTAGTCATGCAAGTGTATGTCCATACATACATACATATATTTGGATATGTGGGAAACGCGCATGTGTGTATGGACCTGTTTACGTATGCAAAAATTTAAATGGTGGTGACATTATTTTTGAGAGGGCACAACATTCTGGCATACATATACATATATATGTATGTGGTTCACTTATCTCTTCCTTTACCCACTCATTCTTATACCCTATTATTCTCGGTATTTTTATAAATGTTACTGCTTTTGAAGTTTCTACAGCTCGTTGACCTCATAGTCATATTCAGTGCAATTGGCTGTGCCAGCTGTAAAAACATTACAACAACAATCTTATAAAATTGTTACTTAATTTTGTTTTCAATTTATTTATTTTAATTTTACTGTAATACTTTACTTTAATAAAAAAAAAAATTATTTAGTTTAATTTTATTTTATCAGGTCAGTCTATAAGTTCGTGCGTTTTTTTAAGGTGGTTTTAGAATTAATAAAAAAGATGTCTAAAGTATTTATTAATCAATAATATATTTTCCTTCATTATTTAAAACGTCTTCCCAACGGTTAGGCAAATTTTTAAATCCCTGCTCAAAAATTTTTTTTGCCCTTGGAGCCAAAATACGCTTCGATATCCCTTTTTAGCTTCTTTTGAGGAGTAGTTCTTGTTACTCATATGGGATTGAAGTCCACGGAAAAGGTGATAATTACAAGGTACAATATCAGGAGGGTATGGTGGATGCGGGATTAGCTCCCATCCGGGCTCGTTCAGCTTGCCTAATGTTGGCCTTGCGGTATGAGGTCTTGCGTTGTCGTTGTCGTGGTGAAACAAAACTTTGCGTCTATTCACTAAAGACGGTGGATTTTTGTTAAGTGCCTCATTCAGGTTTGATAGCTGATGGGAATAATAATCAGCAGTTAACGCCTGGTTTGGTTCCAGAAGTTCATAATAAACAATACCGGCCATATCCCACCAAATATACAGGAGAACCTTCTTGAGGTGAAGGCCATCTCTAGGGGTCGGTTCTGGTGTTTCATCTTTATCTAACCATTGGCATTTGCGAACAGGATTATTATAAGGGACCCATTTTAGTGACGATACGGTTCAAACAACTTTCATTTTCAAGTCGTTGCAGCAGCTGAGAACACACATTCACTCTCTGCTGAAGGTTGGCGACGGAAAGTCTATGCGGAACCCATTTTTCCAGCTTTGAAACCTGTTCCATGCGATGAATTCGACCTCGATCTAATATCGACTGACAAATTTGGTTCAGCTTCCACGAGTTCGAGCAAGTCGTCGGAGTAAAATACTTCAGGACGACCAGCGTGCGGGGCCTCCTCCATGTCACAGTTACCACTTCGGAATTTTGAAAACCACTTACACTCACGGTATCTTCTCCGTGAACAGTGTTTATTTCTGCAGCAGCAGTTGTTGCATTTTTACCACTTTTAGAAAAAAAAATACAAAATATGCCTCTTAAACGCGTTCGAAGATTCCATTTTATTTTTTAACAACAAAATCACTTGGTGAATGCACAATATATTATATCACAGAAAATATAGGGTTATCAATTAAGAGGAGTTTTTTTCATTTGCGTTTTTTTTACAGATCGCGCGCGAGTTGTGGCAAACTGTCATCGTGGATTTGTTGAACAGCGTTTGGCATTTCATCATGGAAAGACTCACACCGCAACAACGTCTACAAATTGTTCAACTGTATTATGAAAATCAGCGTTCTGTGACAAATATTTTTCGTGCGCTTAGACCGCATTACGGTCAACATAATCGGCCTGCCTTAAACACTATTCGACATAACTACCATCAACAAATTTGAATCCGAATATTCGTTGGTGGATAATTCTCGACCGAATAGACCACGTCCAGCAAGAAGCATTGAGAATATAGCGGTTATAGTGTTATTCACGACATACCAGTCGAAATGCTCGAACGAGTGATTGAAAATTGGACCTTCAGAATGGACCACCTTAAGCGTAGTTGCGGCCAACATTTGAATGAAGTCATATTCAAAAAGTAAATGTCAAAGAATGTCCTTTGAAATGATAAATAAAGGTTTTGAACATAATTTACATTTTTGTTTTTTTTTAACTATTGAAAAAAGCACCTCATGATTGATCACCCTATATAAATAGTTCCGTTATATTCCGCGAATAATTTTTTGTATCCAGAAATCGTACAAAAGTGTTTTTTATTGTATTTAAATTTATTTTTTTTTATTAATATATATATTAACTTATTTAATTTTAATAGATTTTATCGATTTAATTTAGTTTTATTTTATCATATTTGTTTCATTTTACCAACTTTATTTTACTATATATTTTTTATTTTACTTTACTTAATATGATTTAAATTAATTTAGTTTATTTATTTTATTTATACTTTATTTATTTAACTTTAATTTATGTATTTCTTTATTTATTTATTAGAATCCCTACTAATATTATAAATGTGAATGTAAGTTTGTTTGTTACGCTTTCACGCCAAAACTACTTAACCGATTATTATGAAACTTTGTACACATGTTATTGGAGGTGTTAGAAGTAACATAGGATACTTCTTATTAAAAAAAAGGTCTCGAGATATAGGTCAAAACGTGGACCCGGGTAACCTTCGGATGTGTATGTACAATATGGGTATCAAATGGAAGCTGTTGGTGAATGCTGTAGTTCAGAGTATTTGTCATGCCGCTCCGTGACTAGGGTCTCGAGATAGAGACCAAAACGTGGACCCTAGAATGTGTTTGTACAATATGGATATCAACTGGAAGCTGTTGGTGAATGCTTTAGTACAGAGTATTTTTCATGCCGCTCCGTGACTGGGGCCTCGAGATATAGGTCAAAACGTGGACGCGGGTAACCTTTGGTTGTGTATGTACAATATGGGTATCAAATGGAAGCTGTTGGTGACTGCTGTAGTTCAGAGTATTTTTCATGCCGCTCCGTGACTAGGGTCTCGAGATAGAGACCAAAACGTGGACCCTAGAATGTGTTTGTACAATATGAATATCAAATTGAAGCTGTTGGTGAATGCTTTAGTAAAGAGTATTTTTCATGCCGCTCCGTGACTGGGGTCTCGAGATATAGGTCAAAACGTGGACGCGGGTAACCTTTGGTTGTGTATGTACAATATGGGTATCAAATGGAAGCTGTTGGTGAATGCTGTAGTTCAGAGTATTTTTCATGCCGCTTTGTGACTAAGGTCTCGAGATAGAGACCAAAACGTGGACCCTAGAATGTGTTCGTACAATATGGATATCAAGAATTGCTCATTTCTGGAGGCCAGTTACCTAAACACTGCTCGGGGTTCACAGCAAGAACGAGTACTAGCTGCCAGGGCCTCCAACTGTGACCCAGTCTGTGTTATTATTAGCAAGTCATATTAAATCATAGTAGTTAAGTTGCAATCTTTCAAAAAATTATTTAAAGCAGTTATATTAGTGGTAGAAACAGTAGCCAGTAGAGCAGAAGGTTTGGTGGATCCGAAGTGTTTTTTCCTGAAACTTTCTAAGGTGCCACAATCGTTTAAAAGATGGTCAGCTGATGCGTTATTATCACAAAATGGACATTGTTGTTGGGTACTTCCTGTGAGAAGGTGTTGGTGTTTGAGTCCGATTCTGAGTCTGACGAACTGGCTTGATAAATATCGAGGTGTATTGCTTGGGTATAGAGATGGTTTGCGCCTGTCGTTGCGTTCAGTATACCGATGCCTAAAC
The DNA here is from genome assembly GCF_027943255.1 of Anastrepha obliqua. Lineage (NCBI taxonomy): Eukaryota > Metazoa > Arthropoda > Insecta > Diptera > Tephritidae > Anastrepha > Anastrepha obliqua. Next base: position 38,742,111 of record NC_072896.1, read on the forward strand.
GTATACCATTCTGTCAGTTTAATCGAGTCAGTATGTTTTTTTATATGCCTATGTAAATCAGTCTCTGAATAAACTGGAAACAATGAGCTTGCTGCTGGCATAAGTCGAGCTGTTTCGTCGGCTCGCTCGTTGCCGCGGATGTCTTTATATCCTGGTACCCACATAATGTTGATCTTTTTTAAGTTCCGAATACAAAGGTCTCTTATTTTTTCAACCAATTTTCTACTACTATAAATATTTTGTATGGCTTTAATAGACGACATGCTATCCGTACAAATGAGGAATTTTCCTTTATTCCACTGCGCGAAATCCTCTGCTTTGTATACGGCCATTGCTTCCGCTGTGAACCCCGAGCAGTGTTTAGGTAACTGGCCTCCAGAAATGAGCAATCCTTGTTGATTAACTACAGCGAACGTGGTGTTAGTGCAGGTTTTTGATCCGTCCGTATATAAAAAATTCCAATTCTTGTTCCGGTAGTTTTTTTCTTGTTCTGCGAAGAGTTGTTGATAGGTCGAACTACTTGTCGTAGATTTATTAAGTGCGTGCAGAACGGTGTTAAAATTCGATCTATATATAAACCACGATCGTTGGCAGTTTAGTTTAGTGCAGCTCCTAGGTGGCGTCAAATCAATATCTAAGCTATACGAAATACAGCGGCAAATTGTGCACTTGAGCCCGTATCTACGTTTGTGTCGGAACACCGATATGTAATCCTTGTGCAAAATATGATTAGTAGTAGAAAAGAGTTTCGGAATTAGTAGCCATGTCGCTTCGATTACACGTTTCTTTATAGTAGTAGGGAGACCAGTTTCTGCCAAAACGCATTTAACGGGGGATGCTGGGAACGCGTTTATATTACGACGAACAGCAGTATGGTATGGATCATCAAGTAGCTTAATAATAGTATTGGCGGTCCATCCGTACACAGGTAGACCGTAGGCTATCTTAGAAAGTATCATTGCTCTAGTGATATTGACTAAGGATATTGTATGGATTATTGACGTGATAACGTCTTATAATTCGATTTAACAGGCTGCACGCACGAAAAAATGTGTCGTTACCTTGCTCATTAGTGTTACCTTGCTCATTTGTCGTTACCTTGCTCATTAGTCGTTACCTTGCTCATTGCCGTTACCTTGAATGAACTGCAAGCGAAAGCGCGAAACGAACGACAAAGCAAACAAAGCAAACGAACGGCAACGTTCGACATCTTGCTCTCTCCTACTTAAGTGAGCGTATATATGCATGTATATGCGCATATGTACATATATAAATGCACGTATTTGTATTTGCAGATGCCTTCTTATTGATTATTATTAATTTGATTCACTTGAAGAATTTAAAATAAAACCAAGTTTGTTAATAATACCTGTTGTTTTAATGTTATTATTATTAATTTTTTTATTATATATGAAGGAAAAAATGTATGGTAATATTAATACCTTATAAGATATGTTGTATACTAATATATGTATATAAACATGCATATACATATACAATTTCGCGCAATTTTCAAAAAGAACAAATCTATATGTAAAGATGCATACAAGTCATATGGACATATCAAATATACGAATCTATTCCGTACGCAAGCAAATGTAAGCTAATGTGCTTGAACTGCAAGCGAGAGCGCGGAACGAACGACAAAGAGCACAATCGGTCCCCGCGTTCGGCACGTTCGACCTCTGGCTCTGTCCTACTTGAGTGAGCATATATATGTATGTATATGCGCATATGTAGGTATATAAATTCACATACTTGTACTTGCATATGTCTTCTTCCTGTGTGCATGATAATGAACCGTTTCTCTGTTGAGAATAAACGATGATAGGAAAAATAGGAAATGAAAGGGAGTGTTTCAAGTGCAATGTGTCTTGAGAAAGTCAAATCGATGATGATGCCTCTTAGTGTTGTTGACTTATTAACGTCTGATGCACAATCGAAATTGAAGATATCTTTCATGAATTTGATAAATGTTTCGTCATTTTTCACGTTTGTGTAAATGTAACTTGATCAACTCCATTGCAATTCCATTTACCTCCTCCTCTATATCCATACAAAATATCTATCAAACAAATAAAATTAAAATTTTGTTTTGAAAATTGCAACCATTCCATCAATATTTTCTTATGACGTTGCCACGTTAAACTATCGTCAGTAAACCGACTTTACAGGCAACCTCTTTTTTTAATTTAATTTTATTTCACTTTACTTTACGTTAATATACACTCCTCACAAAAATTAAGGGAGCAAGAAAAAAATTCAAATTTTTTCAGGTTTTTTGACGGACTGTATCTATGTGAAAAATGATCGTACCAGAAATTTAAAAAAAGCATTTTGAAGCTCCAGGGCTCTACTTTTCGAATCCGTGGAGCAAAGATTTTGCCAGGCCACGGTTTCAACGCAATCTGAAAAAGTATGACGAAAAAAAAATTTTCCAAATTTTTATCTTTCTTTCTTGGGCTCCACGGGCTCGAAAAAAATTTTTTCGATAAAGCGATCATATGGACCAGAAAGCCTGATTATTCAGCTTCATTTTCCTTTTTTTAAATTCTTCCTACGTCCATGTGTCACGGAGATATCCGGAATTGAACAAGAAAGGACCCTTTTGTCCTCAAGCAGCGATATCTCGACAACGAATGGTCGCATCGGAAATTGGAGGACGGTTTTGGAATCTGCAATAAATTCCCCATAAAATTCCGTGTAGACGTTTCACGGCGAAATTTTTTTTTTCTTTCAGTACTTCCCTGCAAAAAGTGGAAAAAATTGAATTTTTCTCTTGATTTGGAAAATCGGCTGTATCACCCGCAAATATTGAGCATTGAGCAACGGTTTTCAGGGTTTTTTTTCACCTTAATGTATCCCTAATAACCCTGTAAATTTTTAGATTGATCCACTGAACCGTTTTTCCGGGCCGATCAATCAAAATTTTTAAAAAAATTAAAGGAACAAGATGTTTACCCTTAAACATTTTGTAATTTTTTTGAAATGGAAAAATCTTTTTTTCTCTCACTTTTTTTCTCAATTCTGCACCAGATACTGCATTAGTTCAAAAAAAGAAACACAAAAAAAAATTTCGAAAATTTTCGAAAAAAAAATTTTTTTTTGAAAAAATTTTTTGAATTTTTTTTTTTTTTTTTTCTTTTTTCATAAAGTTATAGCCTATCAACAAAGCATAAAAAAAGGTCTACACCTTAATTTTCGTATTAAAAAATTTATCGAACAAATTAAAAGTTGATACCCCCAAGGCAGGTCGAATATTCGTTTTACGAATATTGGAGCAATTAATTTTTCTGCGTTACACAAAGTGTCTAAAAAACAGTTTTTTTAAGACTATCCTGCTTTCCTGGTTAAAAAAACCAAACAACAGTTTTTGTCAAAACTCGAGATTTTTAAATTTTTGGTAAAAAAAAATTAATTCAAAGTTTTCGCAAACTTAATTTTTTTTTAATTTTTCATCATGCCTCGCCGGCATTTATCCGCGCCAGAAGTCGCTCGATTAGTGACTCTTGTAGAAGAAGGTCACACTTATCGTGAAGTTGGGCAACAACTGAACGTTAGCTCCTCTGTCGTATCTCGGGCTTATAATCGGTATTTGGAAACGGATGGCTATGAACGACGAGCTGGACAAGGTCGTCGTCGCGTGACCACCCCTCGCGATGATCGAACGATCGTTCGACGTGTTCGTCAAGAACCGTTTATTCCTGCAAACGTTGTCGCCCGGAATGTTCCAAACCGTCAACAACAACGACAACGACAACAGCAACGGCAACGACGACAACAGCCGCGGAACGTTTCTGTTCAAACGATTCGAAATCGTCTCCGTGAGGCTGGAGTGCGAACAAGAAGGGCTGCCCGAGTTCCGATGTTGACAACCGCGCATTGTCGTGCCCGGTTGGCTTACGCTCGCCAACACGCTAATTGGACCATGAGGCAATGGAACAATGTTCTGTTTTCTGATGAGTGTCGAGTTTGCTTGTATGGTAATGACCGAAGATCCCGAGTTTGGCGTTGTCGGGGAGAGCGATTTTCACGAAACTTCACTCAGTCCGTAGCTGCTTATAATGGAGGATCAATAATGGTTTGGGGAGGAGTTTCACGGTTCACGCGAACTCCTTTGGTTATTATCCGCCAAAATCTGAATGCTAGACGTTACATTGACGACATCTTGCGACCCGTTGTCTTGCCTCTACGGCAAAACACTAGGGGATTCATTTTTATGCAAGACAATGCTCGCCCTCACACAGCAAACATCACCCGTCAGTTTTTTGGAAGACACGAAATAACGTTGTTGAGGCATCCAGCGATGAGCTCTGATCTTAACCCAATCGAGCATGTCTGGGATATCCTGAAGCGTCGATTACGTCGGTTTCACCCCAACATTAGAACCTTACCTGCATTAGAGCGGGCGTTAGTTGAAACGTGGCGACGGATTCCGCAGAGAATGATTCGAAACTGCATTTCGAATATGCCTCAAAGGTTGCAGGCTGTTAAGAGGAACAGAGGTGGCAATACGCGGTATTAGCCCACACACACACACACACACACACACAATCTTTAGAGAATGAGTTTGGAGTCTCAAAATACTGTGGAAGTGACGAGCCACGGGGTCTCATTCTCTGAGAAAACCACACACATACACGTGCGTAAGCACAAAAGAAGCGTGAATCCGACCGAGCAACCTCCACGTGGTGCGCTTTGGGTAACGCAAATGCCGGCGGTGGATGTTCCAATCCACTTTTATGTGGAATAATTTCAGTATTTGACTCAAATTTAAAAAAAAAATTTTTTCAAAAAAAAAATTTTTTTTTCGAAAATTTTCGAAATTTTTTTTTGTGTTTCTTTTTTTGAACTAATGCAGTATCTGGTGCAGAATTGAGAAAAAAAGTGAGAGAAAAAAAGATTTTTCCATTTCAAAAAAATTACAAAATGTTTAAGGGTAAACATCTTGTTCCTTTAATTTTTTTAAAAATTTTGATTGATCGGCCCGGAAAAACGGTTCAGTGGATCAATCTAAAAATTTACAGGGTTATTAGGGATACATTAAGGTGAAAAAAACCCTGAAAACCGTTGCTCAATGCTCAATATTTGCGGGTGATACAGCCGATTTTCCAAATCAAGAGAAAAATTCAATTTTTTCCACTTTTTGCAGGGAAGTACTGAAAGAAAAAAAAAATTTCGCCGTGAAACGTCTACACGGAATTTTATGGGGAATTTATTGCAGATTCCAAAACCGTCCTCCAATTTCCGATGCGACCATTCGTTGTCGAGATATCGCGGCTTGAGGACAAAAGGGTCCTTTCTTGTTCAATTCCGGATATCTCCGTGACACATGGACGTAGGAAGAATTTAAAAAAAGGAAAATGAAGCTGAATAATCAGGCTTTCTGGTCCATATGATCGCTTTATCGAAAAAAATTTTTTCGAGCCCGTGGAGCCCAAAAAAGAAAGATAAAAATTTGGAAAATTTTTTTTTCGTCATACTTTTTCAGATTGCGTTGAAACCGTGGCCTGGCAAAATTTTTGCTCCACGGATTCGAAAAGTAGAGCCCTGGAGCTTCAAAATGCTTTTTTTAAATTTCTGGTACGATCATTTTTCACATAGATACAGTCCGTCAAAAAACCTGAAAAAATTTGAATTTTTTTCTTGCTCCCTTAATTTTTGTGAGGAGTGTATTTTATATCTTTCAATTGTTTATCGTTATTTTTATTTATTCTATTTTGTGCTAATTTATTTAATTTCTTTTTTTAATTTTATTTATTTTTTTTAATTTTTTTTTTCATTTTATGTAACAATTATTCCATATGATTTAATTTAGTTTCATTTAATTTATATTATTTTTATTTATTATATTTCAATTTATTGTATTTTGTTTCATTTTGCTTTATTTCATTTTATTTCATTTTAATTACTTTATTCAATATGACTTATATTAATTATTTTGTCTTTTTAATTTTACTTTAGTTAATTTAATATATTTTTTATAATTTTTTTGGTAATTTTATTTCATTTCGTTATATTTCAGTTTAATTTGTTTTGTTTAATTAAATTTTTTTTTTATTTTTATTTATTTCCTACATTCGTGTAGCATTATTTAAGATGATTTTATTTAATTTTTATTATTTCTATTTATTTTGTTTTAATATATTGTATCTTATTTGTCTTTACTTTATTAAATTTAATGTTACTTTGTTTTACTTTATTTAATATGAATGATATTAATTATTTTTTTAACACTAATAATTATTTTATTCGGCCAAAATCGCGTAAGTGGTTATCGCGCCAATTAAGAAGAAGAGAATACTTATCTTATACTTACATTCTATTTTATTTCCTTATATTTAATTTTAATTTTTTTTTTATTAAATTTTTTTCTTTTTATTTTTAATCTTATTTAATTTCATTTTTTATTATACTTTATTTGGTTGGTTGGTTTAAGGGTGACCCCGCATCGGAGTGCCACATAGACCGCAAGTTGGGTCCGTTGTGTTGCCCTAGAGCTCATTATTTTAAATGATTTCCCCACCTAACCGAGATTTTTATTGTAGATTTTGGTCAAAGATATTAATTCGTTTCGAAAATTTGATGAGAGATTCGATTTTCAGGTCCGAGAGTACTGAAAGATTGTCAATTGTTGGAGAGCCTAGAAGAGCGAGTCGACTTCTGGCTAGACCCGGACAACTGCACAGCAAATGTCTGCTCGATACTTCCTCATCTTCGTCCTCGCAGTATCTGCACAGGTCGTGTTGAGGAACCCCGAGCCGACGTGCGTGAGTGCCCAAAAGGCAGTGGCCGGTGATAAGAGATGTTATATGCCTTAGTTCGTGTTTCGAAAGACTTATAAGGGTTTTTGTCTGTTTCAGATTGTAGGATGGCCAGATTTGTCTGGTCGTAACGCAAGTAGTTTCCACTCGCCACCTCCGATCAGCAATGCTGTGAAATTCTCGATCGATGAGCATTTTACATGTTGAGAGCGGAATGTGGATTGTGGGTAAGTTACTAACATTTGATTGCGCAGCTCCAGCTCTTGCGAGCTCATCAGCTTTGCAGTTACCTTCGAATCCACTGTGACCCGGTATCCAGATAACTTGGACAGAATTCTGAACACTTATCTTGTTAAGAGATAAGAGACAGGATCGAACCACATCTGAGTGGGTATAAGAGGAGCTGAGTGCTCGAACGGCCGCTTGACTGTCGGTGAAAAAGCGGATATCCTCTAGTGATATTCTATTTTCTAAGAGAGTTTTCGCAGCATACCAGATAGCGCATACTTCCGCTTGGAATACGCTACAGTAGTCGGGTAATCTAAATGATAGATTGATGTGAGGGGAATTGGAAAAGATTCCAAATCCCACTTTGCCGTCTTGTTTTGAACCATCTGTATATATAGTCAGAGGGCCATCGATTTCGGTAAGATTTGTCTTCCATTCTTCCCTGGTTGGGAGTGAACAGGAGAATAGCAAGGGTGGTGATGGAAGACTTACATGATAGTCTATGTCGGAAGAGATAACAGTGTTCCTGTTCAGTATGGCCGAATGGCCAAGATACTTATTCCATTTCGATATAGCATTCATGCGTGTCGCTGCTTTCGCTGCAATCGCTTTGCCAGCCAGATCGATAGGGAACAAGTGAAGCAGCGTGTTTAGAGCCTTAGTAGGTGTTGTACTTAAGCATCCTGTTATCAGAAGGCAGGCTGTTCTTTGAACTCGATCAATTGTGGCTACTCTACACCGTTTTTCGAGTGCTGTCCACCATACAACCACACCGTAGAAGAGTATCGGTTTGATGATCGAGGTATATATCCAATAAATGATCCGAGGTGAAAAACCCCAGGTTTTGCCTATAGCTTTCTTACAAGTATAGAGAGCTATGAAAGCTTTTTTACATCTGTTTTCGATGTTCAATTTCCAACTCAACTTCCTATCTAGAATAACTCCTAGATATTTAGCTGAATCAGATAGAAGTAATGATTCCCCTTTTAAAGTTATTGTTTGCAGTGGAGGAGATTGTTGTTTCCTATTGAAGAGAACAAGATCTGTCTTTGCTGGATTCGCATTTAGTCCGCATTCGGTGCACCATTTTGACAGAATATTGATTGAGCGTTGCATGAGCTCAGTGAGGGTATTCAGGTGTTTGCCTGACACGCAGAGAGCAATGTCATCTGCATAGGCTACAACCTTGCAGCCTGCTTTTTCGAGATTTCGAAGCAAACTGTTTACAGCGAGATTCCAGAGAAGGGGTGAAAGTACTCCGCCTTGGGGAGTGCCTTTGACGGCGTACATTCTCATGCGGCTTACCCCAAGCTCTGAAGTGATTATTCTATTTTGGAGCATTTGTTCGATCATCTTTCGGATGGAGTAATTGATACCCAATTTGGCAATTTCAGACAAAATAGCGTTGGGTTCAATATTATTAAAAGCACCTTCTATGTCCATAAATGCGACAAGAGAGTACTCTTTATTGTGAAGGGAAGTTTCCACTGTTTGCACCAGTGAATGAAGTGCCGTTTCAGTCGATTTCCCTTTAGTGTAGGCATGTTGTGCCTCAGAGATCAACTTAGTATCAAGTTGGGTTTTGATTTGCTCATCTAAGACTTTTTCAAAAGCCTTTAAGCAAAAAGAGGTTAGGCTAATGGGCCTGAAGTCGTTTGGTTTGCAGTGTGAAGGCTTTCCCGTTTTCGGAATGAATACTACCTTCGATTTCTTCCAAATTGTCGGAAGATAAGAGAGATTTAAACACTTGTTAAAGATCCTTGTTAACCAAGGCAGTAGAATTTCCAGTCCTTCTTGAAGTTCTGCTGGAATGATGTTGTCAGGACCTGGTGATTTAAATTTTTGAAAGCTTAGTATTGCTGTGGAGATGCTATTAGAGCTGATTAGATCTGATCTATTCCCATAATTACTCTGAAGAGTGCTGGGAAGTGCAGGTAAGTTGGCAACACAGCCTGGAAAGTGAGATTCTAGAAGTATTCTAAGAGTGTGGTCAGTTGAAGTAGTCCAAGTTCCATCTTGAGTCATGATAAAACTGGGAGAGACTGGGTTTGATGCAAGAATCTTGCGTAGTCTGCTTACTTCTGAAGTGTTCTCTAATTCTTGAGTGTATGATCGCCAGGATGTGCGTTTTGCACTTCTGACAGCTTTCTTAAAGTCTTTGAGACTTTGTCGATATTCTTCCCATTCGTCTGTTATTTTACATTGGTTAAAGAGTTTCCGAGTTCGATTGCGAAGTTCTGAGATTTCTGGAGTCCACCAAAAAGGTTTATGCTTACCTCCTGTTTTTGTCAGGGGGCAAGATTGTCGTGCTGCGCTTTGACACGTCTTCGTTATCATGTTGACAGCGTTTTCGATATCGTTTTTATTTGCCATTTCAAACTGCCTGATATCAGGAAGTCCATTGGCAAGATGTTCTTTATATTTGATCCAATTCATACGTTTTTTGTTAAGGTACTTCATGGGTTTTGCCGTTTCGGCTTTTAAAGTGAATGTTATATATTGGTGGTCGGAAAAAGAGTGCTGTTTATCAACGCTCCAGTCCTGCACCAGTTGTGTACATGATTCGCTAGCAAGAGTAATATCGAGTACCTCTCTTCTAGACGAGTTAAGAAACGTAGGGACATCACCTCTATTACATATATCAAGCTTATTCGCTAGAATATAATCAAAAAGTTGCTCACCTCGTGTGTTGTTGTTTGTACTGCCCCAAACACTATACTTATACTTATACTTTATTTAATTTTAATTTTTATTAAATTTTTTTCTTTTTATTTTTTTATCTTATTTAATTTTTCATTTTATTTTTTATTATACTTTATTTAATTATTACTATTTCTATTTAATTAATAGATTCATTGTATTTTATTTTACTTAACTAAATTTAATTTAACTTTATCTTATATTATTTTATTTTTTTTTATTTTTTTCATATTATTTTACTATAGTTAATTTAATTTAATTTTTATTTTTTTTATTGATTTTTATTTAACGTAAAATATGTAACTAATATAAGGTATGTATATAAATAATATAGAAACTGCATTGTATTTCATTTTAATTTGTTTTCCTTTTAATTAATTATTTTTTGTTAATTTTTTATCTCATTTAATTTCAGTTTTTTATTATAATTCATTTAGTTGAGTTTTATCATATCTCTTTTATTTAATCAATTTCCTTTATTTTATTTGATTTTACTTAATTTAACTTTATTTTGTTTTTTTCAGTTTATTTTATTTTATTTATTTAACCTTGTTTTAATATATTTTTTTCATTTTATTTGATTTTCTTTTATGCAATATTATATAATATAGTATATTTTGTTTCAATCAATTCACTTATTTGGTTTATTCTCATTTTGTTTTATTTTATGTTATTTTATTTTTCTAGTTATTTATTACATACTTTGTTTTATTATAATTTATTTTATTTTATTTACCTTTATTTCATTTTTTTTTACTATAAATAATATTATAAAAATACAATTCTTATTTCATTTGAACCCTTTCATCCATTGACTTTGCCAACCATCTTAGCAGCTTTGCTTACGCTTCGCTTCAACTCAATTGAACTCAACTCAAGCGTAAATCGAGGATGTAAGTAATAGCTTTAGCGACAAATAAAACTTTAAACCTTAAACCCCATTATAAATTGTCGGCATGGAATAAATCGCACAAACAAACGTTTTACGTATACGCCCTGTATGGCGATTGCAAACTGGCAAAGAAAAACTTCAATGAGTGAACACCAAAGTGCATTTAATATGCTGCTATAACCTCTTTTCTCGCCTTCTTCTTCTTCTTGATTATTTCTTTGGACTCTTACGCATTTTTATTACGCATTCACCGTCTCCTATTTCATACGGAATTTAGTTGCGGTTAATGTTGGGGTTAAAAGACGCACTATTTGTTATTTACGCTTCGTTTTTTGTTCATTGGTGTTGTTGCAGTTGTTGTGATTCGTTGTTTGTTGCTGTTATTACATAGCGCAATAACAATGTAAACAGAGTGTGGCAGCATAAAGAAATTGTTTGTTGCTCATTTTGTGGAAAAAAGGGTCGCTCGCTCCTCTCCAGCTAGAACTTCCACGCTGTTGTTGTAGCATTGTCCATATCATGAAATTGCAGCCATTTGTGTATGGATGTATGTGTGCAAACGCGTGCATGAGCTTCGGTCATGCAGGCGACACTTTGATGGCATTTGGCGCGATTTTAATACTCTTGTCCTTGCTGCTGTATAACGACATTTCCCCCCTTTTCTTTAATGTAGCGCAGCTAAAAGCCTTTTTCTTCTCCGTGTAACCCGCTTATGCGTCGCGCACTTTAATTTCATTTTGCAACATAGTAATGCATTCACTTAGTGAAAGAAAGTGGAAATTATATTATCGATAGGAAATTAAATGATGCTTTTTACAGGTACGTCAAGTAATTCCAACTATTTAGTGGAAGTGCTTTTGAGCGTAAACGTGAAGTTGAAGCAAGTTTACATTGCTTTAGATAAAAAGAGGAATAATAATCACTTACAAAATTAAAATAAGTAGTCAGCAGAACATGGAATGAAATATTTTTTGTGTGTCAAGCACTAATTTTTTGCTAGTATATACATATATAAGACTTCTAAAGGCAACGCTATTTTTTACAAGGCCATAATAATTGCTGAAATGCGCTTCACTGTTTTCCTGATCAATGAAGCTAACACAGTTGTAAAAGTTTTTGATCGGAAATTGTAAAGGAAAAGGGGGAAAAAATCGAGGAAAAATTAAGAAGTCAATTTATAAGAATTATAGAATTGGGAGCTGCTAATTAAATGACAGCGCAACCCGATTTGTTAAATATTTTCAGCCCAAAATTTTGAACCCAGTTGTGCGCTGATATGACAAACAGGGGTTATCATCGGCAAAAGCGTGATTATAACAGGTGGCGCTAAAGTAATCCTCCTATCAGAAAATGCTATAAATTTTGCGATTGGCCCCTAATGTCAGTTCTGTTTTGACATTTGTGTTGTAAACACATGCGAAATACACGTTAATAAACAATGTTACGCTACACTGCTCCAGACCGCGGAATATTGCTGACTATTTATTTGACCAATAATCGGTCGGTGACTTTGGCACAACGTGAATTTCGTCGCAGATTTCCTCGCCGTCCAACGCCTACTGGGGAAACACTGCGACGTTTAGCCACTCGCCTCGAAGAGACTGGCACAACACGAGATGCTGCCAGGCGTGGCAGACCCCGGAGTAGCCGTTCTGCAGAGAATATTGCTGCTGTAGCCGAGGATGTCATGGAAGCGCCGTCGACATCGACCAGACGACGTGCCACGCAAATGGGTATCAGTCGACGGTCTTTAAAGCGAATTTTGGTGCAAGATTTGAAGATGTTTCCGTACAAAGTCCAGACGGTGCATCAGCTGTTAGCTGCTGACCGCCAATCGCGTCTAACATATGCTCAAGCCATCCGTCATCACCACCAAGAGGAAGATGGGTTTTCATAAAAAATAATCATGACTGATGAGGCCCATTTCCATCTTAGCGGGTACATTTCGATCTCCTATTTTTTGCCACTCAATACGAAAATCAGAGCTTCAATAAAATCGAAAGGGAATAAAGGCTGATATAAGCACCAGCCAGTGAAGGGAATCGAATTAAAAAAATGAGATAAAATAAAATAATGTAAAATAAAATAAAATAAAATTAAATTAAATAAAATAAAATTAAATTACATAAAATAAATTAAATATAAATTAAATACGAATTAAATACAACCAAAATATAATAAAATTAATCAAAACAAAAAAAAACGAACTTAAATAAGTGCGCAATCACACTCCTCCATTCTCTTTTATAGTCCCCTTTCAAAGTTTCTCTTCACTTCCGAGCTCTGTGCAGTGCAGTGTCAAAGCGATCGAAAGCTTGGTGTGAGCGTTTTTTCCTTTATTTGTGGCGCCACGCAATCATTGCGTATTCGCAATGCTTCGACGCCAATGCGACTGTAAGTACTCAGGAAATGTCTGCGTTTTAATGTTGTTGTCGTCGTTGGCGTTCTACTCTAACGCCCCTCTATTTTACAACTGATTGTTCAAACAGCGCACTGCATAAGAAGAGGGTGCGAAAAGAGTATTTGGTAGAGAACTTTGAAGGACCAAAATGACTGGCTAGCTGTACACACACACACACACAGGAAAACACGCACATGAAATGGTGATTGGGGTTAAGTAAGTCACATATTAGCATAAAGAAGTATTATATTTGCAAGTCTGTATAGTTCTAAAGTGGAATGTGTTCCCATGATGTACTCGAAGCTATCCCCTCGTCGGCACTTTAATGCGTGCACTTTTGGTTTACAGCATTTATGCATAATAATAAACAAGAAATGCAAGTGCAATGCAATTATGCAAAAAAGTGAAAATCGATGTGAAAAAGGGTAACTATGCAGTAGTGTAACGAGGCGCAGCAAGTACCATTAAATCGCATAAGTGTCAGCTATTAATCTGAGTGGCCTTAATGGTGCGACAAGGATACATAAGCAGTTCAGAAATATTTTCCATCAAATTTGGCATTTTTCTACGCTTGTGCTTGGATATATGATATTAAGCGAGCTAAATGCCTAAGAGTGTATGATGAGGTCCCATATGATTTTTCATAAGCAAAGTTTTAAATTTATGAAAATTATAAGCCGAAAGAGGCGGGAGTTTCCTCATAGGAATGGGTCGATATTGAGAAGCGTTTGCTTATTTTTGAGTACTGATGACAAATCTCTTACGTGGAGGTGACGTAAATTGGTCTCAAAAATCATATGATATGAGTCCACTAGACGTTTTCCTGTAGGCGTTTCTGAAGTCGCAGATCTATGCTAACAGGCTGCAATCGACTGACGCAATCAAAGTCAACATAACCAAGTTGAATGCTGGATCTATACAGAGTAGGCTAATAATGCCCTCTACTCATGTTAACGGATGCTTTGGGTAACACGGGGTATATCCCCCTCTCAGATGCATTGTAATGAACTGGTAGTAGCAATGGCGGCGGCAGTAGCAGCAGCAGCGTTGGCATAAACGGCGGCGAGGGATCGGAGAGTTTGCAGTACATCAAGCCGGCGAACGATGATCTCCCCATGGCGTACAGCGAAGGCACGCAGAAGACAGATTTGCTATAGGTATTGAGTGTGGACACAGTGCAGTGTAAACGTATTAGGAAGCGGTTGAGAGCAGCAAAGCAGGCAAAACAGGCGTTTTGAAAATATAGGATCTTTAAAATGGAATCCACCGCCGGCAAGGGACGATCTTGAATGATATTTAGTGGCTAGCAGCCTAGTTAGCGCTCAGTTAGCTAGCAGCCTTGATGGCAGAGCAGCTCTAGGGCGCATTGTGCGCATTTAGAATATGCTTCATGTTTGAGCAGCACAGATTGTAAGCTAGTTTTTAAGACGTTTTGGGAGTGCATTTCTTTTCTTTAATTACATTTAATTTTTATTCTATTTTATCTTTGATCTTATTTTCGATACTAATTTAGTAATATGCATTTACAAAAAACCCCACAAAAAAGTAGTCTGGTGGAGTTAGATGGCTTGATCAGCATGTCAGCGTTACGTGAAATTAATCAACCGGGAAACTTTGAAAGCAATAATGCAATGGGTTCCCATGTTGGGTGACTTGTGGTCCCATGCTGTTGAAAATAGCGATCGCCTATGTCTATTTCTTCAAGTTCAGGTCAAAAAAAATTTTCGGTCAGTTGGCCAAAATTAACATGGATAGTCAAGCAGCCATTAAAACTGCATCATACGCATATTATACAACGAACTAGGCGAAAACATGATCAGAAAATTCAGGGCAGGATAGGAGAACTTGTCCACTTGCAGGAATACTAAGATCAAATATGAGAATCACAGTCATACTCGATTTATACTATCACAAACACCAAGAGATTGTAGAACTATGATAAGCGCGCTGACGGTGCCTAGCCCAGTAGCAGCGTGTGCTTATAAGATAGAAACCTCTCACAGCGAGGGATGGAAGAAATGTAAACATGAGCAGGGCTCAAGGGCAACTGTGGAACATCTCCTTTACGGACGTCCTGCGTTATTCAAAACACGCTTAAAATATCTGGGGCCACCACTGTTTGATAGATTGGAAGATATCTCAGCAGTAGGTTGGAAGTATCTCCTTAAATTCGCTATAAAAACAAGCAACATGCGGGTGGACTATTTCCAAAACCAATGAACTCCATCTGGTATCGCTATGGACCGAATTGGGGGCTCACAGTCGCAGACAGAGCACGCAAAGCTATGACCACAATGTACTCCTGCGGAAGGCTTATTGGGAAAAAATAGGGATTGGAACCCAGAATGATACATTGGCTCTACACAGCTGAACACTCTAAATAAGTGGTCAAACACGGATTATGGTCACGGTAAAATCCTGGGTGGTACTTTGGGGCTTCCCGGACTGGTGGACTATGCACTCCCGCCTATACTTGCTATTAGATCGTTTACGACCCTCCTACCCTCAAAGGAAGAGTGAGAACGGGACGATGTGAGACAGGGCGATATCCGAATGACATCTACATTTTCACTGATAGCCAAGCGGCGATAAAATCCCTCACAAAACAGTCGACAACCGCCAAGGTAGCCATGAAATGCCGCACATCTCTTAACGAGATAGCTGAATCATTTCACCTAAAGGTAACATGGGTTCCTGGCCATCGTGACATTGAAGGAACTAACGAGACTCGGCACTAAATTGACTGATGAGTATATAGATAATGACATAGGGATACCCTTACAAACATGTAAGCTACTCATCCTTGGCGTAATGAAGCCACCTGCAAACCGCCCGTCAACTGTGGCCGACTCTAAATGCTAAACGCACAGAATCTCCTCTAAGCCAAAATAAACACATGATGGGTGTGCAAACACGTGACTTCTGTAAAAGTTGTCTAGATGAGAACGAGGAAGAGGCAATCTCGCACCTACTGTGCAACTGTCCTGCTCTATCCAGACGCAGGTTTATTACTCTGGGTAAACAAATTTTTAATGAGTTGGAAGATCTCAATTCTACAGAAATCAGAGGTATTCTAAAATTTTTGAAAAGCACAAAACCAGTTTAGGAGAGATAGGGACAAGCTCCCCGCGCGGCATCACAATGGGCTATGAGCCTGAGTGTGTTCCATAGGACAACCGCTTCAACCTAACACAACCTATGACTCCAAGATGTGCTGACTATAAATTTTGTTGAATATATTAATCAAATATGATAGTTTCTAAATTATGACGGTCACGCTTCTATTAGGCAGACTGCATGTATAACGCGCATAAGTTTATCAAAATATACCCCTCACTTAAATTCTGTGCATACAACCTTCATAATCTCCAATGAGCAATTGGGCATCACTCAACACTGCATTAGAAATACTTATCCATTAAATATCAGTCGCGTTGTTCTCTCTCTTTTTCTTTTTCATTCTCTCTCCCGCTGTCATACACGAGTATGTAAACAAATCAAGTATTTTCTGAATATTGTGTTGACAAAACACTCGATTACATAGAAAAGGTATAAATAAAAATGTATACATATACTTCACATACCTTCACGCATGTCCTTGTAAGCATCATCGACATGTGACTCCTTGTAGATAATGGAATGGAAACCAATATTCCGATTGTCGTCAGTTTGTCCGTTTTTATGATTTCCGGCGGACGTTGGAGATGTTTTCAATGGAGCTGATGTCGTCGTTGTACTCGCCATTGTTGTTGTTGGCGCTCTTGTTGTTGTTGTTGTTGAGCTCGTCGTCGACGTTGATGCTGATGCTGATGGGCTGCTTGCCGCAGTTGTTGCTGTATACTGTTCTGCAACCAGTCGCTGCGCCAATGGCATTTCTGTACCATTCGTACTAAGTACTGCTGCTGTTGTTGTTGGTGAAAAATAACGCTTGGCATGTTCAACATAATAGGCGTCACGCTCGGTTATTATTTTACCCTCGAATACCCCATCCAGTATGGAACCAAATACGTAACTATTACGATCCCCTATCACTTCGCCCTCGTAAATGTGATCGGTGGCCACATCCAAGGGGAGATTGTTGCTATCATAAAACTGCAAATGGGAAGAGAAACAGAAGGAAACGAGTACATAAATTTGATAACATAAATTCTGAAATTGTAACTGAAAGTTATAGCAACATATAAACATTTATTATTTACAGTCCGTGGTCAGCGAATTATGACTGATGTTGACAGCTGGAAAAATTTAAATTTGATTGCTACCAAAAAAACTAAAAAATAAGTAGTTATCTCAAAATAGAAAAAAGTAGATTTATTTGTTTGTAGTAATACATCATTAACTTGGAACTTCTTTAATTGTTTCTATTGAAGTTGCTATCGTAGTGTTTCAGCTTTGGTACACTTTGCTTTTACGATAAGCAATTTTCAATGGGACTAATATACCGAGAATTGGCGAGCCATGGTAGCATCTTGATATTCAGACAACTCAGATCATTACTCAGCAATTGGGTCACGGACTGTGGTTTAAGTGTAAACCTAAGAAAAACTGAAGTGATGCTATTCACTAAGAAAACCAAGGTACCAAACCTTAATCTCCCAAAATTAAACGGCGTTAGTCTCACGCTAACCCAACAGGCAAAATACCTAGGTGTTATCCCAAACCCCAATCTCAGCTGGATGTCCAACGTAGAGTATAGGCTAAAGAAAGCGAATATAGAACTTTACAGGTGTAAGAGAATGTTAGGTAAACAATGTAGTATCCAACCAAAACTATCCAATTGGTCCTACACAGCCATTGTAACGCCAATACTAACATATGCAACAACAAAAACTAAGCTAAACAAGATACAAAGAATATCGTGTATCTTAACTACAGGAGCCCCTAGCACCAGTCCTACTGAAGCGCTCAATGTACTAACTCATCTGCTACCATTAGATTTACACATTAAAACAATAGCTTCTTGCAGCGCGGCGAGAGTCAGAGACATAGGAAGCTGGACAACAAGGTCGTACGGTCATAGTAAGATCCTCCTACAAGGACCCTCGCTGCTCAAAAACAGATCAGACTACACAGTCCCTGACCTTAACTTCAAGAAAGACTTTACGGTGCGTTTTCCACCGAGAGCCGAATGGAGCAAAGGGAAGCTGATTGGAAGATACCATGTCGAAATCTATATCGATGGTTCTAACATGAACTATGGAGTGGGAGCTGGCTTCCATTCGGAGCCGCTCAAACTATCCCAGTCAATTCGTCTTCCTGACTATGCCAGCGTGTTCCAGGCAGAACTGTTGGCGATCAGAGAAGCATGCAAATCACTAAAACTCTACAAAGAAGTTGGTGCAAGAGTAGCTATCTTCTCAGACAGTCAAGCAGCGGCCTTAGATTCCAACTCCACTTCATTCAAACTAGTCTTACAGTGTAGAGAGGAGCTGGAACTGCTCAGTTATTGGCTTGAAATTACTCTGATATGGGTTCCCGGTCATAGGAACATACGGGGTAATGGGATAGCGGATGAGCTAAAAAGGTTCGACACTAGACTTAGCAGAGATGGTGGCAGTATTCACCCCACTGAACACAATAAAAGTATCCATTGCTTCACACTATCATGCTTTAGCCGAAAGAAGATGGAAGCAGCTAACTACCGTCATACAAAATCCAAAGGACGAATGATCTATTAGGATGCTCTCGGGCAAACATCTCACGCATCACTGCAACCTTTACAGGCCATTGGAAAGTAAGGAATCATGCAGCCAGACTCAACCTTCCCTTAATCCCATCTGCAGAAGCTGTCAAGCGGAAGGGGCGAAGGAAAGTCTTTTCCACTACTTATGTGAATGTCCAGGGCTAGCTAGGGCACGACTCCTCTCCTTTGGTAAGCCTTTCTTGCAGCAAATTAATGAGATCTCAGGCATCGAGATAAAGAATTTGCTGCTATACTTGGACCTCACTAAATGAATCTAACTTTGAACACAAAAACAAAAACATCATTTTACGAGGACGATGGTAGTAAAACGGTGCTGGTCACTAATTAGGATTATTTCAGGGGAAATACTGAACCACTTCAACAACAATAACAACAACAGGTCATTCCTGATGGCCACTACCTTAGGACAAAAAGCGCCATCCTGCACGAAGTTATAGTCCTTCTGGCTAGGATCCCGACTATCAATGTAGGGTCCTAGAATAATTTCCAAAACTGTTATGTACAGAGCAGAGCCATTTGTTTCTTTTACAAAGTTAATTCAATGCTTATATGATGCTTGTATAGCTCCAGAACATTACTTATAGTGGGGGTTCAACAGCAGAGGTGACGTACATGTCCGAATATTTCCCCCTCTTTCTCCTCTGTATAAATTTATTGGTTCTTCTATCACCGGTTCAAGACGGCATTCATCAATAAAGATAACTGTGAGAATGAATATATAGTAATATATATTCACTAGTGCAGGAGAATTTCAAAAAAGTTATTTTTATAGAACGGCGCCGAAACGTTCTGGCGAATAGGTTGATGCTATACTCCATTAGTTCTTCCAAAATCACTTGACATGCTTCGTAATTAATAGTCAACCATCTCTGGTTGTTGGTTTTTTAATACCTCAACTGATTTTTTGATTACCCATTTATTGATAACTTTCATTTTCACGAATTTTACAAGTGAAATCTTTGAAATTCAGACAATTTCAGCTATTTCTGTAGAATTTGCCACGACATAAGCCAACTGCTTCTTTGCTTTTTTTTTTTTTTTTTTTTTTTTTTTTGGTAACAAGTTTCTACAAAACATTCAAAATATATTTCCTTTCTTCAATAATTTCCTAAAGTAATCCTATACTTACTTTTTCCAGAAACCACCAAATATGTTTTTAAATAGTCTCTTCAGCAGTATTTTCTACTGAAAGACCAGTCAGAGGGCGTAATTTTCTACTTGTTTTTCATGTACACCCTTTTCGGGGGTTTGGCCGAGTTCTATCCCCAATCGTTTATTATGAAGAGCTTTCTCATGACGGAAGTACACTCAGTAGTTAAATGTTACCTGAAGATGGTCTACAGTATATTTAGTAGGGTTGGAACCTGGGCGATACCGAATGATAGTCACACGAAAACACATTCGGCTACACCTATGGTTTTCATACTTATTATGAAATTACTATTCAATGTTGAAAAAATTCTAAAACCTTCAGTATTTTTAAAATGTTTCTCTCTTTGTTTGTCTGGACCAGCTACCAAGCCGGCTGAGCCAGTGCTGAAGGAACTTTCGTTGACCAGGATAACACTTTTAAGCCAGGTGGATGTGATAACGAAATTGCTCGGAAAAACAAATTTGTAGTCTGAATTTTTAACCCAGTTCGAATGAAGCTTCTAAGAGAGACCAGCTTTTTTTGTGTTTACTATTCATCTTACTTGGACACTACTCATTAAAATTTATTAAAATTCCGACACCTAAAGATAGTTTATGGCTATTTCAGAGATACGTTTCGGCACTGAAAAGAGGGCTTTTAAAACGCCTAACAATCCATGCTTACGTATCACGACCTAAAAAAAATTACTTTAACTCACTGCATTTCACAAACAAAATTTAACCTCAGGTTATTACTGAATTTGTTATTTTTTATTGTTATTTTGCCAGCCTAGCTAAGCTAATTCAGATTCAGATTAAAAAAGGTATGAGTACAATAGCAAAAGTCCCCAGCGTGAAGTTCCTATATTTTTCTCCCTCGTCTGTTATGTATATTGGATCTAAACTTACTTTGTGAAAGGAAAGGATGACTTCATAAATGAAAAAAAAATGCGTGTAGTGCAGTACACATAACAGAAGTGTAACTTTCACGACAGACAAAGAAAGAGGGAGAGACCCGAGAGAGAATGAGAGAGAAAGAGAGAGAGAGAGAGAAAGAATATATCTAAATAAATTCACAACATTTGCAGAGAATACAAACAGACAAAATTTACAAAAAACGGAGAACGGAGAACGGGTCGACCGGTGTAGGTAAATTCCGGACACAAACCGTGGCAACAAGGTGCACTACTCCGAGCGTTTATCACCCGCACAAACGCAGCGATTTCAGGACCGCAGCAACGGCACCAATTACCGTAAGGCAATACCAATAAATCCGACGCCGGAATAGATAGCACTTTGCAGTACGCACAAGCACTAGCCAGGAAACGGAAATAGGCCCCAAAAAAGTAGGCACCAAAAAAACGCTAAAAAAATTGGGACCTGAAAACGCCCCAAACAGTAGGCACCAAGGAAATATAACGCCAAAAAGTTGGCACCAAAAATATATTTCCTACAAGTTTGCACCAACAAACAAGCGCCACAAAGTAGGCAGTGTTATTTCTTACTGGAAATTAGCAACCACAAGGAAAAACTTAGGAAAAATAGCCTAAAGTGTATCTAAGATATATAGTCGAAAAAGTCTTTTCGTATTTTGTCAATAGATGTCGTTGGAGTCATCTATCTCCAGTGGTACCAATGACATTGTGTCATATCATATTGTGTTAGAAAGGTGACATTTTAAGCTTCATTTAACCAAAAAAAAATTAAATTCGGAGAAGTTGGAAAAAAGTTATAGCTGTTCAAATATGAGTGAAACTAGTGAAGAAATTTTTGTATAAAAAAGGGAAGAATGCCACGCAAGCCAACAATGAAATTTGGGAAGTTTACGGAGACGATGCTGTATCAGTTCGTATAGCACAACAATGGTTCGCTCGCTTCCGTTCTGGAAATGTCGGTGTGAAAGATACACCTCGCTCCGGTAGACTTATCGTTGAAAAAGTCGCTAAAATTATGGAAAAGATTGACCAGGACCGTCACATAAGCTGCCATGACATCGCCAAGGTACTAAATATTCATCATCAAACGGTTTTGAACCATTTAAAAAAGGCTGGTTACAAAAAGAAGCTCGATGTTTGGGTACCACATGAATTGTCGGTAAAAAACTTAATGGATCGAATTAACATCTGCGATTCTTTGCTGAAACGAAATGAAATCGAACCATTTCTGAAGCGAATGGTAACAGGAGACGAAAACTGAATCAAATACGACAATAATGTGCGAAAAAGATCATGGCGCAAGGGTGGTGAAGCTCAACAAATGGTCGCAAAGCCAGGATTGATGCCTCGAAAGGTTATGCTGTGTGTTTGCTGGGATTGGAAAGGAATCATCCACTATAAGCTGCTCCAGCCTGCTCGAACGATTGATTCTACACTTTACTGTCAACAACTGATGAGATTGTAGCAAGCAATCGAAACAAAACGGCCAGAAGTGATCAGCAGCAAGGGCGTCGTCTTCCGTCAGGACAACGCTATGCCACACACATCTTTGATGACTCGGCAAAAACTGGGAGAGCTTGGCTGGGAAGTTTTGATGCATCCACCATATAGCCCTGACCTTGGACCATCGGACTACCATTTGTTTTGGTCAATGCAGAACTCTCTTAATGGAGTAAAGTTGGCTTCAAGAGAAGCCTGTGAAAATTAATTGTCGCAGTTTTTCGTCGAGAAACCACACTGATGGAATAATGTCTCTAGAAGAAAAATGGCAAAAGGTGGTCGACCAAAGTGGTACATATTTGGTTTAATAAAGTTCATATAAATATAAAAAAATGAGTTGATGTTTGATTAGAAATACGAAAAGACTTTTTCGACTACCCAATATAAGGTATAGCTCTCTCTCATTTTCCTCTACGTTATATATTTTTTCTCTCTCGCGGAATGAAAATGCCCAAAACGTTGCATGGCCTTGAAAGTTTACTCTCCATTCTCGCTCGTACATTGACGCCCCATACGATACTATCGATAATTTTGCTGTTTTTTCTTTCTAATTTTTTCTTTTTTTTTTGTAATTTTCACTCACCTCTAACTTATCACTAAATGTATTTAAATCACGTTTTAGCCTAAGATGGAAGTCTCTTCCGTGTGCTGAAAATTTTAAATCTACATGATGATCTTTGGTCACGGATCGTTTCGCTCTATTGTGACTAGCTCGGATGTGCTCATGATCATAGTTGAGTTCCTCATAGTGCGATATGTATTCGTTGAGTCGACGATGGCCTGGAAATATAGGAAATAAGCGGAATTATTTTCAGTGAAATATACGCAAATTACATTAATAAAAATGTACATCTTAATTAATAATTTGTATCTGATTTTCATAAAATAATTTACAACTGACAAACAGCAACCAATTCATATCCACACACATCAACAATTTGGGCGATGTGTAAATATCAGAGTTCTAAGGAATATATTAAGCAACTCAAATGATTTCATGATGACGCTTGTCAAAAAGAGAATACAGCCGTCGCGCTCAATGATTCATAGTAACCTTTTTAACCACGATGTATAGAAAACAAAGGTGGCGCTCATCTCGTATCGCTATTCTGCTCTAAATGAATTCTATAGAATCGTTGTGAGCCTGACCGTCGCGCTTGTGCCCCTACGCGTATTGCGGCCGCTTCTCGCGCAGTCCTCGGCTCAATCGCATCAATTGAAGCCAATGCTGATACCCAGTGATGGTTTCGCTTGGTTTTAACCGTTCATAATAAATAACACCAACTTGGTCCTACCAAATACATAGCATAACCTTCGCAGCGTGAATATACGGCCGAGGCGACGACGTAGAAGCATGACCTGGCAGTCCCCATGACTTTATTTTCTTTGTATTGCTGTAATGAATCCATTTTTTCACCACCCGTTACGATGCGATGAAGAAAACCCTTCCTTTTTTGCCGCTGGAGCAGTTGCTCACAGGCGAAAAAACGACGTTCAATATCCCTTGGTGTTAACTCATAAGAAACCCAAGTCCCCTGTTTCTGAATCTTTTCCAAAGTATGCAATCGTTTGCAAATGGATTGGTAGGTAACTCCCAATACTGAAGCAAGCTCTTTTTCCAATTCAGCGTCTTCGAAGGTTTTTGGTCTTCCTTTACGCGGACGATCGTCAACATTAAAATCATCGTCTATGAAGCGACGGAACTAACCTCGGTACGTTGTTTCACTTAAAGCAGCATCTCCATAAACTTTTTATAGCTCTCGATGCGCTTCGGCACAAAATTAGACATTTTCACAAAACCATGGTATTGGTGCAGCGTGAATATCGATATTTATTTCCTAAACGGAAAGCTAGCGGAAAGTTATGAAAAATGCAATAAAATGGGCACAGATGTGTAACAACATTGGCAGCAGCCACTTGAAGGATGCCATATTTTTCCCTTACGATGATCTCCAAGATGCAGATACAGATTTGCATCACTCAAAATATTTTTTTATTTTTTATTCAGTCCAAAGTTATTCAAAAAACAAAATTGGATGATTAATTGTACATATAGGGTAGGATACAGTTGCGGTCAGGATCTTAGTAGTGCTTATGGCTCATTATATTTAAGTGGCCACGTTTTTTTCATCACACCAATTTTTCGCCATCCACTGTAAAATCCGTTAGATTAAGAAGTCGGCTTCAAGTTATGCAATCACTTGTTAAACTTAACCTGTTGATTTCGTTAATTTTGCATGAAATTTTACTTGCAACGGCCTTTTAGTCAGTCAAAATCTTAGTAGTGCGTGAAAAAGTGTGTGAAATTTAATATTATCGCGACTATCTTTGTGAAAATTAAAAACAAAAACGCTGAGATAAGTTTATTTAATTCATATTCTGTAGCTAACGGCCAAATTTTTATTGTTCCTCATTCAGTAATGTCCTGAAGGAAACATTGCACACCCGAGAAAAGCGCCCTCATAAAAAAATTGATTGCTGATGGAAAAACTTATGTAGAAGTGCAAAATATCTTCGGTTGCTCACCAACAATGGTAGGTAATGCTATCAAGTATATACAAACCAAGTGGCAAAAAGCGTGGAAGAAATCTAGCAATGTCGGCAAGAGAAGTTAAGTCTGTCGTCAGATACTTAAAGCAGTTTGCATTTGCGGTTGCTACTGAGATAAAAGATGCCTTAAAAGTGTCTTCGAGCGTGGAGACTTGTCGTAGGTGTTTGCGTGACCATGACCTGGGTGCCCACGGTCCAAGAAAAGTACCGTTGTTGCCAAAACGCATGTAGAAAAGAGACTTCCATTCGCCAAAGAACATATAAATTGGCCTTCGACGAAATGGCGCCACATGTTATGGTTGGACGAGTCGAAGATTGTCTTGTATGGTGGAAAAGGATCGCGTCAATAAGTAAGACGACCACCTAACACCGAATACCAGGCAAAGTATACAACAAAAACAATAAAGCATGGTGGTTCTAGCATGGTACTCATTCATTGGCTTAAGGAAATGATGACTGGCGCTTCATATGTTGATATACTCAAGGACATCATGCTGCCATATGCCAGAGACGAAATGCCGCTTGTTTGGATGTTCCAGCAAGACAACTACCTCAAACACACGTGCAAAGTTGCTAAAAGATGGTTTGATGAGAGTCAGATCAACGTAATGGAATGGCCGCCACAGTCATCAGACGTAAACCCCATTGAAAATTTGCAGGTTGATGTCAAGGAGGCAGTAGTCCAACGCAAGCCAACATCTAATACGCAACTATGGGTGGCTGTAAAGAGCGCATGTGAGTCGATTTCGATTGAAAGATGCCAAAAATTTGTTGACTCAATGCAACCCCGTTGTGCTGCAATTCTAAAGAATAAGGGTCATGCAACAAAATACTAATTTAAATATTAAAAAAAACCCCATATAAAAATAAAAATAAAATCATCATCATTTACAAGTGTTGTCAAAATTTTTTTTACAATTTGCTACACTACTAAGTTTTTGACCGCTGAAAATTCCCTGCAGTTTTTCTAAATATACAATACAAATAGGAGGAGGAGCTCGGCTAAACACCTAACAGAAGTGTACGCGCCAATTATTTATTTATTTCCATTTTTATTTTTTTTTCTAAATATAATTTTACTTTACTGAAATAAGAAAAGGGTAGGATTTTTTTTGGGTTTTGATTTGTTTGACATTTGGGCTATAAGAGGGAAAAAATCAAATTTTTATAAAAGCGATTACACGTAATTTTTTAACCGATTCCATTTTACATATGTGCACTACTAAGATTTTGATCCCAGCTATATGCGAAATAATTTCACTTCGTCAATCAAAATTTGTAGCTCCTTCATTTCCCCTACTGAATGTTCAGTATAGGCACTCTTTTACAATACCTGAATGTATTACCAAAAGCGCTGATAAATAAAATTGGCATTCTCTAGCTACTTTAATCACTGGAGAGAATGAAATAATCGAGGAAAAAAACCGCCACCGAAAATAAAAAACAACTGATCGATACAACTGAGATACAGTGGGCTCAAGTACAGTGGTGCAGTAACTTGTCAGAAAGAGTAGGCGCAAAAAATTTCAGAAGGTGGCGAAAGAAAACGTTTTGGCTATCACCGGCCAAAGCACACTAGCAGCAACAATAACAATATACGCAATTACATGTGTAGGCAGACATGTGTACACACTTGAAAAAAAAACCCCGAAGAATTGGGTTAATGGAATATATGGGAATCTTGCAACCGCAGTTGTGTTGAGCACCACAGCTGAACCCATACAAAGCACATTCATGTATATTTGTTGGTCGCTTTATACACATACCTATATTTGCACATATACCCTACACAGAGTTTAATTGCACTTCGCATACACACTCATCTTGAGACAATACAATGATGGTACAAGCGTTTTAGCTACAGTTGCACTGAGTAAGCTACTTGGTTGTTGTAAAGTTGCTGCCACATGTTGCCACCGCAATACAATTTTGCTGCCTCAACCACACATTTTAAGGCAGAGTCACATGCACTCGCACGCACACACACACACACACACACACTTAGATGCGTACACTCAACGCTTTGCTTCGTCAAGTACTCGAACACGCCAAAGTGCCTAATCCAAAGCTGTTGGCAGCGGTTCAACAAGATGATTGTTGTTGTTGCACACAATTGCTGCTGTTTCTACTACACCTAAGGTTGTTGTTAGTTTTATGGCTACAACATTCGCGCAACTGCTACAAGCGCCTCAACCGGAGTAGTTTTAGTTTCTGCTTTTTTTTTTTTTGCTTTTTGGTTGTTTTGGTTCTCTATATTTGTTGTTGGGCAACGCTGCCCATTTGTCCATTAGCTGCCTACAACATTTGTCGATTGCACATTATTGTTTTGGCTGTATGCATTTGTGTGTCTGTTTAGCGATTGCTTGCCGCACTTACGGGGCGCCACTTAACAAGTTTTTGTTGCGGGCATGATTGTTGCTGCGGTTGTTCTTGCTGTTGTTGTCGTTGCTGCAGTTTGCTTGCCCACTTGTTAGTATGGCAATTTTCCGTGCGACTGCAACAGCTGCAATCAGGTTTGCTGCAGTCGATTTCAATTTTGCAACACGTTTTGGCAGTGGCCAACGAGGCGGCTTTGCTTGTTGTTTTAGTTGCCACTAACGTCAATAAAATTGTTATTTCTGCTTAACTGGGGCACCACTCGCTCCGACACACCTAACAGGTTTTCCTCACTATGGACCCTCCCACTGTCTCACTTTATACAGCAATCCCGCATCTTAAATTACCCTCCCCTTACCCTTGTGTCAAATATTTCGGTTTCCTTTTTGCTTTTGCTTTTTTGTCTTCTCTTCATCTACTTTCCATTCACTTTGCCTCCTAATTGAGTTTGACCACATTTGGCGCTTAAAAAAGTAAAAAAGTGCTATTGGTTTCACTTATAAGCGCTCAGTTTATAACAGGAATTAGAGTAGCAACAACAATAAGTAGCTTATAGTCCATGGCAATAACAAATTCGTACTTAAGTGAAAATTTGCTTGGTTTGGTTGGAACAGGAAAAAATCTCCACACATAAGGAACAAAGTTTTCAGTAACAACAGCAACAACAACAGTGTGAAATAATAATAAGAGAAGTGAAAAACTTTTCCTCTTGCCACCATAAACGAGCTCTATTCTTGTAAATACAGAGTTTGCCGATACTTATTGACGATTACGATGCATAGCTGAGTGAAGAAATGACCAGCTGCATTCATGACACGCAGAACTTTTAAAAAGCGTAGACAAAATTTAGGATGGTTCCATGTGTAGAAGTCCACGCAAGTGGGGAAAGTTACTGATCGCCATTCACTTGGGAGTGGCCAGGACGATTCTTCTACATATGGTTCAAGCAGCTCACAACGTCCGGGATTAGCCCACGTATCCTCTGGTTAGCTTCCGAACACCCGTCCGGGAGTGAGCTAAAGTGAGAAGGCGAAGCATCCCAGCATAGCTGGTTGTGCGCTGGGTTTGGGACCCGCCACTTAAAAAGCCCCTCCAATGAAAACAGCAACAAAGCCTCGGATGAGAACTTCCAACACTGATGACGACCCCTGCAAACGAAATAAGGAATACGATTTGAGGGCATGCACCTGGAATGTCCGGTCCCTTAATGGGGAAGGTGCCTCTGCCCGGCTGGTTGATGTCCTCGTGAGAGTAAAGGCTGACATCACTGCCATCCAAGAGATGCGATGGACGGGGCAAGGTAAGAAAAACATAGGACCTTGCGACGTCTACTACAGCTGCCATGTAAAGGAGCGCAAATTCGGTGTCGGATTTGTTGTGGGAGAGAGATTTCGTCGCCAAGTACTGTCGTTCACTCCGGTGGACGAGCGTCTCGCAACAATCCGCATCAAAGCGCGATTTTTTAACATCTCGCTAATTTGCGCCCACGCCCCGACGGAAGAGAAGGACGATGCGACCAAGGATTCTTTCTATGAGCGCCTGGAACGTTCCTATGAGCGCTGCCCCCGCCACGACATAAAAATCGTGCTTGGCGACTTCAACGCCAGGGTGGGCAAGGAGGGAATTTTTGGTCCCACAGTCGGAAAATTCAGCCTGCACAACGAAACATCCGGTAACGGACAGAGGCTGATCGACTTCGCCGGGGCCCGAAACATGGTAGTCTGTAGCACCAGATTCCAGCATAAGAAGATTCACCAAGCTACCTGGCTGTCTCCAGATCGAAAAACGCGAAACCAGATCGATCATGTTGTGATAGATGGAAGACACGCTTCTAGTGTATTAGATGTACGTACGATCCGAGGACCTAACATCGACTCGGATCATTACCTTGTTGCAGCCAAACTGCGCACACGCCTCTGTGCAGCAAAAAACGTACATCTACCTACGCAAAGAATGTTCGACATCGAAAAGCTGCAATCACAACAGACAGCCAGAAGATTCGCCACTCGACTCTCACTCCTGCTCTCGGAGAGCACTGCCCAACACACCGGCATGCGCGAGCAATGGAGCAACATTTCTCATTCCCTACGTACCGCCGCCGAAGAAGAAATCGGATTCCGGCGAGCCCGAAAAAACAATTGGTACGACGAGGAATGTCATGCTGCCGCCGAAAGAAAAGATGCCGCCTATAGAGCCACGCTGCGATCGGGCGCAACGCGAGCCATGTGGGATCGCTACAGAGAGCTAAAAAAGGAAGAGAGACGTATTATCCGACAGAAGAAACGAGAGGCCGAAATACGTGAGTGCGAGGAGCTTGAGATGCTGGCCAATAGGAACAACGCCCGAAAATTTTACCAGAAAGTTCGGCGGCTTACAGAAGGTTTTAAGACCGGGGCGTTGTCCTGTAAGAACAAAGACGGCGATCTGGTGACTGACGTACAGAGCAATCTTAAATTATGGAGGGAACACTTCTCGAACCTGTTAAACGGTGACAGCTGCGCATGTCATAGAGAATGTGAAGATCCCGATACCCCAATCGTTGACGACGGAATTGTCGTTCCGTTACCCGACCATGACGAGGTGAGAATAGCAATATCACGGCTAAAGAACAACAAAGCCGCGGGAGCCGACGGACTCCCGGCTGAGCTATTCAAACATGGCGGCGAGGAGCTGGTAAGGTGCATGCATCAGCTCCTATGCAGAATATGGTCGGATGAAAGCATGCCTGCCGATTGGAATTTAAGTGTGCTCTGCCCAATCCATAAGAAGGGCGATCCTGCAATTTGTGCCAATTTCCGCGGGATTAGTCTTCCAAATATCGCCTATAAGGTTCTAGCGAGCGTATTGTGTGAAAGGCTGAAGCCCACCGTCAACCAACTGATTGGACCTTATCAGTGTGGCTTCAGACCTGGAAAGTCTACCATCGACCAAATATTCACAATACGCCAAATCTTGGAAAAGACCCATGAAAGGAGAATCGACACACACCATCTTTTCGTCGACTTCAAAGCTGCATTCGACAGTACGGAAAGGAGTTACCTGTATGCCGCTATGTCTGAATTTGGTATCCCCGCAAAACTAATACGGCTATG
Source organism: Anastrepha obliqua (assembly GCF_027943255.1). Taxonomy (NCBI): domain Eukaryota; kingdom Metazoa; phylum Arthropoda; class Insecta; order Diptera; family Tephritidae; genus Anastrepha; species Anastrepha obliqua. Next base: position 38,772,384 of record NC_072896.1, read on the forward strand.
TAAGATGACGTTGCTCAACACCAGCAGCGCCGTCAGAATTGGAAAGGACCTCTCCGAGCCGTTTGATACCAAACGAGGTGTCAGACAGGGTGACTCGCTGTCGTGTGACTTCTTTAACCTGATGTTGGAGAGCATCGTACGAGCCGCAGAACTTAATCGCTCAGGCACAATTTTTTTATAAGAGCGTACAATTGCTGGCGTATGCCGATGATATTGACATCATCGGCCTTAACAACCGCGCTGTTAGTTCTGCCTTCTCCAAACTGGATAAAGAGGCAAAGCGAATGGGTTTGGTGGTGAACGAGGACAAAACGAAGTACCTCCTGTCTTCAAACAAACAGTCGGCGCACTTGCGTATCGGCACCCACGTCACTGTTGACAGTTATAATTTTGAGGTTGTAAAAGACTTCGTGTATTTAGGAACCAGCATTAACACCGATAACAATGTCAGCCTTGAAATCCAACGTAGAATCTCTCTTGCCAACAAGTGCTACTTTGGACTAAGTAGGCAATTGAGCAGTAAAGTCCTCTCTCGACGAACAAAAGTAACACTCTACAAGACTCTCATCATGCCCGTCCTAACGTATGGCGCAGAAGCTTGGACGATGACAACATCCGATGAAGCGACGCTTGGAGTGTTCGAGAGAAGGATTCTGCGTAAGATTTTTGGACCTTTGCACGTTGGCAACGGCGAATATCGCAGACGATGGAACGATGAGCTGTATGAGCTTTACGACGACATAGGGATAGCGCAGCGAATAAAGATCCAGCGGCTTCGTTGGCTGGGTCATGTCGTCCGAATGGATACAAACGCTCCGGCTTTGAAAGTATTCGATGCGGTACCAGCTGGTGGTAGCAGAGGAAGAGGAAGGCCTCCTCTGCGTTGGAAAGATCAGGTGGAGAAGGACTTGGCTTCACTTTGTGTGTCCAATTGGCGCCGGTTAGCACGAAAAAGAAACGACTGGCGCGCTTTGTTAATCTCGGCTAAAATCGCGTAAGCGGTTATCGCGCCAATTAAGAAGAAGAAGACAAAATTTATAAAAAATTTTAGCTTAAAAAGTTATCTAATGAAATAATTGGAATTTATAAAACGCTAGGTTTGATTAGGTTGGGAGGAGGATGTGCTTTCCGCATACTCTCCTTCTGGGACATAATTTCTCATTGTGTTTGCCTATAGTATCTACCAGAATAATACATGTTTCCCTAATGAAGATCCTCTTAATAAATCTGTATTGCTAAACTAATTACTCTCCCAGATAAATTTATGAGTTGCGCCGCTATCTCTGTCAGGTTAGTATGCAAAAATATTTTAGTTGCTTCGACTCCAATACTGATTTTGGACCTCTTCTTCATTTCAACAATTTCAGCGTTACATTGACATAGCTAAGTCTACAGCAGAGAGGTACAACGGAGTGTCCCAGCCATATTAGCAACGAAAGGAATTTCTTTTACAATTCTTGATCACATTACTCTGGATACTTTTGCCTTTACTGCATATCATATTTTTCCGCGATCCGAGCTATGCCTTAGAATACTAGATAGGGAAGACATTTAGCACAAAGACGTCTGAGTGGAAAACGCTGCAGACCCTCCGAACTGTGACGATCTCCGATTACTCGGTCTATCTTTTTCCATTGGTATATCTGAATTATTTTGCATTCACTTCATATCATAGCTTTCCGCGAAACGAGCTATCCTTCAGAATACTAGATACCTTTGCTATAGCGCAAAGGTGACTGCATGAAAAATACTCCAGACCTTCCGAGCTATAACGAGCTGCAAATACTCCGCATATCTTTGGACAACCCTTGGTACGGTACTGACATCTATTCAATAGCCAAGCGTCTCCTGAAAAGACCTTGCAAGGTGCTAGCAAAATTCGTTCTCAGACAGAAGAGAAGTAAACTAGAAGCCCTATTTGAGCAGAATTCAAGGAAACGATATATTGTTACTACAGGCATAATCGACTATTTACTGTGTGCATCTTGTTTGGAGGATGAAAATAATACAGAGCATTTACTCTGCCGATATTTGGCTTTGGCAGACATAGGTGGCACATTTTTGTGGTCAGATGTATTGAGAATGTAGTTTCCCTTGAGAAACTACTATGATTTAAAAAAAAATCTGAGAAGTTGACAGAGTAGTTATGATATATACCAGATATATAGATAGACTTGATTAGAAGTTTGCACTTCAATCTTATGATCCCTTCTGACCTCTACTCATCACTGTACTTGATCCAAATCCAGTTCCCTTATTAAACTTAAGATAGAGCTGGGTTGAACTAAGCGTAAATTAGCAGAGACCCCTCTCCATGCTGCATGTATTGGTTTTTTTTTATGAGGAGAAAGCATCAAAAGCCTTACCCCGTCAGTGTGGGACTTTAACCCGAACTAAACCTCTTACCGTCAAAGTACCGATCCCCCCGGTACTGCTGTCAAGTATTTCATCGGGAGGCGGTTTGAGCGTTGCACTCAACGTCAGTTACTGTTCTGATGCAAAATGTCACAAGCTGCATCTGCCTGTACCCACCACTGTGGTATCGTCAGTTTACCTGCGTTTCCATCTCTGGATAGGTGGGCTGCTTCACGTTCTTATTTGCCGTTCGCGCATCCTCCTTGCCTGCTCGCTATGTCGGAGTTGCTGCATTATTTCAGCAGCCATGTGTTGGACTTTGCTTCAATTGTCCTGGTTCTTCAACATCAGTAGCACTAAGTTCTCGGGCGTGATGCTGCTGCCAAGGCTGTCATCCAGTTTAGCCCTTACTCTTCTGAAGCGGGGACACGCGAGTAGCACATGATCAGAGTCCTCCTCAACTGCTGGTGCGCACTGCTCGCAGTATGGATTTTCTTCGACTACGAAGCGGTGAAGGTACGCCTTAAAGCAGTCATGACCAGTTAGGATTTGACAGAGATATAAGTCTACTTCTCCGTGCTTTCTCTGGAGCCAAGCTTCAACGTTGGGAATGAGGCGATGGATCCACCTGCCTTTATTTGCACTGTCCCATCGCGTCTGCCACTGGTCCACGCAGCGGTGGTTTACGGATTTTCTCAGTGCCAGCTGGTCCCATTGGACTTGGTTGTTCCTCATACGTCTCATTTCGTACATCTTCTGCGCTATCAAGTCGAGTAGGCATAGACCAGCTATGATAAGCGCCACATCTTCTGAGACTGGCCTGAAGGCAGAGCAGACTCTAAAAGCACACAAGCGGTACGTGGAGTTACTACTTCGTACGTATGAAGCGTGTTGGAATGCATCGCGCCATATAAGAGGATAGACCTCACTACTCCAGCCAGGACCTGTCTTGCCTGTTGTCTTAGTCCTCCAATGTTCGCCATTATTCTAGCCAGGGCTACCGTCGCAGTCGCAGCTTGGTTGCTAGCGTATTCCAAGTGGTCTCGGAAGCTAATTCGGTGGGCAACCAAGACGCTTAGGTATTTTACGTATGGCTTTGACTCGATAATGCTGTCCCCAACTCTAATCTTTTCAATTCTCTTTCGGCTGCTGATGAGCACGGCTTCTATTTTATGCGTAGCTAGCTTTAAACCGTTCGCGTCTAGCCATCTCTGAGCCGCGCCTGTAGATTGTTGCGCAATATTAACAATTTCCGCGTGTCTCTAAGGAGTTGTGCAGAAACGACAAGAGCCAGTCAACCATATCCCAACCTTGTGCAGAAGACTGCGCAATCTGCAATAGCCTGTGAGAATATCCGAGCGCATTGTAAATTTATCATTAGGGAGTGTTATGAGCTTCCTAAACCTCTTTTGAATGTACCCAGCCACTTAGAATTTCGCCTGGCGTGGCCCCATAGGTTGGTGCCAGCTGACCTCTCTTAGCCTTAGTTCTTCAAAATTCTTCGACAGGAGGGGTGTGATAAGACCGTCCCTGCCACATTCCGGTAGTTGTTGTTGTTTGTAGTGTGATAGTACAGTCCGCTGCTGCAGCTATCTTTGTCTGTAGGAGGGATTATATCCACTTGCAAATTGGTCTCTACAGGTTCCTCTTCTCCAGTTAGAGGCGTTACCGAAAGCTCCATCGAAATCAAGCAAGGCACAGCGAACTGAGTCCCAACCACACCGGTTTGCCCCCCTGTCATTTAAATCCTGTCGCTTGGCCTTAAAGTCGCTGGGAAATATTATCTGACCATCTATAATTCCATTCCATACTATTTCAACTCAAGATTCATTGGTTAATTTATCATAACCAGAATTAACCGGAACACATACTTGGCGATTTTACCAGGCGACATCACAAATATCGTAGTATCGAACAGATCAAAACTTACAGCTGCCAAAATATTTCAGAATTGACCTCTCATGACTGAAAAACCAAACAGTTGAGGTATTCTTCTGGGAACGGCTAGAGAGAGAGAAATAAGTTAGGAAGGTGGATTTCATTTTCAACTTCGTTGAGTGGCTCGAGATGGACGGTAGAATCTTATCTTCCTCTCATTTCGACTACACTGTTCAGCAATTGTTATTTAGCTGAAATTATTGGAAGAGTAGGAGGGGTAATATGCGCGTTCACACTTTGCTATAGTCAATCAGCGCTCTTGGTAATATGACGAACTCCACCTTAGCCAAGCATTGGAAATTGGTAGCATCGATTGCTGGCACTCATCCGGGTTTTCGATCAAAACAATTCTAATAATTTGAATTATAATAGAAGGGCTGATAAATTGGCTAAAGTAGAAGTATCTCCATATGAATCTGAAGCAAATATGCGATTCTGTACTATTTCAGTCCAATATAGCGATTCTGTGCTAAACAAAAACTAATTAACAGTCCAAAAATTATGTGAAAGCATCGTTTTCCCTCTGAAAATGACTAAGTTAATTTTTTACGGTATTTTATAACTTTAAACGAAGAAGAGCAAATACCGAAGTGCTAAGTAACACATAATTTAAACAAATTAGTGTTAATAAAACCCACAACGTGAGTCAACAAACCCATACGAGGTTATTCGCATTAAATGAATCCGACGCGTAAGAACCAAAACAAAGATAGATCTCACCTCGTTTATGTGATGTATGTAAACGCCCGAACCTGTGCTCATTTACATATTTGTGTAGAAATGTTATTTTATGCTAAGGAGTAATTTTGTGTAAGTACCCATTAGGAAAGACGATCGCTAAGTAGCTGTGGCTATGAGTAATACTGGTTCTTGTTTTAACTACACCCACACTTCACTGACGTTAGCTCAGGCCAGTAAAGGGTAAAATTAACATTTTGACTTTCGTACTTTTTAGTAATTTGAGTACTTCGTACCCTTCGTGTTTTAATCTAATCTGATTTTAATTCGCCTAAAATCTTTACAAACTAGAAGGACTATAATTTTACTTTACTTTATTTTCAGTATTTTAAAAAATGTTATCGAGCCCATTTGCTTTTATATTCTCCAAAGAAGTATTCTGTTCTTTTTGGAGCGAGTTACAACTAAATACTTATCCATCCTACGGGCCTATACGTAGACATCTCATGGAGAGAGTGAATCTCAAATTCTGACGTGATTCAACGTGAATTCACAGCCAAAGTATATTTTAAATCCAAGGCAGTGTACAACTGCTCGTGATAAATTTTGTTCACCTTACAATATTCGACGTTTATAAGATGCCACAAGTGAAGATTTTATTCATTCATGGGTGCGAAAGTTCAGTGCAAACAGCCAAGTTCGGTGGCAAGCAGCCCATGACCGCGACCCAGCCACACATCGAGAACAATTGAAAATATTGAAGTCGTCGCTAGTTTACACGATAATCCGCGTCAATCCGTGCACAAGAGAACGACTGTCCTGGAACTTCAAAAAACTATTATGCATGAAATATTGAATAAGGGTCTGAGACTTCACCGCTTCAAAATTTAAATCGTTTAAGTAACCCCTTGAGTTTCGTCGGTTCAAAAAAACAATTTTTTGGCTTATTAATTTCTACATCTCAAGAATATTATCCTGAATTTTCAACACGATCCGAATAATAGTTTCGGAGATACAGCCTTTGGAAGGTGTGCGGTCCAAGCCACTTTTATTGTTACTCAAAACTTTAAACGCATTTTTCTCGGACCCGTGTTTTCAAAGTCGATTGTCAAATGTTCTCGAACACTACTCAACCGATCTTGATGAAATTTTACACAGGCGTTCGAGATACAATTTACTCGTGCTTCAATGAATTTTGTTTTTTTTTTTTTCAATTACAACTATTTAAAAAAAAAACAAAATGTCAAGCAAATTTGAACGAAATTTTCACTTTTTTGGAAAAATGTCTGCCGAAATATCAATTTTTACTTTTTTCCTTTCCTTCACTCAAGGACGAGTTTATGGTCGTAACTAAAACACTTATTTTTGTTTTTTTTCATTTTTAATGATCCTGTCAGGAGTTATGCTGATAACGCGGACGCACCTTTTTTTCGAGGGGTAAACAGAAATGATGTCACAATGGAGGAGTTTTAATTTTTTTTTTTTTTTTTGAAAAATTCAGAAATTATTCTTTAAATATGTACCTATAAGACAGAAAATAGTTTGAATTAAATAAATAATTTTTTACATACAAAAAAAATATTGAAGATAGGCCTTTTTTACCAGACGAAACCCATGTAACCCCTTAAGTTCTTAAGCATAACGATCACATTTTACGAGACAATGTTGGAGATATTTCGTACGGTAAACACTATCTCTTGTAGTGATGAAGCCCATTTTCATTTCAGTGGAAGTATGAAAAAGCAAAATTGTCGTTATTGGACATCTAAAGGACAGAACTCATTATTAAATCATCAGCAGCCACTTCACAGTCGCAAAATGAAGGTTTGGTGTGTCCGCTATGGACACTTATTTTTTGAAAAGCGTCCAGGGCTAGCAATTTTCGTGGACGATGTCTCTTATCGATGTATGCTGAACGGGTTGGTGTCGAAATTCTGTATGTACAAAATTCTAAAAACAAAATTCAGCTTTTTAAAATTCTGCTTTTTAAAATTCTGCTTTTTTAAAATTCTGCTTTTTTAAAATTCTGCTTTCTAAAATTCTGTATTACAAAATTCTGTATTACAAAATTCTGTATTACAAAATTCTGTATTAAAATAATAATGTTAACAATGTTAAAGAGGTAATGTAATTATTTTGGAAAATAATAATATTAACAATGTTAAAGAGGTAATGTAATTATTTTGGAAAAGTGCGCACTTTTTCAAAATAATTACATTACCTCTTTAACATTGTTAACATTATTATTTTAATACAGAATTTTGTAATACAGAACATTGTGGGATATTCATTGTCAAATTTAGGTATGGTTATTTGGTAGTAAAACTTTTTACACAATTTGAGTATATGCGCCCCATTGTTTTTAACATATTCGTACATACCTATGTACATACCTACGTTAATTATAGTTGACAACATTTATACATTGGTATGTACATAGGTATGTTTGCAATCAAATATTACCTTGAGATGAGAACTTCTATCACAAATGAGGAATTACAATTTCACCACACCTGTCTACAACGGTTCTTATATTGTTTGTTTACCTTCTGTTAAGTGCTGACTTTTTGTGAAAGAGCGTGGTTTAATGTTATATTGATAAAAATGTCCGAAATAAGAATTTTGAAAACAAATAAAAATAAGGAAATGTTGGGTGTTGATGGGTATTTCTATTATTTAGAAAGAATAACAAAACAAAGGACATATAATTGGTCGTGTTCCAAGAGAATAGCGTGTCACTGTAAATCTCGATTGGTGACTGAATTAAAAGACGGTATCCATTGTGTGATTAAAAGGTCCGGTGTACATACCCATAGCCCTGAGGCAGTGGAAGGTTTTGTTCGCGATGCTAATATAAAGCTTAAAGAGTTATCTAAAAAAACATGCTTGCCGGCTAGCCAGATAATTCGAGAAACCATTGTGCTAACTCCGAGCGATAGCCGTGATGCTTTACCTTCTAAAATGGCCCAAAAAAGTAAAATAATGCGGACTAGAAAAAAGAAATGGGACATGAAAGAACCAAAAACTGTAGATGATATTGATATGCCACTTAATTTATGTATATGTCCTTGAAGGCGAGCTTTTTGTCTTAGCAGAAAAGTGGGTCGATGATGCATCGCAAACAGAAACGTTTCCTAGAACACAAAACAATATTGAAGCGTGGCATCGGCGGCTGAAAGTTATTGTTGGAAGAAGAAATTCGCAATTTTACCATCTTGTGCTAAATTTGCAAAAGGAACTTATTTTAGCGAAAACTCAAATATCAAGAAAAGAAAATGGAGAAAGAGTTAGAAGAAAAAGGAAAATAATTAAAAAAAACAAACAGCTGCGAAGAATTATTAAGAAAAGAAATGAATTAAGTCACACTACATATTTAAAAAGAATTGCAAAAAATATTGTAATTGGCTAAACTAAAATATTGTTATCGCTTAAACATATATGTATATTTATGGAATAAATGTTTATTTTGGTACTTCTTGTATGACGAAAATCACAAAACTTGAATAAAGCAGAATTTTTCGCATTAAACATGCAGAATTTTGCAAAAGCAGAATTTTAGAAAGCAGAATTTTAAAAAGCAGAATTTTAAAAAAGCAGAATTTTAAAAAGCAGAATTTTTTTGCAATTTACAGAATTTTGTCACCCAGAATTTTGTAATACAGAATAATGACACGCTCCCATGCTGAACGACTATTTTATGTTAATAATGAGAGAACATCCTTCCCTCACTACACAAACACGACTTCAGCAAGATGGTGCCAAGCCGCACACTGCCAGAGAGACAATGGCGATACTGCCTATGGAACAGGTGCAGCGATCATCGTAACCTCCGTCACCGATCACACCCTGTACGTCAAAGAACTCGATGTGGTCTAACTGTAGGCGGCACTAACAGCACTAACAGCAAGGTGGCACTAAACAACACAGAGATTGCCAAACATCGATTATCTGCAACGAGTGTTTGTTAAGTATGAAGTTACTCCCTTTAATTTCATTTCCTGAAGACCACTGAGCTACATACATACATACATGTACAAACACCAGCCAATTCTTAAACCATACATTTTGATGCATTAGTTGAGACTTTCCTACTGGACACTTCCAAATGTCTTTAGAAATGTATGTATGTATTTCTGTGTAACATCTGTATAGGCAGGGCATAGAACAAAAGAGCGAAAGGAAATATAATATAAAATACAAAACCATAAAAAATGAAGTTGAATTGCCCAAGCGGGACCATAAATTAGGCCTATCCACCTGTCGCAACAAAAACATGTCACCACGCAAACGAGGTTGGCATTCCCAGAGCGGAATGCGGCATGAGAGTGGGTGGTGTTGGGCCCTCTTTATCGGTACTTGAGCTTCTGGTTTAGGAAGTTAACATCACCATGGGGAGAATACTTTTTTGTATTTACCAGCATGTTGGGTTTTATCAGCGATTTTAGCAATGTATGCTTTTGTTGAGCACAGAAGTTGCTTTAAATTTTATTTGCTGCATAAAATTCCTGATGCATAAACATGGAGAATGTTGCAAAAGACGATGATCAGGTAAATGGTAAGTGGTAAAAATAGTTCGAGAAATGTAGAGAACGCGTTGAAAATGAAGCCTCGGTGGCAATCAACATCACTAGATTAACCAAACGTCTAGGGAATCAAAGATTGGGTGATCTGAAATCATTGAACCAAAATTAGAGACCTCAATAATACTTTTAATATTTGACTTAGAGAATTATTAAGGCAGGATTGGATCGAGGGGAAAATCTGCACCGAAGCTTGCACCTCTGTCTTCACTGACGGTTCCAAGATGGAATCGGGAGTCGGAGCGGGGGTTTTCTCTAAATCAGCCAATTTATCTATCTCCTTAAAATTGCCGAACACTGCTAGTGTTTTTCAAGCAGAAGTCTTTGCGATCTTCCAGGCATGCAAAATGCTTAGGGAACGCGGGAGCGAGGGTGATATTAATAGTTTCTCCGATAGTCAAGCCGCGAATAAGGCTCTGAACACGGCATGGTGCAGAACAAAATTAGTAAACTCCTGTAAAGAAGAGATCAAATATCTTGGGTGTGCAGGTAGCATTTCTCTGATCTGGGTTCCAGGACATAGGAACATAGAGGGAAATGAAATTACTGATGAGCTTGCCAGGAAGGGGACTGAATTGGTCTCAGAGACCTCCTACCCGGCATCGTCCTCCCCCTGACAGTTGTTAAAGGGGAACTGCACATTTTATTTCTTAGGAAATCGCAGAAAAGATGGAGCTCAATTTCTTCATTTGCTATTTCGAACACCCTTTGGCCCCAATACGATATACGAAGGACTCAAAAAATCCTCCTTGCCATTCAATTTCCAAAGACGTAGCTGTGTTTACCGATCACTGGACGATCGGCACACGCGCGGAAAAGCTAGGGTTACCATTTAACCCCCATTGCAAAGCTGTGGGGACCTTTCAGAGAAGGATACTGTAGTGCATTTTCTCTGTAAATGTCCGGGTTTGGCAGCTAGACGACTAAGGTCACTGGGCGCTCCTTTCGTCGACGCCCTAGGGCAGTGCGCCAACCTAAATCCAATCAATCTTCTTCACTATACCAACAGCTCTGGTTGGCTGTAGATATCTGCCTGTTGAAGGTCTCTTAATGGTATCAAAATGGCGCTTTAGTGCTACTTGAGCAGTGTCAGGTGCACTTCAACCATTTCACCGACCTATTTACCTACATAATTTTCGAAAAGTTTCAAAATTGTAATTCTAATATAAGTGAAAAAAGTTCCTCTTAATTTAACATTAGTCTAAGCTGCATTAAAGTGGCTCTCACGAAAGGCAAAGCACGTAGGTCTAAGGCAAAGGAGACCACCCTTTGGCTAACTGCTCCCGCTTGAACGATCTAGTGTCCCTGATCTCAATAGAAGTACCTCGTTCAGTGTGCTTTGAAATACCTCAAACTGCTCTGAGTTCCCATCTTACGCTAGCTATTGGACAAGTGGAATACAGGAAACCTTTCTTTTCCAGGAATGATCTGATTTCATAAATCATTGTTAGCCCAGGAGAAGCATACACTTTTAGGTGAATGAGGACAGAGCTCTCACTGGGGTAAGGTTATCACGAAACATGAAGATATCTTTTCCTTAAAGTTCGGTTCTCGTCTGCCGTCATTATGACTAATACGTATTTCAGTCTGGCACTAACCGAAAAATCGAAAAGAGCGGAAGATCACTCCACTACCCTGCCCTCAGCGAAAAAGCCATTTCTTATAAATGGATGCACTGCCGACCAGTGTTCAGCGATCTGTACGGCATTCTGAGTACATACATGAGTGAACTAAATTTTCGTGAGCTCACTGAGATTTTGTTCTCAAGTTGTTATCTGATGCCCTGCAATGTCTAGGGACTAGAGGTTAAAAATAGCACAAAGAGACTCACTCGATGTAGCTTCGAGCGCTTCGCACATAAAAGCCATATTTAAGTTTTGTACTTTAAAAACTTACACTAGGACCAATAACCTATACACAGATCTAACGAGAAACACCTGATCCTCTCTCCGCTACTCTGGAATCTCATTGTAAATACTTCACTCTTAAAGTTTTAAAATACTGGCTGTAATGTCACCGATTATGCGGATGATATTGCATTAACGGCATCAGGAAAGCATCTTCTGCTACCGAAATAAAGTGCCTCGGGATTATTATAGACCGTAAACACAACTGAAACCAAAATATTGAGGACAAGTTAAGAAAACGGTCACTGCACTTTATGCATGTAAAACGGCTTTAAAAAAAATATGGGGCTTAAAACCGATCATAGTAAGCTGGTAGTATACTGCGCTTGTGAGGCCTATCCTCTTCACCCAGGTCACTGTTTGGTGGGAAATATTGTATCTAAGAACAAAATGGAAAGGATACAAGGGGCAGCATTCGCGCTGATCACAGGAGCGCTACCTTCTACCTCAACTAAGGCCCGTGAGGTTCTATTAGACTTTCTCCCTATAGTTATCTATTTCGGGTCTAATGCCAAAGCAAGCAGACTGAATGCATGACTAGCCGGGAAATATTTTAGGATCAGTGGCTATTTTTACTGACAGTTCGAGCCTAATAATAATAACGTCGAGTGTGTCATCTATTGAGAAGTGCAGAAGTTGCAGCTTTTTTTTTTTTGTTTTTGTGGAGGAGAAAAGCATCAAAAGCATATGACCATTGTGGCCGTCAGTGTGGGAAACTTAAGTCTACGGCAACTATGTGTCTTTCAAGCTGAGTTAATAGCTATAAAGGATATATAATGTGGGTCAGGAGCTCAACTGTTGCAACGCAGCTGATCACCATCTATGTTACGTTGCGTATGGCAAGTTGGCCGAAACTATCGCAGTGTAATAATACTTCTTTCAATTCAATGTAAAACTATTCTTAATTAGCTGGATAAGCGATGTCCCATGAACGCTGCCCGGCTTCTTGGAAACTGAGACATTCCAGGAAATTGTATCGCGGATGAGCTGGCTAAGAAGACAAATGATCTTTAATCAGTTAACAGTTTCCATCTCTTATCTTCAAGAAAGCTTTGAGTCAGGTCGGTCTACAGCGCGCAAGCCAGCATTAGATGAACCACTTGTGGAATACGGAGCCCGCTTGTGGGATAACTGGACAGGTTTGATTTAAGAGGAATGAACACAGAAACAGGTCTTTCATCTATTTAGATGGTGAAGGAAGGCATACTATTGAAATACCGGTTGGTATCATCACCGGCACCGCCTAATGAGAACATATGGGAAACGTAGAAGGTTACTCTCTAATAATTTCTGACATAGCTGCAGAAAGAGGAGATAAAGAGCGTTAATTACTTCCTCTTCCACTGCACTGCTCTTCCAAGAATGCGATATTGTTGTCGAAATTCTTACTTTTTTGGATGTCTAGCAGAATTAGAATCGGCAGCCACCCACATTATTTTATGGTTAATACGAGAAAAAAGGGCTTGAACATTGCGTATGGATCCGACCAGGACATTCTAATTAACTATTTGGGTTTCCTGCAAAGTTGGTGGTTGGTCCCAAATGACCTGAATTCCATTCAATAAAAGGGCGGTCAAATACATGATTCCATACGCATGAGATGTGGGTTTATGAGTACGCCTTCAGTCTAGCGATGCTCGCAGTTTTTAAGAATTCCATCTGTACTGTACACCACGAATTTTTGTGGGAAAACAACTCGTGGATTTTGCACCATGAAAACGCACCGTCGCACATTGGCATCATTATCCGTGAACAAATACCATCCAACTACCATTGAACTCACCTGATGTGGCTCCTCGCAATTTTTTTTGTTTGATCGAATTAAAAAATCCCTATGGGCAACCACTTCGGCGTTTTAACAGCCGAGAAGAAGTAATGGAAAAATCGAAGACGGCTCTGATGGCTCTGCCGAAAATAGAGTTCTAGGAATGTTCTAAGAGCTGGATCGAACGCTGGCATAAGTGCATTGAAAGTGATGGGGAGCACTTTGAAGGCGATAATAACACATTTTAGAAATAAACTCGTATTTTGAATTTTTTGAATACATATATTGCGGGAACTTTTTGATCAAGCTAGTATGGCCACGTTAATAGATCACATGCATCAGTAATTGAAACGATTTGTTATAAAAGACGATATAAGTCCACGTATATTTAAAAAAAAAATATTAGGAAATAATCCAAACTTAATTTAAAATGGGACATGCTGCTTACACAGTGGGTAATTTGAGAAGTTTATTTATGTGTTAAAAGTGAATGATTCGCTTGCTAGCGGACACTATTCAATAATACCCGTACATACTCATGGAAATGTGGAACTCAATGCAGGAACATCGACCTGGCAATCAAGATGAGGTTTTGGCGCACTCAATTCGCCTCGGCAGACTCTCCAGAATTTGGTCATTAAATATCGATTATCTGCAGAATAATACAGAGATGATCCTGTGCTAAAGGGCAAAGAATAATCAAAAAAGCCTTGAGAAATTGGAATTACAGCATGCGCTACCGAAAGCTAGAGGAGAAAGCTAAATTGTATAGGAAATGTACCTAGCACAAATATTTGAAAGTTATATTCGTCCTAGTAAACAAAAAAAAAAAAAAATGCCAAAGAAAATTTTGCTTTGTTCATTTTGTTGCATTTTCAATATTCAATTGCGATACCTGTATTTGGATTCACTGTACGCAAATGCCACTTATATAATTAAGATTTCAAAGACGGAAAACACCATTTATGTTTAAAATATTGCATAATTTTGTAAGTAGATAATAATTAGGGAATTTGAGTTTTTGAGATTATATAAATAAATTAAGTGATGTAATGGCGGCTTACAGTGAGAATACTCGCTTTAAAGTTAGAAATTTCAAGTTGAAAATAAAGTTGGATGCGCATATGCGAGTGTGAGTACGCAGACACTTTCACTGATTGCAAAATGATAAAAGTCAGGGAGAAGAACGAGTGAACTGTACGAGTTTGAGAACGTAACAATGACCCTTCAGTTCCTGCCCGTCTCCCCGATCAAGTCTTACACTGAAGCCCAGTTACAACTAGGCGGAAGCAATAAAATCAAAAGTTGAAGCTGCAGCTGACAGATGACGAAGAATTTGAAAGTGATGAAGCAGACAAGCAAGCCAAGAAGGATAGCTACTCGAGCAACAAAAAAGTGTTTTGAGATGCGAGGAACGAAGCACTATACCAGCACTGTTGATATTTTTTTTATGTAAGCATGCCATGACATGCATATAGATGATATGTATGCGTGTATGTATAAGCATCAGCCAGTTTGCAAAAATGTTGCAAGGATATGTGGGCATGTGAAGGTTGTTACGACACAAAATCGCACAATTTTCTTGAGTGAATGCGAAGAAACGCAAATTGTAAGTGGTACACAAAATTGTATTATACATAAATACACACACACAAACACATATACATACATACAAAAGCATGAACGCATGAAAGCATACACGCGTAAGTATTTGAAAACATCTTATCTCTGCATTTGCAACTACATACACATGCACATATATGCGCGGAAGAGTTTATTTGAAAATTCCATAGCCTTTTAGTTGATTTGCTGCCGCGACGCAACCAGCTGAAAGCCCAAAGTAGTCGAAAAGAGGTCTGCATGAGTGCATAACTGTACTCTTATATTTACAATAACGCAATATACTGTTACTGAAAGCAGTTAAGCGAAAAATACAAGGTGGCACAAAATTAATCACCCTATGGGAAGATTTATAATTTCGGCAAATGGCGTCGTGCGTCAAACATATTTGAAACTGGTCAATGGAGCGCATAAAAGTCATAAAAAAATGTACATCACTCAAGATAATATTTTTTTTAATTATCATAGTAAAACAGTTATACAAAAACAAAAATGCATGATTCATTTTGCGCCACCTTGTATTTAAAGACACAAGCGAAACATGCACGTACATACGTATTCAACGATTTCCTTCTGCATTTTAGCAAAATTTGATAAATCAAAAGTAAAATGCTTCGAAATTTATTGAATTGCATGCAATGCTTAAGTGATGATTGCTATGAAGAAGTTGTGAAAAAATCAACCAAGTAAATAAAAGTAAAATATCATTTGAAAAGCGAAAAGCAAAATACGGAGCGAAATCGCACGCATGTGTAAAGGGAAATCAAAATAAAGTTGAGTGGCGGGACGTGATGTTTGTGAAAAGGAATTTTGTTTTTGATAGCAAACACAAAAAAACACATCGAAGAATATTCAACAGCATTGAATGGGCGGCTGAGCATAAATTGAAAGACGAGAAACTTGAAAACCGTTTTAGAGAAATAAATATAATACAAATTATTATAGTAAAAACTGGAGGAGGCTGTTCTACTGCGAGGGAAAGGTGCAAGATTCACAATTTAGATAGTTGGTTATTTAAGGCCCTCGCCTCATTTGAAATGGTTCTTGGGTGTTTCTTTAAAAGCGTGTAAAACGGAAACGAAAAAAGACTTTTTTATTTTTCTTAGAGTATTTTACCATGAAACTTAAATTCAGGCTTCCGGACCACTGTAGTGTTTTCCAAGCGAAGGTATCTGCAATTAAGGCAGCAGTGGACTGGTTACCGTTAAGGTTACCGTAAATATTTACTCTGATAGCCAAGCGGCAATTAGGGCCTTGGGCTCGTTGTTTGTGCGTTCGAGATTGGTCGAGGAATGTCTGGCTTCTCTCTCGATTGCATTCGAATACTTCGACATCAGGCTCATTTGGGTTACCGGTCACAGCGGCATAGAGGAAAACTGCTGGGCCGATGAACTGGCTAGACAGCGAATTTTGGGGACGGTTTCGTCGCGAAATGAGAGGATTGGGGTTGCCTTAAGAACGTGTGGTCTACTCCTGGAAAGATGAGCCTCGAGTCAACTCAGCGAGCGCTGGGCTAGTGCGCAAACGTGCAAGGTCACGAGATCCTTCTGGCCACGGGTAGATCGGGAACGCTCGACGGAACTCCTAAGGCTAACAAAGCCCCAGCTCTCGAATTTGGTGGGTATCCTTACCGGACACTGTCCGTTAGGTGTTCATGCCGTGAGACTTGGGATTGCCTCAAGTCCGTTCTGCAGCAGCTGTCGGGAGGACGAAGGGTAATCATCTCAACACCTTCTTCTCAGCTGCTCTGCTCTCGTCTGGCATAGATTTAGACATCTGAGCTCTCTTTTTTCGCTACGCCTGCGGATATAGCGGGTATAAATATCACAAATTTGGTGAAGTTCATCAGTAGCTTGTGGCGGCTAATTACGAATGCAAATCAGCCACCGTCGGTGGCGTCGTAAAATGCACGATCATTATCGTCTCCAATCCCAAGGGTTCTTCTTCCTTCCCTTTTCCTTTCTCCTCTCCCCTGCATGGCATTGCCATTATCGTGTAAACTACTATCATCGGGAAAAACAATGTTTAGTATTTTTTCGGACCTTTAAAGTAAAGAAAATGGTCGAAAAACGGTTCGTTCACTCTTTTGTCAAATTTCATTTTATTTTTTTCAAGGTCTTAGTCCACAAGATAACAATATTCATACTGAACAAGCACCTTTTTGACTTGACTTTTTGATTTCAGACACCTGTGAGTCCAGGAATCCGTGTCGCCAGCGACACATCTTTATTTGGAAGACCATGTTTCGAAGGCTGACGACTTTTTGAACGAACCTCGTATGGGCAAAAAACAAAATTTATTTTTTTTAAATGGATCAAAATAAAAAATCTTTTTGAACCAGTTGCTTGCGCAGAAAGCACCAAAGTTGTTCAATGATGGAATAAAGGCTCCACCCAAGAAATGGCAAGAGACCGTGGATTAAAATCGCACATCGTCATTATTTTGTATTTGTCAGAAGGCCTTTTATTCCGATTTTAAGCAAATATACCATATAAACGTTTTATTAAAGTGATTTTTACAAAGCTTTTTATATTTTAATTTCACCAGCTATCTCTGAACGCGACTCAACCTTTTACTCGACTCACTCTCGGGTATCTGAGCTCGTGTCATTGTTGCGCTTGGGTGTAGGGTTGTCAAGTTGCTGGCACATTGATCTTCCGATGGTAAATTCATGAAAATTATTTGGATCGAAACTTGGCGTGAAACTTTGCTCTGCCTGCTTTAGAGGCTTAAAAAATCGATTTTTTTTTTTGCATAAATGTCTTCCCAAACTATCCAAGAATGTGTCCTCAAAATTTCAGAAACAAATTCAAAATATTTTTGGAGTTACAGAAGAAATTGTGAGCAAGCCTCGAGCAAGTTCCCGAGCGGCCTGATCGCTCGAAGTGCGATTTCTCGGTTTTTTATTTTTACGATTTTTCCTAATTGGCGGGAGGGATAGGGAAAAAGTTAAACGTCCTATCGAAACGAGATAACATTGATTGTATTCGGAATTAAATTCTCTTCGAATTGAACCTAAAAAACCATAAGAAAGTTATGAGTAACCCACTTTTTAAACAATCTAAAGTGAATTTGTTTTTCCAAAAAAATGAATTTTTTTTTTTAATTAGCGAAAAATTGTTGAATTTCTCACTTTTCTCACTTTACTATACTGAAATAAATTTTTCTTTGGGTTTTTGGTTTCAGATGAAAATTGCGACCTGCATCTTTCCCGCCGCACAACACATGCACACTCGAGGCGCCTTGGCAAAATGCTTGTACCAGGCATAACATGACATATATTTTAATGAAAAAATTTGAGAAGACTGTTGAAATATATAACAATAAAACTTGAAAGTTTCGTTTCAATCGAATATTTCTTTCCTTCCCAAAAAAACCACGAACAAACCAATTTTTTGAAGCCTCTAAGCAGGCTCCCCCCTTAAGTGCGTAATATAACTCTCAATAGATAGATTCGGCAAATATGCAGGAATTTATTATATTTATTTTTTTTCGATAATACATAAGTTGGGAGCGAGCCACGAATATACTGGCCCGCCCAATTGTGCTTCTAATAAGTATTTTCATTCTTGCATGCGTTCCTATGTGACGTACTGTATATGAATATCTAATAAAAAAAAAGTCCCCAACGCATGTAAATTATATTATTTTGTAATCTTGCGTGGATTAAACAAAAACTGCACAAAGTGTGTTGCTTTCTTCTCTTTTTTTGTTTTTGTTTTGCATTTGCTTGCTTGTGGGTTCTCACATAAGTCCTTCACCAGCCTCCTAATGTAATTTCCATAGAATTGCAATTTTTCGCATAAATTTTCAAGGAGGCGGATGGCATGCAGCATTGCACATATTGTTTGTAAACAAGGACACTTGTGGTCGACGAAAGCGAAAACAAAAACAAAAAAAAAACATATGTAACAAAAAATGCATCTACATAAATATAACTAAACAAGTAAATGTGTATAAAGGATGCAAAAGGAAAAATATATGCGCATCCTTATTTTTTTCTCGAACTACTCATAAATGTTCCCCCTTACGTTTGCATGCGGCTCATTGTCTGTGTAAAAATGAAATAAAGCGCGTACGGAAAATGCACTTATGTACGCAAAAAGCCACAAATTGTTTAGCATGCTTGCAGGCGTTCAAGCGTGGAAGGAACTAAGAAAAAAAAACCTTTGGTTGTAGCAATTGCGAACATGGGGCAAGACAAGTGCATAAATTTAATTCCCCTATGAAAATGTTGCATCAGGGTTGTTTCATATAACTCCAAGTATTTTTACTTACATAAAAAATTTGCATACGTACACACATACATGCATACATTATGCAGCTAAAATATGTCAATGTGCATTCGTGCATGTGCGTATACATGCGAATCATTTTCATATTCTCGGCATGGATGGCCACTTGAAATGTTGGTGCGTCTTGGCAAATTTGCGCTCCACGAACAAGCCATAAATATTTCTCGTGCAAGGAAATGTTTTAAAGCAAAAAACTCTTATTTGTTATTACTATCTAAGACTAATAAGATTGTTCAAAATCTGTTGTAACTTGTTTGTTGCGGCTTCTAAGGTTTTATGAGTTGCCAATAGGACGGTGTCATCTGCAAAAGTTGCTATCATGTCGATACTTGCAGGCAAGGGAATATCAGGTGTGTACAGCACATACACATAGTTACTAAAGTATACATACGATAAAATATTTCTTATTTTCTTAGATTAAAATTGTTTTTCTTATTTTTTGTATCCTACACTAATAAATTAAATTAGTCTTATTATTTTAACAACACCCTGTATATTTTTTTGTCAGCGTTGATAAAATATGTACTAAAAACACTAATAGTGCATCCCAGTAATGTTACATAAGTGTACATACGCGAGTAGTTTTTTTTATACGCCGCTAATAATACCGTTAGAAATTTTATGAAAATGCGTTTTGCTCATTAATAGAAGATCAGTGTTGCGACTGATATCAGTTTTTCCAGACTTAATTGTTATTTAAGATAAAAAAACGTAAAAAATGCCTAAAACTAAAGAAACCTCCGAGGATATTCGTAAAAAGGTTGTAAAACTAAGGCGCGAAGGAAAATCTTTACAAGGAATTGGTGAAATTTTAAATTTAACAAAACGTACTGTACCGACAATAATAAAAAATTTCGAAAATAATGGAAATTGTGCGAACAAACATCGATCAGGTCGCCCACGTAAGCTTACTGAAAGACTGGAGCGGACTATTATTCGAACAGTGAAGGATAATCAAAAAAAAAGTGCGGTTGCAATTAACAATGAAATAAGGTTGAATCACGATATTGAGGTTTGTAGCCAAACGGTACGTCGTTGCATTAAGAGGAATGGGTTTTTAAGCAGAGTTGCCCGAAAAAAGCCCCTACTGAGAGCCGTAAATGTTGTTAAACGGTTGGAATATGCTGAAAAGTATAAAAATGTCCATGTTAGCGATGCAACATTTTGGGAACGAGTTATATTAACGGACGAATGCAAGTTTATGGTATTTGGAGGAGACGGGCGCGCTAAAGTTTGGAGAAAACCAAACACGGAGTTTTTGCCACAAAACGTTAATGCAACTGTGAAACATGGTGGAGGATCTCTTATGGTATGGGGATGTGTGGCAGCAAATGGTGTTGGAAATTTAAGGTTTATGGAAGGTACTATGAATAAGACCATGTACATTGAAATTTTAAAAGACAGTTACATTTCCAGCACGCAAAAACTTGGTCTCGCAGAAAATGCTATATTCATGCACGACAACGATCCCAAGCATTCCTCGAATCTGGTGAAAGAGTGGCTGCTATATAACGTAAAAAATAAACTGGAACATCCACCCCAATCACCAGATTTAAATGCAATTGAACATTTATGGGATCATCTGAAAAGAGCCTTAAAAAAACGAAACATAACGTCCATTCCATCATTAAATGGGTCTTTAATTCAAGAATGGGATTTAATATCGGCAGAAACAACAAGAAAATTGGCACTGTCCATGCCAGCTAGATTATCTGCTGTAGTAGATGCCAAAGGAAGCCATACGAGATACTAAAATATATATTTTTTTAATTATTAAACAGCCGTATGTATACTTTAGTCACATAGCGAATAAGTGTAATTTAACAAAATTACAATATTTAAGCATATTTAAGTGAAATTTACATTTTTGTTAATTTTGTTTTTATTAATATATGAAATAAAATGCTTTTAAGTTTAACATTTATATATCATGTTTGATTTCTTACCAAAAAATAGGACTTACGCTCCCGTATGTATAATTTAGTAACTATGTGTATATGGTAGTACAGGCCCCAGTACACTGCCCTGAGGTACACCGGCTTCCATGAGTTGAATGTTAGAGTCACATAAAAGTATCTGTTTGCTAAATAGCTTTTCATTAACAAATAGTAGTCGAGTGGAAGATACTGTTTAAGTTTAAATATTAAGCCCTTGTGCCACACGCTGTCGAAAGCTTTCGTTACATCAAAATACACAGCAACGCATGCATTTCTTTGATCAATTTCTGACAATATTTAATTTGTCACTCTATGTACCTGTTCTATTGCTGAATGCTTTCTACGAAATCCGAATTGGTCTGAAGGGAATAAGTTTCGCGCCTGTAGTATGGGGTCAAGGCGGTCAAGTATAAGCTTCTCAAAAAGTTTGGATAATGATAGTAATAAAATAATTGGTCTGTATGAAGAAGCTTCAGAGGCGTCTTTATTAGGTTTGGGTATCGCGATGATTTTAGCAACCTTCCAAGGTAGTGAAAAATACTTCATTCGTAATGCTGAGTTAAATATATTTCTTAAGTAGAGAGCGGCTTTGCCAGGTAACTCCTTTAGAATCCTTCCTGTGATTCCGTCATATCCTGGGGATTTATTTACGTTAATTTTAGTCTCAATTGCTATTCGTATTTCTTTCAAAGTTATTTTCTTGATTGGTATATAATATTTATGTTATTTGTGAGGTGAGCATGAAATTCAGAGTTGACAATGGCTGATTTGTATATGTTTTTTTTAAATGATCAGCGAGTATTTTTGCTCTTTCTTTTGGTGTTTTCGCCCAAGAATTTGTCCTTGTCCTTAGAGGGGGTTGGTGCATAACTGCGTTACCGATTTTTTTGCGGAAGACCAGTGTTTGTAGCTCTAGTAGCTCCCAGTGATGCCATATATTTTTCAAATTTTTCGTCCTTGTCCACTTTTAATATATCTTTAATTTCTTTTGTTGCTATATTTAGCCTTTTTTATTGTAATATCTGATAAACGTGTAGATGCCATTGTTTTCTTAGTTTTCGTTTTTCTTTGATTTTTTCCAAGATTTTATGGGGTAATTTGTGTTTGTTGTTACTCATCTTGACTATAAGTGTTAAGTTGTTGTTGCATATACTATACTGCCATTGAGGTATGCGATTGCGGAGGCTATTTCTTGTTCGCTCTTTAGCGGGACTTTATTGTTAAGGCTTTGCTCCATAATTTCACGAAAATAGTTCCAGTTCGTATAATTACTTTAAAATTTATGTGTATTGTAGTTTAGGATAGGACTGGTTTCATAGCTTAATAATATTGAAGAACGGTCAGATGAGAGGTCAAAGCTTGGAGTTATTTCCAGTTGCTCACTTTTAATATATTTCGTAATGTAAAAGTCAAGTTGGTTCTCCAGAGCTTAAAAAGATACTTCTATTTTCTATAATTGCATCGTAAAGATTTTTTCCTTTCGTGTTTGTTATTCTGGATCCCCATAAGGTATTCTTTGCATTGAAATCTCCGCCTACAATAAAACGGCCTTCAAGAGTTTTAAGAAAGTCAAAGTATAGTGCCTTAGAATTTTTATGTTTAGGAGGGCAGTATATGGCAGAAAGGGTTAAATGTCCACTAAAGTCCTCACATTGTATAGATGTCGCTTGTACGTAGTCCTGTCTATAGTGGTTCACATCAAAAAAATAAAACAAATTTTGAAATAAAGAGAAGGAATTGCTGTATTCACGAAAGACCAAATATCTAATATTTTGCCGACAATATTGGTACAGATATTGCTTCTATTTCTTTTAATTTCTTTAATTATCAACTAAAAAATACACCAACTGAAATCTTTAATATTCCAGACTAAGTCATATTGGTTGATTCCTATTGATGTTCTAAGCATGCGATACACATCTGAGCGGAATCAATCGGTCAATCAGTAGATGGCAGTCATTGTTAGAAATTCATTTTTGGGAGAAACGCTTTAAAAAATCGAAGTACCTAACACAAGATACACACATACATACGCCTGTCACTTCATAAGTAGGTTGTATTCAAAAAAAATAACCCTTCTTATGTACGTCTTCACTTACGTGCTTTATCTGTTCTGTTTTCAGGTAGTTGAAAAATTCATCACTCCACGAAGCTGGTATTAACTCGGTGAAAATTTGCATGCGAAGATTTATTACGATTTTCATATGACATATTGCAAGATAGAGGCTTTTTTGGGCATTAGTGGGATCAGCATATATTGAATATTGTCGTCAAGAAAATGTGTTGTCGTTGGATACCAAAGAAAAGCAGATTATCGCTTGTTTCGTTGGGAAATCTGGTCATGTCGCAACTGTACCAGTAGAGAAACTTTAAACAGTCAGTTCTCGGTAGTACACAAAGATTTGTTTGGAATTATAGGAACCATCACCAAGACAATACGAGCTCTCCCGTAGCGGCTTACGCAAGAGAGTTTTTGAACACTCAAAAGAACGAATTCAATGGGGCATCCGCCTGTTTTAGCACCTAATGATTTCTTTTTGTTTCTAAGCATCAAAAACAAAATGCGAGGTCAACGTTTTTTAAAGCCTCTAGACCGACTATTGAAGTCTTTAAACTGCTTGTTTGGAGGCGTTCACTCTTAAGTGGGAAAAATTCTTTGCAAATTGATTCAAGTCTATGCAAAAGTGATTAGACTTCTAAGGAGAATATTTTAAACAGCAAAAAAGCCATTTTTATTTTTATTTTACTATGTGTTTATTATTAAGCGCAAAATATAAAAAAGCAAGCGCTCGTGCACTTTAATTGAATTTTTTTTTAAATCACTAAATATGTTTCAAATTTATATTAATATATTAAGCAATCTTCCAGTCATATTAGTAAACAGAACGGTAAATTGGAAAAGCGAAATAAAATTTGATAGTAGCACTGAAAAAACTTGGCAATAACGCAGCTGCCGCATATTCCATAGAAACACAAACATCCGCCTCTCAAAATCCTCCACATACATATAGACATGTGTACATATGTATGTGCATATACACATACATAGCAGTAGATGCACATCAGCAGAAAATAGAAGCGACGGCAACATAAAGAAGCTAATTTACCTTATCGCAGCGCCAGCGAGAGCGAAAGCTAAGGAGACAAATTGCAAATGATAGCGAAACTCATTATATTATATAAGTATATGTGCGTTTGTGTGTAAGGCACATGTACATTTATTCCAAAGCTAGAATGCAAGCTTCTCTCATATGCGAGCAGAAGTTTTGACTGTGCCCACCCAGCAGGGAAGCTCACTAGCAATGCAATTTAGCGATTATGGAGAATGTAAAGGGTGGATAAGTTTCAAGGCCCGGTGTTGATTTTAAATAAAATACAATTTTTTTAGGAAATTATTGTCATTTCTCTTTATTATGATAATATTGGTATGGCTCAATTACGTTTGGAATAAAATATCGGCCAAATGGCCGTCGCGGACTCGGCGGCACACCTCCATCCGATGGTCCAAATTTTCGATGACGTTGAGGCATAATTGAGGTTTTTTGCCGTTAATGTGCCGAATTATATCATCCTTTAGCTCTTGAATTGTTACTGGCACATCGACGTATGTACACCTTTTCTTTCAAATAACCCCAAAGAAAGAAGTCCAACGGTGTCGTTGACGTTTAGGTGGGGTTCACATTCAACATCGGCCCTTGAAATTTAACCACCCTTTAGAATAAGACTAAAAAGTAGACTACGTAGCTCGCATTCCTTCATTTTCACATAAAAAAGACTTGTGAATTTTTCACGCATATTTCACAAACGATTTTGTTTGCCCTTCTATTATACGAGATCTTTTCCAAAAACAAAAATGACTTTATATAATATTTTTCTAATTTATTTCTGCACCAATATCTATTTATATGTCTACACCGATACCTGATACCTCCTTCGGTATAAAACACGCGAATTCTCGGAGAATTTTGATATGCGATTTTCGGTTTGGCGATGCCGTTTTTATTTCTCCAATCATTGCAAATCTCCGCGTTTTTATGAGTAAATTCAGCTTTGGAAATAGGAAAAAATCATTTGGTGCCAATGGTATAATTATAGCGCGGTTTGCTGCCAATAATTACAGATTTTCGTATCCATTTTAAATTCATGGAATAAAAATTACCGCTATCTCTAATGTACAAATTGACAAATTTGGCAAAGGGTAGGCAAAATTAATTTCCCTATGTTATAATTTTTGCCAATTGCGTCGTACCTCGATCATAGTTCGAACTTGAGAACTAAACAGCTGCAGCATACAAACGAACAAGAAACGGTGCGCTATGCTCTACACGACTGTGGAAAAATTCCGCAGATTTTTTTTAACCAATAACACGGTGCTACAGTGAATCAGAACTTTTGAAGTGACATGATGAGCATTGTAGATCTAGCCGAGAACGACGCGGAATCGTGTTCAAAAAATTTTTAATACCCTCAAATTTTTTATTTATCGATTTTGGGTGTTTTCCGACACTTAAACATTCGTAGCTCGTCTGCATTTTATCCGATTTCCAATCTTGAAACAGTTTTGTTGAGGTAAATGGTAGTCCTTCTGACGTATGTCTTCTATTTTTCACGCCAAGCAAAAATAACCACTGATTTTTCAGAACAAAACTTAAATTGTAGTCAAGTTTTCCAATGTTTGCGAGTTTAACGAGATGTTGTCGATAATATTGAAATGAAAGGTTTATTATTAGTACATAGAAAGTCTTATAGCTGTGTCTATTCCGAATGTTAAAAGCATTTAATTTCAAAAATCGATCGAAATGTGTCGAAGTAACGCATTTTTTTGTAAAACAATCTGGACCCGAGAATTTCTGTTTGTGTTGATGATAGTCCTAAATCTCGTACAAGATCATGATAGTCTGCATTTGATACTAAATGACGTTCATTTAAAGTTGCTCCAATTGGAATATAAGGTCTATCTCACTATCTCCATTTAAATTTCCACTGACTTTCATTGTATATGCGTTCAAAAAGAAGGTTATATCCTTCAACCACGGCCTTACTTTTTGCGAATTCCAAACGATGCTTTTTGTCAAGAAACATTCCGTAGATGTAACAAAAATGATTACGCTTATCACACATTCTGATTTATGTTTACTTAAGGTACTTGACCACCTTGGAAAGCTAAAAAGTACAACATATTCAATAATTTTTTTTTTTCATGTTCTGTATAATATATTAAAATAAATTTTTTTTTAAATTTTTATTTAGAGCTTATATAATACAAAAAAAATTGATTTATTAAAATTTCTTTTTTTAACATATATCCAGGAGGCGCCAAAGTCGAGGCCTGAAGAAAATCATGTCTTGCGGCGGACAGTTAATCTTAGAAATGGTAATTCTAAAACAAAAGAGAGAAACAAAATTTTCAAAAGGAAGGTTCCTTGCGTGAGAATTTACCACAAACTGACAAGAAAAAAAATAATAAAAAAATGGCGGATGTTTGAAAAAAAGTTAAGAAAACACCCCTGTTTTTCACAATGTTATGCTTAAAAAGCAATACTTTATTAACTTTTTTTTTTGCAAAATGTGGTAAATTGGCATACAAAACATCTTAACAAATAAAACAAGACCAAAATCATTAAAATCGGCTAAGCAGTTTCGGAGATAAAGTGTCCGCCATTCGAAAGAAAGTAATTTCTGGAAAAACGCGTTTAAAGTTAAAACTTGCTATTTTCTTTCCGCTGAGTCAGCAAGTAATGAGTGCAGGATGCGCCTGCACATTTTCACTGATTTCACTTTGTTAGAATTCGAATTAAAAAAAACAGTTTCAGGTGATGATTTTTAAAAGTATAAGGATTGAAAAAATGTAAAAAAAAAAAATTTAATTTTTTGAAACTTATAAGGTGGTCAAGTACCTTAATACACTTAGGTAAGGTTATGTTAGATGCACTTATGCTAAGGGTTAATAGTTCTTGATCATTCAAGAGTGATGATTTGTTACATTCATTAAATTGTACAACTTACCAGCAAATTGCAAACGGTTCTGCTGTGTCATGCAAGCTTCGGTTGGTCAGTTTGGATTAGGTAAGCTTGGGTTAATATATAATGAGTTTTGATATGTTGAATGTATTCACAGTTATGTGAACTTATTGCTGTCTTTCAAAATTAGCCACAATGAGCAGTAAAGTACTATCGGGCATGCGGTATTCTCTCGCAGTCTCGGTTCAGCTGGATTTTTAAAAATGTGGGAAACAACTTTTTTTTACACCGTAACTTTTACAGTTTTCAATGTATGAAGATGAAAATTAGCATATTTCGAGCACATTTTATTGGAGTTTAAAAATATGTATATATTTGTGGTGCCCGTTGGAGAATAGTGGCCAAAAAATTGTATCACATTGAAAAAAACGTGGAAAAATTGCACAAATCAGAGTTTGTTATTGAACATTTCTTTTGAACGTCAATCTTCGAATTATATACATTAATAACTCACTCTTCCCAAGACCATATTGAAATAAAAAATCGGTTGAAAAATGGGTTAGTTACGTATTTTTACTTCATCGAAAACACCATAAATCGGTTTTTTAACAATAAATAAAAAATTTGATGGTGTTTGAATTTTCTAAACACAGTTTCGAGTTGTACTGGTCTTGATCTAAAACGTGCACTATATCACTTGAAGAGTTCTTTCGATTTTTTTTATTTTGTAGCACCGTGTAATCGGTCGGTGGTGTTGCCGCAGCATCGATATCGACGTAGCAAAGCGGCTAGTTGTATCAATATAGCTTGGGGCTATGTACCGAAAAAAAGGAAGTCGGAAATTAAGTAATCCGAATGAAAAATTCAGTAGAATTTTTTTGTGATAATATTTTTATGGGCCATCTCCTTTTTTTTGATAATTTTATTTTATTTATTTAATTTATATTAGCTCAATTTTTTCCGCTGAATTACGCGCTGTCTCCTCTAATTCAATTTCAAATAATTGCCCTAGCAATACATTTTTTTTTTAATTTTAATGAGTAACTAGAATTGTAGTAAAAGTAGTCTACTAATCAGCTATTACATACATCTGTACTCCCATTACCAAAAACTGTTCAGTGAATCGAAAAACTTTACCAACAACTTCAAATGTAATTATTATTCCCAAACATAGTAGTAAACCATTAGTGGCATCACATTATGATAATTTATTTCGAAAATTTTGTTTTTAATGACAAAAACTGCCATAAAAAGTAGGCGGTGAAAAAATGTGCGTACATAAAAAGCAAATAAACCAAGTTCACTGACCGCTTTGAATAGAATTCAGCAATAAGCCGGAGTTTTAATTTAAAATTAAACTAAATTGGTAGTAAATAATGGATGATATAAGCGGCAATTAAAATGTGAAGTATTGGTTTTTGTCAACAAATGTGAGTGAGTATTTGTACACATCTACATAAACCCATTACAGATATGACTGAAAGCACACATATCCCAGTAGACATTTTAGTTGCATTTGTAGTAAAAAATAAAATGAAATATATTTATAGTCTCAAAGTCAGAAGATATGTACCGGTAGATACCTATGAAATGAGCCTTTTTTCAATTTCAAAGGTTTACTGACTAAAAATGGTTACAAATTTAATCTTCAAAATAATAGCCATCGCTAGCGACACATTTTTCCCATCTCTCAGGCAATTTGTGGTTGCCGCGCCAAAAAAATTGGCCGTCTTTGGCCGCAAACCAATCATCGAGCCATTTTTTGGCTTCTTCGATAGAATTGACGCGCTACTCGGAAAGTGCGTGGCCCATCGATGCAAGCAAATGATAATCGGAGGGCGCCAAGTCTGGTGAGTAAGCCGCATACACCAGCGGTTCCCAATCGTACGTCTCCACCAATTCCCCGGTCGCTCTTGTTCGATGTGGCGGTGAATTGTCATCAAGAAAAATTACTTTGTGACACCGATCGGCATATTCTGGGCGTTTTCGGTGTATAGCGCTGTTCAAATCGGCCAATCGTCGTTGGTAGCATGCACCGTCAACTGTTTCACCTGATTTTATTAGCTCGTACCAAATCATGCCACGCTGATCCCAGAAAACACACAGTATTGCCTTACGGCCGAAGCGATTTGGTTTGGCCGTTGTTTTTGGCTTGTGGCCGGGCGGACCAAATACACCCACTTTTCATCACCCGTAACGATTCGATGCAAAAAAGACTTCCTTTTGAACCGGGAGAGCAGCATTTCACAAGTGGTTTTTCGGTTCTCTTGCTGCCTTTCAGTCAGTTCATGCGGCACCCATCTTCCGACCTTCAAAATCATACCTATGTATTTCAGCGGTTTGCAAATGGTTTCTTGGATCACTCCCAACTGCTCTGTCATCATTTCTTGCGTTTGACCATCATCATTTATCCAACAATGCTTGCAATTCGACGTCCTCAAACTTTTTCGGTGGCCAGCCACGGTCCTCGTTCTCCACGATAAAATCACCACTTCGGAATTTTTCAAACCACCTGAAGCACTGTGCTCTACTTAGAGCATGTCCACCATAAGCTTCTATAAGCATTTGATGAGCTTGAGAAGGGTTTTTCTTCTATTGAGAACAGAAAATCAACGATGTCCGCAAATCGTAGTTTGAAGGCACGAAATTCGAAATTTTTAAGAGCGACAAAAATGCATTGTTGTACGAAACGTAACAAACAATGAACTGAATATTGTTGACAGATGACAGACAAAAAAAATGACATTTGGGAGGGTGTAAAAATACTCCTAGCAACATCTATGGACTAATAGCTGAAAGTGTCATTTCATAGGTATCTATCCATCTAAGCGGTAGTACATATAATCTTTGTTAGTGCATTTCCTATGTTCTTTAAGGGCAACCAGCACTTTTGATGTCAACAAAATAACCAATTCTCGGGAGATTACTCGTGGGACACCGTTTGCTATCATTAAACATTCTGAAACCCTCGTTGGGACAATATTTTAATATTCCACTTAAAAAAAGTTTCTATAGACTTTTCCCATTTTCCATGTCACACAATATTTTCTGTATATTGCCTAGAAGCTTGAAAAACTGGAGTGAAAAACTCAAAGCTGTATCCGAAAATCCGATTTCACTTAAGAAACATCACAGTAAAATTACAAAAAAAAGATTTTATTTTTATAAGCTAGAAACATGTAGGTGGTGTTTAGAATATGAGGCAGAAAAAGTCATTCCTGAAAAAATGTATTCTGCGGAATTCCAAACCTCTTCTTCAAGTCGATATTTCAAAACCCTAATCGTTTCCAAACGGCACAGACCACAACTTCAAGAATTTGTAATTTGCAATTTTCTCAAAAAATTTTAATATTTGCCTTATTTTATTGAGTCTTGTTTCCTACTCTGCTAAAATCTGTTTACTCTGGCGTTTGTGCTGCTTGTGAACCACTGCTGGGTACTATGCCCAACGCATGCTTGACTGTTTCATCGTCCAAGTTCCGTCAACGATTCGAGCTCGCTCCCAATGACGCCGATTCTCTTACTATCGTGGGGTGGCAGCCGAATGTCTGCAGTGAACTCGCTTTCAGCTACTTCGTCAGCTGTTTTGCCGCTTTGTCATTTAGTATTTTGATCCCAGTGTTAATATCCATTGCTCTCAGCCTTCCGCAAATTATGCGGGCGTTTCCACCCCCGATGCCACTTCAGCCAAAGCTTCTCTATAACCGCGTCCTTTTCGCAAGTGGACAGGAACTGTGCCGAATCTGCAGGATATTCTACAGTTGCTTCCTTTGATTGCTTTTACTGACTGGTCGTCGAGGTTTATTGTTAATAGTTTTCCAGTTTTCAGCTCTTTCCTCAAAGTACTTTTCACAGGAGTGTGCACAGATGCATGTTCTGTGAGAAGATGAGGTCTGGAAGCTTCTTTGTTTCAATGTCAGTTCTTCGTGGTAGGTACACAGTCTTTAGATACACACCTGGTATATTGCCCGCATCATATGTGCCCTACTCTGGACTCTCCCAGCCGGACAGTTTCGGTAGTTCATGCAACCAGTTGGCAACTTCCTTAGTTGCATAATGGACTAGTATTTAGTCTGGTCAAAAGTATATACCTTCGAATTTAAGTTCGGATTTACATCCTTTATATATTTACTCAACCCGTCCCTGCTGTTCGTTTAAATATTTATATAAGGAAAGATTAGGGCAGAACAGGCAGTCTTAAGCCCTAAACGATGGTACATTTCTGAATTTTATGTTCGTTTTCTGTGTAGCTATTGGTGCAGAACTTGTTTATCTCGAAGCTCCAGTTACTTTAACCTGCTTGCGAGTTATGCTTTACTTTTTTGGCAGAGTTGCCTTCAGCAGGGCAGTGCCGCGTTTCCTCGTCCCTGTGATAGTAGCGATACCCTGAGCTCTACATTAAATTCAACGAGTGGTGTAAGAATTGTTACGTCGCCCATATTTTATAATATTTTCTGTAATATATTTTGAGCACTCTTTCCTCCGCGAAAAAAATGCATTAAACCAAATTTGTTTAAGCCTTTATATTGATCTGACCCTTGAAACTTATCTAATTATGGTTAGTGCTAGGATTCATTAATTTTTCATACTTGATAACAGCAGCCCTTTCACTCATTTCAGGAATCGTTGAGACAACTTTTCATTTTGCGCCCCCTAAATGTCGAGGGGCCCCTTCATCCTTGTTTGTACTAATTTGAGTTTTGTTGGATGTTTGGCTGATCTCCTTTTCCTATTTTTGCTGTGCGTTTTGATGTTTCCCACAAAGTTGCACTTCGTCTGCAACGGCAGATGGCTGATTTATGGAATGGTTTTTCATGTAAGATATACACTCGGAGGTTTATCATTGCCTGCTGAAGGGCAATATTAGAAAAAAATGTTTCAATCATTTTTAAATGAAAGAAATGAAAGTATCGTTAACCTTTAACGTTTAAGAATTAGTTACAAATTTAAAAGCCGGTCACTTCTGAGCCTTTAGAGTAGTGAGTGCGACCGCGAAAAGTCATACCTCTATTCCTTCGCTGACATCTGCTTCCTCGTTTACCAACTCGCAGTACAGACTCATACAGGTACAGTGCTTTCAAATTAGATGAAATGAAAAATGCCTAACGTTTTTTTTACTTTTCACGATCATAGCTATAATTATTCCTGTATAAGTAGTTCCAGATAATTTTCTGACTAAACTTCAATTTTTGGGCAATGAAGTATGTGCTCACATACCGGTCTGACTACACGATTTCCATGATTTTATTAATATTTTCGACGATTGGCTCACCAGAACGTAATCTGTGAAATCAACGCTTTGCACTGCATTCGGCACTATATTGAGTACAAACACAGCACAAATTGTTTTAGCCGCCTGCTCCCACTTTTCATCTTAGTAGTAGAGCTGCTGATGAATTCATCGATTTTCTCTTTTTAATCTCCGGTTTAGAGCGTATCAAAAACTGAACACGAAAATACCTATCAAAGAACTTTTTTGAAACGTAATGTCAGCTTTAAATAATTGTAAAGTAGGACCTAATGCGATCTACACATCGTGAGATATGGGTGTCGAAAGACGTCTAGCACAAAAAAAATCAGAACTTTTTACTTTATATTTTTATTTTATGAGCTCAAGGCCGGTTTAGCAAGAAAACAATAAATGAAATAATTGTTATTAATTGTTTGATGATATTTCATACTCATTTAGAACTCATCTTGAGAAACTTTTGGTTGTATCAGACTAATATCATATTTAAGGAATCTTCTGTGCTTGAATACAACTTGACTGTCTGCAAAACACCCGAGTGTATTTTGAGTTATGTCGGTAAGTGAAAGGCATAAATCTTCACTTGAAAATCACTGGAGTGGTACGGAAGGCTTTTTGCAATGAGAGTTGCTGTGAGAGGATGACAGATCTTGTTCCAATGCAAATTGCTTCCAATGTTTCAATGCTTATTTGTAAACTGTTTGTGAAGACTGCTTATTCCTTTATTATAAAAATTTTCACTCTACGGATCATTGCGGAACAGATTGTCGAAATGCAAAAAACTCTACCTTTGTCTTTGTTGACTTTGCGAGGGCTTTTGGCCGGACTCATAGTGTATGGAGCGCGCTCCATCGTAAAGGAGTTCCAGATAAATTGGTAAACCTGATACAGGCTGAATGTATTGGTTTTTAGTGTAGGTTCGTTATCCAACCCAATTGAATAAATTCCAGTAGTGAGACTAGGTTGCATTCTGTCGCCACTCTTATCTCTGATCGTAAACGATGATGTACTCAGCAATGCCCTTGACACCCAGCATGGCAGAGACATCCTCTGGAACCCAATCAGTGTGGAACATCTGGATGATCTCGACTATGCTGATGGCATTGCTTTACCATCACAACAACGGGGACACATGCAAACTAGACGATGGCTGTCTACGCAGGTCGTGTTGGGTTGCGTATTAGTATTGAAAAGACGAGGTCTATGGCCATTAATTGCTCTCGACCTGGCGCATTCACAGTGTACGCACTACCCATCGAAAGTGTAAACAAATTTGTCTACTTAGGTAGCGAAATCACCCTAGACGACGCGGCTAATACTGGCACCCTAGACGACGCGGCCAATACTGTATTTCTGCGAAACCTGGCCCGTAGCGGTACAACAACAAAAAAGCTCCAAACTTGTATAAATCGCTATACTGCGCATATGGTGGCCAGATAACTGGATTTATAATGACGAGCTCGATCAAAAGGCCGGTTGAGTTTGGAATACGCGAATGAAAATGGAAATGGATAGGCCGTACGACTGACATCAGCAGCATGTCCGCAAGGCTCTCACCTAAGAGGCCAGCCGAAAGCTGGAGACGAAGCCTGTATGATGAATTCACGACATCTGATGATTCATTTAGGTGGCCGCAGATAAAGTCAAAGCTGCACATCAATCCCAATGGCACTTTGCGTCCCCAGCCGGCGCGTTAGAAAATAATAATAATTATTATTATAAAAAATGAGGCTGTATCTGTAAGACATTTTAGTCTTTTATCATACAATACATCAACTGATCATCACTTAAACCAATGCCAGATATCCAGCCACTTCTGTCAGGCTTAAATGTCAAAATTAAAGCTCGAGTCGATCTCTACTTACTGAAAGTCAACCCTACCATATCTGGTTTAGTAAGAAAGTGAAATAATTTAAGCTAAGCTCCAAAGATTTATCTTCCTTTTTAAATTAGTAAACCGACTAAGCCAAATGGGTTGGTGCGTGATTACCATTCGGAATTCACAGAGAGAACGTAGGTTTGAATCTCGGTGAAACACCAAAATTAAGTAAAACATTTTTATAATAGCGGTCGCCCCTCGGCAGGCAATGGGAAACCTCCGAGTGTATTTCTGCCATGAAAAAGCTTCTCATAAAAATATCTCCCGTTCGGAGTCGGCTTGAAACTGTAGGTCACTCCATTTGTGGAACAACATCAAGACGCACACCACAAATAGGAGGAGGAGCTCGGCCAAACACCCAAAAAGGGTGTACGCGCCAATTATATATATATATATAAACCGACTCAATGATATATTATTTCTTTCATACAGGCTCTCGGGTTTTTCTACGTTCAGAGGCTCCTATTGACAAATCCTTTTCTATTTGCAAGTCATCAAATTTCCTACTCACCTTTTCTCATTTTCTCTGCCTAATATATTTTGGTTGTCCTACTTAACTGCCCTCGCCAACATATCATCACGGAAGGAAAATGAAAACAACACATGGAAAAACAGACAGACACAAATAAAAATACACCCAGAGGACAGAGATACCATAACTAAGCCAAGTGAGGTGGATGTAGGCAAAAGTACATAAGTATTTACCTAAGTAGTTGGGTAATGAGTACAAGGTGGTTAGTGACAAATAACCACGCAACACAACTCTCAAAGCCACAATGAGAGTAAACAAGACGAAGCAGAAGAGTGGTGGCAATGAATTAGCAAAAAGAAAAAAAGTAAACAAGCAAAGTGCGGAAATTACTGGCAGCAGACGCAACAGAAAAGTGACAGCAGCTGCAGCTGGGGCAACAGCTGAATTAATGCGCCATCATTTGATGTTGGCTTAAAAATTTGCCTAAGCTTCCGCCGGCGACGCTGAGCATTCACCAAATAAAATACACACATACGAAAAACAGAAAAAAAAGTACAATATTCGGCTGTTGGTGTGCCAAGGTTACATACATACATACACATGCCTATGCACATACAAGTATACGCGTAAATGGGAATGTTAAAATTGGTCGCTTGTGCTTATGACAACATGCGAGTAATATTTACAACAGCGCTCTTGACACACGCTCGCTAACTGCAGACGGTGCAGCAACAGAGGAGCGAACAGTGCAGGGAGCAGAGGAAATCAACTTTATTTACCCTTCATTGAACTTGCGAATGTGTCTTTGTTAAGAACCTTAAACATACGCGGCTCACGCGTTTGGAGCTCGACGCACATTTTTGCGTCTTTGTGTTTGGCATGCGCATGTATTTGTATGTGTGGCAAAATTAGGCGCTCTTCGTTCCCTACCCAAACCACTTCCCTTCTGTTTCTAATTGCCTGCATACTTTCAGACTCTAGAGCACCGCTTTAACAAATGCTCAGCGCGGCCGCATATTTTTGGGTTACACTGTGGTAATCAAGTAAATAAATGCATTTGACACTTAGGAATTTAGGAGGCACACAAGTCTCTAACGATATGATTTGACTAAAATTTAGCTAATACAAGTTGTTGATTTTTCGACACAACTTTTCGCAGCGGACTTTGAGTGCTAATTATTACCTCATTCCGCTCTTACGCTGTGCTTTGGTTGAGCTAATAAACTGAAAGTTGCGCCTTATAGGAGATAAAAAGTTATATAAAAGTTAAAGTTATAATTCAAAATTTTGCTTTAATAATAGTACTGACAGCTAGACTGGTAATCGATGGCATGACGAAGAGCCTTCACTTGCGGTAAATAAAAATAAAAAAAACTAGCATATAAAAAGAGCTTTGGGAGGTGTTGAAATGAAAAATAAAATAAAGAACTGTCTAATAGGTAGACATTTCATGGTTTTAATGATTTCAGCCTGTCTCTAACCTGAGGCATAACAATCTTCTTTTTCGCGATAACCGCTTACGCGATTTTGGCCGAGATTAACAAAGCGCGCCAGTCGTTTCTTTCTCGTGCTAACCGGCGTCAATTGGACACACCAATTGAAGCCAAGTCCTTCTCCATCTTTCGAACGCAGAGGAGGTCTTCCTCTTCTTCTACTACCATCTGCTGGTACCGCATCGAATACTTTCAGAGCCGGAGCGTTTGTATCCATTCGGACGACATGACCCAGCCAACGTAGCCGCTGGATCTTTATTGGCTGCGCTATGTCTATGTCGTCGTAAAGCTCATACAGGTCATCATTCCATCCCCTGCGATATTCGCCGTTGCCAACGTGCAAAGGTCTAAAAATCTTGCGCACAATCTCTCTCTCAAACACTCCAAGCGTCTCTTCATCGCATGTTGTCATCGTCCAAGAGACACACCAATCACTGGTGAGGAACTTTGCTTCCAACATTTTTTGATAGCTGGTTATAGTCATAGGCGTTAAACCAGCCACTTCTAAAATATTTTACAGGAAGCTTGACGATCTGCAATAATACCGCATTAATCAACTTGAGTTTCTTCCCAATTTTATTCTCGGTTAAGGGTGACAGTTTCCAAGTCAAATTCTAGTAATTGGCGGGAAATTTTGATTTTCTAATTCCGTTCAAACCGAACCGCGGTTGAGGCCGTTTAAATGATCTTCAATACTTAAGGTGACTCTGCAATTAGAAAAGCAACGAGTCGTAAGTGGCAATAACGCTTCAAAAGCGGCTATTTTGTTGTCGAACTCCAGCATAAGACTGAAAGACAGAAAATTATCAAAGATTCACAATCAGAGGCGCTACTTGATGAAGACTCGTGCCACACGTAAAAGGAAGAGGCGGACGTATTAGGAGAGACTCAATAATCTATTTCGAAACGTCTCAGTTCCACAAACTAAAGGATTATCCATAAAGCCATGAGGAAAGTCCGAGCATACGGACACGTCGACGCCCAATCCGCATGGTGGGACCAATTCATTGTAATATTATATAGTCAACCCTATCCATAACACGATTTTCGTGAATTCTACCAAAAAGGCATGTCATCGTTGAGTTCACTCGTAGCGCTACTTGGTAGATTTTTCACAGAATTTGCTCCGCCGTGTTTTGATTTTCGTGAGAAAAGCTCCAAAATAAAACTCAAAAGGAACTCCGAAGAGAAACTTATAAAAATACGATAATTTAATAAAATGTTAACACTAAATTTAATGAACACTTTTTTTTGTTCACATATGATAGCAAAACCTCTTAAGGCCGTAGTCTGTTTATGAATATCGTACAATGACGACAACCTCGCAACTTTTGAGCTATCCTCTTTTAGATTCTTAGCATAAATCCTGATTTGTTCAAACAAAATAAAAAAAAAAAAACTGTAATTTAAAACTTCTAGAATTTTATATTTTAGCTACCAAGAATTTTTCCTATTAAGTGTGGTCCATTTCTGAAGGGTCAGCAAGTTTTTCAAACTTACACGGGTTTAATGAAGTTTACGTAGGAGTAGCAGAACCTTGTACTCGTACCTTTTTTATAACGGATTCAGTGTTGAGATTGATTACGAATCGTGGAAAACCATCCCACGGAACCGGTATCGAATGCAGGGCTTTTGTTTCACGGTACCCCACCAGAATTGCAATTTTTGGTGTGAGCCTTCATCGTGACAGTTTTATGCCACCTCTGTGGAGAAATTAATTTAATGATGCAGCAGAGAAACCTAAGGCTGGCTACACTTAAGACAGAGGTGTAAACGACTCATAAGACAGAGGTAGAGCTCAGAGTTGGCGCCAATAAACCGCATGAAGAGCGTCAATACTGGGAACAGTACGAAACAGCAATCGACTAAGATGCATAACATGGGCTTTTCGTATGTTTCCGTTTCAGAAGACATAAAGAAACACTAGAAGATAACCTCGGCTGTAGCTTTATGCCTGAGAATCTAGTGTCACTGCGGTAGAGCGAGCAGAAAAGGCAAAGGGGCGAACTCCAAGAAAGCGTGTAAGCCAACAAGCACGAAAATGTAGGCAAACCGATGATATAAGACTTATAAACTTACTTTTCTATGGTGTGGAAGTTGACGTGGTGGGTGGGGAAGTACTAATACGAGAAGAGTGACTCTCTCATCTAATGATTTAAACAATGGGTGGTAGATGCTACTTTCGACATATTGAATCAAGACAGGAACGGAATGTGAATCTAGCGCTCAAACCGCTTCCCGATGAAATATATTACTTAACAGTAGTACCGGGAGAATACGTATTTTGACGGTGAGAGGCCGCATTGATGGGGTTAGGCATTTGATGCTTCCTCCTCATGAAAACAAAAACCTCCTCAGGGATGTTCCCTATTAAAAAAACTTTTTTAATTATTTTATTACTCTTGCCTTCGAACCCATGACCAACCAAATGGTACTCGCGCGCAAGTGGCTACCTCCAAAAGATGCCCAAGTTTTCAATTACTTTTTCAAGTGCTTGACTTGATAAATGAAGCACTCGCTGCTGACTTCAAGTGCTGCAATAGGTGATGGGTTTTTCGTGTGTACCAACTACTTTCATTAGAGCTATAAAACTTATGACGAAGTCGTCATACCAACATATTGATCAGGTAGATAGGTAGGTTAGATAACAAGAGTACCACGGGTACACTACAAGTACCCCGAGAGAGCCGTTTTGATACCATAATGTAGACCACTACGTGCGAAAAGTTACAAAACTTAAAGGAAGAAAAACCATCTACAGCCATCCAGTGCTGTTGATGCACTGAAGGAGAGAAAAAGGATCCAGGCTGGAGAACTGCAACAGGCTATCACTAAAAGACAATCTAAGGATCGTAAAGCGCCTAGACGCCAAACCCAGACATTTACAAAGAAAGTGTGCAACAGTCTCTTCCTCTGCAATTTCTGCAACCCCCGTTTCAACCTGGAACCGCGGAAGTTCAACTTCTCCGCTTGAGTTCCGATCACCCACTGAACTGGGATCGCCGCTATGAGTACTGCGTCCGAAGTGTTTTTGAGGTAGCACACGATAAGATAGAACCCCATCTGTCTTGTGCTTAATTAAAAAAGGAATTGTGCAGTTTCTCTTTAACAACGGCCAAGGGGACACCCATATCCGAGCTGGGGACAACTGATTATCGACCCTTTCCTGGCAAGAGCTCATCTGCTATTTCATTTCCCTGGAATCCAGATAAGGGAAATGTTTCTTGCGCGTTTGAGATGTTTAATCTCCTCCTTACAGGAGTTGACCAGCAGACATGCTGCAACGTGACGAATGCGTCTTGATCGCAGCTTGACTACTGGAAAAGATATTTAAGTCTTCCTTCCAACGGCGATCCCTAAACATTTTGCATGACTGCAGGATCGCGAAGAGCTCTGCTTTAGAAACACTACTAGTTTTTGGTTAGTTTAAAGGAGACTGAAATATTGGTTGATTTAGAGAAAACACCGCCGGTCAAACTCCAGATTCCATCTTGGATCAGTCGGAGAAAACAGAGATATCCGTTGAGGTACTTTTATTACCGAACCGAGCCTTAAATCGAAATATTACTGCATTAATTAGAGACTCACCTGTGCATTGTTGCTTCAACCCAGATTTGATGTATTTAATTTTTTACCTCTCGAATGTAAAGTCAAATTTTCAAATTGAATAGAACGACAAAAGCTCGTCATAAGCATTAATTAGAGACTCACCTGTGCATTGCTGCTTTAACCCAGATTTGATGCTTCTCGAATAAAAAGTCAAACTTTCAAATAGAATAAAAAGACAAAAGCTAGTAATAAGCCTCAAGGAATGATGCGTATTGGGGAGCGGATCATTCAAGTAACGTAGAAAGCCGGTAAGTCTTTTGTATGAAAAATTATGTTTTTTCCATATTTCGATGATGCTTCCAAGCACAAGAATATTTATTTGTTTTTAGTTTTATACAGAAATGCACAAAAATGTGCTTTCCAAAGGAAACTCAAACTTGAATGACTCAGTTTATCTCTTCCACATATCTACGTTCCAGTATCGCAATTTAAACAATAGATTTTCGGTCACTTTTGCGGACTTTTATTCCATTTTTCATTTAAGCGCTTTAAACACTTGCTTAAGCTGCGTTCTACTTGGTAGATTTTCTTTTTTTTCCTTGATGCATTTGCCGATACTCTCGCATTACTCATTTTCCAAACGCCAGAAAGACAACAAGAAGTTGAACCTGATTTTTGCCGAGGGATCATATTAAATTTCTGGCTGAATAAGTATGTGACACCAGCAAAAAAATCCCCCATGTGATAATCATTTCATTTTTATTTGTCTTTCTTTGTTTGCGCAGTTTGCTTGTTGCATGTTAAGTCACCCATTTGTAGGCCGATATTAAGATGCACACCTTAAATTGAAAGAAAAGCACAACCCAAATGCCTGCCAGGGATGTATTTGCCACATTGGTTTTATAACACTGTTATTCTTGTTTTTTCCAGCTCTTTTCTGCCACATTTCTTCAACCCTTTTTTGTTTTATTTCTAGTTGTTCACTTTGCCTTTCCTGCTTCGTTTGTTAACAAAAGACTTTTGTGAGTTTGAAATGTCGTTTTGGTGTTTTTTTCTTGCATTTGTACTTGTACAATTTTTGTGTGCTTCACTGACCCGCATAGCATGACCCACTTAACCCAAATATTATGCATATTAAGTAGCGAGCCGCACCAATCATAGCCGAAGTGGTAGACTTACCATTGCGCTAAACTAACTAAAAAAAAAGGTTTTGTGGCAACGGTATAATGGCAGATAATAGAAATACTGCATACAATGGTACAAACCCTTAAATTCCACAACGCTGACAGTGGCATACCCTCGTAAGGACATACAATTCTCTATTTCCCATTACCGCATGCTTTTTGATTTCAATATTTTCTGAATCAATGGTAATTGCGCAGACTGGAGATAAATATTTTTATTAAGGTAATTTACCTAGCTACATATTTTCACTCATAACTGTCACTCACAATTTTAACGAAATTAAATTACAAATTCCAGCAGTAAAATTCGCATCATATTTCCAAATTTGTATATACAATAAGTAGAAATTTATTAAACTAAAGTGATGGAGTGCTAGTGTATTAGTGTCATTAAGGAGGTATCACATGAAATAAAAATCAAATTCTAAAATAGGACGAGGCAGCAATACAATCGTTGACAGATTACTGAGTTTGTAGTACAACAGGAATGAAGTGCAAACTTTCCGGCTGGTCAGTCTATGCTACGTGAAACAAATGGTAAATTAGACCAACTTGTTAGAAGATAGAGACACAATTAGATGTTGTTGTTGTGTTGCATAATAAGTGTTAGCAAATCATTAACCCGAAAATTTTTGTCGAATTTAGTTTGAAATTTGCAAAGCTGTGGTGATTTTATCATTCGCAAATTCATGTTTATCAAATTTTCTGCAACAGCAAGTTTTGGTGCACGAAACTGAACATCATGATCGAAAAATTTATAATTTTTGCAAATATTTGACACTTGTGAACTAAACAGCTGCAGTATACAAATAGACAAGCAATGAAGCGGAAAGGTCAAATAAAGATTTCTAACACTCAAAACACTCACTCGCTATGTACGCGATGGCGCGAAATTAATCACCCTATCGGAATATATACAATTTCCATCATTTTTTTTTATTTGGTAAAAAAAGTTATTCAAATTGCATGGTTAATTTTCCGCCGCCTTGTAGATACTTTTACTCGTACATCACATTGTCGCATGTTACTCATACGCCACGTATTACTCAGGAAGTACTGGCCATTTAGTCTTTTGTAGCAGGTGTAGTGCTACCTCCGAACAACAGATGTTGGTTATTGCCTGTTGAAGGGTGTCCGCTTTTAAAATGCTTATAGGGTATCTCGCGGAAGTAGAGATGGAACCCAATGGCTTGTGATTGCCCAAAGACGTACTAACCATCTGCTAACATGCCTCTATTTTTATGTGAGCTATTGATGAATACACCAACTATTTCACTAGATATTCAATGCACCTTTTTAATCAAATTTATATACATAAATTTAAGACAACACTAATCAAAAGAGGTTTTCTTTTTGGGTTTCTGTAAGAAATGCGCAAGCACTTTCGGATCTACTTCTAATCTGTGCCCAAACTTTTTCAGATTCAATTATGTGCATGATGATGATGTTCCACATTTTGACTTTTCATCTGATATTAATTCTATGCTTGATTTTGACTCAATGTCCCTTTCAGTTGACGAAAATCTTTAGTTTTAGTTCACTAGATTTCAGTTTTACTAAGTATTAATAGATATTAAATATTAAAAAATGATGTATGCCACTTACTTAAAATCGCGTTCTATTTTTGAAAGCTACTTTAGTATTTAATAAAAGATCTCGGTGTAGGAGGAATTCCTTTATCCGTACACATTAAAATTGATCTACAGCTCTTTTGTACGATCTCACCTTGAGTATGGCACTATTATTTGGTGACCTTATCAACGATTCTTAATCAAGAGGATTGAGAACATTCAAAAGGTTTTTTAAGTCTTTACGTTTTACTGAACGTCTTCCATAAACTAGAGAACCGAGGAGTTGAGCGTAGTTGAAGAGTTTACACTTAAAAAAAAAATGATCGGTAATTACGGATTAGCCATAGTCACGCACAGCTGGTATCGGATTCGATAATCCACTTCGAATATGCCACACCAAAAGAGACAATGGAAAACTCCAAGTGTATATCTGCCAGCAAAAAGCTTCTCACAAATACAGATTAATAAGATATCAAATAAGTGGCTAAGTGTCGAAATTTCAACAGCTTTTGGAGACAAAAATCTAGTGCAGTGGTTGCAGAGTTCTTCTTCAGTATTCTTGAGTATACTAAAGCCGTTAAATTACTTCAAGCGAACAGCCAACGTTTCTATCGTTTTAACGTTTCTTCAAGACTTTTTTGGTTCATGATCAGTCTCACGTGATTCATAGATAAAGAATTTGTATATGTTTTATAGATGTTTGTAAAGCAAATTCTACAATCTCTTCTTACTGCACATAAATATAAAATTTTGTAAACCCAAAAAATAGGACAATATGCCTAGTAAGTCTTTATATCCCAGTCGCAGGTCTCTAGCTCTGGTTGCCCAAGAGACCTTCAGTTTTTCTGAACGTGAAATAAACGAGAAGAATAACAAGTGATTGGCATTAACCTACATCCACATCCATTTGACACGAATAGCGCAAGTTTTCTGGGTGATAATTCAGGCTTGCATGAAGCGTTTCAGCTGCACATCTTGCTCAAGAAATTTTTTCACATTGTCCATCAGATAATCATTTCATATTAATTTCCCCATATGTGTGGCGCTATCAACGTAAAAACTTACAAAAGGACCCTCGCGTATCAAAGTGAGCCTTCTCATGACATTTCTAATTGGTATAGGGTAACACGTGAAAGTGATAACTTGCGCGCTTTTCTGAGCTAGACCAACATCGCTTAGGTGGTTACTGTACCGAAGAACAAAAACAAGGACAGTTTTCAAGATTTGACAAATAAGTAAATGAAATTTCTACTCCTTTTAGAGTAATAATGCGCCTATTTCCATTGCGCTGTGGGATTTCACTGACTTATCTAAATCGCAGTTGATTGATTTTTTCTCAAAACAGTCCTTTCAATTGTTGAAAAGTATTTCCCCCAAAATTTCAACGATGAGCATCGTCCACCTGGTCAGCACTTATTCTTAGAGAAATCGATCCAGCCCTAGGAGCTTTCCATAAGCCGTCGATTCAGCCCCTAGCAGGTATGGAACCTCGACCCGTTCCGTTCACTAGTAACAGTGGCGCGTAGAGTTAAACTGGTTTTGCTTTTGTGCTAAAGGGTGGTTAAATTTCAAGGGCCAATATTGAATGTGAACCACACCTAAACGTCAACAACACCGTTGGACTTCTTTCTTTGGGGTTATTTGAAAGAAAAGGTGTACGTCGATAAGACAGCAACAATTCAAGAGCTAAAGGATGAGATAATTCAGCACATTAACGGCGTAGAACCTCAATTATGCCTCAGCGTCATCAAAAATTTAGACCATCGGATGAAGGTGCGCCGCC
Organism: Anastrepha obliqua; assembly: GCF_027943255.1. Lineage (NCBI taxonomy): Eukaryota > Metazoa > Arthropoda > Insecta > Diptera > Tephritidae > Anastrepha > Anastrepha obliqua. The sequence continues at coordinate 38,816,599 of NC_072896.1, forward strand.
GAGGCCGCGGTGGTCATGTGGCCGATATTTTGTTCCATACGTAATTGAACCATACCAATATTATCATAATAAAGAGAAATGATAATAATTTCTTAAAAAAATTGTATTTTATTCAAAATCAACACCGGCCCTTGAAACTTAACCAACCTTTTAGTACTTCCCTAGAGTATTTCCTACAAGGAACGTCAGCCACTTATTAGCGAAGCAAATAAACTTAAATACTTGTTGAAATTTGTGAGTTTTATAAAACGCATTCTATGCGCCAACAAAAATCTCCATATGTTACAACAGACAATTTAGCAAAAATAGACGAAAACGGCTACAGAAATTTTCAACAAGAATGACAGACATTTCGCCCTACATTCCTGTTCAGCTTTCATATGCAAATGACACAAAGTATACTTTATCTATACAAATACAATTAATCTGCTATTGCTGTGATGGTGAATGTCGCACACTAAAATTTATTAAAAGTAAAGTTTGCAGCCATGACAAACGACACTAAATTAAGTGCATATTTTTGTGTGTTTGAGGCAAAGCTGAAATGCTTACGAAAATATTTCGTTGCAAAAATAGTTCAGCCACTGGCTTTTCGTGGTAGTACAGAATAGTAGATGCTCTGCTCGTAAATTTTGTTGAAACTTTGCACTTAATGTAATAACAATTAGGATACTATGTATTTGCGGAAGGATGCTTTTTGTGAAAGAAAAACCAAAAATATTTATACTTTCAGTTGAGCAACTGGCTTATTCATTTAGAATGTGCATGCGAGATGAGTGCAGTTGAATTGTAATTCCCAAGAAAAAATTTCAAACATCACTGCATCTCCCATCACTGACTGACTGCATGGGTGCAGGTTGGATGAATGGTGAACCAGATTTTTGGGTGGATCAATGTGTTGCATCATTATATGCATACGTGTGTGTTGAGTATGCACTACACTACCACCATGATAAACATACACGAGTACAACGGTAAGCGTATATTACAACAAAGTCAGACGCACACTGACCCAGTTTCAGCTTCAGTTTCAGTTGCAGTTTTTAACATTGACGCTCTTGAATGAAAATGCATAGCGCACAAGCACAAGTACTCTACTACTTCTGTTCATGTTGCAAGCAGTGGCAGTGGCAGTGTCAGCAGACAAGGCAAACAGAAGTAGAAACTTAAAACGACACAAAAAAAAGCAATTAATACACAAAAGCACTGAAGATTATGCACGAAAAGCACCAAACCGTCCTCACCTGATCCACTCCTCGTCTCCACTCCCGACACCGATGTAGTGCACACATTTGTGCTTTTTGCGCACGTATTTAATGTTTCCATAGTCTTATGTACATATACATACTATAAGTATACAAATACATGCATATACTGGGTATGCACAGTGGGTGCCACTGCAAAACGTACAGCAAATTATTTACATTTTTGGGAGGTCATTGGATGTACTCAGTCACTGGGCTGCAACTTATTGCCTCCGAGTCAACTCTCACAAAACGGAACTGGTGCTATTTACCAGAGAATGGAGGTTTATCCACACTTTAGACTTCCCAAATTACATAACCACGTTTTTCCGCTCTTATCGGAAGTTAAGTATCTTGGAGCGATCCTTGACTTCAAACTCCATTGAAAGCTACACATTGAAAATCGGGTAAAGGAGGCCAGTATAGCTTTCTACTCCTACAAAACTATGTTCGGCAAAAAAAATGGGGACTTAAGCCACAGGTCGTACTTTGGGTGTACAACGTATGTTAGCTGTTCTGCCAATTTTAACGTATGGGGATACCTGATTTGGTGAGGACTGCTTATATTTGCATCACCGGAGTATGTAGAACTAGCCCTAGTGCTGTCTTTAATGTCGTTTTGACATCACTTCTCATCAACTTTTACGTGATTTCAGTAGCTGCTCAAAGTAAAACCAGGTTGTAAGAAATTGGCCTCTGGAGGCAATTTCTCAAGAAACATGGTACCATTTTTGAGTAGTAAACACCGCGCATCTCTGTACCCGCAAACTGAAGTTTGAGGATCATGCAAGGTCAATCTTTTGAAGTAAGCAAGATCAGAACGAGGAAAAAATCCAAGGAATCTTTTATTTGTGTCATCACAGACGTCTACAATATGAAATCGGGAGTCGGAGCAGGGGTTTCCTCTAATTTAGGCAATTTATCTAGTTTCTTACATCTGCCGAATACTGCTAGTGTTTTGCAGGCACAAGTCTTTCCGTTCTTGCAGCCATGCCGAATGCTTAGGCGACGCGAATGCGAGGAAGACACAAACTGTTATTTCGATAGTCAAGCCCCGATCAAGGCTCTGACGATGCTATGGTGTAGATCTGATCTGATTCTGATAGAAACTGATCAACCCTTGTAAGGAGGAGATCAAATCCCTTTCGAGTGCAGACAACATTTCTCTGATCTGGGTTCCAGCAAGTTGGAACATAGAGGGAAATGAATCCCCTACCCGGTCATCAGCATCCCCTGACTGTTTTTAAAGGGGAATTGCAAAATGTATTTCTCAGGAAAGCACATTTCTTCATGTACTATTTCGAAAACTCTTTGGCCCCAGTGCAATAAACGAACAGAAAGTCCTGAAGACGATCGGCACACGAACGGAAAGCTGGGTGGACCTTGCAGAGGAGACTGTTGAGTACTTTCTCTGTAAATAGGCGAATTTGGCAGGTCGACAGTCACGGGCAGTGTTGCAACCTAGATGCCATCAACATTCTTCATAACATCAAGAGCTCTGGCTGACCGCAGATATCAGCCTGTTGGAGGTCTCATAATAGTATCAAAACGGCCCTTTAGTGCTACTTCGAGAGTGCCAGACTGGTACTTCAACCATTTCACCTACCTAATAGGTCTATGAATAAGTTCGTGCGGTTTTTTTCGAAATTTGAATTTCGGATCATTCCCATGGCTTTTAAACGTTTGGAAATGGTTGATTGATCAACTCCCAAAGTTTTTGCAACCTCTTCTTGCGTTTGAGCCGGATCTTGATCGAGCAATTCCTCCAATTCGGTATCCATGAACTTTGGCGGCGCGGCCAAAATCACCACTTTTAAAGCGTGCAAACCACTTCTGGCACGTTCGCTCAGCTAGAGCATGCTCACCATAAACTTCCACCAAGATACGATGACTTTCGGCTGCTTTTTTCTTCATATTAAAATAATGAAGAAGAATTCCCCGCAAAAACACATTATTTGGCACGAAATTCGACATTTTCAAGTGTGGTAAAAATATTGTTGTTTACGCTTCAAATAAAAAACTTATACTGACGTTTGTGCCTTACGACAGTAGCTCTCCAATGAATGTTTGGAAATGTGGATCGATGGAATAATAATCAAGTTACGCCATCTGTAAGGCTTAGATACTGTAGCTAATAGTTCTTGAATGATGTAGATGACCTTAGCGGTAGAAGTGCTAGCCAGACCAATGGGTTTACATGTAAAACAAAATGGTTTAACGAAGAGTAACAGGTAACCTGGTACGGCCTCGGTAGTCTAACGTAAGTGCACTAGCCTGCTATCCCAGAGGTTGTGGGCTCGAATCCCACGTAAAGCACGGTCCTCGCACTTTTCCGTAAGGCCTCGGTAGTCTAGCGTAAGTGCACTAGCCTGCCACCCCAGAGGTCGAGAGTTTGAATACTTTCCCAGTTTCTATAAAAAAAAAATAAAAACAAAAAAAAATTATTCCTTAACCCCAACAAATAAATGCGTTCAATCCTTACTCCCGCACAAAAATTCAGCGTATTACTTATATTGTGGCTGCTAAAACAAGCAAAAACAAACAGATACACATTGCATCAGTGGCACCAGCAAGAGGAAGCGGGAATCGCGGTAAAAGCGCAGACACACCAAATTTAGCGAAGTCCTCAACCATCTGTGTGATCCTTCTGCCAGAAAAAATTGGCACACAGATGGCGCTTCAAGCAGTAAGAGGGCCTTATTCCTAAGCAACGACAGCTGGGCATTCCCACTACTTAGGACTGGTAGACTGAGATTGTCGAGGCCCTATGATCCCGAGTGGAGTGAACAAGGAAAAAAAACAAAAAAAAGGAAACCTGCTATTGTGGTATCACAATGGATGGATAGTAACGGTCTAAGTGAGTTGGTTTAAAGACCGACTGCCACTTTCACCTACCTACCAAAATTAATCATCCAATTTGGTTTTTTAATAACTTTTTTACAAAAAATTATTTCGAGTGATGGAAATTTAAAATATTTCGGTAGGATGATTAGTTTTGCGAGTAGCTTCTTGGAATAGCCCTTCGAATAGATATAGACATACCTCTGAAGGAATTTCTGAATAATAAGAGAAAAATAGATATTTAGATAATAGGTGTGTTGCTGTCCGCCCGGCCGCACTACCGTTGAACCTGGTTAAAACTGAGATAATGAATCTTCAAATCTAGTTATTTTGCTTTATGTTTGATATTGAACATGAGCAAGATCAAGTACTTTTTAAAGACGGCATTTCAGTAATTAATAAAGTAAATTTGTTGAACGGTGTTACTTGGTCCTGGCATCGACTTTGGTAAAGCTTAAATTAGTATACAATTTAAGGAACGAGATTTTATATTTCATTATAATTGCATTTTTTTTTTTAACTGATAATGTAACTGATACGAGTATACTAAAAAATTATTCAAAACGAGTAGATTTTCCAACAGTCCGCCCATTATATGGATGCAAGGAGTTCTTACTTGAAATGCTTCAAATATCGGTGACGAACTTTTCAAGCTATACTCTTTAACTTCGATGCATAATTTCATTATAACTCATATTTTTAGACGGTAGTTTAAATCAGAGCTGCCTGAGAGGCAATCTTTGGCAGAAATAGAAACCTGAAATATTCTGCCCTAACAGGGCCGTGGTTATTTGAGTTTTATACGCCGATGCATAGTCTTGTTGAAACGCCCTGAGTTGTCCATTAAAGACGCTTTTTATTAAGTTCTTCACCACGTCTTCCAAGACATCTTCTTGGTCAATTTTTTTGCAGCTTTTAAGCCCTTTTCCAAAAATACGCCCTTATGGGATATTCTTCCAGGCTTATTTTGAACTAGTTGTATTTCCTCCCTGCGTAAAATATGTTTACCCTGGTGTTTGTGCCAGTTATATATCAGTGCTGGGCGAGATACCAGCACATGTTTGGCGATTTCATCCTCCTCCCTACAGAACTTACGCTTATCTTGGTTTCGCCCGAACTCACACACTCCTTTCCGTTGTTTGATAGAAAATTACTAAAAATATAAGTAAAAAAACAAATAGCTGTACGATTTTTAGTGACATTAACTGTATGTACTTTTTAGGTCTATATGTTTTTTCCTTTGCTTTCCTCGCTTTATTGCGATCCCTTTATTTAATTTTTTGTACTCTTTGCGCTCTAGAAGCTGAACGGTGGCATGAATGTCGTCTACTACGCACATATTGACTTTTTGTAGTAAGCTTTTAGGCGCATTTAAGCACATTTTTAAGCCTTTTTTTTGGCTTTTGTTTATATATGTAAGCATGTACTGAAAATGGGACTAGAAATGTGTAGGGTAGAGGTGTGGAACAAAATGTTGTTCTTTTAACTTTTCTTAAGTAGGCGTATAAAGAGCTTTTGTGGATTTGTGGAGGATTTAAGTACAAACTTTTAGCTGTTTCCGAATATTAAAGCGAATGTTGAAGTGTCTATAAATTCATTAGAGAAATGTAGCAAAGGTATGATATTTGCTATTAAAAGCAAATACAAACTTTCTTTCGCAGCAACGACTAAAATACGCATATTGCGGTTTGAATGCCATTTCCTCATTTTCTTCGAAATTTCTTAACCGATTTTTCTCTTCGGAATAAATACAGCAAAAGGTGTTCAGAATGTTTTTCTTTTGCCGTGTTAATTTAAAATACCAGTTCAGAAATTCAATTTTTTTTTACTCCCATGATCCAGAGGAATACCTCCTCTTAACACAAACGAACTTTTACGGAAATGTAGGTATTACCAATGCAAAAAAGGGAGCATAAGATGGTATATTCAAGTTAATTCTCCGTCAGCAAAGTTTTTAGGAATGCACAATACACAATATTTTCAATAGAAAACAATGCTAAAAATTTGTTTTTGAGCCAAAAGTTACCAACAAGAGCAAACTACAGTTACTTGTAATGATGATACGAGCTCGAGCGAGGATTTGCTAAGATTTTAAGGCAGCAAGAAGTGATAACCAGGAGAATAAACAACTAAAAAATATGTAGCACTAAGAAAACGATTTTTTTAAGTAATAATAAAAGTAGATAGATCGATAGGCAGAACAATGGGAGACCTGGAAATAAAACAATAAATTCTTTACGAAGAATATTATTTCGAATAAATGTAGAAGGTGGCCTCGACGTGTCTGTATGACGAAGTATATCATGCGGGGCTACTAAAGAAAATAAATACTCTATTACCAACTCAATGCTCACTCAGTTTACGTTCTTATTTACCCGATCGTTACTTCCGAGCCAAACAAGAAGAGGCGTATTCAGGCCTCAAAGAAATAAAGGATGGAGCTCATCTAGGAAGTTGGAGTGGCTCTCTCCCTTATTTACTGTCTACATCTGACCTGTCATGCAATCAGCATGACAGCAACATTCGCTAATGATACACCAATACTTTCAGTAAGCAATTGCAAATCATAACATAAACCATAAACACCATTTACGATTGGACAAAAATGGCTAATTCGACTTAATGAAAGAAAGTCTGTACATGTCAACTTTATATAAATGGGGCGAAATTCCATACTCTAATACAGCAAGGTATTAATGCTGTTAATTGGATGCCAGGCTAATATGGAGCGAACACGTAAAGAAAAAGAGGGGAACTTGAATTTAAATATAGAAATATGTATTGGATAAGGTAATTTTAGACAAGCAAATACTATAACCTGAGACTTATGGCGTTCAGATATGCGGTTGTTCCAGCCAAAGGAATATTCAACTATTTCCAAGGCTTCAGAATAGATTGCTAAAATGTGCCGTTAGTGCTCCTTGGTATATTCGTAGCCCTGATCTCTAAGGTGACCCCACTCTTGATTCAAATCCGGACACAATAATAAATAAACACATAAAGAAAGCCTGAACAAGCACAGATAGCTTTATCCTCGCAGACATATATATATGGAGAAGAAGGTTTGAGCGCAAAAAGTTACAAGACCTGGTAACAAAATCGTTTCTTTATTTCCATGAAATTTAAATAGAGTATCCCAGAACTAATTTGTTTTACACAAACTCACTACAAATTGCTCGTGCTTGTTTTAAATATTTCTAACCAGTTGCAGGCGGCCGCCGTAGCCGAATGGGTTGGTGCGTGATTACCATTCGGAATTCACAGAGAGGTCGTTGGTTCGAATCTCGGTGAAAGCAAAATTAATAAAAACATTTTTCTAATAGCGGTCGCCCCTCGGCAGGCAATGGCAAACCTCCGAGTGTATTTCTGCCATGAAAAAGCTCCTCATAAAAATATCTGCCGTTCGGAGTCGGCTTGAAACTGTAGGTCCCTCCATTTGTGGAACAACATCAAGACGCACACCACAAATAGGAGGAGGAGCTCGGCCAAACACCTAACAGAAGTGTACGCGCCAATTATTAATTAATTAATTAACCAGTTGCAATAAAAATTGAATACAGAAAAAAAACTTCAACAAAAACCATATTACGCAAAGTTTAAAACTTTGTACAAAATGTATAGAAATTCGGCAAACTTTCACCAAAATTTCAAAATTTTTAGAAACATTTTTAGTACGCAATTTTATAGACCAGAGAATTCTGGTGTAAGAAAGTGCAGATTTCAAGTGGTTCAAAAATGGCGTTGATTTTTAACAATTTTTTCTGCTAACGGCGTTTTCTTCCACATAAAAAAATGTGCACCAGGCGTTAAATGGAGAAAATACACAAGACCGCGAAAAAAACGCAAAAAAAAAACAGACCTTAAAGCGCAGTGAGGGTAACTTGCAAGTTCCGGGATCATTTTCTTTGAATAGAGTTGTCCCGATGGTGAGAATAAATAACTATATTGATAAGTTTTCTTGTCTTGATATTCTCAAAAGTACGAGTCCATGCCACTAAACTGTTTGACTGCAGGGAAGTTAATGTGATCGCAAGAGGGTGAGGGGCTAAGATCCCTAGATTCGTTCACAGAGCGACGCCGCAGGGTGGTGTCCTTTTGCCCCTACTTTAGCTGCTATTGACGAAGTTCTGATAATGCTAAATAAGGGTGCGGTTGAAGTAGCAGCACACGCGGATGGCTTGGTCCTGATGATATCGGGACCATTTCCCTCTGTCATGGCTGTACTCAGTCGCTGGGCTGCAACTTGTGGCTTCCGAGTCAACTCTGACAAAACGGAGCTGATACTATTTACCAGAAAATATAAACCTCCACCATTTCGACTTCTCAAATTAAACAACCACGTTCTCCCGCTCTCATCGGAAGTTAGGTATCTTGGAGTGATACTTGACTCCAAACTCCATCGGAAGTTACACGTTCAAAATCGGGTAAAGAAGGCTAGTATAGCCTTCTACTCCTGCAAATCTATGTTCGGTAAAAAATGGGGACTCAAGCCACAGGCCATGCTGCGGATGTACAACGAAGTGGTTTTAATAATTTTAACGTAGAGATGCGTGGTTTAGTGGGAAGCTCTTTGGAAGGGCTATAATATCACTCAACTGGGGAGGGTGCAAAGGACTGCATGCATTGGCATCACCAGAGCGTGTAAAACTTGCCTCAGTGCTGCTCTGAATGTCCCTTTGCACTTACTTCCCATCGACCTAACCGTCATCTCCATCGCAGGTCAAAATGCTATCAGGTTAAAGGAGAATGGCCTCTGGAGGTGCGCAGGTAACATTTCTCTGATCTGGGTTCCAGGATATAGGAACATAGAGGGAAATGAAATTTCTGATGAGCATGCCAGGAAGGGAAGAGACCTGCTATCCGGTCATTGGCATCCGCCTGACAGTTGTCAAAGGGGAACTGCACATATTATTTCTCAGGAAATCGCAGAAAAGATGGAGCTCCATTTCTTCATGTACAATTTCGAAAAACCCTTTGACCCCAATACGATATACGAAGGACTCAGAAAGTATTTTAGTCTCCTCGCCATTCAATTCCCAAACTCGCAGCTGTGTTTACCGATCACTGGATGATCGGCACACACGCAGAAAAGCTGGGGTTGCCATTGCAGAAGCTGTGGGGATCTTTCAGAGAAGGAGTCTGTAGAGCAATTTCTCCGCAAATGTCCGGGTTTGGCAGCTAGACGACTAAAGTCACTGGGCGTTCCTTTCTTCGACAACCTAGGGCAGTGCGTCAACCTAAATCCAATAAATCTCCTCCAACATATCAACAGCTCTGACTGGCTGTAGATATCTGCCTGTTGGAGGTCTCACAATGGTATCAAAATGGCCCTTTAATGCTACTTGAGGAATGCCAGACCTGCACTTCAACCATTTCACCTACCTACCTATTTGGCTTTCTAAGGAAAAAGTTCTAATTCTGGATGGGCTAGCATAAAGCCAATTATTTCCCTTTATTCGGAAATATGCTCTAAGAAATAAAGCTATTTTTTTTTTTGTTTTTCTAAAACGTATACACGTTTCACCAACTTGTTGCTAGCAGGAATGACAAAAAATATATACAGAAACAAATTTTGGGTTGGCCTAATTATTACTATTATTTTCTTATTATTACTATTTATAGCTTCGAACAAAAAAATAAGTAGCGCGTTCAGCCAGAACATCAAAAATGAACAATTAAGGGGCACCTACCTCAGAGTGCCCATGAACTGTCATTGAAACAAGAAAAATAATATTAACTAATTCAGTTCGAATCTCTTTTATTCACAACTTAATTTATGCTAAAGTCGCAACTTCTGTTACCATGCAGAAATTGTATATTCAATTACAATTTGCTACTTTATTTATCTCATCATTAGCCAAAACTTAATTCTAAAGCGTACTTGCAGAAGAAACTTTCATTTATTCTTTCTATTCGGGCAATTGAACCGAAATGCCTTAAAGATATGGCCATACAAGAAAATATAATAAAGTTTCCAAGTTTTTCATATTACTGCAAAAATAATTGAAAACACAGCAAATTCATTAAAAGTAAAGAAAATGGAAGTGAAAGTGAAAAATAGAAAAAAATATAGAGATAGAGATGGAGCTGAAGCTGGAAGCCTGCAGCGATTATTGGCATTTAGAGCAGTAGATAATGATGAAATAACTAAATGAAAGAAATAAGCATTTGATTTGCAGATTGAAATATAAAGTAGTTAGTGGAGGGATTCATGAAGAAATGAAAGTTGAAAATAAATAAATAGACGAGTAAACGAATGAATGAAGAGCAACAGTTGGCTAATTAGTATTCGGAAATAATGAGGCACTAACGGTTGCTGGATTACGACATAGAAGTGCATGAAAGGGGGGCAGATATGAATGGAATCCACTCTTTTTTACAATACTACGTATGATGAGCTATAAATCGATATTTTAATGAAAAAGTTTTGTATTTTCTAGCAATAAATCTCGTGTAACTTTTCAGCTACAAACTTTATTTATTCTTTTTTCAGTGAATTGTAAAATTTCTCGCCGAAAAAATGGGCAATAATTTATTACGATTTCGACATGGAGACAGAAGTGCATTGATCAACCTACGTCGACTTTTGGCATCGAAGCATCACACTTAGTCATTGTGAGCCGCTGGATCAACGAGGTGCTGTTGATCCTTGAAGAATAAATTTCTCGAAAGCCCTCCAAACGCGCCTGTTTGAAATGTCTGTCAGAAATAATCGATGCAAGAGCGTCGTGTTATATATCGCGAGATAGAGGCCTGCTTGGGCATTAGTGGCATCAGTATACATTCAACATTGCATAAACATTTGGTCGTCAAGAAGATTTGTTCTCGTTGGATACCATATAATTTGACAATAAAAATAACGAATTATAGCGCATCACACGTAGGGGCGCAAAGGCGACCTTGTTAAAAGGCCAACTCTTCTACTTAAAAACAAAAACACACTGGATTTTGATATAAAGAAATTACGGCAGCGCTAAGCATTTCTTGAAACAAAATCAACTGGAATTTTGTTTCACTCTGCTATAGACAAATTGCGGGCAAAATATGGTGAAAAGTGAAATTAAGCATTGCGTAAAATTTGTGATAGTTGTTCTTTGTATTTTCTATCAAGTTGAATTTACGTTTATGTACTTTTGTACTGTGCGGTTGGGGTTCATGGTTGTTAATTTGGTGCAACAATGTTTTTGACTTCATTGTGGTTGTGGCTACTTTACAAAATTTTCATTTATAAATAAATTCTAAGTTAAAGAGAGATTGGAGTACGAGCAATTGACTTCTTGTTGGCATTGTTCTTTGGCTTTTTAATTAGTGTGGGCGTATTGGCTTTAAAAATTTAATATATTGTACGATATGTAAGGAGGAATATTTACGAAGGCTACCAAAGAGGTTTGCGTCAATGTTTAATAAGTTTGAAAATTTATTTCACAGAATGAGTTGCATATTTATGTGGGCTAGATGTAAGTCTCATAATGATGGCACCCAGTTGCTAATTTTAGGGTGTTGTTAAATCACTAGAAAGCAATGCGCTCTCCAATAATCTCCTTCGTCGCCTCTGCTCCTTAATTGTGTTTCATGTAATTTTCTCCAACGATCCTTTCTTCGAAATTAACAAAAATTTCGTAGGATATTTGATTTGCCAAATAGAAAGGTGGGAACTTAAGACTTGGAAACAGTTTAGCAATAAGGTAAACATTAATGGAGATTATTTCACAAATACCGAATGTAGAATGTAGAAGAATAATACCCTTAGGAATTCTCCCGCATAGCTTATTTTTGTATTTAATAAAAGCAATGCCTTAGTCTTCAAACATTATTAAATTAAAGTATTATTATAATACAAATGCAAATTGACTAGCATATATCAGCTAATACTTAAGTGGTTATCCTACAGTAGTGGCAAAAAAGAAAATAATTTGGGATTACTTCAGCGAAGCAATGAATATATAAATAAATGGAGCAACATTTATCGTTCTCTACGTACCGCCGCCGCAAAAGAAATCGGATTCCGGCGAGCCCGATCACCAGTTGGTACGACGAGGAATGTCATGCTCCCGCAGAAAGAAAAGATGATCCCTATAGAGCCACGCTGCGATCGTGCGCAACCCGAGGCATGTGGGATCACTACCGAAAGCTAAGAGAGGAAGAGAGACAGAAGAAACGAGAGGCCGGAATACGTGAGTGCGAAGAACGTCAGATGCTGGCCAATAGGAACAACGCCCGAAAATTCTACCAGAAGGTTCGGCGGCTTACAGAAGATTTCAAGACCGGGGCGTTTTCCCGTAAGAACAAAGACGGCGATCACGGACTGCCAAACAAGACGATAAGGAGCTGGTAAAATGCATGCATCAGCTCCTATGCAAAATATGGTCGGATAAAAGCATGCCAGCCGATTGGGACTTAAGTGTGCTCTGACCAATTCATAAGAAGTGCGATCCTGCAATCTGTGCCAATTACCGCGAAATTAGTCTTCTAAATATCACCTATAAGGTTCTAGCGAGCGTATTGTGTGAAAGGCTGAAGCCCACCATCAACCAACTTATTGGACCTTATCAGTGTGGTTTTAGACCTGGAAAGTCCACAATCGACCAGATATTCACAATGTGCCAAATCTCGGAAAATACCCATAAAAGGAGAATCGACACTCACCATCTTTTCGTCAACTTCAGAGCTGCATTCGACAGTACGAAAAGGAGTTATTTGTATGCCGCGATGTCTGAATTTGGTATCCCCACAAAACTAATACGGCTTTGCAAGATGACGTTGCTCAACACCAGCAGCGGAGTCATAATTGGAAAGGACCTCTCCGAGCCGTTTGATACCAAACGAGGTTTCAGACAGGGTGACTCGCTGTCATGTGACTTCTTTAACCTGATATTGGAGAACATCGTACGAGCCGCAGAACTTAATCGCTCAGGCAGAATATTTTATAAGAGCGTACAATTGTTGGCGTATGCTGATGAAATTGGCATCAATAACCGCGCTGTTAGTTCTGCCTTTTCCATTAGTCTGGTGGTGAACGATGACAAAATGAAGTACCTCCTGTCTTCAAACAAACAGTCGGCGCACTTGCGTATCGGCACCCACATCAATGTCTGCAGTTATGATTTCGAGGTTGTAAAAGACTTCGTTTATATAGGAACCAGCATTAACACCGAAATTAATGCCAGCCTGGGAATTCAACATAGAATCTCTCTTGCAAACAGGTGCTACTTTGAACTTAGTAGGCAACTGAGCAGTAAAGTCCTCCCTCGACGAACAAAACTAACACTATACAAGGCTCTCATCATGCCCATCCTAACGTATGGCACAGAAGCGTGGACGATGACAACATGCGATGAAGATACGCTTGGAGTGTTTGAGAGAAAGATTATGCGTAAGATTTTTGGACCTTTGCACGTCGGCAACGGCGAATATCACAGGCGACGGCACGATGAGTTGTATGAGATTTATGACGACATAGACATGGCGTAGCGAATAAAGATCCAGTGGCTACGTTGGCTGGGTTATGTCGTCCGAATGGATACAAACGCTCTGGAATGCCTGGCAACACTAAATAATATTAGTACCTTCGGCAAGGTAAGCCTTATATGGATTTCGGGACATAGAGATATTGAAGAAAATTGCAAGGCCGATGAGCTAGGATAAATTACGAATCTTCCACCGCTTGAAAACAGAGGCAATAGTGGAATTCCTATGGCAACTTGCAAATTAAGGATAAAAAATATTCTCTAGCAGGCCAATAGGTCAGGTCATGGAGAGAAGAAAATATTTGTGTTACAACGAGGCTAATTTGCTCGCAAATACTTGTATGTTAGATTAAAAGGTCAGGGCAATTGCTTAGCCTCTCAAGAGAGAATAGCTCGAACGTCGTGGCTTGTGCCACCGGGCATTGGCTGTCAGGTAGGCACTCTTCTTGGCTAGGAGTATTTTCTTATGCATACTGAAGAAGTTGAAATAAATAAGAAAATACTCTTTTGACTCTCTTACGGAAATATCCGGTATTAGATAAGTTCTATATCCTAGGCTTCTTAAGAGCGTCTAAATAGTTCCAATGATGAATAAACACAGAGGTTCCCGAGTTACACAGTGGTACCACAAGAGGTCCTACATGGTCTAAGTGCGTTGGCTATTCTATACCGACTGCCACAAATATCTACCCTACCTACCTTTTAAACACCCGCCAAAACAGTTCAAAATTCTATGGAAATATCATAACCCAAACCCATTTCAAACCCATCTTTCAAAGCATATTTCTATTGAGTGTGCATGCATTTTAATATTCTATTAAAAAGCGTTCATTTATATGATTTTTCCATTTTGTTATTGTATTTCTATCGAAGCACGCAAAAATGTTTGGCAGCTTGTCGATATCGAGACAATTTAATTGGCTACCGACGTTTATATATTACGTAAAAAAGAATGAAACAGCTAACAATTATCTCAAACCCAAGACCTGCAAACCCAGGGCTTGACTTTGGTGGAACCGTATTATTGGTCTGAAAGTTGATTATCACTGCATTCGCCTTAGTTAACACGCAAAAGGCTGGCGACGATAAAGGCTCACATCCGAAGAAACTTATAAAAATTTGTATTTGATATTTATTTATGTCTTTATTTTCCATAAAATAATTTTATCCTTTTTCCATGCATTCTGAAGAATTTTCGGATCGCATTCTTTTTCGGCCGTCATAACCGAATGGATTGGTGCGTGGCTGTGGACTTCAGAAGTGCGTAGGTTCGAATCTACGTGCATGAAACGTCAAAACGTTAGAACAAGTTTTTTTTAATAGCGTACCCCTCGGCAGACAAAGGTTAAACTTCGAGTGTATTTCTGCCATGAAAAAGGTCCTCATAAAAAAACTGTCTTGGGAGCCGGCTTAAAATTCTCTTTGTGGAACAACATCAAGTCCCGCACCACAAACAGGAGGAGAAGCTCGGCAAAACACACAAAATACTAAATTTAAAAGACTTATAGAGGGAATTGGGCTCCAAGAAATACCACTGTGAATCCATGAAGCAGGTTAAATAAATATTTCAGCTCACAGAACTAAATACTTTAATAAAAGTAATAATGATAAAAAATAATAATAATACTGATACTAATAAAAAAAAAAGCTTGCTGCAGTTGGTTTTACGTTTTTAGTTTCCGTTTTTTTTTTGTTTTTTTTTTTTTGTGCTGAAAATAATTTTAAATTATCAGAAAAACTGTTTGTGGGGAAAAACGGTTTATCTAAAGTACCGGACTTTCTATTAGCTCTCCTGCTAATTTAGCGTAAATTAGTAATTTAATTTTTATAGGATTCTGCTTCACTTAAAGTACGCTAAAATCGAACGGTAGGTGCATAAAATTCGGTACCGTCCAAATTTGCTTAGTCTTACTTGTAATTTTTATTGCTTTTTTACCTTTTCGGCCTTTTCACCAACAATTCAGTCCAAAGTATAATAATTATTTGTGTGGCTACTTCGGGTCATTCCCTTATTTTCATATGTAAATGTACAAGGTGGCGCAAAATTAATCACCCTATCGTAAGATTTATATTGAAATTTTTGCAAATAGCACCGTACGTCAATCATATTTGACACTTGTGAAATAGACAGACAAGCACTGGAGCGCGTAAAGATCAAAATAAAGATTTTCCTTCCTCAAAATATTTTGTAGGGTTTAGTAAAAAAGTTATTTAAAAACCAAATTGAATGATTAACTTTGAGCCACCTTGTTATTTTATTTAATATACAGAACAAAGTGTCCGTCGCTTAATTCCATCATTTGTGCTTGAATTAATAAATAACATTATTGACGTTGACCAAGTAAATAGAAGTCGCTCCCATTATTTTAACAACTCACATTTCTCTACTTGTTTCTATTCAAAATAATAGCAAAACCAATTCCAATGGCGCTTACAATAACTAGTTACTAAATCTAAAACTGCGTTGCTGACATCTACGCAAATTTACATTCAATAGAAATGCCGTTAATAATAACAACAACACTCTTAATATCACTTATATTGTTCGTAGTTGATTAGTGTGTAATTTGTTTGACAGCTCAGACGCCTATTTAGCATTCAAATATTATATATGCACTAATTAATGTACGCATACTGCATTCACACAAACAAATCTGCATACCTGCATGCAATGAATGTGCATACGTATGTATGTATGTATGTATGCACGTATAAATATTTCATTCGATAATGGCCACAATCGATATGCCAAATAAATGTGTAATCATGCAACTAACGAGTGTGAACGAGAATATATGCAAGTATGTGTGTATGTTTGTATGCTTGTGTGTGTGTCGGTATTTAGCTGGATATGCAAGTAATTGGATAAATACATAAATAGAATGTTTCTACTTCGTGCTGTGAACAGTTGAATAATTTTAATAGTTTCACTCATCATAGAAAATACTATTTTACCTTTTTGTTTTTGGAATTTACATAGCTGATTTGTTTTGTTTTGTCTGATGGATAGCATTGGAGTTTGCATTTAATTTGGAAATGTGTTAAATGCTTATTTATCTATAGCAAATAAATTATTGTTATCGGAAGTATCCTTGGTAGCCTTGGTTCATAATTTTATCATTTTATTTATGTAAATAAATAAAACAGCTCGGAGCCAAACTGAGTGGCCTACTACTACGCGACACGGAAGTATTTCAGTAATAATTCCTTGGGCGATCCAGTTAATTGGCTCTTCAATTGATATTTATCCAATTGCTGATGAAAATTAGTTCCGGAAAATGAGAGTAAGCACGGAATTGATACCTATTTATAAACGGGGCAATGCAAATAATTTCCTCCTTTGCTTCTTAACTAAACTAAAAAGAAGGAGAAGAAGTGCCGAATACCCTAATAGGTGGCGCTGCTGTCGAGAGATTTAAAAACGTCATATTTCTGGCTCGACTTCTGAAACGGAAACAACAGAAACAATCGTTGCTGTGCACTAATTGATAAAACAAGATTGTTATGTGGCATATCGCAAGATAGAAGCATCCGTGAGCATTAGTGCGAAAAGCAATCATTCAATATTGATTGAACATTTGGTCGCAAAGAAGACGTGTTCTCGTTGGATACCGCATAATTGGACAATTGGTCAAAAAAGCGACTCGTGTCGATTGGTGTACAGAAAAGTTGAAGAAATTCAGCCGCGGCGGTTCGAAGCACCCTTGTGGCATCGTCATATAAGACAAATCATTGATTAATGGATGTGAGCCGCAAACAACAAACAGCAATCAGGCTTAACACAACACAAATTATTCGCGGAAGAAGCATCTCAAGGCAAATGGTCGAATAGTAGCCTGTTTTTGGGGAAAACCTGGTAATGTCGCAACTATATCAGAAATTTAAGACAGTAATTTGTGAGAGGTACACGATCACTTATTTGCCAGAAGTTTCCGGAGAATTAAAGGAAACCAACTGCTGAAGATGGATTATCCTTCACCAAGACAATTTCAGCTCTCACGTATCAGCTTACACCAAGAATGATAGAAACGAGATTGCGCCCTATCAGAGAGTGCGTGACGTCACATTAGCTTAGTTATATAGTACATTTGCGCTTCGCACTAAATTTTGTGCTTTTTTAGTGTTTGATTTCTTTTTTATAATTTAAAGCTACCGAAACGGTATGTTAAAAAAATGTATTATTAAACAAAATAAGGTTAAAAAAAGTCACCCTGAGAAGATTTTAGTGCTAATGAAAATTTGTTGATCCTTATAAAATTTGATATTTTCAAGGTCCAAATTTAATGTTTTGCTCCTTTTAAGGTTATGCAAGAATACTAAATGTTCTTCTCTTATATTATCGCCTTCAAAGTACTCCCCATCAGGAGGCGGATAGCACTGAGCACTCTGTGAGTGTCCTATCGTTGCTAGAGCAAGGCTACGAGTTTTGGGTTCCGATGTCATGAGACTGAGTAATATTCGTTCTCTAAAACTGGAGGATATTTACAGATTTGTCAAAGAATCTGGAACATACTCACAGTACTAACTATCTCTATCTCTGTCTATATTCTTTCCTATCTCTTTCTCTAATACTTTTCTCCTTCCCTCCTTGACTATCTACCCCCTTTCCAAAGCTCTAAATACAATGGGCCTTTTAGCCTGAGTAATTTAGAAGCCGCCAAATCTCAATTTCACTCCCCATCAACTGCAACGCACTTATGCCAGCGTTTGATTCCGCTCTCGAAGCATTTCTGGAAATGGAACTGTTTTGGGTAGAGCCACCCGTCTTCGATATTTCCATTACTTTCTTTTGGCTGTGAAAATGCGTTCTCTGTAGCGGTTTTTTTGACTCGACCAAACAAACGAAAACAATCGGAAGGAGCCGCAACATAATGCACATCTTTAACTGTAATGCCCTGAACGAATCTATAAGTAATGTTGAGAGCCTCTGCCAGCTTTAAGATGGTTAAGTTGCGGTTATTATTAAACTTTTCTTTCATTACGTTCTTCATCCTCGATCGACTCACGACCTCTTCTGAAGCGTGTCATTACCGAAACAGTTTCCATCATTGAAGTCATTTTTAATGCAAATACAAACTCGCTGTTGCAAATTTAAATCCCTTTAATTGCCCCAGTTCACTTAGAACGTTACCTGGAGGTTGTTCGGAGAACTTTTTGATCAAGGTGGCAAGCATATATAAAATAGTATATGAAGTGAAGTAGTGAGATCTCAACGTTTTTTCGTTTTATTTCGATGAAGAAATTAAGGTAGATGTAAATGTTCCGGAAATAGTTCCACACACTTTTCTGGGTAATTGTTCAAATTCCAGTATGACTCAAGGATTGAAATGATTTCATAAACATTTTCGACAGCATTTTGCCTACCAGAGCGTTTTTACCACCATTTTAGAAAAAAGTTTATCTTGCTTCAATAGTATTGCTTTCTGCACCTTTCCCCAATAAAGGGTTTTCCAACAAGAGTTGTTATTTTGATATTCAAAGAAAAATCCTATTTTTTGATATAAATGATGTTTATTTCATTATAAAAAGGAAGGTATGCCGTTAATAGTGGAAAAGAACATCAGGTAAATGACCACCACGACCACGTTTACAGGACAATATCCTTTTCATGAAATTTTCCGTAAACGAATTGCAAAGTGGCTGCCCTATGTCTTCGATAACCTCACGAATTCCACCTTGAATCGACCCTGGGCTGTTGGCGTAGACCTTCTCTTTCACGTGGCCCCAAAGAAAAAAGTCACAAGGTGTTAAATCACAAGATCTCGGCGGCAAATTGTGATCACCTCTTCGAGAGATAACACGGTCCGGAAACTTTTCCCGTAAAAGATTAATGGTTTCGTTGCTTGCGTGGCACGTAGCGCCGTCTTGTTGAAAATAAACGTTGTCCAGATCAATACCATCCAATTCCGGCCATAAAAAATCATTAATCATCCATTAATCATCCGCAATCCATTCACCAATAGCACCTGTTATTGGAAAACCCTTTTAAAAAAACGCACATTTTAAAGACAATTTGTCATGCATACAAAGTTCTTTAAGTAATTAGTTCAATAGAAATTTGGTATTTTATTTTCTTTAAATGGGCATTTGAGGGCGTTTTTATATCCAAACTAGGCAACACTGTAGTAGCGAGAGAGAGATTTGAATGCTGAAAGGAGAAGAACACCAACAATAACCGCAATCGCGGGCAATGCGACCAGATGTTAAAAAAATTAAGGTAAATAAAATTGAGTGAATTATTCAACTATTTTTTAAAAAATGTTCACAAAACTATAAACATTACATTTTAATTAGAACAGGCTAGAAAAATGTCCGGAGAAAAAAACTAAAACTCCGAGATCACACCAAAAAAAAAAAATGCTAAATCAAGTTAGGCAAATGGCAATCTGGCCATACTGGTGCTAATACGACGTCACTCATTATCAAATTCGCTGAGAGCATAGTAACGGTACCACGATAGGAGCCATTTCATTATTTCTGCCATCATGGGCCCTCAAAAAATTGAATTAATGGATCACAGCTCTGATTTGACACCTCATAAGTGCTTTTTATTCCCGAACATCTCGAACGACGTCAACACTTTTCAACGCCCGAAGAAGCTGTTGAAGCATTCAAATAGTTCGTTTTTGAGATGTCAGTTTCTGAGCGGCAAAAATGCGTTGAAAATTGATTCAAGCGAATGCAGAATTCTATTGAGAATTCTAATCCAAGGAGAATACTTTGAAAAACAATAAAGCTATTTTTTAATTATTGGTTTACTATGTTTCTATTATATGGCGCAAAATTTAAAGTGCAAACCTCGTATTGAGGTATCTATGGCAAATAACAAATTAATTGTATACAACTTTTATTATGTGATTATCAAAATTAGATACCTTTAGTTAGTTATTCACGTTATACAGTTAACAAATTCAACAGTCATTTCATACCCATCACTGGTTTTAACACCAGTAGCCCTTATGCTGATATACTTATTTACCTGTAAATAGAAAAACAAAATTGTGAGTTTAGTATAATTATAAAAGTCCAATAAAAACTATAATTCCAACTAAACTGTGACATAAAATAAACATAAAAACTAGTTACTGAGTTTTTTTAAAAGAAAGATTGCATTTTTATCAACTTATGTAGCATAATTCTTTTATTGACTGTTGATCTTTTTTAAATTAAATTTGATAGTAGGAAATGGGTAATGGTATAGTTAATGTCTTATAGTTATAGGCACAAAACCAAGCATCGAATTTTGCTTTTGAATAACTTTTTTACAAAATTAAAAAATCATAAATTTGCGTGATGGAAACCTTTCTTTTGACCAATACGCGCTCCACCGCTTGCCTCTTTTTGCATACTGCAGCTGCCTGATTCACAAGCACACAAATTATATACCTGTCGATGGGGTGAGTCATTTCGTGCCACTTTATATTTCAAACAAAAGCAGTATTGCATGAAATTTTTATTGTAGCATAAATGCATAATGAAGGTATTCGACTAAAACTGATGAAAGGATGTGTTTCGTTGATCCACAGATAAGCGTAAAGTGAACTCTGCTCTATTCAGATAAACGTAAAATGAACTCCGCTCTTTTCAGGCCATTTTTATATTTTTATTTTATACAATGCATTTATACTCGTACAGTGAATTTGAATTTCAGTTTCATTGTAAATATCACAATATTAAAAATACGCAAACCGCAAGCCACTTTTGTGTGTATGTCGCATTAATAGCCAGGCCATCAAAGGATAAGGCCTAATACTATATTATTATCGCTGGCGTTAATGAATTTAAGCCTATACTTAGAAGAACGATTGCATTACACTAGCTGTTCATTTTGTAAATATACGTATGTATGTATATACATACAGGGTTTGATTGAAAAGTAATGAGCCTTATTTTTTTAATCAGTTTTATTAAACCTTTTGGCTTATACAACTAATATTCTTCAAAATAGGATCCTTGAGCGTCAATACACCGCTGGTAGCAGTCCTTCCACTGCAGGAAACATTTTTTAAACTCATCCGCCGGAATCGCGTTCAATTCGGCTGTCACAGTTTTTTGGATCGCCTCGATGGAGTCGAAACACCTCCCTTTCAGCTTTCTTTTCAGGCGCGGGAACAAGAAGAAGTCCGGAGGGGACAGATCTGCGCTGTAGGGAGGGTGGGGAAGCACCGGAACCCCCATCCTGGCCAATGCAGAGGTGCAGAGGAAGGCGGTGAGCGCCGGCGCATTGTCGTGATGAAGGGTCGACGTCCTCCCGGCCTTCCTTGAACGACTTGTGGGCACTGGACAGAGATTGGTCCCCGTAAGCCTCCTTGAATGGTTTCGGAACTCGTTTTGTTTAGCTTTATGCAAAATTTGATTGAGTTACGTTGCTCCATTGCTAAATTTTGTGTTTTGAACGGGATTTCGTGTGCCGAAAATGGGTGTCGTTGAAAATGTTGCATATGGCGGGTGTGCTTTATCAAAAACACGCGGGTGGTATACGGCTTTTTCAACGGATGAAAACGTCCACAAAGTCAAAGGAGGTAGCTCGTGACCTTAGCGTGTCTCACGAATCCATTCGCAACATTTTGCACCATCAATTGGGCATGCGATGCGTGGCTGCTCGACTCGTTCTAAGAGAGTTGAATTTCTTTCATATACCGTTAGCATCTGATTTTCCAAAACATTACGAAGTTGTTCCCTTCTTAGGACGAAATATCAAAGATCCTTGCATCTAAAGGAAAAAGGATACTTCTCACTTGCTTTTACGGAAAAAAAGAAAAAACTTGCATAAATCAAGTGTATAAAGACTTGAAATATAGTTCCGAAATGTTTGTCATAAATATGCTTTTACAAAGCTGGCTCCAAGTTAGCGTGACCATATGCCCCCTTCGAGAAAGAAACTCCGCCTTTGAGCGAATCCTAACTCCCATAACCTTCTATTGACCTTCGAAGTACCATTACATTTCTATGATTATTTGAACGAAAAGCCCGATTTGCTAAAGAAAATTTCATCGCAGCACTCTCTTGATTGCTTTGACATCGCCCTCTTTTGATGAAAAAAATTCGATTCAGCTTTCATAAAATTTTTTAATAAACATTTATTTGAAATAAAAGATATTTTGTTTCCACATTAAATTTGCTTAATAATTTTTTTTTTTTTTTTGCATACTATTTGAATAAAATAGAAATTTATCTTATTTTATTTATTTCACTCTTTTTACTAAAACAAAAAAAAAAACAAATCACACGCTACTCTAAGTAAAAAATTTTGAAATCCCAATTAATAAGTGAATAAACTTAACAGATATTTATTTAGAATTTTACAAAAATTATTTTAAATCCTAGGGACGCATGCAGTTTGCACGAAAGGTGAAATCTCCCACTCCTTTCACATGCGTCCATCAAAAGAATACGTCCGTCCACCCAGTGACCCGCATTTGTGTGCATTCAAGCATTTACAGCAAAGTAAAACTCATAGCAGAAAACCGTTGCTGTAATTTTTCTTCCATCAGAAGTTGGAGTTTGCAGGAAGAAAAAATGCCAGAAGCGCTGTAGAATTGCTTCAAGAAGATATTGAAAAATGAAAAATATTGCACTCAGCACGGCCTGTTGCGAGGACGTACTTAACGAGAAACTGAAAGAAAAGCAAAGTTATGGAATAACAGTGAACTCAAATTGCAGGAAGAAAGCAAATTCATGTTTGATATGGCTGCATGATTGTGAAATAAGCGAACAGAGTAACGGTACACGGTAAATTTACCATGTCATGTAATTTGTTTTACTGAAAATAAGCTTTTCTGTGGCGTGTTGCAATTAGTTTGACACCTTTGAAAAAATTACCAAGCCGAGTACAACCGAAGAATTACGAACTGTTGGAGTGAATTCCATTGCTTTTTAGTAAACATATCAAGAAAGCAGTCAGATACTTGAACTGCAGTATATAGGTATATATTTTTTCTTTCAAACAGAAGCTCACCTTGGTCAAAAAGTTTTCGGAACAACCGCCAGGTGGTGCTCTAAGTGAATTCATTTGAGTTCTCTTCTTCTTTGTTTTTTCTTAGGTTGCCACATCTGTGTTAATATTCCGAGAAAAACGACATCGCTTTCAGTCGAAAAAGGAAGCGATGCTCACGACAGATGGATGAATTAAAACGGTACTGTACACCACGAATTTTTTCACTATGAAACGTTCACGTGAAGCAATGCGCCAAAACAGAAATTATTTGAGAGAAAATAACTTCAGAATTTTGCGCAACGATAACGCATCGCCGCACAGTGCCATCATTTCACGGGTGATGACCAAGAACGAAACGAATACCTTCCAACGGCCAACGACTTGACCTCAAAGGCTAGCTGCAATTTTTTTCTATTTGATACGAGTCAAAAAGCCACTTAAGGCAAGGCATTTTAACAGCCGAAAGGTAGGTAGGTAGGTAGGTAAGATGGCAAGAGTACCCCAGGTACACTACAAGTAGCACTTACGTGCCGTTTTGATACCATAAAGTGGACCACTACCTGTGAAAGGATTAAGGGAGGAGATAAGACCGTCTACAGCCATCCAGTGCTGTTGATGTAGCGGAGGAGAGAAAAGGGATCTAGGCTGGAGAATTTCTTCAAGTCATCCCCAAAGGGCACGCTAAGCAATCTCAAGCGCCTAGCCGCCAGAGCAGGACATCTGCAGAGAAAGTGTTCCACAGTCTCTTTCTCTGTAGGATCCCCACAGCTTCTGCAATGGGGGTTGTACGGAATTCCAAGCTTCTCCGCGTTAGTGCCGATCACCCAGTGGCCAGTGATCACCGCAATGAGTTTGGAAATTGAATGGCGGGGGGTTCCCATTACCTTAAGCGTACTATTTATATCGTATTGAGGCCATAGTGCTTTTGAAATGGCACACGATGAGACAGACCTCCATCTGTCTTGCGCTTTTCTTAGAAAGAAGTTGTGTAGTTTCCCTTTAACGACGGCCAAGGGGATACCGATGTCTGAGAAGAGGGCAGCTGGATTCGGTTCTGCCGCCCCCTTCCTGGCAAGCTCATCGGCAATTTCATTTCCCTCTATATTCCTGTGCCCAGGAACCCAGATGAGGGAAATGTTTCCTGCACGTTCGAGGCGTTTAAGTTCCTCTTTGCAGGAGTTCACGAGAAGAGAGCTGCAGTACGGCGACGACAGTGCCTTGATTACAGCTTGGCTATCGGAAAAAATTTTAATGTCTCCCTCCCAACAGCGATCCCGAAGCATTTTGCATGCCTGCAGGATCGCGAAGACCTCTGCTTGAAAAACGCTGCTTGTGTCCGGCAGTTTATAGGAGCCCGAGATGCTGGCTGATTTGGAGTAGACCCCCGCTCCCACACCAGACTCCATTTTGGATCCGTCAGTGAAAACAGAGGCATCTATATCCGCAACAACTTTCCCCTCTTTCCAATCTTACCTGCTCGGAAAGGCCGAAAGGAAGTAATGGGAAAAATCGAAAACGGCTCTACCAAAAGTTGAGCGCGAAAAAATGTGAGCTGACATAAGTGCGTTGCAGTTGACGATAAGTACTTCCACTTTCAAGGTGTAAACTTGTAGTTTGAATTTTCCGAATATATTTCAGGTACTTTTTCATCAAGGTGGCATGTTTCTTACATTGTGGAGACCACAATGTTGCTGATAAAAATTTTATTCAGAACAAGCAGATCACCGATGTTTAAACCTACCTACGCCCTCTATTGAGAGCTATGGAATTTTTGTGAAAAGGTTTTTTTACCGATATATCAATTTGTCTTTTGCTTCCATATGCGACGTATATCAGTTCTAAACAATATGATTTTAATGACGTTTAATACCACTTTGTTTCGATATTCCAAGCGGGACTCTCGTTAATAGTACAATAATATTTTTAAGAGTATGTCCGAACTCGCTATGCTTCTAATGCTCCTATTTCTAGAGCTTTGAATGAATTCTCTCAAAATGTTCAACCATAGATTTTTCTATGCCTAAGTTTCAACTCAAAGCATTATTAAATAAAGTGATATTTTACCATCACCTATCACCAAATAGTGAGTAAGTAACTTTAAGCGTCTTCGAATCGCCATGTGTTAGCGAGTGGCGCATAGATGAAGCAACTGGCATAGCACTGGAAAGGAACTGATAAAAATTACATTTGTATAGAAGCACTATATAGAAGCACTTTGTGTGTATTTCTAAGACCTTAGGCAATAAACTTAGAAGGAAAGACGTTCGGTTGATGGTCGGTATCATTACAGGACACAACCCATGGGGTCAGCATATGACCACCATTGGAATCAATGGGGACCCAATGTGCTTTGCAGAGCTTTAAATACAATGGACTTTTTAGGCTGAGTGTTTTAAGAGCCACCAAACCTCCTGGTGCTCTTTTTCAAATTTCAAATTTCAATTTCAAAGACCTTAGTAGTGAGTATTAGTAATACATTTATTGCTTCAACTTTGTGAGCTCCCTTTTGGTATTAGCCGTCACGGCAGCTCCGTGGCTACAATTATTTTAGTTTTTAGTCTACAGCCATCAACGTCACTGAGAAGAACGAGATCATACATCGTGTTGACCGAACACGAGCAACTCCGCGTCCTCTCCTTTCCTCGTCTCGCAATCTTCCGCACGTTACGAGTTAATGTAGCAAAAGCTGCTCTCTATGGACGTGGTCTAATATCAGAAACGAGAGCTGGGATCGTTGAAAATAGTAAGTTATATAAATTTTTTGAGGTATAATCGCACTCGCTAGCGACGAATATTGCTCGACAACTGTTTTTTTTTTTTTGCTTTCACACGTAAATTTTTCGTCAAGCGAGCAGACCACAAACATAACGAGCAGAGAAGTGGTGAATAAATGGCGTCTTAGTTAATCACGATTACTATTGTAAATAAAATTCCATACTATAACGGGTGTTGATTTAAGAGCTTGAGCCCTTAAAATGGTAATGCACAACAGAAATATTGTTTGAATACATTTTTTTTATTATAATTTGGTAAAAATTTTCATGGCATTTATTTTCTTGATATACGACATATGCTTGCCACGGCTACGAGTTACATGACCCATTTGATCAGTCCAATTTTTTAATCCATTTTCCAATAAATCTAAATGAGCCCAATCAGCAAAAATGCGATGCAAATGATGGTCAATTAGTTTCAATTCTTGCACGAGGTTATAAGCACTTAGACCAAAAACCTTACGCAGAATTTGCCACATAGTCGAAAGACAAAGGTCCAAAAATTGAAAACGACGACGAATAAACAAGAAAAACACCCGATAGGATAGACATACTCGGTTCACAAAGGTTCAGTTCGAAGCTATGCCCAATGAAAGGCTGAAAAATAGTTGAGTAGAACAAATGGAAGTACATAACATATTTTTACGTAAAACTTGAAGAAAATATTTGGCGCCTAATCTATGTGAAAGATCTGGCGTTCTATTCATAATGAATAAAACAAGATAATATAAAAAAGAAGATCATTTCCCACAATAACTGGGATGACAATAACATATGTCCACTAAGCATGGAGACTAACTTCAGACATATATTATATTTGAGTGCATAAAGAAACACACATATGTAGCTCCATGCACTTGTCACGCCCAAGTGTGCGTATACTTAACTGTTAAACTCATATTACGCGAAAGTTTCCATTCAAAATGCCGTACAAAAGCTGGATTTACGTAAATCTGTCGCCAATCTGTTTGTACAACTCAGTACAAGTGATATTCTGAAGATGTTTGAAGATAAACTAATCTCCCGTGGAACTATTTTTCGTGTTTTGACAGATAGCCGGAATGGAAAAGAACCGGAAAATGAGGTTATACCGGATCGCCCACCAAAAGTAAGTGCCGCAACGACGAAAAAACTGCTGTCAAGTGCCAAAAACAAGGTTGGTCAATCAACACGCAAATTAGCATGAAAATTTGGTATTTCAAAGTCTGACGTTCACAAGATTTCGAAGAAAAACAATGTAATACATCGTAAACGTAAGCGAGCACCAAAATATACAGCGAAACAACTCGAAAAAATACCAATTTGCTGTCGTGCACTTCGTCGTGAACAGTTTGCGAATAAAAAATTCATAATTTTGGATGATGAATCGTACTATACTTCACATTTTCTCATCGTGAATTGACTGGCAACGACGCTTTTTCCACTGACAACATCGAAACAACACCAAACGAGGTTAAATATGCCAGCAACTCAAAATTAGAGCTAGTGTGGGAGGCCATTTTTTCGAAGGGTGTTTCAGAACCATTGTTTCGAAATAACAAAGCCAAAGCGATCAATGCTGGCGTTTATATCAGTCAATGCTTGCCAAAGCTGAAGAAATTCATCGATAAATATCACAATAGCGACGTAATCATGTTTTGGCCTGAGCTTGCAAGCTGCCATTATGCAAAAAAAAAAAAAATGGATTGGTTAACTGAGCTAAAAATATCATTTGTGTTAAAAAAGGCAATCCTCCAAACGGGCCACAGGCACGCCCAAACTAAATTTCTAGCAGTTTTCAAGCGGATGGAGAACGAAAAGGGCTGGGAGGTATGAAACGAGCAACAGTTGATCAATCGAATCAAGCGAAAGTTGAAAGAAATCGTTTTAAGCACCGTCCCAAACTTAAATCGGGACATTCGCTCTACTCTACTCAAAATCGAAGACAATGGTCCATTGAGTGTAATCTAAATGTATTTTCGATATGTAATCAATATACCAACCGACGCAGGTATGAAGGCAATGCAATATCTCGGCTGAGTTATGATATAAGCAATCCTAGCCCATATTTATATTTATCATTCGCACTCGCGTGTCAAAGCCACGAAGCACTTAACCCAATTTGAATGCAAGGCCGATATGGAATATCGATGCCAAATAATTTTTTAATAACTTCTTTCTTTCAGTGTTTTGACATTTTTTCTTTATAATCCTCTGTGCGAACTTCATTTCATTAGCAAACTTGTCATATCGATTTCCTTTCATCAGTTTTCCATTCGCACCAGCGTGCTCACATACGCGCTAACCTCGTTGGTTGAATACGAAAAAAACAAGTAACAATAGGAAATGGAAAAAGACAGACTGCAGCATCATCAACAGGAAGACGTGAAGAAAACATGCGGAAAGAAAATAGAAATTGCAAACGCATACCAAGTCAATACAAAGCAACGCAACGCATACCAATACGACGCACATGTATACATACAATCCCGCACACAAGATGGCAAGGATCTTGCGAAAGTTAACACACACACACACAAGTACAAAAGCTGCAGCGACGACAACTGCAAACGTCTAACGACATGACTGCCCAACGGGACGTACAGCTGACAAGAGTCAACTCGTAGTGGCAAATGAAAAGAAGAGAAAAAAGTAGAAGAAAATTGTTCAAATGAAAGTACAAACTGGTACTTGGTAAAAGAAATGGAAACTCCCAAAGCAAAGTGAAAAATGCATAAAATACATGCGAAATGTATAATAATTCTAAAGAACTACGGGGGAAAAAAACGTAAAATTGGCTTGACAGTACGATGGAGAAGATATAAGGAGCGTAAATGAGTCCATTGCAAAAGAAAAACGATGAGTTAAACAAAAACAAAAGCTAAAATTAAAATCGCTCACTTGAGGGCACGGCCTGGAAATGGATATGTGAGCATAAGCACGTGGGAGACTACACGGAACACAGTACCCACTAGTGAAGATAATACATTCATTGCCTACATTTTAAATCCTGTTCACAATAAATCCGCATTACTTCACTTGGATGCAGCTACTAGATAAATAGGTTTTCGCGCGAACCCGAGCATCCAAATGGTGTAGCTTTCGACAGAAGAAAATCAAAAGATGGTATATACCTATGAAATGAAACTTTCAGCTATTAGTACACAGATGTCGCTAGGAGTAAGATCAAACTACGATTGGCGGACATCGTGAAACCCTTTGTGAAATGCTGCTCTCCCGGTTCAAAAGGAAGTATTTTTTGCATCGAATCGTTACGGGTGATGAAAAATGGGTGTATTTCTCCAATCCCACGCGTAAACGAGCGTATGGTCCGCCTGGACACAAGCCAAAAACAACGGCCAAACCAAATCGCTTCGGCCGCAAGGCAATGCTGTGTGTTTTCTGGGATCAGCGTGGTATGATTTGGTACGAGCTATTAAAACCAGGTGAAACAGTGGCTTGATGATTGGTTTGCGGCCAAAGACGGCCAATTTTTTTGGTGCCTGAGAGATGGGAAAAATTTGTCGCTAGCGATGGCTTTTATTTTAAAGATTAAATTTGTAACCATTTTTTATTAATAAACGTTTGAATTGCTCCTAATGGAGCACGGGGCGTCAACGACTCCAGTACCCTCGTACGGTGTGGCGCTATGACCCTCAATTCCTGATAAACCGAGAGTTGTAATTTCGAATTCGGTTGATCTTCGCCAGCCTATGTACGAGATTCTTCAACTGCTCACTCTACCTGTTGCAAACGCAATGCATGTTTGGCCATGTTGTCGTCATCCTTTCAAAGTGTGTGACCAACCAATTCATTGCCATGTCCTTTTTCGTACTTCACAGGCAATCTCGGCCAGATTGGTTACCCTAAGCAACTCGGTGTTGCTTATTTTTTCGGACCGGAAGGTTAGTAGTACGCGCCGGAGGCAGCCTTTGGTGAGAGTTTGGAGGCGTTTTGTGATTGCTGTAACTTCCCAAGTGGTACACGCAATACAGATTTATTGCACCATTAAATATAATTTATTCGGTGCTAATACTTACGTTGTTTCCATAGGACTCTATAATACCGAATGCAGACTCTTCGCTCAGCATCTATATCAAAATCCTCTACTAGGGTCGACAATGCTCCCCAGGTAGCAAAACTGTTGCACACAATCAAACTGCTGCCCTCCAGTGACGCCGAGGCTTGTACTGTTAAGACACAGAATTTTAGCTTTAGTGACATTGGACTTTTTGGTCCAGTTAAACGTAACGTCGTTGTAGGCTATGAGGTTGATGTCATAGATCAGGTTCTCAGCATGGTGTTGTCAAGCTTCCAATGAATGTCGCGCCGATTTTCAACAGAGAAAGTAGTTGTCATGATACCTTCGATAATCAAAAGAAAAAGAATTGAGGATAGGATACACCCTTGACGTACGCAAACCCCTCTCCAATTATTGCAATTTTTGAAGTCGAATTATTTTTCTAGCTTCACAATGATACCGTTCTTCTACTATTGTGGGAAAGATTCTCCTTCCCACATGGCTGTAATTATGCCAAGCGTCAAAACTTCCTTTATTAAGAAACAAAAAAATTAATAATGAAAATGAAATATACAAGAAATGTCAAACAGTGTCAAAGTGACATGTTGATATGTAAATGGTATTGCCACAGGTGCACATCAAAATAAGGTGACCAAAGCTTCACACAAGATATTCAAAAATGATTTAATTTTAATACAATTCTGAAAGAGCTTACCACCTACTTTTTAACAAATAAAAATAAATGACCCTAAAGAGAAAAAAAAAATTGACACGTGCTGGAATATACCTTTTTCTACAAAACTGGTCTGCATATAATGAATAGAATTAAGAGGTGTGGCCAGCATCGGAACGTTAACGAGCTCTCAGCCATTTGGAAGGAATCAGCTGATTTGCTGACGTAACCGGGGTTATGACAGCAGTTTATTTAAAAAGCCACTGAGATTGTGTTGGGAATACACAAAAAAAATAAATGCAGCCTTCTTCTTATCTTCTTATGATAACCATGATTTTTGGAAATAGCTCCTAAGCGTCTTTTTAAAGATTTTATCAACTTGCGCCGAAAATGGTATGTATTTTTCCCATTCCTCGAACATAGCACCTCACTTTTTGATGAAATTTTGTGTTCCCGTACTTTATCCTCGAGATGGGGCTAAAGATTCCCTGTAGGATCAGAACTTTCGGAAAGTGTTTGCAAATGTTGTGTGTTGAAATGTGTTCACATTTTAGCATCATAAGCTGTGTGTTTGGGATCGTCAGGGTGTTGTAAGAAGAAAATGTTACCCTTACTTTTATCACTAAATATTACGTTTTCCAAAACTCAAAACATTTTCTTTTTAGGTGTTGGCGTACACAATTGTCTCCTGACTGAGTGCTTGGACTTGTCCAACTCTGTTGTTTCCTATATTTTCTTTGAGTGTGGATACATAATATAATTTTCTAGATGTTGCTATAAATAATAATCCTTTAACCTTTAGCATTTTCGATGTTCGAAGTTCCATAAACTAGCTCTCATTTTTGTCATTTTTGAAGTAATCATTTCTTTTACGAAAGGCGAAATACGAACAGAAAATATTTAATGTAATGCTTTTATTACCAAATTTTTTCAAAGACAACAATGATTTTCTGCAAGCTGTGTTTGCTCCAAAATCTAGCGAAGTAAATGTTAGACTATTGCTGAATGAATGCCAACTTCCTTCTTTATAAACAGCTTGGAGCCGTGTCCACTAAGGCTTTAAAATTTGAACAATTTGTAAAATTCGAATGAACTTCGCAGCTACAAACATATTTAAAGAGGGCAGCTCCTCCAGACAATAAGTTTCTCAATAAATTTGCGAAAAAACTGAGAGTATTTATTATCTTAAAATAAATACATACATTTCATACTTAAGTGAATATACAAATTTTTAGAAAATTGCAAGTGAAAAAGTAAGCAATTTTTTAATAAACAAAATGTTAAAGAATATCCCTGCAAAATTTTAAGTTGATATCTTGATTACTTTTTGAGTTATATTTGGCAGCGCGGGAAAATACGTATTTTGAGAAAACCGCGATTAAGGTTTTCATTCTTACTCATCTTTCGTTCGACGCTCATCACCACTTGACTGACTTTATAGGGACTTTTTATTAAGCTTAAAATACTGAAAATATATTCTTCTAGATTGTAAAAAAATTTTTAAAGCAAAGAAAAGAAATATGAAAAATTTGAAAGTGCTGGAGGAACTGCCCCCCTTAAGGCTTATTACCGAAATTACAGTAATTAATTCCCTCATGTTAGTATTTTATTATTAATTTGTTGAGATTATATACATTCGTTTAGGCACCAGATGGAAATGTAATTGCCATATAGCAGCGCAAATTCGGGAAGCGGGTTGCACACATTTAACACTTACAAGTACTTTTGTATGACTATGAGGCATCACAAAGAGCAAAGCGACATACTTTTTCATGTCTAACTGATTCCACTTTCCACACTTCTATCCTTATCTGTTTGGTTGTTAGTCATGGCCTATTTGTGACAATATCAACCACGTCCCAGTTTGTCTTTATGCTCCATCTTCTTCAAGAATTTATCATACGAAAATTTACTCTACTGCCACAAGTCTTGACTTGTCGCATTGATGACATTATTCTTCTCGTGGTTATATTAACAAAGTACCTGCAAGGGAAGTTGCTACATTTCTGCTGTTTGTTGTCTTCTGACAAAATCATAAAACATGATTTTTGGTGACTTGAGTTCTTTAAGAAAATGTATAGCATTTGCCCAACTATTTATTAGTTTGGTGTACACCAAACCTGGTGCACATTTCAAAAACGCCATGTTAGGCAAGTGGCAAGCTTCAAACAGAATTTCTATACAGTTTTAAATGTATCAAAAAAAATAATAAAAAAACAAAAAGCACAGCTTAACCATTCAGAGCCTGCACTTTTTATGTCTCACTATATCTTAGAAGTACCAACACCAAATTTATTTGCCCAGATTCCAATTCATCAGAGTAAATTTCAATCAGTAAATTTCCGAATTCCATTAAATGGTTAAGAGCTTCATTTGTAAAAGTGATTGAATTCCGCGGGGCCTATGGGATGTTTGGGGTACTTTAGTAGGGCGTTAATAAATGAAAATTTGGTACCCAGAATAGATGGATGCCCTGCTGGTTTTCTAGTTACTGCTGCTGTATACTGAGTTATAAAATTGGCGCTTACATCCTCTTTGGGTATTTAACTGAGCTCCTCCTATTATTTGTGGTGCGCTTCTTGATGTTGTTCCACAAATTAAGTTTACGGAGTTACTCAGATGTTAATTCTTTGTCTAAAAATGGGTAGCGTGACAGTGCGGATAGATTATTTCATCTGTTTAGATGGCAGAGTTTACTTATGCAAAAAATAATGCATACCTGCCGCATAGAAACTTTCTTTGGCATTTTTTAAAGCCAGGCATAAATTAGAAGTACTATTATATCAGGTCAGTCCATAAGTTCGTGCGTATTTTACCCATAATTTAACTTGAAAATGAAAGTTTTTTGGAACGTACCGTTACTGGTGATGAAAAATGGGTCCTTTACAATAATCCTGTTCGCAAACACCAATGGTTAGATAAAGATGAAACACCAGAACCGACCCCTAGAGATGGCCTTCACCCCAAGAAGAACCTTCTGTCTGTTTGGTGGGATATTGGCGGTATTGTTTATTATGAACTTCTGGAACCAAACCAGACGATAACTGCTGATTATTATTCCCATAAGCTATCAAACCTAAATGAGGCACTTAAGAAAAATCGACCGTCTTTAGCGAATAGATGCAAAGTTTCGTTTCATCACGACAACGCGAGACCTTATACCGCAAGGCAAACATTAGGCAAGCTGAAGGAGCTCGGATGGGCGCTAGTGCCGCAGCCACCATATTCTCCGGAAATTGCACCTTGTGATTATCACCTTTTCCGTGGACTTCAATCCCATATGAGCAACAAGAACTACTCCTCAAAAGAAGCTATAAAAAGGGTTATCGAAGCGTACTTTGGCTCCAAGGACAAACAATTTTTTGAGCAGGGAATTAAAAATTTGCCTAAACGTTGGGAAGACATTCTAAATAATGAAGGAAAATATATTATTGATTAATAAATACTTTAAACATCTGTTTTATTGATTTTAAAACCACCTTTAAAAAACGGCCGAACTTATGGACTGACCTGATATATATGCATTTCGCTCCCAACGCAACTGCAAAACTTTCCGCAGATTGAAATACAAAATTACTCACATACAAAGAATTTTGATTTATAACATTTATGCCTCGATAAATAGCACTGTTTAAGGTAACAAATTGCAGCTATTAGGCCTTGAACTAAGTGTGTATTATGCGCCTAAAAATATGCAGCCTGCAGCAACGCAATTCACTGTAAATAGCAGCAGTAGCAACATTTGCTGAGGTATTATGGAAGTAATCGTCGGCAGCAGTGCACTAATTAAAAACCGCACTTCCTGTCGATTTTATAATTAAATGCGTTTTATTAGATTTCATAAAGGATGCCACGGGGAATGAAGGCACTATAAAATCATGCAAATGTAGCAAACAGGCATATGTTTGTTCAAATGTGTGATTGCATGAACGTTACTCAGCCCACTAAACCGCTTATTAAACAGCAGCGCTCCACAAATCACAGTACTTTCCAGTTCAATTGGCTCGCAGCGGTTTGTGAACACTTGTGTATGTGTACGTATGTAGCAAAGCTTAATACACCGAGCTTAAAGTAGAGATTTCCCACTTAATACCTACATAGTTGCATAAGCCTTAAAACCAATCATCGCTGTTGGTGGAGGGAAAATACGGAAAGGATGTAATATGGGTATATGGCTATGAATTGATGGATAGGAATATGGAGCATTATGAGCATTAGTAGGGATAAGAGTACGAACATTAATCTGACTATGAATACGAATATAAGGATAAATATTAATATAAATATGAGTATGAATACGAATACGAATATGAGTGGGTATAGGCATGAATATGAATATGAGTATGAATACCAGTATGAGTCTGAATCTAAATAAGAATATGAATACGAATATGAGTAGGTATTGATATTACTATGAGTGTGAGAATGAATAAGAATACAAATATTAAAAAGAGTATGAGTATTTATATGAATATGAATGTGAAAATGAGTATAAACTTGAATATGAGTATGAACATGAATATGAATATGAATAGAAATATGAATATGAATATGAATATAAGTATAAATATGAGTATGAGTATGAAAACGAATATGAGTAGGTATAGGCATGAATAGGAATACGAGTATGAATATGAATACGAGTATGAGTATGAATATAAGTATGAATATTAATTTGAATACGAATATGACTATGAATATGAATACGAGTATGAGTATAAATATGAGTACGAATATTAATTTGAATACGAATATGAATATAAATAAGAATATGAGTATGAGCATTAATATGAACACGAATATGAATAGAAATATGAATATGAATACGAATATGAGTAGGTACGAGTATGAATATGAATACGAATATGAGGATAAATATGGGTCTAAGTATAAATATAAATATGAATATGAATACGAAAATAAGCAGGCATATGAAGATGAATTTTAATTTGAATGCGAATATGAATCTAAATAAGAATATGAGTAGGTATTGGGATTAATATGAGTATGAGTATGAATACGAATATAAGTAGGTAAAGGCATGAATAGTAATACGAGTATGAGTATGAATATGAGTACGAATATTAATTTGAATACGAATATGAATATAAATAAGAATATGAGCAGGTACGAGTATGAATATGAATCGAGTATGAATATGAATATGAATATGAGTATGAATATGAGAACGAGTATGAGTATGAATATGAATACGAATAAGAGTAAGAATATGAATATGTGTAGGAATATGAGTACCACTATTCCTTTGAATATGAATTCAAATAAGAGTATGAATACAAATACGAATATGGATAAGCGTATAAAAATGATTTTTTTTTTATCAAAATGCCGAATTAAAGTACAAGTTATTGCGAAAATCTATAATTATTTTTAATTTCACAAGGAAGCCCGTTTGTGTAAGCAAACGTAAAACAATATTTGATTACAACAACAAAATACTGCTTTTGAGGTTTGTTTTTGAGGGTTTTCTGCTTCATCAGAGGCAAATGACGAGTGCACGTGAAAACAAAAACCACCTAAGAATAGCAACTACAAACGGTGCTGACATATTGAAAAACCAACAAGAACACAAAAGCAAAAGTATGCAAATGCGCAAGAGTTGATGAAAGGGCAAGCTGGGATGTAACCCACTAAGTAATCAGCCAGCCAACCAACCAACGCAGTCACGAAATCAATGTTCTTCCGATTAACCCACTGACTGAAGCGCAGTCCCATTGTTGCACCGCAGGATTTCAACAACTCGCAAGTATGAAGCAGCAAAAAAAAGAAAAAAAAAAAAACAAAAACATGATAAAACAACTGAAGCACAGCGAGTGCAAGTTGTGAGCTCAAAACCGCAAAACCCCATTAAATCACGCACATAAAATGCGCATTTGACGATGTCACGCGGCCACCAGTAGGTGGCGCGCACGTACGCATCAATGCTTGGAAAATGGCATTTGCGCGCTAATAACACTTGTACTAACAGCGTACTTACATACATACATACATACATACATACTTATAAACCATCTAAAGAGAATATGTACATGAATGGGCCGCCATCTATCCACCTGTTCACGTTCCGCCGTTACGTTTTACCTGCTCTGCTTACGAATTCCCACTCACACTTTGACTTATTAAACTTTTGGCGATACTAACTTCTTAACTAAGTGTGCATTGCACTGCTAAGCTCCACCGCCATCTGCTCTTACTTTACACTCCTCCGCACTTTAGCCTACCTAACTAAGCTAACTTCAAACGACTTTCAACTGCGTTCGAGTTGATTGAACTCTGGAGATTTCACAATTTATTGCCGCCAGCTATCGCAGCTGTAGCCAACGTATCTTTCATGGATTATCATCAATAAGTAGAAGCTGTTGTAGGTGATGGAATTTGTGGTTTCGGGGACTAGGGAGGTAGTCTGGCCACAGCTGTCTACGTTCAATGGAGAAAATCGCATATAAAGTAGTTGAGGAAATTTCTTAAATATTCTAGTGAAATATAATTTGAGATTAAGTAGCTTGTGATTTGCCAAATTTCTGGGGAATGGTAATAAGTAAATAAGCAAAATAGTGCATCGTAGTAGTTGAAACTACTTAAATACTTTATATTGCTGCTATGAGAGTACAAAAAACATAAAGTTTTTAAGCTAACCAAAATGTTACTGACAAATAAGCTTAATGACCTCTGGCTTATTTTCACTAATCATAATTTCACTCAATCAGTTGAATAAGTGAATATTTCTATTAAACAATAGATGAATTATTCAAGTAATTAAATTTTAAATTAACTAGACATTAATTACAACTACACTAACTACAACTTCACATGTGACTAAACAGTATTTAGAGAGACAGAAGGATCTTGTTAAAACTTGGTGTGTGTTCTTCCAAGAGATGTTACTAACTTATACATAACCTCAATACGCACCCGTAGTTCTATCTCTCTGACTTTGCACGGACTTTTGCAAGGACCCTCCAAGCCTTTACTTTTACTCAGCGGGAGGCATGAAGCTACTAAACGCATGCGCACTCATCGAATTTTGACTGACGCTGATATTTTGCATTTACGGCAATTTTTGGGTATACTACGACAATACTTCTTTAATTGAAATTGAAAATTGAAAAGTTCGAGCAAGGAGATTTCGTGGCTCCTAAAACACTCAGGCTAAAAAGCCCATTGTATTTAAAGCTCTGGAAAGAGGGTAGATAGTCAAGGAGGGAAGGAGAAAAGTATCAGAGAAAGAGATAGGACAGAAAAGCGACACAAGCGAGTTAAAGAGTTAAAAAAAAAAAATTTAATATATTAGACGATAGGATTTCTTCTGAGTGTGATATACGAGTATTGAATGTACGGCAACTCTGGCGATAATGCTGGAAATGTGGTTACCAATGTGTCGAGTAGCATTTAAAGTCAAATTGTGGCAATTTAAAAATATTAGAAGACACAACATTCGAAAGCAAGGAAAGAAGAAGTAAGCGAATAAAAACTTCGACATTAGACAATCGAAGTTATCTTAAGTTGCTTTATAAGTGGTTAGTGATTCTGGTATCACGGCATCATTTAGTACGCCGCGTCGATGTTTATAAAAAAAGGGACTGGCTTGTAGACACCCGGCCAAAAGGTAAGGTTAAGGTCAACAATGTGTCAAAAGCGATTATAAAGGATTTCCCCATACCAAGTGTTACTTTGAATAGGATTGCGCTATCGAGAGATGATTAACGATTTTTTATGGCCGGAATTGGATGGTATTGATTTCGCCAACGTTTATTTTCAACAAGACGGCGCTACGTGCCACACAAGCAACGAAACCATTGATCTTTTACAGGAAAAGTTTCCGGACTGTGTTATCTCTCGAAGAGGTGATCACAATTGGCCCTCGAGATCTTGTGATTTAACACCTTGTAACTTTTTTCTTTGGGGCCACGTGAAAACAAAGGTCAACGCCAACAGCCCAGAGACGAAGCAAGACCTCAAAGATGGAATTCGTGAGGCTATCGAGGAATTAGGGAGCCACTTTGCAATTCGGTCATGGAAAATTTCATGAAAAGGATATTGTCCTGTAAGCGTGGTCGTGGTGGTCATTTACCTGATGTTATTTTCCACTATTAACGGCGTACCTTCCTTTTTATAATGAAATAAACATCCGATCATTTATATATATTAAAAAAGTAAATAGCATTTTTCTTTGAATATCAAAATACCACCTCCTATTGGAAAACCCTTTATTGGGGAAAGGTGCAGAAAGCAATACTATTGAAGCAAGATAAACTTTTTATTTTTCTAAAATGGTGGTCAAAACGAGAATACACTCTTCTGTACGTCTACGATAAAGGGAAAAGTCGGAGCAGCTAACAAAAAAAAATGTCTGCTATTTATAAACCCTATACTACTCGAATACAACGAAAAAGCGACAGTTCCAATGCTTCCGCTCTGGTAGGCAAAATGCTGTCGAAAATGTTGATGAAATCAATGCAATCGTCCAGTCATTCTGGAATTTGAAAAATCGGAGATTATCCAGAAAAGTGTGTGAAGCCATTTGCAGAACATTTACATAATCGAAATAAAACGAAAAAACGTTGAGATCTTACTACCTCATTTCATATACTATTTTAGACATACCTACATGCCATCTTCTGGTCAAAACGTTCTCGGAACAACCTCCAGGTAACGCTCGAAGTGAACTGAGGCAATTAAAGGGATTTAAATTTGCAACAGGGAGTTTGCATTAAATTTTGCATTAAAAATGGCTTGAATGATGGAAATTGTTTCGGTAATGACACGCTTCAGAAGAGATCGTGAGTCCATCGAGGATAAAGAACGTAATGAAAGAAAAGTTTAACAATAACCACAACTTAACCATCAGAGCGCTGGCAGAGGACTTCAACATTACTTATAGATTCGTTCAGGGCATTACAGTTAATGATTTGCCCCATGCGATTGTTTTCTGTTTGATCGCACCAAAAACCGCTACAGAGAACGCGTTTTCACAGCCAAAAGGAAGTAATGGAAATATCGAAGGCGGCTAGGATGGCTATACCCAAAATAGTTCCATTTCCAGAAATGCTTCGAGAGCGGAATCAAACGCTGGCATAAGTGCGTTGCAGTTGATAAGGTGTGAAATTAAAATTTGAATTGGTCGAGTCAAGGAGCACCAAGAGAATTGCTGGCTCCTAAAACACTCAGGCTAAAAAGTCGATTGTATTTAGAGCTCTGGAAAGGGGAGAAGGAGAAAAGTATTACACAAAGAGATAGGAAAGAATAGAGACAGACACAGAGGTAGTTAGTCCTGGGGGAACTTTCCAGATTCTTTGGTAAATCTGTAAATATCCTTCAGTTTTAGAGAACGAATATTACTCATTCTCACGACATCGGAACCCAAAACTCGTAGCCTTGCTCTAGCAACGGTAAGACACTCACAGAAAAAGTGCTCAGTGCTATCCGCCTCCTGATGGGGAGTACTTTGAAGGCGATAATATCACTTTTGAGGATTAAGCTTTTATTTTGAAGTTTCCGAATATATCCGGAAACTTTTCGATCAGGGTAGGATAAGACACTTTCGTTAGAATATCCCTGTAACGTATGTTCCATGGTTTTTTTATTTGAAATACAATTTATTATTTTTTTAATTTTTTTATTTAAATTTTTATTTTTTGCCCCCATATTTTAATTGTTTACGTTTTTCATATTTAATTTTTCTTTATACTAAATTTTTTTGTTTTATATTTTAATTTTTTTTTTTTTTCATATTTTAATTTTTATTTGAATGATGAGACTCGCAAAATTACAGCGAAGGTACCAGCGAAGGTCCTCTTCAGATCTCACATTTTAACTTGTAGTTGCCGTCACACCTTCGCTTCTTATAATTTTAGCATCTTCTGCCAAGCAACAGTGTCAAGTATGAACAGAGTTTCAGTCACTTTAGTTGAAACACGCTAGGTTCACTAGCGACAGTCAAGCTGCACTGAAAGCCCTTACTAACCCACGCTGTTCTTAGAAATTAGTCGGTGAATGTAAGACAAAACTGAACAGTGTTGCAAAACACAACAAAGTTAGTCTTATTTGGGTGTCTGGACATTATGGTATTGCAGGAAGCGAGTTAGCTGATAAATTGGCAAATGAAGGCTCTGCAAGTATGCCACTAGGCCCTGAACCCTTTCTAGGTGTCAATTCCGCATCGATTCAACTATGGATTGAGGACTTCCTGAGGTGTAGCCATAGAAGGCGTTGGTCTGGAGTGAACTCGTGCAGAGTAGGCCAGTGCTTTGGGAAAGAACCAAACAGGAAAATAGCAACCTTTCTCCTAATACTCAGCAGGGAGAACCTGAGAGTACTGGTGGGTGTAATCACGCCTATGGACAGCATATGGCTGCCATGGGAGTCGTCGACAGCCCGATATGCCTATCCTGACTTGAATATGACGACACTGCAGATCATTTGCTCTGTTGCTGTCTGGCGTTTTCGAGAATCAGATTTAAGATATTGGGTTGCGATATACTGAGTAGGGATAATTTTCATACTCTTCCTCTTCCGGATCTCTTAAAATTCATCAATGAATCCAAGACACTTGTGGAAGAATGACTTCAAACTAATTTTTCCGTCTTACCGCCCACTCTTTATCTTTACTGATGCTTTCCATTTCAATTCAACCGGGCTATTCGGGTCATGTTCTTCGATTTCGATGTAACTGAAATATGTTGCTCTCTGGTCAAAATAATGAGACACGTATTTTTTTGTTCGCCCGAAAAAATTTTTTTTCAAGAGTTATCGGCAATTTTGTTTTTCTGCTCAAACTCGATTTTTTTTAATTATATAAGAAAAAATATTTTTTAAATGCCCATAACTTAGTCAAAAATTAACCGATTTTAATAATTCTGGGTTCAAAATGATTGTAATTACTTACAGGAACGACTTCATGTAGAAACAATTGCAAAAAAGTAGTTGAAAATTTTTTATTTAGCAAAAAAGAAAAAAAATTGAAATTTTTTCGAAATTCAATATTTCAAAAAGTGTATTTTTGTTTTTTTTATAACTTTTTCCAAACCAAAAGGACATCTAAAACTTTAATTGAGCTGAATGCCTAGTAGCTAAAATGAGTTGTTTTTGAGTAATGAATTTTTGAGTAAAAACCCTGTTTCGCACTTTTTGTTTTTTGCAAAATAAAAAATTTTCAAATACTTTTTTGCAATTGTTTCTACATGAAATCGCTCGTGTAAGTAATGAAGATCATTTTGAACCCAAACTTATTAAAATCGGCTTATTTTTGACTAAGTTATGAGTAATTAAAAAAAATTTTCTTATATAGATTATTTCCATTTCAATTCAAAAGGGCTATTCGAGACATGTTCTTCGATTTCGATGTAACTCAAATATGTTGCTCTCTGGTCAAAATAATGAGACACGTATTTTTTTGTTCGCCCGAAAAAAAATTTTTTCAAGCTTTATCGGCAATTTTGTTTTTCGGCTCAAAATCGATTTGTTTTAATAATATAAGAAACATTTTTTTTTAAATGCCCATAACTTAGTCAAAAATGAACCGATTTTAATGATTCTGGGTTCAAAATGATCATCATTACTTACACGAGGGATTTCATGTAGAAACAGTTGCAAAAAAGTATTTGGAAATTTTTTATTTTGCAAAAAACAAAAAGTGCGAAACAGGTTTTTTACTCAAAAATTCATTACTCAAAAACCACTCATTTTAGCTACTGGGCATTCACCTTAATTGAAGTTTGAGGTGTCCTCTTGATTTGGAAAAAGTTATAAAAAAAAACAAAAATACACTTTTTGAAATATTGAATTTCGAAAAAATTTCAATTTTTTTTCTTTTTTGCTAAATAAAAAATTTTCAACTATTTTTTTGCAATTGTTTCTACATGAAGTCGCTCGTGTAAGTAATTACGATCATTTTGAACCCAGAATTATTAAAATCGGTTCATTTTTGACTAAGTTATGGGCATTTAAAAAAATTTTTTTCTTATATAATTAAAAAAAATCGAGTTTGAGCCGTAAAACAAAATTGCCGATAACTCTTGAAAAAAATTTTTTTCGGGCGAACAAAAAAATACGTGTCTCATTATTTTGACCAGAGAGCAACATATTTCAGTTACACCGAAATCGAAGAACATGTCTCGAATAGCCCTTTTGAATTGAAATGGAAATAATCTATATAAGAAAATTTTTTTTAATTACTCATAACTTAGTCAAAAATAAGCCGATTTTAATAAGTTTGGGTTCAAAATGATCTTCATTACTTACACGAGGGATTTCATGTAGAAACAGTTGCAAAAAAGTATTTGGAAATTATTTATTTTGCAAAAAACAAAAAGTGCGAAACAGGTTTTTTACTCAAAAATTCATTACTCAAAACCACTCATTTTAGCTACTGGGCATTCACCTTAATTGAAGTTTGAGGTGTCCTCTTGATTTGGAAAAAGTTATAAAAAAAACAAAAATACACTTTTTGAAATATTGAATTTCGAAAAAATTTCAATTTTTTTCTTTTTTGCTAAATAAAAAATTTTCAACTATTTTTTTGCAATTGTTTCTACATGAAGTCGCTCGTGTAAGTAATTACGATCATTTTGAACCCAGAATTATTAAAATCGGTTAATTTTTG
The DNA here is from genome assembly GCF_027943255.1 of Anastrepha obliqua. Taxonomy (NCBI): domain Eukaryota; kingdom Metazoa; phylum Arthropoda; class Insecta; order Diptera; family Tephritidae; genus Anastrepha; species Anastrepha obliqua. Next base: position 38,860,157 of record NC_072896.1, read on the forward strand.
ACTAAGTTATGGGCATTTAAAAAAATTTTTTTCTTATATAATTAAAAAAAATCGAGTTTGAGCCGTAAAACAAAATTGCCGATAACTCTTGAAAAAAATTTTTTTCGGGCGAACAAAAAAATACGTGTCTCATTATTTTGACCAGAGAGCAACATATTTCAGTTACACCGAAATCGAAGAACATGACCCGAATAGCCCGGTTGAATTGAAATGGAAAGCATCTCCTATCTCTATTATTTCTACTGAAATCTATCCGGGTGTAGTACAATGGTCCCCTGACTGAGTGCTTGGACTTGTCCAACCCACCACAAATTTAATCTAATCTAATGTAATATCTCCACTACATATGAAGTGGTTCAGCAAACTAATGTGAGCAGCTGCAGCAGTTTATATATCATTAGTTTATAGAGATATGCTCTAGATGGCTCTGAGGGCAATAGTATACCGAATATTTTCTTCTCTAAATAATGATCGTCAAGAATCTAACTGCCTTTTGTCACTAGATAACCATTTGTTGTTGTTAAAAGATGGCTTATTGATCTTCAAGGCCCTGAAGTCTTGGTATGATTGTGGAGCCCATTTCGAATTTTGATCAAACTAGCATGATGATTTTTTTTAAACCAAACTCAATTAAATAGTGGGCGGTTCAGAAGAGAATGTTTAAATTTTATTTTTTTTTTTATTTTTTTATATTGCTCTGAAGGGTACTAAGGAATTCGAAAAGATACGAAAGAATCATTCTGCAAAAGAAATCCACTTTCTTTTTACAATTTAAAGTTAAATTTTATGCACATTTTTAGTACATATATTATATGTATATAGCTACATACTTACCTCACACAAATCGTCTGTCAGCGACTGGGCATGTCTATGTGTGTGTTTCTTATTTTCTTCCTCAGGCTTTCAGCCAATTACCCCCTAAGGAGATTCAATAAAAAATCCAAACTACTTGTAGCAAATTGAAGAATTGAGTGGTGTTTGCTGCCTGAACTGAGCTGACCTTCTGCATATCACTTCATTTGTCAACTGCAAGAAGCAATCAGCAATCATTGAGGGCCAGCCAGCCAGCCAATCGCCCAACCCAAACACTTGCAGCGCCATCGTACAACTCAGAGCGGCCACAAATTGCCACTTGTATGTGCTGCTGCAACAATACTTGCTGTAATATTTATTTTCGTTGTATTTTCTTAGTTTGCTGGTAAGCTAAAAGACGAGCTTAGCTTTCCTGGAAATTGGAATTTCCTGGCAATTTCAGTTTTTTCATCTTACCTGGAATTTCGAGTTTTGTTATTTTGTCGTTCTTTTGTAATCATTTGGATGCTTTTGATTCTATTTTTATTTTTTTATTTTATTATTCTTTTTTTTTATTTTTGTTCATGAAACTAGTTACGCCAACGAACATCTTTGACGGCTCAATTTGACTACTTGCAACATGCAGCATGCAGCAATTGAGTGACTCTTTGCATGAGTGTGGATAACTACGACATGCAATTTTTGTGTTGGAACTTCTTTAATCTGCAAGTTTGCTTTTATTTTACTATTACATCTCCATTTTCCTACTACGTTTGCACTCTCCTGCCAACCTCATTCTCACTCTGCAGCTGCAACTTTTTCCATTACTTATTGTATCCATTTGTTCTCTAACTTTCCCTTCATTTCTGCATTCAACTTTGACTTCTCTATTTCTACTTCATTTGCGAGTGCAGCTACATATGTCGCCATGACCATTATGCAAGAATGTCGCCGCCAGTGCATGCAACAACCGTGTAAACTGTTGACTATGTTGGCGTGTTTATGCATGTATGCGTGTGTCGCGGCAGTTTGTGGCAAATAAAAGTTTTCTGCATTTCGTTACGGACACACTCGATTGAACTTTGCCAATTTCTTGAGAAACTTGCATTACCATATACGAGCATATATAATATTATATATGTATGTACATATCTATGTGAAAGGGTATCACTTTCCGGCAGCAAAATAATAGCAATGCCAATAACAAATACTAATAACAAAACCAATACAACGACTATTTACGTATACGCCAATGCCAATGGCTTCTTATATGTCCATACGATGTTATGCTTTTTTTCTGAGCTTCCTCTGAGTATAAGAATTGCAATTTTTCTCTCATTTTTTGTAGTTGCTATTGATATTTTTGCTGTTGTCACAAGTCACAAGTTTAGCATGTTGCGTCAGCAGTAACTTTCTTTGTTTTATTTCGGTCTTTAATCTTTGTTTCCTTGGCAACACTGAGCCACTCTCCTTCGTTGGACAATTGCAAGCGTCCAGAGTAATACCGGGGCGTATGAGTAATTTCCTTTGCGTCAAGTTTAGTCATGTGTTTGTGCATGTGCCTCTTTGGTACTAGTATTTGTTTGTTAGCAGTAGCCTTATTGGAGTACTCAACATGTGCCTGGCTATTTGATGGTGAAAACGTGATGTGGCATGTGATAGAAGACTTAATTTAGAGAAAAAAAATACTAGAAAAGACTAGGCAATGAGGTAGAAATGGAATTTCAGAATGAATTATTAAAAAAAAAATGGATTTTGCAAAATTATAAATATGCTCAAAGTAAGTAACATATTGATTCCCAAGCTAGCATTGAAATTTTCGTTATTTCTCGAGTTCACAGATATGAATGTATCACCTACAAAATCTTTTTTTGTTTTTTGCTAAGCCTTTAAAAAATTAGATATTCGTTAACTTATGCTGTCAGCAAGTTTCAAAATGTTCTACAGCATTTGATTGAAAAGTAATGAGCCTTATTTTTTTAAGCAGTTTTATTAAACCTTTTGGCTTATACAACTAATATTCTTGAAAATAGGACCATTGAGCGTCAATACACCGCTGGTAGCGGGCCTTCCATTGGAGGAAACATTTTTTAAACTCATCCGCCGGAGTCGCGTTCAATTCGGCTGTCACAGTTTTTTGGATCGCGTCGATGGAGACGAAACGCCTCCCCTTCAGCTTTCTTTTCAGGCGCGGGAACAAGAAGAAGTCCGGAGGGGACAGGTCTGGGCTGTAGGGAGAATGGGGAAGCACCGGAACCCCCATCTTGGCCACTGTTCTATTCACGAATTCGGTTCACATCTTCGTCTGTTTGCGTCGCCGAAGGCCTTCCAGATCGCTGCTCGTCTTCGTCGTCTTCCCGGCCTTCCTGGAACGAATTGTGCCGTCGTTTTACCTGGGCACTGGCCAGAGATTATTCCCCGTAAGACTTCTTGAGTAGCCCAATGGTTTCGGTACTCGTTTTGCTTAGCTTTACGCAAAATTTGATCTAGTAGCGTTGCTCCAACGAGCGCTCCATTTTCGCCACTACAAAATGCTAACACACTTTTAAAACTGCTTTCTCGCGCGGAGCGGTGTTGACTGAACCGCTGTTGCCAACGAACTGGGACCGGTTTTTAATGGAAGGGGAAGGTCCAACGATCATTTTCCCGCACCAGCCGATTCGGTTGACCGGTTGGCAGACGCTCCGCGCGGGAAGGCTCATTACTTTTCGCTCTTTATTTTGTTCAAGTAAATAAAACTGTTCAAGAATTTTACAAGAAATTTACTCAGCTAGAACTAACATTAAGAATTTTATGAAAGAGGACGTCTCCAGGAGCAATTTTGTCAAACACTTTACTAGTCCAGAAGGTCTGGGCTTTTTTCGCGGATGGTTAAAATTTTAAAATTTCTGGCGAAAGTGCGAATAGAGTCTCGAAAATAGTATGCATTTGACACCATCTTTCGGCACGCGGTACGGAGATCGTTGCAAAGCGGCGGTGTTCCCAATAAAATCATGGACATTATCAATCAAAGTCCTGCACAGTAAAGCAATGCTTAGCGTACGCTTCAAACGAAAACACAGCGGGAAATTCACTATAAACATGGCGTTCGACAAGACTATCTCTTATTTGTTCATAACAGTTCTTGGTAGCTTCTTAAGACGTAAAAATACACAAGCTTCAGATGGTCTGCAATGGAGGCTAAATCAGAATTTAAGTAACCTGTATTATATTGATGACATTTGCTTTTAATACACACAGTAGCTGATGCCACTGTGAAACTTTGTCAACTCGAAATAAATACACATGCAGTCAGTCTTAAAATAAATTTCGCCAAAAACCTGGCTTATGAAAACATATCTCCTCTGAATTGTAAATGAAATGAAAACGCTATCATTATTGAAGATGTCGATGAGTTCTGTCACGTCGGTAACCAAAATTACAGAAGTTGGTGGCGCAGTTCCAGATGTGGCAGCACGTACTGCATTTCATAAGCGTCATTGACTATGGCGCTCTCGTAAGCTGCCGGTATGAATAAAACTTAGAATATTCAATACCAGCGTAAACTCGGTTCTCATAAATGGATCGCAGATATGGCTCATCTCTGTGCACACAAGCAGACGCCTTCAAACATTAGTCAACAAATGTCTTTGAATTATATGCCGTATTTTTGGTCAAGCACAATCATCAATGCTAACCAGCCTTCGCTCACTAATAGCTGCCCGATTCATAACAAAATTTATTACGACAATATTGCCAAAATGTTGGCACAAGGAAGGCGACAAAAAGAATGCCCACGACAGACTTGGCTGCACACAATATTCCATAAGAGCTCGTCCATCGGCACTTGGAATAAAATCAGACATATAGCGGCTGACGAAAATCGTTGCAGAATCTTTGATCCGTCCATATATTATCAAAGAATAGAAATATTACATTGCAGACATATACAGCTATAAGAATTAGGGAGGATTGAATAGCACGGAAAGTAGTTTTTTAACTTACTACAACGCCAACTGCTGGTACGTCGACTTTAAGGGAGAGTGACAAACAAAAAGTTCACAAAGTTGCATTGCAGTTTAATGATTGGTTAGGCAGCTTTTAAAATACGTTCGAACAAACAAATATTCGTTTTTATACATACATACAGTACCTGGCCATTGAATTATGACCGATGGCATTTTTTCTGAAAACTTCAAATATCAGGTACAATTTTCAATCTAATTTGGGTCTTTCCAGATAAAAAAGGTATTAAGGGGTTTTAACCCGTTCTTAGATGTTTTTAAGAATTTCCGGTCAATTGGCCTGCGACGATAAGAAAAGGATCAGTTTTTTTTGCTTATAAATGAAAAGTTAAGTGTGCAAATGCCAGTGCGAATTAATTCGATCTTGTGTGAGAAGCATAAAAAAACTAATTGAGATCGTTTGAAAAGTGAAAGAATTGAATGGTGAATATTCATATATAAAAATATCTTTCGAATTTGTCACGTGGGTTATCCTTTTCTTTCAATTTAATCAGTTTTTGTTAAGAACATGGGCCGAAAGTCGGATTTGACATCGAGACAAAAGCAAAAAATTGCAGTTCATTTGAAAGCCAAGAACCTGAGCTATGCAGACATAGCAAGAACCGTTGGAATAAGTAAGTTTAAAAAAGCATTTGTTGTTGTAAGAAGATGTGAATGTTCACATTTTTTTTGTGGTTGTGGTTTTCTTCTTACCGATCATCTTCAGCGATGAATGCCGATTGGAAGCGGTCACAAAAACCGCAAATTTTGTTCGCAGAAGAGCCGGAGAACGATATTCTGAAGATTGTGTGCTTCCAAGGATCAAACACCCCCCAGTGTTATGGTTTAGGGCTGTGTAACCTCAGAGGGACCAGGTCCGCTATATTTTGTTGAGGAAACAATGCGCTCTGCCCAGTACGTTGAAGTGCTGGCAAACGTTTTGCTGCCATATTTAGAAACTCTGAAGTGTCCGAGAGACGAATACACCTTTATGCAAGCTGGAGCGCCATGCCACACATCCAGGATGAGCATGAATTGTCTGAATTCAAAGGAAATAATGGTTTTGCCATGGCCTGGCAATTCACCGGACCTTAACCCCATCGAAAATTGTTGGGCATACCTCAAATCGGCTGTATACCAGCGGAATAATACCACAATACAACAGCTTAAGGAAAACATCGAAGATGTGTGGTATAATGACCAAAATCTTAAGATGAAGACAATACATTGCGTAGCCAGTATGACTCAACAAATTGCGGTCGTCTTAACAGCAAGGGGTGTAAATATTTTTAGAGCAAAAATGTCAAGAAGGTTTTAATAAAAACAAATATGTAAACTTTTATAAATGCTTTAAAACCGTTTGCTTTTTATTCGCTCTCAAAGCCATAAATATGTAATTTTTATCATCGGTCATAATTCAATGGCCAGGTACTGTATATAAGATGCGAGTATAGTGCCTCAAAATTTAAAAAATTGGAAATATATAGTTCCCCGTTTTTAACTGTTTATTTAAGCTGTTACGTGAATTCTGTGTATTCTGCATGCTGTTTGTTTTTTTTTTTCTCTTTTTTCTGCATTAAACCTTTTTGTAGTTTATGTTGAGAAATGAAATCAAACAAAATAAATAAAATATCGGCATACTCTGTTTTTCCATTTTCGTAAAATATTATGCAATGTAGGACATCTTACAAAAAAATCCTATCTGTATCAAAAAGGTGAAGCGGCTGTACAGGGTGACAGCTCATGACATCAGAGTCAAAATTGTTCTAATGACAGTTCAATATATTGCTTATAAGCCATCAAAAGCATTTGCATCTCAGTTTTGTTGAATTTTGTTTTCTGTAATGGAATTCAAACGTAATAGTGTGATTGCGTTATATTTGGCTGGAAAATCACAGCCAGCCATTGTTCGTGAGCTCAGTCACCTCAAAGTGAATAAAATGTTTGTGTGTCGCACTATAAAACATTACAATGATACTTGTAGCATTGCAAAACGATATGGAGGTGGACCAAAAAAACCGCAACAACGCCAGAAATGGTTCAGAAAGTGAAGGCTCGACTCAAACGGAATCCACGTCGAAGTGGAAGAAAAATGGCCAAAGAACTGAAAATATCGCAAGAAAGCATTCGATGCATATTGAAAAATGAGCTCAAGGTCAAGGCTTACAAGTTCCAAGAAGCACACGATCTTTCACCCCAGCAAAAAAAGTTCGGTGCGAAAGAGCAAAGAAGTTGTTGCGCTTGCATGAACGTGGCGAATTTCCAAACATTGTGTTTTGTGTTGAAAAAAATTTCCCAATTGAGCAGTTCATAAGCACTCAAACGATTCGTGATCGACGAAATGTCAATCTAAAAAAGGAAAATATCTGATCGTAGCATCCGCCGCATACTGAAAAATTATCTCAAAGTCAAACCTTACCAGATCTAAAAGGCGCATGATATCACAGTAAGGCAGCAACAAGTCAGACTTGAGAGAGCGAAGGAGTTGCTTCGCTTGAACGAAAAATTAATTCTTGCGTGTTTGGCCGAGTTTACTAACCTTAGGCAGTGTTCTTACATGTGAAAGCACGGAAAAAAATTAGAATGAGGCTCAACAACTGCCAGGCAAGGATTCATTCGGGTCTAAGTGTGCATCTGTTCTGAATAAGGAGAAGAAAAAGGTACCCAAAACTACACCTGATAAATATGATACCTAACTTTGCTTTTCAATTACGATCCAGCGGCTCAACCGATATTTTAGATAGTATGTATATTACATACACATCCAAGTATGTTTTTATTTATTATTAGTTATTTATTTATTTACAGAGGTGAAATAATAACATAATTATTCGTACACGTAAAAAAGGAGCACTGGCTGCCAGGACCTTCAGCCCACTGATGTAAAAGTAACAGATAGTTACCTTAAAGATCTTACACGTAAAAGGAGATTAGAAAACTTAATGAATTAAGACTATGGTAAAAATATAGTTACTATCTTAGAAGATAGCCGCCGTAGCCGAATGGGTTGGTGCGTGACTACCATTCGGAAATCAGCAACGACAACCCTCCGAGTGTATTTCAGCCATGAAAAAGCTCCTTATAAAAATATCTGCCGTTCGGAGGTGGCTTTAAACTGTAGGTCCCTTATATATATATATCTTAGAAGAGCAAACATCAAATAAATTTTTTCAATCCTGATTTAACTAGAAATTCTGACATTTTTGATTCATTTTCTGAGGAAGTAGTTCTTAACATTGTAGAAGGTTTTTAGTTTCGGAAGATACTTTTCCTGATTTGTTCAAAATGTGAGCAGTTGTCGAGTAGGTGGCAGACCGTTAAAGATGGTGAACGACAGTGTTGGCAGCATAGAGGGCTGGAACCATTAAAAATTCAAATTAAATTTTATCCTGTTTAAATTATTTACAATATAATGATGGGAAGAGGATCCCCAATTGACCATTTGTGCATTATAGTGTCTGTGATATATAAATTTGTATACGTCTTTTTTCGAAATATAGTCGAAAGTTATTGGTGGTTCTTTCCCAGCGAGTTTAGCCCGTTCGTTCGCTAGATTGTTCCCTCTTATGCCTGCATGGCCTGGAACCCACATAGGTTTTTTTCGGTCGCTATTTTTTAATAATTTGTTCCGGATACAGCAGATGATCTGCGTCTTGTTCATTGTGTTCATTAACGCGTAAATGACGGATTTGCTAGCCGTGCAAATTACTGCTTTCGGTAATGAGTTTTCAGCAAAGGTAACAGCATTAAAGATCGCTACAGCTTCGGCTGTATAAACGGAGGCATAGTTAGAGAGGAGGCCGGCTGTGATTGTTTCTCCTTTCAAGCCTACAACTGCAAACGAGGTGTTAGTATCAGTTTTTGTTTTTATTATTTTTGAACAAACGTAAATTAGTTTTCCTCCTCAAATTTGTGGCGTAATGAAGTTTGTGAAAAGCTTTTTCTTGCCACAGAGATTATTGCCACCAACTGCCTAAGGGTGGCCGCTATTAGAGGAATTTTTTTCTATAATCTAATAAACTGTCTAGGAATTTAATAAATATACCGGAAATAAATATGAAAATTTGACAGAAACAGTACATAAAATTTAATTGATATTATGCCTATGTTTTTTAAGGCACATAAATATTTATTGCATATTCATAACAAACAAAATGCAGAGGAATTTTTATCAAATGTTGTAAAGCAATAAAAAATAAATTTATTGCGCGCTATCTGTGCTAACTTTTAAAGTACTCCTATTTGGTATGAATTACAACACATGCCATTAACTATAAAACGACAAAAATAAACCGTTGACATGATTTTTATTTGGCAGTGCTGGAGTGAAAATTTGAATATTTCGAGTAATAAATAAAATTGCAAGCAAAAATTAAATTAAACAAAAGTAGACATATTTCAGCAGCAAAATAAAATAAAAATTGTATATGAAAGAAAAACAACAATATAAACAAGAAAAAAACAACAATATCCACAAAATCCGTAAATAATAAAATTCACGTACAACAAATGATTGAAAAAAATCCCGAAATCGGACAACGAAATAAAAGTCAAATTAAATTTAAATAGAAACAAGATTGGAGCCAAAATAAAATATCGAAATGGCAACAGAAAAAGTGAGCAGAAATAATATTTCAAGGACCAGCGCTGAATGGACATGGAAATGTAAAAAACTAAATATAAAATGTATAACAAGCAAAAAATTGAACTTTACAAATAAAAAGTGAAGAAGGTTAAAAATGAAAGGAGCACACATACACACCCATACATGTATCTACATATGTATGTGTACAGTGAAAATAAACACAACGAAATGAAAATACATCAGCAAAGTTTTACTGGGTCAAAGTGCAAAACGAGAAGCGTTAAAGCAAATACAAACAGATACACACGAGCATATGTACATATGTATTATGACTCATGAGTGTGAGTGTGTGTTTTCAGGCGCACATCAGCGCCACTGGGACACACGCAAAGCGGCGCACACAAAAAAGGAAATGAAACACGAACGAGAGCAGCAGAAAAAGATCGTTGTCGCAAAAGTGGAACAAAATCAAATGTGGCAAATGAGCATGACGCGACGTGGCAACGCAACGCGTGGCGTAGGCTGACACAACGCCACAGAATCAGCATACCAACCAACACTCCCACCAACACTCACCCACTGTCGGACCGTCGTCGTCGCCGCACTCACAGTTGTTGCCACTGTCGCTGCTCTGTGCATACAAATAATTCAGCAGTTTAATTGCGCACAAATAATGCGCTTCAACACGCGCGGGAGCACAACTGATACAGCTGAATACTCGTACATAATCGCATGCTCACACAGCCATCGGGAGTTGCGACCCACAAAACATACTAATTCCTCTGGTGACCCAAGGCAAGAGTGAGATGCGCATGCATTGCATATCTTCACTTCTTGCTGATGTTGTTACTGATTAAAGATATTCTTCCCACTGGACACCCGCCCGCAAGCACACACACACACACCCAGAGAGGTAAACCACAAATTCGCTGCTCCCCGCTGCAGTCCAGAAATCACGCTTTAAAACTTTAATTGATGGAAAAGGATTAAATTTCAGCGCACACACTCGCGGTTGTGCAGTGCATAAGTATAAGTAAAGTACTTATAAGCGTGTAAGCATAATTTATTGGCATGTGTTTTGTGGCTGCAAGTGTGTACGTGAGCGCACTCGAGCTCTTTTTTTTTCTTTTGCTATAATCCGCTACGAAAGCCGCTTATAAGTTGATTAAAATGTTGCTATAATTCAGCGGCGATGATGACCGCAAAGGTTTCAAGAGTTGTTGCGGCATCGAAGAAAATACGTAAACAAGTGGGTTTATGCTTTGCAGAAATGTAAAAATATCAATTGAAGATTGTAGTTTTTAAACTCCTTTAAATGCAGAAATTTAATAGAACTATAGGTGCCACAGCTTAATGAGAATACTTAAGGTCATTAAATAAATGATAGCCCAGTGCGATTTTTATCCAAACGGATAAGCGAATAGGCGTCAAAATACGACATCGCAGCTTGTATCACAAATGTTTCATAAATCTCAAACAAACAAAAAACAAAAAACAAAAGTTCCAATAAGAGCGCTTTACAACAACTGAAATAGTGACAAATTATTAAACGACATAGTGGGGGTAGGCGGGGCTACTATATTAACAGCAGGGGACTCTGCGAGAGCTCATTAAGCCCAAATTGCAACACTGCCACAAATGCACGGCTCTCACTAGCAAATGCAAATCGTGCACGTATGTTATTTTCAAAGAAGCATATATGCATTCGATACAACAACATCCACTGTTTTTTACGTGAGTGCCTGCTGGTGACAGCTCAAACCCACGGTACCCAAAGGCACACGGATGAAAATCAATAATCAATGATCAGGACCCAAACAATATTTGGTACCAATTGGCAGTGTGGCATGGACACACTAACCGCCTTGGTAGGGCTCGAGGCCTACCCATGCCTCTGCCATTCTATGGGTCTCGGCACCCGGTTACAATGCAACTCCACATCGGCCTAAAACCTACCCGCGCTTTACGTCTTGATCACAGCCACCACGAAAACCTCCCCGAAGTGCCGTTCCCAAAGAACAGGTCAGAGCGAACTCTGAGGGCTCCTGTTCCCCGTGGTACCGAGTTACAGTCTTCGGTGAGACATCGTACGCGAAGACACTACCAGTTGAGCACCCATACTACTCAGGCACTGCTGGACCTAGATTTAAGTCGCCTTTTACGACAGGCATACCTCACCTCGGGCATATTTTAACCCCTGCACCGCTGGGGGAATGTATTAGATACCATCCGCCTCGGATGAAAAGGGTCAGCTTTAGACAATAAAGTTCCTATAATGCTAAACAAGGGTGGGGTTAAGGTAGTAGCATACGCCGCTGACTTGGTCCTGATGATATCGGGACCGTTTCCGTCAGTCATGGCTGGGATTTTGGAAAGGCCATTGGCTGTACTCAGTCACTGGGCTGCCACTTGTGGCCTCCGGGTCAACTCTGACAAAACGGAGTTGATGCTATTTACCAAAAAATATAAACCTCCACCCTTTCGACTTCCCAAATTAAACAACTACGTTATCCCGCTCTCATCGGAAGTTAGGTATCTTGGAGTGATACTTGACTCCAAACTCCATTGGAAGCTACACATTGAAAATCGGGTAAAGAAGGCCAGTATAGCCTTCTACTCCTGCAAATCTATGTTCGGTAAAAATGGGGACTCAAGCCACAGGTCGTGCTGTGGATGTACAACGCAGTGGTTTTACCAGTTTTAACATATGGATGCCTGGTTTGGTGGGAAACTCTTCGGAAGGGCTATAATATCACTCAACTGGATTACAAGGACTGCATGCATTGGCATCACCAGAGCAAGTAAAACTTGCCTCAGTGCTGCCCTGAATGTCCTTCCGCACTTACTTCGCATCGACTTAACAGTCAATTCCATCGCAGCTCAAAGTGCAATCAGGTTAAAGGAGGTTGGCCTCTGGAGACAATCTCTCAAAGGACATGGTAGCATTTTCGGTTAACACCGTGTTTCTCCGAACTTCGAACAGATCTCTTATCCGCAACCTAGAGTTTGAGGGTCGTGCTAGAGCAATCTTTCCAAATAGGCAGGGTTGGATCGAGGGGAAAATCTGCATCGAAGCTTGCACCTCTGTCTACCCTGACGGAAAAATCGGGAGTCGGAGTAGGGGTTTTCTGTAAATCAGCCAATTTATCTGTCTCCTGTAAACTGCCGAACACTGCTAGTGTTTTTCAAGCAGAAGTCTTGCGATCTTGTAGGCATGCAAAATGCTTAAGGAACGCAGGAACGAGGGCGTTATTAACGTTTTCTCCGACAGTCAAGCCACTATTAAGACTCCGACGACGCCATGCTGCAGAACGAAATGAGCAAACTCCTGTAATAAAGAGATCAAATCTCTTGGGTGTGCAGGTAACATTTCTCTGATCTGGGTTTCAGGACATAGAAACATAGAGGGAAATGAAATGGCTGATGAGCTGGCCAGGAAGGGGACTGAATTGGTCTCAGAGACCTCCTACCCGGTCATCGTCATCCCCTTGACAGCTTTTAACGGGGAACTGCATAAATCATTTCTCAGGAAAGCGCAGAAAAGATGGAGCTCCATTCCTTCATGTGCTATTTCGAAAAACCATTACTATATACGAAGGACTCAGAAAGTTCTTTGGACTCCTCGGCATTCAATTTCCAAACTCGTAGCGGTGTTTACCGGTCACTGGACGATCGGCACACACGCGGAAAAGCTAGGGTTACCATTTAACCACCATTGCAAGAGAGAGAAGAAATTCATTGAACACAGGCGAAATTCTATCAGTCAGCAACAAGTGAAACAATTCGTAACGCCGGATGGAGGAATTTCTGATAAGCTACTTTTGCTCAGCAGAGTAGACTCACGAATTTTTACTGATCACTTTACAGCCCACCGTAACCTTCTGGACCACCAAATGCTCATGCTGATTTCTCTAATGCCCCAGGAACGTCTCTATCTTGCGATATGTCCCATGAAAATCGTGCTTCATCAATTGACGTTGTGCGTCATTACTTTTGGCTCAACAAACGTTTTTGGGGGCCTTCACAAAATTCATCCAGCAAGGATCGACGGTTACGTTGGAAGTCATTGTACCAGCATTTTGCAATAGCTAAGGGCGATGCTTCAAGCCGAAAAGTCGAAATAAGTTGATCAATGCACTCCTGTCTCGATAATCCACGTTGAAAGTCGTAATAAATCATCGCACGAAAATTTTCAGGGATTAATTCCATCTTTACTTACTCAAGAATTAATAATACGTTCAATTATAAATTGATACTTTTGACTACAGCGCATCTTCTAGCCATTAAAGTTATCAATAACATCTTGCGATATGCCTTTTCATGCTACTTTTATAGATTGACAGAGTTCGTCCTTGGTCCTACAGTTTTCCCTATTAATTTCCATATTAACAATCTCTCATAAATTCTCAATTGAGTTGAAGTAAGAGACTGAGATCTCCACTTTAAAACGTCACAACCAAGTTTTACAATGGTTATATGCGTGCTTAGGATCGTTGTTCTGTTGGAACCTCCATGTTATTGTAATCTCTTTGTGAGCGTATGACAGCAACATGCTTTGTAAAACATACATAAATCGGCCCATTATTCTTATTATTCGATGAATTGATCCAATCCCACACCATTATATTAAAACCACCGTATTTGGTAGTTGTAATGCAATACTTAGAGTTGAGTGTATGCCCTTTCGGTCCTCTCACATGTTTTATACATCGGAATCTTTTATATTGCACTTCCATTCATCCGAGAATAAACCAGTCTTCTATATCTGAGCCATCCAATCAAGGTGAGCTATTGGAAGGTGAAGTCCAAAATATACAAGACTGAGCTAAAATAGAAACGACAGGAGCTTTGTACTGATAACTTCGAGTTTATTTATTCAAAATAGTTCCCTCTGGCCTCAGTACACTGTTTTGAGCGATCTAAAAGTTTCTCGAAATAATATTTCAGGTCATTGACCGGAATATCGTTCAGGGTGTCGGTACAAAACTTTTGAATGGCATCTAAGGGCGCAAATGCAATTTTCCGAATAGGTAGAGGTCACAGGTAGCCAGGCGAATACGGTGCGTGATTGATGGTTAAAATGTGATTTCTAGTCAAAAAATCAGTCATAAGAGTGGATCGATGAGATGGTGCTTTACCATGCAATAAACGCCAGCTTCCTCTTTCGCGGTATTCAGGGAGAATTCGACAACAAACGCTTCAAAACGCCAAGATAGAAAACTGCATTGACGGTTTGGCCCGTTGGCATGACCTCCTTGTGGACAATTCCATTGGAATCATAAAAATAAATGAGCATCGATTTGATTTTTGACTTCTAGTGGTGCCTAGTCTGGGTTTTCCATTCGGCACTTTGACGCTTAGTTTCAGTTTCATGTTGGAAACAACACGTCTCATCTCCAGTTACAATGTTGTAGAGGAAGTTCTCGTCTTTTCTCGCCTCTTTAATGAGGTCTTTCGAATGTTGAGTTCTGAGCAATTTTTGCTCCTCAGTTAGTTTGTGCGGAATGAAATGTGCACAGACCTTTCGTAAGCCCAAATGATCAGTTAAAATCGATAAATCGACGTTTTCGAGATATTCAACTCCGATTCCTTAAATTTCAACGATGATTTCGGTTCATTTTTTATAAGCTTACGAACAATTTCGATGAAGTTTTCGGTGATTTCTGATTTTGGGCGGCCCGTATGTTCGTTGTCATTTATGTCCTCACAACCACCTCTGAAACGTTTTACTGATTTAAAAAAAAAAAAATGATTTTAGCTTTTTGTTCGAAACTCATTTTTTTACCGATGACACAAACATACTGACACTTTAGACGCAATAACTGCCCTTCCACTGAACCGAAGTCAGTTAGGGATGTAACTTCCAACGCACTAACTCATTAAAATGATGGCGTCATCAAAAACATTTTTATGAAGCCAGTCTTGTTTATTTGGACTTCTCCTTGTATTCTGACCTCTCTGTTTTTTGTTGAAATAAACCATTTTTTTAGTCACTGATTATTTTGTCTTTAACATCGTGGAGTACGTGTTTCTTGCTATTTTTACTATTCTAGGACCTACAAACTCATACCACGTGCTGACGAGTGGTTAATGAGAAAACATGGAGACACCGACTATCACCTTTCGCAGTTGCTCAGCGGATACCTGCACCGGTTTAAGCTGGCAGACAGCCCTTTCTGTCCAAATTGCCCGAATACTGACGAAAACGCAGAATACGTCATGTTTTATTGCGACCGCTTTAGAGAGGAACGAGCTATACTGGAGCAAGCCCTGGGTCATCAACCGTCCTCCAGCACCCTCATACGTATGATAATGACGCGACTTCGCCATATGATTGAAAACGGAAAACGTTTCAGAGAAGGCGGACAGTTTCTGACGAACCGACAACAAGCACAGACGTTTGAGTGAAGCACTCAATACAGTATCGTACAGAAGACAAGACGGTAGTGAGTTAAGATAGGACTACTGTAAGTTTTCCAATGTCTCCTTTACTTTGGAACTACCTAAAAACATAGTGGGAGTAATTGACGGTGTATAGCCTTCTTACGCCTACAGGAGAGGAACCTGGACGCAGGTACCTGTTATGTCTTCGGACATAAACGCGGCTCTACACAGAAGTTATACTTTTGTGGTCCCAGGGTAGAATTAGCCGAGGTGTAGGATTGTTATAGTATTAGTGGTAGCGTGCTCCACATACCATTGCTGTGACGGCACTTTTGAGATGTTTCTGACATTTTGATTTCAACCTCCTTAAAAAAAAAAAAAAAAAAAAAAAAAAAAAAAAAAAAAAAAAAGTATTTCGTATTTTTTGGTATTATTTGGTAATATTTTATCATTTATGCAAGACAGGAAACCATCCGTCGGGTTCTCTAGTAAATTAATAACAAAAATACACCGTTAAAAGAAATACACCGTTAAAAGAAATCCAACCACCGCTACAATGGCTGAAATTAATATAACTCATTTGCATTCAAACTATCTGACAAATTTGCTTCTAAGCACAATAACTTGCACTGCAGCCTAACATATCAATTTAAGAATGAAACCTTAACGTTTATGTGTGAATTTCACACGATGGAATGGCTCATATATTTATATCGCTTTCTATGCTCCGTATTCCCAATCGTAGTGAATTAATTACCTGAAAGCAAAAAAAGAGAAAAATAAAATTAGTAAAAACCTATAAAAATTATGATATGCATGAAAATATGTCACGAAATAAATAATAAAAAAATACACATACGCAGTCTATTACTGGAGTAATCTCAACGCGGCTAATGGCTTTCTAGTTCAGTAACTTTTAGATATCTCTCCCTCCAGATCAAAGCTTTTGCTATTAAATTCGATTGACGCTTTGAGTGCAACGGAGTCATTCATACCCAAGCAAATGAGTGAATCAGAAAAGATTCAATCTGTAAAGCTTGCAAGCATTTCACGCATACATTTCGGAAATCCATCAGCGTCAGTTATACCGCTCTCCCATAACCAACAAAAAAAAACCCATTTGGAAGCAACGGAAATGTGAATGCAACTGAATGGATGCCAAATTCCCGACAGCACATCAAAGCCAAATGCGTGCACTTCCGGCCCAATGAAATGCACACGTTCCCACCTGCACATTCTTACGCACACCAATAAGTAGTTCACACACACTCACAATAGAGATGTAGGTACAAAAGCACATTACTTACTAAGTATGCCAGCGAATACTTTGGAAAGCACAAAGGCATAAATCATGACTGCAAAAAAATGCAAAAAAAAACGAAAAAAGCGCCTCGTACAATTGGAAGCCAAAGCAAAGGAAAAATGCCTGAAAATGAATGGGAATGATGAAAAGTGCGAAAACGCCAATCGGAAAAGGCAGTGGCAGCGGAAATGAACGCAGCACTGGAAGTGTTGAAATATTTCGTGAGCGCGCAGTTCGAACGGAAATATCGAGAGAAAATAGAAAGTGAAAATGTGTAGGGATGTATAACCGTAGGAGAGGTAGAAAAGTGTGAATTGAAATGGGCAACGTTGACGACAAACCTGCTGTTTTAGCTTTGTGACTTTCGACTAAGTTCACATGTGAGTAATGACTGCTGAGACGTTGCCTGCGGATCGCAATAGAGAACCGTGCAACAGCAAGGATTCAATTTTCATTCATTTTTTTTTTTTTGAAGCGCAGGAAATGTGCAGCATGTTAAACTTGCGAGAGCTTTGCACCAAAAATCATCAAAGGTGACAAACATATAAAGCGAAGTTGTGCGTACAAAGCATGCAAAGGATACAATGGAGCTCATGGCTATGTATGCTTAAGGTAAAAGCCTGCAAAAGACTAATGGCTTCAGCGCACAGGTCTGACTAGAGCTGAATGGCAAAGCTGTTCGACTTTTCAACGGCAATTCCAAAGCGGAAACTAAGTTGTAAAAGATGAAAAAGCACACTCGAATTAGAGTGAAAATGAAAGGAAGCCCAACCGTAATTTTCACACCTCACACAAACACGTGCACACACAAACACACGCAAATGTGTACACAGTGCGAATTCTTACTTTTTCACAGCGCGTCTCACCTTGTGCAAGTGCTAACTACAGCTAAGCATTTGAGAATTTTATAAAGGGTTTTCATATCATTCCGAATACTCGCCTGCAATTTCGCATTGCCCGCTTTTGATTGAACGGCTTGAATGAATGCCGCAAAAATGAAAAAAAAAAATTTTTGCATATTCTACTGAATTCGGACAGAATTTGAGTGCTCTTCTCTTTATGCAAAAATCAATCAAAATTCTGCAAATTTTCTGCTTTTGTGTCTTCATTTTAGTATTAAGAGTCCGCATATGGGCACACAATGCAACAGATGTGATGATGCAGAAGAGTATTGAAAAACGTAATATAATAAATCAAGAAAAATAATTTGATCAATGCATGCCCAGATAGTTGGACCAATGGGTAGATGAAGTACGATGGGCCGAGAGATCGTAATTGAGAGCACAAACACTCACACATACGAGTACATAGGAGTCTTTGAGACCTAAGGCAGAATATTTATGGAACGAGAATGCCAGCCTCGCTACTCCTGTTCAAGCTCAATATAGTTGATCCACTCTTAATATAGCTTACACAACATGCGCCTCCTTTGTCTAGCGAATGTCGCACACAAACTTGGGAAGTGTCCTGTACTGTAATCCTCTTGCTATAAGACACAACTGTCAACGACGCCTATGGTAATTATTTATCGATCGTAGCTTATTTTTTCTGTGCCCCTAAGAAAGGCTGCCAGAGCTTGTGTGGATTTTTAAGAAGCACTAAGTAGTTTTGCAGGTGTTGAGACCACGACAAAGATCCTTGAGGTAACAATGCACCCTAATGGTTTCTGCAAAACTTGAACCGAGTATTTACTCTGCTCTTATTAAGTGAGCCACTGGTTCACAATTCGCCAATTCCTCCGCCACGTCGTTACTCTGAACGCCAGATTGTGATTGGTGCAGAAATAAGTTCAAGCTTGTGTCTCTTCGCGACAGAATTTCGCCTAGGCTTATAGTCTTGGATAATTCTAACGGCGCTTTGTTTGCCTTAAGGCCAACTAGCTGTCACTGTCACGATTTAGCTCAGATCTTCGCGCTCCTATATTTACCTTTTCTTTCCTACCATCATCATTATCATCATCATCATAAGCTTCATAGTCTTTGGCAGATCATAGCTTCCGCAGCTGCTTCCTCCATTTAACTCGATCATTAGTCAGCCCCTTCCAATTGGCACGGACAATCTTTAGGTCATTTACAACAGCATGCAGTCACCTTTTCTGCGGTATTCCTTCGCTTCTTTTCCCCAACGGTGTTCTGTGATCCGATATGATAGTAATTTTCTCTCCTATGCTGTTCGCCTTTTCCAAAATCAGTTTCCTCTGGTGCTGAAATAAGTTTACGCTTGTGTCTATTCGCAACAGAATTTAGCCTAAGCATACATTTCTGGATAATTCTTAAAAATGTAGGATTGCCTTAAAGTAAACTGGCTTGCACTGTCATGATTTAGCGCAACTCTTCGCACTTCCATCTTTACCTCTTCTTTTTTCAAAGAATACCTTTCTCATCTCTCCTAAAATCTCATTAGCACTTACAAAAAATTTGCCTTGCTCGTACAGCAATCAATTTAGTGATTGATTGGAGAGAGAGGAAATTCATATTCCTCATTGCTCGTATCTATCGTGATCTAAGAACATGTACCCACATCTCTTCATTCTAATGAAGCATTTCTTTACTTGGCGCCTCAATTATCAGAAGCTTTTTAACTTTTTGAAGAAGCTCATAGATAAGATAGTGAAGTCAAGTCAATACTGATGAAAATGTTGCCTTCACCCCAACTGCCTTTAACTTTTAAATTGGAAATGATAACAAATGTATTATCAGCTTTTGATTTATCACTTAATTGAATAAGAACTAAAGGGTGTTTTTTTTAGAGGTCAGGTTTTCAAGTTGGCACTACTTTTTTCGTAGATGGTCTTTTTGACAGCTGTCACTTGATTTATGCTCAGTTTGGTTTGCCATTTCATAATGAATAGACTTACACCTGAACAACGTTTGCAAATCGTGCAAATTTATTACGAAAATAATGGTTCGGTTCGCGCGACGCATCGAAGAAAATTTTGTTCAGCGATGAAGCTCACTTTTGGTTGAATGGGTATGTCAATAAGCAAAATTGTCGCATTTTGAGTGAACATAATCCACAAGCCATTGCTGAGACGCCTCAAAAAGTCACTGTTTGGTGTGCTCTATGAGCAGAGGGAATCATTGGTCCATATTTCTTTATAAATGAAGCCGGCCATAATGTTACAGTCAATGGAGAGCGCTATAGAGCCATGATTAATGACTTTTTCGTGCCTGAATTGGACGATGTTGATGTGGACGACCTTTGGTTCCAACAAGACGGCGCTACATGCCATACAGCCAACGCAACAATCGATTTATTGAAGGAAACTTTTGGTGAGCGCATTATCTCGCGCCGTGGACCTGTGGCGTGGCCTCCAAGATCGTGCAATATAACACCGCTGGACTATTTCTTGTGGGGCTATGTGAAGTCGCTTGTCTACGCAGATAAGCCCGAGACGATTGACGTCTTGGAAGAGAATATTCGGCGCGTTATTGCTGACATACGGCCCCAATTGCTGCAAAAAGTTTTCGAAAATTGGGCGTCTCGGCTGGAATTTATTCGAGCCAGCCGCGGCGGCCTCTTGCCCGAAATCATTTTTAAAACATAATGGAAAACCCTTATCTTTATAATAAAGCTCAATTCTTGGCCATAACATTAAATTATACACGTTTTATTTCATCTTGAAAACCTAACCTCTAAAAAAAACACCCTCTATTTTAGGATTGATAGTAATTCTTTCAACATCACATTTGTTGAAATTCAATTTTACTGACTTTACATAAAGATTTACAACTTTGTTAGGATTTACAGGACATTCAGGCCCAGAACGACGTCCATAAAAAGGGCCAATTCTATTCACCCACGTCTAGGTCCACCATGCTCGTAGCCAACTTCATGCTATAGGCTCGCCATCTTATGTCTTTGTCTGTGAGGCTACGCTTTGTTGTACTGCGTCGAGGTCTATCTTTCTTCTCCGCAATACGCCTTCAACTTATCTTTAAACCGCATTCCACTTATTCTCGTGTTCAAGCATCTCGTCGATCACATTGGTCGGTGCGATGTCGCCAATCGGCTCCCTCAGGGTGTTTCTTTCCACCAGCCATCTGTCGCAATTAAAAAACGTGTGTTCGGCGTCATCGCTCGGTGCTTCGCAGTATATACACTGGGGTCACTTACCTTACCCATGCGGCATAGGAATTTTCGCAAAGAAGTATCCGTGGCCAGAGACGAACTGAGTTATGAAACAGCCCACTTCCCCGAAGATCCTTTGAAGCCATTTACCTATTGTAGGAATGAGCTTCGCCGTTGATCTGCCACTCGATTCAGTGTCCCATTGCCTTTCCGCGGCATTAGTGGTGGCGTGTTTTTTCCTAGAGTCCCACGCATCCACTCGTTCTCGGGCCAATGATGGCGATAGGTATCTCCCCGCTGATCACAAAACTGCTGCGCCTGAGACAGTGCGGTATTTCTTAGTTTGTATTGAAACAATTAGTAACTTAATTCGACCAGGAACCTAACAGTACGATTGGTAGCTAATATAATGGCAGGACACTTATTATTAATCCTTCAGGAAATACCAGTCCCTCACTTTCATATGTCATTATTTCCCTATTAACCATTGCTCAAATTGCTTTATTAGTTTTTGCAATTATTCATAAGCTATGTTAAGAACGTAGTATAGAGAACTTTATACTCTA
This sequence comes from Anastrepha obliqua, assembly GCF_027943255.1. Lineage (NCBI taxonomy): Eukaryota > Metazoa > Arthropoda > Insecta > Diptera > Tephritidae > Anastrepha > Anastrepha obliqua. The sequence goes on from NC_072896.1 coordinate 38,881,841, forward strand.
CATAAGAATATTAATTTAATGTCAGCACACGCTAATTACCCATTTCATTTAGTAGACTTCAGTCCATGGCTTTAAATAGGAGCTATCGGAGCAATATCATCAGTTTCAGGTTTAGTTAAATGACCCCAACAATATATTTCATTATTTTTATTAAGTAACATAGTATTATTACTATATTAACTGTATATCCATAATGACGAGATGTGTCTCGTGAAGGAACTTTTCAAGGATTGCACACTTTACCTGTAAGATTAGGACTTCGATGAGGAATAATTTAGTTTATTTTATCACAGTTTATTTTTCATATAATTTACTCTACTAAACCATTTAATCCATTTCCAATTGCTCTATTAAAAACATTCATTTTATTAGTCTCAGGAGTTACTGTAGCATGTTCATATCATAGTTTGATAGAAGGTAATCTTTCTCAGGCTCCAAAAGGGCTATTTCTTGCAGCATAATTAGGAATCTATTTTGCTATTCTAAAAGCCTATGGATATATTGAAGCCCCATTTACAATTGCTGATTCAGTTTTCGGATCTACCCTTTTTATAGCTACCGGATTGCATGGAACTCGTGTATCAATTGGAACAACGTTTTTATTAATCTGCATAATTCGACATTTAAATAATAATTTTTCACACAAGTCATCAGTTCGGATTTGAAGCAGCCGCTTACTATTGACCGTCTCTTGATATTGTTTCGCTATTCCTATACCTGCAATCCATTTAGCGAAAAGATTGTGAAAAAAAGAGGTTGTCTGTAAAGTCGGTTTACTGACGATAGTTTAACGTGACAACGTCATAAGAAAATATTGATGGAATGGTTGCAATTTTCAAAACAAAATTTTAATTTTATTTGTTTGATAGATATTTTGTATGGATATAGAGGAGGAGGTAAATGGAATTGCAATGGAATAGGTCAAGTTACATTTACACAAACGTGCAAAATGACGAAACATTTATCAAATTCATGAAAGATATCTTCAATTTCGATTGTGCATCAGACGTTAATAAGTCAACAACACTAAGAGGCACCATCATCGATTTGCCTTTTTCAAGACACTTTACACTCGAAACACTCCCTTTCATTTCCTACTTTTTCTATCATCGTCCTATTCTCAACAGAGAAATTGTTCACATCCATGCACACAGGAAGAAGGCATATGCAAATACAAGTATGTGAATTTATATACCTACATATGCGCATATACATACATATATACGCTCACTTAAGTAGGAGAGAGCAAGATGTCGAAAGTTGACGTTCGTTTGCTTTGTCGTTCGTTCCGCGCTTTCTTGCAGTTCATTCAAGGTAACGGCAAGGTAACGACAAATGAGCAAGGCAACGACAAATGAGCAAGGTAACGACAAATGAGCAAGGTAACGACAAATGAGCAAGGTAACGACACATTTTTTCGTGCGTGCAGCCTGTTAAATCGAATTATAAGACGTTATCACGTCAAAAGAGAGCAAGCATATTTTCATCAATTTTTTTACAACAGTGGCGTAATTTGAACTTTGAGGTAAAAGAAATGCATGGAATTATCTATGAGTATATCACATTACCGATTTCATTTAAGAGTTTTATATTCACACACATTTCATTCAATCAATTAAAAGGCGTTTCGTAGCGTTTTTGAAAATGGCATTTCACAATATTCGTATATATGTACATATATAGAATACAAGTACATATGTATGTATATGTAAATAAAACCCATAAATTTCTTTCAGTAAATTTCAAATTTAATTTTGAAATTTCATTTAGCAACACTTTTATGGGTCACATATGTACATTTGAAATCATAAATTCCATAAATCTTTATTTCTACTTTCATGATGTGCATGTGAGAGTACTCATTGAGAACCTACCCGGGGTAGCACATTCCCCATGCATGGTGAGTGGCAATTGTTGTTCTCCTCTACTAGAATATTGTCGCTGTTTGTTGTAATTGTTTTTATTGTAGAAATTGCATGCGGTTGTTGTGCAACTGCCACATTTATTGCTGTCGCTGTTGGTATTGCTATTGCTATATTGTACTCCACGACGTTGACAGCTGTTCACTACACGACAAACGTTCGCACAACAGGGCGTATGAGTGACGGCCGAGAGCATGGCCTGCATAACGCCCCAGTTATGTATAAAATTGTGTTGTATACACCATATACGAATGCTGAAATTGAGGACAAGTGCCACGCACACGCGACTTACATATGTACTTGGGGGTATGTATGTATGACTGTGTGTGTATTTGTGACCTTCTTTTACGCTTTTGAATGTAAATAAAACGTTAAAAAGGGCATAGATCAAAAAACAAAGGAATAGGAAGCGCTGACAGTCAGTAGTTAAAATGAACACAAAAACGAAATGAAATGCGAAAACCACAAAGTGGACAGAAAATCCAAATTAAAAAACAAAAAAACATAAGCAAAATTTGTCGCAACAAATAAACAGCGAGTGGGCGAAGAAACGTCAAAACACCAAACGCAGAAATATTATCATAATAAAGAAACTTAACTATCCTTTATATAAAGCGAAATTTTTCATATTTTTGCACCAAAAAAAAAATTTTTTATAGTTTTCGTTTAGTTTTCATGAAAAGCGAAGCATGAGCGAAAATAGGACATTTAATTAACTCGAATTTGATATGCGTATCACATGCGTATTTTCACGCATTAAGGTATGATATTATAATTTTCATGGTCTCGAAAACTACATGAAAAAAAGGATTGTATTGATTTTCGAACTCAGCGAGCCATTTTACTTAGGAGTTTGGTGGTTTGGTTCTTAGGATTTTTTGGTTGTAAATTATTATACGGTGGCGCAAAATTAATCATCCATTTTTGTTAATGAACCACCTTTTTACGAAAAATAAGACTAAAAATTATTTTACTTAATAAAGAAAAAAAATTTTGAATGAAGTACATATAAATTTATTTCGCACATTACGCACTTCACTGTATGTTTGTATATGCAGCTGTTTAGTTCAAAAGTATCAAAAAAGACTGACATATGATACGACACCATTTAGGTACCAAAATAGGATGATTAATTTTGCGCCACCTAATACAAGGTTTATATTATTAATTATTTCGCCTAAAACCGACTATTATAGCTGTGGAATGGAACTTCCAAAGCGAAGAAAAAAGACAGAAGACAGAGGTCACAAAATCGCAAGCAAGTACTGTTCAAATAAATAGAATTCGAAACTCTGAATGCGGTAAACTTGCCTAAAATTTCTCCACCATTTCAATCATTTTGGGGCAAAACAGATGGACGGATGCCCGATACCTTTGCACCGAAACAAAGCTTCCATAGCTGTTCAAAATTATATCGAAAATCGTGATTAAGTTACTGATATTTACCATGAGTGTACGCTCGTTTTAGATCAATCGCGACGTAAATAATCAAACAGATTTCAACTAAAGAAGCCATTATTGAAATACCATTAAGTTATTAAAGCTAACTGACGGTGTGCCGCTCGCAAGTAATGATGCACATTTGTATGTAATGACATACATTTCTACATGTGAGAAGTGATTTGTATGAGAAAGATTTAAGATTAATTTGAATTATACAAGTATTTGAGATATTTCTCTTCTATAAAAACAAAAAAGAAATCATTTTATAAGATTTAATTTTTACGCTACATGTCTATAGAAGTTTTTCTCATTCATCTGCACTTGAGCCATGAGCCACTCATGCAATACTTCCGACATGGCAACAATGTTATAGACGTTATCGTTACGACGCGTATCATTTAAATGTTGCATTTCTGCATTTCTGCCACATGTTTGAGATTTTGATTTATGCAACAAGAAAATCATGTAGATATGACATGCAAGCGGACTAGCTGCAATATTATTCTTATTTACCAGAAAAGAAAATTTTCATTACTTTAACTTCGAAGAGTGAATTGTGTGCAACGAAACTGGGTTTATGCGTCAAAGAACTTATGTCACGATGCAAATAAATCATCTTACAACAAAATGTAAGCAATTACTGATAGCAGGCAGATGCATCGGAAAGAAAGTTTCACAAGCCAGCTGAAATGTGTTGACATGAAAGTGAAATGTAAGTTGCATATGAATATGAATGCAAACGAGTATATGTATGTATGTACATACATATGTACCAGATATGTTCATATAAATATGCAAACATAAATATAATTTAAGTATACAAATTTAGCGTGTTTTCTCGGGGTGTGAAGCTGAGTATCCCAATCAATTCCCACGGGAAGGATCCGGATCATTTTAATGAGTTTTGCCAGTATTAATATGAAACTTCTGTGGTAATAATAATAAATATAGTGACAGCAATAAAGATGAAGCATTAATAGAAAATGAAGAAGCTTTAAAAATTACACATGCAAACTGAAAATCGCCGTAATATAGTTTTTCAAGGGCTAATCATTGGTATCGATTTTCCATTATTGTGCTGGAGTGACAGTCCTTAATTGAATATAAATCCTGCTCGTTTTGGTAACGTAGAACCGACTACCGTAGTAGTTCATATCTAATGACCAAAATGTATCTTTATAATAAAAACTTTTTCAATTTAATTAGTTTGATTTCATATTTAACCTGCGTCATATAACGGTCGACCTTGGAAAACATCCGATGGCATCCAGGTCCAAACAACTACAACTACAGCACCGGACAATATAGACAACGACATTCATCGGGAGACTCTCACTACCTTCCTAAGCTACCTACCACCAAATATCCTTATCGGAGTCCAACCACCACCCACCGCTAGCAAAGAGCTTCAGCTGCCGCGTAACTTTCATTCCATTACGGTCTCGATATTGTAGCAGATTAAACTCCTAGCTATCCGCTATCGAAAACGACATACTCAATATAAGTCCGGCATGTGAAGGTACCCCGCACAATACTATCTACCTTGGACCTCTAAACCCACTCACCTAACAACGCTCTTCCTCTGGCCCCAAGCCGTCGAAATTGCACGCTTGCTGGGCCTACCATTAAAGAAGATGGACATAGAAGTTGGCACAAATGCATGCGATTTACTATTCCCAATTTCAACAAATGGGATTCTGTTTCAGAGGTATGATTTCAGCCATAAAAGGAGTTCCGAGTGGAAGTCTAGATTTTCAAGTTTTGAGAGGAGGATTTTGTGCGAGACCATGCCAAACGCTTCCGAAAAATCGGTGTTTATGGTGTCAACTCGAGACTTACTCTTAAACTTAGAGTCATAAAACTGAAAAAAATCAGCTATATTTTTGGACAGTAACAGTAGATCGTCCACCAACAAACGAATGCTAACAACGATCAATCTATCATAGGATACGAAATGTTAGCTTGTCCTTGACCACTTAGGCCCAGGAAACATGCTGTTTCGACGGGTTGGGTCCAGAGGGAGAGGGGTGTTAGATGAGTAGGTTTTAGAGGGCATGTGAAAAGGTGGTTAGTGTCGTGCGGGGTATCTTCACATGCCGGACATATGTTAGGTATATCGGGGTCAATTCTGGATAAGTAGGAGTTTAACTTGCTAGAGTATCCAGAACGTACTTGTGCCAGTGTTACGCGTGTCTCACAGGGAAGCTGGGGCCCTTCATCTGCAAGAGGCGGTGGTTGGGCTCCGATTCCGACATTCACAGGGCGGGAGCTTAAGAAGGCGGTAATAGTCTCCCGGTCGTTTATTGACTGTCTAAATACTGTCTGGTCCAGTAGATTTCTATCAGTTTCGTCCTAAATCTCGTCGGCATACTTTAAAAGGTGACTCCTGGCGTGCCAAGGAGGCGGCTCTGACTCAAGCAGGAACTGCTTGATGAGCAGTTTATTATGCTCAATTACAGGGAGCATCTGTACTTCGTGGGGGAATAGGGGACATAAGGAGGCAACCGGTCGCTGTCCGAATGGCACTATTTTGGCACGTCTATAGCTTTATACACTGCGTGTCACTAGTTCCAGGCGACCAGACAGGCGCAGCATAGTTTAGAACCGGCCGACCAATTGCCTTAAATGTCGATAGCAACAATTCTTTGTCTTTGCCCCAAGTGCTGCCGGCAAGCGACTTGAGGACTTTGTTGCGATTCTGTACTTTAGTGACAATTGCGGTTGCATGCGCTGAGAAAGAGAGCAAAGTGTCAAAGATCACACCCAAAATTTTGGGATTGTTTACCGTCGGAATTGGTGTATCATCGACTTTTACCTTGAGGGACAGTTTGACCTCCTTTGTCAGGGTGGTAAAGAGGATCGCCTTGGATTTAGCGGGGGAAAGTTGGAGATTCCTAGCAGTGAAAACGCGAGAAAGGTCAGTGAGGTAGCTGTTCACATTAAAGCACAGACCATCGATGTCATTGTCCGACGCCATTATCGTGCAGTCGTCAGCCTATGAGACCAGGGAGACTGGTCTCGATTGAGAGACCTGCCGACTTCGTTTCCACGAATCACCGGTCCTATTTTAACTGTAAAAAAGCTAATTGGGTCGGCTTTGTGGAATTCACTGTAGACACTTTCGCCGCTCTTCCCATCCCCGCCGATGTGCGCGCAGGCGAACGCTCATTCCGCAAGGTGCTCATAGCTGCTGCGGTTCCCTTGATCCCTGCTGGCAGGCTCAAGGACATTCGCCCTAATTTCCCAGCCAAAGCAGCCAGCTTGGCAAACAAGCGTGACCACCTACGTCAGGTCGATCCCGGGGATCCTCGCATGGAGATCCGGCAACTGGTAGATCAACATAAGCGGACTAAATGCGTTGAGCACCTGAAGACCTGCAACCTCACCACTGATGTGAGTGAGCTGTGGTCCACCGTTAGGTCCCTGTCGAACCCGACGAAGCACAACAACAAGGTGGCTATCACCTTCAACGACTAGCTATTCTAGCCGACTTTTTATACTGCAATCTCCGATCGAGTTGGTCAAATTAGCAAAAAGCAACGAATTACAATTAATAAGTATGGGGATAGGTGTTCGATGTGATCACCAGCGCTGGCTCAGCTCTCTATGTATTTTATAAGGTGGGAGGTATGGAGGTCAAAATAAAAAAAGTTTAAAAAGTAAATCAGGAAAATTGGTGTTTTTTTGTTATAATAAAAAAGTTATTCAAAAACAAAATTGGGTGATTAATTTTGTGCCACCTTCAACATTTTCTTTTCTCCATAAAGAACCATCCGGATGCGCGTCGTAGAAACAGAAAACGCGAAAAACCTGAACTCAGCTACTTGCACAAACAACACAATGTCCACAATGAATCCCGCCTCATAACTGATCTGAAATTTCTTCACCAACGAATGGATGATAGAGTAGTTCAATTAATGAAAGAAATTTGAGAAACCCCATAAGTATACGTCAAATAGTCCCTTCTGCATTGCCATCATCACAACCCTTTTCATATTCTGCTTACAACTCAACGCCATCAACATTTAAGAAACCATGACTTTGACGGTGCTGTCGATATTTACAATAGCAGCAACAGTGGCAGCGCAATTGGCTATTGAGTCTACTGGCTAATCTAATTAGCCAATGGCGCCTGGCGGCCAAAGAGCAACATTTTACAAAAAAAAACAAAAAAAAACAACATTAATGCGAATAGAAAAGAGCCTCGCACAAAAAAGTTGAGAAAAAAATGCAAGGCAACTGCAAAGTGTAGCTGCAAGCATTATTTTACGATATTTACTGGCTGCCAAGACAAACAGCACACATGCATGCGTGAGTGTGTGTGTGTGTGTTAAAGTGGAAAAGTGGGTTGGCACAAACACAAAAGCATCCAAGTGCTCCAACAGCTACATACAATCTAACAGACACACCAACACACAATAACTTTCACTGGCGTAATATGCTCACGGGCTGACACTTTCAATTTTCTAGCGGACTAGAGGAAAAGTGGAAAAATACTCGTCCATGGAAAAGCATGTATGTACATGTACGTGTACGTGTATGGGTATGTGTTTGTGATGAGTCGGCTCGCCATCAGTGAATGTTAAAAGCGCAGCACCAGCAGCAGCCGTGTGGTAGCTTTAGTTATATTTGCTGACAACAGCATAAAGCGTGTCTTCTGATGTGATGATTTTCTTGTCCTACTCTTCGCTTGCTGCTGCTGCAACGCAAATTGACACAATTACGTGCTGACGCCGGCGGTAATCAATATTTTCGCCTGGCTAAGAAGTGATTGCCTTTGCAATTTTTTTTTTTTTTGTTTCCTCTCTTCTTTTTGTTGTGTGAGCTTGTCCTTGTTTGCAGCCAGCTTGCTTCCACATAGAAATATGCACCTACATGTATATGTGCACAAGTGAGGGTGTGTTGTGAGTAATTTTTTGGCATCTCGCTTAAATTGCGTCGCCTATGACATTAACTAAAGCTGAGAACGCGTTGTGCGCCAGGCTGGAAAAATTTGTTCATTCAGCGCATGCAGAGTCCATTGCGCTGTGAGTGAGTAGTGGGCACAAATTATTGCTTTCGCTCATTTTTTAAGTTTTGCTTTTTTTAAGTTTTACTTTTTTTACTTGTTGTCAATAATTTTATTATTTCTGCAGGTAATTTTAACCTAATAAATTTTTTTTTCACATAATTTTAGTTTTATACCCGTGTGGGCAGATTGTACTAGGGCATTGTAACTCCGTTCTTACAATGGCTGTGTATATTTAAGACCCTTGAGCATTCTTTATGTTGCTACACCCTAGTCTTCGCGTGCCCGTGCAGTCAATAATTCGATATGGCTACGAAATTTGGTTCAGATTCCCCCATTTCCATAATTTTCGAAAATGCAACACAAATAACAAATAAAGAAAATCTTCCCTAATTTAATCTTAAGGGTAAACCTTATACAAGGATTGTCATTTACATGTCTGGCCTAAATATGAAAAAATTAGCATTTGTGATTAAAAGCGTCTTTATCATTTTCCAGAATATTCTCTAGGCTGATCAATAAACTTGCCATCATCGGCCTTAACAACCGCGCTGTTAGTTCTGCCTTCTCCAAACTGGATAAAGAGGCAAAGCGAATGGATCTGGTGGTGAACGAGGACAAAACGAAGTACCTCCTGTCTTCAAACAAACAGCCGGCGCACTCGCGTATCGGCACTCACGTCACTGTAGACAGTTATAATTTCGAGGTTGTAAAAGACTTCGCTTATTTAGGAACCAGCATTAACACCGATAACAATGTCAGCCTTGAAATCCAACGTAGAATCTCTCTTGCCAACAAGTGCTACTTTGGACTAAGTAGGCAATTGAGTAGTAAAGTCCTCTCTCGACGAACAAAACTAACACTCTACAAGACTCTCATCATGCCCGTCCTAACGTATGGCGCAGAAGCGTGGACGATGACAACATCCGATGAAGCGACGCTTGGAGGTTTTGAGAGAAAGATTCTGCGTAAGATTTTTGGACCTTTGCACGTTGGAAACGGCGAATATCGCAGCCGATGGAACGATGGGCTGAATGCTGAAATGCTCCGGCTTTAAAAGCATTCGATGCGGTACCAGCTGGTGGCCTCCTCTGCGTTGGAAAGATCAGGTGGAGAAGGATTTGACTTCACTTATTGTGTCCAATTGGCACCGGTTATCACGAGAAAGAAACGGCGGGTGGGCTCTGTTAAACCCGGCGAAAATAGCGTAAGCGGTTATCGCGCCAATTAAGAAGAAGAATATCAATAAACTTTTGCCTTCGTTTGAACCAATTTTCGGAGCACTTTGTCCAGTCACATTTCCAGAGTACTCTCGAAATAGGGTAAAATCTAACACGAACACAACTTTTTTCCGCCAAGATGATCATAAAAAAATTTAGTATTGACCGAGGATTCCTCGATATCACGGTATGTAACATGAAGGTCTCGCGCGATCATTACGCGCGCAGCATCGATATTTTCTGGCACAACTACTGATTTTCATCGACCTTCTCGGTATACATCCGCGAGCGAACAGCGACCACAAGAAAATTTATTGTTGTACCTATTTTTTAAGGTCCGAAGGGATGGTGTTTGCTCGCCGCATACTGATTTTAATTCATCCATGCACTCTCATCTTGTTAGTCCAAGTCAAAAATGAGTAAAAAATAATAATGTTTAGATCTATTTTTATTGCCGAGAGAGATGAATTTTCAAACCACTGTAAACAATTCTAATATGGCTCAGACATCAAAATGCTCCGAATGAATTGATAGTAAAAAATGAAATGATACTAGCAGCCCTCGTAACTAGCAGCCCTCGTAAAGAAAAATATGGCGATCATCACCATCATTTGTAAATCTATTCAACAAATACCTAGCTAATGAAACTTTCTCATCACTTTGGAACAGACAAACGCTGATTTTACTGCCAAAAACCCGGTGGGCCTTCCCCGGTATACCCAGGTAACCTTCCTATAGGCTAATTTGCTGCCCTACTCATCGGAGAAAGTTTTAGAGCGAGTTATATGCAACCGCCTCGAGACAGAGATACAAGCTAAAGCATGTATATACGATTACCGATTCGGCTGTGGAAAAGGAAAATCCATTATTCCCGCCATAAACACAGCTATTCAGCCGGCAGCGAACGCAATAAGCGGCACTCATAGTAACCCTGTGTATTAAAAATGCATTCGATACGGCAAAGATTTTAGACACACTGAATCATATAGATGTATCCTTCTATCTATACCCCAGCAAGTCGGAGAAAAGAATACTAAAATCCATCAGCAAAAGAAGAAGGCTCAGCTCGAAAGACCTCGCATAACCAGAGAATCACCAGCGGGAATGCTGTAAAGCTCATCAGGATTGAGACCAGTAAAATCCTGAATACATTATACTGGTAAATATTTTAGATGAGACAGTGAAAGTAATATTCTCTCACTTCAATACCGTAAGGTGACACCTCACCGAAATGGCTGATAGGCTAATGCCACAACCGCCCTTGTCCAATTAAAACCTGGCAAGCCTTCGGGTACGTTCCTCACACGTCACCATTAAGTTAGTGGTGCCGACTCAGTTGAGAAATCCTTACTAGTTCCTTCCCTGGCTTTGAACTCTATTGCCCAAGAAGCGTAGAATCAACCCTCGCATAGGCTCCCTGCTTGCATAGATAACCATGGGGGCACTTAGGGAAACTGCACTTTCGTGTGAAAACAGCGACCTGACGCCGGAACTCAAAAGAATTGAATATGAATGACAAAAATCAAAAACAAACAAACAATAGAAGAAGGACGTAGAACACCAATATTTGTTACAAATGTAGCCAAAAAAATTTGTTTTCAGTATTTTGTAAATTATTCCTTGGGTAGCTGAAAACCGAGAGTATCCCAGATTCTTATCGAATGAATTTGACATATCCAATACAGAAAAGTATACGCATTACAGCGTTCGTCAGAAAAACTGCATAGCCAGAGTAAATTTATTCTGATTATATCTGTGAAATATCGAAATTAGGTATTTTGCCCAAACCAACAACTTGTCTCTGTTGCACTTTCAATAAGACTTATGTCCCACTTTTAAGCTCGAAGAGTTGAAGTTGCACTTTTCTTCACGACCCGCAGGAGGAGTATTGTTTTTACTCCATTTTTTTTGCGCCTTTTTCCTTGTCGCTGTTTCCTCAAGTTTTGGTCCCTACTTGGTACGTGTTTTACGTACCTACTATGTTTACGCCCTTTACCCGCACCAACTTTTGCTGAGAAGGTATGCGCAAGGTCCAAGTTACCTTAGACTTTCTGCATCTACTCTACTCCATTGCTTCTTCTAGCTGTTTAGAGTTCACACTTTTTTCCTAGGAATGTCTTTGCGTGCCTTATAAATCCAATTATAAGTTGCAAAGACGCTTTAAGCTTCTGAAGAGAAAAGTTGAAATAAAATGTGCAAAACTACCAACTTGCTGTCGACGCTGACTGAAAACAAAAACCTCACTAAAGGGTTATTGCCCACTTTCTTCACCCTATCACTGCCCTAGTAAATGTTCGAGTGGCTTGCTGCGGTCAAAAATGTCCATTAGTCCATTTCTCTCTTTCTCTCTCTCTCTCTCTCTCTACCGCTCGGCTTAGTGGTTTATGCTTGTGAACATAGGGGACGACACAGTGCAACTGAATTATTTGCGCGCAATTCGTTGACTTGTTATTACTTTGGCTTTGATGCTTTTTCAACCCTACCCCCACCTCCCCTCTCCTTCACACTGAAAGAAAAATTGTTAGCATCTGACATTAATTAAAATCTAATTTGCGGTTGTTATTAAGTAGACGAGCTTTACTGGCGCAGAGTGTGGGAAAGCAATGTGGTTTTCAAATGGCTACTTGAGTGGTCAGAAGCATCGTTATAAGTATAGAAGGGAGAATATTATGTAATACAGAAAACGAATGCAAACTGAAACGCAATAACTGCCATGCATACAAGCAAAAGAAGCTCATACAAAAAAGCACTGAGTACCTTCAGCTCCATTTACATTAAAAAATTACACTATAAAAAGTTCTTATTTAGCCTAGTTAAGGGTTTTATGCCCAATTCAGAACTTATACTTCTAACTCCTTATTTCTAAATTTTGGCAATTTGGCATGACATTTTCAAGGGGATGATTTCTCTTTCAGCTATCTTGCACACGAATTGTCCAGCGTTGGCAATTTCTCTTGAAATTATTTTAAAAGATCTTTACCTACGAGCACTTTCTTAAATGAATGAAAATTTACAGTCGTCAAACCTTTTTTAAAAGCGGAGTAAAAAGTGACTTTCGTAATTACAGGCCGATTTCCACGCTCTAAGCATCTCTAAACTGTTTGAATGCATTGTAAACGAGAAAAATTATTTGCGGTTAAGTATTCAATTAACCCAAACCAAAGCGGCCGCCATAGCCGAAGAGGTTGATGCGTGACTAGTATTCGGAAGTGCACAGGTTCGAATCTAAGTGAAACAATAAAATGAAGAAAACGCTTTAGCGGTCGCCCCTCGGCAGGTAATGGCAAACCTCCTAGTGAATTTCTGCCATGAAAAAGCTCCTCATAAAAATATCTGCCATTCGGAGTAGACTTAAAAAAAAGTTTAAAAATGTACTCTCAAAATGTTTCTGAGAACTAAATCTAATCAATTTTTAGCGTTTAGTTCGCACATGAATTATGATATTTTTGTTCTCATCGAGACATGGGTAATGAGTTTTTTGATCCAAATTTATACCATGTATATCGTAAAGACCGTGATGTCGAGAAAACTGGTCTCTGCAGAGGAGGAGGGATTTTAATAGTTGTTTAACGGAAGTACCGCTCATCACTAGTATCTCTGAAAAACAATGATACATTTCTGGATCAGCTGTGTGTCTCTGTGAATGGTGCTTCAAATATCTTGATTTGTGCGTCATATATTCCTCCGTCAAGTATTGATACACTGTACAAAGCACATGATACACTGTATAATCTCAAATAATGGCAACTTTTGTGTTCTTGGGGACTTCAATCTGACTAATATTGAATGGTCTAGTTTAGATGATAGTACTGCATTATGTCCAAACAATGTTAGTAGTATATCTGGAATTTATTTGATTGATAATTTTTTAAGTTTTGGACTGGTTCATATAAATAATTTCTCAAATAGTCTTTCTCGATCTCGATGCAGCCAATCTTTTTGCAGATTTTTTTTGTTCAAATTTTCATGTAGACTCTGATTTAATTCATGAGTTTGACTCGAACATGAATTCCTTAATCAATATTGGCTCGTTAACTTTTATGCTTTCTGATATTTCTTCCTACCACATTTTTGGTTCTAATTTATCCAATCAAAGTAAATTTATTGATCTTGGTGTGATATATGACTCTAAATTCTCTTTTCAAAAACATTTAAATCACACCATTTCAAAGTCTTATTCCGTACTTGCGTTTATTTGACGTTTTAGTGCGGACTTTGTTGATTCATATACTCTAAAGTTGTTATATATATACGTCTCTGGTGCGTTCGAAGTTGGAATACGCCGTCTTTATTTGGAGACCATATTGTGCTTGTCATATTAGTAGGCTTGAACGTGTCCAGAAAGCTTTTGTGTGTTATGCTTTGCGTTCTTTAAATTTCACTGATCCAATTCCATCCTACAAAAGTCGGTGCTTGCACATAAATCTAAAATCACTAGATATTAGACCGACTCTTCTCTCCATGACTTTCCTTTCGATTTGATAAATGGGGTTGGTTATTGACTCCCCATCGCTACTCGAGAAAATCAATTTCAATATTCCTCAGCGAAGTTTACAGGATCATGATTTTTTCTGGTTAGGAATGGTAAGAACTAATTCTGCTTCCAATGCTCCGATTTCTAGAACTCTGGGTGATTTTATTTGGCTTTCAAATCATACTAGCCTGGATTTTTTTCCACAAAGAATCACTTCAAATTGGTTCTAAATGAATTGTTGAACTAAATTCTTAGTATTATCTAATAATCTTCCTCTGTAAATTATAAGAAATCTTTTAGTTATCTTTTTCATTCACTCATTACAATGAAACGAGTTAATTATAAGTTTAATTGGACTTGGACTAATTTATTTAGCATTAATCTTTTTTCATAGTCTGTAAGAAATACTGTATTTTTTAGACTATTCATTAATTAAATAAATAAATAAATAAAATTGTAGATCCCTCCAATTGTGGAACAACATCAAACCGCACGCTCTAAATAGGAGGAGAGCTCGACCAAACACCCAAAACAGGGTGCCTTGAACGCCAGAGCCAGAGAAGAACAATCTCCGTGAGACTCTCACCAAAATATAAGTGTTATGCATCCGTAGAACTCTTCGTGAGCCGTCCAACAATTACGCGACTAGCTAATGTCGCTAAAGGACCTAAAGCTGTTTATGGTGCACGATATAATTTTCCCGAGTATCTGGTCGTTTCGCCTCAGACCACTTTCTCTTATGGTGGTTTAAATCAAAGCAAAGAAGAGAGCATTTCCTAATTGCCATTGCTCGAGCTCCATTTATTTATTTAGCTCACCTACTAAAAAAAACATTTAAATACATAATATCATCAACTACATTTTTACTTTTGACATTTTTTCCATTCTCAAATTATTTATGCTCGCACACATTTCGTTGCTGCAAGCAGGGTGAAAGTAAAATTATGTGGCAAGCATAATTTGCTTATGTGAGAAATGTGAAATGCTAAATGATTAAAGTGCAAAGTGGAGTAAAATCACACTGCATTATACTAATATAATAATAACAAATTTAAATGGATAAAAAATGTTGCGGATCTTTTATGCATAAAAATGAACGGCAAAACAGGTCATGGCTGGGTTGGGAGTGAAAAAATTGTTAAGTGCGAAGCTTAGCAAAGCAAAATAAATGAAGCAAAATTCTTTTTAGAAAAGGTTATAAATTTTCTTCTTCAAGCGGACTCTAAAGACGCTTAAGTTCTCGACGCTGGCTGAAGAGTCAAGTGTAAAACTGTTCACCAAGATTGAAAGAGATTGGAGCGAAATATTTGCCTAGGAGTATTTCTCTGATATAAGGGCTGCTTTCATATTTTGCGCTCAATTATGAAAATAAAGTAAAATAAGAATGAAAATGGATTTATTGTATTTCAAAACATTCGCTTTGGAAGTCGATACACTTTTGTATTCGCTTGAACCAATGTTCAAAGCTCAAAGCTCATCATAAATCCTCTATGTTAGAAACCAGATTCGTCCACGGAATTTCCAATTTCACATAAAAATCCACATTTTGAAGGCCTCGAGTCTGTTCATGTCAACGATTTTGAGTGTCCAACATGCCATGCCACATAAGAGCACGGACTACACATAACATTTCTCAAAACGAAGTTTAAGATTCATATCGGAGTCATGGCAGCTTAAGACGATAAAGACTTTTTTACTCAAAATCGTAATTTTTATTTAATAAAAAAGTTATTAAAGTTAATAAAAAATTATTCCGAAGTAAAATTGCGCCCACTCACTTCACACGTATTCACACACTCGTCCAATCAGTTGGAAACGAAGTAACATGAGTGAAGGCGGCGTTGACTTTTTTCACCAACACAGTCTTTCCTAATCACGGTTAGGTCAGCAAAACAGCTGGTTCCTTCAAAGTCGCTGAGAGTCTGAGCGGTCACACCTCTACATTCAGTACAACATGGATACAACATATGTATGAACGCAGATTTTTTGGTGGATGGGCTCTTGGAAAGTTGGCCGAAGATCCACTTTTTTATCGAAAAATTGTGTTCAGCGACGAAGCTTATTTTTGGATCAATGAGAAGAATTGCAAGAGCTACCAATGTATCCAGAAAAGGTCACAGTTTGGTGCGGTTCATTGGTGCGGAGGTATCATTGGACCGTACTTCTTGAAAGATGCTGCGAATCGTAGCGTAACTGTGAATGGTGAGCGCTACCATGAAATGATATACAACTTTTTTCCCCCAAAATGCAAGAGCTTGACTTGCATGACATGTGGTTTCAGCAAGACGGTGCCACATGCCACACAGCACGCGTAACAACGGACTTATTGTGAGGCGAGTTCGGTGAACATTTTATTTCACGTTCGGGACCTGTCAAATGGCCACCCAGATCGTGCGATATAACGCCTTTGGATTATTTTTTGTGGGACTATGCTAAAGCTCATGTCTATTCAGACAAGTCTGCTTCAATTAACGCATCGGAAGACAACATTAAAGCATTTATATGTGAGATACCGGCCGCAGCATTGGAAAGAGTATGCCAAAATTGGACTAAGCGGATGGACCATTTGAAGCGCAGTCACGGTCAACATTTGCATGAAATAATCTTCAAACATAAATTATATGGACTGTACTATCGATTTAACTAAAAATTTTATTAATTTTTCTGAATTTTACGTGTGTTTTTTTGAAAAACTTTCCTATAGCTCTTAAAAAATTACCCTTTATGTACAATACATACAATATATAGCTGCGGAATTAGTAGAAAGTCAGTTAAACTAACCTCGCTTGCATTACCTAGGTTAAGAAAAGTGGTTAGTTCCTCTATTCGCTAGTCACTTGCGACACTGGCACTTATTCATGCCATTATGGGTTCTTAATATATGAGAAACAACTGTGAAGTGCGAGAACACCAGCAAGGCTTCCTACTTTAGACATCAACTACACCGCAGGATCATGTGCGCCCCAACTTGTTATTGTCATTAAGAACTAGAATAGAAACTATGCGAGGGGCAACAGCAAATTGAAAGTGTGACTAGAGGAAGAAGGAGAAGAACAAGACGTTGAGAATAGCTTGAACCTGCCACTTATGTATGAGGTACTTAAATAAGTTGCATGCAACCAAATGCCAACCCACTAACTAAAGCAGCAACCAATTCAACTGAATTCAGCTTATTGTAAGAATGGCAGTTTTTGGTTAGCTGTGGTTGTGTTAACATTTCCATGTGTATGCATGAATGTATGTGTGTGTGCGTGGTTTGTATGTAGCTGCTGTGAGTTGGAGTTGCAAAACTTTATCTATGAAATTCAAACAAACAGCAACGCGTTACTAAAACATGCCACATACAGTTAAATATCATAGAAATGCTCGAAAAGGCAAATGAACGCGAACTCACGAACACACCAGCAGATATGCAGACAGACAGACAGTCAGACCGCCTTGCGGATAGTAGACAGATGCTTCTCGGAATGGCAGCTACTGTTGGTAACAATAAAAGTCAAATATATTTAATAGCTTAAGTTGAGTTGAGTTTGGAGAGTAGAGAGTCATATGCTATGCTGTGCTGTGCAATGCTATACTGTGCCACAGCACAAGAGGCACAATAAGCTTCCAGAGTTGCTTGCAAAAGTTTATGAGCTACGCCTTTAAGGCAGTGAATGCAATGCTCCTACGCCTCACCCGCAATGTAGGCTACAACAAGCAATTATTTTGCATATGTATAAACTCAGTTGAAGCGACCAAGTTGAATGAAACTGAACTCAATTTGAACTCAACCACGAAACTCAATTTTACCGAAATCCTCTTCTTCCCCGAACAGCTTTCCATTGACGAATATGAAGAACCGATTCTTTGTGTGCTTTTGCCATTCATATTTACTTGTATTTAGTTATGGCTTAGAGTTTTTGTTTGTATAACCGAGCATAATAGCGCATAGCAACAATTCGACAGCTGCCGAGAACAATAGAGATAATGATAATAATAATAATAAACACTAAAGAAAAACTTTGAATATGTATGGAAAAAGTTTGCGATAATCGAGAGTCGTAAACGCGCAATGAAGGGGGGCTCTCTCAGCATTGACAATTGGAAACGGTTATGATAATGTTGTATCAAAAATACTAATCTACAGAATAAATACTTACGAGCTTAATACGCAGATTGGCAAAAGCATCTAGTATCAGCTGCTGCGAATAGTTTTCTGAGAACAGTTTTAACTCCCCGAAATCTTCCAGATGAAAAATCATTGCTTTCGTCGACGGAACCCCAATCTCAAGGCTCATCTGCATATTTATACCGTTCTTAAGATAAGATAAAATGAAATAAGTCGGCATACACGAATAATGAGGAAAAGTTCCAACTCTTGGTTAAAGCCGGTAAGATTACTATCCCAACAGACAAAACTAACCATTGAAAATTAAAATAAAATCGATGGCCTTATATCGAGGTTTAAAATAGGAGCATAGCAATTTTTTTTCTATTACAAGCGCGTCACAAAAATTTGTTTATATCTCGATCGTAACAGTCTTTTTTTCTGTTTTGAGTTTTTGGAACAGTGGACAACGCAGTCATTCGTATACATTCTGCTGTAAACATGGTAAAGAAATTCAAGCCTCACCTTGCCGCACTCTGATATTTTGTATAAAGATACGAAATAGTTCTACTCTTAGAGAGTAGTAAATGAGTTCCTCTTGTACGCAGGCGATGCAATGCAGTAGTGACCAAGTAGCCAAGGATGATAGATTACGAGGCTTGGCCATCCAAAACAAAATTGTGAGAGTAACTTCGGCTGTTACGTCACCGGGGATTCGGCAACAGAATTCTGCCCACCAATTGCACACGTATTCACGCACCCGTCCAATAAGTCGTTGTCCAGACACAACGAAATAATGTGACAGAAAGATGTGTTGATTTTTTTATACCCATATCACCAATCCAACGCTCAGTTTTTTCGTAAAAAAAAACCGCCATCAAAATCCCATGACATAAGACAATCAGCTGATTGCTTCAAAATCACTGAGAGCTGGTTGACGGCGGCCTGATGTTGGCCACGCTTCTGCATTCTATACTTCGTGCAAGTACTCAGATCAGCATTTCTTTGAAGAATGCCGCAGTAATCTTGGACATAATTGCCATAAATTCTATATTATAAATATTTAAATAGGATGAGCGGCAGATGAGTACAACATGGGACTCTATTTTTGTATACTTTCTGGTTTTGGATTTAAATACCAATCAAAGTAGATTTAACTTGTCATTCCATTTAAAACCCCAGCATTTTCGCCAGAACAACTTTATATTTCAGGAATACTATAATCTAAAGAGGAAACACTTATTTTCGTCCTAATAGCTTAAAAAACTCTTTAAGACTCTCCGGAGTACTTAGCCGGTAGTTCACTCCTCTAGTTCAGACCCGGTTACAGGTTTGCGGGAAAGCGGTCCATTCTTTGCAGGTAAGAGAGACCTTTAGACCTGTAGCGAATTTAGTGCTGAAACCTGAAATATCTATTGTTCCCCCTTCATGGGTGCAGAGTATTTATTTGAACCCACCTCTCTTGATACATTTTAGTATTTGTCATATTTTATTGAGTTTTATTTCCTCCCTTGGTAAAATATGTTTCACCAGGTGATTATTCCGTTTATGCACTGGTGTGCATATTTCCTGGTTTTCTACAAACTTCTTCAAACTCGCTTTTACAGACCGACTAAGATTTCTAAAGTTGGTTTTCAATCCAGCCGGCCAAACTTCAACATTCGCTATTCAATGATTCAGTCCTGAAGACTGTCCAAAAGAAAAAGTACAGAAAGAAATGGAAAGGACAAAGATTCGAAAGTCTTGGTATACTGGTTGCTGTGAGCTGCGCATGTCAACAAGAATCAAACAAGATATTTCACCCATATCCATAAATTTTTATAAATGCCGTAGCTACAAAACACGTGTTTTGATGGACTCAAATACTAGCAAGCAAATACTAGCTCCGAAGCTACTATTATTGGATTACTATGCATTCTATAGAGTATCCTACTGTATCCAAAAGCTAGAAAAAGTGCTTGAAGTATTACAAAGACGGGAGGGAACGCAGTCAGTCTATACGCGGTAGATCTCTCCCTATTTTTAGGGTTTTTAAGTGTGCATAATCGATATCAGTCACGACAGATAATTAATTGGTGTAGCAGAACGAAAGAGCACCACAAGCTATTATAAGCCCTAGATAAGGACTTAGTGCCCTTCTTCACGATAACCGCTTAAGCGATTTTGACCGAGTATAATAAAGCGCCCCAGTGGTTTCTTTCACGTGCTAATAGGCGCCCTTAGTGCATTTCTACTGAACGAGTAACGAAATTTTCTGACTTGGCGTCTCCTGTTAGTTGTCGGTACTTACACGCCAAAAACTGTAAACTGGAAGAGGACCAGCAAGGCCACAGAATGGCTCGGGTTCCATAAAAATGTTTGTCGAGCTCTTACTACTCCGACCTTATTGCCTTCGAGCCCGCATCGACCAGGTACCCAACATAGCATAACTGTGACTTTGCTGCCAGAATCTCAAGAGTGTCGTCTTCTGTCGTTTCCATTTGCCTATATGAGCCCTCCAAACCCTTATCGAGGTTTATGTTGGCGCAGATAAAAATTGTTAGTACTTCATCTTGAAACGCAATTCAACGGGCATATTTGGTACTACATTCATATATACGACAGGTTGTCTTTGCCTCAGTCATCTTTGATCTTCTTTGCCACAGGTTGTCCCATTTACGTGTCTGGAATCAAGATATCGAAACTATTGTAATTTGCATAAAATTTTCTATTGAAAATGTTTAATTGGAACTTTTTGCCAAAGAAGATTTTTCTAGTCACAAAATCAGAAAAACCACACTTTTCGAACCCAGGGATCTTGCCCAGAATATCAAAGCTTGATATTAAGGGAAAACCCACCGAAAAGTTACAGTTCCAGCTCCGCCGACGGCACCAGCTTGTAAGAAAACATCAAGAGGAGACCATTCGAAGAGTTAAACGAATTCGCATTGATGATGTTATTGAGAGAGAAGCCTGCATTTGCAATTTATTTAGAGTAGTATGGAGGTTGTTTTAATATTTTCGATCACCACGGAACTAAAGACATACTCGCAATTTATCTACCTTGTGTTCAGCACAACGGCTGGACCGAAGAGTGTTTTCAAAGCCCTCATGGCGCATTCAACATTAATTGGAATTGCGTCAAAATGGAAATTCCTACTCTAAGCAAGTATGAACCTCACGAATTTCATCTCATCAGAGTATTCAAACACAGTAATCTAAACGACGCCGAATTGCTCCCACGACAGCCGGATTTACATTACTGAAACGACTCTGATTTTCATCCGAACAAAGATAACAGCATTCCCCATACTTGTATGGATGTTTCTGCTGCTTTAACAACAAAAATAACAAAAGACCGAACCAATTTTGAGTTTATAGCTTCTTGTCAACGGTACAAGGGCAGTTTTTTGTTTTACAGGGTTTACATTGATGGGGTTCTTGACACATTACTTTGCAAGCCCACGAAAAACCACACGCCAGAGACTTTACTTTAATGTTGAAGTTATTCGTAATAATGAAGAATCAGATTTGAGAACTTAAATTTAAAGGGATGATATAAAAAGTGGGTTCTTTTTTTGCGTTTTTGTTTTTTTTTTTCTTTTTTTGTTTTTTTTGTTTTTTTTTTGTTTTTTCATTTTTTTTGTTTTTTTTCTCGTTTTATTTTTGTTTTCTTTTTTTTTTTTTTTTTTGCAAACAGAGCCATAAAGATTAACAACTCCTCAGAACAGCAAAATTTATTTCAAACAAAATGAAGGGGATAAACATAAAAGTATGGAGAATTTAAGGCAGAAATGTAAATCAAGAAAACAATAGGAATAAGAAAAAAATGCAAGTATCATCACGAGCAACATATGCGATTGATCCACAACAGAGCGCACAGGCTTTGCATAATCGTATTTAAGCCGTTAGAAGGGGGTCAGGAGTGTACTACGACGTACTTAAGAACATTATACTGCGATGTACCTATGCAAATAAAATAAAAAAATATGCATATAGAGAGCTACACTTGCCTAAGTAAATGTAATGGTACATGAGAAATTGTTGGAGCATGGAGCATCTACATCTGTCCTTACATTCAATCAATATGAGCCAGCCAGTAAGTAAATATATACATACGAGTACTATGCGAAACTTTTTTCATTTATTATTGAATGAGAAGAAGTTAGGAAATAAAGAGAAAGGTAGAGCCTGCATATCCAAAGAGGAGCAGGTGGGAAGTAATAAAGCTCGGGCGATTCTAGCGTAGGTGTTCTGAAGGCAATGAGTTTCATATCAACTGAATATAAATAAATCTATTATACATACTCGTACAAATATTTATGAGCATATTGTAGCAAATGCCTCACAAAAAAAAAGTACAGGGTGGGCCATGTAAAATTTGCTTTTTGAATCGGCTATAAAAAAAAACTAATCAATATTTTTTCAAACTTTTTTCTTTATTTTGAAGATTGAACATTGTCATTTATGAATGAAAAATAATATCGTTCAAATGACTGCCACGACTGGCTTTACAGTAGGCCATTCGATCAACCCAATTTTTAAGCACATTTTCGATTGTTTGGGCTCCAATTTCATGAATGGCAACTTCGATTTCGTGTTTTAAAGCATCAATCTCTGGATGGTTCGCATAGCATTTGTCCTTAACGGCTCCCCACAAAAAATAGTCCAACGGGCTTAAATCACAGCTCCGAGGCGGCCAATTGATATCGGAATTTCGGCTGATTATTCGGTTTTCAAAAACGGTAGCCAAAAGTTCAAGTGTAACTTTGGCAGTGTGACAAGTTGCACCGTCCTGTTGAAACGAAATGTCGTCCATGGCATCCTCTTCAATTTTTGAAAACAAAAACTCGTTGAGCATGTCACGGTAACGCTCGCAATTTAGAGTAACCGCGGCTCGTCGCTCATTTTCGAAAAAAAATGGCCCGATGATGCCGCCAGACCAAAAACCGCACCAAACAGTGACTCGTTGAGGATGCATTTGCTTCTCTACAGTAACGTGTGGATTTTCTGAGCCCCAAATCCGTAGCCACCGATGTGAAAATCAGAAAAGGAGAAGAAGACTTACCACTTTGGAAATAGGTTTTCAATATTTCCCAATTTTGTTCAAGCGTTTATCGTCCCATTTCGTAAATGTCAAACCTTTAAGTAAATTATGAACACATTTGACATGTCATTTGTGTTACCATTCTCCAAAAAATAGGTGGTTCAAAAAGCAAACGCTATATGGCCCGCCCTGTACCATCTGCATCCCTCGCATACCGCTCGCCTTCTCTCTGTTCTCTTTACAGTTCGTATTTGGTTATCTTACATACACACTTACATACATATATATTGACTGAAAAGCACACATATTTATACTCACATACATACATAAGTAACTTAAGCATGCACACACATACTTACAAACACATTGATAATTTGCAGACATTGCAAAGGTCTTCGCCGAAATGTTCCCTTGCGGCTGTCATTTTTGTTTCACGGCAAACTCTTTTCCTATTCTTTTTGAGATTTCATTTCTTTCCTCCCTCACCAACAAGCAAGAAAAAAGAGACAAGACAGACAAGTGTCCGCCCTCATCAAGTTGCTGCCAAGTCACAATGACACCCTACTTTGTAAAAGAATTGACAGCAACAAGGAAGAAGAAGTAAACGAAAACAACACCAATAACAATAACACTTAGAGCCGTGTTGTTTATAAAAGTAGGTTAATAAGCTTGAAGTTTTCTTGTAGTAAACAATGTAGTGCAAATAATTTGCAAACAATAAAAAAGTAAAATACGAATAAAACGGAAATGAAATGAGTGAAAAATTCGTATTGGTGTTGTAATGAGATATTAATGTTAGAAAGAAAAAAAAATCGATGATAAGTAAAACCTTGCAAAAAGTCACCGAGTTGATGGATTTATTTTTTTGTTTTTTCTTCAATACCTACTCGCATATGGTTGAGACCTTTCGTGCGAATTTGGGTCGTTCAACTTGAGTGAGTGACTTTTTAAGCTTGAAGTAAAAACTCCTAATGACATTAGGCTAAAGGTTTAAAAAAACTTACCTAACGCAATTTTTGTAGATTAAAAGCCAATTTAAATGAATGTGAGTTTTTGCTTTATTTGGTTTTAAGCGCTAAACTAAGGTGTACTACAGAGTGGAGACTATAAAATGTTATGAAATGAATTCAAGATCGATCCTGCCTGTTTTTGAATGAAAAAAATTACAATATGTTTTTTTTTTTAATAAAACGCAAATGTTGTACCAGTCGGCTCGAGATCCAGACGTCCAATACTCGTGCCTTAAGTGGTCTTCCTGCAGGTTGTTGTTGTTGTTTTAACAGTAATATAAGCCCCATCAGTGTAGGGTATATCACCGGTCGTTTCCGTCTGGCTCATCTAAAGGTAGGAACAAGAAACATGCAGTTTCGACGGGTTTGGTCCAGAGGGAGAAGGGTGTTAGATGAGTGGGTTTGGTGGGGCATTTGAAAAGGTGGTCAGTGTCCTTCGGGGTGCCTTCACAGGCTGGACATATGTTTGGTAGTTCGGGGTCAATTCTGGACAAGTATGGTCGCCATTTTTGTACAGTCGTCAGCGTAAGAGATCAGGGAGGCTCTTCCTGCAGGTCGTCGTGTTTTAAGTTGACCTTTCATCACAATCTTTGCAAATCGATCGTTTGCTATTCTCTTTGCATTCTGATTTCATTCTTTTCTTCTCTTGTGGCTCCATTTCACAACTTAAGTGATTTGGCACATCTCTTGTATCTCCTTGCTTCGTTTAAGATCGCGCCTTGCGTAGCCAGCTATTGCTCGCATTTGGGCGGTGGATATTATTCGTTCTGTTATAACTGTACGGCTATAAAATGTAATGAAATTACTTCAAGTTCAAGTTCTTTCTATACAAACAGATCCTTCGTCATGCTCATATTTGTATCTGTTTTCCTCTGTCCATATCAAATGTGCTAGCATTAGCTGGAACAAAGCTTTTTGCGCACCCATCTCAACCCCAACGGCTTTTTCGTCTGCAGAGACTCCCAGTAAATTATTTGCTTAAAGTTTCTGTGAAACAATTTACCTCTCTAACTCGCTTTTTAATCAACTTTCATTGTAACTACATTGTAACTATGATACAAGGTGGCGCAAAATTAATCATTCAATTGTTTTTAAATAACTTTTCTACTAAATAAAAAAAATCATTTTGAGTGATAAAAATCTTTATTTTGCCCTTAACGCACTCCATTCCTTGTATGTTTGTCTACTGCAGCTGTCTAGTTCACAAGTGTCAAACTTTGTTGACGTACGGCGCCATTTGCAAAAAGTATAAATCTTCCGACAGGGTGATTACTTTTTCACCATTTGCGAACGGGTCAAAAATGTATGTTGTGGTAGGAGTGGAGAGGTAAAATGCCCTACAAAAAAATATTTCTCATTAAATTCTACTAAAGAATTCTGAGGACAAAAATTATTTGAGTATACATATTTGAGGTCGTTGAAGTCTTATGAGACATACATAATATCTTCGATAAACTATTCGTACTTTTGTCTAAAATTTTAAGACTTTAACCGTCCGTGAAAAAATGTCAGACCATCTGAACTAGTAGCATATTCGGCAACGTCTATTCGGAAGACATCTGCTTTCTCAATTATTAGCATTTGTTTTTGTTAAGTAACAACGGACATACCTTCTGAAGCCTTTTCCAATATCAAAATATATACTTTTGCTCTGCTCTGCCCACAATACCATGCGAAATTTTCAACCTTTCAATTCAAATGTTCTTTTGCAAATTATATTCTGGCAGCGTCAAAATGGATATCTTCCCGCGATTTCGTGCTTTCAAATTTGGTTAATACCGCCCGACAATTTGAAGAGATTTTTGGTCAAAAGAGCTGATGGCTTGGTGTTAATATATCGAACAATTCGTCTGCCATCAAAGGCGTTATTCAATTTCCACTACAACTTTCCAATATCTGGCTATAGTTATAGTGCCTAAGACCTTTGCCTTAGTTTCTTGCCCCGATTGCTTAGCCACATATCTCTTTATACGAGTATATAACTATCAATTCCCGTTTCTTGATAGTTATGTACGCAGTACTTGAGTTTGCAAAATGTTCTCTAAAAAAAAACTAGCGCAAAGTAAAAGGACCGGTTGAAGGAGATTGGCCTTTGGAGACAACTTCCTGTAGAACATAGTAGCATCTTCAAGCAGATCTGCCCATCCTTCTCTGTTATTCGCACTGAACTCTCCATCCGCAAACTGCTTTGGGATCGGGAGATATTAATATTTTTTCCGATGGTCAAGCTGCGATCAAGGCCCCGTCGTCGCTGTATTGCACCTCTCTTCTGGTGAACTCCTGTAAAGAGGAACTCAAACGTCTCGAACGTGCAGGAAACGTTTCCCTTATCAGGGTTCCTGGGCACAGGAATATAGAGGGAAATGAAATTGCCGATGAGCTTGCCAGAAAGGGGTCGGCAGAACCGGTTCCAGCTGTCCCCTTCTCAGACATCGGTGTCCCCTTGGCCGTCGTTAAAAACGTGAGGAATTAATTGATTTTCTTTTTGCCATTTCCAATTTTTTTTTAATCATTAGTGTTTGTTCTTCTTCCAATTTACAATATTTACCGTTTCATCTCATGCCTTTGTAATAAATGAATCGTGTATCGCCAATACGATTTATCACTTCCTATGCGACTGTATGTATTTACATAGGCAGTGAACTTTTGCAAAAATAATCATTACATACCTATGTGTGTATGTGTACTATATTCGTGAATGTTTGTTTACACTGCAATCAATTTTATTAACAAGCTACGCAAAGGGAATGATCAACGGCCGCGCAGTATCGGATGGATGTGTCCATATACTACGTAATTACATATCAAATTAATCATGGGAAAAAGTGCGATGGATGTCATTGCTCCGAACTCCGTAATGTAATTTGTGGGACATTAGCTATTGGTGGTAATAAATGAAAGATGGTTAACCACTGACGGCTCTTCGTGCGTGGATTCAACTCTGAATAACCCTCTGCACATAGGGTAACTTTCTAATTAATTGAGCACTTTACACTTCAATTCATATTTGATTTTATATGCCTTACTATATTATTTCGTTATATTTTACTATTTTCGCAAGGCTATATTCAGTCACGTTGTTCAAAGTCATTTTGCGTTGTAATAGATGTTATTTGTATTTCTATTTGTCAGTTTTTATTGTGCAAACTTACCTCCTTTTATGATTTTTTGTACTATGTTAAGCCCTTTTATGTACTGTTGTGCTATGTTAAGTAGTTTTATGTTTCGTTGTGCTATGTTAAGTTGCTTTACGTTTCGTTATGCTATGTTAGGCGCTTTTATGTATTGTTGTGCTATGTTAAGTAGTTTTATATTTTATTGTGCTATGCTAAGTTGATCTACGTGTTGTTGTGCTATTTTATATGGTATTTTGTTGTGCCATGCTAAGTTGTTTTACGTTTCGTTATGCTATGTTAGGCGCTTTTATGTATTGTTGTGCTATGTTAAGTTTTTTTCATTTTTTTATGCTATGTTAGGTCCTCTTATATTTTGTTATGCTTTATTATGTTATTTTATGTAAAGTGAAACAAGTTGCGTTTCCTGAAGTCATTTGGTGTTATATGATATTCAGCCCTATCATAGAATTCGTCGTAGAAAACCTTCGAATACGAATGCCTAATACGAATACGAGAAAATTGTAATCGTGGGTTCCATGTGAACATGAAAAGAGTGCTGCCAAATTCAAATGTCAAGTTTTGATATTTCGACAACAGCTCACTTCAATGTAAACAAGTTTAAGTTTTATTGAAGACAGCGCAAGGTCAGCGAGGTAGTCGTCCATAACTCCAGTTCTACGACTATCCTCTGTTTTACGGATTCTTGTGGAGGGAGACTATCAACACAGAGTTGGCAAAGATTTCGACATTTAGCTATGTGCTAAAAGATGTATTGGTGTCACTACAAACTCGATTGTGTCCTCAGTAGGTAAATCTCGACATGAGTGCCAATGAAAAACGGGAAAGCAAGATGGAATTTAAAAAATATATACAGTGGCACAGTAAAGTCTACATACCCCATTGAAAAGCGAGGTTTGGAGATTTCTGTGAACATTGTAGCATTAGAATATATTCCAAACAAATCCAATCTAACAACAAACAATAAATTTTAACAAAAAAATTTTAATCCAAAAATATTTATTAACAAAAACAAACAAAATTCATTTTCCAAACACAGAAAAGTCTGCATACGGCTTTGTAGTGGAGTACACAAAATGCAGTTCTGTACTCAAACAGTGCTACCAATCACTTCAGGCGCCTTTACTAGATACCGTTAGTTAGAAAGAAGTTTAGTTCTTCGATATTTATATTGTAGCTGTGTTAATTTAACCAAAATGGGTAAAGAAATCTGTGTTAAAGTACGTGAGCTAATTGTGAAATATTATAAGGAAAAAAATCTTTAAGAGAGATTGGAGAACTGGTCGGACATCCAAAATCAAGCACTCAAACAATTATTCGGAAATATAATCACACTAATAGTGTAGAAAACAAACCAAGAAGTGGTCGCCCACCTAAACTGACTCCTCGTGCTAAGCGAAAAATATTGTTAGACGTGCAAGAAAATCCAAGAATAACAGCAATAGAAATTGCAAAAACCCTGAAAAATCAGGATATTGCTTCAGAGCATCCAGAAACGGTGAGACATTTATTGAGAAGCAATGGAATCCACAACCGTGTGCCTCGAAAGAAGCCATTCATCAGCAAAATAAATATGGAGAAACGAGTCGAATTTGCTAAGAAATATATTGATGCATACGAAGATTTTTGGGCTAATGTTTTATTTAGTGACGAAAGCAAGTTCAACGTGTTTGGCTATGATGGCAAACAAAAAGTATGGCGTCGAAATAATGAAGCATTATTGCCCAAAAACTTGCTTCCTACGGTGAAGCACGGTGGTGGCTCCATAATGGTTTGGAGTTGCATGTCAGCGGCTGGGGTGGGTAATTTAACATTTATTGATATTAATATGGAACGCATATACCATTTGGACATTCTCAAAGATAATTTGAAGCAATCCGCGAGTAAACTGGGTCTTACGGCGGGTTGGTACTTTCAGCAAGATAACGACCCAAAACATACCGCTGGTGTTGTCAAAGAATGGCTACTATATAATGTGCCCCATCAACTTCATTCCCCACCCCAGTCACCGGATTTGAACCCCATAGAGAATTTATGGGATGAATTGGATCGTCGCATTAGGAAAAGGACAATTAAAAATAAACAGGACCTCAAAAATGCTTTACTTGAAGAGTGGAATTTAATTTCGAATAATTACACAAAAGTATTGGTAAATTCCATGCAAAATAGATTAAATGATGTTCTAGAAAGTCGTGGCGGACCCACCAAGTATTAATTCTGTTGTCTTTTTATTTCCTTTTAAGTGAAACACATTCTTTTTACAAAGTATGCAGACTTTTCTGTGTTTTGAAAATGAATTTTGTTTGTTTTTGTTAATAAATATTTTTGGATTAAAATTTTTTTGTTAAAATTTATTGTTTGTTGTTAGATTGGATTTCTTTGGAATATATTCTAATGCTACAATGTTCACAGAAATGTCCAAACCTCGCTTTTCAATGGGGTATGTAGACTTTACTGTGCCACTGTATATAGATTTTTTAGCATCATTGTGTATGTGGATGGGACGTACATTAAAATTATTATTTTGCCACTAAAGAAAAATTCCTCTACTACAACCGGAAGGGCTACTACAGTACCAATGCCATGATTGATTTCTCCTTTATTAGCTCCAACAAAGTGGCGTACTGCTGCCGTGTTGTTACAACTTTACACCTGTGGAAGTCAGATAAAAGTGCATATACTTCAAATTGTTTTATTATTTATAGTTTAGTTACTGTAGGAGTTACATTTTACAGCTTTTTTATTTGTTTCCTTTTAAATCCTCTTTTTATTACTAGTTCTAATTTTTGTCCGTTAATCTAACATAGTCGTAGAAAAATTGTACGAAACTCTACGTTACGAGTGTATTCAGTGAACGCTACTCAATTTCTTAGTTTTTACGAAAAACAGTCTGCGATGAATTGCATTATAAGCCCTATTATCTTGCGCTACATTATGTTATGCTAGATAAAATAAAAACTTATGTTAGGTTGTTCTACACTGTTTTTTGCTATGTTATTTTATGTTATGTTTTATTATGTTGTGCAGCGTCAAATTATTCATTATAATATTAATATATATTACTTAGGTTATCCTTTGCGTTGTTATTTTATTTTACTGTTTTATTGTGATTTTATTTAGATTCAAAAAATTTGGTCACTTGCTTGGTTACTTTGGTTACTTTAATTTAACTTAATTTTGCGTACGCATACGTACATTTGTTTACATAAAATAAATATCTCCGCCTTTATTCGACTAATTTTCTTTCCCTTTGTTCGCTTGCATTGTTGCAGCTTATTTATATTAGCAGAATGAGGAGTGAAACAAGTTCAGCTTAATTAACTTCTTTTTGCGTGTGCCATGATTTTCTGGCCTGCAGCAATATGTCTATAGACCTATTATCCAGATACACAATACCTGTTGTTTGTATGAATACCCCTTTACCAAATGTGAGTGGTGCAGGAGGCAGTCAGTTGGTGAGTGCTGCGGCTGCCGGCGAGATTTTTGAATAGACAACACAACAATCCACCTGCCTTTCAGTTTGTAGGCTTTTGAATGAATAAGTAATGAAGTTGTGCGTGTGTGAGTAAGTGAATGAGTTAGGCAGTGCGTAAGGACTTGAAGCTTTAAAAGGCTTGAGGCAGCATTAGGGCGAATAGACAATGAAAATGAGAAACAGAGAGACAGAGAGAGAGAGAGAGAGAAAGAGATAACGTGGGTTAGGGATATTGTGGTTGTTACTTTGAGGAACCGACTTTTGCTTCAATTGCGCTTTATTGTCTTCTGAACAGCATGCTGGGGATTCAAAGTTATAAAAGCCGTTCGATTTTTTGTTTTAATGGACTGTTAGGTAATTTCAATCATCATTGAAGTGAGCAATATTACCCTCTCATACTCCTGAAAGTAGAATCGATTCCCTATCAAGTTTTGTGCCAGCAAACAAACGAATGCCCAATGCTCATATTAACCATTTTCTGGTCTGGATTTGCTGCAATCAGCATTCAAACGCACAAATATCATTATTCAGCAGAGGGTGGCGGACAATCGTTGAACAAAATCAATAATAACAAAGAGCGGAAAGCGGCTAAGGGGAAAAAATAACCAATAAGCAAATTGTCTATTAGGAGCATTTAACCCAGTTGTATGTGAATGTATGTGTGAATACTTGCCCAGAAGATAATTAAAAGTTCGTTGGCCACTTCAGTTTGCGGAAGCTGATTGACATGCCAGCCCTCATCATCTTTACATTAAATTGATTGCTTTGCCAGAATGCCAAATAATCCATGCTCCAGAGGCAAGATATAAAAATATTTCGAATTCTTGAAGGAATACTAATAAAATTAGTGCAATCACGTAAATTGGTTTCAAACTCGTAATCTATGCTACTCTTTATCGTTGCGGTAACTCCTTTTTCCGGTCCTTGTAGGTAGGTAAGATGGCGAGAGTACCCCAGGTACACTTCAAGTAGCACTTACGTGCCGTTTTGATACCATAACCACCACCTGTGAAAAGGTTAAGAGAAAAAAACCGTCTACAGCCATCCAGTGCTGTTGATGTGGTGAAGGAGAGAAAAGGGATCTAGGCTGGAGAATTTCTTCAAGTCATCTCCACGCTAAGGAATCTTAAGCGCCTAGCCGCCAGAGCGGGATATTTGCAGAGAAAGTGTTCCACAGTCTCTTTCTCTGCAGGATCCCCACAGCTTCTGCAATAGGGGTTGTACGGAATTTCAAACTTCTCCGCATGAGTACCGATCACCCAGTGACCAGTGAACACCGCAGTCAGTTTGGAAATTGAATGGCGGGGGATTCCCATCACCTTAAGCGTTCTGTTTCTATCGTATTGGGGCACGATGAGACAGTCCTCCATCCGTCTTGCGTTTTTTCTACAGGTAGAAAGAAATTGTATAGTTTCCCTTTTAATATGTTTCATTTACAGGTTGGGACGAAAATTTTAAATAAAAAGTCGACATTTATAATTTTTATACCAAACAACAAACTAACTTTTATCAATATTATTACTGTAAACCACTCCTGGCAAAGTGAGCTGCACGTGAACTCCGCACACATTGGGCAAGTGCAGAAACTTGTAAGGTGGCGAGATCGTTCTGGCCGCGGTTGGATCGGAGGCGCTCGAGGAAATCTTTAAAGATTCGAATATTGTCGGTACCCTTACCGAACATTGTACACGCATGCTGCGAACCTCAGCGTTCGTTCTAGTGCATTTTGACTCTCACTTCTTTGCTAGGCCTACTACACCTAGATATTAGCCACCTTATTAATTTTCCCATTAGGATTAAGCGGCTAAGACCACCGTAACTTAGTTGACGCTCGGTCGCCATATCCCTCCATTTTCTATGTCCTATTCCTCGCCCATTTTTCCAATGGTTTCACAATGGATACACTGGATGAACTGCAAATCTTATAGCTATGATGGAAAGCCCAAAGGGTATTTTGAATTTTTCTGTATAAATAAAAATTGAGAAATGGTCGGCCAAAGTTCGGTTATTTTTTTGGCCGAACTGAAAATTAGTTGAACTTTTCTGGCCGAACATGGTCGAAGCCGAAGCCGAGTTTCAATATAACACGACTCCAGCATCGCCTTAGAGGTAATCATAGACCTAACCAATATATATAAAATAACGTTAAAAAAAATTAACCACAATAATATTTTCTTACCGAAAAGTAAAAATCAATTCCCTACTTTAAAAACCAGAAGGTAATAAGTCTTGCACAAAAACTTTCACACCCTACAAAGACTTCCATATTAAAAGTTTTTACTTCACCTCAAAAAAATATAGTTTATTGTACAAGGTGGCGCAAAATTAATCATCCTATCGAAAGATGTACAATTTTTGCAAATGGCGTTGTACGCTAATCATATTTTATACTTGCGAGCGAGACACATGCAGTAAATCAACAGAGAGGCAACGGAGCGCGTAAAGGTTAAAATAAAGATTTGTATCACACAAAATCATTTTTTTGTTTTCTAATTTAGTGAAAAAATTATTCAAAAACCAAATTGGATGATTAATTTTGCGCCGCATTATATTATGCTCGAACTCTCAATCGCATAAATGGAAAAAGAGAAAGTTTATAAGAGGCATCACTTAGTTTGCTTCTGAAAGGGCTTAGTATGGGCCCACAGAAATTAAATCGGATTTAAAAGGCGTGGAAGGGTTACTCAGTCATGATTTGACCCACTATACTGAACTCATAAGAAAAATATTTTATTCTGGCTACTCAATTGCTGTACGACCTCTATGCCAAAACCAACTCAGATTCATTCTTACTTACCATACAAGAATCCTATATATTCTAATACTTATTGCAGTTGATACGGAAGTTTCGAGCTATGAATGATCTCTCATCTCTTACCTGCAAGAAAAAAAAAGAGAGAGAAAAATTATAATAGAATTCAAAAGTGATAATAAAGTTGGTTAAATATTTATAGGTATATTACAATAATTAATAAAGTTACTACAAAACATAATTGAGTTATTATGACTCTAAACATTTTTGGAAGATGCAACGCCGAAAATATTATATTTCTTAGCACGAATTTCTCATTGAACGTATTTCTACACAGCCCTCCACTGGTGTAAGGAGGTTAATGCGAGCCAAATGAGTTATTTCAAAAAAAAAAGTTAGAGCGATTATGAGATTTCAACGGAGCCATAGTGGATTAAAAATAGATAATTCAGCAGGTTTTGATGTCTTACCTCAGCAACCTCATAACTACAGACATGTCACGCTAGTGCTTTTTCAGTACAAAGACCGAATTGGTCGCGAAACTAGCGTGTGCTACGGACCTTCCTCTTTTAAAGCTCGCCACTGTGGTGTATTGGAGCACAATTTTCACTCAATCACAGGGTAAATCTACTAGAAAAAATTTAGCCAAACTATTCTCAACGCTTCGATATATTTTGCTAAAACAGACACGAAAGTTATGGTTATTACAAGGTGGCGCAAAATTAATCACCAATGTTGTTTTTGAATAACTGCATTTCGACCTTTACGCATTCCACAGCTTAGCTGTTTATATACTGCAGCAGTCTAGTTCAACTGACCAAATGACGTACGACACTATTTACACAAATTTTAAAAACTCCCCATAGGGTGATTGATTTTGCGCCACCTTGTAGTATGAAAATACAAAAATGCTCTCGCTCTAGTTGGTA
Organism: Anastrepha obliqua; assembly: GCF_027943255.1. Lineage (NCBI taxonomy): Eukaryota > Metazoa > Arthropoda > Insecta > Diptera > Tephritidae > Anastrepha > Anastrepha obliqua. Next base: position 38,916,324 of record NC_072896.1, read on the forward strand.
AGCTCTCGCTACTTTTATTAAAGTGATACTGCACTGTCCGGTTTCCCAAGACTCAGTTGTAAACTCTAGTTTCAACATCGGGCCTGACAAAAACAGCTTAAATCCAAGCAACTCAGGGTCAAGAGCTAAGGTTTATGTGAAAGTCAAAGTCAAAGGTGATATGCCTCACTTTTCTATTGAGGAATCTATCAAAGGTTTCTAAAATGATGTAGTTTATTAGCATCGTTGAGTCCTTTAGTTAATTCTTCTTCTTGATCGGAGCGATAACCGCTTAAACGAATTTGGCCAAATTTAACAAAACCAGCCGTTTATTTCTCGTACTTACGGGCGCCAGTTGGATAAACTAAGTGAAGCCAAGTCTGCCCTCACGTGATCTATCCAAGGTAGAGGAGGATTTCACCTTGCACTACTGCAAGTACCGCGTTGCATACTTTCAGAATCGGAGCTTGTATATATTCCTAGCTCTATGTTGTCTATGTAAGAATCTTTCACTCAAATACTCAAAAGGGCGTCTCGTCGGAAATTGTCTTCGTCTGAGCTTCTGCGCCATACGATAGGACGGACATGATGAGAGCCGTTAGTTTCCTACGTGTGTGCCGATATGCGAGTGGGCGGACGGTTTAATTAATGACACGAGGTACTTTTTCTTGCCCCGTTGTCCTCAAGTTATTACTTCGAATTTTTACGACAATGCAAATCGAAAGTTTGAACGCTGCCTCGCTTAACCAGTTGACTAATTTTGAAACACACGGCTAAGTTCTTCAAAGTCCTTTTTTAAGTAAAATACAAAATTTTGAAGTAACTCTTGTCGTCAACAGGCTTTAAATTGAAATCGACTCATTTAAGGCCACAATTGCGCGGTTGAGTGTTTGGCCGAACTCCTTCTCATTTTTGTAGTGTGCGTCTTGGTGTTGTTCCACAAATGGAGGGACCTACAGTTTCAAGCCGACTTCGAACGGCAGATATTTTTATGAGAAGCTTTTTCATGGCAGAAATACACTCGGAGGTTTGCCATTGCCTGCCGAGGGGCGACCGCTATTAGAAAAATGTTTTTCTTAATTTTGGTGTTTCACCGAGATTCGAACCTACGTTCACTCTGTGAATTCCAAATGGTAGTCACGCACCAACCCATTCGGCTACGGCGGCCGCCTATTATTCAATATGCAAAGGATTTATGTCCCATGATTTTCACACTCAATTTACAAATTTAATGGCAATCCTTATACTTACACACATATTTATCCACACTTCTACTTTACAAAACTGGCAGTGAATTTGCGTTGGTGGTGGGAAAAAAGTGAAAAAATAAATTATAATAACAACAAAATGTTTATGACACACAGCAAAGGGCCATTGTGAAGTGGAAAATCGAAAAAAAGGAAAGAAAGCACTTGTCAGACAATAAGGCAGACCTACGCGATGATCCGATGATGGCTGCCCTAGTAGCAAACAGCACAAAGGATAGGAATGAAACAAAAAAAATTAAAAATTGTTTGAATGCAAAGACAACACAACTGTCTTCTTGAATGTTTAAGCGCTAACGGTGTCATTCGCAAAGCGCTAAGCGCTCTTTAAGTTTTCAAGATGATCAAGGGAGGAAATGTAGATATGAGCATGACAGTGCGCTAGTTACTAGCGATTGATGAGTTGTGATTTGAATATTAAAATTCATTGAGCTGCAGCTGGTGGGCGGTGTACATAAATAGAAAAACAATTAACTTTCCTTTCCATAAGAAAAGGACGTTGTCAGGCCTTCACGCAGAAGGATAATCTCAGAAAAATATAAGAAATTAACAAATAAGAAACTTACAATAAAAGAACGTCTAGTACAAATATCTCGATTTTATTTCAACGAAACAGGGTAGTCTGTAGCAACAGGTCACAGAACAACCAAAACTTGCAGCTCACAACCCAAAATATTGGCTGAACTTTTATGGACGAGCGGAAATCTCTTTGAAAATTGCAAATTGAATTAGTAAATACCAGTAATTTTTTTATTATTTTTATTTGCTTCACCCACGGCAGCGGTGAATGTCAAGCTGCATCTATTACCGATTGAGACCTTTAGCAAACAACTGGTGGCGAAATCGGCACTAGGTTAAGAGAATCTTCTTACTTAGCCACTAACAGGAAGGGTCACACAAAAATATTAGACGAATGCCTCTTCTTATATCAAACAACAGACTTTTGTAACTCAGTAGAGCTGCACTTAAATACATCCTTTTCCACAACTTACCCAACGAAATAAAGATTGGGACAATACGGTAATGGACAATAGATGTGGAGTCAGTATCTATACGGGTGGTTCTAAGCTCAATGACTACGTAGGCGGAAGCTTTCACTCTGTGGAAATGAGTGCCAACATTTCCTTCCGGTAACCGGATCATTGTAGCGTATTTCAAGCTCAAATTCTGACTATCAGAGAAAGCCTGTTGGTCTTAAAGAAAAGTGTTCACAGAACAGGAGAAATAAATATGTATATATTCAGATAGCCAAACGGCCCTAAAATCATTACAATCACCTAATATTAACTCGAAGGCCGTAAAATAATATATCGACCTTTTGATAGAACTATCACAGAACTTTACAATGAACCTGCTCTGGGTGCCGGGTCACAGCGACATAGCAGGCAACTGCAAAGCAGATGAACTAGCGAGATTGCGTACTACATTACCGATAAAGAGAACATGCCTATACCTCCAGCAACTTGTAAGCTACTAATAAACAAACACAGCAGACTAGAAGCATCCTATAACGAATATTGCAGAAGCTGTAACGACATTGAAGAAGAAGAGGCTACAGAACAATTTCTTTCGGGTGTATGGCTCTGGGTAGAAAAGGTTCAATATTCTAGGAAAACGTTTTTTGAATAACTTGGCCAGAAGTAGCCAATTTAAAACTATATAACAAGAAGTGTTAGATACATTAATGCGCCGGTTAGTTCAGCTCTACACTGTCGAGTGAGGAGAGGGGACAGCCCTGGTGGTATCACAATGGGTCTACAGCAGGCCTAGGTGTGTCAATTGGCAACCACAATGCCTACATACCTACGTAACATTTAAAACGAGTGACTAACAAACAATGGCAAATATGATTGATTGACAATTAACTACATAGGTTTTGCAAGATCTGTTGATGTTTGACGGTTAAGCCGACTATGGCTAGGTTTCTTTTTATTTGGGAGCCTTCTCATCATAGGATTTCTGTGCGTCAATAGTCTGTTTTTTTTTTTTGTGTCCTCTGCTGGCGCCTTTTATTGTCTTGACAATAGTATCGATGCCAAGGTCGCGATGAATATCTGCGTTAGGTATGTATCCAGGTCACGATCCTAAATATTTTTGACTGGACTCGTTGTACATAGTATAGATTAGGTTAAGTTAGTCAGTTGGCTTGTTTAACACAAAACACTCGGTGGTCCTAAGGCCCATTGTGATACCGGCATATGTTTTCCTTCCCCTAAGTAAGTTGATCTAACCACATAGATCTTTTTAAGAAGGCAACTAGTCGCTCGAGGTTTTCCAACAAATAATCGCCAAGATATTTGGCACGGCTTCTTTGAAGTGCAGGACATTCACAGAGGAGGTGTTGTTGTACATTGTATGTATACTTAGATTACTTTTTGCAGCAGTGCCCCAAACCTCAGTTCCATATTTCCTGATCGTTGCAACTGCCGTTCGATATACCCTATGATCAGAAAGTACCGGGAATTTTTAAATAAAACATAACAGAGTTAAATATAAGGCAAATTTAGTTTATCTCCTTCAAAGTATGACCTGTCTGAAGCTACACACATGTGCCAACGTTTAACCCAGTCCTCCATGCACCTCTCGTAGGCCGACGAAAGGATGGCCTTCAGCTCCTTCGTCGCATTCTCTTTGATCTCTATCGACTGAAATCTCCTTCCACGAAGTGGTAACTTCAACTTGGGAAACAAAAAAGGTCGCACGGAGCCATATCAGCTGAATACGGTGCTGGCACGATGGTATTTAGTTGGTGTTTGGTCAAATAATCCAGCACAATTCGGGCTCGGCGCGTTATCATCAAGCAAAATCCAAAAGTTGTTTGTTCACATTTTCGGCCGTTTGCAACGTACAGCATCTCGCAAACGCTTCAAAACGTATAAATAATATTCTTTATTGACTGTCTGGCCCGATAGAAGGTACCCATGGTGCTCCTCGCCTTGGCAATCGAAGAAAACAGTCAATATCACCTTCCCGGTACTTTTTGATCAAAGGGTATAAGTAGGTGCTTTAGTTTGCAAGTGTTAATTTGGACTGAGGTCCAATTAGCCAGTACAATTGCTCAAAATGATGTTTATCTTCTTTTTTCCATTTCTTTATATGGTATGCTTGTGGCAGTTTATTGGTGAGCCGATCGTAACTCTAAGCTATTTTGCTGTGGTGTCAGTGTCAATAGGCAGTGTTAGGAACTGCTAGCCCTAATTGGTTCGCTGGTTGTCTTTCTGTTTGTGAAGTTTACTTGTACTGTTTTAACTCCGATGTTCCATTTTTTTGAACCAGTTTAATGTCACATTTAACTCGTTTTGTAGATTTTGTTTTGCGAGTTTTATATCTTTATGAGATACCATTTCGACTCCGGCACCGGTAGATCAGCCGTATATAAGAGACATAATGTCGACCCTACACACTAACTTGCGGAAAGCCCGCTTGCATAGGTGCAACCCAGAATGCCATACTTTATAAAAGGCTTTAGCTACGTCGAATTGAACGGACATGCACACTATTTTTTTATTCAAGTCATCATTAATTTGGTGAAACACTCTATAAACCTGCTGGATTGTTGAATGAGTTCGTTTAACTCCACAGTGGTGATGGGGTATCAGAGTCATGCTTATCATAATAGGATTTATGCGATCAAATAGTTTTTTGAAAATTTTTGATATTGTCGGTGGCAAACTGATTGGTCGATGGCTTTGATGGTGGTTTTGAGAACGCTATAATTGCTGCTTTCCAGATACTAGGGATATATTTGAGGCTTATACCAACCTTGAAAATATTTCTTACATAAATTATTGCCTTGTCGGGCATATCGTTCCAAATTTTTCCCAAAATTTGATCGTATCTAGACGATTTATTGTTCTTTAGAGTTTCTATTAAGTGTTTTATCAATGTAGGTGTGATTATTTTAATTTTACTTCTTATTCTCGTTTGCTGTATCTGTGAGATTTATGTCGCTATTATTATTTTCAAATGTATCTTTAAAATGTTGAGCTAACACGGTTGCTTTTCCTTATGAGGTGCGGGCCCATTTTATTAATACTAAATTAGTCGTGAAAAAGTATTATATTTTTCAGAAAGTAAAATAATCTCCTCCACACACTTTGCGAAACTTCAACTCAAGTAAGATTGACATTTATTTATATAAAAGTAGAATACTTATGTGATGTACTTAAACCCACGCAGATTCATGTATAAATACAAATTTATATTCTAATAAGAAACACATTAATTTCTCCTGATAGCTGCACTTAAGTATTACCACATACATATAAAACACGCCTCTCTATCAATTATTATTTCAGCAAAGAGGTAAATATGTATTAAAAGGACGAGCATATTTGTGCACGAGTATGCACTTACGTACTTAGGTAGTCACTTATATGTAGGTATCTGTCAGTCACGCACCTCCCTATTTTCGCTTTCACACCCACTTTAGCCATCATTACTGTGCTTAATAACGCGTATGATGCCGCACTCCATACCCGCACGAACAAAGTAAATCAGTTACTTATACGCAATGGCGGTCCGAACAAGGGTAGCTTTCAAAAGCGTCATTTTGTAAGTTGCGGTTTATGTGAAAGGTTTATCCGTCATTTAGATGCATCAAAGGATCGAAAACGCCAGCGGCGAGAAGAGGCAAAAGACTCGAAATGCAAAACAACTCGGGAAGACTGTTAAAATGTGAATGGTTTCGAATGCTTGGTAGTGGGTAGATATGAGTCGATCATAGAGCCAAACACGCAAACGCTGATGAATGTACACGCTCACACCCATATATGTACATACTCATATGAAAATGCTGTTAGCATTGAAAATTTGTGTGTTTAAACGTATTGGTATTTTCCACTAGTCAAATATTCCGAAGCTTACCTTTAATCTCGTCCGTAGAGTACCATATGTGTATGAAAATTGCCACAATCTAGACCACAGGAATCTACTCGACAGCGATAGGAGTGAGCTATGAGGACTATACACATATAGTTATGTATATACATATATTGTTGAGACCTGATGTAGTAAGAGCGTATAAATTAGTGGGTGTTAGACACTTGAATGACTTTGGTGTATCTCCTTGGTGTTACTGTTGTTCGTTGCTTGCTCTTTATTTGATGTGGCCACAAGTTTGTACACTTCCGTGTTGCTTTTTTTAATATTACATATTTTGCGCCTTTACAAGTTCACACACCTAACGCCTATACACTTCTTGCTCAACTACCGTCACCATCTCGTTTACTCTTTATCATACGAGTATTTTTGGGCTGCTGGCTGGTGCGGTTGTTTTAGTTGTTAGCCCATCAAAATTTTACAAAAGGACAATTATTTCGAATTAACTAAGCGTGAGATTTGATTATAAACTGAAAATTTGTTTGGCTCAACTTACGAGAAGTAGAAGCACAGGAGTCACACATTCTATGCTACATAGTAAGGTAGAAGAGTAAGTAGCTATAACAATGAATAAGCACAGACACTATATTTTATGCACAGCTTTCTCAAATATGCCGTTGCTCCTGCTGCTGATCGCCCGAAGGCAATATGTGTTTGCTCATTTGTGCGAAATTTCCAAAAGGGGCACAACTCATGAAGAAGCCCGGTGAGCCCCGCCTTGAAGTGGCGGATGTTCAGTAGAGTTGTTCGTTTTAAGCAGCAAAAACTAATATATGTTTCAGGTTGTAAGGGGGGGGGGGGGGGGGGGTAGTGTGGTTAATTCGGTGTAAAACAAGCATATTTTTCGAAATTTTTTTTGTCTCGACACAGTTGATTTATTCAAAATTTTAAAATTACTTCATTATAAAGTCATATTTAAAGAATATTGTGTCAAATTTTCATTGATTTTTATGAAGAAATGAGTTGGTGGCAGCGAATCTTCGCGGACGTCTCATAAAAAAGTTTTATTGCGGTGTCCCTCAGAACTCATTACTGGATCAACTAAAATCAAAAAACCAAATTGATTTCATCAGCTAATAAAGTTTCGCAGGTAACAACGTCGAATTTTTTTATTTTTTTTTATTTTTTTTAATTTTTTAAAGCGCTTTGAAGTCAAAACACCGATTTTTCATAAAAAAAACTTGAAAACTTTGTTGTTTTAAAATATGACAAAATTTAAAAAAAAAAAACTCCACGTCATTACCTCGTGAATAAAGTAAAGAAACAAAAAAACCAAATTTGAAAAGAATCGGTGCAGTAGATATGAATCTACAGTGGACACCGACCGTAAAAAAGGCAAGTGTGAGAAAAACGCGTTTAAAGATTTGTGAAGATTTTTACAGCGTGAAATCCGGTTGGAGAGGTAGATACTTAATCCTTTGTGTCTTTGTCAATTTTACTCTAATGCACTTCAAACTTTCACACAATAATCTTAAGATGTTATAGAATAATTTAAAAAAAAAAAAAAAAAAATGAAAAAAAAAAAAACCATACTACCCCCTTAATGATGCTTTAAATGTATACTAAAAGGTTTTACTGTTATTTATAAATATATGGAATGTCATAGAACCTAAGACTAAAGTCACAGAGGTAGTGTTTCAGATCTATTTAATTTGTTGATGGTATCATAAACATTAAAAAAGGTTAATAAATCTATAATCAATAATCGATTTACAGACCGCAGATGATGCAGCTTTCCATGGGCATATTATTACAGCTAGCACTCTAGTTATCCTATTTCCATCGCGCGTCTTTATTTGCACATTTTTCCCAACATAGTGACCGTCTTTACGTAATAATTCCCCTGGGAATACGTCGCTACAATCAACCAGATATTACAGTTAGAACGCCTTCACATGGTGCACTCTGAATACTACCAAACAAAATAGTACACGAGCGACTAGCATAGGCATCTGTGCCTCAGGTCCATCAGCATCAGCGCGTATGTGTTATACCTGTGCAGCGCGACTTCAACGCTCTGTGGTATCCACGTCAAAGGTTTTCGAGTTTGAGTATATTCGTGTGAGGTTGGCAGACCGAAAAGAGAGGTGAACGGTAAGTGGGTAGAAGATCAACTGGCGTCGCTATCCGTGAACCTCTCAAGCTTTACAGTAGAAATCCAAGTTACGCAGTATAGGAAAGCTTATCCTATCTAAAACTTATTTAATTTACCCATAACTTTTCGTATCGATTTTGAGCAAGCAGACAAATATTACATAGACGACTGGAAACGATCGTGACACAGATATTAACCATGGGAACTAAAAAAAGACAACTGTACCGACGAAGATTACTCATTGCCACAAGCTAATAGCGCATATATCGAGGGCCCTTCAAAAACCCCCATAATCTTCAAAACTTGCGGCAACTGCACAGGAAAAAACATCATTCTCATGGAGTTTATATTCGAGGTCGACAAGAAGAAATTGCTCTTTGACGAGGTAAAACATCTGAGCCAACTTTGATTTTTTGCTAAATCTTTTATCTCCATTTCCATGATTTTCCTTGAAATATTTCTGATATGGTGAGTTCTGTCTATTATAATCTAAAGGCGTTATATCGCACGATCTGGGTGGCCAATTGACAGGTCCCGACCGTGAAATAAAATGTTCACCGAAGTCGCCTCTCAACAAGTCCATTGTTTATTTATTTATTTTATTTATATAAAATTAGCTTACAACATAAATCTTATAAGCTATTTTAAGTTAGGAGCTATAGCAGCGAGGCCTTAAGCTCGATAATTTTATATACATATGCATACTTCCATTCTTAAACTTAGTAGATACAATTTTATTTTAAATCTTATGGTAAAGATTGGTTCTTTTGAGGAATTTTGTTATTAGGGATATTGACTCAGGAGAAGGGACTGAGAGGTGTGAAATTGGGTTTGTGTTAGTGAATATTTGTTCTCTACAGGTAGCATACAGGGGGCAACTCAGTAGAAGATGAGTTACTGTGACTAAGATATCTGTGTTGCAAGTACAATATAATGGGTTTGTGTTATTCATAAGATGGCCATGTGTTATTTTCGTGTGTCCTAACCTAAGGCGTTCGAATTTTATAATGTCTAGTCGTGAAGGTTTTTTATTAGTTTTTTGTAGAAAATCTGTTATATTGGTCTTTGTGTAGTTAACGTTTTTATACCAGTCATTGGTTAGATTCCATTCAAGGAGTTGTTTGTTGTAGAAGTGTTGTTTAATATGATTTTTAATATCGAGTAAGTTGAAATTGTCTGTGCTAGTTACTGGGCTTCGATGAGCTTGTTTCGCGGATTGGTCAGCGAGGCTGTTCCCAACAATATTATTGTGCCCAGGCACCCATATTAAAATAATTTTTGGGTAGTGTTGTGTGATAATGTGTCTGATTTTGTTTGGGTAATAGTCGCTGTTATTTATATTGGCTATGGAATTAAGAGAGGAGAGTGAGTCTGAGCATATAGCAACCTTTTTTCTCTTGTGCTTTACTAAGTTTATTGCTTCAGATATGGCAATAATTTCGGCTGAATATATAGAACTATAATATGGAATAATTGATATTTTTATAATTTCATTTTCTAGGGTGATGCTATATGATATATTTTGGTTTATCTTTGACCCATCAGTATAAATAAAAGTATAGTTGGAGTATTTATTTTTAACTTCGTTGAACATTGCATGATATTGAATCGGATTTGTGTTGTTCTTGTTGAAAATATGCAATGAAGTGTCAATTGCTTTTGGGTTAAAGGACCATGGGGGATGGATATGAATATCGTATTTAGTTGGCTTTAAAGGTATACCTACTGCTGAGCAAAGTACTGTTGTTCTGCTTATAGCAGGCTGTATTTTAAGGGTGGTTGTCCTCTTCTTTAGGTTATTGACGATATTGTGAAGCGGGTTGTCTTGCTTTGTTATGAGAGCTTTAAATAGTTTAGCAGTTGTTAGGTCTCTTTGATTTTCGAAATTCAGTATTTTTGATTCAAAAAATAAATTTGCGATTGGTGTAGAGCGCAGGGCTCCCAACGCGGTTCTTATTGCCGCGTTAAGTAATGACTTGATTTTGTTTATGAGATAGTTAGGAGCATATCCGTAAAGAAAAATGCCATAACTGATTTTGGGTATAAATAATGTTTTTACAATTGTTAAGATAGATTGAGTGTCGCATTGAAATTTTGGGGAGGCTAGACATTTCACAATGTTTAATTGTGTGACCAGGGAAGTGCTTAGGTGATCGATGTGGGAGTTCCATCTGTATCTCTTATTGATAATGATTCCTAAAATTTTTAACTCATCACAGGGAAAGAGGTTTATGTTTCGTGAAAGCACAGTACATTGACAATTGTGCTTTCGACAGAGATGAATGTACCGATTTTTTGTTGGTGATAAGTTTGCTCCTGAGTAATCGAACCAAGTTAAGATGTCGTGAAAAAGGTTATTCAGGTCAATTATTGGACACTTTTCTTTATTTGATTTAATAATAATGTTAAAGTCATCTGCGTAGGCGCAAAAGTCAATTTCTTTATGGAATGATATTACAGAGCATAGTTTTTCATACGCAATCAAGAACACAATGACAGATAACGGGGATCCTTGGGGAATACCATTGTCTGTTGACCAGAAATCAGAGAAATGGTTATTTATTCGTACCATAAACTTACGATTTGACATAAAATTGATAATATAATTGGTGATTTTGGGGCCAACCTTCCATTTTACGAGTTGGTCAACTACCGTGTGTATGCCTATTTTATCATACGCCTTTTCAAAGTCAAGAGAAATAATTGTTAAATGGCTTTTTGATGAGAGCTTGGCTGCAGCTAGATAGTCTAACAGTAGTAGACTATCTGCTGTAGATTTTCCTCTCTTGAAACCCATTTGTCGGCTATTCAATAATTTGTTTTTTGTTACAAACCACCATAGCCGATTTGCTATTATCCTTTCTAGAACCTTAGCGAAGCATATGTTTAAAGATATCGGTCTGTATGATTTTGCTTGTGTTTTATCTGACTTTGGTTTTGGTATTGGTATAATAATGCTGTGTTTGAAGGACTGCGGGATAATTTTGTTATGAAGAATCGCGTTGAATAAATTTAAAAGGCGCTTTTTAAAAATTTCAGGAGAGTTTCGCATCATTGGATATGTTATCCTATCTAAGCCTGGAGTTTTTCCTTTTAGCTTAGTTAGTGCAGATATCATTTCCAGATGATTTATATCTTGTTCTAATATATTCGCATCTCTACAGGGTTGTGCATACACTTGAGATTGTAAGGTCGCTCTTTTCCTGTTTTGAAAGCTACTTGGAAAATTTTGGTCCGAAGCTGAATTGCTCCAGTATTTAGCTAGCTCATTGGCGATATCTTTTGGATCTGTGTGAGATTGATTGGGATTGTTTAGGGACTGTAGGCAATGTATACCGTGGGGGAGTTTGTATCCACAAAAGCGTCGTATAGTCATCCAAATTTTCTTTGTGGGGGTGCTAGGACTAATTTCTGCTGTAAACTTTTGTATCGAACATTGTTTGGAGGTTTTAATTTCTCGTTTAAAGGCAGATTTTGCTTTTTTATACTCAATTAAATTTAGTTCAGTCATGTTCGATCTGAATATATGAAACCGCCTGTTTTTCTCAGCTTTTAATTTACCTAAGTTATGATTCCACCACGGCACTGATCTTTGTTTTTTATTATTTAAAGTTTTTGGTATAGATTCATTAGCAGACTGTAGAATAATTTTCCTAAGGTTGGATGCTTCTGCATTAACATTACGGCTGATAGGTCGGGTTGACTCGAACTGTCTACATTTCTTTTCAAATAGTTCCCAGTTTGCAAGATCAGTTTTGAATGAAGTCTTACTTGCTGCGTTCGGTTGGTTAATAGGTGGGAAGAGAGAAATGAAAATTGGGAAGTGGTCGCTTCCGTTTAAATCATTGTGAGTCCTCCAATCAGCGTGAACGGCAAGATCGGGGGTACAGAGAGTCAGGTCTATGTGCGTGAGTGTATTGTGTGTGGAAAAGTGTGTTGGTGATTTGTCGTTTAGTAGAACGAAGTGAGATTGATTAATAAAATTTGACAAGATGTTGCCCTTCCGGTTGTTGACGCGTGAACCCCAGCTTTGGTGCCAACAATTAAAGTCGCCAGTGATAATGCCTGAGTGATTAGTTTGATTAAATACAGTTTCTAGGTTGCGGTAATGAAGATTGTAAGATGGGCGACAATAGGCTGACGTGATTCTGAATTTTTTTGTTGAGTGTATTTCTAAAGTAATGTTGTCAAAGTCCTTTTCAGTTTGAATTATTTCGTGTTGTATAGATTTATGTATCAGTATAGCTACACCACCGTATGATGGGTTTGAGTTGAATGAATACAAAAGGAAGTTGTTTGGAATTGGGACGTTTTGGAATTGTGTCGGAATGTGGCTTTCTTGGATAGAAATAATTTTAGGTTTATAATTATTAATAAGTATTAGCAGTTCATTATAATTATTAATATATCCGTTTATGTTCCATTGTATGATAAGTAGTGTCATGATAAATTGTATGAATGAGTTTATTTAAGTATATATGTATGTGTATAAGTATAAATGTGTAATAGAATCTGAGATATAAATTGAGTAACTAAGTTATTGATCTGTAGACATTGATTCTGATGAATCAGAATCGATATCTGCAATAGGTAATGTTGAATCGCAATCTTGCTTAGAGTTTCCCTTCAACTTGTTGATTTTTTTTAACATGGCTTTTGTTCTGTTAGAAATGTTTTTAGGGTAGATTTTAGTTTTATTATCTTTTGTTATTTGTTGCAAAGTGCCTTTAGTTAAAAAGTTACTATTGAGTATATCTGAGTAGTCTGTTTGCTCTCTCGGTTTGATACATGCTGGTTGTGTTGGTTGAGATGTGTATGGTGGATTCGAAGAGTTGAGTGGGAGTGTGGATTTACTGCTGTTGCTGGAATTTGGTATTATACTGTTTACTGAGGTGGTTTCTGCTATCATTCGTGAGAGTGTTGGAGAGTGTGGTGAATCTGCGCTCTTGTTATAGGTAATTGGTGGGTTTGTTTTTGCTAACTTTGATGCGTATGTTGCTGTGTTGAGTGGGTGACGTTCTTCGTATGTGGCTATCGCTCTCCGCCTATCGACTTTCTCAAGTGTGATGATCGCTTGGATTTCTTTCTCTTTTATGAATACCGGACATTTCTTATCAAGTGCATTGTGGTCAGCATTTTCTGATCCATTGTTGGTACAACTAACGCAAGCTGATGGGTCAGTGCACTTATCATTAGTTTCGCGGTCAATGTGAGAAGTTTTGGCGCAATTTGCGCATATTTTAGTGTTATTGCAAATTTTTGCTGAGTGACCATATTTTAAACAGTTCATGCATCTTAGTGGGAGAGGGATGTAGGGTCTTATTTTTATTTTCTCATATCCGATCAAAATGTGATTTGGTAGTATGGAGTTGTCGAATGTCAGAATAAGTAAGCCTGTTTCGACTAGAATGCTGTCAACCTTTTTCTTGATTTTCCTTACTTCGCTTACTCCTTGGTTTTTTAGTTCGTTTCTTATTGTTTCTTCTGATATACCCATTAATTCACGGGAGAAGATGACACCTTTTGATTGATTGAGGGTATTGTGTTCACATACTTCCACTTTAATATATGGGGATAGGGCAGACAGTTTTATTAATTTGCATGCTTGTACAAATGTTTTTGTTTTGATTAGAATACTTCCATTCCTCAATTTCTTGCACATTTCAACTTCGCCACCACATACTGAGTCAATGACCTTTTTAATAAGAAAAGGGGACACTTTTGAGAGAGATTCCGCGCTTTCGATTCTGTTAATTATCAAGTATTTAGGAGTTTTTGAATTACTGGTTAATAATTTATTTTGATTAGTTTGGTACGAGAGCTGTTCTACAGCTTTGTCTCGATCAGGAGGATCAGCCATTTGGTTAAAGTTTGTTGATTCGTTATATTTACTTGGGTTTTCACTCAAAGAAGCGATAATGTGTATATTAGTAAGTGCCGACAAGTTACACGAGAGAAACGAATGAACTTTTCCGCGTGGGAGTTAGGCGTATACCATTGTTATGCGTGCTGTGTGGCATGTGGCACCGTCTTGCTGAGACCACATGTCATGCAAGTCAAGCTCTTGCATTTTGGGCAAAAAAAAAGTTGGATATCATTTCACAGTAGCGCTCACCATTCACAGTTACGTCACGATTCGCAGCATCTTTGAAGAAGTACCGTGCAATGATACCTCCAGCCCATAAACCGCACCAAACTGTGACCTTTTCTGGATACATTGGTAGCTCTTGCAATTCTTCTGTCTTCTGGCTGATCTTCACTCCAAAATCGACAATTCTGATTATTTCCGTACCCATTGATGCAAAAATGAACTTTAAACTTTCTCAACAGAACACGCATTTTTATAATAAAATTCAATGATTTGCAAGCGTTGTTCGTTTGTAAGACGATTCATGGTTAAATTATAGACCAAACTGAAGATCGGGGTCAATTCGGAATCAATCAAGAGCAATACGAAACTATTTTGAGATCAAATCCAGTTGACCCAGGTGTGTTTTCGGGACTAGTATCGGACGAGTCCTTAACATTTTCGGACAGGTTAGGGAGACCACTCAACTTAGAACTAGACTAAACTGGGCAAAAACCATATCTATATGAACACACGATTTACGTCTTGGACGGTTCCGAAAAATCAAAACAATTAATGTTATACCATCCAACGACGAAGACACCTGAACGCGCGAGCAGGAAGTCACATGATACCTAGCGTTAAAAACCGGTTTAACGAATCAATTGTCAATGAGAATGGATTGCAGCTCATAGATCGATGTCTTCAAAGCAACCTACGAATTAATAACACCTTTTTCGTTCATAAGTCCCAGCGTAAGATAACCTTCTGTAGGTTAGGTAGTAATGGTGGCCCAGAGAGTGAGCCCACTTGGATGAAAGAAGCATAAGGAAAGGGCAGCAACAGACGAATTGAAGTCAATGATCGACTGTTGTAGCAAACAGTCAGATTCATCCAAAACGTATTAGAGATATGAGGGTACTTAGTTGCGCGAACATTATATCATCTCCATAATATTTTGATCATGAAGATTAGCATGTAGTATGTGAATGCAAGTAATGAACATAAATCGGCAGCTCCTACTATAGAAAAGTTCAACATTGAATCGTTCCAAAATCAATCCACACAATAACCATACACGACCTAACTTCAAGAAAAAATCTCTATTAGCCCTTTAACTTATGAAATGAAGTTGTTGTAGAAGCTTGGATCAAAATGCAAACAAATATTATAAACGTAGCAGAAGAATCAATTGGAAAAAGGACAGTTAAACCAAATAGCAAATCAAATATATCTGAACCATGGTTTTGCCAGGAAGTGAAGCACTTTTTTGCCACAAAGAAAGCTGCCTATTTAAAATACAAATACCACCAAATTACCTAACTAATTGTTAAGATCCATATTTTGAAACCTCAAAGATTCTCAATTTTTACATGTTTTGTTTCGAAGACTTCTTCTTGACTTCTCAAAGAGGCTTCTATTGATTTTGAAATCACCAGAAATACAATTTTCTGAAATACGTAGATCGACCCGAGCGCCACCGAGCTGGCGATGGCTTTGAACGAGTATTGGCATTCACCTGGTTCGAATACAGATATAAGTCAGATGGAACCATAAATACGCATTTCAGAAATATTTCAACGAAAACGCCACCCAGAGAGTAGTGTTTGCAGGATGCAAAAATAGTATACATCCTGCTCCTAAACTGCTTTTATTTTATTTTACTTTCGTTAAATTCGGTTCATCCATTCTGAAGATTAGAGCGTTCGAAATGGGACGCACTATGCTTTGTACGCTGAGTACACACACAATTCGATTTTTTTGTCTTTTTTCTGTTATTTCATTTTTTTTTTTGTGATAATATTGTGCGTATACAGACCCAACCATCATAAAAGTTTATGATACTTAGTATATTAGTATATTATATCAAATTTTCTTGAAGTTAGAAAGAAAAACAAAAAAAACACGAGACAAATATTCAAAGGTTCACATTGCAAGGAGGTCAGTAGTCCTTGTTTGTTGTTTTGGGATTTTGTCAATCGAAAACAAGCACATTGCATATCAAATAAAATTAAATGATAAATTCATGAAATTGTAATCGAAAAAATTGCTCAGCGCCAGACAAACGAGTAAATAAGAAATGGCAAAACCGGGCATAGCAACGCAGTAGTGCCCAATGGCGAAATCGACAAGGGTATGACAGTACATTTTCAGTGCAGATTTTTTAATTTTATTGTATACAAATTTTAATATTTTTGCTTAACTTTTACAAATTTATTTTTAGTTGGTATTTAAAGAAAGTTGGTATTTAACGAAAAAAGGATTGTTAAATTAAACAAATTTATTTAAAAACAATTACTCCGCCTAATCAAATTCAAAGCTAAAAAAAAATGAAATAAAATTACATTATGCGCAGCTTGGATTTGAAATTTGATTTACAAACAGGCATTTGATGGTTGTGAAATTCATTAAAAAGCAGAAGACAGAAAACCATTTACTACTTTTTGGTGACCGCGGTGCATCATCATCAGTCAGCGTTACAGCTCAGGATGAGCTTTAGCTTCATCAACTAACCTTTTCCACGTTACACGATTCAAGGCAGCAGACCACCAGTTATGTTGCCGATACACCCACTAGCATTCATTACTATTCTTTGCTAAACAATCATCTTTAATAATTACTGTGTTCCATTTGGGCCTTTTGAAACCTTTACTCTTCACCGCGCTCGTTATCTGTATAAACTGTGACTGTTCAGTGAAACGCGACGATGCGAAAATCGAGGCTTCCAGTGGCAGATATAATTGTAATTTAATAATTTTGAAGAGAGTTTCAACAAGAAAATGTTTCAAAGCACACTGGTCGCACTGTACAGTTCCATACATCGAGTGTCTCAGATGTTCCAAACACCAGCGTATCGTCCAGACATGGGACTCTCCTGTAAAACCAAACTGAAAAGGGCATTCTAAGAGCGATGATAGCACTTAGATTACGGCGTGACTACAAAAGTTAGACCCATCACTCCACTCCAAACATAAGGTCTATCGATAAGTTCGTGCGGTTTTACAACAGATGGCGTAACTTGATTATTATTCCATCGATCCACATTTCCAAACATTCATTGGAGAGCTACTGTCGTAAGGCACAAACGTCAGTATAAGTTTTTTATTTGAAGCGTAAACAACAATATTTTTACCACACTTGAAAATGTCGAATTTCGTGCCAAATAATGTGTTTTTGCGGGGAATTCTTCTTCATTATTTTAATATGAAGAAAAAAGCAGCCGAAAGTCATCGTATCTTGGTGGAAGTTTATGGTGAGCATGCTCTAGCTGAGCGAACGTGCCAGAAGTGGTTTGCACGCTTTAAAAGTGGTGATTTTGGCTTGGAAGACGAAGAACGCGAGGGTGCGCCGCCAAAGTTCATGGATACCGAATTGGAGGAATTGCTCGATCAAGATCCGGCTCAAACGCAAGAAGAGGTTGCAAAAACTTTGGGAGTTGATCAATCAACCATTTCCAAACGTTTAAAAGCCATGGGAATGATCCGAAAGGTAGGCCATTGGGTGCCGTATGAATTGAAGCCAAGAGACGTTGAACGCCGTTTTATGGCATGCGAACAACTGCTTCAACGGCACAAAAGAAAGGGTTTTTTGCATCGAATTGTGACTGGCGATGAAAAGTGGGTCCATTACGACAATCCAAAACGTCGGGCAACGTATGGATACCCTGGCCATGCTTCAACATCGACGTCGGCGCAGAATATTCATGGCCTGAAGGTTATGCTGTGTATCTGGTGGGACCAGCTGGGTGTTGTGTATTATGAGCTACTGAAACCGAATGAAACGATTACGGGGGATGTCTACCGACGACAATTGATGCGTTTGAGCCGAGCACTGCGAGAAAAACGGCCGCAATACGCCGATAGACACGACAAAGTTATTTTGCAACATGACAATGCTCGGCCACATGTTGCACAAGTGGTCAAAACATACTTAGAAACGCTCAAATGGGATGTCCTACCCCACCCGCCGTATAGTCCAGACCTTGCGCCATCCCATTACTATCTCTTCCGATCGATGCAACATGGCCTGGCTGACCAGCACTTCCGTAATTACGATGAAGTCAAAAAATGGATCGATTCGTGGATTGCGGCAAAACCGACCGAATTTTTCACAAAGGGAATCCGTGAATTGCCAGAAAGATGGGAAAAAGTAGTAGTAAGCGATGGATAATACTTTGAATATTAAATTTGTAACCATTTTACGTCAATAAAGTTTCAAATTTCGCACGAACTTATTCATAGTCCTAGTAGTCGTAGCATCGCCCAGAAGCTAAAGATTGACCATAAATCAGTTTTAAATCATTTGCGCAAAACATGAAGTTACAATTAAATATATATTTCTTTTTCCCCAAACTAATATAAGTAATTCCTTCGAAAGCAATTTTGAAATCAACAATGAAGTGATGAGCTCCGATTCTTTGTTCTCGAAGCTTTTCTAAAACTCGGTGTAATGAATGATCTGCAGTCAGTTCATTGGCGGTAGGTTTCAGTCTTTTAAATAATACACACTTCGTGCGATCCGCGGTCACTCCCAGTCATTCATTTTTATTTTTGAATAACTTTTTTACTAAATCGAAAAAATTATTTGGATTGTTGCTGATCTTTAATGTTTATGCGCTCCATTGCTTGTTTGTTCGAAATCTTCTTCCGATTGAGTTATTGATTTTGCGCCACCTTTGTATGCAAAAATGTTTATATAGGGAACTTTAACAATCGTCTCCAGTCCTACAAAGAGGGCTATAATATTTCAAAGATACCCACATAAAAATATATACGGCCTCCAGTACATTGAGGCTATCGAAATAATTGTAAAACCTTTCAAATAAGACAGTTTACTTGGTTTTTCGCCGGCCTTTTCCTGAGTGTATGCATTCTTACTCGCAAACTTATTTTTTTAATATAACATAGCGGCCAACTTCGATTATTTCTGTGATTTTATCGCCATTTTTGACATTATCGACATTTTCTTAACATCAGAAATGCCTGAACGGAATAGACGAAACCAAAAGTGCACGTAATTACTTGTTACAGTAGCGGCACCATAAACACTAGTCACAATTTTAGCGGTCTGGCTGCATATTCGCCCTCTAAAAACTGTAAAATGTATCGAATTTTCTTCATGGTTAACTCCCTGTAACTCACAACTGAATGGAACAAACAAAAAACAGCAAAAGAAATTTTATAGTGTGAAATGTTACCATGAAAGCGACCATAAACTTAAAATTATTTGATGGACACTTTAATAGAAATCGATACTTGTTTTAGAAAATAATGGATTTGTTTTCCCCCAAACTCACGTACTTCTAGCACTTTCTTGTTTTACAAGGGGATACAAACGCTCTAGTGGTTATCTAGTACTTGTAGTGGAAGAGGAGAGCCTCCTTTGAGTTGTAAAGATTAATAAGTCGAGAAGAATTTGGCTTCATTTGGAGTGTCTCGATTAAAGCGCCAAGAAGGTTATCCGTGCCAATCAAAAAAGAAATTATTTTTTCATTAAATCTACGTAATTTAGATGACTTCCGTAGCCTGTGAATGACTACCATTCGGAAATGCACAGGTTCGAAACTTCGTGCATGAAACCTCAAATGATACAGGAGAAAAAGTTATTTTCTAATAGCGGTCGCTCTTTGCTAAGCAATGGCAAACCACCGGAAAAGGTCATCATGAAAAAACCATTTACCATTCGGAGTCGGCTTAAAACTGTAGGTCCCTCCATTTGTGGAACAGTATCAAGACGTAGACCACAAATACAGGAGGAGGAGCTCGGCCAAACAGCCAAAAAAGAGTGTACGCGCCAATTATATATAATTTAGCAACCGAATTGGAGTAAAAGGTGTATTATGATGATTTCGTAAGTATTTTTAAAATTTCATTTCAGTCTCATTTCATTTCATTTCCAATTTCCAATATTTAAGGAAAATGGCGGATATATTCTGGCCAGGTGAATTACTCAATAAAGCAGCAATCAACGGCAAAAACCGGTGGAATTTCGTACCTAAAAATCGATTTATTTGGAAGTCTAATAAAAGTCGCCAAAATAATATTTGTTTAACTAAAATATGCTCGAAGCCAAAAGTAAATTGCGGTTTATCGTAAGCGGTGCTTATAAATGACACTAAATGTGACATGTGACCGCGAAAAAAGTAAATGACACGTGAATATGAAAAAGTTCGGCAATTAGGGCATTAATGGCAAATAAATGAAAGCTGCAGGGACAGCGAGAAAATTGCAGAGTAGGAAAGCAGAGAAGGAGAAGAAGACATAGTGCAAACGTGATAAACATTTCGTAATACAATAAACTGCAGGCACTGCAGGGCAGCCTAAGTGAAGGGGGAATGATGCAATGATGCAATTAGCCGCAATTATTATGCAGATGTGAAAAACCATTAGATTCCAAGCAAAAAATAAATAAAATAAGAGGTAAGTAAATATACATACGTACATATGTATATGTATATGTGCACAGCGCGAACCAGCCAGACAAGTTACGATTTATTTGGAAGCAAGCCGATGCTGCTCTGTCAGGTTTTAGAATCAACTTAAAGTAGAGCAGAAATGGGCTAAAGAGAGGAGGAACAACGATGACTTTGCTATTAGAAACTGTCTGAATCGGCAGCATTAAAAGTGGTCTAATCTTGTCTACTTTTGCACTTTTTACTGTGTAATCAAATTTCTTTCTTTCCTCCAATTTTTGTTGTTTTCTGCCTCATTTGTTGGCGCTTAACAACGATGAAGTTGGAGAAATGAAATTTGTCACCATGACTATAATGCCACAAATTACGTGGAATCAACAAACGAAAGCGAAACGAAATCAACTGAATGGATATAAATAATTGAATACCGCATTAGGAGAGTCTAAAAAATGTTAAAAACAGCAACAAAACAGCATCCGACCGACTTGCCTGAATAGCTGGCTACAACATTTAAGCTGAGCTGATGCGATAGACCGGAGGCAGCAGTGCACGATATTGTGTAGGTATATACAAGAAAATGTATGCATGCGACAAGTTCAAGGTGACAACTCAACCAAACCAAACGGCTAAATGACGAGCATGGCAAGTAAAACAAAAATTGCTGAAGCTGAATTTCAACAGTAAATAGTGAGAAAATCTGATAGACGAGAATCAGATTTTATGGTCTATGATATTTATTTGCGTAAAAATAATATTACGAGTAGAATAGTAAAGAGCCAACTAAAGTCACATGAAATAAATAAGATCAAATAAAATGAGTAAAAATACAAGAACATGAAAGAAAGTAGAATAAAATAAGTGAAGTAAAATGAAACAAACTGAAGCAAAATAAAATCTAGCAGTATAAAACAAATAAATAAGAATAAAATAAAAAAACAAAAATCAAATTCATTTACCAAAAAAACAAAAAATAAGAAAAAAAAAATTCATTAAAAATAATCTTTAAAATGCGTTACTTTAATATGAGCGACAATACCTTTACTGGAAAATAGAAAAATGAAATACATAAAAATAAGTTAAAATAAGATAGTCGGCATTTGAAAAGTGTCGCCTAAATTAGAGAAATATTTCTAGACGGGCTCTTTTTGTATGCCATCTTTGACATTTGTCAAGTAGACAGATGAACAAGTTTTTACGCATTAAAATTATGGAAACTTATTATGAAAATGGTCGATCTTTAGAACAACGTGTGAAAAAAATCGTAATTTCGGTGGATTCGGTGGAAATAATTGTACGAATGAATCTACAATTTAAAGGTTAGCGAACAAATTTCAAGAAACTGGTTCTGTTACGGGTAGAAAACGGCAGACCAAAAACTTCACGTTCTGTTAAGAATATTGCTACTGTGGCGCAAATTGCTGCAGAACAACCTTCAACATTATTCGGCATATCGACGTTCCCAACATTTGGCATTCATGAATCGATTTATCGACGGCTTGTACCTGGTGACCTGTGCTCCTGGTGGGCATTTAAATAATGTCGTTTTTCACATATAATTATTAAGAGCCGTATTTTGAATAAAAATAGTGAAAACTGAAAATATTTAAACTTTTACTTGTTTCAATTTAAAACAACGTATATGCGCGACTTGTGAAAGTCCCTTTAAAAACTAAAATAAATTATTTAAATTATCATAAATAAAATTTTTTACACATGCAACATAATAAGTAAATTATTTATAGGCATTCAAATAACTTTAATGTGATTCTTTTTGTGGTGTTTTTTGTTAAGAAAATTTGTTTTCATAACTTCATTGGTCAACACAGTTTTTGTATGCACATCTTGTTCCAAGAGAACTACAAATTCCACATATGAAAGGTATATCATAGGCGAGGTTTAATGTGAGTGACAATGCCCTTATTGCAAAACATAAAAATTAAATAATAGAGAAAAATAATATTAAAAGAAAACTAATATTAAAAAAAAAAAATATATAAAATATTTTTTACTGTATTTAAGTAAATTATAAAATTTCATTAAATAAATAAATAATAACAATAATATGTCGAAGAAACAGAAATCCAATATTTTAAAACTTATGCTAGTTGTCAAGGTGACATTTAACACTAAAAAACTCTTTTTCTGCTGTTTGTTTTCCCCATTCAGTTGTGAGTTACAGAGTGTCAACAGTAGAAGTCAATAGAGAGAAAATTCAGTATATTTTGCAGTTTTTCTTTAGAAAGGCGAATATGCAAGCCAGACCGCTGAAATTGTGGCTGGTGTTTATGGTGCCGATACTGTAACAGCTAATGTTCACCATCCCATAAAAATCAATAAACTATTGATACGGAAGTTTTTCGATTCGAAGGCAATTTATGTTAATTTTCTTATTTTTTCATTTTTGCCGAACGTGCAATCCCTTTCATATTTCCCTAATACAGGGGTTTCCAATAAGAGGTCCTATTTTGATATTCAGAGAATGGTTTCGTTGCTTGTGTGGCACGTAGCGCCGTCTTGTTGAAAATAAACCTTGTCCAGATCAATACCATCCAATTCCGGCCATAAAAATCGTTACTCATCTCTCGATAGCGCAATCCATTTACCGTAACTGTTGCTCCAGCTTCATTTTCGAAAAAGTAAGGTCCAGTGACTCCGCCGGACCATAAACCGCCCGAAACGGTCACACGTTGAGGATAGAGAGGTTTTTCAACAATAACTCTTGGATTTTCTGAGCCCCCAGATCCGACAATTTTGCTTGTTGACGAAGCCACCGAGGTGGAAATGGGCCTCATCACTCAAGACGATTTTTCGATGGAATTCCAGATCATTCTCATGTGTTTCAACGACCCAATCAGCAAAGACATGACGTTGTTGATGATCGGCCGGCTTGAGTTCTTGTGTTAACTGGACTTTATAAGCCTTGAGACTCAAATCTTTATACAAAATACGGTGTAATGACGTTTTTGGAACGCCTAATTCCAAAGAACGACGAGGAATGGACAAACCTGGGTTTCCCGCAACACTTTCGGCTACAACCGCAATATTTTCGGCTGCTCTTGAGCGCCGTGCATGGGTTTTATTCTTCTCATCACTAACTTGTCCCAACAGCTCGAATTTTTTCACCAATTTCTGTATTGCGACCGACAAGGTGCTTCACGATGACCCAAAAATGTTCGAGTCTCGTTCTATTTTTATTAATGGCGTAGTTTCTACTTGTCAAATATAAAAAAATTACAGCTTCAAAAGTGACATCTACCGAAATAGCGGGCTATTCAAAGTAACACCTGTTATTGAAAAACCCTTTATATATGATTTCGCCTCAAGGAAAAAGTTTTTGTTTTTTCCAACGATCATTGGCCTCAAGTATCCCGTTTTAGTACTTGCCTATAAGATCATCTGATCATGTGAACTTCTATAACATGAATAATAAAAGTTAAATTGAAAAAAATATTATTCCTTAATGAAAATGTTTATCGATTCATGCGATTCAAGTTGGCCGTATTTCCGTCGGCTCGCGAGTTTAGATAAAATGTGGTCGAATAGTTGATTTAATTCGTTGGATTATTGTTGTGCTTCCAGCTGGTATTGGGTTACGAATTGCAAGCTGGCGACTTAATCAGTTCGTATGCAGTCCAGTCGATCATACTCAAGTATTAGTCGCGCTCGAAGCCATGAAATAATCTGCTTGTGAAACGTACATTTGACAAATTCATCTCTTTGGTCTCTGCGAGCTGGTACAATCTTTCATCTATCTGAATGTAGCAGCAGATCTGGGTACATTATCATCGGTAACAAGACATCCTTGCGCTGCAAAAACTACGCGTTTTGATGCCGTACGGACATCTTACGGCTACTGGCAAATCAAGGATATACCCTATGATCAGAAAGTACCGGGAAGGTTTAATTTGAACAAACCGGAGAAATTATTCGGAGAAATTGAAACGCCAGTAGAAAGGGGCCATGAGGAAATGCTGAATAAGATGTCTGTGAAGGTAGGTTGGGTGTTTTAGAAAATAGAAGCACATTATCTGCATACATTTGGAGGGAATATCAAACTTTAATATCTGACAGTAAATCGCGAAAATATGAAGAACTCGAATTTTACGTTCAGCCACAGAAAAACAACATCAAAAATGCCTTCTAATCGAAAAACTTACTTAGCAAAATTTTATTGATTTTTGGTGAGCTTTAATTTACCATCATTAAGGCAGTACTTTAGGGTAACAGGAACTGAGATCTGGTAGGTAAGTATCAGAACAAGGTACTTGACGTCAATCAAATTTGGAAAACTAAAACTATTCTTCTCGAGACAAAAACAGCGTTATACCAAACTTTAAGGTCCGGCCGGAAATGCCGGAAATGCGGGAGCCGGAAATATGATGCAAAATGTAAAAAGGATCCCTACGTTTGACCATAAAATTAAAAAAATTCGAAATCACTTTACAAAAATACTGCAGATTCGGGGTGTCTGTTTTTCTGTTCTTTCTGTTTCTGTTTCTGTTTTTTTTTTTTTTTTTGTTTTTTTGTTGGTCGGTCGAGTGCACTTTTCATTTAAAGAAAGTTAATATTTTCACCAAAAACCAAAAATATGCGATCAGCGTGACTTCAATAAAAGCGGCAATACCTCTGTTGGCAAATATATGAACAACAAATTGTATGCGATGCGAAAACTAATAACACAAAACAGTTGTGCAGAGGTTTCACGAAAAGAGAAAAAGCGAAAACCCAATGGAATAAGTTTCTTTGTAAGTTTACCAAACTCATCAGTACTATAGAGATGCGTACGTATTTATGATAGAAACAAAGAAGTTAGAAAGATATGAATACAGAAAAAATCAACCACACAAAGCTGGCATAACAACAAAGCAGAGAAAAGAAAATGAAAATTAAAAACCATTAACGCGAGAACATTAAACAAAACAATTACATTAAAATGGCTAAAAAGTAACGATAAAAGCAACAACAACAACAGTGAAAGCAAAATGACTCCACCGACATCTATAAACACCATCGTCAGCAGCATCAACTCACACTAACCATCAGTAACAACTCAGCACTAACAGCAACGCACCAAAACAATCAAGCGAATTGCATACTAAATATTCAGCATGCCCTGCAGGAAATATCCAAGCTAGAGAAATTACAACTCACAGAGCGCAACAGTGTCAGGGGTAGAAAAAAAGTTAAGGCACAGAATTGACCTTCGTGCATAGCTATACTAGCGAGTTACTACTCTTGTTAATACCGGAAGTTACTGCCCGGATCGGGTTGGAAGATGATATATTTTTTCCAAATGCAATAAATGTGAGACTTTGCATACACTATTATTAATGAGTTCTGTCGATATGTATAATGTAATCACATGTTTATTTGCCGATAAATTTTGTATTGGGAAAACCCAAGGAAGAAAAATTACCAGGTTTGATAATTCGCTATGATGAAAAACAAAATTGGGAGAGTAACTTCGACTATCACGTCATAGAGGATTCGGCAGCATAATTCTGCCCGCTCATTTCACACGTATTCACACACTCGTCTAATCAGTCGTTGTTCAGATGGCAACAAAGCAACATGAGTAATAGCTGTGTTGACTTTTTTCGTATATCACCAACAAAATTTTAATTTTTTCCTAAACAAACTGCTGTCGTGACCCTGGTTAGGTCAGCCATTCAGTTGATATCTTCAAATTTGCTGAGAGTCGATTAATGATCTGATGTTGTCCACACCTCTGCATTCTTCTCACAATAGAGGAAACCTGCCTATCCCAGTCGATCTATCGTCGAAGATCTATGCGGCTAATTTAACTATCATCGTCGTTGCCTTTGGTATAGAAATATAAGTTAGGGTCTATGGATTTATGATAAGATTTCTGTGAAGGATTTCTCCAATCGATTTAATTTTATGAAAAATATTATTAAATTAACAACCCTCAGTAAAATCATTTAAGAAAAAAATAGAAAAAACAAAAAAAATACAGCATTGTTTACAGTTGAATTTGAAATTTGAAAAGGTCGAGCCAAGGAGCACCAGGAGATTTGGTGGCTTCTAAAACACTCAGGCTAAAAAGCCCATTGTATTGAAAACTCTGGAAAGGAAGGAGGTAGATAGTCAAGGAGGGAAGGAGAAAAGTATCAGAGAAAGAGATAGGAAAGCATAGAGACAGAGATAGAGATAGTTAGTCCTGTAAGAATTTTCCAGATTCTTTGACAAATCTGTAATTATCCTCCAGTTTTAGAGAACGAATATTACTCATTCTCATGACATCGGAACCCAAAACTCGTAGCCGTGCTCTAACAAAGGCAGGACACTCACAGATGAAGTGTTCAGTGCTATCCACCTCCTCCAAGCATGACGGGCATATGCTGACCCCATGGGTTGTGTCCTGTAATGATACCAATCATCAACCGAACGTCTTTCCTTCTAAGTTTTAGTAGAAAGTTTGACACTTTGCAGTTCTGCAGCGTTCTAGACCGGACCATCGCTTTTTATGTCGATTGCCTACATAATCGCTGATCGAATTCAAGATTCCTGCGGAACTGATTCCGATTATTGGCTCTGGCCCCTGTGGGGGAACCGCTGATCCACGGTTGGCCAATTCATCAGAAATTTCGTTTCCTTGAACACCGGAGTGTCCCGGAACCCATATAAGTACAAGCCTGTTTTGTCTTGCGACAGGATCAAGCTTCTTCTTACGTTCTTGAACAATCTTTGAGGTTTACTTCGCGTTCTTCAGGGCCATCAGTGCTGCCTGACTGGCACTGAAAACTCCAATCTGTTTCCTGCTCCATCTCCTCTCGATTATCCATTCGGCTACTTTCAGGATGGCAAAAACTTCCGTCTGGAAGACACTCCCTATTTCATTATTGAACCCATCGGTGAAGAAAATATCCGTCAAACCTCCCTGCAAGCATTCTTGATTGCTCACGCAAATCTGACATTAAATTTCTTTCCAAATGAAACTGTGGGTATCAGGTCGTCTTTAGGTGCCAAAAACAGTGGATACTGCTCAGATAGCAACTTGAAGATTTCTCTGTGTCCCGAAGTTCCGTTCTCGTGCCAGAAATCATATTTATGGAGTCTGCACATTGCTTTATTGCTTCCTGTTGTATCTTAAGATCCGGGAGGAGCAAATCCGGCACAGCATTTAGGGCATCACCAGAGGTTGTACTCATGGCACCCGCGATGCATAAACATACACTTCTTTGCAGCCTGTATAGTCCCCGGATTGTGGACTTAGCCATGCTCCGTCCCCACCAGACCACAGAAACGTAAGTGGTGATTGGTCTGATAAGCGCTGTGTATATCCCTAGGACCACAGTAGGTTTCAGACCCCAGGTTTTATGTTTACAGTTAATTTTGGTTTTAATTTCATACATTTCATAAAGATCGATTTGAAACCCTTGAAAGCAGATCGCAGCAGTATTTGAGACACTCCAAGGCAGTGTCATGTAACTTCAACAGTTGCTTATGTCAAGAAGGAAACTTACGCGAACTTATCTGGCAATTTTGCAAATTCACCTATGTATATCCGCTCAGTTCGGAAGGCACGGATTTCTCAGTAGGGTATTTTAACGTGCATGCGTGTGTTTTCTTTTGTTTGTATTTTTCGCCGCTTTGATGTTTTTCCAGAATTACGCTGACTCAGTGGTGGTGAATTTTTACACAAACACACACACATATGTAACGTGTATGCATGTGTTTGTTGGGATGTTGCTTTTCATTATGTTAATTGCTTTTTGCAAGAGTTGCCACACATATGACCCCCTAACCCCTTTGAAAGTGATGAAAAATATCAATATTTTGTAAGTATGTATGTGCCACCGCATTTGGAGTCTGTAGTAAAATTTGCAGCCTTCAAACCAGTACGGGAATTGCTCCATTTGCGACGATACAAGTGCGAACACCAGCAAAATATGAAATAACTATCCGAGGCCGGTTCGCAGTGAACAAAGCTTTAGAAGTGTCAGAATACGGCCATCAAGATAGCCACGGTATGCCTTCTGATGTCACCTCTGCAACACCTCCACAACGAGGCAGCCATGCTCCCGGTTAAGGGGCACAGTAAGACACACAGCAAGCAATTCCTGTTGGGCCGCTACCGCAAAAATCAGCCCTGCAAGCACTTGCTAGGGGCTGAGTAACCTCTTAGTCGAGTCAAGAGATATCTCCTCGGCTATACTGACAAGATCCAGGTCCAAATACGACTACAACTACTGCATCAGACAGTTTACAGGCCGGTATGAAACGACATTCAGCGTAAGTCTCTTACCACCTTCCTAAACTCCCGACTCCGAATGCCGGTGGCTCAGACTAATTGCTCTATTGTTTGATTCTCATCTCGAAGGAAGAATTTCAAATGTCATTTTCCGCGCCATCAAAGTCAAAAATTTATTTTCTCGTCCGGCATTAAGTTCCGTAATGTCACCTTTTTGTATATGAATGTAAAAACAGAATCGGCATCTGGAACATTTCCAACAAATAACAAGTTACAAGCTAGGAAAAAATTTTATGCAGCAAAAAGTTATTCAAACTCAAAATAGGATGACTAATTTTGCGCCATCTTGTAACTCAAATGCATTGAAGTCCTTGAAACTGAAGACACTTTGTAGGATGTTAAGCTCCTCTGCAAGAAATCTGTGCAGTTCCTATTTTTGGCTGTTGTTATCCAACACTTAATTTTGTATCTGTCCAAATTCTGGATTTCCTTTTAATTATTACTCACATTTTTCAAATTTACCAAATTCTTATGAATTAGAAAAACAAAACTAGATATTCCTTCCTAATTTTGAAACACTTCTTGGATAATCAAAATACACAGTAAGAAATTCATTGAAAAATTACGAAATGGAGCTACGGATGAACTTAGTAACGCCACACTACGAATTTTGAGTTTACGCGTAGCCGATTGCTGATTGCTGTCAGTGGCTTTACGGATTTTGTCTTGATGTTTATTCATATTGATATACCTATATTAATAGATTCTGCTAGTTATAAATTTTTCCGGAAGTGAGTTGAATTTGGCATTCTACTGAGCAAGGCAGCGCAAAATTAATCACCCCCCATAAGAAGATTTACAATTTTTGCAAAAGACGTCGTACATCAATCATACTGGTCAAATGTGAAATAGACAGTTCTAGTATACAAACAAACAAGCAAAGGTAAAAATAAAAAGGTATCATCACTTACAATTTTTTTTTTTTTTTACAAAGGAATTGCTTAGCCTCTCCAGAGATGATATCTCAAAGGTCGTGGCTTGTATAACAGTGAACTGGCCATTAGCGGCTTGGCAGGCATTGCTTGGCACTAGGAGTATTCTCCCATGAATATTGCTGAAGTTGTAGAGATGAGGAACAAGTTGAGCACTTCCTTTGCAATTATCCAGCCCTAGCTAAAGTAAGAGCAGGTTGTCTAGATAAATACTTTTTCAATTCTTTTACAGAGCTGTCTGACGTGGAGATGGGACCAATCCTGCGTTTCATAAGAGCCACAAAATGGTTTCACGAAGGAAAGTAACTGAGTTTCCCGTACAGCGCAATGGTATCACAACGGACTTGTAAGGTCTAAGTGAGTTGGTCGTAGAGACCGACTGCCACCATAACCTAAGTTAACCTACAATTTTTTTTATTTATTTTACAACTTATTAAAAGTTATGCAAAAACCAAATGAATGATTAATTGTGCGCCACCTTGTATTTGAAACCAAGGAAAAATGGCACTTCAACCTTCAGAAACATAAAACAAAGAATTGCACTAAAATACAGGGTTACCAACTTCATACTGCTTGTATCTGTGTATTGTTTATAAGCTATCAAAAGCATTTGCGTCTCAGTTTTGTTAAATTGTTTTTTTTCCTGTGATAGAATTCAAACGTAATAGTGTGATTGCGACATATTTGGCTGGAAAATCACAACCAGCCATTGTTCGTGAGCTCAGTCAGGTGGACCAAAAAAGACCGCAACAACGCCAGAAATGGTTCGGAAAGTTAAGGCTGGACTTGAAAGAAATCCACGTCGAAGTGGAAGAAAAATGGCAAAAGAACTGAAAATATCGCAAGACAGCATTCGACGCATATTAAAAAATGAGCTCAAGGTCAAGGCTTACAAGTTCCAAAGAGCACACGATCTTTCACTCCAGCAAAAAAAATATCGGTGCGAAAGAGCAAAGGAACGTGGCGAATTTCCTAACATTGTGTTTCCTGATGAAAAAAATATCCCAATTGAGCAGTTCATAAACACTCAAAACGATCGTGTTTACTTTACCGAATGCTCATACGAGAATTTGAGCCTCAGTATGGTCACTCGAAGCAATTTCCCATCGCAAGTAATGGTTTAAACCGCAGTGACCGCTGATGGACGCTCTCCAATCGTTTTTATCGAGCCTGGTGTCAAAGTGAATGCGAGTTCTTATCGGGAAAATGTTTTAAAAGCTCCTTTAGAGCCGTGGACGCGCAAACATTTCGGTCGTAGGACTCGGCACCGTCTCATAAAGCTCGTGTGCACCAAGAATGGTTAAAAAATCATGTTGCACACTTCATTTCGTCCACACAATGGCTTTCGATTTCGCCAGACGCAAATCCGATGGACTATTCCATCTGGTCCTTTCTGGAGAGCAAGGTAAGGACTAAGAAATGTGCCAGTATGGATGCGCTGAAAAACGCTGAATACGAGAATGGGCCAAAATACCTCAAGATCACATTCGTGCAGCATGCAACTCATTTTTTGACCGTTTGAAGGCTATAGTCAAGGCAAAAGGTGGTCATATCGAGCTAAAGTGAATATATGTATGTTAAAATTGTAATCATTTTTGAACAATTTTGACTTTGAAATCAATAAAAACTAATTTCACACAAAAAAGTGATGGTGTTTTGAATAGCTAACACTTCATATCGGTTACCCTGTACAGGGCACACATTACAATAAATCGGCCCTTACAGAAAGAGCGCTTTTCTGCACCACATCCGTTTTGGACCAGTTTGCAAGCAGTCACTAAACGGGACTAAATACTTGTCCTTCAATGACACTGTTCCAGTTTCAATGTATGGGCTGTACATATGTGTACATCTATAGGTATATTCAGTTTTTGTCAATTGGAGCGAAGTGGATGCCCACCAAACTCTTCGTTGAATACCACCAAATAAAATACAAAGGTGCATACACATGTTGCAAAATGTATACACATATTTTATTTATTGCATCTTTTTTATATTTTTTAAATTGCTCATAAACTGAAGCAACGCTGGTGTGGCATTTTGCTAAATTGACGGCTATTTAAAAGAAATTCGAAAATAAAAAATGAAGAGCAGCCAATAAATTTTAATAGCGAATGCGTGAGAGATGATAATTTACATAGATATGATTCTATTCTGCAGAGCAAACATTTGCCTTTAAGGTTTATGGTTATGCAGTGTTACTCGAAACGAAATTTAATCGAAATATCTAACTTTTATATCATGAAGTTAAATGTGTTGCTATTTTAATATACAGTAGCGTATGTAAAAATCCTCATACCTTTTTGCAAGTGAAGTTTTGATCATTTTTTTATATTTATAGATGCATATGTGACAAAGCACATTCAGAAAAGAGATCTTCAATAGAATATTTTTGATTTTCGTTTAATTTTGCCTATTAGTGGCTAAATTAGGTATTCTAAAAGAGTTTTATACCTAAATAGCACCTAAGCTCAATTCCCTTGCTTCGAGCTCACTACGCTTCCGGCAAGACTTTATAGTCATATACGATGTCATTGTTGGTTTTACTGATAGCAGTAAATATGTGTAAACGTCTTATTTTTGGAAATTATTTTTTAAAATTATTCTTTAAACTTTCTCGATGTTCCTAAGCCTAACCTTAAGTGGTTTAGCAACCACTAAAACCAGCAAGGTCTTAGGCCCAAAGATGGAGGCTCATTGCGATACCACAATCGGTTAACGAATACAGCCCCCTATCCAGCGTCCTTCATTAGTTTCTTCAGTCCTCATAAGTTGATGTTCGCGACTTATTTTAGAGTTGCTAAAAATGTAGTTACGCAAGCCTATGTCTTAGTGAATACGATTTAAAAACGTATTAAGTATTAACCTACAAACTAACTATTTGTTATCATGGCATACTTCTAACAAAAAGAACTATTTGGCTCTTTGAATTTTTATTGAATTTCAGTAAGTTATGTGCCCGGATATATTCCGAAATCCCGTGATTGCATCCTTAATGTTGGCATCCTTATTCGGTATGTAAAAATGTTTTGGGTTTCATTTATTGTAAACAGCTACTCAATACCCTTGAAACTAAAAGTTAAAAAACTTGGTTGCAAAAATCAATTTTCTCCAACTATAGCAAAATTGCAGTAGTGTTTGACTTAACATTTGCCGCAGTTTCGTCGTGCACTATCGGCCAGTCATTGTTGTCATGAAATGCTATACAGCCACCTCTGCATACACTTCGCCATTTCATAATTCTTCAATAAATATCGGAACACGGATTTGGCAAGTCTTACTTTGCACTTCTGTATACAGTAGATTCTGTTAGAATCTTGTTTATATGTACAATTCCCGATAGGTCGACATGCATTTTTTACTTTTTAAAAAAACCGCACTATTTCAAAACCGCATAAAAACAGAATCTACTGTATTTATTGTTAGCTAAACGACAATTGGCGCTCTGTGCTAGTTCATGGCCAATTCGACACTTGAATTGAACTATCCCCGATACTTGAATAGTGTAACAAACAGAACAAACTTCATACTACAGGGTTGCCCATATTCGACGGACCCATGTGTTTTTTGGGCCCATTCCAATCGACGAAACTTGTCCGCAGGCAACAATCTGTGCGTCAATTGAATCTTATACAGGAATAAATGCAAATCAATGCGGATAATTCGTTGTAAAGTGGTCCGAGCAATGCACGACTGCTGAGAACGGCGATTTTGGGATGTCCTCGGCGACGTCTCATATATTCTCATCCGATCCGCACCTTATTTAATTTTTTATACGCACGTTGAGTTTTCACTATTGCCTTCTTTAATTTATGTAAATTTCAACAATTTGGGAGCGCTCGCGTGGCGTGTACTGTTCCATGGTAAAAATCTGCTCGGACTGACGCTTCCAACGCGGTATGTCATTAAGCGATTTGACATCTCTGTCAAAAGATACAGGGTTACCAGATGGGTCCGTCGAATATTAACCACCCTGTAATTGGATCAAAGATTCACGAAACACTCGAAACAGAATGGCAGATGAACTTACAATGCAAAATTATGAAGAAGGAGATTTTATCTGCAAGCAGAGGCATTAAGTATTCCATTTATTTTTATTTTTTGATTTAGAAATTGGCACCGACGACCGCCTTTTTCAAAGTTATTCTTCAATAATTTATATGCAGAGGAACTGATGAACGAATACATCCATCCAAGTAGAGTTATCGGATGTCCAAACACAAGTTATCGCTTTTCTAAACAAAACTGTTACGAAGTTTGTACTTTTGAAAAGCGAGGAAGTGAATACCGCTTCCTCTTTATCATTCAGGTATATTCTCACTCGTTAGAATTTCGAGCACTTCCTAGCATAAAAGCATGCAGAAAGGCTAAGCGACTTTTAAAAATGCCGTAGCTGTGGGAACTATACAACGTAATAATTTTTTTTTCATATTCTGTATACACTTCCATGCCCTATAAAAATCAAAATAAGTTACGGCAGCTGGAATTACTTTTACAGGGTCCGGCACTCGAACTGTAACCAACCGCAGAGCTGTCTGTTAGTTGCCGAGAGTAAATGGGAAAAAATAAAATCACTAATAGATTTCAAACGTACCACCGATTGTTCGTGAGCTCGAGCGCCTTAAAGTAAATGAAGTTTTTGTTAATCGCATCATTACTCGTTACAATGATACTGGTAGCGTTGCGAAACGTCATAACAGTGGTCATCAAAAGATTGCAACGTCAAGTGCAATGGTTCAGAAAGTGAAGAAGCGACTTGAGCGAAATCCCCGACGAAGTGTCAATCAAATGGCGAAAGAACCGAAAATAATTCACCGTAGCATCCGCCGTATATTGAAAAATGATATCAAAGTCAAGCCTTACAAGATCCAAAACGCACATGATCTGACACCGAAGCAGCAACAGGTCAGATTAGAGAGATAATTAGGAGTTGCTTCGCTTGGCCGAAAGCGGTGTGTGTTTTTTGACAGTGTGTTTTTTGACGAGAAAATTTTCAGTGTGTTTTTTGACGAGAAAATTTTTCAAATTGAGCAATTCGTAAGCTCCGAAAACGATAGGGTTTATTTGGCCAATCGTTCATACGGGAATTTGAGTCATCGATTGGCCACCAAAAGGCAGCACACGCCACAGGCAATGGTTTGGGCCACTGTAACCGCAGATGGGCGCTCTCCAATCGTTTTAATCGAGACAAGGTAAATGCGAAATATTATCGGGAAAGTATTCTGGAGATTGCTTTGAAGCTATGGGCAAACAAACATTTCGGTGGCAGACTATGGACGTTTCAACAGGACTCGGCACCGTCTCACAAAACTCGAGTGTACCAGGAATGGCCAAAAACAACGTTTCACCAGACGCGAATCCGATGGATTATTTTTTTTGGGTCATTTTGGAGAGGAAGGTCCGAACTAAAAGATTCACCAGTCTCGTTTTTCGACCGTCTCAGAGCCATAGTCAAGGTAAAAGGTGGTCGTATCGAGCAAAAGCAAATTGATTCTTAATTTTGTATTATTTTTACATCTTTTTTACTTTAAATTGAATAAAAGTAGTTTTCCAAACTCAATTTATGGCCTTTTTACAATAATTGGTTACACTTCGAGTGTCGGGCTTGTTCAGCAAGGGGAATAAATGAATATAGAATGGTAGAATATATGATTGGTAGAATAAAGGCGTAGCATTCTTGACTTAATTGTAGCACAAACATTTGGCGAGTCAAGCAGGCACATAATACAAGATGGCGCAAAATTATTCATTTTGTAAATAGCGTCGTACGTTAATCATTTTTGACACTTTTGAACCAGGTAACTGCAAAATACAAAAAGATCAGCAATGGAAAGCGTAAAGGTCAAAAGGAAGATTTCAAAACTATTTTTTTTATTTCGTACAAAAGTTGTTCAAAAATATTGATGACTGGTGACTAATTTTGCGCTACCCTGTGGTACACTGAAGGAACATCACAATTAACTGACTTTAACCAAGTACCAAGGGGAAAAGTGGTATCTCCGTTGAACCCCTGCGACATCGCGACTAAACACCGTCTTTAAATAGATGCCCTTCGCGAGGGCGCTCTGACCAAAAAATCCAGGAGCGTCGGACTCAAATTGAGCGGTTATTTTGGTCAGCGTCTGTTCTCCATAGTAGAAGCGGCTGATTACAACTTGTTAGCGTGGCCTACGGGTCATCAGGATCGATACCAGTAAGATCCTGATTATGACATACTGGTTTGGAAGCAGAAAGCGATCGGGCTGGAGCAGTGAATCTCTATAATCTGAGTAAGCGGAGTGAAATCTAGTTGAAATGACTTACAGAAGGGTTTGCTGCTCCTCCTCCTCCGCCCTATTGAAACTCGAATGGTCTCACAGAGAGCTCAAAGCGCGTAGTCTTCAGTGACTATGTAGGTTGGGTTGAGATGACTCCCCATTAGTTCCGTCTTGAAGTCTGGCTCTGAATACTGCTGCCCATAAGGACCATTGACAACCATAGTATGGCCTCTCTGTTTCATAGAAAACTATAGGACTTACGGAAACTACATATACGCGTGGAGATAGCGGTTGTGAGTTTGGGCCCATATAGAATGGACAAAAATGAACAAATTAAACAAAAACACGAAATAAAAAACAACAAAAACGTGAATTCCGAAGCTGAAGAAGCCTTTAAGCGGAGCACCGTTATAAGAAGGTCCCCTTCACAGGTAACAGGAACAACCGAACAAAAAACGGAGGACAATGCGTCGACACTTGTAGCGAGCCAAAGCCACACAAGCAGATTGACAGCACAAGCAAGCAATGTGCCAAGCGGCATTATTGGGATGTCAACATCCCACCTGGACAACGATGTGGTCCAACAGCTACAGCAGAAAGCAACACCAAAACGTACTCCGCCCCCTCCTGCACCGACTCCGACGACCGGTGCATTATGTGAACTGGTAGAGCGTCTAGGAAATGAAATCGACGGATTACTGTCATATGTCGAACCGCGGAAAAATGTCCACGGTGACATCAGAAAAATGTGTAGCATAATAAAACGCACACACACCGACGTAATCACACAGCTCGAAGCCAAAGAGCGAAGGTTCAGGCTAATATCGACACCGGTGCGGATGACTAAAGCAACACTACAAAAAAGAGTGAAACTATCCGCTAAAAGAGCCACAGATAGAGGTAGCCCTAAAACTGTCGCAGTGCAGACAGCAAAAAAGTCTCCATCTGCTAAAAAAAGGAAAGACGACAGCTTCCCGCATGCACTGATGCCTCCCGGGACCAAGGAAGAATGGACGAAAGTCCAATGAAAAAAGAAACCTATGAGAGATAAAAAAGGTGGCAGGTATATTAGACCCAAGCCTGATGCGAGCATCATCGAAAAAAAGGCAGATAGCATGACATACGTGCACATGCTGCGATTGGTGAAAAATAGCGTAGAGCTGAAAGACCTCAGCGAAAAGGTGAAAACCATGCGGCCTACACAAAAAGGTGGACTTGCGATCGAACTAAAGAGGAGCAAGGTTTTAGAAGCACCAAGCTATCGTGCGGCCATAGAAAGAGCCCTAGAAAATGTGGCAACGGTCAACCTCAAGACGCACAATATTTTAATTCAGTGCAGAGGACTTATTCCGGATCTGAGCACAGATAATGAAATTCTCAGCGCAATAGTAGAG
Organism: Anastrepha obliqua; assembly: GCF_027943255.1. NCBI lineage: Eukaryota > Metazoa > Arthropoda > Insecta > Diptera > Tephritidae > Anastrepha > Anastrepha obliqua. The sequence continues at coordinate 38,953,881 of NC_072896.1, forward strand.
CAAGCGGAAGGGAAAAGCGTTGATGATAAAAGCTCAATAAACAGCAGGCGTAACACACACGGAAGCACAGAATCTGTGTATATTTTGCTCCCCGCGGAGGACGCCAAAAACGTCCTGGAGCTTGGGCACATTAAGGTTGGATGGATTCGATGTCGCGTGTCGGATGTAATCCACCTAAAAGGTGCTACAAATGCTGGGCGTTCGACCACGTTTCGAATGCGTGCAAGGGAAAAGACCGTACGAAGTTTTGCAGACGGTGTGGAATGGAAGGACACCTTGCAGCAATGTGTAAAAACGCTGAAAAATGCGCGCTCTGCGACGGAGCCCAGATTTTATTCGTAGTGAGTACATGCATCGCACATATACATACATATATATTGATTAAATTATACCGAATTCGAAAATATATATTTTATAAGAAGCAGCTTATGCGCCACAAATATTTTTATCACTTTCCTCGCCACCGTATCACATTGAAACTTATTTACTTCATAATGAATTTGTACGTTTAGGCGCGCAATATTTCGGGCAATCATATTCAGCGAAATGTCTTGGAATTCTAATAATAATAACAATAAAAGGTGACGGTGATAAGCGTTACACGTATAATAAAAATGGCAGCACAAACTCGAAACAAAATAATAGAAATAAATAAAATTGTCTAATAAATGAAGATGTGTTTATACACTCCCTTACATAACTACACCACCACTTTTCTAGATAACTTTACAATTCAAGCGACTTGCTTTCTTTATGAAAGTTGAATGGCTGCTTTTTTAAACATCCCTTTACATTCGAGGTTACTTTACGAGTATCACACCGATATCTGTTTAAGCCACACTCTCGAGCTTCCGTAATTGAAGGACAATTGATGAGCTCTTTAGAAATCGCTAATTTTGCTCATCGGCACTAACAACCATGAAAAATACTTGGCTAAAATACCAGATTTTTACAGGCTTTCATGGAGTTTTGAAATTTTTCTTTGGCAGGCCATTAAGAAAGCGTGAAGAGTTGAAGGTCCTTGAAAGGCCTGATGTAAGGGAGCAGGTAGGTATATAGACAAAGACTAGCACGCGAACTGTTAACTACACTCAGTTCCTCGGGGTTAGGTTAGGTTAGGTTAAATGGCTGCCCTAGCTTAGGGCACACTTGGGCAAATATTGAAAATTCGTCCGTTGTGATGCCATACATGGAAGATCAGAAAGGAGAAGGGAAGGAAGAAGGAACCTTGGGATTGGAGACGATGATGACCATACATTTTACGATGACGCCGACGGTGGCTGATTTGCGTTCGTAGTTAGCCTCCACAAGCTACCGATGAATATGATGGTATCCGCAGGCGCAGCAAAAAAATGAGAACCCAGATGCCTAAATCTTTGCTAGAAGAGAGCAGGGTAGCTGAGAAGAAGGTGTTGAGATGATTCCACCTCGTCCTCCCAACAGCTTCTGCAGAACGGACTTGAGGCAATCCCAAGCCTCACGGCATGAACACCTAACGGACAATGTCCGGTAAGGATACCCACCAAACTCGAGAGCTGGGGCTTTGTAAGCCTTAGGAGTTCCCTCGAGCGTCCCCGATCTACCCGTGTCCAGAAGGATCTCGCGACCTTGCACGTTTGCGCACTTGCCCAGCGCTCGCTGAGTTGACCCTGAAAGGCCCATCTTTCTAGGAGTAGTATTCCCTTGAGGGAATACGAGTGGAAAAAGGTCCGCTCGGACTTAGCGTGAGTGTACAGTGATCCAGCAAAATGGGGATGAACTCAAAATTTTTAAAGATGCTACAGTATCCGTAACTTAAGTCTAGCTTGTGGCCCGAACAGCTTAGTCTGATTGCGGCGCGTGCAGCGGTAGATTGTCCACGGGTGCCACATTCAGCATAGCGTTAAGCGCAAGAGTAGGAGTGGTACGGAGCGCCCCACTGATTCCAATGAGGGCAGACCTTTGTACCCTCTCCAGCTTCTTAACTGATACCATCCTTTCTAGCGAGTTCCACCAGGCAAGGACTCCGTATAGCAAGATTGGTTTTATAATCGTGTTATAAAGCCAAAAAGTGAAAAGTTATAAAGCCTGCAACCATGAAAGGCGACTGTTGTCCCCCTAATTCTCTCGAGGAAGGCGCCTACAGTGAACTCCTTCTGATGGAGGGACACCTCGATGTCCTTAACAATTGTATGCAAAGCAGACTCTACCGATCTGCCTTTACAGTAAGCATGTTGAGCGTACGACAAACACCCCCGAGGAATTTCACTCCCTATGTGCAGATCAATCAGTTTCTCCAGGGTTTTCAGCAGGAACGAGGAGAGACTGATTGGTCTGAAATCTTTAGGCGATACGTATGAGATCTTACCTGCCTTGGGTATGAAAGTAACTCTCACAGTCCTCCAAGAACTGGATATGTAGCCCCTATTTATGCAGCTAACGTAGATAGGGAGAAGCCAATCACATGATACCTCAGCAGATTTCTGCAGTCGGGGTTAGTTATTCTCGGAATTCTTCAAAGCTTATATTTTTTTAAAGTAGTCCGTGAACTGACTAGAAATTCTCAGTACCAATGTGAGTTGAAAGTGAATACTAGCAAAATTTATTATTATTTTTAAAAACTAATGTTTGTTTTTTTTTTAATCTTAAAACTGAAGTTATAAATTTGGAGTAATGTGATGCATTTTTTTAACTGAATAAACCAAATTAAGTTAATAAGATATAACACTATTAAAATTCTGGTTTACTACCCACCCTTCGCACTAGATTTGTGGTTATGGTGTTACATTTATGAAGCAGAGTGTACAATAGTCATCAAGAAAAGGAAAGGAAAGTCATCAAGAAAAGGCAGCGGAAGTCAGAAAACTCATGCACACATGTAATAAAATACAGAAATGTACCTTTGATGTATACTTTGGGGAAAAGTGTGTGCGGCTAGTCCTTCAGCCAGTTGTGTCTGACTTCATTGCGTAAATTTACATAGCCCGCACGTTGATGATTGTGCGTACAGACACACATATGGACATACACACACACAGATACATATTAGGCAGCTTATATATTTATATATTATTACAGTTATTTAGGCAAATATATGCAAGCAAGCAATTCAAGGAATGAGACTAACAAAAAGACAGTCAACCAAGCATACCTGCGCACAAGCATTTCTATGTATGTGTGCGAATATCAGTCATCGCGAGATCTCGGCACTTTTCCATCAAAATTTAAGGCACTTGAATTGCTGGTTAGAGTTCACCATAATGCGCCACTTCAGACAACAATTCACACACATACACACACACACACATACACACACACACACACACAGATTAACATTTTTACGAAAGTTTATATTCAAGTTTCTACACCACCGCCGCACAATGTTTGCACCTCTGCCATTGCGGCACTCTGCCTGCTGTTAAACCTTTGGCTCACAAAATCTAGTCAGCATTCAAATTTCATCTAAATGAGACATTAAGCATTTAGCACGAGCGCAAATATGCCAATTAGATTGTGCGGATAAGCATACATGCACGCATGGCAAGACCAATACCCAATAAACGTTTTTCGTAGAGCTCAAGTTGAAAACCATTTGCATTAAATTTTTTTATATCTCAGATGTTAGTTCTCAAACTTCCCTAATATGATGGCTGAGTTAGGGCTGTGTTAACAGCTTTATGTAGCTGACGAAGTTAATCAGGTTTTTAATATCGTATCTGCTATATAATCAGGTCTAGCAAAGAAATGAGAGCCACGATGCCTAAATCTTAGCCCCGCGAGAAGAGGTCAGCTAAGGGGATGGTGCTGACTACATCTATGCCCACTACAGCTGACGTAAAAATGACTCGAATCGAGTCTCAACACATGCAGACTTAGATAATCTCCTGTGAGGACATTCACGAAATTTTGTCAATCTCAGAAGATCTCTCGAATCCCTCACACGTGACCAAAAAGAAGTCGTGACGATACAATTTTGTGTACTTGCCCAGCGCTCGCTGAGTTGACGCGAAGTTCTCCTTTACCGCAGCAGACCGTAGGTGGTCAAGGAGATACCAATCCTCTCCTTTCACTACTTCCTTTGTGGCCAGCTCATCTGCATCGCAGTTTCCCGCAATTTCACATGTTCCGGACCCAGATGAGCCATATATCAAGGAATTCAGATGCGAGCGAAAGTGAAGCCAGACCAGAGTGCACCGTCTTCGGGCCTTAATTGCCGCTTGGCTATCGGAGCAAATATTCACTTTAGGGAGTAGCTACACAAAGGAGTAGCCAATCAGCTCCCCCTTTTTGGCGGAAACATATTGTAAACGTACCGTTGATAGCGACACAATTTTAATAGAAGATGTTCATAAGTTTTCAACACATCGATGTGGAATCCTTGAAATTGAAATGAAAAAATACTAAAATACGATAGAATTTTTTTTTTACTTTTTCACTTGAAAAATGGTTTATTAAACTCACAAATCACAGTCTATTTAATTGACATATTCAATATATTTACGTAGTTTATCACAGACGTAGGTACAGGTTGTCCGGCGATGGAATTAGGAGTTAAAATGTTACAAGTTTATTTCAATAACTATTCAACGGGCACAAGAGCGATTTTACTTTTGACGTGATAACGTCTTATAATTTGATGTAGCCGGCTGCACGCACCAAAAAATGCGGCGTTATCTTGCTCGTGCGGCGTTACCTTGCTTGAACTGCAAGCGAGAGCGCGGAACGAACGACAAAGAGGCACAATCGGCCACCGCGTTCGGCAACGTTCGACATCTGGCGCTCTTCTACTTGAGTAAGCATATATATGTATGTATATGCGCATTTGTATATAAATTCACATATTTGTATTTGCATATGTCTTCTTCCTGTGTGCAGGGTAATGAACCATTTCTCTGTTGAGAATAGGACGATGATAGGAAGAGTAGGAAATGAAAGGTGGTGTTTCGAGTGTAAAGTGTCTTGAAAAAGGCGAATCGATGATGGTGCCTCTTAGTGTTGTTGACTTATTAGCGTCTGATGCACAATCGAATCATGAATTTGATAAATGTTTCGTCGTTTTTCACGTTTGTGTAAATGTAACTTGATCAATTCCATTGCGATTCTATTTACCTCCTTCTCTATGTCCATACAAAATATCTATCAAACAAATAAAATTAAAATTTTCTTTTGAAAAATGCAACCATTCCATCAGTATTTTCTTATGACGTTGTCACGTTAAACTATCGTCAGTAAACCGACTTTACAGACAACCTATTTTTTTTAATAATTTCCTTTACATGTTCACCATTACGTCGGATATACTCTTGGAATCCGGAATCCGTACTGCGCGCCACTCTCTGCGGCATTACTGAGATGCCTTTAACCACGCCAACGATATCTTCTTTTAGTGCTGAGTGCCGCTTTATTTCATAGACTTTACTTTTGAGGTGCCCCACAGAAAAATGTCCATAAAGGTAAGATAGGGCGAACTGGGTGGCCAGGATATGTCACTGAAACGGCTCAACAGTTCGTTAGGGAAGAAATCACGCAGTATCGACAGGGTATCTCTGGCCATGTTGCTGAAACTATGTGTGTACTGGAGAATGGACTTTCTCTCATTATAGGCAGAAAATATTCGTTAAGCATGCACCGAGAAAAGACATCGTCCACAAAAATTGCTTGCCCGTGACGATTTAAAACAAAAATAGTCCATTTATTCCATTTTGTCAATCACACCGAAACGTCACTTTGGGACTGTGAAGTTGCTGCTGGTGTTTTAAAAGAATTGGTAATTATTAATTTCCAAGTATTTGAGGTATTCATACTTTTTTAAGTATTTCTCAACTCGTACTAAAGTTGATAACAAACATTTGAGCAAACTTAAGGGGGGAGCCTGCTTTAGAGGCTTCAAAAAATCGATTTTTTTTTTTGCATAAATGTCTTCCCAAACTATCCAAGAATGTGTCTTCGAAATTTCAGAAGCAAATTCAAAATATTTTCGGAGTTACAGAAGAAATTGTAAGCAAGCGTCGAGCAGGTATACGAGCGGCCGGATCGCTCGAAGTGCGATATCTCGGTTTTTATTTTTACGATTTTTCCTAATTGGCGGGAAAGATAAGGAAAAATTTAAACGTCCTATCGAAATGAGATAACATTGATTGTATTCGGAATTAAATTTTCTTCTAGTTGAACCTAAAAAACCTTAAGAAAGTTATGATTAACACACTTTTTAAACAATCTAAAGAGAATTTGTGCTTCCAAAAAAATAATAATTTTTTTTTTAATTAGCGAAATATTGTTGAATATCTTACTTTTTGTTTAATTTTCTTGGTTTAACTAGAAGCTATACTATACTAAAATAAAAATTTTTTTGGGTTTTTGGTTTCAGATGAAAATTGCGACCTGCATCTTTCCCGCCGCACGACACATGCACACTCGAGGCGCCTGGCAAAATGCTTGTACCAGGCATAATATGACATATATTTGAATGAAAAAATTTGAGGAGACTGTTGAAATATATAACAATAAAACCTGAAAGTTTCGTTTCAATCTTTCCTTCCCAAAAAAATCCACGAAAAAATCGATTTTTTGAAGCCTCTAAAGCAGGCTCCTTCCTTAAGGGGACACCACTGTACACGCGTAAAATAAACACGATTTTTAAAGAATTTTTTTGTATAGAAGGAAAGGGGGAAACAATCACTCTGATTTGGGAAGTTATTACTTATATACTAAAATTTAAAAAATATTTATTTTTGTGGAATTAGCAAGCTATTGAAGGAAAAAACTCTATTTTGGACTAAAAAAACGGCACTTAAATAATTATAACAATCGTTTAAATTAATCTATCGAAAATCCCCTACGCTCTTCTCTTAAGAAGGTTATTATACAGACATAGTGAAAAACCTGATTAAAAATATTTAAAATTGTTTGAGTTATGCTGCGTGCCAATTTCAGAAAACGTGTTTTGAGAAAAACGCGTTTAAAGTTTGGAAATTTGGAGAAGTCGTTAGGTAGCAGTCACTAACGCTTGGTTAAAAGCTTAAAATATTTATGAAATAGACTTCGGTAACGTATAAAACTTTTTGTTCTGTATTTTAAAAGGTTCAAAGAATTTTTTAAGCTTATAAAAAAAATCAATTTTTTGAAATTTCTACAGTGGTGTTACCCCTTAAAGACAAATTAAGAACTATGATTTTTTCCATGCTTTGAGAATTGTTTTCCAAACGTTTATTGGGTACCAACGTAGTAAAGCACACATGGCAAGTTGTGCGCTTTTTTTATATATATATGTAAGTATATATAAGTATGTAGCACTGCTATATCTCTTATGTGTTTTCTGTGGCCCGCGAATGCGTTAGATGCGTACGTTGTGAGTTGTTTGTGCGTTTTTGTTCAAATTAGTAGCACAGTCGGTGCAATGGTATTAATTTTCAAATTAGATTCGTAATTAAATTCGCAATTTTTAATTAAACCGGAGGTGATCAGTTAGCAGTGGCTTTCGTAGTAGCATAATTTTGTAACAGTATATATGAGTGCTTATGCGATACGTGCACTTATGCGTGGAGAGATAAAAGATTTCGTGAATTGAAAAATATTCTATGTGTGAAATTTAATATGAATACACTTGTCTTCTTCAAAAAGCCTGCCTTCGAACCTTTAAGTTCTATTAAAAAATATCAAAAAATAAAAAAAATTTAGCCTTCATCCAAAATAACTTTTGTGCATAAATAGCCTACTTTACTTCATCAACAGCATTTGGGCAAACACTGACTAAACGAAAGCTTCTGAATTTGCCAAACCCCTTTAAACAGTTTTTAAACCTTTCACGACCAAAATACAGATGGATCTCCCGGTCGCACCATTTAATTGAAAAGAAGTTAAAAAATTAATAACTAAAGTCATAAAGGTAAATAAAGTCCCAACATGCGACCTCATAACGAATAAAATTCTAAAAGACTTACCTTTACGCGACTATAAATTTATCACCGACACTGTCAAGGCAATTTTACGAACTGTGTATTTTCCTGTACAATGAAAAATTCCCAAAATTATCCTCATACCAAAGCCAGATAAACTTCCAGATATGGTTTCTTCCTACCGGTCGATAAATCTACCACCTGTGTTATCCAAAGCTTTTGAAAAACTATAAAAATATAAAAAAAAACACAAGCCGATTATTACACAAAGGAAACTAATTCCCACACACCAATTTGGATTTCGTAAACACTATTCGACCATTGAGGAGGTCAATTCTGTCTATAACTTCGGTTGAGAAGCGCTAGAAAAGAGAGAAAACTGCGCAGCTGTCTTTTTAGACATAACAGAACCATTTGATAAAGTCTCTCACGCAAAAGAGGAAATAGGACACATCCAAGCCTACGCAGACGATGTGTGCGTATTAATCTCAGGACGATCACTTGAAGCTGTATGCAATAATACAAGATTGAGTTTTGGTGCGTATTGCATGGCCTTTCGGTGAATCCTACAAAAAGTACCTTAGTTCTTTTCACTAGGAAACGCAACATGAAAGGCCTGTTACTACCCTCATTGAGAGGGGTGACAGTGCAACTGTCTTCTGAGGTTAAATATTTAGGAGTAATCCTAGGTTCACTATCTAACTGGAAGAAGCACGTCGAGCACAAGGTCTCTCGAGCAGGTGATGGAAAGGTAGATGGTAAACCTTTTATCTTTCCTATCTCTATTCCTTCCACTGATATCTATCCGGGTGTAGTGCAATGGTCTACTGACTGAGTGGTTGGACTTGTCCAGCCCCCCACAAATCTAATCTCTCACGCAGCGCATTTGTAAATACAAGCTCAAAATGAATTAACATTACTAGCCTTCACAAGATTGAAACAAGCGCGTCTCAAGGTAGTACTCTGTGACCAGTCCTATACTCTTTATTTATTGCTAATCTAAGCCCGCACACAGTCACATATGCGAAAAATGCAGATGATCTTGCCTCCACTGATTTATCTCTGCTGCAGCACAGCCTCGACAACGTTAGTACATACCTGGTTGAACAAGTAGCGTATAAAAGCCAATCAAACCAACTACAGATTACTTTCATACTACGCAAAGACTCATGACCTCCAGTAACTTTAAATGACTGCCAAATACCTTAAGCTGATCCAACAAAATACCTGGGTATTCAACTCGATAGAGGGCTTACATGGCTTTCACATAAATTCTTCATGCGTAAGTAACTGCTCACTTTACTGGCTACTCAAACAAAAATTTGCATTATCAATAGAAAACAAAATTTTGTGCTACAAGTCTATATTTATGCCAATATGGAGATATGGGGTTTCAGTATGGAGCTCAACCTTTAAATCAATGAATGGCGAGGGCTGAACTGAATTTTTCTTTCAATTTATTAAAATATATGAGCAAGCCACCATTGACGCCATACGACCAGATTTATTGGAAAAAGTAGTGACAATTTGGGCTGATCGAATGGACCATGAAACTCGTAGCCGCGGTGGATATATGCGGGATATTACACTGCTTACAAAAACGAACTTTTTTTCTGTCCTATGAACCAAATATACTTTTTCGGAAAGGGGAGAAAAAATAAAAATACACGTGTATCGGCGATTTTCATGTACACGTCAGAATTTTTGTTTTTATGTATAAAATATAGAGCTCATAGTCCGCCTGTGTGAAAAACTTTGGATCAATTTTTAACCCTTTTTCCGTGATCCAGTCGCGCTGGATTTCTGCAGGCAGACTCGTGGAAATGGTTTTATTACGTAAAATTAAAAAAAAAATGTTTATCAATTCTCAGATTTTCCTGAATTTTTTTTTCTAAAAAAAAAAATATTTTCTAAATTTTCGGCATAACTTGAAGGGACTCCAAATTTTTAAACAACTTATTAACCTTTAATTTATTGTTTCATACAACACACTCTGTGCCGTTTGTATGTTTGTTACAGTTCCGGAAGTTCCGATCATCTGACAGTTGCGCTACTAGGAGACGTATACTTTGACAATTGTTTTAAGTTCTGTTGCGCGAAAACGTCTTTCTGTATATTTCATCTTACGAAAAATGCAGTGCCCGACTCGAAATAACTTTTGTTACGTTTGTGGCTTATTCGCACCAAGTAAAAATTTTAAAAATATTACGAAAACAGTGGTTAATTCGTTTCAGAAAATACTCAAGACTGCTTATGTTCCTTACTTGTGGTATACTCCGGAAGTCGTGTGCGACTATTGCTATAGAAATTTATGCAAGTTTACTGATGGTAACTCAACAATAAAGTACTCTGTACCAACAATTTGGCTACCACGTACGGAGCACTGCAGTGAACTGTGCTACTTTTGCGTAACTTTTACTCAAACTAAAGGGTACCAATACTTTCGCCGCAACAAAATTCGCTACGCTAATGTAGAATTGGTTATTCCAGCGGTTCTGTACTCACCAGAAGAACGTATAGCGGCTTCAATGGAGATTTTTGATGATGTTCCCGAATTAAGGGATGGAGAACCAACAGTAGCACCAAAAATGCTATCAACATTTCTTGCAACGAATGCGAGATGTGGGGAACCAGAAGTATCGGAATTTGTACCAACACCCAGTGGACTTGGGACTGCAGTGCCGCATTTAGTAACGCAAGCCGACTTCAATGACCTTGTACGAGAAGGAAATTTGTCAACGAGAACAGCCCAACTCTTTGCATCACGTTTTATGCAATGGAATATAGTGGCGGCTGATTTTAAAATATAATAAAATTAATAAAAAAATGTATATCTCTATTGTAATGCGGAGTGAAATACCTTTCTTTTGATACCCACATCGGCATATCTCATGCAATTTTTTTTTAATTTCGAACAGGTGGCAACCCTGTGAAACATTGTCAGTGGCAACACCTAGGTGAAAAGTCTAGAAATGTGATACACTATCTGTGTGCCCAATTTCATTCAAATCCGTTAAGCTAATCCTGAGATCGTGTGGCTATACAGATATGCATACAAGAATTGCTCGTTTAAAGTTATAAAATACAAAAAAAAAAAATTGTCACGTGTACATGAAAATCGCCGATACACGTGTATTTTTATTTTGTATCCCCTTTCCGAAAAAGTATATTTGGTTCATAGGACAGAATGTGTGTAACGCGGTGTTATGTGCAAAAAATAAATGCCATGGGATTATCTACCAGAACATAATAAATCATTCATTTTTTTTTAATCATTTAAATAGTCATTCCAACAATATTTCTCTCTTATATTGTCACTATACGTTGTCAGTGCTCTTAAAAAACACCCGATATAAGTAATCAGATATTCAATAGGAATTAGATCCAACTGGATCAATATTTCTTAGCGCTCCTGGGACGTGGTCACTTAGGTATCCAGAGGCCAGTGCTAATCTTCAGCTGCTGAAAACACTTATACATAATTTCTAAAATCTTTAACCATGAATTCCTTGCCATTTAAGATAATCAACAAATTTAATTTAACTTTCTTCACACGAAGTGAGAGTAAAAGTTTACCAAAAAAATTCAGCTGCTTCAAATTAAAGCCACACGAATTGCACAGTTTGAACTTCTCCAGTTCTTCACTTGATTCTGAACAAAAACTAAGCTTTTACTGCCAAACACGCACACGCACACGTATATTAAGCCCCCAACAAAAGTACATGCATATATATGTATATGTATGATATACCAGCACATAGATCTCCACACATACATGCAGGGGCTGACATGGGAATTTGTGGTATATATTTTGTGCGCACAATGCTTTGCACCAAAAGCATATCATTTATACAACATATAAATAAGAGCATGCGATCGCACAAAAGGAGTGAGTGTACCTGGAAAAGCAACAGGGTGGAGTAATAGAAAGGCTATAGCATAGAGCAATGCTGAGCCATTCAGTTGTACCTTCACCGAGGTTTGGCTTAAACCATTCATGCCGACATGCAAGTATGCGAGCATTCAGACATTCATTCATTTATTCACTTACACATTCATGCATTTGGCGTTGGTTCTTACGTACTAATGGTCGCCGACATCATACACGTAACCCACTCACTCACAACCACACCCACAACAACATATAAATACCTGGCAGTATTCTTGCGTAAGGATATAAAATATGCATTTGTGGAGCATTTTAATGGATAATTTGTGTGGGTGTGTTTGCACGAATAGTTGGCCGTAATGTCCGTTATTTTAGATTGGCACAATAGTGACCCAATACACACAGATAAGGGTATAAATAAAGTTATATGCATGTGCATATAAATGAAAGTCTATATGTAGAAGTAGAGGTAACTTCGATAGCAATGTTGATTCCGAACTCATAGGACCGTGGAATTTTTTATTAGAATTGAAACGAAATAATATTTGCTATTCTCCATTTGCAGAACAACAACGTAACGGGACAAATTACACTTAATATTGAGAGTGAATATAATGGCTTTTACGAAATTTTGTATGAGTGGGGCAGCACATTATTAGAAAACAACAACATTTCAAAGTTACGATGAAAATATGAGGCTATAAATTTGTATGCTTACTGCATCTGTATTCAGTGTTTATGGGTGTAAGTACTTTTATTTATATTTACATTTATACGTGAGCAGCCCATAAAGTTTCTGGAATTAAACACTGGATGATATTTGTCTCCAGTGTCATTTTTTTTTTTGGTTAACAAATATCAAAAATCTACCGAACAGTTTCGTTTTAATAGCATCTTAAAAAAGTCAATTTAAGAAATTCCAAAAAACTGAAAATTTCCCAGAAACCCTTTTGCGGGACGATTTATTATAATTTCGAATGTTGCCTAACTCAAAAACAATTTACCGATCGGCTTCATTTGGCTTATGGCAATGAAGCAGCATCTAAGACTACCATATACGACTGGTTTGTAGAATTCAAGCGGGGTCATGTTATTCAGTTGCGAATTCCATCAAAACCATTCATCAACTGCTGTTGTTCCAGCAAATATCGGTGTTTTGAAAAAATGATTGAGGCGTATGGCATTTGGTGGCATACGAAGCTGTCCTTGGCATCAATAAAAGTCATATATGCAGATTTCGCTTGACCAATTAATTGTGAAGAAAACTTGCTGTCGTTAGATTCTATGTAATTTTTAAGAAAGCTCACAAAAAGTTGTTGTGGAACGGTGTAAACAACTGCTAAAAAATTCAAACAAGCAGGTTAATCGTATCAGGTTATGAAACTCTGAAAATAAACGTACAAGATTTTTTTTGGCATTTCAAAGCCGAGTCCCCCAGAAGTTGTGCGCTCACGAAGTATCAGGTCAGTCCATAAGTTCGGCCGTTTTTTAAAGGTGGTTTTAAAATCAATAAAACAGATGTTTAAAGTATTTATTAATCAATAATATATTTTCCTTCATTATTTACAATATCTTCCCAACGTTAATGCAAACTTTAAATTCCCTGTTCAAAAAATTGTTTCTCCTTGGAGCCAAAATACGCTTCGATATCCCTTTTTATAGCTTCTTTTGGAGAGCAGTTCCTGTTTCTCATATGGGATTGAAGTCCACGGATAAGGTGATAATCACAAGGTGCAACATCCGGATAGTATGGTGGATGCGGCATTAGCTCCCATCCGAGCTCGTTCAGCTTGCCTAATGTTTGCCTTGCGGTATGAGGTCTTGCGTTGTCGTGGTGAAACAAAACTTTGCGTCTATTCACTAAAGACGGTGGATTTTTGTTAAGTGCCTCATTCTGGTTTGATAGCTGATGGGAATAATAATCAGCAGTTGTCGTCTGGTTAGGTTCCCGAAGTTCATAATAAACAATACCGACCATATCCCACCAAATAAACAGGAAAATCTTCTTGGGGTGAAGACCATCTCTAGGGATCGGTTCTGGTGTTTCATCTTTATCGAACCATTGGCGTTTACGAACAGAATTATTGTAGAGGACCCATTTGTCATCACCAGTAACGATACGGTTCAAAAAACTTTCATTTTCAAGCCAATGCAGCAGCTGAGAACACACATTCACACTCTGCTGAAGGCTGGCGACGGAAAGTTTATGCGGAACCCATTTTCCCAGCCTTAAAACCTTTCCCAAATTTAACCTCTGAGCTATCAAATTTGGCTCAGCTTCCACGATTTCGAGCAAGGCGTCGAAGTTAAAGACTTCAGGACGACCAGCGCGCGGGGCAGCCTCCACGTCGCAGTTAGTACTTCGGAATTTTGAAAACCACTTTTGCGCAGTCCTTACACTCACGGTATTCTTTCCGTGAACAGTATTTATTTCTGCAGCAGCAGTTGTTGTATTTTTACCACTTTTATAAAAAAAATACAAAATATGCCTCTTATAGGCGTTCGAAGATTCCGCTGGATCTTTATTCTCTGCGCTATGTCTATGCCGTCGTAAAGCTCATACAACTCATTTTTCCATCGCCTATACTCGCCGTTGCCATATTCGCCGCCGACAAAGTGCAAAGGTCCAAACATCTTTCGCAGAATCTTTCTCTCAGGCACTCCAAGTGACGCCTCAATGCATGTTGACATCGTCCAAGCTTCATACAAGCTTTTTACAACTATGGAAAAAACTCACTGAGTGACAATTTACACGTTTGATTAGCAGATGGAAAATCAAAAGCCAAAGAACTTGAAATCTGGTTAAACTCATTCAATGTTCTACTCAAACTGCTTTCGAGACATAAACAGCTCCATCCCGCTTTAGGAAGAATAAATCATTACTCCGAAAATTTTTGGGGCATGTGAAAATGAGTTCGGTCTAAGAATAAAGTTTAAAAACCACAAAATGTTACCCTTTCTGACGAAAAGAAGGGAGAGTTGGATGCGCCGGGTGGACAAAATGTTTTTATATTCGATTGGTGAGACCTAAGGAAAGAACAGTAATACTTTTTTAGCCGTTACTTTTAAGTTTCCTCAGGATTGGAGGATGATTTGCGGAGCGTTTATGACACAAGGTTCGTTGGAGACATAGTTTACGTCCATCAAAATGAATGTGAAGGATTGCAAAGCAGCTACTGTCCTTCAAACATACGGGCAATAAAAAAATGGGCTTTTCAACATGGCAGCTTTGCAGTGCCCAGAAGTATGGAAAGAAAATCCTTGCTAGCTCGTAGCAACATTCCATTACTAATGTATCCATCCATCTGATCTTAACCCAAGAGAAAACATGTGGGAAATACTGGCTCGTGGAGTTTATGTTTCAGCAATGTGGAAGCTCTAAAAAGATCAATTCTTAGGTCATGGGAAAGATAGCAGCACCAAATTAATATCTCAATATTTATTTATTTATTTCAAGTCAATGGTATTAACAGACTATGATTACAATTACAGACTAAGATTACAATTCAGCTAGAATATAAAATTAATAATAAAAAAGGGAATGATAATAAATGGAATTTCCAAGGATTTTATATGTTATAAGACTCATTTGGGAAAATTTCTATGCAATGAAATATCCAAAAAATTATATTTATTTTATTAATAAATGATTGAATTCTAAAAGCGGTATTTGAAACACGTCAACTATTATATTTTATAATTTTTTTTCATCAATGCCATTACTATAATTATATCGTTAAGACCAAGCCACATTGAAAAAGTAGTGTCAGCAAGGGAGCTGATTTGCTTTTTTTCTATTTATCTGGTCACCAATGACCAAAAACCATATCCTGCCAAACGTTTTTAACAAAAAAATTCAATGTTTTTCCACAAAACATTTCTTTTTTTAAATAGATTATATTTGATCCTAAAAAATTAAATATAAAAACAAAAATTTTTTTGATTTGAATTTTAAAGTTTTTAATTAAAAATAAAAAAAAATTAATTTTTTTAATTAAAATTTAAGTTTTTTATTAAATATAAAAAATTTTTTTAATTTTTTACGTTGAAACTTACATTTAAGAAAAAAAATTAAATTTTGGTAGTTTTAATTGTTTTTTTTTTGTTTTTACTTCAAAAAAATTCTGTTTAGAAAAACATTTTATTTTGTTGCTCAAAATTTTTGGAAATTTTTGTTTGTTTTATATTCATTTATATGACAAGCCTATTTCCCCAATCTACATAAATACATATATGTGTATGTATACACACATAATATACCAATTGTTCTAATAGGCTAAGTGGTATTAATGCCGCTTGTTGATCAGCCAGTTTCGGAGTTGGGTAATCTGACCACTCCCAATATTCAATCCCCATTGCAGTTGCCAATAAATTACTCATTCGCCCTGTACGCCCGCCGTAATACATCAGTTTTACTTAACAAGCAACCATTCAACAGCAGTGGCGCAAATTGTTGACTTAGTAAACAATTTGAAATAAAACATTAAACGAATGTTGCATGCAGAAAGCGTTAAATGCCAAATTAGTGCGTAATAATTGAAATTCAGCGAAATCAGCCTCCCTGGGAACTGCAACGCTGGATGAAAAAGTTAAGAATTCTGTACATTCCAAGGGTATATTGTTACCATTTTTCTACGAAAAGCAGTGCATTGAATGCGTTATTTACAACATATAAGTAGGTGCTCGTAGCAAATGGGAATTTTGAATGGAAACTGAACCTTTAATTGGAAAGCAGAGTCTATTTGAAAGCTATACCTTTTTAAAATGAAACTAAGGGCAGCATTAATGCAGCAAAGTGGTAGTCTTTAGTTATTTCTTCTTGTTATGTTCTTCCTCGTTCGTTCATGGAGGGTTTTTAAAAATCACACTTAATAATTTTATGTGAAAAGTTGAAATTTAAGAGAACAACAACTGAAGATGAAAATGCAGAAAAGTGGTTCGTTCCATCTTCCTTCCGAGCGTTGCCTGGCGCCTGGCTACATGCATGTTCATTTAGTTCATAACAAGCTCCTTCAACTGTCTATCCCGCATGAAGGCCAGCGTGTACATTGGCTTGTGACTTGTTCAAGCTGCCTCGACTGCTGCGTCACTTTAGTACAGTTTTGTGGTTGCCAACAATTGCCATAATTTTTGTTGCGGTTACTGCTGCTGTTGTTCGTGGGGCTTCCATTTTTTTCACTTCTCTGCTTTTTCGCGTTAACTTTTTTTTTTTTTTGTTTTTGGTTGCCCTCGATTTTAATGATGTTATGTGCATTTAATTAAACTTAAAGTGAATCAGAGCGACTGTGAACAACAACTAAAAATAGCGACAATGTTATTCGGAGGCAGTACATTTATGGTCTTTGGATACACACACACTTACACCACTGTTGCCTTGCTATCACGTAAATAGATACAAGTAATTCAGTTGTTTATGCCATTGCAATTTTCGTCAGCTTCATGTAGATGCATATGTGTGTATGTGTGTGTGTGTGTGTGTACATTTAACATCATTCGATGATGTTTGCGGTCTTTGTAGAGCACTACCAAAATGCAAATGGCTTAAATCATTTATTAACTTAATTATGAACTGTTTTGTTCTACCTGCGGTTGGAATAAGACAAATTGTACAACGTGTATCGATTGCTTATTTGGTTTGTGTGTGACACATAGTTATTGCATATACCAATATGTGCAGTCCTGCGCAACTAATTTACGTACTCAATAAAACCAACTTTCATTTGCCTAATAAATGTTTACTTATTATTATTTGAACGTCATCGAATTTTTCAGTTTGGTAACATTAAAAAATATGACATTTAGATAGATAGATTTGATTTGAAGTTTGCACTTCGACCTCATGATCTTCGTGCCCTCTACTCATCACAGTAACTCATCCAAACTCAGTCTTCTTGTTAAACTGAAGATAGAGCTGAGATAGGCTGAGCGTATTGCCTTCCTTTAGGCTGCAATTGATCGAGATGTCTCAACATTTTATCACTGCATTGAAGGAAAAGGTGTATTGCAGTCTTCGAGGATTGGCTCCGCAGCAACGGCAAGAGTCAGTGGACCATATCTCAATTTTGTGCAAATGACTACGCGATCTGCAAGGACCTGTGAAAATACCCGTGAGCATTCTCAGCTTATCCTTAGGGAGGGTTATGAGCTTTTAACCCTCTTTTGATTGTGTGCCTTCCCTTCGAAGTTTCTACGTGATACTGTGTTATCCCACAGCAAATAAAGGGTCGGATCCTACTAATAACGAGGCCGTATCCCCTCTTGCCAATGCGTTTGCTACTTCATTCTCAGTGATTCCTCCCCTGTCCTAGGACCCCAATTGAGGCAAATGCAATTGTGCGTTCCTAACAAATTCAGTCTCTCGATACACGCAGTGGCCATTGAGGATTAAATCTCACAGGATGGCAGTATCTTGAATGCTCGCTTACAATGGTAATTCGATAATTTCGTAGATTCCCGTATAAATTGATCTCTGCACAAAGACAGATGGCATACACATTCGCTTAGAAGATGCTGGGAAAACTACCCATCGACACAGAACGCTTGGTTCTGAGGCCATATATTCCAGCGCCTATGCCTTCTACTGTCTTCGCTCCATTGGTTTACTAGTGCAGGGTACACTTTTCGAGTCTACTTTCAAATGCAAGTGGGCTCCAGTTTACCTTGTCATCCAAGTCAATTTTGAACTGCTTTTTGAAATTTAATGAGTTTAGCGATATTATCCTTGGGTAGTTGGGCAAGTGCAGCTGCATACTCAGCAATTCCTTGTTCTTAGATGACATCACTTTTTCTTTACCGAAATCTTCTGAATAACTATGTGAAGCGGTGTCAATCGGCCATCACCTCCATTACAGCTGTAGGGCAGATCCACATCGCCCCTGTGCTACACACACAGGCTAAGTGCTGAAGTTTAGTTAGCGCTGCCCGCATTATCGACTTTCGATACCCAATGAACCACATCATATGTTATCACTGGCCCTATTATCATGACGTACATCCATCTCAGGATTATTGGGCCACAGCCACAGGATTTTCCTACTAGACTTTGCAGATTGGAAAAAGCTTTTAGTAGCCTAGCATCAGGTGAGAGGCGTTTTTTGGTCCCAATTTTTTTGGCGTTGTTTTTTTTTGGGAGCCTACTTTTCGGCGCTTATTTTCGTTTCCTGGCTAGTGCTTGTGCGTACTATAAAGTGCTATCTATTCCGGCGTCGGATTTATTGGTATTGTCTTGCGGTAATTTGTGCCGTTGCTGCGGTCCTGGAATCCCTAAGTTTGTGCGGGTGATAAACGCTCGAAGTAGTGTGCGTTGTTGCCACGGTTTGTGTCCGGCGTTTACCTACACCGGTCGACCCTTCTAAGTTTCTTGTAAATTTTGTCTATTTGTATTCTCTGCAAAAGTTGTGAGTTTATTTAGATATATATTCTTTCTCTCCCTCTGTTTCCCATTCTCTCTCGCGTCTCTCCCTCTTTCTTTGTCTGCCTTGAAAGTTTCACTTCTGTTACGCTACACGCACTTTTTTCTAATAATGGGCGTCCCTTGATGGGCGTTCTCATGAAATCTATTTGCAGTTCAGAGGCGGTAAAAACTGCAGGTCCCTCCATTTGTGGAACACCATAAACAAGTACACCACAAATTGTCCTACATTACAAGAAAAAATATGGAAGCCAGTTACAGTAACTAAATCAATTATATGTAGATACAAATCGGAACCAGGAAACAAGTGTTCGCGACTTTTGGCCAATTGGGTGGGAGAGTCCTACGCATTAAATCCCGTCACAGGCTTGTGGGCTATGATTAATAGGAAATCCTCCACTTTCTACGAACCAAGTCATTTCGTGGGCGTACATCTGTAAGTAGATAATCAGTCAATTAAGAGGGTCGTTCGAAAAGTCTGTGCAAAGTCAGAGAGATAGAACTACGAGCACTTATCAAGACTTTCCTGGCTAGTAGCATCATTTGAAAGAACCGACACCAAGTTTCAGCCAGATCGGTATATTTCTTTGTGCTTCTTGTCGTTTGAATCAAGAAAGTCGAGTGATTTTCCTTTTCCATCACAACAACGCACCAGCTCACGCATCAGCCGTAGTTGTCGCCAAATTAATGGAAATAGAATTTCAACTCATTTTACAAGTCTATGCTAGGAATTTTGCCACAAAATTCTTTGCATAGTGAAAGACGAAAGAGGATGAAGATATCATGCTCAATTTCACTTATCTATCAGACGAATCCCATTTCGACCTAAAGGGTTAAGTTTTTGGAAATTGAGTGGCCCCAAACTTGAAATCTACCATAGAAAGGGGTTGAATCAAGCTACCGTGTAAACGGTTGAGTGCAATTCTATGCACTATTTGTCGAACCAAATGCCCCAGGACATTATTAACTTCATCAACAGAACTAGTCGGTTTTAACACTTGGATAAAAAGGGCAATAAGTGTCTTCTCCGCTGTCTCAACTTAAGTGTTCGCTAATCATAAGTACATAACCTCTATCCAGTATCTGCAAAACAAAATCTTGCGGTACATAGGAAACGCACCCTTGCATATAAGGAATACCGACCTTCATCGTAATCTTGGCGTACCAACTGTGACTGAAGTAACGAAGCAATTTGCCATAGCTGACAAACAGCGACTAAGAAATCGAGTCAACGATGCAGCACCCAGCTGGAAGACAATTAAAACCCACAACGGTAGTACTGAATCCGCTTTCAGGGATATGGGGAAGAGGTAGATATATAACAAAAGAAAAAATTGAGATCACGTTTTATGATACAGGACACAAAGAAAAGTGGCAATGCGTTAGCTTGATATTAGCCACACCAGCATTCCTTTCACCAGAAACAGATCCCTATCGGGTATGAACTTTTGTGTCAGCGAAGTAAATGAGGTAAAGCATTTAACTCCTATCGCTGATGACACATGTGTGCTATACGTTGATATAGAACCGGGAAGAACCGGAATCCTTAGACTCAGATGGACGCAAAAGTGGAGAGTGAACAACAACTGATTGGAGCAGGCAGAACTCTGCTGCCGAGTAGCCGGTGACGTGACAGCCGGAGTTACTCTTACAATTTTGCTTCAGATGATCCAACCTGATGATCTGTCATCCTTCCTATCATCCATCTTGATCAGTCTGTGTGCAGCGATCAACCTACAGAGAAACCACTGCAATGAGCGCAACGCTATTTTAAGTGATACTCGACCCACACTCAAAGCTTTATAATCGTTTGTAATAAAATTATAATTAGTTATGGAGTGAATAGAAGCATTAAACTTATTGGCGGGAATATGGAAGGCGATAGATTGATCGAAGTGGCCGTGACAACCGTACCAAGAGGACTTGAGCCTTTGCTGAAGGTGAGGCAACACACCTTTACAGAAGTGCTCAGACAGTGAACCTTCACGCGGAATATTTTTGGAGAATATTCTTACCCATTAAAACCGAATCATAAAGGAATCACTTTGGCCTTTCCTTCATGCAAGCCCTCAAAACAGAAATATGGTATGTCGTTAGAGAATTAAAATGTTCCAGAAAATTATTCTTCCGTGAATTGTACTAGGGTTCTTTTCAGGTAAAACCTGTGCGGCACCAACGCCAAAATTCCTAAAGGAGCGAAACTAACACTACTTTCACGACCTATATATAAAAGGACGCATATTCGTCGTATATATCTAAGGAATCTTTTACTTGAGAAGGCAGTTAATGTAGAAGGTCTTTCATTTTGAATTGCGGTTGTGTATATTTGGACTTGAAGCGGTAAGAGTTCGTGTAGTATTTGAGAGAATTCGTATGCCAGCAAACAAAAAACAATTAAAATTGAGTTGGGCTGATATTCCTTTTGGGCACAGCTGTTGATTTTCAAGGACTTAGTTTTCTCGAAATTGATTCGCAGTACTACGTTTTTTTAAACTATGAAGTTTGCTTTGCATGTCTCCATGATAAGAGAGCGATGTCATCGGCATAGTCAGATATTCCATACTGATAGGATTCCAAAGAATTTCAATGAATTCCTTTGCCTCGGCTGATATCGAAAGCCTTGTTTAGTACGTCGTCATTGACTACTAAAAATAGAAGAACCGATGGTATAGCTGATAGTATAAACCCTTGTTTGACACTAGCCACAGGTTCAATAAGCTCGGAAAGGGCACCTTCGTGTAGCACTGGGCATTTTAATTTCAAGTATTGGTCTTACTTATATAAAACATTAACAAAGTCTGCTCTTATATGAAGGCATGAAGAAAGGGTGACATTTTTTTTTTTGTCTGCAACTTTTTGGTTTATGCATGTAATTTATGCTTTTTAAAAGCACTATAAGTGACTTAAGCGAACATAGTAATTATGTGCTAATTGAGAAATAATTACAAAATTGAAATCATCTATCTGTGCAATAAATTTCACTTTTTTTTTTAGTTAACTAATGGACAATTTTCCAGCCTATTTGCAATGTTTAACTCACCAATTATCACAGAAAAATATACCCAGTAAATCAGTGGCAGCGCCTCAAGTCCTACATCGCTGGTGCACTGAAGTGTATATAAAATAATGGAATAATTACATTACCTGTAAAAAAGATAGAAAAAAAAATGTCAAATAAATATATAGCAGAACTTTTATAATATAAAGGGTGGTTAAGTTTTAAGGGCCGGTGTTGATTTTGAATAAAATACAATTTTTTTTGGAAATTATTGTCATTTATCTTTATTATGATAATATTGGTATGACTCAATTACGCATGGAGCAAAATATCGGCCAAAAGGCCGCCGTGGCCTCGGCGGCACACCTCCATCCGATGGTCCAAATTTTCGATGACGCTGAGGCATAATTGAGGTTCTATGCCGTTAATGTGCCGAATTATCTCATCCTTTAGCTCTTGAATTGTTGCTGGCTTATCGACGTACACCTTTTCTTTCCAGTAACCTCAAAGAAAGAAGACCAACGGTGTCAAATCACATGATCTTGGTAGCCAAC
This sequence comes from Anastrepha obliqua, assembly GCF_027943255.1. Taxonomy (NCBI): domain Eukaryota; kingdom Metazoa; phylum Arthropoda; class Insecta; order Diptera; family Tephritidae; genus Anastrepha; species Anastrepha obliqua. Next base: position 38,976,607 of record NC_072896.1, read on the forward strand.
TGACATCACCGCGACGTGAGATTATTCGGCCAAAATGCGGCCCAATGATGCCGCCGGCCCATAAACCGCACCAAACAGTCACTCTTTGTGGGTGCATTGGTTTCTCGGCAATCACTCTTGGATTATCATTCACCCAAATGCGGCAATTCTGCTTATTGACGAATCCACTGAGGTGAAAATGTGCCTCTTCACGAAATGCGCGATATGCATTTTGATTTGAACGCCCGTTTTCATAATAAGCCTGAATAACTTTAACGCATTGCTCGATTGTGTCTCTTTCCATGGTTCAAATTGAGTTAGTCTGAAATTGAAAAATGTCAAATGAAATGCAGAAAAAAGCTTGACGTTTAGCCATAGACATTCAACATCGGCCCTTGAAATTTAACCACCCTTTATTTAGTTTCAATAAAAAAAAATGTGAAAATGTAGTTACACAAGTATATTAAATAATAAATTAAACAAATTGTTAATGGGCGCCATAAAACCATATCGAAGGTAGGACGCTGTGTACCACCGGGGCGATGGGCATGGAAAATTGTAAGTTTATGCATTTTTCATTTGGTAACCAGTTAATTGGAAAATTAAAAGCAGCAACAAAAACAATGGCTAAGGTACTGTGGTAACAACAAAATGTGCGCCTACAATAAAGCTAGCAGAAATAATGTGCAAATTAAATGGGTTCATTGACTTACACAGTCCACCAGCTACGTACGTACAACGGAGGCACACAGTGGGCAAGCTAATGGCCACAAATACCACCCACAGCGCTACTTTTAACTCAGCGAACTCCTGCTCATACAAAAATCCGCTAACCACCAACTACTCCAGTATTTATAAGGGCCTGTCCAACAAGTGGCTAGTGGCAGAACAAGCAACAGTGTAGCGTCAGCAGCAGCAGCAGCAGATTGCCTTGTCATAGGCAGTAATGAACGACGTAGTGACGCCGCCGAGGACACCCACCAACCAGCAAGCAAAGTTGGCTGGCAGACACACAGCTCTGTGTCCAACAACGGTAGTCAGAGCCAATTTTAAAGTCGTTTCGAACAGACTGCCTTATGCGGTGAGTCAAGGGGCATGCATCGAAAGAGAATAGCGGATGTTTAGAAAGTGGTGAGAATGGGCTGATTGTATTTGACTAGCGTTACTGCTACTCCGCTTATGTTGCGCGCATGTTGCATTCGCTTTCGAGCTGCGAGCTCTACTCGCTTGTTTGCTCGCGTTGTCGCCCAAGGGTAATTGACCTCATAAAGAAATCGGTATTAAACTAAGCTAAATAAAACTGCGCTGTTTCAACGCCAACGAAAACTTTGTAGTTGTTCTCTTTGCATTCTTGTTGCATTTGTCACATTTTCTGCCACCACCACCACCAAACCCCTTTGCCTGTCACTATAGGTGCTGTGCCATGAAAAGTTTTCCCGTTTTGGGCGCAAAGCCAACCGGCAGGCAGACGGTAGTGACAGCTGAGAGAAATATGGCACGACTTATATACCATAAAGTGTCCATCATATGCTTAAAGAAGCACATAGACGCGTACAAACAAGCAGGGACTATTTGATACATGCATTCTGATACATTTATACGAAAATAAACAAACAAAATTAGCAGAGATTTTATATACATTTGTATGCATGTACTGCTAACCACATTTCCCAATGTATAAATGGCGCATACACATAAAACTACCCTGCAGAGAATGCAATCTTGGCTAGCCCAAAATAAGCTAGACCTGGCGCAACAAAAGACCGAAGCAATCCTTATAGCCAGCAGAAAAAAGCCAGAAGAGATCTCTGTTAGAATCAGAGACTTCAACATAACGACCACTCCCACAAGCAAATACTTGGGAATAATGATAGATAAAAGGCTGTCTTTCAAAGCACACTTCGAGTATGCCAACAAAAAAACATCCACCACCACGACGGCGCTGTCGAGGCTGATGTTAAACGTACGTGGACCAAAACAAAATCGCCGTCAGCTTCTGGCTAATGTCGTGTAAAGCCAAATTTTGTATAGTGCTCCAATCTGGGCGAATAAAACGGATCGTGTATCATACTTTCGAGGTCTACAGTCTACCTACCAGTTGTGCGCACTACGCGTATGTAGCGCATTTAAAACGGTGTCCGACGATGCAGCCTTAGTAGTATCTAGCATGTACCCGCCGAGCATATTAGCAATGGAAACTGCCCAAATAGCGAGAGCACAGCGACCTATAAGTACGTCTATTCGGGCCGCGTTACGAGATAATTGCATCGACGAGTGGCAAACTAAGTGGGACAACTCGGCCAAAAGGCGTTGAACGCAAAGATGCATTTCCAACCTAAAGCTTTGGTTAAAGAGGTCAGTGTGGTGGAGAAGTGGATGCTTCAAAGCACATCTATGCAAATTTAACCACGACGTCAATCCTTATTGCGACTACTGCGATGGAAACATTTTAGAGGACGTTCACCACATATTCTTCACATGCTCGCGCTTCCGTTCTGCAAAAGAAAGACTCTATAGAACCTCCTTCGCCGGAAACATTCGTACATCACATGCTGCGCTCGAAGGAACAGTGAAATGCGGCCGAGGTTATGAAAGAGATAAAGAGATGAGGCGTCTGGAGAGACTGCGACACAGCAACGGCGACTAATCGGTTTCCCTCTCTGCGAAGTAATACTTGATGGTTGTCCCGCGGCGAGAGGTGATGCAGAGAAACAGGCTCAGCCTGGTTTCAGAAGGCCACTTGAGGGTACCTAAAACAAACAAAAAACAAAACCTGCAGGGAAAAATACTACCAGTTCATTTCTCAGCTCAACCCATTCGTTTTCTGTCTGTGCTCCACCGTAGAAAATGGTATCTTTAACTCGGCGATATCCTACGAAATGTCAGTTAAACTGCCAGCTCATACTAATTACATAAAAAAAATTCTAGTCCAAACCAGTTTTAGAACTCTGTCAGCTAAGGTTTAAATATAATTTTACATATCATAAACCAACATAGACAATCCATTCTCCGTTGGATTCTCTGCTGCCAAGAAATGCTACTTTAGATTAAGTAGGCAATTGAGTAGCCAAGTCCTCTCTCGACGCACACAACTAACACTTTATAAGGCTCTTATCATGCCCGCTCTATCGCAAGCCGCAGCAGCTTGGAGGACGACAATATCCGATTAGGCGTCCTTTGGAGTGTTTGAGAGAAAGATTCTGCGGAAGATTTTTAAAGTTTTGCACGTTTCCGACGGCGAGTGTCTCACCTACGATGGAACAATGAGCTGTATGAGCTTTACGACGACATAGACATAGCCAAGCGAGTAAAGATGCAGCGGCTTCGTTGACTCGATCATGTCATCCGTATAGATACAAACGCTCCGGCTTTGAAAGTATTCAATGCGGTACCAGCTGGTGGTAGCAGAGAAAGAAGGATGCCTCCTGGGCGTTAGATTAGGTAGAGAGGAAACGACTTCGCTTCACTTGGTGTTTTCACCTGGCGCCGGTTAGCAAGAGACACGAGAAACGACTGGCGCGCTTTGTCAAACTCGACAAAAGTCGATTAAGCGGTTACCGCGCCACTCAAGCAGAAGAAGAGAACCAAGAGCCAGCCGTGAGAGAATCAAGCTGTCATTCATTTTTCTTAAACGTTTTGAATAATATTCCTCTAAATATGCCGTTATAGATAGATAGAAAGAACCAAATAATCGATTGAATCGCTGGTAGTATGGTATAGTAGCCGCCTTCGATTCGAAACTTCTCTGCTCGCAATGTTTGGACTCTGCATGTGAGAGCAACACAGTTATTGAGCAAAATTCACCGCTAGCAAGTATGTTTATACTTTACTAAACTGGAATAACTCACTATTTTCAAGGTTGTGAACTCTCTTTTCTGATATTTGGCAAGTTTCATTAGACCGCGTCCGTACATGGAAACTTTTTTATTGGGTGCGCAACTAGGTTATCGCTGTTTTTACAACTTTATACAACTTTATTCTGAAAAAGTGGTTACAAGTGAGTCACTGAAAGTATTACCCATCGCTGGCTACTACTTTTTCTCATCTTTCTGGTAGATCTCGTACACCGTCGCGCTACAACTGTTCATCTTTTGAGGATGTCCGCGGATCAAGCCATTTTTTGATGTCTTCATACGAGTGGAACTGCTGGTCAGCTAGACCATGTGCCACCGCTCAGAACAGGTGATAATCGGACAGCGCAATATCTGGAGAACAAGGCGGGTGGGGTAGGATTTTCCATTTCAGTGTTTCTAGGTAGGTTCTAACATGTTTGGCAACGTGAGACCGAGCGTTGTCATGCAGTAGAATCACTTTTACATGCCTCTCCGCGTATTGCGGCCGCTTCTCGCGCAGTGCTCGGCTCAATCGCATCAATTGAAGTCGATACCGATCCCCACTGATGGTTTCGCTTGGTTGTAACAGTTCATAATAAATAACACCAACTTGGTCCCATTCACTTCCCAGTGTGAATATTCGGCCGAGGCGACAAGGTAGAAGCATGCTGTAACGAATCCATTTTTTATAACCCATCACGTTGTGATGAAAAAACCTCTTCCTGTTTTGCCGCTGGCGAAAAAACGACGTTCGACATCCCTTTGTTTTAACTCATAAAGAACCCAAGTCCCCTGTTTCTGAATCATTCCAAAAGCATGCAATCGCTTGGAAATGGATTGGCGGGCAACTGCTAATAGTGAATCAAGCTCTTCTTGTGTTCGACCCGCATCCTCATTCAAGGTTTTTGGCCTTCTTTCACTCGGACGGTCGTGAACATTAAAATCACCGTCTTTGAAGCGACGGAACCAATCTCGGCACGTTATTTCACTTCAATCAGCATCTCCATAAACTTTTTGTAGCTCTCGATGCGCTTCAGCCGCCGTTTTTTTTTTTCGAATGAAAGAGGAAATCAACACTTCCCGCAAATGACGATTATTCGGCACAAAAACAGACATTTTCACAAAACCAAAAGTATATGATAGCAAAACAAAATCACTAGTGGGTCGAAGCAGTTTGTTTACCATATGTCTGAGCTTGGTTTATGACGTTTAGGTTATGTTAGAATCGACTAGCACATACTGTTGGCGGCATCTATTGACAAAAAGCAGGAACTAAGTTGCGCAGCTAATATGAAAGTGAAATTTGTATGTTCCCTGAGACTTGTTCTGCTGTGCGTCCCCCCGTCTATGTTGCACTTCATTATCAAATCGCCATGTTTTTAGCATTTTTGCTGAGAGAATGTTTACACAGACTCCATATTACAGAAATCTGTCCAAGATAAACTTGATAATTTACACTCCGTTTTTTTGTTTTTTTGGCACTCGTTCGTTTTTTTTTTAATCAATGATAATACACACCATCATCGTATGATCTTCGGGTACCAGCTGTTCAACACTTTAATTAAGTGTTCTGTAGAGTTCAAGCGACCCTGTCTTATCTACTTATACATAATCCGCTAAGTAACGCGATGCACTGGTGCATCTTTGGACGAGTCTTAAATTTCCCAATCTGAAGAAAAATTAACTAATTTGCAAGCACTGATATTTTTCTCGTCAATGGCGAACTACGTTAGTATGAAAACTTCCGTACTAATTTGGGTTTTTCCTGCAGGGTGCACACAAGTTTTGTATGTGTGGATATGTATGTAAATACAAAGTCCAGCCCTGTTTGCCAAGGATTAAATGCTGACTTGCCAGACAAATTTCACATGCACGAACGTCTCACTAGTGCTCGCAAATATCTATTACCTCTGGGCACGAGCTGGTGTGGAATAGTTGCATTTGAGTTCCTATTTCCCTGCTATATTTACTACGCTTTCAAAACAAGTAAATGACAGCGACAAGCACGGGATTTCCGTTCACAACTACATACATAGTTTATCGACAAACTTTAGAGGCATTTTTGGTATTCGGTATATGACCGATTTATAATATAATATTTATTTATTTCATACATTAAACAGAACAGAGCTTACATTTTTAAGCAGATGGAGCGCATTGTTTTCGCTTGCTCTTCACTTTAATAAATAAAAAATAAATAATAAGTAGATTTATAGGGAATATATTCAAGGAAAACTGACAGTTGGCCTACAAAAATGGAATCATCAATCAACCTTACAGCTTTTGGCAACCCTATGGGAGCGACTAATACCATAACGCTTTGGGAGTATCAGTCAAAGGAGATTTATTCCACGAAAAAGTGCACTCCGAATGAACGCAATGAAATTAGTCAACTATGCATTCATACTATCTTCATAAACTATCAACTCTAACGAGGCTCATTTCTCATTGAATTCAGGTGTAAATAAGCCAAATTTCAGAATTTATGGCACTGAAATCCATCAACTCTGTATTGCATTTTTTTTTTTGTCTTTATGAAAATTTTATGGACTGCTGCTTTTAACACAACGTAGCCACGTGGCACAGGCTCGACAGATATTCAATTCATTGCTACCATTGTTCCTAGACCACAAAAAAAAAAAGAAAAAAGATTCGAAGTAACATCACAAATCCATTTTCCACAGAAGAAAGTAAGTTTACTGAGCTATCCGTATGGAATAGTACTTTTCAGATAAGCGCGCTACTCATTCCCTAGGCATACTTTGATAATGCGGCAGAGACTGACTTTCAAAACATCCACTATAAAATCTTGATCTTGAAATGAAAGGCTATAATTGGTTTTGAGCTTTACAAAACTCGTTTCATTCGACATGCAAACACAGAGGAAGATTTAAAATATGAAATGAGAAAAGACTTTCGATAATTACACCAATTTGCAATGACTTAATTCTCCGAATCGGTTTAAATCCATATCGCTTAAACTCACATAAAGAGGTTTTAGAGGCCTTCTACGCAAAACAAATACTTTATCTGAAGCCATATCATAGAAAAGATGAAAAAGCAAAGGGTAACAGGGTATAGAAAGCTGATTTTCTGCTACATAGGTTAAGTTGGTTACTTCGGACTAAGCAGGCAATTGAGTAGTAAAATCCTCTCTTGGCGAACAAGTTTAAAACTTTATAATACTCTCATCATGCACATCTTATCGTATGGCGAAGCTTGGATGATGGCAATAACCGCAGAAGGCGTTCCTTGGAGAGTTTGAGAGAGATCCTGCAGAAGATTTTTGAACCCTTGCGTGTTCACGACGGCGAGTATCTCACCAATGTGGTAACAATGAGCTCTATGAGCTTTACAACATAGACATAGCACAGCGAGTAAAGATCCAGCGGCTTCGTTGACTGGGTCATGTCATCCGAATAGATACAAACGCTCCGGCTCTGAAAGCATTCGATGCGGTATCATCTGATGGTAGCAGAGAAAGAAGGATGCCTCCTAGGCGTTAGAGAAGTTAGGGGGGAAACGACTTCGCTTCACTTGGTGTTTTCAACTGTCGCCAGTTAGCACGAGACACGAGAAACAACTGGCGCGCTTTGTCAAACTCGGCAAAAGCCGATTAAGCGCTTACCGCACCACTCACCAAGAAGAAGAGGATCAAGAGCCAGCGCTTCGTTAAACTCTGCAAAACTCGCGACAATCAAGAAGAAGAATACAACTAAAAGAACTATGCCCATTAAGACTCGTAGGCCATTCAGATGCCGCATAATGAACTTATCCTTGTTCTCCTAAAACCAATGTCAACCATCTTAGAAAGTTCCTGATTTCCGTCGAGCTGAGACCTTCCAACTCATTGAAAAATTGTCTACCTAAAATGGTAAATCTGCGTCTAAATAGAGTCCGACAGTGGTATAGGAGGTGCAAAATCGTCTCTTCCTCTTCATCATCTAGGCAGCTTCTGCAGAAGTCATGTGTCTACACGGCTATGTTCCGGCCGAGTCTACCTATTAGACAGTGCTCCGGTTACAATTGTCGGACGATTCTGCTGTTGGGTTCGTTGTGCCATCTTTCATTTGTTGCTCTTACAATTTTCTCAAAAATAAGCAGGTTAAAAATTTGGAAGAGTATTCCTATGTGAATGATTGTGCACTCATCAGTCATCTTGGTGCCACGTCTTGTTACTTCATCGGCCCTGTTTTTAGAATACATATATGAATACATACATATATCTGAGAAGAAGTACCTTTTTAATTCATAAAGTGAATTATGGAAAGGGCAACAAAAAAAAAGACAATTACGGGAAATTATAAAGGGTGGTTAAGTTTTAAGGGCCGATGTTGATTTTGAATAAAATACAATTTTTTTAGGAAATTATTGTAATTTCTCTTTATTATGATAATATTGGTATGACTCAAGTGCCTATGGAGCAAAATATCGGCCAAATGGCTGCCACGGTCTCGGCGGCGCACCTCCATCCGATGGTTAAAATTTTCGATGACGCTGAGGCGTAATTGAGGTTCTATGCCGTTAATGTGCCGAATAATCTCACCCTTTAGCTCTTGAATTGTTTCTGGCTTATCGACGCACACCATTTCTTTCAAATAACTCCAAAGGAAGAAGTCCAACGGTGTCAAATCACATGATCTTGGCGGCTAATTGACATCGCCGCGACGTGAGATTATTCGGCCATCAAATTTTTCGCGCAAAAAAGCCATTGTTTCGTTAGCTGTGTGACAAGTGGCACCGCCCTGTTAAAACCACATATCGTTCACATCCATATCTTCCAATTCGGGCCATAAAAAGTTTGTTATCATCTCATGATAGCGAACACTATTCACAGTAACTACCTGACCGCCCTCATTTTGGAAAAAATACGGCCCAATGATGCCACCGACCCATAAACCGCACCAAACAGTCACTCTTTGTGGGTGCATTGGTTTTTCGGCAATCACTCTTGGACTATCATTCGCCCAAATGTGGCAATTCTACTAATTGACGAATCCACTGAGCTGAAAATGTGCCTCATCACTGAAGATGATTTTTTTCACGAAGTGCGCGATATGCATTTTGATTTGAACGCCCGTTTTCATAATAAGCCTGAATAACTTTAACGCATCGCTCGATTGTGTATCTTTCCATGGTTCAAATTGAGTTAGTCTGAAATTGAAAAATGTCAAATGAAATGCAAAAAAAGAACTTGACGGGCATGGCGACAATGGACTGATAGAGAAAAATTTTGCGCAATATTCAGAAATTAAGAAATCACCCTTTTTGAGCTGAATTTTCCAATTTTCCATTTTGCAAAAGGGTTAATCGTAATATTGCTAAGTCTATATCTAAAAATTAATTTATTTTCCGTACCTTTATAAAATTTCACGTGCGTACTATATTTCGCTGTCGCGGTATGTCGTGACATCCTCTCTCTTGTTAACAAGGTCCAACCGGAAGCAATTACCAGGTCTCTGGATAAAATGTGGCCGATTTTATCAGGTTTACCCACAGAACGCTCAGCGATAGCAGCATCATAGCAGAATGGCTTAGCGCCTCTCTTACAAAATGCCTATAATTCAACCAATGCAATTAGCGAACGCTCCATTGGTGCTTTCTAATAGGGTGAAGGACCTGACACTGATCCTTGATAGAGGGCTCACATTGAAGAGGATTAAGAAGGCAACAGAGTCGACTTGAAAGAATGCAGGGAAGCCATTGTCAAACGATAGGATCTTTCGCCAAGAGTTACACAATTATAAAACTAATTATAAAGCCAATTTTCTTGTATGGGATCCTCGCCTAGTGGAGCCCACTCAAGAGGACAACATCGGTTAAGAAGCTGGAGACAGTCCAAAGGTAGGCCCTCATCGGAACCAGTGGGTTGCTTCGGAATGATACCCGTGGACATCGGAAGCAAAACCACCGCTACTCGTGCGGCTATCACACTGAATTGTTTGAGCCACAAGCTAGACTTAAGCTACTACCACTCCAGTATTCTGAGAAACTTTGAGTTCAACTCTAAGATGACCTCTCAATGCATATCTTCGCGCCAGCACACAGCGTTCGTAACAATATCATCGATTTTTAAGATTTTTTTTTTCGGTAAGAGCTGCTGTTGAACCATAACGCGTTTCGCTCTTTGTGTGCAGATACAAAGAAGTGTAGCTTAATTCACTAAAAAAAGACGCAGATGTGAAATGGCCTTAACTCAAATCCTCTGTGAGTATCTTGGTTTCTTTCGATCACATGAAAATGGTTGGTTATGGCACAAAATTCGTCTGCTGCCATATTCACAAAGCCCAAAAGTTCTTTTCCTTACACGAAACGTTATTTGCTTTGTTAGTTAAGACACTTATCAGTCTGTTTTTGTGCTAGTAGAATTTCTAATTAAATTTAGAAATTTACTAATTAAAGCAATATTTATTACATTTAAAATTCGGAAGCTTCAAATAAATGCAAAAAAAATTATTGGTCTAACTATTCAAATGAAGTGCGGAATTTAATGTTTATAGCGGTGAAATCCACATCAGACATTACAACAAGTTGTACATACATACATACACATGTGTACATGTATAAAAACATAGAACCACAGCAGCAGTGAGACAAACGAATATGCAAATATTGGAGAGCATTCATTCATATACAAACATGCATATGTACACAGATAGTTTGTGCGACCGGACAAGCAGACACATAACCATTAACGAAATTGCACTCTGAATATGCAAGCGCAGAATTGAAGCAACAACAAACAAGCGCACACAAATGAAGAGAAATGATTGGGACTACCAGTCGTCATAAGGGGAATTGAGAGGCAAAGTAGGGGCAAATGAAAGAAGTGAAAAGTAAAGATGGGAGTAAGCAACAGCAGGGGCCAAAACGATCCCACATTAAATTGCTTGAGCACATGAATGGACATGTGTGTGTGTGTGTATGTGTCCTTATGTTGTGTCGAGTACTCGCAGCAAAACGGCAATGAAAGTCAAGTGGACCACTCGAGTAACAGTGCAATGCAGTCGAGTGCAGTGCATTGCGAAGGAAAGAGAGTTCTTTAGATATTGAATGCAGTACTCGTGTGCACATACATATGTATGTATGTGTGTTTGTAGTAAAAATTAAGACTTTCCCACGAAACAACTAGTTTTTCACTGAATTTTTTTTTACTAGCTTCATGGGAACAGATAAGTACTGAGTTAGCTGAGATGAAGCTAGCCACTAATGTCCAAAAAATCGGTTCGGTTTATCCATGCTCGTCAGCATTTTTCGGGTACACGAACAAATCTGCTTTAATGCCACGAAAGTGACACTAATATAACAATTTGAGCCAACTATCCTATAGTGATCCAAAATAGACTAAAAAAGGGTGGTTAAATAAGCCAGCCACAATTCAAGCGCTAAGGGATGAGATAATTCGGCACATTAACGGCATAGAACCCCAATTATGACTCAGCGTCATCGAAAAGTTTGACCATCGGATGGAGGTGTGCCGCCGAAAATTTCCTAAAAAAAGTTGTATTTTACTCCAAATCAACACCGACCCTTGAAACTTAACTCCCCTTATAAGGATAAACGTTCGTAAATATATTAAATTTTGAAAATTGCTCTTCCTCGTAGTGCCCTGAAATGAACTGATTTTGCACTAGTCGAGAGAACGTCTTTCTTATTGCCGGGTACTTGTGCCTACTATAAGTACACACATTTCCCCTAATGTATATATATACTTACGTCCATTTATACCGTTTTCATAAAAGCAATCAAATGAGCATACAAGCGCACGCAATTGGTCAGACGCTTAGGCGGTGGGTCAAAAGTGCACACAGCGACACATTGACGCTTGTACGTACCTCCATGTTGCACGTATGAATGTATTGGCAGAATGTACCAAATAAACATTTACTCAAATAACCAGCATTCACGCGAACTCACTTGTACAAGCACAGCTGATGGCCCCTGGCAGAGCAGGCAAGCAAGTGAGGAAGAAGTGTAAAGCGACTGCCGCTGCAGTACCAGCAAATGCAATGTCTACAACAGGCTGACTGGCTGGACACTCAGTTATATGGTAAATTAATGTTACACACACACACACACACACACACACATGCACGCACATCTACTCCCGCAACCTTTCCGTTTATTAGTAAGCCGGCTGTACAAATACGCAAAAGTCTTTTAATTACGCGCCATTAAAGCAGCAGCGCCCTCACAATCGAGCATTTGAGACAGTAAAGGCAAGAGCAAGCGGCTGAAAGAAAGAAACGCTTCTATGAGCAATTGAACTGTCATACAAGGAACTGGTGCAATACTAGCTTCGGAAATGGGGCTTATAAGCACGTACGTAGATACCCAGTAGGGATACCGAGTCGATGAGATTGTTGTCATCGAGAACCTGCTTTTTTTAAATTAATTTTGAGTTGACGTCTCATTTAAAAATAATTCCAAATCGCAAACCGAAGATTCAACTTTAGGAAAAAAAACTTCAGAAAATTCACAGAAAAATATTTTATTTTTTTACTAGAGGCTGCATGCTGTCTTGAAGTTATGTCCACATTGGCGTTGCCATTTAACAAAAGTATTAAAATACACTAAAGTGTAGTATTTTGTACTAAAACTCCTTTTATGGGTTGGCACTCTTTTCGTTAGCTCCGAATTAATGCTGAATTCCACAAAATATATCACTAACCAACCAATACTTTCGCTGAGGGACGTTGCAAGAAGGAAAGTACCTCTAGCAAAGGTCGCCACAAATTGAATATTTGCATTGAATATAAAACTCAGAACCAAAATCCTTGATAACAGGCGTTTCTATCAAACCTGTGCGAGAATTCAGCTAAAAATTAATCAAGATCTTCACAAAACAGCAACAATTTGTCGGTCGCGTTTTGCGATGAAAGTCATGTAGAAGGCAGCTGTCATATCATAGCACCACAGTAGGCCATCTCCTCAGCGGTCCACACTGTGTGAAACATTTTGTATTCTCTCATTCTTTTTTACTGAAAATCGTATTTTAGTTTTCAACCACTCTCGGTAATCGTTTGATTTGGCACCTTCTGATTTTTACTTTTTTTCAGAGAAATACATTTGCCACTAAAGGGAAAATATTTTGGGGACTGAGAAGCTTTCCAAAAGGTGTGTACTGACCTTCCAAAGGACTGTCCGGTCATATGAAGTAAAGCACATTTTCGGTTTGTTTTTAGAACATGAAAATCCATAAATTTAGTTGAAACGAACTCAAGCAATTTTGAATAAAATCGGTGAGCCGAAAAACTTTTCGTTGTACTTAAAAAAAAATCTTCCTGAAAATAGAGACGTTTATTACCTCTATACATCTTAGCCTGCCAGGGACCAAAACTGAGCGTAACTAAAATGTTGAAGTTAATTCGAACGCAGTCCCAAATTTTGAGTCTTACTGCTTCATTTAAGGAACTTCCGCAGAGTGAAAATACGCTGTTAGTATACCAAAGAGTATTTATCTTGCAGGTTTGTTAAGCCTACAGACAAAGTCCGTCTCTTTGCTGTTTAAGCAATTCACAACATTTTAGTAAAATTCCAAATTTCAATACTTCAGACATTCGTCCTTTCTGTGAAGGGAATTAATTTTGCTGTACTATCGTGGAAATGTTGGAAATCAAATTATGAGTGCAAATGGATTTAGATGGTTTATTCGCTTACCTTTTGAAAAAATGTCCGCCCTTCCCTAACGAATCGCTTGAAAGTGGTGTTTTTGTTGATAGTAGGAAGTTACTTTCATTACAGCCGTTTTCACAAAGCGTAAGCAATACCGCCCGTCTCTAGAGAATCAGTAGCATATACGTGGTTGGAACTTATTTTTAAACAAAACAAATATTTTGCGACTAGTGCATAGTTTCAACAAATCAGCATGGCTTTGTGCCTGATACATCAACTGTCACTAATCTTGTGGTTTCCCACTAATTCTTTCGGTCTATTTGCCTATGGGGCAAAAATATTACGATCTGCATGAAGTTTTCAGAATTTTTCGTAATTTGGTGGCATACTTTAAGAAACCAAGGGATTTAAAAAAGTTGAATTTCACTGATTTAAAAAAATATATATTTTAAATTATAAATTAAAAACATATATTTCATATATATTTCAGATTTTTGAAAATTTTTAGATTTTTATTAAAAATTATTAAAAAAATTTTTGATTTAATTTAACATCCTTTATTTAACTAAATTTTCATATTATTAATTAATTTTTTAAAATTCGAAAGAATTTTTGAGTTTCCTCTACAGGGTTGCCCATATTCGACGGACCCGACGGATTTCGATGACTCTTTGGGCCCATTCCAATCGACGAGGCTTGTCCGCAGGCAACAATCTTTGCGTCAATTGAATCTTATACGGGAATAAATGCAAATCAATGCGGATAATTCGTTGTAAAGTGGTCCGAGCAATGCCCAACTGCTGAGAACGGCGATTTTGGGATGTCCTTGCCGACGCCTTGGTCGGTTTTGATTTGGCCTCTTTGGATTAGAAAGAGCATCACCAGTCAAAAACCATTCGTATAAACGTTTAATGGTGTTCTTAGAAGGCGCACTTTTCACATTATTTAATTTGTTATACGCACGTTCAGTTTTCACAATTGACTTCTTTTGTTGAATGCAAAATTTCAACAATTTGGGAGCGCTCGCGTGGCGTGTACTGTTCCATGGTAAAAATCTGCTTGGACTGACGCTTCCAACGCGGTATGTCATTAAGCGATCTGACGTCTCTGTCAAAAGATACAGGGTGGCGAAATGGGTCCGTCGAATATTGGCAACCCTGTATACCAATTTTATAAAAATAAATTCCCTAACCTCACTTTTCATTAAAAATTTAAGAATTTTTTTTTTTAATTTAATTTAACTCCTTTCTGCTTTAAAATATTATAATTTACATTACCAAAAGCTTTTCTAATTTCTACATTTCAATTTTAGTTATTTAAAACCGGTTTTTAAGTTTTATCCATATTAATTTTTTTAATATAAACTCCCTTGAAATTTACTTTTCATACCAAAAAATAGAAAAAAATTAAACATTTTAGTTTTTATTTAAATAAATTTTTACAGTGCTAAATATTTTTTTTTTAATTTATAATTTTCATTACAAAAAGCTTCACTAATTTTTATATTTAATTTTGAGTTATTTCTATACAATTTCTGGGTTTTCTCTATACTCAATTTTTAGAAATAAATTAAATAAAAATGCACTTTTGAGTAAAAAAAATGTTTGAAAATTTTTTTTTTGTTTTAATTTAACTCTTTTCTGCTTTAATTATAAGTTTCATTACAAAAAGCTATAAAAAGTTTTATATTTAATTAGTTACTTCAAACCGGCTTTTGATTTTTCTTTATAATAATTTTATAGAAATAAATTTCTAAACTTTAACCTTTCAAAAAAATTGTACGAACAAAATTTCTTTTGATTTAATTTAACAATATTTACACCTTACAATAACAACTTTTTCAAAAATATTCATTAAAATAAGTTAAAAAAAATCTGACTTAATTTTTAGTTACTTCGAACCAATTTTGAGTTTTCTCTATATTATTTTTTAGAACTAGATTCTCTGAAATGTATCTTTTCATTAAAAAAAAGTTAAAAAAATAAATTTTCATATTATTAAATACATTTTAAAAAACTTCGTTACAAAAAGCTTAACAATTTGTTAGATTTAATTTTGAGTTATTTCGAAACGATTTGGAGTGTTCTCTATACTAAGTTTTAGAAATAGGTTCCCAAAAATTTAGCCTTTCATTACAAACAAATGCATCTTTTGATATTTCCTATACTTGAAAATATATAAAGGGCCCGCCATCTATCGTTACGGATTTGAACTAGGTATTATTTGAAGAATGGTAACACTTAGCTGTCATCTGATTTGACAGAAAATTAGTTTTATTCTTCCGCTGAACGAAAGTGGTTGTGTATACGCTCAAAGAACGCTGGGAAATATTGCGACTTTGAAAATCATGGTAATGTTGCAGAATGTGTACGAAAATTACGTACGGCAATGGGAAGAAGAAAAGCACCGAATGAAGCGTATGTGCGTTACTTTGCGAAAAAAGTAAGAGAAACTGGGTTGCTTATTGGTTGGATTATTATCTTTGGGGTGCCGTCAAAGACCAGTGTTATGCCAACAAACCAGCAACAATTGATGCACTGAAGACCAACATACGCGATGTCATAGTTGAAATACAGCCGCATGCAATAGAAAATGTGTTGAAAAATTGGACCGATCGTATGGGATGGTGCATGGCTAGCCAAGGCAGCCATATGAATGAAGTTGTGTTCCATCATTAACCGGAAGGATTTTTTATAGCATTTTTAATTCCGTACAGTTATATGGCGAACCCTTTAGTTCTGGTGCGCTCCAAGCCCGACTGTGCTGTATTCATCTGGGGACCGTACCATGTATGAGTGCCATATAATTCGTCTTCAGCGTATACAAGAAACTTTTGTATGTCGGGCGCTCCACAGTTTGCTTTTCACGGATCTGATACACTTTTACAGTGCCAGGGGTATGGTAATCTACCTAATGTTTTCAGATATTAGAAGATTATCCTTTCGCTCACCTTTTTTTATGATATTATATAAGTACAATGTACGGTCGACTCATCATTCGCACTGGAGCGATTATCCCTGCTATTAACACCAAGATAAAAATCGCAGTTTGACAAGCCATATATTGTACCAGAACCAGAAAATAGTTTCTACTAAATTTTTCCTCACAGGGTATTTAAAAGATTGGGTATGTGTATGCGTTAATAAATATGTTTGCCTGTACGAAAATTGTCTTTCCCATAGTCGAAAAATTTGCTGCTTGTTATCAACTACTAATTAACTGTCAGAAATGTTTCGAATAATTCAAATTTGTGTTTCTCTGAGTTCATTGGTTACCCTGCACTTTATATTAAACAAATGGAGATTAATTGCGAAAAGTAAGGAGTGGAGCCATTTTCTCATAGTCATAATTGCGCGTCATTAAACGTAGGAAAATTGTATCAAGCACTCTTAAGGACGAGCACTCAAAATCTGAAAGTTAAGCCTTTTCAAATGGAATTTATTGATGGTAAACGAGCAATTAATACCTTTCATATACCGTGATGGGCAATCAAATGCCGGCACGCGCTTATCGAAAGATGCAGTTGTAATCACACTCAATGCGCCTTATGCTATTTGTGTAAAATTGTTGATTGTATTAATTACATAAATTTTAGTCAAATAAACGCTTTTTGCTAATATAAACAATTTCTTAAAATAAAATTAATATCGGTTAAGTAGAGTTACGTGCTCTAATATATAAGTGCAGGTCGGTTGAAAGCATGGAAAGCAATTTCTGATTTTGTTGCACTTTTTGGACATCCCACGACGTATTTCGCCCTTATACGACCAGTTTTAAACTCTTAAATGCATTGATGCACAATTGGAAATGAAGGAGTACATTACTTTAAAAATTTTACCAATTTATTTATAAATTTCTGTTGCCGATAAACCTTCCAAAAGTTCGATATTCGCTTCAATCCATTGTAAAAAAAAGCAACAAACGTCCATTTCTAGTGACTTGTAAAGGATGAATTCACAGATAAAATGGCGCAAAATTAATCATCCTTTCGGAAGATTTCTAATTTTTGCAAATGCCGTCGTACATCAATTATATTTGACACTTGGAAACTACTATAGACAGCTACAGTAAAATCATTTATTTAGTTTATTCTTATTTATTTATTTATTAATCACACACGCAACCATAAGTTATTTTACAGTGTTTGAGTTTAATTCTAAAAGATTAAAAATAACATCAAAAATAGAGGTGCTTTAGGGGAAAATATTTGACAAGCGGGAAATAGTAGGCTGTAAAAAGTGTAACAAGGAGGAGAAGAACAAAACGTGTACCTTAAGTATATGCACAGAATTTTGTTTATGCACTCAGAAAATCGGCTGCCTCATTATCTGTCAAAAGTTGTTATAAATAAAGAAGTCTTCCCAATTATAGATTTTTAAAACATATTTAATAAAAACGATGTCGTCTGGCGAATAAATAACATACAATCAGAAAGCTGGATAGAAGACGCAAAATTGCTTTTAACAAACCACAACCAGGCAAGGGTTAAGGTGTACATACAAAAAGCCTTAAGGGGTTAGGGGTAGTCAGAGGCCCGAAAAAATGATGATTTTCACGAATTTTTTTTTGCTACTTAATTAATTTATTAAACAAAAATAAAAACATAGCATAAAAACATCATGTTTTAACTTGACTTCACCAAAATTTCAAAAAAAAAAATTAATATATTAATTGCAAAAGTTATCGCTGTTTGTGTGAAGCCCGTTTCTCCAGAAGTCCCTTGCGGTGAACATCACAAGTCCTTGCAGATTCATCTAAAACCAATCGGACAAGAAAAATTAGTTTTATTAATAGATAATCTTGTGCCTGATCGAAGCTTTTTTTTTTTTTTTTTCAAAATGAACAAAATGGCGGCCTCAGAAAATTTTTTCTAGATTTTAGAGCAAAAAACCAACAGTTAATTGTTAAAAAAAATCGAAATTTTTGAAAAAAAAAAAATCCTTCGATCAGGCACAAGTTTTTTATGTTTTTCAAAAGCTGTATAAATTTTATTGAAATCTACGTAGCGGTTTTTAAGTTACAGTGTTCACCAGTTTGAAAAACATAGTTTTGAGAAAAACGCATTTAAAGTTTTGCTATCGGCTCCGGAGCGGCCGAGCGCCATTTGTTAATTATTGAATAACTTGAAAAGTATTTGTCGGATTCACTTCAAATTTTTACACAATATTTTTAAAACATTATACTTTAAGAAAATGCAAAAAAAAAAATAAATTTTTTGAAAATTCTGACTACCCCTAACCCCTTAAGTACTAGCAGGATATATAATGAATTACACTGGTCGAAAAGGCTGGTTTATTTAAAAGAAATATGGCTTAGAATCAAGCATATGGATAATGGGGGCTAGAGGTGACATGGTAATTTTAAATAACAACAGATTTGGCACAGAAAATAAAGCTTACTTAATGTGTAATTTAGGCGAGCTTGAAAACATAGTACATTTTCTGGCAGGCTGCCCAATATTAAGAAAATATAGAAGTCTTTTTCGGAAAATTTACCTGATTCACAACTGATTGAGATTCTCAGTGGGGAAAATGATCATTGGTATAAACTTTTGCGTTTTATTAAATATGCCTTTAGATACGGGCATTACCTACTAAAAGAGTTTAACTGGTTTTAAAAGCCGAAAACCGGATGATTGTTTTGCACGAAAAATAAATTGACAGACGGCTCATTATCGATAAATTATTGTAAATATTTTTGTTTCCCTAATACTAGAATAAGTGATTATCAAAATTTTGAATATTTTACTTTTATTTGCAATAAATACTTCCCGCAAGGGCGTCTCCCTCAAGGAGGTGACGGGTACGACGACCCCGCCGACCCTAGTCAAGATTACCCTCGTTTCAGCGACTTTGTAAGAGTTAGCTAGAAAGTTGGGAGACAAAATCCAGCCAATGTCTGTTCCCATATTAGGCGGTGTTTTTTTGTTTTTTTCCGGGATGACGCCCGTAAAGAGGGAACTCTCATGAGTACTGCTTTACCGGCATAGCAGTATGCACGACTTGTAGTCTCACAGCTACACCTACATACTAAACACCTCTCCAGTATCTACCACTCTCCCCGCGGAACAGTCCAAAAAAGGAATTACCTGACGGGGCTGGTTAGCTCATAGGCTACTAATTATTTCGTCTACGAACGACCGCGCCTCTTAAATCATTGTGGATATGTTTTACATGCGCGCCGATTCGCTTCCAGTTATCATTCGTTTTTAGCATAAAATCTATGATGTTCTCTCCTTTTAATATGATACGGATTTCGTGAGCATAGCGTGGGCATTGAAACAAAACGTGGTCAGCGTCTTCTTCCCTCTCCTTGCAGATGGCATCCAATGTTGAGCGGGATTTCGTGAAGCTAAACTGGTATGTGGATATTTACAGCAAAAGATGGCAATCTGTCCCAAATAATACTCTCGAGGATTTTTTCCATTGTGTCTAGTAGATACATTGATCGGTAAGACTCAGGGTCGCCAGGCTTTTTGTTGCCCTTGGGTAAAAGTACAAGTGTTTGCTTCTTCCATCTCTTTGGAAAGTGCCTTCGTTAAGGAAGGTTTGGAATACTACTATAAATATGTCTGGACGTTCGGAAATCGCTAATTTCAGAGCTCTATTTGGTATACCATCTGGGCCTGGAGCTTTCTTACACTTGGGCGGTGTGTTGGTTAGTGTCTGTTCACCATGTTAGGTGCGACTGTATGTAATGGGGCGCACTGGATAGGTCGTTATGGCTTTCCACCTGCGACCTCAAAGGGGTGATGTGAGTTCGCTCTGCTGATGTGTTAGCTCCGGTATATATCAGTAACCAGCTGCCTTGGACCATGATCAGAAAGTCTTCATTGGGCGAGCGCGGGTCCGTCCGTATTTTCGGGGATCCATAAAGCGTAGGTCAGGCCTCAGCGTACTGGGGTAGGAGCATTGTTTCCCAGGGTACACCCGCTCTTGATTATTACGGCCCGCCGTCCTGCACACTATGTGCTGGTTAAATAAAAAAGTATGGAAAAAAGATAAAAAGAAGACAAATAACAAAAGGCAATTAATGATGGAGATCTAGAGCAGAGCCCTTTCGTAAGAAAGCCACGATTGCTTCGCTCGCCACCACAAAAAGCGAATACGCCTCTTACGAGTGGATCATTGCCAACTATAGCAAAATTAAAGTCGGTCAATGAAGGAGCTGAAATGACGCCTCAAGAGTTAGACGTAAGAGTAACGTCAAAAGAGGCTAAAAATACTGCAAATGCGCCCAATGCGCCGTCACAAACAAAGAAAGGGAAAAAACTGCATCTGCGCGACAAGAGTTTATTCTCAAAATGCGAGCTGAAGAAGAGGAAGCCGTAGAGAAATGTTTGAGAGTGTTTAGCAAGATGAAAGCAGTTATATTGAAGAGTAGGAATACATCCACGGAAATAAAGACCGGAGTCTCAGAGCTCGATGAACTATTCGACGTCATGAAAAACTGCAGAAGAGGTTGGATTCGAGCTGAGAAAACGGCAAAGGTCGTCTCTTGACGGACACATCAACGAAAGAAATCGGAGGTGACACTACCGCAACAGCACGAAAAACTGGTATTGTCCAGGAGAGTACTCCTTTAACCCCAAAACAAAATGCACCAAGTCTTACCACAACCGACTCTTCGAAGAAACTAAGAAAAATCCAGGAGAAAAGGAGGGATATTCTTAGTGGGATCACGCCACACGTAGTAGGGACGGTTACTATATGGTACGAAGGAGTTTTTAACCCAACCTCACCGCCAAAAAAAAAACCAAAAAAAAATTTCCAATAAATACTATTACTACTCAAAATCAAGTAAAAATTCAATTAAGAACAAAACAAAAAAACAAAATGAAAATTAATTTTTAGAGTTGATAGGATGTTTGCCTATTCTTAACACAAAATCCCATACATTTTAAGTTCATTTAAGTGGTAGGAAAGAAATTTAACGCCGTCAAGTACCTCTGAAAAAAACAGAGCTGCTCGTAGAAGTACCAGCTCTGTGTTATTTATGTATCCCTGCGTATAAAGAAAGAAAATGGCAGAGACCAGAGGACAGTGACAAGTGAAGTAAAAAATCATCGCCAGATTGCAACGCTGCACACACTTTGTTTTTGTATAAGTTTTGTTTCTTGTGCTTGTTCTTATTTTTACTGCATGTGTGTTATCGGTGACACGAATGCATGTGCGACAACATAAATTGTACTGTATTGCCCACGCATAGCTGCTAGAAGTGGCTGAGCAAAGCACGGATTGTAGTGGCGGTGTCATAAATATAAATACAGCAGCAGTTAGACAATAGCAACAACTATAGCAATAAATGAATAAAACACTACAACTGTTATAGTAAAATCAAATGGAGGGGCGTGGAAATGTTAACAAATCGTCAAAAAAACATTGTACCGTCCGGCGTTGAAAGGTAACAATTGAAAAGAGAGAAAGAGAGAGAGAGAGCGCGCAAGATAGTTAAATAGTAGTTTGAAAGTCACAAGAGTGAAGATTTGAATGCATAGAAAACAACTTTGAACTTTTTCGAGGGTAACATTCAGTAACAATGAATTTGTGGGAAACCAACAAAGTTATTTATAAGTAGATACGGATGGAGGGGAAATGTTGAGAGAGAAAAATTCTTGTAAAATGTATAAAAATTAGCTTTGTGTGATGACACATATAAATTGGAGTATGTGTGGGTGTGCGTGTGTGTGGCGGAGCACGATTAATCGATAAAGGGAAACTTGAGAAGAAATAAGAAAACGGCAAAGCTTCACACAAAAGAGTCAAATAACTCAAGATCATGTTCGCGTACGCAACTACAGCATA
This sequence comes from Anastrepha obliqua, assembly GCF_027943255.1. Classification (NCBI taxonomy): domain Eukaryota; kingdom Metazoa; phylum Arthropoda; class Insecta; order Diptera; family Tephritidae; genus Anastrepha; species Anastrepha obliqua. The sequence goes on from NC_072896.1 coordinate 38,998,838, forward strand.
CAACGTCAGCCAGAAGGAAATTTAAAACTAAAACATATTTTAAAAGCTCTTGCCTTTCTCCCTGAGAGACCACATATAAAGGGTGGTTAGGTTTTAAGGGCCGGTGTTGATTTTGAATAAAATACAACTCTTTTAGGAAATTATTGTCATTTCTCTTTATTATGATAATATTGATATGGTTCAATTACGTATGCAACAAAATATTGGCCAAATGGCATCCGCGGCCTCGGCGCTATTGAGATTCTATGCCGTTAATATGCCGATTTATCTCATCCTTTAGCTCTTGAATTGTTGCTGGCTTATCGACGTACACCTTTTCTTTTAAATAACCCCAAAGAAAGAAGTCCAACGGTGTCAAATCACATAATCTTGGCGGCCAATTGACATAGCCGCGACGTGAGATTATTCGGCCATCAAATTTTTCGCGCAAAAGAGCCATTATTTCGTTAGCTGTGTGACAAGTGGCACCTGTCCTGTTGAAACCACATATCGTTCACATCCATATCTTCCAATTCGGGCCATAAAAAATTCGTTATCATCTCACAATAAATTACAGTAGCTGCCTGAACGGCCGCATTTTGGAAAAAATATGGCCCAATAATGCCGCCGGCCCATAAACCGCACCAAACAGTCACTTTTTGTGGGTGCATTGGTTTTTCGGCAATCACTCTTGGATTATCATTCGCCCAAATGCGGCAATTCTGCTTATTGGCGAATCCACTGAGGTGAAAATGTGCCCATCACTGAAGATGATTTTCTTCACGAAGTGCGCGATGTGCATTTTGACTTGAACACCCGTTTTCATAATAAGCCTAAATAACTTTAACTCGTTGCTCGAATGTGTATCTTTCCATGGTTCAAATTGAGTTAGTCTGAAATTGAAAAACGTCAAATGAAATGCAGAAAAAACTTTGGCGTTTAGGTGTGGTTCATATTCAACATCGGCCCTTAAAATTTAACCACCCTTTATTATTATTTTTTTTTTGTGGTGGTAAAATATTTGAGGGAATTGCACTTTCGTAAGTCAACATGATAAAGCCCTTGTTTTGTTTAGTTGATCACATTTGTATGCACAATGCTTACAGCAGTTCACAGAGAAAATGATGCAGCAACCACTTGGGGAATATTAATTAAATCTTGCAAATATATGGGGTGTTTTTTAAAAGCTTGCGAATTTAAAATGATAATACTAAACAAAAACACTGTTGGAATGTTTTTATTATTATTATAACCTGTTAGATAATTTCATGAAATTTATTTTTTAAATATGATATCTGCCATATGTCCGCCGCAGCTACGAATTACACAAAATCTGAGCAGCGCAGGCAAACTCGTTAGAGGACACGTCCATAGTAAACGTACAGAAGCGACTCAGTAATGGCTTTGCATTAAAAACTTAAGTATGGCTGCCCTAATGGCATAAGCCGTACTTCTTAGCAGTCGTACGAGGGTAGAAAGGGTAGAGTTTAGGGTGGGCAGCAATACCATTGAGTCTAAGGCATATATGTTAAGGCATGGCAGGCATCTTGGTAGATCATCGGCTAAGTTTCCGATATCATTTGGAGTACGCTATGGCAATGGCAAATATAAAAGGGGCCAAAGCAGCAGACAAGAGAGGTTCTGGCAGTAGTGTTGAGGTTTATCCTCTTCTATGACGCGAAAGTTTGGTGTGGTATCGCTTGTGCGTTCTTAGGGTCTGCTCTGCCTTAAGAACGATCTCACAAGACACGGTGCTCATCATAGCTGGCCTATGTCCTGGTAGTCATGCGCAGCCAAAGTCATAGAGTGCAACCAAAGCCAATGTGATCGCATAGAACACATAAGAATGGTAGAGCAAAGCTGCGGAGCCCAGTGGCAGAGATTATAGGATATATCTACAAAAGGCAGGTGGGCCCACCGCCTCATCCCCAGAATGGAAAAATTGTTCGAGAGAAAGCACGGATAAGTGGATTATCATGGCTGTTTTAAAGCATACCTTCATTACTTTAGGCATGAAGAGACTCCAAACCATTAGCAGTGTGAACCAGCAACCGACGCAGATGCATGCTTTTCACATGTTCTCGCTTCAGAATTCTTAAGGAAGCACCAGAAGGTAGCATCGCTGTAGTGTCACACCCGAAGGTCTAGTGATGAAGAGCAACGACGCATGGAACTCCTCTATGCTATGAACATGGGCATAACGGGTGAGACATACTGATCCGACAGAGGTGGATCCTCAAATAATTTTAACAGTGGATGGTAAAAAGTAGATGCATATTGCATGACGGCAGTAACACACGTTGAGACTAGTTGTCAAACCGGCTCCCGACGAAATAATTTAGGGTAGTACCTGAAGGAGCAGTAGTACTTTAACAGTAGAAAGTTTAGTTTGGATTTAAGTCCCACACTGATGGCGTTAGGGTTTTGATGTATCCTCGTCGTAACAAAAATGTTATAGGGATGTATGCCTTCTGGAAGAACTGGAAATTTAACTTTTATTGAAAGTTGCTGTTGCTGTTGTAGCAGTAATATAAGCCCTGTCAGTGTAGTGTACAAGTATATCATCAGTCGTCTTCGACTAGGTCATCTAGAGGTAGGCCCAGGAAAAATGCTGTTTGGACAGGTTGGATCCAGAGGGAGAGGGGTGTTAGATGAGTGGGTTTTAAGGGGCGTGTGTAAAAGGTGGTTAGTGTCGTGCGGGACATATGTATCGTAAATCGGGGTCAATTTTGGATAAGTAGAAGTTTAACCTCCTACAATATCCAGAACGTAATTGTGCCAGTGTTACGAGGGTCTCACGGGTATCTGCTGTAGGTGGTGGTTGGACTCCGATAACGGCATTCGAGGGTCGGAAGCTTAAGAAGGTGGTGAGGGTATCCCGATGAATGTCCTTTATAGTCTGTCTAAACACTGTCTCGTCCAGTAGGCGTCTGTTAGTTTTGTCCTGGATCTCGTCCCTCAAGGGAGGCGGATTCGTATTTATTTATTTGGAAATCTTAAAGCAAAATTTGCTGCCAAGTGTCACAAACTTAGTCATTCAATTTCGCTCTTATCAGAATAAAGAGCCTAGGCATAAATAAGCGATTGAGCAGAATTGGCTCATTTAAAATTATTCATACACCAGCGCAATTACCAGATTTGTCCAGATCATATGGCCAACACTGTAAACGATTGTAGCCCAAGGTAGAGGTGTCATAACCATAATACCATAAATTAGTTGCCGATGGAACAAATATATGGGTAACACTGTAATCGATTAGAGGTGCCGCCCAATAACGCCGCAAGCATAACCGTAGCCGTTTGTATCTATTGAACTTTGATTTTTCCATGTAGCTGTAAGCAACTTTGAAATATTTTACATTTGTTTTAAAATTTGAGATAAAAATTTGAATATTAGAAATGAATGACGAACGCTTAATTGACTTAGTGGAAAATTATCCGTGTTTTTCCAACGCAGAAGAGGCCTTCCTCTTCCTCTGCTACCACCAGCTGGTATCGCATCGAATACTTTCAAAGCCGGAGCGTTTGTATCCATTCGGACGACATGACCCAGCCAACGTAGCCGCTGGATCTTTATTCGCTGCGCTATGTCTATGTCGTCGTAAAGCTCATACAGCTCATCGTTCCATCACCAACGATATTCGCCGTTGCCAACGTGCAAAGGTCCAAAAATCTTACGCAGAATCTTTCTCTCATACACTCCAAGGGTCACTTCATCGGATGTTGTCATCGTCCAAGCTTCTGCGCCATACGTTAGTACGGGCATGATGAGAGTCTTGTAGAGTGTAAGTTCTTTTCGTCGAGAGAGGACTTTACTGCTCAGTTGCCTACTTAGTCCAAAGTAGCAGTTGTTGGCAAGAGAGATTCTACGTTGGATTTCCGCCTATCGCCGCAATGGTATCTTGTTACCCACGAAAGGGCATTCACTGGCATCCTTACAGTAGCCTCTCAATTATATGAACACTCGAAATTGTGAATCACCAGTTTCCAAAATAGAACACAGCCTAACTTCATTATGTAAATAACGCATTTGTGTGTGTTATGTTTTAAAATATGGTATGCCATAAAATAAGAAAAGCAAGCCCCATTGATTTGAGCTAAGAAAGTGGCCGGCGCTGTGTCCATTTTTTGGCAACAAATTTTATCGCCGCGCTTTCCTTGGCGTCGCTACTTACCGGTCTGTATCTCTTCAGAATTGGTTCACAAAATCGAGTGAATACTGTACATGCAAAATACATTGTTGCCATTTGTGTTTGCTTTATTTGTTCTTTTTTTGTTTTGGTCTTCACTTACAACTCTTACTTTCGTTGGAGCACCATGTGGTCTCTGACCTCTCGTGACCACAAACAAGTCAACTGTGCTAGCTGCCACTGCAACCGACGACGCAGCAGGAGCCATTATGAGCTCACTACTATACTCGTACGAGTACAAACAGATGCGTCTGTAGGATTGAAAGGGTCACAAGGCGCTATGAATGATCATCAAAGTAAAATATTTCGAAGTATGTACAGCACATGCAAGCATGCGAGGGAAGAGATAAGTAAAGAAAAGAGGCATTAAAGTCAATTGCAATTGAGCAATAAATATTTTCAGACATTGCCTGTTATTCTGTGTATGGTACATGTGTATGTATCAAAGCAAGGCAATAATGGCTTCTACTCGTATGTCTTCATAAAATTTATAAAGAAGCAAACTAGCGAAATAAACTGAAAAAGGCATATACTAATAAAAGACTCTTTGTTCATGCTCTTCTTAGAATTGGGACAGACTTCCCGACCCATTTGATACCAAATGAGTTATCAGGCAGGATTACTCTCTATCGAGTGATTTCTTTGATCTAATGCTGGACAAAACTGTAGGTGCCACCGAACTTAATCGGGCAGGTACCATTTATTACAATAGTGTCGTATGCCGATGATATCGACATCATCGGCCTTAAGGGTTTCGTCGTAAGAAAAGGCCTATTTTCAATATTTCTTTTTCTATGTAAAAAATTATTTATTTAATTCAAACTTCTTTCTGTCTTATAGATATGTACATACTTAAAGAAAAATTTCTGAAATTTTCAAAAAAAAAAAAAGTTTAAACTCCTGCATTGTGACGTCATTTCCGGTGACCCCTCGAAAAAAAGGTGCGTCCGCGTTGTCAGCATATCTCCTGACAGGATTATCGAAAATGAAAAAAACAAAAATAAGTGTTTTAGTTAAGACCATAAACTCGTGCTTGAATGAAGGAAAGAAAAAAAGTAAAAATTGGTATTTCGGCAGACATTTTTCCAAAAAAGTGAAAATTTCGGTCAAATTTGCTTGACATTTTTTTTCAAATAGTTGTAATTGAAAAAAAAAATCCTTCGTCCAAGCACGAGTAAATTGTATCTCAAACACCTGTGTAAAATTTCATCAAGATCGGTTGAGTAGTTTTCGAGAACATTTGACAACCGACTTTGAACCGGAACCGTGTCCGAGAAAAACGCGTTTAAGGTTTTGAGTAACAATAAAAGTGGCTTGGAGCGCACACCTTCCAAAGGCTGCATCTCCGAAACTATTATTCGGATCGACTTGAAAATTTAGAATAATATTCTTGAGATTTTGTAGAAATTAATAACCCAAAAAAACAGATTTTTTGAACCCATGAAACCTATGTAACTCCTTAATAACTGCGCTGTTACTACTGCCTTTTTCAAACTGGATAAAGAAGCCAAGCGAGTGAATCTAGTGTTGAACGATGACAAGACGAACAAAAAGTCGACCAACTCGCGTATCAAGAATCAGGTCACTCCTTACAGTCATGACTTTGAAGTGGTGGAGTGTTTGACAGCGAGATCCGTTGGCGACGGCCGAGTAACGATCCAGCGGCTCCACTAGCTAAGTCCTGTCGCCCGAACGGATACAAAAGATCAGATGTAGAACAACTTGGCTTCCCCTTGAGCTTTCAACTAATGTCGGTTAGCGCGAGAAGAAGACAACTGGCGCTATTTGTTGAACTCGGCCAAAATCGGCGTGAATCAAGAACAAGAAGAAGAACATTTACATCTCCGAAACTATTATTCGGATCGAATTGAAAATTTAGAATAATATTCTTGAGATTTTGTAGAAATTAATAACCCAAAAAAACAGATTTTTTGAACCCATGAAACCTATGTAACTCCTTAATAACTGCGCTGTTACTACTGCCTTTTTCAAACTGGATAAAGAAGCCAAGCGAGTGAATCTAGTGTTGAACGATGACAAGACGAACAAACAGTCGACCAACTCGCGTATCAAGAATCAGGTCACTCCTTACAGTCATGACTTTGAAGTGGTGGAGTGTTTGACAGCGAGATCCGTTGGCGACGGCCGAGTAACGATCCAGCGGCTCCACTAGCTAAGTCCTGTCGCCCGAACGGATACAAAAGATCAGATGTAGAACAACTTGGCTTCCCCTTGAGCTTTCAACTAATGTCGGTTAGCGCGAGAAGAAGACAACTGGCGCTATTTGTTGAACTCGGCCAAAATCGGCGTGAATCAAGAACAAGAAGAAGAACATTTACATTTATTAAAAACATTTATTCGACTTATGAATTTGAACTACTGACATGGGAGTATTAATTTCTTAGAGATCTCACAAAAAATGTCTAACTAGAACAAATCGAAGTCCCAACTAAAAAATCCAATATCGCATCAAAATCCCAGTCTCGCAAGCATTCAGAATCGAATTCACCAATGTCGGGGAATTTCGGCGCTGCAAAAAATGTATGGTTCTTGTTCACAGTCATTCAGAGATGTTCATGAAGTGATGCATGACATGACAATTCAATAAAAAAAAAAGTTTTAAATTTATAATTTTTTATTCATATTTTGTTAAAGTTGCTGCTCTTTTCTAATTAATAAACAGCGCCGATCTTTTTAGCTGACCACAATACAACTCAAATACAACAAAGTTCTCTAAAGAAAGACAAAAGTAATATTTTTATCGGTTCAGTGCACGTATTTTTCTCCCCTGTAGTTTGGGCTTAAGAAAAAAAATCACGAGTTCGAAGAAGAAATTGATTTATCACCTGTTAATTAGGTCGGGACGAAGAATAAATGTTTTCCAGTTATATCCCTAATATGTCGTGCTTTCCACACAACAACCTACATCAACTTTGATCACCAAGTATGGGGTCCAACAAATATTTTGACCCATAAACAATTTCAAGTACTTGACTTAATAAAACCGATCTGTTCGTTTGGTCAGCCGATCCTCCCTGGAAGAGCAGCATTGTGAAAACTTTGCCTTCCAGCGACTTTACGCTCAAATCAAAATTATGTTCAGCTTCGAGGAATTCTTCGCTATCATCGCTCTACCATCACTTTCGACCGGCTATAAATAGCATTTGCAATGTGAGTCTAACAGCCGATGTACGGAGTAGGAATGTCAGACGGACATCTATTCATCGAAAATATCTATGTATTGCTTGGACGCATCGGAAATGTTTCACTTGATGTTTAAGTGGTAGATGCATCGTTTTTTCTAAACTGTAGTCCCTAATACATTGAAACACCATTTCAGTTTTTCAGTTAGGCAAAACAAACCGACCCACAAATCTAAACGGCTCCAAAATAAAACACAAAATAATTGATTAATTATCAAGATATATTTTGTTGCTTCAAAATAGGCTCCATGCGAAGCAATACACATATGCCAATGATTATGTAGCCCGGTCATCAAAGCACCTTTTAAACGTGTTTGAATAGATCTTCTTCAGCTCCTTCAGCGAATTCTCCTTAATGGCCTTTATCGACTCAAAGCGAAGTTCGCGAACTGGCAATGAATGCGGCGGTTGTTCGATGATATTATACTTGTCGAGTTTTTGGTCAAAAACGTGTTCACAATATGAGCCTTGAGAGACGGTGCGTTATCGTGGTGCAAGATCCATGAGTTTTCTTTCCACTAATTGGGCCGTCTTCTACACACATTCTCTCTCAAGCGACGTATAACTTCCAAATAATATTCTCAATTTACCGTAGAAACAATTGGAACGAATTCCGAGTGCACAAGACCATGAAAATCAAAGAAAACGAATAGCATGACTTTGACTTCTGACCGACTTTGACGTGGTTTTTCTGGGTTTCGGCTCATGTGGATAGCGGCCATATCAGCCACCTGTTGACTGATTTGAATGTCAAACTCATATACCCACATCTCATCACCTACATATTATGATGCGCTGGATAAACAATGGGTCCGAATTCACTTGCTCAACCATGTCTTCAGCCACCTTCTTCCGATGAATTTTTTCAAAGAAATTCAACTCTCTTGGAACGAGTCGAGCAGCCACGCGTCTCATGCCCAATTAATGGTGTAAAATGTTGCGAATTGATTCGTGAGACACGCTTAAGTCACGAACTACCTCCGTCAAACTTAAACTATGGTGTTCCAGCACCACTTCCTTGACTTTGTCGACGTTTTCATCCGTTGAAGACGGATCAATGCATCAATGTGTGCCGTCCGATGTATCGAAAAATATCGATATTTAATTTTTTGTTTTATAATTGACAAATTTATTTATTTATACATATATTCATGGTTTATTTTAGTATTTCTAGAACATACATTTACTTAATATTATAATCTTCTGCTTTTTTCGCCCATTTGAGCTGCTTGCGTGCTAAACACCGTTTCGCGTTTTCAATGTTTGCTTTTGCTTTTCGCTTTAGGCTCTTCGTTTTCTAACTGGTCACGATCAGCGCGAAGAAAATCCATATGCCGTTCAGAGGTGGTGTATAACTGTGAGTCCCTGGTTTGTGGAGAACATTAAGACGCACACCACAAATAGGAGGAGGAGCTCGGCCAACACTCAAACAGGGTGTAAGCAGTAAATTTTATGAGAAGCCTGTCGAGTCACGTCATCTAATATTTTGATATTTACTTGTAATGTCGGCATTAAGTTCGTAACTCAGGAAGTCGCGCGTAAACACACTCGAGAGCAGTGGCCACTTTACCATGTCCACAAAAAGGTGGATACGGCACAGCGATGCCGATTTTTGAAGTGAAACTTCTTAGGCATCGATGGACGAGCGAGATTGGAGAGTAAAATTTCGAGGCCATGCAACGTTTTGGGCATTTTCGTTCCGCGATAGAGAAAAAAGATATAACGTAGAGGAAAAGGAGAGAGAGAGCTATAGCTTATATATATATCTTAGATACACTTTAGGCTATTTTTCCTGAGTTTTTCCTTGTGGTTATTAATTTCTACTGAGAAATAACACTGCCTACTTTTTGGCGCTTGTTTGTTGGTGCAAACTTATAGGAAATATATTTTTGGTGCCTACTTTTTGGCGTTATATTTCCTTGGTGCCTACTGTTTGAGGCGTTTCCCAATTTTTTTGGCGTTTTTTTTTTGTGCCTACTTTTTGGCGCTTATTTCCGCTTCCTGGCTAGTGCTTGTGGGTACTATAAAGTGCTATCCATTCCGGCGTCGGATTTATTGGTATTGCCTTGCGGTAATTTGTGCCGTTGCTGCGTTTGTTGCTCCGTCTACCTACACCGGTCGACTCTTCTCCGTTTTTTGTAAATTTTGTCTATTTGTATTCTCTGCAAATGTCGTGAATTTATTTAGATATATATTCTTTCTCTCTCTCTCGGGTCTCTCCCTCTTTCTTTATCTGCCTTGCAAGTTTCACTTCTGTTATGTGTGATACGGTAAACGCACTTTTTTTAAGATTTGCGAGTTATGAAATATTCTATTAAATAGTGGCGACCCACATATATCCTGCTGCTTATTTCATTTTTTTTTTTGTGCGTTAAAATTATAAAAAGTCGTATTTTATGTTTTGTAGAAACCCACATCGGCGATTTTTATTGTACATTTTCACTAACTTAAGTTTCGCTTTAGTGCAATGGTGGCGAATATCGAGTTCATGGCATTCCGCAAAGGTAAGAGAATCAATTGTGGGCTGGTGCCACCCGTCGTTTAATAGCCTTAACCCAGCATCCGACTACCCTTTTTGTGCTAAGGTATCATAGTTTGCGATACGGCATGGTTGTATGTACGTGGTGTACTTGATTGGCAGCACAAATATCAAGGAAGCGCTTAAAAGCGAGTGAAGTTAAGTGGTTGACAAAGTTTACTTCTGAAAGCCTTCAAAAAACGTTGAAGTACTTTAATTTATGTAAAAATTATATACCATTAAATAGCGCAAGAAGCCGCGGAAACGTCACTTGAACTGCCACGGAAATTATAGTATTTTATTATCATATCACAAAAAAATATGTCTTCGTCTCAGCGACGACTCTATAAAATTGTGCTTTTTTCATGTTGCAGTAGTGGAAAATGGTAATTGCATTAATTGATGACAGCAAATTATAGTCACGATTTCCAAGCAGGCAAAGCAAGCAGAAATTATCGTTGCTTTTGCTATGTCAAGTTGTCAACTGCAGGCGCTGACTGACAGTCCAAGACAAAGGGATGAACGGATGGATATACGAAGTGCTTAGTTAGGGCACACTCAAAGAATATATTAAAATGTCAACGACACTTGTGTGTGACAACAACTTTCATGTTGCGCATGCCATGTGACACATGTGGAAGGAATTACATGAACAACTGCAGGCGTTGGACATGTTGTCGCTTTTCTGTTCGTCAAATGCATGCGTATATTCGTATATGCGTGCGTATGTATCTACAATTCATACATATATTTATGGGTCATTCCTTTCTAACTCGAATGAATTGAAAGAGCAAATAGATGCGGATTTGCTAACTATTTTTGTAGTTGCAAAAAAAATTAGACTTCACGGTGTGAACACACCTTCACTATTAATATATATTTTTCATAATTTTTTTTCTTCTTATATTTCTTATTATTTATATTTTATTTCCTACAAAAATTTGCTTACGAAATATTGGTCCTATTGTAATTAACCGGGAGCCTAGGCCTCTTCTATTCGCCACTTCCCTGCTCGCTTTCTCTCTGCTCGGGTAACTTGACGAAAAATTTGCATGTGAAAGCAACAAATTGTCGAGTAAGATTCGCTTTCATTAAACTGATATTACTCACTAGCTTGAAATTTAAATGAAATTTGAAAAGGTCGAGCTAAGGAGCACCAGGAGATTTGGTGGCTTCTAAAACACTCAGGCTAAAAAGCCCATTTTATTTAAAGCTCTGGAAAAAGGGTAGATAGTCACGGAGGGAAGGAGAAAAGTATCAGAGAAAGAGACAGGAAAGAATAGAGACAGAGATAGAGATAGTTAGTCCTGTGAGAATTTTCCAGATTCTTTGGTAACTCCGTAAATATCCTCCAGTTTTAGAGAACGAATATTACTCAATCCCACGACATCGGACCACAAAACTCGTAGCCGTGCTCTAGCAAAGGCAGGACATTCACAGAAAAAGTGTTCAGTGCTATCTACCTCCTCCAAGCACGACAGGAACATTGATTCCAATGGGTTGTATCCTGTAATGATAGCGACCATCAACCCAACGTGTTTTCTTCCAAGTTTTAACCCACTAGCTTACAAGCACATGTCACCGCTTAAGGAAGCTCGATTCCAGCATTGCTAAAATATGTATATTTACACAAGTAAATTCGACCAAGTAACTCCCCATCGAACTAATCAAAAACGCTGATGATTTGGCTGGATAGGCCACTCTTTGCTCAAAGATAGCGACGAAGCGTGGTGAAAAAAAATTCAAAAGGTGTGGCTAATACCAGAAAGTTAACTGCCTCTGATTGGCTCGAGTAATCGTTGTCGTGCCCGCGGATTGTTTACGAAAAACTTGGATTGTGTTGGTGACACGCGAAAAAATCAAGACAGTCTACTCTAAATTGCTTCATAGAAATACATGTAAAGTGAGTGTGCAGAATTGTGCTGCCGAGCACCCGGTGATGTCACAACCGAAGTTACTCGCTCAATTTCGTTTTTCACCATAGATGAGGGTCAAACCTGGTAACCTATCATCTTTGCTGGCGAAGTATGCAGGGCTGTTCTGTGGTGGAATACGCAAGTGGTTAGAAAGCATAGAAGACCAAAAATACAAATACAAGTTGCTGACAATGGAAATAATTTCAATACTTTTGTTCTCGTCTCAGGCTCCAACCGGAAATTAGATATTTATAACACATGGCCTAAAAAGTTCTGGGCCTAACACAAAGATGGCAATAGTTTTATTGCAATCACCTCTTTTTCAGTTAGAACTAACCATTAAAAGGCAGTACTTAAAATTATATTCCAAAGTTGTTCAAAGAGTAACGCCACTTTTTTTATTTTCAAGACAATGGATCAATTGCATTGTCCAGAATCAGACTTAGGATTTTAAAGTTCATACTCTTCCTCTTCGGGACCTTTTAAAATTCATCAATGAATCCAAGAGATTTGTAGAAGAGTATCTCAAACTAATTTATCCGTCTTACCACCCACTTTTTATCTTTCCTCAGTTGACGTCCAAGTGAGACGGTAACACCAGAAAATATGAAAAGTGAAGTTGCGTGACTTAGCTGACACCGTAAAGATATCAAAAAAAACGTGTTGGCTTTATATTGCATGAGCAATCCATCGTATTCGTCAAATTTGGTTCCCAGAGACTGTTCACAGAGCTAAAAAAAAAATGCTCGCGGGTAAGAAATTTCGCTCGAATGAAGAGGCATATCGCTGAATATGAGCCCTATTTTGAGGCAAAAGATAAATCGTTCTAAAGGGTGGTTAAATTTCAAGGGCCGATGTTGAATGTGAACCACACCTAAACGTCAATGACATCGTTGGACTTCTTTCATTGGGGTTATTTCAAGGAAAAGGTGTACGTCGATAAGCCAGCAACAATTCAAGAGCTAAAGGATGAGATAATTCCGCACATTAACGGCATAGAACCTTAATTATGCGTCATCGAAAATTTGGACCATCGAATGGAGGTGTGCCGCCGAGGCCATTTGGCCGATATTTTGTCTCATACGTAATTGAGCCATACCAATATTATCATAATAAAGAGAAATGACAATAATTTCCTAAAAAAATTGTATTTTATTCAAAATCAACACCGGCCCTTGAAACTTAACCACCCTTTACAAAGGTGGTATTGAAATGTTAGTGCGGCGCTGGAATGATTGCGTTGTTCGCGATGGAAATTTCGTTGATTAATAAAGCTAATTTTGTACAAACAAAAGTGTTTTCTTCGTTAGGCCCGGGACTTTTCAGCCCATGTGTTAAATGTATATGTATATTGTTATAAATGTAGGTCTCATATATAGATAGTTGAGAGCTGCTTTCGCAAACAGCGTTTTTCTGCCTTTTAAAAAGAATTTTTCAAAATAAAAAAAATATTTAAGTCAGACGCCCGCTGTGTCCTCTAGTTAGTAATAAATTTTAAAATATCTACTAACATATTGTACTTTAGAACTTTTAATGAAATAAAAAAAATGATTAAATTAAACATTTTCGTAGTTTAATACTGATCTGATTTACCACTAAAAAAAATTTTACAGTCTGATCACAAGTAACGCTGTCAGTCAGTAGGGTGAAGCACACCATAGGTTGTGGTGAATTGGATTAAATATACATTCACGAACGTCTCGTTATGTCGAAATGCCAATAGTGTGCCTATATTGGTATAACATCTAACAATTCGGCAACTTAGCGACAACATAGCGAACTATGAATTTAAGACTTGCCGCTGTAGTTCTATAACCCAGCTTTTTTAACTTCCGAGCACGCATTCGTACGTTTTTTTTTTTTTTTTGTTTTTGTTTTTTAGAAACAAACAACGGTTAGCCGCTTTCCCGTTAGTACCACCTAATGGCGACTATGCGTATAGGAAACAAATTTGTTTGTCTGGAAGGAAATACCTTACCGGCATAAAATAAACCTGTAGGAAGTATTTTTTTTCTGGTTTTTGTAATTTGCTTCGTATACAATTTTTTCAATTAATTCTCAGTTATTAAGTTATTTGAGCGCCAAAGAAGGGATTATAAAATGACCCATTATTAACTTTAACAAAACACTTTCTACATCTAACAAAACCGATGATTTCTCTTTCTACATACATCAGTCCAAAAATTTGCAAGCAAAGTAATGAGAGGAAACCAGCAAACCTGGGACAATGCAAAATTCAGCCACTGCATTGCCGCACTTATTTGTACAGGAAATCATCCATCGCAGTGCCGACTAACTTCTCTACCACTTTGCATGTCTTTATTATTATTTTTTCCGAACAATACAGCATCTCTTTGTTCTCGATTCTGATTGGCAATGTCACACACCTCAATACATATGTGCTCGGCACTGAATTTGTGCCTCTTAACACGCCAGCTGCGAACGTCGCTTAGACCGATGACATTCTTAGCTAGTGCCATACTTACATCGCACATCTTGGATGGACGTGAAGACACCCACCATTCCGGCAAATGTGTGTTCTTCGCGAACGGATCGCCGATTTTGTATGTATTAAGCTAAATTAGAGTTTTTAAATCGTTTGTCGTGGTCGTTATCACAATTAGGGTGTCGCATCCAAAGTTTAGTTTCGGTTTCCCTTGACAGTTGTTTCAACGCGGTGTGTTCCAGCATACAAATTTTTCTAGCTTTGGAAAGCCATTCTTGCCTTACAAACCGATTTTTTTTTTCAAGAAAGATATCTTCTTGCAGCTGTGACTGGTGGTCGAGTTGACACTGTAGACCCTAGTGAGCCTTTAAGTTGAATATATTGGTGTTACCTCAACACGGCTCGTCTTCTCATTATAGCAAACACTACTTGGTTGCTGATTGGTATTCAGCTTCAACGACCGAAGCTTGTGAAGCACGTGATACTATATGGACGTTGCTATGAAATTGAAAAAGTAGAAAGCATCAAGTTTTGTTCTTACTATTTTCACGTGATTGCGTTTATCCGTGATATACACTTACGGTAAAACAAAACCGATTTCGGATTCACCAATTCGCAATATCGGCGACCGGAAATCCCAGACCGTCGCAGATTACGTGGAAAATGTGCATGCATTCATAAAAGATCAGCCAAATTGCATAGAGCTTCATGGAGTTGGAATTATTCGTATCACAAAAAATTATTTCTTGAGTTTTTGCCGGACATTTGGACTGTCCCATTCTGTGTATTGTGTGTTTTATAAGCTAAATTAAGGGGGAACGCCACTGTGAAAATTAAAAAAAATCGATTTTTTTTTGGCATAAATTGTTAGTATAACTACTCACGAAAATGTGGTAAAAATTTTAAGGCGAAATTCGCTTTATTCCCGATTCTATATGCAAACGCGTTTTTCTCGAAACAACTCTTTTTGATACGGTGGCAACGATTTCTGGAAAACTAATGAACCGATTTTAATTTTCTTTTTTTTCAAAATTTTTGGTATCGCATTGGCTATCGTTGTACGTAGCCGATTTTCAAAATTTTGAAAATAACTATTTTTTTGGGACTGTTGAAAATCAAAACAATGGTGAAAAACACAGATCGAAATTCAAATCACCACCATTCTGTCAAAAAAAAAACCAAAAAAAAAAATGCCTACGTACACTATTGTGTAGATTAATAAATTTTTTGGTATTTTGATTTCAGGTGATTATTCATTGCTGTATCGCTGCCACCAGATGAAGTCATTTTTTTTTAACTCGTTACGTTTATTTACATAAATTTGTCAATTTCCAATATTTTTTAATAAAAATTTACATCAACATAGTTTAATACATATACATACATACAATAAATTGCCTTTTGTCCGATCTTCGAATAATCATTCCTACTTACGAAAAAAATATCCCAAAAATCGACTATTTCTTGACACCCACAGTGGCGTTCCCCCTTAAGACTTGCGATTTTTTACTATAAAGACATTTTATAAATAAACCATTTCTTAGTTTTATTTACAAATACAATGAAATCGATTTGGGCATACCACTAGACGCTTTAAAACACTAATTTTTTATCGTGGCAGTCGATATATCGAATCGGAGAGTGATTACTTTGAATAGAAGAAATCTTCTGACCAAACGAAAAGTTTTACATTGGCCAACAACTGAGAAACAAATAATGCAATATTTTTAATTATTTTTATTTTACTTAAAATTTCCAAGACCTCTGGAACATCAACTCAAAAAATATTCGAGTTAAAATGGAATTACTCATACACACACATACATATGTACGTACATAAGTACAACACGCATGACCGCAAATGGAATGTGTCAGCACATGTTGCATGTGGCACAACTGGACTATACACGCTTTGATAGCTGCTGTCACTAACTTAATCAGCAATATGAGCGAACAAGCCAACAACAGAATGTGCAAGACAATGATGTTTGCAACAATAATACTTAGTACTACACTATCAAGGCGCCAACAACAGACCTATTGCTTATAAGAAATGCAGCGCCCTCCGCTCTCCGTCCCATTCACTTTGTGAACTCATATGAAACTTTGTAAGCTGTTGTCAACAACTTTACCTCCTAACTTCAACTGTCGTACAGTTATTCAAAAGTTAGATAGACTGCACTGCAGCTAAAATCTTTGTTGTTTTATTATAGTTTAGAACATTCACTACTTTTGTATACAGAATTCAAATATGGCACTGACAAATGACACTTGCATATCTTGCAAATATTGTTTTAGGTATAGAACATTTTCAAACAACCGAAGTTGTCAAGTCAACCCAGTACAAAATATTCCCTTTCCTAATATAAATGCTCGTAAATAATGCCTAACTATTTCTTATTAAAAAAGAGTAGGAAGTTAAATTGCTTCTCGTTCAGTAGCATCTAAAGGGTGGTTAAATTTCAAGGGCCGATGTTGAATGTGAACCACACCTAAACGTCAATTTTTTTCTGCATTTCATTTGACATTTTTCAATTTCAGACTAACTCAATTCGAACCATGGAAAAATACACAATCGAGCAATGCGTTAAAGTTATTCAGGCTTATTATGAAAACGGGCGTTCGAATTTCGAAGAAAATCATCTTCAGTGATGAGCCACATTTTCACCTCAGTAGATTCGTCAATAAACAGAATTGCCGCATTTGGGCGAATGATAATCCAAGAGTGTTTGCCGAAAAACTAATGCACCCGCAAAGAGTGACTGTTTGGTGCAGTTTATGGGCCGGCGGCATCATTTGGCCGTATGTTTTCCAAAATGAGACCGGTCAGGCAGTTACTGTGAATAGTGTTCGCTATCGTGAGATGATAACGAACTTTTTATGCCACCTGTCACACAGCTAACGAAACAATGGCTCTTTTGCGCGAAAAGTTTGATGGCCGAATAATCTCACGTCGCGGCGATGTCAATTGGCCGCCAAGATCATGTGATTTGACTCCGTTGGACTTCTTTCTTTGGTGTTATTTGAAAGAAAAGGTGTACGTTTATAAGACAGCAACAATTCAAGAGCTTAAGGATGAGATAATTCGGCACATTAACGGTATAGAACTTCAATTATGCCTCAGCGTCATCGAAAATTTGGACCATCGGATGGAGGTGTGCCGCTGAAGCCGCGACGGCCATTTCCATACGTAATTGAGTCATACCAAAATTATCATAATAAAGAGAAATGATAATAATTTCCTAAAAAAATTGTATTTTATTCAAAATCAACACCGGCCCTTGAAATTTAACCATCCTTTATAAGCGCATTCGATTCGAATAGCTGAAACAGTAACGTTTGAGAAGGTGCCCAACTGATTTTCGAGAAAATACGAGTATATTCTCTAAAGTCTTCTTGGAGTTTCCGGATAAAGATATACGAATATCATTATTCAAAAATTAATATTACGCAGCCACATTTTGAGTTTGTAAACAACCGAGTCTGAAAAAATTGACTTTCGCAGCAATCAAAGGGAGGGCAACATTCACGCCAGGTTTCAATAATTTAATCGTCGCAGATTGATAAGTTGGTATGACTAGAAGCTTTAAGCTGAAAACTGGCCACTTTGATATGCAAATGAAGCACAGACCCAACTTTGGCGCTCACCAGATCTCGGTTGAAAATTTAAAAAATAAAATTTTACAAACTCGTATAATCATTTTAGTACAAGAATGTCACGCTTCAGCTACATCCACATGTCACAACTGCAATTAACATTCCTACCAAAATTGTATCGCCATTGCAATAACGAGTTTCTATTAAATTTGGCATTAAACATCGATTCAATGAGGTGGAAACTTTAGAAATGTTGGGAAGCTGTTTCGGTAATAATATTGTAAGAAAACCACCGTCAGCCGTTTACATGTGGCATGAACGCCTTCTTGAGTGCATAGAGGATGAGAGAACGTACAGGCCATCGACATCGAAAACTGATGAAAACATCAATAAAGTGAAAGCAAAGTTGATCAATAACCGTCAGAGAGCTTGCAGAGGACTTGAGCATTGCTTCAGGAACCGGGGCGTTATACCAATAAATAAGTTCTCCTCGAAACCGCTTTACACTCGCTTGTCGGGTTGATGAAAATATGGTTATCAGATAAAGAGTTTGCCATGGTTGCCTTCGTAGATATAGAAGGTGCCTTCAACAATATAAAGGCCAGCGCTTTAGTAGATGCTTTAGAAGACTTTGGAGTTGATCCAAACGTTGTTGCCCTGATAGAACCACTACTCGTCAGAAGGCAGGTAAAGGCAAATTTAGGCAGCAGACAGACAGGTCTGCAGAGGCACACCTCAAGGTGGTGTCCCCTCCCCTCTCCTCTGGATTTTGGCGATAAACTCGTTATTGCTGACTCTGGAGAGAGGGGGTTGCCACGTCACTGCATACGCAGATGAGCTAGCAATTGCTTTTAAAGGCAGATATCCTAACACTTTTATGGACATTCTGCGCTCTAACATGGCCACGCTTAGGAGCTGGACTGAGAGTAGGGGACTCGCTATAAATCCCGCAAAAACAGAAATAATTCTCTTCACTCTCCCCGCAGGTTTTTAAGGATGTGGAGATTCCTTTGAGAGAGAATATCAAGTACTTAGGACTCATATTAGATAGGAAACTCACATGGAAACCTAATACTGAGGAAAGAGTAAAAAAGGCCAACATATACTTGCAAAAAAACGGTCGGTATTGAATGGGGACTTACACCTCGTCTTACGCACTGGCTCTATACTTCGGTAGTTAGACCAATCTTAATATATGGAATACTTTTATGGTGGTCATCTGCTCAAAAGGCGACTTGCGCTAAAAATCATGAGTAAGGTCCAAAGAACAACTTTTTTATGCATCTCTGGCGCTCTAAGGACTACCCCAAACAAAGCGCTGGAGGTGCTAATCAACTTGTCTGCACTAAATCTCGCAGGGAAACACGTGGCCGCCGCCTCGGCGCTCAGACTCAAAAGTATGGCGCTATGGAAAGACCGTTGGTTTGGCCACGCCTGTTATTTGCACACTCTGAACAGTCACAAACAAGAAATAGATTATTCTATTCCTAGACTTACCTTCGACAAGCTCTTCAAGACAAGTATACCGTCAAGAAGGGAGTGGCAGAAACCAAGGCCATGGGGAAGGGGGGAATTAAATTTGTATACAGATGGTTCCAAGCTAGCCGATAAAGTTGGCTATGGAGTATTTTCGAAAGAATTAGGACTGGAACTATCCGTTCGACTACCAGACTACTGCAGAGCATATCAGGCAGAGGTTCTACCCATAAAAGAAGTGGCTACATATCTAAATACGCACGCCGTAACAAAAACGACTATAAATATATTCTCGGATAGCCAAGTGGCCATTAAATCAATGAATGCGGCTATACTAAGATCAAAGGTTGCACAGGAATGCCGAGCAGCCCTAAATGCTATTAGCGTCGTATTCAAGGTCAGCCGTCTCGCACAGTACTATCACAACGGACCTGTAAGGCCTAAGCGAGTTGGTCATAGGGACCGACTAACATAACAAAACCTAACCTAACCTGATCATCATCACCATCATCAGCATCAAGTAGCGATTACAGCTAAGGGTGAGCTTTAGCTTCCTTCACAGTCCTCTTCCAATCTGCGGGGTTCATCGCAATAGATCTCCAGCTCCTAACTCGTAGCTTTTTCAGGTCGGCTAAGACTTGGTCAAGCCAGGTTGACTTTGGACGTCCTCGGGCTGTTGTCGTTAGACAATTTGTTGTTAAAGAAAATTTTTTTGGGGCGGCTGTCTTCCATGCACACAGTATGCCCTAACCAGCGGAGCCTCTGGGGTTTAATGTGTTTCACTACATCTTTTCCCTGGCATAAATTTAGCGACTGAACACCCTTCGGAGCTCTTTTCGTACGAAGACTCTTTTAAAGTCCTTTTGTCATTGCTTGTCAATGTCCAACACTCGCAGCCGTAGGACAGCACCGGCAGTATTTTTGACTAGTAGAGGCAGAGTTTACATTCACGCGTTAGCAGTTTGGACTTCAGCAATTTTGCGTGGACCTAATATGATTTGTTTGCTGCCATTATTTTGTCTTTTATTGTGTCGTAACTACTGTTGTCATTTTTAATTAATAATTATTTATTATTATTAATAAAATATTAATTTATGACAACAGTAGTTCCGGCACAATACAAGACAGAATAATATCTTCTGATGGGATGATTAATTTTGCGCCACATTGTATGTACATACATCGATTGTCCAATCAAACTTGCTGGCTTAAATGCGCGCCGGTATGGCACTTACACCACTTAAATTTTACCTTTGTATGCAACTTAAAAATGTTCGCATTGATAATAAAAGCCACTGTAATATTCTTGCAACAAAGAATCGCACACTTCGTATAATAGGCATTTTCAGTTTTCGGGTTTCCCAACTGTCAAGTATCGCATGCAATAAGCAATTATTTGAGCTGTCATGCAACAATCTTGTGATCACACAAACATTTTCATACAACTCCACTACAGCTGTGTGTAAGATATGTTGTAATCCAGAAGAATAATTAAATCCGCCAGAAAATTTACTACTTAAACCCTTGCACATGCTTCACCCATTCACTGGCGCCATTTTCATCTTCATCTTTAGCTTGCAAGCGTTCGAGCTATACATATTTGCGACAGCGCCGTCCCCACCGCCAGAATGTGAAAAGCAGATCCCTTTGCCCAAAAGTATAAACTACATCAAGGGGTTTACTTTAAAACAGAAATTTATATTAAAACTATCACAACCGACTCATTGTTGCATACGTTCATTCATCTGTTGGATCGTCGGTCGGTTGATTTGTCGGTACAGTCGGATGCACGATGGCTCTTTCGTCCTCCGCTAGTAAGTACTTTTGCAGTGGGAGGCAGTTGAAGAACGTGCAAAGGCAAATAGCGTCAAAAGACGAAAAAAAAAAAAACAAAACGCCAAGCACGAAGTAAAAAATAAATAAGATTGCGAAAAATCCCCAAATCTCATTGCTCGAGTCATTGTTTCCAGTCACGCTCGCAGGAGTGATGGAAGATCCAAGAAAGGATAAAGCAGCGGTTGCATTGCAAGCAAACAAAGTATGAAATGGCGAATAAATAAAGGAAAGCAGCCACAAAAAAAAAAAAAAACAATAACAAAAGAAACTTTTTCTACCCTTCCCATTCCCCGCATCAGATAGGCAGTCCGACATTCAGGCGGATTCAAACTTCAAGGCAACGTACAAGATAAGCAGCGTAGCAGTACGCGCAGGCAGTGCAACCAGAGTTCATGCCACAAGTATGTACTACTGGATAAGCCCAGGCAGCAACCGATATCAATTGAGGCAATGGTGCTGTTGCCAGCGCGCTCATTCAACGATAAAACGGTATATTTGTATGTGCTTGACGGTGATATCGGCAAAAATATACAATAACATGGCAGCGCGCATCCGGCAAAGACAACGGATATGAATATCCCTTGAAGCCATCAGACAGCGCAAATGAGCGTATAGTTATTGAGATGAAAATTGCAAAATGAGCACTGCAACTGAAATGAATGAAAAAGGAATAGAACGACAACGGCGGATATGGCTGGACAGCACAGTGAAACAAAACAAAGGAGAAAGGTATGCAGCATGAAAATGTGCTGGAAAAATACGACGATTGTACACAGTGGAGCGCTGTTTGTAGTAAAATTTTACGTATACGCAGTGTAGTACAATCTCTAACTGTGGAACTTTGTGCTTGTATGTACAAGCCAACGTTGCAAAGTAAAATTACATACCGCGCAAAAAATCATTCAAATAGCAGTAATTGTGCAGTTTCTTCTTTTCTTTTCATTTTTGTAAGGGCAAAAAATACTCAGATTCATTTGCGGTCGAAGTTGCTGGGCGATGAAACAAAAGCAGTGAGTTGAAATATATACACATTTTTAGTTGGCTATTATTGTTTTACATCCACAGTCGTGCAAGCGATACCTTTAATACTTAGCTTTTTTATTTTAGGTAAAAAAAATCCTGCATTTTAGTGGGTAAAGTTTTTTCTCACCCACTGGCCGAAAGAATCCCTTCAACAGCTTTCCAGATAAATATAAACTAATGAATATAATTTTTTTACAATGCGAGTTCTTTATCAGAACATTGAGCTAATATCCGTTTTAGTTGTCTCCATCCAATTCATTTCGATGACGATTTTTCGAAGTTCATAAAAACCCAGCTAAACTATTTGATTTGTGTACGCCTGGTTGGTTTTCCACAAATAGAGGGACCGACTTACAGTTTTATGCAGCCTCAAAATGGGAAATGGTTTTTTATGAGGAGCTTTTTAAGAGCTCCAGAGCCTAACGACTTAAGTGACCTTAAGCTAAATATTTTAATAATCGGCGCTTACACACTTTTCTGGTGTTTGGCCGAGGTCCTCTTCCTATTTATGGCATACGTCTCGTTAAATTTTCGGCTACAACGGCCACTTCTACAGTGATATCTTCATCCCAATCATCCCCACTTGCCGTCAAATCTACACAGCAGTCGTTAGACCTCGATTAATCTCGATCTCCGGCCAAGAGCGCAAAGATTTGTGAATATTTGCATTAGCGGGAAGCTGAGGGATACACTAAAAGAAGCTGTAAACGCCATTTGAATCACCCTCCCTTAGAACAGGGGACAGGATATCAGTCGGCAGCTCTTGAGGCCTTGCATGTGAAAAAGATATTCCAGTGGGATCATGAAATTCTAAGCTACTCGTGCATACTAAAAATATTTCGTTTGAGATCGCTTAGTTCGTTAAGTCAATTTTAGCGCAAAAACTCCAAAATGGAAAGAGAGGTGTAATAATTAACACACGCCTCCTCATAGTACAATCTTTGACATCGATGGATTTAAACTTGCAAACAGGTTTCTCACAAAATACAACTCCCAACCTTCCCTCTCAGTTACTCGATCACTACAGTGTCTGCTTCTTAGAAATGTCAGTCAACTTGGACGCTTCGAAGCTTGTACGCGGACTTTTAGTAAGAGGCGTCTGGAATTGAATACCCAAAGACAGAAAGATTTATATACCCTTTCAACAGAGGGTTCAAGCCGACACTCAATAGCCGGCATAATGAAGCTTGGTTAAGTTCAGTCTAAAGCGGCTGCCGACGCACATGAGAAGCTACCGCGTAAGGGAGTACGAGAGCAGAACTTTTCTTTACATTCAGTAAGGAAGCTACACAAATTGTGAACATTCGTTGAGCGCAGATTCGCTACGCTTTCAACTGTTTACAAATGGTTCAAGTAAAATAGCGTCAAGAACGTTACTGGAATGACTTAAATTTACATCCGTTCAAGGACTGTCACTCCAGCAGCATTCCCCGTGCACGCATTAGGAATGTTCATGCTGTTAAATCTACAACAAAAACGAAATATGGCATTAATTAACAAAAATAATGCTGCTATTGAAGAAGTTTACATTCGCCAAGCACCAGCGACTGCCAACGGTTTAGAGTGCCTTCAAGTTGCTCGCGATACAGTAAACAAATCAGTACAGTTGATTGTTTTTCGAATGTTTTATGTTTATGAGAATAATTCAAACTTATTAGCCAGATTACCGAAGCATAAACATGCAACCAATCAAACTATTAATCAGCTTTACCATCTTTACCTTCTACCCGAACTCCGTGAAAGATTAAAGAAAATACGAAAGGAGGACAAACCAGCTTTTTCTGCATTAACCAATTTTCCATGGGATATTCAGCTAAGTATCAGGACCAATTTTCGCGAAAATTATCCGATTTATTTTTATGGATATTGACAACGCTGATATGAAACTTTTGTTTTGGTAGTAATAATAAATGTTACGCTACAGGACAGATGTCTACGGTATTATTAACAAAAGTCTATGCCAACTTGAATGTGGCATACTGGCTAATTGATAAAAAGTGGCGGGGTAGTAGTATGGGAATTAGCAATGACAGTCAAGCTGTACTAAGAGCCCTTGCCAACCCACGCTGCTCTTCGAGCTTAGTCGGTGCATGTAAGACAAAACTAAACAGTGTTGCAAAACAAAGTTTGTCTTACTTGGGTGCCTGGACATTGTGTTATTGCAGGGAAAGAATTTGCTGATAAACTGGTAAACGAACGTTCTACAAGCTAGGCCTGACCCCTTTATAGGTGTCAACTATGCAGAGTAGCCAAGTGCTTTGTGAAAGAACCAAACAGAAAACTAGCGGCATTTCTCCTAAAACTTAGTGAGGCCTGCGAGTACTGGTGGGTATAATCACAAGGCACAAGCCCTATGGTCAACATATGGCTACGATAGGGATCATGGACGACCCAATATGCCCATCCTGTCGTGAGAATGAGGACACTGTTTTCTTCTGCATTTCATTTGACATTTTTCAATTTCAGACTAACTCAATTTGAACCATGGAAAGATACACAATCGAGCAACCGTTAAAGTTATTCAGGCTTATTATGAAACGGGCGTTCAAATCAAAATGCATATCACGCACTTCGTGAAGAAAATCATCTTCAGTGATGAAGCACATTTTCTTTTGCGCGAATTGTTGGCCGAATAATCTCACGTCGCGGCGATGTCAATTGGCCGCCAAGATCATGTGATCTGACACCGTTGGACTTCTTTCTTTGGGGTTATTTGAAAGAAAAGGTGTACGTCGATAAGCCAGCAACAATTCAAGACCTAAAGGATGAGATAATTCGGCACATTAACGGCATAGAACCTCAATTATTCCTCAGCGTCCTCGAAAATTTGGATGGAGATGTGTCGCCGAGCCTGCAGCGGTCATTTGGCCGATATTTTGTTCCATACGTAATTAAATCATACCAATATTATCATAACAAAGAGCAATGACAATAATTTCCTAATAAAATTGTATTTTATTCAAAATCAACACCGGTCCTTGAAACTTAACCACCCTTTAAAATCAGACTTAGGCTATTGGGGTGCGATGTTCCGCGTATCGATAAAGTTTAAACTCTTCCTTTTCCGCAACTTTTAAGATTCATCAATTAGTCCAAACTATTCGCGGAAGAGTGACCTCAAACCAATTTTCAGGCTTACCACTCACAGAATATCTATCCTGTCCCTTCCACTGTAAACGCAAATGTTAGCAGTTTCCGGTATTTTTGTGGTTATAGCAGCATAAAAATTCGCCATTAATTCTTGGGGACCCCGCTTAAGTCACATATCTTGGCAGGATATACATCCGTGTCGTTCCTATTACGTAGAGCCGACCATTGCAATGGCGTAGCATTAGAAGTTTCTGCAAAAAATCTCATTCGACACAAAATTTATATCTAAAATAAAAGCTTCTTTAATTTACTTTAAATCAGTTCATGTTCATTCACTTGTCAGTCATACCAATTAGAAAAGGCTATGCTGCCAAGCGAACGAACAACAAAATGCACAGAAAGGATCATCAATTTTGCTGGATCTCCATAGGTTGATCACATTCCGGACCCCGATTTTTGCACTTTAAAACACAGGAATTGCCTCTCAAACTATTTCTAAATAAATACAACATCTGACGCATCCAATTTTATTCCGTAAGAGGAAATCTGCCTTTATAGGAACCGAAACAAGTAAGTGCATTGTAGCTGTGTAAGAGAAGTCGACGCGCATCTTGAGATGGCCGACAGAAGAAGATTTCCAGCACAGTTACAAGCAACAGAGGAGTTTTCGAAATGGTGTTTTCAAAATATATATGAAATATAAAAGCTCGTGGCCACGCGATCCTTGCCAGTAATTTCTGTAGTACAAATATGCAGTTCAACTGTAGTTATAACGGTTCTACCGGTTGATTTAATGACTTACATTTTTATTTTGATATACGCAAATGCTTTTATTGGAAATTGGAGTTCAAAATATTGGCAAATGTGTTTTAGGAATTTGTAAGAAATCGGGGATTAAGCATGACGACTTAAAAATGTGAGCTAAATATAAGCAATTAACACCTGATCGAAAATTGATTACATTTACTTTAGAAAAATATCGAGGCCTGAATGTAGCCATCGAACAGTAATAAATTTACTCAAAACAAAAAAATGGTCGTTTGGATCGTCAAAGCACAGTTAGAACTAGGACGCAGACATCTCCTCGAACAGATGGTGTTAAGGTAGAATTTGTTTAAAGAATCGCTTTAAAAATTCCTTAAAAGTTAGAATGGACCTAGAAGAACAACATAATGTAGCCAAAAGTAAAGAAGGAGAAAAGTAAGAATAGTATGCAAGAGGCTGCAGGACTACGGCTTGAATACAAGAAAGCCCGCGTAAAAACTACTTTGGTCTAAAATATTGAGAATTGCTCGGTGGGAATGAACAAAAAACGTACCCTAACTGGTTTTTGAAGCAGTGAAAAATCGTAGTATGGTCGGATGAAAGTAGATATAATCGTGTGACGATAAAGGTTACATATCCTGAAAACCAAATGGTCCGGACATGCTTTTCTTTCGCTATATGGGCTCCTTTACTCTTTGTTGATGGAATAATGAACGCCCAAAAGTATGGAGAAGTTGTATGCAATTGTATCGTTCTCGTCGTAGAAGAAAAATATGGACATACTTCTAAGAACATCATTTGGGACGACTATGCACTATATCATCGGGCTAAATCGGTAAGTTTTTATATGGTATTTAATCAAAGATATATTGCCATATTTATGGTTAAGAAAAGTGTCATGTGTAGCCATTTTATTTCGTACAGGAGCAGATTTCAGAATATCGCATATGGTGCGGCCAGAAAACTATCCTCTCTTCAACCCGATTGAGCATCTAAGGCACGCGATGAAAAAGAAAGTAGCTCAACACAGACCACAAACTCTACAGCTGAACTGAAAAGTGTTTCACAAGGTAGGAGAGCAGAAATTTCCAAACGAAATTCTTGAAGTTGTTTCAATGCCTGCCCGAGTCCAAGCAGTTATTGCCACCAAAGGCGGTTCAATTGCATTTAGGGCATTTACTAAAATATTTATCAACTTTTTATATCGAAAATAAACGCAATTACTCAGATGTTGAAAAAATTTCAATGCATAGTAAAAATTTCCGTGTGCCTATAACAGAAGAAGAAGATAATTTTTAAATTTTTTAGTTAAAAATAAATAATTTTTCCAAAAAATGGGATATAAGGTGGTAATGAGAACTATTAAGAATCCTAGAGGACCACAGCCAACGTGCCCGGCACTATTTCGAGTAGTGGTTTCCACATTATTTCCATATCAGGCGGACTCAAATACACGACAGACACAACGGGTGATGGCGGTTGACATCCCAGAAGTCACCAGACAAGAAGTACTTTCCACAGTACAGCGCATTGCTGATAACAAAGCTCCGGGCTTAGATGGCTTGCCAAAAGTAGCTGTGAAAGCAGCAATTAAATCAACACCTGAAGGTTTTGCTAAATTGTACAAACCATGTCTCAACGAAGGCGTTTTTCCAAAAGTGTGGAAGAAACAGAGGTTGGTACTGCTACTCAAACCAGGAAAGCCGCCGGACCATCCATCGTCATATCGTCCACTCGGTATGCTACACTCGGCAAAATACTAGAACGCATCATATGTAACAGAATGCAAGAGTTTCTAGAGAAACCAACAGGGCTTTCCCCAAACCAATACGGCTTTAGAAAAGGCCGTTCAACCATAGGATGCAATACAAGCTGTAATGAGTATTGCTCGTCAAGCCACTAGCGGCAGGAAATGGAAAGGTGGCATGAAGAAATACTGCGCTGTTGTTACCTTAGACATAAAAAATGCGTTCAACTCCGCAAGCTGGCCCCAGATTATGAGTGCACTGAGAGGATTGGCAGTGCCGAAATGCCTGCAAAAAATAATATCAAGCTTCAAACAGGCTCTTGCTTTATGATACTAACAACGAAATAGGCACATATAAAGTAACTCGCGGTGTCCCGCAAGGTTCGGTACTTGGCCCAACACTTTGGAATGCTATGTATGAGCTTGAGCTTCCTGAAGATGCTACCCTCATTGGATACGCAGACGATATTGCGTTGGTGGTAATGGGAAAGCATCTGGACGTGTTGCAAGCGTTATGCAACGATGCAATTGTAAGAATTAGAAAATGGCTTAAAAATGTGAAGCTAGAACTTGCAGCTCAAAAAAACTGAAGTCGTATTACTGACAACACGACGGGTATGTGACGAGTTAGTGATTAAAGGTAGCTGACCATGACATAAGGTCGCAGCCATATATCAAATATCTGGGAGTACTCATTGACTCGAAAATGACCTTTAAGCATAATTTACAGTCAGTGAGTGAAAAAGCCGTAAGAATAAATAACGCGTTGGCTAGACTAATGCGTAATATAGGCAGCCCTCGCGCAAGTATACGCAGACTCCTGTTAACAGTCACAAGCTCAGTTATTCTGTACCCAGCACCAATCTGGGCAAACACGAAGTCATAGTACCTCCAACACATACGAGCCACATACATGGGTCTTGGTGCTCTGCGAGTATCCAGTGCCTATCGCACGGTCTCAGATGACGCAATCCATGAGATAACGGGGATAGTGCCTATAGACCTTCTCGCGGTTGAGTTGTATAGATTACGTAGCACCATTGGGCAGAAACCGTCAAACGTGGCTAAAAAAGAAGAAAGGCTGCGAACAATTGAAGAATGGAAGATACAATGGGAGCAATCCGAGAAAGGTAGGTAGATCTTTGAACTGATTCCAAACATTGCGAAGTGGATTGAGCAAAAGCACGGAGAAATTGATTTTTGTACCACACAGTTGCTGACTGGACACGGTTGCTTCAAAGTATATCTACACAGGTTCCATCTTGATAACGACCCGTACTGCCCGCAGTGCGCCGAAGAACAAGAAACGGCGAGGCATATCTTGTTCCAATGCCCGCGGTTTATTAATGAGCGCAAAATGCTTGAGGGACCGTTTGGTGAAAACATAAGTGAGACAAATCGTATCCCACATATGTGGGAAAACGAAGAAAACTGAAAAACTACATGTGTAGTGGCTGCAAAATCATGAAGAACCTTCAATACGCGGGATATGCACGTAGGTCCCTAGAAAGAGCTCCTTATCACAATGTACAGAACAGAATGACAATAACAGAGGATTGAGTAATAATATACTGACAACGGCCTTCTGACGTACTACTTAACGGTGAAGTTCCAGGAGGACATACCGTAGGACATGAGGGGAGGGTTTAGTTGGGTTAAAGTCCCACACCACGGCTTCGGTAATAGGCTTTTGATACTTCCTCTCCTCCACAAAACAAAAAAACGAAAAAAACAAAAAACAAGAATGCTCACGGACATTCTAACAGAGCGTTTTAGATTGCGCAGTCATTTGCACAGGATTGGGATATGGTCCGCGACCAGTCCATGGAGACTCCAATACACCTTCTTCTCGAATGTGACGCTATGGCGCGTAGAATATTCAAACATCTCAGCCAGATGCAGCCAGAAGAAATGTATGTAATCTCAGGCCAACCCATCTCTATCTTAAGTTTATTAAAGGAACTATATTTGGAGGTCGAAGTGCAAACATCAATTTCATTCATTCACTCATTCATTCATATTTGTATAAAAGGAAGTTCCTCAAAGAGCATTTATCTATTCCCTTATGAATATTTGTAGACATGTGTAGTGCAAAATATACTCTTATTCCGAAGAAGCACATTCTGTATGGCCATGAACTTTCCAAAAAAATACAAACGGAAAAAACTTATTTTTTAAATCCCAAGTTTATTGGCACTTGTTTACAAACTAAGCATTGAAAAATCGATTTTCACATCTTACATCCATTCCTTTTTCGCGCTCATTTCAAATAAGTTTGGAGACAAGTAGGCACAACAGCCCCCGTAGACGTCAGCCGGCGGCACGAATATCAAACATGTCAGCAGGCATATAAAACGCAATAACAATGCAGCTAGTTTTTTTTTATAACAGCCTGGACCAAGTGCTCAAGCAATAGCGGAAAAGCACACGATAATGTGCAAATCGGAGAAGAGAGTTAGACAGGTGGATGAACAGAAATGTGATGAAGGATAGCAGCAAGTATAAAAAAAAGCAAGTGGCGGAAAGAATTAACAGGAACAGGCTGGGAGTGGGCAAATCAAAAACTAAATAACTTCGATGCCCGGTAAAAAAAAATATGTAGAAAGCCCGCACTCTAGCGAAAATTAGCGCGGCAAAATGCAAACCACATCCATTGCATCATCGACGCTTTTACAATCATACCTGCT
This sequence comes from Anastrepha obliqua, assembly GCF_027943255.1. Classification (NCBI taxonomy): domain Eukaryota; kingdom Metazoa; phylum Arthropoda; class Insecta; order Diptera; family Tephritidae; genus Anastrepha; species Anastrepha obliqua. The sequence continues at coordinate 39,029,311 of NC_072896.1, forward strand.
GGCTGGCTGGCTGTTCTTAAATATCCCAACTGACGCTAGAGCAAATTATAAATCGCTGTAGGTGAAGTTGTGTTGGAAAAACACAGAACGGCAACCGCAGAACAAATGCAAACGGCACAAAGAGTCCGATGTCCCAAAGTGGCAATGCACTGAAATGCAGCAAGAGACCGCACCAACATGATGTAGTTAAACCCGCAACCGAAATGGTAAACAGGAGGAAAGCTATGAGACAAAATAAAAATGCATCAGCAGACCGCCAACTAACGGAAGGACCTGGCAACGGACGAAGAACTATATTTCAGGAGTAGTATGCATGTCACGTGATTGCCTGAGGCGACTGCAGCTGCTTGGTAAAAGTGGATGGGGTAGAAGAGCCGAGGAGCAGAGAAGCAGAGTGCTTATTATAAATTGGACTGCTTTTTGCGTGCGCTCACTTTCCGGGCAGGCGATGACGTGACGGGGCGCCTAGTAGAAAAACTGGCTGTGAACGAGTGAACGAGTAAATAGTAAAAGTTTTACCAACGCTAACTGCTCTGCATGCTAGCCGGCAGGCAAAACTAGGATGGATGAAAATATACATATATACATATATACATATGTATGTATGGTATACGAGCATAAATGAAAAACCAAACGAGCTGAGAAAATGTGAAGAGGCTAAAATTTGTAATAGAAAAAAGGCCATGAAGCGTTGAGTTTGAGTTGCAGGCAACGAAGAGTGGCAAAAAAGGAAACACAAATAGGCGAACGACTAAGCAGCGCTGGTAACCGAACACACAGCCAGCAGCAAGCTGAAGTAGTACGCCGATGCACAGTGGTCCGACCAGAAGGCGTTGGTGGACAAAATTCAAAAACTCATTTAATTAAGCTGAAAATATATATTTAGGGGTTTTAAGGATCAGTGATGACGAATCTGACCTTAGTTAGCAAATTAGCAAATTTTAAATTCATTGAATACAATAAATACATTTTTACTTCCGTAATTAGCTGGTGAGTTCATTTTTACATTTTTCTCGACCCCAGAGAGTACCACGTGGAGGTTTACGGTAAGGTTATTCTCTCCTCATTTTTTTTAGATTTTTTTATTTTTTACTTTTTTCTTTTTAATTTTTTTTTTAATTTTTAAATTTTTTTTAATTTAATTTTTAATTTTGTTTTTATTTTTTATTTTTAAATTTTTATTTGTTTTAGTTTTCAAATTTTTTAGTTGGTTTTTTTGTTTTTCATTTTTAATTTTTTTTATGATTCAGAATCCTCGGTTTCTGATGAGCTGTTTTCTGAGGCTGGATCATTTTTCAAATTTAAAAGACCAAGAACCTTTTTTGAAAACGGTTTTAGCTTGTTTTTCCGAACCTTAGTTTTTGATATTATAACTACATCTGATAATGTCTTTTCTGTCTTTTACACAAAATTGCATAAGCCATATGTAACGTTTTGCCTGTGGGTAAATGCACAAAAGCTACATTATTTTTAATTTGCGCAACTTTGCGCAACAGGTTTCTGTTTGAGATCATAGCTGGAATATGTGGCTACATCACTCATGTTGAGTTCAAGTGGACCGGTGTGGACCACTCGAAAAAATGATCTTAAAAAAAAAAATTTTCGAAAAATTTTAAAATTTCAAAAAAAAAATTGAATTTTGTACCACAACTTAAGAGAATTATTACTGTTTCCGTTATTATATTCAATTATCTTTTTTTTTCAATATTTGATTAACAATCAAATGGTAATATTTATTCGCAGACATGAAAATGAAACTCTTGCATGAAGTACGATTTGCATACAATTTCATGTTTAAAGTCAAAAAACTACAATGAAAAATTTTTTAAATTAAGTAATATTTTCAGGAAATCTGCCTTGAATATTTAAGAAAACATCCGCATTATCAAATTTTATTTCAAAAATGTTGAAAAATTGAATTTTGTCCGGCCGCCTGACCACTGTGCGATGTTGGCGTTGTTGCTGCTGCTGCCACTACCGCTGCCTCTGCTGCTGCCGCTGCCGCCATCGAAATGCTCTTTATCCTTTTTTGTCAATTGTACATTTGCGTGCAACGCTGCTAGGGCGCATATGCGCTCGAGTATGGAATATGTATAAATACACACACATACAAGCCATAAACGGTATATCTGTCTGAGTGCCTGCATTTAGATTTTTAATACTTTTTTTCATTTCGTAGTTTTCAAACCACTATTAAGTTTTTCATATTTTCTCATTTACTTTTGCTTTTCACATTGCATTTTTATGTTTTAATGTTGTTGTTTCTTCAACTATGTTTCCCCCAGAGAAAATTTCTTTAATTTTTATTTTATTTTCTTTGAATGAGTTGTGGTTGCTCAGTAACTATGTTCGTATGTATATATGTGTAGGTGTGTATGTATGTGTATGTATTTGTGTAAAAGAGTGTGCCTACTTTATTTTTCCTATTCATTTCTACTATTTGATTTCATTTCGCATTTTTTTTGTTTTGATTTTCTTTTCGCTGCGCTAAAACGCCTCAAGCGCATTTCATTCATTCCATCATTCATTCATTCACCCCTCCATTCATTCACTCATTCATTCATTTGACAAAACTTACCTCTTTCAATTCCGGAAATGTCTTTTGCGTAGCCTGAAATTAGAAAGAAGAATTAGGAAAATTAATGTTTTAGTTACGTTTCGGGTTGGCGGTGGCGGATATTTGCGCCACACCTCTAACAAATCATTAATTATAAAACATACATACATATACATACATAGTATATGATAGAGAGGTAAAACGTGATAAGGGTGTGAGCTAACAAGTACTCTTTTCAATTAATTAAATCTGTGATAGTACAGTTTGCCGCACGCTCGAAAAAAAGCAGCACAGCGGAATGGGTCGGAATAATCCAGAGAGAAGTGCATTGAAATAAATTATGTATAAAATTAAAATAAATTATGTGGGAAAAGCAGGTATGTATAAAAAGCATTTGTGTATTTGTCATTAAGGAAAGGAATCAATATTTTCTATTCCTTTTTCCTGTACGTTGAGAGCTCTCACTGCACTGTAAGTCCCCCCAAAGCGCCATTTCTCAACTGCCTGTTAAAACTAATCTGCTCTGTAAAGGTATTTTCCTTTTCTCAATGATCTGTTATCAGCATGTATATGGTGGCGCAAAATTAATCATCCAATTTGTTTTTGGAAAATCTGTTTTACTGAATAAACGAAATAATTTTGAGTGATAGAAATCTTTGTTTTCATCTTTCCGCGTCTTATTTATTTTTATGTTTTTTTTTTTTTTGGTACGGAAGTTGATTTTCACTCTGTAACCGCGTAGGCATTTTTCAAGCTATAGTTGCGTTTATGTCTATTGGCACAGCAGGTTCCTGCTCCTGTAAGCGCATGAAGTCTCTATGCCATCGATTGAATCCTTTCCTCCACAGTTCAAAAGCGGTTGTTGGTGGAATGCAGCATCGGAGAATGTACAATATACCGATACTCTCAAACTATATGTAATAGTGGTTTGTCTTCTGTTTGGCACTGTTGTGAGTGTTTGACTCAAGCGTCTGTCCATCTGTCCACTGCCAAGCTGCTAGCAGAGATGCTTACAAAACTTAAAAACACAAACGAAATATAATATATAAGGATTTTTTTCTTTTCTTCTCAAAACTGTCGAATTATGACTTAAGTGAATTTTGTACTTAGTTCAGGCAAATTATGTCCGGAAGCACTTCAATAAAAGATAATCTGGCTGGCCTTGCCACGTAATTAATTAAATATTCTAATAGCATTTAATACTTAATCTATCTTTCCGCTTCTACTGCTGCTGCCGCTGTTGTTGTTGTAGTTGCAACGACTCCTGTCGTTTCTGGGCTTTCCTCTCTCAGTCAATAGGGTTGGTCCTCATCACGACCGTAGCCGCGAACGTTTTTACGGCGTCCTATTTAGCGATGGTCGAGAACATAACCCGGGCTAATCTTGTGTGAGATGGCGGAAGTTCGAATGCCTTCTCCAGCACTGCTCGTTCTTCACTGAAACGTTTGCGGTGAAAGGCGCCATGTTCTGGGGCAAAAAAGGCTGTCAGGCAGACGGAAACGGTTAGATAGAGGTCGATATCGCCATGCTTCCTACTCATCCACTCTTCATGATTTGGTATGAGTTTGTAAGTGCACCGGCCTTTGGTTGACTCATCCCATCTTTTTTGCCTTTCGGCCATCCATCGCGTTCTTTCTGCAGCGTTTTTTGCTACCGTCGGTCTCACTGCTTTTACTTCATATAAATGATACAGCTCCATTGCATGGATGTAAACTGGTATTAACGCATATTGCGTCGTCGTTTGATATCGCTCTATAAGCTCACTACCTTGCATGTGACTATAATTGGTCTCAGTCCATATCGGCGCTGCGCTTCATTGCTTGTCTGTTTGTATGCCACAGGTGGTTAGTTGACAAGTTCGAAGCTATTTACAAAAAATGAAAAAATTTCCGATAGGGTGATTAATTTTGAGCCACCTTGTGCTTGAAAATAGTCATCCGGCAGTTTATGCCCCGCTGTTGTTTTTTTTTTTTATTTTTTGGTAAACAAAACAAAAATTTAATTTACATTTTTTTTAATTCTGGGAATTTTACTTGCCGCCAAGAGCGACCTGCTTGCAGTGCTTCTGCTTCGACTAGTCGCCTCCACGTGGTCGATGGTCTGCCAAATCTGCGACTTCCTTGCGGGTTCCAGTCTAAAGCTACTTTGGTGATGTCTCCGTTGGGTTTTCGTAAAATATGGCCAATCAATTTCCACTTCCGACTCCGAATTTCAAGGTGGACGGGCGTTTGTTTGTCATAGCCCAGAGATTGTTGTTGGAAATAGTGTTGGGTTAAAAAATGCAAATGATCCTACGAAGGTTGCGGTTGGTAAAAAGTTGTAGGTCATGTATGCCACGCACACGCGCGATCCAAGTTTCGCATCCATATAATACAACTGACTTGACACTGGACTTGAATATTCTGAGATTCGTGCGCCTAAATATAGTATATGATGTCCTACATACCTTGCCCAACATACCAGAAACTGCACGGCCTTTTGATATTCGGCTGCCGAGCCTACTTCTTCTATGCATATTCGCGAAGGTTGAGCTCCTGTGTTGTTGATGTACAAATTCTTCGTTTTGGCAATGTTAATTTTTAGATCTGGATATTTTTATCAATAAGTTTTATATTTTTTTACCTAAACTTTCATATTACATTTTACTGGTATTTGTTCCATTTTCAATTTTTTTTTTTTTTTATTATTTTACATTGTGACTAGTTACAAAGAAAAATTTTATTAACTAACGAGCAATTTGTTTAGAATTTAGAAAATAAGATATATACAACAATTAACGCTAAGGTGTGGTTAGTACATTAAGTCTTTGGGATTTCTGCGTTTCAGTCTTCTTCTCCAATTAGCTGGATTAGCGAGAATAGTGGCCTCCGTATTGACGTGGTTTTTTAACCTTTCATCATGGGCTTAGCCATCTTTTTTATTTAATAATTTTATTTTGGAGCCTTTGTATAGATTGAATGTTACTTTGGCTGGAGCAGCCCCATAACTGTGCGCCGTAGGACCATACAGGCTTTATAATTTGTTTGTATACAATCATTTTATTATTGGTGGATAGTGCTGATTCCTTTCCCATAAGCCAATACATACTTCTGTATTTTAATTCCATTTCTTCTTTCTTTTTCTTTACATGGGCTTTCCATCTTAGCTTGGCGTCTAGAGTCATGCCCAGATACTTTGCAGTATTTGAGTATGGAACCTGTCTACCATTTAAATATATTGGAACATATTTGATTTTGTGTTGGGTGAAATTTATATGCACAGACTTGCTTTCATTTAATTTAATATGCCATCTATTGGTCCAGTCATATATTTCATTTATGGCTAATTGTAGTTGTGATGTCGATGTGTTTTCCGTGTTTCCTATCGAAAGAATAGCTGTATCGTCGGCAAAAGTAGCTGTTACGCAGTTTGAATTGCATGACAGATCGCATGTAAAGAGCAAATACAATAAAAGGCCCAGTACGCTTCCCTGGGGAACCCCTGCTTTGATTGGTTTGAGACATGAATATGAATCTTCTTGTTTTACTCTGAAGTAACGGTCGGATAAATACGAATGTAGGATGGTGGAGTACTGCTTGGGTAGCAACGCATTTATTTTCTTCTGTAGCCCATAGTGGCATACTTTGTCAAACGCCTTGGATATATCAAGGAATACCGCAGAGCAGGTTTTTCTTTCTTCAAAAGCATTTTCTATGGTATTATTCGCACTATCCTATGTACTTGATCGATAGTCGAATGCTTCGTTCGGAATCCAAATTGGTGCGTCGGTATAATTTTTTTGTTTTCTATTATTATGTTGATCCTTTTGATAAACAATTTTTCCACCAATTTCGATAGTATTGGAATAAGGGAGATAGGCCTGTATGATGTTACATCGTGAGTATCTTTACCTGGCTTATTGAACATAACGACTTCCGCTGTTTTGCAATATATTGGAAAATATTTTAGCTGTTGCAATGAGTTAGAAAATTCATCTCCCTCAAAAGATATAAATTTTCACAGGATTGCATCAATCAACTTGCTTCTACTTTAGATCCGGTGGATTATTTCACGGCATTTTTTTTTTTGTATATGATATCCGACATATGTCCGCCATGGCTACGAGTTACATGGTCCATTCGATCACTCCAATTTTGACTAATTTTTCTAATGTATCTGAATAATAAATCTAAATGACCCCGATCAGCAAAAATGAAACCCAAACGATGCCTGCATTTTATAGGCACGTGCCAAGATCCCTACGTTATATTTTCCACGTAGTCGAAAGACAAACGTCAGCAAGTTGAGAACTACGATGAATCAACACCTCGCCCAGTGCCCGATGCGAATAGATTTTTTTTTTTTTTTTTTGAAAGCTAAATTGCACAATTTGGAAGCGTTGTTCTGGCGTTAAATGCTTCATAATGACTTGCCAGCCAACGGGACTAGGAAAGTCAAGCAATCAGCAGGAAGGAAAATGCAAAATGCAAGCTACTCATTCTATTCACAGACATAAAAACAGATAAAGTTTGTTGCTAGGTATTCTAGCTGGACACTGTGAGTTGGGAAGTCAATTGGACAATGGATCGAATGACACAACCACTTTCTGCTTGAATACGCCGAAATATCGAGGAGACGGGAAAAGTTTGTGCCCACCACAAGAGATAGATTTCAACCAATGAATAGGCAATAGTAGATGTTTAGGTTGTAAAATTCAGTGGCTCGTTAGTTCAATACATTTCTGATCAATCGTCTAAATTTGTTTTTCACCAATATTAAATTGAATCATGCATTTCGCTTGAACGAAATCTGAGCATTTAACTCATTAATTGGACTGCCACCCAGAAGCTCAATTCTGACGAAGCTTTCACTTTAAAAAGCATATCTTTCTGCAATTTACATTTCAAAGAACTCGTCGAATACACTGACTGACTGCCTGACTGACTGGCAGAATGTTAAAAGAAACTCTAGTTTGGAGTTTCACAAGTATTTGTTACTACTGACTACTGGTAGCACAACAAGGAAGCAAATCAGTCGTAACAGCTGTAACGAACAGAACAGTGCAACAAAAAGGTATAACAGAGAGTGCAGGGGGTGGGCAAAAACAAAGGTACGATAACGAATGCCAACTATAACTGGTTTGGAGAGCTACAACTTGTACGCCTGGCTTACTCCGCGAGTGATTTACTTTGCCTTGCTTTGCTTTGACTTCTCCGACTGCCGACTCTTGTGGTGGTTGTTGTTGTTGCAGCGTGATATCTATTACAATTTTTCCTTTCATGCTGTCCACCTGCAACTACCTACTCTCTCCCCTCTTGGCGTTGCTATTCAAGCTCAGCTGCGCATTTATCCATACTCTGGCGTTTTGAATTTGTTTGATTTTAACCCTCGTCGCTTTCCCCTTTTACGTTTTTTACCAGCTTACGCTATTTGTTTTCCCCTTCCATGATTTTGCTCGACATAAGCAGTTGCTAAATTAATTTTTCCATTTCCGTTTTGCATACTCGGTATGTACATACGTGCAGTAGGTATGTATTGTGTGGCGCAGGTTAGAGGTGGGGATGGGGCTATAAACATTTATCTGCTCGTATGCATGCATTTGCATATTCATAAGTTTGCTTGACTCTATGGCTGATGCATTTGGACGCATGCAGACACATAAGTATGTACTACCTGTTTGTTTGTATGTATGTATGCATGGATATACACAAACAACATAAACAATAATTGTGATCATCCATAGGTACATATTTATGTGAATGTGAAAATCCATTTACTTTCAATGAGAAAAATGATGTAGAAATCTGCTCTGTAGCACTATTTTTTCTTGCCTCAACATATTTATGTGTATTTATGTACTTATATGCACTTTCCATTAAATGATCTGCCAAACGAATAAATTGGTATTCAAATGAAATTAAAGTGATTTTCCGCATTTGCATTTGCTTTTTCTGTACTGCTACGCGTCGTTGCGCTTAATGTCTCTCATCCCTGCTGTTGACTTAATAAAGCTTGCGATCATTAAATATAAAAGTGATTGTTTAAGGAAATTAGATAAGCTTTCTGACACAGCACGTTCACACGCGGGGCATAAAAACGTGACAAAGTTGACAGTTTTTGGTTTCATTTGGCAACTTAACGTAATTTTCTTATTTTTTTTTTTTTTCATTTGCAAAAGTTGGCGGGTAAGCAAATAGCTATAAGACTAGTTAGTTCAACTAACTACATCAACTGCTTGCCACGGTACAAGTTAACAATTGTGGGCATTTCCATGAAAATTTCGTCTGCAACTGAGCAAAATTAAAATAAAAGAACACACAGACTTTATTTATGTGGAGATATTTAGCGGCCACCGTAGTGAAAGGGTTGGTCCAAACCAATCATCGAAGCACAAAAAGGTTAAAAACCAAGTGCATTGATATATTGAAGGTGTCTTCTAATAGCGGTCGGCTCTTGGCTGGTAATGGCTAACCCTCTTTAAGTACAGGACATCAAAAATGCATTCAACTCTACAAAGTGGGGCAACATTTTAATGTCTCTTAGAGAACTAAGTGTACCGGGTTACCTACTGCGCATAATTCGTAGTTACTTCACCAACAAAATTCTGCAATACGATACAGAGTGTGGCCAGAAAACATACCAAATAACTGGCGGGGTTCCCCAAGGATCTGTCCTTGGTCCAATACTTTGGAATGTCATGTACAATGGGGTCCTCAAACTAAAACTACCAGACGGTGCTACTATTGTAGTCACGGATAGACACATAGACCAGCTGGAAGCAAAAAGCAATGACGCAGCAGCAAGGGTTAGGATATGGTTGGCAAAATCCGGATTGAAATTGGCATCCCAAAAAACCGAGGCGGTACTCATCAGTGGGCGAAGAAAAAAGGAGAGAATAAAACTACGTATAGGCACCCATGAAATACTCTCTAAGGAGTCGACTTAGCTACAGCAGCACTTATCTGCAGCAAGCGCAAAAGCTGATGCTATCAATGGAGCGCTTACACGAATGTTGCCTAAAATTGGCGGCCCGCAAGGCAGCAGAAAACGTGTCTTCTCGACGGTTGTAGACTCCGTAGTCTTTTACGCTGCCCCGATATGGGCCGGAGCTAAAACGTGCAGCCTACAATACGCAGCACAGGTACCACGCCGAAGTGCAATAAGGGTAGCTTGTGGCTACAGAACGGTCTCGAGAGACGCAATAGGCGTTATTGCGGGCAAACTACCAGCCGACATTCAGGCATATTCAGGAATTGAACCGTCTCTATGGCAGGCGACGGGCTAAGCCGTCATTAGAAGAAAAAGCTGAAGAGAGACTGCATTCGATAGAAGAATGGCAAAGCAGATGGGATTCGTCAACTAACGGATGATGGACTCATAGGCTTTTTTCAAATATTAGCCAATGGGTGACTAGGAAACACGGAGACGTCGACTACTATCTCACTCCAATAATTAGTGGCCACGGTTGTTTTTTGGAGTACCTCCATCGATTTAAACCGGAGGACACCCCATTCTGCCCAAACTGCAGCAACGCGATAGAAAGTGAGGAACACGTATACTTCTACTGCGATCGTTTCAGAGAGGAGCGCCTAACGCTTGAAGCACTTCTGGGTGGTCAGCTGTTCCCGGAAAATCTAATCACCCATATGATCGCATCAAATACTTGCTGGAATACAGCAACAAATTTTGCAACAATGATAGGGCTATATCTTCAACGCGCAGAGTGGCAACGCAACACGCAGCGAAGAATTCAGCAGCAGCTTTTGACTGGAGGTAGACTGCCTACGAACTGACGACAAATCACAGACGCCTGAGCTTAGTGCTCAAGACGGTATCAGACTACGACATGTCGGTAATACTTACGACACCTTTTCCGATGTTTCATTTGCTGCAGAACCACTCATGAAGTGGAAACAATGGATACTATCCATGGCGTAAAACCTCCATACGCCCATGTAAGCGGAACCTGTCAATAGATATAAAACCGGCTCCATCTTCACGAAATGTTACCACGGTCCCAGGGTGGAACTCAGCCGATAAGGAGGGTTGTTATAGTGTTAGTGGAAGCATGCCCCACATACCACTGGTGCGATGGCACCTTTGATAATGTTTCTGACATTTTGATTTTAATCTCCATAAAAAAAAGTTAACCCTCCTATAACACGGTAGATAGGTTCTTAGAAAATGCTATGTTGTGTGAAACCCAGAGCTAGTGCAACAACGGGGGTTATGCTCCGAAAACTTATTAAAACGCTTTTTTTTTAATTTTACATAAATAACTTATTTTGAATTAAAAATATAAATGTTCGTTCAACACAAAGCAAAAAAATTAAAAATAAAAAAAATATTTCAATTTAGCACAACTCTAATTTAATAAATTTCTTCGTCGTCACTGCTCAGTATAATTAACCGAGAACGTTTTTTCGGTGGAATGATATCGTCTTCACTTTCACATATTTTTTCTTCATTTAAGGTTCTTGAATCTCCTGTAATTGTACTTTCGTGGCTGGTTCATTGTTAAATTCTCGGTTTGGAGCCAGCCAGTTTTCCAGCTCCTTTTGAATTTTCGGCTTCTCTCAGTAGAAGGGTTTGCATTCAAGAAATATGACACGAGATTTTGAGCTAAGCTTAGGCGTAGGCCTTCTTTTAATTCTTTATTAGTAAATTATTAACTGCACAATCTTCATCAGTGCTAGAGCCCTCAGAATAGACTTCATTTACAGCTTTTTGTTTGATGATATTGCCACCTAATGGAATTTTTTTCCCCCAGCAATCATCAATCCAAATGCTGTGTGCCTTTTCCATTTTTTCAATTATTGACGCCCGAGGGCGAGCTGCTCGTTTTGCGGATGTGAATGATCTTAGAGCAAATGCACTTCTTATTTCTTTTCTATTTTTCTTGGCAATCCGAAATCTTGCTTCATTTAAATTACGACTTTTTCCAATATGAGATGCTTTTTCTCCTTTCAAAAGACGATCCAAGATTTGTTCCTTTACTTCCAACGTAAAGGCCCTAGTAGCCAGTTTGCTTAGTAAGTTATATTGTATATATCCCCTATAAATAATAGATAATAATAATAAAATTTCTACAGAATTATGAGTACACCCACACGCCGGTTTGCTTATTACTAATTTTTAAATATTTTTATATGAATTTTCTTACGAATTATGAACTTAGCCGAGGCCTCATCGAATCGTCACCATGAATAAAGTCCGCCTGCCTCAATGTTGTTTTTTTATAAAATTTTCTGAACACGGCTATGCTATTTGCCTCAGCAGCATTTAAAGTGAAAAAATGTAGTAACACCATTATTTAATATAAATAATTTGTAGTTCTATATTGACTCAAGTGAAAAATTTCCGAATAAAGTGGGGCAGTGACGCATTGCCCCAGTTACAAAATCCAGATAGACAAAAAAGTTTTATGGACGAACGTTAAGTTAAAAAATGACTTGACGAGTAAAATTCAATGCAAAATATATTATATTATGTCAAAGACCCAAAACTGTGACACAACATTAAAAAAGAGCATTGCGCACGTCAGCGTCATAGGCGCACGAATGGGAAAAAGAAAGAGGCGAAGTGTCAATGTCGGATATCAACTAAAAGCAGGTAAATATGGAAGAATAAATCAACGTGAAAGGCGTAATAAACAACGTTTATTAAACTTAAATAAACCTAATTCTTTACACTTTTTTAATAAAATGAATAGATAAATATGTCTTGAAGATATCTGGCTCCTATTATTTTTGTAAAAAAGCAAGAAATACTAACAGCAAACAGACAAATAAAGATTAGAGGCTGTGGAGCTGGCGATATTTAAGCAAACAATTTTGCGGTGCTTGCCTTGTTAATTCACGTCAAAAATTGTGACAAATAATCGCAAGAAAATGTTCACGGTTTAATTAAATTTGTTTACCGAGATGAATTTTTAAAGCCACTGTAAACAAAACTATATGGCTCACATAAAACGTCCTGACTGTATTTATGATAAAATGTGTCAAATTTCCCATATAAATAAATATAAATATCAACCCTCTTATGAGTTGTTTAAATGCCTTCGTGCCAACACAGGACCCACCAACTTAACTCTGTGTGAAATAACCAAAACAGAATTATCAGATAAGTCGTAGGTCGTTATTTAAGGGTATGAAGACCATACCAGGCATTGCAGGTACAGACTTGGCACACTGAGAGTGGTAAGCGTATACAAAACCACTTCGAAAGAAGTCATCGCGGGCATTACGCCCATCGATATATTGGCGAAGAGCGACCGAGAGTGTACATGAAAAAGGAGTAGCACACTAACATATCAGCGATTATAGAAAAAGAGAAAGCCGCATACTTACGAAAATGGCAGGAGCATTCAGAAAACTCGGCAAAAGAGAGGTGAATCAGTACCCTAATCCTAAAAATCGAAAGATAGTTAAATCGATAGTTATGGTGGCTTATCTTGAAGTTAATATAATTCCTGACAGCTACCACAAGTACCTACATCGCTTTAGGCAACATGAGTCGCCTTTATGTCCAGTATGTCGAAGGGATCTAAATAGCAACCCTTGGGGTCTGGGCTATAAAATTGTAACGGGGAAGCTAAACGCCAACTCCACAGCCGTACATCTAGACAGTGATGCTAACAGCAAAATAGTGGACAGACTGTTCCCCACGTACCCTACGCTGTGTGGGGACCGAAACCCCCAAGGTAACGAGATGCTTCCACCCTTCACCGAGGAAGAGCTTAAAGCCGCGGCAAGAAGCCTCAAAAAAAAAACAAAGCTCCAGGTCCAGATGGCATCCCAACTGAAGCTCTCAAACTTGTGACTGAAAGCCGACCAGATGTGATGATCGATGTTTAAAATGCATGCATTGCTAAGCTGTGGAAAATACAGAAACTGATGCTGATCAGTAAGGGTAATAGGGGTGACCCAGCGCAACCGTCAGCTTGGCGTCCACTGCAAATAAATGACATGTCGTTAGTGACCCAAAAAGTAGTAAAACACTTAGGTATTCAGCTTGACTACAGGTTTACTTTCTGGGCCCGGATACGGCACGCGTCTACCAAAAAGCAAAGGTCACGAGTATGCTAAGAGTAATGGCAAATATCGGTGGCCCAACACAGAGCAAAAGAAAGCTTATTATGGCGGCCACAAGCTCAATTCTCCTATATGGCAGAGAAGTATGGGGAATTGCACTAAACTGCAAAGCAAAACACGTCATTACTATCTTCTCAGAACGGCGATGCCAAACCATGCTGCGGTGGCAAAGCCGATGGGACACTGAACCGAGTGGCAGATGGACGGCGAAACTTATTCCATCAATTGACAAATGGGTCCAAAGAAACTTCGGGAAGTGAACTACTTCTTAACTCAGTTCCTCTCGGGCCACGGATACTTCCGGAGATACCTATGCCGCATGGGAAAGGTAACCGATTCCTTGTGCATATACTGCGAAGAGCTGATGACGATGACGCTGAACACACATTTTTTAGTTGTAATAGATGGCTCACCGCACAAATAGAGACACAAGAAGACGAGCCTTTAACATAAAAGCTGGCTACAAATATGGTGAACGCAGATGTGGGTGAATAGAATTGGCCCTTTATGGATGCCGTCTCCCCAGAAGGAGAGGAGGGATCGTTTTAGTGGCCACACCACACGTCGCAGTGACGACGGTCGCTGTAAGTGCGAAGGCCTTTTGAACCCTACCTCACCCACCAAAAAAAATCAAAAACAAAAAAAAACAAAAAATGTCATGAAGAGGAATACGCAACCATGTGTTTTTTTGTATACCCACGATTTGCGATTAGCAGCCCTATCAGGCGCACTATCAGAAAATCCGATAATTCCAGAAAGCCTAGGCGACATTATGATGAGCTCAAAGTATACGGCGGATAAAATTTTGTCAGTAATCAGCGATTGCAGTAAAGCACGCAGACGACTTCGAGATCAGCGGCAGCCACTAGTCACTGGTTAATGGATGAGAATCCCTGAAGAAGTGTCGAAGTAGGATTAACGTTTAAAGCCTACGTCTACATACAATTTCTTGGCAGTACATTGAACCAATTCTGTGGTCTATGTGACATGATTGTCAACTCAGCCTAGCCAAACTTCTCAAATCAGGCATAATTGAATAGAATGCAAACTGTTTTATCATGAGAAATGAAAAATCTTACCTTGTATGAATCAGAGTTAAATATTTCTGCCATAAAACTGGTTAATCAGGGTGCCAATTTATCTTCCAGTAAATAAATCTAACTCTTAACAAACCATTATTTTGGTGTAGTAGTCAAGGACTATGAGTACATCCGAAAAACCGATGTTGTTCTTACGCAAATATCCCTAGAAAAAAACACTTTTAGTAACGGAAATGGCTAAACATTTAGGTCTTGTACAAGATAGGAAGCTAAATCGAAAGCATTAAACTTCTTTCCAATAGATCCGCAGGCAAAATATATCGCTAGCAGTGCAGCAATAAGATTGAACACCTTGAATATGTGGTCAAACATGGGCTACGGCCGCGCTAAGATTATATCTGGCATTTCGGAGCTTCCCGGACTGGTGGAATATGGATTACTGCTTGTAATTGCCATTACAACGTTGTCCGCCCTCCTAACCGGAAAGAATGAGAACGGAACGATGTGCACACAGATGGCTAAAATCTCGACGGTAAGGTAGGTAAATGTGTATATTTCGAGCATCTGGAAATCTGCTTCAGTTTTGGGCTTTCCGACTACTACAGTGTCTTTCCGACTGAAATGATGGCAATAATAAAAGCTGTAACTCTGTGATTCGGTACCGAGAGATGACATCTACATTATCACGTATAGCCAGACGGCGATAAAATCCTTCACAAGGCGGTCAAAAACCTCCAAGTTAGCCGCGTATCTCTTAACGAGATGAGTGAGTCATTTCACTTTAAGGTAACATAGGTTCCTGGCCGTTGCGACATTGAAGTGAAATGCAAAGTCAATAAACAAGCGAGACTTGGCATCAAGTTGAATGATGAGTGTGTAGACATTAACATAGTGAATTTCAGTGAATTTTAAGAGCAGCGAACTATAGATGGCTTAATGAAACCACCTGTACAATAGCCCGACAATTGTAACCGAGTCTCAATGTTAAACCCACAGAATCTTTACTGAGCCAAAATAAGGTAGTCTTAACACAGTGGTTTCTGTTATAATGGGGCACTGTCTAATGGCAGGCACACTCAGGGGCTGAGATTGCTGACACATGGCTTCTACAGAAGCTGCTTAAATCAGGAAGAGAAAAAGACGATCTTGCACACCAAGATTTCTAGAGAAGCTGTCTAAATGAGGAAGAGATGATCTCGCACCTTCTGTGCCATTGTCCTGCTCTATTCAGACGAAGATTTACCACTTTAGGTAGACAATTTTTTAATGGCTTAGCAGACCTTAGTACCGTAGGAATCAGGATTTTAGGAGAGATAGGGACAAGTTCCACCACGCGGCATCACAAAGAGCTACGAGCCTGAATGTTAATTAAGCTATATCCAAAAGGGCACCAAAATTCGTCCTTTGTGATACCATTATGAATCAGGTGAGGTGAAAGAGAAAGACCGATGGGATACAGGGAGAGGGCGGGGAGAGGTGGTGGTGGGATGGTTAGGAGGGTGGGTTTAGAGTCGATGACTATGCTGCGTTTGCGTCAACCGCTTTTGTGCTGCTGATGAAATTCATCAGATGTTTAATGTCAGCGCCAACTATATCAGCAGGCGCAGCAAAGAAGTAAGAGCCAAGATGCGGATCTTAGCCCCGTCAGAGCAGGGCAGCTAAGGAGAAGGTGCTAAGATCATCCTCCATACATCTAGCGCAAAAAGGACTCGAGGTGATTCCAAGTCTCACAGCATGCATTCCTCGCGCATAGTCACCTGTGAGAAAACCCACGAGATTCGAGAGCTGATATTTTGTCAACCTCAGAAGCTCGCCCGAGCGCCCCCGGTCCATACGTGGCCAGAAGGATTTCGCGACCTTACAAGTTTGTGTACTTGCCCAACGCTCGTTGAGTTGGCGCAGGAGCAGACCGCAGGTAGTCAGGGGGATCCCAATTCTCTCCCTTCGCGGGTAAATCACCTCACATGTCCCTTGTCTGGTCAGCTCATCCGTCTCACAGTTTCCCCGCAATGTCACTGTGGCCAGGAACCCAGATGAGGCTTATGTCAAAGAATTCGGACGCAGTCGAAAGTGAGGTCCAAGCATTACACCGTCACTGACCCGAGGGCCCTTATTGCCGCTTGGTTGTCGGAGTAAATATTTACTTTCTTGACTGTTAGTACGCATGTGAGCAGCCAATCAGCTGCCACCTTGATTGCAGCTACCTCTGCCTGGAACGCACTGCAGTGATTCGGTAATCTGAATTTTCGTCTGACGGGGAGCTCCTCTCAAAAGACTCCTCCGCCAAACTTTCTTTCCAACTTCGATCCATCCGTGAACAAGTTCACCAGGCCCTGCCCCCAAGTGCAGCCTCCCGTCCACTCTTCCCTTGACAGGATATGAATGAAGAAAATTACGGTTTGACTAAGCGAGGGTATAAACTGATCCGTTGACAGAGGGATGAACTCGAGGAGTGCCCTCTGTCACTTTTTTCTGTTCCTACGGCTCGAGCTACTACAGCACGGAGTGCTTTGAAAGGCTTAAAGCTGCAAAAGAGTATTCATAGAAGAAGCGGAAAGCGACTGCAATACGGGAATATGGGGAATGTTTTGAAGATTGAAAGAAGCATTCGAATATGTGTATTGGTTACCATGGAGATTATTTTTAATAGAATAAAGTAAAAATCAGTGAAGGAATTAACCGTTTTCATTTTCTTGGCAAGTAGCGGGTCCTTTTTGGGCAGGCGGTAATTCTACCTAAATTGTGACCTTACAAAGGCGATGTCAATAAGTATTATTTCTATTAAATTGATCTAGCTAAGTAGCAGCTAATGCCTACATACGTGTAAAGATCCGAAAGCAAATACCTGAGAAAGGTTCATTAAAATGTGGATCAACACAATCGTGAGCGCCGTAAGGAAACTTAGCTGCAAAATAAGTTTAAACATAAAGCCAACAAGCTAATTTACTTATATTCCTTTTCAAATACAATATAACATAATTACATGCAATTGCTACTTAAATGCTTAAGTACACACGATACAAAAGTGCTCGTGCAAGTAATTACAGATTTCAGCCCACAACAAATGCACATTTATCTTTCTGACTTGGCTGCCGCTGCATCAAATTTATTACACTTATATACATACATACACCAGTAGTTATACCCAGTTAGTTAATTATCGCATCAGCAAATTTCATAATGTAATATACAATATTGCAACAACAACAACAAACAAACAACAAGGGTATGTATGAGTAATCAACGCCAATAAAGAAACTGTGTCGGTTAAAATCGGATGGCGATAAGCAAACGGGAAGTGAAGTAGAAAGGCAAAGTGCGATAATACCTACCGACTATAGTATTTATATACATACATACAGGCACATACATATTAATGTACGTAGAAAGAAACAGGTCTGCAAAAATAGTGAAAAATTGTTAAGTCATAATAAGAAAAATAAAAAACCTGAAAAACAATTAAAATAATAAAATATTAAAAAACTGACTGAGTGCGTGTTTCGTGTACGATTTTCGCGTAATAATACCACTTGTTGTTGTTTTTGTTGCAAATATGATTGTTAGCATTTTTCAATGCCATTCCAGTTAATGAGACTTACAACAACGAGGCAGCCGCGGCTTGCGAACGCGTGCCACAAAGGCGCCGCGCACTCAGCACACAACGAAAGAAGGTAAAGCGGTTAAAACAACACACCTTTGTAGCACGAAGAATTGGCAAACAGAAAATATGATAAAACATAAATAAAAACATCAAAAATTGTGTGAAACTATGAGGCAAATACACATTTCGCAAACAGCAAAATGCTCGTAATACTCGTAGTAAAGTGCTGGCAAAAATTAAAGAAAATTATGAAATTCCAAGCAAAACATTACAAAAATGTGACGAAAGTGAAAATGTATCAGAAACGCTAGACAATGAATGAAAAAACTAACAAAATATATGTACGAAATGCCAGAAAAACGATCGAGTACAGGAAAAACATTCGACGTGAAATAACTATAGGCAGCTTACGGCTGTATCTTAGGTTATTACAAAAGGTGGTTAAATTTCAAGGGCCGGTGTTGAATGTGAACCACACCTAAACGTCAAATTTTTTTCTGCATTTCATTTGACATTTTTCAATTTCAGATTAACTCAATTTCAACCATGGAAATATATACAATCGAGCAACGCGTTAAAGTTATTCAGGCTTATTATGAAAACGGGCGTTCAAATCAAAATGCATATCGCGCACTTCGTAATTTTTTCGGTCAATTTAATCGTCCAAATGTGCGTACAATGGGAAAAATTGTGCAAAAGTTTAAGCAAGCCGTGTCTGTAGGAGATGTGAAAACACCAGTGCATGCTCGTACAGCTCGTACTGCAGAAAATATTGCTGCTGTTCGCGATAGTGTGGTTGAAGAGCCGTCCACCTCAACTCGTCGTCGTGCCCAACAATTGCACCTCTCACGCTCGTCGTTGATGAACATTATGCATAAAGACTTGCATTTACACGCTTACAAGGAGCAATTGACTCAAGAACTAAAGCCTCTTGACCATTTCAAGCGTCGTCAATGGTCAGAATGGTGGCAGGAAAGTGAACAACAGTGAATGACCAATTTTCGAAGAAAATCATCTTCAGTGATGAGGCACATTTTCACCTCAGTGGATTCGTCAATAAGCAGAATTGCCGCATTTGGGCGAATGATAATCCAAGAGTGATTGCCGAGAAACCAATGCACCCACAAAGAGTGACTGTTTGGTGCGGTTTATGGGCCGGCGGCATCATTGGACCGTATTTTTTCCAAAATAAGGCCGGTCAGGCAGTTACTGTGAAAACTGTTCGCTATCGTGAGATGATAACGAACTTTTTATGGCTCGAATTGGAAGATATGGATGTGGACAATATGTGGTTTCAACAGGAGGGTGCCATTTGTCAGACAGCTAACGAAACAATGGCTCTTTTGCGCGAAAAATTTGATGGCCGAATAATCTCACGTCGCGGCGATGTCAATTGGCCGCCAAGATCATGTGATTTGACACCGTTGGACTTCTTTCTTTGGGGTTATTTGAAAGAAAAGGTGTACGTTGATAAGCCAGCAACAATTCAAGAGCTAAGGGATGAGATAATTCGGCACATTAACGGCATAGAATCTCCTATTTGACCAATATTTTGTTCCATACGTAATTGAGCCATACCAATATTATCATAATAAAGAGAAATCACCATAATTTCCTAAAAATATTCTATTTTATTCAAAATCAACAACCGCCCCTGAAGCTTAACCACCCTTTATAACTATTTTGATCACAATTTTCACGGAATATATTCATAAAATTCAAAATAGAAGTTTATTCCACAAAATTGATATTAGCGCCTTCAAAGTAGTCCTCATCGACTGCAACGTACCTATGTGAACGTTTGATCCAGCTCTCGCAAAATTTCTGGAACTCTATTTTCGGTATAGCCATTGGAGTTGTCTTCGATTTTTCCATTACTTGCTTTCGGCTGTTACAGCGCATTCCCCGTATTGGTTTTTTGACTCGATCAAACAGAAAAAAAGAGAAATCACTATGAGCCATACCAGGTGAATTCGATATCTGTTTAGCATTGGGATGGCATTTATTTCGTTTTTGGTAAGCAATTACGTATATTGATAGTACTGTGCCACGGTGGCAATGGTGAATTGTCATGTCGCGCAGAAGATTGGGCAATGACAATATCCGATGAAGCGTAGCTTGGAGTGGAGAGAAAGATTCTGTGAAAGATATTTGGAGCTTTCCACGTTTGCGACGGCGAATATATCAGGCGAAGGAACGATGAGCTGTATGAGCTTTGCAAGTATTCGATGCCTGTCCAGCATGAAGGTAGTAGAGGAAGAGGAAGCCCCCCTCTACGTTGAAAAGATCAGAGAGAAGGACTTGACTTCACTGGATGTGTCCAACTGGCGTCGGTTAGCGGTTATCTCGCCAATTAAGAAGAAGAAAAAGCAACTCCACGATTTGTTTTCCCACAAATCCTTTCTGTTTTGGCGAATTGCTTCACGTAAACGTCTCATAACGCTCAAACAACAGTACTTTTTAACTGCCTGACCTTCTGACAAGAATTTGTGGTGTACAATACCGTTGTAATATCCAAAAATCCTCAACATCGCTTTCTTTTTTGACTGAAAACGACATGGTTTGTTTGGTTTTGGCTCGTTCAGAGTTCTCCACTCACTCACTTCCACTCACTCATGATGTATGGCTTGCGTGTCGTACACATAAACTCACATCTCGTTTCCAGTAATGATGCGTTTGATAAATGTTGCGCGAAGTCGGCCTGGGAAATCATGTTTTTAGCAACATCAATGCGGTCCCTTTTTTGCATGAAATTCAGGTCTTTTGGGACCAACTTTCTTATGGTTTATTTGCGGCTATTGATCATCTTTCCTTTTATTTCCACTTTATTTATGTTTTCATCAGTTTTCGACGTCGACGGCCTACCACTACGTTCGTCATCCACAACGGACTCACGATTTCTTCTGAAGCGCTCAGCCACTCGTAAACGGCAGTCGACTGTTTTCTTTAGAGTTTCATTACTAAAACTGTTTTCCAACATTTCTAAGGTTTTCGCACCATTCAATCCATTTTTAACGCCAAACTTAACACAATTTCGTTGTTGCCAATTCAAATCCAGTTTTGAAATTATAAAAAATCGTAAACACGGCAGCGTTAGATTTACTGAAGGCGGCGTAACTTTTGCAAATGTCAAGCAATGGCGATAATTTTTTGGAAGGAATGTTAATCACAGATGTGGCAACCTAAAAAAAAACAAAGACAGAACGGAAATGACTTGACTTAGACCGTCACCTGGCGGTTTTTCCTGGAACTTTTCGATCAAGGTGCTAAACAGTGGTTTATATGTAGTATCGTAAAGTTTCTTTGGTGACTTTTTTTTTTAAGGAGGTTGAAATCAAAATGTCAGAAACATCTCAAAGGTGCCGTCACACCAATGGTATGTGGGGCACGCTCCCATTAATACTATAACAATCCTACACCTCGGCTAATTTCACCCTGGGACTACAAAAGTATAACTTCTTGGTAAAGCCGCGTTTATGTCCGAAGACATAACAGGTACCTGCGTCCAGGTTCCTCTCCTGTAGGCGTATGAAGGCTATACACCGCCAATTACTCCCACTATGTTTTTAAGTGGTTCCAAAGTAAAGGAGACATCGGAAAACTTGCAGTAGTCCTATCTTAACTCACTACCGTCTTGTCTTCTGTGCGATACTGTAGTGAGTGTTTCACTCAAACGTCTGTGCTTGTTGTCGGTTCGTCAGAAACTGTCCGCCTTCTCTGTTGCTGAAACGCTTTGCGTTTCCAATCAATATGGCGAAGTCGCATCATAATCTTAACTGCGAACGTTTGCGCTGCCTCCTACTTACCGCTGATTGCGCACATATCTTGTATGAGGGTGCTGGATGATGATAATGATGTTGATGACCCAGTGCTTGCTCCTCCAGTATAGCTCGTTCCTCTCTAAAGCGGTCACAATAAAACATGACGTGTTCTGCGTTTTCGTCAGTATTCGGGCAGTTTGGACAGAAAGGGCTGTCTGACAGCTTAAAACAGTGCAGGTATTCCTGAAAACAGCCATGTCCGCTGAGCAACTGCGAAAGGTGATAATCGGTGCCTCCATGTTTTCTTATTAACCACTCATCAATATGTGGTATGAGTTTGTAAGTCCAACGTCCGCTTTGTAACTCATCCCACCGCTGCTGCCACCGACCTATTGTCAGCAGTCGGTCCGCTGCTTTTTCTCCTGGTGTGGGCTGCGCTCCTTGTCTGTTATAGAGCCGAAACATTTCATCTGCCAAGAGGTTTAGGGGTATCTTCCTAGCTATTACGCAGATTGCATCATCAGACACCGTTCTATACGCCCAAGGTATACGCAGCGCGCCTTGCCTGTATGTCTGGGTGACTTCTCGTAGATTAGTCTTTTTGGTCCCCGCCCAGATAGGTGCTGCATACAGAAGTATAGAGTCAGCAACCAATGACAGTAGTCGTCTGCGATTTCCCCGGGACCCTCCTATATTAGGGAGAAGTCGCGTTAGGGCACTATTGATGGATGCCGCCTTGGAACTTACATTTATTAAATGCTGCCTGAAACAAAGTCTTGTGTCAATCGAGACCCCAAGATATTTGATCGTCTTTTTCGAGACTATACGGTATGTACCTATGTTCAGCTCAAAGGACTTTCGCCCTCCAGCACTTATTACAACTGCATCGGTTTTGTGACCGGCTAAATCTAACTTAGCCTCGTTAAGCCATCGTTGCACTCTCGCTGTAGCATCATTGCACTTTTCTTTTAAGTGGTCGAGTTTCCTATAAACTACCACCAGGGCAATATCATCGGCGTATCCCACAATTTCGGCGTTTGGCGGGAGCTTCACCTTCAGGACTGCATCGTACATGATGTTCCACAAAGTTGGTCCCAGCACTGATCCTTGTGGTACGCCACCCAAGACCTTGTACGTTTTTTGTCCATTTTCAGTTTCATATCGCAAAATGCGGTCACTTAGATAACTGCTGATAATGCGGACAAGGTAGGCTAGTACATTGAAACCTTTGAGGGCCGTGATGATGCTACTAGGCCAGTTTTCCGAGTTAAAAGCATTTCTAACATCTAAGGTGATCACAGCCCAGAACTTTCTTGCCGATCTTCCCGCACTTATAGCCCTGTGTGCTATTTCCACTACCGTTCTTATTGCATTCGCCGTAGATCTAGCTTTCCGGAGGCCGAATTGGTTGTCTGAGAGATCTGTCGAGCTTTCCAGATGCTCCTGAAGTCGTTCGCAAATAATGCATTCCAGTACCTTTTTTTGTGACTGTACTACATGTAATGTACTATACATACGTATGTGCTCTTCTGATACTATTACTAAATTCAGCACAAAACTCTTTTACCGATGCTGATACTCAAACTTGAATGGTGAACAATGCCCACAATTTTATGATTTATTTCATTGCACTTCCGTTCACTACCGATGTCTGATATTTAAGTATATTTAAGTATGTATGTATGTGCATATGTATGAATTTATAACCCCCACTTACAGGCACACATATAATTGATGCTCATTTGCAACTAAAACCAGTTCAATGATTTAGCACAATCAGACTTATTCGCTGGGTGTGAGTGATCGTGTGAAATTTTGTAGATCGCGGCGCCCGCGAAACACGAATCACTATTTTTTCCCATGCAAGCAAAGCTGGATTGCACGAGTATGCAGATGTGTAAGTAGATATTTATTTACTTTGGCTATTCTCCCGCCACGAGCACTGAATGAGCAAAAAGAGATAATTAAATAAATAAAACAAACAACCGGTTACTCAAACATTCGCTCACTGCCGCTATCTGAATTATACAAACAATGGCATTTTTTAGAATTTATTTTCTTTATTTTTAGCGGTTATTTTTATCTCTTCCAGCCGTATCATATAGCAAATATGCAATCTGCAACTCATAGCTGTATTTATTTTTATGTCACACCGTGTGTGCATATGTATATGTATGTGACTTCGTAGTGGTCTAAATAATCCGATAACCGTGTGCATTAGCGAGTGTGTACAAATGTTTTCAGATGGATAAATAAACAACAGCTAGGCGACATTAAAGTCACTAGTAAGCGAATTGTAAACTCAAAACGTGTTTGCATTGACAGGAGAAAAAAAACAAAACAAAAGCAAAGAATAACAAAATGATGTGGTGAGAACACAAGAAAAAAAATCAGCTAAATTAAGTGGCTAGAAGCGGGTCTCGACAACGGATTTTTATTCGATTGTCAGACAACGTAGAACAGACAGGTGTGCGACAAAATGGATTACGCAACCGTAGCATAGACACAAAAGCAGCTAGACACAGCAGTAAGTAACCAGATCAAGAGCTGCCTGTTCGCGACGGTATGCTCGTGCCAGCTGCAACATACCAGAATACGCAGTCGGCGGTTTTATTTTTTGATTGCGTAAGAAGCAAAAGAAAGAAATCGCCAAGAAATTATTAAAAAATAAGAAATAAAAAAAATAAAAATAAGAAAATTTATAGAAACACATTTTTTTAAAAAAGCGCCGTTTAGTGAGAGGAAAGCCTCTGAAATTGAGTTGAATTGCACATTGAACAAAATATTTTTTAAGACTTTTATAGACAGTTTACTTTTTTCATTGGGATAAAAACAAAACTCGAAAATTCGCCTTCAAAGCAACTGAGAAGCACAAGGAGAGCCATTAACATTCACTTAACTAACTAATTAGCAAATCTAGGGCGAAAACCCGACCCTTGCAAACGCTGTACGACCAAAGTTTCTTGACTTGACACTCACAACTAACCACTCACTTGATACTCTTAACAACTGAAGAGATTTTGCGATGAGGACTCAAAATCATAAACATATTATTTTTAAAATCAAAGGATCAGTTAAGAGCGTAACGCTGTACAGAAGTCCCAAGGCTTCCAACTGGAGCAAATACTCAGAGTAACTTGAATCCAAACTAACCAAAATCATGCTTCCTATAAAATCGACAGAGGAAGTGGATGCATCAGTTGTAAACCTGACTGACTCCATCATATCCTCATATCAAGAAAATAGTCCACTCAAGACAAAAATCTCAACAAAGAGAGTTCCTTGGTGGAACAAAGAACTTGCGAATTTGCGTCAACTAGCAAGATCAAAATTCAACGATGCAATGAAATATCAAACATGGGATGAATATACGTATGAAAGACCCAACATTGAACAACAAAGAATTGAGGAAAGCAAAAATGACCTCGTGGAGAAAGTTCTGTAAGGAACCAAACGATGTCGGCAAGAATACAAAAATCATTGACCAGAGAAGTGACAAATCCAATTGGCACACCAAAGCCACCGGATAGTACTTAACAATAGAGGGCATAAAACATAACCCAATACAGATGACATTTCTGTAATAATTAAAGGTAACCAAGAAAGGACCATAAAGAACTTAATTCAAGATGCCTTAAATATAACCTGGGAGTGGTGTAGAAAAGAGGGATTATCAATGAACCCTTCCAAAACCAGTATTGTCCCATTTACTAGGAAAACGGTCCTAGATATACCCACCCTGAAAAAACATAAATGGAATAGGAAGAGGTTAAGTATCTAGGAATTACGTTGGATAAAAAAACTCACTTGGCAGATCCACAACTCAATAATAAAGAACGGTTAAATTTCAAGAGCCGGTGTTGATTTTGAATAAAATACAATGTTTTTAGGAAATTATTGTCATTTCTCTTTATTATGATAATATTGGTATGGCTCAATTACGCATGGAATAAAATATCGGCCAAATGGCCGCGCGGTCTCGGCGGCACACCTCCATCCGATGGTCCACATTTTCGATGACGCTGAGGCATAATGGAGGTTCTATGCCGTTAATGTGCCGAATTATCTCATCCTTTAGCTCTTTAATTGTTGCTGGTTTATCGACGTAGACCTTTTCTTTCAAAGAACCCCAAAGAAAGAAGTCCAACGGTGTTATATCACATGATCTTGGCGGCCAATTGACATCGCCGCGACGTGAGGTTATTCGGCCATCAAATTTCTCGCGCAAAAGAGCCATTGTTTCGTTAGCTGTGTGACAAGTGGAACCATCCTGTTGAAACCACATATCGTCCACATCCATATCAAATTTGGGGCATAAAAAGTTCGTTATCATCTCACGATAGCGAACACTATTCACAGTAACTGCCTGACCGGCCTCATTTTGGAAAAAATACGGCCCAATGATGCCGCCGGCCCATAAACCGCACCAAACAGTCATTCTTTGTGGGTGCATTGGTTTTTCGGCAATCACTCTTGGATTATCATTCGTCCAAATGCGGCAATTCAGCTAATTGACAAATCCACCGAGGTGAAAATGTGTCTCATCACTGAAGATGAAGTGCGCGATATGCATTTTGATTTGAACGCCCGTTTTCATAATAAGCCTGAATAACTTTAACGCGTCCAAATTGAGTTAGTCTGAAATTGAAAAATGTCAAATGAAATGCAGAAAAAACTTGACGTTTAGCTGTGGTTTACATTCAACACCGGCCCTTGAACTTTAACCACCCTTTATATATAAAAGGCAACGAAAAGCCTTTAAACAACAAAACAACTCTTGGGCAAATTCTGGGGTCTGAACCCTAAAATAACCTTCTGTATCTACACCCAAATGGTAAAATCTATTGTATTACAAGGGGCTTTGGTATTGTAGGTTAAAACAAATCAAACTACTGCGATAAATATTATTAAAAATAGCTTTTAATCAAGACATGGTCTGCACAGCTTCTAGCATTATTTTTCTTTTTTAACTTGTGTACCTCAGGGTACAGACATACATATACATATGTGTATTTGTTAGTGGTATTCGTATATGCTTGTACGCGAGTGCCTTTAATATTTATTAATTTTGTGGAAAAAGCAATTATTCTATCGCTCTTTCGTAGTACAGCATGGTATTCATAACAACATGCATATCGATACAGGGCGTTACAATAGCAAACATGTTAATAAAATAGTACATTGGTGTAAAATCACGAATCACAGACAGCCAAGGCGATTACTGAACTTAATGTAGAAACAAAAAAATCATTCTCTGTATCTCATTTTGTATTAACTAGCAGTCAGCAGTCATGGATCTTTCACAATTTAAAAGCTTCCATAAGGTAAATTGAGTAGTTTCCATTAGCAAAGAAATAATTTTCCTGCGTGCAAAATAACTTTTCAACACACAATGCCAAGGGGAACGCAGCTATACAGCGAGGAGCGCGCTAGTATTCTAGCTTATAGCGAATCGAGAGTCTCAGTTCACAAAATTGCGCTGAAAACTACAATAAATGGAAATAAATTGTGGATGACATACAACTTTTTGAAAAATCCTGATGGATATGGAAAAATTGCAAAAAAAAAAACTGGTCCGAAGCCTAAGACTGACGACAGCTGTAACAGAGAGATAAAACGGTTGGCGCTCAATTAAAACACCAACCCTAACCAAATTAGATGTGAACTTTCTCCCAATGTTACGAAGAAAAGAATACAAATATTACGTAGAGGTCTTATTTTATTGAATTTTTACGAAGAATTTCCAGTGAGCCTTGGAAGTGGCACGCAGTTAGCCTAGACCTAAATCTAATGGAGATCATCTGGAGTATTCTTTGGCAGCAAGTTTATAGGTGAACCGTAAA
Organism: Anastrepha obliqua; assembly: GCF_027943255.1. Classification (NCBI taxonomy): domain Eukaryota; kingdom Metazoa; phylum Arthropoda; class Insecta; order Diptera; family Tephritidae; genus Anastrepha; species Anastrepha obliqua. The sequence continues at coordinate 39,057,185 of NC_072896.1, forward strand.
AAAGCTATGCAATAGGAATGCGCAAAAATCGTTCTTAAGGTCTTACAGTCACCCGTAAATTCGCTGTCACGACGACTAGTATCAGTTATAATAAATAACGGAGGACATACAAGCAATTAGTTATTATTTTACATTGTTTTTTTAAGGGGGAGCCTGCTTTAGAGGCTTCAAAAAATCGACTTTTTTTTTGCATAAATGTCAGGTATACAAGCGGCCAGATCGCTCGCAGTGCGATTTCTCGGTTTTTTATTTTTACGATATTTCCTAATTGGCGGGAAAGATAGGGAAAAAGTTAAACGTGCTATCGAAACGAGATTACATTGATTGTATTCGGAATTAAATTTGTTTGTTTGTTTAAATTTGTTTTTGCAAAAAAATGACTCTTTTTTTAATTAGCGCAAAATTTTTGAATTTCTTACTTTTTGTTTAATTTTCTTGGTTTAACTAGAAGCTATACTATACTAAAATAAAAATTTGTTTGCATTTTTGGTTTCAGATGAAAATTGCGACATGCATCTTTCCCGCCGCAAGACACATGCACACTCGAGACGCCTCGGCAAAATGCTTGTACCAGGCATAACATTACATATATTTTAATGAAAAAATTTGAGAAAACTCCTGAAATATGTAACAATAAAACCTGAAAGTTTCGTTTTAATCGAATATTTCTTTCCTTCCCAAAAAGACCACGAAAAAATTGATTTTTTGAAGCCTCTAAAGCAGGCTCCCCCCTTAAGATTTATTAATTTCTTAGGTGTAATATTAGTCTTGTCCAATATATAAATTTCCTTTGACGGCCTTCAAAATTATTAGATTTTTACAAAAAAAAAAGGTGAAATAAATTCTTTAAACTGCATTATTTTTATGTTTGTTTTCTTCCCTTATGCCGATTTGACCTCTGATTATTTTATTTAAAAAAATTTGTTATCAGTGTCTCATATAGCTATGATATTTCGTCGACTAGTGTTTGTGAATATTAAATTTTCAAAAAATGGTTGTAAATATTTACACTCATTTTAAGATTTTAATATGCATATGAAGCGAAAGAGGCAATATCCAGCTATCAAAAAAAAACATTTTTTTTTACTTTTCGCTTCGACAAAAATAGTGCAATAACGTCCTTTGACAAATGTATCCTTAAATAGCCTTGAAATTCACTACCGAATAATTTTGAAAAAATATATGCTAAAGGTATATAAATATGTATGTATACATGTGCAGCAACCTCAACTTCGTTCATTTTGCCGTTATACAAAAACGGAAAAAAAATAATTGAACTATCCTCCAATGAAATGAAGTATACGCAATGGCTACCTCTGTTTGAAACTTTAAAGCCCTTTAAAAAGTTTTCGTATGAAATGAAAAACTGAGTATACAGCATTACCATATAAAAGCTATAGTTTAACGCAGTATAGTTTAAAAAAGTTATTTATAGCGCATGATGTAATCCCGCTTAATCGCTAGAGGAAATAATTTTTTTATCAGCCTAGCCAACGAGACGAAAGTTCGCCTGGTTAAAAACTATTATTTGGAATAAACACGCAGTTTAGGTAATATAGCATTAATTTCGGAAATAAGTTTGGAAATCTAAGGAGTCTTCTTCGCTCCGCAGAGATGTGATACTGGCTGACAATCGAGATTTTGAGCGAGAAAAAGCTATCAATGGCGAAGTAACAAGCATACATACACACATACACACATGCATATTAAGATGTACATGCGTATGGTTCCAAGATATGCTTGACTGGGAGCACCCTGTTTAAGGCCATCATTTTTTTTGAAATGTTTAGTGAGCTCTGGTTGTACAAGCAATTAAATAAAAATACGCATATTTATATGTATGCTAAAATCTGAAAATTGTATAACCCAGGGCTCATATTAAATTTTATTTGATTATCTGAATGGCGAGTGCAGTAGTGGAAGCTCACTTGTTTTGAAACTAATTTAATGCATTGGCAAAATCACAAGCTGGAGCAAGTTTTATTGCTGAGCATAAAACTTTAATGATCAATTCAATAACTCACAAAAGCGATATCGTTGCCTCATTAAATAGTTAAAAATGTACTACACACAAGTACCATACATACATAGCATGTATTGGAGCAAACATTTGCCGTTTTGTAGTGATTTAAAAGGAAAAATGGGGAAAGACAACCCACTCTTGAGCAGAGCAATATGGCAAGGCCAGTTTATCTACTTTTTACATCTAATTTGAAACTTTTTTATTTCCTTGCATCTCTTCCACATAGTTATCCATTTATTTTCATACAAGTTAGGACCTAATGTTAAAGCCGCTTTTTATCACTACAATTAATGTCTCCCTTAAGGCAGAGTTAATGTTCGTAATCCAACATCGCTCTGTTACGAGCACTCATTGCACTCAATACTGTTACTATCTATCACATATTTGTGTGCGAATACTCAGCACTACAGTAACACTACAGCTACTTAACAGCAGCTCTAACATCTGCAGCCATCATTGCGTGAGAAAGGGGAACAACATCTTACATCTACTCAGTAACGCTGGATATTGGCGCCAAAATATATGGCGTGCAAAAACAACGTTGATGAACATCAAAATCTACCGCTTATTACAACATACTATGTACATACTTGATAAAGCTTTATTACAGCGCCCTCTTGAAATGAATTCGAGTGATAGGAAGTCATTAAGAAATCTGCAATAAAGTGAGTCACATCGCAGTAAATGAAAACTTTAAGTACAAGTGCATTTTTATTTTATACATACTATGTATGTATGTATGTGCACATTAACAGTATATACGACACTGGTAAAGAGTGAAACTGTTAAGTGAAATTTTATACCTGCTCTTAGGGTATTTTCCTCACCGATTTCAAATTTTAAGCACATTTTCTAGCACGAAAGGGAGCAATTAAAAAACCATTGTAATTTTTTAATATTGTAGAACCTATTTAAAACTAACAGAACAATTATTGGGGAAAAAATGTCGCTCAATACTTTAGTTTATTTTAGTACAATGATTAGATTCAACTCTTCTGCCATGTAAGGTAATAAATGTGGTTATCACGTACATATGTATATACATTAGGCCGGGTCGATTTGTGGGGAGGCAAGAAAATCGCCCATTGCTCTGTGAAAATCATATTCTAGAGATCAAAATAAGAAACTTTGCCGAAGGAACCATACCTCTAAAACGAATTCTGATGTACCCCAATTTGGGTCGAACTTTTAGTGTCTTTTGTGGGGAGGCAAAAAAATCGCAGACTGCTCTGTGAAAATCATATTCTAGGGATCAAAATAAGAAACTTTGCCGAAGGAACCATGCCTCTAAAACGAATTCTGATGTCTCCCAATTTGGGTCGACCTTTTTAGTTTCTTTTCTCATGTAAAGGCCAAAAATGGTGATATTTTGAAATGATTGTATGGGGAACCCCCTAGGGGAGTTCCAGGGGGTGTGCCACTGGCATGGGTGGATCGGCCGTCCAAAGTTAGTGGGGGTCGGTCATACATTTGGACTCGATTGGATCACTCTAAATGGGTCAAAGTGGGATTTTTCGTTCGACCCAAATTGGGGGACATCAGAATTCGTTTTAGAGGTATGGTTCATTCGGCAAAGTTTCTTATTTTGATCCCTAGAATACGATTTTCACAGAGCAATGAGCGATTTTTAAATCGACCCGCCCTAATATACATATAAGCATAAGTATTTATGTATATACTAAACTAATGCACCCACAGAATGCGGATTTTTTCGACAATTTTGATGAAAAAGTCACAAATTTTGGTAGACAGAAATTGAAGATCCAAACTTGGCCGTTATTTGATTTCAGCAGGATTCCACGCGCAGTCATAATCTTTCAATTGGGTGATTGGTGATGCCAGACTTTAGTCGATGTACTTTTACGTAGGGTGCCGACAGAAATAATCGCGCTTCAAGATCGACTATTGTCTCAACAAATTGTGGGATAGATAACGATACTCAAAAATAAATGGATTCACAAGATGTATTACCTTCAAACTAGCCGAACTAGGCATCGTATCTGTTAGTTTTTCATAAATAATTGCAAAATAATGTGAACAAAAAGTAATAAGTAGCGTTTCGTAAAACTCTTCGTACAAGAGTTTAAGTTTAAGGTCCCAGAAAAGATGCTTAGAAAAACATTCTATAAAAATATTCGCACAGCTAACTCAGGGCACATTGGTTTCCGCCACAAAATGTGTTTTTTTATTCTTTTTTTTTTTTTCTTTCGCCGGGAAAACTAGCAAGTGCAGCACTCAGACATTAATTAAGTCCATTGTACTACACTTGGATTCGCTTTTAATTTTCTTTAAATCTACCCGATCTCCAAAGAAATCTGAGTAGATCTTGTGGTGCCAAGGAGCCAAGATGGTCGCTTCTTAACACATTAGTGCCAAAGACCTCAAATCTGATTCGAGCGAAGGCGGGGCAGACAAAAACTGGGTAGAGTACACTGTCTGAGATGCCCAACCTTTCCATGTGCTTCGCCCACAGAAAGTGGCCCGTCCTCAGTCCAACCAGCCGTCTGCACTCCCCTCTGCTTAATGACAGAAGAGTTTGCTACAGTCGACCGGACATGACAGGTAACATCAGTTTAGTTTATTCTTATGCATTTATAATATAAAACTAATTCTAACATTGCCAGCGTTCGAACCAGCTTTTGTAATATGTATCGTTAATACTTGCAACAAGAAGTTACGCTTACATGCCGCTCATAATTGTTAATGAGAGGGTATATATTTCAATACTAATCTCGTATTAGTAATTAACTGCAGGCACCTCTGAGTAAAGTAGTCGCAACTGCGAAATGAAAACGAATTAAAATTTTAATTGCCAAGGCATGAAGTCAGTTAACAGTTAACAAGATTGAATGCAATGCAGCGTTAGAGTGATAATATTGAAATATGTACGTAATTATCGGGTGTTTTTTTAAGAGTTTAAGAACTTCAAATGATAGTACAAAACAAAAATATTGTTGGAATGATTTTTTTTTTTTTTTTTGTTATAATCTGGTAGGAAATTTCATTGATTGTTAAGCGCGCTGTAGGACAGGTTGTGCCATCTTGTTGAAGCAAAATATAGTCGCTATTTAGCTGATAAATTTTTCGAAACTAAAATTCAGTCAGCATTGCTCGATGGCGTTTGCCATTCACCATAATGGCAGCTCGAGAGAAATAGGCACCGATGATGCCGCCAGTGCTCTATGAGTTTCGCGAACAAATTTATTTTTTCAAAGCAAATTTCCACAAATCTTTCATGCTTCGTCAACAAAATGTTTAAATTCTAAAAAACAGACGGCTGCAAATTAGTTTTAACAATAAAGAAAAAATGCTTCGCTGCTGAACCATAAAGGACGGCAACCACTACAATCCAACTTGACCATAGCTAATTGGTTTCACATTATTTTCACTACTGTGTAAGTGCATACATTTTTGTTAATTATTGAAAAACACATTAATCAGGGGTTTTATTGGTATCACGGATATACACGTATATTGAAAATGTATAAGGATTTCACCGTTATTGCGAACGGATGTAAAGCAAACATTATTAAAAACCAACGATACAGTCGAACGATTCCGTGGCTTAGTTTTATTTTAGTACACAGAGATATACATATATACATATATACATATATACATATATACACACATACATACATATATACATTCATACATAACGTATATACCAATATTTCAGGTGATTCATTTAAGTATCTACATTGAGCTGCAGTTTGTTGCGCGTAGCTTTTTGCGCAAGCAAAGCAAAGCTGCCTATTGAAACCAGTTTTCTTATGCGTCATGTAATTACGATTTTGCCTGAGATAGACTACAATAATTACGATTCGCATATAAATTATGGGGTATCACAATATTTTAATACAAACATGTACATGTGTATGTAGTTATTAGAAATCAGGTCTAGGCTGTCCTATAGAAAAAAGCTTACTTCTAGTGTTTAATCTTCTCAAAAAAAATATACGCCAATATTCGAAAATATTGGCATAGACCTTGTGAAAGTGTAGCACTTTTCATATGAGAAAACAATTCCGCAAATTATGCATCCAGTATCCCGTTTAATTTCCGAACCATTGGACAAATGACCTATCGTCTTCCAGGCGGATATTCCAGCAATTTCAATCTGTGGGAGAACAAATCATATGAAGGACAACAAGGGTGCACACATAGCTACATGTACAAGGTGGCGCAAAAGTAATCCTCCTATCAGAAAATGCTATAAACTTTGCGATTGGCCCCTAATGTCAGTTCTGTTTTGACATTTGTGTAGTAAACACATGCAAAATACACGTTAATAAACAATGTTACGCTACACTGCTCCAGAACGCGGATTATTGCTGACTATTTATTTGACCAATAATCGGTCGGTGACTTTGGCAAAACGTGAAGTTCGTCGCAGATTTCTCGCCGTCCAACACCTACTGGTGAAACACTGCGACGTTTAGCCGCTCGCCTCGAAGAGACTGGCACAACACGAGATACTGCCAGGCGTGTCAGACCCCGGAGTAGCCGTTCTACAGAGAATATTGCTGCTGTAGCCGAGGATGTCATGGAAGCGCCGTCGACATTGCCCAGACGACGTGCCACGCAAATGGGTATCAGTCGACGGTCTTTACAGCGAATTTTGGTACAAGATTTGAAGATGTTTCCGTACAAAGTCCAGACGGTGCATCAGCTGTTAGCTGCTGACCGCCAATCGCGTCTAACATACGCTCAAGCCATCCTTAATCACCACCAAGAGGAAGATGATTTTTCATCAAAAATAATCATGAGTGATGAGGCCCATTTCCATCTTAGCGGGTACGTAAATAAGCAAAATTTACGCTTCTGGGGCACTCGTATAACCCACGAAGAGCCATTACACCCGCTCAAAGTCACTGTATGGTGTGCTGTTTTCGCTGGAGGAGTCATCGGACCTTTTTTCTTCGAAGACGTCGCGGGCCAAACCGTTACTGTGAATGGTGAGCGCTACAGAGCAATGATCAACGAGTTCTTTTTGCCGCAACTTGATGAATTGGGATTGGAAAACATGTGGTTCCAAAAGGACGGTGCAACTGCACACACTGCATTTGCCACAACCGATATGCTGAAGGATGCATTTCCCGGGCGCCTAATCTCCCGTTTTGGCGATTTGCACTGGCCAGCAAGATCGCCTGATTTGACCGCTCCACACTTCTTTTTGTGGGGCTTTTTGAAGTCGCGGGCTTATGTCAACAAGCCTCAGACTCTTGTAGCTCTTAAAGACAATATCCGTCAAGAGTGTGAGAACCTATCGCCGGAAGTTTTGGCCAAAGTGATGGAAAATGCCATAAAAAGGGCTCAAATGGCAATCAACTGTGGCAGCGGCCATTTACATGACATCATATTCTCGACTTGATGTAAAAAAAATTAAAAGACCAAATAAAAATAATCCACAAGAAGAATCAAAGTTTTTCATTTTTTTTTTTTTAATTACAGCCAAAAAACATCGCAAGGTTACTTCTGCGCCACCTTGTATGTATACTCGGACAGTCAAGCTGCATTATCTCCTTCGCGACGGCGCACCTGTACTATAGTTTCGCACTTTTCACGATTTCAGCCTCTGTGGATCAAAAAGCGGCTGCTGTATATAGGCAGCGTCAGACGCTGTGTTGCACCAAGTGGCCGCCGTATATACCGTCGCGAAAGGATTAAAAGTACTAGCTTTGCACCCTTTGGAAACGAAACTAGTGTACGAATGCTTTAACAACTTAAAACAACTTAGTTGCTTAGCCACAATTCAAATTGTACTTTGCTAGATTCCGGGTCACTCTGGAATAAAAGGCAATGAAATTGCTGATGAACTTGCTTCAGGCTCCAGAACTTCGTCCTGCCCAGAAGCTTATAAGACCCTTCACCTACAATAGAGAATTGTACAACATGCGTAAACTAGATATCCGGTTTTCTGACAGGTCACCATTACCTAAATGATCATCTCTTACAAATTCACATTGGGAATGAAACAAAGTGTAGACTCTACCTGAAGAATGGTGAAACCACAGAGTATATCTTATGCAACTGCATTGCCTTGACAGGGACAAGATTGATCATCTTTCAACGAGATCAAATGGATCCGAATGAAAAAAAGAATGCTCCTGTTGGCGATATTTTGACATTTTTCCGCATGCCGGAAAATTCACAGAAAGAATTTGGCTTCAAGCCAATACCCAGCCTAAGCAGGGTACATTTGGGTTAAATAGAACCTGATGTCCTATATTTAATGACAGTAGTGCCAGCCCATTGGACTAGTATAAACTGTTTCTAAAACATGTAGGAGGATACAAAAGATCTTTTAAGTCGAATTGTGCCATTGGGCGTACTACAGTTAAAAATTCGTTATTACACCGCAACTGCTAATATCTTTTATAAAAAAGAAGTATAGAGGAGAAGTGGGAGGTCCAAAATACTACCTTGAGGTACTCAATGAAAGGAGCAGTAGATTCACTCGCAATTATATTAAGACAAATCATTCACTTAGATAAGATTTTAATGATAAAAGGAAAACCGAATGAAAGCGGAGAGAGCCCAATTTACACAAAATAGTTTTATGTGACACCGTGACAAAAACCTTGGATAAATCAGTGTAAATGAAATCAAATTATGAATTCCAGACGAAAGTGATTCCTTACAATATTCACTCAAAATGGCCAGATTGATAGTAGTTGGCGTATCTATTATCTCTTCGTAGTAAAGTATAATTTTCCTCTAGTAATAGCCTCGAATAATTTGGAAGTAGTGGCCAGCTTTGAAATTGGTCTATAGTTGCGCGCATCATTCATCACCACACTTCAAAAGATTGAATTAACTCCTGATACTTCCCAATCATCAAGGAAGTTTCCGGCTGAATGTGATAAATTAAAGATCATTTTTAGTGTAATTGCAAAGACAATTACCGAAAGACCGTCCACATCAGGGGATGAGGACTTCAAAGCTAATATTCCATCTGAGATGTCCCCAATCACTAAAATTTAAAGAGGAAAACTTACCAGATTGGGGAACAGCAAAAGAGTCACCATTGTCACGGACAAAATTTGATTGAAACAACTGGGCAAATAAATTGGCAGAGATTTCGCTACTTTATCAACCAAATGAACGGCAGTTGGTACACTCACACAGGACTTATTTGATTTTATGAAGCGCCAAAACGCTTTCGCCTTTCGCTTTTTTCTTCAATTGATAACAAAAAATCAACGATGCCCGCAAATCGTAGTTTGAAGGTACGAAATTCGACATTTTTAAGAGCGACAAAAATGCATTGTGTATGAAACGTAACAAACAATGAATTGAATATTGTTGACAGATGACAGACGAAAAAAACAAGACATTTGGGAAGGTTTAAAAATACTCCTGGCGACATCTATGGACTAATAGCTGAAAGTCTCATTTCATAGGTATACACCAGTAATACTTTTCCGAAGAATATAATTGTGAAAAAGGAATTTATCGTTGAATTATTTCAAAAAATTTTGATATTGAATGCAAAATTTGGTTCTTGGTTTTTATGAGGTTTTTGTGAAATTTATTAAGTAGATTCTCAAGTTTTTAACACACTTTTATTAGCTCGGGTTGTATGTAAGTATGTAACGGAATCTTTGAGCTTAATTTTCACTGGCTTCTAAAAATCTGATCGACTTGAAATTTTGCACACCTATCAAGGACCGATGACAATGCAATAATTTGATAAAAGTTTTCCATTATCCATATTAGGATTGCCAGGATTAATATTTTCTTTTTTTTACTGTGGGCAAAAAGTAAAGTGAATTTGGTTGTAAAATGAAAAATCTTTATTTATTCTTGTAAATCAGTTTCTCAGGCTCCCTTCACGAAATAAGTTCTTCATCCCGATTACTTCTTTATCACGGCCGATAACTGCATAGCTTTAGACTCACAGTCGATAAGAAAGGAATTAAATATAGCACGAATATATCGAATCATTTATTCACTGACTGCAATGATATCAATAATTTTCATTCATAATAAAAAATAGTTAAAAAAAAACTAAAAAACACGCTCTTATTGCTAATCGAACTAAAAAGTAGAAAATAAATTTTAATGACAAAGGGACCTATAATGAAGTAATAGCAAATCGAACGATCAGTCATAGTCAACTACCTCAGAACAGAATTTTAACAAAAATTAAGATACAAATAGAGTAATTCAAATTAGAGTTAAAAGCGTGGGATGCATTTTGCTTCACTTTCATAACCCTCTGTACATAGGTAGTTGCCAATAGAATGATTCTAATATAAGGTTGGCAAAGAAGTCTTGCGGTATTTCCGCAAGCTTGTCTTTGCAAGCGCGTAGTTCTGGTTGTATTCGTCGCATCGGTTCACGCTAGAGCTTTTTGGAAAGCTCTTTTCACGTGCTAACACGTGTTTGATTAATTGCTGTTTGCTTTTAGTCGTTCGTGAGTTATAGCGTCGCAAATATGGAGCAAAATAAAGAGAAAATACGGCATATTTTACAGTACTACTACGATAAAGGCAAAAATGCATCTCATGCTGCCAATAAAATGTGTGCAGTTTATGGACCCGATACAGTTTCCATTTCCACCGCACAACGATGGTTTCAACGTTTTCGTTCTGGTGCAGAGGTGATCGAAGATGCGCCACGGTCCGGAAGGCCTGTCGTCGAAAATCGCGATAAAATCGCTGAATTGATCGAAAGAGACCGGCATAGTCGCAGCCGTAGCATCGGCCAAGAGCTGGGCATGACTCATCAAACCGTTATAAACCATTTGAAGAAGATGGATTCAAAAAGAAGCTCGATGTATGGGTGCCACACGACTTGACGCAAAAAAACATTTTTGCCCGTATGGATGCATGCGAATCGCTTCTGAATCGCAACAAAATCGACCCGTTTTTGAAGCGGATGGTGACTGGCGATGAAAAGTGGGTCACTTACGACAACGTGAAGCGCAAACGGTCGTGGTCGAAAAGCGGTGAAGCTGCCCAGACGGTGGCCAAGCCCGGATTGACGGCCAGGAAGGTTCTTCTGTGTGTTTGGTGGGATTGGCAGGGAATCATTCACTATGAGCTGCCCCCCTATGGCCAAACGCTCAATTCGGACCTGTACTGCCAACAACTGGACCGCTTGAATGCAGCACTCATGTAGAAGAGGCCATCTTTGATCAACAGAGGCCAAATTGTCTTCCATCAGGTCAACGCCAGGCCACACACATCTTTAGTGACGCGCCAGAAGCTCCGGGAGCTCGGATTGGAGGTTTTTTTGCATCCACCGTATAGTCCGGATCTCGCACCAAGTGATTACCACCTATTTCTGTCCATGGCGAACGAGCTTGGTAGTCGGAAGTTGTCCTCAAGAGAGTCCTGTGAAAATTGGCTCTCCGAGTTTTTTGGCAATAGGGAAGCGAGCTTTTATAAGAGGGGCATTATGAAGTTAGCATCTCGTTGGGAACTCGTCATCGAACAAAACGGCGCATATTTGACTTAAATCGCATTATTATAACCAATTTTATGAACAATTGAAAATTCAATAAAAATACCGCAAGACTTTTTTGGCAACCTTATATTTACTATATCAAGCATTGGTTGTATTCCCCTTCTGCCCCTCTGACCTTACATAACGGCTAGCAATTTGCGCTATTTATAATTACTCGTAAATATTTTTCACATATTTGTGCATATACAGATATATGTAGTCTGTATGTATTTATAATATTTTTATACTTTAAGTACATTATATGCTTCGAGCGTGTGCCCTCACTTAGTTAATTTTCATGTCCGTTAGTAAATTGTCGAACGTGTGTAATTAGTAATGCATTCGTGTGGTAATTACACGATTACAACACACATTGCTTAAACAATAAAATATGCGTTAATTTGTAATTAAAGTTTACAGCATCTGCCGCAAACACAAATATCACTTAGTCGTTATGTACTGTATTATAGAGTGATTTACCGATTTGGTTAAAGAAATATAAAATTTTATAATTCATTTTTTATATGGAATAAAGCTCAATAAATTGAAATAGACGAATTCTTTTAAAGCAATTTGTGATGAAATCACTTACTGAGTACATAAAATTAATTAAGAGAAAATCAGCAAAATGTCGTTGAAAGTTTTCATATCATATTTCGGGCCTTCCCATCTCAAAAGCTTTCACCTTTTTTTTCGAATAGAGGCTCAAACGCTATTTCCCCAAATTCACTGTCAAATAATTCTATTCACAACCAAATTGTTAAAGAATTCTCTTTACGCAAATCATTTTCTGAAAAAAACTGTCAGAGAAGAATATGAAATAATACAAACAAAAAATTAGTGAGTTGAAAAGCTTTGCCTACGTTTTTAATTGTAATTATTATCCCCAAAAATTGTAATAAACTTTTAATGACAGCGCATTGAGATAATTTATTTAGGAAGTGCTGTTTTTAATGACAAAAATTGCTATAAAAAGTAGGCAGTTAAAAATTTTTTGTATATAAAAACCAAATAACCCAAGTTCACTGACCGCTTCGGATTGGATTTTACAGCTGGTGTTTTTATTTGAAATTAAACTAAATTGGTAATAAATACTAGATTATATGGGAGACAGTTACAGTTTAATAATCCAAATTGGAGCAAACACAAAAACGAATAATTATTTTTTCACAACAAATGTGAGTGGCCATTTGTACGCTTTATGCACTCATACAGTTATGTACATAAAACAAACCGCACTATATGACTGAAAGCGCACATATCCCAATCGACATTTTAGTAAGTTTTATAAAGAAGAAATAGAGTAATATATAAAGATCACATCTATGTTGTAGCTTATGAATTATTTTCCACCGATTTGTTAGTGTATTTCTTTTCTATGCACCGCAATCGGCGTCTGTAGCGGCCTAGTAAAGCTTTAAGGGTATTCGGCAGATCTTTCGGGCAATGTCTTTTTATGCTCTGCAAGACTACCAAAACACTCATTGAAGGGAACAATCTGAGCATCAATTGCTCAAAAACGTTTTCTTTATATATGGGCTAGAAACTTGCAAAGTTGTATTACTAGAAAGAAAGTTGTGACCAAAAATAGTTCCCTTCGGAGATGCGATGTGCTGATAGGGAGCATGCATCAGCTCATCTGCAAAATATGGCTAACAGAAAGAATGCCCGACGATTGGAATCTCAGTGTTCTTTGTCCTGTACTGAAGAAGGGTGACCCAATGATCTGCACCAACAACCGGGGCTTCAGTCTTCTAACCATCGCTTACAAGGTCCTGTCTAGCGTCCTATGTGGAAGACTTAAGCCGTTTGCCAATACACTGATCGGGCCTTATCAGTGCAGCTTCAGACGTGGTAAGTCCAACATCGACCAGATCTTCACATTACGCCAAATCCTGGAAAAGACCCATGAAAAGCAAGTCGACACCCATCACTCCTTTGTCGACTATAAAGCTGCGTTCAATAGCCTGATAAGGGATCGCCTGCACGCCACCATGTCTGAGTTCGGTATACCAGCGAAGCTCATACGGCTTTGCGGAATGACGTTGAGCAACACAACCAGCTCCGTCAAGGTAGGAAATAACCTCTCCATTCAATACCGTTCGAGGTTTCAGACAAGGCGATCCACTGTCATGCAATCTCTTCAACTTCGTAATGGAACGGGTGCTCCGAAAAGCAGGTGTTCATCGTAATGGCACTATTTTCTACAAATGTGTCCAGCTCCTTGCGTACGCCACGACCACTGCGTTTTCTGCTATCGAAAAGGAATCATCACGAGTGGGTCTGGCGGTGAACAAGGGTAAAACGAAGTATATGCTGTCTACAACGCGGAACACACGGCGTGTAGGAACGCATGTCATTGCGGACAACTATACTTTCGAAGTTGTACCAGAATTTATTTATCTTGGCACCGCCGTTAACAGCAACAACGATACCAGCCTGGAGATCAAACGGATAATCACTCTTGCCAATAGGTGTTACTATGGGCTAAGTAAGCAATTGAGTAGTCGCGCCCTCTCTCGCATGACCAAACTGACACTTTACAAGACACTCATCATACCCGTGTTGCTTTATGGCGCAGAGGCATGGGTAGTGTCACAAAGAAATGCAGCCGCTCTTGGGGTGTTCGAGAGAAAAGTTCTTCGTAAGATCTTCGGTCCTGTGCGCAGCGGCCTCGGTAGTCTAGCGTAAGTGCACTAACCTGCCATCCCAGCGGTTACGAGTTCGAATCCCAAGTAAAGCACGGTCCTCGCACTTTTGCAAATTTACCTACTTTCCCTGTTTCTAAAAAACACAAAAAAAAAAAACAAAAAATTCTCCAATTCCATTCCTCAACCCCAAAAACGTATTCTTTTCATCCTTACCCCCGCACAATTATATGCGAATCATTTGCATTGTGGCTGCTAAAAAAAGCACAGTTATACAATGCATCAGTGGCGCCAGCAAGAGGAAGCGGGCAATCGCGGTAATAGCGCAGACACACCAAATTTAGCGAAGTCGTCAACCATCTGTGCGATCCTTCTGCCAGAAAAATGTGAGACGCAGATGGCGCTCCAAGGAGCAAGAAGGCGTTGTTCCTAAGCAACGACAGCTGGGCGTTCACACTACTTAGGACTGGTAGTGGCAAGCTAATCACCTAATACCTAATCACCATTTCTAAAGCAGTCATTTCCTTTTTATGTGCATTCGTTGCTTTAGTAACTGAATGGGAGAACCTGCCTGTCCAAAATCCAAGCTCTATATACTCATATACTGGGTTGAGGAATAAGTTCATATCGTTTTCTTTACTTTTTTTATTTGATAGAACTCTTTCCGGTCTACAAAACTCTGTTTTCAGTTTTAGTGTAAGGAGAAGGTGTCATAGGCGAGTTTACAGGCCGTCGTCGTCGTTTGACGTCGATGACACGTCCCGCAGCGGAAGGCCTTCTGAATTCGATAAAGAACGCCTCAAATCACTTTCGAAGGAGAACGGTCGCCGTCGTGAATTTCCGTAAAAAATTAACTGCAATCATAAAACGATTCTCAATCACCTTCAGTCAATGGGATTTATCGCAAAAAACAAACAAAGTCACCTTCAAATTGCTTCTCAGCTTCTCGCCCATTGAGTATCACACGGTCATAATAAACAGAGCTTTTTGTACCGAATCGTCACGAGAGCTGAGAAATGGTGCCTATAGATCAATAAGAAGCAAAGAAAGGAGTAGGTGGCTTCAGGAGATACGCCAAAGCAGAGAGTCAAATCGGATCTTCATCCAAAGAAGATCATGATATGTGTTTGGTGGGCCCGGGAGGACATGGTGCACTGGGAAATGCTTGAAAGGAATACCACGGTCAACAAGGAACTCTACATTGGCCAGATACACCGCGTGAATAAGGCTATTCGACTGAAAATACCTGATTGGCATGGTCAAACCATAGTGCTTCGCAACAACGACAGGCACCATGAGGCACCGGAGGTCCTTCAGCATCCGTCGTATTCTCCAGACCTTGCTCCGACCGATTACCATCCGACACCCGCTCCCTGTCAAATCAAATGAAGCATCTTACCTTCGATAACAAAGAGGACGTTAAAAACTGGCTCAACAACTTCTTCGACACCAGCCCAGGCGATTTTTGAGGGAAAGGCATCAACAGATTGGTCGACAGATAGGAAGATTGGTTTGTATAGTCTGCCCGTGGTGTCCAACATACACAGCCCCAGAGATTTTGCGGTTATCTTTTCTCTCTGAAATCATTCTTGAAAGGTCATCTATTTTTATTATTTGAAGTAATGAAGCCACTCTGTCTCTACAAGGGCCTCAGTGACAAGCGGCAAATTATCACCATCTGTCGAAACACCCAATTCAGTGAATGCCAGTTTATACAGTGGGTCGAACTGTGTAATACATTGGGATCATTGAGAGGGTCTTGCCTTCATATGTTCACTGCATCATATAATATTTATACACATTCAATCCATAGTGCATGGCGAGTGCAGTAAATACGTTATGCTACAACTACAACAATAAATAGGCAATTTCACTAATTGCCCAATTGCAGTAATCGTGCACTCGCCGACTCGTTCGACTCCAATGAATAGCGAGTAGTTGGCGGAACGAGTCATCGAACAACTATGGCGCGTGCATGCGTATATGTATTCATGTATGAATGCACGAGTCGAACACCACTTTTGCAGCAAAAAAATGCTGAAGCAGTGCATTTCATGACTAATTTATGTGGGAATAACATTTGGTCGCGCAGATGAGCAGCCAAGAGAGAGAAGGAAAGAGAGACAGAAAGAGCGCACGCACACGGGTATGGCGCACAGTTCGGTATGGCTAAAATTATTGCAGTTGCGGTGATAGTTGAATGCGCTCATGCGCGGTTAGCCGCCAAACTGGCCGCAGTGTTTGCAGCAGTTGTTATGAGTGGTTGATGTTATCAGCAATAATTTTTACATTTTTTCATTTTCATTTAATGTTGCCACAACTTCACAATGCTGCTCTGAGCAGCATTTTCCAAGCTTCGTCGCACACACGCACTAGCACATAATTAAAACTGCAACTGCTGGCGATGGATGAAAATGTCGATAGTGCATAAATACTCGTATGTATATACATATGTATGTATATCGAATATGCCACCAGCCTATCAGCCAGTCGGTCGGCTAGTCAATCATTTGAATTTCTATAAGTGAATGGACATTGAAAGGTGGTTGGACGCCTGCCGTACAGCCGTTCGCAACGGGTTGTTTAATATACAAAAGGAGGGAGCGCGCGCTGCTTTGGCCGCTTCGCTGACTACGTTTCGCCCTATCGCTGCAACAACAGCAATTACTACAATGGTATGGCAATTCTAGCTACGCCAATAGCAGGAAAATAAGTTCATTTGGAACGGATAATGTGAAAGGCTGTGGTTTCGCATTATTTTTTGGTTGGCGATATAATAAACATGCACACATTCCTATATATACATATCTACATAGAAAGCTGATACGCGATTTTTGAAAACTAATTTTTAATTTATATGAAAAGTACGTAAACGCGAAATTCCATTCTACTGAAAATTTTGCTGAATGCCGCTGTGTGTTCATGGTCGCATGTAAACTCGGATCGTTCTGGTGAATAAAACTAAATCGTGATGAGAACTGAGGGACATTTACTCAATTCATACACGGAGTGTTAGGTTGACCTGGCTGACTGAAAGCTATCACATAGACCTATTAGTTCTTAATGGTGCCAGATGGAGCTTGGCCTTTATGTTTCTTTGTTGTAGACTTCTTGTAATACGCCTGCGTCCTTTGCGAATCTAAGTAAGCCCTGAGCTAAAATCCCGAGATAGATTTCAGCTGCTCATGTTGTAAAGCTCCTAAACATTTTATTCGTCTTCTATCTAATGCAGGGCAAAAACGTAGAAGGTGTTCTAGAGTTTCCCTTTCTTCCAGTTCATTGCAAAACCTGTAGTTATCGCTGTTTCGCGATTTTTATGTTGTATGCGTGTGTCGCTAGCAAATTGTGGCCTATCAGTATACCTACGATAGTTCTGCTTCCCTTTCTAGACAGGGTTAGTACGAATCTGGCGTATTTATCTGCATTTGATTTTCGTGGTTTTGCAAGTGGCTATTTTCTTCCACCTCCTGTCTATCCATATATTCATTGCCATTGTATATCGTCTATAAGGGCTTCAGCATATAATTTTCATGTTCAAATGGTATGTAAACAGCACTTTTGGCAGTCTGATCTACAATTTCGTTTCCTGCAATACCTTTATACCCGGGGGGTACCCACTAGATATGCAGCCGTCTGTCTGCAACTAGTCTCTCTATGGCTTCCCTGCTCTTGAGAACTTTGAGATGAAATTTCATATGAGTTTATCGATGCTTCATTGCCAACGAATATATTTATGTTGGAGTTACTCGATGTCCTTGCGAATGCTATTCCTGCTGCCTTTTCTACCGCAAAGACTTCTGCTTGAAAGATACTGCAGTGGTCAGGGAACTTAAATGGCCGCTCAGCGCAATACATAGTTGCATCTACTCTGTTCAACATTTTCCAGCCGTCAGTAAATATATGAAGCATATTAGAGACAGATTTCATGCCGCTAAAGATTCGTTAAGATATTTTATTTTGAATTCAGGCCCATTTTGTATAGGTCGCTCAGCGAAGGTGTTTGATAGTTCTAATGTGTAAAAATTGAGGTTAATTCATAGAAAATTCCATGGATGGAGATATATTCTGGCAATCCACTAACGAAAGTGTGAGCATTTTATAAAGAGTGTGCAAACATTTAATGGATATTTGGTTCACCATAACGCATCTTATCGTCATATAGTGATAAAAATTTGTGGAGCTTGAGTTGGTTCACACCCAGAAAAAATGTGTTCATATCCTTGCAACTCCGTCTAATGAAGACATGAAACAGTTGGTCAGTGTCGACCCAGTGGAGTTTCACCACGATTCACCCTCGTGCACAGCAATTCAGATCATTAAGCAGGCATTTACAGGGAGGCGTGAATAAGTTTCAGTTGCCAAACCATGGTATTGTAGTTGCAAGTGCACAAAATGCATTTTGACATAATATATTTTTCAGCAACAACAATTAAATGGGAATTTTCGCAGAAATTCATGTTCTCCACTGAGGAACAGTAAAAACTGATTATCTAATTGTGACGCTGATTGTCCCTTGTATTCATCACCAGCCACTATTTGGTGTACATTCCATTACCGATCACTTCGATCTGACCGTAAATTGCTAGATTTGTAACCTACCACATAGTAAGAAAATAAGTAAATCAATAATCCGAAATTAATTCTTGAAATGAAAGGCGAGGTTCGAATATGAAATTCCATTACTCCATAATCTCATCGAAAATATCGTCAGAATATCAACAAGCGCCATTAGTCAGGATGGGCCGATTTATCGCGTATTCCAGTGAAAGTTTGGTGACATTCGGTTCCGTGGAAGAGAAGTTATTGCGTCTAAAGTGTCAGTATGTTTGTGTAATCGGTACAAAAATGAGTTTCGAACAAAGAACTAATATCAAATTTTGTTCTCAAATCGGTAAAACGTTTACCGAAACATTTGAATTGGAGAAAAAAGCTTATGGCGATGATTGTCTATCTCGTGCCAGAGTTCATGACTGGTTTACACGTTTCAGAGATGGTTGTGAGGACATAAATGACAACGAACAGTACGGCCCCAAAATCAGTAATCACCGAAAACTCCATCGAAATTGTTTGTAAATTTATGAAAAATGAACCGAAATCATCCTTGAAATTCATGGAATCGGAGTTTAATATCTCCAAAACATCGATTTATCGCATTTTAACTGATCATTTAGGCTTACGAAAGGTCTGTGCACGTTTCATTCCGCACAAATTAACTGAAGACCAAAAATTGCTCAGAACTCAACAGTCCAAAGACCTCATTAAAGAGGCGAGAAAAGACGAGAACTTTCTTTACAACATTGCAATTGATGATGAAACGTGGTGTTTCCAACATGAACCTGAAACTAAGCGTTAAAGTGCCGAAAGGAAGACTCCAGACGAGCCACCACCCAAAAATTCGCGTTTGGAGAAGTCAAAAATCAAGTCGATGGTCATTTGTTTTTACGATTCCATTGGAATTGTCCACAAGGAGTTCGTGCCAATGGGCCGAACCGTCAATGCAGTTTTCTATCTTGGCGTTTTGAAGCGTTTGTTGCACCGCATTCATCGAATTCTCCCTGAATACCGCGAGGGAGGAAGCTGGCGCTTATTGCATGGTAAAGCACCGTCTCATCGATCCACTCTTGTGACTGATTTTTTGAATAGCAATCACATTTGAACCATCAATCACTCATCGTATTCGCCTGATATGGCACAACCTATTCGGAAAATTGCATTTGCCCATGAAAAAGAAAATGTTTTGCTTCCGTAGAGGCCATCCAAAAGGCTTGTACCGACCTCCTGAAGGACAGCCGGTCAATGACCTGAAACACTCTTTCGAAAAGCTTTTAGATCGCGCAAAACATGCCAGAGGAGGCTATTTTGAATAATTAGTTATCAGAACAAAGCTCCTGTCGTTTCTATTTTAGCTCAGTCTTGTTTATTTTGGACTTCACCTTGTATTTCTGCAATCAGAGTAGAATTTACCTATTTTTGCCAAGGATAATAGATTTATTAAGTTTGACCATTAGCTACGGTGATAAACAAAATTGTGCGAACATCTTCAGCTGCCACGTCACAGGGCACTCGGCAGCTGATATCTGCCCGCTTGCTTCACTCGTACAATCCGTCGTTGTTCAGACAACCACGACGTCATAAGGGCGAAGACTGGGTTGATTTTTGTTCGTTAACAAAGCACAATCACAAGCGCTACGACGTAAACAGATCACCAAATTCGTTCGCCTAGTTAGAGTTCCCCTTTGTAAAAGGTCTCAATTGAAGATGTCTCGTGACAACCAAAGGAAAACAAATTATTTTCTTTCGCCATGTTCGCGATGAACCGCGACCTACATTTCCGAAATAGCTTTTAAATATGCAGTTTAATACTTATAAACTTTTAATAAGGCAGTTTTCTGTCACTTTAAGTTAAGATTACGCTGCTAAAAAGTCCAAGCCCTTTATTGATGTTAAGACAACGCGAAGCCTAAAATAAGTTAATATTGCAGCTTCTCAAAATAGCAGACAATGTTGACATATTTTACTCGACACTCGTATCTAAATATCTCCCGCCATCTATACGATTCATATGCATCGAGAAAATTTTTCAACGAGCCGAAATTCGACGCCTTCCGTTTTAGAAATTAGTTCAAATATTTATTATAAAATTTAAGTGCCTGGCAATTCGCCACTCATTTTTCATAAAAAAAAACAAATGCAACATCAAATCTATAGTTATAAAATTTCAATATTCGGCTTTAACTTCCCTAGAAAATCTCCCTGTACGATTTTTACGATACGAAGCATGAATTTCGCAATTTTACTAATACAGAGGAAATCGAAAACTGAACTTTATGTAGATGAGAACATCAGATCCAATAAAAAATATCAGTTAAACTCATTTTGACTAACCGATTTTTTAAGCAATGTGTGTATGACTAGAAATAGCTTTAAAGACAGGCTGGTACCGCGGGTTTTTTTTTTTTTGTTTTTGCAGTCGCATTGCATCAGTGGCCATTGTTTTTTTAATCTTTCTTCACTCCGCTCGGGAGCAGACTCTTCAATCGTACACGATTCTGAGTTGTTGGTTTTGCGCCGTCCCAGGTGATGTCGCCATCTGCAAGGTCGAGCAACATCAACCTTCTCCAAACAATCTTTGGCCGACCGCGACCTCTGCTCCCTTGCGGATTCCCGCCCAGTGCCATTCTCGTGATGCTATCTGCTGCTTTTCTAAGCGTGTGACCTATCCATCGTCACTTTCTGCGTTTGATTTTCTCATTCGTTGATCTCCACAGCACGCCATTGCTGTTGGTGTTCGAACAGAATATTCTACGGTCACCATTACAAATAGTAATGGCATCAATGCGGTGACTACTTGCAAGGCAAGTGAATGAGCACAGGAAATACAGTATAGTGCGCTTTGTTGCACGCCCAGAGTCAACGAGTAAAATTATGCAATTATCGCCAATGCGCAATTAAGTTAAAAAAGTATCCGTTTCGTGGTTTTTATAAATGAACTATTTAATATTTTCTAATGAAATTTGACCACAATACGTCTGCAGCTGCCCCGACAAAAACTTTCAAAACTTGTTTTCTCATTTGAGTTACGTGCGGAAGTAAATAATTCGATCTGCTTTTAATACAATAAAAACATGCGATAATTCGATTTTAATTTATTAATTTTTCTAAATTAACAAAACATTAATATTGAATATGCAATTAAAGTCTTATAATACAGTTTTGTTTTTGTAGTTGAAAACTGAAATGAAACAATGAACAGAAAATGCTGGCACTATGAGTGAGTGAGTAATGAGCGTTAACCAGGTTATAGCTAGATGAATTTCCAAATGGATACATGGTTATCTAATTATTTCCACATTACTTTAAATTAATGAAAATTTAGTTCAGATTTGAACCGGTTAATTAAGAAATAAATCTTAAAAAGGTATATGACTTTTTTTCAAAAAATTTGGGATGATAAGGTTCAATGGATTGGTTAAGTATTCGGTATTTCGCCATTAAAGTAAACAAAATTTATTTTCTGATTTTCTTATATTTCTGTAAGCTCTTATATCTACAAATATTAGTCCCAACTTTCAAAAAGCAGTTTTATAAAAAACAAAAAAATTATCTGCGATACTTCTCAAACTTTTATATAGTTTTTCAGTCAGACATATTCAATATTTATACAATACTAATAATGTGGATGGTTGGGGCGAGACCACCCTTCGGGAATTCGTAGGTTCGAATATCCGTACAAGAACAACAAATAACACAACAAGTTTTTTTCTTATAGCAGTCGCCCCTCAGCAGTAAATGGCAAACCTGTAATGTATTTCTGCCATGAAAAAAGCTCCTCATAAAAACCATTTGCCGTGCGGACTCGGCTTGAAACTGTAGGTCCCTCCATTTGTGGAACATCGTCAAAATAGGAGAAGGAGTTCGACCAAACACCTAACAGAAGTATACGCACAAATTATTTATTTATTCTATTTTTAATAATGTGACTATCCAATTTTATTGAATTGAACAACGAATTGGAATTCATCTTCATTATTCATCCTCATCAGTAATACCGATCAAAATAGTTAAACGCATGTAGAAGCGATAGAATTATAGGGTTTACTCAACGAATTAATGAGAGCTGCCTCACAGGTAGCAAAATTGAAGAAACTCAATTCATAAAATGTAGAAAATACATTGCGGAAACTCTCTCTCTGAGAATCAACAACAAAGCAAAATAGATCCAGCCCAAGAATGATAGAAAGAAGATTTGTGCCCATCAGAGCGTACGTGACGTCACGTTTGCTGAGTTGTGCAGTATTGCCAACCATTTGCTCTTCGCAATAAATTTAGTGCTTTTTTATACCGAAAATGCGAAAATTTTGAAGTTTCGTGTTTGTTTTTATTTTTTAATTTAAAGCTAGCGAAACTTTAAGTTAAAAAAAAATTGTATTATTATACAACAGAAGGTTAAAAATAAGCCACTCTGAGAAGATTTTAGTGGTAATGAAAATTAGTTGGTTCTTATAAAATTTGATATTTTGAAAGTATGAATTTAATTTTTTTCTCCTTTTAAGGTTATGCAAGAATATAAAATGTCCCTCTCTCAACCTTTTTACACATTTTAAAAGGCCGTTTGAATTTACTGAATGCGAATTAAAACCATAGAGGTGTAATCGTTTCTTCCGTTCCTCAATCCATAGTGGGACATAGGGCATCAAGAGGTGTGTTCATAGTAAAAATAAGCAAAAAAATACCAGAAAATACTAAAGAAACCATACTGACATTTTTACAAAAAGAGTACCTTATCTAGTTACATAACTTCAAATATAGAAAAAACGCACATTTTTAAGACAATTTGTCACGCTTACAAAGGTCTTTAAGTGATTCAATAAAAATTTGGTGTTTTATTTTCTTTAAATGAGCATTTTAGTGCGTTTTTATATCCAAAGCTAGGCAACACTGCAGTAGCGAGAGAGAGATTTGACTGCTGAAAGCAGAAGAAGACCAACAATAACTACAATCGCGGGCAATGCGACCAGATGTTAAAAAAAGTAAAGCTAAATAAAACTGAGTGAATTATTTAACTAACTACTAAAAAATGTATATTTTACAAAATTATAAACATTACATTTTAATTAGAACAGGCTAGAAAAATGGCATGAAGAAAGACCTAAAACTCCGAGACTAAATAACAAAAAGAATGCTAAATCAAGTTACGAAAATGGTAATCTGGCCATACTGGAGCTAAAATCACGTAACTCGTTGTAAAATTCGCTGAGCGCAAAGTAACGGGACCACAATAGGCGCCATCTCATTATTCTTTCCATCATGGGTCCAAACAATAGTGAAAAGATTTTTAGAGGTCTACTATTTAGCAGACCGTTATTCGGCTCTCAGCGAATTCGACAGAATCAGCTGATGGGCTGACATCAATTGTGGTGTGATACACGAAAAAATCAACCAATGGCAGCACTTCGTTGCCGTCTGAACAACGAAAGAGTGTGTGAATACGTATGAAATGAGCCTGCCGAATTTTACTGGGCGAGTGCCCGGTGACGTAGCAGCCGAAATTACTTGCTCAAATACGTTTTTCACCATAGTTGAAGGCCAAACCCAGTAATCTATCAGCCTCAGGTCTAACAACTTTCGATAGTCTTAAGTATTTTTCATAGGCTCCACTGGCAACTGGGGAAATTCATCAACATTGCTGTGAACGAATTTTTTTGCGTATAAGTTTTCATACTTGGAATTAGGGCATTGTAGCACAACCTCAATTGTGAGGTCAGAGCAAGAAATTCGCAATGAATATTAAATAAAAAATATGAAAAAATCATGCAGAGTTGCTCGCATTCAAGTGTGTCAGCGCACGAGGGAAATAAGTACATAAGTATGTACGTATGTATCTATGTATGTGCACATCTTTGCATTTGTGCGAGTATTTTGGTCATTTTATTGAACGAGTTTTTTATTTTTCCTTTCAATTTCCGTACGATACGTATGAATGCCTGTATAAATGTATGTGTATGGAAAGTGCGTGTCACGCTATTTATTTTCATTGCTATTATTACGTTTGCTTGTTTGCTTTCATTTAAATTTTTATTATTTACTTATTTAGTTTTCGAAAGTTACCTGGTGCATTAGGGGGAACATCGTAGTGACCCAAAATGGTAGCCAAGCTTAAAAAGTATTATTTTCGCAAGTAAAATTTTTAATACGAACATATACGAGTACATAGATAAGCATAAATAGATGGAGTATACAGGGTTTGATTGAAAAGTAATGGGCCTTATTTTTTTAAGCAGTTTTATTAAACCTTTTGGCTTATACAACTAATATTCTTCAAAATAGAACCCTTGAGCGTCAATACACCGCTGGTAGCGGTCCTTCCACTGCAGGAAGCATTTTTTAAACTCATCCGCCGAAATCGCGTTCAATTCGGCTTTCACAGTTTTTTGGATCGCCTCGATGGAGTCGAAACACCTCCCCTTCAGCTTTCTTTTCAGGCGCGGGAAAAAGAAGAAGTCCGGAGGGGACAGGTCTGGGCTGTAGGGAGGGTGGGGAAGCACCGGAACCCCCATCTTGGCCAATGCAGAGGTGCAGACGAAGGCGGTGTACGCCGGCGCATTGTCGTAATGAAGGGTCCAATTGTTGACGAGGTCGGGCCGAACCCGAGCGACGCGGTTTCTCAGCCGAAGGAGCACTTCTTTGTAAAATGCCGCATTTACAGTGCTTCCTGGAGGTACAGACTCCTTGTGGACGATGATTCGAGAGTCGAAAAAGATGATCAGCATGGTTTTGACCTTGGATTTCGACATCGCTGCATTTTCGCCACTGAAAAATCCTAACACACTTTTAAAACAGCTTTCACGCGTGGAGCGATGTTGACTGCACCGCTGTTGCCAGCGAACTGGGACAGATTTCTAGTAGATGGGGAAGGTCCAACGATCATTTTCCCCCACCAGCCGATTCGGTTAATCGCTTGGCAGACGCTCCGCGCGGGAAGGCGCATTACTTTTCAATCAAACCCTGTATGAATGTACAGGGTTGGCCATATTAAACTGACCCATTGAGTAACCCTATAACTTTTTACTGTAATTTGAAATCTAAGGTTTACGTCAACAAGCCAAAGACACTAGGCGCACTTAAGGCCAATATCCGACGGGAAATAGCCGCCATATCGGCCGAGACGCTGGCCAAAACTATGGAAAACGCCGAAAAACGGGCACATTACGCTATACGAGCTAAGGGCGACCACTTGCGCGATATCATATTCAAAAAGTGATGTAAACGAATCTCCTTGAACTAAATTAAATGTTTTTCACAATGAAACACAAAAAAATGTTTCTTTTTCCATATTTTTTTAATAATCACATGGGTCAGTTTAATATGGCCAACCCTGTATATGTACATCGTAAACCACTCCCTTACCCTCTTTCAAACTGTTGCCCAATTGAGTAGGTGACGCCTATTTTGTGCCAGTATCGTCATCATTGGTTAGGTAGCAATTTCGTTTATTTTGTTTTTTTAATTGTGCGTGTCAAAATGGTCCAGTGCCTCACTTGATTCAGTCTAAACCATTAAATATGCGCATGCAGCTAATAAAGTACTTGCGCCATAGTTTGAGCCGTAAACGACTGCTTGCTATAAGAGAAGCTAAGGACTTTTGTACGGAACTAATTTTCTATTTTATGGTTTGCATTAATAAATGTATAAGAATACACTAAGAGTCGGAAGAAAAGGTTGCTCAAGATTAATTTTGCTGCATGAATCGTTTCCAAGGCCACATATGTATGTATGTATGTATGTACACACATTCAGGCCACCAAATCGTCTATCACAAACATTGTGAAATAAAAAATGCTGGTGTTTAAAATGAAGGGCAAATTTAGACATAGAAAATGGTAAACGTATGGGACGGCAGGTAAGCTCACTCTAAACTAAAGCGAAAATAAAGTATCGATGAGGAAATTTATTTGTACAAGTCCATAGCAACATACCTACAAACTCTATATTTAGCGGAAGCAACCGGCAGACGCCGTTTTCATAGAATTTGAAATTGAAGACATGCGTTGGCTCAAATGACGCGCATATTTATGTGGACACAGATGTGTGCATTTAGATATCATAAGTATGTACGGAGTATATACAAGTACAGCTGCGGGCATATAATTGTAGTAGAGCATATTAATGTTTGGGAATGGCCCAAAGATATAAAATACTTTTTGTTTACGATTGAAAAATTTCCGTGCACACAATTGAAAAAAGGCAGAAAGTGGTAAAAAACATGCATAATGTTCTGATTTGAGAAGAAAATGTCAACAAACAACGGTTCTCACTGATAAAAAAAGCGATTTATTCTTAAATTTATGAGTTCTAAAAATAAAATGGCTTCAAAAAAGTAGTAAACTCACTTTGAAAATCAAAAACAATTATAAATGAATTCGAAATGTGATTAAACTCATGAAGTGACCGAACCATTGGAGCATTTCGACCATAATTCGTATTGAGGTTCTTAACGGGAGAGGGATAGCAAATGCAAAAATTCTAGAAGGATTACGAACGTTAATGCAGTAATGAAGCCAATCAAGTTCACGCTTAATTTAGAGTTTTAGTTCTACTTTGCTACGACTTTAACTTTGTAAGGAGCGCCCGAAAGAGATAGGAAGGGAGAGGGTCAGTAAATTTTAAGTAATTGAGTGAAAATCTAAAAAAGATTTTTTGTACTCGTTTAAGCAAATTTATAATGGGATCTCTTAATAAAAGTTACATATTTCAGCTCCTCAAAGGAGCTTCAGACAACTCACAACCCTCGCTAAGGACACTCTGAGAATGCTCACGGGCATTCTCACAGGTCACTGCAGATCTTGAGATTAAGAGGATCTCTCGTTTTATTTAAGCCGATATGGATCAGTTATTTCGTCACACAAAATATAAAGCACTTCATTTAATGAAGTTAAAGTGACTATTAAGTAACAAATATTATTCTTCTTTTTGATTGACACGATAACCGCTTACACGATTTTGGCCGACTTTAACAAAGCGCGCCAGTCGTTTCTTTCTCGTGCCTACCGGTGCCAGTTGGACACACCAAGTGAAGCCAAGTCCTTCTCCACCTGATCTTTCATCCGCAGAGGAGGCCTTCCTCATCCTTTGCTACCATCAGCTGGTACCGCATCGAACACTTTCAGAGCAGGAAGTTTATATCTATTCGAACGACCTGACCCAGCCAACGTAGCCGCTGTATCTTTTTTCGCTACCGTTGTCTATATCGCGATAAGGTTAAAAATTTCATGATATATTTTCACCATAAAAGCTTCTGCGCGGAGTTGCTTGTCTCCCATCGGATGCGGCACGAGGCGGTGGATTGGGGAAGACGCGGCAAATATACAGGGTTGGTGAAAAATAAAGTATCCCCTGCGGACGAAAAGAAGCAAAACACTTGCTTGGAGGAGCGTATTTTACCCATAATTTCACTTTTGTACGATTTTTGCATACACAAAATTATTCGCGGAATATAACGGAACTATTTATATTTCCTTTGATATATTGTGCATTCAACAAGTGATTGTTTTCGCGGATAGAAGCACGTGTTGTTAAGAAATAAAATGCAATCTTCGAACGCGTATAAGAGGCATATTTTGTATTTTTTATAATATAAAAGTGGTAAAAATGCAAGAACTGCTGCTGCAGAAATAAACACTGTTCACGGAGAGGATACCGTGAGTGTAAGGACTGCGCAAAAGTGGTTTTCAAAATTCCGAAGTGGTAACTGCGAGTTGGAGGATGCCCCGCGCGCTGGTCGTCCTGAAGTCTTTAACTCCGGCGCCTTGTTCGAACTCGTGGAAGCTGAGCCAAATTTGACAGTCGATATGATAGCTCAGAGGTTAAATTCATCGCATGGAATAGTTCACAGGCACCTGGTTCAATTGGGAAAGGTTTCAAAGCTGGGAAAATGGGTTCCGCATAGACTTTCCGTCGCCAAACTTCAGCAGAGAGTGAATGTGTGTTCTCAGCTGCTGCAACGGCTTGAAAATGAAAGTTTTTTTGAACCGTATCGTTACTGGTGATGAAAATGGGGTCCTTTACAATAATTCTGTTCGCAAACGCCAATGGTTAGGTAAAGATGAAACACCAGAACCGACCTCTAGAGATGGCCTTCACCTCAAGAAGATTCTCCTGTCTATTTCTATTTGGTGGGATATGGCCGGTATTGTTTATTATGAACTTCTGGAACCAAACCAGACGATAACTGCTGATTATTATTCCCATCGGCTTTCAAACCTGAATGAGGCACTTAGCAAAAATCGACCGTCTTTAGTGAATAGACGCAATGTTTTGTTTCACCACCACAACGCAAGATCTCATACCGCAAGGCAAACATTAGGCAAGCTGAATGAGCTCGGATGGGAGCTAATGCCGCATCCACCATACTCTCCGGATATTGCACCTTGTGATTATCACCTTTTCCGTGGACTTCAATCCCATATGAGTAACAAGAACTACTCCTCAAAAGAAGCTATAAAAAGGGATATCGAAGCATATTTTGGCTCCAAGGACAAACAATTTTTTGCAGGGAATTAAAAATTTGCCTAAACGTTGGGAAGACATTTTAAATAATGAAGGAAAATATATTATTGATTAATAAATACTTTAAACATCTTCCTTATTAATTTTAAAACCACTTATGGACTGACCTGATAAATAATTTTAACGCAATAACTCACATTGTACCCTTTTAACCCTTAATGTAAGTTTTTCGTTTGGGGGACCCAAGTTACCGCACACCGTCCTTTATGTTATAAAATAGACTCCGTACTCTAAGGATTAAGTTAAAAGCAAACACTTTTGGTCTTTTAATTATTTCGTTTTGCACAGTACAAGAATTTGCGCGTTACTAAAATGCGGCAAAAACCGTTATAAAATACCGTTTTAAGCATACTTACACAATCAACGTAACGATATTGGCACATTTTTCTATTATTACTTTAGTAGATATCATCATAATCATTTTGGTCTTATAATTTTTTCGTGCGGTGTATGCACCGATTCGTGCAATATTGAAAACAAACTTTTTTCCTTTTCTATTCTATTAAAATTTTGTATTCTCATTTGTTTAGGTTTGTTTAACTTTGGTTTCTATGGATGTGAGTGCTTTGTTTAAAGTTGCCGTCAGTCTTTTCCTGCCTTTCCTCCTTTCTATTGTGACCTACGCTGCACTAATGGACATTACGGCTGTCTGGTTGATAATGTTTTCAATAAATAAATATTAGAATATGTACATTAAGTTACTTATGCAAGTACATATTCCTTTTGCTATGTATGCATGGCGAGCAACGATGGCAGACAGTTTTTTGTTTTCATTATTTTAATTTGCTAACCGTCTGGTGCTTGCCTTTTTTGTTGCTTCATTCTATTTTATCATTGCATTTGAATCTTTGTCTTGTCACGTTGCTTAACTTCATACATAATTTGTTTTGCCAATGTTCACACTACGTCGAGGTATTTACATGTAATTATCTAATGTTTGTTGTTGTCAATAAATTATAGCGTGTTTCTAAGTTTGCTGGCTTTTGAATCTTTCATACTCGATTGTTAGCTTAGTGATTTTCCTTTGTCTCGCCTTATGTAAGAAATTGCGTTGCGTTGTATCACTGCCTGGATACTTTTATTGCTATTGAATTTCATCAAAAATTTTAATAACTATTTGTAAAAATGCGGGTACGATAATGGAGATTCTAAAATAATGAAATGAATAATGAATGGGAAAAACTTAATTTTTTTATTCAAAATTTTTAGGAAAATTTGTATTTCTTTGTGATACGCATCTCATTAAAAAAGCATACTTTGTACTGAAAAATAACGAAAATTATAAAAAATATTTTAAAGAGCAGAAAATATAAAAAATAAAACAAAATATAGCAAAATTTCCAATATTGAATAAATATCAAAGTTACTAATTTTTTTTTTTTTCAAAGTTGACCTCGTCCTATCTACCACTGGATCTCGTCCCTGCTTGGCGGTAGGGAAATAAATGCTGTGGCAGGAGAGGCTAGAATCACTAGATTCGTACATAGGGGTAAACCGCAGGGCGGCGTCCTCTCGCCTCTCCTTTGGCTAGTAGCTGTGGATGAAGCTTTAACTCGCTTAAACAAAGGTGGTAGCATATGCCAATGACTTGGTCCTAATCGTCTCAGGTCCCTTACCATCAGTAATGGCTGAAATTTTGAGTTAAGAAGGCCAATGTAGCCTTCTAAGCCTGTAAATCTACATATGTTCGGCAAAATATGGGGTCTCTAGCCACGTGTCGTTCTTTGGATGTACAACTTAGTGGTTCTGCCAATTTTGACATACGGTTGCCTAGTTTGATGGGTAGCTCTTCAGAAAGGCTACTACACCATTAAACTAGAGAGAGTGCAGAGAACACGTCCCACTGATGCGCTAAACGTTATTCTGCACTTACTTCCTGTGGATCTGCAGGTTAAATCCATTGCTGCTCAGAGTGCTATTAGGTTGAGGGAAATTCCTTCTCTGTTATTCGCACTGACCTCTCCATCCGCAAACTGTGCTTTGAGGGTTGTGCTACGACTATGTTTCCGAGCAGGCAAGATTGGAAAGAGGGGAGAGTCGGTGCGGATATAGGTACCTCTGTTTTCACTGACGGATCCAAAATGGAGTCTGGAGTGGAAGCGGGGGTTTACTCTAAATCAGCCAGCATTTCGGTCTCCTTTAAACTATCGGAAACAAGCAACGTTTTTCAAGCAGAGGTCTTCGCGATCCTGCAGGCATGCAAAATGCTTCGACTTCGCTGTTGGGAGGGAGACATTAATATTTTTTCCGATAGTCAAGCTGTGATCAAGGCAGCTCTCTTCTGGTGAACTCCTGTAAGGAGGAAACGTCTCGAACGGGCAGAAAACATTTCCCTTATCTGGGTTCTTGGGCACAGGAATATAGAGGGAAATGAAATTGCCGATGAGATGAGCTTTTCCCTCCTCCACTACATTAACAGCACTGGATGGCTGTAGACGGGTTTTTCTCTTCCCTAAATCTTTTCACAAGTAGTGTTCCACATTATGGTATCAAAACGGCACGTAAGTGCTACTTGAAGTGTACCTGGGGTACTGTTGCCATCTTACCTACCTACCTACCTCACCTTGAAAAGGCGTTCGACCGCGTGCCAAGAGATCTCGTTTGGACGGCATTAAGAAAGCACCTTGTCTTGGAAACCATCATTAAATGCGTTATGCCATCAAGAAACTACCCAGATGAAATGTGCGAGTGGGCTAACCCACAGCTTCAACGTTAATGTAGGTGAACATCAAGGCTCAGATTTAAGCCCTCTTCCCTTTAATGTGGTGGTGAACATCCTGCTGTATGCTGACGATGTAGCCCTTCTCGCACGCGACAAAGCCATCCTCAAAGAAAATCGGAGCCGGTGAGTTACCGCCCTTGAAAGGAATGGGCTACGAGTGAGCCGCACAAAGACCGAAGCAATCGAGACAGCAAATAACGCCCCCCTGAAAATTGTTGACAGCTTTAAATACCTGTGCGCGCATGTCAGTGAAGTTGACACCTTCGAACGAGAAATTTCAATGTGGATGGCAAAGCTAGAGGGCAGCTTCCGGTGTCCTGTGCGAGAAGAATATGCCACATAAATTAAAAGGTAAAATCTACAAAAGCATGATCAGTCCGAAAATGACACATATGTACTTACATGTGAGTAGGGGGCTGCAGCAAGTAAAGTAGAGCTGAAACTGCACGCGGCAGAAATGCGGATGCTGAGATGGACCAACGACGTTACACTGCTAGACAAGATTGAATTACTTTTATTCTGGATAGCAGTAAAGTTGCTCCAATCAGCACCAAGCTCCAGGAAACCCGCCTACGCTGGTACGGTCATGTCATAAGAAGACCAGAGTATCACGCAGTGATGCAAGTGTTGCAGACGGAGGTAGCGCAGAGTTTCAGACGGATCACCAAAAATTTTGTAGAACACCATTGAAGACGACATGCAATGAAGAAACGTCAGTGAAGAAACGACTCACGCCTGCGTGAGCTGGAAATTGCGCACAAAGTGAGCCGACTCGAAATAGGGCAAGGCTAGGTTTAAGAAGAATTCTGATATGTAATTTTTGAATTCCTAACAAATTGAGAGCAGTAATTTAGCAATTCAGAAGTAATTTTATCGGGGCTTTTCGAGCATCAAAAATGCCGCCTTCACCAAGCATAGGAACTCTGTGCTTTAAATTGTATTTCCTTTATACTTTTTTTCTCCTATAGTTCATGTGATAAAGAAAATCACCTCCTACGCACAGAAGTTTAAACCTCAAACTCTGGCTTTGTGATTGTCGAATTCAATTTAATCAAATTGCAGGCAATAAGCGTTGTTGCTCAACTGGAATTTCGGTACATAAATTTCTCACTCACTGACAGCGCAAAGCTTGTCGCCGCCATTCCCCTTAGATTGTGAGAGTCCCGGCACAAGCGTTAAACATCGTATGCGTACACGAAACGAACATGCGTTGGTGAGGGCAACGACTTTGTTTTTTTCTTTTTTGTAGAAATTTTGATTTTGGAAATTCCATTGCAAGCCAACGAACCATGTTCGATTTGTAGAATTGCTGTTGTTATAGCAGCATAAATTGTTTGTGTTTTTTTATTCTTTCAGCATTTCTTTATTTTCTGTAGTGAGAGAGCATCATTGTATGAATGTTACTGATAAAAACATTTGCCAGCGCTATGAGTCATTGTTAGAGTAGAGAAGAGTATACATACAGACAAGCATATATACATACATACGTACGTACATATATATAAAAGCACTTACATATTGCAGACATTTGACGATTTTGCGCAATTTTCTATTGTTTCACTGCTGACGCTGGTAGATAACAAATGTTGCACGTTGCAACAAATGTGGCGCAACGCACAATATCAATAACAACAGCAACATTTGCGACTCTGCACATAAACGACAGGAACTAAAATAATAGAGAAGCAACGCAGCTAAATGCAAAGATTTTGGCGTCTATGACAGTTTTATGGATGTTTTTGAAAGTACTGTGGCGCGAGATAAAGAAAAAAGGTATTGGAAATAGATGCATACATATATACACACATACAATCCCGTGTAGAAAAGTAAACGGTATGGATAGGGGATAGATACAGATATGTTTGTATACATATGTATATACATTTAGTAGCCCCAAGCACCTTCAAAAACTAAACTATTTTTTTTTTAGTGGCGCACGCCGAATCTACGATTCAATGAATTTTATGTTGTGTCAGAGTATTTTTCCATGAATTACTTGAAGCCATAATAACGCAGTTCAAATGAGACTCCCCTATTTGTTCGGATACCCTACAAGACAGCTGACTATCATATAAGCACTCATATTATCATCATCACTATCCTCATCCAACTACAAATTTTTGTTCTAGCCATGGGAATGTTCTGATAGTTTCCCCTTGTCGGTGTGATATTCTATCTCTCTTTTACCAATAGGAATTTCCTATAACTGAAAAATATATCTACTATGCTCTGAAGGCAAGGCAACTTGTTCTGAACAAGTAAGCAGCACTGATGGGCCAAACTACTCATTTTCATCATCAAAAAGTAATCAGCACAAACTCCTCATTTTCGTTCAAAAGTAATCAGACTGAGGAGTTTCGTTAAAATGTTTTATTTAGAAATCATAAAATTTATATTTTCTGTTTTCATTAAAAAACTTTTACACACCAATTCAGTGTTTCATCCACGGAGATCCGAACTCAACAATTTTCAACTTTTAGCCAAGCATCTACTCATTCGGCTATGGCGACCTTACCTTGTTGTAAGTTACAGCTAAGTTTCACACTAGTACTTTTTTCAGAGCACCACGTTATTTCATTAAAATTAATCGACACTGATGACAATAACTCCTCATTTTCGTTCAAAAGTAATCTCACTGAGGAGTTTCGTTAAAATGTTTTATTTAGGAATTATAAAATTTATATTTTACGGAGATCCGAACTCACGAATTTTCATCTTTTAGCCAATGGCGACCTTACAACAACAGCCAAATTTCACACTAGAACTTTTTTCAGAGCAGCTACATTATGAGCATACAATTGAGTTGGCTTGGCGTTTACAGTACAGTAGATATATTTTTCACTTATATGAAATTGCTATTGGCAAAGAGAGATAGAATTCACACCGAAACAGGGGGAAAAATATCAAATGAAATATTTGATTTCCCCATTAAAATATGTTGTATACTCGTATGATAATGCGCATGTATTAGAAACTAATAAAATACTTGTAAATGTGTTGGAATTTTTGTCGAAAGTGCTCAGCACTGTCTTGTAGGGTACTTTTCTAAATATACATACATACATATTTTACGAAGCGAAAGCTGAAATACTTCTAAATCTCCCCTGGTGCCGGAAGGGGTGCCTAGACCCTACATTCGAGTGCAGACTTAATCCTAAAGAGCAGGCGCTCTCAGCCAGTGTAGAATGTTTACTGATTAGCAGTGTAATTGAGGCTACGATCAGCAAAGGTATGCAATTTTCATAAGCCGAACAGGCTTTGAA
The DNA here is from genome assembly GCF_027943255.1 of Anastrepha obliqua. NCBI lineage: Eukaryota > Metazoa > Arthropoda > Insecta > Diptera > Tephritidae > Anastrepha > Anastrepha obliqua. Next base: position 39,092,363 of record NC_072896.1, read on the forward strand.
AATCATATAGATCCGGATAGATCAACTAAGCAAGTACACTTTTTATACAAAAATTTGAAGATGGCGAGTCAGACGAAATCTTAACTGCAATAGAAGCAGAAAAATGTATGTATTGAACCATACACAGGTGTATGATTAATTTTGCGCCACGTTATATGTATATATTAGTCTATACGATTTTTCAATAGGCGCACAACATAACTTTTACAGGCGGTTCAAATGATCAAAAAACTCCACTTTTTGAGTCAATTTGATATTCAAGCAATGAGAGCCAACATCTTCATATAAAAATGTGGACTGAGATTGGGAATCCGAATTACAGTGAACGATGTGGAATTGACTAATTTTTTGCACTTAAAACATAATCAATAAATAATTGGCGCATACACTGCTGTTAGGTGTTTGGCCGAGCTCCTCCTCTTATTTGGAAGTGGAGGGATCTACAATTTTAAGCCGACTCCGAACGGGGACTAGATTTTATTAGAAACTTTTTCATGCCAGAAATACACTCGAAGGCTTGTATTGCCTGCCGAAGGCGACCGCTATTGGAAAAAATTTTCTATAGTTTTGCTTTTTCGTGCCCACGCACTCCTGGTAGTCACGCACCAACCCATTTGGCTACGGTGGTATTTACAGTTGTGATATTTTCGGCCGATCGACCGCTGTGTTGCCACATTACCATAGATGGAGTTAAAGATTTGCCTTTACTTGTTGATGACGAAGGCTTTGTCAAAAAACTTTGTACGTTCTAAATGTGCAGCAGGCATCGCACCAAGGAATAGGAGTCACGCACAAACCTACCCGTCTATAGTGGCCTGATACCATTGTCTCTCTTATTATAATAGCTATTTTCCACAATTTCTATGCCATCCCGCAGACCATTCACATACATATCTGGCGCTAAAGGAAATCGTTATGATATCAATTTTTACAACGGATTTGCTTCTCTGTATTTCCGGCGCCACAACTACTATTCCACAAGGAACAAATACATGCATGTGTATGTGTGAGTTAATGCTTCATCTACTGCAACTGTCCATCATCATGGCAACAGAATTCTGTTGATGCTGTCATTGCTGATAGTCTGTGCTGAATGAATACTCGTCGCTTTTAGTTAGCTGTTGGCTGTCAGGGACAGGAAATGTGGCAATGACTGCACTTGTCACGTACAGCGAATAATGCTCAAAAGATGCGCACTCATTCGCTAGCATGTTGCACGCAACAAAAACATCAATGGCACTGGCAGCATATGTAGCAAGAAGAAAAGCGTGAAGTTATAATATTGTACATATAATACATACATATGCATGTATGTAAGTATGTGTGTTTGTATTTTATAACGATTGCAGCCAAAGTATTGCATTGAATGCGTATTTTGTGGGAGAGTTGTTGAACGAGGAATGGCTGGATGTTGGTGGATTGTTGCACGAATGTCGCATGTGTTGCTGATTGATTTGTTTTGATGTATGCATAGGCATGTGTATGTGTGTGTGTATGTGTTCGATACACACATACCAATAAACTATACACTTCAATATTTACTGCGCGCACGCTTGATTGAAATTGAATTTATTTTATTTATTTACTTGCAAATACAGCAGCATAGCAGGCAATGGCGAGAATAACAATGAGAGGAAGTGTGCGATAAGAGAAATAAGCAGAAAATAGCAGGAAAAAGAATGTTAGTCGATTTAGATGCCATGATGAGCAAAAATGTTTGTACATTCTATATATAAAGTTCCGCTTTGGCGAGTTTGCCAGCGGAAATTGGCAAAACAATAGTTGTTGCAATAGCGGAGCTTACAAAATGGTCGCTCAACAAGGAGATTAAAGGGCATGACGACACGCAATCATTTCTTCTACACGCAATCAAGTATTCAGAAAACTCTATGGTAACTAGAAGCTGCAGGATGCATGCTCGTCAACGGGAAATACATTCATACATATGTATGTATGTATGTATGATACATGAATTCAAAGGGAAAAACAAAAACATTTCAAACATTATGTTTTTATAATATATAAAATAGCGTTTTGCGATGCAAGTTGGCCTTTTTGCGATTGGGAAACGCTCTTTTTTAATTATTACTTTTTAATCATTTTTTTAATATTTTTTTACATTATTTTCTGAAATATTTGTTTTTGTTCATGTTTTTTAATAAGCTATTTTTTATTGCCTTTTAGATATTTTTTAAACTATTTTTAATTATCTTTTTTGTTAATTTTCTTACAAAACCATAAGCTCGTTTGCTTTTTACATATTTTTTAAATTATTTTTAAATATTTTTTTTTTTATTTTTTTTTACTATATTTTTTAATAAATTTTTTTTAATCAATTTTTTTTAATATATTTTTTTAATATATTGTTTTTAATATATTTCTTTTTAATATACATTTTTTTATATATTTAAAAAAAAATTTTTTTAATATTTTGTTTTTTAATATATTTTTGTAATATATTTTTTTTAATATATATTTTTTTAATATACTTTTTTAATATATTTTTTTAATATATATTTTTTAATATACATTTTTTAATATATTTTTTTTAATTTTTTTTATTATATTTTTTTAATATCTTTTTTTAATTTTTTTTACTATATTTTTTTTAATATATTTTTTTTAATACATTTTTTTAATATATATTTTTTAATATACATTTTTTAATATATTTTTTTAAATTTTTTATACTAAATTTTTTTAATATATTTTTTTTTAATATATTTTTTTTAATATATTTTTTTTAATATATTTTTTTTAATAATGTTTTATTAACAAGTTCTTCTGTTATGGTTTTTTAAGTATTTAAAATATAAAATATGTATGTATATATATATACATATATACATATAGTTATTTTTCTATTATTATTATATTTTTAGTTTAATTTTTTATTAACACTTATTTTTTATTTTGTTTTTAAATTATTATTTTTTATTTTTTTTCTTCAACCATTTTTTTCTTTTTTTTTTATTTCATTTTTTACATTATTATTTTTATTTTAATAATGGTTTTTAACAAGATCTTTTGTTATTGTTTTTACACAATTTTTAAATTATTTTGTTTGAATTATTTCTTCATTTTTTTAATTATTTAATATTTTTATTTATTAATTATTATTATTTCAATTATTATTTTAATTTTTTTAATAGTTTTATTTTTAAACAATTTTTTTTGTTAACAATATGTTTTTATTCATTTTTTTGATAATTTAAGTTAATTTTGTTAATATTATTTTCTTAATATTGTTTTACTAATTACTTTTAATTATTTTTTTAGTAACTGCTTTTTTAATTTGTCTGATTAGTTATTTTTTAATTATTATTTTCAGTTATTGGTTTAACTAATTTTTTTGTATTACATAATTTATCTATTTTTTTAATTATTATTTTTTTATTATTTTATTCTGGTTTTTTTTTAATTTTTTAAATTAATTTTTTATTAATTTTTTAATTATTTTTTTGTAAATCTTTATTTTTAATTCTAGTTGTTTATTGACATTTTTTAGATTATTTTATTTTTTAATATTTTTTTTTTTTAATTATTGTGTTTTTAATTACATCTTTTAATTTTTTAATTATTCTGTTTAGTTATTTTTTATTTTTTTTTATTAACTTGCAAAAAAATTGCATTAAACCCTTTTTTTAATTATTATTTTTTAACTTTTTTATATTTTTTTAATAAATTTTTTATTAATTTTTTAATTATTTTTTGTAATTATTTATTTTTAATTGTAGTTATTTATTGGCTTTTAATATTTTATTAATTATTATATTTTTACTTATTGTTTTTTTTTAACTATTCTTTTTAGTTGTTTTTTTAAATTCTTATTTGTAGCTATTTTTTTATATTTGTTTAATTAGTTTTTCAAGTTTTTGTTTTAATATTTCATTTATTTATTTTTTATTTTTTTTTTTTAAATTATACTTTTTCAATTATTATTTTTTAAATTTTTTTATATTCTTTTATTATATTGTTGTAGTTAGTTTGTGTTTTTGAATTATTATTTTTGTTATGTTTTCAGTTCATTCTATTATTATCTTTATATAAATATACTTTTTTTTTAGTTGTAGTTTTTTTAAGTGAAGTTTATCGCAAAATTCGTGATATTTTGTATAGAAATAATCATACGAATAAGTCAACAAATCAAGGGTTGGTCAAAAATGTCAAGAAAGTGGTTCTGCCGAGGATAGAAAGAGGACTGGAAGACCAAAACCAGGATGTTGTATTGCTGCTGTAGTGCAAAGTGTTGTTGAACAACCTTCAACATCGATATCTCGACGACAACAACAATTAAGTATTCACAAAACAATGTTGCACGTTTTATTTCGAAACAACATCTAAGCGCGTCTTTGTTTTTTTTTTAGTGGGCAGTTACACCGTTTTTGGGTGTTTGGCCGATCTTCTCCTCATATTTGTGGGTGCGTCTTGATTTTGTGCCACAAACCGACAGTTTCAAACCGACTCCGAACGGCAGATATTTTTATGAGGAGCTTTTTCATGGCAGAAATACACTCGGAGGTTTGCAATTGCCTGCCAAGGAGCGGCAGCTATTTGAAAAAACTTTTTCTATCAATTTGGTGTTTCGTGCTCAAAGACTCGAAACTACGCACTTCCGAATGGTAGTCACGCACCAACCCATTCGGCATAGCGGCCGCACGTCTTTTCAAATACTCTATATAATAATTTCTCTGATACTAATAAATGACAGTGCATGAGAACTTTAGGGGAAATCAAAACTTCTTTTAGCTTTTAATTTGAAACGCTTCGATTTGTCAAAGGACATGCTCTCTCCCAATCACAGTTATCACAGTTCTGGTCCTAAAGTTTTTTATAGTGAAAATTCATCCCTTTCACTTGTAACATCCGTTATTGGAAAACCCTTTATGTACATATATACACAGGTGTTGTAATTTAACGGCACTTCTGCCTGCAACTCTAGTTAGGGATAGTTTCCAAACAATAATTATTAACTGATTATTTCTATGACTAGTGACATGTATACATCATTTACGTACTTACATATATTAATAATTTCTAGAAAATCATGACCACTGATCTCCAACAATAAATCGCAACAGACCAACGGCGGAAGCGCCTAATAGAAATGTATGACAGCGCACATATGAACAAACTTGTCTCTGGTTCTATATGTTATTACTATTATTATGCACGTTTTCTATTTTTCCATATACAGTATATGCAAATATCTTCACACAAGTGTACACACATGTTTGTAGGTATGTATCGTATGTATGAATATGCAATACTCGTAATCAGATCAGCTTGGTGGTTGGCTATCTCATACACTCCAGTGAGCAGACACAGCCCCACCACTGACAAATTATAGACATTACAAGTATTTGTATGCATGTATATATGTGCATAGATATATAAACATTTGTAAGCTTGTTGATATTCCGCGAACTGTCAAAGCGTCAGACAGGTTGCTTGTGTTTGTATGCTTGGCTGGTTGCCTGGTTGCCTGTTCACTTGGCCGGCAACAGATTCATTTGCACAACCGACAACCGGCAAGTAGCCCAACTCGGCAGCAAACAATACACCGAGGTCAATGTCTCGATCTTGTGGTGCTCTCTGAGCAGCCACGTACATACATAGATACATACACATAGACATTTGTACATACAACTGTGCAAATTATATACCCATACAGGCACGTGCATTTGTAAACATGATATGAATTGTTAGTTTTGTAATTTGAAGTACTGGTGCAAATGTCTGTTCTCGATTTATTGGCCGAAAAAGCACTTGGCCGTAAAGTGATAGGTTAAACAGCTGGGCGAACGCAGCGCTTCAAAACCGGTTATATGAAATTTTAGTTGGTTCGCAAAATTCTGCTAAATGTATGAGTATAAAATTTGGTATATTGTAGAAATTGCGTTTTTTACTATGTGACCTCGGCAGCAATTAACTGAAGCTTGAACAAAATGAATAAAGGTCTTATGTAAATTTGGCACTTTTGGAAAAGTGACGACGGACATAATGGAAACAATGGGTTGCGAAATGTTATGGGGAAACTGCTAATTATGTACGTTGCTTATTTGTGCAGAATCGGCTTAGTTTTGGAATGGTTAAAACAAAAGCAGAAAAAAAACCATCAAAGAAGTCAAATAACGGCTTACAATACATATGTTAATACGAGGGGTGCCTTTTATATGTCGGGATTTGGCACCCTTGGTGTTGCAATCTGGCAACTGCATCGCAAAGTTTGACATTTTTTGGCTTTTACGTACTCAGAACGTTTTGAAATACCAGCGCTATTTGTGTTGTTTACAGTAACTTAAAAGATTCATCTCGGTCCAAAAATGGAATTAAATCGTGAACATTTTCGTGCGATTATTTTTTACAACTTTCGACGTGGATTAACTCAGCAACATTGCATGGATGAACTTAATTCATTTTTTTGCGATGAAGCTCCATCAAGGACCAGTGTTTATCGATGGTATGGTGAATTCAATCGAGGTCGTAGTTCACTCCGAGACGAATTTTGTGAAGGTCGTCCAAAATCAGTTGTTGTTCCGAAAACCATTGATGCTGTGCGCGAATTGATATTGCAAGATCGTCATGTGACCTATCGTGAGATTGAGACAATCTTAGGGATTAGTGGGGCCAGCATACATTCAATATTGCATAAACATTTGACTGTCAAAAAAATTTGTTCGCGTTGGATCCCACACAATTTGTCAATCGCTCAAAAAACGGCTCGTGTCGATTGGTCGAAGGAAATGCTCAAAAAATACGATCGCGGGGCTTCGAAACACGTCTATGACATCGTGACAGGTGATGAATCATGGATTTACACGTATGAGCCCGAAAGTAAACAGCAGTCGACTGTATGGGTGTTTCAAGATGAGCCAAATCCAACAAAAGTTGTTCGCGCACGAAGCACTTCCAAGCAAATGGTCGCCTGTTTTTTCGGAAAAACTGGACATGTCGCAACCGTACCACTAGAACAACGCAGAACAGTAAATTCCGAGTGGTACACAATTATTTGTTTGCCAGTTGTCTTCCAAGAAATTAGGAAAACCAATCGCCAAAGACGGATCACTTTTCACCAGGACAATGCGAGCTCTCACACATCGGCTCAAACAGCTGCATTTTTGAGCACCCAAAACATCGAATTAATGGGTCATCCGTCGTATAGTCCTGACTTGGCACCGAATGACTTCTTTTTATTCCCGTACGTAAAACACAAACTGAGGGGTCAACGTTTTTCGATACCTGAAGAAGAGGTTGCGGCATGCAGAATGCATGTTTTGGAGGTTCCTCATTCAGAGTGGCAAAAGTGCTTCGACAATTGGTTCAAACGCATGCAAAAGTGTATAGATCTTCATGGAGAATATTTTGGAAAACAATAAAGTGATTTTCGATGATTAAAATTTGTTATTCTCTAATCCCGACATATAAAAGGCACCCCTCGTATGAGCGAAGAGTTGCATGCTTTTTGAAAACAAATTTGCTTAAAAACAGTTAATGGATAAGATATACAGTCTGTTACATAAGAACGTGGCCACTCTTCTCTTCTTCTTAATTGGCGCGATAACCGCTTACGCGATTTTGGCCGAGCTTAACAAAGCGCGCCAGTCATTTCTTTCTCGTGCTAACCGGCGCCAGTTGGACACACCAAGTGACGCCAAGTCCTTCTCCACCTGATCTTTCCAACGCAGAGGAGGCCTTCCTCTTCCTCTGCTACCACCGGCTGGTACCGCATCGAATACTTTCAAAGCCGGAGCGTTTGTATCCACTCTTACACGTAGATAAAAAGTCAGCTGTCTGTCAAATTTAGTCTTCAATTGAGTGGGTTTTCGAAATTAGTGCTGTTTACGCCTCTCGCTTTGAGGCAATTTTTCTGTTTGCAGAAGATGGATAAATCGCTATAAAAAAGGTCGATAACGTTGATGATTTTCCTGATCGTAGAAGTGCAAGCAAAGTCTCAAAAAAAGACGAAAAAAGGATTCTCGCATTGTTCTCGAAAGATCCAACTTTGACTGTACGTGGAGCTGCTGTGAAATTGAAAGCAAAAGCTGACATATCTTAAGTAACAATTCGCAGGCACTTGCTTGCCAATAAACTGAAATATCGCAGTACTTTGTTTCGGTACTTTGTTCTTATTTACCGAGAATTTAAATACCGAAAAAATTAATAAAATATATCGAAAGGTTTTGTAACCATCTGCTAAGCAATGGTATATCAAGAAAAATGAAAGCTGGATCCTTCAAGAGGACAACGATCCGAAACATCGGAGTCGAGCGTGTAGCGAGTGGTCATCTCACTTTAGATTGGCCATCTCAGTCATCGGATGCAAATTCCATAGAAACTGTGTGGGATCTGATGAAAATGCAGCTTCGCAGACGCAAGCCATCTAATTTAGATCAACTTTCTCGACAAATTCGAAAAATTTGGAGATATTCTCCAATGGAATATGCAGACAAAATAGTCGAAAGTATGCCCCGACGGTGCCAGGCCATAATTGACAAAGCTGGAGATTGGACTTGCTACTGAGGTATTTCCATTGAGTATTGACGACCAAATTATCAATAAATTTGCGAATTTTCGAAAAATCAATTGTTATTATTATTTAACAGTGGCCACGCTCTTATGTAACAGACTATACGTTGTCGATAGTACTTACTTTCTTAGGCATATTTTTGCGTTGCGACTATGGATAAAACTTGGGTCTATCACCATTCCCGAAACTTCATTGGGCAATGAAAGGAAAGGAGCTATTCAAACCGCTGTAACCCTCATCACAAAGAACTTTCCCCAAAAAAAGGCATAATTTGTTTGATAACTTGGAAAAGCGTGCAAAATTGTGTATCGAAACATAAGGCCATTATATTGAAAGATCAGCAATTTATTTTCGAGTGAATTTAATTGACATTTTCTGGCCATTCCAATGAAATTTACTCAGAAGTGGATTACTGAGCCTGCAGGAATAATTCTTTTTCTTATGTGTGTCCCGTGTGTCGGTTTTGGCCAAATCCAAAATAGCGCTTCAGCTGTTTGTGTCCTGCCCGCTGGTTAGTGCCAGTTGGATGACAGGTGCTGCAGCACTTGGTTCTTTCAGCTGAGATGTGGTCTTTCACGTTTTCCTTTTTGGGATACCGTGTTGAAAATTCGCCTAGCTGCAGCGTTTTTTTCATACGGATGACATGCCCAGCCAGCGAAGCCGCTGAATTTTTACACACTTATCCAAGTCCATGTCAGTAGCTCATACAGTTCGCTGTTCCACCGAACACGGTACTCCTTAATAACGCGACCAAAGATCTTACGTAGAATTTTTCTCTCGAAAACTCCCAAAACTTTCTCATCTGCAGCTGACATCGTCCATGGTTCTGCGCCATATAACTGGGCGGGAATGATGAACTTTTCCAGAGTGTCAGTTTGGTCCTTCGAGAGAGAGAGAGCTCTACTTCTCGATTGCCTACGGAGCCCTAAGTAACACCTGTTGGCAAGAGTTATTCTGCGTTTGCAGGCATAACAAATATTTTTATACACCGGTCATTTCAATTTGGAAAATTTTACTTTCTTTTTGAATAGAGGCTATGTTTTGCATACCGAAAGTCTTTTTCGAAAAGTTACTTTCGTACAAGATGGCACAAAATTAGTTATCGAATTTTGCTTTTTTTACTAAATAAAAATATTTTGAGCGATGGAAATCTTTATTTTGACCTTTAAGCGCTGCCCTGCTTGTATGCAATACCGCAGCTGTCTGGTTCACAGATGTCAAATATGATTGACGTACGACGCCATTTGCAAAAATTATAAATCGATAGGGTGATCAATTTTGCCCCACCTTGTATTAATATTTATTTAACATTTAGTAAAGTTGTGTAAGTATGTATGTAAACAATAAACCTCTAAGCACAATTTTAGCACTTCCAAAAGCAGAAATCTGCCGCTTTACATGACTCAGCATACTTGGCATATATTTCAGATTACTTTTTTCATCATTATATCTAACTTGAGCCTTAGAGTGAAGAAATTGCTATCGAGCCAACTATTGATTGGCAAAACTAATATAACTGCAGCGTCTTACGAGCAACAACACCGCAAAGCACTTCCCTCCGCTCAACTGCTGAAGCGCTCTTAGCCTGTTTCTGGTGTTCCCAATAATTGTGCCAATGTGTCGAAACAAGTAAAGAGATAAACAAACACATACACATAAAACCAATATCTTACCATTTTTCACATAAAGAATAGCACTCAAGTTAGCCTCAAAAACTCTTGCTTTTTCTTGCTTTGCGAAGTTTCTTTGTTTTCCACTTTACACTTTAATGAGACATACAAGCACATTGCACTCATGTACATACCAATAAATGGATGTATCCATCTGCATATACATTTAATATATAGTAAACATGAGCCCATGTCATCAGTCATCTGTGTGCGCTTTCTTTCTTCTTCGGTGTTGTTTGCACAATCTTTTACTCATGACTTTTCTCTGAATATTTTTTTCTTGGGGGGTTTTTTTTCATTTTCACTTCTTCTAAACTTGAATGATTCATTGTTATTCTTTATGAGGAGTTTGCTCGCTTGGAAGAGAACGAGAAGACTGCAATGTGTATATTACTGTCATTACGCCAGTTACCGCTTAAAAACCGGTTAGTGATTGAGATTTTAGACAGTTTTTGGTGCCTTGCCTAATATGGGCGGACCGCAGTTGATTGGATAGGCTATTGCGGTTGCTATGTTGATGGATTGATTGAGCAACATGTGCAAATGATAAAAATGTATTCTAGGAAATTTAAGGGGTTAGGTCGCTGTAGAATTTCGAAAAAATCGATCTTTTTTTATTGAAATTGTTACGTCGGAGCTTCTAGAATATGATACAAACAGAATTAAACCTTTTTGGGTGTTTGGCCGAGCTCCTCCTCCTATTTGTGGTGTGCGTCTTGATGTTGTTCCACAAATGGAGGGACCTACAGTTTCAAGCCGACTCCGAACGGCAGATATTTTTATGAGGAGCTTTTTCATGGCACAAATACACTCGGAGGTTTGCCATTGCCTGCCGAGGGGCGACCGCTATTAGAAAAATGTTTTTCTTAATTTTGGTGCTTCACCGAGATTCCAACCAACGTTCTCTCTGTGAATACCGAATGGTAATCACGCACCAACCCATTCGGCTAAGGCGGCCGCCAACTGCTAACCGATCGATTTTTCACGTTTCTAATGTACTGTGGGCAAAAAGTAAGGTGAATTTGGTTGTAAAATGAAAAATCTTTATTTATTCTTGTAAATCAATTTCATCCCCTTCAAAATAGTCCCCTCTCGATGAAATACACTTATGCCAACGATTTTTCCAATCCCCGAAACATGCCAAATAGTCCATTTCCGGTATAGCCATCAGCACCTTCTTCGATTCAGCTTTTATCTCCTCAATCGACTCGAAACGCGTTCCCCGGAGTGGTCTCTTGAGTTTTGGGAATAGCCAGAAGTCACACGGAGCCAAATCAGGCGAATACGGTGGTTGCGGAACGATATGCGTGGAATTTTTGGCGAAATGGTTACGAAGAACGAGTGCAGTGTGAGACGGTGCATTATCGTGATGCAAAAACCAAGAGTTGTTGGCCCATAATTCTGGTCTTTTTAGACGAATTGCTTCACGTAAACGACGCATAACGCTCAAATAATATTCCTTATTAACAGTTTGGCCAGATGAAAGGAGTTCATAGTGCACCACACCACGAAAATCGAAAAAAACTGTTATCATGACCTTTATTTTTGAACGACTTTGACGTGCTCTTTTCGGTCTGGCCTCGCCTTTAGCACGATATTCGCTTGATTGGTCGGTTGTTTCAGGGTCGTAAGCATAAATCCAAGTCTCATCTCCCGTAATGATGCATTTGAGCTTGTCCTGATAGTCTGAAAGCATTGTTTCACACACATCAACGCGACGACTTTTTTCCAAGAAATTGAGAGTTTTCGGTACCAAACGAGATTTGACTTTTCGTAGGCCCAAATGGTCTTTCAAAATTGTTTTCACAGATCCTTCTGATATTCCAATCATATAAGTAAGGTCTTTAACAGTCAACTGACGATTTTTGAGCACTAACTCCTTCACTTTATTGACGTGTTGGTCATAAGTTGACGTCGATGGTCGTCTGGAGTGCTCCAAGTCATCAACACGTTCTCGACCCTCTTTGAAGTCTTTGTACCACTTATAAACATTTTTCTGCGACATGGTCGAATCACCAAATGGCTTCTGCAACATGCTAAACTTTTCCGCAGCCGAAATTTCATTCCGCAAACAAAATTTGGTGGCACTTCTCTGCTCAATCAAATCAGACATTGTAAAAATCGAAAAGTGCACTCTTGGTCGTTTGGTAAACACAAGCGTAAATATATTACTGATAATGACATTCACATGAAAGTTGGCCCAGATGTTATTAACAGTGCTGCCAACTCATGAAAAAAATAACTAGAGCGAAATTTTAATCCCGCGAAGTTTGACAAATAAGTTCACCTTACTTTTTGCCCACTAGATGTCGTAAAATGTCAACAAGAGTTTTGTTTTGACGATCGTGTTTTGTTTATGAAAAAATTATATTTGTTTTTCAAGAAATTGTTTTGGATCGCTGAATAAAAATAAGTAAAAGTATCAATAATAGGACTATGAATAAGTTCGTGCGGTTTTTTTCGAAATTTGAAACTTTATTGACGTAAAATGGTTACAAATTTAATATTCAAAGTATTGTCCATCGCTTGCTACTACTTTTTCCCATCTTTCTGGCAATTCACGGATTCCCTTTGTGAAAAATTCGGTCGGTTTTGCCGCAATCCACGAATCGATCCATTTTTTGACTTCATCGTAATTACGGAAGTGCTGGTCAGCCAGGCCATGTTGCATCGATCGGAAGAGATAGTAATCGGATGGCGCAAGGTCTGGACTATACGGCGGGTGGGGTAGGACATCCCATTTGAGCGTTTCTAAGTATGTTTTGACCACTTGTGCAACATGTGGCCGAGCATTGTCATGTTGCAAAATAACTTTGTCGTGTCTATCGGCGTATTGCGGCCGTTTTTCTCGCAGTGCTCGGCTCAAACGCATCAATTGTCGTCGGTAGACATCCCCCGTAATCGTTTCATTCGGTTTCAGTAGCTCATAATACACAACACCCAGCTGGTTCCACCAGATACACAGCATAACCTTCAGGCCATGAATATTCTGCGCCGACGTCGATGTTGAAGCATGGCCAGGGTATCCATACGTTGTCCGACGTTTTGGATTGTCGTAATGGACCCACTTTTCATCGCCAGTCACAATTCGATGCAAAAAACCCTTTCTTTTGTGCCGTTGAAGCAGTTGTTCGCATGCCATAAAACGGCGTTCAACGTCTCTTGGCTTCAATTCATACGGCACCCAATGGCCTACCTTTCGGATCATTCCCATGGCTTTTAAACGTTTGGAAATGGTTGATTGATCAACTCCCAAAGTTTTTGCAACCTCTTCTTGCGTTTGAGCCGGATCTTGATCGAGCAATTCCTCCAATTCGGTATCCATGAACTTTGGCGGCGCACCCTCGCGTTCTTCGTCTTCCAAGCCAAAATCACCACTTTTAAAGCGTGCAAACCACTTCTGGCACGTTCGCTCAGCTAGAGCATGCTCACCATAAACTTCCACCAAGATACGATGACTTTCGGCTGCTTTTTTCTTCATATTAAAATAATGAAGAAGAATTCCCCGCAAAAACACATTATTTGGCACGAAATTCGACATTTTCAAGTGTGGTAAAAATATTGTTGTTTACGCTTCAAATAAAAAACGTATACTGACGTTTGTGCCTTACGACAGTAGCTCTCCAATGAATGTTTGGAAATGTGAATCGATGGAATAATAATCAAGTTACGCCATCTGTTGTAAAACCGCACGAACTTATTCATAGTCATATGCGTGGAAAGAAAGTGTACAGTGGTAGAAAAGGCACGAAATCAAATTATCCAACGCGGCATCGAAAGCAAGCGTCGAAACAGCCGCCGAACCGATTTAAAAATTGACGATGATAATTTTTATCAGTTCGGCTACGGCATGTTAAATTTTTTGTTAGTTTTCTCTGCTATTTCTCAGTACGTCTGTTGCAAAACATGCGGGTCGGACATAACCCTTCACGAGAGAAGTCCACGTGGTTTAGGCTTCAAACTAGTGATTTCTTGCAAAAACTGCCGTGAAGTTCAGATACCGAACAGTTCATATATTGGCAATGCTTACGAAATTAATCGCCGCATAGTTCTAGCTATGCTATTATTAGGAGTGGGTCTGAGTGGCATTTTCAAATTTTGCGCAATCATGGAATTACCGCGGTCTATTTTTCACGCTTTCTACGACCGCATTATTGAAATGTTATCGAATGCGGCCGCGAGTCTACGAAATGCTTCAATGAACAAAGCTGCTGAAGACGAAACAAAATTCAGTTCTGAAAAAGGTGAATCACAAGGCATCACTGTGTCTGCAGACGGGTCATGGAGAAAAAGAGGATTTTCGTCTCTTTTTGGAGTTCCGTCACTCATCGTTTGGATCAGTGGCGAGATAGTTGATGTGCTGGTGATGAATGCCAGGCAAATCACTTAGGCTCATCCGGTAAAAGTGGACAGTGTCGCTCTGAAAGCTTGCACAACACCAAATACGTGAACTACATAGGTGATGGAGATAGTAAAACTTTCAAAGGCGTCATTGACAGTAACCCCTATGGGAATTTCGAAGTAAAACAAAAGAATGTATAGACCACGTACAAAAAAGAATGGGAACACGTTTACGGAATTTAAAAAAAGGGGTGAAAGGTTTAGGAGGCAAAGGAAAATTGACGGCTAAGTTGATTGACAAATTAACCATTTATTATGGACTTGCCATACGCCGGAATCCCAACTCGTTGCAAAATATGAAAAATGATATATGGGCTACTTTGTTTCATAAAATTTCAACCGACAAAAAGAAGTAGCACAAAAAATGCTCCGCAGCGTGGTGTGATTGTCCCAGCACTCAGTCAGTAGACCATTGTACTACACCCGGATAGATATCAGTAGAAAGAATGGAGATAGAAAAGATAAAAGGTGGATGGTAAAAACGGATAAATTAGTTTGAGGTCACTCTTCTACAAATCTCTTGGATTCATTGATGAATTTTAAGAAATCCGGAAGAGGAAGAGTATGAACTATCCTGGATGCAATAAATCAATCACGTCTGCTGGTAATTATATTGACATGATCAGATTGAACGATAGAGCTGTGACCAACAACATTCCTGGAGACAGGGAAATGTGTTGAAAAGAGAACATCGTACACTTCTGATTTTGAGTCCGTATAAGTACCATCTGGTTTGAGCAGTGAGTATAGCCGAGCCATCCAATCTCTTTGGAGGGCTTTGCATAACCTCGCTGAACTCTTCTGTTCCTCCAGTTCGCTGCAGAAGGTTCTATAAGAGTCCAATTTAGATGATCTAATTTTCTTTTTATATTCCTTCCTCAGCTTTTGGTAGGCAGTCCAATCTCCTGGAAGTTTTCCGGAGTTTCGAGAGTTCGGCGTTCCACCAATGGACTGTCTTACCCTCTCTTCTCCGGGCACACCTTGTTATAACACTCGATCAAAGATCGTCCCAATGAGTTTGTGGTTTCTTCAGTTGTGCAGTTATTGTCCGGATTTTTTGAACATCACGGATTTCCTCTTTAGTGAGATCCTCATATCGTGTCCGCTTTTCGAAGATTCCGGCCTGCTGAGGTCGAGGTTGTCTCGGCCGCGAGCCTGAACTCTATATAGCGATGGTCCGACAGGGAATCTTTATCGAGTACTTTCCAACCAGTGATATGGAGGTAGTAGAGTGTGTAGTACGCTACTTCAGTCAGCGCCCAGATATAGCAAAGATGTGCCACTGATACTTCCATAAGTAGTTATTCGAACTTCAGGGAATGTAACGTTAGAAAGGACTGTCCCCTTAATCGAACTGTAATGGGAAATTTAACCTAACGATGAGCACTAGGCCAGTGTCGGTCCTTTGTTTATAAAAATTGGTATCATGAGCTTGGGCGACCTTCTGCATTGCGACTTGACTTTTTATGATTGATAAGACTTTTATTTGGTGCCTTGAAAAGCAGAAATCAAGTCAAATAACGTCAACTATGTCTGCACTCTACAATAAAAAAGTTGTATTTGTTCGTTTTAATTTTATTTTTGAAATATGCTGCTTATTTTTATCATATCAACATACATACTTACTTAAATATTTCACCACATTTGTAATGAGTAAGCAAATTAACATGGAAAAATCACAATCAAAACGTATTTCTCAGGAACTTGAAAGATAAGAACTTTCCGTTGATTGTTCATACATGCATATATATTTTCATCAACATATGCACACCGTACATACCCTACAAGACATCTGACTATCATATAAGCACTCATATTGTCATCATCACTATCCTCATCGAACTACACATTTTTGTTCTAGCCATGGGAAAGTTCTGGTAGTTTCGCCTTGTCGGTGTGATATTCTATCGCTCTTTTACCAATAGCGATTTCTTATAACTGAAAAATATATCTACTATGTTCTAAAGGCAATGCAACTTCTCATTTTTGTTCTCAACAAGTAATCAGCACTGATGGGCCAAACTACTCATTTTCGTCATCAAAAAGTAATCAGCACAAACTCCTCATTTTCGTTAAAAAGTAATCAGACTGAGGAGTTGCGTTAAAATGTTTTATTTAGAAATTATAAAATTTATATTTTTTTGTTTTCATTAAAAACTTTTACTCACCAATTCGGTGTTTCATCCACGGAGCTTCGAACTCACGAATTTTCAAGTTTTAGCCAAGCATCTACTCATTCGGCTATGGCAACCTTAAAACAACAACAGCCAAATTTCACACTAGCCACATTATAAGCAGTCAAATGAGTTGCCTTGGCGTTTAAAGTGAAGTAGATATATTTTTCACTTATATGAAATTGGTAAAGAGAGATAGAATTCACACCGAACATAGGAAAGGAATATGAAATGAAATATTTGATTTCTCCATTAAAAAATGTTGTATATGCTATTCTGATAATGCGCATGTATTAGAGACTAATAAAATACTTGTAAATGTGTTGGAATTTTTGTCGAAAGTGCTCAGCACTGTCTTGTAGGGTATTATAATACAGTAGGTTCTGTTTTTATGCGGCTTTTTTTTATGCGGTTTTGAAATAGTGCGGTTTTTTTTTTAAATTACAAAATGCATGTCGACCTATCGGGAATTATACATATAAACAAGATTCTAAGCCAGCTAAGCAAAAACTCATCACATATTACATCAGAAATGCTAACCCTACAAGTATGGAACCGCCTGCATAACTATCTAGATCAGACGTGTACATTTCCTCAAGTGACGAAAGTGATTTTACGCCAAATCCTAAACGAACGCGCAACATGTGGGTATTGTCTGATTTTATTTCTGACTTAAATTTATTTTTCGATTCTGACGTTTCTTAAATAAAGATATAATTTTCAAAAATACAATATTTTGTTTGCGCGATTTTATTTAATTATTTCAGATTTATGCGGTTTTAGCACTTTTGAAACGTATCTATAGTTTTACTATAGAACTAGTAGCTTTTTTTATGCTGTTTTTTTATGCTGTTTCTTGCGGAACGTATCTACCGCATAAAAACAGAACCAACTGTATAATCATTTCCTTACATTACAGTGACTGTACTGTAAATATTGAAACAAAGCGCGTTAACAGAAATTATGCTAATCAAAGAAATTATTTAAAATGTATGGGAACTAAAAACGAATAGGACAATTGGATTTCAGTAATATTGAACATTCCATGTTTTTTTTTTTTTAAACTTTTGTACAATAATGAATTATTTAACAAATAATTGCTTAGCAGCGCTAGCAACAAAGGCCTTCGCCTGCCTCTAAATTAAAAGTAGGTTTATAGTGGATTCCTGTGGAAATGTGTCAATGTTTTTTGGTACTGTATTATCGATGCATATTCATCGCAAAATGGGGATTTGCTAGGAGGGCACGTAGAAAAATATGTCCATGTGTTGAAATGGTGTGTCCGAGGCGTAGGCGGATGAAAGGCTTTATAAATATTTGGAATATGGATGTCAGCGGGAAGATTGAGTTTTGTTCTGGATAGATTGATATAAAAATAGTGATGTTTGTACATTTTCCAATCGTCAATTAGCTGTCTATACCTCTCTCTTGCAATTGCAGCGAAAATATCTTCTTTTTATTGCTGTTGTGTAATTGAACATTACATATGGAGTTATCGCGACGCTGTCTGCATTTGATTGCCATGTGACCAGGCAATCCAAATCTGCATTCATTACACTGAGGGAAAGCATTGATCAGAAACTGAACTTCTCTCTGCTAGCTGTTTTAAAATCGAATAAGTCTGCTTGAAAAACACACGATTTCCACATATTAGTCCCAAGGTTGACTTTTAACAGATTCGCCTTTGCAAGACTGCGCGTGATGAGCTGTAATGCGATATTTTTATTCAAAAATTTAGTCATTTTTAGCATACACTTACATATAATATTTCCGCTTACGAACTGTATTTGTTCTCTTTTCAATGAGTTTAAAAATTAATCTTGTCCAAAAGATGGAATTAACTCGTGGAAATTTTCTTGAAATGATTTATTGCGAATTTCAATGAAGATTATCGAGGCAGGGCTCTTGGTGTTGAAGCACCACACTTACTGGGTATAACGAGTTCGGACACGGTCATCCATCCTTTGCACGATTAATATCGTGAAGGCCGTAAAGGTCCGATAACGGCTGATGTGTCCAAAATAATCAATGCTGTGCGTCATTGAAAGCACAAAAATGTCGCATAACGATCGCGAGATAGAGTAATCGACATCGTTGGGCATTAGTGGACCAGCATACATTCAATATTGCTTGAATATTTGGTCGTCAAGAAGATTTGTTCTCGCTGGAGTCTAAAATATCGTAATAAGTGACGAATCTTGCTCCTATGCATATGAGCCGGAAACAAAAGAGCCATCGACGGTATGGATGTTCCAAAATGAGCTTAACCTAACCAAAGTTGTTTGTGGAAAAGCATCTCAAAGCAAATCGTCATCTACTTTTGCGGAAAATCTGATCATCTCGCAACTGTACACTAAATCAACTTGAATCATTCAATTCTGAGTGGTACACAACCATTTTCTTGCCATGAAAACCAGCCGCCGAAGACAAATCAGCCACGAGTTATTCACCAAGACAATGCGTAATCTCAAATAGGGGTTCACACAAAAGAGTTTTTAACACTCAAAAGATCGAATTAATACGTCTTCCTCCTTACATCCTCCAAGGAGAATATTTGAAAAACAATAAAGCTATTTTCATTATTATCTTACTGTGTTTTCCTTATTGGGTGCAAAATCTACAATCTCCAATGTCAGAAACAAAAATGTGTCTACCCTTCATTGTTATGTTCCAATTAAACATTGTGTGCTTGTTGTTGTGGACTACTCAGTCGTTTCAAGATTATCGAGTGACTCAAATCCTTAGTACGTCTGCATCTTATTGCTCATTCTCCAAATCCACGTAATTATTAGTCTTCTTATGCCCATGGCAATTTTGATTAAGCGTCACAAGAAATTTCGACTTGAGTCTTTGATAACTCAAAATTTGTGGCGTCCTTAACGAGTCGCCGTATTGGTTGTCAATCAAAAATGCCTGATTTTAGCTGATCAGTACTAAGCCTTGCACCGCCGCGACATCGACACTATGAATTGTCAACGATAATCTGGGGTATATTTCTGCACGCTTACTGGACTTGTTGTGAAAAGTAATCTGCGGGCTCAGGTTGCTAAATCATTGTGATCAATCCTCTGTTTTCCAATTTGCCATAAGTTTTTTATGGGGTTAAAATCTGGAGATTGTAGGAGCCAAGGCCCTTTTTAGTGGAATTTCACACTGGACACATGGCAACATTATGAACTCTATTATAGTTTTCGTAAACATACTATTTATCCATTGTGTCATTGATAGTATGAACAGGTCCCAGACCAGCAGCGGAAGAACATCCCCAGACCATAGCATGGAGTCTATACTTGACTGCCGTAAAACAGGACGGTTTTTGAATACGTTTGCCAGGATATACGGCTCCTAAAACACTCAGGCTAAAAAGTCCATTGTATTTAAAACTCTGGAAAGGGGGTAGATAGTCAAGGAGGGAAGGAGAAAAGTATCAGAGAAAGATATAGGAAAGAATAGAGACCGAGATAGAGATAGTTAGTTCTGTGAGAATTTTCCAGAGTCTTTGACAAATCTGTAAATATCCTCCAGTTTTAGAGAACGAATATTACTCATTCTTATGACATCGGAACTCAAAACTCGTAGCCGTGCTCTAGCAAAGGCAGGACACTCACAGAGAAAGTGCTCAGTGCTATCCGCCTGCTCCAAGCATTACAGGCACATTGGGTCCTCAATGATTCCAATGTTGACCCCATTTCATATGATGACCCCATGGGTTGTGTCCTGTAATGATACCAACCATCAACCGAACGTCTTTCCTTCTAAGTTTTAGTAGTAAGTTTGACAGTTTTCTGTTCGGAGTTGTCACAAAACACTTTGCAGTTCTGCAGCGTTCTATGTAAACCGGACCATCGCTCTGTATGTAGATTGCCTACATAATCGCTGATCCAATTCATGATTCCTGCGGAACTGATTCCGATTATTGGCTCTGGCCCTTGCCCCCACCGCTGATCCACGGTTGGCCAATTCGTTGGCAATTTCGTTTCCTTGAACACCGACACTCCGGAACCCATATAAGTACAAGCCTGTTTTGTCTTGCGACAGAATTAAGCCTCTTCTTACATTCTTGAACATTCTTTGAGGTTTGCTTCAAGTTCTCCACGGCCTTCAGTGCAGCCTGATTGTCACTGAAAACTCCAATCTGTTTCCCGCTCCATCTCCTCTCGATTATCCATTCGGCTACTTTCAGGATGGCAAAAACTTCTGTTTGGAAAACATTTGCCATTTCTCCCATAACATAGTGATACTTATTACTATCGTTTAAGTACCATCCGGCTCCATACCCTATTTCATTCTTGGACTCATCGGTAAAGAAAATATCAGTCAAACCTGCTTGAATGCATTCTGGATTGCTCCATTGCGGGAGCAACAAATTTCCTTCCAAATGAAACTGTGGGTGTCAGGTCGTCTTTGGGTGCCAAAAACAGTGGATACTGCTAAGATAGCAACTTAAAGATTTTTCTGTGCCCCGAAGTTCCGTCTTCGTTCCAGAAACCATATTTATGGAGTCTACACATTGCTTTTATTGCTTCCCGTTGTATCTTAAGATTCAGGGGGAGCAAATCAAGCATAGCATTTAGGGCATCACCAGAGGTTGTACTCATGGCACCGGTGATGCATATACATACACTTCTTTGCATCCTGTATAGTTCCCGGATTGTGGACTTAACCATGCTCCGTCGTCACCAGATCACAGAAGTGTGCTGGGTATATCCCTAGGACCACAGCAGGTTTCAGACCCCAGGTTTTACCAAAGGCTCTGCGGCATTGCTGAAAAATCCTCAATGCGCGATTCACCTTCAGTGAAACGTGTGTCTCCCAAGTCGGCTTCTTATCCAAGATTACTCCTAGATATTTAACTTCATCGGAAAGACCTTTTCGCTTACTTATCAGCGGTTTCCTTTTAGGTCGGTAGCTACGCAAATCAGCAGTAGCCAGACGATCGGTGACATTTCTTGAGCAGAAACGCAACGTCAGCCCTTTTACCAATTGTGGATCACTTTTAAAGTGATATTTTCTTATATTTCTTCCAATCGTACGGCCACTTTTTCGCATTTTTTATTTTTGTTCGGCCTCTGGGATGTACTATTGGTTTTGTCGGTTTCCACTTAAATACATTTGAACATAATTCTTAAATAGAGGGCTTCTGTATATTATACAAGGTAGCGCATCGAAAGATGTATAATTTTTGCAAATAGCGTCGGGCATCAAACAAATTTGACACTTGTGAATAAGACAGTTGCAGCATAAAAACATACAAGCAATGGAGCGCGTGGAGGTCAAAATAAAGATTTGCTCACTCAAGTTAATTTTTTGTTATTTAATAAAAAAGTTATTTCAAGAAAGAATAAGTTGATGAGAAGAAATTACGACAATTGTACGCTTCGTGGCAATGAAATTGAACAAGTCGAAGATTTTACCTACCTAAGCGGTGTAATATCTGCTGAGAATAGTCCGGAAAAGGATGGTCAGAATAAATAAAGCAACTGGCGCATATGCTCATCTGCGCCAAATCCGGAACTCATCACAAATACAAAAATGAGGCTATTTAAATCAAACGTCTCCTCAGTACTGCTCTATGAATGCGAGACCTGGCTTCTAACCGACCATCTAACCGAAAAAAATCAAAGTTTTGTAAACAGATATCTCCGACGTATTCTCAAGGTTTTGTAGCCAAACGTCATCAGCAACGATGAGTTATGTAAACTGTGGAACTTGCAGCCAATGACTAACGTTTCTGTCATTTTGCGAGGTGTTTTCATAGCGTGCACTGAGTACTACTTTGCCGTGAGATACATATGAAATTTCACGCATATTCCACGACAATGCATTTTTTTATGGATTTTGACAGTCATTTCAAGTGAAACGCAAACTTAGAACTATGCCTAAAAGAAAAAATGTCTAACGCTATGTTCCGGCTGCAAATATTTTGCTCCACGCTACTGTACTAAATAATATAAATACTAATTTTCATTTTATTTAAAATGTGAAAATGTGATTTCCAACTTACCATTTACGATGATAATGAAAATGATCGACACGAAAATCAGGTTTAATCCACATTTTGATGACATTGTTTAACAACAGCAACAACAAAAAAGTATTCACGCGATAATACTAAATTGCAGTTCATCAACACGTTTTAACCGCGAGAAAGCGAAAAACACAGAAACACACTTTAGTATTTACTTAGTTCGACGAGGGTTTAAATTGATTGGCGCTGACGGTTGATGCCGATAGGAATTGTTGACTTTCAGTTGGTTACCGAGAGATCAGGCCCAAGCGATGTATGTATGTTCGCTTGCAGGTAAACTCACGTTAGACCACAGAACTGCTAAGCGACCCGTAACCGACTGCACAAATTCAATTCAATTCAACTGTTGTTTATATGTGAAATACCAAGCACCAGGATGTGTAGATGTGTGGATGTGTGGATGCTATGTTGCGGTTTCAAGGCTAAAGAGCGTATCGTTGTGACTGAAAAATTTTCAAATTTCCACAACAAACGTGGAACGACTACGCACCAAAAATTCCCCAAACCACACAAACACAATGACACTATGGCGTTCTACAAAGGACTAGCCGTGGAAAACCTAATTCGTAGCAGGTTGCGGCATATCGTGAAATAGGATTGTACGGCGAATTTCGCTTTGGTATTGGTACTGGCGCGGCGGTGCTGGCAGTAGTTGGCCGCCTTTTCAGTGGGTTTTTTCTCCTCTTCCTTTAATTTGGCTATTTGGCAGTGTACAGAAACGAAAGCAGCAAAATTTCCGCTCTTTTCCTAGCACGAGCTTACTATTGTAGTTGTTTGCGTTAGTTTTGTTGCTTTTAGAGTATTCGGTGGGTATTTCTGCAAGAAGCACGTCAATATTTCGATTTAGTCCTTGTGCGCGTTGCGTGTACGTTGCAAACGGGTACCGGTAGAGCAAGTGTAACGGTATTTAAATTTGACGCTTTTCGCTTCAAATGATGCTTTGTTTTTTTTTTTTTGTTTTTACCCGCACATTTCAGCTTTAGCTGGAAAACCTAAATGAAAACAAAGGATTTTCCGCACCGAATCAGCCCGATGAACCGTCAACAGACACAACACACAAGTCCACCACCAAAAACGTCCTCAATGCGTAACTTTCGTTTTGGCGCTTCAGTTTGCCTTTATCGTAGCGCGGCGTTTTGTCGACACACTCTTTTTTGGCTTCGACTCCGACACTTTTTTATTCACTGCCAATTATTTTTTCCACATTTTGCTTTAACTTCACTCAATTCAATATGATTTGTATGCTTTTAACCGGATTCTCACTTTATATTTGCGTATTTTCCGTTGGAGATTGCTTCGATTTAGATATTTTTTCAATGTATTCCTTATTTTTTCTCGTTGATTGGCGCTGATTTATTCAGGATTTTTCCCACATTTTTTGTTTGCTTTTATATTTTTTTTTCGTAGAATTCACTATTTGCATTTGATTTCAATATTTTGGTTGTTATTTCTTTGTTAATCCTTTCTATTCTCGATTTTCAAGCCAAAAAGTCAACTTACATGGGTATGGCGTGATGAAACTATTGTTTTTGATCTGAAAAAAAAAAACACAGAATTAAAAGTCATTACCAGAAAATTTAAATGGAAATAGTTATGACTATCCCTAAAACTTTGAAGGCAATTCTATCAAAATATTACATATCGAGGCATTTACTTCATAGACTATTGACCGAAAAGTAAATCCACAATAAATATGGTTTCTGGCACGAAGATGGAACTTCGGGACACAAAAAAATCTTTAAGTTGCTATATGAGCAGTATCCACTGTGATGATACCCACTGATACCCACAGTTATATTTGGAAGTAAATTTGATGTCAGATTTCCATTGCGTGAGCAATGGAGCAATCCAGAATGCATGCAGGGAGGTTTGACGGATATTTTCTTTACCGATGGGTCCAAGAATGAAATAGGGTCTGGAGCCGGATGGTACTTAAACGATAGTAATAAGTATCACTATGCTATGGGGGAAATGGCAACTGTTTTCCAAACGGAAGTTTTTGCCATCCTGAAAGTAGCCGAATGGATAATCGAGAGGAGATGGAGGGGGAAACAGATTTGAGTTTTCAGTGACAATCAGGCTGCACTGAAGGCCCTGGAGAACTTGAAGCAAAGCTCAAAGATTGTTTAAGAATGTAAGAAGAGGCTTAATTCTATCGCAAGGTAAAACAGGCTTGTACTTATATGGGTGCCGGGACACTCTGATGTTCAAAGAAACGAAATTGCCTACGAATTGGCCAACCGTGGATCAGCGGTGCCCCCACAAGGGCCAGAGCCAATAATCGGAATCAGTTCCGCAGGAATCATGAATTGGATCAGCGATTATGTAGGCAATCTACATAAAGAGCGATGATCCGGTCTACATAGAACGCTGCAGAACTGCAAAGTATTTTGTGACAACTCCAAACAGAAAACTGACAAACTTTCAACTAAAACTTAGAAGGAAAGACGTTCGGTTAATGGTCGGTATCATTACAGGACACAACCTATGGGGTCAGCATATGACCACCATTGGAATCATTGAGGACCCAATGTGCCTGTAATGCTTGGAGCAGGCGGATAGCACTGAGCACTTTCTCTGTGAGTGTCCTGCTTTTGCTAGAGCACGGCTACGAGTTTTGCGTTCCGATGTCGTGAGTACGAGTAATATTCGATCTCTAAAACTGGAGGATATTTACAGATTTGTCAAAGACTCTGGAAAATTCTCAAAGGACTTACTATCTCTATCTCGGTCTCTATTCTTTCCTATCTCTTTCTCTGATACTTTTCTCCTTCCCTCCTTGACTATCTACCCCCTTTCCAGAGTTTTAAATACAATGGGCTTTTTTAGCCTGAGTGTTTTAGGAGCCACCAAATCTCCTGGTGCTTCTTGGCTCGACCTTTTCAAATTTCAATTTCAAATCCACAATATAAAATAAAGTAGAGCTTAGCACACTCGCTACCAATAGATTTGAATGTAATTTTTAAACTAAAGCCACTTAAACAGATTTTTTCAAATTGCAACGGTTACGCGCCACGGCCTAACTAACCCGCATCATGAGCGCAGCCCTCATGACGTACAGGTAAACTTTGCTTTGATGCCGGGACATGAAAAGTAAGAGTTTTTTGTGAACTGCCCAGTTCTAAAAAACAGCGCTAGTCGAGGTGGTGGCTTAGGTAAAGTAAAGCTATTTTTTTCTATTCAAAGGGTGGTAAAGAACTTCCAATCCTCAGGTGATTTTGTCTCCAGGCGGCGTTCAGAACGACCCTCCATATTAAGAAGTCGGGGAAATGCGTAACGTTTTACAGATTGTTCATCAAAATCTGAAAAAGGTAGCCAAAAATGTAAGAGGGAATTGTAATAAGTAACGGCACTAACGCTGCATTCGGATAATTTTGAAAAGAGAAGCTTACGCGGTCATATCGCGCATAGTAAGCCGTTCATATCTCATTAATAGGCAAACGCGCATTGCTTTTGCAAAGAATCATAAAGGGTTTTCCAATAAAAAGGTGAATAGCTCGAAAGGCTTATAAAGTCCAATTAACACAAGAACTCAAGCCCGTCGATCATCAACAACGTCGTGTCTTTGCTGATTGGGTCGTTGAAATGCATGAAAATGATCCGGAATTCCGTCGAAAAATCATATTGAGTGATGAGGCCCATTTCCACCTCGGTGGCTTCGTCAAAAAGCAAAATTGTCGGATCTGGAGCTCAGAAAATCCAAGAGTTATTGTTGAGAAGCCTCTCTATCCTCAACGTGTGACTGTTTGGTGCGGTTTATGGTCGGGCGGAGGTCATTGGACCTTACTTTTTCGAAAATGAAGCTGGAGCAACAGTTATGGTGAATGGATTGCGCTATCGAGAGATGAATAACGATTTTGTATGGCCGGAATTAGATGGTATTGATCTGAACAGCGAATCGAAAGAAAAGTACGGCACTCGATAGAAAGAATTTGATGCCTACGGTGAAGCACGGCATGAATGGAATGTATTGAACCGATTATGGACAAATATGTTTACCTTACCATTTTAAAGTCTAATTTGAAGCAAAGAGCTGGAGAATTGGGTTTAGTAAACCATACTGCTGACATTGTAAAGCTTTGGTTGCTTTATGATATTCCCAAACAGCTTCGAACACCGCCACAGTCCACAGGCCTAAACCCGATAGAGCACCTATGAGATATAATGGAGTAAAGAATACGACAACGCAAAATTACTTCGAAGATAATACGGAAACTGCCAGGTCTGCCAAAACTGCCAAAACATCTAGCAGAACTTTTGCAATGGATAGTCTTTATATAGGTAAAGCGTTTTTTAATAAGACGTGTTATTTCGATATTCAAAGAAAAAATGCAATTTTTTAATATAAATGATCGGATGTTTATTTTATTATAAAATGGAAGGTATGCCGTTAATAGTGGAAAATAACATCAGGCAAATGACCACCACGACCACGCTTACAGGACAATATCCTTTTCATGAAATTTTCCATAACTGAATTGCAAAGTGGCTGCCCTATGTCCTCGATAGCCTCACGAATTCCATCTTTGAGGTCTTGAATTGACCCTGGGATGTTGGCGTAGACCTTTTCTTTCACGTGGCCTCAAAGAAAAAAGTCACAAGGCGTTAAATCAAAAGATCTCGGTGGCCAATTGTGATCACCTCTTCGAGAGATAACACGGTCCGGAAACTTTTTCCGTAAAAGATCAATGGTTTCGTTGCTTGTGTGGCACGTAGCGCCGTCTTGTTGAAAATAAACGTTGTCCAGATCAATACCATCCAATTCCGGCCATAAAAAATCGTTAATCATCTCTCGATAGCGCAATCCATTCACCTGTAACACTCGTTATTGGAAAAACCTTTACATATAATTGGCGCGTACACCCTTTTTGGCTGTTTGGCCGAGCTCCTCCTCCTATTTGAACGTTCGCAATTTATGAACTTTTAAATCAATTTTAATTAACCATAGGCGGAAATGTGATAATTTTAAAAATCTAAAAACTTTTTTTACACAATAGTTTACTTTGTGTACTTATTTCTTGCAGCAGCTGTGTGTATCCCTTGGTTCTTGTTTATTGTTGCTTTTACTCCCTTGTCACGCTCATCATTCCAGGCTTCCTCAAAGTATTAGCCTCATTAATTTATTTAGAAAGACAAAAACGAAAAAGAAAAACAAATTAAATCCGCTATTTTATACGTGTCAAAATAACTCGTATGTCCTTTCCAGCATTTCGTGCGTCTCAGCTCTCTCGCTCTAACTCTATACAGGCACTCTTTATCTCCATATTGCCTGCCGTCCTTATGTTTCACTCTCCGATGTTACTATTATCTTTCATCATTTGTGACAACCGAGGTCCAATTCGACTGTGAGGGTTTTTAAAATGTAAGACACGCTCAGAGCGCCGCATAGAGAACAAAATAAGTGCATATATTGACTATTCTATGTTGATTAGTGCGCAATGTCAAAGAATTAATGAGAAAGCAAACCATCATTGCAAGCAGTTCACGTACCTCTATGTATGCATGTGTGTGCGTATCTTTGTTGGATGTGTGTGTAGATGAAAACAAAAAGCAACAGCGTCGATGTTGTCAATGTTGAAAAAGTGGATAAGAAAGAATGTGCAGCAGAAGCAGAGTGTGTACCACATGGCAGTTTCCAATAGTATATAAGTACTGTGTAAATATACAGTACCTTGCCAAAGAATTATAATCATTTGAGCTTTCGATTTTAAGTTGGATGAAATGTGAAAATACTTCAATGTTGCAAAACATTGCACACCACATCAATTTATTACTTTTGGTAGGGTAAAAAAACATTTTTTTATTAGAGAATCCATATTACTCAGATAGAAAGCTACTCAATCTACGAGAGTTGCCTGATTTGAGTTCAATATTTTTTGTTAGGTTGCCACATCTGTGATTAAATTTTCTACCAAAATTGTATCATCATTGCTTAGCATTTGTAAATTTTTTTAATTCTGAATTCGACCGAACATTCATCAAATGCATCATTACGTCAGGCGAGACGTGGGTTTATAAGTGCGACACGCAATCCAGACATCAGGCGAGTGAGTGGAGAGCTACGAATGAACCAAGACCAAACAAAACCTCGTCGTTTTCAGTCAAACAAGAAAGCGATGCTCACGGTTTTCATGGATTCCAGTGTTGTAAAAATTTATGACAGAAGGTCAGATTGCTCTTTTTCTTAATTGGCGCGATAACCGCTTACGCGATTTTGGCCGAGTTTAGCAAAGCGCGCCAGTGGTTTCTTTTTCGTGCTAACCGGTGCCAATTGGTTACACCAAGTGAAGCCAAGTCCTTCTCCACCTGACCTTTCCAACGCAGAGGAGACCTTCCTCTGCTACCACCAGCTGGTGCCGCATCGAATACTTTCAAAGCCGGAGCGTTTGTATCCATTCGGACGACATGACCCAGCCAACGTAGCCGCTGGAACTTTATTCGCTGCGCTATGTCTATGTCGACGTAAAGCTCATACAGCTCATCGTTCCATCGCCTGCGATATTCGCCGTTGCCAACGTGCAAAGGTCCAAAAATCTTACGCAGAATCTTTTTCTCATACACTCCAAGCGTCGCTTCATCGGATGTTGTCATCGTCCAGCCATACGTTAGGACGGGCATGATGAGAGTCTTGTAGAGTGTTAGTTTTGTTCGTCCAGAGAGGACTTTACTGCTCAGCTGCCTACTTAGTCCAAAGTAGCACTACTTGACAAGAGAGATTCTACGTTGGATTTCCTAAATAAACGTTGCTGGTTCCTAAATAAACGAAGTCTTTTACAACCTCGAAATTATCACTGTCTACGTGACGTGGGTGCCGATACGCGAGTGCGCCGACTGTTTGTTTGAAGACAGGAGGTACTTCGTTTTGTCGTCGTTCATCACCAGACTCATTCGCTTTGCCTCTTTATTCAGTTTGGAAGCAGTTTTCAGGCAGAACTAACAGCGCGATTGTTAAGGCCGATGATGTCAATATCATCGGCATCCTCCAACAATTGTACGCTCTTATAAAATACTGTGCCTGAGGGTTAAAGAAGTCATATTAACATCAGGTCAAAGAAGTCACATGACAGCGAGTCACCCTGTCTGAAACCTCGTTTGGTATCAAACGGCTCGGAGAAGTCCCAATCAGATTGTTAATAAAGACTATTATTTGGGCGTTATGAGACGTTTACGAGAAGCAATTCGCCGAAAAAATTCTTAGCGAAGAACGAAAACAATACCACCCAACAGTCTTCGAATTCATCTGACATGGCTTCCTGCGATTTTGTTCTGGTTAATCGAATCAAAAAACCACTATCGGTAAAGAGATTTAACACGTTCCCACGACAGTCGGTTCTACGTTTCTGAAACGATCCGGATTTATAGGACTGTCAAGGACTGTCACTCCAGCAGCATTCCCCGTACATTTGTGGGGAATGTTTTAGCTCCTAGTGACGCTCAAGCATGCATGTTGTTGTCGGCTTTTGCATGATGGAAATCAAAAATTTTAGATATTAGCGACACGCACGCATATAAGCTGCAGAACATGCATGCTTGAGCGTCACCAGGAGCTATTTATGCTGCTACAACAACAACAATAATAACAACAACGAGATTTAACAGCCAAAAGGAAGTAATGGAAAAATCTCTTTATCTCTGAAATCTCATATGTCGAAAAAAGATTTCCAGAAACGTTTCGGGAGCTAGATCAAAAGCTGGCATAAAAGCGTTGCAGTTAACGAGAAGTACTTTGAAGGCGATAATATCACTTTTAAAGTACCTATAAGCTTGTAGTTTGAATTTTCTAAATGTATCCCGCGAACTTTTTGATCAAGTTGGCATATGTTATCAGTTGAACAAGTGGAGAGCAGGCGACCAAATATAAATTCACGGAAATCGTCGGTTCGAACTAGCAAGTGAGCACTTACTCTTTTGTCCCCAGCGAATGCTGAAAGCGAAAAATACGAATACGGTGAATACAGAAGTGCAAAGCTGCAAATGGTTTTGTTTAATTAAAATTGATATTTTAATTCATTTTCAAAGACCGTAAACGTACGAGCACCGGCTGTGTTGATTTTTATCGTACCTCAGTTTCACAAGCTAAACTTACAACTCAAGTGACGTGGAATCTAAAGTTCTCCCCAACATTTTTTTTTTCACCATACCTATCAAGCAAACCTTGAAACCTCGTCCTTGGCAGTACGTCCATCCCAAGACTTTTATGGGGAATATTTAAATTGATAAGATCTAATAAAGAAGTACAATCTGAAGAGCCACTCGCAAAATTAAAAGGACAGTGATAGTACAGTTCTCCTAGCTTCTATGGTCTTAAGGCTTATTAGAAGCAAGCTACAATTACAAGAACGCGTAGGCTCAGGAAAATTCAAAGAATTTAAGAAATACCTTCTTACGGGTGTAGTACAATGGTCTACTGACTGAGTGCTTGGACTTGTCCAAACCCCCACAAATCTAATCTAACCTTCTGAGCACGCTCGATGTGATTAATAGAATTACTATGACATGGTCTCAAAAGAAACGAAAAGTTTTCGGAGAATTAAAGAAAGCCAACCGCCGCAGACGAATCATCCTTTCCATCCATTCCCATAACAGCCGGAATGGCTAGAGTTTTCCCGACCAAGGGCTGCAGCTATAACAACCTAGCCCTGTCTAGTATGCTGAACCTCACCCCTTCTTCTGTCTATGGACACTATCATAGTTCCTGACAAGTGGAAAGCAGGTAGGGTAGTCTCACTATTGAAACCTGGGAAACCCGCTAACCAAGTGGCGTCTTATCGTCCGATAACTCTCTTTTTCTCAGTTTTGAAGACACTTGAGGTCCTCCTTCTACCACTCTACACGAAACACTCGACTCCAGCTCCCCATCAGTATGGCTTTCGTAGAGTGGATAGTACCACCACAGTATTCGCCGCTATAAAAACCTAGATTCACCTCTGACTTAAACAAAACCGCCCCTGCGAGAGGACTGTCCTAGTAGCGTTGGACCTGTCGAATGCTTTCGATACAGTCAGCCACTCTACGCTACTAGATGTGGTATTCAACTGTCTACTCTCTCGCGAACTATCTAAGCCGTCAGCATTCGTCTGCCATTTTTCGAGACCAAAACTTAAAACAGAAGAAGATAAAGTAAGGTGTGCCGCAGGGTGGGGTCCTTTTACCCTTGCTTTTCAACTTCTACATCTCGAAGCTCCTCTAAACACCAGAGAGAGTTTCACTGGTCTCCTACGCTGACGATTGTTCAATAATGGCATGCGGCAATGACCACTTCTTCAACGTTTACCCACGCCTGAAGAAGATGTTGAAGTTGCAGCTGGTTTTGTAGGTATCGACTTATTAGTGGTAAAAGTTTTTTGAGAATTGGTTCAAACGAGTGTAGTAGTTACATATATTCACTACCAAGGGGAATATTTTACAAAACAATTAAACTATTATACTTTTTATGCACAACTAATTACAAGTGAATCATTGAGAGTATTACCCATCGCTACCTACTAATATACTTTTTCCCATCTTTCTGGTAGATCTCGTATACCGTCGTATACCTATCCACGGATCAAGCCATTTTTTGATGTCTTCATATTGGGTTGGGGAAAAAGAAATGTCGTATTTGTGATCGAAATTTCACGCTTTATTTAACGTACTTAGAATTATCCGATTCAGGTCAAATATGCCCCGTTTTGTTCGCAAACTTGTTGCCATTTAGAAGGCAACTTCATTATCCCCCCTTTATAAAACCCCCCATCCTTATTTGCAAAAAAACTCAGACAACCAGTTTTCGCAAGCCTCTTTTGAGGCCAACTTGGTATCACCAAGGGCGTTTTGCATGGACCGGAAGAAATGATAGTCACTTGGTTCCAGGTCCGGACTATATGGTGGGTGCGATAGGACATCCCATCCGAGCGCCCGTTGCTTCTGGCGGGTCATCAAAGATGTATGAGGACGAGCGTTGTCCTGGTGGAACACAACACCATTCCTATTGACCAATTCTGGCCGCTTCTGGTCAATCGCCTGCTTCAAACGGTCAAGTTGCTCACAGTAGAGGACCGAATTAAGGGTTTGACCATAGTTGAGCAGCTCATAGTGGATAATTCCCTACCAATTCCACCAAACACACAACAAAACCTTCCTGGCGGTCAATCTGGGCTTGGCGATGGTTTGGGCCGGCTCGTCGCTTCTCGACCACTATCTTTTTTGCTTGGCGTTGTCGTACGTGATCCACTTTTTATCGCCAGTCACCATCCGCTTCATCAGCTAGACCATGTGCCACCGATCGGAACAGATGATAATCGGACGGCGGAATATCTGGAGAATATGGCGGGTGGGGTAGGATTTCCCATTTCAGTGTTTCCAGGTACGTTTTAGCGGGTTTGGCAACATGAGGCCGAGCGTTGTCATGCTGTAGAATCACTTTTTCATGCCTCTCCGCGTATTGCGGCCGTTTCTCGCGCAGTGCTCGGCTCAATCGCATCAATTGAAGTCGATACCGATCCCCAGTGATGGTTTCGCTTGGTTTTAACAGTTCATAATAAATAACGCCAACTTGGTCCCACCAAATACATAGCTTAACCTTCGCAGCGTGAATATTCGGCCGAGGCGACGACGAAGAAGCATAGCCGGGACTGCCCGGACATGACTTTCTTTTCTTTGGATTGCTGTAATGAATCCATTTTTCATCACCCAGTTGTCACAGGCGAAAAAACGACGTTCAACATCCCTTGGTTTTAACTCATAAGGAACCCAAGGCCTCTGTTTCTGAATCATTCCCAAAGCATGCAATCGCTTGGAAATGGATTGACGGGTAACTCCTAATATTGTTCTTGCGTTTGACACGGATCCTCATTGAGCAATGCCTCCAATTCAGCGTCTTCGAAGGTTTTTGGCCTTCCTTCACGCGGACGGTAACATTAAAATCACCGTCTTTGAAGCGACGGAACCAATCTCGGCACGTTGTTTCGCTTAAAGAAGCATCTCCATAAACTTTTTGTAGCTCTCGATGCGCTGCAGCTGCCGTTTTTTTCGAATGAAAGAGGAAAATCAACACTTCCCGCAAATGACGATTATTCGGCACAAAATCAGACATTTTCAGAAAACCAAAAGTTTAAGATACCACAACAAAATCACTAATGTGTCGAAGCAGTTTGTTTACGATATGTCTAAGCTTGGTTTATGACGTTTAGGTTATATTAGAATCGACTAGCACACACTGCTGGCGGCATCTATTGACAAACAGCGGGAACTTAATTGCGCACCTAATATTATTGAACTCTGGTTGCATTATTAGGCGCAAAATATAAAAGGCAACCCTCGCATAAAAGTTAGCTATTTGTCGTGTATATTTCACCGTTGCAATTCAGTTTGAAACATTTGTTTGAACAATTTAACGCAAATCAGAGCGTTTACCTAAGTATTATACTAAATAGGTACTAAGAAACATTTTATTTATGAAATAAATATCACTACGTGACTTCGTGTTAATATTTATTTACTTTGCACGAAAAGTGGCTGGAAATGATTCATTAAATTAAATAAATTGGCGCCAAATTCGTATAAATTGTGGGAAATCGTGTAGGTAATGCATTATTCTCAGGACAAAAAATCACGTAGCAGATGGCGTTTTTGTATTAGCTGGCAGTATATTTTTCTGAGAGGTCTGATTGACTGCAAAGTTTTTCGAATTATTCCGTAAGGCAAAGCTTCCTACTCTAACTACTTCAATCAGTATCAATGTAACATAGGGTGATTCAAGAGCAATGGAGATCTTAGACAGCACTTATTTATGAAATGCCAATTTTTTTTCGCGAATTGGTACTACAGACTTTAGTAAACTTAGTTTGTTTGTTTTGTTTATTAACAGTAATAGAAGCCCCGCCAGTGTAGGGCATATCACCGGTCATCTTCGTCTAGCTCATCTAAAGGTACGCCCAGGAAACTGATGCTGCTTCGACGGGTTGGGTCCAGAGGGAGAGTGGTGTTAGATGAGTCGGTTTTAGAGGGCATGTGAAAAGGTGGTTAGTGTCGTGCGGGGTGCCTTCACATGTAAACTTAGTAATAGAGCGATACTCAGTGGAACAACGAGTAAAAGTGATCCGAAAGTTTTATGAAAATGGTCGTGCAAGAAGTGTACTTCGCAAATTGCGCATGAGCAAAATTGCCGAGGTACTGAAAATCCACATGTCATTAACGAAAAAAGCTACACATCCTCAACGAGGCATTGTTTGATGTGACTTTTAGACTAGAGGGGTCATCGGACCGTACTTCTTTGAAAATGATACCGGTAACGCTGTTGCAATGAACGCAGTTATTGTGACATGATAACAAATTTTTTAAGGCTTGAATTAGATTACATGAACTTGGGCAATATGTGTGGAAAATCTTCACTAGGTTCTGAAGAAATTGAAATTATTTTAAAAAACATTACTTAGGGAAGCGCGAAATAAAACGAATATTGCCTGTTTACGTAATAAAAAAAGGAAAATGTGGTTTCAACAGGACGGTGCCACTTGCCACATAGCGCATGAAAATGTATTGCCAGTTGGGTCGTGGTAGACATTTAGCGAATATTGTCAGAATCAGGTTTAAAGCTTCTTTCTAACCCCTGTGAGCGGGAAGTGGACCGTGTTAACTTCGTTACTGGTACAGGTTTTCTTATTTTTTATTTTTTATTTTTTATTTTTATTTTTTTATTGTATTTTATTTTTAAAAGCTTACATGATAATAAAATTATAAGTAAGCTCAAGCAAACGCAGCGCCAGCAGCAGAGGCTTTCGGCTGGCTGATTGGATCAGATACGACGGAGTAGGTCGTTGTCCTTCAGAAATTTTTAAATTTTTTTAATGTTATCCTAAGTGGCATCTTTTAAAAGTAGAAGATGATCTGTGTTGCTGAAGTAGTGATGCCTTTGAGAAGCAAGTTCTGGGCAGGATACCAGTAGATGATGCACACTGACTGTGCCTTGGCAGAAGAGACAGGTGTTGGATGTATTAACCTGTAATAAGTGTACGCTAGTTATTATGGTGTGCCCAATACGGAGTCGTGTGTATGGGGTAATGTGGTTGGTGGGTACCTATGATGGATAAGCAGGTTTTGTACGTTTGGGGTTAGTATTCGAATAACGGTGTTTATAATACGAACATTCACGAAGTAACTTAGTTTAGTCTGTTCATGAATAAGTCGGTACATGTCGCTGGGTAGGATGACTTCTGATGTGACTGTTCGTGTAATGGAAATGTCGTTGGCAATTGTATCTGCCAATATGTTACCCTGGATGCCGGAGTGCCCAGGTATCCACATAATTTTGATGCTACTACGATGGGTAATTAGTATGTTTTCAATACAGTCGATGATTTTTCTTGATTTTTTTTTTGTGGTTTGGCAGTGGACCGGTGAGCAACGTGCGTACGCAATCGAATCGTATTTCAAGGCCAATGATTCGTATGCAAGTGCTCGTCGTAGAATTTGTTCGCATTTCAATGTTCGACGTTTACGTGCCGTTATTGGCCACCTAAAGAACACAACTTAAAAAAATAATAATAATAATTGGCGCGTACACTTCTGTTAGGTGTTTGGCCGAGCTCCTCCTCTTATTTGTGTCTTGATGTTGTCCCACAAATGGAGGGACCTACAGTTTCAAGCCGACTCCGAACGGCAGATATTTTTATGAGGAGCTTTTTCATGACAGAAATACACTCTGAGGTTTGCCATTGCCTGCCGAGGGGCGACCGCTATTAGAAAAATGTTTTTATTAATTTTGCTTTCACCGAGATTCGAACCAACGACCTCTCTGTGAATTCCGAATGGTAATCACGCACCAACCCATTCGGCTACGGCGGCCGCCAAAGAACACAACTTACTATATATTTAAACAACGTCATCCCAAAGTGATGGTTTGGTAAATCCACTTGTCGAGGGCAAGCAATTTCTGTGGACGGTGTGTCATACCGGCGCATGCTGAACTATTATTTTATGCCAATAGCAAAGAAAACAGCCTTCCACCACACATGGTTCCAGAAAGATGACGCCACGCCGCAGACAACTAGAGACCAAGGTGCTACTGCGTGCTTGCTTCCCTAGCAAACTTGTAAACTATTTCGGCGACATATTCTGTCCCACCCGGTCACCCGATCTTAGCCCTATGGATGTTTTCTGTGCGGTTACCTCAAAAGTAAAGCCTATGAAAGAAATCTAGCGAGCGTTTCAGCACTAAAAAAATATATCGTTCACAAATTTAATGGCATTCCGACATTACTTCCCCAGTGATTGGAGGGTGTGCGGAGGTCAGATTCCGAGAGTGCATCTGACATAACAGTCAACATTTAGAGGAAATAATTAAAAAAAAAATTAAATCCTCACATGTCTTCTTTGTAATAGGTATTAAAATAAACTTATGTATATCAGTATTAATTTTTTTTTTAATTTAGCTTTTAATTTCTAACTCTACCACCCCACACCCTGAACATAAATATCATAGACTAAAAAAATATGATGAAACAGAAAAAGAATCATTTGTATCACTCTGTATTTTTCGAACTAAATGAATTTCGTTATCTTGAGTTTATTTTCTTTAATAACAACAATTGCACTGCAGACGATTCCCTATATAAATTTCTAATTTCATATCTTTTATTAGCGTCAATGCAAAGCAAAATATGCAAAAAAAATTAGTGAATAGAATAGTTGGTGTGTATAAATTTATATAAAAAATGAAAAGTTAAGGTGAACCTATAAAATGTTACTGACTGCAATCGCCATTCGCGTCAATTATTGTTTTTGGAATTACCTCTTAAACATTTTTTATTGTAAAATGCTATTTTTAGCTTATTGCACTCGGGATATAATAAATAAAAAGGTTTTTTTTTTATTTTTTGATTAATTTTATTAATAGTATAATAAAAATATTGAACTAAGGGGATTTCAAAGCATAGACTCAATTAGTCTTAATAAGTTTAGGTAGTGATGGTTGCCCAGAGAGTGGGCCCACTTGGACGAAAGAAGTTTGGTTCATCCTTTGTGATACCACTGCAAGAGGGGGAAAAGAGGTGAAGGAAAGAGGACGAAAGGGAAAGGGGTGGGGAGGGTTAAGTGTTTGTGGACTACGAACGGTGACTAGTCTGCGGTTGTGTTAACCTCTTTATGTTGCTGATGAAGCAGCTGAGGAGCAGGTGCTGAGATTATTCCACCTCGTCCTCCTTACAGCTGACGCAAAAAGGACTCGAAATAATTCCGAGTCTCACGGCATGTATACCCCGCGAACAGTGCCCCTCGAAATTTGGGAAATGAGATTTTGTCATCCTCAGAATATCCCTCGAACACCTCCAATCCAAACGTGGCCAGAAGGACTTCGCGACCCTACACGTTCGTGTACTTGCCCAGCGCTTGCTGAGTTGGTGCAAAGCCCATCCTTCCAGGAGTAGAGCGCAGGTTGTCAAGCGGATCCCGATCCTCTCCTTTCACGCTAACACTACCTCACAGGTCCCTTGTCTGGCCAGTTCGTCGGCTTCGCAGTTTCCAGTAATGTCACTGTGACCAGGTACCCAAATTATCTTTATATCGAAGAATTCTGATGCAATCGAGAGAGAGACCAGGCAT
The DNA here is from genome assembly GCF_027943255.1 of Anastrepha obliqua. NCBI lineage: Eukaryota > Metazoa > Arthropoda > Insecta > Diptera > Tephritidae > Anastrepha > Anastrepha obliqua. The sequence continues at coordinate 39,130,745 of NC_072896.1, forward strand.
TCCCTGACCAGTTTCGCATGCACCATAATAGAGCCCATAAAAGGCCCTAATTGCCGCTTGGCTATCGGAGTAAATATTTACCTTCTTAACAATTATTACACAAATAAGTAGCCAGTCAGCTGTTTCTTTAATTGCGGGCACCTCTGCTTGGAACATACTGCAGTGATCCGGTAGCCTGAATTTGAGTTTGATAGGGAGCTCTTTGCAGAATACTCCTCCTCCAACCCTACCATCTAGCTTCGAGCCATCCGTGAACAGGTTAACTAGGCCCTGTCCCCAAGTGTTGCCGGTTCCCTCCTCCCTTGGTGGAAAAAGTTCCGCTTGGACTAAGAGGGCACACACTGATCCGTCGACGAGGGGATGAACTCAAAGTTTCTGAGGATGCTTGAGTGCCCATATGTGAGATTGAGCTTATAGCCGAAACCCCTCAGTCCGATTGCGGTACGTGCAGCGGCAACTCTGCCTGCGATGTCTATAGGTACCACATTTAACATTACATTAAGCGCCAGGGTAGGTGTAGTTCAAAGCGCCCCACTGATTCCAATGAGTGCAGACCTCTGAACTCTCTATAGCTTTTTAACTGATGTCGTCCTCTCCAGCGAGTTCAACTAGACCACGACTCCATATAACAGGATTGGCTTTATTATGGTATTACAGAGCCGAAATACAACTCTAGGCCAGAGCCCCCTTTTTTTGCCAATTGCGCCCTTGCATCCATACAAGGCGATTGTTGCCTTCCTTACTCTTAGTCTTAATAAGAAGTATGTAAGAAGTTTTGTACAAGGTGGCACAAAATTTATCATACAATTTTTTTAGTAACTTCTTTTACTAATTTTGAGGGATGGAAATCTTTATTAAAGGTGATATCAGTAGGCCAGCTGATTAGTTTTGTAAATAAAATCGAAATCCATAAATGTAAAATTACTCCCATAGTAACAGGTGGCGCTAAAGTAATCCTCCTATCAGAAAATGCTATAAATTTTGCGATTGGCCCCTAATGTCAGTTCTTTTTTGACATTTGTGTAGTAAACACATGCAAACAATGTTACGCTACACTGCTCCAGAACGCGGAATATTGCTGATTATTTATTTGACCAATAATCGGTCGGTGACTTTGGCACAACGTGAATTTCGTCGCAGATTTGCTTTCCAACGCCTACTGGTGAAACACTGCGACGTTTAGCCGCTCGCCTCGACACAACACGAGATACTGCCAGGCGTGGCAGACCCCGGAGTAGCCGTTCTGCAGAGAATATTGCTGCTGTAGCCGAGGATGTCATGGAAGCGCCACCGACATCGACCAGATGACGTGCCACGCAAATGGGTATCAGTCGACAGTCTTAACAGCGAATTTTGGTACAATATTTGAAGATGTTTCCGTACAAAGTCCAGACGGTGCATCAGCTGTTAGCAGCTGATCGCCAATCGCGTCTAACATACGCTCAAGCCATCCTTAATCACCACCAAGAGGAAGATGATTTTTCATCAAAAATAATCATGAGTGATGAGGCCCATTTCCATCTTAGCGGATACGTAAATAAGCAAAATTTACGCTTCTGGGGCACTGAAAATCCGCGTGTAACCCACGAAGAGCCATTACACCCGCTCAAAGTCACTGTATGGTGTGCTGTTTTCGCTGGAGGAGTCATCGGACCTTTTTTCTTCGAAGAAGACGGGAGCCAAACGGTTACTGTGAATGGTGAGCGCTACAGAGCAATGATCAACCAGTTCTTTTTGCCGCAACTTTATGAATTGGGATTGGAAAACATGTGGTTCCAACAGGACGGTGCAACGTCACACACTGCACGTGCCACAACCGATATGCTGAAGGATGCATTTCCCGGGCGCCTAATCTCCCGTTTTGGCGATTTGCACTGGCCAGCAAGATCGCCTGATTTGACCGCTCCAGACTTCTTTTTGTGGGGCTTTTTGAAGTCGCGGGTTTATGTAATGTGAAAATTTGTTGAAGATATTATTGTTGTTGTAGCAGCATAAAGATTCCCCATACATATACGGGGAAAGCTGCTGAAGTGGCAATTCTTTGCCATAATAAAAGTCCGGGTCGTTCCAGTTACGTAAATCCGACTATCGTGGGAACGATTGAAGGCTTTGTATAAAATCTTCGTTGAAGCGCTTGGAGAAAATAAGATGCTAAATTCTCCAAAAAAGTAGCATAGCAGCATTCACAATAACTAAGTTCAGCCAAGTGGTTATAGGGTTATACCGCCCATATTCGGTCGTCAGTGCCTCATCTGTTATCGACAGGATGTACCAGCGTGTAGGAGAGGTTGACTGTTGAATAGGAGAGGCTTTATAATCGCTTCACTACTCCAAGCAGATAATTGAAGCAGATAAATCAAAACTGAATGCCTTCGAACGAAAAGTAATCAAAAGAATTTTCGGAGCAATCAAAGATCACGGCGAGTGGCGGATAAGATGAAACGACGAGCTAGATCAACTGATAAAGGGCGAAAATGTTATACGTTTCATCAGCGGTTAAGTTGGCTGGGTCACATTACAAAAATGGACGGTACGAGGGCGCAGAAGAAAATTGTAGAAGCCAGAGCGTTCAACACTAGAGCAAGAGGAAGGCCGAGAACAAGATGGACCGACGAACTAGAGGACGACATTAAGAAACTTAGGATAACGAACTGAAAAAAAGGCGCAAGCGTTCGAGACGTATGGAGGTCCCGCGTGCAGCAGGCCAAAGCTCACAAAGAGCTGTAGAGCCAAAAGATGATGATGAACACAGAACCTTTGACATATAAACAACCGATATACAGTATTTCCCGGATTTAGGTACCGTGTAAAATGCAAGATACTCGATACTTATCACCTATGTCTGCAAAATGACTTAATCGTGAACAAAAGAAGTACTAGTGACTATAATTCTGCAGCTTTTCATCAAAAATTGACTTAAAGGCTGCAGTTAAAAATTTTTACTCAAATAATATACAAGGATTTTAAGTCGCGCTGATTGCATTATTTGACATCACTGTTTTTAAGGCCTTAAGACCTAAATTATAGCATTTCATACATATATAGCAAATCGTAAAGTGAAAAATTAACACTAATTTATACCATGAACGAATTCGTTTGTTTGTAGTTTTAAAAAAGTATGTTATTTTCAACTGCATTGTAACGAAAATAGTATTGCTCAACATCAACAATCTCTAGCATAAGTTAGTTTGTAGGAATAACTGCAAAATAAAATTTCAATGCTAAATGCGAGCAGATAACCAATTTTATGGTGCTGGTAAGCGGGTCGCTTATGTGGGTTTTTTCGTGTATATTTAAATAGGTGAAACTTTCTTAGTTTTTTTAGTTCTTATAAGCGAGAAATACTGTACTCAACAATTTATCCATCCAGTGCCTCACAAATGCAAAATAGTATACATCTGGTTTAATCAGCAGCTAATGCTTCCGGATAGACTGCCGTATGAGGCTAATCAACTTATTTGAATGAAAAGAGTTGCCAATCGATTGCGAGAAAAATAAATAAATAATAGCAGAACTGAAAAACTCAGCGTAAATATTTTATTTCCAATTCTCCATGCTAATTCACAACAATACAGCATTTAATAAATATAAACACACGAGACAACAGTTATCGCATTCAGATGCACTGGAAACAAGTAAAGGAATGAAGGTGAGAAGGAGAAAGATAGAGTACGAGTGGAAGGTATGGAGAGCGGCATTATTGACAGCACAAATGCCATATTAGATTTGTTAATAATAAGAGCTAATATTTACAAAACGCAGCGAAGCTGATAGCAGCAGCAGCGCAACATGCAGAAAAGCAGCGCAGTTAAGCAGAGCTGAGAAAATCTAAATACAACCTACGAAGAAAGGAAGTTATGCATGCGAATGCAAATTGGAAAACAATGTACATGAAGAAGAAAATTGCAATTTGAATTTTGTGAGAATTACAAACAATGTGCACGTATATTAAATCACGCATTACATAAAATAGCCGCCTATTTCTAAAGTATTTTGCTTCTTTCATGACTAATCACAATTGGGCATATCCTACTGCAGTACCAGCGCTGCCAGCGTCAAACTCGTAGTCGACGGCGCCGCACTGGTAGTGCATGCAGAGCGAAAGTGCATAATTGCATGAGCAGAGCACATCGCAGCATAGCGCATACACAGAGCAACAATGTTGACTCCAACACAACCGCTGCTGTTGAGTGAGCCCGAAGTATACACGACGATGAGCGCATGCAATAGCTGTTTTACATGATAAATAACAGAAAAAACATTCACGGTGGCAATTGATTTTGAGAGAAAATAAACGAAAAGTTTCAGGAATTTAGGCATCGAAAATAAATGAAAGGCGTGATTTGTTTGCATGAAATGTGAAGCAGGTAAATTAAGTTTGTAAATAAACGCGAATTTATGCGAAAATTTCTCGTTTTTAGATTTGTTTCGCTACACTTTGTTGTGCTAATTATTGCTCACCGCCGCGTTTGTATGATTTTCCTCACTTTTTTTTTTTTGTATAATATTTCAGTGGAAGTTTCAGCAATGCTTTTAAAACCAACCAACTCAACTGCATAGAACAGAAACAACACAACAAAAATAAAAAGCAAGACAGTTGAGAAAATTTATAACGGTTGAGCACTCACTTTTTCACAGTCTGCCATGAACTTTTTCGTGTTGTTCATAGTCAGAACCTCATGATAAAACCCATATTTTTTCTGTGTATTTTTTGAACTAAAACATTTCTTGTGAAATAAAATTTATCTTTTGCGATATTTCCACTTCTCAACTTATACGCGCACCTTTACTTCGGACATACTTCACTTATCGCATTTTTGCCATTTCAACTACTATGAATTGCTTGCGTTTTCATATTTTTTTCTTGCACTTTTGACACAAATTCTTATTTTGGTTTCTTTGTTGTGCACAATTATGGTTTTCACACAATCCTGCTTTAACACACTCATTCAATTATACACAAAAAATGCTCCTCCAGCTGTTGGAGTTGGTGTGATGCTCTGGCCCCACAACCGAGTGAGTGCAAAAACAACAAGTATATCCTAAGAACTACATACACACATTATGTTATTTTCTTTCCAAACTGTCCGTATACCAATCCAATAATGACAATTTCCATTTAATTATTATCTCGGCAGAGAAATCTCCAACAAAAATTCACATACATATGTATGTATAAGCAGCGATATTGAACATAAAAACCAAAACTAAAGAAAAGTGTTTGGACGCACACAAAGCGTCGCGACCGTCAGAAAACACATACACACGCGTGCGTTTAAAGAAGCTGCGTCCGTCCGCTACAGCTCTTGCTTCCTCCACTTCTTTGCTTTCTTTTCTTTTTTTATTGTTATTTTTTATTCTCCTTTAACATCTCGCTTCTCACATACACTGGCGTACACAGTTTGCCCTCAGTTTACCACCACCGTCGACGTCGTCTTCGTCTGCGTCCCCGTTAAAACTCGGCTTCGTCGTCGTACCAAAACCTTTCTTTCGCACAAAAAACCGCACACTTTGCGACTGAACACAAGCGAACGCTTTCAATTTCCCGATACAACTGAGATTTTCTTGCCTCTGCTCAGTTCAGCGCCAGTTCAGAACGGCTTCGTAGCACTCCGGTTCAGTTTTCCACCGTCTTGCTGCTCACAAAACTTTTTCAATCAACAAAAGTTTGCACACTTGTGGATACACTCTTCTTTCTGGAAGGCGACGACAGTCCTCCAGTATGAGATAACAATGAATTAATCTCATAACCATGGCGTTGGTGTGAAAAAGATAGCTATTGCTGCGTGCTGGAATTAGCCAATTTTTTTCTGTAGTGCTATCTCAGTTGTGCTTGTTCGAATTGCTTTGGTAAAGTATCTGAGAGATACATATGTTAACACGTTGTGCGCCAAATGTGCGAGAGTGGAATTTATTCAAAATATCTATAGTTGTTATTGAGAAGAAATTAAACTTCTTTACGTGCCATAAATATATTTATGTATAAATATCAAATAACAGTATTAAGTGGAAAACGACGGAAATCGATTTTTAAGACAGAACCACACCGAGCCAATATCAGCCGAAGCCGAATCGAAACCGAACCGAACGTTTTAAATAGCACAAGCAATAAAGAATCAATATTAAAAAAAAACCCCATATTTTTATTAACAAAAATGTCTCAATCTCAACTCATAACATTTACTTAGGCGTGTAAAAATAACAAAAAAATGCATGCATTAATGGTTTAATACTTATAATTCAATAATTTTATAGATTCATGTAAAAGCCAAAGCTTATCGGTATTTTCATCTTCCTAGCACACCGTTTATAGGTAGAGAGCTGACCTGCGGCACTGAATAATTGCCACTAGCCACACTCGATGGAGGGGCAGATACTATTTCAAAGCAAAAAAAAAATTAGTTTCATACCGTTATTTTATATTATTATAGTTGCAAAAACTAAAACTTCATAGAATTTTAAACAAAAATATGAGATGTTGGAGTCTTTTTTGACCGAAGCCGAACCGAACTGAAGTTTTGTGGCTGAAACTCGGTCCCACTGTGGTATTAGGTGTTTAATACTAGGTCTAATCAAGGTGTATTAAATAGGGTGTACATGACAACAACAACAACTCTGTGCAGCTCTATTGTAAGGTATTATAATGCCAAAACGTATTTAAATTTGAAGGAAAATATTTTCTGATGGATTAACAATTGCTTTCAATTTGAGATTTTTAAACTTTGAGACTTTTCAAAAGAATCATAGATTAAAACGCTCCATTAGAGAATTGAAATATGTTTAAATGGCTAGGTATTAAAAATATTATTTCAGTATTCTTATACTCTTTTTAATCTTCCGTCGAATTACGAGAATTTCCTTTTATATTTTGCGCCTTTCCAGCACTAAATGTGCCGAACTGTATGACTTCGTTCCCACGACGATCGGTTCTGCGTAACCAGAATGACCCGGCGGTAAACAATCCCAAAATTTTGGGTGTAAACTTCGTCAGTTTGCCCTCCTTCTCAGCGCACACAACCGCAATTGCCACTAAAGTTCAAAATCGCAACAAGGTCCTCAAGTCGCTTACCGGCAGCCCTTGGACCAAGACAAAGAACTGTTGCTAACGACATTTAAGGCAATTGGTCGGCCGGTTCTGAACTATGCAGCGCCTGTCTGGTCGCCTGGAACTAGTGACACGCAGTGGATAAAGCTACAAACATGCAAAAATACTGCCATTCGGACAGCGACCGGTTGCCCCCTGATGTCCCCTATTCAACATCTTCACAGTGAGGCACAAATGCTCCCTGTAATGGAGCATAACAAACTGCTCAGCAAGCAGTTCCTGCTAGGGTGCTATCGTAGGTTTCACCCTTGCAGACACCTGCTTGAGCCAGAGCCGCCTCCTAGGCACGTCAGGACAGACCTCTTAAACTACCTCTTAAACGACGAAATCCAGGACAAAACTGACAGAAATTTACTGGACCAGACAGTGTTTAGACAGTCAATAAACGACATTCGCCGGGAGACCGTTACCAACTTCTGAAGCTACCGCCCTGTGAATGCCGTAATCGGAGCCCAACCACCACCTATTGCAGACGAAGAGCTCTGTTTTCCCCGAGAGTCCCGCGTAACCTTGGCACATTTACGTTCTGGATACTGTAGCAGGTTAAACTCCTACTTATCCAGAATCGACCCCGACATACCAAACATATATATGTCCGGCATGTGAAGGCACCCCGCACGACACTAACCACCTTTTCACATGCCCTCTAAAACCGACTCATCTAACACCCTTCTCCCTCTGGACCCAACCCGTCGAAACAGCATGTTTCCTGTACCTACCTTTAGATGAGCTAGACGAAGACGACCGGTGATATGCCCTACACTGACGGGGCTTCTATTACTGTTAAACAAACAAGCCCGGATTTATGTTCGGCGAAAGACTGTCACTTAAGCAGCATTCCCCGTATATGTATGGGGAATGCTTATGCTGCTGCAACAACAGCTGTAAGGCGATATTTTCATTGAAAAATTTGGTATTTTTTATAATAAACTTACTTGTAGTATTTTTTCTTATGCGCTTCATTTGTTTTTTTTTCAGTGAATTGGAAAAATCATCCTAAAAGATGGGGAAGCGCTGGTATAACGAGTTCTGATGTGGCCGTTGATCCCTCCAAGATGAATTTCGTGAAGACCGCCCAAAAACGTTTTTTTTTCTAGAAACAATTGATACTATGCGTCAATTGATAATGCAAAATCGTCTTATAACAAAACGCAAAATAGAGTTATCCTTGTGCATTAGACAGAAAAGATCTTTTAGGTCGAAATGTTGGCCATTGGACACAGTGCATATAATAGAATTATTATCATTGGATATTGGTGCGACCAGCATGCAATCAATATTGCATGAACATTTGGTCGTCAAGATTTTGTCTCGTTGGATACCGCATATTTTGAGAATTGCCCAAAAAAGGACTCGTGTCGATTGGTGTAAAGAAATGGTGCAGAAATGCAGCCGTGGTAGTTCAAACCACACTTATGACATCGTAATATCGATTCCTTAAGGGGGAAGTCTACTGTGACAAGGGAAAAAACAGGCTTATTTTCCGGATTTTATTTCTAACAAAATATTGCTCGTACATAAAATCTATTTAAACTCTTATCTTTATTATATATTTAAGTTTTTGAAAAAAAAATTTTAAGTCAAAATATTCAAAATGGCCGCTGTGGCACTTCTGCAAGCGCAGGTCCGCTTTTCTTAGGTGCCTAAACGGTGTACATGAAATCTTACGTTTCGGTGATCTAAAACAAAAAAACAAAATATTGTTATCATATACATAGTATTGACTCTCGTCTGACGTAGGATTATGTCGATAAAAAATTTTGGCGTTGAAAAAAAAATTCTTGAAATTTTTTTCTTTTTTTTTTGCCTAAAATTGATATTACTATTGTTTATAACAATTTAACAAATAATGATATCAAAAAAATCCTATGTCAGACGAGAGACACTATTACAGAGAATATATAATTAAATTTTTAAGCTGATTCATTTATCAGAACTCGAGATATCGTGTACACCGTATACAAAAACTTAGTTTCGAGAAAAATGCGTTTAAAGTTTCATGTGCCGCAGGTACGCGCTTTGGAGCGCTTCGGGAAAAGGTCGAAATTTTAACGAAGAAAAATTTAGCCAGCTGTAACACATATTGTACCTTATTTAAGAGGGTTCAAAGTATTTTTTAAGCTAATAAAAAAAAATCGATTTTTTGAAAAATTCACAGTAGACTTCCCCCTTAAACTATGCATACGAGCCGGAAACACAACAGCAATCGACAGTATGGGTGTCCACCCCTCCCCTTACGGCCGCGCCGCAGGGAGCGGTTGCGGGTGCAGAGCTCTGCAGCAGGGGGCAACGTAGTCAGTTGTCCACTCACGGGTGGTGCGCAGGCCGAAGATGAATCGTACTTCACCAAAACAATGCGATTGCTCTCGTATCGACTCATTCAAGAGAGTCAAAAGATCGAATTAATGGATCACCCACCTTACAGCCCTAATTTGGCACCTAATGATTTCTTTTTGTTCGCAAACATCAAAAATAAAATGCCAGGTCAACGTTTTTTAACATCTCACGAAGCTGTTGAAACGTACGAACAGCTCGTTTTGAAGGTATCCACTTCTGTGTGACAAAAGTGATTGGAAAATTCGTTCAAGTGAATGCAGAAGTGTATTGTCTTGCAAGGTGAATATTTTGAAAAAAAAAAATAAAATCATTTTCGCTACTATTTTACTGTGTTTTCCTTAATGGGGCAAAATACAATATAAAAGAACACTTTTGTAAAACAAAATTTTTTTTTACCATTTCTCAAGTAGTTTCCATGGTCTCAAGCTTTTGCCCTTAACATGAATGATACAACTCTAAACTTATATAATCTCTCTTAATTACACAAATGTTGGAGTAAAAATAATGTTATGGGATGCTCGGAGAGCAAAACGATTGTTTATATCGTTGTTGTTGTAACAGCTTGTTTTCTTAATAAGAACATTTATATTTGACAAGATTCCGTCCCTCCAAATATTCCAGCCAAATAAGCCTTGCTCCGAAAAGGAAAGGAAGAAAAAACAGATAGTGGAGTGCCCGGGGGTTTTGACCTCGGATCTCTGAGGGACTGAATGAATTGCCATGTAACCATCAGGATTTTCTTTTGTATGCTCTAAATTGTAACTTCTACCAATATTATATTGTGCAATTAATTTTTTCATTGTTTAAACAAAAAAATATGAAAAATTAATATATTGGAGCATAATATAATATTTAGTTGGAAATAATTTTTTTTTAGTTCTACGTTAAATTTTACTTAAATAGATAAAGAAATACATCTTCCCAACGTTATATATTATTGGTTATATTATGGCTGGAAGTGGGATAAAAGAAGTTCTTTCTACCATTTATGCAGAAAATACGATTGATCACATAACGTCAGGACGTGCCTATGCTAGAGCAATACGTGCTCATACCTTATTGCAGCAGGCTTTATCACAATTAATTTTTGAAGATCTTAAGGAAAATAATGCGGATTTTTTAAATGTATTGAATGACGAATAAATATCGATGATTTTTGAAATGTTCAATTACAATGAAATTACAGAAAATCAAGGATTTCAAATGCTGAGTAGAATTTTTGAAGATAAGTTAGTTGAGCTTGAAAATAAAGATAAAACATCAAAACTATGGATTACGTATTTTCGAATGGTAACAATATTGAAAGACTTCATTGCTGCCGACCTTATGGGGGATTGGAATTTACACCTACATAGTACTGAGCTGATGATTCCACTATTCGACGCATCAGGACATTTTCCCTATGCGAAGGCTGCACAAATTTATCTGCAAGACAGTGTAAAATGGATCCAGCAGAGTTCGAAAAATATACAACAGGATATTTCACATCTAGGCGATCAGATATTTTTTTTCTGGTATTGCAAGTGATCAGACTTTAATGAAAGGAATAAGCGTCGAAGGGGGTCCTTTTGAACGAGGTGCCACTGAAAGTGTAGTTTATAAATGGATCAGAGGAGTTATTTATAGAAAAGATATTATTGAAAGCATAGTAAATTTTTGTGACATATCTTTCAATAAAAGTCATCAACGCAGTGATTCTACAGATGCTAGAATTGAAAGGGATGGTATCGATGTAAAAAGATTGGTAGACTTTTTCAAAGAACACAGTCCTTTTCCTGATACAGATGCAATTATGTCAATTGCCACTGGAATTACCGGTAATAAAAGTATAAATTGTTACAATGCTTTTGAAGAAGGTTTAAAAGTTATGAAGAAAATCGAAGGGAAAAATGTACGCGAATTGAAGTTATTAAGGAAAGATAAAATAAATTCTCTATTGGCTAAAAATAATAAAATAAAAATTCATTACAATGTTATTCCCGTTGATCCATTGTTGCTGTTTCAACGTATTTGTGTGTTGAAAAAAACAGATTATGAACTAAAAACTTATATGAATTATGAACTGGCACCATATCCACTTGCTCTGTTTGAAGATGGCCAACTGCGAAAAACAAAAAAATCAACTTTCTACGAATTATTCCCAGAAATTCAGATTAATTTGAAAAGCTTAGAAAATGTTCATTATGTTATTGATGGAGGCATGTTGTTATATCGTTGCAAATGGCAATTAAATGAAACATTCAAAATGATATGCGAACATTACGTAAGATATTTGAGGAATAATTATAATAACGCATACGTAGTATTTGATGGATATAAGAAGCACGGTATTAAATCTGCTGAAAGGAATCGTCGCGCACTAAAAAATATAAGTACAGATATTGAATTTGATGAAAATATGCCGTTAAAAATCGCTCAAGATAAATTTCTAACGAATAAAAAACATAAATCTCGCTTAATCGAAATGTTAAGTATAAAATTAGCTGATAACAATATTTTTACATGCCAAGCGGAAAGCGATGCAGATAAAATAAATGTTGATACAGCAATTAGTTTAGAATCTCAAAATATTGTTGTAATTTCTGAAGACATTGACGTCTTGGTTGTGTTAACGTTATTGGCGCCTACTGATCGTGAAATATATTTTTTAAAACCATCCCGAGGCAAAGTTAACCAACAAATATTTTCATTGAAAAGTTTAGAAAAATCTCTACCAGCATCTAAAGAACATGTTCTATTTTTACATGCTTTCACGGGCTGTGATACTACTTCTGCGTTTTACAATAAAGGAAAAATTAAGTTTATCAAAAATTTTGAGAAGCGGAATGATCTACATGACTCAGCAGCAGTATTTAAAAATGTACATGAAGATGCAAATAATATATTTCAAGCTGGTATTACATGTATTTTGGGACTGTATGGTGGTTCGGCAAAAATTACAGATTTGAATACATTCAGGTTCAATTATTTCATCAAAGCAACTGCCAAAGACACAAGTGTTCTTTTATCTTCGTTACCTCCCACATCTGATGCAGCATTTGAACACTTTAAAAGGGTTTACCTACAAATTCAGATGTGGTTAGGGAATGATTTCATCATCGAAAATTGGGGATGGAACTATTCCAATAATACCTATCATCCAATATTTACGAATCAATTACCTGCTCCGGAAAATTTATTATTATAAATGTTATTTTGCAATTGCAAAAAAGGATGTGGAGCTGCATGCGGATGCCGAAAAAGTGGATTATACTGCAGTGTAGCATGCCTACAGTGCAACGACGACAGCTGTCTAAATGTAGCGCCTATGATTAACATCAGTGGAATTGAAGATGATATTTGAAAAAATGTAAATTTTTCAATAGACAAATTTTTTTGTTAATTCATTTTTTTCTTTTAAATAGTCATAATTTTTTTGTTTTCAATAATTAATTCGATTTTACTTTTATGCTATAATAACAGAAAACAATTATTTATTTTTTTTTTGTATGCTAATTATTTAAATAAACGAATAGTTTACATAATATTTTTTTTTTAACATTTATTTATCCATAATCTATTTATTTTTTCATTTGCTTCCACTTCTGTTACAAAAACAACAAATTCTACAACGTTATTTGCATTATAGCACATAAGTTATTGCAATCATAAATTTTTGCTATTTAAAAATCAAATGCACAACTTTTAAATAGGTAGAGATTATTATTTATGTTATTCACAACACATTTTCGCAAAGATAATTTAATTTCATCTAGTCCCTGAGACATCCTAGGTTTTAACGTTTTTATCGCTCCAGACACTCCACTAAGAGGGCTTAAAACTACATCAAAATGAAAGAAGTGGATCTCCTTTATGTACCGTAGTTTTCAGTTGTCGGCTACCCCAAAGCTCTTCAAACTGAGCTGATCGCAATTAATTGTTGAAGCAGTTAATCAAGTCCTGCCAGTACGGTGTAGTCACCTATCGTCATCGTCTATGTCTATCTCATTTAACGGCAGGCCCAGGAAACATGCAGTTTCGACGGATTGGGTATAAGGAAGAGGTGTGTTAGGTGAGTGGGTTCAAGGGGCCATGTGAACTTACGTAGTTGGTCTCGTACGGGGTTATTGTTGTTGTTGTTGTAACAGCATAAATATTTGGTGATTGTACTCCGATAACGACATTCAGGAGTCGAGAGTTGTAACAGCTTTACAAACTCGGCCTAGGAAGATTAACCTAGCAGTTACCGGCGTTAATGCCGGTCAATAGAAGGTCAAAGAAACGAGCTGTTTTGACCGAGTCGGGGTCTTCCTGCTTTAACCATTTTGTGAGAAGCTAAGATATAGGTATGGTACACTAGACAAGGTTAGTTTATTGGGGCGGTAGCCCTTGGCCGGGAAAACCCGAGTCATTCCGGTAACGTTACGAGGGTGTTTAAACTTCAAGGGCCGATGTTGAATGTGAACCACACCTAAACGTCAACGACAACCGTTGGACTTCTTTCTTTGGGGTTATTTGAAAGAAAAGGTGTACGTCGATAAGCCGGTAACGATTCAAGAGCTAAAGGATGAGATAATTCGGCACGGCATAGAACCTCAATTATGCCTCAGCGTCATCGAAAATTTGGACCATCAGATGGGGGTGTGCCGTCGAGGCCACGGCGGTCATTTGCCCGATATTTTATTCCATACGTAATTGAGTCATACCAATATGATCATAATTAAGAGAAATGATTCCTTAAAAAATTTTTATTTCATTCAAAATCAACACCGGCCCTTGAAACTCAACAACCCTTTAGAACCGGCTGCAATGGGAATGTAAACTTGTACAACAACAACATGCCAAGATATACCCGAATACGCATAGTACACAAGTAAGTTGAGCCAATGTTGCGGGTCCAGAGCCTGAGTGCATTCTTTGAGTCTACTATTATATGATTTTGATTAACGAACTACAGCAAAAACAACGCACACAACAAGATGTTGTTAGTAGAGCAGCTGATTTGTTTTTTTGTTTTCTTACGATTTAGTCTTTTGAATTCTAAAGTGAGCTCTTTTTGTTGTTGCAAAAAAATTTACAAAATACAAGTAAAATTTGCTGTTGTTACTCTATTCATTTCACCTTGAATAGATTCACCTTGGCACACAACAAATTGCAGAAATCCAGCCCATTTTACAACAACAATAAAATATACAATTTCATTTTCGCAATTCATACATATTAATAAACAACTTTATTCAATTTGATTTCTCATTACATTCAGGAATATATTTATGATTCATACGGCTGATTCATTCACAATTTACTCTTTTATTACTTTTAATTTTTGTTTTGTGTACAAATCTTTCACAAGTATGTATTTCGCTGAAGAATTATTATTTTTTTTATTATGCTCACATTCTACTTCCACCGTATTTTATGTAATATATGTTTGTATGTATGTATGTATTTTGTAATGTTGTAGTATTGTCTTGTAAATAAAATTAATATTTATTTTCAAATTCAAACTCAGCGATATAAAGAAAGGGATGTATGTAAGTAAGAAAAGTATGGTATAATAAAGATAATCAAGTGAAAGTGTGCGGATGTTAGGAGTAATGCAGTTTGTAGTAGCCAGCAAATAGCAGGGAAATTAGAAGTAGTTTACGAAAAAATACAAGCAAATTAGGGAGAACGCATAATTTTGCAATATTTTGAATTTTTGTTTACTTTTTTATTTTTATTTTTTTGTTGTAAATTTTCGTTAATTTTAATGTGGTATTTGCATTTTCTATGTATTTATGCATTATTTTTTAATTTATAAGTGGTAATTTTAGAATTGATTTTTTTTTCAACGTTTTTGGATTAATGTTTCGTTTCTTTTGTTTTCTCTAATTTTTCTTTATTGTTTTGTTCTGTTTAGTGTAATATACGGCATACATTCAAACGATTTATTCAATGTTTCACTTGCATGTTGCATACGCATTCACTATTCATTTGTTAGTAGGAAAAAAATTTTATCTTTTGATACCCCAGGCGTTGTTGCTAGGCACCGGCACACGACGCTGACCGGATTCGCGCTGCATAACCTCCATAATGCTGGTGGCGGGCAACCAAGACTGAAAACACAAACAAGGTGGTAGCAAAATTTCAATGTTTTGTCTCTTTTTTTTTTTTTGTAATACAAAATATCTACATATATACATTTTTTTTATTTCAAACTCACCCTGTCTTTGTAGGCAGTAGCTACCACGTTACGATTTGGCTCTGCATCGTAGGCAACCGACTCGACACCAAACATTTCGCACATTTCATGCACCAGCTGCCTCTTTTCCCTATTCATTGTGGGGAATGAGTGACTGCGTGATTTTTGTTTGCTCTCCTTGGCGAGTTTTACCAAGTTGGTTAGAGCATCATGTATGGATTTGACCAAGGTTGGGTCACGTTTGGCGAAATTGCGTATAAAATCAGAATATTTGGTTTGTAGTTTTTGCGGCACATCGGGGTTGCGTATTTGTAGGCCAATAGCCAGACGGCGATTACGTTCGAGCAAACGGCATTCTTCATTGCAGTCCAAGCTGAGGAGAGAAAAAGGTTATAATGAAAAATTAAAAAGGTCGAGAGTCGATTTTGGATCACTTATCAAATTTTTTAGTTATTTATTAATGCTTCAGCACACTTGATGCAGCATTAGCTTATGACCAGGTAACTTTCCTTATAATTCATACTATAATTTTAGTTTTCACGGTTGTTGTTGTTGTTGTAGCAGCATAAACATTCCCTGTGCATATACGGGGAATGTTGCTGAAGTCACAGTCCTTGGCCGGATATAAATCCGGCTCGTTCCGGTTACGTAGAACCGACTGTCGTGGGAACGTTTTCAGGGTGATTTGCTGTTGCTATAACAACGTAAAATCTTTCTCATAAATTAGTAGAGTTGGCTTCTAAAGTAAAAGTTATTGGCCGGGTCATTCCATCAATAAACATACGATGGAAATAAGTATAGAAAAATAAGCCGTCTGCTCAAGCCAGAAAACTATACATACCAGGTGGCGCAAAATTAATCATCCAATTTAGGTTTTTCTAATAGCGGCCGCCCCTCGGCAGATAATGGAAAACCTCTGAATGTTTTTCTGCCAAGTTTCTCATAGCAAACCATCTGCAGTGCGGAGTCAGATTAAAGCTGTAGGTTCCTCCATTTGTGAAAAAACATCGAGACGTTCACCACAAATAGGAGGAGGAGCTCGACTAAACACCCAATAAAGGGTGTAAGCGCCAATTAAACACAAATAATTCACTTTTGGCATAACTTTTTCTCTTTTTAAAAAAAACTTTATTTTGACCTTTACTCGCTCCATTACTGCTGGTCTGTTTTTACACTAAATCTCTCTAGTTCACAAGTGTCAAATATGCTAGACGTACGCCATTTGAAAAAATTATATCTTCCGACATGGTGATTAATTTTGCGCCACCTTGTATATTTACATTTATACACAGCGCGAGCGATTCATCTGTGATACAGGGATTTGGCAGTTGTAAGAAGCCAGATTGCTTTTTGCTTGTAATCTTAACGGGCCGTTTCGATGGCATTAAACCGAAAAAGGAGCTCCTAGAGGTGATTACAATCGCACCAGAGGCGGTTAGAGCCGCAAGTATGCGTAGCATATGGCAAGCTCAAGTCTGTGTAGTTACACTTTATGTCTACTATGTGAGGTTAACGGGGTCGTGGCACTTTTTTCTTGCCAAGGCTAGATTTTGAATTGATTGGCATGCAGAAATTATTTAAGCTGGTAAAGTTTTAAGGCGGAATTAAATTCTAAAGAAGTCTGTGCGCGTACGTACATATCTTTAGTTACTTACGTTTTATTTGTCTTATTAATTTTAACGGGAGCGAGTATTTCACTTAGTTCCATATAATTGCCACGTTGCATTTCAGCCATCGAAGAAGCCAATTGGGCAGTGGCAATGCGACTAAATTCACGCGCCAAGTCATGACATAAACGCATCTGTTTACGATTGCCGCAATCGCATTGAACTTCAACCTGTTTGTAAACATCAAATAGTTAAATAAAAAAAATAGTAACATTCACAACATTTTTACTCCACTTACCATTTCCTTGCACGGTGTATCTGGGCAATCACCATCGTGGCATGGCGACATGCACTTGTGGCCGCAAGTGGCGCGCGACTTAGTGCAGTGCTGCTTGCACACCTCGCCCGCTGTCTGACAAACACCCTCATGGCATGTCTTAATACACTTGTGGCGCCCACACGGTAGCGCCTTGCCACATGCCAAGCCACAACTGAAACTCTCCTGTGAGCATGGAATGGTTTTGCGCTGCTCGTGCTGGCCAAAACACCATTTGGTGGTGAACATCATGCATGGTGGGCAATTGGCCGCCGAGTGGCAGTTGTGCTGGGGTGGATGTTGACAGGGATGGGTGCGCGAGCAAGGGCGCTTACAGGCCGGCCTTTTGGTGCCACACGGCACTGGTGGATAGATGACTTCGGCGCCACATTCACAGTACAGCTCCTCGAAAGAGGAACGATAACAAGGCGGGCAGTTGCCGCGGTGGCAGGGTTGGTCGCATTTGTGTTTGCCACATGATAGTGTATAGTTGCAGGGCAATGGGCAGATGTGATCGATATCGATGCAGCATTCCTGGTTGCATTTATGTTTGCCACATGAACGTTTTTTAACGCAGCGCTTCTTGCAGCGTGCATCGTCGGCGCGCGTTGACAGCTGGCGGCACTTGATAAGTTGGTCCATGTGACCGCAACGACATTTGACAGCCGTCTGTTTGTTGCATGGTGGGCAGTTACCCAGGTGACATTTGCTAGTGCAATGATGAGGATGTGCAGGCTTACCACAACGCAGTGTCTTGCCGCACACGCCCTCACAAACTAATATTGGATCCAAACAGGACTTTCTTTGACCAGCTACAATAGGCATTTTGCCGCACGGGCACGAAGTGACCATTTCGGGACTTAGTTTGCATGTGCGACATTCACCAGGATGACAACAGTCCTTGCACTTGTGATTGCCGCAAGCCAAATCTTTGCCGCACGGCTTGCCACAAGAGTAGGCGTGCTTATCATGTGAGTCGCGTGTGCAAGCGACTTGACGCTCCTGCTTGGCACAGTGACACTGTTGATCCACCTTCTCGGTGCATGGTGAGCACTTGCCATCGTGGCACTTAGCCGGACATGTGTGGAGCTCACAGTTCAATAATTTTCCACAAATAGAATCGCACTCAATGGCCTCTTTAACGCAACATTGCATTGTTTTGGTTGTCTTGCCACAGCCGCATTCACGCTTCACATAAGCCTGACATGGTGGGCATGGGCCTGGATGGCAGAGTAGGGTGCAAGCGTGTACACAACCTTCAACACGACGGCAGGTGTCACCACATGAATGTGCGATATCATGACGAGTGTATGGTGGATTCTTGACCTTTCCGCAGAAGCAATAATAGTCGCGTGGTACCTCCTTAACGACATTTTGACAGGCGGGACAACGCCAGCCGTCATCTGATTTCGATGATGAAGCCCATTTGATGATGCATTGTAGATGAAGTACGTGATAGCAGTTGTTACAGGACCAAACGCCATGGTGTGCTTTGATGGGCTCAACGCAAACCAAACACTCCAAACGACGTGTCTCAATGTCGCGTATGAGTTTTTCACGTTGCGATAACTTCTCATTCTCCGGGTAGACTTTTTTTGGCGAAGGTTTCTGCAATGTAAAGGATGAAAAAGTAAGCCAAAAATTATATGTAGGGATGTATATGGATATATATACATATGGACTGAATACGACAGCATCAGTGTAAATTCTACGCGAAGCTTGCAGAGTAAGAGAAGAGGGGAATATATTGGAAACAAAGTAGATATTTGGGAGCTTAAATGCAATATGTAGGAATTTTAGAAGGCATCTACCGTTGGACAATAATTGTCTCTCTTAGAATATTGCAAAAAATACTAAGGTTTTCAGAAATAAACATTGTGACAGGGTTAGAGTTATTATTAACTCATATTGTTATTATTGTAGCAGTTTACTAGGGCCTGCAGATCGTCATCGTCTAACTCAGAAGGAGTGGGGTGTTAGATGAGTGGGTTTGAGGGCACGTGAAAAGGTGGTTTGTATGGTGCGAAGTGCCTTCACATGCCGGATATATCCTGAGTTTGTCGGGGTCAATTCTGGATAAGTAGGCGTTTAACCAACTCCAATATCCGAATCGTAATTGAGCCAAATTTACGCGAGTCTGGGGAAGCAGTTGAAGATTGTTGCCTGCAATATGTTATGGTGAGCGAGAAAGACTGGCGAAATATGTTAAATATTTTTTTTATTTTTCAAAAGTTGTACCACATGCCTACTGGCTTATTTGTTTATCGAAACTTAATTCTATATAAAATAAATATTTTACACGCTAAATAAAAATTTTCTTACCTTTTCCGGTGACGGTAGCGGACTATCTTTTCCATTATCCGTCGAGTATTTCTCTTCCACGCGAAAACCATTTATACGATCACGATTGCGATTCCAATCATCGCGCCGCTTATTGCTGCGATGATAGTCAACAGAACGGCGCCCATTTTGATAACGACGTGCATCTCGATCACGCTCCCGTTCGCGCTCAGCACGCGCAGAAGGTTTTTCCGACTTCTCTAGACCATCATTGTTGTGCTTACTAGCGCTGCCAGCACCACCTGCACTGCGTTCGTGGTTGTGTGGTGAACTATTGTAATCATTGCCATTTCTGGAAAACCCATTCGATGATGAACCTCGTGAACCATTACCGCTGGAAAGGTGTTGCTTATTTGCGGAGCCAGTATAACGCGAGACGGCACCACCAACAGACGAGGATGGAGAAGCAGTTGAATGTGGATTAAACAAGTTAGTGTTTGCTATTATATTTGTGCCATTACTTTGGCGGTTGTTTTCGAGCATATCTGCACCATGCTCCGCTTTTGTGCCCGTTTTTTGTTGCTGTTGTGCCGGCATTGAAGAATTGGCACTCAAATCAGTTTTTACTAAATTCAGTGTTGCATTATTATCTATAGTAGAGGTCAGCGGAGCGTTATCACGACCAGAATCTTCAATACCTGAAGTAGCAAAAGCACCACCGACAACACCGTTAAATGCCTTATGTACATTTTGCTCTTGACAAAGTACGTAGTGATTTTCTTCATTGATAGGGGGCGTTTTAAAATTCTTTGGATCCTCTTTTGCAACGCTACCTGCAGCTTCATCAACTCCTTGACTGTTTTGTGTAAAGTTTTCGAACTTCTCCTCGTTCAAACTGAGATTGTTGAAACGTGGCACAAATTCAGGAGCAGACGCTTGCAAATTTGATGCATTAAAATCGAAGCCAGTGGCAAACGGGTTCATATAATAGCCGCCAGTATTACCAAAAGGCGTGTAAATGTTGTCGAAGTAATTAAAATTTGTATTTGGATTATTATATGCGTTGTAGCCGCCACCGCTAAGGTCGTTGTTTGAGTAAAGGCTACTGCTGTTGTTATACGGAGAAAATAGACTATTGGAGAAAAGCTGCAAAAACCATGTGTTTTATTAAAATAGAATGCAAGCAGAAATTCAGCAATATTATGATTGAAGTAAAAATGTTTATGCGAGTTGTAAGGCCATTGTCATTATGTCAAGTTCAAATGCAAAAGAGATAAGAATTCGTTTACACGAATTTATTTATTAGAGTATACCGTGAGATATGTCGATTGCTTTTATTGTTAAATTAGTCACACTATAAATGAATTTGACTATCGAGGAGTTAAAAGGTTTTACCTACAACAACCTAAAATGCATACGTCATTCTAGTTACAATGAAGCCGCTCCAAATTCCTTAAATTACTTAGTTATTTTCGAACACGTAATCAGGAACTTTTTTTCAAAATATGCGTTCTTATGATGAAAATATGTGTATTTTAATGTCAATTTTACATACTGCTATTATTTGTTTTATAATTATTAGTTTCTGTCAAAAGAAAAATATTAGCACATTCAATTTTTTTGTTTGGTAGAGAACTGCATGTTTACAACAACAAAACAAGAATTTAAATTTTAAAATTTTAGCTAATTTTGTACCTATTTGGGTATTTCAAAACTATGCATTTACATTTTTTTTTTTTGAATTACATCACATCTGTGTAATCTTTAACGCCATTTTTGCTAATTTTACTCACATTTGTCGGTTGCGGGCTGCTTTCTACGAGTGCATCATCTCTGCCTGATCCAGTTTGTATTTTATTACTCATTGTGTCGACGAAATTGAAGTAATCATTATTAACACTCTCTTGTGCGATACCACCACCACCACCGTTGACGTTAACTTGTGTGGCAGATGCGTTTGTTGCGTTACCGCTGCTACCGCCAACAGCACCAACATTTTCATTGCCATTACTGATTAGAATGTCAGCTCCATTATGACCAAAACCATTATTGCTGCCTAATAGATTATGCTGCATGATGAATTGATTAAAATTAACATAATTATTATTTCCTGTCTCTCCGGGCCCGCCAGCTGAAGCAACACTATTATTGCTTCTACTCCCATTCATAGTTGTTCCAGGATTGTGAGGAAACGCACTGGCTTGAAAAGTGGTTTGCTGCTGATGCTTTTCATCTGCTATTGCAGTATCCAGTGCGCTTTGAAATACTCCTTGCCAAATTTGTGAAAGAGGCGTTTGCGGATCTGCCGACATTTCCAAATAAAAACAAAAACAAAAAAGAACACCAAAACCACGTTGTCAGCGTCACAATGAGTCGTTACTATCGTTGTACTTTTTATGTTGTTGTTGTTGTTGCTCTTTTCGCCTAAGACGCTATTAACCACTTTATTTTCAATTTGCTTTTGCTATTACGGCCGCCGCTACAACCCCCTCCGCAACGTCTTGTCAAGTTTCTAATGCTTCGTCACTTTCACGGCTGCGGCTGCTTTTTAATTCCTCTTTTGCGTAGTTTCTTTCGCTGCGTATGCTATGATACTAGTACAGCTATTACTTATCTATGCCCTCCCTGCTGCAGATGAATCCACTTTGGATCCGTGTGCTCAGTACACGCGGCTTTTACTGTTGTCCCTCCGCCCAAAATTGGCCACAAAACCCGTTTGCGTGCTCAGTATCAGGTACTTTTTACTTAAATTCTGCCCTCACTGGCGAAAATATTCCCTAAAAACCAAGGAACTAAAAAATCCACTCGTCGTTACACACGCGAACACTTGGTTGTCGTCTGCAATTAGGAGACCAAAAAATACAACCCAATTGTTAGAATTAGTTTTCTCTACACGAGCAAAATATATCGACTAGATTACATAGTTTTAAATTCCAATATTTAAATGAAAATAAACCGTGAAATTAACGCACGCAATTACCAAAATCCGATGTTCTTCTGCTGACAATTTCACAAATCAGGCAAATGGAAGTTTCGCAATAGATTTCGAACACTGATTTCGAAAATGCCAGCCAAAGAAAATGAGGAATCAGTATATCACCGATCACAGGGTTGCAACTAGATAATAGAATTTTATGAAAACTATCGACTCACATCGATACCACTTGCATATGAAAATTGCTATAATTTCAGCTTAAACCGTATATAAAAATTATTGTAGGAGCCAAAAATCGCCATTAGAATTATCGGTGGAATTCACTCTGGCACGAAGTCATTGTCTCTATCTGAACCATAATCACTACTCACTTAGTTTTTCGTACGTATACAAATGAAACGCATCCATTGCTCTCTTCAGTTTCACGTTTGGCACAGAAAATTAATTATTTTCAGTCAATTGAAACGTCAAAAACGAATACCCAGACAAATTTACTCTTCTACATGTGAAATTATTTTTGGAATAACTTTCAACTGTCCATAGATTAGCTAATTTGACGATTGAGGTTGGTACAAAATAATCAATTGGACACCTCATCGTGAATCTAATGCAACCCTGTGCTTACAGCGTCATCTATGGGACATTAGCAGTAATTGAAAAAAAAATTCACTAAAGCTACGGCAACATGCTTATGCATTTGCTGTCCAGCAGCTTATATGTGTGCGTGTCGGCTGACACACCCTACAAGACAGTGCTGAGCACTTTCAACAAAAATTCCAACCCATCTACAAGTATTTTATCAGTCTCTAATACATGCGCATTATCAGAATGGCATATACGACATTTTTTAATGGGGAAATGAAATTTTTCATTTCATATTATTTGCCCCTGTTCAGTGTGAATTCTATCTCTCTTTTACCAATAGCAATTTCATATAAATGAAAAATATATCTACTGTACTTTAAACGCCACGGCAACTCATTTATATGCTTATAATGTGGCTGTTCTGAAAAAAGTTCTAGTGTGAAATTTGGCTGTTGTTGTTGTAGGGTCGCCATAGCCGAATGAGTAGATGCTTGGCTAAGACTTGAAAATTCGTGAGTTCGGATCTCCTTAAAATATAAATTTATAATTTCTCTAAATAAAGCATTTTAACGAAACTCCTCATTCTGATTACTTTTTAACGAAAATGATGAGTTATTTTCGTCAGTGTTGAATAATTTTAACGAAATAAAAAAAGTACTAGTGTGAAATTTAGCTGTACTTATTGTATAGTCGCCATAGCCGAATGAGTAGATGCTTGGCTAAAATTTGAAAATTCGTGAGTTCGAATCTTCGTGGATGAAACACCACATTGGTATGTAAAAGTTTTTTAATGAAAATAAAAAAAATATTGAAAGTCGCGTGTTCGAATCGCAATGAAAATACAAATATAAATTTTATAATTTCGAAATAAAACAATTTAACGAAACTCCTCAGTCTGATTACTTTTTAACGAAAATGAGGAGTTATTGAGGAGTTTGTGCTGATTACTTTTTCATGACGAAAATGAGTAGTTTAGAGCATAGCAGATATATTTTTCAGTTATAGGAAATTTCTATTGATAAAAGAGAGATAGAATATCACACCGACAAGGGGAAACTATCAGAACTTTCCCATGGCTAGAACAAAAATGTGTAGTTGGATGAGGATAGAGATGATGATAATTTGAGTGCTTATATGATAGTCAGCTCTCTTGTAGGGTTGTTTCGTGTCACACATACTTGTCAGCTTTTGCATGCAGAAAATCAAAAATTTTAGATTATTTTTGCGGGCAAGCGTCATGCACCCGACAGACACGCACACATACCTATAAGCCTTAGGAAGATGATTTGTTTTTGCTTGTAACTGCAGCAGTTTTACCAGATAAAAAGAAAAAGAATAGAAAAAAAATTGTGGATGAAAAGTATGTACGAGAAACCTAAATAGTTTACACATGAAAATTTATTGAGTGAATTGAGGGCGTCATGTGAAGAGCAATACCGTAATCTTCTGAGAATGGATGCTGATACGTTTGAAGAGCTTTTGTCAATGGTTACGTCGATGATAGAAAAAAGGAATACTGTTATGCGAGAGGCAATATCCCCAAACATTATCAGCGACATTGAGATACTTGGCGACAGGACAAAAATTTGAAGATCTAAAATTCCTACCTGTGATGTCTCCAAGATTGCTATCAAATATTATTGTAGAAAGTTGGGAGGTTATTATTTCATGGCTCTCAAATTATATTATAAAATAAAGAATAAAAGAATTAAAATTAAATTTATTTAAAAAGAAAACCGAGTAATATATACCCAGATGTGTATTTTACAACATCTTTTATATACTCAGGTATTCATTTTGGCAACAGCACACCCAGCATATTTTTCTAGAATAATGCCCATAATTAAATAATGTATCTCATATTTTATTTTAAAAGTAATTGAAATTTTATTTCGTATCCTTTTTTCTTCAAATTCTTTTTTCTTCAAATAAATGTTAAGTTATTTATTAAAACAGTATGCCAAACACTGAGATCAGCTACACCTGCGAATAGAAAAATAGCAGTGGCCATTTTTATCACATTTCTTCAATTAAATACTTCTCAAATAAAAATTTAAAACTAATTAAATACCCCAAATTCTGATCCATCGGTTGAATGAGTGGGGGTAACGTTTGGTGGCATTGCCGAAATTTGCCCATTCTCCGTTGTCAGTTCAGCTTGATTTGGGTGAGAAGAAGCGTTGTCGATTAGGAGGAGAACTTTAAGTGGTAAGGCTTTCTCCTTTAAAAACGATGTAACCTTAAGACCAAAACAACCAGTTAACCTTAAAAATCGGACAAAACTTAAAAGGAATATTCACCTGTGGAACAAATGACTCACGAAACCATTGCTTGAAAATAGTCGACGTCATCCAGGCGGATTTCGAGCTGTTATAGTCGGTGGGACACTGAAAGTTTTTAAAGCAGCGTGGATTCTTCGCCTTTCCAATTACCAAAAGCTTAAGCTTTTGGGATCCAGTGGTGTTTGAACAGCATAAAAACGTTATTCGCTGCTTCTCGGACTTTGCCCCTGGGGCACTCAACGCGTACGTTTTCTCTGGCAAAAGTCTCCAAAATAATCATCAGCATTACATAACTGATTGTTGCACAATTCCAATTCGTCCATTTTAGCTTTAAATTTTTCTTTAAACGGATCCACTAGCTGAGGTTGCGAAGACAGTTTTTCGCTGATATTTTAAGAAGACGAATACCGTACCTCTTCTTGAATCCTTGGAGCCATCCATCACTAGCGAAGAAATTGGCCTCATTTTCTTTAAATTTTGCTTGCAGGGTTTTTGCCTTTTCTTTCAACATTAGATCACTTACCGACCAGTTTTTATCTCGCATTCGGATAAACCAACGTTAAAGAGTTCTCTCCATTTTGGGCAACTCTGAAGAAAGCAGTGTTTTTCTATTTCCAGGTCCACAATACGTGTTGTTTACGCATTTTAAAATCACTTGCTTTTTCGCTTTAATGTTACAAATTGTTGATTTAGCAACATTATATTTCTTTACTAAAATCGTTACAGAGAATTTTAGCCACGGATTTTTTAGAACTCATTTTCACCAGAAAACATAAGACAAAACACTCTTTGCAAAACCAAAACCGCGACTGAAATATTTTACTCCTTACATGCAATTACGAATAAAACGCCTATTTTATAATCAGGGGATTCCCCAATCTCAGAATTACTTGAGATCAATGTAAACTACATTCAAATAATTGTAACGTTTATTGTCCATGTTATAGAGCTTTTTGGATTTGTTCACGTTTTAGAGTAGTCAAGTCACGCTTTAGAGCGTTCACGTTATCAAGCGTGCGCTGTATATAACAGGTGGCGCAAAATTAATCAATTATGGAAAGATTTATAATATTATATTTGCAAATATCGTCCTACGGCAATCATATTTGACACTTGTGAGCTAGACAGCTGCAGCATACAAACAGACAAGCAATGGAGCACGTAAGGGTCAAAATAAAGATTTCCGTCATTCAAAATATTTTTTTTTTTTTTTAGTAGAAAGATGAATGGTTAATTTTGCGCCACCCGTTATAATTGGCGCGTACACCCCTTTGGGTTACCCTAGAAACATGCCCATCTGTGGTACCACAAAGCACAAAGCACTAGAAAATTTGGTTGACAAGATTACCTACAACATGAATGCTGCCTTAGCGGAAGCTTGTCCCATAAGAAGATTGAGGGGTAAACCCAAGCCAAGTGGTGGACGGTTGAACTAAGCCAGCTTCGAAAACAAGCAAAAGCGCTTTTAATGAGGCAAAGAAAACACTTCTCGCATAAGATTGGAAAGGCTATAAAGATGCTTTGAGAATCTACAAGAAGGAAATCAGAAATGCTCAAAGGCAATGTTGGAAATCCTTTTGTGAAGAGGTTGAGGGGGCAACTGAGACCTCCAGACTTCGTAAGATTTTAGCGGGAAGTCCTAAAAATTGGGAACTGCTACATAAAAGTGATGGTACTTTCACTACAACCAGTAAAGAGTCTTTAGAACGTTTACTCGACACTCATTTTCCAGGCTGCTCAGACATTACTGGGCATGACATGGCAGATACAGTACAATGTCGTGAAGTCAGAATAGACGCTAGATCGGCTCTTATGGGCGATTGAAAGTTTTAAACCTTTTAAATCACCGGGTCCAGATAGCATTTACCCGGTGGAACAGCAAAAGGCCGCCGGATATCTAGCACACTGGCTACTAGCAATCTTTAAAGGTTGCTTCTTTACGGTCATATACCTCGTAAGTGGAGACAAGTCAAAAATTAATTACTGCAGCACTCACTGATCTTGGGGTAGAACCGGGCTTGGTAGGCTTCATTGGCAAAATGCTAAAAAGCAGAATTATTGAAGCGAAACCACGAGAATCGGTGCTCAGGAAATTGGCAAGTAGAGGTACACCGCAAGGTGGAGTCCTCTCACCGTTTTTATGGAACGCAGTTGTAAATAAACTTCTTTTAATACTGAAATCGGTGGGCTGTAAGGTGATAGCTTACGCCGATGATGTTGTCATTGCTGTCTCTGATAAATTTGTATCTACAGTAAGAGACGTAATACAAAATGCTCTAGATATACTTTCTAGGTGGGCACAAAAGTGTGGTCTAGGAGTTAACCCAGACAAAACGCAACTCATATTGTTCACGAGGAAGCACAGAATCCCTCAGCTAAGTCCAATTACGCTCAAGGGGGAAGCTCTTATGATTTCGGAAGGAACCAAGTACTTGGGACTAAACACTGACTTGGAAGTCAAACATCTTAGAAAGAGTTAGGAAAGCGAACCTAACTTTTTATGCCTGTAAGAGAGCTTTAGGTAAGACCTGGGGAATCAAACCTAAGGTTGCTCATTGGCTTTACACTGCTATCGTCAGACCCATTCTTCTATATGGAAATGTTGTCTGGTGGTGTGCTATGCAGAAAAACCCCTATTCTAATTTATTGAACAAGGTGCAGAGATCAGCGGAATTAGCAATATGTGGCGTCACGAAACCATGCCATGGCTTTGGACATCATGCTACATCTGCCACCCCTAGATCTCTTCTGCAAATACTCAGCGACCTGCTCCGCTTTAAGGCTCAAAGCGAGCTCACAATGGAGGACTGCCACACATGGACATTCAACCATCTTAGACTCCTACACGGATATACCCAGTGACTGTGATTATCACATTCTTTGCTTCGAAAGGAATTTCCTAATGAAAATCCCTTCTAGACTGGAATGGCTTGAAGAAGATCCAACACCCAACACACCCATTAATATCTACACGGACGGATCTAAAATGGACACCGGTGTAGGATCAGGGTTATTTTGCGAAGAGCTTTCTATTAGTGAATCCTTTAAACTACCGGATCACTGTAGTGCTTTTCAAGCGGAAATAAACGCTATTCATGAAGCCTAAAATGGTTAAAGATAAACAGAATATCATCAACGGACATCTGCATTCTATCAGACAGCCAAACTGCCCTAAGAGCGCTAGATGCATTCCAAACAACATCAAGGAATGTCTGACGTTGTCGCCAATCTCTAAATGAGATGGCCAAACAATATCGTATAATCTTATGCTGGGTTCCAGGCGACAGTGATATACCAGGGAACTGTAGGGCAGATCAACTTGCAAGAGAAGGTACCTCTATACCAGACATAAGTAATTTTATGGAGATACCTCTCGCAACTTGTAAGCTTCTCATTAAGGACGCACTAATCAGTTCTGCAAATCAAAGATGGATTAGCGCTAACACCTGTGAAATTGCTAGGCAAACATGGCCAAGGCTAAACTTACGTCTGTCCAAGAGTATTATAAAACTGAGTAGACTTCAAATCAGGACCTTAGTAGAGGCCCTCACAGGACATTGTCTCATAGGAAATCATGCAAGGAGATTAGGCGTTTACATGCATGATTTCTGTCGTAGCTGCAGTAATGAGGAGGAGTTGGAAACAATTCAACATCTTTTTTGCACATGCCCAGCTCTAGCCAGAAGCAGGAACCGATTTCTAAAATCCTACTTCGTAACGAATATGGATAATCTATACACTTTAGGTATCAACAACCTTTTACGCTTTGTCAAAAGCTCAGGATGGTTCAATATGGAGAGGGAAATGTAGCCCAGCCCCCGCGGCACACAACGGACCCATTTCGTGGTCTAAGTGGCATCGTTGTCTCTATGTGCGATGCGGCTGCCAAACCTAACCTAACACCTCTTTGGGTGTTTGGCCGAGATCCTCCTCCTATTTGTAGTGGGCGTCTTGATGTTGTTACGCAAATGGAGGGACCTACAGTTTCAAGTCGACTCCGAATGGCAAATATTTTTATGATGAGCTTTTTCATGGCAGAAATACACTCAGAGGTATGCCCTTGCCTGCCGAGGGGCAAGCGCTATTAGAAAAATGCTTTTCTTAACATTTTCTTAATCTACGTTCTCTCTGTGAATTCTGAATGGTAGTCACGCACCAACCCATTCGGCTACGGTGGCCGGCCGTAAATTTTGCTTTAACAATTTAATATGCGGCGCTTTGTTTTATTATTTATTAGTTTGTTCAGTTTAAATGTCAGAAATCCCAATTTTGCCAAGCCATTCACAGAATTTTCACTAACATCAAATTTCTCCACCTTTTGTTACCTTTGTTTTGTTCATTTGTTTTGTACTGTTAAGGGACCTGACGTCAGACTTTGCATCAAAATCGCGTAAAATTAAGTAACTGTTTTGGGAAGACGCCACCTTCGGTACTCACCTTCGCCTTGCTGTTCAACTATGATTTAATGAGTTGCACTTTTTCGACTTAGCATCCCCCTGCTCTTCCAAATTCTACTTAGTATTTTGGGTTTGGTCCCATTATTTTTCTAGTACAATTCTATAATTTTTAATGAAAAATAACACAATAATTTGCTGCTGGTATGGTGATCCATTTATTTCTACATCGTAATTAATTTGCTTATCTCTTGCTTTAAATTAAGTATGTATGTATATATGTATTTATAATGCATTTAAGTTTTTAGGTATACAATATTATTATCACATCTTATATACGTCTAAAATATTTATGTTCCTAGTGCATGTGTATGTATATACATATGTACGTATTTTGTAAGTACAATACATAAAATATGCTTAGTTTTTGTTTTTGTTTTTGGTATTAAGTAGGGATACAAATATGTATTTTATGTGCATCTAATGTCCCAATTTGATGTGATTTTAGCTCAGGCTTTGAATTTCATAAAAGTATAGATCTACTTGCGCATGATTTTCGGAGTATTGATTAATTGCTCGTTTTTTTTGTTTTGTATACATAAATATATGTATGTACTTTCTCTATATGTATACTCTAAATGTGCACAAATTTTTACAACAAGTCATCTTTTACACTTCCCAATGATAAAATATTTAATTTATGCTTACTCTTGCTTACAAATGCTCATGAGAAAACATAGGAAAGGAACCGGAAGGTTCCCATGGGCGGACATCTAGAATGTGTTTACAAATAATTTCTTATTTCTTCTTGTTTTGTTTTTGGATTGGATTCAGCATAAATTCAGCAATTCTGACATAACACCTGAAGGGTTAACTAGGCTTACAAAAACGCGTTTCATTTAAATAATGGCCGTTTTGTCCACTGTAAAAATCAATAAATGCTACAATTCGGGCTTTTTAAGAAGGCTCATCTTTGAGAGAAGTGTTCGAATGTGAATACATTGCGTGTTTTGCATGTGGCCGATGATTTTTTTTACTTTCGTATGTTTTCTATTGCATTCCCCGTTTTATATCAATCTCTTATATTCATATAAAAATATCTTTAGAAATTTTCATAAGCAATTTGTGAAGGCATTTTTATATGAAAAATTCCATTTTATGAACTCTGCACATAAATTCAATATAATTTCCCTTTGCTTTGAAAAATAAAAATTCTAATTTTCTATATCCGCTACCGCATTTACACACATGCGATCTTCAAGTTTTTCTTTTTTCAAACATTTAGTCTAAGAATTTCAGTTACTCCATAAAGCTTTTGCGGCAGACGTACTGCTCAGTGTAGTTAAAAGATTTCAGATTTCTATATTTCACTCCACAAAACATGAATTTCACTTACACAATAGGGATTGAAGTACACTCAGGGGTTTCCTATATAGCATAAAGCTTAAAACTACAAGAAACACTTTTGTGCATCCGACGTCACTTTCTTGCTCCATTTTAGTAGATACATTCGCCAAGTAAGTCGCAGGCGCCCTTTTCGAGTGGCTTTAACCATAATGGATTATAGTTGGGACACAATTTACCATGCATTGGAATTTTGATTTCCACAGGTGTCACTGCTGCTCCCTCCCAATCGAAGTCTTCGAAACGATAACCATCCGATTTGTTGCACTGCATACTGAGCGGTTCCTGTATGTACATGGTGTATAGTTGGTCCACTCGCGGCTGTGTCCATTTGATGCTGCGATAATTCTTCGAACGTGCGCCGTTTAATTTTATGCCGCGCTGGTGCTCTTTCCTTTAAAAAAAATATTAAATGTTTGCAGTTATTAGATATTGAAAATTAGAAATATTTTGAATATTCATTCGAAAGTGTGGAGTTATGTTATTAATGTTACGGGTTAGTAAACCCAATGCTTTGCCTGGGTATTTGTTCTTTGATTTACATAAAAGTGGTTCGTGGTAGCAGAGGAAGAGGAAGGCCTCCTCTGCGTTGGAATGATCATATGGAGAAGGACTTGGCTTCAGTTGGTGTGTCGAATTGGTGCCGGTTAGCACGAGAAAGAAACGACTGGCGCGCTTTGTTAAACTCGGCCAGAATCGCGTAAGCGGTTATCGCGCCAATTAAGATGAAGAAGAAGATTCGTGGTTACCGATTTAATCATATATACGAGGGTTACTTTTTATATTTTGCGCCCAATAGAGAAAACACAATAAAATAATAAGTCAATACAGTTCTGATTCAAGTGAAGTTTTAAATCCCTTTTGCCACTTAGAAGTGGATACCTCCAAAAGGAGCTGTTTAAAGGCTTCAAAAACTCCTTCAGGCGTTGGAAAACGTTGATCGCGCATTTGATATTTTTGATGTTGGGGAACAAAAAGAACTCATTAGGTACCAAAACAGAGCTGTAAGACTGATGATGCGTTAGTTTGATCTTTCGTGTGCTCAAGAACTGTCTTGTGTGACCCGATAGGTGGGAGCTCGCATTGTCTTGGTGAAGGATGATTCGTCTTCGGCAGTTGGTTTTCTTTAATTCTTCGGAAACTTTTGACAAACAAATAATTGTGTACCGCTTAGAATTTACTGTTTCAAGTTTCTCTAGTGGAACAGTTGAGACATGACCAGATTTTTCGAAAAAAAACCGGCAACCATTTGCTTTGAGGTGCCTCTTCCGTGAACAATTTTTGTTGGGTTAGGCTCGTTTTGGACACCCCTACAACCGATTGCTGTTTTGTTTCTAGCTCATAGCCAAGTATAGATCCAAGATTCGTCACCTGTTTACCAATTTATTAAAACCAATCGACACGAAAACTTTTTTGGGTTATTGCCAAATTATGCGGAATCCAACGAGAATAATTCCTATTGAAGACCAAATGTTCATGCAATATTGAATGGCGGTCCCCCTAATGCCCAAGGATGCCTCTAACTGACGACATGTCACATGATGATCTTGGGTTATCATCGATTATTTCTGGCACAACAACCTTTCTTGGGTTACCTTCACGAAATTCATCCAGCAAGGATCGACATCCACATTTGATCTCGTTAAATTAGGGTTTCACAGTGGCTAAGTGGAGTGTTTCAACGCCGAAAATCGAAGTAACTTGATCAATGTACTCCTGTCTCCATAATCCATTTCGAAAATCGTAACAAATCTTCGTATTAAAATTTTCACAACTTAATTCCATGCTTTGGAATGAATTTTTCAACTAACTAAGAGAGAACGTTCGGGAGTAAAAATATTGTATGTTAATTTTTGCAAAAAAATACTAAACTCTTTGATAAAAATATTGAATTACCGCTTATATAAAAGGCAACCCTCGTATAAGCTTTGGAATAACACAGAGGTTCGCCGCTACTTTCTCAGTTACCTATGCCGATATTTGGGTCTTGCAGTTTTTCATTAGCTTAGCTTACAAAAGACTGATTGAGCAATGCAGAATTATATAGAAAAGCTTCTAAAATTCTTCTAAGTAGTTTTAGTTTGGATATGCATATAAGCTATAAGAACTTATATACACACTTAGCTTTCTCATTCCAGGCGGCCGCCGTAGCCGAATGGGTTGGTGCGTGATTGCCATTCGGAACTCACAGAGAGATCGTTGGTTCGAATCTCGGTGAAAGCAAAATTAATAAAAACATTTTTCTAATAGCGGTCGCCCCTCGGCAGGCAATGGCAAACCTCCGAGTGTATTTCTGCCATGAAAAAGCTCCTCATAAAAATATCTGCCGTTCGGAGTCGGCTTGAAACTGTAGGTCCCTCCATTTGTGGAACAACATCAAGACGCACACCACAAATAGGAGGAGGAGCTCGGCCAAACACCTAACAGAAGTGTACGCGCCAATTATTTATTTTTTTTATTTTTTTCTTATTCCACCATCGAGCACGTCAACTCTGTATACAATTTCGCCAGAGAAGCATTCGAAAGATAGATGGTGCTGTGATAGATAGATAGATAGTGCTCTGATAGATAGGTAGAGAATGCTGTGCTGCCGTTCTCCCAGACATAGCACAAGCATTTGACAGGGTATGGCACGAGAGCCTGTTATATGAACTAAAAATGAATCTTCCTCATAATTTCTTTATGCTGCTAAAATCATAATTACAAAGTAGCCATTTTCGAGTTACCAATCTCTATGAAATCAATGCCGATGTCCGCAGGGAAGTGTGCTGGGATCAGTACTTTATACGCTTTTCACAAGGTAGGTCTTTAATAGTTAACACACATGAGCTGCATATGCAGACGACACTGTAGTAATAGCTAGAAATAGTCAAGCTTCTACTGCTTTCAATCAACTTCAACAAAACCTGGACAGTCTTAGCACATGGCTGAACAAATGGCGTATAAAAGCCAATGAAGCAAAATCGGCGCAAACAACTTTCGCGCTCCGCCAGGATACTTCTCCCCCAGTGCATCTTACCAACTGCGAGGTACCCCAAACGGACCACGCTAAATAATTAGGCCTTCATTCTTATCGTGTTACGTGGCGATATCATATACTTTCAGAGCGGAAGCAGCTTGGAATAAAACTTCGTTCCTTTTATTGACTGCTTCGGCAAAAATCAGAGCTTTCGCTGGACAATAAACTGCTCATATATAAACTAGTACTGAAACCAGTATGGACATATGGAGTGCAAATCTGGGGCTCATCTCCAAAATCAAATTTTGACATCATACAGAGGTTCACTCAAAAATGCTGCGGATGTGGTTTGGAGTGCTATCGTTACACGAAGAAATTGACATCAGCAAATCCTCGGACGTCAAACCTATCACATCAAACCAACGTCCCACGCAGACTTAAAACTTGTATGCCTACTGATCTGCCACGAAGATTTTAAATGCAGGTCATATTTTCAAACTTTTATTAAATACAATACTGAAGATTGTATTTAATACAGTACATATGAGAGATTGAATTTAATAAATGGAGCTACAAAAAAAAAAAAAACTTAGCTCTCTGGTCAAATGGCCAAATGTCCGGCATTAACGAGATAACTTTTCTGTAAGCCTGAAAACTGATAGGTGCTGAGCTAGAAAGAAACGACACTCCACAGAGGATTACCTTTCGATTGGGCATAATGTAGCCAGGTGAGAAATTTCTGGATTGCCCGTTGTCCGTTGAGCTATTAAAATGTGACGGCGTGGATCAGAAAAAGTGCGTCCCTGTTAACTTAAATATAAATCTGGTCTGTCTTATACAAAAAAACGTGATCCTCCATACAGCATCAGTTATCGCAGAGTGATTCTTCTTAGTAATGCTTATAAGATTACATCGACCACTTTGTGTGATTTCCCTATCGTCAATTGAATACTCGAATCTTATTAATGCTTTAAAGGCTTTGATATATCTAAGTAAATCCAAATCTTGCCCCGAGAATAAAGCAGCGATGCATACAGGCCTACATATGTATGTATGTATATGCAAAATCCTTGAACGCGAGGACAGCTGGAGTGCGATTAAAAGATACATTGAAGACGTATTACGGGGAAAAAGATGGACATCGACACAGTAGAATAAAGTGAAGCCTCACAGAGAGAGACATAAGAATACGAGTTTGTAGCATGAAGCTAGCTACAAATGTGATGGATACAGTCGTGGTCCAAGTAATACCAAAAGTAGTCTTGCGAAGGGAGTCTTCCCAGAAGGCTATGAGGAATTGTTTTAGTGGTCACACCACTCAACGCGGTAGATGACGGTCAGTGTTAGTGTGAGGGCATTTTCTTCACGCACCTCATCCAAAAAATTAAAAAAAAAACCTGAATTTGACGGGCCTCGTAAAACAAATACTACTGAACAAGAAACAGTTTTCAATGCTAACCTGATCGATGAGAATTGGAAAATACCCTTTTTACTTTACTTTAATGGCGGGAGTCCTTAGTTGTTTGTTAGTTATATATATATATATAATTGGCGCGTACACCCTTTCTTGGGTGTTTGGCCGAGCTCCTCCTCTTTGTGGCGTGCGTCTTGATGTTGTTCCACAAATGGAGGGACCTACAGTTTCAAGCCGACTCCGAATGGCAGATATTTTTATGAGGAGCTTTATCATGGCAGAAATACACTCGGAGGTTTGCTATTGACTGCCGAGGGGTGACCGCTATTAGAAAAAACTTTTTCTTTACTTTGGTGTTTCACCGAGATTCCAACCAATGTTCTCTCTGTGAATTCCGAATGGTAGTCACGCACCAACACATTCGGCTACGGATTAATTAGTTGTTTTCTAATTGTTTTCAACTGGATAAACGGGAACGAAACTAATTGGTCTAGGGGTAAATTAGAGCAAGACGAGCTATCTTTGACCGTCAAACAAATAATTGCAGTTGGCCACTCACATACGAGTACGTATACCATTGACAATTGTAATTATGAAGTGCCACAGGAATTCGTCTGTCTTAAAATCCAACAGATAATCTCTCCATGATAAAAGTGGTTCTTTGAATTGAGTAAAGTCTTTCTCGACGAACAAAATTCACACTCTATAAGCCTCGAGGTCTCGAGGTAAATTGAGCGAGATGTGTAATTTATGAAATTCAAACAAGCTCCTCTGCCCACTTACAGATCTCTGCAGCAAAGCTATTGAGCGTGATGATCCTTTTTTATTCAAAACTCGACTTTTATCGAAGCAATTGCGGCTTTAAGGTCGAGTGCAAACGGTTCAAAGAAGATGCAAGCATCTATTGGGTTTAAGGAAACCAAACAGCAGAAGAGTTATTAAGAGAAATGCCTGAGGGATAGCGGGTCTGCTGAGTTGAAACTCCGTACCTTTTATATGCAGACCACTTAGCCTAATCTAAATGCGCAAGACCAAAAAAAGGTTATTATGGCATAGTGTGGGATATTCACATGCACATATGTATGTACATATTCATATATTATATATGTATTTTCAAAATAAAATAATTGCTTACTTTTTCATGTAAATGAAGTAATTTTCCAGTGTCTCTTCGGAAACGGAGCTCTTGCACACCTCTAACTTGGTTGCCGGATAGTAATGAATGTAATTCACACACATTTCGTCGCTAATTGAAAAGCCGCCCAGCGTTGCATTTTCATAGCCAAGTGTGTTGTAATAACACGTTGTGACCAAAGCATCTCCCTGTAAAGAGCCAGTAAATATTGAAAAATATTTATATTGAGCCTTATTCGTCAACTTCACTTACCGGCAGCACATGTGGCTTATAGTGCAGATTGCGCATTTCCTGGAAGTGGTGAGAGTAGTAGTCATCTCGGTTGATTTCGCGTAGCTCCTCCTTGTCCCGGAAGTGGCGTGTCAGAACGCGAACGCCACGTAGATGTGTATGTAGTTGAGAGCCGAAAATGATAATACCGCTTGGAGGAAGAGCCTATAAAGTAGGAACATTCAAATGACACTATTTGTATTGTTTATTTTTTCAATAGCTTTAACAATTTTACCACTTCAGTACACTCGGCGATACAATAACCACTTAGCGGAAATCCAACTTGTCCAGGTGGTATTGCCATCTTATCAGTGTATTCCAGACCCAATTCCATTACGCCAGCATCGAATTGCCGTAGCTTTGAAGATAATTTAATCCTCATGCCTGAGCTGTCGATTCGACCTTTTAAAATAAAATGAAAATAGGGCTTTTTTTTTAAGCGTAGCTTTTAACATTTTAAAAATTAATTTTATTATTTTATATTTTATTATTCATATTAAATATCATTTAATTTCTGCGCTGTAGGTTAGTAAAAGGCAGTGGCAATTTTTGCGTGGAAATTGGTAAAAGGATGCTCGTAGGTAAGGCCATGAAATTATGGAAATTTAATTTAATAAAATAAAAGAAATTAGTCTACCTCTAACTTTACAGAGCGATTCCAACGTTGCTCTTTAGCGCTGCGGTTACAGCTTTCTTGATCTCCTGTACCTTGGCATAACGAGATCGCTTAAGTTGTGACTTCGTCCCAGATTGCGTTATCGGTACTATAGGGTGATTCTTTTTTTCAACAAAACTTCATGAGCAATGAGCGAGAAAAGCGCCGTAGGGTTGCCGCAGTGCAAGATCCAGTCACTCTCGGCGAGTTTAGGTAGCATATGTGAGGAAAATTAATACGGCTATGCAAGATGACGTTACTCAACACCAGCAGCGCCGTCAGAACTGCGAAGGACCTCTCCGAGCCGTTTGTTACCAAACGAGGTTTCAGACAGGGTGACTCGCTGTCGTGTGACTTCTTTAACCTGATGTTGCAGAGCATTGTACGAGCCGCAGAACTTAGTCGCTCGGACACAATTTTTTATAAGAGCGTACAATTGTTGGCGTATGCCGATGATATCGACATCATCGGCCTTAACAACCGCGCTGTTAGTTCTGCCTTCTCCAAACTGGATAAAGAGGCAAAGCGAATGGGTCTGGAGGTGAACGAGGACAAAACGAAGTACCTCCTGTTTTCAAACAAACAGTCGGCGCACTCACGTATCGGCACCCACGTCACTGTTGACAGTTATGATTTCGAGGTTGTAAAGGACTTCGTTTATTTAGGAACAAGCATTAACACCGATAACAATGTCAGCCTTGAAATCCAACGTAGAATTTCTCTTGCCAACAAGTGCTACTTTGGACTAAGTAAGCAAATGAGTAGTAAAGTTCTCTCTCGACGAACAAAACTAACACTCTACAAGACTCTCATCATGCTCGTCCTAACGTATGGCACAGAAGCTTGGACGATGACAACGTTCGATAAAGCGACGCTTGGAGTGTTTGTGAGAAATATTCTGCGCAAGATTTTTGGGCCTTAGCACGTTGGCAACGGCGAATATCGCAGGCTATTGAACGATGAGCTGTATGAGCTTTACAACGACATAGACATAGCGCAGCGAATAAAGATTCAGCGGCTACGTTGGCTTGCTCATGTCGTCCGAATGGATAAAAACGCTCCGGCTCTGAAAGTATTCAATGCGATACCAGCTGGTGGTAGTAGAGGAATAGGAAGGCCTCTTCTGCGTTGGAAAGATCAGGTGGAGAAGGACTTGGCTTCACTTGGAGTGTCCAATTGGCGCCGGTTAGCACGAGAAAGAAACGACTGGCGCGCTTTGTTGAACTCGGTCAAACTCTCGTAAGCGGTTATCGCGCCAAGAAGAAGAGGAAGAAGAAGATGTGAGGAAAATGCCTGTTTATCATCGCTTCAGCACGACAACGTAGAACTAAAAGTTACTACCTATTCCGGCAGAAATAAATTAGATTTTCGCGAATTTTAATAGGGCTACTAAAAAAAGATATTGAAAAAATACACATAAAACACAAATTCAAAGTCCTATGACTTCTACTGGAACTAAAGGATGACTCTCTGTTTCCTGACATGCAAGCGTACGAACGACGAAATGTTGCCAGTTGATGAATTATAAGCCAATCCTTGGAACATAATCGCCACACCTCGTTTTAGCATTTTGTATACTATTTCTTCCTATATAATTACATAAAGATTAGCTTGAATTTCTGAAAGATTTCTACAATTCCAACATAAAAGTATGCTCAGATAAAAAAGCAGCTTTTGCAAACGCGATTCGAACATCCCTAAGGCTGGATGAAAATGACTGTTTACTTCAGTCTACAACAAAAAATTGAGCTTTATTATAAATACGAACTGGTATGGAAAGGAATAAGGCACTCTAGTCAGATCTATTGTTAAATAGAGGTTGCGCAGTTCTACAACATTCCGAAGTAGTTAGATGGTAGATCAATTTCGAGCTTCATTGGCAACCAAAGAGTGATCGGTGTTGCCAGCACAAATACTAAGACTTCTCGTTGCAATTGTAATAACTTTTCCAGGGTAAGCGCGTGAGGTTTCTTTATCCAGAAACCATCTGTGTTCAGACATAAAAAAAAAAAACGGTAACGCTTGATTCGACATGGGAAATTATTTAACGGTTATTTAGGTCCGATATTCCCTTTGGCTAAGTTAAAACTTTGTTTATAGCGAACGGATTCGATTAAAGCACACGACTACAAAGGAAAGAGACAGAGTTTCGCAATAGACGGTTCCATCTAATTTTCACGCAATTTTAGTAGCCTCAATATCCAATAGTACCTACATATATTTAATACTTCTGAGGTTTACGAGGCCATACATATATCCCTGGCTATTACACAGAAAATGTTTAGAAATATATTTTGAATTGCATTGCGGCTATTGACGAGATTTGTATTATATGATGTATAGTTTGATAACCTTGGCCTACCCGTAAAATCAACTTCGAAGTTTCGAAGGCGAAACTTTGATTATTTTAGTCTAAAGGCAAAGTGCATACCACCTGGAGACTTGAAATAGATCAATTCTATTTGAAGAAATCCCTATTTGGCTGTACGTGTTCACAAATTCACGTACCGTTAAAGAATCTCGAAAGGTCCTTTGGCCAATTATGTCGCGGGCTTTACTAGTATGGGCTCCCTGGAACCTGAATTCTGATAAGAATCCCGGTAAAAGTTTCTAACTCTGTTATTTCCTGCTTTTCGTAACACACCTTGCACTGGACCGCGTGATGAAGATTTTGTCATGTCTGTTATCTTACAAGTTTGTCCAGCTCGTACGTATATAATAGTTTCGTCTTCTGGAGCTCCATGATAGTCCCGGGTTTAAAAATCTCAGATGCAGTGTTTATTAAGAGTTAAAGAGAGTACATCACCAGCCCGGAGGAAATATCTATGCTTTCAAGATCAGCAGCGCCTCGCTCCTGAGCGATGGTAAATATATAGAAGCTTTCGTGGGCTACCACACTGTCTGCATACTGTGTCAGATAAAGTTCCATGGCACTTGGACACATAGAAGAATTCTAGGCTGTAAAATTAGTTCTATTTCGAAGATAATCCTGTGTATTTGTCGGCTTTATTATGGTTTCGTAATCGTATAATAGAACCTTTTGGAAATATCATAGTAAACCCAACTCTATGGGTGTATCCCTGCTAATTGATGCGTTTGAATATATCATCAAAAGATAAGAATTTTTAATTCTGATACGACATGTTAATTTCTCAAAACACTCAAAACACTCAGTGTTAAAAAGTTAGATTATGGGTGCGGAAATGCGTAGTGAAATGCATTTTAACAGCCGATATTCAGATGTAACCCCTTTTTAACTCTTACTATCGTCATATAACTGCTTTTTTGATGCACATTTTTGATTTATTTTCAACCGCCAAGCACTTTTTATCGCACTACAAAAACGGCTTATTGACGGCCTCCGTCCCGTGAAACTGCTGGTAAACCTTTCTGATAGGCCTATCTAATTTCGTCGTCATGATTTAGAAAGAGTTAAAATTATTGCTATTAGTGCGCTGAATTCGCATCTGAACACTACAACTCGTCAGAGTTAACGCCAGCCTACGTCCGATCTTCCAGTTCTATCTTAACATCAAATATTGCCATAGAACTCAGTCGGCTGGGAATAGTGGTTTCGAATGTGGAATAGTTAAAATCTATATGCTATCCATGTTCTTTCGCCCTGAAAAGAACAACTGCCGCACGACAGCCAAGGTAAGCTCAGATTCTTCCGTAATAAGATAGCGGATGAACTAGCAAGGAAAGGTTCGACACTAGACTTAGCAGAGGTGGTGGCAGTATTCCCCCCACTGAACACAATAAAATCATCCATTGCTTCACACTATCATGCTTTAGCCGAAAGAAGATGGAATCAACTAACTACATGTACAATATTACAACAAAAAACACATGGCAGTCATACAAAATCCAAAGGACGAATGATTTGTTAGGATGTTCTCGACCAAATATCTCACGCATCACTGCAACCCTTACAGGTCATTGGAAAGTAGGAGAGCATGCAACCAGACTCAACCTCCCCTTCAACCCCATCTGCAGAAGCTGTCAAGCGGAAGGGGCGAAGGAAAGTCTTTACCACTATTTATGTGAATGTCCGTGGCTAGCTAGGAAACGAATCTACTCCTTCGGTAAGCTTTTCCTACAGGAAATTAAGGAGATCTCAGACATCGAGATAAAGGATTTGCTGCTATACTTGGACCTGACTAAATGGATCTGATTTGGAAAACAAACACAAAAAAAAGACATCATCACACGAGACAGTGGTAGTAAAACGGTGCTGATCACTAATTAGGATTATTTTAGTGGAAATATTCAACCACTTCAAGAACAACAACAATGGAGGGTGTACTACAGGACTACCGCTCGAAACTAAAAATGAATCTGTAACTAAAAGTGTGGACGACCCATCAAACCATGGCCTAATATCGGAGCCTTTATCCACAATAACAGGAGCCTCACGACAGAAGTAAATAGCGAGTGGACGAACAATTTATATGATAGTTAAAGTTACAAATCGCTAGGTTTATAAATAGAACTTTGTAAATTATAAAGGATTTTTCAATAAGGGCGGCTAGATGTTGAAATGGAATGTCGTGGCGTTTGCTGTGTGGCACGTAGCGCCGTCCTGCTGGAACCACATCTCGTCTAGGTCCATATGGCTCAATATGAGCCATAAGAAATTAGTTATTATCGTTGTGTAGCGCTCGCTGTTGACGGTGACCGCCTCACCAACGTCGTTTTCAAAAAAGTACGGACCAATGACGCCGCCGACCCAAAATCCACACCAAACGGTAACTTTTTGAGGATGCATTATCCCCTGGTGAACCTCGTGTGGATTAGTGTCGTCCCATATACGGCAATTTTGTTTGTTAACACAGCCATTCATCCAAAAATGCGCCTCGTCACTAAAGATGATTTTTCGCCCAAAACTGGGGTTCTCTTCCAAACGATTCGAAGCCCAGTCAGCGAACAAACGGCGTTGTCTATGGTCATCAACTTTGAGCTCCTGGGTCAGTTGGATCTTGTACGGGTGTACGCCCAAGTCCCAACGCAAAATTCGCCAAGTTGAAGTCTGCGAAAGGCCAAGTTCTTGTGCACGGCGAGGAATAGACTGCCTCGGGTTCCTTGAACGTACGGGTGTTGGCTGATTGTTTACTGACCCGGTCGTCTTAAATTTGGCCACCAAACGTTGAAGAGTCGACTTTGAAGGTCCACCACGTCTACCGAAAAATGGGCGCAATGCGCGCCAACGTTTGCGTTAATGAACACTCATTTTGATAATACCTAAAATTGTATCATTTGAACGTGCTGTTCAATCGTGTAACTTGCCATGATGATTTGGCATAAACAACTGAATAATAAACAAAAGATTTGACAGATGTCACCAAAACAAAATGGCTGCCACAGGGCGCCAAAATCGACCCGCGCCAATTGAAAAAACCCTTTATATACTGTGCATACATATCATATTATGTGGTATGTATGTATGTATATACTCGTACTTATGCTCAATAATTTATAATATACATTCAAGTCCACAAGTGGTTGCATTTCTTACCTTCTTTCAATTCAGGATTGTTAAAATGAACTTCTAAGCGAACAAATGGATTATAGTCCTTACCGCCGATTGGCAAACCAGTTTCCGGTGGATAAGTAAAGGTGCTGGCACCCATAGCCCACAATGATATGACTTTCGAACACACCTTAGCTTTCGCCGGCAATTGTTCACAGTCGCCATTGTACAATGGTATCTGCACCTGTGGATCGGTTTCACAGTGAAAAACTTCAAGATGATGCACCAAATCGGGCGAGGTAATAATTGGCTCGAATTGCACTATGTGTTGTTTTGACGCGAATGAATCATCCAATTTCTGTATGTGACACCAATAGGTTGTCTCCTTTGATGGAACTGTCACATTTTCCAGTGCGACTCGAACAGTTTTTAAATTTCTGCATATAAATTTTTATTCAATAACAATTTTAAGTCCATGTAAAAAATGCAGGTAGTTACGTTTCCGGAATAAGAATTTTGTCGGCGCGAAGTAACTGCATCATCTTAATACCAGACTCGTGAGATGATACATTCGGGAAGGGGAATTGGTAATCTTCCAGTGCCAAACGACTTTCACCCCGCGCCCAAACAATGTACATGGTACCCTCCTGGAAACATATAATAAAATTTTATTACACGAAATTTGTTGTTAGAATAAATTAGACGTTTAAGTTTCTTTAAACGAATCGGTGACAAATAAGTGGGAGATCGAAAAGTTTACATTTTCCGCTTCAGATTTTCCTGTATAAGCCTAAAGTTAAGGCAGGGGCCGCGGAATCCTGTATGTATATATCTGCGTGACACACCGGTAATAGGTCAAAGGATGTACGTATAGGAAGTATTCGAGCGAAAACTTCTCCTTGTGCTGTTCATGGGTAGCGAAGAACAAAGCGGTTATTCTAGCTGGGTTATTTTGTACGATTGAGGGTAAAGATACAAACAAAGCATTTCTTTTCAGAATCAGATTTGATTATCAGCCATAATAGCCTTACAATGAAGAACAGTAGGTTGAAATGGTTGCCCAGAGAAAGGGCACACTTCGGTAAAAATTAAACTACGTTCTTTGTAATACCATTGAAAAGGGTGTATATTTGTTAATGACGACAAAACCATGACTGAGTTAAGGGCCTGTTAACCATTTTATACTGCTGATAAAGTTCCACAGGTTTTTAATATCAAGGAGTAGAAAAGAAATCAGAGTCAATGTACTTAAATCTTAGCCCCGCGAAAGCAGTGCAGTTAAGCAGAAGCTACAGAAATAATTCCACCTCACCCTCCATACAGCTGACGAAAATAGGGCTCGAAGTATGGCTTTTGATAAAGCCACTTTCGCCTCAATATGTTCTTCTGCCGAACGACACGGATTTAATCAAACCATTGTAAAATGGATATATTCCATGCTCTCTGAGAGGGTGTTAACCGCTGGTGAGAACAGTGACAAACTAATCACAGTCAGGGCCAAGCAAGGATGCGCCCAAGGGAGTGTTCTTTATCCGCTGCTGTGGTGCTTCGTCGTATACTCTCTACTAGCGGAGATG
Source organism: Anastrepha obliqua (assembly GCF_027943255.1). Lineage (NCBI taxonomy): Eukaryota > Metazoa > Arthropoda > Insecta > Diptera > Tephritidae > Anastrepha > Anastrepha obliqua. The sequence goes on from NC_072896.1 coordinate 39,175,633, forward strand.
CAGGAACTCGGTTTTCATGCCCAAGCATATGCGGACGCTGTCTGTGCGCTAACATCGGATAAATCCCTAAGGAAGCTTTGCACGAAAGTGCAGAGGATTCTGGACAAAATCGCTGACTGGTGCATGAGACAAGGTCTTTCCGTTAATCCGAATAAAACAACCATAGTCTTGTTTACGAGAAAACGGGAATTGGATGGACTCAGTCTTCCAACACTGAAAGGTGTGACTCTTGGTCTTTCCGATGGAGTTAATTATCTAGGAGTAATCTTGGATAAGAAGCTGACTTGGGAGACACACGCATGCATGCAGGGAGGTCTGACGGATATTTTCTTTACCGATAGGTCCAAGAATGAAATAGGGTCTGGAGCCGGATGGTACTTAAACGATAATATGGGGGAAATGGCAGCTGTTTTCCAAACGGAAATTTTCGCCATCCTGAGATGGAGAGATGGAGGAGATGGAGCGGGAAACAGATTGGAGTTTTCAGTGACAGTCAGGCGGCATTGAAGGCCCTGGAGAATGCGAAGCAAACCTCAAAGATTGTTCAAGAACGTAAAAAGAGGCTTAATTCTGTCGCAAGACAAAACCGGCTTGTACTTATGTGGGTTCCGGGACACTCCGCTGTTCAAGGAAACGAAATTGCCCACGAATTGGCCAACCGTGGATCAGCGGTGCCCCCACAAGGGCCAGAGCCAATAATTGGAATCAGTTTCGCAGGAATCATGAATTGGATCAGCGATTATGTAGGCAATCTACATAAAGAGCGATGATCCGGTCTACATAGAACGATGCAGAACTGCAAAGTGCTTTGTGACAAGTCCGAACAGAAAACTGTCAAACTTTCTACTAAAACTTGGAAGGAAGACGTTCGGTTGATGGTCGGTATAATTGCAGGACACAACCCATGGGGTCAGCATATGACCACCATTGGAATCATTGAGGACCCAGTGTGCCTGCCATGCTTGGAGGAGGCGAGCACTTGCTCTGTGAGTGCCCTGCTTCTGCTAGAGCACGGCTACGAGTTTTGGGTTCCGATGTCATGAAAATGAGTAATATTCGTTCTCTAAAATTGGAGGATATTTACAGATTTGTCAAAGAATATAGAAAATTCTTACAGGACTAGCTATCTCTATCTCTGTCTCTATGCTTTCCTATCTCTTTCTCTGATACTTTTCTCCTTCCCCCCTTGACTATCTACCCCCTTTCCAGAGTTTTAAATACAATGGGCTTTTTAGCCTGAGTGTTTTAAGAGCCACCAAATCTCCTGGTGCTCCTTGGTTCGACCTTTACAAAATTTCAATTTCAATGGCGAATGTCACAGCATTACATATATCGCGGACACCCACGAAATTCGAGAGCTGAGATTTTGTGAATCTCAGAAAATCCCTCGAGCGCCTTCGATACACACTTAGCCAGAACAATTTCACGACCTTACAAGTTTGTGTACTTGCCCTGCACTCGCTGAGTTGAGCCGCAGCCCTTCTCTCCAGGAGCAGACCGCAAGTAGGCAACGGGAAAACTACACCACAGGTCCCCTAGTCAGCTCATCCGCTTCGCAGTTTCCTGAAATATCGCTAAGACCATCGCATTATATCATATGATTTGGATCGAAAGCAAATACAGGCATATTCCAACCAGTAACGAGCGCACCAGCATGTAGAAGAGTAAAAAAAGTAATCTAAAGTAAATGCAATAATGATTCACCCTTTGTTGGGTATTTGGTCGAGCTCCTCCCTCTATTTGTGGTATGCGTCTTCGTGTTTTTCCGCAAATGGAGGGACCTGCCTCCGAATGGTAAATGATTTTTTATGACTACCTGTTGTATGGCTGTAAATCTTAGGAGGTTAGAGGCTATTAGAAGAAAACTTTTTCTGTCAGTTGATGTTTCATTACGCCTTGAATGTACACAGTAAAAGAAAACTAAAGGATTGGTTTCCAATTAGAGATACACTCTCTTGAAACATTTATGCTGAAGGAGCTCAATAATATCATACTTTGGGCTGGTCCATCGATGTAATCGAGACTCTACTCACGTCACTATCTTAAAATTACTTTGAAAATTTGAATCGTTGAAGAAATTCTAATGCATGGTGGTTCGATTTCTGAATAAAAAAGTATCGAAAAAGTCAGATAAAAAAGTGTCTTCGCCTTTCATGTAGCCATTTCACTTATAGAGGCTATCACTATTCAGTGCTCGAAGCGAAGCTCTCGGGGAATATTTTTTTTTGGAGAAAATAATATTTATCCAAAATAACCAAATAACCGATTTCTTGGAAATCATTTACCACTTTAGATTTCTGTTTTACAAAGCCTGGCCGCTGAAATCCTTCTCCAGCGGACATGTCATTCCGAATGCCAAAGCATCTCTGAAATATTAATTCAGCTTCTTTTTTTCAGTAGAATCAGGCATTACACTGGCCAACAAAATTGCAACTTTTGTCTGATGATTGAGATTTATCACTTGATGATCACTAATTTTACGTCGCTGATCATAAATATACCCTCAATTTATTTGTGACAGTTCTTGTTTACGAGACATAGCTTTCGTTAATAATTCGTTGATTTTTATTGCTCGTTTGATGAATAATTATAAAAAATTTATTATAATTTCACATGGCATCGTCAAGACGAGTTTGTGTAAATGTTCCGAATCAATTTTGTTTCATTAGCCGAGAGTATATGTTTAAGGAATACCGACTCAATATGACTCCGTTCGTAATTGAGGTTTACAAAAATCACTTAGGTCACCCGTTGGAAATGAAAAATGAGCCTTGGACTCCCCAAAAGGCATGCAAAATATGCGTTGAATTTCAACGTTTGTGGCCAAATAAGAAAAGGAATAGATTTAGGTACGAAACTGCTATGATCTGGAAGGAACTTGTGAACCACCACGACAACTGTTATTTTTGTTTGGTTAACATAACTGGCATTAACCGGAAAAATCGAGCCAAATGGGAATATCCTTTCAATTTTAGATAGAATTAAATATGTGGATGTGTCGATTTAAAAACTTCCTTCTAGGCCAACAAAGTCGCCAAATTTTACGGAAGTCATGACAGGGATCGAGAAAAACGCATGGATTGAGTTTGTTTGGCTTGTTCAAAATCTTTTTGGGAATAAAAAAAGTTCTGATTATTCCCAACACATCGAAGAACTAATGAGTCACTTTCAAAGTCTTGGATGTATCATAAGCGTCAAGTTGTACTTTCTTCATAACCACCTCGACTATTTCCCTGCCAATCTTGGGGATCTAAGTGAAGAACAAGAAGAGCGGTTCTACCAGGACCTTCGTACGGTGGATGGCTGACTATTGTTGGGGCATTCAGAACAGCTGTATGCCTTCAGCTTCAAAAAGAAAATCAAACAACAGAAAGTTTTTTTCAACTTAAAAACTGAATAAAATATGATTATCTTTAAATATTAGTGTTTTTTTTTATAAAACCGCTGATACTGAAATTTTAGTTACAGATTTGAAATCCTCATAAAAAATTGGACTAAGATCATGTGCCATAACCCAATCATCAGACATGCTGTTTCTGGTTGTTACAAAAACAAAAATGAAACCAAAGGAGTTAAAGGAATTAAATGAAATTTTAACTATTAGCATAAACCTCTCAGTTTGACCATTGCACTTATAAATTACAATTGTACTTCTCCTTACATGCATCCGCAAATCCAGTGGATCACACGTGTCGAATTTTCGCTTAAATGCCAACGTGTACTCATCCATTTTGAACAGTTCGCAATCTTGCTGATAGTCTTTTTGCACAAATTTACCATCCGGACTTGTGTAGGTATCAGTGACAATGTTGAAAAATCCATTTTGATTCTCGAAGAAACAGATATCTGCATCGCCCATTTCGCCACGCTTCGAGAAGCCCAAATAGAACCAACGATGCTTTTCATTGAAGGCATTTTGCAGATGAAACAGAACTTCCTGTTTATACCAATCCACCATCCAGCTGAGCTTAATTTCAGCGTTGTCCAGATAGATTTCATGAAGTTTCGTGTCCGATAAACCTGTGAATTTATTGAAAGTTATTATTTTGTGATTGATTATGAACTTATACGTAATGCGAGTATATGTGTATAGAAAATAAAATAAATTATTGCAGAATAGTACAATAAGAAATTCAAAAATTATAATATATACTAAAAGAGTACGACGGCCCCCTATTGCTGAATGGTAGCAACCAGGGCGAATTCATTCAAGGTGGTGGCACTACGCAAATGACAACAAGCATACGACGTTAGTGTGAATGGAACGGATCTTTGACATTTCATGTTGTGTTAACATTCTAATGTACACTGCAAAAGAAAACAATAATAAATCAGCGGGCCTACTCATGATTCAATTATACAAGGTTAAGTAAAGTTTGACAACTGATTTCGACTGCTACTTAATCCATTGATGCAATTTGGAAGCAAGGGAAAAAAGGGCATAAGTTTATCCCCTTTCTGAAAATGTAGTAAAAAATTGAAAAAGGTCGTTGTAAGCCATAGAATAATTTTATGTTATTTTATAAGTGGTACTTAATTATTTACATTTTTAACTTAACTATTCCCATAGATTTGTGTCATATATGTATGTATTTTGACCATGCATCGGATAGGAATCTATATGTGCCATTTGTAAACCTACACTGAAGTAATAAATAAAACAACTTGAGAATAGTGGAAACTCTTAACGAGGAAAAACCACTTTTATTTCGTCACGTCCGCTAATCATACATTTGATTTTTTAAGGGGATTACCTGCAAAGTTAGAAGTATAAAATCTGTGTTAAAAAAAGATAAATTTATATACAGTCACTCACATTCAAAGTCGGGCAGATGCATACGAAAACTTCTAGACATAATATCTATGTTTTGATGAAAGAAAACACGTTCTACCTCTTTCTGTTTTTGCACAAAAATTGTTTTATTTAAAAACAACAAAAAAAATATATTCCAAGTTGCTTTATAAAATGTTAATGTATAAAAAACTGAAAAAGGCCACTTCTCTGTCTCACATTTAAAGTCGGGCAAACCATGTTTTGCAAATATGCATACCGTTATTTCTAAATTTTCTATACTTGTATTAAAAGTTATTGTTCATTGTTGTCTTGTCAATCAGTGGGTGAGTTTATAAAAGTATTTTGCAAAATGCCGCGTAATGGTAAACAGTCTACATTGGAGGAACGCAAAATAGTAATTCAACTGCACTTAGACGGAAAATGTGAGCGAGCAATATCGAAATTGATAAAAAAAAGCAAGTCAACAGTGCACGATATTATTGCTAGATACAATGAAAATGGTTTCATTGCAAATAAGCATCGTGGAACCCGTCCAAAGAAGCTTTCCTCCAAAGATGAGAGCATGGTGCTAAGGGAAGTGAAGAAAAATCCATTCATTTCTGCTCCAAAATTAACTGCGATGGTTAAAGAAGCTTCTGGGGTGGAGGTAAATCCCGAAACAATAAGAAGGCTTCTTCGAAAAAATGATTTTCACGGCCGAGTTGCGCGGAAGAAGCCCCTAATAAGCAAGAAAAACCAAAATGACCGGCTTGTTTTTGCTCGCCAATATATGGCTAAGGATTTCGATTTTTGGAGCACTGTAAGTGGGGGAAAAAATAACAATTTCATGATTTTAATATTCATTCTTTAGGTATTATTTACTGACGAAAGTAAATTTAATTTATTTGGATGTGATGGAAGGGGTAAAATGTGGCGCAAACCGAACAAGGAGTTGGAAGGCAAGAATTTAAGAAAAACGGTTAAACACGGTGGTGGATCTGTAATGGTTTGGGGATGCATGGCGGCGTCAGGAGTTGGAAAATTGCATTTCATTGGTGGAATAATGAATAAACACGTTTATTTAACAATTTTGAAACAAAATTTGAAAGAAAGCGTGAGAAAACTGGGCATCGAAAGTAGTTTTCAATTCTACCAGGACAACGATCCCAAACATTCCTCATATGACGTCAAGAGCTGGTTGTTATATATTGTAACTGTCCAAAGGTAATAAAAACCCCTGCACAAAGTCCCGACCCAATGCCATTTAGCATTTGTGGGATGAATTAGATCGCCGGATGCAGGAAAGGCAGTGTACATCAATACAACTCTTGAAAATTGCTCTGCAGCAAGAATGGAATAAAATAAGCCCTGATGTTTGCAAAAAGTTAGTGGAATCGATGCCAAGCCGGCTACAAGCAAAAAGGTGGAGCAACGAAGTATTAATTTTGCGTTGTGTATATAAATTTTAAGCAGTTATTAACAAAAAATCAGATTGATAATCTGCAACAAAAGACTTACCTAAATGTGGCTATGTAGCAGCTATTATCAATGTAATTTTCACAGAACTTTCAATAGAATTGAAAGATGCGAAAGTCTAAGCAAAAGGGAATAGGCAAAACAATATTGCCTGCTAACTTTTTCAGCAAAAATTTTAATTTCTACGCTTTTGAGTACTTTTTCTTTAGAATTTGCTCTGAAATAAAAAGTAGCTTTTCCAAGAGGACAACACGGATTTATTAAGTAGCTCCAAGATGGCTAACACAGGGTGAAAATTAGACTACTTACATCACCTTTAATTATTGCTTCATGGGGCCTACTGATATCGCATTTAATAGATTCGAATTGAATGCAATCATAAAAGAAGCAATAATAAACAGCTGGCACAGAGCTGCTTTTGCATTCATTCACCGTTTTTGCAGCGAAGCTTGCGAAATCATGATATTTTCTAGTTAGGGATGGTTAGAATTAATTATTCTTCGAATCCTCTGATTTCTAGAATTTTTAGAGAATTTAATATGCTTTCAAATCATACTGACATAGATTTTTCTTCCTCAAAGTTCTACTTCAAAATGTTACTAAATGATTTGTTTAACTAGACTTCCAAAAATTTACATTTTCTTTATTAAAATGAAACAAATAAATTATTGGTTTAATTTATTTTTGATTGAATTGTTTAGCATTAATCTGTTTTTCATAGTCTGTAAGAAAAATTGCATTTAGGATATTAATATTAGGTGCGCAACTAAGTTCTCGCTGTTTTTTTTTATGAAAATACAACTTTTTCCTAAAAAAATGGTTAGGTTAGGTTAGCTAGTGATGGTTGCCCAGAGAGTGGGCCCACTTGGACGAAAGAAGTGTGGTTCAATCTTTGTGATACCATTGCAAGGGAAGAAAAGAGGACGAAAGGGAAAGGGATGGGGAGGGTTGAGTGTTTGTGGACAATGAACGGTGACTAGTCTGCGGTTGTGTTAGCCCTCTTTATGTTGCTTATGAAGTTCATCAGATTTTTGTTATCAAGACCTGCTATATCAGCAGGCGCAGGAAGTGAGAACCAAGATGCTTGAATCTTAGTACCGCGAGAGCTGGGCAGCTAAGGAGCAGGTACTGAGATGATTCCACCTCATCCTCCATACAGTTGACGCAAAAAGGATTAGAAGCAATTCCGAGTCTCACGGCATGTATACCCCGCGGACAGTGCTCCGTGAGGATGCCCACGAAATTTGAGAGATGAGATTTTGTCATCCTCAGAATATCCCTCGAACGCCTCCTATCCAAACGTGGCCAGAAGGACTTCGCGACCTTACATGTTGGTGTATTTGCCCAGCGCTCGCTGAGTTGGTGCAAAGCCCATCCTTCTAGGAGTAGAGCGCAGGTTGTCAAGGGGATCCCGATCCTCTCCTTTCGCGGGCACACTACCTCACAGGTCCCTTGTCTGGCCAGCTCGTCGGCTTCGCAGTTGCCAGCAATACCACTGTGACCAGGTAAAAAAAATGGTTACTAGTGAATCATTGAAAGTAATGCCCATCGCTGACCACTACTTTTTCCCATCTTCCACCACTTTTTCCCATCTTCCCATCGGTAAAACTGTTCATCTTTCGAGGCTATCTACGGAGCAAGCCATTTTTTGATGTCTTCATATGAATGGAACTGCTGGTCAGCTAAACCATATGCCATCGATCGGAACAGGTGATAATCGGACGACGCAATATCTGGAGAATATGCCGGGTGGAGTAAGATTTCCCATTTCAGTATTTTCAGGTAGGTTTTAACGGGTTTGGCAACGTGAGGCCGAGCGTTGTCATGCTGTAGAATCACTTTTTCATACCTCTCCGCGTATTGCGGACGCTTCTCGCGCAGTGCTCGGCTCAATCGCATCAATTGAAGTCGATACCGATCCCCAATGATGGTTTCGCTTGGTTTAAACAGTTCATAATAAATAACACCAACTTGGTCGCACCCAATACATAGCATAACCTTCCCAGCGTGAATATTCGGCCGAGGCGACGACGTAGAAGCATAACCGGGCAGTCCCCATGACTTAATTTTCTTTGGATTGCTGTAATGAATCCATTTTTCATCACCTGTCACGATGCGATGAAGAAAACCCTTCGTTTTTTGCTCACAGGCGAAAAAACGACGTTCAACATCCCTTGGTTTTAACTCATAAGGAACCCAAGTCCCCTGTTTCTGAATCATTCCCAAAGCATGCAATAGTTTGGAAATGGATTGGCGGGTAACTCCTAATACTGAAGCAAGCTCTTCTTGCGTTTGACACGGATCCTCATTGATCAATACTTCCAATTCAGCGTGTTCGAAAGTTTTTGGCCTTCCTTCGCGTGGACGGTCGTCAACATTAAAATCACCGTCTTTGAAGTGACGGAACGAATCCCGGCACGTTATTTCACTTAAAGCAGCATCTCCATAAACTTTTTGTAGCTCTCGATGCGCTTCAGCCGCCGTTTTTTTTCGAATGAAAGAGGGAAATCAATACTTCCTGCAAATGATGATTATTCGGCACAAAATCAGACATTTTCACAAAACCAAAAGTATATGATACCAAAACAAAATTACTAATGTGTCGAAGCAGTTTATTTATTGTACCATATGTCTAAGCTTGGTTTATGACGTTTAGGTTATGTTAGAATCGACTAGCACACACTGCTGGCGGCATCTATTGACAAACAGCGGGAACTTAGTTGTGCACCTAGTAATTATATAAATAACTAATAGATAAGTAAATAAAACGGATTTCATTAAAAAATCTAACTTGGTTGCACTTCCGCACCATTTTGTTGCCACATCCTCGTTACCAACTTGTTTTACAGTTATTTACAGTATGACTATATCCAGTCTGTGCGGTTCAGGAATCAGGTTGTTGACATCTAAGTCAGACAGTTGTTCCAGATTCTCGAACAGCGGTTTACCCAGGGTTAACATTCTATCCTTCCATAAGGCAGAAGAAATGGAAGATTGTTTCTTTTTTCTTTTCTCCGGTTGTTTACAACTGTGACAGTATGTTCTGTGAGGGATGCCCATTTTGGCTGCTTGTTCTCCCACAGACCAAAAGCCAGTTATGACTGCCGTAAATCTAACTTAAAATCAGTTTTAAATATTTTGTCAATGATAGATATGTTAAAAGTAGTTTCTGGCAAGGATGATAGATTACCAAATTAGCTATTTAGCTATGGTTGGAGAAAAATTGTGAGGGGACCTTTGGCTGCCACGTCACTTGAAAGATTCTGTAACCGAATTCTGCACAATTATTTCACATGTATTTACACACTCGTCTAATCAGTCGTGGTTCAGATGACAACGAAGTGTTGTTTTTTTCGTGTCTCACTAACACAATCTCAGTTTTTTCGTGAACAAACCGCTTCGTGACCCAAGTGACGTCAGCCCAACAGCTGATTCTATCAAATTCGCTTAGAGAGTCTGCTAAATAGTACACCTCTATAAATCTATGACTAATATCAGACCGCCGTAGCCAATGGTTTGGTGCATGACTACCATTCGGAATTCACAGAGAGAACGTTGGTTCGAATCTCGGTGAAACACCAAAATTAAAAAAAACATTTTTCTAATAGCGGTCGCCCCTCGGTAGGCAATGGGAAACCTCCGAGTGTATTTCTGCCATGAAAACGCTCCTCATAAAAATATCTGCCGTTTGGAGTCGGCCAAATACCCAAAAAGGGTGTACGCGCCAGTTATATATTGTATATATATATAATATCAGACCGTTAACCGGCTCTCAGCGAATTTGACTCGTGCCACATGGCATGCCACATGGTAGCCGGATTTATCCGCTCAAGTTTGTTTTTCACCATAGTTACTTTAGTAACCAAACCTTGTAAATTTATCCTCTTTGGAAAGGGGCACTAAATAAATAGCCAACGGTTAATGCTACTCAAACCATTGCATCCGATTTCTCAGCTTCAAAAATAGAACAGCGTAACCATCATAATTCCCCTAAGTCATCTAATTCTCTTAACCCTTTCGGTCCGAACGGGACTTATATGTCCCGGCAATGTTTGAAGATACCTACAATTTTGATGGGTCAAAAGACTTTTATTTCACCCATTGCAACTATTAAACATATAAAATAATTTGTATTTCCGTTAGCGGCTTTCCGTACCGAAAGGGTTAATTCAGCTACCCTAAGTTAATCAATATCACCTCAATTTGATTATCTCACACAAACAATTACGCCTAGTTCTTCCTCTTCTCAAATTAATTCTCTCTTTACTCCACCTCCCTCTCTTTCAAAAATTCTCGCCACACAAGCTGAATCGTTGACTGATGACGAAACATTGTGAATTCAATCAAATTTCACTTAAAAAATATTAGTACATACTCAATATTGTTTGACATACATAAACATATACATACATACACATATACATATATTTATATCTGCGCTTCCCTCTGTAGTTTCCTAATGACATTGAAAATAGTTCAACGAAATATCAGCGGATATTTTAACAACCGCCATGAGCTATTATTATTGATTAAGGAAGAACATCCAGATAAATTATTCATCAGGAGAACCACTTTTCACAAATGTAAATTCAAATACAGTTGTTTATCCTAGAAAGTACATTTGCCAGTTCTCAAATTAAAAAAACATTGACACAAGTAAACAAGCTGTAAATATACACCTAACTCTCTTTCTACACGATTTTGAAACTACACGGTTCGCTAATAAATTTTTTACACGAAATATTCGTTCTTCTACGAATCTCGAAAAAAGTAATGTTTTTCTAAACAAAACATAATTTCTAAAAGAATGCCTTATTAAGTAAAAGGCGCCAGAATATGCATAATTGGCGCTATAACCCGTTACGCGATTTTGGCCGAGTTTGACAAAGCGCGCCAATCGTTTCTTTCTCGTGCTAACCGGCGCCAGTTGGACACACCAAGTGAAGTCAAGTCCTTCTCCACCTGATCTTTCCAACGCAGATGAGATATTCCTCTTCCTGTGCTACCACCAGCTGGTATCGCATCGAATACTTTCAGAGCTGGAGCATTTGTATCCATTCGGACGATATGACCCAGCCAGCGTAGCCGCGCCATGCCTGTGTCGTCGTAAAGCTCATACAGCTCATCGTTCCATCGCCTGCGATATTCGCAGTTGCCAACGTGCAAAGGTCCAAAAATCTTACGCAGAATCTTTCTCTCAAACACTCCAAGCGTCGCTTCATTGGATGTTGTCATCGTCCACGCTACTGCGCCATATGTTAGTACGGGCATGATGAGAGCCTTGTAGAGTGTTAGTTTTGTTCGTCGAGAGAGGACTTTGCTGCTCATTTGCCTAATTAGTCCAAAATAGCACTTGTTGGCAAAAGAGATTCTACGTTGGATTTATTTATTTAACTGTCTGTAGTAATTTTAGCTCGTATTAGCTCTAAGTGGTCTTTAAAAATTATTATGTTTTAGTCGAAATAAACGAAATAAAATAAGTACAAGGAATAGAAGTAAGAAATTGCAGTTTGCGCCTGACCATCTATATATCGTAGAACCCCAGTAATTTGGAGTACGGCCGTACTTATTGCAGGCGTAATAAAATAAAAAATAAATAAATAAATTTGTGAGCTACTTGTACTATAGGCTTTTCCAATAACAGGTATTATAGGTGAATGGATTGCGCTATCTAGCGATGATTAACGATTTTTTATGGCCGCAATTTGATGGTATTGATCTGGATAACGTTTATTTTCAACAAGACGGCGCTACGTGCCACACAAGCAACGAAACCATTGATCTTTTACGGGAAAAGTTTTCGGACGGTGTTAGCTCTCGAAGAGGCAATCACAATCGGCCACCGAGGTCTTGTGATTTGACACCTTGTGACTTTTTTCTTTGGGGCCACGTGAAAGAGAAGGTCTACGCCAACAGCTCAGGTTCGATTCAAGACCTCAAAGATGGAATTCGTGAGGCTATCGAGGACATAGGGCAGTCACTTTGCAATTGGTTTATGGATCTTAAAAAGGCGATACTTGAAGAGTGGAACCAAATTAGTCCAGAATACACAAAAAAATTGGTTGAGTCCACGCCACGTAGACTTCAAGCTGAAATTGATAATAAAGGATACCCAACCAAGACCTATAAGGAAATACTTTAAAATTAATAGTCTCTCGTTTTTAACTGTATCACAAAAAACCAGTCGAAGTGCAAACTTCATAAAGAATCTAAAATGTATCATTTAAGTTGGGGGCGTAAATTCTCTGTATGTTTTTGTTTTGTTTTTGCATTACAATGAAATGAGTGGGCACTTTTATGTATTTTATGTTGAAAAATTAAGTAAAACAAAATAAATAAAATATCTGCATACTCTGTTTTTTTCATTTTTGCAAAATATTACGAAGTAGGTATATACGAGTATATCGTGTCTGTATGAAATGACGTGTGAACGTGCACGCTTGTTATAAACTAGTGATGAATTGTAATACGAAGTAATCATTTTACCTACAATTCACAATTTGTCTATTTTGGTGGAAAAAGAAAGTTTTGAGTTACTTACATCATTATCCATTCCTAAAAGAATTTGGTCGAATATTCGATCTCTGACTGCCATTTTGCACAACCCGACGATCAGGATTACATTATCCGAGCAAAATTTTTTAACGGACTCTTTTGTTCTCTGTTCTAAGTACTCAAAGGATAATAATTTTTCAAAAGCATACAATAGAGAAAAACACATTTGGCTTTCTTAAACATTTGTCTTTACCAGCCTCACCCCATCAGCTACATAGCTCGAGCGAAATGGAATTTGCAATTCTACACGCAAAAGGTAAAACTCCTGGCACCAATAGGATCTCCTATCTTATGCTATCAGAAATACCTAAACACCGACTACGCACTCTTTGTAATAATTTATTGATTTGAGTTTTAAGAATGATGTTTCTATATAGCGACCTATTTTGGGAAAGCTTTTTATTGGGAGGAAGTTCATGCAGTTTTGAGTCAGCTTTCAAGCTGGAATATTGGTCAAAAAGACTTTACTTTTGTAAAGCTTTTAATGACACTTCGACGGGTTTTGTGTTAGTATGAATAGGAAATTTTTCGAGTTTTACTGCCTTTGTAATGGTACTCCCCATGGTGGCATGTTCATATATTCCTTGACACAGAATTATGAATTTAAGAAATGTGTGTATGAATTTTTTAAGATATGTATTAATCAAACTGTAAAGCTGATGAGCTAGCCAGAAAAGGTACTGCTCTTCAACTGTTCCGTGATAAAAGTACCATTGGAATACCTTTGGCCACGAGTAAATTAATAATAAAAAACAACATTATTCAAGAGGCCAATAAGTCATGGGAAGACGAAGATTCATGCGTAACAGCCAGGCTTCTATGGCCGCAAATAAACAAGAAAAGAACAAAGGAATTGCTTAGCCTCTCAAGAGAAGATATCTCGAAGGTCGTGGCTTGTGTCACCGGCCACTGGCCATTTGGAATGCATTCCTTGAGACTAGGAGTATTCTCCCATGAATATTGTAGAAGCTGTAGAGATGAGGAGGAGGAAGAAACAGTAGAGCACTTCCTTTGCAATTGTCCAGCCTTAGCTAAAATCAGAGCAGGTTGTCTAGGTAAACACTTTTTCAATTCTCTTACAGAACTATCTGACGCGGAAATTAGACCAATACTGCGCTTCATAAGAGCCTCAAAATGGTTTCACGAAAGTTAATAAACAAGGTTCCCGTGTCGCACAGTGGTATCACATCGGACCAGTGAGGTCTAAGTGAGTTGGTTATACGGACCGACTACCACCATAACCTAACCTAATCAGCAAACAGGTATATACATATATGCACACGTATTTGGGAAAGATATTCAAAATCATTTCATTCGGTTCTCAGCATTGAAATTTGACATACCACCTTGATCAAAAAGTTCCAGGAATATATTCAGAAAATTCGCTTCTAAGTACTCCCCATCAACTGCAACGCACTTATGCCAGCGTTTGCTTCGGCTTTCAAAATATTTGTTGGACTCTACTTTCGGTATAGCCATCAAAGCCGTTTTCGATTTTTCCATTACTTAGCCTCGGCAGCTAAAACGCCAAAGAGCTTCCCCTGACTGGTTTTTTGACTCCTTCAAACAGAAAAAAATAGCAGGGGGCCATATCAGGTGCGTTCAATGGCTGTTGGATGGTATTCGTTTCGTTCTTCGTCAAAAATTCACTAATAATTATGCGATTGTGCGATGGTGCGTTATCATGGTGAAAAATCCACACAAAAAAAAACTGAACTCAAATCGGTTGACTTTTAGGGTTACCTGGCGGTTGTTCCGGGAACTTTTTGATCAAGATGGTATGCGAACGAACTTATTTAATATTCAAAGCAATAACAGCGGAAGCAAGTCGACAATAATCTATCAAAGAGCTCTACATAATTTAAAGGCTTCGTTAAAATTCGGTGATGCGATAAACATAGCATTAATAAGTTATGAATATATATATATGTATGTATGTATGTATGTACGAGTACGTAAATACGCTGCCTAGCAATCTTTATGCGGGTAAAAATCTATTCTCATCACTCTCATTTTTATTCCACACACATTTCCAATACCCATTACATTGCTTAAATACCCTCATAATCGGTGTGAAACGTAAAGTGATCTGATCTCAAGCACCAAGGAATGACAAGTCGTATTAGCGAGTGCGAAAATTTATTCCTTCGAACACTCATATTTATGGCGGAGGCGGAGCCGCCAACAACTGTGTTTTTGCCCTTCGCACGTTCTGCTTTTGGTACTGATGATGAAATCGTTTAGAATGCGATGCTAAGAAATTCCTGTGTCCTTATTAAGGCATTGACGTTTTCATCAAACCTCACGCTCATCGACTGGCAAGTCCTTGCCTGACTATTACTCCTACTACTCTGATGTTGTCATTTCCGAGTTACGATACTACATACTAGCAATGGAAGAGCACATTAGGGGGTGTGTAAGGTTAAACTTAAGAACACGAAATGCTGGTGGATAAAATTCCTAAGCATTTCTCATAAACGTTCGCTCAAGTGGCATGTTGGCATTTTATGAATTGTTGATGGTATTTCAGTTTATTGGATGTTCTTGGTTATCTTCTTGTCTTATTGTTTGGTAGGATGACTATTTCATTTTGGTGGGGGATAATTTGTACATGTATAAGTATGTATGTATGCGTGTTGCATGCACGTGTGCTGTTTAATAAGAATATTCTACTTTCATATTAACTGTTTTGTTACTGGAATGGATTGTAATGCTCAATAATGAAATTCATATTGGTATGAATTATTGCAAAGCTATTTGCATTAAGGTGGAAAAAATTTTGAATTAATGATGTCAAAAGTTGCTTTGGCGTTTTCGTACACTTTTCCGTACTTATAGTGGTAATTAGTCATTACTAAAGTGTTACTGCAAATTGTACTTTTATTTATTTATTTAAAAAAAATTGACTTAAAGAGTAAATCTTATAAGCTAATTGTAACATAAAGCGATAGCGTCGAGGCCTTACGCTTAAACTGTGTATATGGAGTACTTTTGTATTGTGTCTTAAATTCTATGGTATAGCTTGGTTATTTTAAGGTTTTTGGTTATTAAAGATATTGAATCGGAGGTTGCGGAAGATAAATGCGTCATTGGATTTGAGTTGCTGAAGATTTGCTTCTGCGGGCGGTGTATAGTGGGCAATGAAGGAGAATATGGGGTATGGTATGGTACATCTTACGTCCGGCTTGCACGTGCACGTAGTTGGGTTCGAGTTGGCCATGAAATGTCCATGTGTAGTCTTTGTATGCCCTAGACGAAGACGCCCGAACTTTATGACGTCTACTCGGGTCACCCTATTTTTATTATTTTTTATAAATTCCGTTATGTGGGTTTTTGTATGGCTCACCTGTTGGTACCAGTCATTAGTTGAGTTCCATGTATGGTGATGTTTGCTATCGAAATGTTTTTTATATGTTTTTGAATGTCGGTTAAGTTGGAGTTATCTGTGATTAGTGTTGGTGTTTGATGTGCTTGTTTGACGGTGTAGTCAGCGAATTCATTTCCGGTTATGTTGGCATGTCCCTGTACCCAAATTAGTTTGATTTTAGGGTATTTCGCTATCATAATGTTTCTAATGCTGGTTGGATAGTGATCGTAGTTGTATTTGTTTACTATTGAGTTGATGGCCGAGAGGGAATCGGAACATATTGCGAAGTTTTTGGTTTTGCTCTTTATTGTGTTTATAGCCTCACATATGGGTATAATTTCTGCAGAGTATGTTGAGCTGTTGGTGCGTGATTACCATTCGGAATTCACAGTGAGGTCGTTGGTTCGAATCTCGGTGAAATCAAAATGAATAAAAAACATTTTTCTAATAGCGGTCGCCCCTCGGCAGGCAATGGCACACCTCTGAGTGTATTTCTGCCATGAAAAAGCTCTTCATAAAAATATCTGCCGTTCGGAGTCGGCCTGAAACTGTAGGTCCCTCCATTTGTGGAACAACATCAAGACGCACACCACAAATAGGAGGAGGAGCTCGGCCAAACACCTAACAGAAGTGTACGCGCCAATTATTTATTTTTTTTTTATTTTTTTATGTTGAGCTATAGCTTGGTAGGTTTGACATTTTTATAACTTGGTTTTGTGAGGTTATGCTGTATGTAGTATTGTTGTCGATCTTAGATCCGTCTGTGTATATGAAGATATAGTTGTGGTATTTCTCTTTAATTTCGTGAAACTTTGTTTGATACTGGATTGGTTTCGTGTTGTTTTTGTTTAAGTTACTTAGGGTAGTATTAATTGCTTTAGGGTTTAGTATCCAGGAAGGTGAGTTGTGGATAATATGTTTTGGATGTTTTGTAGGTAGATTGAGGTTTAATGTGTTACCTATGACTGGCTCTTGTTTGGGTACGTATTTTCTTTTCTTGTAGCTTTGGCCAAAAATTGTACTATTCTCGCTATTTTCATATATTTACTACTCATTGCCCCTATACGAGTATTAGGGTACGTACACCCAACTCTGTTTTTACATGGCGTGCAAAAAATATCCTAAAAAAATACATGCGACGATACATAGTATGCTGAAGCAGGACCAGGGTTGTCCAGCCAACAATTATGAGGATAATCACAATGGGAGTTATAGCTTGTAACATCAGAGAGATTGAAGGAAATTTTGCCTTATTATATAAAAATTGAGCGTGGCTTTTATCCGGTTTCAATAATAATGGTCGGATCAATGCGTGTACTAAGTCAGGGGGAGTTTTATTAATAGTTTCTGGAGCCACACGAATTGACCAAGACATGGCAAAATCGACTCCTAATCATTCTAAGCGTTTTGGCATAATTCGGATGTTTTTTTTAGATGCATGAGGACTATCCATAACTATGAATATGATTTAACGCCTGACAGAACTTCTAAATATGGAAATTTACTTTCGAAATGAGGAAGGACTTGTCGTTATGGTGGATGGCGAGTGCTATCGCTGTGCTGAATTTTTGTTTCCAAAAATTAATCGGCTAAATAGCGACGACATTTGTTTATAACAAGACGGCGCAACTTGCCATACAACGCGCCTCATTATCGATTTTTTGAACTTATCGAATGGATCATGTAACTCGCAGCCCCGGCGGATATACATATAAGTATGCCGGATATCATACTGAAAAAAAACCCATGAAATTATAATTATAAGATTATAATAAAAAAAATTCATTAACAATTTTGTTTTGTATTATAATTTTAAGATCTCAAGCGCTTCAAAAACATCCGATATAAGGTGATTTCTGATTTCCTCTGATTATCTGCTTGTATACTGCAGCTGTCTAGTTCACAAGTGCCAAATCTTCCGAAAGGGTGACTAATTTTGCGCCACCTTATACCTATATTTATCTCGTTTCTTTAATGCAGTTAAATACAGCCGAACAAAACTATAATACCCTTGGGCGTAAGTGCGCGGTTATAAAAATTTGGCCGGAAGGGATCAAAGAGAAAGCAGATATACAAGGCGAAGTTCAAAATAAACAAGACTGGCGTCATAAAAATGCTTTTGATGGCGCCATCTTCTTAATGAGTGTGTGCGTTGGAAGCTACATCCTTAGCTGACTTCTAGTGAAAGCTTGGTGACATACGGTTCAGTGGGAGCGAAGTTATTGTGTCTAAAGTGTCAGTCAAAAATGAGTTTCGAACAAAGAGCTAATATCGAACTTCGCTTCAAAATCGGTAAAACATTTATCGAAACATTTGAATTGATGAAAAAAGTTTATGGCGATGATTGTCTATCTCGTGCTAGAGTTCATGACTGGTTTACACCTTTCTGAGATGGTTGTGAGGACATAAATGACAATGAATAGTACGGCCCCAAAATCAGTAATCACCGAAAACTCCATCGAAATTGTTTGTAAATTTATGAAAAATGAACCGAAATCATGGTTGAAATTCATGGAATCGGAGTTGAATATCTCCAAAACGTCAATTTATCGATTTTAACTGATCATTTGGGCTTACAAAAGGTCGGTGCACATTTCATTCTGCACAAATTAACCGAGGAGCAAAAATTGCTCAGAACCCAACATTCGAAAGACCTCATTAAAGAGGCGAAAAAAGACGAGAACTTCCTCTACAACATTGTAACTGGTGATGAAAGGTGGTGTTTCCAACATGAAACTGAAACTAAGCGTCAAAGTGCCGAATGGAAGGCCCAGACGAGCCACCACCAGAAGTCAAAAATCAAGTCGATGCTCATTTGTTTTTACGATTCCAAGTGAATTGTTCACAAGGAGTTCGTGCCAATGGGCCCAACCGTCAATGCAATTTTCTATCTTGGTATTTTGAAGCATTAGTTTGCATCGCATTCCGCGAATTCACCCTGAATACCGCAAAGGAGGAAGCTGGCACTTATTGCATGATAATGCAGCATCTCATCGATGCACACTTGTGACTGATTTTTTGACTAGAAATCACATTTTAACCATCAATCACTCACCGTATGCGACTGATATGGCTCCCTGTGACATCTAGCTATTCGCGAAATTCCATTTGGCCATGAAAGGAAAACGTTTTGCGTCCATATAGACCATGCAAAGAGCTTATACCAACGTCCTGAAGGACATTCCGGTCAATGACCTGAAAAACTCTTTCGAAAAGCTTTTAGATCGCGCAAAACAGTGTATCGAGGCCATTTTGGAGGCTATTTTGAATATATAAATTCGAAGTTATCAGAAGAAAGCTCCTATCAATCTTGTTTATTTTGGACTTCATTATGCATGTATTGTGTTCTGAAGTGCTCCATAATGCTTTGCTGAGAGGTTTTAAATTTTTTTTTTTGTTTTTTTTAAATTACAACATTATTAATGTGCGCTGAAGAGATAAATATTGGTTTAGTAAGGAAAATTTCTATCTGAAAATAATTCAATTATATTTTAATTATTTTTTGTAAGCAAACTAGAACAAAAAAATTATTTTCTGATTTCTTAAAAAAGTAGCTACATATAAGTATAATATTTTAATTCTTGTCGTAATTCAACCAAAAACCTCCACAAATCACAACTTCATGCCTCATCAATATTCTGTGAAATGTTATAGTTGCGGTAAATTTGGCCATAAAACTGTAGTGTGCAAATGTATCTCATTTTAATAAAGTTACTAAGTCGATTACACTCAATAGGCAACTGTTGATCGATCCAGCACACACTTTCAGTCAACAAACATCAATCATTTGCCATCGGTGCAAAAGTTCAAGACATCACGCTTCGTGCAGCTCGAGTTCGGTGGATGATGGTGGAAATTTGTGTTCTTTAGCAGCCCCTATGGCATACCGTAGCGTAAACGCATGTGTGTGATGAATCGCCTTCAATTAAATCACGACCAGGTAGGCAACTACATACATTTTCATACATATGGTATTATGAGGCAGGAGTGAAGAGGCGACACAGAGCACATTGTTATCTAATACTATAGTAATATAGAATAACCAAAAATATGCTGTAAAACATAATTCTGAACATTTAAAAATGTTGAAAATATGAATCTAATGGCTAAATTTTCTTGTGTAAAAATCTATTGAATTCCATTCAAAAAAAGTGTAAAACCTCTGGCAAAGTCGGAAAAATATTAAATAATTCAGAGTAAGTATAGAATTAAAAATGCAAACTTAGCTTTAATATTTTTATTAGGATAAATAACATGAATATGAAAATGAACTGATTACCTCTTATTGCGGAGTATATTCTTATGCATTGGATATTCAAACAATTTCAACATCTACGCTGGTAATTGGCGTGCACTTAAGGTGGCCTAGAATTTTCCAAAAACTAATTTTTTTTTTTGATATTTCGAAAGGATGTTCGGTTAGGTCGTGATGATTGTCCAGAGAGTGGGCCCACTTGGATGAAAGAAGTTTGGTTCATTATTTGTGATACCATTGCAAGAGAGGGAAAAAGGTGAAGGAAAGAGGACGAAAGGGAAAGGGGTGGGGAGGGTTAAGTGTTTGTGGACTATGAACGGTGACTAGTCTGCGGTTGTGTTAGCCTCAGCAGGCGCAGAAAAGTCCCGCGAAAGCTGGGCAGCTAAGGAGCAGGTGCTGAGATGGTTCCATCTCATCCTTCATACAGCTGACGCGAAAAGGACTGGAAGTCTCACGGCATGTGTACCCCGTGGACAGTGCCCCGCGAGGATGCCCACGAAATTTGAGAGATGAGATTTTGTCATCCTCAGAATATCTCTCGTGGCCAGAAGGACTTCGCGAGCTTACACGTTCGTGTACTTACCCAGCGCTTGCTGAGTTGGTGCAAAGCCCATCCTACCAGGAGTAGAGCGCAGGTTGTCAAGGGGATCCCGATCCTCTCCTTTCGCGGGCACACCACTTCAAAGGTCCCTTGTCTGGCCAGCTCGTCGGCTTCGCAGTTTCCAGCAATGTCACTGTGACCAGGTACCCAAATTATCTCTATATCGAAGAATCCTGATGCAACCGAGAGAGACCAGGCATTCCCTTACCAGTTTCGAATGCACCATCATAGAGCCTAGGGCCCTAATTGCCGCTTGGCTATCGGAGTAAATATTTACCTTCTTAACAGTTATTACGCAAGTAAGTAGCCAGTCAGCTGTTTCTTTAATTGCGGCCACCTCTGCTTGGGACACACTGCAGTGATCCGGTAGCCTGAATTTGAGTTTGATGGGGAGCTCTGTGCAGAATACTCCTCCTCCAACCCTACCCTCCAACTTTGAGCCATCCGTGAACAGGTTAATCAGGCCCTGTCACCAAGCGTTGCCCCCGGTCCACTCCTCCCTTGATGGAATATGGTTGGAGAAAGTTCCGCTTGGACTAAGCGAGGGACGCACTGATCCGTCGACGAGGGGATGAACTCAAAGTTTCTGAGGATGCTTGAGTGCCCATATGTGAGATTGAGCTTATAGCCGAAACCCCTCAGTCTGATTGCGGTACGTGAAGCGGCAACTCTGCCTGCGATGTCTATAGGTACCACATTTAACATTACATTAAGCGCTAGAGTAGGAGTAGTTCAAAGCGCCCCACTGATTTCAAGGAACTCTCTCTATCATTTTAACTGATGTCGTCCTCTCCAGTGAATTCGAAAGGATAGGCTTCTAAAATATACTTTCAAAGTTTTGGAAGGATATTCCCAGTATTTTCGATTCTACAGCCGTTTTAGCAGGCAGAGCCAGATTCGTCACGCGGCGACTCTCAAAACTTTAAACTCAATTACCTCAAAACTACTTGTTTCGGCCTGGTGTTGTCAAAAGAGAAAACAACATTCAACCGAATCGTCTGAAATTTTAATATGTCGTTCACAACATCAATGGCTACCGCCCGTACTAGAATCATATTATTATTTCAATTATTTCGAATTTTTTTGTATTAAAAAACTGAAAAGAAAACCGATTATTAGAGTGTCAAATTCAAAACCGACCTATTTTGTAATTTTTTTTATTCTAGCACTGGACATACAGTCATACTGATTAATATGTAATTCTTTTGGTTTTTGTGTTTCAGATAAATAGAAGAGCCAAAATGGACAACACCGTCCTGGACCAGTTTTTCGAGAGGGTCAACTTCAGCGCCATTTTTGAAATTATTAAAATTAAAAAGAAAATCTTTCTCTCATTTTTGTATGTAAAAGAAGTTAAATTAAAAGCCCAAAAAATGTAAATATCGTTTTCCATATTGTTATTGTAAAAAAATGCTGAAAATACCCTAAATTTTCCAGCTTTTGTCGATAAGATCAATGCTATCTATAAGGTGGCGCAAAATTAATCACCCCATCGGAAAGGATGCAAACGGTCGTGTGTCAATCATATTTGACACTTGTGAACTAGAAAGCTTTCTCCAAACTGGAGAAAGAGGCAAAGCGAATAGGTCTGGTCGTGGGCGAGGACAAAACGAAGTACCTCCTGTCATCAAACAAACAGTCGGCGCACTCGCGTCGAGGTTGTAAAGGACGTATGCTTAGGAACCAGCATTAACACCGAAAACAATGTCAGCCTTGAAATCCAACGTAGAATCTTTCTTGCCAACAAGTGCTACTTTCGACTAAGTAGGCAACTGAGCAGTAAAGTCCTCTCTCGACGAACAAAACTAACACTCTACAAGGTTCTTATCATACCCGTCCTAACGTATGGCTGGACGATGACAACATCCGATGAAGCGAAGCTTGGAGTGCATGAGAGAAAAATTCTGCGTAAGATTTTTGGACCTTTGCACGTTGGCAACGGCGAATATCGCAGGCAATAGAACGATGAGCTGTATGAGTTTTACGACGACATAGACATAGCACAGCAAATAAAGATCCAACGGCTACGTTGGCTGGGTCATGTCGTCCGAATGGATACAAACGCTCCGGCCCTGAAAGTATTCGAAGCGGTACCAGCTGGTGGTAGTAGAGGAAGAGGAAGGCCTCTTCTGCGTTGGAAAGATCAGGTGGAGAAGGACTTGGCTTCACTTGGTGTGTCCAACTGGCACCGGTTAGCACGAGAAAGAAACGACTGGCACGCTTTGTTAAACTCGGCCAAAATCGCGTAAACGGTTATTGCGCCAATTAAGAAGAAGATGCCATACAGAGTAAACACAAAGGGGAAAAGGAAGAAGGAGCCCTGGATTGGAGGATGATGACCAACGCAGTTGAGCAGAAGAAATTTTCCGCAGAAAGGACTTGAAGCAAGCCCAAGCCTTACTGCATGGATACCAAACGCACAATGCCCGGTAAGGGCATCCACCGAATGCGAGAGCTGCAGCGACTTTGCACGTTTACGCAAAACCCAGCGCTATCTCTTTCCCAGAGTAGACCACAGGTTCTTGAAGGAACCCTAATTCTCTAGCCAGCTTATCAGCCCAGCAGTTTCCCTCTATGCCACTATGACGGGCCACCCAAATAAGGTTAATATCGAAGTGTACGAATGCAGTCGAGAGAGAAATCAGGCATCTGCCGACTAATTTCGAATGCACAAAGAATGAGCACAGAGCTCTAACTGCTGCCTAACAGTCGGGGTAGATATGTACCTCCCTTACAACAATTAGAGAAGTAAGCACTCCGCAATTCCGGTGCTGTGAATAGAAATATTCGGTATATTTTCGAAAATAACGGTCGAATAAAAATAAAGTATAGAAAACATATGTCACGAAATTGATAAAGTAAAAGCAAAAGTGGGTGTAAAAAAATCCTCTTTTCTTTTTTTACCATGTCACAGTTCTACATATTCGAAAACTAGCTATCACTCCTGGCCATGGAACGCTTATAAATGAATTGACAAAATACAAATGGCATTATGAATCGCTTGTCCCTATGCAAACTAAACCCAGTTATGTACTCTGCAGCGTGTGCATGTCGCAAGCTAAACATATATGTAGATATATATAACTAAGACTGGACGTGGCAATAGTGAAACACAGTAATCTTCGCAAAGGCTCCACTAAGCCACCATGACCTTTTTGCAACTTATCATCGCTATCAAAAACACACTTCATCATTGTATCTTTTATAAATATTTTATAAATAAATACAAAAATAGATACATCAGGCCATATATAATATGTGTGTATATGTAGAGATGTGGATTCATATAAAAACACACAGGTGAATTAAGAGATTACGTATACGCCACGTTGATCGAAAGTTACAGGTATTTATTTTTTGCTTTACTTTTTACTTTAAATTATTTTTATCTATTTTTATTATATTCTAAAAAATACTCACATAAAAGCGTATGAAGCAAGTAAATCCCGAAAACAAATATTGCCAAACTCTCAGGAAGCAAGCGAGACTTTTGCTTAATTAAAAAATTGTTCATTGCTACCGTTGTATTAACTTCAAAGAAATATGCGGATATATAAATGTTTATATGTATATATGTCTATATTAGCGTAGAAGTTTTATAGCAGAATACCATGAATTTTATGCGCAGTTGTTTGTAGTTGTTTATGTCAAGCTACTCGTGTACGTCAAATGATCATTTCCTCGAACTTTTAAGTGTCACAACTAACTTTAATGAAAGCAAACTGAAGTAAAGTTAGATACTTCTTGTTGAAGTACGATGCGCAGCATAATAAATAATATCCGGTATAATATACATGCACGAGGGTGAATATTATGTTACAGGAATTGAGATTTCTGTTTCAAATTTATTAGCACATAAGTAGCGAGAGTGTATTCGTATTTCAAAGTAAAAATGTCAAGCTTGCAAGCCATATTGTGCTCGAAAGGCTCTTAAGCTTGTTAAATGAGAATAGGTTAGAAATGTTAGCAGAATATTTTCATTTTTATCGCAGGATTGTCTTAAGACTTCTCAGCCTTCGCATTATCTTACAGGAAGGGTTTATAGCCTTTGACATTATTTTCAGCAATAGTTTGCTTAGTCGAACTAATATAAAGGATGGTTAAATTTCAAGAAATTTTTTAAGAAATTATTGTCATTTCTCTTTATTATGATAATACTGATATGGTTTAATTACGTATAGAATAAAATATCGGCCAAATGACCGCCGCGGCCTCGGCGGCACACGTCCATCCGATGGTCTAATTTTCGATGACGGTGAGGCATAATTGAAGATCTATGCTGTTAAAGTGCCGAATTATCTCATCCTTTAGCTCTTGAATTGTTGCTGGCTTATCGACGTACACCTTTTCTTTCAAATAACCCCAAAGAAAGAAGTCCAATGGTGTCAAATCACATTGTCTTTGTCGGCCAATTGACATCACCGCGACGTGAGATTATTCGGCCATCAAATTTTTCGCGCAAAGGAGCCATTGTTTCGTTAGCTGTGTGACAAGTGGCACCGTCCTGTTGAAACCACATATCGTCGACATCCATATCTTCCAATTCGGGCCATGAAAAGTTCGTTATCATCTCACGATAGCGAACACTATTCACAGTAACTGCCTGACCGGCCTTATTTTGGAAAAAATACGGCCCATGATGCCGCCGGCCCATAAACCGCACCAAACAGTCACTCTTTGTAGGTGCGTTGGTTTTTCGGCAATCACTCTTGGACTATCATTCGCCCGTACGCGGCTATTCTGCTTATTGACGAATTCACTGAGGTGAAAATGTGACTCATCACAGAAGATGATTTTCTTCGAAAATTGTTGCCATTTGAAATGTAGAAAAAAATTTGACGTTTAGGTGGGGTTCACATTAAACATCGGCCCTTGAAGTTTAACCACCCTTTAGAATGACAAGCATAGAAATATTTTTTAATTAAAAATATTTACTGCCAGTCGTACCTGTAGAATGTTGTCATGTCTTTGGTGATATCAATGAGGTCCCTTTTTTGCATCATGCCCATTGTGACCAGATTTTAAGCAGCACTAAATGAGGCAAACTCAAATCATTAACTAGAATCTTCTGAACGGAAGCATAAGCAAAGTTTAAGTCCTCTGTCAGCTCTCTGATGTTTAAGTTGCGGTTATTGATCAACCCTTCTTTCACTTTATTGATGTTTTCATTACTTCCCGATGCCAATGGCATGCCACTACGTTCGACATCCTCGATGGACTCGCGAACTCTTCTGAAGCGTTCACGCCAAAAGCTGCCGGCTTTTTTCTAGAGTATTATTACCGAAGGGGTTTCTTAACATTTCTAAGGTTTTTGCACCATTGAATCCATTTTTTTTACACAAAACTTAATACAAACTCGTTGTTGTAAATTCAAATCCATTTTTAAAAAAGCGGAAAGACGTGAAAACAATGAAATTTCGGTAGGAATGTTAATCACAGATGTGGCAACCTAACAAGAAAAAAAAAAACAGAACTCAATTTAGTTGACTTAAAGTGTTGCCTGGTAGTTTTCCGGAACCTTTTGATCAAGGTTGTATATATATAAGGTTGTCAAAAAAGTCCTGCGGTATTTTTAGTGAATTTTCAATTGTTCATAAAATTGGTTATAATAATGCGATTTAAGTCAAATATGCGCCGTTTTGTTCGATGACGAGTTCCCAACGAGATGCCAACTTCATAATGCCCCTCTTATAGAAGCTCGATTCCCTATTGTCAA
The DNA here is from genome assembly GCF_027943255.1 of Anastrepha obliqua. Taxonomy (NCBI): domain Eukaryota; kingdom Metazoa; phylum Arthropoda; class Insecta; order Diptera; family Tephritidae; genus Anastrepha; species Anastrepha obliqua. The sequence goes on from NC_072896.1 coordinate 39,202,377, forward strand.
AAAACTCGGAGAGCCAATTTTCACAGGACTCTCTTGGGGACAACTTCCGACTACCAAGCTCGTTCGCCATGGACAGATCCGGTCTATACGGTGGATGCAAAAGAGCCTCCCATCCGAGCTCCCGGAGCTTCTGGCGCGTCACCAAAGATGTGTGTGGCCTGGCGTTGTCCTGTTGTTGGCAGTACAGGTCCGAATTGAGCGTTTGGCCATAGGGGGGCAGCTCATAGTGGATGATTCCCTGCCAATCCCACCAAACACACAGAAGAACCTTCCTGGCCGTCAATCCAGGCTTGGCCACCGTCTGGGCAGCTTCACCGCTTTTCGACCACGGCCGTTTGCGCTTCACGTTGTCTTAAGTGACCCACTTTTCATCGCCAGTCACAATCCGCTTCAAAAACGGGTCGATTTTGTTGCGATTCAGAAGCGATTCGCATGCATCCATACGGGCAAACATGTTGTTTTGCGTCAAGTCGTGTGGCACCCATACATCGATCTTCTTTTTGAATCCAAGCTTCTTCAAATGGTTTATAACGGTTTGATGACTACGGCAGCTACTATGCCGGTCTCTTTCGATCAATTCAGCGATTTTATCGCAATTTTCGACGACAGGCCTTCCGGACCGTGGCGCATCTTCGATCACCTCTGCACTAGAACGAAAACGTTGAAACCATCGTTGTGCGGTGGAAATGGAAACTGTATCGGGTCCATAAATTGCACAAATTTTATTGGCAGCATGAGATGCATTTTTGCCTTTATCGTAGTAGTACTGTAAAATATGCCGTATTTTCTCTTTATTTTGCTCCATGTTTGCGACGCTATAACTCACGAATGACTAAAAGCAAACAACAATTAATCCAACACGTGTTAGCACGCGAAAAGAGCTTTCCAAAAAGCTCTAGCGTGAACCGATGCGACGAATACAACTAGAACCACGCGCTTGCAAAGGCAAGCTTGCGGAAATACCGCAAGACTTTTTTGACAACCTTATATAATATGTGAATTTGTCTAGATAGTTCGAGTTAGCTATGACCGATGCCGTAATCTGCAAGCAACCTTAAGTTGGCTATGCAAAAGCGATATCCAAAAATCAATTCGGTTGTCTAAGACTCTCGAACTAACTTTGGATAGCTGAGAATATGTTAATAAATGCGTGGCGTATGTTGGCGCACCTTAAGGTTGCCAGAACGTCTGGCTGAAACATTGCGGGCGATAGAGAGCTTGGGGTCTTGCTGATATATTGATTCGGGGAAATAGAAATCCATTATTTTGTGTAAAATTAAAAAAAAAAAACGTATTTAAGATGTTTCGGATGCTCCGGTTTGGGTCCAATGTGCACCGCTTTGTTGCCTCTTTAATAAAAGTCTTGGTCCTTTTTGGCGAAAACCTCTAGTAATTGATTTTCACAATTTCTCTTAATACCAATTTCTTATCACTCAGAAACTTTTGCAATGAGAGTAAAATATGGTAATCGCTTGGTGCCAGGGTCTCATCATATGGTGGGTGCATTGAAGTTTCCCATCCAAGCTCCTGGAGTTTTTGGCGCCGTGTGTGGCCTTGCGTTGTTCTGATGGAACACATCACCTCTTCTGTTGGCCAATTCTGGCCGATTCTGGTCAATCCTTAGCTTCAAACGGTGTAGTTGTTGACATTAGGAATGTGAATTTAGTGTTTGGACATACCGAATCATCTCATAATAAATGTTTCCTTTCAAGTCCCACCAAATACACTGTAGAAACTTAGCTATTAGTCCTAGTTTGGCCACCGTTTTAATTCCTTCATCCCGCTTGACTACGAACGTTTTCGCACAATATTGTCGTACGTGACACATTTTTCACCCCCAGTTACCATACGTTTAAAAAATTGGTCCATTTTATGCCGTTTGACCAAGGCTTCGTAGATGGAAATTCTATCCATAATTTTTTTTGGTGTTAATTGGTATGACACCCAAACATTGAGTTTCTTTTTGAATCCAGCTTTGCGCAAATGGCATAAAACTGTTTTATGGTCGATCTTTAGCTCCTATGCGATGCTGCGACTACTAGCATGTCGATCAACTTCGATTATTTCTGTTTCTGATTATTTCATCGACATTTTCGACAATGGGCCTGCCTGTACGAGGTACATCTCTAACATCAAAAATACCGGAACGAAATCGACGAAACCAAAATTGCACGTAATCAGTTGTTACAGTTTCGGCACTATATACACCATTCATTATTTCAGCGGCCTACATTTTCGTCTTTATTAAAGAAAATCTGTAAAACGAACCGAATTTTTTCCTTGATAACGAGCATACATTTTACATTGTTTGAGATAGCGATCACTACAGCCATCTACCCAGATAATAACGTATTTCTTTTACCATGAGTAGCGCCATAGGCATTCCGTCAGCGATTAAACGAAAAACTATGTGGTTCGCCCTTGTATCGAACAGTATGGGAGAATTACATATTCAAATTGCATCCTCTTTGATGTGGCGCTTAAAACTTTGACGTTCTTGAACAAACGACGATAAGTCTTTAATAAAGGAGACTTTCTTAAGAAAACCAATTTTTTACGTGGAATAGTGAACTTGAGAAAAAAAAACAGAAAATTGTTGTGCTTACACTAGCCCACCAATACAAATTTTTGATGCTTTATATTCTCTTTACAATTCGTTGGATTTGGTTTGTCCCATTTTGCGGAGGTATACTTGGCGGAGGGAAAAACGGTTTACGTTTATTGTGTGCGTGTAGCGCCAACAAATATAGTATCACACACTTACACACAAATCCTTTACTCTTCTAACGCAATAACTGTGGAAATATGCTATACTATTTATTTATATTATAATATTAAAACCATACGTAAAGTCAACCCAAAAGTCGATTAACAAAAACTATTCACAAAATTTACGATTGGGGAAAGTTTGAATTTTAATGGCAAATAAACTTTTGGAGTAGGATTATTATAAAGCGAATATGTATGCATGTATGTGTGTGTGTATGTGCTCCCATGCACATTTGAATACGAATACAAGTACATACATACATTGCTACATATGTGAAATATTCAACACTTTGACTTTTCAAATCACTAGCACAGGAGTACAAATATACAAATTCTAATATAACTGAATGCATTGCATAATACACGAGGCATAATAAAAAGTCGAACATAAATGTTAATAACGGTACTGCGCAGCAACAAAAACTGACATCCGCTGAACTCAAAGCAATTAAAAATGAAATTGACCATAGCGAACGTGACTGAGCGCGAACGACGCGTTATAAATTTACATCGCGGCACAGTGGCCTAAAATAGCAGATAAAGCAATTAGCGCTAGAATAGTTTCAGAGCTTTAAAAATGCATTAGGCAAAGGAAAAGTTTCAAAATATAATTTTTTTTGTTTTTAGTAGGTGAGGTTAGGTTGAAGCGGTTGTCCTGTGGGACACACTCAGGCGCATAGCCCATTGTGATGCCGCATGGGGAGCTTGTCCCTATATCTCCTAAAACCAGTGTGTGATTTTAAAATTTTTTTAAATATCTCTGATTTCTGTAGAACTGAGATCTTCCAACTCATTAAAAAATTGTCTACCCAGAATAGTAAACCTGCGTCTGGATAGAGCAGGACAGTGGCACAGTAGGTGCGAGATTGTCTTTTCCTCGTCCTCATCTAGACAACTTCTACAGAAGTCATGTGTTTGCAAACCCATCCTTTGGGCGTGTCTACCTATTAGGCAGTGCCCCGTTATGACTGAGATCAATGTGCTAAGACTGTGTTTATTTTGGTTTAGCAGAGATTCTGTGCGTTTAGCATTTAAAGTCGGCCACAGTTGACGGGCGATTTTGCAGGTGGTTTCATTACGCCATCTTTCGCTTGCTTTCTTTATAATTTCTTCAAGGATGAGTAGCTTACATGTTTGTAAGGGTATCCCTATGCCATTATCTATATACCCATCAGTCAATTTTGTGCCGAGTTTCGCTAGTTCATCGGCTCTACAGTTACCCTCAATGTCGCGATGACCAGAAACCCATGTTACCTTTTTTATGTTTTTAGTATAATTCGCTTAATGGTAAATTCGAATAATATTATGCCAAACTATTACACAATAAATAGTACTTCAATCTAGAATTGATTTCGAATCCGATAAGTTTAGATCTAAAAAAATCGATAAGGAATTGAACACGGACAAAGCTCTATTAATTGGAGCATTGGCTTTGCAAAGCATTGTTCAACAAGTTTTGCGGTTCGATAAGAGAGGGCGTTGCTACCAGCCAACATATTTTTTCGTTATGTTGGTACACTCTTCATATGAAGGTAAGTGAAGTTTCATTTCAATCTGTCAATTAATTCTTTGGTTGCAAGACGTTTAGTATCGGCGTGTCTCAAGTATCGTGAGGTGATTGAGTTTTTTTTGGAAGGTTTAAATGCAAAGGAAATTTTTTGGAGTTTTCAAAGGATTTGCCACCAACAATTAGCACAATAGAAAGGTGCTTTGCTGAACAGGATCGTATAAGCCTTGAAAACGATCCACGTCAAGGACGTCCAAAAACAGCAACCACACCAGAAATCGTAGAAAAAATTCAGGATATCGTATTGGAAAATCGTCGAGTGAGTGAAAGAGATTTAGTAGAAGTCCCTAGGCAATGCACTCAGTACTTTGACTGAATATTTGGGTTTCAGAAAGCTGCGTGCACAGTGAGCACCCCATTCGCTAACAATGAAACAAAATTAAATTCCAATGCGACATTTTCAGCAACAGTTAGAGCAATTTCGAAATGATGAAGTGGATTTATGCATCGATTCCTCACTATGGATGATAGTTGGGTCCATCATCATGAATCATCAATCAAAACAAGAGGCTAAAGAGTGCTGTGAACCTGGTTCTTCGGCTCCGAAACGAGTTCGTGCCCAGAAATGGTCCAAGAAGGTATTAGCATCAGTTTTTTTGGATGCGAAAGGAGCCTTGTTTGTGGATTATCTGCAAACTGGTAAAACAATAAATTCTGAATATTATTGTAAAGGCGGCCGCCGTAGCCAAATGGGTTGGTGCGTGATTACCATTCGTAATTCACAGAGAGATCGTTGGTTCGAATCTCGGTGAAAGCAAAATTAATAAAAACATTTTTCTAATAGCGGTCGCCCCTCGGCAGGCAATGGCAAACCTCCGAGAAAAGCTCCTCATAAAAATATCTGCCGTTCGGAGACGGCTTGCTTGAAACTGTAGGTCCCTCCATTTGTGGAACAACATCAACACGCACACCACAAATAAGAGGAGGAGCTCGGCCAAGCACCTAACAGAAGTGTACGTGCCAATTATTTATTTATTTATTTATTATTGTAACCATTTAGACCAGCTGAAAGTAAAAATTCGTGCAAAGGATCCAAGTTTGAAATGTTGGGACAACCATCCTTAAATAATTCAAGCGTGGAAAGCGTTTTTCATCAAATGATGAGGTCACAAAGCTGTGGAAGCGTAGTTTGCAGCCCTTCTCACTCAAGGAGGGAATTCATAATGTGAAATCTCGTTGGAACAAGTGTATTGATGTGCAGGGAGACTCTGCTGAACAGTGAAGTGTATTAATATACAAACCATAAAATTGTATTTTCTTATCGAACCGCAAAACTTATTGAACAACCTAGTATAAAATCTGTAGGAAAAGTATCGAAACTGCAAAGATTTTTCTATGGCACTTTACAATCAGTTAACCAATAAAGGAACGAGCAGTCGATTTTAGCCGAAAGGATGTCGCGAATAAATAAAGACGCCAAAAGAGATCGGCTGTTATTTAATGATAATAAGCAAATTAATTGGTAACTAGAATTATAAGAAGGAATCGTTTCAGAGAGATTTAAGGTATGCAAAGCAAAACGTAGGCATATTTTCTGCTGTCTCTTCAATTGATTTATATGAACAGCGTGATACGGTCTCCATATAACAGCAGTATACTTCAATTTCGACCGAATAAATGAAAAGAATAGAATTTTGAGTGCACACCAAACTCTTTTTTTACACGATATTTTTTTTTATGAAAGTGGTAAAAATGCAACAACTGCTGCTGCAGAAATAAACACTGTGCACGGAGAAGATACCGTGAGTGTAAGGACTGCGCAAAGGTGGTTTTCAAAATTCCGAAGTGGTAACTGCGACGTGGAGGATGCCCCGCGCGCTGGTCGTCCTGACTGCGACGTCTTTAACTCCAACGCCTTGCTCGAACTCGTGGAAGCTGAGCCAAATTTCACAGTCGATATGATAGCTCAGAGGTTAAATTCATCGCATGGAACAGTTCACAGGCATCTGGTTCAGTTGGGAAAGGTTTCAAAACTGGGAAAACGGGCTTGAAAAGGAAAGTTGAAACGGCTTGAAAATGAAAGTTTTTTGAACCGTATCGTTACTGGCGATGAAAAATGGGTCCTTTACAATAATCCTGTTCGCAAACGTCAATGGTTAGATAAAGATGAAGCACCAGAACTGACCCCTAGAGATGGCCTTCACCCCAAGAAGATTCTCCTGTCTATTTGGTATCCCACCTATGTCCGGTATTTTTTATTATGAACTTCTGGAACCAAACCAGACGATAACTGTCAATTATTATTCCCATCAGTTATCAAACCTGAATGAGGCACTTAAAAAAATCGACCGTCTTTAGTGAATAGACGCAAACTTTTGTTCACCACCACAACGCAAGACCTCATACCGCAAGGCAAACATTAGGCAAGCTGAAGGAGCTCGGATGGTAGCTAATGCCGCATTCACCATATTCTCCGGATATTGCACCTTGTGATTATCACCTTTTCCATGGACTTCAATCCCATATAAGTAACTAGAACTACTCCTCAAAAGAAGCTATAAAAAGGGATATCGAAGCGAGCCAAAATTCCAAGGACAAACAATTTTTTGAGCAGAGAATTAAACATTTGCCTAAATGTTGATGATTAATGATTAATAAATATCTTAAACATCGTTTTTATTAATTTTAAAACCACCTTTAAAAAACACACGAACTTATGGACTGAACTTATATATTCACAAAATTCAAAATTCAAGTTTATTCCTCAAAAGTTATATCATCGTTTCAAAGTATTTCCCATGAACTGCAACGCACATATGCCAGCGTAATCCCCTTGAGATATTATGCACTTGTGCCAACGTTTTTTCTAATCTTCGAAGCGTTTCACAAAATCTTTTTTTTTTTTTATCTTGTTCAGCTCCTCCTTCGATGCCGTCATTATCTCGTCAATCGAAGCGTAGCGTCATCCTTTAATGGGCCTCTTCGGTTTCGGGAACAAGAAAAAGTCACAGGGGCCAGATCTGGGGAACACGGTGGCTGTTGCATCATAAGTGTGTTGTTTTTTGGCCAAAACGTCGCGCACAAGCAACGATGTGTGAGCAGGGGTGTTATCGTGATGCAAGAGCCAATTTTTGTTTTTCCACAAATGTTGGTGTTTCTGGCGGATTGCTTTGCACAAATTGTGCAGATTGTGCATAACTTGCAGATAATATTCCTTATTGACCGTTTTACCCTGTAGCAAGAACTCATGATGCACAACGCCCCTGCAATCGAAGAAAACGGTAAGCAAAACTTTTACATTCGACCGAACTTGGCGCGCTTGGTTCGTGCGGCTGCTTCCATTGAGATGACTAAGCTTTGGTTTCCACGTCGTAACCATAAACCTACGATTCGTCACCAGTTATGATCCTCCAGAGCAAATTTGGGTCGTCGCGGTTAGAGTCCAACATCTCATTAGCAATGTTCATGCGATGCTGCTTTTGGTCGAAATTGAGCAGTTTTGGTACGAATTTTGCGACGACCTGTCTCATGACCAAATCATTGAAATCATTTTCTTCACTTCATCAATTTTTTCGTGTGTTGTTGAAGTGCTCGGACGTCCGGCACGCTTTTCACGCTTTTCGTCGTTCACATCTTCTCGGCCTTCTGAGAACATTTTGTACCACCGATAAACGTTGTTTTGGTCCAAAGTAGCTTCTCCGTATGACACAGTCAACATTCGGAATGCATCCGCGCACTTCATTTCGTTTTTCACACAAAATTTTAAACAGGTTCGTTGATCCATCTTTTTTAAATAGTTAAAAATCGAGGACGAGCCGAAACACGTGCAATCAAAGCAGCTGTCAACAATTAACTGTACATTCAAAATGGCCGAACTCGTCGGCATGAGTGAGGGACATGAGTACCAATATATCGCCACAAAAAAAATCAAAATTCGAATATACGTAACCTGCGAAAATTCAAAATTCGCGATACTTTTTGAACACATCTAATCGAGGATGTATTTTGATCTACCTAATACATATTACAAGCTAGTTGCTCTTAGCTAGTTTTCTCTTATGATTATTTTGGTATTTAAATAATAAAAGATTAATGGTTCTTTATATAAAAAAGGAGTTTAAATTCACTAATTTTATAGCAAATTTGAGAACGCAAATCAATGTAAATGTATGATTTGAAAGTTCTTCACGACCATAAATGCATACCGAGAGGCAATTATTTTTTTTCGTACACAAACACAACTTTCATCTCATATACTTTCTATAAATGTATCTGTACTGGTTCGGAAAATCCTTGAGTCTTACAGTATTGATATGCACTTAGCTCCTCTGCGCTTAAAAGTTTGTTTTTTAATTTTTAAAGAAGTGTTCGCTGCAAATGTATGCGCAACATAAATTTATATCGCCAACATAAAAACAAAAACCTAAATAAAAGTCAATTTATATTTACGAGTGCCTAACTACGGAAAAATGAACAATGGTGGCTGAAAAGGACATAATTGATTTTCAAAATCTTCTTCATGATGATCTATAGCAGGGGTGGCCAAACTCCTTGACAGTTCGAGCCGTTTTCCAAAAGTTGAAATTTTTCTCGAGCCACAATTAAATACGTATTTAAAAGGTATACAAAAAAGGTATCAAACGTTTATTTTACAGATATTATTTTGTATTTATTAACAACATATAAATAAAAGTATGCATATTGTATTGACTTACACTTTTCTTCTACTTACGTTGTTCCGCATATTGGAGTAATTCGACAAGCAGCTTTTTTTAACTCAATATAAAGGGTGGTTAAATTTTAAGGGCCAATATTGAATGTGACCTATACCCAACCTCAAGCTTTTCTGCATTTCATTTGACATTTTTCAATTTCAGACAAACTTAATTTGAACCATGGAAAGATACACAATCGAGCAACGCGTTAAAGTTATTCAGGCTTATTATGAAAATGGGCGTTCAAATCAAAATGCATATCGCGCTCTTCATCTTCAGTGATGAGGCACATTTTCACCTCAGTGATAGTCCAAGAGTGATTGCCGAAAAACCAGTGTACCCACAAAGAGTGACTGTTTGGTGTGGTTTATGGGCCGGCGGCATCATTGGGCCGTATATTTTCCAAAATGAGGCCGGTCAGGCAGTTACTGTGAATAGTGTTCGCTATCGTGAGATGATAACGAACTTTTTATGTCCCGAATGGGAAGATATGGATGTGGACGATATGTGGTTTCAACAGGACGGTGCCACTTGTCACACAGCTAACGGATGGCTCTTTTGCGCGAAAAATTTGATGGCCGAATAATCTCACGTCGCGGCGATGTCAATTGGCCGCCAAAATCATGTGATTTGACACCGTTGGACTTCTTTCTTTGGAGTAATTTGAAAGAAAAGGTATACGTCGACAAGCCAGCAACAATTCAAGAGCTAAAGGATTGGATAATTCGGCACATTAACGGCATAGAACCTCAATTATGCCTCAGCGTCATTGAAAATTTGGATGGAGGTGTACCGCCGAGGCCGCGGCGGCCATTTTACCGATATTTTGTTCTATGCATAATTGAGCTATACCAATATTATCATAATAAAGAGAAATAATAATTATTTCCTAAAAAATTGTGTTTTATTCAAAATCAACACCGGCCCTTGAAACTTAACCACCCTTTATAAGAGCACAAAAAAACTATAACGAGAGGAAGAAAATTAAAGAAACAACCGCATGCTTAATGCCTCAATCGTTTTTATATAAAAGCTTTAATTTACCTTAAGCTTTCATTTACTAGAAAAATTAGGTAGCTATTGAATTGTCAGCAAATATTGAGCATTTGCTTAATCGATTAGTACGAGTATTAAGAAAACAACTTGTCGTTTCCTCTTTTTATTTTCACAATTTATGGTAAACAGCAGTGCAAGATACGCCCACTGTGCGCCCCACCCCCAAGTGCAAATATTCTGTTATACCTACATACAGACATACAGTCATACATATACATATAAAAGCAAACATAAATGCTTTAAGAACACAAGAGAAAGCGAACGTAACCTCGTTAACGACCACAGTTATAGGAGCGAAATCAGAATACGTGTAACAGGAAAGAAAGGAAACGGTAAAAAAGTGGTTATATAGCGTAACAAATTGTAGCAACAAAAGCAATTAATTTGTTTACTTTCGTAGAGAGAAGAGACGTCTCATTTATTTAACTTAGTTAATTGCTTCATCATGAAGAACCTGGCACAGTTCGTTGACAGCGCCAACAGCGTAACGGTGTTTTCACCAGCACACACGCCTACATACTCACATCTTAAGCTATGAACTTACATATATACTTAGAAGCCCGAAGCTCAAATTTTAATTGTACGAAAGTGCGAGCAGAACGCAATTTTCCACGCTAAGTTGCTCAATAGCAATGTGGTCAGTTTAAATTGCTAGGAGGCGCGCGGTAAATTTGAAAATTACAATCTGCTTTTAACTATGCAAAAAAGGGATTACAAAATTAGTCCTCGTGCGCGTGTACATACAAACATACGCACGTATGTATGCCTGTTTGAGCAGCAAGTTCTTGTATTCCTTAATTTGTGTTAGGACGAAACAACTTTTATTAAATCGAATAAATCAAAATCATGCGCTACACACATACATATGTACATATATGTATTTAATATATAATAAATCATGCGTTGAGTGATTTGATCGAACTTACGATTAGCTGTTGTAAAGAACGGTAGCGGCAGGGCGGAGAGTAGGCAAAATATGAAACAAACCATACACGATATGTAGGACGGCGAGTTTACTCTGGAGCCCGTCAAACTGCCAGCGTTGCTTGATAACATTCCTTTTACAGCCATTTTCATTAACAAATATGATAGTACAGCAGTTGCTCGACGTTGCACAAATATACGTTTGTTTGCTTGCAGCTCGATGTTATGCGAGTAAAGGATGAAGACCGTGTCGGAAGCACATTAAGAAATTGATTGGTCCTTCACGCCACCAACTAAAATGGAAAGGAATACACAAACCCATTGAAAGACAAACAATTAATAAAGTAAATGGTTTCGTTGAAGGGGAAAAAGTTTACAATTACTTGTCAGTTGATATTTATTTATTTGTATTCATGTTTTCCAAACAAAAAAAAAGAAAACAAAAATAATAAAAGGAAAACTATGCTGCGAGAGTGAAATAAAGCAGAAATGAAATGTTGTGCAAACTGTCGAGCTGTTGTAGATTCGTACAACTTTGACGAGTGTACGGGTGTAGTGTAGTGTGTGCACATTCTTGTACCCTCAAGGGCATTCCGAAAGCTTGATATTTATGTCGCCTCCCTGCACTTACGTCTGCGGGAGATGTGCTAATTTGTGAGTTACTAACATCAAAAGAGAACTATGAGCAGTGAAGTCGTTACCATCAAATCATCTCCAAAAGGGCAACCAACGATATAATCATCTTCGTATTATGCAAACCCTTTTATGGTTGTCAGGCACATACCATACATACACACATACAAGCATGCACATATGGAAATATGGCTGTATGTATGCATATCTATTAATATGTGTTCATGTGCGCTTGCTTTGACATCTTTTCAACTTGGTTGCTCGGTTGTTGCGTGGGTTAAATACCTTTTAACATCAGCGCTATTAAATAAATATGTTGGGGATGTTAACGGATTTACTACGAGCTCATGTGGCGTTTGATTGTCAACAAAAATCGAAAAAGTTTTCCGCAATTAATGGTTGGGTTTCATATGGAAAATAATTTCATTAAATTAATTTGTCAAGTACATACAAGAGAAGAAACGAAAGGAACCCGCATGTTAAGCGAATGAGAGACGAACGGCTGGCAAAGATTATGACGATAGCTCTACTTTAAACACCACGACCTGCAGGAAGTGCACCAAAGACGTCGGAATCCCGCTTCAAATCATGCAATAATTATATTTTTATTTGAAAAAAAAACAATAAGCTATTCTAATTTTTTTCATTCGGAGCGACAGGCTCATCACCTACCCTGTCAGAAGGCAAAATAGATTAACGAAACCAACGTAGGACTGAGTTTTGTCGAGCCGCTATGGTCCCGAGTGGAGTGAAAAAGGAAAACAAAAACAAATTTTTCGTTGCAAAAAAAACAGGACCTAGTTCTACAATAAAGATTAAGAAGAAGAAGAAGACATACTAAGTGGTGCAAAATTAGTCACCCAATGTTTTGTAACAACCTTTTGGCTAAAATTTTATTTATTTATTTAATATATGGAAAATAACAATAAATTATTATTTTACAATAAAAAAAGGAGCTAAAATAAATAAAATTATTTTGCATTTATTATTAATTATTTTTATTATTATATTATACAGTAGAACCCGTTTATTATAACTCCGCTTATATTGACCAACCGCCTGATCTAACTACACTACGAACTTTTGTTTTCATATAAAATTCTTTATAAAAAAAGTCGGTTATAATGACTTCTCTTATAGTGACTCGTCACTTATTATGACCCATTTTTAATAAAGTAGGTCTGGTTATAATAAACGTCGTTGTCGTTTGTGTTTACACTGTGAAAAGAATGTCATTTCAACGCCGAAAAGCATTTACGATTGAGGAGATTAGAAAATGGAGAATCGAACTCATCCCTCGCAAAGGAATTTGGCGTTGATCATTCGACAATCTCAATGATTTTTAGAAACAAGACCCGCATTAAGCAATCGTTCAATTCAAATGTTTTGAAACCGAAAAGGCTTCGAAAATCGCGACAAGAAAATGTTGATGAAGCATTAATTCAGTGGTTTAAAAGCACGAGAAACAAAAGAATACCTATCAGCGGCCCTATGCTACAAGAAAAGGCAAACCTTTTTGCCGCGCGTTTTGGTATTCTCGATTTCAATTGTTCTGCAAGCTGGATCAGTCGTTTTAAAGCTCGACATAATATTATGGCGGGAAAAATTGTCGGTGATTCGTCGTCTGTTGATCAAAGTTCAACAACAAACTGATTAACAACTGTGTGGCCGAATCTATGAGGACAGTTTTCTGATGATGAGATATTGAATGCTGATGAACTGGACTGTTTTACAAATTAATGCCGGACAAAACATTAAAATTTAAAGATGAGAATTGTAGTGGAGGCAAATTATCGAAAGATAGAATAACTGTCATGGTAGCAGCTAATATAAGTGGCACAAAAACAAAGAAATTGCTCATTATTGGAAAGTCACAAAAACCCAGATGGTTTAAAGGGGTCAAATCATTACATGTCGATTGTGTTAACAATCGTAAAGCTTGGATGACATCAGAACTTTTTGAAAAATGGCTTCGAGATTGATATCGTGATCTGGTGAAGAAGAAGAAACAAATTTTATTGCTGGTTGATAATTGCCCGACACATCCAAATGTTACTGATTTAAAGTCTATAACACTGGCTTTCCTTCCGCCGAATACAACATCAGTACTACAGCCAATGATCAGGGAATAGTGCGAGCACTCTGTTTGTATACCGTATATGTCTAGTTCGCAAGTGGCAAATATGATAGACGTACGACGCCATTTAAAGAAAGTTATAAATCTTCCGATGGTAAAAAAATGAAAAAATGGATTATTAACTCTGCGCCACCTTGTATGCACTTAACAAACTAATTTAAAGAAATTATTTTTCATAATTTTGCGCCACCCTGTACACACCAATATATATTGTTACATCCTTCACTTAAAGGTAATTTGTTTTACAAATAGGTATATAAAAATTGAGAAATTTTTCCTTTACCAAAGCGGCCTCGTACTTATTCGCTTCTATTAATTTTTATATCCACGCAGTTGGGCCCAAGGGTATTATAATTTTCTTCGCTTAACGGTTGTATGTAATAGCATAAACGAAATGAGATAAATATAGACATGTATGTAGCGAAATACTCAGAAGAATGGCAAGAGTGGATTTAGCCATATTTGTCTGTCCATCCGTGCGCACGGTAATTCACGCACGGTAAAATTAACATATTTCAATGAATCTTGGAACACATACAGTATATTAAGAATGAGCTTGGGCGTTGAAAATAAATTCAGTTTTTCGATTTCAATAGAAAAGAATAGCACAATTTATTTATCTTTGAATTTTTTTTTGTACTGATTCATATTTATTCACAGCATTTAAAGGGAATTACTAAAAACTTTAAATTCTTTGGAGAAACAACACCTAAAGCAACAAAAACATATGACACACTACTTCAACACTGTCAATAAACTGTTTTTATAAACTTTCATACGGCATTTTTCACTTAATAGGTACATAATGTGAACACGTAGTATTTTTGATTAATTTAACTTTTGGTAGCTTCAATAACATTTTGCAGGCGCTTTTTCATGGAATGGACCGTATAGAATGGAGCGGCTCTTTTTAGTCCTGGAGCCAGGAGTCATTTTGACTTCATCTTTTCATGCCAACTGATTTTAATACTGAAGGCAGACGCCATCCAATGGATGACAAAACCAACCGTCAGCTGGTCCAGTAGCGGTGGGTACGTGCGTGGGATGCTGCGAAACGTGTCGAAAAAAAATGTTAACAACTCATTTAATACCGGCTGAAATTTTTTTTATGTATTGTTGACATTTAGTAGAATAAAAAAAAGGGGGTTGAGGGGGGAAAATACGTCAGCTGAACAGGCGAACTTGTAAAATAAATTAAAAAGTAAAACTACTTTATGAGGTCTTGTATCGACCCTGGGCTGTTGGCGTAGACCTTCTCTTTCACGTGGCCCCCAAAGAAAAAAGTCACAAGGTGTTAAATGGCAAGATCTCGATGGCCAATTGTGATCACCTCTTCGAGAGATAACACGGTCCGGAAACTTTCTCCGTAAAAGATCAATGGTTTCGTTGCTTGTGTGGCACGTAGCGCCGTCTTGTTGAAAATAAACGTTGTCCAGATCAATACCATCCAATTCCGGCTATAAAAAATTGTTAATAATCTCTAATCTAATCTAAATAACACCTGTTATTGGAAAACCCTTTACTCCTTATGCTTTGGCTCATTGTCTTGGTCAAATTTAAAATTTGGTTTATTCTCAGCGATAAACCCAATTTTTTAGTACTACCGAATAAGTTTTTTTTAACATATTTAAATATTGTTCGGCGTCCATTATGCTGTCAATAAACGCCAAGTGTTCTACTTTTTTACTTAAAATGGACCCCCAAACGATAGCGGAAATTTTTCCCTGTTTAACCGTAGGAATTATATTTCGATTTTGTAAGGCGGTCAGGGTCTTGCACCATACTCTAAAAGGTCCATCGTTATAATACAGCATTGTCGTTGTCTCGTCACAAAATATAACGTCCTGCCAATAATCTTCCGGTTCGGAAAAGTGGTTCAAAGCAAAAGACAGGCTTTTTTCTACATTTTGTGCAGCCAGCAATGGTTTCTTGCGTGTTGATATCGATGAATATTTGTGGTGCAGTATGATTTGCCGTACTGCTTCTTGGGAGATAACAGTACCACACTCCTCGTTAAGCTCCTTTGCAAGTGTTCTCGAAAAAATTCTCGGGGTTTGATTCAATTTTCGGATCATCGAGCGTTCTGCACCTCCAGTAATTTTAGTTTTAGGCCCACCTGCACGCTTTTGCGCTAATCCATCCTCTTTTTCCGTTCGATTTGTAGCATTATAAACTATCTAACGTGTTACCGAAAAAATTTCACACAATTCCTCAATACTTTTACCCAAGTGGTAATTAAAATATTTATATTAAATGCGTAATATCAAATGATAATCTTTTGCTAGTTATTTAAAAACACAGTATTTAAATTTGAAGTTCCCATAAGGCAAACATTTTTCACTGAATGATAAAACGAAACATCCAAGTGATCATTGTAAAGCAGAGATAACGGTAAATCGAAGTTAAGCGCGCAACAGATTCTAAATAAATTGAAAAAGCAAAATGTAAAAACAGTTTACTTGGAGTGTCGAAATAGTGTGTTGTTTTTCCAAAGAATTTCAAGTTTTCTTCATTAATTTCCTTTAAATGCTATTAACAAAGTTGAGTCAGTACAAAAAAGAAGTCAAAGATAAATAAAAAGTTTTCTAGTGAAGTTTTTTTTTCTATTGGAATTGAAAAAATGACTTTATTTTCAATGTCAAAACTCATTATTGACGTACTGTATTACCCTTTGTCCAAGGTAGTTTGGTGTTGAAAATAATCAAAATCGGTCAATAAGCATGACCACCTGCCATATAGGGGTAATTTTAAGAAATGATGGAATCAAAACAAGAATTGCGACGCAAGCAAAATTTTACAATGAGCGGTGCCACGCTTCGACATAACTATTGTTTTCATCGGTCAAAAACTACCTACACTTTTCAATGTTAGGTTGCCCAGTTCAAATTAAATTTTACTAAAATATTCGCGGGAGGATGGTTCCATGTGTAGAAGTCCACGCAAGTGGGGAAAGTTACTGATCGCCATTCACTTGGGAGTGGCCAGGACGATTCTTCTGCATATGGTTCCGGGATTAGCCCATCCTTCGTTTATTTAGGAACCAGCATTAACACCGATAACAATGTCAGCTTTAAAATCCAACGTAGAATCTCTCTTGCCAACAAGTGCTACTTTGGACTAAGTAGGCAACTGAGCAGTAAAGTCCTCTCTCGACGAACAAAACTAACACTCTACAAGTCTCTCATCATGTCCGTCCTAACGTATGGCGCAGAAGCTTGGACGATGACAAAATCCGATGAAGCGACGCTTGGAGTGTTTGAGAGAAGGATTCTGCGTAAGATTTTTGGACCTTTGCACGTTGGCAACGGCGAATATCGCAGGCTATGGAACGATGAGCTGTATGAGCTTTACGACGACATAGACATAGCGCAGCGAATAAAGATTCAGCGGCTACTTGGCTGGGTCATGTCGTCCGAATGGATACAAACGCTCCGGCTTTGAAAGTATTCGATGCGTTACCAGCTGGTAGTAGCAGAGGAAGAGGAAGGCCTCTTCTGCGTTGGAAAGATCAGATGGAGAAGGACTTGACTTCACTTGGTGTGTCCAATTGGCGCCGGTTAGCACGAGAAAGAAACGACTGGCGCGCTTTGTTAAACTCGGCCAAAATCGCGTAAGCGTTTATCGCGCCAATTAAGAAAAAGAAATATTTGCGATTTCGGAGGCGACGTAAAGCTGTACGTTCCTCCTTAAGTGGAAACCATCAAGACCTGAACCATAAATAGGAGGAGCAGCTCGGCCAAAAATGCAAAAAGAGTGTAAGAGTAAAACACACGAATTGAGAAAAAGTTGAATTTCCTCTCAGTTGGGACTAATCGGTCGAATCTTTTGACTCAAGTACCTCATTGCTTGCTACTGATTTCGGTCAAATATCTTCGAGTACCAACTGTTACTGTTATAAGCTTACATGGCAAATTTCAGCGTGATATGTCACATAGTTTGTTTTCTGTGCTACTGTAAACAAGTCAAGCTCGAGTGTGTTTTTCGAATTTAACGATGGAAACTTAAGTTGAACAAAGAATTTGTTTGAAATTTTGTTATTCCAACAAAATTTCGGCTTCAGACGCCTTAAAAATGTTGCAGACAACCTATGGAGACTCTGCTCTATCGCGTGCACGTGTTTTCCAGTGGTACAAATCGTTCAAAGAGGGCGGTACATCAACCCAAAAAACCACGCCAAAGTCGCTCAAAAATTAAGGTTATGCTGACTGTTTTTTTCGATTACGAAGGTGTGGTGCACTCGAAGTTCCTTCCGCAAGGCCGATCGGTTAACGCTGAATATTATTTAGACGTTTTAAAGCGTTTGCGCGAGAACATTCGTCTTAAAAGGAAGGAATTGTGGGACAACAAGTCATGGTTCTTGCATCACGATAATGCACCAGCTCACACATCACGTCTTGTTCGCGATTATTTGAGCAAAAATAATGTTAACATCGTTCCGCAAGCACCGTATTCGCCTGATATGGCTCCATGTGACTTTTTCCTGTTTCCAAAGCTCAAGTTGCCGCTCCGTGGAAAACATTTTGAAACAATTGAAGTCATAAAAGAGAATTCGAAGAACACACTCGAGCTTGACTTGTTTACAGTAGAAAACAAACTATGTGACATATAACGCTGAAATTTGCCATGTAAGCTTATAACAGTCCTACCAAAAAAACAAAAAAATTTATTTTTGCCATATGTCATCCGCGGACCGTTTTATTGATAACGTCTCGTTCATATTTGAGCAGAAGTTAAAATGATTTCGAATGAAAATACGTAAGAAATCTCGGTTGATGATCTCACCGGGCATGGCTATCGCAGATTCGATACACTTTTTGCAATGTTTCCCCTATTCTCCTGATCATCGCAGCACGAAGCAATCACAGAAACCCCCGAATATCGGAAATTGTCTGCGACATGGATTTCAAAACAGCTGACAGAACAACTCAAGTTAATTCGCTGGCAGGCCTGAAAAGAGTTTTGGAGCGAGTTTTGTCGAAGGTGACAATTTTCTTCACACTATTGTTACTGGAAATGAGGCTTGGAGTACCATCTATTGGACTGAAACCTCAAGCCCGTCTCAACAGTGAAGAAAGAGGGTGGACTAGTGGCTTAATGACGTAATTTTTTACGTTTTTTTTTAAACTACTCAAACTACTACAAACTAACGGGTGATTTTTTAGCTATTATCTTTTTAAACAGTTGGTTTAAACAGCTGACGCATGTTTCGTGTTTGGTTTCACTGCCAAACATCTTCAGTTTGGTCTATAATTTAACCATGAATCGTCTTACAAACGACCAACGCTTGCAAATCATTGAATTTTATTATAAAAATGCGTGTTCAGTTAAGAAAGTTTAAGATCCACTTCTTTAGCGAAAAATTGTGTTCAGCAACGAAGCTCATTTTTGGATCAATGGGTACGTAAATAAGCAGAATTGTCGATTTTGGAGTGAAGATCAGCCAGAAGACAGACGAACTGCAAGAGCTACCAAGGTATCCAGAAAAGGTCGCAGTTTGGTGCGGTTTATGGGCTGGAGGTATCATTGGACCGTACTTCTTCAAAGATGCTGCGAATCGTAACGTAACTGTGAATGGTGAGCGCTACCGTGAAATGATATCCAACTTTGTTTTGCCCAAAATGCAAGAGCTTTACTTGCATGACATGTGGTTTCAGCAAGACGGTGCCACATGCCATACAGCACGCGTAACAATGGACTTGTTAAGAGGCGAGTTTGGTGAACATTTTATTTCACGTTCGGGATCTGTCAATTGGCCACCCAGATCGTGCGATATAACGCCTTTAGATTATTTTTTGTGGGGATATGTTAAAGCTCATGTCTATTCAGACAAGCCTGCTTCAATTAACGCATTGGAAGACAACATTAAAGCATTTATATGTGAGATACCGGCCGAACTATTGGAAAGAGTATGCCAAAATTGGACTAAGCGGATGGACCATTTGAAGCGCAGTCGCAGCGCATTTTTCTGAATTTTACGTGTGATTTTATTGTATGAAAAACTTTCCTATAGCTCTTACTTTCGGAGGTGCCTCGTACGTTCAATCCGATAAGCGAACATCAACTAAAGTAGGTTAATAAGCGAATGATATAAAAAAGCTATAGTTACAATGTATAGGAAAATATTTTCCATAAACTGAATTTGGCCTCAAGCGTGGAATGTTCACCATAAGCCAAATTTTTACAAGAATTGACACTCAATGCATTTTCCTCGAATTTAACACCACTTTTAGTAGCACGAAAAGAAATAGCCTATTTTACTGAATATTTTTTAATTGGTTAGTGTTTCGAGAGAATTTAAATTATGGTACTAAAATATAACCACTTTTACACCACAACTCGCAAAAAGACTTAAAGGCGAAAACTGTAACAAAGTCGCATGGAAGCCGCCAGAGTAATTGCAGCAAAAAAGAGGTATTACTATGCCACAGGCAAGATACGTACATATATGTATGTACGTCCATTTATTATGTAATGAATTTAGATGAAGTTGCCAATCATGCAACCGGATTCTTGAATTCGCTCAATTTGCCAGCTACACCGCCGTGTACATTTTAAAATTACAATTTGAAATGCTTATCATCCGTCTCCGACACAACATCAATCTGCCACAACTTTACAACGACATCAGGCTTTCTTTGAAAAGTATCATAAAAAATTTCACAGAAGTCGCAATTTTTATGGAAAAGAGAAAATTTACTATTGCAACAAATGTACCAATCGAATTCGAACGTTTGTACTTTCCGGGGAGAGTCGCATTTGTGATGTGCAATGCTGCAGTTTTGGAAACTGATGCTACTCAAATGGACAGTTGTATGTACATACCTATATAGCAGTCTCACGAGTCGATAACCTTGTAATTCATTCGTGTACGTACTAGACGAAAAAAATAAAAAAAAGTCGTGCATTCAAAAGCACTTCAAAAAACTTTAGCAATAAATGTGAAATTTGTATCTTTAAGTGCCATTGCAACTTTAATATTTACATACAGAAGAAAAGTTATAAAAAATGTCTAAGCCCGTACGATACCTAACTTTTTATTGATGGCCATTAATGTGGGTGGTTTTGCCTAAGATTTTTAAATTCAGTTCACTCACTTACGCACATCACTTGCCCGATCTTTTTCATATTACGTCATATCATATTTCCAAATCAGTTGTTGCAGGTTGGAAAAGATATGGAATCAATATTTCTGGCCCCCTCTCCCCCAGAGATCTTACTCACATATTTTATGAGCAAAATTTCAAAATTATTTTAGAAATGTATTTCAACTCAATGTTGCACTTTAAAAAGCTCTATTTCTTGATTGAGTATTTTGCTGATAGACAAGCAGTGATCAAGACACTGGCTTAAGCGCACATCGGTTCAAGATGTGTTAAATTCTCGCTTGTCCAACATCACAACACCACACATTGTTGGGTCCCTGGTCACCCTGAAGTGGAGGGAAATGAAAGAGCGGATCAGTGTGCAAGGAAAGGCTCTGAACTGAACCTTCAGCGAGCAGTAGAGGATATAAGTATTCCTCAAAATAAACTGTACACTGTGTACTGCGATTGACTTAAGCGTAATCCCGGAAATTATTACTTACTAACTGCAGGGTCTCCAAAGCGCTCTGGCCAAAATTGAATCCTAAAAACACAAAATGTCTGTTTGGATTCAACAGATCAACTACCAATAAACTACCAAAATAATGTTATAACGGGTCACTACACCCTAGCCGCTAGAATGGGTGTACCTCACAAGGAGTCAGGAGTTGTAAAGATGAAGAAGAAATTGCGTTGGTACAATACCACTTTAAAGGAGCCGTGCCAAATATCTTGGTGATAATTCCTTTGAACACCTGGGAAATTTGCAAAATGCCTCACTGGAGGGACTAGTTCCTTTCTAAAAAAGATCTGTGTGATTTAATTAATCTCAACCTTATCTTACCTACTTTAGGGCTACCGAGGGTCTTGTTTTAGACAAGCAATTTGGCTAGCCTAACCTTGATGAGTTTCAATCTGGTTGTATACGTAGACCATCAACCTGTCCATCCCTTTGGAAATTAAACTTTCTTCAATTATCTCTCACTCATAATATTTTTCTTTCAAAACATAAAATTCTCGAGATTATTCTTTTTCAGTGCTGCCAGAGGCTGGAATTCTTTACCAATCTTAATTAAAATAAGTAGGGCAATAGGAGCAAACTTTTTGTAATTTGAATTGGCTGTTAAATTTTCTAAAATTTGATATTAACATATATACTTATATATCGGCCATCGTATTCGAATGGGTTGGTGCGTGACTACCATTCGGGAGTGCATAGGTTCGAGTCTCTGTACATAAAACAACTCAATGAAAAAGTATTTTCTAATAGCGGTCGCCCCCCGGCAGGCAATGGCAAGCCTCTGAGTGTATCGTATGGAAAAGCTCCTCATAAAATATCCATGACGCACGCCACAATTGGGAGGAGGATCTCGGCCAAACACCTAACGGATGTGTACGTGACAATTATTTATTTATTTTATTTATAAATTATAGGCCTGCTTAGGTGAGTTTTATTAAGTCGTTACTGATATAAATGCATGTACCTAAAAGTGGGCGTGACACCATTGGTTTTTCAAAGTATTACTCGCGTTGTATTTCGTTATTTGGGTTCGTCATTTGTGCTTGAGCAACCTCTGCTTCGGCTCGGCAGCCGGGTCTGGCCAGACTTTTTTGGCTTTGGACGTGAATTTCACGTATTTAATATATTTAACTTCCAGGTAGCTTTCTAAAATTAAATTTTCTATTGATTTATGGATATAACCTTTTAAAAAGAATCCTCGACCAGGGAGGAGAAAGGCTAGATCCGGGTGCCGAACCGAAGCTTTTAAAAAAGGGGGGTTAAACTCATTCCCGCCTGTTAGTATGCAGTAAGTGCGTTTTTGTTTTTCATTTCATTTGCTTCGCACATCGCTGCATCTCTCAAAGTGATTGTGAAATGATAAACTTAAAGCGTAAACTATGTTACGTGAAAACTATAGTATTTTCCAATAACAGGTGTTATTGGTGAACGGATTGCGCTATCGAGAGATGATTAACGATTTTTATGGCCGGAATTGGGTGGTATTCATCTTGACAACGTTTATTTTCAAGACGGCGCTACGTGCGACACAGGCCACGAAACCACTGATCTTTTACGGGAAAAGTTACCGTATCGTGTTATCTCTCGAAGAGCTGATCACAATTGGCCACCGAGATCTTGTGATTTAACGCCTTGTGACCTTTTTCTTTGGGGCCACGTGAAAGGAAGGTCTACACCAACAGCCCAGGATCGGTTCAAGACCTCAAAGATGGAATTCGTGAGGCTATCGAGAACATGGGGCAGCCACTTTGCAATTCGGTTAAGGAAAATTTCTTGAAAAGGATATTGTCCTTTAAGCGTGGTCGTGGTGGTCATTTGCCTGATATTATTTTCCACTATTAACGGCATACCTTCCTCTTTATAATGAAATAAACATCCGATCATTTATATTAAAAAATAGCATTTTTCTTTGAATATCAAAATAACACCTCTTATTGGAAAACCTTTTACAAGTATGACGACTGCGCGTGTGGCGCCGCACCACCAAGCTCTTCCCATAAGATAATTTTATCCAACGGTGTTGAGCCGTCCAAACAGGTATACAGGGTGAAGTGTGTATGAAGTGTTACCAACTTCACACTGACATCAACGTCAAAATTGTTCTAATGACAGTTCAATATATTGTTAATAAGCCATCAAAAGCATTTGCGTCTCAGTTTTGTTGATTTTTTTTTTCTGTGATGGAATTCAAACGTAATAGTGTGATTGCGTTATATTATATTTGGCTGGACCATTACAACCAGCCATTGTTCGTGAGCTCAGTCACCTCCAAGTGAATAAAATGTTTGTGTATCGCACTATAAAGCGTTACAATGATACTGGTAGCATTGCAAAACGCTATGGAGGTGCACCAAAAAAACCGCAACAATGCCAGAAATGGTTCGGAAAGTGAAGGCTCGACTTGAACGAAATCCACGTCGAAGTGGAAGGAAAATGGCCAAAGAACTGAAAATATCGCAAGACAGTATTCGATTTATATTAATTAAATTAACTCAAGGTCAAGTCTTACAAGTTCCAAAAAGCATACGATCTTTCACCCCAGCAAAAAAAGTTCGGTGCGAAAGAGCAAAGGAGTTGTTGCGCTTGCACGATCGAGCAGTTCATAAACACTCAAAACGATCGTGTTTACTTGACCGAACGCTCATACGAGAATTTTAGTCTACGTATGGCCACTCGAAGCAATTTCCCATCATAAGTAATGGTTTGGGCTGCAGTGACCGCTGATGGACGCTCTCCAATCGTTTTTATCGAGCCTGGTGTGAAAGTGAATGCGATTTATTATCGGGAAAATGTTTTAGAAGCTTCTATAAAGCCGTGGACACGCAAACATTTCGGTCGTAGACCATGGACGTTCTAACAGGACTCGGCACCGTCTCATAAAGCTCGTGTGAACCAAGAATGGTTAAAAAATCATGTTCCACACTTCATTTTGTCCACACAATGGCTTTGGAATTCGCCAGACGCAAATCCGATGGACTATTCCATTTGGTCCATTTTGGAGAGCAAGTGAGGACTAAAAAATATGCCAGTATGGATGCGCTGAAAAAAGCGATTACACGAGAATGGGCCAAAATTCCTCAAGATCATATTCGTGCAGCATGCAACGCATTTTTTGACCGTTTGAAGGCTATAGTCAAGGCAAAAGGTGGTCATACCGAGCTAAAGTGAATATATGTTAAAATTGTAATCAGTTTGGAACAATTTTGTCTTTGAAGTCAATAAAAACTAATTTCACACAAAAAAGTTATGGCGTTTTGAATAGGTAAGACTTCATATCGTTCACCCTGCACGCTAATAAATTTTATAACCTTACAAGCTCGATATATACACCCGTAAAGAAGCTTAACCAGAAGCTCCAGCGATATTTAATTAATCTTCGGTTTCCCCACTCGTCCTAATGCTAGACAATTTGTAATGATAAGAGATACCGTTCACAGAAATTGCTTGGTCTTTTTCCACTGCTTAACACACAGTGGATATAAATACCAAACCGTCACGTTGGGATTTAGAAGTGGCTGTTGACCTTTAAGTGACCAATAACGACAATTTTGCTTATTTACACTTCCATTTCAATGAAAATGGGCTTCGTCAATCGGAAATATAGTGTTTAACGTACGAAATCACTTCACCATTGTCTCGCAGAAATTTGCACGAAAATTGCAAATGAATCAAATCTGCACTTGTGGCATCGAATATTGTAACGTAAATAAAATTTACGACGAGCAGTTGCACACGAATTATTGGCCTTGAACACAAATTCGATTTTACACGCTCATTTGCAAGAAGTATTTAATAATACAATTTTCTTCTTTCACCTGACATCACGATTGAGCTAATTTTTTCATTGGGAGAATTGAAGTGACGGATTTTTATCATTTTTGAAAATTAAACTAGAGAACTAAACGAAAAGAAATAATAATATCTTGCAATTTGAAACTACATATTTTGTGCTAGTGCGTAATCGTTTTTTATATACTTTCACACCATGATTCAATGATAAAAGGTTTCCTCATGAAGATGATGAAGAAAATGGAAATATTAATAACTTTTTGCGTAAAATGGTACCAAAATAGTCTTTTTTTTTAGTTAAATTATAAAAAATATATAGTATAAACGGAAATTGCCAAGTATGATATACAAAAATAGTTTAACTTAATGCCAGATTCATATTTTGTGAATTAATTTTTAAATTCAAAACTGATCACGAAGTACCGCACTATTATGTTACCTATGTATTATGACCTAGAAGAAGCGAATTCATCATGAATTTGGTTGACTAAAAACAAACTTTGAACATACTCATGGCGCTTTGCTTTACCATGCCTTGCCCATGTACGTTTGGAATTTTAACCAAACAGTCAAGAATATTCTTATGTACCGTTTTAGTCGACCACCTTTTGCCATTTTTCTTCTAGAGACATTATTACATCAATGTAAAACTTTTGTGGTTTCTCGGCGAAAAACTGCGACAAGTAATTTTCACAGGCTTCTCTTGAAGCCAACTTTACTCCATTAAGGGAGTTCTGCATTGACCGAAACAAATGGTAGACCGATGGTGCAAGGTCAGGGCAATATGGTGGATGCATCAAAACTTCCCAGCTAAGCTCTCCCAGTTTTTGCCGAGTCATCAAAGATGTGGTGGCCTAGCGTTGTCCTGATGGAAGACGACGCCCTTTCTGCTGATCAGTTCTGGCCATTTTTTTCGATTGCTTTCTTCAATCTCATCAGTTGTTGACAGTAAAGTGTAGAATCAATCGTTCGAGCAGGCTGGAGCAGCTCATAGTGGATGATTCCTTTCCGATCCCACCAAACACACAGCATAACCTTTCGAGGCGTCAATCCAGGCTTTGCGACCATTTGTTGAACTTCACCACCCTTGCACCATGATCTTTTTCACACATGATTGTCGTATTTGATCTACTTTTCGTCTCCTGTTACCATTCGCTTCAGAAATGGTTCGATTTCATTTCGTTTCAGCAAAGAATCGTAGATGTTAATTCGGTCCATTAAATTTTTCACAGACAATTCATGTGGTATCCAAACATCGAGCTTTTTTTTGTAACCAGCCTTTTTTAAATGGTTCCAAACCATTTGATGATGAGTGTTTAATGGCTTGGCGATGTCATGGCAGCTTATGCGACGGTCCTGGTCAATCTTTTCCATAATTTCATCGACTTTTTCAACAATAGGTCGACCGGAGCGAGGAGCATATTTCACACCGAAATTTCCAGAAGGGAAGCGAGCGAACCATTGTTGTGCTACACGAACTGATACAGCATCGTCTCCGTAAACTTCACAAATTTCATTGGTGGCTTGCGTGGCATTCTTCCCTTTTTTATACAAAAATTTCAAAATATAGCGAATTTCTTCATTATTTTCACTCATTTTTGAAAAGCTATAACTTTTTTTCAACTTCTCCGAATTTAATTTTTTTTTTGTTAAACGAAGCTTAAAATGTCACCTTTCTAACACCATATGACATGAGACAATGTGATTGGTAGCACTGGAGATAGATGACTCCAACGACATCTATTGACAAAATACGAACAGACTTTTTCGACTACCCAATATTATATCGACGGCAGCTGTCGTAGCCGAATAGTTTGCTGCGTGACTAGCATTTGGAAGTGCAAGGATTCAAAACCCCGGGCATGAAACACCAAACGATAGGAAATGTTGTTTGTAATAGCGATCGCTCTTCGGCGGGCAATTGCAAACCTCCGAGTGTATTTCTGCCATAAAATGTACAATTCTGTTAGGTGTTTGGCCGTGATCCTTCTTCTATTTGTAGCGCGCGTCTTAATGTTGTTCCACAAATGGACCTATAGTTTTAAGCCGATTCCTGCAGATGGTTTTTTATGAGGAGCTTTTTAATGCTGGTCCTGTGCTTTGCTAAGCCTCCTCTGGACACCTTATCGAATCCCAACTTTTTTATAATGAGGTTTGAAATGTTACCGATCGCGTCGGGACTATCCAATCATTCTCCCTGTTGTAACTCTTTGGGAAATGCTAGCTCTTTGTAAAACATGAATTTTGTCTAAATCACCACATCATACGAAATAAAGCTTTGTAAATTCTCCACTCATCGATCTCGGATTGCGTCAATTACTCTAAGGGAGTCAATGCGCAAAGGGAGCCGATTTGTCAAGAGTAAACGAGAATGTTGCTTACTGAGCAAACCTTTTACCATTGAATCATGCCTTCACACCTACGTTTTATTCTAAACAACCCATAAATCAAATTATGCCCCAAAATATCATAAACAATAAAGCAGTTTTTCCCATAAGAAAAACGTCAGCTATTCTCAACGGCCAATTTGTGTTTTCGATTTATGCACATTGAGAATTATGAGCGGAGTGAACCCAAAATCAAGCAACGCCAAAGAGATCAGGTGAATTTATTGTTTTTCCCAAATATTTTATAAAGCTTTTCGAAGCAAAATTTATATTTATCTACATAAACCTACAGTTTGATTTATCTATTCGCCTTTATTTGCAGTTTACTATATCGACAGTTGAAACGCCTGAAATAAAGCGAATTGCTTATTGTGCGCCACTGAAATAACGAGCTCGCAACTTTACTTTGATAAGCTGCGGCTGAGTATTTTCGAGTCAGTGCACGTCAAATGCTATACGATATTGCAAATCCTTTAAACTTCAATACAATTTCAATGTTAGCACAAATATGTATGTGCAATTTACATATATACATACATATGTATGCAGACAAAACTAAAGTTTACGTAGATGTGAAAAAACCTGCAAAATTTGAGTGTGCAGTTTTTACAAATACGAGTATTCGTATAAGTTTGTGTATTAAACAAAAACTTGGCATTATGTGACTAATTTTAAACTTTGACCTGCCGGACCAATGATTATCAGAACATTTTTCTCGTGGTCAGAATAAGAAAAAGAAATTTCGTCCGTTGCATCTTATGAGTAAAGTATTGTATCAATTACAAAAAAAAAAGATAACATTTGCGCGCGGCAAGAAAACTTTATTTTACCGTTTATCAGGAAATATAACTTTTACGATGCCTTTACGTGTGTTTGATTGAGCAACACTACAATTTAGAAACTTTTTATTTATTTACTTACTTGAAATATAATTGTAAATAATCATATTTCGGAATCAAGGCAACTGGCAGCAGGCGCTATCAGCCTGGCTTGTAATTAAATAATTTAATATAAAGTATAAACTATTCTCATACGAACACATCGGCTGAAAAGTTCCGGTCCTAACAAAGAAAGCGCGTATATTGTTCAAAATTCGTTTTATTCATCAACTTAATTCCCATTAAGAACAACGAAATCATTTGTAGAACGATTTATCTTTTCCCTCAAAATGGTCCTCAGTTTCAGAGATAACTTCTTCATTCGAGCGAAATTTCTTACCGGCGAGCATTTGTTTTAGGTCTGCGAACAGCCAGTAGTCCCTGGGAGCCAATTCTGGCAAATAGGGTGGATGTGGGAGCAATTCGAAGTTCAGTTCATGTAGTTTTACCATTGTTTTGCAGTCAACAGTTTTGGTCAACTTTGAACAGAACTTTTTCATAGTCAAATGCTCATGCAACACAAAGCAAACACGTTCTTTTGATATCTTTACGATGTCAGCTAACTCACGGAAAGTGAAGTTCCGATCATTCAAAACGTTTTTGTGGATTTTTTTGATGTTTTCTGGTGTTACCGCCTCATTTGGACGTCCACTGCGTTGTGCACCATCGGTTTCTCCACGACCACGTTTGAAGTCAGCAAACAATCGATAAATATGTTTACGAATGTAAGGAGAAACGTGAAAGTAAGGAGAGTGCAGGGTCCGGCACTCGAAGTGTAACCAACTGCCCGCGGCTTCAAAGCAACCTCCAGAATTTTCCATTTCGCATTTACCATGATGCCGGACTCGATGAAAACGATTGTAGAGCGCCCATCTGCGGTTACAGCGGCCCAAACCATTACCTGTGGTGTGTGCTGCCTCCTGGTGGCCAATCGATGATTCAAATTCTCATATGAACGGTCCGGTCGGTCAAATAAACCCTATCGGTTTGGAAGTTTACGAATTGCTCAATTTGAAAAATTTTCCCGTCAAAAACACAGTGTTCGGAAATTGTCCGCTTTCGGCCAAGCGAAGCAACTCCTTCGCTCCCTCAAGTCTGACTTGTTGCTGATTTGGTGTGAGATTATGCGCCTTTTGGATCTTGTAAGACTTGACTTTGAGAACATTTTTTAGTATGTGGCGGATGCTACAATCAGATTTTTTCAGTTCTTTCGCCATTTGATTGGCACTTTGTCGCGGGTGGGGCATTTCGCTCAAGTCGCTTCCTCACTTTTCGAAACATTTCGCGTGACGTTGCAGTCTTTTGATGACTACCTCCATGACGTTTCGCGATGCTACCAGTATCATTGTAACGAGTAATGGTGCGATAAACAAAATTTTATTTACTTTAAGGTGCTCGAGCCCACGAATCATCGCTGGTTGTGATTTTCCAGCCAAATATAATGCAATCACACTATTACGTTTGAAATCCATTACTGATTTTCTTTTTTCCATTTACTCTCGTCAAAATGCTTCCGCGCGCTTATAAACAATACCCTGGGCTGTTATTTAGCCAACTAATAGAAAGCTTCCGAAAGCAACGAAACCATTGATATTTTACGGGAAAACCCTTTCCACTTATTGGAAAACCCTTTAGTTAAAGTAAGAGCCTTAATACCAGATGTACCCCCGATTGAAAAAATAAGATCTTAAAACACATAGGCTCAGGCATGATACGAAAATTGAAGGTAGTTTTTGCTTCAAATTATTTTGATAGATACAGGAAATTTTAAAGTTTCATAATTTCTACAAATTCGTGAAGTGAGTTAATAATATAAGGTGGCGCAAAATTTATCACTCTATCATAAAAATGAAAAATGCAAACTGCGCCGTACGTCAATCATATTTGGCACTTGTATATTCTACAGCTGCAGTATAGAAATAAAAAAGCACTTCAGCACGTAAAGAAAAAATACAGATTTTCATCACTCAACATTGTTTTTGTATTATTATTATCAAAAACAAAATTGGATGTGTTTTTTAGCTGCATGAGAACTATCGATATCGATAACTATGGCTTGACAAATTGTGGAAATTTAATTAGAAAAAAATAAATTAGTACGCGAAGTTCATAGAGCGCTGGCGGCATCATAGGCCTTATTTCATAGTTACCGTTGCGGTGAATGGCGAGCGCTATCGAGCCATGTTGACTGAATTTTTGTTTACAAAAACTAATCAGCTAAATATCGACGTCATTTGGTTCCAACAACACGCATCTTAAATTACAGCGCGTTTAACAATCAATTTATTGAAATATTCAAGTCATCAATGACGCCATATCTGGCCGTATATTTATTATTGGAAAAAGTAGTCAAAAATGGACCCTGTAAGTCGTTGTAGAGGACGATATATGCGGGATATCATATTCCCAAAAATAAATGCCATGAAAGTGTCAACCAAATTATTATTATCCCTCTTTTATTTGGAGACCTTATCATGCAGTCCATATAAATCGAATGGAGAGGGTTCAAAAAATCTTACATTCACTCAATTTCTCAGACCCGAAACCTTCATACGAAACTCGCTGTCGTTTGATTAGTCTCTTTAAGTGACAGAGGTACTTTTCAGGCAGTATCATTTATCTTTGACCTCATTAATGGACAAATTGACTGCCCGGTCCTTCTAGAAAGAATACAATTTAATGTTCCTTGCAGAAATTTTCGCCGTTGCAAAATTTTTCGCGCCTCCCTTTTGGATTTAGACTTTGCTAGGGCCAATCATGTATTTCAAACGCAATTAAAAAATTACTTTCTATGCAAAGAATCCAAATAATACCTAGTATATATTTGTTATTTTAGTTTCTTAAATATTAATTTTGTTAATAACTTCTAAATATTTTTAGCAATTTAATGGTTTCTTATGTTACTAATCTAAGTTTTCTACACTGTTTAATATTAAATATTGTAAATTTCTATTTTAGTTCTGAAATGTATATCTTAAATGTCTGTTAATTTTGAAAATGGTCTGCTTACGAGCAACAACTCGCTGAAGAGTTTGTATCAGTATGTCCAGCAATAACTAAACGTACGCTGCTTTGTTGCTGTTACCTACTAAGAAGGTGGTAATGCAATTTCCTGATAGAATAGAATACGAAAAGTTCGTAAAAGTTGCCGGGCCGCTTGCCAAACAAAATATGATATGATAAGGCATCACACAAGGTGGTGCAAAGTTAATTAACAAATTTGGTTTATGAAAAACTTTTTTGGTAAAAAAGGAAAAAAATGATTTCCAATGATAGAAACCCTTTAGCCCTCCTTTACACGCTCCACTACTTGTCTTTTTGTATACTGCATAACGTAACCAAAGTGATAGAAATAGGCTGTCTCCAATGAGTGCGCAAAATGGAGAATTTCTCGCTACTCCAGAAGCAGGCCGTTGACAGATGGTCTAGCACGCATACCTGCAAAATAACTAAACAAACGTGGTCCAATTTCAACACATCCACAACTGACGAGTGGTTAAGAAATCCACCAGCAGACATATTAAGAATTACGTCAACAATAAACGGCCACTGGCCTTTGGGAGACCATGCCAGGAAGATGGAGTGGGCTGACAATGATTGATGCAGAAGCTGAATCTAAGAAGAATCTAAGGAAAGAGTCTTTCACTATGTGTGCGAGTGTCCGAGTTTGGATATTCTACGAAATTCTCAATAGTTAACTTTCAAGAAATTGCACAAAAGAAAATAGACAACATAGTCAAATCAAGATGGGTCGACTAATACAGGGTGACAAAAAATAACTGTATACAAACTTCTCTGTGCAATTAGATGAATGTAAAATTTTTTTAGCGAATGCTCTTATTTTGTGATTGTTGTGTGTGTTCTGAAGTACAAAAAAAGGTATTCGTTTGTGTTCCAGCTCTTTTTAAATACTTTGCGTAACGATGCCAAGTAGTCGCTTAGCTATTATAGCCCTGCATCGGCTGGAAGCATGCAACTGTTCAACGAAATTCTATGGTCTGGATGAGGAAAATTGCTTGTGATCAATCATGAATCAGTTCGCCTTTTAGCAAAAAATTCCAACTGCTCACAAAGAAGAAAGAAAGTAAGACTCGAAAGATGTCGCTCGCTCCAACGTCGGGCCGCAGGTACGGGCTGGGAAAAAATCGTCTTTACGAATGAGAAGCTGTTTACCGTTGAACAAGCTTACAATCATTAAAACGACAGAAATTGGTCTACAGAAGCCCCGGAACCTTCGTCCATTGTTGA
Organism: Anastrepha obliqua; assembly: GCF_027943255.1. NCBI lineage: Eukaryota > Metazoa > Arthropoda > Insecta > Diptera > Tephritidae > Anastrepha > Anastrepha obliqua. Next base: position 39,235,022 of record NC_072896.1, read on the forward strand.
ACATCGTCAAAATCCGCGATCTGTCATGGTATGGGGTGGAATTTGCGCCAGTGGCAAGACTCTTCTGATTTTCATAGACCAAGGAGCCAAAATCAATAAAAAAAGTTTACCGTCAAGACATATTAGAAGCAATTGTTCTTCCCTGGTCCCAGCAGCACTTTGGTGACGATGAGTGGACATTTCAACAGGACTCGGCACCAGCCCACAGAGCAAAAACAACCCAAGAGCGGTGCAAAGCCAATTTCCTCTCTTTCATTACTTCCCAAGAATGGCCACCCTACTCACTGGATCTGTCTCAGCTAGATTACAGCGTATGGTCGATTTTGGAAGCAAGGGCCTGTGCAAAACGCCACAAAACTTTGGAGTCCCTGAAGCAAGCGTTGCATCAAGATTGGGATCGCATAATGGTAGACGAACTATGGCCTACAGCCCAAAATTGTTTGAGCTTGTGTATTCGTGCTAAAGTTGGCCACTTCGAAACTGGCTGAACATAATGTTACTCAAACATTGTATATTAAAATTTCACAATTTGTTAATTATAAAATGTTGTATACACTAATGGCATATTTTGTGCTAATTGGGTATGGGCTTTGCCATTCAGACGACACCTCTACCACCACCACCACCAACATATGTATTGCAGCTGTCTAGTTCACAAATGATTGTTGTTGTTGTTGTAACAGCATAAATATTCCCCATACTTACATACGCGGAATGCTGCTGGAGTAACAGTCCTTGGCCGGATATAAATCCGGGTCGTTTCCGTAACGTAGAACCGACTGTCGTGGAAACGTGTCAACTATGATTCAAATACGACGGCTTTTGCGCCCCCTCTTTCGATAAGGTGATTCAATTTGCGCCACCTTTTATATGATAGTAAATGATTCAATTCGTATTCCGATTAAATTTTTCTTTAAGCAGCCCACTATCATTGTCACACAATATATAATATTCGAAAAAAATTTAACCCACATTTCTTTAGTTTCTGCACACTGTCTTTCGTTCATTGGCATACAGTTATTGGCCACCCGCCAGACAAACAGACGCGCAGAGTCGTTTGTCAGGTTGAACATCAAAAATTGTGCAAATAAGTAAGTTGTCACTTGTTTGTGCTTATGTGCTTATATCCTAATATCCCCACACATTTGCATATGTATGTGTGTCCACATACACATGCTATGTCAATTTGTTTATGTGTATATAAAAGTATTTGCTAGTTCGCTGTCGTTGTCATCCTGGCGCACAGTTACTTGCATAAAAATTTCATTATTTATTTAACATATCAAATGCATACGTATATATGAGCATACGTACGTATGTATGTATATAGGTAAGCAAACAAACACAGTTAACATCTACATACATAACCACATAAAAAATCCCATGCACCCACCTTTAGTAAATGCTTGAATGCTGTCCGTAGTATTGAAGTTTTATGTTTGCATTTTTTCTCTTTTATTTTACACACACACACACACTCACACCCAAGTGCAAACAGCCATGAAAATGTCGTTATTTATTTGTCCGCTTAGCAGCTTCCCTTCACTGTTACCTGGCTATTATTATTTTTTAATGATTTTTGTTTTTGTTAACACAACTTTCACACTTTTGGCGTTACTACCGAAATCATAATCAGGATATCCGTCGTTGTGTATTTGTTTTGCGCTTTGCACTTTCCGCTTCCTGCTTTCCCTTTTAAATATTTAATTCGCTATAATGTCGCGTGTTTGTATTTTTGTTATGTTACGTTTTAATTCCGTTACTCTTTCTCTTCAATCACAATTGGTTATGCCACACCAAATTCATAACATCCGCTCTTTTCGTCGAACAGGAACGGCCGGTCGGTTCGTTTGTTCTCGTCGCGATGGCAGCTGAAGAATACTGCTGTAAGCGCAAGTCGGTCTCGTTTTTATATCCGGCGCATTGTTGCGGCATTTCATACGATGCGAGCCGAATTGACGACACGCGGTAGCAGTGTTCGCATTGCGATACGAAAGTGCTGCTATTTCAACTATTTTTCGTACCTTTTCGCTATTTGTCGTAAATGGCAGAGAAGTTTCAATTAATTTAGCCATCAAATGGAGCCGTATACGAGAAATCACTATTTAAATATTAATTAATTTGGGGTAAATTTAAAATAAATTCATTAGAAGGGACTCGTTTTTTTTTAGGAATACATAAATACGTATTTATGTATATTTAAAAAGTGTAAACTCACGTACAATATGCACTCGATAATCAGAACTAAAATGTGTTGGGGTAATTGAATTTAATGAAGGTGTTGCACTTCGCGAGAAAAAAATGTACAAGAAAAATTATCTTATATTTCTACAAGGTGGCACAAAATTAATCACCCTATTGGAAGATTTATAATTTTTGCAAATGGCGTCGTACGTCAATCATATTCGACACTTATCAAGTAGACAGCTACAGTGTACAAATAGACAAGCAATGGGCCGCACAAAGGTCTATATAAAGATTTTCATCACTCAAAATAATTTTTTATTAAAAAAGTAGTTGAAAAATCTATCTTAATTTTGCACCACCTTTCATTAAAAAAATTTTTTTTTTAATTATTTATTTTATTTTAATAATCTACAATACAAATTACCTTATAGATTAGACAAAAATGTTGAGAAAACCAAGGCATGTTTGGCAACTAAAATATTAGCAATCAATATAAATACAACTTAAGCAACAAAATTTTTACAAATTTACAAAATTAGATTTAGATATTTCACGCTGATAAATTACTTTTTGGGAGTTAAAAACATCAATAAAATAGCCCTAAATTCTGACTTTTTTTGAAAGGCATATTTTAAAATTAATTTCATACTTGCTTTTTAATTTTATAGGTTCATCCTTTCTGTTAATATGTTATAAGAAAAAAACAATTTAGTTTTTTTGATTCAGATCGATAGATTAAGAGTAATAATAGAGCAGTTGGGCCTCGCGCCCTATGCAGCCGACAAGAAGTGATACTGAGCCGTCATTTAGAAAAAAAAATATGAAAAATTTGTTTTTTTTTTGTACTCTCGAAAGGTTAAATAGAGTTGTGTTAAAGCTTCAAAATAATATAATTATTTTATCAGCTTTAAATATATGTTTAAAAAATGACCGATTTTGAGGCTTCTATATGGACTTCCCCCCTTAAAGCTTATCCGCTCAAGTAGAACTGGGCATTCGACGTTGCCATTAACAACACTGAAAATAAAATAAAGTGAAAGGTCTGTCCATATCTTTTCTAAATTGATTAGCTTTAGCCGAGAATTATAGAACTGAACAGATCTGGGGAATGCGGTGGCTGTGGCATCATTAGTGTGTTGTTTTTGGCCAAAAAGTCGCGCACAAGCAACGATGTGTGAGCAGGGGCGTTATCGTGATGCAAGAGCCAATTTTTGTTCTTCCACAAATGCGGGCGTTTCTGGCGGATTGCTGCGCGCAAATTGCGCATAATTTGCAGGTAATATTCCTTATTGACCGTTTCACCCTGTGGCAAGAGTTCATGATGCACAACGCCCCTGCAATCGAAGAAAACGGTAAGCAAAACTTTTACATTCGACCGAACTTGGCGCGCTTTTTTTGGTCTTGGATTCGGATTGAGCTTTGGTTTCCACGTCATAACCATAAACCAGGTATGACCCTTTGGAGCAAATTTGGGTCGACGCGGACAGAGTACAACATCTCATTAGCAATGTTCATGTGTGTGTTCATTTTGGTCGAAATTGAGCAGTTTTGGCACGAAGTTTGCGGCGATCTGTCTCATGCCCAAATTATTGAAAAAATCGAATGGTATGAACCAATCAATATATCTCGGCCCTCAGCAATTTCTCTAACGGTAATTCGACGATTGGCCAATTGCTCGGACGTCCGGCACGCTTTTCGTATTGCCGCATTTGGGCGAATGATAATCCAAGAGTGATTGCCGAAAAACCAATGTACCCACAAAGAGTGACTGTTTGGTGCGGTTTATGGGCCGGCGGCATCATTGGGCCGTATTTTTTCCAAAATGAGACCGGTCAGACAGCTACTGTGAATAGTGTTCGCTATCGTGAGATGATAACGAACTTTTTATAGCCCGAATTGGAAGATATGGATGTGAACGATATGTGGTTTCAACAGGACGGTGCCACTTGTCACACAGCTAACGAAACAATGGCTCTTTTGCGTCGCGGCGACGTCAATTGGCAGCCAAGATCGCGTGATTTGACACCGTTGGACTTCTTTCTTTGAGGTTATTTGAAAGGAAAGGTGTACATCGATAAGCCAGCAACAATTTAAGAGCTAAGGGATGAAATAATTCGGCACATTAACGGCATAGAACCACAATTATGCCTCAGCGTCATCGAAAATTTGGACCATCGGATGGAGGTGTGCCGCCGAGACCGCGGCGCCCATTTGGCCAATTTTTTTTCCATAATAAAGAGAAACGATAATAATTTCCTACAAAAATTGTATTTTATTCAAAATCAACACCGGCCCTTAAAACTATACCACCCTTTATTACGTAAATTACGTAAATTAACCTTGCATGGTTTTCATCCTGTTTTTTATTTATCCGATAGACGAGGGGTACTAATAGGACTATGAATAAGTTCGTGCGGTTTTACAACAGATGGCGTAACTTGATTATTATTCCATCGATCCACATTTCCAAACATTCATTGGAGAGCTACTGTCGTAAGGCACAAACGTCAGTATAAGTTTTTTATTTGAAGCGTAAACAACAATATTTTTACCACACTTGAAAATGTCGAATTTCGTGCCAAATAATGTGTTTTTGCGGGGAATTCTTCTTCATTATTTTAATATGAAGAAAAAAGCAGCCGAAAGTCATCGTATCTTGGTGGAAGTTTATGGTGAGCATGCTCTAGCTGAGCGAACGTGCCAGAAGTGGTTTGCACGCTTTAAAAGTGGTGATTTTGGCTTGGAAGACGAAGAACGCGAGGGTGCGCCGCCAAAGTTCATGGATACCGAATTGGAGGAATTGCTCGATCAAGATCCGGCTCAAACGCAAGAAGAGGTTGCAAAAACTTTGGGAGTTGATCAATCAACCATTTCCAAATGTTTAAAAGCCATGGGAATGATCCGAAAGGTAGGCCATTGGGTGCCGTATGAATTGAAGCCAAGAGACGTTGAACGCCGTTTTATGGCATGCGAACAACTGCTTCAACGGCACAAAAGAAAGGGTTTTTTGCATCGAATTGTGACTGGCGATGAAAAGTGGGTCCATTACGACAATCCAAAACGTCGGGCAACGTATGGATACCCTGGCCATGCTTCAACATCGACGTCGGCGCAGAATATTCATGGCCTGAAGGTTATGCTGTGTATCTGGTGGGACCAGCTGGGTGTTGTGTATTATGAGCTACTGAAACCGAATGAAACGATTACGGGGGATGTCTACCGACGACAATTGATGCGTTTGAGCCGAGCACTGCGAGAAAAACGGCCGCAATACGCCGATAGACACGACAAAGTTATTTTGCAACATGACAATGCTCGGCCACATGTTGCACAAGTGGTCAAAACATACTTAGAAACGCTCAAATGGGATGTCCTACTCCACCCGCCGTATAGTCCAGACCTTGCGCCATCCGATTACTATCTCTTCCGATCGATGCAACATGGCCTGGCTGACCAGCACTTCCGTAATTACGATGAAGTCAAAAAATGGATCGATTCGTGGATTGCGGCAAAACCGACCGAATTTTTCACAAAGGGAATCCGTGAATTGCCAGAAAGATGGGAAAAAGTAGTAGTAAGCGATGGACAATACTTTGAATATTAAATTTGTAACCATTTTACGTCAATAAAGTTTCAAATTTCGAAAAAAACCGCACGACCTTATTCATAGTCCTATTACAAGACAGTATTTTAGGGCCTCTCTTAGTTCTATCTATTCATGATATTAGTACCTAATTTTCGTTTGTCATTTTTCTTCTATAAGCCGCTGATTTGAAAATATTTTCTGTGATTAGAAATACCAAGAATGTTCCTATGTTCCAATCGTAAATTAATGCACTCGTTCGTTAGTGCAGTAACTCTCTCTTTTTAAATATCAAGAAATGTTTTCATGTTACTTTCGCCAAAACTCGAAATGTTTTTCAACTGGCGCGTACACCCTTTTTTGGGTGTTTGGCCGAGCTCCTCCTCCTATTTGTGGTGTGCGTCGTTATGTTGTTCCACAAAATGGACTTACAGTTTCAAGCCGATTCCGAACGGCAGATATTTTTTATGAGGAACTTTTTCATGGCAGAAATATACTCGGAGGTTTGCCATTGCCTGCCGAGGGACGACCGCTATTAGAAAAAATGTTTTCTTCATTTTGGTGTTTCACCGAGATTCGGATCTACGTTCTCTCTGAATTCCAAATTACAGTCACGCACCAACCCATTCGGCTACGGCGGCCGCCATCATCTTATAGCTGCTAACACTTTCCTTCAATTGGTTCATTAATTCAAATATCTTAGTGTGATCTTTAACACCAATTTTTTGCTCAAAAGTCACATTAAATTCGTTGTACTCACTTCTTACTCAATCTTAGGTTTTATATGGCTCGCAGTTTTCGAACCCTTGCACTCTCAAATTATTTTTTACTTCATTAAATTGTTTTAGATTTGAGTATGAAAATTTATCTGGAGGCTTTGCCTCCAGTTTGCAGTTGATTGAAAAAGCTGTTCCTTAAATATACTCTCAGGTCGCTAAAGTTCTCAAATCCTATCCATTCCTATAATTCCCGCCTGACTTTAATTAACTTAAAGTCTATAGACAGTAGAAGGTCTGTACTCTCACTGTCTTTTGTTTTTAGTGAAAAGTTGATTGTTCATCCATATTACGGATCATTCAGTTTCATATCCCTACTAGATCTCAGCGCTTCGAAGGGTGGTAGCAAAGTTTTTTCAGCTATAAAAAAATGAATATTACCGCGTGGCAAAAATTGAGGAATTCTGCATTAATAGTTACGATTACTGAATTCCTACAAGCTAAAATGTATAGCATTGTTATGTATTTGATGTGCTTACGAGCACTATAATAACACGAATTTTTACTAGTTGATTGCTTGGTCTAGAAAGAAAATTAATATTCCGCAAAAGTAATATTTTCAATAATAGGGTGGGAAAAAATAAAGCTTTTTAACCAGGTCTATAACAGCTTAACATCTATATAAAAGTACTTCATAGGAGTTAAGAAATTTGCCTCAATATGCATTGCCCTTTTTATTTCTGCAAATACCAGCTAAGTACCAGGCAGGAAGATATGAAAAAGGGATTTCTTTGTTGAAGATGGATTAGCAAAGTTTTCTTCTTTAGAAAAGAAGTAGGCTAGTGTTGGCAAGCTTTTTAATTTTGGAAAACACTATACAGGGTTTGAATGAAAAGTAATGAGCCTTATTTTTTTAAGCAGTTTTATTAAACCTTTTGGCTTATATAACTAATATTCTTCAAAATAAGAACCTTGAGCATCAATACACCGTTGGTAGCGGTCCTTCCACTGCAGGAAACATTTTTTAAACTCATCTGCCGGAATCGCGTTCAATTCGGCTGTCACAGTTTTTTGGATCGCCTCGATGGAGTCGAAACGCCTCCCCTTCAGCTTTCTTTTCAGGCGCGGGAACAAGAAGAAGTAACTCTTCACTGATCTCACGTAGACTAGCACGACAGTCAATGTTCAAAAATTAACGAACCCGGTTCACATTTTCGTCTGTTTGCGTCGTCGAAGGCCTTCCAGATCGCTGTTCGTCTTCGACGTCCTCCCGGCCTTCCTTGAACGACTTGAGCCACCGTTTTACCTGGGCACTGGACAGAGATTGGTCCCCGTAAGCCTCCTTGAGTAGCCCAATGGTTTCGGTACTCGTTTTGTTTAGCTTTACGCAAAATTTGATTGAGTAAAGTTGCTCCAACGATCGCTGCATTTTCGCCACTGCAAAATCCTAACACACTTTTAAAACAGTTTTCACGCGCGGAGCGATGTTTACTGCACCGCTGTTGCCAGCGAACTGGGATCGGTTTCTAGTGGACGGGGAAGGTCCAACGATCATTTTCCCCCACCAGCCGATTCGGTTGATCGCTTGGCAGACGCTCCCCGCGGGAAGGCTCATTACTTTTCAATCAAACCCTGTATATGAGAGTTAAGCTTAGAGAGAGATTGGGTCACCAAGCATGAAATAAGCATCACGAATTTTCTCTGGAGTGTTATAGACAGCGGACAATCTCTAAATTTAAGTTATGTGCAAACTGGAGAGGTAGTGCCCATCTCTACTTGTTCTTTGGCCTTTGAACGAAGCTCCATTGATCGTCATTTTGATCAAATGACCAGGGAATATTCGACATTTGAACGAATTCTTGAACAAAAATGAACTACGGAAAGATAGAGACGTGCAAACTCAACTGAGGTGTTTTTTAAACACACTAGGAACGTTGATGGAATCAAGTGGGTTTAATTGGGGCTGATTGTCGAATAGCACTTAAACAATATCGGCAGTCGGGCCTAGTGTTTCATTCTCTTTCGATGTAATACTTAACTGCTAGGAGGCGATTGACGGCAAATAGTTTATATGTTGCTTGTTTGAGCTTAATACTGAGAAGATATAGGCCTCCTCCCCACGTAGAAACCTACTTCTCGTGCAAACGCAAATGCAATGCATGTACCTGGCAATGTTAAGTTTGAAAATATTATTCTCAGATTTAGTAACGCAATTTATTTATTTATAAGGTGACGGCCCCTGTAAGTATTTGTAAATAATTTTACTTCTAATTTCGTTCTATGCTATTGTTTTTATTCGATACTGAGCCCAACTTCTGATATCTGATATCTGACTTTGGACAAGCTATCAATTCTTCTAGTTTTACTCTGCTTCTGAAATGTGGCACGAAATTCCCTTATCCAATTACGAAATTCCTCGGATGAGTCTTGTAATCGCAAAGATGATTCTAGCAACATTAAAAACAAAAAATAGGACAATGATGCCGCAATTACTACATCTACATAAAAGTGTTTTTCTCCGCAATGGCAATTTTGCTTGCTAACATAAACGTTGAGATGAAAATGCGTCTCGTCAGATATGATTGGTTTGGGGCAGATATAGCGCCCACTCAGAAAAGCAATAATGCAGTGACCTTCAACTATTGTAAGCAAGTAATCCGATATATCTGTCCTTCTTGCAATGAGTTTCACATTACCGGCCGTGGCAGCCACACTCCCATTGGCTCGCCTTTTGTCTGCCATCAAATTAGAGCAATCACTTGCGTACAGAATTTCTTGTGAGTTTTTCACTCTAGCGAAAATTGCGCTTTGGGCATAGCAGTACTAGTTTTCAAAAACTATTTATCAACATTACTCGAGCTTAAGCAGCTTATTTCGTTTAGCAGGGGCAGTCAAGATTTTTCAATAAGTGAGTCAAATTGATAGCTCTACGAGTACTCCAACCAGTCGATAGGGAATAAATTAATAATATTTTTCAACTTCAAAGAGGGTTGCCGTTTATATTTTGCGCGAAATCATGAAAAAACTGTAAAATAATAATGAAAATGACTTTATCTTTATTTTTTTTTTCAAATTATTCTCCTTGAAATACACTTCTACTTGCACTTGCACTAACTCTCAATGGACTTTTGCCACTCAAAAGTGGATACCTGCAAAAAGAGCTGTTTAAAGGTTTCAACAGCTTCTTCAGGTGTTGAAAAACGTTGATCTCGCGTTTTATTTTTACAATAAAAGAAATCATTCTATACCAAATCAGGGCTGCGAGGCAGATGCCCCATCAATTTGATCTTTAGAGTGCTCAAAAGCTCTCTGATGTGAGCTGATACGTGAGAGCTCGCATTGGCTTGGTGAAGGATGATTTGTCTTCGATTTGCGGTAAGTTTTTCTTAATTATTTTTTATTTTTATTTCCACTTTTGAATACTGGATTAATGGTTGTTACTTTCCAGGCATCTATGAATTCTCCTCGTTCAAGGGATTTGTTAAATATTAACAAAAGTGGATAGGCGCTTGCAGAGCAGTTTTTAAGAAGATACGAAGATAGCCATCTACCTCAGATTTTGTTGATGCTTTGAGTTGCCGAATTCCATCTTCAATATCAGAAAGCGTAAAAGTTAACGAGCCAATATTGATTGAGGAATTCATGTTCGCGTGAAACTCATGAATTAAATCAGAGTCTACTTGAAAATTTGAACAGAAAAAATCTGCAAAAAGATTGGCTGCATCTATATGTGTATGTGCTTGAGTTTCGTTATAGAAGACAACCGAAGGAATACTGGAGCATGATTTCCTGGAACTAACATGTCGCCAGAAAGAACTAAGATTTAATTTAATGTCCGATTCGAACTTAAGAATATAATTTCGCTTCAAGTCCCTATCCAAAGATTTAAGTTCTCTAGAGAAATGTAGATATTTATCTTTATCTGTGATAGAATGAGAAAACTTAAACATTTTGAAATATTTATTTCTCAAATTTTTTAGTTTTCTCAGTTCCGTGGTATACCACGGTACTCTATAACTAGTCCTATTTATCAGAGGTATATTATTTTTAAAGATATCATTTATATTATGGTTGAAAATATCATAACAATTAGCAACTTCAACCCCAGTAAATAAAGAATACCAATCTAAAATATCAACTGCTGAATTAATTATATTAAGAGGGTATTCTGGTCTAGAGGCCCGAACTTCGAGCATTTTTTGACGGTGAATAAAAAAAAAGCTATTGATATTTTTACTATCCATTTTCTTATCATTTATTTATTTATATATTATATTAAGAGCACACAAAATGAATTAAAAAAAAAAAAATTCATGGCATTCTGCGTCCTTGAATTGGAAGGGGAAAACAAAAAACATGATTTCTACCCTTGTGCTCATTTGAAAAAAAAGATGACAAATTCTTAATTAATATGAATGTCATTATCGTATGACGCAGAAAAAAAGGGGACATTTTTGTTTTTTCAGAAAATGGTGGCTACTCAAAAATTGAGGTCGACTTTTCCCTAATTTTTAAGCTTTCTCGAATTGTTTACACATATTAAAAAAATTTAAATTTCCACTTTTTCGTGCGTCATCCGATAGAGATATATTTGAAGAATATTCATGATAAGTTTCAAGCAAATCGGTTGATTAGAACTTGAGATATCGTGCCGACCGTATCGAAAGAAGTAGTTTCGAGAAAAACACGTTTAAAGTTCGACGTCCGCTCAAACCAGTCTAGCTGTCGCGTCATTAAAATAGTTGTAACTTCGAAAATAATTCGAATTATGAAAAATCCTTTTAGGGAGATATTTTTGAATACTTAAACTAAACTAAGTTTAAAAAAAAATTTTTCGATTTTTTCAAATTTCTAGACTAGAATACCCCCTTAAAATCAAAGTTTCTAAAACAAAAATTTGTAGTCACATTCTCAGGATACAAATCATTAAACTCATAGAATTCTATATGAAGGATAAGTGGTACATGATGCAGACCAGAAGTAGACAGAGGGTCTACACATTCTACAATAATAAAAAAAAAATTAATATCATCATTAATGAAAATGAGATCGAGAATTCGAGAAAGACTATTTTAGAAATTATTTATCTGAACCAGTCCAAAACTTAAAAAATTATCAATCAAATAAATTTCAGATATACTACTAACATTATTTGGACATAATGTAGTACTATCATCTAAACTAGACCATTCAATATTACTCAGATTGAAGTCCCCAAGAACACAAAAGTTGCCATTATTTGAGGTTAGAGCTAAAACATTATCCACATGTGCTTTATACAGTGAATCAATATTTGACGGAGGAATATAAGACGCACAAATCAAGATATTTGAAGCACCATTCACAGACACACAGCTGATCCAGGAGTGTATCATTGTTTTTAGTGGATATTTCAGGGATACTAGTGATGAGCGGTACTTCCGTTGAACGGCTATTAAAACCCCTCCTTCTCTGCAGAGGCCAGTTTTCTTGACATCACGGTGTTTACGATATACATGGTATAAATTTGGATCAAAAAACTCAAAGTTCTCATTTAACCATGACTCGATGAGAACAAAAATAAACGCTAAAAGTTGATTAGATTTAGTTCTCAATCCAGAAACATTTTGAAAATAAATTTTTAAATGTTTTTGACCATTATTAAGAGCAAAATTTTTTATTGGTGATGCGTTGGTCGTTTTTTTTTTTTTAAATGAAAAGGTCGGATTTTGTTGGCATTCTTGCAACTTTAGTACCCTCAACTCAACTTCTGATTACCCCTTCATTTGGTAGTTCCTTCAAACAAAAGTTAGCTCCGATTACCCCACGTTTTCAATCATTCATAGTAAACATTTACTAAAATACTCTACTTACGAGTTACCCGGTTTTACTTATTTTCTAATTAGCTACACATATGCATACATGCACACAGTTAAATACATATGAATTTGTGTGGTTTGCAATTTTTTTACGCTATGAGTTACTTCTGGGTTAACAGAAGATTGTAAACGTTTGATGGCCACGTGACTGTTTTGTTATTTGAGTATAGATGGATAATAATAGGGCCCTTTGAAAACTGCCTTCCGTTGGTTAACGAACGAAATATATTTCATCTGAGGAAGGGGAAAAGCGATTTTTAATTTGTAAACCCAGTTTTTATCACATTTGCACAAATATATGTATGTATGTATGTATGTATATGTGCTCTTTAAATGATGAGACTGACACTGTGAAACGTTTTACTTTGACGCTCCATGCGAATTTTCAATTCAATGAAATAATTTTCTTCTGTCTGCTGCCTAGGACGGGTGCCGCTCATTCACAGCTTCAATTGAAATTTCACCTCCTGCTGTAATCTAACCACATGCAAAACAGCAAAAGTTATATGTAGAACTAAATACAAAAAACTGACTCAATTCGTACTTACGCTCTCGCGAAAGGACTGCAGAACTATCATAGGTATCTAACAGGTCACAAACTATTGGCTGCATATGCGTACAAGATAGGGATTGCTAACACGGACAAATGCAGGAAAAGCAGATAGGATGTTGAGGAAACTTTAGAAGACCCTCTGTGCGTTTGTCCGGTATTATTAAAAACGCGACTAAAATGCCTGGGAGCCCCATTGCTCCCTAAATTTGCTCCCCAGCTATTATTTTCTGTTTTTAAATTTGAAGAAATGTTTTGGTGGTAAAATTTTCTGAGTAAAATGAAGAGTTTGTCGATAAACCATATTATTTGAAGGGCATCAAAATTTGAGAAACGTGTGATGAAGTGCATCGATAAGTTCCATCATCTACTCTCGTACTCTAAAATTGTAAGGGATATAGGGGCTGTTTCCGATTCACCCGACATGTTCGACACAATATAATACATATATAGCACATGCAACTTTTCCTTTTAGGTGAACATTTTATAACACTCTCTTTAACCCAGTTTGACAACAAATTGGCCAACCGTGGATCAGCGGTGTCTCCACAGGGAGCAGAGCCAAAAATCGGAATCAGTTCCGCAGGAATCATGAATTGGATCAGCGATTATGTAGGCAATCTGCATAAAAAGCGATGGTCCAGTCTACAACGCTGCAGAACTGCAAAGTGTTTTGTGACAAGTCCGTGACAGAAAACTGTCAAACTTTCTACTCCTGCCTTTGCTAGAGCACGGCTACGAGTTTTGGGTTCCGATGTCATGAAAATGACTAATATTCGTTCTCTAAAACTGGACGATATTTACAGATTTGTCAAAGAATCTGGAAAATTCTCACAGGACTAACTATCTCTATGTTTGTTTCTATTCTTTCCTAACTCTTTCTCTGATACTTTCCTCCTTCCCTCCTTAACTATCTACCCCCTTTCCAGAGCTTTAAATACAATGGGATTTTTAGCCTGAGTGTTTTAGGAGCCATCAAATCTCCTGGTGCTCCTTGGCTCGACCTTTTCAAATTTCAATTTCGGCTGTCACGTCACCGGGGATTCGACAGCAGCGCTGATATCACAGGTATTCACACACTGGTTCAAGAAGTCGTTGTTGAGATACCTACGAATTTTAAAGTTTGAAGCATTGATTGTTTTCGTATATCACCAGTCAAATCTAAGTTTTTTCGTAAGCAAACCGCTGTCAGGAGCACACTAAAGTCAACCAATTCCTTCGAAATTCCTCAGTTGATTCCTTCAAAATTGCTGAGAGACGGTAGACGGTCTAATGTTGGCCACACCTCTGCATTACATCCATCATTACGTGGGGATCGAAATCGTGATATTTGGATTACCAGCCGTTACGCCACTTACAAATACACACACGTGTAGATAATACTGACGTGAGATGAAACGTTCACCAATGGAAATGTTACATCCAATTGTCTAGTTTAGTGTTTGACTTTGATAAATATGCACGAAGCTGTGCTGTCTTGGTCGTAATTTAATTCGTGCATGCAACAATGATTTAAGATATTGATTAGCAAAGCAGACTTAATTTCATTTCACTGCACGGAATTTTAATGGGGTTGCGTGATAAGTGATTTCAGCGGGAGCTCGTGTGTATATTCGTATATGTATTCGTATGCTTGTACATGCAGATATAAGTACATATATACATATGTACATAGTATGTAATTATGGAAACGTCTTTATCTAATGAAAATAATTGCTCTACATGTTTGTATATTAGCGGATATTTCTTTTTCGTTTATAAGTGGCGCTTACGTCCTTTTGTTGGTTGTTTAGCCGAGCTCCTTCTCCTATTTGTGGCGTCTTGGTGTTTTGCCACGTTGGTGGGTATTACTAATTTAATAAGTTCAAAGGGAACGCCGGTCCGAAAATTAAGGAAATATTGCAGTGTTTTTAATGCATCACTTGCAATACCAAATTAAGTAAAATCGGTGAGGATTTTTATGCTTTCTAAAATGAGTTTAGGTATATAAGGTGAAGTCCAAAATAAACAAGACTGGCGTCGTACAAATGTTTTTGGTGGCGCCATCTTTTTAATGAGTTAGCTGACTTCTAGTGAAAGCTTGGTGACATTCGGTTCAGTGGAAGCGAAGTTATTGCGTCTAAAGTGTTAGTATGTTTGTATAATCGGCACAAAGAGTTAATGTCAAATTTTGTTTTAAAATCGATAAAACGTTTACCGAAACATTTGAAATGATGAAACAAGTTTATGGCGATGATTGTCTATCTCGTGCAGGAGTTCATGGATGGTTTACACGTTTCAAGGCTGGTTGTGAGGACATAAATGAAAATAAACAAACGGGCCGCCCAAAATCAGTAATCACCATTCCGCACAAGTTAACTGAGGACCAAAAATTGCTCAGAATTCAACATTCGAAAGACCTCATTAAAGAGGCGAGAAAAGACGAGAACTTCCTCTACAACATTGTAACTGGTGATGAAACGTGGTGTTACCAATATGAACCTGAAACTAAGCGTCAAAGCGCCGAATGGAAGCCCTCAGATGAGCCACCACCCAAAATCGCGTTTGGAGAAGTCAAAAATCAAGTCGATGTTCATTTGTTTTTACGATTCCAAGTGAATTGTCCATAAGGAGTTCATGCCACCGGACCAAACCGTCAAAGCAATTTTCTATTTTGGCGTTTTGAAGCTTTTGGTGCATCGCATTCGTCGAATTCGCCCTGAATACCGCGAAGGAGGAAGCTGGCGCTTATTGCATGGTAATGCACCATCTCATCGATCCACTCTTGTGACTGATTTTTTTTTACTAGAAATCGCATTTTAACCATCAGTCACTCACCGTATTCGCCTGATATAACTCTCTGTGACTTCTGACCATTCGGCAAATCGCATTTGGCCATGAAAGGAAAACGTTTTTCGTCCGTATAGGCCATTCAAACGGCTCGTACCGACATCCTGAAAGACATTCCGGTCAATAATCTACAAATCTCTTTCGAAAAGCTTTTAAATCGCGCAAAACAGTGTATCAATGCCAGAGGGAACTATTTTGAATAAATAAATCGAAGTTATTAGAAGAAAGTTCCTGTCATTTCTAATTTAGCTCAGTCGTATTTATTTTGGGCTCCACCATGTAAAAACAAAATGTTTGTATGTGATGTGCAAATTTAAGTGGCCGTAACTAGACTTGCGAACACGAGATGTGTATTTTTGGAAGAGAATTATTCGAATGTTTTTGGTCACTGCCTAATAGAGATGTTGGCAAAAAAGTTAGTCGTGCCTTTCCAAAGATGGTATGGGGCTGAAAAAAACAAAGTACAAAAATAAACAATTTATCATATCCTCAGTAACTTTTCCGCACAATCCAGTAATAGGCTTTGGCAATTAGGGATTATTTTTAGCCATTCAAAATCAGATGGTGGACTGACCTGGTCTTAAAGAGACTGATGTGATTTATTAGGATCCCTGGGTGATTCAAGAGAGAGTATTGTGGTATCGCGTAGCACTTAGTCCCTGAACTATGAACTTTTTATTTATAATTTTTTAAAAAAAATCTGTTAAAATTTTAATTTTTTTTATCATTAAAAATGTTTGCAGTTACAAATATGTATAATTACTTTGAAAATGGTGTAAGTCCCCTCCATAATTTCTTTAGTGCACTTTTATATGTGTGGCAACATTGTAAATTATATAAGCATTTCTATAGTTTCCTCGAATTTTGGCATTATGGAATATAAAGTCAATCGGTGGTGCCCAAGAAATTGCTTCTTGTTGCTTGAGGCATTTAGAAAATGTAATCGTGCAACAACATGTAACAGCCTGCAGCGATATGTGCACCTGAAAAAATAGAAATTTGAAATTGGCTTTAATGTGGCTTAAAGCTGTTCAGCGACCCTTGAATGGTTCATAATAATAACACTCACCAAATACATAGCATAACCTTTGCAGCGTGAATATTTGGCCGAGGCGACGACGTAGAAGCATGACCGGACAGTCCCCATGACTTTCTTTTCTTTAGATTGCTGTAATGAATCCATTTTTCATCACCCGTCACGATGCGATGAAGATAACACTTAACGACGTTCAACATCCCTTGGTTTAAACTCATAAGAAACCCAAGCCCCTGTTTCTGTATCATTCCCAAAACATGCAATCGCTTGGAAATGGATTGGCGGGTAACTCCTAATACTAAAGCAAACTCTTCTTGCGTTTGACACGGATCCTCATTGAGCAATACCTCCAATTCAGCGTATTCGAAGGTTTCTGGCCTTCCTTCACGCGGACGGTCATCAACATTAAAATCACCGCCTTTGAGGCGACGGAACCAATCTCGGCACGTTGTTTCACTTAAAGCAGCATTTCCGTAAACTTTTTGTAGCTCTCGATGCGCTTCAGCCGCCGTTTTTTTTTTTCGAATGAAAGAGGAAAATCAACACTTCCCGCAAATGACGATTATTCGGCACAAAATCAGACATTTTCTCAAAACCAAAAGTATATGATACAAATCACAAAATCACAAATGTGTCGAAGCAGTTTGTTTACCATATGCCTAAGCTTGGTTTATGACGTTTAAGTTATGTTAGAACCGACTAGCACACACTGCTGGCGGCATCTATTCACAAACAGCGAGAAATTAGTTGCGCACCCAATAATAAAGAAATTTTACCGGACTATGGCGCATCAAATGGCCTGCTATAATGCTTTGAGCCCTTACAAAGAAGCACCAGGAATACAAATACAACAAAATTTGTTTAAGCTAGCAGAACAGTTTTCCACCCATTAGTCGCGCCACAAGGCAGAAAAATTCATCAGATTATGAGGGCCCGCAAAAATGTAACTATAAAATTTTCTTTGCCACAATAAAAAAATGTTGTATTGTAAATAATTAAAAAAAGACAAATAAATGTAACAAAAATGTCAAAAGTATTTTGTGGCAGATGTACACATAAAAAGATTCCCACCTTCACAAATAATGTAATAGGTTGGGCAATAAGTACGTTGCTTTTTTACCGAAGACTTTTATTTAACCAAAGACATTAATTATATGAATAAGTTAATTAATTATATATTCGCTGTTGCTGTTTACAACCTCTTCCTACCTCTCGACCAAATTGTTAATGCTTTTCCGCCAAAAATCGGCTGGTCTGGTGTCATAGAAGTTGTTGAGCCAGTTTTTAAGAATATCTTTGTTATCGAAGGTAACGCCCTTTATTGGGTTTGATAGGGAAAGGATAGTAATTGGTCGGTGCAAGGTCCAAAGAATACGGCAGATGCTGAATGACCTCTCATTCGAGCTCTTGGAGTGCGGTTTTGATGACTTGTGCAACATGGGGCTTGGGGTTGTCGTGAAGGAGTATAGTTTGACCATGTCGATCAAGTATTTTCAGTCGATTAGCCTCATTAACGCGGTGTAGCTGGACAATGTACAGCTCCTTGTTGGCCGTGCCTTTCTTTTCGAGCATTTCCGAGTGCGCCATGCCCTCCCAGTCGCACCAAACACATGTCATGTTCTTCTTTGGATGAAGATCCGACTTGACTCTTGGCCTTGGCGTATCTCCTGGAGCCGCTCACTCTCTTCTTTGCTTCATATTGATATATAGGCACCATTTCTCAATTGCTCGTGGCGATTCGGTATAAAAAGCGCTGTTTATGACTGCGCTTTACTCGATGGCGAGCGAATTTGAAGACGACTTTCTTTGTTTTTTTCGTTGAGCTCGTGAGGCACCCAGACAACCAGGCTTCCAATTTTTCGGTAAGTCCTCATTGAATGTAGGTGATTGAGCATCGTTTTATGATTGCAGTTCATTTTTTCCGCCAATTCGTTACTGGTTTGGCGACCGTTCTCCTTCAAAAGTAATTTGAGACGTTCTTCATCGAATTCAGAAGGCCTTCCGCTGCTAGACGTGTCATCGACGCAAAGTCGCCATTTTTGAACTTTGTAAATCATTGTAAATCATAAAAATATCTGCCGTTCGGAGTCGGCTTGAAACTGTAGGCCCCTCCATTTGTGGAACTACATCAAGACGCACACCACAAATAGTAGGAGTAGCTCGGCCAAACACCCAAAAAGGCCGTTAGCGCCAATTATGTATAGTGCTACTTTGGTGGCTTTTTGACCTCGATGAAACAAGAGCAGGTGTCGAAAATGTTGATTTTTGCCTCCTGGATATTCCATTTCCAACCCTCAAAACTAATAAAAAATTAAATAACTCAAAAATAAAATTAACATAGTTTTGTAGAGCGGAAAGAGTTCTATCGAATGAATGCTTACCCTTTGTCAAACAGCAAACAAATCGTTGTACAATAAAAGAAAGTATCAAAACGCTATGAACCTATTCCCCAACCCAATACAAATAATGCATAATTTTTTTTTCCAAGTGAAGTAAATTTTCACTACTCTTTTCACTACTATTTTAGCTATGAAATGAGACTTTCAGCTATTAGTCCACAGATGTCGTTAGGAGTATTTTTAAACCTTCCCAAATGTCTTGTTGTTTCGTCTGTCATCTGTCAACAAAATTCAGTTCATTGTTTATTACGTTTTTGTCGCTCTTATTACGTTTTTGTCGCTCTTTATTACGTTTTTGTCGCTCTTAAAAATTTTTGTCGCTCTTAATAATGTCGAATTTCGTGCCTTCAAACTACGATTTGCAGACATCATTGATTTTCTCTTATCAATTGAAGATAAACCGGTTCTCAAGCTCATCAAATGATTATAGAAGCTTATGGTGGACATGCTCTAAGTAGAGCACAGTGCTTCAGGTGGTTTGAAAAATTCCGAAGTGGTGATTTTAGCGTGGAGAACGAGGACCGTGGACTGCCACCGAAAAAGTTTGAGGTCGCCGAATTGCAAGCATTGTTGGATGAAGATGATGGTCAAATGCAAGAAATGATGGCAGAGCAGTTAGGATTGACCCAAAAAACCATTTCCTAACGTTTGAAAGACATGGGCATGATTTTAAAGGTCGAAAGATGGGTGCCGCATGAACTGACTTGATGAATTGCACCGCCACATCGAAAAAGAGCGACCCGGGAATTGGTGGAGACGTACGATTGGGAACCGCTGGAGCATGCGGCTTACTCACCAGACTTGGCGCCTTCCGATTATCATTTGCTTGCATCGATGGGCCACGCACTTTCCGAGCAGCGCTTCAATTATCACGAAGAAGCCAAAAAATGGCTCGATGATTGGTTTGCGGCCAAAGACGGCCAATTTTTTTGGCGCGGCATCCACCAATTGCCTGAGAGATGGGAAAAATATGTCGCTATATAGCGCTACTTCTGTATATTAAAACCACAGAATAGTACTACAAGAATAGTATTCAAAGTTCTTTTACGCTTTCAAACCTCCAACTAATTTAAATTCATCTACAGCAGCTCCTTTGGAACTGCATCCTGGAGCTAAAAACTGCAATATATTAATTTAAATAAAATTCTCAGCAAAAGTTCAAATCAATTTCTCACAAGTCCATCGTTATTGCTAAACAATTTCGCAACTCAATTCAATTTTAAACTAGGACGCTACTAGGCATTTCATCCTTTAACCTTTGCAAACAATTTTTAATTTCAACCCATTGTGTTTGCACACAAACTCACATACCGGCACATAAATACATTAGTCTGCCCTTTGTATTTGTTGTTGCAGTAACAACAAAAACAACTTTTTCTATCTCCAGAGACATGCCGCATGATATTTGCTCACGTAAGTACGTATGTATGTATGTATATACCACTGCGTATGTATGTATGTACATAACCACATGCATACCTACTCGTACGTACATATGAGTATTACATACCTTGGCGTGCGTGTGTAGGTATGTGCATACGTATACGATTCAATTCGAACTTGAAAATCTGTCGAAGATAAAATGAATGATTGTCTGCAATTCCCTTCCATTTGATAGCAACAAAAACAAAATAAAGCAAACGAGGTAAAACATGTAACCTGCTATACAAGGATCATTGATTGCATGATTGCGTAAATGAATTACTCTTTTGCAAACTGAAAATACTGAAAATATTCGGGGCAGCACAAGGGTTGGATAAGCTAAGGAAAAGGAAAAAATTGTTACAAATACAATAAATAAATCTTTTTAAATGTTGCTTCATGTGTAGCATTTAAATTAAAATCATAGCAATGTTATCGTTCTCTAGACATGCAACTTTGTGTTCGTCGTAAATGTTAATCTTTAATTCGACATATTTTATAACATTCAAGTAGTTATCAACGTAAGAAAACTCTCTGCCTTTTGATTGCTATTATGAACTATGCTCTAGCCGGGTATCACATTCCACTTCGCTGCCTCCACAAGTTAGTTTTTAATGAACCATAGCGCACTGCGACCACTGATGTGGTCTATTGTGCTTGACCGAGAGTCTATTATTGAAGGCTTAAAATTAATTTATTTTTTATTTATTTATTTTGTGTCCAGGCATCCGGTCGTTTCATGTTTATCAATAATGACGTTTCGTTGTGGTTGTATGTGGGCCATGGTAGGTGGGTAAGGTAGGTACAATGGCAAAAGTGCCACAGGCACACTTCAAGTAGCACTTACGTGCCGTTTTGATATCATAATGTGGGCTACCCCCTGTGCAAAGAAAAATTATGGGAAGCGAAAACCTTCTACAGCCATCCAGTGCTGTTGATGTAGTGGAGGAGAGAAAAGAGATCTAGGCTCGAGTATTTTTTCAATTCATCCCCACAGCCGGACATTTGCAGAGAAAGTGTTCCACAATGAGTATAATTTATGAGCAGGCAATGCATACGAACAAAAGCAAAATTAACGGAATTATTTATTTTTGTGTGAATTTGTTCTCGTTGAATGCATTGGAAAATTTGTCACAGAATTTGTGGCAAGACTAAGTACAATCCACAATTCGAAGGTATTTTGAGGACTTTTTTTTGATTGTACCCAGTCGTGTGAATACAGATTGTGCGAGAACGTTATTCATGGTAGTACCCTCTCTTGCCAGTTCATCTGCTTTTTCGTTTCTTTCAATGATCCGATATCCAGGGGCCCAGATTAAAGGAACTTTATAGTATAACATTCAAGGTGTTAAGGCTATTCCTAATTTGTTCCAGCAGTTTCGAGGTTGTTGTGGCCGAATCCAGTGCCTGGATTGCAGTTTGGTTATCCGAAAGAATAGCCATGTTGCCCTTGAAAGAGAAATCTGCGATTAGTAACCTACAAGCTTCCCCAATGGCCAGTATTTCCGCCTGGAAGACACTGCCGGAATTAGGAAGGCGCACATACTTTTTAATTCTAAGTCTATGAGAGTACATACCTGCACCAACAATCCATTTGAGAGCCATCTGTATAGCCTGTAGTGTCGAAATTGCTTAGTGAAAATGCCTTACTCCATTCCGACTGAGATGGAAAGGGGGTGGCAAAATTCCATTTAAATGTTACTGTCGGGGAATGATTTAATCATTCCTCTCCGAGGTGTACTGAGTTTGTCACAATAATAAACCGGCATGACCATACGTTTTTTTCTTTCCAACGACTCGCTTCATTTAACCTAAATGCAGTCATTGTTGCCTTCTTCTTCTTGATATGTAGATCTATCGGAATAACGTGTGCCAGCGTATTAAGAGTCGCCCTCGAACATGATCTGATTGCACCGATCGTAATTGCAAAGGCTGATCTAAGTATATTTACGCAAGCATACGTTCGCAGGCTTACATGGCAATTTCTGCTTTTCTTACCCGTTTTACATTGTTTATGCACGAAGAAACCTCCGCGGAACATTAAAATTTATTCTTTCCAAAAGTGACTGACAGTCACAGACTCCTTGGATAATGCAAAAAATAAAAGTTAAAGATAATATTGACCTTCTTTGGCCGAGCGGTTTCAAATTGAGCAGCACTAAACCGGCACTATACGAAGGTACAGGATCCGAGAAACTCAATGAACATAAGACAAGTATGAGAAAAACCTTCCTCATGCGCTCTATCCTATCAATGTGGAACTGGTGAAAAGGAACAAAAGAAATGTAAATCAGATCGGAAAATTCAGTACTGTTACGTCGCACAAAACCAAGCCTAGAATATGACCTTGAAATGGATTTTGGAAATGGAATGGAGGATTGTAAGTTACCTCCAAAGAAGTTTAGAAAACTCATAACCCTTCCCAAGGATAAACTGAGAATGAGCCCGGGCATTCTCACAGGCCATTGCAGATTGCGCAGTCATCTATACAGTATTGGTGTATGGTCCACTGACTCCTGTCGTTTCTGCGACCAATCCTCGACACCAATACACCTTCCCCTTGTGTGTAGCACTATGGTGCGGAGAAGATTGAGACATGTCCGGGCCGATTGCAGCCAGAAGAAAGACACATTCGTTCAGTTTAAACCAGCTCTATCTTAAGTGTAATAAGGGAACTGAGTTTAGATGAGGTACATTCGATGAGTAATGGACACAAAAGACCATGAGATCGAAGTGCAAACCTCAAACATAATCTAATATAATCTACCTCCAGAGAAACTGTACCGAGTTTTTAATAAATTTCCTTATAAATTGCTAATAAATTATGTACTTATCCAAAAATAGAATGCATCTAGTTCAGATTGACCACTTTCTCAGGCTTTTTGTTCCGTGTTACCAATGTAAAATATTTGGAGCCACTCCATCTAGGTAAGTAAGGCTTTCTCTTGCTAGAGTTGCACATTCGTAGAAGATGTGCTCTGGTGCTTAATCGCCCAGTCCGCAAAAATAGCAGATGGCAATTTCTACTATTATTAGTTTCCTGAAATAATGGCGAAGACTTCAATGTCCCGTATTGTATCAACTGAGAGTTAGTAAGTCCTTTCTACCCTCTTGATGCTCTTCCAGACTCTTTTGTGCTGGACTATCCATATAGTGTCGTGTGAATTCCCTGTCCTCCAAGTCTTTTATACATTTCTATACATGGGATTTCGTGAGTCTACAAAAGGGAAGGGTTATGGTCGATAGAATTTTGAAATAGCTCCTAAATTTCGCTACTGAGTCAGCAAGCCCATCGCTATCATGACCTGTTACCCAGCTCAGCAAGGCGGTGGCTTATCTCTTACGATATTGCTGACAATTAAGTCTTTTCTAATGAGCCGCAACGCATATAAGGACGCCGGGGTACAGAAGTGCTTCGATGTAGTATCTCGTCCAACGTATTCTCTGCAGCGAATTTCAATTTCATGAATATCCGCTTGAAAAACTGTGAGATAATCTGCCATTGGTATCGATCATTTAAATTTCGATCCACAGACATCCGCTCCATAAGTAAGTATAGCATTGAATATAGCTGAACTTTAATATTCTTGTGAAGTCCTTCAACTTATCACTCACGGTATTCTCCGTTGCTCATAAATTTTTCGTAGAGTCTTATCCTGAAACACTCTAAGGGTCCCCTCTTTAGATATAGTCATCGTCTACGTTTCTTGCACATAGAATATAATGAGTATGACGAGAGGATTAGTAAGTGTAGTTTTGCTTCGTCGAGAGGGAGCTTTTAATTAAAATTGGTAGAATTGGAGTATTAGAGATTGCCATGAGCGCAGTTTACATCCCATTTGAACAAGAAAATTAGCGCTGAAGCCTTTAAATACGGTATACAATGACGTCGTTGCGGACATGATAATACGGACAAGGAGGTGGAATAATCTAGCCTCTTGCAAAATCAAGAAAATCATGTGTAAAAAGAATTCAGATAAATACATCAGATTCGTACTAGACACAGACTTATTACAAGAAGTCTACTATAGAGAAATTTAAATATCCAGCTCGCTCTGATATCATTAAGCACTAATAAGTCTATGTGCCAGGCCAATCTAGCCTAACCTAACATAACCTTGACATTAGTAAAAGTTACGACGTCTTCAGTAAATCTACCTCAGCACGTGCTTTCGATTTTTTTACCATTTTAGAAATATATTTGAATTTGTTTGCATCAAATTCTGAGTTAAGAATAGATTCAAAAGTGCGAAAACCTTACAAATGTTTGAAAACTCTATCGGTAATGATACTCTAAGAAAAAAGGCCGACAGTCGTTTACGAGTGGCATGAACGCTTAAGAAGTGATCGTGAGTCCATAGAGGATGGCGAAGGTAGTGGTAGCCCATCAACATCGAAAACTGATAAACTAAAAGTTGATCGACAAATCAATAATAAACATCATAGAGCTGACAAAGAGTTTAAACACTGCGTATGAAGTGTCATTCCAGTTAATAATTTGCGCCCAGCTGCTGCAAAGTTGGACCTGAATTTCATGCAAAAAATAGAGCGCGGTGATATAGCCAAATACATGGTTTTCAAGGCTCTCAATCCGAGCCAACATTCATCAAAAGCATAATTACTAGAAAAGATACGTTTGCTTATAAATACCATACGCAATCCAGACATCAGGCGAATGAGTGAAGAGCTACAAATGAACTAAGACGGCTCTGGGATCTACGTGGAATCCAGCGGGACAAAACTGCACTTTGCTCTTGGAATGCATGCATCTGGATTTCAAGCGGAGGTGTATGCAGTTCAAGAAACGATGAACTTTGTTGTGGAAAACCGATGGAGAGGCAGATCTATATGTGTCTGCAGCGACAGCCAAGCTGCGCTGATTGGCCTTAGACAGCCTCCCAACCACATCAGGGGTAGTCAAGTCCTGTAAATCCAGTCTGAACTATGTCGGCAGACATAAGGGCCTGATACTAACGCGGGTCCCGGGACACGTGGGTATCGCGGGTAACGAGACCTCTGACTCCTTAGCTAAGATGGCCTCTGAGGCCAACTTCTTTGGCCCAGAGCCTGTTTTGCTACTCCCTTCTGGGGCCATCACAGTCACGGTTAGCAAATGGATAACTACCACCCACAAGCGAGCTTGGCAGGCTGAGAGAGGCTGCGGATGGACTAAACTGATGTTACCTGTCATGTCCGATCGACTGTCGCAAACCCTTCTGCCATTAAGCAGAGGGGAGTGCAAACGGCTGGTTGGACTGATGATGAGCCACTTTCTGTGGAAAGGTTGGGCATCTCAGACAATGTACTCTCCTCAGCTTGTGAAGAGGAGGATGAGACGGCGGACCAGTTCCTGTGCGCCTGCCCCGCTTTCGCTAGAAGCAGTTTTGAGGTATTTGGCACTGATGTGTTAAGAGGGGACCACCTTGGCTCCTTGGCACCACAAGATCTTCTCAGATTTCTTCGGAGATCGGGTAGATTTAAAGAAAATTAAAAGGGAATCCAAGTGTAGTACTATGGACTTAATTCATGTCTGAGTGCTGCACTTGCTAGTTGTCCCGACAAAAAACAAAAAAAGGTCAGTCAGTTACTAAAGACTATTATTTCAGTGTTATAAGGCATTTACATGAAGCATTTCGCCGAAAAAACGGATTTGTGGGAAAACAACTCGTGGATTTTGCACCGCCATAAGCACCGTCGTAGAGTGCCATCATTATCCGAGAATTTTCGACTAAAAATAAAACGAATACCATCCAACAGCCGTCGAATTCACCTAACAGACGAGAGGATATCTCGAAAACAGAGTAACAGAAATGTTTCCCGAGCTGGATCTAACGCTTGTGTAGGTGCGTTGCAGTTGATGGGAAGTACTGTGAAGGCGAATTTTCTGAATATATTATATTCCGGGAATTTTTTATTCAAGGTGGTATTCTGCAACTAGACGGCAATTTGGCCACAACTTCCGAATGGCGGCGAATGGCAAGCAGAAGAAACAATTGGCGCTCTATGTTGAACTAAGCCAAAATTCACTACCCCAATAAAGAAGAAGAAAATTCAATTATTTAAGAGTGAGTTTTATCTTTCACATAATTTAATAACTTATAAGGTATCCAAGGACATAGCACTTTATATAAAATATATATTAATGATTTACAAATTATATGAAAGTACTTTGAGTTTCAAAAGTTTGTTTGTATAATTATTTTAGATTAAATCACAAATATACGCGTATATAAATCCTACCTAAAAATGTAATAAAAAAAAGTTAATAAAAGTAAATTCTCTTCTTCATTTCAAGCAAACCAACAAATTAATTAACTGCCCTCGCTGCAATTAAAATGGTCGTAGTGTACCCATTAACGGTTGTTGCGCAGGCGGAAATGGCAAAAGTGGCTGCTGTGCGGCAACGCTGTGGCTGCCGGATGTGGTACCGCTAGGCAGTGTGGCGACGCCTGCAGCTGACACTGCAGACAACATTCGCATACTAGCCGACAGGGCCGTTGACAAATTAGGAATGTGTGGCGATGCCGTTGTGTTGGCCACCGCCGCAGCAGCCGCCGCCGCCGCTGCCGCTGAAGACAAAGCAGCTGCAGCTGTTGTTGCACTACTTGTTCCAGTTCCAGTAACGATTGGCGGTATGCTGAGACGCGACACAATTGGTGTTAATGATGCCGCACTGGTGGAAGGCAATGCCATTGCGGCTGATGAGACTGTATTTGATGCGTTGCTTGTTGACGACGCAACCGGATAGGGTAATTGCAGTGGACGATATTGGCATTTCTTGGCATGCGTGCGCATGTTGCTGGACTGAGTGAAGGCCTGATTGCAGTTGAGATGTGGGCAAATGTATGGCTTGCAGCCAGTGTGGTAGTTCAAATGAGTCTTAAGGTGATGTTTCTTGGTGAATGCCTTCGGACAAATGGGACAGTTGAATGGTTTGATGCCTGCAAAGATACAAAGATATTTAGCAATTAATAAATGAAATGGGAACAAATCGTGCCCTCTTTGCCAACCCACCTGAGTGAAGTCTATGATGCAGCGTCATGTTGCTACGATCTGCGAAAGATTTACCGCACACGGAGCACTGGTAGGGCTTCTCGCCGCTGTGGGTGCGCATGTGCTGTTTGAGTAGCATTTTTCGCGAAAAGCGTTTGCCGCATTCGGCGCACTTGTGCGGCTTAACTCCCGTGTGTATGCGTACGTGCATATTGAATGCCACGCGCTGGTTGAACGATTTGGGACAGTAGGGGCATTCGTACTCCTTTTTGTTGCGATGGATCTTCATGTGACTGCTGAGATAACCCTTGTCGTTGAATGTTTTGCCGCATTCCGGACATTCAGCGGCGAATTCTTTGGTGCCGCGGTGCACGGAGAGATGATATTTGTAGTTGCGCAGCTGAGAGAAACCTTTGCCGCAGTCGGTACATTCGTAGCGTGGCGACTTGTGGGTCTTTTCGTGTGCCTGAAACAGAATTCGAGTTGTAAAATTATTGGGGAAATTATTGAAAAATTAAAAAAAAATTCTATCTTAACATAATACTAAGTTCTTGACTTGAAAAGGAATGAAAAATATCACGAAAAAGGAGGATAAGTATTTTTGATGGTATTGAAAGACCAAAACTGCTCAAGAATATCGGTATTTTCAAGTATAGGCAGTGAGGCTTGCCTGCCGATTGGAATTTAAGTGTGCTCTGCCCAATCCATAAAAAGGGTGATCCTGCAATCTGTGCTAATTACTGCGGGATTAGTCTTCTAAATATCGCCTATAAGGTTCTAGCGAGAGTATTGTGTGAAAGGCTGAAGCCCACCGTCAACCAACTGATTGGACCTTATCAGTGTCGCTTTAGACCTGGAAAGTCTACCATCGACCAAATATTCACAATATTGGAAAAGACCCATGAAAGGAGAATCGACACACACCATCTTTTCATTGACTTCAAAGCTGCATTCGACAGTACGAAGAGGAGTTATCTGTATGCCGCGATATCTGAATTCGGTATCCCCCCCAAAAAAAATACGGCTATGCAAGCGTGTGTTGACGTTGCTCAACACCAGCAGCGCCATCAGAATTGGGAAGGACCCCTCCGAGCCGTTTGATACCAAACGAGGTTTCAGACAGGGTGACTCACTGTCGAGTGACTTCTTTAACCTGATGTTGGAGAGCATCGTACGAGCCGCAGAACTTAATCGCTCAGGCACAATTTTCTATAAGAGCGTACAATTGTTGGCGTATACCTAGGATATTGACATCATCGGCCTTAACAACCGCGCTGTTAGTTCTGCTTTCTCCAAACTGGATAAAGAGGCAAAGCGAATGAGTCTGGTGGTGAACGAGGACAAAACGAAGTACGTCCTTTCATCAAACAAACAGTCGGCGCACTTGCGTATCGGCACCCACGTCACTGTTGACAGTTATAATTTTGAGGTTGTAAAGGGCTTCATATACTTAGGAACCAGCCTTAACACCGATAACAATTTCACCCATGAAATCCAATGTAGAATCTCTTTTGCCAACAAGTGCTATTTTGGACTAAGTAGGCAATTTAGTAGTAAAGTTCTCTCTCGACGAACAAAATTAACACTCTACAAGACTCTCATCATGCCCGTCCTAACGTATGGCGCAGAAGCGTGGACGATGACAACATCCGATGAAACGACGCTTGGAGTGTTTGAGAGAAAGATTCTGCGCAAGATTTTTGGACCTTTGCACGTTGGCAACGGCGAATATCGCAGGCGATTGAACGACGAGCGGTATGAGCTTTACGACGACATAGACATTATTAGAGGACTTTACTACTCAATTGCTTAGTCCAAAGTGATCGTAGTCGCTGGATCTGGCGTAGTTGGCTGGGTCATGTCCTCCAAATGGATACAAACGCTCCGGCTCTTGGCTTCACTTAGTGTGTTCAATTGGCGCCGGTTAGCACGAGAAAGAAACGACTGGTGCGCTTTGTTGAACTCGGCCAAAATCACGTAAGCGGTTATCGCGCCAATTAAGAAGAAGAAGTGCTGGGATTAGTGGATATGAGTCAGGAAATAATTTATTATATTTAAATGTGGAAAGATATGCTGTTAAATATTAAAATCTTTTCCCTTTTTGATTTGCAAAAAATCAGTATTAGTTTGCGAGATTATTTACAATTTTTGCTTGAAAAGTGACGCTTTCTTCGGCAGATCTTAGGTGTAATAAAAGTAAATATATCGCCATAAGAAGTCGCAATGTGGTTTGCCATCCTTAGGAGCATATTTTAAATATAATAATCATAAATTTTCAAAAATATTCCAAGAAAAAAAAATCCATTATTTTCTGGGCTGATGGCTGTATTAATCGATATCTCGTAAAGCATCGGTGAAACAAACTTTATGTTCGTTGGCAAGGTGGCATTTCAAACTAAAAAAGTTCTTTTGCTATTTTCTGTTTATTGCGTTCAGTCGTGAGCTACAGGGTGCTAACAATGGAAGTCAACAGAGAGACACTAAAGGTACATTTTACAGTTTTTTCTTTGATGACGACGAAAATGCAAGACATTTAAATGTTTGAGCGTCTAGTCTCGGGTCGTGTCTGTCTATAAGCAGTGCGCAGTAAATATAAAAGAACATGCATATGCACATATGTACGCATATACAGTATTGTGCAAAAGTTTCAAGTTTGCAAAAAACTAAAGTTGAATTCAAAAATAAAATGAATACCAAAATGCGGAAGTAAAAAGAGTAGAAAGAGGCAATGACGAAAGCAATTTGATTATAATATTGTGGAAAGAAGGCCAAAATATCGGCAAATTGGAAGAACAACAGGTAGAGCATGGGCATGAATTTGAACAGTAATTCCAGACTACAAAAATGCCAGAATTATAACTTCAAGGGCAGGCCAAGAGTAGGGCGTCTTTGTAAAATAGCAGAAAGGGAAAACGTAGTTTTAACGGGCTTGTGAAGAAAAATGCAAAGATAACAGCTTCAAAAGCGAAAGATGAAATGGGTTTTAAATATATTAGTGTTTCAACTGCAGAAATAGTCTTAAGAAAAGCTGATTATCCTTGAAAACTTGCTAGAGAGAAGCCAGTTATTTCTCTAATAAAAAGGCAAAAATGCATTGCTTTGGCAAATGAGCATTTACACAACACTCCAGAATTTTGGAAAAGGGCTATTTTTTCGGATGAAACCAAATATTGCATTTTTGGTATCAGAAGAAGAAAAATTGTGTGGAGAAAATATAGTACAGCGCTGAATAAAAAGATGTATTAGCAAAAAAAAAATATTATCAGTTCAACAATTGCATATATGGATATTTTAAAACGACTAACAGAGGCATATCCTGGGGTATGTGTGGCCACCTGGAGGCTTCAGACTATGCTCACGACATATGTCTGCTGTCGCATAAATATTCGCACATATCAGCAAAACTTCATGCGGTGAGCGAGGCCGCAGCACAAAGTGGACTAAAAATCAATATCGCGAAGACTAAAGTTATGCGCATCAACACCAGTGAATCGCACGCTCTTCAGATTGCCGGCACACCCCTGGAAGATGTAGATGAATTCTGCTACCTGGGGAGCATTATCTCCAAAACCGGCGGGTCAGCAGCTGACATACCTAACCGTATATCCAAGGGATGCGCTGCATTTGGCATGCTGGATAAGGTGTGGAGAGCGTCTCACATCTCCAGGCATACCAAAGTGATTTTCAATGCCAACGTGAAATTGTGTTGTATGGGTGTGAAACTTGGAACATATCGGCATGTATGTACTACAGTCGCTCCAAGCCTTTCTTAATCTTTGCCTACGCAAGATTATGCGCACATATTGGCCCCAGGTTATTAGTAACGCTGATCTCTGGATCGTGACCAAGCAAACACCCGTCCACATAGAAATTCAACGCCGTAAGTGGAAATGGATCGGTCACACGTTGAGAAACAAGAACAGCACTGGATTTGAACCCCCAAGGCAGCCGCAGACGTGGGAGACCAGCCAATACGTGGAGGCGTCAGGTCGACGCAGAGGCAAGAATGTTTGCCTTAGATACAATTAATTATAATTTGTTTATTGAGGCCCTATGCTCCATCTAGGAGCTTCGGGGGAAAAAATATATATATATTTTAAAACAAAATTTAAAGCAAATCGTTGAGATGCTGGGGTTATGACTTGAATACTGCTTTCAACAAGGCAATGACCCCAAGCATATAGCTCATATAGTAAAATTATGGCTTCTCAATAATCTCCCCACGCTTTTGTCAGTACCTCCAAAAACCATCGGATATATCGCACCCTAAATACAAAAGGGTCACAACTCAAAATGTTTCTTCTGCTCAAATATGAACGAAACGTTATCAATAAAACGGTCCGCGAATGACATATGGCAAAAATAAATTTTTTGTTTTTTTGATAGAACTGTTATAAGCTTACATGGCAAATTTCAGCGTGATATGTCACATAGTTTGTTTTCTGTGCTACTGTAAACAAGTCAAGCTCGAGTTTGGAAAATTTTGAGTTGTGACCCTTTTGTATTTAGGGTGCGATATGAACACTTATGGTGGCTTCTGGAATGAAATATAAGGAAACAACAAATTACATGCGAAGCGGGCCCACAGAAGGCGGTCACTTTCTATCATTTTGCCAATTCGTGCGTACAGTGGGCTTCGAATTTGGCACTAACGAATGATAGTCACACACAAAGCATTCAGCCACGGTGGCCGTCATTTTGATTATATTACTATTATAAATACCACAGTTACCTTAAAATTTTGCGCAAGACTGTATATATGTATCACGCTTCTTTCACCTGCCTTCTCTTCAATCATTTCAGCAACGCATCGCGAGTCAGTTGATCGCACCAGTAACAGCATTGCTTACTCTTTCGCAGCCCTCACTCGCAACAACCAACCAGAGCAGCGCCCTCGCTAGTTGCTTGGTGCTCTTTTACACAGCGGCGCCTAAATGTGTACGTGATGTCGCCAAACACAGCAAGGAAACCTGTTTTTCTCCATCTTCTCCATTTACACAACTCTCCATACTTTGTGTTAACTGTCTGTTTTATGCTTTACTACAGAAATACAAACATACAAACATATGTACGCACAGGCAACACTTCAAATTTATTTGCATACTGGATGTATGTAAGTATATGCATACAACTGCAACTAGTCCCGCCATACCAACTCGGGTTGACTCCACCTATGTTCAAATCTGCATATGTGTGTGTGTGTGCGTAAGTATAAAACTGGTTTTTTGTTTTAGCTCCACCCAATCGAAATCGTAGCTGTTGTTCATACCAACGTGTCCACATACGTATGTATGTATTTATGTGAGTAAGCAGTTAGACATAAGTATGTACATTCATATGCACACGCATACTAATTTTTGTGAATACATATCTAAATATTAATTGTGTAAGTCATAAGCTCGTTCGCGATGCTTGTAGGCAATTCATGCACGTGTGGTGAAAGACCTTAGCAGATATTTTCTGTTAAAAAATGAAAATGCTTCTCGAGATAATTTATGTTACATACAAATATATCATTATTGAACTTAGAGTTTAGAAGCATTTATTCCAGTTCTACTAATTTGCATTGCTGATATGTAAAATGATTTGCGTGCGGATAAAATTGATAGTCATAATACAGGGTCCGGCACTCGAAGTGTAACCAATTAAAAAGGCCATAAATTTAGTTTGGAAACTTACTTTTATTCTATTCAAAGTAAAAAATGTGTAAAAATAATACAAAATTAAGATTCAATTTACTTTTGCTCGATATGACCACCTTTTGCCTTGACTGTGGCCTCGAGAG
This sequence comes from Anastrepha obliqua, assembly GCF_027943255.1. Taxonomy (NCBI): domain Eukaryota; kingdom Metazoa; phylum Arthropoda; class Insecta; order Diptera; family Tephritidae; genus Anastrepha; species Anastrepha obliqua. The sequence goes on from NC_072896.1 coordinate 39,268,380, forward strand.
GGTCCAGAAACGAGTCTCAAGCTGCCCGAATGTGACTTACAGGCATTTTAACCCACTCGCGGACAATGGCTTTTTTCAGCATCTTTGAGTTCAGACCGTGCTCTCCAAAATGATCCAAATAGAATAAACCATGGAATTCCCGTCTGGTGAATTTGAGAGCCATTGTGTGCGCGTTATGAAGTTCGAAACGTTGTTTTTTAGCCTCTCTTGGTTCACTCGAGCTTTGTAACACGGTGCCGAGTCCTGTTGAAACGTCCATGGTCTGCCACCGAAATGTTTGTCTTCCCGCGTCTTCAAAGCAACCTCCAGAATACTTTCCCGATAATACTTCGCATTTACCTTAACGCCACGTTCGATGAAAACGATTGTTTGTCTTCCCGCGTCTTCAAAGCAACCTCCAGAATACTTTCCCGATAATACTTCGCATTTACCTTAACGCCAGGTTGGATGAAAACGATTGGAGAGCGCCCATCTGCGGTTACAGCGGCCCAAACCATTACCTGTGGCGTGTGCTGCCTCCTGGTGGCCAATCGATGACTCAAATTCTCATATGAACGGTCCGGTCGGTCAAATAAACCCTACCGGTTTGGAAGTTTACAAATTGCTCAATTTGAAAAATTTTCCCGTCAAAAAACACAGTGTTCGGAAATTGTCCGCTTTCGGTCAAGCGAAGCAGCTCTTTTGTCCTCAAGTCTGACTTGTTGCTGCTTTGGTGTGAGATCTTGCGCCTTTTGGATCTTGTAAGGCTTGGTTGGTTGGTTTGTTGGTTGGTTAGAGTGGTGATTCATCCAGAATCGAACATTTTGTTGCCACACCCTCGTTACCAACTTGTTTAATAGTTATTTACAGCAAGACTATATCCAGTCTGTGCGGTTCAGGAACCTTATCAGGTTGTTGACGTCTAAGCCAGACAGTTGCTCGAGACTCTCGAACAGCGGTTCATCCAGGGTTAACATTCTGTTCTTCCATAGGGCAGGGCATTCACAGAGAAAGTGGAAGATTGTTTCCTTTTGCCCATTTTGGCGGCTTGTTCTCCGATAGACCAAAAGCCAGTTATGACTGTCGTTAGTCTACAGGCGTCTGGTCGTTTCATGTTTATCAATGACTACGATTGCTTGAGCTTGTAGATGGGATATAACGTTCTGCTGATTTTGCATTTCGTCTGGTCTCTCCATCTTCAATCTGCGATTCGAAGTTATTTTACGGAAAATGCATTCTTGACTGCACCTAATGGTGTGAATACCGGTACTGCAAGAACCTTATTTATGGCAGATCGACCTCTTGCCAGTTCATCGGCATTTTCGTTACCTTCTATGTTTCGGTGTCCCGGGACCCAAATTAAGGTTGCTTTATGGTTTTCACTCAAGATGGTGAGGCTATTCCTATATTACTTCACCACTTTAGGGGTTGTTGTAGCCGAGTCCACTGCCTGGATTGCAGCTTCGCTATCCGAAATAATAGAAATATTCCCCTTAAAAAAGAAATCCGTGATTAGTAGCTAAGTGATAAGCTTTCCCAATTGCCAGTACTTCCGCCTGAAAGACATTGCTGGTATTAGGAAGACGTACAGATCTTTCAATTTTAAGTCTATGAGAGTATATAACTGCTCCTACCCCACATTCGGTTTTACTGCCATGAGATCATTTTTCAGTATGTGGCGGGTGCTACGATCAGATATTTTCAGTTCTTGCGCCATTTCATTGGCACTTCGTCGGGGATTTCGCTCAAGTCACTTCTCACTTTTTCAACCCTTTCACGTGACGTTGCAAACGTTTGATGACCACCTCCATGACGTTTCGCGATGCTACTGGTACCTTTTAACGAGCAATGGTGCAATACAAAAACTTTATTTACTTTAAGGTGCTTGAACTCACGAACAATCGCTGGTTGTGATTTTCCCGTCAAATATCATGTAATGCAATCACACTATTACGTTTGAAATTCATTATTGCTTCTCTTTTTTCGCGTTTACTCTCGGCAAAATGCTTCCGCGCGTATGTAAACAATACTCTGGATTGTCATTTAGCCAACTAACAGACAGCATCAGCTGCGCGAGCGGTCTGTAGTTGGTTACACTTTGAGTGCCGGATCCTGTATATATTGATGGTGGAAGAGATTATTTTTTGCAGAAGTACGTGGTACTTGAGCATTCGTAAGAAATATTCTAAAACTAAATGTGCTCAAGTGTGCGAAATTAGTTTGTAATGAGATGTGTTCATTTATATTCATCAATCATAGTTTCTTTTTAACCTCCTTTCATAGCCATATACAAAGGCAGGAATTTCAGATGGTGAGTAATTAGTTTTCGCACAGAAACAATTAAGCAGAAATGGAGGTACGACTTTTTGCATATCCATCAATGGGTACTCTTTATTTATTTACTGAAGCCTATGAATTTCAATCCTTACACACTATGATGCAAAAGTAGTTTAGATTAAACTATTGATGTACTACATATAAGGTTGGCCAAAAAGTCTTGCGGTATTTCCGCAAGCTTGTCTTTGCAAGCGCGTAGTTCTAGTTGTATTCGTCGCATCGGTTCACGCTAGAGCTTTTTGGAAAGCTCTTTTCACGTGCTAACACGTGTTTGATTAATTGTTGTTTGCTTTTAGTCGCTCGTGAGTTATAGCGTCGCAAACATGGAGCAAAATAAAGAGAAAATACGGCATATTTTACAGTACTACTACGATAAAGGCAAAAATGCATCTCATGCTGCCAATAAAATTTGTGCAGTTTATGGACCCGATACAGTTTCCATTTCCACCGCACAACGATGGTTTCAACGTTTTCGTTCTGGTGCAGAGGTGATCGAAGATGCGCCACGGTCCGGAAGGCCTGTCGTCGAAAATTGCGATAAAATCGCTGAATTGATCGAAAGAGACCGGCATAGTAGCAGCCGTAGCATCGGCCAAGAGCTGGGCATGAGTCATCAAACCGTTATAAACCATTTGAAGAAGCTTGGATTCAAAAAGAAGCTCGATGTATGGGTGCCACACGACTTGACGCAAAAAACATTTTTGTCCGTATGGATGCATGCGAATCGCTTCCGAATCGCAACAAAATCGACCCGTTTTTGAAGCGGATGGTGACTGGCGATGAAAAGTGGATCACTTACGACAACGTGAAGCGCAAACGGTCGTGGTCGAAAAGCGGTGAAGCTGCCCAGACGGTGGCCAAGCCTGGATTGACGGCCAGGAAGGTTCTTCTGTGTGTTTGGTGGGATTGGCAGGGAATCATCCACTATGAGCTGCTCCCCTATGGCCAAACGCTCAATTCGGACCTGTACTGCCAACAACTGGACCACTTGAATGCAGCACTCATGCAGAAGAGGCCATCTTTGATCAACAAAGGCCGAATTGTCTTCCATCAGGACAACGCCAGGCCACACACATCTTTGGTGACGCGCCAGAAGCTCCGGGAGCTCGGATGAGAAATTCTTTTGCATCCACCGTATAGTCCGTATCTCGCACCAAGTGATTACCACCTATTTCTGTCCATGGCGAACGAGCTTGGTAGTCGGAAGTTGTCCACAAGAGAGTCCTGTGAAAATTGGCCCTCCGAGTTTTTTGACGATAGGGAAGCGAGCTTCTATAAGAGGGGCATTATGAAGTTGGCATCTCGTTGGGAACTCGTCATCGAACAAAACGGCGCATATTTGACTTAAATCGCATTATTATAACCAATTTTATGAACAATTGAAAATTCAATAAAAATACCGCAAGACTTTTTTGATAACCTTATATATTTAAATACATTATAGTTGGGTTAAAACCATTATATATAGAGGTCGAAAGATTCTAAAAAGCCACTCTTGAAATCGAAAAAGCAAGAACAACCTCATTATTAATGGAATTTAATTCACGAGTAAGGTGAGCGTCACTGGCATACTTAGTTTTTCAGTTTTTCCCATAAAAGCGGCAGAAGTTCTTAAGAGATCGCTGAAGCATTAAATCGAATCTCTTTCAGCAACTAAGGACAATCAATGACTCCAGTAACGATATTATAAGTGAAAGACAGACACAGAATAGGCTAACGAATTTCTAAGGACTTTATACTTACATATAAGCATGAGACGAGCGGAATATGATAGCATGGGATCAATAAAGTACAGATACCGAGAGGCATATTTGAGAAAAAAATTTCGCGCACGTTCGATTCTATTGATAGCTTACCAACCACATGAGATCCAAATAAAGGCATCATATTCTAAACGAGACCTAAAAAATGATGTAGTAGTAATAGAATAGAATAGTAACTTGTTGGTATTGGGATCAGATAACTTAGTGGATTTAGAAAGATTTTGAAGTATTGTACTATAATTTATATGGTTAGTAAAAGAAATTTGGTGGCCGCCGTAGCCGAATGGGTTGGTGCGTGATTACCATTCGGAATTCACAGAGAGGTCGTTGGTTCGAATCTCGGTGAAAGTAAAATGAATAAAAACATTTTTCTAATAGCGGTCGCCCCTCGGCAGGCAATGGCAAACCTCCGAGTATATTTCTGCCATGAAAAAGCTCCTCATAAAAATATCTGCCGTTTGGAGTCGGCTTGAAACTGTAGGTCCCTCCATTTGTGGAAAAACATCAAGACGCACACCACAAATAGGAGGAGGAGCTCGGCCAAACACCTAACAGAAGTGTACGCGCCAATTATGTTTTTTTTTTTAAAGAAAATTTGTTATCAAAGACAACGCCAAGCTTCTTAATCTCACTAACGCACTGTAGGACAAAAGTCCAGATATGGTATTTTGTACGCAAAATTTTAGATATTTTCGAGTATTTTTTTTTTTATTTAAAAAAAAAATTGACTTAAAGAGTAAATCTTTTAAGCTAATTGTAACATGAAGCTATAGCGTCGAGGCGTTACGCTTAAACTGTGTATATGGAGTACTTTTGTATTGTGCCTTAAATTCTATGGTATAGGTTGGTTATTTTAAGGAATTTGGTTATTAAAGATATTGAATCGGAGGTTGGGGAAGATAAATGCGTCATTGGATTTGAGTTGCTGAAGATTTGCCTTCTGCGGGCGGTGTATAGTGGGCAATGAAGGAGAATATGGGGAATGGTACATCTTACGTCTGGGTTGCACGTGCACGTAGTTGGATTCGTGTTGGCCATGAAATGTCCATGTGTAGTCTTTGTATGCCCTAGACGAAGACGCCCGAACTTTATGACGTCTACTCGGGTCACCCTATTTTTATTATTTTTTATAAAGTCCGCTATGTGGGTTTTTGTATGGTTTACCTGTTGGTACCAGTCATTAGTTGAGTTCCATGTATGGTGATGTTTGCTATCGAAATGTTTTTTATATGTTTTTTAATGTCGGTTAAGTTGAAGTTATCTGTCATCAGTGTTGGTATTTGATGTGCTTGTTTGACGGTGTAGTCAGCGAATTCATTTCCGGTTATGTTGGCGTGTTCCGGCACCCAAATTAGTTTGATTTTAGAGTAATTCGCTATCATAATGTTTCGAATGGTGGTTGGATAGTGATCGTAGTTGTATATGTTTGCTATTGAGTTGATGGCCGAGAGGGAATCAGAATTTTCGAGTAAGTTATTGGAAAGCACCACAAGTAAAGCCTATCAAATAGCATAAAGCAAAACATCAAAGGAGGCAGAAATACCATCACTTGCTCCCACACAACGTCTATCGCACAAATAAGATTTTATCCATCGCAGAAAAGCAAAAATGAAAGGCAAAACAAGCAACATTTTTAATGAAGACTCTATGAAAGATTTTAGCGAAAAAGGGGGCAAGCACTCCCTTCATAGGTCCTGAACCTTTCTACGGGGTAAACAACAGCTTCAAGAGTGTCTTTCTACGTGAGCAGGAACAACGAGGCCTAATCGATTACTGGAGAGCCCGATCGGGCATGCGGCAATCGAAAAGACTCATAGATCCGGAACGGATAAAGGCAGAAGCAATCCTTAGCCTAAGCAGAAAGGACAAAAAACTTTACACTGAACTATTAACAGGACACTGTAAACTTAATTATCACATGAAAAAGATAGGTGTGATAGAAAACGATTCTTGTACACTCTGCGAAGAGGCACAAGAAACAGCAGAACACGTTCTATGCGACTGGCCAGCAGTGACACGACGCCGATTAAATTACCGGGGAAATGGGGCTATAAATCCAAACCTCCTGGTAGAAATTAAGCATACAGCAGTTTTAGGATTTATTAATGGCCTAAAACTGTTCGAGTAGGCTACCTGGCTGCACAATAGATCTATTCCGGTCGCAGTGCACAAATAGCCAATAAATAATAATAATAATAAATGCAAGATTTTATTAAAGGCTTTCCGGATGGTAGTGTAAATACAGTGTAGCTGCAACCAGCCGAGAAAGAATCGATGTAGTATTAACTAAAAATATACTGTTTAGTTACTGCAGATCTGTTGGCAACAAACCCAGACCGATTTCGGCATATTAAAAACGAGGTGTGTTCAAAAAGTATCGCGAATTTTGAATTTTCGCAGGTTACGTATATTTGAAATTCGATTTTTTTGTGGCCGACGAGTTCGGCCATTTTGAATGTTCAGTTAATTGTTGACAGCTGCTTTGCTTACACGTGTTTCGGCTCGTCTTCGATTTTTACCTATTCAAAAAGATAGATCAAAGAACCTGTATCAAATTTTGTGGGAAAAACGAAATTAAGTTCGCGGATGCATTCCGAATGTTGACTGTGTCATACGGAGAAGCTACTTTGGACCAAAGCAACGTTTATCGGTGGTACAAAATGTTCTCAGAAGGCCGAGAAGATGTGAATGACGAAAAGCGTGTCGGACGCCCGAGCACTTCAACAATAGACGAAAAAATTGATGAAGTGAAGAAAATGATTTCAATGATTTGGGCATGAGACAGGTCGTCGCAAAATTCGTACCAAAACTGCTCAATTTCGACCAAAAGCAGCATCGCATGAACATTGCTAATGAGATGTTGGACTCTGTCTGCGACGACCCAAATTTCCTCCAGAGGGTCATAACTGGTGACGAATCATGGGTTTATGGTCATGATGTTCAAACCAAAGCTCAATCATCTCAATGGAAGCTGCCGCATGAACCAAGACCGAAAAAAGCGCGCCAAGTTCGGCCGAATGTAAAATTATATACGTTAGGTTACGCATAGTTACTTCCAAGGGTACGAGGCCTCACTTGAACTGGAAATAAAACTCATTCAACAATGGATGAATGAATTTTTTGTGACACCATTGCAAGGGGAAGATTGAAGCAAGAAGAGGAATAGGTAAGCGCGGTCGCTAGTTTTCGAAATCTCAAGAGCAATTTTGCAAACACGTTGCCATAAAACTAATTAAAATTGATGTTCAACTACGTATTAAATGCAGGAAGTATAATTGCTATTATTAGTTTTGATCTAAACCTGTTTATCTTTCATTTCAATAACATGCGGCTAAGCAAATTTCGCAGCCAATTGGGCAATACTTCATATACGCAGACATATTTTGCTTATAATTATGTGCAATGTGGCGATTTATAGCCTCCTACGTCAATCATATTTGACACGTGTGAACTAGACAGCTGTAGTATACAAACAGACAAGCACAGTAACGCGTAAGAGTCAAAATAGAGATTTCCATTACTCAAAGAAAAAAATAATAAGAAATAAAATGGTTTTCTTATTCACTCACTAAAAAAGTTATTCAATAACAAAATTGCATGATTAATTTTGGAATCCACTTCCTCACATCTTGTCATAGTCTGGTGGAACTCACTAGAGAAGACGACATTGGTGAAGAAGCTGCAGAGAGAGAACGACTCCTACTCTGGCGCTCAACGCAATTTTAAATGTGGTACCCGTAGACATCGCAGGTAGAATTCCCGCTACACGTATCGCAGTCAGACTGAGGAGCTCTGGCTATAAGCTCAACCTCACTTATGAGCACTCAAGCATCCTTAGAAACTTCGAGTTCATCCCCTGTGAACGGATCAGTGTATACCCTCGCTTAGTCCAGCCGGAACCTTCTCCACTCATATTCCATCAAGGGAAGAGTGGACGGGGGGCTACACTTGGAGACAGGGCCTGGTGAACTTGTTCACGGATGGTTCGAAGTTGGAAGGAAAGGTTGGTGGAGCAGTCTTTTGTGAGGAGCTGCCCATCAGACTCAAATTCAGGTTACCAGATCCCTGTAGTGCGTTCCATGCAGAAGTAGCCGCAATCAAGGAGGCAGCTGATTGGCTGCTCACATGCGTACTAACAGCCAGGAAAGTAAATATTTACTCCGACAGCCAAGCGGCAATAAGGGCCCTCAGGTCAGTGACGGTGCATTCGAAACTGGTCAAGGAATGCTTGACCTCACTTTCGACTGCGTGCGAATTCTTTGACATAAGCCTCATCTGGGTTCATGGTCACAGCGACATTGCGGGAAACTGTGAGGCGGATGAGCTGGCCAGACAAGGGACATGTGAGGTGATTTCCCCACGAAGGGAGAGAACTGGGATCCCCCTGACTACCTGCGGTCTGCTCTTGGAAAGATGGGCATCTCGCGTTGGGAAAGTACACAAACTTGTAAGGCCGCGAAATACTTCTGGCCACATGTGGACGGAGGGCGCTCGGGCGAGCTTCCGAGTTTGACAAAATATCAGCTATCGAATCTCAGGGGTTTTCTCACAGGTCACTATGCGCGAGGAATGCATGCTGTGAGATTTTGAATCACCTCGAGTCCTTTTTGCGCTGGATGTATGGAGGATGAGGTGGAATCATCTCAGCACCTTCTCCTTAGCTGCCCTGCTCAGGCGGGGCTAAGATCCAGGCATCTTGGCTCTTTTACTTCTTTGCTACGCCTGCTGATATAGCTGGCGTTGACATTAAAAATCTGATGAATTTCATCAGCAGCACAAAGCGATTGACGCAAACGCAGCAAAGTCATCGTTCGTAATCCACCACCTCTCCCTGTATCCCATCGGTCTTTCTCTTTCACCTCACCTCCTTCATAATGGTATCACAAAGGACGAATCCATTTTTCTTCGTCCAAGTGTGCTCATTCCCTGGGCAACGATACCAACCAGGTAAGGTTACCTCCTCACATCTTATAACCCTTGCGGCTTCAAAGCAGAGTGGACAAAATGACTTATTAAGCGGAAGAAAACTAATTTCTCCTAAAGCAAGTTTTTGTTTTTAAATGATAATTAATAAAGGAATCATTTCAATATTTTTTTTTTTGTTTTTTTCAAACTTAATTTTTTAAATTTTAACACGTTTCGTCTCGCGTAATTCGTACTTGGGTTACGGACATGCCTCCGTGGAACCCACTTAACCCATATATGGGTTACGCTTATAAGATTTTCAGTTGTATTTTGAAAACAAATTTAACGGAAAAAGTTCTCAAGTATTATAAAATAATATACAACATAAAAATATAGAGTTTTTTTATTAGTTTTACATTATTGGTATTCTCGCACATCCCTCTGCTAACAGTAACACTTGGGCCGGCAGGAAACTCAACGCGATCATAGAATAACTTTCTCTTAATCGCTTAATTTACAAAGAAAGAGATAAAAAGTTGTGTGCTCGCCAGACACTTCAAAAATACATTCAAAAACCAAAAGGACACTCAAAATTATAATCTGCCTGCTACATCTGACATAGCTAACAAACCAATCAAGAGGGTAACTCCAGACGAAATTCGAAGCAAAATCAAGACCATAAACAACAAAAAATCTCCAGAATATGACAAAATCAATGGACAAATATTAAAAGAACTACATGACGATGGAATAATATACTTAAGAAACATCTTTACCTCATCCATTAGGCTAAAGTATTTCCCCCTTCCATGGAAAGTTTCAGAAATAATAGCATTGCCGAAACCAAATAAAGACGCCAGTGAACCATCATCATATAGACCTATAAGCCTTTTAATTATTTATTTTAATTATTTCAAAACTGTTTGAAAACTTGATCCATGATCGTCTTGACCCCATCATACAAGCGAAGAACATAACTCCCTCCCACCAGTTTGGATTCCGACATAAGCACTCGACTATTCAACGAGAGCAACGAGTAACTAACAAAATCATTAATGAAATTGACAAGAAAAACCACTGTATCGCAACTTATCTCGACGTAGCGAAGGCTTTTGACAGCGTATGGCACCCAGGACTACTATATAAGTTCAAACAAATATTCCCACTTGACCACTATCTATTACTGCCAAGTTACCTAAGCGACCGGTATTTCTATGTTAAACATCAGGACGAATGGTCGGAGGTATTAAAAATGGATACCGGAGTACCACAAGGCAGCGTACTGGGACCATAGTTGTACATAATATACACATATGTCTGATAGGAATATAAATGTCGCTTCATCGAAGCTGCAAAATCTAATTGACACAATGTTGACTTGGTTGGCAAAATGGGGAATCCAAGTAAACACAAACAAAACGGTCCAAGTAATATATACCAACCGCAAACATGACCATCCTACGATAACCATTAATAACACAGTCATCACTCAAAACACAAAAGCTAAATACTTGGGCTTGATCATTGACGCAAAACTGACATGGAAGGACCACATAATCCAAAAAAGGAACGAAGTGCAAAACAGATTCAGACAATTGTCTTGGCTACTCAATAAGTACTCAAAATTGTCAGTATACAACAAACTGCTAATATATAAGACAATGATAATACCCATGTGGAGGTACGGCATAGAACTATGGGGGACAGCATGCAAATCAAATATACAAATAATTCAACGACTTCAATCAAAAATTTTAAGGACTATCGTAAATGCACCCTGGTATATAACAAATGAAGACTTACACCGCGACCTAAAGATTGATCCCATAAAAGACGTAATTCAGAAATACAGCACGAAACACACACAAAAATTACTAACACATTCGAACAAAGAGGTACAAGAAATACCACACATGGAGCTAACGCAGAAATTAAGACTAAAGCGAATAACACCAACAGCATTAGCAGATACTATTTTGATAAACTTAAACTAAGCATATTACTGTTGCTAATATATTAAATGTAAGCTATGTAACTATTAATTGAATCATGTTATTTAAAAGAAGCTTATTTCAAGTAACAATTAATCTCCCACCTAAGCTATAAAAATTTCTAAGTGTCCATCGACAGATGTAATAAAAAAAAAAAAACAAAACAAATACTAACTCACGCAATGCCACTTTTCGATCATTCAAAACGATGTTGTGGAATTTTTTGATGTTTTCTGGTGTTACCGCCTCATTTGGACGTCCACTTGCGCATCATCGGTGTCTCTACGACCACGTTTGAAGTCAGCAAACCATCGTTTTATTGTTGTTTCTAATAGAGCGGAGTCCTCATAACATTTTTCAAACCATTGCTGCGCTTGAATTGTATTTTCTCGAACCGATAGACGGTGTAAAATTAGAATACGAAATTCTTTTTGATCCATTCTTTGAAAATAGCAAAAGTAGCGTCACTCTTAGCACAATGACTCACGAACTAACGAATCGAATATCATGAAATTTTAACAACTGTCTTTTAAAGGTTAGTACTAACTGAAAAAGAGGTGAATGCAATAAAACGGTGCCATCTGTGTGTTAGGCCCGGGACTTTTCAGCCATTGTGGCCGTTGTGTTACCTTTCAGGAGAACTGAAAAACTAATGTGCAAGGCTAACTCCTTCACGACTTGTTTTGTTGGTTCCGTTGTCCCGCAAGGTTCTGTTTTGGTCCCGCTTTATTTACTATTTTTGGGAATGATATATTCTCTGTATGTCAGTTTGTCAATGTCCATGCTTATGCTGATGATATTCAATTGTATTTGTCCAGTAGAATTGGTCTAGTTGAGGTCTAGTTGAGGATTTTTTTTTTTACAATTAATAATGGCCTCTCTGCAATTTCACAATCAGCCCATTAGAAGCCGTTTACATATGTATGTAGAAGATATTCCAAAATTGTTTGTCGGTATGTGTGCCCTGATGCTCACTAATAAGATTAAAAATTCTGGATTTGTTATTAATTCTGTGTTAAGCTGTTCTGACCATATAAATAAAGCTGTAAGTAGGAGTAGGTGTCTAATATTTTACGTACGAGTAGATTCAGAATTTCAGCGTGGTTTACACCAGCAGAGACTAGAAGAAAGTTAGGTAGTCAATGCATTATACAGGGTGGCTGATGAAAGCCGCTACCAAAAAAAAATTGAATAACTTTTTTTCTTTTTAAGTTATCTGTTCCATTTTTGTTTTAATTTGCAGATTGATCTTTAAAATTTATTAAAATGGATAACTGGGACACGCAAACAAGAATTTGGATAGTCCGCCGCTATCACGCACTGGAGTCCGTAGTTTTGGTACAGAGAGAGTACAGGCGGATGTTTGGCGGCGATCCCCCGAGCAGATGGACCATAATGAGACTGGTGAATAATTTTGCTGAGCAAGGAACAGTCGCAAGAAGGCCTTATCATCGAAACCCACCAGTTCGGACGGAGGAAACGATCGCTGCTGTAGCTACAGCTGTACAAAGCAATCCAAGGGTTTCAACAAGAAGCTTATCTGCTCAACTTGGTGTCAGCCGACAGTCTTTGCAAACAATAATGCACAAAGATTTAGACTTATTTCCCTACAAAATTCAAATGGTTAACAAACTGAATGTAGCAGACTTGCCGATTTGCTTGGAATTTTGCCAGAAGATCCTGCAAATGGTGGAAGAAGACCAAAACATGTTAAATTGCCTTTTCATGTCTGATGAGGCCCATTTCGATTTAAACGGCAATGTGAACAAACAAAATTGTCGAATATGGAGTACTTCTAACCCACGGAATTCGCGTGACATTGTGGTGTGCGGTTTCTTCACGCTGTATTGTCGGGCCTTATTTTTTTGAAGAAAATGGTCACACCGTTACGGTTACTGGAGACCGTTATTTGAAAATGCTGAACGAATTTTTCTATCCAGAACTACGCCGAAAGAGAATTCCTTTCAACTCTGTGTGGTTTCAACAAGATGGGGCAACGTCTCACATAGCCCAGACTGTTATGACAGAGTTGCGACGAAAATTTCCCAATAAACTGATTTCAAGAAACTCCGAATTTCGTTGGCCCCCCAGGTCGCCTGACCTTACTGCACCTGACTTTTTCTTGTGGGGTTTATGTAAACAAGAAGTTTATAAAACAAAGCCAACAAATTTGGATGAACTAAAACAATCCATTCGGGCAACAATTGCGGCTATTCCTGTCGTAACTCTCAAAGCAGCAATGAACAACTTTTTACTAAGATGCCGCACTTGTGTCAACGAGCATGCCCCCCAATTATTTCAATTATTCAATTCAATTCAATTATTTTTAAAACTAGTTAAGCTACATTTAATAAAATTTAATGACCTTCAACTTGAAAAATAAATGAATTCCATACACTAAAAAAAAGTTATTTGAGTTTCTTAATGTAGCAAAATTCATCAGCCACCCTGTATTACACCTCACATACTCTGAGCTCATATATAGCTCGTTATATCTATGGTCCCTGAGCGTGACCATTTCTTTGTGGAAAAACTAAATTCTAAGATGCAATTAGTATAATTAGTGCGAAACTCCCAATTGCCTTTATGAGAAATTAAGATTAACGAGATCTAATAGGCATAAAAGTCTAATTCTTCCCAAATATTCCAACTTCTCCTCATCATGGCTGTTTTTCATTAATGCTATTAGGCTCTGGAAATAAATTCTTGAATCTGTCATGGCTGCCATAGGAGTAACTAAAGGGTTTTCCAATAACAGGTGTTATTTTGAATAGCCCGCTATTTCGGTAGATGTCTCTTTTGACGCTATCATTTTTTGATATTTGACAAGTAGAAACTACGCCATTAATAAAAATGGAACGATACACGCTTAAATAACGCATTGACATTATTAAAATTCACTATAAAAATGGTGAAAATGTGGAAGAGACGGTTCGTAAAACTCGATTATTTTTGAGTCATCGTGAAGCATCTTGTCGGACTCCAATACAGAAATTGGTGAAAAAATACGAGCTTTTGGGACAAGTTAGTGATGTGAAGAATAAAGCCCGTGCAAGTCGCTCAAGAACAGCCGAAAATATTGCTGTTGTAGTTGTTGTTGAAGTGTTGAAGAAACCCCAGGTTTGTCCATTCCTCGTCGTTCTTTGGAATTAGGCATTTCACAAACGTCATTACACCATATTTTGGATAAAGATTTGAGTCTTAAGGCTTATAAAATCCAGTTAACACAAGACCTCCAGCCGGTCGATCATCAACAACGTCGGGTCTTTGCTGATTGGGTCGTTGAAATGCATGAAAATGATCCGGAATTCCATCGAAAAATCATCTTGAGTGATGAGGCCCATTTCCACCTCGGTGGCTTCGTCAGCAAGCAAAATTGTCGGATCTGGGGCTTAGAAAATCCAAGAGTTATTGTTGAAAAGTCTCTCTATCCTCAACCTGTAACTGTTTGGTGCGGTTTATGGTCCGGCGGAATCATTGGATCTCAATTTTTGCGAAAATGAATGGAGCAACAGTTACGGTGAATGGATTGCGCTATCGAGAGATGATTAACGATTTTTTATGGCCGGAATTGGATGGTATTAATCTGGACAACGTTTATTTCCTACAAGACGGCGCTACGTGCCACACATGCAACGAAACCATTGATCTTTTACGTGAATAACACCTCTTATTGGAAAACCCTTTACAACGTGGTAATATACTATTCTTTTAAATCTGTTCAGTGAATGTGGTTGTGATGAAACTGTCACCATTTTTCTGGCTCTTTAATTTCTACTATTAATCTTAATCTTATATGTTTCTCACTGTTCTGATTATTCCTTTATTTTTCTCTAATCTTATTTTAATTTCAGTTACATTATATTTCAGTTACAATTAAATTTAAATAATAACATTTTCTAAATTGCTTTTAGTTTGCATTGTATAAAAATAATTGATTTCGAAATCTGTAACTTCCAGCAACGGCTTATTAAAAAAGACTTAAAAGTCTTACCGATACAGTCCAATTTCTTAAATAAATACTTAAAAATAAATATTTTATGTCCAGAGCAGACTTTTGAATTCAGAGTTTTCTGCCGATATGCTATGCTCATAAATGAGTAATACTACAGCCCTTGTAAAGGTGGCGCAGAATTAAACGACCCATCGGAAAGTTTAGAATTTTTGCAAATGGCATCGTATGTCAGTCACATTTGACACTTGTGAACTAAACAGCTGCAGACCCTTTCAAAATTTGAATGAAATTTTAAAGTGCCATATAAAGCGTTTTCCAATAAGAGGTGCCATTTTGATATTCAAAGAAAAATGCCATAAAAAATCCTAAATCATCTCTCCTGTTTGACACCGAACACCTGTTATTGGAAAACCCCTTAGATGACACCTCTATATCTTTAAAGCTTGAACGAAAAAACCATTTTCTTAGTTTGCTCTCTCTGTAATTATGGTTCTTGAACCCCTGAGTAGGCAGCACAGATCTCACTTTTAATATCGACACCCCAATTTGTTGTATTCTAGCCCAGTATCATTTCTGGCTTTCTGTTTCTTCAGATCTTTCTTTCAACGATCGCGGTGCATAGCCAAAGATAAGAACATAATTTTGTTCTTTTTTGGGATATACAGGGTGGGCAATTTTGTATTTGAATAACTTTTTTCTATATAAAAAAATGGTTTTGAGTGATGCAAATTTTTATTTTGGCCATTTCGCACTCCACTGCTTGTCGGTTTATCTACTGCAGTTCAAAAGTGTCAAATATGTTTGACGTGCACCGCCATTTGCAAAAATTATAAAATTTCCCATAGGCTGATTAATTTTGCGCCACCTTGTAAGTATGACTTTTACTACTTTATCACTGTTTTGAAACCTGAAAAATGAACTATGGATTTCTTGGTCTTTGGTTGGTTTATGAATAGGGGGAATTTTCATCATCAGAATCAGTTTTATTCTTTTTCCAAGTGTCGAGTCCGTGTTATAGAACCCTTTCCTTTTCGGCCGCCGTAGCCGAATGGGTTGGTGCGTGACTACCATTCAGAATGCGGAGTGCGTAGGTTCGAATCTCCGTGAAACACTAAAATGAAGAAAAAGTTTTTCTAATAGCGGTCGATCCCCGGCACGCAATGGCAAACCTCCGAGTGTATTTCTGCCATGAAAAAGCTCCTCATAGAGAACAAAAATATCTTCGAAGGCGGCTGACAACTGTAGGTCCCTCAATTTGTGGAACAACATCAAGACGCACGCCACAAATATTATGAGGAGCTCGGCCAAACACCCAAAATATATATATAATATAAAAGTCAATACATAAATACGTAGTAATTTATGGCAATTTAGTATCACCGTTTTGATCTCTTCTCCGATTTCGAACACTAGGCGGGGTTAGATTCAAATGAATGGACCAGCAGTGTCTCTACAGACACCTTGTGGATCCATACTATAGATAGTGTTATTTCGATACGTGTAAATATGAGTAAACTCTCGATACTTTGTTCTATTACTAAGCACTCTGTGTACAAGCGTCCTTTATTCAAGTACTCAGGTGGGTACCGAGTGCGCGGTTAGAGTATTTATTTGCGCTTCTTTCACGAATTTTTATTTATTTTGAAATTAAATGAATCATTATGTAGTGGTTCGACAATACTTGCGCCTCGGAGCTGGAAAGGATTTGGACAAGTAGAGTTCCATAGAACTATTGGACCCAAGATTCCAATGCATTCACTTCAGGAACTCCGTTGCTTATTCAAAAGCAGCTCAAACGATTAAACCACTGAGGTCTGGTGCTTAGACAAAAAAAATACTCATAAAGCTACATCAACTTTGGCCTTAAAGTGTAACCTGCCAGATGAATAGGAAGACACTAAACGCACATTTTCAAGTCTTTATGATATAGCAAAGAGGTGTCTCTGTATGAGTTTTAGAAAGAGTTCGATACCGATAAACGAGTACTTCTGTCTGATGCTTTTCTGCACAATTTTAGCGGGCATGTCGTTATGGGAACAACATTAGTTTTAAATTAGATATTTCATTCACTCATTCATTATTAAATTCACTTATCTTAAACTCTCACCTGCAATGTTTGTGAGCAGCCGAACACCTTATCGCAAATACAACATTTATAGCTTATTTCCTCGGCATTCAAAGTCGGCACCGACGCAGGGCTGCTTGCACACAATTTAGTTGTTGTCGCTGTTAACTTGCAATTTGCCGCCGTGTTCAAAGCGATCGTAGAGGACTTGAGTAGTAGTAGGTCGGTGGAGGATTTCGTCTTCAGAAAATTTGCGCTAAACGAGGAATGGCAAGTGGACGCAGTTGAAGACGTGGGCGAAGAAGGTACCGACGGCATGCCTCCTGACTTGTAGGCGGGGTAATGTTTATAATAATCTAAGCAATCTGTACAACTCGCGCGTGAATAGACATTTTTAGGCGGTGAAGACGTTATGGGCGCACTGGAAGGGTTCGGCAAACTTAAAAATCGAGAGCTGCCGGGCTGAGCGGTAGTTGAGGGACTCGCATGCACTGAGTTGATGACGTACGGTGCGAAGTAGCGTTTTTGGTAAGGTGTTGGTGTAGGCGCATTGAAGTTAGGCACCGCGTAGGTAGGAAACATATGAGGAAAAAATTGCGCATAAAATTTAGTGGCATTTGCGGCTGCAGCGACGGCTAAGAAGTCTGAGTGGAGACTATGGTAGGTGGGTGTGGGATAAGCGGGTTGGCGTGGCATGTTGACTGTTGGCAACTGTTCTACGATAGGCGAGGATTTTGAGAGGTCCAGAATATCGGTGGTCGAGGAAGTTGATAGGCAGGGTGCGGGAGTATTAGACTTGGCGCTGATCGTCGCAGTTTTGGCAGAGTCCTTGTAATTTTTCGAAGCACTTTTCAACTGAGCATCATCGCCCAGTATACGACTGATACTAAAGTCGGTGACGTGAGCGGTATGCTGCGTTTGTTCATCACCCGATTCTGAACTATTGCTGCTGGTCACCGATTTCGCGGGGCACACTTCATAGTTTTGTATGCGTTGCAACATCGTATGCTTGAAGCCCATTTTAATATCGTTCATTACCACACAAAATGAGTATTTGACTCTTTTTTTTACCTTTCCGAGCCAATGCGCGCACTACTTAAATATTTGTTTATGCTTTAGTTTAATGGCTGTTTTATTGATTTATTTATTTATTTTGAAATTAAACTTTTTTATCTTTACGACAAATTCACAAATCACTTGAGTGCTAGCAAATGCGTGTTTTTATCCGCATCCAACTGTCACGCTGCATGTCAAAATACGTTATGTTGCATTGCCGTTAACCGATGTCTGACATCAACTCACAAAAACTCCAAAAAAAATAAAATTAAAACGTTTCGGCCCTGTTGAGCCAATGAGCAATTGAACGCGTTTACAGGTCAACAAAACCTCTCAGCGCAGCACTTGCTGTTGTCACTTGTTGACTATGAGGACTGACGATCAACAAGCGTCGCAGCCACGATCTTGACTGTGGCTCATAAGGAAAAACGAAGCACAAGAAAGAATGACAATAAAAGGAGCAGCAACGGCAACAGCAACAACGTTAATGCCTATAAAATGCGTCAACAGTGCTAACGTTAAATGTTGTCAACACAACACTAAATCGCTACTACCAACTGCTCACCTCTGCTATTGCCTCCCTCCAGCCCAGCATCTCCTCTTCCCACGTTCGCTGCATCGTCGTCGGGCTCATAATCGAGCGTAGCCAATGTGTTGGCAATTTGTTAAACGTCGATCTGCTGTTGTGCTCAGCTAAATGCGCGCACTCGCTTACGCTCAAGTACGTAAGTGATTTTTCTCTGCCGCTCTTTATTTTGATTTGACTCTCCTTCATTCCAGCCGTGTTTAAGCCATTGTTTTTATTGCCTTCGTTGGCGTTAAATGATAAAAACGTAACAAATAGTAGTGTTGTTGTTTCGTTGCGAGTACAGTGGCACTCGATGTAAGCATTTGTGTGCAAAACTTTATAAATTAATGTTGACGACTTTAATTATTTACTTATTCAGTAGTGTATTACAAAAATGTTGGACTTTTAAGAGATTAATTCATAACTACAATACAAGAATCTTAGAATATTTAATATTATTATTTTTATTATCATCAAATTATCATTATCAAATATTAATTTGGAAAAAAATATACAGGTCGAAAGTGAATTTTGGAAAAAAAGATACAAATTCAAAGTGAATTTCAACGAATTAAGTTACTGTTGGACACCTTTTTTAAATCCTTCGTTTGGGCACCGGGCCTGGCCTTTATCGTCCTGTTCGAGGATCCTTTTAAAAAGGTTGTATCCATACATCGATGGAAAATTAAATTTTAGGAAGTTACTTGGAAGCTCAAATCGTTGGCTATAATAGAAATATGTTAAATTAAGTTCAGAAATATGTTAAAAATGAAAAAGCCAGTCTGCCCAGACCCGGATGCAAAACGAAGGGTTAATAATATTTAAAACTGAAATAACAAACATTTTCGAAGTAACTAGTTTGATTTGTTATATAGAAAGTAATTTTTTATTGCATTTGAAAAAACTGTTTGGTCTCAGAAAAGTTCAAATCCAAAAGGTTTGAGGGATAAAGTCAGACAACGTTCTAACGAGTGGAGCATTAGCACTTTATAACGTCTTGCTAAAGCCAACGCGAAAACTTTTAAAATTTCTCGAAAATTTCTGTGAGTAACAGTAAACTGTAAACGTTAAAAAGATCAAAGATAAATGATACTGCCTGAAGAGTACCTCTGTCACTCAATGGGAAAAGACTAATCAATCGACAACAATATTCGTGTGATGGAATCGGGTCTCAGAAATTGAGTGAGTGGAGTGCAAAACGCACACACTTTTTTTGAGCGAGTATAAGCAAAAGCGAGTATACCAAGTAAATTAGGCTATGGTCCAGACTTGAGGAATTAGCAAAAGGCACACCCACCACAGGGTGGTGTGTAGATTTGGGAGGAGAATAAAAATGTTCCATATTATCCGCATGCTATAATCAAACAATTAAGATATTTACCGTCCGAAAGTAAAGATTACGCAAAATATATTTTTTGCTCACCTATGCGGCGGCGGCCGCCGTCGGTGGCTACGGTTCGGTAGCGCCTGGGTTCGAATTTGCGTGAAACACTAAATGATACAAAAACTTTTTTTAATAGCGGTCACCTCTCGGCAGGCAAAACTGAGTGCATTTCAGCTACGAAAAAGCTGCTCATAAAAATATCTGCCGTTTGTAGTCGGTCTAAAACTGTAGATATGTCTATCAAGACGCATGTCGCAAATAAGAGGAATTGCGAGGAGGAATTAACAGCTTGATAACTTAAAATTATAATATGTACAAAACAGAAATATAATTAAAATGAATTGTACTTTGTACTAACATACCTATATGGTAATCTGGTAGATAATTAAAAGGCATTTATTTGTTGATAATATACGGCATAGGTCCGCCACGGCTACGACTTATGTTCAATCAGTCTAATTTTTGACTACTTTTTCTATAAATCTGAATAATAAATCTAAATGAGCCCAATTAGCAAGATTGAGACACAAATGACAGTCATTTGGCTTCAATTCTTGCAGGGGCTGTATTTTTAAGGCACGTAAGCCAAGATCTTTATGTAAAATTTTTCACGTAGTCGAAAGACAAAGGTCAACGAACTAATTGTAGGGTTTGCACTTTCAAAAAACTTTTGGAGTTATTGTCCAATTAGTCTCGCGTCTTAGTTCTGACAGGTGCGAGCCTACTTTTTGAAAGTCGGTGATCACTGCCATTTAAAAACCACTTGACCGATTCATTACAAACTTCGCACACAATTTCTTCATATAAAATGCCTCCCCACAACGTTTAGTTTATATTTTTTTTTTGACCTGAGAGGGTTTCCCGCCTACAAAATGACGGAAATTTTCGTTGAAAATAGAAATTTCCACTTTAGACCGCCGCCAAAAATTTTTAAAGAAGAAAAAAATAAGCGGACAATGTTAGGGGAAGATTTAATGATACTTTGACTAAATTTGAATTGGTTTTGGTTTCAGATAATTTTCGACCGAGATACAGTGATCACTGCAAAATGTTTTTTTTTTTTTCAAGCCGTTCCCGGACATGGTCTGTTACCGGCTTATTTTTAAGTATTTCCGCATGAAAAAATTACAGAATATAGTTAAAAGTTAATAATGTACAGGTTTTAATAAATTTGCTCAATCCATATTTAAGAAAAACATTCCCAAAAATAGTGTTGTTTTTTCCGCTGAAACCTTACCCTTAAAGTAATTAATCTGCAAGAACTGTCACAGTAGACCAATCGTAGTTGAATCGAGTTATAACAACATTTTGTAAGGTTTCGCACATCTCGTAACGCGTGAAAATATTATTAGAGCTTAGTTGGTTGTCGTTAATGTCGCATTCATTATTTAGCTCCGGCCTCACAACATTAGTTACCCACTTATTTCGAGGCATGCCACACTCTAGCAATGGGTAAACGTTCTTTAGTGATGACAAACTGGAGTAGTAATGTATTAAATTTTTTGATGCTTCCAGCCAGATTCTTGCTGACATTTACCACAAGTTAACGCTCAGCGCAAAAAGTGGGAAATATATTATAATATACAACTTATTAATTTATTGTTTTTGTATAAAAATTAAGTTTTATTCTTTATTACAAACCCAAAAATAAGGCAACAGCAAATCAATAGAATGAAAGCTTTTCTACTTCATTATGGTTTAATAACATGTAAAAGACCTGCAACTACTGTACTACAACAATTACGCACTCGTACATTCTGCTCTAACAAATCTCTCACTCTCCGCTATCACATCTAAATATCTGTAGTCTCTGCTGCAAAAGCCGCGGTCCACCACTCAAATGAAAGCGATCGTGTGTCGGCTGTAACAGTTTGTTACAGACTTTATGCCGCTTAACGCCCAACTCATTCCACTAATGTTTGGCTCACTTTTGCGATCTGCTTTATAACACACCACATACGTTCATACAAGCCTACATATGCATGTATGTGTAAAGGTATGTATTACGAGTACTACTAAAACAATTTGTACCTGTGCCATATGAAATGGAATGTTTGTACACCCATATTTCACTCGTTGTGGACGGTAGTTGATATCGCGAGTTATGTCGTTAACATCCTTCATGCGCTTATGGTCGTCCATTCGCATTGCTCGTCATGCTGCTAAGCCGTCCTGCAAATTTGTATATGGCTCCTACATTACATTACATTACTAGCGCCTGGGAGTACTCGTGCTCATACTTGTGTGCCATTGAGATATTGTTACGGTGTAGATCTGCAACAGCCAACGCCTGTAATGAATTGCGACTATAAAATGTGCGCATAATTAAAATTGAAATATTTTTACTATGCGAATTTTTGATGTTTAGATACTCCACAGATTCCAGTTGCACTTTCATTGCGGTTTATACAAATTTGGTTTAGTAGTCGGCAGTGGAATGTAAAAAATTTTATCAGTTACTAAAATGAACAAATCTGCTACTCAACATTTTTGATATTTTGCAGGTGAAGCAATAAACAAAGAAATATTAGATTGGTTTTTTTTTCTAACAACGTTAAACTCGTTATTCTTGACTTAATACTAGAAGTGTTTTTGTGGTGGTGTATTAAAATTTATTTTGCAAAAGTGTTGGTTAACGCCTTTGTCCTTTTTGATACCGATATGGGCTAAGTTTTGTGCTAAAAAATACTAACGAGGTTGAGCACCTGTAACGTTGAAATATGGAATAATTTATTCGGGAAGATTTTTTTTTAACTTATGTATCGGCCTTTTAGCCCGATATACATCATCTAACGTTTCTATAAACTTTTTTAGCTTTCCTAGTTATATGATTTCTTGAGAATTAGCTTGATCAATGACTTCTTAGTTCGACCCAAATCTCTTTCCACCAAGCCATTCCTTTATATTTGGAAATAAGAAATAGACACAAGGGTCTAAGTATAGGAATAAATTTGTGACGTCATTCACGCAGGTTTACCATAGCATGGACTTGTTCGCTGAGCCACTTCTCCGTTAAAAAAAAGAACTTTATCCTCTCCAAGTGCTGTCATTTGTGTTAAATTGCTTCTAGTTGATCCTTATTAACCGCCATACGAATCTAATAATTCATAATTCACCATGAAAAATTGATAAAATCTGTAACAAACTGTTCCTGATTGCTGGTATACCTATAATGATAAATCTATGCTTCGTCCACTGTTGCGATAGAGATCTAAAACTTATTCGGAACATCAGTCCTTACACTTCTTTGGAGTTGTCAGGAGTTTTCGGTTGTTTCGAATGGGAACAAACGCTACACCCATCTAGCAGAGATTTTCCTCCACTGATCAACATAATCTGAGCCCTCTTCTTGTATAGCTATGTATTTTCGCAGCTCGAGCTTTATCAAGCTCTGCGCAAGATTTGACTTACGTTTGCCAGAAAAGAGCAATAAAATTATCAAGTAATTCACAATGAAACTAAGAGTTATTAATTAAGGTAAAGACATTTTTTCCATGTCAACAAATCGAATTTTTCAAATCTCTTATAAATTCAAAACGTACGGTTAGTAAGATCTGATATTTTTCATTAGTGTATTTTAAAGTACAAGGGTTGTTTGAAAAGTCCGTGCAAGGTCACAGAAATGGCACTACTGGCGCATGTCGTGATTATATTTAGTTAGCAGCATCTCTTGGGAGAACACACACCAACTTTTAGCGAGATCGGTCTACTTATATTTCTTTGTGCTTGGTATTCGTTTGAATCGAAAAATTCGAGTGATTTTTCTTTCCCATCACGACAAAGCACCAGTTCCCGCCTCAACAATTGTGGTCACAAAATTAATGGAAATAGGGTTCCAACCTCAGCCTTATTCTCCAGACTTGGCTCCATCGGATCTTTGGACTGTTATTTGTTCCTCAATTTGAAGAAATGTCTGGCGGGAAAAAGACTGTCTTCAAACGTGGAGATGATATTTTTTTTCAGTCTTGGACGAATCCTATTGTTCAAAAGGGATCAAAAATTAGAACAGCGTTGGATGAAGTACAGTTTGTGTCAGAAGAAAATAACCGGTTTTTTGCTTGTAACTTCAAGATATATTTCGTTCTGCTTTTTGCTGCATAATATACCCACTCAAGGGCTACGGCGCCAGTGATAACCCTGTCGTTCGGAACTTTCCTGTAAACGCAACCAAACAAAAATGAGTGAGAAGTACGCGAAGCGTTTTGAGGCGGTATTTTTATGCACGCATTCGAAAGGGTCGAAATTATCGTACGCCGCAGCTGGAAAAATGATTAAAAAAATCAAAAAAGCTTGTAGTGATATGAAATCAGCGATATTAGGTGTACAAAAATGTTGATGACTTTTCCGAGCGCGGCTTGAAGCGAGTGACGACAAAAAAGCAGGATAAAGTGATGGTCCAACTTTCTATGCGGGACCCTTCTTTGTGACTACGCCAAGCATGATCAGTTCTTGCTAAAAAGGGAATAGATGTGAGTATCATCACAATCGAACGTCGACTGAAGGAGGCGAACATATCCTACCGTGCCACATCATCAAAACCACTGCTCTAAGAAAAACACATTGAGAAACAACAAAACAAGAAAATGGCGTCACAGTATAGCTGCCGAGAAAATGCGAGGCAAAATGTCGACAACGATGGAGACTAATATAGCATTGTTATTTTTTATTGGACTTCAACAGAAAAATGTGCTTAATTTTTAAAAGGGGGCAACTCTTCTATTACTACTTTCAATTAAGTAAATATCTTAGATGCTAAGATTTCACTTGGCATTTCATTTGTATTTATGTGTTCAAACAGGTGGCAACTCTCTTCAAAATATTTTCGAAAATCATGTGTTTTAAACCTCCATTGTTATTTATTTGTTTTAATTTTATCTAACTTTTTAACAAGTTGGCATCTCTCTTAAAAACATATCCTTAAACGAGGTTCCGACAACTCATGAACCCTAAGGACAAATATAGCATTGCTAATTTTTATTTGACTTCAACAGAAAAATGTGCTGAAATATAAAAAAGGTGGCAACTCTTTTATAAACAGCTTTGAAAATAATGCTGAGCAAATATTTAAGATTTCAATTAACTTGTTATTTAATTTGTATTTAATTTTTCAAACAGGTGGCAACTCTCTGAAAAATATTTTCGAAATGTATGTTTTTTAAACATATTTCGTTTCAGGCACATATTGTACTTGATGTGCTTCAATTTATAAACGTAATTTTATATAACTTTTTAAATAGGTGGCATCTCTCTTTAAAAAATATTCTATGCGACTACGCTAATCCAGATAATAAATTATTTATTTGCTAAATTTGATCAATTCCATGCTATCGGACAACACACCATCAAGCAGAAGCTTAGAAGTGAAGAGCTAAGAGACATAAGCTGGCACACATTATGAGAATATTCCGGCCGAGGCCCTTACTGGGAGTATGACCAAAGGAGCTTCCGGCAACTCATAAATCTCCCTGAGGCCAAACGGAGAATGCTCACGGGCATTCTCACAGGTCACTGCTGAATGCGTAGCCAGAATTGGCATTAGGACCAAATTGGGATAAGTGCCCAAAAGCGCGAAAGCGCGAGGAAGGATAAGACTTAGGTAGGATGTACTGAATTTTTGAGAAATATTTCAAATTAGCTAAGAAATATTCGAGTATTTGAATTTACTTACCTGCTCATTTTTACAAGTGAAAACTTCATGCTCGATAGCAGCCTTGAATTTGAAGGCGGGAGGCTATCAATTAATTTACGGCATTAATATTACCAGCAATAAAACATATTCACGCTCTAACTAGCCACTCTAACGTAGAACAGTAAAGATGTGAAGGGAAATATGAAATTATTTTCATTTATTGATATATTCTCTTTTAAATCTAACAGACAAGACTAAATTAGAGCGAGCGCTACATCAAATCAAGGATCAACTTCAACTATTCATTGGTGGCAATTATATAATTAATTAGGCAGATTGTTAACCATATAGTTATATATTTTTAAGAAATCAGTTATTTATATGACAAACATTATGAGACAATCATAAACCTTCCAAAAGAGTGATTAGTTTTGCGCCACCTTGTACTTCGGCTAACACTTATAGATCCAAAATACATGGCTGTTCTCGTTACATAGGCTCCCAAACTAACGCGAACGCTCCTTGCAAGATACTTCAACCATTTCTATGATTTCTTCCCGAATGTGCCTCGATCGGTCGACCTGAGCGGTGATTGTTTTGAATTGGCTCTCTTCTCTACCTTGAAAGAGCAGGCTAAGTTACTAATACATTTTTATTTTATTTCCTGGGCAAGAGTCCCTACGAGTAAAAATATTTGGCATTTCTTTCATTATGATTTGTGATCTTTTTTCTTGCTTCGTCTCCATTGCTTTCCATAGTAGATGTTGTGCGTGACTACCAGTCGATAGTGTCCGGGTTTAAGTCCCATTGTGGACACGAAACCCCATCATGCAAAATTCCAGAAAAAGTCATTTCCAATAGCCGTGCCTCCTGGGCAGGTTATGGCAAGCCTCCGATTGTAAATATTTCTACTACGAACACACAGGAAGACATATACTACACATGACTACTAGACTGGAGCTTTTAGTGGCAAACCCAGGAAACGCCACTACTTTTAGGAGACCAGGTTGTGAACACACCTCGCCGGATATCACCCTAGCGAGCGATAGCCTGGCTGGGGCAATCAACGGGTGGGAAGTTCTGGAAGAATATACTGAAAGTGACCATCAGTATATTACATTCCGGATCAGTGCGAGAACTGACCCTACCTCAACACCTAAAACAAAGGGCACTCGCAAATGGAATGTGACCAAAGTGAACACTGAAGAAACCAGAAGAAGGTACACCACAGCCAGACGAAACAGGCAAGCAGAGGCGGAAGCTGCTGATTCCAGACAATCCCGAAAAGCGCTAAAGCAAGCAATCATCGCCAGTAAGAAGGCAAAATGGGAGGAACTTCGAAGGGATCTAAATAGCAATCCTTGGGGTCTGGGCTATAAAATTGTAACGAGGAAGCTAAACACCAACTCCATAGCCGTACATCTAGACAGTGATGCTATCATCAAAATAGTGGGCAGACTGTTCCTCACGCATCCTATGCTGTGTGGGGGCGGAGACCCTTACGAGAAAGGTTTTGAATACCTGCATACCTGCCAAGGATTCTCCAGAGCTACCTGAGTGAGCGTGAACTGCTATGACACACCAGATGGCCAGAAAACAAAAGCGATAACGTCTGGCGCAGCTCAAGGATTTATTCTCGGCCCCGATCTCTGGAATCTGAGCTACGATGAGATATTGAGCATAGAAATACCAGAAGATACATATTTAGTGGGATACGCGGACGATATAGTGGCGGTCATACCAGCTCGGGACACTGAGGACGGTAGCAGGAAGCTGAACCAAGTCATGATAAGGACGCAAATACGGCTTGAGGACCACGGCCTGGAACTCAAACATTTAACAAAGGATTCAAGCGCCAAATGCACATATAAATATATGTATATACATACCAATCACCGTTACTAGTATATTTCTGGAACATTCTATCGAGGTGGTATATAATTCTGGGAATAAATTAAGAAAAATATGTAGAAAAGCACCCGGATTACCAGCAGTAGAACACCTCGAATCATAATTGATTGTTCGATTGTCAATAACTTGACTATGTCAATAACAACGATAACAAGTCAGCGTTGTTGCTCAGGCAATACAGTCCGATGTTTTCACTTTAGTGCGTAAAGCAGCTACTACACCCAAGAAATCGGTTGAATAAATATTTATGTTCATTTATTTAATTGTATTGATACTTAAAACACTAACACAAAACCCAAAAATAATGCGCGCTCTTTCTTTGTCTTTAAGCATGTGGAGTTCCCTGGAAATCGAGGCCCCCGAAGTACATGTACCCGCTAACTTCAGTTTAAAATTTTAATTACACTCACTAAATCATCTCCAAATTGAGCATGACTAATGTTTATTAACTGCTAATGGTGTGTTTTACAAAGTTACGTGCTTAATGTCAGTTGGATTGATGACGGTGGCTTATGCTCGGCTCCAAAGCATTACGGACCATGCGCTCCGGCTAAGCAAATAACTAACCGGCTACTAACATCACTGCTTACAAGTATTGACTCTCTCCACTGAACGCGATCCAGTTTAGTGCGTTTGCAATCTGGCGTCTTACCCGTTCTGCCGTTCATCCAGCTGTTCGACGCTGACTGCCGTTTGTTTGTTCACTAAATTCTCGTTGACATTTTGACAAATTTCCGAACTACTAACTCAACTCAACCAGCCGCCGAATGTCGCCGCCAACCGTTCACATACTCGCTATCGTAATCTGATACGATCTTTACAGTTCGTTCTACTGAATCGATAACCTTTGGGCTGGGGATAACCGTCTCATTGCCTCTCTTTCATTTTGCTTAGGCTCCCCATTTTTTGCTCGCGTGCCACTCCTCCAACTCCTTCTCCTCTTTTTAGTTCTTGTCATCTTTCTTGTGTCTTCGCGGTGCCCAATGTTTTATATTTCCATTCACACTATTAATTTTCTGGCTTTTGTTTCATTTTTGTCCCCGTGACTTTTGCTTCGGTGGGGGTAATCAGCCAAGACAGACCCAAAGGTGGTCAACATTTATCATTAACACTTCAGTCGCTAGTGTGTACGAGTGTGTATGTGCCGTATTTCGGGTACACTTT
The DNA here is from genome assembly GCF_027943255.1 of Anastrepha obliqua. NCBI lineage: Eukaryota > Metazoa > Arthropoda > Insecta > Diptera > Tephritidae > Anastrepha > Anastrepha obliqua. The sequence continues at coordinate 39,297,087 of NC_072896.1, forward strand.
TATGATCACAGCTAGGGCGTCGTTTGGTTTTGGTGTGAGTGTGTGTGTTTGCGTGTGTAAGAGCCGAACTTTAATGTCATGTGTTATCGGTTCTGATCAGCAGGCGCATCTCCATATGATCCACCTTTCTTTTGTTTAATTTTTTTTTTCGCAGTTCATGCGAGTAGCTTGGCGGGTGCTGCTGGTTAGCTGGATGTGTGGATGCGAAATGGAAAAGCTTTTTGTTTTTTGTTGTGTACTTGAAAGTGGAGAAGTTTTGCCAAAACGAATGCCATAATTTTCAAATTATCTGGCATATATTTAAATGAAATATAGGAGATATAATTACTATTTTAATGATTAATGTCCAAAATGGGAGGGGAAATCTTCAGAAATTGAACTGTCTTCGAATATTTCAAGCTGGATAAGTACAACGGAAAAGCACTTGTTGATAAAAAACGATTAAAATAGTACTTTTATAAAGGGTGGTCAAATTTCAAGGGCCCATGTTCAATATGAACCACACCTAAACGTCAAGTTTTTTTCTGCATTTCATTTGACATTTTTCAATTCCAGACTAACTCAATTTGAACCATTGAAAGGTACACAATCGAGCGTTAAAGTTAATCAGGCTTATTATGAAAACGGGCAACAGTGATTTACCAATTTTCGAAGAAAATCATCTTCAGTGATGAGGCACATTTTCACCTCAGTGGATTCGTCGATTAGCAGAATTTCCGCATTTGGGCGAATGATAATCCAAGAGTGATTGCCGAAAAATCAATGCATCCACAAAGAGTGACTGTTTGGTGCGGTTTATGGGCCGGCGGCATCATTGGGCCGTATTTTTTCCAAAATGAGGCCGGTCAGGCAATTACTGTAAATAGTGTTCGCTATCGTGAGATGATAACGAACTTTTTATGGCCCGAATTGGAAGAGATGGATGTGGACGATATGTGGTTTCAACAGGACGGTGCCACTTGTCACACAGCTAACGAAACATTGCCTCTTTTCCGCGAGAAATTTGATGGCCGAATAATTTCATGTCGCGGCGATGTCAATTGGCCGCCAAGTTTATGTGATTTGACACCGTTGGACTTCTTTCTTTGAGGTTATTTGAAAGAAAAGGTGTACGTCGATAAGCCGGTAACAATTCAAGAGCTAAAGGATGAGATAATTCGGCACATTAACGGCATAGAACCTCCATTATGCCTCAGCGTCATCGAAAATTTGGACTATCGGATGGAGGTGTGCCGCCGAGACCGCGCGGCCATTTGGCCGATATTTTGTTGCATACGTAATTAAGCCACACCAATATTATCATAATAAAGAGAAATGACAATAATTTCCTAAAAGAATCAAAATCAACACCGGCCCTTAAAACTTAAGCACCCTTTATTTGCGATTCGGCATTGATAGTTGCTTATTTTTTATTTTTTTGTCTCAACCTTAAGCACGCTTAGGCAGCCTTCATTGCATTGCTTTGAGTTTCCTTTTAGTGTGCTTTTATTTTAATCAATTTATAAAAGTATCGGAATGGAAACTGAGTTTTCATTTACATTAAACTTTCATAAGGCACAGTCTGCGGTTACACGGAAAGTCGCTAACTGCATCATTAGTAAGTCTCTCTCTGACTCCATGGCGTAAACGCACAAAGCGTGAATTTTGTTTATTATGCTTATGACGCCAGGATGGGAGGACTTAAATGAAGACGCTCATACCACTTTGAAGACAGTGCGGGAAAGGAAGCCAGCGAAGTCGCCATACATTACTCAATATTTCAGATAACGGCTGCTGTGGCCTAGTTATTGATTCCCGAAAACAAGTAAGGATCGATTGAATCCTTTTTTGCATATTTCTACTTTGTTCTTACTTTTTTGTTTCAATTTTCATTTCTGCTTTATTCAATTAAATTTTATGCGTCTAATACATTTGCTTTTCCATTTAATTAATTTGACGCTTTGTTTTTGCTTTGAAAATTTGCTTTCTGTTTATGTTTTTGTTTCAGTAGCTCGAAGGCTTGTGCTTGGATAAACTTTGCGAAAGTTTAATCTAAAAAAGTAGTAGCATGTAAACTTCGTAACAAAAGGGTGAAGTACTCGTACAGTGGAAATACAATGAATTTACATAAGCATTTGCAGACACACTCCATCAACACGCAGACGAGAAACAAAAATAGGTTAATCCTTATTGATGGAGCTTCAGAATATGTAAATTTGAAATTTGCTTCAAACCAATCCTAAGTGCGTAGATTTTATTTGTATCTGTATGCAAATATTACTATTCATATACATACCATACACGTATATACATATTTATATGTACAGTGACCGACAAAAGTCTACATACACCCCCCATTTCCACTGCATTGAAAGTTCAAAAACCTTACTAAAAAATGTGTTTAAAAAAATAAATAATTGGCGTGTACACTTCTGTTAGGTGTTTGGCCGAGCTCCTCCTCCTATTTGTGGTGTGCGTGTTGATGTTGTTCCACAAATGGAGGGACCTACAGTTTCAAGCCGACTCCGAACGGCAGATATTTTTATGAGGAGCTTTTTCATGGCAGAAATACACTCGGAGGTTTGCCATTGCCTGCCGAGGGGCGACCGCTATTAGAAAAATGTTTTTTTTATTAATTTTGCTTTCACCGAGATTCGAACCAACGACCTCTCTGTGAATTCCGAATGGTAATCACGCACCAACCCATTCGGCTACGGCGGCGGCTGTGTTTACACAGTTTTATTTGAAAGCTTTTTCTAATCATTATAAACTTAAAAAAATCCATACATTAAAGCTATGGCGAAAAAACCTAAAACCAACGTTGACAAGAGTCTACATACAGGTCACAAATATCTTACTCCAGTGTGAAAAACTTCGCTTAACTCTAAGTAATATTGCTCTTAGTATTTAGTTGGTCCACCATTAGCATCAATTAAAGCTTGAAGCCGTCGTGGCATCGAGGTGACTAAATTTGTTAACTCTGCAGAAGATATATTGTTCCAAGCTTCTATTAGTCGTTCTTTGAGTACTGAAGCGCTTAAAATCGGATTTTTTCTAATTTTTCGATCTAAAATTTCCCAAAACGTTCAATAATACTCAAATCTGGGCTTTGCGGTGGTTTATTTAATTGCCTTGGAGCATGGTCAAGCAGCCAATCCTTCGCAATGTGTGCTGTGTGCTTTGGATCGTTATCCTGTTGAAAGACCCAACCTGGACCAAGCTCTAAATCATCCACCGAAGATTTCAGATTGGCTTCCAATAGTGATTTGTGTTTATAACGATCCATATTATCTTCAATTAATACTAATCTTCCAACTCCAGATGCAGCTACAGCTCCCCATACCATTACATTGCCGCCACCATGTTTCCCTGTTGATACCAAATTCTTCGGACTCAGTGCAGTATTTTTTTCGCTCCACACTTTTGCTCTTCCATCGCTACCGAATATACTAAACTTCGACTCATTTGTAAACAAAACTTTTTGCCAAAAATCCATCCCCTTTTCCCTGTGTGCTTTGGCGAACTCCAGGCGAAGTTGACGGTTTTTTTCAGAAATAAGAGGCTTTTTTCATGGTGTTCCACTATGAAACCCGTTTTTGTTCAGAGTTCTTTGAATTGTTCTTGGATAAACACACTTGTTGGATGAGCTTGCTATATCCTCGGCCAATTTCGGAGCAGAAACTTTTGGATTTTTGTCCACTTCTTTTAGAATCAAGCTGACGTCTCTGCGAGATAGTTTGCTCCGGCGGCCACTGCGCGGCTACTATTTTTGAAGTTTTTTACAATGGTCTGGGCTATTGCACGACTTAAGTTTAAGATTTTTGAAATTTTGCCATATGATTGTTTTCTTTCCTGTGCTAAATAACTAAATTTCTAACGTCAACTGATATTTCTTTTCGAGGAGCCATTGTGAATGCTTAAGTATTCAAATTGCAACTAAAATCAATATTAGGAAAGCAACAAACATTAGAAAGAAAAGGAAAGAAATAGACAAAAGGTATTTTACTGTTATCACAACATAGGATATCTAAGTACAAGCTAGGAAACCGCTTCTGTATGTACACTTTTGTCAACGCTGTTTTTACGTTTTTTTAGAATAACTGTGTTGTTTTATCTTAAAGAATGGATTGGTTTTAGTTAAGTCGATTAGAAAAAGATTTCAAATGAAATTGCATAAACACATTTTTAAGCAAAGTGTTTGTACTTTGTAAACAACGAAAGGGATTGTTGTATGTAGACTTCTGTCGGCCACTGTATGTATAATTTTCTGCATAGCTGTTTACATGGAAGTAAGTCTTTCAGGAAAAGTATGTGCAAAGCTTACGTACCAACTTTGCCTTATTTCGAAATCCTTTCAATTTGCTGAGAGAGGTGGTTTTTTGTGAATTCCACATAAGGTGTCGTGTGCGAAGTTTTACAAATTTACTATAAGTATATATATATATATATACAAATGGAGCAAATAGGTAATATATTGCGTTATGTTTATTTCATTATCCTGGCAGACCTAACTGTTTTAATTAGTCTGGGTAATCTTGATTGGCTCTGGATTTTGTATAGCTTTGGTGAACTTTAACCCTATACCATTTGTATCTTGGGCCACACCTCGTTAAGTGAACTTAACAACTTCCTTTTTGATTTCGTTTTTTTATTGTTAAACCCGTAATCGTTTGCTGGATTTTGCTTACTATACAAAAAAAAAATCTTGAGCTCTATTTATCACTTGCGATGGTTTTTACTACAACCTCTTTATTTTTTCCACTGTTGCTACCTTGTCATGCACAAAAAGTATAACAAAATTGCAACAAAAAAAAAAGAACAAAGTAATTTTCGTTTCCCACAATGCTTAATTTGAAAATATTCATCACCTCTAGCGCTAACTACACTCATGAATCAGTTTATCTCGCGCCACAGATACTTCCAAAATTACCTATACCGCAATGTAAGTGACCTCAGATGAATATACTGCGAAGCACCGCACGATGACGCTGTCACGTTCTTCAATTGCGATGGATTGCTCGTGGAAAGAGGTGCTCGGAGGGAGCAGATTGGCGGCATCGCGCTGACCAACGTGATTGGTAAGATGCTTGAACGCAAGAATAAGTGGAATGCGGTTAAAAGATACGTTGAAGGCGTACAACAAAGCGAGGCCTCACAGATAGAAACATTAGAAGACGAGTCTATTGCCCGAAGTTGGCTACAAGCATGGTGGACCCAGACGTGGGTGAATAGAACTGGTCCATTTCATGGACGTCGTTCTGGGCCCTTCCGAAGTAATGCAGAAAATAGTTCCGGGAAGGGATTATCCCCAGAAGAGGAGAAGGAATTGGCTTTGTGGCATTTTCCTACCTCACCCACCAAAACAAAAAAAAAATTCTCTGTATTCAAATATGAATTTTATATATTAAAATGAATGTTTGCTTCTTAGTTCTATTCATAATAAACTTGACTACCTCAGCGGCCGCCGTAGCCGAATGGGTTGGTGCGTTGCTACCATTCGGAATTCACAGAGAGAACGTGGGTTCGAATCTCGGTGAAACACCAAAATTAAGAAAAACCTTTTTCTAATAGCGGTCGCCTCTCGGCCGGACATGGCAAACCTCCGAGTGTATTTCTGCCATGAAAAAGCTCCTCATTAAAATATCTTCAGTTCGAAGTCAGCTTAAAACTGTAGGTCCCTCCATTTGTAGAACAACATCAAGACGCACGTCACAAATAGGATGAGGAGCTCGGCCAAGCACTCAAAACGAGTGTACGCGCCAATTATATACAGGGTTGGCCATATTAAACTGACCCATTGAGTAACCCTATAACTTTTTACTGTAATTTGAAATCTAAGGTTTACGTCAACAAGCCAAAGACACTAGGCGCACTTAAGGCCAATATCCGACGGGAAATAGCATCATATTCAAAAAGTGATGTAAACGAATCTCCTTGAACTAAATTAAATGTTTTTCACAATGAAACACAAAAAAATGTTTCTTTTTCCATATTTTTTTAATAATCACATGGGTCAGTTTAAGATGGCCAACCCTGTACATATCCAAATACGTGCTAAGGGCGACCACTTGCGCGATATCATATTCAAAAAGTGATGTAAACGAATCTCCTTGAACTAAATTAAATGTTTTTCACAATGAAACACAAAAAAATGTTTCTTTTTCCATATTTTTTTAATAATCACATGGGTCAGTTTAATATGGCCAACCCTGTATATATACCTCAGCCATAACTTGCTCCTGTTATTTAATGTGCATTTCCCGCTTTGTTCAAAACGAAACTGCTGGTATAATAAGAGAAGCAAAAAGTTGGTTGGTTATTCAAAACCTGATCCGTCACTACCATCAAGAGAACTGTGGCGCAATCTAGAATTTTTTTTTAATTCATGGCAAGCAAATCTCGAGTGTAACCTGATTGACCTTGATGAACTTAACGACTTCAAAGATAGTGCGTGTTTGGGACATATTCCACTTCTGGCTTTGGATGTCTGAATCATAGTTCGGCGAGAGAAGAACAGCCGGAAAGATAGTGCTGAGATGATTCCAACTCAATTTCGAAACAGCTGCTGCAGAAAGGACTATAATCTAACTTAAGTCTCACCGCATGGACACCTAACGGACAATGTCCGGTAAGGATAAACTCAAAGTTCGAGAGCTACGGCTTTGTTAGCCTTAGAAGTTCTCTCGAGCACCCTCAATCTACCCCAAAAGGAAGAAGGATCTTGTGATTTTATACATGTGTGCACTTACTCAGTGCTCGCTAACTCAGTTAACTCGCAAAACCCATCCTTCTAGGAGCGGAATTCGTCTCTAGGGTTATCTGCTTAGCAAGCTCAACATTCCGGAAATTTCCCGCTGTGCCACTGTGACTAACGAGCCTAATAATGAAGTATCGGGATGCAGTCCGGAGAGAAGTAAGGTATTCTTCGACTAATTTCGATTGCACCAGCACTGAGTTCAGGGCCCTAATTGCCGCTTGGTAGAATTATAATTAGAACTAAATATATCATGTAACAAAATAACTGCAAGGTTATGAAATCAATACTCAAAGATAGTGATTTCTTTGGCCTCATTTGGAACCATTTATTGCTTCCTTGCTATCTGTTCAATGTTAAATAGAAAAGATTTTCCTAAACTAATAAACTAAACAACGGTGTTGAATAGTTTCATATTACTCCACTCCACTACATACACACAAACTACATATGATTTCTATACTAGACTATAGTCGTTTTAAAAGTTGAAACAATAAAAAGTCGGTGCATGTTCAAATTTAAATACAAATTAACTTGAACACCTTAAAAGCGCACAAAAATTTGATGAAAAGGTGTCAATAGTTATCTACCATAATACCACTAATAGCAAACGTAGATCGCCTAATTCGGATTCCCCAACGCGTCAATGCTAAATGTAGCCACACACACGGCTCTCGCCCAATAAGTCAATTTTAATCTTGTTTGAGGTTAATTTTATGGCTTAAAACACTATCGTACAACAATACCACATACTTGTTCATATACATACACATATACATATGCGCATACATATACATGCACATATGTACAATACTCGTATAATGTTTTCATCGGAAATCCAAAGCAACAACAGACATCCATCAATAGAAAACAAGCTGTTGAAAGCAATAAAATAGGATGAAACACCGTAAATTTCGGGCAAAGTGGTTGAGGTGCGCGTTAGACGTTGTTCGCCGTTAGTAAATGCATTCAAAAATTAATTATGTTAATTAAAACACATTTAAAATGGAATAAAAATAAATTTTTCAATTTAAAATCGATCGCATCGCATGGCACATTTTGGCCATTCGAGAGCACATTTCATTGGAATCGCTTACCGGTTGCGGTTGTTGTCTGTTGTTGAATTCGGTGTGCTGAGGTTCAGCTATGAAATTGGTTTATTGCTCTTTTCGCTGTTCTTAATTATGTTTCGATGTTGGATTTACTACTTATATATTCTACATAGACATAGATTTACTATGCACATATAAATGTATGTAAATTGCATAAAACAAATACGGTTATAATCTCTAAAATAAAATCACCGTCACTTCTTCACTGAAGCTTGTGAGGTCCACTTTCAACTGTTACCGATTGACGGCTGTTTTCAGTTTTGGAAAATTAAAAAAAACCATTAAATTCGCAGTTAGTCAAAGGAGGAGGCAAAGATCTTACTTTTTACTTCAAAAACAAAAAATCACAAAAGCAAAAAAAATACCGATTTCAGGATAATTGTTGAGCCAATGCAAGGATGCAGGCAAAATAAAAATTAAAAATAAAATATAAATGAGATATACAATAAATTTTTGAATATTTTTGATTAGAATTTTGAGAAAATTTTTTTAACTTAGGTGATTTTGCTGGTCATACCAAATAGCCAAATAGCCAAACCTGGTGATTACGCGACCAGCAAACACTCCATTGTGGCGCGTGCTGTGTGAGCGGTTGCACCGTCTTATTGAAACCATTCACCTAGCCACGCTTATCCAATTCCGGCAGTAAGAATTCGTTTACCACGACTGTATCGTTCACCGGTTGCAGTGACCGTATTGCCGATGACGTCCTCAAAAAAATACGGCACAATCACACATCCCGCATGAAGATCGCACGACACAGTGGCTTTGAGCGGACGTGATGGCTCTTCGAGCATCAAATGTGGATTTTCTTTACACCTAAAATGGAGAATTTGCTTACTGGCGTAACCGCTTGAGTGGAGATGCGTCTCATCACTCATGATAGATTTCGACACAAAATCGTTCTCTTCGTCATTGAGATTGAGGATGGTTTGACAGTCATTCACACGCGACTGGCGGTCAGCAGGCATTAACAGATGCACTGTTTGCACTTTGTTGTACAAAGATGTGTGAAATAGGAATAATATGCCATATACATAAAAAAAAGGTGACACGTCTGTGAAAATTACTAGCCCATAATTCTTTGGACAGCATCTACAAAATATTCTTATATCTTTTAAACGCTGGACTTAAACCGCATACCGAACGCATAATTGGTAGGATTTCAAGAAGAAAATCTATTGAGCAGTCCGGATTTCAAGAAGAAAATCAATTGACCAACTTTTCGTACTAAGACAGATATTGGAAAAGACTCGTGAATACGACTTCACGACGTATCATCTTTTCATAGATTTCAAAGCAGCTTACGACATCATAATTCAAAACCGATTGCCGATAAGCTAATAGGCTTGACGCGGACGACTATGCACAATGTGAGGAATGTCGTAAGGATTCAAAACTATCTGTAACGAGAGTTCGGCACCCTGAACGGACTGCGAGAAGAGGATGGACACTCATGTCTTCTCTTTAATATCTTTAATATTGCCCTTGAAAGTATTATCAGGGATTCAAGCATAAATGCTGGTGTACGAGGAGGACATAGACATTATTGCATCATCGCTGCCTAATTTGAAATAAGCGTTCGAAAGTATGGAAACTGCGTCAAAAAATATGAGCTTAGAAGTAAATGAAGCCAAAACTGATACGCTTTGTTCAGGTTCTTTGGACTAGATAGACACAATATGGGACAATATACACAAAATCGGTGGTTATAGGCCTGAAGTAATGAAGAAATTTAAGTACCTAGGAGTAACCATTGATCATGACAACCAAATTTCTGCAGAAATTAATCACAGAATCGGCTTTGTGCAATCACCTAAGGAGACGTCTTCTAGATAGGAGAACGAAGATTTATCTCAATTATTATTCCAACCATGAGTAGTGAAATCTGGTCACTCTGAGATGCGGATAAACAGAAGCACTTGATTTTTGAAAAGTGAATTCTGCAAAAAATCTTTGGTGTGATATGTGATAAAGGCGAATGGCGAAAAACGCATATCCGTCTGTAATAACCACGATAATGATCAAGAGACTGAGATAGGGAGACCACATATTATGGGCTAATACCGATTACCCACCCCAACAAATACTCTTTGGAAAGTGCCACAGACATAGAAGAAGGGGTCGCCCGCCGCTCAGATGGATTGTCGGGGTAAATGAAGGTACAGTTTTTTTGGGTTTTCGGGTATGGAGAACGCAGGCATGAAACCCGTCCATGGTTCTCCAGTCAGCAATGATGATGATAATTTGTTAAATTACTGACTTAAAATGAGCAGGAAATGCGAACAATTTTTATAAGGCGATTTCAAAACTTGACTGACAGTAGAAGCAGTGTTGCCAAGCCGAAAAACAAAGCTTTAGAAAATTTATGTAAAGGGTGTTTTTTTAGAGGTTAGGTTTTCAAGTTGCCACTACTTTTTTCGTAGATGGTCTTTTTGACAGCTGTCACTTGATTTATGCTCAGTTTGGTTTGCCATTTCATAATGAATAGACTTACACCTGAACAACGTTTGCAAATCGTGCAAATTTATTACGAAAATAATGGTTCGGTTCGCGCGACGCATCACAAGAAAATTTTGTTCAGCGATGAAGCTCACTTTTGGTTGAATGGGTATGTCAATAAGCAAAATTGTCGCATTTGGAGTGAACATAATCCACAAGCCATTGCTGAGACGCCGTTACATCCTCAAAAAGTCACTCTTTGGTGTGCTCTATGGGCAGGGGGAATCATTGGATGATGTGGACGACCTTTGGTTCCAACAGGACGGCGCTACGTGCCATACAGCCAACGCAACAATCGATTTATTGAAGGAAACTTTTGGTGAGCGCATTATCTCGCGCCGTGGACCTGTGGCGTGGCCTCCAAGATCGTGCGATATAACACCGCTGGACTATTTCTTGTGGGGCTATGTGAAGTCGCTTCTTTACGCAGATAAGCCCGAGACGATTGACGTCTTGGAAGAGAATATTCGGCGCGTTATTGCTGACATACGGCCCCATTTGCTGCAAAAAGTGGTCGAAAATTGGGCCTCTCGGCTGGAATTTATTCGAGCCAGTCGCGGCGGCCACTTGCCCGAAATCATTTTTAAAACATAATGGCAAACCCTTATCTTTATAATAAAGCTAAATTCTTGGCCATAACATTAAATTATATACGTTTTATTTCATCTTGAAAACCTAACCTCTAAAAAAACACCCTTTATTTGTGCGAGTATTTAAAAATACCGTTTTTTATTATAATCTTATTTAAAGTTTTCGAGTAGGAAAGGCTGGTCGTTAGTTAAGAGCTCAACTGGATAGAGTAGCTACGAGTAGAGATGCAATACATTTACACCCTTTAGTTGATTTAAGATACTTACAGTACTAAATAACTTTATATTGCAAAACGAAGTGTTAGATTTCCAGTTTTAAGTCCTACGTTATTGACCTCAATATCTACCGTTTGATTTCATTTGTCATTTCCAAAAAAGAAACCAATAAAAGAAACGGAGGCAATTACGCTGTCCTATGCTTCATACTCTAAGATCGACCGTGATAAAAATAAATATGCATATATACATACCTACATACATACACATATACATAAATATATGTAAGTAAATGGATTTATTATACTTGTACATTTTAATACACATCCAGCGTTCAATCAACGGTATTCACGAATACGAATGAAAGGCAAGACGACAAAATTTATGTGTACAAAATCAGTGGCTCAATGAAAGATACAAATTTTCATTTTCGTAGAATTTTAAGCAGTCGAAGATAAAATTCTCCATGCACTAAGAAACTGTCCAGTACAACTAGGAAATCATTCAAATTTAATGATATCAAAAACTCGGGGAAAAAATAGTCGGCACACGGCTTAGGTTGTTGGGATTGATTGCGCATTGCGAAAATTTGTTTACTGTTATTTAGCATTTTCGGTTACTTTTCGGTGGTCAATTTGTCAATTTAAGTGGCGGAGGACGACATTGTGTTGGCGCTTCGCTGCGTTTTAATTCCTACGAATAATTTGCATAATTAAATTATGAATTCTGACGCTTGTGCTGTTGTACTTAATTAAATTTTTTTTTTTGCGTGTACTAGCGCTCTTCCTATTAATATTTTTAATACTAATATTGTTAAATTTTGGTAATACTATATGTAGTTTTACACTCTGGTCCAAAAAATTTCACTTTTTATAAACAACAAGAATTCGCGTAGCCTCTTATGAAATGTTTTTAATTCTTTATAAAGGGTGGTTAAAGCTTAAGGGCCGATGTTGAATGTGAGCCACACCTAAATGTCAAATTTTTTTCTGCATTTCATTTGACATTTTTCAATTTCAGATTAACTCAATTTGAACCATGGAAAGATACACAATCGAGCAACGCGTTCAAGTTGTTCAGGCTTATTATGAAAACGGGCGTTCAAATCAAAATGCATATCGCGCACTTCGTCATTTCAGTGATGAGGCACATTTTCACCTAAGTGGATTCGTCAATAAGCAGAATTGCCGCATTTGCCGCGAATAATAACACAGGCCGACAAAATTTAACCAACATTCAGACCTAGAAACCAGACTATATATTTCCGAAAGTTTATGATGCGCTGAATCCAAATCTGGCCTCAGAATTGCTCTATCAGCGCTGGTTTTCGAGATATCCTAACCTAAAAGTGCAAAAAACCCCATTTTTGCCCATATTTGAGGTTATGTAGCCTTGCAGATGTTTTCTTTCACCAAAATTAAAGGATGGCATCTTTAAATACAATCCTTTTTTTTCAAATGGCGTTTTGTTTGCTCAAATATCATTTTTTTTCGCAGAGATATCGCATTTTGAAATTTTCATGTTTTTTTGTATTTTTTGCACTTTTAGGTTAGGATATCTCGAAAACCAGAGCTGATAGAGCAATTCTGAGGCCAGATTTGGATTCAGCGCATCATAAACCTTCGGAAATATATAGTCTGGTTTCTGGGTCTGAATGTTGGTTAAATTTTGTCGGCCTAGTTCCATTAAACACGAAAGATACGATTATCGTAAAAACTCAAACTAATAAATTAATTTTAGTTATCAATCCGAATTTTGCATGGACAGAGAAGCAGATATTAGTTTAAATTATTTCGGATACTTTTCCTTGTAGACTAGTGTAATCCAAGAGTGATTGCCGAAAAATCAATGCACCCACAAAGAGTGACTGTTTGGTGCGGTTTATGGGTCGGCGGCATCATTGGGCCGTATTTTTTTCCAAAATGAGGCCGGTCACGCAGTTACTGTGAATAGTGTTCGCTATCGTGAGATGATAACGAACTTTTTATGGCCCGAGTTGGAAGATATGGATCTGGATGATATGTGGTTTCAACAGGACGGTGCCACTTGTCACACAGCTAACGAAACAATGGCTCTTTTATGCGAAAAATTTGATGGCCGAATAATCTCACGTCGCGGCGATGTCAATTGGCCGCCAAGATCATGTGATTTGACACCGTTGGACTTCTTTTTTAGAGGTTATTCAAAAGAAAAAGTGTACGTCGATAAGCCAGTAACAATTCAAGAGCTAAAGTATGAGATAATTCGGCACATTAACGGCATAGAACCTCAATTATGCCTCAGCGTCATCGAAGATTTGGAGCATCGGATGGAGGTGTGCCGCTGAGGCCGCGGCGGCCATTTGGCCGATATTTTGTTCCATGCGATATTTTGTTCCAAAATTGTATTTTATTCAAAATCAATTCCGGCCCTTGAAACTTAACTACCCTTACAAGGTGACGCAAAATTAATAATACAATTTTGTTTTTGAATAACGCTCTTGCTGATGGAAATGTTCATTTTGACCTTTACGCGCTGCACTGTTTGTCTGTTTGTATACTGCAGTTGTCTAATTCCCCAGTGTCAAATATGATTGACGTACGACGTCAATCGCAAATATTATATACGAGTAGTATATCTCCCGAGAGCGTGATTAATTTAGTCAAGCATTGCCATATGGTGAAATAAATTTGACATTTGGATGAAAATAACTTTAATTATGGCGTCATTTTTGTTAATATATTTTGTTTGAGGTCAGAAAAGGATTTTCAAACAAAGAGCTAAGATTGACCTTTGTGTAAAACTTGGTAAAGGTATACCGAAATGCACAAGTTGAAGAATATTAATTAATAATCCTTAAGGAAAAAATGCATCATTTTATGAAAAATCTATGAAAATCATTGAATTGAAATTGGGAACTTCTCAGACGACTGTGTATAGCATGGGGGGTGATTTTTTGTTATATCGGTGCCGTATGAGCTGAGAGGCGACCTAAAAATCAATCTGATCCGTTTATTCGTGAATGAATTTCTGACAAAAAGGCCAATTATTTGATAGTGTAATATTTTTATTTTTACATTTTTTTATAAAGGGTTTTTCAATAAGGGCCGGTAGATGTTGAAATGGAATAAAATAGCGTTTGCTGTGTGGCACGTAGCGCCGTCCTGCTGGAACCACATGTCGTCTAGGTCCATATGGTTCAATATGGGCCATAAGAAATTGGAAGGGCCACCACGTCTACCGAAAAATGGGCACAATGCGCGCAACGTTTGCGTTAATGAACACTCATTTTGATAATAAAGTTTTGTCATTTGAACGTGCTGTTCAATCGTGTAACTTGCCATGATGATTTGGCATAAGCAACTGAATAATAAACAAAAGATTTGACAGATGTCACCAAAACAAAATGGCTTCCACAGGGTGCCAAAATCGGCCCGCGCCAATTGAAAAACCCTTTATAATAGTTATAAATTTATTTATTATTAGGTGCGCAACTAAGTTCTCGCTGTTTGTTTTCATAAAAATACAACTTTATTCTGGAAAAAGTGGTTACAAGTGAATCATCGAAAGTATTGCCAATCGCTGGCTACTACTTTTTCCCATCTTTTTGGTAGATCTCGTATACCGTCGCGGTAAAACTGTTCATCTTTTGAGGCTATCCACAGATCAAGCCATTTTCTTCATATAGTGGAACTATATGTATATTAGGGCGGGTCGATTTAAAAATCGCTCATTGCTCTGTGAAAATCATATTCTAGGGATCAAAATAAGAAACTTTGCCGAAGGAACCATACTTTAAAACGAATTCTGATGTCCCCCAATTTGGGTCGAACGAAAAATCCCACTTTGACCCATTTAGAGTGCTCCAATCGAGTCCAAATGTATGACCGACCCCCACTAACTTTGGACGGCCGATCCACTCATGCCAGTGGTACACCCCCTGGAACTCCCATGGGGGCTCCCCATACAAACATTTCAAAATATCACCATTTTTGGCCTTTACATGAAAAAATCAGCTAAATGGCTATGTTTTTTCTTTATTTTTATTTATTTATAATAATAATATCTATTTTTTCTCTTAAGAAATTTATTTAGTCAGAACATATGTAAATTAAAAAATTAATTTAAGTGAGTTATAGAAGAGAAACTTAAAAGTTCGACCCAAATTGCAAAGTTTCTTATTTTGATCCCTAGAATATGATTTTCACAGAGTAATCGGCGATTTTTTTGCCTCCCTACAAATCGACCCAGCCTAATGTATATATATATATAATTGGCGCGTACACCCTTTTTGGGTGTTTGGCCGAGCTCTTCCTCCTATTTGTGGAGTGCGTCTTGATATTGTTCCACAAATGGAGGGACCTACAGTTTCAAGCCGACACCGAACAGCAGATATTTTTATGAGGAGCTTTTTCATGGCTGAAATACACTTGGAGGTTTGTCATTGCCTGCCGAGGGGCGACCGCTATTAGAAAAATGTTTTTCTTAATTTTGGTGTTTCACCGAGATTCGAACCTACGTACTCTCTGTGAATTCCGAATGGTAATCACGCACCAACTCAATCGGCTACAGCGGCCGCCTAAAATATTAGATAGTAGACGGAATATTCTCTCCCTCACTTTCGTTTCCGATTTGATAAGTGGGGCGATTGAATCCTCACCGTCACTCGAGAAAATTAATTTGAATATTCCTTAACGAAGCTTACAAAGTCAAGATATTTTCTTGTTATGGATGGTTGGCACTAATTTTGCCTCCAATGCTCTGTTTTCTAGAACTTTGAGGAAATTTAATTCGCTTTAAAACCACATTGAACTTGATTTTACTTAAGAGTACTACTTGAAAATGTGACTAAATGAATTGTTTAAGCATTTTCTAATGTTCTGTCTTTGGTTCTTCCTATTAGCGAAAAGTTTGGTTTTTTTTGGATTAGAGAGTGCATTTAAAATGCTGTTGCTGATTGTTCGCACATCACTGGTCGGAAGATTTCATTCGACACACGATTTGTGTGCTATTTTTTTGATTTCGTTTTTTTTTTTGCAAATTAATTTATGTGCTATGTAGTCAAGATCTCTTTTTGATAAAATTATCTTAAATTGTATGCTTAAACAGAACAGATAGAGTCTTTGGCTAATCAGAGAAAGTGAAAATACAATATCATAATCTCAAGTTATCCAATGGCTGAGCTTCTGCGTATTGTATAAAGTTATGGTATTTCTACTATGGCCAATCTTACTTTAAAGTCTATAATCGAGCATCTTTGGCTACGTAAGCAAATATGATAATCAGGCTATGTTGATTCTTTTGACAATGATCTTTGTTTTAATATAGAATATCAGACAGGTTCTTAGAAATTCGATACAAATCAAATGTGATACGTGAGATATTTAGCAATTTCTATTATTTTGGCAATTTCTATTAATGTTGCCTATTTGACTTTTTCTTATTTCTTTTTTGAGTTGGCGTTACGCACAGAAATGCCAATAGACTAAGAGCCCGCGACGCCCAAACCTTCGTTAAATTATAAAAGTTGGAAATTTTTCTATATACGTCTCCTGTACAGGTATAAGCAAACCCAGATTATTAAACCTGGGTCGCGGTGGCTTTGGCAGGTAACAGGTAGTAAAGGTGAGTAAAATTGAGTCTCAAATTTGTAATAGTATAAAGCTTAGTTTTTATACATTTCAACTTACAATCATATCAGAAACTGCCTCGTCCATTGGCGGACACTTAGGGCGGTAACAACCCCTCCCCAGACACCCCAACATTCTAATTATTTATAAATCTACTTTCGTCATAGTATAAAATCTAATTTTTATATATGTTATTCAGAGATCTATAAAAATAATGTTTTCACAATCCCCAGACAGTTTCGATGGTTCCCCTATCTTCCCAGACATAATGAAGTCCACTCCAGGCGTGAGCGCGATGAATATATATGTACGTTGGCGCGAGTGAAATAGTAAATTTTTAAAGGAGAACGCAGAAAAATTTTCATATTAACAAATTATTAAATCAACAATACAATAATGCGATTTTTATTGAGTCAAGTGGAGATCTACGAAAGTTGTAAATATCAATCGAAAATTTTTTCTAGTATTGTGCAGAAAAAAATACGAAAAATCGACAGCTGATGGTAAAATTCTAGAAGTTTAAAGAAGCTCTTGTAAACTTTTTTATTTTACATTGGGCTACTGATGAAATGGCACCATTTATTGGTAACACTTTAATTCACATAAACTTTAGAAAATGTCATTCTTTCATTGTTAATGATTCCCGGAAAGTTTTATCAAGTATTAATGAAGAATTGTCATGCCCGGAACATGAGGAAGCTGATACCAAAATTATATTTCATATCTGTAATTACAACTTTGAAGCAAATATAGTAATTCGAACTGTTGACACTGATATTGCCGCTATAATGCTTGCTCATTTACATCGCTTAAAAAATGATTCGACCATTTGGATGCTGACGGGTACTGGAAACAATGTGAGGTACGTGAATCTAACAAAGATACACGCCCAGTTAGGAGAATCCATTTGCCGAAGCTTGCCTGGTTTTCACGCAATAACAGGGTGCGATTACAACCCGGCATTATTTAGAAAGGGAAAACTAAGACCTTACAAACTATTAAAAAAAAACGATGAATTCCAAAAAGCTTTTATAAAGTTCGGCGAAAATAAGTTATAGAGACAGCAGTGAACAGAAGAACATTTTCAATAGTATTCAGAAATATATATGCAGTGTATATAATGTTCGGAATGCAATTGATGTCAATTCTGCTCGAGCTCAGATGTTTATAGACTCATACAAAGTTTCCGACATTAATGAGGCTTTCAATCGAAAAAAATTGAGAAACTTTGATGCTAGCAGTTTACCACCTTGTGAAAATGAGCTACTACAGCATTTTTTATGAGCTAATTATATTTGTACGATTTGGAACAATGCTCACTTAAGAAAACCTACTTCACATAAACCTGAAAATAATGGCTGGGTACTGGAAAATGATCAATACCATTTTAAATGGTTTGAAGGAGATCAGCTACCTACTTATGTCAGTGATTCTCTACAAACTTTGTCAGGTATGTTATAATGTTCACTGTTTATGAAGAAATTATCAATCATTCATAATTATTCTAACTTGCTTTAATTATTACAGAAGCTGATGAAGACGATGACATTCATGAGGACAAATCCGCAGAATGGAGTAGCGGTGATGAAGATAATCGAGATACCGACGAGGACGATGAAGTTGATTAAATATTTTTTTTTGATTTAATAATAATGTTTGACACATTATATTTTTACTTTGTATTGTAATGGCTATAATTATAAATATAATTGAAATCTTTTTCGATTGGTTCAATTACGATCTAAATTATTCTCTCTCCTTACAGTAAAACTAACATGCATACAAATTTATCTTCTTAACTTTAAACTTCTAGAATTTTACCATCAGCTGTCGATTTTTCGTATTTTTTTCTGCACAATACTAGAAAAAATTTTCGATTGATATTTACAACTTTCGTAGATCTCCACTTGACTCAATAAAAATCGCATTATTGTATTGTTGATTTAATAATTTGTTAATATGAAAATTTTTCTGCGTTCTCCTTTAAAAATTTACTATTTCACTCGCGCCAACGTACATATATATTCATCGCGCTCACGCCTGGAGTGGACTTCATTATGTCTGGGAAGATAGGGGAACCATCGAAACTGTCTGGGGATTGTGAAAACATTATTTTTATAGATCTCTGAATAACATATATAAAAATTAGATTTTATACTATGACGAAAGTAGATTTATAAATAATTAGAATGTTGGGGTGTCTGGGGAGGGGTTGTTACCGCCCTAAGTGTCCGCCAATGGACGAGGCAGTTTCTGATATGATTGTAAGTTGAAATGTATAAAAACTAAGCTTTATACTATTACAAATTTGAGACTCAATTTTACTCACCTTTACTACCTGTTACCTGCCAAAGCCACCGCGACCCAGGTTTAATAATCTGGGTTTGCTTATACCTGTACAGGAGACGTATATAGAAAAATTTCCAACTTTTATAATTTAACGAAGGTTTGGGCGTCGCGGGCTCTCACTCTACAAATAAATAGAGAATTTAGTAAGCCATTATTACCCGCTGATTACAGAATTCAAACTTTACTGGTCATCCGAAGTGTGTTAAGTTTTCTAAGGCACTTCCTGACCAGTTTAAATTTACAGCCTTAGTGCTCTTAGCCTAAATTGTGCAAATGTCCCCATTTGTAATCGAGTTATAATTTTCAATTTGAAAAAATAATATCACTTGACAAATTTCTAAATATTTTTCGTTTGCTGCACGCATCACAGCATTATATTTCACTTCTGAATTAATTTCTACATTTGTATTAAAGCAAGGCCGCTGTAGCCGAATGGGTTGGTGCGTGACTACCATTTGGAATTCACAGAGAGAACGTAGGTTCGAATATCGGTGAAACACCAAAATTAAGAAAAACATTTTTCTAATAGCGGTCGCCCCTCGGCAGGCAATGGCAAACCTCCGAGTGTATATCTGGAGAAGGAGCTCGGCCAAACACCAAAAAAGAGTGTACGCGCCAATTATATTTATATATATAACCCTCCTCAATAGCTTTGGTGAACTAAGTTATTCTCAAACACGTTTCGTGTCATCGCCACCTCAAAATATCACACTTATGTAATTACTAATTTTAAATTGGTGGCAACCCTATACAAAAATAAAAATAAATCTGAAATAAAACTTTCTCAAACGGTTTTCGTTTGATACCTATGTTGTTGTAGTTAATATAATTCAGTTTGTAACTATGGTATTTATTAGTTTAAATTATTTAGAGGCAATCCTATTTAGGTGGCAATCCTATTTAAAAATATACCTTTATTGAATCGCATTTAATTAGCAAAATATTCTCCATATTGTAGTATATTAATTTAATTAGTTCATTTTAATTTTTAGGTGGGTGACAACCTTATTTAAAACTTTTCTGCACTGTGATCACCAGGGCATCTCAAAATATGTTCCAGCAAGCTGATGAAATATACACATGTTTGAGAAAAATTTGAGCTAAATTCTTTTTAAAACACTCTTTAGCATATTTTGCAATAAATGGATATTTCATTACATTTTTTTTATAACTAGTAATAACAGTTTCTGTAATCTGGCAACACTTCGTTGAAAATGAAATTAATATGAAAGTGTAGATTCACAGCGTATTTATAATATTATAAAGCTTATTTTGCGGAGGAAGGGAATAGATGTTTCGGCTGCAAGAAAAAAAAATTGTCAAAAATACCATACAAATATACCAAAATTCAATGGGATTTAAATTTACATATTCGAAAGTTTTCTAAATATTTCGATTAAAAAGCTTAGAATTTTGGCGAAAAATTGTTGAATTTTTTTTAATTTACACAAAGTTTGAAATTTGGATTTTTGTAGGAGAATGGACTATGTATACTTTCATAAAACATTATCAAAATTAGGTAAGAAGCAAATATATTGCCAAAACTTGTCAGTGAGACCCTGTGCTATAGTTATTTAGAGCACTGTATATACAATTTAAAGGAGTATCTCAGGACCTATTAGGGGTTTAAAAACATTTGTGGAGCATTTATTCAGAATTTATTGGCATATTTTAAGCGCTTAAAATAACTGTTTAAGAGCATATTAAAAAAAAATGGCAACGGTTCCCAAGTGTTGCGTGTTGACAAGCTGAAAAACCATCAGACTTCTTTGTTTATGCACCAAATGACATAACGAAAAATATTGTGCACCCATATTGTAATAGAATATTATTGATTCGTTGTGTAGCCCGAGCATATATATGTATATAATTGGCGCGTAAACCCTTTCTGAGTGTTTGACCGAGTTCCTCCTAATTTTTGTGGTGTGCGCCTTGCTGTTGTTCCACAAATGGAGGAACCTACAGTTTCAAGCCGACTCCGAACGTCAGATATTTTTTTGAGGTGCTTTTTAATGGCAAAAATACAGTCGGAGCGCCCGCTATTAGAAAACACTTTTTCTTCATTTTGGTCTTTCATGTAGAAGATTAGCCTAGCAAAAATGGGTAATGGAATCCAGAATAATAAATTGGCTTTATACAACGTAAGTTAGGCCAAATCTCTACTTTGGTATTGTAGTATGGTGCAATGCGCTTCAGAAGGGTGTGAACATTAAAAGGGATGACAAGGTGCAAAGATACTTATCAGTGCTCATAACTGGTCAAGAACACCAACGAAATCATTATATGCGACACTAAATTTTCTTCTAGTAGATCTGCAGGCAAAAAATATCACTGGCAGTGCGCCAATAAGGTTGAAAACTTAAAATATGTGAGTAAACATGGGTCACGGGCACGGTGGAATCCTTGCTGGTATTTCGGAGCTTCCCGGACTGGTGAACTATGCACTCCAGCCTACAATTGTTATTAAAACGTTTCGAATCCTACTACCTTTAAGGAAAAAGTGGGAACGGAACGATGTAAGATAAGTTGAGTCCATCCATGTATACACAAATGGCTCAAAGCTCAAGGGTAGGGTGGGCGGAGGTGTACCTTTTGAACATCTGGAGTTCTCCTTCAGTTTTCGGCTTTCCGATTACTCCAGGAACTTTCACCATGAATTGATGGCAATAATAAATGCCAACATACTTGTACATTATGGTGTGATATCTGGAGATGATATCTAAACTTTCATTGATAGCCGGATTGCTTTATAATCTCTCCTAAAGCAGTCGACAACCCCCAAGATAGATGTGAAATGCCGCATATCTCTTAACGAGATGGCTGTGCCAAAGGTAACATGGGTTCCTGGCGATTGCGGCATTGAAGGGACTTGCGAGACTTGGCACCATGTTGACTGATGTGTACGCATACATTTCATACCTTTACAGAGTTGTAAGCTATTTATTTTTGCGAAAATTGTAAGGGCAACTGATGAAAGTTGACGTAATGAAGTCACCTGCAGAACCGCCCTACGGTTGTGGCCTGCTCCCAATGCTAAATGCACAGAATTTCTGCAAAGCCAAAATAAGTGTAAGTTTAGCACAATGGATCATTTGTAATTAGTCTCTGCTTAATTGGCAGACACGCCCAGAAGATGGGCTGGTAGACACATTAATTCTGCAGAAGTTGTTTAGATGATGAAGAGGAAGAAACGACTTTGCACCTTCTGTGCTTCCTTCGTACTCTATCCAGACTCAGGTTCACAACTTTAGTTAGACAATTCTTCAATGAGTTGGAAGATCTCCACTCGGTAGAAATCAGGGACCTTCTAAAGTTTCTGCCGAATCACATTGACTTTAGGAGAGGAAAGAATATGTTCGCTACGTGGCATCCCATTGGGTTATGAGTCTTAGTGTGCCCAAAGTGGAGAACCGCTAAAAACTAATCTAACCTTTCCTAACACACCGATGGCGCAGGATAGTATTCGTAATGGTCCAATTCATAGCCCAAAAATTATCATGTTTTAGAAACACTTTTTATTAACACTTTGTTATACAGGAAAGAGAAGGCATGTGAACCGATCCGAATTCGAAAAGTGCAGCAGCTTAGAACGAATATATTTCTCTAGATTTTACGCTTAACGAAACGTACTCGTACGTTTCCCTCCATAAATGCAAAGTATTTCAAACCATTTTAAACCATTAAGTAAATATAATTCCGGCCTGGAGAAACAATTTTTGAACACTTAACTGGGTACCACTTATACTTAATTGCAATCACAATACTGTTAGTATCACAGAATTTAATTTAATTTGACGCTATAAAACTCATTTTTATTGCACATTTGCCCGAAAAACCATACTTTCAAATCAACCCAGTTACTGAGTTTTTGACAAAAATTTACATCTTACGGTTTCACGATCAGTTGTTAATTGATTAACGCCGCGAATAAACTTGCTTTAAATTTATTTATACACGAATGTATACTTGTACGTGCGTATGTATAAATATAAGCATCTACCTGATCGGCGGCGAGGCATTAAAATCGTGTAGGAGTTGCGGCGTTCGAGTGCAAAAGTGCCAAGATGCGCGCAAGATTATACATAAAATCGAGTAATAAAAGCTCGAGAACTTAGCGAACGACGCTAATTATTGCCAATTGCGATTGGCGTTCAGTCCATCGATCTGTCGATCGAGCGATGCCTTGCAATTGTCGTTGTTTATCGCTGCCGACAATGTAACGGCGTGTTAATAAGTTGGCATTCGAAACACGGCGACGGTGAAACATTTTAATGAATCATTGGAATTTTACGCTCGCGCAGTGCAGTACAACTCCCATTCCAACTGCCAACAAAGGCGCATCTACCTAAGTAGTGGTCGTATTTTGCCACTTCCCGTGGGGATGTGAGCAATTAACAAAAGTCATTGACGATTGACTGATATTTATGTAGTCGTCAATTCGAACTACGAACAATGTGTACTCGTACATATGTATGCACACATAAAGTCACATAGTTGATCAAATATCTAAACGATCGATAGTTTGCTGAGAAAGAATTACCTGTAAGCAGCTTCACGTGCAGTGGCGCACGGTGCGCAGTGCGAGGCATTTGCTCAAGTGCTATATTGTCACTTTTTATCAACATCATAATGTAACTTAATCACTTGAGATCAATTTAGCGTGGCCCCAAAGTAGGCGAACGCCATGTCTTGTATTTTGCTTGATGGGCTTGCTCGTCTCGTAAGCCTAGATGTCGTCGGCAGTGATGTGAAATGGCTCGCGACTCACCGCCAGTGATTGCTATTGGAATTGTTATGCTGGCTACAAGAAGGTAACTTGTTTTAGATGATTTTGCAGTAGTAAAATGCTGGTAGAGTTGCTACTTCGATTTTTCCACAATCGTTTTCTTTAACAACTGGCACAGTGTTTTAGTTTACTAAAAAGGTACTTAAAAAATATTTTCACGCGTCTTCTTCTTCTTCAATGCATCAATAAAATTCGCTTTCACACAAATTAAAAAAAACCTGTTTAAGACTGGGAGAAAATTATATAATATTATAGCTCAAAGCAACTTAATTGAGGCATATATGTATACCTGACTCCAAAAAGTGGAATTTTAGAATTTTAGTAGATTTATTCCTTTCAATCATCACTACTTTAATTAAAATCATACCTTACACAACCCTCTATAATTAATCTAGCTACAGTGCTGATCGGAGTGTGCAGGCAATTTGTGGATGCCGCGCCAAAAAAATTGCCCGTCTTTGGCCGCAAACCAATCATCGAGCCATTTTTGGCTTCTTCGTGAGAATTGAAGCGCTGCTCGGAAAGTGCGTGGCCCATCGATGCAAACAAATGATAGTCGGAAGGCGCCAAGTCTGGTGAGTAAGCCGCATGCTCCAGCGGTTCCCAATCGTACGTTCCCACCAATTACCGGGTCGCTCCGGTTCGATGTGGCGGTGCATTGTCATCAAGAAAAACTACTTTGTGACGCTGTTCAAATCGGCTAATTGTCGTTGGTAGTGTGCACCGTCAACTGTTTCACCTGGTTTTACTAGCTCGTACCAAATCATACCACGCTGATCTCAAAAAACGCACAGCAATGCCTTGCGGCCGAAGCGATTTGGTTTGGCCGTTACGGCCATACGATCGTTTACGCTTGGGATTGGAGAAATACACCCATTTTTATCACCCGTAACGATTCGATGCAAAAAAAGATTTCCTTTTGAACCAGGAGAGCAGCATTTCACAAGTGGTTTTTCGATGTCTGCAAATCGTAGTTTGAAGGCACGAAATTCGACATTTTTAAGAGCGACAAAAATGCATTGTTGTATGAAACGTAACAAACAATGAACTGAATATTGTTGACAGATGACAGACGAAAAAAACAAGTTATTTGGGTTTAAAAATACTCCTAGCGACATCTATGGATTAATAGCTGAAAGTCTCATTTCATAGGTATACACCGTATCATTCTTCACCCACGAGGATTGATTGAGAGCTGAACGTCACTTTTCTTATCTACAATATCAGTTACATTTTGAATTACTCTTCTACTCAGCCTCGTAAGTTTTTTAAATACTTCTGGATACTGGAATACTGGATTAATTTTTGATCTGTGCATTCCCACAATTGCCACACCGTGTAAACTCTACTGGCGTCACATATTGCAATTTGTTGTTTCACTCCTTAGCTTTATGACAATTTCCGCACGTTGACTAGCGCTTCCTTCACGATCAGAGCTGATCGCCTTCTTGTGCCTGTGCTGTGACATGTTCTCTGTCAATTAGTTGACATTTGTAACTGTTTGTCCGGCCGTTTGCGCCTTTTAATTGACAATATTTATGAACACGTACGCAATTTTGAGATCGAAAATGAAACGTGCTCGATCGGCCGTTGCCTAGTGGATGATCCACAGCTGCAGCAGCTACGCATTATGATGGGCAATACTGGTATTAGCCAAGTTAACACATTCTCATGGTTGCAAGCTCTTCTTTTTCCATCTTCGTTCTTTATGCTTTGTTTGTTCTATGGCATATTGTCATTTCTCAATTTTTAATTGACATTTGGTATTTTTGTGGCTTTTGCCGCTGACCGCCAGACAATGGCTAGAGCGCTTAGGCTAAAACCTCTATGATTCTACTTTCAGTCGGATGTGTGCATGTGTAGGCTCGCCAATGTTTATTGCGTGCAATTATTTTAATCAAAATTGCTGACAAGTTTTTTAACATTCACATAAAATGAAGACTCTATAATGCAATCGTCATGTGCTTGTGAATAGTGTATGTACATGTACACACACGCACACATGCTTGGCTACAAATGCTTATTCATATGCCGTTTGCTATTCGGTCTTTACTCAATGCGCATTTTTGTGTGTGCGTCGGCTTATTTAATTAAATTAACTTTAATGGCTTATGAATTATTTTCTAGCTTTTTTACGAATCGTTTCTTTTTTTTCTATTCACATATATAGCTTTTTAAACTTAGATATGCATGTGTGTGTGCGTGCTTTTAAATCGCTTGCCATTTATGACAGTACGACTAAGTTAGCTTGGCCCGGTCGTACAGGTTCCATTTGCGACAAATTTCCATTTAGTTTATTTATTTTTGTTTGGATTTGTCTCTAGGGGTACCGCTTCTCTATTTAATACTTTGTCATATAATGGTTTAATTGAGTTTTATAGTCGTACATATGTATGTGATAATAGTTGTGCCAAAAAAAAAAAAAAAAACGAAAAGCACATTTATAAAACTGTTTGTATGCAAGTGCTAAGGGGCGAGACACTATTTTGAGATGAGTTTCAAGTTCAAACAGGCCTTGTTACAAAATTAATGTTAGTTCGCTGCTCATCATTTCTTGGAGAAAAAACTAGGTTTAGTTAGGTAACTGAAGTTATATGCAACATCAAATTGATTTTACTTCCTTATTCTTATATTTGTTTAGCTGTAATATTTTATTTAAGTTAAGCTACTTGATGAGTTGGCGGCCGCAGTAGCCGAATGGGTTGGTGCGTGATTACCATTCGAAACTCACAGAGAGATCGTTGGTTCGAATCTCGGTGAAAGCAAAATTAATAAAAAACATTTTTCTAATAGCGGTCGCTCCTCGGCAGGCAATGGCAAACCTCCGAGTGTATTTCTGCCATGAAAAAGCTCCTCATAAAAATATCTGCCGTTCGGAGTCGGCTTGAAACTGTAGGTCCCTCCATTTTGTGGAACAACATCAAGACGCACACCACAAATAGGAGGAGGAGCTCGGCCAAACACCTAACAGAAGTGTACGCGCCAATTATTTATTTTTTTTTTTACTTGATGAGTTTAGATGTAGTAATTTTATCCTAAGCGAATATTTTTTTTTGCCTTAACTTAGCATCACGGGCTAGCTACGAGAATACCATGTGCTGGAGCAAATTATTGCAGTTTTTCCGAAGGCTTCTTAAGACATCAGCTTTTTAAAATATCACATGATGTGACGTTTAAACATTTGACTTTATACAGCCGTTTTAGAATTTTACAAGTACATACCACCTTGATCAAAAAGTTCCCGGAATATATTTGGAAATTTCAAAATACAAGTGCCTTCAAAAAACAAGTTCAATACATTATTATTATCGCCTTCAAAGTACTCCTCATTAACTGCAATGCACTTATGTCAGCATTTTATCCAGCTCTCGAAAAATTTCTGAAAATCTATTTTTCGGCTGTTAAAACGCGTTCCCCATAGTGGCTTTTCGACTCGATCAAATAGAAAAAATCGCGGGGAACCATATCAGGTGAAATAAATGGCTGATGGATGGTATTCGACTCGCTCTTGGCCAAAAATTCAGCAGTTCTTTTCCCACAAATCCTTTTTTTTTGGCGAATTCTACATGTAAACGTCTCATAACACCCAAATAATAGTCCTGATTAACTCTCTGACCTTCCGGCGAAAATAAGTGGTGTACAATACCGTTACTGCTATGTTATGCATAAAAACTGTGAACATGGATTCTTTTTTTGACAGAAAAATACGTGGTTTTTTGGTTTTTGACCGTTCGGAACTCATCACTTATGCGCCTGATATTTGGATGGCGTGTCGTACTCTTAAACCCACGTCTCGCCTCCAATAATGTTTTGTTTGATGAATGTTGGGCCGAATTCCTCAGATATCATGTCTTTGGTGATATCAACGTGGTCCTTTTTTTCCATAAAATTCATTCAAGGACCAACTCTGAGGCAACATCAAGCCCAGATCATTAACTACAATGTCCTGTATGGATCCATAAGCCATATTCAAGCCCTTTGCCAACTCTCTAACGGTAAATTCGCTGTTATTGATCCACTTTCTTTCACTTTATAAATGTTTTAATCAGTTTTTGATGTTGTTGGCATGCCACTACGTTTGTTATACTCGTTGTACTCTTGATCGCTTTTAAAGCGTTCGTGCCCCTCGTTAACGGCTGTCGACTGTTTTCTTTAGAGTATCATTACCGAAGGAGTTTTCAAATATTTGTAAGGTTTTCGCCCTTTTGAATTCTATCTTAACTCAGAATTTAATACAAACTTTTTATTGCAAATTGAAATCCATGTTTTAAAAATGTAAAAAATCTAAAAAATCTAGAAGAGGTAGATTTACTCAAAACGGTGCAACTTTCACAAATGTCAAGCAATGGAGATAAAATTTTAGTAGGAATGTTAATCCCAGATGTGGCTCAGTGAACATAGACCGTCACATAGCGCTCGTTCAAGGAACTTTTTGATCAAAGAATACCCAGAATACAATACTCGTGGAAGCCAAGTGGTATTAATGGAAGAGCTCCTGCGAAAACATAAAGAATTTCGTTGCTTTACAGATTTTTGAGAAATGAAACTGAACAATTAGCAACGAGAAGGTGGCCAAATTCTTCGGCTTGCACATTAAATGTCCGATATAGAACTGCTGAGCACCGCTATCGTCATTTCAAGAGGTTTTAAGAAAAAACAGCGCACACTAATTAATCATTTCATACTCATTTAAGGGATTAAGGGGTCCTGGTGGGCTAGAGCTCGAAAATTTTGGGTATTTTCATAATTTTTTTTACAATAAAAAAGACGAAAAAAGATTTTTAAATTTTTTAGGCTTTTTATTTAACTTCTTTTGCATACAAAAACGAAAAAAAAAAAATTTTGAATAGGTTTTTTTTAGATAACACCAGACCGAAAAAAGTCGTTTCGATATAAATGAGTTTAAAGTTTGAGGTACAGGAGCGTGCGGACCACTCTCTACCTAGTTAATGAGCTGTTGTTGTTGTTGTTGTTGAGGTGGCTGAACATTACTTAGCTGAGAATGCTCCTAATTAGTGACCAGCACCGTTTTAATACCACTATCTCGTGAGATGATGAGATGTTTTTTTTTTTTTTCCAAGTCAGATCCATTTAGTGAGGTCCAAGTAGCAAATCCTTTATCTCGATGACTGAGATCTCCTTAATTTGCTGTAGGAAAGGCTTACCGAAGGATCGGAGTCGTGCCCTGGCTAGTCCCGGACATTCACATAAATAGTGGAACAGACTTTCCTTCGCCCCTTCCGCTTGACAGCTTCTACAGATAGGATTGAAGGGTAGATTGAGTCTGGCTGCATGATCCCCTACTTTCCAGTGTCCTGTAAGGGTTGCAGTGATACGTGAAATGTTTGGCCGAGAACATCCTAACAGGTCATTCGTCCTTTGGATTTTATATGACGGCCATGTGTTTTTTGTTATGATACATGTAGGTATTTGCTTCCATCTTCTTTCGGCTAAAGCATGATAGTGTGAAGCAATAGATGCTTTTAGTGTGTTCAGTGGGGTGGAAACTGCCACCGCCTCTGCTATGTCTAGTGTAGAGCCCTTTCTTGCTAGCTCATCCGCTATCTCATTGCCTCGTATGTTCCTATGACCAGGAACCCATATCAGGGTAATTTCAAGCCAATGGCTGAGCAGTTTCAGCTCCTCTCTACACTGTAGGACCAGTTTTGATGAAATGTAGTTGGAGTCTAAGGCCTTAATAGCTGCTTGACTGTCTGAGAAGATAGCTACTCTTGCGCCAACTACCTTGCAGAGTTCTAGGGATTTGCATGCTTCTCTGATCGCTAAAAGTTCTGCCTGGAACACGGTGGCATAATCAGGAAGACGAATTGATTGAGATAGGTTGAGTGGCTCCGAATGGAAGCCAGCTCCCACACCACAGTTCATCTTAGAACCATCGGTATAAATTTCGATGTCGTATCTTCCAATCACCTCTCCTTTGCTCCACTCGGCTCTCGGTGGGAAACGTACCGTAAAGCCTTTCTTGAAGTTTAGGTCGGGGACTGAGTAGTCTGATCCGTTTTTGAGTAGCGGGGGTCCCTGTAGGAGGATCTTACTGTGACCATACGACCTTGTTGTCCAGCTTCCTATGTCTCTGAGTCTCACCGCGCTGCAAGTAGCTATTGTTTTAATGTGTAAATCTAATGGCAATAGATGTGTTAGTACATTGAGCGCTTCAGTAGGACTGGTGCTAAGCGCTCCTGTAGTTAGGATACACGCTGTTCTTTGTATCTTGTTCAGCTTAGTTTTGTTGTATTTCCTTTCTGTTGCAGGCCACCAAACCAGTGCCGCATATGTTAGTATTGGCCTTACAATGGCTGTGTAGGACCAGTTGGATAATTTTGGTTGGAGACCCCATTTTTTTCCCAACATTCTCTTACACGTGTAAAGTGCTATATTTGCTTTCTTTACCCTGTACTCTACATTGGACTTCCAGCTGAGTTTGGGGTCCAGGATAACCCCTAAGTATTTTGCCTGTTTGGTTAGCGTGAGGCTGACGCCGTTTAGTTTTGGGAGATTAAAGTTTGGCACCTTGGTTTTCTTGGTGAATAGCATCAGTTCAGTTTTTCTCGGGTTTACGCTTAAACCACAGTCCGTGGCCCAATTGCTGAGTAATACCAGAGCTCCTTCCATAATCTCACTGATTGTGGTTGGAAACATTCCTGAAACCATAAGCACTATGTCGTCCGCGTACGCCACCACTTTAATTCCCTTTTGGTTAAATTTGGTGAGGATGTTGTTGGCGACTAGTAACCACAGTAGAGGGGATAAGACTCCTCCCTGAGGGCTTCCCCTGTTGACAGAGCGTTTTATCGTGCTGCTGCCTACCTCACCGATGATTATTCTAGTTTTGAGCATGTTCTCTATCCATTCGTTGAGCCCTATGTCTATGCCTAACATGCTAAGAGCCTCAATTATAGATCTTGTTGTAACATTGTTGAAGGCCCCCTCTATGTCGAGAAAAGCGACTAGTGAGTATTGCTTGTATTCTATGCTCCTCTCAATCGCACTTACAACCTCATGAAGAGCTGTCTCTGTGGACTTTCCTTTGAGATAGGCATGTTGAGATGGTGAGATCGTCGAGTCTGTAATCTTTTCCCTGAGATATACATCCAACAATCGCTCAAGAGTTTTGAGGATGAAGGAGGATAGGCTGATGGGTCTGAAATCTTTCGCTGTGTCATGACCACGTCTACCAGCTTTAGGGATAAAGATTACCTTAATGAGCTGTAGAAGCTATAACAATGGGAATTTCCGCATGAACATTTCACAGTATATTCTTAAGATACTATACTTTCGAAATATCGAAAAAAAACAAAAAATCGATGTTTTGAAATTTCTAGACCATCGGCGCCCCTTAATATATTCAAGTCCCGATGGTATTATGCCCGCATAATTGGGAGAATCGTTGAATGTATCGTGTAGATCGTGGATTCATCCCATCTCCGTAATAGTGTATAATCTCAACTGATGGAAATTCTCAAGGAAGATATTTTTGTATGGGTTTTTCAGTAAGAGCGCTTCAACTTTTGAACTTTTTTGAATAAAACACAAACGGTTTGACTTTTTTAACTAATTTTTTTTTTATTATCGAGTTTGAACATATATATTTAAGTGTGAAATTCGATTTCTTTTGCATGACCACCGCGTGCACGTTTTACGAAGTCCAATCATTGAACCCAATTTTCGACTACTCTTTTGCATAAATCGGCCGAAATTCCAGCAATTTCGCGTTCAATATTGGCTCTGAGCTCACAAATCGTCGCCGGCTTGTTACTGTAGACCAATGACTTCACATAACCCCAAAACGGGACGGCTTGTTAAATGGACCGTAAAATGGCGGTAATGCTCTTAAAGTAGCCGCAACAGACCGATTATTTTCATAAAAAATTTGCTCAATTTGCAATCGTTGCTCAAGTGTTTAGCGTTCCATGATGAAATGTATACTAATGAAGTTTACAAATGACAAGCGAAAAATAAAAAATATTGCGTCGTTCGCCCTCCCTATCGGAAAAAAGTTGAAGCGCACCTATTGAATAACCCTATACTTATACGAGTATATCCAAGGCGGGAAAGAACTCTCATACCTCCCCAAGAGATTTCTTTTTCTTCTGAAAAACCAAAACAGCTGTTTTAGTTTTACTTAAAAAACGATTTCCTTTCTAGTGAAAACGAAATACAAGCACGCCTGAAATAAAGGCAAAAGGTTAATATCAGCGTTGCAGATAATTGTTAAAACTATAAGTGAGCTTTTTGGGTATAAAAACTTTACAGTAGCTGCCTCCCTTTATATGGAAAGGTGCTTACCAAAGTAATATTTAATTCAATATTTAATGCTATAGAAAAAGTTAAGGTTGAAACTAATCGATTTATATCGTAAAGGGTGCTACATAATACAGGTGGCCATCACAGCCGAATGAGCTGTTGCGTGACCAACATCCGGTAGTGCCCAAGCTTCAAACCCATTATGACTATGATACCCCAAATGCTAGAAAAAGCAGGCCACTCCATTTGTGGAACAACATCAAGACGCACACTACGGCAGTACTCTTTTCAATAAAGCTTTTTCACAGATCCTACTGTCAAACTAAATACATAAATTATTTCAGTATTCATTGACATTTCATCATGGGAAGGCTTGCGCCTCAAAAACGTTTACAAATCGTTCAATTGTGTTATGAAAATCGACGCTCTGTAAAAAGCGCGCTCAAGCCAACTTATGGTGCTTAGCGATGAGACCCATTTCTGGCTTTATGGCTACGCCCATGAGCAAAACTGCCGTATTTTGGTTGAAGAGTGACCCGAAGCCATTCAAGAACAGCCATTACATCCATTGACGTTTCGCACCAGTGAATTAGCCGCCAAGATTGTGTGGTGATATCCCACCTTTGGACTTTTTCTTTTGGTGGTATGTAGAGTCTAAATACTTTGTGGATAAACTAGCTTTGATTGAGACATTATAAGCCAATGTTACTAAAAGTATTCATGAGATACCGACCGAAGTTCGCCAGTGAGTCATTCAAAATTTTTGGTTATGGTTGGTCGAATTACGGCACAGTTGAGGCAAACATTTGAAAGGGATTATCTTTAAAAAATAAATGTCAAGAATGATTCTACATAGAAATAATAAGGATTGCCTAATAAATTTTCGTTGTTTTATTTCAAATTAAAATCCGATACCTTTAAATTGATAAGCCTTTGCATACAGAGCGTAGCGGGGGAGTGTGGGGAGACATTACATGCAGGGTCGCTTAATAAGTGATCTATGAGCTATGGACAAGCTCCAATTCCCAGCATGATCGAACTCGAAGCCAATAGCTCCCGGAAGCTTAGCTAAGATTACACGAATTTTCAGTCAGGTCGGATTTGAGTACTTCCGCTTCGCTTTCAAGCGGATATTTTATCATCTTCGGGATATTTTGTGACGTTTGAGTTAAGTGCAAAATTTTGAGACACTGACCAGTGAATTTACTCATAGATGATGCGATATTGGATGGCAAGTTCGAAAGTTCAAAGCAACAAAAATCTCAAGCAATTTAAAACTGGTTCTCACCTTTATGGTAAAACCGTTTAAAACACTGACCCTTCTGTATCCGGTTCGCCCATTTGAGTAATTACGAAATTAACACAAATTTTAAGGGGAATGTTTGTTTTATTGCAATTATTTAAACAAAGAAGCTGCAAAATTTCAACTTAGTGTTCTTTACCACTTAATTTTATTACTTTCTCTGCTTGTATCAGCAAGTTGAACAAAAAATGGCATACATTTTATCACTGGACAGCATGAGTTGAAAACGTGTGAAAAGCTAAGAAAATAAAGAAAAAGCACGCCGCACATCCCAAGTCAAAGCTAACGTTTATGAACTTTTCATTGGCGCAACTTTTCATTAGAACAATCATAAAATTATGAACTTAACCCACTTATGCAGTCGGTGGCATATGAGCAGCAAACATAAACGAATTAACATTTCGACGCTACTGTTTGAGTGGGGGCGTAGAAACGCCGTAGAAATTCGTGGTGTGAGTCTGATTTGCATTTGTTTGTTAAACGTGCGCTGGAAATCACCACTTGAGACAATAGTTCCATTCATAGATTTTATTGTCGCAAATATTCGATCGGTGGCGTAAGCAATTAACGCTTTTATCGTTAAATTTCTTAATTTTCTGTTATAAAAAATCTCGTACGCCAGTGACGGAACTACAGGTGAATAGCGTGTTGGGTTTTATTACCTTTCTAATATTTTATATAAATATTTTCGTTAGTGGAAGATCTGTTTTAAGGTTTTTATTTGGTGTAGGTGAAATTTGTTAAAATTAGAATCAAGCGAAGGTTGAAGAGAAAAATTCTGATACACTATCGCTTTTATTGGATCTGATAGCCACACAGTGGGGCAGGAATATTTGAAAATTTATTCAATGTTTTCTTGATAATTTATTTATCAATAATTTTATCAAGCCGGAGTTTCCTGTGCATTCTGTTTGGCACAGAATAAAAAATACACCCTGGCCATATAGCGTTTGCTTTTTGAACCACCAATTTTTTTGAGAATGGTAACACAAATGACATGTCAAATGTGTTCAGAATTTACTTAAAGGTTTGACATTTACGAAATGGGACGCTATACGCTTGAACAAAATTGGGAAATATTGAAAACCTATTTCCAAAGTGGTGAGTCTTCTTCTTCTTCCGCGGTTACAGTAAATGACGAGCGTTACCGTGACATGCTCAACGAGTTTTTGTTTCCAAAAATTGAAGAGGATGACATGGACGACATTTGGTTTCAACAGGACGGTGCAACTTGTCACACTGCCAAAGTTAGACTCGCACTTTTGGCTAGCGTTTTTGTATTCCGATATCAGTTGGCCGCCTCGGAGCTGTGATTTAAGCCCGTTGAACTATTTTTTGTGGGGAGCCGTTAAGGACAAATGCTATGCGAACCATCCAGAGACACGAAATCGAAGTTGCCATTCATGAAATTGGAGCCCAAACAATCGAAAATGTGCTTAAAAACTGGGTTGATCGAATGGCCTACTGTAAAGCCAGTTGTGGCAGTCATTTGACCATTATTATTTTTCATTCATAAATAACAATGTTCAATCTTCAAAATAAAAAAAAATTTTGAAAAAATATTGATTAGTTTTTGTTTTTATAGCCGATTCAAAAAGCAAATTTTACATGGCGCACGCGCGAAATGTTTGACTTATTTAACTTGATGTTGGAAAAGAGCCCCAGGAATTAATCACTCAGGCACATTTTTTTATAAGAGTGTACAATTGTTGGCGTATGCCTATGACATTGGCGCCATCGGTTTTAATAACCGCGCTGTTAGCTCTGCCTTTTCCATTAGTCTGGTGGTGAACGATGACAAAAGAAAGTATCTCCTGTCATTAAACAAACAGTCGGCGCACTTGCGTATCGGCAGCCACGTCACTGTTGACAGTTATGATTTCGAGGTTGTAAAAGACTTCGTTGATTTAGGAACCAGCATTAACACCGATAACAAAGTCAGCCTTGAAATCCAACGTAGAATCTCTCTTGCCAACAAGTGCTACTTTGGACTAAGTAGGCAATTGAGTAGTAAAGTCCTCTCTCGACGAACAAAATTAACACTATACAAAGCTCTCATCATGCCCGTCCTAACGTATGGCGCAGAAAAGTGGACGATGATAACATTCGATGAAGCGACGCTTGGAGTGTTTGAGAGAAAGATTCTGCGTAAGATTTTTGGAACTTTGCACGTTGGCAACGGCGAATATCGCTAGCGATGGAACGATGAGCTCTATGAGCTATACGACGACATAGACATAGCGCAGTGAATAAATATCCAGAGGCTTCGTTGGCTGGGTCATGTAGTTCGAATGGATACAAACGATACGGCTCTGAAAGTATTTGATGCGTTGCCAGCTGGTGGTAGCAGAGAAAGAGGAATGTCTTCTCTGCGTTGGAAAGGTCAGGTGTAGAAGGACTTGGCTTCACTTGGTGTGCCCAACAGGCGCCGGTTAGCCGATTAGAAAGAAACTCGGCCAAAATCACGTAAGCGGTTATCACAGCAATCAAGAAGAATGTTTTGGATTTTTCGTTCTTATTAATGAGCGAATTGCCCTACTCCACCGTTCTCTTTCCTGTTTGCTCTTGTTACGTCACAACGAAAATACTTTAACGGTTGAGACATACTCGTGTTTTGTCATTCTTGGGATAATATCATAAAATTGTCTATCAAATGAAACCCAGTTCAAGAATAAAAAAGAGGCTTTTCTGTTTTTATTTCCCGCTTAGCTTCTCTATGCCCAAACAACACCCTTTAGGTAGACTTGTGGGTTTAATCACAAACTTGAATTGGGGATGTTAAATAACAAAAAAAATAAAAATAAAAAAGATACGAGTTTTGGCTCTAGTTGAGTACGACATTTTTGGAAATACATTTTAGGTAGGCAGAAGTGGCAGTCGATCTCTAAACCAATTCACTTAGACTGCTGCCAATCCATTGTGATGCCACAGTGGAAGCTTATCTGTTACCCCTCGTTACACCTCCTCACTAAACCATTTTGTTTTAAAAGCAAACTCATTGATCTGGCTGACACCTATATCACTAAGGTCATCAGTATCATTAAGAAACGATGAGCTAAAGTACTATATGTTTACCTACTGACATTCCACACAAGACAGTGACAGAGATGATGTAGCTTTTGCAATAGTCGAAATGAGGTCCGTTGAATCTTTGAGCGTGTCGTTCTAGAATTCAGTGACGCGAACAAAGTAACTAAGATAGAGACGTTTGTCCTTCACCGATTAAGTAGCGCCTTTGAGCGCCTGCCTTCCAGAGTGTTATGGTCGAGTGCCCAATAGCTAAATCGCGCCATTGACTAGTTGCGGCAAGTCCAGCCGCAGTGTTACCTGTATTCTGTTTACCAACCAAGTCTAGGAGAGGTAAGAAGAAAAGAGTATTCAGAGCATCAGAAGGTGTGCTTCTAGCAGCGGTGCTGATACATAATGGGTGATTTTTTAGGTATTATCTTTTTAAACAGTTGGTTTAAACAGCTGACGCACGTTTCGTGTTTTGTTTCACTGTCAAACATCTTCAGTTTGGTCTATAATTTAACCATGAATCGTCTTACAAACGAACAACGCTTGCAAATCATTGAATTTTATTATAAAATTGCGTGTTCTGTTAAGAAAGTTTAAGATCCACTTTTTTATCGAAAAATTGTGTTCAGCGACGAAGCTCATTTTTGGATCAATGGGTACGTAAATATACGTAAATAAGCAGAATTGTCGATTTTGGAGTGAAGATCAGCCAGAAGAATTGCAAGAGCTACCAATGTATTCAGAAAAGGTCACAGTTTGGTGCGGTTTATAGGCTGGAGGTATCATTGGACCGTAATTCTTCAAAGATGCTGCGAATCGTAACGTAACTGTGAATGGTGAGCGCTACCATGAAATGATATCCAACTTTTTGTTGCCCAAAATGCAAGAACTTGACTTGCATGACATGTGGTTTCAGCAAGACGGTGCCAAATGCCACACAGCACGCGTAATAATGGACTTGTTGAGAGGCGAGCATTTGGTGAACATTTTGTTTCACGTTCGGGACCTGTCAATTGGCCACCCAGATCGTGCGATATAACGCCTTTAGATTATTTTTTGTGGGGATATGTTAAAGCTCATGTCTATTCAGACAAGCTTGCTTCAATTAACGCATTGGAAGGCAACATTAAAGCATTTATATGAGAGATACCGGCCGAAACCTTGGAAAGAGTATGCCCAAATTGGACTAAGCGGATGGACCATTTGAAGCGCAGTCGCGCTCAACATTTGTATAAAATAATCTTTAAACATTAAATTATATCGACTGTACTATCGATTTAAATAAAAATTTCATGCATTTTTCCGAATTTTACGTGTGTTTTTTTTTGAAAAACTTTCCACTAGCTCTTAAAAAATCACCCTTTATAAGCGCCTTACGTTGAAGCTTCTTTTTAATCCTGGTCTTGCCGAGAGCTGCCCACCAGACTATAATCCCATAAAGGAAGTCTGATAACGGTCCTGTACAGCCAGTTAGTGTTCTTCCGAGAAAGTCCTCACCTGCGTCCTATGGCCTTTTCGCGTGACAACTTGAGCTACAGTAGCTTTCCTTACTACGTCCTCTATATTCATGTTCCATGTTAGTTTCTTGTCGAGAAGTACACATAAATATTTGTTGTTACCATTTAATGATGGCTTCTCATATTTTTTTGGAATTTTGTAATTTGTCACAAGTGGCAACGACTATATCATTTGCATAAGCAATTATTTTATAGCCCCGACCAACGAGCCCCAAAAACAAATCGGTGACGACCAGATTCTACAGAAGACGAGAGGAACATGAGAAGCGGTACCGGAAAATTTATAATTTTTGCAAATGACTAGATAGTTAGCAATAATATAGTAAAAAAGTTATTCAAAATATAAAAAAAAAACAATTCGATTATTAATTTTGCGCACAAGCCGATTAGCTACTTTTAAGTATCGTAGTTCATACTTACGATTAGAGGCACATGTACGTTAAAATATTATAGACTGCCCTATTTTTTATTTTCCCTATTATATATGTATATATATATAGTACATATAAACGTTTTAAAAGTTAAACTTTTGTAAACTCTTCCCAACAGCATAATTACCTACTTGTACCCGCAATGAAAAAATTCACAGGGCCAACACCATAAAACTGCATTCATAGAAATTTACGAGTAGAAAGGAAAACGATAAGGGGGAAGAAATCACTAAAATGAAACAAGTGGCCAGCTTCTGTACAACGGCAGTGCGATGCTGTGTAGCCAACTGGGCGCAGGCGCGATTTCATACTTTCATTCAACAGGTGCTGTGTTTTGGGTATGAGAAGTACCTGTGATGCTACACACGCGGCGCGCCGTCACAATGTACTCTCCACAGCAGCTTAGCACGTTGACCGACCGCTTAGGAGGCATTTTTTAGGTACTTTAAAATATGTTTTACGCAGAAGCGATTACAAATATTTAAAGTGTTTTATGCCTCTTGTACGCTACATACGCGCAAATGGGTAACCTGAGTATGTATGCCTGTACGTATGTAAGCAAAGTAAGTGACGGCTTGTAATAGTTAGCCGTATGGTGGTGGTGCAGTAAAGGTGCCGCCATTAAAATGTTTCCACTCTGGTTGCGTAGAAAAAAGTTGATGTAAAGAAACGTTGGAAAAATTCATTCAACGAGTTTTTTTTTTAGTTTTTTATTCATAAACGCTATGTAATCTTGCGAGATGAGATGAAGAAAAATTGTTGCAATTGTTTTAAGGTAAACTTCTAGCATTTTTGTGTCAATCATAAAGATGACGGTTAGAGTTGCCAACTAAAAGGAATAAACGAATTAAAAAAAAAAAAAAAAACAAAAAAAAACCGAACAAAAATAAAATAAATTAACCCATAAACAGTTACAGTTAGCAAATAAAGGAGTGAAGGTTAACTGCAATATCAAGTAAAAATGGGCAAATAGAAATTAAATAAAGCAAAATTAATCATCAAATTTGAAATATTTTGAGTATTGGAAATCTTTATTTTGACCTTTACGCGCTCCACTGATTGTCTGTTTGACTAGTTCATAAGTATCAAATATGATTGACGTTTGACGCCACTTCTAAAATTTATAGGGTGACTAATAATGGGCCATCGTTTATAATGACCTAAAAATTATAATAAAAATTAAATGAAAACAAGTTAGAAAGGCTAAATTCGGTCCCGATCGATTTTTTGTGCTTAGCCACGTACATTTTTGTAAAATTTAGTTTGGGCCGGTTGGTTTTGTCTTAGGGGTTAGGTTATATTGCTTTGGAATCAAAGTCATAAACAAGAAAAGTTAAAGGGTGGTTAAATTTCAAGGGCCGCTGTTGAATGTGAACCACACCTAAACGTCAACGACACCGTTGGACTTCTTTCTTTGGGGTTATTTGAAAGAAAAGGTGTACGTCAATAAGCCAGCAACAATTTAAGAGCTAAAGAATGAGATAATTCGGCACATTAACGGCGTAGAACCTCAATTATGCCTCAGCGCCATCGAAAATTTGGACCATCGGACGGAGGTGTGCCGCTGAGGCCGCGGCGGCCATTTCGCCGATATTTTAATCCATGCGTAATAGAGCTGTGCCAATATTATCATAATGAAGAGAAATGAGAATAATTTCTTTAAAAAATTGTATTTTATTTAAAATCAACACCTGCCCTTGAATCTTAACCACCCTTTATGTACGTCATTCGATCAGTCCAATTTTTTCTTGCTAGACAAAAATGTACTAAGCACCAATTGATGATTTTTTCGTGTTATTATTATTTTTTTTTTTGATTTCACAACTTTGTGTGAGTAAATTTAAATATACTGCAGATACATTCCCTTTCGTTTTAGAACAAATTAGCAAATAAGTACCTAGCAAGATTTCTTATAGCTGTTACCGAGAACTTTATAAATCTATGATTCTGTCTTTGCTTGAATATCAAAGTCAAAGATGTTGCAATAATTGATAGAAAAAAGTTTGTAGATGGGTATTAATGTTCCAGTTCGTTATATTTTAAGGTATAGATAGAATTAGGCAAACTGCAGGTGACGGCAGACTCCTGTAGCGAATGTCCTGAGCGTTGAGAATTTTTTTTTTATTTTGCTGTTTGGGTTTTGAAAATATAATAACCATTCAGTGGGACATAATATTTTATATAAAAATTGTTTCAATTGAATTACCGTTCGGTTTGGCAACCCTCCCTCCACATTGTAGAAAAATGTGTGTACACAACGCGCAAGCGTAGCGGCCGCTACAGCGTCTATGTGACACATTCATAGCGCTCGCTTGTGCGGCTGATTAGAGCTACGATGACGGGCACCCGTCACTCCCAACAATGCCACAATAACCAAACGGCCAGATAATCTACTAACCACCATCATCAACCATTCAAGTGCCGCCAACATTTTTTTCACCTTCTCAGTTTTTATGATCCAATTGTTGTTTTAGTCATAATTGCCATCATTTGCGTTAATTACCTATTTGGTGGTTGCAATCCTTCGCTTTAACTCTTTTGACCAATAAAAAAAAGATGTCTGTATGTATGCAAGTATTCGGTTGTATTTTATAATAATTGTCATTAAAATAATTAGTTGCTGGTTTGTATGTAATCACATTTTTGTGAGTGGACCATTCAACCTATTCGAGGTTTATTAAATGAAAATCTTTCTCGCTCCTTCCAGTATCACTTCTACCTCTAAGAAATGAATGATAAATGCTGCTCCAGCCATAACTATTTTTGTTACCTCAACATAGCGATATTATCTCTGAGTCTACAGATTAGCCATATTTAGTAGTAATTTAAGTAATCGGCTTTGATTTCTTGCGTTTTGGTGCAAGGCAGCGTTGTAAATGGGTCGTAAAAATATTATTAATCCCCATAATATGATAAGCCCTTACATGTACAATTTGCTAGTATTTTGAGTTCCCACACTCAGATCTGCCGGTGTGGCATAAAGATTGTGGCACAATATCAATGAAGAAAAAGGATATCCGCTAGTAAAGGGATTTCCATGTTTAGTTTTTAACACTTAAATTTGGTAGATAAGTTTTAATATCCATTTTGTTCTCATGGCTTTCGTGTTAAATATACTAGAACCTATAAGGCTACTAAAGTACAGCAAAAATCGCAGATGTAATTGAGGAAGCAACTATACAAATGTACATATGGATGGAGCGAGGATACCTAATTTTTGGCATGGATAGAAAGAGTGCCAACGCATAAAGAGCGAATCCTATCAATATAAGACATTGCTCTCTTATCACGGCATGGCAGCCACATGCAGAGTAAATTTAATGGCCTAAGCTTCCAAGAGAAAAATGTAAATCGCTCCGCTAATCAATGTCGGGAACCTAAGTCTATGGAAATAAACACCTTGTTCCAAAACAGGTTCACAATTTATGGAGAATCCATTGAAAACGTCAAAAGCTTCAACTATCTAGCAAACAAAATCACACTGGATGCAAAAGGTGAGGTGCAAGCATTTGTGAACCGAGTTCTTAGAACCATCCTCCATATCTGGTAGTTGGACAAATAGATTTAAAACGAACGACTCTTTGATCGAAGCAGACAAAAATCAATAGGCATTTAAAAACGAGAGCAAAAATGGAAAAGGATGGACCATTCACTACGCAAGCGACCGGTCGGCATAAGTGTTAGGTTGGGGAATAACTTCGTAGGGTTTTTACCGAAGACTTTTACTTTAAGGAAAACCAAAAATTATATCAATAAGTTAATTAATTATATATTCGCCGTTGCGGTTTACTACCTCTTCCTATCTCTCGACCAATTTGTTGATGCCGCTCCGCCAAAATTCGCCTGGTCTGGTGTCAAAGAAGCTGTTGAGCCAGTTCTTAAGAACCTCTTTGTTATCGAAGGTGACGCAAGTTCCGGTCGATGCAAGGTCTGGAGAATACGGCAGATGCTAAGGGACCTCCTATTCGAGATCTTGGAGTGCGGCTTTGACGACTTGTGCAACATGGGGCTGTGAAGGTGTATGCTTTGACCATGTCGATCAGATCTTTTCAGTCGAATAGTCTCATTCACGCTGTATAGCTAGGCAATGTAGAGCGCCTTGTTGACCGTGGCATTCTTTTCGAGCATTTCCCAGTGCACCATGCCCTCCTAGTCTCACCAAACACATTATGATCTTCTGTGGATGAAGAACCGGCTTGACTCTCGACGTAACTCCTGCAGCCACCTACTCCTGTTTTTGCTTCATATTGATCTATAGGCACCATTCTCGTGGCGATCCGGTACGCAAAGCGCTGTTTATGACCACGTGGAGAGAAGATGTGATGCGAGGGCGAGATGCTGAGAAGCAATTTGAAGGCGACTTTGTTTGTTTTTTTCGTTGAGATCGTAAGGTACCCAGGTCCCCAATTTTTCGGTAAATCCCATTAAATGAAGGAGATTGGGAATCGTTTTATGATCGCATTTCATTTCTTCCGCTATTTCTTGACAGTTTTGGCCACCGTTATGCTTCAAAGTGATTTGAGATGTTCTTCTTTGAATTTAAAAGGCCTTCATCTACGGGACGTGTCATCGACGTCGAAGGCGCTATTTTTGAACTTTGCAAACCATTTCCGTGCTATAGACTTGCTTATAAAACCTTCTCCATACACGTCGCAAATATCCCGGTGCTTTGGCAGCTTTTTGACCTCGATGAAAAGCAAAGAAGAGCAGGTGTCGGGGTATTCCATTTCCAACCCTGAAAACAAAAAAAAATTAATTAACTCAAAAATTAAATGAACATAATTTTGTAGAACAGAAAGATTTCTATTAAATGAATACTTGCCCTTTGCCAAACAGCAAACAAATCGTTGTACAATAAAAGAAAGTATCAAAACGCTATGAACCTATTCCCCAACCCAATAGAATGGCGCTGGGTTGGAGCCCACAAGGATTGTGTCGCAGGAAACGCTCTACACGACCTTGCCGACGTAGGCTTAATGAGATTTTTTTAGAAATTGGCGAATCTATCAATGACTCTCTCTTTAAGACGAAAGCGAGAAGCAGACACCATTGGCAAATATTTGCTCCGGCACTATGGCGTCAAAGGCGGCGTCATAGCACCTAATATTAACCCCTTGCCGTGCTTTAACGAGTCTGACGTATGATGAAAATTTTGAATTTGTAATGAATCGATGTAATGAATCGATTTCAAATAAATAATAAATACAAAAGGTATTAGAGTTTATTTCCACAATAACAGTATTGTGCAAAGTGTCTATATCAGAGGCATTTGCATTTCGGCTCGTATTGTGACCTTTCCCGCGCATCAGTCTGATCTGTTTACCACGCGTTGACACGTAACACTTGGACCCTAGTTTCGTCGAGCTAAATGGTACGGCAAGGGGTTAATTAACGGGGACAAAATAACAAATAATACGACAAATAATAGAAAGTAATTCAGAGATCAACTATCTATTTCGAGGCAAGCTTCTGATTTTGAATCTTACACCACAATATCTGCCCAAAATTGATGAATCATTCTTTATTGTCGACATTGGGAAAGTATGACTTGGTCACCGATATTATAGCTTTTTCAAAACCTCTAATAATAATTTCAAGACTAAGATTCGCATTATGAGCGCAAGCAATTCGAAAGATTTCATAAAAAACTTCAGACGATCCCTTTTTTATGTCATCTTTCACATTTGTCAAGTAGACAGATGTAGAATTTCAACTATGAAATTATAGAAACTTATTTTGAAAA
Source organism: Anastrepha obliqua (assembly GCF_027943255.1). Taxonomy (NCBI): domain Eukaryota; kingdom Metazoa; phylum Arthropoda; class Insecta; order Diptera; family Tephritidae; genus Anastrepha; species Anastrepha obliqua. Next base: position 39,341,261 of record NC_072896.1, read on the forward strand.
TGGTCGATCTTTAAGAATACCATAACGCAAAATTCGAATCACTTCTAATATTCATCAAAAAATCCTATGTGTTCTAATCCCTTTTTATGTTCCAGTGTTCCATTCATACATCTCGGCGGCGCGCGGAATTTTCATTCTCTATTTGGGCGATTTTATCTGTAGACCTGTGGTCATGGTGGACATTAAATTATGCAATTTTTTACATATAATTGTGAAGAGCCGTATTTTGAATGCAAATACTGAAACCTATAAGAAGTTAAATTTTTTTTATTTGTAAACAACATATAGGCGCGTCTTTTGAAAGACCCTTTACATATTAAGTTGGGGAGAAAAAATAGTATAAGCACTAATGCAGCTTATCATAGTTTGGGTTTTTATTTATTATTAAGAATTTTTATATATTTCGGTTGCTTCGTACAAAAATCGCATTTAATTGCAGCCTGCCATATAATTCTCGTAATTTATTACATTTTCAGCTTTACTTAGTTATATTGTTGCATTTACCATATTTATGCAGGTAATATTTTTATATTTTATGGCACCAATAAAGTGCTTAATTATATTTAAAAAGATTTCATGTTTAACACGTCACCATTCGCGGGAGCGAGAACCGCTTTTGTTATGGCACAAGTTCTACTCGGTAATAAGTCATTACGATCATAAAAACCAACAAAATTATTTATGAACACACTTTAAGTGGTCAAAAAATAAGGTAATGAAAACATTGAATTAAATAAATCACAACAAAAATAAAACAGAGGTTAAATCGCCTTTCAAAAAGTTCAAATCACGCAGAATGCAACTTGTAAAAAATTGTGAAAAAATTGCCATTTGACTTGACTTTTGTACGCTCTTACTGACAATACACACATACATGCATACATACACACATACATACATACATACATACATACATGCATACAGTGGAACACTTTGATCACAGCCGAAAATGCACATAAGCCAAATAAATAAATAAACGAGAAAAAGAAAAGAAGAAAAAATAAGAACCGGCAAACAACCGAAAATAAAAAATAAACTTAAATGTAACGCGCAAAAAAAGCGTTAATTAAATATAATTAATTCTCACAAGCTTAAAGTGAACTAAAGTAAAAATCAGAGAAGTGCCTGCAGGTTTCGTAGCGGTTTGTGCCTTCTGCTCTCTTTTTGTTCTTTTCTTTTTAGTAGCGCAAATGTAAATTTCGATGCCGAAACAGCAGCCGCAGAGCAGCACAAGCGATTAAAAAGTTCCATTTAGATAAGCAACAAAAGTAAAATAAAAAAAAACTAAAAGCCAAAAAAATTGAATTTTTGAACATTCACAACTTACAGCAAAGTGGCAACAAATCATTAACAAAAACAACAGCAATAATATAAACAAAGATTTAACTCAAAAAGATACTTAATAATAAACGTTGTTAGGTGTTTTTAAGACAAGTGCATACGCCCGTCCGCCACTTCCGCCTTGGCTCACCACCATCCTATTCGCATCCCGGTAGATAGCCAATTAAACGAATTAAAATGTACTTAAAACTCACTAAACCCATTTAAGCAGCGAATGTAAATGGATGTATGCACACATGTGTGTGAAAGGTTTTGTTTTAAAAAACTTAAATTATGACTTCACTGCCACTCAACGTTGCATTCACGTACTGACTCAGATCTGTGACACGTAAACTTTTACTTTGGAGATCTCGTGATAGATAGTCAAGTGAATGGCTATGCCGAAATATCGAAATAAGCGCTTATAGAAAGTATTTGTCCTTCGTTCTAAAAATAAACAATTTCAGAAACGAGGTAGAAAGAAATATTATTAATCTATTAGCATTTTAAGAGCTGGAAATTTAGGCAACAAATTAGTGGAGCTTGGGTTAGATTTACTTGCAAAGGCGACAGTGTCACTAATGTGGGCAAGATTTTAAATGATGTCTTCAGAGTAGAAGTGCACATAATGAAAATTACTAAGGCATCGGGGCGGTTATGCAAAAAGAACTGCCTAGTTTTTCTGTGGTCTCGGGTTCTTTTGTGCGAATTTTGAGCAGGCCAAGATATTTGACCAATCAAAACAACACACAGTCCACCAGTCCACCAGTCCACCAGAAATGGGGGTGTAGGGCAGATCGCAATTAAGGAAGCAGTGGATTGGTTGCTTACCTCGGTAAATATTTACTCCGATAGCCAAGCTGCAATTAGGACCTTGGACTCGTTGTTTGTGCTTTCGAGATTGTTCGGGGAATGTCTGGCTTCTTTCCCGACTGCATCCGAATACTTCGACATCAGGCTCATTTGGATTCCCGGTCACAGCGGCATAGAGGGTAACTGCTTGGCTGATGAGCTGGCTAGGGAAATTTGGAGACGGTTTCGTCGCGAAATGAGAGAATTGGGGTTCCCTTAAGAACCTGTGGTCTGCCCCTGGAAAAATGGGCGTTGAGTCAACTCAGCGAGCGCTGGACGAGTGCGCAAACGTGCAAGGTCACGAGATCGGGGGGTAGATCGGGGACGCCCAAAGGAACTCCTACGGCTAACAAAACCTCAGCTCTCGAATTTGGTGGGTATCCTTACGTCCGTTAGGTGTTCATGCTGTGAGACGTGGTATTGCCTCAAGTCCGTTCTGCAGAAGCTATCTGTCAGCTGCCTTGCTCTCGTCTGGCAAAGATTCAGACATCTGGGCTCTCATTTTTTCGCTACGCCTACAGATATAGCGGGTCTAAGTATTATAAATTTGGTAAGGTTCATCAGTAGCTTGTTGCGACTAATTACGAACGCAGCCACCATCGGCGTCGTCGTAACATGCATGGTCATCATCGTCTCCAATCCCAAGGCTCCTTTTTCCTTCCCTTCTCCTTTCTCCTCTCTTCTCTATGGCATCACAACGGATGAATTTTCAATATTTGTCCAAGTGTGCCATAAACTAAGGCAGCCATTTAACCTAACCTAACCTAACCACCAGTAAAGTCTAATTGAGTCTAATCGTAGCTCTGAATCAGTCAGTTAATTTTTCCAAAAGTTTCCAATGATCGTCCAATGATCATCGTTATTGGAGTGTAAAGTTAATTGCCGCTATTTTTGATCGAAAAGAAACTGTTAGTGTCCATCCACAGTGGATCGCACACATTGTATAAGTGTTAGTTGTAATTTTTTTGCTGTAATTTACAGTTCAGTTTAAACTGAACACAAAAATAGTACAGCAGCAACACCTTTTTCACGAGGGTGGAAACTTATTCAAATACCCAATATATGCGTGATGTAGTATTTGCAAGTGCCTTTGACTAAGTTCTCTCGTGTGTTTGGCTTTAAATTCTATCAGTAACTATATGCAAATGCTGATGCATTCGTCGAAAGTTAATCCGAATTCTGAGCCCATTCATTTAGATGATTATACCAAAAAATGCTTTTTCGTATCATACTGGTACAATTTATGTTTTAAAAATATATTTCATGTGAAGACCCAATGTAAAAAAGTGGGTTTCTTAAGCAATGGTTTCCAGAAAATTTGTATAGTTTGGCGTGGAGTCTGATATTCTTAGGTTCCGTTTTATGAATCACATTTGCAGTTTGTCGGCCTCATCCGATAATGATTGCATGGTTCTACAGACGGCTTGAAGAAGTTTCCATTTATCTTTAGCCATACTGACAACTTAGCAAGAAAGCCCTTCCAGGTGCAATTACTGCTTGCCTTGGATGCGTAGTTTCTGGCTTATAAATGCTTTCCGAAATGCTTTCATTTTTGGTGTAAGTAACCAGTTTAAACTTTTATTTATTATTCTTATCAGCATTATTATGAGTACTCAGATCCTATTATTACGAGTACCTTTGTTATAGACTGCACCCTTTTCCTTTGCATCGACCCAGTTTGAGCAAGAGAGGTAATGTCCCATAAGTACCACAACTAAGGTTTGGCTTACAATATAAGTTGATGAGTTTTATGCTGTACCTATGAACGAAAGTTAATTTTGAGAAAGCCGCAAAACTTAAATGTATCTCACAACAAATTCGATTTTAAGGTAGTTGCTATGTTCAATTAAATAAGTTTACTATGTCTATTTGCTCTGTTAAATAGGTGGGAGGATTATATGTGTGACACGTTGTTCGATGATAGACTTACACCTATGTTGGCCAGCATCTCGGCCTACTAATTTCTTTCTATCTCTTCGTGCCCTGCCATACAGTAGAGCAGAGTACTTACAGAAGTAATTCAGCTGCTGACTCAGTTGCAATCGAACAGAAAATGAGCATTTTCGTTTGTGTAATGTAATTTAAAATCATTTTGTAAGGAAATATTAGGTAAGGCGATGGAATCGACGTGGTTTCTTTCACCCGCCTGGCCCTATACTTACGTGCGACCCTTTTTCGTGCTGAAAAGAAACATAGTCTGGTATAATTATAATATAATTTATTCATCCCATGTTACTGTGATTGAAATGCTATTGTGTTAATGATCCCGCTACCGTTAGTCAGATAGCTAACTTATCCACTGAGTTCTGTGCAAATAATTAGCTGAAATGCCATGAAGTTCGTTTTCTAAGTCTTTTGATTATTGCAATAAGCTATAAATACAAAACAACGTTTAATTTAACATTGCACGTGAATTAAAAAAATATTTATTATAATTGGGAATACTCGTAACATAGTATCAAAAACGAAATTAAAATTCTTTAACTTGAAAACCCTCATTTATTCTTGCAAAAATATGATTGGCGCTGACACACTTTTTGTGTATTTGGCTCTTCCGTCTATTTGTGTGCGTGTTTTAATGTTATTCCACAAGTGGAGGAGCCTACAGTACCACGTCACTTCCGAAGGGCAAATCGTTTTTTATAAAAAGCTTTTTTTTCATGGCAGAAAGACACTCGCAGCCATTACCTGCAGAGAGTTGGCCGCAGAATTTATTTTCCTATCAATTGATATTTCGTGCCCAAGGTAAGAGTACATTATTCAAATTGTTTTCCATCGAAATCTATATATTTTCATTATGACTCTGGTAATTAAACGGTACCTTACAAGAAAGGCCTCTACTCCTTTAGACCAAGAAAGAAGCAACCTAATTTTTGAAGCATTCATTTGAAGTGAACCGTATTTCTGAAAGCGTGGAGAGCAGTGAATGCGAAAGTTACGATAATATTTTCCATCCAAATTTTTTTAAAATAATTTATAGCGAGTATTGGAGTAAGCCATAATGGAAAATTGCGCACTCTTCAAACGAATCTAAGCATGATAGTTTCGTTAGGCTCTTATATTACATCCTTCTGGTGCCGCGAGCAATATAACATAACTTCACCTGCTCCTACGTGATATAGAAATGACCTTTTGCTGAAGCATTTATGATACGTAAAATTGCCTCTGGATGTCGTAAACTTTTATATAAATCCTATGCTTTGAGGTACTTCAAAATTATTGCTTGCTCCAAATGATTCTGCAAGCTTTCCTCTCTTTTGACATATTCCTTCGCTGACTTATGTCTCCAATTCTTTGATTTCCCACTTTTCGCTTGAATAGGCTAGGTATGCCTTCACTGACGGAGTACGATCGCCTCAAGCCTCCGGCAATATTCGAACTGATAAATAACGTCATACCACAAATTATTCCTACTTTTATGGCTTAAGCCATCTCATATAAATCCATCATTTTCCTGCCATACATTAATATATTTTGCAAACAAATCAGTTCTACGTTCCCTTCAGTTCAACTGAGAACATTTTCATGAAGTTAGATTTGAATTTTTCATTAAAATTTCATTTGTTAGCATCATAAAGCAGGCCCAAATGTTCCAAACGTTGATCAATACCATCAGGCAATTGCGTAGTAAAGTCCTCTCTCGACGAACTAAACTTACACTTTATAAGGCTCTCATCAGGCCCGTCCTATTGAACGGCGCAGAAGCTCGGACGATGATAATCTCTTTAGTGTGTTTGAGAGAAAGATTTTGCAGAATATGTCGACCGAGTCAAGGTATTCGTTTCCATCAGCGAGGAAGAAATTCTCTTGCCTTTGCCAGCTTGGTGGCATAGCTTGCAGCTCGGTCCCAGGTTCGGATGCAGAAGGCCAACCACCTATTCATCTTAAATTCCTAGATTACTGAAACCGAATATTTTGGACAAAAATAAGTATTTTCTGCCAGTGTGTAAAATGCTCAATAAGTAAAATTCGAGTATATAATTTCTTTAGTTTTAAAAAACATAATCATTTATCATTTTTTTTATCATAATGAAATATTCTTTCTGCGCGTGGAATATAAATAAACAACATTTCTGATTCATTCAATGTGGGGCCACACTAGAAAAGCTTAAGAGAATTCAAGCGCAGCTCCGTTGGAATTATAAAGTACGAAACAATTGTTTCGTCGCTAATTTGAAATATTACATAAATGACATGAAGTCGTGCTTCCTTCGACGCCACTACCATTTACTGAACCACATCGATGCATCCGCTAAGATGAAATCGTTCCGTCGCTTGCAGAGTTTAATACCGCCAAAGCGGAATATCATTTAGAGCAACTCCGCCATCCAATAGGATAGTCAGGTTTAAGAAGTTACAGAGTTTTTTGTCTATCCGTTTAAAATTGGCAGTATTTCGTAAGAGTGAACTTCTGCTGAACTTCAAAGCAAATGAGTGAATTTGATGACCCAAAAAAGCGGAATCGAGTGGAGCATTAGTATGTTATTGCTATTACTCAAAATACAGGGTGCCTACGGTATTTTAGGACAACAAGGATTTTGAACAAAATTTGATGACACTTCATGGATTTTTGTGTCTATGTCTTCGTAAAATTCATACAGCTCGCCGTTCCGTCGTCTGCGATATTCGCCGTTGCCAACGTGCAAAGGTCCAAAAATCTTACACATAATCTTTCTCACAAACATTTCAATCGTCGCTTCATCGGATGTTGTCATCGTCCAAGCTTCAGCACCATACGTTAGGACGGGCATGATGAGAGTCTTGTAGAGTGTTAGTTTTGTTCGACGAGAGAGGACTTTACTGCTCAGTTGCCTACTTAGTCCAAAGTAGCACTTGCTGGAGGTACTTCGTTTTGCCCTCGTTCACCACCAGATCCATTCGCTTTGCTTCTTTATCCAATTTGGAGAAGGCAGAACTAACAGCGTGGTTGTTAAGGCCGATGATGTCGATATCATCGGCATACGCCAACAATTGTACGCTCTTATAAAAAATTGTGCCTGAGCGATTAAGTTCAGCGGCTCGTACGATGCTCTCCAACATCAGGTTAAAGAAGTCAGACGACAGCGAGTCACCCTGTCTGAAACCTCGTTTGGTATCAAACGGCTCGGAGGGGTCCTTCCCAATTCTGGTGGCGCTGCTGGTGTTGAGCAACGTCAACACACGCTTGCATAGCCGTATTTTTTTTGGGGGGGATACCAAATTCAGACATCGCGGCATACAGATAACTCCTCTTCGTACAGTCGAATGCAGCTTTGAAATCGACGAAAAGTTGGTGTGTGTCGATTCTCCGTTCGTGGGTCTTTTCCAAGATTTGGCGTATTGTAAATATTTGGTCGATGGTAGACTTTCCACGTCTAAAGCCCCACTGATAAGGTCCAATCAGTTGGTTGACGGTGGGCTTCTGCCTTTCACACAATACGCTCGCTAGAACCTTATAGGCGATATTTAGAAGACTAGTCCCGCGATAATTGGCACAGATTGCAGGATCGCCCTTCTTATGGATTGGGCAGAGCACACTTAAATTCCAATCGGTAGGCATGCTTTCATCCGACCATATTTTGCATAGAAGCTGATGCATGCACCTTACCAGTTCCTCGCCGCCATGTTTCATTAGCTCAGCCAGTAGTCTGTCGGCGCCCGCGGCTTTGTTGTTCTTTAGCCGCGTTATCGCTATTCTCACATCGTCATGGTCGGGTAGCGAAACGACAATTCCGTCGTCGATGATTGGGGTATCGGGATCTCTAGGGAGTTAGGCAACATAAATTCGGTGTTATGTGGTCATGGATTTCATTCTGAGCCATCCCGCGTAAACTATCAATCCAGGGTTTCACTACTGTCTCTAGTACGTCGATATATGCAGGAGAATTCACTCGAAATCCTTAAGTAAAAAAGTGTGGTGGCATGGCATATCTTTTGTTGCTTACAATACCTAAAACCATAACAATTGTTGCACACTTTGTGTGCATGACTACAGGAACCTGCCTAGGATTGGAAAGTAGCCATCTGTCATTTCTTTGGTTGGTCTTTTGGCCTTTAATTTTGTTCCTTTGTTTGCTCCGATACCGGAGATCTTCATGTGCAAGTCGAGGGATAAAACCCTCAGAAACATTAAGCTCCCTCGCAAGAGCACTCATCGATTTTGAAGGGTTGTCGTCAATGATCGCTTACACTTGTTGAATAAATTCTGCAAATCGGACAGTGTTAGTACGAGCCTTGTGTTTTTTGCGTTTTGCAACAATGGATTCTGTATCACCACCTGAAACCACTTCTGAAATGTTGCTCTCCCGGTTCAAAGGAAGTCTTTTTTGCATCGAATCGTTACAGATGATGAAAAATGGGTGTATTTCTCCAATCCCAAGCGTAAACGATCGTATGGTCCGCCCGGCCACAAGCCAAAAACAACGGCCAAACCAAATCGCTTCGGTCGCAAGGCAATGCTGTGTGTTTTCTGGGATCAGCGTAGTATGATTTGGTACGAGCTATTAAAACCAGGTGAAACAGTTGACGGTGCACGCTACCAAAGACAATTGGCCGATTTGAACAGCGCTATACACCGAAAACGCCCACAATATGCCGATCGGCGTCACAAAGTAATTTTTCTTGATGACAATGCACCGCCACTTCGAACAAAAGCGACCCGGGAACTGGTGGAGACGTACGATTGGGAACCACTGGTGCATGCAGCTTACTCACCAGACTTGGCGTCTTCCGATTATCATTTGTTTGCATCGATGGGCCACGCTTTTTTCGAGCAGCGCTTCAATTCTCACGAAGAAGCCAAAAAATGGCTCGATGATTGGTTTGCGGCCAAAGACGGCCAATTTTTTTGACGCGGCATCCACAAATCGCCTGAGAGATGGGAAAAATGTGTGGTATTCAGTTCGGGTGATATGACAGAAATGGACCTGCTTTTATGTATCCCATCGTAGAGCTACGTTTGGTAATTATATGCACCAGAATCGTGTTCCAACAGAAATCGGCAGATGTAATTAGGAATTTTCCTGTTTGATTTGGGAAAAGAAAATAGCTATTAGAAAGCCTCTTAAAATAACTCTATCTACCCGATTTTCAAAGCTGGTGTTTCTGATCGACAATATTATATGTGAGAAATCTCGCCGGCGTAGCTGCTTTCCACCCGGCCTCCCGGTCACCCTGATATATGTATGTACTCGTACATATGTATCTGTTTTTGAGTACTTGCCCATATACATACATTTGTGCCATAAAATACAGCAAATAGAAAATAAATGTTTTACAATTTTACGAGCCTAACTGCTTCTTCACTTTACGTTATATTTTATGAGTACCTGCCACTGCTTGGCTTTTGCTACAGCATCTCAACTTTGCTGGGGATTTGGTGTAGTTTTCAGCACCTTTTTGGTGATGAATTCCACGAAAAATGGCGATCAACTGTTGTATCCCATTAGTTGGCAAATTAAAATACACGACTACGGCAGCAACACATCGGCTTCCAACTGCCAAGCCTTACCATACAAATGTACCTACATATACATACATATGCACATGCACATATACGAATGCCCTCATCACACCGTGCGCACAGCTTTCAACACAGCTTTGTAGTTGCCAATGCTGTTTTAATTTGTTTGCGTGTTTATGTGTACGAGCATATGTTTGTATGTGTGTGTCTATGCATGCTTGGTGCCAACAATGCTCTATCGGCTGTCTCGCAAGCCGCTTTAAGGTGAACCATTGTGAAATGGCGGCGGCCATTGGTACCACTGAAGCCAGTGTGGTTGGCCGCTTTTAATTACACTTGTTGCGGCGATTTCACTAAAAACAGCAAAAAAAGCACACACACACAAAAAAAAAAGAAACAGTAACCAAAATTAGGTTTACATTATCTGATGTTGATATCTCATAATAAAACATTTGAGGAATGAAATTTTCAACGCAGCATCAACGTTGCCGCCATGTCCACCTCTGTAGTTTTGGGCGTTATGCTTAAATGATGGTTTATGTAAATAATTTTTCTCTTTTGTGTTTCTAGTTTTTGGGTGAACGAGGTGCTGACCTCAGTCCGCCATTATTTCGGTATGAAGAATTTACATTACTTTTATGGAAATGCATAGTTCAGTAACGCATCTTGCCCACTTCACTCTCTTCAATCATTTTGTAAGCAAATTTTTTTTGACTGAAGGTCTTGGAATTCGCGATCGCCATGGCGTACGGTTTTGTCAGTCATTTGTTCGGTCACTTCCGTTGATGGGCTTAGTAGCTGCTTTTGATGGCTGGCAGCTGAAATGTGCAGATTTTTGCTTTGAATGCCGTCGCAATTAATTGCCAGTTTTACTGTTTTGCTGTCGTTGCGATTGGGGGCAGCTGAAGAGTTGGGATTAACGTTGCTGAAAGTCGCAAAAGACGACATGGTTGTGAAAGCGTTTTTTGCGTGTCTATAAATTTGTTCATGCAGTTCATGTTTTCAGAAGGAGGTCAACGCGCTATAGGCTTTTCCATAAAATAATAATAGACATGCAAATTTCACAAGGTGAATAAAAAATTACCTTTTGTAACACTTTGATCTTGCCGAGTTTCAGGTACGACTCAGCATCTTAAGTGTACCTACAATTCTACAAGCTTTACCTTGGGTTACAATATTATTTAAAGTATTTGGCTATAATTGAGGAGCGTTTTCATGGCAGAAATATGCACGAAGACTTGCCTTGCCTATTGAGGAGCGACCGCTATTAGAAAAAACGTTTCCTATCATTCCACATATTCCTAACTTTCCTCCAACTCCTTCGGCTACGGCAGAGGGCATATGTGGGAAAAATCAATACGCACAACACAGAGAAAAGCAGGAGCTCGGTCCAAAAAAAAAGTGATATAAGCGCCAATTACACTGTGCAACAGTAATTTTGTGGGCGCAATAATGCCAAAGCCGAATGAAAGGCGTAGAAGCATATAGTAAAACCTCAACCGTTTTGCATACTTGGCTCTAATTTCTTAGTTATGGCCACTTTGAATATGCAGTATTTTACCTTGGAGGCCAATAAAAGCTCGTGGAAGCAGTTCCTTAAAGAAAATAGACGCTTTTCCTGGGGAAAATCTGATAATGCTGCAACTGTACCACTTCTTCTACTTCTTCTTCTTCTTCGTAGCATCACAGTCATTGGTGAACCATTGCTTCATTCACAACTTTTCGCCACCCGTCTCTATCTAAGGCTACTTCCTTCCCCCGTCGCACGTTCAGCTTTGCAAGGTCATCTTCAACGTCTTCCAGCGATCTCTTGCTGGGGCGTCCTATTCATTCCTATTATATCAAAAATAAAGTGCGCGGTCAACGTTTTTCAACGCCTGAAGAAGCTGTTGAAGCCTTTAAACGGCTCGTTTTGGAGGTATCCACTTCTGAGAGCATATGCGCTTTGAAAATTTGTTTTATGGCTGGTAGGTCAACTGTCACTAATCATACTGTTTTTTCAATAATAGCCTTCCGGCTTTCAATAATAGCCTTCCAGTTAATTCTGTTTATATGCATTTTTCCAATTCTCTGAGTTTCTTTTATATTCAGACGACTTAGAAATTTTCAACACTGTGCTAAGCCTGTCTGATTCATACAATCTTCAATCAGACCTCAACAACGTCATGGTGTGATAGGAATCTAATTCAACCAAATATTAGGAAATGTCCTCATGTGCCATTTTCTAAGTGTAACCATTAATTAAACAGGAACGGCCCCTATACCGCTATGTCTGACTTTGGCAAAACTTATACGGCTGAGTAAAATGTCGTTGAGCGCTACGGTAAGCTCCGTCAGGATCGGAAAGGACCTCTCCGAGCCGTTCGATACCAAGTGAGGTTTCAGACAAGGCGATTCCTTTTCGTGTGATTTTTTTAATCTCCTACTGAAAAAAATATCCATGCTGCTGAATTAAGCCGTTTTGGCACTATCTACTATAAAAGTGTCATGCTATTGACGTATGCTGACGATACTGATATTGTCAGCCAAAACAACTGCGCCGTATGTTCATCGTACTCCAGACTGGAGAAGGAAGTAGAAAAAAAGGGTCTTGCGGTGAAAGAGAGTAAAACAACGTACCTGCTGTCAACATACAAGGATTCCTTTAGTCTTGGTCAACACGTCACTGCTGGCAACCGCAAATTTGAAAAGGAACCAGTGCTAACAGCCAGAATGACATCAGCCTAGAGATTAAACGAAGGATAACTCTTGCCAATAGGTGTTATTTTGGGCACAGTAGGCAATTGAGAAGTAGAGCTCTCTCTTGAAAAACGAAAACAACGCTTTACAAAAGCCTAACGATCCCCGTCCTTGTATATAGCGCAGAAGCTCGGACGATGACGACAACTGATGAGCGAGTACTGGGAGCGTTGGAGAGAAAAATTCTCCGAAAAATCTTTGGTGCTCTTCGCATAGGGGAGAATGACCGTGGCCGCGCTGGCTTGGCCATGTCTCGAGGATGAACGAAAGTGCTCCGGCACGCCAGTCCTTCGAGAGCGAACTCACTGGCGGGCGACAAGGAAGAGGAAGAGAGATTAAGTGAGTCATAACCTGGCAGCGCACGGCGGCCGCCGTAGCCGAAAGGGTTGGTGCGTGATCACCATTCGGAATTCACTGAGAGGTCGTTGGTTCGAATCTCGGTGAAAGCAAAATAAATAAAAACATTTTTCTAATAGCGGTCGCCCCTCGGCAGGCAATGGCAAACCTCCGAGTGTATTTCTGCCATGAAAAAGCTCCTCATAAAAATATCTGCCGTTCGGAGTCGGCTTGAAACTGTAGGTCCCTCCATTTGTGGAACAACACCAAGACGCACAACACAAATAGGAGGAGGAGCTCGGCCAAACACCTAACAGAAGTGTACGCGCCAATTATTTATTTTTTTATTTTTTTTAACCCGGCAGCGCTCGGTGTCACTAACTGGCGCCAGCAAGCAGCGAACTGAGCTATGTAGATGGTGCAATGTTTTAGATTCAGCCAAAACCGACAGACGGTTACTGCTATGTAAGTAAGTAAGTAAGAAATTAATCGCTACCTCATATTTTATAAAGAAGACGCCTCTAAATACTCTTAATGAAATTACTGATTTTGGAGTAATCTTTGACTCCACTTTTTAGTTTCTTAGTCATTTGAATTTTGTCATCGCCAAATCGTATTCTACACTTGCCTTCATTCGGCGTTTTGCTTCTTATTTACGGATCCATACACTTTTAAGCCACTATTTATATTACTTCACTCGTACGATTCAAGCTGGATTATGCCATCTTTATTTGAAGGCCAAATCATCAATGCTACATCCGTAGACTTCAGTAGTCGCATTCAAAAGGGGTTTCTTTGTTTTGCACTCAGATCTTTAAACTTCACTGATACGACTATAAAAATAAAGATTTCGATCACTCAAAATCATTTTTTTGTATTTCGTAAAAAAGTTATCTGAAACGTGATTTGACGAATAATTTTGCGCCACCTTATATTTTATTAAAAGAGGCTTTATTGTGTAATAATACTAGAAGTGAATTGAACGGAAACATGGAAAATTTGCTTTATCAACTAAGCAGTGTGCCATTACATCGAGAACGACCGATATTGATGGCATCCAAGGCTCAATTTAACGCGCGTCATTGCTTTAGTTTCTATAGAAGTCGGTAGCAAAAGGTTATCTGGAAGGAATTCATCTTTACATGCGCATTATCCTTGACATCATGACAACATGTCAAGGATAAATGTAGTCAACACCTAGTAATGCTTCGTAATATATCAGTCCTCATATCTACATAGTAATTAAAAACTATCTGGCTTTGGCATTTTAATGCATTCACGTATGTAAGTATGTTTGTATGTACTTACGGCTATGTGGTTGGCAAGAATGATTCAGCGGGCGAGAGCAAATGTTGCTACTGTTAAGAATTTTGCAATTCGAATGTAAAACCTACTTTTTAAATGAGAAGCAGTGTAATTGCCAGTTTTGTAGAAAACAAAATAACTCATGAAGGAAAATCACGGAGTACCTAAGAAAACGGGTGTTCTTTTTAAACGTATGCAGGGGTACCGAGAAATTTTGTAACTGCCCAATGGTCGACACCTTGACCTAAAAGTTTTTTTGCGTTGTACTATATGTTTTAGAAGTAGTTAAAACTAGTCCTCTTGACTGGCGCTACTACTATTAAATGTATGATATCAGGTTCGATTTAACCTAGATGTTTCGTGACTCAGGCTGGGGATTGGTTGAACGCCAAATTCTTTCAGCAATTATTTTATTCGGATCCATTTGATCTTGATGAAAGATGTGCAGTCTTGTCTTTGCCAAGGCAATACAGTTGTATAAGATATGCTCTGCGGTTTCACTATTCTCCAGCCAGAGCCTACACTCTCTTTCATTCCCAATGTGAATTTTTAAGAGATGATGATTTATGTAATAGTGGCCTGTCAGAAAACCTGATATCTACTTTACGCGTGTTGTACAATTCCCTATTGTAGGTGAAGGGTCTTATAAGCCTTTTGGCTTGACGGAGTTCTTGCGGGTAATTCTTTTAGTATTCTCCCAACTACAGGGTGGGCCATATAGCGTTTGCTTTTTGAACCACCTATTTTTTTGAGAATGGTAACACAAATGAGATGTCAAACGAAATGGGACGCTATACGCTTGAACAAAATTGGGAAATATTGAAAACCTATTTCCAAAGTCGCGAATCTTGTTCTTCTTTTCTGATTTTCACATCGGTGGCTACGTCAATAAGCAAAATTGTCGGATTTGGGGCTCAAATACATCCACAACGAGTCACTGTTTGGTGCGGTTTTTGGTCTGGCGGCATCATCGGGCCATTTTTTTCGAAAATGAGCGAGGAGCCGCGGTTACAGTAAATGGCGAGCGTTACCGTGACATTCTCAACGAGCTGTTTCCAAAAATTGAAGAGGATGACATGGACGACATTTGGTTTCAACAGGACGGTGCATCTTGTCACACTGCCAAAGTTACACTCGAACTTTTGGTTACCGTGTTTGAAAATCGAATAATCAGCCGAAATTCCGATATCAATTGACTGCCCCGGAGTTGTGATTTAAGCCCGTTGGACTATTTTTTGTGGGAGCCGTTAAGGACAAATCCTATGCGAACCATCCAGAGACGATGGATGCTTTAAAACACGAAATCGAAGTTGCTATTCATGAAATTGGAGTCCAAACAATCGAAAATGTGCTTAAAAATTGGGTTGATCGAATGACCTACTGTAGAGCCAGTCGTGGCAGTTATTTGAACGATATTATTTTTCATTCATAAATGACAATGTTCAATCTTCAGAATAAAAAAAAAAAGTTTGAAAAAATATTGATTCGTTTTTTTTTATAGCCGATTCAAAAAGCAAATTTTTAATGGCCCATCCTATATTTACCCTGAATTTAGCTTCTACACAGTTGTTACTACAGCACCCACCCTAGCGATATCATCATCAGTACCTTTTATTCAAGAGTGACCCGGAGCCTAGAAAAGTACAATTTTATTTGTTGCACTAAGTTAAGGTTGCTAAGGCATTCGTACACTAAAATGACAGTAGATCAAAGGTATTTGTAAAAATATTGCATCAGAGGAGAGGCTACCCATTAGCAAGACCAATGGAATAGATCAACTAAGGATAGATGGACGCTTAAATTAATACCCATTCTTACGACTTGATTAGAAAGAAACTATGGAGGAACAAACTACCACCTAATTCAATGCCTTTCAGTGTGCGGGATATTTCAAAAATACCTCCACAGATTTAGCCATGACAGTTTCTCAAACTGCACAGTCTGTTTGGAGAGGAAAGAAGATGTTGATCACGTATTGTTCCAATGCTTACGTTATGCTTCCGAAATCTGTAGCATATTATAAGGAGGAAATGTCGTAGATGTTCTGTTGAAAGCAGTTGATACCTGGAAGGGAATCTCCGCGCATATAGAATATTCATTCTACATATAACGCGCGGAGCTTCTTAGAAGTCAACAGCCTATACAGCCTCGCAGCTTATAAGCAAGCCCCGCGAAGTAATACCTTTTTGGCAATTCCGCGGGGAGAGTGGTAGATTGTGGAGAAGTGTTTAGTACATAGCTGCAGCTGTGTGGCTACAAGTCGCGCTTTTTACTAAGCCGGTATAGAGCATTCATGAGAGTTTCTTCTTCCGGGCGTCATCCAAAAAAAAGCTTCCAAGCAGTCTGTGCAACATTGCGTTAAAGATATAATATCTCTAAAAACACCCGTTATATGTGCCTAGATTTGTGAGTATAAATGGTGATACGCATTTACATATAACTACTGGGTTCTTACTACTTAAATTTAATCATTTGCTTGTTATTTTGTGCTGATTCAGTAATGCCAATGCACCATAATTAAACAACATTTAATGCGACTAATTAAATATTACAACAAAAGTTCCCTTAAATACGTGGGTACTTCTGAACTTACAATGTGTAATGATGTATGAACGAATACCGTCGACTAGAGGACATACACACACACACATACGTATTATATATGTATTAAAAATTATGAAATGTCTGTACGAGTCAGACAAAATAATGACACTAAAACCATTTATTTGCTTTCATAACAGTCGTCCAAATATAAACAGGCAATAAATCTTGAAACTTAATTAAAATTATTTTCAAAATTGTTGATGCGAGTAAACATTTATAAAGGGTATTTAAAATGAAGTCCCTAGATGTAGTTTTAAAATAAAACATGTACAAATTTAGATTCTTTCAGGTTTCACTAATTTTACTCAAAATACGCCTCTTAAAAATTACTAGTAAATGCCCACATGAGGACAGTCTACAGGTAAAATTCGCTAGAGAACGTCGGCATATCGTTGCTGAACTCAGCAGCATTTTGTGCATCAACAGCAAAAATTCTCAATATAACGTCCAGTTTTTGACCTGAAAGTTCTTTTTCTATACTAGAAGCAGTTTTTTTAAACTTCTTCATCAGCCTGTGAATTGTCGATTCATTCGGACGAGTATTTCCATTAAAAAATTACAAATTTTGCGATTGCGTTATTTTCGTTCTTAAAAATCGACCATTTTCGTAATACAAGTAAGTTTCAATAATTTTAATACTTTAGTCTATCGCAAGAAAATTGTACATCTGTGTACTTGACAAATGTCAAAGATGGCATAGAAGACATACTTAGCACATACCGTCCAGGAATTATTCACTACTGACATCTAGGCGTCACTTTTGATGGACCCTTTATTTGTAACTGTGAAAAGAGACGCAAGGCATCAATACAATTATTCTTCTTCCACTCCTTAATCCCTCGTTGGATGCAGGGCCACAACCACGCTTGCACACCATCTTGCGCGACGCTTGGCAATGTATATACTTTAATTCGCTCCAGCTCTTCTCGATACTTCTAGCTCCCCTTTCGACTATTCGCCTCCAAATTTCTCTTGGTCTGAGTGTTTTAAGAGCCACCAAATCTCCTGATGCTCCTTGGCTCGACCTTTTCAAATTTCATTTTTTTCAAATTCCCTTGGTCTACCAGACTTACGACCAGCGCTCGCAAGAGCATTCCAGTGCCTTTCGGACAATACATTTTTCGTCTTTGCATAGAGTATGACCAATCCACCTCAAGTTTTGCTGTTTTAAGGGCACTTCGACTGACTCCATTTGCATCTTTTTTAGCCTACCAAAATTTGTTATCATGTTCGGCCAAAAAATTCGGAAACTGTTCCTCCATCGGCGATTTAAGAAAATCTGGTGATAGATTTCGTCATTTTCCATGTGCAGCAACCGTAAAGCCGAATCGATGCTACGTCCGATTTGCACGTTAAGGTTGTTATTGCGTCACCCCGAAGAGACCATACCAAAGGCGGCCTTTGCTTTGAGAGATTTAACATCTTCATTCATATCACCAAAAGCTGCAACCTCACTACCAAGATAAGTTAATTGCTTAACACTTTCCACAGGAGGCCTCGAAATATTTGCAGTTGCTTTTAAATTGGTAGATAAACTTAAAATTATTGTTTGGCGACAGTTAATTTGTAACCCTGACATTCCCTATAAGAAGCAAATATACGTTTTGGTGCGATCATTTAAATTATGTACAATAATTGTATTACTTAAGTTAGATTAGTTAGAAGAAAAACTCATTAAAAATAAACTAAACTAATATATAAAAAAATTAATTTAGGTTATCAGAATTTATATTCTCGAATTCTAAATTGGGATACATCAACAATAATATATGGGCTATAATACTCTATATTTGAAAGTCAACTATTCGATGATAATCCCAGTTTTAAAGCAGTGTCTTTGCGCAGTTCAAGATGGTGCAAAATTAATCACCCTATCTGAAGATGCCCTAATTTTCGCAAATGACATCGTACGTCAGTCATATATGACTAGGCATAAACTAGACAGTAGCAGTATGCAAACAGACATGCAACGGAGCGCTGGAGCTCCAAGTAAAGTTTTCCATCACTCAAAATCATTTTTTGTATTTAGTAAAAAAGTTATTCAAAAAGAATTGGGTGATTTATTTTGCGCCTCCTTATAGAACAAATTTATATACTACGAATGGGTCATCGCCGTCGGCAAACCAGATAACTCTGTACGACAACTTTCTGGAAATTAATTTTCACTGATGGTTCCAAACCAACTGGGTTTGGTAGACTTCCTTGCACCAGGACTTTACTTGTTGTGTTCGACATTGTGCAGAGAATCAAATTAATTAACTTCACTTTCCAACTAATTTGCTATTTAATTTCTTTAACATTTAAATCTAAAAATTGTTAATGCGATACTTTCACGCGACTTATCCTAATAGTTCCACGTAATTCACTGACTAAATAGAGTATGGCATAATATTTATGGCTATTTGTATTTGTACAATATGGCGCAAAATTAATAATCTAATTAGATTTTGAATAACTTTTATACTAAATAAAAAAATTGCTTTGAGTAAAGGATCGATCGATCTTCCTGCTCTTCATTGCTTGCCTGTTTGTATACTGCAGCTGTCTAGTTCACAATTGTCGAATAAGGTATGATTGACGACGACGCCATTTGCAAAATTATAAATCTTCTCATAGTGTGATTAATTTTGAGTCACCTTTTATACACTTTTCTTGTTACCAAAGCTTTCGACTATCAAGTCTTGAGGAGTTTTACCGTTCAGTACGAACGATAACGCAAACAAATTGGAGAAAAAAGGTAGTCAATTTGGTGATGCCCAAAGTGGCGTCCACCAATAAAAATATACACAAAAAAAAAATTGATATACAAAACCAATGAGCAGACAAACTACTAATCGCTTCCAGCAAATCTAACCTGTTCCACGCACAAATATGAGAACTGAATTTGTATGTGTTTGTATGTATGCAAGTGTGTATGCAAATAAAGGCATACAATTGTTGGGAGGCTGGATCGGTGTGTTGAGCTTTGGTATCTACTTTTTTGTATCACTCTCTCTCACTCTCTTGCTGCTTCTTCTCCTCTGCAATAACTGGGTATTTTTTTTTTTTACTTTTTATTTTCTTTATCTGCGATCATTTACAGTAAACGCACATTAAGTGCAACAAGTGTTATGCTTCCAGGTATTTGCTGCTGCAGTGCAGGTGCAACAACACACAACAACAATGCAAAGGCGTATGAGCAACAAGTGGTTTGCCAATGGAGCTTTTTTCACATTTTTATTTGTAGCTTTTGTTTAAGTGTGTTCTTCTTATTTCATCAGCATTTTTCTGCTCATTGTTTTTGTTGCCGTTTTAAAAGTACCTGAAAAAAGGCTACAACTTGCTGGTTTTGATTAAACTTTTTTGATAAAAATGCAGCATGCGACTAAATGCTGCGACAACATCAACAAGACGAGTGAGGCAATAAAACATAAACATTTATATGCGTACATATTGCACGAGTAGGTATGTATGAATGTATTTACCCTGCAGTAAATCATGATGTTTTAAAGGAAGATCAGTGTTGGACGATTTCGGGTCTGTACTGAACTCTCACTCAGTGCGCTACTTCCATTTTTAATATTCGAGAATTTTATACGAAATATTTATTTGAGGTATACAAAGAATCGAGACAAATTGTGCACAAATAACAAAATAAATTAAAATAATTATCTTTAAAGTACCCTTGTTTGCGGTCGTTGCCGAACGGGTTGCGTGTAACTGCGCTTCGGTGATGCGTGAGTTTGAAACCCGCTGTGAATATCAATCACCAAATGATGGGAGATTTTTTTTTCTAATAGAATTCGCCCCTTGGCAGGCAATGACAAACCTCTGAATGTATTTCTGCCATGAAAAATTTCCTCACAAAATATTATCTTCCGTTCGGAGTCGGCATAAAATTTTAAGACACTCCATTGGTGTAAGAACATCAAGATGCACGCCACAAATTGGAGGAAGTACTCCTCCAAGCATCCAATAAGTAGATATACTTGCAAAAAAATGTTCTGTTATTTTTGCTTTTGTTCGAATGCATTGTCTACTCATAAATTATACTCAGTTTCGTGGTAAATTTCGCTCGTTAACAATGGAGTGGGGAGCTAAGGAAAATCGCATTGCCGTGATTGCATTACAAAAGTGTGCTAAAAGTGCAAGTGAGAATTACGAATTGCGGAAAAAACTTAATATTTCAAGAATGTTTCTTTACCGCATGATCAATCGTTTTTCCCAAACGTCTGAAGTGACAGACAGAAAAAGAAATTGTCCTCCTCGCATGGTTTGAACCAGTGCAGCCATAAAAGCCGTTCGAGAAAGAGTTCGCCTTCGAAATCCCCTTAGAAAGCAGAAAATCATGTCCATGCCAATATTAATTCTCCACATCTCCACGATCTCCACATGAAAGCCTTCCGTCGCTCAACTGATCACCTTTTGACAACGCGCCTGAAGAAAATGAGACTCCACAGATGCAAGGAGCTTCTTCGGTGGCGCCTGGCCAACGGCCATGAAAATATTATTTTCACAGATGAGAAAATGTTCACTGTTGAAGAAGTTTTTAATAAGAGAAACCACAAAATCTATGCTAAAGACTCAAAAAATTTCATTCCAAGGGTTCAACGTGGCCATCATCCAGGCTACGTACGTAATGGTTTGGTGTGGAGTGTCTTCTAAAGGCGTTACATCTCTTCATTTCTGCGAAAAAGAAGTTAAGATCGGAGCAAAAGTGTACCAGGAGGATATTTTAGAAAGCGTGGTAAAGCAGTTGAGTAGTACTGTCTTCAATGGAGAGCGTTGGATCTTCCAGCAAAGTTCCGCTCCAAACCATAAGGCAAAAACCACCCAGCAGTGACTCTAAAACAATATTCTTGAGTTCATAGCCGCAGAAGATTTACCGTCTGGAAGTCCAGATATGAATCCAGTTTGTGGTCAGAATTGGAGAACATGGCCTGTCGAAGACCTCACAGAAATTTGAAGAATCTGAAACAATCTTTGGTTGGAGCAGCGCGCGTCAATATCCATGGAAACCGAGCGTGCTGCAATAGCTGAATGGCCTAATAGTTTGAAGACTTGCGTAAAGGCAAATGGTGACCATTTAGAATGAAAATTTTAGATTTTTTCAATATTTAAATGAATGAATAAAATTTCATTAAAAAAGTATTATAATTTCATATCTATGATATAATGGTCTTAACTTGTAACAGAACTTATGGCAGGACTAAGTATATATGTCATATTTAAAAAAGTTAATTGAGCGCGGCAGTGAACGGCTAACTGCTATGTATGACAACTGCCCGCTTTCTTGACGACAATTTAACTGCTGTTAAACCGTTACTCTTACGTCCCGATGCTACAACACCAGTATTACAAGAATAATATTACAAAAATGATAGAAACAAGATTGCGCCCAGCATGACGTCACATTGGTTTACTTGTGCAGTGTTGTCAACCCTTTACTCTGAGCAATAAATTTAGCGCTCTTTTATACATAAAATGAAAAAAATTTTGAGTTTGGTGTTTGTTTCATTTCTTCATTTAAAACTACCAAAACTGTAAGTTAAAAAAATGTAATATATAATAAAAAAAAGGCCACTCTTGCCTTCAAAGCTTGTGCCGAGAAGATTTCAGTGCTATTGAAAATTGGTTGATTCTTATAAAATTTGATACTTGAATGTGCAATTCTCATGATTTGCTTCTTTTGAGTTTAATCAAGTATTTACATTGGATCTTCTTATCTGAAGTTTTCTAACATTAAAAACCTTTTGATCAATTTTAAAATACTTTGAATTTACTGAATACGAATTAAAACCATAGAGGGGCATTCATAGTAAAACAAAACAATATTTTTTATAGATAAAAAAAAAATAAACTGCGAGGATAGAAAACAAACAAAAAATGCTTATTAAGTTACGAAAATGGTGATTTGGTCACACTGTTCACCAATTGCACCACAGTGACGTCACAAAAATCATTTAATATAGTCAAATTCGCTGAGAGCAAAGTAGCGGTACCAAATCGGTGCTATCCTAATATTCTCTCCATTATGTATTATATATATGAATGTATGTATATATAAATATGTCAACTTCTACTTTGCAACCATTTTGCACTACTTTAGTACTAGTTCCGAATTGCTTAGTATAGAACTAGTCCGCTTATGAGATTGTTCCAGTTTTTATAACGAAGTACACATGAATGTATGTACCTACGCACTCATAGGTTGCTGCTGTACACCTCCTTTCGCCTCGCAATCACAACACACACGTCCGCCTATCCCGCTAATTAATGCCACTCAACGAGCATCTGACACGAGGCATACCCTATACACAGCCCCTTTTTCACGCCTAGCGCAGTTCACTCACTTTCGAACACACATGCATGTGTGTGTACATATGCTCTTACTTGCTCTTTGCATTGGGGTGCGCAGTTCTCCGCTCACCTTCGCTGCTGCTCACTTTTAAGTGGCATAATTTATTGCGTTTGACCTTTCGTGCAACGGCTTTTCATCATCCACTCGGCTTGACTGAGCTCAGCTCATTATAGTGCGCAGCTACAAGTATGACTACTATTTATACAATAACAACAACAACCATGCACGCAAATATGTATTCAATTCCACTTGTACATTGTTATGGAGTTGGTAAAGGAATTTTTTCGAACGTTTAGCAAAAATTTAAAAAAAAAAAAGCTTTGCAGTTCTTTAACGCTTCATAAGAGACTCTTACCTACCACATTGTTTTGCTAATCGCACTTGAATTGGGCTGTTAATCGCTGAAAGTTTATACGTACATATGTATGCATTTGCTTTAACAAGTAAATTAATTGAATTCTAGTAAAACATGTTGCAATTAAATTTCATACCATAAGTCAGGATCGCATAAAATATCTGTTGATCTTAGATTTGTAGTCGTATGCATTCGTGATGGTAATTTCCTAGTAAAGCTATGCTTTTACTTCATACCAGTGGAAGGTTGAGTCAGACGAGCTGATTTTTAAGAATTTGCTCAGTGGCTGACGATCATGAAAAAAAATTTTCCCCCATTCCGACGTCTTTAAGTCGCGATGTTTTGACGAATCCAGAGATTTTTCGAGTATCTTTTAAGGATGCCCGATCCCGTGAAAAGGTGCTTCCTAAAGTGCATTATTTGAAGCTCAGGGCATGAAGAGTTGAAAATTTGTCTTCGAAATCCGCGTTCTTCCTCCCTTCCGAGAGATACTCCTCTCTCGTAGATATTTTTGAACGTACTACGAGTTTGTCATTATATCGGTTCAGTCCATAAGTTCGTGCGTTTTTTAAAGGTACTTTTAAAATTAATAAAAAAGATGTTTAAAGTATTTATTAATCAATAATCTATTTTTCTTCATTATTTACAATGTATTCCCAACGTTTAGGCAAATTTTTAATTCCTTGCTCAACAAATTGTTTGCCCTTGAAGCCAAAATTCGCTTCGATATCCCTTTTTATATCTTCTTTTGAGGAGTAGTTCTTGTTACTCATATGGGATTGAAGTCCACGGAAAAGGTGATAATCACAAGGTGCAATATACCTAAAGATAGTAAATTTAGAAATAACATAAATTTTAAAAAGAATGGTGGATGCGGCATTAGCTCCCATCCGAGCTCGTTCACGTTGCCTAATGCTTGCCTTGCGGTATGAGGTCTTGCGTTGTCGTGGTGAAACAAAACTTTCCGTCTTTTCACTAAAGACGGTCGATTTTTATTAAGTGCCTCATTAAGGTTTGATAGCTGATGGGAATAATAATCAGCAGTTATCGTCTGGTTTGGTTCCAGAAGTTCATTTCATAATAAACAATACCGGCCATATCCCACCAAATAGACAGGAGAATCTTCTTGGGGTAAAGGCCATCTCTAGGTTTCGGTTCTGGTGTCTCATCTTTATCTAACCATTGGCGTTTGCGAACAGAATTATTGTAAAGTACCCATTTTTCATCACCAGTAACGATACGGTTCAAAAAAACTTTCATTTTCAAGCCGTTTCGGCAGCTGAGAACACACATTCAGTCTCTGCTGAAGGTTGGCGACGGAGTCTATGCGGAATCCATGTTCCCAGCTTTGAAACCTTTCCAAACTGAACCAGGTGCCTGTGAACTGTTTCATGCGATGAATTTAACCTCTGAGTTATCGACTGTCAAATTTGGCTCAGCTTCCACGAGTTCGAGCAAGGAGTCGGAGATAAAGACTTCAGGACGACCAGCGCGCGGGGCATCCTCCACGTCGCAGCTACCACTTCGGAATTTTGAAAACCATTTTTGCGCAGTCCTTACACTCACGGTATCCTCTCCGGGAACATTGTTTATTTCTGCAGCAGCAGTTGTTGCATTTTTACCACTTTTATTAAAAAAATACAAAATATGCCTCTTATTCGCGTTCGAAGATTCCATTTTATTTTTTAACAACGCATTCTTCTATCCGCGATTAAAATCATTTGTTGAAAGCACAATATATCAAAGAAAATATAAATAGTTCCGTTATATTCCGCGAATAATTTTTTGTATTCAAAAATCGCCCAAAAGTGAAATTATGGGTAAAATACGCACGAACTTATGGACTGACCTGATATTTACATAATTGGCGCGTACACCCTTTTTGGATATTGGGCCGAGCTTCTCCTCCTATTTGTGGCGTGCGTCTTGATGTTGTTCCGCAAATGGAGGGACCTACAGTTTCAAGCCGACTCTGAACGGCAAATATTTTTATGAGGAGCTCTGTTTTGCTATTGCCTACCGAGGGGCGACCGCTATTAGAAAAATGTTTTTCTTTATTTCGGTGTTCCACCGAGATTCGAACCGACGTTCTCTCTGTGAATTCTGAATGGTAGTCACGCACCAACCCATTCAGCTACGGCGGCCGGTCTTTTCTTCATACCGTTAATAATATTATAATTAGGTTAGGTTAGGTTGGTATGGTTGCCCAGGGAGTGAGCACACTTGGACGAAGAAGGATTCGTCCTTTGTGATACCATTGTCAAGGAAGTGAGGTGAAGGGAAGGACCGATGAGGTGCAGGGAGAGGGCGGGGAGAGATGGTGATGGAATGGTTAGGAGCGTGCGGATTATGAACGATGACTATGCTTGCGTCAACCGCTTTGTGCTGCTGATGAAACTCATCAGATTTTTAATGTCAGCGCCGGCTATATCAGCAGGCGTGGCAAAGAAGTAAGAGCCAAGATGCCTGAATCTTAGCCCCGCCAGAGCAGGGCAGCTAAGGAGAAGGTGTTGAGATGATTCCATCTCATCCTCCATACATCCAGCACAAAAAGGACTCGAGGTGATTCCAAGTCGCACAGCATGCATTCCTCGCGCATTGTGTCCTGTGAGAGAACCCACTAGATTGGAGAGCTGATATTTTGTGAGCCTCAGAAGCTCGCCCGAGCGCTTTCGGTCCACACGTGGCCAGAAGGATTTCGCGACTTTACACGTTTGTGTATTTGCCCAGCGCTCGCTGAGTTTGCGCGATGCCTATCTTTCCAGGAGCAGACCGCAGGTAGTCGGGGGGATTCCAATTTTCTCCCTCCGCGGGGAAATCACCTCACATGTCCCTTGTCTGGCCAGCTCATCCGCCTCACAGTTTCCCGCGATGTCGCTGTGACCGGGAACCCAGATGAGGTTGATGTCAAAGAATTCGGACGCAGTCGAAAGTGAGGTCAAGCATTCCTTGACCAATTCCGAATGCACCGTCATAGACCCGAGGGCCCTTATTACCGCTTGGCTGTCGGAGTAAATTTTTTCTTTCTTGACTGTTAGTACACATTTGAGCAGCCAATCAGCTGCCTCCTTGATTGCGGCTACCTCTGCCTGAAACACACTGCAGTGGTCCGGTAACCCGAATTTTAGTCTGATAGGGAGCCCTTCGCAAAAGACTCCAGCACCAACCTTTCCTTCCAACTTCGATCCATCTGTGAACAAGTTCACCAGGCCCTGCCCCCAAGTGTAGCCCTCCTATCTACGGGTACCGCATTTAACATTGCGTTGAGCGCCAGAGTAGGAGTCGTTCGAAGCGCGCCACTGATTCCAATAAGTGTCAACCTCTGAACTCTCTGCAGCTACTTCACCAATGTCGTTTTCTCTAGTGAGTTCCACCAGATTATGACTCCATATAACAAGATAGGCTTTACAATAGTATTATATAGCCAGAAAACAACTCGAGGCGAAAGGCCCCATCTTTTGCCAATTGCACCCTTGCACCCATACAAGGCGATTGTTGCCTCATGAATATTTTAATTAAACAAACCAAAAACACCGACATATTCTACTAAAATAATTTCTATGAAGAAAAATCTTTCACAACAGTATTGACAGCTGATTGTCAACTTTGCAGGTAATATGACATATGTGAACGGGTGGATTTATTGGTAATTAATGCATATGTGAATGTACTTTAAATAAAGCTGTGAACGAGCTCACTAAGAAGCTTATCTAACACTTCTATAAAATTATGTATGTAAGAAATAAAGTTCACTTGGTTGCTTACATACACTCTCACGTTAGTAATGCATGGTTAATAAAACAGAAATGAGCAGCCAAGTAGCAGAGTAAATAATGGTCATTACGCAGTCTCTACTGAAATCGTTAGCTTCGCACTGCTTACTCGTACTAGAGGGTTATTTGGCCCTTTTGATTCACATCATTTTGTCTGAATTACAGCAAAGACAACAACCAGTATTGGTTTCCTGTGTGCCGATAAAGCAGTGCGGTGCTAAGTTCACAGGGTGATAATTTATAATTTCTTATTTTTAAAACTACTGATAGGCTTCAATGTAGCTGTACGAAAGCAAAAGTGAATGGGTGCGTTCGGTAACAAATTTAGCCATCGCCAGCCATCAATCAAATTCTCTCCCAAAAAGCAGAAAAGGCAAACAAAGTGGACTAACGCAAAATTTGTCATCGCTTGCAAAAAGCGGAATACGAAGCAATATCAGCTGGGATTGTTTAGAAATGTGTGTGTTGTCCAAAAAATGTACCATAAATATAAAGGGTCCTTCAAAAGACGCATTTAGAATATGTAAAATTCGCGAAACAGACAAAGATTGTGCGGAAGATTTTTGAACCTTTGCATGTTAGCAACCGTGAGTATTGCAGGCGGTAGAACGATGAGACATAGACATAGTGCAGCGAATAAAAATCCAGCGTCTTTGTTGGCTGGGTCATGCCAATGGATACAAACGATCCGCCTCTGAAAGTATTCCATTCGGTACCAGCTGGTGGTAGCAGAGGAAGAGGAAGGCCTCCACTGCGTTGGAAAGATCAGGTGGAGAAGGACTTGGTGACTTCGCTTCACTTGGTATTTCCACCCGGCGCCGGTTAGCACGAGAAAGATACGACGGGCGCGCTTTATTAAACCCGGCCAAAATCGCGTAAGCGGTTATAGTGCCAATCAAGAAGAAGAAGAAATAGCAGATTGAGGAATGTTAAATTCTTGAGGACGTCGAGATATTGATGCTGAAGGTTGTTTAGCAACACTTTGCGCTACAACAGCAATATTCTCAACGGGACTTCCAATTCTTGGTCTGCCAGTACTTTTCTATCCTCGACAGAACTAGCTTCTTGACATTTTTTGACCAACCTTTGATTGACGTCTCATTTGGGCAATTATTTCCACAGAAATAAAACACAAATTTTCCGATATGTTGTTTTTAAAGATCGTGTTCTTCTATCATTAAAATTGACAAAGATGGCATAAAAAGGTACCGTCTAGGAATTATTCACTACTGACATCTACATAGGCGTTACTTTTGAAAGACCTTTTACTTTATAAATTTTCGTTTTTTGTTTTTAAACTTAAACTCAAACCACAAAAAATTAATTTGTTTCTTTGAAAAAAGTTCAGTCATATGCCTTCAGATCATGTGCTTTTGCAATGGATATTTTTTTCTAGCTAAAATTTCTTCGGCACAAAATTAACGTCACTCTTGAATACTACTGTCACTTTGCTCTCAATTTTTTTTTTTTTTTTTTATTGAAATGTTATAAATTTTTATTTACATTCCATAAAGATTACACCTAGTATAAAACTAATAAGTAATTTTCATTTCACAATTTGAAGTCGCTTAAACAATATTGACAACTAAGTCTTGAGGTTTCTTTCTTTTTAATCTTCTTTTTACAGTTGCTTCGTCGCTTAGTACGGAAGCTTCTGCGTTAATGTGTTTTTTTAACTTTTCAGCATGCTTAACTGCACAGAGATTGGCTGTGTCTGAGACGGTTTTTAAATTTAAATTTTTTTTTGTGATGGAGAATTGTACGCTAACGGACACCTGCTTGCAAAAGCTATTGCAAATTTTTGTGTGTATCGAACACGATTACCGCATTCTCGAAGCCTCGTTACTTGCTTGATATTTTATTTCTGACATTCAACTGTTAATTTACGTCAATATTTTGTAAAAAACATGATATTTGAGAGAATTGGAAAGAAGTATGTATGTAAATGATGAGGTTATGGAAAAAGTAAATGCAAATATTATCTTATAACTTGCGATCATAACTGCATACACATTTCTTACGGTAAAGTAACCCGAGCGACTTTTATTTGAATATTTGAGTTTTTTGAAACTGTAAAGGAATTGCCTCGCCATCGTCCGCGCGACTGCTGTCGCAGGTTCTCTTGTGGGGAAGCTCTATTGCAGCATGATGTAAATATAGTTCATTCGAGTTCCTTCTGCTATTACACCGAGACGGCTTCTCAGGTTAATAGCGACAGTCTCTCACCTAAGCCAAGTCTCTTTCTCTCCATTTCATTCTCTCTCTCCTTTTTGTCGATGTCCCGATAAACTATTGCTAACATCTCGCTGGGTTTCTCGACCATAGCTCCTGGGAGCGCGAAAATAATATCCATCCCAACACCATTGTAAATCTTGAGTTCTTTAGTATTAAAAGATATGACTTTCATTTAGGCAACTTGTTTTTTCTTCCATTTTCTTCCTTCTGTATATACAAGTATATTTATTTATGGTTGGCTGGCTTGGCTATTTTTACTAGTTATTTCAACTTGTGCATTGATGATGCTCTGACTGATACCATGAGTTAATGTCAGCCGCTCATTCTAGGTCTAGGATGAACAAAGAATATATTAATACAAACGATTTTGCTCAGATTTCCAAAGGAATCGTTATAAAGGGTAGTTAAATTTCAAGGGCTGATGTTGAGTGTAAACCACACTTGAACGTCACGATTTTTTCTGCATTTCATTTGACATTTTTCAATTTCAGATTAACTCAATTTGAACCATGGAAAGATACATAATCGAGCAACGCATTCAAGTTATTCAGGCTCATTATGAAAACGGGCGTTCAAATCAAAATACATATCGCGCACTTCATCTTCATTGATGAGGTACATTTTCCCCTCAGTGGATTCGTCAATAAACAGAATTGCCGCATTTGGGCGAATGATAATCCAAGAGTGATTGCCGAGAAACCAATGCACCCACAAAGAGTGACTGTTTGGCGCGGTTTATGGGCCGCCGGCATCATTGGGCCGTATTTTTTCCTAAATGAGGCCGGTCAGGCAGCTACTGTGAATAGTGTTCGCTATCGTGAGATGATAACGAACTTTTTATGACCCGGATTGGAAGATATGGATGTGGACGATATGTGGTTTCAACAGGACGGTGCCACTTGTCACACAGCTAACGAAACAATGGCTCTTTTGCGCGAAAAATTTGATGGCCGCAAAATCTCACGTCGCGACGATGTCAATTGGCCGCCAAGATCATGTGATTTGACACCGTTGGACTTCTTTTTTTGGGGTTATTTGAAAGAAGAGGTCTACGTCGATAAGCCAGCAACAATTCAAGAGCTAAAGGATGAGATAATAAAACCTCAATTATGCCTCAGCGCCATCGAAAATTTGGATTATCGGATGGAGGTGTGCCGCCGAGGCCGTACGTAACTGAGCCATACCAATATTATTATAATAAAGAGAAATGATAATTATTTCCTAAAAAAGATGTATTTTATTAAAAATCAGCACCGGCCCTTGGAACTTAACCACCCTTTATAATATATCAGCTAGATTTATTACCGTTTGACCTGCAGTCTTCGACGTCTATGTATCATATCCATTAAAATAGGCTGCAGATTTGCCCAGAGCATCTCACTATAGACTTTAGGTCGGCTTGAAGCAAGGCGAATTTATTACAGGCGACAGCAAACACATATAAGTAAAACCCTACATGTATTTGTTGTTGCGTTTGGTCCAAGCATCACGTCAAAATCAGTAATCAAATGTAGACATACGAATGTAAACATACCAATACATACAAACAAAGCATATCACTTTGACGTAAGCCATACCTGCGGCGAAAAATTCAGCTGGGTGAATGCTGTCACCTTAATAAATCCACCTTGGCTTGAAGCGTTAAACCCCGATAACGAAATTCCAGCAAGTCTTAGAGGCGGGTGCAGTAGATTTGTGGTCCTTGCTGAGAAATTTTCTAATAAAATACATTTTGTACACGATGACGATATAATATTGCAGAGCTTCTTTTAGTAGAAAAAGTAAAAAATGGTCACTATAAATTAGCAGAGAAAGCCCTCAGAGCTGCATACTTCAGGGCTGAAAAGTATAACCTGAGGCTAGTCCTCGAATGTATGTTCACTATAAGTTAAAAGTATGCAGTTCACCGGCCGGAATTATAGATTTAAAATACAATAAAGTTATTAAATTGTTATGCGCACTCTATTCCATCGACAAGTAAAATCTATGTAATTTTTCAAATGCTTGCTGGGTTGAGGTCTTTACCGTTTTCATTTTCGAAAATATTTAGCCTTGTCTCAAACCGGATGCCGAAAGCCAGTTGCATTTTTCGATTTCGATGCAAACCGAAAATTTCTTATTAATCAAATGTCAATGCCATATACCGTTGTTTTAAGATGAGAGCGAGAATGAGCTTCTTTGCCCGAACGCCTTGTGCTATGGTATTCGATTCACGGTGCATTCCCGTACGTACTGATATGCGGTGTTTATATTAGTGCGATTGTGAGCGAGTTTAGCGAGGGACGAATGCATGGAATGCTACTAAGTCGTGCCACACGGCAGCACAGCGCGAATCTCACTTAGTACGGTGCGTAAACCCCACACGAATGGAAGCCATTTCGAACTGTGGCGCTGGTCAAACACAGTGAACGTGTCGCCTAATCACATAGCATACCACTACAGCACAGCAAAGCACAACCAAGTTTTTTGGTGAAGAAGAAAAAAATTGTACAATAGTTGAATAAAAAATTTACAAAAAACGCGATACAGTTGTATGAAAATAAAGTGTAGAGGTGTGTGGAAGTGAAACCAAAAATATTTCGAAACTAAAACACGTACGAAGTTAGCGGAATTTCATGTGAAAAAGTTAAATTTCTTTACCGCTTTGGCTTTGGCGTTGGCCCGTGTTGAGAAGGAATATTTTGTTCAAAGTACTACTTTTGTGGTGGAATTTCGAAATCACTTAAAAAGGAATCGAGCGTGAAAAGTTAAATATAATTTGAGCTCGAGTGAACCGAGTAATACTTGTGAAAGTAATTTTTTAAGTCAAAATTCATACATCCCAAAAAAAAAAAGAAAAAGGAAAGAAAAGAAGTTGATCAGAAAATACGAATATGTGAAACATGGGAAAAAGCTATTAATTTTCGAAATAAATATCTTTCGGCAGTGATGTGAATACATATGAAAATTTATGTGCGGAAACTTGCGGAGCATTGAATTGTAAGTCGTCGTTTCATATATTTCATACATTTCGTTTCATTTCTTTTATTCGGCTGCTGCTTTTACAGCGCTGCCCCACAATTCCGAATGAGAAAATCTCTGTACACCACAATTTCTTGTGTGCCAGGCAAAAGCAAGGCAATGGTGCACGGATTGGTGGGCGACGCCAAGCGAACGGACGGGCCGGGCAGGCAGACCGTCAAACTAAACTCGACAAACTCAACTTCGTCTACACCACCTTCTCGCCATTCTACGCCCGGCACCTTTGTTCTGCGTTTAGTTTTCGTTTTTGTTTCTTTTTTTGTTTTTTGGTTCTGTGTGAATGAAGGAACTGGAGCTGGCAGGTGTCCCATTAAGGGGATAGGCGCGCGGCAATACGCCGACAATGCACACACACACACACACACACAATAATTTGTAATGTGATACCAGTGAGGGGGAGTAAATTTCAACCCCCAATGACTAAAAACAAATTAATAGTAAGATGTAGAATGTAAAAAAAAATGTGCGGTGAATGAAAAACATTCGAAATTTACCACTTTCGAATATTTAATGCGAAAACGGATATGGACTGTTTTGGCATGCGGATTTTCGGATATGCAAAGCGCTCTTCGAAAGTAATACAAAAAGGAAGACGAACTCATAAATGTGAAAAGAGAGCAAAAGAGAGAGAGAGAGAGAGAGAGAGCGCGGGCAGTGCATGGTGTGTCGGACACTAAAGAAGGTGGTGAGCGCATGATTTGACATGACAGAGGATGCGCAGCAAACGAACAAGTGCAGCAAATTGGTAAAGAAGAAGCGGTGGTCCGTATGAGAAGTGAGCAAGTGTGAGAGAAGTAAGACCTACTAGCTTTTTCACAGAGTGTGTGAGATTAACGCTGGTCGCTTTTATGTTAGAGAGTGCTAACGGGAGTGTAGGGATGTAGATAATATCGAGAATGCGCACTTGGAGTGTGAGGCAATGTTTGTACGAGTAAATGTGCGTAAAGGCGCGCGTTCGGCCAAGCTCAATACTCACTACTGAATGAGAGTTGCATTATAATTGATTTCATGCTTTGACATTTCAAGGATTAAAAAAGGAGTCGACAATGTGAATATGCGCTGTATATAACTGTAAATATGAATGTGTGAAAAAATTAATGCGAGTGTTAAACACATCACTGTGTGTGTGCGTGTGCATTCTTTTTTCGGGTAATAATTTACGGAATAATATAAATATATTTTATTTGAATGGCATTGAAGCTGTTGCTTCGCTGGCGCAAAAGTCGCATTGAGGGTAGAAAAGCACGAAATGGGGAGGTGTTAAAAACTCTAACTGGATAACTGAAAAACTGTGATGCAAATGAAACTGTGTTGTACATACTAATACACATATTATTGGGGATATTGCGCATACACACAGGCAAACCAAGGTCGTGTGTCTATCCCCTAAGCTGTTGGAAGAACACATGTGTCCAGAGGTTACTCCTTGTGGAGAAGTAGTCGCAGTCGTTGTCGAGCTCATGCGTATTTTTGAAGCTGTAGATATCAACATTTGTGTGTGTATATATCGGTGGGTCGAAGGGGCATGCATACATACATACATACATAAAGACACACACGCACACAGGGTGCCTATTGTCCATTTAAGGTCTCAACGTTCATGATATGCATGCATACATACAAACATACATACATAGGTAAATTATTATGTTGCTACAATGATAACAAAAGCTACAACAACTGTGTGTGTGAGTTGTGTTGGTATAAGTACTTAGTAGCGGTGTTAGTGCGTATATGTATGCATGTAGTTGTGTGTGTATATGTAGTTGTAGTAGTAATACTACGAATGCCAACACCATTACCACCCTCAACAACAATAACAATAGGAGCGTTGCCATCGCCAACACTCGCAGCAGCAGATTTAGTGTTACGCACTTGGGGCCATATGCGCCGTTTCGAATATCTACTACCACTATTACTATTAAACTAACGATGACCGACCGAGGACAACTGCCGTTATGTAGTACGTTACAATAACGGTTTATCGTAGTATTTATCTACAAAAGTGACGCTGCTGCTGCTGCTGCTACTGCATTCGAATAATATCTACGCGGGTATGTGTATGTATGTAAATATGTCTGTATGTTTGTATGTTTGTTTGTATGTTTATGCATGTGTGCAATGTGAAAATGAGAATCTTGGCGTTCACGTGTGCTTTTATTTGTGGGCGATATAACTCCGGCTTGATGACAGTTATACAATTGTTTCCCGCTTCCGCTAACTCACATTTGAATTGCAACCATTTACATGTCTATATGTATGTGTACATATGTATGGGTGTGTGTCTGTACAAAATAATTCATAATACAACCTTTTCATATTTCTCGCATTTCGCTAACTTTTCTGGCGTTTTTGTTCTCTTAACTTTTCCTCTTTTCTTCTGCTACTTTTCAACCTTTGCAGCGTTTTTCAAGTATCTTCTTCTTTGCAACTTTTCTGCCGGACTTTTTCATAGCTTTAAAGCAGCTAAGTGAAAAGTTTCTTTACACCTGGTATATTCTTGACCACAGCTTCCTTGTAGTTTATCTAACCTCAAACGGCAAATCTACTTAGTAAGTAATAATGCATTTTATCGACGCCTTCGCCTTCGCTTTTGCCTAACTTTTGTCATATAAATGCCTGCTATCAACTTTTTCGCTCCTGCTTTTCATTGTTTTATTGCTATCAACTCTTCAATTTCATTTTTCTGATTATTTGCTCCGGTGCATATTTTCTGCTGTTTGCAACTGTTTTATTTCCGCCTTTTTAGCGAGTGTGTGTACGTGTGTACATGCAATTTTTTCGTACTTATCTGTGCTCTGCTCCTTCGAGAGTGTCCTTCGTGGTACAATGAACATTAACCTGCAGTAGTAGCGACAACACGAAGAGTCTAGCAATGATAACAATGTACAATCACACAAATATTACTCGGAAGTTGTTGCCGATGTTGTCGTTAGCGTAGGTTTTCATTTTTCTTTTTGCTATTTGTGTTTCAATTAAAACTTAAATTTCCCCAAGCTACCGAATAGAAAGTGTACGCTGTGCGAAGAGTTCTCAAGATGATCGGGGGTGTTGGGGTTGGCCTGGTTGCTTCGAAACTGTTGGCTGCAGTTTCTCATGCCACTTGGGATTTTCGCTGTAGTAAAGCATTCCGATGTCAATAGATTTAGAGATTTTCTTTTTATTACTTATTACCAAGTTTTTGTTCTTGGATTGTTTTTATCCTCAGGAATTAAATCCAAAAATTGCTTTATGTTTTATTGTGCTTTCTGATTTCATAATTATACCCGCGCACTTGTGCAGTGGGTATTAGAATTTTGTTCACACAACGGATCTGTGTAACAGTATGAAGGAATCAAGATAGATATAGACAAAAATATAGCAAAATGCGCACAATGATGAAAGGACTCGGATATAGCCAAATTAAAAACAAAAAATAATTATTTCAACGAAACTAGGTACACATATTACCCGGCATCCAAGGCTGTTAGATACTGAAAATGGGCCAAATCGGCTAACAATCACGCCCACCTGCGATACAAGAGCAATTCTGAAAAATAATAAAACTTAATATCTCTGTTAAGAACAATGAAAAATGATCCAAATTTGGTGTAAATGATGAACTCAAAATATTTTCTCTTTTTTAAAACACATTCGGGTAAACGTTTACCAGCTTGATCAAAAAGTTCCCGAAATATGTTCAGAAAATTCAAAATACAAGTTTATAGCTCAAAAGTGATATTATCGCCCTCAAAGTACTCCCCATCAACTGCGATGCTTTTACGCTAGCATTTGATCCAGCTCTTCAAAATTTTCTACAACTATTTTTGGTATAGACATCAGTGTCGTCTTCGATTTTACAATATTTCTTTCGGCTGTTAAAACGCATTCCCGTAGTGGTTTTTCGGCTCGAACAAACAGAAAAAAATCTCAAAGACCCATAACAGGTGAATTCGATGAGTGTTCGGTATTTGGATGGTATTCGTTCGCTTTGGTTAAAAATTCACCGATAATGATGGCTGTGTGACGTAAAAACGGCGTCTTGTCTCCAATAATGATTCGTTTGATCAGGTCCTTTGGTACCAAATTTGCAGAAACTCGACTCAAACCCAAATCATTAACTATAATGCCCAGAACCGATCCACAAGCAATGTTTAAGTAGTCTCTGTAAGTTCTCTGATGTTTATTGACTGATTTGCGGTATTGATCAACCTTCTTCCACTTTTTTGATGGACTCACGATCTCTTCTAAAGCGTTCATGCGACTCGTAAACGGCTGATTTCTATAGAGTATCAATACCGAAACAATTTCCCAGCTTTGTATGCTGAACTCTCATTACTTAAAAATAAAAAGAAATTTATGTTAAAAATGGGTAAAATCGGTTGGTAATCACGCCTACCTCCCGTATAATGTTAAATTTCAAAAAATAAAAAAAATTTGGTAAACAAAGTAAAATAAAATTTTACTAAAATGTGAGCGGGTACATAAAGTTCGATCGGTACCGAATTTAGATTACCTTACTTGTTTTTTCTCACTTTACTTTGTAGCGTTGAATTGCCTACAAATCTTCGAATGCACAAGAGAAGCGTTTGAAAGTTTCTGAATTTTTATCTATTTGCGAGCTCTTAATTTTCAATAAAAATATTTTACACACACACAGGGCTTATTTCTCTATTCGCTACTTAGAATATTTATATAGTTCCGTGAATTTAATTTTTATTAAATGCTTTTTCATGACAAAAATTAGCTCAGAGTACGGAAAAACCACAGCTTTTTTGCTCACTATCTTTAGCCTATCTACTCAAACCACTTGAAGTAAAAGCGAGGCAATGAAATAAATAAAATTGCAATAAAGACTTTACATTCTGAAATAATAAATATTTGCAATTCTATATTTTTTACTGATAACCTTTGCAATAAAAATAACTAATTCGCAAAAGTATTTGATCGAACTGATAAGAAAGAATCAAGGCTAGCTAAGTTTTCGGAATAGGCGAAGAAAAAACGTTTGCTTTTGTATTCCCACAGGGTGGCGTAAAATTACTCATCATTTCCAAATGGCTTCCTACCTCAATCATATTTGACACTTGTGAAAAAGACATCTGCAGTATACAAACAAACAATCAAGGGAGCACGTAAAGGTCAAAATAAAGCTTTCCATCACTCAGAATCATTTTTTTTTTGTATTTAGTAAAAAGTTATTCAAAGCGAATACGAAATTGGATGATTAATTTTGAGCCACCTTGTATATTTGTGTTTTCAGGTCATTACGTGTACCACGCTCCAATAATTTTCCCTAAATATGTAATAGCTTGCTTTGGCTTGATGTAGCCCATATCGCCACTTTTCTTTCATGGATTTCTTAAGTTTCAATTTAGTACCGGGAAAGTAACTAAAAGCAAAACAATTCTTTGTATCGGCACCACCTTGCAATTTAGACTTTCATGAGGCTTTTTCTAAGTCATAATAATGATTCGTTACAAAAAGACATCGAAGTGCGTACATACGAGTAAATCTATTTTAATTCTATATTCGAGGAAGGAATTTTTAAATTAATTTTGATATGCGAGTTCTGTGACGCCTCACATATGGGTTTCCCTGCAAGCCTTAGATTTCTGGTCTTTATGTAGAGCGCAAGTGGGGTGTTAATATGAGAAATGGGTACAATTGGGTACAAATTTTGTTTACATACACCAAATTTACTATTTCTTCCT
This sequence comes from Anastrepha obliqua, assembly GCF_027943255.1. Taxonomy (NCBI): domain Eukaryota; kingdom Metazoa; phylum Arthropoda; class Insecta; order Diptera; family Tephritidae; genus Anastrepha; species Anastrepha obliqua. The sequence goes on from NC_072896.1 coordinate 39,379,275, forward strand.
ATGTTAGCCTTGTTAAAATTGTTGGTACCAGAGCAAACTAACGTATTGGAATGATTGCCATGGTGCAACTAGCTATCATTTGTTATTGTCGCCGTAAACCTGAAATGTTGCAGTAAAAGTAGTTTAAAACCTACTATTTATTTTCACATTTCTTCGAGTGACGCAAGCAGAGTGTCACCTCAGACGCTTTAACTACGATTTTGTTTGAGCACAAGCCATAAAGTTATAATTATATTTCAGTGAAGAAGACAACATTCTGACGCATGGGAAATGGTTTGAATATATACATACATATACGAGTACCTATATACCCTATGATCAAAAAGTACCGGGCATGTTTAGTTTAAACGAACCGCGCACGTGGCAACCGGTCCATATTTTTTTCTTATGTTGCAAACTGTACTTCGAAAACGGCCGAAAATGTGGACAAACAATTCTTGGATTTTGCATGATGATAACACGCAATCGCACCGAGCCCAAATTGTGCTGGATTATTTCATTCTTATTCTCCTGATATGGCCCCGTGCGTCTTCTTTCTCTTTCCCGAGTTGAAGTTACCACTCCGTGGAGGGCGATTTCAGTCGTGCGAGGAGATCAAAGAGAATGCGACGAAGGAACTGAATGTCATCTCTTCGTCGGCCTACCAGGGGTGCATAGAGGACTGGGTTAAACGTTGGCACATGTATGTTGCTTCAAACAGGTCATATTTTGAAGGAGACAAAATAAATTTGCCTGAATTTAACTCTGTTTTGTTTTATTTAAACATTCCCGGTACTTTCTGATCATAGGGTAGTATTTAATTGGCGCTTACACCTTTTAATGGGTATTTGATGGAATTCCTTCTTCAATTTGTGGTGTGCATTTTGATAATTTCCTCAATGGTTTGAATGGGTCACTAGATATATCACGCGTTCGATTCACAATTAATCAAAATGATAAAAGCAATTTGCTCTAAATATGGTATAGTCGTCCCTAAGACGGAAATTTTAAATACAATTTTTAACTTTGCGGCCATACATTTTTCCTCCTTGAATTCGATAAAAGGCTCACTTTATTATTTTCAAAATTTATAAATAAAAAATGATCAAACTGAATCGACCTAGACTTCAAACAATTTTTGATTAATATTTGTGCATGTGAATATGTTCATGTAATAAATTCTGAATGCATTCAGTCTAGTGAGCCATATCTCACGATGCGTGCCGTATATCGCATCGGGTCAAAAAATACATCAAATTAAAGGTGGTATCTTAAGGTATCAAATCCAATAGCAACGCGGAGATTCGAAGTCTTCCGTTGCAAGAGTCGAAAATTTTGTTAAAATCTTGTAAATCGTCGAGTTGGACCGGCAAATGCGAGCACCTATACCATTGACCAGAACTTCTAGACTAGTCACTTGACTTACTTAGACTAATTATGGTACTTGAAAGCATTTACATTTTGTTCTTATTTTTATTAGGGAATTTAGCACGCGGCCTGATCTATTGGGTTATCTTTAGGGAGACAGATCATTTCTCTGAACCCAACCTCCTCAATAAGTTTTAGTTGTTTACCCAGGTGTTTGTCTCGCTCATGAATCAGTGCTGAGCACGCAGCCAGTACATATTTGGCAGATTTCATCTTCCACCCTACAGAAACTGCTAGTTCTATTGGAGGATATCCTCAGGTTTGTAAGATGATAATTCAGTCTACATCACCCTTTTGGAATTCCGCTGATGATTCTAAATTATTTTTATTTAATTTCGTGCAATCTTTGGTCCGGCTTAAATTACAGCTACCTATCATTGATTCTGATTGCGATGAACTTTTACCCCAGTATGGCCTTTTTTCTTTTCTCTACTTCCTGAAAAAGATAGGAAAACTTACTCTTTCCTAAAGCACAGATTGGGTCTGGTCCTATAAATGAAGAGGTTAATTTCATCATCGAATTAAACCAAAAACATTTATCCAGTATCTTACATAAATACAGTGAAGGCTCCCATAAGCGGAGACTGATGGATACCTGCGTTTTGTCCATTTATGATAGATACCTGCTTATTGGGATGTCATGAAAATTAATATTAAAATTCACGTTTGAAAAGTGAGCTCATATGAAGCGTCGTTGCCTAACCGCATGGCGATTTCTGTTGCTTTAGCCTTAACTAATGGTCCACATATTGGAATGCTTTGGTTTCTTGCCTTAGAAAGCCATTTCAAAGGCAACTTTTCAATTTCTATATTCCTACTTTGCGTGAGTTTTCCTTTCATTTGATAGAGATTGATAGATTAGATTGAGATTTGATATACGAGTATTCTTTACTTCTTACAATCAAAGCTGATTGCAATTTGCCGATACTGAACCTTTTTGCTAAAGTTCGAACAAACCTTTGTTCACTGTAATAAAAGTTTATTATTTCACCTTTTTCTTTCACTGCTAATAACTCTTTACTCGATGTTTGCAAGAGTCGACATTGAACTGCATGGTTATTGTAAAATATTTCAATGCATTACCCATAAACTAAGGCAAACAAGTGTCACAAGTGAGTAGCGCAAAAAACAAATATACGGTTTTTCAGTAAGAGCGCTTCAACTTTTGAACTTTTTTGAATAAAACACAAACGGTTTGACTTTTTTAACTAATTTTTTCTTTATTATCGAGTTTGAACATATACATTTAAGTATGAAATTCGATTTCTTTTGCATGACCACCGCGTGCACGTTTTACGAAGTCCAATCGTTGAACCCAATTTTCGACCACTCTTTTGCATAAATCGGCCGAAATTCCAGCAATTTCGCGTTCAATATTGGCTCTGAGCTCACAAATCGTCGCCGGCTTGTTACTGTAGATCAATGACTTCACATAACCCCAAAACGGGACGGCTTGTTAAATGGCCGTAATGCTCTTAAAGTAGCAGCAACAGAACGATTATTTTCATAAAAAATTTGCACAATTTGCAATCGTTGCTCAAGTGTGTAGCGTTCCATGATGAAATATATACTAATGAAGTTTACAAATGACAAGCGAAAAATAAAAAATATTGCGTCGTTCGGCCTCCCTATCGGAAAAAAGTTGAAGCGCACCTATTGAACAATCCTATATATATGAAAAAAACAATAAAAAGGGAAACCGTCGAACTGTCGAAAAACACCCAAACAGAAAAAGGGAAATCAGTAACGTTTGTGGTTGAAAAAGATAAAATTGCCCGCTTATTACAGCATCGCGTGCCCTCATAGGAGATTTTTTCACGAGCATTTCATCGCCCTATGCCGGTATTATGCGTTTCTTGTTTTTGTAGTCGTTTTTACTCATAATTTTGTGTTGGTGCAGAAGAAATTATATATATACCCGCTTATACCCTTTCTGGGTATTTAGCCGAGCTCCTACTCCTATTTGTGGCGGGCGTCTTGATGTTGTTTCTCAAATGGGGAAACCTACAGCCGACTTTTAAGTCGACTTCGAAAGGCAGATATTTGTTTTTTTAAGAAGAGCTTTTTCATGGAAATAATAAACTCAGAGGTTTGCCATTACCTGCCGAGGGCGATCGCTATTAGAAAAAACTTTTTCTTAATTTTGTTGTTTCACGGAGATTCGAACCTACGTACTCCGAATTATAGTCACGCACAATCAGATAGGTGTCAGACGACAACAGGCCTTATTGATAGAGGCGGTTGTGAGAGTTGCTACACCTTCTCGGCATGATAGGTACGTTGGTAGATCTGTGGTGAATGAGGCCGCCATTCGATTTGCCATCACATCTTTTGGCGGCTACAAGTCGCCCGGACCAGATGGCATATATCCTCCAATGCTGAAGGAAAGCGCAGAGTCCGTGACAGCAGCCTTGAAGAAAATCTTCTCTGCTTGCCTGACACTGGCCTACATACCACGCTCTTGGAGAATGGTGAGGGTCGCTTTCGTCCCAAAGGTTGGAAGAGACGACTACACCAGCCCCAAAAGCTTTAGACCCATCCGCATAACTTCTTTCATGCTGAAAAGTCTCGAACGACTGGTGAAATTGCGTTATGCGTCAGAAGTCGCTGAAGGCTCACCCTCTGTCTCCATTTCAGGCATGCCCATCAAAATGGAAAATCCTGCGAGTCGGCACTGCAAAACCTTGTTGCTATGTTAGAGCTAGCCATCGACAGGAGGGAGCGTTTGATAATGCCACTTTTAACATAATGTGTAGCTCTGCTAGTATTCAAGGCGTAGACCGGATGCTAGTCAATTGGATTTGTTCGATGCTGGCCCGAAGAATCGTCTCGGTACGAGCAGAGGAAGATCTGCTGGAGTCATCCGGGGTTACTAGAGATTGCCCCCAAGGCGGTGTGGTGCCTCCATTGCTCTGTTAATCGATCCTCTACTCACCACCCTAAACGATTCGGGAGTCTCCGCACAAGCATATGCGGACGATGTGGCCTGTTTGATGACAGGCCTTTCGCTTATGAACATCTGCAGGAAAGTGCAGAAAACTCTGGATCTGATTGACACTTGGTGCTGTGGGAATGGGCTAACGGCATCAAGACTGGTATTGTCTGATAGCTTTCTGGCAGTGCGAAGGCATCTTTGGGAAAACGTGGGGTCTTTCTCCTAGCAAGGTCCTATGGATCTACACGGCTATAATAAGACCTATTATCACCTATGCATCAGTGGTCTGGATGAGTAGACTCTCTCTGGTGGGAGTCAGGAGGACGATGGAGAGGGAGATCTCTATGGCCTTAGAAAGCCCCTAACCACATCAGGGGTAGTCAAGTCCTGTAAATCCAGGCTGAAATATGTCGGTAGACATAATAGCCTGATGCTAACATGGGTCCCGGGACACGTGCGTATCGTGGGTAACGAGACCCCTGACTCCTTAGCTAAGATGTACTCTGAGGCCAACTTCTTTGGCCATCCCTCTGCGGACATCAAAGCCACGGTTAGCAAATAGGTAACTACAACCCACAAGCGAGCTTGGCAGGCTGAGAGAGGCTGCAGATGGACTGAACAGATGTTACCTGTCATGTCAGATCAACTGTCCCAACCTCTTCTTTCATTAAGCAGAAGAGAGTGCAGACGGCACATGGAAAGGTTGGGCATCTCAGACAGTGTACTCTTCCCAGCTTGTGAAGAGGAGGATGAGACGGCGGACCACTTCCTGTGCGTCTGCCCCGCCTTCGCTCGAAACAGGTTTGAGGTCTTTTTTCAGGTCAGTTTTTAATATTCATTTATAGTATATACTTTTGACTGGACTGTTCATGCGACGCTCGCAAATGAACCTTCCGACATCATCAGCGGCCATATGACCCCACATCATAATGCTGACTCCCCCATACTTAACAGTGGGTAACACGCAATCTGGATGGTATTCTTCGCCAACCTGCCGCCTCACGAACGTCACACCAGGTGTTCCAAATACCTGTAGAAAAACGAAAATATCGTTTTATAAGAATTAGACTGGGGTAAGAAGCTATGGTTGTTAATATTTTAAAACGAGGTAAACTAAGCTTGTCTCGAAGTTCGATTAATCAGACCCGAGAACATTTGACCAAACTTCCTTTGTAGAATGTTGGTATCGGAGAGCCCGTTGCAAACTCTGTATGTTTTTGTTTTTTACATTACAATGAAAAGAGCTACAGAGATAGCAAAATAACCACGACATTACTTTTTCACTAGTTCAGTGAAGCTTAGTCGCTGACTTTTAAAAGTCAATTTAAAATATGCTTAGGGTGATTGATATTCTGCGTTTGTACGTTGAGAAAGCCACATAGATTAGTTTATCTATTGCATAATTGCTTTTCACACTGTATTCAGTTGTACTCGTATTAGTGGGGGATACACTAAAATAATAACTGTGACTTGCCATTGTGCAACTTATCTCTGAGTGAAATAGTAACAAATAATTTCTGTTTCATAATGAAGGTATTATATATAGTAAAGGAATAATTGTGGTCCCGGGCGGAATCCTTGTGGCACCAACCTTGTTGATGAGTGTAATTTTATTTAATTATTTACATACCAAGGTGATATAATAATACAATTATTCTTACATGTAAAAAAGGAACTGGCTACCGGGATCTTCGGCTCGTGAGTATAATTTATTCTACAGAAATTATATACCTTTCGGGACAAAAAGCAACCTATGTCAAATTCCAGATCATGATTGATGATCAAACATACAAACATATGAAGTTTACTAACATAATATCAGAAAAATCAAATGGCTACGTACATCCTTTTATGGGTTTTTGACCAAATCAAAAGACGCTCAAATTTTTGCTGTAAGGTTTGATGGTGGGTGCTACAATTTTACGCTGTTTCCGATGGCAGATAATTTCCAAGAAAATATTTTTCTTTACAGAAGTGGATTTGGAAGCTGGAAGTGTTAGCCGAGTGACAACCGCCATTAGAAAGAACTTACTCTCATTTGAAATTTCATCCCCACAGTACACTTCAAAATCGAGACCAACCCAATAATAGTCACGAGCAAATCCACTCAGTGCCTGCGTTAAATATACTCAATTACATATTTACAGATTGTATACAATATGTGTTTACAGCTGCGTTTCTTGCCATTTACATGCGAGTGGATCTGTACTATGCTTGTAAGAGGGTTGTCTTTTATATTTTGCGCCCAATAATGAGAACACAGTACAACAATGGCTTTCGTCTCCTTATTTCTCTTGATTGGCGCGATAACCGCTTTTGACTCGCTTTTGGCCGAGTTTAACAAAGCGCGCCAGTCGTTTCTTTCGCGTGCTAATCGGCGCCAGTTGGAAACTCCAAGTGAAGTCAAGTTCTTCTCCAGATGATCTTTCCAACATAGAAGAGACATTCCTCTTCCTCTGCTACCAGCAGGTAGTACCGCATCGAATACTTTTAGAGCCAGAGCGTTTGATCGATTCGGACGACATGACCCCGCTAACGAAGCCGCTGCAACCTTTTCGCTGCTTTGTAAATGACTTTAGACTTTTTTAAAATATTCTATTTGGAAATCAATACACCTTTGCATTCGCTTAAACTGATTTTCAAAACATCTTTGCCACTCAGACGTGAACACATCCAAAAAAGAACTGTTTAAAGGCTTCAACAGCTTCTTCACGCATTGAAAATCGTTGATCTCGCATTTTATTTTTGATGCTCAGGAATAAGAAAAGAAGTCATCAGGTACCAAACCAGAGCTATGATCCATTATTCGATCTACTGAGAGCTCAAAAGCTCTCTTGTGTCAGCCGATACGTGAGAGCTCGCACTGTCTTGGTGAAGTATGATTCGTCTTCAACGGTTAGCTTTTCTTAATTCTCCGCATTTTGGCATAAAAACGATTGTGTATTGCTCAGAACTGACTATTTTAAGTTTCCTTAATGGTACAAGCGACTATTTGAACTTTGAAGTGCTTCCCCCGCGAACAACTTTTATTGTACTACGCTTGTCTTGGAACACCCATACTGACGATTGCTGTTTTAATTCCGGCTCATACGCATAAATCCAACATTCGTCCCCTGTTACGATGTCATAGATGTGCTTTGAATCATTTGTACCAGCGCGGCACACTGTTCTCGATGCCGGCGGACAATCGGGTGCCTGTCGTTGGTTTCGGTAGGAAGTATGATGTTTTGATCCCAGATAGAGATCAATGGTTAAGTCCAGGGACGGATCCAAAACCAGTGATGGAAGCGGATCTGGATGGTACTTAGACGAAGACACTAAGTATTCCTATGCCACAGAATAGATGGCCACGGTATTTCTTACGGAAGTCTTTGCCATCTTGAATGTGGCGTACTGGCTAATTGAGAAAAAATGGCGGGGCAACAGTATTGGAATTTGTAGTGACAGTCAAGCTGCACTCAAAGCCCTTGCTAACCCACGCTGCTCTTCGAAGTTAGGTGGTGAATGTAAGACAAAACTGAACAGTGTTGCAAAACACAACAAAATTAGTCTTATTTGGACATTGTGGTATTACAGGGAACAGTAGAAAGGACCTGAGAGTACTGATGGGTGTAATCACAGGACACAACGTCTGTGGTCAGCATATGGCTACCATGGGGGTCACAGACAGCCCGATATGCCTATCCTGCCTTGAGAATGACGACACTGCAGAGCATTTTCTCTGCAGCTGTCCTGCATTTTTCAGAATCAGACTTAGGATATTGAGTTGCGATATGGACAAAGTTCATACTCTTCCTCTTCCGGATCTCTTAAAATTTATCAATGAATTTAAGAGATTTGTGGAAAAGTGATCTCAAACTAATTTATCCGTTTTTACCATCCACCTTTTATCTTTCCTATCTCCATTCTTTCTACTGTAGTACAATGGTATACTGACTGAGTGCTTGGACTTGTCCAACCCCCCACAAATCTAATCTAATTTAATCTACCAACGCGGCTGAATTTCTTCAATATTTCTTTACACCGATCGACAAGAGTCCGTGCCTTTTTTTGGACAATTGTCAAATTATCCGGTATCTAACGGCCGCCGTAGCCGAATGGGTTGGTGCGTGATCACCATTCGGAATTCACTGAGAGGTCGTTGGTTCGAATCTCGGTGAAAGCAGAATTAATAAAAACATTTTTCTAATAGCGGTCACTCCTCGGCAGGCAATGGCAAACCTCCGAGTGTATTTCTGCCATGAAAAAGCTCCTCATAAAAATATCTGCCGTTCGGAGTCGGCTTGAAACTGTAGGTCCCTCCATTTGTGGAACAACACCAAGACGCACACCACAAATAGGAGGAGGAGCTCGGCCAAACACCTAACAGAAGTGTACGCGCCAATTATTTATTTATTTTTTTATTTTTTAACGAGAAAAAATTTTGGTATGAAATTTTTCACGAGCTAATTCCATTTTTTCGGAGACACGAATTTTTCAACTCATTGAAAAAAGAACAAATAAAGCTCATAGGTGAAAACGTTGAATGTAAGTTTATGCTAAAAATACAAAATTTTTCGATAAAAATATTGAATTGCAGCTCATCACACGTAGTGTTCCACAGCCGTAAGAACTAGAAGGCAACCCTCGTATGTGTAGATGTGTGTATGTACAATATGAGTGCGTTTATTTCACTTTTATTACAGTTGAAAATTATCGTGTGATATCCTCTGGGATATAGTGGCTTTTTTTACTATCTCTTCCTTATTCGTACTCACTCCTTGTAATATTGTTGCTCTCACCGGCTCTTCCCCGCTCTCCTTATCACTTCGTACCACGTCTATATCTCACTGCACACGCATTATTTGTTGCATTTTTATTGTCATATCAAGTGCTAAAGCTTTTACGTTGTTTTTGTTGTTGTTAAATTGCATTCAAACTGCGTGGAAAGTATGTGTTTCGGACGCTTATGTTGCAACAAATGCTGATGCCAACTGCTCGCTTCGCTTGAGTTTGTGTTTAACTGAGTGGGTGTACGCAGGTGGTAGAAGAGCGAGAGGGAGTGTGTGAGGTTGAAGGGTGAGAAGGTTGAGAAGTTTGAGAAGTTTGGGTATTTAGAGTTCGTGTGGTTCAAATTTTCGAGTTCAGCAAGTTTCCTAGATGGGCGTAAGCGAGAGCTGAACAACATTTGCTATAGAAATAGTTTTATTTGCTAATTAATGCACAAATCCGAATCGCAATTAATATTTTTTTCCTAACCACTGTTCCTGTTCATAGTTTAACTGAGTTACTTACAGTTGGAATAGGGTTTAGAAATTATTAATTTTGCTACTAATAAATAAATCCCGCCTACTTTTAAACCCGTTTCGTGTTCCGTATACAATTTTTACCCGCAACTTTGGTAAACTGCGCAGATAAAATGACATATTTTAGGTTTAAATATAAAAATATAATCTTGTTGAAAATTGCTAAGATCCTGTTTTTCAGTGGAAATGGGCACACATTCGTATAAATGCACTCTTACTTTCAGTTTCACTACCTTCTCTCTGTTTTCTCAATGCATTGCTTACAACAACTTCTAACTCATACTGTTTGCCAAACTAAAGGCAATTTATATTAGATTGCATGTAAAATCCTGTTGCGTTGTTGTTTGATACTAAGATCGCTCCAAATCTTACTAAGCTTCCTGTCTTGTCCTTCCTACAGTGTTATAATGGTGTTCTTGTCCTTTTTGTCCATAATTTTTTGCGACATGCACTCCCAGAGCTGCGTCGGACTCAAATCCACAGAAAGAAAGTATTTTCTTTTCCAGTTGATGAAAATGCCGCACAAACCATAACGGTGCCATCGGAGAACACAATATTGTCCCACTCAGTTTCCTACTGTATTGGTTTTTGAGAGAAGTCTAATAGCCTAGACAGACGGCGGGGTTAATCGGGATAAACGGCTTAATTCAAAATTATCATAGGAATTAAGTGCAACTAATGCGGATTGACAACTAGACTTAATTCACATAATTTAAGAGGTTTCGGGGAATTTACGATGGCAACTTTGCCGAAAAATGACAGTTAATATCTACTATTGTGAATGAAAAAAGATGAAACTTTTAAAGAGAAGAAGAAGAAGGACAGGAACAATGGTGGTTTGCACTAAGCTGCTCGAAATTCCATTACTTCTTTTGATATTTCGGAGAAGTTTGAGAAATTGCAATTTTAGATTTTTTGACAAATTAAAAAAAAATCTTAAATTGCAATTTCTCAAACTTCTCCGAAATATTTTTTTTTAACCTGCCAAAAAATCGACTTTTTTTCATAAATTGTTAGTACAACTACTCAAGAATATGTGGTAAAAATTTTAAAGCGAAATTCGCATTATTCCCGATTCTATGAGCACTTAAATGACTGCCTGTCGGTTTTCCACCGTAGCGCGCCTTAGTTAGAACGACGTTTTTCTCGAAACTATTTTTTTTCAACTGTTGGGCACTCTAGCTCAAAAAGTTATAGACCAATCGTTAAAATTTTTTTTCGGAGTATTTTTTATTCAATCCTAATTCAAATGGACCTAATTATTGGATAATATTATCATTCAAAATATTTTTTTAAGCAAAATAGATTAAAAAAATGGTATGAAATGGCATTGTGTTCAAGCGCCTCAAAAACATGCAATTTTCAATATTATTTTACCACAATTCAATATTCATTTATCAAATCACGAAAAAAAAAATGTTGTTGATTACGGAGAAAAATTGCAACTTCAGGAATGCCCACTAGCAAGGTACTCGGATACATGTACAAGACGCTCTAACGCCACTATTTCCGGCGGAAACGGCTCGAAAGAATTTTAAAGTGTACTTAAAAATATGAGTAAAATACCCTCCAAGTTTAAACAATTTCTGAATATTCCTTTCTTGTTCAAAAAATTCACGAAGAACACCAAAATTTCGGCCTCCTAAACCGGTTTCCTCCCTTAATAATTATTTCTTAATAGGACTATGAATAAGTTCGTGCGGTTTTACAACAGATGGCGTAACTTGATTATTATTCTATCGATCCACATTTCCAAACATTCATTGGAGAGCTACTGTCGTAAGGCACAAACGTCAGTATAAGTTTTTTATTTGAAGCGTAAACAACAATATTTTTACCACACTTGAAAATGTCGAATTTCGTGCCAAATAATGTGTTTTTACGGGGAATTCTTCTTCATTATTTTAATATGAAGAAAAAAGCAGCCGAAAGTCATCGTATCTTGGTGGAAGTTTATGGTGAGCATGCTCTAGCTGAGCGAACGTGCCAGAAGTGGTTTGCACGCTTTAAAAGTGGTGATTTTGGCTTGGAAGACGAAGAACGCGAGGGTGCGCCGCCAAAGTTCATGGATACCGAATTGGAGGAATTGCTCGATCAAGATCCGGCTCAAACGCAAGAAGAGGTTGCAAAAACTTTGGGAGTTGATCAATCAACCATTTCCAAACGTTTAAAAGCCATGGGAATGATCCGAAAGGTAGGCCATTGGGTGCCGTATGAATTGAAGCCAAGAGACGTTGAACGCCGTTTTATGGCATGCGAACAACTGCTTCAACGGCACAAAAGAAAGGGTTTTTTGCATCGAATTGTGACTGGCGATGAAAAGTGGGTCCATTACGACAATCCAAAACGTCGGGCAACGTATGGATACCCTGGCCATGCTTCAACATCGACGTCGGCGCAGAATATTCATGGCCTGAAGGTTATGCTGTGTATCTGGTGGGACCAGCTGGGTGTTGTGTATTATGAGCTACTGAAACCGAATGAAACGATTACGGGGGATGTCTACCGACGACAATTGATGCGTTTGAGCCGAGCACTGCGAGAAAAACGGCCGCAATACGCCGATAGACACGACAAAGTTAGTTTGCAACATGACAATGCTCGGCCACATGTTGCACAAGTGGTCAAAACATACTTAGAAACGCTCAAATGGGATGTCCTACCCCACCCGCCGTATAGTCCAGACCTTGCGCCATCCGATTACTATCTCTTCCGATCGATGCAACATGGCCTGGCTGACCAGCACTTCCGTAATTACGATGAAGTCAAAAAATGGATCGATTCGTGGATTGCGGCAAAACCGACCGAATTTTTCACAAAGGGAATCCGTGAATTGCCAGAAAGATGGGAAAAAGTAGTAGTAAGCGATGGACAATACTTTGAATATTAAATTTGATTTGATACTTTGAATGTAAAAAACCGCACGAACTTATTCATATCCAATCCACCCGAATTTGTTGCCTGAGATCCATGCTTTACTGTCAAAAATATTCTATAAACAAATCTGATATTCCCTAATCCGCCTAACAACCGTCTGCCACACTACCATTTTAATCAGAATTAACTGCGGCGGGAATTCCGATTAACAACGCCGTCTGTCTGGGCTATAAGCCCGCTTATCTGTGATGATCTGATCTTGCACACTGTTTTTTTTTTTCAATTTACGTAATCGATGTTGCGTAAAATGTGTGCGATGTGCCTGGTTATCATTGGAACACCCAGCTCCTATTTTGTTTGCGCAAAAATTTTCATGTCTTCCTTTTTAATTTAGTTTATTTGGCGGTGAGTCACGTTTTTTATTGCCTTTCCTAGGCTTTCTTACGCCATAATTTTTGCTATTTTTAAGTAAGCGCACACCATTGCCTTTGATCGTCTGATTCTTCGCCGCATCTTTCGATTCAAATATATCACCCTTTATGCTACAGTTTGATTTGGATCTTTTCAGAATCATTAAGATATTTTGCCTTTGGAGTTTTAATAAAAATCTAGAGAAAAATAGAGTTATCTTTTTATTCACTTTAATGAGTTTTGTTTTTGTTTGACAAACAATATGAGTTAGAAGTTGAAAAAAGAGGGAGAAGGTAGTAATGCTAAAATTAAAAGTGCGTTTATACGAATATGTGTCACTGTAGATTAAGATTGATTGTTGAATTTAAGGTTGTTAACATTTTAGTTGAAGAAAAGTGAAAGAACCTTAGCGTGAATCGAGGCAAAACTATACCAATCGGTTTGAAACAAATTTATTGATGTTAAAGCATTAGTCAAAATTTTAGTTGGTTTCTTTATAGTGAGTTAGAGTTAGAGTTTTTAATTATAACTTGTATGCGATATGACGCATATAAAGGGACAAAAGAAAAGTTCGATAGTCCAAACTTACGCCTATTCTGTTTCTTACGCATCCCTATTTAGCAGCTGTCGCCTTGACCGGTTTTTCCTATCACAGAAGATAGTTAATAGTTTCTATGTATACACAATTATATAAATGACTCTCTGTATATATGTATATATATACAGAATACTATGTTCAAGTGTATGTGATTATGTACAAGTTGTATGTAAGTCTGTACTCGAGTTTGCGAGCATAAATGTGCCAGAATATGTGCGTTCATTTAACCAAGCGAGTATTTTGTGGATTTTTTTGTTGCGATTTATGTACACAACTGGTTTCCCGCACAGGAATGCTAAGGCTAATGCACATGCGTGCATCACGAGCACACACGCACACACGCACAAATACTCCTCAGGAAAATGAGTGTCCCAGCACGCTTCGGCCAACAGTGCGCCTGCGGGTAGGCAACACTAGTACAGCTATACTATTTAAATATACGTATATTACATATTAAGTGTGAATGTTTGTATGTATCTGAAATATAAGCACATTATATATATATGAGTATATATATATTTGTTATAAGTATATAAGCAAGTATCATATACATACCTATACAGCTTGGCCATTTTCTAGGTCAAACTTCATACTGTGGTGAAAAATTTTACTACATTCATACTTAAAAATGTTCTTACATATACATATGTATGTATAAGTATTTATATGTATACGAGTATGTATGCATGATAGCGCGGCATGTTTTTGCGGCAATTTCCGTCATTCAATAAAGTAGGACTAATGTGGAAAAATTAGAAGGGTGATAAACTTGGGTATTAAATTACGAAATTGGCAACAATTTCGAAATTATTTGAGATTATTGTTAGGGCAAAGCCGATTCTAGCTATGCCTAGCCTCATAAGCCCGAATCAACATGGTTTTATGAGTGGAAGGCCTACAGTGTCTAACGTTGCAAATTTTAATTAATTGATTTAAGGCTGGCTGTCAATTGGATGCCATCAGAGTTGAGTTTTGGATTGATTTTTATAAGGTCTGTCATGAAATATTACTGAGCAAATTAACTTATTTTTGATTCAAAACTTGGGTAACATTAGATTTATCTGGTAGATTATGTTCAGTTGCAAGTCCAACGTAGAGTATACAGGGTAAAGAAAGCGAATATAGCACTATACACGTGTAAGAGAATGTTAGGTAAAAAATAGGGTCTCCAACCAAAACTAACCAATTGGTCGTACGCAGCCATTAGAAGGCCAATACTAACATATGCGGCACTAGTCTGGTGGCTTGCAACAGAAAAGAAATACAACAAAACTAAACTGAATAAGATACAAAGAACAGCGTGTATCTTAACTTCAGGAGCGCTTATCACCAGTCCTACTGAAGTGCTCAATGTACTAACTCATCTGTTGCCATCAGATTTACACATTAAAATAATCGCTACATACAGCGCGGTGACACTCAGAGACATAGGAAGCTGGACAACAAGGTCGTACGGTCACAGTAAGATCCTTCTACAGGGAACCTCGCTGCTCAATAACAGATCAAACTACACTATCCGCGACCTTAACTTTAAGAAAGGCTTTACGGTGCGTTTTCCACCGAGAGCCGAATGGAGCAAAGGGAAGGTGAATGGAAGATACGATATCGAAATCTATACCGATGGTTCTAAGATGAACTGTGGTGTGGGAGCTGGCTTCCATTCGGAGCCGCTCAACCTATCTCAGTCAATTCGTCTTCCTGACTAATGACAGGCGGAACTTTTAGCGATCAGAGAAGCATGCAAATCACTAAAACTCTACAAGGAAGTTGGTGCAAGAGTAGCTATCTTCTCAGACAGTCAAGCAGCTATAAAGGCCTTAGACTCCAACTCCATTTCATCCAAACTAGTCTTACAGTGTAGAGAGGAGCTGGCTTGAAATCACTCTGATATGGGCTCCCGGTCATAGGAACATACGGGGTAATGAGATAGCGGATGAGCAAGTAAGGAAAGGTTCGACACTAGAAATAGCAGAGGCGGTGGCAGTCTCTACCCCACTCAACACAATAAAAGCATCCATTGCTTCACACTATCATGCTTTAGCCGAAAGAAGTTGGAAGCAACTAACTACATGTATAACAACAAAAAACACATGGCCGCCATACAAAATCCAAAGGACGAATGATCTGTTAGGATGCTCTCGGCCAAACATCTCACGCATCACTGCAACCCTTACAGGCCACTGGAAAGTAGCGGAAAGGAGGAAAAGGCTTTGAATTGGACTATGACGACCAAGAGTGTCTAATTAAATTTGTATTTACCGCTTCAAGCTACTAATGAAATTCGCAAGGTGTGTAATATGTAAATATGCTATATCCCGAGGTGTAGCAAAAAAGTAAGAGCCAAGATACCTCAATTTTAGCCCGATGAGAGCAGGGCTGCTGAGAAAAATGTGCTGAGATGATTCCACCTCACGCTCCAGACAGCTTTTGCAGAAAGGATTTGAAGCAATCCCAGCTATCACCGCATGAATATCTAACGGAAAATGCCTGGTAATTACACCAATCAAATTCAAAAGCTGTGGCTTTGCTAGCCCTAGAAGTTCACTCAAGCGCCTCTGATCTACCCGTGTGACTCATGCGATCTACCAGCGCTCATTAAATAGGCGCGAGGCCCATATTTCCAAGAGTAGATTCCATAGCCTTTGAGCTCTATAAGTTAATTTTTTAAATTCTAACTTTGAGATTTTATATCGATTTCCCAGTAAAAGGTTTTTAAGGGTTGGTTTAGATGTAAGGCGCTATCGAGGATCTAAAACATTGATTAAAGGAGTAAAGCCTTCATCATTCAATACACTGAATGATTGGAGATCTTTGGCTACCATCAGCGAAAGTGCAGCGCATATTTCCTTTTTACGCATACTTTCGGGTCGCATGTAATAAGATGCTTGAATACATTAAATCACTACATAAAATATGTCAACGCATTTTATTGCTTAAACCTTTGCGATAATGACGAGGAGAAATCTGATACAGACGTTTACTCACTCGTAATAGAACATCCTTTCGATGTCACATACATTGAGCATCGCTGCAGGTGCTCCCACAATTTGCTAGTATTTCGACTTGATTCGAAAGTATTTTTGCAGAATAAACAAATTGGATTCTGCCACTTAAACGAACCAACCATGAACAAATTGCTATGAATATATAATCCTTACGCCTTTGTGAAGTAAATCCAAAAAGCAGATATTTCATTTTGTTTTTGTTTGGTTTGGCGCGGTGTGCTGTCCCCTCTCCTATGGGTGCTGGCATTAAACTTCTTGCTAAAGAGCCTAGAGGAGAGAGGACAACACGTCGTAGCATATGCGGATGATGTTGCAATGGTAGTAAGAGGGAAATTTCCCAATACACTTAGAGAAGACATGCAAGATTTACTAATCATGGTTGAAAACTGGTCAAAGGCAAATGGGCTAAGCGTCAACCCCAATAAAACTGAACTCATCCTATTTACCAGGAAACATAAAATTCCCAATATAGCTCCCCCGACTCTAGGTGGAACGGCACTGTCATTTAGCGATGAAGCCCGCTACTTAGGTCTAATACTAGACAGAAAACTAAGTTGGAAGGCAAATGTCGAAGATAGAGTAAAAAGAGCGACAATAGGACTCTACTCTTGTAAACAGCTGATAGGACTAAGTTGGGGTCTTTCCCCATCTATCGTATATTGGCTTTACACAGCCATTGTCGGACCAATCCTAACATACGGCATACTAGTATGGTGACCGGCTTTAGATAATTTATATATTAAAGGAACCATGGTACATGCACAAATAATGGCCAATCTTTGCATCTGCAGGGACCTTAGAGGCACTAAATATTATGCTAAACCTTTTACGAATAGAGCAATTCGGTAAGCAAACAGCTGCTAAAGCAGCTCTCAGACTAAGAGAAATCGGCCTACTCAGAACGAACCAAAGAGGACACTCTTCAATTTTAGAAAAATTCCCCTGCATTCCTCGCACAACGGATTTCTGTAAGACCAAGGATATCAACTTAAATAAATCCTTCGTCATAGAATTTCCTTCCAAAGAGGAATGGGATGACGGGCTTATTGTTAAGAAAAATTATATAAACATCTACACAGATGGCTCAAAACTAGACAACAAAGTAGGTTGAGGGGTTTACTCCGATAAACTCGGAGTATGCCAATCATTTCGCCCACCTGATCATTGCAGTGTATTTCAGGCGGAAGTCACTGCCATAAAAGAGGGACTTACGGTAATAAAGATGAGAGTATTATCCACAAAAGCGCTTGAATCTAAAACACACTAGTTAAAAACAGTTTTAGAATGTTCTAAACTTCTAAACGACGTATCTAAGTGCTACAAAGTGCACCTTATGCCAGGCCACAGTAATATAGCAGGAAACTGCAAGGCGGCCTAACAGAGAAGCTATAAGAAAAATGATAGGGGTATTAACTGGCCATTGTTTAATAGGCAGCCACGCTAGAAGAGAAGGATTCCCGTACTTCGATTTCTGTAGAAGCTGTCTTAATACAGAAGAAGTGGAAACAGTCAGACACCTTTTATGAGAAGGCTGCGCACTCTTGATACAGCATTTTTAACCGATGTAGTGGACATAGCTCTGCTCGTTTATTAAAGTTACCGGATGGTTTGAGAAGGAACACGTAGGGTAAGGATCAGTGGTATCACAATGGACCTGCGAAAGATCTAAGTGTGTCTTTACGACAACCACCCAACCTACCTACCTGGTGAAAAATCGGAAATTTTAATATTAGTATTTTTTGGAAATGCTTACCATCTATGTATCGATAGTATCGTCGTCCACCTCTAATCGGTATACCATACTTTTATCGGCCATTGGTCGTAAGACGTTTTAATTAAATTTAAGGTTAATTCTAATTTTCTTTACTCTATTTGCAGCTTCTCAGCGCAACGACCAAGTGTAAAAAGCAATGTGCAGTGTGTATATGTGGACACGACATATCATAAATTACGTAAAGTGTCAATAAATGGATATAAATCTACGGAAAATATTAGCAACCACAAATCGATTTATGTGTGAGGAGAATAACTAAGTACAATATAAAATTCGAATATACATATACGCACACATACGTATATATGAATGCACATACGTGAGCCGTAGAACATTTGTGTGAAAATTTTGTAGCTTTTGCAGTTTTCTCGAAAACATGGCAAAAAAGCGAGTGTGCCAAGTGCTGACATCTAATTGGGATCGACACTCCAGTGATTGCTATATGGTGGCAAGCGGAAGTGCATAAAGAAAATAATTAAAATAGTGTAAGGTAATTTGATAGAAAATTGCACTCATATGCAATAATAATCGCAATATCTCTAACATATGTATGTATGTGGAAAATATAAAAAATATAAATAATTACCATATAAAAACACACCCAGTCAACTGAAGGTGTCTAATGAACATTTACCTTGGAAGGCGCAATGCAAAATATATTACAGCCGCTCAAGTGCAACAAACGCCAACCGCAACGCCACCCGCTGTGCAACTAAATACAGAAATTTCACAGTTCACTTGTTCGCATTTTTCGCCAGTTTGCATTGTTTGAATATTCGCGCAAAGCATTGCACACATTTAGCATTACGTATACGCACCGGTGAGCTTACAAAACGAATGGGCATTGCGTGTGAAGCGACGCGAGGTAGACAATAAAAAGTAATAATAATAAACAATAAAAACAATAAAACAAACAAAAAGCCAATAAAAGAGCAACAAAAGAGACGACAGCAAAAAGCTAAGGCGAACGACAAAAGAAAAAAAAAGCAACAACATTTGAGGTGAACAACAACACAAAGCATCATATATGTATGTATGTATTGAAAGTAGCAACTATTGTGAAAGGAAAAACAAATCATTATCAACACTTATACGCTTGATCTCCAAAATAATAATGCATATGCAGACAATACAACAATATAAGGTCATAAATAAAGTAAAAGCGTCAAAAGCAATTTGCTAAAACTATAAAAACGCGTATCGCTTGCACTTAAGCGCCAGCTGACAGGAAAAAAGCACAAAAAATACTGTTTAGGGTTGTAGTGCAACCATTTAAATTATCAAAAACCAAACAATAAAAACAAAACAAAAAAAAACTGTGCACATTTACACGCTTTGCAACACATACAAGCGCCGTCTACTGACGCTACTTCACAATGGAACGCAAAAATATTGGCGCTTGGGCGCTGTGTTTGTTCGTTTTGGTATTTAAAATCAACGTTTTTGCTGTGGTCGCCGATCAGGATGAGGATATACCACATAATGAGTAAGTTCGTAATAACTGCATATTGTTATAATACATAATAATGATTTATTAATTGACTAGCTGGTCATTTTATATTCGCAGTTTGTTTGCCTAATTTCTAAAACACTGAAAAATATATTATTTTCTAGCTACATGATATATTATAATTTAACAATTTGTATTGTTGATGGAGGTAGGGCAGAAATTTGTAGAGAATATGATTGAAATTGTTATTATATTTTGCAATACACCGCAAATTAAACGAACAATGCCAACTAAGGCCAAGCGTTTCAACCTGATCAATCTGCGTGTCTGATAAGTTGGTTATTGCCAAAGCTAGTTACTACGTTTTTAAATATTGCTGTGTTAGCATAAATCCGTCGTACCGAGTGTGTGCACGATTTAGAGTTACGAGTAGATTAAATAGCAGCATAGCCACTCGAGTTTGGTGCACCTACTTGCATAGATGATTACAAAAACGAAACCGGCTATGAGTTCAGTGATGGGACTGATTATTAAAGTAATGGACACAGGCAGAAAAAAGATGGCCTAATTTTTATGGGTTTTTCAAATAGCTGTATCTCAGTTAAACAACATCAGGTCATGCGAGAAGTCAGTAATGTTGTACGGAAGCGAAACACCATTACACAGAGGCTACAATCTTTCGTCTACATACTATCTGAAGAATATTCTGCCCGAACAGAATCAGCAACGAAGCGCTGTAGAGATCAACGAGTTAAGAACTCATCCTGTGGAAAATCAAGCGCAGAAAGTGGTCACATGCTTAGAAAACCGCCAGATAGCCCCTCGAGAATGGCACTGGACTGGAACCCGATAGGCACAGAAGTCACCTTCCGCCAAAGAATAATTGGAGAAGGTCGATATTTTTTCTTCACCCCCTTCTTTTTTCTCTCTTGCGGTATCACAAAGCATGAACCAAACTTCTTTCGTCCACGTGGGCCTACTCTCTGGGCAAGCATCACTACCTAACCTAACCTTGGCTTAAATTAAAAAAAAAAATTCTTTAATTAAAAAAAATTCATTACGCAAAAAAAAGATACAAGTATATATATAGTACGTGCTTATGTAAGAAAGATTATGGGGCATGAAGTTTTATAACTCCAATTTTTTTTAAATAATGTTTTTTTTTTATTTAAAAAAATTTTTTTTTTAAATAATTTTAGTTATATTAAGAAGCTAAACAATTTTTGTCATAATTACACAAAGAATACGAAAATATGATGTATTTAGTTCTTTTTATTAATATTTTTATTGTTAGGGGATATTTAGAAATAAATAGAAAATTAAACTACTTAGCCGAACTAGAGCTTATACTGAACCAGAGCTTCATATGCATTATAGTAGGATATCAGTAATATCAGCACTGTTTTTCATCTATTTTACAAATAACGTACGAGATTTTCTATTTTTATATTCCTTTAAACGTGGCAAGTTTCCTTATTTACTTTTTTTAAGAACCTTGAGCGGTTAATATAATAGATACTAATATTGCTCGGTTTAATAAAATGTAACGATTTCTAAGTCCAATTTAAGTTACGTTTTATGTCAATATCGAATGCCAAGTATGCCTATGCGGCATATACCACACCATACATATGGTATGTACTTGAAATATTGAAGGTTGGGTTAGGCTAGCCAGGATGCTTGTCTAAGACATATCTGCATTTGATTTCTACCCCCCTAGCCAAGTGGTGGCCGCCGTAGCCGAATGGGTTGGTGCGTGATTACCATTCGGAGTTCACAGAGAGGTCGTTGGTTCGAATCTCGGTGAAAGCAAAATTAATAAAAAAAAAACATTTTTCTAATAGCGGTCGCCCCTCGGCAGGCAATGGCAAACCTCTGAGTGTATTTCTGCCATGAAAAAGCTCCTCATAAAAATATCTGCCGTTCGGAGTCGGCTTGAAACTGTAGGTCCCTCCATTTGTGGAACAACATCAAGACGCACACCACAAATAGGAGGAGGAGCTGGGCCAAACACCTAACAGAAGTGTATGCGCCAATTATTTATTTTTTATTAACCAAGTTGCTTAAACCACTTAGACCTTTTTTGGAAGGCAACTAATCCCTCCAGTGAGATATTTTTCCAATTTTTCCTGGTCTTCAAAGAAATACTCGCCAAGTTATTTGGTACTGCTTCTTTGTAATGCAGGTCATTTACAGATGAGGTGCTGTACCGACGCAATTTCTTCTTCATCTTCACAACTCCTGCAGAAGTTATTGTGAGGTACACCCATTCTAGTGGCTAAGGTGCCAATAGTGCAGTGACCCTTTATGACAACTGTGGGGACGCTGGTAGTTGATCTGTCGATCCAAGCAGACACTTTTTCTTTTTCAGATTCAGTTTTGGCCAGAGCGCTTTGGAGACACTGCGGTAGGTAGTCAGATACTGCCTTCTATCGGTTTCCGCGATTACGCTCAAGTCATTCACAGTTTACAGTTCGTTTAGAGGAATGCTAAAGTCCTCTACCACTCGCTGAAGGTTAAACTCAGTGTCTTGCCTTGTACTCTCATCTGCTCTGAAATATAGAAAGAAAAATTGGAAGTAAAGTATAATACATTTTACGTATATTTAAAATGAAGTGAATCATTCTTGGGTATTCCTAACTTTCACTCCGTAATTTGAGGAGAATAAAGTGGGGGGAAAATAAATGAGAAGCACGAAAAACAAAGTTTATGAATAATTAAGTTTGTCTTACCTTTAATTTGCACTGTTATTAACATGAAAATAGGGAATTTTTAATTTCCCATTTAAACTTAAACAAAGCTTAAACCAAGATTTAGTTAGACTTACGCAAAGTTCAGAGCTATTCAAAACAACATTTGCCTTATACAAAGTGGCACAAAATTAATCACGCTATCGGAATTTTTGCAATTTTTGAAAGTGGCGACGTACGTCAATTAGATCTGACAATTGTGAACTGCAGTGTACAAAAGTAAAGCCCGAAATAAAGATTTCCATCACTCAAAATCATATTTTTTATTTAGTAAAAAAGTTATATAGTTACAAAAATTGTAATTAAAAACTGTATTAATAGCGCAAACATTTAAAATTATACTTCAACGGGTGGAAAGTGCTAAGTCGACTTAAGTTGCTTTGTCAAAAGTTCACAGATTTGTATTCACGTAAATTATGTCACACGTTGACTTTCCTGTATCAGTTCAATAGCTCAGAAAGTGAAAGATGAACATTGACTATATAGGTACATATGTATGTGTGTGTATTTTCGCTGACTCTCGGCCTATAGTATGTGACAGATTTTTAAAATAGACAAAAGACACGGAGCGCAGAGAAAGGAAAATAATGAATTAGAAGAATTATTAAGATGACAGCGAAAGTAATAATATGATGAGCAGCAGTGCTGAGAGGGAGGATTGAAAGAATTGTGACTTGTGTGCATATAGATATATATGTATATACATAGGTATGCATGTGTGAAAGTAGTAGTATGTCCATATGCATGTAGAACAGTAAAGAGAATTTGGGGCTCAGACCAGTCAACCTCACTGAAATACGGCCATAATTAGTGACAAGTGTATTAAGGCTGTTTGCAGATTATGTGCATATGCATATAAATATGTACATATGTATGTAGCTGCTATGTTTTCTTCTTTGTTAGCCGTAGCAATGACTTATGAGCACATACTTTCACTTGAAGGATGTTTTCAGAGCATACAAAGGCATTTTGCTATGCATGAGTGAACGCATACTTATGCAGTATATATGGATGTGTGTGGAATATGTGTATGTAAATACTTATATAAATGTATATTTGACTTTTTCTGTTTATAAATCTTTTGAGCATATTTCCATCATATGTACATATGTATAGACGAATATATGTAAAATAAAAGGCTTTCTTGTCCTTCTTACCAAACACGTATCTACGTATGTAAACTTCTTTGTGTGTTCTCGTCATTGCCACCACTTAGTCGGCCAGCTAATTTGGTCGCGTTGTTTATGTACTGGCAGCCAGATGCCATCACTTTGAAGCTATCTGGCATTACTATACGGTAGTAGACATACACAGTCTTAAGGAATGATGATCCAAAAGTATTCGCTTCAGAGCGTCCTCGCGTTGGGGTGTCAGGTATAACTTCTAACACCGATTCCGAATAACACGATGCTACAAAATTCTGTTTTTTTTTTAATAAACAATTTTAAATTTGTATTTAGTGGTATACATATAATGCTTATTCGAGATTTGACACTGAGTACCATAAATTCGTACCAAGTAAAGTTTGCAATTTAAGGTGGGAGCCGCATGTAGAAGCCTCAAAATCGGTCATTTTTAAACATATTTTTAAAGGTGATAAAAAAAATTATATTATTTTGAAGCTTTAACACACCTGTATTTAACCTTTCGAGAGTACAAAAAAAATTTTTATTTTTTTTTTTTTCAAAATGGCGGCTCAGAATCATTTCTTGTCGGCTGCCTACAGCGCGAGGCCCCAAACTGCTCTATTTATTACTCTTAGTCTATCGATCTGAAACAAAAAAACAAAATTGTTTTTTTATAACATATTAACGGAAAGGATGAACCTATAAAATTAAAAAACAAGTATGAAATTAATTTTAAAAGAAAAAAAGTCAGAATTTAGGGCTATTTTATTGACATTTTTAACACTCAAAAAGTAATTTATCAACGCGATAACTTTATGAGTTACAACACGAGCAGTTTTTAAAAAAGTGGTTTCGAGATAAATGAGTTTAAAGTTTGTAGTACAGGAGCACGCGGACCGCTCTCTACCTAGTTATTAGGTTGTAGAAGCTATAATATTGAAAATTTCGGCTTGAAAATTTCACAGTATATTCTTAACCCTTTCATCCCGAGTGGTACACATATTGACAAAGTCTCTTTTACTCCAGGACGAAAATGAAAAAGAGAACGTTGAGCCAAAAGGAGCTAGAAAGCATGATTACAAGAATGTCAGATTTTTCTGGGGATTTATCAGACGACTGCGAACCAAGCGGAGATGAAACAGATTCTTCATCTCATGAAAGTGACGACGAAATGGACCTTGAAACAAAAAGTGAGAGCGACCACAACCAAATTGATTTTGAGCAGCCTTCAACATCTGAGTCGGCACAGCGGGCTCTGCAGCAATTCTGAAAATCAGCCACTGAATCTGAGCCTGAATTTGTTTATAATAATCGTATTCTTGATATTCTTAGATGCCTAGCGACTCATTTAGTACTGCCAAAATTATTCCCCCAGAAAGGCCCTGTGAAATATTGACCAATATCTCAAAGCAATCCACTGTATTGGAGATTTTCCATAAAATGTTCCCTCATTCCTTATGTTTACACATTGTACTTTGTACTAATCAGCGTTTGGAGTTATTTAACCAAACAAGAGGCAAACACCTGAAATTGATAAAGCTTACCGATAAGGGGGAATTCCAAAAAATTTTGGGCTGTATGCTCATCAAGTCGTACAATAAACTACCAGTGCTAAAGCACTATTGGAGTCAAAAAGAATCCATTGACAATCGAACTATTGAAAGCTGTATTTCTCGTGACAGATATATGGTCCTTACTTCCAAATTATACTTTTCAGCACCTAGTAAGCCTCAAAATGCATCAAAATCTAACAATGTCGATGACTTAATTTCTTGTTTGAAGCAGACTTTTAGTAAATGTCGCCAAGACAGTCCACATCAAAGTATATCAAAGTAGTGATTAAATTCAAGGGCCGTTCCTCACTCAAGCAATATATGCCCTTGAAGCCAGTCAAACGTGGTATCAAACTATGGTTACGTTGTGATGCTGATTCTGGATATACATATGACCTTAATGTGTACGTTGGTAAAGGTTCAGAATCAAGTGTTGATTCATTAACTCTTGGAGAAAGAGCTGTGAAGACATTAGCTTCTACAATAAAGGCTCCTGATGAAGTTCTATGCTTTGATCGCTTTTTTACAAGTGTAAATTTATTGGAAACTATTAGCTTTGCTGCTGTTGGCACTTGCATGGCTAACCGCAAAAATGTTCCAGCAATGCCAGGAAAACTTAAACGGGGAGAAGCACTATTTCGGTGTACTGATACGGGACTTATGTGTACAAAGTGGCAAGACACAAAAGAAGTTAATGACTAATTGTCATAAGCCTAATATGACTAAAATTTCAAAAAAAGACCAGTCAAATGGAAATAGACTGCCCCGAAGCAATTGCATTCTATCGACAGAAAATGGGCGGAGTTGATCGGGCTGATCAATTCATAAGTCTCTACAATCATGATAGAAAGTCTACCAAATGGTGGAAGAAAGTCTTTTATATTTCTCTTGGTATGTGTACAACCAACGGGATACTTTACAAACATTTGAGGCGTAAAAATGAGAAAGTTCCATATCTTACATATGTTGGGAATCCTGCTGAAGAACTGATTGTAGAAGGGACGAAGACTACAGGATTGCCATTACTAAGAAGAGGTACTCTTCCCAAGAAGAGAAAACATTTTGGCTCATCATTAAATCTACCTGTCGATGGTGCTACAAGAAGACGTTGTAGTCGTTGTGCGTTAGTAAAAATTCAAAAGAGAACAAAAACTATGGGCGAAGAGAGTGTAATGTTCCATTGTGTAAAGATTGTTTCAAGCTTTATCACCCAAAATAAATGATATTATATTTCTTTATATTATAGCGATAACACTTAGAATACAAGGTAACTTGTTGTACCTGTTGGTACATACGTATGTGTACCGGTTAAAACCCCTAGTGGTACATATGTGTACCACACCTTTTCCTCCCTCCACGGCCTCCCACAAATAAATTTCTTGGCTTTTTCGTCTGAAATAGTGTATATTAATCGAACATAGGCTTTTAAGGTAATTATTTTTGTTGGATATATAATACGAAATTCGAATTCAGGGACGAAAGGGTTAAGATACTATATTTTCAGATTATCGAAAAAAATCGATTTTTTGAGGCTTCTACATGAGGCTCCCCCCTTAACATGTATTTGCTCTTCTTCTTCTTCTTGATTGGCGCGCTTGATTGGTAAGCGATTTTGGCCGAGTTTGATAGGGCGCGCCAGCTTTTTCTGCAAACCGGCCAGTTGGACACAGCTAGTGGAGCCACGTCCTCCTCCACCCGATTTTTCTAACACAGCGGAGGTCTTCCGCTTTTGCTGCTACGCCCAGCTGGTACCGTATCGAATACTTTCAGAGGCCGAGCATTTTTATGTGTACTTCCTTTAACCGCTATTAAATCGTTCCCTACGGCTTCTTAATCTTCGAAAATTTCTTCAAAACTTTCAACTTTTTAACCAGAGTTTTAAGAATTTTTTATAATATAAATTTATAATCTAATCTTAAAATGCAATGCTAAGAAATATTGAAAGTGAGGACAGTATAAGTTTCATGAAACTAAAAAAAAACAAAAAATTTAATTCCGCATTTAGAACTTTCATCTCTCCTGTTTCCGCTACCAAACTATTTAACTGGACAAAAACTTCCAACATCATCCTCACATATAGAGATTAAAAGTAGTCGATACTAAACCCTGCGGGATTCGTCTTTTCTTTACAATTAAAATCTCACTAAAATCGGTTAGCCTTATTTAAAGAATACAAAAAAATGCAAAAAATCATGTGAGATTGGCAGATGGTGATTCGACTGGAGTTTTCTAATGAAAAAAGTTAGCGGAGGTCATGCGGGTTCTTAATATCTATTTCATTTCCATTGAGAAGGACTGCTTCAATATTTTAGAATTGAAGTGCACCTTGAGACCACCGGTATGACCAATATTACCTTCAGCTATTTTTTTTTTCGTCGACATCTTTCGGAAACGGGATTAAGATTTTTTTCGCATTAAAACTAATTTTATTGGCTTAAGCGCATTGGTGCCACATACTACAGATGTTTCAAAACACGTGCCTAGTTATTGTGATAAAATAAAAATGTAAAAATTGAGACTTTTTCAGGTTTCACTTCGGCTCTGAAGAATTATATGTGAAGTAATACATAGGGTTTTCTAATAACAGGTGTTATTGGTGAATGGATTGCGCTATCGATAGATGATTCACGATTTTTATGGGCGGAATTGGATGGTATTGATCTGGATAACGTTTTTTCAACAAGACGGCGCTACGTGCCACACAAGCAACGACACCATTGATCTTTTACGAACCGTATTATCTCTCGAAGAGGTGATCACAATTGGCCACCGAGATCTTGTGATTTAACACCTTGTGACTTTTTTCTTTGGTGCCACTTAAAAGGAAGGTCTACACCAAGAGCCCAGGATCGGTTCAAGACCTCAAAGATGGAATTCGTAAGGCTATCGAGAACATAGGGCCGTATAGGCCACTTTGGAATTCGGTTATGGAAAATTTCATGAAAAGGATATTGTCCTGTAAGCGTGGTCGTGGTGGTCATTTGCCTGATGTTATTTTCCACTTTTAACGGCATGCCTTCCTCTTTATAATGAAATAAACATCCGATCTACTACAAACATTTTATTTTATAAGTTTATATGATAAAACCTGAAGTTATCGCTATTAAAAAGTGGTTGGTATGATATCTGAAGTTTAGAGAAATTGGAAAAATAGATATTAGTAACAAGTAAAGAGCAAAGTATATAGAGCAAAGAGAGAGAATTGACGGTTGAGAATTGTCCATGAGCTACGATGGTTAAAATCCTAAAAAAATTTCCAAATGGAGATCTTGAAGGTTTTTAAACATTTTTAACCATAAATTTAAAAAAGGGGTTATATATTAATTAGTATTTCTGATCGTAGTTCTTGTTATATAAATTTTTATTCACAATAAGCTGTACAAATTTTAGTCCGATCGAATTAATATTTTCTTCTGCATCATGTCAAGCAGGTTGCAAAACTTGTATTCGAAGAAAGCGCGTTTCAAGTTGAAATAGCAGGTGGCGCAAAAGTAACCTTCCGATGTTTTTTGGCTGTAATTAAAAAAAAAATGAAAAACTTTGATTCTTCTTGTGGATTATTTTTATTTGGTCCTTTAATTTTTTTTACATCAAGTCGAGAATATGATGTCATGTAAATGGGCGCCGCCACAGTTGATTGCCATTTGAGCCCTTTTAATGGCATTTTCCATCACTTTGGCCAAAACTTCCGGCGATAGGTCCTCATATTCTTGACGGATATTGTCTTTAAGAGCCGCAAAAGTCTGAGGCTTGTTGACATAAACCCGCGACTTCAAAAAGCCCCACAAAAAGAAGTCTGGAGCGGTCAAATCAGGCGATCTTGCTGGCCAGTGCAAATCGCCAAAACGGGAGATTAGGCGCCCGGGAAATGCATCCTTCAGCATATCGGTTGTGGCACGTGCAGTGTGTGCCGTTGCACCGTCCTGTTGGAACCACATGTTTTCCAATCCCAATTCATAAAGTTGCGGCAAAAAGAACTCGTTGATCATTGCTCTGTAGAGCTCACCATTTACAGTAACCGTTTGGCCCGCGACGTCTTCGAAGAAAAAAGTCCGATGACTCCTCTAGCGAAAACAGCACACCATACAGTGACTTTGAGCAGGTGTAATGGCTCTTCGTGGGTTACACGCGGATTTTCAGTGCCCCAGAAGCGTAAATTTTGCTTATTTACGTACCCGCTAAGATGGAAATGGGCCTTACTCATGATTATTTTTGATGAAAAATCATCTTCCTCTTGGTGGTGATTAAGGGTGGCTTGAGCGTATGTTAGACGCAATTGGCGGTCAGCAGCTAACAGTTGATGCACCGTCTGGATTTTGTACGGAAACATCATCAAATCTTGTACCAAAATTCGATGTAAAGACCGTCGACTAATACCCATTTGCGTGGCACGTCGTCTGGTCGATGTCGACGGCGCTTCCATGACATCCTCGGCTACAGCAGCAATATTCTCTGCAGAACGGCTACTCCGGGGTCTGCCACGCCTGGCAGCATCTCGTGTTGTGCCAGTCTCTTCGAGGCGAGCGGCTAAACGTCGCAGTGTTTCACCAGTTAGCGTTGACACGTTGTGCCAAAGTCACCAACCGATTATTAGTCAAATAAATAGTCAGCAATATTCCGCGTTCTGGAGCAGTGTAGCGTAACATTGTTTATTAACGTGTATTTTGCATGTGTTTACTACACAAATGTCAAAACAGAACTGGCATTAGGGGCATATCGCAAAATTTATAGCATTTTCTGATAGGAGGATTACTTTAGCGCCACCTGCTACAAGATCTGAGTGTTTGGGACTCTTTTTCGGCTTGTACTCGACCTTTGCTACCAAAATCTAGTTTTCCCCAAAAATTCGACAAATGTTTACCATAAGAATTTGAACTTTTTTGAATATCGATTTTCTGAAAATTTTCATTTCTTCCTTAACGGTCAACATAGGCTTTGTTTTGTGAAAAAATTACAGTATTATAAATAATTATTTCAATTAGAGAGGTGGAGACCTTTTTTCTTGTGATTAAGTAAAGCGAGTAGTACCTGAGCAGAGTCATGGATACACAAATATTGAGGGACAGTATATATTCTATAATGTGGTGGCATTTTTGGTAAGTCTAACGAAGTTAAGCTCGGCCAAAATCGCGTAAGCGGTTATAGCACCAATTAAGAAGAAGAAGACGAAGAAAAACGAACTAAAAACTTCAACCGAATAAAAAAAAATTTAAAAGAACTAATTCTTCTGCCTTCATAATGCTATCAAGTGATCATTCATATCATCCGGAGAATCACAATGAGAACTGAATTTCATTACTTATCCGAAGTTCATGCTCGCCACTGTACTAATACATATGCAAGTGTGTTTCCCATATCTTTTGCAAAATATATGCAATTGTCGTAAATTTGTTGCGCGTGCAAGCGTATCTAATGGATTCATAATAGGATTTCGCATTTTTCCGCTCTTGCGCTCCCATTCACACGTACAGACGAGAATGTTCCAGCAAGCATTCGTAAGAGTTAATGTCGTAATTTTTTGAAGGCCTTAATTAACACTAAGCAGCAAATGTGAAGAAAATGCTTTTAACTTAAGTATGCGTAATGCTAAAATATAGAAAAAGGAGGGCGAGGAGATGCCTAGTGCGAAAGAGTTTAAAGGAGCACCAGAAGGTGTAGTGACTGCTGCTCCTGTTGCTGCTGCTACTGATTTCAAGCTTACGCGTATCAACTGAATATATTTGTGCGTCTGCTCCGTGCCTGCAATATTCGTTTTATTCTGTTTCTTATTGAAATTAGCAGTTGGTTGTTGTAGCTCCATTTTCAGGCACGCAAACAACCAGCCAACTAGTTATCGGGCACAATCACCCTGCCATCCTGGCACCTTAGTCCTAGTTTTTCTTAATGGCTGCTCGCAGCAAAACTTTTCGTGCCGTCGAATGCAATTTAAATAAGTAGTGAAAGACACAGAAAGAAACAAATAAGCAAAATAAATAAATAATTGAAAGAAGAAAATGCTAAAGGAAACAAAAAAAAAAATGAAACTTAATAAAATTAAAAATAGAGCGCACAAAGCCTTACTAAAAGTAGTAAAGTGTATATATTTTCGTTTTATCAAATAAAAGTAAATACCAAACCTACTTACTATTGAAAAAGAATTCAATTACTTCAATTATATGCGCGTCAGTGCCAGCGCATAATGCATTTGCAGACTTCGTCAATGCACAGTGGGAAGGTTTCATACAAATTTTTGAAATTTTTCACGTGCGAATCATATACTTATATTCGGTAAGCGATATGTATACAGTGGCTCCATAAAGAGCTCGAACACTTAAGTGATATGGTTTTAAATTAAAAAATATATGTAAAATGCAAATCTAATGCGCTTATATGTCACATTTATTTTCGTAAATAAGCTTCAATTAATAATCTTACAAACATAAAAACTTAACCAAATATATGACAAAACAGAAGTTGAATATTTATAGAAAGCAGACTCTTTTTTTCCCTGTTCTCTCCTCTCGGGAGCATAGGGCTTCGACAAGACTCAATCTTGCGTTAGTTTCGTTGATCTATTTTGATTTCGGGGTAGGTGATAAGCCTGCCGCTACCATTCCTTAATAGTGGGAATGCCCACCTGTCGTTGCTTAGGAACAACGCCTTCTTACTGCTTAGAGCACCCTCTGTGTTTCACATTTTTCTGCCAAAAAGATAGCACGGATGGTTGAGTACTTCGCTAAATTTGGTGTGTCTGCGCTATTACCGCCGTTACCCGCCTAAAGTAGTGTTAGGCAAATAAAACTTAAGAAAAAACAATAGAATTAATATTTAATCGGCAAACCTTTATTTTTGCTCACATCATTTAGTCTTCTTGGCATGAACTCGACCAGCTTCTTACATGTCAAAGGATCTATTTTTCCCCATTTTCTTCTTTAATAGCATCTTCTAGGTCTTTCTTGTTCCTAATAACACGTTTTTCAGTTGGTTTTCCAAATGAGGCCACAGATGTTCAATTACATTGATGTCTGGAGATTGCGGAGGTGTTTCATGTACTTTAGGGCAGTTGTACATAAGTCATAGACGGACGTCGAGTGTCTTATTCTTGAGATCGTTGTCTTGATAGTACTGGAAATTGTCCTTAATTCCCAACTTTTCAGTACTTTGTACCAAATTTCTTTCATAATTTTTAGGTATTGTTTGTTGTCCATATTACCGTTAGTAAAGCAAAAATTTCCAGTACCAGCAGCAGGCATGTTTAACTGCCGGACGTAAGTTTTTTTCCAACAACTTTTTATTAGGTCTTCTCCACATATACGATTGTCCATCGGACCTAAATAGGTTAAACTTGCTTTCATCTGCAAATCAAACGTGCTTCCAGCACTCGAAATCCTTATCCTCATGACGCTTTGCGCATTTTATTCTCTTGTGTCGGTTAATCTCGTTGATGAAAGGTTTTTTTTCGCGCAACTCTTCCATCATAATTACTCTTTCGCAACACTATACGTAAACTTTCCGGATTTCTGTTAATATTAAGGTGTTGGGTGACTTCTATTCCGAGCATAGGAGCGCTTAAATTTGGATTTTACTTAATTTGTTGCCCTATCCACCATTCATCTGCTCTCAAAAACAATTTTGGTCGTCCCGATTTCTTCTTATTTTTCACGGATTTTGTTGATCTGAAACGTTTTATCAATATTATTAGTTTAGGTTCCTGGACGTGAGGATATGAGATAAGTAATTGCTTATCATCTAGCTGAAACCTTTCTCTACCTGGTTTTGAGCTTTTTGTGGACTTACAAAAGGAGAAGAAATTCTGGCAAAATTCTCTCGGTGAGAGACAAGCCAAACAATTCCTAATACCGAACAGAAGAATTACTGATAAGCTACTTTTGCTCAGCAGGTCACTCATAAGACTTTTAACTGGTTACTTTGCAGGCCACTGTAGCCTGAAATATCACTTAAATAAAATTGGTCTCTCTAAGGCCATCATCTGCCCATTCTGTGAAATAGATACAAGAAAATGGGGAGCACATTCTTTGAGAATGTCCTGCACTAGGCAGAAAAAGGCTACATCATCTTGCTGGTTTTACCGTGCATCCGTATACATATTTATAAATTATGGCATATTTTTTAAAAATCCTTAAAATATAGGGAACTCATTAGGCTTTGGCCAATAGATCTCTGTTGATTCAAGTGCCTCGCAGCCTAATAATTACAACAACAGTTTCGACTAACATTCTTCTGCTTATTTGGCGCTAGAACCGTTTGAGAGTTGTGGCCAAGATCAACCAATATCGTATTTGTCTTTGCAAACTTCTGCCACCTGGTCCTAACAAGTGCAGAGAGGTTTTTCTGCACATGATCCTTCCTTGGGCGTGCTAGCTTCCAGCAACGGATACCGAATCGAATGATCTCAGTTCATCATTCCATCTTCGCGTTAACCGGCACGCACGCAAATGGAACCATAAATCTTACGAATAGTAGCTCTCTATAACGCCCCTAAAGCATTTTTATTCTTATTAGGCGTGGACGATGCCTCTGTGTCTCATAAAAGGACAGGTATAATTAGAATTTTATAAGTCGTGATTATTGTTCGAAAAGAGAGGGGGTTTTCAATTGCCTACCGAGCCGTTGTAGCCGGTCTCAGTGCATCATTCCATTTTCGTTAGTATTCCTCCTCTATATAAGCGGAACCATAACTCTTGCGGGTAATAGTTCTCTCGAATGCTCCTAAAATATTATTACTTATTTTAGGCGATGTCTCTGTGCCACATAAAGAACGGGTATAAGGAATATTTTATAGACCGTTGTTCGACAAGATAGGGGATTTTCCATTGCACACCGAACCGCAAGTAGCAGCTGTTGGCAAGAGTTATTCTGTGTTTGACTTGTTGGTCGATATCATCATCATCTTCAGCATTACAGTCATTGCTTCTGCAACTACAGGTCTCCACTTCTATCGATCCTCTACTACATCTTTTCAATTTGTGATTCGCAATTTCCGCAGGTCACCTGTGACCTCATCACTCCAACGTTTGATTAACCTCCGTCGTTCTCTGCGTCCAATCGGTTATCTGTGGAACGCTATGCTGGCAGCTCTGTTTTTGGGCATTCTATGCGTATTCCCTTACCATCTTACTCTTTGACTTTTAAAGAAACGTATGGCATTTTCATGGTATTACAATGAATAGAGCTCGTATTTATTTCTGATTCGGTGTGGCATGTGGATCCAGTCGTAAGGGACCATATATTTTTCGTAGTGCCTCGTTTTCACATCCCTGTTTTTCAGTGTAACTAGTATCTTAAGTACCATCCTCGTTGCTGTTTGTTATTATGGGCGTCATTAGAGCTCACCTTTTGAGCTCTTTATTGTTTGAAAATTTTCATTAAGTGTAATAGGCTGGGTCACTGTGATATATGTATATTTGTTATATAATTATGATTCGCGCTTCCATCGTTTGTTATTTCTTTGAATGTTTGCTTTTGCTAGTCTAGGGTCGACAGTATTAGCAAACACATTTTCATTTTGGTATTTCCTGTCCAGAGCGAAATCCGAACTCGGTCACAACCGAATGGTAGTCGTACACCGATCCGCTTGGCTACGTCGACCGCCAGGTCGACCTGGATTCTAGGGGAAGTAATTCCTTCAGAACTATAAAGCTATCTCGTCTAACCTTATCTAGTCTTAAAATATGGAGCGATGCCACTTATAAAGGGTGATTACATTGGAGGTAATTTTTCCAATAGGGGTTTTTGGACCGATCACGTGTTTCAGTATTCATCGACATTTCATCATGGAAAGTCTTACGGCTCAACAACGTTTACAAATCGAACGATTGTATCACGAAAATCAACGCTTATTACTTATGGCTTACAAAACCGTTCAGCGATGAGTCCCATTTTCGGCTTAATGGCTACGTCAATAAGCAAAATTGTCATATTTCCGCTGAAAAGCTCGGGTTGCTCATCAAGAACAGCCATTAAAAACAATCGTTTGGTGAGGCCTATGGGATGGAGGAATCATTGGTCCATATTTCTTCAAAGACGAGGCTGTCGCCAATGTAATAGTGAATGACAAACACTATGTCGGCATAATAAACGGCTTTTTGATACCGGAAATTGAAGCCCGTGATCTCCATAATATTTGGTTCCAAAAAGACTACGCTAGCGCTACTTCCGATGCAGCCCGTGAAACAATGGATTTACTTCGTCGTCGTTTCGGTGAACAATTTATCTCTCTCTCGGCCCAATGGATTCACCACTAAGATCGTGTGATCTCACACTTTGGGCTTTTATTTGTGGGAGTATGTAAAGTCTAAATGTTTTGTGGATAAACCAGCTTCGATTGAAGCATTGGAAGTTAATAGTACTAAAGTTATTCACGAGATACCGATGGAAGTTCTTCAGCGAGTTATTTACGGATGGTTGAATTACGGCGTAGTCACGACCAACATTTGAAAGGCATTATCTTGAAAAAAATAAATTTAATCAATGGTTCTACGCAAAAATAATAAAGATTGTCCAGTGAAATATTTTTCTTGTTTTATTTCAATTGAAAATCCGATACCTCTAAATTAATCATCCTTTATAAGATTGTACCGAATTTGCTCGAATCAGCAGCTCCAATGGTTGAGATGCAAAATACGAAAAAGGGCTAACATGATTTAATAAAAAAATTAATTTTGATTGAAGACAACAGAAACGGGCAAAATCTTTGTCCTTACTAAAAATACTTCAGAAAGAATGAAAAAAATAGCCACGTAATAATTTTTTCCTACAAAATGCTTAAAACCCATGTGAAGTGTTTAATTAAAATTAAATTAATAACATTTCTCTAGGAAAATTTTAGTTTTTGGCTGTATCTCACGGCGCTCTAAGACAATATTTCCATTTGGGCAACACAACACTCCCAGTGTAGCAAAGATTTCCAATATTTCTCATTAATGCCCAATGACAAAGTAGAGGTATTATAATGATTGACAGTCAAGATTTTGAGTAGGAAAAAGCTGCTGCTATCAAAATAAAGTATGATTCAAAAATATGTGCATCTGTATTTGAATCACATATTTCATTATGCTCATACAACTCCCAGTTTAAAGTGAAAAGTTAGAAGCGCTGAGGTGAAAATTCAATTTGTGTTTTGCTTGAAAGTTTGGCGCCTAATGTTAACCGTGATTTCAAAGGAGAGTAAATTTTTGGTAGTTAGGTAGGTTGGGTGGTTGTCGTAGGGACACACTTAGACCTTTCGCAGGTCCATTGCGAAACCACTGGAACTTATCCTTACCCTACGTGTTCCTTTTCAAACCATCCGCTAACTTTAATAAACGAGCAGAGCTTCGTTAGTTTTAGATGGGATATGTCCGCTACATCGGTTGAAAATGCTGTATCAAGAGTGCGCAGCCTTCTCATAGCTAAGCTTTCACACTCACATAAAAGGTGTCTGACTGTTTCCACTTCTTCTGTCTTAAAACAGCTTCTACAGAAATCGAAGTACGGGAGTCCTAACCTACTAGCGTGGCTGCCTATTAAACAATGACCAGTTAATACCCCTATCATTTTTCTTGTAGCTTCTCAGTTAAGCCGCTTTGCAGTTTCCTGCTATATTCCTGTGGCCTGGCACCCAGATAAGGTGCACTTAGATACGTCATTTAGAAGTTTAAAAATTCTAAAACTGTTTTTGACTAGTGTGTTTTAGATTCAAGCCGCTTGATTATCCGAGTATATGAAGACTTCATTTGTGGATAATACTCTCGTTTTTATTACCGTAAGTCCCTCTTTTATGGCAGTGACTTCCGCCTGAAATACACTGCAATGATCAGGTGGGCGAAATGATTGGCATACTCTGAGTTTATCGGAGTAAACCCCTCCACCTACTTTGTTGTCTAGTTTTGAGCCATCTGTGTAGATGTTTATATAATTTTTCTTAATAATAAGCCCGTTATCCCATTCCTCTTTGGAAGGAAATACTGTGACGAAGGATTTATTTAAGTTGATATCCTTGATCGTACAGAAATCCGTTGTGCCAGGAATGCAGGGGAATTTGTCTAAAATTGAAGAGTGTCCTCTTTGGTTCGTTCTGAGTAGGCCGATTCCTCTTAGTCTGAGAGCTGCTTTGGTAGCTGTTTGCTTACCGAATTGCTCTATTGGTAAAAGGTTAAGCATAATAATATTTAGTACTTCTATGGGTGTAGTCCTAAGGACCCCGCAGATGCAAAGACTTGTCATTCTTTGCATATGTACCATGGTTCTTTTAATATATAAATTATCTAAAGCCTACCACCATACTAGTATGCCGTATGTTAGGATTGGTCTGACAATTGCTGTGTAAAGCCTGTGTAAATTTTTGGTAACAAACTACAATTTTTCCAGACTTGAAACACCAAATGATAGAAACAATTTTTCCTAAGAGCGACACAAGGGGATAATAGCAAACCTCGGAGGGTATTTCTGCTGCGCGGAGGTATCATATAACTGTAGGTCCCTCAATTTGTAGGATAATATCAGTCCTGACATCACCGACAAAACAAAGACAAGAATGATAGAATAAAAATCTGCCCAGAATGAAGTGAAAAAGAGTGTAATTTTGCGGTGGCGTGGATGAGGTGTGAGTGAGAGAATTAAGAAATAAAAATAAGAAAATAACGGTTTGTAAATAAATTTAAAAGTTAAGTTAGATTAATGAAAATCAAAAAGCTAATAAGCAAGATAATGGAAATTAGAAAGTTATTTACTTAGAAAACATTAAAAAAAGTACTATTAATTTACGTTAGTTTAACTGGTGATTCTGTGAAACACTGGGAGAAGAATACCTCGCTATACCTTTTATATTTTCTAAACCGGGTAGCAAAGGATGTAGGGCCTTTATACAAAAATATATCCATACACAGTATGTCTAATGTAACCGTGAACTATTTGGCCAATTAGATTTTAACAATCTGTATTGCCTGGGCTTATAATATTTATAATACACAATATATTCAATAAAATGTATAGTCAGTACCTTTACCATTATAGCTGGCTGCATATCTTTGAGTCATAGAAAATAAAAAAAATGAATAATTGGCGCGTACACTTCTGTTAGGTGTGGCCGAGCTCCTTCTCCTATTTGTGGCGTGGGTATTGATGTTGTGTCACAAATGATCTTTGAGTCCTAAGTAATGTTAATTTCTACGCAAACTGCGGAGGTAATCGGCTCCAAATCCACTGAATTTGCATTGATATCTCTTTGAGCGCTCATCTCTGTTTCCACTCTACACACCTTCGGCTTCCATCCTTGAGATTGCAGTCTTCTTATAAAATCCAAGGTTGGTTAGTTGTTCCAAGCATCTCTGCCTTTTCATAAATTTCATTCATCAAAACTACATTCAAATTGGCGGTAAACACAAATAAAGGGAGAAACCATTTTCCGGAGAAATAGTGCCAAACATGGAACTGAACTGGTTGCTTAACAGTTCGTTGAAGTTGTCGATCATCAGCAGTTCACCAGCACCGACGAATGCAACTATTTGCCCAAGAGGAAGATTCATCTATGAATATTGCATTTGCTCAATTCCATTCAAAGTTTTCTTTAGGTCATGCAAATCTTTTTTCAATGTTTGAATGAGAGCAGCAGTTTTTTCAGTGTCCTCTGAAGTTGAGATCTTCTGCATGAAAACGCCCTCGAATCGTGTCTTTGAATACATCAACACCACACCACTTTTTCTTAGACCGCCTCGTCCGGCCTCGTCCGGAGAAGACGTCAAAGTTTTTAACTTCGGTATACCGAATTGCACCCATTTGATTATGAACGTCTTCGATATCTTCCGACTTCCGTTTTGTATATTCATCACACCCTAACCAAGCCTCAAGCGATACAGATCCCATTGCTGTTATTCTTACTCCATACTAAAAGGCGTAAATCAGAAGTACTCCGAGAATAGGAAAAGGGCTATTCAAGTGTGTTCTGTCTAGGTTCAGGACTATTTTAAAAGGAACGAAATCGATATTGATGATTTTTTTATAAGCGTCGTACGTATATCCATTGGCCTACATTTGAGGTTATGTAGCATCGCGATTGGTGTCTAACTGACAAAACTATTTCAGTAAATGAGTGATTGTTTTTCTTGCCACTTAGAACATAGCTTATCATGAATGTTCCCACTCATGCTACTTGTAGGAAAAAGCTAGAAATAATTCTGAATGGCACAGGTTTGAAACCCCCTGTGAGTATGAATGCCCAAATAGTAGAAAATGTATTTCCCAATAGCGATCCCTCCTCGACAGATACTGGTAAACCTCCGAGTGTATTTCTCTTTTGAAAAAGCTCCTCATAAAAAACAAAATCATCTGTCTTTCGGAGGTGGCGTAAAACTGTAGATACCTCCATTTGTGGAGATGCCCTCCAACATTAAGACGCATGCCACAATCAGGAGGAGGAGCTCGGCCGAATTCCCGAAAAGGTTGTAAGCGTCAAAAAATTACTCACGATAGTATATCTCCAGTTTTTTGTTCACGATGGTTTTTTTTTTGCTGAACATTTTAGTGCCTTGGTCCAGTGCTAAAAACAAAAATGATCCATACGTCATGAGAACAGCACGAGTCAGGGGGAACTGCAACCGTCTTATTGGAATTCTGTTCATTGTCTTGATTGCTAATGCCTTTTTATTACGTTTCCACTTTTTAGTATTCGTATACTGCAAAGTATCTTTGATGGTGTGAGGTAAAAAACCTGACTTGACTAATCAAAGTTCGTGCGACGAGGACCTCTGCCTATGTAATATATATCAAAATATTCTTAGTATCTTATGAAATTTTTTTAAACCGTTAGGTGAAATGAAAATATTTTGAATTAGTTTGTGGTTTCTTTTTATTTTTAATTATAGTAAATGGTCACATTATCGAAAAGTAATCATAGTTTTACTCTTCCAGTTACTTTTTTTTATTTTACGCCCATCACTCAGCCACTGTGCGCCTTCGCTCTGTGAAGTCCTTACTACTGCGACCATTGGTTCTCAGCAGTACTTAAATGCCAGCTGCTCAACATCAAGCGCCGTATGGGCGTTGACTACTGGCATTGCGCCACTACTACGTGCACTTCGCTGTTCCACTATTACTGATGGAGTGACCCAAATGCGAAAGCACATTTTCTCCTTCGCACAAATAGCATAAATAGGAAAACAAATATGCAGGTTCAACATTTACAGAAACAGTTTCATACGGTAAAACTAAAGTATTGCCACTAAAATGAAATTATGGTGTAGTAGATTTACTAATAATACACATACAAATATAAGTTGAAGGGACTTTAAGAGAGGATTCCAAAATATACAACTTCTCACATGAAAATTTAGCAGCTATTTCATAACTTTGCTGTTGTAGAAATTCTTAGTTGGCTCAAAGATTGCTTCTCCTGTGTTTCCCAAATTTTGCGAAACGTACGCGATCAAATAAATTTAAGCCCGGCTCCACTTCTGTTGTGAATTGAAATTGTGAAGACCACACTAAGTGGTTTACATTGCTTGATTTGCGTTCACTGAGAATTTGTAGTTCTCTCTCAAATTAATTCCATTGAATCAAAATCTAATAAAGTCATTAAGAGTCAAAATCATAGAAAGAGTTTTTTATATTTTTTTCGTCTTGCTGCATAATAACGAATCTCCTTCTGCTTTTCTCACACGACATGGAACTATGGGGCCCCCAATTGTAGAGGTTAAAACAAAAGTTGTTATTTTAAATTTTAAAATATTTATAATTTTCCCACAAAAAAATATCGCACGCTGCCAATACGGACTACAAAACTCCGAAATACAATTGAGTGAAGAGATTCAAAACAACAATAGAAGAAGAAGTATGAAGCCTAGCTCCAATATGTTTAATATATTTACTGACGACTCGAAAAAGGTGGACGGTGTAGGTCAAGGGATTCATAGCGCAGAGCTGGACATCAAGCGGCCAATTAAGCTCCCTGACCATTGCAGTATTTTTCAAGCAGAAGTCTTTGCGGTAGGAAAGGCTGCAGAAGTAGAAAGTAATAAACCCATATGAAATTTGATCTAAAAACATTCTTAGGACCAGAGGAGCTATAGAGAGACTACTGTTACACATCTATTGGGTACCCGGACATAAGGACATTGTAGGAAACGAAATTGTAAATGAGATTGCCAAAAGCGCTGTTTAAATACAATTCGAACAAGAAAACGACATACTGAAACCTTTAAATACGAGGGGTGCCTTTTATATTTCGGGATTTGGCAACCCTGATGTTGCAATCTGGCAACTGACAGCTGTATCGCAAAGCTTGACATTTTTTGGATTTTACGTACTCAGAACGTTTTGAAATACCAGCGCTATTTGTGTTGTTTACAGTAACTTAAAAGATTCATCTCGGTCCAAAAACGGAATTAAATCGTGAACATTTTCGTGTGATTATTTTTTACAACTTTCCAGCAACATTGCATGGATGAACTTAAGCCATTTTTTTGCGATGAAGCTCCATCACGGACCAGTGTTTATCGATGGTATAGTGAATTCAATCGTGGTCGTAGTTCACTCCAAGACGAATTTCGTGAAGGTCGTCCAAAATCAGTTGGTGTTCCGAAAACCATTGATGCTGTGCGCGAACTAATATTGCAAGATGTGACCTATCGTGAGATTGAGACAATCTTAGGCATTAGTGGGACCAGCATACATTCAATATTGCATAAACATTTGACTGTCAAAAAAATTTGTTCGCGTTGGATCCCACACAATTTGTCAATCGCTCAAAAAAAAGCTCGTGTCGATTTCTCGAAGGAAATGCTCAAAAAATACGATCGCGGGGCTTCGAAACACGTCTATGACATCGTGACAGGTGATGAATCATGGATTTACGCGTATGAGCCCGAAAGTAAACAGCAGTCGACTGTATGGGGGTTTCAAGATGAGCCAAATCCAACAAAAGTTGTTCGCGCTCGAAGCACTTCCAAGCAAATGGTCACCTGTTTTTTCGGAAAAACTGGACATGTCGCAACCGTACCACTAGAACAACGCAGAACAGTAAATTCTGAGTGGTACACAACCATTTGTTTGCCAGTTGTCTTCCAAGAAATTAGGAAAATCAATCGCCAAAGACGGATCACTCTTCACCAGGACAATGCGAGCTCTCACACATCGGCTCAAACAACTGCATTTTTGAGCACCCAAAACATCGAATTAATGGGTCATCCGCCGTATAGTCCTGACTTCTCACCGAATGACTTCTTTTTATTCCCGTACGTAAAAAACAAACTGAGAGGTCAACGTTTTTCGACACCTGAAGCAGCAGTTGGGGCATTCAGAATGCATGTTTTGGAGGTACCTCATTCAGAGTGGCAAAAGTGCTTGGACAATTGGTTCAAACGCATGCAAAAATGTACAGATCTTCATGGAGAATATTTTGAAAAACAATAAAGTGATTTTCGGTGATTAAAATTTGTTTTTGTTCTCTAATCCCGACATATAAAAGGCACCCCTCGTACGGTATACAATAACATTGCTGTGGACATGAAAACACGGATAGACAGGCGGTGGAATAATCTAGCCACTTGAATGCAGATAAATACGCTAGTTCGTACTAGCCCTTTCTAAAAAGGGAAGCAGAACTATCGTAGGTATACTTACAGGCCAAAATTTTTTAGCGGCACACGCATACAAGATGGGAGTTGAATGTTTATGAGCTCTACAATATGAGAGGTTAGAATGTCTCTCGGAATTAGAGCTTCATAGCTTACTTAGATTCGCAAAAAACGCAGGCAAGGAAACATAAGGGTCGAGCTCCATCTGATACTACTAAGAGCCAATAGGTCTATGTGATGGCTTTCAGCCAGCCAGGTCAACTTGGGTTAAACTATGTTCGAACGAGCACTTTAGGGATGCCTACACAACTATTGGAGTTCTGCCACAAAATAAATGGTTTTACCATCGACTTGGCTCATCAATGGAAATATTTCGGAAAACTTTTTATTAAGTTTAACACAAAGACTAACAAGCTGCAATAACTGCCTATGGTTTACTCATAGAAGGGTGGGCTTTTAACTCACCGAGCGCTGGACAAGTACACAAACTTATAAGGCCACATGGCTTCTAAAGCTGGCAAACTCACTGACCCCGAATTTCGTAGTGCACTTA
Source organism: Anastrepha obliqua (assembly GCF_027943255.1). Lineage (NCBI taxonomy): Eukaryota > Metazoa > Arthropoda > Insecta > Diptera > Tephritidae > Anastrepha > Anastrepha obliqua. The sequence continues at coordinate 39,422,549 of NC_072896.1, forward strand.
CAGGACACTGTATCGGTGAGACTCGACATTACATGGAGTCCTATTTGCATCAGCTGTATGGAATATGGGGTATTAATATCTCAGCACCTTTTTCATAGCTGTTCTACTCTCGTGGGGCTAAGATTTAAGTATCTTGGCTCTCAATTCTACGAACTTCATCAGCATCACTTAACCCAACCGTAACTCAGTTAACGTTCGGTCGTCATCCACAAATTCCTCCAAAATCGAATTTAAATTCTTCGTTCAAGTGTGCTCTCTCTCTGGGAAGCCATTTAATCTAACGTGACTTAAGACACAACTTAATAAGAGATATTCTATTAAGAGGATTTTTTGGTATTTGAAAAAACAAAACGCTCCCTTTGCTCGAAAAGTGGCACTGTGTTTTATTGAAAGAACGAATGAAGACAAACAGGTGGTCCAACATGAAGATGCTCCATTTGAGGAACTTTTCTGATGGGATTAGTATGCTTTTATTTGGAGAAAATGTGTGAGAAAAATTCAGCAACTTCAAACTTGCACCTTATTGTACTAAAATTTAATAAGCTTTAAAAGTGCATACCAAAAATATTTTATGGAGGTATTTTCCAAATACACTGTGTCCGGAATGGAACTGAGTTAGTTAGTATGATAGTTTGTTCGCCCATGGTTCCTTTCTAACTATGTGGTAAGGATGAGTATTAACTCCTGAGTCCATCTACCCTTAGTTGACCTGTCTCACCGGTCTTGCCAGTCAGCGATCGAACGACGCTTTTCTTCTGCTGAAATAAGTTTACGCCTTGCTTCACCGTCGGGTTCGGATAGACTTATATATAAGTATACTCTCTGCACTTCTTCTTTCTATCGGGATTAGTCCTGCAATAGCAATAGCGTTATCAAAAATTGTACGCAAACCGGAGATTGTCAGCAAAGAACTTAACCTATATACGGCTATAAGTTTTATTTTAGCTATTTATATTCAATGAATCAACACAGATCTGTGCCGCATCCAAAAGGGGCGAGCTGTCTACCCAACTGTATAGGATTATTTTGCTTTTCGTGACAGACAGAACTGCTCACTCGACGTCTTCTTCACAGCATACTTTAGGTGCATTTTAAAGTTTATGTGACACCCTATGCTCCAGATAGGAGTTGAAGGAACATATATACATACATACATATGCATTTCTTTTAGTTAAACGATTATCAATCATCCCTTCTAGATATTTAATAGCGGATTTTGAATTGATAGTTCAGTCCAAAGATTTACCTTCATAAATTCTATTGCCTTTCTGCTGCTTAATAGAACTACATCAGTTTTGTGCTCAGCTAATTCCAGGTTCATGGATGTCAATCAAGGCTTGATCCTGCTTACTGATTCGCTGGTGATCCTCTCTATATCTTTGGTGTGTTTTGCCACCATTACCACCGCGAAGCATATATAGTTTAGAACAGTGTCGTACATTAGGCTATAAAGTACTAGGCTTAAAACTGATCGTTGGGGGACCCTGTTGAAGCGTTGTACTCATTAATGCCTTTTTCGGTTCTACACTTCAGTTTGCGGTTTAAAAAATAGCTCCCAATTACTTTGATATAATAACCAGGCGCCCGTTCTTTTGTGAGGGTTTCTAGTATATGCTGCTAGCAAATTTTCGCCAGTAGGTCAGACGGTTAATAGGGACTATTATTTGGGCGTTATGAGACATTTACGTGAAATAATTCACCATAAAAGAAAGGATTTTACACCATAATAGCGGACCGTCGCACAGCGTCTTCATTACCCCTGCATTATTGACTAAGAACGAAATAAATACTATCCATCGGATACACCTGATATCGCGCTCTGTAATTTCTTTCTGTTTGATCGAGTCACAAAAGCTCTACGGGGAACGTGTTTTAACAGCCGAAAGGAAGTAATGGGATAATCAAAGACTGATGACTATACCGAAAATAGAGTTTCAGAAAGGTTTCGATAGCTGGATCAACCGCTGGTTTTAGTGGGTTGCAGTTGATGGGGAGTACTTTGAGGGCGATAATTTCTCTTTTGAGGAATGATCTTGTATTTTGAATTTTCTGAATATATTCTGGAAACTTTTTTTGTTTTTAAGATGGTATGTAGGTATACCAATGTCCCAGTCATGTAGGCATACCGTCACTTCAGATGCAATAACTCCATATCTGATAGTTCGGAAATGACGGAAATTGGACAATAAATGCATGACTCAGAACAAGAAGATCAAATATTAATATTTATCAACAGTTTTCAATATCGGCCCTCTCCTAGGGAATTACTCACACATTTACCAAGCACACTCCGGTCTATTATGCAGCTCTTTAGTTGGTCATTTTGCCATTGCTGCCATTGGTCGCAAGTTTACTTTCTTTGTCACGTTCGCTGTAGCGCCATGAAATATATGAGAGCACACAAGAAAATTTGTGTTATACAAATTAAAAATCTTAAAGTAGCACAAACTTCAATCGCCGTATCGCGTTACATTTTTTTTTCCTTCTTTTTCTTCATTGTCTTCTCACTCCTCCCTCTGCCAACATATGCAACAATTTATGCTTTGATGCTGTTGTTTTGTCATCTTGTTTGCTGCCTTCGTTAGCAACTTTAATACGTGTTGAAACTTAAACTGGTAAGAGGAAAAATAAAGCAAGAAAAATGCAACAACAAATTATTGAGGCCATCAAAGGGTAGATGCAACAAGCGTCATTGCAATGGCGGTGCAAGTGCGGCTGCGGCTAATTGAATCACAGCGGCTCAGAAAATAAAATAGTAATACAAAGATAACAAAAAAGTGAGATATTTTTTAAGCATCCTTGTGCATGTTAGCAAGTGTTTTGCGACATTTTTTCAAGAGTTTATTGGGTGAGCTGGATTTTTATTTTTTGTTCTTTTGATATTGTTTTTTTTTTATTTTTGTTTTTTTGTTCTTTTGCTTTTTTTTTTTGTATAACTGATTTTTGCGCATAAATCATTCGGTTTTACAATACTCTTTACCGCACACTTCAGGACGGATAAGAGGCTGTGACATGTGAAGACAAAATATCGAACAAAAGAAGTGGTAAGAGTAATAATTTTCAGAGGTGAGGCAAGGCCGCTGATATGTTCAAGTTTATATACAATATAAGTGTCTATGTTCTTGGAATACCTGCCAAACTAATAAGGCTCGTTAGCGCAACGCTCACAAATACACAAGCAAAAGTGATAATTTAAGGGAAGCTCACAGAGTCGTTCCCTATTGAAACAGGTGTAAAACAAGGTGATGCCTTATCAACGGTTATATACAATTTGATGCTGCACTTTGTCGTAAGGGAAGTCAACAAAGGTGGTACCTTGATAACTAAAACAACCCAAATATGTGCTTATGCAGATGACATCGAATGCCTTTAAAGAAATTTTCTTAAAAATTAACAAAATTGCGAACGATATTGGCCTTTTTGTAAACGAGGGCAAAACCAAATATCTGTTGAAATCGAGGCGGCCTGACTATACTTTTGAAGCAGTGCAGCATTTTAAGTACCTAGGAGTTATGTTCGCATGTAGCGGTGATTCAGCTTCCGCCGTTTGGGATCGCATCAACGCCGCCAGCAAAGCGTATTACGCCCACCTTAACTTGTTCAAATCCCGACTTTTGTCTAAAGCTACAAAGTTCATTATGTACAACACCTTTATTCGACCAATCCTAACATATGGTTGTGAGGTATGGACTCTTAAGGTTGATGATTGTGCTCAGATTGCTTGCATGGAAAGAAACATTTTAAGAAAGATCTTTGGCCCAATAAGAATGGATGATGGTACCTATACAATCCGATTGAACTCTGAACTGAACGATCTAACTCAGAACGAGACAGCTGTGCGTTTTGCTAAAGCACAGTGCATAAGATGGCTAGGTCATGTGATCCGTATGACTGTTGATTGTACCGTGAAGAAAGCCTTGACAGGAAAGCTAATGGGCGTGAAGGTCAAAAGCAGACCGAGGAACCGTTGGATAGACGCAGTGGAACACGATCTTAAGAAGCTGGGAATACGTAACTACGAAGCAACAGCTCAAGATAGACCGCTTTGGAGGAGCATTTTGAAGGAAGCTTTGACGCACCCCGCGTTGTAACGCTATGAAAGAAGAAGAAGAAGTGTCTATGTTTTTTGTAATATATCTAATAAAATGAATTAATAGCATTGAAAAATGCAATTTTATGTACAATATGTCTTTTGAATTTCCTTACCTTTTATGCGTGATATTCCAGCATGATGGCAGCATGATTCCTATTCTAGGAAAGCGAAAAATATTATAATGTCGTTTCTGCGCATGTCAATGCTTCTTTACCACTTATGGGTTCATTGCGTAGGATAGCAATGGTGCAGATGCTACCAAGTGTCTTAGATGTTCGTAAATGTCAAAGGTGATTTTCTAAGTTCAGATCCGGTAATTTCGGTCTTACCGACTCATATCGATCAGGAAGATGAACCACTTTAGACAAGTACGTATTAAGGGCGGAAGTGGAAGCAAATCCGTGTCAGACAATCGAGAAAATGTTAAATACTTTAAACCAGCCTTGGTCGACCATCCAAGAAAATGTTGCCACAAATTGGCAAAACAGGCAGATCAGGTGCTTGGGCTTTGCATATTCTGTCCGAAGAAAACAGAGCTAACCGATATACGACATGCAACTTATTGCTTTAACGGTGCAATACAGAACCGTTTTTTGATTGCTTGACCATTACAGATGAAAAATGTGGCGTGTATGATAATCCAAAGATCGGCGGCCACCGTAGCACAATGAGTTGGTGCGTGACTACCATTCGGAGTACGTACGATAATGGAGGGCTGCGCGAGAAAAACGCTGGACAAAATTATCGGATTGGGATTGGTGGTACTAGCTCTGCCACCATACTCACCCAACATCACGTAATCGGATTATCATTTATACCGTTCACTGCAAAACTTTTTCGCAAACAAAAAATTTCAAAATTTTGTTGATATAAAAAATGTGATCTTCATTTTCATTTTATTGAAAAACAAAGTGGCTTTGACGATCCGTCATTAAAAATATGCACACTAGATGGCAAAAGCTTGTTGCCAACGAGGATGATTACACCATTGACTAAAAAGAAGAATTTCTTCAAAGTTTATTTATTCGAATTTACTTGAAAAAAACGACATTATGTTCCGGTCACCCTAGTAATTTTAATTTGCATAAATTATTCACTCTTCCTCGAGTGAGAGAAAGCAGGGAGTCAGTACTCAAACCAATGCGATGACCTAACGCGAGTCCCTTAGGCTGAAAGTTTTCGTGCTACCGTAGATGTTGTGTGTGATTTGCCTGCCCTACAGGTTTACCTTTAAAATTGAATTTCCAAAACGAGTGCACGGGGAGAGTTTATCTGAAAATCAATCATTCAAGATTTAGCGGTTGCAGCAGCAATACGATAACTTTATGAAGATACCTGCCAATATGTTATGTCAACTTTCCGTTTCTTCGTCAGTTGAAATAAATAAATAATTGGCAATTTAGGTGCACCTGCAATTAAGGGTATAATTAATTGGGTCTTTGGCCGAGCTCCTCCTCTTATTTGTGGCATTCGTCTTGATATTGTCTTACAAATGGACTGACCTACAGTTTTAAGCCGACTCCGAATGGCAAATGCTTTTTTATTATGAGTTTTTTCACGGCAGCAATATAATAGTAGGTTTGCATTCGACCTAAATTTTTTTTGCGTTAAGTTTTTTCGACATCAAATTTATACTTATCTACATATATAATACATTCAGTGATAATTTGAATGTTGGTTAAGAGCATAAAAATCTAAAGCCAAAGAATTAGAAATTTTATTCAGCCCTATCATGGAATTCAGAGACTGTTTTTCCTAGAAACTAGGAAATTGTAATCATACAATTCGAATAGCTCCGAACGTGCATTCGAAATTCGTAGAGGAGCTTTCATCGAATACACTCGTAAAGTCAAATCATAGAGTTTCGTACAATTTTACTCGACGACGTTAGACCAACGGACAAAAATTGGGACGAGAAATAAAAAGAGGATTTGAAGGGAAATAAATAAAAAAGCTGTAAAATGTAAGTTCTATATTAACTAAACTATAAATAAAAAGAAATTGTTGAAGTAATATATATGTACGTATATGAACTTTTCTGTGACTTCCACGGGTGTAAAGTTGTAACAAAATGTCAGCAGTATGCCACTTTTTAGAAGCTAATAAAGGAGAAATTAATCATGACATTGATACTGCAGTAGCCCTTCCGGTTGTAGTAATGGAATGTTTCTTTAATGGGGAAAATAATTTGTATGTGCGTCTCATCCACACACCAAATGATGGCAGAAAATCTATATTTTTGATAGAACTCCATTTTGCTTTGCTGGTTTTTCATTGAGACTCATGTCGAGATTTATCCACTGAGGACACAATCGTGTTTACAATGACGCCAATACGTCTTTTAGCACATAGGTAAATGTCGACTGTCCCATTGGCATGTTCAAATCTTTGGCAACTGCGTGCTGATAGCCTCCCTCCACAAGAAAGCGTAAAACAGAGGATAGTCGGAGAACTGGAGTTATGGACGACGTCCTTGCTGAGTTTGCGCTGCCTATTTTAAACCGAATTTAAGTAAACTTGTTCTTTAACAAACAGGCAAGTACTTGGGTTAGTTAGGTTAGGTTTGGCAGCCGCATCGCACATAGAGACAACGATGCCACTTAGACCACGAAATGGGTCCGTTGTGTGCCGCGGGGGCTGGGCTACATTTCCCTCTCCATATTGAACCATCCTGAGCTTTTGACAAAGCGTAAAAGGTTGTTGATACTTAAAATGTATAGATTATCCATATTCGTTACGAAGCCGGATTTTAGAAATCGGTTCCTGCTTCTGGCTAGAGCTGGGCATGTGCAAAAAAGGTGTTGAATTATTTCCAACTCCTCCTCATCTCTGCAGCTACGACAGAAGTCATACGTATAAACGCCTAATCTCCTTGCATGATTTCCTATGAGACAATGTCCTGTCAGGACCCCTACTAAGGTCCTGAAGTCTACTGAAGTCTACTCAGTTTTATAATACTCTTGGACAGATGTAAATTTAGCCTTGGCCATGTTTGCCTAGCAATTTAACAGGTATTAGCGCTAATCCATCTTTGATTTGTAGAACTGATTGGTCCCCCCTTAGCCATTTAAGGCTTCATGAATAGCTTTTATTACCGCTTGAAAAACACTACTGCGATCCGGTAGTTTAAAGGATTTACTAGTAGAAAGCTCTTCGCAATATAACCCTGATCCTACACCGGTGTCCATTTTAGATGCGTCCTTGTAGATCTTAACGGGTGTGTTGGGTGTTGGATCTTCTTCAAGTCATTCCAGTCTAGAAGGAGTTTTCATTAGAAAATTTCTTTCGAAGCAAAGAATGGGAGGGTGATAATCACAGTCATTGGGTATATCCGTGTAGCAGTCTAAGATGGTTGAATGTCCATGTGTGACAGTCCTCCAGTGTGAGCTCGCTTTGAGCCTTAAAGCGGAGCAGGCCGCTGAGTATTTGCAGAAGAGATCTAGGGGTGGCAGATATAGCATGATGTCCAAAGCCATGGCGTGGTTTTCATGACGCCACATATTGCTAATTCCGCTGATCTCTGCACCTTGTTCAATAAATTAGAGTAGGTTTTTTTCTGCATAGCACACCACCAGACAACATTTACATATAGAAGAATGGGTCTGACGACAGCAGTGTAAAGCCAATGATAAACCTTAGGTTTAATTTCCCCGGTCTTTCCTAAAGCTCTCTTACAGGCATAAAAAGCTAGGTTCGCTTTCCTAACTCTTTCTAAAATGTTTGATTTCCTATCTATGTTTAGTCCCAAGTACTTGGTTTCTTCCGAAATCCCAAGAGCTTCTTTCCCCCTTGAGCATAATTGGACATAGTTGAGGGACTCTGTGTTTTCTCGTGTAAGGCAAGTACTTACAATGGTTCGTTCGTATCGAGAGGGTTGCTGGCATCTCTCAGTATTTTTCGCTCTATTTGGAGACCCCGTTTACTTCTCTCTTCCTCCATTAACACATCCGCACATCTCAATGAACACATTTTAATAAGGAAATTCAGCTAACTTGACAAAAAACTTAAAGATTATTTGCCAAATTGTCTTCTTTACGTTGAAGTGAGCTGTTGGCGAAATATAAAAATTTGACATTTGAGTCTTCACATGGAACCCACGACTACAGTTTTAATTTACTGGTAAAACAATAAAACAACAACAACAATTACAACTTTTTCGTATTCGCGGTAGACATTCGTATTCGTAGGTTTTCTACGACGGATTCTATGATAGGGCTGATTAAATTCATTCAATGTATTGGAGCACCATTACTGGGCACACCCGCCCAGAGTTTAAGTCATCTGGTATGAATATCCAACAGTCTTTGTACTGCAAATATTTTTTCAAAGGACAGGCCAGGCTGTTCAGAGCCTTCGTTTTAAAGAATGCATACTGAGCATTGGGAAGGTTCCAACTGTTTTTATGTCTGTTGTGAGCATAGGTTTTTCAATAGGACGGGAAAGGTTGTTCAAAGCGATCTCTATACACTCCCTTTCATTAAATATGTACTGGCCATTGGAGGTGCTCGGACCATATTTATCTCTGAGCTGAGCTTTTAGCTGCTCCGAAGTCTCCATTCGAAAATAATAATAATATTTTTCCTTAGATTTTCGTAAGAAATGAAATTTTGTTCTGAAATGATGTGCCGATATATGAAAATAAATGCTTGGAAGGACCTACAGTTTCAAACCGACTCCGAACGGCAGATATTTTTATGAGGAGTTTTTTCATGGCAGAAATACACTCGGAGGTTTGCCATCGCCTGCCGAGGGGCGACCGCTATTAGAAAAATGTTTTTCTTAATTTTGGTGTTTCACCGATATTCGAACCGACGTTCTTTCTGTGAATTCCGAATGGTAATCACGCACCAACCCATTCGGCTACGGCTGCCGCCAAATCACTTTTCTACAGAAAGAAATATTTTACAGCATTTTTATCACAACGACTGCAGTTAGATATTTGATAACGCCTATATTTTATTAAACCAATTCAATATCTATTGATATTTATTAAGGGGGTAGTATGGTTAATTCGGTGTAAAACAAGCATATTTTTCGAAATTTTTTTTATCGACACAGTTGATTTATTCAAAATTTTAAAATTACTTCATTATAAAGTCATATTTAAAGAATATTGTGTGAAATTTTCATTGATTTTTATGAAGAAATGAGTTGGTGGCAGCGAATCTTCGCGGACGTCTCATAAAAAAGTGTTATTGCGGTGTCCCTCAGAACTCATTACTGGATCAACTAAAATCAAAAAACCAAATTGATTTCATCAGCTAATAAAGTTTCGCAGGTAACAACGTCGAATTTTTTTTTTTTTTTTTTTTAATTTTTTAAAGCGCTTTGAAGTCAAAACACCGATTTTTCATAAAAAAAAACTTGAAAACTTTGTTGTTTTAAAATATGACAAAATTAAAAAAAAAAACTCGACGTCATTACCTCGTGAATAAAGTAAAGAAACAAAAAAACCAAATTTGAAAAGAATCGGTGCAGTAGATATGAATCTACAGTGGACACCGACCGTAAAAAAGGCAAGTGTGAGAAAAATGCGTTTAAAGATTTGTGAAGATTGTGAAATCCGGTTGGAGAGGTAGATACTTAATCCTTTGTGTCTTTGTCAATTTTACTCTAATGCACTTCAAACTTTCACACAACAATCTTAAGATGTTATAGAATAATTTAAAAAAAAAAAAAATGAAAAAAAAAATACCATACTACCCCCTTAAGCTCACCATCTCTACACCCTAACTCTAGTCAGAAATTTGACGTATTAGAAGAAGTAATCAACGCACATGTCCTCTTCGGCGTTTCCCGTTGTTACTATGTAATGTAAGACAAGGGCGATTTTTGCTGCTAGTGAAGTTCGCGTCAACTCATAATAGGAATTTTAATGACTTTGTGGAATTTTGTTAATATTCTGTGTAATTGCACTTTGTGTGATGAAAAATCTCATTTAGTGATGATAGTTTGAAGACAAAAAAATTACGATGATATAAGATTTCAAACTTCTTGGTACTATTTTTTTACGGCTTATACTATTTCTGTTAATCATTCGATTTATATTTTTAATATCAGAAATTAATCGCAAAATAACTAAAAAAAGAGTAACGCCGTAATGAAAAAAATTAAATTAATTGTGACAAACTTGAAACATAAATCTCGGAATTTTGAAAGTACGGCCTTAACTTTTTTTTGATTTTTTAAATGTACACCCAAGTGTCCTATTAATGCCCAAAAAAAATCATCGTGGAAACGCTACTTTCCATCTACGGCTCTGTAATAATATGAAGGGAATAATTCGCAACTGGCGAAATTTGAATTGACCTCCAAATTGGTTTCATTAGTCCACATTGTACATTCAGGGTATGAACATCCGTTTAATCGTGTGAATGCGCGCACTGCTGCCCCAACACATATACACATACATACATGTAAACACGCAGTCACTCGAGTATGTTGCGTGGGATATATGGAAAAATTGTGAATGAATATGCTTCCAGGAAAGGTTTCCCTTAGTTGTTGGTTATTATTTTTGCTTTTCACCGTTTGAGCTTCTATTGCTCATGTGAAAATATGGCAATCAACGCGCTGTCATGCAAAACAAGTTGAGTGGGTCGGACCTATAAAACACGCAAAATAAGAGTAGCATCAACGAAGTGGTGCGCGCAGAAAATTTACGCGACTAACCGCTTTTTTTTTCTTGCATTACACCTCCATCCAACTGCTTAGCTTTTATTCGCTTACTAATCGCATTCTGTACGTTTTTAACGTGTGTATGTGTGTGTGCTGGTGAATGTATTTGCTGGCGAATGGGATCTAAAAAGTGGCTGTGTGTGTAGTCGCACGACGCAATGAGGTTCCCATTAAGCCGAGCGTTGAGTTAGTTAGTTAACGTATTTGAATTGATGGATGGTGGCGACCTGCTTGGCTGGTGTTGGTGCCAACCGTACAACCGATTTACTGACTAAGTGACTGTCTGCTACCTACCAAACACCAGTAAGGCACCCAGTTTGCGCGCGGTTGCTGCGAATCGTGCCAAGCAGAATAATGAAAACTCAGCACTGTCCACAGAATGTTCACCTTTACCGGCGCTGTGAATTCTCTGTTTGCGGACAATAGTATTCTCATTCATGTGAGTTTTGCCCCACCTATTTTATCCCCCTCTTTCTTTGCGGTGACTTATTTAACCAATTTCTTTCGCTTCTTTCACCGTTTTTCACATTATCGCGTATTATATTTCCATTTTTAGCATTACTTTTAATTTGCTTGTTGTTATTTTTAAATGACTGATGTCTCTCCTTTTTTTGCTCTTTGCCTTTACCTTCCATCATCGCTGTCATTTGACAGGTAGGCGCTATTTTTAACAGCAACCTTTTTTCCAAACTGTAACCTATATAAAGCGTAAATTCAGCGCTGCTGACGTAAAAGTATTAAAAATGTATCATAACTGTAGGAATATACATGAATATATGTATGTACGCATGTTTGTAGGCGTTGTAGGCATTTCCAGGCGGTCTAATAAAAATATCCACCAAATATTATCTCGCTTGATATTTAATGGAATATTTTTGATAGCAGCACAAATGTCTGCAGAAGGTGGAGTTTACCGTCTGCCTTTGGAGGTACATAGATAAAAGTTCCCTTTTTGAAATCCGCATAATTGGGTTATGTGCATTGTGGCCCTGCAAATGATTTATGAACTACGGTTTCCGGATATCTGCCTGGTGCGTTGAGAAATTTAAAGCTGGCATCATCGCAGAACATGGATGTAAGAAATAGTCCCCAACTGAAGCTTGTTATAACTGCTTTGAGATGGAGCGCAAATTTTGTGTACGATTTGTCGGAGGGACGTAGAGACTTCGAAACAAGGCCGTATTATCCATAAAGTAGTGTAGGTCACTCACTAGAGCCTTAGCCGATGAGGGACCGAAAGCATTTCAAAAGGTTTCGTTGAGTGAAAATTTAATTAGAATTTGCCATTTGAGGACAGGGTAAAACTATAGGTCCCTTCAATTATGAGTAAACAACAAGACGCACACCATAAATAGGCGCTCGGCCGAACATCCTGCAAAGAGTACAACAGCTAATTAATTAAAAGTGAATTACTCAAAATATTGTACTTTGAAATGCACGGGCACTACGCATTCATATACTCTATGGTCATGCCACTTTCATAGGCTTGACAGTCCTGCCAGTGTTGGTTCGCATGACTAGTAGCGTTGGTGGAGTCCCTCGGAAACGTTGGATACGTTACATAACCAAGTATCATTATGCATCAACAAAAATTCCTAAAGGCTTTTTAAAAAAATAAGCGTAATTAGGAAAATGTATTTCAGGAAGTTAAAAAGGACGAAGTGGTCTAACACGGTTAATAGAGTGCTGCTCCGTGCTAAATTCCATAACATTCGACTTATTTATGTACTCATTTCGACGGAGCATAAAGATATTGAGACTAATGAGTAATCCTTTGATCGTCTAGAAGAACCATATGAACGCGATATTTCAATTTTGCTTATCGATTTCAACATTAACTGGATTAAGAATACATTTTTGGGAAACTTGCCTTTCATGAATATGTGTCCGGGATGAAAAATAACATCCTGTTTATCCCCGTTCGATATGCTGATCCCCGCTTCAGCATCCGATACGTACAAGGCGACTTGGCGATCCCCTGATGAAAAAACGATAAACCAAATTGGTAATGCTTTGATGGAAGAAAAGTGCGTTTCGGGTGTGTTTGAAATCAACGCGGATTTCTACTTGGTTGCAGGAAGGTACGCGTTAGTCTCTGTGAAGTGAAAGGCGTGTATCACGCAGTATAACGAAAGTTTGACGCGATAACCAAAAAGGACATTCGAGAATTACTTTCTATCCTACTTAAAACTCTTTATTAGCCGGATAATAAAGACCGATTTGACAGAGTACCACAATCACTTCGAACGGTACTTGGTGAAAGTATATTACACCCCCTCGGAAGAAACTAGAGACAAAGGGCGCTGAGCCAGAACGAATGGATCCGCCGTTGGATGTGCCTGAACCCACTTCACCAACACGAGAGGAGAAAAGCAATAAAGTGACTTGAAAATAAAAATATCTCTGAAGTCGGTGGTATATATGAGCTGTTGAAAGCCGAGAGCGAGGAGCGAATAAAAGTGCATATACCAGCTATTAACAGAGATTCGATCAGCTAAAGACTTCAATAACTGGATTGTGGAATGAATGTAAGTGTATGTAACACAATCCATAAGAAAACTTGGTTAACATCGTTGGAAGTTTCCATCGATAGTACGCGTGAAATATTGAACGTCATCATTAAGTTTTACGTCATTAGGATATTAGGGCATTAGAGTAGCTTTAGACCTGGTGTCTAAATATTATCACTTTTGGTTAAGAAATTTTTTGTTGTATTGACTAAAGATTTCCATACGGGAAGCTTCTTTTAACTAGAATTTTACTTCACTTAATTATAGAACTCTAGTTTCAGTTAAGATTATTCGATTGAGAAAAAAAGTCCTCGTTCATCTTCAGTTCTTGATCAGTGGAATAAGTGTTCACCTACCGGCTCAATTTCTGTCGCCATTTTCAACGATTGGTCTGTCAAAGAAAGCCTCATCTTCGACGTGATTATTGCCAATCGTGGGAACCAGTGTTTTACTGTTACACTACAGTAGAGTACATAAATACGACTTTTCGCCTCGGTGGTATTAAGTACAATAATTATTTTTATTTTTAGAAAAAAAAATCTTTCACACATATCTTTGAACTACAGAATTTGGCAGCTAGCACTTTATTATTGTAGTTATTATATAATAACTGTATTATTGCACCTCATTATATTAAATAAAACAATGTTTTTTTTCTTTTTACAGAGTGCGAAATTGGGCGCTTAAGTTTGGCGTGGACCTTTGGGAATTTGGCCGACAGTTTACGAAAATGAACGAAATAAAAAATGTAAGTAAAAAGTTAATGTGATTTGCCTCATTTTCCTAGTATTTTTAAATATGCAGCTTTAGTTGTTATACCAAAAAACTTGAAATAAAGAGGTTAAAATTTAAATCTCTCGGGCAAAAATTGTTTGAGAATAGGATTTTTCAGAAATATTATAAAAACGCGTTTCCGCCAACACTCCAAAGTCCAGTTTACCTCATAATATTAATGGTAGATGTTGAGGCCATTAGTCAACACTTGCTAATGTTTGCTCTTTCAGCGCTTTTGAAGATTTTGATATGGTAGATAGCTAGGTGAAATCGTTGAAGTGCCAGTCTGGCACTCCTCAAGTGCCTAAAGCGCCGTTTTGATACCATTATGAGACCTCCAACAGTCAGATATCTATAGACAGCGAGAGAGAGCTGTTGATATAATAGAGAAGATTGATTGGATTTAGGTTGGTGCACTGCCCCAGGCTGTCGAAGAAAGAAGCTCCCAGTAACCTCAGTCGTCTAGCTGCCAAACCCGGACATTTACAGAGAAAATGCTCTACAGCCTCCTTCTTTGAAAGGTCCCCTTCTGCAATGGGGGTTAAATGGTAACCCTAGCTTTTCCGCGTGTGTGCCGATCGTCCAGTGACCGGTAAACACAGCTACGAGTTTGGAAATTGAATGGCGAGGAGTCCAAAGAACTTTCAGAGTCCTTCGTACATCGTATTGGGGCCAAAGGGTTTTCGAAATAGCACATGAAGAAATGGAGCTCCATCTTTTCTGCGCTTTCCTGAGAAATAATTTGTGCAGTTTCCCTTTAATAACTATGAGAGGAAGGCCAATGCCCGGGTAGGAGGCCTCTGAGACCAACTCAGTCGACCCCTCTCTGGCAAACTCATCAGCAATTTCATTTCCCTCTGCGTTCCTATGTCCTGGAACCCAAATCAGAGAAAAATTACCTGCACATCCAAGAGATTTAATCTCTTCTTTAGAGGAGTTTACTAATTTCGTTTTGCACCATGGCGTCGTCAGAGCCTTAGTCGCGGCTTAACTATCGGAGAAAATCTTAATATCTCCCTCGCCCCCGCGTTCCCTAAGCATTTTGCATGCCTGCAAGATCGCAAAGACTTCTGCTTGCAAAACACTAGCAGTGTTCAGCAGTTTAAAGGAGATAGGTAAATTTCATGATTTAGAGAAAACCCCTGCTTCGACTCCCGATTCCATCTTGCAACCGTCAGTGAAGACAGAGGTGTAAACTTCGGTGCAGATTTTCCCCTCGATCCAATCCTGCCTATTTGGGAAGATTGCTCTAGCACGACCCTCAAAATCTAGTTTGAGGATAAAGAGATCTGTTCGAAGTTCGGAGAAATACGGTGTTAACTGCCCGAAAATGTTACCATGTCGCTTGAGAGATTATCTTCAGAAGCCAATCTCTTTTAACCTGATTGCACTTTGACGATGGAAAAGTCGATGGGAAGTAAGTGCAAAAGCACATTCAGGGCAGCACTGGAGCAAGTTTTGCATGCTTCGGTGATGCCAATGCATGCAGTCCTTTGCACCCTCCCTAGTTTAGTGATATTATAGCCCTTCCGAAGAGCATCCCACCAAACCAGGCAACGAAACCATTGAAAATTGGCAAAACCACTGTGTTGTACATCCACAGCACGACCTGTAGCTACGGAAATTAATAATGCATTTTTGGACTTTGGTAAAATGCATTTTTCAACTTTGATTCATGATTATTTGCAGATTATTAAGAGTAGAAGAAGACATTCCAGTAGATTTGAAGACACGCCATCCAATGACTATTGTAGAAGCTGTCAGGATATAAATATAATAGGAGGAGAAAATTGAACACTTTATATGCCGGTGCATGGCTCTGAATAAAATGTTTGTGTATCGCACTATAAAACGTTACAATGCTACTGCAAAAACGCAATGCAAAACGCTATAGAGGTGGACCAAAAAAAACCGCAACAACGCCAGAAATAGTTCGGAAAGTGAAGGCTCGACTTGAACGAAATCCATGTCGAAGTGGAAGAAAAATGACCAAAGAACTGAAAATATCGCAAGACAGCATTCGACGCATATTGAAAAATGAACTCAAGGTCAAGGCTTACAAGTTCCAAAAAGCACACGATCTTTCACACGATCACCCCAGCAAAAAAAGTTCGGTGCGAAAGATCAAAAGAGTTGTTGCGCTTGCACGAACGTGAGGAATTTCCTAACATTGTGTTTTCTGATGAAACAAATTCCCAATTGAGCAGTTCATAAACACTCAAAACGATCGTGTTTACTTGACCGAACGCTCATACGAGAATTTAAGCCTACGTATGGCCACTCGAAGCAATTTTCCATCGGAAGTAATGGTTTGGGCCGCAGTGACCGCTGATGGACGCTCTCCAATCGTTTTTATCGAGCCTGGTGTCAAAGTGAATGCGACTTATTATCGGGAAAAAGTTTTAGAAGCTGCTTTAGAGCCGTGGGCATGCAAACATTTCGGTCGTAGACCATGGACGTTCCAACAGGCACCGTCTCATAAAGCTCGTGTGAACCAAGAAAGGTTAAAAAATCATATTCCACACTTCATTTCGTCCACACAATGGCTTTCGAATTCGCCAGACGCAAATCCGATGAACTATTCCATCTGGTCCATTTTGGAGAGCAAGGTGAGGAGTAAAAAATGTGCCAGTATGGATGCGCTGAAAAAAGCGATTATACGAGAATGGGCCAAAATACCTTAAGATCACATTCGTGCAGCAAGCAACTAATTTTTTGACCATTTGAAGGCTATAGTCAAGGCAAAAGGTGGTCATATCGAGCCAAAGTGAATATATTTTAAAATTGTAATCATTTTTGAACAATTTTGTCTTTGAAATCAATAAAAACTAATTTCATACAAAAAAATAATGATGTTTAGAATAGGTAACACTTCATATCGTTCACCCTGTAGAAACAATGACAAAATTAACAGATTTTTCGGAAAAAGTTTATCAATAAAAAGTTGATAATAAGTTGTACAGGGTTGGCCATATTAAACTGACCCATGTGATTATTAAAAAAATATGGAAAAAGAAACATTTTTTTGTGTTTCATTGTGAAAAACATTTAATTTAGTTCAAGGAGACTCGTTTACATCACTTTTTGAATATGATATCGCGTAAGTGGTCGCCCTTAGCTCGTATAGCGTAATGTGCCCGTTTTTCGGCGTTTTCCATAGTTTTGGCCAGCGTCTCGGGCGATATGGCGGCTATTTCCCGTCGGATATTGACCTTAAGTGCGCCTAGTGTCTTTGGCTTGACGTAAACCTTAGATTTCAAATAGCCCCAAAGAAAAAAGTCCGGTGGCGTCAAATCCGGTGATCGTGGCGGCCAGTCAAAATCGCCGCTTTTTGATATCAAACGGCCAGGGAACAAAGTCTTCAATAAGTTGACGGTGGCTCGTGCTGTGTGTGGTGGTGCGCCATCTTGCTGAAACCAGAAGTGCTCCATACCATTTTCACGAATAATCGGCATCACAAAATCGGTTATCATGGCCCGATAACGCTCTTGATTGACGGTCAATGGTTGGTGTTGACCATTTTCAAAGAAGAACGGCCCAATGACCATATCAGCGCAAATGCCACACCAGACTGTAACTTTTTGGTCGTGGAGAGGTACCTCTTCAATAATTTGAGGGTTTTCAGTGGCGTAGAAACGGCAATTTTGCTTATTTACGGTTCCGTTCAAGGAGAAATGGGCCTCATCACTCATAATGATTTGATGCCAAAAATCCTCATCAGTTTGGGCCATTCGGACGACAAAATTGGCATATTCCAAGCGACGAGGCTTGTCGGCCGGCAACAGTTGTTGATTTAGTTGTATTTTGTACGGGAATATCCCCAAATCCAAACGAATGATACGTCGTAGAGTGGTCCGAGGGATGTCCAACTGAGCAGAACGACGATTACCTGACGTTCGCGGCGATGACTCGATACTGGCTC
This sequence comes from Anastrepha obliqua, assembly GCF_027943255.1. Classification (NCBI taxonomy): domain Eukaryota; kingdom Metazoa; phylum Arthropoda; class Insecta; order Diptera; family Tephritidae; genus Anastrepha; species Anastrepha obliqua. The sequence continues at coordinate 39,440,526 of NC_072896.1, forward strand.
GTACGGCCGCGATATTTTCGTTAGATCGTCTTGGCCGCTTTTTATTTGGACGTCGGGTATTAGCCACAGTGCCGGAAGACAAAAATCTTTTGTGCATTTGCTTGATTGCGTTCTTTGACGGCGCACTTTTCACTTTATTTTTTTTTCTCCACGCACGTTGCGTTTTTACAATCGAGAAGGAATTTTGAATGTACAGCTGAACAATTTCAGCGCGTTCTATTGGGGTGTACTGTTTCATGGTATAAATCTCCTTCGACTGACGCTTCCAACGCGGTATGTCATTAGCTGATCTGAAATTACAGTAAAAAGTTATAGGGTTACTCAATGGGTCAGTTTAATATGGCCAACCCTGTATTTATCTTTATCATTAACTAATTTTTTGAGAACATGTTTCACCACTTTCAAAGAAAACGGCGCATACTTTGACAAGTTTTGACTATTTACTTTTGAATTTTTATTATTCTTTTATAAAAACAGAGTTCATAATACAATAAAAAACAAAAAAAAACAAAATGCGAACTTTGTTCATCAAAATTTCGAACATTTAACTCAAAATTTCTGAAAAAGTTTCAAGTACGTATATAAAAATAGAAATGTAAAAGAAAAATATTCAAATATAATTTATAGCTCATTCAATTTAGTACCATAGAGGGCAAGTTTGAAGTAGGTAAAATTTCACATTGATTTTTGAGAATTTTTTTTGGCGGTATTGTGCATTTTCTCCATTTAACGCCTACTCCACATTTTTTTATATGGAAAAAAGCACCCAACACCGTCAGCAGAAAAAATTGTCAAACATCAAAGCCATTTTTTAACCACTTGAAACTTGTATTTTACTATATTACACCAAAATTAAATGATTTATAACATTAATATACTAAATCTTATCTAAAACACTAAATCTAAAAATTCTGAGTAAACTGTTTGTAGTTTTGATGAAAATTCGCCTAATTCTAACACATTTGTAATAATTTTGAAACTTTGCTTTATATGGTTTTTATTGCAGCGTGAACTACATTTTTATAAAAAAACTAATTAAAATTACAAAAAAAAATAAATAGTTCAAACTTACCAATATGTGGTGTACACTTTCTTTTGATGTTGACTTTGGCCGTATTAGAAGTGGGGTTTGATTTATCGAAAAAATGTGAATCCCAACATTGGCTAAACAAGGCGCTGTCTATTTCTGCACTGTCTGTCAAGAGGTATCTATCTGCCACAATATATATCTACATATATTGAGTTTGTATGTATGTATGTTACTAATAATCTCTCACACGCACACATACACTTTGTGCAATTAAAAAATCACAACGACAAATACGAGTAAGTAACCGCACGGCAAACGCGCCGCAATCACAATTAAATTTGGTAAAGTTCAACCCCAAAAAATCAAAATGGGAAAACAAGTAACATGGCAGTTGTGCTGCATAACCTCGTAAAACGAAGTCAACATCTCTCCTGAGTATTTTTGGGTATTAACAAAAATGTACGAGCATACATGGAACAATTTATATCTGTATGTATATACTTAGGCATATATGTACGTATGTATGCATGTGCCACACTCTGTTAGTGGTAATTTAATTTTTAATTAGGACACAAGTATTTACATACAAGTTCACCGAAATGATTGACTATACGAATTCCCAGTAAGCGAAATTTGTTGCCTTTGTCGAAGTTGTGGTAAGACAACAAAAATTCAACCCTGCTACCAATGAGTTTGGTATAACGGAATTATTTGAAATGAAGAATAGGGCACGGAGAAGAAATGCTAATAATCTTTGGAAATGTATGCGATTTAAAAAATGTTTATAGGGAGGGAAACTTTTAGTTACAGAGTACAAATTTGAAATTTCGATGCTGAAACAAAATATTCATTGACAGCGATTAGTTAGAATATTGAAATAAAATTCCAAAGCCATTCTAATAACCTTTTCTAGAATTGTTTGCTTATAAATTAATAAACATTTGGAAAAATAATTCTAGTCGATATAAACAAATTTTCCATATTTTTTTACTATAAAGAAACATTTTCGTTTACGTCAAGTCTAAAACATAATCAAAGTTTTTAAAGACCACTAAGAGCTAATACGAGCTAAAATTACTGCAGATAGTTAAATAAATAAATTTAAAACAAGAGTTTAGAAATTCATAAGATTCGGTCTTTGACACCGAAAGGTCAAGCAGAATAGAACTCGAGATCTCATTGAGTTCTCTTAGTGCGCGGGCAATTTGGGTACATAATTTGTGTTAAGCAATTTAAAATGGGTCAGTAATAGTTATGTACAATCAATTTCTCCTTTAAATACACAAAAAACAAAAGACAGTGAGAGACCTTTAATCTCGAGAAGCTTTAAGTTAATTAAAATCAAATGAGAATTATAGGAGGGGATAAGATTTGAGAATTTTAATTACCTGAGCGCATATTTCAGGAGCACCTTCCGGACACGTTCAACAAGCTCAATTACAAATAGGTAAATAAATATTTTATATTTTAATCTAGAGCGAACAAAAGAAGTAAAAAGCAATTTCAGAGTATAAGGTCCGGAAACGTCGAGCTATTACGCCGTATAAAACCTAAGATTGAGTAAGAAGTGGATACAACGAAGTTAATGTGACAATTGGATGAAAAATGGGCGTTAAAGATCATACTTAGACGCCTTTGAAGTCATGAACAGATTGAAGTAGAATATTAGCAATACTATAAGATGATTGAAAAACATTTTGGGTTTTGGTGAAAGTAGCATGAAAACATTTCCTGATATTTCGAGAGATGCCAGAATGGCTGTACCACCAAACAGCGCATCAATTTCCGATTGCAAGACAAGAATACCCTTAGTATTACTAATGGTAGAAAATATATTCAAATCATCAGTATAGAGAAGAAAACTGACAAACGAAAAACAGCTACTAACATCATAAAAAAAAATGAAGAGAGGAGGCTCTAATATACAGCCTTATGGCATTCCTGAAGATGAAATGAAAGGTTCCGAACATTCATCTTCAATCATTACCACACATCGTATATCGGATAAATAAGATTGCAACCATTGGTAGAAAACAGAATGAAAACCGCGCGAGGCTAATTAATGTCCTTGTAAACACTTGACATCATCATCTTCTACTATTTTTAAGCTGGGTAAAGCAACAAAAGGAATAGATCTTGTGGTGAACGAGGACAAAACGAAGTACTTCCTGCCATCAAATAAAAGTCACCGCACTCGCATACCGCACCAACGCCCCTGTTGATAGTTATGATTTTGAAGTTGTAAGAGGTTTCGTTTATTTAGAAACCAGCATTAACACCGATCCACTAAAATCCAGATGAGAATCTCTCTTGCCAATAAATGTTACTTTGGACCAAGTAGATATTTGCGCAGTAAACTCGTCTCTCATCGAACAATACTAACACTTTATAAGCCTCTAATCAAGCTCGTCGTATTGTAAAGCGCAGAAGCTGGGACGATAAAAACATCCATCCCTGGGAGTGTTTGAGAGAAAGACTCTGCGGAATATTTTTGGATCTTTGCGTGTTGGTGACAGCGAGTATCGTAGGCGATGGAACAAGGAGCTGTATGAGCCTTACGGTGACCTTGGCATAGTCAGTGAATAAAGATCCAGCGGCTCCGCCGGCTAAATCATGCCGTCCCAATGGATACGAAATTCTGCCTTTGAAAGTGCTTGTGAAAGAAACAACTGACGAGCTTTGTTAAATTCGGTCAAAACTGCTCAAGCGGTTGCCGCGACAATAAACAAGAAAAGGAAGAGTTATTGAAAGATATACACTGAGAAAGCAATGACGTTAATATTTAAGAGCTTAATGAGAAAAAATTATATCGAGCCACAAAGAAACGAACTCTGAAATTGTAGAGTATATGCCGGTGTAATTTAAGTTGTTAAGTGCTGTTAAGGGAAAATAATTAAAAAGAGGCACCTTTTTATAACCATAATAAACGATAAAACGTTTATTTATACTACGCCGAAAGTATGAAAAGGCATACAGAATTTTAGCTACAGATACTTGGCCAAACTGAAGAAAGTTTGCAAACAGAAGAGATATTTACTATGTACTGTCTCAGAGAAGGTTAACAAATTAACAATTGAAAAGCATAGAGAGGGTTAGGAGTATTTCAGCGTATGTAAGGCGCTGCTAAGAGTCATAGTAGGAGTACCAAGCTGAATTGAATTTTTTTTTAATTAGCAGCACTTTTAGATTTTTCAAAAAAAAAGTTCATAATACCAGATTAGATCTAAAGTTTTAGTAGATCTTTTGGGCTTCGCTTTAGCTTAATATAGAAAATATTTAAAGCAAAATTAAAACATGTAGAGAAAATATACATATGTACATACATATATCAAGTCAGTCCATAAGTCCTCAAAAAATGTGTTGTCCTTGGAGCCAAAATATGCTTCGTTATCCCTTTTTATAGCTTCTTTTGAGGAGTAGTTCTTGTTACAAACATGGGATTCAAGTCCACGGAAAGGGTGATAATCACAAAGTGCAATATCCCATCCGAGCTCGTTCAGCTTGCCTAATGTTTGCCTTGCGGTATGAGGTCTGCGTTGTCGTGGTGAAACAAAACTTTGCGTCTATTTACTAAAGACGGTCGATTTTTGTTAAGTGCCTCATTCAGGTTTGATAGCTGATGGGAATATTAATCAGCAGTTATCGTCTGGTTCGGTTTCAGAAGTTCATAATAAACAATACCGGCCATATCCCACCAAATAGACAAGGGAATCTTCTTGGAGTGAAGACCATCTCTAGGAGTCGGTTCTGGTGTTTCATCTTTATATAACCATTGGCGTTTGCGAACAGGATTATTGTAAAGGACCCATTTTGCATCGCCGGTAACGATACAGTTCAAAAAACTTTCATTTTCAAGCCGTTGCAACAGCTGAGAACACACATTCACTCTCTGCTGAAGGTTATCGACGGAAAGTCTATGCGGAACCCATTTCCCCTGCTTTGAAACCTTTCCCAATTGAACCAGGTGCCTGTGAACTGTTCCATGCGATGAATTTAACCCCTGAGCTATCATATCGAATGTCAAATTTGGCTCAGCTTCCACGAGTTCGAGCAAGGACTCGGAGTTAAAGACTTCAGGACGACGAGCGCGCGGGGCATCTTCCACGCCTCAGTTACCACTTCGGAATTATGAAAACCACTTTTGCGCAGCCCTTACACTCACGGTATCCTCTCCGTGAACATCAAGAATATCAAGAAAATATAAATATTTCCGTTATATTCCGCGAATAATTTTTTGTATGCAAAAATCGTACAAAAGTGAAATTATAGGTAAAATACGCACGAACTTATGGACTAACCTGATAATAGATGGAAGTAAGTCTATAATCCTATTTTGTTCTTGAATAACCTCTTCAATAAATAAAAAACAAAAACACAATTTTGAGTGATGGACATTTTTATTTTTCCCTTTACGCGCTCTACTGCTTGCATTGACGTACGAAACTATTGGAAAAAATTATAAATCTTCTAAAAGGGTGATTCATTTTGCACCACATTCTATTATTATAGAAAAAATTCAAGCAGCATGTTAAAATTATTCAAACTTATTATGAAATTGGTCGATCTTTAAGAACAACATTTCGCAAAATTCTTGATTTTTTTGGTGGACATAATCGTCCAAATGAGTCGGCAATTCAAAGGTTGGTGAAAAAATTTCCAGAAACTGGTTCTGCCGAGAATAGAAAAAGAACTGGGGGATTGAAAACTAAACGTTCGGTTGAGAGCGTTGCTGCTTTAGCGCAAAGTGTTGCAGAAAAAAAATTAGGCATTCGTTATTTGACTGTTTGGCTGATTTTATCAGCAGACGCGCTCATTTGGGAAATTTCAATGATGTCGTTTTTCACATATAATTATTAAGAGCCATATTCTGAGCCTGAAAGAATATAAATTTATACATGTTTTATTTTTTTAATAACATCTAGGCGCGTCTTTTGAAAGACCTTTTAGATTCAGATGGAATTGAAGTAAAATAAAAATTTTCGATTTAGATTTGAATATTTGTTGTATCCACAGATGCTTTAAACCTCAAATATAACGGTTTGATTTCCAAGTCTTTATTCAAAACCAATTTTTTTAATTGATGTTTAATGACCTTGAAATACTTGAACCGCCGTAAGATGATTTTGGTGTACTGTAGCAATATTATTTTCTCAAATATTTATATAGTCAGATTTACCCATATTTGCCTACATATAAATTTGTTTGTATGCTGAATATGGAGTGGTTGTAATGAGATTTTTTCACAAGTCCCTAGGTAAATATTTTTATTTTCATAAAGTTGAATTTCCTAATAAGAGAATATTTCTTGTTGTTGGTGGTTTTGTTGTTGTAGCAGGTACTTTGCCTGTCAGTGTAGTGTAATCGCCGGTCGTCTTCGTCCAGCTCATCTAACGGTAGGCCCAGGAAACTAGCTGTTTTGACATATTGATGAGTGGGTTTGATGGGGCATGTGAAAAGGTGGTTAGTGTCGTGCGGGGTGCCTTCACATGCCGGACATATGTTTAGTATGTCGGGGTCGATTCTGGATAAGTAGGAGTTTAACCTGCTATAGTATCCAGAATGTAATTGTGCCAAGGTTACGCGGGACTCTCGGGGAAGTTGGAGCCCTTCGTCTGCGGTTGGTGGTAGTTGGACTCCGATAACGGCATTCGGGGGTCAGGAGCTTAAGAAGGTGGTAATGGTCTCCCAACGAATATCGTTTATGGTCTGTCTGATCCAATAGCTGTATGTTTGTTTTGTCTTGGATATCGTCCGGGTAATTAAGGAAATGGCTCCTGACATGCCTAGGAGGTGGCTCAGGCTCAAGCAGGAGGCTGCATGGGTGAGACCTGCGGTAACACTCTAGCAGAAACTGCTTGCTGAGCAGTTTGTTATGCTCCTTCACAGGCAGCATGTGGGCCTCGTCGTATAGGTGTTGTATCGGGGACATCATGAAACATCCTGTCGCGGTCCTTGTTGCAGCGTTTTGGCAGGTCTGAAGCTTCGTCCACTGCGAATCAGTGGTTCCAGGCGACCAGACAGGCGTAGTATAGTTTAGAACCGGTCGGCCTATTGCTTTGAAAGCCGACAGCAACATTTCCTGATCTTTGCCCCAAGTGCCGCCGGCAAGCGACTTGACGATCTTGTTGCGATTCTGTACTTTAATTGTAATAGTAGTTGTATGCGCTGAGAAAGAGAGCAAGCTGGCGAAGGTAACTCCAAATATTTTGGGGTTGTTAACCGTCGGAATTGGTGTGTCGTCGACTTTTACCTTAAGTTGCAGCTTGACCTCGTTTGTCCAGGTCGTCGTGGATTTAGTGGGGGAAAGTTGTAAGTTCCTCGCAGTGAAGAAGCAAGAAAGGGAGGCGAGGTAGTTGTTTACCTTGGAGCGCAGGCCGTCAATGTCATTGCGCGAAGATATTTGTAAAAGTGTATGCTCAAAGCATAAAACATAAATAGCATTTTCTCCTAAAATTATTTATGTATTCATTTTGACAAAAACACTTACCTAGCTCCGTTAAAATTTATGTAAGCATAAAATCATAGAATTTAGAAATGAACTCTCCTATTAAGTGATTAATTTCTCCACTAATATCGTAGTTTGTACTTTTTCATAAATGTCTTCAACAACAATTTCCACAGATTCCAAAGCAATCTAATTCACAACAATCCAGTTTGAAAATAGTTTCGTGACAAAGAGAAAGTTTAATAAATATGGCGTCGCATTCGTTACGATTTTGGCAAATTTGGTTTAATGGGTAAACAGGATTACTATTCCATATGCAAGCGCATGTGTGAGTTGAGGTATGAGTGCAGGGTAGGTGTGCTGTTTAAAATGGATAATGAAGGATGTCTGGGTTACATATAGAATGGTTGAAATGCTATCTGGCGTGGAGTGCGACCGATAAGTTCCAGTGTGTGTGTTACGGAGTTTGTGTATTTAAGTGAGGCATACTTTTGTGCTTAGTGCGGGTATGTGATAACAATTTAGTAAAATTTATATAAGCTTTTTATTATAATTATATAAGAGCTTTTTTATGATGATAGAAATGCAGAGAGGGAGGTGTGACCACCAATACAAAATAACTTTTATTTTTTTATTATCAATTTTTTAGAAATACTTTTAATAAAAAGTAAAGCGCATAAAAGTAATTAAAAACGGGTTGGTTTCGAAATTCTGTATGTACAAAATTCTAAAAACAAAATTCAGCTTTTTAAAATTCTGCTTTTTAAAATTCTGCTTTTTTAAAATTCTGCTTTTTTAAAATTCTGCTTTCTAAAATTCTGTATTACAAAATTCTGTATTACAAAATTCTGTATTAAAATATAATGTTAACAATGTTAAAGAGGTAATGTAATTATTTTGAAAAAGTGCGCACTTTTCCAAAATAATTACATTACCTCTTTAACATTGTTAACATTATTATTTTAATACAGAATTTTGTAATACAGAACATTGTGGGATATTCATTGTCAAATTTAGGTATGGTTATTTGTTAGTAAAACTTTTTACACAATTTGAGTATATGCGCCCCATTGTTTTTAACATATTCGTACATACCTATGTACATACCTACGTTAATTATAGTTGACAACATTTATACATTGGTATGTACATAGGTATGTTTGCAATCAAATATTACCTGGAGATGAGAACTTCTATCACAAATGAGGAATTACAATTTCACCACACCTGTCTACAACGGTTCTTATATTGTTTGTTTACCTTCTGTTAAGTGCTGACTTTTTGTGAAAGAGCGTGGTTTAATATTATATTGATAAAAATGTCCGAAATAAGAATTTTGAAAACAAATAAAAATAAGGAAATGTTGGGTGTTGATGGGTATTTCTATTATTTAGAAAGAATAACAAAACAAAGGACATATAATTGGTCGTGTTCCAAGAGAATAGCGTGTCACTGTAAATTTCGATTGGTGACTGAATTAAAAGACGGTATCCATTGTGTGATTAAAAGGTCCGGTGTACATACCCATAGCCCTGAGGCAGTGGAAGGTTTTTTTCGCGATGCTAATATAAAGCTTAAAGAGTTATCTAAAAAACATGCTTGCCGGCTAGCCAGATAATTCGAGAAACCATTGTGCTAACTCCGAGCGATAGCCGTGATGCTTTACCTTCTTAAATGGCCCAAAAAAGTAAAATAATGCGGACTAGAGAAAAGAAATGGAACATGAAAGAACCAAAAACTGTAGATGATATTGATATGCCATTTAATTTATATGTCCTTGAAGGCGAGCTTTTTGTCTTAGCAGAAAAGTGGGTCGATGATGTACTTTTTATAATATTGGGGACAAAATCTTCATTGGAAATGCTGAGTAGCAGTGACTGCTGGGCTGTTGATGGAACTTTCCATGTTGTTCCTCGCGTTATGAGGCAACTTTTTTCCATACATGGCAGAGTACATGGTATGGCAGAGTATATGTATATTTATGGAATAAATGTTTATTTTGGTACTTCTGGTATGACGAAAATCACAAAACTTGAATAAAGCAGAATTTTTCGCATTAAACATGCAGAATTTTGAAAAAGCAGAATTTTAGAAAGCAGAATTTTAAAAAGCAGAATTTTAAAAAAGCAGAATTTTAAAAAGCAGAATTTTTTTGCAATTTACAGAATTTTGTCACCCAGAATTTTGTAATACAGAATAATGACACGCTCCCATTAAAAACCGCACTTATGTGATTTTCGTATCTTCCACTCAGTTTATTTTTCGCACCCCCATAGCCCATAACTATTTAGTGGCTACATTTCCCATAAGAAATAACAAATCCTGACCGGAATAAATAACTTATTAGAACTCGAGGCAAACTTCTGCACTTTTACATACTGAATTCGCCGAAACTTTTGACAATTGCCTTAAACGATTATCGTGAGAATATTTAACACTAACAAAAACAACAGAATTTAATATATGCACCGATTTGAAAAGCAATGTCAACTGCTACAACAACAAAAAAACAACGAATGCCAGTGACTGCGAACTAGAATGACAGCAGCAGCACCGAAAATTTGCCCAACATCCATTATTGCCGAGAAGTTGCCAGACAACGGCAAATCGTCCGCATATTTGGTGATATGCAAACGTACAAATATGCATAACTATGGTATTTTGTAAGTTAGGGGTGCCCGAAATAGTTTTCCAGGCTTCACAGATTGAAAAACATCGTTTTACGCTTGAACCACGACGCTGGAATGCATTCCTATTGCACGCTTGTTTGCTGTGTTGCGTACCGAAATGAGGCATTCAACGCGCTTATCGTTTGCAAATACAGTGAAACCTCTCGTGGGTGGATACTCGCCGTCAATCAGCTTTTGCCCGCCCAAGAGAAGTGTCCACTCAAAAAAGGTTAACTTCTTCCGATACATAAGATTTGGTATAGAAAAAATGTGGGGCTTAAAGAGGTGTTCGATAGGAGAGACTACACTGTATACGTAAAAAGTTTGTAAGATAGACGGTGGCATGCGCTTGCTTGACCTTGGCTTACAGAAGAATGAAGCCCAATGCCACACAACTGTTGGGTATATCAATTTCTGGATATCAGCCTACTAGGTACGAATTCAATTCGATAAGAAATGCGGATATTCCGGAAATTAACACAAAGCGAATACCGGTTAAGAAAATCGTGATATAAATCCCAAAGCCATCTGAGGGGTCTTGCGAAATTGCGCTGCGTGAAGATGCGCTATTTCTTCGTCCAAGTAAGCCCTCTCTCTGGGCAATCATTTTAACCTGAACCCAACATAAGAATGTGCTACTGTGAAACCAACCGGGGCTGTCACATAAAATAATTGGATTTCATAAAAATTGAGAATGTTTTTTATTTAAAGTAAAGCCGAAAAATGGTGCCAAAGCATACTGGGTGCTTTTTCACAAATTTTTTCCTTCAGCTAATCTAAAAGGTAACAATAATATTCCGAATTTATTGTTTTACCAGTTTGCAAATAATCCACAAACAAAATTCTCTTCGCATCCCAAAAATCGGATGCTACCACATTCTTGAACGATTTCTGGACACGAACTCGATTAGGAGCCGAAGAACCAGGTTCACACCACTCTTCAGCCCCTTGTTTTGATTTAGGATCATGTTGATAGACCCAAGTCTGATCCATAGTGATGAATCGACGCACAAAATTCACTTTATCCTTTCGAAAACGCTTTAAATATTGCTGAGAAAGTTGCATTCGAAGCTCGGTGTGAGCCTTAGCTTCCTCCACAATTTCACTCCATGTATCTCGGTCTATAGCAATACTACGGTAGTTTGTCGCTCCTTTGCTTCTTAGATCGTTCTCAATGTCACCTAACCATCTTCTCCGCCAAACGCCCTATTCGCTTTTCACCAAACGTGCATGCATCCAAAGCTTTGCGCGGTATTCGTTCATCTGGCATTCGGCAAAACGTGTCCTAGCCATAAGATGCGCTGCAATTTAACAAAGCGCACAACGCTTTCACCCTGCACGAATTCCTCTAGCTCGTTATTATATCTGATGCGTTATTTTTTTCGTACTGGGCCCAGTATACTTCTCAGTACGCACGGTCTTGGATAGCAATCGTTGTATCATCGGTTTTAATGAGAAGCAGTCCTGGATATTTAATTTGATATACGCTTTCATACTTACGATCTTGCGAGGTATTTCATTTTGCTTTCGTTTAGTAGTGCTTGAAATACTTTTTTTAGAAGATTCATACTTTTTGCGAGGACTACCAGGTTGTCAGCAAAGCCGTATATTTGGGAAGTTTTGGTGATCTCTAATGAATCAACGTCTTTAAATGCATAGTCTAGGATTAGATTGAATACAAAGCCTGACAACACATCTGCCTGCTTTACTCCTGTTTCAACTCTGAATAAATCAGACGCTTTGTCTCGTAAGGAGACTTTGGAAGAGGTTTCAGTTAGGGATCCCAATCCTCTCCTTTCGCGGGCACACTACCTCACAGATCACTTGTCTGGCCAGCTCGTCGGCTTCGCAGTTTCCAGCAATGTCACTGTGACCAGGTACCCAGATTATCTTTATATCGAAGAATTCTGATGCAATCGAGAGAGAGACCAGGCATTCCCTGACCAGTTTCGAAGCCAGTCAGCTGCTTCTTTAATTGCGGCCACTTCTGCTTGGAACACACTGCAGTGATCCGGTAGCCTGAATTTGAGTTTGATGGGAAGCTCTTTGCAGAATACTCCTCCTCCAACCCTACCGTCCAGCTTCGAGCCATCCGTGAACAGGTTAACTAGGCAGTTGTTCTTCTCAAACATTATTCTTCTCTTGATCTGCCCCTCAAATTAATTTTCAATAAATCGTTGCCCTTTGGTATATTTATCGATGAATGGAAAATGACAGTTGTTACTCCAGTTTTTAAAAGTGGTAAAAAAATTCACGTCCGCAATTACAGATCAATCTCAAAACTCTCGTCAGTATCTAAACTAGTTGAAAATATTGTCAAAGACAAGATGAATTTTACAGTTAAAAGTATCATATCTCCATACCAGCATGCTTTTGTTACAGGTAGATCCACAGTTTCTAATTTAGCTTTTTCAGCAAGGCAACAGATCGACTGTATCTGCTTGAACTATGCATACCCTTATGATCTTAAGTTACTGTTTATAACATTCGTTCAAAAAGTTTTTCTTAAGTATGCCTTCTCTTCCCTGAATTTATCTGATCTTGTCCCGTCATATAAATCTTGCCTACTTCTAATTAAACTCAAACAACTAGAAAGTAGACGACAGATTTCGTTTTTGCCTTTTTTGTTTAATATTATCAGGGACGATGGATAAGTCACATGCTTTGAAAACCGCCAGATAGCATCACGAGGATGGAACTTGACTGGAACCCGTAAGGGAGCAATGGTCGTCCAAAAAACACTTGGAGAAGGTCAATGCTGCGCGAATTAGCAAATGGTGACATCATATAGGACGGCGCAAAAACTGCAGCCCAGAGCCGTGTACGATGGAAGAGTCTTGACGAGGTCCAATGCTCGGTCTCTACCAGGTCTTTACGTAATAAATATCTGTTCCATTTGACTAGGTTCCGAACAATTATTCCAGCAATGCTCCTATTGCTCGCGCTCTTCATGAACTCAATGAGATCTCGAATAGTATTGAATTTGATTTTACTTTAACTTATCTAAGGGGACTTATTACTTATTGTAAAATGCAAAAAAAAAAAACTAAGGAGGGAATCTCAGTGATTCTAAATATGTTCAACTTGGTCAGTATTTCAATATTTCCACTTTTATGAGGCATAATTATAATTGTTAGCAGCGAATCTTGCTCGATAACTTTGTTATTGTTTTCACCTGAAAATTTTCTATCAAGTGAGCCAAGCAGAAAAGTGGCGAATAGAAGAGGCCGGTTGTTTCTTTTTAGGTTGCTACCATTCTGCAACAACGGTGATCTCGTACACTTGAGTATTTTGCTATAAATTTTTAGCATTTTCTGCTATTCTGCAATTATGCAAGACATAGACAATCTCCCTAATACTAAATCAGTAGAAAATTAAATGTAAATGAATACAACCTTAATGTGTGTGCCCGCTAGTGAATGCAATCAAAATGAGCGTACACGCAGTTAGGAGTCACCATAAATCAACACCGCATCAAAGCTGAAATGGCGGGAGGATCTACAAAATAGCAGAAGAAGCAATGACGTGCTTGGGGCGGCATGATTGTGGTGCAATGCCAACAAGCAAACAAATCTGTGTACATACATACATATTGTATATTTACATATCTATAGATACCCTACGCTGCCACATAATCCAATTCCATCCAATCTCAACCAATCAGTTCTGAACCAGTAGCCAACAGTGGTCTGATGGTGAGAACACTTTGTGTTGCCAGGCTGGTGGACTGGGTCACTACTGGTTGTGCGGTGGTTGTTCGCTTAATTGGGTAGATTGACGACTGTTTAGTTACTGGGCTTACTGAATAGCTGCCGCGGCATTGCTCTTTCGCTCGTTGGTGGCAACATCGTTTTTCCGCTGCGAAATTGTGTCTGATTATGCAAATATTTACGTCTGGCAGTGTCATTTTACCAGTAACACACACCAAAGCCAGCGGCTGTTTAAAATACAGCAGTATGCCTGGGAACATATACGAATGGATGCATATGCATCTACATATGTATGTACTATATATATGTGCCTGTGAGTTCCTTGCCTCTTCTGGGACTGATGCTGCGGCTGCTGCTGCTGCTCTTGCCATTGTCAAACGAACATTTCTCAGTGCTGCTTTTGTGCTGTGAGTTTGGATGTGGATACGTCCGTATGTGTGTGTTTGCTAACGCCACGCACCAACATAAATTATTTTATCATTTAAATTTTGGTGGTAAATTCTAATTAGTATAGCATGAACCTTGTCGCTTGCTTTCAATTAAAACTCTCATAAACTTGTATCAGTAACCACTCGCAATATATGCCACAATGAATATTTACATGAATAGGTTGGTTGGGTAGCATACCTTGCAGGGAAATCCACTGGTTTTTTGAATATAGGAGATTTGAGTTACTTCTTCGGTAGTTTGGAACCGGTATTGCATTCATTAAAACAATAAAAAATAATAACAATTGGCGCGAACACTTCTGTTAGGTGTTTGGCCGAGCTCCTCCTCTTTGCGTCTTGATGTTGTTTCAAAAATGGAGGGGCCTACAATTTTAAGCCCGAACAATTTTAATTTGAACAGCAAATGGTTTTTATGAGGACCTTTTTCATGGCAGAAATACACTTGGAGGTTTGCCTTTACCTGTCGAGGGACGGCCGCTATTAGAAAACACGTTTTTCATTTTGCTGTTTCTTGCACGGAGGTTTGAACTTACGCACTCTCGAATGGTAGTCACGCACTAGGTCACTAGGTGGCTAAGGCGACCACCAATACAATACCAAAGGTTTTTGTTTCAAATAAGATCTGAAAAACGTAGAAGATTAGAAAATTATGAGAAAAAAAGCCTACCTCTTGACAACACACGAATGAGCCCCGTGCTCGGGAACAAGGTTATTATTGACAGTCATAATTTTAAAGATGAGAAATGCTTCGCCTGATTAGCAACTACAATAAATCCAGGTGACAATATCAGCCCTAAAATCAAGCAAAAATTTCTCTTACTAAGAGGTATTTTATTTCATATTTCATATTCTTTTAAATTATCACCAAAACCTCCCCCCCCCCCCCCACTGGCTCCGATTTTTTTTTTTTTTGATTTTTACGTTGCCAGCGCGTTTTTGAAGCAAAAAGTGCGATTTTCACTGATTTTTTCGCTGTATAAGTGGAAACCGCCCTTAACGTAAAACAAAAAAGTGAAAAATCTCTCAGTGGGGGGAGGTATTTTATATATAGAAGTTGTATACCAAATTTGAAAAGAATCGGTTAAATATTGTTGAAGTTCTAATAGTCACGGACTTTGAAAAAGTGGTTTCGAGAAAAACGCGTAACGCTCCGCTCCAAACGCTCGCAGCTGTCGCAGAGGAGTGGGGACAAAAACGTCTATAACTCCAAAAGTTTTGCTTCGATTGAGCTGAAATTTTGGGACAATATTTTTGAGATGATTTACTATAAGAAAAAGCTATTTCCAAAAAATCGATTTTTTGAAAGTCAAATCCTAGACCCCTCCCTTAAGTCTCTACTTGCAAGAACTGTACAGGCTAGAAACATCATATATTTACTTAAAAGTAATGTTTGCATGGTAGAACAAAAGATGGGAAAATAAATATTGGTGGAGAAGTCTTTAGATACTATTTAACTCAGTAAGAGCCTTCGGAATAGGGGCAAAGTTACGGTAGTTTGCTTTGATGATTTAACAGTTTTGATGTTATGGTAAATGCATAGTAGAACCATGAAGTTTCTAAGGAACATTAAAGCCAATCTGTTCAAGAACTTCGGAGCAATCAACAGAACCACAAATAACATCAAAAAAAACATCAAGTACTGAAGGGGGCGTCTGTTGGTGTGGGAGCCCAGATTTATTAGAATGCACTGTAGGGTGAAAGTGGATTAAAAATATTAAAAGGTTGCAGAACGAATCGAATTAAATTTCGTTGTACCCTTTGAGTAATATTTGAATGAGAGGCATAGATTTAATTGCAAGCCAAAGATGTATATTCCCGCTTAGAACGAACTCGGGAGTTATATAAAATTTCCTCACATAGCGCCTCAGAAATGCTAAATTAGCATAAGCCATCGTCAATATATGAATAACATGATCTAAGAGTGTAAAACTGGACTCAAATGTCACGCCTAGATCAGAAGGCTCTTTAACTTTAGAAGGAACAACATTTGAGAAAGCAAAAATATTCAGATTTTTTGAAAAAGTGACATAAAATCATTTCTTTATTTTAAGTGAAAGCTTATTTTGGGTACTCCAAGCGACAAGGAAGGTACTAAGGAAGCATCCGATTGGCAACTAACTTCAGTAAACAGTTTTAGAGGATAATAAAATAGGATCAATAACACTATAAACAGGACCTACTCTCCTGTGGGACGCCCGAGATGGCTACAAAAGTGTAAGGCTTAGTGTATTTAATTTGTACAAACTGCTTTTTTTTGCAAATATAAGAACGTGGAAAGCTAAGATAAGTGCACAGGTTCGAATATCCATGAATGAAACACCAAAGGAATGAAAAAGTATTTTTTAATAGCTTCGAGTGTCGAGCATCATCCCAGAGGATCACAACTGAAATTTAATAATTATTTAGGTTTTTTTTTATTTACCTAAAATATAATTGGTGCTTTTATGAAGTCAAGGCGCATTGCCATAGTGGTGTGGACCATATTCAAGTGGTCTATTGTGCTTGACTGGAATCCTCATGGTTTGGTTTTATATCACCAATGGACTTAGAGTCACCTCTCCTGGTGGAGTGAGCCTTCAGCTCGCAAAAAAAACATACGCCTGTTTCTAGAAGTTCTCGTTTCCTGAAAGTATAACGAATACAACAATGCCCGTGTAGTATCCAAGGAGAGTTGCATGTTCTATTCAGGACTAGGAGCATACTTCACGGTCTTTTAGAAGATAAATTATTTTGTCTGCCTTTGACAAATTTCATTTCTATATTGGGAACGATCTTTCAAAGTTCGGCTCACGGATAGCCGCACCAGTCTAACCATCGGCAAGCTTCGATCCATCTGTGTACTGAATTTTTAAGCCAGGGTAAATGTATGTATTATCTGTTGCCTGTATCGCGGGATTTAACATATACATATATGTTGAAATTTTTAGAGATCTTTGACGCAATTTTTTTTATATTTAAAAATTGCACTACAGAATGTATAAATTTCAATTATGTGCTGCATTTTCGTATGTGCTGAAAAATTGCTGTGGCTTAGGTCCGAATTTCTACTGCGACTTAGTAATTGGGAAGAAAAGCACTCCTACAAGTGCCTTAGGTGCATCCGTGCGGCAGGTTTTTAACGCTATTTTCAACGCACTTCAATCCCAGCAATTCACCTAATTTAGTTCTTGTAGTTCTCTACCTTGTTTTGGCCACCATGTTAAGAAAGCGCATTTGACTATTGGTTTTAAAATAATAGTGAATTACCAATAAGTCATTCTTAGGGATAGAATCTATGTTACTTCCTTAGAGAGACATATCCTTGTATTCTCTAAAATAGGCGCTATCTTAGATAGTTTGCGTGAATCTCACGACGATTGTCGTTCTCGGATTTTTAGAAAGCCCTTTATTGTCGCACCACTTTTAGATGATTTGCAGGTCACGCTGCATGGGACTCAATATTGTTTCCATATATTTTCTTTAGATGCAGATCACCACAACGTATGCATAGTATTGGCTGCCAAAATCGCCTAATATTAACTCGAAAACAGTAAATGAATATATCGACGTTTTGACAGAACTATCACAGTACTTTGTAATAAACTTGCTCTGGCTGCCAGGTCATAGAGACATAGAAGGCAACTGCAAAGCAGATGAACTGGCGAGATTAGGGACTGCATTACCGATCCAACCAGACAAAGCGAGCATACCCAAACCTTTAGCAACTTGCAAGATGCTTATAGATAACACACTATCAGTGCTGCCAACAGGCTATGGTATCAGTCCCTGTCCTGTGCAACTAGTAGAATGACATGGTCGGAATGGAACCGACTAAACAGGGAACACATGAGAAATCTTCTCGAGGTCCAAACAGGGCATTGTCTGATTGGCAGGCATGCCAGTAGACTGGGAGCGCCCTATAACGACTATTGCAGAAGCTGTAACGACTTCGAAGAAGAAGAGACTGTAGAACACTTTCTATGCAGGTGCATGGCTCTGGATAGAAGAAGGTTCAATATTTTAGGAAAAAGCTCTATGAATAACTTGACAGAAGTAGCCAACATAAAAATAACAAGTCTTGTTAGATTTATTAAAGCCACAGGTTGGTTCAATGAGGACGATGTAGAGTGAGGAGAGGGGACAGCCTCGGTGGTATCACAATGGGTCTAGAGCAGGCCTAGGTGTATCAAACGACAACCACTATATCTACCTACCTACCTATTGGCTGCCAAGCCCTTGTTACTCAACATGATAGAATGATTTCCGCTGAGAGTAATAATTCGATTTGTTTGTTCCATCTATTTAGTTCCATGCTGAGTTTGCTCGTCTCATGCATGCATAACATCCAACGATTAAATCTCGAGTTTATGATTCTGCTTAGCATGGCCTGTTGCACTGCCTAATAAGACGTATAGTCGCAAGCTCTCAAGGTGTATTGAGTTACCGCGTGCAACCTAGTTACATTTCATACATCTTCTCTCGTACTATCTTAGTATGTCTTTAAACCATATTTTGTGAGTCCAGTTATTATTTATTATTTAGCCACGATTTACACCACATCAGCACGCTCATCTGAAATATTTTTGGACTGGGTTTTAGTACCCCGAAAATTAACTGATGGTATCGTTCATTTCACATGCACCAGTTTTTGAGTGTAATTGATTTTATTATTTAAAGGCATAACGTGGGGTTAGCTTGCGGTCATAAGGCACCGAGGTTTGTCTGTTTAGAAAGAACAACATCGAAAACGGCTAGACGTGGTTTCATGCGGATTTTCACAGCTTACTAAAAATAGATTTATATATATATATTTTTTTTTATTAATTTAAACATTAAGCAATTTATATACATAAATCATGATAATGGGGCGATCTTGAAGAGCGCCAAGTTCCATTTTTGATGGAAATAACTGACTGGGTATGAAGAGCCGTGTCATTGTGAGGCTGATTTTATAATTTTTTTATGTTTTATATGGTTTGAAGAGCTGTACCTCGTTTGAGTCGCGGTACGTAGGTATTTGGCTGAATTATCGCCCTGGCAGACGCGTTGGAGTGGCTCGACAAACGACTGCTGTTGGTTGGTTGATTGGTTAAAGTGGTGATTCTTCCAGAATCCAACTAGCGCTTCCGCATCATTTTGTTGCCACATCCTCGTTACCAACTTGTTTAACAGCTATTTACAGCAAGACTATATCCAGTCTGTGCGGTTTGGAACCTTATCAGGTTGTTGACGTCTAAGCGAGGCAGTTGCTCGAGACTCTCGAACAGCGGTTTGCCTAGGGTTAACATTCTGTCCTTCCATAGGACAGGGCATTCACAGAGGAAATGGAAGATGACCGCCTTTTTCTCCGGTTGTTTACAATTGTGACAGTATGTGTTGTGAGGGATACCCATTTTGGCTGTTTGTTCTCCGATAGACCAAAAGCCAGTTATGACTGCTGTTAGTCTCCAGGCGTCCCGTCGTTTGATTCTTATTAATGCCGACGATTGCTTGAGGTTGTAGGTGGGCCATAACGTTTTGCTAATTTTGCATTTCGTCTGATCTTTCCGCGTACAATCCGCGATTCGAAGGTAGTTTTGAGAAATTGCATTTTTGACTGCACCTAATGGTGTGAATACCGATTCTGCAAGAGCGTTGTTCATGGCAGATCCCCCTTTTGTTCATCTGCTTTTTCGTTACCTCCAATGTTCCGATGTCCCGGGACCCAGATTAAGATAACTTTATGGTTTTCAATCAAAATGGTGAGGCTATTCCTACTTTGCTCCACCACTTTAGAGGGTGTAGTAGCCGAGTCCAGTGCCTGGATTACAACTTGGCTATCCGAAAGAATAGTGTATTGTCCTTAAAAGGGAAATCCGTGATTAGTAGCCTACAAGCTTCCCCAATTGCCAGTACTTCCGCCTGGAAGACACTGCTGGTATTAGGGAGACGCACAGATTTCTCCATTTTAAGTCTGTGAGAATATATATCATTTCCAACACCGCAGCCCATTTTACTGCCATTCGTATAGACTGTAGTGTTGAGATTGTTTAGAGAGAATCCCTTATTCCATTCTTCCTTAGATGGAAAGAGAGTGGCAAAATTCCTATTGAATGTTACCGTTGGGACGATGTAGTCAGTTCTCACCGAGATTAACTGAGTTTGTCGCAATAATAGACTAGCGTGACCATACGTTTTTTCTCTCCAGCGACTCGCTTCATTTAACCTAAATGCACTCATAGTTGCTGTCTTCTTAATATGTATGAAGGTCTGTTGGAATAACGACTGCTGTACTTGTCACTGAATCGTGTTATCTCTTTCCGTACTGAAGGTATCATCGTTTTGTTGCGTATTACCTGGAGTTGCTGAAGTAAATCGAGTCTCCGGTGATTATTCACAATATCTTTGCCTGGGACCTCTCTATGATATCAATATTTTTTTTTGTTGGCCCTCCCCATAGCTGTATGCCGTAAGTCCAAATGAGTTTAATTACGGCTTTGCACAGAAGAAGTTTGTTTTTGAGAGACAGCACTGATCTTCTTCCCATAAGCCATTGTGAGGAAGTAAGCTGAAGACCGAGCTGTTGGCATTTGGTTATTATAAGCTAATTTCTTTAAAAACTAAGAACATTATGGTGAGCATAAGAGTTGAATACATCCTGTACATACCTATAGAGTCTTCTTAACTTTTTTTTTTTGATTTCGAACTGGTGTTTTGGGTTGAAGTGCGCTTTTCAGCACTCGTAATTTGAATGTAATATTCCATAGTTCATTTTTAAATGCTTTTATATGATTTTTGTATATGCAAATAAATGATATCTTGAAGTTACAGCCAGCCACTCTCATCTACCGTGAGTGTGAGTAATCATAAGTTCAGTATGTAGCAGAATGATGGGTTGGTGTATTTTAATTTCTAGTTTTCATTTTACTTCTTCCATGTACATCTTCGTTGTTTCCGCTTGAGCCTCTGTTTTCTCCTTTTCTGTTAACTCAACAACTCAACAATGTTACATGGTCGCAATTTTTCATTTGACAGTTGGTTGTCCTTCAATTTATTACAACGAGAATCGAGCGGATGTGGCAGCAACAACTGCAACACCCCTGCTCATAAGCATACACACATATGACGAACAAAAACATAGTAAGTGCAAACAAAAGGAAAAAGGAAGGAAAAATACTCTTTAGTTCTGGAGAGAAAAAAATTGCCCAGATGAAATGCTTTTGAAATATGTTGAAAAAATATAGTGAGAAAGAAAAAAGTAATAAAATGTAAAACAAATGGTAAATGAATAGCAAACGACACACGCGCTAATAATATACTGATACACACATATGTAGATACACGGCTGTGCACAATGCATACATATGTATGTAAGTGTCTATGTTTTGTCGCACATTCGCACTTCTCCGTTGACACGGTTTCGCACAACAGCAATAACAAAAAGTACGGTAAGGACTCAGTTCTGTGTGCTTAGAAAAGTCACAAAAGTACATAGAACCCGCACATAAGCTCATACATATGCACTTACATACACATATGCACGTACTGAGATATCTCATTGTAAGTGCGCTTAGATAAACACTTTGACGCGTAAATGGTAAATGTTGAATGGTGGCTGGTTGAATGCCTGCTTTCGCTTCTGTCTAAGGTTTCTGCCACACCCATCTTTGCACGCCCAGTTCGTTTGATGGTGAGTGTCTGACAAGAAGACTAACTCATTCTGGTTTTGCGAAAGCTTTACTAACTACTTGACTAGTTGGCCGACTGCTGGTGTTAGAAATTTCCATACGACATGCCATTGGCGCTGTGTAGGAGAGTGTTATAAAGGGGAGACCCGAGATATATGTGAAGCCTCATAAAAATTTCGAGATTCAGCTGGTGACCGCGAATTTCACTGTTAAAACATATCTGTCGTACCGAATTTTTTGCCATCGCTGCCTTAACATCAACTGCCATTTCGTAGTTGGACACCTCGATTTTCATTTTAGCGCGCCATTTGCATGCGCAGTGGAGAGAGTTCAGAAGGTATGGCTAGCATCAGTCCATTAAACGGATCTTGCGATTTTGAAGGAATCAGCTGAGTTGCTGAAGTAACATGGAATATGACAGCACTTTGCGTACTTTTTCTTCTTTATTAAATATCCACATTGGATGTTATCGATTCTATGCAAAAAACTCAATTAAATTGAATACAAATAATTGTAATGATAAATACCCTTATAATATATGTATCTATATTACAAAATTACAAAATTGTGAGCTATTTCAGTAAATTGTTCACGGTTTCTAGCTGTGTGCTCAAGGTCGTCGAGTATTGTAACCCCAGTCCAGTTACGAATATTTCTCAACCACGATAGTTGCTTTCGTCCGATTCCTCTTCTTCACCCCAATCATTCTTGCAGTATCAGCTGCAGCACTTCATATTTTTCCCCTGCCTTTATCCATTCTAGCCAAAATATCCTTGTTTGTAACCCTATGTTTCCCAAATGGAAGTAGCCGCAATTAAGGAAGCAGTGGATTGGTTGCTCCCTTCTGTAATAACTGGCCATAACAAGCCGAAGTTAGTCGGGAAATGCCTCTCGATTGCATCGGAATACTTCGCTATTAGGCTCATTTGAGTTCGCGGTCCCAGTGGCATAAAGGGAAACTGCTAGGCCTTCGGGAAACGGCTTCATCGCAATATGAGAGGATTGGCGTACCCTTCGAGTGGTCTGCTACTAGAAAGGTAGGTCTTGCGTCAACTTCGTTCACAAACTGCGATCTTTTTTCTACGTTTGTCATCATCTTGTCAAGCATTTCGGGTTCTATAGCATCGATTTCGGCACGAATGTGTGCCTTAAGCTGGTCCATAGTCTGCGGCTTGTTGGCGTAAACCTTATTTTTCAGATAATCCCACAAAAAGAAGTCCGGAAGGATTACTCAGGTGATCTGGGGGGCCAATCGATGTCGCCTCTTTTTGACACTAGACGTCCCGGGAGTTTTCATTGCAGAAACTCAATTGTTGCATTCGCAGTGTGGCATGGCGCACCGTCTTGTTGAAACCAGTAACCGTCTAAGCCTTTCACTCGCATTTGCGGGCAGACACATCCAGCGAAATCGGTTTCCATCGACCGTTTCGTTTACTCGGTAAAAATCTGGCCCAATGATGGTTTTGGCGCAAATGCTGGCCCCAACAGTTACTTTCTGGTCATGTAATGGCGTTTCATGGATCTCGTGTGGATTCTCAGCTCCCCAAATGCGACAATTTTGTTTATTCACGCTGCCAGACAGGTTAAAATGTGCCTCGTCAGTCATAAAAATTTGCTTCCGAAAATTGGGTTCAGTGTCAACCATTCGAGCGACTGTTTAGCCGTATTTCAAGCGACGTGAATGGTCTGTTGGCAATATTCTTTATGTCAATTGTACTTTATACGGAAACAAATATTAATCATCCTTTAAAATGAGCCGCATTGTGGTTTCTTCTTCCCTTCTTAATTGGCGAGATAACCGCTTACGCGATTTTGGCCGAGTTTAACAAATCGCGCTAGTCGTTTCTTTCTCGTGCTAACCGGCGCCAATTGGACACACCAAGTGAAGCCAAGGCCTTCTCCACCTGATCTTTCCAACGCAGAGGAGGCCTTCCTCTTCCTCTACTACCACCAGCTGGTGCAAAAATCTTACGCAGAATCTTTCTCTCGAACACTCCAAGCGTCGCTTCATCGGATGTTG
Organism: Anastrepha obliqua; assembly: GCF_027943255.1. Classification (NCBI taxonomy): domain Eukaryota; kingdom Metazoa; phylum Arthropoda; class Insecta; order Diptera; family Tephritidae; genus Anastrepha; species Anastrepha obliqua. Next base: position 39,464,495 of record NC_072896.1, read on the forward strand.
TCATCGTCCAAGCTTCTGCGCCATACGTTAGGACGGGCATGATGAGAGTCTTGTAGAGTGTTAGTTTTGTTCGTCGAGAGAGGACTTTACTACTCATTTGCCTACTTAGTCCAAATTCGCACTTGTTGGCCAGAGAGATTCTACGTTGGATTTCAAGGGTGGCATTGTTATCGGTGTTAATGCTGGTTCCTAAGTATACGAAGTCCTTTGCAACCTCAAAATTATAACTGTCAACAGTGACGTGGGTGCCGATACTCAAGTGCGCCGACTGTTTGTTTGATGACAGGAGGTACTTCGTTTTGTCCTCGTTCACCACCAGACCCATTCGCTTTGCTTCTTTATCCAGTTTGGAGAAGGCAGAACTAACATTTCAGAGTTTACATACCGACATAAAAGATGGCGCACCCTGTGTATATGCTAATGTTTTCTCATAGGCGATTAAGTATAGAAATGTGAGCTTTTGCACATCTTTAAATTTTTGTACCAAAACCTGGATACCCATCAATCGCACTTCTTGTACAGCGTTTGACGCAGTACTTTCCGAAATTTTTAATGTATGACTCATTAGACTTATAAGTTGGGTTTCAGAAAGCTTGTTGCGCAATGGGTGCCGCATTCGCTAACAATCGAACAAAAACACATTCAAATGCGATTTTCTCAGAAACATTTAGAGCATTTTCAAGGGGTGTAAAATGCATTTTGTGCGTTGTTTCATCACCATGGATGAGACTTGGGTCTATCACCGTCATCCTAAATCAAAACAAGAGTCTAAAGAGTGATGCGAAACTAATTTTTCCGAAACGAGTTCATATCCAGAAATCTGCCAAGAAGGTGTTAGCATCAGTTTCTTGGGATGCGAAGAGAATTTTTCTTGTGAATTACTTGCAGATTGGTAAAACAACAAACTCTGAATATCATTGTAGCCTTTTACACCAGCTAAAGGAAAAAATTCTTCTTCATCAGGAGAATGCACCGTGTCACAAGACCATTTTAACAATGGCTAAAATCCATGAATTAAAGTTCGAATAGTTGAAGCATCCACCGTATTCACCAGATTTGACCTCTAGCGATTTCCATCTGCTTTCAAACCCAAAAAAAATCATGCGTGGAAAACATTTTTCATCAAATGATAATGTTCAGGGAGACTCTAATGAACAATGAAGTCTATTCCCAACTATAAAATTGTGTTTTTCTTATCGAACCGCAACACTTTTTAAACCACCTAGTATATTTAGAATGTTTAGCCGAGTTCGTCCTCCTATTTATGGCGTGCGTATTGATGTTGTTCCACAGATGGAGGGATCTACAGTTTTAATCGTACTCCGAACTGCAGATGGATTTTTACGAGGAGCTTTGTCATGGCAGAATACATATACGGATATACTTACTTACATATATAATTAGTACATACATCTGCTTGCTGTTGTTCTATAAATATGAAAATTTCGAACGCTGAATAGTTTGTGTGAGAAACTTTTCCATTCTAGGCATTACTCCATTATTGAATATCGAAAAACTTCATCATTTTCGCATTTCCTCTTCTCATTCTTCTATAAACCTCTTTCGCAACATTCAACTTTCCTCCCCATTGCTTCCCTGAGGTATCTACTTGTATTTTCATCACTGCCTGTAATTCTTCTCTTTCTAACAGCCTGCATCACTTGTCTTCTTATCTTCAAGAACCTCTACAACATTTTTGCTTTATTTTCTGACACCTTCAATTTTTGCTTAATGCCATACAACTTGGCATCTGCTGGCAGCCATCAGTAAGTGCCCAAAGGATTTTACACCTTTCTGTCGGCCAACACATTCCTCTACAATTTTCGCTTAAGCAAGTTCCAACAATCAGCTAGTTAGCCGGGCTACTAAATGGCTACTGAGTGCAAATCTGACAATGTGTTGCCTTTGTAGCTCCCCAAGCAGGCCGACCAATAATATATAAACGTCTCTATAACTCCACCTTCACCGTTCACCAACTGTGCCTCCAACTCCAGCATCAGAAGCCCCAGCACTGATCGAAAAACTTGTGCCACATTTTGGAGTAAGTAAGTGCACAGTAACACACATATCGCATACACCTTTGCAAAGTTGGTTACCAGCCGTTGTAGCAACTTACCTGTCATTGCTGTTAACCATAAGGAATCTCGGCTGCTGCAGCTGCACCTACAACCAAGCCAACAACTATGCACTCACGGTAACTGCAGGCCGGGTACTGCAGTAAATCTCTTCTTTAGCTATGTGCTCTCTTCACTACTACCTTTCACTGCTACTTGCAGCTTTAAAATGTTCAGTCCTTGTCTGAAACGCGGGCACCATGAGCCGATATGAAGTGCTTTCAACCCAGCTGAATTACATTGCAAACGCACACCTACATCTTCACAAGCATATGCAGCGTCAACTACAACTATGGTAGTCTCGAAATGAAGATGCAATGTGCTAATTAGATTTTAATGGAGATATGAATACATTTTCAACAAAATTAAGATTTTACACAGGTACTGATATTCTCTATAGTCGAGATAACAGCGTGCAAAAGAACAACAATTCTTACATCAACTTATATTGTGAAGAGCTAAAAGAGGCAACAAAGTAATACAGTCGAACTCCCACAACTTGAACGTCTCGCAGTAGCAGCAAGTGAAAATGATTTTGCATTTTATTCATATTCTATAGTGGCTGTACTAATATTTCATAAGGATTTTCATTATCTTCTAATATATTAAATATTTGACTCTGTCAAAAGAGCATGCATATGGGAAGCCTTAGAGAAAAATCTTAAATCCGTGAAAAATCTTAAATTGACTTAGAAATAGCTGCATTGGTGCGAATTGTAGAGTATTTCACAATGGAAAGTCTCCACTACTGGAGTCCGACAAGAGTGTGTCTTGCCCTCTCTGTAATTTATCGTAGTAGTGATTCAAATATTCGAACACTAATGACAGTTTTTTTTTCAATTTCAAACGTTTATTAACAAAACATAGTTACTAATTTAATCTTCAAAATAATAGCCATCGCTAGCGACACATTTTTCCCATCTCTCAGGCAACTGGTGGATGCCGCGACCAATCATCGAGCCATTTTTTGGCTTCTTCGTGAGAATTGAAGCGCTGCTCGGAAAGCGCGTGGCCCATCGACGCAAATAAATGATAATCGGAAGGCGCCAAGTCTGGTGAGTAAGCCGCATGCACCAGCGGTTCCCAATCGTAGGTCTCCACCAATTCCCGGGTCGCTCTTGTTCGATGTGGCGGTGCATTGTCATCAAGAAAAATTACTTTGTGACGCCCATCGGCATATTCTGGGCGTTTTCGGTGTATAGCGCTGTTCAAATCGGCCAATTGTCGTTGGTAGCGTGCACCGTCAACTGTTTCACCTGGTTTTAATAGCTCGTACCAAATAATACCACGCAGATCCCAGAAAACACACAGCATTGCCTTGCGGCCGAAGCGATTTGGTTTGGACGTTGTTTTTGCCTTGTGGCCGGGCGGACCATACGATCGTTTACGCTTGGGATTAGAGAAATGCACCCATTTTTCATCACCCGTAACGATTCGATGCAAAAAAGACTTCCTTTTGAACCGGAGAGCAGCATTTCATAAGTGGTTTTTCGGTTATCTTGCTGCCTTTCAGTCAGTTCATGCGGCACCCATCTTCCGACCTATAAAATCATGTCATGTCTCTCAAACGTTTGGAAATGGTTTTTTGGGTCACTCCCAACTGCTCTACCATCATTTTTTGCGTTTGACCATCATCTTCATCCAACAATGCTTGCAATTCGGCGGAATTTTTCAAACCACCTGAAGCACTGTGCTCTACTTAGAGCATGCCCACCATAAGTTTCTATAAGCATTTGATGAGCTTGAGAAGCGTTTTTCTTCAATTGATAACAGAAAATCAACGATGCCCGCAAATCCTAATTTGAAGGCACGAAATTCGACATTTTTAACACCTACAAAAATGCATTGTTGTATGAAACGTAACAAACAATGAGCTGAATATTGTTGACAGATGACAGACGACGAAACAAGACATTTGGGAAGGTTTAAAAATACTCCTGGCGACATTTATGGACTAATAGCTGAAAGTCTCATTTCATAGGTATATGCCTGGTAATACCTCCGTAGCCGAATGGGTTGTTGCCCGTCGGCAGACAATGGCAAAAAAAAATCCTCATAAAAATATTTGGCGTTCTGAGTTGGCTTAAAATTGTAGGTCCTTCCATTTGTGAAGCAAAATCAAGACGCACACCACAAATACGAGGAGGAGCTCGGCCAAACACCCAAAAATGGTGTAAGCGCCAGTTATTTCGACAGCGTTTACTTTTTCTAACAAAAAGCATATGTATAAAGTCTTAATACATACATATATTCTCTGTTTCTATGATTGTTCATAATACTCAACTGCTGTTAAATTTGGCATATGTAACTTTCGCTGACTGATTATAATCAGGTATATATAATGATATACAGGTTTATTATTAATTATAATATTAAAGTTTCTTGTTGGCGAAGCCCACTTCGTTAATGGATTTCTTCAATTTCATGATGGGTTCGCTTTCGATGGATCCAACCGCTAAGATACCATCATCGTCAGCAAATATAGCTATCATACCTTGCACGTTTTTGGTACTGGCAGGTCTGAAGTATAGAATAACTACAGTACGGGTCCGAGTATACTGCCTTGTGGTACTCTGACCGATATTTCTCCCATTTCGGAATACGCCTGTTTCTGCTTTACTCTGAGGTACATAGCTGTTATGTACAATTTCAGAAAGTCAGTGAACTGCAATGGAAAAAGAGTTTTTAGTTTATAAAGCAGTCCTTCGTGGAAAACTTTATCAAATGTCTGGGCGACGTGAAGAAATATTTCTGACCAGACTTTATTACTTTACTATTTTAGGGAATATTCTATGTATTTGATCGGTTTTAGAATGCTTTTCCTGAATACCAAATTGATGTGGAGGTATAAGGATGCAGAGACCTTATTTTGGATTTCAAAGCGTGATTATGCATTTCAAGCGTTTGGGGAACAGCTTTTGGAAGAGTTCCACCATTACGGAAGCAAAGCGGTGGACCGGTAAGATGTTGTTTTATTTGGATATCTTCCTGGTTAAGGTATTACTATTATTTCAGTTACTTTCCATTGAAAATTTATATATTTAAAATCAAGGCATGCGCTCATGATCAAAGTAAATTTTCCTATCGTCTTCCTCGATACGTTTTTCAAAACTTCGGCGGTTATTAAATCAAAGTCTGGACTCTTCGTTAATTTTAGCTAACAGATTTCATTAGCAATTTCATCTATACTAAAATGCTCTATATTAACGAACTCTTGTACAGTTGTCTTGGAACAACCATATTGTCGTTTGCTGTTTTGTGTCGGGCTCATATCTAATAATAGTCCAAGATTCGTCACCTGTTATGATGCCTTAGATGTGATTTGAGCCCCCCGTGATGAGTTTCTTCAACATTTTTTTATACCAATCGACACGAGTTTTTTTGTTTTTAAGCAATTGTCAAATTATGAGGAGCCCAACGAGAAAAAACTTCTTGACGACCAAATATTCACGCAATATTGAATGTATGCTGGTCGCACTATGCCCTAGGTTGCTTCTATCTCGCGTTATGTCACATGACAATCTTGCGTTAGCAACCAGCACAACAACCGTTTTGGAGCGGCCTGCAGAAAATTGTAATAAGTCATCGCATGAAAATTCTCACGAGTTAATTCCATATTTTGGGCGAGATGAATTTTTCAACCCACTGAAAAAAAGAACAAATAAAGTGAAAACGTAATAAGCAAGTTTATGTTAAAAAATACCAAACTTTTCGAGAAAACTATCGGACTATAGCTCATCACACGTAGTGTTGCAAAATCTCAAAATATAAAAGCGACCTTCGTATTAGGCGTCATTTGGAAACCATGAAACAGAGAATAAGCCGTAGAACTTATAGTGTTCAGTACAAAAGTATTAAAAATCTATTTCAACTTTCAAAGCCATGTTGTAACAATTTTTATTAAATAATCTGGATAACAAAGGTTTTCCAATAAGAGGTGCTATTCCCGTAAAAGATCAATGGGTTCATTGCTTTTGTGGCACGTTGAGGATAGAGAGGCTTTTCAACAATAACTCTTGGATTTCTGAGCCCCAGATCCGACAATTTTGCTTGTTGACGAAGCCATTGAGATGGGAATAGGCCTCATCACTCAAGAGGATTTTTTTGATGCAATTCCGGATAATTTTTATGCATTTCAACGACCCAATCGGCAAAGACACGACGTTGTTGATGATCGGCCGGCGTGAGTTCTTGTGTTAACTGGATTTTATAAGCCTTAAGATCCAAATCCTTATGCAAAGTACGGTGTAATAACTTTTGTGGAATGCCTAATTCCAAAGAATGACGAGGAATGGACAAACCTGGGTATTCCGCAACACTTTCGGCTACAACTGCAATATTTTCGATTCTCCTTGAGCGACGTGCAGGAGTTTTATTCTTCACATCACTAACTTGTCCCAACAGCTCGAATTTTTTCATCAATTTCTGTATTGCGGTCCGACAAGGTGCTTCACAATGACCCAAAAATGTTCGGTTCGTAAAACTCGAAACTGCCAAATTTTCACCATTTTTAAGGTGAATTTTAATAATTTCAATGCGTTGTTAAGGCGTGTATCGGCCTATTTTTATTAATGGCGCATTTTCTACTTGTCAAATATCAAAAACTTGCAGCTTCAAAAGTGACATCTACCGAAATAGTGGGCTATTCAAAATAACACCTGTTATTGGTAAACCCGTTATAATATTTGCGAGTTTTAGGATTAACTAATTTGCATTTAGGTGCCAGATATCCTCTACAAAGCTTGCTTATGACGCAGAGGTGTTATATTTATATTACATCATAAACCTATGCAATATGTACATGTTGGCGCAAAATTAGTAATCGAATTTTGTTTCTGAATAACTTATGTACTAAATAAAAAAAATTATTTTGAGTGATATAATCTTTATCTTGACCTTTAGGCGCCCCATTGATTGTCTGTTTGTTTATTGGAGCTATCTAGTACGCAAGTATCAGTTGCCGACTCCTACGGAGAAGTGGCTGGAATATTTTATATTTTATGCTTCAAATGTATACGAGACAGTTGGTTGCCAAAATTTAAAAATACGAGCTACCCTTTAATGAAAATAGTAATATTTGGAGGTTCCGTATGAGTAAAATATGCATTTTTATTAACAGTGGGCTGGGGGAAGTGAAGCTATTAAATATAATCAAACACACTTTTCTTTGGACAGGGTCTTTCAAGTTCAGGTTTCGCTTTTAAATTAAAATTAAACACATCTTCTAATGAGATTTGCTGCAGAAATGCGTGAAATTATTCTCCCTGGGGATTTTCTTTGCAATAAATTGATAGTTTCGTTAGCCACATATCGTCAATAGCCAGAACAACAACAAATAAGATATGTACAAGGTATTAACATAACTGGATATCGCAATCCAATAAGTGGAAGCTAATTTCCATCAGAATTTTTTCGGAAAAATGGCCCACGGCGCACCAGACTACTACACTGTGAACCAAATCGCAGGGGTGAACGTGCACTGATATTTTTAACTTTTTCCTGTGCCGGTAAATTTTATTATTTGATTAATTTTTTATTCCGAGATTTGTTGGGCGATATTAATGACCAAAAATAGCAACAATTATTCGCAAAAAATGGAACTCATTTTAATAAATTGTAGCTTTTCGTTCTAATCTCTGTCAAAAGAAACGGCTTCGAACTCTGACAGCTGTCAAAATAAAACACTGGGTAGCACCCGAGGGGTGAGGTTCAGCGCACTAGACAGGGGTAGTTCATTGGAGCGGCAGCTCTTGGTCCGGAAAAACCTGAGACATTCAGGTACATAGAACCGGCTGCCATGACCGAGCCACCTCCTAGGCGAGTTAGGAGACATCTCTTCGACTACACCGATGAGATCCAGGACCAAACACAATTGCAGCTAAGGGACCGGACCGTTTATAGAGAGACATTAAGCGGCATTCATCACCACCTTCCTAAACTGCCATGCCTCGAATACCGTTATCGGAATCCAACCACCATCCATTCCAAACGAAGAGCTTCAGCTGCCTCGTGAGACCCTTTTTTGGGTGTTTAGACGAACTTCTCCACCTATGTGTGTTGTGCGTATTGATACTGTTCTACAAATGGAAGGACATACAGCTGATACCGAATGGCAAATGTTTTTTTTTTATGAGGCGCTTTTTTATGGCAGAAATACATTCGAAGGTTTGCCTTTGCTTGCTGAGGGGCGACCGCTATTAGAAAAAAACTTGGTGTAACATTTTTGTGTTTCATCCACGAAATTTTGAACGTAAACATTTCCGAATGGTAGTCACGCACCAGTTCATTCGGCTACAAGGTCCGCCTAACTTGAGCTCAATTACGGTCTGGATATAGCAGCAGATTAAACTCCTACTTATCGAGAATTGACCCCGACTTACTAAATTTATGTCCGGGATGTGAATGTACCCCGCACGGTACTAACAACCAATTCCACTCATCTCTCACCCTTCTCCCTCTGGACCCAACCTGTCGAAACAGCACGTTTCCGGGGACCGTTAGATAAGTTAGACGAAGACGATCGATGACTACGCCGCACTCGCAGAGCCTAATGCACTGCCACAACAACAACAACAACCGTCACACAAAGAAACTCGAAGTTGTTAGGCCCTGTAAAAAAGTAGATAACTATGCAAGTACACACATAAGCACCAATGCACGCATATAATAAATACATATCAGTATATATGTAAGTGCATATAATATATGTATGCTGCAAGTGCCACACCAACGCATGTCCTTGCTCCAGTTTTGGTTTATTTGCGCTGCAGGGAGCGTTGAAACTTCGCTAAATGTGTGCCTGTGTCTTTTCGAATGTGTAGCTGTTGCTCTATGTGCGCAGAGCACATTTTGTAGTTTTTCGCATTATTGCATTTTCTGCTTTTTTTTGCTTTCTTTTTGTTACAGTGGCTGCTACTGTTCTGGATTGCAACTGACATCACCAGTAAGACCACAAACACCAACAACAACAGCAGCAGCATAGTAGCGGGAGCACTTGCTTACGGCGTCATACTTACCCACACCCAGCAGTAAATACGAACATACACACTTAAATATGTATATTACATTACGCGAAAGTATGTGCAACAACAAACACAATCACCACACTGCCGAGGAGTATGCGCGCGTTTATCGCTTGCGGTTGTAGCGTGTCGTCTTCTGTTGTGGTTGTCGCGTACCTCCTTCCCGCGCGCACTACTTCAAGTTACCTACACTGCCGTTCGGCTATTTCGTTCGTACTCAGTGGTGCCAACCACGAAATAGAACTACTTTCTTACTTGCCACATACGCGGTATTGACGCAGAACGTTGATATGTGGCAGGCAACTCCCATTTTATGGTATGGAACAACTCCCTTAAATTGCTGCGTTATGAAATTCGCCGCTAAAATGCATTTATTTCGTGCATACATTTGTATGTATGTACGTCTACTGCAGTCCTGCTGGGGTCCTCGCGATCGCTTCTTGCCTTCATCTTTTGTGGTTGGCTTCGCTACGGTTCGTTGCGATTGTTGTGGCTGAAGTTGCACTTTGCTGTTATAAATGCTGTTGTTGCTACTTCTGTTTTTGTTGTTAATGGTTTCAATGTTCTCACTCTTTTTTTATAATTTGTGTTGCTCTGTTGTTGGCACTTTCCTCGCAGATCTTCCGTTTCTCTTGGTGCTGTCGTTCCTCTAAAACTCGGAATTTTTTGTTCTTTATGGACTCGGTTTTTTTGTACTTTTTATTTTGCTGTATAGCAGTCAGCTTAAAATCTCTTGGGTGCCTCTGTATACAGCAGCAAGTAGCTCTTAAAATATTTTGTGTGTGCATTTGTTCGTATGCATATGTATGTGTGTATGTGCATACAAATGTATGTATGTAGCAGCAATGGTATGTCGGTTGCTTAAAAAGTAGGCAAATGCTTTCAAAAGAATCTATTCCAAGTGAAGTTAAAAGTTGCAACATTGGCAAATTGAATTTTCTCTCTTCTTTTAACAAAGGGATTAATTTTTGTTCAGATTTTATATGGGAAATTGAAGCTTTGACAGAAAATGGCATATATGTAAGGCATTACGAATTCCCTTTCGAAATTACACAATCACCTTTTGAATAGTCATTAGAATATCACATAACTTTCTAAGTTTTTTTTCTTCCTTTCGCAATTAGTAACTCATGCACTAGTTTGTAAGTTTGTGCATTTGCGGTTACAATCAGTTCATTTACAGTAGGATTAGGTTGAGTGTATTTTTGAAGCTCTTCACTGCTAAAGGGTGATCAATTTGGAAGCGTCGGTTTTAAATTGAAATAAAACAACGAACGTGATATTTGTTTTTTACAATAATCCCTTTCAAATGTTGGCCGCAACCGCGCCGTAATTCGGCCATCCATAAGTAATAATTTTGAATGACTCGCTGGCGGACTTCGATCGGCATCTCGTGAATAACTTTAGTAATGTTTGCTTTCAATGCCTCAATCGAGGCATCATCTAGACTTTACACAACCCCACAAATAAAAGTCCAAAGGTGTGAGATCCTACGATCTTGGTGGCCAATTCACTAAAACGAGACGAGAAATGAATATGGCAAGCAGCGCCGTCTTGTTGGAAGCAAATGTTGTGGAGTTCACGGGTGTCTATTTCTGGTATCAAAAAAATTGAGGCCGATGATTCCGCCAGCCCATTGGTCACACCAAACGGGTGTTTCAATGGATGTAATGGCTGATCTTCTATGGCTTCGGATCGCTCTTCAGCCCAAATATAATGGGTGATTTTTTAGCTATTACCTTTTTAAACAGTTGGTTTAAACAGCTGACGCATGTTTCGTGTTTTGTTTCACTGTCAAACATCTTCAGTTTGGTCTATAATTTAACCATGAATCGTCTTACAAACGAACAACGCTTGCAAATCATTGAATTTTATTATAAAAATGCGTGTTCTGTTAAGAAAGTTTAAAGTGGAAAAATTGTGTTCAGCGACGAAACTCATTTTTGGATCAATGGGTACGTATATAAGCAGAATTGTCGATTTTGGAGTGAAGATCAGCCAGAAGAATTGCAAGAGCTACCAATGTATCCAAAAAAGGTCACAGTTTGATGCAGTTTATGGGCTGGAGGTATCATTGGACCGTACTTCTTCAAAGATGCTGCGAATCGTAACGTAACTGTGAATGGTGAGCGCTACCGTGATATCCAACTTTTTTTTGCCCAAAATGCAAGACCTTGACTTGCATGACATGTGGTTTCAATAAGACGGTGCCAGATGCCACACAGCACGCGTAACAATGGTCTTGTTGGGAGGCGAGTTCAAGACCTGTCAATTAGCCACCCAGATCGTGCGATATAACGCCTTTAGATTACTTTTTGTGGGGCTACGTTAAAGCTCATTTCTATTCAGACAAGCGTGCTTCAATTAACGCATTGGAAGACAACAGGAAAGCATTTATGTTTGAGATTCCGGCTGAAACATTGGAAAGAGTATGCCAAAATTGGACTAAGCGGATGGACCATTTGAAGCGCAGTCGCGGTCAACATTTGCATGAAATAATCTTCAAACATTAAATTATATGGACTGTTCTATCGATTTAAATGAAAATTTCATGCAATTTTCTGAATTTTAGGTGTTTTTTTTTTTTTTGAAAACTTTCTTAAAGCTCTTTAGTAAATTTTTCTCATTGACGTAGCCATTAACAAAAAAATGTGCCTCATCGCTAAACGCGATAAGTTGGCCTAGCGCGCGATTACCAGTTTTCACAGAACGTCGATTTTCGTAACAAAAATTATACGATTTGTAAACGTTGTTGAGGCGTAGGTGTCTGCATGATGAAATGTGAATGAATGCTGAACAAAGTATATAAATATTTAGTTTGACAGAACTCATGAGTGATCTGTCAAAAAAACCATATTGAAAAAACTACTTCCAATCTGATCAGCCTTTATATCCAACACGGTGGAGAGAATACGGAAGGTGGGGACATTTGCGAGTCGCTATCCCGCTCACAGTGAGTTCGGCAGAATAAGCCATTTAACTGACCACATAAGTGGGTATTTATTTTGATTTTATTGTTCTACTGGTTTTCATTTTTGTTGCTATTAGCTATCGAAATTATCGTACTACACCAACAATAATATATTGTAAAAAGAGACCGCGCCTTCCGAATTCGCTGTGACGTCATGCTCGGAGAATAAACCAAGAAAGGAAGGGCAATTACTTGTTTGTGAAGTGGAAGAGTGGGCGAAACTACTAAACACTAGAAATTATACACAAACACACACTTTCTTGCCACCGCGTCATCCATATAAAAACGCAAAGACACTGCATTTGGAGGTTTTATTTATATTCATTGGAGCTTTCGCAATTTAACACGCGGCACTTATTTTCAATTAATTTGTTTAGTTTAAATGCCACAAATCTCAATATTGCGACGTCATTCGCTATATTTGTACAAACATGCAATTTCTCTTCCTTTTGTTTGCTTGTTTTGAATTATTAAGGTGATTGACATCAGACTTGTCAAAATCGCGAAAAATAAAATAACTGCTTGGGAGGACTGCACCTTCTATATAATATTCGCCCTGCTACTGTACCACATGATGAAAAGATTTTTAAAGGTTTAGAGGTCGAAGATCAGACCGACAGAGCAACAGGCTCTCAACGAATTTGAAAGTATCAGCCGATGAGCTAACGTCACATGAGTCATGGAGAATAATGGTTTCTTTACGAAAAAACTGAGAATGTGTTGGTGATGTACGAAAAAAATTAGCATAGGCTTCTATCATGTTGCCTCGTTTCCGTCTCCGTTGACGATAGATTGAACGAGTGTGTGAACACGTATGTAATGAGCGGACGGGATTCTACTGCCGAGTACACAATTACGTGGCACTATAGCTGAAGGCCCTGGTAATCTACAGGGTGCGCCATCTTTTATGTCGGTATGAAAACATTGAATAACTTTGAAAAAAAAACTGATTTGCATAAGTGAGGTATTTTTATTTGGTCTGGTTATTTACAATTTATTAAAACTATTTTTCGAATACAATATCAATCAAGTGGCCACCTTTATTGGCAATCACAAACTGCGATCTTTTTTCTGCGTTTGTCATCACCTTGTCAAGCATTTCGGATTTTATAGCGTCGATTTCTGCACGAATGTTTGCCTTAAGCTGGTCAATAGTCTGCGGCTTGTTGGCGTAAACTTTCCTTTTTAGATAACCCCATAAAAATCAGTCCGGGGGGTTAAGTCAAGTGATCTGGGGCGCCAGTTGATGTCACCTCTTTTTGACACTAGACGTCACGGGTATTTTCGTTGCAAAAACTCAATTGTTGCATTCGCAGTGTGGCATGGCGCACCGTCTTGTTGAAACAAGTAACTGTCTAAGCCTTTCAAATGCATTTGCGGGCAGACATAATGAGCCAAAATCCAGCGAAATCGGTTTTCAACGACCATTTCGTTTTCTTGGTAAAATTATGGCCCAAGAATGGTTTTGGCGCAAACGCCGGCCCAAACAATTACTTTCCGGTCATGCAATGGCGTTTCATGGATCTCGTGTGGATTCTCAGTTCCCCAAATTCGACAATTTTGTTTATTCACGCTGTCAGAGAGGTTAAAATGTGCCTCGTCAGCCATTAAAATTGGCTTCCAAAAGTTGGGTTCAGTGCCAATCATTCGAGCGACTGTTTGGCCGCATTCCAAGCCACGTGAATGGGTCTATTCTTTGTGTCAATTGCACTTTATACAGAAACAAACTTAAATCATCCTTTAAAATGCGCCGCATTGTGGTTTCACTGACGCCAAAATGCTGAGCGCGACGACGATACGACACTGTTGGCTCCTGGGCAACGCTCTCCCTCACTGCTTCAACAAGCTCATTGGAACGTCTCGGTCGTTGATGAACGGCATGTTGACGATCTCCTACTATTCCTTGCTTAAAAAAATTCGAATAGTATTTTCACACGGTGCCTGTTTGCCGCGATACTTTTTGCGATATGTGCGTTGAGTTAGAGCAATAGAACGACTATTTTCGATGCATAGCGTCACTATTTCAGCGCGCTGTTTCGGTGTAAAGCGATCCATGGTTGAAATTGTACTGAATTGACGTATCGAAAGTATGTATGTTGAAATCGATCGGTTGGTAAATGACAAAGTTATTCAGCGTTTACATACCGACATGAAAGATGGCGCATCCTGTATCATTCTTGACTACACTGTTACCTTTCCTGTTTGTCCAGTCGTTACGTCACAGACAGAAATACTCTCTCAGATGTCACAAACTTGTAATCTATAGGTCAAGTATATTCAAAAACCATAAATCAGTATATCGGCAGAGAACAGCTGGCTATTAACGGTAAATGACGCTGATGCGGCGTATTTTGTTCAGAACAGTCATTGCCTCGAGATCGTTGAACTGTTATTTATGTTGTAATACTCTATTGCAATTAAACCTTCTTATCAGCCATGTTTTCTTGTCTCACGGTGATGCATACAGGTGTTTTTAGATTAAGCCTCTTTTTTAATATATGGTGCATATCTAAGACATGTCCTACATTGGCAAATTCTATAGGTGTATGAGAAAGATATTCAAGCAATAACAAAATGTGCGGATTCGTTGAGAATTTCTTGGAGAAATTGCGTGACGGAATTACAGTAATCCTTGTTTTTTCTGCTTTGAGCTCCAGGGAAGTGGAGTTTGTATGGAGGCTGGTTTCCCAACTGATAGCCGAAACATTTCTCCTCGTCCCAAGCCACATTTTGGCATCGAGTCGATAGTTTGCGTTTGTTTGTGCGCTATAAACATTCATATGTTGGTTATGAGGGTAGGCAACAAGCACTTTGCAGCAAAATTGCAATGGTTGCAGTCCATATTGGGATTGGTGTTGAGAAATCTATCCTTACTTATTATAGTTAATTGCAAACGAAAACGTCAAAGTTACAAACACGCTTTTAATTCTACATTAGGATGTAGCAGGGCTCGTAGAGCATGGAAAGAATATACTTCTGTCAGGTATTTGGCCGAGCTGCTCCTTCTATTTGTGGCGTGCGTCTTGATGTTGTTCCACAAATGGAGGAACCGATAGTTTTAAGCAGACTCCGAGCAGAAATACACTTCGAGGTTCGCCACTGTCTGCCGAAAGGCGACCGCTATTATTATTATTTTTATTAGAGTTGGATTTTAGAACGAAAAAAGTGAATATATTTATATGGAAGGGTAATTATTAAAAAAAAGAAGAACAGAAACAAAAGATTAATTACACAGTGCAACACATAAAATGTGCACTCCATTTTGACTTCAGTTTCTGAAAGTACTTATCGAAACTAGCAAAATCTCATTTGGGTTTTTCTAGATTAGCTCGGATTCTAATTTTATTGCGTCATGAATATTTCCTCTGAAACTTGATTTTGAGCAGTCTTTCTTTTAAAGAAAACGTAATTCTTCTCACATCTATATATCGTAAAATGATTGGAAGTTATTTTCTTGTCTTCAGCATAAATGTGCGTAAAAAATAAAAGAAATACTAGTGGATAATTATTTGAGAATCAAATTTTAAATGTCAAAAATAATAAAAAATTGTAGTTTACTCTATCAGTTCTTGGTAAAATATACACTTTATATAAGTCAATCGATTCGTTTCTATTCAAGGAATTTAATTTTTTGACTTACTAATTAAAATTTCTTTTAGAATAAATAAAGAATTTATAGAAAACTTAATTTTAAGACAAAAATTATTTTTGAGACAATTTGTTGATTTAGTATTTCTTAAAATTCCTGTTTTCGTTTCTAGATTTTTTTGAGGGCAATAACTCTGACGAAATTTCATTGAAATCGTTTTCTAAATATTTGGTTTAGTAAAAAGTGTCACACACAAACACACACACAAATTTGCTTAAAACTTCGTACACATCATTTTTAGATAAGAAGGATTTGATTCAAACTATTTTTGGAAAATCAAAAATTGACACCATCACAATGTTTTCTCTTTGAGGAGGCAAAGTGTCGAACAAGTTGTTTGCTGAAGCTGTATCTAATGCTTTAAAATTGAACAAATATCGAGAAATTAACAATTTTCGAACCTTTTGTCATTAATGTTTCCCGTGCTTTTGTTACCAAGCAGTTGAGTTCGTTATTATAAGTAGTTGCTACATAAAGTACAGTACGTACAGTGTTCATCACGTACGAAGAGAGCTTTTCGGAACGGTTTACTGCTCTAGTGAAAGGAGAGAAAAAATTTGCAACTCATCGACTAAGATATTTTTTTCGTCTTTTTTTTTAACATCTTTTTTCTGTACTTAGTGCACTTGTATTAGTACTTAGTATTATTAAGAAATTCTATTGTGAAAATGGAAAATAACAAGTGCCCGAAAATAAATGAATTCTGTTATGTGTGTGGTCATATAGTGCCTAAAATTGAAGGAAAAGAACGAAAAAATTTGTTTTCTCAAGAATTTAAGTTGGCCTATACGAAATATTTCGATGAATTTGATACAAGTGGTGAAGATTTAACGCCAAATACAGTATGTGATGTTTGCTATAGCAATCTTTTACATTGGTTACATGGACGAAGAGCAAAGTTGCAGTTTTCCAAGCCCGTAATCTGGGTAAAAGACTCAAACACATTAACACTGTTTAAATACACTAATTTTTGTTGATACAAATCATTTTTACAATATTTAAAAGAAAAAAGAAAATTTTGATTGCTTAGACTATTATATAGACATTAACTTCTCTCTACTTTTTCATTTTTAAGGCATTTGATGTAGTTTTTTTAACAGATTTTTTTGTAGTCTCTACCTACATTTATGTTGAAGAAAGGAAAATAAAATTGCAATCGGTTTAAGTGATATAGAAGTGAGAAAAATTACATTTTCATTGAAGAAAGTGCTAAAAATAAAGTTTTAGATAAAATATATTCAAAACACTATAAAATTGGAATCCGAGCTAATACAAAAAAACCCAAGTGCAATTTTGTTAGTTGTGACAAGTACTCTCAGAAACTGAAGTCAAAACGGAGTGCACATTCGATGACTTCAAAAATGTTGTACAGTGTTATTGTACTTCCACTTGTATAGTAGTTGGTTAGCTTGGTTTTGAAAAGTAATGCATTTTCTGAGAATCTTAATCTAATGGGAAGAGAGTTCCAAAGAAGTGACGTTCAGACATAAGAGTCCGATATTCAGTGTGAACTAGAGGCGAAGATCTCGATTCAAACGGGGCTTGGCTTTCCCATTCAACGACCTTTCGTATTTGGTTGGCTGTAAAATAAAAACAATATAATTATTTTTATTTAAATAAAGGAATTAAAATGGCTAGAGTATGAAAAATAGGAATATTACAACCGAGATATTCCTTTGCACATATGGGAGGGCCATGAGTTGTCAGCATCGAAAGGGACATCAAAAAGACGGTAATATGTGTTGCTTTTTTTTGTATTATACAATTCATCATACTCGCAAAATAGCATATTTTAAATAATGCAAATATGCATGCGGATTAAATTCATGAAAACAAAAACTATCATTTAGAAATATTTGTAAGCAAATTTGAAAGAATCTCTTTTGAATGAATCCAAAATTGCAATATGTAAAACAAAATGCCACAGAAGTACAATAAAAAGCAAAGGAAGACCTTACCACACTCTGTCAATGGAGATGTACAGGGTAGCCTGTTGACAAATTAAAAAATAAATAAACTAATCACAAATATTTATTTCAATAATTATTACAAAGAAAACAAGTGCGATTTTTTTTTTTTATTATTTCCTCTATATGTTGAGCGTTACGTCGGAATGGAATTTGGCTTTCGTACTCTGTGCCACTCGCTGTGATCTCGGGATGCCATTCGCCTCAGCAACGATATTTTCTTTTAATGGTGATCGCTGGGTTTGTATCATAAACTTTACTTTTTAAGTACACCCACCGAAAAAAGGCCATAGCTGTAAGACCTAAATGGGTGGCCAGTATATGTCGCCGGAACGACTTATCAGTTTGTTAGGGAAGAAATAATATGATTTGATGCCCTTCAGAAGGGTGTGAACATCAAAAAACTTGACAAGGTTCAAAGACTAGTATCTGTTCTGATAACCGGCGCCATGTCAACCACACCATCGAAAGCATTATATGCGACATTAAACTTCCTTCCGGTATATCTGCAGGCAATATATAATGCACGCAGTGAACACTTTAACAAGTGGTTAAACACGGATTATGGTCACGGTGAAATCCTGAATGGCACTTTGGGGCTTCCCGGACTGGTGGACTATGCTCACCCGCCTATACTTGTCATTACTTCGCTTACGACCTCCTACCCTCGAGGGAAGAGTGAGAACGGGACGATGTGAGATAGGGCGAGTCTATCCATGTATACACAGATGGCTCAAAGCTCGAGGGCAGGGTGGGCGGAGGTGTATACTCCGAGCATCTGGAGATCTCCTTCAGTTTTCGGCTCCCCGACTACTGTAGTGTCTTTCAGGCTGAAGTGATGGCAATAATAAAAGCCGCGACACATTTTCACTGGTAGCCAAGCGGCGATAAAATCCCTAGCAAAACAGTCGACAACCGCCAAGGTAGCCACGAAATGCCGTACATCTCTTAACGAGATGGCTGAGTCATTTCACATAAAGGTAACTTGGGTTACTGGCGATGGCGACATTGCGGGTAACTAGCGAGACTCGGCACTACATTGACTGATGAGTACATAGATAATGGCATAGGGATACCCTTACATATATATAAGCTGCTCATCCTTAAAGAAGTTGTAAAGAAAGCAAACGAAAGATGGCGTAATGAAGCCACCTACAAAATCGCCCGTCAACTGTGGTCGACTCTAAATGCTAAGCGCACAAAATCTCTGCTAAGCCAAACGGGCACTGCCTAATAGGTAAACACGCCTAAAGGATGGGTGTGCAAACACATGGCTTCTGTAGAAGTTGTCTAGATGAGGACGAGGAAGAGACAATCTCGCACCTACTGTGCCACTGCCCTGCTCTATTCAGACGCAGGTTTACTATTATGGGTAGACAATTTGTTAATGACTTGGAGGATCACAGTTCTACTAAAATCAGAGATATTTTAAAATTTTTGAAAAGCATACACTGGTCCTAGGAGACATAGGGACAAGCTCCCTAAGAGACATCACAATGGGCTATCAGCCATAGGACAACCGCTTCAACCTAACCTAACCTAACCTAGGGAAGAAATCACGCAGTATCTCTATGGTGTTCTCTTATTCTTCTTCTTGATTAGCGCGATAATCGCTTACGCGATTTTGACCGAGTTTAATATAGCGTGTCTTTCGTTTCTTTCTCGTGGCAGTTGGAAACACCAAATGAAGCCAAGTCCTTCTCCACACGATACCTGTTGGCCGGAACTTTCGTACCTAGGAACTAGTCAAATCTTCACTTGCTGCGTTACGTAAACGTCAAATATTGTAACACGAACAAAATCTACGACGAGCAATTACACACGAATCATTGGACTTGAAATACGCTTCCATTGCGAACACATATTGTTCATCAGTCCACTGGGACTTCGTGGCTCAATAACCCGCACGTATAACCCGCTCATCATTCAAGCAAAAATGTTAAATTTAAAACCTAATTTTACCACCACACACCCTGTACATACATACAAACACAACAACTGAAGAAAGGCAAGGAAAGAGAAATAATAATGCTATGGGGAAAAACTTCAAATTAAAGAATGTGTTACTCCGTCGGAGATGCCACATTTAGTAGCTATCTTTTGGTATTCAGTTGGTTGCTCTGTCTGCTTCTCTTATACATATTTACCTGCTTGGCTGCCGTCTTACTTGTGCTGCCCCTTTACAGAACGATTAAATGGAGAGAGAGAGAGTAAGAAATAAAATTTTATGAAAAGTTTTCACATTGAGGCTAGTGCTATGTAGCTGAAGTTGCAGTGAGGGCTGTAACAGAGGAAGGTTGCAGTGGAGAGCGACAGCTGACACTGGTTGGCGTACGGGTCGTGTACGTATCATTACGCTGCTGGTTGTCATCATTACTATAAATATTACGTAGATGATTATGATGATGATGAAAATAAAAATAATGGCAGTTACACTGAGCAAAAAATTTGCTCTCTCACAGATTTATTGCCAAAGCCACTTCAACGCTAACTTTGTTGTAGCGCAATATTGCTCTCGCTCTTATTCCATTTATTTGAATTCTGTATATCAGTAAATGGTATGGATATACATCAGTACTTGTTCGTATTTGCATTTTTAAGTTAATTGAAATTAAAAGAGCCAAATGAAGAAAAAGTTAATTAGGCGATACAAAAACAAAAAAATGGGAGTCAAGCAGTGAAGACGGTATAATAGCTGAATTGCTGAGATATGGCGGTCCGACTGTAGTGTTGGTTCTAACAAAAGCAGTGGAGCAAATTTGGGAATACGAAACGTTGCCTCGGGGCTGGAAATCTAGCTTAATATTCTCGGTCCATAAAAAAGGAGAGAAACGTCACTGTAACAAATACAGGGGTTTCAAAGCTTTGCCTACAAAGTATTCACCAACATATTCGTCAACAAAATTAATCCGCTGGCAGAGGATATTCTAGGTGAGCATCCATGCGGATTTATAAACAATAGATCAACAATAGGTTACTGCTTTGTAATGTATCAAATTTTTCAAAAATTCAGTGAGCATCTACTCGACAAGGAATAATACTGAAGCTCGCCTCACTAGTTACTAGGTCTCTCACCGGAACATTATCTAAGGTTATGGTGCAAGCAAAAACCTCTGACCCTTTCGATGTTTTCACGGGTGTTAAGCAACTGCCAGTCGTAATTTTTAACTTTGCCATCAATAGCTTCGGCCCTGGTGCGACTATTTTCTCTGGAAGCGTTCAGATCTATGCATCATCACAAGAAACCAACAGATGATGGTTGATGTTAATATCGAAAAGACTAAATACTTGTTTAGATCTCGAATCAATGGTCCCTACGGTAATTGGAAAATCGATTCCCACATATATCAGCCTTCCAGTACCTAGGTGTAAAGTTATGAAGTTCACCAGATTCGCTTACCTGCATAAAAGACAGACTGCTGGCTGCAAATAGAATCTACTACGCACACCTCAAACTGCTTACAAACAAACTCTTGTCATGAACATGTAAACTACCGATCTCTGAAACCCAATAACGACGTATCGATATGAAACATGGATTCTGACTATTGATATAAACAACTATCTCTTACGCTTTGGCCAGCCGCAGTAGCCGAATGGGTTGGTGCGTGACTACCATTCAGGAGTGTATAGGTTCGAATCTCCGTGCGTGAAACAATAAAATATGTGCCGTTCAGAGTCGGCTTCAAACTGTAGGTAACTCTATTTGTGGAACAACATCAAAATAAGAGCAGGAGCTCGGTCAAACACCCAAACAGGGCTCCAATTAATCTTACGCTTGAGCGTAAAATTTTAAAAAGAATTTTCAGTCCCGTACGAAAGCCTTCTATGTCTTAAAGAATAAAACATAACATTGAGATCGAAGTATAATACTTATGGACAAAACAGTGCAGTACAGGCGCTAGCTAGGACACGTATATCGCGAATAGATGACAACAGAATTGCAAAGATGTTTAATTCTCGCATTTTGGGCGGCAGAAAGCGTGGGCGGCCACCAAGAAGGTGAGCAGCATGAACGCACGAAGAAGCCAATGCAATGAACCGAAATGCATGGAGCGCAATAGTAAAGGAAGCATTAGCTCACACCGAGCTGTAAATGCTATGATGATGATGATGATGATGAAATAAAAATTTCTGAAGGGAGAACAAAAAAGTCTTTCCCCTGGCACGTCACGCACCCTTTAGATAATATTTTCACCACTGTCCTCAATCGAGTACAATTCAAAATCGTTGCACGACACTCAAATGTCACTTGTCTGAATTAATTAAGTGTAATTGTATTTCATATTATTGCTGATGATGATGACGACGGTAATGATGTCAAAAAGTCAAAGGCAAAAAACTTAATATGCTAGAAGACATTTTCCTTTTTCAGTCTTCATACATTTATTTATGAAATTTTTAAATATTGTATTTTATTACTTATTTCCCTTTTCACCATTTTTGCATTCATCAAAGTCTCTTGTAAGCTGTCACATACTCGTACGCGTACTTAAGTTGGATCCTTTTTATGGAGGAAATTCAGTACGTTTGTTAAAAGTATTTATTTGGCTGGAAAATATCATTTAATGAGGTGTATGAATTTCATAATCTTCAGTACGTTTATAAACGAAAGCAAATATAAAATACTGCAATAATTTTTAATCATCACTGCAACAAATACTTGTTCATTACTATAAATGAACCAGTCAAAAGAAATTCCTCAAAGCAGTAAAATGTAAGACGTGGTTTTCAAGTTTTTCTAAATCGCAAATTGAATAAAAAATTGAACAAAAATCTTCTACCTTTGACAAAAAGCACGCACGTAGTTACATATGCGAACGATACGGTTGTACTGACCATTGTAATGGCCTTGCTTCCACTGCTTCATTTCTCTTGCAGCACGACCTCCATAAAGTTAGTATTTGGTTAAACAAATCTCGTATAAAAGCCAATCAGACCAAATCTGTACAGATTACTTTCACACTCTGCAAATACCGATGTCTTCCAGTAACTTTAAGTCACTGCCAAATACTTCAAGCCGATCAGGAAAAATACCTGGATTCGATAGAAGGCTGGCACGGCTTCCACAGATATTCTTGAAGCGTAGGTAACTGCGATCAAAACTTCGCTCACTTTGCTGGCTACTCAATTAAACCTCTGCATTATCACTGGGAAACAAAATTTTGATCTGCAAATCTATACTACAGTCAAAATGGGGTCCAAGTATGAGACTCAGCCTCTAAATCAAGCATACAAATTCTTCAAAGATTTCAATCCAAAGGACTACGCATATCCACATATACACCAGGGTATATCTGCAGCTAAATTTAAAAGTATACTTTATTCGCTGAAATTAGCAATATTAGCAAATCTTCAAATCTTTAATTTAATAAAAAGTGTATACCCACCGATTTACCACACAAGATTTAAAATCTGAATTATGCGCGTTGGTTAAGATGCTAATGTATCCGCAGAGTATTAATATAAATATAAGCACTATAAGGGTATAGAGATTATTAACTACCGGGAACTATACATGATGCAAATAAGTGTACGGCGATCTGAAGATACAACAAGAAGCAATAAAAACAATGTGCAAATTCAATAAATATGGTTTCTGGCACGAAAACGGAACTTCGGCATAAAGAGGAGTTTTTAAGATACTATCGGAGCAGTATCAACTGTTTTTTGACACTTAAGCTCCTGTATTGAAGCAATTTTCGCTATTTTTCTATAAATTTATTCCAAACAGTTGAAACTTAGGCGAATTTGTCCCTTTGCAAACGTTGGCTCCTCTCATTTTTTTTGTCGAAGCGAATGAACGAACGTAGAATCTCGGTGAAATCACGCCTACTCATAGCTGAAGAAAAAAATTTTCATCCCCACTTGTTATTTCATAAGTATTCATGTCTCAAAGTGCTTCCTTCGTATGCGTGCATACAATATTGCAAAAAATGCCTTCAATTTTGCTTGCGTTAGTATCCATTTTTCCCCCAAAACGCGAGATGCTTCTAATTCTGTGGCAAGTTCTTATATGTTCTAAGATGTGTAGTAATAATTAGTAATAAAAATACACTACTTAGCTCCCCCTTCATAATATTTCTTTTTGCATATTTACACATTACACGAGTAGTATCGTAACAATAGTAAATATAGCCGATCGCGACTAATCTGACGTGACTCTGCTCTCTCTTTTTGTGAAAAATACATTCCCGTAGAACCCGCGACATTGTATTTCTCAGAATAATGGTTTCCTCGGAATCATATATAATATTTTGTCGCGAAAATAGATTGCAACACTTACCAGTTGTTGTAGCTACCCCAATATCATTTCATTACATAGAAACTTGCACCAGTCATTTTGACTGGTACTGGTATAAGTATCAATAACAGAAAATATAT
The DNA here is from genome assembly GCF_027943255.1 of Anastrepha obliqua. Lineage (NCBI taxonomy): Eukaryota > Metazoa > Arthropoda > Insecta > Diptera > Tephritidae > Anastrepha > Anastrepha obliqua. Next base: position 39,488,602 of record NC_072896.1, read on the forward strand.
TTGTTACGAATATATAATATATAAAATAATATAAAGTTCCTAGAACTGATTCTTTAGCTATAGCTGCAAAAGTCATGATATCATTACAGAAAGAAAATATTATATGCAGCAGGGGTTTTCAATTCAAAACCCAGTCAAAATGACTGGTCTAGCAAATCTAGTGTTAATTTTTCACTGCATATCATAAATATATCGATAATCTCTTATGGCATTTGAAGGTTTTAAGGCTCGAATTATTCTATTCCAGACCTAAAATTAATTTATTTAAACATTTTTGTACGTATTTCGCATAAAGTTCTTAAATATTATTATTACTGCTATAAAGAGAAAAATAATGTTGCAATAATTATTTTGATAATACATTTATTATTTTACATTATTTGAAAGGAAGCACTAACGGCAGCGGCTTTTGGCATTTAATATTAAATATTTTTAAGCTCAAAGAAATTAGTTCCCGTAAAGAGTAAAGTAATTTCTAAATTAACTTAAGGGTGCTAAACTACAACCACACAATTAAACGCGTTAAAAAAAACTAAAAAATAGTGTGAGAACAGTGGAATATGGCGTTAGACACGTACAAAGTAGAAAGCATTCATGCATGCGCCTACAAACATCAGTCATCTTAACTGCTGACACACAACCAAACATATAACTTTAGCACACAGGCTTTTCTGAGTATTTGCATACACATCCACATTTTCATACGTTCACATACAAATTTGCAAGAACAAACAGTCATACCAAATATGTACGCATCTTTCTTACTTACATACACCGCTCACACTCTACCAGTACACACAATTTATGCCAGTTTCATTTCCATTACAGTTTTTTGTGAATTAATTAGAAAACTTTTCTCAACTGCCACCAAAAGAGTTTACGCATTACATGTAGAGAAAGTAGAGCTGTGAATAGAGTAGAGGCATAGAAATATTAATGAATGAATGTGGGAATGTTGAGCTGTTTTATTCTGTAGATTTTACATACATACTCTTATATGTATGCGTATTTGTATTTGTGTGCGTATACGTAGACATAGACTTTATAAAGATAAAGTTGTGTGCCCATAGGGGCATGGAACTCTTCGTTATCACACATATTTTTAGTAGAACATCACCTAAGGAACTACTCTCTAAATAATTATACACAGCTTACCGCACAGCCTCCTCAGGAGCTCGGCAGCTCAGCAGCTCAGCAGCTCTTCAACTCTTTAATTCTATTTCAATTACTGTTACAGCAGCTTCCTGTAATCTGCGTTAACTTTTGCTCTTCCTCAACTTGCGTGCACAAATCGTAAGTGGAGTTCAAAATTTCGGGATGACTTGCGCGTTGAGTGGTATGAAGTGCAAATTTAACTTAAAATGGAATAGGAATTTGCATTAAGATGCAATTCTGCATTGTGCACAAAAGTTGGATGCACAAATATAAATGGGTACATCTACGCATAGTTATGTGCATATGTGTGAACACTTAAATAAAGGTAACAAATAATCCTAACTGAATTTTAAATATTCGCAAAGTTCATTAGATATAATTACGCATGTCGTCACGCCCAGACGCACTCAGTGATTCAGTAAAAAGAAACTTTCTTCTTATTTTCTTGCGCGTATTTACTTACAACAAGGGCTAATGGGTAAATGTTGAGTGAAAATAAATAATTTACGAAATACCCAGACAAATTGGTGTATTTCTCTGTCTGGGCATAATTAATAAGTTGAACGGCACACGAAACAGAAGAGCATTACAAATCCGCTTACCCCGCTTGCGTACAAAATATTTAGTTATTTAGTTATGTGTTTTGTACAGATTTTCATTTAAGTAAACTGAGTTTGGCGTTGTGTATGTCATAGAGTGTCAATTAAGTAATCACTTTCCCAATTAGTTATCTTTAAAACTTTTATTAGTCAAGCAAAATATGTAGTTTTCTTCGGGTATTGCATAAGGGAAATAGCGAATTTTATAATTAAATTAACTCAGTTTTCAATGCGAATTACTACAGCCACTGACAAGGCCAGCTGCTCAGTCTCTGAATACATCTATGTGCAGGCACATACACATACATACATGCATACATACACATAAGTACATAAAGCCTAAATGTCCGTATGTGCGATTCTGCTTAATAGCGTGTCCCGGAGCTAAACTATAAAGAGTTTTCAAATGGGAAGTAGAGCAATTAACAATTAAATGCAAATGGCCTAGCACCATGGCATTTGTAAATTATGATGGAAAATACATATATTTTTGTTGTTTTGTTATCATGGGGTACAACTAACTTTCAGAAATTCTCGAATTTTCGATTTGAAGTCACATCAAAATTATCTCACTGGCGCTTCTTAATAACGAACATCAATGAATTTTAGTATTCAGTATAACGGCCGCCGTGCGTGACTTCCATTCGGAATTCGGAGAACATAGATTCGAATCTCCGTGAAACACCAAAATGAAGAAAAACATTTTTTCTAATAGAGGTCGCTGAACGGAAAACCTTTAGACCTTTTGTGCCCTCTATTCATCATAGTACCGCATCCACACCCAGCTCTCTTCATAAACCCAAGGTGGAACTCAATTGAGCTGAGCGTATGTGTCTTTCTTCCGGCCATAACCGGCCGAGAAGGAATAGGCATCTGGCATGGCATAATATTCCAAAAGAAGATGTGCTGGAGTTTCCGGCACATTATTGGAGTCAGTAGAGCATACTCTAAGCCTATGTATGTAGATGACTGTGCTATCTGCTGTGACCTGTGAGTATGCCAGTAAGCATTCTCAGTTTATCCTTTGGGATGGTTATGAGGTTATACACACCAGTAAGAACTTTGCTTGGCGTAACACCATAATTTAATGCCAGCTTGCATCTGGTTGCTGGAGATCCTTGCTTCTAAGCTCCTCCTTGATGGTGTATTGTTTAATAGCAAGGAAGGGTTCCGGTCCTATTAATAACGAGGCTGTAGCCTATCTAGTCTATGCATTCGATACTTTGTTTTACTCCTATGTCCTGAGACCTATATGACTCGGAAGCGATTGTGCATTCTTAGCAAATTCAATCTGGATGCACTCGAGAAGTAATGAAAACTTAACTTGACAGGATGAGAACGCCTTGAGTGCCGACTGACTTTCGTGCAGAATAACAATTCGCTCATAGTCAGATGGAATACATTTCGCTTGGAAGATACTGAAAAAACTACCCATCAGTACCTACTGCTTTTTTTTGCCATATATGCCATGGGCTATGTCTTCATGTGTCCGCGGGCCGTCTGTATACCAGTACAGAGTACACTTTTGGAGTCTCCTTTCGAAAGCAAGTGTACTCAAGTTTACTTTATCGTCTAGCTCGGCCCTTCATTTTTCTCCTTAATTACTTTTCTCTATTATCTCTCGGTAGCAGGGCCAGTGGGCAGGCTCAACTATTGTATGCATATTCTTGGATGGGTTCACTTTTCTTTTATCAAAGCCATATGAAATAGGGTACCCTTAGTTGATTGCATATTGTATACTATATGAAGCAGTGTCCGCTCGATCACCACCTCCAACGCAATCGCTGGGCAAATGTGCATCGCTCCCGTGATGCAGACACAAGCTAAACGCTGAAGCTTTGTCAGTGCTGCTCGTAATATCGAAAGAGCGGTTCTCGATACCCACGTATGTTATCATTGGCTTAATAATCTTGGTATACATACATCCCAAATTTTTGAGTTACTCTCGTGGAATTTCCTGCCAAACATTTGCACACAATGAGGGCCTTAGTTGCTTTTTCCAGCTAATCTTAGTCCAAGATAAGGACAAGTTACTTAACTTCGCCGACCATTCGACATTATCCATATTGATTTCCCTTATTACTGGTATGTTGACCTGTATAAATATGTTTTACCATCAAGTCGGTTCAAAGTATATTTCGGAGTGATCAGTTCTACTTCGGTAATCTTGAAATGAGCTTTCAAATCCAACGTAGAATTTTACTTGCCAACAGGTGCTACTTTGGACTAAGTAGGCAAATGACGAACTAAACTAATACTCTATGAGGCTCTCACCATACCCGTTCTATCGCACGACACAGAAGCTTGGACGATGGCAATATCCGATAAGGCATTGTTGTTGTTGTTGTAGCAGTAACTTTGTCCTGTCAGTGTAGTGCAATCACCGGTCGTCTTCGTCCAGCTCATCTAATGGTAGGCCCAGGAAACTTGCTGTTTCGACAGGTTGGGCCTAGAGGGAGAGCAGTGTTAGATGATTGGGTTAGATGGAGCATGTGAAAAGGTGGTTAGTGTCATGTGGGGGGCCTTCACGTGCCGGACATATGTTTAGTATGTCGGAGTCGATTCTGGATAGGTAGAAGTTGAACCTGCTACAGTATCCAAAACGTAATTGTGCCAAGGTTACGCGGGACTCTCGGGGAAGTTGGAGCTCTTGTCTGCGATTGGTGGTGGTTGGACTCCGATGACGGCAATCGGGGGTCGGGAGCTTAAGAAGGTGGTAATGGTCTATCGATGAATGTCGTTTATTGTCTGTCTGTACACTGTCCGATCCAGTAGCTGTCGGTCTGTTTTGACCTGGATCTCGTCCGCGTAATTGAGGAAGTGCCTCCTGACATGCCTGGGAGGTGTCTCAGGCTCAAGGAGGTGTCTGCATGGGTGGGACCTCCGGTAACATCTTAACAGAAACTGCTTGCTGAGCAGTTTATAATGCTCCTTTACAGGGAGAATATAGGCCTCGTCATGTAAATGTTGTAGTGGGAACATCAGAAAACATCTTGTCGCAGCACTAATGGCAGTGATCTGACAAGTCTGCAGCTTCATCCACTGCGAAATACTGGTTCCATGCGATCAGACAGGCGCAGTATAGTTTAAAACCGGACGGCCTATTGCTTTTAATGTCGATAGCAACATTTCTTTGTCTTTGCCTCACGTGCTGCTGACAAGCGATTTGAGAACCTTGTTCCGATGTTGGACTTTAGTGGCAATAGCGGTTGTATGCGCTGAGAAGGAGAGCAAACTGTCCGAGGTAAGTCCTAAAATATTGAGGTTGCCCGATAAGGCATCCCTTGGAGTGATTGCGGAAGATTTTTGGGCCATTGCACGTTAGCAACGACGAGTTCGTAGGCGACGTAACCATGAGCTGTATGAACTTTACGACGTCATAGACATAGTGCAGCGAATAAAGATGCAGCGGCTACTCCGGTTCTGAAAGTATTCGATGGGGTACCAGCTGGTGGTAGCAGAGGATGAGGAAGGCCTACCCTGCGTTGAAAAGGTCAGGTAGAGGAGAACATGATTTCATTTCGTGTTTTCAACTGGCGCCGGTTAGCACGAGAAAGAAACGAAATACGCGGTTTATTAAATTTGGCCAACATCATGTAAGCAGTTATCGCGCCTATCAAGAAGAAGAAAAGATTTTCAGTTGCTGTACATACAGTGATTTAAAGGAAAAAAATATTTAAAAATTAAAAGTGTCAAAACTTTTTTTTCCCCAAATTATTCTATACACGGAATGAAAAAATTTTTAAATGAAAAAAAAAAAACGTATAGATCGACTAACGTTTTATAGCTTTTCCCAACAAAACTTTGCTGGCTCAATTTGGCAAACTTTGGCTGAACTTAGTAATACCAATGAAATATCAGTGGAGCAATATGGATATAGGATTCATACGAGCCATGTATACCTCATTTAATTTAGGCGATTAGTTTTAGCGGTTTCATCTTTCTCCGTACAGAACCTGGAAGTTCCATTGGGGTATCTTTTTTCAATGCTTAGGGACAAATTATCTCCTCCATATGTCCAATAATCTAGTTCTCCGTTAGTATTCTCAAGTAACCATAAGTTCGGTTTTGAAAACGGTCCGTGCTCTTCGTTTATATAGCAATAGCCAAAGTTATTTCTGTTATTTCCTGTTATTGAGTTCTACTCAACTTTGGAGAGCAGGAATCTGCGCAATAAGTTCGCACTAAGTTTTGGTCTCTGGTGTGTGGTGATGGATCCATGTTTCGTCCACGGTTACAAAACGGCGCAAAAACTCCTCCATATTGCGATTAAACAACGCCAAACCTTCCTATGAAGTTGTTACACGATTGCGTTTGTGGTCGACTGTGAATTACTGGGTAGTCTGATAAAGGTAGCTGTAAAACACAAACTAACTGACGCAGCACGTTCAAATTTTGACAGGAGTCAACTGACAGATGCCTGTTGACAGGAGCAGTATTTCTTTTTCAGTAAATAGGTCAGAAATACAAAAATCACGGACTTATTGACCCGCCCTCGTATTTCCATTAAGTGACAGAGGTTCTTTTCTAGGAAGAATACAATTAATGTTCCTTGCAGAAATTTTCCCGTTGCAAAATTTTTCGAGTTGGCTTTAGTAGGACATTACAGGTATATAGTGCCAAAGCGCCTGTCGTTAGAACGTTGTCTGACCTTAATTATCTCGCCTCCTTTTTGGATTTAGACTTTTCCAAACATGTATTTCAAACGCAATTAAAAAATTACTTTCTATATAAGAAATCTAAATAATACCTAGTATATATTTGTTATTTTAGTTTCTTAAGTATTAATTTAGTTATTAACTTCTAAATATTTTTAGCAATTTAATGGTTTCTTATGTTGTTAATCTAAGTTTTGTCCACTGCTTAATATTAAATGTTGTAAATTTCTATTTTAGTTCTGAAATTTATATCTTAAATGTCGTTTCTGAGTTTTGTTAGGCATTAAATAAATAAATAAATAAATAAAATCACATTTTTAATAAAAGACTTTAATAGTGATAAGCCTTCCGATTTCAGTAACTCTCCTATATAGTAAATTACACAAATGTCTCGTTTTTTCTCTTCACTACTCCACCACCCCAAATATGTAAATAAGTAAACTTTTAGATCACAAAAGCTTTGCGCCCATATTTTGTAAACCATATTCAGTCTTACCAGTCCCTAAAGCGAATTTTTTTAATATTTCTATGTTCAAATTTGCCTATCTATTAATTTGATGATGGCAATAATGTAGATAATTATAGACCAATCGTAGAGCAACCTTTTACAAGCTGATGGTTTTCTAGGCTATCAGAAGAGTTACAATTTTTGCAAGTGGAATCGTACGTCAATCATATTTGACACTTGTGAACTAGACAGTAAAACAGTTAGTAAAAAAGTTATACAAAAACAAAATTCCATGATTAAGTTTCTCCGATGCTTATCATCCCCTACCGATTTTCATACGAAAAAAGAGGATCAATGACAAATCAACGTTTTTAATCAAATTCCCTCAATCATCTAAAACTTTTAATATTGTTGCGATTTTCATCAGGCGACAATTTTACTAATTTTTGCTTTCATTTTACACTTTCCTCTTCACAGCGTTTTAAGGACAATGACATCGAAGTAAAGCGAAAGGATGGCATCATATTGCTACGTGAATTGGCAGCTGAGGTGAAAAATTTCATGGATTTCAAACGCAATGCAGTGATGGTAAGTTCACTATGGTGCCTACTTCCATACATACATACATACAAGTATGAAAATATACATATACTTATGCAGTATACTTATGTAGGTATAAATAAGAGTGTGAATGTTCAAAACATAGTTTTGCAAACATCAATGCCAAATTAATAGCGGCGGATGCGCCAAAAATGGCAAAGACGGAGCATCGCGACGAATGAGTTGGTGTCGGGCAAGAACGCGCTGAAGATGAGCTAGGCAAGGAGATGTTTATATGTATGTAGCAAAGGCATAGTACTACTAACTAATAAGAAATGTGCGACGTTCGCAGCCAACAAAATGTCCATACAATGCCTGAAAGTATGCAATGTCGTAAGACTTGCTAAGAGACGCTGTCGAACGCAGTGGAGTGTGTAAAAATTATAATTTCTCTGATATCCGGGAGCAATTTTTGGGAAATTGAAAAGCTCCTATATACACTGGCTCATGTATAATATTATGTTAATATATCTTGTGTGTGTGTGTGTGTATGTATGTGGGTGAGTAAGTGTGAGAAGTGCTTATATAATATTTTACTTTAAGCGAAGCAAATTTAGAATGAATCAATAAAAAAAGGTCGAAGTGCAGCGTTATTTGAAATAGGAAAAAGTGTCTAAAAGTTGCATAAACTTAAAAATAATGCCGCCGGGCTTTTGTGACACAAACTAAGCAATATAAGGGAAATAAAAATACCGTTCAAATAAGCGGTCTTTAAAATGTGAAACTACATTCGCCTATAAGTCTACAAAGGAGAAACTACGAGGGTTTATTACAAGATTTGGCAGTTTTTGCGTTTAATAGGATGCCTTCTAACACCACCGGAAGTTGGGGAGATGGCCATAGCGAAGGCTGACGTATGTCCTTTAGATTTGTGGTAAGCGCGTGCGCTAGTCTTAAGATAAAAACAAAAATCAAATCGATATACATAAATACGCACAATTTTATGATTTCTCTATTACTTTGCATATTTGTTACGTAAAGCGTAATACTTAATAAATATACATACTTATATTCGTAATCTTTATTGGCACATGTGGGCTGTTCGTGTGCGCCTGGTCGAATTATTTATTGTCGTCTCGAGCACATGTACGTGCATGTGTGTATAAATACATATATAGATTTATACGCTTCTGACTATTCAACTAACAAGCCATATAAAAGGTAATTTTATATTTAGTTCGGAGAGAAGCCGCATCCTATTTTCTTTTTGTTTTAAATGCCGTTATTTATTTAGCTCGTGAATTCCGTGTCATAAATTTATATTGCTCATACAAATGTGTATTTATTTTACAAGAATGCTGCATAACGTCTCTTTTGGCATTAAAATGATTTTTTAACACACCACTTTTTAGCTGAGTGAATGTTGTGAAAGACTTTTCTATTTCACTACAAAATTATGCACAGTTAAAATTAATTTAGCGATATTTCATATCTGCGCGCACATAACGGTTGTATGCAACAACCTAAACGAATTGAAACTGATATAGGCATATACATACATACAGGGTGGGCTATATAGCGTTTGCTTTTTGAACCACCTATTTTTTTGAGAATGGTAACACAAATGACATGTCAAATGTGTTCATAATTTACTTAAAGGTTTGACATTTACGAAATGGGACGCTATAAATTGGGAAATATTGAAAACCTATTTTCAAAGTGGCGAGTCTTCTTCTTCTTCCGCGGTTACAGTAAATGGCGAGCGTTACCGTGACATGCTCAACGAGTTTTTGTTTCCAAAAATTGAAGAGAATGACATGGACGACATTTGATTTCAACAGGACGGTGCAACTTGTCACACTGCCAAAGTTACACTCGAGGTCTGACATATATAAATATTATAATGATCGGAAAGGTTGGGAGAGGTGGAAGTGGTTGTCCTCTGTGGGGCACTCTCAGTCTTACAGCCAAATGTGAGGTCACGTGAAGAACTTGTGCTTATCTCTTCTAAAAGCAGTGTGTACTTTTCAAAAAATTTTGAAGATCCCTGATTTCCACTGTACTGATAACATAACACAACGTATGACTTATCCAATAACATTTCCGACGTCGTATCTCGAGGTGGATAGGTGTTTGTACCTATAGCCCCAGCCCAAAAGTCAGCGTTGCTTATGATCTTGCGAGATCACAATTGAAGAAGGATTGCAACGCTTGAAGCACGTAGGCAGTAAGGTTCTATGTTTAACAACTGCCTGTACCACATTAACTTTGCCTTAGTGAGTTAATCTGCGTTGCAAAATCACTAACTGAAAGTAGTTGTGCTTATATAAGCGAGTGTTTATGCACTATAAAAAAAAATATCGTACGCATAGCCTAGGTCTTTAAGGTGACCGTTCAAGCTCCTCGCAGGACCAAGTTGAATAACAGCGGCGATAGCACACTGCCCTGTCTGATACCGATATGGCGCTACTCAAGCACCAGCAATACCTTCCAAATACCAAATACAAAGGTTTCAAATAAAGTCTTCAGATGTGCTAATAATGCGCTTTGATACGTACACAGTTGTAATCTCGAACGTGATATTGCGCTATTCGCATTATATTATGTATGCTATTCAAGAAGCAATGAACTTTTTGTGGAAAACAGATGGAGAGGCACATCTGTATGTGTCCGCAGCGACAGCAAAGTTGCGGTCAAGGCTTTAGACAGCCCTCCAACCACTTCTAGGGTAGTTAAGCCCTGTAAATCCAGGCTGAAGTATGTCGGTAAACATAATATCCTGATGCTAACATGGGTCCCGGGACACGTCGGTATCGCGGGTAACAAGATCTCTAACTCCTTAGCTCCTCTAAGGCCAACTTCTTTGGCCTGGCGCCCGTTCTGCCACTCCCTTCTGCAGCCATCAAAGCCAGGGTTAGCAAACGGGTTATTTCAACCCACAAACGAGCTTGAAATGCTGAGAGAGGCTGCAGATGGACAAAACTGATGTTATCTGTCATGTCCGACCGACTGTCGCTGATCCTCCTGTCATTAAGCAGAAGTGACTGGCCACTTTCTATGAGCGAAGCAAATACAAAAGGTAGGCATCTCTGCTCAACATATGGAGAGGAGGATGAGATGGCTGCGTACTTTCTGTGCGTCTACTCGGCCTTCGCTCGAATCAAGCTTGAGGTCACTGGCATCTGGATGTATTAAGAAGCGACCACCTTGGCTCCTTAGCACCATAAGATCTTCTCAGATTTCTTCGGAGGTTGGGTAAAAGAAAAGGTAAAGAAAATTAAAAAGGGAGTCTGAGTGGAGTACAGTGAATTTAATGTTGTCTGAGTGCTGTACACGCTAGTCTGACCCGACAAAAGGAAAAAAATATGCCACACTTTGTCGAACAGTGTTACTGCTACAATATGAGATTGTTCGCCTTTTAAAACAACCGATTGCAGCCATCTTCAATATAAAAGGATCATTTATGAAAAAAAAAAAATAGTAACAGAAGTTTTAGAATTTTTAATACCTTTTGTCTTAAACCACCAATTTTTCTTTGACGGTAATAATACACCATGCATTATAGTTAAATTTTTTGTATATATCAAATTCTCACGTTAACAAATTTCTAAAACTGCCAGTCCGTATGTGTACATACATAGGTACTTACTTGTTTAATAAAAAGTCGATATGTACGGTGATGAATCAAATTAAAACAAATGCTCCTTGCAGCACTGAATACAAAAGTAGTTGCGGAAAACAAAACAAAAAATAAATAAGGCAGCATTAAAAAGCAACAAGCAAAATGTATATGTCGGCAATACTGTGCAACAACAACCTTCATTCTAAACCCATCTCATTTTGCACCTTTACTATTTATAATATTTTGCCTGCTTGAAAGCTCGCTTATGAGCACAACCAACCGGCAATATTATTTTGCCAGTAACATTGTCCAGCAACACCACAAACATCTGCCGCCCTCAGCCGCATCCGCATTTTATATGCAAAAACTTTGCAAAACTTTTTAGTAACCGTTCGTTTGGACTTCTGTTCAATATTAGAAAAAAATCGCACGATTTTCTTATGATGCTGCAACTACTGAAATGGAACTTTTGTTACCGCTATAGTCTTTGAACCAGGCGCTCGCTCACTACAACATCTTTGTAGCTCACACTGACCTATTAAAAAAGCTAGCAAAGCTGGCGCTCTCACACCACCAAAGAAATGATTCGTGCCATGTATTTTGTACTCGTATAAGCAACCCTTTCACGTCCAAATCTATTCTAGCGGGGATTAAGGTGTCGTTTTCCTTAAAACATCTATCCAAACGTAAACCATCTGTGAAATGATATTCACATCATAATACAGATATATGAATTTACATATCGTATGTAGGTACACCCCTTGTGTTTGTAAGGCATTGCTTTGGCGGAGAGGAGGCGTCTACTGGAAACGTTCATTGGTATCCGTTTTAATGTTCGTCGTATTCATTGCCTTTGTCCATCATTTTATGCGGATATTTTTGCTTACTAACTGAGGTGTGTAAATAAATATGTTTTTATGTTGTATATTTGTAAGGATGTCGTCCCACAGGTGCATTAATATTTACTGCTCGAAACATCTTTAGCATTTTTATTCATGTTTTACATATTTTGTATGATTTATTTTAGCAGTTGCTTTTGTAGTTGTGGTAACGTATTAGTTTTTATTAGATTATCTTTAAAGACCCTTTGGAGCATACGAAATAAAATGTTTATGCTGATTTGCGGAAATTGGTTGAAAATCTTTCATGCTTTGAATGCTAAGCTACACTAATTTCCCGTAATTATAATGGAGTTCCAGTACAATACTTGATTGGGTGTGCACTAGGGCGGGTCGATTTAAAAATCGCTCATTGCTCTGTGAAAATCGTATTCTAGGAATCAAAATAAGAAACCTTGCCGAAGGAACTATACCTCTAAAACGAATTCTGATGTCCCCCAATTTAAAAATATCACCATTATTGGCCTTTACATGAAAAAATCAGCTAAATGGCTATGTTTTTTATTTATTTTTATTTATTTATAATAATATCTATTTTTTCTCTTAAGAAATTTATTTAGTCAGAACATATGTAAATGAAAAAATTAATTTAAATGAGTTATAGAAAAGGAACTAAAAAGTTCGACCCAAATTGGGGGACATCAGAACTCGTTTTAGAGGTATAGTTCCTTCGGCAAAGTTTCTTATTTTGATCCCTAGAATATGATTTTCACAGCGCAATGGGCGATTTTTTGCCTCCCCACAAATCGACCCGGCCTAGTGTGCACCCTTGAATACGAAATCTTTTAAGCCAACTTTTACATTTTTGTTACCACCACCTTATGCTACAATTATTAAGCTTGGATGCCATAAATTTACCTATAGTTTCTAGGTCATAAATTGTGTTTCAAAAGTGACGCCTAGGTGTCAGTAGTGAATAATTCGGGATTCCTACCTTTTTTATGTCATATTCGACATTTGTCAGATAGAAAGATGTTCAATTTATAGCAGGCTACAATTATTCAAACTTATTATGAAAACAGTCTATCTTCGAGAACAACATATCGTAAAATTCGTAATTTTTTGGTTGAAATAATCGTTCTTTTGAGTTGACAACTCAAAAGTCGCAAAGTGTTGCTGAACCATCTTCCACATCGATATCTCGACGTTCTCAACCATACGGCAATCATGAATCGACTGTTTGTGCGAATTTTACCTGTAGACATGCTAATGGAGGACTTCTTCATAATGCTATTCGTCATTTTCACATATAACTGTTAAGAGCCGTATTTTGAATAAAAATAGTGAAACCTGAAAGCCCGATAATTTTAGTTTATTTTTTAACACAATATCTAGGCACGTCTTTATTAAAAGCCAAATGACTCAGCAAATCCTCTTTTTTTAATTATTAGTTCTAGTTGAATTCTAACTTATATATAAAGGGTGCTTTTTTAAGAGCTATGAGCTATATTATTAAAAAAAAATCGATTTTGAGCCGAAAAACAAAATTGCCGATAAAGCGTGAAAAAAAAATTTTTCGGGTGAACAAAAAAATACGTGTCTCATTATTTTGACCAGAGAGCAACATATTTGAGTTACATCGAAATCGAAGAACATGACCCGAATAGCCCTTTTGAATTGAAATGGAAGGAATCTATATAAGAAAAATTTTTTTAATTACTCATAACTTAGTCAAAAATAAGCCAATTTGAATGATTCTGGGTTTAAAATAATCGTAATTACTTATACGAGCGACTTAATGCAGAAACAGATGCAAAAAAGTAGTTGAAAAAAACAAAAAGTGCGAAACACGGTTTTTACTCAAAAATTCATTACTCAAAAACAACTCATTTTAGCTACTAGGCACTCAGCTCAATTAAAGTTTGAGATGTCCTTTTGATTTGGAAAAAGTTATAAAAAAAAAAATACACTTTTTGAAATATTGAATTTCGAAAAAATTTCAATTTTTGTTCTTTTTTGCTAAATAAAAAATTGTCAACTACTTTTTTGCAATTGTTTCTACATGAAGTCGCTCGTGTAAGTAATTACGATCATTTTGAACCCAGAATTATTAAAATCGGTTCATTTTTGACTAAGTTATGGGCATTTAAAAAAAAATTTTTCTTATATAATTAAAAAAAATCGAGTTAGAGCCGAAAAACAAAATTGCCGATAACTCTTGAAAAAAAATTTTTTCGGGCGAACAAAAAAATACGTCCAGAGAGCATCATATTTAAGTTACATCGAAATCGAAGAACCCGAATAGCCCGGTTGAATTGAAATGGAAAGCATCAACTATTACAAAGGCGACAAGTGCATTTCTTTTTTATCTACTCCCTCTAACCGTTGACCATTGAGGGCCTCCGCATTACGTACTACTCGCTAAAGAAAAGATCTCGTGATTCCATTAACCTCACGAACGATATTTTTTTTAGTACTAAAATGGTCGCTGGGCTTGTTTTATATACTTTACTTTTGATGTACCCCACAGAAAAAGGTCCATAGGGCTAAGTTTTGGTGACTTGGGGGCCAGATTATTTTACCGATACAGCTCATCAGCTGTTTAGGGAAGAAATCATGCAGTATATCCATGGTTTCTCGGGTCATGTGTGACTTAGCGCCATCTTAAAACCATTTATGTGTACTATGCTTCCCAACATTTTCAAGCAAGCTTCTTTCTGTGGTATACGAAATTTGAGGAAATTTGCTTGATTAATTTCTAAGTTCCCGTAATTCTGTATTCTAGCAGATTATCTTTAGTTCGAAGTTCTAGGGTAGATACCACAATGTTGATAGGAGTTACAAAAATTAATTATCTAAAAATTATACAAATTTATTTTGAATAACTTTTTTACTAAATGAAAAAAAAAATATTTTGAAACATTTTTTTTTTGTCGACCTTACGCGCTTTTATTTTGACCTTTACGCGCTCCAGTGCTTGTCAGTTTGTGTACTGCAGCTGTCTAGTTCACAATTGTCAAATATGGCTCTGACGTACGATACCATTTTCAAAAATTATAAATTTTCCGATAGAATGATTAATTTTGCGCCACATTGTATGTAATCTCTTGCTAGATATACAGATTACCACTTGTTTTTTTTGTTTGTGCATGACATAGGTTTGTATTTTTTTTATTAACCAATAATTGCTTATGAAAAAATTTAAGTGGCAAATTATTTTCCAAAAACTAAAATACAAGCGCATCATGGCAGGCTAATTTTTTTTAGATAAGATAAGAGTTTATTAAGTAGAAAACGTTACAAAATTTATGTTATCGCACAATTTACAGAATATGATATAAATCTTAATTCTATATTACATCATTATATTTGTATATTTATCACAGGTTTGGTTTTTTAAACGATTTTTTCTTTTTTTCGAAGGAAAAAACTACTATGAAAAACCTCCGCTATACATCTTACAAGCTAGGGTTAATCTGTACGCATTTAAGTACCAGGGCCTAATTGAACATTAAGAAAGTTCAGTTATTAGTAGATTGTCCGAAAAACTGGAACGAATTTTGAATATTTTAGTCAAATTTTGTATTTGATCTGACAAAATCTTAGTTTTTGATTCATCATGAAGCTTTCTGGTGGAGAAATGCCATGGCAGTCGTAGCATCATTTTGAGTACCTTATTTTGGCAGATTTGCAGTTTCTTAACATGTGACTTTGCGATGCAGGCTAATTTATTTCAAGACAATTCCAATGTTACTATGACAACTGTTCCATAAAAGGGAGAGGAAGAGCCTTACATATCTTTCCATATAATAGAAATATTTAATGCATATAATATCTGGCTATGGCAACAATTCTGACAGCTGTAGAGTCGCCATGCCGCTTTCTCGAAATAATTATCTCAATAAGAACGTGCGATGATGTTGTGTGCCGCTGTCATTTTCAGCGTGTTTACAAGTATACCATGAAATCAGTAAAGCAAATATTTGCCACAGCACTTTAATGCATTTGCTGCATGCAACGTGCAACATGCGTGCACCAGAACTCAAAGCCATGCCACAAACAGCGATACGGTGCAAGCAATTGAATGAAATGCATTTTTGCTATTGTTACTGTTGTGGATGTAGCTACTATTTTCCTGGCAATCAACAAGGTAAATATACAAACCAACAGCCAACCAATCGCACCGAATCGAGAGCCAGACACGTGGGGATGCACAATAGCAATAATTTACTACTGCACAGACTAATTTTCATCGTTAAAACTTGACCAAAATTTTTTATATGATATTATTTGGCTATCTGGTTTTATCATAGAATGGAATCTGAGGTTTGTATTTAATATGAAAAGGCACGCACAGCCTTTAAGGGGGGCCTCTTATCAGTGGCTTCAAAAAAAGGTGTTTTTTCTCAATTTTTTTTTCGTGGCGAAAAAAGCGGCACATAGAAATAATCTTTTGCATTTATTTGGAGGCATGATGGAAGAGTAATAAATAATTTTTTTAATCTAAATAAAAAAAAAATGGCGGACATATGAGGGATCTCGCACAGCTTCTCGTTGCGCGCTAGTAAAACGACGTGTAAGATTGCGGATGTAGTTTTCACCTGAAACACAAAAGAAAAATATTGACTTATTCAGAAGGCTTTTCCGCATATACGATAATAGACTTCTCTTGTATAAAAATATGAAAAAATTAACACACAATTAAAGTGCTTCTTTCGCTATGTTTTTTCAAAAAAGGTGTTAAATAACATTAAAAAATGATTTTTTTTTTGTATTGTGTTAGTTAATTAGTTCCGCATTTTAATTATCTTTATATAGATTATCGGTTTGAAACGATAACTTTCGTAGTTTTTTTAAATCTTACACGCCATTTTCAAAAACATGGTTTTGAGAAAACGTGTTTCAAAGTTTTCAGAAGGTAGACAGTATACTCACACGAGGGACGGTACACAGGCCTGTAACTCTGAAATCACTTTGAATTCCGCTATAAAATTGAGGGCATATTCTCCTATAATATAACTATCGATTGCAGTAAAAAAAATCGATTTTTTGAAGCCGACTAGTAACAGGCCCCTCTTAATAAACATATAACTAAATATCAGAGATTAATCGTCCTCATCTATATATTTCGGAACCCGTTCAATGTCATACAAATAACTCCGATTTCATTGCTGACCGCCATGTCTGTTTTAGACAAGAGTGCCGTGAGAAGTAACGAATAAGCTTGTCTGGCAAGCTTTTAGGAATAAGTCTTGTTGTTTTTTGCAAATGGAGTGGCCTACAGTTCTATATACAATAGATGTTTTTTACGAAGAGATTTTTCGTGGCAGAAATAACATCGGAGGTTTGCCATTGTCTGCCGAGGAGCGACCGCTATTAGAAACAACTTTTGCTATCAACAGATTTTTCGTGCACGAAATTTCGAACCTGTGCACTTCCGAATGGTAATCACGAACCAACCTATTCAGCTACGGTGGCTCAAATGATGCTCTAACTCTTTTTACCAAAAGATTTTACGTTTTACTTGCAAAACATATTACTCTGTTTAGGCCGCATTTGTGTTTTGTGTTATTTGGCAAAAACATATATTCTTGGACGGTTGCTATTGACTGACTTAATACTTATAAGTTCCGTATAAGGAGTTCTAAGAAACCTCAAATTCATTTCAGTGTAACATCTAACAACAGTGCTCATTAAACCTGTTCACAAATGACTCGTTGTTGGTTTTAGAGTATTTTACAAGAAGCCTCCCATTTGGTTTAGGTTCAAGTTTTCGAAATACGGCATCGATTGCCAAACAGAAAAAGCTACTATAAATGAAGCAGCCGATTAGAAGATAGACTTTTGTTCTGACAGCCGGGTAAAACTTAAAACCCTGGGCTCACTGAGGGTACCCCTAGTGTCAGTTCAGCGAGCGCTGGAATATACTGACTTTTAGCCCTGTAAAACCTTTTAATTGAGTAGATAAAAGGCGTTCAAGGGAGCTTCTAAAATTAAAAATTCAGTAACTCTTAATTGTACGCGGTGTCTTAATCGGACGCTGGTCTTAATCGTCATCATATCGATGACGAGCCATTTTTTCGGAAAATTTTTGGAGGATATTGGTATTAATATTTCTACGATTACTCTTCAACTGCTCATCTTGCGGGAGGCTGGGATTCAAATATTCTGGCTCAAAAACTTGAATATTAGCCACCAGCGAAGTTTACTCATTAGCACACAGGTTTTTCCCTCCTTAATTCCTAAGCATCATCATTTAAATATATGTGTCAATCCTATTCAGCGCTCCTTTTTCAACCATGGAAGAACTATCAAATCTAACCGAGTTCCTTAGCTTTTTTATTTAAGTTAGTCTCTTTTTTTGATATTTGGGTAATTGCTCCCGATACTCGTATCTGCGTAGAAGTGCGACTGTGGAAAATTTGTCAATAGCGATTATACAGGTCAACGGATTGAACTTGTATCGGATTCTTAATTAAAATTCAAATTATAGATTTTTGGCTGAAATGCCTGCCTGTGCACTGCCGCCGAAAAAAAGTCGGAAAAATCACATGGCGTAAGTAAAATGTTCGGCAGTTTATTTGAGCATCGATCCATTTACCAAAGCAATTGACGCTCGGTTTGGTTATTACCCGCACAATTGATATTTTTCAGAAAAGAAGTAGCTATAGTGGAAAAGGGAGGGAGCAGGTGGGCCGATCCGGTGGGCAGCGGAGTTGTGCGAAAGCTGCATATACATATCGATTGAAGATGCTGCTTGTGTGTGGTTACGCCAGGCATTGGCCATGGTAATCGCCAATTCGTTGACTGCGATGAATGGGCCTTTCATGGCCGAAACCGCCTTCTTGTTGTTATTATTTTTGTTGCTGCTGTTGCGGATTTTTTCACGTGCCACGTCGCCATCAATATCAACAACAAAAATATCTACGTCACACCGAGCCAACATAACCGCATCACTACCCACTCAGTCGTCTTTACGTTTCCTCTTTCCCCTTCTACGATACTCTTCCTCTTTCTCCCAATCACCACAACCGCAAATGCCACATTGGCAATTTGCACTCGTGTTGAACATGAAAATAATGAAAAACAATTCGTGCGTGCGGTGAGACGACTAGGTAACCAACCGGCTCAAATACATATCTACACATGGCAGCATCCAGGCACAGCACAGCACAGCATGGCATCTGGAGAGGAGCGGCGTTGAAAGTCAGTTGCCTGAAACAGGCGCTCATAATGTGCGACCAGCAGTTTCAGCAGGTTGCATTTCCGTGTCGCGTGGACACGAAATGAAAAAATAGAAATGAAATAAAAAACAACAAATAACAGCAAAACAGTAAACACATTGAGGTAATTGTGGGAGTAGGGGCTCGCGTCATAACTGCCGCCTGATGGGCTGGCAGGAAGATGCAAAGCGCAGTTGGCAGGTGGACAATTGAATAGCCGGTGAAAATTGTTTGCCTGTGGGCATACCGAACTCTGACAGACACGCGAATGGAACAAACGGACAGACAGGTAGACAAATGCGCAGACTACGTGGCGTATGTGGAAAACGAATATATACAATATGTACTCATGTGTGGGTGTGTGTGCGCGATGATGTGATGCATTGCGTGCGAACCGGGTCAATGCAACGTGACACAGGGGCATGCATCCGGCCAGTGAGGACGACAAGCACCTCAATGGCAGCTCAGAGTAAAAAAGTTATTGTATACAAAGCAGGACGTAGGAAGATGAATAAGTGCACAAAGAAAGATATACCAGTCAGTAATTCAGTCAGTTGGTCGTTTGCTTTGGTTTATTCATTCGCTGCAAGTCAATGACTGAGATGTCTTTGTAATTCTTTGCTTAACTTTTTTTTCCCCCTCTGAGTAATATTCACAAGTTCTGGGAAAATTTTAAAGATGTATAAACATTTTATAACCTTTTAATGTATTGAATTATGGCTAAGAAATTAGATATTTCAACCCAAAACAGTAATTCGCTTTAATAAAAAATGGAAATAGTAGTAATTGTTGAAAATGAAAATCTACAAGCTTCTATTTCTGAGATACTTATTTCGTCAATAACTTTTAGCACTCTCCAAAAGGGCGGGCTCCCTAGGTCGGGAGGTCCATTGTTATACCACTAGTTTAGACTGAAATTCTCTCTCTAATTCCCAATGCAGATCAACTTCCAGTTATTACCCGATTTCAGCATAAACTAATTCCTAATGTAGTGAAATCACTTTGTATTTCTAATTCATATAAATGCGTATAATCTCGAGTCCGGGCACTTCTGAGAACTCCGGGCCCGGGGTAAAAAGTCCCCAATCCACACCCCCCTTCTCGTCGGGGCTGGGTAAAACTAATTTGAGGCAGATGGCATATGTTTTCCATGTGCTCTAAGATCACGATTTATTTGGAGGCAAAATTTAATGAAATATTACTACGGAATGTAAATCTCAAATCTTCCACAAGGGATGATAAGGGAAAGATCGGAATAACATTCAAGATTTACCTGAAAAAGTTTTTCGAATATTTCAGACTGTGACCAACAACACTTTATATATAATATATTGAATATAATAATAAAGAAATAATCATAGTTTATTGCTTTTATATCCCATATACACCCTTTCTTCAAGCATATTTTCCAAAGCTTCTCAAAATGCCCGATATACAACTTTAGAGTAAATGGAAAGATAAAACCGAATCGTGCGTCATTTCTAGTCCGTTACTGCATCGCATCACAGTAATCGTAGTCTAAGTGTGTTATTGTGATTATTTCATTTATCCGAGGTTACGTATACGCATAGCTTAATTTGGGATACATGGCGTATGAGTGATTGAAGGCTGCTTAAAATATGATTTAGTACTTGGCTGTAAGCTATATACACACGTCGTAAATATTACGTTCGCTTGAATGTAAGTTAATTGAAAGCTGCTTCAAATAAATTTTCTACTGATAACGTTAAAATTTGTAGATGGCTTAGTTCGACTTTTGTGGGAATAAACCGTGAGCCGTAATGTGTGGGTACAAAGGCATCCACTCGTTTTACTTAACTGTGCAACCCAGGTGGCTTTAGAAATGTACGAAATCAAGAAGTTCTGAAGCTGAACATCTCGTTGACTTCGTAACAGTAACAAACAATGGGGAATAGAAGGCATCAGGATAAGTTAGAATCAAATCAAAACTTCATTGAAGGGGGCAAACCAAAATTTTGGTGTTTTTCGATAATTTTTTGAACAAAGAAGGAATAATCATGAACTGTTTAAGTTTAGAGGATATTTTATTTATATTTTTAGGTTCACTTTTAAATTTTTTTGAAACTATTTCCGCAGGAGATAGTGGCGTTAGAGCGTGCTGTACGTGGACGATCGCCATCCGAGTGTCTTGCTGGTGGGAATTGCTGAAGTTGCAATTTTTCTCTGAAATCAATGTAAATTTTTTTTTATTAATACCATATTTCCTAAGAATATGAACCTAATTGTGGTAAACAAATATTGAAAATTGAATGCTTTTGAGGCACTTGAACACAAAGTAGTCTTTTTATACCATATTTTTTCATCTATTTTGCTTAAAAACCCATATTTTAAATTATAATATAATCCCAAAATTAGGTTCATATAGATTAGAATTGAATAAAGAAAAAATCCCGAAAAATTTTAGAACGATTGATCGATAACTCTTTAAGCTAGAATTTCCACCAGTTGAAAAAAAGTAGTTTCGAGAAAAACGTCGTTCTAACAACGCGCGCTATGGTGCCGAACCGACGGGCCGTCACTTAAGTGCTCACAGAATCGGGCATAATGCGAATTTCGCTTTAAAATTTTTACGACATATTCTTAAGTAGTTATACTAAAGATTTATGCAATAAAAAAATCGATTTTTTGATCGAGCTAAACCGGTTTCCCCCCGAAAGTGGGAATTTTATAATTTAAAATATTTTTGTATTTTGATTCAAGATAAACAGTTTGCTAAGTGTTTCAGTCACAAATATAACCTTTAAAAAACTTTAGGCGGAATACGATTTAGTTGCCTGCGCCAATTTAATTACGTTAAATACAAATTATTTGCAAAAATATTTTCACAGTTAAAAATCTCAATTTTCTGGTATCTGAAAAGTGAATGCACTTAAGAGTCAATGGAGTTTCATTTCATAATAAAGTCTTATTTATGTAGAAATCTTTACCGTGCCGCTAAGCCAAAACAATACCTTTACTGTAATATTGTTAATAGAATACGCCAATATTTAAACTGGAATATTAAGGTTATCTGAGTCCGTTTCTCCAAGACCTTTCAAATTTACATGCCGCTGTTCTAACGTTTCTGACAAACGAGCTGAGTAATGTATAGTTGAAGGCTTTATAGATATATATATGACGAGGGAAAGACTTTTGTCTGTATACTTCAATGGTGTTGGCGTTTTCTATATTAGCTAAGCACATTTTTCATAGGCCATTATAATAGAGTAACAATTTTCCTCCAAATTATTTATCTTCGAGTAACTCCATAAATGACTAACCCGGAATAGGATCTTTAGATATGTCTCAACCCCAACGCCACTTAGCGCATACTAAAATCTAAAAACGGTTACGTTTTTTATTTTATATTTTTTACGTATTTAAATTTTATCGATTAGAGTACATCTCTAATAACCTAATTGTTTAAATATGCAACTATGGCAAAGTATATGGTCTAATTACAGAATATTTAGTTTAGACCTTCAAATAAAATGTATAAACTCTTGAGCGTGGAAAGGCCCCGGAATTTGTTTCGATTCCTCGTTAGGAAGCCAAGCATAGATTTTTTAAGAGCTATAGGAAAGTTTTTCAAAAAAACACACGTAAAATTCAGAAAAATGCATAAAATGTTTATTTAAATCGATAGTACAGTCCATATATTTTAATGTTGGAAGATTATTTCATGCAAATGTTGACCGCGATTGCGCTTCAAACGGTCCATCCGTTTAGTCCAATTTTGGCATACTCTTTCCAATGTTTCGGCCGGTATCTCACATATAAATGCTTTAATGTTGTCTTCCAATGCGTTAATTGAAGCAGGCTTGTCTAAATATATACATGAGCTTTAACATAGCCCCACAAAAAATAATCTAAAGGCGTTATATCGCACGATCTGGGTGGCCAATTGACAGGTTCCGAACGTGAAATAAAATGTTCACCGAACTCGCCTCTCAACAAGTCCATTGTTACGCGTGCTGTGTGGCATGTGGCACCGTCTTGCTGAAACCACATGTCGTGCAAGTCAAGCTCTTGCATTTTGGGCAAAAAAAAGTTGGATATCATTTCAAGGTAGGCATTACCATTCACAGGTAGGCATACCAACTTTCCAAGAGCCCATTCACCAAAAATTCTGCGTTGCGGTAGGTCGCCCGGCTTCAATTCTTGCACCAGCTGTATTTTGAAAGGCTAAAAATGCTAAATCCTTTCGCAAAATTTTCCACGTTGTTGAGTAACAGAGGCCCAATTGCTGCGAACGGCGACAAATCGAGAATTGATGGTCATCATTAACACTGGCTAAAGCTGCGATATTATCTTCAGTTCGCACTCTAAGTAAGCGTGTTGGTGGTTTGATGTCCAATAATGTAAATTTGGTTCTAAATTTAGTCACAACAGCTCGAATAGCCGCTTCAGTGGGTCGATTAAACTGACCATAAAATGGAAGAAGCGCGCTATAAACTTTCTTAACAGAACACGCATTCTTACAATAAAATTCAATGATTTGCAAGCATTGTTCGTTTGTAAGACAATTCATGGTTGAATTATAGACCAAACTGAAGATGTTTGACAGTGAAACAAAACACGAAACTTGCGTCAGCTGTTTAAACCAACTGTTTAAAAAGATAATACCTAAAAAATCACCCGTTACATACACCACTGATGAACAACAAAGGCACACAGCTTTAGCAGCACTACTTGGTAGAAAACATCTATTAGTGAGGTAAAGTCGGTTAGGTTCCATAAATTGATACAAAGTTATATTGGCCGATTGGCCTTTATAGGAGACAGTTGGTGTAGTTGGTATGCTTGAAATTATTTATAAACACTAAACGGCATAAGGTTTGCAGTGGAGCTTAAACAAAAATCGCACTTCATAAATTGTTGCATGTTTTATTTGCAAAAACAATTAACATCCGTTACAAACGCCAAGACAATATAATAGTCAGTTCAAGAACTATGCAGACATTTGATTACAAAGAACAAATACGAACAATAGTACTCTTAAATACTCGCATGTCCTACACAACTCACAATGTGCAAATCTTCCACTAGAAGATGAAGTGGAGATGCTGGGTCCCCAGAGGTATCGTAATTATCAACAAGAAAATTATTTCCTACATCTTCGCAGTCGAGTGTGTGTATGCCCCGAGTACAAAAAATGAACGCATTGATTCCCAAGTGCGATGTGCAAAAATGTGAGAATTATGTCTTAACTGACTTGTTTACATGCACTTTTCCAACGATTTCAAAATATGTTCTTACTTTTTCAGTTGAGCTAAAGTGCAAGCAAGCCCTTTGTACTGGTGTATTTGCAGTTTCTATGTAATTCAGTTGTTTTTTATTTGTTGTTGAGAAATATGCAATAACAAAGAATATGCTTAGGGCAGCGCGAGGGGGAAATTGGAAAAGTCGCTTCAACAAATCAAAGACGGAATTGAAAACCTTGAAAGTATGAGTCACCGAAATCGAAGAGCAAGAATTGGCGGATAGAAAAAAGTTCGGAGGCAAACTAAAAAACGGTCAGCTAAGCTGCTAAAATTGAATGCTGCCTGAATATTGCTTAAAGAGGATAGAAACGCAAATTTAAAAGACATGCTGGAGCTGGCAGACAAACAAATAAAGAAACAGACTGTAAAAGCCGGCCAAATGAACAAACAGACAACGGTGAAAAAAACAGATCTCAAGGGATTCACAGCAGCCGAAGGAGAGATGCCACGAATTCGAAATAGCTAAGCAGTTGATGGTCGTTAGTGCTTCCTGTTACAAGCGAAGTTATGCGAGTCCAGTAGCACCAATGAACTACCAAGTATATATAGAAAAATAAAAAACACGAATACAAATAAACTAACAAACAGTTAGCCAGACCTTCGCAGACTGAGTTCACACTATCCGACACCGCAGACGCAGCTGCCTGTGGCATTACGTGCCTTGCCATAAACAACAATGGTGGCGTTAAAGGAAGTGGACGCACACTCACATACATACATGCATATATGTATGTATGTATGGGTTCGTAAAAGCAACAGCCAACTAAATGTGTTAGTCAGTAAGTAAAAACTTGCATTCGTTCACACTTATCATATGCCTAGGTGTACTTTTTGAATTATGAAGGCGTCGACCCAACGGCGGTTGTTGTTGATGTTATTGTCGTTTGTTACTTCACTGCTCCGCTTGTTTGTCTTACATGAGATTTTTTCGTTGTAAAGTCTGCGCACTTTGACTATTTGTGTATGGCGGCAACAACAACAACAATAGTAAACGCAAGACGATTGCATAAAGAACACGCAGCGTCGACTTTGCTTCGGACATACAAACATACATGGTTTGGCCACGTCTGCTGCTTCTACTCTTCTACTTTTATTCTTTTCGCCATTTTGTGCTTTTAGTTCTGCTGCTGCTACTGCTGCAACATCTGTCAACACACGACATGTCGACAGCTGGGCAACGCATGTTGTCTACATTAAAATGCACTCACTCAGTCGCATCGCATTTGGTTGGCATATCAGAAGTGCGGAGTAAAGAGCAAAGCAACGTGTTGGCGCCGGTGTCAGCCTTACAAATACACAATTGTCAGTTATTATTGGAAAAAAAGAGGGAAAAGAATAAAACTATTGCAGTTTGTGTAGTGTTAGCGAACAGAACTTTATTCGTAAGTGTTGTTTGCCAACGGATTTGCAACGAGATGCTTCAGCTTCAGCAACATCACGCATTAGCAATACGCATACGCACACACATTAGAAGTTGCAAGCACTTGATGCTAGAATATTGATACTAAATGCTAACATTTTAGAAATTGCTGGCAATCCTTTTAGACGTTTTAAAGCTTGAGCATGACTACTATTCGACTGGTTTCGGGTGCAATGCCCACTGTGGACCAAATGAAGAACGATTTTTACACTAGTCTAATAAAGCGCGTAAGTCGCTTTTACTTTCTAGTGCAAAATGTTGCTAGTTAAAACAGCAAAAGACCACTACAAATCTCCAAGTTTTAGTTTTACGTAAGGCCAAAGTACTTCATTTCAGTTTCTGTTAAGCGTCTCCAGGTGGTACACGGCCTGCCACCCACTATCCGGACAGCTTGTTGGGAAGGGTTCCAACGCAGGGCAATGTTGGCATCACTTTTTCTAAGCGTATGTCCTATTCATTGCGATTTCCTTTTTCAAATCTCAGTCGAGCTGATTAGCTGTCCAAGCTGTCCTAGCAGGTCCAAGTTGGATACTATAAGGGGCTAAAAAATTCGGAAAATGCGCCACAGGCAGCAGTTAGTAAACGCTTAAAGCCGTCTCGTGATTGCCGCGGTTGCTTTCCATGTAGTGAAACCAGTATTTTTTTCATAGAATATAGAAAATAAGGAGGCACATTAGGGCGGGTCGATTTAAAAATCACTTATTGGTCTGTGTAAATCGTATTCTAGGGATCAAAATAAGAAACTTTGCCTAAGGAACCATACCTCTAAAACGAATTCTGATGTCCTCCAATTTGGGTCGAACGAAAAACCCCACTTTGACCCATTTAGAGTGCTCCAATCGAGTCCAAATGTATGACCGACCCCCACTAACTTTGGACGGCCGATCCACCCATGCCAGTGGCACATCCCCTGGAACTCCTCTGGGGGGTTCCCCATACAATCATTTCAAAATATCACCATTTTTGCCCTTTACATGAGAAAAGAAACTAAAAAGTTCGACCCAAATTGGAGGACATCAGAATTCGTTTTAGAGGTATGGTTCCTTCGGCAAAGTTTCTTATTTTGATACCTAGAATATGATTTTCACAGAGCAATGGGCGATTTGTTTGCCTCCCCACAAATCGACCCGGCCTAAGGCACATACATAGTTTACCAAATTGTAGTATCAATCATTTTTTTTTTTTTTTCATTTTATGCCAACGCAAAGCTCACAATCTTCATTTTTTATGAAATTCTTAGACATTACAACACATTTCACCACTATGAATCGCTGGTACAAAGAGAACTTCGATCTTTTCAGGATGAATTTCGTGAAGACCATCTAAAAGCCGTTGTTTTGTAGATTAGATTTTTGGGGAGTTGGACAAGTCCAAACACTCAGTCAGGAAAAGAATTGTACAATACTACACCCCGATAGATTACAATGGCAGGAATATAGAGGCAGGATAGATCGAATGTGGATGGTAAGATTGAAAATTTGGTTTGCAGTTGCTCTTCCGCGAATCTTTTGGATTCATTGATGAATCTCAAAAAGTCCGGAAGAGGAAGAGCATGAACTTTATATATAATCAGTACATCGCACCCCAATAGCCTTGGTCTGATTCTAGAAAACACCGGACAATTTCAGTAAAAATACTCGACAGTGTCCTCATTTTCACGGTAGGGTAGGCGTATTGGGTTGTCAATGATTCTCATGGTAGCCATATGCGGACCACATGCGTTGTGCCCTGTGATTACACCCACTTGTAGTCTAAGGACCTTCGTACTAAGTTTTGGGAGAAAGGTCGCTCATTTTCTATTTCATTCTTTCACAAAGCACTTGGCTGCTCTGCAGGAGCCCAACTCAGAACAACGATTTCTATAAGTAGACCTCATGAAGTCATCAACCCATAGCTGGATCGATGCAGAATTGACACCTAAAAGGGGTTTAGAGCCAGGTGGTATGCTTGCAGAGCCTTCATTAGCCAGTTTATCAGCAAACTGGCTCCCTACAATACCGAATATCCTTTCACCGCCTAATTTCGAAGAGCAGCGTGAGTTAGCAAGAATCTAAAAACAGTTAGTTCGGTCTGGAGCGGTACATAACCATTGGTTTACCGCCGATGACGAAGCATTCACTAATCAAGACAATGCGAGCTCTCACGTATCAACTCACACAAGAGAGTTTTTAAGTAGTTAAAACATCGAACTAATTCACTTTACACCCCTGATTTTGCACATAATGATTTTTGATTTCTTTTTGTTTCCAAAAATCAAAAATAAGATGCGAGGTGAACATTTTTCAAGGCCCGAAAATTACGGCTGTAATTTGATATTATTATTGTAGGATATCTCGAAAGAACATTATTACACGCAAAAATCGATTAATAATTGGCGCGCACATTTCTTTAATATATTTGGCCAAGTTCCTCCTCCTATTTGTGGCGTGCGTCTTGCTTTTGCTCCATAAATGGAAGGATACCCTACCTTATGCCACCTCCGAATGGCAGACGGTTTTTTATGAGGGGCTTTTTCATGGCAGAAATATACTCGGAAGCTTGCCATTGCCTGCCGAGAGGTGACAGCTATGAGAAAAACTTTTTCTATTATAATTTTGCACAGAGATTCAAACCTAAGCAATCCCAAATGGTAGTCACGCACCAACCCATTCGACTACGGATCACTACTCAAACCCAAAAAAAATGTAAGCTGTTAAAGCGAAAATCACCTACCCATTCGAAAGATAGAGTCAGAAGCCGTCAGCAAGCTTTGTATTCAAAAAGAAAAATTTGTAATATATTTGGAGGCGAGTCGAGAAGGGCACATAAATTAAATCCTATTCTGTTAATAGGGGCAACATTTTTTCTTCTTTTCGTAAATTTTTATTTTTTATTTTAAAAAATTAAATTAGGTTATTTAGGCGAGTTAGCTTTTTCTACAGAGTACTTAGCCATATTTAGCCACAGACGTCCTGTAATGTTTTAAATTATTAAAAAAAATGTATTGTTTAAATTTTAAATATATTTATTGAAATAGTATCATTTCAAGCTAGGCATCCAGCTTGTGAAACGATTATTTTCTTTCTTGTGTCTTACATACTACGTACAAGCGTTTTTATGGTAATTTTTGTCAATGCAATCCAATAACAATTTTTCGGTGTTTACTTGTGTAATATGATTCTAGCATTCACGCGCCGCACATAAAATAATTACGTTAGCTATGTTTGCGTTTACTTTCAAGTGTAATGAACCTTTTAAGAAATATGATACTCTATTTAAATGGCACAGCACAGTGAATGCATAAGTGGACAATAATTGTGGTACCGTGTCGTAGATTCGCCTTGCTGGATCGTCTTCGTTTAAAATGGGTGGCATGGCGAAGCCAGCATTGACGCAGTATTTTTAAACACCATGTTTCTAAATAGCTCACACAACTCAATAGTCCACCATGCACGATACTCCTCACCAACGCACAGGAGATCAAAGATCGTATGGAGAATTTTTCTCCTCAAGGCCCCCAAAACTTTCTCATCTGCTATTAACATTGTCCATGATTCTGCGCCATATAGGAGGAGGAGAATGATGAACGTGTTATAAAATGTCAGTTTGGTCTTGCCTAATGAGCCCAAAGTAACACCGATGGGAAAGAGTTATTCTCCGTTTGATCCTCAGTTTTTGTTGTTGATGCTGGTCTCAAGGTAGAATAAGTCCTTCATAACTTCATAACGAATTGCTCGTTGTCAATACTGACATATACAATGTGTAGTCCAAAATAAACAAGACTGAGCTAAAATAGAAACGACAGGAGCTTTCTTCTGATAACTTCGAGTTTATTTTTTCAAAATAGCTCCTTCTGGACTCGATACACTGTTTTGCCCGATCTAAAAGCTTTTCAAAAGAGTGTTTCAGGTCATTGACCGGAATGTCCTTCAGGATGTCGGTACAAGGTTTTTGGATAGCCTCTATGGATGTAGAACGCGCTTCTTTCATGGCCAACTACAATATTCCGAATAGGTAGAAGTCACAGGGAGCCATACCAGGTGAATACGGTGAGTGATTGATGGTTAAAATGCGATTTCTAGTCAAAAAGACAATCTCAAGAGTGGATCGATGAGATGGTGCATTATTATGCAATAAGCGCCAGCTTCCTCCTTCGCGGTATTCAAGGCGAATTCGTCGAATGCGATAAAACAAACACTTCAAAACGCCAAGATAGAAAATTGCATTGACGGTTTGGCCCGTTGGCACGAACTCCTTGTGGACAATTCACTTGGAATCGTAAAAACAAATGAGCATCGACTTGTTTTTTGACTTCTCCAAACGCGATTTTTTGGGGTGGTGGCTCGTCAGAGGGCTTCCATTCGGCACTTTGATGCTTAGTTTCAGGTTTATGTTGGAAAAACTACGTTTCGTCACCAGTTACAATATTGTAAAGGAAGTTCTCGTCTTTTATCGCCTCTTTAATAAAGTCTTTCGAACGTTGAATTCTGAGCAATTTTTTCCTCTCAGTTAACTTGTGCGGAATGAAACTTGCACAGACCTTTCGTAAGCCCCAATGATCAGTTAAAATGCCATAAATCGATGTTTTGGAGATATTCAACTCCGATTCCATGTATATCAACGATGATTTCGGTTTACTTCTGATAAATTTACAAACAATTCCGGTGGTGTTTTCGGTGATTACTGATTTTGGGCTGCCCGTATGTTCATTGCCTCACAACCATCTCTGAAACGTGTAAACCAGTCATGAACTCTGGCACGAGATAGACAATTATCGTCATAAACTTTTTTTATCAATTCATATGTTTTGGTGAAGGTTTTACTTATTTTAAAACAAAATTTGATATTAGTTCTTTGTTTGAAACTAATTTTTGTACCGATGACACAAACATACTGGCACTTTAGACGCAATAACTTCGCTCCCAGTAACCGAATGTCACCAAACTTTCACTAGAAGTGAGCTAAGGATGTAACTTCCAACGCACTAACTCATTAAAAAGATGGCGCCATCAAAAACCTTTTTATTTAGGTGAAGTCCACACCTTGTAGTCCGAGATGCAAAGACACCTACTTTCCAACAAATAAACAGAACCATAAATTTGAAACCAATGTCAAATACTCGTAATAGTACAAATAGTTGATTAATTAAGCGTTGCGTAAATTGCCCGTAGCGTACCGTTTCGAAGGTTGAATTCGGTAATACAGATTTCATACTCGCTACTTAATCTAGCGTTTGGATTTTAATCTATGTATTTGTTCGACTTGGACAGTTAAAATAACATCCGCGAAGTGTCAAGATATTTATTTTATGGTTAGACATTTCCAAAAGGAGTCGCTTTTTAGTTGAGCACCGAAGGCCCAAGCAGCTAGTGTGCTCTTTTTTTTTAAGTTAGTGTAATATTTTATATTATTCTAATAAATAGTAATAATAATAATAATAGCTGAGCAAAGTTAAAAAATATGAAAAACACTCAAGAATCAAACAATCAGCCGAAACAGGAGTGCCATTTGACCACCTAGAAGACGCGGTTCGACTCCTTTAGAATATTTATTATGGAGCACCTTTACAAAAAAATATTACGGCAATTACCCAAAGACGATCCAGTTGAATCATGAAATCGCAGATTCCATTGATAAGATAAATATCGAAATTCCTTAAAATCTACTAAGAAATTGGGGTGATAGATTGTAAAGCCAGCCATGTTTATACGTACTATATATACAAGGTGAACGATATTAAGTGTTACCTATTCAAAACACCATAACTTTTTTGTGTGAAATTAGTTTTTATTGATTTCAAAGACAAAATTGTTCAAAAATGATTACAATTTTAACATATAGTACATTCACTTTAGCTCGATATGACCACCTTTTGCGTTGACTATAGCCTTCAAACGGTCAAAAAATGAGTTGCTTGCTGCACGAATGTGATCTTGAGGTATTTTGGCCCATTCTCGTATAATCGCTTTTTTCAGCGCATCCATACTGGCATATTTCTTAGTCCTCACCTTGCTCTCCAAAATGGACCAGGTGGAATAGTCCATCGGATTTGCGTCTGGTGAATTCGAAAGCCATTGTGTAGACGAAATGAAGTGTGGAACATGATTTTTTAACCATTCTTGGTTCACACGAGCTTTATGAGACGGTGCCGAGTCCTGTTGGAACGTCCATGGTCTACGACCGAAATGTTTGCGTGTCCACGGCTCTAAAGCAGCTTCTAAAACATTTTTCCGATAATAAGTCGCATTCACTTTGACACCAGGCTCTATAAAAACGATTGGAGAGCGTCCATCAGCGGTCACTACGGCCCAAACCATTACTTGCGATGGGAAATTGCTTCGTATGAGCGTTCGGTCAAGTAAACACGATCGTTTTGAGTGTTTATGAACTGCTCAATTGGGAAATTTGTTTCATCAGGAAACACAATGTTAGGAAATTCGCCACGTTCGTGCAAGCGCAACAACTCTTTTGCTCTTTCGCACCGAACTTTTTTTTGCTGGGGTGATCGTGTGCTTTTTGGAACTTGTAAGCCTTCTCCTTGAGCTCATTTTTCAATATGCGTCGAATGCTGTCTTGCGATATTTTCAGTTCTTTGGCTATTTTTCTTCCACTTCGACGTGGATTTCGTTCAAGTCGAGCCATCACTTTCCGAACCATTTCTGGCGTTGCTGTGGTTTTTTTTTTGGGTCCACCTCCATATCGTTTTGCAATGCTATCAGTATCATTGTCACGTTTTATAGTGCTGGTTGTGATTTTCCAGCCAAATATAACACAATCACACTATTACGTTTAAATTGCATCACAGAAAAAAAAAATGCAACAAAACTGAGACGCCTGTATATATACTTATACTTATAGAGCTTACACCCTCCTACTCTTATTTGCGGTGCGCGTTTTGGTGTTTTTCTACAAACGGAGGAACCTGTAGCTTTAAGCCTGCTCCGAACGGCACATGATTTTTTACGAAAAGCTTTTTTTATGGCAGAAAAATATTCGGTGGCTTGCCATTGCGTGCCGAGTGGTCGACCCTCTATCATTTGATATTTCAGGCCGAATGGTATTCACGCACCAACCCATTCGGCTACGACGACCGGCATGTTTAGGGACAATAAAAAAATCAGTGAAGAATATTCATGCATCTTTTTATTTATAGCCGAATATGGACTGCCCATAATCTATTGAAACCATGCCCTCTCACATATACACTGCACTTCAAGTATATTTTTTTGATATTAAAACTTAAAGAAATATTGCAAAATTTCAGCCCTTCTGTATATAGTTCCGAACAAGAGCATTCTTGTTGTTGGACTCAAGGCGTTGGCATACATTTGTAGTGATGTACAGCATTGGTGCGAACATCCTTAGCTGGTTTGTTTGTAAAAAAGCAACTAAAAACTCCAACTGAGTGTACCGTAACATTGGCGGCAGCTGCTGTTTGGTAGCTGCGATACAAATTTATTGTTGCAGATTTGTTTATGCAACCATGTCTTAGCTAATATAACTTTGTGTAAGTGAGTGTACATAAAAACTCTTCTATGCCCAAATGCCTATACCCAAAGCACACTCGTTTCTTTATCTACCTAAGCAGTTCAAATATTAAGAATGTAACCTATATACTCAGTTATTTTTAAGTTTTCACACTTATCTTTAAGGAACTTCACTTTACTGAATGTTTGGTTTTGCTCTTTTTATTCAGCGCATCATGGACTCCGCCGAACAGGCCGCTCTTTCCGAATTGGACTCACAGAATTCCCACAGCACTTCAGCGACGGCAAATAATCAACATTACGATGCACGTCGCATTAACGAATACAACTCGGATGGCAAATTGGCCGATGGCGCACGTCACATGGATATACGCTTTATGCGCCGATTTGAGCGTTTACCAGTCAATCTCAGTCTTAGTTCGATTTTAGTACCGAATGGAGTTTCAATGGACGATGGCGATGTAAAGGCTGCACTGCAGTGGAGTGCGCATCTGGATCCACTCTTTCAAAATAATCTCGAACGTGACCCTGCGCTATCTTGGCAATACTTTGGCTCATCCACCGGCTTCTTACGGCGTTTTCCCGGCACCGCTTGGCCACCTGAGGGTTCGAAAGGTAGCAAACAGATACATGATTTTCGTGCGCAAAATTGGTTTGTGCAGGCTGCATCGTCACCAAAAGATATTGTAAGCTTAGAGCCATATTTTGAAATCCATAATTTCTAAATTTATAATTTGCACTTTCAGATGATCTTACTGGACTCTTCGTCCAGTATGTCGGAGAAGTCTTTCGAACTTGCCACAGCTACGGCTTTTAATATACTTGATACGCTAGGCGAGGATGATTTTGTAAATTTAATCACCTTTTCGGAGGATGTCAAAACACCAGTGCCGTGCTTTAAGGATCGTATGGTTCGCGCTACCCCGGACAATGTACAGGAGATAAAGTCTGCAGTGAAGGCCATCAAACTTCAAGATACAGCTAATTTCACAGCTGGCCTAGAGTATGCCTTTAGTCTGCTTCACAAAGTAAGATACATCCACTTTATTTCATTTACTTTAGCGTTTTCATTGCACGTTCATATTCATACCCTGTATGCGATCCTTTATTTAATATACTAGAATTTTCTTTTGTAGAAATATTGAAATAAATCTCAATACTTCGAGTTTTTTTTATGATTTTCATCCGGCACTCATTTGTCCACCTTTCTTCAAACTTTACGCCTTTTCTGAAAGTTCGTAATTCGTATTCACTTCCGGTCCCATTAAGTGCGCCTTGAAATCAAACAAACCGCTTGGTTTATATTCAATAAACAATTTCTTACGGCAGTATGCAAGCGGTAGAGCTCTGACTGTACCCTGACTATATTACCGTTCACGTATAGATCTCCTACTAGAAGTAAGGTTCCTAATAACTTCACAGTCTCGAAAATTGCTGAAAATACGCCACCTTCTATCCTGTCAGCAAAATTTTACTCGCACAGATACATATGTGGAGGCGCTTACTCAGTTTCACTGATCTAAGGCGAGCCTTCGTACAATAACTCTATAATAGATAATAAGTGAAAAAACTTTTTTGTGGAAGACTATAGAAACCTAGCATTTAGATTAAATTAAGCTAGAAGGAAAGAATTTATGGTGATTCCAATCTGTTATATCGAAAAATTCAGTACACCTCGAGGAGGACTGATTACATCGTCCCAAAGGCGACATTCAATAGGAATTTTGCCTTCCATCACGGGAGGAATGGAGTAAGAGACATTCACACACTTTCAAACAATTTTGCCAGTACAGTCAATATAAAGGGTTGAAAAATAGATTGTGGTTTCGGAGCAGGAATTTAATCAACTAGACTTAGAAAGGAAAAATATGTGCTTCTTCTTATAATAATATTTACAGTGTCTTCCAGGCGGAAGTATTGGCAATAGGGGGGGCTTGTAGGCTGCTAATCGCAAACTGTTCTTTTAAGGACAAAATTACTATTCTTTCGGATAGCCAAGCTGCAATCCAGGCAAAGGATTTTACCATAACAATTTCTAAACTGGTGGAACAAAGCAAGAATAGTCTTACCACCTTGAGTAAAAACCATAACGCTACCTAAGTCTGGATCCGAACTGACAAGAGGAGGATTTGTCATGAATAACATTCTTCCAGAATCGGTATTCACACCACTGGATGCAATCAAGAATTCAATCTACTCAAAATACCTTCCAATCGCGGATAGGAGATGGAAAGGTCAGACGACATGCAAAGTTAGAAGAACGTTATGGTCCACCTACAACCATAAATAATTGTCAACATTGATAAATATGAAGCGAAGGGATGCCTGCAGACTCACGACAGTGCTAACTGGGTTTGGTTCATAGGAGAGCACGTAGCACAGTTGTAAACAACCGGAGAAAAAGGAAACTATCTTCCACTTCCACTGTTAATGCCCTCGTATGTTAACCCTTGGCAAACCGCCTTTTGAAAACCTCGAAGAGCTGGCTGATATACACTTAAATAACCATATAAAGTTTCTCAATCTCACAGAGAAGATATAGTGGAGAAGGAATAAACCATTTTACCTTGTTGGTAGCAAGAATGTGGAAACAAAATTGTGGAAGCGCTAATTGGATTCAAGGAAAAATCTTACTTTAATCAACCACCCATACAAGTCGTATGGTATCCCAGAGCTGGAAGCTTTTACAGGGTTTGATTGAAAAGTAGTGAGCCTTCCCGCGCGGAGCGTCTGCCAAGCGATCAACCGAATCGGCTGGTGGGGGAAAATGATCGTTGGACCTTCCCCTTCCACTAGAAACCGGTCCCAGTTTGCTGGCAACAGCGGTGCAGTCAACATCGCTCCGCGCGTGAAAACTGTTTTAAAAGTGTGTTAGGATTTTGCAGTGGCGAAAATGCAGCGATCGTTGGAGCAACGTTACTCGCTCATCACGTCGAAGACGAACAGCGATCTGGAAGGCCTTCGACGACGCAAACAGACAAAGATGTGAACCGGGTTCGTCAATTTTTGAACATTGACCGGGCATTTTACAAAGAAGTGCTCCTTCGAATGAAAAACTGCGTCGCCCGGGTTCGGCCCGACCTCGTCAACAATTGGACCCTTCATCACGACAATGCGCGGGCGCACACTGCCTTCCTCTGCACCTCTGCATTGGCCAAGATGGGGGTTCCGGTGCTTCCCCACCCTCCCTACAGTCCAGACCTGTCCCCTCCGGACTTCTTGCTCCCGTGCCTGAAAAGAAAGCTGAAGGGGAGGCGTTTCGACTCCATCGAGGCGATCCAAAAAACTGTTTCCTGCAGCGGAAGGACCGCTACCAGCGGTGTATTGACGCTCAAGGGTCCTATTTTGAAGAATATTAGTTGTATAAGCCAAAAGGTTTATTAAAACTGCTTAAAAAAGTAAGGCTCATTACTTTTCAATCAAACCCTGTATTATTAGCACAAACATGAAGCGCGTTGACATTGCACAGTAGTGGAGAAAGTACCTGACTAGTACCCGTAGTTTCATACCCCAATGTGTCACTTTTATACATTGCAATGTCTTTACTATTCCATAGATTAGTAATTGATTTCAATGGGAAAAGGCTGAAAATTTATTTGTGTAATTGGAATAACCCATCAGTACATTTATTATTTTTATTTGTTGTTGTCGCGCTGATTAGAGGCGCATGGTGTTAAAACAAAAGATTGCCAATGTTTTCGATTATTCGCTTTTGCCTTTATCTGGGACCATGCTAGGTTTTCCTCGACACATAAAAACTCGTCGAAAAGGTTAGGTTGTCATGATACTATAAGACGTTTTCTGCGCTGATGTCTTTGATGGTTCCAGTCTAACGCCGTTCTGCTTATTACATTAGCTAATTTGAGGATGGTGTGCCCAATCCGTCTCCATTTACGTACCCGTATTTCAATAGCGAGGGCTTTTGTCCGCATCTCGCGAGGAGTTGTTCATCCGAAATTCAGTTGTCAGGCCTAACAAATGGTTGTGAGCTTTGTGTGGTACATGCTGCTACAAGCCAAGTTTCACAACCGTAAAGAAGAACTGACTTTATATTCGAATTAAAAATCCTTACTTTTGTGCGTTTTTTGTTTTGTGAGAAGGAGCCTCAGTACCTTTACTTGGATTAAATGAATCATTATTTTCATCCGAGGTGGTATCTGAACACTCTGGAAAGTGTTTATTCAGAAAAAAATCAAGGGTTTCCCTTTTCTTGGTGGTTCCGGATTCATCTTACCTGTGTGCGAAACTACCCTGGAGAATAAATCTTAAACTTTTTACAGTACCATAAAAATATCTCCAGCAACTCACTCTTCTGCTTCTTTAGACGAATAATATTTGTTCGCACTATTGCCAGGGGAGCTTACGACCTATCCTTTTGCCTTGTGAATTGATTAGGCAAGAGAAGTACATAAATATAGCTGCTTTAATACACTAACCAATTTTTTTATTTAAACATCAATTTGCGTTATTTTAAAACTCAGACAACTAGTTTTAAATTCTACTAACATTTCATCATTTCTATTGGTTCAGTTTGTTTACACGCTCGCTTGCTTACGCTTTATTATTTATTTAAACGGCAACATTAGAATATTTCTCATCGTTCACAGTTCTTCCCTATATTCCATTTCTGAATTAATTCAATATTTTTTCTTATCTTCAGTACAACCAATCTGGTGAAGGCAGCCAATGTAATCAGGCTATTATGCTGATCACCGAAAGCACATCTGAGACCCACAGCGACATAATCAAACAATATAATTGGCCACATATGCCCGTACGAATTTTTACGTATTTAATCGGTTCCGATTCGAGCAGTCGCAGCAATCTGCATGAAATGGCTTGCTCTAACAAGGGATTCTTTGTGCAAATCAATGATATGGATGATGCACGCAAGAAGGTCATCGACTATGCTCTGGTAATGGCACGTCCGATGATAATGTATCAGGCCGATCATCCTGTGCACTGGAGTCCCGTCTTTGTCGCCGGCAAGACAGGTGGTTTGGCTCGCGACTCCGACTACCAGCGTCGGCTGGTGACGACAGTTTCAACTCCGGTCTTCGATAGACGAAACCATTCGGTGCGTGTGGCTAATTTACTCGGTGTTGTAGGCACCGATGTGCCCATCGAGGAGATACGTAAAATGATACCGCAACATAAACTGGGACCGAATGGATATTCGTTTATCGTTGATAATAATGGGCGTGTACTGTATCATCCAGACTTGCGTCCATTGAGTGATGGTAATCAATATATAGATCAGTTGCGGCCGCGGTACACGTCGGTCGACATAACGGAGTTGGAACTGCCGGAAACCGAGGTGGGCAATGAGCATGAAATTGTCGAAATGAATAAGAATCTGTTGTATGATGTGAGTAAAGCAAGAGAAGATCAG
Organism: Anastrepha obliqua; assembly: GCF_027943255.1. Classification (NCBI taxonomy): domain Eukaryota; kingdom Metazoa; phylum Arthropoda; class Insecta; order Diptera; family Tephritidae; genus Anastrepha; species Anastrepha obliqua. The sequence continues at coordinate 39,527,228 of NC_072896.1, forward strand.
ATGCAATTTTTATGTAATGAGAATTATATAATGAAAATATTTAATTGGCAGATGCGCAGCGATATGCTCTTGCCCAAGGAAGGTGAAACCGAATTCACCATATTCAATCACTTTGATGGCATGAAACGTGTAGCGGCGCGTACGCAAAGGTAAATAACGGAATCAACTGAATATGTACTTAGGGTACAAAAGGGTACAATTTAACAGTAGTAGTAAAATTTCTGTTATTCCACCATTTACATCAGTGAGCTAATTCATTTTTGTGTCTTACCCCTTTCAGGTATTTTTATGGACCTATTGACGATACGCCCTTCACCTTAGCTGTTGTACTCCCCGAAAAATATGGCAGCCATGAATTGGTCTCCCAACAGGAAATACGGCACTCGCGCAGAAATGGTGAGAGACACATAAATAGTCCAGCTTTTGTTATTTACATTTAAACTTCATCTTTCCTCATAGTGACCGAGTACTTCAAGGGAGAAAATTGGCGCGTACATCCCGATTGGGTGTATTGTGAGTACAACAGTGTTAGTGATCTAGAGAAAGAGCGTGAAAGCTCGGGCGAATCTCTCTCAGCCTCACGTGAACAAGAATTAAGTTTTGGCTCACCCGAAGAGCAGGTGTTACATTTCTTGGGGCGTGCAGGTCGACCTGGCTGGAAGTGGATGTCGGTAAGCAAATTGGAAAAAGGCACTAGATTGTGTACAGATCCAAAGAGCATTTCAGCTCATGTTGAGTTTCTTATTTCACTCTAATCATTCAACATGTCGCTCTTTGATTTGGAATAAATTTTCTATAACTTCTGCCTTTTTATTTTTAACAGGTGCGCCCGAAACCACCGCAACCACACCACGCCATGCATGGTGCGACACCTGTCGGCCATTTCGCCCAACATCTAAATAACGTACAAGGATCTCGCAAAGCTGAACCATACTTTTGCGATCGAACCTTGGTACAGAGTTTGGTGCGTGACGCTATGGTAACAGATGGGCTGGATCGAAATTCCACAGCAACTTCAAATGGCAAAGAGGATAAACAGTATGTGTCCGGGGACCACGCTGTGTGGAAGCATGAAATATCGCGCTTTTACATTACTATTTTCATTTTTATTTTCTCTTACTCTGCACAATACAAATGCGCTAAAATATAATTTAATCGAATGCGAGCCGTCACATTTTATCAAATGATAATGATCGCCCAATTAAAAAGGGATTGAAAGCGCTTATTTCTGAGAAAATGCTCTAGGTGCTCTACGTTTAAATTCTAGTCTCTCGTAAATAACTCTGCTAAGGAGAAAAAGATGTTACGATTTCACTACATTTTCTTCCATACATCAACCATAATAGTAAATGATGCTGAGCCTGCACTGCATGGGCTCCTATCAGATGGCACAGAAGCTCTTTTAATTGTATTCGATTCACACCACGCCAGAAGGGCTTTAGAATGTTTCAAATCCACGCTTACTTAGCTGGAATGACTACCACTTGCCTTGTGTGAAGCAATCACATTGGAGATGTTCCGTATATTGGAGGTGTCCTTTAATGTGAATGCAAGTTGGTTGCTCGTCAATTATTCGTATTGGTTTCACACCCAACTGCATCTCATACGTTTTAATTCAGTGGATTAAGGTCTGGGGAGTTAGGCGGCCTCAAGTTCGGTGTTATGTGGTCATGGAAACTTTCTCCCATTCACTCTTGTGTCGCCATCGCTTTGTGTGAAGGAGCAAAGCTTTGCTAAAAGCTGTATGGACTGTCCCCACGTACACTATCAACCCAGGATTACTCTACTGTCTCTAGTACCTCGATATATGCCGCAGAATTCACTCGAAATCCTTGAGTAAAGAAGTCTGGTGATATGGCATGTCCTTGGTTGCTCACAACACCTAAAGCCATAACAGTGGCTGGAAGCTTCGTTTGCATGACAACAGGGTTCCTGGGATTGGGACATAGCCATTGTCATTTCTGCGGTTCGCCTTTTTCTTTGAAGGACACGTGGCAGGTTCCGCGGAGTTTTTGCGTTTTGAAGCAGATTCTGCATTGCTCCCTGATGCTTCCAATTCGGCATGGACCTTATGAAAGAATGAACGGGCGCACTTAAAAAATGTTAGAGTTTTCTGGGTATGACTTACACATATAACGACGGTAACTTCATGTCTCTTCATTTCTTGAGTTAAGTTGTAGTCTTATCTGAAAAATAGCAAACGAAAAATAATGGTTTCGGAAAGTTATAACCACATATGTACATACTTTCGATCGTTCATCGCTAACTTTATTGTTATCTCTCGTAACAGTCGATGTACAAACACGTGCATATCATCACAAATCATAGTCAAATAAGTCCACACAGGGTCAATTAAAAAAAATTCACACACATTTCGTGCTACTATACAGTCAACTCAAAAATAAGTTATGGATTCTAGTATGACAGTCGCTTTTAGCAGTGATTACTCTATGCAAAACCGTTGCACTTATCATAGACTCCGTAGGCTCTTTGGTGAAACAAAAATGCTAGGTGAAGATCCGAATTTCTATTATCAGGAATCTTGTCACGAACTGTTGTAGAGTAGCTTGACATCTCAACATAGCGAAATTTTTCGTCGAGTTCTCCATATGAAATAGTTTGATTGCAGCTATTTTGAAAATTTGGAAATATATTTGACAAATTTTAATATAACAAGGGCACACATGAAGAAACAAAGAGAAACGAAATTGAAGTACGAATATAAAAGTTGTTGAGTAGTGAATAACGGGAAGTGTAAATCTGGGTTAAAGTCACGGAAATTAATCCGAATTGTATGGTCCCAAAAGGCCTATTGAATGGTTAAGGAACCCTGTATGTCGATCGAAGTATTGTATCCCTTGGCTTTTATGCTGTTAATGTTGGACTTTAGCTCGACCAAAACCTTCAACCGTCAACGTACCGATCCCCACCCGATACTACCGTTAAGTAAATCTTCGGGAGGCGGTTGAGCATTAAGCTCTAGGTCAACTAATTTTCACATGCGGTCCATCAAAAGCAGCATGTACTTTAATCTACCCGCAGTTTTGTTTATTTCCGCAGGAAACAACCCCAGTTGAGCGTTTGCACCCCCCCCTTCCACCAAACTTGAGTCATGTCGACACAGTTGACGATGGTCGTTGTAAGAGCGAAGGCATTTTGAACCCTACCTCACCCACCACAAAAACAAAAAAAAATGTCGACTTAAGAATCTGTCGCCCACGCATACTCTGATGTCATCAACTAAGTTTTCTGGAACTATCGGATCTTTTGATAGTGTAGCTAAATCACGTCGGCTAGTTGCAAATTGTGGGCATACAAAAAAGACATGTCTTGCTTGCTAAACGTAAAGGTGCCTCACGTACTCTAAAGCGAGGTAGCAAGCATGCCGTCAGGAATTATGTTAGCTGAAAGTTAAGCTCACCACAGCTTCGATTTAGCCACCTTTCGATGTTTGGGATTAGCGTATAGGTCAACTTTCCTTTTATCGAGTTCTCACAACGCTCCTGCCATTTTACTAAGGATATAGCCTTCTCCTTTTCTACAATCGTTGATATGTTAGTGTACTCGTAACATTGCTCCTTTTGCTTCAATATAAGAAAGGGGCGCGTCATGCCTGCGATCACCATTGCTGCTTCGTACGAGATAGTTTTGTATCCGCTTTTCATGCACACTGCGCAAAGTGTGTACAAGGCCTCGTAAGGTCTTTTTATTTCCAAGGATTCCACCCATACTAGAGCTGCATATAACAGAATGGACTTGATGACGCTAGTTAGTAGCCTACGTTTGGCTTATAGGTTAAGACATTTGTGCAGAGTACTTATAATTCGGCCCAAACCGAACATTAATTTATTTTATTTTTTATTTAACGCACCTTTTCCAGCACCAATAATTTTTGTGTTTTACCTGTAATTGAATATCTTAAATCATAACTGGCGTTTGCTTAATCAAGTATTTTTGAATTAAAAAAAAAACTTCTACGCACTAAAGCACCAATTTCTTTTGTTTTTTGTATTCCTACTCTTTTTTCTTTCCGATAAATATTTTTTGGTTATTTTCTCGATGATAAACATTTCATATGCAAATAACTTATATTGTGGAAAATTTATATATATTTACATATGTGTTATGACGATTTTAACGCGCATACAAAACTTTCACCTAATTTATGCAATATAAATATTTATAAAAAACCGTAGTCCAATCGCCACATTAATGGCAATTTTGAAGAGGTAAATTACAGAATATACACAAAATGCATATTTTATTGCTACGCTGCTATTGGTAACTCATAAGACGTAATGCTAATGCTGTTTTAAACCGCATTGGCCATTGTAAGCTATTTTTCTAGGAACTATTGTTGGCATATGTTCAAAAAGCTTTTTGGAGCTTTCATTAACCCAAAGCTTCTGAAGCTTGAAAGTTAAAAAATAGTGAAAGCTCGATTTAAGGTCTTACTGTAAAAGCTTTCATGAAAATGAAAGTATTAACAAAGCTACTTCTATTAATGACTTTCTACTGCTATTCACGAATGTACTTACAGACTTGTATAATCAATATGGGCATACATTTTTATGTACCCACACAAGAGACAATCTTTTTTAACTCGAAAAAGCCTTTGTATTAACAATTTGGACTCGCTTTTTGATAGCTGTTAACTACTCAGCTTGTATAACGAGGTTTTTATTAATTTTTTTTTACATTGCACGTCTTTTCTAACCATTTTATTTAGTTTACAATATAAATATTATAAGCTGCACCACACGAAAAAAAATTAAAAGACTAAATAAATTTATTATATTTTAATTATCAGTTTAGGGCTAACAATTTATGTTTTTAATATTTAAACTTGTAATGATAAATGTTTTAAAAATATCCTGAAATAAGAACACAATTCACGGAAACATAAATTAATTATTAATAAATGTAAAATCTATAGTACGAAAAAGCGTAAGACCAATGTTAGGTTACGCTAGGTTGAAGCGGTTGTCCACTGTAGGACACACTCAGGCTCATAGCCCAGTGAGATGCCGAGTGGGGAGCTTGTCCTTATCTCTCAATCATTGCCATCAGTTCAGCCTGAAATACACTACAGTAGTCGGGAAGCCGAAAACTGAAGGAGATCCCCAGATGTTCGAAATATTCACCTCCGCCCACACTACCCTCGAACTTTGGGCCATCTGTGTATACATGGATGGACTCGCCCTGTCTTACAGCGCCCCGTTTCCACTCTTTCCCTTAAAGGTAGGAGAATTCTGAACGTTGTAATGGCAAGTGTAGGCTGGAGTGCTTGGTCCACCAATCCAGGAAGCTCCAAATATTTAAAATAAACAAATACAATTTTTGGGGTTGGTTTATAATTTGGAACTTAGTAATCTGAATCCGTTTTGTTTGTTTCTCTTTTGATTATAACTTGTTGAAGTTGTCGCGGCATGGATTTGATTATGTTTTATGTAACGAATTGATCACTTTTTGACCATACGACATTAATTGCTTTCTAAGACTTTTAGCTCTGTCAAACTGTCTTGCATTTTTGAAAACCAATTGAGAAAACCATTTTCAATTAAATTAAGGTCAGGGCTGCAGGCAGGCCATTCAAAAATAAGTATTTTTTTCGCTGCCAAAAACTCTTTTATTGCTTTAGAAGCATGAGCAGCTGCATTGTCATGCTGTAAAATCCACTTCTCATCAAAATTATCATCCAAAGAAGGAATAAGTACTTTGTTTAGAAGTTCTATATACTTGACAATATTCACTTTTGTGGACATGAAACATATAAGCGTTTTGTCTTTGCTACTAATGGCTGCCCAAACCTTGACAGAACTCTCTCCGATATTATGTGCTTTCCTCTGCTCCTTTTTTTACGCTTCTCATGCTAATATATTTGGAAACCATCTGGTCCGTCCAGATTGATGTTTTTTTTTTCATTGGAAAAAAATACTCCTTCCAATTCATCGTCCCAAAACTGGTACCTCTCTGCAAATGTCAGTCTGGTCCGTTTGTATTGTGTGGTTTAGGTACTTTTTTTACATATTCTAGACTAGAATCCGCTTGCAGAATTTGTTGAACACGACGAGTAGTAACTTCCAAATTAATCCATTGCACACTTTTAAATTAAAAGCAAACGCTTTTCATTGACTTCAAACAAGCATTTGACACCGTCAACCGAATGACCATGCCAACAATCTTAAAAAAATGCAAACTCCGTGAAACATTAATCAGGCAAATAATGATAGCCCTACGAAACACTGAATCCAAAATCATGATACAGGATAACAAATCTGAACCTTTTGACATATAGAGTGGCGTAAGACAGGGCGACACACTTTCATCAACAATTTTTAACATAATACTGTGCTGTGCAAGAGATGAGGTAAACGATGCCAAAAGAACTGGACATATTGTATAATGAATAGAATAACTCAATTATATGCATACACCGATGATACAGTGAATGTCAGCAAAATTAAAAGTTCACGGGTATCAACCCTTTTCGAAATCGAAGCAGCAACGGCAAAAAGAACTAAACTTAAACAACGAAAAAATCAAATATATAATATATGCTGCTCTCTAGACTGAAAAACAAACAACAACAACAAAAGAGGTTGATATTGGAAAATCCAAATTTGAAGCAGGAAAATACAAATTTGAAGCTGCAAACTGACGACAGATAATTCGATGAGTCTTACTACAGAAGAACGAATTCAAGCAACTAATAGAGCGTGTGCATCACTCACAAAACTTCTGAAATCACAACTCCTTAACAGACCCTGCAAGCTGACACTATACGAGTATAAGTATAAAACCGTAATTCAACAGTGCTGTGCTATGGAACTGAAATATGGACGCTGAGTGAAAAATATAAGAGAAAACTGCAAACATTTGAAAGGAAAGTTCTCAGCAAAATATTTGGCGCAGTCAGAATTGCACAAGATGAATGGTGCATACGATGGAATGGTGAACTGGACGAACTTATTATAATTTAGTATCATACGTTACATGAAAGCGCAACGAATACGATGACTAGGCCACGTTATGGCAATGAACAGTTCAAGAGCTCAAAAGAAAATTCTGGAGGCGAATGCATACAAAAATAAAGCAAAAGGAAGACCAAGATCGAGGGGGATAGATGAATTGAAAGAAGACCTGGAACAGCTTAATCTAAAAAACTGGAAGGAAGTGGCAACGGATAGAGCAGAGAAGCTCACAAGAAGCTGTAGTGCCAAACGATGATGATGTAAACAACGAAACAGTATTGTGACATTTTTCTAGTATTACTTTGGCATACTTTGGCATCATCATCATGTGGAGTATTTGTGTTTCGAACTATAGCAGCTAGGCCTCCTTAATTTCATACATATTTCCATTGTTCAATAAAGTTGTATTTCATTTTAGATCCTCTGATAAAAATTTGTTCTTTTAAGGAATTCAATTATTAGGGATATTGAAAAGGGACTGAGAGGTGTGAAAATAAGTTTTGTGTTAGTAAATATTTGTTCTCTACAGTTGAATGTCCACCGTGTTATTTTCGAGTGTACTAACCGAAGGCAAAATCAGTAGGCCTTTGAATAAATGAAGGCAAAACTAAATATCTGAAGGTCTCCCGCAGCGAAGAAATACGAAGTCCTGAAAACATCCAAATCGGGACATTAACCTTTGAAGCTGTTCAACACTTCAAATATTTGGGAGTGTTAATAAAAAATGACAACAGTAGTTACGACACAATACAAGACAGAATAATGGCCGCTAAAAAAGCATATTACGCCCTCACAAAATTGCTGAAGTCCAAATTGCTCACACGTGAATGTAAACTCCGCCTCTACCAGTCAATAATACTATCGGTGCAGTCCTACGGCTGCGAGTGCTGGACATTGTCAAACAAAGACGAAAGTAGCTTAAGAGTTTTCGAACGAAAATTACTCCGAAGCGTGTTTGGCCCCATACGCTGCAGCGATGGAACGTACCGAATACGCTACAACGATGAGTTGCTAAGCTTATGCCAGGGAGAAGATGTCGTGAAATACATTAAATCCCAAAGGCTTCGCTGGTTAGGACACACTGTGCACATAGAAGACAGGCGCCCCCAAAAATCTTTTTAATCAACGAATTGTCTAATGACCCGAGCCCGAGGACGTCCAAGGTTAATCTGGCTTGACCAAGCCATAGCCGACTTGAAAAAGCTACGAGGTAGGAGCTGGAGATCTGTTGCTATGAACCGTGCAGATTGGAAGAGGTTTGTGGATGAAGCTAAAGCTCACCCTGAGCTGTAATCGCTACCTGATGATGGTGATGACTAACCGAAGGCATTCGAATTTTAAAGTATCATCAAGTCGTTTAGGTGTTTTTTTTTTATTTTTTGTTTTTTGTAGGAAGTCTGTTAAAGTGTAGTAGTACCAGTGTAGTTGTACCGGTCATTGACAAGATTCCATCCGAGGTGTTGTTCGTTGTCGAAGTGTTGGTTGATATGATTTTTAATATAAATATCGTGTAAGTTTCTATGGTAGTTACTGGACTTTGATGAGTTTATTTTGCCGATTTGGCAGCGAAGTTGCTCCTAAATATATTTTCGTGCCCAGGCACCCATATTAAAATAATTTTTTGGGTAGCATTGTGTAATAATATTTCTGATGTTATTTGTGTAATAGCTGCTGTTATATCGGCTATGGAATTAAGGGCATAGAGTAAGTCTGAGCATATAGCAACCTTTTTTCTTTCGTATTTTACTAGGTTTATTGCTATAGAATGACTATAATTTTTTATATTGTGATCTTAATGAAAGAAAGAAAGAGAAAAAACGGAGTTCATTTGTCCATCAGCAGTACTCATTTATATTTTCAAACCTAAGATAAGCGCAAAGTTTCTGCTTTTCAGGAATTTCCTCTTTTAGTTAGCTATTTATTATGTTTATTCAAAGACTTTTCGAAAAAAATACTCTATTTTTTATCGAATGCGCATTCGTGTTTTAGTGCGTCGTTTCGCAGAGAGAAAAGTTGAAAGCGAAGTAGGTTACCCATAAGAGAGAGAGAGAGAGAGAGATAAAGCAAAACTCATATATTTTAAAATCCCGTTATGCAAGCTAATCTGTCAGCAGTTGGTTAAAAATAAATTTCCGATTTGGAACTAACAAATTATGTCCGCTCTAATTCAAACAGAGTTAAAAAGGAATGTCCCATTAGCACATCTCCCTTGTAGTTGGTCCAGCTTAAAACAAAAATGAACGATTTAATATTTCTGTTCATTACAATAGCTTTTATTACAATATTTACAGGCAAGGTTATCAAAAGTTTCTGGTTGCGACTTCTTTTGTTGCCACACGTTCGGGTCTGCTACGTTGGATTGATCACATTAAAAGACCAGAAGACTCACCTGAGCCGTAAGTTCTTAAACTTCCAGCCACTTGATATATTTTCCAACTAAAATCGAATAATAATATTTTAAGCACGATTTTTTTTCTAAGCAAACCCATATTTTTTGTCACAGTCATTTTAGTGAGGACAATGCTCGCGCGATGGACATGACTTGGTATAAACGAGCCGTGGATCAACACACCGTCGAACAGGACAGCTTTGTCTACAGCGTGCCCTTTGCTACTGGATATGCGCCCAAATTGAATACCACGCTTGTGACTGCTTCGCATGCGATATTTGTAGAACATCGTGGTCACAAGGCCATTGCCGCCGTCGTCGGATTGCAATTTCAGTTGGACTCATTGGCGAAGCATTTCATAAACATAACCTCAACCGTTAGTATATAATGCAACCAATTAAAGCAGACATACTAATAAACAATAAAAATGTCTTTCAGTGTACCGGTATGACAGGCTGTCGCCGCACATGTGCCTCAGATGATCTCGATTGCTATGTGCTGGACAATAATGGCTTTGTTATCATCTCCGAGCAGGGTGATCATTCAGGCAAATTTTTCGGTCAAATTGATGGCACTATAATGGACTCATTAGTGCAAGATCGTATTTACAAGCGCGTCACTATCAATGATTATCAAGGTGTTTGTTCGGATGCTGACAATCCTTATACGGCTGCAAGCGCTTCACTGCAGCCACACCGCGCTTCCACTTGGCTAATGAAATATTTGGTATCGTTGAGCGCCACTTGGTTGGCAATATTACCAGCACCGTTACATGCTTGGCCGCAGGACGATTACACCTACAATGAAGATGTCTTTGAAGAGCCCTCATATGATTATGAACCTTTCGAGGATTACAACTCACCAATCGATGAGGAAATGGATGAGTTTTTCACTACCGCTGATGTGGTAAGTTAAAAGAACTTGAAAAGGTTTGACCTCTAATAATATGAAAATTCCGAAAAAATCTCTGAAAAATATTATTAGGAGTTGCTTGATGTGTCATATAATAAAATGCAGTAGAAACCCGATTCTTGCACGTAACGAAAACTGTGAGTCAGTGCAATTTTCGAGGTTGTCGCAAGTACTGAGGTTTTTTTCCATACAAATTAAAACAGTTTTTTTTTACTAATAGCATTCCAAGTTTACTTGGTTTTATTATATTAAAGCGATATGTTTCATCACAGTGTTCTTCATTTCAAGTTGTGGGTTCCAAATGAGGCGCAGCAATCCATTGCTCGACTTAAGATTGGTAAACTGCTGCAATGGTTCTACTTCCCGAGCAATGTTGCAATGAATTGAATATTGAATGCATCATCAGATACCTGTAACCGTAACTCAAAAAGAGGAATGATATCGTCACAATCTCAGTCAGACGCTTCTTCTTCTTTGAAAGGATGACTGAATTGAAGTTGCCGTAAGAGCATCCCATGCACTAGCTAAATAGCATATTGAATTTTTCAGGTCGATATTTCTCATTGACTCATCGATGGCTCCTCCACAATAAACAATGTGACTTAAGAGGGATGAGTTGTAGTTCAATTTAGTAAACCTTATAAGGTTTTATTTGTGGAACAACATCAAGACGCACGCCACAAATAGGAGGAGGAGCTCAGCCAAACTCCCAAAAAGGGTGTACGCGCCAATTATACATTTTTGATAAATGGGCTTCATTGGAGCCGTACAGTTTGGAGGAACGCACATTACCGATATTTGGCTATCGTAATTCTTTCAATCGCCTTCTTTGGAATGGCACTAAAGATTATCAATAAGAAGATGTGTTTTTCCAGAAAAATTTGTGCGCATTAAAAGAGTTCCTTATCTGTTTATTTAAGCAATTTTTGATTAAAACAGAATTTTTCATTTTGACAAAAAATTAACATACCTCTGGAACAAATGTTGTGTGAAACCATTCTTCAAATATCGCTAGGTTCATCCAAGCACTTGTATTTCCTATGTAGACAACAGGTATATCAGAAAATTGTTTCAATGAACGTTGATTCACCGATTTACCAATAAACATTATTTTTACCAGCATTTGTACAAGCAACAAACGTTATTCTGTCCTTACTGATCTTATGCATCCGAGCCAAGGTTTCTTTGAGGTAAGATTTTCTAACATAGGCCGATGAGTCTGCGGCATTGTATATCTGCCCTTTTGTCAAACTACAATCCATAATTATTTTGTTAAATTTGTTCAGAAATTAATTGATTTAGTCACTCCTTGTTTTTTATATCCTTGTTCCCTCCGCATAAGGCGTCGACAAGACTCTTCCATCGTCATGCCGTCCCATGTGAAGTCGGCATCTGCTAGTTCGCACAACATCGACCTTTGCCAAGTGATCTTTGGCCGACCGCGACCTCTGCTTCTTGGTAGATTCCTGTCCAGTACCATTCTCGTGATGACTTCTGGTGGTTTTCCAAGTACACCAATACAGACTTCACACATTTGCAATTGACATCTTCCTCTGTTCCACCGTCTGTCGTGTTAGTGCAGCCAAGGTATCAGAAGCTTTCGACAAATTCCATCGAATACCCGTCAACCTATATAGGTCTTGCTTTGATGTGGTTGACTCTTATAGCCTTTGTCTAGGCGCTGTTGACCCTCAGTCCGACAGTGCGTGCCAGCGTGACTAGTCTGTCTGCCTTCGCTTGCATGTCAGTTTGTCAGAGTTTGTGAGAGAGACGGCAAATGTCATTGACCAAGTCCAGCTCCTCAAGATGTCTGGTGAAACTCCATATGATGCCTCTTTTGTACAGGGTCAATTGATTCATAACGTCGTCTAGGACAACGACGAAGAGAAGGGGCAACAGGGGACAACCTTTCCTTACGCCTGCGTTCTTGGTGAATGGGTCGCTGACGTTGGTATTGTGAAGCACTATCAGTTCGCCAGCCATATTGAGTCTCGCTTGATTGTCTCGAATGCCTTCTTGAATGCGGGGAGCGCCACTCAACTGAGTGTTCTACTATGAAGGCGAAGAGTGTTGGCTTCGTTAACACAGCTTCGGTGAACACGAAATCCAACTTTTTCGTCCCTTAAGGAGCGTTCGACACATTGGAGTCTGCCTTGTATAATCATGGCTAGAGTTTTGTAGGTGGCGTTGAGCAGAGTTATTCCTCGCCAGTTGCCGCAGTTACGCAAATCCCCTTTCTTGGGCAGCTTCAAGATGATGGCTTTTATCCAGGATGGAGGCGGCTTTTAATTGTCCCAGACGGTGGTGATGCAGAGTTTCCGCTGAGATTTGCGGGGCGGCGATCAGTAGTTCTAGCTGTATGCCATCTTCGCACGTGGCTTTGTGGAGCTTCAGCTTTTTGATTGCATTCTTGATCTCCGCTAGACTAGGACAAGATGTTGTTATTTTGCTGCTGTTTGGTGTGCTGTCCACTTCGAAGCTAGATTGGCTGCTAAAAGCGATGTTGCTAATTGCTTCAAAGTGTTCTTTCCAACTACGGATCTGGTCATCATTGGAGGTCAATAAAGCACGATTCAGATTTCTGATGAGTTGGTTACTAATGCCTAAGTTTTTCGACCTTCGATCCGCAAACCAATTGAACAACGCCATTTCCATTTTTGGAAACTCAGAAATCAAATGAATTTTCCTTTTACTTAGACTGGATTCAGATCGCGTAACAAACTTCTCCATGGACGGTTCGTTTTTTAATAGGTGTTATGGTTGCTCTATGCACGTGAAAATTTTTAGCTAATGCATTGCTGGAAATTTCCTCATTTGATTTGTTCAGAATGTCAGCTTTTTCTTTTATTTTAAGCACCGTAAATTTTCTTTTTGCCATATGAGACCACAACAAGCAAAAGCTAATGCAAAACTGGCATTTCGTCAACAAATGAATTAGACGGTACTTCCCCTAAATTCATTCAACTAATTCAATTCAAAAAATGTCATTATCAGAATAACATTGGCGGCACTTCTTTGAGCTTTTTTTCTAAAAAATATAACGTAAAAAGAGCAAAAGAGAATGACAAAACAAAATTTTTTGGAAGTATCGAGGTAAACCTTTTCTAATGTCACAAATACTGAGTACGCAATGAAAAAAAATTATGTCGCATCGTGTGTACAAGAATCGAGTTTCTACTGTAGTTTCAATTCACACATAAATATGCATATCTAATTATTTTCCCCCATTTCATTGCAAGGAATACACAACACCAGCCCCTAAGCAACATAAACCGCACACCGGGCCACGCATATCACCAGACCCCCAACACGCACGACGTTGTGATCTCCGTACAGATCTCTATATGCTGCAGCCAGAGCGTCTCAATCAAGGCGGCCAAAATAACCCACTTAAGGTGAGCTTCTTATCGTTTATGCGTTCCATAAAAAACAAGCTAAGCAATTTCTACTTTTTAGGGCAAGTTGACAAATTGTCATGTGTCAGGATGTGAACGTCCCTTCAGCGTACAGAAAATACCACACAGCAACCTGATATTGCTTGTAGTGGACACATTGTGCCCTTGCGGTTCCAAACAGCTCGATATAGAACCACTAGAGGAGTCGGGTACTATTGGTATAAATGGATTTTCGCAAATCAAGTTTTGAGCAAACAATTTTTTAACAACTTAACAATTTTCTCGCTCAATTTATAGGTGCTTGCAGCGCGCGTCGCCAGTCGCAGGAGAGTTCAAAGCGTCGCCGACCCAAAAAATGTATCAACTATCATCCGGAAGAAATTGAAATACAGCAATGTGGGCGTGCCACGTCACTCCTGCAGACGCCCATTTCGCTCGTTATAGCGCATCTGCTCATGTTGGTGGTGACTTTTACGCTCACAACTGCGTGATACTAAGTGCAGTAAGAACTACAACACACAGGTGAAAAGTATGCAGCAGTGGAAAGTGAACTAAGTAAACAACATAGAATGAAACAGCGCAGCAAACAGCAAACAATAGTAATGCCAGAAAGTAATTACATACCAACAAAGCCACTAAAGATAAACAACCAATAATATTTACTGAGTATACAATTCTTTGTTAAATATACATATAAATATGTGCATGTAGCTTAGTGGAATTAAGTTCAGAATTGATATTGATTAGGCGAAACTTCTGAATCTAGTTTTGTTTTTAGTAATGCGGAAGGAAAAATCTGAAGTTAGGTGTGCCAAAGGTTAACGGTGTACTTGGATTACTTTTGTACGAATTGTATATTTTTAGGAAGTATATTTTGGTTGGGGCGCTTATTTAAAGATTAAGGGCGCTCAAGTCAATAACTATAAAAGTGTTAAACGCATTCGTGTTCTTACAAACCAAATGGGTATGAAATCTTCTAATTCTGTAAAGCCGAAAAAAATATCTCCTTCGTCTTGTCGTGACCAAAAATGCGGAGCTTCCTCTGTCACACAACGCTAAGCATTGCATTTATAAAAGAAAATACTTCCAAGAGATAGTATAAGCAATTGCGGTATAGGAATAATCACGAGTAAGGAAATATTCTATGTTGCTTCCATTCTAAAAGCGAATTAAAAGAAGCGAGAATTAGAGTGAAATTTGAATTTCAGGTCTTCATCGAAAATTCCACAGTGTATGAGTTTCTGTAAACTTTAAACTTTAGGCATCAAAAAATTGTTACGTAAAATCTCTCCAACCAAAATGCAAATAAACCTGTTTTCACAGAAAATTAAGTTTTGCGTATCAAAGTCAATAATCGAAAGTTATTGAGAACTTTTTTTATCTGAAAAGTTAACTGCTGCTAACTCTATCTGGAGAACTAACCGACTGTAGAGTTCTAAAAACGAGAAAACAATCAGCTGATGATCAAGTTTGGCAACGCTGAGATCACCTGATTTTAATTATTCGCATTTTAATTATTTCGCACAGTTTTGCATTTCAGAACAATAAAAGAAATACCAAATCAGCAGGCATGCTAGGAGGCGTAAAAGAATTCCAAATAGCTACCGTATTTTTGAATTAAAAATTTCAAACGTTACTTCTTATTAAAAGGTTATACAGATCGAGGCACATCGACAAGGTAATAACAGCTGCTGATGTGACTATGATTCCCCGAATGCCGTTATCGAAGTCCAACCACCACCAATCGGAGACGAAGAGCTCCAACTTCCCTGAGAGTCCCGCGTAACCTTGGCAGAATTACGTTCTGGATACTGTAACATGTTAAACTCCTACTTATCCAGAATCGACCCCGACATACCAAACATATACGAGTGTATGTCCGGCACGTGAAGGCACCCCGCACAATGCTAACCCCCTTTTCACATGCCCCATCAAACCCACTCATCTAACACCCTTCTTCCTCTGGACCCAACCCGTCGAAACAGCTAGTTTCCTGGGCCTACCGTTAGATAAGCTAGACGCAGACGACCGGTGATTACACTACACTGACAAGGCGCAGTTACTGCTACAACAACACAATAACAGCTATGATTCCAATTTTATTGGTACTCTAATTGTCAAACTTTGTTTAACTTTCACTTTGTTGTTGTATAGGGAATTAAAGCCATAAAAAATACACGCCATTAGGGTTTTTGCTCTACTGCTGCTACCTTGTTGGTGTACTAACCGCAGAACCTTCTTGGTTCGAGATGGCCAAGGAAGCTGATAACGGTATTGTCGAAGTTAGCACTTAAAATACCGATTCATAATGAATTGCATGGCATGACATGCCAAACGTTTGAGATCTCAAAGATCGCCAAAATCTTTCTCTTTAAATGTCGACCCAAATAGCATTTCAAGCATTTCCAATTATCGAAACATCAATCAGCAATGTTTCTATACCATAACCTGCAACCAACCTTTGCTCTCTCGGGATGCACTGGCTTCTATAATATGAAGTGAAGGATTTGCGGTCTACAAATGCGTTAATTTTGTTTGCTAAAATAACAATTAAAATAACCAAAATATGACGCGTGAGAAAAGCCGATTCTCCTAATAGCTTCGGCGTTGAATTGGAGTATTTTAGGCGGAACCTCAGAAACGATAACGAAGTAGCTGACTATTTATCTTTAAATGCTGATTGCACTAGACCCTGTAAGTAAAAAACCTGAGATTAATGATGGACGAGTTCGAGATGTTTAAACAATCGAGAGAATCGCCATCGTTGCTATTGGGGGTTTCTTAAGAGCTTGAGAAGTTGAAATGATAATACAAAAAAGAAATATTGTTAGCATGATTTATTTTTTCATTATAATCTGGTAAATAATTTCATGTTTTTTTAATATACGGCATATGGCCACCGCGGCCGCGAGTTCCATAGTCCATTCGATCAGTTCAATTTTTGACAGGTTTTTCCTACAAATCTGAATAATAAACCTTAATGAGCTCAATCTGCAAAATGCGATGCAAACGATGGTCATTTTGATTCAATTCTTGCACCAGCTGTATTTTAAAAGCAAGATCTTTGCTCACGTAAAATTTTCCATGTAGTCGAGAGACAAAGGCCAACCAGTTACGAATGACGGCGGATCGACATTTCGGCGACTTCTTCAACACTTCGCTCTAAGAACTTCGCAAGTAGGGTTTTTATTTTTTTTAAGTAAATTTCCACAACTTGGAAGTGTGGTTCTTGGATTAAACGATTCATCATGACTTGCCAAACTTTACTGAAGGCAAATGTCAACACAGTTTGCCATTCTCAGCTATCAAATCATAGTTATCAGTGTATGCAGCTAACTCCGGATACAATCGAATGAACTATCGACTCGATGTCCGACTGTGCAATTGAAATATTTTTCAAAAGGAAAAAAATCCAATTATTACTATAATACGTCTCATTTTTTAATAATCAACAATTAAATGCATTTTTGTTGCATCTCAATTAATATATGTATGTAATTCCAGTGATTCCGTTTTTCCTCCACAAAAAATTATTGGATGCATAAATAAATTGGCATGAGCCATAAGCTAGTCCGAGGTATTTTGAACGATTATTATCTAATGCTACATGCGACTAGCCATTAGTTTCCAGAGACTGCGAGAGAGCTCCAAACGCTAGCCAAGATGGAGTTCCGCATGTTTTGGTCCATGATTCGACTATTAGCTAATGTGTTACTTTAACTCAAGCACGGCTATTCGCGATCAGCAATTCATCTACGACAGAAAGCATCAATATGTTTACGCAATGTTGACAATCGACTAAAGCAACTCGGACTTGCCCATCACTACCTTAAATCTTTGTGAAAAATTCTGTTTAGACTGGTTCAAGAAGTGCTATATTGTTGATATCAGATGCGAGTAGATTTTCTTATATATATTATACTGTTGCATACACTCAGCGACAGTAGCCACTTTCTTCTCGGCTATTACAGCTACTCTCATGTAAATTATAATCGACGAAGTTGACTGATGTCCACTAGCAAGCCAGTCTCACGAATGTTTTTCGCAAATGCATGCATAGCAGGTCGACTCATTAATTTGTATTTCAACAGAAGATTTAAAAGTTCGTCGGAATATACCATAAGATATGGGCAAGCTGCAGCTTTACACGAAACAAAACTATGGGATAGCCAATCGTTCAGTATCAGAATACGATCTTGTTCAACAAGTTTTCGGAATGTATTCAGAAAATATAAAAGATTATTCCTAAAAAGTGATATATTCGCCTTCAAAGTACTCGCCACCAATTGCAAAGTACTTACGATGGCGGTTGATCCACCTCCCGCAATATATCTGGAACTCTATTTGCGGTATAGTCATGGCTCTTCGATTGTTTCATTACAGCCTTTCTGCTGTTAAAATGTATTTTTTGACTCGGTCAAACGAAAAAAAGCGCAAGGAGCCATATTAGCTGAATTCGATGGCTTTTGGAAGGTATTAATTTTGTTTTTGGTAAAAATTCACAGATAATGATGGCACTGTGCGACGGTGCGTTATTTTGGTGCAAAATCCTCGAGTTGTTTTCCCACAAATCCTTCCTTTTTTGACGAATTGCTATTATTAACTGTCTGACCTTCTGGTGAAAATTCGTGGCGTATAGAATTCTTGTAATTCATAAAAACCATGAGCATCGATTTCTTTTTTAGACTTGGTTCATTCAAAGCTCTCTACTCACTCGCCTGATGTCTGAATTGCGTCTCATACTCATAAACCCATGACTTGTCTCCAGTAATGAAGCGTTTGATGAATGTTAGATCGGATTCAGAGAATTCGAAATTATGTCATAGGATGCAGAAGTAATATTTTACTACTTACTTACTTAAACGAGTCTATGTACAACCGTATGCGGGTTTTGGTCGAATCTAAAACATTGCGCCATCTAGCGCGGTTCGCTGCTTGCTGGAGCCAGTTAGTGACACCCTCACTTGATCTCTTCAACGTAGATCCTTCGTACGCCAGTGGGTTCCCTCTCGATGGACTGCCGTGCCGGAACCCTTCCGTTCATCCTCTAGACATGGCAGAGCCAGCGCATCCGCTGTATTTTATTACGCTTCACTATGTCCATATCTCGGTATAGCTCATACAGCTCGCTGTTCCATCGGATACGGAATATTTAACTAATTGAAAAAAGAGAAGAAAATAGACAGTTGAGACAAATGGGCATTTTTCAGCAGTACTGACTCTTTGTAGAACTTCTTTGCGTGTAATCTAGAAATTTATAGTTTGGAGGCTGTAAGGCAGTATGGAGACTTTGTAGAACTTTCAGACTAGAAATTTACACATAATTTGGTGGTTCTGGCATGTTTAAGCAGTAGTAACAGCCCCGCCATGCTTCCCAAAAGTACTTCCGCTTTTCACTAAATCTTTTCACTGACAGATTTTTTCCAAAGGCGAATTTTCGTTTTTCAAATAGAAGTGGAATAAGTTTATTGAATGCCTCCTATAAAGATAAGATGTAGTTAAATTGCAAAAAAAAAACGAAATGGATGATTTTGTGTAAGTTGGTAGACAATAAATATTTAATTTAACTAACTTATAATTAATAAGCAAAATTAATTCCAATTAGTTGTATTGAAACTCATTAAGAAAAAGGTAGGAAGAATTAAGCAACTTTAGTATTTGTAGTTCATGTATATTGATAAAAAAAAACATTTAGTAGCGACGACTAAGTTAATATTGATTAGTACTAAATAGCGAAAAAATATATGTATTAGTACAGTGATACTAACAAAGTAGTTACGGACATAAATTTAAACTACAAAATTCAAGCGATTACCTATTGGCTGACAGCTTGCATACATCTGTAAGTACGAGTAGTAATGGGCTAATTATTGGTATTTAACGAAGTACTCGTATGCATAAAAAATACCAAATTGTTTGAATAGACTTTAGTAAATGAATATAGCAATTTTTATAGGCTTAAATTTTTTGTTGAAATTTATTGGAGAAATAAAAGTAGCATTTAAATACACATACTATTTATTGAAAGCATGCTAAGCCATGTGAGAAGGGTATCAGGTATGGTAAGCGTTAAGTGGAGCGTAGACAAACAAAGTGAGTGTGTTGAAGAAGTTTAGAAAAATTGTTTGATTATTTGAGAATTTTTTTTATAAATTCAAATATAAGTGCGCGGATGAAAAAAATCCATATTTGATGCACACTTAGTACAGTGTAATACATTCAATATAAATGTAGTTAAATTATTGACGTTATAAAAAATTTAAAATCAAAATTTATGATTAAAAAAAACTAAAACTATAAGGACTAAGATGATTAGTGTATATTCGCATTGAAAAAAAAAACAACATGTTTTGTGTAAATACTGTTGACAGCAAAAAATTAATGAAAAAATACAGTTGAACAGTTTTGATGTAAAGAAAAGTAACAAAAATTCCTACCGATCCGTTTTTAAAGTATAGAAATAGTGATACTCAAAATTTTGTTGTTAATTTTCAATAACTCCACATGCCATTACAAAAGTATTTTCAAGCTAGGTAAAAATTACAAAAAACAACAAAAAACAGAATACATTTTAAAAACACCAATTGTCCTATGAAAGTTTGTTTTTAGGAGCGGTTTTATTTTCAATTAAAACACTGTATGGCCAAATTGAGTTTTTTTCCGGGTTTTTAGGAGATTAAGGCATTTTTGAATTTTTTGGGAGATTTAGGCATAAATAAAAAAGCACTCAATAGTATTACTAATTAGTGATTCCTTTTTTGTTAAATTTATTTTTTATTTTTCATACCGAACGCCGTAGCCGAATGAGTTGGCGCGTGATTAACATTCGGGAAAGTGTTGGTTCGAATCTCCACGCATGAAGCAGCAAAATGATAGAGAATTTTTTTTCTAATAGCAGTTGCCCCTCGGTGCGTGAGTACCATTCAGAATTCAGAGAGAATGTGGCTTCAACTTTTGGTGAAACACCAAAATGAAGAAAAAGTTTTTTCTAATAGCAGTCGCCGCTCGGTAGGTAATGGCAGGCCACCGAGTGTGTTTCTGCCACAAAAAGCTCCTCATAAAAATATCTGCTGTTCTGAAACTGTAGGTCCCTCCACTTGTAGACACACACCATACATAGACGGAGGAGTTCGACTAAACACCTACACAGAAGTGTACGCGCCAATTATTTATTTATTTATAATTTTTTTGTTTTACAAAAAATAAGTTATTTTCATTGTAAAAGGCTTTTTTTCATTTTTACACACAAAGTATATAGTATTGCATATCCATGGAAAGAGAGTTTAAACATTTTTACAGCAACACCAATTTTTAAAAAATCCGTCAACTAATATTTAAAATAAAGGGTGGTTAAGTTTTAAGGGCCAGTGCTGATTTTGAATAAAATACAATATTTTTTTTAAATTATTGTCATTTCTCTTTACTATGAAATACTATATTCGTATGATTCAATTACGCACGGCTAAATGACTGCCGCGGTCTCCGATGGTCCAAATTTTCGATGACGCTGAAGCATAATTGAGGTTCTATACCATTAATGTGCCGAATTATCTCATCCTTTAGCTTTTGAATTGTTGCTGGCTTATCGATGTACACCTTTTGTTTCAAATAACCCCAAAGAAAGAAGTCCAACGGTGCCAAATCACATGATCTTGGCGGCCAATTAACATCGCCGCGACGTGAGATTTTTCGGCCATCAAATCTTTCGCTCAAAAGAGCCATTGTTTCGTTAGCTGTGTGACAAGTGGCACCGCCCTGTTGAAACCACATATCGTCCACATCCATATCTTCCAATTCGGGTCATAAAAAGTTCGTTATCATCTCACAATAGCGAACACTAATCACAGTAACTGCGTGACCGGCCTCATTTTGGAAAAAATACGGCCCAATGATGCCGCCGGCCCATAAACCGCATCAAACAGTCACTCTTTGTAGGTGCATTGGTTTTTCGGCAATCACTCTTGGATTATCATTCGCCCAATCCACAGTTGGTCATTCACTGTTGCCATTTCCTGCCACCATTCTGACCTTGGACGACGCTCGAAATAGTCAAGAGGCTTTAGTTCTTGAGTCAATTGCTCCTTGTAGGCGTGTAAATGCAAGTCTTTGTGCATAATGTTCATCAACGACGAGCGTGAGAGCTGCAATTGTTGGGCACGACGACGAGTTGAGGTGGACGGCTCTTCAACCTCACTATCGCGAACAGCAGCAATCTTTTCTGCAGTATGAGCTGTACGAGTGTTTTCACATCTCCTACAGACCCGGTTTGCTCAAACTTTTGCACAATTTTTCCGGTTGTACGCACATTTTGACGATTAAATTGACCGAAAAAATCACGAAGTGCGCGATATGTATTTTGATTTAAACGCCCGTTTTCATAATAAGCCTGAATAACTTTAACGCGTTGCTTGATTATGTGTATTTCCGTGATTCAAATTGAGTTAGTTTTAAATTTAAAAATGTCGAATGAAATGCAGAAAAAAGCTTGACGTTTAGGTATGGTTCCCATTCAACATCGGCCCTTGAAATCTAGCCACCCTTTATAAGGTGTTTAATTTTTCGAAGATCTGCTCTTTGACCCCTTATCGTCCCCTTAGTATAACAATAGCCTAAGTGCTCATAAGCTATTATTCTTTTATTGAATTTTCGGATTCTCCATCGTCGATTTTATATGTGGTCAAAATTTTGTCAAATTCTAGTTCCACAAAGTGGGTCAAAACGTCAGTCAAAAAATAATAAATATTTACAAACATAACGAGATTTCAGTGAAAGCTACTTTCGACAAAAAGTTTGAAATTCATTTTCTCAAAACATCAAAAAATTTATAGGCTATTTTAATACTAAGGGGACGTTATAGCATTTGTAATACAATTTTATGCTAAAACAATGATATGCTATTTAAGTGCATGGAGCAAGCGGCTCATGATCATATATTTGTTTTTGTTATTTACACGCATTAATTTAAAACGATTTTTTGCTGAAGCTCTTATTTCGAACTTCGAAGCTCATATCTCGATTTTGGATTCTTGGTTAACTTCGAAAATCGGAGAAATCACTTTTTTACTTATGACTAAATCTCTTCAAAAAACTGGTTTGCTCGAAAGCCCATCTGAGTGCTATACAGTGTAATAAAAATAATGTTTTAGTTTTCACTTTGCAAGTCAGTGCAGAAAAGATAAATGATAAAAACAATTAAAAAAAAAATATTATATTAATAAAAACACAGTTTAAACACAAAAATTTTTTGGCATCAAAAACCTTTGAGAATATTGGTAAATAGATTGACTTTTAAAAAATTGTTTTCCTTGCACCATCTACAGAAGCGCACAAATATGCACTGCAGTTTTAATACTCACCTTTAAATTTTTTGCGTAAATATTTTTTATTTTCATTTTTACTTTTGTATATTTCGTTTTGCAAATGCATAAATGATGCCATATAACTATAAATTTTAAGTATACACAGCGTCACAACAACAAAGAACAAAATTACATATGAAAAAATTCAAGCGAAGTTAAATGAAAAGACTTAATGCAATTACTGAAAGTCATATCAGTTTAAACAAAAAATTATGTATGTATGTATGTATGCAAATATTGATTGTACTTATACAATATTGACGATTTTTTCCACAACAAAACCAAATAGATAAAAAATAAATGCAACTAAGAAGTTTTCATACATATACCCTGTACGCAATGTAGTGAGCGGCCGTAAGGTCAAAACGAGAGGCAAACAAACAACCAAACGGCATAGCAATAACAAACGAATTATACTAAAAATATTCAAAAAGGAAAGAAGGAAAAGGAAGAAACACTTTTGTTGGTATTTTTACTCAAGCGATTTATTTTATATAAAAACTTTATACAAATGAAACTGACAAAGAAAAAAAACAACAATTTGAAAAATGCAAAAAAAATATTTAAAACAATTAGTCATAAATAAGAAAAAATTTAAACGAAAAAGAAAACTTAAATAAGCAAGAAATTGATAAATGTCAAAAAACAAAAAAAAAAAGCTTAAATTTGCGTGAAAATTTTCGCATTTCTCACTGCAATTGCAATTGGCAGAAATATCAAAAAATAAGTTATATTAAAAATTCAAGTATTCAAAATTTGCAGTGTTCGCAGATTTTCGCTAAATCAATAATACAACTAAAACAAATTGAAAATAAAATTAATAAAAATTAAACATATCGTCTATTTCATAATCAAATTGTGTTTTTGCGCGTTTTTTGCAACAAAGAGTTGTTTTTTACTTTCAACTTTCATTGATGTAATTCCTTTTTTTATTACTAAAATTAACACTAACATAAGAAGAAAAGGAAAATTATGCAAAGAGCAAAGATATAAGTAAAGGAGAAAAGTGCGAAGAAATGTTTGGGGAAACAAAATATATCGATAACTATGAAAATAATGCAATGAAGGGTTGAGGCGTTAAAAAAATAAAAACAAAAATTCACACACAAAAACATTTTCTGTGTCTTAAACTTGTATAAAAAAATGTCTTCCATTAATTAATACTAAACAAAAAATGTAAATTAAATACTAACAAAAACAAAAATGCAACTTATTAATTAACTATTAAATATTAAACAAATACATACGCATTCAAACTCATTAAGTGAACTCACACACACATACGCAACACTCATTTTTACACACACTTGCATTTAAACACGCGAATACTACTATTTAATAATAAAATAAAATTTGAAAAACAAAAAAATTTGAAAAAAATTAAATTGAAAAAATTGTAATGATATGCAAAATTATGGATTGTATGCAAGGAATTTGTAAAATTTTTGAATGTATTGTACATATGTACGAGTATATACTTAAACTTATATTTAAGCTGGAAATGTAAGTATGAGAAGCCAACAAATGCATTTGTACGAAAGTGTAAATTAGACATTATTACTCAAGAGGCATGTCGAGTATGTAAAATATACTACATATATAGTATGTATGTAATATATATAGTATCTACATACATAGATATGCTACATATGAGTATGAAGCACTCAGCTAAACGAACTATGAGGGCATTCAGATGGTCATGAAGAAATGTATTTAACGGAAACTGAGTATTTTGACGAATACCTAAATGAGTCATGGAAATTTTTTAAGCTTTTTGAAATTTGTAAATTTCTACAATTTTTGAAATTTCTAAATTTAAAAATTTTTTAAATTTCTAAATTGCTAAAATTTAAAATTTGTTAGCACTGAAGGCCCTAGTAGCCAGTGTGCTAATTAAGTTAGGTTTATATTGTATATATCTCATATAAATAATAATACTAATAAAATTTGTAAATTTGTTTGAAATACAAGAAATTTAAAAAAATTTCTAATATTAAAAATTTCTAAATTTTAAAAATTTCTAAAAATTTTAAAATTTCTAAATTTGTAAAACTCACAAAGTCCAATTCGATTACTCAAATAAAGTACTTAATACAGCGCACGCTCGATAACGTGAACTAATATAATTCAAACCAAGGCAGTTCACGTTAACAAAAGTGTTCACGTTTTGGAATGCCTAAAACGACTAAGTAAATAAATTTTTTTTGTGAAAATGTGAATTTAATTTTGGCTTGTTTTCGTTACATATTAATTGAAAATTAAGTCATACGATGTTTTTTTTTTTAAATCAGTCATCTTTTCTTGTATCTTCTGTTTTTCTAAAAGCAAAGCTTTCTCCCTTAACACGTTCCCTGTCCCAATACAAAAATGCAAAATTGACCGACAAGTCCAACAGGGTTTTTTGAATAATTTGTGTTTTTGTAGTCATAGGATAGCTTTAGTAATGTAGGGTATTTCAACCTGAAACACATATGGTCCATGAGCGTAGAGGGACATTTTTGCTTCTTCACGTTCATGAAACACATGTGGAACGTATCAGTGCTTATCAGGCGCACTTTTCCTGAGCCATATGTGGCTCAGCGTACAGGGAAAGTGTTAACCGTCTTAGCACACTCATATCATTTTGATCGACGTCTTCATGAGCAGCCCATATTAAAGCCTTGTTGAAAATTTCAACTGCTTCAGTCGGCTTAATTTTCTCCAGTTGCTCTGATACGCTGTCATCATAGGATTCGTCCTCTTGTTGATGATCGTCATCTGCATTGCCCTCCTTGATATCTTCGTTCCATTCATGAATGGCTGGTAACGTGAATTCAATCTGAATTTTTTAATAAAAAAAAAGTTTTTTTCAATAACACACATATGTACATATCTTTGAGCATATCTGCAAACACGAACGATCCTCAGTATTTAAACTGCTAAGGAGATCGACGGTGTTGCTCATTAAGGTGCAAAGTTCAGCTTCCCATTCTCCTTTTAAAACCGCCAACGAAACATTATCTGCGCGATCATCATTGCTTACCGCAAAATTTAAAATACTGTTCCAGCACTTAGCTAATGTTGCTTTACCAACACGAAACCAAGCCGCATCCAAAAGATTTATAGCTGTTTTTAAGTTAATTTTTTTCAACGGCTCGAGCAAATCAGACTTTTTCGCTGCTATTGAAGCTAGAAGGCTGTTTCTGTAATGCAACTTAGTGATTTTTATTGCATTCTGATCCATCGGTTGAATGAGGGGGGTAACGTTTGGTGGCATAAACATTGCCAAGCGTTGTCGATTAGGAGAAGAGCTTTAATTGGTAAGATTTTCTCCTTTAAAAACGATGTAACCTTAAAAAATAACCAGTTAACCTTAAAAATTAGACAAAACTTAAATAATTCACCTAATAAATATTCCTTATTCACCTGTGGAACAAATGACTCATAAAACCATTGCTTGAAAATAGCCGACGTCATCCAGGCGGATTTCGAGCTCTTATAGTCGGTGGGACACTGAAAGTTTTTAAAGCAGCGTGGATTATTCGCCTTTCTAATTACCAAAAGCTTAAGCTTGTGGGATCCAGTTGCATTTGAACAGCATAAAAACGTGATTCGCTGCTTCTCGGACTTTACCCCTGGGGCTCTCTTCTCCAAACTTGACGCGTACGTTTTCTCTGGCAAAAGTCTCCAGTATAGCCCCGACTCATCAGCATTATATAGCTGATCGTTGCACAACTCTGATTTGGCCATTTTAGCTTTAAGTTTTTCTTTAAACGGATCCACTAGCTGAGGTTGCGAAGACAGTTTTTCGCCTGATATTTTAAGAAGACGAATACCGTACCTCTTCTAACGAAGAAGTTTGCTTCCTTTTATTTAAATTTTGCATGCAGTGTTTTTGCTTGTTCTTTCAACATTATAGCACTTACTGGCCAGTTTTTATCTCGAATTCGGATAAACCAACGATAAAGAGCTCTCCTCATTTTGGGCAACTCTGAAGAACGCAGTGTTTTTCTATTTCACGGTCCACAATACGTGTTGCATACGCATTTTAAAATCACTTGCTTTTTCGCTTTAATGTTACAAATTGTTGATTTAGCAAAATTGTATTTCTCTGCTAAAATCGTGACAGATGAGCCTATTTTTAAAAAGCCAAGAATTTTAGCCTTTTGTTTTAATGTAAAGCACACGATTTTTTTAGAACTTATTTTCACAGGAGAACATAAGACGAAACACTCTTTGCAAAACCAAAACTGCGCCTGAAATATTTTACTCCTTACATGCGATTACGAATAAAATGCCTATTTTATAAATAGGGGATTGCCCAATTTCAGAATTACTTGAGATCAATGTAAACTACATTCAAATAATTGTAACGTTTATTGTTCAGGTTATAGAGCTTTTTGGGTTTGTTCACGTTTTAGACTAGACAATGCACAAAAATGTCTGTTCACGTTTTGGGGAGTTCACGCTTTAGAGCGTTCACGTTATCGAGCGTGCGCTGTATGTCCTTCCTAATTGCAACTAATAGCCCATGTACACTTAAATAGCTCTTGGCAGGTCTCTTAGCTTTCTGCAGCAGGCTTGAAGGATCGCTGAACTTCATATTTACTTATTTTATCAAGTCAATGGAGCACTACATCCTTACAAATCAATATAACAATTCAGGTAGATTATAAAAATTAATAAAAAAGAAGCATTTTTAAATGACTTTGTAACACATGGGACGAAAAATCCCGGGCATAACAAAAAAAAACACGTATTGTTTTGGGTTCAAATTAGCTTTTTTGATCAACGTAATTTCCATCAAGAATAACGAAATCATTCCAGCGCCGCTCTAACATTTCAATACCACTTTTGTAGTACGATTTATCTTTTGCCTCAAAATAGGTCTCAGTTTTAGCGATAACCTCTTCATTCAAGCGAACTTTCTTACCTGCCAAAATTTTTGTAGGTCTGCGAACAAACAAACAGTAATCGCTGGGAGCCAAATCTGTATGGAAATATGAGAGCAATTCGAAGTTCAATTCATGTAGTCTTGCCATTGTTTTGAGTGACTTGTGACGCGATGCGTTGTTTTGATTAAACAAAATGATGAGCAAACGCGACACCCACTTTGAGCAGAGCTTTCTCAGAGTCAAATGCTCATGCAATATAAATCCAATACGTTCTTTTGATATTTTTTTAGGATGTAAGCTAACTCACGCAACTTTACTTTTCGATCATTCAAAACGAGTTTGTGAATTTTGTTGATGCTTTTTTTGGTGCTACTGCCTCATTTGGACGTCCACTGCGTTGGGCATTATTGGTGTCTCTACGACCACGTTTGAAGTCAGCAAACCATCGTTTTTTATTGTTGTTTCTGATGGTGTGAGTTCCCCATAATCCCTTCCAGTCATTGCTTTGCTTGAATGGTATTTTTTCCCATCAAGAAACGGTGTAAAATTAAAATACGAAATTCTGTTTGATCCATTCTTTTGAAAATAACAGAAATAGCGTCACTTTTAGCGCAATAACTCACAAACTAATAAAAATAGAATATCAAGAAATTTCAACTGCTGACTTTTAAAGGTTAGTACGAACTGAAAAAGAGGTGAATGCAATAAAAATAGTGCTATCTAAGCGTTAGACCCGGAGCTTTTCTCTTATTTAAAAAATGTCTATCCATTGAAATATCTAAAAAATTACAACTACTTTTATAATTTTTCTGTTATTTTTTTGTTATCTTATACGAAAAAATGAAGGCCTTTTGAACCATTTAGAATTCTCATATCTTTTACTATGTGCGCGCATCGGTACTCTTACAGACTAATACATATTAATTCTTATTTTGTATTCAAGTGCCAAAATTGCCCAAACCACTACGAGTATTAACAATGAATATTTCTTTATAGCTTTCATATAATTTATAATTAAATTTCAAAAGATCTGGTTAAAGTAAAAAACTTTCCATTGGATGCGCTGCGCAAAAATAATTGCGTATGCTGCATATGTGGGTCAAAATTGCCCAATAAGCTGATAATATTTTCACATTGCCTTAAGCGTTTGGACATACTCGAGTTGAAGTAGATGGCGTCACTATTGAATCATATTTTTGGCTTTTGCTCTTAGCTGGAGTATTTTGATCACATGATGAAGCAGCCAAATGTTTGTGCGATGACCACAAATGCCTGCCAACTTTCAACTCGGTGATAAGGCGGCTTAGATTTTAAACTATCTGCCGAATTGTAAGATTTGAGCCCCCGATAAACTGACTCTAATCAGAGACACTCAAGCAATATATCTGATAGCAACCTGCAAAATACGCTTTTAAAATATGAGTATTGTACCTACAACGGCCACGATCGAAATTCGAAACCTGAAAAAGAACAGTCACGTCGTGTTGTACTCGATGTAATAACAGATATACAAGACTGCAACGTCACAAGCGGCAATTTTTTTACATCTCGCAAATTTGGAGATTGAAGTATTGAAAACTAGAATGGCCCTAGTTGGCACAGTGTGAAAAAACAAAACATTCTTGTCTATGTAAATTACTAAAAATCCGGAAAATTACGTACACTCC
The DNA here is from genome assembly GCF_027943255.1 of Anastrepha obliqua. NCBI lineage: Eukaryota > Metazoa > Arthropoda > Insecta > Diptera > Tephritidae > Anastrepha > Anastrepha obliqua. Next base: position 39,556,798 of record NC_072896.1, read on the forward strand.
TTTTTTGATATATACAACAATACCACATTTGTTGGGCGTGTATCTAAAAAGAGCCAGAGCGGTATATTTACTCAGTGTACTTCATACTATTATAGAAATTATTTTTTTTTCCTTTTTCACTCCACTCGGGAGCATAGGGCCTCGACAGGACTCAGTCTTGCGTTGGTTTCGTTAATTTATTTGATTTGTGACAGGGTAGGTGATTAGCCTGCCGCTACAAGTCCTAAATAGCACCTGTCGTTGCTTAGGAACAACGCCTTATTACTGCTTGAAGCGCCATCTGTGTGTCACATTTTTCTGGCAGAAGGATCACACAGTTGGTTGAGGACTTCCCTAAATTTGGTGTGTCTGCGCTATTACCGCGATTGCCCGCTTCCTCTTGCTGACGCCACTGTTGCAATGTGTAACTGTGTCTTTTTCTTTGTTTTTTTTTTTTTTTTGCTTGTTTTAGCTTGCCGCTGACTTGAAGGATAAGGTTATTGGGGTAGAGGAATGAAATTATTATTTATTTTTTTTTTTTTTTATAGAGACTAGGAAAGTAGGTAAATTTGGAAAAATGCGGGGGCCGTGCTTTACGTAGGACTCGAACCCACAACCTCTGGGATGGCAGGCTAGTGCACTTACGCTAGACTCCAGAGGCCGATTGAAATTAATACTAACACGGAAAAACCCGAAATCATTGACTTTTACGACAAAAACAGTTGGGGGTTGATAAACTAGATCGTATTATTCAAACAGAAGTCTTTGCTATGGGTAAGGCTGCGGCAATAGCATTCGCAAAGACATGAAGCAACTCCAAAATAAATATATACGTTGACAACCAAGCTGCGATAAAAGCAATAAACTCATATGAAATTTCATCTAAAAATGTTCTAAGAAGCAGGGAAGCTACTGTGAGATTAGCCGCAGACAGACGCTTGCATATCTATTGGGTACCCGGACATAAAAGCATTGCAGGAAACGAAATTGTAGATGAGATTGCCAAAAGCGCTGTTTACAGACAGTTCGAACAAGAAAACGACACACTGAAAGCTTGAAATACGGTATACAAAGACATCGCTACGGCCATGAAAATACGGATAGATAGGAGGTGGAACAATCTAGCCACCTGCAAAATCGCGTAAATCATGTGTACACAGAGTGCAGATAAATACGTCCGATTCGTACTAGCTCTGTCTAGAAAAGAAAGCGAAACTATCGTAGGTATTCTGACAGGCCACAATTTTCTAGCGGCGCAAGCATACAAGATAGGAAGCACAAACAACGATAGCTACAGATTTTGCAATGAACTAGAAGAGCGAGAAATGCTAAAACACCTTCTATGTTCCTGCCTGCATTATTTAGAACCAGATTAAAATGCTTAGGTGCTTTACAATATGAGGGTATAGTGCTCCAAAGTTTACTCAGAATCGCAAAAGACACAGAGGTATTACAAGATGTCTACTACAAAGACACGTAAAGGTCTAGCTCCATCTGGTAACACTAAGGATCAATAGAAAAGCTCGGAAACTTCTTAGAAAATAGCGTGCAGAGCCACATTCTTTAGTACCAGTCCAGCCAAAATTGTTGTTAGAAGCCACCAAATTTCCGCAAAACAATTCCGCAACCTACTAATTTATAGCTTCATTTGTCCGAATTGATCTAACAGCAAAAAATATTTATAGTTTAACAATAAAAGCTGCAAAGTTCGCTCGAGACATCGATCAGAAGCGCTAATTGTTTAAAACAAACGTGAGAACTCTATATTTTATATTTTTAGAAATTAATTTTATATTTGTTAACTAAAAAAATTCCTCTAATACTTGAATTGAACTCAAAATATTTTTTTTCCGTATATTGGATAGTATTGGCCTATTAACGTCACATACGTTTCGTTTTATGAATACAGGATAAGGTTTATGCAAACGTTTTCTTGTGATCTTATTGCAGCAACTTCCCAATACATGGCGCAAAATTAATCATCCTCGTCAAATTTTTGCAAATCACATTGTATGTCAATCGTATTTGGCACTTGTGAATCAAGCAGCTACCAAGAATGATTGAAACAAGAATGCGCCCATCAGAGAGTGAGTGACGTCGCGCTAGCCTAGTTGCCTAGTGTTGCCAACCCTTTGCTCTTCGCAATAACTTTAGCGCTTTTTTATAGCCAAAATGCGAAAATGTTTAAGTTTAGTGTTTGTTTCTTTTTTTAATTTGAAGCTATCAAAGTCGCAAGTTAAAAAAATACATATAATTAAAAAAGGCTACCCTGAGAAAATTTTCGTGCTATTGAAAATTAGTTGATTCTTATACAATTTGCTGTTTTAAAAGTGCTAATCTCATTTTTTGAGTTTATGCAAGAATATTTATTTCCACTTCTCTAAACTCTTCTGGACTCTAAAAGCCCTTGAATTTACTGAATACGAATTAAAATCATAGAGGAGAAATTATAGTAAAAAACAAAAAAAAAAAAAAACAAACAGATAATACAGGCGAAACCAAATTACCTGTTTGAAAAAGGAGTATCTTATCTTGTTACATAACCTCAAATACATTTGAAAAAAAAATCACCAAATTTGGTTATGCCACGAAAATCAGCTGATATTGTCAAATTCGCTGAGAGCACAGAAGCGGGAGCACGCGCCATTTCTCCATCGTGGGCAGCTACAGCATACAAACATACAAGCGAAGGAGCGGCTAACTAAAGATTTCCATCACTAAAGATCTCTTCTTTATTTAGTAAAAATTTTATTCACAAACAAAATTAATTAATTTTGCGCCACCACTGAAAACACTGCAATTAGCCATTAATAATTGCACATAAATACAGCGAGACAACGATTTGTCAATCATGTTGACTCTACCTTTGGCTAAATGGTAATATGAGAGAACTCAATAAATAAAATCCACAAAATTTGCAATTTCCAATATGTGGGCAGCTTTATAGAAGTACTAAAAATATCGCAATTGCGTAGAAAAAACATTATCTGCTTAAGTCCGCATACCCATACCCATCAATAGTGATGTGATTACCGCAATCAGTTGCTTAACCATTTGAATTTGTGTTTGAAAATAACGCTGCCACTTGTTCCAAGTATAACTCAATGGATTTCCGAACTTTTGGATTTCATAATACGGTTAGTGCATCGAGCAGACTGTATTTTAAGGCATAACTGATAGAATTTCAAATACAAGGTGGCACAAAATGAATCATGCAACAAGCTTTTTTGTTTGTTTCGTTTTTTTTTTCTTATTGATACTTTTAGTTATTTTACAATAAGCGAATGTTATGAATATTTGGTATAAACTGAACCTATAGATGGAATTGTTAGCCTCCAGTAAACTTTACAATTCTGTATCTGACAAATCTAATAATGGCATCGGGGCATTCGAGGAACTATTAAGCCTACTGATATACATATATTTTTGCTAGTTTTTAATATCTCCTCTTTAACATATGGTATATTGAGCTCTTTACGTAACTACTAAGAACCTGTGAGTTTACGATTGATAACAGTGGAGCACTTCAACATTTGAATGACTTGCTATTCTACAGAGTTGTACAGCATAAGTCAAAATCGGTTTAAGAACTACTTTGTGTATGATAACTTTACTTTCCAAGCTGAATTGAGAGTTCTTTCTAAAAAGCCAGTATACTGCTTTCCATGTCAGCCTTCCCAAGGGTGGTTAAGTTTCAAGGGCCGGTGTTGATTTTGAATAAAATACAATTATTTAAAAAATTATTGTCATTTCTCTTTATTATGATAATATTGGTATGGCTCAATTACGTATAGAATAAAATATTGGCCAAATGGCCGGCGCGGCCTCGGCGCCACACCTCCATCCGATAGTCAAAATTTTCGATGACGCTGAGGCATAATTGAGGTTCTATGCCGTTAATGTGCCGAATTATCTTATCCTTTAGCTCTTGAATTGTTGCTGGCTTATCGACGTACACCTTTTCTTTCAAATAACTCCAAAGAAAAAAGTCCAATGGTGTCGTTGACGTTTAGGTGTGGTTCACATTCAACATCGGCCCTTGAAATTTAACCACGCTTTATCAAGAAGAACAACCAAGATATTTAACTGTCGTAGTTTGCGGAACTTGAGTATAACACAGCCACTATCTTCTTCTAAGACTGAGGGTTGTATATATAAGTTGATTTTTGGGGATTAACTATAATTTTCCATTTGTTTAACCATTTCTCTACTTCACATAGCTCTTTCTGCACACAGTGAAAGGTTTCTTCTGGCGCTTCACGTGTTATAATTATGGCTACATCGTTAGCATACGTGGCTATGTTTACATCTGTCAAGTCAGGTAAATCAGTAGTGAAAATTGTACAGAACCGGGCTCAAAACGCTGTCTAACGTAACGCCGATATTTATGGAGTATTATGTTAGATGGAGCATATGTTAGATATGATCTTACCAATTAAAAGTATGGAGCTGGAAGATTTATTTTTAAATTTTATATAAAATTCCCGAATGACAGACTTGACCGAATACTTGTTGTACATCAAGAAAAACCGCTGTGCAATATTTTTTATTTTTTAGTGCATTTGTAATATCATTAATATCAAGAAATCAAGAGATAACTTGAAAGAAATGCCATTTTGTGCTATTTGAAACCAGTAAACTTTATAACTCCCAACGCGTGATCTTGAGATGGTTCTGCAAGTTTTGTGCATTTACTTTCAACCTATTTTTTCTTTGCAGCTCCTTAACTTCTTAATTACCGCGATAACCGCTTACGCGATTTTGGCCGAGTTTAACAAAGTGCGCCAGTCATTTCTTTCTCCTGCTAACCGGCGCCAGTTGGACACACTAAGTGGAGCCAAGGCCTTCTCCATCTGATCTTTCTAACGCAGAGGAGGTCTTGCTCTTCCTTTGCTACCACCGTGCGTTTGTATCCATTCGGATACATTCGCTACGCTATGTATATTTCGTCGTAAATTTCATACAGCTCATCGTTCCATCGCTTGCCAAGGTCCAAAAATATTCCGCAGAATCTTTCTCCCAAACACTCCAAGCGCCGCTTCATCGGATGTTGTCATCGTCCAAGCTTCTGCGCCATACGTTAGGACGGGCATGATAAGAGCCTTGCTGAGTGTTAGTTTTGTTCGTCGAGAAGGGGCTTAACTACTCAATTGCCTACTTAGTCCAAAGTAGCACTTGTTGCCAAGAGAAAATCTTCGTTACATTTCAAGGCTGAGATTTTTATCGGTGTTAATGCTGGTTCCTACATAAACGAAGTCTTTTACAACCTCGAAATCATAAGTGTCAACAGTGACATGGGTGCCGATACGTGAGTAAACGTTAAGGAGTTGGCGTGATTTTGACCGGCGGGACTTGTGTCGTGAAAAGTTGTATACCGAATAAATTTGGTTTTGTATTTCTCATATAAACACTGTGATGTGTTAAGTGAGCAGTTTTCCCAAAACATCCTTAACTTTATCCATTTGAATATATTGCGATGTCAATTTGCGAAAGTCATCGATATCACTTTCGAATATTGCCTTAAATAATTCTCCCCACTTTCTGCTGGCTAATTATGTATATTGAACAGTTGACAACAAAATGGAGACCCGATGTTTGCCCTCTAAATCGTTGATATTATGCAGACTTGTTTTTGCGGCAAAGTCTTCAGAATCACTTACACAACGACCAAACATGTTTCCAGCGGTTGCAAATTCAATTGGTTTTATGAAATTATATAGAATAAGATTGAGTCTTATTGTCTTGTACAAAATTCGCTTTATCATTAACAAGACTTGGATAACTTTTTCACTTCTGCCAAAAAACCACTTAGAATATCAAAATCAGAATCTTCACGTTCTGCCATTATTAAGTATTCTGTTACTAACCTCAATTACGAATACTCGTAGTTCTCGAAGACTTCTTCAAAACTATCTCTGATGTCTCTCTTAGCCATTGCGTTCTTCTTGAAAAATAAATACACGCACTATTTTTAATGGCTACAAATCTTTATATTATCTTTTACAGTTTCACAATATTTTTTACATCCCTTAAGCTAGGCAGAGACGGAAAACCAATCTAAAAAATCGGTCGAAGTAACGATTTTCCCTTCGGGTTTTGCAATCGGTTGCGTGTGTGTGAGCCGAGTTCACGATTTTTCTTTGAAATTTTGAAATGTACACATGAGCGGACACATGTCAACATTAAGTAAAACACATATTCAGGCAGGCCCAAAGTCTTATCTACTTGAGCCGTTCGCAATGTGGAAAAATAAGAGCGATGAGTATAAAGACAGAAATAAAAATTAAAATTGTGGCATATTTTATTAGAAAAACATAAAGAAGTAGACAAAAACGCTAATATAAAAGTGTGAAAAAAATCTTCCTCTCCCTCTTCTTTTCAAGCATAAATAAATACCATGCATGACAACCATTTTTTTCTGCGTTCGATGTTCACTCAGCAACGAAACAAAAATCGTCAACAAATCCACATGTGATATGGATAAATGAATTATAGATAAATGAACTATTTGCATTTGTTGGTTTTTGGCTTTGGTTTATTAAACAATGAAAAATTGTAACTGATAACGCTGATGTGTGAAAATGTGTATAGGCAAAAATATCAATGGAAACATTGTCTAGATACAACCAACACATACACACACAAACCGATGTATTGTGTAAATATGTAACTAAAAAAATGCAGTTGTTCTCATGGGATGAATTTTTGTGCTCGTTAGGGGCTGCGGTAAGGGACTGCGTACGTCGTTCACTATTTTCACCATTAGTGTTTGATAATTTTGCTCTTTTACTGTTATTAGTTGCTTTCTTTCTCTCTCTCTCTATTTTTCTTGGAACTCTCAGCGACCGATAAGACACATGCAGATTTTCCAATCACCAACAAATTCTAATCGACTGCTGCTAAATTTACATAATTCAGCCTGTTGCTGTTAACTTTTGGTGGAAAGTGTGTCTGTGGCGATTAGTCTTCGTGGGACGAGTACCCCTCAAAATTCCATAAGTTTCTGTCATTGAGACTTCTCTATACATTAAGGGGGACCTCTCATCAGTGGCTTCAAAAAACTGAGGGATCTCCCACAGCTTCTCGTTGCGCGCTAGTAAAACGACGTGTAAGATTGCGGTCATAGTTTTCACCTGAAACACAAAAGAAAAATATTGTCTTATTCAGAAGGCTTTCCCGCATATAATAGACTACTCTTGTATAAAAAGATGAAAAAATGAACACACCATTAATTATTTGAAAAAAAAAAACTGATTTTCTTTCGCTTTTTTTCAAAAAAGGTGTTAAATAGTATTAAAAAATTTTTTTTTTTTTGTATTTTGTTAGTTAATTAGTTCCGCATTTTAATTATCTTTATACAGATTATCGGTTTGAAACGATAACTTTCGTCGCTTTTTTAAATCTTACACGCCATTTTGAAAAACATGGTTTTGAGAAAACGTGTTTCAAAGTTTTCAGAAGGTAGACAGTATACTCACACGAGGTACTATACACAGGCCTGTAACTCCGAAATCACTATGAATTTCGCTATAAAATTTTGAAGGCATATCTATACTTTAAAGGTCTGTACGTTGTCCGCGCATCTCTACGAAACGACAGCACCAAATGATGTAAAAATTTTTATATATTCATATTTTCACCCAATGATGGTTATAGGCATGTTTTTATGATGGAACTCCCTTCCCACAGCGCCTAGGCCGCGCCACCACTCTCATTCGTCACTAATAATCGAATATTTGTTTAAATTTAAATCTAAAAAATCTTATTTTTTCCTATTTCCCACTATTTATAGCACACTCTAGACTTCATAATTCGTATAAGCTGTTCAACTATGACCCAAATGCAAAGTTCAAAAACGGTTTGAGATAGAAAATTAATAAAAATAATTTTGCTTGATATTTTTCTGAATGGTTGTTTTGATTTTATTCAACGAGGCATAGCAACGGATGCCGGGTATTGTAATATTATGGTTATTAATAAAAAATTATTTTCTATGAAATTATTGTTTGTAATTCTTTTATATACATATCCTAAATCCCTAAAAACTGCTCCTACGCGAGTGGGGCCGCGGGTTAAAGTTAGTTTTCCTATAATTGCAGTAAAAAAAATCGATTTTTTGAAGCCGACTGATAAGAGGCCCCCCTTAACGTTCCTTGGTAGCTGCCTAGTTCACAAATGTCAACTATGATTAACGTACGCCGGCATTTGCACAAATTTTAGCTGCCGATAGGGTGTTTAATTTTGCGCTACCCTGTATTATGTCTGTCCTTTTTAACTTTTTTGCAAACGTATCTTTGACAATTGAAAACGGGTTGGATTTTGATGTTCACCAATTGAAATGAAATTTTTATTGAACGACTGAACGACCGTCTAGATGCCAATGAATGGGTGTGATTAAGTTACACAAATGTTGCAAATGCTGACAAACTCACACACGTACATATACACTTACATACTTAGACATAAAATACAGAGATAAATGCCAATAGTTACGACTAAAATGTTAGAATGATATTTGTTACAGGATTTTACGATGCTTCAGCCAATCGCATGGGAAAAGTAAAAGTTGAACTTAAGTACGAGTTCGTAGCATAAATACCTGTAAGTGTAAGTGAATGAGTCCGAATTGTGTAATAACTAAATGCTATAAGTTGATGAAAATTGCAAAGAAGTGCAAATTGTTTGAATGACCTTAAGGCAATGTATGAATTTAGAAGAAATATTAACGAATTGTATCAACGTGAATATTGTGAAAATGGGATGAACGTTTAGATAAGAAATTTGTAACTTTCGTTTAAAAACATTTACCTGGTAAATACTAGACATAGTTGCATACTTATGTACTTACAAGTACATTAACATATAGTCAAAATAAAACAAAAAATGAAAATATAAATAACGAAATTCATACATTCATACATATATCTATTGAAATATAGAAGATTTTGAAGTGCATGACAAAAATGTAGGTGAGTATATCGAAAAGCAGTTATTGATTACTGGTACCAAGAAAGATAAGAAACAGAGAAATATGTGCGATAAAATTTTGCAAAGTTGTATGTAAAACTGTTTTTGAAACATTTTGCGCAATTGTTTGATAGTTGTTTTTATTGAAACGAACTATAAAAAACAAAAAACAAAACAAAAAAAATATCTGAAATAAAAAGCAACTTTTTGAAACTATTAAAGAAAACATACTCCAAACTAACGTATATACCAGTGACACACTTTCCACGCGTTTCATACAAAACTACATAGTACAGACATACATAGAACTCTATGGCATGCGCTAGCATACATACTCTTAGATTAAAATACGAAAACAAAGGAAAAAAAAAAAAATAAAACAACAGAACACTCTCCGCTCTCAACTAAAAGAAAGTTTTAAGCTTCATCTACTCAACAACTAAATTAACAAAAAAGAAAAAGTATACATCATATAATATATAAAGTCTTTCCACTATTATTCGTATATTTTGCTGCTAAGGATATGATATAATAAAGCTAAAAAATATAAAATTCCAAAAATTCATAATCAAACTCGCATTTGCTAATCTGCGTGTAGTAAATTTATCAAAAGGAAAAACCACTCAGACATAACGGAAAGAGTAAATAAAAATGAGTTTTCCAATAACCGATTTTCATCCATAAAAATAAACGCCCACACCCTCTATGGCCACAAAAAAAAAAAAAAAAAACACAAAAATACCGAATTAAAATTTAAAAATTAAAAATTATTATTATTATTATCCACGCCACTCTCCCCCCCGCATACCGCGCGAGGCGGGGTCCATTTTCACCGAGCACAACGGCAGTTTCGGACCGCAAGTCGTGTCGGCACTTTTATATATTTTGTTAGTTTTGGTTTAAAAATTTTCGAGTTATCCGTGTCGTTTGCATGATTATCGCTCTTTGAATTGTATGGTGGATGTTTTGTTCTAGTTCTATTGTTTTTATGTGGTTTGTAAATGTATTTGCGGTTAAGCCAGTTGCAGATATTATTATTGGTACTATATTAACTTTTCGTTGTTTCCATAGTTGTTTTATTTCAATTGCGATTGGAGTATATTTAGAAATTTTTTCTTGTTCTTTTTGGATTAAATTATTGTCATTAGGGACTGCAACATCAATCAGATATGTTTCTTTTTGTTTTTTGTTTATAAGTGTGATGTCTGGTCTATTATAACTATGGTTATTATTATTATTATTATTATTCCCACGCCACTCTCCCCCCCGCATACCGCGCGAGGCGGGGTCCATTTTCACCGAGCACGACGGCAGTTTCGTGCTGCAAGTCGTGTCGGCACTTTTTTTTTTTTTGTGTTATGTTTTGTATTATTTTATTAATATTTATGTCAGTGTTTATTTATTTATGTCAATGTTTTTCTAATAATGTTGTATGTTTTTAAAATGACTGCTTTTTGTATCTTATGATGTATAATTGGGTTGATGTTGAGTTCTTTTAATTAATTATTATTATTATTATTATTATTATTATTATTATTATTATTATTATTATTATTATTCATATAAAAAAGTAAATAATTCACAAATTTAAAATTTTAGTTTCTAGCACCAGCAGCTCAAGGCCTTAAAAATTAATTACAATTGATTTCATTTAGTATTTGAAAGGTTCATAAACGTAGTTCGACTTAATTAACTGCAAAATATATTTTACTTGGCTTTAATCCTAGTCGCTCCTGCCTAATAACATGTTTACACATACCAAGTTATCGAAATTTTCAAGGGTTTCGCGTTAATGCGCTTTTGAACAACGAATTTACCCATACAAAGTGGCTCTTTCAGTAATCTGGGATTGAATAATAATCTTAGCTTATAACTATACCCTTCTCTGTGCAACTACATACTCGTATGCGTGGGGAAAAGGTGAAACGTAAACACCAATTAATATACAGGGTGAACGATATGAATTGTTACCTATTCAAAACACCATAACTTTTTTGTGTGAAATTAGTTTTTCATTGATTTCAAAGACAAAATTGTTCAAAAATGATTACAATTTTAACATATATTCACTTTAGCTCGATATGACCACCTTTTGCCTTGACTATAGCCTTCAAACGGTCAAAAAATGAGTTTCATGCTGCACGAATGTGATCTTGAGGTATTTTGGTCACATTTTTTAGTCCTCACCTTGCTCTCCAAAATGGACCAGATGGAATAGTCCATCGGATTTGCGTCTGGTGAATTCGAAAGCCATTGTGTGGACGAAATGAAGTGTGGAACGTGATTTTTTAACCATTCTTGGTTCACACGAGCTTTATGAGACGGTGCCGAGTCCTGTTGGAGCGTCCACGGTCTACGACCGAAATGTTTGCGTGCCCACGGCTCTAAAGCAGCTTCTAAAACATTTTCCTTTCGATGGGAAATTACTTCAAGTGGCCATACGTAGGCTCAAATTCTCGTATGAGCGTTCGGTGAAGTAAACACGATCGTTTTGAGGGTTTATGATCTTCTCAATTGGGAATTTTTTTTAATCAGAAAACACAATGTTAGGAAATTCCCCACGTTTGTGCAAGCACAACAACTCCTTTGCTCTTTCGCACCGAACTTTTTTTTTGCTGGGGTGAAAGATCGTGTGCTTTTTGGAACTTGTAAACCTTGACCTTGAGCCTTGAATGCTGTCTTGCGATATTTTCAGTTCTTTAGCCATTTTTCTTCCACTTCGTCGAGGATTTCGTTCAAGTCGAGCCTTCACTTTCCGAACCAATTCTGGCGTTGTCGCAGTTTTTTTGATCCACCACCATAGCGTTTTGCAATGCTACCAGTATCATTGTAACGTTTTATAGTGCGATACACAAACATTTTATTCACTTTGAGGTGACTGAGCTCACGAACAATGGCTGGTTGTGATTTTCCAGCCAAATATAACGCAATCACACTAGTTAGTTTAAATTTTTAACATCAATATGGGTTTCCGTGTTTTAGGAAGGAAGGGAAAGTGAGCATTTAGCAAAAAAAGAAGTAAATGTTATTTGCTAATTAAGTAAAAAATCAGAATACTACCTGATCAAACAGTTCCCGGAATATATTCAAAAAATTCAAAAAAAGTAATATTTTCGCTTTCAAAGTACTACCCATCAACAGCAACGCACTTATGCTAGCGTTGCATCCGATTCTTGATACACTTCTGGAACAGAAAACTGTCAAACTTTCTACTAAAACTTGGAAGGAAACACGTTCAGTTGATGGGCGGTATCATTACAGGACACAACCCATGGGGTCAGCATATGACCACCACTGGAATCATTGAGGACCCAATGTGCCTGTTGTGCTTGGAGGAGGCGGATAGCACTGAGCATTTTCTCTGTGAGTGTCCTGCCTTTGCGTAGTCTTTAGTGCCCCGCTTATGCAGAGAGTAGCACCCCACACCCTACTTTCTAGGAGTTTTACTGTTGTTCCTTTCTCGAGTGTTGGCAGACTATGACACCGTATGTCATGATAGCCCGTACCACTGCTGTATATAGCCACGGTACTATTTTTGGGGTTAGGCCCCATTTTTCCCCCACAATTCTTTTGGATTTATAGAGTGGTGTGGCTGCTTTTGTGGCTGCTTTTTTTACTCTATCATTAATCATATGTTTCCACGCTTTCTATCCAATACTAGTCCTAGGTAGCTCGCCTCTTCTCTAATTGACAGTGTGATTCCCTCAAGGCTAGGGGGGCTTAGAAGAGGTATCCTGTATTTTCTGGTGAACATGATTAGTTCTGTTTTGTTGGGATTTATCCCAAGACCACTCGATGCAGCCCACCGGCTTACATCGTTCAAAGCATTTTGCCAACACTAAAAATGCGAAGAAAAATTTCTTCGCTAATGTTTATAAGCGACAAATCATATCCAATGCCACTTCTTACTGGAGCTAATACTTTTTAATTGACCTACTCGTGACCTTAAACTCAGCAATATGTTTCATAATAGGGTGAACAAGACCAATTTTAGTCTAACCAATTTTGTAAAAATTTAAACATACTCTCTAACTAACGAGAAATTTTTAGTCAAAACTTAATCTAGAGACACACTTTTTGAATTGCGACTAATGTATGGCACCGTATTTTCTACCATTTAATCTCTAGTATTACTAATCTATTTGAGTTGTGCTTTAATTGACGAATGAATTAATAAATAAATAATCTTAGATACCGATGTTCCAAATTCGAAAATGTTCGAATCAGCTTCTCCTGGTATTTCCACGGTAGATATATCAAGTGCATGGGAACTTACGTTGATATTAGCTTCACCCCAACGGCTTACCGGGTTCTCGATGCTCAACCCGCTAAGTTTACTGCATTAATTAGCCAAAACCCTTCACCCTATTTCCGAAGCTTGTTTAATGTGGGTTAGCTTTGAAAAGTACGCGAAATTGTGACTTTTTGAAGCAATTAACTTTCAAAGGAAATAACTAATATGAAGCAGAAAAAAATACGCAAAGATTGCTAACAAGGAACGCAGCTCGTGACCCTATAAAGCACCATGACCTAAATAAGATTTTCAATATTCAAACTACATAAATTTGCACAAATTGAAAAATTGTTCTCATTCACATTTATGGAAGCTATAAAAGCAAATGTCATATCCTCTTTCTTCACACTCGACGAAAGTACTGTGTCTAATAAATAAAGTCAATTTTTTGAGGAAATTTAGTTATGGGTTTAAGAGCTGGAATGCCATATTTTAACGCAGATTGGAATATAATTTCTATTAACGAGACATAATTGGCCCCACATGCAAGAATAAGTTGCTTTTGCTCTCCATTTTAATATAATATATTATTAATAAGTATCTAACTCAATGCCTAAATACATTTTAGTGCGCTTTCTGACATTTCTTATTATAGAAAATTTTCTAAAATTTTTCATCAAAACTTAATAATTTTAGTGCAGAATGGAAGTAAATATAAGTGACTAAGTCTTATTCCTATTCATGCCCATTCTAATAATCAAAATTTTAGACGCACTATTAAAAAATCGTGTTAAAGCATTCAAATACAGTTAAATGCGACTAAAAATTCCACTTATTAATTTACCTTTAAATATTATTACTGAAAGCCCATTTTCATTACAGCTGAAATATTCAAGTTGGAAACATAAGTTATGTAGTATTAAAAAGAAAAAAATGGTAATAAAAAATATTTTCGGCCACATATTTCCCTTGTTTTTTAAATAAGCCAGTAAGCAGCTTAGAAATTTATTTTCTCAATTCGTGCTTCATACATTTTTGTGACCTAATTTTGTTTATTTCTTTTTAGCCAAAACACTTAACGAAACTGAGTTCTTAAAAATCGAAATTTTCAAGTATTAAAATACAATACGAAAAAGCAAACACTGACTAAACTCAGCATTTAGAAAAATCGCTTAACTAAAAAATATATACATATACAGATATGGGATATGAAATATTTTATTGATGTGTAAAAACTCATCATTGATAAAACCAAAATAACGTAACAATATGACAAATTTTCATTATTTTACTTGAACTAAAATTTTCACCCAAAATTAAAACCAAAAACCAAAAACTAACTTAAATTCGAAATAAAACTTTCTGTCGCACACAAATTGACGGTTTGCTACCGCAAATTAAATCTAGCAAATAAAAAACACACATAGCAACATTTATGTATGAAAATAAAAAAAAACAAAAACTCCTACCTATTTATTGTAATACTTAGAGATCAAAATGAAAGAGATAAAAAATCGAAAAAAATAACGCCACCCAAAAGCCCCACTCACAGACAGTTGGTATGTACTGGTATGTGGGCTATCACCAAACACGACTCCAATTACTCACACTAGCCCACAATACAACCACAACAATCCCACAATTCTAAAACATTTACGAGGAAGTTCCCACATTCACACATTTACACACAAATGCATTAACCGAACTTCATATACAAAATCGAAAATTATAGGAAACACACACTTTCTAACAAAAAACAAAAAAAAAAGCACAAAAAACAAATTATAAACTGAAAACCAAACCAAAAAAAAATGTTAATGCAAAACGATAAAATTGCAGGAATTTCAAATTATCTAATAAATCTATAAAAAAAAATGCAAAATAAAAATCGATTTATCTATACGAAATTCATTCAAAACTGATATAAAAAAGTTCATTCAAATTAAACTACTAAGCATTAAACCAAATAATTATTTATACATACTTATCATAATATGAAAGTTTATTACATTGCTAATTACACCTAAATACAATTACCAAAACGAAACAAACCATAAAAATTAAAATAGAAACTGTAGAAAACTAAGAAAAGATAACATAAACAACAAAACAGTAATAATAAAAGCTAATTTAAAGTATTAATAAAAAGTGAAAACACAAAATGAAATAAAACAATTAAATAAAAAAAAAAACAGATTGATACTTAACGTATATTGATAAAAATATATACATTTAAGTCAATAGAAAGGAGGTGAGGGTGAAAAAGACATTATAAATCCATAAACAATGAATAAACAAACAGGTGAAAAAGGTGACGTTGAAAGATAAGGCCGTTGAAGGTGAATTAAATAAAATGGAGGAAACCAAATATTACAAAATATTTGAAAAAAAAAAGATATTTAGGAGTTGCGTTATTTCAAAACCAAAAACAAAAAACGGAAGGATATGGTGAGTATTAAAACCTATTTTTTTTGTGGTGGATAAGAAGGCGACCGTCGTCAACTGCGTCGAATGTTATAGCCACTAAAACAATCCCTCCTCCTCTTCTCCCTTCTCCCTACCTACCGGAACTACCTTGTACTACTTCGGTAAGGCCCAGAACGGTGTCCATTAAATGGACCAATACTATTCCCCCACGTCTATGCAATAGACTCATCTTCTAATGTCTCACTGACGTCATACCAGTAGTATGTGTGGCATGCTCTCAGGTTCCTCTCACATGGGCGTATATATGTTATACGCTATCGAAGTTTCTTTTGCATCTGCAGCAAAGAAGATGTTGCGGTAATAGTGCTCCTTTTTTGCTGTGCAATAACAATTGTATTGTTGTTTCTCATTTTTATAAATAAATAAATAAATAAATAAAAATAGTATACCGTCTTTTGCCGTCGTGAACACATGACTCGACCGTCTTTTACTTGTCCTCAGTTCGTAGACAGTCCACCTCCTATCTAGGGCTGATTTGTTTTTCCCTGCGTGTAGCGTTGCCACTCCGCGCGTTGCATGTGCAGCATTATCGTCTTTGCAAAACTTTTAACTGCGTTCCAACAGTCATGTGATGCGCACATGTTATTGATTAAGCTGTCTGGGCTCAGTTGTTCGCCCAAGACTAACTCAAACGTTCGGCGTTCTTCGTTGAAACGATCGCAGTAGAAGAACACGTGCTCCGCGCTTTCTATTGCATTGTTGCAGCTTGGACAGAACGACGTGTGCTCCATCTGAAAAGATGGATGTACTCCAAGAAACCGCTTAATATTTGGGTTAAATAGTAGTCTACGTCACCGTGCCTTCTGGTCACCCATTGGCTAATTTTGGGGATAAGTCTATAGGTTCAACGTCCGTTAACAGACGAGTCCCATCTGCTTTGCCATTTTTCTAATGAATGCAGACGTTCTGCAGCTTTCGCTTCAGTTATCGGCTTTACTCCTTGACTGTCATAAAGTTGTCCCATTTCCTGCACAAGTATATCTATTGGGAGCTTTCCAGCGATGACGCAAACCGCGTCGTCTGACACGGTCCTGTATGCGCACGCGGCTCTTAGTGCATTTCGCCGGTGCACTTTAACTACTGGTCTAACATTCGATGGCTTAGCTCCTGCCCATATAGGAGCAGTATATAAGATGACTGAACCCACCACACTTGTGCCTTCTATGCCTATGTTTGGAAGAATTCTTGTAAGAGCACCGTTGACTGCCGCTGCTTTGGAACCCACAGTTGCTAAATGTTGCTTAAAGCCGAGTCGTGCATCAATCATTACGCCTAAATACTTAATTGCCTCTTGTGACAGTATTTCATCCATAGGTGACCATGCAATTTCATGCACTCTTTTTTTCTTCGCGCAGTTACGAGGACCGCTTTAAACCGTGCCGTGCAAAAGTGAGATCGAAACTCATAAGCTATGAATCTTCTAATAAAGGGTTTTCCAATAACAGGTGTTATTTTGAATGTGATTGCGCTATAGAGAGATGATTAACGATTTTTTATGGCCGGAATTGGATGGTATTGATCTGAACAACGTTTATTTTCAACAATACAGCGCTACGTGCCACACAAGCAACGATACCATTGATCTTTCACACGGTCCATCTCTCGAAGCGGTGATCACAATTGACCACCAAGATCTTGTGATTTAACATCTTGTGACTTTTTTCTTTGGGGCCACGTGAAAGAGAAGGTCTACGCCAACAGCCTAGGTTCGATTCAAGACCTCAAAGATGGAATTCGTGAGGCTATCGAGGACATAGGGCAGCCACTTTGCAATTCGGTTATGGAAAATTTCATGAAAAGGATATTGCCCTGTAAGCGTGGTCATGGTGGTCATTAACCTGATGTTATTTCCACTATTAACGGCATAACTTCCTCTTTATACTGAAATAAACATCCGATCACTTATATTAAAAAATAGCATTTTTTTTTTAATATCAAAATAACACCTCTTATTGGAAAACCCTTTATAATAACAACCGACCCTCAGCGGGCAATGGCCAACCCTCAAATGAATTTATACCATGAAAAAATTCCTAAAAAAAAAACTATCAGTCGTTCTAATTCAGACCTTATTTTTTGAAGATTATTCCACCTGCAAATGTCCCCTAAAGGAGCTAAGGTATTGGCTGGCATTCACCTTAGAGTTAGTGATTCAGTTTTTTGCAGAGACTCACGAAAGATGAGCACTCCGTATGTGCTCCAGCGTTGACAGAAGCAGTTCAGCTCATACCCACAAAGTCTTGCAATCCGTAAACTATAAAAGGAATTTTGGGTATTGCCGATTTTCATGGAAGAACACCTCGAAACAAACCATTTGTTAGTAAGCGAAAAATGAAGTCCAGAATGTAGTTTGCTAAAACTCATGTTAATAAGAACGGATGAGTCATACCAAGAGGATGGCGTTTATCTGGCCGAAATCAGAGCTGCAGCCAAAAATCCAACGAAGTATTGCAAACCACGGCGAAGATCAAATTATAGTTTGGGGTTGTACATATGTCATCAGCAGGGGTCGTAATCTTAGCTTTCAAAGAGGAAACTATGAATAAAACTACTTATTTAAATTCGTTGAAAAAATAATTTATTTCAATGTGCTGAAAAATTTGTTATTCCGGATATATTTCGATTGCATCAAGACAACGGCGTCAAACGTCTTATTCTAAATTCGAATCTTCACTCAAATTTTGCAGTATTCTTCTCTTCGTAACATTGAGGGAAAGTTCAAAAGGAATTCGGTTAGGCCGTTGAATTTATTGACAGCCTACCGTCTTATCTCTGTGTTACACCTGTCGTCAATCTTAGGCTTTGAACCAGTTCTTTTAATATTTCCGTATCCATCAGGAGTTTCAAAAAGCTCTGGATGGTGTTTTTATTTCGTACACACACTTCAATAACATGGTATACAGTATATAGAGTATATACAGTGTACTCTCTCCTAACGGAGACCTCCCATAAGCAGATATCATCCATAAACGGACATCTTCCATAAGCGGACACTTTTTTCAGTGCATACCTCAGATCCTTAAAAATTTTTTCCCTTGAACGGACAACCCTCCCATAATACGTTAACGTTTCTTCTTTTTATATGGTGCTACAACCGTGTGTCGGTTTTGGCCGAGTCTAAAATAGCGCGCGAACTGTTTCTGTCCTGCGCTCGTTGGGGCCAGTTGGAAATCTTGAGTTATAACAGGTCCTGCAGCACTTGGTCCTTCCAAAGGAGATGTGGTCCACCTCTTCCTCTTTGTGTACCGTGAATCAGAAATTCGCTTTGCTGGAACGACTTCTTTCATAAGGGTGACACAGCCAAACCTGCGTAGCAACTGTATTTTTACAATCTTAACTATGTCCATATCCCTATGTAGCTCATACCGCTCGCTGTTCCATCCTACGTGGTACTCCTCCCTAACGCGGAGGGGGCCAAAGATCTTACGAAGAAATTTTCTCTCGAAGGCTTCCAAAACTTACTTCCATACTTCTGCACCATATAGCGGGGCAGAATTGATGAGCGTTTTGAAGGGTCTGACCCTTCAAAATAGAGCTCTACTTCTCAATTGCCTACTGAGCCCAAAGTTATACCTATTGGTAAGAATTATTCTTCGTTTGATCTTCAGCCTGACATCATTTCAGTTGTTAATGCTGGTCCCAAGATAAACCAAGTCCTTCACAACTTCGAATTGTTGGTTGTCAACACTGACATATTGTCCAAGATACGAAGACTCCTTGTATGTTGACAGCAGGACTTTGCTACACCCTTATTATCCGCAAGACCCACATTGTTCGTCTCTCTATTTAAACTGGAGTATACCGAGCATATAGCGCAGTTGGTTTCGCTGATAATATCGATGTCATCGGCATATGCTAATACGTAGTACTCTTATGAAAGATAGTACCAATGCGGTTTACCTTGGCAGCGCGAAAGATTTTTTCCGGCCAAACGTTGAAAAAGTCACAAGATAGAGAATTACCTCACTTGGTATCGAACGGCTCGGAGAGGTTACTTCCAATTCTGACGCCGCTTGTTGTAGCGCGCAACCTTATCTTACGCAGCCGTATTGGTTCTGCGGATACACCAAACTCAGACATAGTGCCATAGAAGTCATTTCTATCCGTGCTATCAAAGGCGTCTTTGAAGTCAACGAAGAGATGGTGTGTGTGGAGTTGTTTTTCGTGTGTTTTCTCCAGTATTTGGCGTATTGTGAAAGATCTGGTTGACTTTCGAGGTTTAAAACCGCACTGATGAGGCTCAATCGGTTTGTTGACTATGGACTTCATTGCCTCACACAATACACTCGACTAGAACCTTATATGCGACCTTAAGCAGGCTTATCTCGTGATAGTTTGCGCGGATTGCAAGATCTCCCTTCATATGTATTGAGCAAAACACTTAGTTCCGGTAGCTTGGCATACTCTAATCCCACCATATCCTGCAAAGGAGCTCCTTTGCGCTCGTAAGCTCTCCCATAATAGCCCTTTTTTTACACTTTTCTAATAAAGCGTCCACTTACCATAAGCGGTCAATTTTTTCAGTCCTTTAGCTGTCCGCTTAAGAGAGAGTTCAAGGTTATATGGACATGTGTTATATTAGGTGCGCAGCTAAGTTCCCGCTGTTTTTCAATAGATGTCGCCAGCAGTGTGTGCTAGGCGATTCTAACATAACCTAAAGGTCATAAACCAAACTTAGACATATGGCAAACACACTACCTCGACACATTAGTGATTTTGTTTTGGCATCATACACTTTTGGTTTTGTGAAAATGTCTGATTTTGTGCCGAATAATCGTCATTTGTGATTGAAGTGGTGATTTTCCTCTTTCATTCGAAAAAAAAAACAGCGGCGGAGATACAAAAAGTTTACGGAGATGCTGCTTTAATTGAAACAACGTGCCGAGATTGGTTCCGTCGCTACAAAGACGGTGATTTTAATGTTGACGACCGTCCGCGTGAAGGAAGGCCAAAAACCTTCGAAGACGCTGAATGGAAGGCATTGCTCAATAAGGATCCGTGTCGAACGCAAGAAGAATTTGCTTCAGTATTAGGAGTTACCCGCCAATCCATTTCCAAGCGATTGCATGCTTTGGGAATGATTCAGAAACAGGGGACTTGGGTTCCTTATGAGTTAAAACCAAGGGATGTTGAACGTCGTTTTTTCGCTGTGTCGCCTGTGAACAACTGCTCCGGCGGCAAAAAAGGAGGGATGAAAAATGGATTCATTACAGTAATCCAAAGAAAAGAAAGTCATGGGGACTGCCCGGTTATGCTTCTACGTCGTCGCCTCGACCGAATATTCACGCGAAGGTTATGATCTGTATTTGGAGGGACCAAGTTGGTGTTATTTATTATGAACTGTTAAAACCAAGCGAAACCATCACTGGGGATCGGTATCGACTTCAATTAATGCGATTGTGCCGAGCACTGCGCGAGAAGCGTCCGCAATACGCGGAGATTTCAGAAAAGTGATTTTACAACATGACAACGCTCGGCCTCACGTTGCCAAACCCATTAAAACCTACCTGGAAACACTGAAATGGGAAATCCTACCTCAACCGCCATATTCTCCAGATATTGCGCCGTCCGATTATCACCTGTTCCGATCGATGGCAGGGCCGTGGAGAGAGTATTCGGGTCCCGCGGGAAACTTGACATGCGGGCCCCTTCAAATTATGTCTAATTCATATAATTCGAATTACTCTCGAGTCCGGGCCCCTCTGAAAACTCCGGGCCCGGGGGAAAAAGTACCCCGCGGGAATACCCAAATTGTATTTTCATCAAAAAAACAGCGAGAACTTAGTTGCGCACCTAATAGTATTTTCTTATTAACGTTTTAAAAATAAATAAACGATTTTGTTATTTTAATTTAAATTATTTATCATAATTTTATTAAGATTTCTTTTATTTTTTCTTTTATTCTTACCAAACCTATGGTTCAATATTGGTTTGTTTTTGTTAAGTATTCTAATTGTGCTCAAGCACTTATAATAAAACTTATAAATAAATAATCAGCTATAAATTGGACTAAATTTTTACAATTCCAAAAGTGACTACTTATATTATTTTTGGCAAAAGAATAAACTAAAGCAAGCCTTACATGACTAATAGTAACTAACTTCTCTTCGAGAGCTTAAGTACTGAGTATAGTTCTTATAAAAAACAGCAAAATAATTACTTAACATACACATATATAAATAAAATATTTTATGGCAGAGATTTGAGTTAGGTGGCATTTGAAAAAAGCTAATTTATTTAACAACAGATAATGTTTGCGATTTTATGAAAAGCGAAAGAGTTATTGAAGCTGCATTAATGGACCTTAAAATTCTACATATACTGGCATGCATTTTGAATGGGTTTTCGATTAATGCGAGACAAGTGAGACATACAGGCTAAATAACTAGTGCGATAATACAGTGATGCACTCTACTAGTGGTGCGAGCGACTAAATTTCGAGTGATGTGGAACTACCGACAGCCACACGACTCGACAACCATATTCGGAAAGGTTTTCTGCGTCGCTGTATTATTACTATCCATAAAGACGAGCTGCAGCGAAGAATACTGTTTGGCGGTGCAGCAAGGTATCAGTTCGAGCGGCTTGCTGCCACGGTTACGACGCGACAAGGCAACTTTCTGCAAGAAAGAACAATATTGGGCATGAGCTCATGTCATTTAAATATGTACTTATTGGTAAATACAATTTGTGAAAAAGTATTCAGAACAGTGAAAGTATGTTATATG
This sequence comes from Anastrepha obliqua, assembly GCF_027943255.1. NCBI lineage: Eukaryota > Metazoa > Arthropoda > Insecta > Diptera > Tephritidae > Anastrepha > Anastrepha obliqua. The sequence continues at coordinate 39,579,193 of NC_072896.1, forward strand.
TGTGTAATAACATACCTGCAAGAAAGCACTATGATGCGTCGCCGATTGTGTAACACTGGCTACACTTCCGCAAGAGCCACGACAGAAGTAGGCGTCGTAGCCGCGCGGTTGTATGATCCAATCACCCCAACCGATTTCATCGAATGAGATGTATAGCTTCTCGCGGCAACATTCCGTCACACCATCGGTACAATTGATGCCGCGCTTCTGCCGCGATGCGCGACGACGATTCTGAGTGTCGACCATAATGAATGGACGATAATCCTTATTCATGGAAATCATTTTCTCCATTGTAGCCATATCGCAAGTGCGACACGATATGTGTATAAGATGGCTGAGATCGTGATTGCCAAACCAACGTTTTATCGGCCATTCGATATCGATCTTCATCCATTCGTCTGCAATAAAAATAGAGAACAAATGTTTTTCAGAATTTGACGAGAATGTGTATAACAAATTTTAATAGCGAATAAAATTGTCAGATTATTTAATATTACATATTGCTACATATATATTGTATTGCATACATATGTAAAAGTTCAACGTAATCTAATATCATAAAATGCTTTAATAAAATTGGGAAATTTTTAGCAAAAAATTTAGCCTAAGAAGCCTCTTCTATGCAAACTCACGAGCCACGCAACTGATTAAAAAAATCTATTAATAACGATGATAATGGGTTCGAGGAGCCAGTTTTAATCATGCTTTGACCTATGTATATATGTACAAGTATGCACACAATGTTTAATAGCATAGTCTTTATGAAAAATCTATTCGTATGTGTTGTAAATTAATATATACACTTAGTAAACGCTCAAAGCTCTCCCAATTCCAATTACTTTGCTTAAAATTTTATGTTCACTTTTTCGGTAATCAGAAAGCGTTTCTAAGCCTGCCTTAGATTGTATAATTTGGCGAACATTTCTGAGTAACATAAAATTGGAGAAATTTTCTATGAACATCGCACGAATAGAAGCTCATAAGTTGCTAATGAAATAGAAGAGCTTAAATTGTGTTATGCAGTCGCAAAATGGGTTTCATTCGAAACGTTTCCTTGTGGTGGGCACAGACGTGCTAGGGGCTTGCGCTTGACTATCAGGGGGCGAGCGTGACTGGCAAAAACTTTTTCTATCATTCAAATAATCAGCAAAGTTGCAAGTTCAAAACCTTGGTCAAAAATTTTATAGTTGATGCTCGCTTAATTGGGGCTTTTTAAATTCAATGGCGCCCACTGTTTTGTGAAATTGGCTCCAGTTTGGTAAATAAATAAGCTAGGGAACTGAAACTTGTCACGAATGCATAAATTATTATAAAGGGTGGTTAAATTTCAAGGCCCGATGCTCAATGTGAACCACACTTAAACGCCAAGGTTTTTTCTGCATTTCATTTGACACTTTTCAATTTCAGACTAGCTCAATTTGAAACATGGAAAGATACATAATCGAGCAACGTGTTAAAGTTATTTCGGCTTATTATGAAAAGGGGCGTTCAAATCAAAATGCATATCGCGCACTTCGGGACTCAGTGATGAGGCACATTTTCACCTAAGTGGATTCGTCAATAAGCAGAATTGCCGCATTTGCCGCGAATAATAATCCAAGAGTGATTGCCGAAAAACCAATGCACCCACAAAGAGTGACTGTTTGGTGCGGTTTATGGGCCGGCGGCATCATTGGGCCGTATTTTGTCCAAAATGAGGCCGGTCAGGCAGTTACTGTGAATAGTGTTCGCTATCGTGAGATGATAACGAACTTTTTATGGCCCGAATTGGAAGATATGGATGTGGACGATATGTGGTTTCAACAGGGCGGTGCCACTTGTCACACCGCTAACGAAACAATGGCTCTTTTGCGCGAAAAATTTGATGGCCCAATAATCTCACGTCGCGGCAATGTCAATTGGCCGCCAAGATCATGTGATTTGGCACTGTTGGACTTCTTTCTTTGGAGTTATTTGAAAGAATAGGTGTACACCGATAAGCCAGCAACAATTCAAGAGCTAAAGGATGAGATAATTCGGCACATTAACGGCATAGAACCTCAATTATGCCTCAGCGCCATCGGCAATTTGGAGCATCGGATGGAGGTGTGCCGCCGTGACCGCGGCGGCCATTTGGCCGATATTTTGTTCCATGCGTAATTGAGCCATACCAATATTATCATAATAAAGAGAAATGATAATAATTTCTTAAAAAGAATGTATTTTATTCAAAATCAACACCGACTAGTGAAACTTAACCACCCTTTATAAAGCATTGTAAAAACCTCCGAATCTTCAACTTTCTAGAAAAGACAGGCCAATAAAAGCTCAACAACAGCGCTGCCCATCTTCCGAACAGTTGAAAATAATTTCATCATATTTCACTTAATCTTATTAAATTTTTGCACAATGCATTTATGTATGTAGTATTTAATTCCCTTAATCGGTTAAAGTCCAATATACCTATAAATAAATTAACATATGTATGTACAAGGTGACGGAAATTAAGCACCCTATCGGAAGATTTGTAAATTTTTGCAAATGGTATCGTTAGGTTAAGTTAGGTTGAAGCGGTTGTCCTCAGGCTCATAGCCAATTGTGATGCCGCGTGGGAAATTTATCCTTATCTAAGGACACTTATGAACTGAACACCTTCAGACTGGTATATAAGCAGACAAGCAATGGAGCACCTAAAAGTCAAAATAAAGATTTACATAACTCAAAATTATTATTTTTTAAAAAGCAAAAAAATTGTTTAAGTTTTTAATTTTGCGCCACCTTGCACTTGTTCGAACAATGTCACATAATATTAATCAGTTTTCGTTGAAATGAGTGAGTGTGTATTTCAATTAATTTATAACTAAGTAAGTTCTTTGTGCTTGACTTGAAAATTATGGGGATCTTTAACGAGAACCACTTAAATCACACTTTACTTAACCTGTTAAATGAAATATATAAAAGGGTATCTCCTATACATATGAACTAGCGTACTTACTAAGCACGAGTATGTGGACACATATTTTTATATATATTATTTTTGATAAAGGGTATTTCAAAAGTGACAACTAGATGTCAATAGGGCCTAGGCAGTCCATTTTTTTATGTCATCTTTGACATTTCTCAAGTAGCCAGCTGTACAATTTTATCTGACAGAACACCGCGTTTACTCGTATTATAAAAAATGTTCGGTCTTTAAGAACAACATAGCGAAAAGTTCGGGATTTTTTTTAGTGAAAACTATCGTCCGAATGAGTCGACAAATCAAATATTGGTGAAAAAAGTTTAAGAAACTGTTCCTGTCGAAGATTGAAAAAGCGCTGCCAGACCAAAAACTGGACGTTTTGTTGAAGATTTTGTTGCTGTAGCGCGAAGTGTTGCTGTGTCTCGACGTTCTCAAAAATTAGGCATTCGAGAATCGACGGTTTTGCAAATTTTAGCTGTAGACGTGGACATTTAAATGTAATTTGACATTTTTCACATATAACTGTTAAGATCCGTATTTTGAACAAACATAGTGAAACCTGAAAGAATCTAAATGTTCACATGTTTTATTTTAAAACAATATCTAGGTGCATCTTTGGAAAGACCCTTTACAAAAGTTCGGAGTATTTTTGGTAATCATGAATTACTATGTGCTGTCATCTTTTTAATTTACTTGCTTTCTTAAGAAAATACTTACATAATATACATATGAATATATAAGTACACATATAAAAATGCAATTGATAATATTATTTCAAGAAAATATCACTTTCCATTAAAAGGAAGTAACAATAAGTGAAATTCAAGCTCATCAGATTTAGTTTTTCAAAACAAATGCCCTGGTAATTTAGTGAGTAGTGGATTTTCGGTTAAAATAACAATAATTTAGTGAATAGTGGATTTTCGGTTAAAATGCATAAAAACGATTTTTTTAAATTTATTTTTTTATTATATACATTGTGAATTATGCATGCTTTAGCAATGTCAAGTACAAATAATAAGAAAAAACACTGCCCATTCACTGGGTTATAATGCCTAAATCGGGTGCGGTCTGTCAGCCTTATAACGGGTGATCAGATTGGAGGTACTGTTTCCAATATGGCCACGCATGACTACTGTCAAAATAAATACATTTTCTTTTCAGTATTCATTGGCATTTCATCATGGAAAGACTTACGTCTCAACAGCGTTTACAAATCGTGCAATTGTATTACGAAAATCGAAGCTCTGCGGCCTATAGGCTGGATAAATCATAGGCCCATATTTCTTCAAAGACGAGGCTGGTGCAAATGTAACAGGGAATAGCGACCGCTATCGCGCCACTGCTAATAACTTTCTTCAGGCATTGAAAGCAAACATTACTGAAGTTGTTCACGATATACCGACCAAAGTCCTCCAGCCAATCATGCAAAAGAGGTGTTTACGTATGACCGAATTACGGCGCAATTGTGACCAACATTTGAAAGGGATTATTTAAAAAAAAAATGTCATGCATGGTTTTATACAAAAATAATAAAGATTGCACAATAAATATCCAATACCAATAAATTGAGCACCCTTCTCTCAACTGATTTCAAAAACAGAGTGGCGCTTTTAATATTCAATACAAAAAAACCCATTCTTTTTCCAGATAAAATACATGACAATCAAAGTGATCTAAATTTAAAACTACAGACGAATAGGATTTGCTCTGTTTGCATAGTTGCGTCAACTAAAGGATGAGCATCAGTAGACAACTTCGCCCTCTTCCTATCTGGCCCGATTGCGAAATCCGTTGCCGAAAAGTGATACAGATAATTTATTGCTTCATGCTAGTATGCAACCCATTGAAAAATGCCAAAAATTAATAAATAATTTCTATTTCTTTTCCTAATTATACCTACTTCTAAGTGCTCTGCCAATTCTTATTAATTTCGTTGCAAAAAAATGTTTTTGTTTTTATTTGGAAAGTGGCTTGTGAGAATTTTGCAAAAAATTTCTTTGTCACATAAATAAAGATTAAGACCTTTCGAGGCGTCTGACAACGCGTGACAATAAATCTGTTCTACTAATCTCAGTGTATGTGGATTATCAAGAACGTGGGACATGTGCTCTTTGGACCTTTTGGAGTCACTTGGAAAGAAATGACATATACCTATATTTTATTTTTATTAATGCCTTGATGCAGCTGTGGTAAAATGAAGCATCACACACTGTCGCAGTCAAAAGAGAAGCAGACGCCTCTAATAAGCTGTTCAACTTTGTCTATGGCGTAAAGAAAAGCATACAATTTTATAGAAAATTAACCGCCGGCTTCTACTTCCTGAACCCAAATTATACGTTTTTTAAGTATAGGTCCATAGCAGCTTCAAACGCTGCATAACAGCGATCGGGTTGCTCAGTTGCTTTTAAAAGTGTACTTTGTAGATCCTCTAAACTAGAAAACAAATTTTTTTCTATCCTTTCACCCTTTCAGACTGAGAAAAAATTATTTAAACAATTGATAAATGTATACTATTTCGCTAGATAAATAAATAAATTACTCAGCCGAAATCCGATCCACCTCGAATTCTGATAAAAATTATTTTTGCGTTTCTTCAATTACTGTGGTGCCAAATTTCTTCCTCAGAGGTAATCAATGAACAGAGAATATCTTTTACGCTACTCAAGATTTTTGATTCAAAACACTTATACGAAAACGAGCGTGATCAAAGTCATTTCCCGTGTTCTTAGGATCCGGAAAATAAAGTGAATTCAAGGATACTCAGCATAGAACACCAAATGGTAGAAAAAAGTTATTCTAATAGCGGTCACCCTTCGGCAGGCAAAAGCAAACCTCCGAGGGTAATTCTGCCATGAAAAAAACATCCTCATGAAAAACCGTTTGCCATTCGGAAACGGCCCTCTATTTATGGAAAAACATCAAAACGTACCCCACAAATTGAAGGAAGAGCTTGGCCAAATACCCAATAAATAGTTTAAGCGCCAATTATTATATATAAATGGGAATTCATTCAATTGTATTCGGAAATATTGATTTTATACATATGAATAAATATTCTACATATTTTAGGCATTTAATACCTTTTTGTGTATTTAATTATATGCGGCTTACCTTGTACATCGATGGACTGTATAGCGATCGTTTTCACGATGGGTAAATATTTCGGATCTGTATTCTGCTGCACCTCTGATACGACAATAGTCTGTGGACCTATTCTTGTACTGTTAGTTCTGTGTGAACGTTTAGTTCTGCTTTTGAAGAGCCAAAGTACAGCGGTGTTGACATCAAAACCATCGGCATCAGCATCGTCAATTTTGAAGGAGAAACACATGGACGAATTAGTGCCCAAGCGTTGGCATTCCCGTTTTTCTAAAAACAAAGAGGTCATTCATTATATGAATATTTGTTTTCTATTTACTTGTGTATGCAAAATTTATATTTATAAGTGTACATATGTACCATATATTAAAATTGAAATTTTTTAAGCATACTTTTTTCAGAAAATCTCTATGTGAATAAGAATTACTAGAAACACCTACCTCTTTGAAGAAAAATGAATTTTTTTTTCGTTCGCGCATAGTAGTCATCGAGATCTTTGTTTTTTGCACCATCATCTTCCTCTTCATCGATAGTTGTACCCTCATAGATGGGTTTGGGTAAGCCCACCGCAGAAACATTAGGTCGCTCTTTCAAACGCAATTTCTCCAAAATCTGCTGCTTCACGTACTCTATACGTAGCTGTGTCAGCTCTTCTTCACTAATATGTTCTACCCGCCGACTGCTTTCGCATTTCGGACAACCAGACTTCGCTGTGCGGTGTTCATCGTGTGCTGTCGCTAAGTTTTGCTCACTATCTGCCGTTTCGAGCGAATTGCTGTGAGCCTCTGGCGCAGGCGGCACAAAGCCGTCAATTTCATCCGATTCAGCAAGTGCTTGTGTGAGTGGTAGCTTCACATCAGCGATATGCTGCACCTCATCGCTGTAATCACGCGGCGCATCACTAAACATAATGTCTTCGGTGCCGCCCAAATGTTGCCAAATACGTGGCAGACGCATGTTTAACGATGTCGTGGACTCCTGCTCCACTTGCTCCGCCGATTGTAACTCAGCCGATGCCTCATCTTGACCTTCTATACTTTCTGCTATGCGATGGTATTCCTCTTGGTGGTGCCGCAGATGCTCCTGCTGGTGAGCCATATGGCGTTGTATGTGTAAGTAGCTACGTCGGGCCGCTGCGGCCTCCTCTTGTCCCTCGCGCGCTTCATCGCTATTTCTATTATGCCAGGATGATTGTCGTATTCGACGCACTTTGGCGTTTCGCGGTCGATTATTTTTCACGCTATTTGAGCGTTTGTGGAACTGTTGAGGTGATTGTATATGGAATAGGTGGCGATTTTGTTTATAAGGTTGCAGGCTGTCAGTGCTGCTTGGCGTTTGCGTGTCACTGTGATGGCGGCCGTAGATAAAGCTTTGTTCGAGCGCAACGAATGCGACCAATATGAAGGAGAGTAAGTATTTGCTCATTGCTGCTGGGTTGTATTTACTGCTTGCTTTGAGTATTATTTGGAGAACAAATAATTTATTTTTATAATTTGTTTTTTTATACAGGAAACTTTTCTAACTGAATTGTTTTAAGATTTTCACACATTTACTATCTCTTCGGTAACATTAAAAATCCCAATTTAGTCCGTTTTTGTTTGAAAAACATAGAATATATTTTAACTTCACTTCTTATTCAACAGCTTTTTGAATTTATTTTTCCTTTCAGTTTATATTCATTTGAATTTTTTAGATTTGTAAACGCACTAAACAATTTTTGCTTTGGTGTAGACAAAATCTTATTGATTCAGACTAAAAAGAAAATAAAAGTTAAACAAAAATTTTAATTTTCAGTAAAGAACAAATTAAATACGTATTAATTAAATAATTAAATACCATTTTTCTTATAGAAATTAATTAAAAATTATAAATGAAATAAAAATTCACAACTAAGCATTCATTTATGTAGGTAGGTAGGTAGGGATAACAATGCGGCTGTCCCATCTCCTCACTCTACATTGTCCTCATTGAACCAGCCTGTGGCTTTAATATATCTAACAAGACTTGTTATTTTTATATTGTCTACTTGCCAAGTTATTCAGGTAGCTTTTACCTAAAATATTGAACCTTCTTCTATCAAGAACCATGCGCTTCATTTTTGTAAAATGTATGAAAATTTCTAAAAACCATAAGTGTTTTTAAATTTTACAGAAGCATCTTTACAAATGGATGTAGATGCCAAAAATAAATCTACAAGGTGGCGCAAAATAATCACCCTGCCTAAGATTTATAATTTCTGTAAATAGCGTCGCACATCAATCTTATTTGGCACTTGTAAACTACAGTATACAAAAATAATAATCAAAATAAGGGTTTCCAACACTCCAAAGCTTTTTTTATTTAGTAAAAAAGTTATTCAAAATCAAGATTTTATGATGTTTTTTTGCACCACCTTGTATATGCATATATAAGAAAGATTTTTGGATCTTTGCATGTTGGCAACGGCGAGTATCGTAGGATACGGCGATATGTCTATAAACAGCGAATAAATTTCTAGCGGCTCCGTTACTGCGTCATGTCGTCTGAAAGGATACAATCGCTCCGGCTCTGAAATTATTCGGATACGGTACCAGCAGATGCTAGCAGAGGAAGAGGAAGGCCTCCACTACGTTGGGAAGATCAGGTGGAAAGGAGTGAAGCCAAACTTGGTGTGCCCAACTAGTGTCGGTTAGCACGTGGAAGAAACGACCGGCATGCTTTGTTACACTCGGCCAAAATGGCTTAAGCGGTTATAGTGCCAAGCAGAAATAAGAAGATTTTAAAAACTCATCTGCTCCCTCCATATAATATCAGGAAAATTATTCATTACCTACTCAACAGCTCTTTAATTGCAAGTTTTTTCCACTGGGCACCTCCAGTCTACTCGAGAGGAATCACATTGAAATATGCGACCAGTAGGGTGTTTAATTCGAGCTGTGGAAACGCTGAGTAGCGCACGAAATTGAATTTGTTTTTCTGTGTTGGAAATATCCCGAAATGTATTGTATTGTATTCTGCTATTAGTCACGAAACGGAACCCGTTATGTTCTCGACTTCGGTCACCTTATGCCATATCTAATAGTCAATACAGTCATATAACCTTGTCGATCAGCAAACCTAAATCATTAAATTTAAGAGTTCACAACTAATTTGGACGGCACTAAATTATCACCAGTTATAACAGACCAAAATTAGATTTAATTAAACAACATAATTTATGAATGATGTCCACTTTTATAAGATTGAGTTTGGATATAATAATAGAACCGGCAAACAAAAACGAAACCGTGATACGGTTCACTCGCTTCTTAGCCCAGCGGATAAGATGGCTCGGGGACGTTAAGAGAATGCTCAGAATGCGGGCAAGATGAAGAGCGCTTGAGTTATGCCCGGTTGGAAAGCGAAGAAGAGGATGCCCGAGAAACAGATGGCGCAAAGATGAGGAAGCAGACCTTAAGAAACTGAATGATGAATATGGCTTTGAATAGTGAGAGCTGGCAGGTAGTGAACGAAGCAATGGCTGAGCAAGAACTGTGATGCTAAGTAGAAGAAGATTTGCACCGGTATGCTAAGTTATTGAATACCAACTAAAATGCGTAGAAAAGAAAGAAAAGAAGCACTAGTTTCCAATTAGCGTAAATGGGATGTATGGCACTTCTTGGCACACTTTTTGTTCACCCTAAATTCGCAAGAAACTCTTCACATTCAGCCACGGGCACATTTAAAGGTAGTAAATTTTTAACTTAAAACTTGTTTTATCATTAGGAATGTCTCATGTCATTTTTTCAAGTGGAAGTTTTACACTTATACGAAAGATATGTTAAGGCTTGTGTTGATAACAATTCAATATCGTTTGGGTTTTTTCGTTTTTTTATCATAATCACTACTTTTATTATTTTAACTATTTTTTGGGTATTTCCAGTCATAAGCTATCTAGCTGCCGCTTTCTTCCTCCACAGGAATTTTACCGCATTCTAATCACTTCATTTATTTTTTTTTATTACTTTTATAGCATCTCTGCAATTTTGTATAAATAGCGGTACTTTAGTTTAATTGAAATGTATGGAAACGCTATCACGAAATCAACTAATACGCATTTAGTAAATTTCATAGGCGCAATACTTTTTCGGTTAAATGTAGATCGGAAACGCGATTAAAACACAATCAAAAGCTCTCGGGGCACAATTTTCGCACTACTTCAGAGGCACACGTGTGCATGGGAATGGAAGTAGAAAAAAATATTTGTTTTTTGCCTGATGTTATTTAATTTATTTACGTATATTTTATTTCGCCTGATATTTATTTTGTATGCATTTACAAATGTTTATAATTTTCCAACAAATTTATAAAACACACATTTTTATAGAATTTTTTTTTATTATTTACATACTTATTTTTTTCTTAATACCTTTGCCAACTTTTATTTCCTTATTACAAGACAGAGTAATTCTCTTATTCTTCTTTTATTTATTACAAAAATATCTTGGCGCCCTTAAAAAATTGTTGATTTTTTCTTTGAGATTGGCAGCCCTTCAAATTACATCCAATACATAGTTTATATCTTTTGCGACAGAGACCGCGACACGCGTCTTGACAACTTGCGACACATTTGATGAATGAAGTGACAGACTACCGAACGCACAGGTTTTATTAATAGACTCCGGAACGCTTTCGCAGCAGCAGCAGTGGTGTCACTAAAATTACCAGACCAGTACTATGCTTACAATCACAAAATCAGACGTCCCCTCCCCATCTGCCCTTTGCGATCACCCCAGCAGCGACAACTACTCGACGCCGCTACCCGTGATGGCAATTCAACTAAAAATCGTATTCATATACAATACATTACACTTACATACATGCACACATATGTATGCATACATATATTTACAACTATACTAACATACATACACATACTTATGTAGTATATAGAAGCTTGTTTTATGCAGGCCGTGAGCGATTACCTTTCGTCATGAAATTACTAATGAAATTGCATCAGCTTCAAAAGCGCGCCTAGCGTGAGCGGCTTGGCCCCAAACATTCGTATGGTTGGTTACCAATCACAGCTACAGAATGCATTGTAATTTAGAGGCATACTCGAAGGCACTGCATAGCCATCGGGCAGGCATATAGAAGAGATAGTCAAACATTCATGCACATTTATGCATATAAGTACATATTTGTGTGTATGTATGTATGTATGTATATACGTACATAAGTTGCTATAGCTAAGTGTATGTAAAAATATGTCTGCACATTGTAACAAATCGAATATCGATCGTCAGCCAAACGATCATGAAATGTTTGAGTCTCAAGCCAACCAACTCGTTGAATGGATCACATTTCCACGCGTCATTGCAGTAGCAAAAAAAGCAAAAAAAGAATACAATGTAAAACAAAATCTATGCAGACGTCGGCAAAATTACATACCCCACAGAAACAAAAACAAGAAAGTGAACGCTTTAATTATATCGCCTGAAAGAATTTGCAATTCGTGGCGCTAATTTTGTCATTCACGTTTTTGTGTTATTTTTACCGCCCCAATGCAGCTGTTGCACCCAAGAATTTCCACTGCGCTCGCGTACTTTGCCAAAATTTCGCAAATTCGTTTACAAACAAGCGTTTTCAAGATCAGTATGACAATAAAATGAACTCACGCAAAAATAAAAACGATTTTGGTTTTTCTTTTCTTTTCAGATATTAAAAGACAATGACAACAACAATGACGATTACTAATTGAGCAATTACTTAGATTAGTGAACTCACGTAGATCACGTCTTGACACTGTTATCATTTGTATCAAATTCGTGTAGCTGGCACGCGGCTACTACGTAAGTAGGTATGCATGTAACTGTGAATATTATCAATGATTTCAAGTGGCAAGCCGATTAGAGTGCTGAACTTGTAAAGATCGGCATTGAAAAAATACATAGAAGTTTCATCAGCTGGGAAAAAATGCTCACTTTGCACTTACAACTACTGCCCGTGTGGCTTTGATTAGGAATGGAATTTTTAAGCATCTCGCTTTCGTAGGAATACTCGTAATGAGCTTGAGTTTGAACTTTTACATTGATATGCTTTGCTGAGCTATATGAAGCCAGTTAATTAGTAGATTTTAATCGCAAATTCTTACACATTTATATGTACATGTAGGCGCCAATTATATACGTATACATAAAGGGTCTTCCAAAAGGCGCGCCAAGATGTTGTTTTAAAATAAAAATGTAAAAATTTAAGATTCTTCCAGATTTTATCCATTTTTGTTCAAAATACGGCTCTTAACAATTAAAATTACATCATTTATGTGTCTACCCTGCAAATTAGCCTCGCTTGGTTTTCATTCTATTTTCTTTCAATGGTTGAAATCTTATTTATCCGACAAACAATGTATGGTTATGATTTGGGGTGAATGTGCGGCATCTTTCATTGCATCTTCAGGGGTGCCACAAGGCAGTATTTGAGGCCCCCTATTCTTCGTTCTGTTACTGTTAGGGGGGAACGCTACTGTGGAGAGTCAAAAATAGTCGATTTTTGGGATTTTTTTTTTGTAATATAAGTAGGAATGATTATTCGAGGATCGGACAAAAGGCAATTTATTATGTATGTATTAAACTATGTTTATGTAAATTTTTATTTAAAAATATTGCAATGAATAATCATCTGAAATCAAAAAACCGAAAATTTTATTAATCTACACAATACTAGCTATCGTTGTACTCAGCCGTGTTTTTTTTTTCTTTTGTTTTTGTTTTTGTCAAAATGGTGGTGATTTTCAAAATTAAATAGTTATTTTCAAAATTTTGAAAATCAGCTACGTACAACGATAGCCAATGCGATAACAAAAATTTTGAAAAAAAGAAAATTTAAATCGGTTCATTAGTCTTCGAGAAATCGTTGCCACCGTATCAAAAAAAAGTCGGTTCGAGAAAAACGTATTTGAAATAAATATCGTATCGTAAGCGCTACGCAGCCGAACCGACGGGCGCTCACTTAAGTGCACATAGAATCGGGAATAAAGCGAATTTCGCTTAAGATTTTTACCACATTTTCTTGAGTAGTTATACTAACAAAAATCGATTTTTTTGAATTTTCACAGTGGCGTTTCCCCTTAATGATGTTACATAGAACCTGTTTTTCTTTTGCCAATTTTCTTCTATATGGAATCGGACATTGACGCGATCGTTTGCTGGTGCAGTTACTTTGGCATCTCTCGAAGTATCAATAAATGTTTTCATGTTACCTTCACCAAAACCCTAAATGTTTCTCAAGCATTGCTAATACTTTGCTTCAATCTGTTCATGAACTCAAAGATGCAGGTTTAAACTTTGTTACCCATTTTTCACTCAATAGTCCCATTAACTTTGTTGTATCCACCTCTTACTTAACCTCAGGTTTTATACGGCGTAATAGCTCGGAGTTCTCGGATCTTTACACTCTCAAATTGCTTCTTACTTCCTTTGTTCGCCAACAAATTGCAATTGAGGGAATAGATTTTGTCCGGAAGGTGTTCCTTAAATATGCTATCAGATCGATAAAACTCTCAAATCCTATGCCTTCCTATAATTTCGGTTTGATTTTAAATAACTTAAAGTGTATACTCTTACTACTTTTTATTTTTAGCGTAATTAGAAGAGATAATTGATTGTTAATCTCTCTTACGGAGCATTCACGTTCATACCACTACCAGACCTCTACGCAACACTAACCCATTTCATCTTAGATTACTTAGATCACAAAATGTGGTCTAGTGGAGTTAGAGCTCCCATGATCTAGGCGCCCAGTTTATGTCTTCATTACGTGAAATTAATCGACCGGGAAAGTTAAATCGCAATAATGCAATTTTTTTCTTTGTGGTTTGACTTGTGGATCTATCCTTTTCAAAGTAAAGATCGTTTATGTCCATACCTTCAGTAACAGCCTTTTCATTTTCATCTTCGAAGATGAACGCCCCAATTATTCCACCAAAGCAATGCATTTTAGTGGATGTAGTAATTTTTCTGCAACTACGCGAGTGTTTCTTCTCCCCAAATGCGGCAAATTTATTCGTTGACAGATACGTCCAGTGTGAAGTGAGCTTCATCGCTAGAGATGATCTTGCGTGAAAACCCACATCACGTTTAAAGTCAAATTCACGAAATCTCTGCGTTGATAATGACCAGTTGGACCAGATGAAAAAGCAATCTTTATGTAAAATCGGCCAAAAAGTCGATTCATGAATGTCTAATTCTTCAGAACGTCAAGATATCGATGTTGAACGTTATTCCGCAAAGACTTTGCGTTACAGCAACAATATTCTCAACAGAATGTTCAGTTTTTGGTTTGCCAGTCTTTTAGCTATACTCTTCCATCCTCGACAGAACCAGTTTTTTGAAATTTTTTCAGCAACCTTTGAATTATCGACTCATTCGAACAAAAAAAGGCACTAAAAAAATCACGAACTTTGCGAATGTTGTTCTTAAAGATTGACCAGTTTCATGATAAGTTTCAATAAAACGCTTTGCTATATCATCCATGGTTAAAATTCTAGACCTGTACAAATGTCAAAGCTGAATTAAAAAAAAGTTACTGTCTAGGAATTATTCACTCCTGACATCTAGGCGTCACTTTTGAAACACCCTTTATATATGTATATATAATATATATATATATACACCCTTTATATATAGTTCCTATGCATGCATACATTCAATTAGATAGAGACTATGCATATGTAGGAACTACACATGCATGCGTAAGTACAAAAGTATTAATCAGATAATTTTCTGAATGAGGCGCCTGGAGCATTAAAGGGAGAACGAATGACCTTCACATTGGGGGTATCGGTTCTTCTAAAATTTATTACATTGATGTGAATAACTTGTGACAATAAAGCTTTATTGGTATTTCTACATACAATAATTAAATCAATGAAAATCAGTACCGTGAATAGAGCCAATCAAATGAATAGAGCCAATCAAATCAGTAGGGACTTATGACATTTTATAGTAGCTAACCGCGAGACTTGCACATCTGAGTATAATCAGCAATATTACCAGCTACTATACATCGATATTAGGAAAAGATGCAATAAAAAATATGTAATCTCCCTCTCAGAAAATAAAGGAATGCTGAAAAAATCAGCCGCGCTTGTTCAAAGTACGTCTATGACATCCTCCATGACGACGAATCTTGGATCCGTGCATATGAGCCGGGAGTATGGGTGTTCCAATACTAGCTTAGTCCAGCGAAAGTTGTTTGCGGAAGAAGCACCTCAAGGCAGATGGTCGAACGGTCGCCTGTTTCTACGGAAAATCTGGCCTTGTTGCAACTGTATCATTCGAGGAACTTAAAACAATAAATTCTGAGTGATGCACAACAATTTTTCTGCTAGAAGTTTTCGCCGCAGGCGAATCATCCTTCACCAAGATAATGCGAGGCCTCACGTATGGGGCTCACACAAAATAATTTTGAATTTTTGAGCACTCAAACGATCAAATTAATGGGTCATCCGCCTAACAGCCCTGATTTATCACCTAATAAGTTCGTTTTGTTCCCCAAGATCAAAACTAAAATGCGAGTTCAACATATTTCAACGACTTAAGCAGCTGTATAAGCTTTTAAACAGCACGTCTTGAAAGTACCCAAATGCAACCCTCGTAAGCTCGTGATAATAGTTTGGATACCATCGAGCGGATGTACACAAGCAATCCAGTCCTCCTGAAAGTAATCAATCTGGTATCTTCTGAAGGAAGCAGAGGAGGAAGCCTCTTGGTATTGGAAAGTTCAAGTAGAGATGTCAATTGTCAAAATCATGCATTCAAAGAAAAGAAGCGATTTATTTCATTTTGTTTTTGCGCACAGCAACTAGAACATTCGGACAGCAGTGATTGATTATTATGAACTACTACTTAGTTTGAAAAATAGTTTCAAGTGAACACTTGCGCCGTTGAATATTTGTGCAAGTCATTGTTCATAATAAATTCGAAAGAGTACCCCTGTGGGCTATTAATACCCAACAACTTTTTTCAGCAACTTGTGTCAATGTTTTTTACGCACTCGCCTTTTCCTCGCCACTTTTGTTTGATAAACGAATTTGATAACGCGACTTAAACGGCCAGTTGTTTTTTTTTTCGTTTTTTTGTAAGTTTGAACTAATGTTACGCATGAATACGCAAATAAAATACATATGTAAGTCTTACACAAGGTGGCGCAAAATTAATCACCCTAACGGAAGATTTGTAATTTTGGTACTTGTGAAGTAGACAGCTGCAGCATACAAACAGACAAGCAAATTTTAGCGCGTAAAAGTAAAATAAAAATTTCCATCACTCAAGATAATTTTTTTTTCTATTCAGTAAAAATTATTGGAAAACAAAATTAGTGATTAATTTAGCGCCACCTTGTATAAGACAAGATTTAAATCGTCTTAAATTTAAAGGAATTGTTAAATTATACTACCTTTACAGAGTATTGAGCGGATTATCAAGCATTGCAAGAAAACAATTTATGATCGTTTAATGCCTTTGACCCGTTGAGCTTTGCTGTGTTTTATGCCTATTCTCATATGCACATATCTGTGCATGTACATACATATGTTCAAAACGAGTATTTGTCAGTTATAACAATTCTTTCTCTCTGTATGAACTAGAAAAATGTAGATTATTAAAAAATTTTACTTTGGGTGTTTTTGAGAATCACAAATTACCGACAAATTTCACCCTTAATAAATTAGGTTAGGTGATAAGATTGCCCCCAAGCATAAGAGGGAATGGAAAATTAACTTTGTCCCTTGATACCATTCTAAGAGAGAGAAAGCGAAGCAAGAAGGAGGCATACCAGGTAGATATCTATGAAATGAGACTTTCAGCTATTAGTCCATAGATGTCGCCAGGAGTATTTTTAAACCTTCCCAAATATCTTATTTTTCCGCCACATCGAACAAGAGCGACCCGGGAATTGGTGAAGACGTACGATTGGGAACCGTTGGTGCATGCGGCTTACTCACCAGACTTGGCGCCTTCCGATTATCATTTGTTTGCATCGATGGGCCACGCACTTTCTGAGCAACGCTTCAATTCTCACGAAGAAACCAAAAAATGACTCGATGATTGGTTTGCGGCTAAAGACGGCCATTTTTTTTGGCGCGGCATCCACAAATTGCCTGAGAGATGGGAAAAATGTGTCGCTAGCGATGGTATATGAAAAATTAAATAAAAAATTTATTAATTAAATTATTTAAAAAGCGAAAAAAGAGTGTTCGTCTAAAACTTTTGCACTAACGTTCAAACTAAAGCCCATTTATTCATACACATACATACATAAGCGTATCAATCTTATGAGTACATATTCTAGCCATTAAAAAATTTTTTGTGCCGAGAAAAAAGGGTATAATTCCTTTATAAAAGTTTCTTTAGATTCTGATTTCTCGCTGTGCAAAATCTAGGCCGAGCTCTTGAAGTGGCAAAAATGTGGGTGAATTGTAGTCTAGTTACCACATACATACATATGTATGTGTATCTCTACCCCCTATGGTTCAAATTTTAAATGCTATTATAGGTGTATAGAAATTTCCCCACCAAATTTTATTTATTTTTCTCAAAAGAAGCCACAATCATCTCTTGCATTCCGTCTGCTGCAGAGAACCGAAATAACGGTGCTCAAGTTTAGCGTTAAGCCTTCTCTTTCGAATACAATGCATTTCGCTTCTCATAAACTCGGTTCAGTAAAGCTATAGCTCTCGTTTGCATAAGAATGGATTAACCGTTTTTGTTCGATCGCTTTTTGTTTACTTTGCGTATACATTTTTTGTCGCAGAGAGTGCTAAAGTACAGTTCACCATTCAGTTGAACACATTTGATCTTCTTCTGAGTTCAAGAAGCATTGAAACCTTTGCCAAAATACGCAATTCTGATTTTGTTACATTTAAATTGCTACAAACACATATAGAAACCGATAACGGCAATACTAATTATCAAGTTGTACGATTCGAAAAAATCGAAGGCCGAACAAATAATGTGCAGCACATTCTCGCTACCCGCTGAAAAACTGAGAGCACAGAAATTACATACATATAAAATTACTAACTAACGACGAACGTTGAATCCAGCTTTAGAGTGGTTTTTTCTTGTCTCACTGGAAAATTATTAAGTGCAACATTCGAGCAACGAAATGTTGTTAAATTTTAAGACAAACCTTGGAAAAAGAACTGAAACTTTGAAATTATTAAAATAAATATTTGGTGCTTCATTTTGAGTTGTTTCTGCGTTTTCAAGTTGGTGGCGCACTTAATGTTGTTTCATGCCCTGGTTGCCCTCATACGCCAATATTGTTATTCATAAACTCCGTGAGACGGTCATAGGTTCTGCTGTTTTGCACAATTTAAGGCAGACAAAATACTTCGATTTCTTATAAACGGTGGTTTCAATTTCAAGGGCCGAAGTTGAATGTAAACCATACTTCAACGTCAAGCTTTTTTCTGCATTTTATTTGACACTTTTCAATTCCAGACTAGCTCAATTTGAAACATGGAAAGATACATAATCGAGCAACGTGTTAAAGTTATTCCGGCTTATTATGAAAAGGGGCGTTCAAATCAAAATGCATATCGCGCACTTCATATTCATTGATGAGGCACATTTTCACCTCAGGGGATTCGTCAATAAGCAGAATTGCCGCATTTGGGCGAATGATAATCCAAGAGTGATTGCCGAAAAACCAATGCACCCACAAAGAGTGACTGTTTGGTGCGGTTTATGGGTCGGTGGCATCATTGGGCCGTATTTTTTTCCAAAATGAGACCGGTCAGGCAGTTACTGTGCATAGTGTTCGTGAGATGATAACGGACATTTTATGGCCCGAATTGGAAGACATGGATGTGGACGATATGTGGTTTCAACAGGATGGTGCCACTTGTCACACAGCTAATGAAACAATGGCTCTTTTGCGCGAAAAATTTGATGGCCGAATAATCTCACGTCGCAGCGATGTCAATTGGCCGCCAAGATCATGTGATTTGACACCGCTGGACTTCTTTCTTTGAGGTTATTTGAAAGAAAAGGTGTACGTCGATAAGCCAGCAACAATTCAAAAGCTAAAGGATGAGATAATTCGGCACATTAACGGCATAGAACCTCAATTATGCCTCAGCGCCATTGAAAATTTGCTCCATCGGATGGAGATGGATGCTGTATTTCAGGAGTTCATCTATGCAGATATGTATGTATGGATGTATCTAAAAGGAATTTTTTGTACCAAAATCATTTGCATTCATTGCGGTCGCTTAAATTCACATTTCTAGATTATTATATAGAGTCTTCAGGTTTTCAATGTGAATAACAAACTTATCAATATTTGGTGTATTTATGGGGGGTAAGGTTTTTATTCAAAGCCAGTCCTTCAACTTGGGTATTTTTGCCACTGATAGCCTGTTGAATATTATTAGTAAAAATAGAGTCGCAGCGTCGTTTTGCGTTTCAAAAACAATATTCCAAGATTATTTAGAGCACATTTGCGGAATTTGTGAATGGCCTAATTAAAAGTTCATGCCGTTGTAGGTGCGTTTATTCACTTTTGTGGTGAAATTTTTAAATAACATAAAAATATATTCAAAACAAATCATTCACATATTCTTTGCGTGCTATTCAATCACCTTCTCTAATCTCTCAAGCTGCAGACGTCAAGATTTCTTTGTACAATTGGCAAAATATTACAAAGAAATATCACATATTCCTTATTATATTTATTGAAATAAAGTAGAGTTTTTTTCATCTTTTTATTTTTAAAATATTCGAGTGCATTGAACATTTGCGCAGAGCGGCAATAACACAAATATGACAAAATTGCACTTTGTTGCGGTAAATAACCTTCAAGAAATTTATGTTGCTACTGTTGTTGCCGATTACTGTGGTGCTGTAATCGCAAAGCGGCGCTGGCAATTATGCTTATGACAATCATCAACAAATAAAAACAAAAAACAATGGAATGCGACGAGAATAAGCTACGCCTACTCACAAAGTAATCATCCCGCATTGGGACCAATCAGGGATCGTCAGCAAATATTGTCTGCACACATACATAAACACGTATTTGTTTTAGAGTACTTCTTTACATTGAATTATTTTTATGTAAAAACCGTATTAAAATGGCGGCATACCGTTACATATGCATGCATATATACAAGTCTATGTGTGTATATATGCATGTAGTAAGCGACCCGATAAGGCATGGCCCATGCCAGTTGCCGATTAAGACAAACAAATTTTATTGTCAAGTAAAGGCACCCACATACTTGTGTACACACATCCATATGTATACATATTTCAACACATATACATATGCAAGTATAAATGTAGTTATTTGCAAGCAATTATAAAAAAATGGAAAACATAGTTTGTCAAAGCTCAGATATTTTTGTACGAATTTGGGAAAAATCTTCGAGATTATTGCGAGAGGGCTACTAAGTTTGCAATTTCGAGACAAAAAGAAAATTTGAAAAAACTATAACCTTTCAGTGCTAGAAGTAGTGAAAGAAATTGGTGGGGAAACAATATTTATTTTTATATTATTTAGAGGCCTCGCAAGTGAGAGTTTTTCGCGGCTGCCGTAGCCGAATGTATTGCCGCGTGACTACTATAGGGTTGTTCAATAGGTGCGCTTCAACTTTTTTCCGATAGGGAGGGCGAACGACGCAATATTTTTTATTTTTCGCTTGTCATTTGTAAACTTCATTAGTATACATTTCATCATGGAATGCTACATACTTGAGCAACGATTGCAAATCGTGCAAATTTTTTATGAAAATAATCGTTCTGTTGCTGCTCCTTTAAGAGCATTACGGCCATTTTACGGTCCATTTAACAAGCCGTCCCGTTTTGGGGTTATGGGAAGTCATTGGTCTACAGTAACAAGCCGGCGACGATTTGTGAGCTCAGAGCCAATATTGAACGCGAAATTGCTGGAATTTCGGCCGATTTATGCAAAAGAGTAGTCGAAAATTGGGTTCAACGATTGGACTTCGTAAAACGTGCACGCGGTGGTCATGCAAAAGAAATCGAATTTCATACTTAAATGTATATGTTCAAACTCGATAAAAAAAATTAGTTAAAGAAGTCAAACCGTTTGTGTTTTATTCAAAAAAGTTCAAAAGTTGAAGCGCTCTTACTGAAAAACCCATACAAATGATTTCAAGTATTTTCCAATAGCAGTTGCCCCTCGACAAATAATGGCAAACCCTCTAATGTATTTCTGCCATGAAAAATCTCCTTATAAAAAAAACCATCTGCCATTCGGAGTCGGCTTAAAACTGTAGGCCCCTCATTTGTGAACCAACATCAAGACGCACTCCACAATAGGAGCTCGTCCAAACACCCAATAAGGTGTGTAAGCGGTAATTATATATAATAGGACTATGAATAAGTTCGTGCGGTTTTACAACAGATGGCGTAACTTGATTATTATTCCATCGATCCACATTTCCAAACATTCATTGGAGAGCTACTGTCGTAAGGCACAAACGTCAGTATAAGTTTTTTATTTGAAGCGTAAACAACAATATTTTTACCACACTTGAAAATGTCGAATTTCGTGCCAAATAATGTGTTTTTGCGGGGAATTCTTCTTCATTATTTTAATATGAAGAAAAAAGCAGCGGAAAGTCATCGTATCTTGGTGGAAGTTTATGGTGAGCATGCTCTAGCTGAGCGAACGTGCCAGAAGTGGTTTGCACGCTTTAAAAGTGGTGATTTTGGCTTGGAAGACGAAGAACGCGAGGGTGCGCCGCCAAAGTTCATGGATACCGAATTGGAGGAATTGCTCGATCAAGATCCGGCTCAAACGCAAGAAGAGGTTGCAAAAACTTTGGGAGTTGATCAATCAACCATTTCCAAACGTTTAAAAGCCATGGGAATGATCCGAAAGGTAGGCCATTGGGTGCCGTATGAATTGAAGCCAAGAGACGTTGAACGCCGTTTTATGGCATGCGAACAACTGCTTCAACGGCACAAAAGAAAGGGTTTTTTGCATCGAATTGTGACTGGCGATGAAAAGTGGGTCCATTACGACAATCCAAAACGTCGGGCAACGTATGGATACCCTGGCCATGCTTCAACATCGACGTCGGCGCAGAATATTCATGGCCTGAAGGTTATGCTGTGTATCTGGTGGGACCAGCTGGGTGTTGTGTATTATGAGCTACTGAAACCGAATGAAACGATTACGGGGGATGTCTACCGACGACAATTGATGCGTTTGAGCCGAGCACTGCGAGAAAAACGGCCGCAATACGCCGATAGACACGACAAAGTTATTTTGCAACATGACAATGCTCGGCCACATGTTGCACAAGTGGTCAAAACATAATTAGAAACGCTCAAATGGGATGTCCTACCCCACCCGCCGTATAGTCCAGACCTTGCGCCATCCGATTACTATCTCTTCCGATCGATGCAACATGGCCTGGCTGACCAGCACTTCCGTAATTACGATGAAGTCAAAAAATGGATCGATTCGTGGATTGCGGCAAAACCGACCGAATTTTTCACAAAGGGAATCCGTGAATTGCCAGAAAGATGGGAAAAAGTAGTAGTAAGCGATGGACAATACTTTGAATATTAAATTTGAAACCATTTTACGTCAATAAAGTTTCAAATTTCGAAAAAACCGCACGAACTTATTCATAGTCCTATTATATAAAGGTTGTCAAAAAAGTCTTGCGGTATTTTTATTGAATTTTCAATTGTTCATAAAATTGGTTATAATAATGCGATTTAAGTCAAATATGCGCCGTTTTGTTCGATGACGAGTTCCCAACGAGATGCCAACTTCATAATGCCCCTCTTATAGAAGCTCGCTTCCCTATTGTCAAAAAACTCGGAGAGCCAATTTTCACAGGACTCTTTTGAGGAAAACTTTCGACTACCAAGCTCGTTCGCCATGGACAGAAATAGGTGGTAATCATTTGGTGCGAGATCCGGACTATACGGTGGATGCAAAAGAACCTCCCATCCGAGCTCTCGGAGCTTCTGGCTCGTCACCAAAGATTTGTGTGGCCTGGCGTTGTCCTGATGGAAGACAATTCGGCCTCTGTTGATCAAAGATGGCCTCTTCTGCATGAGTGCTGCATTCAAGCGGTCCAGTTGGCAGTACAGGTCCGAATTGAGCGTTTGGCAATAGGGGAGCAGCTCATAGTGGATGATTCCCTGCCAATCCCACCAAACACACAGAAGAACCTTCCTGGCCGTCAATCCAGGCTTGGCCACCGTCTGGGCAGCTTCACCGCTTTTCGACCACGACCGTTTGCGCTTCACGTTGTCGTAAGTGACCCACTTTTCAGCGCCAGTCACCATCCGCTTCAAAAACGGGTCGATTTTGTTGCGATTCGCATGCATCCACACGGACAAAAATGTTTTTTTGCGTCAAGTCGTGTGGCACCCACACATCGAGCTTCTTTTTGAATCCAAGCTTCTTCAAATGGTTTATAACGGTTTGATGACTCATGCCCAGCTCTTGGCCGATGCTACGGCTGCTACTATGCCGGTCTCTTTCGTTCAATTCATCGATTTTATCGCAATTTTCGACGACAGGCCTTCCGGACCGTGGCGCATCTTCGATCACCTCTGCACCAGAACGAAAACGTTGAAACCATCGTTGTGCGGTGGAAATGGAAACTGTATCGGGTCCATAAACTGTACAAATTTTATTGCCAGCATGAGATGCATTTTTGCCTTTATCGTAGTAGTACTGTAAAATATGCCGTATTTTCTCTTTATTTTGCTCCATGTTTGCGACGCTATAACTCACGAACGACTAAAAGCAAACAACAATTAATTAAACACGTGTTAGCAAGTGAAAAGAGTTTTCCAAAAAGCTCTAGCGTGAACCGATGCGACGAATACAACTAGAACTACGCGCTTGCAAAGACAAGCTTGCGGAAATACCGCAAGACTTTTTTGCCAACCTTTATATATATATATATAGTTAAAATTACTGGCTTCGATTTGCCAACCACTTAGCTACTAGCGAATAAAACAATAAAAATATTCATTGGACACATTTAGTAAACAAGGGTCAAAGAGTAGAGAAGAAACTCGAAGCAAAACTTAATAAAGTAACAAAACCATACAGGCAAAAAATATATATATAAATGTACAGCGAATGATTAATTTATAAGTAATGATGTTTCTATTTGCGATTGAATGCATAGGCACGTCACAGTAAGCAAAATTCGTGCAATATTTCCAAATTTTTAAATATTCTGGGGAGCACTTGTCTAGGCAAGCTAAAATGAGAACAAACTCGCTCAAAAGCGCTTCTCGCTCGCTTTACTTCGTTGGGCGAATAGATTAATGGCAAATAAAAAGGCGTTAATTTTTATATGGGATAGCCCCAAAATGTTAAAATCATTTACGGTACCCATTCTTGGTGTGGAATGGACACACCAGACACCTTGATGCTGTTCGAGACCTATCTAAACTTGTGCCGTATTTTATGTTCGGCACCCGGTTGCAATGCAACTCAAAATCGATTCAAATGGATTCTACGTTTCCACGTTTGGGTATGAAGCCACCACGATAATCCCCGAGGAGCCGTACATATGAATAGAATGGAGTAAACTCTGACGGCTGCTGTTCCTCGTGGCAGCAGATCAAACTTAGTAACCGAAACTACTACCAGTCGAGCTTCCATGCAGCTCTGAATTGATGTCCAGCGTAAAAATACCCCATACCACATAAAAACTGCACAACCACAAATAAACTCCACATCGTCACTGTAAAATTTATTATACTTTAACACCTACGCCAAGATTTAATTGAGCTGGACTAATTTGAGAGTACTTGCAAAAACCTCATTTTATTAATTATGCAGGTAAAATTTTCAAAAATGAAATTATTTTAAAAACCGGTATTATTCATAAAAAAACTCGATATGTGGCGGTATTTTCAAATCGGTCAATCTCACATAAATCGTAAAAATTTTGCTAAATATTTTGATAGAAGTGTTAAAATATTTATAAAAGATTTTATAATTCCGAGTAAAAATCGCGGCACCCTGTTTTTGGTGCGACACCCTAATGTATATATTTTAGGTGCTAAAGCCTACAAAAAACAATAAAAAGACTCGACTAAAGATAAGGACATTCCCACGAGAGTCGGTTCTACGTTACCAGGAACGACTTGGGCTTATATCCGGCCAACAGCATTCCTCGTACATGTATGGAGATTGTTTAAGGTATTACATCAACAACAACAACGAAAACCAATAATACCCGCTTGACTGAAAATCATAAAAGATTTTATGTAATATTAAAGCGATATCAATGAAATTGTAATTAACCCACCTACTCAATTTATGAAGCGTTATGCAACCCAAAAGGACGCGCCCTACTTGGCACAAAGAACCCTATGAAGAAACGCAGCCGCCCCTCAACCGAAATTTATCAAAAGCCTGTTTAGCGGTGCTAAGCTTGGCCAACCAACTGGTGGTCAACGCATTATACATACCTATTTTTCTGCAAATTTGTTCCAAGTTCTATATTCCACACAAAACCTATACAAAAAATCTTGACTCCTTACAAAGACAATTGACACGCCCAAATACTTTTTGATATTCCAAACATATATTTGACGAACATAACCTTCTCTTTCTCAGTCTAGTAGGGTAGAAGGGGGAGGCTTCGACATGAGGGAGGCTTCGACATTTTCAAATTTGGCTCGCATTATAACTGCTATTTCTTTCATTCCAAGAATGAACAACGGCGAAGTTGAATTCGATGCTTGCGTATGAATTGATCAGTGATTGCTTGAACGCGGTGATGAATAGATCAATTTTTTTATTTTTGGTAAGTGTACATGTAAATAGTGCGTGCAAGTATTAGTGTGTAAAAAGTGCAAATTACGACGTATAGGTTTCGTTTTTTGCCAAACAATATTATATTAGAAGTGTGATTTGGTGTTTTTGATGATGTTTTAAGAAACATAAGCAAATAGAGTTTTAAGCGGAAACTTGAAACAAGTGCACGAGGGAGGATTCGACAACGTTTTTTGGGAGGTTTCGACAAATTTTCGAAGCCTTCCTTCTGTCCTATTTTACTCACTAAATAATATTTTGCAGCTACCAAGATGCCGAATGTATATAAAAGGAAGTGTCCTGACAGAGTGATCGACGAGGATAATATGGAAAAAGCCCTGGAGGATGTTAAGAAAAAGAAAGAAACCCCTTCAAGTGCTGCTCGCAAATATGGAATAAAGCGGACAACTCTTATATCCCGATTATTAAAGCAGAAAACAAATATGGGAGTTTTACAACATTTTCAATCCAAATTTTCGTCGAACCAAGTTCTTACGGCATCGGAAGAAAGAGATTTAGCAGCTTATTTTAAAAAATGTTCAAATGTTCATCACGGACTAACTTACGACTTAGCTAGACGATTCGTTTACGAATTCGTGTCTAGATACAAAATAAAACATCCAGCAAACTGGGACAAAGAAAAGAGAGCTGGGGTAGATTGGCTGAAGTGTTTCATGCATAGAAATAATGATATAAGTCTACGAAAACCTGAAAACACTAGCATATTGCGCATTTCTGGATTTTCCGAGGAAGCGGTTTCAATATTTTTTTCAAACTTAAAAAAAGTATACGAATCACACAACTTTACTTCTGATCGTATATACAACGTAGATGAGACCGGAATAACTACTGTGTTAGATTCTCCTAAAGTAAGCATTGCTCTGTTTTTGTGTTTCAAATACACCTAATATCAGTACATATATAAAAATTCTTAGGTTATTGCTGAGAAGGGAAAGCGAACGGTGTCTCAAGTCGCATCCGCAGAGCGGGGAACTTTAATAACTATGGTAGGGATTGTCAGCGGGTCTGGTAACCATATTCCACCGATTTACGTTTTCCCCCGGAAGCGAATGAACCCGCATTTTCTTAATGGATCAGTGTCAGGGTCAAAAGCACTTTTATCGAAGAACGGATGGATGAACTCAGAGCTCTTCGTAGATGTGCTTATCCATATTAGAGGTTACGCTCGCTGCACTATCGACGATCCTATACTGCTTTTAATGGACAATCATGTTTCGCACTGCAGCCTAGAAAGCATCATTTATAGTCGCGATAACGGAATATGTCTAGTTTCTTTTCCACCACATACCTCACATAAACTTCAACCACTGGATGTATCAGTTTTTGGACCTTTCAAAAAATATTGTAAACAATCCTTTAACGATTTTATGGTAAATAATCCTGGAAAAAAAATATACATTTCACATATCGCAGAGCTTACAAAAAATCCATTTTTGAGAGCTTTTTCTCCCGAAAACATTGTAAAAGGATTTTCAGCCACTGGGATATTTCCTTACAATTCATTAATCTTTCCTCAGTCAGACTTTTCCCACTCCGAAATCGAATTAAACTCTGATAGTGCCGCCGAAACTCACCAAGTCGAATGCTTGTCGTCCGAGAATATTCAGAGGCCGTCATCTGAACCGATTTGTTTTTCTCCAGAAGTTATCCGTCCAATTCCCGTATTGAGGAAGAAGAAAACCTTACCCAAAAACCAAGGGAAGTCGAGAATTTATACGGATTCTCCAGAAAAGTTACGCTTAGAGGAATTGAAACAGCAAAGCATTGATAAATTTAAGTTACCAAAACTAAAGTTGTGTCAGAAAGTCAAAACACTGCGAAATCCAAAAGCTAAGAAACACCGAAGAATAAGCTCCTCACCATCTAGTGAAAACACTTCCTATAGCTTGGCTGATTCTGATAACTCATTTGACTTTGGTGAAGATCTCAGCAATGAGGAAACGGCATTGGAGGTTGCTAAAGAAATTCATGTTCAGGGCAAAGATCCTATGAAGGAACAACTATGTGTAGAGAACGAAATGCAAATTGAGGAAAACAAATTTGTACTGGTTAAATTCACAGACAAAGCCGATTTCTTTTACATTGGTGTAGTTGTAGAAGTGGGAATTACTACGTGCATAGTAAAATTTTTAAGACGGCAGCTCAAAACACAACTATTTTATGAACCCCTTAGTGAAGACAAAAGCTTGGTTTCAAAGCAGGACATATTGCGTACTTTGCCAACACCTGAACATCCCCCAGGAACTTCACGGGTGAACAGCAAATTTATTTTTGACTGCGACTTTTCGAATTTAGATGTGCGTTAAAGTATGTAATGTTATAAGTAATTTTAATGGATAAAATGTATTTATGAATTGAAATGAGAGAATTGCATTGAATTAAATGTTATAAGTAGTGCTAGTGGATAAGATGTATTTTTGAATTGAAATATAAAACACATAATATGCAAACTCGTTTGAAATTTTTATTATACGGAATATATTTTCCAAAAATTCCACTTAAAATTTATATTTTACTTATATGTTTTATAAGTGTAGAAGCCTCCCCTTCGCTGTCGAAGGCTCCCATGAGGCTGACGAAGCCTCCCTGAAAGTGGGAGGTTTCGTCAAATATTCCCGTGATAGTTTTTTGATTAAAAGGTTGAAAAAAAATTAAATAAGAAAAGTAACGACAAATTGAGAGTGGCACAAACATGCATAAAATCAATAATTATGAAAGAAAATAACTGCTTCGTACTCCAGTTTCTCTAAAAACAGTATTGTTCCTTAACCTGTCGAAGCCTCCCCCTTCTACCCTATTATATTATAATTGAAGAAAGCAAGCAAAAACGCTGTTTGACTTAACATTGAAGTAACACTACGCTCCTTCTGACATACATAGCCTGCAAGTGTGGCTTCCGTTTCGTTGGAGAAAGCATCAATTCTACCCATATTAGATGCCGCACTTCAATCAAAAATTATTAGAAGGGGATGTACTAACAACACACAAGCTAAAAATATTCCATCTCCCAATCCATTGGTGCCGTCGAAACAGCAGACACGGATTCATAGCCCATTGCGATGCTGTGTGGGGAACTTATGCTCATAACACTTAATGATAGAAAAGAGATCACTAGTAGCGGTCGCCTCTCAGCCTTTAATTAGAAAGCTCAGAGTACGTTTTTACCAAGTAAAAATTTCTCTTCAAAACGTATGCGCCGCTTGTATTTGTGCGTCTCAATTCTAAGCAATGCTGTAGCATAGAATAGAACTTTCCGGTATCACGCATACTTATAATTAAAAAAAATAATAATTAAATTTTAATCAATATTAATATTTTTTTTTAAATCAATATTGAAAAGATATTTCCTATTGAGTAGAATTACTCATACGTCTTTATAGTATATACTATATGTATGTGTGTGACTATTGGTACTAAAATATGTACTTAGCTTTATCAGTTAGCACCTAATTTATGTGAAGAAATACATTTTCCAAACTTCTGAACTTTTTCACAATTTTAATCACCTAAAATACTAAATAAATACATGACACATTTTTTATTTTAAATATGAGTATTGTTTGGTAACGGCTTATAGGCTGCGGGTTCACGCAGACATCGCGTTGCGCGCACACGTCAATCACGTGACTTAAGCATGCCTAAACAGTTTGTAAGTAACATAAATTGTGTTGCTTTTTGAGATTTTATGTTTCTTAAATTCTGTAGTATGACGGAAAAAAAGCTTAAATTGAGTTAAGGTAGAAATGAGATTAACGATTAAGGCACAGTAGAACTTTTTTCCGTGACGCGTCATTACAGAAATCGAAACATCTATCAAAAAATATTCTATACTTCTGGCTATTCACATATGCCAGGTGGCGTGAAATTAAGCACCCCATCGGCAATTGTTTTAATTTCGGAAATGGCGTCATAAGTCACTCAAATTTGGCACTTCTGAGATAGGCAGCTGCAGTATAAAAACATACAAACAATGGAGCGTAAAAGTCAAAATAAAGTTTTTCATCGTTCAACATCTTTTTGCTTATTAAGTAAAAAAGTTATTCGAAAACAACATTGGATGATTAATTTTGAGCCACCTTGTATATGCAATTGAAAAAATATTTTTGTTCACCGTAAATGTAAACAGCCCGCCGTAGCCGAATGAGTTGGTGCGTGACTACCAAAATGCAGGAAAATTTTTTTCTAATAGCGGTCGCCCCTCGGTAGGCAATGGCAAACCTCCGAGTGTATTTATGCCGTGAAAAATCTCCTCATAAAAATGTATGCCGTTCGAAGTCGGGTTGAAAGTGTAGGTCCCTCCATTTGTGGAACAACATCAAGACGCACTCCACAAATAGGAGGAGGAGCTTCGGCCAAACACCCAAAAAGGGTGTACGCGCCAATTATATATATATAAGGCCGGGTCGATTTGTGGGGAGGCAAAAAAATCGCCCATTGCTCTGTGAAAATCATATTCTAGGGATCAAAATAAGAAACTTTGCCGAAGGAACCATACCTCTAAAACGAGTTCTGATGTCCCCCAATTTGGGTCGAACTTTTTAGTTTCTTTTCTATAACTCACTTAAATTAATTTTTTCATTTACATATGTTCTGACTAAATAAATTTCTTAAGAGAAAAAATAGATATTATTATAAATAAATAATAAATATTATTATAAATAAATAAAAATAAAGAAAAAACATTGCCATTTAGCTGATTTTTTCATGTAAAGGCCAAAAATGGTGATATTTTGAAATGATTGTATGAGGAACCCCCAGGGGAGTTCCAGGGGGTGTGCCACTGGCATGGGTGGATCGGCCGTCCAAAGTTAGTGGGGATCGGTCATACATTTGGACTCGATTGGAGCACTCTAAATGGGTCAAAGAGAGATTTTTCAAAATTTGCCCCTACCCAAAAGTTCGACCCAAATTGGGGGACATCAGAATTCGTCCAAATTTTCGATGACGCTGAAGCATAATTGAGGATCTATGCCGTTAATGTGCCGAATTATCTCATCCTTTAGCTTTTGAATTGTTGCTGGCTTATCGACGTACACCTTTTCTTTCAAATAACACCAAAGAAAGAAGTTCAACGTTGTCAAATCACATGATCTTGGCGGCCAATTGACATCGCCGCGACGTGAGATTATGCGGCCATCAAATTTTTCGCGCAAAAGAGCATTGTTTCGTTAGTTAGGACCATAAAAAGCCACTCTTGGATTATCATTCGCCCAAAGGCGGATATTCTGCTTATTGACGAATCCACTGAGGTGAAAATGTGCCGCGTCACTGAAGATGATTTTAGGTGTGGTTCACATTCAAAAACGGCCCTTGAAATTTAACCGCCCCTTATTATTTTTATTTTTTTTATTATTACATATTACTATTTTGAATTGCTATTTATTTCAATACGAATTTGTTTACATTTCCCCTTACATTTTTACAAGGCGACACGCGAGCCTGTGAAGATGAAATATTTGTAGACAAAGATATATTACTGGAATGAAATACTTATATAACAAAACGTGACTATGAGAAAATTAAAAAAAATTATAATTAGAGTTGAATCGAAATTATTGCAGGTCTTATCTCAACCTTTTTATGATAAAAAATAGTTCTTCTGGCAAGAAGTAATAATAAAAACCAGGCAAATCTGAATATATCAGGTATCTATCATTTTCAACTTAAGTTATTCTTCCATACGACCACATAATTGTAGTGCAGCATTCAACAGCAAGCGTGCAGCTAACAGGTGTATAATAGCAGCATGTTTGCTCTGATTTACTTGGCAGCAAGGCTTCTAATCACCATTCAGCTCAAAAAAACGTGTCAATCATAAAAAACAAAAAAAAAACAGTGCGTGTAGCGTAGTACACATAACAGAAGTAAAACATTCAAAGCAGACAAAGAAAGAGGGAGAGACCCGAGAGAAAATGAGTGAGAGAGAGAGAGAGAGAGAAAGAAAGAATATATACATATGTAAATAAATTCACAACATTTGCCGAGAATACAAATAGACAAAATTTACAAAAACCGGAGAAGGGTCGACCGGTGTAGGTAAACGCCGGACACAAACCGTGGCAACAACGCGCGCTACTCCGAGCGTTTATCACCCGCACAACCGCAGCGATTTCAGGACCGCAGCAAGGTAAGACCAATAAATCCGACGCCGGAATGGATAGCACTTTATAGTACGCACAAGTACTAGCCAGGAAACGAAAATAAGCACCAAAAAAACGCCCAAAAATTGGTACCAAAAAACACCTCAAACTGTTGGCAGCAAGGAAATATAACGCCAAAAAGTAGGCACCAAAAATATATTTCCTACAAGTTAGCACCAACAAACAAGCGCCAAAAAGTGGGCAGTGTTATTTCTCACTAGAAATTAGCAACCACAAGGAAAAACTCAGGAAAAATAGCCTGAAGTGTATCTAAGATATATATAAGGCATAGCTCTCTCTCTCCTTTTCCTCTCCGTTATATCTTTTTTCTCTCTCACGGAACGAAAATGCCCAAAACGTTGCAGGGCCTTGAAATTTTACTCTCCATTCTCGCTCGTCCATCGACGCCTAAGAAGTTTCACCTAAAAAAAACATTGCGTTTGCTAATCGTTTGTACTGGTATACATATTTATTTAATGAAATAAGCATTACGAGTATAAAGCATTAAAAATTAAGTATGCACTTAGCAGAACTAAATCCCTCGGCCGCTGTAGACAATGACGTTACGCGTGGCTATCACGCAGTTAGTTGCCGCACCGACACTCAATGTTGGAGTTACAAACCTTTGACTGTATTCCTGTCATAAGACGGTTTATCACAAAAAACTTGTAACAAACATATAGACTCAATGAGAAGTAAGAATATCAATTGTCAATATAATCACCAGCAGACGGGATTGGTTCATTGCATCCAGGATAGTTAGGAAACGATAAAGTTCGCCTTCTCGTTATTCGAAAACTTTAAGTCCCTAGGACCCGATTGCATTTTGGCTCTGAAAAGAATCTTTACGGCATGTCTTGGGCACGCTTATGTTCCACAAACGGGGCGTTTGGTGAAAGTTGTATTTGTCGCAAAGCCAGGCAAGGACAACTACGCTTTACCAAAAAGTTTCACACCTATAAGCCTGACATCGTCTATGCTTAAGGGTCTGGAGTGTAAGGTGGAGAAGTATATTAGGACCAGGGACCAGGACCTCTATACATAGTATGGTGGAAGGCTACAATGGTTAATTCCAGAGTAAATCCCCTAAACAGGCTACAGAGAAGTGTGTGCTTGGGTATCACAGGTGCCATGAGTATGACACCTGCTGATGCCCTTAATGCCATTCTGAACTTGCAGCCTCTAGATCTTCAAATTCGAAAGGAAGCGATGAAGGCGGCGTACAGGTTCAAGTTAAACGGAGTCTGTGGAAATGAAGTAAACACTGGCCACTGTCCGATATACCACCACTTGTCGGAGCGGTGCACACTGTTCTCGATGCCAGTGGACAATCGGGTGCCTGTCGTTAGCTTCGCTAGGAAACAGTATTGGAATTTGTAGTGAGCAGTCAAGCTGCACTGAAAACACTTGATAACCCACGCTGCTCTTCGAAGTTAGTCGGTGAATGTAAGACAAAACTGAACAGTGTTGCAAAACACAACAAATATAGTCTTATTTGGGTGTCTGGACATTGAGGTATTACAGGAAACGAGTTAGCTGATAAATTGGCGAATGAAGGCTCTGCAAGTATGCCACTAGGCCCTGAACGCTTTCTAGGAGTCAATTCCGCATCGATTCAACTATGGATTGACGACTTCATGAGGTCTACCCATAGAGGACGTTGCTCTGAGTTGAACTCGTGCAGAGCAGCCAAGTGCTTTGTTAAAGAACCAAATAGGAAAATAGCGTCCTTTCTCTTAAAACTCAGCAGAAAGGACCTGAGAGTACTGGTGGGTGTAATCAAAGGACACAACGTCTGCGGTCAGCATATGGCTGCCATTGGGGTCGTAGACAGCCCGATATGCCTATCATGACTTGAGAGTAACGACACTGCAAAGCATTTTCTCTGGAGCTGTCCGGCGTTTTCCACAATCAGACTATGGATTGAGTTGCGATATACTGAGTATGGATAAAGCTCATACTCTTCCTCTTCCGGCTCTCTTAAGATTGATCAATGAATCCAAGAGATTTGTGAAAGAGTGACCTCAAACTAATTTATCCGTCTTACCACCCACTCTTTATCTTTCCTATCTCTACTGAAATCTACCTTGAATTGGACTTGTCAAACCCCCCACAAATCTAATCCAATCTAATCTAGGAATATCAACGCAGCAATCCCAAAAACTTGCTAAGAAATTCACATTAAAAACTCACTTTATGCGCTTGCATGTTCAAATTTACTAGGCAGACAAATACAAACATATATATAATCCCTTACATATACATAACTACTTCGTTTGACGTTTAAAACCACACGAGATTGGCATCGACTTTGAACGAAAACTCATACGAAGCTCGTTCTCCTTTCGGCGTCTACGTCGGCAAACAAAATGGCCGCACCAGCTGCGCTTGAACGAAAATCGGCAGGTCGATATTTGAAAGAAAAAAAAAAAAACATTGAGAACTGTAAACAGCCGAAAAGGAGAAATCAGAAATGGAAACTAGCCGAGCATACAGTTCTCCAGCATTACTCGTCTAAAACAAACGAGCGTAGAACTCGATTTAATAAATTTTCGTCTACGGCGGCCGCCATATTTTATGTTTAAATAGTAATTGAGGTTACAGAAGGGAGTGGCAAAAAAGGAACTCTGTAAAGAGAGCTCAGGTTAAAACGAATTGGCAGCCTTCGTTCTAATCAGGAACACATAAATAAATAAAATAGTATGCAAGTATTTGTTTGAATGTGTTATACATTAGCGGGTATGACATTAAATTATATGATTTTTTTATGAATTTGTATGGTCTTGAAATAAATGTAAATTATGATAATAATTGAAAAGAAGTGGGTGAAGTCCAATATTTTTTAATGACAAAATTACTTGTGTAAGAAATATAGTTTGTGATTAAGTTTTAGATTTTGGAAGTGAAAGTGGTTTAAATCGATTGTTCAGCTTTTGGTGTGCAGAAGACAGCGTCTTGCTGAATTGTTTTTATACATAATTATATTATAATAAATATATATTATATATATTCTTTAAGCATTTGTAATTGCGATTTACTTCCTGAAGTATTTTTTTTTTTTTTGTTTTGAACAAAAAAATATTTCAGCTTTATCTAAAAATATTTTTTAATAATAAGCTCAATTTTATTTATATTATATATGTAAAATGTAAGTAAAAATTTACATTTAAACTCAAATACAATATAAATTGTTAAAATTCTTATATGTTCTACCCAACTTAATACAATTATTACCGATAGTAAAGAGAAACAATACAGAAATCATGCATTTTGTTACCTAAATAAATCACTATTATTATTTTTGCATAATTATTAGCAATTACTATTGTATATTATATTGTATTATAATTAACGAACAACCCAGCAATTTGTTTTCACTCACCTTTTAAATTTTTAAATAATTTTAAATCGTTTTGTGTCACTAAGTCATCTTTGCTTTGTTAAGATTAAAACAAAATCCATTTGCGGATCTAAGTCACAACGTAAATAGATTTAAATATTTTCACCTTATGATCTAAATTATATTTTATTTCACAAGTTTTGTTTTCATTCTCATCATAAAATTACGATTTTAATTTCTTATTTGTTGTCCGATTTTTGTTGTTAATTGAAATTCTGATATTCTTTAAATATTTGCCATTGCACTTATACGCTTCATAAGCTTTGACATATGTTTCCCTTGGATTTTTTTATCGCTTAATTCTAGTGGAACAATTACTGTTTGTTTTTTTCTTGTACTGAATTGTTGTTATTTTTTTTTTTTAGTATAATCGTCTAATTTGTTGAAGTTATAATTTAATTGGCACACAATATTTAAGGCACACTTTCGACGTTAAATAATTGGAGCTGAGCTGTTGTGAAATTTCTTTCGATTAATTATTTAAAACCGAATTTCGCTTTTCAATTTCCGAAAGTGTAACAACACGTCCACACGCTGGGATCTCCTGTGAGTGAATAATTTTCGAGATGACTTCCCCGGCACACATTGGACACAAGCAGACCGTATGGGTTGGGCGAGTGTAGGCTCAAAAGCAGCAACACAGCAGCGTTACTAAATATATGAAGCATCTGTATGTACGTGTGTGTGCTCGTCTGTGCATATCAATCAGCAAGTGTTCGAACGCCTATTCGGGGGCTTTCTAACATTGCTTTAACACGACGAACAGCGGACACTAACACAAACATCGCTGCAGGCGAGAGATTGGTGAGCAGCAACAATAACAAAAATTAAGCTATATTATAAAGCTGGCGGGGGCATCGTGTAGGTTAGGCGCATTGCGGGCATGAAAAGCGAAAAAAGTTTGGGGTGATAAGACAAAACTTGAAACGTATTTATTTACGAGTACTTATTATATGAGTGATTGTACGTACATATAGGTATGTGTGTTAGTAAGTTATTTGACAGTTAATTGGTAGCGTACACGAACTATGATCGTTGTCGTCACAAATCGTATATGTTTGATATTTTAATCAGCTCATTGGTTTCATGAATTATTGATAGCACCCCAAGCGACTGTTTAGGTGAGTAAGTATGTATTTACAAATATAGATAACCAATTTCGAGGATATTAAGTGTAGAATCATGAATGAATGAAGTAGAAACAACAACGATACGTTGGCAATCACTCGGAGTAGCCAACTGATGTCTGTAAGTACCATAATATTGCTCAATTCGCTCCAACGATACCCCGCCACACACGAACTCTTGTATGGCTTGCTGCACGCTTTACGAAACTGAACTCGCCTATACGCTCGCATATATTCGGTTAATATTATATTTTTGTAGAAACATCTTGCGAAGTATATTCAACACATGCTCGTGTCGTTGTGCGTAAAATTCGCGCAGAACTTCGCTTACCGATCATCTGATAAGGCAAGCGGCCGTCCAGTTGAACGATAACTCTCCGCTGCGCACATCCACCCACTAACTGTTGACACAAATTACTTGCGATACAAATCAACGCCGGCATTTAGGGAGCGTTAATCGACCAGTCAACTCTTTCCAGTGTGTGCCACAGAAGTGATCTTTGCACCCATTGCTATGGCGTAGTAGTAGCAATTACTCAGCAGCGATCATACTAATTACCTTCAATACTTCATTATCATTAATCATAAACAGCGACGGCGGGCGCCGTTAAAAGCGCAGTAAAATTAGTGTCATAAAACATCGTTTTTTTTTTTTGTTTTTTGTTTTAATGAGGGAATCGATTGTGGAATATGGCATTTGTGATTTATAAACAACTGAACTTATTTAGACATAAAACATAATAAAATATATGTATATGCAAGTACATATATATTATATTTATTCCATAGATCAACCATACTTAGTGTCATTTGGCGCCTCAGAATTTTTTTTTATTTACATTGGACTATTTGCTTTTATTCCTTCTCTTTGAATATTTTTTATTTGACGTTAAACTATGTTCCTGTTAGCTGGAAGAAAAGAAAAGAAGGAGAGGTCACGTTTTGGCTAAGAACTTCAGTCCTATAAGTCTTCACTGCTTTATTCTGAAGGTGTGTGAGAGAGCGATCGACTATCACGTTTGCAAGCACTCTGAAGCAAAATTATCTCCATCTCGGCATGCTTATCTGAGCAGGTAATCTACCGAAACAGCCTTACATGAGGTAGAAGGGACTGTAGAGAAATCTCTGCTAAGGAACAATTCATTTTGGCGAGCTTTATAGGCATAGAGGACGCTTTCAATAATGTTCGGGCTGAGTCAATTGCCACTGTGTATCTGTATCTGAATCTCATCCCTATTAGGATGTATAAGAATTAATCCAGAGGCGGGAGTAGCCAAAATCACTAGATTTGTGCTGGTAGTTATTGTATTTACCCCACAGCAGTAAAGTTGGTAGCATATGCCGATATTGGATGGAGCATTGGCTGTTCTCAGCCAGTCTTAGAGTCAATTCTGATACAACGGAGTTGATGCTGCTATTCGCAAGAAAATAAAAACCTCCACCTTTTAGACCTCCTAGATTATACAACCTGTTTCTTAAGCTCTTGTCGGAAGTCAAGTGACTTGGTGTAATACCTGAACTCAAGCTCTATAAGCTCCATTGGAAGCAGCATATCTAAAATCGAGTTAAGAAGGCCGGTATAGCTTTCTACTCCTGGAAACGTACGGCAAAAATAGGTTTCCAAGACACGTGCAGTACTCTGCATGTACCACTTATTGGTTCTGCCAATTTTGGCATATGGTTGCCTATTTTGGTGGGTAGTGCGTGTAGAACATGTCCCACTACCGCCCTTAACGTCATTCTGCACTTACTTCCCTTTGATCTTGAAGTTTAATCCATTGGTGCTAAGAGCACTATTCAGCTGAAAAAGGTTGAACATAGTAGCATTTTGAAGCAGATTTTTCCTTCCTTTTCTGTAATTCGTACAGATCTTTCCATCCGCAAACTGGGTTTTGAGGGTCGTGCTAATGCTATACTTCCTAGCAGACTGGATTGGAAGGAGGGGAAAGTCTGCACGTCTGTTTCCACCCACGTATCCAAGATGATGTTTGGAGTTGGAGTGGGGGTTTTCTCCAAACCAGCCAATATTTCTGCCCTATAAGGTTCTGTGTGAAAGGCTGAAACCCACCGTCAACCAACTCATTGGACCTTATCAGTGTGGCTTTAGACCTGGAAAGTCTACCATCGACCAAATATTCACAATACGCCAAATCTTGGAAAATACCCATGAAAGGAGAATCGACACACACTATCTTTTCGCCGACTTGAAAGCAGTACGAAAAGGAGTTTCCTGTAAGCCGCGATGTTTGAATTTGGTATTCCCGCAAAACTAATACGGCTATGCAAGATGACGTTGCTCAACACCAGCAGCGCCGTCAGGACGCTAGAATTGGAAAGGACCTCTCCGAGCCGTTTGATACCAAACGAGGTTTCAGACAGGGTGACTCGCTGTCGTGTGACTTCTTTAATCTGATATTGGAGAGGATCGTACGAGCCGCAGAACTTAATCGCTCAGGTACAATTTTTTATAAGAGCGTACAATTGTTGGCGTATGCCGATGATATCGACATCATCGGCCTTAACAACCGCGCTGTTAATTCTGCCTTCTCCAAACTGGATAAAGAGGCAAAGCGAATGGGTCTGGTGGTGAACGAGGACAAAACGAAGTACCTCCTGTCCTCAAACAAACAGTTGGCACACTCGCACTCATACTCATTTGCATATACGCAATAGGAATTCTGTGTTGCAGACTGCATCTAAGAAAGTCTAAATGACTTAATCAACAATAATTTGAATAATTAATATTATAAAGGATGGTTAAATTTCAAAGGCCGATGGTACATGTGAACCACACCTAAACGTCAACGAGACCGTTGGACTTCTTTCTTTGAGGTGATTTGAAAAAAAGGTGTACGTCGATAAGCCAGCAATAATTCAAGAGCTAAAGGATAAGATAATTCTGCACATTAACGGCATAGAACCTCAATTATGCCTCAGCGTCAACGAAAATGTGGAGCATCGGATGGAGGTGTACCGCCGAAGCCGCGGCGGCCATTTGGCCGATATTTTGTTCCATACGTAATTGAGTCATACCAATATTATTATAATAAAGAGAAATGACAATAATTTCCTAAAAAAATTGTATTTTATTCAAAATCAATACCGGCCCTTGAAACTTAACCACCCTTTATAATAGTATACACATACAAGTGTTAAGGCCGAAATTCCAGCAAACCTGGATCTTGACGTTATCTTACAAATCGAGCGCTATATAGTTTATGCCGCTTCTGTACGGCAGATAATTTAGCGTTCAGCTTTATAATGCGCTTACCTGCTCCATAAAATTAATTGTACATTTTTTTATTTGTTTGCCAACGAAATTTTAAAATTAACAACTGTTTTATTGTGTACCTGTATGTACGTATGAATAACCAAATTTACCCGAAAATACACATTAATCGCGTATTCATGATTAGGGAGTCCGAAAATAAAAGGTTTATGCAATAAGTTCCACATCGTTTTAAAACTGTCGCATAGTATTATTTTTATTCGATGGAAAATTCCAAATATTTACCTATCGGACCACGTGATAAACCCATGATTTTTATATTCACACACAACGGCAAGGTGAACACTCACTTGCAAGGACGACCGCATAACGTTTTGTACCATATACATATACCATACTATTCTTTGTTTTCCTACGGGTTTTAGGCTTGTGAATGTGGGGGAGGCAGATTAATTCGGTTATTATAAGTACACGTAAGTACACATGTAAGATCTTTTATGGAGTATGATCGGGTGAGCTGGCGATGATTTCGTTCGGATCATCTAATTGGTTCATGGACTTTGAAGTTCCCCTGCCATATATCATATATGTATGGGTGCACATAAATAGAAACACTGTTGCCGGCCGGCTTTCGTGATTGAATTGCCAGACAGGTGATTAGTAGTTGAAGTAAGAGCGAACAAAAACAAATGGTGCGAATACAACTTTGCTCTCCGGCAATAAATGTGTTAATACGTATTAAAAAAGTAGAGTATTTATGGTACATAAAAAGAGCAAAGAATATAAACAAAAATACAAACACAAATAAATCAATTTGGAAGTTTGCAAAACAAATTGTCATTTAAGTAATTGGGGTGTATCGATAAAAATCGCGCTAAAAATATAAACACATAAGAAAAATCTCTCATACTGTTTGTATTTGCTTTGTTTATGCTTTGCATGCTGCGTAGTCGTTCGCCCAGTGGGCTTTTGTATTTATTTGCTTGCATATTTGACTGTCTGGCGGATGGGTGTTTGCCTTAGCATTGCGCATTGCAATGCTGTATATATATTTTTATTTTATTTTTTATGTAGGCAATTCCCAGTCGCCTGGGTCCAAAGTCCAGCGGCGAGTCATGCACACGACGAGTGCTCTTCGTAATCCTCATTACGCATGTACTTATACATGCATACATACATATGTGCGTATTCACAAGCAAATTGGCCATTAAACTCAGTCGTAATTATTCACCGGCAGTGCTGCCGCCGATATTGTAATTGAATTTTTCATTTCGACTTTAAAGCAAG
Source organism: Anastrepha obliqua (assembly GCF_027943255.1). Lineage (NCBI taxonomy): Eukaryota > Metazoa > Arthropoda > Insecta > Diptera > Tephritidae > Anastrepha > Anastrepha obliqua. The sequence continues at coordinate 39,620,240 of NC_072896.1, forward strand.
TGATTTATTATATATTTTATAAAATCATTTCACTTTTTTTTTAAATTACTATTTTTAATGTATGTATGTATTTTAATTTTTAGTTGAATCTTTAGAAAACTCGCCATTTAACCCTCATTTTTAAAACCTTCGGTTGGGCACCCAGATCTGGCATTTTTCTTGTGCTTTTCAAGGATCCTTTTTAAAGGCTATATCCATAAATCGGTACAAAATTATATTTTAGGAAGCTACCCGGAAGCCCTAGGCGTTAGCTATAATAGAAATAAGTTAAATTCATATCCAAAGTAGAAAGTCAGTCTGGCCAGACCTGGGTGCTGAAAAACTCTTTTGGGAATGCTTACCCCACACCTTCTCGCACTCAGATGTTCTTTTGCAGGAAAGGTTAACCAAAAGTCCTGCAAGACATTATACAAATGCAGAAATGTTTGCGATCGCATGTTAGCAGTTTCCGTAACAGAAAGCGTTGGTGCATGACTTCTTCTTCTTAATTGGCGCGATCACCGCTTACGCGATTTTGGCCGAGTTTAACAAAGCGCGCTAGTCGTTTCTTTCTCGTGCTAACCGGCGCCAGTTGGACACACTAAGTGAAGCCAAGTCCTTCTCCACCTGATCTTTCTAACGCAATGAAGACATTCCTCTTCCTTTGCTGCCACCAGCTGGTACCGCAGAGCAGGAGCATTTGTATCCATTCGGACGACATGGCCCAGCTGCGATATTCGCCGTTACCAACGTGCAAAGTTCCAAAAATCTTACGCACAGTCTTCCTCTCAAACACTCCAAGCGTCGCTTCATCGGAGAGTCTTGTAGAGTATTAGTTTTGTTCGTCGAGAGAGAACTTTACTACTACTTAGTCCAAAGTGGCACTTGTTGGAAAGAGAGATTCTACGTTGGATTTCAAGGCTGACATTGTTATCGGTGTTAATGCTGGTTCCTAAGTATACGAAGTCCTTTACAACCTCGAAATCATAACTATCAACAGTGACGTGGGTGCCGATACGCGAGTGTGGCGGCTGCTTGTTTGATGACAGGAGGTACTTCGTTTTGTCCTCGTTCACCACCAGACCCATTCGCTTTGCCCCTTTATCCAGTTTGGAGAAGGCAGAACTAACAGCGCGTTTGTTAAGGCCGATGGTGTCGATATCATCGGTATACGCCAACAATTGTACGCTCTTATAAAAAATTGGGCCTGAGCGATTAAGTTCTGCGGCTCGTACGATCCTCTGAAACATCAGGTTAAAGATGTCACACGACAGCGAGTCACACTGTCTGAAACCTTGTTTGGTATCAAACGGCTCGGAGAGGTCCTTCCCAATTCTGACGGCGCTGCTGGTGTTGAGCAACGTCATCTTGCATAGCCGTATTAGTTTTGCGGGAATACCAAATTCAAACATCGCGGCTTACAGGAAACTCCTTTTCGTACTGCTTTCAAGTCGGCGAAAAGTTGGTGTGTGTCGATTCTCCTTTCATGGGTATTTTCCAAGATTTGGCGTATTGTGAATATTTGGTCGATGGTAGACTTTCCAGGTCTAAAGCCACACTGATAAGGTCCAATCAGTTGGTTGACGGTGGGCTTCAGCCTTTCACGCAGTAAGCTCGCTAGAACCTTTTGGCGATATTTAAAAGACTAATCCCGCGGTAATTGGCACAGATTGCAGGATCGCCCTTCTTATGGATTGGGCAGAGCACACTTAAATTCCAACCGGTAGGCATGCTTTCATCCGACCATATTTTGCATAGTAGCTGATGCATGCACCTTACCAGCTCCTCGTCGCCATGTTTGAATAGCTCAGCCGGTAGTCCGTCGGCGCCCGCGACTCTGTTCTTCTTTAGCCGCGTTATTCTCACCTCATTATGGTCGGGTAACGGAACGACAATTCCGTCGTCAACGATTGGGGTATCGAAATCTTCACATTCTCTGTGACATGCGCACCTGTCACTATTTAATAGGTTCGAGAAATTAGCTGGAATTTGCATACAAAAAGGCGGAAAATATTTAATTTGAATAGTTTCCTGCACCTCCTTCCTTATTAAATGTACATACAATATGGCGCAAAATTAAGCACTCTATCGGAATATTTATAATTTGTGAAATAGTTGCAGCATACAAATAGACAAGCAATGGGCGCTCCAACTTCAAAACAAAGATTTTCATCACTCAAAAATCATTTTTTTGTTTTTCATTTAATAAAACAGTTATTCAAAAACAAAAGGGGATGATTAATTTTGCGCCACCATGTACAATTAACAAAAATAAATACTTTATTTGAAAGTATAATGAAAATGAAATAAATTCCGTAGCATTTTTATCCCGAAATACTCCGGAACACTTCAACTTCTTGCACTTTCACTCCGCTCAAAAATTCACCAACGGCAGCACTGCTCACCCGCTAGCCAGGCAGCCCAGCAGCTACTGTATTTTACTCCATTCATTCAATTAATTTATTGTTTACATGCAACGTAAAGCTTCTGGTGCATGCAAATGGAAATGTATATGTATGTACAATCGGGACCCCTTAAGCGCGTAGTCAGCATCGTCGTCAGCTTCATGGTGTATTGTGTGTCACTGCATTCAATTCTCATAATAATACCATTAGGTGGTCTGAGTCTTTGACCTTTAAAGCTAAACATATTTTTTAAGATATCATCTTAATGTTCCCTTCAAAAAAAAGAAGCATTATTCCACTATTGCATACATTTTCCATTTTCAGTACAGACGAACTTAAGTATTTCTGCTTCCCCCTGTTTTGGATGGCGCTATACCATAATTGCCTGAGTAATCTTGGCCGTGTAAATATTTTGAAATTTGATCTCTCAAATTTTTATTCTTGCACCTGCATACAAGAAAGGTGGCAGAGGTGTAAACAATTTTGTTTAGTCTTATTTTCTAGCCCAGCTGCGGTGTCAGCTAAGAATATGTCTCTGACTTTCGACGATGCTCTCCGAATTATTGTAGTTATTCAGAGATATACAAATTTAACTGCGGCAATAAAATTTGTTATTCAAAAGAATTTTCTTTGGACTTATTATATCTATTTGAATGGTCTAAAAGCGTGAACGCATACCTACCTCTCCGAGTCATTTGATATCAAACAAGGTTTCAGAGAGAATGACTCGCTGTCGTATGACTTCTTTAACCTGACGCTAGAAAAGATTGTGCGAGCCGCAGAGCTTAATAGCTGAGGCCCCGTATTTATTATAAGAGCGCAAATTGCTGACGCATGCCGATGATATTGACAGCATCGGAGTTAACAACCGCGCTGTTAGTTTTGCTTTTGCTAAGGAAGGAAGTGAAACGAAAACACGACGAAAACATACCTCTTGTCAGCAAACAAACAGTTGGCGCACTCGCGTATCGGCAGCCCCCTTACTATTGGCAGTTATGATTTTGAAGTTATGGGAGACTTCATTTCTTTAGGAACCAGCATTATCTTCTTTTTCTTGGTGGCGGGATTGTTTTGGAGGATGGCTCCATGTGTAGAAGTCTATGCAAGTGGTGAAAGTCTCTGATTGTCACTCAAGTCCCTAATTGTTCAAGCAGCTCACAACTTCCGGGCTTCGCCCATGAATCCTCCAAGTAGCTCCCAATCATCCATTTGAGAGCGAGTTGATGTGAGAAGGCGAAGCCAACCGGGATATCTGGTTGTGCGCTGGGTTTGGGACCCGCCACATAAAAATGTCCTCCAATGAAATAAAACCAGCATTATCCCCGATAATAATATTAGCCTTGAAATCCAATGGAGAATATCTCTTGCCAACAAAGTAACGCTTTGGATTGGCAATTTTTCTCTCTCGATGAAAAACACTAAATCTTTATAAGTCTAAAAAGAAGTTTGTAGGATGGCAATATCCGATAATACGTCCCTTTAACTGTTTGAAATAAAGAGTCTGCGAAAAATTGTCGAACCTTTACACGTTGGCGACGGCGATAATCGCAGGCGATAGAACAAAATGAGCCGTATGCGGTTTACGACAACATAGACATAGTGCAGCGAATAAAGATCCAGCGGCTCCGCTGATTAGAGCATATTGTCTAAATGGATATAAAAACTCCGGCTCTGAAAGTATTTGATGCGGTACCAGCTGGTGGTAGCAGAGGAAGAGGAAGACCTCCTCTATGTTGAAAAGATCAGGTGAAGGAGGACTTGGTTTCACTTGGTGTGTCCAACTGGGCCCGATTAGCATGAGAAAGAACGACTGGCGCGCTTTATTAATCTCGGCCAAAATCGCGTAAGCGGTTAGCGCGCCAATTAAAAAGAAGAAGGTATAAACTCTCTGGGTCAGTCTGTTTTTTACCTCTTTGATATTGTCCTTAGAATATTGTGTATTTGTGCTTACATTTCATATATTTGTTTTCAAAGCCATACATTTCAACAAAGAGTTCACGAGTAGTTTATTTTTTATATACTCAGTCGCATTTTCCATGCACAACATATTTCTCCATACGTAAAAAACCAGCTGGAACTCGAAAAAGTGTATTCCCATAGAGTTCTAATAGAAACAAATTGTTGAGCTGCCAAGCAAACTGCAGTAATATTAAAAATTTATTAAAAGAATTGAGAGTGACTTGCTAGATGGCTTCGCCTTAGTACTCACAATATAAACAATATTAAAAAAGAGACATTTTTGAAGAATACTTACTTATCATCCTTTTTAATAAATTCTAATATGTACATATATTAACCATGTGCAATCTTTTAATGAGCAATGTTTCTAAAATTAATGCGATTTTGCTATGCGCTTTGGACACAGGGCACTAAGGGAGAAATAAAAATAAATAAATATTAAGAAAGATTAAATCGTTCAAAAAATATTTCTTAAACAGGCATTACATTCCCTTCGATTTTAGTCCTCTGTTCCTTCCTATAATTCGCGGCTAAAGCTAATCAGAATTAGAATCTCTAGAAAAGATAAGGACAACCCACTTTTACTTTCATTTATTTCAGTATTGTTAACGGCATCGTCGACTGCCCAGATCTACAGGGTGGGCCAAATAAGACCTACTAATGTTAAACTGAAATAACTTTTGCAATAATCATTTATTTTGGCAAATTGTTTTTATACATTGAATATACATATCTATAATAAAATTTTTGATAGAATTAATTATGAAATATTGATTAAAATGAATTTTAGAAAACTCTTCAGCAGATCTGAAATAAAAAACGCAGCTGAAAAAAGTTAAAATTTTTTATTCATTTTGTGAGCCTTACAAATATTTGAAAATGACTGCCACGATGCTTAGAAGTTTGCTTTTCTTGCTTTAGCTGAGGCAAAAGCTCTTATAATATCATCGAAGTCGAGTTTCCTTGCTAACTCAGATTCCAAATACAAAGTTGCCAATCCTGTTACTCGACTCTGAGTTGAAGAAGAACGATGGTAGTCTTTGATCCTTGATAAAGCGCTGAACGATCTTTCGGCGCCACACACTGGGGATTTTTGTACAGAGATGCGGAAAAAAGTATACATCCCAAAAAATATTTATATTTTTACTACTAACGAAGTTGTATATATTTGTGTATGAAAAGAACATGTTTAAAAACTATTTTTTAAAAAAATTAAAAAAAAATTGATTTTTAAAATTCATAAATTTTTTTTTTTTTTAATTAATATAAGCCAGCACATATTTACGCACAGGATACATGTAAGTTCATAATTCTGAATTACCCTCAAAATGTGACAACAAAATTAAAAGTGTTTCGTTATCATTATACACACACTAGAAAGCGTTTAGTTATTATCATTGCCAAAAAATAATCAGTGGCGCCTGGTGGCACCTGCAATTGATTAAAACTGAAAGAGACGCTATTAAGAAACACGTTGATACTAGTTTCTGACCGTAGGTAAATGTAGCTGAACTTGCAGATCCAAGAATATGAAGGAATATGATTTTTTTTCGTAAAATTAATTATAAATATGTAGATAATCAAATGCTTTACAGCCTTTGTTCTTCCGGCTAAAATATATAAAAATATCGTACCCTAAATGAAAAATAAAAAATTGGAAGTCGGCTCAAGCAAAAGGAAAAAAAACCACCTTGGGCTTTGAAGTTTTTTCTTAGTCAGTTTAATACTATAAAAAAATTATACTTTTGACATATGTATCTATAAAAAAAACTGTAAGTCGGAGTTTAGTAATTCTTTTTGATTTTATTGTTAGTTCTATTCTGGAATTTAGAAATACCATTAAACATTGCGTAGGTGGTATGTTGCAAATTTGACTTTTTTCCGCTAAATCCCCAGTGTGCGCCGGCAACCGATACTGGCAGGGTGCAGAATATTCGCAAAGCAATGCAGATGTTCGGGAACAGAGTATCCAAGTTTTTAGCTGTGATGGCATTCAACAAGTCGAACGGAGGCATACGACATTCCGAATATCCAGTAAAATGCGCCTTGTACACACTCTTCAAGTGACACATCTCAATTGAGATTTCTTCCGACACATCAGAAGGGTATTTTTTAGCAAAATTAAGAGCTGCTGTCTGAAGTTCTGCTTTTTCAATTTTAGGAAATAGCCACAGGAATGAGAAAATGTTGTTTATGTTTTTAATTGCAGTAAGCCGATTTTCAATACTAGTGATAACTGAGTCTATGATGACGAGAAATGTGTTCCTCTTGAAATCGATATTCAAAATAACTTGTTTTATGAAGTATCTAAAATGCGAAAAGTGTTCACGAAAAGTGTTCAAGTCAATTTCACGACTGGGGAAACGAATTTAAAAAATTATTTATATAATAACATAAAAAAAAAAAATAATAATAACATACCCAGTGAAAAATCAAAAATTTCTAGTCTATAAAAATTATTATTGCTATCTTTACATTTAATTCTTTATCAACGTAAGGACAAATTGCTTTAAAGCTTTAAAGAATAACTACGTTTCAAAATTGGTCTTCATTTAAAATACAACTATCTAAATTTAATCTAATCACCACTATAATTATTAATTAACTTATAAATCAGTAGCATAAAATGTTCCATTTTAATAAGAGCTCAATAATACACCTACACTTTTGTATCACCATATTATATTTATTCTTCGTAATCGTGATCATAACATTCGATATGGTGACACCAAAAAAAGTCTGTGACGGAACTCTGGTAGAAGTATTATTTACTATATTTTTTCAAGCAGGAAATTTCTTGGAATTACCCTCGAGTCCAGGCCCCTCTGAAAACTCCGGGCCCGGGGGAAAAAGTACTCGATATGATAATATGTCAAAAAATAAAAAGGTTATTTGTGTCTAACATTAGTAGGTCTTATTTGGCCCACCCTTATTTACAGCAAGACTATATCTAGTCTGTGCGGTTTAGGAACCTTATTAGGCTGTTGACGTCTAAGCCAGACAGTTGCTCGACACTCTCGAACAGCGGCTTGCACAGAGTTAACATTCTGTCCTTCCATAGGGCAGGGCATTCACAGAGGAAATGGGAGATTGTTCCTTTTTCTCCGGTTGTTTACAACTATGACAGTATGTGTTGTGAGGGATGCCCATTTTGGCGGCTTGTTCTCCGATAGACCAGAATCCAGTTATAACTGCCGTCAGTCTACAGGCGTATCGTCGTTTCATGTTTATCAATGTCGACGATTGCTTGAGGTTGTAGGTGGGCCATAACGTCCTGTTGATTTTGCATTTCGTCTGGTCTCTCCATCTACAATCTGCGATTTGAATGTATTTTAGGGAAATTGCACTCTTGACTGCACCTAATGGTGTGAATACCGGTACTGCAAGAACGCTATTCATGGCAGATCGACCTCTTGCCAGTTCATCGGCTTTTTCGTTACCTTCTAAGTTCCGGTGTCCCGGGACCCAAATTCAGGTTGCTTTATGGTTTTCACTCAAGATGGTGAGGCTATTCCTACTTTCCCTACTACTTTAGAGGTTGTTGTAGCCGAGTCCAGTGCCTGGATTGCAGCTTGGCTATCCGAAAGAATAGCGATATTGTCCTTAAAAGAGAAATCCGTGATTAGTAGCCGACTGGCTTCCCCAATCGCCAGTACTTCGGCCTGGAAGGCACTGCTGGTATTAGGGAGACGCACAGATTTTTCAATTCCAAGTCTACGAGAATATATACCAGCTCCAACACCACAATCCATTTTACTGCCATCTTTATAGACTGTAGTGTCGAAGTTCTTTAGAGAGAATCCCTTATTCCATTCTTCCTTAGATGGAATGAGAGAGGCAAAATTCCTATCGAAAGTTACCATCGGGACGATGTAGTCAGTCCACACTGAGCTTAGCTGAGTTAGCAATAATAGACTAGCGTGACCACAAGCTTTTTCTTTCCAGCGAGCCGCTTCATTTAACCTAAATGCACTCATGGTTCCCGTTTTCTTAATATGTAGGTCTATTGGAATAACGTGTGCATTGAGAGCCTCTCTAGGACATGATCTGATTGCACCGACCGTTATTGCATAGACAGATCTTTGTATTCTGCCGAGTAATTTGGTATTGTAGAGAGTACAGAGAGCTTTTCACCAAACTACTGAACCATACGATAAAATAGGTCGTATAACCGCCTTATACAGCCATAATGTATGCTTAGGTTGAAGATCCCATCTTCCAAGCATAACATTGTTAAAGGCGCCTTCTATATCCAAGAATGCCGCCATGGTATAATGTTTGTTCTCTAGAGAGCCCTCTGTTCGGATTACCTCGTGAAGCGCTGTCTCCGTAGATTTGCCTTTAAGGTATGCGTATTGTGCAGTTGATATACCAGAGCCCTCCAAAGAGCTTCTGAGGTGTACATCCAAAAGTCTTTCAAAAGTGTTTAACAGCAAAGACGAAAGACTTATTGGCCTGAACTGCTTCGCTGATTCATGTCCCCTACTACCTACTTTTGGTATGAAGACGACCTTGACTAGTTTCCAACTATCTGGAATATGGCCTAAGTTTAAACACGCTTTTAAAATTTCCTCTAGCCATGGTAGGATACAGTCCCAGGTTTTCTGTAACATCTTTGAAATTATCCCATCTGGCCTTGGAGATTTGAAAGGTGAAAAAGATTTGATTGCCCATGCAACTTTCATTCGTTTGTAAGATGCTGTGGATTATATTGGCTCCGACTAATATTACCGTGTGCGTCTTGCTGTTTTTCCACAAATGGAGGAACTTACAATTTTACGCCACCTACGAACGCCAATGGTTTTTATGAGGAGTTTTTTCGTACCAGTAATACACTCGGCGATTTGCCATCGTCTGCGGAGGTGTGACCCTTATTAATAAAAACTGTTCCTATTAATTTGGGCTTCGTGTCAGAAGATTCATACCAGGGCATTATTAAATGATGTTTCGAACCTGTGCGCTTCCGAAAAAACAAATAGTCCAGTTATTTATGGATGATATTTTCGTTCATTTATCGACTGGCTTCGCAGATCAACTCAATTTTCGAATGCCATATGGGCGATTTCTCGCTCTATATCACAAATGGCTCGAATGATATAGGCCTTTAAGCTTTAATTCCATACCAAACGTGCCAGATATGAGTGATAGGCTTCCAGTTATGACTTTCAGCGCTATATTCAGCTGCCAAATCTTATAGTCACTAAAAGCCACAGAGCCTGGAACGCTTGATATGGAGTTATATAGTAGATTTAGAGACTTCATAATTTCAGAATTCTAACATAAATTTTTAATTATATAGACTACGATCAGCTATTGATTTCATGCCAGTACTTCTGTATTTACATGCACGTACATACTTGTAGTTTTATTCATATTTTTCAATATATAAAATTCTTTATTACATATAGCATGAATAGTGTTACAGTGTTACAATTCTATAATTACTCATATATGTACATATGTATGTATTTGCTCCCCACACGGGCATATTGTGGGTGTTATCAATGTATCAGTGCCAAACAGTGCTGATTAAAATTGGCTTTAAGGTTAAGAACGCTGTCTGTGGAGTTTTTGATTAATTACCCATTTATTTAGTTCCTTTTTACACATATATAGCCATAAATGTCTGTCCATATCTTTTCATCACATTTAAAATGTTTTTCGCGACTTTTATAGCTCACATCCGCTTAATCAAAACATTTAATTGAGTTAAAAATAAAACAAATTTACAATGAAACTTAAAGAAAATATGTACAATATGTATGTGCTTATAAAATTTTGTCAACAAATTAAATACTTTTCTAAAAAGACAGCGCGAAGGTACTTTCAAACATGCGACCAGGAAGTTCAACTGACGTCAGAGCACTTTTGTATTATAATAAATACTAGGAAAATATTATTATATATTTCTCTTGCCTGCTAAAAGGTAAAGATGATTATGAAAAATGTCCAAATCATTTGCGAAGATGGATATAAGGATAAGCCATAAACTGGTTACACATCGCCAGTGAATCACTTTGATCTTATCACTGCGGATTCAGACAAATGTCGGCTTCATTATACGACGTGTGTTCAAAAGGTATCGCGAATTTTGAATTTTCGCAGGTTCCGTATGTTCGAATTTCAATTTTTTGTGGCGATATGTTGGTACTCATGTCTCTCACTCATGCCGACGAGTTCGGCCATTTTGAATGTTCAGTTAATTGTTGACAACTGCTTTGCTTGCACATGTTTCGGTTCGTCTTCGATTTTTACCTATTGATAAAAGATGGGTTAAAGAACCTGTATCAAATTTTGTGTGAAAAACGAAATTAAATGCGCGGATGCATTCCGAGTGTTAACTGTGTCATACGGACTTTGAAGGAGATAAAATAGAAATGGGTGAATAAATAAATACTTTTTGAGAAAAATGAAAATTCGCCTTATTTTTTGAACACACCACGTATATATAATATATATACGACATGGTCGAATCACCAAATGCCTTCTGCAACATGCTAAACGTTTCCGCAGCCGAAATTTCATTCCGCAAACAAAATTTGATGGCACTTCTCTGCTCAATCAAATCAGACATTGTAAAAATCGAAAAATGCACTCTTGGTCGTTTGGTAAACACAAGCGTAAATATATTACTGATAATGACATTCACATGAAAGTTGGCCCAGATGTTATTAACAGTGCTGCCAACTCATGAAAAAAATAACTAGAGCGAAATTTTAATCCCGCGAAGTTTGACAAATAAATTCACCTTACTTTTTGCCCGCAGTAGTATATACGTATATATACAATACCTTGTTATACGCAGAAGCAATGTAACAAATTTTCATTTAGAGAAAATTGTCTTATCACATTAATTGATTCCTCTACGAACTTTCATACAATAAACATCATTCAAGTATCATCAGAACTCTTATTTCACATTGCTGAATTTTTCTGGACCTCATTCCTTGGGCAAGTGAGAGCTGCAGGGTCAACATTTCCATATTCTGGGATGAGACAATTTTGTCCATATTGATTTCATTCATTCAATGTACGACTCTTCTTCAGGTGAAAGGAATAATGACTATTTGGAACAGGTTTATATTCAGATCCACCCCAACACACCATCTCTTCGTTAGGTTTAAAGCTCTTTGTATCGCAAAGCGTATTATTGAACTTGCGCCTGGTTATGTTTACAATGTCATCTTCGTATTCTCGATAGCGGATGCCATTTTTAGTCAGCAAGTTATCGACAACTAGGCTCCACAAGAGGCGTGGGAGGATCCTTCACCTGCGGCCATACTCTACTTATTTAGAGTTGGATAGTATCTACCTTCCGCCGTTGCGGTTGCAGTTATCCTTGCCTGTAGCAGGGACTCTCTTCATCTGATGATAGGTCTTTGACCGTTCCTCCGTCTATTACTGGGGATCACATCAATATATTCCTATCGGTGTACAACCGATAATTAATATGTACAGATCAGTATCAATGTTACAATAGACGTTCGCCCCTCTAATTCGAGCTAGTACTTCCCCATTGCTCACAGGGTGCATTGCCATCGCAGCCTTGCTCCAGCAGCTAACCAATCTGGACCTCTTTTGACAGTATGGTATTGCGGTATCCTCCAAAATATGCTGAAGCAATAATCAAGTATCTGCGGGTTCCGCCTTGCTTGAACCGCTATTAAATCTTTCACATCATCAAAGAGCAGTGGACCCGGATTGGAATACGACAAAACCTAACTTAACTGAAATGTTATAAAATTGAAGCAAGGCTTTTCAGCTGACGCATCCATGAACTGCCTGAAAGATTCAAATGGAATAAGGCCTATTAGCAGATCAAATAGAGATACTCATGGATTTGATGTTTGCAATATACCTATGAAAAATGCCACTAAAACGGAGGTATGAAGACACCCCAACGCCAGTCCCTAAAGTATGCAAAGACTTTCTACAGAGCCAGAAGTTCTTAATTTTTCAACTAATCGCCCAATCTTAATCCTATTAAAAGCTTGTGGAGATTATTGGAAAACAAATCAAGCGAGAAAATTGCCAAACCAAATTATCAATTGAAAATCAATTTATAGGCGTGAAAATAGCTTCGAGTATATCGGCGAGAAAATAGCTTCGCAGTATAGCTCGCAGGAAATCAATAATCAATTAATATCCTCTAATCCTAAGCGATGTGCAAGTGGCATCCAGAATAACGCATTCGCTCTTGAGAACTAATTTCAAAAAACAAGCTAATGTTTTGGCCATAACTGTAAGTACATACATACATACATATATTGATAATAAATATTGCATTTTTTAACAATAGAGAACACATGTTTCTTGCCAGCATTTAATCACTAAATTAAATTAATTTCCCTTTCAAATACATAAATTTAAATGCATATAAATGTAAAGCATTGTGATAGGTTCTAGCTCAAACATATACATACATACATATAAAAGTAACGGGTGTCTTTAAACCTATAAAACTTTTACTGCCCAATCTATAAAAAATCAGTTGACGAAAAATGTCCATGTTAGGTTAGGTTAGCCTGGTTAGCAATAAGCCACGCATAGATCTTTTGGTCCCTAGCGATACCAGATGGAGACCGACCTCTATGAATACCGAAAGTAGACATCATGTGGGATGTCAGCGCTTTTGGCGAATCTAAGCAGAGCTGGGAGATCCGCTTTTGAGACGTCCTCCAGACCCTCAAACAATGGGGCTCCCAGGAATTTTAAACGCGTTTTTAATAATGCCGGACAAACGCACAGAAGGTGTTCTAAAGTTTCCTCAACATCCTCTCTGCATTTCCTGCATTTCTCCGTGTTAGCAATCCCTATCTTTTACGTATGTGCAGCCAATAGATTATGACCTTTTAGCCTACCTATGATAGTTCTGCAGTCCTTTCGCGAGAGCGTAAGTATGAATTGAGTCAGTTTTCTGTCTGCATTGTATATAGTATTTAGCGGTTTTGGTATGTCGTTCTCTTGTTCAAAATGTAGTCTAACAGCACTTTTTGCTATCTCATCTACTATTTCGTTCCCCACAATGCCTTTGTGACCAGGTACCCAGTAGAAATGCAGCCTATTGTTTGCGGATAGCCTTTCTATGTCCTCCCTGCTCCGTCGAACATTTTTGAACTTAAAACAATATGAGCTTATTGCTTTTATTGATGCTTGACTGTCCACGTATATATTAATTGTTGAGTTCTTTCTAGTTCTAGTGTAGGCTTCCGCTTGGAAAATACTGCTGTGGTCTAGCAGCTTGACAAGCTGACTTATCCCTAGTTTTGAGCAGTAAATACCCGCTCCCACTCCGTCTAAAGATTTAGAGCCGTCTGTATAGATGTGAAAAGCTCTATGGCCAGGCCTCATGCCTTTGTGCCATCCCTCCTCTTCAATTGTAGGGCAAAACCTTCTCTCCCAATTAAAGTACGGAGTCATGTAGTCTGTACAACTTGAGCTCCACTTTCCTATTGAGCTGTGACCGAAGGTTCTGCAGGGGAATACCCCAGCAGCCACTAACCTCTTTGCGGATTTCGCTGCCAGGTTTTCCGTCATAAGGTCCATAGGTGGCATGCTGAGTATCATTTCCAGTGCCGCCGTTGGAGTGGTTTTCATCGCTCCTGTTACGCACAGAGCAACGAGTCGTTGAATCCTTTCCAGCGGCATTAAGTATGTCAGTTTTTTTGTCGCAGTCCACCATACTAAGGCCCCATACAGCAATATCGGCCTAACTACTGCCGTGTAACACCAATGCATCAGAGAGGGTGATGGACCCCAAGTAACGCCCAGCATTCTTTTACATGCGTACAACGCATTACTGCCCTTTTTCACCCTTTCCTCAATATTGTGCTTCCACAGCAATTTACTGTCCAGTATTACTCCGAGGTACCTTGCATGATCTTTGAGAAGTAGTTCGTTGTTGCCTAGCTTCGGGAGGTTCCACGTCGGGACCTTGTACTTCCTGGTGAAAAGTACCATGTCCGTTTATCCGGCGTTTATCCCTAGCCCTGCGCGAGATGTCCATTGGTGTCCATTGGTGTCCATGTGAGAGCAATGACAAAATTATGGTTATATCTCAAGGTGAATTGAGTACTATGGTTGCGCCATTAAAAAACCGTTACTTTATTTGTCGCGATTTTGAAAAGTCTGACGTCAGCTAAGTTCGCAATACAAAACAAAAGGTAGGAAAAATTATATGTTTGTGAAAATTCAGTTGGTAGTTTTGTAATTTGTGAAATTTAAACTAATTAAACGAATCAAAACAAAGTGCCGTGTGTTAAATTGTGAAAGCACAAATTAATATAAAGCCTCCATATGCAGTTTGTTTGCGTTTTTATGCGGAAGACGCCACGGCAGGAAAGTATGTGTGTGTGGGAATAATTTCCTGTGCTTGGTTGTTTCCATTGCTTTCGACTACTCTTCTTCTTCACAAACAAGTAATTCCCCTGCCTTTTGCTTGTATATTCATCCGCTCTTACGACACGGCGAATTCGGAAGGCGTCATCTGTTTCTCTATCAATCTTGGTTATACCCCACTAAACTGGCATAACTCACTATTTCAATGCTGCCAACTTTCTTTTCTAATGTTTGGCAAGTTTCAGTAAACCGCTTTCATGCAGGGCGACTTTTTTTGCTTCAACATTGCGAATTCCCCTTGGGAATTGCCCGTAGTGTTTGCAAACCGTGAAATTGTTAGTTTTTAGTCTACAGTCAAAAATAACATTGGGAAGAATGGGAACACAAAGGATATTGCCGGAGCACGAGCGTCATTAATCACGAGTTGAAGCAACAAATGTTTACCCGGTCTTACTAATACTCATTAAGGGCTTCCAAACAAATGTAATTTTTGTCGGCTCTTTTCCAATGCCACCAACATATGTTTATTTATACCAGTTGCTTCCAAGGCGAATTGAGTACCATAGGTGGCGCCTAGCCAAAACAGTTACTTTATTTTTCGCGATTTGACAAGTCTGACGTCAGCTCCCTTTCCAATAAAAAAACAAACAAAATGAGGAGCAATTACATGTTTGTGAAAATTGTGAACGGCTTGGTAATATTGTGATTTGTGAGATTTGGAGCTGTCAAAGTAGTCAATAGTGCGGTCAAATTTGGCAACAACAATTTTTTGAAAAAAATAGGGCTGCATGTCCGGTTACATTTGGTGACCAAATAAAAGAGGTGTGTTTATGGCAAGTTAAAGGAAAATTATTATTGCGCTAAACTCCGTGCTTATGAGTACTGTTTAACTTTAAACTCCAAAACATAATATAAGCTAATTTGAAACTCCTTTCTGCTTGTTTGCTAAGGAGTCAATTGGGAAAATGTAAAAGATCATGATAAAAATCATCTACCATTCAGAAACGTCTATTATCTCACGGGTTTCTCTCCCCCTGGTAACGTACGAATTGTTTTTGTTTTTGCTCTGGGACAAGAAAGGCACGGGTTTATTGAACGTCGAAATTTAAAAATGTTCAGTTTCATAAAAACCATCTGCCGTTCGGAAGCGGCATAAAACAGTAGCTCCCTCCATTTGCGGGAAAACATCAAGACGCACATGAAACAAGTTAGTAACGAGAATGTGGCAACAAAATGGTGCGGAAGCGCTTGTTGGATTCTGGATGAATCACCACTTCAACCGACCAAGGACTTCTGCTCAAATGCTACAACTACAGTAAAACAATTTATATTTAATACATGTAGATATTTAGCAACATATTAAATTATATGCCGTTGATGTTACATAACATACAATTTTGTTGGTAGTGCTAAGGCTCTCTATATTAGTAGCTTTGAAAAGGTCAAATGGTTTCATATCCCCAAATATTATTATCCTTGATAAATATAGCACAGAACATTCGTCAACGCTGTGAATGACTGATTTGGTGGTAGCGTTGCAATGGTAACGAATTGGTTGGTGGGTAACGTTAAGAAAACGGCAGTGAGTCCTTGCCGTGTGGCCAAATGGAAGACGAATGGATGTCCTCATGTTGTGGCATGATCGGCTTAACATGTGTATTTTTATGCTGTTATGGAGCCCTATCCCTAAAGTGAATACTATTTCTTTTTTGTTGCTGAGGATAAAGCACAGTTTCGTGAATTGCAGCAGTTTTTACTGTAAAATACTCTGGCAAAGCACCGACAATTATATCAGGTCAGTCCATAAGTTCATGCGTATTTTACCCATAATTTCACTTTTGTACGATTTTTGCATACAAAAAATTATTCGCGGAAAATAACGGAACTATTTATATTTTCTTTGATATATTGTGCATGCAACATGTGATTTTAATCGAGAATAGAAGCACGTGTTGTTAAAAATTAAAATGGAATCTTCGAACGCGTATAAGAGGCATATTTTGTACTTTTTTCCAAAAATGGAACAACTGATGCTGCAGAAATAAACACTGTTCACGGAGAGGGTACCGTGAGTGTAAGTCTTTAACTCCGACGCCTTGCTCGAACTCGTGGAAGATGAGCCAAATTTGACAGTCGATATGATAGCTTAGAGGTTAAATTCATAGCATGGAACAGTTCACAGGCACTTGGTTCAGTTGGGAAAGGTTTCGAAGCTGGGAAATTGGATTCTGCATAGACTTTCCGTCGCCAACCTTCAGCAGAGTGTGAATGTGTGTTTCAGCTGATGCAACGGCTTGAAAATGAAAGTTTTTTGAAAAATCGTAGATGTAGATGAAACACCACAACCGACCTCTAGAGATGACCTTCACCCTAAGAAGATTATCCTGTCTATTTGGTGGGATATGTCCGGTATTGTTTATTATGAACTTCTGGAACCAAACCAGACGATAACTGCTGATTATTATTCCCATCAGCTATCAAACCTCAATGAGGCTCTTGACAAAAATCGACCGTCTTTAGCGAATAGACGCAAAGTTTTGTTTCCCCACGACAACGCAAGACCTTATTCCGTAAGGCAAACATTAGGCAAAACGAGCTCGGATGGGAGCTAATGCCGCATCCACCATACTCTCCGAATATTACACCGTCTGATTATCACCTTTTCCGTGGACTTCAATCCCATATGAGCAACAAGAACTAACGGATGATTATTTAAGAACTATATGAAAGTTTTTCAAAAAACACACGTAAAATCTAGAAAAATGCATGAAATTTTTATTTAAATCGATAGTACAGCCCATATAATTGAATGTTTGAAGATTATTTCATGCAAATGTTGACCCCGACTGCGCTTCAAATGGTCCATCCGCTTAGTCCAAATTTGGCAAACTCTTTCCAATGTTTCGGCCAGTATCTCATATATAAATGCTTTAATGTTGTCTTCCAATGTGTTCATTGAAGCAGGCTTGTCTGAATAGAGATGAGCTTTAGCATAGCCTCACACAAAATATACTAAAGGCGTTATATCGCACGATCTGGGTGGACAATTGCCAGGTTCCGAACGTGAAATAAAATGTTCACCGAACTCGCCTCTCAACAAGCCCATTGTTACGCGTGCTGTGTGGCATGTGGCACCGTCTGGCTGAAACCACATGTCATGCAAGTCAAGCTCTTCCATTTTGGGCAAAAAAAGTTGGATATCATTTCACGGTAGCGCTCACCATTCACAGTTACGTTACGATTCGCAGCATCTTTGAAGAAGTACGATCCAATGATATCGCTAGCCCATAAACCGCACCAAACTGTGGCCTTTTCTGGAGCTCTTGCAATTCTTCTGGCTGATCTTCACTCCAAAATCAACAATTCTGCTTATTTACGTACCGATTGATCCAAAAATGAGCTTCGTCGCTGAACATAGAGGATCTTCGGTAAAAAGTGGATCTTCGGCTAACTTTCCAAGAGCCCATTATCCAAAAATTCTGCGTCGTGGTAGGTCGATCGGCTTCAATTCTTGCACCAGCTGTATTTTGAAAGGCTTCGCACCTAAATCCTTTCGCAAAATTTTCCACGTTGTTGAGTAACAGAGGCCCAATTGCTGCGAACGGCGAAGAATGATGGTCTCATTAACATTGGCCGATACAGCTGCGATATTTTCTTTAGTTCGCCCTCTACGTAAGCGTCTTGGTGGTTTGATGTCCAATAATGTCAATTTGGTTCTAAATTTAGTCACAATAGCTCGAATAGCCGCTTCAGTAAGTCGATTAAACTGAACATAAAATAGAGGAAGCGCGCGATAAACTTTCTTAACAGAACACGCATTTTTATAATAAAATTCAATGATTTGCAAGCGTTGTTCGTTTGTAAGACGATTCATGGTTAAATTATAGACCAAACTGAAGATGTTTGATAGTGAAACAAAATACGAAACTTGCGTCAGCTGCTTAAACCAACTGTTTAAAAAGATAATAGCTAAAAAATCACCCGTTACTTCTCAAAAGAAGCTATAAAAAGGGATATCGAAGCGTATTTTGGCTCCAACGACAAGCAATTTTTGGGGCAGGGAATTAAAAATTTGCCTAAAGGTTGGGAAGACATTGTAAATAATCAAGGAAAATATATTATTGATTAATAAATACTTTAAACATCTTTTTTATTAATTTTAAAACCACCTTTAAAAAACGCACGAACTTAAGGACTGACCCATAACATTCAAAATCTATTTATTTTCCAACAAAGTCCATTTAATATTATAACTTAATTGTGAATCCAGCAAAAAGATTAGACTCTCTGAATTTTTGCTGAATTTAAAGAAATTATGTCCCCTGATAAGCCATATTAATAGCCCGTAATTCCGGCCAGAATGAACGATTGATGGCTCATCAACTACCGATGCACCGATGCACTGCTTCGCATAGCTTGCATACATACTTCCAACATTGAAGTAGAGCTAATTGGCTTTTATTACACCAATTTTTAAAAGCGGAACCAAGAATGATTTACTTGTTTGAATGCATTGTAAAATATAGTATAAGATATTTTGTGCGGTCAAAAGCTTAATTTTTCCCAACCAGCACGGCGTCATTCCTGCTACATCGGCCATTTAAACTTTGGCTGTTTTCTCAGAAGATTGCATACAAGCTTTTCACAAAAGTTTCCAAATCGATGTTATATAATATATTCGTATTTCTCTAAACCTTCGCCAGAGTTTTGCATTCAATGCTTGTTAAGAAATTAGAATGTATTGGCTTTCATTTAATATAGGGTGGGCCATGTAAAATTTGCTTTTTGAATCGGCTATAAAAAAAAAACTAATCAATATTTTTTCAAACTTTTTTTTTTTTTGTGAAGATTGAACATTGTCATTTATGAATGAAAAATAATATCGTTCAAATGACTGCCACGACTGGCCTTACAGTAAGCCATTCGATCAACCCAATTTTTAAGCACATTTTCGATTGCTTGGGCTCCAATTTCATGAATGGCAACTTCGATTTCGTGTTTTAAAGCATAGTCTCTCTCTAAATCGTCTCTAGATGGTTCGCATAGCATTTTTCCTTAACGGCTCCCCACAAAAAATAGTCCAACGGGCTTAAATCACAGCTCCGAGGCGGTCAATTGATATCGGAATTTCGCCTGATTATTCGGTTTTCAAAAATGGTAGCCAAAATTCGGGTGTAACTTTGGCAGTGTGACAAGTTGCACCGCGCTGTTGAAACCAAATGTCGTCCATGCCATCCTCTTCAATTTTTGGAAACAACTCGTTGAGCATGTCACGGTAACGCTTTACTGTAACCGCGGGTCCCCCCTCGCTCATTTTCGAAAAAAAATGGCGCGATGATGCCGCCAGACCAAAAACCGCACCAAACAGTGACTCGTTGTGGATGCATTTGCTTCTCTACAGTAACATGTGGATTTTCTGAGCTCCGCTTACTGACGTAGCCACCGATGTGAAAATCAGAAAAGAAGAAGAAGACTCCCCACTTTGGAAATAGGTTTTCAATATTTCCCAATTTTGCTCAAGCGTATAGCGTCCCATTTCGTAAATGTCAAACCTTTAAGTAAATTATGAACACATTTGACATGTCATTTGTGTTACCATTCTCAAAAAAAATAGGTGGTTCATAAAGCAAACGCTATATGACCCAAACCTCAAAACCGTTTCGCATTCTTTGGTCTAATTTCTTAGTTATGGCCACTTTGAATGTGCAGTATTTTGCCTTGGATGTTCCAATAAAAGTTGTTCGCGGAAGAAGTTCGTCAAAGAAAATAGACACCTTTCTTTCGGAAAATCCGGTAATGCTACAGCTGTACCACTACTTCTTCTTCCTCTTAGCACCCCAATCCTTGGTGAACCATTGCTTAATTCATAACCTTTCGCCACCCGTCCCTATCTAAGGCTACTTTCTTCCACCGCCGCACGTTCAGCTTTGCAAAGACATCTGCAACGTCTTCCAGCGATCTTTTTCTGAGGCGTCCTCTTCTTCGGTGTGCAACAGGGCGCAATTCAACTGCCTTTCGACTTGTTCTCTCCTTGGGCATTCTAAACGCCTGACCAAGCCATCTTATCCTTTGAGATTTTATAAATCTTATAACAGTTTCGTGTTTTGCTTTGCTGTTTCCGGCTCATGATTATATCTAATTCGATATACATTTAATGCTCTACTCGAAACCCATTTTCCGGGTAGTAGAACTCTCTCTCTGAAGTAGTGCCCCTGTCTACGGTAGCAATGGTGGAACCTCTAGGTACAGCTTGTATAATGCTAGTCGGATAGTGAAAAAAGAATCGATAAGGTTTTCCTTGTCTTCCTTTGAGAACTTCAAGTCCCCTGGACCTGACAGAATATATCCACCAATGCTCAAAGAAATAGGTGGTTCAAAAAGCAAACGCTATATGGCCCACCCTGTATTTGTCCGTTGGTTGGACTCCTATCTCTTTAATCGTAGGTGTGTGATTGTTGTTGGCAAATATAAGTCATATTCGATTATTGTGTCATATGGAGTCTCAGAATGTAGTATTTGGGTTCTTTGCTTTTTTCATTTATATTAAAAAATAGCATTTTGCTTTGAATATCAAAATACCACCTCCTACTTATAACACCTATAGTTTACAAATCATTATACTCTGAAATTACTCTAAACAGCATTTGGAATATGCATCTTTCAGCTGGAGACCATGCCTCTGGGATCGTGTCTGTCGTATAACTCGAATTCTACGTGCCCAAAAAGTTCTCATTGGCTTTGCTCTGCCTTCCTCTAATTTTTTGACCCCATACCCTTATACCATTCCGGATGCCTGCTTCCCAATTTGAAATCTCTACAGTCCCGGCGATTTATGTTTTCTTTATATTTATATTCAAGTGGTTGTGAATTATTCCTCTTTTCTTGAGCGAATCTATCTTAATACCCCATCTAGTGGGCTTCGTAAATTTTATTTTTTCTACATTGACTCTCTAAGAACTCTGCTATATGTAAGGAATGCATCTAATATGAGCGCTTTGATAGAATTTAATACTATCCACAAATCTTTTGAGATTGACTTTGCTTCCTCTAGACGCTCTTTTCTTAACCTTCTTAAGCTTTTAAATAATTGACTTACTTACATGCTATAAAAAATGTTATTATATAATATTTTCTTCTAACGAATAAAGCTTATTATTACTCGTACATTTTTTGTTAAAGCATCTATATTAAAATCATAAAATATCAATACATAAACAATTAATTAATAGACTTTACCGTCAATAATATCACTATCAGGAAGTTATACTCTGATTGTTAGTTCCATACGTCCATACTAATCGGCTAAGTACCAGATGGTTCCAGAAAAACACTGCAGTATGACATTCAACGCCTGAAATCGTCACTTTATTGGGATGAATTTCTGGAGATAAGCCTTTTGTAAGCTTATAAACCAGCTAAGGTGTTAAGGGGGTTTTAGAAAAGCTGAGATAGCTGCTATCAGCAATCGATCCTCCATTCCCTCTTTCACCTCTCTGTGATACACCCAGGTAACCTGAGAAACCATACTGAAGATGAGATAACGAATCCGCATGCGAGGTGCGGTCTGGGCTAAAAAGAGAGGGAGCTTCGCGGAGGCTATCGTACTTCTTTAAATATGATTTAAAGGTCCCCTGAAGCTTTGCAGCGTCTGTCTCGGAGCGAGCGACTACAAAAGGCGTCTGCGCCTCAGGTTAGAGGCAGCCTCTTCTTATAGATTATCTGGTTATTTTATAGGTGGAGCTTACCAGATCTTCCTTAGGCTGGTGACTTATTTAAGTACTCCACCCTTCTCAAGCTAATTGAAATATTGAGTATAAACTCTAATAGAAACCAGTATCCAAATGGTACCCACTTTTTTGTGGAAAATCCAGCCTGCATATGGAATTTGGAGATGCAATATTCATAAGGCATTATGTCCCACCGGGGATGACAGGAATTAAGAAAAAGATATGGGGCGTTGTTAGCAAGATGAAACCGGCTATTACTCCAGATGGGCTTTAATACGCAATAGGATTAGCCATATATCCGACATTATTTTTTAATGACGCCGCCTTTAATTTTTTTTTTTTTGTGACTTAGGTGGAAACAACAACTCCAGACCTCCAAAAACACCCGTTATATGCACATGCGGCTGTGCCAGTATTCAATGAAGTTTAGTTTAATGTGTAAACCTTCACCAGCCATTTCATATTTAATTGATTATAACATTTTAAGTGAAAATTGCATCAGCCAAAATTTCCAGAGTCATTAGAATGACCTTGACTAAGTTTACAAATTAAAACTTTGTTAATGCTAAACATACTATACCATATACTATGATTTAGAGTGATGATCTGGAAATCTGTTAATCCCATGGTAGTCTATACGTATTTTTATTTTTATTTTTTATTTATTATTTTCATGATTAACGTACATATAATTAAAATTTCAAGCTAATGGGTTAATAGCAGCAATGGAAGCGCAGGGTTTCAGTTCGCGGGAAAACTTGATACTACCAAAGATGTTGAGTTTAACTTTAATAATTAATTACAAGTAAGAATCGCTAAATATTGAGTATAGGAATAAGTTTCTGTCTTTTCTTAGTCAAAGTTACGAATTATTTAATCAATTGAATTAAGAGATGTATGTGCCATTAGAAGGTACAACTTTACTCCATCTTTCAGGCAGCATACGGATTCCCTTGACGAAAAATTCGAGTTCTTTTGACTTAATCCGTTTATTGAGCTACATAGTTTGCGGTGCTCTCGTAAGAAGTGAGCCGCTCTCCAATAAGGGCTGACTACATTGAGCGGAACAGATGGTAATCCAAAGGTATAAGTCTGAGGAATACGGCGGGTGGGACAAGATTTCCAAATGCAGTCCCTCTAAATATTTCTGGACCGATTTAGCAACGTGCGGCCTGGCGTTGTCATGCCGCAAAATCAGTTTGTCATGTCTATCGTCTCATCGCGACCGTTTTTCTTTGAGAGCTCGATTTAAACACATTAGCTGCAGTCAGTAACGATCGTCAGTGATGGTTTCATATGGTTTAAGGAGTTCATAATAGATGACACCCTTCTGATCTCACCAGATGCACAACATAACCTTTGAAGCATGTATTTTTTTTCGCTGTCGATGGATCTGGTTCACCTGGCAAGCTCCAACATTTTCGACGCTTAGGGTCATCATAATAGATCTATTTTTCCTCGCCAGTGACGATACGATGCAGAAAACCCTTTCTTTTCTGCCGTTCAAAAACATCACCAAACATCTCTCGATATCCCTCTCCTTCAATTAATGTGGCACCCAGTTACCTATTGTACTTTCTGGACCATTCCCATCGCGTACAAACGTTTATCGACGGTTGAACAGTCAACATCCAACTCTTTAGACATATCATTAAGGGTTCGACATGCGTCTTCATCTAATAATTGTTGAATATTTTCGAAATTTTTCGGTGCCCCTTCGCGATCTTTATCACTCACGTCGAAAATGCCGCTTTGGAAGCGTCGAAACCACTCTTTACAAGTTATATTTGATGGAGCGTGATTACCATAAATATTGATCAATATACGATATGTTTCAGCTGCACTTTTCTTTAAAAGGTAATAATGAATCATGATTTACCGCAAATGTTGTTTTTTTCGGGACGAACGTAGACATTTTTGACGTCAGATAAAAAAGGATATTTACCCTTCAAACGAATGTCAACTACTGCAATCGAGACCTCACATATACTCGTACGCGTTCAAATCACCAGTATATTACTAGAGCGAACACAAAAATGGTATCAGCAGCGACACCTCTTTAACGAGGGCGGAAACTTATTCCCATACCCAATAGCATAATACCTATAGACAGATAGATTTCAAAACGGATATAATTTTTCATATATTTTCTGCATTTGTGACTGATAAGAAGGTTAGTGGGTTGATGCTGGAATTTTTTGGTTGGAAAGTTGCAATTTGAGTGTTGTGGTTGAATATTTTCAAAGTAAAATTTATGTAACCTAAACGAAGCTGTCCCAATTTTATTAGACCAAGTCTGGATATGCGGTTGTCAATGTGATGGAAGAAAGTTTGTATGTTAGATTGGTTACTGTTGATAGATTGGTACACAGAAGTTTGTGGAAATGAATTTTTATGGATTTGTTTGTTGTGTAAAGTGATGCGCCCTTTCATGTCTTTCCAATTGTGTGTAGTAGTCAGGCGAGCCAGAGGCGCTAATTTGGCAGCGTGAATGACTGGTTTTTATAGATTCCAAAAAGCCTTTGACAGCATCGGCAGGGAAAAGCTATACTTCCTTCTGCGTCGGCAAGAATTCCACTGAAGCTCGCCTAACAGAAACAGTATCTAAGGTGATAGTGTAAGGAAGAGCCTCTGGCTCTTTCGCTGTTCTCACGGGTGACAAGCAAGGTGGCACAGTTTCCACCCTAATTTTTAACACTTTTTTGAAATTTGTTATCACCGTCATCGACCCTGGTGCGACTATTTTCTCTAGGAGCGTTCATATTTGAGGCTTTGCTGACGATCTTGTTATCATCGCAAGAAACCAACATGCGTTTGCCGACACCTCGTTAAAGCTAATTAACAAAGCAAAGCTAGTTGGTCTAGAAGTCAATATCGCAAAGACTAAATTACTTGATTAGATCGCAAAGCAATGGTCCTTACTGTAGCCTGAAAGTCGGGGACGACATATTTAAAAAAAGTGGAACCTTCAAATACCTAGGACTCGACTTAAGTAGTACAGCGGATTCGCTTATCTGCATAAACGACAGACTGCAGACTTCAAATAGAGGCTATTACTCACACCTAAAACTATTCTAAAAACACTCTTGTCATGGACGTGTAAGCTACAGATCTATAGAACGCTTATAAGACCAGTAGCAACGTATGGATGTGAAACATGGACTCTGACTACTAATATAAACAACTATCTCTTACGCGTTGAGCGTAAAATTTTGAGGAGAATTTCCGGTCCTGTAGGACACGTACTTCAAATGGATGGCTACAATATCGCAAATAAGACTTTTAACGTTCGCAATTTGGGCAGATGATGTGGAAGACGACTTGCGTAGCATGAACGCGCGAAAAGCCATGCAATGAACCGATATGTATGGAGCGCAATAGTAAAGGGAGCATTGGCTCACCCCGAGCTGTAAATGACAATGATGATGGTCGGCTAGTTCATTTATATATAATTGGCGCGTATACCCTTTTTGTGTGTTTGGCCTCCTATTTGTGGCGTGCGTCTTGATGTTGTTTCACAAATGGAGGGACCTATGAGGAGGTTTTTCATGACAGAAATGCACTCGGAGGTTTGCTATTGCCTGCCGAGGGGCGACAGCTATTAGAAACAACTTTTTCTTAATTTTAGTGTTTTACCGAGATTCGAACCTACTTTCCCTCTGAATTCCAAATAGCAGTCACGCACCAACCCATTCGTCTTTGCCGGCCGCAGTCCGGGGATCCATACTTAGAGAAATTTTGGAACATGTCCAGTTAATCGTTTTCTGATTTTGTTGGCAGAGTATTCGCTGTTTCCCAAATTACTAATATAATCTTAGAGGAGAGTGAGTCGGTACACATGCCATTATATTATATATAGCGCTACAGCTCAGTGTGAGCCTTAGCTGCCTCCACAATTGTTCTATGCATCTCGGCCCATAGTCATACTATGGTCGGTGGTGGCACCCATGCTTCTTAGATCGCCCTCAACGTGGTCGAACCATATTTTCCGCAGTCGCCCTATTCGCTTTTCACCATACATGCGGATATCCAAATCTTTGCGAGGTAAGGTTGGCGCTAATCTTAGCTGAAAAGACGGAACAATATTCGAGAAGAAGGGAATGAAGGATAATTTTTGTATCTGTGGTGACGCTAAAACTGATATATTGTAGTGTAGGTAGAATATTTGATATGTCTACGAAGGAAAGTGTTGATGGCAGATGAAGGAAGCTACAATGGTGGAGTTTTGTTGGGTGATGGTGGTTCGCGAAGGTATGGCAGATGGAGGAGGGAGCATTTGGTTATTGTTTTGATGATAACTGATTATACTTTGTGCTGCTGGAGATAAGGTTGTGAAGTGGTGTGTGTCATGGCTAGTTACAAGTAAGGTGCGCTTCGTACATCGTACTGTGAATACGTAATTTCATGTAGCCTAGCAGCTCTTGCGTTCCTAACTATTTGTCAAGAACTGTAAGTATCCGCTAAATTCGTTTCTGCTAAATGAGTATTAGAAGCTAATTTTATCGCTTTATCTCACCGGTTAAGTGGAGGAGGGTGGACCTTGAGTGTCATAATAAATGAAAGAAATATAAAACCATTTCAAAGCTACTTTCGCTTATCGGGTTTATTTTGCTTTCTACTCCACAATTAGGAGCAATCAATTGCAGACAGTTTCGATAACATAAATTCATATGCATATATGTACATACTCGTATATATGTATGTAGGTGTGCTAAGGTGTAAGTATATAAGTACAGTGCACTCGCGATAACTCGAACTAATTAAAACAGGCGCTGTTCGATTTATCGAATTTGTTCGACTTAATATATCAATTGAGTGTGCTATGTTAAAAAAACAGTCATCGATATCGATTTTTCGATCGATTGTTGAAAATGGAAGCCAGTAGAAAATTTCTGTAGTATAGTTTCGTTATACGAATTACATTTTGGTCCATTGGCTGGATCAATGGTGTCGCATTCGGCGGCATAAACATAGTTAAAATTAAACCATCCTCGGACTTTAATTCGATTTCGTTGGGATGTGATTGGGCATTATCAATTAGAAGAAGAGCCTTCTCAGGTAGTCCCCCATCTTTCAAATATTTTCTTACCTAAATATTAAAGTCATTTAACTTGGTTAAAAAAATTGTTTTAATGAATCTGGATTTTACCTGCGGCACGAACGAATTATGAAACCAGTCTTTGAAAATCGCCGAAGTCATCCAGGCTGATTTGGAATTTTTGTACTCCACCGGACAGTTAAAATTTTTGAAAACACGAGAATTTCTTGCTTTGTCAATAACGAGAAGTTTAAGCTTATGGTTGCCGGTAGCGTTAGTGCAAGCCATAAATTGCCTTATCTTTCTTTTTTATAAGACTTATGGTGGACTTAACTACCCCATATTCCTTCGCTAGAGAAGTAACACTACGTCCACGTTTAATTTTGTTAAGGACTTCAGCCCTCTCTTTTAATGTTAAACACTTCAACCTTTTACGATCCATTACTCACGTGCACTGATACACTACAAATGACAAATTTAAAGCAATTTGGTCAATGCAAGATGTTGTTCCCAGAAAACTAACGGGATATTAACGCCGAAATATTCATATGGACAATACACTAGTATACATATAATTTATATACATATACTATTACATATGTATCTACATATGTACAAAATGTACATGTTTAAAAAGAATGTGTGTACAAATAAATTTGTTTTTTTGTTCGAGTTATAGCGCTTTTTTATTGTTCGAGTTACAAAGAAGTCAATAGGGGAAAAAATGTGTTCGAGTTAGCACGTCGTTCGACTTAGCGGCTATTCGAGTTACCGCGAGTGCACTGTACTTATATATAGCAAGTACTTTGACTCCGCATACTTTCGTTTACACTTATCGTTTTAGAATTGAAAGCTAGGAAGGGTTGAATCAGCGCAACATTTTTAAATCGTAGATATCAGATATAGGCACTTAACGGTAACGCGTCAGCAGACGATGTAAGATCCAGAATCCCAAACACGCAAGCGGCATTCGCGAGCCAGAAGTCTGGCTACGCTCTCTGGTATGCGCTAAGTGAGATAAGTGGCAGTACGATTTTTTATTACCTTTTTGGAGAAGATAAAACACTCCTATTACATACAGATATATATAAAATAACCCATTAAATTTTTTACTTATAACGCATTAGTAGTGGACTCATGTAAATATTATACGAGTATTTATGGCTTTTGTTTTATAAATTTCGATGATTGTGAAGTTAAGTCCGTGGTTAGTATTAAATCTATTGTTGTATGTCTGGAGGGCTGTCATTCTTAATTCTTCAAATTAATTCATATACTACCAAAAATTCTACCATAAAAGGTGAAGTCCAAAATAAACAAGACTTAACTTAAATAAAAACGACAGGAGCTTTGTACTGATAACTTCGAGCTTATTTTTTTCAAAATAGTCCCCTCTGGCATCCATACACTGTTTTCCGTGATCTAAAAGCTTTTCAAAAGAATGTTTCAGTTGCATTAACCGGAATGTTCTTGAGGATGTCGGTACAAGCCTTTTGGATAGCCTCTACGAACGCAAAACGATTCTCTTTCATGGCCAAATGCAATTTTCCGAATAGGTAGAAGTCCCAGGGAGCCATATCAGGTGAAGACGGTGAGTGATTGATGGTTAAAATGCGATTTCTAGTTAAAAAATTAGTCACAAGAGTGGATCGCCCTGAAATACCAACTTCCTTCTTCGCGGTATTCAGGGCGAATTCGACGAATGCGGTGCAACAAAAGCTTCAAAACGCCAAGATAGAAAATTGCATTGATAGCTTGGTCCGTTGGCATGCACTCCTTGTGGACAATTCACTTGGTATCATAAAAACAAATCAGCATCGACTTGATTTTTGACTTCTCCAAACGCGATTTTCTGGGTGGTGGCTCGTCTGGGGCTTTCCATTCGGCACTTTGACGCTTAGTTTCAGGCTCATATTGGAAACACCACATTTCATCACCAGTTACAATGTTGTAGAGGAAGTTCTCGTCTTTTCTCGCCTCTTTAATGAGGTCTTTCGAATGTTGAATTCTGAGCAATTTTTGGTCCTCAGTTAACTTGTGCGGAAGAAAACGTATGCACACTTTTCATGAGACCAAATGATCAGTTAAATTGCGATAAATTTATGTTTTGGACTCCGATTCCATGAATTTCAGCGAAGAAATCGGTTTATTTTTGATAAATTTACGAACAATTTCAATGGAGTTTTCGTGGTGATTTTGGGTGGCCCATATGTTCATAGTCATTTATGCCCTCACAACCATCTCTGAAACGTGTAAACCTCTCTTGAACTCTAGCACGAGATATACAATCATCGCCATACACTTTTTTCGTCAATTCAAATGTTTCGGTGAAGGTTTTACCGATTTTAAAACAAAATTTAATATTAGCTCTTTGTGCGAAACTCATTTTTGTACCGATGACACAAACATACTGACACTTTAGACGCAATAACTTCGCTTCCACTTAACCGAATGTCACCAAACTTTCACTAGAAGTCAGCTAGAGATATAACTTCCAACGCACTAACTCATTAAAAAGATGGCGCCATCAAAAACCTTTTTATGACGCCAGTCTTATTTATTTTGGACTTCACCTTGTATGTTATTTATGCCTTAAATACCATTTTGATCACATCCATCTTTCCCAATTTGTGGAAGGTGGCTAAGGTTATTTCTATTAAGAAATCCCGTGGTGACTATACACCTATCTCAATTTCCCCTTTCCTGTCAAAAGCGCCCGAGCGTATAATACATTCTCAGATAAACTCTTTCCTGAGGCGCAACACTGTGGTGAGTGCGTACTAATCTGGCCTATCTGCACTACAGCGCTTATTACGGTTTCAGATGATATCAGGCTTAACATTGACAACAAACTCGTAACCTTTTCAAAGCTTACAATACTGTTGATTACGGTCTATTTGGCTTGAAACTTAAAAAATTATTCAAATTTAATAAAATCATACCTCAGTGATCGAATGCAAGCAATATGCTCCAGTCACATCTTATCCAGCTATTTGCCTATAACTAAGAGTACTCGCAAAGGCTCGATTCTTGGCCCGCTTTTGTTTGTATTACACGTTAATAATCTTCCAAATGTACTAAAATATTGTAATATTCCTTACTTATGGCGATGATGTTCAATTGTATTTTTGTTGCACTTTTGGTTCCATCCACAAATTTATTAATAACCTCAACACTGGCCTCAAGTGGACCTGCGATAAAGGGTTGCTCTCAAATCACAATGCAACATTATTCATGTATAAAAAAAGAGGTTGTCTGTAAAGTCGGTTTACTGACGATAGTTTAACGTGACAACGTCATAAGAAAATATTGATGGAATGGTTGCAATTTTCAAAACAAAATTTTAATTTTATTTGTTTGATAGATATTTTGTCAAGGTCAAGTTACATTTACACAAACGTGAAAAATGACGAAACATTTATCAAATTCATGAAAGATATCTTCAATTTCGATTGTGCATCAGACGTTAATAAGTCAACAACACTAAGAGGCACCATTATCGATTTGCCTTTTTCAAGACACTTTACACTCGAAACACTCCCTTTCATTTCCTACTTTTTCTATCATCGTCCTATTCTCAACAGAGAAATGGTTCATTACCATGCACACAGGAAGAAGGCATATGCAAATACAAATATGTGAATTTATATACATATGCGCACATACATACATATACATATATGCTCACTCAAGTAGGAAAAAGCTAGGTGTCGAACTTTGCCGAACGCGGGGGCCGATTGTGCTCTTTGTCGTTCGTTCCGCGCTCTCCCTTGCAGTTCAAGCACATTAGCTTACATTTGCTTGCGTACGGAATAGATTCGTATATTTGATATTATATGTCCATATGATTTGTATGCATCTTTACATATAGATTTATTCTTTTTGAAAATTGCGCGAAATGGTATATGTATATGCATGTTTATATACATATATTAGTATACAACATATCTTATAAGGTATATGGTAAATATTACCATACATTTTTTCCTTCATATATAATAAAAAAATTAATAATAATAACATTAAAACAACAGGTATTATTAACAAACTTGGTTTTATTTTAAATTCTTCAAGTAAATCAAATTAATAATAATCAATAAGAAGGCATATGCAAATACAAATACGTGAATTTATATATGTACATATGCGCATATACATACATATATACGCTCACTTAAATAGGAGAGAGCAAGATGTCGAACGTTGCCGTTCGTTTGCTTTGTTTGCTTTGTCGTTCGTTCCGCGCTTTCGCTTGCAGTACATTCAATGCAATGAGCAAGGTAACGACAAATGAGCAAGGTAACGACAAATAAGCAAGGTAACACTAATGAGAAAGGTAACGACACATTTTTTCGTGCGTGCAGCCTGTTAAATCGAATTATAAGACGTTATCACGTCAAAAGGCGTTTCAACTTGACGACTGCAATGAAATGCAAATTACCAATTCTGTTATAAAATTTGTGGGCACTGCAAGGACGCAGGTTTAATTTTTAACACAACTCTGACTTGGAAAAATCACATCTATAGTGCAATAAGCAAATCTGGAGTTTGCTACTCAGCACTTTCCCCCAGTGGAAATTCGACTGTTTTTAGCAAAAATGTTCTTCATACCAACGTTACTTTATGGACGTGAAATGTATGCCGATTGTAATAGGCTATGTCGCAGAAAGCTTAATTACAACAATATTTCGAGGTACGTTTACTACATGAAACGCCACGAGCACATATCAGTTTTTTCTAAGCTAATATTTGCCATACGATTTATTGGCTTGCTAAAGTTCAAGAGTTTAACACTTCTTCACAAAGTCATGGCTTCTCAGGAGCCCAAATACTTTACGCACCGACTTCAATTTACTAAATCGTCTCGACCTCTTAACATACTTAATATGAAATATAGTCGCCTCGTAACAGAACGTCAGTTCTTTGTCTTAGCTGTACGTCTTTGGAACCCCCTACCACAAACAATCTAAATAATCAGAAGTTCACCACCTCTTAGAAGTGAACTGCTACATCACTTAGTTGCCAATGGTTGCTTTTCCCTTTTTTCTTTTCTCTGCTATTTTTATAACTTCACAATTTAAGCATTTTTATGCAAGTATTGTACGAGTATATCCTACTGAGACCGCCTGCTAACTCCATATATTGGGTTGTCCGGAAAGAAATTGCCGATTTTTTTGAAGAAAGTAAATACATTTTTATTAAAATTTAGAATGAACTTTAATCAATTATATATTTTCCATTTTGTTCGATAATCTTTTACCATCTTTCCGTCAAATTCATTATTCCGCGCTCATAGAACTTCTGGCCTTTACTATTGCAAAAAAACTGCACCAAGTGCGATTTTATTGCCTCATCATTGCCGAAAGTTTTACCATTTAAGGAGTTCTGCAAAGACTGAAACAAATGGTAGTCTGACGGTGCAAGGTCAGGGCTATATGGTGGATGCATCAAAAGTTCCCAGCCAAGCTCTCTCAGTTTTTGGTGAGTGACCAAAAATGGATGCGGTCTAGCGTTGTCCTGATGAAATATGACGCCTTTACGATTGATCAATTCTGGCCGCTTCTCGTTGATGGTTGTATTCAATTTGTCCAATTGTTGGCAGTAGACATCCGAGTTTATTGTTTGGTTCCTCTGAACAGCTCAAAATATACCACACCCTTCCTTCCAGTCCCACCAATCTGGCAGCGAAATCTTCTTTTGTTGAATATCAACCTTTGAAGTGGTTTGTGGGGCTTCATCATGCTTGGACCATGATCGTTTTCGATTGACGTTATTGTAAAAAATCCATTTTTCATTATAAGTGATAATCCGCTTAAAAACGGATCGACTTCATTGCGTTTAAGATGCATATCACAAGCGTTGATTCGGTTTGTTAAATGAATTTCTTTCAATCCATATGGTACCCAAATATCAAGCTTTTTTACCAGTCCAAGACTTTTTATATGCTCATGAACGGTTGACTTTGGTATACTTAACTTCTCTCCAATCTCACGCAAAGTTACATGACGATGCATTCAATTAAAGCCTTGATAGCGTCTTCATCGACATCACTTGGACGACCTGGACGTGAAAAATCTCCAGAACGAAATTTGATAAACCAATTTCAACACTGTCTTTCTCTTAAGGCTTTATCACCATACAAATCACGCAACTTTTTAGCAACCTTCTCTGCGCTTTTTCCTTTATGTAAATAATAAAGTAAAATATGACGAAATGCTCTTTTGTGGGCTCCATATTAAAATTGACGCCCAACAAACAAATATACATAAATAAAATTACGCGCACTTCTTTTCTAAAGCAAGTCAAAAGTGACAGCTAATAACTGTTGAAAGAAGAAATTAAAATAAATAGCCACGAGCTGTCCAAAACAATTATCAACGCCGTCTATATGTAAAATCGGCAATTAAATTCAAACACTGAAAAATAACTTTGGGTTGTGTGTTTGATAAACAAATATATAAATAACTAAAAGTATATAAAAAGTGGCTCAAAATTAATCACCCTATAGAAAGATTTTTTTTTTTTTAGAAAATAATCTTTGTAAATGGCGTCGTACGTCAACTTGTGAACTAGACAGCTGCACTATACAAACAGATACGCGCGTGGAGCGCGTATAGTCATCATTTCATGCCGACTGATTTTAATACTGAAGGCAGACGCCATCCAATGGATGACGAAACCAATCGTCACCTGGCCCAGTAGCGGTGGGTACGAAAAAGTATTTTTAACAAATCATTTAATACCGGCTGAAATTTTTTTTTGTATATTGTTGCCATTTAGTAGTATAAAAAAAGTAGTCAGCTGCGCCGTAGAGGGGGGGAAATAAGTCAGCTGAACAGGCGAACTTGTAAAATAAATTAAAAAGTGAAACTACTTTATGCCGATTGAAATTTTTTTACATAATTTTGGACACATATGAAAATATAATAATGATGGTCAGCTGCGTTCATAGCGATGGGAAGACCGTCAGCCGAAGCAAGAATGTATCATTGCGTTCAGCTGACGTATTTTCCCCCCTCTACAACGCAGTTGACTTTTTTTTATTCTACTAAATGTCAAAAACACAAAAATTTCAGCCGGTATAAAATGAGTTGGTAGAAATTTTTTTCCGACAAGTCTCGTACCCTCCCACAATCACACCCACCGCGGGTGTGCCAGCTGACGTTCACTTTCGTTATTCATGAAAGCTCAATCACAAGTATAGTCAAGAATTTAACGGTATAAAAACGCAGTCTAAAATCGACCCTGGCTCCCGGACTATAAAGGTCAAAATAAAGATTTCTATCATTCAAAATAATTTTTTTTGTTTTTAAGTTATTCAAAAACAAAATTGGATGATTCATTTTGCGCAGAAAAGTACATACCAATGCTCAGGTAAAAGGAATTTGTCTAATGTTTTCCCTATTTATCTTTCGTAATTTCGATCCCTTCGCGATCGACCCACAGTGCTTTAAAGTCATGGAGCGCGGATTTTGTCTAAAGGGATTTGTCTATTTATTATAGAATTGCTATTCGTTTTCTTCTTTCCGAACACCGACCTTTTTTAATTATGTATTTATGACTTCCGCCGTAGCCGAATGGGTTGGTGCGTGATTACCATTCGGAATTCACTGAGAGGTCGTTGGTTCGAATCTCGGTGAAAGCAAAATTAATAAAAACATTTTTCTAATAGCGGTCGCTCCTCAGCAGGCAATGGCAAACCTCCGAGTGTATTTCTGCCATGAAAAAGCTCCTCATAAAAATATCTACCGTTCGGAGTCGGCTTGAAACTGTAGGTCCGTCCATTTGTGGAACAACATCAAGACGCACACCACAAATAGGAGGAGGAGCTCGGCCAAAACACCTAACAGAAGTGTACGCGCCAATTATTTCTTTTTTTTTTGTATTTATGACTTTACGCATTTTTATTTTCCTATTTCAAACACCCAGTTAGAAGTTCGCACAATTTTTTGAAAGTCCTTTGGGCGACGCGTATCTGTCAATTATATACTTCACAATAAATAAAGTGCATTCAAATATGGAAATAAATATGCGACATTATATTTAAATTTTTGAAGTTAAAAAGGTTTCAGATTTTCATACTTTTAACTAAAAGGCTTGTCCAAAAATTTCCACCAATAAAAGTTTTGCAAAACAATCCAACTCTAACCGAAAATTCCAAGTCTTTATTTTTTGAAGAAATAAGTAAATTTTATAAATAAAGATAATGATAATGAATATCCAACTAGATGGATTTGAAAGCCTTGGATTCCATTTTGTTGTGCGGCTTTAGTCTTCGATTAAATTTTTAAGTAATCTTGAATTATCAATTCAGAACGAACTGAATTCCTTTGCTATAAAACTTTTTGGGAAAGCAGCAGGAAAGATTCGCCAACCATATCCCAAATATAATTTTGATTTGGCCTGCCAGAAATTTTAAAATTTTTTATGTGCTCCAATGCAATATAAAAATAAATAAATAAATAATAACCAATTTTTCTTAATATTTATATGGCCACAAATGTATCGGCTACTTAAATTAATTCTTTTTTTTTCATTTTTCAAGGATATGTACGGGTTGTTACCCTCTATTTAGAAATTAAGGCATAGCAACTCATGTTTGATCACAAGTCACTGTTGATAGTTATTCGTTAAAGCTGTTAGCGAATTTTTTAGGCGAAAAGTAATTGCTTCTACCTTGGACACAGCAGGCACAGAAAAATCTCCATAAACGCAACTATTGTATTCATGCTTTTACATTGTGCATGATCAAAGGAGAGCTAAAATGGGGAAGTCCCGAGAGCATTCGTGAGTTGGTGATAGCTCAACTCTCTTAATTTTTGAAGAAGTATCATCATATCTAATTTGTGATATCTAAAACTGCAGGTTTATCAAAATAGTGAGGGTTAGCATGTCTGAATCTCAGTCCGGCGAGAGCAGGACAGCTGAGGAGAACATGCTGTGATATACCACCACATCTTCCAGACAGCTGCTGCAGAAAGGACTCAAAGCAATGCCAAATCTCACCGCGTGAATATCTAATGGCCAATGTCCGGAAAGGAGACTCACAACATTCGTGAGTTGTCGATCGACAGGGAATTCGGATATTTCTCGACCAGTTTCTAACTGACCATTGTGGAGTCCAGTCCAGCTGCTTTTCTTGCGGATTCGATGTTTATTTCTTGAATAATTTTTACACAAGTGAGCAGCCAATCAGCTGAGTGAGTAGCCCTTGAATCAAACTTCGAGCCACCCGTGAAAAGAGCCACTCTTCCCCTCAGAGAATAGTCATCGATTATTCCATTATAATACAAGAATCAAGAACCCTTTGTTCATTCATTCCTAGTGAGAATAAGATATACGGTTGTCAAAAAAGTCTTGCGGTATTGAATTCTTGAATTTTCAATTGTTCATAAAATTGGTTATAATAATGCGATTTAAGTCAAATATGCGCCGTTTTGTTCGATGACGAGTTCCCAACGAGATGCCAACTTCATAATGCCCCTCTTATAGAAGCTCGCTTCCCTATTGTCAAAAAACTCGGAGAGCCAATTTTCACAGGACTCTCTTGTGGACAACTTCCGACTACCAAGCTCGTTCGCCATGGACAGAAATAGGTGGTAATCACTTGGTACGAGATCCGGACTATACGGTGGATGCAAAAGAACCTCCCATCCGAGCTCCCGGAGCTTCTGGTGCGTCACCAAAGATGTGTGTGGCCTGGCGTTGTCCTGATGGAAGACAATTCGGCCTCTGTTGATCAAAGATGGCCTCTTCTGCATGAGTGCTGCATTCAAGCGATCCAGTTGTTGGCAGTACAGGTCCGAATTGAGCGTTTGGCCATAGGGGAACAGCTCATAGTGGATGATTCCCTGCCAATCCCACCAAACACACAGAAGAACCTTCCTGGCCGTCAATCCAGGCTTGGCCACCGTCTGGGCAGCTTCACCGCTTTTCGACCACGACCGTTTGCACTTCACGTTGTCGTAAGTGACCCACTTTTCATTGCCAGTCACCATCCGCTTCAAAAACGGGTCGATTTTGTTGCGATTCAGAAGCGATTCGCATGCATCCATACAGGCAAAAATGTTTTTTTGCGTCAAGTCGTGTGGCACCCATACATCGAGCTTCTTTTTGAATCCAAGCTTCTTCAAATGGTTTATAACGGTTTGATGACTCATGCCCAGCTCTTGGCCGATGCTACGGCTGCTACTATCCCGGTCTCTTTCGTTCAATTCAGCGATTTTATCGCAATTTTCGACGACAGGCCTTCCAGACCGTGGCGCATCTTCGATCACCTCTGCACCAGAACGAAAACGTTGAAACCATCGTTGTGCGGTGGAAATGGAAACTGTATCGGGTCCATAAACTGTACAAATTTTATTAGCAGCATGAGATGCATTTTTGCCTTTATCGTAGTAGTACTGTAATATATGCCGTATTTTCTCTTTATTTTGCTCCATGTTTGCGACGCTATAACTCTCGAACGACTAAAAGCAAACAACAATTAATCAAACACGTGCTACCACGTGAAAAGAGCTTTCCAAAAAGCTCTAGCGGGAACCGATGCGACGAATACAACTAGAACCACGCGCTTGCAAAGACAAGCTTGCGGAAATACCACAAGACTTTTTTGACAACCTTATATCTGTGCTACTTTGCACATGCGCAAAGTATTAGCCGTCCAGGCCAGGGGCTTGTTAAGAGACAATAAGTGGGGTGGAGTTTAATCTACATTTTTTGTAGCCAGTCATATTCTTCGGCTCTGTTGAAGCGTTTCTTTCCGTACTTTCTCAAATAGTGTCCCACTCCAGTTTCCAGTTAGTTTTCTTCTTTTTCTTCCCTCTTTAAGAGTGTAACTCAGATGGTAAGCATCCCCAGTAGCAATTTGCGTTTTCACTGTTGTGCAGTCCAAAGATTTATACTCTGGTAATATCACCGAGCTCTAATCACTATCTGCGATGCCTGATTTAACAAAAGTGCCCTGAATGAGGTATACCACTGCCTACAATTTTCCATGACTTCGACATAACAGATAATGGTTTCTATAGATCTAAGTCCACTACTCTTCATAGGACCATTGTGCTTAGAATCAAGAGCTACGGCATTTAATCTTCCGCAACAATGCTGATTGCATCAGCTCTCAATCAATCTGACCAAGGTCTAGTCAATACCGAGAGTAGACTGGCCTCTTATGATGGCTCGATAACGCCCTCATACTTGAGATTATTACTCCCAGTAAAATTCCAAGCACCGTCTTATTGTTGTCTGCAAAAACTACTGCGAGTCAAAATTCTTATCTAGCAACCCAGCATAACGTCTTCTTGGGAACAGGTATCTTTAGAATATTTTAGGATCTGTATCGTTTGAGCGCTATACCTAGACGTTGCCGCCGAAATCTTCTTTGAAAACGCCTTTTCTTTTTGCCGCTGTTTTTGTGGGACTCCAATATCCCGGTATCTCGGAACATATATACTCACCAGTAACCGCGACAAGTTTCCCTTACGGGTTTCTTCAGGTCTATAGGTGTATAAATAAGTTCACGGAAAATAATCAAATTCTTTACGATTGGGTATTGATATGCATAATACACGTGCGGAAACTATTACGTATTGGCATCGTGAACACTGCGTGTCCGCGCAAGCAAAAACAATACTACTTTCATTTGTGCAAATAAATAGTTACACTAATCTCTTAAAGTTTTAGGCAGAGAGACTTGAGTACTTGGTGGCAGAAGATGTTTATCAGCCGAAAACATTGTCATTTGACAAAAATTTAATTAAAAAATGCGTGTGGTGCCGGTGAAGAGCTCCCGTATATATGTACCTATGTGTAAATGTTCATATAAAGTTATGTATGCGTAGATACGAATATACGAACACTTTTTTAATTATTAAAGTGCGTAAGTGTGCAAAATAAAGAAAATAACTTATCGCCTAATACCCAGCCAACACTTAGAAGCATAAACGAATATTCTTGTCACGCAACAAGTCGCGAGAAACTGCGTGGTTGGAGACGTATGCAACGTACCGTGGAAGAAAAAACGCGCACTTCTTAAGGGGCTACATGGGTTTCGTTGTTCAAAAAATCGATTTATTTTTTTTTAGCTTATTAATTTCTACAACTTCTCAGGAATATTATCCAAAATTTTCAAGTCCATCCGAATAATAAATTCGGAGATACAGCCTTTTGAATGTGTGCGCTCCAAGCCACTTTTATTATTACTCAAAACTTTAAACGCGTTTTTCTCGGAACCGTGTTTTCAAAGTCGGTTGTCAAATGTTCTCGAAAACTACTCAACCGATTTTGGTGTTCGAAATACAATTTACTCGTGCTTGAACGAAGGATTTTGTTTTTTTTTTTTTGAATTACAACTATTTAAAAAAAACAAAATGTCAAGCAAATTTGACCGAAATTTTCATTTTTTTGCAAAAATGTCTGCCAAAATTCCAATTTTTTTCTTTCCTTCGTTCAAGCACGAGTTTATGGTCTTAACTAAAGTACTTATTTTTGTTTTTTCATTTTTGATGAGCCTGTCAGGAGTTATGCTGACAACGCGGACGCACCTTTTTTCGAGGGGTCACCGGAAATGACGTCACAATGGAGGAGTTTTAATTTTTCTTTTTTGAAAATTTCAGAAATTATTCTTTAAATACATATGTATCTATAAGACAGAAAAAAGTTTGAATTAAATAAATAATTTTTTACATAAAAAAAAATATTGAAAATATGCCTTTTTTAACCGACGAAACCCATGTAACCCCTTAAGGGGGGAGTCCATGTAGAAGCCTCAAAATCGGTCATTTTTTAAAAGTATTTTTAAAAGTGTTAAAATAATTATATTATCTTGAAACTTTAACACAACTTTACTTAACTTTCGAGAGTACAAAAAAAATTTTTTTCATTTTTTTTTCAAAATGGCGGCTCATTTCTTGTCAGCTACCTATGGCGCGAGGTCCCAAACTGCTCTATTTATTACTCTTAATCTATCGATCTGAAACAAAAAAATGAAACTGGTTGAAAGGATGAACCTATAAAATTAAAAAACAAGTATTGAATTAATTATGAAATAAGCCTTTAAAAAAAGTCAGAATTTAGGGCTATTTTATTGACATTTTTAACCCCCAAAAAGTAATTAATTTGAAATTTTAGGTTTATCCTTCCGGTAGTAATGTATGTACAGAAAGGCTTCCCCAAACTTCAAAAAAATCGGTCTATAACTTTTTGAGTGACAACACGAGCAGTTTTTAAAAATACAGTTTCGAGATAAATGAGTTTAAAGTTTGAGGTACAGGAGCGCGCGGACCGCTCTCCACATAGTTAATGGGCTGTAGAAGCTATAATATTTGGAACTTCCGCATGAACATTTCACAGTATATTCTTAAGAAACTACCTTTTCGAAAATTCGAAAAAACAAAAAATCGATTTTTTGAAAATTTTACATGGACTTCCCCCCTTAATGCGCACTTCTTCTTCTATATAAAGTGACTCATAGCGGCTGGAAGAAAATGGCTCTTATCATTCTTGCATGGAACCTATCGTGTATATGTACATAGAAAACCAGGAATGATAAAAATCGTTTCACCAGGAGAATGATAGTGTACAAGATTTGGCCAGGCGCAGCGAAGCTGTGAGAGTAAATGGCTACTACATTTCAGGGTATTTTACAGCAGAAATGTGTAGCTCAGTTTACACGTATTCTTACACTCTTCTAATCAGCCGTTGGTTGAAGATAACCAGTCTTTCATGGTTGAAAGAGATAAGTTTACAACAAATTTAGTGATTGAAAAAAAGAAGCGAGCAAACAGCTGACGGATGTGCGGAAAATCACGTAATCAATTTTTGCTTTATGTAGTTTGTGTTATGTTGAAGGTTAAGGAAAAATTGTAAGAAATAAAGGGTGGTTAAGTTTCAAGGGCCGGTGTTGATTTTGAATAAAATACAATTTTTTTAGGAAATTATTGTCATTTCTCTTTATTATGATAATATTTGTATGGCTCAATTACGTATGGAACAAAATATCGGCCAAATGGCCGCTGCGGCCTTGGCGGCACACCTCCATCCGATGGTCCAAATTTTCGATGACGCTGAGGCATAATTGAGGTTCTATGCCGTTAATGTGCCGAATTATCTCATCCTTTAGCTCTTGAATTGTTGCTGGCTTATCGACGTACACCCTTTTCTTTCAAATAACCCCAAAGAAAGAAAACCAACGGTGTCAAATCACATGATCTTGGCGGCCAATTGACATC
Organism: Anastrepha obliqua; assembly: GCF_027943255.1. Classification (NCBI taxonomy): domain Eukaryota; kingdom Metazoa; phylum Arthropoda; class Insecta; order Diptera; family Tephritidae; genus Anastrepha; species Anastrepha obliqua. The sequence continues at coordinate 39,661,917 of NC_072896.1, forward strand.
GCCGCGACGTGAGATTATTCGGCCATCAAATTTTTCGCGCAAAAGAGCCATTGATTCGTTAGTTGTGTGACAAGTGGCACCATCCTGTGGAAACCACGTATCGTCCACAATGTGAAGCTTTTCAAAATAAATAAAATAAACTTTTCGAGTTATCGTGTACGCCAATTCGAAAAATATAGTTTTAAGAAAAACGCTCTAAAGTTTGAATATATAACTATACCTCTCCCAGCGCTCGAACGGAGAGATTAGACTCATCACGGTTGACGATCTATAATATAAGAAATACTCAAATTTACGTTCTAAAAATTTTTTGACATATTCTTGAAGGATTATATTAACATGCAATGAAAAAAATTTTTTTTTTTCGAAATTTTACAGGTTATCTGTCGGCTTACAGCCTCTTGTAATCAACTGAAATCAACCATCTTTCTTACTCATCTCTCGTTCTTACTTAGCCTTCGTTCGACCCTCATCACTTCACTGTCTTTATAGGGACTTTTTAAGACTTTCTATTAAGTTTCCACGACAGTCGGTGCTACGTTACCGAAACGACCCGGATTTATATCTGGGCAAGCACTGTCAATCCAGCAGCATTACCCGTATGTAAGCATGGGGAATGTTTATGCTGCTACAACAACAACAACAACTTTCTATTAAACTTAAAACATTAAAAAGATATTCTTGAGATTGTAAATAAAAAACAATGGAACATTTGAAAGTGCTGGAGAAGCTAGCCCCCTTAAGGTTTTTCCATAGGCCTTTCGAAGACAAATCATCGTGGCACTTCCATTGTAGGTATGTCTTTTTGACTTCTCTACTGCTTGTAGATACTTTATTCCTTCCAACCCGTTATTTTTCCAATGATTGAGTACTTCTACAATGTTTCCATTTCTTTCGAGCTTTACTATGCTCCCTATTACAAAAATAATACCTTCCACGTACATTTTGGTTTCTTGTTACCACTGATTTAAACTTTTCGCATTGGAACAAATCTATGAAATAGATGGTTTTTTCTTTTAAGGACTGGTCAAGAGAGCATATTGCCAGGAAAAATATATGGTTAAGTAGAGCATCGAAATGATACAGTTTCTCATAAACTATTGCATGAACCAATTAAGCACAGAACAGCCTCTTTATGTAAGAGATTATTAAGAATACGCTTAAATTAAAAAAAAAATAACTCTTTTAACTGTATTAATTATTTATTTTATATATTTATACAAATGCGAGTATTTTGTACATTTTTTCGCTAATATTTGCATCTGTATTATGTATACACTGTGGTCTTGTATGCAACCGTCGCATACATGGCTAATGGGATATGATTTAAGTTCCCATCTAAACTAATCAAAAATGTCAAGCTTAATACTAAACAGTAAATTGAGTAAATATATTTTCAAATTATAAGCATTATAGACATTTTAGCTGCTTGCAAAATGTCATAAAATAAAGGAGTATACGAGTATGTATTCAAAACAGACAAATGATCTTCAATAATCTAAGCACAGTATGCTGTGAATCTAACTGCCTGTGCGTGCATTGTTGGTTTGCAGCAAAGTCCTCCGTTTTTTTTGGACGTTCGATGCCTCCAGTGAACGCCTTCTTCTATGCTTTATACGCTCTTCTAACTGAAATTGCAAAACTTCAGGTTTTGTCTCCAAAGAAAACTGTATCTCTGGCATATTATAGGAGGCGAGAAGAAAATTTATGCGAACTCGATCCTCAGCTATTTGGTGCAACAAAGCAGTGGTTTCATCTGATATAAGGAGTTCAGTGCATGCATCGGATAATTGTTTGCCGAGATTGGCGGTCGCTGATTTAATATTTAGAATTTTCGGTGTGGTTTTGTGTGATTTTGGTGACTTATTTTGTTGTACACCATCAGAGTTAACGTTTGTATTGTTTTTCGATTTGGTTGACGTATTGTCTTCGTCATCATCTAAAGCTATCGTTTCGAATTCTATTTCCGGACTTACACACAGCGGATGATGCATACTCTTGCGCCGACTTCGTTTATTTTGTGGTATGATTGCACCACTTGAGGTTCCAGCTGCAGCTATTACCAAACCATTATTTCCAGTTGGGCTTCTATGCACACTAGCAATTGCAGAAAGTGGTGATACATTGATAGAAGTGACATCTGAAATAACTAGTGGTGGGGACATACTGCCCGAAGAAACCACCGCAGGCACTGCATTTTTTGCCGAAAACTTTGCCACTGTAGATGGCATATGCAAAGGCTGCAGATCTGCTACTTCACTGCTTTTTGGCACTCGGTCAGCCTCGTCATCGGAGTCGGAAATTTCTATTACTTTTGACATTATATCCACTATATTTAATTTACACAAAACCACTTGATTTGTTTATCGACATACTAAATGCGTAGTCAGCTGTTGTGATCAATAACACAAACCATATGAAAAATATCCCAGGGAAATTAAAACAACGGCGAGATGCCAGACTTCCCCTATTGACATGTAAACTGCAAAGGCTTTTTGCTTACCATACTCGTATTATTATTAGAACGTCAAAAGAGAAGGCATATATCAATATATAGTAATAATGGCACATGATACTTCTGATAATATGAATTTGTTCCATTTTAATATAGTATAATGACGGTTGTAAAGTGAAATACTTGATCGCCCTCAGACACATGGATGAATGAATAAGCAAAACCAAAAGCAAAAAAATGGTCATCATCGACGGGCGCTTATAAACAAGAAATATTGGTTTCCACAATTATATGAGATAATTATTTAACAAGTATATTGGTTTGTTGATTATTCAAAATAAAAAATATTTATTATTATTATTCTTATTATTTATTAATATATAGTTAAAATTATAGATTAATCTAATATAGGGTGGGCCATGTAAAATTTACTTTTTGAATCGGCTAAAAAAAAAAATACTCAAACTTTTTTCAAACGTTTTTTTTTTATTTTGAAGATTGAACATTGTCATTTATGAATGAAAAATAATATTGTTCAAATGACTGCAACGACTGGCTTTACAGTAGGCCATTCGATCAACCCAATTTTTAATCACATTTTTGATTGTTTGGGCTCCATTTTCATGAATGGCAACTTCAATTTCGTGTTTTAAAGCATCAATCGTCTCTGGATGGTTCGCATAGCATTTGTCCTTAACGGCTCCCCACAAAAAATAGTCCAACGGGCTTAAATCACAGCTCCGAGGCGGCCAATTGATATCGGAATTCAAAAACGGTAACCAAAAGTTCGAGTGTAACTTTGGCAGTGTGATAAGTTGCACCGTCCTGTTGAAACCAAATGTCGTCAATGTCATCCTCTTCAATTTTTGGAAACAAAAACTCGTTGAGCATGTCACGGTAACGCTCGCCATTTACTGTAACCGCGGCAGAAGAAGAAGACTCACCACTTTGGCAATAGGTTTTCAATATTTCCCAATTTTGTTCAAGCGTATAGCGACCCATTTCGTAAATGTCAAACCTTTAAGTAAATTATGAACACATTTGACATGTCATTTGTGTGTGATAGTAAATGTAAGTATATATAAATTATAAAACTAAATAAGTTAATTTTGATTTGATTTTGATTCAATATTTATCAAAAACAAATTATTTTAAAACTTTTGTTTTATTGATATCAAAAAATATCAAAAAGAATTTTAATTTGATATGCAACATTTTGCTTGCAGGCGAAAAAAAATTTTCTTGACAATATTTTTGAAGTGAAAACTTCTTTAGAATCGTTGGGAGTGATTTGAGACTCGATGAAACGAAAAAGCGACACTACGAAGCGTTATATTGTGATATACGTATATGTGTGTGGCTGCGTACTGCTGAGACACGCTGGTATAGTGAGTATTGTAGTATGTATACTACACTGCCTATTACATGCTTTGGTGTTTAGTTCAAGCGTCATACGTATGTATGCTAGTACGTATGTGTGCGCGCCTGCGTATTACGGAGCCATGGTGAGCGAGAAGGCATTATGTATACCTATACTACACTACCTAATACTTGCTTAGACCAAGCGTACTACGAATGATTGTGTGTATGTTAGTACGTCTGTGTAATATACGCGTTATGACGCTCATAACAGCAACCGCGTCCGTATTTTTATATTCGTAAATGTTTTCATTTTAAACGAGCAAAAACAACAATTGACGCGGTATTTCAAAGATATGTTGACAACATCGAAACCAAAGCATTTGTATCATATTTTAGCTATCATAAGCCACTCGTATCATTTGTTGAAATTGAAAACATTGAGGATGAATAATAATAAAATGAAGAAAATAAAATATGAACTTTATAGCAATATTATAATGAACCCACAATTATCCCGCTCCTAATGCTGCTTTCGTCTCATTCTCTCTCAGTTTGTTTTACGGAAGGTTTCACTTCTATCGCGTCTAACCGTTAGACTGGTATTTTTTTGATAATTAACGAACAGATATATTTTTTGAAACAATTTATTTCTGTTACCCACTTAACGTTTGTTAGTTTTTATATCGTGTTAAAATGAACGTTATTATCAAGATAAGAACTTACGAATTTCTCTCTTCCTGCAAAAGTGTCAAACTATCACTAATTATACTCGTAGTCATTTTGATGTGATAATGAACAAAAAGATTAAACTTTAACTTGAAGCGTATATAAAAGATTTGAAACCAAAAAGCTTAGAAATGTATGAATAAAACACAATTTTTTTCGAACTTTAATTTGAAGTGTATGCAAAATATTTTTAAGCCAAAAAACTTAGAAATTATTGAATAAAACACAATTCTTAATATTCTTAAATAAATAATTTTGATTACTTTAACAAATACTTCTCGAATTCGGGCAATGGTTAGGGGGTTCTTTTCTTATTTTATAACTTTTTGTTGTAAGTAAAACTACACGTAATAAAATATATGGTAAATATTCCATTCTATTATTTCCTTCCTAATAAATGTATATTTATATTTTTTTAATGTTATTTATTCATTATTTCTGTTTCGGCGTCAGTAACGCATGCACATACCCACGCAGGGTGCTCGGACCCGAAAGTTATAGAGCTTTTTTAATTATTATTATTAAGAAATAATAAGTTTTAATTTTCTGACCGTGGTTTGGTGTTTAATGACTAATGAATGTACTTTACATTTAAAAAGTTGACAAAATATTTTCTAGTTTCGAACTAACACTTAATGCCTTAATTGTTATTATTATTGTTATTTTCTATATTTTACCCCAAACGTGTTTAATACATTTATTATTTTCAATATATTATTTCTTTCTTTGATGATAAGCATTTTATATTCCCTAAAATCACCTAAATTATTGAGTATCTGTTAAATTTCAGCATATGTCTCTTGCTCTTATTATTCCAGTTTTTGAAATCTTTATACTCGTTTTGTGATTGTGGAACAATATTCAAAAAGTGGTTTAATCACGACACGTATGCGTTTTTATTACTGTCACTTATTTAGTTTATTTTATTAATGTTGTAACATCTTCTTATTTTTAAAGTTTCTCCACTTACAATTTTAAAAATATCAGATGAATATATATATAATTGATGCGTACACCCTTTTTGGGTGTTTGGCCGAGCTCCTCCTCCTATTTGTGGCATGCGTCTTGATGTTATTCCACAATTGGAGGGACCTACAGTTTCAAGCCGACTCCGAACGGCAGATATTTTTTATGAGGAACCTTTTCATGACAAAAATACACTCGGAGGTGTGCCATTACCTGCCAAGGGGCGACCGCTATTAGAAACATGTTTTTCTTAATTTTGGTGTTTCCCCGAGATTCGAACCTACGTTCTTTCTGTGAACTCCGAATGGTAGTCACGCACCAACCATTCGGCTACAGTGGCAAATATATACTGCCGCTGTAAATGGAATAAAAATAAGCCGATCGAATTTAAGAGCATACAAATGTAATTACTCTGTTATTAAAAGGTAAGAAGTTCGCATTCCGTTATTGTATAACATCGGTGGTGAAAATATTTGTAAACTAATATATTTAAACATTGTATTGACAAATTTTTAAGACGATTTTTAATCATGTTGGATATAATCTTAAAAAAAAAACTTTATTGAAGTAAAAGTTTGAATTTTACATCACTGGTATGTGTTTCCTTCAACAAAATCTGGCATCTTTATGGGAAATTTTTGTAATAAATTGTATTCGGTATTTTCAAAATTTGTTCTTGCATTTTATTGTATCGTTAAGCATATTTTATATTTATTAACAAAATACATGAAATATTAAAACAGAATGAAAAATAATTAAATTTTGACACAAAAGCGCAATGGAAGTATTTAATATAAAACATGACGCACCATCTATAGAAAAAGTAGCACAATGGATGATCAAAAAAGCGAGAACAACGCTCCGATTATGAAAAGTGCCGTTAGTGAAATAGAGTCGCGGATCCGTGAGTCAATACTGCATAGCCCTTCACCGCGTGGTTTGATGATACGAGGTTGTGGCACTAAAGAAGCAGTTGAGAAATATGATCAGTTAAATGCAGCTTGCTCTAAGGGATTAATGGGGCACGTAGATTCCAAAAAAATGAAAACAAAGTCGGCATCCTTGCTAAAATATATAGACTACAATTATGATCGCTTCTTCAATAATCAGAATTATATTGAGTTAAACAAGCTGCAAAGTGAAGCAATTTCTCTAAAAATTAAAGAAGAACCCCGTGATCAAACTAACATGTCTGATAGTGAACAAAATGATACAAAGTCGATAAAGCTACTTACAGGATTTATTCTGAATCCTTGCGCTGCACTTTCAAAAAATAGGGCGGTTAAAGGACTTGATCTTAAAAAAAAGGAATTAAAAAAACAGGAATTGATTGAGCAAAATACCGATGCAAATACTGGGCCCCAAATCGATTATCTCCAAACAGTTCAAGATAATAAATTTATGCCAGAAATTTCTGTTCAAATTGGGAATAAAAAGTTGGCTGGACAAGAACGCGACCAGTTGGCGCAAAAGGATATTGAGCCAAAAATTATAAAAGAGCAGTTTGAAAAAAGAGTTGAAACATTTGAAGGTAAAGGAAAAGAACACAAAAAACGTGGAAAATGGAGAAGAAACCCCTTTGCATTAATTGCATCGGAAACCAAAAAATATGCCCTTCGAGAATCCGTGCGCGGTGATCAAAAGATAAAAGAATCTCCTTTGAAAGACACTGAAGTAAAAAAATAAGTAAACTATTCTTTAAATGTTAAATTACATATAGTATATGTTTTCAGATAAAATTTGAGTATTCCAAACCGCTTTTTAATGCAACTGTTAAGAACGAATGGTCAGATAAATTACATGAGATAAAGGTGAATTATCTTTTTACATGTAGTTTTGTATCTAATATTATTTAATATTTATTATTTACAGTTGGAATGTAGGAATTCAGCAATAGATTCAGAATCACACCGACTATCCGATTTTGATTCACTGCACAATACTTACTTTGATTCTCTTACCCAAATCGGCAATGCAGTCGGATCGTCGCTTAGTACAAGTACGTATTTCTAACGTTGCTATATAAAAATAAGCTAATTTTAAGCTTGATTAAATAGATATTGAATCGCAAGCTTGGCTGGCTAAGTTGGCTGAACATCCATGTGCGCCAATTAAAATTGTAAAACGCAGCACGTCTATAGAGATATACTCAGCTGAAAAGGTTTGTTTTGTAATAAACTCAAGTGATATTTATTCAAAACTTATTTGCATACAAATACATAACTCATACCCATGTAAAATATTTTTAAGATTGGTAACTGATATTATAAGAAATTATTTTTTCTAGCCTAAATGGAAATGTAATAAGAAAACAGAGGGCAAGCAAAATAATTCAAACAAAAATAAATTGGCAAAAATTAAGCAGATAAATAAAACAAAACCAAAGGTAATAAATAATGTTTGTTAAATGTTTTTTATTCTACTGCTTTTTGGACTACAAAGTCAACAAACCTTTTACATAATATTTCGCTAACTAATAATAATTATAATTAAAACATTAGAAATAACAGGGGTTTGAGCAATATTAGAAAGTTACGGAACATTGCCAGATATAGAGAAGCATTTTGTGACGTAAGGTCTGTTCATGCAGCAAATAATTTGTAATAATTGTTACAAACTATCAAGTTTTGATGTTTATGTATCCAAAAAACTTGCAAAGTAGAGGAAAGTGAGAGAGCAAAATGGCATTTCATTTTGAGAGGAAGTTGCAAGTTTTTACTAGATAAATTTTTACTTGTAAGTATTTGCAAGTGAAAAAACAGCTGATTGCAAAGTAAAAATAAACACCCGAATTAAGATTTGCGAATTGCGTTAACGTTCTAAATTTAAACAAAAAATGGAGAATGCAATATAGAAGAAAATATACTAACATTTTAGATAAAATGTATAAATTTTATTTGAAGTCATATACAGGGTTGGCCATATTAAACTGGCCCATTGAGTAACCCTATAACTTTTTACTGTAATTTGAAATCTAAGGTTTACGTCAACAAGCCAAAGACACTAGGCGCACTTAAGGCCAATATCCGACGGGAAATAGCCGCCATATCGGCCGAGACGCTGGCCAAAACTATGGAAAACGCCGAAAAACGGGCACATTACGCTATACGAGCTAAGGGCGACCACTTGCGCGATATCATATTCAAAAAGTGATGTAAACGAATCTCCTTGAACTAAATTAAATGTTTTTCACAATGAAACACAAAAAAATGTTTCTTTTTCCATATTTTTTTAATAATCACATGGGTCAGTTTAAGATGGCCAACCCTGTACATATCCAAATACGTGCTAAGGGCGACCACTTGCGCGATATCATATTCAAAAAGTGATGTAAACGAATCTCCTTGAACTAAATTAAATGTTTTTCACAATGAAACACAAAAAAATGTTTCTTTTTCCATATTTTTTTAATAATCACATGGGTCAGTTTAATATGGCCAACCCTGTATTTAATAAGACTTGGATATAGAAATAAGACAATGATACAGAGGCATGTACTTCTGAACCACAGCCAGCAGTCACCACTGCTGCAGTTTCCGAAATTCAAATCAAAAGCAGTGAAGGTTTCTTTTGTGCTTTATGCTTGTACTTGTTGGTTATTAACTCATTTGGCAGTATATATCCATGCATTGACGGAATCAAGAAAAATATGAAGACAGCTGTGCTTGCCGTCAATACAATTTCTAATGGTATGTTCTTCATCTGACAGCGATGATGAAATGGTACAAATTATTGTGGACAAAATAAAATCATTTGATGCTAAACTCGTTATTTAGCTTTTTATTGGTCTTATTTTATTTCTCTTTAATTTAGTACGTGGCAGCTTAACTGAACAAATTTTTAATTTTCCCCGCCAACAATTTAATCAGCAGTTCGTAAAATTTGCATATTCTTACTGGTTTTATGATATTTTTCTCTTTTTTTAAGTTACCGGATAATTTTTACATGAACAGACCTATAGTTAATAATATAATTTAAGGGTTGTAATTATTTATTAATTTGTTTGCTTTGTTTTGTTCTTCTTTGTGGTTTTATATGTATGTGAATCTAAAGGGTTTTCGAATAAGAGGTGTTACTTTGATATTCCTAGAAAAATGCTATTTTTTAATATAAATGATCGGATGTTTATTTCAGTATAAAGCGGGAGGTATGCCGTTAATAGGGGAAAGTAACATCAGGCAAATGACCACCACGACCACGCTTACAGGACAATATCCTTGTAATGAAATTTTTCATAACCAAATTGCAAAGTGGCTGCCCTATGTCCTCGATAGCCTCACGAATTCCATCTTTGAGGTCTTGAATCGACCCTGGGCTTTTGGCGTGACCTTCTCTTTCACGTGGCCCCAAAGAAAAAAGTCAAAAGGTGTTAAATCACAAGATCTTGGTGGCCAATTGTGATCACCTCTTCGGGAGATAACACGGTTCGTAAACTTTTCCCGTAAAAGATCAATGGGTTCGTTGCTTGTGTGGCACGTAGCGCCGTCTTGTTGAATAAAAACGTTGTCCAGATCATTACCATCCAATTCCGGCCATAAAAAATCGTTAATCATCTCTCGATAGCGATAGATAACATCTGTTATTGGAAAACCTTTTATGTACGGATTGTGTATATTGGGTACGGGGGCATAGAGGGAAATTAAATAGTGAACAGAATAGCTAAAGAAGGCACGAGGCTTGCAGTGGATCAAATAAGTCAAGCACTTAAACCCCTGCGCACAATTCAAAACGCACTAACGGAGCACACGTTAAGAAAGACAGATGGCTTAGCTTAACCAATTCAAAGTTTTCGGGATCATGTGCAAATATGTATGTGATTACAAGTATACTAAATCGGTTATATCGTTCGATAGAAGGAACTGTAGAGCTTGAGTTGGTGTACCAACAGGGCAGCCTGGCTGTAGCGCATGATTAAAAGCAAAATCCAACTCTTAACGATGCTTGCAGGAAATGTAATGAGCCGGGTACAAGATAAACGTTGGAGCATCTTCTATGCTACTGTCCGGCTCTTTCAAAAACTAGACTATGTACATGGGTGCTCTCAGTTTTGAAAGACTTGAATCTATCTCTGAACTGAAGCTTGAGCGACTCGCAAAATTCGCAACAGTACGCGCATTATGAGTAATGCATATTTTCGCTAAAAATAACAACCTGATCTGGGCCAAGATGGTCTCTGCGTGGGTTTGGCCAGCCAGTATAACCTAACCTCACCTGAGTATGCATTTATATATGGGCTTATATAATTATTTAAATTATTTTTGTGCGATCGCTAAACATTCAAAATCGAATGTGCAGATAAAGAAGAAGAATAAGCCCAACGATTGCCCTCCTTCCGCCCAAAGGGCACGAGGGGCGCATTCCACATGACTTATGGACCAATTTTGTTTTGGTGTCAGGCCAATAAAGTGAGATGTTTGTTGAGTGTCGAGATCTGAAACTCTTTAGCTGCAATAAAATTAATCAGCTGAATAAAAATTTCAAAATTAACCATCGTCAATAATTTATTGAGAATTCTTGACGGTAGAAAGCGATTCTATAAGTAAAAAGAGCTGGAATGGGAGTTAAAATATTGGCATAAATATCAAAGAGGTTCCGTAAGGTCGTAATTAATTTAATGGTTTAAAAAAGCCTAAGGGTTTAAAAACACCTCTCTTGATATTCGTGAGGGAACGTTAAGTTAACTTCCGTCAGAAGAATTGGGCTGGAAATTGACATATGATAAATTATTTTCACGACGACCAGTAAGAGTGAGAATATTGATAAGCTTTAGGCGAATGGTGCATGGAAGAATATCATATAGCCAGTTCAAGTAAAAATATCTAAAAGCAACAACAATTCTAATCTGTCGAACCGTAAAGTTGTAAAAAGCGCTTTAGTAAATATGCGATACTAATAAATTAGAACCATGTTTCGTATATAAACATTAATCGGTTAAATAAAAAAATATTTAATTACTTATTACTTTTATGCTTCTAACCATTTCAGAGCAACTGTAGAACTAAGTCAAACACTGAATCCCAACATAATTATTCTCAGAAAAGTACATCGGAGACCAGAAAAATATGTAGAAAAAATCCAAAGGTACACGTTTTATGTTATAATATTTTGATAATGTCATTTTCACCTTTTAGCGCAAACGGCGTCGCCGTATATTCGCGAATGATAAAGCTTATTCTTGTCCCATCACCAATGAGAAATTAAAACAAATTACGTGCTCTGCTGATGGCAGAATGCATTTACGTGTACGGAAAAATAAAATTTTGAGCAATGGGCTTGGCACATCGTTTCCAAAACCTATGCTGGAGGAAAAACCGGAAATTGCAACTCCACCTGCACCTATACAAATCAAGGCAATTAAACCATGTTTGGATATTAATTGCGAAGGAACAAAATCTTCTTATGAACCTCTGCCATTGGAGTATCAAAAACGAAATGCCAGCAAAAGTGAATTAGATTGCTTACGAAATGTGGAAAAAGACTTTAAAAATCAATTTTTATCACACACAAATTATAGCGAAGTTAATGAGGCGATTTCTAATTTACAAAAATCCGTAAAAACAGAAATTGACTGCAACGGTTCTGAAAAGCTCAAATCATGTGCAATGGTAGACAATGCAGCTAAACTCAGTTATGATGTGTCTGTTCAACCAAGAGTACGTTTGAGGTCTATGAATGTTAAACGAAAATTAAGTGCATCGTTTTTGGAAACTCACATTAAACGAGAGATGATACCTAGAACAGTCGAAGTCACAGGTCTATCGCAGCCTTGCAAATTTCTCAAATCGATGAATCCAAGAGTTTGCCTGAAGCGTTTACCTCCTCCTAAGAATGTGGGATGCTTGGAGCCAGAGAACTCGTGCCCCATGACTCTCAGAACTGAAAGCATAGCGAAAATAGAAAATCATGTAAAGACTCCAACTGCTGCCAACTGCACCACATCGAACAATATTGAAGCATCTTCAAAAGCCCAGATAAACAGCAGTGTTTGTCTGAAGCGTTTACCACTTCCTAAATACTTGCACCAATCAAAGCTACCTGATACATGCCACATAAATATTAAGGCTGAAACTATACCAGAGACGCATGTCATGGATAAACCACTAAGCGCGGTGAAGAACTCCAATGCATATAGTGGAACCAAGATAACACCGAAAAATAAGCGTGTCTTGGATTTGGAGAACTGTAAATTTTTGCAGTCACTGCAACCGCAAGTGCGCCTGAAGCGTTTAAATTTTCATGGCAGATTTCTTCGTTCGACAGTGGCAAAACGTATTACCGTCTCGGATTCCATACAGGTGCCCTCAAATTTAAAGCCATTAGTGCGTCTCAGGCGTCTAAAGCTTGTTGATTTAAAAATGAATCATTATTCAAATAATCAAAAAATTGAAAATAATACCAAGCAGCTGAAGGTCGACTTAAAAGTCAAGCGCAAATGCAATTTTTACGAAAAGAATGCAAGATGTGCTCCAAGAAAACGTAAAATGTACAAAATGCATATAAAGGAAGAAAAACTATCTCCAAAAAGGAATGCTTTACCGATTACACCAACATCGCAATTGCGCATAGCGCAGGCGTTTAGCTTGCAGCCAATAGTACGCGTTAATCGATTAACCAAGTTTAATCAAGTTGCAAGACGGCACTCGAACAGGCAATCAAGTGTGAAGTCTACGGAACTAGAAACACAAGTAAAATCGGAAGCCTTGGATGCTAGTGAAGAAGAGTTGACACCTGTTTCCTTTGCCAAGCAATACGAAGAGGAGGATAGTGGTGTTCTTTTAGATTCAATAGACAACGCTAATACGTCATTTCATGGTGGCCAGCCTGAAAGTACAGCTGGGAGTAAGTCCCCGGCGCATACCAAGTTTGCGACAGATGACATTCTATTGAAAATTGCATTCCAACGTGCATGTATAAATGACTTGCTTCTGCGAAATGGTTACTCAGCTGTACAATTTCGCCTGTATAATAAAATAGAGGAATTAAAAATATTTTTGGACTACTTGCTGGCCAAGTAGTTAGATATATTTAAGATTTATTGATACATTATTTTATATTTTGCTATTTTCGACTTATTGTTAAGGTAAAAGCTCCTAATTTTTAATAGTTAAGATAGAATATCTTTTTAGTTTCATTGTAAAGATTTAATTCATGCATTTTTACGGGCTACATAAATCCCTTCAAAACTTTTGTTCTTGCTCAAACTTATATAAACTATTGACAACAATTAAATTGGGATTATTGATTATTTCATCTAAATTATATTCCAACTTTAAAAGCATTCAAAATATATACAAACAAGTTTTTTGTTGTAGCGAAAATGGTTTGGCAGGACCGGCTGCTGTAGTAGATGTCACTTTATTAAATTTAAAAACTATGTTGCTATTTTTGGTAAAATTGTTAAAAGTGTGAATGAATGCATAGCATTTCGCAAAAATTCGTATGTGACAAATGCAACACGACCGTGACTTTTCGGCGTCTCCAGACGCGCATAATAATTGAGTACTTCAAAGATGAGCAGTAATGGTAAGCGCTTGCCGATAACAGTTTTTTTTCCGTAGCTGAAAAAATAAAATTATCATAATTTAAAAGGGTGATTTGGAATACTTTTTCAAATTTATGGTTTATGAATTTTTATGTTTCCAAATATTCTTGTTTACCTTTTGTAGAGAGGCGCTGAGAGTACTACACCCATTAGATATCCCAAGTCACGACCGAGCACAAAAATTGAACTCTCCTCGTGACGCATTTGTGCTGGATCCACACACCACTTGAAAGCCTGTTCAACCAATTTGTCTCGGTTATTGTCAAAAGAATAATTTTCTATTGCCACACTCACCATTCGCACCGACCAATGCGGATCCAAATCCAGCCGCAACATGCCAAAGTAGATTATCACTGGCAGTAGGCTCAAGCAGAAAACAATCAACACTGCCTTGAAGCGATTTAGAGTATAGAACCTGTCAGGATACTCATCGAATGTATGCAGAGCAGCTATGGCCGCAAAGCATGACGCAAGGCATTGATGTGGAAATTGCGCACCCAAATAAATGCGACTGAAAGCCATGCAAGTGGCTGCTAGTATGACTCCGGCCCTACAAATGGCGCTCAGATGACGCATAGGCCACTTCAGGTGGTTCCAACAAGCGGGCAAGAAGTACAGTATCAGTAAATAAATGAATATGGTGAATGAAAGGCAATAACTCGAAGGAAAGGCTGCCGTAGTTTCGCATGTGCCACGGTATTGCTGTAATGGGATTGTCTCATTGTATTCACGTATCCACCAGTAGGGCCGACTCGCTGGAAAAGACCTGTCAAAGGTATAGATGGACAAGTATTCTTTTTTTTTGCATCAAAAATCACATTTATTAACACAAATACCATTTGATTAGCGAGGAGAGCACATTGATGACACCTAATGCGCCAACCAAACGCACCAATAGCTGATGGCTAAATGCACCCACGAATGGCACATAAATATCTATTAACTTCGCTGGTTTCAAGTGTTCGCTGAGCAGCAGGAGTGCCGGTTCTACTGGCATTAAACTGTAAAAAGATAGAAACAGCGTGGGCTATTATGTAAATGCAAAATATGTAAGTTTTACCAAAATTTTTCATTCCTGTTGCTTGACTTACACATTTTGCGCCCATTGCACCGTTAGTATTTCCACATGATAAAGTGTAGCAAGTGAATCCTCCCACATTTTTATGGAACTAAGTAAAACAAATTTGTACTGAAAATTTCACGTTTTCTTGCTGTACTTGGCTTGTCATATGGTATACTACCGGCATTTTACCTTGACATTTCAAGGGCATGCGCATATCTCATTTAACGTTCTTTAAAAAAATACACGTAATTTCTGTTACCAATTATTCATTTTGTTGTTGTTGTAGCATAAAACACTTACTGCATTACTGGGGTGATATATAGCCCTTAGCCGGCTATAATAGGAACTCCTTGAATCAACGTTTTTTTATATTTGTGTAAACAAAAAACTTTCCCTGCCAAGCATTTAAAGTTGAACATTTTTACTTATTGTGAGCCCCAGAAATGAGTAGATAAAATTTGATATATTACATGTTTTAAGAGGGGCAGCATTTCGTAGAAAATAAAAGTTAAATGATTTTTAAATCTTAAAGTGTTTGTGCTTTGTGCGCAATTGCAGGAAATCTAATAGAGTTCAGCCTAATAGAAGCGTCACCGGCAAAATTCAATGTTAGACTTCCGTTATAAAAAAATTGAAATGCTGTCAAATAGGGATATACTTTTTGTAACATACGCTGTGTAATTTTTTAGTTTTGTGTTTTTATAAAATGAGTTCCGTATATGAAGAACGATTTGAAACAGCAAAATATGGTATACCGAAGTTAAAAACGTTGAAAACTTCCTCGCATAAGGTCCAAAAAGGAATGCTTCTCCAAAGCAAGATCAACTGATCAGCGATTTGTTTGTGGCAAAGGGTCTGTTCATGTTACAAATTATCACGTTTGGGTGTTCATGTACCCAAAAAACTTGCAAAGTAGGGAAAAGTGAGAGAGCAAAATGACAAATCAGTTATTTTGCATTTATTTGCTTTTTTTAAGGGGGAAGTCTACTGTGAATTTTTCAAAAAATCGATTTTTTTTTTATTAGCTTAAAAAATACTTTGAACCCTCTTAAATAAGGTACAATATGTGTTACAGCTGGCTAAATTTTTCTTCGTTGAAATTTCGACCTTTTCCCGAAGCGCTCCAAAGCGCGTACGTGCTAATACTGAAACTTTAAACGCATTTTTCTCGAAACTAAGTTTTTGTATACGGTGTACACGATATCTCGAGTTCTGATAAATTAATCAGCTTAAAAATTTAATTATATATTCTCTGTAATAGTGTCTCTCGTCTGACATAGGATTTTTTTGATATCGTTATTTGTTAAATTGTTATAAACAATAGTAACATCAATTTTAGGCAAAAAAAAAGAAAAAAATTTCAAGAATTTTTTTTTCAACGCCAAAATTTTTTATCGACATAATCCTACGTCAGACGAGAGTCAATACTATGTATATGATAACAATATTTTGTTTTTTTGTTTTAGATCACCGAAACGTAAGATTTCATGTACACCGTTTAGGCACCTAAGAAAAGCGGACCTGCGCTTGCAGAAGTGCCACAGCGTCCATTTTGAATATTTTGACTTAAAATTTTTTTTTCAAAAACTTAAATATATAATAAAGATAAGAGTTTAAATAGATTTTATGTACGAGCAATATTTTGTTAGAAATAAAATCCGGAAAATAAGCCTGTTTTTTCCCTTGTCACAGTAGACTTCCCCCTTAAATTTAATACGATAATACGGTAGCTCAAGTGAAAACATTTTTAATTTTTGTGATTTTTCCTGCCAACAATTTAATCAGCTGTTCGTGAAACTTGCAAATCGTTACTGGTTTTGTGTTCATGTACTTTTTTTTTTTGATATTTTTCTCTGTGAGAGAGAATTCTTGGAAATTATAAGTTACTGACAAGTTACTGCATAGTTTTTACATGAACAGACCTAAACCCGAACTTAGCGTTGTGTGAAATGGAAGCCGTTTTAAGCAAAAGTGGTGCTAATGTATCCAAAGACAAAGACATTTACGTACAGAAGACGTCAAATTCCGGAGCGCAAAAAAAACCTCTGTTCTTATTATCACACATTGAAAAAAGACTTGCATGGACTGAAGAAAATTCAGAACGGAATTGAGCAAACGTAATATTCACGGATGAATCTTCATTTTGAACGAATAGTTGCATACGTTGGCCTGGCGTACTGTTGATAATCAACAACTTCAACGAACTGCTAAGCATTCAGTTAAGGTTTGTGTTTGGGGCTGCTTCTCCGAAAAAAGATGTTTATTTGTGTTTACCGTCAATTTGAATGCAGTTTTGAAGAATACAATTTGCCGTCAGTTGTAAAGATGCTTAAAAGAACTAGCCTATCTTGGGGTTAACAAAAAGGCAACGATCCCAAGTATCGAAGCGGAATGTGTGTAGAGTGGAGACAGTAAAATGGGATTGAAATTTTTGATGCCTGATGCAAGCCTTATTGAAAATGTTTGGGCAATAGTTAGGCAAAGATTTGAAGGAAAACAAAATGGACGATGAAACGGTTATCACGGCTAATTCGGCGGATTTGAAGCCGATTACCTCATCAACATTCACAGAAATTAAAATAAATAAGGGCAGCTCTCAACTACATAAAGATCTCGACTCGGGAAGACGCGACATGCCAATTGCTTATGTGCGAAACATGGAAACTCCAAGTAAAGATTGGTCTTGTGATTTGTTAATGGTATCCCTGAAAGTCAGATGCAGTGGAATAGCAGCCTTCTGAACTCGCATACTCTTTTAGTAAATCTCGTACAATGACTCCCTGACTGAGTAAATCTCCCCATATTGAGATGAACAAATAAAATAGATTGCGGTCAAGTCGCTCTGAAGTTCTTGCGAGGCAAGTTTTGTCAATTATTTCTACTGTGCGTTTCATATTGCCAAGTGCTCAAACGTGTTCCTGAGCGCGGTTCACTTAAAAAAAGAGAGTTTGGACGGCAACGACGTAACATGTGCGGTAGCTGCGTTGATTTTTTCGTATACGACCAATGCAATCTCATTTTTGCCGACCGCTGGCATCTCCCTTCCCAAGAATGATAGAAACAAAATTCCGCCCATAAGAGAGTACGTGACGTCGCATTAGCTGAGTTGTGAAGTGTTGCCAATCCTTTGCTATTCGCAGTAAATTTGGTGCTTTTTTATACCCAAAATGCGAAAATTTGTAAGTTTGGTGTTTGTTTCTTTTTATTTTCATAGACAAAAATGGACCGTGGGACTGTATTGAGAAAAAATCCTATCGCGAAATTGGCAAACTTGTCGATAAATCATGGTCCAGCGTTTGAAACATCGTTATGTATTATTGCAATACTGGCAAAATAGCTCCGGAGAGCAGATCTGGCCGCCCAAAAAAATTAGCCAAACGACAGGAGCGAATTGTGGTGTCCACGGTGGCACAAAATCCAAAAATTTCGGCTGTCAAATTTTGCGAGACCATGCAAAATTCATTTGAAATCAATTTTAACCCCTAAACTTTTCGGAATAACCCATATAAGGCTGGGTATCGTGGCCGAGTTCCTCGACGCAAATCCTTCATATCGAAGGTAAAGAAGAAAAAGAGGCTAGAATTTGCTAAACAGCATTTAAATAAGCTCGACGCTTTTTGGATGAATCAAAATTCAATTTATTATCTGATTCAAATGAGCATAAAAGATTTGGTGAAAGCCAAATAAAGAGCTTCAAGAGAATAACCTGCTCAAAACAGTTAAACACGGTGGAGGAAATGTGATGGTTTGCGGGCGTATTGAGCATGTGTGGCATCTTCTTGAACGGAGGTTACGATCTCACCACATAACGTCAAAGGATTCTCTAAAAGAAGCAATAATTGCTGAATGGAATAAAATAACACCTTCCGAAACTTCAAATCTGGTAAATAGTATGAAGAGACGTTTGCAGGCCGGAATTCAGTCTAAAGGAAGACGCACAAAGTATTAGCGCGTTACAGCTGCAATGGAGCAAGCTGATTACGCTACCTGTGCCAATACTTTTTTGATGTGAATTTGTGCCTTATTTTATCTTTCAAGGTTGAGCTTGTAAACTTGAGTGGAAATTATTTTTTTTTTTTGTCCAGATACGTAACGATACGTTTTCTATTTTGTTATACTTCCATTAGAAGAAAAGTTATACCACTGAGAACTTTGATTTTTCGAGTGTGCCAATACTTTTTTCACTCACTGTATGAAGACTCCATTTGTCTTGGCTGTTTGATAGAACGGTGAAACGACTTTGTGGGTTTGACTAGGATTGGGTATAAAGTGTTTGAAGCCATTAGCTGGGAGCAGATCAATGGAGCTTTTTTTTCAAAATATATCTATACTCGGTTGATTTAAAGCAGATGAAAAAGAACAAAACGGTAAAACAGTTATTATGCTAAGTTCTGGTTTTCTCTCAATTTTTTGTATTGTTCCGCAAAGAAATATAATAATACTGTCGGAGGGAAGTGTACATAACTGTAATAAAACACATATCGTTGCATTATATTTTTTATCTCATACTACAAATTTAATGAGTTCATATAATAAATAATTACATCAGATTTTTACAAAGGGATAACAAATGAGATTCAATAAATAAACTTGAGTTGAAAGAATAAGTCGTAAAATAATTAATATTACAACTATCGTTTGTTATGGAGTAGTAGTAAGAGTACCAATACTTTTACAAAAGATGATGTATGTGGTAATAGTATATACATATACATACCTACATATGCAAACATTCTATACAATGACAATTCTTAATTTCTCTAGAAAAATTCATAATGAGAAGATTTCCATACTCATGGAAATAATGGAAAATCGCTATTTTGACTAATATCATTTTTAATTAGATTTAATTTAATTTTAAGCTTAGTCCTCTTCATTTTATTTGTTCGAAGGATGACGACGATTATTTTTAAAAAATTACTTAAAAAGTAAAATGTAAGCTCTGACTCAGAACCAAGTGGTGCTTTCGAGTTACGAGTGGATGTTGAAGGCTGTGTGTTGCGATAATGATTGCATTACTGTTGTTTTTCCATGTAAACCTCTTTAAAATACAATTCAATTTAACCGAAGTTCTCGAAATGATGTATGAAGTATGGAAGTTTGCGCGTTTTATTCACCTCATCACAGGCGGACATTATACTCTTCGTGAGTGGCCTTGGGCCGCATGAAAAAACGCCAATTTTCGATACCTAGTTGGGAAGAAATTAAAAAAATTAATAATGAATTCCGCAGTTATGAATAGTACGTAGATAATAATTATTGAACAAATGTGGCATTTAAAACTTCATCAGTTTTCGGCAGGGCTCTCTGCCAATATCTGGTGTCTTGATTTTTTTCCTATAAAATCGTCACCTACAGTTGTAGCACTTAGTCCTGAACACTATTTTGCGAAAAAAATGCAATGATTCTGAGAAGATTTTTAGAGGTGTGGCCAAGATCAGATCGTTAACTGGCTTGCAGCGAATTTGAATTGAGAAGGTGTGCTCAATAGCATACCGTTATTCGGCTCTGATCGAATTTGACAGAATCAGCTGATGGGCTGATGTAACAGGGGATGTGCTTGCAAAAAATTGGTGGTATGTGAAAAAAATCAACATAATGTCACTTCCTTGCCATCCGAACAAGGAATGATTGGACGAATACATGTAAAATGATCGTGCAGAATGTGGCTGCCGAATCCCTTGTGACGTGGCAGTCGAAGTTCTCCTTACAATTTTCTTTTTTACCACAGTTAATGAGCAAACCTTGTAAATCCAGCAAACTTGGACGTACCAGGGGTCATGAAAGCGGTTTGTTTACGATAAAACTGAGATTGTGTTGGTGATAAACGAGAATATCAACGCGTTCACGTTATGTCATTGCCGTCTGCACAACGACTGATTGGACGCGTGTGTGAAAACGTGTGTAATGAGCAAGCAAAATACTGTTGAAGACTCCCCGATGATGTGGCAGCCGAAGCTATTCTCACTTCTCACTCTTCCTTGAGTCGCTACCATACGTACGCTCACATGCACACTAAGTTACTGTGGCCACCTTATGCCAGGTATTCTTTAAGCAACTTGATAAGACCAAACTCTGTTGTTAATGCATAGTTTATGGATTTGTAGCGAATAACTAACGGAGCATTAGACCCACTATAGAATTCGTATTTATATTAGAAAAACTTATAGATATCCTATCTTTCTATTAATTTTAATTTATTAAGCTTAACCGATTTGTAAAGTTTCTCGTGACTCGATGGTTATATAGAAAACCTTCTGGACTCTTATTGAATTTTAGGCTTTCGAATTATTTCTAGAATTCTTTCTAGTATTTTCCACAAAGATGGAGTGTTGTCTTGCTCTTCTCGAGCGAAGAGTGAAAATATCTTATTGCACGATTCGAATAAATCTCGAGTTAAAGACCTCTGAAACCTGTTTCGGCGAACTCAACTTAATCTGAACTCTGCTAAAGCCGGTGGAAACTGTCGAGCATTATTGAAGAGGCCCAACAGACACGCCATAAAATACGCTATTTGGGAGGAAAGTGTTGAAAGAGAGGCAAGTGTTCCATCGCATGCGGGGCATTAAATGGATTTATAGAAATATATTGACATTAATCTCTATACAGTATTCAGAATAAAGCCGCATCTATATTAAAGAGAGCATGAGCTGGAAGAAAGTTTGAGAAGATGCTGTAAAACTGGGCGCATGATTACATCGAATGGATATAGCAAAGTTGTTTGTTATTTTTTCAAGAACAATGGCCAAAACGAAATAAAAAAAAATTTATTGAGAATACTCTCCAAAAATTTTGTGTTATTTGGAATCGACTTGTCCCCGACTTCAATGTAAAATTCCACTTTCGAGCAATATTGGCATATGACCTCAAGGGCGCGACCGTGAGATATTGGCAAAGTTTTCAAACACTGAAGTTAAACCAATGTTGAGCCTCCATCATTTGGCATCCTTTGTTCATTTCAACTACAATTTGAGGGTTGATGATAAAATATTACTGAGAGTTATCGTCGGTTTCTGCTTTGGCCATGGTTCATGTGAAATGGTTAAATAAAATGGATCCAAAATAAAATCAGGTAATATTGGAACTGTACAAACGGCCTTAATCACGCCAAAAAGTTCCTAAGCTTTAATATCAACACAGCAAAATATGCTCTAACCTTAGATAAAAAGGGCCTTAGATTACTCTGTGGAGCACTTACATGCCACTTTGCCTGCAATAAACATTTCACTACTATATGACTATGGGATGAGTTTATGCAGGTTCTGCTGCGATGAAGAGAAATCCATAGAACACCTAATCACTAATTGTGAAGCGTTAGGTCACAGGAGACACAGAATCCTGGGCTCGTACCAACTAGAGGATGCAGACTTACAAATGCTCCCTAATGAGCTGGTTCGATTCTTCGCAATACTAAATAATTAAAATTAAGCACTTGGGGGCGCATAATAGATCAGTCTGGTCGCAGTGCATAAAGGCCTTAGCCTAACCCGTACAAGCATTACCATGTGAAGATATTTATATTATTTCCAATAATTTAGTACGTGTTCACAACCCGTGTGGAGTTGCCTGGTCTCCCATCGGGCGCGTCTCAGATGGTGGATTGGAAAGCCCTGACATCAGACGAGTGGCCTTCCCTGATGGGGTGGGCTCAACACTCGTGTGATGACTCAAAGTTGGCATAGAATCAGGGTGCCATCCGCGAACCAAACTGGCTAGGGAGGCGTCCCGACTAAAAACCATCCTTGGTAATGGACAAAACAGAGGATATTACTCCAGGTGGATTCCACTCAAGTGGCAATCCACCCGCTTCGGCGGCAGGGGCATGGATTCTGGAGGCCCCACTATATCGTGGCTTACTTCTTCCATCCTACTTTGCATCCCATTGTGGTTTAAATTTAGAGCTCTCGCTGACTTTCAAAAAAAAATGTGATTGGGAATATGAAGAGGATAGGTTATTGTTATCACTGCGACTGAAAAACATCAAGTGATGGTAAAAATTGTTTCTGAATATATTTCTGTCATTAAAAAACCTCTCATGAAACACCATCTGCCGTTTGAAGGCGGTATAAGACTGAAGATCTAACTAACAAACTAGCGGAGTTGGTCAGCAAAGCACCTAACAAATGATTGATGCGCCAGTTATATCGTTCATGTGGTGCTAGAGTATAATAACTAACACAGAAAAAAGAAGTCCAGTTTTTTATCTGCCAGTCCTTTTTCTATACTCGACGGAACCAATTTCTTTTGCACCAACCTTTGAATTGTCGAGTGTTCGGACGATTATTTCCATAAAAAATCACGAATTTTGCTATATGTTATTCTAAAAGATCGGCAATTTTCTTAATAATTGGGTATAATTTTCTTCGCACTCGTTGTTTCATATTGGCTTATTATACTTACATATGAATGCTTTTTTTGCACGAATTTCAAAAAGCTTGACATATCAGGTCGACCGAAATGATTTACCGCCTTGAGACCCGTGAAAATTGACGTTTTCGATAGACGCTGGAAGTGATTCTCGCAAATATACTGTAAAAAGCAAATGAAAAATATGTGAAGATCTCATTAAGGATTGTAACTAAAGTCGCACAACTCACCAGCATGGTGGTTCTCAGATCGAATTTGTGGAAAAATTGTGTTATAAAAATGTGTATTTCCAACACATTTGTGACATCCTTCTTTTCCACATCGCGTAATACATCAATGAACCATTCGAAATGTTTATGCGAAGGGCAAATCCAAAGGAAGTATACTTTCTTGCACGCTACACCCGAGTATCGATTCGTGCTCGTACCGAACACAAGGTCGTTCAGCATAGATGCATACGGCGTGACACCAATGCCACCGCCTACCATTACCGCTACCTCGAACTTGTACCAGTCCTGATTGCCACCGCCAAAGGGTCCTTCAATACGTATTTTTGGTTGGTCTTCCGGATTGTAATTACATGGATCAAAGTAATTACGCAGTTTCCAAGTCCAAGGGCCCTGCGCTTTTATATGACAACTAAGGAAATTTTCATGAGGCGCCGAGGTCAACGTGAAGCTGTGCATTTCGTGTGGCCGAAAAGCAGTGCAAGATAAGCGCACCCACTGACCCGAGAGATACTTAAGATTAGGTGGACGATAGAACTTAATTTTGATGACGTCTGAAGGTAGCAGATCAGTCTCTATAACGTCCAGTGCCATATATTTGGTGCGTAGAGAGACGATCTTGTCAAGCGTATAAATAATACCAGGCCCCAGGAAGAACATCCAGAAGCGTGGAGGTCCAGTGATACGCGCCAAGCCGTGGATGAGTGAAAGCAAATACAGTCCAATGTATAATTGATGAGTGTTCCAGAAAAATTTGTAGGCCTTTTTGCGCACAGTTGGATGAGCGAAAACGAAAATGATACACATGACAATAAATAGTAGAACGCCAGTGATGCCTGGAAATACAAACATTGAGTTGAAATATAAATATTGGCTAGAATACATTTTGCTCGTTTGCTGCAAGAACGTCATAATCCAAAAAATTGGATTTTAGATAATTATTGCAAAAATTTACACTTTCGATTATGTTCTCTAAAAAGTCCAAGGGGATATCTGGTAATAGTAACTAATTAGATGAAAATGTGTCGTTGCTTTTACTTGGTGAGATATCGTAAATTTAAAAATTTGAAGCCATTTTTCTGGAAATTTCTCGATTTTTTGGATTATGACTCGCTTTGCTGAATATGTCTGAAAGCTTACCGGTAACTGTCTGGAACAGCCAGAAAGAGATGTCTGGTTTGTAGTCGGAGGCGAAGTGTACCTCACGCGTAAGGCACCGTAAATTCTCATGGGATTGCGTGGAGACGTGATAAAAATTGACTATGTGGCCAATGGTGTGCAGCACCGAGAAAAAGAGTGCAGTACAAGCTGCGATTTTGTGGAATTGTATGTGCGCATCGAGTGGAATGTACTGCTGTATGGGAAACTCCTTCAACTTGGTAATGAGGTTTCTGAAAAGGCGCAAATTATATGAGTTTTTCAATATAAAAATCGATATTAAACATGTAAATTTCCGGTCATCGAAACTCACCTGGACATTGTGAGCAACAGTAAGGAATAGCAGAAAGACAACGAAGCCGCTGAGCCACGTGTTATGGCAATACCCACGCCCATAATGTGTCGCAGATCCGTGTGCTCAGCCATGAAGGAGTAGTCTGTAAATATTAACATTAATTATAATATTGTCTTCACCCACTCAGTTCATTATCTACTCACGTATGAAGCGCTCTACGAACAACACAATCGTAATGACGTAAAAAAGAAATAAATAAAATATATTTTGTCTGTTCTCTTCCAAGAATGTTATATAGCTATCCCACTTCTCTTGCATCCAATGTCTCGGTTTCTCCTGCATTGGCTCGATATTGAATGAAGTCATGCGCGCCACATTTGTTGAAGTGTCGAGAAAATTCTGTTTTGCACCTTTGCAGTCCAAGCCGATTGCTACAAAATCGCCCTTATATTCTTTCATCATTAACTTGAAATCCTGGTATGTCAAGTGATTTTTGTGCTCAAGTCCCACGTCTTGGAACATGCCATCAATTAGTTCGGTTACTTGATCATCACCCAAGCTGGTAGTACGCGCCATCTCCACTAACGAGCGCATCATTTCGCTCAACTCACCCTTATCGATTACACCATTGCGATCATTGTCGCACATATCGAAGATAATTCGCAGCTTATCGTCCGTCTTGCCGCGCGAGAACAATACAACAGTCTCGAGAAACTCCTGAAAGCTTATGCGCCCATCTTGATCTTTATCAACAATATTAAACATCTTGCGTACGAACATATCGTTCGGTTTCATGCCTAATGCAGCTGCAAATTCCGCCTTCGAGAGACTGGTGCGCATAACAGTCATTACTTCTCCATCAGTGGAGGCGTCGGAGCGGCGTCGCCGTTCGCCCGGTCGTAAGCCAAATGTTAGCGCATATGCTTCGCGGAAGAAGTACTCCAGTCGTTTCTGGCGTCTTTCTCGGGTTTCAGCGCGTGCTAGCATGATCTCGCGGTTCACTTCTACCAATGTCATTTCCTTTTTATGCAGAAAGAGAAAGTCTTCCAGCTTCTTAACAAACTTACGTCTCGCGCCATAGGATTCTAGTTCTAGCACCAAATCATGGTCGTTGGGTACACGCAGTAATATGTATGGCTTTTTCTTTATATGATTTGTTGACGATTCTTCCACTGTCACCACATCCACATTCTTCAAACTGAAAGAGCGTAACTTTTCGCCCTTCCTATCCACTGTGTAGATAGCCGCCTCCGGTCCAAATTTTACAGTCACCAACCGTTTGTGATTCGCATGTAACCATTCACGTGCCAACATCTTATCAACAGAACCTTTATTTTGTGCTGAACGCAAAGCTTCTTGACGTATCTTTAGCTTGCGCCTTTTGCTATTCTGCAATTTCACTACGCAGTAGCCAGCTCCAGCGCATAGTATGGGCACAAATCCGAGAAATACGCATGCGTAAATAAACATTAACTCCGAGCCGGAGAAGTAATCGTAGCCCTCAAGGTATTGGCAAGGTTCCAATTCCGAAGCATTCAACTGCATGGGCTGTGGGCAGGGGTCACCCTCGCGCCACATGAATACATCGTGTTGTATGTCGGAGTCATTGATGTCTGTGCTATTTACTATAACGTCCCACATGGTTATCTTGCGCAAATCTTCGATTTCTTCTCGTGTAAAAATACCATTTCGTTCGTTTTCGAACCAAAATCGATCAGCGTCACGTAAACGCTCGAATTGTTCCTTTATTATAACTGTGAAGAACTCGCCAGGTTGACCGTACGACTCGAGCATGCCTCCAACATAGACGTCCACGTCATCCAGACGACTGTTGTAGGCAGAGATCAGCATTCTGGAAAGGTTTGAGTTTTTTTATTAGAAAAGTTCTTGCGATTTAGTCCAATAATAATGAAAGTATATTCAATAATAAAAATAATTGGTTGATAGTTTGAATAATAACGATTACTTTAGCTACAAATGGGTATTAAGTTAGAGTAGACGGTCTTCTCAAATGGCTAGAGTGATACCCAAGCCAACTAATTTACACTAATTTTACTTCTAACAGTATCTTAAACACTTCGTCAATCACTCCAATCACATTTTAAGAGAGTGCATTTATCACAGCCGGGCATTAAGAAAATAAGTGTTGATTTAAGAATACTTCCAGGTAAACCCTTAGGTCTGCCAGCAATATGACGTGATGTTCCCAGTGTCTAGTTTCATATCAGAAAGTAAATACGGCTCTCTTTGTTCAACGAGGGTCAGAGTATTTTTTTTTGTTTTTAATTGCCCTGTACTTTAGTGGTTCAAAATCATGATTGTCCTTGTAAGTAGATCTTTCAAGGGAAATTTGTAATTTGGTACCATTGGGTTCATAAAACTAACATAAAACTTTATTTTATGCATCTAAGAATTACACTATATTTCAGTCACATATCCATATCCAATGAATAATCTATTTAATTCCTTAGAATCAGTATCTGTTTATTTTTCAAATTTGCTCTCTATTTATATTTACGTTTTAATATCCTGTTACATGAAATTTAGGAGGATTAACTGAGATTTTTGGAACACTCTTTTAACTGATACAGCCTATGAAAATTATTTTCAATATTGAGTCTAGAATCTAGTTCCTCTTATAGATATAATAGGATCAAACCTAGCTCGTGTTGACCCTCAAGGTGATTTTTAAAATTGGTACTATACTCACGTTAGGTTAGGTTGAAGCGGCTGTCCATTATGGGGCACACACAGGCTCATTGCTCACTGTGCTGCCGCGCGAGGAACTTGTCTTTATATCTCCTAAAACCAGTGTGTATTTTCAAAAATTAGAGAGATTCCTGATTTCCACAGTACTCAGATCTTCCAATTAATTAAAAAATTGCCTAAAGTGAGAAATATACATCTGGATAGAGTAGGACAGTGGCGTAGAAGGTGCGAGATCGCCTTTCCTCATCTAGACAGCTTCTGCTGAAGTCATGTTTTGCACGGCCATTCTCTGGACGTGTCTGCCTATTAGGTGTTGCCTATTGAACGTTATAAGGGAAAACAATGTGCTAAGACTGAACTTATTTCGATTTAGCATAGATTTTGTGTGTTTAGCACTAAGGGTCGGCCACAGTTATCGGTTACTGCTGACATTTCATTCCTCAAAAAGAAGTAGCCTACAAGTCTGTAAGGGTATGCCTATGACATTATCTGTGTACTCATAGTCAACTTGGTGCCAAGTTTCGCTAGTTCATCGGCCCTGTAGTTACCCTCAATGTCGCAATGGAAATCACTCCGCCATCTCGTTAAGAGATGTGCCGCAATTCTTGGCTACCATGGAGGTTTCGACTACTTTTTGAGGGATTTTATCGCCGCCTGCCTACTAGTAAAAATCTATATATTATATCATCGCCAGCTATCCCATCACACTATACCAGTGTCGCGGCTTTCAGTAGTGCCCTCATTTTAGCCTGAAAGACACTACAGTAGTCGGGAAGCCGAAAATTAAAGTAGATCTCCAGATGTTCGGAATATACACCTCCCCCCACCCTGCCCTCGAGGTTTAAGCTATCCGTGTATACATAGACGAACTCGCCTTTTCTTACATCGTCCCATTCCCACTCTTTCCTTTAAGTTAGGAGGGTCGTAAACGTTGTAATTATTCGTACCTTAATAAATCGGGATTTTTCTCAAACAGTTCTGGATTGATTTCCTTCCAATCATTACGTCGAGGTAGCCCAAAAGCTTCACGCGCCGTATTGTAGTCCGGCAGACCATTATCACGTCCTCGCATGATATTCAAAGCACCCAAGTCGCGACGCGTGAACTCCATGGGTCCGAACAGCTTATCACGTACATCTGTGCACAGCACAGGATCTTCACGTTCCGCAATTTGTGATGCCATACCCAGTAGCACCTCTTCGAGCGTGGTATCTGTGAAGAAATCCTGGAGGAAGAAAAAACTATAAGAACCAATTTAAAATACTCCTTAGTAAGTAACTTACACTCGAGTCCCACCAAGTGGAACATAATCGTATTGCTGGATAACCCATAGGTGTTTTCTTATAATTACATTTGGCGTCACGACGATAAATACCAGGTGGTATCATTGTATGCCCGAAACGAAATGCAGCCGCTTGGAAAATATGACCAACACCGGGATGTATCTCTTGCTTGTAACCTTCGTAGGGGTTTACACCGGATCCGAGAAAAGCTGGTAAGTACTCATACATAATAATGTTTTGTAAACTCGCGATGACCATATGACGGGCACGCTGAAAAATATCCTCGTCACTCCAATCGGAATGGGCTCGCTTGATGCGTTGCGCGAGTGTATTGTGCCAACGTAGAAATAGTATGCCAAAGGAAAGTACAGCGGGATTTTGATTTGTTCGCGGGTCACCAAGCACTGAGGAGTAAACAAAACGCCGAAATGAAAAAATGAGCACTTATTTGCTTAAAACAGAAAACAAACTTACAAAATAAACGCTCTGGACTTAGCATCTTCATCACATTTGGGGCTGGATTGTTGAAGAGAGGCACACGCATTGTATTCTTAATTGGCATTTTGCCACCTTTTTCCGTCAGAAGAGTGCCATTGTGAAACGACCGCATAGCATTGAGCCACGCCTCCGAGGTGCTGTAAATGAAACTGCCATCAATCCAAGCAGTCATTTGATTTATCTGCGAAGTGTAGGCAATTTTTGGTTGGGTGATAAATAAAGTTCAAATGCAAAAATGCTGAAATATCTGTTTATTTCTTACACTTCTGCGCACACAAACTTACCTGTTCACGGGGTGCATTCGGGCTCTGTCCTGTATCACGATCGTATGCAGCGCGATGGAACGGTATATAACGGTCGCCGCGGCATTCACGATCGTACATTTCATCACATTTTTCTATTTCAATACGATGCATTTCAATGGGGCAACCCGATTCGGAAGCCATCACAATTTCATTGGCCACCACTTGACCAAAAAACGCCAAAAAGGCTGTGCGATTGTGCTTGGACGCTAAACCATCTCGGCCGCCCATGAATAATCGGCTCAGTCGACGCGTGGACGGACGATTTGAACCGGCCATAGCGTAGACCCCATCGGAATACGAAGGAGGCGCCTTCCGCACCAAGTGACTATCTGCAAAAATGAAATAAAATTAATGGAAATTAGTGTTGTTGAGCATAAGATAAATAGAGGTTAGAAATTAATGAAAAAAAATTCTTTACAAAATTTTATAGATGATCTCACAGTAAAGTGTAGTAAAGTAGATTGCTTGTGCGTAAATATTTTCGGTTATACTAAAAATAACGCTGACGACATCTACTGGACCCAAATAAATTCTTGGCTTGGCTTTGTTGTCAATCTCTATTAAGATCTGGAATCGTATGCTCTTTTATTATGCATTTAATTGGATCGGAGTATAGCTAGATAGAAAATTGGATGTAGCAGAACAATGCACCACTGTGAGCTAAAAGGCCTTTTGTATGCCGCAATGAGATATTTAGGCTCCCTAATGATAGCTAAAATCTGCATAAGAAATGAATTCCTTCCACTTAGAGTTTTGAATGCACAAGAGATGAAGTGATTCAATTTCTTTCTGGTTAAGACCCTGACTCTATATACGAGCATTTACTGTAAATAACTGATGTAAGTATTTATGACTATTTAACATAATGTCTTATCAACCCAACAACAACATTACTTCGCCTGCCTGAGACTTCTACTTGTAGTTCTTTAGCATTTACACTGTTATATATAAGAAATATCTTCAACAATGGTAAAATTGCCTCACAATTTATCGCCAGTGTGATGATAAAAATAGACTAGCTTTTATTAATGAACTGTCTATACGTTTTCAAACCGTCAAATGTACTTCAGAATCCGTTTGATTTAGCTACAAATAAGTGTATGCGCGTCCTCTACGTCACCTGGATTATTTGCCTGTTGCTGAGACACCACCAGATCAATAACAGTAATAGCTGCAAAAAATACTATCAACCCGATATTTTAGTCAACCAGACACCAGCTATCAATGAACAATAAATTTATTGCAAACTTGACCTTCTAAATAATTGGATAGTCAACAAGTCCCATAACAAACTAATAAGCCGCAGGGTAATAAGAAGCTATAGCCAAGCAAACGCAAAAACAATCATAATTAGACGCCTTCATTGCCAATGTCATGAACAGAATAAAAAGCCATGGTTAACATCATCATATTATTAAGGATGCTTTGCATGATCGAATTCTGATTGGACAAATCCGATCACGCCACATCAACTAGAAAATAGTTTTAAAACCAAGTCAAGTACATTCAATGATTTTCAAGTGACTATTGGAAAATGTGTGGACGATAAAATTTAATTTATCTTTTTATTCAGGCTTTTGGATCACTTCTGTGTTATCAAAGCGAAGTTGGCCACTATTAAAGCAGCAGTAGATGGGCTGGGTGCTAGTGTAGTATCTTTTAAGAAGATACATTTTTACCAAGTTGAAACTTAACTTGGTAAAAATGTATCTCCTTTTGTCGCAAGACTTCCATTTCTGTCGTATCTAAATATTTCGGCACTAGGCGGGACTGCCTTAAACCGCTGATGGCTGACGAGCGTTTGGTTGTCCCGTGCAATGCTAGACAAGGCTTTCTCTGGTTATCTGCGGAGATCTTGGGCAGGTTGACCGCGTGCCAGTTCAGCAAGCAATGGGCGAACACATGTAGACTTTCAGCTGTATCTCTCGAGAGGCTTTAGCGGTATTTTAATGGAGGATGATGAGGATCATACTTCTCAATATTTACTCCTATGCCGCTTTTGCGGAACAAAGTTTAAAGCATTCTGCTATCAGGTTTCCTTTCTGCAATTCTTAACAAGGTCATGCTTTTTGCTCGCCGCTATTGTTCCTTGCTTTCCAGAACAAATAAAAAAAAGGGTGGCGACCGCAGTAACCGAATAGGTTTGGATGTGATTGTCATTCGGGAGGGTTCGGGCTTGAACCTAGCTGTAGCATGAAATATCAAATAATAGAAATTTGTTTATAATAGCGCCCACCCGTCACCAGACTATATAAAAGCTTCTCATAAAAATCTATCTCCCGTTTGGCGGCTGTTGACCCCTCCATTTCTAAAAAAACTTCACGGCGCATACCACAAATTTGAGGAGCAGCTCGGCCAAACAGTCAACAAAGGATGTAACGGCATTTATATATAATACTAGATATTACCAGCGACTTCACTTTCTTGCTAAATCTCTGAACTAAGCATTTTCAATTTTATCTTAACTCGAGAGCATAATAATCAGATTCTCTTAGAAATACCTAAAATCTAATTGAATTTAAGGTGAATTATTTTTAATAGGTTACTTAGTACTAGAATTCCAGCTAGACGTGAATGGGTTGATAATATACCTGGCCGGAAAAACTGCTTATGGTTTTTTACTGTTGACTCAAAGCTTGACGCTAAAGTTGGCTTTGGTGTCTACTGTAAGAAGCTAACCGTAAGCGTTTCGGCTCGTCTTCCTAATCACTGTAGTTTATTTTAGGCTGAAATTCTAGTCATTACTGAGGTAGCTGGCTGATTTGGCAAAAATGTGACTACCTTTAGAGAAGTCTATATTTATTCTAATAGCCAAGCGGCAATTAAATCCCTCGATTCGGTTGCCACTAACTCCATCATTGCTCGCAAATGCCAGGCATCTCTTAACAAGATGGCAGAATATTTTCTTATTCATTTGATAAGGGGCCAGGGCATAGTGACATAACAGGAAATTGTAAGGCAGACAAATTAGCGAGAAATGGCACTGCCACTCGACTCCCTCTTGGTATGGAGTATGGTAGGTATACCCCAAAACGGCATTTAAGAAGTAGCATTGTCACTTTAACCAACACGGGATAGGAGAATCTGGCCAAATTGTGACGTCAGACGCTACTTAATCGGTCAAGGAAAAACGTCTCTATTCTAGTTACTTTGATCAGACATGCTCAAAGATTGAAAGGACCTAATTTTAACTACTGTAGAAGCTGCAAGAAGGAGGAGGAGGAAGAGTGAATACTTTGGCCAATCGTTTTTGATGATTTTGAGATATTAATGTCAGCGTACAGATTAACCCTAGCTTGTAAGATGTATAGCGGAGGTTTTTCATAGTAGTTTTTTCCTTCGAAAAAAAGAAAAAATCGTTTAAAAAACCAAACCTGTGATAAATATACAAATATAATGATGTAGAATTAAGATTTATATCATATTCTGTAAATTGTGCGATAACATAAATATTGTAACGTTTTCTACTTAATAAACTCTTATCTATCTTCTAATGTCAGCCTAATAAATGGGTTCGCACTTGAAACAAAGTTGTTTAACGAGGAGTAGCAGGCAAGGGATATAATCTAAAGACCGACTGCCACTGCTACTTACCTATCTAGGGTGAAGGCTGCTGGCAGAATATGAATTTTGAATGACTACGAACTTGGATATTTATTATTTTTTGCATTACACAAAGACTGAACCAAAATTTACAATTCAATATTATACGTTCGTGTACAACAGGGTCCTTCAATCAAGATCGAAATGTAATTCGTAATTTCGTCCTTCTGGGCGTTGCAATTCCGACTCTGTCCAAAATATTTGAGTGAGGTTGTTACGCTCTAGTTTAAGAGCAAAATTGAAATTGAAATTTGAAAAAGTCGAGCCAAGAAGCACCGAGAGATTAACCCTTAAAACACTCAGGCCCATTATAGTCAAAGCTCTGGAAAGTAAAAGGATAGCTACTCAAGGAGGAAAAGAGAACAGAAAGAGAGACATAGGATAAAATAGAGATATATAAGTAGAGGTAGCTGGACCTGTTAGAACTTTCCAGATTCCTTGGCAAATCTGAAAATTTCCACCAGTTTGAGAGAACTAATATTACTCATTCTCATGAAATCGGAACCCGAAATTCGTAGCCTTGCTCTAGCAAATGCAGGATATCCACAGAGAAAATGCTCAGTGCTCTTCGCCTTCTCTAAGTAAGTCAGACAAATCGGGTCCTCAAGGATTCCGATTCCTATGCTGACCCCATGGATTGTGTGCTGTAACAATACCGACCATCAACCGAACATCTTTTCTTCCAAGTTTTAGATTAAACTTCGACAGTTTTCTGTTTGGGCTTGCCTTTATGTAAATTGCATACATAATCTGATTCCGATTATTGGCTCTGGTCCCTGTGGGGTAACCGCTGATCCACAGTTGGCCAATTCATCGACAATTTCATTGTCTTGAACACCGCAATGTTCTAGAACCTATATAAGCATAAGCTTATTCTGACTTGCAACAGAATTAAGCTTCTTCTTACATTTTTGAACAATCTTTGAGGTTAGCTCCAGGGCTTTCAGTGCAACCTGACTGTCACTAAAGATTCCAATCTGTTTCTCTGGACTATCTCATAGTCACCACCCTACGACATACCCTTAACAAAGTGTCGTAGTTTTATGGCGGTACACAGAGAATACAGAATTTAAAAACCCTGAGCTTTCGGATTATTAAAACGATTTCTATGAATATCTCGTCTCCAATACCAACCAGTGGGTGCAAATAAAATCGGATTAATTATGTTCGAGCATAAGTATTTCTTTTTAAGTATGAAGGCCGAAATATGGCCCAAATCGGTCCATTAAAAGATTTTTTAGAGTATCTCCTCCCAACGTGTTCAGGTTTTTCAAAGACATTTACTTTTGATTGGTTTACACATAAACCGAATATGAACCAAATTGAACCGTAATATGATTTTTCGTAACTTCTATTCGGAAACCTTCTCAGGTGTACTCACAACAGCTCTTTAAAATTTCAACGCCTTCGAATGAACGGCTTTGTTAACTATAAACTACAAATAAACTTTCACATTAATATTTATATATTTTATGGACGTCTCTGTCTAAGCGTGCTCCTTCTTTCACTACAGCTATTTAACCTTCCCTCACTAGCCCCTGTAATGGCTTTCTGTTTGCGGTAGTTAGTTTTCTTAATTTCTTCTTTCACTTATCATAATCAATTGCTTTTAAAGCTCACTTAGCGTTAAATGCACACGTGAAAAGCTAAGTTTGCTTTCATTGATTTCTGATAAAAAGCAGTGTTAAAGAATGTATGTAGTAAAAGTAAACTCAATGAGGATGTGAACTGCCAGCAGCGAGAAAGCTGACAACTAAACCCTTTGAAGGTGTTAAGAAGTATTTAAAAGTCCATTAGTCGACCGCCGATGCCTGAAGTGATCGCAAAGCAAATTCTTGTCACGATCTGCTAATGAACATATTTTTTACTGTACACCAGCCACGTTCCACACGAATATGCAAATCAGTTAAGTCGCAGCATGTGGACAGCTCTGTATGAAGCATCAATCAGCTATGTGAAGTTAAGATTTTTTACATTAAAATGAATTTAAATAATATGTAGCTGGGTGTAATAAGTGCAAGCGTAGCTAGAAAGGGAACTCGGGTCAACGTCACGGCCTGTTGCTGGAATGTTTCATAATTCATATGAAATTACGAAATTGTAAATTTAGAACGTGTCTCGTCTACCAGATGTGTGTTGCCAACTGTTTTTACTTACAAACATACATATCTCTGTATATAATATATTTTATTTTATATATTTGTACTCACCAACAGATCCCCAGTCTGGATGCGCTAAATTGTTATACCAGCCATCGTAGCGTTGTTTTTCTGTTAAACTGTACATTTTATCTGAAAGTGAAAAGGAAATTTTGTTATTTTATTTATGTGTATCGTAAATATATTATAAATATAATAATTTATATAAAATGATTGTAGATTTACAATCCATCGGGTGTTTTTTTAGTTGCATCAATATCGATAACTACATATAATATGATTTGACAGCTGAGTATGGCATACTGTGTTGACATTTCTGTTCAGTAGGGTTTGGCAAGTCATCATTAATCGTTTATCGACAGAACAACGCTTCCAAATTGTGGAAATTTACTTTGAACAAAAATAAATAAATCTGTTCGCGAAAGTTCATAGAGCACTGGAGGCTCATTTCTTTTGAAATGAGGAAGGAGCTGCCGTTACGGTGCATGGCGAGCGCTATCGAGCCATGCTGACTGAATTTTTATTTCCAAAATTAGTCCGCTATATATCGACCACATTTGGTTTCAAGAAGACGGCGCAACTTGCCATACAGTGCGCTTAACAACTGACTTATTTCAATATTCAAGGCACCATTGACGCCATACGGACAGATTTAGTGAAAAATGTAGTCAAAAATTGGACTGATCGAATGGACCATGCAACTCGTAGCTGTAGTGGACATATGGCGGATATCATATTCAAAAAATAAATGCCATGAAATTATCTACCAGATTAAAATAATAAAAAATCCTTTCAACAATATTTCTGTTTTGTATTATCATTTTAAGTTCTTAAGCTTTTAAAAAACACCCCATACAAGGTGGCGCAATATTAATCATTTTATCGTAAGATTTATAATTTTTCCAAATGGCGTCGTACGCCAATCGTATATGACACTTGTGAAATAAACAACTGATGCTTTCCATTTCAATTCAACCGGGCTACTCGGGTCATGTTCTTCGATTTCGATGTAACTTAAATATGTTGCTCTCTGGTCAAAATAATGAGACACGTATTTTTTTGTTCGCCCGAAAAAAATTTTTTTCAAGAGTTATCGGCAATTTTGTTTTTTGCCTCAAACTCGATTTTTTTTAATTATATAAGAAAAAAATTTTTTGAAATGCCCATAACTTAGTCAAAAATGAACCGATTTTAATAATTCTGGGTTCAAAATGATCGTAATTACTTACACAAGCGACTTCATGTAGAAACAATTGCAAAAAAGTAGTTGAAAATTTTTTATTTAGTAAAAAAGAAAAAAAAATTAAATTTTTTCAAAATTCAATATTTCAAAAAGTGCATTTTTTTTTTTTTTATAACTTTTTCCAAATCAAAAAAACATCTCAAACTTTAATTGAGCTGCATGCCTAGTAGCTAAAATGCGTTGTTTTTGAGTAATGAATTTTTGAGTAAACACCCTGTTTCGCACTTTTTGTTTTTTGCAAAATAAAAAATTTTCAACTACTTTTTTGCAACTATTTCTAAATGAAATCGCTCGTGTAAGTAATAACGATCATTTTGAACCCAAAACTATTAAAATCGGTTCATTTTTGACTAAGTTATGAGCAATTAAAAAAAATTTTCTTATATAGATTATTTCCATTTCAATTCAAAAGGGCTATTCGGGACATGTTCTTCGATTTCGATGTAACTCAAATATGTTGCTCTCTGGTCAAAATAATGAGACACGTACTTTTTTGTTCGCCCGAAAAAATTTTTTTTCAAGAATTATCGGCAATTTTGTTTTTCGGCTCAAAATCGATTTTTTTTAATTATATAAGAAAAAAATTTTTTGAAATACTCATAACTTAGTCAAAAATGAACCGATTTTAATAATTCTGGGTTCAAAATGATCGTAATTACTTACACGAGCGACTTCATGCAGAAACAATTGCAAAAAAGTAGTTGAAAATTTTTTATTTTGCAAAAAACAAAAAGTGCGAAACAGGGTGTTTACTCAAAAATTCATTACTCAAAAACAACGCATTTTAGCTACTAGGCATGCAGCTCAATTAAAGCTTGAGATGTTTTTTTGATTTGGAAAAAGTTATAAAAAAAAAAAAATGCACTTTTTGAAATATTGAATTTTGAAAAAATTTAAATTTTTTTTCTTTTTTACTAAATAAAAAATTTTCAACTACTTTTTTGCAATTGTTTCTACATGAAGTCGCTTGTGTAAGTAATTACGATCATTTTGAACCCAGAATTATTAAAATCGGTTCATTTTTGACTAAGTTATGGGCATTTCAAAAAATTTTTTTCTTATATAATTAAAAAAAATCGAGTTTGAGGCAAAAAACAAAATTGCCGATAACTCTTGAAAAAAATTTTTTTCGGGCGAACAAAAAAATACGTGTCTCATTATTTTGACCAGAGAGCAACATATTTAAGTTACATCGAAATCGAAGAACATGACCCGAGTAGCCCGGTTGAATTGAAATGGAAAGCATCAACTGCAATATACAGACAGACAATCAATGGAGTGAACAAAGGTCAAAATAAATATTTCCATCACTCAAACTAAAGTTTTTGTATTTAGTAAAATTGTTATTCAAAAACAAAATTGGATGATTAATTTTGCGCTACTTTATACTTCAGAGGATGGCTTATGATAATTTTTTCAGTGTAATTATAGACTAACTCAAAACGTTTTTTCTAATAGAGATCGCTTTCGGCG
The DNA here is from genome assembly GCF_027943255.1 of Anastrepha obliqua. Lineage (NCBI taxonomy): Eukaryota > Metazoa > Arthropoda > Insecta > Diptera > Tephritidae > Anastrepha > Anastrepha obliqua. The sequence continues at coordinate 39,700,351 of NC_072896.1, forward strand.
AGAAAGCTTCTCATAAAAAAGATCTGTCGTGCACAGACTATTTGTTACCACTTCTAATCTTTTTTTTTAATAGGCAATAAATTCAATCCCGCGTCTTTAAATATGAAATAACCCAAAAGACGGTGAACTATACTTGTTCAGGTTGAAGTCAGGGGAATCCACGGTGGAAGACTAAAACAGTTGAGACGTACGAATCGATTGCAAGAATTGAAGTGCGAATGACTAATCGGTGTATTACAAAGCTATGTAAAATTATCTTCTCTGGTAAAGCGAGTCATTAGAAGCCTCATGTTTGAAGCTTATTATATTCACAAAATTTAAATGGATACGTGTCTTTTGATATGTAAGTTTAATTTGGTTAATGTGAACCAATTGTTATGTGAAAAAAGTTATAATATTGTGAAAGTAACTTCGGCAGTAAAGTCCTTTCTCGACGAACAAAACTAACACTCTAAAAGACTCTCATCATGCCCGTCCTAAGATTCTGCGTAAGATTTTTGGACCTTTGCACGTTGGCAACGGCGAATATCGCAGGCGATGGAACGATGAGCTGTATGAGCTTTACGACGACATAGACATATCGCAGCGAATAAAGATGCAGCGGTTACGTTGGCTGGGTCATGTCGTCCGAATGGATACAAACGCTCCGGCTTTGAAAGTATTCGATGCGGTACCAGGGGAAGGACTTGGCTTCACTTGGTGTGTCCAATTGGCGCCGGTTAGCACGAGAAAGAAATGACTGGCGCGCTTTGTTTAACTCGCCCAAAATCGCGTAAGCGGTTATCGCGCCAATTAAGAAGAAGAAGAACTTCAGCCTCCATGCGATCCGAGTAAAAATTCAAAAATTAAGATTCAAATGAAATCATCAAACATCGGAAAACAAAAATATTAAAAGCAAAAGCCATAATTCTAAGTTATATACAGTTTTTAAATATAAGATAAAATATGTGCAAGAAAAAGAAATTTGTGAAACGATTAAATATGCTTGCTATTATTAAGGAAAACTTTTATTTTCTTACAGCTTAGCCAAAATTTAATTATTTTCTCATGACTTATCTTCCCATCTGCAACCACATCCGCGTTTTCTCGCTGAAAAAACAGTATTATAATATAATTAAATTCAAAATTTTTCTCTATTATTTTTCTCTCTTATTTGAACATAAATTCCTGCAAATTAAGTATATCACGACATTAAAGTAATTACGAACTGTTTTCGTTAGTTATTTTTGGCTCCTTATTTCTTGCATCCTAACATTTCATCTTTCAGCTGTTTATCAGTGCTCAGAATACTCAAACGAGTTCCTGGGTGCGCTCTCACATGAAATAAGAGGGTTCTAGTCATCTATGGTTCAAACCAAGGATGATAGATTACCAGGTATGGTCAAAAAAGAAAATGTGTGAACAGCTTCGACTGTCACGTCACCGGGGACGAGACAGCAGAATTCTGAGAGCTCATTTCAACCGTATTCCCACACTCGTCCATTGTTCGATGGCAACGAAGTAACATGAGCGGGGGCTGTGTTTATTTTTTTCCTATATCACCAACACAATCTCAGTTTTTTCGTAAATAAACCGCTGTCATGACCCTGGTTACGTCAGGATATCAGCTGATTCTTTCAAGCTGAGAGCCGGTTAACGGTCAGATATTGCCACACCTTTTGAATTGCTTTTCTCTATGGTTCAGACGACAACAAAGTAACACCCGTATTGGTTGCACTGATTTTTTTTCTATGTTACGAACACAATCTCGGTTTTTTCTTAAACAAACCGCTGTCAGAAAATCAGCTGATTATTTCAAATTCGCTGAGAGCCGGTTAACGGTCTGATATTAGCCACACCTCTGCATTCTTTTCACCATTTAATGAAGTGCTTAAACAGCCGTTTTAGTAGCTTTTTATGATTATGGTGTACTATTTTATTGTTGATCTTAGAGTTTCGTTTTCAAGTTTATATTAATTTAATTTTCAAACTATCAGCATTAAATCTCTTGTTTCAAACTAATAAAATGAATGAAAGAAAATGCAAATTCAATTAGCACCTAATTACAAATTTTATATTTTTATGACTATCATATTTTGCTAATGTAAGGGCATTGCAGTCGGAGATCGGAAGATTTTCAAGAAGTAATTAAATGACAATGCAATTGAAACTTCAATCATTTAATTACTGAGAAGTTTGAGTATACACTCGCTAGTCATTGGCAGTCATATGCGCTTTAACGTGCTTGGCACTCGTGCGTGATATTTTTATTTGGTCATAATTAAGCAAAAACTAATAAGCCAACTAACATAAATCATGCCGACGCATTTCGGTTTACGTTCATTACTTTTTATATCATTCAATTACTATTCTTATATGAACATAAATCGTCACTGAAAAGTCAGTGTCGTAGACAATTATTCTGCGATTTTTCACAATTAAATTTTGCTACTGCAACGGGTGTGGCTGTTGGTTTTTAATTAATTATTTTTTAGCTTTTTTTGTGGAACAGAATTTTCAGTAACTACGCTGCGAGCAATCAGTGCGTTAGCTTTTAAGCTAAAAGTATAGTTGAGAATTCAGAATTCATTAGTATAAAGTCCAAAATAGTTTTTTCCTTCTATGCATTAAAATGCATTCACATATTTTGTGGCACAGGTGTAACGACTACTTGAATGTTTCTATTAAATTTTACACAGCTGACAATAATAAAATAGCTTTATGCTGGGTACAGAAATATGTTATGTGTGTACTTACAATTCACCGGGTGACTTTTTTAGACTTTCGACACATATGTTGTACAAGCTTTCTTTCCTACGAAGGGCTTTTGGGGATTGGGCACACCTTACGCAAAGACGACAATGACATCGCAAAGATGGCCCTAGAATGGAATCCACAAGGCTCCAGAAGAAGAGGACGACCACGAACAACTTGGATGCGATCAACACACGCGGAATACAAATCAAGATATTCTTGGCATGAAATTCGAAAAAATTGCACAAGATCGCTCACGTTGGAGTGAGTTTCTGCTCTATGTTCTGATTAAGAGCGGTATTTCTTCATATAACTATATATATCATGTTCATGTAGAAACTATTTATTGTTAATTTGACAAGAGATATCAAGGAATAAAAGAAAAAAAAACAAAAAAAAAAATACCAGTCTAACGGTTAGACGCGATAGAAGTGAGTGGCTTATGATAGCTAAAATATGATACAAATGCTTTGGTTTCGATGTTGTCAACATATTTTTGAAATACCGCGTCAATTGTTGTTTTTGATCGTGTTGTCGATTCAGTGCGATTGTTACACATTTTTAAATTGAATGTTGTATTGAGAAAGTCAATTGAAGGAACCGCTGTGTCCAATGCAAAATTTACGTTAAAATCGCCACTTAAAATCATTGGAACTTTATCGTAATCTTTTCTAAGTATCCGCGATACTTTTGGTGTATACTTTATTAAATTTTCGTGAATGAATTCCGTGATGCTATTTATTGATTTTTTTTTCTGTCGATACTCACGACACTTTTCTGTATTATTTTTCGGCATAATTGCGGTAAATATTTAAAAATGAAAATATTTACGAATATAAAAATACACACGCGGTTGCTATTATATTATGAGCGTCCCCAGCAAAACCTGCGTAACCGAAACTCTAACACAATTACATTTTTTTGAATGTTACAAACACATATGCACGCAGGTTTTGCTGGGGCGTGACCGAAACTCTAACACAATTACACATATGCACTCGTATTTGTTTGAAAATCGACTTTTTTTTTTGGTTCTCCGTCACCTTTGGAAAATGTGTAAACAGTAAGCAAACTTTATTCATATATTTTTCCTCATTTTTGCATCAGTAAAATTAAACAAACGCCGTAGCCGAATGGGTTGGTGCGTGACTACTATTCAGAATTCACAGAGAGAACGTCAGTTCGAATCTCGGTGAAACCACCAAAATTAAGGAAAACTATTTTTCTAATAGCGTTCACCCCTCAGCAGGCAATGGCAAAACACCGAGTGTATTTCTGCCATGAAAAAAAGCTCCTCATAAACATATCATAAAATAAAATAAAATAACTGTATAAAAAAAATTTTTTTCTTGTGATTCGAACCAAGGATTTTGGATCGGAAGCTCACATTGCTAGCCGCTCGGCTATCGCGCCATGCTGTCGGCGCTGGCCTAAAAGTTATTTAGTTCGTCGCTACGTTTATATCAACATATAATATAACGCTTCGTAGCCAAGAATGTCGCTTTTTTCGTTTCACTTTTTCTCAAATCACTCCCAATGGTTCTAAAGAAGTTTTCACTTCAAAAAACTTCCATGTCGAACCTCTTTGGCCGACGATTCACTGCAAGAGTAAAATATTTTATTACACAAAAAAATTCTGATATCGGCTGGCCTGCCTCAGGGAAACGTTTTTGGTAAAACATTATATCTTTTGTTTGCATCTGATATTTCCATAAAAAGAAATGTATTGACTTCAACAATCGCGAATGAAACCGCATTTAAGTAGCGAAGCAAAAGAGCACAAAGAGGCATCAAAAGAGTTACAAACGGATTTAAAGCTTGTAGAGCAGTGGCTGGCGAAATATTGAATTAAGAAAATGTTAAAATATCACAGTTAACACGAAAGGCGCCCCCAATAGCTCAAGTCCATGCTGTCAGCCCAATACGACGAGGTGCTCTCGTACTTTTGCATAAAACACGAAAATGTATATTTGTCTCAAGAAAAGATAAATGCTGGCATTCCACAGCGAAGCATTTTGTGTCCTATGGTAAAGGGTTTCAAAAGTGTTATTTAGAATTGGATTGCGCTATCGAGTGATGATTAACGATTTTTCATGGCCGGAATTGGATGGTATTGATCTGGACAACGTTTATTTTCAACAAGACGGCGCTACGTGCCACAAAAGCAACGAAACCATTGATCTTTAACGGGAAAAGCTTCTGGACCGGGTTATCTCTCGAAGAGGTGATCGCAATTGGCCACCGAGATCTAGTGATTTCACAAATTGTGACTTTTTTCTTCGGGGCCACGTGAAAGAGAACGTCTACGCCAATAGCCCAGGGTCGATTCAAGACCTCAAAGATGGAATTCGTGAGGCTATCGAGGACATAGGGCAGCCACTTTGCAATTCGGTCATGGAAAATTTCATGAAAAGAATATTGTCTTGCAAGCGTGGTCGTGGTGGTCATTTGCGGCATACCTTCCTCTTTATAATGAAATAAACATCCGATCATTTATATTAAAAAAATTTCAAAACAACACCTCTGTTGGGAAAACCCTTTATATCTCCTATACTTGTATACCCACGACTTACCATCGGCAAATCAGCAAGTAACTGCAACATTTGCGGATGACTCCGCCGTACTTCCAGTCCATAACACCATCGAAAACGCAACGAATAAGCTACGAGAAGCTGATAATCTTATTGCTACATGGGCTAATAAATGGAGAGTAAAGCTAAACAAAAGTAAGTCAACAGATATATCGTTTCCCCTAAAAAATGCTACTAAATAAGCTACGAAATTAAATAAGCTAATTTGTCTCATTGGTAGACGCTCAATCCGCAACAAATTAATTATGTATGGGTTATGTAAAATTTTCTTTTTGAATCGGCTATAACAAACAAACTAATCAATATTTTTTCAAACTTTTTTTTTTATTGTGAAGATTGAACATTGTCATTTATGAATGAAAAATAATATCGTTCAAATGACTGCCACGACTGCCTTTACAGTAGGCCATTCGATCAACCCAATTTTTAAGCACATTTTCGATTGCTTGGGCTCCAATTTTATGAATGGCAACTTCGATTTCGTGTTTTAAAGCATAGTCTCTCTCTAAATCGTCTCTAGATGGTTCGCATAGCATTTGTCCTTAACGGCTCCCCACAAAAAATAGTCCAACGGGCTTAAATCACAGCTCCGAGGCGGTCAATTGATATCGGAATTCAAAAACGGTAGCCAAAAGTTCGAGTGTAACTTTGGCAGTGTGACAAGTTGCACCGTCCTGTTGAAACCAAATGTCGTCCATGTCATCCTCTTCAATTTTTGGAAACAACTCGTTGAGCATGTCACGGAAACGCTTTACTGTAACCGCGGGTCCCCTCTCGCTCATTTTCGAAAAAAATGGCCCGATGATGCTGCCAAACCAAAAACCGCACCAAACAGTGACTCGTTGTGGATGGATTTGTTTGTCTACAGTAACATGTGGATTTTCTGAGCCCCAAATCCGACAAATTTGCTTATTGACGTAGCCACCGATGTGAATATCAGAAAAGAAGAAGACTCACCACTTTGGAAATAGGTTTTCAATATTTTCCAATTTTGTTCAAGCGTATAGCGTCCCATTTCGTAAATGTCAAGCCTTTAAGTAAATTATGAACACATTTGACATACCATTTGTGTTACCATTCTCAAAAAAATAGGTGGTTCCAAAAGCAAACGCTATATGGCCCATCCTGTATATACTAAGACCGGTTTATTTACGACATACAATTGTTGAGATGCGCTAGTAAAACGTACACCCTCTCCAACGTCTGCAAAACAAAATTCTGCGGAGCATAGTAAAGGCGCCATACTATATAAGGAATAGTGATCTTCAGCCGGGACTGAAGTCACGAAGCAATTTGCCATAGTTCACAAAAAGCGACAAAAAAATCATGCCAACGTTGCAGCATCTGGCTTACTCCAGCTGAATCCTGAAAACGCGGAACGGTAGCAGACTTTATGGGGAGCGAGGGGCGATTGTTGTTAGAAAAACTTGTTTTTATAATTCGATTGTTCTTGCCCGGAGATTCCAACTTGAAAACTTTTGAATGGTAGTCACATACCATCCCATTGCGCTACGGCGGCCGCTAAAACATACTGATAGGTTAAAATTTAGTTTTAGGCGATTCAGTAACTAAAACTGAGTTCTTGAAAAAAAAAAAAAAATGCACCCGACCAATGTTTACAACTCGTGCAAATTTATTCCTTAAATAAGCTTTAGTAAAAAATGTTCAAATCAGAAGTAATCACTTTGCAAGTAAGCAAAATTGTTGAATTTGCAGCAGACTAAATCATGGGTGGATCAACCGAAAATAAATATCTCAATGCCGGAGGTAGCATGGCTCATAACTTTTCTATGTCGTACAGCGCCTCTCAATAAATCAGTCCGACAATTCCTTGCCTATGTCATGGGATTTGAGTACTGTAGACTATATTCTTAGGCTACATCAAGTCAATAGTCTTCGCAAAAAATCTAGCTACAATTAATAACTTGAAAGTCAATGTGTATTTAGTTCTTCTGGAAAAAGTGAAACAAAGTTGAATAGACCGGATGATCTGAATACATGGTCGAGATAGTAATATGCCTGAAACTCTGATGTCATATACCATACAATTTATAAGCTAATAACACAAAAATTTGAGATTTTCTAGATTGTATTAAAAAAAAACACCAGTTACAATACTTGTCCTATTTGTCACCATTTTGAATTACTTACTCATAGCAATTCAAAATCATATGTATGTATGTATGCAAGTGCGTTTTTAAACATTGCTAGTTTCTAGTGCTTGTGCACATAGTTCCATAATTATTTAATTACATACGTATATGTAAACATGCTGCAGAGCTTCCAGATGAATTATATGTACGTATTCAGTAATTCTACGGATTTGCTCTATGTTCTTGATATGTGGGGACATAATATCTTTTTGGCCACAAATTCATTAATTATCTACTTCTTCATATCAAATTGACGGTCAGCCATTCATTAAGCCATTCAATCTGTCTTTGAAAAATGAGTAAATTTTTGAAAAATCAATTTGTTGTTACTAAGTAGGAGGTGCCCGATTTATCTCTTGGTTGCATCCGGATACTTTGGATACCAAGCTCATATGGGTTCTGATCAAAGGAACATTGCAGAAAACTTGGCTGGTGAACTGGCTGGGCAGCATGTATCGATTAAAGTCTCAATTCTCGACTGTGGGAGGAAGGGAAGAGGGGGATATACTGGCCGGGAGCTGTATTTTAGGATCAATGCGGTGAGACTTGACATTAATTCAAATTCATTATGCTGCAGTTACTTGAAAGAATAGGTAGAACCATTTACTCCTTAGCTCTTATGCGTTCTCAGGACTAAAAGTTAGGCATTTTGAGGCTCACTGTTTGGCATGCCCACGGAAATACCAGATTTGGATACTCTCGATTGTTGAATTTGAGTCATCAGCACGAAGCGGTTACCATAGCCGTAAATAGTTATCGGTTGGTTAACCGCTCTTACCTGTAAATAAACCTAAATTTCCCTATAGTAGTGCATTGGAATTATGCTTCTTATCTTTGTGGGAAACCATCTAGCCATGTTATGAGTAATAACCATGTAATAAACTGACTGGCAATAGTAAAAATGAAATGGAATTTATCCATGTAGGGCTTTGCTAACTAAACTCAAGCTTGTGTGTGGGCTTCCAGTGAAACTTGTAAGTTAAGTGTAATGCCCCTTATGTCTTGTACTGAGAAATAAAAACTTTTAAGACTAAGTAAATAATCTAAATTCAATTTTTTAAATTCTCAGTTCATGAAGTCACTGGGAGGAATGTGAAATGCATAAGCGAACCACACCTATAAGGACTCCCATCATTGAAAACACTGGGTAATCCTCCAAAGTTAACAAGCTCAACACCGGTTAAAGGTTCTTAGACCTCCTGTAAGCCGCTATCTGAGTTTATATTAGGGAAGCAGAAATAGTCGCTGGTGGCGATGTCGGTGCTATATATACTTGTAGATAGGTTCAGTAATTTCGGAATACCTGGTATTACTAATCTCGAGATCGATTTTCGATTTGTCGTGAGGCAAAAAAAAATATTGTTTGCACAAATGCAACAAACAAAAATTCGTCAAATATGATATTTGGCCACTTTACCTCATTTTGCTAAAGAATCTAATGATGGAAATTAAAAATGTCAAATATTTGTTTAGCTCAAAGCCGTAGTCGGTCCATTGCATATTGCATTGGTGCATTAAATGCACTACTGATTGTTCAATAAATTTTACGGTTCGACAAGATAGGGCATTGCTACTAGCCAAATTTTTTATTTGTTATGTTGGTATACTCTTTACATGGACGTATGTAAAGTTTCATTTCAATCTGTAAATAGATTCTTTGTTTATAAGCCATTTAGTATCGACGTGTTATAATATTTTTTACAATGGAAAAAATTAGTATAGGCAGTGATTACAGTTTTATTTTTGGAAGGTTTAAAAGCTAAGAAAATTTATTTATTTATTTATTTATTTTTTATTTATTTTTTATCAATTTGAAAACTTTTCATTATCAATTAGAGCAGTAGAAAGATGGGTTGCTGAATTTAAACGTGGCCGTACAAACCTTGAAGACGATCCACGTCAAGGACGTCCAAAAACAGAAACAGTAACCAGAAAATCGTCGAGTGACAAAAAGAGATTTAGTAGAAGCGTTAGACATCTCATTGGGCAGTATAGGCAATATTTTAAATGAGGTATTGGTTTTCAGAAAGCTGGATGCACAATGGGTGCAGCATTCACTACCAATGAAACAAAAACACATTCAAGTGCAACTTTTTCAGCAACCCTTAGAACGTTTTGAAAATAATGAAGTGGATTTTGTGCGTCGATTCATCAGTATGGATGAGACTTAAGTCTATCATCATGCTACATTATCAAAACAAGAGGGTTAAGAGTGGTGTGAACCTGGTTCTTCAGGTCCGAAAGGAGTTCGTGTACAGAAATCGATCCAGAAGGTATTAGCATCAGTTTGGATACGAAAGGAATTCTGTTTGTGTATTACTTGCAAACTAAAAAATAAAGAAATTTTGAATACTAATGTAACCTTTTAGACCAGCTGAACGAAGTTTGTAAAAGAAAAAAATGTATTTTTCATCAGGACAATGCACCGTGTCACAAGAGCATTTTGACAATGGCTCATTTCCATGAATTAAAGTTCGAATTGTTGGAGCATCCACCGTTTTAACCAGATTTGACCCATAGCGATTTCTATCTGTTTCTAGACCTACACAAATACAAGCGTGGAAGGCGTCTTTCATCAAATGATGACGTCATAGCAGCTGTTGAAGCGTATTTTGCAGCCCTTCCAGATTCTCACTTTAGGAATGGAATTCATAACTTTTAATCTCGTTGGAACAAGTGTATTGATGTTCAGGGAGACTATATTAAGTAATAAAGAGTATTCCAAACTATAAAATTGTGTATTTCTTATCAAACCACAAATCTTATTAAACAATCTAGTACTTCGACTTAAAGAAAAAACTTCTACGACTAGTGTTAATAGACTGAAAACTTCTTTCCAAGATATCTGCTGAGAGAATAATATATGACTCGTTTTTAGAAGATTTTTACAAATTATGTGGCTAACGGTCGCTCGCGGGCACAAATTAATTAAATTAATCTGCGAAATCTGCGAAATAATAATGCGAAAACGATTCGCCTTATTATGCATTAAGAGAGAGCAAAAATTTATATTCTACCAGTTTAATTAGGCCACCCTGTGTATTATTTTAACAGTGCGTAGATATCGATCGGTCTGAATGTGAATGTGAATGTCTTTTTAATTGTGTTGAATACTCGTACCTCGAGGGACTCGCAAATTCATCAGCCAGTCTAATGTGACCGTCAAATTAACAAATTGCTCACTTTCAAGTGGCCAAGCAAACACAACTAACGCATTCGTAGAAAACCGCAAATGATAAAATTGAAAATGACAAATGAAATCAAAAATTTGCTTAATTTATACGAATGAAATTTGAGTAGTCGTGTTTGTAGTTGCACTTGTTGTTGTTGTGCTGCTGCTGCAGCTATTGGAATTTGTGCTTTTGTTAATGACAGCGACAGCTACAATTTGTAAGCCACTTTTATCGCGATTTAATGTTTCTTATAGGCAGCTTTGGCACGAACACATGCATACATACTTACATGGAAACATACATACATACATACATACATTTACGCAATGTAGAATAGAATTGCGTAATGAACTGTGTTAAATCTATCACAAAATGGCAATTAAAATAAATAAAAACGCAGTAAAAAATTATAAAACAAATTATTTTGTAAGTAAATAAATTTTTTAATTTGGATTTTTTCTATTTTCTGTTATCGACGCATGCGTCACTTCTATAAAGAGTACGTGCTCGTATTTCAATTTACCACATTTAGCGCCATTCACTGCCCAATTATATTCGATACACTAATTTATCTCAAGTAGTAATGGGCAAAAACTTTGGCAGTGCAAAAATAAATTTGGCTAAACATGTAGACTGAATGGAACTGCAAACACTAATTTAGTTATTCAAGTGCGAATCTTTGGAGTTATTTGTGTTGAACAGCATACTTCATAAAAGTTTGCATACCAAAGAGACAAAAAATTGCATATGTGTACATATATACATTCAATGTACATATATATACCAGGTGGCGCAAAATTAATCGCCATATTGAAAGTTTTGTGTTTTATTTACAAGAGTAACAATCATAAATAACTAATATATTAAATTTAAACTTATGATTTTCTGAACTAAAGTAGCTATATATACATACATATATAATATAATAGGCGTTTACACTCTTTTTGGGTGTTTGGCTGCGCTCCTCCTCCTATATGTGACGTGCGTCCTGAAGTTGCTCCACAAATGGAGCGATCTATACCAGGTAGATGCCTATGAAATGAGACTTTCTTTTCAATTTCAAACGTTTATTAATAAAAAATGGTTACACATTTAATCTTCAAAATAATAGCCATCGCTAGCGACACATTTTTCCCACCTCCCAGGCAATTTGTGGATGCCGCGCCAAAAAAATTGACCGTCTTTGGCCGCAAACCAATCATCGAGCCATTTTTTGGCTTCTTCGTGAGAATTGAAGCGCTGCTCGGAAAATGCGAGGAACAAATGATAATCGGAAGGTGCCAAGTCTGGTGAGTGCCGCATGCATCAGCGGTTCCCAATCGTACGTCCCACAGTGCGGCCGATTCCCGAAAAGCTGGCCAAAACTCAAAAAATTAAGTAATTGATTCAAAATTTCTTACTCGGGGGTTGTCGGGGTCGCTGATTACGAATTTGATCTTAAAATTTTGAAAATCCACCCCTTTCCACACCTATTGGCCACCCCCTCACGTGAAATAGCGTATATTCTAGAACATAATCAAGATGCATGTTAATTTATGTTTTCAGGGACGCTGATTACGAATTTGATCTTAAAATTTTGAAAATCCACCCCCTCCCACCCCTATTGGCCACCCCCTCACGTGAAATAGCGGGTATTCAAGAACATAATCAAGATGCATGTAAATTTATAGGTTTTCGGGGTCGCAAGGTAGCAAGTGGTAGCAGCTGAATCTTGTTTTATTCAGTAACTATTACTTTTTTGAGTAACCTTTAATAGGTTTTAAAGCAGTATATGACGGGGTTGTATTACTATACAGTTTGAAAACTCAAATTTTATAAAAAAAATTGCAAAAAATGTATCTACGTATTGCTGCAGCTAAAAATTCTGTGTCGAGGTATTGATATGTACTAAAGATTTCTCGTATTTTACTAACCTTCCGAAGATGATTCCATTTGGTTTTGTTCAATTTACTCCATTACAAAATTTTTCAAATGTGTACAACTTTCACTATTCATCGACAGTAATACGATGCTCAAACGAAGGCCACGTTGCGACCGAAAATACAGAGGATACTTAGGGTACAGGACGTTGCTATGAACGGTTTTCACTACTCAAGGCATTACTGTAGCCAACCCAAAGACAAAAAAAACTCTATCTAGAAACTTCTTTTTTCGACTTTTGGCCAGCTTTTTGGGAATCGGCCGCACTGTGCGTCCCCACCAATTCCCGGGTCGCTCTTGTTCGATGTGGCTTGTGGCCGCTGTTTTTGGCTTGTGGCCGGGCGGCCCATACGATCGTTTACGCTTGGGATTGGAGAAATACACCCATTTTTCATCACCCGTAACGATTCGATGCAAAAAAGACTTCCTTTTGAACTGGGAGAGCATCATCTTCATCCAGCAATGCTTGCAATGCGGCGTCCTCAAACTTTTTCGGTGGCCGGCCACGGTCCTCGTTCTCCACGCTAAAATCACCACTTCGGAATTTTTCAAACCACCTGAAGCACTGTGCTCTACTTAGAGCATGCTTTTATAAGCATTTGATGAGCTTGAGAAGCGTTTTTCTAACAATGAACTGAATATTGTTGACAGATGACAGACGGAAAAAACAAGACATTTGGGAAGGTTTAAAAATACTCCCAGTAGTTTTAAGCTGACTCCGAACGGCTAATGTTTTTTTATGAGTAGCTTTTCCATGGCAGAAATACATTCGAAGGTTTGCCATTGCCTGCCGAGGGGCGCTGTTATTTGAAAAAACGTTTTCTTAATTTTGGTGTTTGCAACCTACGCTCTCCGAATGGTAGACACGCACCAACCTGTTCGGCTACGGTGGCTGCCGTTCTTACTTACATACTCATGTTTATTGAGGTGAGTTTAAAGGTAAGGTAGAAGGAATGATGGTAGAGGGGCAGAATTTTTTTACGGTGAGTGTTAGGATTTAGCTGATATGAATTGTAACGCTTGTTCAGAGCTTGCTGGGGTCTGGTTTCTGAAATAAACTTACAAATTAAGTTAATACTATTAATATCTGTTTTTTTTTTTAAATAAATCGGTGGGCTTCCAGTTACGAAATATCGCAGCACTACATTCCGATCTGAAAATCAGAAAAGACGAAGAAGACTCACCACTTTGGAAATAGGTTTTCAATATTTCCCAATTTTGTTCAAGCGTATTGCGTCCCATTTCGTAAATGGCAAACCTTTAAGTAAATTATGAACACACATATATGGCCCACCCGTACTTATATATATATAGAAGAAGAATTTAAGAATAAATATATTATATATGGGTAAAGATCTAACATGAAAGAGTCGTGGTTTTTATAGCAAAAATTTACATTTATAGCGAAATTTATTTGATTAATTAATTAGTCTATGAACAGAAAATTCTTCTTGTTCAGGAAGACGACCAAGGAATGACTGATTTACGGTTGTGTTAACCGATTCAGCTATAAAAAATGTAATTATATCCATAAATTGAGTTAGCAATTGTATATGGTGCTCCAATACATTAATATGCTTGTAGAATAGTAAAATATACTCCTAATAATACTGTAAAAAATATCATTGTGTAGCTTGAGATTAAGTTCATCAAGTGGTTAATATTAAGGTCTGCCGAACCAAATAAATGAGAGCCAAAACACCTAAATCTTGTCTCTGCCAGAGCAGGGCATCTAAGCAGAACCTGCTGAAATAATTCCACCTCATCTTTCATACAGCTGACATAAAAGGAATCGAAGTAAAGCCAACTCTCCCACCATGCATCGTTAAGTGCTTCCAAACAATTGTAATTTTTGGCACAGCGCTTTTTCAGTGCTACCAACGTATATTTATTTATACCAGTTGCTCCATCTATGCGCTGGTTGTTAACACTTGGCGAATCGAAGACTACTACTTATATTAATAAGTTCCAAGAGTAACGATATTTCAAATATAGAGTCTGTCTAAGGGAAGCTTGACCGCCATAATTTAGAAACTACATATTTGACCAACTCGATTCTAACGAGCTGCATTGTATTTATTTATTTATTTATATTAAACGCATAATAAAATTAATAATAAATTTAATAAAATGTATAGTCACCACCAATAGCTATATTGACTTCACATCTTCGAATCGTACTTTGTGTTAATATCTGCGCAAGTTGTGGAGGTTATCAACTCCAAATCATACTAATTTGCTTGATAAACGTTTGACCAACAATATTTGTTTTCCCTGAGTTTTTGGTTAACTATTGCCCAAACATTTTCAATAGCGTTGGCATCATGCGACTGTGAAGGCCAATTCAGCATTTTCGTTGCTTTTTACTGCTTTCACACTACACACCTTCGGCTTTTATGCTTGGGATCGTTGTTTTCTTCTAACATCCAAGATTGGCTGGTTCTTCCAAACATTGTCGCAGCTGACAGCAATAATGCTTTTTGGTAAATTTTATTCGTCAAAACTAAACCTATTTCAGAGAAAGATATTCAAACACTAAACGAACCTAACATTAACCTAACCTTGTCGATTATCATCAGTACACCAGGACCGTTGTATACAATTATTCATCGAAAAAATCTTCCGCGAATATTGTATTACGTTTGCTCAATTCCGTTCTGAATTTGCTTTGTCCCATGCAAGTATTTTTTCAATGTGTGAAAATGAGCGCAGCGGTTTTTGTAATGTTCCCCGGAATTTGAGACCTTCTTCACCGAAACGACCTCGAATCGTGTCGTTGGATACATTAACACCACTTTTTCTTAGATCCGCTTCAGTTTCACGTAACGATAAGTTCGGCTTTGTCCCAAACAAATCAACGATCTTCGAATGCTGCTTTGGAGAGGTTTTTTTGTTTTAGGCCTCGCCCGGGCAAGTCGTTAACGTTTTTAACTTCGCTATACCGTTGAACTCATTTATTTCTGAACGCCTTCGACTTCTTCAAATATTTTGATGCAGATGCAGATACAATTTTTGTACATTTGGGTGTGTACATAGCAACACTGCTTCAAATACTTTTTTATAAACATAAATTATTTTGTAAGGACAACGTACGCTTTCCATACAAATCTTACAAATTGCATAATGGGTATTGCGAAAAGGATAATCCTTTTTCGCAGCATCGAACTTTCTTTATAAGGGAACTCTCAAGTTTAAATTTTGATAATCACGCTTCTATTAGACGGACTGTATTAAAAATGGGCACGTCACATAGCGACGGGAAAATAAAAGCTAAAAAATGATTAATTACTACATAACCCAATGGATGTCTTTATACTTTTAACACAACAAGAAGTTTAAATACCATATTCGACGGACCCATCTGGCAACCCTGTGTCTTTTGACAGAAACGTCAGATCGGTTAATGACATACCGCGTTGGAAGCGTTAGTCTAAGCAAATTTTTACCATGGAACAGTACACGCCACGCGAGCGCTCCCAAATTGTTGAAATTTACATTCAACAAAAGAAGTCAATTGTGAAAACTCAACGTGCGTATAAGAAATTAAATAATGTAAAAAGTGCGCCTTCTAAGAACACCATTAAACGATTGTACGAAAGGTTTTCGACTGGTGATGCTCTTTCTAATCCAAGGAGGCCAAATCAAAACCGACCAAGGCGATCGGATGGGAATATTGCTCTTGTACGGGCCAGTGTTGAGACGTCGCCAAGAACATCCCAAAATCGCCGTTCTCAGCAGTTGGGCATTGCTCGGATCACTTTACAATGAATTATCCGCATTGATTTGCATTTATTTCCGTATGATTCAATTGACGAAAAGATTATTGCCTGCGGACAAGCCTCGTCGATTGGAATGGGCACAAAGAGTTATCGAAATGGCTGAAGATGACGAGCAATTTTGGAACAAAATCATCATGCCCGATGAGGCTCATTTCTTATTGAATGGGACGGTATTTACGTATTTACGCCACTGAAAATCCTCCCGAAATTCAAGAGGTACCTCTTTACGACGAAAAAGTCACTGTTTGGTGCGGCGTTAGTCCGAAAACGATTATTGGGCCGTTTTGCTTCGAAAATGAAGATGGTCAAGCTGCTACCGTCAATCAGGAGCGTTATCGCGATATGATAACCACCTTTGTGATGCCAATTATTCGTCGAAAGCGTATGAGGCAGTTCTCGTTTCAACAAGACGGCGCTCCACCACAACAAGCTCGCCCCACAATCGATTTTTTGAAGAAATTGTTTCCTCGTCGTTTGATGTCGAAAAATGGCGATTTTAACTGGCCACCGCGTTCGCCCGATTTAACGCCACCTGACTTCTTCTTGTGGGGATATTCAAAATCAAAGGTTTATATTAATAAGCCAAAGACCATAGAAGAGCTCAAGAACAACATCCGTGAGGAAATAGCTGCTTTTCCAGCCGAAATGTTAGATAAAACTATGGAAAATGCTGCAAAACGGGCACAATACGCCGTACAGGCTCAAGGCGGCCATTTGAGAGATATCATATTCAAAAAGTGATGTCAACAAATCTACTTGAACCAAATAAAATGATTATTATCGTCAACATCAAAAAAATTCTGTTTTTCTTTGATTAAAAAAAAAAACACATGTGTCCGTCGAATATGGGCAACCCAGTATAGTCGGTTTTGCTATTGGACCAACGGGCAAAATTAAAACTTTTATTCAACTTTTGCTGAGATGGATCATTAACCAGAGTCTATTAATGATTAATGAATTAAGTAATGGAATATAACAAAGAAATTTAAAACTCAATAAGTAGAAAGTTCTAAATCGACTTGAACTTGTTTTGAAGAAGCTTCGCAGATATGCAGGTGGCCACATAGTTTAAAGGCAATGCAAATAACTAAAAACTAAAAACAAAATACCATCTGATGATCTGTGCCTATTTACTTTTAATTTATTTTATGTTTCGTTTTGACATCAATTCAACAATTATAAATTATCACCTGAATGTTTTTATTATTATTCCTCTTATTCATTTTCGACTATCAATTTTTTCAAGTAAATTAGACACAAAGAAGCAAAATAAAATGTTTCTTAAATTTAGAAAAATATTAAGATCCGGTATCCACATTTTGGTTTTTTTTGTAAGACTATCGTCAAAAATCAGTTGCCGGTTGTTGACTTTTATAGAACTTCCTTTCAGCAAAAGTTAATGAAAAATGGGAAAATAAA
Organism: Anastrepha obliqua; assembly: GCF_027943255.1. Taxonomy (NCBI): domain Eukaryota; kingdom Metazoa; phylum Arthropoda; class Insecta; order Diptera; family Tephritidae; genus Anastrepha; species Anastrepha obliqua. Next base: position 39,718,119 of record NC_072896.1, read on the forward strand.
CCAAATAAAAATTTCTCATCTCATCTCAAATTAATAAATGCTTTTTTTAATAGAAATAAAAAATGAGATGAAATAAAAAAGTGAAGGGGAATCGCACAACAAATGATAGTAAATCCATATTGCCGACTGCCGCTTACTTTCCACAAACTCAACTTAAACGTAGGTGAGCTTAACAACTCGAGTTTGACCGGTAGTGGCAGGGGGAATCCAAAAAGAAAACGAAAATAGAAAAAATTGAGAAGAATTAAGGCTGATGATGCTTTCAGTGGGCTACTGTAGGTTGATACGCTTCATTTGCATAGTAGATAAACGCCTTTCCTACCTGTTTCTTATACAAGATGAACAATATGAACGTGCAATGAGTTTTTTCGTCTTTTTTTTCTTGTTTTGTTTTGGTTTTTTATTAGAAAATCAGAATATTGTTTCAAACATGCAAATGCAAAATATTTCCATTATAAGCATTCGGAGAAAGATAAAATAAAAAACTCTTATGACCAAACGCACGTCCGGAGTTGAAGCAGTTTGCTTGTGTGTAGCCTGATTGCACACTACAGCTATGCTAAATTCTTTTGTACTTACACATAAAGGGTGTCCGATGACAGAATAATGAATTAAATGCTTATTAAAAAAATACTTACTATAAAAATTTATTTCAATAACTATTACAAAGTAATATAAATTAATTTTTTTTTTTTAATTATTTCCTCTCCTTGACCGTTACGTCGGATACACTGGCCTGGCCTCCCTACTCCGTGCCACTTGCTCGAAAAGTGATATCTTTAGCCTCGGGAACGATAATTTTTTTGTTCGGATTGCAATAACTGGAAATTTTGCTGCTCCACACTTCGATTCAAATGAAAATTGGCTTGATCAATCCAAATGATAGTGCTAACCATGTCAAGTCGCTCTGCTATGGTCTCTCACAAATTTTTACGCAAATTGTAGCGACAAGTTCAATCTTTTCAATGGCTTTCGCACCTATAAACGAATAAAATCTTTACTTGGGGCATCACGTTACCGTCGAGTTTTGGAACGTGAACAAGTGAAGAAAATCAATGCCTTGAAATGCGTTTCCATTGTGAACGCACGTTGTTCATCCGTCCATTGAGACATGGTGAGTAAATAACGCGCCCGAACTACGAAGCTAACGCGGCCCCTCCCCGCTCATATGCCTAGTGGTTAGGAAGGATCTATAAATATATAACTTAATTCTGCCACCGGACACCCATTAATGGCAATTATCCGCACCAGGTTGGTTGTGTATGCTAACTAGCTAAGGACCCCTCAGACTGCATGATTTTACATTAAAAAATACGAGTAGCGGGAAATCGGTCAATGAAGCACAAAATATTTGTTATTCATTCAAATTTATTGTAAAGTAAGACCCTTCCGAAAGAATACACTTATGACAGCGAATAATACATCTTCAAACTAATATTCCTGTACCGACTTTAGTTTTGACCGCGAATTCTTTTTTATGCCTTCGATTCTCGATCCGAACGGGTGCTTCATTGTGGTAATTTGTCTTTCAGATAGAGAAAAAAATTAGTCAGTTTGCAATTTTAGTTGTATACGGTGATTTTTCGATAATAATTGTTTGAAATCCTTGCCAGAAATTTGTTCATAATGATTGCTTTGTGCGATGGTGTGTTGTTTTGCCGCAAAATCCAGATAATATTGTATGCTTGGGAACTTGGACAACGCTTTTAAACGGTCTTTTGATATGATCAATTGCCGACATTTTGTTGAAATTTGTGGTGCTAAACAAGAAGCATAAATAAAATAAGACTATTAACAAGATTTTAGAAGGTTAATGAAAACATCATTAGGCAAAGAAAAATTAACCCCGGTGACATTGAGTTCAAACGATAAGGTCTGGTTGAACTCATTAAGGGAGCGAGCAATTGGAATTTATTTTTTACTTTCTAGAGGATTGAGATTTAAAAGAAGTGAAAGCAAGAAACGTGTAAGATTTAAAAATGAGAAAGCCATTGTGATTACTGAATGTAAACTTCGTACCAAAAATAACACCGAGGTTTTTTATTTGATCAACAATAACACAGGCCGACAAAATTTAACCAACATTCAGACCCAGAAACCAGACTATATATTTCTGAAGGTTTATGATGCGCTGAATCCCAATCTGACCTCAGAATTGCTCTATCAGCTCTGGTTTTGGAGATATCCTAACCTAAAAGTGCAAAAAACACCGTTTTTGTCCATATTTGAGGTTATGTAGCCTTGCAGATGTTTTCCTTCACCAAAATTAAAGGATGGCATCTTTAAATACAATCCTTCTTTTTTCAAATGGCGTTGAGTTTGCTCAAATATCATTTTTTTTTTTCGCTGAGATATCGCATTTTGAAATTTTCATGTTTCTAAATTTTCCTACACCTGAAAATCGATTGAGATAACATAGACATGATATAGTCGATTACTAATTTCCTTGAATTCAGTCTTATTTTTCTTAAAATTTTGTCTCACACCATAAGTGTGCTGACTCAACACAGCCCTACACTATCTAACCTTTGGGTACCGAGTCACACACAGCCCTAACCCCTAGAAACCACCCCTATCATACCGCAAGCAGGCAATTTAGAAACATGAAAATTTCAAAATGCGATATCTCAGCGAAAAAAATGATATTTGAGCAAACTCAACGCCATTTGAAAATTTCAAAATGCGATATCTCAGCGAAAAAAAATGATATTTGAGCAAACTCAACGCCATTTGAAAAAAGAAGGCTTGTATTTAAAGATGCCATCCTTTAATTTTGGTGAAAGAAAACATCTGCAAGGCTGCATAACCTCAAATATGGGCAAAAACGGTGTTTTTTGCACTTTTAGGTTAGGATATCTCGAAAACCAGAGCCGATAGAGCAATTTTGAGGCCAGATTTCGATTCATCGCATCAAAATCCTTCGAAAATATATAGTCCGGTTTCTGGATCTGAGATGCTGTCGGCCTGTGTAATTACATGAGGCTGATCATTAACCAATGTGATCCCTTCTACAGGGTGGGCCATAAAGCGTTGCTTTTTGAACCACCTATTTTTTTGAGAATGGTAACACAAATGACATGTCAAATGTGTTCATAATTTACATAAAGGTTTGCCATTTACGAAATGGGACGCTATACGCTTGAACAAAACTGGAAAATATTGAAAACCTATTTCCAAAGTGGTGAGTCTTCTTCTTCTTTTTTGATTTTCACATCGGTGGCTACGTCAATAAGCAGGATTGTCGGATTTGGAGCTCAGAAAATCCACACGTTACTGTAGAGAAGCAAATGCAAAAATTGAAGAGGATGGCAAGGACGACATTTGGTTTCAACAGCACGGTGCAACTTGTTACACTGCCAAAGTTACACTCGAACTTTTAGCTACCGTTTTTGAAAACCGAATAATCAGCCGAAATTCCAATATCAATTGACCGCCTCGGAGCTGCGATTTAAGCCCGTTGGCCTATTTTTGTGGGGAGCCGTCAAGGACAAATGCTGTGCGAACCATCCAGAGACGATGGATGCTTTAAAACACGAAATCGAAGTTGCCATTCATGAAATTGGAGCCCAAACAATCGGAAATGTGCTTAAAAATTGGGTTGATCGAATGGCCTACTGTAAAGCCAGTCGTGGCAGTCATTTGAACGATATTATTTTTCGTTCATAAATGACAATGTTCAAGCTTCAAAATAAAAAAAAAATTTCAAAATGTATTGATTAGTTTTTTTTTATAGCCGATTCAAAGAGCAAAATTTTACTTGACCCACCCTCTATTTAATATAACGGGGAGTTCTTCAATGAGTAAATTTAATTTATTATTGAATACTACGAATTGTGTGGAATGAGAATGCGTGAAAAGGTCAAAAGCAGCTATAAAATTATAAACGACTTTATTATTTCTGTGTTGTTCTAATAGTTGAGAATACACCCACATTTGTGTCAGCAAGAAAATCCCACAAAAATTATCGACATCATGCGGATATAACTAATGTACGCATACTGCAGCACTCAAACAATACCACTTAAAAAAAATATTTGTAAATAAATTCCATTAAAAAAGAACGAAAATACGTCATAGGAAACACCTAAAGTTCATTTACTCCGGCCTAGTCATATATTTCACATACCTACATACGAGTATATGCGCTGCCTGCGCGCTTTATTGTATTTTATGTTGCCAATCAACGCTTACATTCCGTCATCAATTTAATTTAGTTTCAGTTCCGGCTGAGTAATTGCACACACGATCTCCGCAAACACAATGAATTCTCGTATGGGATTGTGTAATCAGAATGAATGATGATATGAGATGTCGACACATTAAGTGGTAGATGAATGAATCAGATGGTACGAATGGCATGATATGCCGTGAAATAGTAGAAAATACTGTGGATAGGAGTTTTATTAAAAACAAAACCATAACGTGAAATAAAAAAGTTAGTTAAATAAGTGTCAAAGTTCGACAAAATCGTCAAAGTTATAGTGCAATGATTATCGTATTTATAATTCTGAGATTTTTTGAAATCTATTTACATTTGACACTTGTGAATTAGATAGTTGCAGTGTACAAATAGACAAGCAATGGAGCGCGTAAAGTCAAAATAAAGATTTCCATAACCCATAATCATTTTTTTAGTTATTAAAAAAGTTATTTAAAAACAAGAATCGAGGATTAATTTTGCACCACCTTGTATAAAACTCGCATCATCTTTGCCGCATTAATAGACTTCAACGAATTCAAAGGAATTTTTTCCGTATCGCTTTGAATTCACGTAATTTTGCCAAGATGTGCACCATAAATGCATACTTCACAAAGTAGAAGGAGTGTTCTTCACTCCGTTATATCTTTGATACCATCAGTGGGGTAATCGACTGTCAATTTCTTTTTTTACTTTGGCTTTCCACCAAAAAACCTCTTTCTGGTTCAAGTTAGTACGTCTTATGCCTCTTGTGCTCCGATAGACTGAACACTGAAAGAATTTAATAAAGCTTGAAATTCTTTGGCTTTTGATTCGTTATGTCATAAACAAACTTCTAAGTTGTGACTAAATGAGTTATGAGAGACAAGTGACTTCTATACAAATAGAAACGACAGGAGCTTTGTTCTGATAACTTCGAGTTTTTTTTATTAAAAATCGTCCCCTCTTGCCCTGATGCACTGTGCTTTTCGAAAGAGTGTTTTAGGTCATTGACCGGTATGTCCTTCAGGATGTCGGTACAAGCCGTTTGGATAGCCTCTACGGACGCAAAACGTTTTCCTTTATGGTCAAATGCAATTTTCTGAATAAGTAGAAGTCACAAGGAGCCATATCAGGTGAATACGGTGAGTGATTGATGGTTAAAATGCGATTTCTAGTCAAAAAGACAGTCACAAGAGTGGATCGCCCTGAAATACATACTTCCTTCTTCGCGGTATTCAGGGCGAATTCGACAAATGCGTAGCAACAAACGCTACAAAACGCCAAGAAAAAAAATTGTATTAATGGTTTCGCCCGTTGGCACGAACTCCTTGTGGACAATTGCCTTGGAATCGTAAAAACAAAGAGCATCGACTTATTTTTGACTTCTCCAAATGCGATTTTCTGGGTGGTGGCTCGTCTGGGGTCTTTCATTCGGCACTTTGACGCTTAGTTTCAGATTCATATTGAAAACACCACGTTTCATCATTAGTTCAAATGTAAAGAAAGTTCTTATCTTTTCTCGCCTCTTTAATGAAGTATTTCGAATGTTGAATTATGAGCAATTTTTGGTCCTCAGTTAACTTGTGCGGAAGGAAACGTGTAACCTTTCGTAAGTCCTAAAGATCAATTAAAATGCGATAAACTGATGTTTTGGAGATATTCAACTCCGATTCCATGAATTTCAACGATGATTTCGGTTCATTTTTTATAAATTTACGAACAATTTCTATGGAGTTTTCGGGGATTACTGATTTTGGGCGTCCCGTATGTTCATTGTCATTTATGCCCTCACACCACTCATAAACTTTGGCACGAGATGGACGATCATCGCTATACATTTTTTTTATCCATTCAAATGTTTCGGTAAACATTTTACCTCTTACTCTTTGTTCGAAGCTCATTTTTGTACCGATGACACAAACATACTGACAATTTTTAGATGCAATACCTTCGCTTCCACTGAACCTAATGGCACCAAGCTTTCACTGGAAGTCGGCTAGGATGTAACTTCCAACGCATTAACTCATTAAAAGGATGGAGCCATCAAAAACATTTTTATGACGCCAGTCTTATTTATTTTGAACTTCACCTTGTAGAAGTGCAAGAGCAATTATCAGTAATCTTTAAGAAATTTTGCATTTCCACAGTTGCTAAGAATAAATAAACAAAAATATGTTAATAAATATATTGCAAGTCAAATTCATTTTAAAACAAGCGAATTTTATAAAGCTCTTTTGAATAGGTTCTATCCTTTTCGAATAAGTACCATAGTGCGGATTTCAGATTATAGAGACGTATTCCAGTTTGGACCTAACAAAAGCATTATAAAGAAGCTTTTCTATGTAAGAGTCTTTAATTTAAAACTACGTACCTCAAGAACTTATATTGGGTCCTTTTCTCTTTACTGCTTTCATTAACAACATAGTTCACGTGTTCCATTTCTTGTCTATTTGTTTCGATGGAGTGATTAATTTTGGACCACTTTGTATAATGAAGAAATATCGATATCATCCAACATTTAAAATTTAAGCAAATTTGTAGCTGTTTTTTAATTATTTACTGTTATATGAATGGATGGCGCAGTTATTCTTCGCTTAGTGCGTTTTATTTAAATTAACTGCGGAAGATTTGTTCTAACGAATGTCCCGAGTTCGTCAGAATCATAGTGTGTTTCTCGTTGCAAATCACGATCGAAAAGGTTGTTTGCAGGTTGGTTTGAAGCAGGCATTCCCAGTTGCACCAGCGCCTTATTAGCGATTGTCAACCATATGTCTTCAATTAAAATCTATGTTACATCTATGAACATGTCATATACGTTTCTTCTGTGCAAAAATACATGGTCATACTAATTTTTATGACAATCGGTTGAACGGGGCAGAAGTTGCTACTCTGCAGCGCCACCTGTTGGCGGGTGGCATCAATGAGCATATTCTATGAACCTTCTCCGTAGAAAAATACATATATGTACCAATTTTTATAATAATCGGTTCAGTAGTTTTTGAGTTCATCGATGACATACGGACAAACATTCATTTTTATATATAAGAAGATTATTACTTATATAATAACTTAATCGGCTTCTAAGTTCAATTGCTATGCAAATAAATATTTTATATAAAACTTCTTAGCTTTTTATCTGCTTATATCTCAAGCAACACGTCAAAGTGGCTACCACTAACTTCCTTATAACAACAAACAACTACGTCATTTTATATTTATTTTTGATGCCATTTATGTTTTTTCTGCAAATATCTATACATTTCTCAACGCTATCTGCCATTACAAATTCCGCTATGCTAATCATTTACGTCAATAATGGCTTACTATGTTCGCCGCCTCGTCTATGTTGCAGTTTATCTGTAATACTTGTATAAGTATGTTTATATGTGTGGTCATGGATAGCTTCACGATCAGCCGATTAGTGCTTCTAACAGTTTTGTTCAGCCACGGTAGCCCCTAACAGTTTTAAGAGTAATGCGGTGATGCGATCAGATAAGCAATTACGCGTGGCTATTGCGCAGAAAACAGTAAATAAAATCACATAAATAAAGAAGCAATAAAATCTATGCAAACGAATCGACAAAAAAATCCTCAAATGCTTACGTCACAAAATAACATCAATGGACAGGTGACTGAGAGCTAAAGGTATGTATTTTATTCTATTTGCGTTAGTGTGTGTTTATTTTTTGTACGTGTATGTGACTTTATGTAATGTAAACAACAGTATGGCATGTCGGGACGCGCCCCCTTTTAGCGCAAATCTTTGTTTTTTTTTCTGTATTTTAATTAATGGTTATTTATTACCCATGTGAGTGTTTGGCTGTACGTGCGACTTTTCGTACAAACGCAGTGTTGGGCTTGTTTAAATTTTATTGTATTAAATTTTTATCTTTCGCTTAAGTTTAACGCATTTAAATATGAAGATATGAATTACACTCAAATGTCAATGGCTGTCATAACATTTGGTGTGAATAAAAGCAATAAAATATATGCGCAGACATACGCGCGTGTGTGAATTTTTGCGAAAGAGGGCTTCAAAGAATATACAGCTTGTGGAATGGTGTCACAAGGATGTGTCCCAGGATCGCTACTCAGGAATGTAATATATGACGGCATTCTGCGATTGAAAATCCCTAGGCGTGCAAGAGTTATTGGCTTTACAGTCGACAAAGCTATTGCAGTCGTAGACAAACACATAAAGGAGGTGGCAAAAGTAGCAGTTTCACAAAAGGTGTGGCTAGCAGAAGAAGGCCTTGAGGCAGTGTTAATAAGCAGCAGGAAGGTGTATGAGGTCGCTAATATCACAATCGGGGGGCATAAAATCGTCTTAAACGCTACCCTCAAATATCTGGGCATTATGTTTGATGCTAGACAAACGTTTAAGCTACATATTTAAAATGCAATAGAGAAAGCTGAAAAAGTAGCAGCGGCATTATCTCGCCTCATGGTGAACTCGAGAGGGCCCAGACAATAACGTAGGCTACTGTACGCAAGTGTGGTAAGCAGTGTCCTTCTGTACAGTGCATCTATCTGGTCCAGTGCGCTGTACAAAACCGCATGAGAATCGACTCTGCGGTATAAGAGTGTGAGCACATTCTGAACTGATTGAATGAATGAATGATTGAAAATGAGGTTTGCGCTTCGAGCTCGTGGTCAATACCTCTACCTCACAGTAGCGCATTCAAACCCAGTTCCCTTAATAAACCTACGAGAGACCTAGGTTGGGCTGAATTAATGTGTAGAAAACGGTGTGTAGAAGTCTCCGTGCACTGGTTGCAGAAACGACTCGTTTCAGTGGACCACATCTCAATCCTGTGCAGATGACTACACAAGTTGCAGAGCAGGGTGGGAGAATGCAGGTGAGTATTTCCAATTTATCCTTAGGGAGGGTTATGAGTTGTCTGAGCCACCTTTGATTATATACCCTCATTGTAAGGACTTCGCCTGGCGTATCCTCATAATTTGGTGTCAGCTCGCGTTTCTTAGCCTTAGCTCTTCACTTGTAAGCCTATCCGTGATGGTGTGTTTTCTCTTATTAATGAAGAGCTCGGTTCCTATTATTACACCATTATAACCTCTCAATGCATTCGTTCCCGGTTTTATCCTGCAAGTTTAATTTTTTAATTTTTCGATGCTCAAAGACCAATGAGGACTTAACCTCAAAAGCTGACAATGCCTTGAGTGCCGCCTGACTCAGATCGCTCAGAATGACAGTTTCTATCTAAGTTGACCTCTGGAAGATGCTTAAAAAACTACACATCGGCACAAATCGCTTTGTTTTGGAGCCATATATTCCAACGCCTATGTCTTCTGGTGTCTCCGAGCCATCTTCATATCAGAGAAGGATACATTCTGTAGAGTTTCTAATACCTTTGAAAAATATATTTTAGCAAGGAAGATGGCTGAATGCTCAAAAAAATTAGATGAGTCGTCAGACAGCGAAGTAGAATTGTTGGCAGAAGTGGCAGAGTCGATGGAGTAATTTATCTAACGGACGTTGGACTTATCACCTAATTCCTTCTGCAGGGAGACAGACGACACGGGGAAGTGGTTTTCCATTCAATTATTGACGGTACATGGATGTTTTAAATTTTACTTAAATAAATTCGGACATGGAGACCCTTACTGCACCTTCTTTGCAAATGACGTCATTGAAGATGCAGAATATTGTTTTTTCGTCTGGCCGCAGTTTGAAACCTAAAGAGATGACTTGAGCTATAGGGTGGTTAAGGTTCAAAACCTGCTAACATCCGCTTGAGTGAAAAGAAAACTAGTCCGCTGTTCGCAATATGACAAATAAAATCATCACAAAGTTATATCGCGCGGCACACTTTCGTATAAAGACAACTGGTCGCTTCCCCTCCTCGAAGCAATACCTAACCGTACTTCCGCAGACGAAGGGAAACGGAGCTGCGATAGGTTCTTAGAGCGGTGACCCGAAAGGTAAATGCCACATTTGTGTTTAATGCTTTGTGTTACCTCTCTAAAAAAAAAATGTTTAATTTTTTTGCAGAAGTGCTTTACGCTTCATTGACGCTGACGAATTTAAAATTTATTCTTATATATTGTACATATTTTTGCGCTAATTTATGATTTATGTTAATAAGCAGATTATATGCGCGGTTTCGGGTTGTTCATTTCTCATGCTAATTATATACAATTATGTATTGTAAATGCTGTTGTAATAATGTATGTAAGCCTAGTAATCATTAATAATTGAACCTTCATATGTATTATATCAGGTGCAAATTAATTACCGTTCAATTTATTTGTAGGCGAATGAGAGGTTACACGAGTAGAAGAGGTAGATGCAAACGTTGGAATGCTTCTAAGAGGGATAAAAAAATATGGATATATGTACGTAAAAACAGACAAATACCTCATGCATTATAAATTCCATAAGCACGTTTAAATTCTATGTTTACAATACCTTCCATTTTAGCGCAGCTGTTGTATTTTCATAGCAGAATTTAGAAAATTTATCATAAGTTGATTCACTGGAACTCATTAACTCTACATAAAGGGCTTATTAAATGCCTTTTTAGAATGAATAATATATTCTGATGGACTCCAACCGTAAAATCAATTTTCTCATTTTGGGTGAGTATTTTTATGACGCAATGTCAAGGGTTAATTGGAAATTAAGCACATCAAATATTTATGTTCTTTAAAATGAAAATAAGGAATATTTAAATAACAATTGTTTGCTTAGTATTGCCTATGTATATATGCCCCTACATACATATGTACCTTTGCCCCTTTTATATACATACGTTAACGCTTTCAAGTTCGTGCCTTAAGTCTTCTGTTCCGCATTACTCGGCAATTAAAACAGGTCTGCCACGTGAACTAAAGATTTGTATTGAATTTAATTTTGACTTATGCATTTGTTTAACAAATACTGTGATCTGTTTTTCGCCTTTTACGAGTTTTTTTTAGTCTTTTAGAAGATTTATCATGATTTGGGTCAGTAATTTAGCACATAAATCATCATCAGAACATATTTTTTTGAACCTTCGCATACGTTAAGCGGCTAAGAGAGATGTTAAGTAATGAAATACTATTTCATTATTGTATTTAGTTGATTGGGGACCGAATTCCTGCAATAATTTTTCATTAATTATGACTCGAACTAAGAAAAAATTTGTCGTTATTTTTGTTTTGTTAGACGTGACTGTAAAGTCTTCACAATTGTTTACTTCAATTTTTTTCAATCACTTGAACGCAATAAAGTTATTGCAAGCACATCACCTATCTTTTGCAGTCTTTTCAGGTAGTTTACGGTTGATATCTTATTTAGAATTCAAGCTAAATTACCGCAAAATTTTATCAAATAACACTTAAAAACATTTTAGTAAAATATCATAGTTGGTTCATTCGGTGAACCTTTGAAAAAGAGAAAACAATTTTTTTGGTTTAAAAATATAAACGACGCATTTGGGACTTTCATACTTTGTGCAGACATCAAATGGAAGTAAAAAGTATTAAAAAATATGTTATCAAAAGCATTCTACAAAAATACTTGCTCTAACCAGAGCATCACGCTGTGCGAGAGCAGCAGTAACGAATTCTTCGGCTTCTGAATTCGTAAACAAATTTCAAATTCGTGTTTAAGGCACTCCTGTGCATCACAATGTGAACACTTCTTCATTAGTAGAGTACTAATTTTTATGACATATAGTGGACAAACGTGGCCGCCGTAGCCGAATGCGTTGGTGCGCGCCACCATTTGGAAGCGCCCGCGTTCAAAACCACTGGTATGAAAGCTGTTGCCCCGCGGCAGGCAAAGGCAAGACCCAGAATGTATTCCTGCCAAGATAAAGCTCCCAATAAAAATCATTTGCAAACAGGAAATCATCTTTGAATGCCCTTTAGAACTATTTAAAAGGCACCTCAATAAGTACGTGCATTCCATTTAATTTGTACGCAAACAAAAACAATATTAAAATAATGTGGGTACCAGGACATGCCAAAAAAAGTTCATCGAGAAACACTCTAGTTCAATGACTACTCATTAACACTAGAACTATTAACAGTTCCTATGTACTTATTTCTACCAAACCGGTTATTTTTATAAATTTAAAATGCAAATTGCAGTAAATTAGCCAGTTTCAACACTTTTTTTATTTCCGCGAATTGTTCCAACTAAAATAATCCGTGTTTCTAATAATCTTGATGCCAGTGATTTTTTTGGCAAACAAGTTATCAGTCATTACTGTTCTTCCTGCACCAGTAAATGGCCCAATTAATTTTAGGACAACAAACTCACTCAAAAGAATTGAGGATTTTCTTGTTTCGTTCTTTCCCAAATACGGGAAATCATTTATAATAAAATTGCTTTGTAGATATGGCCCAGGTAGATCTTGCAGTAGCAATTTAATTTTATTTACGGTCACTCCCATCCGACGATGATGACAATCTTCTTGATCCAAGTACATTTAGGATGATCTCTTCTTTATTATTGCTGTCTGAGGATACGCACTTCTTCTATTTCTGATTGGTCAGTTGAAATATATGCTGGTTTATTTTCCCCATTAAAATTACCTCTGTCGATATCGAAAAAATATTTCCCTATATATGTTATATCCTCTAAAAGTCTGGTTACTTTCGGAAGTCTCGGAAATTTAAGGTAAAAGTTTATAATTGGATAAAAATATATTTTTTCACTTTTTGTATCGTTAAAATTGCATTTTATTCACTCACTTTTGAGTGTTGTTTCCATATTTGGATTCAACAAGATATTGTTGCATTCCGAAGAAGGGAATCCAATGTACTCCCATATTACTGTTGGAACCTTATACGAGATACCCTTGAGTTACAGTGCAAAACCACCCTTGAATTACAGGAAAGCCACCGGGACCAAAATAACATTGCCGTTTCAATCAAAACAACAAAACAAATCGTGAACGAGTATTTTACTTGTAAGAAAACCGTAATTTTAGACTTGGTCTCTGCGGACTGATATGTGATAGCAAATTTTTAATTACGTACTCTAGAAAGCTTTTACTACCTCGGCTGCACTATCACGGCAGGCGGGAGAGCAGATGAAGACATCAAGTGCATGCTATTGGGAATAACTTTCCATTCTTTCTTAGCCAAAGCTACGAATTATTTAAACAATTAAATGACTCCTGATATTATGTGAAGTAAGTGCCATTAGAAGCTACAACTTTACTCCATCTTTCAGGCGGCATACGGATTCCTCTGACAAAAATTCCAGTTCTTTTGACTTAATTCATTCATTGAGCCAGTTTGCGATGCTCTGGTAAGAAGTGAACCGCTCTCCAATAAGAGCTGACTGCATTGATCGAAACAGATGGTAATCCGAAGGTGAAATGTCTGCTGAATGTTATATAATAATATATCTAAATATTTCTGGACCGATTTCGCAGCATGTAGCCTGGCGTTAGCATGCAGAAAATCAGTTTGTCATGCCTACCTCCCATTCCGGCCGCTTTTCTTTGAGAGCTCGATTCAAACGCATTAACTGCAGTCGGTAACTGATGGCAGTGATGGTTTCAGATGGTTTAAGAAGTTCGTAATAGATGGCATCCTTCTGATCCCATCAGATGCACAACATAACCTTTGCAGAATTAATATTTTTTTCGCTATCGATGGACCTGGTTCACCTGGTAGGCTCCAACATTTTCGATGCTTCATAATAGATCTATTTTTCTTCGCTAGTGACGATGCGATGCAGAAAATCTTTTCTTTTCTGCCGTTCAAGAAGCATCTCACACGTCACCGTGTCTCTCGATATCCCTAACCGCAAGGTCGGCGTTCGGGCAAATTCATACAGTATGGGCGAGTTCGCGCGCTGTAGAGATTAACGAATGAGGCATCCATCCTAAGGCAAATCAAATGCAGAAATTGGCGACGTATATGTCACACGCTTAGAAAACTACCAGATAGTATCACGAGAATTCACTGGACTGGAACCCAGCAGGGAGCAGAGGTCTCGGCCGGCCAAAGAATTCTTGGAGAAGATCGCTGTTTCGCGAACCAGAACTATGTACGTTGGAAGGGTATTGTCGAGGTCATGTGGTGCCGAACAGAGTGAACAAGGAAAAAACTCTTACTATATCAATACTAAGGAATAATAATCACATAGTGCGACCTCAGTTAAGGGGGGAGCCTGGTTTATAAGGTAAAAAAAATCAATTTTTTTTTTTTTCGTTTTAAGCGATTCCTAATATATTTCAGAATATTCACACAAAGTTACAGAGCCTAATTCTCAATATTTCCGTAGATACAAAGCCAAAGGTAGGCGAGCTTTAGGTAGTTACGCTGTGACCGGACAGCTATAGTACAAACTTTATCTTCTTTTCTCGACTTTTCATTTTTATGATTTCTTTGAATTGGCGTACATGAATGGAAAAAAACTAATGAACCTTTTGAAATGAATCATAGCTTGTTCCCTTCAGTATTATATTAAATTCTCTTCTATTTGAACTAAGAAAATAGATGAAAACATTTTTTTCAAGATTTTCATACCAAGTTGAAGTGAATTTTTTTTTATAGAAAGGCATTTTTTTCTTTAAAACCTCCAAAAAGATGAAGTTTTGGAATTTCTCTCAGTTTTCTTAGTTCATCTAGAATAAAAAATCATGATAATTAGAAATCCATTTGAATTTTTTGCTTTAGATAATAATTACGAGCTGTATCTTGTACGCCAGTTGAAAACTCCTGCGTTGCAGTGCTCTACTAATTTCTATGTTGTTTCTATGAAACATTTTTTTCAACTTATTTTAACCAGTACACAAATTTTTTATATAATACTTTTTAAATGTTCATTAAAAGATAGAAAAAACCTTGCAGTGCTAAATTAATTTTTTCCTTAAAAAAAAAAATCGCAAAGAGATGCAATTTTTAGACCTCATAAACCAGGCTCCCCCCTTAAAATAGAAAAAAATATTGTTACTTAGATGTTGTGTTATTGGCCGTAAATACAAGGTGACGCAAAATTAATCACTCTGTGGGAAGTTTTATAATTTTTGCAAGTGGCGTCGTAAGTCTTTGACACTGGTGAACTACACAGCTGCAGTGTCAAATAGACAAGCAATGAAAATAAATATTTCCCTATTGCCCTATTTTTACTCAAAATATATTTTTATTAAAAGAAGCGTGGGATGCTTGCTATAGTAAATATTAAAATCATTCTATTGGCAACTACCTATGTACAGAGGGTTATGAAAGTGAAGCAAAATGAATCCCACGCTTTTAACTCTAATTTGAATTACTCTATTTGTATCTTAATTTTTGTTATAGTTCTGTTCTGAGGTAGTTGACTATGACTGATCGTTCGATTTACTATTACTTCATTATAGGCCCCTTTGTCATTAAAATTTATTTTTTACTTTTTAGTTCGATTAGCAATAAAAGCGTGTTTTTAGTTTTTTTAACCTATTAGTTATTTTCTACTTTTTAGTTCGATTAGCTATAAAAGCGTGTTTTTTATTTTTTTGTTTAACTACAATATTTTTTATTTTTAGTATATGTAGGTGTTTACGAGTAATATACTATTACACAACCGCTCACTAAATACTAACCTCAATGGTGGTGTGGAAAAAAAAATTCCCAATTTTTGTTTAAAAAAATACCCAATTCATGTTTCTACCGGTGTGGCAGTATTGGCAAATGTTATAAAAAATGCACATTTTTCAGCGCTCTCACAAGAAAAAGAGTTTCCCATCTAGTCATCTATGTTGTGTGTTCCGAGTCGATCAGATTTTTAGAAGCCAGTGAAAATTAAGCTCAAAGATTCCGTTACATACATACATACGACCCGAGCTAATAAAAGTGTATTAAAAATAAATATACTCGTATTCATAGAAATTTCTATCATCCAAACGTTTGACTATTTTTCCAAACAGTTTTCATTGTCACAGAAATCATTAAAATGACTTGCAGCCAGGCGTTCAAATACAATGAATTTGCAAAAAACAAGATATGGCAACAGTAACCATGGCCATTTGCCAATTGCACCCAACGGCGACGATGACTGTGCAGCATTGGCCAAAATAAGCCAAGACCTTCAATTATTCTTTATTTCGCATTCAACAGTCGATCGCATTAGCCAATTTGGTAGCCACTAACAGCTGGTAAGCGTTGGCCACCAGCAAGAGTTCTTATTTGCAACAGTTTTTGCTCTCAAAGATCACTCTATGCGCGCAACATTTTTTCTGATCCTATATCTTTAATGAAGTAGAGTGCATATTTTCGTTTTTCGTAAATGGGAGCAATTAACGGCTACAAATAACAAACAAGTGGCATTTTTAAATTGCTACGCAACCACCGAAATGCAACCATGCATTACTCAAACTCAAACTCTATTCGAGTTGGTATGAATTGGTATTCGAGTCGGCGGCAGTTGTGCGCTTAAGTACAAATACCTACACTTTTGCTTTGCGTTGCTAATTAAAACTAAAGCCATACAAGTACAATCGCCACAAATTTGGTTATACGAGTATGCAGCGCGAATATTTGTTGGACGATGACAAATGTGTATCACCAACACAAGTTGTATGCACATTGATTTTATACTTTTCAGTTAATGAAAAATAAAATTATTTTATTCATGTAGTTTTTGTGTGTTACGGTAACATTTTGGGTACATATCGCAATCAATTGATCGCAATTGGCTGCACGTTTCATCGTTTATCTGTATTAATTTCAAAAAGATTGTTTGTTTCTGTCATTTTGACACCTCCTTCATTAGCAGTTATATAGAGAGTAAGACATTTTCGTGCTGAAGAGGTTGGTGAGAAATGATAAAAATTATAACAAGTGGCGCCTAGAGCATTTTAAGCATGTTTCTTGGGTTTTTGGTTGAGTTCCTCCTTTTATTTGTGATGCACATCTTGAAGTGGTTTCATAAATGGAGGGATCTCCGAACGGAAGATAGTTTTTTTAGGAGAAATTTTAAGGCTGCGGCAGCATGTTACTTATTCCAATATCGCTAGTCTCTGTATGTATTTCTGCCATAAAACATCGCCTGGACTGTAGTTCCCCTCATCTGTAGAAAAATATTACTTCGCATACCACAAATAGGAGGAGGAGCTCGGCCAAATACCCAACAAAGGGTGTGAGCGCAAATTTATATTATTATTGTTATTACGAAAGATGGTTCAAGTATGCTTAAAAATATACTCTTCGGTTGCCTTAGATTCACACTTAGTCAGTATGGGCTCGCAAAATTACATGAGCTGCTGCTGATCCAGTATTTGCTGCTTTTATGCAATTGTTTTATCGTAAAAAAAACTGCTAAAGGCGCTCTCATACTCTCTTTGCCCGGGAAACTCACCTCGAAGGTGCACTGTCTACTTAGTTTATCGCTCATACAATTTCGGGCCATATCACTATGACTATACATATAAGTTTGACAAGAAAATTAACAGAAGGTATCCCTCAGAAAAGGATATGCCATCAGTGAGCATCGAGCTATTTGTGTCTTTAATGAGCCGATCGAAAATTTTGAATAGAAAGTCCTGCGTAAACCATAGCAGCAAGCCTCCCAGCATGCGCGTTATAGTTTACTTTTCTTTTCTATCAAATATGAATTCAAAGTAATCTGAGAATATTTAATTCCCCATAGTTCCAACAAACCCCAAATTTCTTCCGCTTTCTTGGTTAAACCCATCCATTGAGGTGTTTAAAGAATGTGATTCCTTTCAGAGCTCTCCACTAAGTAAGGACTCCATATAACATAAAGCCACATTCATGCGACAAGTTTAGCTATTCCTACGGCAAGAAAGGTTTGTGCGAGTCTAAATCAATGAGTCAATATTACGACGCAAAATGTTTGATGTTAAAAGATGGAAACTATTGCAACTGCCAAGGGTTCGCGTAATTCGAATTTTGATATTTCATGCGCACAAAACTGTGAGGCGAATAGAATACCGAAAACCGATACCAAGGCGAATCTAGTAAAAGTGGTATCGGTAAATCAACTGATTTATTTTTTTTCTTTCGCCGTGTCTATGTGACTGTGAAACAGGGCGAATTCATTATTTGTTTTCTAATTTGCCAATACTTTGCCGTGACAATAAAATTTACTGACCTTCAATTTGACCCCGCAAGGGCTAACTGACAAATTCATGTTTTGAAAATTTTTCGGTAAATATTCTGTGTTTGGCCTTGAACTGACCTTCAATTTTACATCGCAATGGCAAATGGATAAAAAATTCGTACTTAACAACCCGTAAAACGTATATATCTTTTTTTTTAACTTTCCGGTGAGTATTCTAGGTTTGTCATTGAAAAAAATTAGTTTCTACGTTTTTAGGTATTCAGGTTATGATTTCACTTCGTTCAGGGGGTGGAACTTTGCGTACTTGCCGGGATGTATTACCGTCGATTAGAACTACAATGAAAAAATGCGTATTTTTTGATATAATAAAAAAAATTTGAAGTTCGGGGAAAGAAAATCTCTTCCAAAATCATTTACGAGCATTTAAAAAAAAAATTATTAAAATCGGTTGATAATTGCCTTCTCTAGGACTTATGATCAAACTTTGTCGAAAAATGCCCATTGTTCAACAGCGCATCCGAAAATTGGTGCATTATATATACTTATATAAGTATACCTACATATATGTACCCGGAACGTGGCCGGTACATTGCTGAGTAGGCATTTTCCACGGGAATGCCAACCGCTGCTCTGGTATTTTCTCAGTGAATTTTTATTTGCGTGTGCGAAGTGTTAGGTTATATATATATAAATACTATATATATATAATTGGCGCATACGCCCTTTTTTGGGTATTTGGCCGAGCTCCTCCTTCTATTTGTGGTATGCGTCTTGATGTTGTTCCACAAATGGAGGGACCTACAGTTTCAAGCCAACTCCGAACGGCAGATATTTTTTATGAGGAGTTTTTTCATGGCAGAAATACACTCGGAGGTTTCCCATTGCCTGCCGAAGGGCGACCCCTCTTTCACCGAGATTCGAACCTACATTCTCCCTGAATTCCGAATGGTAGTCACTCACCAACCCATTCGGCTACGTTACCGTGTTAGGTTACCGTCATATATTGGTTGGGTTGTTAGCTTATAGTACGGATACAATGAATTGTTTTGAAGGAATGTGCCGACTTTTTTATTGCCCTCTTCTTTAAAGTTTCGGCCATAAGTTACTTTCATTTCCGCATAAAGCTTTCGCTCCTTAATCTTTTATATTTTAGTCAATGATTTAGAAGTTTCTCACTGTTATTATTATATAAAAAATTTATGATTAAAATCTCAATTCGCGCAAATGCAGTTCTGCAACAGAGTTGTAAAAGAATAACAGGGTTGCAGTATTGGCCGACATCAGTGGATGCAGTCGCATCCTCTTTCCTGCTGGGTGAAATTTAAAATTTCTTCATGTTAATACAAAAAAAAACAACAACTAAAAGAATTAACCTTTTTTTCATGCTACTTTAACACTTTTTTTGGATTTCTGATCATTTTCCATGTACACTTCTCATTACATTGTCCAGCAGTCGTAAGAGGAAGAATCTCAGACCAATTTTGCTGAAGCCAGTACTTGTCCAGAGTTTCGGATAAAGAATTGATTGAATACAGCTTTAGATTTTATGATATTAGTCATCGCCGTAGTTCTTGAAAATCCCGAGCACTTGTATGAAACTAGTGCAGAAAACATTGAAAACATGATAATGCCGCTTGAAGGTGACGCTGCAATTAAAGTTTTTCTATTCGCAGCTTAACGTTTCCAAACAAAATCTGAATGAGATTCACAAAGAAATTGACTTAGGTATAGAACAAAACAAGGGTGAATAAAAAAGGCTCGTTGAGTATGTATGTATTGAGTGATATTGGTGATATTAACCAATCGCTGCAGGCATGACAAGCAAAACATGAAAATCCATTAAGTATTAATATATGGGAACTACAAAAAGATTAAAAGTGAATACTTAATCACTTTGTTTTGCTCACAAAATATAGCAGCAACGTAATTTGCTCACTTATAATAAAGTTTCCTAAATTTTTCCCTTTTTTGAATTATTGAAAATTTTAAAAGATAGGCGGAGGGAGAGATGGCTAAGATCTTACTTGCGACTGAAGAATTTAGGAGTGTTTTCTAGTGTACCATCTGCTTTCTTGAGACTTTTTTTTACTAATTTTGTAGGTATAAAAACATTATAACATGCCTGGTTTACTTTTATATTGATTGAAATAAAAAGTTCAGTTCAAGATCAATGGAATAAAAGCTCACATGTCGTCCTACTAGTCGATTTTTTTTACTTTATCAAAGTATTTGACGATTGGCTTGGCAGAGCCTCAACGTAGAAATCACCGCTTTGCAAGTTTCAAGCAGGTCAAAAATTAAAGAGCAAAAAAATTGCCCACTACTTGTATGCTCGCCATTCCCATTGAAATCATGGATGCCAGCTCTCGAACAAAAACAAATTCATGTAGAAATCTGCACCGCAATAAAACCGACCCCTTACGCCAAAGCTGCAGGAATAGATGGTGTACCTGCTTGCTAAAGTAATAGCGCGCATAATTCTCAACCGGCTGAAAATCCATATGGAAGCATCTATAAGCTCCTGCCGCACAGGTTTCCGTAGTGGATTCTTTTGCCCGATCAAATGAACACCCTTAAAATTATCATCGAGCAATGTGCTGAGCATAAGTCTAAGCTGTATTTGCTTTTTATTGATTTTAAAAAGGCTTTCGAAAGCATTAAACCCCTAATTGCTCTGATAAGGGAGAGCTACAGAGACGCGAGTCGCTACGTCTTACACAAAGGATTGCTTTTTGAGCCTTTACAGGTGTTGAGCCGTGTGCGGCAAAGATGTATATTGTCTCCAATGCTGTTTCTTCTTGACGTCGAGGATGTCATGTGCACTTCTTTCATGAAAATGAAAATCAGCAGAAAGGCATTAAGTGGCAGATAAACAATCAATTGATCAAGTACCTGGACCCAAGACGCGGATGACATCCGTTTACTAGCTTATAAACTTTGCGACCTGAAGCTGCTTACTCAAGCCATGCCAAAAAAGCTTCAAGTTACCAGCCTCTAGATCAGCGCTTTTGCTGCATCTCAATGAGCTCACATCAGAGCCGGTTTCAGAGGGCATACAGTAGTATGAAAGTGTAGAGTAATTTTGCTACCGTAGCTGCAAGGCGGCTCCACCTCCGAAGGCGGCTATGAGGTAGATGTTGAGTGTAGGATTAGAAAATCTATTGTTTTTTGGCATCATTACGCTTTTAAGGTAAATTAACAATATCAGCTTTCATATTAAAGAGCGAATATCTAACACTAATGTCAAATTTGTCCTCCTATATGGTTGAACTACATGGCTCCCCCGGAGGAGCCTGATACAGCGCGTCCCCAGGTGGCGGATATAGGAATGTCTCCCAGGTATGAATAGTGGGAGAGAAACGAAATATTTTTCGCGGTCCACACAGGTCGAAGACGTAAACTTCGTTAAAAAAACTAACTTTCCTCGACGCCTGATTCATCCTGTGAAATACGGTCGAAAGCGAGTATCTGTACTTGGAGCAAGCGGCGGGCTATAAAAAAATTGTGATATGACAGGTAGAACTGGCATATGGCATTGATGTATTCACCCACTGATATACGTGGGGTTGCACAGGGTTGGTAGCCCAGCCGTAAAAACAAAATACCCAAGAAACTGAGAACTCCGCCTTATGCTCCGACTATGAACGACACTAAAATCTTACGTTACATTAATTTTATTTTGTGTTCAATTTATTGTCAAGGAAAATAAAAACATGGAAAGTAGCGTTTGTCAACCGCTGCGTGCGGTATATTTTGTGAATTTTTTGGCACCGTACAATATCCAACTCGGACTTGTTAAAGAAAGCTAACCAGCCCAACGTGGCCGCAGAAATACAAAAAGAGAAGTGGAAGTAGATAGGGTAGGCTTAGAAAAAGTGGTGCAATGTTGCTAGGCAGGCCCTGTGTCGGAATCCCTTCCTTCCTGGTCGAGGTGTGGGAGGGTCACGTACTGTCTGGAGACGCTTAGCAGAAGCTAAAATGAACTATCTTGATCTTAGAACTATCTTCCTCGTGGAACGAACTGGAATGTGTAGCACAAAACCGTGTGCGTTGGCGAAGAGGCGTAGTTGACGACGGAGTTTAGCTCCAATAGGAACAAAAAAATTAAAAATACCAATCCATGTCTCTCAAATATTTAGTTGGAACTGCAAACTGATCAAAAATAGTTAATAGTTGAACCGGACCTGTTCTCAATAGTTCTAAAGTTGGATAATATCTTTTCCTCAACTATTTTTTATAGTAAAATTTAAGGTTGTAGCTTTTTTCCCAAATTTCTTTTCATTTTTTGGGTATCTCAAATGATTAATTAATTGTAGCGTTGATGAAATGCCTTCCCAAAACTAAATTGGAAGTCCCGGTGATCGCTTCACTGTCAATAATGATGGCAACATGCATTTTTTGCTTTTGATCGTTCTGCTTTTTTACACTTTTCGCAATTCCAGTCGGCATCTTTTAACTATTTTTAACAGCTGAACAGATGAACAATTAATATCTAAGACATTAACACGAAATAATGTAAAATTCACAAAAGAAAACAACAAAAAAAAACTATAAATAGCCGCTAATAGTTGATTGTAATGCATTGCGGATATTTTTAAATTACTTGTTCATATTTTTCATAGTAATGCCGTAGTAATTTCGGAGAAAACTTTCAACAAGTAAGGCAGTCAAATGATTTTTTAATTTAATTTTCTTGAAAAAATAAATAAAAACGCAGTAAATAATTATAGGTGCATGAGTATATTTTCGCCTTAATGAAAGGGCCATTGAGCATCGCACAAATTCTCCGAATTGGCCATTCCAGTGAGTTATTGAAAAATATTAATTTAATGTTAACAGATGAACGCAAAAACTGGTTAGTCTTAATTTTTTGGAGATTTTTTTAGGATTGGACCATAAAGATGCTTGTCTTGAGTTTTTTTCGAAGAGTGTAGTACAGATGACCTAATAATTCAATGTCTTAAGCGGTTATATACTAGGCAGTTTGTTAAGAGGCGGCCAATAAGGGAAGAGGGAAGCGTGGTATTTCGAAGGATGATCACGCTAATTTTTTTCATATTTTTCGCAAAACAAATGGGCTTGGTTATCTACATATGTGGCAAGTCGCAAAATTTTTTTGAAAGCAATTTCCATACAATCAATCAAAGGTCCAACATTGCTAAAGTAGCAAAAAAATAAAAATCTATTCGAAAAGTTAATTTCCAGCGGTCCAGAAAAGCGGTATAATGACACCAGTCCAATGAGACCCGCCGGGAGGAACGTGCACTGGTGTTTCTACGTATGGTGCCGAGCCAAAGTTTTATGCCGCTTCCGAATGGCAAATGGCTTTTTATGAGGAGCTTTTTTAAGGCAGAAATACGCACGGAGGTTTGCCATTGCCTGCCGAGTGGTGACCGCTATTAGAAAAATCGTTTTCTATCATTTGGAGTCTAAGGCACTGCTCAATGATAGTCACGCACCAGCTCTTTCGACTACGGGGGCCGTCCATTTATATGACCAAAAATATTTTCAGTTCCAGGAAATGTGGTTTTCGCATATCCGTTTTGTAGGGCAATTAAAATTGTTTTACTAAATTATAGACTTTCTACTTTAAATCAATATGAAATACTGCTAAAAAAGAAACTCGAATTTAATGGGATCCTATATTAAAGCTGAAGAACAGAAAAAACTATAAGAGAAGTTAAAATAAGTTTAGTTTCAAAATTTTATTATTTTCAATGGTTCAAAGCTTTCTTAAATATTGAGGGGGGCCATGAAAAGCAACAGAATCTTTATATTATTATAATATAGCAGTAAAATCAATAAAAATTAAGTTCTTAAATTTCGCTTCTTTGGAGGCATCTCTAATTTAGCTTTCCTCAATCTTATGATTGAGATATCCAGAAAAAAGTTCTTATATTTCAATTCAATATTCAATTTTTTTCTTTTGGAATGAATAAGAGCACTCAAAAGTAAATATGTAAAAAATAAATATTTTAAATTTTAGTGCTAATTGTTTATATCTTATGCTAATTATATCATTTTACAAATTTTAAGTGCATAGTATGCAAGCGTCATTAAAATAAGTATGTATGTTTTCCTTTCGACTCACCTTGACAATGCACATCCAAGCAAATGATGAATATAATGGCAAATATAAAGCATATTTTGTTGCTAACTCCAATACTGCCGGTAACATTGAAATATTGCAATCGCCCCGACTGCTGCTGCTGTCGCTGGTGCTGCCACAGCCGGCAGTGGTGTTGGCTTTGATGACCCCACGCTGGGGCTAACCTTTTAACACTCATTTTAAACAGCAGGTACAAATATTTTGCGCTAATATAATATTATGAAAATATTTTAATTTTCTATTAATGCTGATTTTGTTAAGATTTCTATTATTATTTTTTTTTTTTTGTTTTGGGGGGTTTTGGAATAACTTTTGTATCAAAACGAGGCGTCGAAGCGGATTGAAGAGATGCAATGCTAATGCTGTGAGCAATGAGCAAGACTACATCACTAATCGAACGGATTGTTGTTTCTGGCTGTTGCGGTTGTTATTGCAGTTGTTGGTGCCGATGATGACAGTCGTTAGTTGTTAATCATTGTTTCTTATTTTTGTTCGTATTTATGATTGTTGTTGTTAGTTATTGTTGCAGATTAGTTGCGATGGCACTGATGACAATAGCTTTGACGCCTTGCTCCAGCAAACACTTCCTTATAGCAGTTTTGCATTGAACTCTATGGAAAATTATGGGAGATCTTTAATTACTCGTTAATACTTTTGCACAGTTAATGGACATTTTATATTGACTGATGTCAAAGCATTGCTTTGAGTTGATGGTTCTGGTAATTTGCTGATTTGCAAAATTGAGCAATTATACATTTAATAATTATCTGTACACTTAATTAACACTTTTTTTTCATACGATCTGACTGCTCTTTATACTATATTCTTCGGGTTTACTCACATTAGCAAGATATTCACAATATAGATACCGTACGATCAACTTTTGTGTATTTATAAACAATTTTTATTAATCAATATCTTAATTTTACAATGTTTTTAAAGAGATTTGGTTTCACTAAGAGTCATTTTGAATTTGCGATATTAATTTGACTAGTTATATCACTCTTTTGTGCAGTACTTCATAATGCGAAGTAGTGCTTTAATATTGTGGAAACTTATTTCCGAAATCCACAAGAATTATTGAGAACTACATAGAGTCAACATCGACCTACACTCCCCTAGAAGCGAAGACAATCCAACTGCCGTGGGAAATACGTGGAGCACCGCGCAGTGATTAACCCATTACAGCATAACGTTCGATATATCGGACATCAGTTAAATCAAATTTGTATCAAGCAAGTGTGATGTGGAGGTGGCTTAAAGGTTGTAATCGAAAGAAAACTATTTCTTCAACTATGGCAACCCTTCATTTGTCAACCCATCGCAAAGAGTTCCCGTTATTTTAAATTTTTCAGTATGGCGGATTGCAAGCAGACTGTAGATGAAATTTGGAGCCTTTTAGAGAGCGATGATGGAAATATTATTTACGTAGAGCCACCAATCGAACTTGAAGGCCAAGCCACAGATGAGGACAGTGATAAAACGGATGAAGAGCACGATGCTAATTTGAACCATTTAGGACGTAAGTTATTGCGAACTAAGAGCGAACTCCGTCGTTTTCACACAAATAGGGGATCTAATCAAGATCAGTGTTTGCACGAATTCGGGAATTCTTTCCAAAAGCACTACGGCATAGACGATTATTATAGTGTCGATGAGAGCATGATTCCATATTACGGAAAGCACTACGCTAAACAATTTATAAGGGGAAAGCCCATTAGGTTTGGATTTAAAAATTGGGCTTTGTGCGCAAGCACTGGATATATGGTTGCCTTTAGTTTATATACAGGAAAAAGTGCTGAGAAAAAAACCTTTGGGCTAGGTGGAGATGTAGTCCTCACCCTTTTAGACCTTGCAAAGTTACCATCTAATAATGGGATAAAAATGTATTTCTATAATTTCTGTACATCTTTAAGTTTGTTGAAGCACCTCCGAGAAATAGGATGTAATAAGGACACTGAGTCCTTGTTTGCATTTAGGAGGCATGTGGCTCGAACTCTGCTTGTGACACACGGAACACCCCCACATCAAGGACGAAAACCAGCTACACCATTGTCCACTACACGGTTTGATTGCCTCAACCATTGGATTGTTCCAATAAATTCCGAACAACGTTGTGCAAATAAGTGTGGTGGGAAATCAAAATACAAATGCCAAAAATATGAAGTAGGCCTCCATCCTAAGTGCTTCATGGAGTATCATGTAGAGACCAATACCTAAATATATTTTATATATAATTAATTTACTTGTATTTCTTCATTTTCAGTAATATTTTAAATAAATTTTGCTAGAATCATTTGGTTTTTTTTATTTCTCATGAGATAGCTTGAGGGGCCGGTATGCATAACGTTCGATAAATCGGACGGCTTGTTTACAACAAACTACAGACAAATGTGTAACTTTTCTTTCACCACTCGATTTATGTGATCTCCATAACCCGAAATTTTCACAGAAATTCATTATAAGTATAAGGGCAAACTTTATGCAGTAATGGGTTAAATTCATTGTTAAAAAAATAGATACGCCTTAACAAATTAATGACAAAAATGTCATAGGCTTTTGAGGATTCTGCATAATTATAATCAATAGTAAAAGAGGGGCTCGGCTATTTGAAAAGTACAACACCAGTAATTATGACCCTTCCCCAAATCGCTCACTGACGGTAATGCCAGAAGAAAATGTGCAACAACTCGAAAAATTAATGGAAAATTGAAGAATTAAATTGTGGAAAATAGCCGAAGAGCTCGAAAATTAGAGATAATTAGTATCATGAATGCTCACACCATTCGGCCCGAAGCAACGATTCGAGATTTGTAAAATTTTTTGGAGTTTTGTCAGTTTTTGGACAAATCGACTCCGTGCAATGAGTTCATGCCGCAGGCTGTTTGGGGTGTTGTTGAACAAAGGTTGCAGCAATTATTAGAGGGTCTAATTAAAGAAGACACAAGACAAAAGATTGAATTAGCTCGTGAAAATCGAGACAGGAGTGCAATGTTCAGCTTACTTCGACTTTGGCGTTGAACCACCACACTTAGCAGCTGTGAAACGCTGGTTTAACGAGTTTCAGGGAGATAGCGACATCTTCAGGAATAAGTGGACCCAGCACACATCCACGAACATTAGGTTGCCAAGATTTGTTCTCGTTGTTACCATATAAGTTGACACTTGCCCAAAAAAGACTCGTGCCGTTTCGTCTAAAGAAATGTTGAAGAAAGTCAGCTGTTAAGCATCAGTTGTCAGGGTTAAAACTACGTCTATGACATGATCGCAGATGACAAGTCTTGGATTTATGCATAAGAGCTGGACGCAAAACAGCAGTGGATAGTATGGCGGATAATATGCCAAATAGTGGATAGTAATCGATTTTCAAATACGGAAGACAGTTTGATAACGCTAAAAGCCTTAGAAGTGCGATTAACGTCGGATGATCAAAAATGTGTCTCAATATTATAAAAAGCCTAACTATCGGGCGGCCGCCGTAGCCGAATGGGTTGGTGCGTGACTATCATTCGGAATCCACAGAGAGAACGTAGGCTCGAATCTCGGTGAAGCACCAAAATTAAGAAAAACATTTTTCTAATAGCGGTCGCCCCTCGGCAGGCAATGGCAAACCTCCGAGTATATTTCTGCCATGAAAAAGCTCCTCATAAAAATATCTGCCATCCGGAGTCGGCTTGAAACTGTAGGTCCCTCCATTTGTGGAACAACATCAAGACGCACACCACAAATAGGAGGAGGAGCTCGGCCAAACACCCAAAACGGGTGTGCCAATTATATATATATAAATATACCTATATATAATATAATGATATCGATGCATGGACGACTTTCAAAAGTTGCAATCCAAGGAGGATCCAACACAAATTACTAAGTTCCGATTTATAAACAAACCGACAATTCTATTTATTTATTTTACATACTATACTATAATAACATTGGGCTTATACTTTTTTCGTTCTGTAGATTTTACTTTTCTTAACTATTAATTTAAGTTTCGTGATTACCGGTGCAGTTAATTCTGATTAAAATTGTGGTGTGACAGGCAGGTGTTACGCGGATTAGTGAACAACTGACTTGTTTATTGGATAGTTTTGTCAGTAAAAGAAGGATCGTAGGCGACTAATACGGGTATTAGCTTCACTGTTACTAAAAAATGATTGTTTATTTAAAAAATATTAAATTCCGAACGTTTTAGTGTAAACTAGCATTCCATCCAATATCCACTATTCGTAAATTTAGTTGCTATCTGTTCTGCAAAAAGATCTCACTTAAACCTCTAGGGTCTTTGTGTTACCATTGCTATGTATTTGGAGGCGAAGAATAGGCGGAAGGAAACAGGCATAGTAAAATTTATTTAAAATAAGAAGGCGTGGCACCACAAATTCGGCAGAGGCAGTTCGTAAAACTCGAACATTTTTAGGTCATCGTGAAGCACCTTGTCAGACCGCAATACAGAAATTGGTGGAAAAAATCGAGTTGTAGGGACAAGTTAGTGATGTGAAGAATAAAACCCGTGCGTCGCTTCAGAACAGCCGAAAATATTGCTGTTGTAGCCGAAAGTGTTAAAGAAAACCCAGGTTTGTCCATTTCTCATCGTTCTTTGGAATTAGGCATTCCACAAACGTCATTAAACCGTATTTTGCATAAAGATTTGGGTCTTAAGGCTTATAAAGTCCAGTAAACACAAGAACTCAAACCGGCCGATCCTCAACAACATCGCGTCTTTGCTGATTGGGTCGTTGAAATGCATGAAAATGATCCGAAATTCCATCGAAAAATCATCTTGAGTGATGAGGCCCATTTCCACCTCGGTGGCTTCGTCAAAAAGCAAAATTGTCGGTTCTGGGGCTCTATCCTCAACGTGTGATTGTTTGGTGCGGTTTATGGTCCGGCGGAGTCATTGGACCTTACTCTTTCGAAAATGAAGCTGAAGCAACAGTTATGGTGAATGGATTGCGCTATCGAGAGATGATTAACGATTTTTTATAGCCGCAATTGGATCGTATTGATCTGGACAACGTTTATTTTCAACAAGACCGCGCTACGTGCCACACAAGCAACGAAACCATCGATCTTTTATCAAAATAACACCTCTTATTGGAAATCCCTTTATATTTGAAAATTTCTAAAATCCAACTCTCGCTTTCTAAAGTACTGTTGGATAAGGTGTAATTTTATTTAATTATTTTTTTTATTTTTTATATGATTTAATTTAATTTTATTTCACTTTATTTGACCTGATTTTAATTTAAAATTTAATATTTTTTAATGCGTTTGCTTCCTAACCATTTTTTTTTTCTTTTTCTTCTTCTATCGTAATTTAGGAACTTCACGCATATTACCTCAAATTCACAGTCAAAGAAGGTCGCATTCGGGTATAATACGTCAGCTAGACAGCTACGTGAGTACTCAGCGAATAAGTGAAGTCATTCGTTCATTCATACATTTTGTCGGTCAGTTGGCTCTGGTCGCTTTGTATTTGATTTATTAATAAAGCTACAGTCGTTAAGGTTGTCTTCCGTTACCTAACAGGGTTTTAATTAATGTACGTAAACGCTGTATTATCCACTGAGCTTCTCCGCCATGGCTACGTGCGCGATTTCAATTTCATTTGTATGTATTTCAAGTACACGTACATACGTACATAAGTAATCCGCGCAGCTATGTGAGTATTTGTGTACACAAAAGACTCGTAATATTCTATAATAAGCTAAGAAAAAATCGAGTACCAATTCGTGCAAAGCGCACAGAACATATTAGGCAAATGATGTTCCTTTACAATAGGAAACTTTGTATTGTTGTTGATGAAACCCCACTAATTTCAATTATCAATTTTGTCTGACCTATTCTACATATTTTTTGTGGCTGGTTTTATTTTATTTTTAGAGTTTGCTTGGCACATTTTTCAACAGCTAGTAAATCGCCTTTAAATTTATGGTGTGAAATATTTAGTTGAGTGGTCTTTGTTAAATGTATTTAATTTGGTTTATTTTTAAATTATTGTACATTTTTTGTAAATTTATTTTTAGAGTCTACAATAATTTATTTTTAACTTTTTGGTTTTTTGGTTTACGTAAAAATTAATATTTGTGTGTTTGTATGTATTTTGAAAACTGCCAAACCAATCTTAGAATTGGAATGAAATTTCGTCAAGTTATTTCTTGCAATTACCGTTAGGACATAGGCATAGTAAAATTAATTTAAAATAAGGTGGCGTGGCTCTTCCCATACAAACCAATTTTTAAATATCGCCCGACTTCGACACCATTAAATACCAATGACTTGATTTTGTCGAAAACTGATTGGGAATTAGTGCAAGGAACACAATAAACAAAAAGTAAGTGCTAAAAGTATATAATTCAATAATATTTAGTTTCGACCTGCACACTAATATCACGGATTTTCCAAATTTCATGACATGCATTACTGGGAAAGTTTTACAAAGGCCATGCAAAGCGATATGTATGGTGCTCAAAGAAAGGTATGGAAAATGTTAAGAAATCAGAAGATAGAAGTGAATGAAACAATAAAAATGCATCCAATACAAATTAATAAATGGAAATCATACCTTAAGTAATTATGCAAAAATGACACCACAATGATAGCGAGCGCTCCATTCTATGATTATGAATCTAGAGATGTAAATATAACTACTAATTTGCAATAAAAATGCTCAAGAATAGAAAAACTCCTGGTCCTGACGGTATTGCAAATGAAATGCTTAAATATGGCGAAGAGTATCTTCATCAAGAGGTTACACATCTCTTCAACATTTCATTGAGAAATGAAAAAAAGGTGTGGAAATCAAGCGTTACAATACCAATTTTTAAAAAAGGCAGGAAAGATGATCCACAGAATTATCGCGGTATAGTCTTGCTAAGCTCAGTTCAAAAGCTTTTCACTAAAATTTTGTTGTTGGAACTACGTCTTCACTCACAAGAACTAAAGGAGCAGCAAGGCTTTCGTAAAAACAGGTTCCCAATGGATTGTATATTTATTTTACAACAAATTATGGAAAAGTCAATCGAGTTCGATAATTATGCTTTAAGTTCGATAACCCTGCTTAAAAAATCGTTTGATCGAGTCAAACTTGAGGATGTACTCCAAATATTAAAAGAAAGAAAGGCGCATCGACAAATCCTACAAGTCATCAGCGATCTCAATACCGCGTGCTCAATAAAAAGAGTAGTAAATGGTAAATACTCTAAGAGTATATTGCACTAACGGAATACGGCAAAGTTACTTCTTAAGCCCACAACCTTTGAATCTTATTATGGATAAAATTATCTCAGAGGTAAAGCAGTTGGCTGGATACAAAATGAACAATGAAAACATATCAATAATTTGTTACGCAGTTTCGGTAGCTGATTGCGAAGATAAATACAAAATAGAAGTTTCAACTGGAAAAACTAAATCTTTAGTAATATCAAAAGAACCTAAAAGATGCAAGTTGGCGTAGAACAAGTAATGCATGTTAAATATTTGGGTGTAGATGTATCTAGCAATTGATATACATAAAATAACAGAGGTGCAAGAGAGATGCGCAAACGGTGTACGGATATCAGGGTGATATATGAATATGGAAAACAAAACACGAATCTACAAAACAATTGTAAGTCCGATATTGACTTGCGCTCGTGCAGAGGACATAAAAACGAAGCAATTGCTGCGGACTACCGAGATGCATACTCATACGGCCATAGCTGGAAAAACTAGACTCGACCATACAAGAAACCAGGAGATAAGAGCACAGACAGGGGTGACCGACATTGTAAAATTCATAAGCGCTAGAAGACGATCATAGATCGAACATGTGTCACGAGCCTTTAACAATCGGTTGATAAAATTAGTTCGAGATGGGATACCAGAAGCAAGAAGACGACCAGGAAGACCACCAAAACGGTGCGCAGAAAGTTGGATATATACCTACGCAGAAAATCAATAACAACAATGATCTGAGATTTATGCATTATATTGTACAGGAATGTACAATAATTTATGTGTAATATCCCTAAAAATTAAAAAGTATTTTTGCATCCATGTAAAGGGTTTTCCAATTACAGGTGTTATTTTGAATTGGATTGCGCTATCGAGTGCTGATTAACGATTTTTTATGGCCGAAATTGGATGGTATTGATCAGGACAACGTTTATTATCAATAAGACGGCGCTATGTGCCACATAAGCAACGAAACCATTGATCTTTTACGGGAAAAGTTTCCAGACCGTGCTATCTCTCGAAGAGATGATCACAATTGGCCACCCAGATCTTATGATTTAACACCTTGTCACTTTTTCTTTGGGGCCATGTGAAAGAGAAGGTCTGAAGGTCTACGCTAACAGCCCAGGGTCGATTCAAGACCTCAAAGATAGAATTCGTGAGGTTATTGAGGACATAGGGCAGTCACTTTGCAATTCGGTTATGGAAAATTTCATGAAAAGGATATTGTCCTGTAAGTGTGGTCGTGGTGGTCATTTGCCTGTTTTTTTTTTTCACTATTAACGGCATACCTCCCTCTTTATAGTGAAATAAACATCCGATCATTTATATTAAAAAATATCATTTTTCTTTGAATATAAAAATAAGACCTCTTATTAGAAAACACTTTAAATACCCTACGATCAAAAAGCTCAGTGAAGGTGATGTTGACTGTTTTCTTCGATTGCCAAGGCGTAGTGCACCTTGAGTACCTTCCATCAGGCCAAACAGTCAATAGAGAATATTATTTATCCGTTTTGAAGCGTTTGAGAGATGCTGTATGTCGAAAATGGCCGGATATGGGGGCAAACAATTCTTGGATTTTGCATGATGATAACGCGCCATCGCACCGAACCCAAATTGTGCTGGATTATTTGACCAAACACCAAGTAAATATCATCGTGCAAGCACCGTATTCACCTGATATGGCCACGCGCGACTTCTTTTTGTTTCGCAAGTTGAAGTTACCACTTCGAGGAAGGAGATTTTAAACGATAGAAGAGATCAAAGAGAATGCGTCGAAGGAGCTGAAGGCCATCCCTTGGTCGGCCTATCAGGGGTGCATGGAGGACTGGGATAAACGTTGGCACATGTATGTTGCTTCAGACGGGTAATCTTTTGAAGGAGATAAAATAAATTTGCCTGAAATTTAACTCTGTTTTGTTTTATTTAAACATTCCCGGTACTTTTTGATCATAGGGTACAAGTATGTATAAAATGTATAAAAGGCAAAGCCTATAGTAAAAGACAAAGAAGAAGAAGAAGATGGAGAAGCATTATTTTCAACATTGCGTAACATTAGACCACCACGATTATGTAATGGAACAAGAGTCGGTGTGAAGAAACTGATGTTGAATGTCATGGAGGCAACAATTCTTAATGAAAAATCTAAATTAGAAGATTCCACGCATTCCAAAAACATAAAAAATAAAGCACTTGAATAAAATTCCATTAATAAATCATTAAATTCCAACAAGGGTACTCATTATATGTCATAACAAAACAAAATAACTCTTCCAATAAAATTAGTTTTTCCGCGGCAGCGATGCGCCGGGCAATAACTATTTAGTATGAATGAAATATGATATAAAAAACTGGTTTTTATTAGAGTGTTGTTAGCGATTAAACGTTTGGTACCAATTTGATTTAAGGAATGTCATAAAAGATATCAAATTTAAGTGTTTGATGGACGCGAGAATATATTATTACTGCGCTTAAAAGCGTGGCTAAAAAGTTTATAAAAAGCATCTTTATAAAATGAATTATATTGCCATAAACCCCAATATGTGCTTATATAGTATTAGGGTGATCCAAATTTGTTTCTTCTACATTTTTTCTACGGTTAAAAAATATGAAACACCCCATTCTTATTCACTTTTTCTTTTATAACCACTGAATTCCTATGAAAAAATGCACTTTTCGTATTTGTTTTTCCGTATTTAAAAGAAATAATTTGTATTCTTTTTTATTTAATAGCCAATGAAAAATGAGCAAAATGCTCTTTTTCGTAAATTTGGTATAGAGGCATGTAGTTTTTTCCGAATTTTTTAGGTTTCATTTCTTAGTATATACACAAATAAACAATATTTAATCCATAGTTACAGCGCATATTAAAACATTTGACTTTTATTATTTATTAATTTTGGAAAAGTCGTAAAAAAATTACTTAGTTTTCGATTTTTTTTCTATTTCGCTTCATACAATAATCACTAATACGAAAATATTACAAAATAATAGGACTATGTTTAAGTTCGTGCGGTTTTTTTTCGAAATTTGAAACTGTATTGACGTAAAATGGTTACAAATTTAATATTCAAAGTATTGTCCATCGCTTACTACTACTTTTTCCCATCTTTCTGGCAATTCACGGATTCCCTTTGTGAAAAATTCGGTCGGTTTTGCCGCAATCCACGAATCGATCCATTTTTTGACTTCATCGTAATTACGGAAGTGCTGGTCAGCCAGGCCATGTTGCATCGATCGGAAGAGATAGTAATCGGATGGCGCAAGGTCTGGACTATACGGCGGGTGGGGTAGGACATCCCATTTGAGCGTTTCTAAGTATGTTTTGACCACTTGTGCAACATGTGGCCGAGCATTGTCATGTTGCAAAATAACTTTGTCGTGTCTATCGGCGTATTGCGGCCGTTTTTCTCGCAGTGCTCGGCTCAAACGCATCAATTGTCGTCGGTAGACATCCCCCGTAATCGTTTCATTCGGTTTCAGTAGCTCATAATACACAACACCCAGCTGGTCCCACCAGATACACAGCATAACCTTCAGGCCATGAATATTCTGCGCCGACGTCGATGTTGAAGCATGGCCAGGGTATCCATACGTTGCCCGACGTTTTGGATTGTCGTAATGGACCCACTTTTCATCGCCAGTCACAATTCGATGCAAAAAACCCTTTCTTTTGTGCCGTTGAAGCAGTTGTTCGCATGCCATAAAACGGCGTTCAACGTCTCTTGGCTTCAATTCATACGGCACCCAATGGCCTACCTTTCGGATCATTCCCATGGCTTTTAAACGTTTGGAAATGGTTGATTGATCAACTCCCAAAGTTTTTGCAACCTCTTCTTGCGTTTGAGCCGGATCTTGATCGAGCAATTCCTCCAATTCGGTATCCATGAACTTTGGCGGCGCACCCTCGCGTTCTTCGTCTTCCAAGCCAAAATCACCACTTTTAAAGCGTGCAAACCACTTCTGGCACGTTCGCTCAGCTAGAGCATGCTCACCATAAACTTCCACCAAGATACGATGACTTTCGGCTGCTTTTTTCTTCATATTAAAAAATTCCCCGCAAAAACACATTATTTGGCACGAAATTCGACATTTTCAAGTGTGGTAAAAATATTGTTGTTTACGCTTCAAATAAAAAACTTATACTGACGTTTGTGCCTTACGACAGTAGCTCTCCAATGAATGTTTGGAAATGTGGATCGATGGAATAATAATCAAGTTACGCCATCTGTTGTAAAACCGCACGAACTTATCGATAGACCTATTATTTTTAATAAATTATTGTATTTTTTAAATTATTTGACAAAAACAATTAATTTTAAGTCATTGCCCCGAAAATGGTTTGTATCTAAAAATATTTACAAACAAAGCTTACAATACGGAAGCAACTATCTGAGCAAACTATATATATATAAATATAATTCGTGCGTATACTCTTTTTGGGTGTTTGGCCGAGCTCCTTCTCGTATTTGTGGTGTGCGTCTTGATGTTGTTCCACAAATGGAGGGACCTACAGTTTCAAGCCGACTCTGAACGGCAGATATTTTTTATGAGGAGATTTTTCAGATATTTTTTATGGCAGATTCGAACCAACGTTCTCACTATGAATTCCAAATGGTAGTCACGCACCAACCCATTCGGTTACGGCGGCCGTCTGAGCAAACTGCTTTTGGAATTTTTCATTTGTGCCATTCGACATATTTGTTTTCGTTTTCATTCCATTTCGGTGCATATTTGTTAGAAAAAAACTGGTTTTATTTCAAATCTTTCAAACGCATTTTTGAGCTTCAAGCCACACAAATTGATCTAAATTAATACCAACAATACTTTTTATTTGAGAACATGCGAGACTGCTTTTTTACGTGGAAAATCTTCTTCATCTGAGAATTCGTCATTCTGTAAGCCTATACCTACTTTTCCATTTTTCATCAGAAATTCCTTTGCCCGGCGTTAGGAATTGTGACGCTGGCAGATGGAATTTTGCTAGTGTTCAACGAATTCCTTCTTCTCCCACTTTCCGAGAAATTCGTTAATGTGGTCTTTTGTAAGTCCACCGAAAAACTCAGGACCAAGTAGAGACATGATCAGCCCAGCCATTTCATTTCCCTCATGTCCAGGAACCCAACCTAGTGATACTGTGTTGAAGTTCTGTAACGCGTTAAAAAGGCTCAGACTGTCATTTACTATTTTTCAGATGATTACAGATGATATAAGGCTAAAAGTATTTAAATGTGGGTTCCTCTTATTTTGCTGTGAAGACGTACCCCCACACATATCTCAACGGCATGTATTCCTGCCTGGCAGATTGTTGGATAAAAACTCATTGGAATCGATTTTTTGAATTTAGGCCCATCAATTCTCGTCTTCTAATTTCGACCCATTAGTAAGCCATACCTAGGGGAGCTGTGTAGGTATATAAACTGTCTTCGTTTACAGATTTTATAATAATAAGAGAAAATACCCGAATTTTTCATAAATATGAGAAAATGTTTAAAATATGGAGCGAATGCAGGCATAGCAGAACTACAACTTGCTTCTGTTAGCTTTACTTTGAAAGGTTGAACTTTCCATGTTTAGTGTAATTTTATTTACCATATATTTTACTTTCTATCATTAATGGGATTAGAAACTGGTCACAGCTGTGCCAAAAATATATGGCAATGTTGCCGCCTTATCATTTCACTTTAGTGCTGTGAATTGTCCTATTATTGCGGTAAAAATGTGATAATTTTTATGACGGTAGCTTCACAATAATCAGCTTTTTGTTATCCATATTTTTTTTTTAATTTTATGTGGTAAAAAGCCAAAGGCATTTGAGAAAGTATATTTTATTTTAATTTTGTGCTATTCGTATCATAGTTTGTTTATGGCTGAGAAAAAGCAAACATTGCAGCGCGAAAAATAGTAGCTTTTACGACATGTTAACAAAAAATGGATCAAAAGTGTTGTTCACAGTTAAAGAAAAACAGCTTTTCGAAAACCAAGTCACAATTTGCATAAAAATACCTTGAAAATATGTATTTGCATATAACGTCGATATCAAAGCTTCAATTCAAGAAATTGCAAAAGGTATTAATAAAACGAGCAATATTTCTCCCCATATATTAAGCATGGCTGACCTTAAGGAATACATAAACTTGGACTAGTTATGGGCTTAGTAGATAGTTCATTACATTTTCCATACCCGCAAAAAAAAGTACCTAAATATGTCTTTTTGTTTGTTGTATTTGAATCCAAAGAAGGCCTCTAAATGATGGATTATTTATTGTCAAATGAGTAATAAAAATGTTTTTGTGGCGAGTTTGGTGACGTTCCAAATTCACAACACGTTTGAGCCACAAAAAATTAGAAAATATGCACATATTTATACATACATACACTTATAAGTTGGAATGCAGTGGTGACATACATATATATATAAATCAACATATAAAAACAATGACAAATACTAAAAAAATTTATGGATGTTTAGCGAAAATTAAGCATTATAAATAGTGAAAAAAATTAGCAATGTTTCACAAAGGTAGTCGTCATTCATGTGCGTAGGTATGTATGACATGTATGAATCTGGCATTTTAAAGTCTCTGTGAAAATTATTTTTTTTAAAGTCTCTGTGAATTATGCTTTTGAGCTCATTAAGAATATACTTATCTGATGAAACTTGTACCTAAAAATAATTATCTAGTTAGGGCCTTTCAAACGAGATGCTTAGATGTCAGTACAGAGTAATTTCTAAACGGTAACTTTTTTGTGCAACCTTTAAGATTTTTCAAATAGGCATTTGTAAAAATTTGTACATCTTTTCATTGGAAGGGATTTTTAAGTGGCGGGTCTCAAACCCAGCGCATAACTAGCTATTCTGGGATGCTTCGCCTTCTGACGTTGGCTCACTCCCGAACGGGTGTTCAGAAGCTACCCAGAGAATACTTGGGCTAATCCCGGATGTTGTGAGCTGCTTGAACCATGTGTAGAAGAATCGTCCTGGCCATCTAGATTCTGCTCAAGATTTTTGGACATTTGCACGTTGGCAACGGCGAATATCGCAGGCGATAGAACGATGAGCTGTATCAGCTTTACGACGACATAGACATAGCGCAGCAAATAGAGATCCAGCGGCCACGCTGGCTGAGTCATGTCGTCTGATACAAACGTTCCGGCTTTGAAAGTTTTCGATGCGGTACCAGCTGGTGGTAGCAGAGGAAGAGTAAGGCCTCCTTTGCGTTGGAAAGATCAGGTGGAGAAAGACTTGGCTTCACTTGGTGTGTCAACCTGGCGACGGTTAACTCGGTCAAAATCGCGTAAGCGGTTATCGCGCCAATTAAGAAGAAGAAGTTGTGAAATTTTACACGATAGAACAACGCATTAAAATTATTGAAACTTATTATGAAAATGATCGATCTTTAAGAAAGCTTGTCACAAAATTTGATTTTTTTTGGGGAAATTGTCGTGCGCATAATTAAAACTTCAAAAATGCTAATTTTGACTCTTTCAACTGCCAAATTTCTGAAATGGATTGGAAGTCAACTTTCTATGCTAAAAATGTTTCGAAATGTTTTGAAGTGTTCTTGCATGAGTAGTTTGAAATATTTAGCCGAAATCTCTCTTTACTGCCTGGTAAAATACGTAAACTATCCTGAAGAAAGAAATATTTTAAGCTCTGGGAGGAAACTACAAATATTGCCTTTAAAGATACATAGATTATAGAAATTTTTGTGTAATAAATATATATTATCGGTGCGAAATAGAGTTAAAAGGAAACCCAAAAATTTTCTGGAAATACATCAATTCGAAAAAGGGATGTTCTAATACTTCAACCAGAGTGAAATTTAATGGCACTTTTCAGAGAGTTTGGCTGACTCCGTAAACCTCTTTGTTGACTTTTTCTAATCCAATCATGTCGTGGACTCCGAAAACACCAACTATGACACAAAACCATAGACTTTGGCTCGTTGTCGTTATCTGAACAGGATATTATCAGTGGTATGTCATCTTTACCATTCTTTTTGAAAAAAGACATTGATGGAATATCTACATAAAAACCGTAAATGTTTAAGAGTAAGTCTCAAGTTGATACAATAAACACCGATTTTTCGAAAGCAGTTGACACGGTCTCGCGCAAAATCCTCTTCTGGAAACTTGAAAATCTAGGCTTCAACTCGGCTTTCCTGTTATGACGGAAATCATATATGTCAAATAGAATTTCATTTGTTGAAATTGGGAATACTAAAGTCCATACATACATTTATGTAAGATCTGTAGTACCACACGGTTGCATTCTTGGACCTATCTTGTTTATACTTTTCATTAAACAAGATTGGTTTCTCATCTATTCGAAATATCTACTCTATGCATACGATTTGAATTTTTTTCTCACAATCTCCTCTCTATCAGATACATTGTTATTACAGGAAGACTTGAATTTTTTGAATGACTGAGAACTGCAAAAAACAACTGTGACTTAATATTAGTAAGTTTTATCATATGACGGTTTCAAAGTCTACGAATAGCCTTTCGTCAACTTATTATGTTTTAAATGTAACTCTTGTCTCAGTCAATGAATCGTTGTTGTTGTTGTAGCAGCATAAGCATTCCCCATACCTATACGGGTAATGCTGCTGAAATGACAGTCCTTGACTGGATATAAATCCGGGTCGTTCCGGTTACGTAGAACCGACTATCGTGGAAACGAGTTTTGATTCGTCTTTTACGTTCATTATCCATATTAACTCTTTTATTCTGAGGCATATGCCAACTTAGCTTTTTTGTGACGCTACGCTAGTGATTTAAAGACCCATGCACCAGAAAAGTCTTATATTATATAATGCTTTAGTCCGTTCGAAGTTGGAGTATGCCTCCATTATCTGAAATCTAATGTGTTTCTCACATTCACTTAGAATTTAAGGAGTTCAACTCAAACTTGTATGTTTTGCTCTTCAACCTTTACACTTTGATAGTCCCTTGCCATCCTACAGCGCTAGATAAGCATGCACATCAATATTTTATCACTTGAGATGCGACGACTTGTTGAAAGCTTAATGTTTATAAACGATATAATATCTAGAGCCATTGACTGTTCAGATGTACTCGGCCAAATAAGTTTCAATGTTCCTAATAGAGCACTTCACTCTAATAATCCACTTTATTTTAAAGTTCTCAGATCTAATTACCTTACTTTCGCCCATCTTACAAGAGCTTGATGAGCTTAATTAGCTTCCTATAAGTCTTGATCTTGATTTTGTGATGCCAAGGCCTTTATTAAAGTCACTTATTGTGTCTTATTATTTGGCAGTTTATTTGCCTATCTATTTGATTTTGGATTTAAAGTTTTTGTTTTTTTACCATGTAAATCTAGGCAGTAAGGCTGTTACCATTGACTTAACTAAAGAAATAAATTTAAAGGTTGTTGAAAAATTTTCAAGAAACTACTTCTGCCGAGGGTAAGAAAAGGACTTGCAGACTGATCAAAAACCAGACGGCCGGTTGGAAATATTGCTGCTGTAGCACAGTGTTGCCGAACTACCTTCAACAATCGAAATCTCGACCTTCTAAACAATTAGGCATTCATGAATTGACTTTTTGGCGGATTTTACCAGCAGATGTGCTCATGGTGCACATTTAAATGCTGTAATTTTTCACATACAACTGTTAAGAGCAGTATTTTGAATAAAAATAGTGAAACGTGAAAGAATCTAAATTTTTACATTTTTTATTTTAAAAGTTTTATTTTAGAACAACATCTAGGCGCGTCTTTAGAAAAACTCTTTATGTAAAAATTTTTATTTGCGCAAATAAATGGAATTGTAGGTGAATCGTTTAAATACTTAGTTCTTATTGGTACACTTTATGCGGCCGCCCTAGCCTATAGTTTTGCATCTCATAGGCCGAAGGTTCGATTTTTTATCATCGAAATTGAAAAAGCACTTTGTATACAATAAATAGGCTGATAAATACAAAGGTAAACTGTGCCAAATGATTTTCTTCAATTTTAGTGTGCATAAATTTGATTTTTTTCTACATCCGTTATTCAAATCAATACAATCACTACATCTTTTGTTAATCAAGGGATGTTCGTTAAATACAAACCAACACATAGTAACCCAGCAACAAGGCCAAAATCATGTTATTCA
This sequence comes from Anastrepha obliqua, assembly GCF_027943255.1. NCBI lineage: Eukaryota > Metazoa > Arthropoda > Insecta > Diptera > Tephritidae > Anastrepha > Anastrepha obliqua. The sequence goes on from NC_072896.1 coordinate 39,759,785, forward strand.
TTTTTCATAACAAATGGCGCTTATGTTCAACCGAAATTGCACAATTTCGCAATGATTTTTCTTCAAAAATTTCACATCTTAAAAAAGCTTTTGTAATTACAGTAAAATACCCGTTGACCAACTTTGATTGCGAATCTATTGAGGCACTTGGCTGTAATGATGTGGTAAATCATAGAAAGTTCAAAAAAATGAAAAATGTATTTTTAATATTGCATTAACCTTTGAAAAGTGGGTGGGATGGCAAAATAAATAAATTTGAACCAGCAAATGATCACCGCAAATAATGCAAGACCACTGTAACAATGGCAAATATTTAGCTCTTGGAAGTGAAATGGTGAAACTAATTTTAAATGACATACAAATCAAATACAAAATATATAATTTTTTTTTTGTTTTTTGTGTCGGGACAACTAGCAAGTGCAGCACTCAGACCTTAGTTGAGTCCATTGTACTTTACTTGGATTCCCTATTAATTTTCTTTAAATCTACCCCATCTCCGCAGAAATCTGAGCAGATCAGAAAGTACTCAGCCGTCTCATCCTCCTCTTCACAAACTGGGCAGAGTACACTGTCTAAGATGCCCACCCTTTCCATGTGCTTCGCCCACAGAAAGTGGCCCGTCATCAGTCCAACCAACCGTCTGCAGTCCCTTCTGCTTAATGACAGGAGGGTTTGCGACAGTCGATCGGACATGACAGGTAACATCAGTTTAGTCCATCTGCAGCCTCTCTCAGCCTGCCAAGCGCGCTTGTGGGTTTTAGTAACCCATTTACTAACCGTGGCTTTGATGGCTGCAGAAGGGAGAACGGCTAAGGAGTCAGAGGTAATGTACATATATGCATAAGTAATTAAGTGCGTATATTTTTACCCAGAAAAATTCATGTTTACCCATCAAATATTCTTGTATACATGTAAATAAAAAAATATACCAAAAAGCCGAATTTAGAAAATCTTACGACCAACTGAAAAATGTTCTCTGAAACATGCTCTCACATACTAGAAAAAATAGTGATCCACAGACAACACCAAACTGTCGAAGTAAAGAGGGGTTCAGAATGCGAAGTAATAAGGCTGGCATTGTAAATCTTTTCATTGTGGTTTCTTACATATTTACTTATTACTACTGTCAATATACACCGCACCTCTGTCCCCACAATGCTTGTTCCTTTTAACTCCATTACTTAAAGGGTGCATATATGTATAAGTAATATTATATATACAGGGTGTATATAGTACAACAGTTGAAAGCATTCATATACTATATGTGGCTATAACTTCTCCCACCCATTACGTTTCTTTTTGCTCTTCATTCAGATAAGACATGCAGGACTACAACTTAACTCAATAAATGAAGAGACATCCAGTTGTCGTAGCTATATGTGCAAATCACACCGATTTAGAAATCTCGAATTATCTAAAGTGCGCCAATTCATTCATTCATAAGGTTCGAGTTGAATTGTAAGTATCAGGCGGCGATGCAGAATCTAATGCAAAACGCAAAAAAGCACGTGGAATGTGTTGATACTGTCCTATCTGTGAAACTTCAAAATCAATAAGGGCTCTTGCGAGGGAGCTTAATGTTTTTGAGGGGCTTATCCGTCGGGTTGTTCATACATAAATATATTCGGTATAAATTCTAATTTATGCGCAGAAGAAAGTTTATATCGAAGCAAACACGCGCACTAAATGAAATAACCTGAAGCGCATGATATGTTAAAGAGCTTTTTTATGGCGAAACAAATTTTCCCCAAGACCAAACGAGCAACCGCAGACATGACAGATGCCTATGTTTCAATTCTGCTGAGGATTCAGGCTCCTGTTACCATACACATGAAGTTTCCAGCCACTGTTATGGTGTTGTGTTATGAGTAACAAAGGACATGTCATGTCACTACACTTTTTTACCCGAGTGAGTTCTGCTTCATATATCTAGGCTCTAGGGACAGTAGAGAAACTCTGAATTGTACGCAGTGACAGTCCATACATCTTTGAGCAAGACTCTGCTGTTTCGCCCAAAGCGTTGACGACACAAGATTGGATGGGGGAAAATTTCTATGATCACATGAAACCGAACTTATGGCCGCTTAAAATGCCAGACCTTAATCTTTTGGATTACTGGGAATGGACACTAGATGAGTGTGAAACCAATAAGCCTCCTTATAACACCATTTCTTCTCTGAAGGCTGCAATTAATACCGTTATGGTCATTATGAATAAGACGCATTTGATTCGGGCATGCAAGCATTGCCGGACACGGATCAAGGAGGAGCCAATGGAAATGGCATCGAATGATTTTATAGATATATAATAAGTTAGCTAATAAAGCTAATTGATTTACTATCAAGGCATCCGCAAATACCGTTCCCTCCCTGTATATAATTGGCGCTTACATACTTGTTTGCAGAGCTGCTGTTCATATTTTGTGGTGCGTGGCTTAATGTTTTCCACAAATGGAGGGGCTTTTTCTTTTTGGTAAAAATACGCTCGGAGGTTTGCCATTGCCTGCCTAGGGGCTACCGATATTAGAAAAAACCTTTTTCTATTAATTGGTGTTTTGTGCCCGGGGTCTAGCACCACCAAACCACCCTGTTACGAAGTTCAGAAAGAAGTTGAAGGTAGTATTGTTGACTAGTATTTTAGCCTTCAGGAATTCGATGAAGGCGTTAAATTGAGGCAGAAATACCAGAAAGCAACTACCATAACTCACTCAAAACACTTATTGACATGCACTACTTTCAATACAGCAGCGGTTTAGCTTGAGTTTCGTGCGAAATTTCACAACAAAGGTTAGATGATTTTCAGCTCTAATCAATTTTTACGGATTTCTAAAAACTTTCTATGGTGATATAGCAAATAAATACAGGGGAATATGCACTTTGAATCCGATGATTATTTACAATTTTTGTACGAAAAGCCTTTATTTTTTTTTAGATTTCACACATAATCTATAATTAGCTTTTCAAAGTCACGTTAGAATATTTTTTCGTGTTAATTTTTTTGTTGCTTTTATACTTTTTATTTATAATTGATTATACATAAGTATTAGTATGTACAAATTTATGTTTGGACATACTTAGGTACATCTTTCATTTGCATAATTGTTAAGTTTTTTTGCTTTCTTTTTATTTTCCGCAGCAAACTATTCTTAGCTCATTTCATTTCGATTCTCTCTCTTGTCTTACTTCCAAAACGCGTTATTACTTATAATTTCTTCTCACCGCAACTTCCGACACAATTTTTTACGCAATGATTGTTTGCTGTCGAAGAAACTAAATAAAAAACCACAACTTTATAATTTTTTAATTATATTTTTAAGCACTTGCTGATGTTTGTAGTGAATAATTTTGAGGGGTATGGCAAGTCTTTGCAACGAAAAAATGTTCAAGGAAAAATCAAAAAAGTTATGCAAGCATAATAAAGTAAATATTAAAAAAAGTTTGCGAACACGCAAGCGCAGCGTTCAGCTAAGCTGGGTTGCTAGCTGGGCAAGCGCAGCGAGGGACCAACGACCCGCAAAGTAAACCAATACTAACACAAACACACACATGTGTAAAAATCGCACTCATGGCAAGCGAACAGGAAAGACGCACAAAGAGAAAATTGTTGTCTTCATTTGTGTACAGAAAAATGAAATAAAGCTACTCAACAGCTGCTTTTCAAGTTTTGGGAAGTTCGAGAGGGTGTTAGTGTAGTAGCGGGGGTGAGCATGCATATTTGAGTTTTTTTTTGGCGGTATGGTTGACAAAGCGAAAAAGCAAAAACTGCTCTCACTCAATTCGGCTGCTACCTTTTCATGCAGATTCGTCAAACAAGCGGATCAATAGGTATGTATGTATTTTACGTACATATGTACATTCAAATGATTGAGCGAAGAAGAGACATCGACGAAACGAAAAGAAATTGAAATTAATTTTTTATTTAATTTAATTCAATATTAATTTAATTTTACATTATCCAGGTAAGATAAAATTAGAAAAGCTCTAAGTTGTATAAGGAAGTAAGCTCTTCAACATATTTAACACTCATTTATGTATGTATACGCGTGTATGGTAATATTGTGTATTGGCAGACGGCACGAAGCACGTATCAACGCCAACACTATAAAATCGATGCTCTTTTTAAGCTTGAACCTCCTATGCAATGTTCCAAATTTAAAATGAGGTAGAGGAAAAGCACGACTACAGTTACTGAGTTGGCGGGCATGTCGTGCTCTTCAAATTCGCTGGTACGCAGTTACGGCCTCATCCAAAGTCTTGGTTTCACAGCTACAATCCATGCGCATAGCTAAAAATATCTACACGTATTGCATGAAAAGTAATATTTTTTCCTTTTCTTTTTTTTTTGTTGTTTTGCATATTATAGAGCAAATTACGATCCCTGTGCTTCACAAAACTTTTGTACGTTCGTTCACCGCTAATATCGCACAACAATATCCGTAATACTCATACGCGCACACTCACTTCTCATATCAGCGAAAGCAATAACAAAAATATGCGAAATACACTCTTTGGGTTATTGCTATTTTCACTTCACTTTTACTCCACACGATTTTACCGATTATCCCAAAACCGTCCACATTCGCCAAGAGTCCGTCGAGCACTGAAGATCGCTTTGAGCCATGACTACGTTTTGAGCCATAAGCACGACGAACAACGAGCAGTCAAGTTGTGCCAAGCAAGTGCCAAACAAACAACGACCACCACTGCACATCAGCTTCAAAGGCCAGTGCAGACAAAGGCGAGGGTGAGCAGGCGCGAAGACATAGTTTTTGTCGTCGTCGTCTCCAACCTGAATACTCGTAGTGCGCTAACTTGCTCTACCACTTGAGTGCTAACATACATACTTACTTTGTTATTCATGTTGTTGCCGATTTAAGTTAGTCTTATTGTTATTGTTGCTTTTATGCACTGGTACATAGCTCTGCTGCTGTTGTTAACAGCTGAGTTCGTACATATGTACATGTGTATGCTTACGTATGTGTTTGGTGGAACCGGTGTTGGAGCTACCAGCTGCTAGTCGTCGTTGTTGTAGCCTGATTCCGCTTGTTGGCTACTTTTTGTTTCTTATTGCCGCCAATGTTGTCGCTAATACAACTGTTGCTGGTGCTATGTTGTGTTGGTGTTGTTGTTTTCTGACTGCCAACTCTTTTGTTGTGGTTGCTAGCTTACGATTTTTTTGCTTTGTTTTTTTTTTTTTTGTTTTGTGGCCTACGTTGACGGTATTTTTCATTTCATATTTGTATTCGTTTCATTTTGCATTCCTTGTCGCTGTTACCTGCATCATTATTGTCATTGTTGCGCACAATAGTTGTTGCTAATGTAAATGTTAAATTTGGTAGTAACTCTTTGTGCTTATTTTCTTGAGTTTATTTTATTTTACTTTTATTTGGTAATCATTGCTTTGCGCTGTGTTATATTGCAGTTTTCTTTTTTATTTACTTCGGCACAATCAACCGCCACGAACAGCAGCAACTTCGACGTCACTTTCTTGCTATTTGCTTCGTATCTCGTTGGCATTTACCATAGACAGTGCAGTGCAATAAAATTGGTGTTATGTATCGTACTAAAAGTCAATGGAGAGCTCTTTTTGTGTGGCAAATTGCAGAATTGGATGTTGGCAAACTTCGGGTTTAGTTGGACGGCGCTACTTGTCTACTTTTGTTATGAACGGGATTTCATATGCTGAATCGTTGAAAATGTTGCAGAAAGCCTATGGCGAGTGTGCTTTATCAAAAAACATGGGTCTACGAGTGGTATAAAGCTTTTGCAGAGGACCGAGAAGTCGTGGAAGATTTGCCCCGATCTGGTTGCCCATCAACGTCTTCAACGGACGAAAACGTCGACAAAATCAATTAAATGGTACTGGAAAACCATCATTTAAATTTGAGGGAGGTAGTTTATGACCTCAGCGTGTCTCAGGAATCAATTCGCAACATTTTACACCATCAGTTGGACATGAGACGCCAAGACGCGTGGCTGCTCGACTCGTTCCACAAGAGTTGAATTTCTTTAAAAAAATTCAACGGAAGAAGGTGGCTGAAGACATGCTTGAGCAAGTGAATTCGGCCCCAATGATTATCCAGTGCATCATAATAGGTGATGAGATGATGGGTATATGAGTTTGACATGCAAAGCAGTTAACAGGCGGCTGAATGGTGCTATCCACATGAGCCGAAACTAAAACACCACGTCAAAGTCAGTCAAAAATGAAAGTCAACCTACTCGTTTTCTTTGATTAGCATGGTGTTGAATACTCGAAATTCGTTCCAAAGGGTTCTACGGTAAATAAAAAATGTTATTTGGAAGTAATGCGAACGTTAAGAGAGAATGTGCGTAGGAAATGGCCCAGTTTGTGGAAAGAAAACTCATGGATCTTGCACAAGGCTCATATTGTGAACACTTCTTTGACCAAGAACTCGACAAATATCATCGAACAACCACCGTATTCACCGGATTTGGCCCCTGTTACTTTTCACTTTTCCCAAAACTTAAATTGCCACTCCGCGGACGCCGCCGCTTTTAGCCGATATGGGCCATTAAGCAGAATTCGCTGAAGGAGCTGAAGAAGATCTCTTCAAACGTGTTTAAAAGGTGCTTTGATTTGAAGGCGACGAAATAAATTTTGATGATTAAACAATTAATTTGCGTATATTGGTACATCCCGATACCTTCTGCGAAAGCTCTGCTAAGCACCATCAGTTGCTCGAATACGACATTAACTGTAAAACCTCAATTTGTAGAACAACAACAAGACAAACAATTGAAAGAAATGTTATTGGAAGTTTGTTGCTGATTTTGATAACTTTCTTTTCGAAAACATTATTTCCATCTGGATAAAAAAATTCTGCAACAACCGCCAGGTGACGCTCTAAGCCAACTGACTTGAGTTAGTTATTCTTTGTTAGTTTGCCACATCTGTGAATAACATTCCTGCCAAAATTCTTTAACCATTGATTGACATTTGTAAAAGTCATGCCGTCTTGCCGTAAATGGATTGGAATTTGCCACTACGAGTTTTTGTTAAAAATATATTCAATGGTACTAAAACTTTAGAAATTTTGGGAAACTATTTCGGTAATGATACTCTAAAATATATAAAGTAGAAGGAAAGTTGACTAATAACCACAAATTAATCAACAGAGAGCTGGCGAGCTTGGAGAGAACTTGAAAATTGCTTATGGTCCGTTCAGGGCATTGTAGTTAATGAAAGAACTTAAATTTCTTTCAAAAAAGGGACCGAATTGATACCCGCAAAGACATCATACCCAAGGATGAGTCCGACCCAACATTCATCAAAAGCATTATTACTGGAGACGAGAGGTATGGGTACGTGGGCTTATGTGTATGGTACACAATTTACATATCAGGCGAGGTAGTGGGGAGCTCCGAATGAACCAAGACCATAAAAACAACGTGGTTTTCAGTCAAAAAAAGAAGGTGAAGCTCACGGTTTTTATGGACTACAAGGGTATTGTACACCACGAATTTTTGCCAGAAGGTCAGATAGTTAATAAGGACTATTATTGGGGAAATATGAGACGTTTACGTGCAGGAATTCGCCAAAAAATTTGTGAGAAAACACACCATGCACCATGATAACGTACCATCTTGCAGTGCCACCATTATTTGTGAATTTTATATAATTTAAATATAAATTTTATAAAATATTCTCTTTATACTGATGCACTGTTCGTAGCTGATTAGGCGCGCGAGGAGTAAAATGACGACTCACATTTGCTCTCATACAGACATGGATATGTATATATACGAGTATGTGCAAGTTTGTATTTCGCATGAAATTTAACCGATATCCACATTTGCACTCCCCCACCATTTAATGTGTCATTGCTCGTCTGCATGACTGCATTTTCTAAGCTCTCTTTAGTATTTTTTATTTTTAATTTTTTTCTTCTGCATTTTGTGTAGACGCCTTCTCATACGTCATTTGGCATCCAGCTGTGGGTTGGATATAAAATAATTAATTTACTGTGTGACTAAATGACTGTTTGAGTGACAGCCGAAAATTCTCGCATTAGACGCAACGTAATTATAATTACCACAGTAGAAACTTCAGAGTATCCTTGAAGTAAATAACACCAAACATACATAATTAACTAACCAAAGGTGATTATGTTCGGGTAAATAAGTTGGATAAATTCGTGTGTTCATATGGACAGTGGCATTTCAACTGGTGACCGCATCGGGCATTCCAGCAGATTTTATTTAAAAACAATGCATATTAGGTGGGTAAGCATTTACTTTAACACGTTTGCGTGTATGTATGAATGTGCTTACAGATGATCATATGGTTGTAGCTGACATTGAAAGACTTTGTAAGTGTACAATAAATTTGGATGCCAACTGGAGTTATCTACATACATACATAGATAAGTATGAAATGAAAGTTTTTTGCCACATAATGACAAAGTGCAATATGGGTGCCTTGTGGCTACAGAACGGTCTCGAGAGACGCAATAGGCGTTATTGCGAGCAAACTACCAGCCGACATTCAGGCAAAGGAGTTGAGCCGTCTCTATTGCAGGCGACGGGTTAAGCCGTCATTAGAAGAAAGGCAAAGTATGTAGATGAGATTCGTTAATCAACGGACGTTGGACTCATAGGCTTATTTCAAATATTAGCCAATGGGTGACCAGGAAACACGGAGACGTCGACTACTATCTCACTCAAATACTGAGTGGCCACGGTTGTTTTTTGGAGTACCTCCATCGATTTAAACTGAAGGACACCTCGTTCTGCCCAAACTGCAGCAACGCGATAGAAAGTACGGAACACGTATTCTTCTACTGCGTTCGTTTCCGAGAGGAGCGCCTAACGCTTGAAGCACTTCTGGGCCCGGAAAATCTCATCACCAAGATGATCGCATCAAATACTTGCTGGAATGCAGCAACAAATTTTGCAACAATGATAGGGCTATATCTTCAACGCTAAGCGAAGAATTCAGCAGCAGCTTTTGACTGGAGGTAGACTGCCTACGAACTGACGACAAATCACAGACGCCTGAGCTTAGTGCTCAAGACAGTATCAGACTACAACATGTCAGTAATACTTACGACACCTTTTCCGATGTTTCATTTGCTGCAGAGCCACTTATGAAGTGGAAGCAATGGATACTATCGATAGCGTATAACCCCCATGTGAGAGGAACCTGGACGTTGGTACCTGTTGTGTCAATAGACTTAAAAGCGGCTCCACCTTGACGAAATGTTACCATGGTCCCAGGGTGGAATTCAGCCGATAAGGAGGGTTGTTATAGTGTTAGTGGGAGCATGCCCCACATACCACTGGTGCGACGGCACCTTTGGCGATGTTTCTGACATTTTGATTTTAACCTCCATAAAAAAAAAATATAGTACTTCTTTGTTTTCGAGTGCTTTTTTTATTTGGTGTGTTATCCTGTGTCCCTGATCGATTGTAGAGTGTTTACTTCGAAAACCAAACTGATGATTTGGAATTATTATTTTTTTTTGTTTTATTATTTTGTTGATTCGCTTTATCAACACATTTTCTAAAAGCTTTGAGACTAAGGGTAGGAGTGATATGCGTCTATACCATAAAACCTCCTGTACAGGTTTTACCTGGTTTTTGAAGCATAATAACATCTGCAGTTTTCCAGAAATCTGGACCGTAATGAAACTTAAAAGATGCATTCATTAAGTTAGAAGAGTTTGGCTGCTTTTGGGGGGAAGCTACTTGAGTATTTCTGTAGGGATTAGATCGAAGCCAGGGGAATATTTTTAGCATTTTAATGTCTCTTGTTAGTTCGGCTTTCAAAGTTGCTTCACATTTTTTAAAGTCATTACGATCATTGGATAATGAATGCAAGTGACGAGAAAAATTATCATTTTCTTCATTCTTTATTTTCCGACTAAGGTCTTTGGTCATTTTGTTCAGCCTAGTTTTATCTATTGGTGCTCCTGTTTTATGCCACTTACTGCGTACTTTACTCTTCAGTGAAATAAGATCTCTGATGTCCTTTGAGTATTGTATAATGATTGTGGTTTTTTTAATAGTTAAAGTACTTTTCCATGCGGCAAGTTGCACGTTGGGCATAAAATTTTGAGCTGCATTATCCAATTGCTTCTCTTTGATTATTTGTGCTTCACTATTTTTGCAATTTTCTAAAATTTTCTTGAAGTAATCTGAATCTGTTAATCGCTTATTCAATTTGTCCATAGGTTCTTTAAAGATGATATGCTCGCTGAGAGACGAAAATATTGGTTAGGGTTCTGAATTTAGATAATCACAAAAGTATCTTCAATTTCTAGAAAGTTTCGATATATTTTGTTAACTACTAGCAAACCCGGCCCCCTTCGCTGGGCACACTAAAATAGAATAGATATGGTTTAGAACAGAAAATATATGGTTTTCATATTATTTATTTCTTTATTCTTTATTCAAGCGCTTTGGCATAAACAATATTTTTTGTTTTTCTATTTGTTTTTGAGTAAATATAAAATATAAATTGAAAATCAGGAAAAAAGAAGATTGTTTTTAAATGTCAAATCAACGCATATGAATAAACAATCGTCTTTTTTCCTGATCATCCATGAATTTTTCGTTTCAATTTATATGTTTTATTAAGCATTGGAGCTTTTTTAACCATTATCCATTTATATTTTTCAAAAAAAAAAAACGAAAAAAATTTTTTTTTCACGAACACATAATTTCATTCGGATTTCACATTAAATTCTCAAATTTCGTAAGAAATTATTCACTGTTCCAAAATCCACTCCAAAAAAATGCACAAACAATTTTTACATGTTGCACTTACGTGTTTTCCTTATGGCATCCAAATCAGAAAGAAATATAGACCCATTGTAACTCACACTGTCAATTTGACAGTTCAGTTCCGCCCCAAGCGTTAAAAAAGTAAGCGACATTATGGCTGGTTCAAAAGAACGCTGTACCCGTTGCCAGTGCTCCGAATTACAACCAAACTTTACGAAACCCATTTTCAATACTTACTTAACAATGTGCGTAAGTTTGGTTTAATTCGGTGCAAAGACACGGCGGGTCCACGTTTTGGCATATATTTCGAGACCCTAGTCATCAATAGGTATGAAAATTACCCCGTATTAAAGCACTTATCAACAGCTTTCATTTGATACCCATATTGTACATACACAACCAAAGGTTACCCGGGTCCACGTTTTGACCTATATCTCGAGACCCCAGTCACGGAGCGGCATGAAAAATACTCTGTACTAAAGCATTCCCCAACAGCTTCAATTTGATATCCATATTGTACAAACACATTCTAGGCTCCACGTTTTGGTCTCTATCTCGAGACCCTAGTCACGGAGTGGCATGAAAAATACTCTGAACTAAAGCATTCACCAACAGCTTCCATTTGATACCCATATTGTACATACACATCCGAAGGTTACCCGGGTCCACGTTTTGACCTATATCTCGAGACCCTATCTACCAATAGGTATTCAAACTATACGGAAATCATCTTCAATATCTACTTAAGAATGTGTGTAAGTTTGGTTTAATTCGGTGCAAAGACACGGCGGGTCCACGTTTTGGCATATATTTCCAGACCCTAGTCATCAATAGGTATGAAAATTACCCCATATTAAAGCACTTATCAACAGCTTTCATTTGATACCCATATTGTACATACACAACCAAAGGTTACCCGGGTCCACGTTTTGAACTATATCTCGAGACCCCAGTCACGGAGCGGCATGAAAAATACTCTGTACTAAAGCACTCACCAACAGCTTCAATTTGATACCCATATTGTACATACACATCCGAAGGTTACCCGGGTCCACGTTTTGACCTATATCTCGAGACCCCAGTCACGGAGCGGCATAAAAAATACTCTGTACTAAAGCATTCACCAACAGCTTTCATTTGATACCCATATTGTACATACACGTCCGAAGGTTACCCGGGTCCACGTTTTGACCTATATCTCGAGCCCTATTTCCAAAATAAAATATAATCCATGTTACTCGTGGATAATGTAGCTTTCGAATGGTGAAAGAATTTTTAAAATCGGTCCAGTAGTTTTTGAGCCTATTCGTAACAAACAAACAAACAAAGTTTTCCTCTTTATAATATTAGTATAGATGAAGAAACCAATTAGGTCAGGCATTTTTTTAAATCAGTTGGCCAGTACGTTGGTTTTCATCTTATGACCGCATCACATCCAGCAAGTTGTGTTGTCAGGTCTTGAGTCCCAGTGTACGTTTTTAGCGTTAGAGTCTTCACCCATGATGCATCTATTATATATATTTTTTTAATAGTTTATAATAAAGGGTTTTCCAATGACAGGTGTTAGGTGTTAAACAGGAGAGATGATTAACGAGTTTTTATGGCCGGAATTGGATGGTATTGATCTGGACAGCGTTTATTTTCAACAAGACGGCGCTACGTGCCACACATACAACGAAACCATTGATCTTTTACGGGTAAAGTTTACGGGCCGTGTTATCTCTCGAAGAGGTGGTCACAATTGGTCACCGAGATCTTGTGATGTAACACCTTGTGACTGTTTTCTTTGTGACCACGTGAAAGGGAAGGTCTACGCCAACAGCCCAGGGTCGAATCAAGACCTCAAAGATGGAATTCGTGAGGTTATCGAGGACATAGGGAAACTACGTTGCAATTCGGTTATGGAAGATTTCATGAATTGGATATTGTCCTGTAAGCGTGTTCCTGGTGGTCATTTGCCTCATGTTATTTTCCACTATTAACGGCATACCTTCCTCTTTATAATGAAATAAACATCCGATCATTTATATTAATAAATAGCATTTTTCTAGGAATATCAAAATAACACCTATTATTGGAAAACCCTTATTACTCAAATTTAGTCTGGTACCTTTCGGGGCTGTATAGTGCAATAAATGATCTTCATTAACGGTTAATGCTGTAGCTTGGAATTCATCATCAGAAACTTTTTCTCCTTCGAAGTGCTTGACGTAGCTTTATATTATTGTTGCACTACCACCTCGAGCACAATCGCCTGGATGAATCGCATGATAGGTTTCATAGTTTTTAATTTTTAAGTATTATTGCATTTGGAAATGCATTTGAGATATCATACAGACAACAACATTTTCTAAATTGAGAGGATATTTTGAGCATTAAAGATCTATCTCATATTGTACGTGGCCGATTGACCTAAACAAAATAGCACCATTCCGAAAGCTCCGTACCCACCTGACATGATTCCCCATGGCTTTTTCCTATTTTTATGAATCTAGCTACAACAAGTGGAAAGGAACAGGGACTATAAAGAAGAAATCGCAGAAGAAGCCTGTGAGATTAAATTGAAGTGAATAAAATATGTATTTTTGTTTTCAGGGCGTTTTTGAGCAGAAGGAATAAATTAAGCAGTCACTTTTCAGTTCGAGTTAAGTAGACATCTTCACTGAAATTGTCCATTTAATATAACAGTTTTCTTACCTTTTACCAAAAATAAAGTGAGCACCAAAATTTGTTGAAATATCTGAGTTAGCGTTTGAATGGTAAAAGAGACGGCCATGGGCAGACACGGCTTAATCGATTTCTCTTTTTAATCGGAATGATTCGGATTCCGCGGTTATAAATGAATATGTTTTACCATTTGGCAAATAATGCAAAAAAAAATCCTGAATGCAAAACTCATTGACAGAAGCTTCTGTAAGTTGTAAATTAGCCGCACCAGCTGTTCATTGTAACATCCATACATATGCACTTGCATAAAAGTATTGAGTGAAAATGCTCAATCGCCAAACCGCAGGTAGTCTTAATCGAGGCGCTGCGCTCCCAACACTTAGCTGAGTGAATTGATTAAACGTCAGATCAAGAGAGACCAATCAGGCTTTTTTTGCGAACTGGAAAAAACGAAAAAAGGCAAATACTCAAGCCCAAACTGATTGACTTGACTTTGACGTTGGTTATGGATCTTTGACTACAGTTTGACTTTAGCTCTTACTCTTGAATTCGTAAAAATGTGCACTTGTTGTTGTAGATCTCGTTTGATTGATTGGGTGCTCTTTGAGGTCTAATAGTAGCATTTGTCAAATTGCGGTTGATCCGAGGGCGGTGTTTGTACGTGTGTTTTGTTAGCGAATGTGTGCATATTTTTCAGCACTTATAGTTGTTGATGGTGCGAATGCTATGTGCTGCATTATGCGAAATGTAAGCAGGAAGCAAATGGTAGGCGGTCGTTTTGGCAGCCAACAGCTTGAAAATATTAAGACGTCATCTACATAAACTACCTCGATACATACTTACATTTTTAATATATGAGGATATGTGTACATTAAGAGGCCACACCAAAGAGTTTCGGTTTTTCAAAGAAATTTTTAAACTTATTACATCTTTAGACTTGAAAATATCACCTAAATTCGATAAGATAAATATAAATACAAATAAGATTATTTAAAATTATTATGAAAAACATTTATCCAAATCTAAGCTTAGCAGACCTGAATATAAATGCTGAAAATCTTTATCAGCGGAATTGAAACGATGCCATTTTTAATGCTATTTTTTACGTTTAAGAAAAAAAATTAAAAAAAACAAACGTTAAATTTTTTTTTTATTCATAACATTTTTTCTTTATTTTCATAGTGTTAAATTTTGTTAATCTTGGCTTGAATAAAGGGTAATTGATAAGGTAAATTGGGTATAATTTTTTCGGCGTGTGTGAAATTAAAAGAGATTAAATAATATCGATGTAAGAACATTTTGTACCAAATTCATTTTTTTATGAGAATTTAATGGTTATTTAAAAATTGAAAAAAGGAAACTTGTGTATTTATTTATTTATTCTTCGCTAGGGGTTCTTACAGACCACTAGATTAGGTAAACATTTTAAATAAATTCAATTTGAAGTTAAATGTACTATTTTTAAATTAAAATTTAAATTTCGACTTGTTGCATTGTCGGGTGGTTAAATTTCAAGGGCCGATGTTGAATGTGAACCACACCTAAACGTCAACTACAAGAAAAGGTGTACGTCGATAAGCCAGCAACAATTCAAGAACTAAAGAATGAGATAATTCGGCACATTAACGGCATAGAACCTCAATTATGCCTCAGCGTCATCGAAAATTTTGACCATCGGATGGAGGTGTGCCGCCGAGGCCGCGGAGCCCATTTGGCCAATACTTTGTTACATACGCAATTGAGCTATAACAATATTATCATAATAAAGAGAAATGACAATAATTTCCTAAAAAAATTGTATTTTATTCAAAATCAACACCGGCCCTTGAAACCTAACCACCCTTTATAATTAGATTTATGTAACGCGACCGTAAAAATTCTGTCCTGCTTCAGTTCACATTTAGGGCACTGGAGGTTTGGCAAATCGTAAATTTTTCTACAGTCTACTAAAACATTGTATGTAAACTTTATTGAAAAGTAACTTCTTCTATCAGATAAGCTCCGTAAGTACAACAGTTTACGCCTACCCAAATAAATGGGACAACTATTTCGATAATGCAAACTTAGTAAAAATTCAGTGCAATCTTTCTATTTTCTATGAATCAGTTCCAAATTATAAAAAAATAGTCTAGCAGACTGCACTCCAAACGAAACGCTTTTAAAGTCATTGAATCATAGAAATCATCGGAGCTCCCACGGATAAACCCAATCATTGAAAATGGTTTAGGCGCAATATGGTCACATGCTCCACAAAAATTAATTTCGAATAGAAAAGCATCCCAAGTCCTTTTTTTCAATATCTTGACATCCAAGGTGAAATTGAAAGTATAAGAACTAGTCTTCCCAGAATATGACACAATACCACATTTCTGAGGATTTAGATGTGAATATTCACTGTGCACCAGGAGTGAAAATGTTCAAGGTCCGTTTGAAAATTACTACAGTCAGTCACGATAAGGGTTCCCAAAAACAACTTCATAACGCCCGCGAACATTAAACATTTCGCGTTAGAAAAATTAATTGGTTAATCCTTAATAAAAATTACACACAAACAGTAGAACGCTGTGAGTCCTCTGATGTATGCCAGACCGCGCGTTTACTATTACGGTCGATTTCTCGACACCCATTTTTACAAAAAGCGTTCTGCCAGTTAAAATAATTCTCTATTGAAAAATGTTGAGATCGTTCCTTTAATTTCGAAGCCAGACAGTTTATTCATAAGAATAGTAAATAATATAGGAAATCAAATTGCTTCGAAAAAGTACTTCGTTTCACGATGGGTCCACGATCTCCTGATTTATGAATAGGAACAATTGAACATAATTTCCTAGGATTCGAAAAGATTGTCTTATCTATACATTTATTAAGAAAATGAGTGGATGAATAGGGTGTTTTTGGAGTTAAAACTGTAACTTATGGCGATCATAAACAACGAAATTCGTCCGCAATTAATTCCGTGAAGTTATAGTATAACATTTTTTTTAGTTAGTAGATTTTTGAAATAAAATTTATTTTTAATATTGAATCAATATAATCAAAGCATGCATAGCTCAATATTTTCGAATATGAGTTCTTGTTCTTCTCTTGTTTTATTTAATTTGCTTGCAACATTCCATCCATTGCCACCATGGCCAGTTGGTTAGCTGGCATCCTTTTAACATGCTTGTGCCAGTTTTTACGACTTCTCCGGCCCGGAATTTGGTAAAATCATTTTATATTGAATTCTTCGGACGGTGATTCCAAGTGTTATTTAAGGTTTTGGTTATTAAAAATAAATAACTTTATTTTTGTTAGTTTTTGATATATTTTGTACCCAACTTTTGGGAATTTCGATGCATTTAAATTATTCATATCACTTCACGCCAGTTTCAATATACTTTAAGATTACGTGGAATCTGACTACTATTGCAGTGAAAATATATTTGAAATATCCCTAAAAGAACGGAAATACAGCAAAAAATGTATAAAAGAAGAAAACCCTTAATTCGAGCTAAAATTAAAATTTAGGAAATTTAAAAGTAACAAAAAAGCTGATTGCATTTAAAAAGTACAATCATTTTGGAATCAAGAATGCAATAATTAAGTTACAACATCAAATAAATTGCTTGCAAAATTGCGTTTGTAATTCTGAAATGTTTTATTTATGTATCGGGTGTTTTTTTAGTTGCATGAAAACTATGGACATCGTTAACTATGGAATGCCAGCTGAGAATGGCAAACTGTGTTAACATTTCTATTCAGTGAGGTTTGACAAGTGATCATGAATCGTTTAATGCCAGAAAAACGCGAAAAACAATATGTTCGCGAAGTTCATAAAGTATTGGTGGCATCATCTGTCCGTATTTCTTACTAAATGAGGAAAGAGCTGCCGTTACGGTTAACGGTTACTAAGTCGGTGGTCTGCATCGAGTGGTCTTGGGGTAAATCCCAAAAAAACAGAACTAATCATGTTCGCCAGAAAACCCAGGATGCCTTCCATTTCAATTCAACCGGGCTATTCGGGACATGTTCTTCGATTTCGATGTAATTCAAATATGTTGCTCTCTGGTCAAAATAATGAGACACGTATATTTTTGTTCGCCCGAAAAAAAAATTGTTCAAGATTTATCGGCAATTTTGTTTTTCGGCTCAAACTCGATTTTTTTTATTTATATAAGAAACTTTTTTTTTTAATTGCTCATAACTTAGTCAAAAATGAACCGATTTTAATGATTCTAGGTTCAAAATGTTCGTCATTACTTGCACAAGCGACTTCATGAACGAACAATAGCAAAAAAGTAGTTAACATTTTTTTGTTTTGCAAAAAACAGAAAGTGCCTAGGATACCTGTTCTAAACCCCCTACCCTTGAGGGAATCGCAGTGTCAATTGGGAATAGGAAGCTCTCGTGGAAACAAACGATTAATGATAGCCGCAGCTCTTTATACATGCAAAAGAATTGTGGGGGCAAAATGGGGCCTCACCACTGGCTACATACAGCAGTGGTACGGCCTATCATGACATACGGTGTCTTAGAAAGGACAACAGTAAAACGCCTCGAAAGTATTCAAAGGGGCGCTAGTCTCGGCATAAGCGGGGCACTAAAGACTACGCCCACGGCAGCGATGATGCTGACCTTATTACCGTTAGAGCCCTACAGCAAACAGCTGGCGGCGAAATCGGCACTTAGGTTAAGAGAATCTTCTAACTTAGCCACTAACAGAAGATCTCACACAAGAATACTTGACGAATACCCCGCCCTACATAAAATCGACAGACTTTTGTAGCTCAGTAGAGTTGCATTTAAACACATCCTTTACCACAACTTTCCCACCGAGAGAAGATTGGGACAATGGGGTAATGGATAATAGAAGCGGAATCAGCATCCATACTGATGGTTTCAAGCTAAATGATAAAGTAGGCGGAGGCCTCAATTCCAACATCTCATTCCGGTTACCTGATCACTGCAGTATATTTTAAGCTGAAATTTTGGCTATTAGTGTCCTAACCACAAGAGATATAAACATATATTCAGATAGCCAATCGGCACAGAAAGCTTTAAAATCGCCTAATATTAACTCGAAGACCGTAAAAGAATGTTTCGACGTTTCGACAGAACTACAGGTATCACAGTACTTTGTAAGTAATAAACCTGCTCTGGGTGCCGGGTCATAGAGATATACAATAGAAGGCAACTGCAAAGCAGATGAACTAGCGAGATTGGGTACCATATTACCGATCCAACCCGACAAAGCGAACATACCTATACCTTTAGCAACTTGTAAGATGATAAATAGATAGATAATACACTATCAGTGCTGCCAACAGGCTATGGTCTCAGTCCCTGACCTGTGCCACTAGTAGAATGACGTGGCCGGTATGGAACATGGGCCGCTCAAACCGGCTGTTGAAACCAGCTGTAGGAAAAACATGAGAATTCTTCTCGGGGTCCTAACAGGGCATTGTCTGATTGGCAGGCATGCCAGTAGACTGGGAGCGCCCTATAACGACTATTGCAGAAGCTGTAACGACATTGAAGAAGAAGAGACTATAGAACACTTTCTATGCGGGTGCATGGCTCTGGATAGAAGGTTCAATATTTTAGGAAAAAGTTCTCTAAATATCTCGGAAGAAGTAGCCAATATAAAAATAACGAGTCTTGTTAGATATATTAAAGCCACAGGTTAGTTCAATGAGGACAATGTAGATTGAAGAGAGGGTACAGCCCTGGTGGTACAACAATGTGCCTACAGCAGGCCTAGGTGTGTCAACCGACAACCACTATACCTACCTACGGCTAATGGTGAGCACCATTGAGCCACGCTGACTGTATTTTTGTTTCCAAAACTTAATCGGCTAAATACCGACGACATTTGGTTCCAACAGGACGGTGCAAATTGCCATACAGGCGCTTTACAAACGATTTATTGCAATATTCAAGGCGATATTCGCGCCTTACGGCCAGATATATTGAAAAAACTAGTCGTAAAGTGGACGGACCGAATGGACCATATAATTCGCAGCTGCGAAGGGCGTATGTCAGATATAATATTATTATTATTATTTATTAGAGAAATATAAAATATTGCCCTAACAATTTTAACACACTGGCTGCATTGGCCTACGGTGTCGGATATGATATATTAAAAATAAATGCCATGAAATTATCTTTTCAGATATAAAAAGAAATTATTTGTTCATTTCAATGTTTTGTATTGCGATTTTAAGTTCTCAAGCTCTTATAAAAACACCCAATATTTATGGCTGCTCCGTAAGAAACATACATAGCGCACATAAATGCATATTTATAGTATGCACAGTACCGTGAAAAAGCTCAGCCACCTCCTCTGCTGATACATAATTGCCAAATTTCTCTAAAATATTAACTCCTTTTATAGTAATTTTTCTCCCAACTTTAAGGAAAAAAAAATATATTTTGATGTTTAAATAAATAAAATTCAGCATTTTTGCTTTAGAATGTCTGAAAGATGAACGAATTATGCTTTAGCTGGTTTTTTCATACCGTATACGGTATGTACCGTCTTCTAGTCGTATAGGGCCGAATATTTTTCTAAGAAGAGTCAAAATTTATTCACTGCTTTTTTTAAGTTGTGTGCCAAACATAAAAGGTCCGGCACTCGAAGTATAACCAACTTCAGACCGCTCGCGCAGCTGATACACTGGCGTCAGCTTTACATTAAGCACCTTAATGTGAATAAGTTTTTGTTAATCGCACCATTACTCGTTACAATGATATTGGTAGCATCGCGAAATGTCATGGAGGTGGTCCTTAAAAGACTGCAACTAACGTGAAACGGTTCAAAAAGTGAGAAGCGACTTGAGCGAAATCCCTGATGAAGTGAAAATCAAAATGGCGAAAGAACTGAAAATATCTGACCGTAGCATCCACCGCATACAGAAAAATCACATAATCTCTCACCAAAGCAGCAACAAGTCAGACTTGAGAGAGCGAAGGAGTTGCTTCGCTTGACCGAAAGCGATCAATTTCCGAACATTGTGTTTTCTGACGAGAATTTTTTTTCAAATTGAGCAATTTGTAAACTCCGAGAACGATATGGTTTATTTGACCGACCGTTCATACGAGAATTTGAGTCATCGATTGGCCACCAGGAGGCCGCACCCGCCACAGGTAATGGCTTGGCCTACTGTAACCGCAGATGGGCGCTCTCCAATCGCTTTTATCGAGCATGGCGTCAAGGTAAATGCAAAATATTATCGGGAAGGTATTCTGGAGGTTCCTGTGAAGCCTTGGGCAGACAAACATTTCGGTGGCAGACCATGGACGTTTCAACAGTACTCGGCACCGTCTCACAAAGCTTAAGTGAACCAAGAATGGCTAAAAAATAACGTTCCGAACTTAATAACGTTCGTAACAACACAATGGCTCTCAAATTCACCAGACGCGAATACGATGGATTTTACTCTTTGAGCCATTTCGGAGAGCAAGGTCCGAACTAGAAGATTCACCAGCCTCCCTTGCCCGTGAGTGGGTCAAAATACCTACAAGTCAGTTGATTCCCACGACAGTCGGTTCTACGTACCCGGAACGACCCAGATTTATATCCGGCCAAGGACTGTCACTTCAGCAGCATTCCGCGTATACGCACGGCGAATGTTTTTATGCTACTACAACAACGCCAACAACAATAACAACCTACAAGTAAATCGATTCTTAATTATTTTCACAAATTTTTTACTTTGAATTGAATAAAAGTGATTTGCCAAACTAAATTTATTGCCTTTTTGAATTGGTTACACTTCGAGTCTAAAGAAAATAGAGATTGTAGATTGATTGAAAAGATTGGATTCTGAAATAGCTGCATAAACATTGGAATGCGAAAGCAAAAAACAAGTAAGTGATTTTGATTCCAAGTTGTATCGAGGCTCCGATGCCGTATGAGATCGCCCCCTATGCGACAATGTTAAGCTTGTTTAATGGGTGTAAAAATAAATTGTTGTTCCATGTGAACTTTTGATTTTATTTTTAATCAATGAAATATGTAAACAAAGCACTAATTTTTGACAAAAGTGAGCAATGCAAATTAATCAGCTATTCTACTGATACGCCTTGGTATCACTTAATTTGAAATTTTTTCAAATAACTTGAAAATTGCGTTGAAGCTTTTGTTCGACTTTAGTGGAAATAAGGCAAAGAATTACGCAATTATTTTACAAAATACTATTTATGTTGAATAAAATAACATATTCGAACAAAAAGTAATAACTGCTCAATTATGGGCCATCTGTTGTAAGCTACGAAATTAAGGTATAAAACCTATGAAGTCTTCACAGCAGATATCTGTAGCAAATGTTCGTCGAACAAAACCTTTGCTTTAAAATGATGAAATCAATTGCAGCCAGTATAATATAGATAATATTAAAACATGTTATGCAGTAAGTGTTACATAGGATAGGATAAGCTGCCAAAATTATCCTATCCTAAACTCCAAATAAGAGAACGTCGCTGGGGTTCTCGTTTTCAATTAAATAATTGAATTCCAGTTTTGAGTTTTTACTTGTGGATGGTAATCTCAGTAAATAAAAGGTTGAAATGTTAGTTGAAGCTAATATTTAGTTAAGGGAGAAATATTGCTTAATTTATCCACAGTACTGTATACCTACGCTTACTCGTATGTACAAACTACTTCAAGCAGACCCACCTGCGTTTTGATTGCGTTAATGGCAGCTACATCAACTATGCTTTTTTAACATGTGGCGTTCATAAAATTTTAATGGTTTCAATTTTATTGCAGTTTGTCTAAAAAATTGTGCGCATGTGCAAATAACTTATTTTCTTCGGTGCTGTTATACTCATTCAGTAATTCCATAAATATGTATTATATGTTACCACTAGAGATTTCAGTCAAAATTCCGAGATCCCGATATTTTTTTAATTCCAAAACATGCTGGGATAGTTGAGTATAATTTTTTTACACAAAATGCAATTGGGAAAAATTGCATCACAAAAATTCGCTTTTAGTACCCTAAACTGCCAGGTTGGCTCCCGCATTCGCGTACGAGTAACTGAAATTATAACA
Source organism: Anastrepha obliqua (assembly GCF_027943255.1). Classification (NCBI taxonomy): domain Eukaryota; kingdom Metazoa; phylum Arthropoda; class Insecta; order Diptera; family Tephritidae; genus Anastrepha; species Anastrepha obliqua. The sequence continues at coordinate 39,782,237 of NC_072896.1, forward strand.
ACCTAATTTTTTAGTAAACACATTTTTTTTATTTTATTGTAGTTAGAAAAGAACTTTTTCTTCATTTTGGTGTTTCCTTGAGATTTGGACCTACGTTGTCTCTGAAATCTCAGTCACGCACCAACCCTTTCGGCTACGCCGGCCGGAAGTAATAGTTAATATAAAAAATATGAAAAAAACATACTAAACTAGATCAAGTTTCTTGGAGACCGAAATAAAGTGCGAATTCCTTTTTATACATCCCGATATTATTATTTATTTATTGGAAGGAGTATATTATAATTAAAACAGCTGAGCTGAATATCAAATACATAAAACCTTATTGGCTTATCAGCAGAAACTCAAAGCTGAGCATCAAAAACAAACTCTTAATTTACAATCAGATTCTTAAACTCCAGATGTGGAGATGCACAGCTTTCAAAATAAGATGCTCCGAAATATCGTAAAGGCACCTTGGTTTGTTCGGAACGACATATATAGATCTGCGAGTGAGCATAGTCAAGGACTCTAAGCATTCTAAAATAATATAACAAACAGCACACCAATGTTGATTCTTCCAGTCTTTGCAAGGAAGCAATATACAAAAGAAGTTTGAAAAGGAACAAATCACTGGACCTTGTGGTTACCCCATTATCATAATATGTCCATGTTTTGAAAGAAATATTACTTGTTAGTTTGTTAAACAGGGGTAATAGCATGAAATGTAAATAAATGTTTAATGTTTCAATAAAAGTAAAAAACTATCATTAGAACTATTTATCAAATTTCAACGTAACTATACTAATATAACAGTATTTAAAATAATAATAAAATTAAAAGTTTATTTATTAGGTGCGCGACTAAGTTCTCGCTGTTTTTTTTTTTTTTTTTTTGATGAAAAGACAACTTAATTCTGAAAAAAAATGGTTACAAGTTAATCATTGAAAGTATTTCTCATCGCTAGGTACTACTTTTTCCCATCTTTCTGGTAGATATCGTATACCGTCGCTGTAAAACTGTTCATCTTTTGAGGCTATCCACGGATCAAGCCATTTTTTGATGTCTTCTGCTGATGATGGAACTGCTGGTCACCTATACCATGTGCCATCGATCGGAACAGGTGATAATCGGACGGCGCAATATCTGGATAATATGGTGGGTGCGGTAGGATTTCCCATTTCAGTGTTTCCAGGTAGGTTTAGGCCGAACGTTGTCATGCTGTGGAATCACTTGTTCATGCCTCTCCGTGTATTGCGACCGATTCTCGCGCAGTGCTCAGCTCAATCGCATCAATTGAAGTCGATACTGATCCCCAGTGATGGTTTCGCTTGCTTTTAACAGTTCGCAATAAATAACACCAACTTGGCCCCACCAAATACATAGCAAAACCTTCACAGCGTGAATATTCGGCTGATGCGATGGTGTAGAAGCATTTACCGGGCAGTCCTCATTTTCTTTTCTTGCGTTTGACACAAATCCTCATTGAGCAATGCCTCCAATTCAGCGTCTTCGAAGGTTTTTGGTCTTCCTTCACGCGATCGGTCGTCAACATTAAAATCATAATAAACAATAAAGCAGGATATCCATAAACTTTTTGTAGCTCTCGATCCGCTTCCTGCAAATGACGATTATTCGGCACAAAATGAGACATTTTCACAAAACCAAAGGATATGATACCAAAACAAAATCACTAATGTCTCGAAACAGTTTGTTTACCATATGTCTAAGATTGGTTTATGACGTTTAGGTTATGTTAGAATCGACTAGCACACACTGCTGGCAGGATCTATTGACAAACAGCCGGAACTTAGTTGGGCACCTAATATTTTTTGACAGCAATTGGAAAATGTGTTTTTTACAGCAAGTAAAATAGTCTTAATTCAAAAACCACAATATTGTCATTCAGTTATACATGATTTATCTGGTTCATCATATTACCTGCTCACCGGTTTCTTTTTTTTCAGAATATCGACCGCTTTTTAATTTCGTAATGCGCGGCAGCTTGGGAGCTTATTGTTGAATTATTTGAGTAATTTCGGTTAATTATAAAACTAAACTAAGCTCAAATCTAATGAACTATATTTTACGAAACGAATACCTCCTGATATACAATATTTTTAGTAAAAACTCGTTCATCGTTACTTACATGACCATGATTTTTGTATTTACAATATAAAATTCTACACCTGCAGAGATTCGAACATAACTCCCAGCAATATTTAGCTGTCCGTGTGTAAAACTGGTTCTTTTAATATCTAATATCCCGAGCATATGAAACGCCCTGCGTTTTATTTATTGCCATTGCAATCACGTGAATAATTAGAAATTGGGTTCTTCGAAATTAAACGGAAAAGTTCAAATGTTCACATGTATTTTATGTGATTTACAAATAATTATCTTGAGAAAGGCCAAAAAACTCTGTATAGTAGAGCGTTTGTTTGGGATTCTTGAGCTCAAAACGAATTTTTTTTTTTACTTTTCCTGTGATAAAATATGTCAATGTAACGATATGAGATTTAAGTTGTGTACGATATGAGGTGCCACACCCCCTTTCCCCAATACCTGATGCTTTTCGCCTTAAATGCGTCATTTGTAACTTATGCAATGATGCACATTACGATATTTCAGTACCTTAACATAAGCGGTTCCAGAGAAAAGCTATGTGAATATTTAGTGCGTGTGGGTGGTGTCACGCCCTCTTTTCCAATATCTACTACTTTTCACCATAATACAGGTATTCGCAATTTGTGTGAAACTAAGAGTTCGAGAGTCTGAGAAATGGCAAGTGGTAAGCCGGCAAAAATCTAGGCCCAGTACCATGGCAAAGGAAGCGATGGAGCACAGAACGATGCAGCAAGCAAGGCTTAAGCAAGTCAAAAGAAGAATGAGCGAATACCAAAACCAAAATCGGAGGCTGTGTTGGTAAAGCCGGTAGAGGGTCACAGTTATGCTGAAATCCTCAAAATGGCATAAGAAGAACCAAAACTGGCGCCCTTTTACTTGAATTAGAAAATGGGAAAACAGTTAACCCTGATTTTTTTAAACAATAGAGGAATCCGTAAAAGCGATCGGTTCCATTACAACCCTCAGACCAACTTCAACTGTAGAGATCAGAAATTGATGCCGTCACAGAGAAGAAGGAAGTTGATGATGCTGTGAGAAAAATGCCGGACTAACAAAACTATCGATGTTAGGATCACAAAACTTAATCAACGACAACAAGTACGGGCTTATGTTACTCTCGCTATTGAAAGCGCAGAAAAGCTGGACAAACAAAATAATATCAAAATCGGATGGGTTAGTTCAAGGAGGAGAGCTAGCACATTTCTGAAGCGGTGCTACCCGTTCTTCAGTGCCGGACACCTTCGAAGCAATGCGGAAGCAGTCCCGGGATGGAGGGAAAAATCCAAGAGAAGAGGAGGGATATTTTTAGTGGAATCACCACTAGTAGTGACGGTTACTATATGGTGCGAAGGCAGTTTTAGCCCAACCTCACCGCCAAAACAAAAATTGTGTAACTGTATTAAATTTCATTACCTTAGCCTTTGTGGTTTCTATATTAATACCCACGACTTTTCACCATAAGTACAGTATAGACAACATATACATTCGTGGGAAGTTTCAGTTCCCAAGCTTAAATGGTTTTACAGATATATTGGTTTTCCCAATTTTGGTCTATATATCAGATGCAACGCCCGCTATATATCGGGGCTAATATTTCTGCACTCAAGGAGGTTATTCCTTTTTAAGGCATGCATTTTTTTCCATTCTGCTTATGTATGTATTGGGTACCTGGTCACAAAGGCATTATAGGGAACGAAATATTAGATGAGATAGCAAAAAGCGCTGTTAGACTACCTTTTGAACAAGAGAACGACATAACAAAACCTATACAATGAAATGGACGACTACATGAAAAGGCGAGTGGAAGCTAAGTGAACTAATCTGATCACATGCAAAACAGTAAAAGTTATGTGTAGAACTAACGACAAAAAACTGACTCAATTCGTACTTACGATCTCGCGAAAGGACTGCAGAACTATCATAGGTATGCTACAGGTCATAATCTATTGGCTGCACATGGGTACAAGATAGGGATTGCTAACACGGACAAATGCAGGAAATGCAGAGAGGATGTTGAGGAAACTTTAGAACACCTTCTGTGCGTTTGTCCGGCATTATTAAAAACGCGTTTAAAATGCCTGGAAGCCCCATTGTTTGAGGGTCTGGAGGACGTCTTAAAAGCGAGATCCGCTTTGCTCTGCTTAGATTCGCCAAAAGCGCTGACATCCTACATGATGCCTACGTTCGGTATTCATAGAGGTCGGTCTCCATCTGGTATCGCTAGGGATCAAAAGGTCTATGCGTGGATTATTGTATGTATACCTTGCAGGCATAGAGACCCAAAAAGCCTAGTTTGAAAATTACCAAGTTCTTTAAATTCACCAAAATTAGATCATTAAAATAGGGCACCTGTGTTCAAACTGATTTTAATTGATGCTTAGATGATATTACATAGTTGTTTTGTATAATTAAGCCTAAATGAAGGCTTCTCTGCATTTCTTCCTTCACAAATTGGAAGAGAAGCTTGACCTAAACAGCTTTCAAGAGAGTCTTATTACTTTGTCACTCAACTCTTCACTGTTGCTCATGCGCCAGTGATCTAATGAAGAAAAGCCCACTTTGACGATCTGGCAAGCCATCGAATGCATTTATTCGACACATTCATAATAAAACTTTAAAAATACATATTCGGGTAGGTCATAACTTTGATCACCACGTCGAGTTTAGTAATTGAAAAATTTTAAGATTTATGAGACTCCAGCACGGCAACTCTCTATAACAAAAACATACCAGCATTTGGCTGCATGTGGATGAGTATTTAGGTGCATGAATGTGGATATATATATATATATATGTGTGTGTGGTACTCGTATGTATGTATGGTATACGCACGCATTGCATTCATTCTTTCAATGCGAACATTCACTTCCAGTCAAATCTGAAATTGCCATCATAGCAAAAAGCATCGTCAACGTTTTACCTTTATCGTGCAACCAATTATCGTCGCATTACTTTGCGTTATTATGAAATATTTGTCAATAATGTCTATCAAATAAAAATAAATAATTTTTTATATGAATGCTCGTTGAAAAAATTGACAGATTTTTTTATTGAAGTATACCAGTTTTTGCGTTGACACCGACGCTATGTGACTCATTTTGTTTGACTGCTCATTTTTATTAATTTTAAAACCGTTTAAATGCAATAAATAAATATTTAATCAGCTATGCTGTACTCTAATTAACTAGTGAATATAAAATTAAGACTCGATTCGTATGGTCGGTAAAAATACAAATTTAATATCTACTCATACAACTGTAAGCTGTCAATGTCAACAAGTTTTGGCGGATCAATTAGAGGACGAAAATATCTTGTTTTTTTACAAATATATTCCTAGTTGAAGCAATTATTATTGAGTAAATAAAAGCAAAAAAAAAAAATAGTTTATTAATGTAATTCTTTGTAATTATTTTTACGAAGTAAAATTAAATTAAGGAAATGTGTCTAAGGGTTAATCTAACGGGGTGCAGTGGAATACAGTGGAATTATGGGTATGTAGCTACAAGTGCGCAACTACAGCGTCCAGCACTCGAAGTGTAACCAATTAAAAAGGCCATAAATTTAGTTTGGCAAATCACTTGTATTCAATTCAAAGCAAATATGTGTGAAAATAATATAAAATTAAGAATCAATTTACTTTTGCCTTGACTGTGGCCCTGAGACGGTCCAGAAACGAATCGCAAGCTGCTCGAATGTGTCTTGGAGGTATTTTGGCCCACTCGCGGACAATGGCTTTTTCCAGCGCTTTAAGACTGGTGAATCTTTTAGTTCGGACCTTGCTCTTCACAATGGCTTATAGAGAATAATCTATCGGACTCGCGTCTGGTGAATTTAAGAGCCATTGTGTGGTCGTTATGAAGTTCGGAATATTGTTTTTTAGCCATTCTTGTTTAACTCTCTCAGCTTTGTGAGACGATGCCGAGTACTGTTGAAACGTCCATGGTCTGCCACCGAAATTTTTGTCTGTCCACGGCTTCAAAGCAACTTCCAGAATACTTTCCCGATAATATTTCGCATTTACCTTGACGCCAGGTTCGATGAAAACGATTGGGGAGCGGCTATCTGCGGTTGCAGCAGGCCAAACCATTACCTGTGGCGGGTGCTGCCTCCTGGTGGCCAATCGATGACTCAGATCCTCATATGAACGGTCGGTCAAATAAATCTTATCGTTCTCGGAGTTTACGAATTGCTCAAATTGAAAAATTTTCTCGTCAGAAAACATAATGTTCGGAAATTGTCCGCTTTCGGCCAAGCGAAGCAACTCTTTCGCTCTCTCAAGTCTGACTTATTGCTGCTTTGGTGTGAGATCACGCGCCTTTTGGATTTTGTAAGGTTTGACTTTGAGATAATTTTTCCATATGCGGTGGATGCTACGGTCAGATATTTTCAGTCCAGCCATTTGATTTTCACTTCGTCGGGAATTTCGCACAAGTCGCTTTTCCCTTTTTGAACCATTTCACGTGACGTTGCAGTCTTTTGATGACCACCTCCTTGACGTTTTGCGATGCTACCAATATCATTGTAACTAGTAATGGTGCGACAAAGCTTTATTTATTATATTTAAGGTGTTCGACTTCACGAACAATCGCCGGTTGTGATTTTCCAGCCAAATATAGTAAATATAATCACAAATGAAAGTACGAGTTCGTAATTGGAACGACCGAAAGACGCATATAATAATTTAAGAGTATAAGTGTCAGTGAATTTGAAACTATTTCGCCTCACAAACCCTGATACCGTTTAAGCTTTCCAAATAATATGACTTATATGTCTAATAAAAGGCAAGTTTCTCGAAGAAATAACGCCAAAATCTTTAACTTCATGTTTAATTTCAATGTTGTAAGCCCTAAGTTTTGGAATATGTGACTTTAAGACACTTTGTGAAACCCATAGTTTCAGTGCGTCAATGCCATTTTTAAGCTTAAGTGCGCCATCTGGTTTCAAAATTTTGAAAAATAGTTTTAAATCATCAATATAGAACAAAAATGTCGCGAATCGAAAGCAGCACCCGTGCCATTTATAAACAACATAAATAATAGCGGTCCTAGTACATATTAGCCTTTCACACAATACGCTCGCTAGAACCTTATAGGCGATATTTAGAAGACTAATCCCTCGATAATTCGGCCGCCGTAGCCGAATGGTTCGAATCTTGGTGAAAAACCAAATGAAGAAAAAGTTTTTTCTGATAGCGGGCGCCCCTCGGCAGGCAAACCTCCGAATGTATTTCTGCCATGAAATGTATTTCTCCTCATAAAAAATATCTGCCGTTCGAAGTCGGCTTGAGACTGTAAGTCCCTCCATTTGTGGAAGAACATCAAGACGCACACCACAAATAGGAGGAGGAGCTCGGCCAAACACCTAAAAACAAAGGGTGTACGCGCCAATCATATATATATAATCCCTCGATAATTGGCACAGACAATAACAGATGAAGCGCGTTTGAGAGAAAGATTCTGCGGAAGATTTTTGGACCTTTGCACGTTAGCGACGGCGAGTATCACAGGCGATGGAACGATGAGCTGTATGAGCTTTACGACGATATAGACATAACGCAGCGAATAAAGATCTAACAGCTACGTTGGCTGGGTCATGTTGTCCCTATGGATGCAAACGCTCCGGCTCTGTAAATATTCGATGCGGTACCAGCTGGTGGTAGCAGAGGAAGAGGAAGACCTCCTCTGCGTTGGAAAGATCAGGTGGAGAAGGACTTGGCTTCACTTGGTGTGTCCAATTGCCGCCGGTTAGCACGAGAAAGAAACGACTGGCGCGCTTTGTTAAACTCGGCCAAAATCGCGTAAGTGGTTATCGCGCCAATTAAGAAGAGGAAGAAGTACATATACTCCCTTGAGGAACGCCAGAAGAGACGTTTGGTTACCGCCTACGTGCATCGAAGTGACTGCAATATATTTATACTTTTTTTTTTAATTCTACACCTTATTTCTTGCTTTAGGACGTATATTAGCTCCATATACATATTTATCTACTTGTGCGTATGTGTGTATAAATTCAAATGTTTATGGCCATCTGATAGCTGACAGTCCCACAATTATAGCCGGCACCTGCTGTCAATTTTTCTCGCATTAATAAAAGTTACGAGTATATGGCGGCATTTTTATGCTCAAGCATTCGCTTTTCAAAAAGTACATATGCACTTGTGTGTATGTATGTATATATGTGGCAGTTGTATGCAGTGAGAGCTCAGTTGTCGTCCCAACACCATTTGCACCAAATTGTGATTCCACTACATTCACACTTCGTTAACTGATGAAGCGCGAATCGCATTAAAAATCATTGCATTGCATTACTACGAATTTTTTATAGACTTTTGTTGCATTTAAAGACTGAACCGTGTTTCATAGTTTATTGGCAAATGCATTCAGACACCGAAGACAGCTAAAGCAAAGTGTAGCAGTAGATTGCAGAAGTAAGTGCAGGTAGTTGAAGGGTAATTAAACTCAAGGCTCCCATATGAATCTACATTTGTATCGATAAACATATGCATGAATTAATATTTATACATCTGTAGGTATGTAAGTGCATGCATACAAAATATCTACTTGTTTCTTTACAGCGATATTAATAGATCAAGTTTATACGCTTGCGTTCCACTAAAAGCGCACAGTGTCATGTCTTCATAAGCTTTTTTTTTTGCAAAAACTAGAAGGAGCGCTCCTAGCGGAATGAAATTTTGTATGCATGTTTACAATATTCTAAAATCAGGGTATCCGCTGGCAAAATTAAGAATTAAAAGCTGAATTTAAAAAATTGCTACTGAAAAAGTTTATTTCCATAACTATTACAAATAAGCCAAGTGCGAATTTTGTTTTGTTTTCAATTATTTCCTTCAAATGTTGACCTCTGCGTCGGATACACTGTTGAAAACTGACCTCCGTGCACTCGCTGAAGAAGACGTGCCATTAACCTCTCGAATGCTATTTTCTTTTAGTGGCCGCTGAATTTCTTTCATAGACTTTACCTTTGAGGTATCACCACAGAAAAAAGTTCATAGCGGTAAGATCAGGTGACCTGGGTTGCCAGGATAAATCACCGAAATGGGTTATAAGTTTGTTGGGGAAGAAATCCCCCAGAATCGGCATGGTATTTTTGGTCGTACACGGTGTGGCGCCATTTCGCTGAAACCAAGGGTGTGTACCCATTATTGGCAACAAATAATCGTTCAGCATGCGCCGACAGACGCCGTCCACAAAAATGACATGCCATCCACCATTTCCCAAAAACAAAAAAAATAATATAGAACAAAATAAATGATGGTCGAATTACTCCACTGCTTGCAAACCAAACCGCCACTTTGGGACTATTAAGTGGCTGTTGGTGTGGACTCTGTCCTTTAGGTAACCAATAAGTGAAATATCGTTTAACTACACTTCCATTTAAACAAAAATGAGCTCCATCAATCCAAGAGTCGGTGTTCATCGTAGGAAATCATTTCAACAGGGTCTCGCAGAAATTTATATACAATTGTAATCATTTAAGCGCTTGTATGGTTTGAAGTTTGAAGGGGTGAAATTAATCAATCAATCAATCCTTCCTGAATATTTCATGATCAAGAGTTTTTGAAAGTCCCAGGGCAGCCGCAAACTTGTTTGCCTACCGAACTTGTTGGTCCTAACATTCGCATTCCTGAATGAATCAAATTTTCACTTGGCGCATCATATAAACGTCGAATATTGTAGCGTGAACAAAATCTACATCTAAACGGAGACAGTTGCACACGAAGTAGCCTTGAAGTAGCCTTCGATTGCTTTACTCATACATTGCGACATCGTGACTAAATAACTCGCACGAATAACGAAACCAACGCGGCCTCCTCCGCACTCATACGCTCAGCGGTTAGGGAGAAACTTTAAATTTAAAATCTAATTCTGCCATCGGACACCCTCTACATATTTTAATTATTGGCCAAATTGGTTTGTGGGGGACTACTATTCGGTACTCGGTTTCTTCGAATCTCTGGACATGGAATACGAAATAATAGAAAAGGTTGTTTCTAACAGTGATCGCCCCTCGGCAGGCAATAGCAAACCTCCGAGTGTATTTCTGCCATGAAAAAATCTCTCATCATAAGAAGACCGAACCGTATTTTTTGTTTTTGTCATGAAAAATTGCGAACGCTGTTTTGTAATGCCATTTTGAAGGTTTGGGATTTGGTGGGAAAAAATGTGTTGTGGATTTTACTGCATCATTCAATTTTTAAAATTTAATGGTCGAAACTTGTATTTTTTGCCACCAAAGTTCCACTGTACGCCGTTGAAGTACTTGTTGGCGATGTCATGCGCCTTCGCTATTTCTGTTGCATGAAGGATGTGTAGTCACGCATTTAAATGTGGCATTACACATGTTTCCATATGCTTGGAATGGGTGGGTGAGGTAGTAGACGATAGTTCATTACCAAAGTCAATGTTGCCCACGTTGCCATGGTAGCCTGTGCATACCGCAATCGATTAACCTTGAAATGAGTAAGTTTTTAATTTTTGGAAATAATTATATTTGTTAAATTATAACCCATTTATCCAGCTAATAATATTAAAAAATACATTCTTAATTTTATGTTATTGTTCAGCTGAAATAAAATGTGTCGTTTCTGTACGACTTTGCTTATTCGTTGCAATGTAATTTATATAGAAATGCAAAATAATTCATTGAATATTGTTTTTGAATAACTTTTTTACTTATTAAGAAAAAATGCTTTTGGGTGTTGGAAATCCATTGCTTGTATGTTTGTATAGTGCAGCTGTCTATACCTATATGTCTAAATATGATGGACATGCGACGCCCTTTGCAAAAATTATAACGCTTCCGAGAGAGTGATTAATTTTGCGCTATATTGTAAAATAATTTCCAATCATATTGGCGCATTCGGAGTAAACCGGATAACCATACATATTCCAATGGACTTCTGGGATATATCGCCTTTGTAAATAATGCAAAAGTCAATATTTTCACCTTCGGAAGAGGACACAGTGCTTTGCCTGTTCTTCGGTTTTACACGAACTTTCCGCTTCTTTTCATCTCTGCGTAAATCGAAAACAACTTCAGGCGTTGTTAAAATGCTGCTTCATGTAGGTTTGCCTTTTTGGTTGCTGTACCAAATTTAAATAGGCAAATTTCCTTTAGTGTATTAAGAAGTGATGCGGTTGATATACTGACAGCTGATTTGTTTTTGCCAATTCAGAAGCTTCAACGTTGTCACCACTTTATGGGCAGATAGCGTGATATCACCACTGGTGCAACTCGTTGCAACTCGTTTTCGACATTTTTATACCGATTTCCTTTTTCTTAATTGCTTCCAAAATATCATCATAATCAAGGAATAGCTCATTCTTTGTATAATATAACTTTTGTATAATTTTAACCCTGCTTTAATAACCCCATTGAAAGTTACTAAGAAGATAACCATTCGTCTTTGAGACGTATTATTGTTTTCTTAATAGGACAACATATTTTTAACTATGCTTTAGCTTTTTTGAACTTACGTGGAATTTTTATATATTTTCTTATTATTTAAAGGCATTTATTATTAAACATTTTTTATTAAAAAACAAAAAGCCAACAAATTCAGTCTTCCTATAAAATAAAATAAAAACTCTTAGTTTTTTAAGAAAAAACTAAAATGAACACATTTTTATTACTTTTCTTCCTTGTTTAAACATTAAAATAAAGATATATACATTTTTTTTAAGCTTGCAATGTACAAATTTTACATATGGGGTTCTTGCATTTGGCGCATACCATTTTTGATATTCGTCTTATATTAGAGGGACAATATGAACAATATCTGTTTTTGTTGGTCCATATTCTTCTCTGTTTTCTTTATTACTGTCTTCGAGCTCTTGCGGCAATGGATTTTTATATTCCGCTTCAAAGCATTACTCATATTGGAAGCCTCTAATCGCTTTTTCATCGAAGGTGACGTCAATGAATTAGACAAAGTTTTCATATACTCTCTTCGAATTAGCGGCTTCTGATTTCTGGACTGCAGGTTGTGGCAATATATTACATAAGACTTTGTGAAGGCTATGTTGAGCATTCCATAAATTACTGCCATAGGCCACCTGTTAGTTTTTCTAGAGCACGACATTGTTGAACACTTATGGTCGAGCGTGTCGACTCCTCCTTTTGTTTGGTTATAATATAAAATCATGTCTGGCTTTCCTTGATTGTTCCCTTTTCATTACAGATGAGAGCATGAAAACCATTTTAGACGGCTTTGGTTTATATGACACTAGCGAAAACCCGCCCGTTCCGCTGGTCGTCTTTAAAAAAATCTAGATTAATTAATTAAATTAAGCCGAAAAATACTGTGTGTATTTTATAAATATTCTCCCGCATGAATAGTAATGAAAGAAGTTTTAAATAGTAGTAGCAATTAAAAAACGTTTGATGTGATTTACTTTATTACTTTTTTTATTGTAATGCTCTTTGGTATACAATTTTCTTCGTTTTTCCATGCGTTGTTGAATAAATGAACAATACCGATGGCTTACCAACTCTTGAGCATGAAACATAAAGTTGGCCATGAGAAAAATATGGGTATTCTAAATCAATACCACAAATTGATAAAGTTTGGCCTTGTGACTTATTACTAGTAATCGCGAATGCAAGGTGAAGAGGAAATTGAAGACGTTTGAATTCAAACGGCATATCCGATGGTATTATTGGTATTTGCGGTATTAAAACGTCTTCACCAGAGTATTTTCCATTCAAAATTGTTGCTTCAATGACGTTATTCATCAATCTCTTAACTGTTAATTGAGTGCCATTACATAGTCGTGGTTGATTTATGTTTCTCAACATAATAATCGGTGCTCCTATTTTCAAGTTTAGCATGTGTGGCGGTAATCCAGGTAAATCAAAGGAATTCAAAAATTCAGTGGGATAATTTACAATATCATCTTGATTTGTAACAGTGTCAACGGATATGTTTGTTCTGGACTTGGTATGTTAGCCAAAATAGCCGCATTCCTTTAAATTATCGACGGGAACTTTGCCATTTCCATTATCCAATAATTGCTGTGAAAATTCAGCAGCTGATGGATCATTTTGCACTAGAACACGTACATTTGTAGTTAGTTTGAGTGTTTGAACATGTGTCCACAAATATGATGATTTCAAACATGCAGCCAATTCATCTGCTACAGTTGCTCGAGGAGTAACAGGCAGTGTTTGTCTAAAATCACCTGCCAGCAGCACTAAGGCACGACCAAACATTTAATTTTTACTACGTAAATCTCGTAATGTCCTATCAAGCGCTTCCAGTGACTTTTTATGTGCCATTGTGCACTCATCCCATACAATTACGTATGCGAAAAAGCGGAGAAGGAGAAGAGAACTGTTCTATTCCCCCCCGCTTTAACCCAGCTATGTGTTCAGGTGCAAATGACTTTTTTGCGTGAAGTCTGATATAAAATAAGTTCTATTTACTCTTCTTAAATTTATTTAACTTTAAAAAATTTAAAATTTTTTTAGAATTTTTTTTTTAATTTTTAATAATAAGTGGTCTTCCTCTTCCTGTAGCTATTCCTTTTCCTCTTCCATCTCCAGCTCCATCTCCTTTCTTTATCTCGGAAACGGGCAGTAAAAATTACTTCACTTAAAAGCTTTCATCAACAGCTTCCATCTGATACCCATATTGTACAAACACATCCAAGGGTACCTTGGTCCACCTTTTCGGCTATATCTCGAGACCCTGGTCACTCAGAGATCTAAAAAATAATCTGTATTAAAGCACTCATCAGTAGCTTTGATTTGATACCCACAATGTAAAAATACGTCCTAGGGTTACCCGGGTCCTCGTTTTGGCCTTCGGCAGCGCCACCTGGTGGCGAGTGGAATCAATAAGCATATTATACTAACCTTCACCGTGGAAAAATATATATATATACCAAATTTCATAATAATCGGCCCAGACATATACGACCAAAATGTATTCAATTCTAATGAATGCTATGTGTGGTACAAAAAATGCGTGCGGCAAATAGCAAAAACACACTCACTTAACCGACGCACCGCACACACACGCGTTATCGGATTTCAACCAAACTTCACAGAAACCTTTGCCAAAGAAACACCAACAATGTGTGAAACTTTCATTGTTTTCCTTACACGCGTTGCTGAGATTACCCCGGAGACATGCACACTTTTTTTCGGCTTAATTTTTATCTATACTATCTATACTAATATTATAAAGAGGAAAACTTTGTTTGTTTGTTTGTTACGAATAGGCTCAAAAACTACTGGACCGATTTTAAAAATTCTTTCACCATTCGAAAGCTACATCATCCACGAGTAACATGGATCATATTTTATTTTGGAAATAGGGCTCGAGATATAGGTCAAAACGTGGACCCGGGTAACCTTCGGATGTGTATGTACAATATGGGTATCAAATGGAAGCTGTTGGTGAATGCTTTAGTCCAGAGTATCTTTCATGCCGCTCCGTGACTAGGGTCTCGAGATAGAGACCAAAACGTGGACCCTAGAATGTGTTTGTACAATATGGATATCAAATTGAAGCTGTTGGTGAATGCTTTAGTACAGAGTATTTTTCATGCCGCTCCGTGACTGGGGTCTCGAGATATAGTTCAAAACGTGGACCCGGGTAACCTTTGGTTGTGTATGTACAATATGGGTATCAAATGAAAGCTGTTGATAAGTGCTTTAATACGGGGTAATTTTCATACCTATTGATGACTAGGGTCTGGAAATATATGCCAAAACGTGGACCCGCCGTGTCTTTGAACCGAATTAAACCAAACTTACACACATTGTTAAGGAGGTATTGAAGATGGTTTCCGTATAGTATGGATACCTATTGGTAGATAGGGTCTCGCGATATAGGTCAAAACGTGGACCCGGGTAACCTTCGGATGTGTATGTACAATATGGGTATCAAATGGAAGCTGTTGGTGAATGCTTTAGTTCAGAGTATTTCCATCCGCTCCGTGACTAGGGTCTCGAGATAGAGACCAAAACGTGGACCCTAGAATGTGTTTGTACAATATGGATATCACATGAAAGCTGTTGATAAGTGCTTTAATACGGGATAATTTTCATACCTATTGATGACTAGGGTCTCGAAATATATGCCAAAACGTGGACCCGCCGTGACTTTGCACCGAATTAAACCAAACTTACACACATTGTTAAGTAGGTATTGAAGATGGTTTCCGTATAGTATAGATACCTATTGGTAGATAGGGTCTCGAGATATAGGTCAAAACGTGGACCCGGGTAACCTTCGGATGTGTATGTACAATATGGGTATCAAATGAAAGCTGTTGATAAGTGCTTTAATACGGGGTAATTTTCATACCTATTGATGACTAGGGTCTGGAAATATATGCCAAAACGTGGACCCGCCGTGTCTTTGCACCGAATTAAACCAAACTTACACACATTGTTAAGGAGGTATTGAAGATGGTTTCCGTATAGTATGGATACCTATTGGTAGATAGGGTCTCGAGATATAGGTCAAAACGTGGACCCGGGTAACCTTCGGATGTGTATGTACAATATGGGTATCAAATGGAAGCTGTTGGTGAATGCTTTAGTTCAGAGTATTTCCATCCGCTCCGTGACTAGGGTCTCGAGATAGAGACCAAAACGTGGACCCTAGAATGTGTTTGTACAATATGGATATCAAATGAAAGCTGTTGATAAGTGCTTTAATATGGGGTAATTTTCATACCTATTGATGACTAGGGTCTGGAAATATATGCCAAAACGTGGACCCGCCGTGTCTTTGCACCGAATTAAACCAAACTTACACACATTCTTAAGTAGATATTGAAGATGATTTCCGTATAGTTTGAATACCTATTGGTAGATAGGGTCTCGAGATATAGGTCAAAACGTGGACCCGGGTAACCTTCGGATGTGTATGTACAATATGGGTATCAAATGGAAGCTGTTGGTGAATGCTTTAGTTCAGAGTATTTTTCATGCCACTCCGTGACTAGGGTCTCGAGATAGAGACCAAAACGTGGAGCCTAGAATGTGTTTGTACAATATGGATATCAAATTGAAGCTGTTGGGGAATGCTTTAGTACAGAGTATTTTTCATGCCGCTCCGTGACTGGGGTCTCGAGATATAGGTCAAAACGTGGACCCGGGTAACCTTTGGTTGTGTATGTACAATATGGGTATCAAATGAAAGCTGTTGATAAGTGCTTTAATACGGGGTAATTTTCATACCTATTGATGACTAGGGTCTCGAAATATATGCCAAAACGTGGACCCGCCGTGTCTTTGCACCGAATTAAACCAAACTTACGCACATTGTTAAGTAAGTATTGAAAATGGGTTTCGTAAAGTTTGGTTGTAATTCGGAGCACTGGCAACGGGTACAGCGTTCTTTTGAACCAGCCATAATGTCGCTTACTTTTTTAACGCTTGGGGCGGAACTGAACTGTCAAATTGACAGTGTGAGTTACAATGGGTCTATATTTCTTTCTGATTTGGATGCCATAAGGAAAACACGTAAGTGCAACATGTAAAAATTGTTTGTGAATTTTTTTGGAGTGGATTTTGGAACAGTGAATAATTTCTTACGAAATTTGAGAATTTAATGTGAAATCCGAATGAAATTATGTGTTCGTGGAAAAAACAATTTTTTTCGTTTTTTTTTTTTTTGAAAAATATAAATGGATAATGGTTAAAAAAGCTCCAATGCTTAATAAAACATATAAATTGAAACGAAAAATTCATGGATGATCAGGAAAAAGACGGTTGTTTCTTAGTTATTCATTTGCGTTGATTTGAAATTTAAAAACAATCTTCTTTTTTCCTGATTTTCAATTTGTATTTTATATTTACTCAAAAACAAATAGAAAAACAAAAAATATTGTTTATGCCAAAGCGATTGAATAAAGAATAAAGAAATAAATAATATGAAAACCATATATTTTCTGTTCTAAACCATATCTATTCTATTTTAGTGTGCCCAGCGAAGGGGGCGGGGTTTGCTAGTATATAATATATAGATAAGCGTCAGGGGTGCATCACAACAAAAGAATCGACTTCCAGCCTGTCGCGAACGTGAGTTTTTTATTATTTCCGGAAATTCACTTTGGTTTGACCTTATAGTCCCCACAAGAGTCAATTTGCATGCTTATTTAAGTAAGCTCTTTGCCAATGGAATTGTTGTAAACCAATTGACACAAGTAATATTGCGAGAAGTACCATGTATTGGTTTTGATAAATCTTTGATATAATATTCCGCCAAAGGGACATCATCGGTTGTATCTGTTGGTTTGGCATCGAACATACATATATTTTGTAGCACTGTCGCAAATCATTACAATTTTTATTCCATATTTGCTCGGCTTATTGGGAATGTACATCTTAAATGATCATCGCCCACGAAAACCCAGCAATGCTCATCAATTGCAGTGTGCGATTCCGGTGTGTTACAGGTTTTGCATTGTTGAATATATCCCAAACTTTCCTGACAGGTACAAATCTAGCATTTTGTCGAAGAGAAGGTCGGACCGCTTTGTCATCCATTCGCAGGCATCGAATCAAAGAATTAAATCTATTACGACTCATTGCCGCAGTGTACCGTGTTCCACTAAAGGTATTGTTAAACATTTCTTCGGTTGTTAAATGGTTATCTTTTAACGCCGCTGTCAAAGCAAGTATCCCAATCAGAGCGCGAACTTCATGCACATTTGTGTCTCTAAAAGTGGTTTTTGTAATGTTGCCTTTACGATTCAGGGATATTTCCGCATTCCTCCTTTCATAATTTCAATAATAATATCGTCAATACAAAAAGCATCGACGTTAATGATTTACACTGTCTAGTATGGCCTCTCGCCATTCGAACAATATACAGGGTGAACGATATGAAGTGTTACCAACTACCAACTGCTTGTATCTGTAAAACAGCTCATGATATCAACGTCAATATTGTCTAATGACAGTTCAATATATTGTTTATAAGCCATCAAAAACATTTTCGTCTCAATTTTGTAGAATTTTTTTTTCTGACATGGAATTCAAATGTAATAGTGTGATTGCGTTATATTTGGCTGGAGAATCACAAACACCCATTGTTCGTGAGCTCAGTCACCTCAAAGTGAATAAAATGTTTGTGTATCGCACTATAAAACGTTACATTGATACTGGTAGCATTGCAAAACGCTATGGAGGTGGACCAAAAAGAACCGCAACAACGCCAGAAATGGTTCGGTGAAGGCTCGACTTGAACGAAATCGCAAGACAGAATTCGACGCATATTGAATAATGAGCTCAAGGAGAAGGCTTACAAGTTCCAAAAAGCGCACGATATTTCACCCCAGCAAAAAAAGTTCGGTGCGAAAGAGCAAAGGAGACATTCTAGTAGATTTGAAGACACGCCATCCAATGACTATTGTAGAAGCTGTCAGGATATAAATATAATAGGAGGAGAAAATTGAACACTTTATATTCGGGTGCATGGCTCTGAATAAAATGTTTGTGTATCGCACTATAAAACGTTACAATGATACTGGTAGCATTGCAAAACGCTATGGTGGTGGACCAAAAAAACCGCAACAACGCCAGAATTGGTTCGGAAAGTGAAGGCTCGACTTGAACGAAGTCCTCGTCGAAGTGGAAGAAAAATGGCCAAAGAACTGAAAATATCGCAAGACAGCATTCAAGGCTCAAGGTCAAGGTTTACAAGTTCCAAAAAGCACACGACCCCAGCAAAAAACAGTTCGGTGCGAAAGAGCAAAGGAGTTGTTGTGCTTGCATGAACGGGGTGAATTTCCTAACATTGTGTTTTCTGATAAAAAAAATGTCCCAATTGAGCAGTTCATAAAGCAAAAAAGGCAAAAGGTGGTCATATCGAGCTAAGGTGAATATATGTATGTTAAAATTGTAATCATTTTTGAACAATTTTGTCTTTGAAATCAATAAAAACTAATTTAACACAAAGAAGTTATGGTGTTTTGAATAGGTAACACTTCATATCATTCACCCTGTATATCGAAGAAACTCTGCCAGCGCCTTTACCTTTCGATGTTGTTCAGCAGTCCTTACTTTTGCTTCTAATAGTAGGCTCAGAGAACGTAAGTATACGTGAATCTTCACGAACACAATTAGTAGATGCTAAAGGTTGATTCTCAAATAAAGCTGTGTTTATATCAGGTTGTTGGATATCGATATCCTCATCTTCTATATCGCTATGAACATTATTCTCAAACACTATATTTTCAGTTTCGCTATTATTGTCAGATGAATTTGAATCTTCCGATAAACCTTGTAAAAGCGCAGCAATTTGTGTATCCTCTAAACGTTCATTTCGGGCTATTGTTCTTCGTTTAACAAAAAAGATGCTAAAACAATAGCAAAACAAATTCATTTTCATCAAGTGTTAAAGTTACACAAAAGCTAATCATATGTATTTGAGGCGTATGTAATAGCCAAAGCTTAACAACTACCACGGGCAACCTGCTGTAGACGACTGAGCAAAACGAAAATAACAATGGCTCCGAAAATACGCGCGAGACAAGTTCAAAAAGCAGACGTATAGTATGTTATCAAAGCAGGGTTAAATAAAAATGGCTAAACTCCGAAGCGAAATTTTTCAGAATAACCATACATTTTACTAATTTACCAAAATTTTCCATGAAAACTAACAAATAGCACTAAGAGAAAAAAGCGACTCGTAATTCCCTAATTTTTTTATATAAAATGCCCGTGAATGATAATCACGATATACGAGTATGTATGCACAAAATTCCTTTTCCGAGATTGTATAGTAATGATATACAATTCCGATAAGGATAATTACCTGCTAGAATTCCTTAGATATTTATGAATAATAATTGCCAAGACAAATAGGTAACAATGCTATTAAAAAATACAAAAATTCGTGATATTTGAAGAGCGCAAACAATAAGTGCGGCACGGTCTAGAATGACCCAACTCTCCCTATTGATACATTTACTTTGCCCCCAGTAAAATAATAACGAAAATGGCTTTATTTGTTGCTCAACATATTCTTCATGCAAGCCAATAAACTACGAATTCGCTTGAAGTAATTTTCGAAGCGCTATTGCTGCTCTGAAGTGGATACCTCCAAAAGGAGTAGTTTAAAGACTTCATCGGCTTCTTCATGTGTACGTTGACTTCGCCATTAATTCGATATTTTGACTTCAACGCTAAAAGTTGAAATAAGTTAATCAATGCACTCCTGTTTCGATAATTCTCGCCGATATCGTAATAAATCATAGCACGAACATTTTCACGAGTTACATAATTCCATCTTTTGGGTGTAATTAGTTTTTCAACTCACTAGAAAAAGAACAAATGAAGCTCGTAAGTGAAAGTAAGTAAAAGACAAGCCTCGTACCTTAACTGTTTTCAGAATTTTGAAAATGTGTTACGCTATAGCAACGAAATCCTAAAAATATTTAAGTTTGCTGACAAGATAAGCCGTCTGCCTGGATATAAGCCGATGAACCACGCTTGCTAATAGATGTCACCATGGCCTCATTAAGCAAATGTGTGGCAGAGACTTCTCTCGCTGGACAAAACCAACACTCTACAAGACGCTCACCTTACCCGTGATGCTCAATGGCGCTGAAGCACGGGTTGTGTCGCAAACTGATGCAGCCGCTCTAGGAGTATTCGAAAGAAAGATACTTCGGAAAGCCGTCGGTCCTCTTTGTGTTGGCGATAATTACTACCACGGAATGAACCACGAGCTGGTTGAGCTGTACGACGATGTGGATATGACATAGCTAAGGGCATCAATATTCAGCGCTTGCGCCGGCTGGGCAGCGACGAGCATATGGATGCAGAAGCTGGCCAACAAAGAAGGTGCTAAGATGGCAAGCTAGTGGACAACGACGTACTGACCTTGGCTTGGTGTAACAAATTGGAGAACGCACGCAAAGCAGAGACGCCTGGCGAGACTTGTTTGCAGTCGGCATTAATGCGGTAAGGGGTTGTGATCCTTGAGCAGACCATATACATAAGTAAATAAGTAAGTAGCTCCCACATTTAAATACAGTGGACACTTCATGGAGGTTTACGGAAGATTTAATCATCATAATCATACTCATATCGCAATGGCAACAAAGATTACACGCAATTTGAAATATTAATACTATTAATATACTTAAGGCAATGGCCAGTTGTCTAACCACTTCTTCAATCCAAAGAACGCCATAACTATATTGTTAAAGGTAATGGACATTTTCTTCTGCGGATCCTGAAATGAGATAACTGACCATTGGTTAGAGTGTTTCAGTTTGGATCGGGCTTCCTTAGACGTGCAAGCAAATGTAGCACTCCCTACTTCCGGCACCGAACTCACAAGAGAAAATGCTTAAATATTTCACACAGTTAAGATTGGCAAAATCCAATCAACCAATCTTGTATATACACATCCACATATTCATTTTAACTATGGAACTTCGTTAATTAAAATATTCTGTGATCCAGTAACCCTTCAAAAATACTTACATATACAAACAAGAATTAAAAGTAAAGAAATTCCTATTTTCGGTAGAGTAAAAAGTTCTCTACGTATTTTCAATTTATTTCGAAAATCAAATTAACAAACACCAAACACCAAATACGAAACTTTACGGGAGCTTTTTTATGAAGCGTAACGTCTCATTTAAATTACCGTTCCGTATCATGACATCCGATCCACTAAAGACATATGTGTACAACATTCCATACTTTTTACTCCACCTAAGAAATAATTTTCTCATTTTTGCTCTCTAATGGTTGTCGGAATGTCTCGGCCGAATTGCCAAGTAAAAGTAATAAGAAAATTGGCTGTTACAACAATAAACAAAAAATTTATAAAAAATTTGCTTTAATACAACTATAAAACTATAACTGGACTTACCGCCTCAATGAGTCCATAGCACAAAAGTAATTATACCACCAACCCCGTCTTTGCTTTCTTGCACAATGACCATCGGTAGAAAACTCCATGTTTTTTATATATGAAAAATAATATACACCCTGATCTCCTCTGCCATTTTCCAAAACATCTACAGCATAATTGGACCTCTCACCTGTGATAGCAAACTTATCATAGTAAAAGATACGCTCCGACTCAAAATCAACACCAACTAATAAAGCGTGGGGTGAAGTCTTTGTTATGACATTCAAGCGATCTAATCCAATAAAATAATCATTGCTCGCATTTCCAAAGCCAGCTTGGTATTCATACCAGGTTTTTTCCAAGGTACCATTATCGCTGTGCTCATTTCGTAGTATTACAGTCCACGGATAGCAATCTTTTGGGTCTTCTGGTAAACACTTAGTCAGGCAATATACATTGAACGGCGGAAAGCCCGATAATTGTAATTCGTAAATGCCATCCGTATATCGCACGCCATTCTTCACCTTCGCCTCCGTACAATCACGTATGGCGGTTAGCTTGCGCTCAGCTTTTCTAAAATACATACATACATACATTAGCGCATAATAAATATTATATTGAAATTAATGAAATAAAAATTTATACATAAATTATTTTGAGGAAAATTTCTGGCGAACTGGGTTTTATTCAATGTATAGCAACCCGAGAGATTATAAAAAAGTATGCATGGATTATAGACTGACTAAAAACGCTATGTTTGAACCCCACAAAACTCCTTCTCTTTATTACAGTTATAAGACTATCTTTGGCAGAACTGGGGATTAATACCAAAAGTAATATAAGCAAGCATATTTTGTTCTTCAAAGGCAGTAAACATTATCCTGTTAGCTCCTATTGAGATCTTCACCGGAAAGAAGTGTCAATGCGGAGAACTGGACCCACCAGGTACGGGTCGACCACAAATAATATCCGAAAGATAGACATATCCAAATACTATATGAGCCCATAAAGAACTCATTTCTATATTGGCGGGCACACGGTGGACCACGGTGCTGGAATAGGTATTTATTCCGAAGAAGCAAATCAATGCGGGATCAAGCGAGCATTTTCCATGCAGTAATACTAGGTAATTGCCTTTAATAAATTTAGAAAGGGCATGCATAGAAATGAACGATTTGTACATTCTGAATTCTGCAAATCCGAGGTAGTAGGAAAAGGCAAACTGAAATTATATTTAGTGTACCTTTCGATGAGCACCGAAGAGAGATGAGAATGAGAGAGCGAATGAATTGACTAATGCTGAAAACAGTGACCGACGTACGTAATCCCTTACCGCAGCCCCTAACGAGAACAAAACTGAGCAAAACTCCCGTAGAGAACATATT
This sequence comes from Anastrepha obliqua, assembly GCF_027943255.1. Taxonomy (NCBI): domain Eukaryota; kingdom Metazoa; phylum Arthropoda; class Insecta; order Diptera; family Tephritidae; genus Anastrepha; species Anastrepha obliqua. Next base: position 39,805,580 of record NC_072896.1, read on the forward strand.
AACACAATACATCGGTTTGTGTGTGTATGTGTTTGGTTGTATCTACACAATGTTGCCATTGATACTTTTGCCTACACACATTTTCACACATCCACGTTATCAGTTACAATTTTTCATTGTTTAATAAACCAACGCCAAAACCGACAAATGCCAATAGTTCATTTATCTATAATTAAAATTATTCAACAGTGTTTTTAAGTTACTTTAATAAAAATTATAATTTTTCTAAGTTTATTTTGCAAATGATTTCGAAATGTACTGCTTGGCAACACTGTGTGGTGAGAGAGCAATCAGCTGACAGGGTTCTACGGGAATTTTCAAAAATCGTGAGAAGTAATTTTTCATTTACATGATGTTCTCATTGGTTTAATCGTACCAGCTGACAGGATACTGCGCTTACATCGGTCACTGCTTCCAGCATAGGGCGGTTGCTTGCTGGACGTTGATATTCCTAGTTGCCTATTTTATAATTATGATCTAAAAAATGTTCACTAAAGCAATTCGCGCCATACTTACTGTTGTTCCATAACCGCAGTAGACTGCAATTTTCTCTCGAGCTCGGCTAAACGCTTCCCATTTATTTCCATAAGAGTTTTTTCACTAAAAGAAAAACATAAAGATATGAAATTAATGACGAAACCATTTCAATATTCACAAATTCAATGAGTCACCAAGAATGAGAAAAACCAATTCATGAATAATAAATATACCCACGTGAAGACTTAAAAAATTTCGACTCTTCTGGTTAAAATTATTCGGTACGCTTAACAGAATGCCTTTAAGTGTATTTTTTTTTGTTGTTTTTTTTTTTTAATGTATGCTTTCAAGCTGGATGAGCTTGACATTCTGACATGCCCGTTTAATATGCCAATTAAAAAGTTTTGTTTACATTTTCCAAAAATTTTTTTCATACTCACTATTGTTGAAGATTCGCAGTAGACTGCAATTTGCTCTCAAGTCCCGCTAAGCGCTTCTCATAATTTTCCATAATAATTTGGACTCTAAAAACACAAAGAGACAATGATGATGTCAAAACTATTCAAAATCGAGTTTCATTTTAACACAATTATTGAAGGCGACTACATTATCCGGTAGATTATTCGAGAGATTATCAAAAAGTATGCGTGGATTAGAGATAGACTAAAAAGTACGCTATATTTGAACCCCTCAAAACTTCTTCTCTTTAATGCAGTTATAAAACTATCTTTGGTAGAACTGGGCATTAATACCAAAAGTAATATAAACAACCAAATTTTGTTCTTCAAAGGCAGTAAACATTATCCTGTTAGCTCCTGTTGATCTTCACCGGAAAGAAGAGTCAATGCGCACGGAAGACAGTATCAGTCAGTCAGACTTGTGAAGAACTGGACCCTTCGGGCATGGCTCGGCCACAAATAATATACAAAAGATAGACATATCCACATACTATATGAGCCCATAAAGAAGTCATCTCTATATTGACGGGTACAAGATGACCCACGGTGCTGGAATAGCAAGAAGCAAACCAATGTGGCTAGGAGATCAAGCGAGCATTTTCCATGCAGCAATATTAGGTAATTACCTTAAATCAATTTAGAAAGGGCATGCACAGAAATGAAAGAGTTATACATTCTGAATTCTGGCAACACTATTAGTAATATCATCACTGTAATCGAATCCGAGGTAGTAGGAAAAGGTAAAATGAAATTATATTTAGTGTATCTTTCGATTATCAACTCCTTTATTGGGTTCCCGTTCAGGTGAGCATCGAAGAGAGATGAGAATGAGAGAGCGAATGAATTGACTAAGGCGGTTGCTTGCCAGATGTTGATATTGCTAGTTGCCTATTTTATATGCTCTAAAAAATGTTCACTAATCCAATTCGCGCCATACTTACTGTTGTTCCATAACCGCAGTAGACTGCAATTTTCTCTCGAGCTCGGCTAAACGCTTCCCATTTATTTCCATAAGAGTTTTTTCACTAAAAGAAAAACATAAAGATATGAAATTAATGACGAAACCATTTCAATATTCACAAATTCAATGAGTCACCAAGAATGAGAAAAACCAATTCATGAATAATAAATATACCCACGTGAACACTTAAAAAAATTCGACTCTTCTGGTTAAAATTATTCGGTACGCATAACAGAATGCCTTTAAGTGTATTTTTTTTTTTTTTTTAATGTATGCTTTCAAGCTGGATGAGCTTGACATTCTTACATGCCCGTTTAATATGCCAATTAAAACGTTTTGTTTACATTTTCCAAAATTTTTTTCATACTCACTCTTGTTGAAGATTCGCAGTAGACTGCAATTTGCTCTCAAGTTCCGCTAAGCGCTTCCCATTTTTTTCCATAAGAGTTTTTTCACTAAAAGAAAAACATAAAGATATGAAATTAATGACGAAACCATTTCAACATTCACAAATTCAATGAGTCACCAAGAATGAGAAAAACCAATTCATGAATAATAAATGTACCCACGTGAACACTTAAAAAAATTCGACTCTTCTGGTTAAAATTATTCGGTACGCATAACAGAATGCCTTTAAGTGTACTTTTTTTTTTTTTTTAATGTATGCTTAAGCTGGATGAGCTTGACATTCTTACATGCCCGTTGAATATGCCAATTAACACGTTTTGTTTACATTTTCCAAAATTTTTTTTCATACTCACTCTTGTTGAAGATTCGCAGTAGACTGCAATTTGCTCTCAAGTTCCGCTAAGCGCTTCCCATTTTTTTCCATAAGAGTTTTTTCACTAAAAGAAAAACATAAAGATATGAAATTAATGACGAAACCATTTCAATATTCACAAATTCAATGAGTCACCAAGAATGAGAAAAACCAATTCATGAATAATAAATGTACCCACGTGAACACTTAAAAAAATTCGACTCTTCTGGTTAAAATTATTCGGTACGCATAACAGAATACCTTTAAGTGTATTTTAATTTTTTTTTTTTTTTTTTAATGTATGCTTAAGCTGGATGAGCTTGACATTCTTACATGCCCGTTGAATATGCCAATTAACACGTTTTGTTTACATTTTCCAAAATTTTTTTTCATACTCACTCTTGTTGAAGATTCGCAGTAGACTGCAATTTGCTCTCAAGTTCCGCTAAGCGCTTCCCATTTTTTTCCATAAGAGTTTTTTCACTAAAAGAAAAACATAAAGATATGAAATTAATGACGAAACCATTTCAACATTCACAAATTCAATGAGTCACCAAGAATGAGAAAAACCAATTCATGAATAATAAATGTACCCACGTGAACACTTAAAAAAATTCGACTCTTCTGGTTAAAATTATTCGGTACGCATAACAGAATGCCTTTAAGTGTATTTTTTTTTTTTTTTAATGTATGCTTAAGCTGGATGAGCTTGACATTCTTACATGCCCGTTGAATATGCCAATTAACACGTTTTGTTTACATTTTCCAAAATTTTTTTTCATACTCACTCTTGTTGAAGATTCGCAGTAGACTGCAATTTGCTCTCAAGTTCCGCTAAGCGCTTCTCATTTTTTTCCATAAGAGTTTTTTCACTAAAAGAAAAACATAAAGACATGAAATTAATGACGAAACCATTTCAATATTCACAAATTCAATGAGTCACCAAGAATGAGAAAAACCAATTCATGAATAATAAATGTACCCACGTGAACACTTAAAAAAATTCGACTCTTCTGGTTAAAATTATTCGGTACGCATAACAGAATGCCTTTAAGTGTATTTTTTTTTTTTTAATGTATGCTTAAGCTGGATGAGCTTGACATTCTTACATGCCCGTTGAATATGCCAATTAACACGTTTTGTTTACATTTTCCAAAATTTTTTTTCATACTCACTCTTGTTGAAGATTCGCAGTAGACTGCAATTTGCTCTCAAGTTCCGCTAAGCGCTTCCCATTTTTTTCCATAAGAGTTTTTTCACTAAAAGAAAAACATAAAGACATGAAATTAATGACGAAACCATTTCAATATTCACAAATTCAATGAGTCACCAAGAATGAGAAAAACCAATTCATGAATAATAAATGTACCCACGTGAACACTTAAAAAAATTCGACTCTTCTGGTTAAAATTATTCGGTACGCATAACAGAATGCCTTTAAGTGTACTTTTTTTTTTTTTTAATGTATGCTTAAGCTGGATGAGCTTGACATTCTTACATGCCCGTTGAATATGCCAATTAACACGTTTTGTTTACATTTTCCAAAATTTTTTTTCATACTCACTCTTGTTGAAGAATAGCAGTAGACTGCAATTTGCTCTCAAGTTCCGCTAAGCGCTTCTCATATTTTTCCATAATAATTTGGACTCTAAAAACACAAAGAGACAATGTTGATGTCAAAACTTTTCAAAATCGAGTTTCATTTTACAATTCGAGTTCACCACAATTTTTGAATGCGACTACATTATCCGGTAGATTATCCGAGAGATTATCAAAAAGTATGCGTGGATTAGAGATAGACTAAAAAGTACGCTATGTTTGAACCCCTCAAAACTTCTTCTCTTTATTGCAGTTATAAAACTATCTTTGGTAGAACTGGGCATTAATACCAAAATTAATATAAACAACCAAATTTTGTTCTTCAAAGGCAGTAAACATTATCCTGTTAGCTCCTGTTGATCTTCACCGGAAAGAAGAGTCAATGCGCACGGAAGACAGTATCAGTCAGTCAGACTTGTGAAGAACTGGACCCTTCGGGCATGGCTCGGCCACAAATAATATACAAAAGATAGACATATCCACATACTATATGAGCCCATAAAGAAGTCATCTCTATATTGGCGGGTACAAGATGACCCACGGTGCGGGAATAGCAAGAAGCAAACCAATGTGACTAGGAGATCAAGCGAGCATTTTCCATGCAGCAATATTAGGTAATTACCTTAAATCAATTTAGAAAGGGCATGCACAGAAATGAAAGAGTTATACATTCTGAATTCTGGCAACACTATTAGTAATATCATCACTGTAATCGAATCCGAGGTAGTAGGAAAAGGTAAAATGAAATTATATTTAGTGTATCTTTCGATTATCAAGTCCTTTTTTGGGTTCCCGTTCAGGTGAGCATCGAAGAGAGATGAGAATGAGAGAGCGAATGAATTGACTAAGGCGGTTGCTTGCCAGATGTTGATATTGCTAGTTGCCTATTTTATATGATCTAAAAAATGTTCACTAATGCAATTCGCGCCATACTTACTCGGCTAAACGCTTCCCATTTATTTCCATAAGAGTTTTTTCACTAAAAGAAAAACATAAAGATATGAAATTAATGACGAAACCATTTCAATATTCACAAATTCAATGAGTCACCAAGAATGAGAAAAACCAATTCATGAATAATAAATGTACCCACGTGAACACTTAAAAAAATTCGATTCTTCTGGTTAAAATTATTCGGTACGCATAACAGAATGCCTTTAAGTGTATTTTTTTTTTTTAATGTATGCTTAAGCTGGATGAGCTTGACATTCTTACATGTCCGTTTAATATGCCAATTAACACGTTTTGTTTACATTTTCCAAAATTTTTTTCATACTCACTCTTGTTGAAGATTCGCAGTAGACTGCAATTTGCTCTCAAGTTCCGCTAAGCGCTTCCCATTTTTTTCCATAAGAGTTTTTTCACTAAAAGAAAAACATAAAGATATGAAATTAATGACGAAACCATTTCAATATTCACAAATTCAATGAGTCACCAAGAATGAGAAAAACCAATTCATGAATAATAAATGTACCCACGTGAACACTTAACACGTGAACTCTTCTGGTTAAAATTATTCGGTACGCATAACAGAATGCGTGTAGGCTTAAAGAAAACAATCCTTCTTCTTCTTCTTTTTTTTTTTTGAGGAATGCTGCAGGGTCATGATAAACGACTTCTTACTGTTGGAATTGAATGAATGGGGCTTGGAAGAAAATGTATCCATTATTTTCGCGTAACATTTTTTGTGCAAATAGTTTAAAACTGTTTTATGGTCGATCTTTGGCTCCTGAGCGATGCTACGACTACTAATATGCCGGTCAACTTCGGTTATTTCTGTAAATTTTTCGAGATTATCGACATTTCCTTTAACATCAAAAGTGCCTTAACGGAAACGACGAAACCAAAAATGCAAGTAATTGGTTGTTATAGTGTCGGTACCATAAACATCATTCACAATTTTAGCAAGCCAGGACGCATTTTCACCTTTTTCAAAGAAAAACTGTAAAATATACCGAATTTTCTCTTTGTTGAATTCGATTGTTAACACCCTGTAACTTACAACTGAATGGACAAAAATAAAGCAGCAAATGTACTTTTTTAGTGTGAAATGTCACTTGAACAACGAATATAAACTTATAATTGTTTGATCAATGCTTTACCAGATATCGATCACTACAGCCATTTACCGAGAAAATAATGGATTTCATTTTCCCCAAGCTAATATTTCGATATCATAATCTGTACACTGAATGCCATTTAGTTGTAAAATTTTCAACTCAACTTTTCGATTCACTTATATGTATATGCCGATCACTGTCGGATAATTATAATGACCGAAAATATACGAAATTTTTAAAAGTTTTCGAAATCACAAATAGTCACAAATCAACCAGTGCCTTCCAGTTCTTCTGTTCTTGAGCGAAATCAATAGCTTTCAAGTGCAAAACACTGTTAAAGAAGAATCTCGAGTTGAAGTATAAGGGCTTTTAGACCAAGTAATTTCTGAGATAAATGCTGTAGTCCAACTGTGTTACAATCACATCCCACTCAACTCTTCTACTTCAATATTTTAACACCAAAATGCTTAGTATCCGCAGCCTTAATAATAGGACCAATACTTATGTAATATTTCTTAAAAGGGTGACTAACCTTTGTAGCGCATCCTCCGTGTCTTTTTGCTGTCTTCGAATTGTTTCGACTGATTTTATTAAAGCTTCTATTTCATTTCCTGCATCTAAGTAAATTATTAAAGGAGGATCCAAACATCCTTCATCTTTAGAAGACTCCTCGTTTACCTCGACAGCGCCAATATTATTCGCGAGCCACAGGAGAAATACTTCAAAGTAGCACAGGCGCAGAATTTGTTTGTTCATTTCACAGCGTCCTCGGGTATCGGACTGTTGCATAGTCTTGTCAACTACGAATAAGAAGAAATGCAAATTCTTGGCATTAAAAATTCTCTTATCAGCAAGAAATTTGGAATTTTGGTGCAGTTTGCGATGACCTTATTGTTATTTGTGAACAAGATAATTCTTATTTATTATAAAGTGAATGCACTGAAAGTTCTGAGAATGCATTTTGTATTGCGTCATAAAAAATATATATGTATATATGTATGTGTAATGTAAAATATGCATGGACAAGTTTTAATAAATAATGGCCCGCAAATTAACTGTTTTATATAACAACATGATTATAATATAATTAGAAAATTTGAAAAAAGAAAATGAACCCTATATTTCAAAGCAGTAGTCTATGGTAATTCTGAGGAAAACTTTGAAGAGCTGCAGTTACGAATTAATTACAAATTACTTCGACTTACCTGATGCGACTAGCATTTTTTCAACAGAATTTAGTGTGAGAAATAGGTTATGCTAACTGATATGGTACACCAAAATGCTCAGAATGCACTTCTACATTCACTTGACCCAATTTTCTAAGCACTTTGCCATTCAGAAGTGTATACCTGCTAAACGAGCAGTTTAAAGGCTTCAGAAGTTGCTTCAGGCTTTGAAAAATGTTAGCATTGCATTTTGTTTTTAATTTTCGGGGGAAAAAAGTTACTGGGTGGCAAATTAGGGCTGTAAGATCGTTGACCCTTTAATTGAAAATTTTGAGTACTCAAAAACTTTCTTGTGTGAGCCGATATATGAGAGCTCGTATTGTGTTAGTGAAGAATGGTTCTTCTTCGGGGGTTGATGTCATGAATGCTCCGCAAAGTTCTGGTAAATAAATCGTTGTATAACAATCTGATTTGACTGTTTTCAATTTTTGTAGAGGTACAGTTGTGATAAGACCAGATTTCCCAAAAAACAAGCGACTATTCGACCATTTGCTTTAAGGTGTTTTTTCCACGACCAACTTTTGTGGGATTAAGCTTGTCTTGGAACGCTCACACTGTCGATTGCTGTTTGTAGTTTGATGTTTCATATACCAAAGTGCATATTCAGTTACGATGGCACAAATGTGCTTCGACCAACTCATCGAATTTCGTCAATACTTCTTTACATCAATCGATGTGAGTGCTTTGGGTAATTGCCAAATTATGCCGTATCTAATGAGAACAAATCTACTTAGTACCAAATACTCACACAATATTGAATGTAAGCTGATCCTACTAATGTTCAAGGATGTCTCTATCTCTGGATAAATCAAATGACGATCTTGCGTTATGAATTGTCGCACTGCATCGATTACTTCCGGCACAGCAACCGTTTTTGGTCGATATTCACGAAATTTATCCCGCAAGGATTGACGGCCATGTTGGAACTCGTTATACCAGCTGTTGACAGTTACTACGTGTGGTGCTTCAATGCTAGAAGTCAAAATATGTTGTGCAATGCACTCCTCTCTCGGTAAGCCACCTCAAAATTAGTAATAGATCATCGCAGAAAAATTTTAACGATTAGTTCCTTCTTTTGGACGAGATGAATTTTTCAACTCACTGAAAAAAGAACAATGAAAGATCTTAAATGCTAACATTGTATGTAAGTTTATGCTAAAAACAGTACCAAACTTTTCAATAAAAGTATCGAATAACAGCTCATCACTCCTAATGTTGCAAAGACGAACCTGTTAAAAGGAAACCTTCGTACATTTCAATGAAACTTGGGGACATAAAAGTTTGTACAAGGATATTACTCTTGGTTCAAAGTAGGTCCGACTACTAGACTAAGACAATAATAAGGGAACTGAGTTTGGATAAGGTAATGTAATGATTAGAGGTCACAAAAGACAATGTAGTCGATCTGCAAATTTCAAACTGAATCTAATCTAAATTTCCGTCCGACCGTCTGATGTTGTAAGCTATAACTCTGATTGTCAATGAGTTTCTTTGATTCCAAAGAAGCCAGCCAAAATTAAATTTTACTAAAATTAAAAATTAATTATCTAATTTGTTTTCGAATAACTTTTGTACTAAAAAAGGAAACGATTTTGAACGATAGAAATCATCATTTTGGCCTACGAGATCCATTGCTCGTATTTTTGCTCACAAATGTCAATTATGATTGACGTATGACGTCATTTGCACAAATTATAAATAGAGTGATTAATTTTGCGCTACATTCTAAATAAATGTTGTACCTGATATGTTTTCATTTGAAAAAGACGTTTATTTATTTAAGTCGTAAGTAAGTAATTAGTCAACAAAAGTCCCAAAGGTTTGTAAATAGTATTGAATTCTATAAGGGCTTTCAAGATGGGTGCAGAGTTCTTACAAAGCCAATATGGAGAAAGTCTTAATTACGAAGGAATGAATTTTACGGAATGTAAAGGAATGGATTTTAAGGTCGTCAGCAGAAGTGTTTGGCCGAGCTATTTGTGGCGTGCGTCTTGATGTTGTTCCATAAATGGAGGGACCTTTAGTTTCAAGCCGACTCCAAACGGTGGATATTTTTTATGAGGTGCTTTTCATGGCAGAAATACACTCGGAGGTTTGCCATTGCCTGCCGACCACTATTAGATAACTATTAGAAAAACACTTTTTCTTCTTTTTGATGTTTCATCGATATTAGAAACTACGCTCTCTCTGAATTCCGAATGGTAGTCACGCTCAAACCCATTCGACTACAGCAGCCGCCTTATATCATTTATAAACAAGAAAAATAGCAAAGTACTCTAAATACTACCTTAGGGGACTCCAGATGACTCGATAAACGAATATGACTTATGATTGCCAACAATACGATTCAAAAGATAGGACTCCACACAACGGTGAAAATCAACTGGAGAAGATAAGAAAGCGAAAAAATTGCTTAAGGAGTTACGTGGGTTTTGTGGTTTCAAAAAATCGATTTTTTTTTTTTGGCTTATTAATTTCTACAACATCTCAAGAATATTATCTTAATTTTCAAGTCGATCCGAATAATAGGGTCGGAGATACAGCCTGGTGTGCCAGGTGTGCGCTCCAAGTCACTTTTATTGTTACTCAAAACTTTAAACGCGTTTTTCTCCAAACCATCAAAATCTGTTTGTGAAGAGTTCTTTAATGTAGCAATACCTTTGGCAGTATCATCCGAAGTTAACAAAATAAAGTCAAAGTCAACAGACGAATTCGCAGCATACTCAAATTCACAACCGCTAACAGACTGAGGAAAAAAGTTGTTTAAAAAAAGCGGCCAAGAGGTTAGCCGCTTCATTAGCAGAATCCACGCTTTTATCATTGAAAAATAACGCAGATGGAATGCAAGAGCACTTGTTTTAGAGTTTATGAAACTCCAAAGGTTTTTCTGAAATTTATTTTTTTATTCCCCTTTTTATATTTATGTACTGATATATATAATATATGTACTCGAATTATGTAGATATGTAGCTTAATTATCGCAATTATGTTTTAACGCTATTTTGACTTCTATTCAATAAAAGAGCGTTAACCCATTCAATTATTCCTACATACCTATATCAATCATTTTGTCACATTGCCAATGTGTGTTGTTTTGACATTTAACCAGATCTTCTGTTGTTTGATATGACTTTGGTACAAGCTTCTTTACACGCTTGTTTCAACCAAATTGAGTATGAAGGTGCAACATTTTTGTCATTCGACATTATTTTTTTTTCTCTTTTCGCCAAATTACCATCTAAGCCGAGAAACACGTAACCAAAACAAATAATAGGCGCTACAGCTTTTATTTTATTTTTTTCTGTAATGAAAATCACTGATTCAACAGCTTTTAGCGTTTGATTTCCAGATTCAGATGAAATCACAAAGTAAATTTTTTAGTAACTAAATTTATTATCCCTCTTCTCTTTTTTATTAATGGGTAAATTTAAGATAAAAAATAAATTAATGTAAAGCTAATGATTGAAATCAAATGTGAAAAGCAATGATGAAGCACTTTCGAAAAAAAATAATTAAAATTTTTCTTCTTCTTGAACTGCCTATCAGTTGATGAATGCTGCGGTCACATTTATTAATTTAAGTACAAACATACACTCGTACTACGTTTAAATGAACCTGCCGGGTTTTTTTAACTGCATGAGAACTATCGATATCGATAACTACGGTTTAACGGCTGAGAATGGCAACTGTGTTGACATTTCTGTTCAGTAAGGTTTGGCATTGTGGAAATTTACTTTGAAAAAAGAAAATCTGTTCGCTAAGTTCTTAAAGCACTGGCGGTGCCATCGGTCTTCATTTGTCTAATGAAGAAGGAGCCACCGTTACGATGAATGGCGGGCGTTATGAACCATGTTGACTGAATTTTTGTTTCCAAAAATTAGTCAGCTAAACATCCAAAGCATTTGATGCCAACAAGACGGCGCAACTTGCCACAAATCACACTCAACAATCGATTTATTGCAAAATCAATTTTTTGATAAGTTTTTTTTTCAGAAGATGTCCTGTTCACTGGCCCCCTTGCTCGTGCGATTTAACGCCTCTGTATTACTTCGTATGGGGATATGTTAAGTCATTGGTTTATGCCGACAAACCAGCAACTATTGAAGCAATGAAAACCAATATTCAAGCCACTATTGACGTTATATGTCCAGATTTACAGGAAATATGTAGTAGTTAACAATTGGACCATGTAATAGCGGGTATATGTCGGATATTATATTAAAAAAATTAATGCCATGAAATTATCTCATCATCATCATAGCAATTACAACTCATTGTGAGCCAGAGCTTCTTTCCGAATAGTGCGCCATACGACTCGGTTCATTGTGTCGCTGCTCCTAGCATTTATACGGCGTAAATTTGTATCAACATCATCTGTCCAATTTGTTTGTCGATCTTCAACTGTGTTTACTGCCCATAATAAGAGAGTTGAAGCTCTTATTCGTAATCCCGCTGCCGTCCATCCTGAGTAGGTATCCCAACCATATCAGCCGCCGAGCTTTAGCGAAACGCACATTGTTTTGACCTGATAGAAGCTGTTCGATCTCATCATCATCTATCTATAAAATTATAGCAAAAAAAAATTCATTCCGATAATATTTCTGTTTTGTGTTATCATTTTAAATTCTCAAGCCCTTAAAAATCACCCGGTATATAGCTACATAAATTACAAAAATTAAGCCTACAAATTTGGACAAGTTTGCAATATAGTTTGAAATCACTTCTCTATATGGGGCAGTGTGAATGAGTTCTCCAATCTACTCAGTCCATTCCTTTCGCAAATATGTATTTCTGAGTGAGAACATCTGCTTCCGTTTCCTTTGACCGCCGCAGCCGATAATTAACTCAAAGAAGTACTTGTTGGCAGGAAATATTCTCTGTTGGATTTCGAGGCTGCAAGATTGTTCCATATGTAGAAGTCCACGCATATGGGTAAAGGCCCAGATCGCCAATCACTGGGAAGCGGACATGTATCCTCTGTGTAGCTTCCGAACATCCGTTCGATAGCGAGCTAATGTGAGAAGGCGAAGCAACCCCGTATATCTGGTTGTATGTTGGGTGTGGGATCCGCCCCATAAAAATTATATAATTATAAATATTCATACCTATTACAAAATCAAGGCAACTACCAGCAGGGGATATCGGCCTGACAGAAAGTGTTTGATTGCAGAAGTGCCATAATTTATTTATTATTATTAATTTATTGTGAAGGAAAATATGTGGGAGAAATTAAAGTAGTTTTCTTACCTTATTTTCTCTTCCCGAAATACGACGGTTGCTATTTATGTTATATATATTTTGAGTCTAATAATAAAAACTGAATCAGTCGGTAAGCAATAAATATACATGGATTCATTTTTTGGCAAATATTATTATCTTATAGATGTCTTTTTAAGTATAACATTTCCGTAGACCAACAGACAGAGCAACTTTTTGAACTTTTGCGAGATTATGTGCGATCCAATGATGGCGAATCTTACGGCGCTGAATGACACCCACGACTAAACTCATTTCTTCAGCGTTTCACAGTAGTTTCATTGCCAAAGATGGAACTAAATTTATCAATGTGCTTTTGCTTTGACAATCTACATCGAAAATCGTAATAAGCAACGAAAAGCCGAACTGTTTCAAATTCTATTCTGACGTATAAACTTGAAGTATTTGCAAGCGTCACAAATCGCGTTCGAATGATAAATTAATCGCGCAAAATTAATCACTTTATGGGAAGATTTACAATTTTTGCAAATGGTGTCATACGTCAGTCATATTTGACACTTGTGAACTGGGCAGCTGCAGATTACACAAAAACATGAACCGCGTAAAGGTCAAAATAGATATTCCTATCACTTAAAATAGTTTTTTTTAATTAGTAAAAAAGGAATTCAAAAACAAAATTGGATGATTATTTTTACCCCAACTTATATTTAATTATTTATTTGTCTCTGAATGGATACATTCTGATAGACTATGTTAAGCCGCTGTGGCCGAATGGGTTGGTGCGTGACTACCATTCGGAGTTCACAGAGAGAACGTAGGTTCGAATCTCGGTGAAACACCAAAATTAAGAAAAACATTTTTCTAATAGGGGTCGTCCCTCGGCAGGCAATTGCAAACCTCCGAGTGTATTTCTGCCATGAAAAAGCTCTTCATAAAAATATCTGCCGTTCGGAGTCGGCTTGAAACTGTAGGTCCCTCCATTTGTGAAACCACATCAAAACGCACACCACAAATAGGAGGAGGAGCTCGGCCAAACACCCAAACAGGGTGTAATGTACAATAATTTAGTAATTACTAACAAAAAAAAAACGATGTAAAATCAGCACTAGAGGAATTGAAAAACAAATTTAAATCTGCACATACCCTAGAAATCGGAGCATTCATCCCGTAATTGGTTCTCCCAATTTTAAAGGTTTCGCACTGTCGGAGTTTCTTATTAGAAATATAAAATTGAATTTTACTTAAAAGGGAAGGGCAATCAATAGTTCCAGAAATGATACGAATAATAAAAAAGCACGATAGAATAGAACACTGGCACAATTACGTTCTGGATATTGTAGCAGGTTAAACTCCTACTTATCCAGAATCGACCCCTACATACCAAACATATGTCCGGCATGTGAAGCCACCCTGCACGACACTAACGACCTTTTCACATGCCCTCTAAAACCGACTCATCTAACACCCCTTTTCCTCTGGACCCAACCCGTCGAAACAGCATGTTTCCTGGGCCTACCTTTAGATGAGCTAGACGAAGACCTATTTCGTACGGTCCATAAAATAACAGTGGCATACTCTAATCTTGATCTAAAAAAGCTAAATACAATGTTTTGAGAGTGTGTGGGTTAGCAAATGCAGAACAATTTCGGCGTAGGTAAACTCTCCGAAATGCGGAATGCTGCTAAGGTGAGAGTCCGTGGCCGGACATAAATTCGAGTCATCCCAGTAACGTACAACCGACTGCCTTGGCAACGTCAGACTTTTCAATGGAAATCTCAGCTAGCACCTAAGAGCACTTAAGTTTACCAAGCCTTCCAACATAAATAGAGGCCCTCGTATTTTTATTTGCAAATGTAGAGCAATCAAAGTGGCAGCAGCGCACAGTGCGGCCGATTCCCAAAAAGCTGGCCAAAAGTAAAAAAAAAAGTTTCTAGATAGAGTTTTTTTGTCTTTGGGTTGGCTACAGTAATGCCTTGAGTAGTGAAAACCGTTCATAGCAACGTCCTGTACCCTAAGTATCCTCTGTATTTTCAGTCGCAACGTGGACTTCGTTTGAGCATCGTATTACTGTCGATGAATAGTGAAAGATGTACACATTTGAAAGATTTTGTAATGGAGTAAATTGAACAAAACCAAATGGAATCATCTTCGGAAGGTTAGTAAAATACGAGAAATCTTTAGTACATATCAATACCTCGACACAAAATTTTTAGCTGCAGCAATACGTAGATACATTTTTTGCAATTTTTTTTATAAAATTTGAGTTTTCAAACTGTATAGTAATACAACGCCGTCATATGCTGCTTTGAAACCTATTAAAAGTTACTCAACAAAGTAATGGTTACTGAATAAAACCAGATTCAGCTGTTACCACTTGCTACCTTGCGACCCCGAAAACATATAAATTTACATGCATCTTGATTATGTTCTTGAATATACGCTATTTCACGTGAGGGGGTGGCCAATAGGGGTGGAAGGGGGTGGATTTTCAAAATTTTAAGATCAAATTCGTAATCAGCGACCCCGACAACCCCCGAGTAAGAAATTTTGAATCAATTACTTAATTTTTTGAGTTTTGGCCAGCTTTTCGGGAATCGATCGCACTGTGCAGCGGCACTTGTCGTAGCGTTACTTTGTTTTTATACAGGGTGGCTGATGAATTTTGCTACATTAAGAAACTCAAATAACTTTTTTTTTAGTGTATGGAATTCATTTATTTTTTTTTCAAGTTGAAGGTCATTAAATTTTATTAAATGTAGCTTAACTAGTTTTAAAAATAATTGAATTTAAATGCCCCCCATGCTCGTTGACACAAGTGCGGCATCTTAGTAAAAAGTTGTTCATTGCTGCTTTGAGAGTTGCGACAGGAATAGCCGCAATTGTTGCCCGAATGGATTGTTTTAGTTCATCCAAATTTGTTGGCTTTGTTTTATAAACTTCTTGTTTACATAAACCCCACAAGAAAAAGTCAGGTGCAGTAAGGTCAGGCGACCTGGGGGGCCAACGAAATTCGGAGTTTCTTGAAATCAGTTTATTGGGAAATTTTCGTCGCAACTCTGTCTGGGCTGTGTGAGACGTTGCCCCATCTTGTTGAAACCACACAGAGTTGAAAGGAATTCTCTTTCGGCGTAGTTCTGGATAGAAAAATTCTTTCAGCATTTTCAAATAACGGTCTCCAGTAACCGTAACGGTGTGACCATTTTCCGACAATACAGCGTGAAGAAACCGCACACCAAACTGTCACGCGAAGAGGATGCAATTCCGTCTCGTGGAGTATCTGTGGGTTAGAAGTACTCCATATTCGACAATTTTGTTTGTTCACATTGCCGTTTAAATCGAAATGGGCCTCATCAGACATGAAAAGGCAGTTTAACATGTTTTGGTCTTCTTCCACCATTTGCAGGATCTTCTGGCAAAATTCCAAGCGAATCGGCAAGTCTGCTGCATTCAGTTTGTTAACCATTTGAATTTTGTAGGGAAATAAGTCTAAATCTTTGTGCATTATTGTTTGCAAAGACTGTCGGCTGACACCAAGTTGAGCAGATAAGCTTCTTGTTGAAACCCTTGGATTGCTTTGTATAGCTGCAGCTACAGCAGCGATCGTTTCCTCCGTCCGAGCTGGTGGGTTTCGATGATAAGGCCTCCTTGCGACTGTTCCTTGCTCAGCAAAATTATTCACCAGTCTCATTATGGTCCATCTGCTCGGGGGATCGCCGCCAAACATCCACCTGTACTCTCTCTGCACCAAAACTACGGACTCCAGTGCGTGATAGCGGCGGACTATGCAAATTCTTGTTTGCGTGTCCCAGTTATCCATTTTAATAAATTTTAAAGATCAATCTGCAAATTAAAACAAAAATGGAACAGATAACTAAAAAAGAAAAAAAGTTATTCAATTTTTTTTTTGGTAGCGGCTTTCATCAGCCACATTTCTCTGTCTAAAAGTTGTCGATTGTACGAAAAAAATCTGAAACGAATAAAAAGCAGTGAAACAAATAAAAATTACATTTATTCTCAAGTTTAAACCAGCGCGCCTTGAAAATTTCTAAAATTAAGCAAATCACTCTGGGGCTAAAAACTAATGGGGCTTTCCATAGCGGCGCAATAATTTTACAGTTAATTAAGTAAATACAAATAAATGCATTCTTAAATAATATATTTTCTGTGATTTGGTAATGGAAACTGTCACTCAAAATTTACATTCGGAAGTCATTGAATTTGACCACCGCAGCTCTGATTCGGTGGACGAAACTTTAAAAGCATTTTAGCCCTAATTTCGGTCATAAAAACTATTCCAAATGATACATAGGTTATCCGTTTTATAGCGAATTTGGCTCCACATACTCACTACTGAGTGTCCCTGTGTCGAAAATGTCGCATCCATAAGTGTTTTAGTTCAAAATGTGCCAAACAAGTCGATTCCACGCTATTCGGTATACGCAATTGAGAACCTCTCAGACCGCAGTCGAGCTGCGCGTATATACCTACGTAATGAATTAACTCTTTTAATTTTTTTTATTTATTGATAGACTATAATTATAACTAACATCCATAACATTACACCCAGCTGAAAACTAATAAGTAATTTTCAATTAACAAAACCCAAGTTAGGTTAGGTTAGGTTGATCTAGCTAGCTGAAAGTCATCATATAGAGCTATTGGTCCTTAATGTTACCAGATGTTACTAGACCTTTACGTTTCTTTTTAGTAGACATCTTCTAATGCTTCTAAGTCTTTTGAGAATCTAGAGACAGAGAGACATTCTATCCTCTCATATTGTAGTGCTTCTAAGTATTTCAATCTGGTTCTAGCTAACGCAAGGCAAGACCATGGAGCTATGGTTGTTTGTAATTGCCATTTTGTATGCGTGTGCCGCTACTTGTGGCCTGTCAGTATACCTCCGATAGTTCTGCTTTCTTTTCTAGACAGGGCCAGTAAAAATCTAGCGGCTTTATCTGCATTCTGTGTGCACATTTTTTTTTTTTTTTTTTAACTTTATTTTGTATTCTGTCGATACTTACAATTCTTAGAAGACATTTTACAAATATTTGGTTACATTTAAGAGTGGCTTTGATTTTAGTATTATAGGAATATTTCCAGTGAAATATCCTTTCTAATAAATAAATTCAATATTTTATAGATGGCTCTTGGACGAGCTGAATTGGTGTTTTTCTTTTCAACCTTAAAAAGACACATGATGGTGACATGAGGGTAGAGGCCAGTTCATTTGGGTGTGATTGAAGTCGATTTCGGTATTTACTGGTTACATTTTGTATTTCCTCTTTTATGGAAGGGATGTCTAAGTCCCGATGAATTTGGGCATTTGTCATGTACCACGGAGCGTTGACTAGAGTCTTGAATTTGACGCAGTACCCCACAGTTGGTTGCCGTAAGTCCAGACTGGTTTTATCACAGATTTGTAGAGGATAAGTTTGTTGTCCATTGAGAGGGTGGATTTTTGGTTTAGCAGCCAGTACATATTACGAAATATTAAACCTAGAACTTTCCTTTTTGCAAAGATATGCGTTTTCCACGTAAGTCGTTTATTCAAACGAATGCCTAGATATTTAGCACTATCACATTGCGGAGTTGGAATACGGTTTAAGTTGATTTGTGAGCAGGTGGTTCTTTTTGTGGTAAAGGTTACGTGTTGAGATTTATGTTCGTTTACTTTCAACCGCCAGCTCCGGAGCCATTTGGAGATTTTATTTGTGCTTATTTGGAGCATATAAGAGGCTTCTACGGGGTCCACTGCTGTCGCCATAATAGCAGTGTCATCGGCAAAAGTGCCAGTTAGTACACCTTTTGTGGTTGGCAGATCGTGTGTAAAAATTAAGTACAGGATTGGACCTAATATACCGCCTTGTGGGACCCCAGCTTTAATTTGTTGGAAATTGGAAATTTCATTTTCGTAATTTACGTAGAACATTCGTTGGTTTAGATATGATTTAAGGAGCAAATAGGCATTTAGTGGTAATTTCTTTTTTATTTTAAAGAGTGGGCCTTGGTACCATACTCGGTCGAAGGCTTGTGATATGTCCAAGAAAGTTAATGGTCGAAACTTGTATTTTTTGCCACCAAAGTACCACTGTGCGCCGTTGAAGTAGTTGTTGGCGATGTCATGCGCCTTCGCTATTTCTGTTGCATGAAGGATGTGTAGTCACGCATTTAAATGTGGCATTACACATGTTTCCATATGCTTAGAATGGGTGGGTGAGGTAGTAGACGGTAGTTCATTACCAAAGTCAATGGTGCCTACGTTACCGAGGTAGACTGTGCATACCGCAAGCGATTACCCTTCAAGTGAATAAGTTTTTAATTTTTGGAAAATAAATATATTTGTTAAATTATAGCCCATTTATCCAGCTAATAATATTAAAAAATACTTTCTTAATTTTACGTTATTCGTTGCAATGTAATTTATATAAAAATGCAAAATGATTAATCGAATATTGATTTTGAATAACTTTTTTACTAATTAAAAATAAATGACTTAGGGTGTTGTAAATTCATTGATTTTATGTTTGTATAGTGCAGCTGTTTATATATGTCTAAATATGAGGAGCCAGACTTTTTGTACGACTGGCAGAGCAGAACAAAACTTTGAAGAAATGTTTCCCAACTCAACTTTTTTAGATCGAGATTCAGCATGATTTAAAGTGGATAGCACCCACGGCGTTTTACATACAGCATTTCAGCGGACAGCCATACTTTTGAAATTGTCAGGGAATTCACAAATCTTGGCGCCGATGTCAAAACAACGATGTCAGCCTGGATATAAGCCGACGAATCACACTTGCTAAAAGGTGTTACCATGGTCTCAGTAAGCAAATGTGTAGCAGAGACTTCTCTCGCCCGACAAAACTAACACTCTACAAGACGCCCATCTTTCCCGTACCCCTCAATGGCGCTGAAGCACGGGTTGTGTCGCAGACTGATGCAGCCTCTCTTGGGGTATTCGGAAAATCTTCGGTCTTCTTTGTGTTGGCGATAATTGCTACCACGGAATGAACCACGAGCTGTATGAGCTCTACGACGATGTGGATAATAACATAGCTAAGGGCATCAATATTCAGCGCTGGCGCCGGCTGGGCAGCGACGAGCATATGGATGCAGAAGCTGGCAAACAAAGAAGGTGCTAAGATGGCAAGCTAATGGACAACGACGTACCGACCATACCACCGATGGAACGACCAAACCATACCTTGGCTTGGTGTAACAAATTGGCAAAGCAGAGACGCCTGGCGAGACTTGTTTGCAGTCGGAATTAATGCGGTAAGGGGTTGTGATCCTTGAGCAGACCATATATCATACATAAGTAAATAAGTAAGTAGCTCCCACATTTAAATACAGTGGACGCTTCATGGAGGTTTACGGAAGATTTAATCATCATAATCATACTCATATCGCAATGGCAACAAAGATTACACGCAATTTGAAATATTAATACTATGTATTAATATACTTAAGGCAATGGCCAGTTGTCTAACCACTTCTTCAATCCAAAGAACGCCATAACTATATTGTTAAAGGTAGTGGACATTTTCTTCTGCGGATCCTGAAATGAGATAACTGACCATTGGTTAGAGTGTTCCAGTTTGGATCGGGCTTCCTTAGACGTGCAAGCAGATGTAGCACTCCCTACTTCCGGCACCGAACTCACAAGAGAAAATGGTTAAATATTTCACACAGTTAAGATTGGCAAAAACCAATCAACCAATCTTGTATATACACATCCACATATTCATTTTAACTATGGAACTTCGTTAATTAAAATTTGCTGTGATCCAGTAACCCTTCAAAAATACTTACATATAGGCCCCTATTATGAGTTAGATTCGATCTTCGATATTCGCTGGTTGTCGAAGATCGAATGTCAATTTGGTATTATGAGCGGTGCAACCCTATCGAAATTTTCGTTGTTTACCGAATTTAGAGTCGAATGCAATTTTGCTTTCGATTGTGTAGCGTATTGTGGGAAAACTTGTGAAAATGTAAGTTGTTTGCTATTATTTATGGTTTTATAGTAACCAAATAATAAATATATACTAATTTTGTTAATTTTATGCAGATCGAAAGACGTGAGTACCAAACAGCAATTAGAAAGGCTAGTTGCATTAATGGAAGAGAGTCCACAATTCGCAAAAGCGATTTGCACCAAAGTTAAAGCAGCAAAAAAATGGGAGGAACTGCTTGGGACCAGCAGTTCAAACGGCAGCAAAATGGATTAAGGTTAATAATGGTTTTTTTTTGTGATGTTTATAGAAATACATTTTTATTTTCCCTTGGCAGGTATGGGCTGAAATACGTAGAGGAACTGAAATACATATTTTTTTCGAATGACGAATAATTGAATAAAGAAAATTTATAACAAAAATAAAACAGAACTGTGGCGTAAAGGTTTCTATTTAATACTTTTTAGATTTTTCTATAATATTCTAAGAATTTCATTTCTTATGTTTTCTGCTTCTCCGTTATTTGACTCCACTTCAATATCTTCAGCATCATCGTTGAGGGTCTCATCGGATAACTCTTCATCCGGAAGTTGAACATTATAAAACAAGCAAATGTTGTGCAAAGCTGCACACACATTAATAATTTGTGTGGTTTTTTTTTTGGAGAATAGTTAAGAGCTCTTGCCTGCAACAAATATCTAAATCGATTTTTCAGGACTCCAATTGTTCTCTCAATGATACTTCTCGCTTGGATTTGGCTCGGGTGCACTGCTGCAACTGGTTTTCTGTACTGGACAATAGGTTCATAAACGCCTCTTTAGATAATCTAAAGTTCTTTAAAAATCTGTAAGGAAATTTTTATTTTCTACTTCTAGCTAGTTCCACTAATCTTTCATCGTCCGATGAATCGTCGAACCACAACTCCGTTGTACTCATTTTCACAAAAAATACTTTTTTTAACTTTTAAAAATGTTGTTAGCAAAGAATTTCAACACAATCGGTTTTTCTTTTATTTTGATTTGCTGTATCAGCTGAGAAAAATTATCTATTGTAAATGCGTCGAGCGATCGAAATTCACAATAGTCCTATTCTTCAACGAATGAGCACCATAATACCAAATGAAAATTCGTTCGATCAGCACTTTCGACTACAGTCGAAGATCGAACGTTGCCCATAATAAGGGCCATACAAACAAGAATTAAAAGTAAAGACATTCTTATTTTAGGTAGAGTAAAAAGTTCTCTACGTATTTTCAATTTATTTCGATAATCAAATTAAACAAACACCAAACACCAAATACGAAACTTTACGGGAGCTTTTTTATGAAGCGTAACGTCTCATTTAAATTACCGTTCCGTATCATGACATCCGATCCACCAAAGACATATGCGTACAACATTCCATACTTTTTACTCCACCTAAGAAATAATTTTCTCATTTTTGCTCTCTAATGGTTGTCGGAATGTCTCGGCCGAATTGCCAAGTAAAAGTAATAAGAAAATTGGCTGTTACAACAATAAACAAAAAATTTATAAAAAATTTGCTTTAATACAACTATAAAACTATAACTGGACTTACCTCCTGAATGAGTCCATAACACAAAAGTAATTATACCACCAACCCCGTCTTTGCTTTCTTGCACAATGACCATCGGTAGAAAACTCCATGTTTTTTATATATGAAAAATAATATAAACCCGGATCTCCTCTGCCATTTTCCAAAACATCTACAGCATACTTGGACCTCTCACCTGTGATAGCAAACTTATCATAGTAAAAGAATCGCTCCGACTCAAAATCAACACCAACTAGTAAAGCGTGAGGTGAAGTCTTTGTCATGACATTCAAGCGGTTTAATCCAATAAAATAATCATTGTTCGCATTTCCAAAGCCAGCTTGGTATTCAGTCCAGCTTTTTTCCAAG
Source organism: Anastrepha obliqua (assembly GCF_027943255.1). NCBI lineage: Eukaryota > Metazoa > Arthropoda > Insecta > Diptera > Tephritidae > Anastrepha > Anastrepha obliqua. The sequence goes on from NC_072896.1 coordinate 39,828,216, forward strand.
GTACCATTATCGCTGTGCTCATTTCGTAGTATTACAGTCCACGGATAGCAATCTTTTGGGTCTTCTGGTAAACACTTAGTCAGGCAATATACATTGAACGGCGGAAAGCCCGATAATTGTAATTCGTAAATGCCATCCTTATATCGCACGCCATTCTTCACCTTCGCCTCCGTACAATCATGTATGGCGGTTAGCTTGCGCTCAGCTTTTCTAAAATACATACATACATTAGCGCATAATAAATATTATATTGAAATTAATGAAATAAACATTTATACATACATAAATTATTTTGAGGAAAATTTCTGGCGAACTGGAACATATTTTTTTTTCATTTGTTCCAAATGTCCTGAATGGGTTGTATTCAATGTATAGCAACCCGAGAGATTATCAAAAAGTATGCGTGGATTAGAAATAGACTAAAAACGCTATGTTTGAACCCCACAAAACTCCTTCTCTTTATTACAGTTATAAGACTATCTTTAGCAGAACTGGGGATTAATACCAAAAGTAATATAAGCAATCATATTTTGTTCTTCAAAGGCAGTAAACATTATCCTGTTAGCTCCTATTGATCTTCACCGGAAAGAAGAGTCAATGCGCACGGAAGACAGTCTCAGTCAGTCAGACTTGTGAAGAACTGGACCCTTCGGGCACGGCTCGGCCACAAATAATATACAAAAGATAGACATATCCACATACTATATGAGCCCATAAAGAAGTCATCTCTATATTGGCGGGTACAAGATGACCCACGGTGCTGGAATAGCAAGAAGCAAACCAATGTGACTGGGAGATCAAGCGAGCATTTTCCATGCAGCAATACTAGGTAATTACCTTAAATCAATTTAGAAAGGGCATGCACAGAAATGAAAGAGTTATACATTCTGAATTCTGGCAACACTATTAGTAATATCATCACTGTAATCGAATCCGAGGTAGTAGGAAAAGGTAAAATGAAATTATATTTAGTGTATCTTTCGATTATCAACTCCTTTATTTTGTTCCCGTTCAGGTGAGCATCGAAGAGAGATGAGAATGAGAGAGCGAATGAATTGACTAAGGCGGTTGCTTGCCAGATGTTGATATTCCTAGTTGCCTATTTTATATGCTCTAAAAAATGTTCACTAAAGCAATTCGCGCCATACTTACTGTTGTTCCATAACCGCAGTAGACTGCAATTTTCTCTCGAGCTCGGCTAAACGCTTCCCATTTATTTCCATAAGAGTTTTTTCACTAAAAGAAAAACATAAAGATATGAAATTAATGACGAAATCATTTCAATATTCACAAATTCAATGAGTCACCAAGAATGAGAAAAACCAATTCATGAATAATAAATGTACCCACGTGAACACTTAAAAAAATTCGACTCTTCTGGTTAAAATTATTCGGTACGCATAACAGAATGCCTTTAAGTGTATTTTTTTTTTTTTGTTTTTTTTTTTTTAATGTATGCTTTCAAGCTGGATGAGCTTGACATTCTTACATGCCCGTTTAATATGCCAATTAACACGTTTTGTTTACATTTTCCAAAATTTTTTTTCATACTCACTCTTGTTGAAGATTCGCAGTAGACTGCAATTTGCTCTCAAGTTCCGCTAAGCGCTTCTCATATTTTTCCATAACAATTTGGACTCTAAAAACACAAAGAGACAATGATGATGTCAAAATTATTCAAAATCGAGTTTCATTTTACAATTTGAATTCAACACAATTTTTGAATGCGACTACATTATCCGGTAGATTATCCGAGAGATTATCAAAAAGTATGCGTGGATTAGAGATAGACTAAAAAGTACGCTATGTTTGAACCCCTCAAAACTTCTTCTCTTTATTGCAGTTATAAAACTATCTTTGGTAGAACTGGGCATTAATACCAAAATTAATATAAACAACCAAATTTTGTTCTTCAAAGGCAGTAAACATTATCCTGTTAGCTCCTGTTGATCTTCACCGGAAAGAAGAGTCAATGCGCACGGAAGAAAGTCTCAGTCAGTCAGACTTGTGAAGAACTGGACCCTTCGGGCATGGCTCGGCCACAAATAATATACAAAAGATAGACATATCCACATACTATATGAGCCCATAAAGAAGTCATCTCTATATTGGCGGGTACAAGATGACCCACGGTGCGGGAATAGCAAGAAGCAAACCAATGTGACTAGGAGATCAAGCGAGCATTTTCCATGCAGCAATATTAGGTAATTACCTTAAATCAATTTAGAAAGGGCATGCACAGAAATGAAATAGTTATACATTCTGAATTCAGGCAACACTATTAGTAATGTCATCACTGTAATCGAATCCGAGGTAGTAGGAATAGGTAAAATGAAATTATATTTAGTGTACCTTTCGATTATCAAGTCCTTTTTTGGGTTCCCGTTCAGGTGAGCATCGAAGAGAGATGAGAATGAGAGAGCGAATGAATTGACTAAGGCGGTTGCTTGCCAGATGTTGATATTGCTAGTTGCCTATTTTATATGCTCTAAAAAATGTTCACTAAAGCAATTCGCGCCATACTTACTCGGCTAAACGCTTCCCATTTATTTCCATAAGAGTTTTTTCACTAAAAGAAAAACATAAAGATATGAAATTAATGAATGACGAAACCATTTCAATATTCACAAATTCAATGAGTCACCAAGAATGAGAAAAACCAATTCATGAATAATAAATGTACCCACGTGAACACTTAAAAAAATTCGACTCTTCTGGTTAAAATTATTCGGTACGCATAACAGAATGCGTGTAGGCTTAAAGAAAACAATCCTTCTTCTTCTTCTTTTTTTTCTTGAGGAATGCTGCAGGGTCATGATAAACGACTTCTTACTGTTGGAATTGAATGAATGGGGCTTGGAAGAAAATGTATCCATTATTTTCGCGTAACATTTTTTGTGCAAATAGTTTAAAACTGTTTTATGGTCGATCTTTAGCTCCTGAGCGATGCTACGACTACTAATATGCCGGTCAACTTCGGTTATTTCTGTAAATTTTTCGAGATTATCGACATTTCCTTTAACATCAAAAGTGCCTTAACGGAAACGACGAAACCAAAAATGCAAGTAATTGGTTGTTATAGTGTCGGTACCATAAACATCATTCACAATTTTAGCAAGCCAGGACGCATTTTCACCTTTTTCAAAGAAAAACTGTAAAATATACCGAATTTTCTCTTTGTTGAATTCGATTGTTAACACCCTGTAACTTACAACTGAATGGACAAAAATAAAGCAGCAAATGTACTTTTTTAGTGTGAAATGTCACATGAACAACGAATATAAACTTAAAATTATTTGATCAATGCTTTACCAGATATCGATCACTACAGCCATTTACCGAGAAAATAATGGATTTCATTTTCCCCAAGCTAATATTTCGATATCATAATCTGTACACTGAATGCCATTTAGTTGTAAAATTTCCAACTCAACTTTTCGATTCACTTATATGTATATGCCGATCACTGTCGGATAATTATAATGACCGAAAATATACGAAATTTTTAAAAGTTTTCGAAATCACAAATAGTCACAAATCAACCAGTGCCTTCCAGTTCTTCTGTTCTTGAGCGAAATCAATAGCTTTCAAGTGCAAAACACTGTTAAAGAAGAATCTCGAGTTGAAGTATAAGGGCTTTTAGACCAAGTAATTTCTGAGATAAATGCTGTAGTCCAACTGTGTTACAATCACATCCCACTCAACTCTTCTACTTCAATATTTTAACACCAAAATGCTTAGTATCCGCAGCCTTAATAATAGGACCAATACTTATGTAATATTTCTTAAAAGGGTGACTAACCTTTGTAGCGCATCCTCCGTGTCTTTTTGCTGTCTTCGAATTGTTTCGACTGATTTTATTAAAGCTTCTATTTCATTTCCTGCATCTGAGTAATCTATTAAAGGAGGATCCAAACATCCTTCATCTTTAGAAGACTCCTCGTTTACCTCGATAGCGCCAATACTATTCGCGAGCCACAGGAGAAATACTTCAAAGTAGCACAGGCGCAGAATTTGTTTGTTCATTTCACAGCGTCCTCGGGTATCAGACTGTTTGCATAGTCTTGTCAACTACGAATAAGAAGAAATGCGAATTCTTGGCATTATAAATTCTCTTATCAGCAAGAAATTTGGAATTTTGGTGCAGTTTGCGATGACCTTATTGTTATTTGTGAACAAGATAATTCTTATTTATTATAAAGTGAATGCACTGAAAGTTCTGAGAATGCATTTTGTATTGCGTCATAAAAAATATATATGTATATATGTATGTGTAATGTAAAATATGCATGGACAAGTTTTAATAAATAATGGCCCGCAAATTAACTGTTTTATATAACAACATGATTATAATATAATTAGAAAATTTGAAAAAAGAAAATGAACCCTATATTTCAAAGCAGTAGTCTATGGTAATTCTGAGGAAAACTTTGAAGAGCTGCAGTTATGAATTAATTACAAATTACTTCGACTTACCTGATGCGACTAGCATTTTTTCAACAGAATTTAGTGTGAGAAATAGGTTATGCTAACTGATATGGTATACCAAAATGCTCAGAATGCACTTCTACATTCACTTGACCCAATTTTCTAAGCACTTTGCCATTCAGAAGTGTATACCTGCTAAACGAGCAGTTTAAAGGCTTCAGAAGTTGCTTCAGGCTTTGAAAAATGTTAGCATTGCATTTTGTTTTTAATTTTCGGGGGAAAAAAGTTACTGGGTGGCAAATTAGGGCTGTAAGATCGTTGACCCTTTAATTGAAAATTTTGAGTACTCAAAAACTCTCTTGTGTGAGCCGATATATGAGAGCTCGTATTGTGTTAGTGAAGAATGGTTCTTCTTCGGGGGTTGATGTCATGAATGCTCCGCAAAGTTCTGGTAAATAAATCGTTGTATAGCAATCTGAATTGACTGTTTGCAATTTTTGTAGAGGTACAGTTGTGATAAGACCAGATTTTCCAAAAAACAAGCGACTATTCGACCATTTGCTTTAAGGTGTTTTTTCCACGAACAACTTTTGTGGGATTAAGCTTGTCTTGGAACGCTCACACTGTCGATTGCTGTTTGTAGTTTGATGTTTCATATACCAAAGTGCATATTCAGTTACGATGGCACAAATGTGCTTCGACCAACTCATCGAATTTCGTCAATACTTCTTTACATCAATCGATGTGAGTGCTTTGGGTAATTGCCAAATTATGTCGTATCTAATGAGAACAAATCTACTTACCACCAAATGCTCACACAATATTGAATGTGAGCTGATCCTACTAATGTTCAAGGATGTCTCTATCTCTGGATAAATCAAATGACGATCTTGCGTTATGAATTGTCGCACTGCATCGATTACTTCTGGCACAGCAACCGTTTTTGGTCGATATTCACGAAATTTATCCCGCAAGGATTGACGGCCATGTTGGAACTCGTTATACCAGCTGTTGACAGTTACTACGTGTGGTGCTTCAATGCTAGAAGTCAAAATATGTTGTGCAATGCACTCCTCTCTCGGTCAGCCACCTCAAAATTAGTAATAGATCATCGCAGAAAAATTTTAACGATTAGTTCCTTCTTTTGGACGAGATGAATTTTTCAACTCACTGAAAAAAGAACAATGAAAGATCTTAAATGCTAACATTGTATGTAAGTTTATGCTAAAAACAGTACCAAACTTTTCAATAAAAGCATCGAATAACAGCTCATCACTCCTAATGTTGCAAAGACGAACCTGTTAAAAGGAAACCTTCGTACATTTCAATGAAACTTGGGGACATAAAAGTTTGTACAAGTATATTACTCTTGGTTCAAAGTAGGTCCGACTACTAGACTAAGACAATAATAAGGGAACTGAGTTTGGATAAGGTAATGTAATGATTAGAGGTCACAAAAGACAATGTAGTCGATCTGCAAATTTCAAACTGAATCTAATCTAAATTTCCGTCCGACCGTCTGATGTTGTAAGCTATAACTCTGATTGTCAATGAGTTTCTTTGATTCCAAAGAAGCCAGCCAAAATTAAATTTTACTAAAATTAAAAATTAATTATCTAATTTGTTTTCGAATAACTTTTGTACTAAAAAAGGAAACGATTTTGAACGATAGAAATCATCATTTTGGCCTACGAGATCCATTGCTCGTATTTTTGCTCACAAATGTCAATTATGATTGACGTATGACGTCATTTGCACAAATTATAAATAGAGTGATTAATTTTGCGCTACATTCTAAATAAATGTTGTACCTGATATGTTTTCATTTGAAAAAGACGTTTATTTATTTAAGTAATTAGTCAACAAAAGTCCCAAAGGTTTGTAAATAGTATTGAATTCTATAAGGGCTTTCAAGATGGGTGCAGAGTTCTTACAAAGCCAATATGGAGAAAGTCTTAATTACGAAGGAATGAATTTTACGGAATGTAAAGGAATGGATTTTAAGGTCGTCAGCAGAAGTGTTTGGCCGAGCTATTTGTGGCGTGCGTCTTGATGTTGTTCCATAAATGGAGGGACCTTTAGTTTCAAGCCGACTCCGAACGGCGGATATTTTTTATGATGTGCTTTTCATGGCAGAAATACACTCGGAGGTTTGCCATTGCCTGCCGACCGCTATTAGAAAAACACTTTTTCTTCTTTTTGATGTTTCATCGATATTAGATACTACGCTCTGTCTGAATTCCGAATGGTAGTCACGCTCCAACCCATTCGACTACAGCAGCCACCTTATGCCATTTATAAACAAGAAAAATAGCAAAGTACTCTAAATACTACCTTAGGGGACTCCAGATGACTCGATAAACGAATATGACTTATGATTGTCAACAATACGATTCAAAAGATAGGACTCCACACAACGGTGAAAATCAACTGGAGAAGATAAGAAAGCGAAAAAATTGCTTAAGGGGTTACGTGGGTTTTGTGGCTTCAAAAAATCGATTTTTTTTTTTGCTTATTAATTTCTACAACATCTCAAGAATATTATCCTAATTTTCAAGTCGATCCGAATAATAGGGTCGGAGATACAGCCTTTGGAAGGTGTGCGCTCCAAGCCACTTTTATTGTTACTCAAAACTTTAAACGCGTTTTTCTCCGAACCATCAAAATCTGTTTGTGAAGAGTTCTTTAATGTAGCAATACCTTTGGCAGTATCATCCGAAGTTAACAAAATAAAGCCAAAGTCAACAGACGAATTCGCAGCATACTCAAATTCACAACCGCTAACAGACTGAGGAAAAAAGTTGTTTAAAAAAAGCGGCCAAGAGGTTAGCCGCTTCATTAGCAGAATCCACGCTTTTATCATTGAAAAATAACGCAGATGGAATGCAAGAGCACTTGTTTTAGAGTTTATGAAACTCCAAAGGTTTTTCTGAAATATATTTTTTTATTCCCCTTTTTATATTTATGTACTGACTAGCAAACCCGGCCCGCTTCGCTGGGCAAAGACACGGCGTTTCCACGTTTTGGCATATATTTCGAGACCCTAGTCATCAATAGGTATGAATATTACCCCGTATTAAAGCACTTATCAACAGCTTTCATTTGATACCCATATTTTACATACACAACCAACGGATACCCGGGTCCACGTTTTGACCTATATCTCGAGACTCTATCTACCAATAGGTATCCAAACTATACGGAAACCATCTTCAATACCTACTTAACAATGTGTGTAAGTTTGGTTTAATTCGGTGCAAAGACACGGCGGGTCCACGTTTTGGCATATATTTCGAGACCCTAGTCATCAATAGGCATGAAAATTACCCCGTATTAAAGCACTTATCAACAGCTTTCATTTGATACCCATATTGTACATATACAACCAAAGGTTACCCGTGTCCACGTTTTGACCTATATATCGAGACCCCAGTCACGGAGCGGCATGAAAAATACTCTGTACTAAAGCATTCACCAACAGCTTCAATTTGATATCCATATTGTACGAACACATTCTAGGGTCCACGTTTTGGTCTCTATCTCGAGACCTTAGTCACAGAGCGGCATGAAAAATACTCTGAACTACAGCATTCACCAACAGCTTCCATTTGATGCCCATATTGTACATACACAACCAAAGGTTACCCGCGTCCACGTTTTGACCTATATCTCGAGACCCCAGTCACGGAGCGGCATGAAAAATACTCTTTACTAAAGCATTCACCAACAGCTTCAATTTGATATTCATATTGTACAAACACATTCTAGGGTCCACGTTTTGGTCTCTATCTCGAGACCCTAGTCACGGAGCGGCATGAAAAATACTCTGAACTACAGCAGTCACCAACAGCTTCCATTTGATACCCATATTGTACATACACAACCAAAGGTTACCCGCGTCCACGTTTTGACCTATATCTCGAGGCCCCAGTCACGGAGCGGCATGAAAAATACTCTGTACTAAAGCATTCACCAACAGCTTCCAGTTGATATCCATATTGTACAAACACATTCTAGGGTCCACGTTTTGGTCTTTATCTCGAGACCCTAGTCACGGAGCGGCATGAAAAATACTCTGAACTACAGCATTCACCAACAGCTTCCATTTGATACCCATATTGTACATACACATCCGAAGGTTACCCGGGTCCACGTTTTGACCTATATCTCGAGACCTTTTTTTTTAATAAGAAGTATCCTATGTTACTTCTAACACCTCCAATAACATGTGTACAAAGTTTCATAATAATCGGTTAAGTAGTTTTGGCGTGAAAGCGTAACAAACAAACTTACATTCACATTTATAATATTAGTAGGGATATATATAATATATGTACTCGAATTATGTAGATATGTAGCTTAATTATCGCAATTATGTTTTAACGCTATTTTGACTTCTATTCAATAAAAGAGCGTTAACCCATTCAATTATTCCGACATACCTATATCAATCATTTTGTCACATTGCCAATGTGTGTTGTTTTGACATTTAACCAGATCTTCTGTTGTTTGATATGACTTTGGTACAAGCTTCTTTACACGCTTGTTTCAACCAAATTGAATATGAAGGTGCAACATTTTTGTCATTCGACATTATTTTTTTTTCTCTTTTCGCCAAATTACCATCTAAGCCGAGAAACACGTAACCAAAACAAATAATAGGCGCTACAGCTTTTATTTTATTTTTTTCTGTAATGAAAATCACTGATTCAACAGCTTTTAGCGTTTGATTTCCAGATTCAGATGAAATCACAAAGTAAATTTTTTAGTAACTAAATTTATTATCCCTCTTCTCTTTTTTATTAATGGGTAAATTTAAGATAAAAAATAAATTAATGTAAAGCTAATGATTGAAATCAAATGTGAAAAGCAATGATTAAGCACTTTCGAAAAAAAAATAATTAAAATTTTTCTTCTTCTTGAACTGCCTATCAGTTGATGAATGCTGCGGTCACATTTATTAATTTAAGTACAAACATACACTCGTACTACGTTTAAATCAACCTGCCGGGTTTTTTTAACTGCATGAGAACTATCGATATCGATAACTACGGTTTAACGGCTGAGAATGGCAACTGTGTTGACATTTCTGTTCAGTAAGGTTTGGCATTGTGGAAATTTACTTTGAAAAAAGAAAATCTGTTCGCTAAGTTCTTAAAGCACTGGCGGTGCCATCGGTCTTCATTTGTCTAATGAAGAAGGAGCCACCGTTACGATGAATGGCGGGCGTTATGAACCATGTTGACTGAATTTTTGTTTCCAAAAATTAGTCAGCTAAACATCCAAAGCATTTGATGCCAACAAGACGGCGCAACTTGCCACAAATCACACTCAACAATCGATTTATTGCAAAATCAATTTGGTGATAAGTTTTTTTTCCAGAAGAAGTCCTGTTCACTGGCCCCCTTGCTCGTGCGATTTAACGCCTCTGTATTACTTCGTATGGGGATATGTTAAGTCATTGGTTTATGCCGACAAACCAGCAACTATTGAAGCAATGAAAACCAATATTCAAGCCACTATTGACGTTATATGTCCAGATTTACAGGAAATATGTAGTAGTTAACAATTGGACCATGTAATAGCGGGTATATGTCGGATATTATATTAAAAAAATTAATGCCATGAAATTATCTCATCATCATCATAGCAATTACAACTCATTGTGAGCCAGAGCTTCTTTCCGAATAGTGCGCCATACGACTCGGTTCATTGTGTCGCTGCTCCTAGCATTTATACGGCGTAAATTTGTATCAACATCATCTGTCCAATTTGTTTGTCGATCTTCCACTGTGTTTACTGCCCATAATAGGAGAGTTGAAGCTCTTATTCGTAATCCCGCTGCCGTCCATCCTGAGTAGGTATCCCAACCATATCAGCCGCCGAGCTTTAGCGAAACGCACATTGTTTTGACCTGATAGAAGCTGTTCGATCTCATCATCATCTATCTATAAAATTATAGCAAAAAAAATTCATTCCGATAATATTTCTGTTTTGTGTTATCATTTTAAATTCTCAAGCCCTTAAAAATCACCCGGTATATAGCTACATAAATTACAAAAATTAAGCCTACAAATTTGGACAAGTTTGCAATATAGTTTGAAATCACTTCTCTATATGGGGCAGTGTGAATGAGTTCTCCAATCTACTCAGTCCATTCCTTTCGCAAATATGTATTTCTGAGTGAGAACATCTGCTTCCGTTTCCTTTGACCGCCGCAGCCGATAATTAACTCAAAGAAGTACTTGTTGGCAGGAAATATTCTCTGTTGGATTTCGAGGCTGCAAGATTGTTCCATATGTAGAAGTCCACGCATATGGGTAAAGGCCCAGATCGCCAATCACTGGGAAGCGGACATGTATCCTCTGTGTAGCTTCCGAACATCCGTTCGATAGCGAGCTAATGTGAGAAGGCGAAGCAACCCCGTATATCTGGTTGTATATTGGGTTTGGGATCCGCCCCGTAAAAATTATATAATTATAAATATTCATATTACAAAATCAAGGCAACTAGCAGCAGAGGATATCGGCCTGACAGAAAGTGTTTGATTGCAGAAGTGCCATAATTTATTTATTATTATTAATTTATTGTGAAGGAAAATATGTGGGAGAAATTAAAGTAGTTTTTTTTACCTTATTTTCTCTTGCCGATATACGACGGTTGCTATTTATGTTATATATATTTTGAGTCTAATAATAAAAACTGAATCAGTCGGTAAGCAATAAATATACATGGATTCATTTTTTGGCAAATATTATTATCTTATAGATGTCTTTTTAAGTATAACATTTCCGTAGACCAACAGACAGAGCAACTTTTTGAACTTTTGCGAGATTATGTGCGATCCAATGATGGCGAATCTTACGGCGCTGAATGACACCCACGACTAAACTCATTTCTTCAGCGTTTCACAGTAGTTTCATTGCCAAAGATGGAACTAAATTTATCAATGTGCTTTTGCTTTGACAATCTACATCGAAAATCGTAATAAGCAACGAAAAGCCGAACTGTTTGAAATTTTATTCTGACGTATAAACTTGAAGTATTTGCAAGCGTCACAAATCGCGTTCGAATGATAAATTAATCGCGCAAAATTAATCACTTTATGGAAGATTTACAAATGGTGTCATACGTCAGTCATATTTGACACTTGTGAACTGGGCAGCTGCAGATTACACAAAAACATGAACCGCGTAAAGGTCAAAATAGATATTCCTATCACTTAAAATAGTTTTTTTTTTAATTAGTAAAAAAGGAGTTCAAAAACAAAATTGGATGATTATTTTTACCCCAACTTATATTTAATTATTTATTTGTCTCTGAATGGATCCATTCTGATAGACTATGTTAAGCCGCCGTGGCCGAATGGGTTGGTGCGTGACTATCATTCGGAGTTCACAGAGAGAACGTAGGTTCGAATCTCGGTGAAACACCAAAATTAAGAAAAACATTTTTCTAATAGCGGTCGCCCCTCGGCAGGCAATTGCAAACCTCCGAGTGTATTTCTGCCATGAAAAAGCTCTTCATAAAAATATCTGTCGTTCGGAGTCGGCTTGAAACTGTAGGTCCCTCCATTTGTGGAACCACATCAAAACGCACACCACAAATAGGAGGAGGAGCTCGGCCAAACACCCAAACAGGGTGTAATGTACAATAATTTAGTAATTACTAACAAAAAAAAGCAATGTAAAATCAGCACTAGAGGAATTGAAAAACAAATTTAAATCTGCACATACCCTAGAAATCGGAGCATTCATCCCGTAATTGGTTCTCCCAATTTTAAAGGTTTCGCACTGTCGGAGTTTCTTATTAGGAATATAAAATTGAATTTTACTTAAAAGGGAAGGGCAACCAATAGTTCCAGAAATGATACGAATAATAAATAAGCATGATAGAATATATAGCCTGCACAATAGAACACTCTCACAATTACGTTCTGGATATTGCAGCAGGTTAAACTCCTATTTATCCAGAATCGACCCCTACATACCAAACATACATATGCCCGGCATGTGACCCCGCACAACACTAACCACCTTTTCACATGCCCTCTAAAACCGACTCATCTAACACCCCTCTTCCTCAAATCCATGCACCAGCGAATCAACTCACGTATTGAGTATGGTTGTTAAGCCACTCAGCATCATACAACTTAATGCGAATCGTTGCTATGAAGCACACAATGAGCTCATACAATATATTGCTTCACATGATATAGACATTGTACTCTTATCTGAACCATACACCGGTACTAGAACTGTTAGCACACTAAGTGGATTCTCAACGTTCCAATTCCCGATGGTGAATCGAACAACTAAGGCGTGCATTTTAATAAAAAATACTATTGGTGCTGCACTCGGTATTTTACAATACTCAACTCCAAATCTCAGCGTCATTAAGCTGCCCTTAGCACAACGATCGTTATATATCGCATGCGCTTATGTCGAACCAAGCGATGATAAATTTGATACTCTCGACGCTGTTAATAAATTTCTTAGTAGCACGAGGCCAGCACTACAGCTCATAGGTGGAGACTTCAATGGTTGGCACTCATCATGGGGCCCAAACAGATCAAATGATCGTGGGTTAGCAGTTGCAAATATTATAGCTGCCAACGATATGGAAGTAAGCAATCAGGGTAAGGTTGCCACATTCAACGCGATACGGTATGGCGCACATGCTTGTTCAATCATAGATATAACGATTGCTTCAGGAAATCTCGCACACCATATCACAAATTGGTCAGTGAATGTTGAGGCCATTCAAAATTCAGATCACAGCGCAATAACTTTTAAAATCGAAAACAGCTCCAGCGTTACTGCTGCAAAAAGTACATCAACCTATCTATACAACAATAAGACAGCCAACTGGAAGAAGTTCGAAGAAGTTTTAGATGAGCAGCTCAACATAAAAGATATTTTAAATGTAGACCTTGCCAATTGTACCGCATATGATCTGGACAATACTGTAGAATCTCTTACTGGAATTATCAAGAAGGCGTGCTCAATATCTATGAAAATTCGAGGACGTGGCAAAGCAGCAAATCCATGGTGGAATAATGAACTCGAGGATCTTAAGAAAAAGTGCATCCAACTTCATCATAAGCTAAACAACTCAAAAAATACTCAAATTTCGACAGCAGTTGCTATGCAACATTCCAATGCTAAACGCACATATGCCGCTGCACTAAAGAAGGCATCAACTGAGCACTTCCGAGAATTCTGCGCACAACAAGGCAAAGAAAATGTCTGGTCACTGACAAATCGATTAATTAAGGATGCACCATTACATCGACCTCCAATGACGCTTCAATATAGCGGACTATACTCTGACACCAGCGCCGGCACAGCTGAAGCTCTCCTGCAACATTTCTTTCCTGACGACACCGTTGACTCTACGCGTGAACATCTCCACCGTCGCAATAGAAACAAACATTACCTTAACACACCCAAGGATGAACCATTCACTGAAGAAGAAGTACTCGAAGCGTTAGTAACCATGAATCCAAATAGAGCCCCAGGTTTAGATAACCTAACCTCAGACATATGCTTGGCTTTTACAAAGAAATATTCCAAATTTCTCACAGCTCTCTATAATGCATGCCTCCGTGTGGGTTACTTTCCAAAAATTTGGAAAAAGGCTTACATTAAAATTTTACCAAAGCCAAACAAAGTTGAAACTAATGAGCTAGGATCTTACCGCCCCATAGGACTCCTTCCTGTGTTCGGAAAGCTGTTAGAGAAACTCTTTACCAAACGCCTTATATATCATGCTGAATCGAATCAACTATGGTCTCCAAAACAATATGGTTTCAAAGAGCAGACCTCAACTTTGGATGCTTTGCGTAACGCAATTGAAACTATTGAGAAGGAGAAGCGTAAAAAGCGGCAGGTAATTTGTGTGTCTCTAGACATTAAAGGTGCGTTTGATGGTCTTGGTGGCCGGCGCTCTTAAATCAGCTAGAACGAATGCAAACTCCGTCTAATATTTACAGGCTTATTATAAGCTATCTTACAGATCGCAGCGCTTCACTAAACTACGCCGACGCCACTGCAACAAAAGCAACAACTAGAGGCTGTATCCAAGGGTCTGTATGTGGTCCAATTTTTTGGAACATTATCATAGATGAGCTTCTTTCTATGCCGCTGCCTGAAGGGTGTGAAATTCAGGCCTTTGCAGATGACATCCTCTTAATAGTCAGCGCCAAAACTGTAAAAGAACTGCAACTTTACGCTAATGATGCTTTGCGCCTAATATATAATTGGGGAAAGAATGTGAAGTTGACTTTTAGCGACACCAAGACATATGCTATGGCATTTAAAAGTAATGCTAAACAAGCTGAACTATTTTTAAATGGCAATCGACTAATCTTCGTCAAAGAAATTAAGTACCTGGGTGTAGTAATAGATGATCGACTGAGATTCACCAACCACGCTAAGTACGTTGTCGATAAAGCTCAGCGAGTATATAAAAACTTATGCCGATATGTTAGACCCACATGGGGTGTACACGCAGACAACGTTATCATAATCTATAAGCATGTTGTGGAGCCAACTATAACTTACGCTGCAAGTATATGGGGCAAAGCTATACAGTTTAATTATATTCGCCGTCTTCTTCGCTCGCTCCAAAGAACTTTCGCTATACGAGCAATCAGAGGCTTTCACACAGTTTCGGCTAATTCGGCTCTGGCGCTTGCAGGATTCACACCGCTGCATCTGAAGATAAAAGAAACTATGCAAATCGAAAGTGTCAAATTATCCGGAGTATATAATGAAACACTAAACGTCATGCTTGAACAACGCACTACACCAAAAAATCAACTACATCCTTCCGAGCGTCAGTTTATACGTTTTGAAAGTATAGCATCACAACAGGAAGCTGACAATACTATGGATGCAAATGCGACCCACATCTATACCGATGGAAGCAAGTTAGAAACAGGCGCTTGTGGATCAGCTTTTGTCGTTCATAAACAAGATGACGACTGGACGTCACGTAAATTTAAATTACATGACACATGCACTGTCTTCCAGGCTGAAGCTCTAGCAATTGACACTGCACTGAAATGGGCTCAGAATGAATTGAAAACTGAAAAGCTAGTCATATACAGTGCTGGACTTAAGTATAGGCACAATCCGCTTTATAAAAAGAACTGCAGTTTTATTTGTATTCAGAAAAACGATATATTTATTTTGTAGGTATATTATAGCTATACATTAAAAAATAGCTATGAAAACTAAATACATTTTCTTTTGAAATAAAGTTCAAAAATAAAAAAATTTAAATTAATTCGATATTTTACTGGACAAAAGTATAGGCACAACTACTTGCATAATTTTTTGTGCGCGTCTGTTTCAGTATCTGTTTCAATTATCTGGCAACACTTTTATATTCAGCACATTCCTATGTGTACCGTTATTATTTTTTATTGATTCAAGCACGCGAAAAGTTGATAACATTTTTGTAAATAATTATTTTGTTTGTAAACTCTTATAATGAGCCCAAAAAAAACTGAAACAACAGTATCGAAGCGTAAAATCATTTTACACTTGCATAGCCAAGGAAAATCGTTTGCAGAGATCGGTGAATTAATGGATCGTAGTTGTTTTACCATACGGACCATTGTAAATCGCTTCAAAGGTGAAACAAACTTTGAAAGTGCAAGTCGCTGTGGTCGTCCGCGCAAATTAACAGAGAGAGAACGTGCTCAGGTCATACGAAAAGTGAAACGTGATCCAAAAATTACATCTTCACAGGTTGCTGCAGAGGTAAAGGCAGAAATTGGCAAAGATGTACACTTTAAAACTGTACAAAGAGTGTTGCATGAGGCTGGTTATAACTCTCGTGTGGCAAGACGAAAGCCCTTGACATCTGCCATCAATCAGAAGAAGCTATTGGAGTATGCCAAAGAGTTTGAAAACAAGCCAAGCGATTTCTGGGATCAGGTATTGTTTTCTGATGAAAGCAAGTTCAACATTTTCCGGCCTGATGGACACACAAGGGTATGGCGAAAACGTAACACTGCAATGGAATCTCGAAATCTTTTGCCAACGGTTAAGTATGGTGGTGGGGGGATGTTGGTATGGGGCTGTATGTCTTCTGCGGGTGTGGGAGAGCTTGTTTTCATTAATGAGATTATGGACAAGACAGTTTACTTAAACATCTTAAAGGAATATGTGAGCGCTGAAAAACTGAACTTACCCGGGTCGTTCACATTTCAACATGACAACGACCCGAAGCATACAGCCCATGACGTCAAGATGTGGCTCGCTTATAACGTTTCACACGTCTTACCACACCCCCCACAGTCACCAGACTTAGATCCTATAGAACATTTGTGGGAGGAATTGGAGAGAAGAATTCGAAAACGCACAATTTCAAATAAGGTTGAGCTAAAAGCAGCCTTAATGGAAGAGTGGCTTAATATTGGCGAAAATGTAACCAAAAAACTTGTCCACTCAATGCCAAATAGACTTAAGGCCGTCATAAAACAGAAAGGGTTAGCAACAAAATATTAAATTAAAATTTCAACGCATTTTGGTTATCGTTTAAGTAGTTGTGCCTATTATTATTATTAGAAGGCCATTACGCACTGCGACCAGAGTTGATCTATTGTGCAAGACCTATTTTGTAACCCTAGAGTTTAAGGCTTTTTATAAATTTTAGCACTATTGTGGGTTTGTTGTTCCAAAGATTACATGGAGATACTACGATACCACCAAGGTGGTGAAGTCTTTGTCTGCCCAGCGCAGGACATTCACAAAGCACATGTTCTGAGCTTTCTATATCCATTTCGCAAAAGCGGCAGACATTGGTCTCTGATAGACCAATGTTATTTAAATGATACCTCAGGCTGCAGTGACCTGTGAGGTATCCTGTTAGAAGACGCAGATCTACTCTGTTTAGTGAGAGTAGCTTGTCTGATATTCCTTTGTTGGGACTAAGAAATTGTCTGGCTTGACGCTGACCGGCACAATTTAGCCAGTGTGCAGCAAATTTCCTTTCTTCCCATTTCCTGAGGAATTCATTAATGTGGCTTTTCGTGAGTCCACAGAAAGGCTCAGGACCAGTAAGTTGCATATTTGCTCCTTGTTTTGCGAGGTCATCAGCCATTTCATTCCCCTCATGCCCTTCATGTCCCGGAATCCAGACTAGATTTACTGTGTTGAGGTTTCCTAACATGTTGAGAAGGTTTAGGCAATCATTTACCAATTTAGAGGTGATAGTTGTTGATAGAAGGGCTTTTAGAGCCGCTTGACTATCAGAGAGTATGTAGATGTGAGTACCTCTCATTTTCCTGCGAAGGCATTCTCTCACACATATTTCAATGGCATGTATTTCTGCCTGGAATATTGTTGGGTAGAGTCCCATCGGAATCGATTTTTTAAATTTAGGCCCATTGATTCCTGCCCCTGCTCTACCATCTTCCAGCTTGGAGCCATCAGTGAACCATAATTGAGATCCAGGCTTGAAATTGATAGAATTAGTTGTGCCTATACTTTTGTCCAGTAAAATATCGAATTAATTTTAATTTTTTTATTTTTGGACTTAATTTGCAAAGAAAATGTATTTAGTTTTCATAGCTATTTTTTAATGTATAAGCTCTACACCTATAATATACCTACAAAATAAATATATCGTTTTTCTGAATACAAATAAAACTGCAGTTCTTTTTATAAAGCGGATTGTGCCTATACTTAAGTCCAGCACTGTATAGCAACAGTCGCTCTTGTTTGGAAGCTATCCAAAATCGGAGCAACCCCAATCCTTTAATTGCATCAATTCATCAGCACCTGTACCTTCTTCGCCAGCGACACAGAATTGACTTTTACTGGGTCAAATCGCACATCGGTATTGAAGGAAACGAGCGTGCAGATGAACAGGCAAAAGAAGCAGCAAATCAAGGAGTCGATCCAGTATATACTGCATTTCCCTTAAGCTATGCTATACGGCAAATACGTTCTTAAATATTCGAGTCATGGCAGCAGGAGTATGCCGACGATACCACTGGCTCCATTACAAAGATTTTCTTTCCAATTCTTGAAGATGCGCAACTATATCGACAACTCTTTGGGATATCATTTGAATTGACACAGCTCTTTACTGGCCATGGTTTCAACAAGGCATACTTAAAGCGATTCAAAATCATTGACGAAGACTGGTGCCCGTGTGACCAACTCACTGCGCAGAGTATGCATCATCTTTTGCACGACTGCTCACGCTTTCACAGTGCACGACAGAGACACGAAACATTCTGTGCACAATATGATATTCCAGCATTCAACATAAAACAAATTTCAAAATATCCCAGTTTGATAACATCATTTAATGAATTTGTCAAAAAAATAATTGATAATTTAAAAAACTTCAATGCTTCAAACATTCCTACCTAATTTCTTAATCATAATAGTAATATAGTAGAATAACCATCTAACTGCTTGTATCCAATCGCAGGCATTTTATTTCAGCTAGTTTTTGTTAAACTATAAAATATTTATGTAATTGAAAATACTTGTAATCTATCTGAATGTTATACTGCACATATGTATGAAAATATTTGCTCTAGAAAACAAACTAATTGAAATAATACATTACTCGAAACGCAGTAAGCGCGTAGAGCCCAAGGAAAAAAAACACCCCTCTTCCTCTGGACCCAACCCGTCAAAACAGCATGTTTCCTGGGCCTACCTTTAGATGAGCTAGACGAAGACCTATTTCGTACGGTCCTCAAATAACAGTGGCATACTCTAATCTTGATCTAAAAAAGGCTCAATAAAATGTTTTGAGAGTGTGTGGGTTAGCAAATGCAGAACAATTTCGGCGTAGGTAAACACTCCGAAATGCGGAATGCTGCTAAGGTGAGAGTCCGTGGCCGGACATAAATTCGAGTCATCCCAGTAACGTACAACCGACTGCCTTGGCAACGTCAGACTTTTCAATGGAAATCTCAGCTAGCACCTAAGAGCACTCAAGTTTACCAAGCCGTCCAACATAAATAGAGGCCCCCGTATTTTTATTTGCAAATGTAGAGCAATCAAAGTGGCAGCAGCGGCACTTGTCGTAGCGTTACTTTGTTTTTATACTTACATATATTATGGTTATTTTATTTGTATATATTTATTTTTCTGTCCACTTGAGACTTTATTCAACTTTTGCTTTGTAATTGACAAGGTCAATTATTTGTATGTGAAAGAAAGAAAAGCAATAGAAACAATACACGCGCAACCAAGACTTCAAATAAAAATGTCATGTCCAACGCATGCGCAGACTACCAGCCAATCAACTAAACGCTCCGAACTGCCTAATTTTTTGTGAGAAATCGTGCGTACGGCCGGCCATTCACGCCTTCCACTTAATTTTCAAACGCCAATTGAAAAGACACCACCAACATTTCTCTGTCTAAAAGTGTACAATCGACAACTTTTAGACAGAGAAATGTTGGTGGTGTCTTTTGAAAAAATCTGAAATCTGAAACGAATAAAAAGCAGTGAAACAAATAAAAATTACATTTATTCGCAAGTTTAAACCAGCGCGCCTTGAAAATTTCTAAAATTAAGCAAATAACTCTGGGGCTAAAAGCTAATGGGGCTTTCCATAGGGGCGCAATAATTTTACAGTTAATTAAGTAAATACAAATAAATGCATTCTTAAATAATATATTTTCTGTGATTTGGTAATGGAAACTGTCACTCAAAATTTACATTCGGAAGTCATTGAATTTGACCACCGCAGCTCTGATTCGGTGGACGAAACTTTAAAAGCATTTTAGCCCTAATTTCGGTCATAAAAACTATTCCAAATGATACATAGGTTATCCGTTTTATAGCGAATTTGGCTCCACATACTCACTACTGAGTGTCCCTGTGTCGAAAATGTCGCATCCATAAGTGTTTTAGTTCAAAATGTGCCAAACAAGTCGATTCCACGCTATTCGGTATACGCAATTGAGAACCTCTCAGACCGCAGTCGAGCTGCGCGTATATACCTACGTAATGAATTAACTCTTTTAATTTTTTTTATTTATTGATAGACTATAATTATAACTAACATCCATAACATTACACCCAGCTGAAAACTAATAAGTAATTTTCAATTAACAAAACCCAAGTTAGGTTAGGTTAGGTTGATCTAGCTAGCTGAAAGTCATCATATAGAGCTATTGGTCCTTAATGTTACCAGATGTAACTAGACCTTTACGTTTCTTTTTAGTAGACATCTTCTAATGCTTCTAAGTCTTTTGAGAATCTAGAGACAGAGAGACATTCTATCCTCTCATATTGTAGTGCTTCTAAGTATTTCAATCTGGTTCTAGCTAACGCAAGGCAAGACCATGGAGCTATGGTTGTTTGTAATTGCCATTTTGTATGCGTGTGCCGCTACTTGTGGCCTGTCAGTATACCTCCGATAGTTCTGCTTTCTTTTTTAGACAGGGCCAGTAAAAATCTAGCGGATTTATCTGCATTCTGTGTGCACATTTTTTTTTTTTTTTTAACTTTATTTTGTATTCTGTCTATACTTACAATTCTTAGAAGACATTTTACAAATATTTGGTTACATTTAAGAGTGGCTTTGATTTTAGTATTATAGGAATATTTCCAGTGAAATATCCTTTCTAATAAATCAATTCAATATTTTATAGATGGCTCTTGGACGAGCTGAATTGGTGTTTTTCTTTTCAACCTTAAAAAGACACATGATGGTGACATGAGGGTAGAGGCCAGTTCATTTGGGTGCGATTGAAGTCGATTTCGGTATTTACTGGTTACATTTTGTATTTCCTCTTTTATTGAAGGGATGTCTAAGTCCCGATGAATTTGGGCCTTTGTCATGTACCACGGAGCGTTGACTAGAGTCTTGAATTTGACGCAGTACCCCACAGTTGGTTGCCGTAAGTCCAGACTGGTTTTATCACAGATTTGTAGAGAATAAGTTTGTTGTCCATTGAGAGGGTGGATTTGTGGTTTAGCAGCCAGTACATATTACGAAATATTAAACCTAGAGCTTTCCTTTTTGCAAAGATATGCGTTTTCCACGTAAGTCGTTTATCCAAACGAATGCCTAGATATTTAGCACTATCACATTGCGGAATTGGAATACGGTTTAAGTTGATTTGTGAGCAGGTGGTTCTTTTTGTGGTAAAGGTTACGTGTTGAGATTTATGTTCGTTTACTTTCAACCGCCAGCTCCGGAGCCATTTGGAGATTTTATTTGTGCTTATTTGGAGCATATAAGAGGCTTCTACGGGATCCACTGCTGTCGCCATAATAGCAGTGTCATCGGCAAAAGTGCCAGTTAGTACACCTTTTGTGGTTGGCAGATCGTGTGTAAAAATTAAGTACAGGATTGGACCTAATATACCGCCTTGTGGGACCCCAGCTTTAATTTGTTGGAAATTGGAAATTGTTTGCAGTCAGAATTAATGCGGTAAGAGGTTGTGATCCTTGACCAGACCATATATCATACATAAGTAAATAAGTGGCTCCCACATTTAAATACAGTGGACACTTCATGGAGGTTCAAAGAAGATTTAATCATCATAATCATACTCCTATCGCAATGGCAACAAAGATTACATGCAATTTGAAATATTAATATTATTAATCTAACCACTTTCAAATAGATTCTCTAATCCAAAGAACGCCATAACTATATTGTTAAAGGTAATGGACATTTTCTTCTGTGGATTCTGAAATGAGATAACTGACCATTGGTTAGAGTCTTCCAGTTTGGATCGGGCTTCCTTAGACGTGCAAGCAGATGTAGCACTCCCTACTTCTGGCACCGAGCTCACAGGAGAAAATGCTTACATATTTCACACAGTTAAGATTGTCAAAATTCATTTTAACTATGGAACTTCGTTAATTAAAATTTGCTGTAGTCCAGTTATCCTTCGAAAATACTTATGTTTACAAAGAAGTGAGTTACAAACAAGAATTAAAAGTAAAGAAATTCCTATTTTCGGTAGAGTAAAAAGTTCTCAATGTATATTCAATTTATTTCAATAATCAAATGAACAAACACCAAACTTTACGGGAGCTTTTTATGAAGCGTAACGTCTTATTTAAATTACCGTTCCGTATCTTGACATCCGATCCACCAAAGACATACAGTGGCTCAATAAAGAACTCGGACAAACCTTAGTTAAAACTTTGTATAAAAAACACTGCTAAAATAAAGGCAATTTGAAACAATATTTTTCGATTTCTAAATGCTTTATTTATATAATTTAAGAAATAATAAAAATATAAGATAAGTCGTGTGCACTTCTTTTACAATAACAAAAAACTTTCAAAATGAGGAGAATTCACGTCAAAAAAGAACTCGGACATCTGGCATCACTTCGTAATTTCTCACAGTTTAAATGGGGAATCCCATTTTTTAAATTATATATAGTTAATTGAGGAACGAGCGACAGTTTTGGAAGTAAATTGTGTCAAGAAAATTGTGTCAAATACGCATTTTCTGTTTTCTTTTTTGTAAAATGAGTCGACAACGTGGCCAAACTTCGGTGGAAGTGCGAAAAATAATTATTGAGCAACATAAAAATGGAAAAACCATGCGTGAAATCGGCAAACTTGTAAATCGACCGCGATCAACTGTATGTGACACCATAAAACGCTTTAAAGAAACAAAAACTGTAAAAAACAAAGTGAAAACAGGACGACCAAAGCTTTTTACGGACGCTAACGAGCGGTGGATAGTAAACCAAGTCAGAGCAAATCCTCATTTAAGTGCTCCAAAACTTACAACACAAGTTAAAGAACATCTTGAAATTGACTGCAATCCAGAAACTTTGCGATTAGTTCTAAGAAAAAACAACCTCAATGGCAGAGTCGCAAGAAAAAAACCCTACATTAGTAAGGAAAATATAAACAAACGAATTAATTTTGCAAAAACTTATAAAAATAAGGACATTGAATTCTGGAAAGATGTGATATTTTGCGACGAAAGCAAATACAACATATTCAGATCAGATGGGCAGTCGTATGTATGGAGGAAGCCAAATGAGGAGCTGAGAGAGAAAAACCTGCGTGCCACTGTTAAACACGGTGGCGGTTCAGTGATGGTTTGGGGATGTATGTCCGCCTCCGGACCCGGAAATCTTTGTTTTGTTGATGGCATAATGGATCACAAGCAATATCTTTCAATTTTAAAAAGAAATTTAATTCAAAGTGCTGAAAAATTGGGTATAAAGGAACAATTTTATTTTTACCAAGACAATGACCCCAAGCATAAGGCGCTTGATGTTCGCTTGTGGTTGATGTATAACTGCCCGAAAGTGCTCGAAACTCCACCACAGTCCCCTGATATAAACGTCATTGAACATTTATGGGCGCATTTGGAGAATAAACTCAAAAATCACAAAATTTCAAACAAAAAGGACCTCGAAGATGCTCTCAAGGACGAATGGGCTAAAATTGATCCTTCCGTTTGCAGAAATTTGGTGGAGTCAATGCCGAAACGACTAGATGCTGTTATTAAATCCAAAGGGTTTCCCACAAAATATTAATTTTTATTTTTATTGGCTTTTAAAGTAAAATTAATTTCCATGTCCGAGTTCTTTTTTGACGTGAATTCTCCTCATTTTGAAAGTTTTTTGTTATTGTAAAAGAAGTGCACACGACTTATCTTATATTTTTGTTATTTCTTAAATTATATAAATAAAGCATTTAGAAATCGAAAAATATTGTTTCAAATTGCCTTTATTTTAGCAGTATTTTTTATACAAAGTTTTAACTAAGGTTTGTCCGAGTTCTTTATTGAGCCACTGTATGCGTACAATATTCCATACCTTTCATACCACCTAAGAAACAATTTTCTCATATTTTGGTTTTCTCTAATGGTTGTCGGAAAGTCTCGGCCGAATTGCCAAGTAAAAGTAATAAGAAAATTGGCTGTAACAATAATAAACAAAAAATGTTAAAAAAATATGCCTTAATACAACTATAAAACTATAACTGGACTTACCGTCTCAATGCGTCCGTGGCACAAGAGTAATTATACCACCAACCCCGTCTTTGCTTTCTTGCACAACGACCATCGGTAGCAAACTCATAGTTTTTTATTTTTGAAAAATATTTTACACCCGGATCTCCTCTGCCATTTTCCAAAACATCTACAGTATAATTGGATCTCTCACCCTCGATAGAAAACTTATCATAGTAAAAGAATCGCTCCGACTCAAAATCAACACCAACTAGTAAAGCGTGAGGTGAAGTCTTTGTCATGACATTCAAGCGCTTTAATCCAATAAAATAATCATTGTTCGCGTTTCCAAAGCCAGCTTGGTATTCAGACCAGTTTTTTTCCAAGGTACCATTATCGCTGTGCTCATTTCGTAGTATTACAGTCCACGGATAGCAATCTTTTGGGTCTTCTGGTAAACACTTAGTCAGGCAATATACATTGAATGGCGGAAAGCCCGATATTTGTAATTCGTAAATGCCATCCTTATATCGCACGCCATTCTTCACCTTCACCTCCGTACAATCACGTATGGCGGATAGCTTGCGCTCAGCTTTTCTAAAATACATACATACATTAGCGCATAATAAATATTATATTGAAATTAATGAAATAAAAATTTATACATAAATTATTTTGAGGAAAATTTCGTGGCGAACTGGAACATATTTTTTTTCATTTGTTCCAAATGTCCTGAATGGGTTGTATTCAATGTATAGCAACCCGAGAGATTATCAAAAAGTATGCGTGGATTAGAAATAGACTAAAAACGCTATGTTTGAACCCCACAAAACTCCTTCTCTTTATTACAGTTATAAGACTATCTTTAGCAGAACTGGGGATTAATACCAAAAGTAATATAAGCAAGCATATTTTGTTCTTCAAAGGCAGTAAACATTATCTTGTTAGCTCCTATTGAGATCTTCACCGGAAAGAAGTGTCAATGCGGAGAACTGGACTCATCAGGTACGGGTCGACCACAAATAATATCCGAAAGATAGACATATCCAAATACTATATGAGCCCATAAAGAACTCATTTCTATATTGGCGGGTACACGGTGGACCACGATGCTGGAATAGGTATTTATTCCGAATAAGCAAATCAATGCGGGATCAAGCGAGCATTTTCCATGCAGCAATACTAGGTAATTGCCTTTAATAAATTTAGAAAGGGCATGCATAGAAATGAACGATTTGTACATTCTGAATTCAGGCAAATCCGAGGTAGTAGGAAAAGGTAAAATGAAATTATATTTAGTGTACCTTTCGATGAGCACCGAAGAGAGATGAGAATGAGAGAGTGAATGAATTGACTAATGCTGAAAACAGTGACCGACGTACGTAATCCCTTACCGCAGCCCCTAACGAGCACAAAACTGAGCAAAACTCATCCCGTAGAGAACATATTAACACAATACATCGGTTTGTGTGTGTATGTGTTTGGTTGTATCTACACAATGTTGCCATTGATACTTTTGCCTACACACATTTTCACACATCCACGTTATCAGTTACAATTTTTCATTGTTTAATAAACCAACGCCAAAACCGACAAATGCCAATAGTTCATTTATCTATAATTAAAATTATTCAACAGTGTTTTTAAGTTATTTTAATAAAAATTATAATTTTTCTAAGTTTATTTTGCAAATGATTTCGAAATGTACTGCTTGGCAACACTGTGTGGTGATAGAGCAATCAGCTGGCAGGGTTCTACGGGAATTTTCAAAAATCGTGAGAAGTAATTTTTCATTTACATGATGTTCTCATTAGTTTAATCGTACCAGCTGACAGGATACTGCGCTTACATCGGTCACTGCTTCCAGCATAGGGCGGTTGCTTGCTGGACGTTGATATTACTAGTTGCCTATTTTATATGATCTAAAAAATGTTCACTAAAGCAATTCGCGCCATACTTACTGTTGTTCTATAACCGCAGTAGACTGCAATTTTCTCTCGAGTTCGGCTAAACGCTTCCCATTTATTTCCATAAGAGTTTTTTCACTAAAAGAAAAACGTAAAGATATGAAATTAATGACGAAACCATTTCAATATTCACAAATTCAATGAGTCACCAAGAATGAGAAAAACCAATTCATGAATAATAAATGTACCCACGTGAACACTTAAAAAAATTCGACTCTTCTGGTTAAAATTATTCGGTACGCATAACAGAATGCCTTTAAGTGTATTTTTTTTTGTTTTCTTTTAATGTATGCTTTCAAGCTGGATGAGCTTGACATTCTTACATGCCCGTTTAATATGCCAATTAAAACGTTTTGTTTACATTTTCCAAAATTTTTTTTCATACTCACTCTTGTTGAAGATTCGCAGTAGACTGCAATTTGCTCTCAAGTTCCGCTAAGCGCTTCTCATTTTTTTCCATAAGAGTTTTTTCACTAAAAGAAAAACATAAAGATATGAAATTAATGACGAAACCATTTCAATATTCACAAATTCAATGAGCCACCAAGAATGAGAAAAACCAATTCAAGAATTATAAATGTACCCCCGTGAACACTTAAAAAAATTCCACTCTTCTGGTTAAAATTATTCGGTACGCATAACAGAATGCCTTAAAGTGTATTTTTTTTTTTTGTTTTTTTTTTTTTTAATGTATGCTTTCAAGCTGGATGAGCTTGACATTCTTACATGCCCGTTTAATATGCCAATTAAAACGTTTTGTTTACATTTTCCAAATTTTTTTTTCATACTCACTCTTGTTGAAGATTCGCAGTAGACTGCAATTTGGTCTCAAGTTCCGCTAAGCGCTTCTCATTTTTTTCCATAAGAGTTTTTTCACTAAAAGAAAAACATAAAGATATGAAATTAATGACGAAACCATTTCAATATTCACAAATTCAATGAGCCACCAAGAATGAGAAAAACCAATTCAAGAATTATAAATGTACCCCCGTGAACACTTAAAAAAATTCCACTCTTCTGATTAAAATTATTCGGTACGCATAACAGAATGCCTTAAAGTGTATTTTTTTTTGTTTTTTTTTTCTTTAATGTATGCTTTCAAGCTGGATGAGCTTGACATTCTTACATGCCCGTTTAATATGCCAATTAAAACGTTTTGTTTACATTTTCCAAATTTTTTTTCATACTCACTCTTGTTGAAGATTCGCAGTAGACTGCAATTTGCTCTCAAGTTCCGCTAAGCGCTTCTCATTTTTTTCCATAAGAGTTTTTTCACTAAAAGAAAAACATAAAGATATGAAATTAATGATGAAACCATTTCAATATTCGCAAATTCACCAATTCATGAATAATAAATGTACCCACGTGAACACTTAAAAAAATTCGACTCTTCTGGTTAAAATTATTCGGTACGCATAACAGAATGCCTTTAAGTGTATTGTTTTTTTTCTTTTAATGTATGATTTCAAGCTGGATGAGCTTGACATTCTTACATGCCCGTTTAATATGCCAATTAAAACGTTTTGTTTACGTTTTCCAAAATTTTTTTTTCATACTCACTCTTGTTGAAGATTCGCAGTAGACTGCACTTTTCTCTCGAGCTCGGCTAAACGCTTCCCATTTTTTTCCATAAGAGTTTTTTCACTAAAAGAAAAACATAAAGATATGAAATTAATGACGAAACCATTTCAATATTCACAAGTTCACCAATTCATGAATAATAAATGTACCCACGTGAACACTTAAAAAAATTCGACTCTTCTGGTTAAAATTATTCGGTACGCATAACAGAATGCCTTTAAGTTTATTTTTTTTGTTTTTTTTTTTAATGTATGCTTTCAAGCTGGATGAGCTTGACATTCTTACATGCCCGTTTAATATGCCAATTAAAACGTTTTGTTTACATTTTCCAAAATTTTTTTCATACTCACTCTTGTTGAAGATTCGCAGTAGACTGCAATTTTCTCTCGAGCTCGACTAAACGCTTCCCATTTTTTTCCATAAGAGTTTTTTCACTAAAAGAAAAACATAAAGATATGAAATTAATGACGAAACCATTTCAATATTCACAAATTCAATGAGTCACCAAGAATGAGAAAAACCAATTCATGAATAATAAATGTACCCCCGTGAACACTTAAAAAAATTCCACTCTTCTGGTTAAAATTATTCGGTACGCATAACAGAATGCCTTTAAGTGTATTGTTTTTTTTTTTTCTTTTAATGTATGCTTTCAAGCTGGATGAGCTTGACATTCTTACATGCCCGTTTAATATGCCAATTAAAACGTTTTGTTTACATTTTCCAAATTTTTTTTTCATACTCACTCTTGTTGAAGATTCGCAGTAGACTGCAATTTGGTCTCAAGTTCCGCTAAGCGCTTCTCATTTTTTTCCATAAGAGTTTTTTCACTAAAAGAAAAACATAAAGATATGAAATTAATGACGAAACCATTTCAATATTCACAAATTCAATGAGCCACCAAGAATGAGAAAAACCAATTCAAGAATTATAAATGTACCCCCGTGAACACTTAAAAAAATTCCACTCTTCTGATTAAAATTATTCGGTACGCATAACAGAATGCCTTAAAGTGTATTTTTTTTTGTTTTTTTTTTCTTTAATGTATGCTTTCAAGCTGGATGAGCTTGACATTCTTACATGCCCGTTTAATATGCCAATTAAAACGTTTTGTTTACATTTTCCAAATTTTTTTTCATACTCACTCTTGTTGAAGATTCGCAGTAGACTGCAATTTGCTCTCAAGTTCCGCTAAGCGCTTCTCATTTTTTTCCATAAGAGTTTTTTCACTAAAAGAAAAACATAAAGATATGAAATTAATGATGAAACCATTTCAATATTCGCAAATTCACCAATTCATGAATAATAAATGTACCCACGTGAACACTTAAAAAAATTCGACTCTTCTGGTTAAAATTATTCGGTACGCATAACAGAATGCCTTTAAGTGTATTGTTTTTTTTCTTTTAATGTATGATTTCAAGCTGGATGAGCTTGACATTCTTACATGCCCGTTTAATATGCCAATTAAAACGTTTTGTTTACGTTTTCCAAAATTTTTTTTTCATACTCACTCTTGTTGAAG
Source organism: Anastrepha obliqua (assembly GCF_027943255.1). Classification (NCBI taxonomy): domain Eukaryota; kingdom Metazoa; phylum Arthropoda; class Insecta; order Diptera; family Tephritidae; genus Anastrepha; species Anastrepha obliqua. The sequence continues at coordinate 39,857,646 of NC_072896.1, forward strand.
ATTCGCAGTAGACTGCACTTTTCTCTCGAGCTCGGCTAAACGCTTCCCATTTTTTTCCATAAGAGTTTTTTCACTAAAAGAAAAACATAAAGATATGAAATTAATGACGAAACCATTTCAATATTCACAAGTTCACCAATTCATGAATAATAAATGTACCCACGTGAACACTTAAAAAAATTCGACTCTTCTGGTTAAAATTATTCGGTACGCATAACAGAATGCCTTTAAGTTTATTTTTTTTGTTTTTTTTTTTAATGTATGATTTCAAGCTGGATGAGCTTGACATTCTTACATGCCCGTTTAATATGCCAATTAAAACGTTTTGTTTACGTTTTCCAAAATTTTTTTTTCATACTCACTCTTGTTGAAGATTCGCAGTAGACTGCACTTTTCTCTCGAGCTCGGCTAAACGCTTCCCATTTTTTTCCATAAGAGTTTTTTCACTAAAAGAAAAACATAAAGATATGAAATTAATGACGAAACCATTTCAATATTCACAAGTTCACCAATTCATGAATAATAAATGTACCCACGTGAACACTTAAAAAAATTCGACTCTTCTGGTTAAAATTATTCGGTACGCATAACAGAATGCCTTTAAGTTTATTTTTTTTTGTTTTTTTTTTTTAATGTATGCTTTCAAGCTGGATGAGCTTGACATTCTTACATGCCCGTTTAATATGCCAATTAAAACGTTTTGTTTACATTTTCTAAAATTTTTTTCATACTCACTCTTGTTGAAGATTCGCAGTAGACTGCAATTTTCTCTCGAGCTCGACTAAACGCTTCCCATTTTTTTCCATAAGAGTTTTTTCACTAAAAGAAAAACATAAAGATATGAAATTAATGACGAAACCATTTCAATATTCACAAATTCAATGAGTCACCAAGAATGAGAAAAACCAATTCATGAATAATAAATGTACCCCCGTGAACACTTAAAAAAATTCCACTCTTCTGGTTAAAATTATTCGGTACGCATAACAGAATGCCTTTAAGTGTATTGTTTTTTTTTTTTTCTTTTAATGTATGCTTTCAAGCTGGATGAGCTTGACATTCTTACATGCCCGTTTAATATGCCAATTAAAACGTTTTGTTTACATTTTCCAAAATTTTTTTTCATACTCACTCTTGTTGAAGATTCGCAGTAGACTGCAATTTTCTCTCGAGCTCGACTAAACGCTTCCCATTTTTTTCCATAAGAGTTTTTTCACTAAAAGAAAAACATAAAGATATGAAATTAATGACGAAACCATTTCAATATTCACAAATTCAATGAGTCACCAAGAATGAGAAAAACCAAGTCATGAATAATAAATGTACCCCCGTGAACACTTAAAAAAATTCCACTCTTCTGGTTAAAATTATTCGGTACGCATAACAGAATGCCTTTAAGTGTATTGTTGTTTTTTTCCTTTTAATGTATGCTTTCAAGCTGGATGAGCTTGACATTCTTACATGCCCGTTTAATATGCCAATTAAAACGTTTTGTTTACATTTTCCAAAATTTTTTTTCATACTCACTCTTGTTGAAGATTCGCAGTAGACTGCAATTTTCTCTCGAGCTCGGCTAAACGCTTAACATTTTTTTCCATAAGAGTTTTTTCACTAAAAGAAAAACATAAAGATATGAAATTATTTTTATTTTTTTTTTTTTTTTTATTTATTAAAAGAGTAACAATTATAAATAATTATTCCACTTAAAGAGCTAAAGCACTGGCTACTATGGCCTTCGGCTATTAGTATAATAAAAAATGACAGCGTGTCTTATAGCCTTAACTTACATCTAGATACATAATCGTAAATCTTATTTAAATTGCATACCGTTGTCTGTTTGAGGAGTTCCGATGGTTTGATGCTTGAGAAGAAGGATGTTCTGATGTTTTGTAGGGAAGGACAAGTATCTATCAGATGGAGTGTAGTAAATTCGTTGGAGCCACAAAAAGGGCATGTAGGCTTCGGTGAACCGCTGAGCAGGTGGGCATGTGTCATGAGTGTGTGGCCGATTCTCAGTCGAGTAAAGGTTTTTGCTTGGTGACATAATGCGGATGGAGGGTAGATATTTTTTCCCCCAAAGGGGTTAAAGTTTTTATAAGGATGCTGATAAATGTTCCATTTAGTTGCTGCGTTATCTGCGGCAAGTTCTTTCGCTAGTATCTTTATGTCATTGCGAGTGATATAGTTAAATGTGTGTAGAGGTTCCTTATTCGCCTCTTTCGCTCTCTTGTCAGCTATTTCGTTACCATTTATCCCAGAGTGCCCAGGAATCCACATAATTTTGATTGCACCTGTGTGTATTGAAATTATATTGCGGATTTTTGTTATCATCGGGGTGTCATTTGTGGGGTTTAAGATAGCTTCGATTGAGGATTTGCTATCGGTGCAAATTAAGTGCTTGCTACATTTCTGGGAGGCAAAGATTACTGCTTCAAGTAACACAGCTGCTTCAGCTGTAAATATTGAAGTGAATCTTGGCAGAATTCCGGCATAGATGGTAACACCTTCTGCGTTTGTCACTGCAAACGATGTGCAGGTGTCGGTTTTTGATCCGTCGGTAAAAATGATCTCCCAATCTTTCTTTAATGGGGAAATGGTTTCGAGAAAAATCTGGTTGTATTCGTTAGTATTAGTGGAATCTTTTAAATGTTTGGATAGATTGTTCAATATCATCGAGTTGGGAACGACCCACGGTGGATGTATTGCAGGTACTACAAGTACTGGCTGGGCAATGATATCCAGTTTTTCGGCTTCTTTTAGAATGATGGAGATTGTTGATTCCCGGCTCTTTCTGTTTAATTTTTGAGTACTCGAGTTGATGTGTTTAAACAAAAGTCTGTTTCTACATTGAATTATCTTCAAAATACTTGTCCTTGTATTGTTGGCCACCCTTTCCGAGATGGTGGGAAGTCCAGCTTCCGCTAAGGTAACGTTTATGCGGGAAGTGGGGAAGGCTCTGATGCTTCTCCTGACTGCAGCATGGTAAGGTGCTTCTAGGCGCTTTAGATGAGATTTAGCAGTGTCCGTATATAACCAGTCCGAAGTCAATTTTAGATAAGATTAGAGATCTAGTGATACTTAATAATGTACTTGTATGTATCAAACAGTGCTTTGAGGATAAGTATTTAACTATGTTTAGTCTAGATAATAGGCTTAACCTAACGTATTCACAATGTTGCTTATAAGTTAGTCGCTTATCAAAGATAATGCCTAATATTTTAAGTGTGTTGGTGTGGGGGATTATGGTATTGGAGAAGGATATAGGTGGGAATATGCATTTATGCTTGCGGCATATATGGAATGTAGAACTTTTATTCACAGAAATACTGGCTCCCGAAGCTTGTGACCAAGCTTCGAGGTCCGCAAGGATACCGCTAAATGTACTTTTAACTTCTGATAAATTTTTGGTATTTGAAAAAATTACCACATCATCTGCGTAAATGAAGTGTTCGACATGCAGATGTTTGGATATTATAGAGTTAACTTCATTAAAAGCTATGATGAACAAAATGACAGATAGAGGTTATCCTTGAGGAATACCATTAAAGAGGGGAAGGATTTGGGATTCTTGGTTGTTAGCACGAACATAAAATTTGCGATTGCATAAGTACGATTTGATAGTATTATACATTTTTTCCCCAATCTTCCAGCGATTTAGCTCTTCCAATACATTGTGAGAACCTATTCGATCGTATGCCTTTTCAAAATCTAGGCTAAGCACAGATACATGGTTTCTATCGGCAAGTGCTGAGTTAGCGAAATGATCAAATATTAGAAGTGGATCTATTACACTAAGTCCTTTTTGGAACGCAAACTGGTGTGGGCTAAGTAGGTTATTTTTTTGGGCAAACCAGATGATTCGCCGGGAAATCATTTTCTCTAGAACTTTTGACATGCAAGGGAGAAGGGATATAGGTCTATAACTAGATATGAGGGAGTTGGGTTTATTAGGTTTGGGGATGGGGATAATTGCGGCAGTTTTCCACGCTTGAGGGAATAATCCTTGACTAAATATTGAGTTGTATAGGTTAACGAGTCGGGATTTTAAGAAGGAAGGAATATTTTTTAATATCGCGTAGTTAATTCTATCACCACCGGGAGTCTTACCCTTCAGAGAAGAAAGCGTTAAATCGAATTCTTCTATTGTGAATGGTGAATCTATTGCTACACTATCGGAGGAAGGGGAGGTGTTATGGTATTTAAAAGCGCTTATATTGTCTTTTCTTCTCTTGAAGTCGGGGTGGAAGTTTGAGCTGTGGGAGTAGTTTGACCAGGTGTCTGCGAATTTTTCAACTATCTCTTGTGAGGAATAAACTGGCCCTACTGGGAAATGAATAAATGGGATATGGTTAGGTTGGGAAGAGGCAGTGAGAGTTCTTATGTCAGCCCAAATTTTTTTCGGGTTGGACTGTGGTGTAATTTTAGCTGTGAGAGTTTCTAGCGCTTGTCTTTTGCAAGACTTCAACTCACGCCGGAATAGGGCATTGTGTCTCTTATATGCAATGAAGTTCTCGTCCGTCCTGTTTCTTTTAAATTGAGTCCATGAGGTCTGCTTATTTTTCCTTAGGATGGAGAGCAAGTTAGACCAGTACGGAAGTCTGGCTGTATATTTTTTAGTACTGGTCTGAGGAATTGAAACATTGGCAGCTGACCGAATGAGAGATTTGATTGCCGCAGCTTCTTTATTTACGTTGGCAGAGACTGGTATGTTGTGTGCTAAGGATACCAACGTAGCATTGAAAGCTTCCCAGTTCGCCTTTTCCATATTGAATTTTGGCTTAGGCTTAACTTGATAACTTTGAGGTAAAGAAACGGAAGTAATTATGGGGAAATGATCACTATTGTGTAAGTCATCTAATGTTTTAGTTGTTAATCTTGGTGCTATGGATGCGGAGGCGAGGGAAATGTCAGGGTGGGAGAAAGTCTTGTGGGTGGAAAAGTGGGTCGGGGAACAATCGTTAAGGATGATAAGGTTTTTTGCGAGAACGACGTCTTCAATAATTTTTCCTCTGTTGTTGGTGGAGGATGATCCCCAAAGGGGACTCCATCGATTAAAATCACCCAACAAGATCAAAGGCGTGGAGAAAGAGTTTAGAATGTGGATTAGGTCTTTGCTGCTAAAAACTTGGTTAGGTGGGATATAACATGAAATCATAGTAATTTTGAAGCCTACATCTACTTCAATTGCTAGAGATTGAATATCGGATACTATAGGGATGAATTTGTGAAAGAGGGATTTTTTTACCAATAGGGCAACACCTTGTTTGCAAGTGTTGTTGTTTGGACTATTGTAATAGTAACTAACATATTTTAGTGGTGAGTAAGCAGATTTATTATGTGGAATATGCGTTTCTTGTAGGCAAATAATTTCAGGAGAAAATTCGTTTATTAGTATACTAAGATCAGGAAAATTATTAATGAGACCGTTGATATTCCATTGTAATATCTTCATGTTTTACTGTGTATCGGAAGAGTTAGTTGTTGGGAGAGAGGGTGTTGCAGTAATAGAGAAAAGGTTGGGTTGGGAAGAGTTTGAAGTGGGAGAGAATTGAGAGGAGTTTGTATGAATATTGGGCTGAGAAGGGTTTGAAGTAAGAGAAGATTGGGAAGAGTTGGTGGGGAGGTTGGAGTGGGAAGGGTTTGTAAGAAGAGTAGGGAGTGAAAATATGTTATGGGAAGAAGAATATATTTGGGAAATGAAGTCTTCAACTAACATTCTGGTTGCCGTTTGACTACAGGTTGAGTTCGGTGCTGCTATGTTGGTGGCGTTTGATTCAGGCGTGCTGTTAGTGATTGCATTGTTGTTTGTTATTGAATTATCGGTTTTTTTTATTGTATTGTCTGTGGATATATTTGAAGTGGGATTGCTGTTGTTGCTAATTGCATTTGAATTTGGGTTAACTGTCGTGTTATTAATAGGGCTATTGACTTTTTGCATATTTTGTGGTTGTTGTACCATTTCAGAGAAGGAGGTAGAATTTTCGTTTATTTTTTGAGGTATTTGTTGTTTATGTATGTTTATTGCTTCACGAATAGTGCACTTTCTGTCTGTTTTTATTGTAATGATTTCTTTCATTTGAATAAATTTTGGGCATGTTTTGCTTGAGGAGGGGTGGGGACCTGAACAGTTTGCACATAGGGTGCGGGCACAAGGGGTTTCGACGTGAGGTGGGTATGCGCAGGTGACACATACTGGTGTTTTATCACATCTTTTGAGCGTGTGACCGAGTTTTTGACAACTCTTACACCGCATTGGGTTGGGGTAATATTGTTTCACCTTTGCTGTATACCACGATACTTCGATTTCCTCAGGTAAGTGATAGCGTTCGAAAGTGAGTAAGACTACCCCTGAAGGGGTTGGCTTACCTTCAACAAATTTAGGGAACTTGTACGCTGATGTAACACCCTGTTCTTTCAAGTTCTCCACTATTTCGTCTTCTTTAACATAATTCAGACAAGGAGCATAAATTGTGCCTTTGGTTGAGTTGAGGTTCTTGTGTAACTCGAATTTTACGGGGCAGATACCGGCAAGGTTTTTTGTTTCAATAAATTTGTTGGCGATGATTGAATTTTTAACAAATAATAATAAATTTCCGTCTCTTAATTCAGAGATATTGAGAATATCAGAGCTGATATGCCTCAGCGCTTTATGAATCAAAAAACAAGAAAAGGCATTAAGTGGCTTGGAAGAGTCCATTGTACTTGCAATTAAATATTTCGGATTTTCTTTTTGTAAACGAGGTAGTGTTGGAAACAAATCCTTTGTAATTGCTTGTGCTTTTTTTCGTTTACGGTGGGGGCTTGCTGCTAGGGCAGCAAACCTGTTGTCCCCGAGTGCGGGAGACATAATTATTGTTTTTCTTACCGCAGCAGTTAACTATTCTTTTTTTTTCACACGCGAAAAAGCAAAAACAAAACACAAAAGAGAATAAGGTGGGATGCAAAAACGCAACGAACTCGTACTGTAGTCAAACTGAAAGCGATAGACACAACCGAATGCGACGAATGCCAGTCGATGACTGGATATGAAATTAATGACGAAACCATTTCAATATTCACAAATTCAATGAGTCACCAAGAATGAGAAAAACCAATTCATGAATAATAAATGTACCCACGTGAACACTTAAAAAAATTCGACTCTTCTGGTTAAAATTATTCGGTACGCATAACAGAATGCCTCTAAGTGTATTTTTTTTTGTTTTTTTTTTTTTAATGTATGCTTTCAAGCTGGATGAGCTTGACATTCTTACATGCCCGTTTAATATGCCAATTAACACGTTTTGTTTACATTTTCCAAAATTTGTTTCATACTCACTCTTGTTGAAGATTCGCAGTAGACTGCAATTTTCTCTCGAGCTCGGCTAAACGCTTCCCATTTTTTTCCATAAGAGTTTTTTCACTAAAAGAAAAACATAAAGATATGAAATTAATGACGAAACCATTTCAATATTCGCAAATTCACCAATTCATGAATAATAAATGTACCCACGTGAACACTTAAAAAAATTCGACTCTTCTGGTTAAAATTATTCGGTACGCATAACAGAATGCCTTTAAGTGTATTGTTTTTTTTTTCTTTTAATGTATGCTCTCAAGCTGGATGAGCTTGACATTCTTACATGCCCGTTTAATATGCCAATTAAAACGTTTTGTTTACGTTTTCCAAAATTTTTTTTTCATACTCACTCTTGTTGAAGATTCGCAGTAGACTGCAATTTTCTCTCGAGCTCGGCTAAACGCTTCTCATTTTTTTCCATAAGAGTTTTTTCACTAAAAGAAAAACATAAAGATATGAAATTAATGACGAAACCATTTCAATATTCGCAAATTCACCAATTCATGAATAATAAATGTACCCACGTGAACACTTAAAAAAATTCGACTCTTCTGGTTAAAATTATTCGGTACGCATAACAGAATGCCTTTAAGTTTATTTTTTTTTGTTTTTTTTTTTTAATGTATGCTTTCAAGCTGGATGAGCTTGACATTCTTACATGCCCGTTTAATATGCCAATTAAAACATTTTGTTTACGTTTTCCAAAATTTTTTTTTCATACTCACTCTTGTTGAAGATTCGCAGTAGACTGCAATTTTCTCTCGAGCTCGACTAAACGCTTCCCATTTTTTTCCATAAGAGTTTTTTCACTAAAAGAAAAACATAAAGATATGAAATTAATGACGAAACCATTTCAATATTCGCAAATTCACCAATTCATGAATAATAAATGTACCCACGTGAACACTTAAAAAAATTCGACTCTTCTGGTTAAAATTATTCGGTACGCATAACAGAATGCCTTTAAGTGTATTGTTTTTTTTTCTTTAATGTATGATTTCAAGCTGGATGAGCTTGACATTCTTACATGCCCGTTTAATATGCCAATTAAAACGTTTTGTTTACGTTTTCCAAAATTTTTTTTCATACTCACTCTTGTTGAAGATTCGCAGTAGACTGCAATTTTCTCTCGAGCTCGGCTAAACGCTTCCCATTTTTTTCCATAAGAGTTTTTTCACTAAAAGAAAAACATAAAGATATGAAATTAATGACGAAACCATTTCAATATTCACAAATTCAATGAGTCACCAAGAATGAGAAAAACCAATTCATGAATAATAAATGTACCCACGTGAACACTTAAAAAAATTCGACTCTTCTGGTTAAAATTATTCGGTACGCATAACAGAATGCCTTTAAGTTTATTTTTTTTTGTTTTTTTTTTTAATGTATGCTTTCAAGCTGGATGAGCTTGACATTCTTACATGCCCGTTTAATATGCCAATTAAAACGTTTTGTTTACATATCTTCGAGACGAGTGGTACCTACATAAAAAAAATAATCATCGAAAGTCGAATGTTCGTAGTCCGCGAAATTTAAAAATTCACCTTATTTTTTGCACAAACCTCGTATGCCCGCGTGTAGGCTTAAAGAAAACAATCCTTCTTCTTCTTCTTTTTCTTGAGGAATGCTGCAGGGTCAAGATAAACGACTTCTTACTGTTGGAATTGAATGAATGGGGCTTGGAAGAAAATGTATCCATTATTTTCGCGTAACAGTTTTTGTGCAAATAGTTTAAAACTGTTTTATGGTCGATCTTTAGCTCCTGAGCGATGCTACTACTACTAGTATGCCGGTCAACTTCGGTTATATCTGTAAATTTTTCGAGATTATCGACATTTCCTTTAACATCAAAAGTGCCTTAACGGAATCGACGAAACCAAAAGTGCAAGTAATTGGTTGTTATAGTGTCGGTACCATAAACATCATTCACAATTTTAGCAAGCCAGGACGCATTTTCACCGTTTTCAAAGAAAAACTGTAAAATATACCGAATTTTCTCTTTGTTGAATTCGATTGTTAACACCCTGTAACTTACAACTGAATGGACAAAAATAAAGCAGCAAATGTACTTTTTTAGTGTGAAATGTCACTTGAACAACGAATATAAACTTATAATTGTTTGATCAATGCTTTACCAGATATCGATCACTACAGCCATTTACCGAGAAAATAATGGATTTCATTTTCCCCAAGCTAATATTTCGATATCATAATCTGTACACTGAATGCCATTTAGTTGTAAAATTTCCAACTCAACTTTTCGATTCACTTATATGTATATGCCGATCACTGTCGGATAATTATAATGACCGAAAATATACCAAATTTTTAAAAGTTTTCGAAATCACAAATAGTCACAAATCAACCAGTGCCTTCCAGTTCTTCTGTTCTTGAGCGAAATCAATAGCTTTCAAGTGCAAAACACTGTTAAAGAAGAATTTCGAGTTGAAGTATAAGGGCTTTTAGACCAAGTAATTTCTGAGATAAATGCTGTAGTCCAACTGTGTTACAATCACATCCCACTCAACTCTTCTACTTCAATATTTTAACACCAAAATGCTTAGTATCCGCAGCTTTAATAATAGGACCAATACTTATGTAATATTTCTTAAAAGGGTAACTAACCTTTGTAGCGCATCCTCCGTGTCTTTTTGCTGTCTTCGAATTGTTTCGACTGATTTTATTAAAGCTTCTATTTCATTTCCTGCATCTAAGTAAATTATTAAAGGAGGATCCAAAAATCCTTCATCTTTAGAAGACTCCTCGTTTACCTCGACAGCGCCAATATTATTCGCGAGCCACAGGAGAAATACTTCAAAGTAGCACAGGCGCAGAATTTGTTTGTTCATTTCACAGCGTCCTCGGGTATCGGACTGTTGCATAGTCTTGTCAACTAATATACGAATAAGAAGAAATGCGAATTCTTGGCATTAAAAATTCTCTTATCAGCAAGAAATTTGGAATTTTGGTGCAGTTTGCGATGACCTTATTGTTATTTGTGAACAAGATAATTCTTATTTATTATAAAGTGAATGCACTGAAAGTTCTGAGAATGCATTTTGTATTGCGTCATAAAAAATATATATGTAATATATATATGTATGTGTAATGTAAAATATGCATGGACAAGTTTTAATAAATAATGGCCCGCAAATTAACTGTTTTATATAACAACATGATTATAATATAATTAGAAAATTTGAAAAAAGAAAATGAACCCTATATTTTAAAGCAGTAGTCTATGGTAATTCTGAGGAAAACTTTGAAGAGCTGCAGTTATGAATTAATTACAAATTACTTCGACTTACCTGATGCGACTAGCATTTTTTCAACAGAATTTAGTGTGAGAAATAGGTTATGCTAACTGATATGGTATACCAAAATGCTCAGAATGCACTTCTACATTCACTTGACCCAATTTTCTAAGCACTTTGCCATTCAGAAGTGTATACCTGCTAAACGAGCAGTTTAAAGGCTTCAGAAGTTGCTTCAGGCTTTGAAAAATGTTAGCATTGCATTTTGTTTTTAATTTTCGGGGGAAAAAAGTTACTGGGTGGCAAATTAGGGCTGTAAGATCGTTGACCCTTTAATTGAAAATTTTGAGTACTCAAAAACTTTCTTGTGTGAGCCGATATATGAGAGCTCGTATTGTGTTAGTGAAGAATGGTTCTTCTTCGGGGGTTGATGTCATGAATGCTCCGCAAAGTTCTGGTAAATAAATCGTTGTATAGCAATCTGAATTGACTGTTTTCAATTTTTGTAGAGGTACAGTTGTGATAAGACCAGATTTTCCATAAAACAAGCGACTATTCGACCATTTGCTTTAAGGTGTCTTTTCCACGAACAACTTTTGTGGGATTAAGCTTGTCTGGGAACGCTCACACTGTCGATTGCTGTTTGTAGTTTGATGTTTCATATACCAAAGTGCATATTCAGTTACGATGGCACAAATGTGCTTCGACCAACTCATCGAATTTCGTCAATACTTCTTTACATCAATCGATGTGAGTGCTTTGGGTAATTGCCAAATTATGTCGTATCTAATGAGAACAAATCTACTTAGTACCAAATGCTCACACAATATTGAATGTAAGCTGATCCTACTAATGTTCAAGGATGTCTCTATCTCTGGATAAGTCAGAAGTCAAAATATGTTGTGCAATGCACTCCTCTATCGGTAAGCCACCTCAAAATTAGTAATAGATCATCGCAGAAAAATTTTAACGATTAGTTCCTTCTTTTGGACGAGATGAATTTTTCAACTCACTGAAAAAAGAACAATGAAAGATCTTAAATGCTAACATTGTATGTAAGTTTATGCTAAAAACAGTACCAAACTTTTCAATAAAAGTATCGAATAACAGCTCATCACTCCTAATGTTGCAAAGACGAACCTGTTAAAAGGAAACCTTCGTACATTTCAATGAAACTTGGGGACATAAAAGTTTGTACAAGTATATTACTCTTGGTTCAAAGTAGGTCCGACTACTAGACTAAGACAATAATAAGGGAACTGAGTTTGGATAAGGTAATGTAATGATTAGAGGTCACAAAAGACAATGTAGTCGATCTGCAAATTTCAAACTGAATCTAATCTAAATTTCCGTCCGACCGTCTGATGTTGAAAGCTATAACTCTGATTGTCAATGAGTTTCTTTGATTCCAAAGCAGCCAGCCAAAAATAAATTTTACTAAAATTAAAAATTAATTATCTAATTTGTTTTCGAATAACTTTTTTACTAAAAAAGGAATCGATTTTGAACGATAGAAATCATCATTTTGACCTACGAGATCCATTGCTCGTATTTTTGCCCACAAATGTCAATTATGATTGACGTATAACGTCATTTGCACAAATTATAAATAGAGTGGAGGGACCTTTAGTTTCAAGCCGACTCCGAACGGCGGATATTTTTTATGATTTTTTTTTCTTCTTTTTGATGTTTCATCGATATTAGAAACTACGCTCTCTCTGAATTCCGAATGGTAGTCACGCTCCAACCCATTCGACTACAGCAGCCACCTTATGCCATTTATAAACAAGAAAAATAGCAAAGTACTCTAAATACTACCTTAGGGGACTCCAGATGACTCGATAAACGAATAAAATGTGCCAAACCAGTTGATTCCACGCTATTCGGTATACGCAATTGAGAACCTCTCAGACCGCAGTCGAGCTGCGCGTATATACCTACGTAATGAATTAACTCTTTTATTTTTTGAAGTGAAAACTTCTTTAGAATCGTTGGGAGTGATTTGAGAAAAAGTGAAACGAAAAAGCGACACCAAAAAAAAAGAAGAAAAAAGATATACGTATATATATGTATGTATAGAAAATGCTTCATTACCAGGCACACAGAAGGATGGCATAAGCAAATTTAAATTTGTAAATTTATATATGTAAGTATATATGTGGATATATGTATATATGTTGTGTGTATGTACATATGTATGTGCCTCGCCACAGCAAAACATACGGTAAAATTTCTCAAGAAATCCAGCGCGCATTCATAGGCACAGCGCACATTCATAGGCACAGCATTGCATGTACAGTAGGGCGGGTCGATTTAAAAATCGCTCATTGCTCTATGAAAATCGTATTCTAGGGATCAAAATAAGAAACTTTGCCGAAGGAACCATTCCTCTAAAACGAATTCTGATGTCCCCCAATTTCAAAATATCACCATTTTTGGCCTTTACATGAAAAAATCAGCTAAATGGCTATGTTTTTTCTTTATTTTTATTTATTTATAATATTATCTATTTTTTCTCTTAAGAAATTTATTTAGTCAGAACATATGTAAATGAATGAATGTGAGTTATAGAAAAGAAACTAAAAAGTTCGACCCATATTGGGGGACATCAGAAATCGTTTTAGAGGTATGGTTCCTTCGGCAAAATTTCTTATTCTGATCCCTAGAATATGATTTTCACACAGCAATGGGCGATTTTTTTGCCTTCCCACAAATCGACCCGGCTTAATGTACAGTAACCTTGAACAGGCTGCTGCGGTTGTCGAGCATTTAGAAACATATATTTACATACATATATGGGTGCAAACATATTTACGGAGCCGCGGGCACTCGACTTGACAAAAATTGAATATTGGCAAATAATTCTACGCGAAATATTCCAATATTGACTATTTTCGAATTGTCGAGAAAATTAGCATATGGGCGGCTCGTTTTATGAATGAAAGTACTTGCTCTTAGAACTATGAGCTCGAATTTATAAATCAATTTTTTGATGATGAGTTTTTGTTGCACAGTACAATAGTTGAAACTGTTCGGCGCCGCCGCGACTGTTCAGCGCTATGGCACCTAGGATGATGGCCGCTACGCCTGCGCCTATTAATGCATTTTGTTCTTGTAGTCGCTAGGCATAGAATTTTAGCTTTGGACGACATACGCATTTACAGGAATAAAGTGAGTGGCCTGTGTGTGCGGTTGTATGTAGATGCATATGTGTATATTAATAAGCATTGTTTTGCTGGAAGTTCAGAACACAAATATGTATGTACGTACATAGGCTAGGCCATAGTATAGCACACATACATATGTATAAAAAATTCAAACCAAGCGTCCTACGAATGTTTGCGTGTATGTTAGTACGTCTGTGTATTATACGCGTTACGACGCTCATAATAGCAAACGTGTGTGCTGTATTGCGTCCGTATTTTTATATTCGTAAATATTTTAATTTTTAAATATTTACCGCAATTATGCCGAAAAATAATGCAGAAAAGTGTCGTGAATTTCGACAGAAAAAAACAACAATTGACACGGTATTTCAAAGATATGTTGACAACATCGAAACCAAAGCATTTGTATCATATTTTAGCTATCATAAGCCACTCATATCATTTGTTGAAATTGAAAACATTGAGGATGAATAAAATATGAACTTTATAGCAATATTATAGTGAACCTATAATTATCCCGCTCCTAATGCTGCCTTCGTCTCATTCTCTCCCAGTTTGTTTTACGGAACGTTTCACTTCTATCGCGTCTAACCATTAGACTGGCTTTTTTTTTTTATTTATTGATAGACTATAATTATAACTAACATCCATAACACTACACCCAGCAGAAAACTAATAAGTAATTTTCAATTAACAAAACCCAAGTTAGGTTAGGTTAGGTTGACCTGCCTAGCTGAAAGTCATCATATAGAGCTATTGGTTCTTAATGTTACCAGATGTAACTAGACCTTTACGTTTATTTTGATTAGATATCTTGTAATGCGTCTAAGTCTTTTGCGAATCTAGAGACAGAGAGACATTCTATCCTCTCATATTGTAGTGCTTCTAAGTATTTCAATCTGGTTCTAGGTTCTAGCTAACGCAAGGCAAGACCATGGATTGCAAAATCTGCAGCTATGGTTGTTTGTAATTGCCATTTTGTATGCGTGTGCCGCTACTTGTGGCCTGTCAGTATACCTACGATAGTTCTGCTTTCTTTTCTAGACAGGGCCAGTAAAAATCTAGCGGATTTATCTGCATTCTGTGTGCACATTTTTTTTTTTTTTTTTTAACTTTATTTTGTATTCTGTCGATACTTACAATTCTTAGAAGACATTTTACAAATATTTGGTTACATTTAAGAGTGGCTTTGATTTTAGTATTATAGGAATATTTCCAGTGAAATATCCTTTCTAATAAATAAATTCAATATTTTATAGATGGCTCTTGGACGAGCTGAATTGGTGTTTTTCTTTTCAACCTTAAAAAGACACATGATGGTGACATGAGGGTAGAGGCCAGTTCATTTGGGTGTGATTGAAGTCGATTTCGGTATTTACTGGTTACATTTTGTATTTCCTCTTTTATGGAAGGGATGTCTAAGTCCCGATGAATTTGGGCATTTGTCATGTACCACGGAGCGTTGACTAGAGTCTTGAATTTGACGCAGTACCCCACAGTTGGTTGCCGTAAGTCCAGACTGGTTTTATCACAGATTTGTAGAGAATAAGTTTGTTGTCCATTGAGAGGGTGGATTTGTGGTTTAGCCGCCAGTACATATTACGAAATATTAAACCTAGAGCTTTCCTTTGTGCAAAGATATGCGTTTTCCACGTAAGTCGTTTATCCAAACGAATGCCTAGATATTTAGCACTATCACATTGCGGAATTGGAATACGGTTTAAGTTGATTTGTGAGCAGGTGGTTCTTTTTGTGGTAAAGGTTACGTGTTGAGATTTATGTTCGTTTACTTTCAACCGCCAGCTCCGGAGCCATTTGGAGATTTTATTTGTGCTTATTTGGAGCATATAAGAGGCTTCTACGGGGTCCACTGCTGTCGCCATAATAGCAGTGTCATCGGCAAAAGTGCCAGTTAGTACACCTTTTGTGGTTGGCAGATCGTGTGTAAAAATTAAGTACAGGATTGGACCTAATATACCGCCTTGTGGGACCCCAGCTTTAATTTGTTGGAAATTGGAAATTTCATTTTCGTAATTTACGTAGAACATTCGTTGGTTTAGATATGATTTAAGGAGCAAATAGGCATTTAGTGGTAATTTCTTTTTTATTTTAAAGAGTGGGCCTTGGTACCACACTCGGTCGAAGGCTTGTGATATGTCCAAGAAATTTAATGGTCGAAACTTGTATTTTTTGTCACCAAAGTACCACTGTGCGCCGTTGAAGTAGTTGTTGGCGATGTCATGCGCCTTCGCTATTTCTGTTGCATGAAGGATGTGTAGTCACGCATTTAAATGTGGCATTACACATGTTTCCATATGCTTAGAATGGGTGGGTGAGGTAGTAGACGGTAGTTCATTACCAAAGTCAATGGTGCCTACGTTACCGAGGTAGACTGTGCATACCGCAACCGATAACCCTTCAAATCAATAAGTTTTTAATTTTTGGAAAATAAATATATTTGTTAAACTATAGCCCATTTATCCAGCTAATAATATTAAAAAATACTTTCTTAATTTTACGTTATTCGTTGCAATGTAATTTATATAAAAATGCAAAATGATTAATCGAATATTGATTTTGAATAACTTTTTTACTAATTAAAAATAAATGACTTAGGGTGTTGTAAATTCATTGATTTTATGTTTGTATAGTGCAGCTGTTTATATATGTCTAAATATGAGGAGCCAGACTTTTTGAACCACGAGCTGTATGAGCTCTATGACGATGTGGATAATAACATAACTAAGGGCATCAATATTCAGCGCTGGCGCCGGCTGAGCAGCGACGAGCATATGGATGCAGAAGCTGGCCAACAAAGAATGTGCTAAGATCGCAAGCTAGTGGACAACGACGTACTGACCTTGGCTTGGTGTAACAAATTGGAGAACGCATGCAAAGCAGAGACGCCTGGCGAGACTTGTTTGCAGTCGGAATTAATGCGGTAAGAGGTTGTGATCCTTGAGCAGACCATATACATAAGTAAATAAGTAAGTAGCTCCCACATTTAAATACAGTGGACGCTTCATGGAGGTTCAAAGAAGAGTTAATCATCATAATCATACTCCTATCGCAATGGCAACAAAGATTACATGCAATTTGAAATATTAATATTATTAATCTAACCACTTTAAAATAGATTCTCCAATCCAAAGAACGCCATAACTATATTGTTAAAGATAATGGACATTTTCTTCTGTGGATTCTGAAATGAGATAACTGACCATTGGTTAGAGTGTTCCAGTTTGGATCGGGCTTCCTTAGACTCGCAAGCAGATGTAGCACTCCCTACTTCCGGCACCGAGCTCACAGGAGAAAATGCTTAAATATTTCACACAGTTAAGATTGGCAAAATCCAATCAACCAATCTTGTATATACACATCCACATATTCATTTTAACTATGGAACTTCGTTAATTAAAATTTGCTGTGGTCCAGTTATTCTTCGAAAATACTTATGTTTACAAAGAAGTGAGTTACAAACAAGAATTAAAAGTAAAGAAATTCCTATTTTCGGTAGAGTAAAAAGTTCTCAATGTATATTCAATTTATTTCAATAATCAAATGAACAAGCACCAAACTTTACGGGAGCTTTTTATGAAGCGTAACGTCTTATTTAAATTATCGTTCCGTATCATGACATCCGATCCACCAAAGACATATGCGTACAATATTCCATACCTTTCATACCACCTAAGAAATAATTTTCTCATATTTTGGTTTTCTCTAATGGTTGTCGCAAAGTATCGGCCGAATTGCCAAATAAAAGTAATAAGAAAATTCGCTGTAACAATAATAAACAAAAAATTTATAAAAAATTTGCTTTAATACAACTATAAAACTATAACTGGACTTACCTCCTGAATGCGTCCTTGGCACAAAAGTAATTATACCACCAACCCCGTCTTTGCTTTCTTGCACAATGACCATCGGTAGAAAACTCAAAGTTTTTTATTTTTGAAAAATATTTTGCACCCGGATCTCCTCTGCCATTTTCCAAAACATCTACAGCATAATTGGATCTCTCACCCTCGATAGAAAACTTATCATAGTAAAAGAATCGCTCCGACTCAAAATCAACACCAACTAGTAAAGCGTGAGGTGAAGTCTTTGTCATGACATTCAAGCGATCTAATCCAATAAAATAATCATTGTTCGCATTTCCAAAGCCAGCTTGGTATTCATACCAGGTTTTTTCCAAGGTACCATTATCGCTGTGCTCATTTCGTAGTATTACAGTCCACGGATAGCAATCTTTTGGGTCTTCTGGTAAACACTTAGTCAGGCAATATACATTGAACGGCGGAAAGCCCGATAATTGTAATTCGTAAATGCCATCCTTATATCGCACGCCATTCTTCATCTTCGCCTCCGTACAATCACGTATGGCGGATAGCTTGCGCTCAGCTTTTCTAAAATACATACATACATTAGCGCATAATAAATATTATATTGAAATTAATGAAATAAAAATTTATACATAAATTATTTTGAGGAAAATTTCGTGGCGAACTGGAACATATTTTTTTTTCATTTGTTCCAAATGTCCTGAATGGGTTGTATTCAATGTATAGCAACCCGAGAGATTATCAAAAAGTATGCGTGGATTAGAGATAGACTAAAAACGCTATGTTTGAACCCCACAAAACTCCTTCTCTTTATTACAGTTATAAGACTATCTTTAGCAGAACTGGGGATTAATACCAAAAGTAATATAAGCAAGCATATTTTGTTCTTCAAAGGCAGTAAACATTATCTTGTTAGCTCCTATTGAGATCTTCACCGGAAAGAAGTGTCAATGCGGAGAACTGGACTCATCAGGTACGGGTCGACCACAAATAATATCCGAAAGATAGACATATCCAAATACTATATGAGCCCATAAAGAACTCATTTCTATATTGGCGGGTACACGGTGGACCACGATGCTGAAATAGGTATTTATTCCGAATAAGCAAATCAATGCGGGATCAAGCGAGCATTTTCCATGCAGCAATACTAGGTAATTGCCTTTAATAAATTTAGAAAGGGCATGCATAGAAATGAACGATTTGTACATTCTGAATTCAGGCAAATCCGAGGTAGTAGGAAAAGGTAAAATGAAATTATATTTAGTGTACCTTTCGATGAGCACCGAAGAGAGATGAGAATGAGAGAGTGAATGAATTGACTAATGCTGAAAACAGTGACCGACGTACGTAATCCCTTACCGCAGCCCCTAACGAGCACAAAACTGAGCAAAACTCATCCCGTAGAGAACAACTGCGTTCTTTTAGTTACATATTAACACAATACATCGGTTTGAGTGTGTATGTGTTTGGTTGTATCTACACAATGTTGCCATTGATACTTTTGCCTACACACATTTTCACACATCCACGTTATCAGTTACAATTTTTCATTGTTTAATAAACCAACGCCAAAACCGACAAATGCCAATAGTTCATTTATCTATAATTAAAATTATTCAACAGTGTTTTAATAAAAATTATAATTTTTCTAAGTTTATTTTGCAAATGATTTCGAAATGTACTGCTTGGCAACACTGTGTGGTGAGAGAGCAATCAGCTGACAGGGTTCTACGGGAATTTTCAAAAATCGTGAAATAAAATCTACGATACTACGATACCGAAAGAAGTAATTTTTCATTTACATGGGGTTCTCATTAGTTTAATCGCACCAGCTGACAGGATACTGCGTTTACGTCGATCACTGCTTCCAGCATAAGGCGGTTGCTTGCTGGACGTTGATATTTCTAGTTGCCTATTTTATATGATCTAAAAAATGTTCACTAAAGCAATTCGCGCCATACTTACTCGGCTAAACGCTTCCTATTTATTTCCATAAGAGTTTTTTCACTAAAAGAAAAACATAAAGATATGAAATTAATGACGAAACCATTTCAATATTCACAAATTCAATGAGTCACCAAGAATGAGAAAAACCAATTCATGAATAATAAATGTACCCACGTGAACACTTAAAAAATTTCGACTCTTCTGGTTAAAATTATTCGGTACGCATAACAGAATGCCTTTAAGTGTATTTTTTTTTTGTTTTTTTTTTTTAATGTATGCTTTCAAGCTGGATGAGCTTGACATTCTTACATGCCCCTTTAATATGCCAATTAAAAAGTTTTGTTTACATTTTCCAAAAATTTTTTTCATACTCACTCTTGTTGAAGATTAGCAGTAGACTGCAATTTGCTCTCAAGTTCCGCTAAGCGCTTCTCATAATTTTCCATAACAATTTGGACTCTAAAAACACAAAGAGACAATGATGATGTCAAAACTATTCAAAATCGAGTTTCATTTTACAATTCGAATTCAACACAATTTTTGAATGCGACTACATTATCCGGTAGATTATCCGAGAGATTATCAAAAAGTATGCGTGGACTAGAGATAGACTAAAAAGTACGCTATGTTTGAACCCCTCAAAACTTCTTCTCTCTATTGCAGTTATAAAACTATCTTTGACAGAACTGGGCATTAATACCAAAAGTAATATAAACAACCAAATTTTGTTCTTCAAAGGCAGTAAACATTATCCTGTTAGCTCCTGTTGATCTTCACCGGAAAGAAGAGTCAATACGCACGGAAGACAGTCTCAGTCAGTCAGACTTGTGAAGAACTGGACCCTTCGGGCACGGCTCGGCCACAAATAATATACAAAAGATAGACATATCCACATACTATATGAGCCCATAAAGAAGTCATCCCTATATTGGCGGGTACAAGATGACCCACGGTGCTGGAATAGCAAGAAGCAAACCAATGTGACTAGGAGATCAAGCGAGCATTTTCCATGCAGCAATATTAGGTAATTACCTTAAATCAATTTAGAAAGGGCATGCACAGAAATGAAAGAGTTATACATTCTGAATTCAGGCAACACTATTAGTAATGTCATCACTGTAATCGAATCGGAGGTAGTAGGAATAGGTAAAATGAAATTATATTTAGTGTACCTTTCGATTATCAAGTCCTTTTTTGGGTTCCCGGTCAGGTGAGCATCGGAGATGGGGATGCTTTCAAGCTGGATGAGCTTGACATTCTTACATGCCCGTTTAATATGCCAATTAAAACATTTTGTTTACATTTTCCAAATTTTTTTTCATACTCACTCTTGTTGAAGATTCGCAGTAGACCGCACTTTGCTCTCAAGTTCCGCTAAGCGCTTCTCATATTTTTCCATAACAATTTGGACTCTAAAAACACAAGGAGACAATGTTGGTGTCAAAACTATGCTAAATCGAGTTTCATTTTACAATTCGAATTCAACACAATTTTTGAATGCGACTACATTATCCGGTAGTTAACATAGATATGTATGTAACGGATCACCAATTTATGAATAACTAGCAAACCCGGCCCGCTTCGCTGGGCACAGTAAAATAGAATAGATATGGTTTAGAACAGAAAAGATATGGTTTTCATATTATTTATTTCTTTATTCAAGCGATTTGGCATAAACAATATTTTTTGTTTTTCTATTTGTTTTTGAGTAAATATAAAATATAAAGCGTTCTTTTGAACCAGCCATAATGTCGTTTACTTTTTTAACGCTTGGGGCGGAACTGAACTGTCAAATTGACAGTGTGAGTTACAATGTGTCAATACTTCTTTCTGATTTGGATGCCATAAGGGGAAGACGTAAGTGCAAAGTGTAAACATTTTTTGTGAATGTTTTGGAGTGGATTTTGGAATAGTGAATAATTTCTTACGAAATCTGAGAATTTAATGTGAAATCCGAATGTTCAAATGAAATTATGTGTTCGTGGAAAAAAAAATTTGTTTCGTTTTTTTTTTTTGAAAAATATAAATGGATAATGGTTAAAAAAGCTCCAATGCTTAATAAAACATACTATAAATTGAAACGAAAAATTCATAGATGATCAGGAAAAAAGACGATTGTTTCTTAGTTATTAATTTGCGTTGATTTGAAATTTAAAAACAATCTATATTATGATTTTCAATTTATATTTTATATTTACTCAAAAACAAATAGAAAAACCAAAAATATTGTTTATGCCAAAGCGCTTGAAAAAGGATAAAGAAATAAATAATATGAAAACCATATCTTTTCTGTTCTAAACCATATCTATTCTATTTTACTGTGCCCAGCGAAGCGGGCCGGGTTCGCTAGTTTTATATATTATATAAGATAAATACGAGATTTGTTAAAAAAGTAAGGTGAATTTTTAAATTTCGCGGACTACGTACATTCGAATTTCGATGATTATTTTTTTATATTGGTACACTCGTCTCGAAGATATGTTCACGGTTTTAGCAAAAGCATGTTTAGTTTAGTTGTAAGAGGCATACATAAGACAAGTGCGTTGCGTGTTCGGCGATTTTTTGCTAACGACTCTTGGTTCTCCTGGACTCTTCCATTGGGACGATTGGGCTTTGGTTTCGCGGTCATAACCATATGCCCATAATTCGTCACCAGTTATCAACCTTTTAAACACATCTGGATCATCGTTGATGTCATTCAACAATTCCTGAATTCAGCAATTTCGGAACGAACGAATGCAGACATCCTCAGCTACTTCTCTAATTTTGATTCGACGATTCTCCATAACAATTTTCTTCACTTCCTCAACATTTTTATCTATTGTTGATGTGCTGGGGTGTCCAGAGCGAGTGTCGTCATTCCATCTTCTCGACATCCTGTGTATAGCTTGTACCACTTATAAGCATTTTTTTTGACTCAAAGTACTCTCACCGTATGCCACTGTAAACATTTCATTTGCTTTTGAGCACTTAATTCTATTTTTTTACTTAAAATTTGATGCGACTTCTTTGATCCATTTTTTTATCTCGCAGAAAATCGCAGAACACGCAAAGCACTTGTCTTATTTATTCCTCTCACAAACAAATTTGCTAAAATCGTGAACATATCTTCGAATGCCCTTCTTCTTCTTTTTTTTCTTGAGGAATGCTGCAGGGTCATGATAAACGACTTCTTACTGTTGGAATTGAATGAATGGGGCTTGGAAGAAAATGTATCCATTATTTTCGCGTAACAGTTTTTGTGCAAATAGTTTAAAACTGTTTTATGGTCGATCTTTAGCTCCTGAGCGATGCTACGACTACTAATATGCCGGTCAACTTCGGTTATTTCTGTAAATTTTTCGAGATTATCGACATTTCCTTTAACATCAAAAATGCCTTAACGGAATCGACGAAACCAAAAGTGCAGGTAATTGGTTGTTATAAACTGTAAAATATACCGAATTTTCTCTTTGTTGACTTCGATTGTTAACACCCTGTAACTTACAACTGAATGGACAAAAATAAAGCAGCAAATGTACTTTTTAAGTTTGGAATGTCACTTGAACAACGAATATAACTTAAAATTGTTTGATCAATGCTTTACCAGATATCGATCACTACAGCCATTTACCGAGAAAATAATGGATTTCATTTTCCCCAAGCTATTATTTCGATATCATAATCTGTACACTGAATGCCATTTAGTTGTAAAATTTCCAACTCAACTTTTCGATTCACTTATATGTATATGCCGATCACTGTCGGATAATTATAATGACCGAAAATATACGAAATTTTTAAAAGTTTTCGAAATCACAAATAGTCACAAATCAACCAGTGCCTTCCAGTTCTTCTGTTCTTGAGCGAAATCAATAGCTTTCAAGTGCAAAACACTGTTAAAGAAGAATCTCGAGTTCAAGTATAAGGGCTTTTAGACCAAGTAATTTCTGAGATAAATGCTGTAGTCCAACTGTGTTACAATCACATCCCACTCAACTCTTCTACTTCAATATTTTAACACCAAAATGCTTAGTATCCGCAGCCTTAATAATAGGACCAATACTTATGTAATATTTCTTAAAAGGGTGACTAACCTTTGTAGCGCATCCTCCGTGTCTTTTTGCTGTCTTCGAATTGTTTCGACTGATTTTATTAAAGCTTCTATTTCATTTCCTGCATCTGAGTAATCTATTAAAGGAGGATCCAAACATCCTTCATCTTTAGAAGACTCCTCGTTTACCTCGACAGCGCCAATACTATTCGCGAGCCACAGGAGAAATACTTCAAAGTAGCACAGGCGCAGAATTTGTTTGTTCATTTCACAGCGTCCTCGGGTATCAGACTGTTTGCATAGTCTTGTCAACTACGAATAAGAAGAAATGCGAATTCTTGGCATTATAAATTCTCTTATCAGCAAGAAATTTGGAATTTTGGTGCAGTTTGCGATGACCTTATTGTTATTTGTGAACAAGATAATTCTTATTTATTATAAAGTTCTGAGAATACATTTTGTATTGCGTCATATAAAATATATTATATATGTATATATGTATGTGTAATGTAAAATATGCATGGACAAGTTTTAATAAATAATGGCCCGCAAATTAACTGTTTTATATAACAACATGATTATAATATAATTAGAAAATTTGAAAAAAGAAAATGAACCCTATATTTCAAAGCAGTAGTCTATGGTAATTCTGAGGAAAACTTTGAAGAGCTGCAGTTATGAATTAATTACAAATTACTTCGACTTACCTGATGCGACTAGCATTTTTTCAACAGAATTTAGTGTGAGAAATAGGTTATGCTAACTGATATGGTACACCAAAATGCTCAGAATGCACTTCTACATTCACTTGACCCAATTTTCTAAGCACTTTGCCATTCAGAAGTGTATACCTGCTAAACGAGCAGTTTAAAGGCTTCAGCAGTTGCTTCAGGCTTTGAAAAATGTTAGCATTGCATTTTGTTTTTAATTTTCGGGGGAAAAAAGTTATTGGGTGGCAAATTAGGGCTGTAAGATCGTTGACCCTTTAATTGAAAATTTTGAGTACTCAAAAACTCTCTTGTGTGAGCCGATATATGAGAGCTCGTATTGTGTTAGTGAAGAATGGTTCTTCTTCGGGGGTTGATGTCATGAATGCTCCGCAAAGTTCTGGTAAATAAATCGTTGTATAGCAATCTGAATTGACTGTTTTCAATTTTTGTAGAGGTACAGTTGTGATAAGACCAGATTTTCCAAAAAACAAGCGACTATTCGACCATTTGCTTTAAGGTGTTTTTTCCACGAACAACTTTTGTGGGATTAAGCTTGTCTTGGAACGCTCACACTGTCGATTGCTGTTTGTAGTTTGATGTTTCATATACCAAAGTGCATATTCAGTTACGATGGCACAAATGTGCTTCGACCAACTCATCGAATTTCGTCAATACTTCTTTACATCAATCGATGTGAGTGCTTTGGGTAATTGCCAAATTATGTCGTATCTAATGAGAACAAATCTACTTACCACCAAATGCTCACACAATATTGGATGTAAGCTGATCCTACTAATGTTGAAGGATGTCTCTATCTCTGGATAAATCAAATGACGATCTTGCGTTATGAATTGTCGCACTGCATCGATTACTTCTGGCACAGCAAGGATTGACGGCCATGTTGGAACTCGCTATACCAGCTTTTCACAGTTACTACGTGTGGTGCTTCAATGCCAGAAGTCAAAATATGTTGTGCAATGCACTCCTCTCTCGGTAAGCCACCTCAAAATTAGTAATAGATCATCGCAGAAAAATTTTAACGATTAGTTCCTTCTTTTGGATGAGATGAATTTTTCAACTCACTGAAAAAAGAACAATGAAAGATCTTAAATGCTAACATTGTATGTAAGTTTATGCTAAAAACAGTACCAAACTTTTCAATAAAAGTATCGAATAACAGCTCATCACTCCTAATGTTGCAAAGACGAACCTGTTAAAAGGAAACCTTCGTACATTTCAATGAAACTTGGGGACATAAAAGTTTGTACAAGTATATTACTCTTGGTTCAAGGTAGGTCCGAACTGCTCATATAACGGTAATTCCCAAAAAAGCAAGAAACGTGATAGCTCGACTACAAATGCAGAAAATGGCTAAATGTGGCCAGTGTTGCCAACGCCAATAAATCTGAGTCGCTAGGGCCAATATCAAAAGTCGCTAGAAAGTCGCTAACTCCATTAGGGGCGGATCCTAAATTTAATTCTGAGAGGTGCACTAGAGGCCAGCTGCGGACTTAAAATTTTTAGATGAATAATAATTAAACCAGTAATACCTACTCTACTGAAATTTGAGATCAACGGAAGTTAGTTTCAATCTCCTGAAATACTGGTTTTTTTTATTATGATTCGATAAATCTACTAAATTTTCTAACGCTATGTTAATTTGTGTCTGAAAAACATTTGCGTCTTTAAAATATTATTGGAAAGCATGAGTGATTCAAAAATGTTGAAAAAGCTATTTACGAAGTTGATCCAGTACTGGATTCAAATGGAAATTTGAAAATTTATAAAATTAATAATATTAACTATTACGCTTTTATAATAAAACCAGGCAAATCATACAACAATTTTACTATATTATTATTAATTAAAGTCTTGAAATGGATTTATAAAATATATTTAAGCATAGTAAAAAAAAGTGGCATAAAAAAGCTACGCTTTAAGGGGGAACACCACTGTGACAGCCAAAGAAATAAGTGATTTTTTTTTGGCAATTTGTGGATCGGATTTTTTTTATTTTATTAAGTGTCCATTAAAGACTGTCATCCTAAATTTTTATGGAAAAATATTAATTTATAAATTTAAAATTTCAATTATAGATCGACAATTTATCGACGATAACACACCAATAGGCAGTGCTTTATGTTATCTATAGTCAGTAAATTGTTACTCTAGAGTATGGAAGGTAAAGGGCATTCACGGATAATCAAGTTGACAGAAAAGTATCTATTGCCTAAAACGGTTTTGATTTGCTCTCCAAAAGTCGCCTGATAAGTCGCTAAATCATTTTTGTCGTCAAAACTTTTTTTTTGTCGCCAAGACTCAAGCAAAAGTCGTCAATTCTAGCGACAAAGTCGCTAAATTGGCAACACTGAATGTGGCAAACACATAAAATGGAATACGAGGACTGTAAAATTTCGAGAAATTGGCGATGCCACGTTGGCTACCTATAGATATTACGAAGGTCGAATAAAAACCATTTTTTATGACTACTAGACTAAGGCAATAATAAGGGAACTGGGTTTGGATAAGGTAATGTAAAGATTAGAGGTCACAAAAGACAATGTAGTCGATCTGCAAATTTCAAACTGAATCTAATCTAAATTTCCGTCCGACCGTCTGATGTTGTAAGCTGTAACTCTGATTGCCAATGAGTTTCTTTGATTCCAAAGAAGCCAGCCAAAATTAAATTTTACTAAAATTAAAAATTAATTATCTAATTTGTTTTCGAATAACTTTTTTACTAAAAAAGTTTTTTACTAAAAAAGGAAACGATTTTGAACGATAGAAATCATCATTTTGGCCTACGAGATCCATTGCTCGTATTTTTGCTCACAAATGTCAATTATGATTGACGTATGACGTCATTTGCACAAATTATAAATAGAGTGATTAATTTTGCGCCACATTCTAAATAAATGTTGTACCTGATATGTTTTCATTTGAAAAAGAAGTTTATTTATTTAAGTAATTAGTCAACAAAAGTCCCAAAGGTTTGTAAATAGTATTGAATTCTATAAGGGCTTTCAAGATGGGTGCAGAGTTCTTACAAAGCCAATATGGAGAAAGTCTTAATTACGAAGGAATGAATTTTACGGAATGTAAAGGAATGGATTTTAAGGTCGTCAGCAGAAGTGTTTGGCCGAGCTATTTGTGGCGTGCGTCTTGATGTTGTTCCATAAATGGAGGGACCTTTAGTTTCAAGCCGACTCCGAACGGCGGATATTTTTTATGATGTGCTTTTCATGGCAGAAATACACTCGGAGGTTTGCCATTGCCTGCCGACTGCTATTAGAAAAACACTTTTTCTTCTTTTTGATGTTTCATCGATATTAGAAACTACGCTCTCTCTGAATTCCGAATGGTAGTCACGCTCCAACCCATTCGACTACAGCAGCCACCTTATGCCATTTATAAACAAGAAAAATAGCAAAGTACTCTAAATACTACCTTAGGGGACTCCAGATGACTCGATAAACGAATATGACTTATGATTGCCAACAATACGATTCAAAAGATAGGACTCCACACAACGGTGAAAATCAACTGGAGAAGATAAGAAAGCGAAAAAATTGCTTAAGGGGTTACGTGGGTTTTGTGGTTTCAAAAAATCAATTTTTTTTTGGCTTATTAATTTCTACAACATCTCAAGAATATTATCCTAATTTTCAAGTCGATCCGAATAATAGGGTCGGAGATACAGCCTTTGGAAGGTGTGCGCTCCAAGCCACTTTTATTGTTACTCAAAACTTTAAACGCGTTTTTCTCCGAACCATCAAAATCTGTTTGTGAAGAGTTCTTCAATGTAGCAATACCTTTGGCAGTATCATCCGAAGTTAACAAAATAAAGCCAAAGTCAACAGACGAATTCGCAGCATACTCAAATTCACAACCCCTAACAGACTGAGGGAAACAGTTGTTTAAAAAAAGCGGCGAAGAGGTTAGCCGCTTCATTAGCAGAATCCACGCTTTTATCATTGAAAAATAACGCAGATAGAATGCTAGAGCACTTGTTTTAGATTTCATGAAACTCCAAAGGTTTTTCTGAAATTTATTTTTTTATTCCTCTTTTTATATTTATGTACTGATATATATGTACTCGAATTATGTAGATATGTAGCTTAATTATCGCAATTATGTTTTAACGCTATTTTGACTTCTATTCAATAAAAGAGCGTTAACCCATTCAATTATTCCGACATACCTATATCAATCATTTTGTCACATTGCCAATGTGTGTTGTTTTGACATTTAACCAGATCTTCTGTTGTTTGATATGACTTTGGTACAAGCTTCTTTACACGCTTGTTTCAACCAAATTGAGTGTGACGTGCAACACTTTTGTCATTCGACATTATTTTTTTCTTCTCTTTTCGCCAAATTACCATCTAAGCTGAGAAACACGCAACCACAACAAATAATAGGCGCTACAGCTTTTATTTTTTTTTTTTTTTGTAATGAAAATCACTGATTCAACAGCATTTAGCGTTTGATTTCCAGATTCAGATGAAATCACAAAGTAAATTTTTTTAGTAACTAAATTTATTACCCCTCTTCTCTTTTTTATTAATGGGTAAATTTAAGATACAAAATAAATTAATGTAAAGCTAATGATTGAAATCAAATGTGAAAAGCAATGATTAAGCACTTTCGAAAAAATTAATTAAAATTTTTCTTCTTCTTGAACTGCCTATTAGTTCATGAATGCTGCGGTCACATTTATTAATTTAAGTACAAACATACACTCGTACTACGTTTAAATCAACCTGCCGCTTTTTTTTTTAACTGTATGAGAACTATGGATATCGGTAACTATGGTTTGACAGCTGAGAATGGCAACTGTGTTGACATTTCTGTTCAGGTACGGCGGCCGCCGTAGCCGAATGGGTTGGTGCGTGACTACCATTCGGAATTCACAGAGAGAACGTAGGTTCGAATCTCGGTGAAATACCAAAATTAAGAAAAAAAGTTGTTTCCAATAGCGGTCACCCCTCGGCAGGTAATGGCAAACCTCCGAGTGTATTTCTGCCATGAAAAAGCTCCTCATCAAAAAATATCTGCCATTCGGAGTCGGTTAGAAACTTTAGGTCCCTCCATTTATGGAACAACATCAAGGCGCACACCACAAATAGGAGGAGAAGCTCGGCCAAACACCCAAAAAGAGTGTGCGCGCCAATTATATATATATATAATATATATATATATATATATATATATATATATGTATATGTTAAGCTAATGTACAATAATTTAGTAATTACTAGCAAAAAAAAACGATGCAAAATCAGCACTAGAGGAATTGAAAAACAAATTTAAATCTGCACATGCGCTAGAAATCGGAGCATTCATCCCGTAATTGGTTCTCCCAATTTTAAAGGTTTCGCACTGTCGGAGTTTCTTATTAGGAATATAAAATTGAATTTTACTTAAAAGGGAAGGGCAACCAATAGTTCCAGAAATGATACGAATAATAAATAAGCACGATAGAATAGAACACTGGCACAATTACGTTCTGGATATTGTAGCAGGTTAAACTCCTACTTATCCAGAATCGACCCCTACATACCAAACATACATATGCCCGGCATGTGACCCCGCACGACACTAACCACCTTTTCACATGCCCTCTAAAACCGACTCATCTAACACCCCTCTTCCTCTGGACCCAACCCGTCGAAACAGCATGTTTCCTGGGCCTACCTTTAGATGAGCTAGACGAAGACCTATTTCGTACGGTCTTCAAATAACAGTGACATACTCTAATCTTGATCTAAAAAAGGCTCAATACAATGTTTTGAGAGTGTGTGGGTTAGCAAATGCAGAACAATTTCGGCGTAGGTAAACTCTCCGAAATGCGGAATGCTGCTGAAGTGAGAGTCCGTGGCCGGACATAAATTCGAGTCATTCCAGTAACGTAGAACCGACTGCCTTGGCAACGTCACACTTTTCAATGGAAATCTCAGCTAGCACCTAAGAGCACTCAAGTTTACCAAGCCTTCCAACATAAATAGAGGTCCCCGTATTTTTATTTGCAAATGTAGAGCAATCAAAGTGGCAGCAGCGGCACTTGTCGTAGCGTTACTTTGTTTTTATACTTACATATATTATGGTTATTTTATTTGTATATATTTATTTTTCTGTCCACTTGAGACTTTATTCAACTTTTGCTTTGTAATTGACAAGGTCAATTATTTGTATGTGTAGTCAGCCTAGTAATTCGTAATAAATTTAGACTATAAAGTAGGCTAGGAATTGGCAGTTAACAAGCAGTAACTGGTTGTCAGGCAAAAGCAAAGACAAATCAAAAAACCAAAAAGAAAAAAGAAAATAAATACACGCGCAACCAAAACTTCAAATAAAAATGTCATGTCCAACGCATGCGCAGACTACCAGCCAATCAACTAAACGCGCCGAACTGCCTAATTTTTTGTGAGAAATCGTGCGTACGGCCATTCACGCCTTCCACTTAATTTTCAAACGCCAATTGAAAAGACACCACCAACATTTCTCTGTCTAAAATTGGTCGATTGTACGAAAAAAATCTGAAACGGATAAAAAGCAGTGGAGCAAATAAAAATTACATTTATTCGCAAGTTTAAACCAGCGCGCCTTGAAAATTTCTAAAATTAAGCAAATCACTCTGGGGCTAAAAACTAATGGGGCTTTCCATAGGGGCGCAATAATTTTACAGTTAATTAAGTAAATACAAATAAATGCTTTCTTAAATAATATATTTTCTGTGATTTGGTAATGGAAACTGTCACTCAAAATTTACATTCGGAAGTCATTGAATTTGACCACCGCAGCTCTGACTCGGTGGGCGAAACTTTAAAAGCATTATAGCCCTAATTTCGGTCATAAAAACTATTCCAAATGATACATAGGTTATCCGTTTTATAGCGAATTTGGCTCCACATACTCAGTACTGAGTGTCCCTGTGTCGAAAATGTCGCATCCATAAGTGTTTTAGTTCAAAATGTGCCAAACCAGTCGATTCCACGCTATTCGGTATACGCAATTGAGAACCTCTCAGATCGCAGTCGAGCTACGCGTATATACCTACGTAATGAATTAACTCTTTTATTTTTCATTTATTGAAAGGCTATAAGTATAACTAATATCCATAACATTACGCCCAGTTGAATTTTCAATTAACAAAACCCAAGTTAGGTTAGGTTAGGTTGATCTAGCTAGCTGAAAGTCATCATATAGAGCTATTGGTCCTTCATGTTACCAGATGTAACTAGACCTTTACGTTTCTTTTTAGTAGACATCTTGTAATACGTCGGCGTCTTTTGCGCATCTAAGTAAACTCTGCAGCTCTAACCCCGTGACGCATTCTAACTTCTCATATTGTGGAGCTCCTAAGCATTTCAATCTGGTTCTAAATAGCTAAAGCAAAGCAAGAACATTGAAGGTGTTCTAGCGATTTCCTCTTATCCAGTTCATTGCAGTTGTCGTTGTTTGTAACTTATATCTTGTATGCGTATGCCGCTAACAACTTGTGGCCTTCCAGTATACCTACAATAGCTCTGTTTTCTTTTCTAGACAGGGCTAGTAAGAATCTGTATTCTGTGTGCACATGATTTTCGCAGTTTTGCAATTGTTCCACCTTCTTCTATCTAACCGTATTTTCATGTCCGCAGCGATGTCATTGTACATCGTACTTAAAGGTTTCAGTATGTAGTTTTCTTGTTCAAATGATATGTAAACAGCGCGCTTAGCAATTTCATCTACAATTTCAGTGGTAGTGGGGAGCTTAACTAGCCGGTGCTTAGCTTTGCCCAATAGATCTCTGCCCCTACTCCGTCCAATATTTTCGAGCCACCGGTAAATACAAATACCTGTATTGCAATAAGAGTATTTGGGCTAGGTTTCATTCCTCTTTTCCTGCCCTCTTCTTCTATTGTTGCTCGGAATTTCTCCACCCAATTGCATTTCGGAGTCATATAATGCATATTAACCGTGTAACTCATGCCTATTGAGCGATTTCGTCAAAAACTCAAGTCCAAATCATACAATATGGACAAGTAAGTCTTGAGGTTTTTTTCTCTTTAATCTTCTGGTAACAGTTCATTTATCACTTAGTACGGAAGTTTATGTATTAGTGTGCGTTTTTATATGATATTTTCAGTTTTTAGTGCATATCTTCATTACGAACATACCAGGTTATTTTAACGATTCCCCTGATTGCATTGTTTTGCAAACGTTGCATAATATCAATGTCGGTCTTTGCGATAAATGCCCAGAATTGAAGACCATAGGTCCATACCGGTTTTAGCTGTTGGTTGTAAATGAGGAGGAGGTTGTTTCGAGTTGGCAGCTCAATTAGTCATTGGTGATTTTGCAATTTTAAATTGAGTTCAACAGCTTTGATTTCGATGTAGCCTTTCCACTTGTGCTTTGCATCCAAAGGCATGACTCGATACTTGGCACTGGTGGGATATGGCACTATCGCTGACAGATAAAAAAAAAAAGAAATAATTGGCGCGTACACTTCTGTTAGTTTTTTGCCCGAGCTCCTCCTCCTTTTGTGGTGTGCGCGTCTTGATGTTGTTCCACAAATGGAGGGACCTACAGTTTCAGGCCGACTCCGAATGGCAGATATTTTTATGAGGAGCTTTTTCATAGCAGAAATACACTCGGAGGTTTGCCATTGCCTGCCGAGGAGCGACCGCTATTAGAAAAATGTTTTATTAATTTTGCTTTCACCAAGATTCGAACCAACGACCTCTCTGTGAATTTCGAATGGTAATCACGCACCAACCCATTCGGCTACGGCGGCCGCAGACAGATACCGGTTTATATAAAAGTTTCTTGTTGGTGAAATCAACGTGAACTGATCTGGTTTCATTCAATTTTACAAGTATATTCCAAGTATCAGTCCATGTAACAACTTCGTCAATGGATTTCTATAATTTCATGATGGGCTCGCTTCCGATTGATCCAACATCTAAGATACGAGTATTCCCAGTAAATATAGCTACATTGCACGTTTTCGGTATTGGCTGCTCTGAGGTATATGTAAAGATAGTGCAGTATACTGCCTTGTGGTACTCCGATTGATATTTCTATCATTTCCAAAAACTCCCGTTTTTGCTTTACCTATTTTATGTACGATTGCCTATTATGTATGTACAATTTCAGAATGTCAGTGAACTGCAATCAAAGAGAGAGTTTAATTTATACATATACCATATACCAGGTAGATACCTATGAAATGAGACGTTCAGCTATTAGTCCATAGATGTCGCTAGGAGTACTTTTAAACCTTCCCAAATGTCTTGTTTTTTTCGTCTGTCATCTGTCAACAATATTCAGTTCATTGTTTGTTACGTTTCATACAACAATGCATTTTTGTCGCTCTTAAAAATGTCGAATTTCGTTCCTTCAAACTACGATTTGGGGACATCAATAATTATCAATTGAAGAAAAACGCTTCTCAAACTCATCAAATGCTTATAGAAGCTTATGGTGAACATGCTCTAAGTAGAGCACAGTGCTTCAGGTGGTTTAGTGTGAAAAACGAAGACCGTGGCCGGCCACAGAAAAAGTTTGAGACGCCGAATTACAAGAATTGTTGGATGAAGATGATGGTCAAATGCAAGAAGTGATGGCAGAGCAGTTGGGAGTGACCCAAAAAACCATTTCCAAACGTTTGAAAGACATGGGCATGATTTTAAAGGTCGGAAGATGGGTGCCGCATGAACTGACTGAAAGGCAGCAAGAAACCCGAAAAACCACTTGTAGAATGCTGCTCTCCGGGTTCAAAAGGAAGTCTTTTTTGCATCGAATCACTACGGGTGATGAAAAATGGGTGTATTGCTCCAATCCCAAATGCAAACGATCGTATGGTCCGCCCGGCCACAAGCCAAAAAGAACGGCCAACCAAATCGCTTCGGTCGCAAGGCAATGCTCTGTGTTTTCTGGGATCAGCGTGGTATGATTTGGTACGAGCTATTAAAACCAAGCGAAACAGTTGACGGTGCACGCTACCAACGACAATGGGCCGATTTAAACAGCGCTATACACCGAAAACGCCCAGAATATGCCGATCGGCGTCACAAAGTAATTTTTCTTGATGACAATGCACCGCCACATCGAACAAGAGCGACCCGGGAATTGGTGGAGACGTACGATTGGGAACCGCTGGTGCATGCGGCTTACTCACCAGACTTAGTGCCTTACGATTATCATTTGTTTGCATCGATGGGGCACGCACTTACCGAGCAGCGCTTCAATTCTCACGAAGAAGCCAAAAAATGGCTCGATGATTGGTTTGCGGCCAAAATGTGTCGCTAGCGATGGCTATTATTTTGAAAATTAAATTTGTAACCATTTTTTATTAATAAACGTTTAAAATTGAAAAAAAGTCTCATTTCATAGCTATCTACCCTACATTATATACTTATACAGACAGCAGTCCTTTGTGCCAAACTTGAATGCCTCGGCGACGTCAAAAACATTGCTGATTACTTTCCAGCGCATCTTCTATTGTATGGTTTGTTCTCTGTATTTGATCGATTGCAGAATGCTTTTCCCGCAAGCCAAATTGAAGTAGTGGTGTAAAGCCTTTGAATATGATTATTGATTTCAAGCGCTTGGAGAACAGCTTTTCGAAGAGTTTACTCATTACCGGAAGCAAAGCGATTGGCCGGTAAGTTGTTACTTCATTTGGATTTTTTCCCTTGTTTTTAGTGACATATGTATATATTATTTTTTCCTATACCTTCCATATATAATATATATTTGAAATCTAGGCATGTGTGTTTGATCAAAGTCAAATTTCTTATCGTCTTCCTCGACATGTTTTTCAAAATTTTGGCAGTTGTTAAATCAAAGTCTAGACTCTTCATTAATTTTAACTTGCAGATTCCATTAACAAATTCATCTATACTGGAATGCTTTATCTCAGCGAACTCTTCTACTGTCGATGTTAGAGTGAAACTTATGGTTTTTGGTGTGGTTGAAAGATTTTATGCTGATTGTTGCCAAACATGTCAGCTTTCACTGTATCGCTTTTAACCCAAGTTTTGGTGTCACTGTCCTGTTTGAGTGGTGGAGTATTGGTCACTTTCCACCGCAAGAAATCAGCTGTTTTTGTTTTTTTTTTTGCACATCAGTTTTTTAGATTGTTTTTTAAGATATTGTTTTATACTCCTGTATTAGCTCAAAAAGTGAAATCAATTAGCGTCAAAACTTTTCTGAACGCGCTCTGCAAAAATTATGTTATGACCCTTTTGAGAACCCCTATACCGTTCTTTTTATTTTAGTTTTGTTATTGCCGAATGAAACAAGATTTGTGGCTTGGCAAACAAATATCAGAGCAGGATTTCAAGAACCAATAACACTTCGTAAATAAAAAGTAGTCAGAAAAGCAATAAGTATGATATTAAGAAATTAAATATAAAAAATAGCTGTAGCATAAAACCTGTAAACGTGGAATACTTCAACATGGCTTATGTTTAAAAATCCATTCTAAATACACTAAAAATCATTTAACAAATATTTACCAATATCACTGAAATTCCATCCATGCTTATAGATATTTGCACTTGCTAAGCTGACATTAAGCACAGCTGCCGCTGTTGCTGTCAGCGCGAGAATTAGATTGATAGTGCGAGTAATGTTAAACTGAGTACGGTTGTGCTTTGTCGGCGCGCATGCGTACTACGCAATTTTTATGCATGAACCACTAGTTAAAATGTGAGCGAAACATTCCAACGGATTACTCGCCTATGCGCTTTAAGTAATTTTTTTAGTACACTTATTTATAGATTTATTGAAAGTTTTATATTGTATGTCGACGATTTAGTATTTGCCGTGGCATAGTGCCAGACTTTTAAGGGGTCCCGGTGCTCTAGAGCACAAGAACTTAGGCTATTTTCAGGAATTTTTTCACAATAAAAAAATGAAAAACTATACATATTTAAATTTTTTAGGCTTTTAATTTAACTTCTTTTACATACAAAAATGAATTTTTTCTTTTATTTTAATAATTTTAAAAATGTCACTGAAGTTGACCCTCCCGAAAAATTTAACCAGGACGGTGTTGTCCATTTTGGCTCTTGTATTTATCTGAAACACAAAAATTATTCATCAGTATAACTGCAGCTATGGCCTGACTAGAATAAGAAAAAAAATTAAATGCGCGGTTTTGAATTAGACACCCTAAAAATCGCTTTTTATACAGTTTTTTAATAGAAAGATACGAAATAATTGAAATAAGAATATGATTCTAGTAGCCATTGATCTTGTGAACAACATATTAAAATTTCAGACGATTCGGTTGAATAGTTGTTTTTGCAAACACCAGCCGAAAAAAGTAGTTTTGAGATACTTGAGTTTAAAGTTTTGAGAGTGGATAATGCGACCATTGATGCCGTCGCGTGACGAATCTGCACACAGCGTGAGGCTCAAGGCTCATTACGACAAAAGAACGATAACTGTAAAAAGTTTTGCACCGTGCAGGTTGTAATTCAATTTCAACTGGTAAACCGACTTACTATCCATCTGATACAAAGAAAATTCCGGACTTAATTGGTTTTTCATCTCCCAATTGTAACAGGCTTCGATTTGAGCTCTCGAATCGCTCACTGGTACACTGGTAGTAATATCGCAAGATGCAGTACAAAACTAAAGGGCAACAATGATAGTCAATGCATCGCCCAGCTGGAAATATTTTCAACTTCACTACTAGTGAGCAGCTCGAACAGTGCATCCACACCAAAACAGGCAACTGATAAGAAAAAGTATCCACCCGGTTCCGAAGACAGATTGGTGTACTTCTCAAGCTGGTGCTGCTGGATACTAATTTTAGTGATTCATACGTCAGGACGCAGCAGATCCCTCCATTTGTGGGAAAACATCAATTCGCACACCACAGATTGGAGGTGGAGCTCGGCCAAACACCAAATATAGGGTGTGAGCGCCAATTATACACATAAGTAAGTATTCTATATATTACTCGTAGATATAAAGGGTGGTTAAATTTCAAGAGCCGATATTGAATGTGAACCACACCTAAACGTTAAGCTTTTTTCTGTATTTCATTTGGCATTTTTCAATTTCAGACTAACTCAATTTGAACTGAGGAAAGATACACAATCGAGCAACGCGTTAAAGTTATTCAGGCTTATTATGAAAACGGGCGTTCAAATCAAAATGCATATCGCGCACTTCGTGATTTTTTCGGTCAATTTAATCGTCCAAATGTACGTACAACCTCAAGTCGTCGTGCCCAACAATTGCACCTCTCACGCTCGTCGTTGATGAACATTATGCATAAAGACTTGCATTTACACGCTTACAAGGTGCAATTGACTCAAGAACTAAAGCCTCTTGACCATTTCAAGCGTCGTCAATGGTCGAAATGGCAACAGTAAATGGCCAATTTTCGAAGAAAATCATCTTCAGTGATGAGACACATTTCTACCTCAGTGGATTCGTCAATAAGCAGAATTGCCGAATTTGGGCGAATGATAATCCAAGAGGGACTGTCGAAAAACCAATGCACCCACAAAGAGTGACTGTTTGGTGCGGTTTATGGGACGGCGGCATCATTGGACCGTATTTTTTCCAAAATGAGGCCGGTCAGGCAGTTACTGTGAATAGTGTTCGCTATCGTGAGATGATAACGAACTTTTTATGGCCCGAATTGGAAGATATGAATGTGGACGATATGTGGTTTCAACAGGACGGTGCCATTTGTCACACAGCTAACGAAACAATGGCTCTTTTGCGCGAAAAATTTGATGGCCGAATAATCTCACGTCGCGGCGATGCCAATTGGCCGCCAAGATCATGTGATTTGACACCGTTGGACTTCTTTCTTTGAGGTTATTTGAAAGAAAGGATGTACGTCGATAAGCCAGCAACAATTCAAGAGCTAAAGGATGAGATAATTCAGCACATTAACGGCATAGAACCTCAATTATGCCTCAGCGTCATCAAAAATTTGGACCATCAGATGGAGGTGTGCCGCCAAGGCTGCGGTGCCCATTTGGCCGATATTTTGTTCCATACGTAATTGAGCCATACCAATATTATCATAATAAAGAGAAATGATACTAATTTC
This sequence comes from Anastrepha obliqua, assembly GCF_027943255.1. Taxonomy (NCBI): domain Eukaryota; kingdom Metazoa; phylum Arthropoda; class Insecta; order Diptera; family Tephritidae; genus Anastrepha; species Anastrepha obliqua. The sequence goes on from NC_072896.1 coordinate 39,896,021, forward strand.
TTAAAAAAAATGTATTTTATTCAAAATCAACACCGGTCCTTGAAACTTAACCACCCTTTATATAATACATCTGTATATATTGTAGGCGACCGCCGTAGCCGAATGGGTTGGTGCGTGATTACCATTCGGAATTCACAGAGAGAACGTTGGTTCGAATCTCGATGAAACTTCCGAGTGTATTTCTGCCAAAAAAAAAGCTCCTCATAAAAAATATCTGCCGTTCGGAGTCGGCTTGAAACTGTAGGTCCCTCCATTTGTGGAACAACATCAAAACGCACACCACAAAAGGGAGGAGCAGCTCGGCCAAGCACCCAAAAAGGGTGTACGCGCCAATTATATGTATATATATATATATATATATATAGTACATACAATATTTTATGTGAAGTTTCTAAAAATGGATTGAAATACTTATATTTCAGCGCTTTTTAATTATTTTTAAATATGAACCGGAATCATTGTGATTTAAACGTATGTATCTTTGCTTTGCCCTATTTTTTCACAAATTGCCGCATTTTTTAAAAATCATTAGAAGTTTTTGTACTTTTGAAAATGCTCGGTTCGGTTTTGGTTTCAATTGAATATTGATACAATTTGATGAATTTGGGTAGGTTTGGCTTCGGCCTCAAAATTTAATATTTGGTCATTCAACAATTCAAACCATGACTTAGTGATGATTATGGTAATTATAATGAAAAAATGATGGAAGAAAGGATAAGATGATCAGGGAAAGGATAACAAACCTTTATTAATAAAATATTTACCAGTATTACATTTTTAGAACTACAGAATTTAAAAAGTCTTTCTTCTTCATCGCTGCTCTAAGTGGATAAATTTGTTTAACATACCTAAATAGTTTTAAATACTTGTTACTTGTCACATACTTTGATCAAAAAGTTCTTAAAATATATCATATTTACAAAACTCAAAATTCAAGTTTGTACCTCAAAAGTGATATCGCTTTGAACGACCTCAACTGCAACGCACTTATGCCCAACTTTGATCCAGCTCTCGAAACATGTCTGGAACTCTATTTTCGGTATAGCCATTAGAACTGTCTTCGATTTTTGCGTTATTTCCTTTCGGCTGTTAAAATGCCGTAATGATTCCCCGTGGTAGTTTTTTGACTCGAACAGAAAGAAATTACAGAGAGCCATGTCAGATGAGTTTGATGGCTGTTCGGTATTTAAATGTTATTCATTTCGTTCTTGGTCAAAAAGTAACGGTTAATTATAGGACTGTGCGTTATCATGGTGCAAAATCCACAAGTTATCTTCCCACAAATCCTTTCCTTTTTGGCGAATTGCTTCACGTAAACTATGCCGCACGCTCAAATAGTAGGCCTTACTAATTGCCTCACCTTCTGGCAAAAATAAAGATTCGTGGTTTACAATACCGTTATTGTCCATGAAAACCACGAGCATCGCTTTCTTTTTTTCTTCTTGGTATTGATTCATTCGGAACGCTCCACTCACTCGCTTGACGTCTGGATTGCGTACCGTACTCAAAAACTCACGCACCCCCGTCTCGCCTCCAGCAATGATGCCTTTGATGAATGTTAGGTCGGATTCATCCAATAAAATCATCAAAACGCTCCCTTTTTTACATGAAATTCAGTCTTTTGGGTTCAATATTGCAGCAACCCAAATCATTAACTACAATGTCCTGAACAAATGCATAAGCAACGTTGAAGTCCACTGCCACATCTCCGATGGTTATTTATTGATTTGCGGTTATTGATTAAGTTTTCTTTCACTTTACTAATGTTTTCATCAGTTTTCGATATCGACGGCCTGCCACTACGTTCTCTCTACCTCGATGGACTCACGATCTCTTCTGTAGCGTTTATGCCACTCGTAAACGGCTATCGGCTATTTTCTTCAGAGTATTATTACCGAAACAGTTTCCCAATATTTCTAAAATTTCCGCTTCATTGAATCCATTTTTAACGCAAAATTTGCTCGCTACTAAAAATTCAAATACATTTTTAAAACTGCAAAAAATCGAAAACACCTGCAGAGGTAGACTTACTCAAGAGGTCGTAACTTTCACAAATATCAAGCAAGGGCAATAACAATATTGGTACGTTTTTTAATTACAGATGGGACAACCTCTGTAACAAAAAAAACAAAAAAGAGCAGAACTCAAATCTGTTGACTTAGAGCGTCTCCTGGCAGTTGCTCCCGGAACTTTTTGATCAAGGTGGTATTCACGTGTGTATGTATTATGTGTATTTAGCATGCGCGACACCACATATTTAGGCAAACATATACACTTTCAAAAAAATAACAAACACTTATACTCAGCATCCTATTCCTCTTATGGCGCATAGCAGCGCATAGCATTTTAGAATGTTACAGCCATAAATAATGCACTAAACGAGTTCATTAAAATAAACGAGCCACAACGTGCCAACTAATTGGTGCATCTATATATGTAAGTACACAATTGTATACATATTTATTCCTACATACATACATACATGCATACATACATACATACATATGTACATACATGTTTACAAGTGTTGCAATTAAATTCTGCTGTGCAGAATAAATTGACATGAATGTGCATGCAAAAGTGAATCTTCTTTTGATTATCTGTTTATCTACATGCCAATTGAATGCAGTTTAATTGTTTGCTGTAATTTTTAATCAAGTTTCCCTTCACTTTGGAAGTGTACAAAAATTGCCAATAAAAGTATAATCGACAAAATTTGCGATAAATATCTTCATTCACCTGCACGCCAACGAAAATCTGAACAAAATCTAAAAAAACTGTTTCCACTTCTGCTTTTATTCTTTTTGCTTACCTTTTTGTAATAATGATTTATACCTCTTTAATTGGAATTTTGACGCGTCATGAATTTGTATTGTCGATTGCGAATCTGCCTGTTTACGCTTCTTCATATTTTGGTATTAGTTTTAGGTAATACAACTCAAAATGCAATGTTAGTTACAGCTGTGAGCACTAAAATAGCACTCTTTCGGAGACATAAAACATTCCACGTTTGGCAAGGCTATATGGTTGCCCTAAAAGGAGCGCGCTTGCTCAGCAGAGTACGAACGTCAATTGGAGAGAGACGCAGAGGACAAAGATAAAGTAAAGGAATTGTACGGCGGCGATTTAAGAATTGCGAATAGAAACTCGCTGCCCGCTTACAAGAAACTTCAGCAGGCCACTTATGCCAAAGATTTGGCTTTTGAAACATACATCTTTTTGGTAAAGCAGATACCAAAGGAGTCGCGTAGTGGAGTTAGATGGAAAGGCGGCATTAAGAGTACTGCTTGATGATTACCCTAGACGTTAAAAACGCATTCCATACGACAAAATGGGGAAAAATTGCCGAAACTCTCCGTAGTTTTGAAATTACATCGAAAACATAGAAAAATTATTAAAAGCTCCTTGGAAGATAGAGTGCTGATACACTTAGTCCTGCATTAAGTTCTGTTACAAGTTAAGCTTGTTATAGATATGAAATCATATTTTTGTTTTTTAATGAAGATAGTTTTATTTCATCATCCGAGGCTTTGTACATCTTTTCATTGGGGGGTTTTTTAAAGTGGCGGGTCACAAACCCAGCGCACAACCAGCTATCCCGGGAGGCTTCAACTTCTCACGTTAGCTCAATCCCGAACAGGTGTTCGTAAGCTACGCATAGGATACTTGGGCTAATCCCGAAAGTTGTAAGCTGCTTGAACCATATGCAGAAGAATTGTTCTGGCCACTCCCAAGTGATTGGCGATCATATGGAACCATCCTCTCATCACGCCCGTCCTAACGTATGGCGCAGAAGCGTGGACGATGACAACATCAGATGAAGCGACGTGTTTGGAATGTTTGACAGAAAGATTCTGCGGAAGATTTTTGGACCTTTGCACGTTAGCGAGTGCAAATATCACTGGCGATGGAACCATGAGCTGTTTGAGCTTTACGACGACATAGACATAGCGCAGCGAATAAAGATCCAGCGGATACGTTGGCTGGGTCATGTCGTCCGAATGGATACAAACGCTCCAGCTCTGAAAGTATTCGATGCGGTACCAGCTGGTGGTAGCAGAGGAAAAGGAAGGCGTCCTTTGCGTTGGAAAGATCAGGTGGAGAAGAACTTGGCTTCACTTGGTGTGTCCAATTGGCGCCGGTTAGCGCGAGAAAGAAACGACTGGCGCGATTTGTTAAACTCCGCCAAAATCGCGTAAGCGGTTATCGCGCCAATTAAGAAGAGGAAGAAGTTTTATTTAACCATGAAAATATTAAAGAAATTTTTTTTTTAATTTCCATTCTAGATGATCACAATTTTCTTTTACACAAGCCTTCAAACGATTAGGCCATTTAACTATTGCAGAACGCACGATTTCCATGGACATTGACGTCGCTGCTCGAACCAAAGATTGCTTGAGACTCTCCTAATTTCTGTGAGGTCTTTGACAGGCCATGTTCTCTAATTCTAACTACAAACTTTAGTCCAATGGATTCAGATCTGGACTTCCAGATGGCCGATCTTCTGTGGCTATGAATCCAGAGATGTTTGTAGATTACTAAAAACTTGTACAAAAACTTGCTCGGCTTTAAGAGTATGTACCGCGTTCCGAACTACATCAGAGGAAGCAATATCTGCCCAGTACATATTTTGGTGAGGGAGATGGCTGAATGCTCAAACAATAAGTTGAGTTGTCAAGCAGTGAAAAAGGGTTGTTGGCAGAAATGGCAAAGGCGGTGGAGGAATTCGCTGTATGGTAATTGGACCTATCGCTTTATTCGTTCTGTATGAAGTTTCCTTGACAGACGACATGGGCAAGTGGATTTCAACCTTACCCAAATATTGACAGGACACGGTTGCTTCAAATTTTAATTACATAAATTCGGACATCAAGACGACCCATACTGCATTTTCTGTACAAATGACGTTTTTGAAAACGCAGAACATTCTTATTTCGTCTGCCAGCAGTTTGAAACCAACCCTTTTGGTTTGCTTGAGCTTGGGCTTGAGCAATAAGGTGGCCAATTCACTTAAGGTTAAGAACCTGGTAGCTGTTATATTTGGGTCAAAAGGAGACTGGTCAACTGTTTGCAATGTAGCAAGTAAAATCATCACAAAGTTGCGTTGCGCAGAGCGTCCCCACAAATTTTCGTGGAAAGGCAATAGGCTGCTCCACCTCCGGGAAGCACTACCTTACGTTTATTCCACGGGCAAAGGGAAATGGGGTAGGGGTGGCAAGTCCCACACTTCAGCTTTCAATACTTTGTGCCACCTCTACAACAAAAACAAAAAAAGGCCCCCTAAGCCCACTCACTTAACACCCCTCTCCTTTGGAACCCAACTCGTCGCAACAACATGTTTCTTCCGCCTTTCGTTTATTAGATGAGATAGAGGATAACAGCCGATGACTGCACCGCACTGAAAGAGCTTAATGAACTGCCACAACAACAACAAAGAATTTAGTAACGCGCAATTGCATACGCTACTGTCTGTGGCGGCTGTGCTCGACTATTTGAATTCGTAAGCGTGAAACTTAAAATCCAACTGTAGAATTATCCGTAATGTTGTTCTAGAAATCCTCAATTGGCCAGAACGACGACGAGTTGGGCCAGATTGATCAATATTGCAAAGGGATGGCAACACCTTGCCGCACAGCTTCCACATTATCTTCTGTACGAATAGTCCGATGAGCACATCTTAGAGGACTGTCGATCACTAACCACTGTTCAAAGTGAAAGTAGTAGAGTCGATCTTAAATTAAAATATTGGCGATAATTTTGCTGCGTCAAAACCATTGACTGTTGACAAGAATAAAAAGAGTCGCCCGTTTCAATACCTTTTTGTACACTACATGTAAAGGTTATAAACTTCCAAGGAACCAATTATAATCTACCAAAAGAAAAAACATATAAAATAAATAATAAAAAAGTGATTCGCGTTTAAATTTTTTCTTCTTCTTCAAGGCTGACATTATTATCGACGTTAATGTTGGTTCCTAGATTGAGGAAGTCTCTTACAACTTTAAAAGCATTACTGTCAACAGTAATGGAGGATGGAGGATGGTTCCATATGTACGGAAAGTTCCTTATCCCCACTCACTTGGTAGTTCTGGATTCTTCTGCCTATGGTCCAAGTAGCTCTCAACTTCCGGGCTCTTCGCTTCCGAACACCTGAGAATTGATGGTTGTGCGCTGGGTTTTCGATCCGGCACGTAAAATTTTGGTTCCCGGTCACAGTGGCACAGCAGTAAACTATTGGGTTAATGAGCTAGCTAGTTAGGCATGCTCAAAAAACTTTTACCACGAAATTAGAATATAAGAACGCTTGAGAACCTGTTACCTGTTCCTGGAAAGATGGATTTCACATCAACTTGGTGTACGCTGGGTTAGTACGCAAACGTGCATAGTAGCGAGATCCTTTTGACCACGGGTAGAGAGATTCTAAAGCTGCAGCTCTTGAATTTTGTAGGCATCCTCATCGGGCATTGTTCGTTAAGTAGCCATGTGGCGCGACTTGGCATTGTTTCAAGTCCTTTCTGCAGAAGCTGTTTAGAGGATGAAGTGCAAACACCTTAGCTACACCTGCGGATATAACAGGTTTAAAGATCACACACCTGGTGAATTTTTTGACTAGTTTCATGCGGTTAACGCAATTGTTATTAGCCACCGTTTGGTCGTCATTCTCCTCTAATCCAAAATCTTTCCTTCCTTTCTCCCACTGTTCGGTACTTCTCCTTCTGCTTTCCTCCCCATGGTATCACAATGGACGAATTTGTTTACGTGGCTAAGTGGGCTCTTACAGGAGCAGCTCATCCTAGTACATATGGTTAGTGTTCGTACTAATAACTTTGTACAAAATGATGCGAATTTCAAGAGACCTTTTCTGAATAAGCTTCAAAAAGGGAAATGAATATACGTGGATTATCATCAAATTGGTTGCGAACTGAAGGAAATCAAAAACGTATTAATTGATTAAACAATTTTTTGTTTGCAGTTTAACTTGGAACTTATTAATTATTTTCTATTCTCACAAAAATTTTGAAAATGTTGAAAAGGGTTGCTTGAACCCTTTATATAAAAAAAAAAAAAAAAAATTAAATAAAAATAAAAATTGGCGTATGTTCATTGTATCCGAAATGCATTAAACGCCAATGAGTAGGAGGTAAAGCAATGATGAAAAAACGTACGCTCTCTGATTTTATCTGCATATTTGTTGCGTTGCTTTTTTACTTTTTCTATTTTCGTATTCGTCGCTGGCACATTTCTTTTTTTTTTTAGGCTCTATAAGTTAATTTAAACAGGGTTACCAGTACTATGCACTAAAAAGTATTTTACTAAAAATGCTAACCAAATATAATCAAGCGTTAAAGAAAATAATTAAGCACGGCGTGCATTGCTCCGGTTCAAATTAAAAAAATTTGCGTTTGGCTCGATTGTTAAGGGGGGGGTAGGGTCACAAAATCGAAAATTTTTTTCTTCACTCATCTTATAGTAAATTATTTCAAGAATGTTGTGTCAAAATTTTAAGTGGATCGGAGCAGAACTCTCAAAGTTATAGCCTTTGTAGGTACTCTACCTCGAATGCGGAGCATCGATAATTTCGCAGAGTCATTTTTTCAAACGCGTTTTTCCCGAAACGACTTCTTAAAAGTCGGTGCCAATCACAACTCCGAAACTATTCAACCGATTCTTTTCAAATTTGGCACACGTTTTCTAAATCAAAAATACCTCCCCCCTACACTGTTTTTTTTTATTTTTTGTTTTTTAAGGTTGTTTTTCACTTACAAATATGGCGAAATTTTTCGACAAAAATGCTCGTTTTACGTTTTTTTGCCACCAAAACTACAAAAATGAAAAAAAAAAAAAATTTATTAATGTAGGGGGGAGCATTACGTCATACTTTAACTGAAAAATTCGACTTTTTTAGTTTCAGATGATTCTACGACGAATGCCGATTGGCACCGCAGAGCACCTCTCGAAAAACATATCTCCAAAAAAACTCTGTCATGGGCTTATTTGTCAATATTTTATTATTAATATTTTTTAAAAACTTATTGAAAAGATGTACAATAACATGTAACTGATTTTATTAAAGTATCTTAAGCCATATTTCTGTAAAAAATTCACAAAAAAAGTGTTTTTTTTTTAGCGCTAAACCCTACCTCCCCCTTAAGGGCACTATATTGCAAGCAGAGCTATCTTGTTTTTTGTTTGATTAATTTTTGGAAACAAAAATGCAGTTTAAAATTTATTAAATCGACACTGCATAGATGGGGGTACATGACCATTTTAAAAAGGAATTCGAAACAAAGTGCCGAAAGTTTTAGCTTATTAAGAACGTTTCGGTTCCAGCAAGAAGAACACCCAAAACACACAGCTGAGATTATTAAGATTTGGCTCTAGTAGAACGCTTCAAAACAAATCAACAGATCATATACCCCATACTCGCTGGATCTCAATCCTACTATATCCTTCATGTGCCCGGGATATAAAACTTACGTACCCGGTCGGCTTACTACATTTGTAGTAACTACGTAATTGCATGCAAAACCAATGTAATGTTAAGAAAAAAGACTTGTATGGTGTTTTTTTTTTTACTTGTACGTGTGTAATAACCTTTTTATTTAAAAATATTGAATTCAGGTGATAATTTTAATACAAAAAAATGTTTTAATTTTCAGGAGTTGAACAGCTTTTTCCCAAAATATATGTTTCGGCATGTGCATTACACACTGCTTTTTTGCACCAACTACAGATTTTTCGTGTGTTGTTACGATATTTTGTACCAAGAATAGCAAAACCTTTGGACATTAAATACTTGCCTAAGTTTAGCGATGTAAAAAAATTGTCACAAATAATAGTCCTTCCGGTGTTCTCCCAATGGCATACTAACCTTTGCATAACACCTTCACCTACGTTATTTGCTCGACCAGCATTTGAGTTTTTTCCAGTATATATTTCACTTTTGAGTGGATAGAACGACTTAGCATCGCATGCAAACCAAATCTTTATCCCATACTTGGCAGGCTTAGAGGGTATGTACTGAGTAAACCTAGTTCGACCGCGATAAGCAAATAATTGTTCATCCACAGTAATTTCTCCAGATGATTGGTAATATTTGCGCAGATTTGCGTTCATCTGTGTCCACAATTCAGATATTGGAGCAGCCTTATCGGCTTCTAGCCTAACTGCTCTTGTACGCTCGCTGTCAAATCTAATGAACCGAACAATTGTGACAAGCGTGACTTAGGCATTACTGCTCGATAAAAGCAAATGCATTCTTGGCTCCATAGCACATCCACATCTTCGTCATTTGATTTATTTACACCTGCTAGTAACACAAGACCTATAAATGCTTTTAGTTCAACTAAGGTTAATTTCTCCCAGATTCTTTTATCTCCAGTGCAGTTTTTCTCGTTCCAAGTCTCATAGGCTTTTCGTGCTTTTTCATTCGTTTCTACTAGAATTTGTTGAAGCATTGATGGAATGAATATCAACTCAAAGACGTCAGACTCAATTAGACCCTGGGTAGCCCGAGTTGGACCCACAACAGTACTCCGAAATACATTATGGCTACTTACGTGAACAGCTTGGCTAGGAAAGTTCTTAAGCCATGCAGTTTGATCTTTAGCGATCAACGCATCATGTTGTAGGGTAATGGGCGGTTCGCCTGAATAAAAATCATCCTCGAAATCTGCTTCGAATATTGCACCCTCTTCTTGCTCATCATTGCGAATGTCGTCCTCTTCAATAATTAATTCACTTTCAGCGTCGGATTCTTCTGTATTGATACCAATCAAGACACCAGCGCCAATATCGTTCGGGTTGGAACTCTCATCATTGCCGGCATTGCTATCATCCTCCAAGTCGAAATGCTCTTCCTCCTCATCAAGCTCGTGCAATATGCACATGATCCTGAAGTTCTTCGTACCTTAGACTGATAGTTAACTGTTCCTTTTAGCATTTTTGGCAAAGGAAATATATATGTATCTAAACGTGTACACATACACATACACACACACAAACGTACTTCGGTAACTAAGCGAAGCGACAGTTATAAAAAATCGTGTTGCGACAAGCTGTAGTCAACTATAAAATACTATTTTTCATACATTTTATATGGTTACTACAAATGTAGTAAGCCGGCCGCAAGGTGATGTTTTTTTCAAGTAGGGTCTAGAGGTCAGACAAATAATAGTTCGAGTGTTATTATACTCTTAATTGACTTTGATTTGATAATCAGGAAGCTACTAAAAAATTCGGGCATTGTTGTTTCGGAAAATTTTTTTTTATCTCACTTTTTTTCACAATTTACTACAAATGTAGTAAGCCGGGCACATGAAGGATATTGATCATCTGCTGATTCTGTGGGCAAAACGAATTCGAGCGCTTGCAGTAACAAGTAAAGGCTTTGCGTAGTGTTATGCAGGCAGAATTGGCTGAGGAAACAGGGAAGTTAGTAAACTCAATTCCAAATAGACTGAGTAAAGTCCTAAAACAACGCAGCTATCCAACAAAATATTACTTTTCATTTTCGTTTTATACAACTTTTTCCGCATGTTTTAAAACTGAAAACAGACTTTTTGGTTGCTTTACTGAAAGCCACTGCAATTACTTACCGTTATGTAAAAATGATGTGAGAAAATAAATAAAATATGTCCTGAACCTATAATTTAAGGACTATGTGTTTAAATTTTAGCCCAACATAAAGTAAGAGGTGTTATTTTGATATTCAAAGCAAAATGCTATTTTTTAATAACTACATCATCTTTATCCACAAGGGCCATGAGGACATTTACCAGATTAGGAATTGGACACACTATCATAACACATGCCCACTTACATTCAGGGGATAGTCCTTCCAAATGCCCTCTTTGTGACCACACCGTCACTAAGAAACATTTGCTTACTCTCTGCCCGATCCTGCACAATTCATCAGTCAGCTATGACAACATTGATATCATACAACTGCTTAAAACACCCTCGTATAAAAACATTATGACAATATACAACTTGTTGAAAAACAATGATTTGTTAAAATATATTTAAGATACTAACACTTACACCTGCACTTAGCAAATAGATCTTACTCATATGTAACTTTAATTAAAATACATTTTGATATTATATATATATATCATATATATCAGATATATTTATGTAATAAAAAAAAATAGCTTTGTTATATAAATTTAATAAAATAAAATAATATAAAAAATATGTGCTGTATGCTACATTAATAAAATTTGTGTACTTGAAACTGAAGACTTAAGGCACGAACTTGATTCAAACGTAGGCATATCTATTCATAAGTACTCGACTACGAATTGTTGCATATTTATAGGCAGCACTGTTGTATCTCGTGCGATGTAAAAGTTTGATAGCCAGTGTGGGTAATATGCAAGTTGAGTGACTCTGTATTACTTACAGGTAGTAACAAGAGCGTACAAATTTTAGAAGCAAATTTGAAACGAATATAACGAATATATTAACATCAATAAAAAAATATGCGGAATCTAGAATATGTGTAGTCTTGATGTTGTTGTTCAAATTGGTGGTGGATGAGAAGTGTAATGTGAAGAAAAATGTGTAAGATTAAAATAATAATGCGTTCGATTATAATTGGTGTTTGAGTGTATACTCTGAACATTTGTTTAGTTGTGTGCAAGCGAAGAAAAGATAATTATCAATTTGCATCAATAAATTTTACTTTTATCTATTTATATATTACATAATTGGCGCGTACACCCTTTTTGGGTGTTTGGCCGAGCTCCTCCTACTATTTGTGGTTTGCGTCTTGATGTTGTTCCGCAAATGAAGGGACCTAAAGTTTCTAACCGACTCCGAACGGCAGATATTTTTTGATGAGGAGCTTTTTCATGGCAGAAAAACACTCGGTGGCTTGCCATTGCCTGCCGAGGGGCGACCGCTTTTGGCAAAAACTTTTTCTTAATTTTTTTCTTTCAACGAGGTTCGAACCTACGTTCTCTCTGTGCTATATTCCGAATGGTAGTCACGCACCAACCCATTCGGCTACGGTGGCCTATATTTACCAAATATTCGTATAAAAACGCTCTTAATTGTAGTTTTACTATCTTCTCTCTCTTTTCTCAATGCATTGCTCACAACAACTTCTAACTCTTCCAGGAGATGCTTTAATTAAATATAACCACGAAATTTGCCAGTTGTGCCATCTCACTGACTCTGCATGGACTTTTCAAATAACACCCGTGTTTCACAAAAAAATCTATTCATATGATTGTATATCTCTATCTGAATTACTTTCCTACAAACCCACATAAATGTTTCACGGAGCTGATATCTAAAGAGAAGGTATTTTGTAGAGGGTGAGGAATTGTGTTAGTTAGATCACAAAGCAGCAACTATCTCACGACAGAGAATGTATGTTTAGAACCACGAGCAAAAGCAAATTCATGAAGAGCAGCGACTACGGATAAGTGCAGATGTCATCTTTGTCATTAGACAACTGCTATATTGAAAGGGTTGATCGGTTTTCGTGCCTGGGTAGTTTGGTTACAAATAATAGTGGTGACGTCGAAGATATTGCTACCCGAATTGTTAAAGCCTGCGTTTAGTATCCTGCGCAATATATGGCGGTCAGGTCAGATCATACAAAAAAACTGAGCTGTAAATATTCGCCCGAAGAGCTCTGATATCAAGCCAATTAAGTATGTGCAAGTAAGGCAATAAATAAGCGGAAATGGCAATGGATAGGACACACACTTTACAAAGGGAGCATCTATATTGCTAAAGAAGCACTTAGGTGGAATCCGCAAAGATACAGTGGACCAGATACCCTCGCTGAAACCTAACGAAGAACTGTCGATAGCGAACTGAATGACAATGAGTATACGTCGCCGCATGGAAGAAAGCAACAGATATAGATTCAGTGGGATTGTCGAGAAAAGACGATAGCAGTAAGTAGGTAAGTAAGTATAGCGGATTCTTGGGAAATTAGTTTCATTATTCCTTCTTCAGACTTCTCGAAAATCTTTGGTACACATTCACATCCAATTTAGTGCATCGGCTTTCACTCTGCTTTTTGGCTTTGCTAAATTCTAATCTTTCAAACAGACTGCTATTTGTTGAAATTAAAATTTCAATTTCAATTTCTCTTTTGCAAATACTCAGATATTTCTTAGTCTAATGTTATTTATTCTTTTTATTAAGCAGAGTGTTTTCTGTTTCATCAATAATTCAAATTTTCTACTCTATGCAGATGATTTGAAGTTTTACTTTTTTTTTTTGACGGGACAACTAGCAAGTGCAGCACTCAGACATGAATTAAGTCCATTGTACTACACTTGGATTCCCTTTTAATTTTCTTTAAATCTACCCGACCTCCGATGAAATCTGAGTAGATCCTATGGTGCCAAGGAGCCAAGATGGTCGCTTCTTAAAACATCAGTGCCAAAGACTTCAAACCTGATTCGAGCGAAGGCGGGGCAGACGCACAGGAAGTAGTCCGCCGTCTCATCCTCCTCTTCACAAGCTGGGCAGAGTACACTGTCTGAGATGCCCAACCTTTTCATGTGCTTCGCTCACAGAAACTGGCTCGCCATCAGTCCAACCAGCCGTCTGCACTCCCCTCTGCTTAATGACAGGAGGGTTTGCGACAGTCGATCGGATATAAGTTTTTCTTAATAAAAAAACAAATATTTTGAGCGCAGGAAATCTTGTCTGCTTGTATACTGCAGCTGCCTATTTCACAAGTGTCAAATATGATTGAGGTATGGCGTCATCATTTGAAAAAATTATAAATTTTCATATACACATCCATACATACATACATACATAATTGGCGCTTACACCCACCTTTTTGGGTATTTGGCCGAGCTTCTCCTCCTATTTATGTTGTTCCCACAAATGGAGGGGCCTACACTTTTAAGCCGACTCCGAACGGCAGAAATGAGGAGATTTTTCATGGCAATGTAGGGTGATTAATTTGGCGTCACCTTGTCTCACATTATATGTTAATTACTTTAAAGACACTGGAAAGCAGAAGAATAATCCAGTCTCTTATGTTAATTTACGACGTAATGAGTGATTTCATTGACCGTTCTGGACTTACCAGGATGATTAGTTTTACACGATCATTTTCAATTGCGCAGCGAGCGGCAGTTTCGTGTCAGAGTCGAATCATTTATCTGTTTAGGCAACACAAAGAAGAGGAATGCAAAACTTAAAAGAAAACAATTTTGCTTTCATTGTGTTATTCTTGAAATAGGAGATTCTTCGAAAAAAAGGAATATAGTGTAACGAAAATTTCAAGAACTATTTGTCTCTTGGTAATAAATTGTTTTTCTTTCAGTAGCAACAGTTTGAGATGCTAGTAAGACAACTGCAGGCTAACCCAAGCCTGGACAGAAGCGCTCCTGTATTCAGAGTCGAAAAACTCTCATCTCCAGTGGGACGAAGTGGCCAAAAAATTAAATGCGTTTGCATCTCCGTAAAGAATTGGGGATGAAAGGAAAAAGGGTGAGTATGAGGCAGAGACGAGCTTGGTTACAAATTCGTCATTCAATGAATATGCATACATGAATATATACATCATAGAAATATAAATGTGAAATTCTTTGCACGATTTTTTCCATGGATTTGGATTCATTCCGCCAGTCAAGATAGACAGAAGAAAAGAAGTCCATCAACCGTATCCTCCCGTAGGTATAAAGCACAATAATAAACACAAACAAACGCGTGTGTAAACAAACGATTATATGTTTTACATAAAGAAATAAGTATGTAAACAATGCAGACGAGCGCTGCAAGATATTCAAAAGTTAGTTTGAAAGGGATAAGAGCTTTGAAAAAATGCTGTTTCTTTTAACCTTCGATAGACAAATCTATTTTTTTTATGTAAACGACGCACTGGGGTAAGTTTCTACCCAGTTCATAAACTTTTCTCAACAAACAGGGTTAAAGTTTTTATTTGCACAGTTTTTTGTAAGTATTTACAATAGATAAAATAAATTTAAAATGAATTATTTCATTTAATGTATTGAAATATATCAGATAATATATACATATATAATGGAATGACTGGATTTCATTCACATAAAGAAGAAATATTAGCAATATGCTTTGCGTTCTAAAGGATAAAATATATCAGAAAGCTATTTGGACTTCACCAAACTATATAAACTAAAAATAAAATAGTAATAATTCGAAAAAGGAGCAAATTCATACAAATTAGTTAGTTGCATTATATTTTTTTGTAGTAGCATGAACTATATTTTTGTATAAAATTAATTAAAATTAAACAATAAATAAATAAATAGTCAAAACTTATCGATATGGGGTGTACACTTCCCTTTGACTCTGACAGTATATACGTACATTTAACTTAATTTTGTCAAAGATGATTTTTTATCCTTTTTAGTTCCATTTCTGTAAGGAATGATTTTTTATTAGAGCCATAATTGGAATGAGGTCTAGAAGTCGGCCTCTAAAAGAAAGCGAAGTGGACATTTTTTTATCTCATTTGGATGATGACTTAATTGATTTTGGTGACGTTGATAGTGTCCTAGAATTATCAATTTGACTTCTTTCTTTTTACGTGGACTGAACATGCAAAAAAGTACGCGAACTATACCCTGGGGTAAATTTCACCTAATCACTTTTATGGATATGCATAAATTCGGTGCGCACCAACTAATGAGGACAGGCTGCGTGAATTCGAAGAGAAAATTTGGTGTTGCTAAAATACAGCTAACGAAATATTTCCAAACCATGGCCCATCAAACACTTTGTGAGGTTACACACAGCCCAGTGTATCTACCGAAGGTTAATACTTAAATTAATTACATTGGGTAACTACGCATATGTCAAATGCTTTCGTTTCACATTTTGCTACAACGTAAGCGTTGGTGAACAACGTAGGGAATGCCAATGCTAAACAGAATCGTCTCGAGACGATTCGTTCGTCTTACAACGCAGAGGTTTTGCCAATTTTAACGTATGGATGCCTAGTTTAGTGGGAAACTCTTCGGTAGAGTTTGAGGGTCGCGCTAGGGAAACCTTTCCAAATAGGCAGGATTGAATCGAGGGGAAAATCTGCACCGAGACTTGCACCTCTATCTTCACTGACGGTTCCAAGATGGAATCGGGAGGCGGAGCAAGGGTTTTCTCTAAGTCAGCCACTTTATTTATCTCAGAAGTCTTTGCGATCCTCCAGGCATGAGCGAGGGAGATACTAACGATTTATCCGATAGTCAAGCCGCAATTAAGGCTCTGACGACGCCATGGTGCAGAACGAAATTAGTAAACTCCTGTAAGGAAGAGATCAAATCTCTTGGGTGTGTAGGTAAAATTTTTGTGATCGAATACACAGGGTCATAGAGGGACAAGAAATTGCTGATGAGCTTGCCAGGAAAGGGATTGAATTGGTCTCAGAGACCTCCTACCCGGTCATCGGCATCCCCTTGACAGTTGTTAAAGGGGAACTGCACAAATTATTTTTCAGGAAAGCGCAGAAAAGATGTACTATTTTGAAAACCCTTTGGCCCCAATACGATATACGAAGGACTCAGAAAGTTCTTTGGACTCCTCACCATTCAATTTCCAAACTCGTAGCTTTGTTTACCGGTCACTGGACGATCGGCACACACGCGGAAGAACTACGGTTACCATTTAACCCCCATTGCAGAAGCTGTGGGGACCTTCCATAGAAGGAGACTGCAGAGCACTTTTTCTGTAAGTGTCCGGGTTTGGCAGCTATACGACTAAGGTCACTGGGAACTTCTTTCTTCGACAGCCTGGGGCAGTGCGCCAACCTAAGTCCAATCAATCTCCTCCATTATATCAACAGCTCTGGCTGGCTGTAGATATCTGCCTGTTGGAGGTCTTATAATGGTATCAAATCGGCGTTTTAGTGCTACTTGAGGAGGGCCAAACTAGCACCATTTCACCTACCTACCTACCTACCTACAATTTACATTAGTTTTAAATAAAACTGTATACCGTTAGTCTGTAAAATATACCAGCCGTATTATAGACTAAATAAATCTGAATGCAAGGTTATTGTAATCACATGACTTTCAAAATAAATTGTATGTGAATATATTTTTTATTGGTTGTTGACTATAGCTGGACCATCGATGGTTTCCCTTTTTTATTCTTCACTAAATTTTACCTTGAATTTATGCCTTGAACCGGGTTCATGAAGGACATATAAAATTTGAAACGCTTATTCCACATGTGACTACATATTTTTAAAACGAAGGGGAACAGTTTGAAAATAAATATAATAAATTAATAAACCGCGTACGTTAGCAAAACAAACTCCTCTTTGTAAGTACTGAAAACCGTGCAACGTCAAAGGAATCCCAAGAGATGTATAGGTTAGTCGTGGGCTCAGATAAAAGCCGAAATAAAGAGTATTTTAAAAGACGAAGATATTCTTTTCAAATAAATTATATTAAAATTTAGATTCCTTCAAGTTATATTATTTTATTGCAAATATGACTCTTAAAAATTGTATAAGAAAAATTACATCATTTAAATATCCGCCATGAATACGTCTATTGCTGAAATCCGCCAAACAGTCAAATTATGAACGCCTAATTATGGAGAACGTGTTCAGCAACATTTTGCGCTACAGCAGCAATATTTCAATAGAACGTCGAGTATTTGGTCTGCCAGTCTTTTTTCTAACCTTGACAAAACCAGTCTCTTGAAATTTTTCACCAATCTTCGAATTGTTTACGCATTCGGACGATTATTTCCACCAAAAAATCACGAATTTTGCGACATGTTGTTCTTAAATTTCGACCATTTTCATAATATTTAAGTTTCAATAATTTTAACGCGTTACATCATGCAAGTATCCCCGGTTAAAATTGTGCAGCTGTCTACTCGACAAAGTTCAAAGATGTCATAAAAAAAAGGAACGTCTAAGAATTATCCACTACTAACACTTAGGCGTCATTTTTGAAAAACACTTTTAAAAATGTGACTATATTTGTAAATACAAATTACATATTGGTTGCTTTTGTACTTATACAATCAGTTTATCACTTTAGTTATTTAAAATTTTCAATGAAGACATCAGCATAAGAAAATCGAGATCAAGGGATAAGTAGCCAAAAGTAATTTAAAAATGGCAACATGATATTTCAAACGTAGCATCCTACTAGGTAAATTCCCTATCTACTCAAGTAATGTCTTCTTCTTCTTAATTGGCGCAATAACCGCTTACGCGATTTTGGCCGAGTTTAACAAATCGCGCTAGTCGTTTGTTTCTCGTGCTAACCGGCGCCAGTTGGACACACCAAGTGAAGTCAAGTCCTTCTCCACCTGATCTTTCCAACGCAAAGGAGGCCTTTCTCTTCCTCTGCTACCACCAGCTGGTACCGCATCGAATGCTTTCAAAGCCATTCGGACGACATGCCAATGTATCCGCTGGATCTTTATTCGTTGCGCTATGTCTAGCTCATACAGCTCATCGTTCCATCGTCTGCGATATTCGCCACTGCCAGCGTACAAAGGTCCAAAAATCTTCCGCAGAATCTTTCTCTCAAACACCCCAAGCGTCGCTTCATCGGATGTTGTCCTCGTCCAAGCTTCTGTGCCATACGTTAGGACGGCCATGATGAGAGCCTTGTAGAAAGTTGGTTTTGTTCGTCGAGAGAGGACTTTACTGCTCAGTTGCCTACTTAGCCCTTGTTGGCAAGAGAGATTTCAAGGCTGACATTGTTATCGGTGTTAATGCTGGTTCCTGGTTGCAAAGCCATATTATTTTTATGGGGATACCAAATTCAGACATCGCGGCATACAAGTAACTCCTTTCCGTACTGTCGAAAGCAGCATTGAAATCGACGAAAAGATGGTGTTTGTCGATTCTCCTTTCATGGGTCTTTTCCAAGATTTGGCGTATTGTGAAAATGTGGTCGATGCTAGTCTTTCCAGGTCTAAAGCCACACTGATAAGGTCCAATCGGTTGGTGGCGGTGTGCTTCAGCCTTTCACACAATACGCTCGCTAGAACCTTATAGGCGATATTTAGAAGACTAATCCCGCGGTAATTGGCACAGATTGCTGGATCGCCCTTCTTATGGATTGGGCAGAGCACACTCTGTTGTTCGGCTTTGTTGTTCTTTAGCCGCGTTATCGCCATTCTCACCTCGTCATGGTCGGGTAGCGGAACGTCAATTCCGTCGTCGACGATTGTGGTATCGGGATCTTCACATTCTCTGTGACCAGCAATGTCGGACAGTCAATTAAACCATTAATAAAATCATACATTTTAGTTTGGGGAAAAATAAATCCATAATTTTTGCGAAAAATTTCTGCGCAAATGGTTTAAAACTGTTTTATTGTCGATCTTTAGCTCCGGGGTGATGCTACGACTACTAGCATGCCGGTCAACTTTGATTATGTCTGTGATTTTATCGGCATTTTCGTCATTTTCTTTAACAATAAGAAATGCCTGAATGGAATCGACGAAAACAAAATAGCACGTAATTCACTGTTTTCAAAGAAAAACTGTAAAATGTTGCGAATTTTCTCTTTGTTGTCTTCCAAAAAGTTTTTTCTAATAGCGGTCGCCCCTCGGCAGGCAATGGCAAACCTCCGAGTGTATTTCTGCAATGAAAAAAGCTGCTCATAAAAAATATCAGCCGTTCAGAATCGGCTTGAAAATGCAGGTCCCTTCATTTGTGGAACAACGCACGCCACAAATAGGAAAAGGTCAAACATCCAAAAAGGGTGTACGCGCCAATTATATATATATGTATATACAATATAAACATTAAAAATTTAATGGTCTGCCTATTCAAAAATCTATAAAGTTATGAAGTTACGTTGGACTCGCTCAATTATGTCAGCATATGAGTTTAGGAATGGATTCCAGATTGTTGAAGCATACTCCAAATTTGAACGAACCGAAGAGTAAAATCAATAATTAATATATCTGAGCTAATGCTTGTAGAAATGTCATATAACAGCATCATTTTTCAAATACGATTCGAATTACGAACATCACAAACTATAGTAACCTCACGGCACAACAAGACTGTTGTCTTTGCATTACTTCCTATGGAAAGAAAGTCTTAATTGTGTGCATATCTACATTCGAAATGCTTGAAATGCTTACTTTAATTTATAATAAATATTTTTTCTTAAATAAATACTAAATGAGCATAATTCAGTAATCAATATCACATTTTAAAACCTACTTAAAAATTATCTGGTAAGTTTTGTGCTGCTAAATCCACTATCGGTTTGCTATCTGCACTGTAATTGCTGGGAAACAAACGCGTCACCTCCTCCAGCGTTAATTTGGATGGCAAAGACATCGCACGTTGTGGTACACCAAACGCTCGTAAATGATAAATAAAATACTCATACAAATACATGCGCCACGGATTTGTGTAATGGAAGGCAATCGAGTAGTTGGAACAGCAGTTCAAGCCCTAAAAATGCAATTATAATATTTTGATAAAAAAATTTTATTAATTCATTCATGGGCGTATATTGCAATGCCGGTTTACAGGTAACTTACACTTTCAACTGTGTGCGGCGTCATTGTGAGCAGCCATTCGGATATTTCAGTTGCATTATCTGTGTTCATGTAGGTGTTTAGGTCAAGTGGCATAAATTTTGGTTTATTATCGGTGCTCAAGGCGAAACGTGCATCGGCAAGACGTACGCCAACATTTTGCAAGCAAATACCCATGTAAAAATCCTCAATGCCAAATTTTTGTGCACGCGGGCAGATGGAGGTGTTGTAAAATGCTGTAGTCATAAAGCGTCGCAGGGCTTCTTTGCTAAGCACGTAAGCAGCGCCACCAGACATGTACGGCTGTTGAATAAAAAGAAAAATGATTGATTGATAATATTGAAATTGCATAATAATTATAACTAAATATTTTATATTTTATTTAAAAGGTCTTAAATTGACAGATTCACGATTACATACCATCACCTGAATTGCGAAAGGCTGTAAATAATAAATAATAAAAAATCCAAAATTCACTTTTTGATTGATTACGAGTATAATACAATTTTTCCAAAAATAATATTTAAAAAAAATTAATTAATTTCTTAAGAGGCAATTCGGTTTTAGTGTTTTATGAAAAATTGACAAATATGGCTTATTTTCCAAAATACTCTTCAGTTTATAACGTTTTTAGCTTCCTCTGTAACTTTTTTTCATTACGGCTTTTTACATTTCAGGTGATGTCATATGTTTTGGTAGTATAGACTCAACTACCGTTGATCAATTGTAAATTCGACTCATATGCATGATTATTTTCACCGAACAAGTTAGTAATTATACGATATGTTCTTCTTAAAGATCGACCATTTTTATAATAAGTTTCAATAATTTTAGCGTTTTGTTCTATTTGTCTACTTGACAAATGTTAAAGATGACCTAAAAAGGTACCGCCCAGAAATTATTTATTACCTTATTATATACAAAGTGGAGCAAAATTAATCACCGTATTAGAAGAATAATTACACTGTGCGACAGTGATTTTATACTTTTGTGGAGACCTAGTACAATTTGTAGGTATAATAAAACTAAGAAACATGGTATAGGAGAAATTTCCAATACACCCCCAAAATCTCATTTTATGGCCATAAAACCGTTTTTCAGTAGGTTGATGTGAACAATCACTCCTATCTTCGCCAATTTCCATCCGATTTCGAATTTGTTTTTTTAGTTCGAAAGAACAAAAACAAGCCTTTTTCACAGTGCGTTTACAATTTTTCTGAAATGACAACTAACGAGACTGTAGACGGAAGTATTTGGATTTTTTTTTATTTTTTCTCTATTTTTTCAACTTTGGCATAATTTTTACGATATTATCCGATATTGAGGATTTTTTTAGTACACTACTTTTATAGAAAATTTAATTTTGCGTCGAATTTATTTATTTATTATATAGCTTATAAGCTATATTTGACTGTAATTGAATTAAAATTAATAGAGTTGTGTGAGATTTAAGATTTTATTTGTTTTTTTTTTTACTAATTTGGTATGTAGGTATAACTTACGCTAAATGGGAATAAGGGCGTGTTTTGATGCGTTATTATAGATACGTAACATTTATTGGAGTATACCTGTATGTATACATAAGAGTACACTGTACTGTATACAACAGAAAAAACATTTTTTTTTTGTCAATAGAAATATGAAAAAGCTCCCAAGTGTACCAAAGTTCACACTGTACATTGATTAACAAAAGAAGTTTGTTATTATAACTTAACCTTATTAAAACGTCAAAGTTTTATTGTTCGTTTCATTAAAATTCAAGAGATATAAATCAAAACGTTGCCAGAAAAGTCGAATTTCTCAATATTCTCCGATGATGTGGCATCATCAGCCTTATCATAAATCAGATGATTGTTATTTTTATAAAATGGACGTAAACGGTCATCATTATAAAACTCGAAAGCACATAAAGTATGCTGATGTTGCAACTGTTAAGAACCCCGTAGTCTTATACGATATGATTGACTCAACTGCAGGAACTGAAGGAAGTTCAACTCATTGCTGATGATGATCAAACTGATAACAATAAACCTGATGATGAAGAGTACTTTCCGTCTGGTTCTAAGTCTTCAGAACGACACATTGTATCAAATTCAGATTTTCAGAATCTTTCTCGTGATTTACTTCTATCGGGAAGACAATCTTAAACGCTCGCTTCTCGATTTACACAATGTAATTTAGTTGATGGCGACTTCAGATGAATGATGATGATCGAATTTCTTACAGAAAAGTATTCAAAACTGATGAAGAGAATGGCAAATGTACCGTACCATACTAAACTCCAAAGGGCCGTTTCCAATGCATTTTTAAGTTTGGAACCAGTTCCGTTGTGTACTGCACCGTACCGCACCGTACCATACCGTACAATGCTGCACTGCACAATACTCCAATAAATATTATGTGTTTATACTGACACTTGGCTATCATTTTCATGCTTCCAACGGCGCCCTTATTCCCATTTAGCGTAAGTTATACCTACATGCCAAATTAATTAAAAAAAAAATAAAATCTTAAAACCCACACAACTCTATTAATTTTAATTCAATTACAGTCAAATATAGCTCATTCGATGCAAAATTAAATTTACTATAACAGTACTGTACTAAAAAAATCCTCAATATCGGATAATATCGTAAAAATTATGCCAAAGTTGAAAAAATAGAGAAAAAATAAAAAAATTCCAAATACTTCCGTCTACAGTCTTGTTAGTTGTCATTTCAGAAAAATTGTAAACGCACTGTGAAAAAGGCTTGTTTTTGTTCTTTCGAACTAAAAAAACAAATTCGAAATCGGATGGAAATTGGCGAAGATAGGAGTGATTGTTCACATCAACCTACTGAAAAACGGTTTTATGGCCATAAAATGAGATTTTGGGGGTGTATTGGAAATTTCTCCTATACCATGTTTCTTAGTTTTACTATACCTACAAATTGTACTAGGTCTCCATAAAAGTATATTTAATTTTTTTTTTTTGTCACACAGTGTTATCACTAATGAACTAGACAGCTGCGTATACAAACATACCAGCAATGGAGCGAGTAAAGGCCAAAATATGGATTTCCGTCTTACTGTCTAACGGGCATGATTTTATGTAAGTAAATGGCTATCAATGTCAAAGCCGCCTGTGATTCAAAAATAATTTTTAACTTGCACCACTCTTGAAATGTTCATAAAAATTGCCGACAGAACAATTTAGATTCGTTCATTTACAGGAACTGCGTACGGCATATATTATATAAAATGTTAATGTATACGCCATGATCAAAAAGTACCGGGAAGGTGATGTTGACTGTTTTCTTCGATTGCCAAGGCATAGTGCACCTTGAGTACCTTCCATCGGGCCAAACAGTCAATAGAGAATATTATTTGTCCGTTTTGAAGCATTTGAGAGATACTGTACGTCACAAACGGCCGCAAATGTGGGCAAACAATTCTTGGATTTTGCGTGATGATAACACGCCATCGCATCGAGCCCCAATTGTGCTGGAATATTTGACCAAGCACCAAGTAAATACCATCGAGCAAGCACCGTTTTCACCTGATATGGCCCCGCGCGACTTCTTTTTGTTTCCCAAGTTGAAGTTACCACTTTGTGAAAGGAGATTTCACTAGATAGAGGAGATTTCACTAGATAGAGGAGATCAAAGAGAATGCGACACAGGAGCTGAAGGCCATTCCTTTATCGGCCTACCAGGGGTGCATGGAGGACTGGGTTAAACGTGGTGTGTTGCTTCAGGCGGGCCAATTTTGAAGGAGATAAAATAAATTTGCCTGAAATTTAACTCTGTTTTGTTTTATTTAAACATTCCCGGTACTTTCTGATCATGTGGTAAGTATATATATATGTTAATATTTGTGTGGCGTAAATCCTTATTAGAATAACTGGTTATACAAACATGCATTCATAGCTATATATAGCAGTTATCTTTGAATGAAACTAATTGGCGAAACGTGCAGGAGAGCAGAATAACAGAAGTCGTTATTAAAGAATAAGAGTGATTCAGGTTCGCCAATAAGCTAAAGCAGTAGCAACTTATTACATACATATATCTCGTGTTTTTGAAGTTGAATGATGGTAAGCACTTATCACGCCATTGTCGATACCTATGTAGCATTAAGTGTAAAATAAAAATAAGAAGTGATTGTGATAATAAAATTGAAACCAAACTAAAGAAATTACAAAATAGTATAAAATAAAATACCATGACAAAAGATAATATAACATAACAAAACATAATAAAACATAATGTAACATGATATAAGCGGCCGCCGTAGCCGAATGGGTTGGTGCGTAACTACCATTCGGAATTCAGAGAGAACGTAGGTTCGAATCTCGGTGAAACAGCAAAGTGAAGAAAAACATTTTTCTTATAGCGATCGCCCCTCGACAGGCAATGGCAAACCTCCGAGTGTATTTCTGCCATGAAAAAGCTCCTCATAAAAAATATCTGCCGTTCGGAGTCGGCTTGAAATTGTAGGTCTCTCCATTTGTAGAACAACATCAAGACGCACGCCACAAATAGGAGGAGGAGCTCGGCCAAACACCCAAAAAAGGGTGTACGCGCCAATTATATACATATGTATATATATACATATATATAACATAACAAAATAATCCCAAAATTTTGGGTGTAGCCTTCGACAGTTTGCTCTCCTTCTCTACGCATACAACCGCTATTGTCACTAAAGTCCAAAATCGCAACAAGGCCCTCAAATCGCTACCGGCAGCACTTGGGGCGAAGACAAAGAAATGTTGCTATCGACATTTAAGGCAATTGGCCGGCCGGTTCTAAACTATGCTGTGCCTGTTTGGTCGCCGTTTTGTCAAAACACTGCCATTCGGACTGCGACGAGATGTATACTGATGTTCCCACTTCAACATCTACACGACGAGACTCAGATTTTTCTTGTGAGAGAGCACAACAAACTGCTCAGCAAGCAGTTACTTTATGGTGCTACCGTAGGTCTCTTCCATGCAGACACCTGCTTGATCCTGAGCTGCCTCCCAGGCACGCCGACGATTCCAGGACAATATAGACCGACAATTACTAGACCAGACAGACAATAAACGACATTCATCGGGAGAAACTTACGACCTTCTTAAGCTCCCGACCCCCGATTGTCCGAATGCCGAATGCCAACCACCACCCATTGCAGACGAAAAGCTCCAACTTCCCCGAGAGTTCCGCGTAACCTTGGCACAATTACATTCTGGATACAGTAGCAGGTTAAACTCCTACTTATCCAGAATTGACACCGACATACTAAACATATGTACGGCATGTGTAGACACCCCGCACGACACTAACCACCTTTTCACATGCCCGTCAAACCCACTCATCTAATACCCCTCTCCCTCTGGACCCAACCTGTCGACACAGGAAGTTTCGTGGGCCTACCGTTAGATGAGCTAGATGAAGGCGACCGGTGATTTACACTACCCTGACAGGGCAAAGTATACTGCTACAACAACAGCAATACATAACATAATGTAGAATAATATAACATAACATAACTTTATTTAACATATCGTAACTTAATATAACACAAAAAACCGTAATATAAGATAACGTATTATAACACAACAAAATATAACCTAACATAAACACATAAACTAACAAAAAATAACCTGAAATTAAAACATAACACCTCAAGAACTGAGCACTTTTCTATATACGACTATATTTAAAAAAAATCCCATAAATTTATTTTCCGTTTATTCTTTTGGCCAATTTTTGCCCAGCCCAACGAAACAAAGGTCGTGGTCAGTTAATTGTCGTGTTTAATTTAAATAATCACAACATAATATTCGAAAATTATTTATGAAAGACTTTGAGGCGCATGATGTGTTATGTATGTATGTGTTACATGTAATCGCCGGTAATGAGTTAATTTTTACGCTTTGGCTTCACGGCAGCTGAAGCTAAACTTGATTAACTCAATTAAAAAAGAAGCGAAGATTTATCTACTACAGTAGTGGAAATAGTGGGCCGCTACTGCTGACTTGCAGACAAAAACAAAAAACTTGTAGTAGACATAAATAAATAATTATTTTCTACAGTTTTTCAAATTTATTCGTCATCTAATAGCCTTAGCTGATGTTGTGAAATGTTGATAAGATTTAAAAAATTAATTATTGGCCTTAGTTTTGGAAGTCTCGTAAAATAATACGATATACGTATGTATATAAATAATAAAATAAAATATATGTAATATAACAAAATTACGCACTTTACCTGTACTTTTTTATTAAGATTTCTTCTTTTAATTTATAAAATACCCTTGAATTAGATTTAACCAAACAATTGTGCTGTCATTCGAGACAGCTAAACAATATTAGTTTTACAATGGTCATAGAGCTGTTATTCAGATAAGCAATACATTTGCATTACATTTTTTATGCGAGTACGAGTATTATACAGAAATTGCTTACGATTAACGAGTCAAAAGATTACAATTATGAAAATAGCTTCAGATCACTGATTTTAAGTTGTCACTCATTTTTGTCAGATTCCTTTAATCAAAAGATTTTTATTGAATCGAACCAATTAGTTTGTGAAGTATTTATTCACTCATAACGAAAAGTAACAAAATATGATAATAAAATGGTATTTTGCATCACTGCTTACACTATGGTGAAAAGGTCTGGCCGACATCGGACCGTTAATCGGCCCTCAGCGATTCTAAAGGAATCAGCTGATTAGCTGACGTAATTGGGGTTATGACAGCGGTTAGTTTACGATAAGGCTGGCAAAAACTGAGATTGTGTTGGTGATATACGAAAAAATCAACACAAACAACGCTCATTTTAATTCGTTGTCGTTTGAACAACGACTGGTTGGACCAGTGTAAAGGTCAATCAGACCTTCGCACAACTTCGTATCAATTTTAATCAGTCTGATAAAAATCTGTTGAATGCGGTTTGCATACGTCTGATTACCCGGAAATTAGCACAACTTACTAGTCTGTTGAATTTAGATTTTGCTGAAGTTTTGTTAAGTGGTATTTCAAACACAGTGATATCAAAAGCAGTATTTTTTCATTATTATACTAAGAACGTACGAGTAATAATATGAGTGTATTAATATAAGAAAATTGTAAATATAATATGGTTAATGTTTTAAGTAAAACTGATTTCTATATACATATAATTGTAGGCGATGCTAAATCAGCCTTAAGTTTCCTAAATATGTGCAAAGTCAAAGGTTAAGTTAAGTTAGCCAGGTCTATGGTAAGACAAGACACTCAAAAGCCGGAGGCCCATTGCGATATCTGCATTTGATTTACATCCACTAACTAAGTTGCTTGCACCAATTATATCTTTTTAAGAAGGTAACTAGTCCCTCTAGGGAGACTAAAATAATCCCCAAGATATTTGGCTCGGCTTCTTTGAAGTGCAGGACATTCACAGAGGAGGTGTTGTACCCACTCAATTTCTTCTTCACCTTTACAACTCCTGCAGAAATCATTGAAAGGTACATCAATTCTACGCTTAAGGTGCCAATAGTGCAATTACCCGTTATAACACCTGTGCGGACGCTGGTAGTTTAACTGTTGAATCCAAGCAGATATTTTGTCCTTTTAAGATTCAGTTTTGGTCAGAGCGCTTTGGAGACCCTACAGTTAGTAGCCAGAGACCACCTTCTATTGGCTTCCACGATTACGTTCAAGTAAATCGCTATATACACTTCGTTTAGAGGAACGCTTATGTCCTCTATCAGTCGTTGAAAGTCAAGTTCAGAGCCTTCCCAAGCACAATCATCCGCTCTTTCATTTCCCTCCCCTCTAGAGTGGCCGGGGACCTAACAAAGTTTGGTGCTGGGTTGTTGAATAAGCGATAGGGACCTCCTACATTCCTTAATACATCTTGAGTGAATGCACTGGTGGTAAGTCCATCAGTCTTATCAGTTTTGCTTCTTAGTCTATAGCGCAGATCTCTAATTGGAAGACGCTACACCAGTCTGGGAGTCTAAAGGAGCAATTTAAAAATAATTGTTCCGAGTACCATACCGATCTAGAGCGATTGTCCATTTTTGAGACCAAACCTTGTAATCTATCATTCTTGGTTAACACTACACATTCGTAATTCAATGTGTAAGTTGTCTCACTTGTTTTTTAAAACTACAGTCTCGCTGCCAATGGTAATGCTTTATCCATATTTTTATTACTTTTTCGTAACCCGGATAATAATTGCCACAATTTATAAAAAAATGCCCGATGTTACTTTCCAAGAAGTATTAATCCCTGAACTAGCTCCGCCTGTACCCTATTAGGAATGAAATATGAAACCGCTTTCATAAAAAATATATACAGATAAATCAAATTTCTATATACACCCTTTTATTGGATGTTTGACCGAGCTCCTCTCCCTATTTGTGGCGTTCATCTTGATGTTGTACCACAAATGGGGTGACCTACAGTTTCAAGCTTACTCCGAAGGCAGACAGTTTTTTATGATGAGCTTTTTCGGGACAAAAATGCACTCGGAGATTTGCCATTGTCTGTCACTGTTAGAAGAAACATTTTTATCATTTGATGTTTCGTACTCGAGGTTTCGAAACCGTGCACTGCCGATTGGTTATCACTTACCAACCCATTTTTTTCGAGGGGAGGATAAAAATGTCAGAAACATTTCAATTGATAACGTCACACCAATGATATGTTGGGTATGTTGCAACTAAAGCAAACCTCCTCTGTTCGTCTGACTTCCACCGGGACTGTGTATTTGCACTACATCGAGGTGGAGCCCGGACTGTATCTATTGCTTCCACTATAGGTAAAAAAACATCGAAAATGCGTTAATGTCATTACCAATATCATCTTGTCACTGTATGATTCAATCGTGAGTGATTAACTCAGGCGTCTGTGATTGTCGTCAGTTTGTCACTAGGCGACCTCCACTGGAACTCTGCTTCTAAATAAATACAGGCTCAGGTGTCATAATTATCAACCCTTAGCTGCCACTGTTGAAACAATACCCTTCGCCTTTCTTCATCGAGCTCACTTCAGCAACCGCATCACCAGCTTAGCAAAAGTGTGTTGAGGAATAGGACAGTGGAATAGAATAAGCTTCTCGTGATCGAGCTCATCAGGGCATATGGGGCAATATGGTGAAGCTCCCACACCAAATCTGGGCAGATAATGTTGAAAGCATTCATGTCTAATTAGCAACTGTGTTAGGTAACAGTCAACCTCTGCAAATCTACGTTGTAACAATGCTACGAATCTCGGGATGAGCTCGTGTGTCCAACAGCCCGCGGAGGTTGAGTCCCATCTTCGTTGCCATTCATTAAGCGTTGAGCTTCTGCTCCCGTAAAGGTCTTGCGCCTGCTCTGTCAAAGAAGTGCATAAACCCATACGGCTACAATGGCCGATAATAGATACCTAATATATATATAAAGTATGTCTATATGTACATATTTCCAATTTACATGAGCCATTGCTCGACATAATTATTTTTGTGCCATTTTTGAATAATAATTTTTTTAAATTTAAAATATCATCAACCGACATTTAGTACGGCGTATCATTTTAGGTTTAAGTTTAAAAGGGCCAAAGTCGAGAAAACGTAACATTTTGTTTACCATCTGAAAAGCACAGGCCTCCCTCGACGAGCAGAAACCGTACATTATAAATCTTTGTCACACTCGGTCTATTCGTGGGCCAATTATATACATATGTATATATATACATATATATAACATAACAAAATAATCCCAAAATTTTGGGTGTAGCCTTCGACAGTTTGCTCTCCTTCTCTACGCATACAACCGCTATTGTCACTAAAGTCCAAAATCGCAACAAGGCCCTCAAATCGCTACCGGCAGCACTTGGGGCGAAGACAAAGAAATGTTGCTATCGACATTTAAGGCAATTGGCCGGCCGGTTCTAAACTATGCTGTGCCTGTTTGGTCGCCGTTTTGTCAAAACACTGCCATTCGGACTGCGACGAGATGTATACTGATGTTCCCACTTCAACATCTACACGACGAGACTCAGATTTTTCTTGTGAGAGAGCACAACAAACTGCTCAGCAAGCAGTTACTTTATGGTGCTACCGTAGGTCTCTTCCATGCAGACACCTGCTTGATCCTGAGCTGCCTCCCAGGCACGCCGACGATTCCAGGACAATATAGACCGACAATTACTAGACCAGACAGACAATAAACGACATTCATCGGGAGAAACTTACGACCTTCTTAAGCTCCCGACCCCCGATTGTCCGAATGCCGAATGCCAACCACCACCCATTGCAGACGAAAAGCTCCAACTTCCCCGAGAGTTCCGCGTAACCTTGGCACAATTACATTCTGGATACAGTAGCAGGTTAAACTCCTACTTATCCAGAATTGACACCGACATACTAAACATATGTACGGCATGTGTAGACACCCCGCACGACACTAACCACCTTTTCACATGCCCGTCAAACCCACTCATCTAATACCCCTCTCCCTCTGGACCCAACCTGTCGACACAGGAAGTTTCGTGGGCCTACCGTTAGATGAGCTAGATGAAGGCGACCGGTGATTTACACTACCCTGACAGGGCAAAGTATACTGCTACAACAACAGCAATACATAACATAATGTAGAATAATATAACATAACATAACTTTATTTAACATATCGTAACTTAATATAACACAAAAAACCGTAATATAAGATAACGTATTATAACACAACAAAATATAACCTAACATAAACACATAAACTAACAAAAAATAACCTGAAATTAAAACATAACACCTCAAGAACTGAGCACTTTTCTATATACGACTATATTTAAAAAAAATCCCATAAATTTATTTTCCGTTTATTCTTTTGGCCAATTTTTGCCCAGCCCAACGAAACAAAGGTCGTGGTCAGTTAATTGTCGTGTTTAATTTAAATAATCACAACATAATATTCGAAAATTATTTATGAAAGACTTTGAGGCGCATGATGTGTTATGTATGTATGTGTTACATGTAATCGCCGGTAATGAGTTAATTTTTACGCTTTGGCTTCACGGCAGCTGAAGCTAAACTTGATTAACTCAATTAAAAAAGAAGCGAAGATTTATCTACTACAGTAGTGGAAATAGTGGGCCGCTACTGCTGACTTGCAGACAAAAACAAAAAACTTGTAGTAGACATAAATAAATAATTATTTTCTACAGTTTTTCAAATTTATTCGTCATCTAATAGCCTTAGCTGATGTTGTGAAATGTTGATAAGATTTAAAAAATTAATTATTGGCCTTAGTTTTGGAAGTCTCGTAAAATAATACGATATACGTATGTATATAAATAATAAAATAAAATATATGTAATATAACAAAATTACGCACTTTACCTGTACTTTTTTATTAAGATTTCTTCTTTTAATTTATAAAATACCCTTGAATTAGATTTAACCAAACAATTGTGCTGTCATTCGAGACAGCTAAACAATATTAGTTTTACAATGGTCATAGAGCTGTTATTCAGATAAGCAATACATTTGCATTACATTTTTTATGCGAGTACGAGTATTATACAGAAATTGCTTACGATTAACGAGTCAAAAGATTACAATTATGAAAATAGCTTCAGATCACTGATTTTAAGTTCTCACTCATTTTTGTCAGATTCCTTTAATCAAAAGATTTTTATTGAATCGAACCAATTAGTTTGTGAAGTATTTATTCACTCATAACGAAAAGTAACAAAATATGATAATAAAATGGTATTTTGCATCACTGCTTACACTATGGTGAAAAGGTCTGGCCGACATCGGACCGTTAATCGGCCCTCAGCGATTCTAAAGGAATCAGCTGATTAGCTGACGTAATTGGGGTTATGACAGCGGTTAGTTTACGATAAGGCTGGCAAAAACTGAGATTGTGTTGGTGATATACGAAAAAATCAACACAAACAACGCTCATTTTAATTCGTTGTCGTTTGAACAACGACTGGTTGGACCAGTGTAAAGGTCAATCAGACCTTCGCACAACTTCGTATCAATTTTAATCAGTCTGATAAAAATCTGTTGAATGCGGTTTGCATACGTCTGATTACCCGGAAATTAGCACAACTTACTAGTCTGTTGAATTTAGATTTTGCTGAAGTTTTGTTAAGTGGTATTTCAAACACAGTGATATCAAAAGCAGTATTTTTTCATTATTATACTAAGAACGTACGAGTAATAATATGAGTGTATTAATATAAGAAAATTGTAAATATAATATGGTTAATGTTTTAAGTAAAACTGATTTCTATATACATATAATTGTAGGCGATGCTAAATCAGCCTTAAGTTTCCTAAATATGTGCAAAGTCAAAGGTTAAGTTAAGTTAGCCAGGTCTATGGTAAGACAAGACACTCAAAAGCCCGAAGGCCCATTGCGATATCTGCATTTGATTTACATCCACTAACTAAGTTGCTTGCACCAATTATATCTTTTTAAGAAGGTAACTAGTCCCTCTAGGGAGACTAAAATAATCCCCAAGATATTTGGCTCGGCTTCTTTGAAGTGCAGGACATTCACAGAGGAGGTGTTGTACCCACTCAATTTCTTCTTCACCTTTACAACTCCTGCAGAAATCATTGAAAGGTACATCAATTCTACGCTTAAGGTGCCAATAGTGCAATTACCCGTTATAACACCTGTGCGGACGCTGGTAGTTTAACTGTTGAATCCAAGCAGATATTTTGTCCTTTTAAGATTCAGTTTTGGTCAGAGCGCTTTGGAGACCCTACAGTTAGTAGCCAGAGACCACCTTCTATTGGCTTCCACGATTACGTTCAAGTAAATCGCTATATACACTTCGTTTAGAGGAACGCTTATGTCCTCTATCAGTCGTTGAAAGTCAAGTTCAGAGCCTTCCCAAGCACAATCATCCGCTCTTTCATTTCCCTCCCCTCTAGAGTGGCCGGGGACCTAACAAAGTTTGGTGCTGGGTTGTTGAATAAGCGATAGGGACCTCCTACATTCCTTAATACATCTTGAGTGAATGCACTGGTGGTAAGTCCATCAGTCTTATCAGTTTTGCTTCTTAGTCTATAGCGCAGATCTCTAATTGGAAGACGCTACACCAGTCTGGGAGTCTAAAGGAGCAATTTAAAAATAATTGTTCCGAGTACCATATCGATCTAGAGCGATTGTCCATTTTTGAGACCAAACCTTGTAATCTATCATTCTTGGTTAACACTACACATTCGTAATTCAATGTGTAAGTTGTCTCACTTGTTTTTTAAAACTACAGTCTCGCTGCCAATGGTAATGCTTTATCCATATTTTTATTACTTTTTCGTAACCCGGATAATAATTGCCACAATTTATAAAAAAATGCCCGATGTTACTTTCCAAGAAGTATTAATCCCTGAACTAGCTCCGCCTGTACCCTATTAGGAATGAAATATGAAACCGCTTTCATAAAAAATATATACAGATAAATCAAATTTCTATATACACCCTTTTATTGG
This sequence comes from Anastrepha obliqua, assembly GCF_027943255.1. Lineage (NCBI taxonomy): Eukaryota > Metazoa > Arthropoda > Insecta > Diptera > Tephritidae > Anastrepha > Anastrepha obliqua. The sequence goes on from NC_072896.1 coordinate 39,929,964, forward strand.
ATGTTTGACCGAGCTCCTCTCCCTATTTGTGGCGTTCATCTTGATGTTGTACCACAAATGGGGTGACCTACAGTTTCAAGCTTACTCCGAAGGCAGACAGTTTTTTATGATGAGCTTTTTCGGGACAAAAATGCACTCGGAGATTTGCCATTGTCTGTCACTGTTAGAAGAAACATTTTTATCATTTGATGTTTCGTACTCGAGGTTTCGAAACCGTGCACTGCCGATTGGTTATCACTTACCAACCCATTTTTTTCGAGGGGAGGATAAAAATGTCAGAAACATTTCAATTGATAACGTCACACCAATGATATGTTGGGTATGTTGCAACTAAAGCAAACCTCCTCTGTTCGTCTGACTTCCACCGGGACTGTGTATTTGCACTACATCGAGGTGGAGCCCGGACTGTATCTATTGCTTCCACTATAGGTAAAAAAACATCGAAAATGCGTTAATGTCATTACCAATATCATCTTGTCACTGTATGATTCAATCGTGAGTGATTAACTCAGGCGTCTGTGATTGTCGTCAGTTTGTCACTAGGCGACCTCCACTGGAACTCTGCTTCTAAATAAATACAGGCTCAGGTGTCATAATTATCAACCCTTAGCTGCCACTGTTGAAACAATACCCTTCGCCTTTCTTCATCGAGCTCACTTCAGCAACCGCATCACCAGCTTAGCAAAAGTGTGTTGAGGAATAGGACAGTGGAATAGAATAAGCTTCTCGTGATCGAGCTCATCAGGGCATATGGGGCAATATGGTGAAGCTCCCACACCAAATCTGGGCAGATAATGTTGAAAGCATTCATGTCTAATTAGCAACTGTGTTAGGTAACAGTCAACCTCTGCAAATCTACGTTGTAACAATGCTACGAATCTCGGGATGAGCTCGTGTGTCCAACAGCCCGCGGAGGTTGAGTCCCATCTTCGTTGCCATTCATTAAGCGTTGAGCTTCTGCTCCCGTAAAGGTCTTGCGCCTGCTCTGTCAAAGAAGTGCATAAACCCATACGGCTACAATGGCCGATAATAGATACCTAATATATATATAAAGTATGTCTATATGTACATATTTCCAATTTACATGAGCCATTGCTCGACATAATTATTTTTGTGCCATTTTTGAATAATAATTTTTTTAAATTTAAAATATCATCAACCGACATTTAGTACGGCGTATCATTTTAGGTTTAAGTTTAAAAGGGCCAAAGTCGAGAAAACGTAACATTTTGTTTACCATCTGAAAAGCACAGGCCTCCCTCGACGAGCAGAAACCGTACATTATAAATCTTTGTCACACTCGGTCTATTCGTGGGCTCAAAAGAAAAATATCTGGACCTTCATGCGTTCCACCCTATGAGGCTCTATGTTTTACCTAGGAAGCAAGGGAAAATATATATAAATATATAAGTATATATATGTGTTGAAAATGATTATTAAAAATGAAATGATGGGCATTAAAAGCTGCCCATAGTGCAGCTGAATTTGGTATTTCTAATTGGCAGAAGTTTGTGTATTTTTCATTTCGGCCAGTCAAAACATCATTTAAAATGAAAGAGAATATGAGGTAAGAGATTCAAATTTCCGAAAAATTTATTTTAAAAATTTTGTAAGTAAGCTTTTGCATTTACAATAAGTCAGATTTACTAAAGCAATGATGAAGGTAGATATTTTAAATGTAGGTATGCATCAAAGTGCAATTAAAATCATTACCAACTTCATTGGTGTTCATTAATGTTTATGTTTAATTTGCCTTTTTTAAGTGAATACCTGAATTTTTTATGTACACATCAATAATTATTGTCGTGAGTTTAGTATCCGCGTTTTATGTTGTTAGTCACAAAGTAGATAATAATCGTAAATTATAGTTAGACAAGTTTAAAGATAATAACCAACAAAGTTTGTACTAACATATGTATGTATGTATTTACAAAGATGGTGGAAAAACAGATTCAGATAAAATGATACGTCATTTTAATGTCTGAGTAAATTGGTTTTAAGGTCTATTTGGCTATAAACAATTTTCTATAAAATAAAGGAAATTACTATTTAATGGTATTTTATTGTATTAAGTTTAACTCAAATTGCTAAATGGACTTGATATTTTTGTAAATGACGTCAGTTGAAAAGACCCTTTGGGTAGAAGAGTCGGCCATAGGGCATACTACATAGACTAAATTATTATTAATTGGCGTTGTACTTGTGAAAATGACAGCTGCAGCATTACAAAACTTCAACCAACTGCTAAATCAAAAATTTATACAAGGTGGCGCAAAATTAATCACCCTATCGGAAGATTTTTAATTTTTGTAAATGGCCTCGTACGTCAATCATGTTTGATACTTGTGAATTAGACAACCTTACAAGCGATGGAGCAAAGTAAAGTTTAAAATCAAGATATCTGCAAAATCATTTAGTTTTATTTAGTAAAGAAGGAATTTAAAGAAGGTGATGAATAATTTTACCCCACTTTGTATAGGAACGATTCAAATCCACAAAAAACTGTAATTTTTGGAAAATTTTTGAATTCGATGTATGATACTATTCATCACAGTCATATTATGAAATAAGTAAGACATTGGCCGCCGTGGCCAAATGAGTTGGTGCGTGACTACCATTCGGAATTCAGAGGGAGATCGTCGGTTTGAATCTCGGTGAAATATCAAAATTAAGAAAATGTTTTTTCTAATAGCGGTCGGCCCTCGGCAAGCAATGGCAAATCTCCGAGTGTATTTCTGCCATGAAAAAGCTCCTCATAAAAAATATCCGCCATTCGGAGTCGCCTTGAAACTAAAAGTCGCTCCATTTGTGGAACAACATCAAGACTCACACTACAAATTGGAGGAGTAGCTCGGCCAAACACCCAAAGAGGGTGTACGCATGTGTAAGAAATCAATTTAGTTACTGCCTCATCTAGGAGTTCTGCTTTGACTTTTGTTTCATTTATAATTAAACTTGGTAAATATTTTATCAAAACACAATCTTGGTGTTGATTGTTTGTCCTTACGCTAATTTACGAGTGGCACAAGCAATTTCAATGCAGTCGCCGTAGCCTAATAAGTTGGTGCGTGACAATCATTCGGTAGTGCATAGGTTTTAAAACTCACTGTTTTTTTTTAATAGCAGTCACCCCTCGGTAGGCAATGGCAGATCTCCGAGTGTATTTCTATGTATTTCTATGATTCCGAAACTGCATTTGGCGATGAAAGGAAAGCGCCATGAATGTAATGAAGTCATCATCTTGTGATCATAATCATGATCTAAAAATTATACCTAAAATAGCTTGTTTGATAATTTGGAGAAGCATGTGTAATTGCGGGTATATTTAGAGAATATGAATAATTCTTCATCCTTTCGTAGAATTTTATTTGTTTATTTTTTTATATATTTTAAATGAGGTTTTCCTTTTAAATTTTGGACCTTTGTAACATGATGATGTGATGACCTGTAATTCGCTACTTTTATCGAAAAGTTTGATACATTTTAGCAACTTTCATGTAACCTTCTCACTTACGAGCTTTATTTGTGCTGTTCTCAGTGAGTTGAAATTTTCTTCTCGCCCAAAAGATGGAATTATGTTAGCTCGTGAAAATTTTCGGAGCACTTAGCCACTGTAAAACGATAGTAGAACGAGTTCCAACGTGGTCGTCGATAATTGCAGGATGAATTTCGTGAATACCGTCCAAAAACGATTGTCGGGGCATATCGCGAGATAGAGGTAAGTTTGGGTATTAGTGGGACCAACATACATTCCATATTGTATGAACATTTACTATCAAGAAGGTTTGTTCTCGTTAGATACCGTATAATTTGGCAATGGCTCAAGAAAAGACTCGTATCGATTGGTGGAAAGAAATGTTAAAGAAATTCGGCCGCGGTGGTTTAAAGTAGTTATGTGAGTATGACATCGTAATAACGAATGGTCGAATGAGTTTTTGGGAAAATCATGTAGCTTTTGAATCACTAGATAAATTTAAAACACTGAATTATCAGTAATATACAACCGAAATTTTCGGAGAATTCAGGAAATCCAACCGCCGCAGACGAAACATCCTTCAACAAGCCAATGTGAGCTCATACAAGAGAGCTTTTGAGCACTCAAAACATCAAATTAATGGCCTGATTTGGGCACCTAAGATGTCTTTTTGTTTCCGAAAATCAAAAATAAATTGCGAGATCAACGTTTTTCAACGCATGAAGCTGGGTGAAGCCTTTAAACAGCTCGTTTTGGAGGTATCCACTTCTGAGTGGCAAAAGTGCTTCGGAAATTGGTCCAAGCAAATACAGAAGTGTATTGACTTCCACGGATAATATTTTTAAGAGTCATTATTTTACTGTGTTTTCATTATTAGGCGCAAAATATAAAATACAATTCTCGTAATTGTTGCTGATTCTATTATCCAGCTTAGCCCATTTTAAAAGTACTTACGCATCTGCTCCAGAGATTAATCAAATTTATCAAAAAAATCAGACAAATCCATTATAATCATCGTTCTAGACATATGGCATCATACTTTTATCTACTCGCATCTCAATTCTTCAAACGTTATGCTAAGAAAATTCTAATATAAGTACAATGTCAACAGTACGCCAGGTATTAAAAAAAATTGTAGCCTGCATATAACAGTTACTTGGACAGTTACAGTTATTTTTCGCTTAAAAAATTAAAATGTGTATAATTCTCACCTAAATGCATGCTTGTCAAAACAAAAAGAAACAAGTTAATACCGGTTAAGAAATTATTAATATTTTTTTAATTTTTAACAAGCATCTTAATGAGATAAGAATCATTCAATGGGTGCAAAATGATTTGCATACAAAATATTCGTTAAACTCGATAGAAACAACTTAGAAGATTCTACTTAAAAAATTGATATAAAAATCAAAATCGCAACCACAAAATAACTACGAAAAAAATTTGTATTGTTTTTGCGGAATTAAAGGCAGCGAGGTTTCATAGCTGAAGTCTGTTGACACTTGCCGTCGACAAGTTTGATGTGTTGTTTATAACTCAAATTAGTTTCATAATTTATAAGCAGATGCTGTATAATTGAATAAGGATTTGATCATCATTTTAATACAGTACTTTTAGAAGTTTTCGTTTTTTTCGCTGTATGGACAAATTAAAAAACATGTTCATAAACTAGTATGGAAGCGCTAAATTTGATCCGGAGCGAGTTTTATGTACTCGGGGTTATTGATCAAGTTCGGTCAACTTACTTTGTAGTTATTACGGTAAGTGTCCTTGCTGCTTTAGCGAAAATCTCTAAATTTTCATTCAAGTTATAGCTGGTAACACCAGACGGACAGACGGAAATTTAGTCTTGTCATATTATATAATATAAAAATAATATTTATGTCGGATCTGAATAAGATAAGGAGTAAAAGAAGTGCCGAATTTAGGCAAGTTTATCAAATTATTATCAAAATACACGCATTTACTCAAAAGATTCATGCATTTACCTCCAATTTTTCTAAATATTACATCCATTATATTTCTGTTTTTGGGTTCATCATTCCAGGCTCAAATTTGAGTAGGTTTGCTTCACTTATAACAGAGACAAAAGTTGTCTTCTTTTTGACAACTGATGCTCTATGGAAGGCGAGTGTGACTTCACATCTTCGGGTCATACTTTGTGTTGATTGGTGTGTAAGCATTGAAGGTAATCGGCTCCAAGTCAGCCGAATAGCTTTGATAACTATTTCATAGTCTAGATTTGTTTTCATTTGAGTTTTTAGCTAGCTATTGCCCAAACAGTGAAGGCCAATTTAACATTTCAATCCCATTTTGTTGTTTCACTGCACACCTCTTCTACTCTGATGCTTGGGACCGTTGTTTTCTTGACCTCGAATCATGTTTCTGGATACATTAATACCAATTTTTCTTACAACTGCCTAATCTCCTCCAGAGCTGTCTTTGTCACAAACAAATCAATAATCTTCTGATCTTGCTTTGGAAAGCTTTTTTTTGGATCTCTTCTGTTAAACTCGTCAGGGCTTTTAACATCGGTATAATGTTTGCTCCCATTTATATACGAACGCCTTTAACTTCTTCAAATATTTTTCTGCAGATGAACGTGATATTTCCGGACCTTTAAAGGGTGTACATAGGAACACTGCTTCAAATATTTTTTCATAAACGGAACGCATTTGGAAAAACAATGTACGTTTTCTAAATCTGTCACAAAACTAACGAATTGCTCAACGCGTATTGCGAGAAGTACTCACCTATTTAGCAGCATTTAAATTCTTTTTATAACGAAACTTTAAGTTTAAAATTTGCCCGTCACGCTTCTATTAAACAGACAATATCTCAATACTGTTTTGTAGGCAAAATTATAATAGCTTTTTGAGTAATACCTAAAAGACGAAGAAGCACAATTCTTAATAATAATTCAATAATTTTAAACGTTTTCATTTTGTTTATTCTAGCAAAAGCTTTTGAGCGTATACTTAAAATGCATTGAAGTCTACATACAAAGCCTTGGAGCCGATGAAATGAAAACTTGTTACTTTCAAAGCGCTAAATGCACCAAGGAGCCATTTGACCGTATTAACGACTTTAGTCAAAGAACAAAGTGAAAAAAATATCTATAATACTTATGAATAAGCTGCTGTTATTAGAGGTGAGATCACTATTTAAGTAAAATAGTAGTAGAATTTTGTGTTTTTGTTTTTTACAATGCAGTAATCTGTAGCTCAAGCATTCCTGATGCATTTTACAGCGACTATTTCTGATCAGTCAGAAAAAAATTACTGAGGCTAATTCAAATATTATACATAGAATACATAGAATTATATAAGTTTTCAATAGTGGTAAAAACATTTTTCTTAATTCACTCGGCAAAGTTTTAGCGCTTCAAACGATTTTCTTCAGTTAACTGATGTGGGTCAAGGTCTTTCTGTACACAATGCCATAATGAGGATTCCCAATTCTTATGACTGGTGTGGTAATAACTAATTTGGCGCATTTTTAACTAAATTTTAGGGCGTTCTTATATAGTCGGATCGATGTTGGCAAACTGTGATGACCATTTTTTTCGCGGCGTCTGTCAAATTTTTTCGCCAAATTACATAATTTAGAAAAAGACTACCGCGTAGGAGTGGCGACAAATTCAGCTTTCTTGGTTTCAAAGAGCCACTTGGGGGTAGCGCGCTACCACAACATCCATAAAAACAAAAACAAAAAAGAACCTGGTCTTACAGAAAGAATTGCCTTTCCGCCCTGTGGCAAAGTGAAAAGTGAGACAACTAAACTATTCCATTTTGGCCTTTTGAAAGAAATTACCACTTGTCATCTCATCGATCAAACCTTCAGGTCAATTTATGCCTTAAGTCCAATTTAAACTTAAGCCTTTATACTGGTGTGAAAAAGCACAAGGTGGCGTAAAATTAAACATCAATTTTGTTTTTGAATAATTTTTTACCTAATAATAAATAATATGTTTTTGACTGATGGAAATCTTTATTTTAGCCCTTAGCGTTCCACTGCGTGTTTGTTTATATACTGCAGCTGTATAGTTCAGAAGTATCAAATATAATTGACGCACGACACTGTTAATTAAAAATGACGTTTATTTTGGGCAAATGTTTAAATACATAACATACGTTTGTCTAACGTAAGCTTGACCGGCAAATTTCAAACTTAGAGCTCCGTTATAAAAAATGCTGTTAAATAGGCGTAACCGTATCTCAATACGCGTTGTGCAATTTGATAGTTTTGTGAAAATTTTCAAAAGCGTACATTGTTCTTACAAATTGAGTTCCGAATATGAAAAACGATTTGATAAAGGCCCAAAAATGTCAAATGTATCGCAGCAAAACATTTGAATAAGCCGAAAAGTTCATAAGCAAATGGTTGCATCGGTGTACCTAAGTTAAAAACGTTGGCATCTTCCCCGGACAAAGACATGATTCGAGGACGTCTACGCGCAGAAGAGCTCAAATTCCGGAACGCATTGAAAAAACCACTGTTCACATTATTACACATTGAAAAAGGACATGCATGGGCTAAAGCAAATTCAGAACCGGAATAGGCAAATGTAATATTGACGGATGAGTCTTCCTTTTGGGCAGGTATTTTCATACGTCGGCCCTTGTGTAATGCTGAAAATCTACAACTTGAACGAACTGTTAAGCATCCAGTTAAAGTTCATGTCTGTGGCTGCTTCTCCGAAAAAGGATTTGGCCGTTTACTGCCAATTCGAATGTAGTTTTGATGAATCAAATTTACCAAAATGTCCGGCAGCTGCGAAAATTTTTTGAAGAACTAGCCAATATTAGATTTTACAAGAAGACAACGATTCTACAGGTAAGCATCGAAGCCGAAGGTGTTTATAGTAGAAACGCCAAGATGGGATTGACATTTTAGATAGAGCTTCATAATCGCCTGATCCCAACTCTTTTGAAAATGTTTGGACAATAGTTAAGCAAAAACTCAAAGAAAAACAAATACATATGTACAGTTCAACAGTTATTAGAACAAATTCGATCGATTTGGAGCCGATTGCCTACATAACCTACGCAGAAATTAACATAAAGTATAACTTGAGGATATGAAGCCATTATAGCTAATGGTAGTGATCATACATTTTATTGAATATATGCATATTATAAATATTATAATCGCATACAAAAAAGTTTGTTAGAATCGAATTGGCCAAATAGGTTCCAGGTTGTGGCAGTCACCCTTTTATTCGACAGTCTGTAATAAGTAATACCTATAATAATGAGTTCTTGGTTTTTGCTTTGCGAAAAGATTTTTCTATGTCCCGATTTTAAATTCTATTTATTTAATTTTCACATATTTTTTTTTTTCTTTTGCCAGCTATATAAGTGTAGCAAAGTTGAGTACTTAACACTTGGCTTGACATTTTTTATTCTCACCAATATTCTATTCAATATGCACTAAACTGCTACGGCTTAGGCGTGTGTTAATGGTTCTTTGTTTTGCGAAATTGTGGTATCGATTTATTGAACTTAATAATTAATTTTATATATATTTTTGTTTTTTGAATTCGCCCACCAGTCAATAAATCAAAGCTCTAAGTGTTTTCTTTAACCGATTGTCTGCATAATTTTACTTATGGAAATTCGAATCCACTAACCAAATAAATATCTGTGCACTGTGAGCAAATGTTTGACTTGCTTCATTATGACATACATAAATATTTACTTCTTTATTATTTGCATTATTCATCAACGATTTTGTGTAGCAGGCGATTCGCCGTGAATGAATCAATTAGTAGCCATTATATGATTGCAATACATTTGTTTAACGATTTTAACGCTTTAGATGTATAGCGGCGGTTCGCAAGTTTGTAGAATATAATTTTATTTATTTATCTTATTTTATTGATGACTAATTAAATGGATGTTTGCTGTCAAACTTACCACACCATATCGAACCAACTGGTAGCCGAAGTATATTGGAGTCTGCGGGTAATAGGCGTAAAGCATATAACGTAAATTTTCCATCACCATATACCTTTAATTAGAAAGTAGAAAAGGAAAATTAGAATATTGTAGCCCTTCTATCACAAAAATGCTTGGTGGGGCTAATTAATAGTAAATAGTTTGACTTTGTCAATAGTTGTACCAGAGGTAGATTTTTCTTTAAGAAAAAATTATTAAAAAATGTTCTAATTAAGTTTTCCTTACATATGTACTCGTATCTACATCTATGTCTATAAATATGTACATAACGGGTGATCAATTAAGAGGAGTTTTTTATCATTTGCGTTTTTTTTACAGATCGCGCGCGAGTTGTGGCAAACTGTCATCGTGGATTTGTTGAACAGCGTTTGGCAATTCATCATGGAAAGACTCACACCGCAACAACGTCTACAAATTGTTCAACTGTATTATGAAAATCAGCGTTCTGTGACAAATGTTTTTCGTGCGCTTAGACCGCATTATGGTCAACATAATCGGCCTGCCTTAAACACTATTCGACATACCATCAACAAATTTGAATCCGAATATTCATTGGTGGATAATTCTCGACCGAATAGACCACGTCCAGCAAGAAGCATTGAGAATATAGCGGCAGTAGCAGAGAGTGTACGTGAAAACCGCGATGAATCGATTCGGCACCGTTCTCAGCAACTTGGACTGTCGTATGGAACAACTTGGTCAATTTGTGGTCAAAAGCATACAAAATACAGCTCGTACAAGAACTAAAGCCAAATGACCTTCCTGCACGTCACCGTTTTGCTGATTGGGCTCTTGAAAAGATTGAAGAAGATCCGCTGTTTTCGAGCAAAATTTTGTTCAGCGATGAGGCGCATTTCTGGCTCAATGGTTACGTCAATAAGCAAAATTGCCATATTTGGGATGAAGAGCAACCAGAACAGGTTCAAGAGCTACCTTTACACCCAGAGAAAACAACGGTCTGGTGTGGTTTATGGGCTGGTGGAATCATCGATACATATTTTTTCAAAAATGATGATGGCCGCAACGTAACTGTGAATAGTGCTCGCTACCGTACCATGATATCAGACTTTTTGCTACCTGAAATTGAATCTAATGATCTCTACGACATTTGGTTTCAACAAGACGGAGCCACTTGCCATACAGCTCGTGAAACAATGACTTTATTGAGAAGTCATTTCGGAGAGCAGCTGATTTCACGTTTAGGACCTGTGAGTTGGCCACCAAGATCTTGTGATATCACACCTTTGGACTTTTTTCTTTGGGGATTCGTGAAGTCCAAGGTCTATGCTGATAAACCAGCTACGATTGAAGCTCTGGAAGCCAACATTACGCGTGTTATTCACGACATACCAGTCGAAATGCTCGAACGAGTGATTGAAAATTGGACCTTCAGAATGATAAAGTAAATGTCAAAGAATGTCCTTTCAAATGATAAATAAAGGTTTTGAACATAATTTACATTTTTGTTTTTTTTAACTATTGAAAAAATCACCTCATGATTGATCACCCGTTATAAGTGCATAAAGCATATCGGTCAACTGAAAAATTAGCCCTGCTGGTTAATTGTTGAGTTCAATTAGAAGAAAATTACAGGATTTTCCGATAACTGGTCATGTGGTGAGATATCTCTAAAAATCGCATTTACGATACAATTTGTGGTGTGAGATATCTTTAAAAATTCTATTTATTTATTTATTTTTCATAGAAATCAAGAAAATGTGATTTCAAACTAACTACTAAAAACTAAAGTATAATGGAAATATATGCATAATTAAATAAAAAAATGCGTCTAACTGAACTAAATTATAGAGTTCAATAGTACTGAAAATTCTTTCTTTGAAACTGTGAAATCTAGCAAGTTAGAATTGGAGATATCATTGGATTCAGGAAGAGCAGGAGCTCTAATGCTCCTATTACGAGCATAATTTGTGTTGAACTTATTTACACTGAAATGAAAAGTTTACGAAAAATTCTTGGAGGTGCAATCAATGTGACCCATAATAACATTGGAAACAAACAAGAGAACAAGAATTGTTCTGTTACTTTCTAAAGACTTCAAGCAAACGGAATGCGTAAGATGTCGATTAGTTTGAGGATGAGGATTAGAAAACTTTTTTTGAACAAATATTTAAATGGCGGGATAAAAGTCCACAAAATGTCAGGATATTCCACTGATCATCATTTTACACGCCTCATTAGAAAGCTTTAAACTTTAAACTGAAACTTTCAGAGACATGTTTAGAATAAGTTCGAAGGTTTCAATTAAAAATTTCTGGTATGGCCTCCAAATAAACGCTGGTTACTTGAACTCAAAGCGTAAGATATATGTAATATGATTTTAATGATATGAAGTTAATGTGTCTATTGAATGAAAAACGCCCCAAGTCTGTGGGTTATTTAATAGATTGGAGCAGCATGAAAGGCAATAGGGATTTTGGAAAACGTGGCATGGTAGCATTTTTTCATATTTAAAGATTGATAAAGTCGTGATTTTTGCCACCACATAACAAATTTGTTATGTTTGTTTGTCTGCCCGAGGCCCACATACGTCAGTTGTGTTATTGTATTTATAACTGAAAGTCATCAGAATATAATAGAAAATTAGCGAACAAGAAGCAAGTAATAATGGCGTTGATAAATAATACAAAAAGTAGGAAGCTTAAAAAACTTCCCTGAGACACTCCATAGCGGGCAATGAAGGTTTCAGAGGATACGAGTATACTATGAATTATGACCTCACAAAGTCTTCCGCATAGAAAAGATTTCACCCACTGCAGGAAAACAGAGTGTAATACAAGCAAAGAAAATTTATATGTAACATATAATATAATACCTATAATAATTCATTGTGAGAGCCTCTGTCGAAAGCTTTGGAAAAATCTGTGTAAATGCAGTCGACTTGTTGCCCTGCTAAGAAGGCTCTAAAGCAAAATTCACTAAAAATGGCGATATTAAATACTGTGAACCGTCCAGTGACGAAGTCATGCTGATTGCATCTTTCCTTTGACAATGGTTTCAAAAAGTAAATTTTTGAGTGTTTAGAAATTGATCGATCGATAATTACTTACTTCATTCGTATTCCCTCTTTTAAAAATTGGGCATATTCTTGTTAGTTGCCAGTCATCGATAAAAATTTCAGCAGGTCATGACTTATTAATGAAAAGGCAGTTCAAATTGCAAAAGAAGCAGCAGATAATGGCACGATCATTAAAGTTGAATAGACTGTCGAAGAAGCTTTAAGAAAGATTCGCAATAGTATTTTCTCTGAATGATACGATGGATTTCTGTCATCTGCAAGTCATCGACCTAACCTCTTTGCACAAATTGTGACAAAGTTACCAACAAAGACCCGATTCAAAAATTGTGATTTCGATGTTAAGGATATACAACTTATCAACAGAATATTGGTTGGCCACACTTACGACGGCAGTTACTTACACATTATTCGTGCCATCGATTCAGAGCTAAGTGAGTGCGGAGAGGTAAACTCTTATATACACCAAGTGTCTCATTGCGTCAGACTTAATCCTATAAGAGGTAAACATAAACTATTCGAAAGCTATAAAGACTTTGAAACAGTGTTATTACATGGAAATGAAAAGTGCACAGTAAATTTGCTTTCATTTTTTAAAGAAGCTAACATTGAATTTTGGCACTTTCTTACACTAGAGCGATCTCACAGACGATGGAAAATATTGGCGTTTTGTGGATTTTCATCCAACCATTTAAATAAAAGTTGAAAAAAGGATAAGAACTTATTTAGGATTGTTTTTAGAGGAGATACAACCGCCGGACTTTTCTTTAGAAAAATTGCAGAAACACCAACGACCTCAGCCTGTCAGGAGTGTTTCAAGCTTAAAATTCCATATACGGCATTATCATCTAAAAGACTTAATGAAATTCGGATTTGAAAATTGATTTAAAGGCAGATCTAAAAAGTGATAAGAATCTGAATTACTCATAACGCATGTTGCAAAAATTCAAAATATATGCCAGCCATAGGCATGAAAGAGAAATATTTTATAGCAAATTGACTAGATAGGTGGCGTTGGAATTGCCATATTTCTATTTTAGTACTAAATATTCGCTCCCACAATCGTAGGGTCAACAATACTAAATTTACTTTCTTGCCAAGCTGGTTAGAAAACGTTCCAAATTTTAAATTAACAAATCACTGGGGAAAAATGGAAACCCATTGCGCCGCAGCAGTTTATTATTATTATGAGAGACTGCAACCTGAAAGATCTATTGTACCCACTTTATGGATTCAGGATCTTTCTCTGAGCCCAACTTCCTCAATATACCTATATTAGTATTTGTCCAATTTTATTCAGTTTTTTTCCTCCTCTGGTAAAATATGTTTACCCAGGTGCTTGTGCCGCTTATGCATCAGCACCGCACACGATGCCGACACATGTTTGGCGGTTTCATCTTCCTCCCTACAGGATCTGCAAGTAACTTTGGAATATATTCCCAATGCGTCTTGATGTTTTTCCTCAAATGGAGGGACGTACAATTTTATACCAGTGCCGAAAGGCAGATGGTTTTCTATATTATGAGGAACCTTTTGGAGGTTGGCCATTGCCCTAAGAGGGAGGACCCAAGTTAGTAAGATGAAAATACGATCTACAACGCGCTGCTAGAAATTCTGTGACGATTCTAGAATTATTTTTGTTTAATTCCACTCAATCTTTAAATCAGTTTAGGCTAAAGCTAACCAACATTGATTTTGATTGTCATAAACTTGGTAGATTGTTCCAGTACGATCTTCTTTGTTTTTTCTTTTAGGTCATTTTTCGTCATTCATCCAATGTCTCTGTGGATTCACATCACTTATGATGATTAGAAAATTAAGTGCAACAGCTTCGCATGAGGTGAAAATTTTTCTTCCTCGTCATAATTTTTAGAGCTTTTACAATGTCGTCTTCACGCCTTTTCTCAGCTTTTCTGAATAATTTCTATTAAAGCATACGCTATTAGAGCTACGTCTAAAATAAATACAATAACTATAACTTGGTAGGTTCGAACTTAGTGTGAAACCCACTGTGAACAAGAGATTTAACAAGATAGAAACAGAATTGTCTAATAGCGCTCGCCTCTCAGCGAACAAAAGCAAATCTCCGAGTGGATTAATGTAACAGAAATACTTCTCATTAAAAACCATTTGCTATTCGGAGGCAGCATAAGACTAAAGATGCACACCACAAAGGTTGTACAATTGTTTTTGTAGCGACATAACTATAGATGCCTTATGGACATTTAGAAACAAAGTGTTGAAAAACCAAACATAGATTAAAAAGCGATTAACTCAATTAAAAATTCACTTGTTTGCTACAAACTCACTCACGTATCATCGTCCGCCTTAACGAACCAATCATATTCGTCATAATAACGCTCATACACATAGCGGAATCCCTCGCGTGTCTTATTCCACAACTCATCGTAGGTGTCCGCTTCACGCGCCACCACCGCCACAGCGCCCAACTCTTCATCAACTTCACTGCTTATGAATATCATCCGCGTGCAACGTTTGCCCCAAGTCGCTTTAACATGTTGCGCATGGCTCGCATGCTGCTCGGGCGATGTTAACACCATACAAAGAACACGCACCTCCTTGCTGAGTTGCTGTTGCAGCGTATCGGCCTCGGTCGCCACCTCTTGCAAGGCTACCATGTAACCCGTTTGCCAATTATCTGTGGCAGTGATGTGTTGACGTTGCGCGGCCGTCTCGAGTTGGTAGCGATTGTATAGTAATAGCGTGCAAAGCGCCATTAGGAATCCCAATACAAACCCACAGAGGATGTGGAGCTGTACGCGCAACGACGAACACGCGCTACGTACATAATAGGTGTGCGAAGGTAATAAGCTGGAATTCATTGTTTATGCACCAAATTAAAAAACTGTTTGAACTTATCATAAAAGCGCATACTCATTAGCAAAATATGTTGTCATATTATGACGTTTTTTATTATCTCTTAGCAATTATTGGTTTTCTTATTTTGACACTTCACTACTGCACATTTGCTTTTCACTAAAACTCACTAAGCCAGGCACATACGCAAACACAACGTTTAAATAAAATATTCATTTACGCGCCTAAACTTCTACTCGTCCTCTTATAAAACTCTCGTAACTTCTCATGCTACGAGCTAATCACAAACTAGCCTTACTTGACGCGCGTATCGATGATGACCGACTAAATCTTGGGCGTCAATTCGCCTCGTACAAAACAAAGTACACGGAGTCGGATGATGAGTAACTACTGTACAGTGTTTTAATTTCATATTTATTCGAACAAATAAAAGTATTGCAAAATGTCGCACATGATTTCTTATAGAGCATAAGTTTTATGATATTTGATGATTTTTGTACTTTGTGGGACAGATATTAATGGTTCCATGGTTGTAACTAACTAACTGACAGTAGGCAAAATTGAGCTCAAAATTAATTTTATATTTGACAAAAATTATTATTATCAAGTATGTGATGGAAACCATTTTCAAAAAGAAATGTACGAGGGTCATTAGAAAGGTCCGTGCAAAAGTCAAAAAATATATAATTGGGGTAAACGTATTTTTATTTTTTATTTTTTTCATCACCTGATTTTAGGCATATTCCCTTCGCCCAACACTATTCTGGTTTGTTGATCCCTTCCTAATAATAGGATTTGTCCAAGTCTAAAAAATAGGCATTCGTTTATGCGATCACCTCATCGTTTGAATAAAAACTTCTTTATCCCGCCAACCATTTCTTCAAATTGGGGAATAAATCGTAGTCCGAGGGAGCCGCGGGAGCCAGATCTGGAGAATATTGGGGATGTGAAACGAGTTGGAATCATATTTGCATTAATTTTTTTACCGCAACTGTTGGAAAATGACTTTTTGAAAATCACTCGACTTCCTCGATTCAAACTAATGCCAAACACAAAGAAATATATCAATCTGGCTAAAACCTGGTGTGTAAAATTTACTATTTGGGATATAAATGAAAGGTATTTATTGGCGTGAAAAAGTTTAAATCTCATATAGGATAGGATTGCGACTTGATTTACATTAAAAATTAATGATAGATTTAAATAACTGTAAAATAAGTAATAATTTCATAGAGATATGTAAGCATTGGATACAGCTAATCGATTCCGTATCAATTGATCAAAGTACTTTTTCCAAATTAGTTAATGTGGAGACTTTAATAGTATTAGTGACGGTTTTTTCTGCGTAAGAACTGTCGATATCGATAACTACGGCTTAACAACTGAGAATGGCACACTTTTTGGCATTTGTGTGCTTTGGAAAGTCATCATTAATCGTTTAACGCCAGAAATATGCTTCCCATTTGTAGAAATTTACTCTGAAATAAAAAATCTGTTCGCTAAGTTACGAGGGCACTGAACTTTGTTTTGTATTACCATTTTAAGTTCTAAGGGTTGGATTTTTCTGAGTCTAAGCCATTAGTCTAAGCCCACAAACCAGATACAAATTAAAGAGTGAAGCCCAATGAGGCTTTTCGTTGGCCACGAATGTTGGGAAATATTACTGAAAATTGGTAATGCAGTATTAAAAACGTGGTTGCGCAACGAATTTGGAAGAATTCATACGCCATCTATTATTGAAGGGAATGGCTAGAATTTCATATCGGATATTGTAGTTGGTCCTTTCATTTTGAAAAACAATGTGTTCTTAAGTATACCATCTATAATACATTGCAAAGCAAGAAACGATAATCCCGTTCGCCACACACTTTAAGAAAGTTGCCTCTGCCCTGTTTTCTGTCGCAAGTTTTTGAGCCTCTCAATCAGGTATTTGGCTATGTCTTTATTCTTATTTTTATCCACTCACTCGGCTATATCAAATGACTTTCTAGTGCCAAGCATTTCTATTTTTTAGCACCACTGACTTGCTACTGAGTATTTGGATTTGAGTCATCCTTGCTTACACTGCGTGGGCTTTCCCCACGATTTGTGTGACGCGATATAATTTGTTCGCATAAATTGAGGAGCCTTCAATTTTGTGCTTTCTCCATACAACAATTGGTTGTGAAAGTAATAGAAGTCATAAATATCTTTTATACTCTGAGAAAGGAGTTGCAAAAGCATCTTTTCCAATTGTGAACATATTTTCATCACATGCTGTAATTTTAATTCACAATATTTACAATAAAATTTGTAAACGTATTTTTCCAAAATTCTTATATCTCAAAATACTGTGCGATGTGCCCAGCTATAGTCTGCGCTGTCGTTATGGCTGCTGTGTGCTGCTTCTTCATGCTGACCTATGCTTGACCGGTTTTTTTACAAATTCTGATTTGCTGCTTTTTGTTTTTATATGGATTTTAGATTTTTCAACGCTTGAATTCGTAGTTGTTTTCACGTAAGGCGTGTGCTTTTTCTGATTACAATATTTTTACTTATTTTTATTTTTAATTTTTTTTATCATTCATTACTTGCGCAAACTATGGTAGGCAGCAATGAACACGACTTAATATTCTAAGGTGTGCCCAACGTCAGATTCGCCGGCAGTATGCCGTGTCTCTGTCTTATATAATAGCGATGATAATCTTGTCAAACGTTTGCCGATTCAGCCATTCGATCAGTCGCTCATTGGAGTCCATTGGGTACGAAAGGTGATACTTGCGTTTTGTTTACAATTTTTTTAGGCGGCAAAGATTGACGGAACAAGTGTCTTAAAATTCGTCACAGCTGAATGCCATTTGGGGTAATGAGTTAAATTTGTCAATCAAATATTTATTCAACAACTTAACGAATAAGAGGTGACGAAATGTTGCATCTCGCAATCGATTTTGAATATACAGACATCTATCTTGAAACTGTTATAGCGGCTTCACTCTTTCATAAGCTTTCAGTTATAAGCATGAACTGCGGTGACTATGCTAAATAAACTATTTAGTCTCTGTTATTAATTTAGATGCCCGATCTTTTGATGTTTTATTATTTATTTATAACTAGAGATCGGATTCTTATGCAAGTGCATATTTTTGTTTAACATCACATGAAGTTCGCACTTAGGTAGAAACTCATCATAATAAAATATTCAATTTGCATAAAAATTCGATCTCTATTTATAACTAACACTTCATAACACTTATTAATAATTATTAATAAACAGTAACGTGTTCCTTGTAAAAGTTCCGCTTGCCCCGTGTTTTGGAAATCATTATACGTCATAAAGTCAAATGTGGACAGGTCAATAAAATGTGCTCCTCCCTTTCATAGAAGTTTCTAACCTATTTTGTGTTAAAATAAAGCTTAAGCCTTAAACTTAAGCTTAAGTCCTCTCTCTTAAGCGGACACCTCAGGGGCTGATAACATTGTCAGCTTATGAGAAAAGTGTAAAAAAAAGTAACTAATATGTTATGGCAGGGCGGTTGGCTGCTCAAGAGAAACAAATTTAAAAATATTCTTAAGCTGAAACGTATCATATTGATCAATATTTACGGTAATCTCGCTCCATGGTCCAGAAAGCAAGTAGCTGGGTGCCATATCAATTGAAGGAGAGGGATATCGAGAGACCTTTGGTAACGTGTGAGATGCTTCTTGCTAAATTGGTCCAGAAATATTTAGAGGGACGGAATTGGGAAGTCTTGCACGACCCGCCGCATTCGCCAGATATTGCTCCTTCGGATTACCATCTGTTCCGATCAATGCAGTCAGCTTTTATTGGGAAGCGGTTCACTTCTTACGAGAGCATCGCAAACTGGCTCAATGAATGGATCAAGTCAAAAGAACTCAAATTTTCGTCAGAGGAATCCGTGCGCTGCCTGAAAGATGGAGTACAGTTGTAGCTGCCAATGGCACAGACTTCACATAATATCAGGCACCATTTAAAACTTTAAATAATTCGTAACTTTGACTCGACGGAAACTTATTCCCAATATATGTAAATGAAAAAAAAAAATGAGAACTAAATATATAGGTCTATGAATAAGTTCGTGCGGTTTTTTTGAATTTGAATTTCGGATCATTCCCATGGCTTTTAAACGTTTGGAAATGGTTGATTGATCAACTCCCAAAGTTTTTGCAACCTCTTCTTGCGTTTGAGCCGGATCTTGATCGAGCAATTCCTCCAATTCGGTATCCATGAACTTTGGCGGCGCGGCCAAAATCACCACTTTTAAAGCGTGCAAACCACTTCTGGCACGTTCGCTCAGCTAGAGCATGCTCACCATAAACTTCCATCAAGATACGATGACTTTCGGCTGCTTTTTTCTTCATATTAAAGAATTCCCCGCAAAAACACATTATTTGGCACGAAATTCGACATTTTCAAGTGTGGTAAAAATATTGTTGTTTACGCTTCAAATAAAAAACTTATACTGACGTTTGTGCCTTACGACAGTAGCTCTCCAATGAATGTTTGGAAATGTGGATCGATGGAATAATAATCAAGTTACGCCATCTGTTGTAAAACCGCACGAACTTATCCATAGACCATTATAATTTTTTTATATTAAGTAAATCCGTCTTTAAAAATGGTAAAACTCCAAAATTGAGAAAATTTGATAAAATGAAAAAACGACACCATGAACGATTTCTCTTCACACCGTAGCGGTTAGATGGATTTAGATAAAATTTGGCACACGGATGGCTTATAACTCTGATTAATATTTGGAATACATTTTAGGTTTTAAAGGAAGTTTGACATCTGTTAGAGAAGTGACATTTTACTTAATTTAACAGGTAATTGAAACACATACAGTGAAGAACTTAAGTATATTTTCTTATTCAGAAGGTTTACAATAATTGAAAAAACCTGTTGATGTAGTTTTTTTCTGAGTTCGTATTAATTCATAAATTTGCAAAGAACAAATTATTTCATTCGCTTTATAACCACAAAATTTAAAAAACAAGAAAAGAGCGGTATGACAAAAGTCTACATACTTCACTCACACAAATCAAACTTTGAAAAAGTAGCTGTAAATTACCGTTATTCAAAAATTTCAGTTTATAAATCGTCGTTGCTATTACATACATACATACATGTGATAATTCGTATGAAAAAAACCTGATGTTTTGGTTAAGTTTTTGTGAAAAAAAAACCGAGCGCCAAGTGGTAAGAAGCTTTTCGTTTAAATACAATATATTTTTGGAGAAGGTTGTCCTGTTTTGAAAGTCAGATTTCAATAAATTATACCCCAGTTTGAAAGTAGGAGCCTAACTGAAAATGAATATGAAACGTTTTTAGGAGAGGTATCGATTGAAAGAAATACTAATTTACTGACGTTTACTATTAAATCAGAATTGGTTTGATCCAAAATCAATTGCAGCAGTTTTTGCAAATTAACATTAACGAACTTGTTTTTGAATTCAATTTTATTTAAGGGGTTAGGGGTAGTCAGAGTCAAAAATGATGATTTTCAATAATTTTTTGTTTAGTATTAATAAAAAAAAACATAGTATTAATACATCATGTTTCGACTTGGCTTTAGCAAAATTAAAAAAAAAAAATTAATAATTGTAAAAGTTATCGCTGTTGGTGTGGAGCATGTTTCTTCAGAAGTCCCTTGCGGTGATCATCACAAGTCCTTGGAGATTCATCTAAAATCAATCGGACAAGAGAAATTAGTTTTATTAATAGATAATCTTGTGCCGGCCTCAGGAAATATTTTTCACATTTTCGAGAAAAAACCGACAATTTATTGTAAAAAAAAAATCGAAATTTTTGAAAAAAAAATCCTTCGTCCGGTACGAGTTTTATATGTTTTTCTAAAGCAATATAAATTTCATTGAAATCTCCAAAGCGGTTTCTTAGTTTGCAGTGATCATCAGTTCAAAAAACATAGTTTTGAGAAAAACGCATTTAAAGTTTTCCTATCGATTTATGTAGAGCCCAAGCGCCCTATTATTAATTGTTGAATAACTCGAAAAGTATTTGTCGGATTCATTTCAAATTTTGACACACTACTTTTAAGAGAATGTGCTTTAAGAAAATGCAATAAAAAAATAATTTTTTGAAAATTCTGACCTCCCCTAACCCCTTAATAATAGCCACTGGAGGCGGCTGTCCATCAAGCGATATAATAGCGAATAAATCCAGCTTTGAAAATGCAAATAAAAGGTACCCGCTGGCATCTACGCATAGGGCGAATTACAGCTGGTAGTTGTTCTGTGCATAAAGTTTTAATACACGGATGCGATGTAGTTTAGTTCTTTGATTTACCAATTTGTAATATTTTATGAGTTACTCATTTATTTATTTATTTGTCTAAATATTTGTTTTAACGTGTTTTGGGCAGGTTTGTTATCTGAAAAGTTTTTATAAAGTTCAGCCAAAATCTTTAGAAAATGTTAGCTTTCTCATATTCGAAAAACTGGAAGAGTACATACCAATAAAGATTTAATGAGCCATTTGCTATTATCGTCAGATCTAACTTAGTTTCATGTAGTAGGAGCTTAAAACAAGGAAGCAAATCATCAAGGGGTTCCTATTTTGTATTAAGCAATATACATTAGATATGTATGTATATGTATGTATAATTGTCACGTCCTCCCTTTTTGGGTATTTGGCCGAGCACCTCCTACTATTTGTGGTGTTCTGAAAATGAAGAAACAGATAATATCATAGAACTCTCCGCTTCAATTATAAGGATTTAAGTTCAAATACTGATAGATAATACACAATGAGTATATCATCCACTTATATCTTCGATTTATTTTCTTAATTTTAGGAAATTTGTGTTGTTTCTAGTATACTGTTTTATTAATATTTTTTAGTATTATATAATTGCAAAAAGCAAAAAAAAAAAGGCCTCGGTTTTTTTGGAAAATTGGTAACCATTCCATTTTTCTTTCATTTTGTTTTTGAAATTGACGTGATGTTATCCTTTCAGGATTAAAGTTGCAACAAATTCCGGAAACTCCGTATTAAGTTCCAGATTGATTAGTAGGTTGGTTTTTATTTTATAGTCTATTTCGTTCCGTCGATAAAATGAGAATTACCAAAGTTCTATGGTGTATTCGGGGTGAGTTATAAATTAATTTAGTGCACTAAATATCAAGCACCACCAATTAATAAAGTAGTGCAACTATGATATTTAATTACGCTAGTGCGTAGTGAACTTGGATTATTCTCCACTATCAGTAATTGAAGTAGTGGTAATGTACATTTTCTGGAGGACGTGGTCTTCGCTGATGGCATCTGCCTCCTCTCCCACAAACTCTCTGACATGCAGGCGAGGGCGGACAAACTAGTCGCGCTAACACGCACCGTCGGACTGGAGTTCAACATCGCCAAGCCCAAGGCTATGAGAGTTAACCACAATAACGCAAGCAGATATTGGTTGACGGATGCCCTGTGGAGTTCGCATCTGCTACCTCGGCTGCTTCATCACGGCAAATGGTGGAGAAGATGAAGATGTCAACTGCAGGCTAAACAAAGTAAGGGCGGCATTTGGGCGAATGCATACAGTATGGGGGAGTTCGCAAATCTCCAGGCGCACTAAACTACGAACGTTCGGCTCATGCGTGAAGTCCGTATTGTTGTACGGAAGCGAAACATGGCTGGTCTCTAACACCATCACACAGAGGCTACAATCCTTCATCAACAAATGCCTTCGCATCATCTGCAGAATATTCTGGCCAAACACCATCAGTAACGACGCTCTGTGGAGATTTACGAACTAGGAACCCATCCTTAGGCAAATCAAACGCAGAAAGAGACGATGGCCACACATTGAGAAAACCACCAGATAGCATCACAAGAAGTGCACTGGACTGGAACCCGCAAGGGACCAGAGGTCGCGGTCAACCAAAAACAATTAGAGAATGTCGATGCTGTGCGTACTAGCAGATGACGACATCTCATGGGACGGTGCGAAAACAGCAGCATAGATCCGTGTACAATGGAAGAGTCCTGTCGAGGTCCTATGCTCCCGAGAGGAGTGAACAAGAAAAAAAAAACAAATGTAAATTTGTTCTAAATATTATTTTCAGTAGTAGAGTAAAGAGTGTAAGAAATTCTCAAATTAACGGCCTGTAGGGATAGTGACAATGGTAGCCACCACTATGAGAAAATACTTTTTCTAACATTTGGGGTTTTATGCCCACAGTGGTTTTCGAATACGGCCTTACCGAACGGTCGTAAAAAATTAATAAACCAATATTTGCGAGAGTAGTAAAATACATATGTATGCATGTATGTTAACTGCCTGATTCTATATAATGGCAAGTTCACGTTATCACTCTTATGGCAGCTAGTGATTGTTTGATATTCTAACCAAGGCGAACCTATACAAGTTTGAGCTACTAAAGTCTAGGAGCTGCCTTCGAATATACTTATATAGCGGGATATACCACATTGATCAAAAAGTTACCGCAATACCTTCTACTCAAATATGAACGAGACGTTATCAATAAAACGGTCCGCGGATGACATATGGCAAAAATAAATTTTTTGTTTTTTGGTAGGACTGTTATAAGCTTACATGGCAAATTTCAGCGTAATATGTCACATAGTTTGTTTTCTGTGCTACTGTAAACAAGTCAAGCTCGAGTGTGTTCTTCGAATTTAACGATGGAAATTCAAGTTTAACAAAGAATTTGTTTAAAATTTTGTTATTCCAACAAAATTTCGGATTCAGACGCCTTAAAAATGTTGCAGACAACCTATGGGGACTCTGCTCTATCGCGTGCACGTGTTTTCCAGTGATACAAATCGTTCAAAGAGGGCCGTACATCAACCCAAAAAACCACGCCAAAGTCGCTCAAAAATTAAGGTTATGTTGACTGTTTTTTTCGATTACGAAGGTGTGGTGCACTCGGAGTTCCTTCCGCAAGGCCGATCGGTTAACGCTGAATATTATTTAGACGTTTTAAAGCGTTTGCGCGAGAACATTCGTCTTAAAAGGAAGGAATTGTGGGACAACAAGTCATGGTTCTTGCATCACGACAATGCAGCAGCTCACACATCACGTCTTGTTCGCGATTATTTGAACACAAATAATGTTAATATCGTTCCGCAAGCACCGTATTCGCCTGATATGGCTCCATGTGACTTTTTCCTGTTTCCCAAGCACAAGTTGCCGCTCCGTGGAAAACATTTTGAAACAATTGAAGTCATAAAAGAGAATTCGAAGAACACACTCGAGCTTGACTTGTTTACAGTAGCACAGAAAACAAACTATGTGACATATCACGCTGAAATTTGCCATGTAAGCTTATAACAGTCCTACCAAAAAACAAAAAATTTATTTTTGCCATATGTCATCCGCGGACTGTTTTATTGATAACGTCTCGTTCATATTTGAGCAGAAGTTATATTCGAAAAATTGAAAATACAAGTTTATTCCTCAAAATTGATATTTTCGCCTTCAAAGTACCTCTCATTAACTGCAACGCACTTGCGGCTGTTAAAACACGTTCCCCGTAATGGTTTTTGGACTTGATCAGACAGAAAAAAACAAATTGCAGGAAGCAGGTGAATTCGATGACTGTTCGATGTTTGGATGGTATTCCTTTCATTCATGGTGCAAAACTCACGAGTTGTTTTCCGAGAAATCCTTTCTTTTTCAGCGAATTACTTCACTTAAACGTCTCATAACGCCCAAATAATTGTCCTTATTAACTGTCTGACCTCCTTTGAAATCCCCAAAAACCGTTAGCAACGCTTTGTTCTTTGACTAAAACCAACGCGGTTTGTTTTTTGCCTTGCTCTATTCGGAGCTCTCCACTCAGTCACCTTATTCTGTGTCTGATTCAGCCTTGGAAATCGTGTCTTTGGCGATATCAATTCGCTCTCCGTTTGCATGAAAGTCAGCAACACGGCGCGAACCCAAATAATTAGCTACAATATCTTGAAGGGATCAATCAAGTCCTCTGCCAGCTGTCAGATTAACCATCAGTTACGGTTATTGATCAACTTTTCTTTCACTTATTATTGTTTTCTGTACTCTTAATATACATACATCTGCCTTTATTTATATTGCTCAAATCAGAACTCAACTTTTTAAGATTGTAACCAGGTTTTATATTGTTTAATATACATACCTACATACATACATACATACATACATACATACATATATATATGCATTGGCATTGCAAGTATTGCAAACGAATATGACAGCCTCAGTCTAACTTCTACATACTCTGCTATCCATATCAATACCAATTATTTGTATGCGATGCTTGATGTAGGGAGCGTCCAAAACTATGCTACAAATGAAGTACAACCAAAACTTTACAGTAGCCGTTAGAGTTATTGGGAAAGTAGTCAATAAATTCCCATTAACATTTCGATTATTAAGATGGCGAAATTGTATATTTTTAGGGTAAAGTATTTGAAGTTTGGTAAAAACGATACTGAAACTTGGATTTAAAATTTTAAATTTATGTATCAATAAAAATTAATAGTATTTTTGATTGACTTGAAAGAGAAGCTAAAATATTTTTAAAGCGAACGGCTAAGTATCTTATTTGTATAAAGCCCACATTTTACTCCTTTTTTCATAATAAAAAAATATAGATGTAAAAATTTCATCAAGATTAGATTTTCGAGAAAAGTTATTTACCGGAATTGCTAAAATAATTTAACTTATATTTCTAACTTTTTTTTTTAGTTATATTTTGTATTCATTCAATCAGTAATAGTGTACTAAAAGACTGTCAAAATCATTCGCTTTAAGTTTTTTCTTTGTTTCTGCTGAGCAAGCAAGAATATGCTGATTATTTCAAAAACCTTTTTATTAAAAAATTAAAGTGTATTTTCAAGAGGTGCACCATTACACTGATGACATAAATGTGATAAAATGTCAGTTTTGCTCCATTTGTTCCATTCCCTGTTTGGAAAATAAACTATTTGTCCCGTTTGGGTTTCGAAGGAACTTTTAAATTAAGAAAGAGGAAATCATCATCGGGTGTGCAAATATAGGCACTAGAGAGTCCTGATGCCTAAATATCTATTTTAAGGTCTTCCCAAGAATTTTTTTTCGTATTGACCATTGGGGCATAATTTTGCTTATTTTCATTTATATGTATACTATACTTAATATAATACTATAAAATATGTAAGGGGCAGCTTAGGTGGGTGGGAAGGTATAGTGGTTGTCGGTTGACACATCTAAGCCTGCTATAGGCCCATTGTGATACCACCAGGGCTGTCCCCTCTCCTCACTCTACATTGTCCTTATTGAACCAACGTGTGGTTTTAATATACATATCTAAAAAGACTTGTTATTTTTATATTGACTACTTCTGCCAAGCTATTCAGGGAACTTTTTCCTAAAATATTGAACCTTCTTCTATTCAGAGTCTCTTCTTCTTCGATGTCGTTACAGCTTCTTCAATAGTCGTTATAGGGCGCTCCCAGTCTGCTGGCATGCCTGCCAACCAGACACTGCCCCGTTAGGACCCCGAGAAGATTTCTCATGTTTTCCCTGTTTAGTTTCAACAGTCGGTTTGTGCGGCCAAGGATCAGTTTATAAAAGGTGACACATTTAAAGGTATCGGATTTTAAATTGAAATAAAACAATGAAAATTCAAATTTATTGGGTAATCTTTATTATTTTTGTGTAGAACCATTCACGACATTTATTTTTCAAACATAATCCCTTTCAAATATTGACCGCAAATGCGCTGTAATTTGGTCATCCGTAATCACCAATTTTGACTCGCTGGAGGTTGGTATCTCGTGAATAACTCAGTCGAAACTGGGTTATCCACAAAGTATTTAGACTTTACATACCCTCATAAATAAATGCCCAAAGTTGTGATATCACACGATCTTGTTGATCAATCCACTGGCTCTTACTTTTAGTCCTTTTTTTACTAAAATGAGCTCTAACACAGGGCTAATGATCATTCGATAATGTTGTGTTCAATGCTGATATTTTTACTTGCTTAATGCTGATATTATTACCTTGCTTCTCTTAATGAGATGGCTGAGTCATTTCACCTAAGGGATAATATGGCTTCCTGGTCATCGCGACATTGAGGGTAACTGCAGAGCCAATGAACTAGCGAGACTCGGCACCAAGGTGACCGATGAGTACATAGACAATGACATAGTCATACTCTTAAAACCATGTAAGCTACTTATCCTTGAAGAAATCGTAAGGAAAGCAAACGAAAGACGACGTAATGAAGCCACCTGCAAAATCGTCTATCAACTGTGGCCGACTCTCAGTGCTAAACGCACAGAATCTTTACTAAGCCAAGATAAGCACAGTCTTAGCACACTGATTTCAGTCATAACGGGACATTGCCTAATAGGTAGGCACGCCCAAAGGATGGGTGTGCAAGCACATGACTTCTGTAGAAGTTGTCTTTATGAGGAAGAGGCAGAGACCATCTTACACCTTCTGTGCCATTGTCCATTTTTAACGAATTGGAAAATCTCAGTTCCGCAAAAATAGGAGATATTCTAAAATTTTTGAAAAGCACACACTGGTGTTAGGAGAAATAGAGAAAGCTCCCCACGCGGCATCATAATGGGCTATGAGCATGAGTGTGTCCCACAGGACAACCGCTTCAACCTAACCTAACCTTACTTGCTTCTAGTATCGGAGCAAAATATCGAATACTGAATAAATATAACAAAAAAAGAAATGCCTGTAGTCAAGTACCGAGTAAAGGATTTTAATTATAAAAATTAGAGAATTTTTTTAAACTTTTTGTTGAAGGGAAATTAATTTTTCGGGTTTTGTTTGAATTTTATAAAGGAAATACCTACAAATTAAAATTTTTATATTTAGCATAATTTATGTACAGGCGCACAACCAGCTTTTTTCTCCGAACGGTAGTAGCCGATTTGACTACGGGGGGCGTATATTAGCGGAAAATTGAAAAAAAAAGTAATTTCTCTATATATCTCTAAACATATATCGCACCCTAAATACAAAAGGGTCACAACTCAAAATGTACTTTCTGCTCAAATATGAACGAGACGTTATCAATAAAACGGTCCGCGGATGACATATGGCAAAAATAAATTTTTTGTTTTTTGGTAGGACTGTTATAAGCTTACATGGCAAATTTTAGCGTGATATGTCACATAGTTTGTTTTCTGTGCTACTGTAAACAAGTCAAGCTTGAGTGTTGAAAATTTTGAGTTGTGACCCTTTTTTATTTAGGGTGCGATATGTATTTATATTTGTATTGTATATAAATATATCAATATCAGTTCAGCACGCATGCCAGCTCTCAATGTGGAACTTATGACTCCAGAATTATAACGCATAATAAGTTTCACACCTATGGACAATACCACTACCCCTCCTAAGCTAACTTTTACATGATCTATGCCTAGGTATTATAGGAGTTCCAAAATTTTATTCGAATCTGTCTTTGTTTTAGATTGCAACTTACAGCACACATTCAAAAATAGTTGCTTATTTAAATTCGATTACACTGATGTATAAAAAAAGTGTTGAACTTAGCGTTTTCGTATACTTACAATGAATTTATCTGTGATGCAAGAGAGTCCTGTAGCCAATCCTTGTCCAATAATGAAATTCGTTGCTTCAATTTAAAAATTACAATTTTTTTCTCATTTATTTTCCAAAATATTCTCTTTATAAAGCCTATCTATTTTCACAGAAAAGTATAACAAATAACAAGAGTTGAAAAGCCTTAAAGTGTTTATAATAAAAACATAATTCACAAAAGTGGTAAGTTCTATGCATTTATGTATAAGTCCAAATGACTTATTTTAATCGAATACTTAATTAGACTTAACATTCGGTAATAATTAATATTTTTACAAATATAGAAGATAATCGTAATACAGTTATATATATATTATAAAATACATCTGTACGTACATGAAGTTTATAATTATATTAAAATCTATATAAAAGTATTTATTTTCTACTACACGACTTAAAATAAATATAACAATAATCTGCCTATTATCAATATACATCCACCCATTTAAGAGGCATCTTAGAGGCCGACTCCATTTTGTTGTTAGAAAATCGACTAGAAAATGCTGTGAAATCAATTTTTTTAGGTAGTCCAGCGATGGGTTGCGAAAGTCCAATTGTACGCAGATGATATATAAGAAAATCGAATATATACATTTCGGTGGGATGAGTGTAATGAAAGGAGATCGAATAATTGGAGCAGCAGTCAAGGCCCTAGAAATAATCAGATTATGGGAAAAATATGCCATTCAATCAAAACTTATATGCTTTTTTCATATATCTTTCATTGTTTGTTTATAACCCATTTGAAGTTGATGTGTCAGG
Source organism: Anastrepha obliqua (assembly GCF_027943255.1). Lineage (NCBI taxonomy): Eukaryota > Metazoa > Arthropoda > Insecta > Diptera > Tephritidae > Anastrepha > Anastrepha obliqua. The sequence continues at coordinate 39,959,598 of NC_072896.1, forward strand.
GTATTTTTTTACAATATATTATGCAGTGGTCAAAAACAAATTTATTTAATATTTTTACTAATTAATTTTTCCCACTTTCTCCTCCCTTCTTAAATGCAGTATTTTGTAAGAGAATGTCAAAAATTTAATATCGCAGGTGATCAAACCATCACAATTAAATCCTAATAAAATTCTTCGTTTTTGAAGATGTACCATGTACAATAAAAATTAATAAAAAAAAAAAAAAACAAATATGAAAGCATTCAAATAATCTCTTCTTTCGCTTCTAACTGTGTGTCTATGGATTTCAGATTTGTGAATACACTACACTTTGAAATTGAACCACGTAGCTGTCCAATACTATACAGTCGGGTTCACTTGAATAGAGGCACTCAGTTTGTCTACAATATTTGGGCATTAAAGCTGTGAAAAGGGATCGTTTCTTTAAGCATTCATTGTGTTTGGTCGAAAACTTCTTAAATCTAATGAAATGGGAAAGTAGAAAGGAATAACAGACTGCGCACAAGGATTTTAACCTCAGAGGGACCTTCAAATCGCCACATGGCTTGGAGTTCTGTCACAAATAACGGTCCCGGTAAATGGAAAAAAGTAGTATTTTGTGACGAAAAGAAGTTCAATCTGGATAGGTCGGATGGATACAATTACTGTTTGCACGTCTTAAGAAAGGAGGTAAGGTACTTTAGTCGGCATCACAGGCGTGAAGTTAGTGTTATCGTATGAGGAGCAATATCGTACTAGGGCGCGTTCGAACTGAAAATTGTAGACTATAAAATGACGGAAAACAGCTATAAATCTCTGTTTGAACCATCTTTTCCCGAGATTCGGGCCTAATACTTACTTTCGGGTAAAGTACAGTCTTCACTTGAATTATCAGAAAACCTTGGATTACTAGATCATATATAGGTCTATCGATAAGTTCGTGCGGTTTTACAACAGATGGCGTAACTTGATTATTATTACATCGATCCACATTTCCAAACATTCATTGGAGAGCTACTGTCGTAAGGCACAAACGTCAGTATAAGTTTTTTATTTGAAGCGTAAACAACAATATTTTTACCACACTTGAAAATGTCGAATTTCGTGCCAAATAATGTGTTTTTGCGGGGAATTCTTCTTCATTATTTTAATATGAAGAAAAAAGCAGCCGAAAGTCATCGTATCTTGGTGGAAGTTTATGGTGAGCATGCTCTAGCTGAGCGAACGTGCCAGAAGTGGTTTGCACGCTTTAAAAGTGGTGATTTTGGCTTGGAAGACGAAGAACGCGAGGGTGCGCCGCCAAAGTTCATGGATACCGAATTGGAGGAATTGCTCGATCAAGATCCGGCTCAAACGCAAGAAGAGGTTGCAAAAACTTTGGGAGTTGATCAATCAACCATTTCCAAACGTTTAAAAGCCATGGGAATGATCCGAAAGGTAGGCCATTGGGTGCCGTATGAATTGAAGCCAAGAGACGTTGAACGCCGTTTTATGGCATGCGAACAACTGCTTCAACGGCACAAAAGAAAGGGTTTTTTGCATCGAATTGTGACTGGCGATGAAAAGTGGGTCCATTACGACAATCCAAAACGTCGGGCAACGTATGGATACCCTGGCCATGCTTCAACATCGACGTCGGCGCAGAATATTCATGGCCTGAAGGTTATGCTGTGTATCTGGTGGGACCAGCTGGGTGTTGTGTATTATGAGCTACTGAAACCGAATGAAACGATTACGGGGGATGTCTACCGACGACAATTGATGCGTTTGAGCCGAGCACTGCGAGAAAAACGGCCGCAATACGCCGATAGACACGACAAAGTTATTTTGCAACATGACAATGCTCGGCCACATGTTGCACAAGTGGTCAAAACATACTTAGAAACGCTCAAATGGGATGTCCTACCCCCCCGCCGTATAGTCCAGACCTTGCGCCATCCGATTACTATCTCTTCCGATCGATGCAACATGGCCTGGCTGACCAGCACTTCCGTAATTACGATGAAGTCAAAAAATGGTTCGATTCGTGGATTGCGGCAAAACCGACCGAATTTTTCACAAAGGGAATCCGTGAATTGCCAGAAAGATGGGAAAAAGTAGTAGTAAGCGATGGACAATACTTTGAATATTAAATTTGTAACCATTTTACGTCAATAAACCGCACGAACTTAAACATAGTCCTATTACCATTTTCTTCGATAACAATTATTGCTTCTAATCAAGTGAACCGGACTGGATACGAGTATTATTATTAATTATTTATACAGATCCAAGTTTGATTAAGTGTGAAATGGTTGTGACCAAAGGCATCCTAGAATCACGAATACTCGATAGTTTACATGAAGAATTACATTTGGAGGAACTGTTTGGAAAGTTGGTACCGCACTTGTTAACAATTAAAAAAAGCTGTACAGTAGTATTTTTCAGAGCTTTCAGAAAATCGTTACAGAGAATAAGTGTATACTTTCTTGGAAATTACTGGAATAAGAGTTTCGAAGTTGAGGTAGATCATATAGAATAATGGGAATAAAAACTAATTTCATTTTAGAATTCACATTCTATATTCTAAATATTTTGGCTTTCTCACTCATCAACTCACCTGTAAAATTTATGTTAAATGTTAAAATACATACCCACTCAACTGTGTACGGTGTCAGTCGCGCTAACCAATCTGCATTTGTCAAAGTTTCATTGACATTCATGAAGTCGTACAATCGTAGAGGAAACATTTTCTGTTTTTTTTCATTGGGCAGAACGAACCGTCCATCCAAAGGCAAAGCGCCCACATTCTGCAGGCAAATACTCATGCTATAATCCTCAGGTAGTGCGTAATTCGCAGGCGGACAAAGCGTTCCGTTTTTGAAACCTAAAGTGACTGCGCGTCGGAGTGCTTCCTTGCTGAGTACATAGCCGGCACCGCCTGACATGTAAGTCTGAAAAAGATATTAAGTTGGTTTCTCATTTAAGTACGAAATTAAGATAAAATACAGACATATGTACGCATATACGAGTATTAGAGCCTGCCTGTAATCTTCAGGGTAAAAATATAGTAAAATATAAAAAATATGAAAGCTTTCAAGTTTTATTTAAAATAGGCTATACTAAACTCCATTTCATTGTATAAAATGAATATCGGGCTATTCCAAATGAAGTAGAGCAAATACGCTAATTGCCAGACACATAACTTTTCACACTTTAAAATATATATTGCGTGTTTATATGTAGTTTAGTTTATGTTGTAGCGGGTTTCCATTACGAGACACACCCAGGCTCATAGCCCATTGTGATACCGCCTGGAGAAGTTGCCCCCCTAAAACCAAGGTGAGCTTTTCAATACTGAGATCTTCCAATTTATTAAAAAATTGTTTATCTAAAGTACGGAATCTTCGTCTGGTGGCACAGAAGGTGCGAGATCGTCTCTACCTATATATGTCCCGTTATAACAGAAATTGAGTGTTTATCAGTAAGAGTCGGCCACAATTGTCGAGTGTTTCCGCAGGTAGGCTCATCATCCTTCATTCGCTATTCTTACGAATTTCTCAAAAATAAGTAGCTTACATGTTTGTAGAATATACCTAAGCCATCTTCTATGTTCTCATTATGCGCGTGTCATGCCGAATCTCGCAGGTTCTTCGACTCTGACCATCTCGTTAAAACATTTCATGGTACCTTCGAGATTGTCAACGATTTTATGGCTGACTGATTGCCAGCAAAAATATAGAAATAATTTCACGGTATCGTATCAAACTGCACGGTAGTGTAACGGCCTTATCTATTATAATCAATAGTCGGAGGAAAGATAAACAGAGGAGATCCCCGTACGTTCGGAATATACGCCTCCGTAATCTGTGTATACCTGGATGGCTTCGCCCTTTTCACAACTTCCTGTTTCCACTCTTCTCTTGAGGATAGGGCGTCGTGAACGTTGTGGTGACAGGGGAAGGCCGGAGTTTTATACAAATTAATTTTCAAGTCTAGACACAAGTCTGTGAGTCGCGCGAGATATCTTGACAATATTTGTGTTCAGCTTCGAATACGTCTAAATTAAAATTTTTCTCGTCGGGAGATGTGACATTATCGAACTCTTCATCCCAAAAACCGTTGTTTGTCACAACAGCCAGTACGAGCCCCCGGTGTCGTTCTTGCATAATTTAAATTCAAAGGAGAAAAATAGACTTGCAGTGAATGGTTCATTCAACATAAGTTGGTGTTGATGATCATTTGTCTCACAGACCGCACCTCACAAAATAAATGAAGCAAATTAAATTAAATGTTTCGTTCAAACCGTGAATGCATAAATTAGTAAAATCGCGCTATCTTCAACCATTACATTAAATCAGTAGCATATTAGCGATTTAGCATAGATTTGCATACACAATTTGAGTAAACAAACGTATTAGCAAACATATCATTATTTTTCACATAGTTAACGGTGTCAAAAACTTGACGTTTTTAAGACTTTATGTTTTCTGAATTTCGTTTTGGGCCGAAATTTTACTAAGTAAAAAACAAAAAATAAAAACACATAAATCACCATGATGTATGTAAATACATACATATGCACATAGCGTTTTACTAACAAACTTACCACATTTTGCTGCACCAATTCATAGCCAAAAAATACTGGCGTTTCGGGTTGATAAGCGTAGAGAGAATATCGCAGATTTTCCATGATGACGTAGCTGTTACAGAGAAAAGGAGTAAGGTATAAGTCTGCATAAATATAATATATTGTACATATGTATATACGAATATATATGTATTTTGGTAAATAAATAATGAATAACATGATACAATTTGGTACATTTACTGATTGATTTTGAATACATGGATATGTATTATATGTATGTGTGTACCTCGGCTAGATTGTATTGTACATCAAAATTGGTAAGAAAAATTTGATTGACGTCATAATGAGGTCAGCAATATTCGAACATATGAGTTAGCTAAATAAAAAGTGACTTTACAAATTTCGTGGCGATGTCAATTCGATTTAAAAATTTTTTTTTTATTATATTGGTGGACATGTCAGCGAAATATGTTGGTATCTTAAGCCAGTTTGCTTTTTATATTCGCGGGAAGTTGTGCAAATGGGCATTATACGGGTAGTATTGTTCAACTAATGACTGTTTGTACGAGGGGGGTTCAATAAGTACCAGTGTTAGAAGAAGACACCATTTTTTCACGATGTTTTTTTTTATTTTTCGACCTAGTCGCGTTTTAGAAAGATACACTTCTCCCAATGCTCCGGCCATTTTTAACCCCTCCCAAATATAGGATTTATCGAACTCTACAAAATACGTATCTGTTTCTGCAATGACTTCCTCGTTTGAACTAAATTTTTCCCGCGAGCAATTTCAGGGGAATATTGAGGGTACGTCAGCAATTCATAACGCAATTCATGTAGTTTGCTGGCGACAACTCCGGATGAATGTTCCAATAACTCACTGTAGTATTGTCCAGTGATCGTTCTTACTTTTTCTAAAAAATCAATGAGAATGACGCCGTTCGCCACTCGCATTCCAAAAAATCGTCGCTATGATCTTTCCGGCCGATAGGACTGTCTTTGCCTTCTTTCGAGCAGATTCTCCGAGAGAAATCCATTATTTTGATTGTTGCTTAGTTTCTGATGTGTAATTATGAATCCATGTTTCATCAAAGGTGACAACTCGACGCAAAAGTTCCTGCGGATCTCGCTTAAATTGCTCCAAACACTGCTTCGAAGTTAACGGCCGCATACGCTTATTGTTGCTTGTGGGCAATCGCGGCATCCATCGGGGCGACAATTTTTTCATCGTCATCATGTAAAATATTAATTGCCGTTCCGGGCGACACACCTATGACCTCTGTTATTTGGCGCACTTTCGTTCGTAGATCAGTGACAATCATGTCATAGACTTTTTGAACGATTTACTCGGTAACCACGTTTGCCGGGCATCCCTGTCGCTCCTCATCAAAAACGATTGTTCGCCCGCGTTTAAACTCGTTGAACCAATATCTAACTGTGGTCATAGATGGCGAAACGTCCCCAAAGACAGCATCCAACTTTGCTTTTACCTCCACGCATTTTGTCCCATCCAAAAACAAAAAGCGAATTACCGAAGGATACTGCTCTTTTTCCATCTAAGCGAGAATCACGAAACACGTCTTACTGCAATAGCTGCCAAATCCAAACTAACCTATGAATCAGTCTGACATTTGTTTTGCCGTCATTCGATACATAGCAGCACACGATGCTACTACCGAATTCGCCCTCTGTCATCGAACACGGGTTTGAACCGCCCTCGTAACAGCTTAAAAGAATCGAGATAGATGTAGATATATGCAAGTTGGCGCAAAATTAATCAAACTATCAGAGGATTTATAATTTATGCATATGGGATCAAACGATCTTGGTCTTCCACTTTCTTTCAGCTTCAGTATTTTCCTTTGGGCTCTTGAACTGTTCATTCTCATAGCGTGGCCTAGCCATCGTATTAGTGGCGCAACGTACCATATTTACGCCTTTAATTAATTCCTTCAGTTCATCATTCCATCGAGTTTTGTGCAGTTCTGGCTGCGCCAAATATTTTTCTGAGAACTTTGCTTTCAAATGTTTGTAGTTTTATCGTATATTCTTCACTCAATGTCCATGATTTACCTCCCTAGCACAGGACCAGCCGAATCACGATTTTATTTACCTCAAAAGGCTTAGAATTATGAGAGGAGTTCATTTCGCCATGTCTGTCACGATAAATGGCGATAAGAAACACTACATAACGGTAACTTTCAAAGAAAGAAAAACCGTCATATCTCTATTATAAATGAAACAAATTATTTCGCGTATGTACGAAATTCGGCCGCCCGAGCCGAATTTAGCACTTCCTGGCTTGTTTAGTATGTTTTTGACAAATATGTACGAGGGTCGTTGAAAAGTCCGTGCAAAAGTAAAAACTAAACTTATAAACTTCGTCCAATGTAGTTTTGGTTTGTTGACCCCTTCAGAATAATAGGATTTGTTCAAGTTTTAATAGCCATTCGCTTCTGCAATTACCTCCTCGCTCGAATAAAATCTCGACTTCCTCGATTCAAACGAATGCCAAATACAAAGAAATAGAGCGATCTGACTGAAACTTGATGATACTAAACTAACCTCGATATGAGCCAGTTGTGTGATCCCTCTTACTTTGCACGGACTTTTCAAACTACCCTCTTATAAAGGTTAGATTATCGAAAAAAATGGATTAGAGAATTTTTATTATATTTATGTGTTAAAAATATATATAAAAAAAGTGCTTTAACGTACCTAAAATGTTGACTGTGGCATTTGGTGAATCTACTTTGAGTGGGCAAATGTATATAAATGGCACAAATTCCTCATAGATTACCGCAAGGAAGAAGGATCTTAGATTTCACCTCTTTATAATTCAAATCGTGCATGTGCCTAAGACTAACGAATACAATTTGCATAAAAAATTCTGCGAGACAATGGTGGGGCGATTTTGTACGGTAAACACTATATTTTCGAGTGACGATGTACATTTTCATTTAAATGGAAGTCCCAAAGTGGCGGCAGTGGAATAATTGGACCTCATATACACTGTGGGCAAAAAGTAAGTAAATTTATTTGTCGAACTTCGCGGGATTAAAATTTCGCTCTAGTTATTTTCTTCATGAGTTGGCAGCACTGTTAAGAACATCTGGGCAAACTTTCATGTGAATGTCATTATCAGTAATATAATATATTTACGCTTGTGTTTACCAAACGACCAAGAGTGCATTTTTCGATTTTCACAATGTCTGATTTGATTGAGCAGAGAAGTGCCATCAAATTTTGTTTGCGGAATGAAATTTCGGCTGCGGAAACGTTTAACATGTTGCAGAGGGCATTTGGTGATTCGACCATGTCGCAGGAAAATGTTTATAAGTGGTACAAAGACTTCAAAGAGGGTCGAGAACGTGTTGATGACTTGGAGCGCTCCGGACGACCATCGACGTCAACAGATGACCAACACCTCAATAAAGTGAAGGAGTTCGTGCTCAAAAATCTTCGGTTGACTGTTAAAGATGTTTCTGATATGATCGGAATATCAGAAGGATCTGTGAAAACTATTTTGAAAGACCAGTTGGGCCTACGAAAAGTCAAATCTCGTTTGGTATCGAAAACTCTCAATTTCTTGGAAAAAAGTCGTCGCGTTGATGTGTGTGAAATAATGCTTTCAGACTATCAGGACAAGCTCAAATGCATCATTACGGGAGATGAGACTTGGATTTATGCTTACGATCCTGAAACAACCGAAAAATCAAGCGAATATCGTGCTAAAGGCGAGGCCAGACCGAAAAGAGCAAGTCAAAGTCGTTCAAAAATAAACGTCATGATGACAGTTTTTTTCGATTTTCGTGGTGTGGTGCACTATGAATTCCTTCCACCTGGCCAAACTGTTAATAAGGAATATTATTTGAGCATTATGCATCGTTTACGTGAAGCAATTCGTCTAAAAAGACCAGAATTATGGGCCAACAACTCTTGGTTTTTGCATCACGATAATGCACCGTCTCACACTGCACTCGTTCTTCGTGACCATTTCGCCAAAAAATCCACGCATATCATTCCGCAACCACAGTATTCGCCTGATTTGGCTACTTGTGACTTCTGGCTATTCCCAAAACTCAAGAGACCACTCCGGGGAACGCGTTTCGAGTCGATTGAGGAGATAAAAGCTGAATCGAAGAAGGTGCTGATGGCTATACCGGAAATAGACTATTTGGAATGTTTCGGGGATTGGAAAAATCGTGGCATAAGTGTATTTTATCAAGAGGGGATTATTTTGAAGGGGATAAAATTGATTTACAAGAATAAATAAAGATTTTTCATTTTACAACCAAATTCACCTTACTTTTTGCCCACAGGTATATATACTTTTTTTAAATGGTCGAGAGCAAGAAATTTTTGTCTACAGTGTCCCTTGCCGGCGCTTGTTGAACGATTCAATTTTTGCCAATAATTCTCTCATTCATTCCTTCCATCTTTCATAGTACATGCACTTGGTTTCAGCAAGATGGCTCCAAGCCGCACACGGCCTAAGAGATCACGGCGATACTGCATAATTTCTTCCCTACCGACGAGCAGTTTCGGTGGCATATCTTGGCCACCCAGGATGTCCTGGGTACTTTTCTTCTCAGCACTAAAAGCAAATATCGTTCGGGAGGTTAATGCATTCCGACTTCACTTCTACAGCGAATGGCACGGAGTATAGAGGCCAGATTCGACGAGTGTATCCAACGTAATGGTCAACATTTGGAGAAAATAATTTAAAAACATAAAACCCGCCATTGTCTTCCTTTAATTCCTGATTCTGCTGCCAGATATGCCAAAAATTATGTGGAATGTAAAACGTCGGCAATCTTCACAAATTTACCACCGCAAAAGTTATTTTATTTTACTGTTTCTGCTGGGATTATCCAGAATTCGATTATATCAAAATATATTAAAACTTAGATAGATAGTTTTTTATAAACTATGATAATACAGGGTAGGCCATTTAAAGCGGGCCCATTTGTTTCTGAAAAAAAACATTGAAAAAAACATTTTTTTTTGTGTTGATATGAAAAATCATTTATTTTGATTCAAGGAGATTTGTTCCAGCTAGTTTTTGAAAATGATATCCTTCAAATGTTTGCCTCTGGCCTTGATGGCCAAATGTGTCCTTTTTTCGGCGTTTTCCATCGTTTTGGCCAATATTTCGGCCGGTATGGCGGCGATTTCGCGTCGGATATTGTTTTTAAGTTGAGTTAGAGTCCTTGGCTTGTTGATGTATACCTTGGATTTCAGATAACCCCACAAATAAAAGTCCGGTGGCGTCAAATCTGGTGATCTCGGTGGCCACGGAAAATCACCATTTTTCGAAATCAACCTTCCAGGGAACAATGGCTTCAAAAAATCGGGTTTAATTTTTGTGCCATTTGAATTTTGTACGGAAACATTTTCAAATCGATGCGAATTATGCGCCTGAGTGTTGTCCTGGCGATGCCTAATTCCTGAGAACGACGATAACTCGATGTTCGCGGAGCCTCCTCAACACTGGCTCGTACAGCCTCGATATTTTCAGCAGAACGTCGTGTACGTTGTCTGGATGCGTGGCTGGTATTGCTGAGACTACCGTGGTTAATAAATTTTGCGTATAAACGCTGTAAAGTGCTTTTGGATGGCGCACTTTTAACTTTATTTTTTTTTTTAAACGCACGTTGAGTTTTCACAATTGAGAAGTTATTTTGGATGTAAAACTGAATTATTTCAGCGCGTTCTTTTGGAGTGTACTGCTCCATGGTAAAAATTGTCTTGGACTGACGCTTCCAACGCGCTATGTCATTAGTCGATCTGACGTTCCTGTCAAAAGTTATAGGGTTGCCAGATGGGCCCGCTTTAAATGGCCTACCCTGTATAACTACTCATAATGAAATTGACTTCATAATATGCAACTATTGCAACAAATAAATTAGTTTTCTTTTCAATTCACTATATTAACATATCAAAACCATTGTTCTAAAGTGAATAGTTAAACGATTAATCACACGAGTTCGGGTATTGCAGTACAATATAATTTATTGAATACTAGTTAGTACCCAGCGAGCTTTTTAATTTTATCTTAACATGAGTTGCGAAACAATGGCCCGGATATACCCAACGCCCATTAGAGTCGAGTGTAAAAATTGATTGATTTTAGGTGAGGAGTACAATTTGCTGAAATGCGTGAAAATATATGAACAAAAAAATTAAATAACTAAAATTATTTAGAATACACCCTGAAGTCTATATATGTGGCCAATCCTTTCAGGTAATTAGAAGCGTAAGGCTCTTAACCACTTTCTTTTCGAATAGTAAAAGTCAAACGGACCGCGAGAACCCCTTCAACGCTTGCGTCGCCTCCAATGAACACAACAAATGGAACACGAGTGAACATCTGAAGGTGAGTTGGAGCCACAAGAGCCAACCAAACATGTGTTTAATCCCCATAAGTAAATCGGTCGCCATAGACCAATGCATAACTACCATTCGGAGGTTCGAATCTCCATGCATGAAATACCAAAATGATAGAAAAAGTTGTTTCTAGTAGCGGTTGCTTTCTATGAAACGCTCCTCATTAAAACTGTAGGTCCCTCCATTTGGGGAACAACTTCAAGACGCGCATCACACCCAGAAAGGGCTTAAGCGCCAATTACAATCACTTTAAATATGAACTATGGATGGGACCTGCAGCCTCGGTAGTCTAGCGTAAGTGCACTAGCCTGCCATTCCAGAGGTTGTAGATTCAAATCCCACGTAAAATACGGTCATCGCACTTTTCTAAACTTACCTACTTTCCTAGTTTCTATAAAAAAAAAAATTAATTCCTCAACCCCAACAACCCTATCCTTTCAATCCTTACTCAAAAAGTCAGCCTATTGCTTGCATTATGGATGCTAAAACAAGCAAAAAAAACAAAACACAGTTACACATTGCATCAGTGACGCCAGCAAGAGGAAGCGGGCAATCGTGATAATAGCGCAGACACACCAAATTTAGCGAAGTCCTCAACCATCTGTGTAGTCCTTCTGCCAGAAAAATTTGACACACAGATGGTGCTTCAAGCAGTAAATAAGGCGTTGTTTCTAACCAACGACAGGTGGGCATTCCCACTAGTTAGGACTGGTAGCGGCAGGCTAATCACCTACTCTGTCAGAAAGCAAATAGATTAACGAAACCAACGCAAGACTGAGTCTTTTCGAGGCCCTATGCTCCCGAGTGGAGTGAACAAGGAAAAAAATGTTCTTAATGTTAACATGTCCAGACTAGAACTAGATGACGTCATGTCCTAGGGTTGTCTTTAATTCAGTGACGGCGCCTAAACGCAACGAAATGTTCACTAATTCACTGGTGAAGCGAAAAATACTTTCACTAACTGTTAAATTGCCTTCAAGACGAAGATGTATTAGCGACGCACTACAAACTCCCGAGTTGGCAAAATTGTTTTAGAGAACTTACGCAATGTTTTCTCTGTTTGCAAATATTATAAATCTTCCGATGAGAAAATGAATTTTACGCCACTTTGTAGTTAAAAATAATGTAAACTTAAATTCACTCTTTTCCATATGTCTACTTTTATCAGTCGTGAATAGATATTCAAGTATTCCACTGTACGACAATTTTGCCCACCCCTGCTTTGGTTTCCACATTTCTTGACGAGGCTTGTCAAGCTCGAAGGTGGTTTTCAAAATACATATATTAGTTTCGCTTAAACCTAATTTCTCAGTTCAAATATAGCTTAATTTGAAATTTATTTGCTTTATTAAAAACTGCATTGAATTGCTTAAAATTTTGAATATTTTAATTTTGGAAAAATTACTACTATCTGGGCAATCCTAACGAATAAATTTGTGTACTCCATACCACCCCATAAAACTCCGAAACAAAAAAACACCTCCATGGCTCTTTAAGAACTCTATCTAAAATATTTCCCTCCACATTCACAATTAGTCCAACACGACATCTACAGTATATCGTAAAAACTTTTTAAAAATTAAAGAACAAAACAACCGTACATTGCTATACACCGACAACTCACACCACAAGTAAACCGTAAGCTACATCAACATATGTATCTGACTCAAACGTTGCTCGTAAGTAATCCTCAAATGGGTACCCGCCATGTAAACATAGCCGGAAATGAGCTCGCGAACGAGGCAACCAAATTTGCTGTACATACACCAGCAGTTTCAGAACAGAATCTGAACGATAATGACATAGAACAAAAAGCACTACTTCCACAAACAATCAAATCCAATGGCAACTAACGTTTTCTTGGTACCGAACTATAAACTGCAGCAAGCTGAATGACAGAAATCGGCTAAAATCATGTCAAATAACAAAATTTCACCTGACAAATTCTTACGCCTTAGGTTAGGTCA